>NW_027362763.1:847950985-857950985 GCF_046119375.1 Phyllobates terribilis
TGCTGGATCTGGACGCAAGGTGACCCTATCATCATAAACTTGTGTGTAAGGAGGATTAACCGAAAGGGCCTGCAGGTCACCCACTCTACGAGCAGACGTTAAGGCCACTAAGAGGATGGTTTTAAGGGTGAGGATCTTTGGAGAGACATCCTGTAGGGGTTCGAACGGGTCACTGGTAAGTGCGTTCAAGACCAAATTCAGGTCCCAGGAAGGAACTCTTAGGGACCGAGCCGGTCTGGCTCTGGCACAGGACTTGATAAACCTCGAGATCCACCTGTTCCCCCCCAAATTACAATTATAGAGCGCCCCCAATGCCGACACCTGAACTTTAAGAGTCCCCGTGGCTAGACCTAGGTCGCGCCCCTTTTGCAGAAACTCCAGGATTCCCCTGATTGGAGGATTGTCTGATAATGGGGTATCTATAAATTCTAGGAATTTACTCCAGACTCGGTTATAAATTTTTGTCGTTATTGGTTTCCTACTACCCAGCAAGGTAGAGACTAATCCTGGTGAAAACCCCTTGCTACTTAGTAGTGACCGCTCAAATTCCACGCCGCAAGATGGAAACCTCTGGCTTGGGCATGGAATACTGGTCCCTGAATGAGAAGGTCCGGCCTCTCTGGTAGAACCCAGGGATCTGAAACCGACATTAGTCGAAGCAGGGAGAACCAAGGCCTCTTGGGCCAAAAAGGGGCTATAAGAATTACCCTTGCGCCTTCCTCCCGAATCTTCCTCACCACTACTGGAACCATTACTAATGGGGGAAAGGCATAGGCATTCCTGAACTTCCAAGGGATCGAAGACATCCACGGCATGGGGACTTTCTGCTGGATTTAAGGAACAGAATCTGTCTACCTTCCTGTTTGCTCTTGTGGCGAACAGGTCTATGTCTGGCTGCCCCCATAACTGGACAATCTGTTAGAAGACCTCCGGGTTTAAGCTCCATTCCCCCTGTCTTAGGGTATGGCGGCTGAGAAAATCTGCCTTTACATTTTCTACCCCCTTTATGTGAAGGGCACTGAGGGATGGGAGGTGTCGTTCTGCCAGATGAAGGATTCACAGCCATCAGAGAGCGTGATCTTGTTCCCCCCTGATGATTCACATAGGCTACTACTGATGTCCGGTTGTCGGACCTGACCTGGACGTGGTGACCCTGAATGTGAGGAAGGATCCTATGAGGGATCTCTCTACTGCCCAAAGCTCCTTTATGTTTGAGGATGCCCCCATCTCATGGTATGTCCAGTGACCCTGTATTGAGAGCTCTGCCAGATGACTCCCCCATCCGGAACTGCTCGCATCGGTCGTAATCACCCGATCGACTGGTCTGGACCACTGTACGCCTGAGGTCAGATTTCCTCTGTCTGTCCACCACGAAAGGGAATCTACAGCTTCTGGGGAGAGAACTTGCTTTCTAAATGCCCGTTGAAGGACCTCTGCGCTGACAGGACCTCCCACTGAAGAAGTCTCATATGCCCCTGAGCCCATTTAACTGCTGGGAGACAGGCCATCATAGAGCCCAGGAGGGACATTGCCTCTCTTAGGGACATCACTGGAGATCGCATGGCTTTCAAGACTAAAACGAGCAATTTGCGGACCTTGTCTTCTGGGAGGACGCAGGCTTGGAGATGAGGGTCTAGGATTAGACCTAGGAAGGTCTGAGTCCTTGAGGGGGTTAGTTTTGACTTTTGGGAACTTACCAACCACCCTAGCTGATGCAACACTGTCGTGACTTCTAGAAGTTGACTGGAGCAGTGGACTTCTGATTTCCCTACTATTAAGAAATCGTCTAAATAGGGCACGATCACTACGTTCTTGATTCGTAGAAAGGCTGTTACTTCCGCTATTAGTTTTGTAAATATTCTCAGGGCTATGGAGAGGCCGAAGGGTAGGGCAGCAAACCGAAAATGCCTCAGCTCTTCCTGAATGAACAGGGTTACTCTCAGATACTTCTGGTAGTCTGGATGAATTGGGACGTGATAATATGCGTCCTTCAAGTCTATTACTGCCATAAAGCAATTGTGGTGTAAGAGCTTCACTGCCAAGCTCACTGACTCCATCTTGAAGGTCTGATTTTCTATTAACTGGTTCAGACTCCTGAGGTTGATGATGGTCCTTAGGGACCCGTTGTTTTTTTTTATCATGAACAGAGGGGAATAGAATCCCTTCCCTCTTTGTGGCATCGGCACTTCGAGAAGGACTCGTTTCCTTACTAGCTCTAATATCTCTGCTTCCAGTGTTATCTGTTCTTCCTGGACCTTCCTTTTGGGGGTAACCACAAAGGTAAGACAAGGGATCTGGCTGAACCGTATCTTCAGGCCACCACTTACAATGTTCAAAATCCAGGGGTTTGCTGTAATTGCTTTCCAAGCTGGAAAAAAGTGGGAAAGCCTCCCCCCAACCTCCGGCATGGCGTCATTGGGAAGATCTCTTTGTATTTGAGGACGGTCCCCCAAACATATAGCCCAACTCCTTTTTGGACTTGGTCTCCCATCTTCTCCTGTCTCCTGGAGGGCGACCCCGATTAAATTTCCTCCTCCGAAAACCAAACCTTTTTGAGTCCCCTGAAAATCCTGGGAACCCTTTGTTTTTATCGCCCGCCTTTGCTAAAAGGTCTTCCAACTTTTGGCCAAACAGGAGTCTACTATCACACGGGAGGGAACACAATTTATGCTTTGACTGTAGGTCGCCTGGGCAACATTTGAGCCACAAGGCCCGTCTGGCAGCATTAGACCTGCTGCTCTAGCCGAAAGCCTGACAGAGTCTGCTGAAGAGTCCGCCAGGAAGGCCGATGCTGCCTGCATTAGGGGTAGATTTGAAAGGATTCTATCCCTAGAGACCTTTTTATCCTTAAGCTGGTCCTCCAACTGTTGGAGCCACACCATTAGGGATCTTGCCACACAGGTGCCCGCTACCGCTGGCTTCAGGCCTCCTGCTGCAGCTTCCCAAGTATGACGCAGAAAGGAGTCAGCCTTTTTATCAAGGGCATCCTTTAGGACGCCTGAGTCCTCCAAGGGCAGGGAAGATTTTTTGGACGACCTGGCTACAGTCCCGTCAACTTTGGGGATCTTATCCCAAGGCTCAGAGTCCTTCTCTTCGAAGGGGTACCTTCTTTTAGAGAAGGAGGGTAAGGTCCCTGATCTTTCTGGTCTCTTCCACTCTCGGTCAATGAGACCCTGAATTTTAGTGTTTACCGGAAAGGAGCGTCTCTTTCTTTCTCCAAGGCCCGCAAACATAACGTCTTCCCGGGATTTGGATGCTTTCTCGTCCCCCAGACCCATGGTTGATCTGACTGCTCTAACCAGTCTGTCCGTACTCTCAATGGGAAAACAGGGTCTACCGTTATCCGATGAGGAAGAGGATGATTAATCACTCAGCCACAGATCCTTGGACTGGGAGGAATCAGAGTTGGAGGAGACATCTCTATGGGATCTTTTCTTCCCTCTTAGCAACCCTTTCAGGGACCCCTGAACCTCTGCGTGGACTATAGACTTTAAATTAGATGCGAAATCCAGGGAATTTTCCGCTATAGTTTTAGCAACGCAGTTCGGGCAAAGCGGCTTTTGCCAATCTATGGGAAGGGAAGTTTGGCATAGGGCACACATTCTGTGCTTTTGCTTGGCGCTACTCTTCTTAGGCTCCTATAAAAGGAAGCACATAAGAGACTTCCCATTACTAAAAGGTGACATTCACGAAGATCACTCACCCTTGGAAGTCACAAACGGGTACCGGATTCGGAGGCTGTAGCGGAACCGATGATTCCTTTCTGGATGGACCAGAGGCGTTTGACACCATGCTCCTGCGGCTGTCACTGTGATTGCTCGAGCGGCTGTCGGTGTGAGAGGCATCCCTCTGCTTCTTCCGTTGCTGAGGGGGGGGGGGAGGGGTGGGGGGGGTTAGCTGCTGCTCTTGGCTATCCTGGTCAGCCATGCTTCAGAAGCGTACCACGCTTTCAGGATAACCCCTTCCTCCTAAAATAGGACCATCCAGCACCTCCTCCGGTTCGTGGGCCCTCCCCCCTTCCCAGGCCGGAGCTCCAAAGAAAAAAACCGGCCTGGAACGCTTCACAGGGCGCCGCCATCTTGGATCGGGCGCCGCCTCCTGACTAGTGTTGAGCCACCCCCGTAGTGTTCGGGTTCGGTTCGGTTCGGTTTGAACACCGGGATGTTCGAGGAACTGTTCGTCGAATTGTTCGTCGAACACCTTAGAACGCCGTCGAACACCGTTAAAACCAATGGCAGGCAAACAAAAACACATAGAAACACATAGAAAACACCTGCAAAGGTGTACAAAAGCTGACAAACTGCTCAGAAGACACTCTCTTTAAAAAAGCCGGCCGGCAAATTCAGCAGCGGCATACACCGGTACCCGACAATTTAGACAAGAAGGAATAGAGCATCACACATAGATTAGATAGATAGAAACATGTCAGTCACACATATAAGAAGCACAGTGACAGTGTTGGTTACTGCACTTGTCATTTAGTGTAAAGGATTTATTAAAAAAAATATTAGTGTTTTCATGCACCGTCTCTTTAAAAAAGCCGGCCGGCAATTCAGCATCTGTACCCGACAATTTAGAACAGAAAGAATAGAGCTTCACACATAGATTAGATAGATAGAAACATGTCAGTCACATATATAATAAGTACAGTGAGAGTGTTGCTTACTGTACTTCGTCATTTAGTGTAAAGGATTTATTTAAAAAAATAATAGTGTTTTCATGCACTGTCTCTTTAAAAAAGCCGGCCGGCAATTCAGCAGCGGTACCCGACAATTTAGAACAGAAAGATAGAGCATCACACATAGATTAGATAGATAGAAACATGTCAGTCACATATATATGAAGTACAGTGATAGTGTTGGTTACTGTACTTGTCATTTAGTATTAAAATAAAGGATTTATTATTAAAAAAATTGGCGTGGGGTTCCCCTTAATTTTAGGCTCTAGCGGAGGTTAAGCAGACGGCTGGGGCAGATGTTTGAAGCCTGGGAAGGGGGTAATACCCACGGAGCTTCCCAGGCTACTAATATCAGCCCCCAGCTGAATACATAGCCTTTACTAGCTATTAAAATGGGGGACCCCCCAAAAAAAAGGACGTGGGGTCCCCCCTAATTTAATAGCTAGCAAAGGCTAGGCAGACAGCTGGGGGCTGATATTAATAGCCCAGGAAGGGAGCCATGAATATTGGCCCCCTCCCAGGCTAGAAACACCAGCCGTCAGCCGCCCCAGAAATGGCGCATTCATAGGATGCGCCAATTCTGGCACTTAGCCTCGCTCTTCCACGCTGCCCTGGTGCGGTGGCAGGGGGTAATAGGGTTGGGGTTGATGTCAGCTTATAATGCCAGCTGACATCAAGCCCAGGTTAGTAATGGAGAGGCGTCTATAAGACACCCCCATTACTAACCCCATAGTCAAAGTTAAAAAAAACACAAACACCCAGAATAAAGTCCTTTAATTGAAATAAAGACACAATCCTTTATTGTTCTAAATTAAACCATACTTACCATCACGCCCATTCCAGCTGAAGCCAACGATCTCCTGCAATAAAAGAAAAATAATAAAGCAACCTCATCCTTACCTTTCCATGGTTCCCACAACAGCTTCAGCTCTGCTACATCGAGATGACAGGCTGGACCGCAGCAGAACGCTGCCATCCAGCCTGTCATCCCGCAGACACTGAGAAGCGCAGGCTTGCTTGCGCTGCTCAGCGTCTCTCTGTGACGACATCCAGATGAGCCGAGTTCATGTCCAATGAACTCGGCTCACCTCATGCACATCACTGACAGCGTGGGAGAATTCTCCTGCACTCAGCACTTCAGCGTGAGAATTTTCCCACGCTGTCAGTGACGTGCATGAGGTGAGCCGAGTTCATTGGACATGACCTCGGCTCATCTGGATGCCGTCACAGCGAGACAGTGAGGAGCGCAAGCATGCCTGCTCTTCTCAGTGTCTGCGGGATGACAGGCTGGATGGCAGCGTTCTGCTGCGGTCCAGCCAGTCATCTCGATGTAGCAGAGCTGAAGCTGTCGTGGGAACCATGGAAAGGTAAGGATGAGGTTGGTTTATTATTTTTCTTTTATTGCAGGAGATCGTTGGCTTCAGCTGGAATGGGTGTGATGGTAAGTATGGTTTAATTTAGAACAATAAAGAATTGTGTCTTTATTTCAATTAAAGGACTTTATTCTGGGTGTTTGTGTTTTTTTTAAATACTTTACTAGAAATTCATGGCGGTCATGTCTAATACTGGCGTGACCCCATGAATTTTGGGCTTGGGGCCAGCTGATAATACCAAGCTGGCCCTAACCCCTTTATTACCCAGTGAGCCACCGCACCAGGGCCCTGGATGAGTTGGGTACAGCGCCAGAAGATGGCGCTTCTATGAACGCGCCATTTTCCGGGGTGGCTGCGGACTGCAATTTGTAGCGGGGGGGGGGGGGCCCAGAAAGCTTGGGCCTCCCTGCGCTGCAGATTCCAGCCCCCAGCTGCCTAGTTGTACCTGGCTGGACACAAAAATAGGGCGAAGCCCCACGTACTTTTTTTTTTAATTATTTCATGAAATTCATGAAATAATTAAGAAAAAAAGGGCTTCCCTATATTGTTGTGTCCGGCCAGGTACAAATAGGCAGCTGGTGGATGGGGGCAGCCCGTTCCTGCCTGCTGTACCTGGCTGGACACAAATATAGTGCGAAGCCCCACTTCAATTTTTTTAAATTATTTCAGGAAATTCATGAAATAATTTAAAGAAAATTGACGTGGGGCTTCGCCCTGTTTTTGTGTCCAGCCAGGTACAACTAGGCAGCTGGGGGCTGGAATCCGCAGCGCAGGGAGGCCCAAGCTTTCTGGGCCACCCCCGCTGCAAATTGCAGTCCGCAGCCACCCCGGAAAATGGCGCGTTCATAGAAGCGCCATCTTCTGGCGCTGTACCCAACTCATCCAGGGCCCTGATGCGGTGGCTCACTGGGTAATAAAGGGGTTAGGGCCAGCTTGGCATTATCAGCTGGCCCTAAGCCCGAAATTCATGGGGTCACGCCAATATTAGACATGACCACCATGAATTTCTAGTAAAGTATTTAAAAAAAACACAACACCCAGAAAAAAGTCCTTTAATTGAAATAAACACACAATTCTTTATTGTTCTAAATTAAACCATACTTACCATCACGCCCATTCCAGCTGAAGCCAACGATCTCCTGAAATAAAAGAAAAATAATAAAGCAACATCATCCTTACCTTTCCATGGTTCCCATGACAGCTTCAGCTCTGCTACATCGAGATGACAGGCTGGACCGCAGCAGAACGCTGCCATCCAGCCTGTCATCCCGCAGACACTGAGAAGCGCAGGCTTGCTTGCGCTCCACAGTGTCTCTCTGTGAGGGCATCCAGATGAGCCGAGTTCATGTCCAATGAACTCGGCTCACCTCATGCACGTCACTGACAGCGTAGGAAAATTCTCCTGCACTCAGCGCTTCAGCGTGGGAGAATTCTCACACTGAAGCGCTGAGTGCAGGAGAATTCTCCCACGCTGTCAGTGACGTGCAGGAGGTGAGCTGAGTTCATTGGACATGAGCTCACCTTATGCACGTCACTGACAACGTGGGAAAATTCTCCTGCACTCAGCGCTTCAGCGTGGGAGAATTCTCACGCTGAAGCGCTGAGTGCAGGAGAATTCTCCCACGCTGTCAGTGACGTGCAGGAGGTGAGCTGAGTTCATTGGACATGAGCTCACCTTATGCACGTCACTGACAGCGTGGGAGAATTCTCCTGCACTCACCGCTTCAGCGTGAGAATTTTCCCACGCTGTCAGTGACGTGCATGAGGTGAGCCGAGTTCATTGGACATGAACTCGGCTCATCTGGATGTCGTCACAGAGAGACGCTGAGCAGCGCAAGCAAGCCTGCGCTTCTCAGTGTCTGCGGGATGAGAGGCTGGATGGCAGCGTTCTGCTGCGGTCCAGCCTGTCATCTCGATGTAGCAGAGCTGAAGCTGTCGTGGGAACCATGGAAAGGTAAGGATGAGGTTGCTTTGTTATTTTTCTTTTATTGCAGGAGATCGTTGGCTTCAGCTGGAATGGGCGTGACGGTAAGTATGGTTTAATTTAGAACAATAAAGGATTGTGTCTTTATTTCAATTAAAGGACTTTATTCTGGGTGTTTGTGTTTTTTTTAACTTTGACTATGGGGTTAGTAATGGGGGTGTCTTATAGACGCCTCTCCATTACTAACCTGGGCTTGATGTCAGCTGGCATTATAAGCTGACATCAACCCCAACCCTATTACCCCCTGCCACCGCACCAGGGCAGCGTGGAAGAGCGAGGCTAAGTGCCAGAATTGGCGCATCCTATGAATGCGCCATTTCTGGGGCGGCTGACGGCTGGTGTTTCTAGCCTGGGAGGGGGCCAATATTCATGGCTCCCTTCCTGGGCTATTAATATCAGCCCCCAGCTGTCTGCCTAGCCTTTGCTAGCTATTAAATTAGGGGGGACCCCACGTCATTTTTTTTGGGGGGTCCCCCATTTTAATAGCTAGTAAAGGCTATGTATTCAGCTGGGGGCTGATATTAGTAGCCTGGGAAGCTCCGTGGGTATTACCCCCTTCCCAGGCTTCAAACATCTGCCCCAGCCGTCTGCTTAACCTCCGCTAGAGCCTAAAATTAAGGGGAACCCCACGCCAATTTTTTTTAATAATAAATCCTTTATTTTAATACTAAATGACAAGTACAGTAAGCAACACTGTCACTGTACTTCGTATATATGTGGCTGACATGTTTCTATCTATCTAATCTATGTGTGAAGCTCTATTCTGTCTGTTATAAATTGTCGGGTACCGCTGCTGAATTGCCGGCCGGCTTTTTTAAAGAGACGGTGCATGAAAACACTATTATTTTTTTTGATAAATCCTTTACGCTAAATGACAAGTACAGTAAGCAGCACTTTCACTGTACTTCGTATATATGTGGCTGACATGTTTATATCTATCTAATCTATGTGTGACGCTCTATTCTTTCGGTTCTAAATTGTCGGGTACAGGTGTATGCCGCTGCTGAATTGCCGGCTTTTCATGTTTCACTGTTGGCACTGTTCCCATCGATTTGGGCAATCACTGTAATGCCACAACCACCATGGCTGTGGCATTACAGTGAGTGGCAGACAATCCCTGCATGATTGGTGCTCTAAATAGCGCCAGACATGCAGGACACGCTTTTGGTGCACGAACAGTTATCGAACATAACCTCGAACAGCCGAATTTTTTGCAAATCGTTCGGGTTCGTCGAACAACTCGAACACCGCCCAAAACAGCTCGAATTTGAGATTGGCGAACAGTTCTAGTCGAACACCGCTCATCTCTACTCCCGACGTCATCTGGCACGCCTCTCCCAGCGTGCCCCGCGCCGTGACGTCAGACGCGTCATACACGGAAGTTACTGCGCGGCCGGCAGAAGCGGCAGGGGGAGGGTGGTGCAGCGGTCTACAGGAAGCCGGAGCCTGCCTCACCGCGTGCGCCCGCTCGGACGCAGGACACCAGGGGAGCTGCGGACAGCGCTTCTGGAGACTGGAACCCGGTGCACAGGCCAGTGCCCGCTCTTCCACACGGGAACAGCCCCAGGTAAGTCTTCTTTCTTCCAGACAGGTTCCCCATCAAGGACAGGAAACCAACTGAAGTGAGGGAGAGGTACCGCCCTTTTATTTCAGACGGTTTCCTGTCCTTGGTGGGGCGGATCCCTCTCTCCAGGAGTGCCGTCATGGGTGAGGGGAAAAAAAACACAATAATAAGATATAGTCACCCAGCCCCTCACCTTTCTGCTGCTGCTGCTCCCCCTTAGTCCTCCAGCTTCTGAGGAGGACTACTAGGGCTCATGCATGCCCCACTCCGACTAGTGTGCTGCATCCTGGGTGTATTTCTGACTTTCCCCACTGGTATCATTATTAGCCCCTTTCCAGCCCTCCCCCATTATCAGCAGCTTTGCCTCCTTTTCAGGCCATGTTTACACGGTCAGTATTTGGTCAGTATTTTACATCAGTATGTGTAAGCCAAAACCAGGAGAGGAACAATCAGAGGAAAAGTATAATAGAAACACGTCACCACTTCTGTATTTATCACACACTCCTGGTTTTGTCTTACAAATACTGAGGTAATATACAGACTGTAACGGGTCTGGGAGGCGGAACCTCTGAGCTACTATACAAGGGGGCAGTCCTTGTAAGGGAGCGGGTGGCGACCAGGGAAGACGGGCAGGAAGTCACAGCAAGTGACCGGGGCAGTCTCTGAATGAACGGGCAGATGGTCACGGCAAGTGACCGGGGCAGTCTCTGAATGAACGGGCAGATGGTCACGGCAAGTGACCGGGGCAGTCTCTGGATGAACGGGCAGATGGTCACGGCAAGTGACCGGGGCAGTCTCTGGATGAACGGGCAGATGGTCACGGCAAGTGACCGGGGCAGTCTCTGGGTAAAGGGTTGGTACGACCTGTGGCGGCTGATGATAGACGTGAGCTCCCAGGTGAGCAGGCGAGAGTCTCTGGATGAACGGGTGGTCACAGCATGTGACGGCGGAGCCTCCAGGAAGACCAACAGACAGGCGGCAGATGAGCGCTCCCAGGTGAGCGGGCAGAAGTCTCTGGACAGGCGGGTGGTCACAGCACGTGACGGCAGAGCCTCCAGGTAGGCTAGCAGACAGGCAGCAGATGAGCGCTCCCAGGTGAGCGGGCAGGAGTCACTGGACAGGCAGGTGGTCACAGCACGTGACGGCGGAGCCTCCAGGTAGGCTAGCAGTCAGGTAGCAGATGTGTGCTCCCAGGTGAGCAGGCAAGCTGGTCCATAGACAGACTGACAGGAGTTGGAAGGCAGACCGTCGGACCTCAGGCAAGCAGGCAGGTGGCTGAAGTGGGCTCCCAGGTGAGCGGACAGGCTGGTCCTTAGACAGACTGACAGGAGTAGTAAGGCAGACCGTCGGACCTCAGACTAGCAGGCAGGTAGCAGATAATCAGGCAGGAATAAGACAGCAAGCTGGCAGGAATCTGGCAGGTATCTGGCAGGTAACTGGCAACGGGACCTGAGGGCTGAAGCAGAGTAGTGAACAGTGCAACAACATTGCTCGGGCACCTCCATTTTGGAGGAGGTGCCTTATATATGGTGAAGGCCTCCGGCCATTGGCCGGGGACTCCTTAGGACGGCGCGCACGGCCCCTTTAAGAGGGAGGGAGAGCGCGCGCGCGCGCCCTAAGCACAGTGGCCGGGAAGGAGCGCGCGCTGCCAGCAGAGCGGAAGGAGGACACCGGGCACGGAGCAGAGAGGTGAGGGGAACAGCGTCCCTGCCTAGCAGAGGGCAGGGACGCCGGCGCTACAGTACCCCCCCCTTTAGGCCCCCCCTTTTTTAGGCCAGACAGAAATTTAGCTAGGATAAGAGGGGCATGGATGTTCTCCCGGGGCTCCCACGTTCTCTCCTCAGGACCAAACCCCTTCCAATCTACTAGAAAAAAGGTCTTTCCTCTTACCCTTTTGGTGGCAAGAATGTTCTCTACCTCAAACTCGTCCTCAGCAGAAACCGGAGCAGGAGGCGTACCTGTAGACTTGGAAAAAGAGTTAAGTACCACAGGTTTGAGGAGAGATACATGGAAGGAGTTAGGGATCCGTAAATTGGCCGGGAGTTTCAATTTATAGGCCACCGGGTTGATCTGACTGATGACCTCCAGAGGACCGATGAACCGAGGCCCTAACTTGTAAGAAGGTATCTTGAGTCGGACATATTTAGATGAGAGCCAGACTTTATCTCCAGGACGGAATTGTGGAGGATCCAGGCGTTTTTTGTCAGCGTGTCTTTTCATCCGTTCGGACGACTGAAGGAGTGCGGATCGGGTACTCTCCCAAATGGAGGAAAATTTGCTAACGAGAGATTCCGCAGCCGGGTTGTCCACAGAGGTGGAGACAGGAAAAGGAATCCGAGGATGCTGACCGAAGACTACAAAAAACGGGGATTTGGAGGAGGATTCGCTCTCGTGATTGTTATAAGAGAACTCGGCCCATGGTAGGAGATCCACCCAGTCTGAATGATGGGCATTAACGAAGTGCCGGAGGTAACTGGTCATTTTCTGATTGATCCGCTCCACTTGACCATTGGACTGTGGGTGGTAAGCGGAAGAGAAGTCCAGGGTGACGTCTAGCAGTTTACAAGTGGCTCTCCAGAAACGTGAGGTGAACTGTACCCCACGATCCAACACGATGTGGAGGGGCAGGCCATGAAGACGGAAGATGTGGCGGATAAAGTCTTTAGCCAACTCGGGTGCAGACGGGAGGGCTGGCAGGGGAATAAAGTGAGCCATCCTGGAAAAGCGATCAGCGACCACCCAAATGACCGTACAACCGGCGGAGACGGGGAGATCAGTTATGAAGTCCATAGCAATATGCTGCCAGGGGGCAGCAGGCACAGGAAGCGGGAGGAGGCGACCGGCTGGCAGGTGTCTCGGGACTTTGTTGCGGGCGCAGGACACACAGGCAGAAACAAAGTCTATTACGTCCTTGTGCAGGGTAGGCCACCAGTAGTGCCGGGCAATAAGCTGGAGGGTCTTTTTCTGACCGGCGTGGCCAGCTAGTTTAGACGAATGGCCCCAGTGTAGGATCTTCTTCCGATCAGGTACTGAAACAAACGTCTTACCGGGAGGGAGACGATTTAGACTTACGGGAGCCACCTGCATTACTCTGGCGGGATCGATGATATGTTTAGGTTCTTCCTCGAGATCGGACACCAGAAAGGATCGGGACAAGGCGTCTGCTTTGACGTTTTTGTCAGCCGGGCGAAAATGAAGAACAAAATCAAAGCGAGCAAAAAACAAGGACCACCGGGCTTGGCGCGGGTTAAGTCTCTGGGCATGCTGGAGGTAAGCCAAGTTCTTGTGGTCAGTGTAAATTATTACCGGGTGAAGAGCTCCCTCGAGTAGGTAACGCCACTCCTCCAACGCCAGCTTGATGGCCAATAACTCTCGGTCTCCTATGGAATAGTTGCGCTCAGAAGAGGAGAAGAGTTTGGAGAAGAAGCCACAAGTTACCATTCTCCCGGAAGATGATTTTTGAGTAAGTACCGCTCCGGCTCCAGAGGAGGAGGCGTCAACTTCCAGGAAGAACTGCTTGTTGCCGTCCGGGCGATGCAGCACCGGGGCGGAAGAGAAGGCCTGTTTTAGGGAAAGAAAGGCCTCCTCTGCTTCGGGCGGCCACTCTTTGGGATTAGTACCCTTACGGGTGAGCGCGGAAATTGGGGCAGTCCGGGAAGAGAAGTGTGGTATGAAGAGGCGGTAGTAGTTAGCGAAGCCCAGGAATCGCTGAATGGCCTTCAACCCCTCCGGTCGAGGCCATTTCTCGATGGCAGACAGTTTCTCTGGATCCATTCGTAGGCCGGTCTGAGAAATAATGTAGCCCAAAGACGGAAGCGAGGTCTGCTCAAAGAGGCACTTCTCGTATTTAGCGAAGAGGTGATTCTGCCTGAGCCTGAGCAGGACCTGACGAACGTCCCTCCGGTGAGTCTGGAGATCCGGAGAGAAGACCAAGATGTCGTCCAGGTACACCACTACGCAGGAGTAGAGAAGGTCCCGGAAGATGTCATTGACCAACTCTTGAAAGACGGCAGGAGCGTTACAGAGACCAAAGGGCATTACCAGATATTCATAGTGGCCGTCCCGGGTGTTGAATGCCGTCTTCCATTCATCCCCCTGACGGATACGAACCAGGTTGTACGCCCCACGGAGGTCCAGTTTGGTGAAGATTCTAGCCCCCCTCAGACGATCAAATAACTCCGGAATGAGCGGAAGGGGGTACTTATTCTTCACCGTGATCTGGTTAAGGCCTCTATAGTCTATACAGGGACGGAGAGAGCCGTCCTTCTTTTTGACGAAAAAGAAGCCTGCTCCCGCCGGGGAGGTAGATTTCCGGATGAATCCCCTGGCCAGATTCTCCTCAATATATTCGGACATCGACCGGGTCTCAGCAGCGGATAATGGATAAATACGCCCATGGGGAGGAGTAGTACCAGGTAACAGGTCGATAGGGCAGTCGTATGGTCTATGAGGGGGTAGTGTCTCTGCTTCCTTTTTATTAAAGACATCAGCATAAGACCAATAAGGAATCGGAAGTCCAGGTAGATTAGCTGGGGTAGGAGAAGGACGGACGGGATGGACGGGAACCAGACAGGTCTTATGGCAGTCCTGTCCCCAGCGAAGGACTTCTCCGGTCTGCCAGTCAAGCATGGGTGCATGTCTCTGGAGCCAAGGTAGGCCTAGCAAGAGGGCGTGGGAGAGTCCAGGCAGAACATGAAAGGAGATACTCTCAGAATGCAGCATTCCCACCTGCAGAGTAATGGATTCGGTGATGAGTTGGATGGGGCGTGGTAAGAGGCCCCCATCCACGGCAGCAACAGACAAGGGTACAGCCAGAGGTTTGGTGGGGATGCGGTATTTCTCTACCAGGGACTGTGAAATAAGATTCCCGGCTGCTCCAGAGTCAAGTTGGGCTAGTTCGAAATAACGGTTCTCCCCGCAGACGATTGAGACTGACAACAGCAGAGATGGAGAGGATTTATTCTTGTCTAGGTCGACCTCTCTGAGCGAACCTAGACACAGGCGTTTCCCGACCTCTCCGGGCAGGTACGGATCCGGTGCTCCTTACTGCCACAGTAGAAGCAGCTCCCCTCGGCACGGCGTAAGTCCTGACGGGTTTTGACCATCTTGGTCTGGTCGACCTGCATAGGCTCAGGAGAGTGTACCTGGGTAGAGACGGAGGGAGTGACGGGTTTCTGAAAAGTAGGAGCTAGACGTGGAAACCTCCTCTCACGGGTGACCTCTTTGGCACGCTCCTGGAACCGTAGGTCAATCCGGGTGGCAAGAGTTATTAGGTCATCGAGAGTGGTAGGGATGTCCCGACCGGCAAGTTCATCTTTAATACGGCCGGACAGACCCTCCCAGAAGACGGATACCAGAGCGTCGTTATCCCAGGCCAGCTCCGAGGCAAGGGTACGGAACCGTATGGCATATTGGCCCACGGTGAGACTTCCCTGACGGAGGCGTAGCAGTGATGATGCGGATGAGGTCTTCCGTCCGGGTTCGTCGAAGACTTTCCGGAAAGCCGTGAGAAAAGCAGGCAAGTTGGACACCAGGGGGTCTCCTCTCTCCCATAGAGGATTTAGCCAGGCCAGGGCCTCCCCGGTGAGATGGGACATGATGAATGCAATTTTGGCTCGGTCGGAGTTAAACTGGTGGGACAATAGTTCAAAGTGCAGGGTGCACTGATTTATGAAGCCCCGAGCCTGGGCGGAGTCGCCTCCGAAGCGAGGAGGTGCAGAAAGCCGGGGTCCGGGGTAGGATACCATGGTATTAGTGGGCAGCGGAGCTGCCGGATTGCGAGACATGGCACTAGCGGTGGTTGCTGGTGGAGCAGTCAGAGTGTCCAGGCGAGTATTGACATTCCGCAGGTGACCCAGGATGGACTCCTGTTGGGACCTTTGACGGGACAGTTCATGACACAGGTCCGAGAGCGAGGGAGCTTGGGTGCCACCGGGTTCCATGGCCCGAGCAAACTAACGGGTCTGGGAGGCGGAACCTCTGAGCTACTATACTATGTCCTTGTAAGGGAGCGGGTGGCGACCAGGGAAGACTGGCAGGAAGTCACAGCAAGTGACCGGGGCAGTATCTGAATGAACGGGCAGATGGTCACGGCAAGTGACCGGGGCAGTCTCTGAATGAATGGGCAGATGGTCACGGCAAGTGACCGGGGCAGTCTCTGGATGAACGGGCAGATGGTCACGGCAAGTGACCGGGGCAGTCTCTGGATGAACGGGCAGATGGTCACGGCAAGTGACCGGGGCAGTCTCTGGGTAAAGGGTTGGTACGACCTGTGGCGGCTGATGATAGACGTGAGCTCCCAGGTGAGCAGGCGAGAGTCTCTGGATGAACGGGTGGTCACAGCATGTGACGGCGGAGCCTCCAGGTAGGCTAGCAGACAGGCAGCAGATGAGCGCTCCCAGGTGAGCGGGCAGGAGTCACTGGACAGGCAGGTGGTCACAGCACGTGACGGCGGAGCCTCCAGGTAGGCTAGCAGTCAGGTAGCAGATGTGTGCTCCCAGGTGAGCAGGCAAGCTGGTCCATAGACAGACTGACAGGAGTTGGAAGGCAGACCGTCGGACCTCAGGCAAGCAGGCAGGTGGCTGAAGTGCGCTCCCAGGTGAGCGGACAGGCTGGTCCTTAGACAGACTGACAGGAGTAGTAAGGCAGACCGTCGGACCTCAGACTAGCAGGCAGGTAGCAGATAATCAGGCAGGAATAAGACAGCAAGCTGGCAGGAATCTGGCAGGTATCTGGCAGGTAACTGGCAACGGGACCTGAGGGCTGAAGCAGAGTAGTGAACAGTGCAACAACATTGCTCGGGCACCTCCATTTTGGAGGAGGTGCCTTATATATGGTGAAGTCCTCCGGCCATTGGCCGGGGACTCCTTAGGACGGTGCGCACGGCCCCTTTAAGAGGGAGGGAGAGCGCGCGCGCCCTAAGCACAGTGGCCGGGAAGGAGCGCGCGCTGCCAGCAGAGCGGAAGGAGGACGCCAGGCACGGAGCAGAGAGGTGAGGGGAACAGCGTCCCTGCCTAGCAGAGGGCAGGGACGCCGGCGCTACACAGACTAAATTCTGAACGTGTGAACATGGCCTCATTCCTATGACACTGGCAGTAAAAAAAAAAAATCCTATGGGGCATATATAAGTTGGGAGTATAAGGCCACGGCCCCACTATCAGTATTTGGTCAGTATTTTTTCTCAGGACTGGGAGCCAAAACCAGGAGTGGGTGATAATTACAGAATTGGTGACTTGTTTCTATTATACCTTTTCTCTGATTGTTCCTCACCTGGTTTTGGCTCCCACGCCTGAGAAAAAATACTGACCGAATACTGATAGTGGGGTGGTGGCCTAAGAGGGATTCCCAGGCTCCTCTTCCCTCCGCTGCTCCCCTTCCCTCCGCAGCCCCTCCTCCCTCCGCAGCCCCTCCTCCCTCCGCAGCCCCTCCTCCCTCCGCAGCCCCTCCTCCCTCCGCTGCTCCCCTTCCCTCCGCAGCCCCTCCTCCCTCCGCTGCCCCTCCTCCCTCCGCTGCCCCTCCTCCCTCCGCTGCCCCTCCTCCCTCCGCTGCTCCCCTTCCCTCCGCAGCCCCTCCTCCCTCCGCTGCTCCTCCTCCCTCCGCTGCTCCTCCTCCCTCCGCAGCCCCTCCTCCCTCCGCTGCTCCTCCTCCCTCCGCAGCCCCTCCTCTGCTCCTCCTCCCTCCGCAGCCCCTCCTCCCTCCGCAGCCCCTCCTCCCTCCGCTGCTCCTCCTCCCTCCGCTGCTCCTCCTCCCTCCGCTGCTCCTCCTCCCTCCGCTGCTCCTCTTCCCTCCGCTGCTCCTCCTCCCTCCGCTGCCCCTCCTCCCTCCGCTGCCCCCCTTCCCTCCGCTGCCCCCCTTCCCTCCGCTGCTCCTCCTCCTCCCTCCGCTGCTCCTCCTCCTCCCTCCGCTGCTCCTCCTCCCTCCGCTGCTCTCCATGTTTAGTCTGCACACTCCACCTGGCAGAAGGTCCTGTGGACAGTGGTGATGTGACCATGGATCACTTCAGGCCCTTTCTATGGAGGCTGCGCTTAGTGCACGCTGGTATTATTAGTGCAGCCTGTAGTGTGTGCCGGTGGTCTCCGGACTGATCAGCCTGATGCAGTGCTGACTGCCGAGCTGATAGGAGGGTGAGCTTAGAGAGAGGGGAGAAGTCACCCCCAATGTAGTCTGCCAGCCAGCGCCCTGTGTGACTACAAACGTTGTCTATAGCAAAGACCTGCAATCCCGCTAGGTTTAGCCTATAGAGGAGGATGGTATATGAAGTCATGTGTATACATGCTTTTAGCCAGCGGTTTCATTTTAGGAAAATAAAAATCAAACATTGCTGTTATTTTATAAGACCCTCATAGGTTAAAATCATCAGCTGTAACAAGATATTGCATTGCACTTATTAAGGTATGTAATACTGCAGTAAAATATTGGCCTACAAAATAATTTTAACCCTTTTTTTTCTAGGAAAGCAGTAATTTTTTCTTCAGACATGGGCTGGATCTGTACAAAAAGTAATTGAAAGCATAACTTCTGCTCCAGCAGATTTTACCAGAATATATATTTGGACCAGTATAAAAATTCTTATTCATGTACTCCACCCTTCTGTCAAATCTAGGTTTTATGGCAGCCATACGCTCATTCAGCAAACTGCATTATCGAGCCTCACATGCCGGCCAGCGAGGAATAAGCCATTGCCAGACATCTCGCAAAGCTATTTAACCCCTTTGATGCTGTGGTCAATAGCAGCCATGGCATTTAGGTAGTTAGAAGGGGCTTCCTCTGTAACCCCAGTCGGTCTATGATCGTAGTATGGCAATAATCATATTAATACTCCCCAAGGGCTGCACATGCACTAATAAAGGGGTTTCCCAAAGATAGTAAGTTATCCCACATCCTCAGTGCCCCTGAGCAGGTCTGTCTTAAAGGTACGGTGGTCAGGCATGCACATCTGTGTTCTATTGTCTATGAGATACCAAAGATATGGGACAGCACTCTGCTTTTTCTAGCAGTCCCATAGACCATGAAGGGAGCAGCCGTGCTCACGCGCCACCTTCACTCTGTGCAGAGCCGCGTTCTAGGGATCGCTGGGTGCCCTAAAGGTCAGATCCCTAGTGGTCAGCCAAGTTCCCCATTATATTAATAAAGGATGACTTTCTGGGGAAAACAACTTTAGGTCATGTTCCCACATGCGATTTCACGAAAGTTTATAACCACTGTGTGTGTAAAAGACGCTGCTGAAAGTGCCTTTTTTAGTGCGTTTTTTCTCTAGGTTCCTATAACCTAACACAGTTGCATTTTTAAGTGCAGAACCAAAGCTTTTCTGTACTAAAAAAAAATGCAACAACAAAATGCTTCTTCAAATCTGCGTATTATGTTATTGTATTATGGTGCTGACACATGCAGAATAAACTGCAGGATTTACATTACATATGAACATTGCTTAAAGAGGTTTTTTTTTTTTGCTATACAGCATTAAGTGTTATTTAACTTTGCAAATCATTTTATTAAGCAATTTTGCTTAAATTCTGAAAAAAAAAAAAAAAAACAACTTGCATTTAAATGTCCTTCAAACCACTGCTTACTCCTTAGTCTACTTGTCTGTACTCAGTTACTATGCAATGGGAGTACAAACTGGCAGTCGATGGGGTCCCTTAGGAGTGCGCTCACTCACCTGCAAGGTATTCAGTGCAGGCATCATCCTCTCAGTGCCTGCACTGAACATTGTGTCCCCTATATAAGCACTTCTACATCGGTAGTTTTCTGCACTGTGCTATCAGAAGTCACTCATCCAGCACGCTTGTACCCTGAACAGTGAAATCAGCAGTCACTACTCCAGCACAGTTGTACCCTGCACTGTGCCATCAGCAGTCACTACTCCAGCACACTTGTACCCTGCACTGTGCCATCAGCAGTCACTACTCCAGCACACTTGTACCCTGCACTGTGCCATCAGCAGTCACTACTCCAGCACACTTGTACCCTGCACTGTGCCATCAGCAGTCACTACTCCAGCACAGTTGTACCCTGCACTGTGCCATCAGCAGTCACTCCTCCAGCACAGTTGTACCCTGCACTGTGCCATCAGCAGTCACTCCTGCAGCACGCTTGTACCCTGCACTGTGCCATCAGCAGTCACTCCTGCAGCACGCTTGTACCCTGCACTGTGCCATCAGCAGTCACTCCTGCAGCACGCTTGTACCCTGCACTGTGCCATCAGCAGTCACTCCTGCAGCACGCTTGTACCCTGCACTGTGCCATCAGCAGTCACTCCTGCAGCACGCTTGTACCCTGCACTGTGCCATCAGCAGTCACTCCTGCAGCACGCTTGTACCCTGCACTGTGCCATCAGCAGTCACTCCTGCAGCACGCTTGTACCCTGCACTGTGCCATCAGCAGTCACTCCTGCAGCACGCTTGTACCCTGCACTGTGCCATCAGCAGTCACTCCTGCAGCACGCTTGTACCCTGCACTGTGCCATCAGCAGTCACTCCTGCAGCACGCTTGTACCCTGCACTGTGCCATCAGCAGTCACTCCTGCAGCACGCTTGTACCCTGCACTGTGCCATCAGCAGTCACTCTTCCAGCACGCTTGTACCCTGCACTGTGCCATCAGCAGTCACTCTTCCAGCACAGTTGTACCCTGCACTGTGCCATCAGCAGTCACTCTTCCAGCACAGTTGTACCCTGCACTGTGCCATCAGCAGTCACTCTTCCAGCACAGTTGTACCCTGCACTGTGCCATCAGCAGTCACTCTTCCAGCACAGTTGTACCCTGCACTGTGCCATCAGCAGTCACTACTCCAGCACAGTTGTACCCTGCACTGTGCCATCAGCAGTCACTACTCCAGCACAGTTGTACCCTGCACTGTGCCATCAGCAGTCACTACTCCAGCACAGTTGTACCCTGCACTGTGCCATCAGCAGTCACTACTCCAGCACAGTTGTACCCTGCACTGTGCCATCAGCAGTCACTCTTCCAGCACAGTTGTACCCTGCACTGTGCCATCAGCAGTCACTACTCCAGCACAGTTGTACCCTGCATTAGTTAGTGTTTGCTAGAGGTTGTACTCCCAGCGCACAGTAACAGTACAGAAAAGCCAAAAAACTAGACTAAAGTCTAAGTCCATCGTTCGTGGATTTTTCGGCACCTGTTGCTTATTCTGGTGAGGACACCTGCAGAAAAAAAATTAAGTGGGAAAATGGACTTAAAAGCAAGGAATACTGAAGGTAAGGCCGGCCTCAAGTCTTTCCGGGCTGGCCGGGGACTACAGACTGAAGCGAACAGCTTCATTGGCATATATTGGGCTGCTGGTTTGGGTCAGGTGACCCCGGCCAATCCAGAAGACGTGGTCCGCACTAGGACTGTGAAATGTGGACTTGCGAGGCTAGCCTAAAGCTGGTGCTACACTAGCCTAAAGATGGGGTAACACAGACTTTGGCCTCGGCATAGATCACGTGGCCAAAGATCACGAAGTGACAGTGCTATACTGGGACATATTGCAGTCGAATGGCAGAGAACCTTTGAGAACCATGACAAGCAAGTAAAAAATAAATCTGACCCAGTCGGATTGGTTTTGGACTGGCTGGTCTCAGTATCCTAAAACACAATATGACCCCATTCACATGTATTAAACTGTGACGTAGCAGCAACATATAGCAATCTTTGGCCATGCGACTTGTATTGCGGCCAAAATTGCCAAGTAATCCAATCTTAAATCGGGGCAGAATCCACACGGTATTAACTAAATATCCCCCAGCTTCCAGGCGCTGAGGAGACAACGCCTCACAGCCTCTGCTGCCATCTTGTGTTAGGACTATAGAACTTCAAATGACAATGCTTGTCGACAATCGGATCAGTGGGATCCATAACTACTGGGGATCCTGCAGATACTATAGAGGCCTTCATATTTGATAGAGAAGCCAATGTGCATATACAGTCAATTTTGGGGTACACACAACATTTTGATAGCTTTTTATTGCCTCATTTGTGAAACAATCAGAAACCAAAAAACTTTTTTTTTCTCTTTTACAGAGTTTAATCATACGGGTTTAACTACTTTCATTTAGCGGACATGGCAATATAAATATGTTTATTTTATTTTTTTGATTTATTGTTAAACTGGGAAAAGGGTACGATTCAATTAATATATATATATATATATATATATATATATATATATATATATATATATATATATATATATATATATTTAAATATATATATATATATATATATATATATATATATCTATATATATCTATTAAAATTGTACATTCACACTGAAGGCATCAAAACTATGAATTAACACATGTGGAATTATATACTTAACAAAAAAGTGTGAAACAACTGAAAATATGTCTTATATTCTAGGTTCTTCAAAGTAGCCACCTTTTGCTTTGATGACTGCTTTGCACACTCTTGGCATTCTCTTGATGAGCTTCAAGAGGTAGTCACCGGAAATGGTTTTCACTTCACAGGTGTGCCCTGTCAGGTTTAATAAGTGGGATTTCTTGCCTTATAAATGGGGCTGGGACCATCAGTTGTGTTGTGCAGAAGTCAGGTGGATACACAGCTGATAGTCCTACTGAATAGACTGTTAGAATTTGTATTATGGCAAGAAAAAAGCAGCTATGTAAAGAAAAACGAGTGGCCATCATTACTTTAAGAAATGAAGGTCAGTCAGTCCGAAAAATTGGGCAAACTTTGAAAGTGTCCCCAAGTGCAGTTGCAAAAACCATCAAGCGCTACAAAGAAACTGGCTCACATGAGGACCGCCCCAGGAAAGGAAGACCAAGAGTCACCTCTGCTTCTGAGGATAAGTTTATCCGAGTCACCAGCCTCAGAAATCGCAGGTTAACAGCAGCTCAGATTAGAGACCAGGTCAATGCCACACAGAGTTCTAGCAGCAGACACATCTCTTCAACAACTGTTAAGAGGAGACTTTGTGCAGCAGGCCTTCATGGTAAAATAGCTGCTAGGAAACCACTGCTAAGGACAGGCAACAAGCAGAAGAGACTTGTTTGGGCTAAAGAACACAAAGAATGGACATCAGACCAGTGGAAATCTGTGCTTTGGTCTGAGGAGTCCAAATTTGAGATCTTTGGTTCTAACCACCGTGTCTTTGTGTCAAGCAGAAAAGGTGAAGGGATAGACTCTACATGCCTGGTTCCCACCGTGAAGCATGGAGGAGGAGGTGTGATGGTGTGGGGGTGCTTTGCTGGTGACACTGTTGGGGATTTATTAAAAATTGAAGGCATACTGAACCAGCATGGCTACCACAGCATCTTGTAGCGGCATGCTATTCCATCCGGTTTGCATTTAGTTGGACCATCATTTATTTTTCAACAGGACAATGACCCCAAACACACCTCCAGGCTGTGTAAGGGCTATTTGACCAAGATGGAGAGTGATGGGGTGCTATGCCAGATGACCTGGCCTCCACAGTCACCAGACCTGAACCCAATCGAGATGGTTTGGGGTGAGCTGGACCGCTGAGTGAAGGCAAAAGGGCCAAGAAGTGCTAAGCATCTCTGGGAACTCCTTCAAGATTGCTGGAAGACCATTTCCGGTGACTACCTCTTGAAGCTCATCAAGAGAATGCCAAGAGTGTGCAAAGCAGTCATCAAAGCAAAAGGTGGCTACTTTGAAGAACCTAGAATATAAGACATATTTTCAGTTGTTTCACACGTTTTTGTTGAGTATATAATTCCACATGTGTTAATTCATAGTTTTGATGCCTTCAGTGTGAATGTACAATTTTCATGGTCATGAAAATACAGAAAAATCTTTAAATGAGAAGGTGTGTCCAAACTTTTGGTCTGTACTGATTATATATATATATATATATATAGTTCTATATATATTTTATTTAATAAGTTATTAGTTTGTCGCCTTAAGGGAGTTGAACCTGCGGTCCCTTGTTCTATGTACTGCAATAAATAATGTATTGTAATACACTACGCAGTGTATCGCAGTGTATAGTGTAAATCACGTGGCTGCGCTTCACAGGACCCCCCAGCTGTAATACTAACCATCAGACAATTGTATCGCAGGAATTGGTACGCATGTGCACTGATCACCACTGTTAATAATGGACAGTGGCATTAAATTGGTTAAACAACAGTGATCGGACCAAGCTTTTGGGCCCTTTTGCACCTTAGACTATATTCCCATGTAGCAAAATGCTGCGCTTTCCCGCTGTGTTTATATCTGCAGTTGTCCTCACCAAAGTATGCAATACCAACATGATCTGATTATTGTGTTTTTACTGACCTTTTTTAGATCTATTGATGTCCTCTCCTAAACAACAATATTGTACTAATAAAGAAGATTTCTAACATGCAGTTTTATCACTTAAAGGGATTGTGCAGTGAAAACAAGTTATCACTTTCTCACATAAGTGATTGTGGAGGATCTGTCCTCTAGAACCCATGCCGATTAAGAGAACAGGGAACTTTTATTCTTTTTAGAATGAAGCGGCAGTGCAGTTGATGCTCCATTCATTCCCTACGACGCTGCTGAGCACTACGCTCGACTTTTTCTGGGAGCACCGTGAAAAATGAATGGGGTGATGTTGGGGGTCTGACCTCCCATGCAGTCTTGTAATGGGGATAAAAATTCCCCATTTTGCTGATCGGTGCCGTGCGAGTCCCAGTGGTCTGACATGTGGTTTTGCAACATTGCAGCACTACCACAATTTAAGGGCTCATTCATGTCAGTTTTCATGTACGAGCGCCATCAAGTTTTTAACGGATCATAGCACTTGTACCTACGATAGTCCATGGGGCCATTCACACGTCCGTGATTTTTTGTGGACTGTGTGGTCAGTGCAAAACTGCATAAACAAGTCAGTGATTGATCCGGGGGGTTGAATCATTTCAGCAATGTAATTCTATGGGTCTGTGGGAATAAGGTGTGGAATAATGAAAAAAAAAATTGGACAGTACTGGGATGCAAAATCAACAGCAAGTCTTTCTATTTGTACTTTAAGTTGATATAATGCATTGTAGCCTAATGGTACCTATTCTTAGGGAAGACTAAAAGATCAATATTAATATATATACGAAATTATAACAAAACAAAAAAAATTGCTTATTTTGTTTCTTTTAGGGTGTGTTCACACAACATCTTTTTCAGATGGAAGTGGCTAAAAAGAAGTGACCTGTATTCTTCTGGTGGCTTGGAAGCAGCCACAAAAACAACTACAGGTAGTTAGACAATGATGAGAACGCTCCAGGAAAAACCATGAGCTTCCTATAGCAAAAATAATGCAAGTACGCTGGGGTCTATAAGACATTGTGGGCACGTACCCCTGGGGGACATGCATCTATTACATGTAGAGTCGGCCCGGAATCAGCCTGAATAAGTGCAGCAAAATGCAGAAAAAATTGACATAATACCCAGCAATGCTAAAACGGTATTACTGTGCCAGGTTATATGTTGCGTTACTTTTAACCGATTCAGGGCGACATGAAGACGTTTTCCATCTCTGCTCAGTCTTTTACTCCTAACATTTGTGAAAATGACAGATTAATGGCCACTTCTGACTAATAAAAAGCTAAAACTCTAAAAAGGTATTAACAGATTAGGCTACATGCCCAAACTAGCATGGACGCCTCTCCTGCCATCTGGTTGCTGCTTTCACACTAAATATTTTACACCTATTCTTCAGATTATTTTCTATGTGAAAAAAACATAAGACGCCTTTACAAAACAGATAATTCTAAGACCGGCTCACAGCCCATTAGTCACATAGGAGAAATGCAAACAATAACGAGTACATAGTGTATATCCCTCTGGACTAGGCTGGAATAGCTCCCAATGCAATAACAGTAATGCTCAAAAGGCAGGGAGGGGTGCTTTTAGGCACGTGGGAAGGTGAAGAGATCCTGGCACACAGTTATTTTTCTTAAACAGAAAAATGATTATAGCCTTACAGTCTGAACGGTTTTCAGTGCATTGGCTTCCATTTAGACAATAAACATGGCAGGGAGTGGGGCATTGTACTATGGAACCTGCCATAGGTCTGACACCCTAGCAGTACCTAAGATGAGCTTTTCCATTTAAAGCTGCATGCTTCTTTTTCTCTCTAAACCACTCAAAAAAAAAAGTTAAACTCCTTGTCAGCCATCTTATAGATACAGCAGAGCAGCAGCCTGGTCACAGTCATGAGCCTTCTAGAGCACATAATGTTTGGCACTCACAATGCAGAGAACAATACGATCTGCTTAAATCTGTGGTCAGCTGCTGTGGTCACAGGAACAGATTAATTCACAAGCTCACGCTACAGAAAAGCAGTTTATAATTTCCTATCAGGACGAGATCTTCAAGTTCCTTTAGCGGCATCTATCTACACTATATGAAGTTAGGAAGGGTTTCTCTGTAAGGAGAAAAAGGAGACCAGCGGCGCCGATATAAGAGTAGCTGTTAAGGATAACAGAATCAATTCACCAAGTGTTTTGCTCACCTGGTATCCAGTATATTGAGGCTTCAATTGAAATCTTATGTTATAGGAAAATTTGGGAGATCCAGTAATCGATTTTTATACATCACGGGTATTCAGCACACGGTGGATAATTAAGAGAGATTTGAACGGCTCTCCTAAGGCAACATCAAGGATTACAGGTATCCAACTGAAAAATCAATGTGACGCTTCCCAAAAATATCTTTCAGATGTTTTCATCATATATATGAAAATAATTTTTTATTCTAGGCAATCAATAAAGCACAACGCAATTCGGCTAATTTTTCACAATAGCCTTCTTATGGTGAAAAAATGTAAATAAAGAGCACAAAAAACCATGGTCAACACGCAACAGTTCTTCCATTATAAAGGCAATCAAGTTTAGTAGGAGTGGTTGTTCACAGAAAGAGAAATGCTACAACCACACCCATCCCAAAACATTTTTTTTTCTTTTTTTTTTTATTATTTTATTTAAAAACTTGCATATAAATAAGATTAAAATATCTAAAATTCACTGCGTTGTTTCACTATATTAATATCAGATAAAATCATGAGTACTAAAAACTTATATTTTCTCCACCACATCATTCAACCCATCTGGGGTTGCAATGCATTTTACCCAGATGGGTTGAATGATGTGGTGGAGAAAATATAAAAGTTTTTAGTACTCATGATTGTATCGGACATTAATATAGTGAAACAACACAGTGAATTTTAGATATTTTAACCCCTTTACAGCCTGGGGCGTAATAGTATGCACCAGGCTGTCACCCCCTGTTCAGCGCGGGCTCCGGCGCTGAGTCCACACTGAACCAGGAACATGTCAGCTGATTATTATAGCTGACATGTGCCCGCAACAGCCGCGGATGGAATTGTGATCCACCCGTGGCTGTTAACATGTTAAATGCCGCTGTCAATCTCTGACAGCGGCATTTAACAGCGCCGAGCCGGAAGCGCGTCACTTACCCTGCCCATCGGTGACCCCGTCACGTGATCGCGGGTCACTGATGCGTGGGCATGATAACCCGGGGTCTGCAGCAGACTCCAGTGGTTGTCATGTACTGCTCGCTATGAGCGCCACCTAGTGCTCATAGCACAGAAGCATTTTTGTTACATAGAGGTGATCTGCTCATCGCCTATGTGTAGCAGAGGCGATCGGACAGTTGCTGCTTCTAGTCTCCTATGGAGACTATAGAAGCAAGCAAAAAGTGAAAAAAAAATATTTTTTAAAAATATTAAAACAATATAAAAGTTTAAATCACCCCCCTTTCGCCCCATTCAAAATAAAATAATAAAAAAAATCCACATACACATTTGGTATCGCCGAGTTCAGAATTGCCCGATCAATATAAAAAAAAATTAATCCGATTGGTAAACGGCGTAACGAGAAAAAAAAATTTAAAACGCCAGAATTACATTTTTGGGTCGCCGCAACATTGCAATAAAATGCAATAACGGGCTTTCAAAACTATGGATCTACCCCAAAATGGTATCAATAAAAACTTCAGATCGGCACGCAAAATATAAGCCTTCACCCGGCCCCAGATCCCGAAAAATGGAGACGCTACGGGTTTTAGAAAATGGCGCCAATTTTTTTTTAGAAAACTTTGGATTTCTTTTCACCACTTAAATAAAAAAGAACCTATACATGTTTGGTAACACTTGTAATGACCTGGAGAATAATAATGGCAGGTCAGTTTCAGTGAATGTGGTAAAAAAAATAAAAAATAAATAAAAACATTGTGGTATTGCACCTTTTTTGCAATTTCACAGCACTTGGATTTTTTTCCCCCGTTTTCCAGTACACTATATGGTAAAATCAGTGATGTTGTTCAAAAGTACAACTCATCCCACAAAAACTAAGCCCTCACATGGCCATATTGACCAAAAAATAAAAACGCTATGGCTCTGGGAACAAGGGGAGCAAAAAAAGAAAATGCAAAAATGGAAAAGCCCATGGTCCTTAAGGGGTTAATCTTATTTATATGCAAGTTTTTAAATAAAATAAATACATAAAAAATAAAATAAAAAAAACACTTTTGGATGGGTGTGGTTGTAGCAATTCTCTTTCTGTGAACAACCACTCCTACTAAACTTGATTGCCTTTATAATGGAAGAACTGTTGTTGTGTGTTGACCATGGTTTTTTGTGCTCTTTATTTTAATTTTTTCACCTGAAGAAGGCTATTGTGAAAAATTAGCCGAAATGCGTTGTGCTTTATTGATTGCCTAGAATAAAAAATTATTTTCATATATATGATGAAAACATCTGAAAGATTTTTTTGGGAAGCGCCACATTGATTTTTCAGGAAGATACCCGTGATTCTTGACACTATATGAAGTATTAGGACACATCCTTTATATGGGGTTGCTCCATTTCAGAAATCTTTTCCCTATATGCACAGATCATTGTAAAAAATAAATAAATAAAAAACCTGAGCTTAGCTTACCCTCCCAGGGTCCAGCACAGAGTCTCCACCACTACCTCGGTCTCCGTTGCTTGGCTGCAACAATGATGTCTCGTTGACATCGCTGCGGCCAATCACTGAGCTAAACAGCTCTGCCCATGTACATGGCACAAACCGCTCAGAGCCAGTGAGCTTAGCGATTGGCAGCTGCGATGTTGACGTGACGTAACCGCTACAGCCAAACAACAGCGTTGGATCCTGGGAGGGTAACCAAGGCACAGTTTAGTTTTCTTTTTTATTTTTTTTGTTTTTTTTTTTTACAATGAATTGTGTATATAGGGAAAAGTTTCCAGAAAAGTTGACAAGCCCTTTAAATCAGAGGTCCCCAACCTTTTTTGCACCAGGGACCGGCTTTAAGCAAGACCAGTTTTCCATGGCCCGGTGGGGGTGGGGGCGGGGCTTTGGTCATATGGGGGTGGGGTTATGGAGGGGTGGAGCTGTATGGGGAGGATGCTGGCGGGACCTCGGTGTACAGCGCTGCTAAGTAGCAGCATTGTACATTGAGCGTCAGTGTATACAGCGCTGCTGCTTAGCAGCGCTACACACTGAACACCGGTACCGGGAGCCGCGTCACTGAAGCCAGTCTGCTGCCCCAGCACGCCCCACATAACATGTTCTGCCGGGGGCGTGTCAGTGAGGAGAGCCTGCCGCCCCACCCCGTCAGGAACACACCATACTGTGCAGGAGGGCCGCGTCACATATACCCGCCCCATGACGTACAACAGGTACCATGCTGTGCTGTGGAGGGCTGCGTCACTAAGACCCGCCCGACGCCCCACCCCGTCCTGCATAATGTTCTCTGCCGGGAGCTGCGAGCTGTCACGGCTATGGCAGAAAACATTATAAATCCACACAGAGCGAGTTCTGACCAGGCGCAGGGCCGCGGAGCTAGCTGTCAGCGGCAGGGCCGGCTCCAGGTTTTTCTGGGCCCCGGGCGAAAGAGTCTCAGTGGGCCCCTTTAACACATACCACGATTCATGATGCAGAGATACGGCGGAGAAATATATATATATAGTACAATGCAAAGATTTCACTTCATGAGTGATATCTATTGTAAATTCTACAATAGCTCAGAAACCGGTGAATCGCTCCACACAGAATAGTGGCCCCCATATAAGGCTCCATACGGAATACTGGTCCCCATATAACGCCCATACGGAATACTGGCCCCCATATAACGCTTCATACGGAATACTGGCCCCCATATAAGGCCCCATACGGAATACTTGCCCCCATATAAGGCCCCATACGGAATACTTGCCCCCATATAAGGCCCCATACGGAATACTTGCCCCCATATAAGGCCCCATACGGAATACTGGCCCCCATATAAGGCCCCATACGGAATACTGGCCCCCATATAAGACCCCATACGGAATACTGGCCCCCATATAAGACCCCATACGGAATACTGGCCCCCATATAAGGCTCCATACAGAATACTGGCCCCCATATAACGCTCCATACAGGATACTGGCCCCCATATAACGCTCCATACAGGATACCGGTCCCCATATAATGCTGCATGCAGGCTGTTACCCCCCACATAATGCCCCATACAGGCTGCCCCCCCTCTTTATAATGCCCCATGCAGGCTGTCACCCCTCCTCTTTATACTGCCCCATGCAGGCTGTCACCCCTCCTCTTTATACTGCCCCATGCAGGCTGTCACCCCTCCTCTTTATACTGCCCCATGCAGGCTGTCACCCCCCCTCTTTATAATGCCCCATGCAGGCTGTCACCCCCCCTCTTTATACTGCCCCATGCAGGCTGTCACCCCTCCTCTTTATACTGCCCCATGCAGGCTGTCACCCCTCCTCTTTATACTGCCCCATGCAGGCTGTCACCCCTCCTCTTTATACTGCCCCATGCAGGCTGTCACCCCTCCTCTTTATAATGCCCCATGCAGGATGTCCCCCCCTCTCTTTATAATGCCCCGTGCAGGCTGTTCCCCACCTTATAATGCCCCATGCAGGCTGGTCCCCACCTTATAATGCCCCATGCAGGCTGTCACCCCTCCTCATTATAATGCCCCAAGCAGGAATCCCCCCTCTTTATAATGCCCCATGCAGGCTGGTCCCCACCTTATAATGCCCCATGCAGGCTGTCACCCCTCCTCATTATAATGCCCCAAGCAGGAATCCCCCCCTGTTTATAATGCCCCATGCAGGCTGTTCCCTACCTTATAATGCCCCATGCAGGCTGTCACCCCTCCTCTTTATAATGCCCCAAGCAGGATGCCCCCCCTCCCCTCTTTATACTGCCCCATGCCTCCATACATTAAAAAAAAAAAAAAAAATCAAATACTCACCTCCCTTCTCCTCACCTGCTGCCCGCCGCTCGCTGCTCGGCTCCGAACTCCAGCGTTGTCGTTTCTTCCCGCTCAGCGCTCCCTGTGACGGCTCAGGGGAGGGCGCGGTGTAAAGACGTCACCGCGCCCTCTGACCTGAGACGTCACAGGGAGCGCAGAGCAGGAAGACAGCTGATCTGCGGAGGCACGGGGAGAGGTAAGTATCCAGCTGCCGGGGCCCTGAGCAAGCGGCGGAGAAGGGGGGGCGCTGACACCGCTCTCCTCCGCCCATAGCCCAGCGGGGTGCGCGACCGCCAGTGGGCCCCTCTGCCTGCTCAGAGCCCCGGCATTTGCCCGGGTGCTGACGCCGGCCCTGGTCAGCGGCGCCGCGGACCGGCTGAAAAACCCCAACGGCCCGGTCCTGGTCCGCGGACCGGCGGTTGGGGACCTCTGCTTTAAATCACTGAATTCAGGTTTTTCATTCAGTCAGTGACATTACCAAAAGGTGTATAAAATCCAGCCCCAGCTATACTGTCTGCCTTTACTATCATTTTTGAAAGAACGAGTTGCCCTGAAGAGCTCACGGATCCCAGCGTGGTCCTGTAATAGGACGTCACCACTGTAACAAGCCAGCTAGTGATGTTTCCAAATACTCTACAATCAACAATCCATTGGGTTTAAGTTTGCACTCACTATTATAATCCAAAACTTTCAATAAACAAATATCTGATCTGAATAAAAAAAGAAAGAAAAAAAACAACTATTGCCACAAACGTACCATTGTAGCTGGTGATAGGCAGAAGGAGGCTTCACAGTCGCACAGAATAGACGACTCCTGCCGCCAGCTCACTGATTTGTTTATATGCATGGAGCATTAGAGTCCTAAGCAGCCTAGTGCATCGCTTCATAGGTTACAGTTCTACTTTTGGGAATTACTAATCGTGTATAATATACTAGTAATCCATAGAATGCGTCTAATATTTGATTGACCCTTATCCTAATAAATGCTACGCTCGTGGGTTTAGTGGATGTGGCCTGATTTTCATGCATTTGCAACATAAAAAAGTGGCAATTTTTCTAACTTATTCCATGTTTTCTCAGTTGTTGGATCATTATTATATACTCATCCAGAGCTACATTTACACTTCTTCTCGTGACTGCATTGTCACTGAACCAGCAGGGAATGTAAGGTCCAGCATCCTTGGAGCTACTAATAGACCTGTGAGCTCATCTCTGAATGAAAATGATGTAATTCAGGATCAGGATAACAAAATCCACATAACAAAAGACAGCTGTCAAGCAGTGCCTTGGGACTGTAGGCGCTAACCAGGTCCCTAGAACTAGGGGCGCCCTAATCTATCGCTGTCCCCTGGATTACTCCTGAAGGTGGAGACGCCAGGTTCTCATGCCATGCTATGCTCCTAAAAATCAACCCTTATCTGTCCCCTCCAACACCCAGGGAGGTGGGAAGCCGTAGTGTATAGGATAACACTAACCAGACAAACAAGGGAAGACAGACAGGGATAAATGAAAATAACAATCATACAAAATACACTCACCAAACAGAGTGGAACACAGGGGAGATAAGGAAGGAGAAACCAAATAGAAGAGGATGAGGATGTGCACACAAACAAACAAAAACTCCAAGCAACAATCTCCTGAACAAATCTCAAAACGCCAACTCCAACCACGAACTACACCTCCAACTCCAAACCAGGCAGTAAGAACTAACACTGGCAATTCCTAAGTGCGAGAGGTTGGCATATACAGTGGGGGAAATAAGTATTTGATCCCTTGCTGTTTTTGTAAGTTTGCCCACTGACAAAGACATGAACAGTCTATAATTTTAAGGGTAGGTTAATTTTAACATTGAGAGAGAGAAGATCCAAAAAAAAAAAAAAAAAATCAAGAAAATCACATTGTATAAATTAGATAATTTTTTTGCATCTTGCAGTGAGAAATAAAGTATTTGATCCCCTACCTAACCATTATGAGTTCTGGCTCCTATAGACCAGTTAGACGCTCCTAATCAACTCGTTACCTGCATTAAAGACAGCTGTCTTACATAGTTCCCTGTATAAAAGACTCATGCCCACAGACAATTAATCGGTCAGACTCTAACCTTTACAACATGGGCAAGACCAAAGAGCTTTCTAAGAATGTCAGGGACAAGAACATAGACCTGCACAAAGCTGGTATGGGCTACAAAACCATAAGGAAGACGTTGGGTGAGAAGGAGACAACTGTTGGTGCAATAGTAAGAAAATGGAAGAAATACAAAATGATTGTCAATCGACATCGATCTGGGGCACCATGCAAAATCTCACCTCGTGGGGTATCCTTGATCATGAGGAAGGTGAGAGATCATCCTAAAACTACATGGGGGGAGGGACCACAGTCACCAAGAAAACCATTGGTAAACATTACGCCTTAAAGGTTTAAAATCCTGCAGTGCCCGCAAGGTCCCCCTGCTCAAGAAGGCACATGTGCAGTCCCGTCTGAAGTTTGCCAATGAACACCTGGATGATTCTGTGAGTTATTGGGAGAAGGTGCTGTGGTCAGAGGAGACAAAAATTGAGCTCTTTGGTATTAACTCAACTCGCCGTGTTTGGAGGAGGAAGAAGGATGAGTACAACCAGAAGAACATCGTCCCAACTGTGAAGCATGGTGGGGGAAACATACTTTAGGGGTGCTTTTCTGCAAAGGGGACATGACAACTGCACCGTACTGAAGGGAAGATGGATGGGGTCATGTATCGCTAGATTTTGGCCAACAACCTCCTTCCCTCAGTAAGAGCATTGAAGATGGGTCGTGGCTGGGTCTTCCAGCAAGACAATGACCCAAAACATACAGCAATGGCAACAAAGGAGTGGCTCAAAAAGAAGCACAGTAAGGCCATGGAGTGGCCTAGCCAGTCTCCAGACCTTAATCCTAAAGAAAACTTATGGAGGGAGTTGAAGCTCCGTGTTGCCAAGCGACAGCCTCAAAATCTGAATGATTTAGAAATGATCTGCAAAGAGGAGTGGACTAAAATTTCTACTGACATGTGCGCAACCCTCATCATCAACTACAAAAAACATCTGACTGCTGTGCTTGCCAACAAGGGTTTTGCCACCAAGTATTAAGTGTTATTTGCCAGAGGGATCAAATACTTATTTTTCACTGCAAAATACAAATAAATTTATCTAATTTATATAATTTGATTTTCTTGATTTTTTGGGGGGGGGGATATTCTATCTCTGAATGTTAAAATTAACCTACCTTTAAAATTATAGACTGTTCATGTCTTTGTCAGTGGGCAAAATTACAAAAGCAGCAAGGGATCAAATACTTATTTCCCCCACTGTATAGCAGAAGGGAGTGGCCAACACTGAACAGCTGAGACAATCCAGGTAGAAGAGAGACAGGAGCTTTAACTGAACAGATTAACACTTGCACTGCAAGCAAGGAAAAAAACGGCACTGTTTAAGAAGATGGTGAAGTAATTCTAACCACTGCAGGAGTTCATGAAATCAGACGCCGTGATCTTCTGGCCCCTCTCTTGTCACGGTATCCCCAGAATAACAGCAGAGGTGCAAGTCCAAGTTCCCACGATGAGTATTTGGTGCGTTTTTTGTAGATATTGCAGCCAATTTAGGTTACACACATTAAATAAAACACTGCACTCAAATATGTGGGGTTTTTTTCTCTCATTTTGCCATCTCATGTTCTAAATAAAACTGCTTTGTTTTGGAAACTTCTGCTTACTTGGCCTTGATAAAACTTTATTGATAAAGTCATGTGCGTTTTTACTGCATCTCCATTGTGGAAACGCACCAAATGTCTTTTTTTTTTTTTTTTTTTAAACCTGCAGATTATCCTCACCTCATTCAAATTTTTGGGAAAATCTGCAAATCAAATAAAACACCTATTTACAGTAATAGAAACCCACATGTTGTGGATTTAAAAAAGGCACTGCGGGTCAATTTACGTTGCGTAAAAAAAAAAAAGCGGGAATGAGATTTCTATAAATCCCATCCACTTAACTGGGACTGTAAGGCCACGTTCACACGTTTAGTATTTGGTCAGTATTTCACATCAGTATGTGTAAGCCAAAACCAGGAGTGGGTGATAAATGCAGAAGTGGTAACGTGTTTCTATTATACTTTTCCTCTGATTGTAAGCCAAAATCAGGGGAGGAACAAAGAAGTGATGTAAAATACTGACCAAATACTGAAAGTGCACACAAGGCCTAAGATGTGGAGCTTTTTTGTGCATTGAATATATGCAGCGTAAAAAATGCAGCAAATACTCACTTTGGGAGCCAACAGAATTCTGAATGCAATGTCAGATGTGGCTGAAGCATAAAACATGTAATTCTGAACCAAGATAATATAAGTGATGCTATATACAAATATATGAGTGCAACGAGGGAGATTCTACATACAGGCATCCAGCAGAATAGTGAATGCAGCCGACTGGTGTAACCGGAGTATACAATGTACTGATCCTGAGTGACATTATTCCAGTGATCTCAATCCTGTGGCTCTCTAGAAACTGAAACTATAACTCCCAGCATGGCGTAAGCTGCAGTCGGACAGGGGATGCTGGGTTTTGTAGTTTCACAATAGCTGGAAAGTCACAGGTTGTAGATCACGGCTCTATATAGATAAAAGCAGCAGCAGACAGCAGGGAGATGCCAGGCTCTGCAGCTTGAGATCGGTCAGTATATAGCAGAATTATGAGTGCAGCTCTGACTGTGACAGGAATTGAAGATATGAGGTAGCTTCTGAGAGTCCTGAACATTACTTAAAGGTCGTTCCCCAAAATGGTGCATTCTGCACATTACATCTCCCAGATCACTTGCAGAAAGTTTACACATACCCAGCATTCCCCGAAGAGTAACCCTTTCCTTGCTGAGATTGCCTGTATTTGAGGCATGTAACAAGGGAAACAGTACTGTTCCATATGTTGTAATGGCTGGGGTCAGGCAGGCGGGGTAATGCTCTATACAGACAGCTGTACCCACCCCTGTCCTGCCTCAGAGTTCACCCAGCGATGCCATTTTGCTGACATGGGTAAGCCTTAGGTGACATTACCTGCAGAGCTTTCTCTAGGCGCTCCCTGATACTTCAGTCTCTCCCTGGTGTGGGTCCTCTAAAGGACCGTCGCACCCCGTCAGCCGCAGTGTCACAGCACTGCCGTAGGGACCAGGCCTCTGCTTTCAGCGCTGCAGCACCTCTCTCTTAAAGTCAATTTAATGATCGATCCTGAGATGCCAAAAAGGCTAATTAATCTAATTTGTTTGATGGCCCAGTCATACATTTACTTAAAGACAAAAATTTTCTTGGCCTAAGAGCAGATATCACAATAAGACCTCCTGCGTCTTGAAGTGGCGGATTCTGCTACAATGAAGGATTCCTACCTCTACGCTCTCCAATGAAGATGACCGTCTAAGCTGACTTTTCCTCTGGTCCTTGTCATGCAAATACTTATTGGCTTCATTTTCAACAGCTTCTCGCTCAGGATGTGTCCGGCGGCCATATCTCTTGTTCCCCTTCACAAGTTTAGGTTGCGCCTCCTCAGGAATTACTACATTTACAAAAGGGAAAAAATATAAGAAAATTCAAAAATGATTGCACCAAAATAATCTTCCTCATAACATGGGCAGCATTTTATTTTTCAACTGCTGTACGTAATTACTCATTACTCTGTCCCAAAATATTAGTCTATTAAAACAAGACCATATAGCAGGGAGTGTGCGCTTTATAGCAACAGAAAGAAATGACATTTCACAGAGAAATGTCTGAAATTTGTACAAGTCTCTAGTTATCTCTGACTTGGTGGGAGGAGACTACCAACCTTGATATCTCCCATATACAGTGCACAAAGAGAGAGAGCAGCAACATAGAAGACATTATACAACAGTACTGAGCTGTGTAGCTGTGAATCTAGCACTGCGCTCCTCAATCCTCCTCCCCTCTCCATAAAGTATAATAGGATGTGTGACCTTGACACCTTGCTGTGTCAGCAGTCTTTCTTGTTTTGACTAAGACAGATTTCAGCTGTTTTGCAGAGTGGATGAGGAGTTCTGGAGGCAAAGGGGAGGGAAAGAAGTGGCTCATAAGTGGAGAGAAAAAACACATCTCTCTTATGAAGATATATTACAAAGTTAAATTTGTTTGCACTATTGATTTATGCATTCCATGCCACCAACACATCTGTTAAAATAAACCTAAGATGGCCAACCCCTTTAAAATGTGCATTCATCCTGGACTATACAGAAAATTAAAAAAATCTAAGTATGTAATCGTATACCAGCCCTACGCAGGTTGCAGAGGGGTGACATTTAGTTCATGCACAAGGGAAGACTTCAGCATATACATCAAATATACACTACAAATTAAGAGGGAATGCACCTTAACTCACCCACCATCTAATGCTTATAAGAGGTTTCTGCTCATCATATGCCATTTTCTCCTGATAAATTTTCTTAAAATAAACCAATTTGAAACTATAAAAATATTATATTTTATTTTTCACACATCATTTATATTTTTGCAATAGGGTATGGAGTTAAGGGGTAAACTATTAAAAGGGTGGTCCAGTGCTTTAGTATTCATGGACTATTCTTAGGCCACATTCACACGTTCAGTATCTTACCTCAGTGTTTGTAAGCCAAAATCAGGAGTGAAGCAATCACAGGAAAATAGTATAGAAACACGTCCCATTTCTGTATTTATCACCCACTCCTGGTTTTGGCTTACAAATACTGAACGTGTGCATGTGGCCTTAGCATCAATCATTAATAACAGATCGCTGGGTGTTCCCGGTGCAGGTGGTGGCTGGATGTGATGATCAGTTGCAGAGCCCAGATCCTGGAACTGCATAGTGGCTGCGGCCGGGTATTGCACATCTGCCCCTACTCAAATGAATGGGGGGTGGATCTGCAGTACCACTCTGTGCCACTATGCAGCTGACATAGCTGTGCTTTTAAGCTCTGCAACTGATCACATCTGGGCAGCGATGGCATCGGGAACAGTTGCCCACTGGAGGGTGCAGGTCTCGTATTGATGACACATCATAAAAATAGGTCATCAATCTTAAAAGTACTGCACAATCTCTTTAAAGATCATGTAACTTAAATACCTGGAGGGACATTGGTATCTATATATACACACCTCATGGGCTACACACAGATACTTTGAGATTTTAGTGTGGTATCAGTTAAACTCGCTACATCGCCACCTACTGTCAAAAATTTGTGAACTACCACACACTGGAACATATCTGGTAACCATTTCTTGTACTGTACATTATACAATATAGTACTAAACTGAAGTAATTGTCTTACCAGGCTCTAAATAACTACTTTCATCATCATCGGAGATGCTGAGGTTGATAGTTGATGACAGGACAGCCACAAACCCCTCTTTAAATTCTTCAAAATTCACCTAGAGAAAAATATAACATTATCTTAAGTAATATGTATGTACGGGAAAAGCTGTTTTAAGGTGTAATGCTATTTTATCCTAAAAGAGGTTTTACCCCGAATACAACTTCAAACCTCTCCAAAGCATAAGGTATTTGTGTGATGGTTGGGAGTCAGATCACTGGGACCAAGCCGAACAAAATAAAATAAAAAATTGAGCCATGTGTCCACTGTTTAAATGGAGCAGTGGTCATACATGGTAGTTCTGCTGCTTCATTAAAAGTCTATTGGACTGATGGAGATAGTCAAGCACTGAATTTGTCTCTGTCAGTCCCATAACCTGAGTAGAGTGACAGTACACATGCACAACGGCTGCTCCATTTAAAGGGAATCTCTCTTCAGGTATTTGCCACCTAATCTGTGAGCAGCATAAAGAGACTGAGACTCTGATTCCAATGATGTCACTGGGCTGCTTGCTGTAGTATGGATAAAAATCAGTTTTAATCAGCAGGAGATTATCACTAGAGGACTAGTAAACCTGCTGCCAGGTAGTTTTCCATATTTATGAGATCTGTATAACTCCCTGTCCCCCAACACTGATTGGCAGCTATGTACACTCTACATGGGCAGAAAGCTGCCAATCAGTGATGTGGACAGGGTTATACAGAGCTCAGCATGCAGAGAACCGCTAGATCTTCAGCAGATTAAATATGTATCAAAACTACAGCAAGCAACAATGTTGAAATCGGGGTCTCTTTCCAAATCTCAAAAACAGGAATTTTATCAAAACGACAGCAAATAGCCTAGTAAGTGATTAATTGCTGGAATCAGGGTCTCTGCCCCTACATTCTGCCGCTCTCAGATGGCTTAACGAAAACCTAGAGACAGAATCCAGTCAAATAGGTAGCTTGGGACCTCAGTTCTCATAATTGGTGGTGGTCTAAGGAGTGGGTTCGGGGCAGCTGATCAGCAGGGATGCCGGGTGTCAGAACCAGATAAGATAGGATAGGTCATCAATATTTGATCTAAGGATAGCAAATGTGAACGAGAGGAAAGACGTATATCTGGCACCAAGTAGCCCAATAATAATATTGGTTGAAAGGCATATACAAGAGAAAAATGATGTCAAACAATCTTTATTGTATATAAAGTGCAAAAAGGACATAAAAGCACTAAAAAGGTGGAAAAGTTTAGGGTAAAAAAAAAAAAAAAAAGACCACCTGTGCATGGTCCATATTATAATAAAAAATGGACACCTAACAATCTCCCACTTAGTCTAACAGTTTGGAACAAATAAACAGCAATACAGAATATGAGTAAATTTCTCTGAATATACTATATACACTGAACAATACAAATATACATATATATGACTCTGCCCACAGTCACAACACATCAGTCAAAATAGTATGTGTGCCAAGTGGCAAACCTATCCTAAGAGTATGAAGTGTGAACAAGCTATCCCAGAGTGAAAATACCTGTAATGGAAGTCAGATCAAGGAACTGACGTATGACTACAAGGGAAAAAAGGTTTTGTTTTCACTGGGGGATACCTTGTTCACACTTCATTCTCCTAGGATACGTTTGCCATTTGGCACATATACTATTTTGAGTGATAGATTGTGACTGTAGGCAGAGTATGTACCGTATTTTGTGACTGTAGGCAGAGTTATATACCATATTTTTTGGACTATAAGAAGCACTTTTTCCCTTCAAAAGTTTGGAGGAAAGTAGGGGGCAGCGTCTTATAGTCCAGCTGTGGATGGGGAGCGAGAGGAGGAGCCTCAGTGGATGAGGAGTGGGTCACAGGAGACAGGAGCCGGCGGCTGCAGCTAACACGTGTGCCCGCAGTTAAAGAAAATTAATATTAATTGTTCCCACACCCATAGTCCCTCCCACCTCCATGCACTGAAGCCGGCACCGAGAGGTGCGAGGTACTATGGGAGCAGGGAGCGGTGAATAATAATTTTCTTTAATAGCAGGCACACTGTTAGCCACAGCCGCCGGGTGATCACGTGTGCCCATTCTTAAAGAGAATGAAGATTCACTGCTCCCCACGACCATAGTCCCACCAACCTCTATGCACTGAAGCTGGCGCCAAGAGGTGGGTTGGACTATGGGAGTGGAGAACAGTGAATATTCATTCTCTTTAATAGCAGGCACACAGGATCCCTGAGCAGCTCCAGGAGCCGGCGGATGCAGCTATTCAGTGTGTCCACTATTAAAGAAAATGAATATTCACTGTACTCCACTCCCATAGTCCCGCCCACCTTTTGGCGCCAGCTTCAGTGCATAGAGGTGGGTGGACTATGGGCGCGGGGAGCAGTGAATATTCTGGCAGCTGACGTCAGTGTGTCGGGGCACATGGCAGTGACGTCATGCGCTGCTTATATGCTGAAATCTTCTGCTGGCATTGTGTGCAGCATGATAGAAGGCCATATGTACCCCTGGATGGGTATGGTGGGGGCTATATGTGCACCAGGATGGGGAAGGTGGGGGCCATATGTACACCAAGCTGAGGATGGCGGGGGGCCACGTACACCAGGATGGGGGGGGGACCATGTATACCAGGATGGGGATGGTGGGCTATGTATACCAGGATGGGGGATATTAGTACAGAAATGGGGGACATTACCCCTCTAACAGTGTCAGCAGAAGATCCCGCCCCCCCCCCCATAACAGTGCATCATGAACACATTTTTTGCTTAAATTTTTTTTCTATTTTTCCTCCTCTAAAACCTAGGTGCGTCTTATAGTCTGAACAATACAGTATATGTATATTTGTATTGTTCAGTATATTCACAGAAATGTATTCACATTCTGTATTGCTGTGTAATTGTTCCAAACTGTTGGACTATGTGGGAGATTGCTGTGTGTCCATTTTTTACTATAATATGGACCCTGCACAGGTGGTCTGTGTTTTTCCCCTAAACTTTTCCACCTTTTTAGGTTTTTATGTCCTTTTTTGCACTTTATATACAATAAAAGATAGTTTCACATCATTTGCTTCTTGTATATGCCTTTTAATTATTATTATTGGGCTCCTTGGTGCCAGATAGAAGTCTTTCCTCTTGTTCACACTTGTTATTTCTAGTATATGAGCTCATTTACATACCCTATATCATTATTGCAGTGCCATTCCATCCCTCTTGCCTATAGACTATCCTTAGGATAGGTCAGCAATGTAAAAGTAGTGGACAACCTCATTAATCACATCAGATGCAGGAATGTGACTGTGTTGGTTCAGCAAATTCTTTAATGGAAAGTTTTCCAAAGAACAGAGCTGCTAAGTAACATCAGACAGAAAAATACAAATACACACAATACAAGCCATTCTTACAAATAGTTACATTTGACATGAACACACACAAACACAATTCTGTAAAAATAAATATTGAATATACGCTACTAATAATGTCAATCAAGAAGTATGGGTGTTTGCTTTGATTTAGATATCCTAATAAAGTTAATAAACAGCAAATAATGCAGAAAACCATCAGTATTTACAGACAATGGACCTTTATTTTATAAAAGTACATTCACCCGAAGGAAAAAAGAAGACTTTTTTCATGTCTGAAATGCAGCCACCACTAGAGGGAGCTAGGGAACGTACTGACTACTATTTACAGACTGAGCATAAAGGGGGCTGTTCTGCGTTTATCATTTATCAATAGGATAGGCTGATCGGTGGGGGAGGGGAGGGCTGACCACTGGAACCTACAAGAATCATAAATATGGTGTTCAAAACGTTTTTATTAGCAGGATTCTCTTGTGTATTGCAGAGACATGGGGCTCCTGGTCTTTGTGTTAGGCTACATTCACACATCCGTTGGACACGTCCGTGTACGGTGTTTGTTAAATTGGTTATATGATGTACTACAATACTACATTATGTACAATGACAGGCTGGGTTTCATAGGAATAATACCACGGCAGGCCCATCGCTGCTGCGGCAAACCATCGGGACCCCATGATCCCATTGCAATGAGCTCTAAACTGATGGTGGCCATCTTGGAGGCCTTTTCAATTCTGCTGTCACGCTTGGCATTTAAGAGTGCTAGCTCCGATTGCAGGTTACTCATGGATGCCAGCAATCTAATGCAGCCGGCATCTGTGCTGTAAGGCGCGGGCTCAGCTCCTGTGGCCGATGTATAACGTGCCAAAGAGTTTGCTTTCCAGATCTTGGATCTAACGTGATGCGAAGCTCTGGCACGCTGGGCTCCATAGTTGTTGTGGCATCAGTACCAGGACCATCAATCCAATTTAAATTAATTTATCCCATGCACATTACATGCTTGGCCTAGTATGGTTGCAATGGTAACGGTACCACCCAGCGTGCAGGAGTATCGCAACATGCCATAAGGCTTGACTGCACAAGAGAACTTAAGCAATTTAATGAATTTTCCGGACGTCTAGGGCAATTTGGAAATTATGTGCGCCTCTGGTCCATGTTATTCAGTCTACGTAGGGCCAATGTGTCCTTTACCTGCATCCAACATGGAATTCCATAGGAGACCAGTAATTATACAAGAGACCGTAATATTACATTATGGCACTGTATTATGTTCACGATCAAGAGATTAAGTCCACTAACATAACTAATAAAATAATTTTGAATGCTTTAGAGGTTTTTTAACATAAAAAAAATTAACATAGCGAAATCTAAAAGATATAAACAATAACATATCTGCTATTGCTGAATGCCTACATGTAATTTCCCTTCTAATAAAATATTTCCATACGGTGAGCGGCGAAAGGAAAAAACATTTTTTTGCTAAATGGTATACTTTTTTTTTTTTTTCTAATGTTACTTCACGATCAGAAAGCCATAAGGACACAAACAAAATGATAATTAAAACTACAGCTTTTCCCTGAAAAAAAAAACACCACAACACCTTGATGCAATGCTGTCGACCAAAAAAAATATATATATATTACAGCTCTCAAAGTTCGTAGACTCAATTTACCAGGTCATTTTTACTGCAACATAAAAAGGTTGCAAAAATAAAAAAAAAATTAAAAAAAAGAGGCAAAATTTCAGTTTCCCCTGCAATTCTTCCCACTCTGTACTTTTTCAGTCCAAAAAAAAAATATATTATTTATTTTAATTTGAAACTACAACTTGTTTCACAATAAAACAAGCCCTCAATAAAAGTTCCAGCTTTAGGTGGAAGGGAGGAAATAAAGGCGCAAAAACAAAAAAATGACCCAATCCTCAAGGGGCTTAGTGTATTGTATGGAGAGAAGACTTACCCTGGCAAGCAGATCATTTCCTAGCAGTGTTTGTAGAAGAAGAGGGAGTTGAGCATCTAGATGGAGCTTATGACAAAGGTCTGTCAGCTCATCTTTGTCCAGGTATCCAGTGCCCGTTGTGTCACAGCTGCTGAAAACCTCTTGAAGCTGGGACACATATTTGTTCTCTTCTTCCTGGTCCATCCCATAGCAATACTGTAAAAGACATTTATTGATGAGGATTGTAAGGATTCTGTTCTACTGTCTGAAAACACTGTTACAAAAAGGAAATGCTTTGGATACCCTACAACTTACAGAAGAGTAACAATTATATATATGGGGTTTACACATTGTCCTTGGGATCTCAGAACTCCGTTTGAGGCTCCAGCTTTTTCTATGTGCAATGACTGTCCTGTAGAGAAAAGCTACTTGCACATGTAAAGGACAATAATTCACAGTCTAAAGACATTTTTGCCTTAGCTTTGATGCCTAGGTGCCTTTGAACATACTAAATGAGGCAAGATACTGTGTGAAAAAAGTTATATGTTGTCCCAAAAGCAAAGTTTTTTACGGCTAGACGACAGGTACGCACACACTATGTAGGTAAGGGCAGGTGCAGACGACCATATGTTCATCATCTGAGAAAATCGGTCTGATTATGCTGATCACACTCCGATCAGAGTGGGAAAAAATTAAAAATCTCCATCTTCTCTATTCAATCCGTTTGGGAAAATTTGATGTCAATTGAGTGCTGTGATGAACCTGTAGCCGCCATCTTGGTAATGATAAATCATATCCAGGGATGGCCACACTTCAGCAGCCCCCACCCTTGGGACCTTCTGTTAAAACGTCAACTAGATAGTTTCCCCCCATCCAGGCTCCTGTAAGATAAGAAGCCTACTTAACACTTGAATGCTAGGAGCTTCAAAGACTTCGAGAGGAAACACAGCCAGCAGGGGGGGGTGCTTCGTCTATCTGTACCTGACCATTTGTCCCATAGGACTAGTTTCTTTGTCTGTCACAAGCATGGAGGCATAAGATATAGAAACATGAAAAGTACACGCATGTTGCATGGGATGGGCCAATAAAAAAATATCACGGCGTCCCGGAGCCATTGCGCACACAAGCCTCCGCGGTAGACGTTTGTACGTGCTCTGGAAGCCAAGATATAGCGCGGAGCCATTCCTGAGGACCGTATGGTATCATAATTGATATCAAAAGGTCGGTTACGGCGGCCCGAATCCATGGGAACCCCTGGGGGTATCATGAGACCATCCCAGAAGAAGTTATTGGGTTCCATAGAATTTGGGCTTCTGATCGAAGTTAGACCTGAGGGTGGAGACTGAGTCAGCTGACCTCACCAGCAGTGGGCGGGACAGGGCAGGTAAGATAGCAGGACAGACAAGAGACAAGTCAGTCTTGACCCAAGAGTGGGGTGCTGAACATCTGAGCACCAGCTGAGGCCACCAAGGGGAGGAGCAGTTTGACCATGCGGTGGTAGGCCTCAGCCTGTAACAAAGAACCGTGCCTGCGACCGCAGAATCCTCTCCCTGCGTCACAAGAAAATCAAGAAACCGGTAACTGATATGCTGTGGTGATTCTGTGTGTTGTATTCCATTGTTGTATAGTTTAGCCTGACCTTATACCTGTGTATATTTAGTTGTATATCGTGTATCTAGTGTATTATTATAATCAATTACCTCAAGTAATTGTGGGCCTGCCTTTTATTCTGCATAACGAACGCACGTCCGTGTGAGCTCGGCTCAAGCCAAAAACGCTACCCAGGGTTGGTTCCTGACCCGATATAGGCCCATTCACGGACTGGGCGTATATCTAAAATAGGGACTGGTGGCAGCATACCAACTGGGGATTGGGGAAGGCTGGTAGTGACGGTCAGAGGTTCAGATATATATATTCCTGGTGCGGCCAAGGAAGATATATATACCGCCCTCACTACAGAGGGCCCCGATACCCAGTAGGTTACAGGACAGTCTCCCTGGCGACCGCTTATCCTAGGTGCAGTTCCTTGACTGACCTGAGGCTAAGAGGGCGCTAGCGAGTTGTGCTGTGTAGTGACGTTACGGTTTAGTGACGTTGAAGGGATAACACACTACCGTGTTCCCTGCGCTGGTTGCAGCTACCTGGCACTACTTTCTCTAGGTGCAGTACCTTGACTGACCTGAGAGGTAAGGGGGCGCCAGAGAGCTGCACCCACCGGCCGGCTTTCATCACATTGGTGGCAGAGCGGTGGGATTGCAGAATAATAGTGTTGTGGGACCCCTACTCCCAGGCACTAAAGACTGCCAGTGGTAACTTCCACTGCTGGAGTCTTAAGGTCAGCCCAACGTTAGACGGTCAGGCTAAAAGTATAACAAGGTGTGTGCAAACTCAGGGTTGCAGCGGTGTCGGTTACCAAGATGGCAGACGGCACCAGGAGCAAGACCCTGCAAGAGGCTAATGCTACGGTCCGTGTGGCAGGAGGGGAGGACATTGTTACTCATGGCGAGGAGGAGTCCAGCCCGGGCACCTCAGGGAGCCAGTCCCCAGTATACGGTCCCGCAGTGGGCTGCCCACCACCTACCCAGCCCAGCCTGTCCAGATCACAAGCCCTTTTACAAGCGGCTATGGCAAGTCTCCAGTCTCATGGCGATGCCGTCTACAAAACCCTCCTGGCAGCATCAGAGAAGGCAGCGGAGGAGGAGCGTGCAGAGCGGGCTGCGGAGCGGGCTGCGGAGCGGGCTGCGGAGCGTGAAGCTGCAGAGCGCCGGGAGGCTGCGGAGCGTGAAGCTGCAGAGCGCCGGGAGGTTGCGGAGCGTGCAGAGCGAGCTGCGGAGCGCCAGCACCAACTGGACCTGGCCCAGCGGGGGCTTCCGCTAGAGCAACCAACCCATCAGGAGACCAAGTCGTCCAAAGTCCGAGCTGAGGACTTCCCTCTACTGGAGAAGGATGGGGACCTGGACTCCTTTCTGGTGGCATTTGAACGGACCTGTCTTCAGCACCATCTGGCCCGGGATCAGTGGGCCAGATACCTGACCCCCCGTTTGAGGGGTAAGTCCCTGGATGCCTTGGGGGACTTACCTGCCGGGGAGGTACAGAACTACGACTGCATCAAGCGGGCCCTGATCCGGCAGTACAACCTCACTCCCGAGTCGTACCGCCAGAAGTTCCGGAGCCTGCTGCGTGGCCCCAAGGACACCTGGACCGATCATATGCGGGCGCTGTTGAGAGCCGCAGAGCACTGGACCTCGGGTCTAGCGCTTACTACCCGCCAGGAGGTCCAGGAACTGTTCGTCACGGAGCAGTTCTTGTGGAACTGCCCAGAGGACCTCCGACAGTTCCTCCGTGACCGAAAACCAACAGGGGCTTCTGCTACAGCCGCCCTGGCAGACGAGTATGCCAATAACAGGGCGCCTGAGCTGAAGAAGTCTGCCAGCAGCACCTGGAGAGGGGGTAAACCCAGTCATGCCCCTGTTTCCCCGGCCCCTAGAACACAAGGGGTGTATCCCCCTGTTGCCCTCTCCAGGCAAGGACCAGACGTAAGACGTTGTCATCTATGCAACAAACCAGGACACTTTAGGGCTGAGTGTCCCCAGCGCCAAAAGACCCCATCCCAGTCCCAGAGAGCGCCCAATGTTTTGTGTGTGGGAGGGGGTGGTGGTAGGTCCCTGGACAACATCCAACCCGTCACCATAGGCCGTTCTGCGGTCATGGGACTGCGGGACACGGGCGCTGAACGAACACTGGTACGGCCTGAGGTGGTGTCCCCCCAGGACTTGGTACCAGGAAAGACTCTTTCCGTCTCCGGGGTTGGAGGCGTGGAGCCGGCACTTCCCGTTGCCATGGTGTATTTGGACTGGGGTGCCGGAAGGGGGATGCGGGAGGTGGGAGTAACGCCAAATATTCCCGCAAATGTTTTATTAGGGACCGACTTGGGGCGTCTAGTATCGCAGTATGTACCCTCTGAACCCCCAAGTTCGGCCCCCCAAGAGTGTATTGATTTGTCTGCTGCTAATGCCAACCATGTTGTATGTAGTGTGTGTCCTGCTGAGGAGGAGGGAGTGAAACCTGAGGGTAACACCTGCACAGACACAACACAAACAGGGTTAGTGAAAGCAGGTGGGGAGTGTGGGGATGCCCGCAGAGGTGCTCAGCCGGCGTGCCGTGACCTCTTGTCCTCCGGTGAGGGAGGGGGCGGGCAGGATTCTGTAGAGGGAAGCTCAGGGATGGAGAGGGGGGCAGCTACCGGCAGTGTAGGGCTCCCAGGGGTATCCAGGCTGCTGAGTATAGGCCCACTGCAGGGGGAGGAACAGGCCATGGGGGGTGGGGGTGTCCCAAGAGAGGAGCCGCCAGGTAAGACCCCAGGGCAGGAGTTCCCCACATCCGAGATGTCCAAAGGCCTAGGAAGCCTGCCTGATCGGGCGGCTTGGTCAGAAACAGAGGGGAAGCGGGCACTACCCACGGTCACAGCGGTCATAGCCGCTGTCACCAGGAGTGGGAGCGCCGGAGCCCAAGGAGCCTTGCAGAGGTCCGACGGCTTCCCCACTTCTGACCAAGTGTCTGCCGGGTCAGACAGCGGCCAGGTGACATGCCCGGAGGGGCTGACGGAGGATGTGGCAGTTTCGTCGATTCTGGCCACATCAAGTCAGGAATTTCAGGCTGCGTTGGAAGCAGACGACAGCCTGAAAGCTCTCAAGGAACAGGCGGCACAGCCTCCCATGGAGTCAGACTGCGAGCGTGTGGTCTGGGACCAGGGACGGCTGTACCGGGTAACGGTCCAGCAGGGTTCACCGGAGGCGTGGCCCAGGGACCGACAGTTAGTGGTACCCTATCCGTTCAGGGCGGAATTGTTGCGGATCGCACACGAGATTCCGATGGCCGGACACCTAGGGATCGCTAAAACCAAGGCCAGGATAGCTCAGCATTTCTACTGGCCTGGGATGGGAGCCGCGGTGGGTGCCTACTGCCGTTCGTGTGACACCTGTCAGAGGGTGGGGAAGGCGGGGCCGCGCCCCAAAGCCCCACTGGTAACTCTGCCAATCATCGAAGAGCCTTTCTCGAGGGTCGCTGTGGATCTTATTGGACCTCTGTCCACTCCCAGCCACTCCGGGAAATGCTTCATACTCACGGTAGTGGACTATGCCACCCGGTACCCGGAAGCGGTAGCTTTGTCGTCCATTCGGGCCGACAAGGTGGCTACCGCCTTACTGGAGATCTTCTCCAGAGTGGGTTTCCCCCAAGAAATGCTCACCGACCGAGGGACCCAGTTCATGTCGCGGCTGATGGAGTCCCTCTGTAAGCAAATGCAGGTGCAACATCTGGTGGCCAGCCCGTATCACCCACAGACTAATGGCCTGTGTGAGCGGTTCAATGGCACCTTAAAGCAGATGCTTAAGATGTTGGTCGACTCCCACGGGAGAGACTGGGAGCGTTACCTCCCACACCTCCTATTTGCTTACCGGGAGGTTCCGCAGGCCTCAACGGGGTTCTCCCCCTTTGAGCTCCTGTACGGGCGACGGGTACGGGGCCCCCTGGCTCTGGTGAAGGAAGCATGGGAAGGGGATTTGGCCACCCCCGAGGTGTCGGTCATCGAGTATGTCGTGCGCCACCGGGACAGGATGATGGCCTTGGCAAAGCTGGTGCAGGACAATATGGCCCAGGCCCAGGCCGACCAGAAGCGGTGGTACGACCAGAATGCTTGTGAGAGGACCTACCAGGTGGGTCAAAAGGTGTGGGTACTGGTCCCCGTACCACAGAACAAGCTTCAGGCAGCCTGGGAAGGTCCCTACTTCGTGCACCAGAAACTCAATGCCGTCACCTATCTGGTCACCCTGGATCACGCCCGTGGAAGGAGGAAGGCCTTCCACGTGAACATGATGAAGGCTCATCATGAGCGGGAAGCGACTGCCCACCCAGTGTGCAACCTTCCCGAGGAAGGAGAGGTAGAAACCCTCCTGGATCTGCTCACCCAAGCCAAGGCGGGTGGGTCCATCGAGGATGTGGGGGTTGGCCACCAGCTCACGGAGGACCAACGGTCCCAGCTGGGGACCACCCTGCACCCCTTCCGGGGGCTGTTCAGCAGCCTGCCCGGAAGGACTGAGATGGCTGTCCACGACGTGGACACTGGCGATCACCCGCCGATCCGGCGTTCAGCATATCGGGTCTCTTTCGAGGTGCAGGGAAACATGCGCCAAGAGATAGACGAGATGCTGAAGCTGGGGGTGATCCAGGCATCCAGCAGCGCGTGGGCCTCGCCTGTAGTCCTCGTACCAAAGAAGGACCGAACTACACGGTTCTGCGTGGACTACCGGGGGCTCAACGCTGTAACGGCCACCGATGCGTTCCCCATACCACGCATCGATGACCTGCTCGATCGGATGGCCGGGGCTAAGTACCTGACCATCATGGATCTGAGCCGGGGGTACTGGCAGATTCCTCTGACCCCCGCGGCAAGGGAACGCTCTGCCTTTATCACCCCTTTTGGACTGTACGAGTCCACAGTGATGCCATTCGGCATGAAGAATGCCCCTGCCACTTTTCAGCGGATGGTCAATACGCTGCTTGAGGGACTTGAAGGGTACGCGGCTGCGTACTTGGACGATATTGCAGTCTTCAGTCCCACTTGGGAGGATCACCTAGAGCACCTGCGGCAGGTGCTCGGTCGGATCCACCGGGCAGGCTTGACCATCAAGCCGGAAAAGTGCCAGCTGGGCATGAGTGAGGTCCTCTACCTGGGTCACCGGGTAGGCGGGGGGGTTCTGAAGCCAGAACCGGGGAAAGTGGATGCCATCGCATCCTGGCCCACTCCTAGGACCAAAAAGCAGGTGATGTCCTTCTTGGGGACCGCCGGGTACTATAGGAGGTTCGTCCCACACTATAGCACCCTGGCCAAGCCCCTGACGGACCTCACCAAGAAGAAGCTGCCCGTCGCAGTCGACTGGACAGTCGCCTGCGAGACAGCTTTCGGGGCACTCAAGGCCGCCCTAAGTAGCTCCCCTGTACTGCAAGCTGCCGACTTCGACCGGCCGTTTGTGGTACAGACCGACGCCAGTGACTTTGGCCTCGGTGCTGTGCTAAGTCAGGTCAACACGACAGGCCAGGAACATCCTGTCTTGTACCTGAGCAGGAAGCTACTGCCCCGGGAGGTGGCTTACTCCACGGTGGAAAAAGAATGCCTGGCAATTGTATGGGCCCTGCAGCGTCTGCAGCCCTACTTGTACGGGAGCCATTTCACCGTGGAGACGGACCACAACCCCCTCAGCTGGTTACACACGGTCTCTGGGTCGAATGGCAGGTTGCTACGCTGGAGCCTCGCTCTCCAGCAGTACCACTTCTCCATTCGCCACAGAAGAGGCCGTGACCACGGTAACGCTGACGGGTTATCCCGGCAAGGGGAGGGTGCAGAAGGACGCACGGGGGAACACAGGAATGTGCTACCCCCTCGCGCCCTCGTATAGGGGGAGGTGTGATGAACCTGTAGCCGCCATCTTGGTAATGATAAATCATATCCAGGGATGGCCACACTTCAGCAGCCCCCACCCTTGGGACCTTCTGTTAAAACGTCAACTAGATAGTTTCCCCCCATCCAGGCTCCTGTAAGATAAGAAGCCTACTTAACACTTGAATGCTAGGAGCTTCAAAGACTTCGAGAGGAAACACAGCCAGCAGGGGGGGGTGCTTCGTCTATCTGTACCTGACCATTTGTCCCATAGGACTAGTTTCTTTGTCTGTCACAAGCATGGAGGCATAAGATATAGAAACATGAAAAGTACACGCATGTTGCATGGGATGGGCCAATAAAAAAATATCACGGCGTCCCGGAGCCATTGCGCACACAAGCCTCCGCGGTAGACGTTTGTACGTGCTCTGGAAGCCAAGATATAGCGCGGAGCCATTCCTGAGGACCGTATGGTATCATAATTGATATCAAAAGGTCGGTTACGGCGGCCCGAATCCATGGGAACCCCTGGGGGTATCATGAGACCATCCCAGAAGAAGTTATTGGGTTCCATAGAATTTGGGCTTCTGATCGAAGTTAGACCTGAGGGTGGAGACTGAGTCAGCTGACCTCACCAGCAGTGGGCGGGACAGGGCAGGTAAGATAGCAGGACAGACAAGAGACAAGTCAGTCTTGACCCAAGAGTGGGGTGCTGAACATCTGAGCACCAGCTGAGGCCACCAAGGGGAGGAGCAGTTTGACCATGCGGTGGTAGGCCTCAGCCTGTAACAAAGAACCGTGCCTGCGACCGCAGAATCCTCTCCCTGCGTCACAAGAAAATCAAGAAACCGGTAACTGATATGCTGTGGTGATTCTGTGTGTTGTATTCCATTGTTGTATAGTTTAGCCTGACCTTATACCTGTGTATATTTAGTTGTATATCGTGTATCTAGTGTATTATTATAATCAATTACCTCAAGTAATTGTGGGCCTGCCTTTTATTCTGCATAACGAACGCACGTCCGTGTGAGCTCGGCTCAAGCCAAAAACGCTACCCAGGGTTGGTTCCTGACCCGATATAGGCCCATTCACGGACTGGGCGTATATCTAAAATAGGGACTGGTGGCAGCATACCAACTGGGGATTGGGGAAGGCTGGTAGTGACGGTCGGAGGTTCAGATATATATATTCCTGGTGCGGCCAAGGAAGATATATATACCGCCCTCACTACAGAGGGCCCCGATACCCAGTAGGTTACAGGACAGTCTCCCTGGCGACCGCTTATCCTAGGTGCAGTTCCTTGACTGACCTGAGGCTAAGAGGGCGCTAGCGAGTTGTGCTGTGTAGTGACGTTACGGTTTAGTGACGTTGAAGGGATAACACACTACCGTGTTCCCTGCGCTGGTTGCAGCTACCTGGCACTACTTTCTCTAGGTGCAGTACCTTGACTGACCTGAGAGGTAAGGGGGCGCCAGAGAGCTGCACCCACCGGCCGGCTTTCATCACAAGTGCGTTCCGATGTTTTCCACGGACCCAAAAACACGAATGGGCGAGTGCTCTCCGATTCCCAGAGGAGAGCCCTGCATGCTGCGATTTTTATTTTTCCTCGGACTACTCTGTCCAAGGAAAAAAAGCGGACATGTGTACGGCTCCATAGATGGGTATGAGAGCTAGCTGTCAAAACCATGGATAGCACCCGTCCGATTGAAACGGTCATCTCCACACGCCCTTAGATGAACACAATTTAATCAGATTCTCTCTAAAACTTCAATGGAAAAAGGAAAATAATGTATAAATGGTGGAGAAAGGTTGAACTTGATTGACCTAGTTACATCGATTGAAAAAAGATCTACGTAACTAATGAACACTGAGGGGGGAAAAATGGATTTTTATTAAAAAAAAAAAAAAATCACCTTCTTGACCCCCTAGTGATCAGTTGTAACCTGTAGGAAGGAACTGTTAAATTCCCCTGTAAATTGATATAAACTTACTAATATACTTTAATTCTGAAAAACTGCACTGATTGTCCATCATGATGTCCCCATATGTGTTGGTGACATGTTGAATGGGGCTAGCTTTTAATAGATTAAAAACCATCCTTGCATCAGCCATAAAGCATATTAGTAAGTTTTATTAATTTATATTTTCAAACTACATGACTTCTGTATGTTGTTGGACAACCCCTTTAAGATTGAGGCAGATTCACCACATAAAGAACATGGACCTTTCTACACCATGATTATGAATCATCTCTAACAGCTCCAGGTCACCTAACAGGAACCCAATGCAAAAAATAAAACAAAAACGCCTTTCAACCCAGCTTTAATTAAGTTTTATTAAAATCTTGGTGATTTATGGTGGTCGATTTCTCTAAGTATACTGGTCCTCCTGCTCTTAGGACAAAGGAGGAGATTTATCAAAAGTAGCGCAGGATAAAGTGGAGATGTTTGTACCATTTCTCAGGGTCCCTTGGGTAGTAAGAGCATATGATTGCTATGAGCAGCGACTCCAATTTTATTTTGCATCAGTTCTGATGAATAGTCCCCAATGAGTCCAAAACCATAATGGCTTACTGGCGTCTATGTACTTTATTTTGACTAGAATGTTTAAATTACGTTTTAATTCTTAAGGGAAATCTGGCAGCAGGTTTTTTTTCAATGTAATGTGATTCCAGATTACAGACCCTGATTCTAGTGATCTGTCACTTACTTTACTAGGTGCAGCAGTTCTGATACAATGACAGTTTTCTTTGCTGGAGATCTAGCAGTGCTTGAATGTTGAGCCCTGTATAATCCTGTCCACACCACTGATTGGCAGCTTTCCATGTACATTGTACACTGACAGCTGAAAATCAGTGGTGGGGGCAGAGTTATACAGAACAAGCTGACCAGGTGGCAAACAACGCCTAGTCCTGTAGCGATATTTTCCTGCTGATAAAACAGATTTTATTGAAAAGGCAAAACACAGCCCAGTTAGTGACACATCACTGGAATCAGGGTGTCTACCCCTACATTATGCTGCTCTCAGATTACATAGCAAAAACATGCTGATAGATTCCCTTTAAGAAGTCTCCAAAAATATGCCTTAAAATGTGCACAGATTTGTCAGCCATATCTCCTTATTCCTTAACTTTGTACTGTGCTTTGTTGCAGATTTTGTTTTTGTTTTTTTACTCTAGTCTTGTACTTTGTTGCACATTTTAAGTAGCAAATTCACATTGAAACTCCAAAGCAAATGTCTGAACATTTATTTAACCCCTTACCGACATGTCATGTACGGGTACATCTAAGTGTCTCACTAACTTTGATGCAAGCTGGCAGATGATAGCAGTGATAATCAGCCATCATCAGCCTCTAACAGCCAAGGGCTATTAACCTGGTAAATGCCGCCATTAATCTGCGATAGAATAATGTACCCCCCTGTAAATGCTGCTATGTGCTGTGACGTGATAGCAGGGAGCTGATGGGTTGCCATTACAGGCTGGTGTCTGCTGAAGGCTCCTGTGCCTGTGATACGGATGTGAAAGCCAGCCCATTGCTAGCGTTCATATGAGACTGGTATTTTTGCTATATACAGCAATACTGGGGCATTGCTGTATATAGCACAAGAAATCAACAAATACAATAAAAAGAGAAACAAAAAGGTTTAAAAAAAAAAAAATCCAAAATCACCCCTTCTCCCCATAAAAAATGAAGAAAAACAACAACACATATTAGGTATCACAGCATTTGTAAAAGTCCGATCTATCAAAAATATCTATCAAACATGTAATACGAGGCAATCAAAACACTGATTCTACCCCTAAATGATATCAATAAAAACAACAGCTCAGGCAGCAAAATCAAGCCCTTACACAGCCCTATATCCCGAAAATTGAAAAAAGTTATGGCTCTCAAAAAAAATAAATAAAAACACTAGTAAATTTTTGCTTCTGTCGCCATTTTTCAACAAAAATTTCTGAATTGTTTTTCACCACTTAAATGAAATAAAAACTGGGCATGTTTTGTATCTCTGTGATCGTACTGACCTTGAGAATCATAATGCCAAGTAATTTTTACAGTTAAATGATAGCTGTAAATAAAAAAAAACCATTGCAGAATTGAGCTTTTTTGTTTTTATTTTGCCACATTTGGAATTTTTCTCCCGGTTTCCAGTACATCACAAGATAAAATGGATGGGGTCATTCAAACGTACAACTCATCCCGCAAATAATAATAATAAAAAAAAATCATCACACGGCTATGACGATGGAAAAGTAAAAAAATAAAAAACGTTACATTCATGCAGCTATGGTTCGGGTAGCATGAATCAGAGCCAAGCAGCGCGAGTGCAGCCAAGTATGTCTTTTTCTGAATCGCAGCATTTCAGAGAAAACACACTTTAAAATGTCGGCTGAGGACCATATGGAGTTGTTTGGGCAGCATTAATATAATAAGTGGTTCCCTTCAAAAAGAATCTGTCGCTAGATCGAACATTGTAAGCTGTAGACATCATGAAATAGATCACCTGGCCAATTCCAGAATGACTTCATAATCCTTACTGCACACTCATCATTTTAAACAGCTTCTAAGGGTATGTGCACACGATGCAGAAATGAAGCAGAAAATTTCTGCATCATTTCTGCATCTCCCTGGCAGAAAAAACGCATGCAGATTGTACATGCGGTTTTCCTGCGGAATACATGCGGATTCACATGCGTTTCCGCATGTGGATTGACAAGCGCTTTCCAGGCGATTTTAGCATCACTTGGAAAGTGCTTGACAACTAGGTCACACTATATAAATCCATGCAAACGGCTTGGATTTATATAGTGTGACCCGAGAGAGTGGTAAAAATAAAAAATAAATGTATACTTTACCCTCTGATGGCCCGCGCTGTCCTGCTCAATCCGTTCTCCCTCGCCGGCAACTTTGAATTGAAAGACCTGCCGACGTCAGCGTCACGTGACCCATCACATGACTCTGACGTCAGCGCAGGTCCTTCAACTCACTGCAAAGTGCCGGGAACCAAGCAGGAGCGGTGCGCGGGCCAACAGAAGGTAAATATACATTTATTTTTTATTTTATTCTTGTTTTACAGCTTTTTTAATGGTACCTGGGTGTGGAGGAGACTCTCCTCTCCTCTACACCCGGGTACCATCCGCACATTAGAACGCGCCAATAGCGCAAGTACAAATGCAGTCTTGCGGAATTGGCGCGTTCTAATGCAAGTCAATGGCGGCGAAAACGCCGCGTTAACGCAAATTTAATTGACATGCTGCGGATTTTTGAGCGCAGCGTTTACGCTGCGGAAAAATCCGCATCATGGGCACAGCACATGCGGATTTCAATTGGGGAACATTGCTGCCCTTCTACCATGCGTTTTTAATGCGTTTCCGCGGTGTTTCCGCAACTGCAAAAACGCCGCGGAAACGCATTAAAAACGCATCGTGTGAACTCAGCCTAACACCATCTGTACAAGGTAATCTGCTCCATATGAAAACTATAACTATGGTAGATCTGCCCAGAAAGATTTTGGCCTTCTATCACAGAGCTGGGGCAGGAAAGACTAGATAACTAGATATAACGGAACAGTGATGAAGGGCAAATAATGCTGATCCACCTACTGGAGGGTGTTCTCCGGGCATTTAATACTGATGGTGTATCTTTAGGATGGGTCATCAATATCGGATCAGTGGAAGTTTGAAATCTGGCCACCGATAAGCTCTGGATGTAAACAGTGAATAGGAGCTGCTCTGCAGTACCCGGCAGCAGACACTACATATTGAATGGCGCTGTGCAGTGTAGCTCTGTTCAATGTATACACCCAGTCACTGCTAGAGCTGATAACAGGTGAGCAGTTTGGGTGATGGGTAACCAATCCAATGTTGATGGCCTATCCTAAGAATCGATCAACAATGTCAAATAAAGGGGAAAAAAAAAAAATAGGGTTTTTTTGAGAGAAGGGAAGTGCAGTCAGATTGCCATATAACTTGGACGACGATCTCATCGCAGTGCACGGACTGGCCCGCGGCTCTCCTGATCAGAGCATAGAAATACATGCTGTCACACTCCGGTCAGGAGAGCCGCCAGCCAATCCAAGAATTGCGATGAGATTGTCATCCGTGTTATACGGACTAACAAACGTTGCGAGTAGTGTTTACAGATGACCTGTTACCAATTTAAAGTGACCAGTTTTCTTCCCACCACTCTTCTTAGTATTCCGTTTTTTTATTTTTGATAAAGCCTCCATACGGTTCCTTTTCATTTATTGCTAACTTTTATGATTAGTACCAAGGGAGTGTGGCTCACAGTGTAAGCGCACAAAGAGGCCTACAAAACACGCTCCCTTGTAAACCTGATTAAAAAAAATAGCCCTTATATAAGAAGGTCCATACCTTGGATTTATAAAAAAAAAACAAAAAAAAAAACAGCAGAGATAATAATCTACGAACATAACCTAACAGATCCTCCTTAACCCCTTATGTATAGATCTGTCGTGATCAAAGGTCGGTTTGCGATCAGCATGACGAACATGTCAGTCTGTACCGGTGATCAGCTGCAAGAGCCCGTCTGATTATTATTTACACTCGCTTATATAGCACCATCATATTCCACAATACTTAACAGATATCATCACTGTCCCCATTGAGGCTCACAATCTATTTCCTATCAGTAGGCCTTTGGAGTGTAGGACATACAGACTCCTTACAAATGTTGCTTTGGGGGATTTGAACCCAGGACCCCAGCTCTGCAAAGCAATAGTGCTAACCACTGAGCCATTGTGACCGATATACATTGCCAAACTCCTCCTGTAACTGCTGAAACTGGTGTTCTCACTGATCCAGCAGTTTCACATTTCACATGCCGGTGTCAATAGGGACAGCGGTACATGAGGAGTTTGACAGAGGGAAAGCGCTTACTCTCAGCCCATCGACATCACTGTAGCGCAATCCCGAGTCTGTCGTCGAGAAAAAAAAGCCTTCATACAACGCTATTAATGAAAAGCTGACAAAGTTATGGCTCGGAGAACGGGACACATAAAAAAGAAAAAATATATATTTTCTATCCTGTACAGTGAAAACTTAATTTTTTATTTTTTTTTTTTGTCGTTTATTGCTTACCCAAGCCTCAGAAAAAAAAAGTGATAAAATTACTGGTTTCTCCCCAAAACAAGTACGAGTGAAAACTATAGTTTGTCCCGCAAAAACATGCTCAGCAGTAAATTCTGTCACTTACAAATTCAGCTCATCCTGAAAAAAAAAAAATAAAACATATAGCTAAGTGGAAAAAAAAAAAGAAATACTATATCTCCTAGAACGAGACAATGAAATATAAAAAATAAACATTAGCTTTATTTTAAAGGTCTAAAAGGGCAAGTCCTAAAAGGGTTAATGAACTTGGCACGATTATGACAGAGTTGCTATAAAAAATACAGATATAATTCTTGTTATTACACATCATGAGACTATGCTTGAGGAATTGTAGAGCTTTACATGTTACAGAGGACCAAAGAAAAGGGAATGTTTTCTCTGTAATTCAATTTCTATTTCAAGTGAATTTTTTACATTCTGAGTGCTTTGTCAGCAAGTTTTTTTTTGTAGCGCAATGCCCAAAATTGATATAGCAAAGTACCAGAAAAACCACAAAACTTAATAACATGCTACTTTAAAGAAAATAAGTGGGGGTCAGAGAAATTTAAAAATATTCTTTTCTCTGCCAATATGAATACAAACTGGGGCATGCCACAACTTCAAATTAAGATTTATCCAGAGAAATGTCCTCAACTACTATTACATAATTCCAAGGATATTCCACTCAATCTGTATGTTTCTGATCGGTCGTTAGAATGTGCAACTACTGCTCCATTTAACTTTTATAGGGTCTCCTAAGCAGTGGGGGGTCTTAGCAGTCAGACTCCCAGACCTTAATTCATTAACACTGGCATTTTATACACCAATTTTAAATGAGGAGAATACAGGTATAACATGCGCAGAATTTATCTAGAGGCAAAGGCCACTTGATAGATTCAGCACCTTGTCCGGTGAGCGTTGTCACGCCCGCTTTGGTGGAGCTTACCAAAAGTTGCAAATTTTTTTTTTTACTCAATGCAAACTGTTTTATGATAGAATTATAGCATAAACACTTATGAATGAGGCTCAAATGTTTAAATGTATTATCCATCTTGGGTACTGTGATATGTAGAGGCTGTTTAAGCCAAGAAGTTATAAAATGTAAATTAAATCCTATTTACAAATTATTTTTGCCAAAAATCCATAAGAAACGAAGAGTCCGTACACCACTCCAAGTTGAACTTAAAAGCAGTGTTTTGAGCGATCAGGACCCAGACCACAACTGATCAACAGAACTTTGAAGTCCCTATAATATTATATAAAAAAAATATTTTGAAACTATAGTTACCCTTCAACTAATAATTCATACTGACATTAACAAGAGGTTCTCAGAAATAGCAGGGTTCCCAGTGGTATTGAAGTTGAAAAGTTGACACATACATGCATTTCTTATGTAGTAGCCTCATCATGTGAAATGTAATGTAGTGCTAATGCCGATGTCCCCGCATGGCTCTCCTCCTTCCTCCATGCAGGGACGCAGACATACTCCCCGCCCTGACCACGCAGTGTGGTTCTTGACGTGCTCCCTGCTGTCTGTGCACGCCGCACTACCCAGTCGTGTGGCTATGCGCGCACGCTCCCCTGTTCTTAAAAGGGGCAGCATGCACCTGCAAAGATGCCCCCAGCCAATAGCTGTGAGGCATCCAAGTATAAAAGGCACCCTCCCCATTAGGGAGGTGGTGCCCAAACAAAGTTGTTTCATTAGCGAGTTGTTAGGACTCAGTCCTGAACCTCAAACTCTGGCCCTTGTGCAGCCAGGTCCTAAACACGAAACCCCTTACCCTTGTGCAGCCAGGTCCTGAACTCCGAAGCCACTCCGGCGGAACCTGAACCAGTTCCCGAGACATGCGTGTCTGAACGTGTACCTATCCCCATGTGTGTTGTCCAGACTGTTATCCCAGTCTCCGAATCCAGCCTGTGTCAGTGTCCGGTCTGCGTGAGGATTTAGATCTGGTGTAGTCTGAAAGGAACCAGAGTCCATGTCTGCGAACCTCAGTAGCTGCAGTACCAGAGACTGCCTTGGAGTGGTACCTGGCGGCTACTTGCAGTTCAAGTCTGACTCCACCATCAGGAGCTCCAGTGAAAACCAGGTAGCCGCTTAGCTATGCCCCTCCTGGGAAAGCCAGGTGCCGTGGCACAATGGGTCCACGAACCACATGCTCCACCTGCGTGCGTGACATGTAATAACGAATGGTGCACATTCAGAATTCAGATGAATGGCTCTCTATAGAATAGACTACTTGAGTCCACCTGAATCGAGAACTCCACTTCACACTGTAGCTCTCCATTCAAGTTCATAAAGGAGAGTCCTCAATACACCACTGCCACTTTGGCATTCATATTCTTTAACAAAGACAAACATTTTTGTTTTTATTAATGATCTGGCAACACCGTGGGGAGTTGCATCAAGACTGTATGAACCACGAAATGGTGCATGGGAGTAGACAGCTTTTCATAGACAAAAGTCAGCTCAAAGAAATTTATTTTCTCTTCTTTATTACAGTGCATGTAGTTTTAGACATAAACCAAATGTAAAGTTGGTTTACATTAAACATAATCGTGGTCTGGTTTGTAGAGCCTGCAAATTATACACTTGAGTGCAGGCTGCTCAACTTTCTCTGTCTTCAGTGTCCGACAACCAAGGACAAATTCTATTTAGATTTTAGGGTTTTTTTTTGTTTTTTTAATTCAGGTTAGCAGAGGTCAGAGAGGGACTGTATTTGCGATGTCTGGTCGAATGTGCTGATAACAGAACTGCCCAGTCAGCATTTCTGCATTTCACTGCATTACATGCAGTCTTTAAAAGCCAAAACAGTAGACAACTTTAAATGGAATCCAACTGAAAATCAGTTATATTCTAAAAGTACATTCAGCCTGATACAGAATTGTTGATCTCAGCAGTAGACATAGCACTTAAAGGAGTTTTCCCACAAACAAAGTAAAATTTAATTAATAAGTCTTGAAATAATAAGTTCCACAATTGGATCCGTTAAAAATATGTTCCTGTGCTGAAATAATCTCAAAAATATGCCCCCGCTATGTACTGTGTAATGGCTGTGTCTGACCATGCAGAGCTGCTCCAGTTCATGGTCGGCACAAACCATAGCTCATGGCCAGGGGAAATTTTTATACTCATCATAAAGTACATGCAGACAAAACAGCATGGGATAGCAACTGCTGCTTTCTAAAGCAATGCATTTTCTGTCTATTTTATCACAGGAATGAGTGCTTCTGACGCATCTCCATTCCTGTGAGCTCATCATAAGTCAATTCAGTGATGTATAAGCTCAGCTGCTGGAGCTCCTACCTCATTCACTTTATTTATCATGAGCTCAAAGGGCTGGAGACATGGTAAAAACACCCACTCCTGTTATAAAACAGCCAGGGAAATATGATACCTGAGAAAGCAGCAGTTGCAAGCCCATGCTTTTTCGCTTATATACTCACTTAAGTCACTTCTGATATGTTCACTCTCCTGCCCAAGAACTGTAGTACGTGCCACACAGGAAATAACAGTGTATAGCAGGGGCACATTTATAATATTATCCCAGCCAGAAACATTTTTTTCAACATAACCAATTGTGGAACTTAATATTCCAAGATCTATTTATTAAAATGTACTTTGTTCTAGTGACAACCCCTCTAAACATGAAGTGTGCATTGTAACACTAGCATCTCCAGAAAGACGAGATGCAGATAGTATAACATGTGATTTTGTACCATGAAAGGGAAATATTTCATAGATCAGCAATGACACGGTCAGATGAATGTGACCACAGTTATGTACACACACGGAAAAGGTTATCAGGATATATTAGTGTAATGTTAGTCAATATTCAGCTCATCAAAGAACAATCCTCTTGGCATCCACACCGAGCAGGTTCCAGCTTGTCCAGTGATTTGTTTAGAAAGAAAATCTTCGTATTATTCAGGATTGTTGAACTTCCACATGGTTGCCACTCATCACTTTGCTGCTTGTGAAGTGTATATCAAGTCTGCTTGGATGAGTTCCTAAAGTACTCTGAAGAAACACTTTGGTTATGCAAAAATGGTGTGGTTTTTAGAACCGCCATGGTTTTGCATAAGCCAAGCATTGTTCCCTTGTGATTTACTATAAAGAATGGTATGACAATAAAATGCCACAAAACGGTCTCTTCTAAAACATAGGTAGATTATGTAATAATGTATTATGGGAGACCTTTCGCAAATTAACTTCCTTGAGGACAAATAAAGCATGTTAAAAATCAAAAAGTCTGAAGAAGTCTGGGCACACCCATATACATAACATGGGAAGAAGGTCCCGCTGGAAACAGCAGATTCGACAATCTAATTTCTATGGCCACCTTTGGGTTTTCCAAGAGAAAAAGTATTTTTAAAAGAATGGTTAAAAACAAACAAAAAAAACAAAATAATAAATTGCCCACACTGTTCATGTTCCGATCCTTAACTATTCACTACTTGATACACCATAAATGTCATCCAGCCTATAATTGACCGAGATAGGCTATGCAGGCAATTCATCTACATGGAACTAAAGACACTTCTGAAAATAACCCACCTCAACTAAAGGACAGTGGGATCTTGACAGCCAAGATGATGTCAAATAGGACATCTACAACTGACGCAACCCTCATTTGGATAAATATATAGACTCCTTCAAACAACTGGAAAAGTCCACTATCCTTGACACAAAAACAGACAACCAACCTCAGTGCCCAGGAGAGGAGGCCATACAATCTTTGAAAAAACAAAGAAAATTATCATTAAACCTGCAGACAAGGGTGGTGCAATAGCCATGATGAACACATCAGACTACATGATGGAAGGACACAGATAACTGAAAGACACGTTACTACACTAAATTGTGGTCTGACCCTACATAGGAAGACTATAAGGAACTAAGAAAGTTGGTCTCTTGCCTACCTGACAAATCCTGACACCCTTACTGAGCAAGTTTCTGGATAAGTGTTCTTAAACCCTTGGTAAAGGATACACACAGCTACATTTAGGACGAATTAAGGCTATGTTCACATGTCCAGTAATGCTCCGTTAGAACGGATCCAGCAGAAATCCATTAGGAAAAAAATTGTGCTGACAACTTTAGCCTGTTATTTACCAAATGATCTCTGCAGAATCCCTTTTTTAGTCGACAGATCCGTTAATGCGAAATCCTTTGTCGTCCATTTCTAATGGATCCGGCAAGAAAAAGCCGTTAGAAATAGACGTCAATGCATGCCTCATTAATGGATCCGTTGCCCATTTCACTCAAACGTTAAAAAAATGGATCTGGCAGAGATCAGTGAATAAAGGACTAAAAAGTTGCGCCAGCACAGCTTTTTTCCAAACGGATTTCAGCTGGATCCATTCTAACAGATCATCACTGTTAGGCTAAACAACCAGCAATAGGGCCTCTACCAGAAGGAACCATCCAAGGTACCATGGATGTGGAATCTTTGTAGTGAATATCCCATACCTAATGAATTACATGCCTACAAAGTCATCATGGAAAATACAGGAATTGATGCAGATTCTGTGGTGAAATGTACAAAATTCATCTTCATCCATAAAGTAACAGCTCTCACTTTCTCTGCATGCATGTGATTTGTCCGAAGGTGGGGAGAGTGAAGCCAGCGCTGATTAGCCATGGGGCTTACATGACATAATATGACACCATCCTCAGGAGAGCCAATGCTGATACTGTTCCAGAGGTACCACTCTACTGACTAAGCGGGACTTAAACGTCATTCTGATTGACAGCCGGATTCCCGCTGCCTAACTGGGAGAGAAGACTGTCAATCAGAATGACGTTGGAAGCCACATCCAGTCGACAGAGTAGGGCGGAAAAGAAGCCGCCGCTCTGCCACGTGACATCAGCAAAGGCAGCGGAATCCCCGGAAGGATGAGCCAGCAATAAATGTCGCTGGCCACAACTGGCAGGTAGGTAGCAACTACCTGCTTGTTAGTGCTTAGGCACATTTTTTTGGTTTTTCACAAAAGTCCTGGATATTACCTTTAAGGAATGTGCTCCTCAGACCTTGTGGGGGCACCATAACCCCGAACCAGACCTCAGTTGGTGAACAATAACATTTTCACACTCCTCATCTATGAACTGAACAAATATTTACTGCCACAACTGTCTCTCCCCTTCCATACTGATAGTTCTGCTTCACGTCCCTTGTCTTATTACTGCATTATTCCTGTGTCCCGTTGTGTATAAATACGCATTTTCAGCTTCTGTGTTATACTGAGGCTGATGGAGAGACCAGAGTAGTCCCAAAAGCTGCGATGTGTTATCTTTTCAGTTAGTAATTACGGTAAACAGGTATCAAAGCACTGAGGACTCAATATTGATTATTCGTGTACTAGTTTAGGAATATTTAAAAAAAAAATAGTACACAAGCGCCACATCCTCACCATGTGCAAGCAGGACCTGGCTCCATAGGAATATTTTTCTCATGGTACATTATCTCCGTGCATGAATGAGACAGCCGGCCAGGTTCTGGTTAATGGTGTTCACAGAAAAGCTCCATTCCACCAACATGTGTCAGCTTCTGTGCTATCTGTTTTAACAAATCCCAGCACTTCCCGTAAAAAAGCTGACATGCTTGATTTTTTGCTATTGCAAAACCACAGATTGGGGGTTAATTGCTTGGAATTCTGTGCAGTGCTAGTCATTCTGCTGTTAAACAGAAGTTGACAGCTACCCTCTCCAAAATTAGCAACTGGTTTTCAATGCATCTTAACCAAGTTAGCTCACATCAATTTTGTGCTCATTGAACACTACAATGATTTTTTGCACATCTTTTTTCATGTACTTCCATAATATATTATACATATATACACACACTGCTCAAAAAAATAAAGGGAACACTTAAACAGAATATAACTCCAAGTTAATCAAACTTCTGTGAAATCAAGCTGTCAATCAGTGTTGCTTCCTAAGTGGACAATCAATTTCACATGCTGTTGTGCAAATGGAATAGATAATAGATGGAAATTATTGGCAATTATCAAGACACACTCAATAAAGGAGCGGTTCTGCAGGTGGGAACCACAGACCACATCTCAGTACCAATGCTTTCTGGCTGATGTTTTGGTCACTTTTGAATGTTGGTTGTGCTTTCACACTCGTGGCAGCAGGAGACGGACTCTACAACCCACAGAAGTTGTTCAGGTAGTGCAGCTCATCCAGGATGGCACATCAATGCGAGCTGTGGCAAGAAGGTTTGCTGTGTCTGTCAGCGTAGTGTCCAGAGGCTGGAGGCGCTACCAGGAGAGAGGCCAGTACACCAGGAGCCGTGGAGGGGGCCGTAGGAGGGCAACAACCCAGCAGCAGGACCACTACATCCACCTTTGTGCAAGGAGGAACAGGAGGAGCACTGCCTGAGCTCTGCAAAATGACCTCCAGCAAGCCACAAATGTGCATGTGTCTGCACAAACGGTTAGAAACCGACTCCATGAGGGTGGTATGAGGGCCCGACGTCCACAGATGGGGGTTGTGCTCACATCCCAACACCGTGCAGGACGCTTGGCATTTGCCACAGAACACCAGGATTGGCAAAGTCGCCACTAGCGCCCTATGCTCTTCACAGATGAAAGCAGGTTCACACTGAGCACGTGACAGAGTCTGGAGACGCCGTGGAGAGCGATCTGTGGCCTGCAAGATTCTTCAGCTTGACCAGTTTGGCAGTAGGTCAGTAATGGTGTGGGGTAGCATTTCTTTGGAGGGCCGCACAGTCCTCCATGTGCTCGCCAGAGGTAGCCTGACTGCCATTAGGTACCGAGGTGAGATCCTCAGACCCCTTGAGAGACCATATGCTGGTGCGGTTGGCCATGGGTTCCTCCTAATGCAGTACAATGCCAGACCTCATGTGGCTGGAATGTGTCAGCAGTTCCTGCAAGATGAAGGCATTGAAGCTATGGACTGGCCCGCCCGTTCCCCAGACCTGAGTCCGATTGAGCACATCTGGGACATCATGTCTCACTCCATCCACCAACGTCACATTGCGCCACAGACTGTCCAGGAATTGGCGGATGGTTTAGTCCAGGTCTGGGAGGAGATCCCACAGGAGACCATCCACAACCTCATCAGGAGCATGCCCAGGCGTTGTAGGGAGGTCATACAGGCATGTGGAGGCCACACACAATGCTGAGCCTCATTTTGACTTGTTTTAAGGACATTACATCAAAGTTGGATCAGCCTGTAGTGTGTTTTTCCACTTTAATTTTGGGGGTGACTCCAAATCCAGGCCTCCATTGGTTAGTAAATTTGATTTCCATTGATGATTTTTTTGTGATGTTGTCAGCACATTCAACTTTGTACAATACAAAGTATTCAATGAGAATATTTCATTCATTCAGATCTAGGATGTGTTATTTGAGATATAGATAGAGATAGATATATATATCTATGTATATCTGTGTGTATATACATATATACACACACACACACACAGTGGTGGCCAAAAGTATTGGCACCCCTGCAATTCTGTCAAATACTCACTTTCTTCCTGAAAATGATTGCATTGATCATTTCACACAAAACTCCAAAAATGGGCCAGACAAAAATATTGGCACCCTCAGCCTAATACTTGGTTGCACAACCTTTAGCCAAAATAACTGCGAACAACCGCTTCCGGTAACCATCAATGAGTTTCTTACAATGCTCTGCTGGAATTGTAGACCATTCTTCTTTGGCAAACTGCTCCAGGTCCCTGATATTTGAAGGGTGCCTTCTCCAAACTGCCATTTTGAGATCTCTCCACAGGTGTTCTATGGGATTCAGGTCTGGACTCATTGCTGGCCATCTTAGAAGTCTCCAGTGCTTTCTCTCAAACCATTTTATAGTGCTTTTGGAAGTGTGTTTTGGGTCATTGTCCTGCTGGAAGACCCATGACCTCTGAGGGAGACCCAGCTTTCTCACACTGGGCCCTACATTATGCTGCAAAATTTGTTGGTAGTCTTCAGACTTCATAATGCCATGCACACGGTCAAGCAGTCCAGTGCCAGAGGCAGCAAAGCAACCCCAAAACATCAGGGAACCTCCACCATGTTTGACTGTAGGGACCGTGTTCTTTTCTTTGAATGCCTTTTTTTTTTTCCTGTACACTCTATGTTGATGCTTTTTCCCAAAAAGCTCTACTTTTGTCTCATCTGACCAGAGAACATTCTTCCAAAACTTTTAGGCTTTCTCAGGTAAGTTTTGGCAAACTCCAGCCTGGCTTTTTTATGTCTCGGGGTAAGAAGTAGGGTCTTCCTGGGTATCCTACCATACAGTCCGTTTTCATTCAGACGCCGACGGATAGTACGGGTTGACACTGTTGTACCCTCGGACTGCAGGGCAGCTTGAACTTGTTTGGATGTTAGTCGAGGTTCTTTATCCACCATCCGCACAATCTTGCGTTGAAATCTCTCGTCAATTTTTCTTTTCCAGTCCACATCTAGGGAGGTTAGCCACAGTGCCATGGGCTTTAAACTTCTTGATGACACTGCGCACGGAAGACACAGGAACATTCAGGTCTTTGGAGATGGACTTGTAGCCTTGAGATTGCTCATGCTTCCTCACAATTTGGTTTCTCAAGTCCTCAGACAGTTCTTTGGTCTTCTTTCTTTTCTCCATGCTCAATGTGGTACACACAAGGACACAGGACAGAAGTTGAGTCAACTTTAATCCATGTTAACTGGCTGCAAGTGTGATTTAGTTATTGCCAACACCTGTTAGGTGCCACAGGTAAATTACAAGTGCTGTTAATTACACGAATTAGAGAAGCATCACATGATTTTTCAAACAGTGCCAATACTTTTGTCCACCCCCTTTTTTAGGTTTGGTGTGGAATTATATCCAATTTGGCTTTAGGACAATTCTTTTTGTGTTTTTTCATTGAAGACAAATTAAATGAAGAGAATAATACCAAAGAATTTGTGATTGCAATCATTTTCAGGAAGAAACTGAGTATTATCTGACAGAATTGCAGGGGTGCCAATACTTTTGGCCACCACTGTGATATATATATATTACACACACACACACACACACACACACACACACACACACACACACCAAAAGTTTGGACACACCTTCTCATTTAAAGAAATTTCTGTATTTTCATGACTATGAAAATTGTACATTCACACTGAAGGCATCAAAACTATGAATTAACACATGTGGAATTATATACTTAACAACAAAGTGTGAAACAACTGAAAATATGTCTTATATTCTAGGTTCTTCAAAGTAGCCACCTTTTGCTTTGATGACTGCTTTGCACACTCTTGGCATTCTCTTGATGAGCTTCTTGAGGTTTGGGAAAAGGGATCACACCTACAGAGAGGTTTTGAGTGTCATCATCTGTCATCTAATCATCCTGGTTTGGTAGAAGCTTTTTGTGGGAATGTAAGAGGACTAATGTTTCATACACTAATCTTAATATGAACTTAGCGAAAATAAGACGTGACTAATAAATTTGATGCATTTCTCTTGTGAGGCAGAACGTGAATGAGGCGGCGTAGATTTGGGCTATAATATCTACCAATGTCTGGTGTATGATGCCTACCCCTCCCACTAAGCTTTACTCAAGATAATGAAAAAAAAAAAAAAAGTTGCAAATTATGGTATGTGTGTGGTTCTGTGCCAAGATTTGTGGCTATATTCTGCTAGAAAACAGCCATACCACTCATTGTCTTTTATGCTGGAGAAAACTCACATTCCAGCAAGGAAATGCTAGAACAACAGTTGCATGGCTTATGGGCATCTTATCATACATCATTTCCACTGCAGACTCCAACAGCAGAACGGTAGCAGTATGGGGCCCGTGAGACAGGGGGGGGCCCAGCGTGAAACTGCATCGGACCCCTCCATCCCGCATCACAATCTCAAGTTGAAAACAACCAGGCTTGGTCAGAACCTCCAGAGGATTCGGTGGGCCCGGAGTCGGGAGAAGGACCCACCTCTGGCTGCACTGTGTCCGACCGCGCAGAGGATGACTCTGTGTCAGTCTGCTCTGTTAGAGAAGGAGAGGAGGATCCACCCACCAGCTCCAGCAAAGCGGCTGATCACAGCATGGCCCCTGCTCTGTATTGTACTGCTCTGCTCTCCCCCTCCTGCCTTCAGCCCTACAATTAGCAAGGAAACTCTGCAGTCGAACCCTGGGAGATGGGAGGCTGTACCAGAGAAAAATGCATCATGTGCTATCACATACAGAGACGGCACACACACACCAGTGGTGTACCGCCAATGGCGGCAGGCCACGCCACTGCTATTGGACCCATGAACCGGGTGGAAGGGGCCCGCAGCGGGCCTTCACCGCAAGGGGGCCCTCACTGCACCAGGCCCCGCCTCCGTCCGTCAGCACCCGCACAGAATGATGGCGGTGGAAGCGTCTGCTGACGCTCCCTCCTCCATCATCACTCACGCTGACCGCCAGAGAGGGGGCCCAGTGCAAGCAATGGTGATTGAGGAGAGAGCATTCGAAGATGTTTCCACCCCCATCATTCTTCCTCGATCTATGACGTCATTACAGCATGCCCACTGCTCTGAGATGTCCAATGCTTCACACAGTACGCTGTGGGGACTGGAGCATCAGTTGGAACCAGGAGAGGAGAGTACTGTATTTTTTTTTATTTTTTATTTTAATCAGTAACCGGTGGCCATAATACAGTATGGGGGGGTGCATTATACTGTATAGAGGACCATGGGGGGTACATTATATTGTGTGGAGGACCATGGGGGGGGGGTGCGCGCATTATGCTGCATAGGGGACCATGGAGGGCGTGCACGCATTATGCTGTATAGAGGACCATAGGGGTGTGCGCGCATTATACTGTATAGAGGACCATGGGGGTGTGCGCGCACTATACTGTATGGAGGACCATGGGGGGTGCATTATTATGCGTGGAGGACCATGGGGAGAGCATTTTATTATATGGAGGACCATGTAGAGTGCATTATATTCTATGGAGGACCATGGTGAGTGCATTATACTATATGGAGGATTATGTGGGGTGCATTATACTATAATGGAAGGCTATGTGGGGCCATTATAATATGTGGGGGTCCATTATACAGTATGCAAACAATTATACAGTGGGAAGGTTTGTGGTGGGGTCCTTCAAACTGTGTGGGGGCCATTATACTGTATGTAGGCGCATTATACTGCATGGAGGGAGGGCTGTGTGGGGAAATCACTGTGTTGGGGTCACCATACTTTGCCTTGGGAGCTGAGGTGGGGTACAGTAGAGTCATTATACTGTGAATGTGGAGGAATTCACCATGGGGGTATCATGTGGTGTTTGGGGGGCACCTTTATGGGGGCAATGAAAGAGGAATCTAGGACTTCAGCAAGAGGAAAATTACTATGTAAAGTCTGGAAAGTTGTGAGATATGCTTTTTTGGGATCCAGACATTTAAAACATTTTTTTTTTTTTGGGGGGGGGGGGGGGGGATTAGAACTTCTGCCTCTGCCATGATTTCTATGTACGCCCCCGATTCTGCCCTTACTCTAAATGCCCCCCATACACTTAAATGGTGTGGTCCGTTCTACAATGACAAGTCTGCTGTCAATCTATGTGACTTCAGACTTGTGAATCCGCACGCACTGCACACTGAGGATTCTCCAGTGTCGGCGCTGGTCGATAGCGCATACAACCCCTGGCAAAAATTATGGAATCACCCGGCTCGGAGGATGTTCATTCAGTTGTTTAATGGTGTTGAAATTATGGAATCATGAAAAACAAACACACAAAAGAACACTCCAATACATCACTAGTATTTTGTTGTACCACCTCTGGCTTTAATAACAGCTTTCAGTCTCTGAGGCATGGACTTAATGAGTGACAAACAGTACTCTTCATCAATCTGGCTCCAACTTTCTCTGATTGCTGTTGCCAGATCAGCTTTGCAGGTTGGAGCCTTGTCATGGACCATTTTCTTCAACTTCCACCAAAGATTTTCAATTGGGTTGAGATTCGGACTTTTTACAGGCCATGACATTGACCTTATGTGTCTTCTTTCAAGGAAGGTTTTCACAGTTTTTGCTCTATGGCAGGATGAATTATTATCATCTTGAAAAATTATGTCATCATCCCCAAACAACCTTTCAATTGATGGGATAAGAAAACTGTCCAAAATATCAATGTAAACTTGGGCATTTATTGAAGATGTAATGACAGCCATCTCCCCAGTGCCTTTACCTGACATGCAGCCCCATATCATTAATGACTGTGGAAATTTGCATGTTCTCTTCATGCAGTCATCTTTATAAAGCTCATTGGAACGGCACCAAACAAAAGTTCCAGCATCATCACCTTGCCCAATGCAGATTCGCGATTCATCACTGAATATGTCTTTCATCCAGTTATCCACAGTCCACGATTGCTTTTCCTTAGCCCATTGTAACCTTGTTTTTTTCTGTTTCGGTGTTAATGATGGCTTATGTTTAGCTTTTCTGTATGTAAATCCCATTTCCTTTAGGCTGTTTCTTACAGTTGGGTCACAGACATTGACTCCAGTTTCCTCCCATTCGTTCCTCATTTGTTTTGTTGTGCATTTCCTGTTTTGGAGACATATTGCTTTAAGTTTCCGGTCTTGACGCTTTGATGTCTTCCTTGGTCTACCAGTATGTTTGCCTTTAACAACCTTCCCATGTTGTTTGCATTTGGTCCAGATTTTAGACACAGCTGACTCTGAACAACCAACATCTTTTGCAACATTGTGTGATGATTTACCTTCTTTTAAGAGTTTGATAATCCTATCCTTTATTTCAATTGACATCTCTCATGTTGGAGCCATGATTCATGTCAATCCACTTGGTGCAACAGCTCGCCAAGGTGTGATCACTTCTTTTTAGATGCAGACTAATGAGTAGATCTAATTTGATGCAGGTGTTAGTTTTGGAAATGAAAATTTACACGGCGATTCCATAATTTTTTCCTCAGAATTCAGTGATTCTATAATTTTTTCCCTCTGCTTGGTCTGAAAAAAAATTACCCTTACTGAGTACCACATTTTTTAATCTTGATTTCTTTTAGTGTTTCTTAAAGCCCTAAAGTTGCCATTTGTAATGACTTTAGTTTTGTGCCATGTCTGTGATCTGCTTTTTTTCAACAACATTAAACAACTGAATTAACATCCTCCGAGCCCGGTGATTCCATCATTTTTGCCAGGGGTTGTACATGCGGTCAATGCAACGTCCCGGCTAGAATCCGACTAGACAATTTCCTGTGAGCGCCATGCAAGTGTATTGCATGAGGCCGAAAACAGATAGAGAAGGAGGTTGTCCTACTAGTGGACAACCCCTTTAAGAAAATGGCCTCCAGTCCACACACACACACACGACGTGAACCGCCAGGTCACAAAATGTAGGAGAGGACCGAAGCGGCACTGGAATAGCAGAAGACTTTGACAAGTATTTTACTGCACTCACTTTACTGGATTGATAACAGATGGGACAATATACCCCCCACCTCTAAAGAGTAGTCCTTTAACATTACCCCTGCACTTTCTTCTACCACCAATATTTTCCCGCAATCACAAAGACGTCTTGCCTAATGTAAGTTTCATTTGTACTCCATGGTAGAAAAATTCCAGTACAGCCCTGTGGTATCATGAGGATTCAGACATAAACAGTGACTTGGAACAACCTTAGGAATACCTGTGGTTACATTAACAAAATATCCCTGCACACCTCCTCTAAAATCTTCATCTATAGAAGCCGACAGCCAGATAATGTCATAAGACTGACTTGGGTAAACACTGACATTCTTTTGGCTGGCTTATGAAAGCCCTGATCTTGCAGCCAATCCAGCGGGATCTAAAAAATTACAATGCCAAGCAAATGAAAAGATATGAATCAGAAAATAAGGACCTGCACACCCAAGGAGCAAGCATGTGGCCAAGATGTGGTCCTCAGAATGTTATCAATGCCAAGATCCAAACTATAGAAGATCATGCACATGTTTTTTTGACAACAAACGGTCTACAAAAAAAATGTCTGAGTTTGGTCCAATTCATCGCAAATTGGACCTTCTGTGAGCTGTCCGGTTTTCAATGATTCATGCTAAGGGAAGCTTGCGAACCTTCCATCAGTTGTTTTTCTTATACGAGACACACAGATGGCAAAAATGAACACATGGACCAAAGACTGATGAAAATCAGATCAAGCGCATCTATAAAGTCACACTTCAGACGTTTGTTTTTTGTTTACAAAAACTAAAGTGGAAATTACAAGTATTTGTATGCATGTTTTTGGTGCCAAGCCATTTTGATCTCAATGGGGAATAAAAACAAAAAATACAAAAACACAAACAGTCACTCTACAGGTTTGAAAAGCGCAAACAACGCAGAAGAAATGCCAGCACAGGCTTCCAGTATTTGTTGTTTCAGATGCTGCACATCTCGTATCTTCACAGCATAGACAATTGCCTTCAGATGACCCCAAAGATAAAAGTCTAAGGGGGTCAGATCGGGAGACCTTGGTGGCCATTCAACTGGCCCACGATGACCAATCCACTTTCCAGGAAACGGTTCATGTAGGAATGCTCGGACCTGACACCCATAATGTGGTGGGGCACCATCTTGTTGGAAAAACTCAGGGAACGTGCCATCTTCAGTGCATAAAGAGGGCAACACATCATCATGTAGCAATTTCAGATATCTAGTGGCATTGAGGTTTCCATTGATGAACAATGGCCCCACTATCTTTGTACCCCATATACCACACCATACGAGATGTGCAGCACTGTAAGGACCATAATTTCAATTGAATATTATTTAGTTGCTTCTTACTGTAGTTATACATGTTACACCATGGTATTTTGTATTGTTTATCCACTAAATTCAGGGGACATTTTTCTCTATTGCCCCAATGAATATAGGGATCCTTTTTTAGTTGAAATATTAAATGCACTGTGGCATTTATTTTATTATTGTAGAAGTAATTTACGCTTTAATATACCTCCCACAATATAGGATATTGTGAGCTGTACCACTATATCTCTTTAAACTGTCATATTACTTTCTTCTGAAAACCAATTTTTAGGTACATGCATGTATACACTTTTTAAAACTGCTTTTTTCAAGTCTCACAGAGAAGTCTTATTTTTTTGTATATAGATTAGCTCAAAAAGTGCTGAGAAAAATAAATGGTTAGCACAAGCAATTAACACAAAGAGCTTGTTCATTTACTTTAGGGAGATATTCTCCAGGTAATTCCTGAGTTCTTGCGTATGTTGCTTTACACAATGAAAGCCAGATGGATCTTCTCACAAAGTATGGGAGGAGATGGGTAGAGATAATCGCTCCCCTCGGGGCCTGAATAAAGGTGTGATATATAGACATTCTGTACAAAATCCCTAGAAGTTACATAGCCACCTGAATGTCATGCCAGAGTTTGATCTGAAATTCAGATTGCATGCTGCCATGCAAGTCAATGAGTGCGTTGAAAACATCGGACTGCCCTCGGGTGACATCCAAGTGCAGTCTGATTTCCACGCACTGACAGAATGGAGAATATGGAGATTTTTTTTTTTCTCCATCTTCTCATCTGAGAAAATTGGATCACATTCTGATCAGTGTCTCTGCATGATCAGCCCGATCCTCTGCCCTTTTGGGTTGCTATCTAATAACAATCAATTGGACTTACCAAAAGTTAGGTGCCAAATACTTTGACTGCTAAGATCACCGCAACGGCTAGGCGAAATTAAAAACCAACTAAAAACGTTGATTCCGCTCTGAAGCCACTATCACAACATGTGTCCAGTCCAACAATGTAAAATTGGATGAAAGGTGGTCTATAGTCTGTGATTATTGCAGAAAAGGACAAATGCAACTTGATGATTTAGTGATAACACAGGCACATGATAATCCCAAAGAAACAAAACAAAATCGGCTTTCAGAACAAAAGAAAAGACTTTTTAACGACTAAGCATGTGTCATTATAAATTAGGAAAGGTCCTTAGAAAGTGGGCTTTGACAAAGGGCATTGTATAATCTCTTTAGCCCAGGTTGGTTGCCATGGAATTGCAAGTCAAAAAGATGGTGACTGGAGGTCGGTGGCATTGTCTTCTCAGGCTGTTAATACAGAAGCCCTTTGCCTCCCCGGTCTGATCTCCTGGGCTGCAGAGAAAGGACACAGAATTGTACTCGGATTTCTATTGTATTCAGAGTTTCTGGTTTCAGCCTGATATCCAAGACCGACTTCTCTAAACTCAGACACACCGCATCTAAGCTAATTATGTCACAACGTAATATTCCTACCCACATCGGTAAATACAACTCATGGAATCGCCATATACAGCGCCCCAATGTAACGCCGTCCACAAAATGACAAAAACAATGCAAAAGGTTAAAAAAAAAATTGAAATATTGTCATTTTTGGTTCTAATTACACTTGAATTTGCGCTTTGTAATGAGATTCAGTAACAGCAGAAAAGACGACTGCCCTATTTCTTTACCACAACCATATGTCAGTAACAGCCTAAAATGATGCATAATGAGGATTTATTAAAGCGGATTACTGAGTCAGGAGATGGATCCATAGAAACACTGGTAAACCACGGTGACGCCATACAATAGGGAATAGCATTATATACATCTGTTACTAGAGGAGATACATGGCAGTCAGTAATTGCAATGTCTTATGTTTTTAGCTATGGGAAAGAAACAAGGGAACTTGCTGAAATGTCAATGGATGATTTGGAATAAGGATTTGTCCATATAGGAGCCTGGTGTTTACGGTCTGCCCCAGGAATTCGCTGTCACATATATTAAAAATATCCATAAAGATCCGAAAGGATTCGAAACAGGTGACTATTTGTTACCAAAACGGTAATTAACAGCAAAATACAGGTGCCATTTTCAGCAGCCAAATTGTTGTTAATGGTTTTTACAGAGGGCCTCCTCCTGCCTACAATGGGCAAATACCTGTATTCAGATTACAGAATGCGGAAAGCCGCCACAGGGAGCTGGAATCCGATAACCGGTTATTCATATCTAGGATATAACATTACTTTATGTGCAACCAACAATCCTGAGAACGGAGGCGCGGCAGTGCTGGTTTAGTGCCGTAACAGGAATTCTTCCACACCTGACATTTTCCTTGTAATGTGATGTGGATTTTGCAAGTTTGCGGCACTTATCAATCTTTGCATTGCTGCTCAATTTATGCTGCAGAATTTTCCGCACTGTATGGCTAAGATTTTGCTAAATCTCATCAACAAAACTGGTACAAGTTGATTATTTGGAGAGGATCTTTCCACAATGTAGTATGGACAGCACGGTGGCTTGGTGGTTAGCACTGTTGCTTTGCAGCGCTGGAGTCCTAAGCTAAAATCCCACCAAAGACAACATCTGCAAGGAGTTTGTATGTTCTCCCCGTGTTTGCGTGGGTTTCCCTCGGGTTCTCCGGTTTCCTCCCACACTCCAAAGACATACTGATAGGGAATGTAGATTGTGAGCCCCGATGGGGACAGTGATGATAATGTCTGTAAAGCGCTATGGAATATGATTGCGCTATTTAAGCAAAGCATAATAAATATCTACAGCAAAATCAGAACACATTAGGACTCATGCAGACTTCCTTAATTCCGGTACAAGGTTTATTTGCGTTTAGAACACTCAGCCATTACAGTATATGTGGCTGTTCATGTGTCCACATTTTTGTGGACTAAGTGGCCTGCAAGAAAAAACAAACAAAAAAAAAAAAAAAAACACACTAACATATTAGTTTTTGATCCTAGTCACAGATCAAAACACATCCAATAAAGTGTATGGGTCTGTGAAAAAAAGTCCTAGATAGCATCAGAATTAGGGATGAGCGTACCCGTGAAAGTTCGGGTTCTGATACTCAACACAAACTTTATTCAAAAGTTTGGTTCAGGTACCAGAACTGTACCCGAACCCCATTGAAAGCAATGGGGACCCGAACTTTGCTGGAAAAACTCTCTCTCTCTCTCTCTCTCTCTCTCTGCAATGGTCTTCCCCCGAAACACCGAACATTGCAACAGACTTCCTGGTGAAATAAGTGTTCGGCGTTTAAACACCAGACACCAACTGTCCGGTACAAGCACTGAACTATTAGGTTTGGGTTCGCTCATCTGTAATCAGAATGCTAGTTCTGTACACGTTTTCAGGTTTGCTCAATATAATGAGCATGAGAAAAACAGCATCAGTTTTTTTGTATCATACAAGAAAAATTGATGAAACACTGGATGTTTTTACTATCAGTAAAGATGGACACGCTGGCCAAACATGGGTCTGTGAAAATCACAAATGGTATCAGGGTGCAATCAATGTGCTGTCCATGATGAACATTATAATGGATAGGAGAAGTTTATTCATACGTGAAAATTACTGATGATAAATCTGACAAACGGACCAAACACTGATGGAAAAAAAAAAATATTATATATAACAACAAAATCACACAAAATCACACAAAAATCATCAATGGAAATCAAATTTATTAACCAATGGAGGCCTGGATTTGGAGTCACCCCCAAAATTAAAGTGGAAAAAAACACTACAGGCTGATCCAACTTTGATGTAATGTCCTTAAAACAAGTCAAAATGAGGCTCAGTATTGTGTGTGGCCTCCACGTGCCTGTATGACCTCCCTACAACGCCTGGGCATGCTCCTGATGAGGTTGCGGATGGTCTCCTGTGGGATCTCCTCCCAGACCTGGACTAAAGCATCAGACAACTCCTGGATAGTCTGTGGTGCAACGTGACGTTGGGGGATGAAGCGAGACATGATGTCCCAGATGTGCTCAATCGGATTCAGGTCTGGGGAACAGGCGGACCAGTCCATAGCTTCAATGCCTTCATCTTGCAGGAACTGCTGACACACTCCAGCCACATGAGATCTGGCATTGTCCTGCATTAGGAGGAACCCAGGGCCAACCGCACCAGCATATGGTCTCACAAGGGGTCTGAGGATCTCATCTCAGTACCTAATGGCAGTCAGGCTACCTCTGGGGAGCACATGGAGGGCTCTGCGGCCCTCCAAAGAAATGCCACCCCACATCATTACTGACCCACTGCCAAACCGGTCATGCTGAAGGATGTTGCAGGCAGCAGATCGCTCTCCACAGCGTCTCCAGACTCGGTCACGTCTGTCACATGTGCTCAGTGTGAACCTGCTTTCATCTGTGAAGAGCACAGGGCGCCAGTGGCGACTTTGCCAATCCTGGTGTTCTGTGGCAAATGCCAAGCGTCCTGCACGGTGTTGGGCTATGAGCACAACCCCCATCTGTGGACGTCGGGCTCTCATACCACACTCATGGTGTTGGTTTCTAACCGTTTGTGCAGACACATGCACATTTGTGGCCTGCTGGAGGTCATTTTGCAGGGCTCTGGCAGTGCTCCTCCTACTCCTCCTTGCACAAAGGCGGAGGTAGCGGTCCTGCAGCTGGGTTGTTGCCCTCCTACGGCCCCCTCCACGTCTCCTGGTAGCGCCTCCAGCCTCTGGACACTACGTTGACAGACACAGCAAACCTTCTTGCCCCAGCTCGCATTGATGTGCCATCCTGGATGAGCTGCACTACCTGAACAACTTCTGTGGGTTGTAGAGTCCATCTCATGCGGCCACGAGTGTGAAAGCACAACCAACATTCAAAAGTGACCAAAACATCAGCCAGAAAGCATTGGTACTGAGATGTGGTCTGTGGTCCCCACCTGCAGAACCACTCCTTTATTGAGGGTGTCTTGATAATTGCCAATAATTTCCATCTATTGTCTATTCCATTTGCACAACAGCATGTGAAATTGATTGTCAATCAGTGTTGCTTCCTAAGTGAACAGTTTGATTTCACAGAAGTTTGATTTACTTGGAGTTATATTCTGTTGTTTAAGTGTTCCCTTTATTTTTTTGAGCAGTGTATATGTATATGTATGTATATATAGCACAACAGTAAGCCGTTAGTAAATATGGTGTCACATTACTTTGGTGATCAATGCAAATGAAGGCAGGAAGGGGCATGGCAGGTCTTTTTCTTATTATTAATTATTTCTTTTTTGAGCACCATTGATTCCATGGTGCTGTACATGAGAAGGGGTTACATACAAAATACAAATGTAAATTACGGTGAATAAACTAACAATAACAGACTGGTACATTTTCCTCTTTTTCTCTGCTTTGATTGGCGCACGAGTCCGGAAGTTGATGTGACATCACTAGATATCAGCGGCGCCTGCAGCTGGGGGTCATTGATCGGGACTGAGCGAGCAGAGATAACGGGGCTCACAGGAAAATATGAAAAAAGAATGTATTTAAAAAAATACTTATTTCAATGGTTTAAATCGATGTGCACAATAAAGATTGTAGTGAAACACCTCTTTAAGGACTAGAGAGGTGTGAGAGTTAGCAGGGAGTCCACAGAGGAGGATATTGCAGTAGTTGAGGTGAGAGATGATGAAGGCATCCACTAACATTTTAGTAGATTGAGGGTTGAGGAAAGGACGGAATCTGGAAATATTTTTGAGTTGGAGACAGATGGATGTGCAGTTTGAAAAATAGAGCAGAGTCGAGGGTTACTCCGAGGCAGCGGACGTCCGGTACTTAAATAGGTACAATTGTAAGGTGCTTGTAAAAACAAGCAACTTTACAATTTACCCCTTATTAAAAATCCTCTGTTCTCAAGAACATATAGATTTTTAATTGTATAGTTTACTACTTGTTACCTAGGTTAACAGCCACCACTGTAGTTAACAGCGCTGACCGGTCTCCTAAGAAAGGAGTGTAGCGCTTACAAGTGCTGCTCTGAAGCTAGCAAGATCTCTGGATCTCGAAGCATCAGTACCTCTGTGATTTTTATGCTGCAAAAGCAGAACCTCCTCAGCTTACAGCATCTCTGTTCGGGCTTAGTGACAGAGCTATGCAACTGGCCCGAACTGTCAATCAGTAGCGAACTGCCCCCGGCAAGCAGAAAGCCAGGTGACTGTGGAACGGTGCACTCCTAAAGGCCCCCCATACACATTTGACTAATGTTGGCCGAACAGTTGATATCAAGGGGTTCAGCCAACAGTCTAATGTGTTTGTGGGGCCTCCAAACTGTCCCTCGATAGAGAACAAAAGTCATCTCTCTGTCCTTTGACATCATCTAAGAGATATGCTGACACCAAAGAAGTCTGGCAGTGGCACACTCACAGAGAATATAGGAATGCTCAGCAGAGATCCTTCAGTTGACAGTCATCTAAAGTGTATGGGGGGGGGGGGGTAGGAGTGAGACTCAAGATAGAAGTTAATAATCCTTTAATGTAGGCCTGGACAACGTACAAAGGATTTCTGGTGGCTTGCGGAGAACCAGTAAAAGGTCCGTTCCCTTTTTTCTGTATTTAATTGTATTTGCACCTTTCAGAACACATGAGCACCAGGACAAAAGTGAGGGCAGAATATGGAGGGGAAGGAAGAGAGGGGAGAAGTATCAGAGGGTGCAGTATAGAGAAAGTAAGTATGGAGAGGTGGGAGCATAGTGGGTGAGACTGTATAGAAAGGTATGAGCGCGGGGGGAGAACAGTATGAAGTGCTGTGAGCTTGACACACACATTATGGAGAGGTGTAAGCAGACAGGTGGGAACATTGAAGGGGGACAGTCTGGAGAGGAGGCAGTGTGAGAGGGGGCACTAAAAACGGAACAGCGTAAGGGAGGTCAGTGTAGAGGCCATAGTTCGTAAGGAAGGACAGGTTGGCAGCTATAGTTCTTATGGAAAGACAGCATGGTTTTTATCATTTATAAGAAGGGGGGGCAGTGTCGAGTCAATGTTTCATAAGTGTGGGGTAATATTTTGTATTTTTAATCATGGGGCATTATAATGACATTTATTTTTAATGCACCATGTTGGGATGTGTTGCAGAAAGCCAGAAAAGAGGTTATTCTTCAGAGATGAGCCATTTTGATCATAGTGTCTGTACTACAGGGAGGAAAAGGGAATGTTAACTGCTCTAATCTGAGAAGACAGCACATGAGAAGTACCTGGATGTAAATGTTTATTTTTAATATGGACTGCGTCTAATTGTTATTGTGGTTCCTGTATGGTGCGCAGTCTAGTGATGGTTGGTAATGACCACTCTTTGTATCTCATTATTGTTAAAGACATATTGGGTTCATGCAATACAAGTGTATATTGTGTGAGCAGACATGACATTGCAATTGAAACTAAGCTTGGTGTTGTACTCATGTACGGTGGTTCTGGTGCTGTACTCATGTACTGACAGGGGTTCTAGTGCTGTATTCATGTAAGTACCCCTTTCATTTATTTTTTTTTGCCACTCCCGGGATTGGTTCGGTGTCATAGTGTGGCCTGTTGACCAAAAATATTTTTCAATCCTGCACTAATGCAATACTGACTAAATTAAATTAAATTATTCAAGAAAATTAATGGATATGATCAAAAGAAAAGAAAAACAGCATGACTGAATACTATTAGGGTATGAGCACATTACATCTTTCTCAAGTAGCTATGCTCCATAACCCGCTTGAAAAACCACTAAATAAACGCTAAAAAGAATGAATATATGCACTGCAATGTAAAAAACACTTGCTGTTCACATGCTCAGTCTTTTGAGCTTCTTTTAAAAGCTTCGCATGTTTGGTAATTTTAAGTGGTTCAAAGAATTGACCCGACCAGGCGGCTTCTGCTTGTAAAACATTCACTTTTAATTCAATACAAGTTAAAAGCCAGCTAAAGATGATTTAATAAAAAAAAAAAAAAAAAAAAAAAAAACACACACACACTTCAGGACAAAGTACGGTGGCATGTCATGAAATTGTTTCCTCCTGAAAAACTCACTAGGCTTGCACATGTTTAAAACACTTCCTGCGCACATACCATGAAATATTGGATTTTTTTCCCATATGTTCTTTAGATAAACTTTTCCAACTTTGTTGAACGTCAAATGTACACAGTAACTATATTACGCTAATAGGTAGAACATTCAAAACAAAATAGAGTGAGGACTATAAATCACTACAAGACTGCTGAACCATAGAAATCCATCCAATAAATTACCCGCAATTCAATCTGGTAACATTGGGTAAGTTAACAAGCTAGTGGAATATTAACTGAAAGCGTGTGCCTTAGTGAGGTACCGTATGCTCCCCCTGACGCATATCTTAGCATTAAATAGCTCACTAATATGGATGCTATAAACACAACCACAATATTTCTTTCTTACGGTCGTTTACACAGATTATCCGGGGAGCACGATACGGCCACCGATCGGTAAACTTTTATAAATCGACAATTGTTTGAATGCCTGTTTACACACGCAGACCAAAGTAAGCGATGCGCACTGAGCGATATAAACTAGATCACTCAGGGTGCACAGGCTGCCATTCATCTCGGCAGTGCGAGTCCTGTTTACACTGAGAAAGACTATTTTTATGCAGCATAAAAGATCATTTTATCAGAGAAACGAGCATTTTTCCCGTTCATCAGTTGATTGACAGCCTGTTTATATGGCAAGATAATTGTGAAAAAAGCGGTTTTAACAATGCTCATTCACAATTATCTTGCAGTGTAAATGGCCCTTGAAGGGAACCTGATGCTGATCCATGGGCAACATTTATCAGGAAATGGCTGTATGATTTTAGCCATATATATTAGGCTACAGAGTTTCAGAGAAAAACCATACTTTAATAGCAGGCCGAGGACCGAGCCGCACATCGGACAGACGGGTCCCCAGCGGCATCTCCGGCCGCTACCCTGGAGGGACAGGTCGCTCCATATACACTCTCGCAGGGAGAGACCTGTCAGTCATTGACAGTGGACGGGGTGCTATTAAGTATGTTTTTCACTGAAACCCGGCAGCATTTCAGAGACTGACATACATGGCTGAAATCATACAGCTAGGGCAGATACATGCTACCTATGGATTGGGCATGTATCAGCTGCAGGTCCTCTTTATGATTTTTCATTCACAAGAAAAACAATAGGTGTGCACTGTGCCTACATAAGTAATAAGAAGCACATGGATATACAGTATGAAGCCAAAGCAGCCTGTGGGCACCATATTATGAACTTGTACACTGGTCTGTAGTGTACATGAGTCCTTAAACCATAGGCAGTTTCTATTAGACATTGGCTATAATTTCAGCTGGATTTTTTACTCTGAAACACTACGGCTAGGGCTTCACGGCGACATTTGCTGCACGACAGCAATTCTCAGAAAAGTCCCACAATAAAAACGGTTTAAACTTTCATGCAACTTGTGATTTTTTTTTGATTTTTTTTTAGATCTCCGATTTTGCTGTAAAATAAAACAGCCAAAGGGCAGAGACAGATGGCCGTATTTCTCGTGCGAGGATCACATCGCAATCCTCATACTGGCTGTCGGCTCTCATGACTGAAGCTTGACAGTTGCATTGAAATACATCACACTGTCATGCTCAGGTCAGAAGAGGAGTCTGCCAGTCAGTGCAAGATCATCACACGAGTTATACGGCAGTCTGTCTCTGCCCAAACAATGATAATTTGCATGTCGCTTGCATCAGAAAGTCCAGCTCACTGGAAATACTTACAATCCTGTATTGTAGGATGTCGCAGATCGCAATGCGACACCATAGGAAATAATTAGATGTGATGTCGCAATACGACACTGCGATTTGAAATGTCACCATGTAGCCCTAACCAAAAAGTCAGCCGGGGCCAATGTAGCTCAGGTGACTTGTTCAAGAGGCCGGTCCCTAACAACTTGTCCCCACACCCCTTGACTGACATGGCTCTGTCTATAAACATACATCTGTCATTCACGAGAGCACATAGAAATGAATGGAGAGAGTCCATGTATGCACAGCTACCTGTGGTCTTGTAGCAGCAAGAACAAGGCGATCATGTGAGCAATGTTCTGGAGATAGGTGGGTCCCGCATTTCTTAAGACATTTATGGCATCTTGTGGCTATGCCATGTGTCTTGTGAGACAACCCTTCTAAAAGCTAACAATCTGACATCTATTGCTACTCTAAACCAATTCCCAACACACATCCTCCCTGTTATTCTGAATTTTTGGTGACACACTGTTTGGCTTAGCTGCTTTTATTTTTAATAAGCAGCTGGTGAATGTAATATGGAGTCATTGCAGGTGACCAGATAGGATTGGATTACAAGGGATATTCACTGCAGACTGTCTGGTTTTTAAATCCCCCCTTTCCTTTTTGCCAAAACTGCACTGATATGAAGAAGAATATACAACAGAAAAGCTCATTACATTTATCTACAGACACGAGACCATTTTTTTTGCACCCGTATATTCAAGTGAAAGTGTCTAATCCTAAAGCAGCCCACAATTACTTGTAACACTGCAACAATCTCCAAAATATTTGACCTATGATTTATACATGGCGTTTTTATAAAAACACACACAACATTACTTGGATTTCCAGTTTAAATATAAGAAAAGTACCGGACAGCCACATTGAAGTGAAATTTGTCTGGTTAGAAGTAACAATTTCTCAAGAAGTCAAAGCAGACACAGCCCCTTTGGTGTCAGGGGGGCCAGTGGAAAGAACTCCAATATTGAGGCATTGATACTATAGCTAAATAATATGTCATCAGCACAATTCTGAGGGTAAGAGCTCGCTCACACTGGCATATATTCTCTCTTGCGAGAGAATCGACTGATTATACGAAGGACACTCGGCTCAAATTCTGTCAGAGTCTGATCTGAGTTTCATCTTACTGTGATCAGGTGCGGAGAAGACAGAGAAATTTCTCCATCTTGTACATTGACTATGTGCAAGTATACCGGACTGCACTCGGATGATAGCCGAGTGCAGTCCGATGTTTCACTCTCACCCATAGACTTGTATGTGTGAGTGCGATCCTATTATCGGATGAACTCGAAAAATGTTGAGATTATTTTCTCACGCTGAATCGGCATGAGAAAATAATCGGAGATCTGCACTGCCCCATGGTATAACATTGTGCTGTCTGATATAACACGGCTGAGTGCTATGTGATGTTTTACGACAGTGTGAGTGTACCTGAGACATTCTCTAATGCCTGGGAACTTTCACTAAAACCAGTGGGCGCTATTTATATTTCAGTCCACCTTTTAAGAATTGGTTGGGATCCCAAATGGGACAACCCCCCTTAACAGGAAATCTGTAATCTTGTTTTTATTACCCCATCTGAGAGCAGAATGATGTAGGGACAAAGAACCTGATTGTATTGATTTATCACTTACTGAGCTGCTTGCTGTCATTTTGATATCATCACCGTTTTGTTTGCAGCACTGATTTGCAGCTTTCTGTGTACACTGTGCATAGACAGAAAGCGGCAAATCAGTGGAGTGGGCAGGGTTATACAGAGTTCATGAATATGGAGGACGACATCATATGGCAGCAGGTTTATTAGTTCTCCAGCGATAATCTCCTGTTGATAAAACAGTCATTTTATCAATGCTACAGCCAGCAGCCCAATAAGTGACACATCACTGGAATCAGCATCTCTACGTTGCATGTCATTTGTCAAGGAGGTATAAATCAGTTGTGGTCTGATGACTTAGACCCCCACCGATCTCATGAACTTGGGAGGGGTGGATGTCGTAAGTGAATAGTGTATGTGTGACAGCCACTGTATTCATTTCTGTGAGAACTGTAGTGCACGTGTGACCACAGCTCCCAAAAATAGTCAAAAGAATAATGGTCATGTATGCACAATACTGCCTCATCCACATGGGGGACACAGGACCGCTATTTTCACTGTGCCCTCCTAGAATCATACATTTATCACAAGAGTTGCTGGTAAACAATTCGCACAACCCAGTCCATCGGCCATGTCTGTAGTCACTGGATGGAAGCAATGAAGACCGCCTCTTACCTGACAGCATCCGCAGCTCTTTTGATTAGCCTTATTAGCGCGGCATCATCGTTGTGGCACGATGCACATGTGACGTCAAAAGAAGAGCCGTGGATGCCGTCAGGTAAGAGGTGGCTCTCACAACTCGAATCCAGAGGAAGCAGACCACCGTCAAGGCTGATGGACCAGCTCATGCAAATTGATAAGTACAAACTAGTTATTGCCAATCATTTGGATAGCTCATAAGTTTCTGGTTAAATATCCCTTTTAAAAAGGACTGTATGGCCTTAAAATAAGTCATCAATATTAAATCAGTGTCAGCACATGACACCCCCACCAATCAACTGTTATCAGATCCCAGATGTAAACTGTGTAGTGGCCACCGCAGAGTACTGCAGATCAGCTCCTATTAAAAAGGAGCTTTAAACAGCTGATTGCTGGGGGATATAGATGACCAAAGGTTGATTTACACTACACGATTTTAGTGAATGATTGTTCCTAGAAACACTCAATTCCTGATAATGTTGCAGTTTAGACAGGCTGCGATCACTCAACGAATGAACAAAATGCTCGATAAGTTGAAATCATCTTTTGTGCTGCCCAAAAAGGATCATTGTTCTCGGCAGTGCATCATCCTGTGTAAACAGGCCGTCTGTGTACAGTGAGCAATCCATCACAGATCGCTCAGTTCGCATCTGATGCAGGATCAGCCTGTGTGAACAGGTGAATAAACCACTGCTGTCATGCAAGCATTAGGCTGGTCGGCGATCGTTTAACACTGCGCGTTATAACCATATCCTTAGGCCTCATTCAGATGTCTGTTTTTTCACATACGAGAAAAATGGACAGAGTTTCAACAGAGTGTCATCAGTTTGGTCACAGTGTCAGGTTTTTGTTTTTTTTCATATATGAGAAAAAAAAAATAAAAAATCCACCTGCTCCTATCAGCCAGTGAAAAAGCAGACAGCACACGGATGGCATCAGAGTGCTGTCCGATTTTTCCACTGACACAGACTTGCATTGCTGGTTTTGATCCACCACTCTGATCAATATCGGACATGTCTCCGTGAGTTTTTATAGATCACTCAGTCTGAGGGATAAATCTGACATGTGAACAGTTCCACAGACTATCACAGGTACGAGCGCTATCCGTGATAAAAAAAAAAAAAATTGTACCATACTCAGATGACATCCAAATGTGGTCTGATTTTGGACTGTTAGAAAGGTGAAACTTGTTTTTAATTTCTCCACGTACAACGAAAAAAAAAAAAAACACACACTCTGATTAAAGTCTAATCAGACTAATAGGTCAGTTTTTCTCATATGTGGAAAAATCAGACGTGTGATTGAGCCCTTATTAGTATTTATTATGTTTTGCTTATACAGCGCCATTATATTCCACAGTGATTTACAGACTTCACCATCACTGTCCCCATTGGGGCTCACAATCTAAATTCCCTATCAGGATGTCTTTGGAGTGTGGGAGGAAACTGGAGAACCTGGAGGAAACCCACACAAACACAGGGAAAACATACAAACTCCTTGCAGATGTTGTCCTTGGTGGGATGTGAACCCAGGACTGCAATGCACCAGAGCTTACCACTGAGCCACCGTGCTGCCCATCTAAGGACCCCACCAATGTGATATCGAGGACTTATCCCAAGGACAGGTCAATATCATATGTGCGAATAACCCCTTTAACTCATGCGGTGCTGGTACTGCAGAAAGTAAAGTCGTTCTGCTATTTAATTCAACGATCTTAATGATTTTAAAATGGAGAACACATATAAAAACTAGTGCAAAAGAAAACTGGAGCAGTTGTAACAGCAATCTCCCAGATTATGATGTTTTGGTCAATGTTGCATCTAGAACCAGGAGCCCACCCAGAGAAAGGTAACAAGTACATGTCATAAATGGGCACAAAGCCCCTGGCTGTACACAGATCCTTATGGCCTGCATGCACGGTTATACAGGCTACACTGGGTGCTGTATTTGGGAGCACATGTTCCCTAGAAGCAATGCTGGAATTAAAGCCATATTCAGGAATTAGGAGCCCTCTCTGGTCAGCCCATTAGACTACATACACACACACAATGGCATGCCAACGAGAAGAGTTATGTGTTGTTTCGCCATCCTATTATATGGGCAGACAGACATTTTGGCATCCATCAAGTAACTCATTCCCTTCCAGACTGTATCCTCATATCCCCTGCCCTGCAGAAATGAAGGCAGTACTTTTTCTCAGTGGAAACAATGACACATGTCTGCTGAAGAGTGCTTACACCAACATATCCAGATGTAGCACTCCAAGTTTCTAATCCTCGCTGATAGAGCCCGCATACATGAAGAAATCATTATGATCACACAACTTTTGTTTAGAAATATCAGAACAATTCTGGCGATGTCACAGGAGACGGTTATACAGGAAGCAAACAGTTAAATGGATTCTCCGCTTTGTAAATGCCCTACTTGTGAGGGTTTGTGCTCACAGCGGACGTTTAACATCGTTCTTGCGGCAGCTTTTCTTTTTGATGGCTTTTACACTATACTGTTAAGCATAGAAAGCGGGCGGCTTAACAGCGGAAGCTTCCGGAGAATGGGCACGCCACTTCTTTTAACCGCTTCAGGGTTTCCGAAGTGACCTAAGACAGATCATGTGCACAGCAATGTCATTTTGATATTGCTGTGCATTTTATGGGGCGATTTTGGGGTACTTTTTCAGGCGGATTCCAGGCAGAATCTACTAAAAAAATATGACACCTAAAGAGGTCCCCCCTAACAATGGGCTGATCACATACGGTCTGATTCACTATTGCATTTCCGACAGTTTTTTTTTTTTTTTTTTTTTTTTTTTTATGTGAATAACTTTCAATTACTGACTTTTTGGATTTGTGACAAATTCATTTGGGTCTTTTTCAGGTTTATTTCATTTCCAGATTTTTACATCAAAGTCACTTTTCCAGACGTTTTTGACAAATTTATGAAATGCAAAATTTGGCATGACTTTACACCAGTTTCTACCCACTGAAATGATTTTATGTACACCAGTTATTTTGGCACCTTTTGCAAAACATGCGACTTTTCCCGCTATAAAAGTTGCAAAACCAGTTTAAAAAAAAAAAAAAGACAATTTTGGGCTTTGTGCAAAATTCATGATTTGCGTGTGCTATTTTGATGAAAGTGTTGCAAAAATCACAAGTCACAAAAGAAAGGTGCTTTAAGCAAAAAAAAAAACCAAAATGATGACTCAGGTCCTTAAAGTACCTCTGCTGGAAACCCCAGTGATCAGCTATAATATGGGGAGAGGTCATACAGTAAGGCTTATTTTACCCACAGTGCCCCCACAGGTGAAATAAAGCATTACACTGTGTATTCAAGTCAATAGATTACTAGTGTAAAGCAGGGGAGGTAACTCCATTAGGATAGGGTAACACAGCCGTTTTTCTTTCATCCAAGAAATTCAGGGTGATTACACTCTGATCAGAGCGCGATCCGATCTGCAGCAAACAATGGTGTTTTACGGATCTGCGACCTTGAGAAAGCGCGTGTACACACTAAACGGTTATTGTTTCTGAAGCACCACTTCTCCTGAGGACATGTATTTTGTAACGTAAAGAGGACTTGATTTGGCACATTGTGAGTATGGCGTGTGCTGTGGATCACTATAATATATGAATCTGTAATTAGTACGATTTCACACAAAGTTTTTTCTTTCTTGCAAATTTTAAAATCAAAAAATTGTAGCATGTTGAGTTATGGGGATATCCTCTAGAACCATTGCTTATTGCTGACCTCACACCGTCTTCGCATGGGCACTAAATGATGTTTGCAACAAACAGATATTCCAGTGAAAGTGCCATTGAAACTAAATCTCAGCATGCTGGTAGGACCAGGATAGACCCTCACCACTTCAGCTGTAGCCTGCCCAAGACTTTAGCTGTAGCACCACAAGTACAATATTCTGTGATTATATTATAGTTAGGAGTCCATTGTTGTATGAATATTGAAAACTGTGTCAAGTTACCATATAAATAGTAAAATATGCACTTAATAAAAGGTTGAAATGCCTAAAGTAAGTGACCCCCCAGAGCTCACTAGTCAGTGTGCATTGCATGCAGGTGGCATCTAGCTAGGCTTCACATCCGGCTGTTGTCTCTCCATCCTGACCAGCATTGTGGAGCAGTGAATGGGGAAACAGCTCCAAGTACAAGGGATCTGCTCCTACCTGCTCCTTCTCATAGTCAGTGCTGGAGCTCAGGGCTCTGCCTGGAGGAGATCCTCATCCCAGGAGACATGGGCGCAGACTTTGCACACAGTTGCTATAGGACTTTATGTTAGGACTTGAAAGTCTCTTTTCCAGTGCTTGCTCCTCCTCCAGATGATTGCTGGAGAGGGGAAGGGGGAGTCAGTGTGGAGGCTGAACACTCAGCCTCTCCTCCTCCTCATCTTCCTCCAGCATCACCATCACAGGAGACTTGATACAACGGTTATATGACACCTTCTCCTCCTCCAGAGCTGCCATCCCTGCTGGATTGGAGAGTTTGTACATAAACTCAGGCTGCACCCTGCTGCTGGGCTCTGGTATCCACAGGCTCTCAGAGAACTGGCTGATCCCCCCAGAGGACCTGCTTCATACAACCTGATTCTTACTAAAATATTATTTATTTTCTTAATAAATTGGCCATAAAGGCAATAATACTTTTATGTATGGCTGGTGACTTAGTGAAGTGCATGCCATGTCTAATTATGGCACAGCAATATGGCATGCAGTTAAGTACGGGGCATCTAAATAATGTAAAACATTTTCAATTATCTAAAATAACATCTAAATAATCTAAAAAGATCCCACGGATGTGAACCTGCGATTTTATGCAACCCCATTGGAAAACGTTACATTTAATTTTGCACTTCGATGTAACCTAAGCCCATTAATTGCCCATAATCGCAGACAATATATTGTAGCAGAGCCCTGAGCTTACACAATCATTCCTGTAATGATAACCTTTGCATCTGATTCGTGTTCCACAAATTGGATCCATTCAAACAAAATCCTTTTAATTGCTACCACTAGGGGCAGAGTCGGTCGGCTGTATAATTCGGAGCAAGATCGGAACGCAGTGCTCGGACTGGCCGGCGGCTCTCCCAACCCAAGCGTGACAGCTTCATATACTTCTATGCAGCAGTTACGCTCAGGTCTGGAGAGGTGCGGCCAGTCCATGCACTGCGTTCCACACTCCAGCCAATTTATAAGCTCGTCTGACTGCGCCCTAAGGGCATGTGCAGACGACTGTTTTCTCTCCATCTGAGAATATCGGTTCGATTATGATAATCAGAGTTTGATGACAGTGGGATCCTTTTTTCTCGGAGGTGGAGAGAAAAAAAACAAAAACGTTTCTCCACTTTCTCTATTATGTTAGTCCATGAAAATCAGAACGAGTGCGAGCCGATATTTTTTCACGGACCCATAGACATGAATGGGCAAGTGCCATCTGATTCTTGGAGGCAAATCATGCATGCAGCGATTTTTTTCCTCGAACCACTCTGTCCTAAGAAAAAAATCAGACTTCTGCACGGCCGCCCCACAGAATAACATGGGTAGAAGTGCTATCTATCAAAACCACGGATAGCACTCGTTCCATTAAAACGTTTGTCTGCACGAGCCCAAAGGATGGTCGGTTTAAAAAAAGGACAGGAGCAGGAATTGTTTTAAAATAATAAAAAGACTTTTCTCATTGTATTTTTTTTTTTTATTCAGATTAATGCATTTGTTGAGAAAACTACTGACGTACCCGTTTAATGAACGCCTGTGACAGATACTATACAATGGCATCCACCACCCATAGGATTGCATTGGATCCTGCTGTATGGAATAGCGCAGTCCACCAAACTTTTGCAGTTGGCACAATGCAGGCAGGTAACGTTTTCCTGGCATTCGGCAAACCCAGACTCGTCCATCAGACTGCCAGATACAGAAGTGTGATCTGTCACTCCAGAGGACATGTTTCAACTGCTCCAGAGTCCCGTGGCCATATGCTTAACACCGTTACATCAGACACTGGCATTGTGTTAGGTGATGTAAGGCTTGCATGTATCTGCTTGACCAGTGGCGTACCGCCAATGGTGGCAGGCCACGCAACTGCTATGGGGCCCATGAGCCAGGGAGGACCCAGAAGCAGCGGGGGAACGAGAAGGATAGGTGAGTATTGTATTTAACCTATATACTCAAGTATAAGCCGAGTAAAGCCCCCCTCGGCTTATACTCGAGTATATAGAAATTCCGTTGGTGGATAGCGGGGGGAGGGAGGGGCTGCGGAGGAGCGGGGCACATGCAGTAGCCGCTGCTGCAGCTACCAGGTGTGTCCGCTGCTGAAGGGAAATTAACATTTTCTCTTCTCCACTCTCATGGGCATGGAGAAGAATGAATATTCATTCTCTACTAAAGAGAATGCATATTCATTTTTCTCCACGCCCATTGTCCCGGCGTGGAGAGGAGTGAATATGCCGGCAGCTCACATCAATGACTGAGAGTGCGCGCTGCGCCTCAGATGCTGACATGAGCTGCTGGCAGACAGGATGCTCCGCTGGAGCAGAGGTGAGGAAGGAAGGTGAGTTAGTGTTTCTTTTTTTATGTGTAAAGTGACCATGCATGCCAGGATTGGGGGATGAGGGGTGCCACACAAACCAGAATTGTGGGATGAGGGGTGCCATACATACCAGGATTAGGGGATGAGGGGTGCCATACATACCAGGATTGGGGGATGAGGGGTGCCATACATCATACATAACAGGATTAGGGGATGAGAGATGCCATACATACCAGGATTGGGGGATCAGGGGTGCCATACATACCAGGATTGGGGGATGAGGAGTGCCATGCATACCAGGATTGGGGGATGAGGGGTGCCATACATACCAAGATTGGGGGATGAGGGGTGCCATACAAACCAGAATTGGGGGATGAGGTCTGCCATACATACCAGGATTGGGGGAAGAGGGGCACCATACATACCATGATTGGGGGATGAGGGGTGCCATACATACCAGGATTGGGGGATAAGGGGCGCCATACATACCAGGATTGGGGGATGAGTGGTGCCATACATACCAGGATTGGGGGATGAGGGGTGCCATACATACCAGGATTGGGGGATGAGGGGTGCCATACAAACCAGAATTGGGGGATGAGGGGTGCCATACATACCAGGATTGGGGGATAAGGGGCGCCATACATACCAGGATTGGGGGATGAGTGGTGCCATACATACCAGGATTGGGGGATGAGGGGTGCCATACATACCAGGATTGGTGATGAGGGAGCAATGCATACCAGGATGGGGAAATTTACCAGTAGCTGCTGCATTTCCCACCCTAGGCTTATACTCGAGTCAATAAGTTTTCCCAGTTTTTTGTGGTAAAATTAGGTACCTTGGCTTATACTCGGGTCGGTTTATTTAAAATATACAGTATTTTAAAATCAGTGAGTATGTGGTGCTCATAATACTGCCGGACTGTGGGGTCCATTATAACTATATGGGGGCTGCATTTTACCCGATGGGGTGTGTAATATACTGTATGGAGGACTATGGGGAGTGCATTATATTCTATGGAGGTCCATGGGAAGTTCATTATACTATATGGAGGATTATGGGGACGCATTATACTATATGGAAGGCTATGTGGGGCCATTATAATATTTTGAGGGATATGTGGGGGGCCATTATACTGTATGAAACCAATTATACGGTGTGAAGGTTTGTGTGGGGTCCATCATACTGTTTGGAGGGCTGTGCGGGGTCCATCATACTGTTTGGAGGGCTAGTGCGGGCCATTATACTGTATGTAGGACCATTATACTGTATGGAGGGCTGTGTGGGAGTCACAGTTGGGGGATCATACTGTGTTAGGGTCACCATATTTTGCCTCGGGAGTTGAAGTGGAGTACAATAGGGTCATTATACTGTGCATGTAGAGGCTAATGTGGAGGAATTCACCATGGGGGTATCATACTGTGTTTGGGGGGGCACTTTTATTGGCATCATAGTTTATGGGGGCAATGAAAGATGAATGTAGAACTTCAGCAGGAGGAAAATTGCTATGTAAAGACTGGAAAGTTGTGAGATCTGCTCTTCTGTGACACAGACAAATATTTATTTATTTTTTGTGAGGGGGCCCCAATTAGAGCTTCTGCTATGGGGCCCCATGATTTCTATGTACGTCCCTGTGCTTGACCATGGTAATGCTATGACACACTCGGCGCACCATTTGTGTGCTGATGTTAATTAAAGATGAGGTTTTGCTTTCTGCATTTATTGAGTTAGCTGAGTGTTAGTGACTTTTAGGCTGTGTGCCCACTATGCGTTTTTCAAGCAGTTTTGCCGCTGAATTTCCGCAGCGAAAACGCTTAAAAAACGCTTGGTAATACGTGCCCCATGGTCCCCAATGATAATCCGCATGTGCTATGCACATGCTGCGGAAATTTCCGCTGCGGATTATCATTGTGGAAAAATACGCAGCATGTCCATTAATTTTGCGGACACGCAGCGTAATCGCCGCCATTGACTTGCATTGGACCGCGTGACATCCGCATCACTACATTTGCACAAGCGGATATCACACGGTTCAATGTGCAGATGGTACCCAGGTCTGGAGGAGAGGAGACTCTCATCTAGACCTGGGTACCATAGAACCTGTAAAAAAAAGAATTTAAAATAAAAAATAAAGATTATATTTACCTTCTGATGTCCTCCCGGTGTTTTCTCACCTCCGTCTGGTCTGCTGTATGGGTCGCGGTGTTGTAAAGGACCTGCCATGACGTCATTGAGTCATGTGACCTGTCACATGACTCAATTACGTCACCGCAGGTCCTTCACACCACCGCGAGCCGCCCAAGACACCGGACGCAGCAGAGAAAACACCGGGAGGACATCAGAAGGTAAATATAATCTTTATTTTTTATTTCTTACCATTCTTATTCTTTTTTTTTTTAACTAACTTGGTCACACTACTATAAATCCATGCCGGTTGCATGGATTTATATACACTGTGTTCCAAATTATTATGCAAATAATATTTTCTCAGATTTTCCCAAATTACCTATATAAATTGCAGTCATTGTAATTTTCCAGTCAAATAACTATTAGAGTACAATTGAAAGGTTTTTGTACAAACTGCCTATGATAACAGTATATTTTTAAAAAAATAAAAAACTCAAGCTGCACTCAAAATGCATGTTCCAAATTATTATGCACAGCAGAGTTTTCAACCTTTTCATTTTAATAAAGAACAAAAAAATGGTAATTTTTGAAATTATAAGCATTAGCAGGTTATTACAAACTGAAATCAAACAGTTTTCAACTCAAAACTTTAATCTAGGTGATGTTACATTTGCACATAGGACCCCTTGTTCGAAAGGAGCTTCTGAACTCTCTCGTCCATTGAATTTGTCAGGTTTTGGATGGTTTCTGCTTCAATTGTTTTGCACGAGGGCAGAATACCCTCCCAGAGCTGTTGCTTAGATGTGAACTGCCTCCCACCATCATAGACACTCCTTTTGATGATGCTCCAAAGGTTCTCAATGGGGTTGAGGTCAGGGGAGCATGGGTGCCACACCATAAGTTTGTCCCCTTTTATGCCTATAGCAGCCAGAGATGCAGATGTGTTATGTGCAGCATGAGACGGGGCATTATCATCCATTGCATGGATAGGGGCGAGACAGGTTACATGAATTCTTTGGAATCCTTGGGGAACCGTTACTCAGAGCGACCATAGACCATGTGCTGCAGCTTCTCTCAGGCACACTGGGGTATTGACCCTCAGGCACAGACACGTAGGTTGTTTAACTTGCTGACCAGACACACTTGACAAGAGTCCTCATAAACTGTAGAACAGTAGCATTTAATAAGAAGCCACACAACCAGTGCAAGTTAAGTCTTATGAGCAACAGGCTCCAGTGACAAACAGTACAGTTTCCTTAGCAGCACAGCAGTTCAGTCTTCTCAGTATTTCAGGACAGCACAGTTCTAAAGCAAAGGCACATTAATGAACACAGCATTGTTTACAGCACAGTGAGATGGAGGAGGAGGGGAGGGTTTGCCGAGGGAGATGATCCCTGTGACACCATCTCTTCCAGTCCTTATCTTTCTGCCTGACAATACTCTGCACTTCTCGTTCAGGAACTCTACCTGACCTGTGCTTAGCTTCACTCGTGACTTGAATCCTTTTCACTTGCAGGGGCGCTTCTGTGAGACACAGAACACACACCACCTTTCTCTTCGGCTCCAGCCAGACAGTAAACAACTAACAACTTCCCCACAATCTCCCTGGGGCTCTGCTAAAACACTCCCCCTCTCCTGTGACTGTGTTAACCCCTCTAGTTGCTGGATGCTTTTAAAGCAACAGCACTATTTCTGCAAGTCACACTCTTCAACAGCACTACTTCTGCATACCACACTCTTCCCTCCTTTTTGAATGTCGTCCCTGACATTCGTCTAAATTGGTCAATCTGACCAATTCTGAGATAGTGGTGAAAGTTGGATAGCTTTATATACAAAATTAGCATTGACAAATTGGTATAACATTCATAAACATTGATAACAACCTATTCTTACAACCTTTTTCTTGTAGGATGCCTGTAAGAAATAAACAATTAACACAATTAAAACAGTCAGAATCTCTTCAGCTGGAGCTTTTCGTACGTCTTCAACTAGCTCTCTCTATCTATGCTTTAACAGTTCTTTGTTTCTACAAAGTCTTTTAAGAAAAATCAAAGCATGAAAACAAGTCTTTCGAGTAGGCAACATCTTCCATACTGCCTCCCGGTGGTGAATACCACTCAAGTGGGTTTACCTGGTCCGCAGGTAGAGATACCTGTTTCCAGTCGACAGTCCTTGGCACTTGACTCGGTTCGCCAAGTGTGTCATACGTCAGCATCACGGGCCTCCTCACTTCTCGAGTCGACATCCTCCTGGTGGGTTGTTCCTCAGATACCACGGGTTCTTCAATCACAGGAGTTTCTTCCGCCGCATTCATTTCCCGTGCTTCCTCAGATGCTCTTGGAACTGCCTCTGTAAGTTCCTGTACTTCTCCTGAGTCGCTTGTTTCCGCACGGTCTGGTAATTCCGCTCCTCCTGTTGTGGTGGGAGATAATCACAGGGTAGTAGTAAATTCCAATAAACTATTCTGGTTTTCTTGTCTCCCATCTCCAATCGGATTTCATACACTGGGCTGTCATCAGCTTTCCTCCTTACGACCACATACACCTTGTCTTCCCAGTACGAGCAAAGTTTTCCTGGACCGACTTTCTCAGGTACGTTCTTGACTAGCACCCGGCTTCCAGGTGCCAATTCTGCTCCATAACATTTTCGATCATACTACTCCTTACTCTTGCTCTGTCCTTGCGTAACCACTTTGGACGCTATGTTGTATGCCTCTGCCATCCGTTCCTTCCATTTCCGAACGTACTCCGGATACGTTCTGTAAGTCTCTGACACCGGAGTATCGAACATGATGTCGATTGCCAGTCTTGGCGATCGTCCATACAATAGGAAAAAGGATGAGTAATCTGTTGCATCGCTCTTTGTACAGTTATAGGCATGTACCACTTTTGACAGAGAACTCTTCCAGTCTTTCTTCTCATCAGCTGTTAAAGTGCGCAACATCAACAATAATGTCCGGTTAAAACATTCCACTTGTCCATTACCCTCTGGATGATAGGGCGTTGTGTGGGATTTCTTAATTCTACAGTACTTTCCTAGCTTGGCAAAGAGCTGGTTCTCAAATTCTCTTCCTTGGTCATGGTGTAACCTCGTAGGGAACCCAAACCTCAAAACAAAATCTTTGAAGATCTTCTCTGCCGCTGTTTGACCTGATTTATTGGTGGTGGCATATGCTTGAGCAAAACAAGTGAAATGGTCCATCACCACCAAGATGTATTTGTAACCACCCTTGCACGTCTCGAGATGTGGAAAGTCTATTGAGACCATCTCAAACGTATACGTAGTTTGGATGTTGCCCATAGGTGCCCGGGTTGATGTGTTGGGACGTTTATCTTTCAGAGACCCACACTCTCTGGTCACGTACCTCTCAATATCTCTCTACATGTACGGCCAGAAGAAACGCTCACGGATCAAGTTGGTTGTCCTTTCCACTCCCAGGTGTCCCATGTTTTCATGGAGTTCTTTGAAGACCAACCCACAGAATACTCTGGGTAGTACCAACTACCGGTTTGTCCTCCTTTACGATACAGGATACCGTCTTCACTGAAGTAGAGCTTCGTCCATTCTTTAATTAAAACAGATACTGCTGGTGACTCATTGTCTCTCTCTCGTTTACTTGGAAACCGATTTTGGTCCACATAAAGTAGTATTCTACCAATTATCTGATCTTCCCGTTGTGCTCTACGGATTTTCCCTTTCGGTAGTTGTTGAATAGACCAGAGCTGATCTTGTTCTTTCACTTTCATGGTGGTTTCCACCGTCAAAGGACACCCCAATGGTGTGTCTTCCTCCTGATAAGCTTGTACTGCTTGGGTAGTGCTCTCAATTGCTTCCAGACTGACTTCCTCCGAGCATTCTTGCATGAACTCCTCAGGCTCTAGTGGCATTCTTGACAATCCGTCCGCATTGCATTTTCCTGGCCTGTACTTGATGCTGAAATTGAAGTCAACTAGTTCAGCGACCCATCTCTGACCCGTTGCATTCAGTTTGACTGTAGTAAGGACATAGGTCAAAGGGTTGTTGTCAGTATATACCTCAAACTCTTTGCTGTAGTAGAGATGATCTCTAAATCGTTCACAGATAGCCCATTTCAATGCCAGGAACTCCAATTATCCGGAATGTAGATGGTAATTCTTCTCGGCGTCTGTCAACGTTCTACAACCGTAACTGATGACCCTCAATTTTCCATCTTGATACTGATACAGAGCAGCTCCCAGTCCAACTTGAGAAGCGTCACAATGAAGAACAAATGGTAAATTGAAATCAGGATATCCCAAGATGGGTGGTTTTACCAGGTAGTCTATTAGTTCTTCCAATACCTCCTGGTGGTCTGCTGTCCAGAGAATGGGCTGTTGGGACGAAACGGCGTTGTTTCTTTTAAGCCTGGTTCTACCAGCGTTCTTCTTTTTCTCCGTGGGTGTTGTTGACTCTGTCCCCCCCAAGAGGAGGCATAGCGAGGCGGCAATCCTGGAGAAGTTCCAAACGTAAGTACGATAGTAGGAGAGTAATCCTAAGATCTGCCTCAACTCCCCGACAGTAGAGTGGCCACTTGTCTTTTAAGGCCAGTACTGGAGCGATTTCTGCTGGGTCCATGGTATATCCTTCTCTGGACACAATTTTCCCTAGAAATCGGACTTGCCTTTTGAACAGTTCACACTTCTTTGGTGTCAATTTAACTCCGTGTTGTTGATACTGCTGTAATACGGTCCTCACGTGTTCAACATGCTCCCGGAAGGTTTTGCTGTGTACCACATTGTCATCCAAGTATGGCTGGCAGATATTGTCCCTCAATCCTTCTAAACATGTCTCCATGCTCCTCTAGAATTCTGCTGGAGCTGAATTGAGCTCAAACGGTATGCGGATCCACTCATATAACCCCCACGGTGTAATGAATGCTGTCAAGGGTCTACTGGACTCTTCAACAAACCCTTGATGGTATGCTTTACCCTGATCGAGGACAGAGAACCAGGTATTTCCTGGTAGGCTACCCAGCATATCTTGGATCTTTGGTATCGGGTGCCGATCAGGTACTGACTTTCGGTTTAGTTCCCGGTAATCACAGCAGAGTCTCAAGGTACCGTCCTTCTTCCTAACACAAACAATAGGAGAGGAATAAGACGATTTCGACTTTTGGACCCAACCTCTGTTGATTAGATCTTGTAAATACTCTTTCACTTCACGGTGTAATGGTTTTGGCACAGACATATAACTTCTGGTTACTGGGGTCGTGTCTTTCAAATAGATTTTCAACTGCAGCGACGGGATACAGCCTATATCAGAGTCATCTTTGGAGAATGTATGACACTCTTCTATCAGCATCTGTTTTGCTACCGCGCGATCTTCAGCACACAAGTGATCCAGGGATACTGGGGGATCTCAGGACCCCGAGGTGGATCGTGCAATTTCCTCCCCTGGGCAACTCCTGTTCCTTGGTGGGGAGACTGAATTCACGGTAGACCCCTGGGCGGGCCTCACACTGGCTGGATATACCGTTTTAACGGTTTCAATGTGAGCTAACACAGTCTTTGGATCCAGTCTAATTTCATGTTTCGTAGTATTCATCACGGGTATTGTCACTCGAGCAAACCCACCAGTAGGAATCGTAAGCACAGTCTCACCTTGAACTAGGCCTTCCGGAAGTTCTGAGGAGTCTTTTGGCACGAACAGTCTTTTCTGGACTTTTCTTCCCAGTTCTACCTGGACTCCACACCTCACCCCCACCATTTGGTTTGCAGGGATGATGGTTGGGCGCAAGCCTACCTTAACTTCTTTTAGGTCCATTGTATTCTGTGCTTTCTTTACTCTATGAATCACGTTTTCTGCCACGGCATTGGGTATGGCGAGCGATGTGGTGATTGCATCCACCACCAGCACCCCTGCCTTGTGTTTCGCGATGACCTCACTGATTACATTTTAACCCAGGATAGGATCCCCTGCCACATTCTGATCACTGGTCATGAGAAAAGGTACCAAAAGCTTGAGGGTGTTGCTGTTCTTTGTGGCCCTGAGTTGGAGAGTCACTTCCACCAAGCCTATGAAAGGGATTCCGGTCTGGTTGACGGCTTTGCCGTGGAGCTCCACTGGTCCCAAGAGTTAAAAAGTGTGTGGCAGGTAGTGCCTTCTCCATTCTTCATTTAAAAGGCTTGCTTGGGCTCCTGTGTCCCACAGTGCTTTTACTAGGAGTCCATCTAGATGGCACTGTATGAAGCACCTTTCACCGATTAGGCTGATGAGGTTATCTTTACTGACCGAGCAATCCTCCTCCCAGGAGTACGTCGTTTCACCTCTGAAATGGGCATTAAGTAACTGATGCCCTTGTCTCTCTTGCAACTGTTGTAGACGGGAACACACTTGGGGATAGTACTGAAGCAGCCGTTTTACCTCATGCGCCGTTCTGGGGTTTGGTGAGATTTGGATTTGCTTCTGGGGCCTCTGCCATGTTGCGGTTACTAGTCGCCCCACACTGGCAACCTCCTGTCTTTTAACCCCAAACGACCGTGACCATTGGCATTCTTTGGCATAATGTCGTTCCTCACCGAATCTTAGACAGTGGATACACACCATACTATGATTTGATGAACGGCACGCTTCACAAGCCGGGTATCTTCCGTTTTGGAACCCACTCCTGCGTCTGAGGGATACAGGTTCTGGCTTGGAACGAATCAACTTTTTCACCTCAATTAACTCGGCTCGCAGTTCTCTTATTACTTCCTCCCAGTCAGGGCTGATGGTTTTCTCTTTTGTTGATGATTTAAGGTTCCCTCTCGGAGGCCGCACTGGAGGGTCTCCATGATGATCTTCGGACTGGCCACTGGGAGTCTCCAACTTCAGCTGACTCATTTTGGTGATTTTAGGAGCAGAGTCTTTATTTAACTTCTGTTCGCTCCAAACTAGCTACCTCATTCATTTTTTCAATTAGGACTTCGTCCAGAATGCCAGCATCTTCTAGGTACTGTTTCAGCTGCAACTTGATGTCTTTGCTGATTAATCCCGGTCCCAATGATCTCAAGAACTTCTCTTCCGCTTCTACATCTCTGGATGCAAACAACAGTCTATCCTTCAGTTCAATTGCTCTGAACAAGAAACTTTGGGGTGATTCATTATTTTTCTGTGAGAGGTTAATGAGTCGGTGGAACAATTCTGAAGTACTCTCTTCTTTTTAGTGCCCTTTTAAAATCATCTTCAGCTGTTGCAAGGTCAATTGACTCTTCATTTCTAGCATACTACAGAGGTTCAATCCTGGGCTGATCGCTTTCACCACCCCCTCAACGATCTCATCTGGCTGGTAGCCTTTCTGTAAGCCTGCATTGATCTGATGCAACAAGTTCATATAAGACAGTTTCTCTTTCAGTTCACACTCTCCAAACTGTCCCAGGATCTTGAATTCTTTCCTTATGGTGATTTGTGGTGTTAGAGAGGACTGTCTCCCTGATTTATCTAACCCGAGCAGGTTAAAGGTCCTGTCTGAGTCTATCACCCAGACGTTTTGGTTGATTCCTGCAGGGCTGTTCTTAAGGCTTTGAATTGTTCTTTCAATTCCTGTAGTTTTGTCTGCGGACAGAGATTACCACTTTTGGTAATTGGTGCCGCCTCTCCATCCTCCAATTTCAACCTGGTTAGAAACTGTGTTAGTTCCTAGAGGAATGTCCCCATGATGTCTTCAGCTTCTTTCTCCCCCAGCGCATCCATTTTTGCATTAATGGCAGCTAACAGTTGCCTGCGGTTGTGTGTTTTAGAAATCTGCTCTTCTGACATCTTCATATGTTCTGCTACTGTTCTCAATTCTTCACCGGTTAACTAAAGAAGCAGCTCACTAATTCTGTCCATTTGTATTTCCACATCCATTGCTGCTAGTGAGTTTTCTTTAGGGCTGGTCTCCTTTAACTGGTGTAGCAGAGTTGAGTTGAGGTGCTGTGTTTTTCCAGACACTTTTCCTCTTCTCCCTCTACACTCTAATTCCCAGCTCAGGAGTCCCCGTACGGGTCACCAATGTTACACGAACGCCGCCTAAGTTCAGATAGGGGCGAGACAGGTTACATGAATTCTTTGGAATCCTGGGGGAACCGTTATTCAGGGCGACCATAGACCATGTGCTGCAGCTTCTCTCAGGCACACATGGGTATTGACCCTCAGGCTCAGACACGCTTGACAAGAGTCCTCATAAACGGTAGAACAGTAGCATTTAATAAGAAGCCGCACAGCCAGTGCAAGTTAAGTCTTATGAGCAACAGGCTCCAGTGACAAACAGTACAGTTTCCTTAGCAGCACATGCTGCTCGTGGTTCAGAGATCAGGAATCAGCTGACAGCAGGGCTGGGACGGGGCATAGGCACCTGCCTAGGGTCTACCTTCTGCCTCAGTCACTGACACAGCTCACCATGCGGTCTCCACCTGCAATCTGGCCATCACTGCCTCCCTGCGCTTTACTGACGCAAGTACAATTGATGTCAGCGCCGCCAATCTTCTCCATTCTCCAGTTTGCAGAAATTAGACTGCACTCAGATGTCATCCAAGTGCAGTTTGATGGTTTCCACAGACTCATTGACTTGCACGGCTGACTATGATCCGAAAATCAAATCAAACTCAGGAGTGCAGCTACTTTTTTCCTTGGACAGTTTTGGACTGAGGAAAAAATCGGACATATGCATGGCCCCATATAATAACATTGGTCCAAGTGCGATCCGACAAAACATTGTCTGCACCTGCCCTTAATGACCAAACCAAAATTAGCATTTTCCTATACCTTAATTTAATAGATTAAATAACTTTATACAAATTATGTGTATTCCATGATTTGAATCTTGTTTTTGCTTTGTTTATATCTTCAGAAGAATCAGAGCTTTCTTTTGATGATATATTAGAGATATTCTTTTTGTTTATTTTTTCACCCATTAATAATACAAAAAGGACAAAACAATGTGGAAAAAGCAGTCTTCTTCCACTCACGTGTTACAGTTTGTATGCCTCAAGACTTGTTTCTGCATTTGTTCTGATCACATGAATACTGGTGTATGTTATTTTTTTTGATGAATGCACATGCATGTATTTTAAAGGGAACCTGTCTGCAACTTTTAGCTCCTCAAACCATTTATTTGGCTGATAAGTCACTTGATCACTTTATGAACCCAAGTTGTGGCTTCAGTAGCAAGAAATTATGTTTTTAAGGTCAGTCTGGAAGTGCATTGGGGTGTAATGATGCACTTACAGCTCTTCTGCTGTATTCCGTGACAAGAAGCACCCTCCTCTGGCTGTCTGACAGGTCAGTGGCCGTGTAGCAGATAAAACGATCTGTCAATCAGCCAGGGCAGGGTGCTGCAAGTTCGGGAATATGGTGATGGGGAAGCAAGCCACACCCAAATGCACTTCCTGATCTTTATGGTAATAAAGTTTGACTTCTAAAGGTCTACACCAGGGGTGCACTACATTTTTTGTACCAAGGGCCACATTGCCATACTGAACCAATCCCAAGGGCCGCAAATTTTTTTAAAGGTGTAATTACATGAATACATTACCAGAACCACCGTTAGTATATTAATGCATCACCAGAACTAAGTTTTGAGTATTTGAGAAGGATTTGGAGAGTTTCTGCTAAAAAAAATCAGTGTGAACACCCGCTAAATTAAACTGAGTTTTTGGAGCAGAAACTTGCCAAATCCTCCTCATAATCTCAAATCTGTAAATTTTGAGTATTTTTAAGTTTTAATATAGCCTTAAAGAATGTTATGGATTGCTACATGTGTACAAGATCAGAATCACCATTCGTTCATGAATGCAGTGCCAGAACCACCGTCAGTACATGAATGCAGCGCCAGAACCGCCAATACATGAATGCAGCACCAGAACCACAGTTAGTACGTGAATGCAGTGCCAGAACCGCCAATACATGAATGCAGCACCAGAACCACCGTCAGTACATGAATGCAGCGCCAGAACCACCGTCAGTACATGAATGCAGCACCAGAACTACCGTCAGTATATGAATGCAAAGCCAGAACCACCGTCAGTACATGAATGCAGCACCAGAACCACCGTCAGTACATGAATGCCAAGCCAGAACCACAGTCAGTAAATGAATGCAAAGCCAGAACCACCGTCAGTACAAGAATGTAGAGCCAGAACCACCGACAGTACATGAATGCAGGGCCAGAAACACCAACAACACATCTATACAGCACTAAGCTTAGTACACCGATCAATTGCAATGTCAGGTAAGTCCCATGTACAATTGTATTGCATAAACCTACAGCTCCCAGTATGTCCTTAACCAATGGTAAGGCGACACTGGGAGTTGCTATTACCAGTCATAATCAGACTGTGAACCATACAAGAACCACAGTACTGATTAGACACAGGCAGTATTACAAATATTTACATCCAAGTACCTTATAGGTGACATCTGTTCTGCCTGAAGTCATTCTTCTTTTATTCTCCATTTTCTCCAGACACCATGATGAGATTTCATACCCAAAGCTCATCTTTGCAGACTTCCCTCTTCTCTGTCTTCAGCAGCACATCCCAACACAATGCCCTTAAAAATAAAGGTAGCATTATGCTGCCCCATAAATATCTCCTATGTTTCGCCCCTGAATAAATAATTGCCCCTCATTGTGCTTCCTGTACAAAATATCTCCCCCATATTGCCCCTCTCTATAATATCCCACACTGCTCCTCTCTATAATATATCCCCACATTGCCCCTCTCTATAAAATACCTCCTCCCAGCCCCTCTCCATAATATCACCCCAAACTGCCACTTTCCATATCTCCCCCACAATGCCTCTCTGCATATTGTCCCCACTGACCCACGCTATACTATGCCCCCTTTCACAATATGCCAATTGCCCCATAATGTCCTCTATTGAGTCATAATGTATCCCATAATGTCCTCCATTACCACATAATGTATCCCAAAATGTACCCCATAATGTCCTCCATTGCCCCTTTATGTGTCCTCACAGTAAACCCAACGCTTCCCTCAACCCTGCCCCCTCATCTAAAATGAAAGCACATTCTTCAGCTCCTCCGGGTTGGCCGACCTCTAGTCAGGTTGTGCCGCTCTGAAAGAAATGTGATGATGTCAGCAGCATGCCGACTTCGTTACGCTGCTGCACATCGGAGTCGGGACTGACGCTGTCACTGGTGTGTCAGATGTGACAGACAGTCGCCCTGCAGTTGGTTGCAGAAGATCACTTTGTTTGGCATGATAGACCTCTTCTTAGCTGTCTCACTCTAGGACCCAGCGGCTATCTCCCTCCTGCTCTAATTGACAATCAGGCCTGGATGTTTAAATACTTCCTGGTTGCTACACAGAGGTGATATTCACATGACCTCTTGTGAAGGCTTGGAGCAAGTGCAGTTCTTACTTCCTTTCTGGTGCTAAGAGGACCTGTGTGCTATCTCTCTGAAGTCAAGGAACCAATATAGGGTCGGTAGCGGGCGATAGGGTGATTGCAGATCAACCTAGGAGGTCTCCACTCTACCTAGTGTCTGGGCTCCCTTCCCCTCACCCCTTCGTGTCACACTTTGTCTTTCCTACACTGTGTGACATTATCGCCGCCCGTGCACATTTTGAGAAAAAACAACAACTGACACTTGGGATTAATTGTGTGTTTCTTTTTTGGGTGTATTTTTTTCCTTTCTCCCTTGGTATTGGTTCAGTTGCAGAGCACACAGAGCGGCTGCACAGTCTGTCTCTGGAGGTGAATGACCTCCGCTGTGAGGTTCAGCATCAGCAGCTACAGGTCGCTAATGTGGGGGTCTCTGCAGGTAGGCCTGTCCAGCCTGAATCCAAAGTTGCCCTCCCAGACAGGTTTTCAGGAGGTAGAGACAATTTTTTTGTATTCAAGGAGGCTTGCAAACTGTATTTTAAACTTCGTCCTTACTCCTCCGGAAATGAGGAGCAACGGGTTGGAATTGTGATCTCTCTACTACAGGGAGATCATCAATCATGGGCGTTTTCTTTACCAAAGGATTCGGTTTGTCTCCAATCTGTTGAGGTTTTTTTTGGGGCTCTTGCCCTCATCTATGATGACCCTGACCAAGTCGCCTTGGCTGAGTCTAGGTTACGTCGCCTTTAGCAGGGGAATCAGTCAGTGGAGACGTACAGTTCTGAATTCCGTAGATGGGCAATGGATTCTAAATGGGATGACTCAGCCCTTAGAAGCCAATTTTGTGAGGGTCTTTCTGAAAGGTTGAAAGATGCCTTGGCAGTTTATGAAACCCATGAGTCCTTGGAGGCTGCCATGTCTTTGGCCATAAGTCTTGATAGACGCCTTCGGGATAGACGGGTGAGACCACCTTCCCCGGGGCCTTCTTGTCGGGGTTATGTACCTCTGCCGGGGGAGCGGTCTGGCGGAAAGCCAGTGCTAGGGGATGTGGAGGAACCCATGCATTTAAGAGGTGCCTTTACATCAACTTACAACGTTTTCTGGGCTTTACTAATTTTTACCGGAAATTCATCCAAAATGACTCAGGAATTGTGGAACCCCTTACTGACATGACTAAAAAGGGATCTAATTTTTTCCAAATGGTCGGAGGCCTACCTCCAGGCTTTTTCTTCCTTAAAGAATTATTTTGCCACTGGACCTATACTCAGTCAACCCGCTGTTTCCCAGCCCTTCATTGTGGAGGTTGATGCATCAGATGTGGGGGTTGGGGCTGTGTTCTCTAAAGGATCGTCCCCTGGTAAATGGCGTCCATGCACCTTCTTTTCTAAAAAATTGTCTTCGGCTGAGAGAAATTATGACGTGGGTAATAGGGAACTTTTGGCGATCAAATTGGCATTCAAAGTGTAGTATCGGCGTCTCTGCCCCCTGGCAGGCAGAGACGCCATCCCACTTACCGCCGCACTCCCTGCCCAGCGTCCTCCGGCGCTCCTGCCTCTGTTGCTGCCGGCGCGCGCAGCTTCCCGGGCACTGTGCTTAGGGCGCGCGCGCTCCCCCCCTCTTAAAGGGGCCACGCGCGCCGTCCTAGGGAGTCCCTGGCCAATGGCTGGAGGACCTCTCATATAAAAGGCACCGCCTCCAAAATGGAGGTGCCCGTGCAAGGTTGTAGCTTTGTGTGTTATACTCTGCTTCAGCCCTCAGATCCCGCAGCTAGCCTGTCTACCAGTCCAGCCCACCAGCCTGACTACAAGTCCAGCCCGCCGGCCTGACTACAAGTCCAGCCCGCCGGCCTGACTACAAGTCCAGCCCGCCGGCCTGACTACAAGTCCAGCCCGCCGGCCCGACTACAAGTCCAGCCCGCCGGCCCGACTACAAGTCCAGCCCGCCGGCCCGACTACAAGTCCAGCCCGCCGGCCTGACTACAAGTCCAGCCCGCCGGCCTGACTACAAGTCCAGCCCGCCGGCCTGACTACAAGTCCAGTCCGCCCGCTTGTCTACTCTCCAGTCTGTCTATGGGCTCTGCCGCCAGCTTACCTGGAAGCACCTGCCTTTTACCTGCTGTGCCTGCCAGCCCGCTTACCTAGAAGCACCTGCCTGTTACCTGCCGTGCCTACCAGGCAGCCTACCTGGAGGCTCCCGCTTGTTACGTGCCGTGTCTGCCAGTCCGTCTGCCCGGATCACCCGTCAGCCTACCTGCCGTGCTCATCTGCTGTACCAGTCAGTCCCTGTCTTTTGACCCGTGGGAGTCACCTGCTCTCATACAAGGTCGGTCCCAGAGTAGCACCTGGTCCCTCTGCTCGGTCCTTCCCTGGTCACGGAGTCGATTGAGCCGCCGTACGACCTTGGTCGGTCTGAGTTGATACCTAGTTACGCCCCTCTGGTCCCTCCTTGCACCACAGCACAGAGGTTCCACCACCCGGATCTGTAACACAAAGAATGGCGACATTGGTTGGAGGGGGCTAACCATCCTATTACTGTTATTACTGACCATAAAAACCTGTTGTAGCGTCGGCGTCCCTGCCTCCTGCTAGGCAGGGACGCTGTTCCCCTCACCTCTCTGCTCCGTGCCCGGCGGCTTCCTCCCGCTCTGCTTGCAGCGCCCGCTCTCCAGCGGTCACTGTGCTTAGGGCGCGCTCCCCCTGTCTTAAAGGGGCCGCGCGCGTCGCCCTAAGGAGTCCCCGGCCAATGGCTGGAGGATCCCTCCATATATAAGGCACCTCCTCCAAAATGGAGGTGCCCGAGCAATGTTGTTGCACTGTTCACTACTCTGCTTCAGCCCTCAGGTCCCGTTGCCAGTTACCTGCCAGTCTCCTGCCAGTTTGCTGCCTGATTCCCGCCTGTCATCCGCTTTCCTGCTTGCTAGCCTGAGGTCCGACGGTCTGCCTTCCGACTCCTGTCAGTCTGTCTATGGACCAGCTTGCCCGCTCACCTGGGAGCGCTCACCTGCTACCTGCCTGATAGCCTACCTGGAGGCTCCGCCGTCACGTGCTGTGACCACCTGCCAGTCCAGAGACTCTTGCCCGCTCACCTGGGAGCGCTCACCTGCTACCTGCCTGATAGCCTACCTGGAGGCTCCGCCGTCACGTGCTGTGACCACCTGCCAGTCCAGAGACTCTTGCCCGCTCACCTGCTACCTGCCTGTTAGCCTACCTAGAGGCTCCGCCGTCACGTGCTGTGACCACCTGCCTGTCCAGAGACTCTCGCCTGCTCACCTGGGAGCACTCATCTGCCATCTGCCTGCTAGCCTACCTGGAGGCTCAGCCGTCACAGGTCGTACCTGCCCGTTTACCCAGAGACTGTCCCGGTCACTTGCTGTGACCTCCTGCCCATTTACCCAGAGACTGTCCCGGTCACTTGCTGTGACCTCCTGCCCATTTACCCAGAGACTGTCCCGGTCACTTGCTGTGACCTCCTGCCCGTTTACCCAGAGACTGTCCCGGTCACTTGCTGTGACCTCCTGCCCGTTTACCCAGAGACTGTCCCGGTCACTTGCCGTGACCTCCTGCCCGTTTACCCAGAGACTGTCCCGGTCACCTGCTGTGACTGCCTGCCTGTCTTCCCTGGTCGCCACCCGCTTCCTTACAAGGACCGCCCCCTTGTATAAGTTGCTCAGAGGTTCCGCCTCCCAGACCCGTTACACCTGTCATATCTCCAGTCAGCTAAATGTCTCCACCCTAGGCAAGCCAGATGATCTGTTTTTTATTAGGTTCAACTTTGTTGACACTTTTCGCCCAGGGGTCAAAAATTTCAACGCTGATGCTTTGTCCCAGAGCTTCCCTGGTAGTGGTGACCATGAGAACCCTGCCCCTATATTACAGAAGGGGGTAGTCATTTCGGCATTATATCCTGAACTGGAGGGTGAGGTGTTGGAGGTTCAGGGGGACGCCCCTGCCTCCTAGGAAGGTTATTTGTACCATCCAATCTGCGCCGTAAGGTTATGGAAGAACATCATAACTCTGTGCTGGCTGGTCATCCATGTGGTAAGGCAACCACGGACCTCTTCTCTCGTCATTTTTTGGTGGCCGGGGTTGCATCGGGATGTGATTGAACACGTATCTGCTTTTAGTATATGCGCGTGTTCTAAGGTTTTGCAAACCCATCCATTTGGTACTCTTTCTACGCTTTCTATCCCTAGTAGGCCATGGACACACTTGACCATGGATTTTATTACTGACCTACCGGTTTCTGCAGGCAAAACGGTGGTTTTGGTGGTTGTAAATAGGTTCAGTAAAATTGTTCACTTCGTCGCATTACCTGCACTTCCAAATACCAAGACACTTGCACAGGTGTTCATAAATGAGATTGTGAAGCTTCACAGAGTTCCCTCCGATGTGGTTTCAAATCGGGGGACCCAGTTTGTTTCCAAGTTCTGGAAGGCATTCTGTTCTCGACTGAGGGTGCAGCTGTTCTTTTCCTCTGCCTTCCACCCTCAATCGAATGGACAGACAGAACGTGTCAACCAGAATATGGAGACCTACCTCAGTTTTTTTGTCTCCGAAAATCAGGAGGATTGGGCATCCTACTTACCGCTGGCAGAATTTGCCATTAATAATCATCGACAAGAATCCACTGGCAGGTCACCGTTCTTTGGTGCATACGGTTACCACCCACAATTTGGTACCTTTAGTGGGGGAGGTTCTTCGGAAGTCCTTGAGGAGGAACGGTTTGCTTTGTCGCTCTCCTCAGTATGGCGGGCGTTCTGGGTAAATTAAAGATCATGGAAGACTGGTATAAACGTATTGGCTGACAGAAAACGCTTCCCAGGTCCAGACCTGAATGTGAATGACGTTGTCTTCCAGGAATATAAGATTGAAAATTCCTTCTTGGAAGCTGGGACCTAGGTTTATTGGTCCCTATAAAATAACCGCCGTCATTAACCCAGCAGCATTTCTACTTGAACTTCCTCAGACCCTTAAGGTCCACAACGTGTTCCATAAGTCCTTACTCAAGAAGTATGTGGAACCTCTTGAGCCCTCACCTCTACCACCGCCCCCAGTAATGGTTGATGGTAATATGGAGTTCCAGATTTTCTAGGATTATAAATTCTCGTCTCCAATGTCATTCCCTACAATACTTAGTACACTGGAAGGGCTATGACCCAGAGGAGAGGATGTGGGTTTCAGGTAAACACTCCCACGTTGGTTTGTTCATTCCACACCTCTTATCCTTTGAAACACGGTCCTGAGTGTCCGGAGGCCACCACTCATATAGAGGGGTACTGTCAGAGGTGTGTCAGAAGTGACAGACAGTCGCCCTGCAGTTGGTTGCAGGAGATCTCTTCATTTGGAATTACAGACTTCTTGAAGCTGTCTCTCTAAGACCCAGCAGCTGCCTTCCTCTGAATTAAAACCCTGGCCTGGGTGTATAAATACCTGTGTGCCAGAAGGAGGTGCCGGCGATATTCACATTATCCCTTGTGAAGGCTTGAGCAAGAGCAGTACTTCTACCTCTCTGGTGCTAGAGGACATGTGCGCATTTGTCTGGAGTCGTCTAAAGCTAAGCGATTTTCCCTTGTTTGTCCCCCCTTGTTGTCTGTAGTGGTCAGTGGGGATCGACTAGCGCTCATCTCCTACCTTCCCTAGCCAGGGCCCAATGGCAGGGAGAGACAAGGCGAGGTACACGTGCGACGATTGGTGAAGACGTTTAAGGACGTTAGTGGAGACAGGGTGAGAGTAGATCTACTTAGGAGGTCTCCACTCTCCCCTTTCCCTAGAGTCTGGGCTCCCTTTCCCTCTTCCCTTTGTGTTACACTTAGTCTTTCCTTCACCTTGCGTGACAGTCGCCCTGCAGTTGGTTGAAGGAGATCCCTTCGTTTGGCATTACAGACATCTTCTTAGCTGTCTCACTCTAGGACCCAGAGGCTACCTCCCTCCTGCTCTAATTGACAATCAGGCATGGGTGTTTAAATACTTCCTGGTTGCTACACAGAGATTCAGGTGATGTTCACATGACTGCTTGTGAAGGCTTGGAGATTGTGCTGTTCTTACTTCCTCTCTGGTGCTAAGAGGATGTGTGTGCCATCTCTTTGAAGTCGACTCAAGCTAAGCTACTTCCCCCGTGTCTGTCTCCCCTTGCTGTCTTTAGCTGTCAGTGGGGATCAACTAGCACTCACCCCCCCTTCCCTATCCAGGGCCAAGCGCTAGGGAAATACAGGGATAGGTTCCTGTGCGGCGATTTGTGAGGAACAAACATAGGGTTGGTAAGGGAGACAGGGTGATTGCAGATCAGCCTATGAGGTCTACACTTCCCCCTTTCCCTAGTGTCTGAACTCCCTTCCCCTCATCCCTTCGTGTCGCACTTTGTTTTTCCTACACTGTGCGTGACAGACGCGTGCTGCTCTGAGTCAGCCCCGGCGCCAAAGTGTTCAGGTCTATTTACTTCTGAAAGATGCAAATATGTTTGGATACAGGAAGAAGGGGGCTGCATCTCCCGGACAGCTGCGTGGGCCGCACAACATCGCTTATCGGGCCGCACGCTCTGCAGGCCTGGTCTACACAGTCCTATAAATGGTTTTAGGGAATAAAAGTTGCCGACAGGTTCCCTTTAAATTTAAGAAATTATATTTAAAAAATTACTTATTTTGAGTAACTACACCCTAATGTACATTTATATATGGGCACTGTTCGCCCAGTCACTCACTAGTTATATCCTTCTTTTTGCTGAAATTTGACATAGAAGGTTTAAAAAAATAAACATTGAAAATTATGAACTCAAGTGATCATCATATGCTGCACAAACATCTGGTGATTTGTTAAATGACTTCATAAAAGATTGTCCTATCGCTCCCGTGCATTGTAATAACAAAAGTTCCTCTTTTTTGTTTTCTTTCAGAGCTCTTTGCATGGCCTAAAACAAAAGATGCCCATTTTGGCACCTTTAATTCAATAGTAAAGCAGTTGATCTGTAGTTCTTGGCAGCAGCTGCCTCATACAAAATGTTCAATGTTTACATTCAACCATAATTGGAGATAAAGGGGTTTTCCAATTATTCTAAGATGTATTCAATAAAATGAACTTTGTTCATGGGAAAACCCCTTCAGACCCCCTTTAGAACGTCCGTGTTTCCAGTACGTATGGCATCCGTTTTAACATGTACTTGAGACACGTACACCCATTGTAATCTATGGGGCTGCGCGTGTGGACCGTGTGACTCACACATAGACATGTCCGTTTTTTTTCCGGTAGAACGGATGACAATACGCACACATGGATGACATACATGTGTCATCCATATGCCGTTCTTGTGACACATACCTGAATAGAAATGAAAGATTTTAAGGTGTTAAAGTTGTGCAAAGATAGAGATCGATAGATATGGGGTAAATAGATGATAGATAAATAGATATCTGTGAGATATATAATTAGTGGCTTTCATGTGTAGCTTACTGTGCATGTATTAACCTAATAAGTAAATGAAAAAAACTATGTGTGTTCCCCCCTATTTTTGGTAACCTAACCATCAAAGGTAAAGCAGACAGCTGTGGGCTTTTAATAAAGTGGTAAACGAGGGAAAGAGTCTTTGTTTGTATTTGTAAAAATACTTTATTCAAATAAACACTCCCTGACACTTTCCCTCGTTTACCACTTTATTAAAAAAAAATGTTCGCATGCAGGTTTGCAAACAGTCACTGCCAGGTCATGCTGCGCGAGACCCGGCAGCTCTGTAGAGCAGTGATATCAGTGACATTACCACTCATCAGAGTCACCAGGTCACGCAGAGGGCAGAGTGTCTGGGGTGTTTATTTGAATAAATTATTTTGGGTGTGTTTTGATTATTACTGGGTTAGTAATGGGGGTGTCTCCATTATCATATATCAGGGCTTAATGTCAGCTGTGTTTTTGGACAATTCTCAGCTGACATCAAACCCATAAACCATTACCTTGATTGCCAGTGCATAGGGAAGAGTGAAGACGAAGTGCCACAATTGGAGCATCTCATGTGATGCACCACTTCTGAGGTGGCTGCGGGCTGGTAGTTTTAGGCTGGGAAGGGCCTGATAACCATGGACCTTCCCAGCCTGATAATACCAGCTCTCAGCTGCTTTACCTTTGCTGGTTACCAAATATGAAGGGGACCCCAAGTCATTTTTTTCATTTATTTATTAGGTTAATACATGTACAGTAAACTACACACATAAGACACTAATTATATATCTCAAGGATATCTATCAACTATTTCCCCCATATCTATCTCTATCTTTGCACATCTATAACATTTAAAAATCTGTCATTTCTATTCTGCATTCATGGCACATGGACGGCACACAGGTGTCACAAGTGCATATGGATATTACACACGTACACATGGACGGAGAAAAAAACAAAACACACGGATAGTAAAAACGGACCCTCTCACGCGTACGTTTTTTGGATGTGTGAAGGGGGCCTTAATGATACTTGACTGGTAGGAGAGCTCAGTGCTGTACCTTTACCATTCGGTCATCAATTCCATGTGGCCAGACAACCCCATCAAGGCCTAGAATGCATGCACAGGGAAGGGCTTAATAAACCTTCCCCAACGTGTTTCTTTTTTTCTCCCATTTTTTCTGCCAGTTGCGATTTTATGATAAGTTGACAGTTTTTTTAGGAGGATTTCAAAGCAATTTATTTCAAGTACGCTTTGAATACTGAATGCTTTTCTAAGTTACAACATTTTGAAAACGTCACCACATAAAAAAAAGAAGTGACTTGTCACTTTTTAGAGGCAAATTCCGCATGGAATCTTCTCCAAACTTTTTTTGGGCGTTTTTCTCCTAGCATTTTCCAGTTGCTATAAAGATGCCTAAGAAATGCATCTTACAAATGATACAAAATGTAAAACTGCTATGAAAAATTCTTCATTGCGGTTAACGGAGAAAAAAAGCGTTTGTGGAGAACTAGAATGTCTCTATAGGATTCTTACTACACATTGTGGAAGATGGCTGAGGTCCTACATTAGCAGCCAGTGTGTGGCTACAACACATGGTCAAGGTTCAACTGTGGAAAGGCACTAAAAACAAATATACCGTACATTTTTACCTGCGGCTTTTCCTCTTTTCATTCCAGTCTATGAGGAAAATGTGCAAATAAAGCTCATATCTGCTGCAAGAAAGATTGAATTTCAAAAACACACGGCAGGTCAATTTCCGCAGTGTAAAAAAACAGCGCAGTGGGCATGAGATTATATACTTTCCATCCACCTTCCTGGAACTGTAAGGCGCCGGGGATTTTTTTTTTTGTGCCCAAAATTACTAAGCAGAAAATCACACAAAATAATCATCATATGAACTCAGCCTTGGGCTACGTTCCCACAATGAGTATTTGGCAAGTTTTTGATGGTGCAGATTTTCTGCAGTATTTCTACATTGATTAGCTAAATTGTCATTTTTTTTGTTGTGTTTTAGGCCACGTTCACATGTTCAGTATTTGGTCAGTATTTTTCCTCAGTATCTGTAAACCAAAACCAGGAGTGGAACAATCAGAGGAAAAGTATCATAGAAACACGTCACCACTTCTGTATTTATCACCCACTCCTGGTTTTGGCTTAGAAATACTGATGTAAAATACTGAACGTGTGCACGTGGCCTAAATCGTGTTTGTGATGCTGCAGTTTTGTCTCTTTTTGGTGTGTCATGTCTTAAATAAAGTTGCTTTGTTTTGATACTTCCTGGTAGTTTGCTTTATTTATCCATCAATGTATGGATTACATGCATTATTAGTGTCTTGCTAAGCAATGAGGACTCTTGACATGGGTTATGAGCTTCTTTATTTTGGCCAAAATATTGACCAATACCTCATGCATACATACATTTTACTGCACTCATTTTATTTCCATGCAGGATGCAGCCAGACACATTAATGTTGGCCTTGTAAACTAGGGTATCTGTCCTCATAGGGTGCACTTCCATAGTGCTGGGCAGCCCACGATGCTGAAGTTGGTTTCTTATTCGGCAATTTCTTTTTTGCTGTTTTTTTACAGGTTTAATTACAAAAAATAGATAAATAAATTAAAAAATATATTGCAGCGAGGTGGCCTGATGTGAAAACGCTTAAAAGCAGCTGCAAATGTCACAAAACTGGCACAAAAATGGGCATCAAATTGGGCACTGAAGGGCGTTACTGAAAGGGTTAAATGACTTTGGGCCACTAATGTCATACCAGTATTTCATACATATTGATGGCCCACATCAAATTCAGGTTCCTCCAGCCTGGCCCAAATGGGTTCTGGGCATCAAAATGGGCATCAAAGCGGGCAAATAGCCACTTTTCACAGATTTCAATAAGTAACTGGTGTTTTTCATTGGTTAAATTACTTTGGGCCACTAATCTCACACCACCACTACATACATAGTGATGGCCCACATAATATTCAGGTCACTCTAGCCTGGCCCAAATGGGTTCTGGGCATAAAAATGGGCATCAAAGCAGGCACATAGCCACTTTTCACACATTTCAATAAGTAACTGGTGTTTTTCATTGGTTAAATGACTTTGGGCCCCTGATCTCATGCCAGTATTTCATACATAGGGATGGCCCACATCAAATTTAGTTCCTTCCAGCCTGGCCCAAATGGGTTCTGGGCATCAAAGTGGGTAAATAGCCACTTTTCACAGATTTGAATAACTGGTGTTTTTCAGGGATTAAATTACTTTGGGCCACTGATCTCATACCAGTATTTCATACATAGTGATGGACCACATCAAATTCAGGTCACTCCAGCCTGGCCCAAATGGGTTCTGGGCATCAAAGTTGGCAAATAGTCACTTTTCACATATTTGAATGTGTTACTTATCGGCCACTGATCTCATGAGTGCTGCGTGCAGTATATAGCCAATATGAGCTGAGTGTGCTGTATACGGCCAGCGAGAGCGCTATATGGCCAACGGGAGTGCTATGTGTGGTATATGGCCAATGTGAGCGCTGTGTGGCAGTATATGGTTAGCGTGATTGCTGTGTGTGGTATATTTGTAGTGTGGAGTAAGTGAGGAGTGGCCACTCATCATTTTTTACACCACTAAGGTAGAGTAAATTACACCAAAAAAGTACAACAGTCCAAGGCTTAAGTAACATTTCTGGTGGAGCAGCAGTTGCAAGATGTGCCTTAATCACTAATATGCACATGTTTTAAAGACATGAAGAATCTGGAGGAAGTTCAGAGAAGAGCAACCAGAATGGTGACAGGTCTGCTAACAATGTCCTATGAGGAACGGTTAGAGGATCTAGGAATGTTTAGCTGCAAAAGTGGCTATTTGCCCGCTTTGATGCCCGTTCTGTGCCCAGAACACATTTGGGCCAGGCTGGAGGGAACTGAATTTGATATGGGCCATCACTATGTATGTAGTGGTGGTGTGAGATTAGTGGCCCAAAGTCATTTAAACCCTGAAAAACACCAGTTACTTATTCAAATCTGTGAAAAGTGGCTATTTCCCACTTTGATGCCCATTTTGATGCCCAGAACCCATTTGGGCCAGGCTGGAGTGACCTGAATCTGATGTGGTCCATCACTATGTATGAAATACTGGTATGAGATCAGTGGCCCAAAGTCATTTAACCAATGAAAAACACCAGTTACTTATTCAAATCTGTGAAAAGTGGCTATTTACCCACTTTGATGCCCAGAACCCATTTGGGCCAGGCTGGAGGAACCTGAATTCGATGTGGGCCATCACTGTGTGTAGTGGCAGTGTGAGATCAGTGGCCCAGTCATTTAACCCCTGAAAAACACCAGTTACTTATTCAAATCTGTGAAAAGTGGCTATTTGCCCGCTTTGATGACCAGAACCCAGTTGGGCCAGGCTGGAGTGACCTGAATTTGATGTGGGCCATCATTCTGTTTGTAGTGGCAGTGTGAGATCAGTGGCCCAAAGTAATTTAACCCCTGAAAAACACCACTTATTCAAATCTGTGAAAAGTGGCTATTTGCCCGCTTTGATGCCCAGAACCCATTTGGGCCAGGCTGGAGTGACCTGAATATTATGTGGGCCATCACTATGTATGAAATACTAGTATGAGATCAGTGGCCCAAAGTCATTTAACCAATAAAAACACCACTTATTCAAATCTGTGAAAAGAGGCTATTTGCCCGCTTTGATGCCCAGAACCCATTTGGGCCAGGCTGGAGGAACCTGAATTTGATGTGGGCCATCACTATGTATGAAATACTGGTATGAGATTAGTGGCCCAAAGTCATTTAACCCTTTCAGTAACGCCCTTCAGTGCCCACTTTGATGCCCATTTTTGTGCCAGTTTTGTGACATTTGTAGCTGCTGTCAAGCGTTTTCACATCAGGGCACCTCGCTGCAATATATTTTTTCATTTATTTATCTATTTTTTGTAATTAAACCTGTAAAAAACAGCAAAAAATAAATTGCTGAATAAGAAACCAACTTCAGCCCCGAAGGCAGCCCTCCTGATCTATTAGTCTGGGTGTCACTGATAGGCTTAAGCCAGACACTGTGCACTACCTGTGTGACCAGTGCCCTATACAAGCCTTATCTGTGTGCAATTACTAGACGACCTCCCCTCCATGAATGGTCGGTGTGTGAGTGGCCGTTTCATCAGTATTTGGCCCCTGTGCTGCCTCCGCCATTGTGGTGGAGCTGCTGCATCCTATATAGAGCATTACTATTGTGACCAGAGTTGGTAAGTACGGCTGAGCTTTTTCTGATACGGTTTTTCATTCATGTCTGAGTCCTTTCGCTGTTCTCTGCTGACAATAAGCCAGGACATTGCAATCAATTTCTAATAATGCAGAGTTTCAGCTTCGCGGACCCCAGCTTGGCCAGAATAGGCATTATTACTACAAATAATAGCCATGTGAGCATAACAGCAGGAAGACTCCGTGTGTGGAGGTGTGAACAGGGCTCCGGTAGGATGGCGGCGCGCTCACAGGCTAAATGAACGTTTTCCTCTACCGCCGTAAGGAAGTATCGCGAGGTTACGTGACGACATTACGCCCTGACGTATGCAGCGTGTAACCGCCTGCTCGCTCGCGGTGGCTTCTGGGAGCCCGCTTCCGCCTGCTCTAGTGTGCGTCGGCTCCATACCACTCACTCGTGTCCGGTTTCCAGCCAGTCGGGATAATGGCGAGCGCAGCAACCGCGGGCCCTGTGGGGGTGACCAGCGGCTCCAGCCGTAAGCGGATGCTGAGGGAAGAAGACATGACGAAAGTGGAGTTTGAAACAAGCGAGGAAGTGGATGTGACTCCCACCTTCGACACCATGGGACTGCGGGAAGACTTACTCAGAGGCATCTATGCGTATGGTGAGTACGGGCCGCGGGGAGGCTCAGTCCCGCCATAACGGCATGCTGCGACCTGTGGTGCGATCGCAGCTGGGCTGGTGCATTCTGAGTAGTATAAGTGGTTAGTATACCATCATGTTTGGTTTGTCCGCACCCGGGGAGACCTATGAAGACTAGCGTAGAGTACCTTCCCATTGCAACCAATCAGATTACAGCTCTCATATTTTTTGAGCTGCACTAGAAACCGAGATCTGTGATCTGATTGGTTGCAGTTAGAACCTGCACGATAGTTCTTTTTCCACTAGCTGTGACTACAGCGCCGTCTGCTCCAGTGACTACACATATGGAGACAGCCTAGACCTGGCCGCTGCCAGCTCTTCCTGACCTGTACATCACGTATCAGAGCTCCCACCTGATCCTTCACTGCAGTTCTGCCCACTCCATACTGGGGACTGGCAGCTATTATTCTCTGTAGAAAGGAATTCAGGACATGTTCGGACAGTCGCCTTTCTATCCCTTTTTAAAGGCTCTTACATATTTGATTTTAAGGGGTTGTTTTGTGTGAACAAAATTTTCTGATCCATAGGAATGTAAACACTGAAAGGAGCGGCACAGCTCCACTGTGTGACCGCCGCTGCCCCGTCCTGCAGAGCAGCTGCTCTAACCAATAGGAGCCCTTGTGCAGCACCCAGCGAAAAAGAATGGGAGCTTTCCGCAGTATCAGTCAGCGATAAAATCCCCACATCTGTTCCTCCGTGTAGGAAAATCAAGGCTAATATGACCACCTCAGGGTGAGGCCGCTCCGTGCAGTTTGCCTAGTCTGGAATGGTATTGCAGCGAATTCTCTGGCTGCACATTGTTTATCAGGGTCATTACCGCTGATGTTCCACATTGATTACATTTGGGTCATGCAGTCAAAAAACATTGGCCCCAATTCATCATCACCTTTTTTTTTTGTCTGCACCCAGTTCATTATCCTAAATGTTCCCTTTTTGAAGTCTCCCTTATATGTGCTTGCCGGTTGTTGTTTTCCTCTTTGTGGGCTGAGTTTAGCGATTCTAGATGTTTTTTGTCTGATTCATCAATTGCGACTTTTAAAACATTGCAGAACGCAGTGCAATTTCACTGCAGTTGACAGAGGAGGAGGAGCAGTGACAAAAGCACAGATAGCCTTTCTAGCTGACTGGGATTCAATACTCCTCTGTCTGAACAGGTTTGTTGGAGGGCAGGAGGACACTGGAGCTGCTGGAATAAACTACACATATATTTTTATTCAGATCAGGCTGAAGACTGTATGTTACTCACACGACAGCATATAGAGTGTATGTAGTAGATACATATCTATCTCCTAGGTGAGTATAAACTGTGTACTCATCTGTAGGCTGTGTGTATATATAACTGTATACAGTTTATACTCAGGATAGGCTGAAGACAGGTTCCTGACAGGGCACTGCCCTCACCCAAAATCTGTCTCAAGCTGATAAAAGCTGTGTTCAGTTATGTCGGGTGGTGGGGCAGCCTGAATCTACACTGGAGTTTTTGATTTGTCTCTGGTTTGTTGCTAGGCAACAGCTCGGACTTTGTCACCACAGTAAGGCTATGTGCCCACGATGCAGAAATACTGCGGATTTTTCCTGAGCGTTTCTGCATCTCCCTGGCAGAAAAAACCCATGCGGATTGTACATGCGTTTTTCCTGCCAGGGACATGCGGATGTGAAGCGTTCTTCACTTGCATTTCCACATGTGGGTTGTCAAACGCTTTCAAAGCGATTTTAGCATCACTCGGAAAGTGCTTGACAACTTGGTCACACTATGTAAATCCATGCAACCGGCATGGATTTATATAGTGTGACCGTAAAAGAACGGTAAAAAAAATAAATATACTTACCTTCTGATGGCCCCCGGAGTCTTTATTCGCTCCGTCCTGGCTTGCCGGCAGCCCGCGGTACACTACACTGAAGGACCTGCCGTCACATGACTAAATGACGTCAGCGCAGGTCCTTGAGTCCACCATGATCTGCCGGTAAGTGAAGACAAGCACACCAGGGGCCATCAGAAGGCAAGCATAATATTTATTTTTTTATTTTATTCTTTTTTTTACAGGTACTATGGTACCCGGGTCCGGAGGAGAGTCTCCTCTTCTCCAGACCCGGGTACCATCCGCACATTGAAACGCATGGATTCCGCATCTACATATGCAGTGATGCGGATGTCATGCGATTCAATGCAAGTCAATGGCGGCGAAAACGCAGCGCTTCCGCAAAATAATTGGTAGTGCTGCGGATTTTTCCGCAATGATAATCCGCAGCTGAAATTTCCGCAGCATGTGCACAGCACATGTGGATTATCATTGGGGAACATAGCAGGCCTTCTACCAAGCGTTTTTTAAGCGATTCTGCAGTGGAATTGCCGCTTCGGAAATGCTTAAAAAACGCATTGTGGGCACACAGCCTTATATGCAGATATAGTTTGATGACTAATAATTGTGTGTGTACATACAATAAGTCTTGATGTTCTGTACCTGTGGATGAGAAGAAGCACAGATCGCCCTTACACCCGATCACCTTTGGTGGGACTGATTTCTCTGTTGCAGATGTTGGATTCTTCTGACCACTATCTGTATTTACTTTTGTTTTTTAGTATTGAAATGGCTGTGTGTGTGTTTACTTTCAGGGTTTGAGAAGCCATCCGCCATCCAACAGAGAGCGATTAAACAGATCATTAAAGGCAGAGATGTCATTGCACAGTAAGTAATCATGGGACTAGTACAGCATACATCACATTTGTTTTTAAACTGGTGTTTATGGTCAAATATTTTTTCTTGTATGTGCCTGCTCCAGTGACGCTTCGCTCTATCTCGTCACAGCCTTTCAGACTACAGTTTTGATAAATTGCTCGCATGACCCCTGCAGCCAATCACTGGGCTCAAGTTTGTGTTGTCTACATCAACATGACCACTGAACTCAGTGACAGGCTTCAGCGGTGTTGTACGGCAGCAAAATGTGATTACAAAAAAACCCAGTGATGGATTCTATAGAGGAGGGGTAGTCCACAATCATTACCCATTGTAAGCTGTAGTGGAGAGATGTCTGCTGACTCAACTTTGCCATTTGTCTGAATGGGCACCATGTTAATGTTTTGGGGCAGCTTTGTACTGGCTTTAGGCATAATACACATGCAGCAGTTTATGGATTCTCTAACGAATGTGATATTATAAACATCTATTCACACAAGCCTTATTGATGACAATTTGCTTTGGGTTTTCCCTTTTTTCTTCAGTGATAACCAGCTGCATGTACATTTTTGTCATAGTTCTGATAGTAATACTTCCCTGTGTGAATATTTTCTGAAGTTTGTAGGAACCTGTGTAATATTCTATACATTCAGAATAAAATCTATTCCTTGGGTGTCAGCGGTGCACGACGTGCACATCCCGGCTATAGAGAATCTTAACGTTGCAAGTGCAGTGGGCTAGAGATGTAAAAGATTTGTAGACTGTCTCCATGATTTTGCTGGCTTAAGGCTTGTTCACAACTGTGTGGGTGTCTCGGTCGCTGATTTTACCTTGTTTCATAGATGGGCTTTATCAGCTGCAAGTAGTGCTATTTTCCTGTAAAAGCACAAACACATTGACCGAACCTAACAGTCCCCATTGAAAGTTATTTGGGGCCGTCACGTTCTGGTGGTGTCTGCTGTGCCACAGATCCAGTAGTGTACCGTTGCTTCTTCAATAATACACTGCTCAAAAAAATAAAGGGAATGCTTAAACAACAGAATATAACTCCAAGTAAATCAAACTTCTGTGAAATCAAACTGTCCACTTAGGAAGCAACACTGATTGACAATCAATTTCACATGCTGTTGTGCAAATGGAATAGACAATAGATGGAAATTATTGGCAATTATCAAGACACACTCAATAAAGGAGCGGTTCTGCAGGTGGGGACCACAGACCACATCTCAGTACCAATGCTTTCTGGCTGATGTTTTGGTCACACTTGAATGTTGCTTGTGCTTTCACACTCGTGGTAGCATGAGGCGGACTCTACAACCCACAGAAGTTGCTCTGGTAGTGCAGGTCATCCAGGATGGCACATCAATGCGAGCTATCGCAAGAAGGTATGCTGTGTCTGTCAACGTAGTGTCCAGAGGCCGGAGGTGCTACCAGGAGACAGGCCAGTACACCAGGAGACGTGGAGGGGGCCGTAGGAGAGCAACAACCCATCAGCAGGACTGCTACCTCCACCTTTGTGCAAGGAGGAACAGGAGGAGCACTGCCAGAGCCCTGCAAAATGACCTCCAGCAGGCCACAAATGTGCATGTGTCTGCACAAACGGTTAGAAACCCACTCCATGAGGGTGGTATGAGGGCCCGACGTCCACAGATGGGGGTTGTGCTCACAGCCCAACACCGTGCAGGACGCTTGGCATTTGCCACAGAACACCAGGATTGGCAAAGTTGCCACTGGCACCCTGTGCTCTTCAAAGATGAAAGCAGGATCACACTGAGCACATGTGACAGACGTGACAGAGTCTGGAGACGCTGTGGAGAGCGATCTGCTGCCTGCAACATCCTTCAGCATGACCGGTTTGGCAGTGGGTCAGTAATGGTGTGGGGTGGCATTTCTTTGGAGGGCCGCACAGCCATCCATGTGCTCGCCAGAGGTAGCCTGACTGCCATTAGGTACCGAGATGAGATCCTCAGACCCCTTGTGAGACCATATGCTGGTGCGGTTGGCCCTGGGTTCCTCCTAATGCAGGACAATGCCAGATCTCATGTGGCTGGAGTGTGTCGGCAGTTCCTGCAAGATGAAGGCATTGAAGCTATGAACTGGCCCGCCCGTTCCCCACACCTGAATCCGATTGAGCACATCTGGGACATCATGTCTCGCTCTATCCACCAACGTCACGTTGCACCACAGACTGTCCAGGAGTTGGCGGATGCTTTAGTCCAGGTCTGGGAGGAGATCCCACCGGAGACCATCCGCAACCTCATCAGGAGCATGCCCAGGCGTTGTAGGGAGGTCATACAGGCATGTGGAGGCCACACACAATACTGAGCCTCATTTTGACTTGTTTTAAGGACATTACATCAAAGTTGGATCAGCCTGTAGTGTTTTTTTCCACTTTAATTTTGGGGGTGACTCCAAATCCAGGCCTCCATTGGTTAATAAATTTGATTTCCATTGATGATTTTGTTGTCAGCACATTCAACTTTGTACAGAGCAAAGTATTCAATGAGAATATTTCATTCATTCAGATCTAGGATGTGTTATTTGAGTGTTCCCTTTATTTTTTTGAGCAGTGTATAAAGCTCATGGCATTGTGTATACACCTTCTAAGGCATAACTTTTAATGCAATTTATGACTTGAAGTGTTTCCTTTTGTCTTGCAGATCACAGTCTGGTACAGGCAAAACGGCTACGTTTTGTGTTTCTGTCCTTCAGTGTTTGGATATTCAGGTAATTACTTCCCTTCTAGCTATAAACAATCCTGTGATCTCTTATTTATCACTGTATTCATGCTCTCACTGGGGACAAGTAATCATTTACTAACATCATAATGTAACTAAGGGTTTTTGTTGACTACTGGACAACCCCTGCTCAAAGTGAACCTGACAGCTTATTCATGCTGTTCATCCACGGGCAGCAAATATGTTTGACTCATATACCGTATTTTTCTGACTATAAGACACACCCCAAATTTTGGGGAGGAAAATAGGGGAAAAAAATTTCAGCCGATATCTCAATCTACAGATGTGCCACCTCCGGTGGCCATTTTCCTGACGTGTTAGGCTTCAGGGAAATGGCCACCTCCGGAGGCCCACTGCTTCAGGAAAATGGCCGGCTGGAAAGCAATGCACTCCGCTCTGCTCACCGCCAACATCGGACCTGCAGTATTGCCACTTTTCTGCCGCCGTCTGCTTCCTGAACAAGGGACCCTGCAACCTGAGATCCCGCTTCACCACGGCCAAACCCCCCCCCCCCTCCGGTAGTCTACATACGGACAATAAGACGCATCTTCCATTTTCATCCCAAATTTGGGGGGAGGGGTGCGTCTTATAGTCTGAAAAATACAGTACTTTAAATGCTGCTGGGGACCAAGACCACGCTAAAGACTAGTCTAACAGGCGGGTCACCAGCGGCTTCTCCCCGCCTGCTGCCCTGGATTGACAGGTGTCTGCTCTTCGTACGCTATTCGCCCATGTAGTAAGCAATGTCCAGACTGATCACAGGTCTTCTGGTCTGAACTCCTTCATGCCAATAAGGTTCTTGGGTTCAGGTCAAGAGATTTGCAACAACTCTGGACATTGTGTTTTGTACTCGGGGTGAATGTCAGACTCGTGAAACGGTCCCCTTTTAGTAATTTTTAAGTTGGTTGGTCAATCAACACATATTAGAACACACACCTTATTTAGGAGGCAAAAGTCTGAACCTCTCCCCTTTTGAGACTTTTATGGCATTTTTACTATACAACCAGTCAATATATACTATGAGTTTGTACATATTGCGTTGTTCATTTGCGAATATATTTTACATTTCATTACAAATTATAACTGTTTATTGACTTCTAGGTCAGAGAAACACAGGCGTTAATATTAGCACCAACCAGAGAATTGGCAGGACAGATTCAGAAGGTAAAACAAATGAGTGTCTTGGCCGTCCTGTGGCTTTTTTTAACTAGTTTTTATTAATCTCTTCCTCCCTCCTCCCCCATAATGTGCAAATCTTTAATAACCTTAAAACGCTGTCTCCAATTCCAGGTTCTCCTTGCCTTGGGTGACTACATGAATGTCCAGTGTCATGCGTGCATCGGAGGAACCAATGTAGGAGAAGATATCAGAAAACTGGATTATGGGCAGCATGTAGTTGCAGGCACCCCAGGCCGTGTCTTTGGTAAGCCTTATCTTTTTGCCATATTCCTTTGCAATGAGTTTTCAGATGTTTTCTTGGGTGAATTTAGCATTGTTGTCTCCATTTCATCACACAGATATGATTCGCCGCAGAAGCTTAAGAACGCGGGCTATTAAAATGCTGGTTTTGGATGAAGCTGATGAAATGCTTAACAAAGGTTTGTGTTCCATCGGACATGTTCTCCAAAGGCAAAACTTAATTTCAATATACCATAGCAGTAGAAAAAAGACATGGACCACATATCCTAAACGTATACATTGATCTTTGAGCTGTATTTCAAGCCTGATCTTTGCAACCCTTTTTTTTTACTGCCTATAATTTTTACTTTCTGTTTTGGTGACATCTGCTGATTTCTGTCAATGTATGCACTTACTGTATTCAGTGCGCTCAGGAGTTGACCCTTCTCCATATAACTTAACTGCTGGCTGTGCGATACACCCAGCTCCCAAGAGTAACTGCAATCAGAGCTAGCACTGATAATAACAGATTAATCTCTTACATCTTGCTGTCACAGCGAGATTGAGTAGTGCTGATAGCATTGCAGTTTATTGTACAAGAGTGATGATATTTTCTGGTCTAAGTTAATGCTTTGTTGTTGTTTTTTTTCTTTTAGGTTTCAAAGAACAGATTTATGATGTATATAGGTATCTGCCACCCGCTACACAAGTGTGCCTGATCAGTGCCACACTTCCTCATGAAATCCTGGAAATGACCAATAAGTTCATGACCGATCCCATCCGTATCCTGGTAAAACGGTAATTGTTTAGCTGCAGCTTTTTTTCACATTTACTTAGTGGTTTTGATTTGAGTGACACTTGCTCATATCTGTTTAGTAAAAAACCTACTTGTGTTCTACTATGATATTGCAGTGTTAGTGTACAAGCCACAGTTTCATTCTGGTTTCTCTTCCTATAGTGATGAGTTGACGCTTGAAGGCATTAAGCAGTTTTTTGTGGCAGTGGAGCGAGAAGAATGGAAATTCGACACCTTATGTGATTTGTATGACACACTTACCATCACACAGGCTGTGATCTTCTGCAACACCAAAAGAAAGGTAAGAAACTATCTGTGAAAGATCATTTTGCAAATTGTATGTTTCACTTGGTTCACCACGCTGTCTTCTCTTTTCTGTTGTACAGTCTTGTATTTCAGATGACATATATTTTTTAGATTTAACTTAATTGCCTTAAGGGGAACCTGTCACCAGGTTTGTCCCATGTGAGATACAGCCACCACCTTTCAGCCCTGATATACGGCATTCTATTATGTTGTATATAAGCCGCCAATTTATCATGCAAGACAAGAAAAAGACCCTTTTATAATACTCTCCTACGGGGTGGTCAAATCCCATAAGTGTCGCTGGTCTTGTTCTTGTTCTTTTTCACCTTCTCACCTTTCCGTAGACCTGCACAAAAAACACCTTTTTGAAGGTGTCCCTAAAGTGTTTTCTTCATACAAACTTTTTATTTGTGTTCTGTTTAGGTTGATTGGTTGACGGAGAAAATGAGGGAGGCTAACTTTACTGTGTCATCAATGCACGGTGACATGCCCCAGAAAGAGAGAGAGTCCATCATGAAAGAATTCCGATCTGGTGCTAGGTACGTATGCATTGATTGTGTAAGATGTGCTCCTTTCTTCTGCCAGTGGCCGGCTTACCGGCACAGAACTTTCAGTATCTCTGACTGTGAGTGGTTTGCTTGGCCTTGAGGTTGGTACATTCACACTTCCCTTTTAATGACTGTCCAGGGGTAATTAACCCCTTACTTACCGGGGACGTATTAGTACGCATATTTGCGTACTGCCCGTTCAGTGAGGGCTGCTGCGCTGAGCCCTCACTGAACCGAGCACATGTCAGCTGATTCTTACAGCTGACATGTGCCCGCAACAGCCGCGGGTGGAATCGCGATCCACCCGCTGCTGTTAACATGTTAAATGCCGCTGTCAATCTCCGACACCAGCATTTAACGCGCGCTTCCGGGTAGCGCGTCATAAGCCCCGCCCACCGGCGACCCCGTCACGTGATCGCGGGTCGCCGATGGGCGTGCATGACAACCCAGGGTCTGCAGCAGACGCCTGTGGTTGTCATGATCTTGTCGCTATGAGCGCCACCTAGTGGTCGGCGCTCATAGCACAGGACCATTTCTGCTGCATGCAGGGGACCTGCTCGTCCCCTGTATGTAGCAGAGGCGATCGGATAGTTGCTGCTTCTAGTCTCCTATGGAGACTATAGAAGCATGCAAAAAGTAAAAAAAAAAAGTTTTTAAAAATATAAAAAAAAATTAAAAAATATAAAAGTTTAAATCACCCCCCTTTCGCCCCATTCAAAATAAAATATATATATAAAAAAAAAAAACACATACACATATTTGGTATCGCCGCGTTCAGAATCGCCCGATCTATCAATATAAAAAAAGAATTAATCCGATCTGTAAACGGCGTAACGAGAAAAAAATTCTAAACGCCAGAATTACGTTTTTTGGTCGCCGCAAAATTGCAATAAAATGCAATAACGGGCGATCAAAACATCGGATCTACCCCAAATGTTATCAATAAAAACGTCAGCCCGGCACGCGAAAAATAAGCCATCAACCAGCCCCAGATCATTAAAAATGGAGACGCTACAGGTCTTAGAAAATGGCGCTATTTTTTTATTTTTTTTTTACCAAATTTTGGAATTTTTTTCACCACTTAAATATAAAAGAACCTATACATGTTTGGTGTCTATGAACTCGTAATGACCTGTAGAATGAGAAGGGCAGGTCAGTTTTAGCATTCAGTGAACGTGGTAAAAAAAAAAAATTAACAACTGTGGTATTGCACTTTTTTTGCAATTTTACCGCACTTGGAATTTTTTTCCCATTTTCCCGTACAGGATATGGTAAAACTAGTAATGGCGTTGAAAAGTACAACTCGTCCCGCAAAAAATAAGCCCTCACACGGCCATATTGACCAAAAAATAAAAACGCTATGGCTCTGGGAACAAGGGGAGCAAAAACGAAAATGCAAAAACGAAAAATGCTCTGTGGCTTAAGGGGTTAAAGTCAATTCTTGGTTGAGTTGTCCAGAGCAATAACCCAAGTTTCCGAACGAAGCATTGCCTACAGATTGCTCATGTATATTGATTGGCAGCGGTAGCCTCATTCAGGACTCCTTCCTCTGTTATCCAAGGAGGACAGCAAGTGAAAAGAGGGCTACCAGCAGCGAAATGTATGGCCTCTTCCAACAAGGCTTCATCAGCTAAGTGCTAGGTAAACATTTAGGGATTGGCTCACTGCCGACAAAGATTTTGGAAATATCTGTGATGGAAAAATTTATGAATGCTGGCACATTGAATGGCAGCTGTGTATCATAAATAAGAGTACAACAAATATGAAAAGTTTGAAGAGATATTTTACCTTTTTACAGCCGAGTGCTGATCTCCACTGATGTCTGGGCGAGAGGTTTGGATGTCCCACAGGTCTCTTTAATCATCAACTACGACCTTCCCAACAACAGAGAATTGTACATCCACAGGTATGTTATTGTTAATGTGCTGGAGTGACTGTTTCTTATTTATTAGCCTTGCATAATTTTTTTTATTTTTTTACACAGAATTGGTCGTTCCGGACGTTATGGAAGGAAAGGTGTTGCTATTAATTTTGTAAAGAATGATGATATCCGTATCTTGCGAGACATTGAGCAGTACTACTCTACTCAGATTGATGAAATGCCTATGAATGGTATGTATCGCTTTACTCAGTCTAATATGCCTGTTAGCGCACCTACAGCCATTGCTAGGAATTTCCTAGTCTTCCCCGCTCTATTATCAGCCAATGTTTGTAAATTATGCCTTCTGTTGATGGGTGTAATGTTGAAAACTGCTGTATTAACATGTAGGTATTCTGGAAAAGGTAGTTTTGTAGAATAAAACTATGCAGAGTCTGATCTATTGACTAGTCATGTTTTTTTGTGAATAATTGAGGGGATAGTTGAGCAGTTCACATTTTAAAGGGATCTGTCGGAATGGTTTCTACTACTGTACTGAAACTATTAGACAATTTGGGTACATTGATGCGCCCCCAGTGTACTTCCAGACTCATTTGGACGTGCCTTCAAGGCTTGATTTCTCAGTGCTGGTACATTGGGTTACAAAGCAGGCATCGTGTATTGTTTTACTAGGATCTGTATAGCCATGCTGTTTATAATACATTTGACCTGACAGATTCACTTTAATGAGACGCTGTCAGCACAGAATGACTGTTCAAACCAAGTACAGGCACTCGCTAGTGCATCATGGCGGGGTCAGTCATTTCCTCTTCTTTGACAGTTCTGGCTTTCTAGATCCAGAAAAGGGTGAAATGGATGGAAAGAAGGTGGACTAATCTGTTAGGCCAGGCCATGGGGCACCGAGCGCCTGTACTTGGTTTGAGCAGTCATTCTGGGCTGACAATCACTTTTAACCCACAAGTAGAGGATTCTAACCATGGACTATGTGAGTGCAATATCTTTTCAATTATGGTGTTTTTAATGATTTTTTTTTTCTTCCACAGTTGCTGATCTGATATGAAGTGTAATTTTCGTGTGGAAGGATTATGTAGAACGATAAAACATGTTGGTCAATTTCTTGCCTGGGTTTCATTAGTAGAGCAGACTTTACTGTTATCTTTTACCTTTTTATTTAAAGCTTCAGTACAATGAACCAAGCATCCCATTGTAAGTCTCTGTAAATACATTTGGTGAGTTTTCAATAAAAATACAAACCCCCCTTCTGTGAAGTGATTATTTTTATTATATAAGCAGTTTATTACCAATATTAAGGTGCAATGCTAAACTCCTTACCAAAAACTAATGGGTGGAATGTAGCATTAGGGCAGGCTGAGATCCTATCTGGAAAATTCGGGGAGGCTGGTATACTAACGATGATCTGTTACCGGATTTAACAATATAATCTGTATGTATTGGTGTTTCCCAAGCTTCAGTCCTCATGCCCCCTGCCTTCCTCAACAGATCATGTTTTTAAGATCTCCTTATTAATTCCATCACCTCTGCATTGCTATCAAAGCTTCAGAAGTTGCCACAGCTTCTCACCTGTGCATTACTAAGGAAATTCTGAACACATGATCTGGTGGGGTCTTTGAGGACTGGAGTTTGGGTAACACTGGTATGTCATGAAATAAATCACCTGGTCCTGATGAGTATGGTTTACTTGCCTTGAAATCCACCCCAGAATGACTATAATCTGTTGAGCACTCAGCATTTTGAGTCCATCTTTTTGCTGCCAGATTGAGTCCTATTATATTCATGTTACAGGTTGTCAGCCAAGCTAGGTGGGCAAACAAGATCTGCCAGCGTTGTATTTACTGCTCCTGAAATCTTGGACATGCTCAGGTCTCATCATATTACAGTGAGAGAGAGCCTGTCTTATAGCAGTACTGTCAGTGTCGCCGCTTCTACGTCAATGAGAGGGAGGAAAGAGCCAACACTCAGTAAGCCGACACACAGATCACTAGGGCCAGAGTTACTGCTTCTAGAGCAATACTGCACATGTGTAACAGGCAACTTCTGTTCCAAAGTGCTGGGAGAAGTATTATCCATGACCCCCCGTTCAGTGCTGAGAGCAGTAGTGTGTATGGGTAGTGTTGGCAGAAACTTCATGCCAGTCTTGGCTGTCAAACTCCGTTACTGGGCTGGGAGGGAGGAGGTGAAATTGGATTTTGTTGAAGCACCATCCTGTCAAACTTTTCTCATTAGCAGGAATTGCATATTTTCTGCAAACACCTAAGTAGATTTTTAAAGAATGCAGAGTCCGAACAATCGGACAAGCGGTAAGAATACTTTTCTTAAAGTGCTTGACACTAGTGACGTATAAATTGGCCATGTTTGTTGTAGTGACAGATCTGTTGCAGCCCTGTTCAGTGGATTGTTCACTATTGGATAACCCTGGGTTAATCACTTCAGTGCCCCAGCACTTGACAGCTCTCTTGTCGTTCCTGTGATGTCGGTGCTGGTTGGTTCAGTGGGTTATGTGACCACTACTACACATCAGCTGCCACTGATCAGCTGCAGCGCTTCAGTATTCTGTCAGGATCTGAGAGTTACAGCGGTGATGGTTCAGGTGCTGAATTACAGCGGTGATGGTGCAGGATCGGCATTTAGGAAGCAGCAATCTTTTCTTCACATTGTAACATCTTTAGTATGTATAAAAATTTATAGTGTGCACCACAAAAGTGCAAAGTCAAAGGGCCGAGCCCACGTGTCTATGTACTTGTATTACACAAGATTGTCCAAAACTTCCAAACAATATATCCCAGTATTTAACCATCAAAACTAACAATTCATGATCTCAACTACATTTTTTGAAGGTCTCAATTGCACATGTTGCTTTAAAAACAATAGTACATAGATCACATGTCAGTTGAATCCATAAATTAACTTCATACGACCTGAGATAACGATCTATCCATTGCAGTGAACAGATCATTATAAATAATTGGTAAATGTCGTAAATATGACGTGATTTTTTTTCTCCATTAAAACTATCAATTAACACGAATGTAACACTATAACACGTATAAGAGTAGCAAAATAACACTATTGCAAAAAGAAAAAACCTCAGAGTGAAGCTTACATAAAGTTATGACTGATGCGTGTGTAATGTAGTAGCATGTGCATGTTAATATGTGTTTATATGCTGATGGAGGCTGACTAAGGTGGGGGAAAGACACGGGTTCTGCACAGGGGTCCTTCACTGTCAGTATCTGCCCCGCTCATCATAGATTGAATCTGTGACAAAAGTTTGTTTCATAGAGTAAAGTTTCTACCATGATCAGCAAGTTGTCAAGTTTATCTTGTCATGTGAGGGGAAATGTAATGCGGTCCACCATTTTTGCATATTAATATCTTCAAGCACCTTTCAACACTATTCATAAATCACCCCCATTCTTTCAGTCCAAGGATGAGTGTGAACTTATGCTAATTGTGCAGAATCGCTTATCTCTGCTCCGTTGTGTTTTTCAGCACAGAGTTAAAGATGCACCGACTCCATATCTGGGTCATAGGTGTTGGGTCCTGATTCCCAAGAAAATCGCAGTAACCCAAGATTGTGAAAGAAATGCACAAAACATTTTTATTGGATGTTTAAATAGACCGAATTTTATTACAAATCACATCATATTCTTTCATTCAGAGTCTGAAATTTAGAATCAGCCAATTACTATAAAAAAGACACTGAAAATGGCAAACCTCCGACTCACAAAGAATCATCCTTCAGCACTCAGGAGAGGAAAACCCCCTGTGGAGGAAGCCTCTAGGTAACCATGACTGGAGGACTGCCCTTCCCTTGGGCTTAGAAGGTTAATGCCAACAAGTGACAGCAAATTGTATCAATTTGTACATTGTCATATTTACATTGAGACATAATATACATCCACTATCGATATGATAGCAGTGACATCCATAGTCACACAGGGTACACATTACATCAGCAGAAAACAGACTGTAATGGAGAAGCTCAAAGCAGGTGCCCTGTGCGAGCAACATATGGAGAAGCCTAATGCGACCTCTCCAGGCCGTACAAACAAAGGTGAAGGCGTCTAGTACTGGACGTGAGTGAGATCTGGCTGCAACATCTGTCACCCCATTGATCGATGGGGTTAGTTTGATCTGGCGGGATGGCTGATTTGGCTGGCTAGGCGGATTGTCCCCTTCCTCCCTCACAGATTGTGGAGTGATGAAGCTCCAGGTCTCCAGACTCATCAAGTATGGCACCGTCTACGGCCGTCTGCCCATATGTTCCGGAATCTTCTATATCATAGATGTGTGTTTTTGACATCAGCACAGTTGCCGTAGTTACTAGAGTTGTTTATTACTGATGCTTCATTCCATATCAATATTCCAAAGTATTAACCCTTGAATGACTGGCATTGTGCCTTTCTACAGAAGCCTGTAAAATAAACTTGTCTTGAAGTAGGACCAGTATAATTTTTTCATTTTAAAGATACTCTAACCAAAGTTTAATTGAGCGCATCTACAGATTTGAGACGTAAAATGCACATTATTGCTCTTAAACCATATTATGTGCTTAAATGCATAATATGAAGATATAAGTACAGTCGCATGTAAATGTTTGGGCACCCATGGTCGAAATTGTTATTGTGAACAATTAAGCAAGTTGAAGATGAAATGATCTCTAAAAGGCCTAAAGTTAAAGATGACACATTTCCTTTGTATTTTAGGCAAAAAAGTTTTTTTTTTTGTTTTTTTTTTCATTTAAAAAATTACAAATAAGGACCTACTAGGAGCTTATACAACAAGGATAAGCTCATACAATAACAAACTACTAGAAGCTTATACATTCTAGGCTCAATTCCCACATTTTGAGTTGTGTACCCCATCTTGGTATATGTTCCCCATCCTGGTATGTGTCCCCATTCTTGTGTATGTCCCTCATCCTGGTATTCACTAAATAGTTCAAATGTTAAGGAGGACAGGGGGCATCCTTGGTTTGTCCCATTTCTGGAAATTATCCAATAGCATCCATTTAACAGAATCTGCAGAAATGAGTATAAGGCTATGTTCCCACGATCAGGAATAGCAGCGGTTTGAACACAGCTCACCTGCACTGCGTCCCAAACGCTGACGTTTACGTTACAAGCACAGTGGATGGGATTTCTAGATATCATATGCCCACTGTGCTTCTATTTAACACTGTGTAAACTCACCAGCGGTGCGGGTTTACGAGCCGCAGATTGTCAATTTCTGTAGTGGAGACGCTAGTCTCCGTCAATTGAATGTCATTACATGCGGTCGATCCGCATGTACTGACAAACAAGTGCAGCAATTAGAAAGCAGCGTTTTAGATGCAGCGAAAATATGCTGCTTCCAATGCGCTGCTATTCCTGATTGTTGGGGTTTAGCCTTATGCACCCATGGCCTTCTAAGCATAGGCGGATAATAATGAGAGCAATCTGGGCTACAGTCCTGGACCCATGCCCAGATTGCCCTCACATATTTTTTGCGCTACCTTCGGCGCCGCAGCACTTATCGCCAACAGGGAGCGTTCTTCTGTTCCTCCAGCCTCCACTACCAGCAACAGAGAGAAGTGGACTAACTAAATACAAGAAGCCAACGTCGCCTTCTCTATGATGCAGCCGGCACCGTGTTGTCATCGTGCTGGCTATGTCGTTCAGTATGTACGCGCAAGCTGGCAGGAAGAGGAAGGAGGCAGAGAAGCGGAATCTCTAGGAGGGGTAAGTTGTTTTTTTATCTTTGAAGTGTCAAACTATGTGTTAATGAATTGGGGGTGAGAGAGAGCAAACCATGTGATAATGAATTGGGGGTGGGTCGGAGGGGCAAAGCATGTGTTAATAAATTGGGGGTGTGTGGGAGAGAGCAAAGCATATGTTAATGAATTGGGGATGGGTGAGAGAGTGAGCAAAGCATGTGATAATGAACGGGGTGGGTGAGAGAGCAAAGCATGTGTTAATGAATTGGAGGGTGGGAGGGAGCAAAGCATGTGATAATGAATTGGGGGTGCGTAAGAGAGAGTAAAGCACGTGCTAATGAATTGGGGGTTGGTCGGAGAGATCTAAGCATGTGATGATGAATTGGGGGTTGGTGGAAGGGGGCAAAACGTGTTAATAAATAGGGGGTGGTTTGGAGAGAGCAAAGCATATGTTAATGAATTGGGGATGGGTGAGAGAGAGTGAGCAAAACATGTGATAATGAATTGTGGGTGGGAGTGAGCAAAGCATGTGATTATGAATTGTGGGTGGGAGAGCGCAAACCATTTGTTAATAAATTAGGGGTGGGTGGGAGGGAGAGATCAAAGCATGTGATGATGAATTGGGGGTTGGTGGGAGGGGGCAAATCATGTGCTAATAAATTGGGGGTGGTTTGGAGAGAGCAAAGCATATGTTAATGAATTGGGGGTGGGTGGAAGAGAGCAAAGCATGTGGTAATGAATTGGGGGTGGTGGGAGAGAGCAAAGCATGTAATAATGAATTGGGGGTGGGAGAGAGCAAAGCATGTGATATTGAATTGGGGATGGGTGAGAGAGCAAAGCATGTGATAATGAACAGGGGGTGGGTGAGAGAGCAAAGCATGTGCAAATGAATTGGGGGTGGATAGGAGAGAGCAAACCATTTGTTAATAAATTAGGGGAGGATGGGAGAGATCAAAGCATGTGATGATGAATTGGGGGTTGGTGGGAGGGGGCAAAGCATGTGTTAATAAATTGGGGGTGGTTTGGAGAGAGCAAAGCATATGTTAATGAATTGGGGGTGGGTGGAAGAGAGCAAAGCATGTGGTAATGAATTGGGGGTGGTGGGAGAGAGCAAAGCATGTAATAATGAATTGGGGGTGGGAGAGAGCAAAGCATGTGATATTGAATTGGGGATGGGTGAGAGAGCAAAGCATGTGATAATGAACAGGGGGTGGGTGAGAGAGCAAAGCATGTGCAAATGAATTGGGGGTGGATAGGAGAGAGCAAACCATTTGTTAATAAATTAGGGGAGGATGGGAGAGATCAAAGCATGTGATGATGAATTGGGGGTTGGTGGGAGGGGGCAAAGCATGTGTTAATAAATTGGGGGTGGTTTGGAGAGAGCAAAGCATATGTTAATGAATTGGGGATGGGTGAGAGAGAGAGAGCAAAGCATGTGATAATGAACAGGGGGTGGGTGAGAGAGCAACGCATGTGATAATTGTGGGTGGGAGAGAGCAAAGCATGTGATAATGAATTGGAGGTGGGTGGGAGAGAGCAAATCATGTGATAATTAATTGGTGGTGGGTGGGAGAGATCTAAGCATGTGATAATGAATTGGGGGTGGGAGAGAGCAAAGCATGTGCTAATGAATTGGGGGTGGGTGGGAGAGCGCAAACCATTTGTTAATAAATTAGAGGTGGGTGGGAGAGATCAAAGCATGTGATGATGAATTGGGGGTTGGTGGGAGGGGGGAAATCATGTGCTAATAAATTGGGGGTGGTTTGGAGAGAGCAAAGCATATGTTAATGAATTGGGGGTGGGTGGAAGAGAGCAAAGCATGTGTTAATGAATTGGGGGTGGGTGGGAGAGAGCAAAGCATGTAATAATGAATTGGGGGGGAGAGCAAAGCATGTGATATTGAATTGGCGGGTGGGTGGGAGAGAGCAAAGCATGTATTAACGAATTGGGGATGGGTGAGAGAGCAAAGCATGTGATAATGAACAGGGGGTGGGTGAGAGAGCAAAGCATGTGCAAATTAATTGGGGGTGGATAGGAGAGCGCAAACCATTTGTTAATAAATTAGGGGTGGATGGGAGAGATCAAAGCATGTGATGATGAATTGGGAGTGGGTGGGAGGGGCAAAGCATGTGTTAATAAATTGGGGGTGGTTTGGAGAGAGCAAAGCATGTGATGATGAATTGGGGGTTGGTGGGAGGGGGCAAAGCATGTGTTAATAAATTGGGGATGGGTGAGAGAGAGAGCAAAGCATGTGATAATGAACAGGGGGTGGATGAGAGAGCAAAGCATGTGATAATGAATTGTGGGTGGGAGAGAGCAAAGCATGTGATAATGAATTGGAGGTGGGTGGGAGAGAGCAAAGCATGTGATAATTAATTGGGGGTGGGAGAGATCTAAGCATGTGATAATGAATTGGGGTGGGTGGAAGGGGGCAAAGCATGTGTTCATGAATTGGGGTGGGTGGGAGAGAGCAAAGCATGTGTTATTGAATTGGGGGTGGGTGGGAGAGAGCAAAGTATGTGTAAATGAATTGTGGATGGGTGAGAGAGAGAGCAAAGCAAGTGATAATGAATTGTGGGTGGGAGAGATCTAAGCATGTGATAATGAATTGGTGGTGGGTGGGAGGGTGCAAAGCATGTGTTAATAAATTGAGGGTGGGCGGGAAAGAGCAAAGCATGTAATAATGAATTGGGTGAGAGAGAGCGGGCGAACCATGTGATAATGAACAGGGGGTGGGTGAGAGAGCAAAGCATGTGATAATAAATTTGGGGTGGGTAGGAGAGAGCAGTGCATGTGATAATGAATTGGAGGTGGGAGAGAGTAAAGCATGTGATAATGAATTTGGAGTGGGTCGGGAATGAATTGGGGGTGGGTCGGAGAGATCTAAGCATGTGATAATGAATTGGGGGTGGGTGGGAGGGGGCAAAGCATATGTTAATGAATTGGGGATGGGTGAGAGAGCGAGCAAAGCATGTGATAATGAACAGGGGAGGGTGAGAGAGCAAAGCATGTGATAATGAATTGTGGGTGGGAGGGAGCAAAGCATGTGCTAATGAATTGGGGGTGCGTGGGAGAGTGCAAACCATTTGATAATAAATTAGGGGTGGGTGGGAGAGATCAAAGCATGTGATGATGAACTGGGGGTTGGTGGCAGGGGACAAAGCATGTGTTAATAAATTGGGGGTGGTTTGGAGAGAGCAAAGCATATGTTAATAAATTGCTGGTGGGTGGGAGAGAGCAAAGCATGTGTTGATGAATTGGGGGTGGCTGGGAGAGGGCAAAACATGTAATAATGAATTGGGGGTGGGAGAGAGCAAAGCATCTGATATTGAATTGGGGGTTGATGGGAGGGGGCAAAGCATGTGTTAATAAATTGGGGGTGGGTGAGAGAGAGCAAAGCATATGTTAACGAATTGGGGGTGGGTGGGAGAGAGCAAAGCATGTGATAATTAATTGGGGGTGGGTGGGAGAGATCTAAGTGTGACACCCCAGGGGTCTGGTTGCCACAGTGATAGAGATATTACGTCTGAGAGCAGGTGGGAGGTCCTTTGGTCAGGGATCCTGTGCATGCCACACCTCCTGCCCAGTCTTGGGAGGGGAAGAACTTCCCCTATATAAACCCGGGGCTGAAGCAGGGTTAGTCAGTCAAGGACAGTAGAGACAAGAAACAGCAGAAGCAATACTACTACGAGTCAGGGGCTGGCAGCTGCAGAGCTCGCCCTGATTGAGAAGATTTCTTACCGGACCCGGCGTCCGAGGCTGTGGGGACTAACTCTTACCCAGCAGCAGAAGCCGACCGGCAGGGGATTTCAGGTCCTCAGGCCCAGAAACCCGAAGGCACGGTCACACGCGTGGGACCAGCACCGCCATCGTGGAGCGGAAGCCATTAGAAGGCCCCGAGTCACCGGCCATACGGGTGAGCACCACACGGTACACTCAGGGACGTGGGCTACTTATATCCGCTTCTAGCAAGGTAGCCAGAAGAGTACAGTCAGTTTGGGAGGCCTACAACTCCGCCTGGCCAGGGGAGATCCCATCTGCTCAAGGACTGACCAGGCCCCGTTCACTAGCAAGTACTCCGGGAGGGTCTATCGTTGTTACCAGTAAAGACCCTGAATTACACCGCACCGTCTCTGAGTGGTTCCTGCTACCCCCATCATCCACATCTGCTGCCCTGAGGCCATACCCCTCCCGTTGGGGGTTATACCATCTACGCTGCACCATCCATCCACCGGCCTCAGCGGACTGTCCTGCAGCGGCAGCTCCATAGCTGCATTCAACGGGTGGCGTAGTCGTACAACATCTACCGCTGATACGTCGCCGCTCAGTTTGACTCCCTGGGCACGGACCGGGTCACCGCCACGAGACTACAACCCTCAAGAGATCCGGCTCCGGGTAAGCTCCCGCGTGCGCAACGCAGCGCGACACAGGCCCAGGGGCGCGTCAACTTTTGGCGTAGTCGGCAGGATTTCGTGCCCGCAACCACCGGGTACTGCGTGCCTGAAAAGCAAAGACTGTTCAAACTTACCAGTGGTGAGGTTTCCCGCCATCCGGCGCCATCTTCTGCCTTCTTCCCGCCATCCGCGAAGTTTTCCCGCCATCCGGCGCCATCTTCGGCCTTCTTCCCGCCATCCGTGGAGTTTTCCCGCCGTTGGACGCCATCTTGAGGACGCCGCGCGGGAAGAAGAGGGGCGTGGACTTCGAAAGCGCGCGAGAACTGAAGCCCCGCCTCACGTCCGGACGTTGCGTAAGGTCCTGGAAGGAGCCCAGCAGACGCCGACGTCACCGAAGCGCGACGGAAGGTCCTCAACCCTGACGATCTACTGCGGAGCCGCGGCCTACGGAACAGGATCATCGCAAGGTAGGCCACGGTCCACTAGGGGGGAGGAAGATGTCGGATACGGAGGAGAGCTTCACTGCCTCAACCCCCGCCAGCGCCACCGCTGCTGCAGTTATGCCCTTCACCATGCCCTATATCCCGGGAGCAGCTTGGCTACCCCAGTACTCAGGGGAGTCACATACCCTGCATGACTTTAGAGAAAAGCTGGATAGCCTCTTCCAGGTGTACCCCCTCACAGAAGAGCAAAAAGTGAGCATCCTGGTGGCCCAACTAACCGGGGCAGCTAAAAGGGAAGTAAAATCCTGGCCACCTGGGAGGAAGACTGTCGCAGGGATACTAACCCGGCTGAAGGATACCTTTGATACCCGCACCTCAGCCGAGATTAAGCTTAGATTCTACGGGTGCAAGCAGCGAGCGCATGAGAGTATAAGGGACTATGCACTAAACCTACAAGAGGCCCTGAGGGCCATTAAGCAGACCGACCCTGATGGAGTGGGAAACGAGGACAGGGTGTTGACTGAACAATTTATAGAGGGACTGTATTGTAATGCCCACCGAACCCAGTTGCGGGCGATGGCCTTACAGGATCCCCATCTGGGCTTTGCACAGTTCAAGGACAGAGCCATCCGGGTGCTCCGAGAACCGGCACCGGGTGGCGTTATGACCCACAGGCGCCCAGCTATTACTTACCACCAGGAGGCGGCGCCCTTGTCGGCAGGGCCTGTGGGAGCTGATGCGCAGGCTTTGGACAATGACCCGGCTCCAGACCTACACCATCAGGTCCAAGAGCTAGCTAAGAGCGTTGCTGCGCTAACCCGAACTGTGCAGTCTTTACAGGTTTCCACCCCAGGGAAGATCCAGCTGGCATCCGGACCGGAGGACATCCCGTGGCGTCGACCAAGGAGGACCCCACCGGCCAGAGGAAGACCCAGTGACCGATACAGCGAGGACGGACGACCCATCTGCCGCCGCTGCAATCAACCCGGACATATGGCAAGGTACTGTTCTTTAAACAGGCACAACCTGGGGTAGAGGGCCAACCCCCAGGAAAAAGATCACCAGGCCCATCGAACTGGCACGACAGATATGTGGGAGGACGTCCAGTCTTGCCTGTGGTACTGGATGGCATTCCCATGAGTGCCCTACTGGACACCGGATCACAGGTCACCACCATCCCGTACGTGCTCTTTAAGCAGTACTGGAATGACTCGGATATTACCCGCTACCCTGACGACGACTTGAGTATCATCGCCAGCAATGGCCAGCCCGTGCCACAGATCGGATTTAAAGAGGTGACCATCAAAATCGGTAGAGTCGAACTGGCAGCACAGGGACTGATCATTGTAGATATTGACAAACATGAGAGTCACCCAAAAGTAACTCTAGGAACTAATGTAATTGAAAATTGTCTTGCAGAGGTGATTTTCCTTTTACAGCAGGTTGCCAAGAACGCCAGCTCCGGCGAGCAGCGGGTGCTCCAGAAAGAGATCCGGGCACTGATGCGACGGCAACAGGTGGAACTCTCCGGCGGTGAGATTGGTAGCGTAAGAATGTGTGACCCTTTTCCTATTGCCATGCCCCCAAAAAGTGAAATGATGATTTGGTGCCGGGCAGCTATTGGTCTGAGAGGTAGAGATTACCAGGCAATGATAGAACCAGTTTACTCGGACAGTAGGCCCACCATTTTGACAGCACGGGGGGTGGTTGATGTACGCCATGGGAGGGTGCCCGTTCGCATAATAAATATCGGGGAGAGGGAAGTGTACCTGCCCCGGTATGCCACGCTAGCCAAATTATATACCATTAACCAAAATTCTATACAATCTGTGGAACCCTTGCCTCCATCTCACCCGGAGGAAGGTAACGGCTCTAAGAAAAACATGGAGGACTGGTGTCAGCAACTACATCTGGGTACTGACTCCACTCCCGCACACCAGAAACAAGGAGTCTATCGGGTGGTTCAGGAGTACGAGAGAGTGTTCAGTAAACACCCGTTAGACTTCGGGCGAGTCAAGGGGGTAGAACACCACATCCCCACGGGAGACCATCCTCCTATAAAAGAGAGGTATCGACCCGTACCCCCTGCCCACTACCAACACGCCAAGGGGATGCTTAGAGACATGAAGGAGGCTGGGGTGATCAGGGATAGCTGTAGCCCCTGGGCAGCTCCACTAGTCTTAGTCCGAAAGAAAGACAACACCATGAGGATGTGTGTAGATTACCGGAAAATCAATCGTATCACACACAAGGATGCGTACCCCTTACCAAGGATAGAGGAGTCATTGGCTGCTTTAAGATCTGCTAACTTCTTCTCTACCTTGGATCTCACTAGCGGGTACTGGCAGGTTCCTGTAGCAGAGGCGGACCAGGAGAAGACCGCATTCACCACCCCGATGGGACTTAGCGAGTTCACCTGCATGCCGTTCGGACTCTGCAACGCACCGGGAACCTTCCAACGACTAATGGAGTGTTGTCTGGGCCACAGAAACTTCGAGACGGTCCTGTTGTACCTGGACGATGTCATCGTATATTCCAAGACGTATGAGGACCACCTGAAACACCTGGCGGAAGTGTTCGAAGCTCTGGCGAGTTACGGCCTAAAGGTGAAACCCTCCAAGTGTCACCTCCTGAAACCAAAGGTGCAGTACCTGGGACACGTGGTGAGCGCTGACGGAGTGGCTCCCGACCCTGATAAGATCACCGCAATTAAGGAATGGCCAAGCCCCTCCAGCGTAAAAGAAGTGCGGCAGTTCCTCGGGTTGGTAGGCTACTACCGAAGGTTTATTCCCGGTTTCACCAAAAAGGCAGCACCTATGCAGGACCTCCTGATAGGCCAGTCCCGGAAGGCCAAGAACCAGAAGCCGCCCTTCAAATGGGAGGAGCTGGAAGAAGAGTCCTTCCGCCAGCTGAAGATGGCCCTCACGGGGGACGAAATCCTGGCGTACCCGGATTATAGCCAGCCCTTTATCCTCTACACCGACGCCAGTAACATCGGGCTAGGAGCCGTACTGTCCCAGATCCAGCAGGGGAAGGAACGAGTAATCGCCTACGCCAGCCGAAAACTGCGACCCACCGAAAGGAACCCCGAGAATTACAGCTCATTTAAGCTAGAGTTCCTGGCCGTAGTATGGGCAGTCACCGAGCGCTTTAAGCATTACCTCGCTTCTTCCCGGTTCACCGTGTACACGGATAACAACCCGTTCACACATCTGGACACGGCAAGACTCGGTGCCCTGGAGCAGAGGTGGATGGCCCGTCTGTCCAACTACGAGTTCACAATCAAATACCGGGCAGGACGCTCCAATACCAACGCGGACGCCCTGTCCAGGATGCCCAACCTGCCGGACGGAGGAGAAGATCCGGAGGGACTGGAAGAAGTTGAACTCCCTGCGTTCCACCGTCATGGGACTATCCAGTATTCCCACCGGGTAAGGAGTAAGCAGGCTGCTACGTTGAACCCCTTACCCCACTACAACTGGGCGGAAACGCAAGACAGCGACCCTGCCGTCCGACTGGTGAAGGAGATGCTGACTCGGCCGGAGGCTCGCCTTGAACCAGACGCTCCGGAGGAAGCCAAACAACTATGGGCAGAGAAGAGTCGACTGTTCCTTTACAAAGGGAAGTTGTGCCGCAGAATGGTTAACTCCCGGACGCATGAATTACTCTGGCAAGTAGTGGTGCCACGAAGAGACGCAGCCATGGTGATGGAGGCATACCACGACGGAGCTGGACACTTCGGGTGGAAGAAGCTGGAGTTCCTGCTGCGCGAGCGGTTCCACTGGGTAGGCATGAGGGGAACCATCGAGAAGTGGTGCAGAGACTGTGGCCCGTGCAACCTGAGAAGGAAGGACCGAGCCAGCCAGAAGACTCCCCTGCAGTCCATCGTCACCCGGCAACCGTTGGAACTGGTAGCCTTGGATCATGTAAAACTGACCCCAAGCAGAAGTGGCTACGTCTACGCGTTAACCATCGTGGATCATTACTCCCGGTTCTTGGTTGTCGTCCCCGTCAAGGACTTAACGGCTCAAACAGCAGCTAGAGCCTTCCAGCAGCACTTCTGCCGTCCACACGGGTACCCGGACCAAGTGCTGACGGACCAGGGACCTGCCTTTGAAGCGGAGGTCTTCCAGGAATTTTGCAATCTGTATGGCTGCCGGAAGATAAGGACGACACCCTACCATCCGCAAACTAATGGACTTTGTGAAAAAATGAACCAGGTGGTAATGGATCTTCTAAAAACGTTGCCCCTGGAAGAACGCAGTCTGTGGCCTGAGAAGTTGCCCGATCTGGTGGACCTATACAACCACATCCCGGTAGGTTCCACCAACTGTACCCCGGCTTACCTAATGAGGGCAAGACCTGGTAAGTTACCTGTTGACCTGGAAATGGGAGTCCTGACACCCGAGGACACTTCACCAGAAACAGACTGGGACACAGAGAGGCAGCAGCAGTACCGGAGAGTACAGGAGAGCGTGGAGCGAAGTCTCTGTCAGGCTAGGGAAAGACAAGAGAAAACTTACAACCAGTATGCTCCCGCTGTTCCCCTGGTACCCGGAGAGCAGGTCTTGAAGAGGAAGAGACGGCTCCACAAGTTGGACGACCAGTGGGAGAAGGACCCATACACCGTACTGCCCTCAAGCCACGAAAACCCGAAGGTTTGTACCATCAGTAAAGACGGAGGGGAAACCACAGCCATTGTATCCCGGGACCACCTGAAGAAGTGTCCCGAACAACTGAGGAACCCTGAAGAGGAACAAGAAGACCATCGACCCGTAGAGGAAAGGGAAGATATGGTTAGTACTGTGCTCGGGGACTTCCCTCGGTCTTGGACTCAAGTCAATGGTGCAGTCGTGGTACCCGTACTCACCTTCCTCCAACCAGCATCCCAAGCACCTACGGAGCAACAGGTAGAGCTGGAAGAACAGCCGGTCCAGGAGGCAGAAGACTCCACACAAGCAGAACAGGAGGATCAACCCTCCGCTTATAGTGAGCCTGCCGTACCCCTAGTGAGACAAAAAGCCGGTAGACAGCTGCCCAGTTTACCCTTGACAGCTCCTACACCCTGTAGTTCAGGGCCAGACAGTCAGCTCCGTAGGTCCACTAGGGCCACTAGAGGCCAGTTACCCGCACGCTGGAGGATTTGAAGTGTATAAATTGTTTTATTTATGTTTACCTGTGTATTGTTGCTTGTGTATAATTTTGTGTTTCCAGTTATTTGTAGGAGTCCTCGGTGGAGTTACCGGGAATCCTTGTACATAGTTGGAGCGTAACCCAGGACGGACTAAAGACTGTTAAGGACTCGGGGTAGGACAAACCCCTACCTGGTTACGTCTCCCTGTTTTGGTGAAATGGACACCTTGCTTTTCTTCAAAGACTGCACCCGGTTACGGACATGCCGTAACCATCTTTATATGTTTTTCTTATTGTATTATTATTGTTTTTATCTTGTTATGTTTTTCTAAAATATGTTTAGTCCCGGAGTACTAAATTTCACTAGGGGGGAATGTGACACCCCAGGGGTCTGGTTGCCACAGTGATAGAGATATTACGTCTGAGAGCAGGTGGGAGGTCCTTTGGTCAGGGATCCTGTGCATGCCACACCTCCTGCCCAGTCTTGGGAGGGGAAGAACTTCCCCTATATAAACCCGGGGCTGAAGCAGGGTTAGTCAGTCAAGGAGAGTAGAGACAAGAAACAGCAGAAGCAATACTACTACGAGTCAGGGGCTGGCAGCTGCAGAGCTCGCCCTGATTGAGAAGATTTCTTACCGGACCCGGCGTCCGAGGCTGTGGGGACTAACTCTTACCCAGCAGCAGAAGCCGACCGGCAGGGGATTTCAGGTCCTCAGGCCCAGAAACCCGAAGGCACGGTCACACGCGTGGGACCAGCACCGCCATCATGGAGCGGAAGCCATTAGAAGGCCCCGAGTCACCGGCCATACGGGTGAGCACCACACGGTACACTCAGGGACGTGGGTTACTTATACCCGCTTCTAGCAAGGTAGCCAGAAGAGTACAGTCAGTTTGGGAGGCCTACAACTCCGCCTGGCCAGGGGAGATCCCATCTGCTCAAGGACTGACCAGGCCCCGTTCACTAGCAAGTACTCCGGGAGGGTCTATCGTTGTTACCAGTAAAGACCCTGAATTACACCGCACCGTCTCTGAGTGGTTCCTGCTACCCCCATCATCCACATCTGCTGCCCTGAGGCCATACCCCTCCCGTTGGGGGTTATACCATCTACGCTGCACCATCCATCCACCGGCCTCAGCGGACTGTCCTGCAGCGGCAGCTCCATAGCTGCATTCAACGGGTGGCGTAGTCGTACAACATCTACCGCTGATACGTCGCCGCTCAGTTTGACTCCCTGGGCACGGACCGGGTCACCGCCACGAGACTACAACCCTCAAGAGATCCGGCTCCGGGTAAGCTCCCGCGTGCGCAACGCAGCGCGACACAGGCCCAGGGGCGCGTCATAAGCATGTGATAATGAATTGGGGGTGGGTGGGAGGGGGCAAAGCATGTGTTCATGAATTGGGGTGGGTGGGAGAGAGCAAAGCATGTGTTATTGAATTGGGGGTGGGTGGGAGAGAGCAAAGTATGTGTAAATGAATTGGGGATGGGTGAGAGAGAGAGAGCAAAGCATGTGATAATGAATTGTGGGTGGGAGAGATCTAAGCATGTGATAATGAATTGGTGGTGGGTGGGAGGGTGCAAAGCATGTGTTAATAAATTGAGGGTGGGTGGGAAAGAGCAAAGAATGTAATAATGAATTGGGTGAGAGAGAGCGGGCGAAGCATGTGATAATGAACAGGGGGTGGGTGAGAGAGCAAAGCATGTGATAATAAATTTGGTGTGGGTAGGAGAGAGCAAAGCATGTGATAATGAATTGGAGGTGGGAGAGAGTAAAGCATGTGATAATGAATTTGGGGTGGGTCGGGAATGAATTGGGGGTGGGTCGGAGAGATCTAAGCATGTGATAATGAATTGGGGGTGGGTGGGAGGGGGCAAAGCATATGTTAATGAATTGGGGAGGGTGAGAGAGCAAAGCATGTGATAATGAACAGGGGAGGGTGAGAGAGCAAAGCATGTGATAATGAATTGTGGGTGGGAGGGAGCAAAGCATGTGTTAATGAATTGGGGGAGGGAGAAAGCAAAGCATGTGCTAATGAATTGGGGATGGATGGGAGAGTGCAAACCATTTGATAATAAATTAGGGGTGGGTGGGAGAGATCAAAGCATGTGATGATGAACTGGGGGTTGGTGGCAGGGGGCAAAGCATGTGTTAATAAATTGGGGGTGGTTTGGAGAGAGCAAAGCATATGTTAATGAATTGCTGGTGGGTGGGAGAGAGCAAAGCATGTGTTGATGAATTGGGGGTGGCTGGGAGAGGGCAAAGCATGTGTTAATAAATTGGGGGTGGGTGAGAGAGAGCAAAGCATATGTTAACGAATTGGGGGTGGGTGGGAGAGAGCAAAGCATGTGATTATTAATTGGGGGTGGGTGGGAGAGATCTAAGCATGTGATAATGAATTGGGGGTGGGTGGGAGGGGGCAAAGCATGTGTTCATGAATCGGGGTGGGTGGGAGAGATCTAAGCATGTGATAATGAACTGGTGGTGGGTGGGAGGGTGCAAAGCATGTGTTAATAAATTGGGGGTGGGTGGGAAAGAGCAAAGCATGTAATAATGAATTGGGGGTGGGAGAGAGCAAAGCATGTCATAATGAATTGGGGGTGGGTGGGAGAGAGAAAACCATGTGTTTATGAATTGGGGATGGGTGAGAGAGCGCGGGCAAAGCATGTGATAATGGACAGGGGGTGGGTGAGAGAGCAAAGCATGTGATAATGAACAGGGGGTGGGTGAGAGAACAAAGTATGTGATAATGAATTGGAGGTGGGTGGGAGAGAGTAAAGCATGTGATAATGAATTTTGGGTGGGTCGGGAATGAATTGGGGGTGGGTCGGAGAGATCTAAGCATGTGATAATGAATTGGGGGTGAGTGGGAGGGGGCAAAGCGTATGTTAATGAATTGGGGATGGGTGAGAGAGAGCTAGCAAAGCATGTGATAATGAACAGGGGTGGGTGAGAGAGCAAAGCATGTGATAATGAATTGTGGGTGGGAGGGAGCAAAGCATGTGTTAATGAATTGGGGATTGGAGAGAGCAAAGCATGTGATAATGAACAGGGGGTGGGTGAGAGAACAAAGCATGTGTTAATGAATTGGGGGTGGGAGAGAGCAAACCATGTGTTAATGAATTGGGGGTGGGTGGGAGATATCAAAGCATGTGATAATGAATTGGGGGTGGGTGGGAGAGTGCAAACCATGTGTTAATGAATTGGGGGTGGGTGGGAGAGATCAAAGCATGTGATGATGAATTGGGGGTTGGTGGGAGGGAACAAAGCATGTGTTAATAAATTGGGGGTGGGTGGGAAAGAGCAAACCATGTGTTAATGAATTGGGGGTGGGTGGGAGATATCAAAGCATGTGATAATGAATTGGGGGTGGGTGGGAGAGAGCAAACCATGTGTTAATGAATTGGGAGTGGGTGGGAGAGATCAAAGCATGTGATGATGAATTGGGAGTTGGTGGGAGGGGGCAAAGCATGTGTTAATGAATTGGGGGTGGGTGGGAGAGAGCAAAGCTTGAATTACCCAATTAGGGGTGGGTGGGAGAGAGCAAAGCAAGTAATAATGAGTTGGGGGTGGGAGAGAGCAAAGCATGTGATATTGAATTGGGAGTTGGTGGTAGGGGGCAAAGCATGTGTTAATCAATTGGGGGTGGGTGGGAGAGAGCAAAGCATGTGTTAATGAATTGGAGGTGGGTGGGAGAGAGCAAAGCATGTGATAATTAATTGGGGGTGGGGGTGGGAGAGATCTAAGCATGTGATAATGAATTGGGGGTGGGTGGGAGGGGGCAAAGCATGTGTTAATAAATTGGGGGTAGGTGGGAGAGAGCAAAGCATATGTTAATGAATTGGGGTGGGAAAGAGCAAAGCATGTGATAATGAACAGGGGGTGGGTGAGAGAGCAAACCATGTGTTAATGAATTGGGGGTGGGTGGGAGATATCAAAGCATGTGATAATGAATTGGGGGTGGGTGGGAGAGAGTAAACCATGTGTTAATGAATTATGGGTGGGTGGGAGAGATTAAAGCACGTGATAACGAATTGGGGATGGGTGAGAGAAAGAGCAAAGCATGTGATAATGAATTGTGGGTGGGAGAGAGCAAAGCATGTAATAATGAATTGGGGTGGGTAGGAGAGAGCAAAGCATGTGATATTGAATTGGAGGTGGGTGGGAGAGAGCAAAGCATGTGATAATGAATTGGGGGTGGGTGGGAGTGATCTAAGCATGTGATAATGAATTGGGGGTGAGTGGGAGGGGGCAAAGCATGTGTTAATAAATTGGGGGTGGGTGGAAGAGAGCAAAGCATATGTTTATGAATTGGGGTGGGTGGGAGAGAGCAAAGTATGTAATAATGAATTGGGGGTGGGTGGGAGGGGGCAAGGCATGTGTTAATAAATTGCTGGTGGGTGGGAGAGAGTAAAGCATATTTTAATGAGTTGGGGGTGGGTGGGAGAGGACAAAGCATGTGTAAATGAATTGGGGATGTGTGAGAGAGAGAGCAAAGCCTGTGATAATGAACAGGGGGTGGGTCAGAGAGCAAACCATGTGATAATGAATTGTGGGTGGGAGAGATCTAAGCATGTGATAATGAATTGGGGATGGGTGAGAGAGAGCGAGCAAAGCATGCGATAATGAACAGGGGGTTGGTGAGCGAGCAAAGCGTGTGATAATGAACAGGGGTGGGTGAGAGAGCAAAGCATGTGTTAATGAATTGGGGGTGGGAGAGAGCAAAGCATGTATTAATGAATTGGGGATGGGTGGGAGATATCAAAGCATGTGATAATGAATTGGGGGTGGGTGGGAGAGAGCAAAGCATATGTTAATGAATTGGGGTGGGAAAGAGCAAAGCATGTGATAATGAACAGGGGGTGGGTGAGAGAGCAAACCATGTGTTAATGAATTGGGGGTGGGTGGGAGATATCAAAGCATGTGATAATGAATTGGGGGTGGGTGGGAGAGAGTAAACCATGTTTAATGAATTATGGGTGGGTGGGAGAGATTAAAGCACGTGATAACGAATTGGGGATGGGTGAGAGAAAGAGCAAAGCATGTGATAATGAATTGTGGGTGGGAGAGAGCAAAGCATGTAATAATGAATTGGGGTGGGTAGGAGAGAGCAAAGCATGTGATATTGAATTGGAGGTGGGTGGGAGAGAGCAAAACATGTGATAATGAATTGGGGGTGGGTGGGAGTGATCTAAGCATGTGATAATGAATTGGGGGTGAGTGGGAGGGGGCAAAGCATGTGTTAATAAATTGGGGGTGGGTGGAAGAGAGCAAAGCATATGTTTATGTGGCACCCCAGGGGTCTGGTTTTCCACAGTAATGTAATGTTATGTCTGAGAGCAGGTGGGAGGTCCTTTGGTCAGGGATCCTGTGCATGCCACACCTCCTGCCCAGTCTTGGGAGGGGAAGAACTTCCCCTATATAAACCCGGGGCTGAAGCAGGGTTAGTCAGTCAAGGAGAGTAGAGACAAGAAACAGCAGAAGCAATACTACTACGAGTCAGGGGCTGGCAGCTGCAGAGCTCGCCCTGATTGAGAAGATTTCTTACCGGACCCGGCGTCCGAGGCTGTGGGGACTAACTCTTACCCAGCAGCAGAAGCCGACCGGCAGGGGATTTCAGGTCCTCAGGCCCAGAAACCCGAAGGCACGGTCACACGCGTGGGACCAGCACCGCCATCATGGAGCGGAAGCCATTAGAAGGCCCCGAGTCACCGGCCATACGGGTGAGCACCACACGGTACACTCAGGGACGTGGGTTACTTATACCCGCTTCTAGCAAGGTAGCCAGAAGAGTACAGTCAGTTTGGGAGGCCTACAACTCCGCCTGGCCAGGGGAGATCCCATCTGCTCAAGGACTGACCAGGCCCCGTTCACTAGCAAGTACTCCGGGAGGGTCTATCGTTGTTACCAGTAAAGACCCTGAATTACACCGCACCGTCTCTGAGTGGTTCCTGCTACCCCCATCATCCACATCTGCTGCCCTGAGGCCATACCCCTCCCGTTGGGGGTTATACCATCTATGCTGCACCATCCATCCACCGGCCTCAGCGGACTGTCCTGCAGCGGCAGCTCCATAGCTGCATTCAACGGGTGGCGTAGTCGTCCTGCATCTACCGCTGTTACATCGCCGCTCAGTTTGACTCCCTGGGCACGGACCGGGTCACCGCCACGAGACTACAACCCTCAAGAGATCCGGCTCCGGGTAAGCTCCCGCGTGCGCAACGCAGCGCGACACAGGCCCAGGGGCGCGTCAACTTTGGCGTAGTCGGCAGGATTTCGTGCCCGCAACCACCGGGTACTGCGTGCCTGAAAAAGAGACTTTTCAAACTTACCTGTGGTGAAGATTCCCGCCATCCGGCGCCATCTTCAGCCTTCTTCCCGCCATCGGTGAAGTTTCCCGCCATCCGGCGCCATCTTCTGCCTTCTTCCCGCCATCCGTGGAGTTTTCCCGCCATTGGACGCCATCTTGAGGACGCCGCGCGGGAAGAAGAGGGGCGTGGACTCCGAAAGCGCGCGAGAACTGAAGCCCCGCCTCACGTCCGGACGTTGCGTGAGGTCCTGGAAGGAGCCCAGCAGACGCCGACGTCACAGGAGCGCGACGCCAGGTCCTCTACCCCGACGATTGACTGCGGAGCCGCGGCCTACGGAAGAGGATCTCCGGAAGGTAGGCCACGGTCCACTAGGGGGGAGGAGGACACCAGGAACGGACAGCAAGATGGCGGACCGGCAGCAGACTAAGCTGCCCAGCATCGGCAGTGCCCCAGTCGTCGCCGGCCCCGACCAGCGCCGGGAGAAGACGCGTGACGCAGGAGCGGTCACGGGAGCAGGTAAGAGGAGTCTCCCTGTCCCGGACGCTGCCAGCGTCAGCCTGCTCCCAGGCCCCCTGGTGGAGCCGCCGATTCCGGGCGCTGCAGACACCGACCTGCTCCAGCCCCCGCAACAAGCCCTGCGGCCAAGCCCTCCAGCCCTGGGCACTACCACCACCAGCCCGCGCCCAGGCCCAAAGTTGCACCCTCTGACCCCGGGCGCCATCAACGGCGACCCTCTCCACGCCTGGCCGCAAGGCCTGAACTCCCCAGGTGCAAAAGGACTGTACGCCCTCCACGTTAACCAAGGAGGAGCTGCAGTACTACCAATACGAGGAAAGCCAAGAGGACCCGGATGGGTCTGAAGCCTACACACAAGAAGGAGCAGGAGGATGCCGTTACTGAAGTACGGTAAAGTGGAACTGTACATAGTTACCCGTAGGGGTACTTGTGTTGCTAATTAAAATATGGTCCCCGTTGGGACAAGTGTGAACTGTTCCCGTGTGTCCCCTATCCTTAACCAGGCTGAGGACTGTGAGCAGCCAATCCTTCTCCCCACTGGCCGAGGACTGAGAGCGGCCATATCTTGTAAATATTATGTGTTTCCAGTTATTTATAGGAGTCCTTGGTGGATTTACCGGGAATCCTTTGTACAGTTAGTGGAGCGTAACCCAGGATGGACTAAAAGACTGTTAAGGACTCGGGGTAGGACAGACCCCTACCTGGTTACGTCTCCCTGTTTTGGTGAAATGGACACCTTGCTTTCTTCAAAGACTGCACCCGGTTACGGACACGCCGTGACCAGCTTTATGCGTTTCCTTATTGTAATGTTATTGTTTATACTTTGTTATGTTACAAAAATATGTTTAGTCCCGGAGTACTAAATTTCACTAGGGGGGAATGTGGCACCCCAGGGGTCTGGTTTTCCACAGTAATGTAATGTTATGTCTGAGAGCAGGTGGGAGGTCCTTTGGTCAGGGATCCTGTGCATGCCACACCTCCTGCCCAGTCTTGGGAGGGGAAGAACTTCCCCTGTATAAACCCTGGGCTGAGGCAGGGTTAGTCAGTCAAGGAGAGTAGAGACAGAGAAGCAGCATAGGAAGAAACAGCAGAAGCTCAGTGGGAGCAATATTACTACGAGTCAGGGGCTGGCAGCTGCAGAGCTCGCCCTGACTGAGAAGCTTTCTTACCGGACCCGGCGTCCGAGGCTGTGGGGACTAACTCTTACCCAGCAGCAGAAGCCGACCGGCAGGGGATTTCAGGTCCTCAGGCCCAGAAACCCGAAGGCACGGTCACACGCGTGGGACCAGCACCGCCATCGTGGAGCGGAAGCCATTAGAAGGCCCCGAGTCACCGGCCATACGGGTGAGCACCACACGGTACACTCAGGGACGTGGGCTACTTATATCCGCTTCTAGCAAGGTAGCCAGAAGAGTACAGTCAGTTTGGGAGGCCTACAACTCCGCCTGGCCAGGGGAGATCCCATCTGCTCAAGGACTGACCAGGCCCCGTTCACTAGCAAGTACTCCGGGAGGGTCTATCGTTGTTACCAGTAAAGACCCTGAATTACACCGCACCGTCTCTGAGTGGTTCCTGCTACCCCCATCATCCACATCTGCTGCCCTGAGGCCATACCCTTCCCGTTGGGGGTTATACCATCTACGCTGCACCATCCATCCACCGGCCTCAGCGGACTGTCCTGCAGCGGCAGCTCCATAGCTGCATTCAACGGGTGGCGTAGTCGTCCTGCATCTACCGCTGTTACATCGCCGCTCAGTTTGACTCCCTGGGCACGGACCGGGTCACCGCCACGAGACTACAACCCTCAAGAGATCCGGCTCCGGGTAAGCTCCCGCGTGCGCAACGCAGCGCGACACAGGCCCAGGGGCGCGTCATTTATGAATTGGGGTGGGTGGGAGAGAGCAAAGTATGTAATAATGAATTGGGGGTGGGTGGGAGGGGGCAAAGCATGTGTTAATAAATTGCTGGTGGGTGGGAGAGAGTAAAGCATATTTTAATGAGTTGGGGGTGGGTGGGAGAGGACAAAGCATGTGTAAATGAATTGGGGATGTGTGAGAGAGAGAGCAAAGCCTGTGATAATGAACAGGGGGTGGGTCAGAGAGCAAACCATGTGATAATGAATTGTGGGTGGGAGAGATCTAAGCATGTGATAATGAATTGGGGATGGGTGAGAGAGAGCGAGCAAAGCATGCGATAATGAACAGGGGGTTGGTGAGCGAGCAAAGCGTGTGATAATGAACAGGGGTGGGTGAGAGAGCAAAGCATGTGTTAATGAATTGGGGGTGGGAGAGAGCAAAGCATGTATTAATGAATTGGGGATGGGTGGGAGATATCAAAGCATGTGATAATGAATTGGGGGTGGGTGGTAAAGAGCAAACCATGTGTTAATGAATTGGGGATGGGTGAGAGAGCGAGCAAAGCATGTGATAATGAATTGTGTGTGGGAGGGAGCAAAGCATGTGTTAATGAATTGGGGTGAGTGGGAGGGGGCAAAGCATGTGCTAATAAATTAGGGATGGGTGGGAGAGAGCAAAGCATGTGTTAATCAATTGGGGGTGGGTGGGAGATCAAAGCATGTGTTAATGAATTGGGGGTGGGTGGAAGAGAGCAAACCATTTGTTAATAAATTTGGGGTGGGTGAGAGAGATCAAAGCATGTGTTAATGAATTAGGGGTGTGTGGGAGGGAGCAAACCATGTGTTAATGAATTGGGGGTGGGTGGGAGAGAGCAAAGCATGTGTTAATGAATTGGGGATGGGTGGGAGAGAGCAAAGCATGTGTTAATCAATTGGGGGTGGGTGGGAGAGAGCAAAGCATGTGTTAATGAATTGGGGATGGGTGAGAGAGCAAACCATGTGTTAATGAATTGGGGGTGGGTGGGAGAGAGCAAAGCATGTGTTAACGAATTGGGGATGGGTGGGAGAGAGCAAACCATGTGTTAATGAATTGAGGGTGGGTGGGAGATATCAAAGCATGTGATAATGAATTGGGGGTGGATGGGAGGGGGCAAAGCATGTGTTCATGAATCGGGGTGGGTGGGAAAGAACAATGCATGTGTTAATGAATTGGGGTGGGTGGGAGAGAGCAAAGCATGTGTTAATCAATTGGGGGTGGGTGGGAGAGAGCAAAACATGTGTTAATGAATTGGGGATGGTTGAAAGAGAGAGCAAAGCATGTGATAATGAACAGGGGGTCGGTGAGAGAGCAAACCATGTGATAATGAATTGTGAGTGGGAGAGATTTAAGCATGTGATAATGAATTGGGGATGGGTGAGAGAGAGCAAAGCATATGTTAATGAATTGGGGTGGGTGGGAAAGAGCAAAGCATGTGTTAATGAATTGGGGATGGGTGAGAGAGAGCGGGCAAAGCATGTGATAATGAACAGGGGGTGGGTGAGAGAGCAAAGCATGTGATAATGAACAGGGGGTGGGTGAGAGAACAAAGCATGTGTTAATGAATTGGGGGTGGGAGAGAGCAAACCATGTGTTAATGAATTGGGGGTGGGTGGGAGATATCAAAGCATGTGATAATAAATTGGGGGTGGGTGGGAGGGAGCAAACCATGTGTTAATGAATTGGGGGTGGGTGGCAGATATCAAAGCATGTGATAATGAATTGGGGGTGGGTGGGAGAGAGTAAACCACTTGTTAATGAATTAGGGGTGGGTGGGAAAGAGCAAAGCATGTGTTAATGAATTGGGGATGGGTGAGAGAGAGAGCAAAGCATGTGATAATGAACAGGGGGTGGGTGAGAGAGCAAAGCATGTGATTATGAATTGTGGGTGGGAGAGAGAAAAGCATGTGATAATGAATTAGGGGTGGGTGGGAGAGAGCAAACTATGTGTAAATGAATTGGGGATGGGTGAGAGAGAGAGCAAAGCATGTGATAATGAACAGGGGGTGGGTGAGAGAGCAAACCATGTGATAATGAATTGTGGGTGGGTGGGAGAGAGCACAGCGTGTGTTAATGAATTGGGGTGGGTGGGAGAGAGCAAAGCTTGTATTAACCAATTAGGGGTGGTGGGAGAGAGCAAAGCATGTAATAATGAATTGGGGGTGGGAGAGAGCAAAGCATGTGATATTGAATTGGGGGTTGGTAGGAGGGGGAAAAGCATGTGTTAATAAATTGGGGGTGGGTGGGTGAGAGCAAGGCATGTGTTAATGAATTGGGGGTGGGTGGGAGAGAGCAAAGCTTGTATTAACCAATTAGGGGTTGGTGGGAGAGAGCAAAGCATGTTTTAATGAATTAGGGGTGGATGGGAGAGAGCAAAGCATGTGTTAATCAATTGGGGGTGGGTGGGAGAGAGCAAAGCATGTGTTAATCAATTGGGGGTTGGTGGGAGAGAGCAAAGCATGTAATAAAGAATTGGGGTGGGAGAGAGCAAAGCATGTGATATTGAATTGGGGGTTGGTGGGAGTGGGCAAAGCATGTGTTAATAAATTGGGGGTGGGTGGGAGAGAGCAAAGCATGTGTTAATGAATTGGGGGTGGGTGAGAGAGAGCAAAGCATGTGTTAATGAATTGGGGGTGGGTGGGAGAGAGCAAAGCATGTGTTAATCAATTGGGGGTGGGTGGAAGAGAGCAAAGCATGTGTTAATGAATTGGGGATGGGTGAGAGAGCAAAGCATGTGATAATGAATTGGAGGTGGGTGGGAGAGAGCAAAGCATGTGATAATTAATTGGGGGTGGGTGGTAGGGGGCAAGGCATGTGTTAATAAATTGGGGGTAGGTGAGAGAGAGCAAAGCATATGTTAATGAATTGGGGTGGGTTGAAAAGAGCAAAGCATGTAATAATGAATTGGGGGTGGGAGAGAGCAAAGCATGTGTTAATGAATTGGGGATGGGTGAGAGAGAGCAGGCAAAGCATGTGATAATGAATAGGGGGTGGGTGAGAGAGCAAAGCATGTGATAATGAACAGGGGGTGGGTGAGAGAACAAAGCATGTGTTAATGAATTGGGGGTGGGAGGGAGCAAACCATGTGTTAATGAATTGGGGGTGGGTGGGAGATATCAAAGCATGTGATAATGAATTGGGGGTGGGTGGGAGAGAGCAAACCATGTGTTATTGAATTGGGGGTGGGTGGGAGATATCAAAGCATGTGTTAATGAATTGGGGTGGGTGGGTGAGAGCAAAGCATGTGTTAATAAATTGGGGATGGGTGAGAGAGAGAGCAAAGCATGTGATAATGATTTGTGGGTGGGAGAGAGCAAAGCATGTGATAATGAATTGGGGGTGGGTAGGAGAGAGCAAAGCATGTGATAATGAATTGGGGGTGGGTGGGAGAGAGCAAAGCATGTGATAATGAATTGGAGGTGGGTGGGAGAGAGCAAAGCATGTGATAATGAATTGGGGACGGGTGAGAGAGAGAGCAAAGCATGTGATAATGATTTGTGGGTGGGAGAGAGCAAAGCATGTGATAATGAATTGGGGGTGGGTGAGAGAGAGCAAAGCATGTGATAATGAATTGGGGATGGGTGAGAGAGAGAGCAAAGCATGTGATAATGATTTGTGGGTGGGAGCGAGCAAAGCATGTGATAATGAATTGGGGGTGGGTGGGAGAGAGCAAAGCATGTGATAATGAATTGGAGGTGGGTGGGAGCGAGCAAAGCATGTGATAATGAACAGGGGGTCGGTGAGAGAGCAATCCATGTGATAATGAATTGGTGGTGGGTGGGAGGGTGCAAAGCATGTGTTAATAAATTGGGGGGTAGGTGGGAGAGAGCAAAGCATATGTTAATGAACTGGTTTGGGTGGGAAAGAGCAAAGCATGTAATAATGAATTGGGGGTAGGAGAGAGCAAAGCATGTGTTAATGAATTGGGGATGGGTGAGAGACAGCGGGCAAAGCATGTGATAATGAACAGGGGGTGGGTGAGAGAGCAAAGCATGTGATAATGAACAGGGGGTGGGTGAGAGAACAAAGCATGTGTTAATGAATTGGGGGTGGGAGAGAGCAAACCATGTGTTAATGAATTGGGGGTGGGTGGGAGATATCAAAGCATGTAATAATGAATTGGGGGTGGGTAGGAGAGAGCAAACCATGTGTTAATGAATTGGGGATGGGTGAGAGAGAGAGCAAAGCATGTGATAATGAACAGGGGGTGGGTGAGAGAGGAAAACATGTGATAATGAATTATGGGTGGGAGAGAGCAAAGCGTGTGATAATGAATTGGAGGTGGGTGGGAGAGAGCAAAGCATGTGATAATGAATTATGGGTGGGAGAGAGCAAAGCATGTAATAATGAATTGGGGGTGGGAGAGAGCAAAGCATGTGTTAATGAATTGGGGATGGGTGAGAGAGAGAGCAAAGCATGTGATAATGAACAGGGGGTGGGTGAGAGAGCAAAGCATGTGATAATGAATTATGGGTGGGAGAGAGCAAAGCATGTGATAATGAATTGGGGGTGGGTAGGAGAGAGCAAAGCGTGTGATAATGAATTGGAGGTGGGTGGGAGAGAGCAAAGCATGTGATAATGAATTATGGGTGGGAGAGAGCAAAGCATGTAATAATCAATTGGGGGTGGGAGAGAGCAAAGCATGTGTTAATGAATTGGGGATGGGTGAGAGAGAGCGGGCAAAGCATGTGATAATGAACAGGGGGTGGGTGAGAGAGCAAAGCATGTGATAATGAACAGGGGGTGAGTGAGAGAACAAAGCATGTGTTAATGAATTGGGGGTGGGAGAGAGCAAACCATGTGTTAATGAATTGGGGGTGGGTGGGAGATATCAAAGCATGTAATAATGAATTGGGGGTGGGTAGGAGAGAGCAAACCATGTGTTAATGAATTGGGGGTGGGTGGGAGAGAGTAAACCACGTGTTAATGAATTGGGGGTGGGTGGGAGAGAGTAAGCCACGTGTTAATGAATTGGGGGTGGGTGGGAGAGAGCAAAGCATGTGTTAATGAATTGGGGATGGGTGAGAGAGAGAGCAAAGCATGTGATAATGAATTGGGGATGGGTGAGAGAGAGAGCAAAGCATGTGATAATGATTTGTGGGTGGGAGAGAGCAAAGCATGTGATAATGAATTGGGGATGGGTGAGAGAGAGCAAAGCATGTGATAATGATTTGTGGGTGGGAGAGAGCAAAGCATGTGATAATGAATTGGGGGTGGGTGGGAGAGAGCAAAGCATGTGATAATGAATTGGAGGTGGGTGGGAGAGAGCAAAGCATGTGATAATGAATTGGGGGTGGGTGGGAGAGATCTAATCATTTTATAATGAATTGGGGGTGAGTGGGAGGGGGCTAAGCATGTGCTAATAAATTGGGGGTGGGTGGGAGAGAGTAAAGCTTGTATTAAACAATTAGGGGTGGGTGGGAGAGAGCAAAGCATGTAATAATGAATTGGGGGTGGGAGACAGCAATCCATGTGATAATGAATTGTGGGTGGGAGAGATCTAAACATGTGATAATGAATTGGGGATGAGTGAGAGAGAGAGCAAAGCATGTGATAATGAACAGGGGGTCGGTGAGAGAGCAAACCATGTGATAATGAATTGGTGGTGGGTGGGAGGGTGCAAAGCATGTGTTAATAAATTGGGGGGTAGGTGGGAGAGAGCAAAGCATATGTTAATGAATTGGTTTGGGTGGGAAAGAGCAAAGCATGTGATAATGAACAGGGGGTGGGTGAGAGAACAAAGCATGTGTTAATGAATTGGGGGTGGGAGAGAGCAAACCATGTGTTAATGAATTGGGGGTGGGTGGGAGATATCAAAACATGTAATAATGAATTGGGGGTGGGTAGGAGAGAGCAAACCATGTGTTAATGAATTGGGGGTGGGTGGGAGATATCAAAGCTTGTGATAATGAATTGGGGGTGGGTGGGAGAGAGTAAACCACATGTTAATGAATTGGGGGTGGGTGGGAGAGAGCAAAGCATGTGTTAATGAATTGGGGATGGGTGAGAGAGAGAGCAAAGCATGTGATAATGAACAGGGGGTGGGTGAGAGAGCAAAGCATGTGATAATGAATTATGGGTGAGAGAGAGCAAAGCATGTGATAATGAATTGGGGGTGGGTAGGAGAGAGCAAAGCGTGTGATAATGAATTGGAGGTGGGTGGGAGAGAGCAAAGCATGTGATAATGAATTATGGGTGGGAGAGAGCAAAGCATGTAATAATTAATTGGGGGTGGGAGAGAGCAAAGCATGTGTTAATGAATTGGGGATGGGTGAGAGAGAGCGGGCAAAGCATGTGATAATGAACATGGGGTGGGTGAGAGAGCAAAGCATGTGATAATGAATAGGGGGTGGGTGAGAGAACAAAGCATGTGTTAATGAATTGGGGGTGGGAGAGAGCAAACCATGTGTTAATGAATTGGGGGTGGGTGGGAGATATCAAAGCATGTAATAATGAATTGGGGGTGGGTAGGAGAGAGCAAACCATGTGTTAATGAATTGGGGGTGGATGGGAGATATCAAAGCATGCGATAATGAATTGGGGGTGGGTGGGAGAGAGTAAACCACGTGTTAATGAATTGGGGGTGGGTGGGAGAGAGTAAACCACGTGTTAATGAATTGGGGGTGGGTGGGAGAGAGCAAAGCATGTGTTAATGAATTGGGGATGGGTGAGAGAGAGAGCAAAGCATGTGATAATGAACAGGGGGTGGGTGAGAGAGCAAAGCATGTGATAATGAATTATGGGTGGGAGAGAGCAAAGCATGTGATAATGAATTGGGGGTGGGTAGGAGAGAGCAAAGCGTGTGATAATGAATTGGAGGTGGGTGGGAGAGAGCAAAGCATGTGATAATGAATTATGGGTGGGAGAGAGCAAAGCATGTAATAATGAATTGGGGGTGGGAGAGAGCAAAGCATGTGTTAATGAATTGGGGATGGGTGAGAGAGAGCGGGCAAAGCATGTGATAATGAACAGGGGGTGGGTGAGAGAGCAAAGCATGTGATAATGAACAGGGGGTGGATGAGAGAACAAAGCATGTGTTAATGAATTGGGGGTGGGAGAGAGCAAACCATGTGTTAATGAATTGGGGGTGGGTGGGAGATATCAAAGCATGTAATAATGAATTGGGGGTGGGTAGGAGAGAGCAAACCATGTGTTAATGAATTGGGGGTGGGTGGGAGATATCAAAGCATGTGATAATGAATTGGGGGTGGGTGGGAGAGAGTAAACCACGTGTTAATGAATTGGGGGTGGGTGGGAGAGAGTAAACCACGTGTTAATGAATTGGGGGTGGGTGGGAGAGAGCAAAGCATGTGTTAGTGAATTGGGGATGGGTGAGAGAGAGAGCAAAGCATGTGATAATGAACAGGGGGTGGGTGAGAGAGCAAAGCATGTGATAATGAATTATGGGTGGGAGAGAGCAAAGCATGTGATAATGAATTGGGTTTGGGTAGGAGAGAGCAAAGTGTGTGATAATGAATTGGAGGTGGGTGGGAGAGAGCAAAGCATGTGATAATGAATTATGGGTGGGAGAGAGCAAAGCATGTGATAATGAATTGTGGGTGGGTGGGAGAGAGCACAGCGTGTGTTAATGAATTGGGGTGGGTGGGAGAGAGCAAAGCTTGTATTAACCAATTATGGGTGGGTGGGAGAGAGCAAAGCATGTAATAATGAATTGGGGGTGGGAGAGAGCAAAGCATGTGATATTGAATTGGGGTTTGTAGGAGGGGGCAAAGCATGTGTTAATAAATTGGGAGCGGGTGGGTGAGAGCAAAGCATGTGTTAATGAATTGGGGGTGGGTGGGAGAGAGCTAAGCTTGTATTAACCAATTAGGGGTTGGTGGGAGAGAGCAAAGCATGTAATAATAAATTGGGGGTGGGAGAGAGCAAAGCATGTGATATTGAATTGGGGGTTGGTGGGAGGGGGTAAAGCATGTGTTAATAAATTGGGGGTGGGTGGGAGAGAGCAAAGCATGTGTTAATGAATTGGGGGTGGGTGGGAGAGAGCAAAGCATGTGTTAATCAATTGGGGGTGGGTGGAAGAGAGCAAAGCATGTGTTAATGAATTGGGGATGGGTGAGAGAGCAAAGCATGTGATAATGAATTGTGAGTGGGAGAGAGCAAATCATGTGATAATGAATTGGAGGTGGGTGGGAGAGAGCAAAGCATGTGATAATTAATTGGTGATGGGTGGGAGAGATCTAAGCATGTGATAATGAATTGGGGGTGGGTGGGAGGGGGCAAAGCATGTGTTAATAATTTGGGGATAGGTGAAAGAGAGCAAAGCATATATTAATGAATTGGGGTGGGTGGGAGAGAGCAAAGCATGTGATAATGAACAGGGGGTGGGTGAGAGAGCAAAGCATGTGATAATGAACAGGGTGTGGGTGAGAGAACAAAGCATGTGTTAATGAATTGGGGGTGGGAGAGAGCAAACCATGTGTTAATGAATTGGGGTGGGTGGGAGAGAGCAAACCATGTGTTATTGAATTGGGGGCGGGTGGGAGATATCAAAGCATGTGTTAATGAATTGTGGGTGGGTGGGAGAGAGCAAAGCATGTGTTAATGAATTGGGGGTGGGTGAGAGAGAGAGCAAAGCATGTGATAATGAATTGTGGGTGGGAGAGAGCAAAGCATGTGATAATGAATTGGGGGTGGGTAGGAGAGAGCAAAGCATGTGATAATGAATTGGAGGTGGGTGGGAGAGAGCAAAGCATGTGATAATGAATTGGGAGCGGGTGGGAGAGATCTAAACATGTGATAATGAATTGGGGGTGAGTGGGAGGGGGCTAAGCATGTGCTAATAAATTGGGGGTGGGTGGGAGAGAGCAAAGCATATGTTCATGAATTGAGGTGGGTGGGAGAGAGCAAAGCATATGTTAATGAGTTGGGGGTGGGTGGGCGTGAGCAAAGCATGTGTATATGAATTGGGGATGGGTGAGAGAGAGAGCAAAGCATGTGATAATGAACAGGGGGTGGGTGAGAGAGCAAACCATGTGATAATGAATTGTGGGTGGGAGAGATCTAAGCATGTGATAATGAATTGGGGGGTGGGTGGGAGAGAGCAAACCATGTGTTAATGAATTGGGAATGGGTGAGAGAGAGCGAGCAAAGCATGTGATAATGAACAGGGGGTTGGTGAGCGAGCAAAGCATGTGATAATGAACAGGGGTGGGTGACAGAGCAAAGCATGGGTTAATGAATTGGGGGTGGGAGAGAGCAAAGCATGCATTAATGAATTGGGGATGGGTGGGAGATATCGAAGCATGTGATAATGAATTGGGGGTGGGTGCGAGAGAGCAAACCATGTGTTAATGAATTGGGGATGGGTGAGAGAGCGAGCAAAGCATGTGATAATGAACAGGGGGTGGGTGAGCGAGCAAAGCATGTGATAATGAATTGTGGGTGGGAGGAAGCAAAGCATGTGTTAATGAATTGGGGGTGGGAGAGAGTAAAGCATGTGATAATGAATTGTGGGTGCGTAGGAGAGAGCAAAGCATGTGTTAATGAATTGGGGATGGGTGAGAGAGAGCGTGCAAAGCATGTGATAATGAACAGGGAGTGGGTGAGAGAGCAAAGCATGTGATAATGAACAGGGGGTGGGTGAGAGAACAAAGCATGTGTTAATGAATTGGGGGTGGGAGAGAGCAAACCATGTGTTAATGAATTAGGGGTGGGTGGGAGATATCAAAGCATGTGATAATGAATTGGGGGTGGGTGGGAGAGAGCAACCCATGTGTTAATGAATTGGGGGTGGGTGGGAGATATCAAAGCATGTGATAATGAATTGGGGGTGGGTGGGAGAGAGTAAACCACGTGTTAATGAATTGGGGGTGGGTGGGAGAGAGCAAAGCATGTGTTAATGAATTGGGGATGGGTGAGAGAGAGAGCAAAGTATGTGATAATGAACAGGGGGTGGGTGAGAGAGCAAAGCATGTGATAATGAATTGTGGGTGGGAGAGAGCAAAGCATGTGATAATGAATTGGGGGTTGGTAGGAGAGAGCAAAGCGTGTGATAATGAACTGGAGGTGGGTGGGAGAGAGCAAAGCATGTGATAATGAATTATGTGTGGGAGAGAGCAAAGCATGTGATAATGAATTGTGGGTGAGTGGGAGAGAGCACAGCGTGTGTTAATGAATTGGGGTGGGTGGGAGAGAGCAAAGCTTGTATTAACCAATTAGGGGTTGGTGGGAGAGAGCAAAGCATGTAATAATGAATTGGGGGTGGGAGAGAGCAAAGCATGTGATATTGAATTGGGGGTTGGTGGGAGGGGGTAAAGCATGTGTTAATAAATTGGGGGTGGGTTGGAGAGAGCAAACCATGTGTTAATGAATTGGGGGTGGGTGGGAGATATCAAAGCATGTGATAATGAATTGGGGGTGGGTGGGAGAGAGTAAACCACGTGTTAATGAATTGGGGGTGGGTGGGAGAGAGCAAAGCATGTGTTAATGAATTGGGGATGGGTGAGAGAGAGAGCAAAGCATGTGATAATGAACAGGGGGTGGGTGAGAGAGCAAAGCATGTGATAATGAATTATGGGTGGGAGAGAGCAAAGCATGTGATAATGAATTGGGGGTGGGTAGGAGAGAGCAAAGCGTGTGATAATGAATTGGAGGTGGGTGGGAGAGAGCAAAGCATGTGATAATGAATTATGGGTGGGAGAGAGCAAAGCATGTGATAATGAATTGTGGGTGGGTGGGAGAGAGCACAGCGTGTGTTAATGAATTGGGGTGGGTGGGAGAGAGCAATGCTTGTATTAACCAATTAGGGGTGGGTGGGAGAGAGCAAAGCATGTAATAATGAATTGGGGATGGGAGAGAGCAAAGCATGTGATATTGAATTGGGGGTTGGTAGGAGGGGGAAAAGCATGTGTTAATAAATTGGGAGTGGGTGGGTGAGAGCAAAGCATGTGTTAATGAATTGGGGGTGGGTGGGAGAGAGCAAAGCTTGTATTAACCAATTAGGGGTTGGTGGGAGAGAGCAAAGCATGTAATAATGAATTGGGGGTGGGAGAGAGCAAAGCATGTGATATTGAATTGGGGGTTGGTGGGAGGGGTTAAAGCATGTGTTAATAAATTGGGGGTGGGTGGGAGAGAGCAAAGCATGTGTTAATGAATTGGGGTTGGGTGGGAGAGAGCAAAGCATGTGTTAATGAATTGGGGGTGGGTGGGAGAGAGCAAAGCATGTGTTAATCAATTGGGGGTGGGTGGAAGAGAGCAAAGCATGTGTTAATAAATTGGGGATGGGTGAGAGAGCAAAGCATGTGATAATGAATTGTGAGTGGGAGAGAGCAAAGCATGTGATAATGAATTGGAGGTGGGTGGGAGAGAGCAAAGCATGTGATAATTAATTGGGGATGGGTGGGAGAGATCTAAGCATGTGATAATGAATTGGGGTGGGTGGGAGGGGGCAAAGCATGTGTTAATAATTTGGGGATAGGTGAGAGAGAGCAAAGCATATGTTAATGAATTGGGGTGGGTGGGAGAGAGCAAAGCATGTGATAATGAACAGGGGGTGGGTGAGAGAGCAAAGCATGTGATAATGAACAGGGTGTGGGTGAGAGAACAAAGCATGTGTTAATGAATTGGGGGTGGGAGAGAGCAAAGCATGTGTTAATGAATTGGGGATGGGTGAGAGAGAGAGCAAAGCATGTGATAATGAATTGTGGGTGGGAGAGAGCAAAGCATGTGATAATGAATTGGGGGTGGGTAGGAGAGAGCAAAGCATGTGATAATGAATTGGAGGTGGGTGGGAGAGAGCAAAGCATGTGATAATGAATTGGGAGTGGGTGGGAGAGATCTAAGCATGTGATAATGAATTGGGGGTGAGTGGGAGGGGGCTAAGCATGTGCTAATAAATTGGGGGTGGGTGGGAGAGAGCAAAGCATATGTTCATGAATTGAGGTGGGTGGGAGAGAGCAAAGCATATGTTAATGAGTTGGGGGTGGGTGGGCGTGAGCAAAGCATGTGTAAATGAATTGGGGATGGGTGAGAGAGAAAGCAAAGCATGTGATAATGAACAGGGGGTGGGTGAGAGAGCAAACCATGTGATAATGAATCGTGGGTGGGAGAGATCTAAGCATGTGATAATGAATTGGGGGGTGGGTGGGAGAGAGCAAACCATGTGTTAATGAATTGGGAATGGGTGAGAGAGAGCGAGCAAAGCATGTGATAATGAACAGGGGGTTGGTGAGCGAGCAAAGCATGTGATAATGAACAGGGGTGGGTGACAGAGCAAAGCATGTGTTAATGAATTGGGGGTGGGAGAGAGCAAAGCATGCATTAATGAATTGGGGATGGGTGGGAGATATCGAAGCATGTGATAATGAATTGGGGGTGGGTGCGAGAGAGCAAACCATGTGTTAATGAATTGGGGATGGGTGAGAGAGCGAGCAAAGCATGTGATAATGAACAGGGGGTGGGTGAGCGAGCAAACCATGTGATAATGAATTGTGGGTGGGAGGAAGCAAAGCATGTGTTAATGAATTGGGGGTGGGAGAGAGTAAAGCATGTGATAATGAATTGTGGGTGTGTAGGAGAGAGCAAAGCATGTGCTAATGAATTGGAGGTGGGTGGGAGAGAGCAAAGCATGTGATAATGAATTGGTGGTGAGTGGGAGGGGGCAAAGCATGTGTTAATAAATTAGGGGTGGGTGGGAGAGAGCAAAGCATATGTTAATGAATTGGGGGTGGGTGGGAGAGAGCAAAGCATGTGTTAATGAATTGGGGGTGGGTGGAAGAGAGCAAACCATTTGTTAATAATTTAGGGGTGGGTGGGAGAGACCAAAGCATGAGTTAATAAATTAGGGGTGTGTGGGAGAGAGCAAAGCATGTGCTCATGAATTGGGGTGGGTGGGAGAGAGCAAAGCATGTGTTAATGAATTGGGGGTGGGTGGGAGAGAGCAAAGCATGTGTTAATCCATTGGGGGTGGGTGGGAGAGAGCAAAACATGTGTTAATGAATTGGGGATGGGTGAAAGAGAGAGCAAAGCATGTGATAATGAACAGGGGGTCGGTGAGAGAGCAAACCATGTGATAATGAATTGTGAGTGGGAGAGATCTAAGCATGTGATAATGAATTGGTGGTGGGTGGGAGGGTGCAAAGCATGTGTTAATAAATTGGGGGTAGGTGGGAGAGAGCAAAGGATATGTTAATGAATTGGGGTGGGTGGGAAAGAGCAAAGCATGTAATAATGAATTGGGGGTGGGAGAGAGCAAAGCATGTGTTAATGAATTGGGGATGGGTGAGAGAGAGCGGGCAAAGCATGTGATAATGAACAGGGAGTGGGTGAGAGAGCAATGCATGTGATAATGAACAGGGGGTGGGTGAGAGAACAAAGCATGTGTTAATGAATTGGGGGTGGGAGAGAGCAAACCATGTGTTAATGAATTGGGGGTGGGTGGGAGATATCAAAGCATGTGATAATGAATTGGGGGTGGGTGGGAGAGAGTAAACCACGTGTTAATGAATTGAAGGTGGGTGGGAGAGCGCAAAGCATGTGTTAATGAATTGGGAATGGGTGAGAGAGAGAGCAAAGTATGTGATAATGAACAGGGAGTGGGTGAGAGAGCAAAGCATGTGATAATGAACAGGGGGTGGGTGAGAGAACAAAGCATGTGTTAATGATTTGGGGGTGGGAGAGAGCAAAGCGTGTGATAATGAACTGGAGGTGGGTGGGAGAGAGCAAAGCATGTGATAATGAATTATGTGTGGGAGAGAGCAAAGCATGTGATAATGAATTGTGGGTGAGAGCAAAGCATGTGTTAATGAATTGGGGGTGGGTGGGAGAGAGCAAAGCTTGTATTAACCAATTAGGGGTTGGTGGGAGAGAGCAAAGCATGTAATAATGAATTGGGGGTGGGAGAGAGCAAAGCATGTGATATTGAATTGGGGGTTGGTGGGAGGGGGTAAAGCATGTGTTAATAAATTGGGGGTGGGTTGGAGACAGCAAACCATGTGTTAATGAATTGGGGGTGGGTGGGAGATATCAAAGCATGTGATAATGAATTGGGAGTGGGTGGGAGAGAGTAAACCACGTGTTAATGAATTGGGGGTGGGTGGGAGAGAGCAAAGCATGTGTTAATGAATTGGGGATGGGTGAGAGAGAGAGCAAAGCATGTGATAATGAACAGGGGGTGGGTGAGAGAGCAAAGCATGTGATAATGAATTATGGGTGGGAGAGAGCAAAGCATGTGATAATGAATTGGGGGTGGGTAGGAGAGAGCAAAGCGTGTGATAATGAATTGGAGGTGGGTGGGAGAGAGCAAAGCATGTGATAATGAATTATGGGTGGGAGAGAGCAAAGCATGTGATAATGAATTGTGGGTGGGTGGGAGAGAGCACAGCGTGTGTTAATGAATTGGGGTGGGTGGGAGAGAGCAAAGCTTGGATTAACCAATTAGGGGTGGGTGGGAGAGAGCAAAGCATGTAATAATGAATTGGGGATGGGAGAGAGCAAAGCATGTGATATTGAATTGGGGGTTGGTAGGAGGGGGCAAAGCATGTGTTAATAAATTGGGAGTGGGTGGGTGAGAGCAAAGCATGTGTTAATGAATTGGGGGTGGGTGGGAGAGAGCAAAGCTTGTATTAACCAATTAGGGGTTGGTGGGAGAGAGCAAAGCATGTAATAATGAATTGGGGGTGGGAGAGAGCAAAGCGTGTGTTAATGAATTGGGGGTGGGTGGGAGAGAGCAAAGCATGTGTTAATCAATTGGGGGTGGGTGGAAGAGAGCAAAGCATGTGTTAATGAATTGGGGATGGGTGAGAGAGCAAAGCATGTGATAATGAATTGTGAGTGGGAGAGAGCAAAGCATGTGATAATGAATTGGAGGTGGGTGGGAGAGAGCAAAGCATGTGATAATTAATTGGGGATGGGTGGGAGAGATCTAAGCATGTGATAATGAATTGGGGGTGGGTGGGTGGGGGCAAAGCATGTGTTAATAATTTGGGGATAAGTGAGAGAGAGCAAAGCATATGTTAATGAATTGGGGTGGGTGGGAGAGAGCAAAGCATGTGATAATGAACAGGGGGTGGGTGAGAGAGCAAAGCATGTGATAATGAACAGGGGGTGGCTGAGAGAGCAAAGCATGTGATAATGAACAGGGTGTGGGTGAGAGAACAAAGCATGTGTTAATGAATTGGAGGTGGGAGAGAGCAAACCATGTGTTAATGAATTGGGGGTGGGTGGGAGATATCAAAGCATGTGATAATGAATTGGGGGTGGGTGGGAGAGAGCAAACCATGTGTTATTGAATTGGGGGTGGGTGGGAGATATCAAAGCATGTGTTAATGAATTGTGGGTGGGTGGGAGAGAGCAAAGCATGTGTTAATGAATTGGGGATGGGTGAGAGAGAGAGCAAAGCATGTGATAATGAATTGTGGGTGGGAGAGAGCAAAGCATGTGATAATGAATTGGGGGTGGGTAGGAGAGAGCAAAGCATGTGATAATGAATTGGAGGTGGGTGGGAGAGAGCAAAGCATGTGATAATGAATTGGGAGTGGGTGGGAGAGATCTAAGCATGTGATAATGAATTGGGGGTGAGTGGGAGGGGGCTAAGCATGTGCTAATAAATTGGGGGTGGGTGGGAGAGAGCAAAGCATATGTTCATGAATTGAGGTGGGTGGGAGAGAGCAAAGCATATAATAATGAATTGGGGGTGGGTGGGAGAGAGCAAAGCATATGTTAATGAGTTGGGGGTGGGTGGGCGTGAGCAAAGCATGTGTAAATGAATTGGGGATGGGTGAGAGAGAGAGCAAAGTATGTGATAATGAACAGGGGGTGGGTGAGAGAGCAAACCATGTGATAATGAATTGTGGGTGGGAGAGATCTAAGCATGTGATAATGAATTGGGGGGTGGGTGGGAGAGAGCAAACCATGTGTTAATGAATTGGGAATGGGTGAGAGAGAGCGAGCAAAGCATGTGATAATGAACAGGGGGTTGGTGAGCGAGCAAAGCATGTGATAATGAACAGGGGTGGGTGACAGAGCAAAGCATGGGTTAATGAATTGGGGGTGGGAGAGAGCAAAGCATGCATTAATGAATTGGGGATGGGTGGGAGATATCGAAGCATGTGATAATGAATTGGGGGTGGGTGCGAGAGAGCAAACCATGTGTTAATGAATTGGGGATGGGTGAGAGAGCGAGCAAAGCATGTGATAATGAACAGGGGGTGGGTGAGCGAGCAAACCATGTGATAATGAATTGTGGGTGGGAGGAAGCAAAGCATGTGTTAATGAATTGGGGGTGGGAGAGAGTAAAGCATGTGATAATGAATTGTGGGTGCGTAGGAGAGAGCAAAGCATGTGCTAATGAATTGGAGGTGGGTGGGGGAGAGCAAAGCATGTGATAATGAATTGGGGGTGAGTGGGAGTGGGCAAAGCATGTGTTAATAAATTAGGGGTGGGTGGGAGAGAGCAAAGCATATGTTAATGAATTGGGGGTGGGTGGGAGAGAGCAAAGCATGTGTTAATGAATTGGGGGTGGGTGGAAGAGAGTAAACCATTTGTTAATAAATTAGGGGTGGGTGGGAGAGAGCAAAGCATATGTTAATGAATTGGGGGTGGGTGGGAGAGAGCAAAGCATGTGTTAATGAATTGGGGGTGGGTGGGAGAGAGCAAAGCATGTGTTAATCAATTGGGGGGGGTGGGAGAGAGCAAAACATGTGTTAATGAATTGGGGATGGGTGAAAGAGAGAGCAAAGCATGTGATAATGAACAGGGGGTCGGTATGAGAGCAAACCATGTGATAATGAATTGTGAGTGGGAGAGATCTAAGCATGTGATAATGAATTGGTGGTGGGTGGGAGGGTGCAAAGCATGTGTTAATAAATTGGGGGTAAGTGGGAGAGAGCAAAGGATATGTTAATGAATTGGGGTGGGTGGGAAAGAGCAAAGCATGTAATAATGAATTGGGGGTGGGAGAGAGCAAAGCATGTGTTAATGAATTGGGGATGGGTGAGAGAGAGCAGGCAAAGCATGTGATAATGAACAGGGAGTGGGTGAGAGAGCAAAGCATGTGATAATGAACAGGGGGTGGGTGAGAGAACAAAGCATGTGTTAATGAATTGGGGGTGGGAGAGAGCAAACCATGTGTTAATGAATTAGGGGTGGGTGGGAGATATCAAAGCATGTGATAATGAATTGGGGGTGGGTGGGAGAGAGCAACCCATGTGTTAATGAATTGGGGGTGGCTGGGAGATATCAAAGCATGTGATAATGATTTAGGGGTGGGTGGGAGAGAGTAAACCACGTGTTAATGAATTGGGGGTGGGTGGGTGAGAGCAAAGCATGTGTTAATGAATTGGGGATGGGTGAGAGAGAGAGCAAAGTATGTGATAATAAACAGGGAGTGGGTGAGAGAGCAAAGCATGTGATAATGAATTGTGGGTGGGAGAGAGCAAAGCATGTGATAATGAATTGGGGGTTGGTAGGAGAGAGCAAAGCGTGTGATAATGAATTGGAGGTGGGTGGGAGAGAGCAAAGCATGTGATAATGAATTGGGGGTGGGTGGAAGAGATCTAAGCATGTGATAATGAATTGGGGGTGAGTGGGAGGGGGCAAAGCATGTGTTAATAAATTGGGGGTCGGTGGGAGAGAGCAAAGCATATGTTCATGAATTGGGGTGGGTGGGAGAGAGCAAAGCATGTAATAATGAATTGGGGGTGGGTGGGAGAGAGCAAAGCATATGTTAATGAGTCGGGGGTGGGTGAGAGAGAGCAAAGCATATCTTAATAAATTAGGGGTGGGTGGGAGAGAGCAAACCATGTGTAAATGAATTGGGGATGGGTGAGAGAGAGAGAAAAGCATGTGATAATCAACAGGGGGTGGGTGAGAGAGCAAACTATGTGATAATGAATTGTGGGTGTGTGGGAGAGAGCAAAGCATGTGCTAATGAATTGGGGGTGGGTGGGAGAGAGCAAAGCTTGTATTAACCAATTAGGGGTGGGTGGGAGAGAGCAAAGCATGTAATAATGAATTGGGGGTGGGAGAGAGCAAACCATGTGATAATGAATTGTGGGTGGGAGAGATCTAAGAATGTGATAATGAATTGGGGGTGGGTGGGAGAGAGCAAACCATGTTTGAATGAATTGGGGATGGGTGAGAGAGAGCGAGCAAAGCATGTGATAATGAACAGGGGGTTGGTGAGCGAGCAAAGCATGTGATAATGAACAGGGGTGGGTGAGAGAGCAAAGCATGTGTTAATGAATTGGGGGTGGGAGAGAGCAAAGCATGTATTAATGAATTGGGGATGGGTGTGAGATATCAAAGCATGTGTTAATGAATTGGGGATGGGTGAGAGAGCGAGCAAAGCATGTGATAATGAACAGGGGGTGGGTGAGCGAGCACAGCATGTGATAATGAATTGTGGGTGGGAGCAAAGCATGTGTTAATGAATTGGGGGTGGGACAGAGTAAAGCATGTGATAATGAATTGTGGGTGCGTAGGAGAGAGCATAGCATGTGCTAATGAATTGGAGGTGGGTGGGGGAGAGCAAAGCATGTGATAATGAACTGGGGATGAGTGGGAGGGGGGCAAAGCATGTGTTAATAAATTAGGGGTGGGTGGGAGAGAGCAAAGCATATGTTAATGAATTGGGGGTGGGTGGGAGAGAGCAAAGCATATGTTAATGAATTGGGGGTGGGTGGAAGAGAGCAAACCATTTGTTAATAAATTAGGGGTGGGTGGGAGAGATCAAAGCATGTATTAATGAATTAGGGGTGTGTGGGAGAGAGCAAAGCATGTGATAATGAATTGGGGGTGGGTGGGAGAGAGCAAAGCATATGTTAATGAATTGGGGTGGGTGGGAGAGAGCAAAGCATGTAATAATGAATTCAGGGTGGGTGGGAGAGAGCAAAGCATATGTTAATGAGTTGGGGGTGGGTGGGAGATATCAAAGCATGTGATAATGAATTGGGGGTGGGTGGGAGAGAGCAAACCATGTGTTAATGAATTGGGGATGGGTGAGAGAGCGAGCAAAGCATGTGATAATGAACAGGGGGTGGGTGAGCGATCAAAGCATGTGATAATGAATTGTGGGTGGGAGGGAGCAAAGCATGTGTTAATTAATTGGGGGTGGGAGAGAGTAAAGTGATGCGCCCCTGGGCCGTGTGTGCACGTGCGTTGGATACCCGGAGCCGAGTCTCTGGGGGTTGTATTCTCCGTGGCGGCGACCCGGACCCGTGGCTCAGGGTGGTCAAACCAGTGGCAGTCTTTTAGCGGTTTTAGGTTAATTGTCCGACTACGCCACCCGTGGATTTCGGTCAGGGTATACCGCCGCTGCGAGGCAGTCCGCTGAGGCTGGTGTGGTGTGCGCAGCTAAACATGGGATAACTCCCCACGGGAAGATTATGGCCTCAGGGCAGGGAATGTGGATGATGGGAGTGATGGTGCGCGGGTGTCCCAGTACTAGTAGTGCTGTATGCGGTGAGAAAGCAGGAACGACTTCGAGTCTTTGCAGTGCAGTTCAGGGTCTTTACTGATGATATTAAGGCAGACCCTCCCCGGAGTACTGGCTAGCATAACCGGCCTGGTCAGTCTGCGAGCAAGCAGAAGTTCCCCTGGCCAGGTGGAGTTGTAGGCCTCCCCGTCTATCTGCACTCTTCCTGGCTACCTTGCTGTAAGCGAGTGGAAGTAGCCCACGTCCCTGAGTATACCGTGTGGTGCTCACCCGTATGGCTGGTGACTTGGGGCCTTCTGATAGCCTCCGCCCCTCGATGGCGGTGCTGGTCCCTTCCTTGTGACTGAGCCTCCGGGCTTCTATGGCCAGAGGACCTGGAATCCCCTGCCGGCTGGGTTCTGCTGCTGGACTTAGAGGTTCCCACAGCCTCGGACTCCGTTGTCCGGTAGTAGTCTCTTCAGCCAGGACGAGCAATATATCTGCTTCCAGTCCCTGGCACTCAGCTCCTGCTCCTACAGAGCTCCTAGCTGTTTCTCGCCCTGTGTCTGGAACTTCACTCCAGGCTCTGACTGTCTAACCCCGCCCCAGACCCAGTTTATATAGGGCAGATTCCTCCCCTCCCAGGTCTGGGCAGGAGGTGTTGCATGCTTAAGGGCTCCTGACCAGGAAACCTCCCACTTGCTCTCAGACGTAATATTTCTATTACTGTGGTAACCAGACTCCTGGGGTGCCACATTCCCCCCTAGTAAATTTTAGTACTCCGGGACTAAACACATTTTTAAGAAAACACAAGTACAGGGTATAAACATACAACATATGTACAAGAAGCGTTAGTCTTTAGAGGTCATGGAGTGTCCGCAACCGGGTGTCCATGTCACCCAAGGTGAAGTTTTGGAACAGAGTAGGGGACCTGTCCAAAGCTAACCCCAAACATTGGCCCTGGGCGTGGCTGCAAGGCTGAGGCTAGCTACTTTGGGCCACAAGGAGGCCACGCCAGACAGGTTTTTCTCTTCCGCGGCCATCTTCGCAAGAGGCACCAAGGTGCAACTATCTACATTGTAGTTCCGGTTACTCAGCGTCCATAACCTGTCAGTCCAAATAAACCTGCAGGGTAACTAGAGAAACATAATCAATGAACAGGCAACAAAAACATAAACCGTTTTCAATATTGGCAATTTACAAGCAAATTCACATTACATTTAGATTCTCCAGCGAGCGGGCATTTGTCCTCTAGTGCTCCTGGTGGACCTACGTAACCCACTATCTGGTTCTGCACTACAGGGTGTAGGAGGTGTTACGGGTAGGTCTGGCAGCATTCTGCGTACTCTTTGGCTTACTAGGGGCACGGCAGGCTCACTACTAGCAGAGGGTTGATTCTCCTGGGCTGCTGGTATGGATTCTTCTGCCTCTTGGGCCGGCTGCTCTTCTGACACTACCTGTTCTCCTGTAGGCCCTTGAGGGGCTGGTTGGAGAAAGGTGAGGATGGGTACCACGACTGCGTTGTTGATTTGAGTCCAGGACCGGGGTAAGTCTCCGAGTACGGTACTGATCATTTCTTCCCTTTCCTCTGCGGGTTGAGGGTGCTCTTGATCTTCGTCAGGGCTTTGCTGCTGCTCGGGACACTTTTTCAGGTGGTCTCTGGAAACAATGGCTGTGGTTTCTCCTCCATCCTTACTGATTATACAGACTTTTGGATTGTCATGGCTTGAGGGCAGTATGGTGTACGGGTCCTTCTCCCACTGGTTGTCCAACTTGTGGAGCCGCCTTTTTCTCTTCAAGACCTGCTCTCCAGGTACCAGGGGAACAGCGGGAGCATGCTGGTTATAAGTCTTCTCTTGCCTTTCTCTTGCTTGAGATAGACTTCGCTCGACGCTCTCCTGTACTTTCCGATACTGCTGCTGCCGTTCTGTATCCCAGTCTGCCTCTGGCGAGGTGTCCTCAGGTGTCAGGACTCCCATATCCAGGTCAATAGGCAACTTACCAGGTCTTGCTCTCATAGGTAAGCCGGGGTACAGTTGGTGGAACCTATGGGGATGTGATTATATAAGTCCACCAGATCAGGCAGTTTTTCAGGCCAGAGACTGCGTTCTTCCAGGGGCAACATTTTTAGCAAGTCTATCACCACCTGGTTCATTTTCTCACTTAGTCTGTTGGTCTGAGGGTGATAGGGCGTTGTTCTTATCTTCCTGCAGCCATACAGATTGCAGAACTCTTGGAAGACCTCCGCTTCGAAGGCTGGCCCTTGGTCAGTCAACACTTGCTCCAGATACCCGTGTGGACGGCAGAAGTGCTGCTGGAAGGCTCTAGCTGCGGTTTGAGCCGTTAAGTCCTTGACAGGGACCACCACCAGGAACCGGGAGTAGTGATCTACGATTGTGAGGGCGTAGACGTACCCAGATTTGCTTGGAGCCAGTTTCACATGGTCCAGAGCTACCAGCTCCAGTGGCTGCCTGGTGATGATGGGCTGCAGAGGAGTCTTCTGGCTGGCACGGTCCTTCCTTCTTAGGTTGCACGGGCCACAGTCTCTGCACCACCTCTCGATGGCTCCTCTCATGCCTACCCAGTAGAACCGTCCACGCAACAGGAACTCCAGCTTCTTCCATCCGAAGTGTCCTGCTCCATCGTGGTATGCCTCCAGAACCATAGCCGCGTCTCGTCTTGGGACCACTACCTGCCAGGTCAGCTCATGTGTTCTAGAGTTGACCATTCTCCGGCACAGCTTCTCCTTGTAAAGAAACAGTTTACTTTTCTCCTTCCACAGTTGCTTGGTTTCCTCCGGAGCGTCTGGGTCAAGAGGGGCATCAGCCTGTGTCAGCATTTCCTTCACCAGACGGACTGCGGGATCACTGTCTTGCGTCTCCACCCAGCTGTAGTGGGGTAAGGGATTGAACGTGGCAGAGCGCCTGTCCCTTACACGGTGGGAATACAGGGTAATCCCATGACGGTGGAACGCAGGGAGTTCGACTTCTTCCAGTTCTTCTGGATCTTCCCCTACGTCCGGTAAGTTTGGCATTCTGGACAGGGCATCCGCGTTGGCATTTGAGCGTCCCGCCCGGTATTTGATGGTGAATTCATAGTTGGACAGGCGGGCCATCCATCTCTGCTCCAGGGCACCAAGTCTTGCCGTGTCCAGGTGTGTCAACGGGTTGTTATCCGTGTACACGGTGAACTTGGAAGAGGCAAGGTAATGCTTGAAACGTTCGGTCACTGCCCACACCACTGCCAGGAACTCTAGCTTGAATGAGCTGTAATTCTCAGGGTTTCTCTCTGTGGGCCTTAGTTTTCGGCTGGCGTAAGCGATTACCCGTTCTTTCCCCTGCTGGATCTGGGACAGTATGGCTCCTAGCACGATGTTGTTCGCGTCCGTGTGGAGGATAAAGGGCTGGTTGTAGTCAGGGTACGCCAGGATTTCATCCCCCGTGAGGGCCATCTTCAGCTGGCGGAAGGACTCTTCTTCCAGCTTTTCTCACCTGAAGGGCGGCTTCTGGTTTTCGGCCTTCCTGGATTGACCTATCAGGAGGTCCTGCATAGGAGCTGCCATTTTGGTGAAACCGGGAATGAATCTTCGGTAGTAGCCTACCAACCTGAGAAACTGCCGCACTTCCTTTATGCTGGAGGGTCTTGGCCAGTCTTTAATCACGGTGATCTTATCGGGGTCGGGAGCCACTCCGTCAGCACTCACCACGTGCCCCAGGTACTGCACCTTTCGTTTCAGCAGGTGACACTTGGAGGGTTTCACCTTTAGGCCGTAGCTTGCCAGGGCGTCAAACACTTCTGCCAGGTGTTTCAAATGGTCCTCGTAGGTTTTGGAATAAACGATGATATCGTCCAGGTATAACAGGACAGTCTCGAAATTCCGGTGTCCCAGACAGCATTCCATCAACCGCTGGAAGGTTCCTGGTGCGTTGCAGAGCCCGAACGGCATACAGTTGAATTCGCTGAGACCCATCGGGGTGGTGAATGCAGTCTTCTCCTTGTCTGCCTCTGCTACAGGAACCTGCCAGTACCCGCTAGTAAGATCCAAAGTGGAGAAGAAGTTAGCAGATTTTAATGCAGCTAAAGATTCTTCTATTCTAGGCAACGGGTACGCATCTTTGTGTGTGATACGGTTGACCTTTCTGTAGTCTACACATATTCTCATGGTGTTGTCCTTCTTTTTCACTAGGACTAGTGGAGCTGCCCAGGGGCTACAGCTGTCCCTGATTACCCCAGCCTCCTTCATCTCCCGCAACATCCCTTTTGCATGCTGATAGTGTGAAGGGGGTACAGGTTGGTATCTTTCCTTCATGGGCGGATGGTCTCCTGTGGGGATGTGATGCTCTATCCCCTTTACTCGCCCGAAGTCTAGCGGGTGTTTACTAAAGACTCTTTCATACTCCTGAACCACCCGGTAGACTCCCTGTTTTTGGTGTGAGGGCGTGGAGTCAGTACCCAAATGCAGTTGCTGACATCAGACCTACATTTGTTTCTAAGAGCCGTTACCTTCCTCTGGTTGAGGTGGAGGCAAGGGTTCTACGGCCTTTACAGAATTTTGGTTTATGGTGAACAATTTGGCTAGCGTGGCATACCGGGGCAGGTGTACTTCTCTCTCCCCGATATTTACGATGCGGACAGGTACCCTCCCATGGCGTACATCGACCACTCCCCGTGCTGTCAAAATGGTGGGCCTACTGTCTGAGTAGACGGGCTCTACCATTGCTTGGTAGTCTCTACCTCTTAGACCAATAGCTGCCCGGCACCATATCATCATCTCACTTTTCGGGGGCATGGCAACAGGGAACGGGTCACACATTCTCACGCTACCAATCTCACCACCAGATAATTCCACCTGTTGCCGTTTCATCAGTGCCCGGATTTCTTTTTGGAGGACATGCTGCTGGCTGGAACTGGCGTTCTTGGCAACCTGCTGTAAAATGAGAATCACCTCTGCAAGACAATTTTCAATCACGTTAATTCCCAAGGTTATTCTAGGGTGACTCTCATGACGGTCAATGTCCACAATAATCAGTCCTTGTGCCGCCAGTTCGACCTTACCGACCTTAATGGTCACCTCTTTGAACCCCACCTGCGGCACGGGCTGACCATTGCTGGCGATGATACTCAGGTCGTCATCTGGGTAGCGGGTTATGTCGGAGTCGTTCCAGTACCGCTTAAAGAGCACGTACGGGATGGTAGTCACCTGTGACCCAGTGTCTAGTAGGGCACTCATAGGAATGCCATCCAGTACCACAGGCAAGGCCGGACGTCCCCCTACGTATTTATCATGCCAGTTCGAAGGGCCTGATGATCTTATGCCTGGGGGTTGGCCCTCTGCCCCAGGTTGTGCCCGTTTAAATGACAGTACCTTGCATATATGTCCGGGTTGATTGCAGCGGCGGCAGATGGGTTGTCCGTCCTCGTTGTATCTGTCGCTGGGTCTTCCTCTGGACGATGGGATCCTCCTCTGTCGGTGCCACGGGACGTCCTCCGGACTGGTGGCCAGCTTGATCCTTCCTGGAGGAGAGACCTGTAAAGACTGCACAGTTAGGGTTAGCGCGGCTAACCCTAACTGTGATGGTGCATGTCTGTAGCCGGGTTGTTGTCCAAAGCCTGCGCACCAGCTCCTACAGGCTCTGCAGACAAGGGCGCCGCCTCTTGATGATAGGTAATAGCAGGGCGCCGGTGGGTTACAGCGCTACCCGGTGCCGGTTCTCGGAGCACCCGGATGGCCCTGTCCTTGAACTTTGCAAAGTTTAAACCAGGGTTCTGCAAGGCCATTGCACGCAACTGGGTTCGGTGGGCGTTGGACAGCAGACCCTCAATGAATTGCTCAGTTAACAGTTCATCTGCATTCCGCACACTGTCAGGGTCTGCCTGTTTAATGGCTCCCAGGGCCTCTTGCAAATTCAAAGCATAGTCTCTTATACTGTCTTGGGCCCGCTGTTTGCACCCATAGAATTTCATTTTGATCTCTGCTGAGGTGCGGGTATCAAAGGTGTCCCTCAGACGGGCTAAGATCTCCTTCACGGTCTCCTTGTCCCTGACTGACCAGGATTTTACTTCACGTCGGGCTGCGCCGGTTAGCTGGCCCACCAATATGCTCACTTTCTGGCCCTCCGTCAGGGGGTATAATTTAAACAGGCTGTACAGTCTCTCTTTAAAGTCTCTTAGGGTATGCGACTCCCCTGAGTATTGGGGCAGCCAGGCCGCTCCGGGGATGTAAGGCATGGTGAACGGCATTACTGCGGCAGCGGCCGCGCTGGTGGTAGAGGGTCCCTCCGTGTCCGTCATCTTCCTCCCCCCTAGTTAAGTGTGGCCTACCTTCCGACGATCCTCTTCTGTAGGCCGCGGCTCCGCTGGTGCTGCTCCAGACGAGGACCTTGCGTCGCGTCCTGGTGACATCAGCGTCGCTCTCTCTCCCTTCCAGGACCTTGCGCAGCGTCGGTGCGTGGGGCGGAGCTTCGGGTCTCGCGCTCTTTCGGCGTCCACGCCCCTCTTCTTCCCGCGCGGCGTCCCGAAGATGGCGTCCGATGGCGGGAAAACGACTGCGGATGGCGGGAAAACAGCTGCGAATGGCGGGAAACTTTTGAAGATGGCGGGAAACGGCTCCGGATGGCGGGAACCTTCACCACGGCAGGTATGACAGTCTTTTGAAGGCACGCAGTACCCGGTGGTTGCGGGCACGAAATCCTGCCGACTACGCCAAAGTTGACACGCCCCCTGGACCGTGTGTGCACGTGCGTGGGATACCCGGAGCCGGGTCTCTGGGGGTTGTAGTCTCCGTGGCGGCGACGAGGTCCCGTGGCTCAGGGTGGTTAAACCAGTGGCAGTCTTTTAGGGGTTTTAGGTTAATTGTCCGACTACGCCACCTGGATTGCGGTCAGGGTGTACCGCCGCTGCAAGGCAGTCCGCTGAGGCTGGTGTGGTGTGCGCAGCTAAAGATGGGATAACTCCCCACGGGAAGAGTATGGCCTCAGGGCAGGGAATGTGGATGATGGGAGTGATGGTGCGCGGGCGTCCCAGTACTAGTAGTGCTGTATGCGGTGAGAAAGCAGGAACGACTCCGAGTCTTTGCAGTGCAGTTCAGGGTCTTTACTGATGATATTAAGGCAGACCCTCCCGGGAGTACTGGCTAACATAAGGGGCCTGGTCAGTCTGCGAGCAAGCAGGAGTTCCCCTGGCCAGGTGAAGTTGTAGGCCTCCCCGTCTATCTGCACTCTTCCTGGCTACCTTGCTGTAAGCGAGTGGAGGTAGCCCACCACCCTGAGTATACCGTGTGGTGCTCACCCGTATGGCTGGTGACTTGGGGCCTTCTGATAGCCTCCGCCCCTCAATGGCGGTGCTGGTCCCTTCCTTGTGACTGAGCCTCTGAACTTCTATGGCCAGAGGACCTGGAATCCCCTGCCGGCTGGGTTCTGCTGCTGGATTTAGAGGTTCCCACAGCCTCAGACTCCGTTGTCCGGTAGTAGTCTCTTCAGCCAGGATGAGCAATATATCTGCTTCCAGTCCCTGGCACTCAGCTCCTGCTCCTACAGAGCTCCTAGCTGTTTCTCGCCCTGTGTCTGGAACTTCACTCCAGGCTCTGACTGTCTAACCCCGCCTCAGACCCAGTTTATATAGGGCAGATTCCTCCCCTCCCAGGTCTGGGCAGGAGGTGTTGCATGCTTAAGGGCTCCTGACCAGGAAACCTCCCACTTGCTCTCAGACGTAATATGTCTATTACTGTGGTAACCAGACCCCTGGGGTGCCACAAAAGCATGTGATAATGAATTGTGGGTGCGTAGGAGAGAGCAAAGCATGTGCTAATGAATTGGAGGTGGGTGGGAGGGGGCAAAGCATGTGTTAATAAATTAGGGGTGGGTGGGAGAGAGCAAAGCATATGTTAATGAATTGGGGGTGGGTAGGAGAGAGCAAAGCATGTGTTAATGAATTGGGGGTGGGTGGAAGAGAGCAAACCATTTGTTAATAAATTAGGGGTGGGTGGGAGAGATCAAAGCATGTGTTAATGAATTAGGGGTGTGTGGGAGAGAGCAAAGCATGTGATAATGAATTGGGGGTGGGTGGGAGAGAGCAAAGCATATGTTAATGAATTGGGGGTGGGTGGGAGAGAGCAAAGCATGTGTTAATGAATTGGGGGTGGGTGGGAGAGAGCAAAGCATATGTTAATGAATTGGGGGTGGGTGGGAGAGAGCAAAGCATATGTTAATGAATTGGGGGTGGGTGGGAGAGAGCAAAGCATATGTTAATGAATTGGGGATGGGTGAGAGAGAGCGAGCAAAGCATGTGATAATGAACAGGGGGTGGGTGAGAGAGCAAACCATGTGATAATGAATTGGGGGTGAGTGGGAGGGGGCAAAGCATGTGTTAATAAATTAGGGGTGGGTGGGAAAGAGCAAACCATGTGTTAATGAATTGGGGATGGGTGAGAGAGAGCGAGCAAAGCATGTGATAATGAACAGGGGGTGGATGAGAGAGCAAACCATGTGATAATGAATTGTGGGTGGGAGGGAGCAAAGCATGTGATAATGAATGAATTGGGGGTGGGTAGGAGAGAGCAAAGCATGCGCTAATGAATTGGGGGTGGGTGGGAGAGAGCAAACCATTTGTTAATAAATTAGGGGTTGGTGGGAGGGGGCAAAGCATGTGATAAAGAATTGGGGGTAGGTCGGAGAGATATAAGCATGTGATAATGAATTGGGGGTGGGTGGGAGAGAGCAAAGCATGTATTAGCCAATTGGGGGTGGGTGAGAGAGAGTGAGCAAAGCATGTGATAATGAATTGTGGTTGGGAGGGAGCAAAGCATGTGTTAATGAATTGGGGGTGGGAGAGAGTAAAGAATGTGATAATGAATTGGGGGTGCGTAAGAGAGAGCAAAGCATGTGTTAATGAATTGGTGGGTGGGAGAGAACAAAGCATGTGATAATGAATTGGGGGTGGGAGGAGGCACAGAGTGTTCTAATGAATTGGGGTTGGGGGTGGGAGTGAGCACAGAGTGTTATGATGAATTGAGGGATGAGAGAGGAACAGTTGAGGATTATCAATTTATATTTTGGATGATGGGTTGCACAGTGGCTAATTGGTGGGTGCATGTCTGTATTTTGTAACGCACGACGGGGGATTATTTTTTCAAGAAACAAATGTAATATATGTGTGACTTTTTATTTTCAGGGGTGCGGTGATCAGTGCAGAAAACTGCAGTGATCACATCTCGGCTTTAGGACGTCGACAAGAAGGTTTGACAAGATGGAGAAGAAAAAGAAAATGGCTGCAATCAGACGAGACATCAGCAGTAAGTTACTGGCTACAAATTTTGATTCTGTATCTGCAACATACAAAGGTCCCTATACGAATGACCGGCGGCACTAAACTACCACTGATCGTTAAAACATTGATCGGCAGTCGTTTAATAATCTATCTACACAAAACCTAAGATAGAAACAAAATGAGCATGTACCCTGCTGTAAGTAAAGGCAATAGTGCATATAAATAACATAGGGGCCTTAGTAAACATTGTTTTTGATAATAAAAAAAAGTGTAAAAGCCTTCCCACCAGCATCAAGGTGTATCCTAATTTGAGTACACCTTGACGCTGATGGGATGGCTTTTATGTTTTTTTGGATAAATAACTAAGTACCCCATGATATTTATATGCACTATTGCTTAAACTAATTTACTTGCATATTGATTTTGTTGCTATCTTAGGTGTAGTCTGTTTAGTGGCCAGTGTGAACATGCTCCTATATTTTGCATGCATACCAACTTATATTCCAGTTAATTTTTTTCGGTGAGGTCTGTATATACACACAGACTGTAGTAAACGATGTGCAGTGAGCGATCTGTAATAGATTGTTCACTGCCCACAGGCCGTCAGGTTCTCGGCAGGGTGAGTCTTGTTTAGAGGACGATGCACCACAGAGAACGTGATCTTTTGTGCTGCTCAGAAGATCATTTTACCCAATGATTGAGCGTTTTGCTCATTCATTGGGTGATCAGCAGCTTGTTTACACTGAAAGAATATATTTAAAGAACACTTATTCAATGATAATTATTAGTGTTGATCGAGCACTAAAATGCTCGGGTGCTCGAAGCTCGGGCCGAGCTCGCCGTGATACTCGGGTGCTCGACCCGAGCAACGAGCCCAATGTTAGTCTATGGGAGACCCGAGCATTTTTGCGGTGGCACCCCCGGCAGTCTTTTAAAAGCCTAACAAGTGCCCAAAACGATAGTGACAGTGCTCAAATTACATGGGGACAGCATGGGGATAGCCCCAGGAAGCATTTCTGACCCCCAGGTCACTGCTGTCAACAACATGGTTGTAGCGTCGGCGTCCCTGCCTCCTGCTAGGCAGGGACGCTGTTCCCCTCACCTCTCCGCTCCGTGCCCGGCGTCCTCCTCCCGCTCTGCTGGCAGCGCGCGCTGCTTCCCGGCCACTGTGCTTAGGGCGCGCGCGCGCGCTCCCCCTCTCTTAAAGGGGCCGCGCGCGCCGTCCTAAGGAGTCCCCGGCCAATGGCCGGAGGATCTCACCATATATAAGGCACCTCCTCCAAAATGGAGGTGCCCGAGCAATGTTGTAGCATAGTTCATCACTCTGCTTCAGCCCTCAGGTCCCGTTACCAGTTACCTGCCAGTTTCCTGCCAGATACCTGCCTGACTCGTGTCTATCTGCTGTTATTCCTGCGGTCCGACAGTCTGCCTACCAACCCTGCCAGTCTGTCTATGGATCCGTCTGCCCGCTCACCTGGGAGCGCTCACCTGCTACCTGCCTGCTAGCCTACCTGGAGGCTCTGCCGTCACGTGCTGTGACCACCTGCCTGTCCAGAGAATCTTACCCGCTCACCTGGGAGCGCTCACCTGCTACCTGCCCGCTAGCCTACCTGGAGGCTCTGCCGTCACGTGCTGTGACCACCTGCCCGTCCAGAGACTCTTGCCCGCTCACCTGGGAGCGTCCACCTGTTACCTGCCTGTTTGCCTACCTGGAGGCTCAGCCGTCACTTGCTGTGACCACCCGCTTGTCCAGAGACTCTCGCCCGCTCACCTGGGAGCGTCCACCCGCTACCTGCCTGCTAGCCTACCTGGAGGCTTAGCCATCACTTGCCGTGACCACCCGCCTGTCTAGAGACTGCCCCCGTCACTTGCCGTGACCTCCTGCCCTCTTACCCAGAGACTGTCCCCGTCACTGGCCGTGATCTCCTGCCCTCTTTCCCAGAGACTGTCCCCGTCACTAGCCGTGACTGCCTGCCCGCCTTCCCTGGGTGTCAACCGCTTCCTTACAAGGACTGCCCCTTTGTATAGTTGCTCTGTGGTTCCACCTCCCAGACCCGTTACAGTTTGCTCGGGCCATGGAACCCGGTGGCACCCAAGCTCCCTCGCTCTCGGACCTATGTCATGAACTGTCCCGTCAGAGGTCCCAACAGGAGTCCATCCTGAGTCATCTGCGGAATGTCAACTCTCGCCTGGACACTCTTACTGCTCCACCAGCAACCACCGCTAGTGTCATGACTCGCAGCCCGGCAGCGCCGCTGTCTACCAGTACCATGGCATCCTGCCCCGGACCCCGGCTTTCTGCACCTCCTCGCTTCGGAGGCGACCCTGCTCAAGCTCGGGGCTTAATAAACCAGTGCACCCTGCACTTTGAACTCCTGTCCCACCAGTTTATCTCCGACCGGGCCAAAGTAGCCTTCATCATGTCCCATCTCACGGGGGAGGCACTGGCTTGGCTAAATCCTCTATGGGAGAGAGGAGACCCCCTGGTGTCCAACCTGCCAGCCTTTCTTACGGCTTTCCGGAAAGTCTTAGACGAACCCAGACGGAAGACCTCATCCGCATCATCTCTGCTACGCCTCCATCAAGGAAATCTCACCGTGGGCCAATATGCCATACGGTTCCGTACCCTTGCTTCGGAGCTGGCCTGGGATAACGACGCCCTGGTGTCTGTCTTTTGGGATGGTCTGTCTGGCCGTATTAAAGATGAACTCGCCGGTCGGGACATAGCTACCACTCTCGACAACTTAATAACTCTTGCCACCCGGATTGACATCCGGTTCCAGGAACGCGCCAAAGAGGTCACCCGTGAGAGGAGGTTTCCACGTCTAGCCCCTACCTTTCAGAAACCTGTCACTTCTCCCGCTACTCCCCAGGCGCACTCACCCGAGCCTATGCAGGTTGACCAGACCAAGATGGTCAAGACCCGTCAAGAGTTACGCCGAGCCGAGGGGAGCTGCTTCTACTGTGGCAGTAAGGAGCACCGTATCCGTTCCTGCCCGGAGAGGTCGGGAAACGCCTGTGTCTAGGATCGCTCAGAGAGGTCGTCCTAGACAAGAGTAAACCCTCTCCATCTCTGTTGATGTCGGTCTCTATCATCTGCGGGGAGAACTGTTATTTTGAACTAGCCCAACTTGACTCTGGAGCTGCCGGAAATCTCATTTCTCAGTCCCTGGTAGAGAAATACCGCATTCCCACCAAACCTCTAGCTGTACCCTTGTCTGTCGCTGCCGTAGATGGGGGCCTCTTACCACATCCCATCCAACTCATCACCGAATCCATAACCCTGCAGGTGGGAATGCTGCACTCTGAGAGCATCTTCTTTCATGTTCTGCCTGGACTCTCTCACGCCCTCTTGCTAGGCCTACCTTGGCTTCAGAAACATGCACCCATGCTTGATTGGCAGACCGGAGAAGTCCTTCGCTGGGGACAGGACTGCCATAAGACTTGTTTAGTTCCCGTCCATCCTGTCCGTCCTTCTCCTACCCCAGCCAATCTACCTGGTCTTCCGGTTCCCTATTGGTCTTATGCGGACGTCTTTAATAAAAAGGAGGCAGAGACATTACCCCCTCATAGACCATACGACTGCCCAATCGACCTGATGCCCGGCGCTACTCCTCCCCGTGGGCGTATTTACCCTTTGTCCGCTGCTGAGACCCGGTCCATGTCTGAATATATTGAGGAGAATCTGGCCCGGGGATTTATCCGGAAATCGACCTCCCCGGCGGGAGCAGGCTTCTTCTTCGTCAAAAAGAAGGACGGCTCACTCCGTCCCTGTATAGACTATAGAGGCCTTAACCAGATCACGGTGAAGAATAAATACCCCCTTCCGCTCATTCCGGAATTATTTGACCGTCTGAGGGGGGCTAGAATCTTTACCAAGCTGGACCTCCGTGGGGCGTATAACCTGGTCCGTATCCGTCAGGGGGATGAATGGAAGACGGCATTCAACACCCGGGACAGCCACTATGAATATCTGGTAATGCCCTTCGGTCTCTGTAACGCTCCCGCCGTCTTTCAAGAGTTGGTCAATGACATCTTCCGGGACCTTCTCTACTCCTGCGTAGTGGTGTACCTGGACGACATCTTGGTCTTCTCTCCGGATCTTCTCACTCACCGGAGGGATGTTCGTCAGGTCCTGCTCAGGCTCAGGCAGAACCACCTCTACGCTAAATATGAGAAGTGCCTCTTTGAGCAGACCTCGCTTCCGTTCTTGGGCTACATAATCTCTCAGACCGGCCTACGAATGGATCCTGAGAAACTGTCTGCCATCCAGAAGTGGCCCCGACCAGAGGGGTTGAAGGCTATTCAGCGGTTCCTGGGCTTCGCTAACTACTACCGACTCTTCATACCGCACTTCTCTTCCCGGACTGCCCCAATCTCTGCGCTCACCCGTAAGGGCACTAATCCCAGAGAATGGCCGCCCGAAGCAGAGGAAGCCTTTCTTTCCTTAAAACAGGCTTTCTCTTCCGCCCCGGTGCTGCATCGTCCGGACGGCAACAAACAATTCTTCCTGGAAGTTGACGCCTCCTCCTCTGGAGCCGGAGCGTAACTTACCCAAAAGTCGCCTTCCGGAAGAATGGTAACTTGCTGCTTCTTTTCCAAACTCTTCTCCCCTTCTGAGCGCAATTATTCTATAGGAGACCGAGAGTTATTGGCCATTAAGCTAGCACTGGAGGAGTGGCGTTACCTGCTCGAGGGGGCTCTTCACCCGGTAATTATTTACACGGACCACAAGAACTTGGCTTACCTCCAGAGCGCTCAGAGACTTAACCCGCGCCAAGCCCGGTGGTCCTTGTTTTTTGCCCGCTTTGATTTCGTTCTTCATTTTCGCCCGGCAGACAAAAACATCAAAGCTGATGCCTTGTCCCGATCCTTCCTGGTGTCTGATCTAGAGGAGGAGCCTAAGCACATCATTGATCCCGCCAGAGTAATGCAGGTGGCCCCCGTGAATCTAAATCGTCTCCCTCCCGGTAAGACGTTCGTAACAGTACCTGATCGGAAGAAGATCCTACACTGGGGTCACTTGTCTAAGCTAGCTGGCCACGCCGGTCAGAAAAAGACCCTCCAGCTTATTACCCGGCATTACTGGTGGCCTACCCTGCACAAGGACGTAATAGACTTTGTTTCAGCCTGTGTGTCCTGCGCCCGCAACAAGGTTCCGAGACATCTGCCAGCCGGTCGCCTCCTTCCTCTTCCAGTACCTGCTGCCCCGTGGCAGCATATAGCTATGGACTTTATAACGGATCTCCCTGTCTCTGCCGGTTGTACGGTCATTTGGGTGGTCGCTGACCGCTTTTCCAAGATGGCTCACTTCATTCCCCTGCCGGGCCTCCCGTCTGCACCCGAGCTGGCTAAAGACTTTATCCGCCACATCTTCCGTCTCCATGGCCTGCCCCTCCACATCGTGTCGGATCGTGGGGTTCAGTTCACCTCACGCTTCTGGAGAGCCACATGTAAGCTGCTGGACGTCACCCTGGACTTCTCCTCCGCTTACCACCCACAGTCCAATGGTCAAGTGGAGCGGATCAATCAGATCCTGACCAGTTACCTCCGGCACTTCGTTAACGCCCACCATTCGGACTGGGTGGATCTCCTACCATGGGCCGAGTTCTCTTACAATAATCACAAGAGCGAATCCTCCTCCAAATCCCCGTTTTTTGTAGTCTTCGGTCAGCATCCTCGGATCCCATTTCCCGTCTCCACCTCGGTGGACAATCCGGCTGCGGAATCTCTCGTTAGCGAATTCTCCTCCATTTGGGAGAGTACCCGATCCGCACTCCTTCAGTCGTCCGAGCGGATGAAAAAACACGCTGACAAAAAACGCCTGGATCCTCCACAATTCCGTCCTGGAGATAAAGTCTGGCTCTCGTCCAAGTATGTCCGGCTCAAGATTCCTTCCTACAAGTTAGGGCCTCGGTTCATCGGCCCACTGGAAGTTATCAAACAAATCAACCCAGTGGCCTATAAATTGAAACTCCCGGCCAACTTGCGGATCCCTAACTCCTTCCATGTATGTCTCCTCAAACCCGTGGTACTTAACTCTTTTTCCAAGTCTACAGGTACGCCTCCTGCTCCGGTTTCCGCTGAAAACGAGTTTTAGGTAGAGAACATTCTGGCCACTCCCCCTCTCTTAAAGGGGCCGCGCGCGCCGTCCTAAGGAGTCCCCGGCCAATGGCCGGAGGATCTCACCATATATAAGGCACCTCCTCCAAAATGGAGGTGCCCGAGCAATGTTGTAGCATAGTTCATCACTCTGCTTCAGCCCTCAGGTCCCGTTACCGGTTACCTGCCAGTTTCCTGCCAGATACCTGCCTGACTCGTGTCTATCTGCTGTTATTCTTGCGGTCTGACAGTCTGCCTACCAGCCCTGCCAGTCTGTCTATGGATCCGTCTGCCCGCTCACCTGGGAGCGCTCACCTGCTACCTGCCTGCTAGCCTACCTGGAGGCTCTGCCGTCACGTGCTGTGACCACCTGCCTGTCCAGAGAATCTTACCCGCTCACCTGGGAGCGCTCACCTGCTACCTGCCCGCTAGCCTACCTGGAGGCTCTGCCGTCACGTGCTGTGACCACCTGCCCGTCCAGAGACTCTTGCCCGCTCACCTGGGAGCGTCCACCTGTTACCTGCCTGTTTGCCTACCTGGAGGCTCAGCCGTCACTTGCTGTGACCACCCGCTTGTCCAGAGACTCTCGCCCGCTCACCTGGGAGCGTCCACCCGCTACCTGCCTGCTTGCCTACCTGGAGGCTCAGCCGTCACTTGCTGTGACCACCCGCTTGTCCAGAGACTCTCACCCGCTCACCTGGGAGCGTCCACCCGCTACCTGCCTGCTAGCCTACCTGGAGGCTTAGCCATCACTTGCCGTGACCACCCGCCTGTCTAGAGACTGCCCCCGTCACTTGCCGTGACCTCCTGCCCTCTTACCCAGAGACTGTCCCCGTCACTGGTTGTGATCTCCTGCCCTCTTTCCCAGAGACTGTCCCCGTCACTAGCCGTGACTGCCTGCCCGCCTTCCCTGGGTGTCACCCGCTTCCTTACAAGGACTGCCCCTTTGTATAGTTGCTCTGTGGTTCCACCTCCCAGACCCGTTACAATGGTCAGAGGTATTAAGCCACTTTTACGGGCTCACAATAAAACGTTCAAAAGCGAAACTGAAACTCTTTTCCTGTGAAATATGTTAAGGAATTTCTTTTCCAGGGTAAAGACTTGTGTATAAGGTAAAATAAATAACCAAAAACAAAAATACTCCTCCACACCTTGGGCTATGTTCACAAGTAGCATTTTTTATGCGTTTTTGCACTTTTGTATTGCTTTCAACTGTGACAAATGCATTCACCGGGAAATGTCATTTTAACATTTTACAACCTTATCTGGCCATGTGCTGTGTGACACATGCATAAAGTGCTGAAAAGACATGGGAACAGCATGGGGAAGACCCATGGAAGCATCTCTGACACCCAGGTCACTGTCTAAAAGTGTGCCCATCATAAGTGATCCTTGCCGCATCAGAAGATGCAGACTTGCAACTATCCCCATGCAAGTTCTAGTCCCAGGGCAGTATTCAATTGTACCTCCCCCATTCCTTGAAATACAAGCGCAAGTATGCAGCCTGCCACCCACCCACAGGCTGCAATACTATACTGCTTGCTTGCTTGCACTTGAAATTGGGCCTTTTAGGCATGTGGAGGCGGAATCTGGCCACCACGTCATGGCTGCGTTGGCGGCCTGGAATCCATACTGAGTCCCCAGCCGCCCAGCGGCCAGATGTCCATGCTCGGTCCCCAGCCACCCCGCAGCCGGGTGTCCACACACGGTTCCCAGCCGCCTGGGGGCAGCCGGGTGTCCATAAACCGTCCCCAGCCGCCCCTATTTCTCCTTGGAATATCCCCCCACACACTTTTCTTAGCCCGGCCTGCTTTAGGGCAGCATTGGACGAGCCCACCAGAAAACCAGACTCCTCCGGTGGGCCCTGGCTTCTCCATCAGGGGAGTTGAGAGTGCCAAGGTGAGCAGCATGATGATGATGACAGAAGTTAGCATCTGCTTTGTTTTCTTTTAATGCAAGGGTAAGTGTGTAGCCTGCCACCGACCCACCCCCAGACTGCAATGCCATACTGCTAGCTTGCACTTGAAATGGGGCCTTTTAGTTTGGAGGAGGCCGAAGCTGGCCACTACCTCATGGCTGCTTCGGCAGCGAGGTATCCATCCTCAGTCCCCAGCCGCCCCTATTTGTCCTGGTGTGCCTTATACATAAGAAGATTAAGTGCGTATACCAAAACATTACCTGTGCCCTCCCCAGTGCATTTAGTGGGAAGGAGAGCCTATTCCGCTGTAGTGTGTGCATGCCAAACCCCTGTTCATGGTACATGCGAAGATGCCTCCCACCCTGCACTTGTCGTTCAGGCTTTCAACTATCCCCGTTCAAGTCCTTGTCCCAGGGCAGTGTTCAATTCTACCTCTCCCATTCCTTGCAATGCAAGCGCAAGTATGCAGCCTGCCACCCACCCCCAGGCTGCAATACCATACTGCTTGCTTGCACTTTAAATTAGGCCTTTTAGGCATGTGGAGGCGGAATCTGGTATCCATACTCAGTCCGCAGCCGTCCCCGCTTGCTCCCCAGCCTCCAGGGGGCAGCCGGGTGTCCATACTCGGTCCCCAGCCACCCCTATTTGTCCTGGCCTGCTTTAGGGCAGCATTGGCCGAGCCCACCAGACAACCAGACTCCTCCGGTGGGCCCTGGCTTCTCCATCAGGGGAGTTGAGAGTGCCAAGGTGAGGAGCATGATGAGGATGATAGAAGTTAGCATCTGCTTTGTTTTGTTGGAATGCAAGCGCATGTATGTAGTAGCGGCTAGGCCTGAGGTGGTCAGCGTTTTGGCTCATATCCTACCTCCTCCGAGGATTGCTGGATGTTTTCCTGCTACTATCCAAGTTCTATGACTCCCGTTAAAACAAAGCTTCAGGTGATAAATGATGGATGAGGTAGTGGCAAAGGAGAAAGAGCAAGAGGAACAGGGACCATTCACATCATTATCAGGCCAGTCAACCAGATATGTCTTGTAGGATATATTTCTGTAACAAAAGGAGCAGTTCAGCTACACAGTTATAGGGTATACAGTGAGTGCAATGCCTATCAAAAATTTCGAGGCACTCCAATGCCCCTTGGAAATGACATGGAGGTCAGAGGGCCTTAACTAAACCTTTTTTTCCATTTATACCAACTGGGCTCCTGTGCACTGTTGGCCTAAGCAGTGAATGGAAGGCTTTCCAAAAATTATGAGGAACTGCAATGCCCCTTACAAGAGCCATGCAGTACAGCATATTACAAACATAAGTCCCATTATTTTGGAGTGGGTCTCCCATAGTATTTGCTTATGCCTTCCAAGCAAAAGCTTCCAAAAATTAGGACGGAGCAACTTGCAATGCCCTTTACAAGAACCATGCAGTACAGCATATTACAAACATAAGTCCCATTATTGGGGAGTGGGTCTCCCATAGGATTTGCTTATGCCTTCCAAGCAAAAGCTTCCAAAAATTAGGACGGAGCAACTTGCAATGCCCCTTACAAGAACCATGCAGTACAGCATATTACAAACATAAGTCCCATTATTGGGGAGTGGGTCTCCCATAGGATTTGCTTATGCCTTCCAAGCAAAAGCTTCCAAAAGTTAGGACGGAGCAACTTGCAATGCCCCTTACAAGAGCCATGCAGTACAGCATATTACAAACATAAGTCTCATTATTGGGGAGTGGGTCTCCCATAGGATTTGCTTATGCCTTCCAAGCAAAAGCTTCCAAAAATTAGGACGGAGCAACTTGCAATGCCCCTTACAAGAACCATGCAGTAAAGCATATTACAAACATAAGTCCCATTATTGGAGAGTGGGTCTCCCATAGGATTTCCTTATGCTTTCCAAGCAAAAGCTTCCGAAAATTAGTACGGAGCAACTTGCAATGCCCCTTACAAGAGCAATGCAGTACAGCATATTACAAACATAAGTCCCATTATTGGGGAGTGGGTCTCCCATAGGATTTGCTTATGCCTTCCAAGCAAAAGCTTCCAAAAATTAGGACGGAGCAACTTGCAATGCACCTTACAAGAGCCATGCAGTACAGCATATTACAAACATAAGTCCCATTATTGGGGAGTGGGTCTCTCATAGTATTTGCTTATGCCTTCCAAGAAAAAGCTTCCAAAAATTAGGACGGAGCAACTTGCAATGTCCCTTACAAGAACCATGCAGTACAGCATATTACAAACATAAGTCCCATTATTGGGGAGTGGGTCTCCCATAGGATTTGCTTATGCCTTCTAAGCAAAAGCTTCCAAAAATTAGGACGGAGCAACTTGCAATGCCCCTTACAAGAGCCATGCAGTACAGCATATTACAAACATGAGTCCCATTATTGGGGAGTGGGTCTCCCATAGGATTTGCTTATGCCTTCCAAGCAAAAGCTTCCGAAAATTAGGACGGAGCAACTTGCAATGCCCCTTACAAGTGCCATGCAGTACAGCATATTACAAACATAAGTCCCATTATTGGAGAGTGGGTCTCCCATAGGATTTGCTTATGCCTTCCAAGCAAAAGCTTCCAAAAATTAGGACGGAGCAACTTGCAATGCCCCTTACAAGAGCCATGCAGTACAGCATATTACAAACATAAGTCCCATTATTGGGGAGTGGGTCTCCCACAGTCTTTGCTTATGCCTTCCAAGCAAAAGCTGCCAAAAATAAGGACGGAGGAACTTGCAATGCTGGCACCCTGGTGGTATAGTGGTGGTGGAGACTGAGGATAAGGAGAAGAACATAAAACAGCCGAAATGAGGAAGCGTATACCCATGTGTGGGTGTGAAGCGGTGCATGTGAATACACCTCCCGAAATAACACAGTGGATTTGACTTTATGTTACTCTGCTGTCATTTGGTGGTGATGAGAAGTCTGTCCCAATCCAGCCCTTGTTCATTTTGATAAGGGTCAGCTTGTCAGCATTGTCAGTTGACAGGCGAGTGCGCTTATCAGTTATAATTCCCCCAGCGGCACTAAAAACAGGCTCCGATAACACGCTAGCGGCAGGGCAGGCCAGGACCTCCAAGGCATACATAGCGAGTTCATTCCAAGTGTCCAGCTTGGATACACAATAATTAAAAGGCACAGAGGAATCACAGAGGACGCTGGTACGGTCAGCAAGGTACTCCCTCACCATCTTTCGAAACTTTCCACTCCTTGTGAGAGTACCCCGCTCCTCAGGGCCTGTAAGCTGGGCTGGTGTCAGAAATCTGTCCCAGAACGTTGACAGTGTTCCCCTGCCTCTGCTGGATTGGAGTTGCATCTCTCTCGCCTGTACGCCTTGGTTGGGCAACGAACTGTGACCTCTGCCGCTAGCGTGTTCAGATGGGAATTTTTTTAAGAGTTCTGCAACAAGGGCCTTTTGGTACTGCCCCATTTTTGTAGACCTCTCCACCTCAGGAATAAGAGAGTGGAAGTTCTCCTTGTAGCGAGGGTCTAAAAGTGTCACCAACCAGTAATGACTGTCACCCAACATTTTGACAACGCGAGGGTCACGGTTAAGGCAGCGTAACATAAAGTCAGCCATGCGTGCCAGACTGGTAACGGGCAAGATTTCCGTGTCCTCACCAAGATGACGACTGACCATGCTCTCCTCCTCCTCCTTCCCCCTGTCCTCAGGCCACCCACGCTGAACCGACGGTATGACACTTGTACAGGTACTACCGACTACAGCGCATGATAGCAGCTCCTGTTCTTCCTCCTCCTCCTCCTCCTCTCCCTCATTGTCCCCCAATGCACGTTGGAATGAGATGAGGCTGGGCTGTGTGCAATCGCCAACTACGGCTTCTTGATCCATCTCATCATACTCTGGCTGCAAGGCCTCCTCTTTAATTCTCTGCAGAGAGCGTTGCAGAAGACAGACAAGTGGGATGCTGACACTAATGATGGCGTCATCGCCACTCACCATCTTGGTGGCCTCCTCAATGTTTGTCAGGATGGTACATATGTCAGACATCCAGGTCCACTCCTGAGGTCTTATGTGTGGAGTCTGACCTGAATATCGACGGCCTTGTTGCATCTGGTACTCCACAACTGCTCTCTTCTGCTCACAAATCCTTTGCAACATGTGGAGGGTAGAGTTCCAACGTGTGGGGACATCACACACCAGTCGGTGTGCTGGAAGCTGCAAACGCTGCTGCAACACAGCAAGGGCAGCGGAAGCTGTAGCCGACTTGCGAAAATGAGCTGACAGGCGGCGTACTTTCACGAGCAGATCAGGCAACTCGGGGTACGATTTAAGAAACCGCTGAACCACGAGGTTAAGCACATGAGCCAGGCATGGTACGTGTGTGATCTCACCTCGCCTCAGAGCCGCCACCAGGTTACGGCCATTGTCACACACGACCATGCCGGGATGTAGGTTCAGCGGTCTCAGCCACAGATCTGCCTGCTCTTTCACAGCTGTCCACAACTCACAAGCAGTGTGAGGTTTATCACCTAAGCTTATGAGTTTCAGCACAGCCTGTTGCCGCTTGGTGGAGGCAGTACTGCAGTGCTTCCAGCTTGTAACTGATGTGGTGATATCTGAGATGGAGGCTGAACATGAGGAGGAGGAGGAGGAGGATGATGCGCAGTAGTTATACACTGTGGGGGCAACTATGACTGACATAGGGCCCGCAATCCTCGGTGTGGGGAGGATGTGTTCCGTCCCAAGGTCCGACTGGGTCCCGGCTTCCACTATGTTTACCCAGTGTGCCGTCAGAGAGATGTACCGTCCCTGGCCACAAGCACTTGTCCACGTGTCCGTTGTCAGGTGGACTCTCCCAGTAACTGCATTGTTGAGGGCACGGCAGATGCTTTTGGGACACGTGCTTGTGTAGTGCGGGGATGGCATACCGGGCAAAATAGTGTCGACTGGGGACCGAGTACCGAGGGACGGCCACCGCCATAAGATTGCGGAAGGATTCAATCTCCACCAGCCTAAAAGGCAGCATTTCCAACGCAAGCAGTCGTGAAATGTGCGAATTTAGGACTGTGGCCTGTGGGGCGTTAGCGGCGAATTTCCGCTTTCGTTCAAAGGTCTGGGATATGGACAATTGAACGCTGCGGTGGGACGTGGACGTTGATGCTGTTTCTTGAGAAACTGCCATAACAAGTGAAGACTGAGAGGAGGGGGCATCTTTACATGCAGTATGGACAGGGGATTGCCTTGCACACACAACAGGGGGTTGTGACACCCGCTGACACTGGTCGTGGACCCTGGGTTTCGCCCCACAAAGTCGGGTGCTTTGCTGCCATGTGCCTGATCATGCTGGTGGTGGTCAGGCTTGTAGTTTTGTCACCCCTGCTGATGCTGGCGTGGCAGGTGGAACATATGGCCTTTTTGGGGTTATCAGCAGAGTCTTTAAAAAAATTCCAGACTCTGGAAGACCTACCGCTTGTACTGGCAACGTCCCTCGTGTTGGTGTTACGGGGAACGGTTGCCCGCCTTCTGTCTGAGGCCACCACACTGCTTCTTCCTGCCTGTTGGGGTACTCTGCCTCCCTCCCCCTGTGTGCTGCTGGCCTCACTCTGCATGTCCTCCTGCCACGTTGGGTCAGTTACTAGATCATCCACCACCTCCTCCTCTTCCACTTGTGCCCCACGATGCTCCTCCTCACTTCCTGGCAATTGTGTCTCGTCATCGTCCACCTCTTGTCACAAATTGCCAGCGTCGACTTCCTGTGGCCGTGGCTGTTCAAATATTTGGGCATCGCTACATGGGATCTCCTCTTCCACCACTTCAAGCGTATCAGGCGAGGGGCACAAATATGGAAATGGACCAGTGAACAGCTCTTCAGAGTGTCCAAGTGTGGGATCAATTGCTGTCTGACGACACTCGGCATGGTGGGAGGAAGGAGCATCAGGGTGAGGAGGAGTATGTGGTCGAGACTCACGGCTACTAAGAGTTGACCGTGTGGAAGACAGACCGGAGGTGGTGGTGCCCAGGTAACTGGAAGTATTATCTGCTATCCAATTAATAACCTGTTCACACTGATCAGTTCTCAATACTGGTGTTGTTCTGTGCTTCCCTAGTAATTCGGTCAAGAAGTGGGAGCGAGAAGATGTGGCTGTTGGTTGTGGCACATTTTCACCTTGGCCACTGCCCCGTCCTCTGCACGAACCATCACCAGAACGTCCACTTCCACGTCCCTTGCCACGCGCCTTGCCCATTGTAAAGGAAGTAAAATAGCTTACACTTGCACTATCAATGGAAAAAGGGTAATAAAAAGTAGATTAGAACTGTGGAAGAGGAAAACCACAGTTCTATTTCTCTGGCCTACACCCGACTCTTTTAAACAATCTGAACAATCAAGGAGAAACTATTACTGTTTTTCTTTACGTAAAAAATAACAAAACCTGAGCAATAGAGATTTTTTACCGTGGGATGGCAAAACCACAGTTATTGTTTACTGGGGTATACCAGACTTTTTAAAATATATAGATTTGCGGCTGAACAGTGAGCGACACACTCAAACTGTGTTTTTTTAGATACCAAAGGCCCAAAACTGGATAGTACAGAGATTTGACCTGTGGAAGTGCAAAACCACACTGGGATTTGTCGGGGCTACACCAGACTATTTTCAACAGATATATTTTTGTGTCACAACAGTCAGGAGACACTACTGTTTTTCTTTACAGAAAATATACCAAAACCTGAATAATAGAGATTTTTTACCGTGGGATGGCAAAACCACAGTTATTGTTTACTGGGGTATACCAGACTTTTTTAAATATATAGATTTGTGGCTGAACAGTGAGCGACACACTCAAACTGTGTTTTTTTAGATACCAAAGGCCCAAAACTGGATAGTACAGAGATTTGACCTGTGGAAGTGCAAAACCACACTGGGATTTGTCGGGGCTACACCAGACTATTTTCAACAGATATATTTTTGTGTCACAACAGTCAGGAGACACTACTGTTTTTCTTTACAGAAAATATACCAAAACCTGAATAATAGAGATTTTTTACCGTGGGATGGCAAAACCACAGTTATTGTTTACTGGGGTATACCAGACTTTTTTAAATATATAGATTTGTGGCTGAACAGTGAGCGACACACTCAAACTGTGTTTGTTTAGATACCAAAGGCCCAAAACTGGATAGTACAGAGATTTGACCCGTGGAACTGCAAAACCACACTGGGATTTGTCGAGCCTACACCAGACTATTTTCAACAGATATATTTTTGTGTCACAACAGTCAGGAGACACTACTGTTTTTCTTTACGGAAAATATACCAAAACCTGAATAATAGAGATTTTTTACCATGGGATGGCAAAACCACAGTTATTGTTTGCTGGGGTATACCAGACTTTTTTAAATATATAGATTTGCAGCTGAACAGTGAGCGACACACTCAAACTGTGTTTTTTTTTAGATACCAAAGGCCCAAAACTGGATAGTACAGAGATTTGACCCGTGGAACTGCAAAACCACACTGGGATTTGTCGAGCCTACACCAGACTATTTTCAACAGATATATTTTTGTGTCACAACAGCCTGGAGACACTACTGTTTTTCTTTACGGAAAATATACCAAAACCTGAATAATAGAGATTTTTTACCGTGGGATGGCAAAACCACAGTTATTGTTTACTGGGGTATACCAGACTTTTTTAAATATATAGATTTGCAGCTGAACAGTGAGCGACACACTCAATCTGTGTTTTTTTAGATACCAAAGGCCCAAAACTGGATAGTACAGAGATTTGACCCGTGGAACGGCAAAACCACACTGGGATTTGTCGGGCCTACACCAGACTATTTTCAACAGATATATTTTTGTGTCACAACAGTCAGGAGACACTACTGTTTTTCTTTACGGAAAATATACCAAAACCTGAATAATAGAGATTTTTTACCGTGGGATGGCAAAACCACAGTTATTGTTTACTGGGGTATACCAGACTTTTTTAAATATATTGATTTGCGGCTGAACAGTGAGCGACACACTCAAACTGTTTTTTTTTTAGATACCAAAGGCCCAAAACTGGATAGTACAGAGATTTGACCCGTGGAACTGCAAAACCACACTGGGATTTGTCGAGCCTATACCAGACTATTTTCAACAGATATATTTTTGTGTCACAACAGTCAGGAGACACTACTGTTTTTCTTTACGGAAAATATACCAAAACCTGAATAATAGAGATTTTTTACCATGGGATGGCAAAACCACAGTTATTGTTTACTGGGGTATACCAGACTTTTTTAAATATATAGATTTGCAGCTGAACAGTGAGCGACACACTCAAACTGTGTTTTTTTTTAGATACCAAAGGCCCAAAACTGGATAGTACAGAGATTTGACCCGTGGAACTGCAAAACCACACTGGGATTTGTCGAGCCTACACCAGACTATTTTCAACAGATATATTTTTGTGTCACAACAGCCTGGAGACACTACTGTTTTTCTTTACGGAAAATATACCAAAACCTGAATAATAGAGATTTTTTACCGTGGGATGGCAAAACCACAGTTATTGTTTACTGGGGTATACCAGACTTTTTTAAATATATAGATTTGCAGCTGAACAGTGAGTGACACACTCAATCTGTGTTTTTTTAGATACCAAAGGCCCAAAACTGGATAGTACAGAGATTTGACCCGTGGAACTGCAAAACCACACTGGGATTTGTCGGGCCTACACCAAACTATTTTCAACAGATATATTTTTGTGTCACAACAGTCAGGAGACACTACTGTTTTTCTTTACGGAAAATATACCAAAACCTGAATAATAGAGATTTTTTACCGTGGGATGGCAAAACCACAGTTATTGTTTACTGGGGTATACCAGACTTTTTTAAATATATTGATTTGCGGCTGAACAGTGAGCGACACACTCAAACTGTTTTTTTTTAGATACCAAAGGCCCAAAACTGGATAGTACAGAAATTTTACCCGTGGAACTGCAAAACCACACTGGGATTTGTCGAGCGTATACCAGACTATTTTCAACAGATATATTTTTGTGTCACAACAGTCAGGAGACACTACTGTTTTTCTTTACGGAAAATATACCAAAACCTGAATAATAGAGATTTTTTACCATGGGATGGCAAAACCACAGTTATTGTTTACTGGGGTATACGAGACTTTTTAAAATAGATATATTTGCGGCTGAACAGTGAGCGACACACTCAAACTGTTTTTTTTTTAGATACAAATGGCCCAAAAGTGGATAATACTGAGGCTTGAACCGTGGAAGTGCAAAACAACACTTCTGTTTCTCTAGCCTACACCTGACTATTTTCAACAGATATATTTGTGTCTGAAAAATCAGAGACACGCTTTGTTTGGGGGGGGGACGGGGGACACCAAAAGGTTAATAAGACGGGTATTTGTACAGTGTCAAGGAGGAAAAAAAAAAGAGGATTTAGATGAAAAAAAAAGGATTTTTCCTGTCCCCTGAGACCTGGAGCTAAATCCAGCAATTTCAGCAACAGGAGCAGCACACAGGACTGTAATGCAGCGTTTGCTGGTATAACCACTGCGTCTCCTATACAGCCTGCCTGCCAGATATCTGGGATGGATAATAGTCCTGAGAAGGACTGTTTGTTTGATCTGGCAGCCTTTACAGACCCTACACTAACTATTTCGCAGTTTATATCTCTCCCTAAATCAGCAGCGCTGTCCCTACACTGTCTGATCCGGAGCGACTGTGTCCAAGATGACGGCGCCCGGTTTTAAATACTCGAGGTGACGCTGTGCGGCCAGCCAATCACTGTAATGCCCACAACCAACATGGCTGCGGCATTACAGTGACTGGCTGGCAATCCCTGCATGTTCATTGACTCTGTAAAGAGCGCCAAACATGCAGGGCGGAGACCCGAGCTCCCGCCCGAGTAACCCGGAAATGCTCGGTGCTCGCCAAACATCCCGAGTAGCGTGATGCTCGGGCGAGTACCGAGCAGTGTCGAGCATGTTCGCTCAACACTAATAATTATCTTTCTGTGTAAATGCAGTTAAATTTGCAGTGAAGTGATGGGAGTAATACCCTTGTTTGCAAAAAAAAACTCCCTTAGGGCTCATGCACATGTCCAATTATATTGGACAGGTGTAGTTTTCAAGGATAGCACTCGTACCCATGATATTCTATGGGGACATGTACATGCCTGATTTTTTCCTCGGACTGAGTGGTCCGAGGAAAACATCGGTGACATGTCAGATTTTGATCCGAGTGTCGGATCAAAATTGCCAATGCAACCAACCTGTTACATGGGGGGGAAGGGGCCGCACAGTCTGAACTGCCCGGGGCCCTGGCTACCCTTAATCCACCCCTGCATCTTCAGCCTATAGACAATTGACGCTGGCTGTTGGGCACACATATATTGGCCAATCTATGCGCTAAGTACCTTCCTTTACTGTAATTTTTCATATTAATATTGCAGAAAAAAAATTGAAATATTTCATGTGTACATTTTTTAGTGCTTTCACAATTTTCTATAGTAGCAAAGTAGTTTCTATGTCTCAGAGCAATTACTCTTAGCAAATTAGGATACAACTTTGACCGTTTATTCATAGTTTGAATTTTTTAGTTGGATTCTGTTCATACTGATTTTGATGTGCTGGTCATTTTCACTATTTGTTTCTAACTTTTTTGGCATGTGCACTCCCATCCTCATCAGGCTCAGGTGATTATAAGTCGTTAGCTGGTTCAGTCCTGACCCATAAATTGTAGGCTTGCATTTCAGCCCAAGAGAGGTGACAGAGAAGGACAGGGACCCAACAATGAAGGACGCCTTGACGCTGGCTGTAGGGCACCCATATATTGGCCAATTTATGCGCTAAGTACCTTCCTTTACTGTAATTTTTCATATTATTATAGATAAAAATTGAAATATTTCATGTGTACATTTTGTAGCGCTTTCACAATTTTCTATAGTAGCAACATAGTTTCTATGTCTCAGAGCAATTACTCTTAAGCAATTTAGGATGCAACTTTGACCGTTCTACCTACAGACCATACAATATATTTTATGGGCTCCTGGTAGGTCCTATCTGCAGACTATATAATGTACTATATGAGATCCTATTAGGCCGTGCCTAAAGTCCGCACTATCTAGCTAGTACAGAAATGAAATGCCTTGATAGTATGGGCTCTAAGGAGGTCCTCCTTGCAAACAATACAACTTCTTCAGTTGCTTTACATTTATAGTCTATCTACAGTGAAAAAGAAGAAAATTGATTGCTGCTTAGGGCAACCTTGTTTTTTACTATTATTTTTTTTTAGTATGTCATTATGGGGCTGCATTAAAGTCAGCCTTTACACAAGCATCGCAAGAAGCATCATTCACCAGTGACCAGAGGAGCAGCTTTGTCCCTTTTGTTTTGATGGTCTAACTAGAGAATTAATATTAGATAGTTGGATTTCTGACAGTCAACTAGACTATCAACTAGAGTTGGTCAAAACTATTCGTAGAACCCTGGTTCAGTGGTTACTTTGGTAGTCTGAGCCCACCAGACTATGGTCTTGCAAAATACCATCTACCTGCCAAAATTCCTGGTTGTGAAATTCGATTAGCCATCCAGTTTAATCTAATGTAGAGCCTGGGATTCTGGCAGATATGGTGACATAAAGGATCACAGGGTCATGGCCTGGCGCCCACGGACTATGGTCCTGCTAATCTTTTTGACTAACTCTATTCAGCACCATAGTTAAACGGGTTGTCCAGTGAATACGGGTTATCGCTTAGGCATAGAATAGGTGATACTTTACTGACCGGTGTGTGTCTTACCAATCAGACCAGCATTGTTTGGCAGACTGGGGGGACTTTTATCCTTGACAACCACACCTTTCATTCTCTATGAGGCTGCTGGAAAAAGCCAAGCTAATGAATGGAGCAGGGTTCCAACATTCCATTCTGAAAGTTTCTCGTTCTGCCAATCGGTGAAGTTCCCAGTAGTTGCCAACCAACCGAAGTGTAGGGGGTCAGCCAGCCCTTACTAGACATTGAATGACACTGCGGCTTTAAGAGATCATGGTCCCCTCTGAGTTTTGATTTTGGACTAGTCACCTCCCCCTTATGTTATTTTTGGTGTGTGCTGAGAGAGAGAGATGAACTAGGAAGCTGTGTGAGGTAACAGGGAGACTTCTGCCGGTTCCCTGATAAGGAGAGACTAAAAGAGGAACTGATTATTCCCTGTAAAGATAAAAGTACGGACTATTGCAAAATTTGTTGACAGGACTGTGTCCAGAGTAGAAGACTTCATCCCTTTGGTAAAACAGCTTTCCTGAGGATTGGTGGCCTGAGGTACAGACAACATAGAATGGCAGCCATTTCTCCACATTGAAAGTGAAACAAGTTCTGCCTACCTGCAGAGAGAAAGAGATCCAAGATACAGGAGAAAGGTTTCAAGCGTGACTGATTTGGCACAGCTGCGTCTGAAACAAGCAGCAGAGGTCTTTCGGTTCCTGACCTGCACAATTGTGAGTGATTCACCGGCGGTGAACTGTGTTATGGTTTAGCGTAGTTTTCTTTAGTTAGGACGCTGTAGCAGCATGGCCCTATTAGCGGAAAGCCAGATAGGGGACTAGCCTAGAGTAGTATGGGAATCTTGATTTGTACTGTTTGTATTGAGCTTTCATTGCCATAGCTGGAGCATAGTTCTCTGGCTCGCTTCAGCTATTTCTTCCTGTATTCATGTTATTGATATTGTCATTGTAAATGCTGTTATTCTCATCCCCCGGCATATAATTCCTTTGTACACAATAAAGTCAGAGTTTTGTTTCTGCCTTCTCGTCTGCTGCGCCGTACTTGAATCCTGCCTTACGGTGTTCTTTGGACACAACTGCAAGTGGCGCTGCGAGCAGGGTACAGTTACAGAGATGGAGATGTCCGACAGCAATGTGGCTAATGTGAGTACCGCAGGTAATGGTGGAACCCCTGCAAGGGCCCTCCCTATGAGCACGTTGTTTAGTGTTCTGCCCAAATTTGATGGCCAGAATATGCCACTGACAGACTGGGTCACCAGATTGCAGAGCGCTGCCATGATTTATAATGTCAGCCCAGAACTACAAGTTGAAATCGCTCTGATCGCCCTGGAGGGTGAGGCGCGCAGAAATGTCTTCTTGCAACCGGAAGCAACATATAGCACGTTAAAAGAGATGGTGAAGTACTTGCAGAGGTACAAAAGAAAGAGGCAGACAGAGTAGGTGGCATGGGATCTGTGGACCGGATATTACAAGAACAATTTATTCTGGAACTCTACAGTACCTCCCTGAAATAGATTCTGCATGAGCGAGTAAGAGTGGATTCGGCCTTAAGTTTTCAACAAATATTAGCAGAAGTGGTGGCCCGAAGAAAAGAAGACAGTTGTGCCTCCGGAGTGGTGCGTACTCAGGCTGTTACAACCGTGATGCAAATGGAAAAGAGGATGGGGACTGGCTCCACTGCTGAGATAACATACCCGGCCCTAGCAGATCCTTATCGTACCTTTCCTCAGGCTCCTGAACCTGGGCCTCCTTACACTGGTCCGTTGAACCCTTACTGTCCCTTGCCTACAACGTCTGTGGGTTGGCCATTTTATCAAGTTCCTCAATATCACCCGCCAGTGGTCCCCCGTCCTTCACCGTGACCAGCCCATTGGATGCCAAGGGCACCTCCCACACGAAGGACGAAGAGAGGGACGTCAGGGTGCCCGGTACTTTTGATGTAGAAGTTAAAGACACTTCGCTAGAGAGTGTCGGAGTGTTTTGCAGGGAAATCCAGAGCTGCCGTTAAACTTCCGGTCCCTGCAGTAGTGGGGTGTACTGCAGGGGGGGGGGGGGGGGTGGTAGAAGGACAAACCAACCAGCAAAGCTCTGAACATCTGGTTGCAGGTTGTCCCATCCTGTGAGTCGAGTTCGAAGGAATCCCAGTGGACTGTTTGGTAGATACCGGATCACAGGTCACGACTATGCCTGAGTCGTACTTCAATCGTTTTTTTCAAGTGATGGCCAAGCCAGAACGGGAGACGTTAATTTGGGTGACAGCAGCTAATCAGCAACCGTTCCCAGACACGGGGGTTGTGTGGATGAATGTGCGGCTATGTGGACAAGATGTGGAAAGGAAAGGCATCCTGTTAGTCCCTGAGCCATTCAAAGAAGAAGATGTACCGGTGATAATGGGTATGAAAATCCTGTGGGAGTAAGACCAGATCATGTTCACTAAACAGGGGCCTGGCTACTGGAAACAGGCCACCCCGCATAAGCCCACTCGGAAAGCGTTTCAATGGCTGATCCATGTTTGTGGGACACAGAAAAGCGTCCCGATACACCTGTCTGTGGAGATTATCCGAGTGCCGGGAAGGGCGTCCCTCACCCTCCCTCCTGGTCAGGAGAGCATCCTCCCACTGCCTGTGGGAACTTTCCACAATTTTGAATGTATGGAGGTGGTTATTGAACTGGTGGGCCTAGGTGAAATAGACGAGACTGTCCTGGTGGCCCGGACACTGGCAGTGGTCCAAGAAGGGAGAGTACTAGTGATGAGCGAGCATGCTTGCTACTGCTCGGTGCTCGCCTGAGCATTTCACTGCTCGAGATGCTCGGTGCTCGCCGAGTATTTCTGGGGTTGCTTGGCCGGAGCTCGGGTCTCCTCCCTGCATGTTTGGCGCTCTTTACAGAGCCAATGTGTCTGATGATGTGTCACACACCACATGGCCAGATAAGGTTGTAAAATGTTAAAATGATATTTCCTGGTGAATGCATTTGTCAAGGTTGAAAGCAAAGCAAAAGTGCAAAAACGCATCAAAAACGCTAAGTGCGAACATAGCCCAAGGTGTGGAGGAGCATTTTTATTTTTGGTTATTTATTTTGCTTTACATACAAGTCATTACCCTGGAAAGGATAATCCTTAACATATTTCCCAGGAAAATCCATTTTGGTTTCGTTTTTGTATGTTTTATTGTGAGTCCATAAATGTGGCGTAATACCTTTGACAACGTTGTTGACAGAAGTGACCTGGGAGTCAGAAATGCTTCCAGGGGTCTTCCCCGTGCTGTTCTTATGTCATTTGAGCACTGTTCCCATCGATTTTGGCAATTTTTAGGTCCTCTGCAGACCGCCAGGGGGAACCGCCTGAAAATGCTCGAGTTTCCCATAGACTTACATTGGGCTCATTGCTCGGGTCAAGCACCCGAGTATTCCAATGTGCTCTACCTAAGCATCGAGCACCCGAGCATTTTAGTACTCGCCCATCACTAGAGTACCCATCCGAGTCGTGAATGTGGGGCAGAGAGAAGTCCCCGAGAGCGGAACTGGCTCAGGTGTACCTACATCGAAGTGAAGTATTGAGTCCGAGAGAAATGACCCAGGCCCCAGTAGATGATGCAGTCTGGACCCTGGCAGTCACGGCCGAAGAGAAGGGAGCACTGACTCGAGAATGGAATGGGCGAGCCCTCTTGACCCAGATGGGGGTGGATATAAAAGCTCTCAATTTGGACCAGATACAAGCCGTGGAAGCAATGGTGTGGGAGAACCAGGCCGCATTTGCCCATCACGCCAACGACTTTGGCTGCACGGACGCCATCACCCATGAGATACCGACAGGGGACATTCCTCTGATTCGAGAAAGATATCGCCAGATACCCCCTAAGCTGTACCAAGAGGTGAAGTCCCTGCTGAAACAGACGTTGGATTCAGGAGTAGTGCAGAGTATTCAGAGCCCAGTGGCGCTTGTCAAGAAAAAGGACGGAACCCTTAATTTCTGCCTGGACTACAGGTGATTGAACATGTGCACTGTACGAGACTCATACCCCCCTGCCTCGTATCGAAAAGTCTCTACTCTGGATTTAGCTATCGGGTACTGGCAAGCAACGGTGGCAGAAAAGGAGAAAAGGCAAAGACAGCGTTCATACTCCCCATGGGACTGTTTGAATTTAATAGAATGCCATTCGGACTATCCAATGCTCCGGGGACGTTCCAGTGGTTGATGGAGAAGTGCTTGGGTGACCTAAACTTTGAAGCTACTCTGATATACCTGGATGATATCATCGTGTACTCTGCTACCTTCCAGGAACATCTGAACAGACTCGGGCAGGTGCTCGGACGATTACGGGCCCATGGCCTGAAGTTAAAGCCGAAGAAGTGTCATCTTTTCAAGAAAGAGATCGAGTACCTGCGCCACATGGTGTCTCATGATGGAATCTTGCCTTCCCAAGCCAAAAGTAGCTGCGATACAACATTGGCCAGCACCTAGAATCCTACGGGAGTTAAAGCCCTTCCTCGGATTGACTAGGTACTACCGGCGGATTATCAAAGACTATGCGAAAATAGTGAGCCCTCTGAATGAACTGCTGAGAGAAACTGTTGGGGAGCCCAGGAATCAGGGCATACCCTGGGAACAGAAACAGGAAGAGACCTTCCAGACATTGAAAGATGCCCTAACATCAGCCCCCATCTTGGCCTATGCAGATTTCGACCGGACGTTCCTCTTATACACGGATGGCAGTCTTCATGGACAAGGAGCAGTCCTTTCTCAGCTTCAAGGCGGGCATGAAACAGTCATCGCCTAAGCCAGTAGGTTCTTGAGGGATACAGAGAGGAACCCCCCACAACTACAGCTCCTTCCGGCTGGAACTCCTCGCCTTAGCGTGGGCCATAACGGAGAAATTAGCAGAATACCAAATGGCAGCCAAGATCCTAGTGCAAACGGATAACAACCCATTGGCCCATCTGGATACTGCCAAGCTGGGGGCTCTGGAACAGCGTTGGGTTGTTCGGCTCGCGAAATTTAACTTCTCGATTCGCTTTCGCTCTACTACAGAGAATACCAACGCTGATGGATTGTCAAGAGTAACCTTTGAGACTCCGGGAGAAGACCGTGATGAACACCTACAAGAGGAGATCCCAGATATCCGCAAATTCACACCCGCCGCCGTAGCGGCACAGTCAAGTGGGGAGGCCCGACCCCTACCCAAGTCACTGGGAATGAACACCTCAAATGGTAATGTTTGAGATTGTGGTCCCACCTCTCTTCTGGACATTGATAAGGTCCTCCTGTGTAGTTCTGGGCTGATTCCTGACCTTTCTCAGAATCATCCTTACCCCACAAGGCAAGATCCCCTATGGAGCCCCAGACCGAGGAAGATTGACAGTCATCTTGTGTTTCTTCCATTTTCTAATAATTGCACCAACAGTTGTTGCTTTCTCAACAAGCTGCTAGCCTCTTGTCCTGTAGCTCATCCCAGCCCTGTGCAGGTCTATAATTTTGTCCCTGGTGTCCTTAGACAGCTCTTTGGTCCTGGCCATGGTGGAAAGGTTGGAGTGTGATTGACTGTGTGGACAGGTGTCTTTTCTACAGGTAACGAGTTCAAACAGATGCAATTAATACAAGTAATGAGTACAGAGTAGGAGGGCTTCTTAAAGAAAAACTAACAGGTCTGTGAGAGCCAGAGTTCTTGCTGGTTGGTAGGTGATCAAATACTTATTTGATGCAATAAAATGAAATTTATTTACAAAATCATACAATGTGATTTTCTGTTTTTTTCTTTTTAGATTCTGTCTCTCACAGTTGAAATGTACATAATAAAAATTACAGACCTCTCCATTCTTTGTAGGTGGGAAAACTTGTAAAATCGGCAGTGTATCAAATACTTATTTCCAGGTCGTCCCTCCTGACAGCACCCTCAGGAGGTCATCCTTCATATCGTTGATAGGGACAGGAAACACACAAGAGGTTAAAAGGCCCCTCCCTCCACCTCTACTCCAGTGTTTTTCCTGTCCCTATCAGAAGAGGACTCATGTGTGCCAGGAGCTGGAGTTCCTGAAGCCGGACGCAGGACGATCGGGACGGGATCCTCGCATTCCTCACCTCCCTTCTGCCGAGATCCGGGGGCCGACACTCCGCTGAACAAGGGGAGAAGAACCGTCTCTCCTGCAAAGGGGGCTCTCGGTTCCAGCTGCTACATCCCCGCGCACAGCTCCGGCGTGCGCCGCAAGTGCAGCAGAAGAACATCCGGTTACAGATGGAGCGATGTGAGAACCTCTAGTAACCGGCATGCGTTCCACCGTGGAACGCACTTCTAGTTTGTTTGAAAAAAATTGCCCCAATCCAGAATTAAAGGGGAAACGCCGTTTTTTTTTGACAATTCAGAAGGAAGACAGGTGAGGAATGCTATTTAAAGAAGGGGAGGGGACTGAGGTTATCAGACAGCCAGATCACCAGTAATGGAAGGTCTAACCACTGGTCGCTCTGATACTTGGACTAGAGGTTCAGCTGGAGTAAGTCTACTGGATAGTTCCCCTCTTGTCTCCTGTTCCCATCTGTCTACGGTAGTAAAAATCTGGTGCTCCTTGTCATTTTAGGACAAGGAGACGCCTAAAAGAGACATGACGACATCACGACATCAGCTCCTAAGAAAAGGAGATGTGCCATCTGTAATAAGAAACTACCGCACACATATGGGAAACAGCTATGCTCCGTTTATATCGCCATAGTAGTTAAGGAAGAGCATTCCTCCTTTATGTCTGACTTGAGAGCCATAGTAACATACATAGTTTTTAAGGTTGAAGGAAGACTAAGTCCATCTAGTTCAACCCACAGCCTAACATGTTGATCCAGAGGAAGGCAAAAAAAAAACCCATGTGGCAAACATTAAGCTCCACACTGGGGAAAAAAATTCCTTCTTGACTCCATACGACAATCAGACTAGTTCCCTGGATCAACGCCCTATCAAGGAATCTAGTATTTATAACCTGTAATATTATACTTTTCAAGAAAGGCATCCATGCCCTTCTTAAATTTTAACAGTGAATCACTCATTATAACATCATGCGGCAGAGAGTTCCATAGTCTCACTGCTCTTACAGTACAGAATCCCCGTCTGTGATTATAATTAAACCTTCTTTCCTCCAGACGTAGAAGATGCCCCCTTGTCCCCGTCTCAGGCCTCAGAGTAAAAAGATCAGTAGAAAGGTATTTGTACTGTCCCCTCATATACTTGTACATAGTAATAAGATCACCCCTAAGCCTTCTTTTATCCACAGTAAATAACCCCAAGTGTAATAACCTGTCTTGGTATTGCAGACCCCCCAGTCCTCTAATAACCTTGGTCGCTCTTCTCTGCACCCGCTCTAGTTCAGCTATGTATTTCTTATACACCGGAGACCAGAACTGTACACAGTATTCTAAGTGTGGTCGCACTAATGACTTGTATAGAGGTAAAATTATGTTCTCCTCATGAGCATCTATGCCTCTTTTAATGCATCCCATTATTTTATTTGCCTTTGCAGCAGCAGCCTGACACTGGCCACTAAACGTGAGCTTGTCATCCACCAATACACCCAGGTCTTTTTCAGTTACAGTTTTGCCCAGTGTTTTACAATTAAGCATATAATTATACATTTTATTTCCTCTGCCCAAGTGCATTACCTTACATTTATCCCCATTAAAGCTCATTTGCCATTTATCAGCCCAAGCTTCTAGTTTACATAGATCCTCCTGTAATATAAAATTGTCCTCCTCTGTATTGATTACCCTGTAGACTTTAGTGTCATCTGCAAATATTGAAATATTACTCTGTATGCCCCCTACAAGGTCATTAATAAATATGTTAAAAAGAAGGGGGCCCAATACTGACCCCTGTGGTACCCCACTGTTAACCGAGACCCAGTCTGAGTGTGTTCCATTAATAACCACCCTTTGTTTCCCATCACTGAGCCAATTCTTAACCCACATACATATATTTTCCCCTATCCCCATTGTTCTCATTTTATGTATCAACCTTTTGTGTGGAACCGTATCAAAAGCTTTTGAAAAGTCCATATACACAACATCCACTGCATTTCCTTGGTCCAGTCCAGAACTTGCCTCCTCATAAAAACTGATCAGATTAGTTTGACAGGAACGGTCCCTCGTAAACCCATGTTGATATTGAGTCATGAGGTTATTCTTCTTCAGATACTCTATCATAGCATCTCTTAGGAAACCCTCCAGGATTTTACCCACAGTAGAGGTTAAGCTTACAGGCCTATAATTTCCAAGTTCAGTTTTTGTCCCCTTTTTGAATATTGGCACCACATTTGCTATACGCCAGTCCTGTGGTACAGACCCTGTTATTATGGAATCTTTAAAGATTAAAAATTATGGTCTATCTATCACATTACTTAATTCCTGCAGTACTCGCGGGTGTATCCCATCCGGGCCCGGGGATTTGTCAACTTTAGTGATTTTTAGACGCCGCCATACTTCCTGCTGACAGTGACATTTACTGGAGAATTTTTGTTATCACTAATCATGTTTTCTGTCATGCGATTTTCTTGTGTAAATACGGTTGAAAAAAAATCATTTAGCATATTGGCTTTTTCCTCATCCTCATCCACCATTTCACCCAGACTATTTTTAAGGGGGCCAACACTATCATTTTTTAGTTTTTTACTATTTATGTAGTTAAAGAATATTTTGGGGTTATTTTTACTTTCTCTGGCAATGATTCTCTCTGCCTCAATCTTTGCTGCCTTGATTTGTTTTTTACATAATTAATTTAATTTTCTATATTTATTTAATGCCTCATCACTGTCCTACTTGCTTTAGTTCTCTAAATGCTTTGTTTTTGTCACTTATTGCGCCCCTTACAGCTCTATTTAGCCATAGTGGTTTCCTCCTATTTCTAGCATGTTTATTCCCAAGGGGTATATATTGTGCACAGGTCCTATTCAGGATGTTAATAAATGTCTCCCATTTGCTTGTGTGGCTTTATGTCTCAGGATATCGTCCCAGTTTATTGCACTAAGATCATCTCTTAATCGTTGGAAATTTGCCTTCCTGAAGTTTAGTGTCCTTGTAACCCCTCTACTACACATCTTATTAAAGGTTACATGAAGACGTATTATTTTGTGATCACTATTACCCAAGTGACCCCCAACTCGTATATTTGATATGCGGTCTGGCCTATTGGTTAATATTAGTTCTAGCAGTGCCCCCCTTCTTGTTGGGTCCTGAACCAGTTGTGAAAGGTAATTGTCTCTCATAGTAGTCAAAAACCTATTTCCTTTGCTTGAACTACATGTTTCTGTCCCCCAATGTATTTCAGGGTAGTTGAAGTCTCCCATAATAATGACTTCTCCTTGAGTCGCTGCTTCATCTATTTGCTTTACGAGGATATTCTCCGCTACTTCCATTATTTTTGGAGACTTATAACAAACCCCTATCAGTAATTTATTATTTTTTCCCCCTCCCCTTATCTCCACCCACAGGGACTCTACATTTTCATTAGATTCACATATATCCTCCCGCAAGACAGGTTTTAAGGATGATTTTACATATAAACACCCCCACCCCACCTCGCTTGTTTGTACGGTCATTTCTGAACAGACTATAGCCCTGTAAATTAACTGCCCAGTCATGGCTCTCGTCCAGCCACGTCTCAGATATCCCTACCATGTCATAATTATTTTCCAACAAAATTAATTCTAATTCCTCCATTTTGTTGGTGAGGCTTCTGGCATTAGTGTACATGCATTTTATGTATCTCTCTGTACCTCTATTCCTTCTTACTATATTGACTGTTCTAACCCCACCCCCAATTTCTTTATTTGTACCCAGGTCACTATCTGCACTATCTTCCCCACCTATAAAATGAATACCCTCCCCCCCAATCCCTAGTTTAAACACTCCTCCAACCTTCTAGCCATTTTCTCCCCCAGCACAGCTGCACCCTCCCCATTAAGATGCAGCCGGTCCCTAGCGTAGAGTCTGTAGCCAACTGAGAAGTCGGCCCAGTTCTCCAGGAACCCAAATCCCTCCTTCCTACACCAGTTCTTGAGCTACTTATTTATCTCCCAAATCTTCCGTTGCCTCTCTGGCGTGGCACATGGTACCGGTAGTATTTCAGAGAATACCACCTTGGAGGTCCTTGCTTTCAGCTTGCAGCCTAATTCCCTGAAATCATCTTTAAGGACCTTCCACCTACCTCTAACTTTGTCATTTGTGCCAATGTGCACCATGACCGCTGGGTCCTCACCAGCCCCTCCCAGTAATCTGTCAACCCGATCAGCAATGTGCCGGACTCGAGCGCCAGGTAGGCAGCACACTGTTCGACGATCCCTGTCTTTGTGACAGATTGCCCTATCTGTTCCCCTAATAATTGAGTCCCCCACTACCAGCACCTGCCTGGCCTGCCCTACTCTCCTATTTCCCTCTTTACTGGAGCTGACACTCCTCCGGCTTTCAGGGGACATGCCTTGCTGCAGTAGTGCTACCCCTGTACCGTCACTCCCCTAGTGAGAGAGGAAGTCCAAACTACAGTCCCGGATCTAGTCTCTCAACAAACACCTCAGGATGAGCCCAGTCAGAAAAGGCCACGTTGGGAGTTTAGAGTCCAGTTCAGAGGAGGAAGAGTTATTAGATTTCTCTAATCCTGATCAGGACAGGGAAGAATCCATCTCAGTTCCCCCAGAGGAAAAGAAAAAATACCTCTTCTCCTGGGAAGATACCGATACGCTTTTATCTGCAGTGAGGAACACTATGCAAGTAGAAGACACTTACCAACCCTCGTCCGTACAAGATGAGATGTTTGGAGGGTTGAGAACCCGCATGAACAGGGTATTTCCTATTAACAATCACATCAAGGCTATGGTTCTGGAGGAATGGGAGGACGTGGAAAAGAATCTAGTCATTCCCAGAAGCTTCAAATCTCGCCTGCCATTCGAATCAGAAGACACAAAATTATGGGAAGAGGCCCCCAAAATGGATATCACAATAGCCAGAGTAGCGAGAAAGACATCCATTCCATTTGAGGACTCATCATGTCTAAAAGATTCTATGGATAGGAAGGCAGACAGTCTCCTCAAAAAGACCTGGGAAACCTCTGCTGCAATAATTAAAGCCAATATTGCATCTACTTCGATCGCGAGGTCCATGGTTATATTGGTGGAGCAGCTGGAAGGTCATCTAAAGATGAAGACTTCAAGGGAGGAAATAGTAGACTCCATTCTGCTACTTAAGATGGCAACGGGATTTATGGCCGACTCCTCGGCGGAGTCAATTAGATTTGCTGCCCGAAACGGGGCGCTTTCTACCGCATCTAGAAGGGCAATATGGCTAAAAACCTGGTCAGGGGATAGTCACTCTAAAAGCAAATTATGTGCCATTCCCTTTTTGGGCCTTTGTGTATTTGGTCCAGTATTGGATGAGATACTGGAGAAAGCCTCTGATGAAAAGAATGGTTTTCCGAAGGAAAAACCTAAGAAAGCATCATGCTTTCGGAGCCCACGTTACCCACAGAGGATGGAACATTCCGGGAATGAAAAGTTGGGTAGGTGGAGCTACCATAAGGGAGGTAAAGCAAGAAATTCCCTTCCCGTTACAAATGTTAACCCGCGTAGACAATGACGCCAGGAAAGTGGGAGGAAGACTCCAACATTTCAGCAGGGCATAGATAGAAGTATCCAACAGTCCATGGATTCTTGAATCCATTGCAGAAGGCTACAAAATAGAATTCAAACAGATCCTGCAAGGAAAATTCCACTTAACAACGAATCAGTCTCCTCAGGTCTCCAAACGACTACTGATAGATGTGGGAAATCTGACAGACTCAGGAGCAGTGATACCAGTGCCAGAGGCAGAACGGTTCCTGGGTTACTACTCAAGTCTTTTTTCAATAAAAAAAAAACCTGAGGGCGATTATTGCACGATTATAAATCTAAAATCCCTAAACAGATCAGTTGTTTACAAAAAATTCAAGATGGAATCAATCAGATCGACAATTCCCCTAATCAGACAGAAAATGGTGATGTGCACAAAAGATGCCTCCTTGAGGTCTAATCATGTACCTATTCACCATCACAGCCAAAAATATCTACGATTTGCACTAAGAGAAGACGACACCATATTACATTACCAATTCACTTGTCTTCCATTTGGTTTTTCCTCTGCCCCACGTATCTTTACCAAACTAATGTCCGAAGTAATGGCATTTCTCAGAGAACAAGGGATATTAATAGTTCAATACCTGGACGACTTCCTCGTGTTGGCAGTATTTCAGCAGCAAGTAAGAGCCAGACTAACCTCAACCATCCTGACCCTAAAAAATCTGGGGTGGACTATAAACTGGGAAAAATCACACCTTATTCCAGAAAAGAAAGAAAATCTTTTGGGAATCCTCCTAGACTTGAAACAGCAGATGTCCTTCCTACTGGAATAGAAACAAAAGGAGCTCAGAGACAGAATTGAGGATTTCGGGAAAAAATCAAAAGTCTCCATCCGAGAATATATGAAGATCCTGGGTCTCATGACAGCCTCCATACCAGGGGTCAGATCTCCACATTCAAACGGAAGCGCCATCCCAAGTTCTTCTCTTCTTGTATACTGTTCGTACTAAGAAAGATTCAGGAGGATCAGGCCATGGTGATAATCCTACCTTTCTGGCCCAGGAGAAGGTGGTTCCCCTTACTGAAGATGTCCTTGGAAGATCCAATAATCCTTCCAGAGAGACAGGACTTGCTATTTCAGGGTCCGATATACCACCCAGATTTGAAATTTCTCCAACTTTCGGCCTGGATCCTGAAAGGCAGATTCTAAGCTCTAGAGGGCTGCCAGATTCGGTCATCTCAACAATGCAAAATAGTAGGAAGCTAGTGACTTTGGCGATCTACACAAAAATTTGGAAGAAATTCTGTTCACAATATTAGCAAACAACAGAGAGTTTGGATCCAGACTTTCCTAAAGTATTACAATTTTTACAGATGGGTTTTGAGAAAGACCTAAGCCCCAGCACCTTAAAAGTGCAGGTTGCAACATTGAGTGCTTTCATGGATTACCCGCTAGCCCGCCATCCATGGGTCGAAAGATTCATTAAGGCCACAACAAGATTAAGACCAACAATTAAATCCGATGTCCCACCATGGGACTTAAACATAGTCCTGAGGAGTTTGTGACAAGCCTTACGAGCCCCTTCAGGAGTCGAGCATAAAATTTCTCTCCCTTGAAACTGTGTTCTAAGTGGCAATTACTATAACAAGACGGATAGGAGAGATTCAGGCTCTCAATAAAAGACCCATACCTTAGATGCCTAGACGACTGTATTATCCTCAGATTAGACCCAGCCTTTTTGCCAAAAGTAGTAACCCCTTTCCATATGAATCAGTAGGTGATCTTGCTTTCTTTTTGCCAGGGCTACAAAAAATGATCAAGAATTAACCTTTCATTTGCTAGATGTTAGAAGGGTGGTTCTACAGTACTTAGAAGTCACAAAAGACTGGCGCATAGACTCCAACCTGTTCATACAGTTTGGAGGGAAGAATAAGGGAAAAAAGGCTACCAAATCAACATTGGCAAGATGGGTCACATCTGTAATAAGGCTGGCCTATTCATCTGAAGAGAAATCCCCTCCAGAGAACATCAGAGCCCATTCCACCAGAGCTATATCCACATCTTGGGCAGAAAGAGCTGGAGCCTCGGTAGACCAAATCTGCAAAGCGGTAACATGGACAAATCTGAGCACCTTCTGCAGACATTATAAATTGGACATTTTATCAGGTCAAAAAATGGCCTTCGTAAAGAAGGTCCTCCAGACAGTGGTCTTACCCTAAAATGTATACTCTGGTATTCTCCTGAGGGTGATGTCAGGAGGGACGTCCTGGAAAATAGGCATTAGACCTACCGGTAAAAGGGTTTCCAGGAGTCCCCCTCATGACAGCACCCATTACATTCCCTCCCTAAAATATTCCAAACGGCTAAGTGACGGTAACAGATTGTAGGAAAGCAAATAAAATAGAGTTGCATCCATCCTGGTGGGGTACTTGAAAAATCACTGGAGTAGGGGTGGAGGGAGGGGCCTTTTAACCTATTGTGTGTTTCCTGTCCCTGTCAAGTATATGAAGAACGACCTCCTGAGGGTGCTGTCATGAGGGACTCCTGGAAACCCTATTACTGGTAGGTCTAATGCCTACTTTTCATCACTGTATGAGACTGTTTGCTCAGGTCAGGACACATGCAATTGGGCTGGGAACTATGGCCTGAACATCGGCTATAAAAATATGGACATGGTAATACATTCTTATTAGTGATGAGCAAGTATGTTTCATTAACCCTTTTGGCGTGCTCGGCATTTTTTACTGTCGCCGCGGCTGCAAGTGTCACGGCTGTTAGACAGCTGTGACACATGCAGAGATTGCCTGTTCGACAAGGCTAGGTCATCAATGCTAATCAGTGGCCGAGGCATGGTAATGCACATCCACCTACTATTCAAATCAATATGATGCAAATGTGTAGTACCCAGCGGCGACCACTATTAGAAGACAGCCAGCTCCGCAAGTGGGTATTTCTGTCCGGTGACTGACGCCAACAGCTGATCGACGGGGGTGCCAGACCATGACTGATGAATACTAAAAGTATTGGACAACCTCTTTAAATGAAATGAATCTAGAATGAAAGCAGAAGTATTTCCCAATCCATAGAAGCCCTATAACAAAACATGCATGACTTTTAGGCAAAATTATGGTATTATTCCTACATAAACAAAAATCATACTGCAAAAGGATCATATACATCATTTAGGGGGCATCAGAGAATTTACTAGATCTTGGAAACAAAGGGCCCAATTCATCAAAGCTTTTGTGCCAGAATTTAGGAGTAATCACTTTGAAAATTCACAAAATTTAGAAGCAAATTTAGGCGTTTCCACGCCAGTTTCTCCCAGCTTCAAAATGGGCTAAGCTGGGGTGGGACGCCACAACTTATCTAATTCATGATGAGCCTTGGCTTTCCCTATGCTGGAAATCTCACTCCAATACTTGACTGGAGTAAGATTTCTGGTGTGGCGTATGGAGGTGCAAGACACTTGTCAGACTATCCAGATTCATGAAGAGGAGTGGACCTATTTATGAATCAGGAGAGCCTGACTCCAGTATGCCCCCTCATTAAGACCGGCATGAACAAAGCTGTACTTTTGTGAATCGGGCCCATATAAAGCCACAGTCATGGCCATCATTTATAAAAGGAGCAGGCAGTTTTATGTGTGACCTGTTGCTTATATAGCATCAACTATTCCAACTTAACATATCATACGACCACAACGTCCACTTGCTGTGATGAAGATACTATTGGTTTGTTTAGCGACTTATCCTGCGATATATAGAAACTTCCTCACATTTTCCAATAGAAAGCGAGATATGCAGGGCTCATACCCTATGAACATTTCCACATTTTGTTCAAGTTACACCTACAAACAAATATATTTTATTGGGATTTTATGTGATATTCCAACACAAAGTGTAAAGGAAATGATACATGTTTTTCTAATTATTTTAAAAATATAAATCTGAGAATTGTGCTATTCAGCCCAGTCGTCTAGTACCTGTAAATAAAATCCTGAGTGACCAATTGCCTCTAGACGTCACATAATTAGTAAATTGAGTCAACCTTTATGTAATTTCTCAGTATAACTACAGCTGTTCTGTGAAGGCCTCACAGCTTTGTTTGAGAACATTAGGGATCAAACAGCATCATGATAACCAAAGGAACACACAAGACAGGTCAGGGATAAAGTTGTGGATGAGAGTAAAGCATGGTTAAGTTCTAAAAAAAAAAAATAGCCCAAGCTCTGAACATCTCATGGAGCATTGTTCAAACCATCATCCATAAATCGAATGAGTATGGCACAATTGTAAACCTACGAAGAAATGGTTGTCAACCTGAATGGACATCCCAAGCAAGGAAAGCACGAATTAGAGAAGTAGCCAAGAGGCCCATGGTCACTCTGGAGAAGCTGCAGAGAACCACGGCTCAGGTGGGGTGAACTGTCCATAGGAGAACTATTAATAAGGCTCGCTCACACGACTGTATAAATTTGACGAGTGTAATGTGACAAAAATAAAAGGTATTGCATTCGGACCAATGTTATTGAATGAGGCAGTGCAGGTCTGAGTATTTTTTCTCAGCTGTAGTCAGCGTGAGTTTAAAAAAAAAAAAAAAAATCACAGCATGCTGCGATTTAACTCCAAAAATCGGATGGGTGCAAGAAAGAAAAAAAAATTGCATACATTGCAATTCTGTAATATGGGAAGCTGTAAGTGGTCCTGTAAAAGGTTAATAGCTGCTGAGTAAAAAAAATGGATTGCATATTGGACTGCACACAAATGACAAGTGAGGGGAAAAAAAAAAAAAAAGTAAAAAAAGAAAAAAGAGCCCATTCTCCGGAATGAGAATGGGACCAATTTTTTTTATGCACTAGTTTGACCCTAGCCTTAGTATACTCCACAAATCTGGCTTTTATGGAAGAGTGACAAGAAGAAAGCCATTTTTGAAAGCAAGCCATAAGAAGTCCCGCTTGTAGTTTGCAAAAAGCCACTTTATGTACATGCTCAGTAGGGAGTCAGGGCTGTGGAGTCGGGGAAATTGAGGGATTGGAGGTTTGGCTTAGGCTGCGTTCACACATTGCTTTTTTTCCTGCGTATTTTTACACGTGCGTATTTCCTGCTTTTTTTACCTGCGTTTTTTTACGGAGGTGCAGGAGAAATGAAGTGTGAGGATGGACACCTGTATGTAATGTAATGTCTGTGTGTCCTGTCTGTGTCTATGTGTCGTGTGTGTGAGTGTCCCCTAGCAGTGTATGTACAGACAGCTTCTGGCTGCAGCACATACACTGCTTTAAAAGAAAAAAAAACTATGGATACTCACCTATCCGATGGATGGGAGAGGCGTCCGCTCCCACCGCTGCCAGCATCTTCAGTGAAGCGATGACAAGCCAGCGTTCGCACCGGTCCCGCCGCTTGCAGCTTCCTGCCGTAAAGCGATCACAAGCCGCCACTTGCAGGAAGCTGCAAGCGGCGGGACCGGTGCGAACGCTGGCTTGTCATCGCTTCACTGAAGATGCTGGCAGCGGTGGGAGCGGACGCCTCTCCCATCCATCGGATAGGTGAGTATCCAGTGTTTCTCCTGCGCCTCCATCAAAAAGCGCTGGAATTACGCAGTGTGTGAACACCGCTGCGTAATTCCATCGCTTATAACGGGCACAATAGGAGAAAGCGCAGGACGCAACTGCGCAAAGAATTGACATGTCAATTCTTTACGCAGCTGCGCTTTCCCGCTGCGTAAAATCACGCAGTGTCTGAACGGCAAAGTGAATTTCCCATTCACTTTGCTGGCAGACACAAAGCACATTGCGTATTTTGAAAAAGCGCGCGCAAAAAAGCGCGAGAAAATACGCAATGTGTGAACGCAGCCTTACTGACTCCACAGCCCTGAAAGTTCACCTTCCAGGACAACAACCCTAAACATACTGCCAGAGCTACAATGGAAAGGTTTAGATCAAAGCATATTCATGTGTGTGAACGGATCAGCCACAGTCCAGACCTAAATCTCATTGAGAATCTGAGGAGACTTGTAAATTGCTGTTCACAGACGTTCTCCATTCAATCACTGAGCTAGATCTAGTTTGCCAAGAAGAATGGGCAAAAATTTCAGCCTGTAGATGTGCAAAGCGGGTAGAGACAGACCCCAAAAGACTTGCAGCAGTAATAGCAGTGATAGGTGGTCCTACAAAGTATTGACGCAGGGGGGCTGAATATAAATGCACATCACAATTTTCACTTATATTTTTTAAACATTTAGAAAACCATGTATCATTTCCTTTACACTTCACAAATATTTGCTACTTTGTGTTGGCATTTCACATGAAATCCCAATAAAATACATTTAAGTTTGAGCGTAACATGAAATAATGTGGAAAAGTTCACAGGGTATGAATACTTTTTCAAGGCACTGTAGGCATCAGATGTAGAGGCTGTAGACCTTATCGCGGACCCTAATGCTGATCGAGCTGTCAGTCAGGGGCGGGGGCACAGTTACAGCCGCCACTCTCGATACACAGAGCAGTGAATGAACCCGCGCTGGCACCACTCCCACTGCCAATTTGCATTAAAGGGAATCTGTGAGTAAGTTTTTGTTATGTAACCTCACAGCACCATAAGGTAGGGACAGAGACCCCGATTCCTGTGATGTATCACTTTGCTTACTGGGTACAGCAGTTATGGTAGTCCGTTTTCTCTGCTGCGGATCCAGCAGAGTTCAGATGTTGAGCTGTGTATAATCCCCCCCCACACCACAGCTTTCTGTGCACATTGTATAGTGACAGAGCAGCTAATCAGTGCTGGGGGAGTGGTTGGACTACCCTGCACGAGCCAAGTAGTCCCGTCATGATAATCTCCTGCTGATAAAACACTGCTTATGCTGAAACAGAAAAACACAGCCCAGTAAGTGACATCACTGCAATCGGGGTCTCTGCTCTTTCATTATTACATAATTTATCACACTACTTATATTGTAGGAGGAAAAAAAAAAAAACTACCAACAAATCCGGCTATACAAAGAAGACGCCACACGGCTTGATGTGCCATATATACAACAGATTTTAATCATTCTGAAAATAAATTACAGGAAACAGCTTTCCATTTTAAACAGGACAAAGATTCACAACAAAATGCTCATTTTTCTTCTCGGCCCATCGGGTTGAGACAGCAGTGATCAAGGCAGGTAATTATCACAAATATATCAAAACTTGAGATTGGATGATGCATTCACACACTTACAAGAGCCACAAACGGTCCCTGTGCAGGGACTCAACTTAGCCTACATGATTTGGCATGGACTACAAAAACTTGATACAAAATTGGTATTTATATTATTTATATATCATATACATGCCCTATCTGTTCTTGTATAGAAAATAACTAATGCTGTACAGATGATTGCAACTTTCTAAAGCTGTAGCTATGCTAATGGATGGACTGATGCCCTCCCCACCCTCAACCCCCAATAAAATTAACAGCATACAGTATTTACATAAAGGCCAAAAAATGGGAAAGAAAAAAAATTCACTGTGCCTGATATGCAACTGTGTTATGGCAGGTTTGAGAGGAAGGAAGAGAGAAGAAAAAAAAAATAAAAATCCTTCCATACAGCAAGCTATATCTATGGACACACGGAACTAAAGGGGACATGTACACGAAAAAGGCAGTGAATCAAGCAATCCATTTATTTAGAACGCAATTGTCTATCATAGATGACATTCTTAATATAACGGAATATAAATATTAAAATTATAAATGAACATTACATTCATTTTTTTAAAATAGAATTTGACTCTATGAAACACGTAAATTCCAAGAATGCTACACAGACCTAAAGAGGTTGTCCACTACTATACAGAAGGCCCCATCAATGTAAACAGTGGAAAGAAGACTTTTTGCAAGTACCTTGCACTGTCATTCTTGCCTGTGAGCGGCGCTATCGCTGACTGCTCACTAGGCATCATGTGACCCGGCTGACATCAGCTGATATCATGTTAAGTTCCGGCTGCAGCCGGGGGTGACCCAGTGACGCGCGCCGCCCTTGATTGATGGGCTGTAGGAGGGGTTTCAACACATGTCACAGCCCAGCATCCACAGCGCGCTTTCCCCCTCTATATTCATTGGCAAAGCGCGTGGTGGATACTAGGTTGTGACGTGCGGTGAAACCCTGCCCACAGCCCATCAATCAAGAGCGGCACTGGGTCACGCCTGGCTGCAGCCTGAACTTGACATCAGTGGATGTCAGCTGGGTCACATGATGCCTAATGAGAGGTCAGCGATAGCGCTGCTCACAGGCAAGAATGACAGTGCAAGGTACTTACAAAAAATCTTATTTCCACTGTTTACATCGATGGGGCCTTCTGTATAGTAGTGGACAACCTCTTTAAGAAATGGCACAAGAATTTAACCTGGACACAAAGCCAGTGGTGCTCAGCCATGTAAACCGAACCGTAAGCATTAGTGGGCCGCCATAGTCCTGGACGGTACCATTCGGGATCGACTTACTAGAGGTGCACCTCTGAGCTAGTGGGGCACCACTTCCCAAACAGAATTTTGCCACTGGTGGGCAAAGCTGCTTCCATGACTGGACTAACGATTGTATAGGTTTTTCAAGTGGGAAACTGATTTACGCCTGTAAATAATGATGTGCCACCCTCTACTACACCAGCAGTGGTAATTGTAAACTTTGGTTTATTTTGTATTCATTTTACACAGTTCTCATTGTACAAAAAACAAGCAGAGATTAGGGAAGAATACAGTCGCGGGAAGGATTGTCAGTCTGTCTTTAACCGGGAAGCTTGAGTTACTTGCTCTGTAAGACCTGCCTTGATTGAGTTTGTCACAGTTTGTCTTATATTATCTTCCATGAGGGTATCACTCATTGGCTTCAATACCTGGTGTGTAAAAAGGATGCAAAAGAAAGGAAAATGATAAAATAATGGTAAAAAAAAAATGATAAACTAAAACAATTAAAACAAATGCAACAAAAAAGGTCAAAGTAAAAAAAGGTATGAAAAAGTTGTGCTATGTGACACTTCTCGAAAGCAGTAGTGGATTTATATGAGGAGATCCCCATCTGGCAGAGGTAAGGCAGCCGGTGGCTCTCCAGTCGGTGGTGCATGCGGGCAATTTATGTACGTCAGTAGCTGGAGGGCCATTGGTTTCCTAAACCTGCCATCTAGAAACCAGTTAATGTTATCATGAGCCCAGTACATCTGTTCTGCTAACTGTTCCAGTGATCCAAACCAAATACTTGAAAGAAGCAAAGGAAAGAGTAGGCTTTAGTTTTTCCTCTTGTTGTTATTCGATGACCTTCTGTGTCGCTGGGTAGACTGTAATGCCCGGCGGGGCAGCCGGCACTTACAAACTTCATAGAGTTTGGAGAATACCTAGAACACGGAGTGGTTAGTTAGGAACAGGAGATTAGTAGAAGAATGGATGGATGAGTAGTTCTGGATGGAGCAGGAGGCACAATTCAGGCATGAAAAGTTTTTGTTGCACTTTATATGATCGTCGACATTGGCTGTGTGTCATAGAAATTGAGAAGTCATAATCAGCCATACGACCTACAGAAAGAGCTTCCATAAATTCGCTATAGAACTGCTATAGGAATCAGAATATGGCATATTTGTGGCCAGATTTACAGAACACCGCTTTTAGGCTGCTAGCAACTTAAGGACCACGGCAGAAATAGTAATGATGCCACGGGATCTACGACACTGTGGATTCAAAAGGATACGGTCTGGATGTTGCACTAAAAATACAGACAGTTAAAAGGGTTTGGCCACTACTTTTTTACATCAGTGGGGGTGCGACACTAGGCACCCCTCGCCAATCAGCTGTTGCCAGAAGTTCTCAGATGGTGCATGAACACAGTAGCTCCATCAAAACTATAGTGGCCAAGTACTGCAGCTCCACCCCCGATTCAAATGAAAGAGGCGTTGGCACTGCAGTAACCAGCTGCGGCCACAATAGAAAGGTTGGCGCAGCTCTGTTCTGGCAGCATCTGAGAACTTCCGATCACCAAACAGCAACAGCCAATCAGCTGGGGTGCTGCGTGTCGCACCCCCATAGATCAGATATTGATGACTTAATTTTAGGATAAGTTATTAAAACATAAAAAAAAAGTAGCGCCAAACTCTTTAAATATGGGTACAATATGCCTGTGAAAAGGAGACCTATTGAGAACTCTAACTTTGCATTTTCCTGCAATTTTTCTACAAAACATGAACACCTCCAGCAGCAGTTACACACCTTAATGGAAATGTTTAGAGGGGGTAGTCCAAATGTTTTATTTACATTTCTTTTTTAAAAGCTTCCATTCAACAGTTTAAGGAAGTTGCTTTGAAATTTAGTCACGTTCACAGCATTTGTGCAAGTGGTGACGTGGGTGCCAGGACCACTGTGATTTACCCGAAAGTGCCGGCATCCTATTCCAGCACCCGAGATGGATGCCAGCAGTGATATCACATTCTGGGGTCAGGTTATGTGCTCCCTGGCACCAGGCTGAGTGGCAATATCCTAAGGGTGCAGTTCAACACCTGCTCCGTAGATAAGTGACCAGAAGCGACTGTCTTTGCACTGTCCCATCATGGGAGATGTAGTTTCAGCAACTATAGATATGCCCCAGGTGCTCAGACAAAATGCTTTATGTACTGTGAACATGTATTTGTATTACTGGCAAATTCTAACAGGGAGGTAGTAGCATACTCACCGGTCAGTCTTCCAGCTTCAGCGGTGCTCTGGTCCATTGTGGTACCATGTGACGGTCTGTGACCTCCCGAATCACAGTGCTTGCTTTGTGGTCAATTTTTTAATTTTCTCAATGCAAGTGTATGAGGACTAAAGGCCCCCAATCTGACTCTCATAGACTTACACAGAGTAAGTGCCACTCCACACAGTGATCCAGCAGGTTACAGCAGCAGTCACGGGATGCTACCAAGGGCCAGAGCGCGGCTGAAACCAGTGAGTATGCCAATACCTTCATGACACCTAAACATAGTGTCAAAAAAAGGGGGAAAATAAAAAAATATCACAGGAAGGATACTTTAATGGGCTTCTCCAATTCCACAACAACTTAAAGAACTATTCCCAATTTATAAAGTTTTCTAGTTTTTAAGGTTTCCCAAAAAGAGAGACTTTAGTGAAGTGTCGTAGTTTAGGGCCCTGGAGATCTGTCCCGCCTGATGCAACACACTGAGCAGTTACTGTTCACACCAGGACCGGACAAGATGTAAAACATTAGTTTGGGTTCTGCAGAAGCAGTGTTCACTATATGGCAAATTCCGTTATTCCTTTCAGTACTGAATTGTGACCCATGGGAGGAGATGGACGTGACAGCACCTCACCTTCCTGGGACTCCTCTGTGCAGCACGGAAAAAAAGAGACAGACGTAAGACACAGTATGTAAAGAAGAAAGATGGATGGGATAGGGGAAAGGTTAGAACCTGACTTAGATGGAGCAGAAGACTGAACATGTGTAGAGAGATGAAACTGGGTAATCTTTCTTGCCTGTAAATATAACCAATTACAGAAACTTAACGGAGCATTAAACATAAGAAGTGCACAATCGAAAAAAAGATTTCAGAAATCCTATTCCCACTATATAGTAACATCCTGCTGGTCCCTGATGCTTAGGACGTTGCTTTCTCGGTGATGTGGTGGTTTTCATGCAGGTGCCCTCCCGATGCTTTCTGTGACGTGACGGTTTACGAAACGGGTACCCTTAACCATGCTGCCACCCTTCATATATGTCACATACATATTCTGCATCACCTTATTACAAACACGTTTATTCTTCTATTACGCTGGGAAAGCTTCTCCGGGCATGGCAACGAATACATTATCTGGTTGGAGACGGACATTTTATCCAAGTCCACTACCAAGTATTTACAAAAATCATATTAACATGGCAGTATGAGAGGAGACCGTATGGGATGGGTCTTGATGATAAGAGGAGGTCAGTCGGCCCTGTTAAAAATCTGTGGTTACAGGGCAGGGTATGGATTCCTGCATTGGCACAAGTTGTGCCATACACCACGACGGCCTCCTTTACTGGATGGTCCCATGTTGTGGCTGCCAGTCATGCCTATCTACAGGGACAAATGAGCATAAGTTTGGGGCAACATTGGCAAAATTACTGAATCAGTCGTCCCTGATGGTGGAGTCATCTCGATCTCGTGGCAGCCACATCATGCGATTCTGAGCTTAGAACAGCGACTCATTAAAACCAGTTACTACAGGAGTTACATGAAACTATTAAATGTGATGTCATCCATAGCACTTGAAAAATGACAGGTTACATGCCTGGGGGAAGGAAAACCTTCCTCTGTCATTAAATGTAATCACATTCCAGTATAATGTATGATGCAGACATACTGAATGAAGTGATCAGGAGGTAAGGTGACGGGTGTACGGTCAGAGCCAACATGGCCAGAATCAGAATATTCATTAAGAGGAGCACGCCCTTTAAAGAATCAGGCAAGGCGTGAAGTGGCACGTGCCTTGCCACAAATCTTACCGCTGTCAGACACTGGAGTAAGATTTGTGGCGTAAAGAAAGTCGCCGCTCATCATGAATTTGAGGAGCGTGGGTAACCACACCCCCTGTCCAACCCCTTTGTCAGATCCGGGCGAAAATCGCATTAAAATGCCAAAAGTCACAGATTTTTTGTGGAGAAGCCTTGACCCTAATGTTGGTAACTGTAGAAAGCAAAAAAAAAAAACAACATCTTTTCTGTACATCTGCAAGACATTCAGGCATAAGAGCCACCTAAATTTTTGGAAATGAACACCACCACAAAGAGACATTACCGGAGATACCAACCTGTTCCCAAATTATTTCAGCAATTTGATCTATTAAGGTTCCCAAATCCCGAAACTCTCCAGAGTACTTGACGTAAGCCCAGGTGCAGAAGGACAGCAATGCTAACCCCATGATGAGGTTACAAATGTTTGCTATAGAGTTCAGGCCAATGAAACCAGTCAGCCCTGAGATAATGTACATTGCAAACATGACGGCAAACAAGGTGGCCGGGGTGCGGGCAGCATAGAAGATATTTTTGCCATCATTGTGTTTCATAAAGTTTGCATAGCTTTCTTCTATCTCTGCCTCCAGCTGATCCTGGTATCGGCGACAGAAATCCTCTCCGCCCATCTTCTTCACCGAGCGGAACTGCTTGACGCAGGTTTCCTTCACATCCAAGTGCTTTCTCTCGAGATCTGCTGGGGCAATGTATGGCTTGTCTCCTCCACAGACCTGTGTTTGAACAGGGCTACATTAAACCAGATCCACAGCAAAAACACAATAGTAGACAGCAGACATTACACAGTGTGAGGTCTAGAAAGTATTTAGACCTGTATTAGAAGAGACATTAATTTGGAAGTTGATGAAGGAGGTTATATACAGACAAATGTCTTTCGTAAATTGACATCCACAAATTCCCTCATTCATGCCTCCTCTGCTCATTCTACTTCTACCATTGGTGCCGTCCCGGTGGGACAATTCCTGAGGATGAGGCGCATATGCTCAACTGACTCTCAATTTGAGATTCAGTCAGCTGATCTCACTCGACGATTCCAGGAACGAGGATACAGTAATAGATGCATCCGCTGTGGCTATAGGAGGGCGAGGGTTACTTCTCGTAACCAATTATTATACTCAACTCCTCTTGGTAGAAAGAGAGATACGGGGAGGATCCGCTACATTTCCACCTTCAATCACGAGTGGGGGGAGATGCGGCGGATCCTCTCCAAACATTGGGGTGTTCTTGGTGCGGAGCCCTCCCTACGCGACCTTGTGGGGGAGCACCCACTCATGACACCCAGGAAAGCCAATAACCTCGGTGACATGTTGACACGGAGTCATTACATTCCCCCACCAACCAACCCGTTCGGGTCCCGTGGACCAAGACTCGGTTTCTTTCCCTGCGGACGCTGTCTGGCCTGCGCCAATGCCGTGCGCTCTGTCTCCTTTTCCTCATCCGATGGCTCCCGTGACTATCAAATCCGTCATTTTATATCCTGTGCTTCAACTAATGTAATCTATTACGCAACTTGTGCTTGTAATTTAATTTATATCGGACTTACCACGAGGGAGCTACGGGTGAGGATACGGGAGCATGTGCGCGACATTGGCGCGGCAAAGACGGTGCCCGATCCACGGGAATTAAAAACTATCCCACGTCACTTCCAACAAAAACATAATTGTGACCCTAAATCTTTGAAGGTGCGTGGAATTGATGTTTTACACCTTGGCTCCCGTGGTGGTGATTGGACTAAGATCCTTGGCCAAAAAGAAACTAAATGGATCATACGTCTGAAAACCATGTCTCCCCTAGGCCTTAACGAGACACTTAGCTTCGCTCCTTTTCTGTAAGATGAGTCTTCCCACGGATCGTTCTCCGCCTTAGATGTTATGCTATTATATTTTATTTTTGTGGCCCTTGATCCTTTTGTTTTTAATTTTTGTAACTTGTTTTTAATATCACTTGGTGTGTGTTTTTCACTTTATTTACTTTATTTTTTCTTCCTTTTGTTTTTTCATTTTGTGTTGCCAAGATACAACATATAAAAGAAAACATTCTGTGACCCACGTGCTGACCAAACTGGATCTTATGGGACTGGTGTTATATATCGGACACTTGGATATCTGCTATATGTTTGACAGTATTCTCTGTTTTGATACAACTTTTACATTTGATTAAATTATTTCATGTTGTATTTTGCTATATTATCTGAGATGTATGATGTCCCCTGTATTCTGATCCCTGTCCATTTTCCGTGGTTTGCTTTCTTCCTGTTAGTGGCAACTCTTTGTTTGGTGTTCAGTTTGCGGTGCGCATGCGCCGGAGGTACGCTGTTCTCGGCCCGGGCACGGCCGTCTTGTTCCTAGCCACGTACTTCCGGGGCACACACCATGTGCTTCCGCTATGTGCGTTGCCGGGTGACGGACGCTGCCCGCGCCGACAATGCTCGGCGTCCGGCGCATGCGCCGCTTGATACTGATCACTTCCTGATTTCCGGCCACGTGACCTACGATGCGGTCACGTGACCTGGTATCAGCCTTTAAAAAGGTCCTGATCCTCTACACATCTATGCCTCTTGAGAAAGCCCTCTATTCAGGGGCGAAACGCGCGTCGAGGCTCTATTGGGGCCACTTGGTATCTCTGTTTCTCCTGGCCCTTGGCCTGTCTTTTACTTCTATCTAGAATTGTGTTTGGTAAGCGATATTGGTATTTACACTGACACTGTATATTCATTTGTACACTTGTGCGGATTTGTGCATATGCATGGTGTGTACTATTTTTTGTGCTTGCCTTTCCTTCCTCCCTCTCCTTGAGGAAATTTTTCTCAAAGTATATATACCCTGTATACACACTACTATGTGCTGCATTCTGTAACCTATTATCTACTTTATGCCGCCACCTTTAGTGGCCGCTTTTATATTTGGTATTTAATAAAGTTATACTGTTTTTATGCCTATATGTACTCTGTTTCTCCTATTATTATCTGTATTAGAAGAGGTATAACCAAGTCGGACAGGGATGTAATACACCACTTCACAAAGGATTAGTGTGACCTCATTCTGGGCACCAATTTATAGAAAGGAAACCCTGGAGTTAGAAAAACTACAAAACTACAAAGAAAAGCCACAGAACTGATAAGGGGCATACAAAAGGTATGGTCATAGGCCGTTTCATGTTAAACCCCCTAAAAAAAATAAACAGGAGGACATTCACTCCTTCTGGAGAAAGAAAGGTTCAATCTCTCAAGAGCTGATAGCAACAGGAACAGTCATTGGCTAAAAAAAATAAATAAATGGATTGTTAAAATATATATATATATATATATATATATATATATATATATATATATATATATATATATATATATATATATATATATATATATATATACACACACACACATATACAGATTAACAATCCAATTTTTAGAAGATATAAATGCTTATGTAAATGTGTAAGGTTATTTTCTGAACGTTTGGCCCAGGAGATTAACAACTGGATCGGAAGGGAAAAAATTAGCTCTTTTAGGGCCGACTCTTTATCCTTTCCTATCCATAGTAACTATGTAACTAAATTGACATTTCTGATTAAGGACATTTTTAATGGTATTTAAAGTGATATTCGCCCTCCATCAGGAGACTCCAGTTCTCCATATAGCTCCTCATATAGTGAGATATAGCTTTTATACATCATTGGCAAATCCAGTGGATGTGCTGAAAATATTTCCATCCGAATACCCTTTATTCCAATGTCCTCTGATGGAGCACAGGTCATACTGTTAGAAACCAAACATTTCCTAGGCTGAAGCAAACATTTTTGCTTTAATTTTGCCAGAGTTTGTTGTTTTTTTCTGATCATAAATAACACTAACCCTACAATCAGTTGTCTGCACATAATTATTATGGACCATGTCAGAATGATTTTTTTTTTTTTTTTTATATATTAGATAAATTATTAGATCCAACCCTAAGACCTATTGATTATGTCAGATTTTGGGCCACTGAAAGAATACACTGGAATTATCAATTAACATGTCGAGAGGTCACTGGTTTTCTAGCAGCAGACTGATAGAAGAAATGGAAAGCTTGTGAAAGGAGAGCGGGAATTTGTCAGGGGATTAATGGCTGTATCTTACCTGTTCCATGTATTTGCTGTATGTGTCTTTCGCTCCAGCGACAGCTGCAAGGTTATTGGCTTCAGCTGTTGCCTATAGAAAGAAAAAAAAAAAAAAACCACAAGAAAATATATGTTTAAAAGTGTTTACGTTACGGCTTTTCTTGCACAAGAGAAAAATATTTAATTTTTAGATTCATACCTGCAGCATCGACTTCGGGTGGGGAAGCTCCTCTCCTTGATAGATTTTAATATAAGCCTAGAAATAAGAAACGGACAATGAAAACTATAATGACAACCTGCCAATTGTATTTTAACATGTGTGTGTGTAATATAATTAAATATACACACACACACTTTAAAATATAAAATACACATGATACTATGATAAAAACAAAGTGAGCAAATAACCTGCAGTAAATAAATAAATAGCAATAGTGCATGAAAATAACATAGGGTACTTGGTTAACATAATTTTGATTAAAAAAAAAATGTAAAAGCCATCCCACCACATCAAGGTGACCCTATTCGGGACGGTCATAACCTCTAGTATTAAAACCTTACCATAGGTCAAGTGATGTAAATCTTTTTAGTTACTGCAGGGTATTTGCTCACTTTGTTTTTTATCTTGGGTTTTGTCTGTTTAGTGGCCAGTGTGAGCATGCGCTGACATGCTGCATTTTATGTATTTATTTTACTCATTTATATAGCGCCATTAATTCCACAGCGCTTTACAGACATTATATGCATGCACACCAACTTATATTCCAGTCCATCTCTTTAGGTTTTTGCACATAAGGGTGTGGCCTGCCTTTTCTTTGAGCTGGACATTACATTTATTTAGTTCCCTATTGCTGGGTGTCCATTAGTCGGGCGTCAAAATTTGGTTAACCAAGTACCCTTACATGCACTGTTGCGGTTTATTTCTTTATGGAGGGGATTTGCTCACTTTGCTTTTATCTTTTTAGTGGGGAGCGTGAAGATGCACGCCAGAAAAAGGCATATACCTAAAAAGAGATGCTATCTGTAAATTTGACAAGATATGGGGTCTATGGATTGATGGCTCTGGTTTGACATCTAGGGAACTGAGGAGATTTCGCCTCGGCTTGCTTTGAGTTACGTTTATATGATGCCTCAAATTAAACTTCTTTGAAAACTAATTAAAATGTTCTTAGTACTTCCACAAGTTATATGTAATTGGATTGACTATTGTTATATGATCAAATATTTGTTCATCTAATTATGCTGGTTTTGCAGAGCCAAGATGTATAAATGACTCATGTTTAATGCTTCTTAAGGTCGGGGGGTGGAGAACTGTTTCGTCAATGTTTGTCTGTTTGTCGTCTCCCCCCCCCCCCCCTTTTATTTTTCCCTTTGCGTAAATCTTTATAAAAATCAATAAAAAACATTTGATTTAAAAACAAAAAAACACAAAACACATGCACACCAACTTATATTCCAGTTCATGTCTATATATACATACACTATAATGCATGTGTATACTGGTATTATATAGTGTGTGCATATATCTATCTATATCCATGAAAATGGCATTTCTCTTATTCAGTTCCCATAGATCTGCCTCCTATCTATATTATTATTTTTTTTTAATTTCTGTACATTGTATATTGCACATAGTAGTTGAATATGGTTTCAGCAATGTGCTTAATGGTGAACAGTAAGAGGAACATTACAATTGCCAAACAAGCTATTCAGACCCAAGTTACGTGGACTATGAATCCACCTGCTGGTCATCATTTTACTGGTTGCCATTGGCAGGATATTGATGCCTTTATTAAAAAGGAGGCGATCTATTCTGCAGTTTTAGTGAATACTTGCATTACGGTGTTGTACCATTTCTCTGTTCCTCCTCCGGATTATTTATGAATAAATTGACATTTGGGTGTGTCCCTACAGTCTGGCAGAGTCCGGTCTGATTGGTCAGTGTCAGACACGCCCCCTAGCTGGTAACACCCAGTTATCAAGGTGTTCACAAATTACTAGAAAGACACCAGAGGAACAACACAGAATTGTAAGAAAAGACGCTGCAGAATTGTTGTTTCATGGAGAAATAGGATTTACTAGAAACACAAATCAGAAAGGCTGATGGGGCCTCTAAATGCTTCTAAAGAGACTAAAGCACTTGTACACAACAGAGGCTAATCAGGCTGCATTATTACGAGCACATGCTCATCATAAATCACTGAGCCCCTGCCTACTTCACTATCCATCTGTGTGGCTACACACGGTGACACGCGTCTCGCTACATTCAGATTGCGACATCGCATCTAATGATTTCATATGGTGTCACATTGTCACCTATCACCAGAGCAGCAAGTAATTTCCAAATGTTTTACATTTTCAGTTGCTGGTTGCAAATCACACGCGACTCACTTGCCATAGGCTTCAATGGGAATTGCCTACGATTTGGCAATGTTTTTTGGTCGCTGTCACGCAGTACAAGTCTCTGTAGCTGCAATAAGTCTTTACTGAACATTACCTGTATGAACAAGTAGCTTGCACAAAATGAGAAGACACAAGCCGTTTATTCCCCCGCTTGTAACATACCTTAAAATATTCAAGGAGATCTCGACAAGTCACCTTGGAACCACTAATTTCCTTTTCTACCAAGTTCCCAGGAGCAAGAAGCAAAGGGACCAGATTCTGAAGTTCCTTCTTGAACTCGTCATCTATGTCTAATGCGGATAAAGTCACATTATTAAAAGTTATAAAACTTATACTGGATGGATGGCTAGAACTGCATTACACAGGCGACCACAAAAGTGCATTTACCATGAGCTTACCTACTAATCTACCATCAAATGAAGGATTGGTTGCCACTTTAAGGCCAGGATGAGGCAAGAGAAAACAGCCGATATTCGTAAAACAAGAGTGAATATGTTTCCTGACATTCTGCAGCTCCTCGTGTTGGTTTTGTTTTACCTGCAAGACAAAAAGGGGAAAGTTCAAATACTTTGCACCAAGTATAGAAGTTTACTTCTATCAATAGAATAGGGCATAACTTCCTGATAGCTGGAGTCCAAAAGCCAGAACCCCTACCAATCCCAAGAATGTGGCCCCTGCAGAGCATTGTCTGAATGAAGCAGAGACTGAGCATACAAACCTTAGCTCCATTCATTCTCATCCGCACACAGTATGTTATCCCCCCCATTATAAACTTAGCACAAGCTCTTTAAAAGGGGGTTGTCCACTACTACTTGGACAACCCCTTCTCAATCTTCATGTTTCTCCCTTGTAAAATACACCACTTCGATGCCAGTGTTCCAGCAGTGTCGGCATAGGCTCTCCCAGGGATTGCGTAACATTTTTATGTCATGCCATCCATGCGGCCAATCAACAATGGCTGCAATTTCCCCTATTACGGACAAATCACATACATCTGGAAAAAGTGAGCACTGAAGTTCTCTCATTTCCACTGGATGTATGTGTTTTGTCCTAAGGCGAGTGAAGCCAGCGCCATCTGGCCTCAGGGATCGCTTTACAATGTTACGCAATCCCCGGGAGAGCCAGTGCAGACACTGCTGGAACTCTGCCGGCACCGGAAGGGAGTAGAAGTGTTATTATTTTACAAGAGGAAACCATGAAGATAGAGGAGCGGGATTGTCTGAGTAGTGGACATTGCCCTTTAATGCTTCAACTTGGTTAGAACACATTCTTGTTACAGGTGGGAAAAAGAAGAAAGTTTGAACGCATTTACCATTGTTGTGCTCCCATAGAGACATTATAAAAATTACAATTCAAAGTTCTTCAACAGTGATGGGATACTAAATAGACAGTAGTAAGGAATAAAAGAAAAAAAAAAAACCCAAACCTGAACCTGAACATGCACAAGTAACACATTCCTGCTAGTGGACATACACAAGACAAAACAACATGACTTTTTACCTGCAATCGTTTTTCCAGGAACAGTTTACCACCCTCTAATCCATATGGGTGTTCATACGGATAGCTCCAGTCTCTGATTAAAAACATAAGAGTCTGTAACAGATACACAAATACAAAAGTGAGGCTGGGAGAGCAGGAGTGTATCGCATAAGCCATCTAGGAATCAAAATATTAAGAGAATTTTTAAATTAACCCTAGCATCCCCCTTCTGTACAGTGTCACATTAATCACACACCAGGATCTACACACTTATAGAAGCTAGGAGACACGCAAGAGGGAACGCACCTGAAAGGGTTTCTTGTAGATTTCTTCCATTGCAAGACGTCCATACTCTGTAAAAAGCTGGAAAATAACATTTGCGGAGAGTTCAGAAATGGTTAGTCATCCCTTAGGGATGTAAGGAGATTAGCGTTTCAATTCCATAGGCCTTTCATTTAATATTTATTGAGCAGAGGGGTGGAAAGTGTGTGAAATCAATGAATCCATTTTAAGACTACATGAATGTAAATTTCATGCATTGTTACATGCATTGTAAAATTGGGGGAAAAACATTGTGTAAAACAAGTAGACAAGAGAAAAAAAAAAAGCAAAAAAACCAACAACCACGGAGCGTTGAGCCGTAATTCAGGATCCGTTTGACAGATCAAGGAAATAGGATTAAGCAATTATTCATTTCATCATCACTAAAAGACTCTGGAAGCGGATTCTGCTCAGTTCAAAAGTCACAGGAGTGCTGGATGACTCGAAGAGCGTCACCAACAAGAAACGATACGCTCTTCTAGTCACCTGCGACTTCCGAATTGGAGAGCCCAAGCTGGAGCCATGGGGCTGCAGGTAGAGGAGTATGCCTCGTTCTTTATTCTTTTAGAAGGTCTAAAAAAAATGTATTTCCTGTGTTGGAAAACCCCTTTGACTGCTTTATTGTTACAAAAATCGTACTGCCGACAGGAATCCACAATATAAATGAAAAATCAGCTATTGAGCAAATTAATAAAAGTACTCCGGCTAAGTGGATTCTGCGCTTGTGACTACAGTAGAGTATGTGCCCTGGGCAGCAGACCACCATAGGACCCTTTACCATTTATTTTTTGCGGTGGCCCTCTTTTTTATAGGACACCTAATACCGGCTAGACAGTAGCCAAAAGGAAACTTTAACTTGTGTCTGATGAATAAGGGCCAGTGGGGACGTTACAGCTATGTACGGGACTATTCCTGATGTAGCTTGTCAGTTAAGCCTCACCTACATCCCCGCTCAGAAATATGAAGAAATCCGGCACCAAAGCAATATGTTCCAAAGCTTTATTCCAAAAAGTTCTTAGGTATAAAAACACAGGCCAACATTGTTTAATGGTTAATGTTAATCTAGGTTATGATTAAGGGCACATATAGCCCTGAAACGCATAAACCAGTGTCCTGGGACTTTGCTGGATTAAGCCCTCCACCTCCAAAAAATGTTGGCCTGTGTTTTTATACCCAAGAACTTTTTGGAATAAAGCTTTAGAACATATTGCTTTGGTGCCGGATTTCTTCATATTTCTATTGGACTCTTTGGGATTGCAGCCAGGCACAAAGGGACAGGTGAGCAGGGAAAAAAACCCTTTTTTACTTATGATTTTTACATCCCCGCTCAGCCCTGACTGCTGGGTAAGATGCTGCCTATAATGTATCCATATAATCTATAAAGTTAACTAATTACACGGCCTGATTGTCTACTGTGTATGTGGCGGTGCTCGGAGTTAGGGAATTACCTGTAAATGCTGAAGATCATCTTCTTGAATGTTCTGGGACAAATTATAAACCTAAAAACCGGGAGCAAGATTATTAGTATAATCCTATGAAAGACATGATGCAGCCTGCAATATTGTGACCTTTAAAAGGGTTGTAAAAAGTATATATGTTATCCCTATCAATAGATTAGGGTACCACTACTAGCACTCTCATCGATCATGAAAAAGGGGCTAGGAGCCATGTCTGAACGGAGCGGCACTCGAGCATGCGCACCGCCGCACCATTCATTGTCTATGTGACAATGAATTAACATTACATTAGCAGCTTGACATTACACTGATTTGGTCATGGAACCAGTGGTACGGCCATTTCTCTAGAGTGTCCTAGGAGCCATGTTTTTATGAGGACAATGCCAAGTAAGTTGCTCATGCCACTGCTTAGCCTAAACATGCTACCATGGCCTGCACAGTCTATGGACTTGTCTCCCATCAAGCACATCTGGGACATCATTGGTCAGTAATTGCAAAAGGAGCTGCCAGCAGCGGATATTGATGATTTGCATGCCCAAGCGCATTCAGCATGGCAGAACATTTCTCAATAACCTCATTTAACATGTTGAGGCGTGTTAGTGCATGTAATAATGCATGTGGTGCTCACACAATATTGAATAAAGCAAAAGGTTTTTCAAAATTATAGTTCTATTTTTACATCATTTGCATATCATTAACAGGTCTATTCCCTTTTTGACTTCTTGTCACTGAGTGTGATTTGGCGATGGCAATTAATTTTTATATATAAACTTCGGTTACTTTTAGTTTTGACAAGAAATATCACACACTGTGGTACCTGAACAGAGCTGGTCATTGTGCTTAAGGCAAACACCGTTGCACAATCTTTAATCGTTGACTGACTGTCAAAGGCTCCCTGAGTGTCCATGAGAATAACCGCGATCTGGTTAGGAGACACAAGAAAGTGGGGGAGGGGGGAAAACACATTAAAAATGAAGGAGGAGTTGTTTCAAGACATTAATACATTTTTATTTGGGCTTAAGCTCTCAAAGTCAGTAAAATTGTGGAAAGTCACTAAAACCTAAACTTTCACAAATTCCTCCACATTTAAATGCTGAGCCAATTCTGCTGTCCATCCACCAGGTGGCAGCACAACATGACCCTTCTGCTGCAGCAATCCTTCTGGAGTATTTAAAGATACGTGCTCTCAATATTACTGCAGCTGCCAAGTGGAGTTCCTATTACTTGTTTGTAAAGGGAAACGATACATAAATTAAGTCAGCAAGGCACGAGGCATGGTGATCAAAATAAGCCACCTAACGGCCTGAATCAGACTACAGGCTAAGTGAGGCTCTAAACGACATCTGGCTATTTATTTTAGCAGTAATGGAACCTGAAAGAAAACCCAAATATGAAACGGGTAACACAAAGTGCAATAAAAATATATTCAAGGCCATGCACCCTTCATTAAATGGGTTATCCATGCAGCTTATATTGATGATTTATCCGTACAAATCAGCCATCAATATCAGATCGGCTGCCCCCAACTAAATCGACTGTTATTTACAACAGCTCAGGCCGGACGGAACCAGCGCACAGAGCTGAACGGCCCAGGCCGGACGGAACCAGCGCACAGAGCTGAACGGCCCAGGCCGGACGGAACCAGCGCACAGAGCTGAACGGCCCAGGCCGGACGGAACCAGCGCACAGAGCTGAACGGCCCAGGCCGGACGGAACCAGCGCACAGAGCTGAACGGCCCAGGCCGGAAGGAACCAGCGCACAGAGCTGAACGGCCCAGGCCGGACGGAACCAGCGCACAGAGCTGAACGGCCCAGGCCGGACGGAACCAGCGCACAGAGCTGAACGGCCCAGGCCGGACGGAACCAGCGCACAGAGCTGAACGGCCCAGGCCGGACGGAACCAGCGCACAGAGCTGAACGGCCCAGGCCGGACAGAACCAGCGCACAGAGCTGAACGGCCCAGGCCGGACGGAAGCAGCGCACAGAGCTGAACGGCCCAGGCCGGACGGAACCAGCGCACAGAGCTGAACGGCCCAGGCCGGACGGAACCAGCGCACAGAGCTGAACGGCCCAAGCGCACAGAGCTGAACGGCCCAAGCGCACAGAGCTGAACGGCCCAGGCCGGATGGAACCAGCGCACAGAGCTGAACGGCCCAGGCCGGATGGAACCAGCGCACAGAGCTGAACATCACTGCTCCGGTTTTAGCCGAGAACCGCAGGTCAGCTCATATTTAAGGTGACTCTGCCAGCACAGAATGACTATTCACACCAAGTACAGGAGCTCTGTGCTTCATAGCAGGGCCAATCATTTAAATACACCTTTTCAACTGCGTAGGTCAAAGAGGAGGGTGGATAGAGAGTGAAACTAACAGCTCTGGCTTCATATAGAGCCAGGAAGGGTGGAGATAGAGGGAAACCAAGCAGGTGGGACAGTCATTATGTACTGACAGAGTTCCATTAAGAGATCAAGAACCTCATTAGCGGCCACTACACATTAAATGGATATGAATAGCACAGTTCTGTTCAATGCTTAGAAGGAACCTGGTCAGGTCAGATAACACTATAAACCTACAGATTAATTGCATTAAAAAGGTGCCCGGCGGCTGTATTCAAAGTGCAGCTCTCCGGAGAAAATTAACTTTATTCCTCCCGGGAGCCGCTGGCTTTCAGTCATACAGTTGTGAGTGGTGGCTGTAAGCACACCCTAACAGTGCAGAGCCGGCGGTCAGTGACAGGGCATGCTTACAGCCACTGCTCACAAGATTGTGAGTGATGACTGTAGCCGAGTCGGCACACCAGTATGACTGAAAGCCGGCGGCCTTCATTTTCTCCTGGGAGGCACACTTTAAGTGTGGCGGCTAGGCAGCTTTCTAACACTATTTTCCTGCAGCTTAACCCGTCATCAGCAGATTAATAGCGTTATCTGACCTTACAGATTCCCTTTAAATATGGCTGAAGCCTGACCTAATAGATGTTGGCCAACATACCCCCATCGGACTGATATTGATGATGTATCCTAAGGATAAATCAATATAAAATGCCACAATAAAATTCTTTGAGAAATCATCTTGCAATGACTGATGAATGGCAGCTCGTTCATATAATAATGTGCACGGTGAAGGTTTCCATGTCATGAGCTGGTTTCCACACTTCATGTCAGATTACAGTGGTCACTTTAATATGGATGAAGGACAGAGTGTTTCTCGGTCAGTAACAGATTAGCATTTCCTGCCTCCATGAGCAGAGAACAATTACTAGTAGGAGGGTAGATATCGGATGTTGACCTTTTCCAGAAATCTGGTAACAGAAGCGAGGGTGTCATAAGGAAAACATTAAAAATACAAAACAAGGCCTTTTTTTTTTTTAATAATTACCTTTGTTCCATCAGGTTTCTCAATAATAAAAACTTCACTCCAAATCTGGATGCCAGTGGTCTCCCGCTCACAACCCCCCCGCCACGTGAAACCTGTCAATGGCTCATGGCTGCCACCAACCCAATTTGTATAGTTCTGGAAAGATGGAAAAAAAGAAAGGTGCCATTAAGTTACTAGAAAGGATTTAGGTGATTGCAATCCAGAAGTTCCGATTGAAAAGCGAAAGGAGACATTTGGAGTTTAATAAATGGAAGATAAAAGGTTTAATAAACCCCCAGTACTCATTAAATAGCAAGATGATGGGCAAAAACTATCTAAAAAAGGCCACGTGGGTTACAGTGGATGGAAAAAAAACAGACTATCAATGGCCTTTCTAAATATTATCCTCACACGCAAACCACTTTTGTAATTAGCTTTATTATATAATACCCTACACTTCTCCCCATATACCCAATCTCTAAATGTGTTTTTTAGGGCACTACCTGTGACATTTCGTGTAAAAGACGTCTCAAACATTGACTGCACAGGAGGCTGGGGCTGCACTCACTCCTCACAGCGTCCATCGCCCCTCCTGGAACAGGACGTCACAGCACTGCAGTTACTTACTAGTTTCTTGCATCGCCACTCCATGTGAAGACACCCTGGACCCTGCGGGACTGACGCTGTGGCAGATGTGAGCACAGCGCCGGCACTCTGCTTCTGTCTCCGCTGCAACGCCTAACTGTGAAATGTGAGATGTCGTCAGGGGGCGGAGATAGAAACAAAGTAACACCAGTGCCGTCCCACATCTTTTAGCACCACCCTCAAACAAATAGTCAGCAGGGGGACCTGATACTTCCTTCTTCTAACACCAGCACCATCCCCTGAGGACGTTTTGAAGAGGTGCTAGAAGCTGTGGGGCGGCACAGCTCTCACTCACTGCTTCTATATCTGCTCCCTGAGAGTTGTATTCTATCACAGAAGCGATAGAAGCAGAGTGTGGGCGCTGCACTCACATTTCCCAGTGTTATCACCCAGGATCCAGAACTTCTTCAGAAGGTGGTGATGCAAGTAACTGTAGTAAGTAACTGCAGCGCTGTCCCGAGGACAACTTCTTCTTGGGTGGGGCTATGGACACTGCGGGGAAGTGCGTGCAGCCTTCCATGACGTCCTGTTTGAGTGTCTTCTCAAACGTTTCACAGGAAATGAAGTATAAAAAAAAAAAAACGCATTTAGGGATTAGCTAGATAGGGAAAAGTGTAGGGAATTGCGAAAAAAAGCTAAATGCAAAAGTGGTTAGGGTGTAAGGATATGTAGAAAATACATTTTAATAACCCATTTGAACAGGGGTCCAATCACTGAATAACCAGTAAAAAGGACAACATCTCCAGCTCAATATAAGTCACACTAGAAAAAGGGGAGTGAAAACGTGGAGATCAGGCAGGTGATCTGAGCCCATGCACATCACCTCTTCTGTCCATGATTGATCAATAGCGAATGTCTGGTAGTCCTCCCAGTCTGCTAAAAGTCTGGTGCATGGGTGCTGCAGTAAGTGGCAGCAGTGGAGACATGCCGTGCTACTGGCATCGCTGCTCAGTGACGGGAGCCATGATTTCTGGAGATGACGCGTTCCCTTTAAAAAGGAGTTTTCCCCACAATCCACCTATTTCCCCATACCTCTAAAAGACCTCACTCTCCCCTGGTCTAGTGCTGCTTGTCCACTGCTCTGGTCTTTGCTTACTAGTAGCAGTGGTGACGTCATGACTACAGTGCATGTCACCGCTGCAGCCAATCACTAAGATCAGCAGCTCTGATGAGATAGACAGCGTCGGATACTCAAATCAGCCTTTGGCTGCAGCGGTGAAGTGAAGTCGTAAAGTCACCACCGCGGCTGGTAAACAGACAGGTACCATGCCGGAGACCGGTGATGTATCCGGGGAGGGCAAATTCCATCTATATGTGCAGTTTTAGAGCTGTATAAGCGTTTGGAGACATAAAAGGGAATGTGAACGGACTTTTACTATATTATTTCCTTACTTTCTGAATTGCTCAGTCTCCATTATTCCCCTCTATAAGTTGTTTTGAAGGCAAGGCTAAAATAAGCCGCTAGTTAAAGAGAGACGTAGCTTCTGGTATTGCACTGTGATATTATGCTTTATTATAATGTTAATGGTATTGACAGTAATGTTGAACAGAACATCATTCTTACCTGACTGTACATAAACCGCAGCATAAAATCAAGTAAGAAAGATTTCCCTTTACGAAAAGCACCAGCTACAGACACAACGACAACGTTCAGATCCCGTATGTGATCCTGCATGAGGATGCTCTCCAGGGCCTTTTCATCAAGCTCAAAGTTATGGTCATCTTCATGGGCCAGGACAATCTGGATGGGGTGAGGTTTGTCCATCACCTCAGCATCGCTCTCAGAATTCAGCTGGATTTCTTCTACAGGATCTTCATCTGGAAGGAAGAGAACAAGAAAAGTACGAATTTCCGATCTGGTGATTACAGGTAAGGCGATAAGACACGCAGCAAGTTGTGTATGTGAGGACAGCAGGAGCTTGTGTGACGTAGCACCATTCCTGAAATACACTGATCTACAAACACCTACTAAAGGAATATTACTCATCACAGACAGCGCTGGAGACAAAGCAGCCAGATGTGTATACAGGTGTATTAATAGAACCGGGCAAGAAAGTCAGCAGAGAGCGGCATGTCACGTAAACCGACTCCTGTGCTGGAGCCAAAACTCGGCCACCCTGTAAACTAGATGCCGATCCTCCGGCTTCAGAAATAGACTGGAAATGCTAGAGAGAAAGAGGAGCCAGGATTAAGTAATGTGGCTCATAACAAGTCAAGCGCTCATATACCGAGCAATCACCACTATTTAAGTTATTTATTACAAATCAGTCCCTAAAAATTGATCCAAATACAAGCCCATGAGACATTCATAGAGATAAATGTATATAGGGGACAGCACACATAATATAATCAGCACACATCACAAACTACAACCAGGGACTGTGCTTAATTAAAGGGGTATCATCAAGCTCTTAAATTGCTTTAATTAGTTAGGCAGCATGATAACAGGCAAGTTTGCAATTGACTTGCTTTTTCTATCTTCTGTCATTCTCCTGCAATGACAGCTTTCATCTTACATAATGTACAGCTTGTTTCCATGGAGCTCGGCCACCAGACACGAGTGCGCAGTAGTTACATACCTGGAGAGGAGTTGATTTGACAACACCCCTTTAAATATATTGTGTTATTAAAAGTATGAAACCCCTTTAAACCCCAAGAACTGTGTTATAATGAGGGCCTCACTTCTCTCATCAGTGATCTTTAGACCCAGCACTAACAGCATCAGCCATCCCTTGATGTTACTTTAGGTTAGCAATAATGAATGCGTATGCCCTCAGACCCAGGAATCTGTTACCACCAATAGAATATGAGATACTGTATATTCACTCAGACTTCCTGCAGATTACACAGATTCATTACTTTAGAACACAATATGTGACATACGCACCAGCTCGTGTGGCTGCAGTGGCAGTTCCCGTACCGTGGGCCACCATTTCTACACTGTGCCCATACAGAGGGCCCCCATTTCCGCAATGTGCCCATATAGAATCACTATTTACACATTGTGCCACGTCAGTGCCCATAGAGTGCCACTATTTCCGCATTGTACCAATATGGAGAACCACTATTTCCGTATTGGATTTGTATAGAGAACCACCATTTCCGCATTGTACCAGGTCAGTGGATTTTAACATTACAGCGTGGTTTCTGAATGAGATCAGGAATCCTTTACAATAAGATCCTGTGAAGCTGGCTGAGCCGTATATACGTCTCCTCCTGAGCAGCAGCGCTTTCACAGTCCTATTTCCATCTTTTAGAGAGCAGCCAGAAATAGCAGCGAGTTACGCTTAAGACTTTAGATTCCGCTGGGATATGCAGCTTTGACAATATGCAAAGAGCCAATTTGATTAGGACGGAGAACCAAAGAACAGAGCAAAAATAGAGCAGATTTCCCTGCCCCTGTACTGTTAACCCAATTTTACCCTCATTTACCACCAGCGAACGGCAGGACATACAGCCTCATAAATACAAGACCTATTGTGAGAGGTATGAAAAGTACTGAGCCATCTGGGCAGCGGAGGCGCCACAATCAGCAGGACTGGTTATTTTACATGCCGATCTTAGTACCAAGACACATAATAAATTTGGTACATCTCTGCCCATCAGTGCACCAATCACGGTCATAAATTTTGGCTATAGATCACTGTTTTATCAGCAGAACATCAATAGAGGACTGATAAACCTGCTGCCAGGTAGTCCTCCATATTCATGAGCTATGTATAACCCCGCCACCACCGATTGGCAGCGATGTACACTGTACATGGGCATAAAGCTGCCAATCAGTGGTGTGGGCGGGGTTATACAGAGCTCAGCATTCAGAGAGCTGCTAGATCTGCAGCAAATAAAACAGGAATTTTAATAAATCTGCAGGAAGCCGCCCAGCAAGTGACATCACTGGAATCAGGGTCTCTACCCTTACATTATGCTGCTCTCAGATGGGGTAGCAAAAGCCATGTGACAGATTCCCTTTAATAGAAAATGGTAGGCTACTTCCTTTCTATCAAGTTACATCCGCTTAAAAAAAAGGGGTGTGAGCAGTAGAGGGTGGGGAATAAGATACGGCCCAGGTCCAATGCTGCAACCACTGTAAAGCATGTTACCCACCCCTCCCCCCCAAAAAAACCCACGCCTTTGCATTTTAAAGTTGATCCAGATGTTTCTCATGAGACTTAAGAACATTCAATTCCATGCTGCATGAACCAGAAATCAATCATTCTCCAGCATTTTCATCTGCTAAAGCCTAATATCCAATATTCCACAATTCAAAAAAAGAGTCTCTATATAATAGTACTATATAACAGTAGTAGATGTGTTCATCAGTCTTCTCTGTGTTTCTAAAGTCCTAAATTGAAACAATCCCGACAGCACAAAATACCTTCCTCTTTGCAATTTTTAGATTTAAAGGGGTGAAATGCACGACAAAAGGCAGATATTTAGACGTATTAAACCAGACTACTGTCCCATAACCAGGCACGCTTGGCTTGGCAGAATGGGAATCTGAAGACCAAGGAGAGAAGGTCTCAAACCGGACATTAGCGCAGAAATGTCCTATGTATTCCCACTATCAGATTTTGGGCAGGGTCTGGCTCCCCTCATACCCATAACTTACCCCCAGCTTTCATCAGTCCATATTTACATCCAAGATACACGCACTCCAAGCATGCATTTCCCATTGAAGAACAGTCATAACCAGTTGAGTCTTTCACAAAAAATAAATCAGTGTTCTGCACTTGTCCGGGATGAAGAAGCCCACATACTTTGACTTGTAAAACGAATTTGCGACCTTCACGTGCATGAGAAATCTACTAGGTAAAAGTCCACACTAAACCTTCAATACTTACGATAAGGTGAACTAATAAAGCCCAAATGTAATAACTGATAAAAGCTGCATTTCACAATATCAAAAGGAAAGGAAGACTTAAACGTCTCGCCTCATGTTAGGAGCCGAGCTCACACATTACAAACAGCACTGATAACACTGTTCTACAGCCAAATTGGCTCACAGGCAAAAAAAAAGTTAAGAAGTCAACTAATTTTGTGGTGCTGAAAACGAATATGAGGCTTAAATTTGCTGATTGGCTGTAATTTTCAAGATGCAGAGAAGGTTGTAATTACTTATGACACCTTTCATGCAGCATTATAGAAAAATTGTGTCTATTTCATCATCATTATTGCATTGTTCGCAGCTTGTCTATTACTTCATCTATTTAGTCTTCAGTATTCTATCTTAGGGTGACCAATCAAAAAACACCAACTCAGCTCCAATGACGGAATTTTAATTACAGTTGCATCACCTACTTTTATAAATGCTCCCAATGTAAGGTATGCAGTTTTAGGATTTCTTAGTTAGTTTCTTAGCATATTGACAGGTTTCTATACGTTTTTTCAGATATGCCTTGATCTTGCTTTAACAAAGCGGATAGTTTTTGCTACATATGTGGAGAAGTCACTTTTGCATCACAAAGGCAAAACTTGATTACCATGATAAGGAAAGCCTACAACCTGTATTTTGGCTGCAGAACAGATCAGGACAAGAGTTGGGCATCACATCTAACCCAGTGGTTGCATGGGAAGAAGCAATCTATGCCTTTTGTAGACCCAATGATCTGGGGAGAGCCAACCGACCACACTACCAATTACTATTTCTGCATGGAAAGGAGTTCCAAGGACAAATAAGTGAACTTTACAGTATCAAAACATTTCATCTGCAATACGCCCAGTACCACATACAGAAGTAGTACCGGTTCCAAAAGCACCAGAAACCTTTTCAGTCGAGTCAAGTGAGGAAGAAGAGGGCACGTGGTGTCAAAGCATCTTCCTCTCACGATCCAGACTCTGTCAGTAACTTCAACTGAACCACACGTCATAACACAAAGTGAACTGAACAATCTTGTATCTTGGATAATCTTGGATCGGCCCTTAGGTTCCAGGCTACAGCAGTGGAATCTTCTAGCGGGAGACGTTTGGATTTCTTTATTACGCAACCATGATAAAGATCTTGTTCAATACTTCTTCATCGAGGGCGATCTTGTGGCATGCAACATCGTCAACAGTTTAAAAGGAAGCTCTGAAGATAAGTCATAATCCAGATATATGGAGCCTCTTCATCAATTTGTCCAAAACAAGCCTAAAAGCCATCCTACTGCATAATGGCAATGCGCTACCTTCAATTCCAGTTGGTTATGCAGACACCGTGAAAGAAACCTATGACCACATGAAACAGCTGCTGAGGTGCCTGAACTATGACCAACATTTGTGTGCCCTCTGTCGTGACTTAAAGGTGGTTGCCCTCTTACTTGGTCTCCAGGATGGATACACAAAGTACTGTTGCTTTCACTACAATAAAAGAGGCTGGCCTCGTCGACATTCATTTCAGCCAGGGAGTAAAAATGTCCTCCATCCAGCACTTGTTGACCCACATAAGATTTTGTTACCACCATTGCATATTAAGTTGTGTCCAATGAAGAACTTCGTAAAGGCAATGGATAAAAATGCAAAAGCATTCAAGTATGTCAGTGATAAATTTCCAAGGTTGAGTGAAGCAAAGATAAAGGAAGGAGTCTTTCTTGGACCTCAGATTCAAAGCTTCTTCAAGATGAGGAGTTTCTCCGTTTGTTGCAGGACAAGGAAAAGGCTGCATGGGTAGCATTCGCATTAGTGGTAACTCATTTTTTGGGAAACTTGAGAGCAGATAACTAGGAAGAGTTGATGGAAAATCTCCTCAAAACATAAGGATCTTGGCTGTAATACAGGGACGTCAAACTCAAATACAAGGCCAAAATTTAAAAGCTTGGACAAAGTCGCGGGCCAACCTTGATATTTAATAAAAATGTCTAAAATTGAGCAAGTTTTTCCTTATCAAACAATGATGAACCTTTTCATTTGGAAACAAACAAATGGGGTTGTACCAAGAACAAAGCACATTTTAAATTAATAGATCTAAGAATAAAATATTGGAATAATATAATATGTTACGTAAGAGCAGTAAAAAGCATATGGCCCAATGGCCTAATTTAGATATGTAATAACAAAGGATAAAAAACCTTGAATAATACAGATAATAAATTAGGATGCAAACAGTAAGATACCCCCACAGTACCCTCCACACACACACTATGATGATTTTAATGTTCTCCTCCCCCACCATTACCCGGCAAAGTATGATGACTCCATCACAGTGGGATTCCCCAACTGTAATAGTCACACTGCCGTCCATACAGTATAATGGGCCCCACATAGTCCTCCATACAGTATAATGGGCCCCACATAGTCCTCCATACAGTATAATGGGCCCCACATAGTCCTCCATACAGTATAATGGGCCCCACATAGTCCTCCATACAGTATAATGGGCCCCACATAGTCCTCCATACAGTATAATGGGCCCCACATAGTCCTCCATACAGTATAATGGGCCCCACATAGTCCTCCATACAGTATAATGGGCCCCACATAGTCCTCCATACAGTATAATGGGCCCCACATAGTCCTCCATACAGTATAATGGGCCCCACATAGTCCTCCATACAGTATAATGGGCCCCACATAGTCCTCCATACAGTATAATGGGCCCCACATAGTCCTCCATACAGTATAATGGGCCCCACATAGTCCTCCATACAGTATAATGGGCCCCACATAGTCCTCCATACAGTATAATGGGCCCCACATAGTCCTCCATACAGTATAATGGGCCCCACATAGTCCTCCATACAGTATAATGGGCCCCACATAGTCCTCCATACAGTATAATGGGCCCCACATAGTCCTCCATACAGTATAATGGGCCCCACATAGTCCTCCATACAGTATAATGGGCCCCACATAGTCCTCCATACAGTATAATGGGCCCCACATAGTCCTCCATACAGTATAATGGGCCCCACATAGTCCTCCATACAGTATAATGGGCCCCACATAGTCCTCCATACAGTATAATGTGATTCACATAAAAACAAACAAACAAACAAACAAAAAAACACAACTCACCTCACCCAGTTCCCCCGCGGCTCCTGGCTCTTTATGGCATCTTCTGCACTGCTCGGCACAGTGGGCACGTTGTAACGACGTAATCGTGCCTACTGCACTGAGACGCAAGACACAGAGGGAGAAAGATGAGAGAGGCAGCATCAGCTGGGTATCCAGGATGTCGATACAGTTGAAAGTGCAATGGTGGACTGGCCATGCCAGGCGGAGAACCCGACCAGCGTCATGGGCCAAATCTACGCACTTTGCGGACCAGAGTTTAACATATGTACTGTAACATGTCCTTAAAGATTAAATTCTTACACTCGCATCTAGACTTTTTTTCCACTGCAGTGAGCACAGTGAGATTTCGCCAATATATTGCAGGTATTGAGAAGAGATAAAGGAGAATGGAATCCATCAATGCTTGCAGATTACTGAAGATTACACAGTCACTGAATGAGGACCAAATTTTGTAGCGCAATTTCTATTTATAATTCACAATAGTGTTTAGATATGTTTTAGTTATTTGACTAGTTGCCAAGTTTAACTAAATATTAGAAGGTTGACAAAACATTCTGCATCTTTATATTTGCAAAAACAAATGTTTCAAAGTACTGAAACTTTTGTGCATTAATTACAAGTAGCAATAAAAAGAAATCTCCTTGATACCATAGAAACAAGAGCCAGCTATAAAATGGTCAGTGTCAGATTTGAATTCAGGGGGTCAAAATGATTAAGAAATGGCTCATTTCATAACTGAACCTGACAATATTTGAAAATAGGTAGAACAGTGTAATTGGCAATTAGATCAAGAAGGGGTTGTCCTAGTAGTTGGCAAGCCCATTAACACTTATCTCGTTATGGCAAGAAACAAAAAAACAAAAAACAGCAATTCTGTTTTTTTTTGTTTTTTTTTCAGGCTTTAAAGTTTTCCCTTATTCATTGTGCTGTACAAATAAGGTGCAAACTTTCTGTGGGTAAGTCCATTTATGGCAATACTAAATTTCTAGTTTAGGTTTTATTACATTTGCACTAGTGATGATCAAGTATGCCTCATTAACTCTTTCGACGAGCACGCTCATGTGCTCACCGAGTATTTTGGAGTTTCATTCATTGTCGCAGCGCCTGCAAGTGTTATGGCTGTTAGACAGCTGTAACACATGCAGATTGCCTGGCGAACAATGAATGAAACGTAGAGAATGCCAAAATGCTCGGCGAGCACACAAGCTTGCTCGCTGAAAGGTGTAATGAGGCATACTCAATCATCCCTAATTGGCACAATAAATATACTGCTTGGGGAAAAAAAAAAGATTTGTTTTCATGTTGCTTTATCGTGAGAGCCATGTATTTAAAAAATTTTCGCCAATGGAGCTGTATGAGAGCTTATACAGTAAGATGTAGTTTTCATGGCTCCCATTTTCTGGTCAATCTCTTGATTAATTTTTATTAAAATTTATTACCATGCGCCTCCCTGCGTCCCAGCCTGACACACACGCCGACATCACTCCCCCGGGGTGGCCACCCTCTTAGGAGACGCGGCCGCCCTGGTGATCGTGACCCCGGCAATGCCATGCATGGCGGAGACATTACACAGCTGAGCACAATATGCAGCGGACCTGGATTGGCCCCTGGATTGGGTACGGAAAGTATTCAGACCCCTTTACATTTTTCACTCTTTGTTTCATTGCAGCCATTTGGTAAATTCTAAAAAGTTCATTTTTTTTCTCAAAGTACACTCTGAACCCCATCTTGACTGAAAAAAAAAACAAATGTAGAAATTTTTACAAATTTATTAAAAAAAGAACTGAAATATCACATGGTCATAAGTATTCAGACCCTTTGCTCAGACACTCATATTTAAGTCACATGCTGTTCATTTCCTTGTGATCCTCTTTGAGATGGTTCCACTCCTTCATTGGAGTCCAGCTGTGTTTAATTAAACTGATAGGACTTGATTTGGAAAGGCACACACCTGTCTATATAAGACCTCACAGCTCACAGTGCATGTCAGACCTAACGAGAATCATCAGCTCAAAGGAACTGCCCAAGGAGCTCAGAGACAGAATTGTGGCAAGGCACAGATCTGGCCAAGGTTACAAAAGAATTTCTGCATTACTCAAGGTTCCTAAGAGCACAGTGGCCTCCATAATCCTTAAATGGAAGAAGTTTGGGACCACCAGAAGTCTTCCTAGAACTGAGCAATCGTGGGAGAAGAGCCTTGGTGAGAGAGGTAAAGAAGAACCCCAAGATCACTGTGGCTGAGCTCCAGAGATGCAGTAGGGAGATGGGAGAAAGTTCCACAAAGTCAACTATCACTGCAGTCTTCCACCAGTCAGGCCTTTATGGCAGAGTGGGCCGACGGAAGCTTCTCCTCAGCGCAAGACATATGAAAGCCCGCATAGAGTTTGCTCAAAAAACACATGAAGGACTCCCAGGCTATGAGAAATAAGATTCTCTGGTCTGATGAGACGAAGATAGAACTTTTTGGTGATATTTCTAAGTGGTATGTGTGGAGAAAACCAGGCACTGCTCATCACCTGCCCAATACAATCCCAACAGTGAAACATGGTGGTGGCAGCATCATACTATGGGGATGTTTTTCAGCTGCAGAGACAGGATTACTGGTTGCAATTGAAGGAAACATGAATGCGGCCAAGTACAGATATATCCTGGATGAAAACCTCTTCCAGAATGCTCTGGACCTCAGACTTGGCCGAAGGTTCACCTTCCAACAAGACAATGACCCTAAGCACATAGCTAAAATAACAAAGGAGTGGCTTCAGAACAACTCTGTGACCATTCTTGACTGGCCTGGCCAGAGTCCTGACCTAAACCCAATTGAGCATCAATGGAGAGACCTGAAAATGGCTGTACACCAACCTGACGGAACTGGAGAGGATCTACAAGGAAGAATGTCAGAGGATCCCAAAATCCAGGTGTGAAAAACTTGTTGCATCATTCCCAAGAAGACTCATGGCTGTACTAGGTGAAAAGGATGCTTCTACTCAATACTGAGCAAAGGGTCTGAATACTTATGACCATGTGATATTTCAGTTTTTCTTTTTTAATAAATTTGCAAAAATTTCTTCATTTCTGTTTTGTTTCAGTCAAGATGCGGTGCAGAGTCTACTTTAATGAGAAAAAAAAAATGAACTTTTTACAATTTACTAAATTGCTGCAATGTAAAGGGGTCTGAATACTTTCCATACCCACTGTATCCTCGTGAAAGCCTTTCGGCATAACATGCGATCTCCTGCCGACATTCAGGATTGGTATGTGCTCATTACTTTCATCCTCCATATCTCTGCATGTGTGTGCTAATTTTGACATATGATATGTATAGTGGTGGCTTCACTTTTAGGAGTACATCTATTATTTTGCATTAGGTATACTAGCACTTTAATATTACCATTTCGTTCACTATAATCATGTTGGATGCATATTAAAATTCTCATGTGATTGTACTATGCACTTTATTTATGATGTTTTGATACGGCATTCTATTTGATTAATATTACGGACTCCTAATATAGTTGGTACCATAGGCCCCTATATAATATAAGCTGATTTAGTGTGTTACCTTTGATGCAGAAATACTTCATTCTGTAATGTTACCCATTGCATTGTAATTTATGTTTAGCACATACTGACACCTGTGTGTCAGTCTATTTGGGCATTTTCTTTCCTTCTATTTTATCTTTCTTCCTTTATTTTAAAGTATTAATAAATGTTACAGTCTATATACTTTGACCATGTGTCATATTTGTAGGTATGGTTATGTTTGGCAGACACGTAGCTTATTTTACTATTCTTCTGTGTTTTTACAATAGCAGCAAAAGCTATAAGATATCAGAAATCTCATGCACACACATTTGTTTTTTTTTTCCTGACTGAATTGGAAAACTACTGCTTTTTTGAAAACTGCAGCATACCCATTCATTCAGCGTTTTTATACCTATAGAAAGCAATGGGTAAATGCAAAAAAAAAAAAAAAAAAAAATCAGAAAAAAAGTTGCCATCAGTCTTTGCTGCGTTTTTAGTGAAAGAAAGCAGATAGAGAAGGATGTGAACCCCATTTATTTTTGTGATTTTCTCAAGTTTAAACCAAAATGTCTTGGTGTCTTCATCTGAGACTGGCTATTCCGATTAGTACAGTTTAATTAAATTAGTGATATGTGCTAAAGTAAACATTGGCTGAACAAGGTGTGAAATTGAACAATACCTGACCAACTCAAGGGCTGACCAAAGTGTGAAAGTAAGTCGTACCTTACCTACAAAATGCACTGTAAACTATTCCCGACCAATTCAACACACACACACACAATCTTTTTCCACTGAACAACTTGACCAAATTACCCTTTTTTCCAAAAAGCTTTTATGGTTTCACATATGTCTTGCATTGGTGGCCCAACACGTTGCATTGTTCATGTTCTTATAGTGGAAGCAAAGCTGAACGTTGGCATCCTGAAAACAGCAGCAGCAAAAAAAAAAAAAAAAAAAAAAGCAACGCGTGAACATAAATCTGCAGCAACAACGGTGAAAGAATTGACATGCTACAGATATAAATCTGCACCAAATCTGAAAGTCAAAAATAAGCAACATGTGCATTAGACTTCAGGATTCTCAGATTCTCATTCACTTGGATGGCATCAGGAAAGCTTTCAGGTTTTGTAACAAATCTGCGCAGAAAACCCCCCCCCGCAAATCTGCAATATGTGCACAGGCCCTTATACTACTATCTCTAAGTAGCCTAATGAGGCCCCGTCTTTATGATTAGATATATGTTTTTTAATGGAGCCATAACACAGTGACGTCACAATGTGACACTGACCTGGATTGAACGTCTGTTGTAGTAGTACAAGTTGTAGAAGGTAGCGTGTGTGTGGCGTTACTACTGACCGGCATCAGCACAAAGCTAAACTGCTCATCAGGCTTGGAGCGCTACCTGCTCTGTCTGAACAAGGGCCGACAAACACACAAGTTCCTTTTCATCAGACAACATGACATATGGCAATTTTTAGGGGGCCAGAAAGCCACAGACTGAACTGCTGTAATTACCATGAGAGAAGGTGTAGAATAAGCCTCTTCTGCAGCCACATGGCTACTCTGGGCATAGAATGAGCATCACAATCCTCTCCATTATAAATGATCAATAGATCATTGTACCATACGTAACATTATACACCGGGGGGAAACAGTAGATGTGTGGGGATGGTTTACAGAGAAGTATGTGAGATTGGATGTTACAAGCAAGAACAAAAGGCTCACAAGGCATTACAATCAGAGGGATTAATGCGGCTAGAAGGATTAAAGAAAAAAAAACCTCCCAGCGCAACGTCGTTCACGGATGCTATGCACAATTTAAGTGGATTGATAATTAAGTGAGCAGCGGCATTTAATTAGGACTGGAAAAAACAAAAGCGGCAGTATCCAGCCGTGGACTGTGATAATCTGCAATGAAGGCATGTGTAATATACTTCAGGAGCGCTGCCCGCCTACCAGCGGGTCAAGCATTCATGTAATAACGAGAAACACCAGAGCTTCCATCTGTAAAAGGCATGCACGGGGTTAAGAACAAGAGCAGTCGCTATGAAAGATTCAACCCAAAGAAGCCTTAGTCTTGAGCAGAAGAGTGACCACTGCAGCCAATCACTGGTGACCACTGCAGCCAGTGATTGGCTATTATGGTCATGTCATTGTCCAGATGCCACCAGTGTAGCTCAGATACAGAGACCAGCAGGCACCTGGAAGGGGGCAGCAGGCACCCACCAGTATGTTGTTGCCTGCATGTGATTGACTCTGCAGCGGAGAGGATACATTTAAAAAGAACAAAAAAATAAAAAATGTCCCACTCAGCAGCCACAATGGCATTCAACGTGTAAAATATAGTGAACGATCCACTTTGAAAGGGGTTTCCCAATTTAAAATAAGAACAGATATTCACCCAGTGATCACCTGACATTGTTGTGTCACGCAAAGACTGTAGCCAATCAGAGTCTGCTGACCGACTGCAGCCTTAACCATTTCACCTAGAGATGGGAATAGCCCTTGAAATAATTTTACCTAGCCTTGGCCTAACTGCTCTTTGTTATATTCTAGCTCTGTATACTTGCCATACGTGATGACACGGTCCTATGCCTTCCCTGATGTAACAGGACATGCTGAGACCTGGTCAGTGACTTCTACATGGAGACCTACAACAATCTTTACCAATAATTAACAACCCAAAACACAAGCTTTTAATCATCGTCTCTGGCTATAATACTGTGCCAGTAGTTAAGCACTAGCTAGGAGCACTTAATCTCCCTATGGAGAGCAGCAGATAGGCAGTGATTAATCTGCAGAAGTCAGAGTATATTCCTCCAGAGACGCACGTCCCTGCATTACATCTCCATGCAGTACAAGTTCCCTACTGAACTTTATAGGGATAGCAATCAATAATGACTGAACACAATGGAACAATTCATAGTTCTCTTACTACTCTGCCCTATTTCTGTCAATGGCCAACACAGTATAACATTGCCAGTGATTAATATCTGCTGTATGGCTAGGAATGGCATAGACCTATATAACTCATGTTCTGTACCTTCCTAAGGGTGTGTTCACACAGACTTTGGCATGGATTTTAAAGCGGATTCTGAAGTAGATCCACGGTGAAATATGGCACACATTTTATAAGATAAAATACATTGCACAGACAGATTTCCTTAATGGAGACTCGACCATGTAAGAGGGTTGCCCCATCTGGCATATTTATGGCATAATGTTTTATACGATGGATAAGACAGATGTGCTGTTTTTATAATCCCAGCTACAACCTACATTGACTGACAGCATTCACCATATTTCCCAGCAGGTGCACACTTGGTAGAGAATGGGCAAAAAATGCAGAAGTGGTGATGTGTTTCTATTATATGATTTTGGCTTACGGATGTAAAATACTGACCAAATACGGAACGTGTGAATGTGGCCTAAGAGTGATTGTCTGGTCAAAAAGTTCTCTAGTGGCTTAGAGATGTAAAAGAATAAAAAAATAAGTCCTACTCCTCCAGGCGACACAGAATTGGATCTGATACAGGGTACTTTGTGCTCTACACAGGAAAAGGAGATGCCACCGTTTCACAAGGAGCATGCCTACTGTAGCCTGTGATTGGCTGCAGAGGTCGGGTGATTTGAGCAGCATGTAATCAGAAAAACATCTGATGATGTACTGCTCAAGTCACTTGACCACTGCAGCCAATCACAGGCCACAGTGGTCCTGCTCCTTGTGAAATGGTGACATCTTTTTCTGGAGTCAGCGTAGAACACTGAGCGGCCTCCCTTAGATCCAGATGGGTGCCGGTAGGCAAAGAGCACTTGTTTTTTACTCTTTTACAGCTCCAAGCCACTGGGGAACCTCTCTTTTCCCTAGACGACCCCTTTAATGATTAGCATGACATAACTAAAATATCCTTCATTCTCCGCAGTAGACAACACATTCTTCAGTCCAGATCAGAGCATACAAAGCATATAGAAATGTTAAGGACATAAATCCGTGAGCGTCAGATACCTGTCACTCTTCACACAGACTTTGAAAAGAATATGTAGGCGAAAACATGGGAGGTCGGTCACATATCTAGCTGCAGATTTTGCTGCAAATATGCAAAAAAAAAATATAATAATCTGCAGCACTGAAGACGTCACTGTACACAATGAAATAGACAAGAAGCATCAATCCCCAATCTGAAAAACTCCGCAGCATCTGGATACGATTTGGTAAAACCTCATCCCCACGGCTTTTGCTGAAATTTCTGATTAAATGTCTGGCAGTAAATCCACACAGAAAAACTGCAGTAACTCCTTTCCAAGTACATGTACTGAAAAACATCATGTTAGACTTGTCACACACTTGTAATAAATGTGATTTGGTGGCTCTTTGAGACATTGCAGTTTTTATTTTTTTTTAGAATAAAGAGACCATAGAGAAAAACAAGAAAAGACGTCGTCATCTTAATCATTAGATAAAAATGAAGCTCTACAAAATCCAAATGCCGTTAGGATAGGCCTTGCATAACCCCTAAGGGAAGGTCATCAACATGAATGTCATCAATATCAGATCAGTGGTTACAACACACATCAACTGTTAGCAGCTTCCACCGTCACTGATAAAAAAAAAACAAAACAAAAAAAAACAAAAACAAACTTAACTATAAATCACTATAGGCATTTAGGATTAAAATCAATTTGTGTTTCAGACCACCTATTTAAAGTCTAACTAATATCACTTTTTTTTTTTAAATCATTTATTTATTAAGAAAATAGCACAATAATGTTTTTACAAAGAAAGGTCAGCACAGCAGTGATATTCAATGTTACATGGTATCATTATATATTATTGTTAAGATAAAATACAATACAGTTGTCATCTTCCAAGGCTCCATTTTTTTTCCATTCAAAACAAGCTTAAACACCCCCCTCCCCCAATAACACTCAAGAAAAATCTATAGCATACTATTTTTATTTTATATGATGTATATACATTAGAATATCAGCCATGCATAATTAGTTTGCATGTGTACTGGACCATACTTATAGCATTTAACCACTAATGTAATAATCAAATCTATTTTCTAATATTTTGATTAAAACTATATCCTCTGAAAAGAAGAGTCAGTGACCTCAGTTTCAGGGGTCGGCTAGTCCCTGCTCTACTGAGCATGTATTAGTTGTCAACTCCAACGCATGCTCAGTAGATTCTTTTCACTGTGCAATATGCAGTGCGCTCTCACGTGCTCAGATCAGAAGTAAGGAGATAGAGAGAGCACACAGTCAGTGACGTCACTTGCGGGAGCTTGGTATTCTCAGATCGCAGACTCTCCTGCAAGCTTGTTACTATGATCTGAGCTGGTGAAAGAGCGCACTGTCACTGTCAAAAGATTAGATTCTGACTAATAGACATTTAGGATTAAAATTAATTTTGGACTACCCCTTTAAAGTAAATCTGGAGGAAAATTTCTAGGTTTTTAAAAAAAGCGATATTTGACTCAATTAGGCCTGATATGAAGATTTTCTTCACTTTTGCAACCAACTTTTATTACCTGGCTATTGCAAACAGTAAGTGTAAGTGTACTTTGGATACAAGCCCAAACTAATCAGCACCAAGATGTACTCACCGATTATTAGCGCCGTCCTTGCGCCAATCCAGTTTTATCTTATCAGTAAATTTTTCATTGATTGAATAGTCTGCTCTTGAGTAATATTGGCATTTATGAGCTCAGATGTAACACTTCTGTTTATACTAAATGCAATCTCGTAAATCAGCCTGAAGCCTCAGATTGTCTGTGTGTATACGCTGAAGACATCCAGCAGAAAATTCTACTGCAAACCCTGATATATTATTAGCAGGAAAATTTCACTCTTTAAAAAGGTAAAGGATAAAAACTGTGATAAATGCCACACAACATTAACCATGCTGCAGATCTATTCTCATAATCTGCAAATGAGATTGTAAAAATCTCATCTAAATAGCTTAGGCCTCATTCAGACAAAAGGATGGCATCATGTGCCGTCTGTGTATTATATGCATTGTAACATAGGAGAAGCTTCGCGGGTTTTTTTTTCCCAGATGTAAAAAATGACTGATGGAAAAAACAGACACTGACCAAACCCTGATGAAATGCAAACAGATTTTATCGCATATGAAAGAAAAAAAAAAAACCATTGTCTGAATGAGGCCTTATACTGTATTGTCAGCAGCTAACGTGCACATTGCCTAAATGATGGGAGCGCCAACTGGATTTGCTAGTTAGAAATAGACATGGTGAGGTCCATAGGGATTTGACGCTCCCTTGCATCAGCAAATAGCAGAATAAACTGCTGGCGCCTCCAAGCTCCACAAGTCTGTAAGAGGTAAGAGAACTGCCAATAAGGGTCTGTGCACAACAAGAGAGTGTTGGCAGGAAAACCGGTACGCAAAATACATGCGTTTATATGCATTTATTTTTTTCAAAATAATGTTAATTGGTGAGAAATCCTGAGAGAATTCACATTCTGCAGATCTGAAAACAAAAAAAATGACAACTACTTAATAATTGTTCTAATCTGGAAGGAAAAAATAAGCAGCATGTACATGATATTTCAGAAATCAAATTTACTTTGCTGCCACTTTTGCCTCTGCAAAAAACACACGAAAAAAAAATGCTGCAGAAGCGCAGCATGTGAACAAGCCCTAATGATGGAAGATAAAATGCCCACTTTAAAAGTTATTTAAAGTTACCAAACCAATTTAGTTGATTTATAATGGAAATAGATGGTACTGCTATACACGGTAGATGAACAAACTGCTCTACCTTAGATCACCAAGATAGTCTTGGCAATTCCTGCACCGAAACTTGGCACTACTTATCCAGGTCTTGTAGTCTTCAGCACTATGCCCCAAGTACTTTGTACATCATTTCAGGGGCCGTTTTCTCCAGCAGAGGCAAAGCTTCTAGGGGGTCAATGCAATGGAAGTCAGAAGGATGATGAGGTACAGTGGGGACCTACAGATCCAGAATACAATCACCCCACTGTTATACTGAATGTTACACCTACAGTGGGTGAAAAAAAGTATTGGATCCCTTGCTGTTTTTGCAAGTTTGCCCACTGACAAAGACATGAACAGTCTATAATTTTAAGGGTAGGTTAATTTTAACAGTGAAAGAGAGAATATCTATTAAAAAAAAATAAATAAAAAAAATCGCATTGTATAAATTAGATATTTTTTTTTTACATTTTGTAGTGAGAAATAAGTATTTGATCCCTTACAAATCATTATGAGTTCTGGCTCCTACAGTTAGACGCTCCTAATCAACCAATTACCTGAATTAAAGACAGCTGTCTTACAGTCACCTGTATAAAGACTCCTGTCCACAGACTCAGTCAGACTCTAACCTCTACAACATGTGCAAGACCAAAGAGCTTTCTAAGGCTGAGTTCACACGATGCGTTTTTCATGCGTTTCCGCGGCGTTTTTGCAGTTGCGGAAACGCATGAAAAACGCATGGTAGAAGGGCAGCAATGTTCCCCAATGGAAATCCGCATGTGCTGTGCCCATGATGCGGATTTTTCCGCAGCGTAAACGCTGCGGTCAAAAATCCGCAGCATGTCAATTAATTTTGCGGAAACGCTGCTCTTTTGCCGCCACTGACTTGCATTAGACCGCATGGAATCCGCATCACTGTATATGTTGATGCGCTTTTCATGCGGTCTAATGTGCGGATGGTACCCGGGTGTAGATGAGAGGACTATCATCCAGACCCAGGTACCATTAAAAAAAAAGAATAAAATAAAAAATATATATATTCTCACCTTCTGACGGCCCGCGCAGCGTCCTCCTGGCTTCCCGGGCACTTCGCGGTTGAATGAAGGACCTTCGCTGACGTCAGAGTCATGTGACGGGTCACGTGACGCTGACGTCGGAAGGTCCTAAAGTCTTCACTGCCGGCAGCCGGGACCGATGAAGCAGGACACCGGGGCCATCAGAGGGTAAAGTATAGATTTATTTTTTATTTTTTAACATTCACACACTATATAAATCCATGCCGGTTGCATGGATTTATATAGTGTGAAGTTGACAAGCACTTTCCAAGTGATGCTAAAATCGCTTGGGAAGCGCTTGTCAACCCGCATGCGGAAATGAAAGTGAAGACCGCTTCATTTCCGCATGTCCCTGGCAGGAAACCGCATGTACAATCCGCATGCGTTTTTTCCTGCCAGAGAGATGCAGAAACGCTCAGGAAAAAATCCTGAGCATTTCTGCATCGTGTGCACATACCCTAAGGATGTCAGGGACAAGATCATAGACCTGCACAAAGCTGGAATGGGCTACAAAACCATAAGGAAGACACTGGGTGAGAAGGAGACAACTGTTGGTGAAATAATAAGAAAATGGAAGAAATACAAAATGACTGCCAATCGACATCGATCTGGGGCATCATGCAAAATCTCACCTCGTGGGGTATCCTTGATCATGAGAGATCAGCCTAAAACTACACAGGGGGAACTTGTTAATGATCTCCAGGCAGCTGGGACCACAGTCACCAAGAAAACCATTGGTAACACATTACGCCTTAAAGGTTTAAAATCCTGCAGCACCCGCAAGGTCCCCTGCTCAAGAAGGCACATGTGCAGGCCCGTCTGAAGTTTGCTAATGAACACCTGGATGATTCTGTGAGTTATTGGAAGAAGGTGCTGTGGTCAGATGAGACAAAAATTGAGTTCTTTGGCATTAACTCAACTCGCCGTGTTTGGAGGAAGGACAAGTACAACCCTAAGAACATCATCCCAACCGTGAAGCATGGTGGGGAAGCATTATACTTTGGGGGTGCTTTTCTGCAAAGGGGACATGACGACTGCACCGTACTGAAGGGAAGATGGATGGGGTCATGTATCGTGAGATTTTAGCCAACCACCTCCTTCCCTCAGCAAGAGCATTGAAGATGGGTCGTGGCTGGGTCTTCCAGCAAGACAATGACCCAAAACATACAGCCAAGGCAACAAAAAAAGGAGCACAGTAAGGTCATGGAGTGGCCTAGCCAGTCTACAGACCGTAATCCCATAGAAAACGTACGGAGGGAGTTGAAGCTCCGAGTTGCCAAGCGACAGCCTCAAAATCTGAATGATTTAGAGATGATCTGCAAAGAGGAGTGGACCAAAATTCCTCCTGACATGTGCGCAAACCTCATCATCAACTCCAAAAAACATCTGACTGCTGTGCTTGTCAACAATGGTTTTCCCACTAAGTATTAAGTGTTGTTTGCCAGAGGAATCAAATACATTTATTTGCATTTTGCAGTGAGAAATAAGTATCTAATTTATACAATGTGATTTTCTTGATTTTGGGGGGGGGGGGGGATATCATATCTCTCAATCTTAAAATTACAGACTGTTCATGTCTTTGTCAGTGGGCAAACTTACAAAAACAGCAAGGAATTAAATAATTATTTCCTTCACTGTATGTAATTTTGGAATAAGATGACAAAGATACAATACTGCAGATTAGCATCAGCACTTATACACCAACGTCAGTAACACATATAGCGGAGACACTTAAATCCGCGAGCGGGCGATCACACGCTGTACAGTTTCCATGGGAATCCCAGATAACAATGAAGACTCGGCCACAATAAAGCGCTCTTGTACAAGGTCTTATGTGCTCAACTGCTCTCAAAGTCCACAGGTCTGAATGCGTTTCACAATACAACCTTCAGCCGCTGTACATGTGGCATTTCTGACATCCCAACAGTGACACTACTGCGGCTCCACATCTTCATTAGGAAGTGAGGGAAAAAAAAACAATGGGTGCCAAAAAAATGTCTCCAGTGACAAATACTGTGGGGGTATGATGGATTTGGTGAGCAGCTACTTCATTCAGCAGCTATGCCTGGAAAGAAGCTGTAATGTTTCCAGTGGCATGTGCACATGAGGATGCCAGCGTGCTGCAGAAGTTCAGAACTGGTCACAGCCCGATAGACCATCTGGAGTAATGCCAACCTCCACGTCACGCCACAGAAATAGCCCTCGATTTTCATTTAGAAACAGCCATAAGAAGTGGTAGAAAACATATCCCCATGGAGAGAACAGTTACTCAGGTGATCAAACACATACTGAGAGGGAAAATAGATTGTGAGCCCCAATGGGGACAGTGATGGCAATGATTGTTCTGTATGTGCAGATTTTTGGTCGACCTGCCCATTAGACACATCGCCACAGGTTGTATGTAGCTGATTGATCGTGGGCAGATGTAACTGCACTCAACATTGCAATTACTTAAAAGGAGGTGTCTGGGAGTAACATTTACAAAATACTGTGAAAGGGGTAAAAATAAATGCAGCAACACCTCATTGATGGCCCACCACTCATATTTTACCACTACATGGTCTCCCATTGGTTTCTACATCCTGCTGCAGCAACTAAGTTATAATAGAGACATGTGACCACTGCAGCCAATCACTGGCTGTAGGGGGGGAACTCTGTTGTAGCCAGTAATTAGCAGCAGTGATCACAAGTCGCTGTAACCGAAACATGATCACGGCAGGATGAAGAAGAGAAAAAGCAGATCAGAGCGTGCCAAAACTGCCGCAGCGAGTGAATTGGTAAGAAAAGTATGGAACCCTTTAAAGAAGCATTCCTCCTCCCATCTAAGTTTTTATCCTCTTAATATACTGCAATCAGTGATTTTTTTTCTTGATTTGTGTCTGGTGAGTAAAGATTTTTTCCTAAAATCAGATTGTGGTGAGAAAAATTAAAGAAGCACTCCTCCTCCCGTCAAAATTGTTATTCTTTTAACATATTGCAATCATCATATTATATAGCACTGTCTACTTACAATTGCTCATTTTGCCTTTCTACTCAACTAATTCGTCTCATGATTCAATACAGGTAGAGCACTTATTCTGTGTAAATTAAGATAAAACAAACATTTTTTTTCTTCCAAGAAATTTCTCTTATTGATGCATCAATCGTCTTTGGATGAAAACATAGTACTGGATATGGAGAGTCTTCTCTTAACCAATTTTTCCATTTCCATTAACTTCTTCAGGGGAAAAAAAAAGGTCAGCCATCATCCTAGGGGAATGCCATGATTTTGTGAGAAAAAAAATAAGGCTTCACTAGAATGGCTTTATAGCATTTAAATGGATGGGTCCATACCACAAAGAGGGGGTATTGATCCATCAAGCTCAGGAGAACGGGCCCTTCTAGGTGGGTAAAGTCTCAGGCCAAAAAAACTGCACATTAAATCTTTAGTAATTATCGCTCCTGACAAAACAAATGAATTGCTAATTAAAAAATAATTAAAGATTTAATGATTTATTTTTCTTCTATTCTGGGAGAAACACTTTTAAAGATGTGGAAGAAGATCCATCTGTCTGTAGGGTATGTTGAGCTAGTCCCTAAAATGTATAAAAAAACAAAACACTTCAATCCTTTAACATCCTCTTCGGGTTACAACAATATCTAATGGCAGATGTTTGGCGACAGCATAAATCTTTCAATAGGTTCCTAACATTTGCCGAGAAGGACGAGTGATAGACTGGTAATACTTAGATCAGATGTGAGATCTCCTGGGATGATGTGTTGCAGAAGTAGGTCAGGAGAACATTCCCACCCACTGACACCAGTATGAAGGCAGGCTGCAATATCCTCACTCGTTTCACCATTTTACGGGAATACATGATGTTAAATTTGCAAAGCAAGTTCTTTGTGACCACAAACCTTATTGTACAAAAGGTTATGAATTATAATCAGCGATCACAAATCAGGCTCTTTCACCCCGTCTACTACAAGACTACACAGGAGTACATACATTATTCAGTGGTACCAGTGTCATTACATCTTACCATCCTGCTGACTGTCTATATTCTAGAGAAAATCATCACCAGGATCATCGGCTAAATACTTAGCGCTTGACATTACCTGCCAAGTCATGCAATGGTTTCACAGCATTACTGTAAATGAAGGAATGGATTGCAAATACTGCATACACCCCAGAGCGAGCCATAATTAACAATGAAAAAAAATCATTTCAGTACTGTGATTTGATAGAAGTGCAACTGACAGGACATTTCAAGGCGTTTTGCAATCTCCTATTTTTAATTCTTGTTATGAAAGTATATCATACGGATACGTCTATTGCCCCATCCGTGGTATAGACTTGAGACTAGTATGAAGTCACTATACCCTCTTACATCTTATACAGTACAGCAAGAACGTACAGCAGTAGTTACCAGCTACCTGTCTGTTCTGCCCAAAGCCAATCTCTGCCGGCTCAGATTGGTCACGGACCGCTCCTGCCAGAGATGCTGAGGCTTTGACCTCACGTCAACAGAGCAGCTCTTCCTCATTGTTGACAGGTCGTCATTGCCGATGTCGTGATTGACAGCCGGCTCCAACAGCTTACTCACCGCTGCCCATCAGCAGAGACGCCCTGCCAACAGAGCGGATCAAAGAAGAGGAAGCGACATCACCAGACGCTGCAGAATCGCCAGCAGAAGAGGTCCATGAACGCTCTCTGAACTGGCAGATCGACGCCGGGCAGAACTCTCTAGCACAGACCCGGATAAACCTTTTAAAGCCGATCCACATAAGTGAACAGTTATAAACAACCAGTTATTGATGATCCTGATGGCTTGTGCTGCTGTAGAGGTCACTATGATCAGTGCGATATTGGGTACATTTGGTTTGTAAAAGATATTACATTTATAGAAGATATTGCTGTCAAACAGTTCTAAGGCCTCATTCAGACTTCCATTTTTCACATACGTGCTCTGTGGTTTGCACAGATAGAAAACATACCCATTACAATCTATGGAGCTGATCGCACATCCATTTTTTATCAGCATCATGGAATGAAAATCACCCATACAAGTCTATGGGTCATCGAAAATCATGTAGAGAACATGGATGACACCAGTCTACAACACATGTGCTGTCCGAGACCAACGTTGTAGTGGATAGGAGACGCTTTGTAATATATTTATGCATATGCGATAAATACTAAGAAACACTTATAACACTGAAGAAATACGAACCCAAAATACAGAGGACACTCGTACCATATTTTTGTTGAATGTGGAAAAAAAAAGTACAGACTCGTGGAATAAGGTCTAAGACAAGTTGAGAGACCAAACACCTTAACGTGATTGGTCACCGACTTATTTAATAACTGCAATTTGGCTGCTAAAGGAAAAAAAAGTTGCGCAAGACCTAGTCTAAAGTATATGGGGCAAGTCACATGTAGCAGAGCTTTCGTCATGGTAAATTGCACATCAACATGCGCTGCAGATTCTATCATTTACCTATTTCAATGCAAAAAAAAATAAAAAAAATCCATCACTATAGGGTGTCTGTGGAATCTGTTCCTCAAGATACTGCAAGTAATCCGCAGCACTAGGACTGGCTTGCGTATTACTTATAATTTTATTTATATAGCTCATACATATTCTGCAGCACATGTACAAACTAACAACTAAATAAGAGGATGGAGAGTGCTGCTCGCAAACCTAGAATCTACACTCCTTTACAGTAAAAATTGAACATCAAGAAGGAAAAAAGTCATGGAATTATGGAAACTGGATAGACATGTTAGCGATATGCAAAAAATGAAAACAAACATTTCTCAAAACATCTACCGTATATTCCGGCGTATAAGACGACCCCCCTACTTTCCTGTTAAAATATTGAGTTTAGGATATATTCACCGTATAAGACTACCCCTTTTCCAACGCATACCAAACACCGGTAAAAATTAAAAAAAAACAGATTTGAATTTAACATTGTCCTTTTTTTAATTTAAATTCTTATGACATGCAGGTATATAGCAGGAAAACTGTCACTCATAAACATATTAAAATAGGGGGGACCCCACGTCATTTTTTGGGGGGGTCCCCCATTCTAATAGCTAGTAAAGGCTAGGTATTCAGCTGGGGGCTGATATTAGTAGCCTGGGAAGCTCCGTGGGTATTACCCTCTTCCCAGACTTCAAACATCTGCCCCAGCCGTCTGCTTAACCTCCGCTAGAGACTATAATGATGGTGGATCCCACGCCAATTTTCTTTTTAAAAAATCCTTTATTTTAACACTAAATGACAATTGAGGGGTTAATAAAGATGCAGTCCTTAAATTATTAATTTTGTAATTAATTTTTCCCAAAAATGTTGACGTGGGGCTTCGCCATATTTTTGTGTCCAGCCAGGTACAGCAGGCAGGAACGGGCTGCCCCCAACCACCAGCTGCCTATTTGTACCTGGCCGGACACAACAATATAGGGAAGCCCTTTTTTTTTTAATTATTTCATGAAATAATTTAAAAAAAAAATACGTGGGGCTTCGCCCTATTTTTGTGTCCAGCCAGGTACAACTAGGCAGCTGGGGGCTGGAATCCGCAGCGCAGGGAGGCCCAAGCTTTCTGGGCCCCCCCCACTGCAAATTGCAGTCCACAGCCACCCCGGAAAATGGCGCGTTCATAGAAGCGCCATCTTCTGGCGCTGTACCCAACTCATCCAGGGCCCTGGTGCGGTGGCTCACTGGGTAATAAAGGGGTTAGGGCCAGCTTGGCATTATCAGCTGGCCCTAAGCCCGAAATTCATGGGGTCACGCCAATATTAGACATGACCACCATGAATTTCTAGTAAAGTAATTAAAAAAAACACAACACCCAGAATAAAGTCCTTTAATTGAAATAAAGACACAATTTTTTAATGTTCTAAATTAAACCATACTTACCATCACGCCCATTCCAGCTGAAGCCAACGATCTCCTGCAATAAAAGTAAAATAATAAAGCAACCTCATCCTTACCTTTCCATGGTTCCCAGGACCGGTCCAGCTCTGCTACATTCACATGACAGGCTGCACCGCAGCAGAACGCTGCCGTTCAGCTTGCCATGCGGCAGACACTGAGAAGCGCAGGCATGCTTGTGCTCCTCAGTGTCTGACTGTGACGGCATCCAGATGAGCCGAGATCATGTCCAATGAACTCGGCTCACCTCATGCACGTCACTGACAGCGTGGGAAAATTCTCCTGCTCCCCGCATGCGCAGTAGAAGTTTCCCACGCTGTCAGTGACGGACGTCCAGGAGGTGAGCTGAGTTCATTGTCGGCTCATCTGGATGCCGTCACAGTCAGACACTGAGGAGCGCAAGCATGCCTGCGCTTCTCAGTGTCTGCGGGATGACAGGCTGGATGGCGGCGTTCTGCTGCGGTCCAGCCTGTCATCTCGATGTAGCAGAGCTGGACCCGTCCTGGGAACCATGGAAAGGTAAGGATGAGGTTGCTTTATTATTTTACTTTTATTACAGGAGATCGTTGGCTTCAGCTGGAATGGGCGTGATGGTAAGTATGGTTTAATTTAGAACAATAAAGATTTGTGTCTTTATTTCAATTAAAGGACTTTATTCTGGGTGTTTGTGTTTTTTTTAACTTTGACTATGGGGTTAGTAATGGGGGTGTCTTATAGACGCCTCTCCATTACTAACCTGGGCTTGATGTCAGCTGGCATTATAAGCTGACATCAACCCCAACCCTATTATCCCCTGCCACCGCACCAGGGCAGCGTGGAAGAGCGAGGCTAAGTGCCAGAATTGGCGCATCCTATGAATGCGCCATTTCTGGGGCGGCTGACGGCTGGTGTTTCTAGCCTGGGTGGGGGCCAATATTCATGGCTCCCTTCCTGGGCTATTAATATCAGCCTCCAGCTGTCTGCCTAGCCTTTGCTAGCTATTAAAATAGGGGGGACCCCACGTCATTTTTTTGGGATCCCCCATTTTAATAGCTAGTAAAGGCTAGGTATTCAGCTGGGGGCTGATATTAGTAGCCTGGGAAGCTCAGTGGGTATTACCCCCTTCCCAGGCTTCAAACATCTGCCCCAGCCGTCTGCTTAACCTCCGCTAGAGACTAAAATTAAGGGGAACCCCACGCCAATTTTTTTTTTTAATAAATCCGTTATTTTAACACTAGACAACAAGTACAGTAACCAGCACTGTCCCTGTACTTCATATATATGTGACTGACATGTTTCTATCTATCTAATCTATGTGTGATGCTCTATGCTTTCTGTTATAAATTGTCGGGTACCGATGCTGAATTGCCGGCCGGCTTTTTTAAAGAGACGGTGCATGAAAACACTATTATTTGTTTTAATAAATCCTTTACACTAAATGACAAGTACAGTAACCAACACTGTCACTGTACTTCTTATATTTGTGACTGACATGTTTCTATCTATCTAATCTATGTGTGAAGCTCTATTCTTTCTATTCTAAATTGTCGGGTGCCGGCTTATGCCGCTGCTGAATTGCCGGCTTTTCATATATTGTCACAGAAGCGATGCGAACTTCCCTGCTCCGGACACAGCGCAGCGCTTCTGTGACAAGTGAAAGCTGTCGGCACAGAAGCCCTGCGCTGTGTCCGGAGCTGGGAATACGCAGCGATGTGTCAGTTTCAGCAAAGAAGCGCTGACTGTCTGGACCTACCGCCGCCGTATTTTAACTCCCTCCACCTTATATTAACTCCGACATGGCAGGGATACGGCCACGGCAGCTTATTAACACCCCCAGAGTATCCCCGCATGTCAATTTCTGAAAGTTCAAAAGCATTACCGGCGTATAAGACGACCCCAGACTAGACAGAAGATTTTTCAGTCTTCAAAAGTAGTCTTATACGCCGGAATATACGGTATTCAGTATGAAGTATGAGCACAGAATTCAGAAATCCCTGCACTTACGCACCTTGGCTGCCATCAATGAGGTTATTAATGGTTGTCTGAGGAATGTTCTGGCACGCTGAATGCACTTGGAAATGCATATCATCAAGATCCACTGCTGGCAACTCCCTTTGCAATTGCCAGCCAATGATGTCCAAGATGGGCTTGATGGGAGACAAGTCGAGAGACGCTGCAGGCCATGGTAGTATATTTAAGCCGAGTAGACTGCTCACAATAGCACAAGCAACAAGTGACCTTGTGTTGTCGTATTGAAAAGAGACCCCTGGGACACTTTGGAAAAATGGCCTTTAACACTGCTCCTACGACTAAATGAATACAACACTGAGATATTAGTGACTCTGGAATGAAAACGAGAGTGGTCTGGATACCGTACATCATGCCCACACCATAAACCAGGGAGTAGGACTTGTGCGACATTCCCTCAAGAAGACCTCTTCATGGAGTTGCCCACATGGTCTTCAAACCAATCTCTGGCTATCATCATGTCCAAACAAAAGTGTGACATAACTGAAGATGGACCTCCATTCCATTCTCCATTACAGACCACGTTGGCAATGCCATAAACAGAACATCACACTCGTCCTACTCCAGGGATAATGATGTGGAGTGGCATAATGTCCAGTAGCTGGACTCTAGTCTTCATTCCAGGTAAGCTAACAAATAGTGTTACATTGATTTGGTGCTGGAACTAGAGTACGACCATTTCTCCAATGTTTCTCAGGACCTGCTTTTATTTTTCAATACAAGTCAAAGCCACATGTTCATCACGTTACTGTGTGCTGTCCAAGTGGTTGGGATGTCATTAGTTGGCAATTGCAGAGTGAGCTGCCAGCAGTGGATCTTGATTTTTTCCCCAAGTGCATTCAAAGCGGCAGAACATTCCTCAGACAACCATTAATAACCTCACTGATAGCAGTCAAGGCATGAATGTGCCATGTATTTCTGCACGTGGCGCTTAGAACATACACTGAATTTCCATATCATTAACTTGTCTATTGATCCTGTGATTTCCATAATTCCACAACTTTGCCTTCTTGGTTTTACAATTTCAATGTTGTTGAGTGTATAAAAGAAATATTGGAGAAACAAAAGGCAAGAAATGTTTGTCATTTAAGGTCCCAACCATCATTATGATAAAGAAGGGTATTAAAGCAAAACTGTATGAAGCAATCACTTGCCAGTACCTGTAGATGTCCAGAAAGAAAAGTGCTACGGAGTCCATAAAGGGTGTGGGGGCAGATGATAGGACCAGATTCTGAGTAAATTTAGTTAGGGAGACAGCAGTATGATTAGTAAAATGATGCAATAGGCCTGTCTAATGATATGTGTATTTACTGTGGATACTGAAAATTAAATTGGATTGTCTGAGGTAGTGCAATCCAAACATCAAGTGCAGCATAAGAAAAGTCTTGGAGATGGAAACAGCAGGTACTATGATGGAGGATGTTAATCTTAGATCACCAAGAAGAAAAAAAACAAAAACAGTGGTGACAGGAGCATCCAGAGGAATAGAAAACAGTCTTATGTATGCAACACATTTCAGAGTCAATATGACTACTTCATCAAGCATAACACATACAAAATGACTACCCTGACCTTTCATAGAAGTCAGTCCACGTTGAGTTAACATGATTGGTGCAGAGATTAACAATTATAATAAACAAGGAACTTAGCTTCACAATTACAACATACCAAAAAAATATTGGTGTAAAAATAATGAATAAAATGAATATTACTACTTCTAAAAATAAATGAAATAAAATAAATAATGGTATTAAATATAAAATATAGTAAATTCCCTCTTTATGGAAGTGTATGTACTGATCCACATTAATATATAATGTAGAAATAACCTATAACAGAGAGAAGAGAAAAGGGAGGGAAACTAGAGGGCAGTATTTTCAATGCACTCATTTGACTCTTCGGGGGTTATTGTGGAAACTTTAAAGACCCAGCAGAATGGAGATCACAGGAACAGTATAAGGGCTCTTTCACATGTCGGTGTGTCCGGTACGTGTGGTGACAGTTTCCACACGTACTGGAGACAATGACACACACAGACCCATTCAAATCTATGGGTCTGAGAACATGTCAGTGTGTTTCTACAGACCGTGTGATTCACACGAAGTCATGTCCGTTTTAGGTCGGCAGCACGGATCACACTGACCCATTCAAGTTAATGGGTCTGTGTAAACACATACCGCACACGGACGCCATCCATGTGACACGTACCAGTGCTTGGGAATCAGCGGTACAGTTAGCGCTGTTCCAAAGTGCCGGGTGCTGACCTCATCCTTGTCCCTTGCCAGCGCTGTGATCAGCACCAGCAGGGAATAATGATGAGAGTAGTAGTCTGCTCCTGGTGTCTCCACCTGTAAAAATAAGAATAAAAAATAAATAAATAAATCCATATACAGTACAGACCAAAAGTTTGGACACACCTTCTCATTTAAAGATTTTTCTGTATTTTCATGACTATGAAAATTGTACATTCACACTGAAGGCATCAAAACTATGAATTAACACATGTGGAATTATATACTTAACAAAAAAGTGTGAAACAACTGAAAATATGTCTTATAGTCTAGGTTCTTCAAAGTAGCCACCTTTTGCTTTGATGACTGCTTTGCACACTCTTGGCATTCTCTTGATGAGCTTCAAGAGGTAGTCACCGGAAATGGTCTTCCAACATTCTTGAAGGAGTTTCCAGAGATGCTTAGCACTTGTTGGCCCTTTTGCCTTCACTCTGCGGTCCAGCTCACCCCAAACCTGGTGACTGTGGAGGCCAGGTCATCTTGCGTAGCACCACATCACTCTTCCTCTTGGTCAAATAGCCCTTATACAGCCTGGAGGTGTGTTTGGGGTCATTGTCCTGTTGAAAAATAAATGATGGTCCAACTAAACGCAAACTGGATGGAATAGCATGCCGCTGCAAGATGCTGTGGTAGCCATGCTGGTTCAGTATGCCTTCAATTTTGAATAAATCCCCAACAGTGTCACCAGCAAAGCACCCCCACACCATCACACCTCCTCCTCCATGCTTCACGGTGGGAACCAGGCATGTAGAGTCCATCCGTTCACCTTTTCTGCGTCGCACAAAGACACGGTGGTTGGAACCAAAGATCTCAAATTTGGACTCATCAGACCAAAGCACAGATTTCCTCTGGTCTAATGTCCATTCCTTGTGTTCTTTAGCCCAAACAAGTCTCTTCTGCTTGTTGCCTGTCCTTAGCAGTGGTTTCCTAGCAGCTATTTTACCATGAAGGCCTGCTGCACAAAGTCTCCTCTTAACAGTTGTTGTAGAGATGTGTCTGCTGCTAGAACTCTGTGTGGCATTGACCTGGTCTCTAATCTGAGCTGCTGTTAACCTGCGATTTCTAAGGCTGGTGACTCGGATAAACTTATCCTCAGAAGCAGAGGTGACTCGTGGTCTTCCTTTCTTGGGGCGGTCCTCATGTTAGCCAGTTTCTTTGTAGCGCTTTATGGTTTTTTGCAACTGCACTTGGGGACACTTTCAAAGTTTGCCCAATTTTTCGGACTGACTGACCTTCATTTCTTAAAGTAATGATGGCCACTCGTTTTTCTTTACTTAGCTGCTTTTTTCTTGCCATAATACAAATTCTAACAGTCTATTCAGTAGGACTATCAGCTGTGTATCCACCAGACTTCTGCACTACACAACTGATGGTCCCAACCCCATTTATAAGGCAAGAAATCCCACTTTTTAAACCTGACAGGGCACACCTGTGAAGTGAAGACCATTTCTGGTGACTACCTCTTGAAGCTCATCAAGAGAATGCCAAGAGTGTGCAAAGCAGTCATCAAAGCAAAAGGTGGCTACTTTGAAGAACCTAGAATATAAGACATATTTTCAGTTGTTTCACTTTTTTGTTAAGTATATAATTCCACATGTGTTAATTCATAGTTTTGATGCCTTCAGTGTGAATGTACAATTTTCATAGTCATGAAAATACAGAAAAATCTTTAAATGAGGTGTGTCCAAACTTTTGGTCTGTACTGTACTGTACTTGTCCAAAGATGTTCGCCGCTGTAATCCATGCAACCGCTCACACCAAGGAGCCGAGGAGAATGACTCCTGCAGGAAGTGGGCCCCGGAGCTGCGCCCAGCGAGCGATGTCCTGCCACTCACTGAGCTCAGCGCTGTTCTCAGGAGTGAGTCATTCTCCCCGGCTCCTCCGCTGAGTGGTCGCATGGATTACAGCCGACGACAGGTGAGTATATGGATTTTTTATTTTATTCTTATTTTTACAGGTGGAGACACCAGGAGCAGACTACTACTCTCATCATTATCCCCTGCTGGTGCTGATCGCAGCGCTGGCAGGCACGGGACTATGATGAGGGCAGCGTTCAGCACCCAGCGCTTGGGAACAGCCCTAACTGTACCGCTGATTCCCAAAAGCTGGTACGTGTGCTCCTGATGCGGCACACGTGTGCTACACAGGTGCACACGGACATCTCCGGTACTGGAAATATTCGGACGCGAGAAACAGGCCTTAGACAGAGATCATGGGGAGAAGTATGGCAATACAGTACTGTGGAGAGTTTTGTAGGCGAGTGTTATAAGTTTATGTTGTCTTCTATAGCAGATGGACAACCAGTGCACTGAGTGGAACAGGGTGGAAGCATCAGTGTAGTAGCTGGACAGAAATATAAGACTAGTTGCTGCATTCAGAATAGATTGGAGGTAAAAGTTTATTAAGAAGGAAACCTATTAGTGGGGAGTTGCAGTGATCCAGATGAGACTAAATAAGGCAGTGGGAGTTTTTGTATTATCAAAATGTAAGAGAGCAGATTCTGGAGATGTTTTTGAGGTGTAGGTGACATGATCAAGCAATGAGGAGTGAAGAAAAGATCCAAGTCAAATATAACCCCAAGACAGCTTGGATGTTGCTTGGGAGTTAGGGTAGGATCACACATGGAAATGAATTATCAGGTTTAGGTAGATTAGCAGATGGAGGAAATTTAAGAGGTTAGTTTTGGAAAGATTCAGTTTCAGATAGAGTTAGAACATGATATTATAGAGTGGACACAGATTTTGTGGTAGATCTGCCAGGAGAAGCATATAATTGGGTGTCATCGTCATCATAAAGATTGTACTGAAAGCAAATCTGTGATGGTTTGTCCAATAGGGTCTGTATAAAGAGAAAAAAAAGGAGGGGACCCAAGACTGAACTGAGAAACCCCAAACAGTGGGGTGAAAAGGAGAAACAAGAGCCAGCAAAAGATACACTGCAAGAGCAGTCAGAGAGAGATAGGAGGAGAATCAAGACAGAGCAATATCCTTGAGGCCGAAGGAGCAACACATAGTGAGGAGGAGCTGGTGATCCGCAATATCAAATGCTGCAGAGACATCAGAACACTCAGAAGACAGCAGTGACATTAGATTTCGCTGTCCATAGATCATTAGAGACTTTTGGGAGGGCAATTTCTGTAGAGTGTAAAGAGCGGAAACCAGATATATTTTAGTTAGGTGAGTAGTGACGGCGGTGGAGAGGGACAGGAGGAGGTGTGAGAACAGGGTCACTGGTGCAAATAGTAGGACAAGAAGCAGCAAAGAGCAGATGACATCTTTTGTGACTGGTTCAAAGGCAGAAAGTAAATGAAGTGGGGCAATGAATCCACGTCATTAGGCATTTGGTAGATAAATTGACATATCCAGAGCAGGATTTTTTTTTTTTAACTTCTGTATTATTAAAATCAATGGTGAAAGTCAAAGCTATCCACAAACCACAACAGAAATGGGCATGCTGAGGATTTATAAATCTACACCGCGTTCAATTTCCATGCAGAAAATTTCCCAAGCGCATGGAAGTGATTTGTTGAAGTCTTATCCATTTGCCTGCTGCGGTATTCTGTTTTTTGTTTTTTTTTCCTGCAAATCTGTGTGCGATATAAATTCATCCAAGATGATGCATTTTTTTCCAAGACGATGCATCCGTTTTTCTGTAACACACCACCCCGACAAATAGGGTAAGTTACACCAAAAATGCCGGAGTCCAAACATCACAAAGGCATCCTATGTAACCTATCCGGCCTTATGGTTATGTGCCATAATGAATTACTCCTTAAGCACAATACTCACAGGATGTGGGTGCAGCTTAGCAGTAAAGAAATTTACTATATGCTTTTTTGGATTTCTTGCATTTTTATATATAATGAAGGACAATTTTCTAGTCTCCTAAATATCTAGGATCCTGTCTCATGTGGACAAATGCGGTACCCAGATAAATGATTTACTAATTCTTAGTAATGTGTGCATAATGACTATGAAGCTGTAGTTACCCCCCACCATTCCAGTACCAGCTCTCTGCCACTGCCCCAGCTTTTGATGATATGGCGGCAGGGGTCATAATAAAAGCGCATGATCGCGGCAGCCAATCACTGGGCTCAGAGGTCTTGTGCCGTTTACATCGGCATCACGCCATCATTTCTACTAAAAGACTGATATCATCAGTAAGCCACACTTACATATATTCTTCACAAGAATATTACAGTAACCTGATGTTAAATATGTCCATAACAGATGCCAGATCATGATTTGTTTATTTTATGTGTAGCAAAAAAAAAAAAATATATATATATATATATATATATATATATATATATATATATATATATATATATATATATATATATATATATATACACACACACACACATACATATACACAAAGTTTCAGCAAATATGACAAAAACAAATGTAAAAGCAGAGATAGACAAGAGTGTCAATGGAAGCCAAACAGAAGAAAGGTAACCTGGAACCATCCAGCAGGTTCCCCAAAGTGTGATGAAGGTCAGAAGAGACGCTCATCCAGCAAACACCATGGACAATGAAATCCCCCCATATCTACAAAATCAGAGGTGGCATGTAAAGTTAGTTATGAAGTTAATAAAACACATTTGCCTAGGAAATCATTCAGGGTGTATGTTCTCAATGCAGAAAACACAGGAAGTTTTCTTTTCCTGCACCCTGGTGAAGAGATTAGGATAAAAGCAGCACAAAAACTGCACAGCTACTAGAAGGTACAGCAGGGGTGAGGAACCTCAGGCCTGCGGGCCGTTTACAGCCCTCGATGACCTTTTATCCGGCCCCCGGGCAGATTCCCAGAGACTGCAGTGCTTGGGCCGGCAGCTGTATTCTGCTCATTAATTTCTTCTTGTCCTGTGAGCACATGCACGCAACATTCACTATGGAACGCTGAGGCGCGTGCAATGAAAGATGACGTCCTGACACCAGTGCAAGCATCGGGACGTACTTTGTGGGCAGAGTTATCATGCGATTTGTACAGCCCCCGAAGGATGGTAAAAATATATTCTGGGAGAAGTCCCAGAAGACTTGAGAAGAGCAAATGGTGTCCCTATCTTCAAAAAGGGGAAGAACGTGGACCCAGGGAACTATAGGCCGGTGAGCCTTACTGCTATACCAGGAAAGATCTTTGAACAAATTATTAAACAACATGTATGAAAGTACCTTTAGGAGAATGAAGTGATTAACCAGAGCCAGCATGAGTTTGTAACTAATAAGTCAGGTCAGACTAACTTAAAGAAGTTGTCCACTACTTTATATGAACCCCCCCAATGTATCCCCCCCGGGGCCCAGAAGTGTTTTTTGTAAATACCTTGTGGTGCCTTTTCTGCCTCTGAGCAGTACTATCGCTGGCCGCTCACAGGCATCACGTGACCAGTCACGGATGTCACATCAAGTGAGGCGTGACAACAGTGACGCGCTCCCCGCGGTGGATGCTGGGCTGTGGGCAGGATTACCCAGTGTGTCACACCCAGCATCCGCCGCACACGACGTGCTGGGTAACCCCGCCCACAACCCAGCAGTCACCGTGGAACGCAGAAGTAAGAAACCCCCTGCTGCAGCAGGAACTTGACGTGACATCAGCGGATGTCAGAGCCGGCTGCAGCCAGGGGTCACGTGATGACTGTGAGGGGCCAGTGATAGCACCGCTCACAGGCAGAAAAGGCACCACAAGGTATTTAGAGAAACACTTATGGGCCCTCAGGGAATACATTGGGGGGGGGGGGGGAGCATATAAAGTAGTGGACAACCCCTTTAACTTCCTTCTATGACAGAATCACTGACTGGGTGGATCAGAGAAAAGCAGTAGATATAGTATATCTTGACTTCAGCAAAGCATTTGACAAAGTATCTCACACCATCCGTATTGAAAAAATGACCAACTATGGAATGGACAAGGCAACTGTTAGGTGGATTCATAACTGGCTTCGTGAACGGTCCCAAGGAGTGGTCATAAATAGTTGCACATCCAGTTGGAAGAATGTCTCAAGTGGGGTACCACAAGACTCTGTCCTGGGCCCTGTGTTGTTCAACATCTCTATCAATGATTTAGATGCAGGAACAAACTGGAACTGTGGGCAGCAAATAACAGAATGGTTTTTAACAGGGAGAAATTCCTACATCAGGGCAAGAAAAATTAAAAAAGCATATACAGAATGGGAGGAATAGAGCTAAGCAACAGTACATGTGAAAAAGACTTGAGTCTACTAATAGATCACAGACTGAACATGAGTCAACAGTGTGATGCAGCAGCAAAAAAGGCAAATACAATTCTGGGTTGAATTAACAGACGCATAGAGTCTAGATCACGTGAAGTCATAATCCCCCTCTGCTCCTCTTTGGTCAGACCTCATCTGGAATACTGTGTCCAGTTCTGGGCACCACAGCTTAAAAAATCATGAAGAAACTGGAGCAAGTTCAGAGAAGAGAGTTCAGAGAAGAGCGACCAGAATGGTGACCAGTCTGCAAACTATGTCCTATGAGGAACAGTTAGAGGATTTGGGAATGTTTAGCTTGCAAAAGCGCAGACTGAGAGGAGACTTAATAGCGATCTACAAATATCTCAAGGGCTGTCCCACTGTAGATGGGGCGATCAGCTTTATTCTCATTTGCACAAAGAAAGACTAGAAGCAATGGGATGAAACTGAATGGGAGAAGATACAGATTAGGTATTAGAAAAAAAAATGTTTTAAAGGGAGGGTGATCAATGAGTGGAATAGACTGCCACGAGAGGTGGCGAGTTCTCCTTCAATGGAAATCTTCAGACAGAGGAAAGACATCTGTCAGAGATGGTTTAGTGAATCCTGCAATGAGCAGGGGGTTGGACAAAATGACCCTGGAGGTCCCTTCCAACTCAGACATTCTATAATTTTATATCCAAATGGCCCTGGTCAGGAAAAAAAAAAAATGGATTCTCCATCCCTGATTTACAGTATACAATACAGTTAAAAGAAAACTAAGCTTACAAAAAAATATATATTATTTTTGGGGTTTGGAATGTGCAGGTTTTGACCAATACTGATCCCACATCAATGGAGTGATGGCCGGACACGAGCTCCACTGCTCCATTCATTTTCTATGGGACAGATGAAAAACGGCAAGCTCTATATTCAGCTATATCCAAAATTCCCATAGAGAATCAATGAACCAGAGGTGGATGGGTTTCTGTAGGCCTCTGTTCTCTGAATCAGTGGGGATCCCAGTGGTCAGAACCCCATCGATCAGCAGGTTATTACATATCTGACACATAGGTAATAACTTCTACACATTAGAATGACCCCTCAAGGATTCGGAGGTAGTTTTGTGGTGCATGCAGTTTCTGCACAATATTAGCATGTTTTTGCCATTTTACACCACTGTAGCTACTTTACAAAAGCTTAGCCATGTAATGAGCTCCAAGCCAGATTTGTGACTTTTTAAAAAGTTGCACTTCTACTTGGGCAACTGCCCAATGAAGTAGCCCACGTACTATACAAACCAGAGATATGACAGTTTCAGTATAATCTACCATTTTAGTAACTGGAAAATGTGCTGGATTATTAAATTACAGTTCAAGTGCGTACTTATGTATAGACGAACAAGATGCCAAGGGCATCACTTTAGCATTTGCCAGTCAGGTATACAATCTTGTGGCTTTTTACAATCTGCAGCATAGTCAGTCACAAGTAAACCGTAACCATGTATGTGATTATTGGCCAGAAGCAATTTACAGACAAAAGGACAGTTTTTACAAGATATCAGGACAGTTTTTGCATGGATCTTAACTTTAGAGGAGGTGAAAAGGTTTTTTAATTGTAATGTGCTGCGGAATATGTTTGCGCTATATAAATAAAAATTATTAAATATTCCCATATTATTGGCTAACGGCCTACGATCTGTGACGAATACATGCCCTGGACTTGTCTGCTCTGGGATATCTATGGCTGCAAATAAAATGCAAATCACATGAACCATGAATCTGTGCGGAGTAAGCACACTCAATTTACAAGTGCCCTGACTTGGCACCGAGGCCGATATTCCTCAGTGTGTATTTATGGCTTCTTTCGGACATCACTTCATGGGAGGAGGAGGTATAACCCTGTTTGTCATCTTCCTAAAAATGACTGGCAAAATGTACGGACATTAAGAATCTAGCTTTATCCAAGTGTTCACGCTATACCTGGATGAGCTACAGATTCACACCAAGCACAAGTACAGCTGATGTAACGCCTGACCTTTGTAAAAAGATACCCCTGAAAAGCAGGGAAAGAAGGGAGGAAAAAAAAACAGCAAGTCCAAGCGACATCACTGATTTATTATAGGAAACATCTATATGCTTTGCAGGAACCAGGAGCAAAAAAGGCATATGGAGCACAAAGCAAGCATAGGCATTTATTATAGGAGTGTAAAGTAAAGGTGTTCATTTATCCCATTAAGGAATTTTGAGTCATTCTCCCGTTCAGGATCCTTCTATTAGCAAGGGGAGAGAATGGCTACAAAGAGCATCTCTCACCCAGGAGGACCTGACCTGTCCCATATTAGTCAAGCACTGTGTAATGCTTAGCTTGTCCAGTGGGGGGCACTGCAGTGAAATCAAGCAATTACTGCAATGTTTCTCCAATGCTTGCAGCTGATCAATGGAGACTGGGACAACAGGACACTTTGTGATCAGTTTATTATTGAAGGACAATAATACGAGGAGGCATTAAACAAGGCAGAGAGAAATACAAATCAACAGCTGTTATTTCCATGAGAACTTTTTAAATAGATTCACATTAAATTACCAGACAAAATGAACAGGTGACAATATAGTATTTGACCTTGCTAGAGTACCAGAGTCTTGCATAATTTGGCTTGAGAGGGTCCCCCTATTATGACGATGTCCATAAGCCTGAAAAGGAATTGTCGCAAAGACATTCTTTAATGTAGGAGCACCCAGCTTCTCTAAACCACAGCAAATTAGACGATAAAGGGGTGGTCAAGGCAAGCAAAAATATGGCCCATCATTTCATAGCTGCCCAGTCCTGGGCACTTGTGCTATTACCTGTATTGGCACCTGAATAGGGGAGTGTGACGAGGATGGCTGACTGCTAATTCGATAAATCAGCCTTGTTTCCAAGGCTGTGGAGTCAGTAAGCCAAATCTCCGACTTCCGAGTCCAGACTAGACAGCACTGAGCATGTACATAAAGTGCAGCACAGATTCATCTCACTGCCTCACTACTCAGCGTGTACATAAAGTGCAGCACAGATTCATCTCACTGCCTCACTACTGAGCGTGTACATAAAGTGCAGCACAGATTCATCTCACTGCCTCACTACTCAGCGTGTACATAAAGTGCAGCACAGATTCATCTCACTGCCTCACTACTGAGCATGTACATAAAGTGCAGCACAGATTCATCTCACTACTGAGCATGTACATAAAGTGCAGCACAGATTCATCTCACTACTGAGCATGTACATAAAGTGCAGCACAGATTCATCTCACTGCCTCACTACTGAGCGTGTACATAAAGTGCAGCACAGATTCATCTCACTGCCTCACTACTGAGCATGTACATAAAGTGCAGCACAGATTCATCTCACTGCCTCACTACTCAGCGTGTACATAAAGTGCAGCACAGATTCATCTCACTGCCTCACTACTGAGCGTGTACATAAAGTGCAGCACAGATTCATCTCACTGCCTCACTACTCAGCGTGTACATAAAGTGCAGCACAGATTCATCTCACTGCCTCACTACTGAGCATGTACATAAAGTGCAGCACAGATTCATCTCACTACTGAGCATGTACATAAAGTGCAGCACAGATTCATCTCACTGCCTCACTACTGAGCGTGTACATAAAGTGCAGCACAGATTCATCTCACTGCCTCACTACTGAGCATGTACATAAAGTGCAGCACAGATTCATCTCACTGCCTCACTACTCAGCGTGTACATAAAGTGCAGCACAGATTCATCTCACTGCCTCACTACTGAGCGTGTACATAAAGTGCAGCACAGATTCATCTCACTGCCTCACTACTCAGCGTGTACATAAAGTGCAGCACAGATTCATCTCACTGCCTCACTACTGAGCATGTACATAAAGTGCAGCACAGATTCATCTCACTACTGAGCATGTACATAAAGTGCAGCACAGATTCATCTCACTACTGAGCATGTACATAAAGTGCAGCACAGATTCATCTCACTGCCTCACTACTGAGCGTGTACATAAAGTACAGCACAGATTCATCTCACTACTGAGCATGTACATAAAGTGCAGCACAGATTCATCTCACTACTGAGCATGTACATAAAGTGCAGCACAGATTCATCTCACTGCCTCACTACTCAGCGTGTACATAAAGTGCAGCACAGATTCATCTCACTGCCTCACTACTGAGCATGTACATAAAGTGCAGCACAGATTCATCTCACTACTGAGCATGTACATAAAGTGCAGCACAGATTCATCTCACTACTGAGCATGTACATAAAGTGCAGCACAGATTCATCTCACTGCCTCACTACTGAGCGTGTACATAAAGTACAGCACAGATTCATCTCACTACTGAGCATGTACATAAAGTGCAGCACAGATTCATCTCACTACTGAGCATGTACATAAAGTGCAGCACAGATTCATCTCACTGCCTCACTACTGAGCGTGTACATAAAGTGCAGCACAGATTCATCTCACTGCCTCACTACTGAGCATGTACATAAAGTGCAGCACAGATTCATCTCACTACTGAGCATGTACATAAAGTGCAGCACAGATTCATCTCACTACTGAGCATGTACATAAAGTGCAGCACAGATTCATCTCACTACTGAGCATGTACATAAAGTGCAGCACAGATTCATCTCACTGCCTCACTACTGAGCATGTACATAAAGTGCAGCACAGATTCATCTCACTGCCTCTCTACTGAGCGTGTACATAAAGTGCAGCAGATTCATCTCACTGCCTCACTACTGAGCGTGTACATAAAGTGCAGCACAGATTCATCTCACTACTGAGCGTGTACATAAAGTGCAGCACAGATTCATCTCACTGCCTCACTACTGAGCGTGTACATAAAGTGCAGCACAGATTCATCTCACGGCCTCACTACTGAGCATGTCCATAAAGTGCAGCACAGATTCATCTCACGGCCTCACTACTGAGCATGTCCATAAAGTGCAGCACAGATTCATCTCACTGCCTCACTACTGAGCATGTCCATAAAGTGCAGCACAGATTCATCTCACTGCCTCACTACTGAGCGTGTACATAAAGTGCAGCACAGATTCATCTCACTGCCTCTCTACTGAGCGTGTACATAAAGTGCAGCACAGATTCATCTCACTACTGAGCGTGTACATAAAGTGCAGCACAGATTCATCTCACTACTGAGCGTGTACATAAAGTGCAGCACAGATTCATCTCACTACTGAGCATGTCCATAAAGTGCAGCACAGATTCATCTCACTGCCTCACTACTGAGCGTGTACATAAAGTGCAGCACAGATTCATCGCACTGCCTCACTACTGAGCGTGTACATAAAGTGCAGCACAGATTCATCTCACTGCCTCACTACTGAGCGTGTACATAAAGTGCAGCACAGATTCATCTCACGGCCTCACTACTGAGCATGTCCATAAAGTGCAGCACAGATTCATCTCACGGCCTCACTACTGAGCATGTCCATAAAGTGCAGCACAGATTCATCTCACTGCCTCACTACTGAGCATGTACATAAAGTGCAGCACAGATTCATCTCACTGCCTCACTACTGAGCATGTCCATAAAGTGCAGCACAGATTCATCTCACTGCCTCTCTACTGAGCGTGTACATAAAGTGCAGCACAGATTCATCTCACTACTGAGCGTGTACATAAAGTGCAGCACAGATTCATCTCACTACTGAGCGTGTACATAAAGTGCAGCACAGATTCATCTCACTGCCTCACTACTGAGCATGTACATAAAGTGCAGCACAGATTCATCTCACTGCCTCTCTACTGAGCGTGTACATAAAGTGCAGCACAGATTCATCTCACTACTGAGCGTGTACATAAAGTGCAGCACAGATTCATCTCACTACTGAGCGTGTACATAAAGTGCAGCACAGATTCATCTCACTGCCTCACTACTGAGCATGTACATAAAGTGCAGCACAGATTCATCTCACTGCCTCTCTACTGAGCGTGTACATAAAGTGCAGCACAGATTCATCTCACTACTGAGCGTGTACATAAAGTGCAGCACAGATTCATCTCACTGCCTCACTACTGAGCGTGTACATAAAGTGCAGCACAGATTCATCTCACTACTCAGCGTGTACATAAAGTGCAGCACAGATTCATCTCACTACTCAGCGTGTACATAAAGTGCAGCACAGATTCATCTCACTACTCAGCGTGTACATAAAGTGCAGCACAGATTCATCTCACTACTCAGCGTGTACATAAAGTGCAGCACAGATTCATCTCACTACTCAGCGTGTACATAAAGTGCAGCACAGATTCATCTCACTGCCTCACTACTGAGCATGTACATAAAGTGCAGCACAGATTCATCTCACTACTCAGCGTGTACATAAAGTGCAGCACAGATTCATCTCACATAAAAGCTGAGATCCTTAGATCAGGAACAGAACAGACATTTATAGGACATTTCATAACTTTCCCAAATGCTTATGAAAATATTTATAGCACATTCTGTATTGTACTACTGTACCAATTTATTAGATATTTTAGGAGTCGGTCCATTTTATACCAACTCCATAGTCCTGCTTTCTGTCTATTCATCAGGCAGGTTATTTAAAACATGCAGGGAAATGTTTTACCTCACAGAAGGGATCACAGCTGATTCTATGTTGTCCTGTCTGTATTGTCTTTTGCTCCCCCCCCCCCTGCCCAGGAGCTGTGGTATGATCAGACCATGTTCCTGCACGGTCAGACACAGTCAATAGGCCCACGATCAGTATTTTTCTCAGGAGTGGGAGCCAAAACCAGGTGAGGAACAACCAGAAAAAGGCATAATAGAAACAAGTCACCAATTCTGCATTTATCACCCACTCCTGGTTTTGGCTCCCACTCCTGAGAAAAAATACTGACCCAATACTGATAGTGGGGCCGTGGCCTTACACAGTACGTAGCAGAGGCACATTTATAAGATCTCAGCACAGAAATATTTTTTTAAGACATGCAATTGTGGAAATTATTATTCTAAGATCTATTAATCAAAATGTACTTTGTCAGAAAACCCCTTTAAAGCAGTTAAAAGAAGTTACAAGAGAGAACATACGCACATCAAGTAGTTTTTACATTGCTGTGTATGTATTCATCATTTGTAAAATTTATTGAGAGCTTTTTTCAGGTGAGTTCTAGGTACAAGGTCCCTGAAATAGACGTTGTGTACAATTACCCTTATACAACCCTTCACAGCTCATTTCAAGCACATTCTACATCAACGGGCAGATGGATGCCTACCTCCAGCACCCTGCATCAACGGGCAGACGGATGCCTACCTCCAGCACCCTGCATCAACGGGCAGACGGATGCCTACCTCCAGCACCCTGCATCAACGGGCAGACGGATCCCTACAACCAGCACCCTGCATCAACGGGCAGACGAATCCCTACAACCAGCACGCTTGCAATACCATATCTAAACATATACAGTAAATATACCAAACATATATTGATTGGATCCCCTAAAAGGAAGCCTCAAATTTATGCCTAAAATAAAAGTACTCATCTAGTTTTGTTTTAAAAATATATCTTTACATACATAACAAATATTACAACTCTAGGGCTCAGTGTGTGATATTACCAGTATTAATACATATAGTAAAATGGAATAAAACGCATTATAATAGTAAGTCAACATGAGAAAAAAAACAAAAACAAAGCTCCTTGAAGTAAGGACACTAATGAATCACCCCTTTATACTGATCTTTCCTTTGTAGTGCTACATTATATCAGTCTTGTACTTCTGTGCTATTATTTCCCAATTACACAAGCATTACTTTGGCTTCATGTATTGCTGATGGGCTAGCAGCTTTATAATCTGCCGGTAGCACTTCCCATTAGTAAGTTACCGGCTCACCTTTGCTGCACTACAATCAATTACTAACGTCACAACACAAGTGTGTGTCCACACTCCGAGGACGACCGAAACCCTACAGACAGCAACATATGGCAAACCAGGGAGGACAACCCCGGGTCAGTGACAGGCAGCCGCAGCTGTCACAGTTGTCCTAAAGGATGACAAGTCAGTGGACTTAGGACTGAGTACAATCTCTGCCTTGCAGAACATAATGCATGGGAGCCGGAGCCGTATATGCTTCGCAGCACTGGATGGCAATAAGCCTTTATTTATTAGGTGCCAACTTAACATCACAAGTCACAAAGGACAGAAACAGTACCCTGAAAATCCTCCAAACAGGATTTGGTTGGGGAAAATGGAGAAAAAAAAAAAAAAGTTTGAACTTGGTCTTTAAAGTGACATTTTCTCTGAAAAAAATAAAAATTATATACATACACATTTTTTACCACGTAGGATCCTTTGCTTCCCATGGGATAAGCGGTATCTGTCAACTGCTTATCCCACTCAAATATAGAAATAAATATACACATTGGGACTAACATTTACAGGGCATCTGAAAAAGTAGCCATCAGGTGAACAATTATCTGTCCATCAGTGTCTTAAAAGGAACCTGTCGAGTCCATAAACACTATTTACCTGAAGAGATGGGGGGGGGGGTAATCTATGCTATTAACCCTATACCTGCAGGTAAATTGAGTTTCTGGCCATGACAATGTCCACTTAATGGGACATAAGAGATCTGAAAATGGGAATTTTCTGAAAACAGCACCATTTTCATCTGTGGGCAGCATCTGGTATTGCAGGTCAGCATCATTTCGAAGTCTTGCAGACCTTTTTCACAGCTGGTTTCATAGAAGATGGGCCCCAGGCAACAAGTAGTAACTTGCATCATACGAGTAAGGTCAATAGCAGATGTCAGCATAAGGCCTCATTCAGACATACACTTTTATTCTTGTATGAAAAAATAAAAAAATATATATCTATATTTCAGATCTATGTATCAGTTTTTACCATCATAAATAGCATCCAACTGATTTTTTTTTTGCCGTTAGAAACATATAGGTAATTTTGATCCTTGGATCATAAATATCTCAGTTTTGTTTTTTTTCTGGATTCACATCTGCAAAATTAACATGGACATATGACCAGCTTCATGGATTACAATGGGCACGTGCGCCATGAAAACGCCAGCTACAACACAAATGAAAACTAGCCGAGACCTAGAGGAGCAAAACATCCTCTATTGGAGCGGACACTGTAGTATTAGTGGCCATTTAGACAAACCACTAACTGTAGGAGATGATTCGCTGGGGAAAACAGGCAAACTGCTCGTTTGTTAGGAGATTTCATTGTGCATTTATACAGATCATGGTTATCGGCAGCACGTTGCAGGACGTGCTGCTGATAACATGTCCTGTATATGGGGACAGATCAATCCTATTAGCGACCGCGCTGCCCCATCATTCCTCGTCGGCCTTCCAACCTGAGTACAGTCAATGGGCTCTTAGTTGAGGGGATGGAGCCCATGATGGGGGTGACCCTCTAACCTGAGCCCTACAGGTCTGCAGTCAGCTGAGTAATCAGACACACCCACTGCTAAGCATCTGAGGCTCAGTAACCAAGGAGAAGCTGGTTGTTAGGCAATATATCCTTAGCAACCGACCTGTCAGCCATGACTCAGCTGTTCCCCAGTGCGGGGCTGATGGGGGAAGCAGCTCCAATCTCCAGCACAACTAGATGCTTCCAAAAATAAAACCAGTAAAAATACTTTTTTTTTTTTTTTTACAAGAATTTAGTCAAATGCGGTTCTCCATCAGAGGCCAATACACCCTACATACAGCCCTACATACACCCTACATACAGCCCCACATACACCCTATATACAGCCCTACATACAGCCCCACAGGACCGCTGGGCCCCAGTAGTGATGGCTGGCCCGAGCCTTGTACCCGCAATCAGCGGACCCCGGGGTGCAGGTACCATCACCATATGGTGGGCAGCCATGCCTGTGTGGAGGGCACAGCATGTCCTCCCGGTGCCGGTGTGTGCTGACAGGTGAGGCGGCCCGTTATGGTCACACACATACATGTACCCACGTTATACACAGACTGCAAGAGTCACGTGACACCAGAGACCCGCGCGCTCTCTTAACCCCCTCAAACCCGCTACGGACGTCAAGGTAACGTCACAGCCGCGCACACAGAACAGCCTCCGTGATCCCTCCGCCCGTCCCCGCAGATGTCCCCGTCATTCTATACACGTACGCCCATTACCTGGCTCGTTAACGTGATTCATTTCCCAATTTCTATCCGAATCGAACCGATTCCGATTCCTCAGCGATCCTCTCTCCGCCATCTTGGCTCTTGGTTTTGAAATTAGCCCCGCCCTCAGTGCCTACGTCACGCCCAGTCTCCGCAGTCTGAGCGGTGCTCCTGGCTCTGTGTAGTGCCCGCCTTCTTGTGTGTGTACGCATGCGCGGCTGGCCTGCGCTGAGTGACTGCCGGAGCTAGTGAGAAACGCAGTCACGGCGCAATGTGCACGGTGTCCGGCTCTCTGTGCTCACCTGTATGTGCTGCTGTGTGACAGGGGCGACCATGACTGTGTGCTAGGGTTGTGTCTGACTGAGGGGTGACACTTTCAGGTCAATGACTTCATCCAGTGGCTTCTTGGCTTTCTAATGAGTTATTGGTGCACTTGTAACACGTTCAGTATTTTACCTCAGTATGTGTAAGCCAAAACCAGGAGTGGAACAATCAGAGGAAAAGTATAATAGAAACACGTCACCACTTCTGCATTTCTCACCCACTCCTGGTTTTGGCTTAGAAATACTGATGTAAAATACTGACCAAATACTGAACGTGTGAATGTGGCCTTATGATACCCTAAATACGCACCTGAAAGGGGTTGATTGGTGGATGAGCGACCGCTGAGATCCGCACCGATCAGCAGAACAGGGAATTTTTGTGACAAAATAGCGCAGGAGGTGAGACGCCCGACCGCCGCTCCATTCATTATGTGGCTGCCGCACTGCCCCATGGGTAATGAATGGAGCGACGGTCACACGGCCTATTCTAACGGGAATAAAACTGCCCCATTCTTCCGATCGGTGCGGATCCAATCGGTCAGACCCCGCCGAGCCAGAAGTATCACCACCCCGAGAATGGGTGATTACTTGTTTTCACTGGATATCCCCATTTATCTCCCAAATTTAAAGTGCAGATTTCTTTATAGTGTGCGGCTTGGTGAAGCTCCAAAGAAAAATAAAATAGCTATTACTTACCCCTTGAATCTTCCACTGCTTTGGGGGTCTCCTGTCCTGCAGTGATGACGTCCTGTCCATCAGTCCCGTGACTTCTGCAGCCGATCACTGGCCTCAGTAATGACATTTGTACATTCGGCATGTAATCACTTTTTGGCTAAGATCAAGTGCAGTGTCTGTTATCAGTGCAGGGGCTGCTGGTAAAGAATAGTGATACACACACTGTAGGAAACTTTTGGGGGCAACCTTGAATTTCCTGATCAAGCCCTAGGTGCAGGAGTGGTGACCCCCACTTTGAGTAATGGCACATCTTCACTTCTTTCACACATTTTAGCACTCACACCTCTTTTCCTCGCCTCCTGACTAAGTATAGGAGTTTTTAACTTCCCAGACAAATTTCCAGATTGTAAATGCACGGCACATACATTCTGATTTACATTTTTTTGTCACTTATGTGCCCATTTTTGCACGTGTGTCACAAGGACCCCTTGCATTGCCATGTACTTACAGTGGGGAAATTAAGTATTGGATACACTGCCCATTTTGCAAGTTTTCCCACCTACAAAGAATGGAGAGGTCTGTAATTTTTTTTTTCTTCACCTGTGAGAGACAGAATCTAAAAATAAAAACAGAAAATCACATTGTATGATTTTTACATAATTAATTTGCATTTTTTTTGCATGAAATAAGTGATTTGATCACCTACCAACCAGCAAGAATTCTGGCTCTCACAGACCTGTTAGTTTTTCTTTTAGAAGCCTTCCTACTCTGCACTCATTACCTGTATTAATTGCACCTATCTGAACTCATTACCTGTATAAAAGACACCTGTCGACACAATCAATCACACTCCAACATCTCCACCATGGCCAAGACCAAAGAGCTATCTAAGGACATCGGGGATAAAATTGTAGACTTGCGCAAGGCTGGGATGGGCTACAGTACAATAGGCAAGCGGCTTGGTGAGAAGGCAACAACTGTTGGCGCAAGACGCACAAGATGACTGTCAATCTTCCTCGGTCTGGAACTCCATACAAGATCTTGCCTTGTGTGGTAAGAATTATTCTGACAAAGGTCAGGAATCAGCCCAGAACTACACGGGAGGACCTGGTCAATGACCTGAAGAGAGCTGGGATCATAATCTCAAACATTACCGTTAGTAACACACTTTGCCGTCATGGATTAAAATCCTGCAGGGCATGAAAGATGCCCCTGCTCACGCCAGCACATGTACAGGCCCGTTTGAAGTTTGCCATTGTCCATCTGGATGATCCAGAGGAGACATTGGAGAAGGTCATCTGTAGCACCCTGAGGACTCGGCTGCTACAGGGGTATTACACCTCAAGCCAGAGGTGTGGTATTCCACTCCCGGGTAAGGATGGAGTGTGGAACTGAGCTCAGATAGCTGCATGCACTACATACATCCCATTTCCGGGGGACAGACCGACGGTACTCCCACCAGTTTATGTGCAGGTACGACAGTGTCTGTCCCTGGCTGGAGTGGGAGGGGGGTGGAACATCCCAGTAGTGTAGGGGCAGATAGGGGGAGCAGTCTGGGTAAGGCTAGGAGCTCATTGGGTGCTGGTCACCTGAGCTCACACATAGAGGGAGTATATAAGGTGGGCACCATCTTAGATCAGGGTCAGTCAGTCTTTTGTAGAGTCAGAGGAGCAGAGCAGAGAAGCTCAGCCAGAAGGGCTGACAGGGAGTTGTGGTTCCGGCTGGGCCCAGCTCCAAGGCCAAGACTGAGAGAGGAGTCAGAAGGACCCAGAGAGAAGGAGAAGGAACCCCAAGACCCCAGAATACAAACAGCAGGGTGAAGGGTTGGCACCCAGGGTACCGGATCCCAAGCTGGCAGAGGACAAAGCACACCTTAGCCAGAGACCGGAGGTCGTGGGCAGGATCTGCCACGACCCTCACTAAATCCACTAGGAAGGCATACCAGGTATAGGGTCAGGGAACCCAGAAGAGGTGTACCCACCAAGAGACCCGAGGGAGCCGGACATAGGTGGATCCCTGGTGAGAACGGCCAGAAGAGAGGGAAAGTCAGAAAGGGAGCTCAGGACCACGCTCCAGAATTACTTGGGGGTTGGCCGAGTCCAGGACCTGGTGGACGCAGCACGGCTCGGGTGGTCGCTTCAGGCCAGAGTGACCATAAGAACACCCGTAAGTAAATACCCCTAAACTGCACAGCCCGACTCTGAGTCTTCTTGCTGAATCATCCTGCACCTTCACAACCACCATCCTCTACATCTGACCCCCTGAGGCTAATACCCCTCCCGTTGGGGGTTATACTATCACAGCTGCACACATACCACCAGCCTCAGCGGACCCTTCTGCAGCGGCGGCCTTTTGACCGCAAATCAACGGGTGGCGTAGTCGACACTAAGGACCTTTACCAACATCTGTAAAGACTGCCACACACTGAGTTTGACACCCTGGGCACGGACCGGGTCGCCGCCACTCGGAGACTACAACCCCCATCTGATCCGGCTCCGGGTAATCCCCAAACAGCACTGGCCCAGGGGGCGCGTCACATCTGCTCAAATGAGACCAAAATAGATCTCTTTGGCATCAACTCCACTCGCCATGTTTGGAGGAAGAAGAAGGATGAGTATAACCCCAAGAGCACTGTGCCAACAGTGAAGCATGGTGGGGGAAGCATCATACTTTGGGGGTGCTTTTCTGCAAAGGGGACAGGACAACAGCACCATATTGAAGGGAGGATGGATGGGGTCATGTATCGCGAGATTTTGGCTAACTACCTCCTTCCCTCAGTAAGAGCATTGAAGATAGGTTGTGACTGGGTCTTCCAGCATGACAATGACCCGAAACACACAACAAGGCAACTAAGGACTGGCTCTGTAAGAAGCATTTCAAGGACCTGGAGTCACCTAGCCAGTCTCCAGCCCTGAACCCAATAGTATGGAGCTGAAACCCAATGTTGCCCAGCGACAGCCCCAAAACCTGAAAGATCTGGAGAAGATCTGTATGAAGGAGGGGGCCAAAATCCCTGTTGCAGTGTGTGCAAACTTGGTCAAGAACTACAGGAAATGTCTCACCTCTGTAATTGCTAACAAAGGTTTCTGTGCCAAATATTAAGTTCTGTTTTCTGTTGTATCAAATACTTATTTCATGCAATGAAATGCAAATTAATTATGTAAAGATCATACAATATGATTTTCTGGATTTTTTTTTAGATTGTGTCTCTCACAGTTGAAGTGTACCTACGATAAAAATTACAGACCTCTCCATTCTTTGTAAGTGGGAAAACTTGCAAAATCGGCTGTGTATCAAATACTTATTTTCCCCACTGTATGTGTTTTGTTCCTTAATAGTCTAAGGAGGGTGTGAGTTGTCATGAAGTTCCACAATCCCCCTTGATCTCCTTCTTCTGGAAGAGAGCAGAGTTAAACTGTGCCCTCTGTTCCACTGGGCTGGCAGCTCAGGTGGATGCTAGGAGCAAGACAGGCAAGAATGGGACAAGGTTTGTTAGGGGCCTTTCTCCTCTGGGTGAGGGCTTGCCATCGACCATATACGTATGCATTTTTTTGTGTCCGAGATAGTAAATTGTCGCTTCTCATGGATGACGATAACTTACTGATTATACTGAAGCCGATTTCTGGGACTTGCAGCAATCCTGAAAACAAGGTTCTGCAGAGCCGCTCTCTAAATGGATACTGTATGCTCGATCTTCACTCCATTCATTGTCTATGGGACTACTGGAGAAAACCAAGCCCAGTGCTCAGGCTGTCCCACGGACAATGAAGGAAGTGTTGGTTAAGCATGCTCACCTCCGCACCATTCAGAAAGGAGCTCTGTAGTGCCCTCATTCTCTGGAATACTGGTGGTCCCAGTGGTCAGACCCCCAGCAATCTTTAAGCCATCCCCTATCTTACATATAGTAGGTAACTTACTATAATGGGAATAACCATTTAATGGAGCCTGGCACACAAACTGCTGATGCCAACCTATGTCATGGCAAGTAAAATGAGGGGTTTGATCTGGGGTCTAATTTATTGGTTTTTTTTCTCTGATCACGGGCCTAAATTTATTTTAAGATCAGGTTTGGGATCTGAATTGTTTTTGACAGGTTTGCAATATAAATGTATTTCCTGGTCTGGGATCTACAGTATATAAAATTTGGTGTCTCATCTAGGATCTGAATCAGATTGGAAGTCTGGTTTGGAGTTCTGGTGAAACATGTTGGGGGTTGTGAATAAAGAAATGATTGACACAGCAATAGTGACCCACCCGGCTATAAAATAAATGTGACCTGCAGGCACATGTAGCAGCACATTGTACATCAGCAGTACTAATATATACTTCCACTGTCTATCATCTACTGCTGGAGGGCAAAGAATGACAGCAGATTTATAATGTAAACTTTAAAGATTGGTTCACTTCGTGTTTTCTTCTCAGACATCGTAACTGCGTGAAATAAAAGTGAAGTTGCTCAATTACAATTACACTTTAAGGCTATGTGCCCACGATGCAGAAATGCTCCGGATTTTTCCTGAGTGTTTCTGCATCTCCCTGGCAGAAAAAACGCATGCGGATTGTACATGCGGATTGTACATGCGTTTTTCCTGCCAGGGACAATCAGATGTGACGCGTTCTTCACATGCATTTCCGCATGCGGGTTGACAAGCGCTTTCCAAGCGATTAGCATCACTTGGAAAGTGCTTGTCAACTTGGTCACACTATATAAATCCATGCAAACGGCATGGATTTATATACTGTGACCGAAAGAATGTTTAAAAATAAAAAAATAAATCTATACTTACCTTCCGATGGCCCCCGGAGTCTTGCTTCACTCCGTCCTGGCTGCCGGCAGATCGCGGAACACTGAAGGACCTGCCGACGTCAGCGTCGCGTGACCTGTCACATGACTATGACGTTAGCGCAGGTCCTCCAGTCCATGGCGATCTGCCGGCAAGTGAGGACGAGCGCAGCGGGGGCCATCAGAAGGTAAGTATAACATTTATTTTTTATTTTATTCTTTTTTTTACAGTTTTCTATGGTACCCGGGTGCGGAGGAGAGTCTCCTGTCCTCTAGACCTGGGTACCATCCGCACATTGAACGCATGTATTCCGCATGTGCTTATCTAGTGATGCGTAATCCATGCGTTCTAATGCAAGTCAATGGCGGCGAAAACGCAGCACATCCGCAAAATAATTGGTAGTGCTGCGTTTTTTTCCGCAATGATAATCCGCAGCGGAAATTTCCGCAGCATGTGCACAGCAGATTATCATTGGGGACCATGGCAGGCCTTCTACCATGCGTTTTTTAAGCGTTTCTGCAGCGTTTTTGCCGCTGCGGAAACGCTTAAAAAACGCATCGTGGGCACACAGCCTAATACTATTGTTGGATAAATATAATGTATTTTTGGCCTAGTGTAGATGGTGGCTGGGGAAATATGCTATGGGGCTAAAGGCTTCCATACACATTAGATGAAAATGAGCCGCAGAACTATTTTTTGTATGTTGAATCTATATTCAATCATCAGCAGCCCAAAACACATCTCAGACTACACGAGTCAGTATTGGATATTTGCAGCCAGTGACATTCGTCAATCAGTGGACACAAACGATCCTGCGTCTTGCCAAAACTGACCACAATTGTTTATTATGGTTGGCCATATTGGAAGTCCTTTATGTGTATAGAGCAGTGTAAGCCATTTTTAGTTGCACCTCTGCACAGGGTCCACCAGGATCACTGGGAGTACCAATGATCAGACCACATCTTACTGTTACTTGCACATCTTATATACAGGAACTGAGTTGCTTTGTGCAAAGTCTAAAAAGCAGCCAAAAGATGCTGAGAATTCACAGACCAGGGAAAATAGTAAGGTTCCTGGGAAAAAAAGAGTCCTACAAATTTTTTAGAAGTATATGAAATAAACATATCAACAGCACCTAGACTATATTAGGAAAAATCACGCTAGGGCTTCAACTTCTGTGCGAAAAGCTGCATAAAACACCACATTGTCTGCCTATGTGCATAAGTGGTAAGTACAAAATATACAATGGTAAATGCACCAAGAAGAATCAGAGAAAAATGATTGCTCAGAAGATTTCCCTGGACGAGTGATATACCTGAGGAAGGAGGACGTTACCTCTATAGCCCTGTTATGTGTAGCACAGGCGATCGAATGATCACAGCTTCAAGTCTCCTAAGGGGACTATTAAAGCAAGTGAACAGTAAAAAAATGTTTTTAAAAATATAAAAAAATGAAAAAATATAAACGTTGAAATCACCCCCCCTTTTGCCCCATTCAAAATAAAACAATAAAAAAATCAAAAATACACATATTTGACATCACCAGGTTCAGAATCGCCCGATCTATCAAAATATTAAAATAATTAATTTGATCGGCAAACGGCGTAACAGGAAAGAAGTCAAACCGCCAGAATTAAGTTTTTTTGATCGCCGCAACATTGCAATAAAATGCAATAACGGGCAATCAAAACATCGGATCTACCCCAAAATGGTATCAATAAAAAGTCAGCTCGCCGCACAAAAAAAATCCTGAAAAATGGAGACTCTAAAAGTATCGAAAAATGGTGCCATTTTTATTTTTAAAACTTTGGATTTTTTTCACCACATAAATAAAAAAGAACCTATACATGTTTGGTATCTACAAACCCCTAATGACCTGAGGAATCATATTGACAGGTCAGTTTTAGCATTTAGTGAAGATGGTAAAAAAAAAAAACACAACTATTGTGGAATTGTATTTTTTCTGCAATTTCTCCACACTTGGAATTTGTTTCCCATTTTCCAGTACACTATATGGTAAAACCAATGGTGTCGTTCAAAAGTACAACTCGTCCCACATAAAACAAGCCATCACATGTCCATATTGATGGAAAAATAAAAAAAAGTTATGGCTCTGGTAAGAAGGGGAGCAAAAAACGAAAACGCAGAAAATCCCAAGGTGGTGAAGGGGTTAATTCCTTTTTCTGTAGCTTTGCTTTTAATGTTAGTGTAGGGACTCACAAATATGAGGACCCTTGACTCAGGTTGCGAACTTGCGTATTTTGGTAAAAAAATTGACTAATACCTCATATTTCATATATATATTTTTTGCTGTTTGTATTTTTATTCAGGGTGCAACCAGACCCATCAATGTTGGCCTTGTAAACTCGGGTATCTGTCCTCATAGGGTGCACTTACATAGTGCTGGGCAGCCCTCCTGATCTAATAGTCTGGGTGTCACTGATAGGCTGTAAGCCAGACACTGTGCACTACCTGTGTGACCAGCGCCCTATACAAGCCTTTTTTGTTATGTGCAACTTTAGTACTAGGCAATGACCCCCTCCATAAATCGGTAGGTTGTGAGTGGTTGTCTCATCAGTATTTTGCACCTGTGTTAGCCTCCATCTTTATTATGTGCATTCGTTTCTGAGACCCAGGCAGGTAAATACTGTTGCCTTTTTTGCTGTTAATTCTTACATTTTGGGGGGATATAAATTCCTCTTTCCGTGGCTTTGCTGTGGTTCCCTCGGCATTTCTACTTATATTCGGGCAGGCAGCACTTTCTTCCTAGATTAGAGGATATGATTTCTACGTATATTATTATGTTATGTCGTATCGATTATCTCTACTTGTAAACAGGTTAAAATATTTCCAGGATACTGAGCCAAAAGTACAGAGCAGAAAAACAGCTGATAAAGAAAGAAGCAATGAAAACATTACCATGCAATGGACTTAGCAATAGTGCAAAAGATCTAGCAAGTAGGACTTTAGCTGGAGGGCAAATGGTGACACTTAACCTGATAAAGAAGAACATTTTCAAGGAATGAATTAAGCTGGACCCAGGGTCTATGTACTTAGCCCTACGTCCACACCTTCATACAGTAACCATGAGGCCAGTTAGAAAAATGGAGCAGCAATATTATACATGAAGCCATACAAATAGACATGTTGTGGGCTGCTTTTGGAATGGTCACTTTTTTTTGTAAAAGTTGAAAATTAAAACCAGTTTGGTTCACTGTAGAACTTAACTGAAAAATCCAGACTAGAATAACAATCACAGCTTAGAAACTGGAGCAGATTTAGGGCTCTTTCACTCGTCAGTATCTCCGGTACGAGTGGTGACAATTTCCACACGTACCGGAGACACTGACACACTCAGACCCATTAAAATCAATGGGTCTGTGCATACCTCAGTGTGTTTTTGCGGACCCTTTGTCCGTGTGCTCCACATGGAGACAAGTCTGTTTTTTTGCAGACACACAGTCCTCAAAATGTACCACACGGATGACATCCTTGTGTCATCTGTGTGACACGTACCGGCGCCTGGGAATGTCGCTGTTTCCAGGCTCCGGTGCTGAATGCTGCCCTCATCATGGTTCCCTGCCGGCGCTGTGATCAGCACCAGCAGGGACTATGATGAGGGTAGTAGTAGTGTACTCTCAGTGTCCCCACCTGTAAAATTAAGAATAAAATAATAAAATCCTTATACTCACCTCTCCTAGGTGTCCCCCACTGTCATCCATGCGACCCCTGCTGCAGAGAAGCCGGGGAGAATGAGCGGCTCCGGAGCTGCAGCTCAGCAGTAGTGTCCTGTCACTCTATTCCACAGTCCATATATGCAGTCATGGCCGAAAATGTTGGCACCCATGAGATTGTTCCAGAAAATGAAGTATTTCATTACATGTGTTTTGTTATACACATGTTTATTCCCTTTGTGTCTATTGGAACAACACAAAAAAAACAGAGAAGAAAATGCAAATTGGACATAATTTCATACAAATACCGAAAAATGGGCCGGACAAAATTGTTGGCACCTTAAACTTAATATTTGGTTGCACACCCTTTGGAATAAATAACTGCAATCATTCGCTTCCTATAACTCTCAACAAACTTCTTACACCTCTTCTTTTCCAAACTGCTCCGTAGTTGACCACAGAGCTTGCTCTTGCTTTATGAAAAGCTGATAGTAGGAAATGTCAGCTCTTTATGGGTATTCCTGTGCCGGATCTGATTTTCCTATAAAAACTTTTCACATAGAAAATCACCAGAAAAAAATAAAAAAAACATTTGTTTGTATTGAAAACATTTAACTTACTGGTATATATCATTTCTAATTACCGGCATATGTTTCCTATTGTTCACATTGTTGTGTCCATGTTTACACTGATTTTAATTACCCAGATATTGATAACCCGGGTAGCAGGTCAATGACAACTGTTGCATCAAGTATTGTTGGAATGTGTAATCAGACATATTGAAGTGTACTTTATAGTTGTGTGGTGTAATGTTAATTTACTACTCTAGACATGTTTTCCTGCTCTATTTATATCTGCAGTCTATGGCACTCCCCTCCCAGACCTATGCTGCCGCTTCACACTTTATAACGTCCCCTGCCTGTTTCCTGGCATTATCATCTGGCAGGGGGGTGGCGGGTGTCAAGTGACCAATGCAGCCAATCAGTGATCCCTGATAGGCTGTAACCTTCTCATTACATGTGAACAGAAAGAATCTTTTTGGACGGAATGTTAATGCTGCTACTGATTAGCAGCCAGAGTTATGTGATAACCGCCACAGATGTTGATGCCAGGAGATGAGCAGAGTATAGGTTGTTTTGCTTTCATACACCACTGTGGGCCCATTAAAATTATCTTGTTTGATAGTAGAGTACCCCTTAAAAAGAACTGTCCCGGCCTTGGGGTATTGAGTTCAACTAAGGAAGTTATATCTAATTATTTCCATATCACTGTTCTGTGATAGGAACAGAAATACCACAATATTGGCAGTGCTACTCCCTGCATGGCAGACACCAGCAGCACCTTTTGCACTTTATTGACCACATTGGGGTCTGTCAAGTTCTATAAAAAAAAAAGATCTACAAAGAAAGTGTGCTTATAGACAAGGGGTCTCAAACACTTTGCCCGAGGGCCGCATGCAGCCCCTGAGGCTCTATTGTGCGAGACTTGGTCCCCTAAATCATTTCCAACAAGCCAGGGGCCCCGACGCCAGCCCTTCTTTTCAACTGAATGTGCATTCGAGGACGCACATTCAATTAAATTGTATTGCGGCACAGCGACCTGCTCTCTACACCGCAATACCAAAACCAGCCACCGGCCAATCAGAGGCCAGCATCTGACATCAGTGTTCCTACACATGACGTCATTGCTAAGTGCCTTGGCTCTGGAGGAGTAAGGCTAAGTGCCCACGATGCAGAAATGCTGCATATTTTTTCCGCTTCTCCCTGGCAGGAAAAACGCATGCGGATTTTACATGCGTTTTTCCTGCCAGGTAGAAGCGTTTGTCAAGCATTTTTGCATGTATTTATGCATGCGGGTTATCAAGCGCTTTTCCAAGCAATTTTAGCATCACTTGGAAAAGTGCTTGACAACGTGGTCACACTATATAAATCCATGCAACCGGCATGGATTTATATAGTGTGACCAAGTTAATAGTTAAAAAAAAGAATAAAAATGATAAAAAATAAAGATTATACTTACCTTCCTATGGCCCTCGGTATTTTCTCCGCTCCGTCTAGTCTGTTGTATGGGTCGCGGTGGTGTGAAAGTGTAACGGGTCTGGGAGGTGGAACCACAGAGCAACTATACAAAGGGGCAGTCCTTGTAAGGAAGCGGGTGACACCCAGGGAAGGCGGGCAGGCAGTCACGGCTAGTGACGGGGACAGTCTCTGGGTAAGAGGGCAGGAGATCACGGCAAGTGACGGGGACAGTCTCTGGGTAAGAGGGCAGGAGGTCACGGCAAGTGACGGGGGCAGTCTCTTGACAGGCGGGTGGTCACGGCAAGTGATGGCTAAGCCTCCAGGTAGGCTAGCAGGCAGGTAGCGGGTGGACGCTCCCAGGTGAGCGGGCGAGAGTCTCTGGACAAGCGGGTGGTCACAGCAAGTGACGGCTGAGCCTCCAGGTAGGCAAGCAGGCAGGTAGCGGGTGGATGCTCCCAGGTGAGCGGGCGAGAGTCTCTGGACAAGCGGGTGGTCACAGCAAGTGACGGCTGAACCTCCAGGTAGGCAAGCAGGCAGGTAGCGGGTGGACGCTCCCAGGTGAGCGGGCGAGAGTCTCTGGACAAGCGGGTGGTCACAGCAAGTGACGGCAGAGCCTCCAGGTAGGCTAGCAGGCAGGTAGCAGGTGAGCGCTCCCAGGTGAGCGGGTAAGATTCTCTGGACAGGCAGGTGGTCACAGCACGTGACGGCAGAGCCTCCAGGTAGGCTAGCAGGCAGGTAGCAGGTGAGCGCTCCCAGGTGAGCGGGCAGCCAGATCCATAGACAGACTGGCAGGGCTGGTAGGCAGACTGTCGGACCGCAGGAATAACAGCAGATAGACACGAGTCAGGCAGGTATCAGACAGGAAACTGGCAGGAAACTGGCAGGTAACTGGAAACGGGACCTGAGGGCTGAAGCAGAGTGATGAACTATGCTACAACATTGCTCGGGCACCTCCATTTTGGAGGAGGTGCCTTATATATGGTGAGGTCCTCCGGCCATTGGCCGGGGACTCCTTAGGACGGCGCGCCCGGCCCCTTTAAGAGAGGGGGAGCGCGCGCGCCCTAAGCACAGTGGCCGGGAAGCAGCGCGCGCTGCCAGCAGAGCAGGAGGAGGACGCCGGGCACGGAGCGGAGAGGTGAGGGGAACAGCGTCCCTGCCTAGCAGGAGGCAGGGACGCCGACGCTACAGTACCCCCCCCTTTAGGCCCCCCCTTTTTTAGGCCAGACAGAAATTTATCAAGGATGAGAGGGGCATGGATGTTCTCCCGGGGCTCCCAAGTTCTCTCCTCAGGACCAAACCCCTTCCAATCCACTAGAAAAAAGGTCTTTCCTCTTACCCTTTTGGTGGCCAGAATGTTCTCTACCTCAAACTCGTTTTCAGCGGAAACTGGAGCAGGAGGCGTACCTGTAGACTTGGAAAAAGAGTTAAGTACCACGGGTTTGAGGAGAGATACATGGAAGGAGTTAGGGATCCGCAAGTTGACCAGGAGTTTCAATTTATAGGCCACTGGGTTGATTTGTTTGATAACTTCCAGTGGGCCGATGAACCGAGGCCCTAACTTGTAGGAAGGAATCTTGAGCCGGACATACTTGGACGAGAGCCAGACTTTATCTCCAGGACGGAATTGTGGAGGATCCAGGCGTTTTTTGTCAGCGTGTTTTTTCATCCGCTCGGACGACTGAAGGAGTGCGGATCGGGTACTCTCCCAAATGGAGGAGAATTCGCTAACGAGAGATTCCGCAGCCGGATTGTCCACCGAGGTGGAGACGGGAAATGGGATCCGAGGATGCTGACCGAAGACTACAAAAAACGGGGATTTGGAGGAAGATTCGCTCTCGTGATTATTGTAAGAGAACTCGGCCCATGGTAGGAGATCCACCCAGTCCGAATGGTGGGCATTAACGAAGTGCCGGAGGTAACTGGTCAGGATCTGATTGATCTGCTCCACTTGACCATTGGACTGTGGGTGGTAAGCGGAGGAGAAGTCCAGGGTGACGTCCAGCAGTTTACATGTGGCTCTCCAGAAGCGTGAGGTGAACTGAACCCCACGATCCGACACGATGTGGAGGGGCAGGCCATGGAGACGGAAGATGTGGCGGATAAAGTCTTTAGCCAGCTCGGGTGCAGACGGGAGGCCCGGCAGGGGAAGGAAGTGAGCCATCTTGGAAAAGCGGTCAGCGACCACCCAAATGACCGTACAACCGGCAGAGACAGGGAGATCCGTTATAAAGTCAATAGCTATATGCTGCCACGGGGCTGCAGGTACTGGAAGAGGAAGGAGGCGACCGGCTGGCAGATGTCTCGGAACCTTGTTGCGGGCGCAGGACACACAGGCTGAAACAAAGTCTATTACGTCCTTGTGCAGGGTAGGCCACCAGTAATGCCGGGTAATAAGCTGGAGGGTCTTTTTCTGACCGGCGTGGCCAACTAGCTTAGACGAGTGACCCCAGTGTAGGATCTTCTTCCGATCAGGTACTGTTACGAACGTCTTACCGGGAGGGAGACGATTTAGATTCACGGGGGCCACCTGCATTACTCTGGCGGGATCAATGATGTGCTTAGGCTCCTCCTCTAGATCAGACACCAGGAAGGATCGGGACAAGGCGTCAGCTTTGATGTTTTTGTCTGCCGGGCGAAAATGAAGAACGAAATCAAAGCGGGCAAAAAACAAGGACCACCGGGCTTGGCGCGGGTTAAGTCTCTGGGCTCTCTGGAGATATGCCAAGTTCTTGTGGTCCGTGTAAATAATTACCGGGTGAAGAGCCCCCTCGAGCAGGTAACGCCACTCCTCCAGTGCCAGGTTAATGGCCAATAACTCTCATTCTCCTATAGAATAATTGCGCTCAGAAGGGGAGAAGAATTTGGAGAAGAAGCCGCAAGTTACCATTCTTCCGGAAGACGACTTTTGGGTAAGTACCGCTCCGGCTCCAGAGGAGGAGGCGTCCACTTCCAGGAAGAATTGTTTGTTGCCGTCCGGACGATGCAGCATCGGGGCGGAAGAGAAAGCCTGTTTTAAGGAAAGAAAGGCTTCCTCTGCTTCGGGCGGCCATTCTCTGGGATTAGTGCCCTTACGGGTGAGCGCAGAGATTGGGGCAGTCCGGGAAGAGAAGTGCGGTATGAAGAGGCGGTAGTAGTTGGCGAAGCCCAAGAACCGCTGAATAGCCTTCAACCCCTCTGGTCGGGGCCACTTCTGGATGGCAGACAGTTTCTCAGGATCCATTCGTAGGCCGGTCTGAGAGATTATGTAGCCCAAGAACGGAAGCGAGGTCTGCTCAAAGAGTCACTTCTCATATTTAGCGTAGAGGTGGTTCTGCCTGAGCCTGAGCAGGACCTGACGAACATCCCTCCGGTGAGTGAGAAGATCCGGAGAGAAGACCAAGATGTCGTCCAGGTACACCACTACGCAGGAGTAGAGAAGATCCCGGAAGATGTCATTGACCAACTCTTGAAAGACGGCGGGAGCGTTACAGAGACCGAAGGGCATTACCAGATATTCATAGTGGCCGTCCCAGGTGTTGAATGCCGTCTTCCATTCATCCCCCTGACGGATACGGACCAGGTTATACGCCCCACGGAGGTCCAGCTTGGTGATTATTCTAGCCTCCCTCAGACGGTCAAATAATTCCGGAATGAGCGGAAGGGGGTATTTATTCTTCACCGTGATCTGGTTAAGGCCTCTATAGTCTATACAGGGACGGAGTGAGCCGTCCTTCTTTTTGACGAAGAAGAAGCCTGCTCCCGCCGGGGTGGTCGATTTCCGGATAAATCCCCGGACCAGATTCTCCTCAATATATTCAGACATGGACCGGGTCTCAGCAGCGGACAAAGGGTAAATACGCCCACGGGGAGGAGTAGCGCCGGGCATCAGGTCGATTAGGCAGTCGTATGGTCTATGAGAGGGTAATGTCTCTGCCTCCTTTTTATTAAAGACGTTCGCATAAGACCAATAGGGAACCGGAAGACCAGGTAGATTGGCTGGGGTAGGAGAAGGACGGACAGGATGGACGGGAACTAAACAAGTCTTATGGCAGTCCTGTCCCCAGCGAAGGACTTCTCCGGTCTGCCAATCAAGCACGGGTGCATGTTTCTGAAGCCAAGGTAGGCATAGCAAGAGGGCGTGAGAGAGTCCAGGCAGAACATGAAAGAAGATGCTCTCTGAGTGCAGCATTCCCACCTGCAGGGTTATGGATTCGGTGATGAGTTGGATGGGATGTGGAAAGAGGCCCCCATCTACGGCAGCGACAGACAAGGGTACAGCTAGAGGTTTGGTGGGAATGCGGTATTTCTCTACCAGGGACTGAGAAATGAGATTTCCGGCAGCTCCAGAGTCAAGTTGGGCTAATTCAAAATAACGGTTCTCCCCGCAGATGATAGAGACCGACAGCAACAGAGATGGAGAGGGTTTACTCTTGTCTAGGACGACCTCTCTGAGCTATCCTAGACACAGGCGTTTCCCGACCTCTCCGGGCAGGAACGGATCCGGTGCTCCTTACTGCCACAGTAGAAGCAGCTCCCCTCGGCTCGGCGTAACTCTTGACGGGTCTTGACCATCTTGGTCTGGTCGACCTGCATAGGCTCAGGTGAGTGCGCCTGGGAAGTAGCGGGAGAAGTGACAGGTTTCTGAAAGGTAGGGGCTAGACGTGGAAACCTCCTTTCACGGGTGACCTCTTTGGCGCGTTCCTGGAACCGGGTGGCAAGAGTTATTAAGTCGTCGAGAGTGGTAGGTATGTCCCGACCGGCGAGTTCATCTTTAATACGGCCGGACAGACCCTCCCAAAAGACAGACACCAGGGCGTCATTATCCCAGGCCAGCTCCGAAGCAAGGGTACGGAACCGTATGGCATATTGGCCCACGGTGAGATTTCCTTGATGGAGGCGTAGCAGAGATGATGCGGATGAAGTCTTCCGTCCGGGTTAGTCGAAGACTTTCCGGAAAGCCGTGAGAAAGGCTGGCACCAGGGGGTCTCCTCTCTCCCATAGAGGATTTAGCCAAGCCAGTGCCTCCCCCGTGAGATGGGACATGATGAAGGCTACTTTGGCCCGGTCGGAGATAAACTGGTGGGACAGGAGTTCAAAGTGCAGGGTGCACTGGTTTATGAAGCCCAGAGCTTGAGCGGGGTCGCCTCCGAAACGAGGAGGTGCAGAAAGCCGGGGTCCGGGGCAGGATGCCATGGTATTGGTGGGCAGCGGCGCTGCCGGGCTGCGAGTCATGACACTAGCGGTGGTTGCTGGTGGAGCAGTCAGAGTGTCCAGGCGAGAGTTGACATTCCGCAGATGACTCAAGATGGACTCCTGTTGGGACCTCTGACGGGACAGTTCATGACATAGGTCCGAGAGCGAGGGAGCTTGGGTGCCACCGGGTTCCATGGCCCGAGCAAACTGTAACGGGTCTGGGAGGTGGAACCACAGAGCAACTATACAAAGGGGCAGTCCATGTAAGGAAGCGGGTGACACCCAGGGAAGGCGGGCAGGCAGTCACGGCTAGTGACGGGGACAGTCTCTGGGTAAGAGGGCAGGAGATCACGGCAAGTGACGGGGACAGTCTCTGGGTAAGAGGGCAGGAGGTCACGGCAAGTGACGGGGGCAGTCTCTTGACAGGCGGGTGGTCACGGCAAGTGATGGCTAAGCCTCCAGGTAGGCTAGCAGGCAGGTAGCGGGTGGACGCTCCCAGGTGAGCGGGCGAGAGTCTCTGGACAAGCGGGTGGTCACAGCAAGTGACGGCTGAGCCTCCAGGTAGGCAAGCAGGCAGGTAGCGGGTGGATGCTCCCAGGTGAGCGGGCGAGAGTCTCTGGACAAGCGGGTGGTCACAGCAAGTGACGGCTGAGCCTCCAGGTAGGCAAGCAGGCAGGTAGCGGGTGGACGCTCCCAGGTGAGCGGGCGAGAGTCTCTGGACAAGCGGGTGGTCACAGCAAGTGACGGCAGAGCCTCCTGGTAGGCTAGCAGGCAGGTAGCAGGTGAGCGCTCCCAGGTGAGCGGGTAAGATTCTCTGGACAGGCAGGTGGTCACAGCACGTGACGGCAGAGCCTCCAGGTAGGCTAGCAGGCAGGTAGCAGGTGAGCGCTCCCAGGTGAGCGGGCAGCCGGATCCATAGACAGACTGGCAGGGCTGGTAGGCAGACTGTCGGACCGCAGGAATAACAGCAGATAGACACGAGTCAGGCAGGTATCAGACAGGAAACTGGCAGGTAACTGGAAACGGGACCTGAGGGCTGAAGCAGAGTGATGAACTATGCTACAACATTGCTCGGGCACCTCCATTTTGGAGGAGGTGCCTTATATATGGTGAGGTCCTCCGGCCATTGGCCGGGGACTCCTTAGGACGGCGCGCGCGGCCCCTTTAAGAGAGGGGGAGCGCGCGCGCGCGCGCCCTAAGCACAATGGCCGGGAAGCAGCGCGCGCTGCCAGCAGAGCGGGAGGAGGACGCCGGGCACGGAGTGGAGAGGTGAGGGGAACAGCGTCCCTGCCTTGCAGGAGGCAGGGACGCCGACGCTACAGAAAGGACCTGTGATGACGTCATTAAGTCATGTGACAGGTCACGCGACCGCCGACGTCAGCAGTCGCGTGACCTGTCACATGACTAAATGACGTCATGGCAGGTCCTCACACCACCGCGACCCATACAACAGACCGGACGCATCGCTGAGGAGACCGGGGGCCATCAGAAGATAAGTATAATCTTTATTTTTTATTTTAAATTCTTTTTTTAATAGGTTCTATGGTACCTGGGTCTGGATGAGAGTCTCCTCTTCTCCAAACCCGGGTACCATCCGCACATAGAATCGCATAATATCCGTGTGTGCAAATGTGCTGACACGGATAATATGCGTTTCAATGCAAGTCAATGGCGGCAATTGCGCTGCGTGTCCGCAAAATTAATGGACATGCTGCGTATTTTTCCGCAATGATAACCCGCAGCGGAAATTTCCGCAGCATGTGCACAGCACATGAGGATTATCATTTGGGACCATGGGGCACGTATTACCAAGTGTATTTTAAGCTTTTTCGCTGCAGTAATTCCGAGGCAAAAACTCTTGACAAACGCATAGTGGGCACACAGCCTAAGAGGACGCTGTTCGCCAAGGGAGCGAATTCAAGTGAGAAGAATTTTTTGAATGTGTGTGTAAAGAGCAGCAGAATGTTGGCATTGTTACAAGAAGGGGACAAGGATGGGACATTACTATAATATAGCACCAGGATGGGGACATTACTATAATATAGCACCAGGCTGGGGAGATTACTATGAGATGGGACCAGGATGGGGACATTGCTACAAGATGGGACCAGGATGGGGACATTACTATAATAAAGGACCAGGATGGGGGCATTACTATAATATAGGACCAGGATGGGGATGGGGAGATTACTATGAGATGGGACCAGGATGGGGACATTACTATAATATAGAACCAGGATGGAGACATTACTACAAGATGGGACCAGGATGGGGACATTACTACAAGATGGGACCAGGACAGGGGACATTATTACAGGATAGAGGGACATTATTACAAGCTTGGGGATATTATTACAGGACAGGGGACATTATTACAAGCTTGGGGATATTATTACAGGACACAAGACACTATTATAGGCTGAGGGACATTATTACAGGACAAGGGATATTGTTTCAAGCTTGGGGACATTATTACAGGGCGAGGGACATTATTACAGGGCAGGGAACATTATTACAGGACATGGGACATTATTACAGGACGGGGGCCAGAATTACTATTTGGGGCTAATTGTAAAACTATATTACTGTATGGAGCAGATTTAGAGTAAAAAAAGGTAAAACATTTAAAAAAAAAGTAAAATAAAGAATGTAAAAATAATGGAATAATATTTAGCCACTAAAAATGCTGTTTAATGTAAATATGTAAGTGAAAGAGAAGACTTGTAAAAAAAGATGATGATCAAAAAGTCATAGAAAAATAATGCTGTCACTGAGAACGCAATTTTCTCCCTTAAAGAACACAGCCCTTCATATTAAATTTTTTTCTTTGTGCCCATTTACATGGCTGAGTTTAAGACCCCTGTTATAGACAGATCCCATCAAAAGTTTAAAAGTGACCTCAGGAATTGTAGTGCCAAAGAGCAACTAGTCAGGATGCTTATACTTTTCCTTCAATCTTGGATTATGATCAAAAACTGGAGGTCGGTCTGTAATGCTGGAATTAGCCTCTCGTGGACTCTGTGCACATGTTGAATATTTGCAGCAGAATTTTTTTTCAGCAAACACTATAGTGTTGGCAGCAAAAACGCTGCATAATATACACATATGTTTGACTCGTTTTTGTATGCGTTCTCATTTGTGCTTTTTTTCCCATTTATTTACAAAAATGCTGAAAGAATTGACATGCTGCAGATTTAAAAAAAAAGGCTTTGCTTGTTCAAATCTGCAAGGAATAAATGCGCAGCATGTGCAGAAATCTCATTCCCTTTGCTGATACAGTAAACCACTGGGGCAAAAACGCAGTGTGTGAACAATTCCGGATTGTTGGACTATTGATCTTTGTACCATGTGCATTGTCTGACAGTCTGAAGACTGCACCTTGTTGGTTGATTCTGCTCACTTTGGACCTGCTGTTACTTTCCTTAGGTCTCATTCAAATGTAAGTATTTTTCACATACACAAAAAAATGGTAGAGTCATCAGTATTTTGGATCTGTGTGCCATCAGTGTTTGGGCAGTATGCCATCAGTATTTTTCACATATGGATGAATAAAATTACAAAGCTTTTCTTATCCTTTGCACTGTTGTACACTGATCCCATCCATGCGCTGTATGTGTTTTTCATGGACCCATAGACTTGTATTGGAACTTTTCATTTGTTATGCCAGAAAAAAACCAACATGTCTCCTTGAGTTTTGCAGACATAAGGACCGTGAAAACGCACAGACATGTAAATAGCTCCATAGACTATAATGGTTACATATGATATATCTGTGAATAACACTGATAGAACACATGCTTGCATCCAGGGTCGGACTGGGCTGGCGGGATACCGGGAATTTTCCCGGTGGACCCCGCCCCCTGCTGCAGAGGAGAGGGGGAGAATAGAACAAAAAAAAAACCCTGCGGTTTTAAGGGGCACGGGCCCTTTAAAAGCGCAGGCACAGTGTATGCAAGGACGCGCGCACGCGGCGTTCATTACCTGAACCGCCGCAGCGCACGTCCCAGTGAAGCAGCTGAAGCTGCACGTCTCCCTTCGCCGGCCTTCGTATGACGTCATCGTCATGCGCCTGCTGTGAAGGAGGCGCGCAACTCAGCCGCCGGAGAAGGAGGACACCGCACGGGAGCGCAGGAAGGTAAGAGGTATATGTGTGTGTGTGGCTGGACACACAAGGGGGGAACCCTGGCTGGACACACAAGGGGGGAACCCTGGCTGGACACACAAGGAGGGAGCCAACTGGACACACAAGGGGGAACCCTGGCTGGACACACAAGGGGGAACCCTGGCTGGACACACAAGGCGGAACCCTGGATGGACACACAAGGGGGAGACCTGGCTGGACACACAAGGGGGGACCTGGCTGGACACACAAGGGGGGGCCAAGCTGGACACACAAGGGGGAGCCGACTGGACACACAAGGGGGGGGCCCTGGCTGGACACACAAGGGGGAACCCTGGCTGGACACACAAGGGGGGGGCAGATGGACACACAAGGGGGGGCCCTGGCTGGACACACAAGGGGGGACCTGGCTGGACACACAAGGAGGAACCCTGGCTGGACCCAGGCAAAGGGGGGGTCAGGATGGGTATATGGGGGGCAGGCTGGACATATGGAGGCCAGGATGGATATATGGGGGGGCAGGCTGGACACATGGAGGCCAGGATGAATATATGGGGGGGGCAGGCTGGACACATGGAGGCCAGGACGGATATATGGGGGGCAGCTGGACACATGGAGGCCAGGATGGATATATGGGGGGCAGGCTGAACACATGGAGGCCAGGATGGATATATGGGAGGGGGGGGCAGGCTGAACACATGGAGGCCAGGATGGATATGTAGGGGGGCAGGCTGGACACATGGAGGCCAGGATGGATATGTGGGGGGACAGGCTGGACACATGGGGGGCTAGGATGGATATGTAGGGGGGCAGGCTTGATACACGTGGGCTAGCATAAATATATGGAGGGGCACGCTGGATATATGGGGGGTGTCAGGATGGATATATGTAGGGCAGAAGGGCAGGATGGATATATGAGGGGGCAGCTGGACACATGGAGGCCAGGATGGATATGTAGGGGGGGGGCAGGCTGGACACATGGAGGCCAGGATGGATTCATGGGGGGCAGGCTGGACACATGGGAGCCTGGATGGATATATGGGGGGCAGGCTGGACACATGGGGGCCAGAATGGATATGTAGGGGGGACAGGCTGGACACATGGAGGCCAGGATCGATATATGAGGGGGCAGGCTGGACACATGGAGGCCAGGATGGATATGTAGGGGGTGCAGGCTGGACACATGGAGGCCAGGATGGATATATGGGTGGGGCAGGCTGGACACATGGAGGCCAGGATGGATATATGGGGAGCAGGATGGACACATGGAGGCCAGGATGGATATATGGGGGGGCAGGCTGGACACATGGAGACCAGGATGGATATATGGGGGGGCAGGATGGATATATAGGGGGGTGTCAGGATGGATATATGCAGGGGGGAAGGGCAGGATGGACACATGGAGGCCAGGATGGATATGTAGGGGGGCAGGCTGGACACATGGAAGCCAGGATGGATATGTAGGGGGGCAGGCTTGACACATGGAGTCCAGGATGGATATATGGGGGGGGTAGGCTGCACACATAGGGCGCTAGGACTGATATATGGGAGGGGGCAGGCTGGACACATTGTGGCTAGGACAGATATATGGGGGGGCAGGCTAGAAACATGGAGGCCAGGATGGATATGTGGGGGGAACAGGCTGGCCACATGGGGGGCTAGGATGGGTATATGGGAGGGGGGAGGCTCGATACACGTGGGCTAGGATAAATATATGGAGGGGTCACAATGGACAAATGGAGGCCAGAAGGGATATTTGCAGGGGGGTGTCAGGATGGATATATGCAGGGGAGGGGGGCAGGATTGATATATGAGGGGGGGCAGGCTCGATACACGTGGGCTAGAATAAATATATGGGGGCCAGAAGGGACATATGGGGGTGCCTGGCTGGACAAGGGACTTAATTACTATTTGGGGGCCAGATTGAGGAATATACTTTATTAGTTTATGGTGGCCAGTGGGGAACATTATTACTTTAGATTCCAATTATTATTATTATATTATTACTTCTGTAATATAATTTACTTTTTAGGAAATTGTTTCCCATGGGATGAGACAAAAGAGGGGTCCTGTTACTGTGCAGGGCGGCACTATGTTGCTTTTTTTCTTCAACAGGTGTAGTGTAGAAGTCGGGGGGGGGGGGAGGGGGAATATTCTCTAGAAGAGATCAGTTATTGATAACTGTGTGTTATTTTCTGCAGAGATGAATCCTGGCTGGAAGAAGTGATGGCGGTCTGTGCCAGATGAAGAAGAAAAGCGAAGATGAAGGACTTCACCTAGAGACATCACTGGTGAGTCAGTGTATTACATGTACATATACACTACACCCGTGGTCAAAATTGTTGGTACCCCTCGTTTAATGAAAGAAAAACCCACAATGGTCACAGAAATAACTTGAATCTGATAAATTAAAAATCTTTGAAAATTAACAAATGAAAGTCAGACGTAGCTTTTCTGCTTCCACAGAATTTTTAAAAGAATTAAACTCATGAAATCGGCCTGGACAGAAATGATGGTACTCTTCTTAACTTAATATTTTGTTGCACAACCTTTTGAGGCAATCACTGCAATCAAACGATTCCTGTAACTGTCAATGAGACTTCTGCACCTCTCGACAGGTATTTTGGCCCACTCCTCATGATCAAACTGCTCCAGTTGTCTCGTGTTTGAAGGTTGCCTTTTCCAGACGGCATGTTTCAGCTTTTTCCAAAGATGCTCAATAGGATTTAGGTCAGGGCTCATAGAAGGCCACTTCAGAATAGTCCAAAGTTTTCCTCTTAGACATTCTTGGGTGTTTTTAGCTGTGTGTTTTGGGTCATTATCCTGTTGCAAGACCCATGACCTGCGACTGAGACCAAGCTTTCTGACACTAGGCAGCACATTTCTCTCTAGAATCCCTTGATAGTCTTGAGATTTCATTGTACCCTGCACAGATTCAAGATACCCTGTGCCAGATGCAGCAAAGCAGCCCCAGAACATAACAGAGCCTCCACCATGTTTCACAGTAGGGACAGTGTTCTTTCCTTGATATGCTTCATTTTTCCGTCTGTGAACATAGAGCTGATGTGCCTTGCCAAAAACTTCCATTCTTGTCTCATCTGTCCATAGGACATTCTCCCAGAAGTTTTGTGGCTTGTCAACGTGTAGTTTGGCAAATTCCAGTCTGGCTTTTTTATTATTATTTTTTTCAACAATGGTGTTCTCCTTGGTCGTCTCCCATGAAGTCCACTTTGGATCAAACAACGACGGATGGTGCGATCTGACACTGATGTTCCTTGAGCTTCAAGTTCACCTTTAATCTCTTTAGAAGTTTTCCTGGGCTCTTTTGTTACCATTCGTATTATCCGTCTCTTTGATTTGTCATCAATTTTCCTCCTGCCACTACGTCCAGGGAGGTTGGCTACAGTCCCATGGATCTTACATTTCTGAATAATATGTGCAACTGTAGTCACAGGAACATCAAGCTGCTTGGAGATGGTCTTATAACCTTTACCTTTAAGATGCTTGTCTATAATTTTCTTTCTAATCTCCTGAGACAACTCTTTCCTTTTCTTCCTCTGGTCCATGTTGAGTGTGGTACACACCATGTCACCAAACAGTACAGTGAGTATCTGTAGCCCTATATACAGGCCCACTGACTGATTACAAGATTGTAGACACCTGTGATGCTAATTAGTGGACACAACTTGATTTAACATGTCCCTTTTGTCACATTATTTTCAGGGGTACCATAATTTCTTTCCAGGCCTATTTCATGAGTTTAATTTTTTTAAAAATTCTGTGGAAGCAGGGTTGGAAAGCAATGACTGACTTTCATTTGTTCATTTTCATAGATTTTTACTTTATTATTACTTTTCTCAGATTCAAGTTATTTCTGTGACCATTGTGGGTTTTTCTTTCATTAAACGAGGGGTGCTAACAATTCTGACCACGTGTGTATATAGTATATACAGAGCTCTTGTGTATGTCACTGGTGATCACTGTATTATCTATACACTATATACAGAGCTCCTGTGTATAATGTCACTGGTGACCACTGTATAACCTGTACACTATATACAGAGCTCCTGTTAATAATGTCACTGGTGATCACTGTATTACCTGTACACTATACACTATATACAGAGCTCCTGTGTATAATGTTACTGGTGATCACTGTATTACCTGTACACTATACACTATATACAGAGCTCCTGTGTATAATGTCACTGGTGATCACTGTATTACCTGTACACTGACACTATATACAGAGCTCCTGTGTATAACGTCACTGGTGATCACTGTATTACCTGTACACTGACACTATATACAGAGCTCCTGTGTATAATGTCACTGGTGATCACTGTATTACCTGTACACTATATAATATATACAGAGCTCCTGTGTATAATGTCACTGGTGATCACTGTATTACCTGTACACTATATACAGAGCTCCTGTGTATAATGTCACTGGTGATCACTGTATTACCTGTACACTATATAATATATACAGAGCTCCTGTGTATAATGTCACTGGTGATCACTGTATTACCTGTACACTATATACAGAGCTCCTGTGTATAATGTCACTGGTGATCACTGTATTACCTGTACACTGACACTATATACAGAGCTCCTGTGTATAATGTCACTGGTGATCACTGTATTACCTGTGCACTATATACAGAGCTCCTATGTATAATGTCACTGGTGATCCCTGTATTACCTGTACACTATACACTATATTCAGAGCTCCTGTGTATAATGTCACTGGTGATCCCTGTATTACCTGTACACTATACACTATATTCAGAGCTCCTGTGTATAATATCACTGGTGATCCCTGTATTACCTGTACACTGACACTATATACAGAGCTCCTGTGTATAATGTCACTGGTGATCACTGTATTACCTGTACACTGTACACTATATATAGAGCTCCTGTATATAATGTCACTGGTGATTACTGTATTACCTGTACACTGACATTATATACAGAGCTCCTGTGTATTATGTCTCTGGTGATCACTGTATTAACTGTACACTATACACTATATACAGAGCTCCTGTGCATAATGTCACTGGTGATCACTGTATTACCTGTACACTGACACTATATACAGAGCTCCTGTGTATAATGTCACTGGTGATCACTGTATTACCTGTACACTGACTCTATATACAGAGCTCCTGTGTATAATGTCACTGGTGATCCCTGTATTACCTGTACACTGACACTATATACAGAGCTCCTGGGTATAATGTCACTGGTGATCACTGTGTTACCTGTACACTGACACTATATACAGAGCTCCTGTGTATAATCTCGCTGGTGGTAATAACAGTCTTGTTAGTATTGTGGTTTGTATTCATGATCAGTATTGTAGTATTTGGTCACTTTGGGGTGGTAATATGTGGTCTGGTCATGGTGTGCCCATATTTGTTCCTTGTATGTGGTATTATTCGGTCACTATGTGATGGTAATATGTAATCTAGTCATGGTGTGGCGATATTTGTCCCTTTTGTATGTGGTATTATTGGTGTTGATATAGTGGACTGTGTTGTGTATGGCGGTCATTTTGTTCTTGCTGATATTAACTAGGAAAAGATTTTTTTCCATTAGGCCACAGCCCCACCATTAGTATTTGGTCAGTATTCGGTCAGTATTTTTTCTCAGGAGTCGCTGCCAAAACAAGGAGTGGGTGATAAATGCAGAATTGGTGACTTGTTTCTATTAGACATTTTCTCTGATTGTTCCACACCTGGTTTTGGCTCCCACTCCTGAGAAAAAATACTGACCGGATACTGACCGAATACTGATAGTAGGGCCGTGGTCTTAGAGATTAAATACTTGGACCAGAGTGTCAGAGATGTACTTACAAGGGTTCTCTGGTGAAAACAAGTAATCACCTCTCCACAGGATCAGTGATAATATTGATTGGTGGGGGTCTGACTGCTGGGACACAATCGGCAGAATGTGAAGCTTTTCTCCCCATTAGACTGGAGCGGCATGTGAGATGCGATCCATTCATTCCCTCAGTGGCTGTGAGCGCTGCTCTTTTTTGGAAGCTCCCAAGAGAATGAATAGAGCTGCAGTCAGACGTCCCACCTGTCACTGCATTTTAAAATGGGGATAAGTGTCCTGTCAGGGATAAAACTTCCCCATTCTTCCGATAGGTGCGTTTTCCAATGTTCGGACACAAACGATCAGTAAGTGATCACCGATCCTGTGGATCCCATGGATCAGTGATAACTTGTTTTAACCAAAGAACCCCTTTAATGCAAACTGCCGTAATTGTACATCCCAGTTAGAGTGTCGCACAGTAGATGTGCAGGAGCCGCCAGTCAGTGCTCCACTATAACAGGGATAGCGGATAACAGATATTTGCATATGGCTGTAGGTGGGCCCCTAGAGTCAGTTCTCCCTGTGGGCCCCAGACACCCCAGTCCGACCCTGCTTGCATCCCAGACGTCTGAATGAGTTGTGTATTGTATCACATAGCAGTGGATTATGTATACTATTTCCCTATTTTGGGTCTTTGTTCTGGAGTTTTGCCCCCATAAGTATCTCCAAAGCAACATCTCTTCTCTCTTCTATTTTCATCAACTCTCTACTCCTATTTCTTTTTGCCAATCATTTCCTCTTCCTTCTCTTCTTTTTTTTAATTTACCTTTTGTTGATGATTTGTGAAAGCAGTCCTGGGTCAGTTCTTGAGAAAAGCCATAGACATTAGTTGTTTTATGGATGATCCTGCTGATTCCAGCGAGTTATGCAGACAATCTATATAGGAACTGTCTGGCAGTCACTTGACTTGCGGTAAAGATATGATGGATTTTCAGCCAAATGATTTGTCCCCCTGGAGATGACCAGCAGTGTATTGCCCTCATCCTTTGAGAATAACGTGCACCTTTTCCACAACCAACAGGCAGCTTCTTGAGCCTTTCCGTGACTACAAAGTAAAACATTAAAGGGGTCGTCAGCTAGATAAAATATACATTTTTCGATGGACTGGAATATAAATACATATAACTTACTAATGTATTTATTACGAAAGCTCCACCGATGTCCTGGCAGATTCAACTTCTGATTTGTGTTGTACAGAGATAGTTATTTGTGCCAAACCATGAGTGTAAATGACTCAAGAAATGCATGTAAGCCACCTGTACGTACCAACTTTTCCACAATGCAACATTGTTGATAGGAAAATGTGTCAGATTAAAGTCAGTAAGATTTTTCAAAAGAGATTGTTGTAATATCTCCATTGACTATAGCCTATCCCAACGCTTCCTCCAAACAGGCAATACTCTAAACCATACATGTCAAACTCTGGCCTGTGAGCCATATCTGGCCCACAAGGTGGTTTTATTTGGCCCGTGACACCAGAACCACCCCTATGTGGGGCCATCATTCTGTATGGAGGACTATGTGAAGCCCATTATACTGTATGGAGGACCATCTGGGGCCATTGTTCTGTATGGAGGACTATGTGGGGCCATTATACTGTATGGAGAACTATGTGGGGCCATTGTTCTGTATGGAGGACTATGTGGGGCCCATTATACTGTATGGAGAACTATGTGGGGCCATTGTTCTGTATGGAGGACTACGTGGGGCCCATTATACTGTATGGAGAACTATGTGGGGCCATTGTTCTGTATGGAGGACTATGTGGGGCCCATTATACTGCATGGAGGACTATGTGAAGCCCATTATACTGTATGGAGGACTATGTGGGGCCATTATTCTGTATGGAGGACTATGTGGGGCCCATTATACTGCATGGAGGACTATGTGGGGCCATTATTCTGTATGGAGGATTATGTGGGGCCTTTATTCTGTATGGAGGACTATGTGGGGCCAATTATTCTGTATGGAGGACTATGTGGGGCCCATTATACTGCATGGAGGACTATGTGAAGCCCATTATACTGTATGGAGGACTATGTGGGGCCATTATTCTGTATGGAGGACTATGTGGGGCCCATTATACTGCATGGAGGACTATGTGGGGCCATTATTCTGTATGGAGGATTATGTGGGGCCTTTATTCTGTATGGAGGACTATGTGGGGCCAATTATTCTGTATGGAGGACTATGTGGGGCCCATTATTCTGTATGGAGGACTATGTGGGGCCCATGATACTGTATGGAGGACTATGTGGGGGCCATTATTCTGTATGGAGGCCTATGTGGGTCCAATTATTCTGTATGGAGGGCTGTGTGGGGCCCATTATTCTGTATGGAGGACTATGTGGGGCCCATAATACTGTATGGAGGACTATGTGGGGCCCATAATACTGTATGGAGGACTATGTGGGGCCAATTATTCTGTATGGAGGACTATGTGGGGCCAATTATTCTGTATGGAGGACTATGTGGGGCCATTATTCTGTATGGAGGACTACGTGAGGCCCATTATACTGCATGGAGGACTATGTGGGGCCATTATTCTGTATGGAGGATTATGTGGGGCCTTTATTCTGTATGGAGGACTATGTGGGGCCAATTATTCTGTATGGAGGACTATGTGGGGCCCATTATTCTGTATGGAGGACTATGTGGGGCCCATGATACTGTATGGAGGACTATGTGGGGACCATTATTCTGTATGGAGGCCTATGTGGGTCCAATTATTCTGTATGGAGGGCTGTGTGGGGCCTATTATTCTGTATGGAGGACTATGTGGGGCCCATAATACTGTATGGAGGACTATGTGGGGCCCATAATACTGTATGGAGGACTATGTGGGGCCAATTATTCTGTATGGAGGACTATGTGGGGCCAATTATTCTGTATGGAGGACTATGTGGGGCCATTATACTGTATGGAGGACTATGTGGGGGCCATTATACTGTATGGAAGACTATGTGGGGCCAGTTATTCTATATGGAGGACTATGTGGGGCCAGTTTTTATGTATGGTGGACTATGTGGGGCCTATTATTCTGTATGGAGGATTATGTGGGCCCATTATTCTGTATAAAGGACTTTATAGGGCCCATTATTCACTGGCTGTCCTGCGACTTTGTCCAAGTTTTTAATTTTGGCCCTGTGTGTTCGAGTTTGACATCCTTACTGTAAACAATATTTCCACAATTAGAAGACATATATTAGTAATTAGCAGTGAGATTTAATGGTCACTTGTAAATGTACTGATCGCTCAGAAAGGACAATGAATTATTAATAAGACACGTGGTTTATTGTTTCTGTTTTAAATGGTGAAACAATTGTAACACTGCACTAAATAATTGATTTATTATGTAGTTGTTTAGTAGCTATATGAAGACCTCCACAAACATACCAGATTACGATTAGCTGGTCCTAGCGATAATTTCCCTGGTGGAATAAGCAAGCTATAGACTTGTGGTCTGAATGCTAATGCATAAAGTGAGATATCTGGACAGAGGACATAGCAGACAAAGCGCATCTGTGCTGGTTTCTCTGATGCCCGCTGAGTCTGCGACACTCAGAACAAGACGGGTGAGTGGCAGGGCCAGCTGCTATAAGAGATCATTTTACCTCTGTCACTTACTGAAGCACATGAGAGGCCATGATGATAATGCAAAATCACACTTCACTCACCATTGGATGGTCTGATTCGGCAGAACTAGTAGTTTACATACAGAGATATTTTGCTTTGATGCAATCAGTTTACATGTAATGTAATATTCTTTGGCAATGACCATTTACATACTGAGTAAATGTGATCTAATTGACAGCATTGTTATGTACATCAAATACAGTCCAGATCAGGGGACGACTGACAGGAGAGGCCCTCCATGCAAGAACAGGCATAGGGGTCCTTTGCTACAAAATAGCTCAACATATCCCCCTTTCTTAGGCTACATTCCCACAATGAGTTTTTGGTAAGTTTTTTATGCTACTTATATTTGAAAAAATGAAGTAACCTAGTTTACTTAATGGGTGCAGAAAATCAACATCTACTGGGAGTTAATTTAACTGCTGAGTCCCTTTTTTTCAGCCAATTATCCAAAATACTGTGCAAACTCCATTTGCAACTCCACACCTGGGAGAAGTTGCATCTCTCTTGGTTGGGCTGTATACGAGTGCTTAAGATGACGTTTCTCCCTAGAATACTTTATTTATTTTGAGTATTACCTATCTCCGTTCCTTCACATTACCTTAAAACAGCAGAACGCTTAGTTAACACTTTTTTGTTTTGAAAGGTGGTCTTCCCAGGGTAAATAGAGCAACTCTTTACTGACACCGCTTAAAGGGGGGCTTTTCTAAGTATTACCAAGCAGCTCAGCTGGCCCAATTAAGTCTATACCATGCCTACTCGTATCCCCCATTGTGGCTTTCCTTGAAGCCCCTGAGTGCCACCCAGTGACCCTTGATGCATTACTATGGATCTTCCCGGCACATCGCAAACACATTACAAACCCTATCCTGTCACATTCACTCAAATTATGGGACTCCCTGAAATATTCCTCGAACCTAATCTCCCCTTTCATGCCTCTTGCTCCGTTATGGAACAACCCACAATTCCCCCCAGGATAGAAGTCTCTTTTTAACTTCCGCTTATGGGTCTCAGCAGGAATCACAAAAATGCACCATTTATTTAATGTTAACGGGATCATTCCTTTCCCAGTCCTCCCAAAAAAATATAAATTTCTACCTAAAGAAAGTTTTCACTACTTACAACTGAAGAATTTTATTATCACACGTCTGAGAAATTCCATCCCTCCTTGCACACTCACTCCTTTCGAACAAAGGTGCCGCCAAAATCCACATGCCTCTGTCATTACCTCACTCCGTTACTCACATATTAATTACACCTCAAATAGGCATAATCTAATTTATACCTCTCGTTGGGAGTCTGATATCAGCACTACCTTAACAGACTCGGAATGGTCCCAGATTTGGTCCTCTTCAACCGGTGGAATACTAAACACCTTAATGCTGGAGACAAATTATAAGGTGTTAACTAGACGGTATGTAACCCAAGCTAGAGTAGCCAAGGCAGTTCCTACCTTTCTCCCAATTGTTTTAGGGGTTGCAATTCCACCGGGGATATGTATCATATTTGGTGGCTATGTCCTACAGTGCGTAGATTTTAGATCAGGGTTTACTACCTTGTTCTCTCAGTCACAAATATTAACCTTAAAAAAACATTGGGAAGTCCTACTTAACAAACGTATCCCTAATATTCCCAAACACACCTAAGTACTTATTTCATTCATATTTCTTATAGCCAAGCAAACTATAGCATTGACCTGGAAAAAATCAGGCTTAGATTTATCTGAAGTCAAGAGACTCCTTTCCTGGTATCTGATTAATGAAATATTGTCAGCCATACCCATAGATAAAGACCATAAATTCGAGAATGTTTGGCTTCCCTGGGCGGAATACGCCAATCACACTCCCTTCGACACACCATCTCTTCGGCCACATGCTCCTGACTCCCCACATTCATCCTAACTTACCCTACTGGATTTAGACTCAAATAATTTCCCCCTCGAGTTCCTCTCCCCTTTCCCTTACCCTTTCCACTTACTTGTCTGTAATGTTAGTCCTTCCCTCTGTACCCCACTTAGTGTAATATCTGTAATATGATTATATAATGTACCCTGTTTGTTAATTGTTTAAGTTTTCAATAAAAATCTAGTGGACATCGCTCCGTGATTGTTTTTTTCGAGACACACATTTCACAAAAAAATTCAAAAATGTGAACAACTCCATGAATGATAATGAGTATGTGTTCTATCTGTGAAAAACACGAATATAATACATACGTGATTCAAGGATATCTTAATGAGACCTAGGTGACAGATTTGCTGCAGATTTCACACTATCCAACGCAAAGGAGAAATTCTCAATTTTTAAAGAGGACTTGTCACCAGGTCAAAAGTGTTCAGTTTTTGCGCTTATTTTATCCCCGCTGCCCTGAGTATTCCATTGGGTTTTTTTGGGAGGTGGGATTAATAAATTCTCTAAAGATATGGGCCATTTTATTTAATGCTAACTTTTATGGTCTTTACAAGGGGATGTTGCTCACAGGATTCTTTGATGGCGTGTCTTTAGGCTGCTCTGCATTATTACCCTGTGAGCCCCTTTGTTAAAGACCATAATAAATAATCACTAAATAAGAAGGCCCATATCTCTGGAACCGTAGGATGGATTAAAACAAAAAAAGAATACTCAGGGGAACAGTGAAAATATAATAAACACAAATGAACACTTTTGACCTTGTGACAGGTCCCCTTTAAAGGGGTTGTCCACTAGTAGGACAACTCCTTCTTGATCTAAATGTTTGGGCCTGATAAAATAAAAAAGCCAAGAGAAAATCTTTGGAGGGAGCTGAAACTCAATGCTGCCCAGCGACAGCCCTGAAACCTGAAAGATCTGGAGAAGATCTGTATGGAGAAGTGGGCTAAAATCCCAGCTGCAGTGTGTGCAAACTTGGTCAAGAACTACAGGAAATGTCTGATATCTGTAATTGCAAACAAAGGTTTTTCTATTGTATAAAATACTTATTTCATGCAATAAAATGCAAATTAATTTAGTAAAAATCATGCAATGTGATTTTTTTATTTTTTTATTTTTAGATTCTGTCTCTCACAATTGAAGTGTACCTGTAGAGGTTTCACCAATTTAAGATACACCAGGTAACTGCTCTCCTCCAAATTAAAGATGTCCGAGTGCATGCTGAGAAGCTAATTAACCAAATTTGCTAATCTGGTTGAAAAACTTGACTCAGAGACTGAACCACCCAAAATGGCATACTTTATTACGTAGATATGGGGTTATATAGTATTCTACTTCTAAGTGGGATTAGTAAAATTCATTGCTTTTTCTGATAACTCGGCACACTGCAATTTGCTCATCCATGTATCTCTTGGCCTCAGTAACGCCTTAGGAATTCTGATGGGAGGGGTGAGTTCGTCTCTCAGCGCCATCTTTGCCAACTCGACATGAATCTCTCTGTTATCAGTCATGCACATGCATACATCATTCTCAGGAAATCATTTTGTTGTTCATGTCTACAATAAGAATAGAAACTGTTAGTTATATATTCATTAACGATTAACATAATCCATGTGCATATACACATTTGCATACATACATACACATAGATTATTCCATCATCTCTATATTAATTCACACTGATTAGGTAATCTATTAACAGAAACTAATTGATTTTCTATAATATATATATTTTACCTTGACAGAACCCCCTAAAATCAATTATTTGCTTTTAATATCCATATGCTAAAAATCAGAGGGGGAGAAGGAATTGACCCTATGTTAAGACTATTCTGGAACCCTACGATGTGACGGGCGCCACGTCCCTTTTAGACGGACCCACCAACGTTCCTAAATCTAACTCAAACGAAGACCTACAGGAAAGGGATGGAGACCCTAAAAGATCTAGTGACTGGGTAATCGCGGGCCACCCCTAACACAGAAATATCGATATTAACTTTACAAACTCATTTACTTCCGGTAATCTCTCTGGTACAACACCTTTGTTCTAAGGGGAACTGTTTGTTCATAGGCCTCTTCATTAGATTCTTCGGACAAGACGCTGACAGGTACTGCTGCATCTACTGTTTTGGCAATTAACCTCTTGACACAGGGAATCACACAGATCAGCAATACACTAATTAGAATTATCACACTTAGTAAAATAATTCCCCCTTGGATTAACCAACTCTTCCAATCTCTCATCCAAGAAAAATATTTATCCCAGGGATCGGTCACACCTGAATTCCATTCTAGTTCTTCACTTAAATCTGTCAATTTTTTGAGAGCCTTAGTAACTTTCCCTGTGGGGCTGGTATTGTCTGGGATATAAGTACAACAATGCTCACCTATCATTTTGCATACTCCTCCTTTTTCTGCAAGTAACATATCCAGAGTTATTCTGTTTTGTAAGGCCATGGTAGATGTGGGTGCTAGTTGGTCAGCTATTCCTTGTAGGGCATCTTTGGTGTAATTGACAAATCTTTGTTGGTTATAATATATGTAATTTATCCAATCTACGTTCTTGTTGACGGTTATTATGGGTATTATGGACTCAAATCCCGCCTTCACTTGGTCTCGGGCCTTGAATTCGTCTGGCACCCCCCTAAGCACTCCAAGAACATCAATATATATATGTGGGTCAAAACTGCCTTTGGGGTTAACTTCTCTCTTGGCCCTGTATGTACCAGAAAACTGGAATATCATTCTCTTTAGTAATAATTGCTTGGAATGCACGTGTTTCCATAACAAAGGCTTCCCCCCCAGCTACTGTCATCAGATAAAGAAACATCAGGGTTGTGGGTCTGAGACCACCTTCTTGCAATGGGATGCGTGAACCCATGATGTTCGGCCTTCGACCTTCACAGCCGTAGGTGATGTAAGCAGCACTTGGTAGGACCCTTCAAATCTGGCATCCAGTGTGCCTCGCACGTGATTCTTTATCCAGACAAAATCTCCACGCTGGATGCTGTGAGTACCTGATTCAAAATCTGAGTCTGGAATAGAAGAGTACACTGTAGCATGTGTTAATTTTAACTCTTAACTTGTGAATTTTGTTGTCGGACTTGCTAATCATTCCTTGAACTAAGCTGTTGTGGGTAATATCGACCCATTCTAGGTGGCCCCCCAAACAAGATCTCAGATGGAGTGAGTCCTGTGTGTTGTGTCGGGGTATTTCGGACTGAGTATAGGGCAATAGGCAGCACCTCCGGCCATGGAAGTGACAATTTTTTACTGACTTTAAGAATTTTGTTTTTCAAAGTGCCATTCATCCTTTCAACTTTGCTGCTACTTTGAGGATGATGAGGAGTATGCAGGCCAAAATCCGCCCCAATCATCTCCCAGATTGATTTGGTAACTTCTGCAGTGAAGGCGGGTCCTTGATCACTTTCAATCACTTCTGGAATCCTGAATCTGCAGATAAGTTCTGCCAGAAGCCTTTTCACTGTAGTTCTAGTGGTCATGTTGGCTACTGGGTATGCTTCTGTCCAGCCGGAAAACATATCCACTACTACCAGAACATATTCATATCTTCCACTCTTGGGTAATTGCATATGATCAATTTGGATTCTATAGAAATATACTGTGACTTAGCTAGTTTCTTCTTTGGCACATGTTCTGTTCTTCCGGGATTACAAGTGTTACAAATCTCACAGCACCTAGTATTGTTTGTAGGAAGAGCTGAGATCTTGGGTGCAATATAGAGTTTATTGATAGCTGAAATCATCTGATTCTTCCCTCTATGTACCTTTCCATGAGCCCACTGAACCACTGCAGGATACAGTGCTCTTGGCAGATATATTCTTCTTCCCACTCTCCAGATTCCGTCATTACAAAACGTTCCTCCCCTTCCGATCCATCCTTGTTTTTCTTCTTCTGTTACCGCATTCTGCTGGTCCACTAAAGTCCTGTGTGCCAGATTCACTTCTAGTCTTTGCTCCTCTTCATCTTCCTCCTCTTCTTCTTCCAACCCCAAACTTCTCATTCTTGTTTCTTCCTCATCCCCTCATTGTCTCTGACTTCTGGTGAGCACAAACACCTCCGTACCCCCCGACACCTCTGCTTCCTCTGGAAATATTGATTCCATAGCTGCTGCTTTTGCTGTAATGTCAGCCAGATGATTCCCATTGGCTTCCTCCAAATTCAGTTTCCCATGAACCTTAATTTTGATCACAGCCACTTGCCTAGGTAACTTCAGAGCTTCTAGCAGACTTCTCACTGCAGCTGCATTCCGGATTGGAGCTCCACTGGCTGTCTTGTAGCCCCTCAGAACCCATATCAGGTCAAAGTCGTGGGCAATCCCGAATCCGTACCTCAAGTCTGTGTAGATATTGGCCACTCGACTCTCTGCGCACTTGCAGGCTTCAGTCAGAGCATACAGTTCGGCCTCTTGAGCTGACATATAAGATGGCAGTGGTCCAGCAGAAACAACCGTTGGTGGGGACACCACCGCATATCCGGTATGGTACGTTCCATATTCATCTGCATATCTGGACACGTCAGTATACAGTATCAGATCCGCTTCTGGCAGTGGCTGCTCAGAGACAGTAGGTAGGTGAGAGGTTTCTGCCTTCATGACCTCAAGGCAATCATGGTCACTTGAATCAGGGTATTCATGGTCTTCTGAGGACCCCCCTAAGTCTTCAGAGCAGTCCCCCCTTGACAGAGGAAGCAGAGTGGAGGGATTCAAGACAGTACATCGCCGAAGAGCTATATTTTCTGGTAAAAGGAGCTCACATTGGATTCTGACACGACGTTGCATAGATAGATGGTTGTGCTGGGTATGTGCAAGGATAGCTTTCAAATCATGAGGGGCCAGTATAGTTGTAGGATGGCCAAGTGCAACATCTGCTGTTCTGTGGAGGAGTTCTGTAGCTGCCAGCACTGCTTTGAGCATGTTGGAGCTGTTTGCACCACTGGATCCAATTTACTGGAATAATATCCGATGGGTCTCATGTGGCCTCCATGTTTTTGTGCCAGAACTCCTGAGGCATGGCCACACGCTTCAGAGACAAATAGAAAGAATGGAAATTCATAGTTGGGAATCCCCAGTGCAGGGGCTGAAATGATGAGTTCTTTCAACTGGTCCATTGCATCTTCAGCTTCTTGGTCAAAGTGCAGGTCAAGCTCAGAAGAGTGGACCCGATCATATAGAGATTGCATGAGAGCTGACGCGTTAGGGATCCACTGCCTGGAGTATGTGACCATTCCCAGGAAAGCTTGGAGTTGTTTGACAGTTCTCCGATACGGGATATCACGCATGGCAGTTTTCCGCTCTTCAGTGAGATGCTTGGTACCTTGGGATAAGCAATGACCCAAAAACACAACTTTGGTACAACACCATTGTAGCTTTCGCAGAGTAACTTTGCATCTGATGGTGGCTTGAAATTGGAGCAAAGAATAGCTGAACCTGTGGCAAGTTTGGTCATCGGGACAACAGAGGAGTAGATCATCGACATATTGTATCAATGTGACTTCAGGGTTCTCACTCTTCCAGGGTTGGAGATAGGTAGTTATGGCCAGTGTGAAGTGAGGAGGGGAGTTCTGAGCTCCTTGAGGCATAACGCTCCAGGTGTACTGTACTCCTTTGTGTGTAAAAGCAAAAAGATACTGACAGTCGGGATGCAGAGGCACACTGAAGAAGGCGTTTGCCAAGTCGATTACTGTGAAATGCGTTGCCTCAGGGGGAATTTCACTGAGTAATGTATGTGGATTTTGCACCACTGGGGTCTCCAGGATTGTAACTGCATTCACAGCTCTTAGATCTTGCACCATCCTAAATTTATCCGGTTCTCCTCTTGCAGTTTTCTTCTTCACTGGAAACAATGGAGTATTAGCAGGAGAAACAAAGGGAATTAATGCTCCTTTCTTGAGTAATTCTTGGATCTGGGCATCTAATGACGCTTCTTGGGCTGCTTTCAGTGGGTACTGTGGGAGTCTGGGAATCCGTACACCTTCTTTCAGGAAACCTTGGACTGGCGGGACAGGCAGCCGGCCTATATCATCAGGACCTCAAGACCAGAGTTCAGGTGGTATGCAGTCAAGATAATGCTGTGGTATGGCGGTTATTGCAAATTGGATGACACACAATGGGAGGGCATGTACCTTTGTTTGTTCCTCTAATGATAACGGAGTAGAGACACCTAGATGCATTCCATTCTCATCATATGATATCTGAGCATTTAACTTCTGGAGTAGATCTGCTCCCAACAAATTAAGCGGGCAGGTGTCTGAAACGAGCAATCTGGCCAACAGCTTCTGTTCTTTCCCAATAGGCAATGGAAATGTTAGTTGGGATGAGTGTGGTATTCCATCCACTCCCACACATGAAAGGAAATCATCAGAAATAAGTGATTCATAGGGTAAGTCTCTTGAGCAGGTGCTGGAGCAGGCTCTGGAGCAGGCCTTGGTACAGCATGCAATTGTTTCTCTATAGCTTTAGCAATAAGGAGTACCTTCTGCGAGGACATGTCCATGTATTCTGGCCTGGAGTCTGTAAGCTTCTCTGAGATTTCCTATCTGAGTCCCCTAACAAATGAAGTGACTAGCAGATTCTGTTGGATCCTCTGACCTTCATCGAACCCTTGATCCTTGAACAGCGTATAGATTCTGGTGTAAAATTTTTCGACATTCTCCTGATTCTTGAGTACAGTCCAATACACTGGTAGATGAGTCTGTGAGCCGCTCCTTGGCCCATTGCTGAAGTTGTTGACAAAAAGCTCCTCCTGATTGGTAAGTCTCCTTGTCTGTCACTTGGCTGTCATTCAGAGCTACTTGAATTATTGGCCAAAAGGCATCTCACGCTTTAATGCTACTGATTTCATGAAGATCTTTCCAAGTGGCTGAATAAGTTTGTTGAATTTGTCTGATTTTTCTGTAGAACGCCATAAGATGTCTGTCTGAGTCAGGTAGTTGACTAATTACTCTATAAACTTGTGAGGGTGTGAATGCCACATATCTATTATGGTGATCTGGCACTGGAGATTCTGACTGATAAGATGTTGAGGGAGATACTGGCAACATAGCATCAGGAGGTGGGCTTGTTTATCTAAACAAATAGTTCATTTGTGCTATCTTCTGAGGTCATTTGGCGGCTGAGTGGGTCTGATTTAGCTGTGGCACTTTCCACAGCTCGGGTGAGAATTTGAGATTTATGAGGCTATGTGCCCACGATGCAGAAATGCTGCATATTTTTTTCGCTTCTCCCTGGCAAGAAAAACGCATGTGGATTTTACATGCGTTTTTCCTACCAGGTAGAAGCGTTTGTCAAGCGTTCTTCACATGCATTTCTGCATGCGGGTTATCAAGCGCTTTTCCAAGCGATTTTAGCATCACTTGGAAAAGTGCTTGACAACTTGGTCACACTATATAAATCCATGCAACCGGCATGGATTTATATAGTGTGACCAAGTAATAGTTAAAAAAAAAAGAATAAGAATGGTGAAAAATAAAGATTATACTTACCTTCCGATGGCCCGCGGTCTCCTTCTCCGATGCGTCCGGTCTCCTTGGTGTCTCGCGGTGGTGTGAAGAACCTGCGATGACGTTATTGAGTCATGTGACAGGTCACGCAACCGCCGACGTCAGTGGTCGCGTGACCTGTCACATGACTCAATGACATCATGTCAGGTCCTCACACCACCGCGAGCCGCCCAACACACCGCACGCATCGCTGAGGAGGGGACATCGGAAGGTGAGTATAAACTTTATTTTTTATTTTAAATTCTTTTTTTTTTTTACAGGTACCATGGTACCCAGGTCTGGATGAGAGTCTCCTCTTCTCCAGGCCTGGGTACCATCCGCACATTGAATCGCTTCATACCCAAGTGTGCACATGTAGTGATGTGGATATCAAGCTTTTCAATGCAAGTCAATGGCGGCAATTACGTTGCGTGTCCGCAAAATTAATGAACATGCTGCGTATTTTTCCGCAATAATAATCCGGAGCGGAAATTTCCGCAGCATGTGCACAGCACATGCGGATTATCATTGGGGACCATGGGGCACATATTACTTAGTGTTTTTTAAGCGTTTTCGCTGCGGAAATTCCCGGCAAAAATGCTTGAAAAACGCATAGTGGGCACACAGCCTGATAGTCATTGCTGATTAGTCTTATCTCCTCCAACATAGTTAATCCTCTATACTCCGGTATAGCTTAGACTATTGCTTGGGCACTGGCTTGCATAGGAAATCCATACATTCATGAACTTATAGCAGGAAGAGCAATAGAAGTAAGGTTCCTTGTTCCAGCATAGTTCAGAATATTGTTGATTGTAGCTCTAAGTTGTGTCACACACTGATCATGATGATCTTCATCATACACATTCCGGGTGTAGTGTGTATTGCGGCCTGTATTCCGGGTGCGCCACGATGGCCGCCACCGGAAGGAAGCACACTACAGGAAGGGTGCGTGCCACTGGGAAGGGTTGGAACTTTGGGCGGACATAGGTATAACGGGTGAGGATGGGGCACTAGTAGTGGCTTGGGTAGTAGCGAGGGGTGGGCCTCCTGGACGGGGCGCGTGACATGCAACACAATAATCTGCTGTCAATGGATTTTGCTGGCCACAATTAGAACACACCCAACAATTCATTGCGCCGCCATTATAGGGCGGTGCAGGAGGCATCTCTCTAACATAGAAATAACCAGTTATGTTTCCTTTGTTATCCCTATCCTCAATCTCCACAAACCCTTCTTTCGATAAACTCAGCGCAACCTTTTTCCACATGTATGCACTTTGCAACAACCCATTATCTTCCAGTTTTCTCTTGTTTTCACAAATTGCTGCATTCAACATCTCATACTGTAATCTACCCCCCCCCCCCGGTACAACCCACACAATGACATTACTTTTTTGGTTTTCTCTACATATTTCCTTCCTTCTCTTCTAGTAACTATATCTTTGGGGTCCTGTCGCTCCTGATCGAGCGACAATGTCTTTAGTTTTTTCATGATTTTGGCTCCAGGCGTTCCGTCCCCTTTGACTTATGATCAGACCAGGCAGCTGATACACAAGTAGAATTGTAACAGGTCCCTACACTCCGTACCAAGCACTCAATTGATTCTTTTACGACTTAATGAAGCACTGAACACCCCACGCACCCGCATCCTAGTGACGTCTTAATATACGGCTTTTCGATGCAGTTGGCTCCCCGCGTATTCCACGTCTTAATAGGGGATTGGTTGACCCCGCATGCCCACGCCCTAATGGCGTCTTAATACACGACTTATCAGCAACTTCACTCCCCGCGTGTCCCACAACTTAATACACGACTTAATAGAGGATTGGTTGGCCCCGCATGCCCGCGCCCTAATGGCGTGTTAATACACGACTTATCAGCAACGTCACTTCCCACGTGCCCACGTTATACACAAATAAATTTTCCTAAATTCTCAAGTGTATAAAGATCGTTCTAATTGGATGAAACACCTCAGAGCACCACAGAGAACCACAGAGCAGCAGTTAGTCAGGAGCGACTACACACCAGAGTTCTTGGAATCACACAGCGGGGACCCGCCCAGTCGCACGGGGCTGTCCCTAAGGGCCAATCTAGACACCACAAACTCACCAGAGACCACTCGAAATACGAATAAGCACTACGGATTCATTAAATCTGCAGACTTACCGTATTCAGTGATGAGAGTTGATCAGGCTCTCGTTTTGAGCAGTCCCGGCTCATCCGTAGGTGGTCCGGTGATGGGCACCCCAAGACCTCGAGTCCCCTCGAATGTGATCCGAGTCATGGCACCATTTGTGGAGGTTTCACCAATTTAAGATACACCAGGTAACTGCTCTCCTCCAAATTAAAGATGTCCGAGTGCATGCAGAGAAGCTAATTAACCAAATTTGCTAATCTGGTTGAAAAACTTCACTCAGAGACTGAACCACGCAAAATGGCATACTTTATTACGTAGACATGGGGTGATATAGTATTCTACTTCTAGGTGGGATTAGTAAAATTCATTGCTTTTTCTGATAACTCGGCATACTGCAATTTGCTCATCCATGTATCTCTTGGCCTCAGTAATGCCTTAGGAATTCTGATGGGATGGGTGAGTTCGTCTCTCAGCGCCATCTTTGCCAATTCGACATGAATCTTTCTGTTATCAGCCATGCACATGCATACGTCATTCAGTTGTTCATGTCTACAATAAGAATAAAAACTGTTAGTTATATATTCATTAACGATTAACATAATCCATGTGCATATACACATTTGCTTACATACATACACATAAATTATTCCATCATCTCTATATTAATTCACATTGATTAGGTAATCTATTAAAAGAAACTAATTGATTTTCTATAATATATATATTTTACCTTGACATACCTATGATAAAAATGACAGACCTCTCCATTCTCACACACAATTTTCAGGTAATTGCTGAGTCCCAAGTTCTGTCACATTTTTTTACCCTAACCTTGGCTATGATTTACATGCGCAATCATAAGAATAAATAAGTGTACCCTCTATGAATTCTACATATCTGGACATAATAAACATTTGATCCCTTGAAATTAGGAAAAAACAACTCAGATCTTCAACAACTCCATGTCAATATTAATTTAGCAAAAACTAGACCAAAATGCAGTAGTAGTATATGAAAAGATAACTATACGCTTACTGCTTCCAAAGTGTTTCAGAGGGCAAGTTGCAGGCAGGCGCTTATCAAATTCCCTTGAAAAATTGTTCATCAGATCTTATGGCCACCACCCCATGAAAGCAGAAGTTTGTACAGTTTGCTGGTCTGGAGCTCAAGTGTGCGATAACACAATGCTTAGGAGGAAAGACATCAATAATGATTTTAGTAAAGAAATTGCTGCTGCCCATTAATGCTTAAAAATATCAGAAAAACGCTTAGAAAACTACGAAAAGACGCTAAAAAATATGCATCAAGAAAAAAACTCTAGCTTTTCCTAAACTATCTTCCTTGTGAAAAAAAATTGATGGGTTTGTCAGCTGGAAAAGACGTCTTGTGCATATGTTCAAAGGGATATATAGAGTATGGCATGAGTTCTAGCCTGCTGCTAATGCAGATTAGGCTAGAATATGTCCTTTATGAGAGGAAGTCTACTGTCTATGTCAGGTGCAGCATTTTAGCCACTGCTAGGACGAATAAGTGACCCGTATATAAAGGGATTAAATGCTGCACAAGGCGAGTGGGACCCTCCATAATCTGCTACATGAATGATTTCAGAATATCTTTTGTGTTTGTTACTAACGTTAAACTCCCTTTGCTTAGAGGACCTGAACATTGCCCTATAACATGATCACACTGACCTGCAGCCATGTTTATTTATTAGGGAAAAACCTTATCTTAACCTTTGAACAGCATTTTCCAATTACATAAATATACAATTACATTGCTTCTATTGTACTAATCTCAAATTACAGTCCGTAAAACTGGCCAGTGTGGAAGCTTCAGAGCCAAACACTACCAGTATTTAGGGTTGAGCGAGTATGTTCTGTCCGAGTATTTATAGCTGCTTGGTGATAAGGTTAAATCGCTCCAGTGTGCATGATTTGCGACTGTTTGACAGCTTTATTACATGTGAGGAATGTGTAAGAAGCAGACATTCCTCACATGTAATAAAGCTGTCAAACAGTTGCAAATCATGCACACGGGAGCGATTCAACCATATCACTGAGCAGCTATAAATACTCGGAGCTCGGCCCGAGCATACTCGGTGAAAGGGTTAATAGAACATACTCGCTCAACACTACCAGTATTTCATAAAGAAACAACATTTTCATTGAACTTTGGAAGATCCAGAATAAGAAAAACATGACTGCCTTCTATTAAAAACAGCACCATAATGTCCTTAGCCTGTCTGTGTTATTGCTGCTAATTCACACTCTCTTCAGTGAGGTTCAGCTGCAATACCCGACAACCCATGGATGAAAGTGACACTGTTTATGGAAGAAAGAAATCAAGTTTTTCTAATCATGAACAACCGTCTCACAACAAACACTTTATAAGGCTTGGCTGGAAAAAAAGGCCACGTGATATAGGTTTGTAAGTAATAGGTAGGTGACAGACAAGATATTCAACTTGAGATGTTTTAGGACATGGGCACAAAAGCCAAACATCCCTTTAGGCCGCATATTACCTCCATCTCAGTAGAGTAAGGTTGCATTCCGGGGATATTATTTATTTGGTAAGGTGGCACTCAGGTGGCATTATCAATTGTTATGTTGCCGTTGTTATGGTAAATGTTTATACTTTGTTTTGATTATTATTTAGACAATTATATATACACATATATCTTTTATAATTTTGTATTTTAATATTAGCTTTATAAGTGTTATTCGTAAAAGCAAATAACATAAGGCATATCTAATACAGAGCTGTCATTGTATTAAAGCCTTCCTTTGTTCTGAAAGTATAGTAAACTAGATATAGCCAGATCCTAAGGAATGTAGCAGAATACATAATTTACGACTTTGTTTTTCCCAACTTATCTTCCTTTTTAGGTAGCGTAATGTGAGACATTCCCACTTTCCTTATCTGTGTGGTTAGTAATAAAAACATGTGACCAGGCACCTGAGGGCAGACAAGTCTGGGTCACAGACAGAATTGGTTGTGTTCTCTTGTCTCCGATCGATTGACTCCCTAATTTGATCAAAATTGGCAAACGTGTGAAACCTCTTGAGTTTCTCCTAAAACTTTTCATACAGGTTTCCACATCAGCGTTCTGGTGTTTTTTCTTTTTGTCATGAATCGAAGGGGCACTATAACTTTTTGGGGGCACTCAGAGGGCATTATTACGTGTTAAAAGACACTCAAGTGGGATTACAATTACACTAATATTTTTTAAGTACAGTATGTAGGGTGCATCACAACACAGCTTGGTCAGCAACAGGCACATAACTGAGGATAGCAGCAGTAGTCTATCATTCTACAGAGTGTAAGATTATTCACAAGTGGAAAACATTAAAGACAGTTGACAATCTTACCAGGAGTGGATGTCCCAGCAAATTCACCCAATGTCAGACTCTGCAATACTCAGAGAAACCTAGCAAAAATCCCTAGGGCTACAATTCGGACTCTAAAGGATTCAGCATGTTAAATATTCAAGTTCATGACAGTATAATTAGAAAAAGATTCAAAACGTGTTTGGAACAATTACCATGAGAAAGCCTTTTCTGTCCAAAAAGAAAATGGCAGCACAGCAAATGATTGCAAATTTGCATTTGAGCAAGCCAAATGGCTCCTGGAGCAATAGCCTTTTGGATAGACGAGTTCTCTGGATCAATATGTTAGGCTATGGGTTGAACTAGATGGACTTAGTCTTCCTTCAACCTTAAAAACTATGTATAATCCCCAGTGCCATGTTTGGTGAAAACCAAACATAGCACATCAGCAAACACCTCATATCAAGCACGGTGGTGGAGTGTTGATGATTTGGGCTTGTATTGCATCCAAAGGACTGGGTCATCTTGTAATCTTTGAGTCGGCTGCAAACTCCTGTGTACCCCAAAGTATTCTAGAGTCAAAAAAGAGGCTATCCAAAATCTAAAGCTTGGCCGAAACTAGGTAATGGAACGGGACAATGATTCCTAGCACTCCAGCAAATCTACATCAGACTGAAAAAGAAAAGAATCAATATAATGAAATGGCCTAGTCAAAATCCAGACCTAAACCCAATTAAAATGCTGTGATAGGACCTTAAGAGACTTGTGAATAAATGAATGTCCACAAAACCTTAATGAACTTAAGCAATGTTGTAAAGAAGAGTGGGTAAAATCTTTCAGAACGATTTGAGAGACTGAAAAAGTCATACGATAAACGATTACCTCAAGTTATTTCTGCCAAGAGGGTTCCACAAGTTATTGATTCATGGGGTGTACTTAATTTTTCACACATTGTTTCTGCATTTTGGTCTATGTTTTGTTAAGTAAATGAATAAATACTGACTTGGTGTAATTTGTCATGTGCTGTTGTTCATCAGAGTGTGTATTTACCTAATTTAAGACCTTCTAGGTACCAGCTATTTTATTATGTACTGATATAGGAAACCATAGAATTCAAATTGGGTGTAATTAGTTTTGCTCAGTGTTTGTGTAGTGCTGGAATGTTAGAAGTCAAATGTGTCAAAGTTGCAAAACTCTGAAGATACGAATCGTGGGTGGAAGAAGTGTTCATGGCGGTCAGGGCCAAACAGAAAAGATGGGAAAAAAAGCTAACGTTTTAGGCAGGTGTTGAACAAATGCTGCAAAGTAAGAATGCTTTAAAAATAGAAGTGTTAATCATTTACTTTTATCAATTAGCAAAATGCAAAGAAACTGAGTAAAAGAAAATTTTTAATGAAATCAATATTTGGTGTGGCCCCCTTTGCCTTCAAAACAGCAACAATTCTTCTAGTACACAGTTTTTGAAGGAATTTGGCAGGGAGGTTGTTCCAAAAATCTTGGAGAACTAACAGATCTTCTGTGAATGGAAACTTGCACAAATCCTTTTGTAATCCCTAACAGACTCATTGATGTTGAGATTAGGCCTCTGTGTGAGCCATATCATCACTTCTTGGATGCCTTATTCTCTACATGGAAGATAGTTTTTAACGACATTGACTGTATGTTTGGGGTCGTTAACCTGCTACAGAATAAATTTGGAGCCAATCAGACGCCTCCCTGATGGTATTACATGATGGATAGGTATCTGCCTGCATTTCTTCTGTATTTCTTAACACCGAGGACATCCTTATTCTTGGCTAAATTCCCATCTCCATTTTCTGAAATGCAGCACCAACTCTGCATGGAAGCTCCACCATGCTTCACTGCTGCTTGCAGCACTCATTATTGTACCCTTCTCCAGCCCTTGGCTAACAAACTGACTTCTATTACAGCCAAATATTTCAAATTTTGACTCATCAGTCCAGAGCACCAGCTGCCATTTTTCTGCACCCCAGGTCTTGTGTTTTCATGGATAGTTGAGACACTTGCACTTGTTTCCATGTTGAAAGTATGTTTTTTGGCTGCAAATTTTCCATGATGACCACTTCTGGCCACACTTCTATGAACAGTAGGTGGGTGTAGCTGGATCCCACTGGTTGCCCAAATTCTGAGCTGATGGCACTGTTGGACATCATCCAATTTAAAAGGTAAATAAGCATGATGTGTGTTTGATCTTCTGCACTAAATTACCTTGACCAGGCACTGAGTCTACAATCCTCAACATTGCCCATTTCTTGGTGTCCTTGATGTCATTAAGAACTATCTTCAGTGTAAAGAAGAACAAGAAGTCCTGGAATTGATTATATCACTCCCACAAAGACCTGCCCTCAACATCATCAAGATCTGTGGTTAGTTCTTCAAGATGTTTGTAACAACCTGCCTGCTGAGTTCCTTCAAAAAACGATTTTTGGGCCCAATTTGCCAGATAAAAATAATCTGCCTAATAATTCTGCACACCTAAATGATGGGCGTTGTACCTTTAGGTCTCATCCTCCCTCATTACACAAATACACATCACTTGATCTGCTTCAAACTAATAATTATTCAAGTTTATACAGCTTGAAATTGGAAAATCTGCATAAAAATTATGGTATAAATACGCACTAACCTAATAATTGTGCACACAGTTTAGTCCTAAATACCTCCTTTCTATTGCTCACTATTAGACAATTCAGGCTAGGGAGATGTACTCTTTAAGGCTGGGGTCGGTCCGATTCTCTTGTAATTCTTTTATGCGAGAGAATCGGACCGATCATGCTAAGGATCATGCTCTGTCAGAGTTTGAGCAGAGAGTTATGACGCGCCCCCTGGGCCGCGTGGGGAACCCGGAACCGGGCCTCTGGTGGGATGCTGGGGGTGGTAGTCTCAGTGTGGCGGCGACCCGGTCCGTGGCTCAGGGTGGTCAAACCAGTGGCAATCTTAGTGTAATAACAAATGTCCGACTACGCCACCCGTGGATTGCGGTCAGTGGGGACCGCCGCTGCGCTGCAGACCGCTGAGGCTGATGTTGTAAGCGCAGCCAAGTATGGGATAACTCCCCACGGGAGAAGTATTTCCTCAGGGCAGCTAGTGTGGATGATGGGAGTGATGGTGTGAGCGTCCCAGTACTAATGGTGCTGGTGCGGCGATGAAACACAGAGACCTGTGGTGCAGTGCAGGGTCTTTACTGGTGTTATAAAGCAGACCCTCCCGGGAGTACTGGTTAGCAGTAGAGGCCTGGTCAGTCTGTGAGCAAGCAGGATCTCCCCTGGCCAGGCGGAGTTGTAGGCCTCCCCGTCTATCTGCACTCTTTCCTGGCTGCCTTGCTGTAAGCGGTTACAAGTAGCCCACGTCCCTGAGTATACCATGTGGTGCTCACCCGTATGGCTGGTGACTTGGGGCCTTCTGTTAGCCTCCGCTCCTGGATGGCGGCGCTGGTCCCTTTCTTGTGACTGAGCCTCCGGGCTTCTATGGCCAGAGGACCTGGAATCCCCTGCCGGCTGGTTTCTGCTGCTGGGTGTATATCAGTCCCCACAGCCTCGGACTCCGGTGTCCGGTTGTAGTGTCCTCAGCCAGGGCGAGCTCTGCTCAGCTCCAGCCCCTGGTCTTCAGCTACTGTTCCTACAGAGCTCCTGATGTATCTTTCCCTCTCCAAGCTCTAACTCTCTAATCCCGCCCCAGACCCAGTTTATAAGGGCAGATTCCTCCCCTCCCAGGTCTGGGCGGGCAGTGTTGCATGCTTAGGGCTCCTGACCAGAGAAACCTCCCACTTGCTCTCAGACATAATATTTCTATTACTGTGGCAACCAGACCCCTGGGGTGCCACATTCCCCCCTAGTAAATTTTAGTACTCCGGTACTAAACAGATTTTTAAAGAAACATAAATACAAGGGTATAACAAGAACAAGACAACATGAAAAAGTACATTTTGTGGTCACGGCGTTTCCGTAACCGGGTGTCCATATCACCCAAGGTGAAGTTTGTGAAACAAGAGGGCGTCCATGTCACCCAAGGTGAAGTCTTAAGCGAGGTAGGGGACCTGTCCAAAGCAAACCCCTTGCGTTGGCCTTGGGCATGGCTTCAAGGCTGAAGCTAGCTACTTTGGGCCGCAAGGAGGCCACGCCAGACAGGTTTTCTCTTCCGTGGCCGTCTTCGCAATAGGCACAATGTGCAACTATCTACAAGAATTGTTCCGGTTATCCAGTGTCCATAACCTGTTAGTCCATAGAAATCTGCAGGGTAACTGAGAAACATAATTAATAACAGGCAACAACAAAAACCGTAAACATCTTCAAGAAACAGGTAAATTTACAGTGCATTACTTTATATTCTCCAGCGAGCGGGCATCTGACCTTTAGTGACTCTAGTGGACCTACGGAGCTCACTAACTGGTTCTGCACTACAGGGTGTAGGAGGTGTTATGGGTAAGCTGGGCAGCTGTCTGTGCACTCTTTGGCTCACTAGGGGCACGGCAGGCTCGCTACTAGCAGAGGGTTGATTCTCCTGCGCTGCTGGTGTGGACTCTTCTGCCTCCTGGGCCAGCTGCTCTTCCAGCTCTACCTGGTCTTCTGTAGGCACTTGAGGGGCTGGCTGGAGAAAGGTGAGGACGGGCACCACGATAGCGTTGTTTACTTGTGTCCAGGATCGGGGAAAGTCTCCGAGTACGGTGCTGATCATTTCCTCCTTTTCCTCTACGGGTTGAGGGTCTTCCTGATCTTCATCCGTGCTTTGCAACTTCTCGGGGCACTTTTTCAGGTGGTCTCTGGAGACAGTGGCTGTGGTCTCTCCTCCATCCTTGCTGATGACATACACCTTTGGATTATTGTGGCTTTAGGGCAGTACGGTGTACGGGTCCTTTTCCCACTGGTCGTCCAACTTATGGAGCCGCCTTTTTCTTTTCAAGACCTGCTCTCCAGGTACCAGGGCAACAGCGGGAGCATGTTGGTTATAAGTCCTCTCCTGCCTTTCTCTTGATTGACAGAGACTTCGCTCGACGCTCTCCTGTACTTTCCGGTACTGCTGCTGCCATTCTGTATCCCAGTCTGCCTCTGGCGAGGTGTCCTCGGGTGTCAGGACTCCCATATCCAGGTCAACAGGCAGCTTACCAGGTCTTGCTCGCATTAGGTAAGCCGGGGTACAGTTGGTGGAACCTACCGGGATGTGGTTATACAGGTCCACCAGATCGGGCAGTTTCTCAGGCCACAGACTGCGTTCTTCCAGGGGCAATGTTTTTAGCAGATCTATCACCACCTGGTTCATCTTCTCGCAGAGTCCATTGGTTTGGGGGTGATAGGGCGTTGTTCTTATCTTCTTGCAGCTATACAGGTTGCAGAACTCCTGGAAGACCTCCGCTTCGAAGGCTGGTCCTTGGTCAGTCAGCACTTGGTCCGGGTACCCGTGTGGACGGCAGAAGTGCTGCTGGAAGGCTCTAGCTGCTGTTTGAGCCGTTAAGTCCTTGACGGGAACCACCACCAGGAACCGGGAGTAGTGATCTACGATTGTGAGGGGTAGACATACCCAGATCTGCTCGGAGCCAGTTTCACATGGTCCAGGGCTACCAGTTCCAGTGGCTGTCTGGTGGGCTGCAGGGGAGTCTTCTGGCTGGCACGGTCCTTTCTTCTTAGGTTGCACGGGCCACAGTCTCTGCACCACCTCTCGATGGCTCCTCTCATGCCTACCCAGTAGAACCGTTCATACAACAAGTACTCCATCTTCTTCCATCCAAAATGTCCTGCTCCGTTGTGGTATGCCTCCAGAACCATAGCCGCGTCTCGTCTTAGGACCACTACCTGCCAGGTCAACTCATGTGTTCGAGAGTTAACCATTCTCCGGCACAGCTTCTCCCTGTAGAGGAACAGCTTACTTTTCTCCTTCCACAGTTGCTTGGTCTCCTCCGGAGCATCTGGGTCAAGACGGGCATCGGCCTGTGTCAGCATTTCCTTCACCAGACGGACTGCGGGATCACTGTCTTGCGTTTCCGCCCAGCTGTAGTGGGGCAAGGGATTGAACGTCACAGAGCGCCTGTCCTTCACACGGTGGGAATACAGGGTAATCCCATGACGGTGTAACGCAGGGAGCTTGACTTCTTCCAGATCTTCTGGATCTTCCCCTACGTCCGGTAAGTTTGGCATTCTAGACAGGGCATCCGCGTTGGCATTTGAGCGTCCCGCCCAGTATTTGATGGTGAATTCATAGTTGGACAGGCGGGCCATCCATCTCTGCTCCAGGGCACCGAGCCTTGCAGTGTCCAGAAGTGTCAACGGGTTGTTATCCGTGTACACGGTGAACTTGGAAGAGGCAAGGTAATGCTTGAAACGTTCGGTCACTGCCCACACCACTGCCAGGAACTCCAGCTTGAATGAGCTATAATTCTCAGGGTTCCTCTCCGTGGGCCGTAGCTTTCGGCTGGCGTAAGCGATTACCCATTCTTTCCCCTGCTGGATCTGGGACAGTACGGCTCCTAGCCTGATGTTGCTTGCGTCCGTGTGGAGGATAAAGGGCTGGCTGTAATCAGGGTACGCCAGGATTTCATCCCCCGTGAGGGCCATCTTCATCTGGCAGAAGGACTCCTCTTCCAGCTTTTCCCACCTGAAGGAAGGCTTCTGGTTTTTGGCTTTCCGAGATTGACCTTTCAGGAGGTCCTGCATAGGGGCTGCCATTTTGGTGAAACCGGGAATGAATCTTCGGTAGTAGCCTACCAACCCGAGGAACTGCCGCACTTCCTTTATGCTGGAGGGTCTTGGCCAGTCTTTAATCACGGTGATCTTATCGGGGTCGGGAGCCACTCCATCAGCACTCACCACGTGTCCCGGGTATTGCACCTTTGGTTTCAGGAGGTGACACTTGGAGGGTTTCACCTTTAAGCCATAGTTTGCCAGAGCTTCAAACACTTCGGCCAGGTGTTTCAGGTGGTCCTCGTAGGTCTTGGAATAGACGATGACATCGTCCAGGTATAATAGGACCGTCTCGAAGTTCCGGTGTCCCAGACAGCATTCCATAAACCGTTGGAAGGTTCCTGGTGCGTAGCAGAGCCCGAACGGCATACAGTTAAATTCGCTGAGACCCATCGGGGTGGTGAATGTGGTCTTCTCCCGGTCCGCCTCTGCTACAGGAACCTGCCAGTACCCGCTAGTGAGGTCCAAAGTAGAGAAGAAGTTAGCAGATTTTAATGCAGCTAAGGACTCTTCTATCCTTGGTAACGGGTACGCATCTTTGTGTGTGATACGGTAGACCTTCCTGTAGTCTACACACATTCTCATGGTGTTGTCTTTCTTTTTCACTAAGACTAGTGGAGCTGCCCAGGGGCTACAGCTGTCCCTAATTACCCCAGCCTCCTTCATGTCCTTTAACATCCCCTTGGCGTGCTGACAGTGTGCAGGGAGTACGGGTCGGTATCTCTCCTTTATGGGAGGATGGTCTCCCGTTGGGATGTGATGTTCTACCCCCTTTACTCGCCCGAAGTCTAGCGGGTGTTTGCTAAACACTCTCTCGTACTCCTGAACCACCCGGTAGACTCCCTGTTTTTGGTGTGAGGGAGTGGAGTCAGTACCCAAATGCAGTTGCTGACACCAGTCCTCCATTGGTTTCTTAGAGCCGTTACCTTCCTCTGGTTGAGATGGAGGCAAGGGTTCCACGGCCTGTACAGAGTTCTGGTTTATGGTGAACAATTCGGCTAGCGTGGCATACCGGGGCAGGTATACTTCTCTCTCCCCGATATTTATGATGCGGACGGGCACCCTCCCATGACGTACATCGACCACCCCCCGTGCTGTCAAAATGGTGGGCCTACTGTCTGAGTAGACGGGTTCTACCATTGCTTGGTAGTCTCTACCTCTTAGACCAATAGCTGCCCGGCACCAAATCATCATCTCACTTTTTGGGGGCATGGCAATAGGGAACGGGTCACACATTCTCACGCTACCTATCTCACCACCAGATAGTTCCACTTGTTGCCGCTTCATCAGTGCCCGGATCTCTTTTTGGAGCACACGCTGCTGGCTGGAACTGGCGTTCTTGGCAACCTGCTGCAAAATAAGAATCACCTCTGCAAGACAGTTCTCAATTACGTTAGTACCTAGGGTTATTTTTGGGTGACTCTCGCGAGGTCAATGTCCACAATGATCAGTCCTTGTGCCGGCAGTTCAACTTTACCGACCTTGATGGTCACTTCTTTAAATCCTATGTGTGGCACGGGCTGACCATTGCTGGCGATAATGCTCAGGTCGTCATCTGGGTAGCGGGTTATGTCCGAGTCATTCCAGTACCGCTTGAAGAGCACGTATGGGATGGTGGTGACCTGTGACCTGGTGTCTAGTAGGGCACTCATAGGAATGCCATCCAGTACCACAGGCAAGACCGGACGTCCCCCTACGTATTTATCACGCCAGTTCGATGGGCCTGATGATCTTATGCCTGGGGGTTGGCCCTCTACCCCAGGTTGTGCCCGTTTAAATGACAGTACCTTGACATATGTCCGGGTTGATTGCAGCGGCGACAGATGGGTTGTCCGTCCTCTTTGTATCGGTCGCTGGGTCTTCCTCTGGCCGGTGGGGTCCTCCTCAGTCGGCGCCACGGGACGTCCTCCGGTCCGGATGCCAGCTGGATCTTTCCTGGAGAAGAGACCTGTAAAGACTGCACAGTTCTGGTTAGCGCGGCAACGCTCTTAGTCAGCTCTTGGACCTGATGGTGCAGGTCTGTAGCCGGGTTATTGTTCAAAGCCTGCGCATCAGCTCCCACAGGCCCTGCAGACAAGGGCGCCGCGTCCTGGTGATAAGTGATAGCAGGGCGCCTGTGGGTCACAGCGCCACCTGGTGCCGGTTCTCGGAACACCCGGATGGCTCTGTCCTTGAACTGTGCAAAGTCCAGGTCAGGGTCCTGTAAGGCCATTGCCCGCAACTGGGTTCGGTGGGCATTGCACAGTAGACCCTCAATAAATTGTTCGGTCAACAGCTTGTCTTCATTTCCCACGCTGTCAGGGTCTGCCTGCTTAATGGCTCTCAGGGCCTCTTGTAGGTTTAGAGCATAGTCTCTTATACTTTCATGTGCCCGTTGTTTGCACCCCTGAGTACTGGGGTAGCCAGGTTGCCCCCGGGATATAGGGCATGGTGAATGGCATGACCGCTGCAGCGGTTGCGCTGGCGGCCGGTGTGGCGGTGGAGCTCCCCTCGGTATCCGACATCCTTCTACCCCCCTAGTGGACCGTGGCCTACCTTGCGATGCTCTTCTTCCGTAGGCCGCGGCTCCGCAGTCAATCGTCGGGGTAGAGGACCTGGCGCCGCGCTCCGATGACGTCAGCGTCGCTCTTCCTCCCTTCCAGGACCTTGCGCAGCGTCAGTGCGTGGGGCGGAGCTTCGGATCTCTCGCGCTTTCGGCGTCCACGCCCCTCTTCTCCCCATGCGGCGTCCCGAAGATGGCGTCCGATGGCGGGAAGAGGCTGCGGATGGCGGGAAGACGGCTGAAGATGGCGGGAAACGATCCAAGATGGCGTCTGATGGCGGGAAACGACTCCGGACGGTGGGAAACTTCGCCACAGGTAAGTACAAAAGTCTTTTTCAGGCACGCAGTACCCGGTGGTTGCGGGCACGAAATCCTGCTGACTACGCCAAAGTTGACGCGCCCCCTGGGCCGCGTGGGGAACCCGGAACCAGGCCTTTGGTGGGATGCTGGGGGTGGTAGTCTCAGTGTGGCGGCGACCCGGTCCATGGCTCAGGGTGGTCAAACCAGTGGCAGTCTTAGTGTAATAACAAATGTCCGACTACGCCACCCGTGGATTGCGGTCAGTGGGGACCGCCGCTGCGCTGCAGACCGCTGAGGCTGATGTTGTAAGCGCAGCCAAGTATGGGATAACTCCCCACGGGAGAAGTATTTCCTCAGGGCAGCTAGTGTGGATGATGGGAGTGATGGTGTGAGCGTCCCAGTACTAATGGTGCTGGTGCGGCGATGAAACACAGAGACGTGTGGTGCAGTGCAGGGTCTTTACTGGTGTTATAAAGCAGACCCTCCCGGGAGTACTGGTTAGCAGTAGAGGCCTGGTCAGTCTGTGAGCAAGCAGGATCTCCCCTGGCCAGGCGGAGTTGTAGGCCTCCCCTTCTATCTGCACTCTTTCCTGGCTGCCTTGCTGTAAGCGGTTACAAGTGGCCCACGTCCCTGAGTATACCGTGTGGTGCTCACCCGTATGGCTGGTGACTTGGGGCCTTCTGTTAGCCTCCGCTCCTGGATGGCGGCTCTGGTCCCTTTCTTGTGACTGAGCCTCCGGGCTTCTATGGCCAGAGGACCTGGAATCCCGTGCCGGCTGGTTTCTGCTGCTGGATGTATATCAGTCCCCACAGCCTCGGACTCTGGTGTCCGGTTGTAGTGTCCTCAGCCAGGGCGAGCTCTGCTCAGCTCCAGCCCCTGGTCTTCAGCTACTGTTCCTACAGAGCTCCTGATGTATCTTTCTCTCTCCAAGCTCTAACTCTCTAATCCCGCCCCAGACCCAGTTTATAAGGGCAGATTCCTCCCCTCCCAGGTCTGGGCGGGCAGTGTTGCATGCTTAGGGCTCCTGACCAGAGAAACCTCCCACTTGCTCTCAGACATAATATTTCTATTACTGTGGCAACCAGACCCCTGGGGTGCCACAGTTATCTTATTGTGATCCCATTCTTTCGCATGAGGAAATCGCAGCACAGGTGTGGAGAGGACGGAGAACTTAATTTCTCCATTTTCTCTATTGTATCTGTGCGCATGCATTGGACTACACTCGGATGGCATCAGAGTGCAGTCTGATGTTTCACACACACCCATAGACTTTTATGAGTGAGTGTGATCCAATTATCGGATGCACTTTCGGCATGCTGCGATTGTTTTCTCATGTCGAATTGGCAGATCTGCACTACCCCATAGTATAACATTGGGCCAAGTTCTATCCAAAAAAATATCAGATAGCACTCAGCCATGTTATACGCTCGTGTGAGCGAGCCCTAATGGCACTACTGATTTTAAGTTCTGAAAATTTTCACTACCTCATTGTCACTACAGCTCAAGAAACATCTACATAGATGTGAGTGACAACTTAGGTTAGTGTTCCATTAACTAGGAGATATAACTACAATAATAGATAACATATGTCGTCTAAGCAAACAGTTTACACAGGCCACAAATAACGCCCACATAACAAACCTAAGTACTTGTTATTAGTACAACTGTAACTGACTGTAAACTTATAATGACCACAGTAAAGGTGCCGACACACAGGGTAGCCGTCTCGCCCTACTTCCGCTTACACATGTGTTTTCAGTGGAGAAAGTGCAGTGGTGAAAGCTAAACTCCTCTGGGGGCAACCAAACTCCCCAGAGGGCTAAAGGATCGACTAATTTTTTTTTCACTGACATACACATCCAATGGTAGGTTGTTAACAAAAAAAAAAAAAGAGACAGCAGGATCTGCTGGCTTTATTCTAATGTGTATAGAGTCCTTATGAAATTTCCTTATGCCCACTTTAAGACCATGTTCACACGTTGCTTTTTTTGTTGCTTTTTTTCTGTGGACAAAACCTGATCTCTTGGCAGTAAAAAAGCTGCAGACAAAAAGCAGGTTTTGCTGCTTTCCTTGCTGCGTTTTTCAGGATCCCAAGGTCCAGCTTTGCTTCCACCATACAAGCATTAACAATGCAAGGTGTTGAGCCACCAATGCAAGACATAAGTGAAACCATAAAACATTTTTTGGAAAAAAAAAGGTAATTTGATTAAATTATTTAGTGGGAAAAAAAATTTTGTGTCTGAAAAAATAGTGACTATTCTGAACAAAAAAGTTCATATGAGTTTATGAAAAAATACGCAACTGCAAATATAAAAACGGGGGGAGTTAAACTTGTCGGGAATAGTTTACCCAAGACATTGGTAGTTCAATGGGTAGGTCAGCTATTGTTCAATTTCACACATTGGTCAGGCTTTGTTTACTTTAACACATATCACTAATTGAATTAAACTGTACTAATATAACTGCCATTCTCAGGTGAGGACACCAAGACATTTTGATTTAAACTTGGGAAAAATCACAAAAATAAATGGGTTTCACATCCTGCCGTACATGTATTTTTTTTTTTTACTAAAAACGCTGCAAAAACTGATGGCAACATTTTTTGCACTTACTCATTACTTTCTATGGGTGAAAAAACGCTGAAAGAATTGACATGCTGCAGCTTTCAAAAAATCAGCAGTTTTCCAATTCAGTCAGGAAAAAAGACCCAATCGTGTACATGAGATTTCAGAAATCTCATAGCTTTTGCTGGTACTGTAAAAAGCAGCTATTAATTTGCATAAAAAAGCGGAATGTGTGAACATAGCCTGAACTTGTACCAAGTTGGCCTTTATTTTTCCCATTGCCATGCCTATCCATGGGATTACAAATCACACACAGAACCAAGCGAAATATTACACTCATGAATAAAAACAGAAACATGACAAGAGTATCATGGAAAAATATTAGGTCACGTAGTCTTTATTACAGCTTGAGAATAAACAGGAAAATAAAACCAATCAATTCAACTGAGAAATAAATAAATGATTAGCCCTAGGCTCAACCAAAATGTAGTCACAATCACTATATAGACTTTAGAATAGATTATTATTCAACTCACCAGTAAGTCAGTGACATTACCCCTCCTTCTAATAAATATGGTGTAACAAGAATAATGATGAAAATCACATGCAAATTGGGTGGGAAACTGCACCTACACATTAGGATATACATTTTTAAATTGTAACAAGCCCCTCAGCCCCAGGAGAACGTCTTAAATCTTATAACTAAAATCCAATGACCAATCTATAACTGGGCAGCTGTTTTAATGCACCCCGAGCTACAGCACAAGATTCAGCAGCAAAATAAGCAATTTGAGACTCAAAAATGTCCCTCCAAAATCACACTGATAAATAAACCGTGGTGAGTATAATCTCATGTGGATCCTTCCCTATTGACCAGCATCTTTATAACAATAATAATTTTTAATCCTATAGTGCCAAAATATTGCACAGCACTTTACAATTCAGAGGCTACTTGTGCAAACAAGATAAGACAGAGTAACACATACCAAGAAGAGTGAGGGCCATGTTCGCAAGCTTACAATCTATGAGAAAATAGGAGTAGCATAATAGGTAAAAATAGAGTGCCTGTCATGTATGGTCCAGACATAAGTATAATAAATAGGGGCATTCAAATAACGCTGCATGAACCGGTTACCAGCCAGTATTTTTACAAGTACAGGTACAAAATGCGTGGAAGAGGGAAAAGGTAATAGATAGATTAGTGAGGTCTAAAGAAGTGTGCTTTTAGGGCATGCTTGAAATAGTAGATAACGGGAATTAACTGGATTGCCTAGGGTAGTGCATTCCACAAAACTGGTGCAACACAAAAGTAGTTCTGGAGACAGGAGTGGGACTTCAGATTATACAGGATGTCAGTGTGTAAGAGTGATACATTTATATTGGATATTGTAGTGTATGGGCAACCAGTGCAAAGACTGATATATGGTGGCGGCATCAGTGTAGCGGTTTGACAGAAATATTATCCTGACTGCTGTATTCATGATAGATTGAAGAGGGGAGAGTTTAGTAAGAGGGAGAATGATTAGTAGACAGTTGCAGTAGTCCAAGTGAGAATGATTCAGAGCAACAGTAACTCAACGTTTTTGACAATGGAAAATGGTAACACCTTGTAGTTAAGTTATTCATACATTTCCAGGCAGAATTTTAGATGCATGATAACTGGAGCCACAGGGGCTGTCAAAACATTATACTGAAGACCTGTCTTTAGGATAGGTAATCAATATCAGACCAGTGGGGTACATCACCTGTCACCACCACCGATCCTTTAAAAATTAATAGAAGCCTAACTGCAGTCCCCAGCCATCGCTACTACAAAGTAGATGAAGCTTTGCTGATCCAACCACCTGTAAACAGCTGGTTGTTGGGGTGCTGGGTGTAGAACCCCCACTGACTGATGTTGATGACTTATTATCTTAGGATTAGTGTTGAGCGAGCATGCTCGACACTGCTCGGTACTCGCCCGAGCATCTCACTACTTGGGATGTTCGCCGAGCACCGAGCATTTCCGGGTTACTCGGGCGGGAGCTTGGGTCTCCGCCCTGCATGTTTGGCGCTCTTTACAAAGCCAATGAACATGCAGGGATAGCCAGCCAGTCACTGTAATGCCGCAGCCATGTTGGTTGTGGGCATTACAGTGATTGGCTGGCTGCACAGCGTCACCTCGAGTATTTAAAACCGGGCGCCGCCATCTTGGACACAGTCGCTCCGGATCAGACGGTGTAGGGTCAGTGCTGCTGAGCTACGGAGAGATTTATGCTGCGAAATAGGTAGTGTAGAGTTTCTAAAGCCTGCAAAATCAAACAAACAGTCCTTCTCAGGACTAATATCCATCCCAGATATCAGGCAGGCAGGCAGGCTGTATAGGAGACGCAGTGGTTATACCAACAAACACTGCATTACAGTCCTGTGTGCTGCTTCTCAAATTGCTAGCCTTAGCCCCAGGTCTCAGGGGCCAGGAAAAATCCTTTTTTTTCATCTAAATCCTCTTTTTTTTTTTTTTTTCCCCTCAGTCAGACTGTACAAATACCCGTCTTATTAACCTTTTGGTATCCCCCCCCCCCAAAAAAAAATTGAGTGTGTCTGTGAGTATTCAGACACAAATATATCTGTTTAAAAGATTCTAGTGAAGGCCAGAGAACTAGAACTGTGGTTTTCCTCTTCCATGGTTCAAATCTGGGTGTAATCCACCTTTTTGCATGAAAAAAAGCAGTTTGAGTGTCTCGCTGACTGTTCAGACACAAATATATCTATTTTAAAGATTCTGGTGTAGGCCAGAGAAATAGAACTGTGGTTTTCCTCTTCCACGGTACTAATCTTTTTATTAACCTTTCCTTTTGCCATTGATAGCACGAGTGTAAGCTATTTAACTTCATTTACAATGGGCAAGGCGCGTGGCAAGGGACGTAGAACTGGACGTTCTGGTGATGGTGCGTGTAGAGGACGGGGCCGTGGCCAAGGTGAAAATGTGCCACAACCAACAGCCACATCTTCTCGCTCCCAGTTCTTGACCGAATTACTAGAGAAGCACACAACAACACCACTATTGCCAACTAATCAGTGTGAACAGGTTATTAATTGGATAGCAGATAATACTTCCAGTCACCTGGGCACCACCACCTCTGGTCTGTCTTCAACACGGTCAAGTGTTAGTAGCCGTGAGTCTTGACCGCATACTCCTCCTCACTCTGATGCTCCTTCCTCCCACCATGCCAAGTGTCGTCAGACAGCAACTGATCGCAGAGTTGGACACTCTGAAGAGCTGTTCACTGGTCCATTTCCATATTTGTGCCCCTCGCCTGCTCCGCTTGAAGAGGTGGAAGAGGAGATCCCATGTAGCGATGGCCAAATATTTGAACAGCCATGGCCACAGGAAAGCGACGCTGGCAATTTGTCACAAGAGGTGGATGATGACGAGACACAATTGCCACGAATTGAGGAGGAGGAGGTGGTGGATGATCTAGTAACTGACCCAACGTGGCAGGAGGACACGCAGAGCGAGGCCAGAAGCACACAGGGGGAGGGAGGCAGAGTACCCCAACAGGCAGGAAGAAGCAGTGTGGTGGCCGCAGACAGAAGGCTGGCAACCGTTGCCCGTAACACCAACACGAGGGACGTTGCCAGTACAACCGGTAGGTCTTCCAGAGTCTGGAATTTTTTTAAAGACTCTGCTGATAAACCCAAAAAGGCCATTTGTACACCTGCCAGGCCAGCATCAGCAGGGGTGACAAAACTACCAGCCTGACCACCACCAGCATGATCAGGCACATGTCAGCAAAGCACCCTACTTTGTGGGGCGAATCCCAGGGTCCACGACCAGTGTCAGCAGTTGTCACCACTGCTTCTTCTGCTGTTGTGCGTGTAAGAGAACCCCCTGTTGTGCGTGCAAGGCAATCCCCTGTCCATACTGCATGCAAAGATGCCCTCTCCTCTCAGTCTTCACTTGTTATGGCAGTTTCTCAAGAAACCGCATCAACGTCCACGTCCACATCCCACCGCAGTGTTCAATTGTCCATATCCCAGAGCTTTGAACGAAAGCGCAAATTCGCAGCCTACGCCCCACAGGCCACAGTCCTAAATTCGCACATTTCACGACTGCTTGCGTTGGAAATGCTGCCTTTTAGGCTGGTGGAGATGGAATCCTTCCGCAACCTTATGGCGGTGGCCGTCCCTCAGTACTCGGTCCTCAGCCGACACTATTTTGCGCTGTGTGCCATCCCCGCACTACACAAGCACGTGTCCCAAAACATCTGCCGTGCCCTCAACAACGCAGTTACTGGGAGAGTCCACCTGACAACAGACACGTGGACAAGTGCTTGTGGCCAGGGACGGTACATCTCCCTGACGGCACACTGGGTAAACATAGTGGAAGCCGGCACCCAGTCGGACCTTGGGACGGAACACATCCTCCCCACACTGGGGATTGCGGGCCCTATGTCAGTCAGAGTTGCCTCCATAGTGTACAGCTCCTGCGCATCCTCCTCCTCCTCATGTTCAGCCTCCATCTCAGATATCACCACATCAGTTACAAGCTGGAAGCACTGCAGTACTGCCTCAGCCAAGCGGCAACAGGCTGTGCTGAAACTCATAAGCTTTGGTGATAAACCTCACACTGCTACCTACATCCAGGCATGGTCGTGTGTGACAATGGCCGTAACCTGGTGGCGGCTCTGAGGCGAGGCGAGATCACACACGTACCATGCCTGGCTCATGTGCTTAACCTCGTGGTTCAGTGGTTTCTTAAATCGTACCCCGAGTTGCCAGATCTGCTCGTCAAGGTACACCCCGTCAGCTCATTTTCGGAAGTCGGCTGCAGCTTCCGCCGCCCTTGCTGTGTTGCAGCAGCGTTTTCAGCTTCCAGCACACTGACTGGTGTGTGATGTCCCCACACGTTGGAACTCTACCCTCCACATGTTGCAAAGGATTTGTGAGCAGAAGAGAGCAGTTGTGGAGTACCAGCTGCAACAAGGCCGTCGATATTCAGGTCAGACTCCACACATAAAACCTCGGGAGTGGACCTGGATGTCTGACATATGTACCATCCTGACAAACTTTGAGGAGTCCACCAAGATGGTGAGTGGCGATGACGCCATCATTAGCGTCAGCATCCCACTTGTCTGTCTTTTGCAACGCTCTCTGCAGAGAATTAAAGAGCAGGCATTGCAGCCAGAGTATGATGAGATGGATCAAGAACCCATAATGGGCGATTACACACAGCCCAGCCTCATCTCATCCCAACGTGCATTGGGGGACAATGAGGGAGAGGAGGAGGAAGAACAGGAGCTGGTATCATGCGCTGTAGACGGTAGTGCCTGTACAACTGTCATACCGTCGGTTCAGCGTGGCTGGCCTGAGGACAGGGAGGAGGAGGAGGAGGAGAGCATGGTCAGTCGTCATCTTGGTGAGGACACAGAAGTCTTGCCCTTTACCAGTCTGGCACGCATGGCTGACTTTATGTTACGCTGCCTTAACTGTGACTCTCGCGTTGTCAAAATGTTGGGTGACAGTCATTACTGGTTGGTGACACTTTTAGACCCCCGCTACAAGGAGAACTTTCACTCTCTTTTTCCTGAGGTGGAGAGGTCTACAAAAATGGGGCAGTACCAGAAGGTCCTTGCTGCAGAACTGTTAAAAAAAATTCCCATCTGAACACGCTAGTGGCAGAAATCACAGTTCGTTACCCAACCAAGGCGTACAGGCGAGAGAGACTCCAATCCACCAGAGGTAGGGGAACACTGTCAACATTCTGGGACAGTTTTCTGAGACCCGCCCAGCTTACAGGCCATGAGGCGCGGGGTACTCTCACAAGGAGTGGAAAGTTTCAAAAGATGGTGAGGGAGTACCTTGCTGACCGTACCAGCGTCCTCCGTGATTCCTCTGTGCCTTTTAATTATTGGGTATCCAAGCTGGACACTTGGAATGAACTCGCTCTGTACGCCTTGGAGGTCCTAGCCTGCCCTGCCGCTAGCATGAATAACATAAAGTCAAATCCACTATGTTATTTCGAGAAGTGTATTCCCATGCACCGCTTCACACCCACACATGGGTATACGCTTACTCATTTCGACTGTTTTTTGCTCTTCTCCTTATCCTCAGCCTCCACCACCACTATACCCACCAGGGTGACCGTGGTCCGTGTTGCCAGCATTGCAAGTTCCTCCGTCCTAATTTTTTGCAGCTTTTGCTTGGAAGGCATAGGCAAAGACTATGGGAGACCCACTCCCGAATAATGGGAATAATGTTTTTAATATGCTGTACTGCATGGCTCTTGTAAGGGGCATTGCAAGTTCCTCGGTCCTAATTTTTGGCAGCTTTTGCTTGGAAGGCATAGGCAAAGACTATGGGAGACGCACTCCCCAATAATGGGAATAATGTTTTTAATATGCTGTACTGCATGGCTCTTGTAAGGGGCATTAAAATCGTCTTGTTAAGCTACTGTGACCTCCACGTCTCTTCCAAGGGGCATTAAAATCATCTTATTAAGCTACTGTGACCTCAACGTCTCTTCCAAGGGTCATTGATATTCTCTTTTTATTCCACTGGGACCTCCACCACTCTTCCAAGGGGCATTGATATTGTCTTTTTATTCCACTGGGACCTCCATGTCTCTTCCAAGGGGCATTAAAATCGTCTTGTTAAGCTACTGTGACCTCCACGTCTCTTCCAAGGGTCATTGATATTCTCTTTTTATTCCACTGGGACCTCCACGTCTCTTCCAAGGATCATTGATATTGTCTTTTTATTCCACTGGGACCTCCACCACTCTTCCAAGGGGCATTGATATTGTCTTTTTATTCCACTGAGACATCTACGTCTCTTCCAAGGTGCATTAAAACCGTCTTGTTAAACCACTCTGAACTCCACGTCTCTTCCAAGGGGCATTAAAACCGTATTGTTAAGCTACTGTGACCTTCACGTCTCTTCCAAGGGGCATTAAAACCATCCTGTTAAACCACTCTGAACTCCACGTCTCTTCCAAGAGGCATTAAAACCGTCTTGTTAAGCTACTGTGACCTCCATGTTTCTTCCAAGGGGCATTAAAACCATCTTGTTAAACCACTCTGAACTTCACGTCTCTTCCAAGGGGCATTAAAATCGTTTGTTAAGCTACTGTGACCTCCACGTCTCTTCCAAGGGTCATTGTTATTCTCTTTTTATTCCACTGGGACCTCCACCACTCTTCCAAGGAGCATTGATATTGTCTTTTTATTCCACTGGGACCTCCACGTCTCTTCCAAGGGGCATTAAAACCGTCTTGTTAAACCACTCTGAACTCCACGTCTCTTCCAAGGGGCATTAAAACAGTCTTGTTTATATCCAAACTGATGGCGAACAGGCTAGCAGAACTACTCCCGACACTAGTGTCACCAGCACAAGTGGGCTTTGTAAAGGGCAGGAGCGCAGTCACAAACATCAGGAGTACATTACTAGCATTAGACACAGTAAGGAATGGAGATAATAAGAGTAAAGACCCGGCCTTAGTCACATTAGATGCAGAGAAGGCATTTGACAAGGTGAAATGGTCCTGGTTAAAACAAGTCCTGGACAAAATGGGGGTGATGGGCAAATTTAGAAACCTTATAAAAGCCCTATACAATAATCCCATGGCGAAAATTCAAACCCCTGGGCACCTTTCCGCTAGCTTCCTCTTGGAAAAAGGAACACGCCAGGGTTGCCCTTTGTCGCCACTTATATTTAATTTAGCGCTTGAACCTTTGTCATGCTATCTGCAGCAGTATGAAGTATTTGAAGGGCTGAAAATAGGAGACGAGAAGATTAAGGCCTCGTACTTTGCGGACGACATAATACTTTACATGGCAGAGGTAGAAAGAGATTTACCAGGAGTGTTGAATCTTCTGGAGGCTTTTGGGAAATGCTCAGGGTTTACGCTAAACAAAAATAAGTGTGAAATACTGGAATTAAAAGAAAAAGGAAGAGGGCACACAGTGAGAAAAGAGCTGCATGAGATACCGATAGCAGGAGCATACATAACCTATTTGGGCATCAAACTGGGTAGGAGACCAGAGTCAGTGTATAACTTAAACTTTCCCCCAATTATATCTAAAATACAGCAAGAACTAGAAAGATGGCAAAACTTGCCCCTGAGCCTATTAGGTAGGATACACCTAATAAAAATGATGAGCACTGCAAAACTCATGTACCCGCTGCAAACTATACCAACTGTTTTAAAACATGTAGATGTTAAAAGGATAAATTCTTCTATTAGGAAATTCATATGGAAGGGGCGGAGACCTCGGATAAAACTGAAAACATTGATGGCAACAAGGAATGAGGGAGGTGCCAATCTACCAGACATAAGAGGGTACAATCTGGCATGCATATCTAGACACATAATAGACTGGTTAAAAGGTACTAGTAAATATTCTGACACGAACCTGGAAAAACATTATGCAGGGCCCTGGAACTTAGTCGCCCTGCTACATACACCTTTAAATTTACTACCTAGCAAAATTAAGAATTCAATAATATACCGGGACACGATAGCAACATGGAAGGAAATTAGAAAGCGACTAAAATTATCATGGAGAATATCTAGGGACTTGCCTCTGTGGGATAATCCAGCACTAAGACAAATAGGGGAAAACAAGCTTTTCCAAGAGTGGAAAATAAAGGGGATACATAAGGTTGCTAACCTACTACATGAGAAGGAAAACAGGTGGCTATCTGAAGAGGAGACCATCTCAAAATTTAATCTTAAAAAGCAACAATACCTACAATTTGAACAGATAAGAAAGACAGTGATGGTTCACTTGATAAATGTCAGGGAAGAAACAAAAAGGAATGCAATGGATACCCTGCTGCTAAACCGGGCAAGTTCGCATCACAGTGTTTCTGCAATATATAAAGGTATTAAAGAAATCCTTGTGAGGGCGGATGCGAAACAAATATTTGGATCTTGGGAAAGTCAAATAGAAGGGGTAGAAATTGGGGAAAAAATTCTATTAGGTTGGCAGGCGGTGCGTAAAAACATATTGAGTGAGACCTGGAGAGACATGCAATTCAGAATTATGCATAGAGCAATTATAGCCTTTAATATACCAGTTTCCAAAAATATGATAGACCGCCTGACACTGCCCAAAGTGCAAGCTCAAAAGTTCTAACCTACTGCACGGTCTGTGGAGCTGCCCCAAAGTGCAAAAATTTTGGATGGATACAAAAAATATACTAGAGAACTTAGGCGTCCACAATATAGATCTACATCCGCTAACGTTTCTTTTTCATTTTTGGGGTACTGAAAAAAATGAACAACAGAAGGGTGGGAATGTTTTGGCCCCAATGTTCCATACAGTGTGTCTGATAGCTAAAAGAAGTTTATTAAAACATTGGTTGTCTGACTCTATTCCAAGTCCGAACGAAATCATAGCCCAATTGAAAGCCCTGTTTCGCTCGGAAAAGCTGGAAGCCGAGCGTGATAGGGAAAAAAATGTAAAAGCACTCATGACAAAGTGGAGGGGTTTTCTATTGAAGTATTACACAAATGAGGAAATTCAAGGAGCTGTGAAGTCATTTCTATGTACTAGCTGGTATATAGTAGAAGACATGAGTGGAACATTAGGTAGGTTAAAAATTGCTGATCCAAATGTGGAAGGGAAAGAAGCTATAGAACGTGTCGCATAGGTGGGAAGAGCTATAAGACACTGAAATAAATAAAGACAGAACTAACAAGGTCGCTGTACATAGGTATTCCTGTATGTCTGGGATGAGGGAGGGCAGTTGGGGATTATATTGTTAAACTGTTTTCTGTTTTGTTTTTTTTTTGTTTGTTTTTTTTTGTTTTCTCACTGAACATGATATTCAAAAATCCGGAATAATACTATTGATCAACGATGTTACCTTTGCGAGAGATGTATCTTAATGTATCCAGAGTCCAATACTTGGAATACAGTTGTATAAAGTGAAAATTTCAATAAAAAGTATTGTTAAAAAAAAAATGTCTTGTTAAGCTACTGTGATCTCCACGTCTCTTTCAAGGGGCATTAAAACCGTCTTGTTAAACCACTCTGAACTCAACGTCTCTTCCAAGGGGCATTAAAACCATCTTGTTAAGCTACTGTGACCTCCACATCCCTTCCAAGGGGCATTAAAACCGTCTTGTTAAACCACTGTGAACTCCACGTCTCTTCCAAGGGGCATTAAAACCGTCTTGTTAAACCACTCAGAACTCCACGTCTCTTCCAAGGGGCATTAATATCATCTTGTTAAGCTACTGTGACCTCCACGTCTCTTCCAAGGGTCATTGATATTCTCTTTTTACTCCACTGGGGCCTCCACCACTCTTCCAAGGGGCATTGCTATTGTCTTTTTATTCCACTGGGACCTCCACATCTCTTCCAAGGGGCATTAAAACCGTCTTGTTAAACCACTCTGAACTCCACGTCTCTTCCAAGGGGCATTAAAACCGTCTTGTTAAGCTACTGTGACCTCCATGTCTCTTCCAAGGTGCATTAAAACCGTCTTGTTAAACCACTCTGAACTCCACGTCTCTTCCAAGGGGCATTAAAACCGTCTTGTTAAGCTACTGTGACCTCCACGTCTCTTCCAAGGGGCATTAAAATCGTCTTGTTAAGCTACTGTGACCTCCACGTCTCTTCCAAGGGTCATTGATATTCTCTTTTCATTCCACTGTAACCTCCACCACTCTTCCAAGGGGCATTGATATTGTCTTTTTATTCGACTGCGACCTCCACCACTCTTCCAAGGGGCATTAATATTGTCTTTTTATTCCACTGTAGTCTCCACCACTCTTCCAAGGGGCATTGATATTGTCTTTTTATTCCACTGGGACCTCCACGTCTCTTCCAAGGCGCATTAAAACCGTCTTGTTAAACCACTCTGAACTCCACAGCTCTTGAAGGGGCATTGAAATGTTGTTTTTAATTACCTCTAACCTCCACGACTCTTCCAACGGGCATTGCATTTCCTCCTAATTTTAGTCAGCTTTTGCTTTTCAATGCATAGGCGAACACTAAGGGAGACCCACTCCCCAATAATGGGTAGAAGGTTTTTAGTACGCTGTAATCCACGTCTATTTCAAGGGGCATTGCAGTTCCTCATAATTTTGGAAAGCCTTCCATTCACTGCTTAGGCCAACAGTGTACAGGAGACCCAGTTGCTATAAATGGAAAAAACGGTTTAGTTAAGGCCCTCTCACCTCCAAGTCACTTCCAAGGGGCATTAGAGTGCCTCAAAATTTTTAGTAGGCATTGCACTCACTGCATGCCCTATAACTGTGTAGCCGAACCGCTCCTTTTGGTACAGAAACATATCCTACAAGACATGTGTGGTTGACTGGCCTGATATTGATGTTAATGGTCTCTGTTCCTCCTGCTTTTTCTCCTTTGCCACCACCTCATCCATCATTCATCACCTGAAGCTTTGTTTTAACGGGAGTCATAGAACTGGGATAGTAGCAGGAAAACATCCAGCAATCCTCGGAGGAGGTAGGATATGCGCCAAAACGCTGACCACCTCAGGCCTAGCCGCTACTACATACATGCGCTTGCATTCCAAGGAACAGAAAGCTAAGGAGATGGATGGCCGCATGATCATGAATAATTTACTCGTTGTGTAGGAGGCCGACCACTGCTGCTGTCTAACTTCTGAACTTTGTGTTGAAGCCTGATTGACCCAGGACCCGCAATCCTCTATGTCTGGAGGATGTGTTGCATCCCAGTGTCCAACTGTGTCCCGGCTTCCACAATATTAACCCAGTGTGAAGGCGTCAGTGAGATGGACCATCCCTGGTCGCATTCACTTGTCCACGTGTTTGTGGTTAGGCTGTCATTCCCACTAAATGCACTGGGGAGGGCACAGGTAATGTTTTGGTATGCGCGCTTGTGTATAAGGCGCACCGGGACAAATAGGGGCGGCTGGGGACAGTGTATGGACACCCGGCCGCCCCCAGGCGGCTGGGGACCGAGTATGGACACCCGGCCGCCGGGCGGCTGGGGACTGAGTATGGATACCAGGCCACCGACTCAGCAATGACGTGGTGGCCAGATTCCGCCTCCATATGCCTAAAAGGCCCAATTTCAAGTGCAAGCAAGCTAGCAGTATGGTATTGCAGCCTGGGGGTGGGTGGGTGGCAGGCTGCATACTTCCTCTTGCATTGCAAGGAATGGGGGAGGTACAATTGAACACTGCCCTGGGACAAGGACTTGCACGGGGATAGTTGCAAGTCTGCATCTTCTGATGCGGCAAGGATCACTTCTGATGGGCACACTTTTAGGCAGTGACCTGGGTGTCAGAGATGCTTCCAGGGGTCTTCCCCATGCTGTTCCCATGTCTTTTCAGCACTGTATGCATGTGTCACACAGCACATGGCCAGATAAGATTGTAAAATGTTAAAATGACATTTCCTGGTGAATGCATTTATCACGGTTGAAAGCAATACAAAAGTGCAAAAACGCATAAAAAATGCTACTTGTGAACATAACCCAAGGTGTGGAGGAGTATTTTTGTTTTTGGTTATTTATTTTACCATATACACAAGTCTTTACCCTGGAAAGGATGTTCCTTAATATATTTCACAGGAAAGCAGTTTCAGTTTCGTTTTTGAACGTTTTATTGTGAGCCCGTAAAAGTGGCTTAATACCTCTGACCACGTTGTTGACAGCAGTGACCTGGGGGTCAGAAATGCTTCCTGGGGCGATGCCCATGCTGTCTCCATATCATTTGAGCACTGTCACTATCGTTTTTGTCACTTTTTAGGCTTTCTACAGACTGCCGGGGGTGCCGCCGCAAAAATGCTCGGGTCTCCCATAGACTAACATTGGGCTCGTTGCTCGAGCACCCGAGTATCACGGTGAGCTCAGCCCGAGCTTCGAGCACCCGAGCATTTTGGGATACATCATCAGTATCACAAGTCAGTGCAACACCTTTATCCTCACTTACAGGAATATGTGTAAAAGTAAAAGTAAAACCCAATGCAAAGTTTTCTCAGTTTTATAAACTAAAATCTAGGCATTGCTTCTAAAGATATAGAAATCAGAAAATAGCAGAAAACAAACATAGTAATGCTAGTTACGATACAATGGAGCATTTATACCCTGTGAGTCAAAAAAGCATATGAAATATCTGGCAAAAATTGCTTTATACGAGACAATGTAACCCTGGCGGTTCTGTCATACGTGCTGTTTCTTTTCAGCAGCACACAGAAAGATGACTGTGTGGCGGTGAGTGAGCACAGTGTTTGGGCCTTTTAGAATATGGCATGAATTGTGACTTGTATTCTAACTCAGCATGCGATAAAACTTGTCATGTTTTGTTTCACGCTGCCATATCACAAAAAAACGTGTTTCTTATACTATACGTTCTGACGTTAATGAAGTCACACCTGAATGGAAGCCCGCGGAGCTGTAAACTGAGTCATTTCCATTCCTTTTTATTAAAAAAAAAAAATTAACAAGAGACAAATAAGTGGTATATAACATACAAAATCAGTCCATGATTGTACACACAGAATATGGAAATAATCCCCTGTCATCTCGACTGTTAGCTCAGGGATTTTATAGTAATTTTTGCTTTAAGGCTATATTTCCACAATGAGCTTTTGGTGACTTTTTGCTGTTACAGATTTTCAGGACCATTTTTGCACCAAGTAAAATACAGTGGGTTCGGAAAGTATTCAGACCCCTTTACATTTTTCACTCTTTATTTCATTGCAGTCATTTGGTAAATTCTGAAAAGTTCATTTTTTTTTTCTCATTAAAGTACACTCTGCACCCCATCTTAAGTGGAAAAAAAAACAGAAATGTAGACATTTTTGCAAATTTATTAAAAAAGAAAAACTGAAATATCACATGGTCATAAGTATTCAGACCCTTTGCTCAGTCACTCATATTTAGGGTATGTGCCCACGATGCAGAAATGAAGCAGAAAATTTCTGCAGCGTTTCTGCATGTTCTTGGCAGTAAAAACGCATGCGGATTTTACACGCGTTTTTGCACCGTTTTTACATGTGGATTTGACTTGCGTTTTCCAAATGCATTGGGACCTCAAATCCGCATGCAGAAACGCACAAATAATGGACATGCTGCGGATTTTTCCGCAGCATGGGCACAGAACATGCAGATTTTCATTGGGAATCATGGGGCACGGATTACCAAGCGTTTTGCAAGCGTTTACGCTGTGGAAATTCCGCAGCAAAAACGCTTGAAAAACGCATAGTGGGCACACAGCCTTAAGTCACATGCTGTTCATTTCCTTGTGATCCTCCTTGAGATGGTTCTACTCCTTCATTGGAGTCCAGCTGTGTTTAATTAAATTGATAGGACTTGATTTGGGAAGGTGACGCGCCCCCTGGGCCTGTGTTGTGCAGGGAATACCCGGAGCCGGATCGCTGGGGGTTGTAGTCTCCGTGGCGCTGACCCGGTCCATGCCCAGGGTGGTCAATTCAGTAGCAGTCTTAGTGTAATAACAAGTGTCCGACTACTCCACCCGTGGATTGCGGTCAGTGGGGATCGCCGCTGCGCTGCAGACCTCTGAGGCTGATGCTGTTTGCGCAGCCAAGTATGGGATAACTCCCCACGGGAAAAGTATTGCCTCAGGGCAGCTAGAGTAGATGATGAGGGTGATGGTGTGAGCGTCCCAGTACTGATGGTGCTGGTGCGGCGATGAAACACAGAGACGTGTGGTTGCAGTTTCCAATGCTTTACTCACAGTTCTTTACTGGTCCTAGTCACCTCGGTACCGGTAGTGACTGCCCAAGCCGTGCTGCGTCCACCAGGCAAGGGGCTCGACCAACTCCCAGGCAATTCCAGAGCGTGGCACAGGGCTCCCTTCTCTTCCTTTCTCTGGCCGTCCCCACCAGTGACCCACCTTTGTCCAGCTTCCTCGGGCCTTCTCTTGGCGAAACCTATCTCCGGTTTCCCTGACCCTATGTGGTATGCCTTCCTGGTGGATGTAGTGAGGTGTCGCACCAAGTTGTGGTCACAACCTCCGGTCTTTGGCTGAGGAATTTATTGCCTCCACCAATTTGGGTTCCGGTACCCTGTTCTGCCAACCCGTCACCCGCAATCTCCTGGGCCTATGGGGTTCCTTCTGTCCTCGTGTCTCTGGGCCTTTCTCTGTGTTCCTGTTCCTTTCTTACTTTCCTTTCTGTTTCTGTTCCTTCCTTCTGGCTCCGGCCTTCACCCTAGGCCTGCCTCGTGCAGCGGGGCCCAGACCGAGCCACAGCTCCCTGTCAGCCCTCTCTGGCTGAACTCCTTCTCTCACTGAACACTGTTCTAAGATCGTGCTCACCTTATATACCTCCCTCTATGTGTGAGCCCAGGTGACTAGCAACCAATGGGCTCCTACCTATGCCCAGAGACCCACCCCTATCTGCTCTTACACCACTGGGCTTTCCTTCCCCTCCCCACTCCAGACAGGGACAGATGCTGTCTTGCCTGCACTCCTGTCTCGTGGGAGCACCGTTGACCTGTCCCTCGGAAATGCGGTGTGTGTGGTGCATGCAGCTACTGAGTCCTGGTCCACACTCCATCCTTACCCGGGAGTGGAATATCACACCTCTGGCTTGAGGTGCAATACCCCTGTAGCAGCCGAGCCCTCGGGGTGCTACATTGGCACAAACCTGTGTATATAAGACCTCACAGCTCACAGTCCATGTCAGACCAAATGAGACTCATGAATTCAAAGGAACTGCCCAAGGAGCTCAGAGACAGAATTGTGGCAAGGCACAGATCTGGCCAAGGTTACAAAAGAATTTCTGCAGTACTCAAGGTTCCTAAGAGCACAGTGGCCTCCATAATCCTTAAATGGAAGAAGTTTGGGACCACCAGAAGTCTCCCTAGACCTGGCCATCCAGCCAAACTGAGCAATCGTGGGAGAAGAGCCTTGGTGAGAGACGTAAAGAAGAACCCCAAGATCACTGTGGCTGAGCTCCAGAGATGCAGTAGGGAGATGGGAGAAAGTTCCACAAAGTCAACTATCACTGCAGCCCTCCACCAGTCGGGCCTTTATGGCAGAGTGGCTTGACGGAAGCCTCTCCTTAGTGCAAGACATATGAAAGCCCGCATAGAGTTTGCTTAAAAACACGTGAAGGACTCCCAGACTATGAGAAATAAGATTCTCTGGTCTGATGAGACAAAGATAGAACTTTTTGGTGATAATTCTAAGTGGTATGTGTGGAGAAAACCAGGCACTGCTCATCACCTGCCCAATACAATCCCAACAGTGAAACATGTTGGTGGCAGCATCATGCTATGGGGGTGTTTTTCAGCTGCAGGGACAGGACGACTGGTTGCAATTGAAGGAAACATGAATGCGGCCAAGTACAGAGATGTCCTGGGTGAAAACCTCTTCCAGAGTGCTCTGGACCTCAGACTTGGCCGAAGGTTCACCTTCCAACAAGACAATGACCCTAAGCACACAGCTAAAATAACAAAGGAGTGGCTTCAGAACAACTCTGTGACCATTCTTGACTGGCCTGGCCAGAGCCCTGACCTAAACCCAATTGAGCATCTCTGGAGAGACCTGAAAATGGTTGTACACCAACATTCACCATCCAACCTGGCGGAACTGGAGAGGATCTGCAAGGAAGAATGGCAGAGGATCCCCAAATCCAGGTGTGAAGAACTTGTTGCATCATTCCTGAGAAGACTCATGGCTGTACTAGATCAAAAGGGTGCTTCTACTCAATACTGAGCAAAGGGTCTGAATACTTATGACCATGTGATATTTCCGTTTTTCTTTTTTAATAAATTTGCAAAAATTTCTACATTTCTGTTTTTTTTTCAGTCAAGATGGGGTGCAGAGTGTACTTTTATGAGAAAAAAAATGAACTTTTCAGAATTTACCAAATGGCTGCAATGAAACAAAGAGTGAAAAATTTAAAGGGGTCTGAATACTTTCCGTACCCACTGTAGGTTACTTGCATTATTTCGAGAATGCACAGCGTAAAAAACTCACCGAAAGCTCATCGTAGCAACGTAGCCTAAAAGCCCCTTTATGTCGCACAATTTTTTAAGCCACTGAAGATCTGATGGTCATTGTAATGAAAACGATCGTCTCGTCTTACAGAAATGAATCTAATCCCCCTCTCGGGCCAGCATTTACATTTACTGATCTAGCCCCGGCTACAATACATTTAACACCTAGCACAATCGATAAATATCAATGATAAAATACATTTTGATTATTTAACTTCCCTTTTCTTTATCAGGAAAAATTATCACTATGATTGCTCAGAGACCAGGGAATCTTAACCATAATTTACCAGGAAACCTTTTGGTAGTCTTAACTAGACCCAGCATTTAGTGTTGAGCGAGTATGTTCGTTTAACCCTTTCGCCGAGTATACTCGGCCGAGCACCGAGTATTTATAGAATGCTCGGGCTTTAAGTTTTCGTCACTCCGTGAACATGATTTGCAACTGTTTGACAGATTTAATACATGTGAGGAATGCCTGTTTTTCCAGCATTCCTCACATGTATTAAATCTGTAAAACAGTCGCAAATCATGTTCACGGAGCGACGAAAACTTAAAGCCCGAGCACGCTATAAATACTCGGCCGAGTATACTCGGCGAAAGGGTTAAACGAACATACTTGCTCATCACTACCAGCATTGTCTTCTTGACCTTTTGGAGACATGCATCTTAAAAAATATTGTAATTTGGTAAAAAAAAACAAAAAAACATTAAGTCCAATTTGCCCCCCCCCCACCCCATCCTCCCTTCAAAAAGGTAAAATTTACTCTAAAACCTAGAAAAAAAATTTATAGCTGAGAAAAAATACTGACCAAATACTGATACTGAGGCCGTGGCCTAAAGCTAAGGTCACATGACTACATATTCTCTCACCCGTGAGAATCGAATCCTTTTGTTGGATGCGAAGATGGAGAAAACAAATTCTACATCTTCTTCATTATGTCGGTCTGTGGAAATCAGACTGCACTCAGATGTCACCCAAGTGCAGTCCGATGTTTTCCACAGACTCATTGACTTGCATGGCTGAGTGCAATCCGAATGTCAGACGAAAACTCGGGCATGCTGCAATTTTTTCCTCGGACAGATTCTCTGAGGAAAAAATGTGCACGGCCCTATAGAATAACACTGGTCCAAATGAGATCCGATGTTTTGTTGGATCACACACAGACTGAAAATATGGTCATGTGCACGAGCCCTAAGTGCTAGCAAATTTCTAGGCTTACACTCACGACCGAGCACTTATTACGAATTCCACTATTTTCAGTATCTAAAAGGCATAAGTAAAATTAATGCAAATCGTAAGCCATGGTCCGTGGGGGTTTTATTATTTGCTAGTAGAAAATAATGGAGCTATACACAATACATTTGACACTGTGTTCTGACTCTGAACAGGCGTGTCCTTGACCAAGTCTTATTGTTTAATGACAAACATTGTACACTATGATATTTTGCTTGTCTGAAAATACAGGAAAGGAGAGCAAACGGAGACCAAAAGTTTTATTCTTTGGACTCCCTTTGCTTCATTAAACTCATTGGCTTCATACAAGGACACATATAAATCCTGTTTTTCCTGGATTCAGATGGAATCTCTGCATGGATTAATGGAAGCACTGCCGAACACAATGTGGACAGTCTCTAAGTCTGATAAGCTATTTTGACACCAGAGGTTTATTAAACGATTATTCCCAAAATCCTAATATGGTCTCAGTTTTCTATACAAGCAGAATTAATCATGTGTGCCAATGCAACCTATTTTAAAATCCACACTGGATTTGTTCTCCAGTGGTTCTAATGGTGTCGGTCGAGCATGCGCCTATGCATCTAATGACCCTGTGTAATAAAACATCTAAACATCTGACAGCCGGGTTGTAGCACATTTCAGCTATGTTAGGCCAGTTTCACACGTCCAAATATTTACGGTACTGGAAAATACGGTACCGGAGATATCCATGTCCCGTGTATCCATGTGTGTCACACGTCTGGCAACCGTGTGCCATCAGCACCAGCAGGGACAATGATGAGGGTAGTAGTGTCTGTTCCCGCAGTGTCCACCTGTAAAAATAAGATTAAAATAATAAAATCCTTATACTTACCTGTCTGGAGATGTAATCCTCTGACCGCTGACGCAGAGGAGCCGGGGAGAATAAGCCACTCAAGCGAGTGGGCCCCAGATCTGAGCTCAGGAGCGGTGTCCTGTCACTCACTGAGCGCAGCTTCGGCGCCCGCTCGCTGGAGTGAGTCATTCTCCCAGGCTCCTCTGCGTCAGCGGTCAGAAGACTACAGCAGGGGACATCTTCCGACAGGTGAGTATATGGATTTTATTATTTTAATCTTATTTTTACAGGTGGACACTGCGGGAGCAGACACTACTACCCTCATCATTGTCCCTGCTGGTGCTGATCGCAGCGCTGGCAGGGAACCATGATGAGGGCAGCGTTCAGCACCCGGCGCTTGGGAACAGCGCTAACTGTACACTGATTCCCAGGCGCTGGTCCATGTCACACTAATGACACACGGATGTCATCCGTGTGTGTTCAGCGTGAGACACTTTTGCGGACCGTGCATGTGCAAAAAAACGGACATGTCAGCTTGAGGATCATACGGACACAGGATCCGTGGTAACACACTGACATGTGCACAGACCTATAGATTTTATTGGGTCTACGTGTGTCAGTGTCTCCGGTATGTGTGGAAACTGTCACCACTCGTCCCGGAGATACTGACGTGTGAAAGAGAACCTCACTGATACCAGCTGCATTTGCACTTAAAGATCGTGTCTAATGTATGATAAATAGTGATGAGTGCAAGTGCTCGTTACTCAAGTTTGTCTAGGGCCCAATTACACTCGGACCGAAAATACACTCATCTGCACATGCCTTAATGTGCCATGTTCGCACCTGCATTTAGGACTCATTCGCACCTGCCTTAATGAGCTCGTTCAGATGAGCGTATTATATGGATATGTGCTGTCTGTGTCCCCAACGGACCACACACAAAGAGCACATGAACCCATTATGTCCAATGTGCCAGTGCAAATGGCCGATTTTCCACAAAAACCAACCAAAGAATTCGGCATGCACTACTTTGATCCAATTTACAGACCAGACTAATGGAATTAAGTAGCACGCAGTAACTATGCGGACGAGCACATGGAGCCGCACATGCACATCCGTAATTTACCTTCTGCATATTATTAATAGGTTCAAATCCCACCAAGAATAACATCTGCAAGGAGTTTGTATGTTCTCCCCGTGTTTTCGTGGGTTTCCTCCGGGTTCTCCGGTTTTCTCCCACACTCCAAAGACATACTGATAGGGAATCTAGATTGTGAGCCCCAATGGGGACTGTGCCGATAATGTCTGTAAAGCACTGTGGAATTAATGGCGCTATATAAGTGAGTAAAATAAATAAATACATTTTACTGCACATTTTTCATTTTTATGCAGGATGCATCCAGGCCCACCTATGTTGGCCTTGTAAAATAGGGTGCCTGTCCTTGTGGGGTGCATTTATATAGTGACTTATTTATTAGTCTCGGTGTCACTAATAGGCAGTAAGCCAGACACTGTGCACTACCTGTGTGACCAGCGCCCTATACAAGTCTAATCTGGGTGCAATTCTAATACTAGAAGACCTCCCCCTCCATGAATGGTCGGTGTGTGAGTGGTTGTGTCATCAGTATTTTGCACCTGTGTTGCCTCCGCCTTTATCAAAGGGGGCTAATACATGCTGTAAGTGCATTCGTTTTCTCACCTGTGTTGGTAAATGTGGCTTATTTTTCCTGCTACATTATTTTTCCTCATGAAAAAAACTGGCAGCACTCCGACCGATGTTATTCAATAGGGCTGTTCAGATGAGCGTTTTTTTTTTCTTCTATAGACCAAATGGTTGGGTGAAAAAAAAAAAAATCACAGCATGTGACGCGCCCCCTGGGCCGTGGGCAGGGGCGTACATAGAAGTCATGGGGCCCCATAGCAGAAGCTCTAATTGGGCCCCCCCCCTACAAAAAATAAATATTTGTCTGTGTCACAGAAGAGCAGATCTCATAACTTTCCAGCCTTTACATAGTAATTTACCTCCTTCTGAAGTCGTAGATTCCTCCTTCATTTCCCCCATAAAGTATGATGCCAACAAAAGTTCCCCCCAAACACTATGATACCCCTATGGTGCATTCCTCCACATGCACAGTATAATGACCCTATTGTACCCCACTTCAACTCCCATGGCAAAGTATGGTGACCCTAACACAGTATAATCCCCCAACTGTGAACCCCACAGAGCCCTCCATACACTCTCATGGCCCCCACACAGCCCTCCAAACAGTATAATGGACCCCACACAAACCTTCACACTGTATAATTGCTTTCATACAGTATAATGGCCCCCCACATAGGCCTCAAAATATTATAATGGCCCCACATAGCCTTCCATATAGTATAATGCACCACCAATAATCTTCCATATAGTATAATGCGCCCCCATAATCCTCCATATAGTATAATGCTCCCCCCATAAACCTCCATATAGTATAATGCGCCCCCCATAATCCTCCATATAGTATAATGAACTTCCCATGGTACTCCATAGAATATAATGCACGCCCCATAGTCCTCCTTACAGTATATTACACACCCCATAGGGTAAAATGCAGCCCCCATATAGTATAATGCACGCCACAATCCTGCCGTATTTTGGGCACCACGTACTCACTGATTTTAAAATACTGTATATTTTAAATAAGCCGACCCGAACATAAGCCGAGGCCCCTAATTTTACCACATAAAAATGGGAAAACCTATTGACTTGAGTATAAGCCTAGGGTGGGAAATGCAGCAGCTACTGGTAAAGTTCCCCATCCTCTTAGGTGTGGCCCCTCAATCCCCCAATCCTGGTATGTGTGGCCTCCTCAATCCCCCAATACTGGTATGTGTGGCCTCCTCAATCCCCCAATCCTGGTATGTGTGGCCTCCTCAACCCCTCAATCCTGGTATGTGTGGCCTCCTCAACCCCTCAATCCTGGTATGTGTGGCCTCCTCAATCCCCCAATCCTGGTATGTGTGGCCTCATCAATTCCCCAATCCTGGTATGTGTGGCCTCCTCAATCCCCCAATCCTGGTATGTGTGGCCTCCTCAATCCCCCAATCCTGGTATGTGTGGCCTCCTCAATCCCCCAATCCTGGTATGTGTGGCCTCCTCAACCCCCCAATCCTGGTATGTGTGGCCTTTTCAATCCCCAAATCCTGGTATGTGTGGCCTCCTCAATCCCCAAATCCTGGTACGTGTGGCCTCCTCAATCCCCCAATCCTGATACGTGTGGCCTCCTCAACCTCTCAATCCTGGTACGTGTGGCCTCCTCAACCCCTCAATCCTGGTATGTGCGGCCTCCTCAATCCCCCAATCCTGGTATGTGCGGCCTCCTCAATCCCCCAATCCTGGTATGTGTGGCCTCCTCAATCCCCCAATCCTGGTATGTGTGGCCTCCTCAATCCCCCAATCCTGGTATGTGTGGCCTCCTCAATCCCCCAATCCTGGTATGTGTGGCCTTCTCAACCCCCCAATCCTGGTATGTGTGGCCTTTTCAATCCCCAAATCCTGGTATGTGTGGCCTCCTCAATCCCCAAATCCTGGTACGTGTGGCCTCCTCAATCCCCCATTCCTGGTACGTGTGGCCTCCCCAATCCCCCAATCCTGGTACGTGTGGCCTCCTCAATCCCCAAATCCTGGTACGTGTGGCCTCCTCAATCCCCAAATCCTGGTACGTGTGGCCTCCACAATCCCCCAATCCTGGTACGTGTGGCCTCCTCAATCCCCCAATCCTGGTATGTGTGGCCTCCTCAATCCCCCAATCCTGGTATGTGTGGCCTCCTCAATCCCCCAATCCTGGTATGTGTGGCCTCCTCAATCCCCCAATCCTGGTATGTGTGGCCTCCTCAATCCCACAATCCTGGTATGTGTGGCCTCCTCAACCCCCCAATCCTGGTATGTGTGGCCTTTTCAATCCCCAAATCCTGGTATGTGTGGCCTCCTCAATCCCCAAATCCTGGTATGTGTGGCCTCCTCAATCCCCGAATCCTGGTATGTGTGGCCTCCTCAATCCCCCAATCCTGGTATGTGTGGCCTTTTCAATCCCCAAATCATGGTACGTGTGGCCTCCTCACCCCCCCCAATCCTGGTACGTGTGGCCTCCTCACCCCCCCAATCCTGGTACGTGTGGCCTCCTCAATCCCCCATTCCTGGTACGTGTGGCCTCCTCAATCCCCCATTCCTGGTACGTGTGGCCTCCTCAATCCCCCATTCCTGGTACGTGTGGCCTCCTCAATCCCCCAATCCTGGTATGTGTGGCCTCCTCAACCCCTCAATCCTGGTATGTGTGGCCTCCTCAACCCCTCAATCCTGGTATGTGTGGCCTCCTCAATCCCCCAATCCTGGTATGTGTGGCCTCCTCAACCCCCCAATCCTGGTATGTGTGGCCTTTTCAATCCCCAAATCCTGGTATGTGTGGCCTCCTCAATCCCCAAATCCTGGTATGTGTGGCCTCCTCAATCCCCGAATCCTGGTATGTGTGGCCTCCTCAATCCCCCAATCCTGGTATGTGTGGCCTTTTCAATCCCCAAATCATGGTACGTGTGGCCTCCTCACCCCCCCCCAATCCTGGTACGTGTGGCCTCCTCACCCCCCCAATCCTGGTACGTGTGGCCTCCTCAATCCCTCATTCCTGGTACGTGTGGCCTCCTCAATCCCCCATTCCTGGTACGTGTGGCCTCCTCAATCCCCCATTCCTGGTACGTGTGGCCTCCTCAATCCCCCAATCCTGGTATGTGTGGCCTCCTCAACCCCTCAATCCTGGTATGTGAGGCCTCCTCAACCCCTCAATCCTGGTATGTGTGGCCTCCTCAATCCCCCAATCCTGGTATGTGTGGCCTCATCAATTCCCCAATCCTGGTATGTGTGGCCTCCTCAATCCCCCAATCCTGGTATGTGTGGCCTCCTCAATCCCCCAATCCTGGTATGTGTGGCCTCCTCAATCCCCCAATCCTGGTATGTGTGGCCTCCTCAACCCCCCAATTCTGGTATGTGTGGCCTTTTCAATCCCCAAATCCTGGTATGTGTGGCCTCCTCAATCCCCAAATCCAGGTACGTGTGGCCTCCTCAATCCCCCAATCCTGGTACGTGTGGCCTCCTCAACCTCTCAATCCTGGTACGTGTGGCCTCCTCAACCCCTCAATCCTGGTATGTGCGGCCTCCTCAATCCCCCAATCCTGGTATGTGCGGCCTCCTCAATCACCCAATCCTGGTATGTGTGGCCTCCTCAATCCCCAATCCTGGTATGTGTGGCCTCCTCAATCCCCCAATCCTGGTATGTGTGGCCTCCTCAATCCCCCAATCCTGGTATGTGTGGCCTCCTCAACCCCCCAATCCTGGTATGTGTAACCTTTTCAATCCCCAAATCCTGGTATGTGTGGCCTCCTCAATCGCCAAATCCTGGTACGTGTGGCCTCCTCAATCCCCCATTCCTGGTACGTGTGGCCTCCTCAATCCCCCAATCCTGGTACGTGTGGCCTCCTCAATCCCCAAATCCTGGTACGTGTGGCCTCCTCAATCCCCAAATCCTGGTACGTGTGGCCTCCACAATCCCCCAATCCTGGTACGTGTGGCCTCCTCAATCCCCCAATCCTGGTATGTGTGGCCTCCTCAATCCCCCAATCCTGGTATGTGTGGCCTCCTCAATCCCCCAATCCTGGTATGTGTGGCCTCCTCAATCCCCCAATCCTGGTATGTGTGGCCTCCTCAATCCCCCAATCCTGGTATGTGTGGCCTCCTCAACCCCCCAATCCTGGTATGTGTGGCCTTTTCAATCCCCAAATCCTGGTATGTGTGGCCTCCTCAATCCCCAAATCCTGGTATGTGTGGCCTCCTCAATCCCCGAATCCTGGTATGTGTGGCCTCCTCAATCCCCCAATCCTGGTATGTGTGGCCTCCTCAATCCCCCAATCCTGGTATGTGTGGCCTCCTCAATCCCCCAATCCTGGTATGTGTGGCCTCCTCAATCCCCCAATCCTGGTATGTGTGGCCTCCTCAATCCCCCAATCCTGGTATGTGTGGCCTCCTCAACCCCCCAATCCTGGTATGTGTGGCTTTTTCAATCCCCAAATCCTGGTATGTGTGGCCTCCTCAATCCCCAAATCCTGGTATGTGTGGCCTCCTCAATCCCCGAATCCTGGTATGTGTGGCCTCCTCAATCCCCCAATCCTGGTATGTGTGGCCTTTTCAATCCCCAAATCATGGTACGTGTGGCCTCCTCACCCCCCCCAATCCTGGTACGTGTGGCCTCCTCACCCCCCCAATCCTGGTACGTGTGGCCTCCTGAATCCCCCATTCCTGGTACGTGTGGCCTCCTCAATCCCCCATTCCTGGTACGTGTGGCCACCTCAATCCCCCATTCCTGGTACGTGTGGCCTCCTCAATCCCCCAATCCTGGTATGTGTGGCCTCCTCAACCCCTCAATCCTGGTATGTGTGGCCTCCTCAACCCCTCAATCCTGGTATGTGTGGCCTCCTCAATCCCCCAATCCTGGTATGTGTGGCCTCCTCAACCCCCCAATCCTGGTATGTGTGGCCTTTTCAATCCCCAAATCCTGGTATGTGTGGCCTCCTCAATCCCCAAATCCTGGTATGTGTGGCCTCCTCAATCCCCGAATCCTGGTATGTGTGGCCTCCTCAATCCCCCAATCCTGGTATGTGTGGCCTTTTCAATCCCCAAATCATGGTACGTGTGGCCTCCTCACCCCCCCAATCCTGGTACGTGTGGCCTCCTCACCCCCCCAATCCTGGTACGTGTGGCCTCCTCAATCCCCCATTCCTGGTACGTGTGGCCTCCTCAATCCCCCATTCCTGGTACGTGTGGCCTCCTCAATCCCCCATTCCTGGTACGTGTGGCCTCCTCAATCCCCCAATCCTGGTATGTGTGGCCTCCTCAACCCCTCAATCCTGGTATGTGTGGCCTCCTCAACCCCTCAATCCTGGTATGTGTGGCCTCCTCAATCCCCCAATCCTGGTATGTGTGGCCTCATCAATTCCCCAATCCTGGTATGTGTGGCCTCCTCAATCCCCCAATCCTGGTATGTGTGGCCTCCTCAATCCCCCAATCCTGGTATGTGTGGCCTCCTCAATCCCCCAATCCTGGTATGTGTGGCCTCCTCAACCCCCCAATCCTGGTATGTGTGGCCTTTTCAATCCCCAAATCCTGGTATGTGTGGCCTCCTCAATCCCCAAATCCAGGTACGTGTGGCCTCCTCAATCCCCCAATCCTGGTACGTGTGGCCTCCTCAACCTCTCAATCCTGGTACGTGTGGCCTCCTCAACCCCTCAATCCTGGTATGTGCGGCCTCCTCAATCCCCCAATCCTGGTATGTGCGGCCTCCTCAATCACCCAATCCTGGTATGTGTGGCCTCCTCAATCCCCCAATCCTGGTATGTGTGGCCTCCTCAATCCCCCAATCCTGGTATGTGTGGCCTCCTCAATCCCCCAATCCTGGTATGTGTGGCCTCCTCAACCCCCCAATCCTGGTATGTGTGGCCTTTTCAATCCCCAAATCCTGGTATGTGTGGCCTCCTCAATCCCCAAATCCTGGTACGTGTGGCCTCCTCAATCCCCCATTCCTGGTACGTGTGGCCTCCTCAATCCCCCAATCCTGGTACGTGTGGCCTCCTCAATCCCCAAATCCTGGTACGTGTGGCCTCCTCAATCCCCAAATCCTGGTACGTGTGGCCTCCACAATCCCCCAATCCTGGTACGTGTGGCCTCCTCAATCCCCCAATCCTGATATGTGTGGCCTCCTCAATCCCCCAATCCTGGTATGTGTGGCCTCCTCAATCCCCCAATCCTGGTATGTGTGGCCTCCTCAACCCCCCAATCCTGGTATGTGTGGCCTTTTCAATCCCCAAATCCTGGTATGTGTGGCCTCCTCAATCCCCAAATCCTGGTATGTGTGGCCTCCTCAATCCCCGAATCCTGGTATGTGTGGCCTCCTCAATCCCCCAATCCTGGTATGTGTGGCCTTTTCAATCCCCAAATCATGGTACGTGTGGCCTCCTCACCCCCCCCCAATCCTGGTACGTGTGGCCTCCTCACCCCCCCAATCCTGGTACGTGTGGCCTCCTCAATCCCCCATTCCTGGTACGTGTGGCCTCCTCAATCCCCCATTCCTGGTACGTGTGGCCTCCTCAATCCCCCATTCCTGGTACGTGTGGCCTCCTCAATCCCCCAATCCTGGTATGTGTGGCCTCCTCAACCCCTCAATCCTGGTATATGTGGCCTCCTCAACCCCTCAATCCTGGTATGTGTGGCCTCCTCAATCCCCCAATCCTGGTATGTGTGGCCTCCTCAACCCCCCAATCCTGGTATGTGTGGCCTTTTCAATCCCCAAATCCTGGTATGTGTGGCCTCCTCAATCCCCAAATCCTGGTATGTGTGGCCTCCTCAATCCCCGAATCCTGGTATGTGTGGCCTCCTCAATCCCCCAATCCTGGTATGTGTGGCCTTTTCAATCCCCAAATCATGGTACGTGTGGCCTCCTCACCCCCCCCAATCCTGGTACGTGTGGCCTCCTCACCCCCCCAATCCTGGTACGTGTGGCCTCCTCAATCCCTCATTCCTGGTACGTGTGGCCTCCTCAATCCCCCATTCCTGGTACGTGTGGCCTCCTCAATCCCCCATTCCTGGTACGTGTGGCCTCCTCAATCCCCCAATCCTGGTATGTGTGGCCTCCTCAACCCCTCAATCCTGGTATGTGTGGCCTCCTCAACCCCTCAATCCTGGTATGTGTGGCCTCCTCAATCCCCCAATCCTGGTATGTGTGGCCTCATCAATTCCCCAATCCTGGTATGTGTGGCCTCCTCAATCCCCCAATCCTGGTATGTGTGGCCTCCTCAATCCCCCAATCCTGGTATGTGTGGCCTCCTCAATCCCCCAATCCTGGTATGTGTGGCCTCCTCAACCCCCCAATCCTGGTATGTGTGGCCTTTTCAATCCCCAAATCCTGGTATGTGTGGCCTCCTCAATCCCCAAATCCAGGTACGTGTGGCCTCCTCAATCCCCCAATCCTGGTACGTGTGGCCTCCTCAACCTCTCAATCCTGGTACGTGTGGCCTCCTCAACCCCTCAATCCTGGTATGTGCGGCCTCCTCAATCCCCCAATCCTGGTATGTGCGGCCTCCTCAATCACCCAATCCTGGTATGTGTGGCCTCCTCAATCCCCCAATCCTGGTATGTGTGGCCTCCTCAATCCCCCAATCCTGGTATGTGTGGCCTCCTCAATCCCACAATCCTGGTATGTGTGGCCTCCTCAACCCCCCAATCCTGGTATGTGTGGCCTTTTCAATCCCCAAATCCTGGTATGTGTGGCCTCCTCAATCCCCAAATCCTGGTACGTGTGGCCTCCTCAATCCCCCATTCCTGGTACGTGTGGCCTCCTCAATCCCCCAATCCTGGTACGTGTGGCCTCCTCAATCCCCAAATCCTGGTACGTGTGGCCTCCTCAATCCCCAAATCCTGGTACGTGTGGCCTCCACAATCCCCCAATCCTGGTACGTGTGGCCTCCTCAATCCCCCAATCCTGGTATGTGTGGCCTCCTCAATCCCCCAATCCTGGTATGTGTGGCCTCCTCAATCCCCCAATCCTGGTATGTGTGGCCTCCTCAATCCCCCAATCCTGGTATGTGTGGCCTCCTCAATCCCCCAATCCTGGTATGTGTGGCCTCCTCAACCCCCCAATCCTGGTATGTGTGGCCTTTTCAATCCCCAAATCCTGGTATGTGTGGCCTCCTCAATCCCCAAATCCTGGTATGTGTGGCCTCCTCAATCCCCGAATCCTGGTATGTGTGGCCTCCTCAATCCCCCAATCCTGGTATGTGTGGCCTCCTCAACCCCTCAATCCTGGTATGTGTGGCCTCCTCAACCCCTCAATCCTGGTATGTGTGGCCTCCTCAATCCCCCAATCCTGGTATGTGTGGCCTCATCAATTCCCCAATCCTGGTATGTGTGGCCTCCTCAATCCCCCAATCCTGGTATGTGTGGCCTCCTCAATCCCCCAATCCTGGTATGTGTGGCCTCCTCAATCCCCCAATCCTGGTATGTGTGGCCTCCTCAACCCCCCAATCCTGGTATGTGTGGCCTTTTCAATCCCCAAATCCTGGTATGTGTGGCCTCCTCAATCCCCAAATCCTGGTACGTGTGGCCTCCTCAATCCCCCAATCCTGGTACGTGTGGCTTCCTCAACCTCTCAATCCTGGTACGTGTGGCCTCCTCAACCCCTCAATCCTGGTATGTGCGGCCTCCTCAATCCCCCAATCCTGGTATGTGCGGCCTCCTCAATCACCCAATGCTGGTATGTGTGGCCTCCTCAATCCCCCAATCCTGGTATGTGTGGCCTCCTCAATCCCCCAATCCTGGTATGTGTGGCCTCCTCAATCCCCCAATCCTGGTATGTGTGGCCTCCTCAACCCCCCAATCCTGGTATGGGTGGCCTTTTCAATCCCCAAATCCTGGTATGTGTGGCCTCCTCAATCCCCAAATCCTGGTACGTGTGGCCTCCTCAATCCCCCATTCCTGGTACGTGTGGCCTCCTCAATCCCCCAATCCTGGTACGTGTGGCCTCCTCAATCCCCAAATCCTGGTACGTGTGGCCTCCTCAATCCCCAAATCCTGGTACGTGTGGCCTCCACAATCCCCCAATCCTGGTACGTGTGGCCTCCTCAATCCCCCAATCCTGGTATGTGTGGCCTCCTCAATCCCCCAATCCTGGTATGTGTGGCCTCCTCAATCCCCCAATCCTGGTATGTGTGGCCTCCTCAATCCCCCAATCCTGGTATGTGTGGCCTCCTCAACCCCCCAATCCTGGTATGTGTGGCCTTTTCAATCCCCAAATCCTGGTATGTGTGGCCTCCTCAATCCCCAAATCCTGGTATGTGTGGCCTCCTCAATCCCCGAATCCTGGTATGTGTGGCCTCCTCAATCCCCCAATCCTGGTATGTGTGGCCTTTTCAATCCCCAAATCATGGTACGTGTGGCCTCCTCACCCCCCCCAATCCTGGTACGTGTGGCCTCCTCACCCCCCCAATCCTGGTACGTGTGGCCTCCTCAATCCCCCATTCCTGGTACGTGTGGCCTCCTCAATCCCCCATTCCTGGTACGTGTGGCCTCCTCAATCCCCCATTCCTGGTACGTGTGGCCTCCTCAATCCCCCAATCCTGGTATGTGTGGCCTCCTCAACCCCTCAATCCTGGTATGTGTGGCCTCCTCAACCCCTCAATCCTGGTATGTGTGGCCTCCTCAATCCCCCAATCCTGGTATGTGTGGCCTCCTCAACCCCCCAATCCTGGTATGTGTGGCCTTTTCAATCCCCAAATCCTGGTATGTGTGGCCTCCTCAATCCCCAAATCCTGGTATGTGTGGCCTCCTCAATACCCGAATCCTGGTATGTGTGGCCTCCTCAATCCCCCAATCCTGGTATGTGTGGCCTTTTCAATCCCCAAATCATGGTACGTGTGGCCTCCTCACCCCCCCCCAATCCTGGTACGTGTGGCCTCCTCACCCCCCCAATCCTGGTACGTGTGGCCTCCTCAATCCCCCATTCCTGGTACGTGTGGCCTCCTCAATCCCCCATTCCTGGTACGTGTGGCCTCCTCAATCCCCCATTCCTGGTACGTGTGGCCTCCTCAATCCCCCAATCCTGGTATGTGTGGCCTCCTCAACCCCTCAATCCTGGTATGTGTGGCCTCCTCAACCCCTCAATCCTGGTATGTGTGGCCTCCTCAATCCCCCAATCCTGGTATGTGTGGCCTCATCAATTCCCCAATCCTGGTATGTGTGGCCTCCTCAATCTCCCAATCCTGGTATGTGTGGCCTCCTCAATCCCCCAATCCTGGTATGTGTGGCCTCCTCAATCCCCCAATCCTGGTATGTGTGGCCTCCTCAACCCCCCAATCCTGGTATGTGTGGCCTTTTCAATCCCTAAATCCTGGTATGTGTGGCCTCCTCAATCCCCAAATCCAGGTACGTGTGGCCTCCTCAATCCCCCAATCCTGGTACGTGTGGCCTCCTCAACCTCTCAATCCTGGTACGTGTGGCCTCCTCAACCCCTCAATCCTGGTATGTGCGGCCTCCTCAATCCCCCAATCCTGGTATGTGCGGCCTCCTCAATCACCCAATCCTGGTATGTGTGGCCTCCTCAATCCCCCAATCCTGGTATGTGTGGCCTCCTCAATCCCCCAATCCTGGTATGTGTGGCCTCCTCAATCCCCCAATCCTGGTATGTGTGGCCTCCTCAACCCCCCAATCCTGGTATGTGTGGCCTTTTCAATCCCCAAATCCTGGTATGTGTGGCCTCCTCAATCCCCAAATCCTGGTACGTGTGGCCTCCTCAATCCCCCATTCCTGGTACGTGTGGCCTCCTCAATCCCCCAATCCTGGTACGTGTGGCCTCCTCAATCCCCAAATCCTGGTACGTGTGGCCTCCTCAATCCCCAAATCCTGGTACGTGTGGCCTCCACAATCCCCCAATCCTGGTACGTGTGGCCTCCTCAATCCCCCAATCCTGGTACGTGTGGCCTCCTCAATCCCCCAATCCTGGTATGTGTGGCCTCCTCAATCCCCCAATCCTGGTATGTGTGGCCTCTTCAATTCCCCAATCCTGGTATGTGTGGCCTCCTCAATCCCCCAATCCTGGTATGTGTGGCCTCCTCAATCCCCCAATCCTGGTATGTGTGGCCTCCTCAATCCCCCAATCCTGGTATGTGTGGCCTCCTCAACCCCCCAATCCTGGTATGTGTGGCCTTTTCAATCCCCAAATCCTGGTATGTGTGGCCTCCTCAATCCCCAAATCCTGGTACGTGTGGCCTCCTCAATCCCCCAATCCTGGTACGTGTGGCCTCCTCAACCTCTCAATCCTGGTACGTGTGGCCTCCTCAACCCCTCAATCCTGGTATGTGCGGCCTCCTCAATCCCCCAATCCTGGTATGTGCGGCCTCCTCAATCACCCAATCCTGGTATGTGTGGCCTCCTCAATCCCCCAATCCTGGTATGTGTGGCCTCCTCAATCCCCCAATCCTGGTATGTGTGGCCTCCTCAATCCCCCAATCCTGGTATGTGTGGCCTCCTCAACCCCCCAATCCTGGTATGTGTGGCCTTTTCAATCCCCAAATCCTGGTATGTGTGGCCTCCTCAATCCCCAAATCCTGGTACGTGTGGCCTCCTCAATCCCCCATTCCTGGTACGTGTGGCCTCCTCAATCCCCCAATCCTGGTACGTGTGGCCTCCTCAATCCCCAAATCCTGGTACGTGTGGCCTCCTCAATCCCCAAATCCTGGTACGTGTGGCCTCCACAATCCCCCAATCCTGGTACGTGTGGCCTCCTCAATCCCCCAATCCTGGTATGTGTGGCCTCCTCAATCCCCCAATCCTGGTATGTGTGGCCTCCTCAATCCCCCAATCCTGGTATGTGTGGCCTCCTCAATCCCCCAATCCTGGTATGTGTGGCCTCCTCAATCCCCCAATCCTGGTATGTGTGGCCTCCTCAACCCCCCAATCCTGGTATGTGTGGCCTTTTCAATCCCCAAATCCTGGTATGTGTGGCCTCCTCAATCCCCAAATCCTGGTATGTGTGGCCTCCTCAATCCCCGAATCCTGGTATGTGTGGCCTCCTCAATCCCCAAATCCTGGTACGTGTGGCCTCCTCAATCCCCCATTCCTGGTACGTGTGGCCTCCTCAATCCCCCAATCCTGGTACGTGTGGCCTCCTCAATCCCCAAATCCTGGTACGTGTGGCCTCCTCAATCCCCAAATCCTGGTACGTGTGGCCTCCACAATCCCCCAATCCTGGTACGTGTGGCCTCCTCAATCCCCCAATCCTGGTATGTGTGGCCTCCTCAATCCCCCAATCCTGGTATGTGTGGCCTCCTCAATCCCCCAATCCTGGTATGTGTGGCCTCCTCAATCCCCCAATCCTGGTATGTGTGGCCTCCTCAATCCCCCAATCCTGGTATGTGTGGCCTCCTCAACCCCCCAATCCTGGTATGTGTGGCCTTTTCAATCCCCAAATCCTGGTATGTGTGGCCTCCTCAATCCCCAAATCCTGGTATGTGTGGCCTCCTCAATCCCCGAATCCTGGTATGTGTGGCCTCCTCAATCCCCCAATCCTGGTATGTGTGGCCTTTTCAATCCCCAAATCATAGTACGTGTGGCCTCCTCACCCCCCCCCAATCCTGGTACGTGTGGCCTCCTCACCCCCCCAATCCTGGTACGTGTGGCCTCCTCAATCCCCCATTCCTGGTACGTGTGGCCTCCTCAATCCCCCATTCCTGGTACGTGTGGCCTCCTCAATCCCCCAATCCTGGTACGTGTGGCCTCCTCAATCCCCAAATCCTGGTACGTGTGGCCTCCTCAATCCCCGAATCCTGGTACGTGTGGCCTCCTCAATCCCCAAATCCTGGTACGTGTGGCCTCCTCAATCCCCAAATCCTGGTACGTGTGGCCTCCACAATCCCCCAATCCTGGTACGTGTGGCCTCCTCAATCCCCCAATCCTGGTATGTGTGGCCTCCTCAATCCCCCAATCCTGGTATGTGTGGCCTCCTCAATCCCCCAATCCTGGTATGTGTGGCCTCCTCAATCCCCCAATCCTGGTATGTGTGGCCTCCTCAACCCCCCAATCCTGGTATGTGTGGCCTTTTCAATCCCCAAATCCTGGTATGTGTGGCCTCCTCAATCCCCAAATCCTGGTATGTGTGGCCTCCTCAATCCCCGAATCCTGGTATGTGTGGCCTCCTCAATCCCCCAATCCTGGTATGTGTGGCCTTTTCAATCCCCAAATCATGGTACGTGTGGCCTCCTCACCCCCCCCCAGTCCTGGTACGTGTGGCCTCCTCACCCCCCAATCCTGGTACGTGTGGCCTCCTCAATCCCCCATTCCTGGTACGTGTGGCCTCCTCAATCCCCCATTCCTGGTACGTGTGGCCTCCTCAATCCCCCAATCCTGGTACGCGTGGCCTCCTCAATCCCCAAATCCTGGTACGTGTGGCCTCCTCAATCCCCCAATCCTGGTACGTGTGGCCTCCTCAATCCCCAAATCCTGGTACGTGTGGCTTCCTAAATCCCCCAATCCTGGTACGTGTGGCCTCCTCAATCCCCAAATCCTGGTACGTGTGGCCTCCTCAATCCCCAAATCCTGGTATGTGTGGCCTCCTTAATCCAAGTATCCTGGTATGTGTGGCCTCCTCAATCCCCAAATCCTGGTATGTGTGGCCTCCTTAATCCAAGTATCTTGGTATGTGTGGCTTCCTCATCCCCCCAATCACTGCACACATAAAACAATAAACACTTATACTCACCTTCCTTCCTCACCTCTGCTCCAGCGCTGAGTCCTGTCTGCAGCAGCAGCTCATGTCTGCATCTGAGCAGCGCGCGTGCTCTCAGAAGCCGAGGTGAGCGGCTGCCGGCACATTCACTCCTCTGCACTGACAGCAGGAGCCGGGGCTCAGCGCTCCTCCATGCCGCTACTAAAGAGAATGAATATTCCGTCTTCTCCACGTCCATGGGAGTGGCCTCAGAGGGAATATTCATGTCCTTTTAGCAGCGGGACACGTGGTGGCTGCAGCAGCCGGCTACTGCATGTGCACCGCTCCTCCACTGCGCAACCCGCTCCTCTGCAGCCACAACCTCCTACTCACCTATCCTCCTCGTTCCCACGCTGCTTGGGGCCCTCACGGGCCCCCTCCGTCCACGGGCCCCATAGCAGTGGCGTGGTCTGCTGCCATTGGCGGAACGCCACTGGCCGTGGGGTACCCGGAGCCGGGCCGGTGGGATGCTGGGGGTTGTAGTTACTGTGGTGGTGACCCGGTCCGTGACCCAGGGAGGTCAATCCAAGGGGCTAGTCTATATGTGTAAAGGTTATATAGAGTTTATAATGTCCGACTACGCCACCTGTGGAGTGCGGCTAATGAGGCCGCCACTGCGGAACAGTCCTCTGAAGCTGATGGTTTGGCAGCAAGGGTGGTATAACTCCCCACAGGAAGAGTGTAGCTTCAGGGCAGTGTGTGTGGATGATGGTGATTGTTGTGCAGGGAGTCAGTAATAAACACGGAGTCAATGGGATGCAGTCTCAGGTCCTTTACTAACAGTTGTTTCCTTCCAAGTCATCACTTCAGATCACGACTTCCCACGTCGTCCTGTGTTTACTCAGTGAGGGGCTCAGTCCACCCCCAGGTAGCTCCGGAGTACTTAGCAGGACCCCCTTCTGTGTGTCCTTTCTCTGGCCTTCTCCCTGCACCTCACACCTAGTGACTCCAATCTGGTACCGGCGGGCCTTGGCGGCCGACGTCTGTTCAGTCCCCTGGGTCCTATGTGGCTACCTTTTTAGTGAGACTGGTGTGGACTTTTGGCTAACGGTACATAAAGTGCTGCAGCCTCCAGTTTCTAGTTGAGCCTTGCAGTTCTCCACTAGTTGAGAGACCGGTTCCCCTTATCTGGCCTGACCCCTCTACCTCCTGATAGCAGCGGGCGTACGGGTGGCTTTCTGCGCGGCCTGTACCCCTAGGGTCCCTTCTCTTCTCTTCTCTCAGTCCTGGGCCTCTGACTAGGCCCGCCTCCGGAGCAGAGCTCTTGCAGAGCCTCTGCTCCTTACTCTTCTCCTCCTCTGACTGAACTGAACACTGATCTAAGATGGTGTCTCTATTTTATACTGCTTCCTTTCAAGTGCTCCCAGGATCTACTTCCTCCACCCCATCCACTACATGGCTCCCCCTCTCTAGGTGGTTCCCCCACTCCAGCCAGGGACCAGGGACTGTGCTCTCCCGTAGGAGCAATCTCGCCCTGTCCCCCGGAAATGTGGTGTAGTGAATGCAGGTGTTAGGGTCCTGAGCTGTACTCCTTCCTTACCTGAGAGTGAGATACCACACCTCTGGGTGAGATGCAGTACCTCTGTGGCGACCGAACCCTCAGGGGCGCCACACATGCAGTAGTATTAGGGATAAGTCTCGCCTATTTAAATATATGGGTGTACAAAAAAAAATTGGATCCCATACAGATCATCCATATAGCATCTGATTTTTACGGATACATTGCAGTTGTTAAGATGAAAAATGGTCATGTAAATTTTAATCAGCGATGACGTATAAAAATGGATGCCATATGGATGTTATACGGATGACGATACAGATGAAAATTGACCATTTTTCGGGTTGAAAATCAGACAATTGTTTGTTTGCTTGTGTGAACGAACTCACAGAGATATTCTCTCTAAGGCTCTGTTCACATCTGTGATCTACAATTCAGTTTCTTTATTCTGTTCTTACAACAGAACCAGAATGCATGTAGAGAACAGGTTCATTAAATAAAGTTATGAAAACAGCATTAGAAGGACCCAAGTTGCTATAATCTTTATTCCATTATGGAGTCCGGTTTGCTGCCCTATTTTTCCAGTCATAGTAGAGGAAACATAGGATTTTATTGCACACTGCTTTATTACTGAGATCAGGGTGTAGCGACCTGCAATAAGCTCCTAAGCTCCCTCTAGTGGTAGCTACAGGGACCCAGAATGTTCACTTTCACATCTATGGCCCCAGTTCATCAAAGCTTTTATGAAAGTCGTAAACTTTAGGCGCAAAGAAAGGCGGCACTAAAAGCAACTATTGTCTTTCTCGCGCCATTGTCACCTAGTTCTGACAAAGAGGACGGAGTAGGGGTGGGACAGGGGTGTTGCAACCCCCGCTCATCAAATTCATGATGAGCTAAGGTGTTCCTTACGCCACAAATTTTACTCCAGTCCCTGAACAGAATAAGATTTGTGATGCACACGGAGGCACATGACACTTTTCTGACGCAATGGATTCATTATGAGGTGTTCGCCTCTTAATGTATCAGGAGTGTCTGACTCCAGCACGCCTCCTAATCAAGAACAGTGAGAAAAATGCCGGTCTGGATGAATTGAAGCCTATGTGTGTACTAGAGATTTGGAGCAAGGTATTAGAAGAAATAATGATATATATAACCCCTTTATTCCCCTTGACGGATATATTTGTCATGAAACAGTTTGGGGTGTGGAGTGGGCTCAGGAGCTGAATCTGCTCCACGCATAGCAAATGCTGTCTATAGTAAATAGCCAGCATCAGTATCTGAAATCTGTGGCTGGTGCTTAGATCCTTCCAACTGCTGTTAGCCATTTAGATGCTGCTGTCAATCTCTGACTACAGCATTTAAATGGAATGTACACCGTCTTCCTTCACCTCCCCACAACATGATAGCAGGGAGCTAATGGGTTAGCATGGCAGCTAAGGGCCTGCTGCTGTCAACTTGGTAATCCGGTGTACCTCAGCTACACTTTGAGCTTCATAGGAGACAGCAATTTACACTATATATTGTGATACTATATTAGCATAGTATGTAGTGCCAGGTGTTTGACCCCGACCAATCAGAGATTGATGACCTATCTTAAGGATAGGCCATCAATGAAAAGCAGTGGACAGCCTCTTTAAGCTACTGACGATACTACATAAGGCCTCATTCAGACGGCCGTATTTAAACACGGTGTTTTGAATCAGTGTGTCAGCCCATCTTTACCATCAGTGTGTCATCAGTGTTTTTCATGGATGGATAAATAAATGATGAAGCTCCTCCTATATTTTGCAATATTAAATATGTGAGGCACACTGATGCCATCCTTGTATTGAACGTGTTTTACAGAAACCCATAGATTTGTATTGGCACTTTTCGTCTGTGATACAGGAAAAAAACAGATATGTGAACATCCTATAGATTATAATGGGTGCGTGTTATATCCATGAAAAAAAACGGATACAACAAGGACGTGTGAATGAGGCCCAAATACCATCAACAATTTACCATTGGTAAAGTAATTGATTTTCATTTTAGAACTGGTGCTCCCCTGCTTCTACCCTCTAAAACCAAAGCACAATTTAGTCCTTAATTTGGGTGAACTTTCTGTACTCATCTGATATCACACTGTTCACAGTAAACTGGGAACCAAGCCTGAATACTCAGCAATTTCCCCTGAAATATTCATTTTGGAGAAGTCACGTTCTGCATATTTGATACCTTAGAACTATTATTCACAGATTTGCTCTTATTAGGAAAGAAATGTGTGCGGCAGGGCAAGGAGGATAAGCCAGACATTCCTCGGCATTAGTTGTATAGTGCGATTAGGACCTGGGCATTGCACAGTGCTTCTTTCTCAAACTGTGGCTGAATAATGAACAGCTGTAACGTCTCCAAGTGTTGCAGCTATTTTCAGCTATTAGCTTACGAAATGTGCACTTGGAGGATGATGTGTTACCACACGTTTTATCTGCATGAGATAGACAGTGCCGGCGTATGACGTCAGAGCAGTCAATTGAAACTTGTGTCAGAATTAGCCAAGTTAGTCTAAGTTGACAATAGTACAGTGCATCCTGCCTGAATTGGGAAAAACTACCCATGGACTAAAGTGGGAAATATGTGGTTAAAAAAATAATAATTTTTTTGCACTGCGTTGGACATACAGAAAAACATAGTTGACCACTCTTTTTTGCCCCCCCCCCAAAAAAAAAAAGAATACAGAAGACGCATACTTTTTTTTTCTATTACTGGTGTTTTCAACGGTGAGGGGGGATTTACTCCTGCAGAGACACCCTCTGCACCTTCCCACAGCGATCCAAGGCTTGGGTCTAAGGCCCCCTTCACATGTCTGTGTTTCCGGTACGGACCGTGTGTCTGTGCAAACCACACGGAAACATGTCTGTTTTTTACCAGCAGCACGGATGACAAGGTCCAATACAAGTCTATGGGTCTGTGTAAGACATGTACAGCACACAGATTGAATCCGTGTTTCACCTGTGCTTCACCTGTGCGCTTCCATGTGCTGTCTGTGTTTAACATTGCAAAGTATAAAAGAAACTTTAATTGATTTTTCTTAAACCATACTGGGAAAACACAAATGGCACACTGATGACTCTCCAATGGCTCACTGATCCAAAACACTGATGATACCGGTACCATTTTTCCCGATAACGGTGTTATATGGACTTGTGTAGGGGGCCTAAACCAGTAAAACCTAGTTGGAAAAAAAAACATGTTTAATACAAAAATGTGTAAATGTTAAATGTATGTATTGAAATATAGACAGACGAAGGCAAACATATAGGAGACACTTGCATATGGTTTTAACGTATACGTTCGAAGCATACGCCATACGTCTGCAGATGGGAGGCCTTGAGAAAGCGTGTGTTCACATGAAACGGCATTGGCCGACAGGGTTTTCATCTGCCCGGCTTAGCAATTTCATGCTTCAATAAAAGGTCAGCACTTTATTCGGAATTGAGTGCTGCTATTTTTTCATACCTGGATTATATTCCATATGGCAAACACTAAAAGGAGAGGGCCCCTGTGCAAGAACTGTATAAAGGCCCCCTCTTACCCTGTAGGTCATCAAAAAGAACCACAGTATTACTTCTCTAACAATTCACCATTAATTGTGAGCTATGACGTTTATTGTGTCATGGCTTTACGTGCAATATAATGTAATTAAAAATAGGAAACCGCTTTCAAGATAATAGTGAACCCCTAACTTATTGAGGTCCAGGGTAAGTTGCACCATTGGTATGTCTGCTCCTAAATGTGAGCCTAACCTACACTGTAAGGTGCATATAAGGACAGGGTCACAACTAGTGGTTGGTGCGTGACTGTCAAATAGAGATTTAGAGAAATGACTGTGCAAATGTATTACTTATTATTAATGGTTTTAGCTATTAAAAAAAACAACAACAAGGATCATGGTCCGCTGGATAGTTTCACATAGAGCTCTGTCAAGAATCAGTTTAGTGATGCTTCCCAATACTAGTAATCAAGAAGCCCAGGCAGACCATGCGTAATGCCAACCGAATCTTCTACAAGTATTTCCTCCTAAAGGAAACCTGTCACCAGGTTGTTGCCATGTAATCTGAGAGCAGCATAATGTATAAACTGAGGCCCTGATTCCAGCAATTTGTCAATTCCTGGGTTGCCTGCTATAATTTTGATAAAATCACTGTTTTATGAGCAGCAAGAGATTATCACCAGAGAACTACTAAACCTGCTGCCATTGGGTCCTCCATATTCATGAACGCTGTATGACCCCTCGCCCCACTGATTGTCAGTTGCCTATGCAGAGTGTACACAGAATTCTGCCAATCAGTGGCATGGGTGGTGTTATACTGAGCTCAGATCTGCAGCAGATAAAACAATGGTTTTATCAAAATGATAGCAAGAAGCCCAGTAAGTGATACAAACCGGAAGTTTTTGCTATGTAATCTGAAGACAGCATGGTGTAGGGCAGGGATGTCAAACTCAAAACACACAGAGGGCCAAAATGAAAAACTTGGACAAAGTCGCAGGCCAACTTGTATACAGTATAATGGCCCCACATAGTCCTCCATACAGATAAATGGTGTCAAGCACATTTGGGGAAGACAAAGTGCAACACGAAGGGATGAGCGGAAGGGAGCCCAGACTCTTGAGAAAGGGGAAGTGGAGACCTCCTAGGCAGGGGCGTACATAGAAGTCATAGGGCCCCATAGCAGAAGCTCTAATTGGGCCCCCCCCACTACAAAAAATAAATATTTGTCTGTGTCACAGAAGAGCAGATCTCATAACTTTCCAGCCTTTACATAGTAATTTACCTCCTTCTGAAGTCGTAGATTCCTCCTTCATTGCCCCCATAAAGTATGATGCCAACAAAAGTTCCCCCCAAACAGTATGATACCCCTATGGTGCATTCCTCCACATGCACAGTATAATGACCCTATTGTATCCCACTTCAACTCCCACGGCAAAGTATGGTGACCCTAACACAGTATAATCCCCCAACTGTGAACCCCACAGAGCCCTCCATACACTCTCATGGCCCCCACACAGCCCTCTAAACAGTATAATGGCCCCCACACAGCCCTCCAAACAGTATAATGACCCCACACAAACCTTCACACTGTATAATTGCTTTCATACAGTATAATGGCCCCACATAGCCCTCAAAATATTATAATGGCCCCACATAGCCTTCCATATAGTATAATGCACCACCAATAATCTTCCATATAGTATAATGCGCCCCCATAATCCTCCATATAGTATAATGCGCCCCCCATAATCCTCCATATAGTATAATGAACTTCCCATGGTCCTCCATAGAATATAATGCACTCCCCATAGTCCTCCATACAGTATATTACACACCCCATAGGGTAAAATGCAGCCCCCATATAGTATAATGCACGCCACAGTCCTGCAGTATTATGGGCACCACGTACTCACTGATTTTAAAATACCGTATATTTTAAATAAGCCGACCCAAATATAAGCCGAGGCCCCGACTTTTACCACATAAAAATGGGAAAACCTATTGACTTGAGTATAAGCCTAGGGTGGGAAATGCAGCAGCTACTGGTAAATTTCCCCATCCTCGTATGTGTGGCCCCTCAATCCCACAATCCCTGGTATGGGTGGCCCCCACAATTCCTGGTATGTGTGGCCCCCACAATCCCTGGTATGTGTGGCCCCCACAATCCCTGGTATGTGTAGCCTCCTCAATCTCCAAATCCTGGTATGTGTGGCCTCCTCAATCCCCCAATTCTGGTATTTGTGGCCTCCTCAATCCCCCATTCCTGGTATGTGTGGCCTCCTCAATCCCCCATTCCTGGTATGTGTGGCCTCCTCAATCCCCAAATCCTGGTATGTGTGGCCTCCTCAATCCCCAATCCTGGTATGTGTGGCCTCCTCAATCCAAGTATCCTGGTATGTGTGGCCTCCTCAATCCCCTAATCCCTGGTATGTGTGGCCTCCTCAATCCCCAAATCCTGGTATGTGTGGCCTCCTCAATCCCCCATTCCTGGTATGTGTGGCCTCCTCAATCCCCCATTCCTGGTATGTGTGGCCTCCTCAATCCAAGTATCCTGGTATGTGTGGCCTCCTCAATCCCTCATTCCTGGTATGTGTGGCCTCCTCAATCCCCCATTCCTGGTATGTGTGGCCTCCTCAATCCCCCATTCCTGGTATGTGTGGCCTCCTCAATCCCCCATTCCTGGTATGTGTGGCCTCCTCAATCCAAGTATCCTGGTATATGTGGCTTCCTCATCCCCCCAATCACTGCACACATAAAACAATAAACACTTATACTCACCTTCCTTCCTCACCTCTGCTCCAGCGCTGAGTCCTGTCTGCAGCAGCTCATGTCGGCATCTGAGCAGCGCGAGCTCTCAGAAGCCGAGGTGAGCTGCTGCCGGCACATTCACTCCTCTGCACTGACAGCAGGAGATGCGGCTCAGCGCTCCTCCGTGCCCGCTACTAAAGAGAATGAATATTCCGTCTTCTCCACGCCCATGGGAGTGGAGAAGAGGGAATATTCATGTCCCTTTAGCAGCGGGGACACGTGGTGGCTGCAGCAGCCGGCTACTGCATGTGCACCGCTCCTCCACTGCGCAATCCGCTCCTCTGCTGCTGCAACCTCCTACTCACCTACCACCCTCCTCGTTCCCACGCTGCTTGGGGCCCTCGCGGGCCCCCTCCGGCCATGGGCCCCATAGCCGTGGCGTGGTCTGCCGCCATTGACGGTACGCCACTGCTCCTAGGCTGATCTAATATCATCCTGTCTCCCCTACCGTCCCTATATTGGTTCCTCACCAAACGCCGAACGGGATACCTAAGCCATGTATACTGTCTGCTACATCTGACACACTTGTGACAGCACCCCCCCCTTCTACGATTGGCCTCCGGACACTCAGGACCAGGTTTCTCAAGATAAGAGATGTGGAATAAACAAACCAGCCTGGGAGCATTCAGCTCTGATGCTGAAACCCATATCCTCTCCTCAGGACCATAACCCTTCCAGTGCACCAAGTATTGTAGGGAACGACGTTGGAGACAAGAATCTACAATCCTCAAAATCTGAAACTCCAGATTACCATCAACCATTATTGGAGGCGGCGGTAGAGGTGAGGACTCAAGAGGTTCCACATATTTCTTGAGTAGAGATCTGTGAAAGACATGGTGGACCTTAAGGACCTGAGGTAGCTCAAGACAAAACACTGCTGGTTCAACGATGGCGGTTATTTTATAGGGACCAATAAACCTAGGTCCCAGCTTCCAAGAAGGAACTTTCAACTTGATATTACTGGGTAGACAACCACACAAAGTCATTCACATTCAGGTCCTGATCTGGCAAGTGTTTTCTGTCAGCCATACATTTATACCTGTCTCCCATGATCTTCAAATTACTCAGAACCCCCCCGCCACACCAAGGAGAGCGATGAAGCAAAACGTTCCTCATCAGGAACTCCCGAAGCTCCTCCCCCACTAAAAGTACCAAACTGTGGTTGGTAACCATAGGCACCAAAGAATGGTGACCTGCCAGTAGATTCTTGACGATGATTATTAATGGCAAATTCTGCCAGCGGTAAGTAGGATACCGAATCCTCCTGATCTTCGGAGACAAAACACCTGAGGTAGGTCTCCAAATTTTGATTGATGCGCTCGGTCTGTCCATTCGACTGAGGATGGAAAGCAGAGGAAAAGGACAGTTCCCAGTCGAGAACAGAATGCTTTCCAGAAATTGGAAACAAACTGGGTCCCCCCATCTGACACCACATCCGAGGGAACCCAATGAAGCTTCATGATCTCATTTATAAACACCTGAGCAAGAGTCTTGGCATTTGTAAGTGCCGGTAATGCAACGAAGTGAACAATTTTACTGAACCTATCTACATCCAACAAAACCACCGCTTTGCCTGCAGAAACCGGTAGGTCAGCAATAAAATCCATGGACAAGAGTGTCCATAGCCTGCTAGGGATAGGTAAGGGAAGAAGAGTACCAGACGGATGGGTATGCGACACTTTAGAACGCGCACAAATACCACAAGCAGATACGTGTTCAACCACATCCCGATGCAACCCCGGCCACCAAAAACCACAAGAGAGGAAGTCCGTGATTGCCTTACCACCTGGATGACCAGCAAGCACAGAGTTGTGGTGTTCCTTAATTACTTTGCAGCACAGATTAGATGGTACAAATAACCTTCCTGAAGGGCAGGAGGCAGGGACGTCCCCTTGGGCCTCCAACACCTCACCCTCCAGTTCAGGGTACAATGCCGAATTACCTACCCCCATCTGTAATTTCGGGGCAGGGTTCTCATGGTCACCAACACCAGGGAAGCTCCGGGACAAAATATCAGCCTTGACATTTTTGACCCCTGGACAAAAAGTGATAACAAAATTGAACCTAGTAAAAAACAGGGACCATCTAGCTTGCCTAGGTTTGAGACGTTTAGCTGATTGAAGATATGAAAAGTTCTTATGGTCAGCATTAACAGTAATAGGATGGACAGCCCCCTCCAAACAATGTCGCCATTCTTCGAACGCCAATTTGATCGCCAAAAGTTCCCTATTACCCACGTCATAATTTCTCTCAGCCGAAGACAATTTCTTAGAAAAGGAAGAGAATGGATGCCATTTACCAGAGGACGGACCCTGGGACAACACAGCCCCAACCCCCACCTCCAACGCATCAACTTCCACAATAAAGGGTTGGGAAACATTGGGTCGACTGAGTATAGGTGCCTTGTCAAAACAGTTCTTTAAGGAGCAAAAAGCCTCCAGGGAGGCATCCGACCATTTGGAAAAATCAAACCCCTTCCTAGTAATGTCAGTAAGGTGTTTCACAATTACTGAATAATTTTGGATGAATTTCCGGTAAAAATTAGTAAAGCCCAGAAAATGTTGTTGAGCCTTCAGGTTCTCAGGACTGTCCTAATCAAGGACAGCATGGATCTCTTCCGGATCCATCCGAAAACCCGAAGATGACAACAGGTACCCCAAAAACTATACCTCCTGGACGACGAAAACACATTTTTCTAGTTTGGCATATAGTTTGTTATCCATTAAAGCGCACCTGTCAGCAGGATTGTGCTCAGTAATTTACATACACTGTCAGGTGGGCGACATTTCACTGATTAATATGATACCTTAGTTGATGAAATCCGTCATCCGCCCACTTGTCAACAAACACAGAAATTTTTTTCGGTTTTCCTCTCTAGCACCACCTCTGTTGTCAGGACAAATCGGAAACTACAGGTTGACGATAAATGTACCCCTTGCTTATCCAACTCCAGACTACCAAGGGTTAATCGAGTCTCCTTTTGCTTAGGAATAGAAGGACAGGCCCCAATAAAATGTCCCTTTTTCCCACAAAAACACCTCCTTTTTTTTTTGCTAATTTCCAGGGAAATGTATGATGCAGAGGCACCCCTAACTGTATGGGTTCATCCCCCTCCCCCAATACTGGTCCACCGCCAGACCGCTCCCCCCGGCAAAGGGGTACAATGACATGGCAGCCTCCAAGGAATCAGGGGTTTCATACACTGCCAAAGCATCTTTCAACCTTTCAGTAAGGCCCTGACAAAATTGGCTTCTAAAAGCTGAGACATTCCATTTTGTATCCGTTGCCCATCTACGGAATTCAGAGCTGTACATCTCCACTGACCGATTCCCCTGCAGGAGGAGACGTAGCCTAGACTCAGCCCTGGCAATTCGGTCAGGGTCATCATAGATGAAGGCCAGAGCCCTGAAAAAACCCTCCACAGACTGGAGACAAACTGAATCCTGCAGTAAAGAAAAATCCCAGGATTGAGGATCTCCCTGCAGGAGTGAGATCACAATTCCCACTCGTTGCTCCTCACTTCCGAAGGAGTAAAGATGAAGTTTGAAATACAATTTGCAAGCCTCCTTGAACACAAAAAAACTAGTCCCTACCTCCTGAAAAACTGTCCGGGAGGGCAACCTTGGGTTCAAGCTGGACCGGCCTACCTGCAGATGACGCGCCCCCTGGGCCTGTGTTGTGCAGGGGAACCCGGAACCGGGCCTGTTGTAGAATGCTGGGGGTTGTAGTCTCCGTGTGGCAGTGACCCGGTCCGTGCCCAGGGTGGTCAAACCAGTGGCAGTCTTAATGTAAAGCAAATGTCCGACTACGCCACCCGTGCATTGCGGTCAGTGGGGACCGCCGCTGCGCTGCCGACCGCTGAGGCTGATGTTGTTTGCGCAGCTGAGTATGGGATAACTCCCCACGGGAGAAGTATTGCCTCAGGGCAGCTAATGTGAGAGATGATGGGAGTGATGGTGTGAGGGTCCCAGTGCTAATGGTGCAGGAGCGGCAAGGAATCACAGAGACGTGTGGTGCAGTTCAGGGTCTTTACTGATGGTACAAGGCAGACCCTCCCGGGAGTACTGGCTAGTATAAGGGGCCTGGTCAGTCTGCGAGCAAGCAGGAGTTCCCCTGGCCAGGTGGAGTTGTAGGCCTCCCCGTTAATCTGCACTCTTCCTGGCTACCTTGCTGTCAGCGGTTACAAGTAGCCCACGTCCCTGAGTATACTGTGTGGTGCTCACCCGTATGGCTGGTGACTTGGGGCCTTCTGTTAGCCTCCGCTCCTGGATGGCGGCGCTGGTCCCTTCTTTGTGACTGAGCCTCCGGGCTTCTATGGCCAGAGGACCTGGAATCCCCTGCCGGCTGGTTTCTGCTGCTGGGTATAGATCAGTCCCCACAGCCTCGGACTCCTGTGTCCGGTTTTAGTGTCTTCGTCCAGGGCGAGCTCTGCTCAGCTCCAGCCCCTGGACTTCAGCTACTGCTCCTCCAGAGCTCCTGATCTCACTTTCCCTCTCCAGACTCTGACTCTGTCTGCAGCTTCACTCTGACTCCTCTAATCCCGCCCCAGACCCAGTTTATAAGGGCAGATTCCTCCCCTCCCAGGTCTGGGTGGGCAGTGTTGCATGTTTAGGGCTCCTGACCAGAGAAACCTCCCACTTGCTCTCAGACATAATATCTCTATTACTGTGGCAACCAGACCCCTGGGGTGTCACACAGAGACCCACACATTAGCGACCTGTAGCCGCTGATGTGTGTCACCCCAGGCCTGGATGCCACAAATATTAAAGGCTGTGTCTGAGAGCAGGAGGGAGGTTCCCTGGTCAGGGACAATTAGCATACAGCACCTCCTGTCCCAGGTCAGTAGGGGGAGCTGGCTGCCCCTATAAAAGCTGGAACTGGGGGCAGGGTTAGAGAGAACTGGACGACCTAGCTCAGGACTGAGACTAGTCCCAGAGAAGGAGGGACAGTTCAGCTGTAGCCAAGGAGTCCGTGAGGCAGAGGAGAAGCTGCGAGCCAGGGACAGAGGCGACGAGAGCCGGTCCTGGCTGAGAGAACTACACTACCGGACATTGGGGTCCAAGGCTGTCTGGGTTGCAAGCCCCGCAGCAGAGAACCAACCCGCGAGGGATTTCAGGTCCCTTGGCCTAAGAAGCCTGGAGGCTCCGCCACACAGAGGGACCAGTACAGCACGGAGAAGCAAAAGGTACCTAAGGCCCAAGTCGCAAGCCATACAGGCGAAGTACACGGCCAGCTCAGGGACGTGGGCTATCACACCACGAAAAGGGGGATAGTCAGCAAGGGCAGAGAGGGAACGGTAGGCCTTCACACTCACCCTGACCAGTGGGGCTCGCCCGAATGCTCTCAGACACCCAGGCCCATTCCTGCCCGGTACTCCTGTCGGGTCATTAGTAATACCTACAATAAAGACCCTGGACTGTTTGAAGCGAATTCTGAACTCTTATTATTGCTGCCTGCACTATCACCCCCAGCATTCACATACGCTGCCCTGAGGCTACACTCTTCCCGTGGGGAGTTATCCTATCCCTGTGCTGCACACCAACACCAGCCTCAGCGGTCTGCCTTGCAGCGGCGGTCATCCCTGACCGCAATCCACGGGTGGCGTAGTCGGACATTCATAACTCTACAAATAGACTGCCACAGCATTTTGCCTGACCACCCTGAGCCACGGGATCGGGTTGCCACTACTACCCCCATCATCGCACTGAAGCCCGGTTCCGGGTGCCCACGGCCCAGGGGGCGAGTCAGATGCTGTTGCTGAACCTCACAGCGGAGGCCAGCTACGTCCAGAGACAGACAGCGTAGCTGCTCTGCGAGCTCTGCAACCGAAGCCATACCAAGGGAGAAAGGAAGAAAAAAAACCACGCCCGAACAAAACCCCACACAAATAAAACCACATGTCAGTTTTTTTCTCCCTAAATATACACGGCCGGTGATAATGTCACGCACAGTGTAGGAAAGACAAAGTGCAACACGAAGGGATGAGGGGAACGGAGCCCAGACAGTAGGGAAAGGGAAAGTGGAGACCTCCTAGGCTGATCTAATATCATCCTGTCTCCCCTACTGTCCCTATATTGGTTCCTCACCAATCGCCAAACAGGAAGCCTAAGCCCTGTATATCCCTGGAGCTAGGCCCTGGATAGGGAGGGGGGGGGTGAGCACTGGTCAGTCCCCACTGTAAACTAAAGACAACAAGGGAGACAAACACAGGGGGAAGAAACTTAGCTTGAGCCGACTTCAGAGAGACTACACCAAACGTCCTCCAAGCACCAAAGGGGAAGGAAGCAGACTGCAATAGCTCCAAGTCTTCACAAGGGGACATGTGAATATCACCTGCAGCAAACTGAAAGTATTTAAACACCCAGGCCTGGGTGTCAATCAGAGCAGAAGGGAGGTAGCTGCTGGGTCTTAAAGTAAGAAAGATTTAAGAAGGTTTTTGTAATGCCAAACGAAGTGACCTTCTGCAACCAGCTGCAGAATGACTGTCTGCTACATCTGACACACCCGTGACAAATGCCCCCCCCCATAATCCTCCATACAATATAATAGGCCCCACATAGTCCTCCATACAGAATAATGAGCCCCACATAATCCTCCTATGGGCCCCACATAGTTCTCCATACAGAATATGGTCCCCACATAGTCCTCCATACAGAATAATGGGCCCCACATAGTCCTCCATATAGAATAATGGGCCTCACATAGTCCTCCATATAGAATAATGGGCCTCACATAGTCCTCCTTACAGAATAATGGGTCCCGCATAGTCCTCCATAAAGAATAATGGGCCCCATATAGTCCTCCATACAGAATAATGGGCCCACATAGTCCTCCATACAGTATAATGGCCCCACATAGTCCTCCACACAGAATAATGGACCCCACATCGTCCCCCATACAGAATAATGGGCCCCACATAGTCCTCCATACAGAATAATGGGCCCCGCATATTCCTCCATACAGAATAATGAGCCCCGCATATTCCTCCATACAGAACAATGGGCCCCGCATAGTCCTCCATACAGAACCATGGGCCCCGCATAGTCCTCCATACAGAATAATGGGCCCCACATTGTACTCCATACAAAATAATTGCCCCACATAGTCCTCCATACAGAATAATGGCCCCACATAGAGGTGGTGGTTCTGGTGTCGCGGGTCAAATATAACCATCCTGAGGGCCATATTTGGCCCACAGGCCAGAGTTTGACATGTATGGTGTAGAGGTTAAAACACAGATTTCAGCGATGCTTCTTATCTGTGCTTTTGTTTGCTTGCTATGATTATTTTACCACCAGGAGCTGGACCCCTGCCAATTTTGCATTCAAAAAGTCACATAGTGCTCCTTCCCTTCTGAACCCTGCCGTGCGCCCAAACACTGCATTTTCCCCACATATTGGGTATCGGCGTACTCAGGAGAAATGGCACAACAAATGGCATTGACGTGGGGAATACCCGGAGCCAGGCCTCGTAGTTGCTGGGGGTTGCACTAATGTCAATGTCCGACTACGCCATCTGTGGATTGCGGTTATTGGTAACCGCCACTGTGGGGCAGTCCGCTGAAGCTGGTGGTATGTGCAGCTAGGTGTTGTGACTCCCCACAGGTAGAGTGTAGCTTCAGGGCACGCCCGGGGTCAGAGGGCACGGCTCTGGACCTGGGCGCGGGCTGGTGGTAGTAGCGCCCGCAATCAGAGGATTTGGTTGCGGGAGGGGGCTGCCGCTGGTGGCACCCAGGGCTGGAGGGCTTGGCTGTGGGAGCGGGCCGCCGCTGGTGGCACCCGAGGCTGGAGGGCTTGGCGATAGGCCCAGCTGCAGGGGTAGGAGCAGGCTGGCGGTGGTAGCGCCTAGGGGCAGCGGCTCCACCAGGGGGCCCAGGAGCAGGTCGACACTGGCAGCGCCCGGGACAGGGAGACTCCTCCTACCTGCTCCTGCGGCCGCTCCTGCGTCTCGCGTCGCCTCCTGGTGCTGGTCGGGATCCGCGACGGCTGGGACACTGCCGGTGCTGGGCAGCGTTCTCTGCTGACGGTCCGCCATCCTCTGCTCCATCTCCCGCTTCCATCCGGCGATGGCGTCGCGCTGGGCCTTCTCCATCCTCCGGCCCAGGTCTTCCATCCCGGAGCGGAGGAACTCCGAGTCCTCCTGGGGCAGCTTTGCCACGAGCTCCTCCAGGGTGTAGGGTGCTTCAGACTGCAGCATGTCGCTGGCTGGGGCTCTGGTGCTGCGGTCCTGCATCTTCCCCACCGGGTGTGATCCAGACCACACCCTGTCTCCCAGTTTTCTTCTCTCCCCTCCCCTGCTGGGGGCGGTCCCAGGGCAATTTGCTGCGGTCCCATGGCAGCCTGCTGTCGGTCACCCTCAGGGTCAGCCCCCCTACCTTGATGGACACACTGGCATACATGACCATTGCTGTTTGGGGCGGGCTCCGCTGTTGGCGCCATGCTGGGACCCGGCCCACAATGGGAGGTGGTCTATGGTCATCTTTTAGCACGAACATAATGGCGCCCGTTCTTCTGGGGCGGGCGCCACATTCAGTACAGTGAAACAGTCTCTAGGCACACAATACCCGATGATGACGGGTTGGTTTCGAATCCCGCCGACTACGTCAAAGTTGACGCGCCACCTGGGCCATGGGGAATACCCGGAGCCGGGCCTCGTAGTTGCTGGGGGTTGTAGTCACCGTGGCGGCGACCCGGTCCGTGACCCAGGGCGGTCAAACCAGGGGGGTAGTCTATGTGCACTAATGTCAATGTCCGACTACGCCACCTATGGATTGCTGTTATTGGTAACTGCCGCTGTGGGGCAGCCCGCTGAAGCTGGTGGTATGTGCAGCTAGGTGTTGTGACTCCCCACAGGTAGAGTGTAGCTTCAGGGCAACGTGAGTGGATGATGGTGGTGATAGTGCAGGGAATCAGTAGTGACAACGCGGAGTCTTTACAATGCAGTCTCAGGGTCTTTACTCCCTGTTCTTTCACTCCAAGTTATTACTGCAGGTTTATAACTTCCCGCGTCGTCCTGTATTTACCAAGTGAGGGGCTCAGTCGACTCCCAGGTAGCTCTGGAGCACTTAGCAGGACCCCCTTCTGTGTGTCCTCTCTGGCCTCTCTCCTCGTATCTCACACCTAGCGGCACCTCTGTCCAGTGTCCTCGGGCCTTGGCGGGCGACGTGTGTTCCGTCCCCTGGCCCTATGTGGCTACTTTCCTAGTGGCTGGTGTGGATGGCCTGCTGTACTTGAAGTGCTGAAGCCTCCGGTTCCCAGTTGAGCCCTGTAGTCTCTGCTGGTTGGGGGACCCGGTTCCCCTTCTCTGGCCTGACCCCCCTACTCTTCTAGTAGCGGCGGGTGTACGGGTGGCTTGCTGCACAGCCCGTACCCCTAGGGTCCTTTCGGTTCCTGGAGCCTTCCTGCTCAGTCTTCTCTCTCTCCCAGACTCAGGCCTCCTGACTAGGCCCGCCTGTGGAGCAGAGCTCATACCGAGCCTCTGCTCCCTGACTCCTCCTCAGTCTGTCTGACTGAAACTCCCCACCGACTCACTGAACCTGTTAGAACTCTCCTGTTAGTTTTTTTTTAGTTTGCTGGTCACATGACCATTTTTGCCTATTTAATCCGGCTCCGCCCTCCTGGCCTTGCTGGACTTCATTGTATTTACTACTCTTGAGCTAGCTTGGTGCTCTGTTGCCGTTCTCTGTTAGTTTTGCTAGGTCTTCTGACCTCTATGCTTTTTGTTGTGTGTTTGTCTTTGACTGCTACTATTTCTGCTAGGAGGTGTCCAAACTTATCCCAGTCCCTAGTTCTTGTAGGGATCCCTCCCTCACATCTATAGGTCTTCGTACAGACTAGCCGAGGACTTTAGCGGGTCTGATCGCAGGATCAGGTTCCCTGTTACATCGTAGGGATCTAGTTTAGTTCTATTGTAGGGACAGATCTCCTGTCTTTCCTTAGTCCCTGTAGCAGATCATAACAGTAAGTCCAGCCCTAAAAAAAAAAAAAAAAAAAATTTCTCTAAGGAAAGACCTCCAGTTTTCCATCATGGTCTCGGTTCAAGATTTGGCTCAACGCTTGCAGGGACTCTCTCTGGAGGTGGCCAAGCTCCAACAACACGTGAGTAGCTGTTCTGGAGCACATTTTGTGGAACCTAAGGTACGTCTGCCTGATTTATTTTTTGGCGAACAACAAGATTTTTTTTCTTTCAAAAATGCTTGTTTATTGTATTTTCGTTTGAGACCCGGATCCTCTGGTGATGAATCACAGCGCATAGGGTTCATAATGTCACTTTTGCGCAAAGATCCTCAGGGATGGGCCTTCTCTCTCCAACCTAGTGATCCGTGCTTTAGATCAGTGGATAGTTTTTTTTCTGCTTTGGGTTTGTTGTACTATGATCCTGATCGTGTCTCATCTGCTGAGTCTGAATTGAGACGTTTGAGGCAGGGATCAGGTAATGTGGAAAAATATTGTTCTCACTTCCGTCGGTGGTCTGCCCAGGTGGGGTGGAACGATTCAGCTTTGAAAAGCTTGTTTCTTGCAGGGCTAGGTGAAAGGGTTAAGGATTTACTGATTGCTTATCCCACACCTGGAAACTTGCAGGAGGCAATGCAATTAGCTATACGGGTGGACAGGAGACTGCGTGCAAGGGTTAATGAGAGCAAATCCTCTGCTATGTCAGCTCCGAGTCCTGAGAGGGTCTGTGCTGACAATGGAGAGCCGATGGAGATTGGAGCGATGGCACCCCGCTCTCAGGAAAAAGACCGCAGGCTTTCTGAAGGCTTGTTCTTCTATTGCGGAAATTCTGGTCATTTTATTAAGAACTGTGTGCTTCGTATGAAGAAAGAAAAAAAAATGGTCAGTCATGCACGTATTGCCTGTTTAAATTCTAAGGGAGTATTCCTATCTGCTACTACCGCTGCTCAGGATGAATTAATTGAATTTCGGGTATTTGTGGATTGTGGTTCTACTCTGAATGTGATTGATGGGGGATTCTTGGAAAAACTTAGATTAGAACCTAAAACTTTGTCATCCCCTATTGCTGTGGTTTCTGTTGATGGCTCTCCCTTGAAGAGTGTTACTCATAAGGTCTGTGAATTTCCCCTCACTATTAATGGTATTCATCAAGAGAATTTGGATTTGGTGGTATTAGATAATTTGCCTTCTCCAGTAATATTGGGGTTACCCTGGTTAAAATTGCACAATCCTGTACTGGATTGGTCTACTAATGAAATTAAGTCCTGGAGCCCTAAGTGTTATGACAAGTGTTGTAACGGACGTATTGCTGCGGTGGATAAAGGGGAATTACCTGTACCTATTCAGGATTTTTGGAGAGTTTTTTCTGAGGAGGAGTCACAAATTTTGCCTCCCCATAGAGACTATGATTGTACCATTGAATTTGTCCCTGGAGCGACTCTTCCTAAAAGTCGTTTATTTAATCTTACTATTCCTGAGAGAAAGGCTTTGGAGGAATACATACAGACAAGCTTGGCCGCCGGTCACATTAGGCCTTCCAAGTCTCCTGTGGCTGTTGGATTTTTTTTTGTAAAAAAAAAAGATGGCGGTTTACGTCCTTGTCTGGACTTTCGTGAGATTAATAAAATTACTGTACGCAATCCTTACCCACTGCCATTGATTCCTGATTTATTTAACCAGTTAGTGGGGGCCAAGTGGTTCTCTAAAATTGATCTCCGGGGGGCATACAATTTGTTGCGCATGAAGGAGGGTGATGAATGGAAGACTGCTTTTAACACTCCTGTGGGTCATTTTGAGAATCTGGTGATGCCTTTTCGTCTTACCAATGCTCCAGCATTTTTTCAGAATCTTATTAATGACATCCTTAGACCTTTAATCGGCAAAAATGTGGTTGTGTATTTGGATGACATTCTGATTTATTCGCCTGATCTGGAGTCTCATTGGCGGAGCGTACGTGAGGTATTACAGTTATTAATGGACAATTCGCTTTTTGCTAAGCTGGAGAAATGTGAGTTCGCTGTACAGAGAATTAGTTTTTTGGGCTACATTATCTCCAGTGAAGGTTTTGAGATGGACCCGGTTAAAGTTCAAGCTGTGCAGGAATGGCCTAGGCCTATTGGTTTGAAATCGATACAGAGGTTTTTGGGTTTCGCCAATTATTACAGAAAATTCATAAAAAAAATTTCTATTATTGTCAAACCGCAGACCGATCTCACCAGGAAAGGTGCTAATGCGGTTCAGTGGACTTCTGAAGCCATTGAAGCTTTTGTGTTTCTAAAGGAGAGGTTCACCTCTGCTCCCATCCTTATGCAGCCTGATGTGACTAAGTCGTTTTTGGTTGAGGTTGATGCTTCTTCGGTGGGGGTCGGTGCGGTGTTGTCTCAGGAAAACAAGGATAGAGTACATCCCTGTGCCTTTTTTTCAAAAAAATTTTCTGAGACTGAACTTAATTACGATATTGGTAATCGGGAATTGCTGGCGATTAAACTCGCATTTGAACACTGGCGTCACCTCTTGGAAGGTGCTGAATTTCCCATTCAGGTTTTCACTGATCATAAAAATCTGATCTATCTTGATGCTGCCAAGCGCTTGAATGCCCGTCAGGCTAGGTGGGCACTTTTTTTCTCGCGGTTTAATTTTTCCGTTACTTACATCCCGGGTACCAAGAATGTTAAAGCGGATGCTTTGTCTCGCAGCTTTTCTCCCATGGTCGGTGTTGAGGAGGAAGAGGAGAGCATTTTACAAGAAGGTGTTGTGATTGCTGCTTTGGACTCCGTTTTGGAGGATGAGATTCTTACAGCTCAGGAGAATGCCCCATCAAACACTCCCCATGGGAGGTTGTTTGTGCCTAGGACCTTTAGGAGAGATTTGTTTGTTGAGTGTCATGAGTCTCGGTTGGCAGGTCATCCAGGAATTTCTGAGACCAAGAGACTTGTGGGTCGAAGTTTTGGGTGGCCTGGATGGCAGAAGGAAGTCATTAAGTGGGTGCGCCAATTTACTGTGTGTGCTAGATCCAAGTCTTCGCATGCTCCTGCTGCGAGGTTGCTTTGCCCTCTGGAGGTTCCTAGTGCACCTTGGACACATCTGGCTATGGACTTTATTACTGACCTTCCCCCCTCTGAAGGTTTCACGGTCATCTGGGTGGTCGTGGACCGTTTTAGCAAGATGTGTCACTTGGTTCCCTTCATCAAACTGCCTTGCGCTAAGACACTCGCTAAGGCCTTTGTCAAGGAAATTGTCAGACTACATGGTGTTCCTACTGACATTGTTTCTGATAGGGAACCTCAGTTCGTGGCTCGTTTTTGGCGTGCCTTTTGTGACAGGTTGGGAGTTCATTTGTCGTTTTCATCCGGATATCATCCTGAGTCTAATGGCCAGACAGAAAGGAAGAACCAGGATGTTGAGCAGTTCTTGCGTTGTTTTGTGGCAGACAATCAAGAGGGGTGGTCTGAGTTTCTGCCACTTGCTGAATTTGCTCTTAACAACCATACATCCTCTTCTGCTGGGTGTTCGCCTTTTTTTTGTTGTTCTGGGAGACATCCGTCTTTTGGGTCATTCTCCAAATTGGTTTCGGCTGTGCCTGAGGAGGAGAGTTTTTCCGGTGATTTGAAGAGAGTTTGGACGGATGTGCGTGGTAATCTTCAGGAGGCTAACAAAAAATCTAAGAGGTACTTTGATAGGAAACGGCAAGAGGTTTTGTTTGCTGTTGGTGACATGGTTTGGTTGTCCTCTAAGAATCTGCGATTGAGGATTCCTTCTAAAAAATTGGGTCCCAAGTTCGTAGGGCCCTTTAAGGTGCTTCAGATAGTTAACCAATCTGCTGTTAGGTTGGAGGTTCCTACGTCCTGGAAGATTAACCCGGTGTTTCATGTTTCTCTGTTGAAAAAAGCTGATGTGTCGGATGGTGACGCCTCTGCCACTGTTCCCCCGGTGGTGGAGGACGGGGAATATGAAATTTCCCGCATCCTAAATTCTAGACGGTATAGAGGGAGTTTGCTGTATCTCGTCGCTTGGAAGGGTTTCGGACCTGAGGATAACTCATTGGTGAGGGCGGATGATGTTTCTGCTTCCAGACTTGTCAGAGCTTTTCACAGGAGGCTTCCTGGTAAGCCTGGGCCTAGGGGATCCAGAGGATCCTCTTAGAAGAGGGGGTACTGTTAGAACTCTCCTGTTAGTTTTTTTTTAGTTTGCTGGTCACATGACCATTTTTGCCTATTTAATCCGGCTCCGCCCTCCTGGCCTTGCTGGACTTCATTGTATTTACTACTCTTGAGCTAGCTTGGTGCTCTGTTGCCGTTCTCTGTTAGTTTTGCTAGGTCTTCTGACCTCTATGCTTTTTGTTGTGTGTTTGTCTTTGACTGCTACTATTTCTGCTAGGAGGTGTCCAAACTTATCCCAGTCCCTAGTTCTTGTAGGGATCCCTCCCTCACATCTATAGGTCTTCGTACAGACTAGCCGAGGACTTTAGCGGGTCTGATCGCAGGATCAGGTTCCCCTGTTACATCGTAGGGATCTAGTTTAGTTCTATTGTAGGGGCAGATCTCCTGTCTTTCCTTAGTCCCTGTAGCAGATCATAACAGAACCAAGATGGTTCCTTGCTATTATACCTCTTACCACAGTGCTCCCATTATCTACGTCCTCCACCCATCCAATACATAGTTCCCCCTCTCTAAGTGTTTCCTCCCCACTCCAGCCAGGGATCAGGGACACTTGTGCTCTCCCGTAGGAGCATTATCGCCCTGTCCCCCGGAAATGTGGTGTAGTGGATGTAGTGTTAGGGTCCTGAGCCATACTCCTTCCTTACCTGAGAGTGAGATACCACACCTCTGGGTGAGATGCAATACCTCTGTGGCGACCGAACCCTCAGGGGCGCCACAATATGGCACAATTTCTCCTGTTAACCTTATGAAAATGCAAAATTGGGGGCTGAAGAACATTTTTGTGGGAAAAATGTGAAAATTTTATTTTTACGGCTCAATGATTTAAACTTCTGTCAAGCACCTGGGGGTTCAAGGTGCTCATACACCTAGATAAGTACCCTGAGGGGTCTAGTTTCCAAAATGGTGTCACTTGTGGGGGGTTTCCACTGTTTAGGCACATCAGAGGCTCCCCAAACACAACATGGTTTCCGCTAATTATTCAAGCAAATTTTACATTCAAAAAGTCAAATGGCGCTCCTTCCCTTCCAAACCCTGCCGTACTCCCAAAAAGTGGTTTTCTCCCACATATGGGGTATCGGCTTACTCAGGAGAAATGGCACAACAAATGGTATGGCGCAATTTCTCCTGTTACCCTTATGAAAATGCAAAATTGGGGGCTGAAAAAAAATTTTGTGGGAAAAATGTGAACATTTTATTTTTACGGCTCAATGATATAAACTTCTGTGAAGCACCTGGGGGTTCAAAGTGCTCACCACACACCAGGGGATCTCCAAACGCAACATGGTGTCCGCTAATTATTCAAGCAAATTTTACATTCAAAAAGTCAAATGGCGCTCCTTCCCTTCCGAACCCTGCCGTGCGCCCAAACAGTGTTTTTTCCCTACATATAGGGTATCTGCATGCTCAGGGGAAATTGCACAACAAATTTTGGGGTCCCTTTTTTCCTGTTACCCCTACGAAAATAAAAAAATTTTGGTCTAAAGTAACAATTTTGTGAAAAAAATTAAATGTTAATTTTTTTCTTCCCCTTTCCAAAAATTCCTGTGAAGCACCTGAAGGGTTAATAAACTTCTTGAATGTGGTTTTGAGCACCTTGAGGGGTGCAGTTTTTAGAATGCTTTAACTTTTGGGTATTTTCTGTCATAAAGGCCCCTCAAAGTCACGTCAAATGAGATGTGGTCTCTAAAAAAATGGTTTTGTAAATTTTGTTGTAAAAATGAGAAATCGCTGGTCAACTTTTAACCCTTATAACTCCCTAATAAAAAAATATTTGGCTCCAAAATTGTGCTGATGTAAAGTAGACATGTGGAAAATGTTATTTATTAACTATTTTGTATAACATATCTCTCTGATTTAAGGGCATAAAAATTAAAATTTTGAAATTTGTAAAATTTTTGCCAAATTTCCGATTTTTTTGCAAAGAAACTCAAGTGATATCAAAGAAATTTTACTATCATGAAGTACAATATGTCACAAAAAAAACAATCTTAGAATCAGTGGGATCCGTTGAAGCGTTCCAGAGTAATTAGCTCATAAAGTGACAGTGGTCAGAATTGTAAAAATTGGCCTGGTCATTAACGTACAAACCACCCTCGGGGGTAAAGTGGTTAATAAAGGCTTCAATATTAGTATGTAATTATATTACAGCAATATTATACTTTGAGAGATTATCATATGTGCTTTAATGAACTTACTTTATATTCTAGATTATAATTAGTCAAGATTCACTATTGCATATTTATAGCCTGAGATTGTTCCTTATTTGACCTGTATTTTTGATTGTCAATCATCTCCCCAAAGTGAAATTAGAGAAGCACTCCTCTTCCCATCCAAGTTTTTATCCTCTCAATATATTGCAGTCATCATATTATATAGCACTGTGTACTTACAATTGCTCATTTTGCCTTTCTACCCAGCTGATTCTTTTATTTTTCTCGTCTCTATGTAGAAACAGGAAGTCTCTTGTCCCTGCTTTTATCATCCCCTCTTCAACTCCTGACCCAGCTGCTGTGCTCCTCCCCACTGACATTGACTTTTGCAGTGACTTATGACTCATACAGGCAAAATTTACTTCCTATTTCTACATAGAGCATAGAATAATTCAGCTAGTCAGATTTTAATTACATGATGTCATAAACCTAATGGAAAAGAGAAGAATTAGCTGGGTATAAAGGCAAAATGAGCAATTGTAAGTACACAGTGCTATATAAAATGATGATTGTAGTATATTAAGAGGATACATATTTTGATGAGAGTGCTTCTTTAAAAAAAAGCAATGGTGACAATAAATAATGTTAATATTTCAATAATAAGTAAGTATAGGCGAGATCACTGGTATGTCTATTTGCTTGAATATATTAATTTTCAAATGAAGGCTGTATGAGAAAAACCTTCATTGAGGGAATTTTGGCTCAAAATATTTAAAGAAGTTTTCCACTACTTTTACACTGATGTCCCATCCTACGGATGGGGCATCAATGTTTGATTAGCCGGGGGCCCACACCCGGCACCCCAGTCGATCAGCTGTCATCTGCAGGCCGCAGCGGCCGCCGGTGGGAAGTACTTACTTATGGTGCTTGGCCGTCTAGCTGTAGTAGCCGCCGCGGGGTACTGCATGTCCACCTCCTATTTAGTTCAATGGGAGGCAGATGTGTAGTACCTTGCGGTGGCCAATACAGCTAAATGGCCAAGCTCCGCAAATAAGCACGTCCGGCCTGCGGTCGCCGCTGGCAACGATAACAACTGATCGGCGGGGGTGCCGGGTGCGGGACTACGGCCGATCAGACATCGATGCCCCATCCTATGGATGGGGCATCAATGTAAAAGTAGTGGAAAACTTCTTTAACCTTTGGATATATTTGGCCTCTTCCTTTAGGAATATCTTATTTAAATCCCCAGCTCTTGGTCTTAACTTGTTTTTAACATATTCCAAAAAATTTTAATTTGCTGACATCACCTGGGAGTACAGATTTGCAATATTGTGCCAAAGGTGTAAGTTCATCACTATTAATCATAATTGTGTGCTTTGAAATATGTCTTCTGCATTCTTCAACTGTTTTACCAACATGTATTTTTTGACATTCACATTTAGCTATGTACACAATGCCTCTCGTTTTACAATTAATGAATTGTTTGATAGTGTATTTTTTCCCCATTTTAAAGATTCATAAATTATTAAATAATGTGACAGAAACTGCAATTCCTACAGGGAAGGAATACCACAGTTTTTTTAGATAATCAATTATTTGATGTATTTTTTTTGGTATTACCTAGATGGCAATGTACAAGGAGGTTACTTCTTTGCCGATAGGTCACACTTGGATATGATCGTAATACTACTTTCAAGTCTGAATCCAACTCTAAAATTGGCCAATATCTCTTAATTAACCTTTTTACATCATTAGCAAAGCCATGAAAGGTTCCAATACATCTTGTGATTGCATTTTTCTTTTCTTTATTAGAACGATTTACCAGCAGAGAATACCTAGAACACGCCCTAGCCCTGGCAAATGTCCTCAGATGTTTTTTGGGGTAGCTCCAAGCCTGGAATCTGTGATGGAGAACATCACACTTCGGTTAGAAACCAGACCAGCCAGCAGATATTTCCCCACCGGTACACTTCTACTTGAAGATTCAGGATACCAACTGTTCAAATGGAGGAAACCATTTGTAGAAGTAGGCTTCCTGTAAATTTCGGTTTAGATATGTCCAACAGGATCAGTATGAATTTTCAAATCCAAAAAACTATCTTTTTGTGTATTTCAAATGTGAAATTTCATTCCAATTTGATTTTTCAGCATACGGCACTGGCAAACTTCATATGATTGAAGGAAGGATGAATGGACAAATATACCAAGACATTCTTGATAAAAAATTTTCTGCCATCTACCAGGATAATGAAGATGAAATGAGGGTGGACATTTCAGCAAGACAATGATCCCAAACATAAAGCTGCTTTATTTGGTTTCAGAGAAAGAAAATAAAGCTGCTAGAATGGCCCAGCCAATCACCGAACCTGAATCCAATAGAAAATGTAAGGAACTAAAGCTCAGAGCTCATAGAAGGAGCCCACAGGAGCTCGAGGATTTGCGCAGTGTTTGTGTGGAAGGATTTGATTAAATCACACCTGAGCAATGCAAGCGGCTAGTTTCTCCATACAGGTGGTGTCTTGAAACTGTCATCAGCAACAAAGGCTTTTGAATGAAGTATTAGTTAAATTTCAGTAAACGTGTTCAATACTTGTTCCCAGTGTCATTCACCATTATTACACATAACTTAATTTATGGACATCTATGGTTTGATTTCTTTTCCTTTGTGGATTAGATGGGTTGTTACAGACATCTGGTGAGAATTTCATGTTAATAGCACCTTTAGAAATATATTTACTTAGAAAATTGGTGATGTGTTCAATTTATTTCACCCACTGTATATAACCTCCAGAAAAAAAAACTCCTGAGTTATTACATAACATATTTCTGTGATGCCATAAAAAAATGTTTTCTCAGTATTCAGTATAGCGTACATTCCATGATGCTGATAAAATCACATGCATGTGTCTGCTTGTTATATGTATTCCTATATATTTTCTTATTGCTCATTAGATGATTGTATGTGAGAGCATTAGACTCAATCTGAAGAATAATGCTGTATAAATTGCATTAGATAACCTGTGTTTGACTGAGGCAGTGTATAATCTTATTAAAGAGTGGATAAAGCTAGCCTGATCCAATTTTCTTAAGGGTTTGTGCAGTTTCCAGAGCTAACATCTTAACTGTCACGTCTCTGCTTCACAGCTTCCTAACAAGCCAACATCATTGGGACTTCTCAGCCTTGCCACTCTAAGTCAAGGAGAAAATAATAAGGATTTACATCTAAATGGTTGTTAGAGTATATAATTTGGTGACTAGGATGCACATATTAGCACACTTTCCTAATTTAAGAAAAAAGAAAATTAAATTAATGTGCACTGTATTAAATAGGTTCCACTACTTTAACATTGATGGCCTATCCATACGATAGGTCATCAATGTCTGATCGCACCCCCACCGATCAGCTGCTCCTGGTGTCAGCAACAGCCGGAACTGCTCAGTGATGGAGCTGCAAAGCACAACTCCATCCACGAAATAGTGGCTGCGCCCGGGTAATGCACATCCGCCCCCTATTGATTTGAATAGAGGACAGACGTGCAATACCCGGCCAGGGGCACTATACACCATACTGGGTTGTCCAGCTCCGAAACGGAGCAGTTCCAACCACCGCCGACACAGAGAACAGCTGATCGCCGGGGTGCCGGGTGTCGCACTCTCACCAATCACACATTGATGACCTATCCTAAGGATAGGCCATCAATGTTAAAGTAGTGAACAACCTCTTTAAAAAACACTCAATCATTTTTATGAGCTGAACCTGTGTAAATCTGTGTGTAGTGTGTAAGTGTGTTAATATACACACCGATCACCTTCCCTGGTTTCCAGTGCCGCTCTAGTCCTTTTCTCCCTCACGTGACTTCTATTCCAACTTGCCAGCTAACACGGGGGTTTAAGTGTAAGCCAAAAGTAAAAATGATCTGGGTATATTATTCTCCAGTTCAGTATGATTACGTTTATACAAACATGCATAGTTTTTGTTTTAATATGTGATAAAAGAAAATTCAGAAATTTGTAAGAAAAAAATATATATTGCGTGGCCATTTTCCAAAATCCGTAGCATTTTTTTTTTCAGGATTTCGATCTGTGCGAGGTTTTGCTTTTTGTACCCCAAGACGTTGTTTTTACTGATATCACTTTGGGGTGGATAGGATGTTTTAATTACATTTTTTTGTGTTGTTGCAATAGCTGAAAAATTGCTATTCTAGCGTTTTTATTTTTTTCTCACCGTTCACTGATTAGAATAATTTATTCTATACATTGATTACAGTTTTTACTGTATTTCTAGTCCCCTTAGGGGACTTAAACTTACAATCATCTGATCGCCATAGCATTGCTGTATATAGCAAAAATCATGGTCTCCTATGAACGTCAGCCACGGGCTAGTTTTCACAGGAGTAGTGTTGAGCGCATTTGTTCGGGATTTCAGATTCGGGTTTGTGTTCGGGGTTCCGGCTTGTTATCTGCGTGACAGCGTGGCAAATCAGGGATGTTCATGGGCGGAGCCGTTTTTTTTGCGCAAACAAGCCAGAACCCCGAACACAGACTCGAATTTGAAATGCCGAACAAATTCAACACTACACAGGAGTACCATCATGACTGGCACATGGGTCTTCAGCAGACTCACGACCATAATGGCAACCCATCGACGCCCCACGATAACGTCTCGGGGGGCCAATGGACGCCTAGAATAGTGAGCTCCCTGCCAGTGTGCAATAAATGCTGCTATCACAGATTGACAGCGGCATTTAACAGGTTAACAGCCGCAGACGGACCTTCGCTGTTAGAGGCTGATGATGGCTAAATAACACACAAAGACAGTATTGATTGTAATACACAACAAGGAAAAAATCCTAAACTAGATCCACATAGCTGTAACTGGGAAAACACTCTGGGGTAATAAATATAAACCAAAAGCACTGACAGCCACCTCAGGCTAAAACGAGTATATGAAATCCCCACATGATTAAAAGATATATTTAATTAGAAAATAATTAAAAAATACATACTATTCAAGCAACCTAACTCGAAAAGGAGGGATGAATGATAGCGACAGTTCTAGTAGCTCAACAACAGATACAAATATATGAGACTGTGTACAATAAGAAATACAGGCTTTATTGACTCAAGTATAGGTCAAAGTACATATATAAGATACTGCCACAATATATGAAAATGTATAGCTCAAAGGAACCTACCACATGGTGATAGCTCATGCCGTGCTATATCCTCGCTCACCACCATGAACTTCCTGTTTCCGGTCAATGGAACGCATACGAGGAGTAGATCCATGTGCAAGACGTTGCCGGCACATAAGTGCATGTGGAGATGCTGCACAGTGCCATACAATCAAAAGAACCAAGAGGAGGAATAGTTGCATATGCGCACAGTGGTAAGAAGTGAAGAAAAGTGAAAAAAGATGTCTTATCAACGGGAACCCGCTGCGCGTGCGCGCGATGACCACAGAAAAGAAAAGAAAATATAATCATGGAAACTGACTGCGGGACTGTGATGAAACAAGAAGGGTCAGTGAAAAAATGTACGTGGTGGTGTCATTTTTTTTCACTTTTCTTTTTTACTGCTTACCACCGTGTGCATGTGTGAATATTCCTCTTCATGGTTCTTCCGACAGTTTGGTGCCATGGGGCATGCACGCCAGATACTACTTGCCAATGAGTCTACGCTTCATATGCATTCATTTGACCGGAAACTGGAAGTTCCTGGTGGCGAGCAGGGATATAGTGCTGCATGCGCCACCACATCAATATTAATTATTACACACCTTTCTGTTGATTGCGGCAAAATGTACACATATAGAAGAGTGATTCATTTGATGATAAACACACTACCTGAGGAAGAAGGGCAAAACACGCGTTGGGGCACGAGGTTGATGGTGGCACACAGCAGCTAAATATGCTACTCTAACATACTCCGTGACATTTTTTGGAAATTATGTCTGTGTTCGTTTGTCTTTGTGATATGTTTTATATTAATCCACATATATTATTAAACTCATATATATTATTAAATACTTATTTTCATTATGCACTATAGTACCTTTATTGGGTAACCATATTTTACTAAGAATAATTGTTTACATCACCATAAGCTTTGTTCTGGTTGTAAGGTCATTTTGAGTTATACATTTTAATATGTTGTGGCACTTTGGCCTATACTTGGGACAATGTAGTCTGCATTTTTTATTGTAAACAGGTTAGTTTATTTGTATCTGTTGTTGAGTTACTACAATTGTTAATGTCATTCATCCTTCCTTTTCGAGTTACCTTGCTTGAATTGTATGTATTTTTTATTATTTTCTAATAAATCTATATCTTAATCATGTGGGGTTTTCATTCACTCATTTTAGCCTGAGGTGGCTCTCAGTGCTTTTGGTTTATATTGATTGTAATATCAAATTGTCTGATTTGTAAAGCGCTGCGGAATATGTTGGCGCTATATAAATAAAAAGATTATTATTATTAAGATTATTATTAATATGTTTGGCAAAAAAACATTGATTTCCAGGACAAAAATCCATAACTAGAAAGAATCATTATATTTCTTTTTTTAATTGTTTTTATTTTTAAATGTAAAAAAAAAAAACAATGTTCACATGTCCAACACCATATCAATTGCTGGCAGCTCTGAAAAAACACATGTAGAGATTCTCCAGATCTCGGAAACTGCATCTGATCATGTCCTCAGTGCAGGTCTGTGCAGGTGTTCACCTCTTTCTACGAAGATGTGTCATGACTGTATAAGATGCCTTTCTCCTTAATCTGAAAACAATTAAAACACAGGTTTTTTAAAAATTGACAATATATACTGGTTATCAAATGAAACAAGTAAAGATAAGTCATTGAGGAGAAACACAGAAAAATATTTACCCGGAAAATACATGTTGGAAGCTTTGTGTGAATCAGGATAGGTGGATTCTGAATGTTTTCTGTTAGCTGCTTGTGATGAAGACATATGCTGATTGTCTCTCTATATGGTGAAAAAGGAGGCAAAATATATAAAAGTATTTAAACTTTAAATGATATAAGGCAATACGAACCTAAATTAAAAATATCTTATTACTGATTGTTGACGATAGTGGAGAATTCTTTCTTACCTTCATCTTAGGTAGATGAGATGACGATATTTAGATAAATCTCAATGTTCAAAATAATGAACCTGAAAATATAAAGAAAAATAATTAAATCCAACTAAGACTGAAATTATAGAAGGTTTTCAAAAGCATTGTAGATAATTGATGGGGATTGTCAATCATTCCATATCCAGCAAGTTATGGAAAATGTATCCAGTATTAATATGGTAACCTATGAGGATGAATTCTGAATGTTTGGTGCTAATTGCTGGTGCTGGTGATGAACACAGATACTCATTGTCTCGCTACTCAGGGGAAAACATATAAAAGTATCTGAACTGTAAATTATAAATAAACAAAATTAGAGACTAAATATTCTGAAGAATAGTTACATGTTTAGCTGATAGACAGTTGGCGTAATCGGCCTCCACAGCGGCGGCAATAAGATTTATTGTCAGCTAATTTTTGAAAACGCCCAAGTCTACAAAGATAAGAGGAATATTGGTTACCAGACTGGAAAGAACATTGGTTAATACCATGGATTATGTTAAAAAGAACAAATTGAAACCAATATATTAAGGACACATATATATATAACATGTAGCATCCTAAGCCCTACAGCCCCAGATGTCAGTCCGCTCTGATAGTAGTAAAGTATAAAAGCCTTATACCAACAGAACCGCACTGACGTCTCAGCACGGTGATTGTGTTTCATGAGGAGCTGAATCATCAAATCTACTTACTTGTTATCACACAGGGAGCACTGGTAGTTGTACTTATAGCTGATGGTATAACTGTGACACATCGTCACTTCCGGCAGCTCGGGATGGATGTCATTTACCCTTCTGGTATAAGTCTGCCATAATGGGCCATGGTTGTCTCTGTCTTCACCGTCGATTATCCAACAGGCAGCATGACACATCTCGTGCGCAAGTGTGGATCGTAGTCGCACTACAATAAGAGTTTACACAGACATGAGAAAATCTAAGTACACCCGGCTTGAACGCTTTGGTTTTACATATTAGAACATAATATAAAATTTCTGGTCCTTAAAACGTCTTCAAATCAGGTAAATACATCCTGAGATGAACAGCACATGACAAGTCACACCGTGCCATTATTTATTTACCAATAAGCACTTCAAAATGCAGAAGCAGAGAGGGAAAAATAAGTACACCCCATGAATCACTAGCTTTAAGAATCATCTTTATCAGTAATAACTTGAAGTTGCAGCAAGGGTGTACTTAATTTATCACACACTGCTTTTGCATTTTGGCCTACTTTTTGTTCAATAATTACGCTGTATTATTTATTATGTTGTTTTCTGAGATTGTATTTCCTACTTTTAAGATCTTCTAAGGACCTGATGCTTTTTTGACTTTGTCCTGATATGTAAAACCTTAAAATTTAAAGAGGGTGTACTTAGTTTTTCTTATGACAGCATGTACAATGAATTTATAAGATGTATTTTCTCAGAAGTAGCAGTTTTTTGCCCTGTTTACAGGTTGTCTCATGAAGCTGCAGGATGGACGTGATGTGAAACCTACCGGCAGAATCCAAGACTTTATCTGAAAGCTCAATAATTGAGGAATGGTGGTTGTTCTCCAACTTGTGACGACATTGACCGGATGTTGATGTCAGCCTCTTATTCCAGACTATGTCCATTTTCCTCGGGAGCTAAAATAAAGAAACCAAATTCCACTAAATCTGTAAACTCTTTGACCCCAATCTAACAAAGTACCCAACTCTCATGTGTGATTTACAAGCACTGGTCTCCTTGTATGGGGCATGGGGTCTACTGAGAAGTCCAATATGTGAGAGCAAAAAAAACCAAACATTTTTCAAAATTGTCCAGATGTCAACAAAATGGTTTTTATATATAAAAATCCTGTGAACTATAAGCCAAAAGTTGCTAATCTCTATATCTCTGCATGATGGATCGTGTAAGGTCTCCTCTCATCCCACAGATAAGAAGAGAGTGATGGCATTTACCAAACTAGGTGAGTTTTATCTGAGATTTTCAATAACTAAATTTCACAACCATGACAAAGGGGTTAGGATTCTCTTCATAAAGTCAGAATGATAGAAATGATTGTTTGAAGGTGAGATACTGGATAAGCCATGTGAGGCCCAGATACCGATAATAAGATACCTTGTTCTCGAAGACTGTCCTGTTGTATAGATGGTACAGTCGCTCCACCAGCTTCTCCTTTGTTACCTGGAAGTGGGTAACGTAGATGGAAGTAGGAGAAATAATGTCTTCCAGGAAACAGGCGAGGATATTACATAGAGGTGTCCTGGGGAAGATAAGGAATCAGATATAAATCCACAGGAAACATTTCTTACCTAGGTCATGGTTTTATATAGGCGTAGATGAGTCCGGCATAACTCACCTCTCCTCTGTAGCGGAGCTCTCCTCACTATCAGATGGTAAATTATCTGTACAGAAACATGGAAGAGAGAAAATTTGTAATCAGACATGTCAGAACGCAGATCGATGCTGGAGAGAAAACATAATAAATGCTGTAAAGTGAAAATAAATCAACATGCCAGAATTGAGGTTTTTTTTCTCTCTGCAACTCCTCAAAAAGATGCAATAAGAAGAGGTTTAAATGTCGCATCCATCCCATAATAGTATCAACAAAAACATTGAGTCATTCTATAAAAAAACAAGCCCTCATACAGCTCCATCAACAGCAAAATAAAAATGTTATAGATCTCGGAAAATGGCGACAAAATTAAATATATTTATTAATAATTTGAATAATGATTTTGACACTTGAAAAGAAAAACTTGGCAAATTTGGTATGGACATCATCATACTGACACAGGGACTCATATTTCCATGTTAATTTTACTGAGCAATAAAGGCCATAAAAAATAAAAAGAATAAAAAATCGGAATTATGTTTTTTGTTGCAATTTCCTCTTACTTGGAATATTTTTCCATTTTCCAATACATTATATGGGAATGTGAATTGTGTCACTGAAAAGAACATCTCATTGCACTAAAAACAAGTCATGATACGGCAATGTGGGTGGAAATATAAAAACAGATATGTCTCAAGGAAGGAGGGAAGGAAAAGACAAAAGTTAACTAAAAATTTACCAGTCCCTAAGGGGTTAAAGGCATAGACCCATCTGTAATTTGCGTTTAGTTGTTAGATTTGGAAACTGACCTGTGACATAGTTCTTTCTACAATAATATAACCCTGATTGTATCTAGAAATGATCACTTACCATGATGTATGGAAGATTCTCCAGCATTGGATTCGTCATCATCAGTAATAATAATGATGTCATCATCGGAGCTGTGACATAAATGTAACAGAATATGAGCCACCATTAATCATTAATCCCCATCAGGTATCTAGTAATGGAGGAGATGTGGATCTTACCAGGTGGTACTGTCCGGATCAGGATCTGAAGTTGGTAAAATCCGATCTGTGGGGGCAACACAACATAAATCTCTTATTAGAATATTGTAATAGCAACGACTGAGGCTCAATATCAAAGAAATAAATCCTATTATAGTATTCAGTGTACCCCTATATGTAGATTGGGAAATAGACCACCTTCAGCTACAGTAACCTGCCCTGTGCATGGTCACCATGAGAAGGAATCCCCAAATCCCATTCCTGCCTGACTATAGAGCGAATGCATCAATAATGTCCCTGACCAAATGCTGAAAAGAAATGTTGTTCTCCCAATATGGAAATGTCCCAGACATAGGACTCACAACAATAAAGCTTATGTAAAATAGGATTACCCCTTTAATATATCTTTAATTAAAAAATGCACAGACTAATATATAATTTGCCTTTAATTGTTACATTTGGAAATTGATCTGTCACAGTACAGAAAATGCAATGTTTTTTCTACAATAACATAACCCTGGATTGTATCTAGAAATGATCACTTACTATTAGATGAGGAAGTTCCTGCTCTATTGGAATCCTCATCATCATTAATAATGATGGCATCGGAGCTGTGAAATAAAGGTAACAAATAATGAGCCGACCATTAATAATTAATCCCCATCATGTACCTAGTAATGGAGGAGATGTGGGTCTTACCAGGTGGTACTGTCCGGATCAGGATCTGAAGGTGGTAAAATCAGATCTGTGGGGGCAACACAACATAAATCTCTTATTAGAATATTGTAATAACAACGACTGAGGCTCAATATCAAAGAAATAAATCCTAATATAGTATTCAGTGTAACCCTGTATGTACATGGGGCAAAAGACCACATTCAGCTACAGTAACCTGCACTGTGCATGGCCACCATGAGAAGAAATCCCCAAATCCCATATCTCTGACTTATTAACGCCTGCATAAATATTCCTGACCAAATACTGAAAAGAAATGTTTAATATGAACTCATTACCATAGACGTACAATAGAGATAAACCCAAGCCCTGACTACAATGTGCACGTGAGCTGCACCCAATAACTATAATGACACTTCAATATATCAGAGCCGTTACTGGATCGGAGCACAGTACCTGGTAAACTCGGAGTCGGGCCCGAATTGAAGCCACTGATGGTATCCTGGCCTGGAGACCTCGGAATTGGCTTCTTTCGTGGGTGAGACTGAAAAAATGGCAAAGATGTCAGAGAAAATCTACAAACATGAAGATCTCCAAATTATAATCTTACTCCATATTCCACAGATTTACAGGTAGACGCCTATATGAATGTGGTTACCATTGGCCTGCACTTACTTCATGTGCAGAGTATGACGGGTGTACAGGACGCTCATGGTTAAGAAATGGATAGGGGTCTTGGTGACATTTGTGTGTCTTTATACAATATTATTATGTATCCTGTACATGGACATAATGTTACAATTACTACAACTGAGGGCAGTCATTATTCTGCAAACATGAGCAGAGTAATGACATCCCATATATTCTCTTCCTGGAGCTATATTTTTGATCTTACCATCTTATTCTGGGATTTTTATTTCAAATGTATCCTAATTATTTAAAAATATAAATGTGACGCTCACCTGATGGAAGTCGTCATCATCACTGCTGTCCTCGGTGTCAGAGAGAACAATAATACGCTTAAAGCGCTTTTTTCCCATCATATTTGCAAAAGTCACTAACAACACTCCTCTCTCCACAAACGCCTACAAAACCCTCAACGGAACTCTGGATGACGGGGCGTTCTATATCGTCCAGTCATTTGTGCCATCATCGGAATTATGCGATTGTTTTTTTTTTTTTATATATAGCTTTATTTAAATATAGAAAACATACTGTACAAATACAAAAAATGAAATCAGAAAAACAACAATCCTTCTAATTCCCCTATTCCTGCCCTTTAACTAATTGTTCAGAAAAAAAAAATAAACAAAAAAATCCACAAAAACCAACATTAATAAAACCAAAAAAAAAAACACTGATGTATAGGAGGAAAATCACACCCTCTCGTATTTTATAACTCACTGAGAGCAGTTTAAAATTGCTGACTTGACCTCAATGGAGAATCTAAGTCCCCGGTTTCCCCTCTATATCTTTATACCCTCTGATAAATGTATCAAATCTGCCGTTGTTTCTTACACAGGTTACAAGTATTGTCAGCCTTCTTCTCCATTCTGTATAATACTTGTTGAAAATAATAGAACCAATGGATCAATTGGATTAATTTATGATTTGATTGACTGACATCCCACTTATGTTTTTATTTATATTGACCCTCTGCAATATTTACTCTTTACTTTCTCAACTAATCTTCTTCTTAAATATGAAATCTGCAAGTAATCTACAGTTAATGGTGTATTAATATTATATTTATTATATTATAGAATATTGCATAATATATACAAGTTTATTAATATTAGATAGATTATTTTTTAAATGGCAACCAATCAACAAATAATCCATTCATCTATGAGAGGTGATGTGAAATTATTTGATTCTTTCATACTCTTCACCTCTTGTTGAATTTGACAATATCTAAAATCGTGCACTTTTCTTATGCTAAACTGTGTCTCCAACACATTAAATGGAAACAACTCATCTTCATGGAATTAATGTTTAACAAATAAAACCTTTTCTCCTCCAAAATACTGTATCCTGTCTCTTAACAATTTTATGTATATTTATATTATCCTATGATGAGGAAACTCCAATTACCGTGTTAATATTTAATATCTTTATAGATTCCCAAGTATGATTCCAAGAGTAAAACATTGGCCATCTCCTAGATTCCCATAAATAAAGACCCCTGATTTAAAAAATAAAAAAAAAGGACCAAAATCCTCTATTTCTCTTATTTAGTAAAAATCTTTCCAAATGAGAATTCCTGATCCTGAAATGTAAGTAATTGTGCTGCCCAGAAATATCTGTGGAAGTAAGGGACGGCCAAGCCTCCTTCTTCCTGAGACTTCAGAAAATATTTAGTTTTATTCTCACCCTCTCTCGCCAACAAATCAGGTTGTTCAGAAGAGTTTCTATTAATTTAATAATTTCCTCATTAACCCATACCGGGCAGACCCTGAGGACATAAAGAAGTAGAAGCGAGAGACCATCATCTTAATCAGGGGCTATTCTATCCGCATTAGATATATCGGCAGCGGCATATACTGTACATCGACATCTGATTTAATTTCCAAATTAACAATATAATTTTAAATGATACAAAACTCACAACCTCCCCTGTGGTACTTATCCGTAAATATTCAAAGCTATCTTTTTACTAAAATCTGTAATTGTCTTCACGCTTGTCTGATTCTTTTCATCCAGTGGTAATAAAACCCATTTGCTACAGTTATTATCCAAGCCAGAGTGGGCACCAAAAGACCTGATCACCTCTTTAGTCCACAGGAGAGATTTCTTATCTCTAACAAAATCAGCAGAATATCATCTGCATAGATCCATATTTTTCGCCCTCTCCACTGCTGTAAAAAACACAAATTTCCACAAGAAAAATACAGAGGGGAGAGGGGGCATCAGCGTTTTGTTCCTCTGGCTTGGGGTGAATGGTATAATAGTTTGAGCCACCTAATAAAATTCTCCCTGAACCAAAACATCTTGAACACCCTCCACAAGAACTTCTACTCCACCCTGTTACAAGTCTTTGTGGCATTTGATGCCAGGATGGACTCCATCTTCTATTATTTGCAAGCACTTTCCTTAAATGAATCCCTGGAATAAAACCATTCCGGTAAGACATTAGTGGGGGCTTCAGATTTATATAGACATTTGTTGCATTTCACTGAGGATCCAGATACAAATGAAGAACAACTTCTTCCTTTAGGTCCTTGATCAGTGCTGACAATTCACACCAGCTAGTTCCAATATTAAGGTAGATGTTCACTAGTATTTGATGAAACAAAGGAGTCTAGCGTAGTCTTAAAATTAAAATACAGATACCTCTCTGATCACTGTCATTCCTGTGCAACTCTGCCTGTGTCCTCTGTTAGGTTTTATCTCTTTATCTCTTCCATCCAAATTGAAATAGACCATCTCTTATTCTCTTTCCCTGCTTCAATGTCACTTTTCCAAGAATATATATATATTTTTTAAATTCAAGTTATTGAGAGATTGCTGAACAGAAAAAAATAACAATGGTTACAGAATGAAGATAATAATTATTTAGCAATATCATATAGATCTCCATAAACATCATGTCAGTCAAGTTTAAAGATGACAACAATACACATTACATTTGGTCTTATAGGGGAAATACAATGAAAGCAATTATCTCTCAGTGAGGTAGAATGTGTAGGGAATGGGTCACACCAAAGTTTCCAAACCTTCTCAAATTTATTAGTACACTGTCCACTCTTATATACTATCTTCTTATACATAATGGTAGTGTTAACCATATTTAACCTATATAAGATTCTAGGAGGCCATTGGTCCATCCACAGCATTATGACTGTCTTTCTGAGTTTCTCAAATCATAATGAGGAAATGATGAGGTCAAACGTCCTCCAAAATACCTAACAGACAAACTATCAGATTGAGTGAGATTGAAAGTTGAATAATCCCACTATTACTAACTACACTTGTCCAAAATTCAAATGTTGTGAGACAGTGCCACATTTCCTGCAAGAAGTCAACTCCCTCAGACCCGCATCTATGGCATTCCAAAGAAGAAAGTCTCTCTATTCTATGAAGAAAAACAAGAGTTAGATCGCATCGAAGAAGTATAGAAAGTTGGACTAGTCAGTTATTTACAGAAGAGGAGACATTTTGGGAGAATCTAATGCTTCTGTCTAGTGATGAACGAGCACTACAATGCTCGAGTGCTCGTTACTCGAATCAAGCAGGTCGCTTTGAATTTAAGTTCAAATTAAGATGAGGTGGGTGAGGGATCGGTGTAGGCCTGCTGTGCTGGGAGCCCTGATACCACATGCAACAGTTTAAGCTGCTTTTCTGCTCAGACACACTCAGGTGACACAAATATCAGTTTTGTAGACTACTGTTGCTAGAAAAATGTAAGGATAATAACACAGGTAGTTAATAGTGATGAGCGAACATGCTCACCACTGCTCGGTACTCGCCCGAGCTTCACAGTGCTCGACAAGCTCGGCGAGTATTTCCGAGTTGCTCGAGCAGGAACTCAGGTCTCCTCCCTGCATGTTTGGCGCTCTTTAGAGAGCCAGTGAACATGCAGGAATTGCTTGCCACACACTGTAATGCTGTAGCCATGTTGGTTGCGGGCATTACAGTGATTGGCTGGCCGCATAGCGTCATCAGGTCTATATAAGACCTGGTGCCGCTATGCTCGTCACAGTCTACTCCGGAATCAGGCAGAGTAGAGAGGTGCTGCTGCGTCAGGGAGAGATTTGCTTGTTTAGAGTTAGTATAGGTATTCCACAACATATATCTATATATCCATCTGAACTAACAGTCCTTCTGAGGACTAATCCAGGTGCACATTTTCAGTGGCGAAGGTGATAGCAGGATTTAGGCATGCAGGCGGTGTATGTGGCAGACTGCAGTGCATATAGTGCAAGAGGGTCCATAGTATGTTCCTGCTGCTGCTGTTCTTACAGATATTTGAAGACATAGCCCCAGGTTCAGGGGCCAGGGCCATTTTTTTTTTATTTAATCCTGGTTATTTGCTTAAAAACCAAGGCAGGCAGGGTATGTGACAGACTGCAGTGCATGATACAGCACAAGAGAGTCCATTGCATGTTCAATTTCTGAGTGATCCTGCTGTGACAAATATTTGTAGACTGAGCCCCAAGTATCAGGGGTCAGGGCAATATTTTTTTTAATCTTAATCCTGATAATTTGCTTTAAAAGCAATCCAGAGTGCACCAATTTTCTGCTTCATTTGCTTGTTAGCACTGCAGCTAGATCTGTTCTATATTTCAGCGATAAAAATCCAGAAATTTGAACTGAACCTGGAAAATATTGGCCTCCTTTTCCATTCTGTTGCAGTATGTCGATCAAGCTATTCACACTAGGTCTCTGTGTAGAATAATATTAGTAAATTACAGGCCTACTATTTAAAACCGTGGTCTCTGTCAGACATATCACATATAACAGTGTTCCAAAATCAGCCATTTCTGCCTTCCATTTCGTTGCAGTGTTTCGGTCAAGCTATTCACACTAGGTCTCTGTGAAGAATAATATTAGTAAATTACAGGCCTGCTATTTAAAACTGTGGTTGTCTGTCAGACGTATCACATATAACTGCATTCTAAAATCAGCCATTTCTAGTGAACGTGGAAAATATTGTCATCCATTTAAAATTGGCAAGGTGCGAGGCAAGGGGCGGGGAAGTGGACATGATGGTGATGATGCATGCAGAGGCCGAGGCTGTGGGCATGCTGAAATTGTGCCACAAAAAACACCCACATCTTGTCGCCCGACTTTCCTGTCCCAATTGCTAGGGGACCGCAGCACACCACTATTGAGCGCAGAGCAATGTCAAAAGGTTGTTAGTTGAATAGCAGATAATGCTTACAGTCACTTTGCCACCATCACTACCACCCTGTCTTCCACACGGTCAAGTCTCAGTAGCAGTGAATCTGGACCGCATATTCCTCACCCTGATCCTCCTTCCTCCTACCATGCTGAGTGCCCGGAGACAACTGATCCCACACTTGGATACTCAGAAGAGCTGTTCACTTTTCCATTTGTAGATTCAGGCCTCACGCCCGGCCAGCTTCAAGCGAGTCAAGAGGAGAATGCGTGTAGCGATGCCCAAATATTTGTGTAGCCACGGTCACACGAAGGCAATGGTGGGACAGTGCAATTACTGTCTCAAGAGGTGGATGATGATGATGATGAGACACAATTGCCAGAAAGTCAGGAGGAAGATAAGGGAGCGGAAGTGGAAGATGAGGTGGTGGATAATATAGTAACTGACCCAACCTGGCAGGAAGACATGCAGAGCGAGGACAGCAGCACAGAGGGGGAGGAAGGCGTAGCACCACTACAGGCAGGAAGAAGCAGTGTGGTGGCAAAAGACACAAGGTGGGAAAGCGTTCCCCGTAACACCAACACGACGGAAGTTGCCAGTACAACTGTTAGGTTTTCCCTAGTCTGGTTGTTTTTTAAAGACTCTGCAGATAACCACAAAAAGGCCATTTGCACCACCTGCCAGGACAGCATCAGCAAGGGTAGCAAAACTAGCAGCCTGACCACCACTAGCATGATCAGGCACATGGTAGCAAAGCACTCTACTAAGTGGGCTGAACCCCAGGGTCCAGACACAGTGTCTGTGGATGACACCATTGCTTATTCCGCTGTTGTGTGTGGACGCCAATCCCATGTCAATGGCACATGCGAAGCTGCCTCTCGCCCTGCACTTGTCGTTGCACACTCTCAACTAGCACCATCAGCAAGCACGTCCGCTTCCTTGTCCCAGCGCAGCGTTCAGTTGTCTCTACCCCAGTCCTTGGAATGCAAGCGCAAATACGCAGCCAATGCCCCCCAAGCCACACTACTAAATTCACACATTTCGCAACTGCTTACACTTTAAATATTGCCTTTTAGGCTTGTATAGACAGAAGCTTTCTGTAACGTGATGGCGGAGGCCGTCCCTCGGTACTCGGTCCCCAGCTGCCACTCTTTCTCCCGGTGTGCCGTCCCCGCATTACACAAGCACTTGTCCAACAACATTAGCCGTGCCCTCAACAACGCAGTTACTGGGAAAGTCTACCTAACCACAGACACGTGGACCAGTGCTTGTGGGCAGGGACGGTACATCTCGCTGATGGCACACTGGGTTAATATAGTGGTAGCCGGGACCCAGTCGGACCTTGGGACGGAACACGTCCTCCCGACCTCGAGGATTGCGGGGCCTGGGTCAATCAGGGTTGCCCTCCTCGTCCTCCTCTTCAGCCTCCATCTCCAAAATGAGCACATCAGTCAGAAGCTGGAAGCACTGGAGCACTGCTTCGGATAAGCGGCAACAGGTTATGCTGAAGCTAATATGCTTAGGTGACAAACTGCACACCGCTAAAGAATTGTAGACAGCTCTGAAACAGCAGGTAGATCTGTGGCTGACACCGCTGAACCTACAACCAGGCTTGTTCGTGAGTGACAATGGCCGGAACCTTGTGGTGGCTCTGAAGCAAGGCAAGCTCACACACGTACCATGCCTGGCCCATGTGCTTAACCTTGTGGTTCAACGGTTTTTCAAAACCTAGCCAGATCTGTCGCGTCTGCTTGTGAAAGTATGCCACGTGTGTGCCCATTTTAGAAAGTCAGCTACAGTTTCTGCCGCCTTTGCCATGCTTCAGCAGCGTTTGCAGCTTCCAGCTCCCCAACTTGTGTGCGATGTCTCCACGTGTTGGTACTATACATTGCAGATGTTGGGAAGGATTTGTGAGCATAAGAGGGCAATTGTTGACTACCAGCATCCACACGGCCATCGGTATTCAGGTCAGACTCCACACATAAGACCTCAGGAGTGGACATGGATGTCAGACATCTGTACCATACTCCAAAACTTTGAGGAGTCCACCAAGATGGTGAGCAGCGATGACGCCATAATTAACTTCACCATCCCGCTTCTCTGTCTTCTGAAATGCTCTCTGCTCACAATTAAAGAGGATGCATTGCAGGTGGAGCACGATGAAATGGAGCAAGGAATCATACAGGGTGAATCCACAAAGCCCAGCCTCATCTCATCCCAAAGTGGTTTGGGTGACAATGAGGAGGAGGAGGAAGAGGATGAACAGGAGCTAGTTTCCTGCGCTATAGACGGTACTATCTGCACAGCTGTCATACCGTCTGTTCAGCGTGGATGGCCTGAGGACAGGGAGGAGGAGGATGAGAAGGAGGAGGAGGATGAGGAGGAGAGCATGGTTAGTCATCCTTTTGGTGAGGACACGGAAGTATTGCCTCTTTTCAGTCTGGCACACATGGCTGAGTTTATGTTACGCTACCTTTCCTGTGACCCTCGCTTTGTCCAAATTTTTAGTAACAGTCATCACTGGTTGGTGACACTTCTAGACCCACGCTACAAGGAGAAATTTCTGTCTCTTATTCCCCTGTCGGACAGGTCTAATAAAATGGGAAAGTACCAGAATGCCCTTATTTCGAAATTCTTAAAAAAATTCTGAAAAAAAATCTGAAAACACTGGCGGCAGAGGTCACAGTTCGTTGGACAACCAAGGAGTACAGGCAAGAGAGACACAAATGCAATCCAGCAGAGGAAGGGGAACACTGACAAAGTTCAGGGACAGTTTTCTCAGACCCTCCCATCGCACAGGCCCTGAGGCACGGAGTACTCTCCTAAGGATTGAAAAGTTTCGGAAAATGCTGAGGGAGTACCTTGCCGACTGTACCAACGTCCTCCGTGATTCCTCTGTGCCTTATAATTATTGGGTGTCCAAGCTGGACACATGGCATGAACTGGCTCTCTACGCCTTGGTGGTCCTGGCCTGCCCTGCCGCTAGCTTTATCAGAGCTGGTTTTTAGTGCTGCTGGTGGAATTATAACTGATAGGCACATCCCCCTGTCAACTGAAAATGCTGACAGGCTGATTGTTAAAAATTGGGTTGGGCCAGACTTCTCAACACCACCGAATGATAGCAGTGTAGCATAAACTCAAATACAGTGTCTTTTTTTTTTTGGGAGGTCTAACTCTATTCGCATGCACCTACAGTTATATGAAAAAGTTTGGGCACCCCTATTAATCTTAAGCTTAATGTTTTATAAAAATTGGTGTTTTTGCAACAGCTATTTCAGTTTGATATATGTAATAACTGTTGGACACAGTAATGTTTCTGCCTTGAAATGAGGTTTATTGTACTAACAGAAAATGTGCAATCTGCATTCAAACAAAATTTGACAGGTGCATAAGTATGGGCACCTCACCAGAAAAGTGACATTAATATTTAGTAGATCCTCCTTTTGCAAAAATAACAGCCTCTAGTCGCTTCCTGTAGCTTTTAATGATTTCCTGGATCCTTGATGAAGGTATTTTTGACCATTCCTCTTTACAAAACAATTCCAGTTCAGTTAAGTTTGATGGTCGCCGAGCATGGACAGCCCTCTTCAAATGATCCCACAGATGTTCAATGATATTCAGGTCTGGGGACTGGGATGGCCATTCCAGAACATTGTAATTGTTCCTCTGCATGAATGCCTGAGTAGATTTGGAGCGGTGTTTTGGATCATTGTCTTGCTGAAAGATCCATCCCCTGCGTAACTTCAACTTTGTCACTGATTCTTGAACATTATTGTCAAGAATCTGCTGATACTGAGTGGAATCCATGCGTCCCCTCAACTTTAACAAGATTCCCGGTGCCGGCATTGGCCACACAGCCCCAAAGCATGATGGAACCTCCACCAAATTTTACTGTGGGTAGCAAGTGTTTTTCTTGGAATGCTGTGTTTTTTTGCCGCCATGCATAACGCCTTTTTGTATGACCAAACAACTCAATCTTGGTTTCATCAGTCCACAGGACCTTCTTCCAAAAAGAAATTGGCTTCTCCAAATGTGCTTTTGCATACCTCAGCTGACTCTGTTTGTGGCGTGCTTGCAGAAACCGCTTCTTTCGCATCACTCTCCCATACAGCTTCTCCTTGTGCAAAGTGCGTTGTATAGTTGACCGATGCACAGTGACACCATCTGCAGCAAGTTGATGCTGCAGCTCTCTGGAGGTGGTCTGAGGATTGTCCTTGACTGATCTCACCATTCTTCTTCTCTGCCTTTCTGATGTTTTTCTTGGCCTGCCACTTCTGGCCTTAACAAGAACTGTCCCTGTGTTCTTCCATTTCCTTACTATGTTCCTCACAGTGGAAACTGACAGGTTAAATCTCTGAGACAGCTTTTTGTATCCTTTCCCTGAACAACTATGTTGAATAATCTTTGTTTTCAGATCATTTGACAGTTGTTTTGAGGAGCCCATGATGCCACTCTTCAGAGGAGATTCAAACAGGAGAACAACTTGCAAGTGGCCACTTTAAGTAGCTTTTCTCATGATTGCATACACCTGGCTATGAAGTTCAAAGCTCAATGAGGTTACAAAACCAAAAAAAAGTGCTTTAGTAAGTCAGTAAAAAGTAGGTAGGAGTATTTAAAACAAGAAAATTATAAGGGTGCCCATACTTATGCACCTGTCAAATTTTGTTTGAATGCAGATTGCACATTTTCTGTTAGTACAATAAACCTCATTTCAAGGCAGAAACATTACTGTGTCCAACAGTTATTACATATATCAAACTGAAATAGCTGTTGCAAAAACACCAATTTTTATAAAACATTAAGCTTTAGATTAATAGGGGTGCCCAAACTTTTTCATATAACTGTATGTTTTCACACCCAGAGATGGGTATAAGCTTCTTGATTTTGTCTATTTGCTCTTGTCCTCATCCTCATCCTCTACCACCATATCACCACAAAATCTACCATATCACCATATCAACGTCTCTTGCTAGGGGCATTGGAGTTCCTCCAAATTTTTGGCAGCCATTGCATTCACTGCATAGGCAAACAGTATGGGAGACCCACTTCCTAATAATGGGAACATTGTTTTCAGGAGGCCTTCTTACCTCTATGACTCTTGCCAGGGACATTGGAGTTCCTCCATATTTTTGGCAGCTGTTGCATTCACTTCATAGGCAAACTGTATGGGAGACACACTTCCTAATAATGGAAACATTGTTTTCAGGAGGCCCTCCGACCTCTACGTCTCTTGCAAGGGACATTGGAGTTCCTCCAAATTTTTGGCAGCTGTTGCATTCACTCCATAGGCAAACAGTATGGGAGATCCACTTCCTAATAATGGGAACATTGTTTTCAGGAGGCCCTCTGACCTCTACGTCTGTTATAAGGGACATTGGAGTTTCTCCAAATTTTTGGCAGCTGTTGCATTCACTGCATAGGCAAACAGTATGGGAGACCCACTTCCTAATAATGGGAACATGTCATTACTGTGGCCCAGCTCCATGTGTCTTTAAATTGTTATTGAGGTATTTCATAAATTTTGGCAGCCATTGCACACACTGCATACCCTATAACTGTATAGCAGACCCACTCCTTTCTAATGGGAGCATGTTGTTACTGTGGCCCAGCTCTAGGTGTCTTTAAATTGTTATTTTCTGTTTTTCCCAAATTTTGGCAGCCCTTGCAGTCACTGCATGGCATTACCACTATAGGAGACCCACTCCTTTATCATGGGAACATTTTTTTTTACCGAGACCCTCCTCTATGTCTCTTCAAAGGTGTATTGGGGTGCGTCCAAATTTTTGGCAGCCCTTGCAGTCACTGCATACCCAATAATAGTATAGGAGACACACTCTTTAATAATGGGAACAACAGAGCATAGCCGACTGCTGGCCCTTTAAGAATAGTAAGGGCCACCTGATGGCCCTATAAAAATAGCGTTTGTGATTTTCAGAGTCCCTCCTTCATAAATGAAACAGGATGTGTCTGATGATGTCTCACACACCACATGGCCTGATAAGGCAGTAAAATGTTAAATTGACGTTTCCTTGTGAATGCATTTTTTCACCGTTGAAAGCAGTGCAAAAACTCATCAAAAACGCTACGTGTGAACATAGCCCAAGGTGTGGAGGAGCATTTTTGTTTTTGGTTATTTATTTTGCTTTATATACAAATCATTACCCTGGAAAGGATGTTGCATAACATTTTTCCCAGGAAAATCCATTTTGGCTTCATTTTTGTATGTTTTACTGTGAGTCCGTAAAAGTGGCGTAATACCTCTGACAATGTTGTTGACAGCAGTAACCTGGGAGTCAGAGATGCATCCAGGGGTCTTCCCCATGCTGTTCCCATGTCATTTGAGCACTGTTCCCATCGATTTGTGCAATTTTTAGGCCCTCTGCAGACCGCCGGGGGAGGGGGGGGGCGCAGTAAAAATACTCAAATTTCCCGTAGACTTACATTGGGCTCGTTACTCGGACCAAGTGTAGCGCCCCGAGGGTTCGGCTGCTACAGGGGTATTGCACCTCTGCCAGAGGTGTGGTATTCCACTCCCAGGTGAGGATGGAGTATGGACCAGGGCTCAGTTAGCTGCATACAGCAAACACACCCCATTTCCGAGGGACAGCTCAACGGTGCTCCCACTAGACAGAAGTGCAGGCACGACCGACTATGTCCCTGGCTGGAGTGGGGAGGGGGGTGGAATACCCAGTGCTGTAGGGGCAGATAGGGGTTGGTTCCTGAGCGCAGGAAGGAGCCCATTGGTTGCTGGTCACCTGGGCTCATGGTCAGAGGGAGGTATATAAGGTGGGCACCATCTTAGCTCTGGGAAGTTCAGTCTGTTCAGTCAGTGAGAGGAGAAAACCGGGAGTGGAGGCTCTGCAGGAGCTCCACTCAGGAGCGGGCCTACAGAGAGGCCGAGGAAGAGAGAGTGGAGGAGAGAGAGAGAGAGGAGGTGAAAGGGAGCTGTGATTACGTCTCATCCCAGCTCCACAAGAAAGGAACAGAAAGGAACAGGAAGGAACAGAAAAGGAGAAGAAGAGACAGAGAAACAGAAGGGCTCAGGAACAAGAAGGTGGAAGGGACCCTAAGAACCCACGAGAATACAGGGTGAAGGGTCAGGCAGATTAAGGGTGCCGGATCCCAAGTTGGTGGAGGAGAAACTACCCTCAGCCAAAGACCGGACGTCGTGATCATTTATTGGTGCGACACCTCATCAAACCTGCTAGGAAGGCACCATATAGGACAGCGGAGAACGGGGCCCACGTTTACCTGCACAAGTCTGCGGCAGCTGGACAAAAGTCGGTCACTGGTGAAGCAGGCCAGAGAAAGGAAAGAAGGGGGTCCTGTGCCATGTTCCTGAGCTGCCTGGGAGTTGACCGAGCCCCTCACCAGGTGGACGCAGCACGGCTCGGGCGGTCACTACCTGTACAGAAGTGACCCGGAGTACCTGAACTGTGAGTAAAAGACATTGGACTGCAGTACGTTGTCTGTGTGCTCTTTCGCTGCTCCAGCACTAACGGCACTGGGACTCTCACCACCATCACTCCCACCATCCACTACACTGCCCTGAGGCCGCACTCTTCCCGTGGGGAGTCACACCATCCCAGCCGCATACACCATCGACCCCAGCGGTCTGCCCTGCAGCGGCGGTTCCTAATAACCGCAATCCATGGGTGGCGTAGTCGGACATTATCTAAAACATCTAAAAGACTGCCACTGGTAGGACCACCCTGAGCCACGGGACCGGGTCGCCACTACTACCCCCATCGTCTCCCTATTGCCTGGTTCTGAGTGCCCCACGGCCCAGGGGGCGAGTCACGAGCACTAGAGCATTTCAATTTGCTCGACCCGAACAACGAGTATCCAAGCATTTTAGTGTATGCTCATCACTAGTAGTTGACTGAAAATAAGTACAGGCCGGCTGGTCTGGGAGCCCTACTGCTTCAAGCAACACAGATGAAGGAGATCCAACTTGGAGTGTCCAGATTTCAAAAAATTAGGGGCAGAAACCACTAAGGTGGCATCAATTTCACCAAAGTAGAAATAGTATAATGGGGCACTGACACCCCTTCCACTACAGGAAACACACCAGATGGAGACCCAACTAGGAGTCTTAACATTTCAAAAATTGATTGATAACATCAGCAGCAGTAGCAACAGCAGGTACAGAAACCACGAAAAAGGTGTCACAGACTGCAATACTGCAACATCAATGCAGTACACTAAAAACTACACCATCACCTAGTCTGCACAGTCTGCGATTGGGGCGCAAAAGTGCTTGGAGATCCATAACTTGTTCATCTTGATGAAAGTTAGGCAGTGTACACTTTCAGGGGACAACCGGATGTGCTTATCCATCAGGAGACCACCAGCAGCGCCGAAGACACGTTCTGAGAGAACGCTGGCTGTCGGGCATGACAAAACCTCAAACGCGTGACAAATGAGCTCAGGTCACTCTTCCATTTTTGAAGACCAAAATGCAAAAGGGTCCAAACCCTCCCTGATGGCATTGATATTGAGCTCAAGATACTCCTGCACCATCATCTCCAGTCGTTGACTATGTGTCAGACTTGTACTCTGTTCTGCTGGTGCCAGGGCTGCCACCAGGAATTTCAGGGCCCCATACTGGTAACATTTTCAGGCACCCTTGAGACTCTGCCCAGGCTCCAGCTTAACTCTGCTTTTACCCAAGTTCCACCTCCACCACTCAACCTTCCACAGTCCCACCTCTCACTCTTGGAAAAACTCCACTTCTGCACCACGTCCTCACCAATCTCACATTAACAGTTCACATTGAATACCATATCACATACATAGCCAGCAGCTTTTGTTTTGGCCCCAAAAAAAATTTAAGCCGCCACCACGACAAGGAGACTCTTTTGGCTGGGCCATCTCTATTCTAGCTTATTAAACATTTCTTAAAATATCCAGTACTCTTTTTAGGTATATTTTTCTTTAAGAGAATGTGTTGCATACATTTTTTTAAAAATTACCAATAATATCACATTCAAGGGACAAATACCATCACACCATAACCAGACCACATATTACCATCACATAGTATCCAAAAAATACTATTTACAAGGAACAAATACCGCCACACCATGACCAGATCACATATTACCACCACATAGTGACTGAATAATAACACATACGAGGGTCAAATACCACCACACCATGACCAGACCACATATTACCATCACATCATGAACAAATACTACAATACTGATCATTAATAAAAAACACAATACTAATATTACCATTATACACAGGAGCTCTGTACGTAGTATACAGTGAATAGTGTAAGTGTACAGGTAATACAGGGATCACCAGTGACATTATACACTGTAGCTCTGTATATAGTGTATAGTGTACAGGTAATGCCGTGATAACCAGTGACATTATACACAGGAGCTCTCTATATAGTGTCTGTGTACAGGTAATACAGTGATCACCAGTGACATTATACACAGGAGGACTGTTTATAGTGTCAGTGCACAGGTAATGCAGTGATCAGCAGTGACATTATAAACATGAACTCTGTATGTAGTGTCAGTGTACAGGTAATATGGGGATCACCAGTGAAATTATACACAGGAGCCCTGTATGTAGTATGTAGTATATAGTGTAAGTGTACAGGTAACACACTGACTCACTGGTGACGTCTCTAGTTGAAGTCCTTCATCTTCGCTTTTCTTCTTCATCCAGCACAGACGGCCATCACTTCTTCCAGCCAGGACTCCTCTCTTCAGAAAATAACACAGTTATCTAGAGCAGTTTCCAGAGCACATTCCCTAATTTTTCCCCAACTTTTACACTACACCAGATGAAGAAAAAAAGCGACAGTGTCGCCCTGCACAGTAACAGGACCCCCCTTCACTGAAAACAGTATCCTCAAAAATAAAATATATCACACCAGTAATTATATCCTATAATCATATGTTCTCCCATCCTGGCCCATGGGACTTCATCCTGCCACCACTTCTCCATTCTGCCCCGTGTCACTCCATTCTGCCCCCATGTCTCTCCATTCTGCCCCCATGTCTCTCCATTCTGCCCCATGTGTCTCAATTATATCCCATATCTCTCCATTCTGCCTCTATGTCATCTCCCATTCTGCCCTATGTCATCTCTCATTCTGACCCCATGTGTCTCCATTCTGTCCTGAATGTCTGCATTCTGCCCCCATGTCTCCATCCATCCCCCATGTCATCTCCCGTCCGCTGGCCCTCAGTGAGCATAAGCAGAAAGAGGAGGGTTTCCGTTTGGGCCCCTCTGGTCACCAGGCCTCATACGCCAATAAGTGCTGGTCTAAAAATTGTGTGAAACGACTCACAGAAATTGCTTCTGCGACTTACTGCTGCTGCGAATGTTTTTGTGTTGACAAATTGACGTTCCCGGGGTTGGAAGTCTACAACTGCGATGCACACTGTGTGCCTCACAGCTGTCTTGGGGAAAACCACTCTTAAGTTTGTCTACAAGCGTGTTTTGATACTCCAGCATGCGTGCGTCCCTTTCCTGGGCAGAAAGCATGTGGCAAAATTTACTCTTGTACTGTGGATCTAAGAGTGGCAACCCATTAGTAAGCACTATTTTGAATCCTAACAATACGGGGTTCATGTTGCAGATACTGTACGAGTGCGATCTCCAAGGCATATTCATTTTAACACTGCCTGATTGTGGTGAGCCATGGCTGTGCAGTACGGAGGTGGGAGGGATTCTCTCTGCGCTGTTGGAACGTGTGCCTCATTAAGACGCAGGTGGAGACCCTAGACGAGAGGAAGGAGGCAGTAGAGGAAGTGTTACATACAGAGGCTTGTCCTGCAAGCCTTGGGGATTCCAAGAGTTGTGGAGAAGCCCCTTCCCCACCTGCCCCCACAGCCACCAGAGTCACCAAATGCCCAGTGAGCGAGACGTAACGCCCCTGGCCATGCTTGCCCATCCAGGTGTCTGTGGTGAAATGTACCCCGGCATACATAGATTTTTTTCAAAGAAAGGGTGATGTTGTCTGCAACATGCTGGAGTAGCGCAGGCACAGTTTTCTTAGAGAAGTAATAGTGTCTGGGCAACCAGTACAGGGAAACTGCTCCGGCCATTAGCTTTCGTCTGTATCCACCAGGCGGAAAAGCAGCATTTCCGTGGCTAACAGATTAGAGATGGTGGAGTTCAAGCTTTTAGCTTTGTCATGTGTAGGAGGAAATAATCTTTTACGTGACCACAACTGCAGAACCGAGGGCTGGCTCCTGTGCTAAGAGAGGGTGGAGTAGAGTGAATACGTCAAACTGCTGGACTGTGAGTGAGGTGCAGGTGGAGATGTTACGGTAGATTGAGAAAGATGTGGTGTGCTCAGTGAATGAATACAGCAGGCTCTCACTCACCCCAACTGTAGCGGGTAAACAAGTAGAGGTTCTACGGCCAGAGACTTGTGTGAAAACACTTGCCGCGGTGCCGGAAGAGGAATAAGCAGCAGATGTGGTTGATGGGGCGGCCGGTGGTTGGTGAGTCCTCCTAGTCTGCATTTTATCGCAGTGAGATTCCAAGACTAACGCATGTTGATCGCGAATGAATTTAGTAGTCAAATTATTGCAATTTTTGCCTCTACTGGGTCGTTTTTTACAAAGTAGGCAGAATATTAGCACAAAATCATTAAAAGCTGAAATGTGGCCTGTTTTCTGTAGCATGCTAGTGTGGCGCCCCTGCGGGTTCAGTTGCCACAGAGGTACTGCATCTCACCCAGAGGTGTGGTATCTCACTCTCAGGAAAGGAAGGAGTACAGCCCGGGACCCTAACACCTGCATCCAACACTACACTACTCCAGATCAGCAGGAGGGGCAAGATGCGTCGCTTCCCTGCTGAGCCCTGTCGCTAGCTGGAGTGGGGGGAACAAAAGTAGGGGGAACCATGTAGAGGGTATGGGTGGAGGAAGAAGATCAGGAGAGCATTGAAGGAAGTGATATAAAAAGAGAAGCCATCTTGGGAGTGTAGTCAGTCTGAGAGGAGAAGTAGAGGGAGCAGGAGCTCTGTAGGAGCTCTGCTCTGGAGGAGGGCCTAGCCAGAGAGGCCCAAGACCGAAGAGAGAGAGAGGAGCAGGAGAAAGGCTCCAGGAACGTGGAAGGGACCCCAGGGGTACGGGTAGTGCTGGAGGCCACCCGTACGCCCGAATCTACCAGGAGGTGGAGGGGTCAGGTCGCACAGAGGGGACCGGTCCCTAAACTAGCAGAGTTCTTTAAGCCTCAACTAGGAAACCGGAGGCTGAAGTATTTCAGGTACTGTGGCCAAAAGCCACATCTAATCACCAGAAAGGTGGCCATAGAGGACCCAGGGGACAGAAAAGACGTCGCCCGGCAAGGTCCGCGGCCACTGGAATGAGACACTGGGTGTGAAGTGCAGGGAGATGGGCAGAAGGAATACGCAGAAGGGGGTCCCATTACATACTCCGGAGAGGCCTGGGAGTTTGCTGAACCCCTCCCTGAGTAAGCACAGGACGCCGTGGGAAGTTACTCTAGTACTGGTAACTCGAAGTCTAAGAAACCGTGAGTAAACCCTGAGGACTGCACCTTACTGTGTCTGTGATCATTATTTGCGCCATCACCTGCGCCATACTGCCCAGCATCATCCACAACATTTGCACTGCCCTGGAGCTAAGCTCTACCTGTGGAGAGCTAAACCAACTCTGCTGCATTCACACCAGCTCCAGAGGACCTGCTCTGCAGCGGCAGCTCCCGTTAGCCGCATACCACAGGTGACGTCACAAACTGTACATAAAAACTATAAATCCCCTGTAAATATCTCCCCTTTTTACTGACCGCCCCGCCACTGTGACATCTCCCCTAGCAACGACCGGCCCGGCACTGAGTACCCAACGGCCCAGGGGGCGCGTCACTAGTAGAAGAAAAAATTTAGATTTTCAAATGTGGACCCCTGAATGGAGCAGAATATCAGCACAAAAGAATTAAAAGCTGAAATGTGGCCTCGTTTCTGTAGCACGCTAGTAGCAGAAAGAATTCAGATTTTCAAATGTGAACTTCTCCTTGGCCAAAAAAATTACCAGCACGAAATAATTCTATGCACAAAAGTGGCCGTGTTTCAGTGCCACGTTATTAGCAGAAAGAATTTACATATTGAAATGTGGACCTCTGGATGGAGCACAATATTGGCACAAAACAATTAAAAGCTGAAATGTGGCCTGGTTTCTGTAGCACGATACTAGCACAAAAAGTTTAGATTTTCAAATGAGAATTCCTGCCTGTCCAAAAAAATTACCAGCACCAAATATTTCTATGCACAAATGTGGCCTTGTTTCAGCACCTTGTTAGTTACAGAGAGAATTTCGATTTTCAAATGAGAACTCCTGTCTGTCCAAAAAAATTACGAGCACCAAATAATTCAACAAATTATTTTTATTGAGATTTTACAATATTATTAATATTAGGAGGAATGTGAGGTAAGAGGGGAGGTTAATGGAAGAGGGTGAAGGGGGTAAACGGGAAAAAAATAGGAGAAAATAAGTGGGAAATAAACCAAACAAACAATACAAATACAAACAATATGAATACAAATAAGTCACTAAGAAGCAATACTTGCATAATAAGAAAGTAAACAATGCTCTAGAGTACTATAATTGTTACATGAATATTGTTAAAGTATTTCTATAGAAAACAAAAACATACATCGTTTAATCTAAGAACTCTAAAGTTCCCAGCCTTATTGTTTACCGTAAAATGACGGCAATGACTTTGAAGGAAACTCTTTATTCCAGAGATCCCATCTATTGCAGTATTGTTGGAGAATATTATTTCATACCGTGTACGCAAGTTCAAATGAGTTATGAGTTGTAACTTTATCAATTATTTTTTCAATAGATGGGATATTGGAAGATTTCCAGTTATATGCTAGTAGGTTCTTTGTTACTAAAAAGAGATGTAGAATAATAGATGTGGATTTAGGTACAAAATTCTCTATATCCAATGATAGCAGTGCAAAATGTGGTTCCATTGGTATATCCGTGTCTGTTTTTTTTTTTAAAGTGTAAAAACTTCCTCCCATAGTTTTTTAATTTTGGGGCAGTCCCAAAATATATGTTGTATATTTGCTATAGTCCACATTCTCTCCAACACAGATTTGAGTAATTTGCAAATGCTAAATGTAGTCTAGAAGGTGTATAATACCATTTGGTTATAAGTTTGAAGAACGACTCCTTCAATGAGGCATTAATGGTTGAAGAATATGTAAGTTTAATAGCTTTTTGCCATTTTTCATCAGAAAATTGAGTATTTAATTCCCTTTCCCATTTTTGGGCATAGGGAGATTTTGAGAAAAAAGAGTCTAGATTTATTATTGAATAGATTTCTCTGGTTATCCATAAGTTAGCTTGTATTGGGTTTTGTATAAGCAATAGTAAGTCTTTTGGAAGGACCAATGGAAATTTAAAGTGTTTCCTCAGGTATTTTCTTAATTCGAGAAATATGTAAAATTCTCACCAAATAATTCTGTGCACAAATGTGGCCTTGTTTCAGCGCCACGTTATTAGCAGAAAGAATTTAGATTTTTAAAAGCTGAAATGTGGCCTGTTTTCTGTAGCAAGCTATAGTAGCAGAAGAAAATTAGAACTTCAAATGTGGACCTCTGGATGGAGCAGAATATCAGCATAAAATAATTAAAAGCTGAAATATGGCCTGTTTTCTGTAGCACGTTATTAGCAGAAATAATTTTGATTTTGAAATGTGGACCCCTGGATGAAGCACAATATCAGCACAAAAGAATTAAAAGCTGAAATGTGGCCTGGTTTCAGGACCACGCTTATTAGTAGAAAGAATTTAGATTTTCAAATGTGAACTCCTGCCTGGCCAAAAAAAATTACTAGCACCACATCTTTCTATGCACAAATGTGGCCTTGTTTCAGGACCACGGTATTAGCAGAAAGAATTTGGAGTTTCAAAGGTGTAATTCTGCATGGAGCACATTATTAGCAGCACAACAGAGTTACATGTTGAAATGTGGCCTGGTGTCTCTGGACCACACTATTAGCAAAAACGATTGATCTGCTGGAAGGTCGAATTCACAGGCACACAGGATCCTATCTATCTAAATTAGCTGACTGACAAGAAACCGCCTAGCTAACTATCTCACTATTTAGTAGCAGGAGCAGCCTCTCTGCGCTGTTACACTGATAAAATGGTGCCAAAACAACATGTCCACTCTGTATATGGAGAGGGACATGTGACTTTGGCAGTCAATGACACAAGCCCTTATGTCTGGACATTGTGGATGGTTACTGCTCCCTGATTGGCTGCCGGAATCTCCACACATTAAGTTAAGAAAAAAAAAATTAAGAATAACAGTCCGTGCTGCTCCTCTGACCTCTCCCCATCTCCTCCCTCATCAAATACGCCCCCCCGCTCATCATACAGCACCACTGATACGTATATGAAAAACTGGTACTGGTGCCATCAGTATTTTCCACCAGTGTCTCATCAGTGTTTTTCCAGTATAGATAAAGAAAGAATGAAATTACAAGGCTTCTCTTATACTTTGCAATGCTAAACATGTACAGCACATAGATGCCATCCGTGTGCTGTATGTGTTTTTCATGGACCCATAGACTTGCATTGGCCTTTGTCATCTGTTCTGCTGTAAAAGAAACTGACATGTCTCTGTGTGGTTTGCATGGACACATGGTCCGTGTAAAAACATGGATATGTGAACAGCTTGTAGAGATGTGAGGCAAACAGGAGGCATGTTCCTTTAAATGTCCAGTACAGTTTATTGGCTTCATAAACTGTCCAGAAAATAAAATGCAATCAAACAGCCTTCAGTGCAGGCAAAAAGCAAAGTAAAAGTCTCTGGTTAGCCAGCACTGTGGTCACACAGGCTGGCGTAGCATCCAGTACACGGCCTAGTCTGGAGACAACCACAACAGGAGGCCTTCTCCCTCCAGACACATAGACCATGTGCCAAACAACAGCCTCCATTTTATAGGCTGTTTAACCACACCCAGAGGTGAGGCATGTGGGTAGCTGGACCCGCCTATCTCTCCTAGCAACCCGAACCCCGGCTCCCAGGTGCACCAATTAATCCTCTTAGTGCATGCATGCACCGGCAGCCGGGTTACATCACAAAGACCAGCCATCTCTGTGATACATACAGTACAGACCAAAAGTTTGGACACACCTTCTCATTTAAAGATTTTTCTGTATTTTCATGACTATGAAAATTGTACATTCACACTGAAGGCATCAAAACTATGAATTAACACATGTGGAATTATATACTTAACAAAAAAGTGTGAAACAACTGAAAATATGTCTTATATTCTAGGTTCTTCAAAGTAGCCACCTTTTGCTTTGATGACTGCTTTGCACACTCTTAGCATTCTCTTGATGAGCGTCAAGAGGTAGTCACCGGAAATGGTCTTCCAACAATCTTGAAGGAGTTCCCAGAGATGCTTAGCACTTGTTGGCCCTTTTGCCTTCACTCTGTGGTCCAGCTCACCCCAAACCATCTCGATTGGGTTCAGGTCTGGTGACTGTGGAGGCCAGGTCATCTGGCGTAGCACCCCATCACTCTCCTGCTTGGTCAAATAGCCCTTACACAGCCTGGAGGTGTGTTTGGGGTCATTGTCCTGTTGATGGTCCAACTAAACGCAAACCGGATGGAATAGCATGCCGCTGCAAGATGCTGTGGTAGCCATGCTGGTTCAGTATGCCTTCAATTTTGAATAAATCCCCAAACGGTGTCACCAGCAAAGCACCCCCACACCATCACACCTCCTCCTCCATGCTTCATGGTGGGAACCAGGCATGTAGAGTCCATCCATTCACCTTTTCTGCGTCGCACAAAGACACGGTGGTTGGAACTAAAGATCTCAAATTTGGACTCATCAGACCAAAGCCCAGATTTCCACTGGTCTAATGTCCATTCCTTGTGTTCTTTAGCCCAAACAAGTCTCTTCTGCTTGTTGCCTGTCCTTAGCAGTGGTTTCCTAGCAGCTATTTTACCATGAAGGCCTACTGCACAAAGTCTCCTCTTAACAGTTGTTGAAGAGATGTGTCTGCTGCTAGAACTCTGTGTGGCATTCACCTGGTCTCTAATCTGAGCTGCTGTTAACCTGCGATTTCTGAGGCTGGTGACTCGGATAAACTTATCCTCAGAAGCAGAGGTGACTCTTGGTCTTCCTTTCCTGGGGCGGTCCTCATGTGAGCCAGTTTCTTTGTAGCACTTGATGGTTTTTACAACTGCACTTGGGGACACTTTCAAAGTTTGCCCAATTTTTCGGACTGACTGACCTTCATTTCTTAAAGTAATGATGGCCACTCATTTTTCTTTACTTAGCTGCTTTTTTCTTGCCATAATACAAATTCTAACAGTCTATTCACTAGGACTATCAGCTGTGTATCTACCTGACTTCTGCACAACACAACTGATGGTCGCAACCCCATTTATAAGGCAAGAAATGCCACTTATTAAACCTGACAGGGCACATCTGTGAAGTGAAAACCATTTCCGGTGACTACCTCTTGAAGCTCATCAAGAGAATGCCAAGAGTGTGCAAAGCAGTCATCAAAGCAAAAGGTGGCTACTTTGAAGAACCTAGAATAGAAGACATATTTTCAGTTGTTTCACACTTTTTTGTTAAGCATATAATTCCACATGTGTTAATTCATAGTTTTGATGCCTTCAGTGTGAATGTACAATTTTCAAAGTCATGAAAATACAGAAAAATCTTTAAATGAGAAGGTGTGTCCAAACTTTTGGTCTGTACTGTACCTCCCATTGACTACACGACCATTAGCCACCTTACAAGCCCCATAAGTCATAATGGGTACGTCCAGTATCTGTGAAAAAAAACGGATACCGCACGTACTGTGAACACGGACGTGTGAATGAGGCATAATACATTTCGGTGTATCTGCTGGAAAAGACACATTATATTTGAGGCAGACAGAGAACTGCAAATTAGATAGAAAGGAAACACCTGGTGGCTGGATCTTTGGACTGGTTATTACTAAAGGGTAAGAAAATATTTGCTTTTAATAAAGTGTTTTGTAGATTGTCTATCTACCACATTCAAAATCAAATAAAATCAAATAAGTACAGTGACTATTTTTTATTTTTTTTTGCACTACATGCACAATTTATTATTTGACCTTTCTCCGCACCACTTTGTAGTGTAAATCTCGTACTACTGTATTAGGATATTTGTTTATTTTTATTTTTTTTTAAATGTCAGCTCTGCATGAAACTCAGAGACTCAAGTGTCATTCTAGGCTCATGTAAATTCTTCAATATACCTTGACCCTGGATACACAATCCGGTTGTTTCCTACTCACCACTAATGGACAGAAAGGTTCTGATTTTCCTAATGAATGTGTAAAGCTTCCCCAGTAACAGAGGTTTTTAGCCCGAGTATAAACCAGCTCTTCCCTTGTAGATCTTCATTATATGCTGAAAGCAGACAACCATTTCCCAGCATTTTTGCTTTTTACAGCTAATTATTTGACCTGACTATTGACTAAGGCAGGAAATTAAACAGCTCTGTGCTCAACCACTCATTTTATGAAGCATGTACATGCAAAATGTGGTTGAAGACTTCATCAAGTGACAGGATGGAGCAGAACATGATGTTTTATCTGTTGATGTGATGTTTAGAGGTGTTCACAGCAATAAACATGCACTCCCTAGCACATCCTACAAGTAAAGCGACATATAAAGGCAGTTCCTCTTAAGTGAAGAACTGTATTTTCCAGTCAACCATTTACAAAAATTGGAATGATATACAATCTGGAAAGATGTGGGATTTCCTGGTGTGAATACAGATTGAAATACCATTGAAACCACCCTTTGTGGCTTATTTCTAAGAGGCAGTGGGATTAACCAGTAACATTCATCTTAATAAACCTAATTTATAAATTATTATTTTCAAAATTCTCTGCTGATTTATTTCATAACAAAATATATTCTAATAGGTGTTAAGACAGAAAATCCAAAATGTTTTTTTAAATACACAGAGTGAAATAATAATTCAGTGTCAACCTGCATTTACCACTAGAGGGAGCTTACTGAAGACACATTTATTATTGAGTGTTATAGGAAATGTATAAATGTATGTTAACACCTATTTTTTGCAGCATGCTCTTTTCTTTACAGAAGGTGTACACAAATTTTCTCGTCCTAAGGCCACATCATCATACTGACCTAATCCCAAGGGCAGCAAAATTCTTTTAAAGGGTATTTACATGAATACATGTCCAGAACAAAGTTTCAAGTATTTGAGGAGAATTTGGATAGCTTCTAATGCAGAAAATCTGTGTGTTTTGGAGCAGAAACTCTCCAAATATTCCTCATATAATCTCAAAATGAAAGAACCACAGTACTGATGAGATATGGTCATTATCACAAATAAGATTTACATCCAGGTACCTTATAGGTGACATCTCTTCAGGTTAAAGTCATTCTCATCCCTTTTGTCTCCATGAAGTAGAGATGCCATGATGAGATTTCACACCCCACAGCTTGTCTCCGCAGATTTCCACCTTCTCTGGTCTTCTGTAGCACTACCTGAAACAGTGCCCTTAAGAATAAAAATATCTCCCATGCTGTGCCCTTACAAAGAAGCCCAAAAGTGATATCATATTTTCTATTATGATTTTACCTTCATGTAGAAACTACATATCGCATAGTTGCAGTCTGCTCTCCTGGTGTTTAGGTGCTACAGCTCTACGCAGACACTTACAGTGACAGGGAATACGCATATTGCTTCTTGGCCGATTCTGCCACAAAAAATATAGGTCCCGCTATTGTCGGATGCATGGAACTTACAATATTTCATATTTCATTTCGGAGTCAAAGTGTCTGGAGATTTCTTTTTGAAGCTCGGGAAGCAAGCTTTCCCAGTTACACACAAATTATTGCAATCCTGCATTTTAATCACCCCCTGCGTCTTCCAGGGACAAGATGCTCGCATCTTAACTAAGTTATAACACTTCTTGGCTGTCAGCAGTTTGTTTAAGGCCTTACTCATGACTGTGTTAATTGGGGCTTTGTGCTGAGATTTTTATGGAGACAGCTTTGTACCGACCAAAAGGGGAATAAGGGATGGTCTATATCAATATTCCTCAATATTTTCCTGACAATCTCCCATGCTGTGCCCTTATAAATTATAACCATAACAGTCCTCCCTTATGAACCATAACTGTCAACTACTACCTCAACACTGTCTTCCTTCATGCTGTCCCCACCATCAGTGTTCCCACCACACTGCTATCTCTCCACACTGTCCTCCCATTCTCTTACCTCTCCATACTGCTTCCCACATTGCCACCACTCTATACTAACACCCCCAAACTCCCATCTCTGTATAATGACCCCCCAAACTGCTACCTCTCCATAATGCCACACTTCCATCTCTCCATATTGTCCTCCCATGCTCCCACCTCTCCATTCTGTCCTTCCCCATGCTACCACCTCTCCCTACTGCCCCTTCTCCATACTGTCCCCCATGCTGCTTCTCTCCATACTGTTCCTTCTCTATACTGAGCCCACTTTCACAATTTTCCACCCATTGCCCTATAATGTACCCTCACAGTAACACAACCCCCCCATCATCTACAATAATAGGACATTAAATCTTCAGTTCCTCCATGGAGCGCTTACTGTTCAACTTCACCTTTGTCTCTGCTGCCTGTGCAGCACAGCGGTGACAGTAGTGTGATGAGGCTAGCAACGTGATGACCTCATCATGCCGTTGCACCTCGGGCAGGGAGCTGATGAGGTCTCCTCTGCCCTTTCCCAGCATTCTAGTGATGGTCAGTCTGGGTCTTTTTGGTCATTTTGATAACTTAGCTCCACTCACCAAAACGATCCAGCTCTTTTTGATCCCAAATGGATGCCTATTAAATATGAGTTCACTCGCAGTGATCACACATTTAAGATAAAATCAAAACCTTCCCACCTATAGCTAGCCAATGAAATTACTGGGTGGTCAGGGTTTTGCCAGCTTTGGGGGGGTTTTGTCTGCTGAACTTCGTCATTTTACACCAGTGAGAGACATGCAAAGACTTAGTGGCTCTCACAGGGGTGTCTGCTCCCACCTGTCTCAGTATGGAGGAGGCTCTTTGTACGGGATCGTTTGCGAACAACCCATCACTACGGCATTCAAGTGTTCTATAAGATGCAAATACATTTGAATATAAGAAAGAGAGAACCATGGTCTCCTGGTTCTCTGCGAGTCGCAATAAATCCTTTGATGGGCGAATGTGGCCCGCGGACCATATGCTGTGCACACCTGTCTTATGACAAACTGATGATGTGCTTTAGCAGCCGTTTGCTTCATGAAAATTAATAGAATCCATGATGATGAGTATCTGTTCTTTTCACTAAATCCATACTGCTCTAAATCCATCCCAGACTTTGTTGGATCTTTACTGGTGCATTTATAATATGGCAAGACCCTTTTCAAACATTTACAAAAGTATTGGAATACCCATTAAAGCTAAATGCACAAATAGACTTAATTGATGACCTATCAGTTGTACATCAGATTGTTTCTACATAGGTCCTGATCATCAATATGATCTTGTCCATTGTTCATTTTCGTTTCCCTTAAATGTTACTTGATGGTAGGGCCCCTTGCTCAAAAATATAAAACAGCATATCCCAGTGGGGTTTACTTATTTGGTATGAGCTTTGGTATATTTTTCAGGCTCATTACACCAGGAGTGGAGTGCTGGAGTGGTGCTTTAAAAATATAAATCTGAACATTGTGATGTGCATTTGTAATCAGCCCCATGTAGTCTGATACCTCTAAACAAAATCCCGACTGACTAGTTGCCTTCCAAAGTCACAATTAGTAAATTGAGTCCACCTTTGTGTAATTTATTCTCAGTATATCTTCAGCTGAGCGGTGAAGGCCTCAGACGTTTGTTTGAGAACATTAGCGATCAAATAGCATCATGAAAATCAAGGAGCACACCAGACAGGTCAAGGAAAAAGTTGTGGAGAGGAGTAAAGCAGGGTTAGGTTATACAAAAAATACCACAAGCTCTGAACATCTTACAGAGCACTGTTCAATCCATCATCCAAAAATGGAAGGAGTATAGCACAACTGCAAACCTACCAAGACATGGCCATCCACCCAAACCGACATTCCAAGCAAGGAGAGCACTAATTTGATAAGCAGCCAAGAGGCCCGTGGTCACTCTGGAGGAGCTGCAGAAATCCACAGTTCAGGTGGGAGAATCTGTCCACAGGACAACTATTAGTCCTATACTCCACAAATCTGGCCTTTATGGTAGACAGGCAGGAAGAAAGCAATTTTTTGGAAAGCAAGCCATAAGAAGTCACATTTGAATTTGAAAAAGCCATGTAGCAGACACAGTTAACATTTGGAAGAAGGTGCACTGGTCAAATGAGACCAAAGTAGAACATTTTGGGCTAAATGAAAAATGCTGTGTGTGGAGGAAAACTAACTGCACACCACTCTGAAAATACCATTCCCACCGTCAAACATGGTGATAGCAGCATCATGCTGTGGGCATGCTTTTCTTCAGCAGGTACAGGGAAGCTCGTCAGAGTTGATGCAAACATGGATGGAGCTATCCCCCATACTGGGGGAAAACCTATTAAAGGCTGCAAAAGTCTTGAGACTGGGGCATAGGTTCACATTCCAGCAAGACAATGAAACTAAACATACTGCCAGAGCTACAATGGAATGGTTTAGATCAAAGCATATTCATGTGTGTGAATGGCCCAGTCACAGTCCAGACTTAAATCCCATTCAAAATCTGTGGCAAGACCTGAAAATTGCTGTTCACAGATGCCTCCATCCAATCTCACTGAGCGAGAGTGAGTGTGCAATGAAGAATGGGCAAAAATTTCAGCCTCTAGATGTGTAAAGCTGGTAGAGACATACTCCAAAAGACTTGCATCAGTAATTGCAGTGAAAGGTGGTCCTTCAAAGTATTGACTCAGGGGGGCTGAATACAAATGCACGTCATTTTCAGATTTATATTTTTAAAATATTTAGAAAACCATGTATTATTTCCTTTACACTTCATAAATACTTGCTGCTTTGAGTTGGTATATCACATACATTCCCAATAAAATATATTTAAAGTTTGTGGGTGTAATATGAAAAAAAGGTGTAAAAGTTCACGGGGTGTGAATAATTTTTCAAGGAACTATATACCACTTCTTTAACAGCTTCAGGGTTCGGAAACCGTAAAGCAATTAAAGGAAGTAACATGTTTATTTATCGGGTGGATATAGTCTTAAATATAGAGAAAAGACGCCGGTGTCCAAGCTGGCATAAAAAACGATGGCAAAGCCGCCAGCTAAGCCGTTTCAGGAAAAAGGTGCCCAGCGTTTTTCTGAAGTGGCTTTGCCTAGAAAAAATCAATGGCACCACCGTCAGAAAGAAAATGTTGTGTGCACATATCCTTAGGCTACATTCACACATCCGTGTGAGACGTCCATGTTCTCTCTGTTATTTTCTAGGACACCACATTGACGAATAGAATTTCAAGCCATATACACATCAGTTTTGAAAATGGATCTGTGTCTCTTGTCCTATTGTCATTAGTTTTTGCGGATCAGACTGGGCCATTATAGTCTATGGGGATCTGTGTAAAATGGACGACACGCTGAAGACAGACTGACTTTGTACTTCAGTTTTTCATCTGAGTTGAACTGAATATTGTTAAGAGGCTATGGATAAAAAAAAAAAGTAAAAAAATTGGTTACTACCTCTCTTTTAGCTTTTTTTAGATGACCCTATATCTAAGATTCAGGCTCATAATGTGAGTATAATTGAATCCGGTCTACCCAGAGCTTTGTAAGCTAAAGTTGCAACCACCTAGGTATGGTGTGCTGCAGGTGTGGTTGAGGCATGCTAAGGGCTCATTCACTCACACGTCACTTTATCCATTTTTTTTCACTGATAGCACTCTTGCTTAAGACAGTCTATGGGGCTGTTCACATGTCTGATTTTTTCCTAGGACCGAGTGGTCCGTACAAAATCGTGGAGACTTATCCGATATTGATCCACGTGTTGGATCAAAATTGCAAAAGCAGGTCTATTGGTCAGTGAAGAAAATCGGACAGCATTTGGATGCCATCCTTGTGCGGCCTTTTACTGACCGATCGATAGGAAAAGGTGGAGAAACTTTTTTTTTCTCATCAGTGAAAAAACTGATGAAACGCAGACCAAACTGATGACACTGATGAAAATCACTGATGAAACTTGGTCTGTTTTTCTCTCCAAAAATCTGATGTGTGAATGAGCTCTTACTTGGGGGGTGGGTTCCAACTTAATCTACAAGTAACAAAAATGACTACAGAACATCTGGCACAAAAATAAGAGGGTAGAAAGTAAAGGGAATAGTTGACATGTAATGAAGTACATTAAATGAATGTATATTTTGCTGTCATTATTCAAAATTACTTTCAAGCTGAATAACCCTTTAGGCTAGCGATACACTATGATGACTTTAAGTATAGTTCCGCAGGTTAAGGGCTCTTTCACACGTCAGTATCGCTGGTACGAGTGGTGACAGTTTCCACACGTACCGGAGACACCGACACACGCAGACACATTCAAATGAATGGGTCTGTGCACATGTCAGTGTGTTTTTGCAGACCATGTGTCCATGTGCTCCTGCTGCAGTGAAGCTGGGGAGAATGAGCCACTCCGAAGCTGCGCTCAGTGAGTGACAGGATACCGCTCCTGAGCTGCAGCTCCAGAGCGGCTCATTCTCTCTGGCTTCTCTGCAGCAGCGGTCGCATAGATGAGAGTGGGGGACACCTAGGAGAGGTGAGTATAAGGATTTTATTATTTTATTCTTAATTTTACAGGTGGGGACACTGAGAGTACACTACTACTACCCTTATCATGGTCCCTGCTGGTGCTGATCACGGCGCCGGAAGGGAACCATGATGAGGGCAATGTTCAGCACGGGCGCTTGGGAACAGCGTGATTCCCAGGCGCCGGTACGTGTCACATGGATGACACAAGGATGTCATCCGTGTGGTACGTTTTGGGGACTGTGTGTCCGCAAAAAAACAGACTTGTCTCCGCGTGGAGCACACGGACACAGGGTCTGCAAAAACACACTGAGGTGTGCACAGACCCATTGATTTTAATGGGTCTGCGTGTGTCAGTGTCTCCAGTACGTGTGGAAACTGTCACCACTCGTACCGGAGATACTGACGTGTGAAAGAGCCCTAAGTATGGAAATGTGCACAGATTTTTGGTGCAAAAACAATTGTGTATTTCAGTGTAGACTAAAGCTTGCACCAATTATGAGCCTTGTGAACCTTAGGGTATAATTATCTAAAACCCTTTCAATGTATAAAACTAATGATGATAATATTAATCACTATTCATAAATTAATATGAAATAAATGCATAAATCGGATAAATTATTACATGACAGGGATTCAGTTTTGGATTAATACAAATGGAGGGTGCAGATTAGTTAATTAATATGGACCTGGAGTCGTCCAGAACTTGTTTCCGTCATTGCATTTAGATATCATTCTTCCTGCACTAAGCACCTAATTATAAAGCGTAATGTGGTATATTTATACACAGTGTGAAGATTGTTCTGCTTATTGACCTTGATCATGGCTGTGTTCCCTGACCGAGAGCTTCTTGTTCTTGCATCTCTTTTATTTGTGGATGTGCTGTACCATAATAAAACGGGACAGTCTGTCACATCATCTGCCTATAATAAATGTGGATCGGGGGGCTGTCAAAAGGTGACAACTGCTCCAAGATAGGAAGGTCATGTGCTAATCAAAGATGTCACTACCCATCCCCCGCAGCTGTGATAAAGACAAGAAGTATAAGTTTGGTATCCTGCCGCAATGCCTCGTAGTGTTGAATTTCAAGATCCTGAAAAAATACAGATTATTTGGAAATAGCCAAATCAAAGACACTAATATTACGAATAGCATGTGTGTATGAGGCCACGTTCACACATTCAGTATTTGGTCAGTATTTTACATCGGTATTTGGAAACCAAAATCAGGAGTGGAACAATCAGGGGAAAAGTATAATAGAAACACGTCACCACTTCTGTATTTATCACCCACTCCTGGTTTTGGCTTACAAATACTGAGGTAAAATACTGACCAAAGGGTACGTTCAGGCAAGCATATTTTCAGTGCAAAATATATAGTGTCATCATGCTCTGCAGTACTTTATAGACATTATCATCACTGTCCCAGTTAGAGCTCACAATATAAAGCTTCTATCAGTATGTCTTTGGAGTGGGGAAGGAAACCAGAGAACCTGAAGGAAACCAATAGAGAACATACAAACTCCTCGTTGATGTCCATGGTGAGATTTAGAACATAGGACCTTAGGGCTGCAAAGTGACAGTGCTAACCACTAAGCCACCATGCTTCTCATATTTTTCACACGGACCGCAAATTTGTATGAAAAAAATTGCTGTGTGCACTAGTCTAGTCTGATTTATGGACCAGACTCCTGCACCTGCCACTTTACAGACGGGCACACGGAGCCAGTTTTGTCAGCAATTTGCAGACGTGACTGGCCTGAATTCAACTAAGGCCTGAAGTCTGAACATAGCCTGAGGATTCAATCAAACATAATTTTATTTTCGGTACATGTGTTGAGGGCTGCCACCAGGAATCTCAGGGCCCATACTGGCAAAATTTTTTGGGCCCCCTTGATACTCCGCCTAGGTTCCACCCCAGCTCCACCTTCAACCCATCGAATCTTCCACAGTCCCACAGCCCACTCTTGGAAAAACTTCACTTCTGCACCGTGTCCTCACCAATCACACATTAACAGTTCCCACTGAACACCATATCACATACAGTCCTGCTCATCGTTATTGGCAACTCTTCATTTTTTTAATAGACTGTACAATATCTTCAGAAATAAAAGGAAATGTACCAAAGTTATATCCTCAGGATTTTTTATTTAGTGGTCCAAAGTAATACAACAATAAAACATTGTTTTTTAACTTCCATGTTGCAATTTCAAAGAAGAAACAAAATAAATAGCATGTGCAGCAATAAAGGCACCCCTAATTAATACTTGGTTGCACACCCTTTGGCATTGATGACAACCTCCAAACGTTTCTTGGAGCCATCTATAAGCTTCTTGCACATCTCAGCTGGAATTTTCTCCCACTCTTCCTTTGCAGTTTGTTCAGGCTCTTGAATGCTTGCAGGGTTCATTTTCCCAATGGAAGATTTCAGCTCACTCAAAGATTTCAAATGGGATTGAGGTCAGAACTCATTGCTGGCCATTTTAAAACAGTCCATTTTTTCTTTTTCAACCATTCCTGTGTACTTTTGGGTGTGTGATTTGGGTCATTGTCTTGCTAGAGGACCCATGATCTTCGACTCAAACCAAGTTTTCTTACATTGGGTAGGACATTTTGCTCTAAAATCTCTTGATAATTCTCTTATTTCATGATTTCTGTGATATAGTTACGGCCTTCAGTACTAGACGCAGCAAAGCAACCCCACAGCATTATGGATTCTCCTCCATGCCTAACTGTTGGTAAGGTGTTCTTTTCCTTATAAGCTTCATTGCACCGTCTGTAAACAAACTGTTGCTTTGCATTGCCAAAAAGCTCTATTTTTGTTTCATCTGTCCACAGAACATTTTCGCAGAAGGATTTTGGTTTGTCAAGGTACTCTTTGACAAAGATCAGTCATTCCTTTTTATGTCTTTTCTTCAGCAATGGTTTCTTCCTTGGCCTTCACCCATAAAGCTCAGCTTAGTTTAGAGTGCGGCGTATGGTACTTGTTGAAACCATGACCTCAGACTGTTCCAAATTGGCCTTCAGGTCTTTGGGTGTTTGACGTAGTGTTTTTTCCACCATTGCCACCGACCTTCAAAGACATCTCTTGTCAATTTTCCTCTTTCCCCTGCGTCCAGGGAGGTTCTGGACAGTTCCATGCTTGGCAAACTTCTTGAAACTGGGATACCAAGGTCTTTGGAGATGGCCTTATACCCTTTGGAAGTCTTGTGTTTGCTAATAATAGCAGTTCGGATGTCCTAAGAGCTCTTTTGTCTTCACCATTGTGACAAAGGATCAGGGCCTAACATGTGGCTTTTTAAAAAAGTGAAGTCATCATTCATTGGCTAATTCTTGTCCCATGGGCACCGACAATTAATCACAGGTGAATCACTTTTGTGATTTACCACAGGCGAGTCAAAATGTGCTTCCATACTAAATTAATGCAAAGGGTGGCAATACTAGTGACGCGCCCCTGGGCCTGTGTCGCGCTGCGTTGCGCACGCGGGAGCTTACCCGGAGCCGGATCTGTTTAGGGTTGTAGTCTCGTGGCGGTGACCCGGTCCGTGCCCAGGGAGTCAAACTGGACGGCAGTCTGTTAGCGGTAGAAAATGGTTGATGACTACGCCACCCGTTGAATGCAGCCAGGGGGCTGCTGCTGCAGGGCAGACCGCTGAGGCCGGTGGAAGGATGGTGCAGCGTGATAGTATAACCCCCAACGGGAGGGGTATGGCCTCAGGGCAGCCGACGTGGATGATGGGGGTAGCAGGAACCACTCAGAGACGGTATGGTAGCGTTCAGGGTCTTTACTGGTAACAACGATAGACCCTCCCGGAGTACTTGCTAGCGAACGGGGCCTGGTCAGTCCTTGAGCAGATGGGATCTCCCCTGGCCAGGCGTAGTTGTAGGCCTCCCAAGCTGACTGTACTCTTCTGGCTACCTTGCTAGAAGCTGATGTAAGTAGCCCACGTCCCTGAGTGTACCGTGTGGTGCTCACCCGTATGGCCGGTGACTCGGGGCCTTCTAATGGCTTCCGCTCCACGATGGCGGTGCTGGTCCCACGCGTGTGACCGGGCCTTCGGGCTTCTGGGCCAGGGGACCTGAAATCCCCTGCCTGACGGATTCTGCTGCTGGGTAGAAGTTAGTCCCCACAGCCTCGGACTCCGGGTCCGGTAAAGAATCTTCTTAGTCAGGGCGAGCTCTTTAGCTGCCAGCCCCTGACTCCTTGTGACTCTGCTGCTTCCTATGCTGCTCTTGTCTCTACTCTTCCTGGACTCACTAACCCTGCCTCAGCCCCGGGTTTATACAGGGGAAGTTCTTCCCCTCCCAAGGCTGGGCAGGAGGTGTGGCATGCACAGGATCCCTGACCAAAGGACCTCCCACCTGCTCTCAGACGTAATATCTCTATCACTGTGACAACCAGACCCCTGGGGTGTCACACTCCCCCCTAGTGAAATTTAGTACTCCGGGACTAAACACTTTTTAGAAAAATATAACAAGGTATATCAAAGAACAATAAAATACAATAAGGAAACACAATAAGATGGTCACGGATGTCCGCAACCGGGTGCAGTCTTTGAAGAAAAGCAAAGGTGTCCATTTCACCAACACAGGGAGACGTAACCAGGTAGGGGTCTGTCCTACCCCGAGTCCTTAACAGTCTCTAGTCCATCCTGGGTTACGCTCCAACTATATACAAAGGATTCCCGGCAAATCCACCGAAGACTCCTAAAAACAACTAGAAACACAAAATTACACACAAGCAACAATAAACAGGTAAACATCGTAAAACAACTTAAACATTTAGATCCTCCAACGTGCGGGTAACTGGCCTCTAGTGGCCCTAGTGGACCTACGGAGCTGACTGTCTGGCCCTAAACTACAGGGTGTAGGAGCTGTCAAGGGTAAACTGGGCAGCTGTCTACCGGCTCTTTGTCTCACTAGGGGTACGGCAGGCTCACTATAAGCAGAGGGTGGATTCTCCTGTTCCGCTTGGGTGGAGTCTTCTGCCTCCTGGACCGGCTGCTCTTCCAGCTCTACCCGTTGCTCCGTAGGTTCTTGGGATGATGGTTGGAGGAAGGTGAGTACGGGTACCACAACTGCACCATTGACTTGAGTCCAAGACCGAGGGAAGTCCCCGAGCACGGTACTAACCATATCTTCCCTTTCTTCCACGGGTCGATGGTCTTCCTGTTCCTCCTCAGGGTTCCTCAGTTGTTCGGGGCACTTCTTCAGGTGGTCCCGGGATACAATGGCTGTGGTTTCCCCTCCGTCTTTACTGATGGTACAGACCTTCGGGTTCTCGTGGCTTGAGGGCAGTACGGTGTACGGGTCCTTCTCCCACTGGTCGTCCAACTTGTGGAGCCGTCTCTTCCTCTTCAAGACCTGCTCTCCGGGTACCAGGGGAACAGCGGGAGCAAACTGGTTGTAAGTCTTCTCTTGTCTTTCCCTAGCCTGACAGAGACTTCGCTCCACGCTCTCCTGTACTTTCCGGTACTGCTGCCGCCTCTCTGTGTCCCAGTCTGTTTCTGGTGAAGTGTCCTCGGGCGTCAGGACTCCCATTTCCAGGTCAACAGGTAACTTACCAGGTCTTGCCCTCATTAGGTAAGCCGGGGTACAGTTGGTGGAACCTACCGGGATGTGGTTGTATAGGTCCACCAGATCGGGCAACTTCTCAGGCCACAGACTGCGTTCTTCCAGGGGCAACGTTTTTAGAAGATCCATTACCACCTGGTTCATTTTCTCACAAAGTCCATTAGTTTGCGGATGGTAGGGTGTCGTCCTTATCTTCCGGCAGCCATACAGATTGCAGAATTCCTGGAAGACCTCCGCTTCAAAGGCAGGTCCCTGGTCCGTCAGCACTTGGTCCGGGTACCCGTGTGGACGGCAAAAGTGCTGCTGGAAGGCTCTAGCTGCTGTTCGAGCCGTTAAGTCCTTGACGGGGACGACAACCAGAAACCGGGAGTAATGATCCACGATGGTTAACGCGTAGACGTAGCCACTTCTGCTGGGGGTCAGTTTTACATGATCCAAGGCTACCAGTTCCAACGGTTGCCGGGTGACGATGGACTGCAGGGGAGTCTTCTGGCTGGCCCGGTCCTTCCTTCTCAGATTGCACGGGCCACAGTCTCTGCACCACTTCTCGATGGTTCCCCTCATGCCTACCCAGTGGAACCGCTCGCGCAGCAGGAACTCCAGCTTTTTCCACCCGAAGTGTCCAGCTCCGTCGTGGTATGCCTCCATCACCATGGCTGCGTCTCTTCGTGGCACCACTACTTGCCAGAGTAGTTCATGCGTCCTGGAGTTAACCATTCTGCGGCACAACTTCCCCTTGTAAAGGAACAGTCGACTCTTCTCTGCCCATAGTTGTTTGGCTTCCTCTGGAGCGTCTGATTCCAGGCTAGCCTCCGGGCGAGTCAGCATCTCCTTCACCAGTCGGACGGCAGGGTCGCTGTCTTGCGTTTCCGCCCAGTTGTAGTGAGGTAAGGGGTTCAACGTAGCAGCCTGCTTACTCCTTACCCGGTGGGAATACTGGATAGTCCCATGACGGTGGAACGCAGGGAGTTCAACTTCTTCCAGTCCCTCCGGATCTTCTCCTCCGTCCGGCAGGTTGGGCATCCTGGACAGGGCGTCCGCGTTGGTATTGGAGCGCCCTGCCCGGTATTTAATTGTGAACTCGTAGTTGGACAGACGGGCCATCCACCTCTGCTCCAGGGCACCGAGTCTTGCCGTGTCCAGGTGTGTCAGCGGGTTGTTATCCGTGTATACGGTGAACCGGGAAGAAGCGAGGTAATGCTTAAAGCGCTCGGTGACTGCCCATACCACGGCCAGGAACTCTAGCTTAAATGAGCTATAATTCTCGGGATTCCTTTCGGTGGGTCGCAGTTTTCGGCTGGCATAGGCGATTACTCGCTCTTTCCCCTGCTGAATCTGGGACAGTACGGCTCCTAGCCCGACGTTACTGGCGTCGGTGTAGAGGATGAAGGGCTGGCTATAGTCCGGATACGCCAAGATTTCATCCCCCGTGAGGGCCATCTTCAGCTGGCGGAAGGACTCTTCCTCTAGCTCTTCCCATTTGAAGGGCGGCTTCTGGTTCTTGGCCTTCCGGGACTGGCCTATCAGGAGGTCCTGCATAGGCGCCGCCTTTTTGGTGAAACCGGGAATAAACCTTCGGTAGTAGCCTACCAACCCTAGGAACTGCCGCACTTCTTTTACGCTGGAAGGGCTTGGCCATCCTTTGATTGCGGTGATCTTATCGGGGTCGGGAGCGACTCCGTCAGCGCTCACCACGTGTCCCAGGTATTGCACCTTTGGTTTCAGGAGGTGACACTTGGAGGGTTTCACCTTTAGGCCGTAACTCGCCAGAGCTTCGAACACCTCCGCCAGGTGTTTCAGGTGGTCCTCATAAGTTTTGGAGTATACGATGACATCGTCCAGGTACAACAGGACCGTCTCGAAGTTTCTGTGGCCCAGACAGCACTCCATTAATCGTTGGAAGGTTCCTGGGGCGTTGCAGAGTCCGAACGGCATGCAGGTGAACTCGCTAAGTCCCATCGGGGTGGTGAATGCGGTCTTCTCCCGGTCCGCCTCTGCTACAGGAACCTGCCAGTACCCGCTAGTGAGATCCAAGGTAGAGAAGAAGTTAGCAGATCTTAAAGCAGCCAATGACTCCTCTATCCTTGGTAAGGGGTACGCATCCTTGTGTGTGATACGGTTGATTTTCCGGTAATCTACACACATCCTCATGGTGTTGTCTTTCTTTTTGACTAAAACTAGTGGGGCTGCCCAGGGGCTACAGCTATCCCGGATTACCCCAGCCTCCTTCATGTCTCTAAGCATCCCCTTGGCGTGTTGGTAATGTGCAGGGGGTACGGGTCGATACCTCTCTTTTATGGGAGGATGATCTCCCGTGGGGATGCGGTGTTCTACCCCCTTGACTCGCCCGAAGTCTAACGGGTGTTTACTAAACACTCTCTCATACTCTTGAACCACCCGATAGACTCCTTGTTTCTGGTGTGAGGGAGTGGAGTCAGTACCCAGATGTAGTTGCTGACACCAGTCCTCCATGTCTTTCTTAGAGCCGTTACCTTCCTCCGGGTGAGATGGAGGCAAGGGTTCCACAGATTGTATAGAATTTTGATTAGTGGTATATAATTTGGCTAGCGTGGCATACCGGGGCAGGTACACTTCCCTCTCCCCGATATTTATTATGCGAACGGGCACCCTCCCATGGCGTACATTGACCACCCCCCGTGCTGTCAAAATGGTGGGCCTACTGTCTGAGTAAACTGGTTCTACCATTGCCTGGTAATCTCTACCTCTCAGACCAATAGCTGCCCGGCACCAAATCATCATTTCACTTTTTGGGGGCATGGCAATAGGAAAAGGGTCACACATTCTTACGCTACCAATCTCACCGCCGGAGAGTTCCACTTGTTGCCGTTGCATCAGTGCCCGGATCTCTTTCTGGAGCACCCGCTGCTCGCCGGAGCTGGCATTCTTGGCAACCTGCTGTAAAAGGAAAATCACCTCTGCAAGACAATTTTCAATTACATTAGTTCCTAGAGTTATTTTTGGGTGACTCTCATGTTTGTCAATATCTACAATGATCAGTCCCTGTGCGGCCAGTTCGACTCTACCAATTTTGATGGTCACCTCTTTAAATCCGATCTGTGGCACGGGCTGACCATTGCTGGCGATGATACTCAAGTCGTCGTCAGGGTAGCGGGTAATATCCGAGTCATTCCAGTACTGCTTGAAGAGCACGTACGGGATGGTGGTGACCTGTGACCCGGTGTCCAGTAGGGCACTCATGGGAATGCCATCCAGTACCACAGGCAAGACTGGACGTCCTCCCACATATCTGTCGCGCCAGTTCGATGGGCCTGGTGATCTTTTTCCTGGGGGTTGGCCCTCTACCCCAGGTTGTGCCCGTTTAAAGAACAGTACCTTTCCATATGTCCGGGTTGATTGCAGCGGCGGCAGATGGGTCGTCCGTCCTCGCTGTATCGGTCACTGGGTCTTCCTCTGGCCGGTGGGGTCCTCCTTGGTCGACGCCACGGGATGTCCTCCGGTCCGGATGCCAGCTGGATCTTCCCTGGAGTGGAAACCTGTAAAGACTGCACAGTTCGGGTTAGCGCAGCAACGCTTTTAGCTAGCTCTTGGACCTGATGGTGTAGGTCTGGAGCCGGGTCATTGTCCAAAGCCTGCGCATCAGCTCCCACAGGCCCTGCTGACAAGGGCGCCGCCTCCTGGTAGTAAGTGGTAGTGGGGCGTCTGTGGGTCACAACGCCACCTGGTGCCGGTTCTCGGAGCACCCGGATGGCTCTGTCCTTGAACTGTGCAAATTCTAGATGAGGGTCCTGTAAGGCCATTGCCCGCAACTGGGTGCGGTGGGCATTGCAATATAAACCCTCTATAAATTGTTCGGTCAACAGCCTGTCCTCGTTTCCCACTCCATTAGGGTCGGTCTGCTTAATGGCCCTCAGGGCCTCTTGTAGGTTGAGTGCATAGTCCCTTATACTCTCATGCGCTCGCTGCTTGCACCCGTAGAATCTAAGTTTAATCTCGGCTGAGGTGCGGGTATCAAAGGTGTCCTTCAGCCGGGTTAGTATCCCTGCGACAGTCTTCCTCCCAGGTGGCCAGGATTTTACTTCCCTTTTGGCTGCCCCAGTTAGTTGGGCCACCAGGATGCTCACTTTTTGCTCTTCTGTGAGGGGGTACACCTGGAAGAGGCTATCCAGCTTTTCTCTAAAGTCATGCAGGGTATGTGACTCCCCTGAGTACTGGGGTAGCCAAGCTGCTCCCGGGATATAGGGCATGGTGAAGGGCATAACTGCAACAGCGGTAGCGCTGGCGGGGGTTGAGGCAGTGGAGCTCTCCTCCGTAGCCGACATCTTCCTCCCCCCTAGTGGACCGTGGCCTACCTTGCGATGTTCCTGTTCCGTAGGCCGCGGCTCCGCAGTGGATCGTCAGGGTTGAGGACCTTCCGTCGCGCTCCTGTGACGTCGGCGTCTGCTGGGCTCCTTCCAGGACCTTACGCAACGTCCGGACGTGAGGCGGGGCTTCAGTTCTCGCGCGCTTTCGGAGTCCACGCCCCTCTTCTTCCCGCGCGGCGTCCTCAAGATGGCGTCCAATGGCGGGAAAACTCCACGGATGGCGGGAAGAAGGCTGAAGATGGCGCCGGATGGCGGGAAACTTCACCGATGGCGGGAAGAAGGCTGAAGATGGCGCCGGATGGCGGGAATCTTCACCGATGGCGGGAATCTTCACCACTGGTAAGTTTGAACAGTCTTTGCTTTTCAGGCACGCAGTACCCGGTGGTTGCGGGCACGTGATCCTGCCGACTACGCCAAAGTTGACGCGCCCCTGGGCCTGTGTCGCGCTGCGTTGCGCACGCGGGAGCTTACCCGGAGCCGGATCTGTTTAGGGTTGTAGTCTCGTGGCGGTGACCCGGTCCGTGCCCAGGGAGTCAAACTGGACGGCAGTCTGTTAGCGGTAGAAAATGGTTGATGACTACGCCACCCGTTGAATGCAGCCAGGGGGCTGCTGCTGCAGGGCAGACCGCTGAGGCCGGTGGAAGGATGGTGCAGCGTGATAGTATAACCCCCAACGGGAGGGGTATGGCCTCAGGGCAGCCGACGTGGATGATGGGGGTAGCAGGAACCACTCAGAGACGGTATGGTAGCGTTCAGGGTCTTTACTGGTAACAACGATAGACCCTCCCGGAGTACTTGCTAGCGAACGGGGCCTGGTCAGTCCTTGAGCAGATGGGATCTCCCCTGGCCAGGCGTAGTTGTAGGCCTCCCAAGCTGACTGTACTCTTCTGGCTACCTTGCTAGAAGCTGATGTAAGTAGCCCACGTCCCTGAGTGTACCGTGTGGTGCTCACCCGTATGGCCGGTGACTCGGGGCCTTCTAATGGCTTCCGCTCCACGATGGCGGTGCTGGTCCCACGCGTGTGACCGGGCCTTCGGGCTTCTGGGCCAGGGGACCTGAAATCCCCTGCCTGACGGATTCTGCTGCTGGGTAGAAGTTAGTCCCCACAGCCTCGGACTCCGGGTCCGGTAAAGAATCTTCTTAGTCAGGGCGAGCTCTTTAGCTGCCAGCCCCTGACTCCTTGTGACTCTGCTGCTTCCTATGCTGCTCTTGTCTCTACTCTTCCTGGACTCACTAACCCTGCCTCAGCCCCGGGTTTATACAGGGGAAGTTCTTCCCCTCCCAAGGCTGGGCAGGAGGTGTGGCATGCACAGGATCCCTGACCAAAGGACCTCCCACCTGCTCTCAGACGTAATATCTCTATCACTGTGACAACCAGACCCCTGGGGTGTCACACTAGTGTCACAGCAAGCTTTATGTTTTTCTATTTTTCCCTTCCATTGTTTTTGGTTTTAAATTATTGTATATCATTTGCTCTTTTGTATTTAACACAAATTCTCTATACAAAAAAACATTTTCACTTGATTCATTTTTTTCAGGAGATATTCCATATTATGTACTTAAACTTCATGGGTGCCAATAACAATGAGCAGGACTGTACATAGCCATAAGCTTTTGTTTTGGCCAAAAGATTTTTTAAGCCTGCCACCACGACAAGGTAGACTCTTTTGGCAGGGCCCTACACTACTCTAACCTATTAAACATTTCTTAAAAATATCCAATACTCTTTTTAGGTATATTTTTATTTATTTTTCTTTTAGGGAATGTGTCACATTGAAATCAGATTGTGATTTTTTTTTATAATCAGTATTTCTGATTGCAGGTTATTGTACTCTGTTTTCTGTACATTTATGGAAGCTGCTCTCTTGCCTGTTTGGAGATATGGACATTGGACATACTGTATGCATATATATATGTCACAAAATATTATAGGGGACTTTATTTATTTCCTTGGGAGAGTTTTCTATACATGTTCTCGTGTTTAGTTACGTGCAGATGTGATTTTGCAGGAAGGGGGAGCTGTGACACTACCTACTGTGAATGGTGGATACTGTTTGTGAAGATATTCAAGGTAATCCCCTGTCAATCACTGTGCACTGCCAGGCGGGTATTACAGAGCTCTACATATGCAAATCTGACACCACAGCAGCTCAAGCAGAGGGGAGGGGCTGAGAGACACAGTGAGTGACAAAAGCCCCCACCAGCAGCAGCTGTGAAGCTGCTGCAGGCAGTCCCTTCCCCCGAGCCATGTGCTCTGTGTGTAAACTACGATAATAAAACACCGAGTTATGAGGATACAATTCACCTCAGTGATAAACCAACCAGATTTTCGGGAACCTGAGGGGATGGGGAATGTAACCCTAGCTTTAAACATAGTCCAGTGGTGCATAAGGAAAGGGAGATACCCGGCACAGCCTTGCGGGGGCTCCTAGGGTCCCGGTGTTTGGCATCCATGCATAGCAGGGGCCCGGCTGGATCCGTTGACACCAGAACCAGCTCCCTAGAACCGTCCAATAAGGACGTATGGCCCATTTTAGTTTTGGGAGTTTGTTAGCTAAGAGAGGCCAGGGGTGGAGATCTAGGTCCAGCCCGGGGGCCGTAAGGGGAGTGACCCAGAGAGGTTAAAAGATCCTGCCGCCCCATATCCGTTGTCTTTTCCTGGGGAGGTCGTGATGTCAAGTCATGTGGGAAAAGTCCTGCAACAACAAATTTTATTTGTAAATCTGACCACTGTGTATGTATAACCCTTATGTATATAGCGTATTGTTTAATGTGCCCCTAAGGCGATTAAATATATAATTTAACCTTGGGCTGTTTTTTTATCTCGATCCACGAACCTCACGTCTGTTGTTCAGTCCAACGAACACACTACTGGACGGGTTTCTAGCCCGATATAAGTCCGTTATATCTAATAGAAACTGGTGGCAGCTTTCCCAGGCCGACTAGGCTCTGCTTCACTGGAGCTAGTGAAAGAGCCTCTCAGCCTGTAAGGGGGTGTGAGCGAGTGTGGTGCCACGTCAGTGACTGAGTGGGCCTCCTCTTCTCACTCCCTGGTGCCATCTTGTACTCGTGTGGACTGGGGGTGTCTGTGCAGAACTGTACCAATCTGACCTTACGCGTCCTCGAGGGGGTGCGGAACGTCACATAGGTGCAGAGGGCAGGTCCGTACCACGTGCTAAGTCTGACGTAACTGTGATGTCAGGCGAGTGGCGGGGTGTGGATCCATCATAAGTGGTGGCAACATCAAGATTCTGCAAGGTCTCCCTGCTGCCATTTCATCACACTGTTATTTCTCATTGTAATCCTGCTTGTTATGATAATGAGGTGACTGCTGAAAAGGGATCTCTTCTGGATGTGTCAGTCTATTAGAAAAACTGTTTCTGTTTATTTATTATTTTATGATATAAGGAGTGACATAAATTTTAAAGTACATTATTCCAAAACTTTAAACTACGATTAAAAGGATTGGCAATTTTCTGGTTATTGTTGACCAATGTGCTGAGATGCTGATAAGGCATTTACTAATATGGCCTTTCTTGAATTTCGGCACTAAATATGAAATATGGGAAATAGAAATATAGGCTATGCTGAATTTCTGCACTAAGTGACTTTTAATCATCTCACAAACACAATAGTTAACAATAACTAGAGAATGATCAATGCCCTGAACGTAAAAGCTTGGTAACACATTCCCATTAAACATTTTGCTAGCTAAATTTAATTTTCAGAAGAGTCATTTAGTTAAATCCTTTGGTCAATTATGTAAAGAGCAAAATTATAACGCCAGTAAAAAAAACTAACAGAAAACAAACTAACAAAGACAACACGTAGAACCAATTACTACAATGAAAATAAGGTCATTTTGTAAGGTCAGAAAAGCATAATATAAAAACAACTTGCGCCCTATTGCAAGTGTCATGTGTGTAATTCTGATACTAGGCAATCACTCCCTCCATGGATTGGTAGGTTGAGAGTGGTGGTTCATCAGTATTTTGCACCGTGTTACCGCCTTTAGTTTAAGAGGGTCTGCTGCATCCGGTTTGTGTATTTTCTTTGTGACCTTGGCTGGTAAAGATCATTGCTTTTGTGCTATGTTTCTAACTAAATTATTTGGCGAATTTTTAAAGTTCCTTTTATTGCATTGGCTGTGCCTTCAGTGAAAACCACAGATAGCACTTGTCTGATATAATTGGTCGTGTGCCCGAGCTGTTACTCTTCTATATCTGTAAGCCTATGGAATAAGCAACAAAATATCGGAAACTCCTATGTTCATATGAAGTTGCTTTTTTTTTTTTTTTACCAAGTCCACTAAATGCTAAAACTGACTGGTCTTCAGCCCTGCTATGTGTAACAAAAATGCTTAACTGCTATAAACGTCGACCGCTGGGCAGCGCTCATAGTAGATCAGCTATGACAACCACAGGGGTCTCCTGCAGACCCCGGGTTGTCATGCCAACCCATCGGCGACCCGTGATCATGTGACTGGTGCGCCAATGGGCTGTTTTTTTATGTTGCAGACTTCTGAAAAAATGCAAGTAACCTATTTTACTTAATGAGTGCAGAAAATATGCAACATTAAAAACTCACCAAATACTCATTGTGTGACTGTAGCCTAACACAGCCAGCACATGACTCTAATGTGCATGTGCAGTCTTTTATACATCGGCACACCCACATAGTTTTTTCTATAGAAAGACGCTTCTGGAAAACCCTGGCTGTGTTTTCCCTGAAGCGTGGATATAAAAAATAGTGGCAGCTTAAGATTGGATTGGTCAATTCCTTTAGTTGCTTTTGAAGCCTGAAGTGGTTAAAGAATAGACAAAAGATGAAAATATGCACAGCAAGTCGTTTTGACATTGCTGTGTATATATTTATTTATTTATTTATTTATTTTTTTTAAATGCTTTTTTTGGGTGGGTTCCAGGTGGAATATGCCTGAAAAAGATGCCGTGTGTGCGTATCCTAACAGTCAGCATCTCTGGGAAACGATGCAGACTGCTACTATTGTGGGCTACAGGAAAATGAGTCACTGGTTACAAATGCCTATAACCCTATAACAGTTGTTCTATCACTTCCATTAACCCACAAAGCATATTCTGGCTCCTTTATCTTGTAGCGTTCATCTTCATTCTTCCCCAAGTCAAGGGGGTTGTTATCCAGTATGGTGGTATTATTCACGTATGATCCAGGGCAGTGTCACACTATATTCCTCATAGCTCATGTCGTTACTTTCTTGAACATGAGGAATTCCAAATACATGAACATAGACATGCAATAAAAAAAAAATCTGGCCTCCTCCACCCCTTAATAGCCGGCCAACGCACACCTTATTCTTCACAGACCATGTCATTGCTGTCATGAAAATGAGGAATTTAAATTACCGGTTTATTTAAAAATTGTCATAAGCATTAAAAAAAAAATGCTGCTGTGATGAGTGAGAGGAAATGCAGTCACCGGTTACAAATGCCTATGACTGAGGTGAAGTGCAGGTGTTCTTGCATTTCTACTTACCAAGCATTTACTGCCTCCTCCATCTTGCTGGGTCCATCTTCACTCCTCGCACTTCTACTTACCAAGCATCCCCTGCCTCCACCATCTTGCTGGGTCCATCTTCACTCCTCACACTTCTTCTTACCAAGCATCCCCTGCCTCCACCATCTTGCTGGGTCCATCTTTGCTCCTCACACTTCTTACCAAGCATCTCCTGGCTCCTCCATCTTGCTGGGTCCATCTTCGCTCCTCCCAAGTTTAAGTGCCTGAAGAATATTGGAGAAATCTCTTCACCCCACGTCACCCTGTAGCCAGTGCCAATCCTGGGATCCATTCTTCGATCTTCCTATATTCTGATGATCTTCATTTCCTTCTGTTGTTCTTCTTCCAGGGACTCAAGAGGACACTGTCTCTGATGACACATGAGCTGGTGTCTTCTCAAGGGTTTTCTAGCTGACAAATGAAAACCCTCTAAATGCAGCCTGTTTGTCTGGGGGGATTGATGACATTGTGGCCTCTGCTGCCTCCAGTTTGCCTAGATGGAACCTTTTGAGGCAGTGATGAGATTCCGATGGCTGGATGAAACACAACAGAAGATTAGTATTTTAGGATGATGATTTATCACATTAAATAAAGTCACATAATCTTCACTTTTCATTATTGTATATTTTATTCCCAAGTAATCTTACATATTGATTTTCTGGTCAATGTACTGCAGTCCGCATGAGAATCAATGGTTGGTTTATTACCCAATCATGGGAGGTTCAATCAGTAATATAATAATATTACTGTCATGTGATCGGTGATTTTCATGGGAAATATGACTGCCAGGTTCGTTTGCTGGCTGGCAAATTACCACCTTTTAGACTGCTTACCCACTGATCCAGTGTGCCGTCATACATAGCTCATGCTAGCAAACAGTAATGTATGCAGGATTACGATAAAGATTATTTGTCTATGAACATTATGGCTCATACACAAAACATTAGATGGCTGTACAGTTTCAGATTGCCAATCCTTTTGTTCTCACTGAGATAAGCCGCCACCAGATATTTGGCCAGCTGCTATGTCAGCTGTCTCTCCCATACATAGGAGCCCTCGCCCGACCGATCTCTCCTGTGTTCGCTATGAGTGAGCTGCTGCCAGCCATGCCTATCAGTGATTTATCTCAATGAGAACAAAAAGATTGGCAGCCCTGAATTGGACATGTATGATACTTAATTCCCCCCAAAACTCAATTGTCCGGGGTTCCTATACAGATTAGATTTTGGTTGAATCTATCGTTATAGGTGGGGTTGGCCGACAATGGTTTGATGTGTATTGGAGTAAAATGCGCCAAATTTATGAAAAGGTGCATGGCCTGTAGAAAAATCTGGTGCTTAAATAGTTTTAAAGAGAGATTAAATAAATCTATGCTACACTATCATTTTCTATACTATGTAACAGTAAATCTATTAAAGGGAATCTGTCACCAGGTTTTTGCAACATAATCTGAGAGCAGCATAATGTAGGCAAAGAGAACCTGAATCCAACGATGTTTCATTTAGTTTCCTGGGTGCAGCAGTTCTGAGACAATCAGAGCTCTTATATTTAGCAATGTAGCAGAGCTGAGAAAGCTAACCCCGCCCACACCAGGCTCTGTATGCATATAGTCTATTGACAGTGAGCTGTTTTTCACTGGAGGGGGCGTAGTCGGACTAGCATGCATGGGCTGCTGTAGTCCAGGCAATTATAATCACCAGGTGATAAAATTTTCAAGTAAAAAACAGCACACAGCCTGACATGTGACACATCATTGAAATCTGTGTTTTAACTCCTTCCTCATGTTTCCAACCTGCTGACAGATTCCCTTTAAAAAGTCGTCAGCCACACCCTTCCTGGTAAATTCCTCCTACTTCCAATTTTTTTGAAAAATTAGCTAGTAGTGGGAAAAGCACAAAGTTTTGGCTAATGTGGAATTTTATTCAACTATAAACTGCTACATTCCCCCAATAAGTAAAAAGTTTGCCCGGACCTGGATACAATTTCTGTCGATTTACTTCCTACAGGGATGTGTGGTGGGGGTATCTGAAGGGCTTCCACAGAGACCTAGTCAATGTGCTGGAAAAAGGAATTACCTCTGATGTTTCTGTAGACTCCTTAGCGCTTGGCGGGATCTCTCTGGAGGAGCTGGAAATGAGAAATATGTGGTGCAATGTTAGATCTTAGGTCCAACTGACTGCAGACTGCCAGTAGATCCATGACAGCAATACTCAGTGACTAAACACTTCTACCCAGCAAAACAAGTAGTCGTGTAGATCCTCAAATGGATTCTGTGCTGGTTAGAAAGGGAAGAATTAAGAACATTGCCCTATATGTGTAGCATCGTCTTCAGTACATTTACCATGGCAGTACATCACTAGAAGTAAATCCAATAACAGTATCATTCTCACCTCTCTAATGATGTATGAAATAGTGCAGGATGGTAAGTGCACTCACCGGTAACCATCTCATTTATGATAAGGCCGAGCGCGTACCAGTCCACTCCGGCGCCATACTCCTCCCCAGCCAGCATCTGCCACAGAGGAGAGAACCGTTACTAAACAAGTGGCATGTCAGCACATGAATGTACCAGTCTGTGTATCATATGTTTGTGTAAAATGACACTGAATTTATATTCTTCGGGTCAGTAAGTGAATGTGTAACTATATAACATGTTTCTCCTTTGATTCTTTTATCTCTCCCTGAGTTCAGGATACTAAGGGCTCATTCAGACATCAGTGATTTTTCTTGAGCTAAACAAAATGGTCCAAATTTGTTTAGTGATTTTGATCAAATTATTAGTTTGGTCAGAGGGTCAGTCTTTATCAGCAGAGTTTCAGGAGTTTTTCTTCTATGAGTAATAAAAAAAAATGCTGCAGGTTTCTCAGCTTCTCCTATGAGTGTGTGAACAATAATCTTCATAATATATGGAATCTGAGGGGTGTCCAATTTTTCTTTTCTAGAACCAGTATTACATTGGTGAGACTCTGCAAGATTACACGGACATGTGAACAGCCCCATAGACTATCATAGGCGCCAGTTCTATTCAGGATAAACATGGATAGAACAGGTGTGTGATATCTGAATGAGCCTTCTAGTCCTCCTAAAGAGACACCTATCTTTTCCTTATTGTCCAAATCTAAAGGCTTTTTGGGACCGATTCATCAACACTGGTGTTTTATTAGTCTTGATACAGAGTCTGCTGGAGTAAGAAGTGTCATTGATGTTTGCTGAAAGAGGCTTTTACGTTTCCTGGAAGAGATGTGCCGACCACCTCATTGTAGTTTTCTGCATTATCTTTTAACCTTGCATTTTAGGCTGTCAGCCATCCGATGCACTGGCCAATCGTTTGGCTCAGTGGTGGCCGCAGAGGGAAGAGGGTCCCTGTGCAAGATCAGTATATGGGCCCTACGTACTGTCTTGGACCTCATTGCTGATTTGGAAATAAAAGTGGCCCCTAATCTCTTGGGGCCCTTGTGTGGCTGCACACACTGCACCAATGATATGCCTGCCCATGGTCCGGTCAACAGCCATCCAAGCTGACTCTCCCATACACAGGAGTGCTTGTTTGGTCACACATCAGCCGGAGACTTATCTCAGGAAAAACGATGCGATTGGCAGTCCAAAATTGGACATACATGATTGACATCTGTCACGGCCATCAGTCGGCCGCCCCCTCCTTTACACATTAGACTTTCGGTCGGACTCATCAATATTGGCAAATTCGGTCAACATTAGCCTAATGTGTACAGGGGCCTTCAAGGTTTACTTTATTCTAAGGTAATGCACATTATGTATTTTTTTGGGTAGGGTGCAAGTCCACTGAGTTTTTCTAGAGGAGTTATTTTTTATCATGAAGCATCTTTTTTTTTACAGTTTATTTTGCCGTTTCCTGAGAGCTTTTTGAGAGTTGACCTTTTTTTTAGCATTTCTCCAGCATTTTTGTACTGGTGTTTTCCAGTCCTTTTTTTAAACTATGTTCAATAATGAAGAAACCGTTAGCGTTTTTTCAGGCAAAAACAATGGCACAACACTCAAAAAGACGCTTGGATGTTTTCTAGTCACCTTTTGAGCTGGAAAACACCTTAAGAATAGTCAGGTCATTTCTTTTAACCACTGTGGGCTTTGGAAGCCTGAAGTGATTAAAAGTCACTCAAAAGACAACATATGAACAACAAGTCGTTTTTACACTGAAATGCAGATGTTTGTTCTTTTGAGCATTTAGCTAGTGCTTTTTTCAGGCATTTTTTTTTCAAACATGCCTAAATATGTATTTTTGCCCTCTATCTGTCCAGTATATGTTTCTATTCTGAAAAAAAAGTATGGGATAGCTAGTAGACCACACTATTCCATGCTTGAATATAGTAAAAACATATATTTTAAATTGACACTTTTTTTAACATGGAGGTCTGTGGGTTATGGATACCATCGATCACACACATTCGTTACAGGGATACATCCTGAACTTTTCAATATGTTCTACTGATATATCTGTTAAACAAATACCTTTATGGTCCATCGGTGATAGATGCCACTGCGGGGCATCCATCAAAGTTTCCATTTAATGTAATTGATAGGTTTTACTGAGACAAACACAATATTTTGTACCGGTCCTTAGGCTTTCCATGAGAACATTTAAAGGGGTTTTCCAACTTTCCCACTGCAGTGCTCCCAGTCTTCATTTAAACAGAGGTGGCATTTGACCACTGCAGCCAATCAGTGGGTGTAGTGGTCATGTGCCATACCACGGGCATCACTGATCTGTGATGTTATCCATGATACCAGTAGTTTGGCATATAACCGCCAGGGCCACTGACTGGAGTGCTCACGTGCTGCAATGTCTGAGATAGCTGCAAGAATGTTACCGATGGATCGATTGCGAGGAGAGTAAGTGAGTAGTGATGATTTTATTATTTTACAATTTTGGCAGGCATTTCTACAATTTTTTTACAAGTTGGATTACGCTATTAAAAACAGTACAGACAAAACTTAAACCATTAAGAAAGAGAGTTCTCTTCTTCTCACCTCAGGAGCCATAAATTCCCTAGTCCCAAAATATATGGTGGCTGTGTGGTCTCCAAGCATGTTCTCAAGTGCGAGACCGAAATTTGTGATTTTAATATGGCCCGTGTCAGCCACCAGGATGTTCTCCGACTTGAGATCTTTGTGGATAATGCCCTTTGAATGGAGAAACTGGATGCCACACACAAGCTCAGCGGCATAGAATCTGCCAGAAAAGAAGATGAAAGAATGTAAGAATAACACAGGGAATTTTTAGAAATTCCTACAAGTCAGTGGATTGTTATCTCTTTAACGTCCCTGCCTGATGTGAACAGCTAGAGATTTGACCTGTGCCTCCTAGCATTCAGCAACATGAGCGCTAAGGCAACAACTTCAGAGAAGGTCACTGCCGACTTAGGACCTGCACCACCAACCATCAAAGGACTGTGGGCAGTTAGGGACGGATTAAAAATAAGAATGTGTTGTATCATTATAAAAAAAACACATTAGTATTATAGGAAAAAAATTAGAAGTATTGTATCCTCATGATGGAGCTTTGAGAAATGTAGGCTGCTATTTGCAATTTACTTTACTCAAGATAAAACTTAAAACTATACCTTGCGCTGGGGATGTCAAGCTGCCCCTTCATCTCTAGAAAGTCGAAGAAGTCCCCGCAGCTCATGTATTCCAGCCCAAGTAGCACAAGCATCTATAGAAGAAATAAAAAAGAGAGAAGACTTTTGCATTGATTCATCAAGACTGGCATTCTTCACGCCGTTCTTGATGAGCAGGTGGAATGGAGTGCTGATTTGTTAATGAATTAGGCCAGGTGCTTAGTGGCGTGTGTCTTTGTGTGCACCTTGCCACAAATCCTACTCCTGTAGGTAACTGGACTAAGATTTGTGGCATAAAGGATGCCGCTGCTTTTCATGAATTTGACGTCCCTACACCCTGTCACGCACCAGCTTCGTCCACCTTGTTGGAGTTGGGTGAAAGTGGCATGAAAATGTCAAAAGATGCTAAATTTTTGTGCAGCCTCGAGTTGCACAAAAAGTGTGGGACCTTTCAAAGCTTTTTATGCCATAATTCTGGCATAAAAGCATTGATGAATCAGGGTCATAGTTACGAAACCATCATAACATGTATACATTTACTACACAGAAGAGATCAGTGGCTTCTCTACATCTTTAGAGATTTTCTCATGACACTCACAAGTCTGGGTTGTCTTCCCTCAATTATTGAGCTTTTTTTGTTGGACTGACAGCTGAGCCCCGATGTAGAGGGAGTGTCAGTCATGGCGGGGGCGCAGTTACAGCCAGTGCTCTGTATACCTAGAGCGATGACTGATCCAGGGAATGCTGCTGGGGAGAATAAAGTTCATTTTCTCCCTGCATCGTTAGGCTAAGTGCAGGCGCCGGCCAGCATTATAACGCTATTAACCTGCAGATTAACCCCATATTTGCAGGTTCATAGCGTTTTTTCTGGTGACATGTTCCCTGTAAGGAAGACTTTGTTATATAAAATGTATTTGATTACTTTATATAAAACTGGAAAGTTTGTATTACTTAGGAGGACATTTAATAAGGAGAAATAAGTCACTACTATACCTTGATCTGGAATGCAAAGTCTCCAGCGAAAAAGGAAGGGGCTCCCAGATGCCAGCTGTAAGACTTGGCGCTCCACCATCACATAGGCCTCATCACCAGAAGTGAGTAGGGATCTCTTGCTGATGAGCTTAACAGCATACTTCCAATGGTTAGAAGTGTCCTCCGCCAGCACAACTTTTTCAAAACTCCCCTCCCCGAGCACACGATGGAATACTAATCTCTTTCTGATGTTATGTGAGATTGCACTTCTAGAACAGGTTGGCCGGACACTCTTGTCCACTATCAGAGTGAAAAATAAGAGAGCATGAGAAGATATTTATATTTACTCCACAGTGTTCGCACTCTGTTGATAGAAACACGTTATACACACCTACAAAAGAGGAAAATCCTATGTAGAAAAAATTAAATGGGTATTAAAGGCTCTCTGTCAGTAGGATCGTCCCTCCTAAGCTGTCTATGTGACCATGTAGGTCATAGGAAGCTGAATAAAATTATACCTTGATATCTGCGATCCAATGACTTATTCCTGGAAAAAAAATATTTTTACGTTTTTTATACAGTACAGACCAAAAGTTTGGACACACCTTCTCATTTAAATATTTTTCTGTATTTTCATGACTATGAAAATTGTACATTCACATTGAAGGCATCAAAACTATGAATTAACACATGTGGAATTATATACTTAACAAAAAAGTGTGAAACAACTGAAAATATGTCTTATATTTTAGGTTCTTCAAAGTAGCCACCTTTTGCTTTGATGACTGCTTTGCACACTCTTGGCATTCTCTTGATGAGCTTCAAGAGGTAGTCACCGGAAATGGTTTTCACTTCACAGGTGTGCCCTGTCAGGTTTAATAAGTGGGATTTCTTGCCTTATAAATGGGGTTTCACACTTTTTTTGTTAAGTATATAATTCCACATGTGTTAATTCATAGTTTTGATGCCTTCAGTGTGAATGTACAATTTTCATAGTCATGAAAATACAGAAAAATCTTTACATGAGAAGATGTGTCCAAACTTTTGGTCTGTACTGTGTGTATATATATATGTATGTATATATATATATATATATATATATATATATATATATATATATATATATAGTACAGACCAAAAGTTTGGACACACCTTCTCATTTAAATATTTTTCTGTATTTTCATGACTATGAAAATTGTACATTCACACTGAAGGCATCAAAACTATGAATTAACACATGTGGAATTATATACTTTTACTAGTGAGGCCCAAAAAATGTCAATGACACACAATAATTCAGGGCCATTTAGCCCAGTAAAACTCCCAAACCTCAATCAAAATCATGCAAAACCCGGACTGTGACTGATAGACCTTACCACATTTTTATGAAGCATTAAAGAGATTTCATACCAGACATTTTTTTTTATTCTGTACACTTTCCCACTGTAAAAATAGCAAACAAAAACTGTTCTCATCCACTTATTAAAATTGATAGGCTGCAGGGGTAAATTCACAACTACAGCATATCTGACTGCTGCAGCCAATCACTGGGCTCAGCGGTATTGTGATGATTGCATTAATTGACGATACCATATGTATAAAATAAAAAAAACATGAAAATTCATATCACGTCTTTATTTTATTGGAAAAAAAGAGTTTAAAAGAAATAAACACACACACACACACACACACGCACACATATATATATTTAAATATCAATTAAATATATTATTTTATTAGAGAAAAAGAGGATGATATGAATTTTCATGATTTTTTTATTCTTCTATCATTTAATCATTTGTTTTATGCACAACAACTGTAGTAATACAACTCTAATGTAATGTTTAGCTAAATCACTGTCTATTATGAAGCCCACCCATTGGCTGGGCTTCACAGAGGGACCCATATGGCAGCCACGGGGGATCTTGATCTGGCCCCCGTCTGCAATGACAACCCATCAGCACTCCACAACCACACTGTTTGGAGACCAATGGATGCCACTGTCACTGGAAAAATATATATTTTTTTATTAATCTTGAAATGTGATGTCAGAAAAAAACTTTTTTAAAGTGTTTTAATGTGCAATAACAGGAGAACTTAAACTTTATTAAGTTGGAATCACCATAATTGTCATGAAAATTAATACACAAGAGTTCAAGATCTAACCAGACAGATTTTTCAATGCTTTATTGTGCAGCACATATAAGCAACCCACCCCCAAGCCCGCACACCTCGATCGCCACAGATATCAATTTGAATACATCATTGACCCAGAGATTAACATTATCTTGATAATTATAAATTATATTGGAAAGTGAATGATGAAAATATCAAACAAAAAAGTAATGAATGGCAGAATTGCTAATTTTTTTCCCTCAAGAAGTTGTTTAAATTAAATATACTTTATATATACATTAAATATATCCCAAATGGTGACTTAAAAAACACAGTTTGTCCCAGAACAAATAAGCCTTTTATAACTGTGTCAATGGAGATATAAAAGAAGTCATGCGTTATGATGAAAACTTCAATGAAAAAAAAAATCCAAAAAAAGGAAAATTAGAATTAGGGCCCAAAATAGTCTGGTCACTAACAAGTAAAGAAAAACCTCCACAATGGTTTATATGACTTTTTAAAAACCACATGACGTTACCAAACATATAAATGTATTAATCTACCTGAGGCTCTCTGGTGACCCTGCTGGCCTTCAGTTTTCAGGACACCTTTGTCTCTTTTGGGCAGTGGATTTTTCTCTCCTGAAGAGTTCAAGGTGTGTTTTCTCTTCTTTCCTATCTTCATCCACTTGATTCATCTTCAGATTGGAAGACATCTGCTCAGCTGATCTTGATGTTGTCCTTCTCTTCCTCTTTTGGCTGCTGTTCTTTGATGTCTTCTTATCTTCATTTGATGAGATCAAAGCGGCATTTGTCCTCTTCTTTCCCTTCCTCTGTGTCCTCTGACTTCATTCATCTCCATATTTTTGCTCCTCGGTTCAGTGTTGGCAGACATCTCCTCCACCATCGCAAGTCAACTCCAACAGTCACTCTCAACTGTCAACTTCCGTTCAAATGTAATATACACACTTGCCCTGGCCGCACGGCTGGTCATGTGACCAATAACTGACCAATAGCTTTCTTCAATATATTCTATATGCATATATATTCTCATTTTTATACAAGGCTTGTATTGAATATGTCCTATTCCACCTTTTCACTTTTTGTATCTGTTGCTTCTCAGTGTTGGGTATACAGGGGTCCGTTCCATTATATTCAGCTTTCCTTAATTAATTATAGAAAAAAAATACAGAAATCACAACATAGATGTGAACAGAGCCTAACAAGCATTAATTTAGCTCAGGCAGATTGGAGCCTAGATACCTACCATAAAGGATGGGGACCATACTAGAAATAAACTTCTCTTGCTTGCCATAATGATATCATACATCATAGATATGCCCACACTCAATGTGGACATATTTATACAAAGGCCATTATAAATACTTGTACAATTCATTTTCATTAGTAGCAGTTGCACTCAACCACAATAATATACCTTATGAAATATGAAAAACAGTAGAAATATGTAACTATTCAGCACATTTTAGACCTAAAATCGAATTGTGGTTATTAACTTGAAACAAGTTGTGGTGTACGTGGACCGTGGTTGAGTTCTCTTTAATGGTATATAGCCAAATTATTTCTATTGTATACTACTTTTGGATGAGGCATGCATTAGTTAATATTTAAACTGTTAATTCCCAAAATCACAAAGTTGTCTCATATAAGTGTACACATATATTTATTTAGTTGTGGCAGTTTAACTCATGATTAAATCTGACCCATTGTGCACATATCACACCCTAAAGGATGTTCCTCCAGGCTGTATTTACCCTCAAATTGCATTTGGATTCGTCCTTCTGTAGTTCTACTGCTCTGGTCAATCCTGCAGAGTGCAGTCTTTCTTAGCTGATTTTCTTCCATCATAGCTCTGCTATGCCCTCAGCTCTGACAGAAGATAATCCTCTGTCATATGCATCAACAATGTTGCATTTGCAGTTTTACATCACTGATTTGTCTGCTTCAGACTTTAAACACAACTCAGCCCTGTTTGCCTCAGCTCTGCACTGCCTAGTTGAGCTCTGCTGGAAACCAGTCAACATAGCAATGATGTAAAAACACAAAGGTAGCTATATTAATGTAGATTGCAAAATACTAATTCAGCTGTGTACAGGGCCATACAGTGCACAGAAGAAAAAAGTGAATTCTACACTTAGATTAGGTTGATAATATGACAAATATCTGTGCGGATGCAGCGGAGCTGAGCATAGCAGAGCTGACACATTTATTAGTCAGCCGGATTCAGTACAAATCTGAATAATAAACTCAGAAGGGTGGCAAACCAGGAGTCCACAGGAGAGAAAGGAAGGAGTTGGCAGCACAGTGTTGCTGGGAATTGTAGTTATAGCAGTGTATGAATAGAAAAGAAACATTATATTGGGCTTAGTCGGAATATAAACAATAAGTATGCACAGCGATTTGTGAAAGATAATGCAATTGTGAGAATAACCTTTTAATTCAGATATGGGTTTTGCCCCTTTTACAGTGCCTCCAACATTTTCATAAGGCAAAGGGGCATGGCCAACTGCCACATGACAAACACACTTTAATGACTAGAAAACTGGCACACTTTGTAGCTGAAATATACAACAGCCCACAGCTGGAATAGATTTAATTTTCTGGTGCACATACAGTCCCAAAAATGTGCCGAAAATATTGAGGCACGAGCCTCTTGATAAATTTTACTTACTTTACTCCGGCAAGCTTATAGCCGGTCATGATAAAATTTCCCCAACAAGCAGCAAATATAAGTCTTATTTTATAATATAAATTGTGTGTGAAACTTATATGACCAAGAGACCTTTAGGCTATGTGCCCATGATGCAGAAATGAAGCAGAAAATTTCTGCAGCATTTCTGCATCTCCCTGGCAGAAAAAACGCATGCAGATTGTACATGCGTTTTTCCTGCAGAATACATGCGGATTCACATGCATTTCCGCATGCAGATTGACAAGCGCTTTCCAGGCGATTAGCATCACTTGGAAAGTGCTTGCCAACTAGGTCACACTATATAAATCCATGCAAACAGCATGGATTTATATAGTGTGACCGTTAAACAATGTTAAAATAAAGCTATACTCACCCCCGATGCCCCGGCGTGGCTGCAGCGCTCCTTCCTGTCTGGTTCCTGGCTGCCGGCATATCGCGAGACACAGCGCTGAAGGGCCTGCGGTCACATGACTGTGACGTCACTGAAGGTCCTTCAGCGCTGCCGGCATGCAGAGAGAAGCCGCCGGACAGGTGAATATAACTTTATTTATTATTTTATTCTTTTTTTACAGGTACAATGGTACCCAGGTCTGGATGAGAGTCTTCTCTCCTCCAGAACAGGGTACCATCCGCACATTGAAACGCATATAATCTGGGTGTACAAATGTACAGACACGGATTCTATGCGTCTCAATGCAAGTCAATGGCGGCAGTTGCGCTGCGCTTCCGCAAAATTAATGAGCATGCTGTGGATTTATGAGCGCTGCAGAAACGCTGCGGAAAAATCCGCAGCATGTGCATTGACATTGCGGAATGCCATTGGGGACCATGGGGTGCGGATTACCAAGCGTTTTTGATGCGTTTCCGCTGCGGAAACGCATGAAAAACGCATCGTGGGCACGCAGCCTTAGGCAGGGCTGCCACCAGGAATTTCAGGGCTCCATACTGGCAAAATTTTTGGGCCCCCTTGAGACTCCGCCCAGACTCCATCCCTGCTCCACCTCCACCTTCCGAATCTTCCCAGTCCCACCGCTCACTCTTGGTAAAACTCTACTTCCGCTCCACGTTCTCACCAATCACACATTAACAGTTCCCATGAAACACCATATCACATACATATCCATCAGCTTTTGTTTTGGCCAAAAGATTTTTTCAGCCTGCCACCATGACAAGGTAGACTCTTCTGGCAGGGCCCTACTCTACTCTAACCTATTAAATATTTCTTAAAATACCCAATTCTCTTTTTAGGCATATTTTATTTATTTTTCTTTAAGGGAATGTGTCACATACATTTTTTTTAAGTTACCAATAATACCACATACAAGGGACAAATACCGTCACACCATGACCAAACCACGTATTACCACCACATAGTGACCAAATAATACCACATACAAGGGATAAATACTGCAACACCATGACTAGACCACATATTACCACCACATAGTGACTGAATAATACCACATACAAGGGAGAAATACCATCACACCATGACTAGACCACATATTACCACCACATAGTGACCAAATACTTCAATACTGATCATTAATATAAAAAAATACAACATTCATACCATAAGTGCCATTATACATAGGATCCCACTGTATATAGTGTACAGTGTATAGTATCAGTGCAAAGGTAATACAGTGTTCACCAATGACCTACACCGGAGATCTGTGTATAGTGTACAGGTAATACAGTGACTCACCTGTGGCAATGTACATAGGAGTTATGTGTATAGTGTACAGGTAATACAGTCACTTACCAGTGATATTATCCACAGGCACTCTGTATATAGTCTACAGGTAATACAGGGATCACCAGTGCCATTATACACAGGAGCTCTGTATATAGTGTATAGTAAACAGATAATACAGTAATCACCAGTGACATTATACACAGGAGCTCTGTATATAGTGTATAGTGTACATGTAATACATGGATCACCAGTGACATTATACACAGGAGCTCTGTATGTAGTGTCAGTGTACAGATAATACAGTGATTCACCAGTGCCATGATACACAGGAGCTCTGTATATAGTGTCAGTGTACAGGTAATGAAGTGATCACCAGTGACATTATACATAAGAGCTCTGTATATACTATATAGTGTACCGGTAATACAGGGATCACCAGTGCCATGATACACAGGAGCTCTGTATATACTATATAGTGTACCAGTAATACAGGGATCACCAGTGACATTAAACACAGCATATCTGTATATAGTGCCAGTGTAAAGATAATAAAGTGATTACCTGTGACATTATACACAGGAGCTCGGTATTTAGTGTCAGAGTATAGTGTAAGTTTACAGGTAACACACTGACTCGCCAGTGATGTCTCTAGTTGAAGATATTCATCTTTGCTTTTCTTCTTCATCCAGCACGTACCGCCATCACTTCTTCCAGCCAGGACTAGTCTCTGCAGAAAATAACACACCTAGAGCACATTCCCCAATTTTTCCCCAACATCTACACTGCACCAGATGAAAAAAAAAAAGCGTCAATGTCGCCCTGCACAGTAACAGGAACTCCACCCACTGAAAACAGTACCCTCAAAAATAAAATATATCACAGCTGTAATAATATCCCTTAAAGAGGTTGTCCAGTACTATTAACAATGCCCTGTAATGCAGCGGCTTGCGGCATTACTGTAATTGTCCAGGGTGTGTTTTGGCCGACCATGTACCTCCCCCAGGTGACTGGTCACATGACTGTGACATCGCACAGGTCCTGTGCACACAGAAGGTCTGATCACATTACTGTGACATCAGCACAGGTCCTGTGTGTGCAAAAGAGGATATATAAACCCTGGTAGATTTGAGACAGGTGTGAAAGGCGTGAGGCCTGTTCCCGTGTGTGGGACACCGTTAGCCTGGTGAGGCCTGGTGAGGCCTGAAAGGCAGAGGCTGGATGTTAGCAGTGTAAACATACCAGTAGCCTTTGAAGGTACGAGGGCTGGAGACCCCATCTGGGAAGCCGCAAAGCCACAGCGGTGGCAGAACAAACCTGAAGCAGCTAAAACCCGGCAAAGGTAAAAACACTGATTGATGTGGACATTTATGTTGTTGCCTTGCTGAGGGCTGTATCTGGAGCCAAGTGGACGTGTCTGTCGCTGGAAAGGCTCTTGGACATTAGGTATGTGATATGTCGGCGAGCCACTGAGATGGACTCAGTTAGAAGCAGTTATGAAGTATAATAAACTGCTGGATTGTGAAATACCGGAAAGCATGTGTGCTTTAATTGACTCGGTGCAGCGAGTATCCCCCAGCATGATGACTAGCGCTGCCTTACAGCCCCCATCAAGTTAAATTGTGTAAACAAGTCTTTTAGTAAATACCTTGTGTGGTCTTTATTGCCTGTGAGCGTCGCTATCTCTGGCTGCTCACCAGGCATCACGTTACTCCGGCTGCAGCCGGCTCTGACATCTTCTGATGTCTCGTAAAGTTCCGGCTGCAGCCGGGGGGTGACCTAGTGATGCGCTCCCCCTGATTGATGGGCTGTGGGCGGGGTTTCACCATGCGTCACAGTCCAGCATCCACAGCGCGCTTTCCCTCTCCTCTGCTTTCGTTGGGATGCCTGGTGAGCGGCCAGCGATAGCACTGTGTGGCACCCCAGGGGTCTGGTTTTCCACAGTAATGTAATGTTATGTCTGAGAGCAGGTGGGAGGTCCTTTGGTCAGGGATCCTGTGCATGCCACACCTCCTGCCCAGTCTTGGGAGGGGAAGAACTTCCCCTGTATAAACCCGGGGCTGAGGCAGGGTGAGTGAGACAAGGAGAGTGGAGACAAGAAGCAGCATAGGAAACAGCAGAGTTACAAGGAGTCAGGGGCTGGCAGCTGCAGAGTTCGCCCTGACTAAGAAGATTCTTTACCGGACCCGGAGTCCGAGGCTGTGGGGACTAACTCCTACCCAGCAGCAGAATCCGTCAGGCAGGGGATTTCAGGTCCTCTGGCCCAGAAGCCCGAAGGCACGGTCACACGCGTGGGACCAGCACCGCCATCGTGGAGCGGAAGCCATTAGAAGGCCCCGAGTCACCGACCATACGGGTGAGCACCACACGGTACACTCAGGGACGTGGGCTACTTACATCAGCTTCTAGCAAGGTAGCCAGAAGAGTACAGTCAGTTTGGGAGGCCTACAACTACGCCTGGCCAGGGGAGATCCCATCTGCTCAAAGACTGACCAGGCCCCGTTTGCTAGCAAGTACTCCGGGAGGGTCTGTCGTTGTTACCAGTAAAGACCCTGAACTACACCGTACCGTCTCTGAGTGGTTCCTGCTACCCCCATCATCCACGTCGGCTGCCCTGAGGCCATACCCCTCCCGTTGGGGGTTATACTATCACGCTGCACAATCCTACCACCGGCCTCAGCGGTCTGCCCTGCAGCAGCAGCTCCCTGGCTGCACTCAACGGGTGGCGTAGTCCTCAACTATTTACTACTAATAGACTGCCGTCTAGTTTGACTCCCTGGGCACGGACCGGGTCACCGCCACGAGACTACAACCCTCCACTGATCCGGCTCCGGGTAGGCTCCCGCGTGCGCAACGCAGCGCGACACATTCCCAGGGGCGCGTCAACTTTGGCGTAGTCGGCAGGATCTCGTGCCCGCAACCACCGGGTACTGCGTGCCTGAAAAGCAAAGACTGTTCAAACTTACCAGTGGTGAAGATTCCCGCTATCCGTGGAGGTTTCCCGCCATCCGGCGCCATCTTCTACCTTCTTCCCGCCATCGGTGAAGTTTCCCGCCATCCGGCGCCATCTTCGGCCTTCTTCCCGCCATCCGTGGAGTTTTCCCGCCGTTGGACGCCATCTTGGGGACGCCGCGCGGGAAGAAGAGGGGCGTGGACTCTGAAAGCGCGCGAGAACTGAAGCCCCGCCTCACGTCCGGACGTTGCGTAAGGTCCTGGAAGGAGCCCAGCAGACGCCGACGTCACAGGAGCGCGACGGAAGGTCCTCAACCCTGACGATCCACTGCGGAGCCGCGGCCTACGGAAGAGGATCATCGCAAGGTAGGCCACGGTCCACTAGGGGGGAGGAAGATGTCGGATACGGAGGAGAGCTTCACTGCCCCAACCCCCGCCAGCGCTACCGCTGCTGCAGTTATGCCCTTCACAATGCCCTATATCCCGGGAGCAGCTTGGCTACCCCAGTACTCAGGGGAGTCACATACCCTGCATGACTTTAGAGAAAAGCTGGATAGCCTCTTCCAGGTGTACCCCCTCACAGAAGAGCAAAAAGTGAGCATCCTGGTGGCCCAACTAACCGGGGCAGCCAAAAGGGAAGTAAAATCCTGGCCACCTGGGAGGAAGACTGTCGCAGGGATACTAACCCGGCTGAAGGACACCTTTGATACCCGCACCTCAGCCGAGATTAAGCTTAGATTCTACGGGTGCAAGCAGCGAGCGCATGAGAGTATAAGGGACTATGCACTAAACCTACAAGAGGCCCTGAGGGCCATAAAGCAGACCGACCCTGATGGGGTGGGAAACGAGGACAGGCTGTTGACTGAACAATTTATAGAGGGTTTATATTGCAATGCCCACCGAACCCAGTTGCGGGCAATGGCCTTACAGGATCCCCATCTGGACTTTGCACAGTTCAAGGACAGAGCCATCCGGGTGCTCCGAGAACCGGCACCAGGTGGCGTTGTGACCCACAGACGCCCCACTACCACTTACTACCAGGAGGCGGCGCCCTTGTCAGCAGGGCCTGTGGGAGCTGATGCGCAGGCTTTGGACAATGACCCGGCTCCAGACCTACACCATCAGGTCCAAGAGCTAGCTAAGAGCGTTGCTGCGCTAACCCGAACTGTGCAGTCTTTACAGGTTTCCACCCCAGGGAAGATCCAGCTGGCATCCGGACCGGAGGACAACCCGTGGCGTCGACCAAGGAGGACCCCACCGGCCAGAGGAAGACCCAGTGACCGATACAGCGAGGACGGACGACCCATCTGCCGCCGCTGCAATCAATCCGGACATATGGAAAGGTACTGTTCTTTAAACGGGCACAACCTGGGGTAGAGGGCCAACCCCCAGGAAAAAGATCACCAGGCCCATCGAACTGGCGCGACAGATATGTGGGAGGACGTCCAGTCTTGCCTGTGGTACTGGATGGCATTCCCATGAGTGCCCTACTGGATACCGGGTCACAGGTCACCACCATCCCGTACGTGCTCTTCAAGCAGTACTGGAATGACTCGGATATTACCCACTACCCTGACGACGACTTGAGTATCATCGCCAGCAATGGCCAGCCCGTGCCACAGATCGGATTTAAAGAGGTGGCCCTCAAAATCGGTAGAGTCGAACTGGCCGCACAGGGACTGATCATTGTAGATATTGATAAACATGAGAGTCACCCAAAAATAACTCTAGGAACTAACGTAATTGAAAATTGTCTTGCAGAGGTGATTTTCCTTTTACAGCAGGTTGCCAAGAACGCCAGCTCCGGCGAGCAGCGGGTGCTCCAGAAAGAGATCCGGGCACTGATGCAACGGCAACAAGTGGAACTCTCCGGCGGTGAGATTGGTAGCGTAAGAACGTGTGACCCTTTTCCTATTGCCATGCCCCCAAAAAGTGAAATGATGATTTGGTGCCGGGCAGCTATTGGTCTGAGAGGAAGAGATTACCAGGCAATGGTAGAACCAGTTTACTCAGACAGTAGGCCCACCATTTTGACAGCACGGGGGGTGGTCAATGTACGCCATGGGAGGGTGCCCATTCGCATAATAAATATCGGGGAGAGGGAAGTGTACCTGCCCCGGTATGCCACGCTAGCCAAATTATATACCACTAATCAAAATTCTATACAATCTGTGGAACCCTTGCCTCCATCTCACCCGGAGGAAGGTAACGGCTCTAAGAAAGACATGGAGGACTGGTGTCAGCAACTACATTTGGGTACTGATTCCACTCCCTCACATCAGAAACAAGGAGTCTATCGGGTGGTTCAAGAGTATGAGAGAGTGTTTAGTAAACACCCGTTAGACTTTGGGCGGGTCAAGGGGGTAGAACACCGCATCCCCACGGGAGATCATCCTCCCATAAAAGAGAGGTATCGACCCGTACCCCCTGCACACTACCAACACGCCAAGGGGATGCTTCGAGACATGAAGGAGGCTGGGGTAATCCGGGATAGCTGTAGCCCCTGGGCAGCCCCACTAGTTTTAGTCAAAAAGAAAGACAACACCATGAGGATGTGTGTAGATTACCGGAAAATCAACCGTATCACACACAAGGATGCGTACCCCTTACCAAGGATAGAGGAGTCATTGGCTGCTTTAAGATCTGCTAACTTCTTCTCTACCTTGGATCTCACTAGCGGGTACTGGCAGGTTCCTGTAGCAGAGGCGGACCGGGAGAAGACCGCATTCACCACCCCGATGGGACTTAGCGAGTTCACCTGCATGCCGTTCGGACTCTGCAACGCCCCAGGAACCTTCCAACGATTAATGGAGTGCTGTCTGGGCCACAGAAACTTCGAGACGGTCCTGTTGTACCTGGACGATGTCATCGTATACTCCAAAACTTATGAGGACCACCTGAAACACCTGGCGGAGGTGTTCGAAGCTCTGGCGAGTTACGGCCTAAAGGTGAAACCCTCCAAGTGTCACCTCCTGAAACCAAAGGTGCAATACCTGGGACACGTGGTGAGCGCTGACGGAGTGGCTCCCGACCCCGATAAGATCACCGCAATTAAGGGATGGCCAAGCCCCTCCAGCGTAAAAGAAGTGCGGCAGTTCCTAGGGTTGGTAGGCTACTACCGAAGGTTTATTCCCGGTTTCACCAAAAAGGCAGCGCCTATGCAGGACCTCCTGATAGGCCAGTCCCGGAAGGCCAAGAACCAGAAGCCGCCCTTCAAATGGGAAGAGCTAGAAGAAGAGTCCTTCCGCCAGCTGAAGATGGCCCTCACGGGGGATGAAATCTTGGCGTACCCGGACTATAGCCAGCCCTTCATCCTCTACACCGACGCCAGTAACATCGGGCTAGGAGCCGTACTGTCCCAGATTCAGCAGGGGAGAGAACGAGTAATCTCCTATGCCAGCCGAAAACTGCGACCCACCGAAAGGAACCCCGAGAATTACAGCTCATTTAAGTTAGAGTTCCTGGCCGTGGTATGGGCAGTCACCGAGCGCTTTAGGCATTACCTCGCTTCTTCCCGGTTCACCGTATACACGGATAACAACCCGTTGATACACCTGGACACGGCAAGACTCGGTGCCCTGGAGCAGAGGTGGATGGCCCGTCTGTCCAACTACGAGTTCACAATCAAATACCGGGCAGGACGCTCCAATACTAACGCGGATGCCCTGTCCAGGATGCCCAACCTGCCGGACGAAGGAGAAGATCCGGAGGGACTGGAAGAAGTTGAACTCCCTGCGTTCCACCGTCATGGGACTATCCAGTATTCCCACCGGGTAAGGGGTAAGCAGGCTGCTACGTTGAACCCCTTACCGCACTACAACTGGGCGGAAACGCAAGACAGCGACCCTGCCGTCCGACTAGTGAAGGAGATGCTGACTCGGCCAGAGGCTCGCCTTGAACCAGACGCTCCGGAGGAAGCCAAACAACTATGGGCGGAGAAGAGTCGACTATTCCTTTACAAGGGGAAGTTGTGCCGCAGAATGGTCAACTCCCGGACGCATGAACTACTCTGGCAAGTAGTGGTGCCACGACGAGACGCAGCCATGGTGATGGAGGCATACCACGACGGAGCTGGACACTTCGGGTGGAAAAAGCTGGAGTTCCTGCTGCGCGAGCGGTTCCACTGGGTAGGCATGAGGGGAACCATCGAGAAGTGGTGCAGAGACTGTGGCCCGTGCAATCTGAGAAGGAAGGACCGGGCCAGCCAGAAGACTCCCCTGCAGTCCATCGTCACCCGGCAACCGTTGGAACTGGTAGCCTTGGATCATGTAAAACTGACCCCAAGCAGAAGTGGCTACGTCTACGCGTTAACCATCGTGGATCATTACTCCCGGTTCTTGGTTGTCGTCCCCGTCAAGGACTTAACGGCTCAAACAGCAGCTAGAGCCTTCCAGCAGCACTTCTGCCGTCCACACGGGTACCCGGACCAAGTGCTGACGGACCAGGGACCTGCCTTTGAAGCGGAGGTCTTCCAGGAATTCTGCAATCTGTATGGCTGCCGGAAGATAAGGACGACACCCTACCATCCGCAAACTAATGGACTTTGTGAAAAAATGAACCAGGTGGTAATGGATCTTCTAAAAACATTGCCCCTGGAAGAACGCAGTCTGTGGCCTGAGAAGTTGCCCGATCTGGTGGACCTATACAACCACATCCCGGTAGGTTCCACCAACTGTACCCCGGCTTACCTAATGAGGGCGAGACCTGGTAAGTTACCTGTTGACCTGGAAATGGGAGTCCTGACACCTGAGGACACTTCACCAGAAACAGACTGGGACACAGAGAGGCAGCAGCAGTACCGGAGAGTACAAGAGAGCGTGGAGCGAAGTCTCTGTCAGGCTAGGGAAAGACAAGAGAAGACTTACAACCAGTATGCTCCCGCTGTTCCCCTGGTACCCGGAGAGCAGGTCTTGAAGAGGAAAAGACGGCTCCACAAGTTGGATGACCAGTGGGAGAAGGACCCGTACACCGTACTGCCCTCAAGCCACGAGAACCCGAAGGTCTGTACCATCAGTAAAGACGGAGGGGAAACCACAGCCATTGTGTCCCGGGACCACCTGAAGAAGTGTCCCGAACAACTGAGGAACCCTGAAGAGGAACAAGAAGACCATCGACCCGTGGGAGAAAGGGAAGATATGGTTAGTACCGTGCTCGGGGACTTCCCTCAGTCTTGGACTCAAGTCAATGGTGCAGTTGTGGTACCCGTACTCACCTTCCTCCAACCATCATCCCAAGAACCTACGGAGCAACGGGTAGAGCTGGAAGAACAGCCGGTCCAGGAGGCAGAAGACTCCACACAAGCAGAACAGGAGAATCAACCCTCTGCTTATAGTGAGCCTGCCGTACCCCTAGTGAGACAAAGAGCCGGTAGACAGCTGCCCAGTTTACCCTTGACAGTTCCTACACCCTGTAGTTCAGGGCCAGACAGTCAGCTCCGTAGGTCCACTAGGGCCACTAGAGGCCAGTTACCCGCACGCTGGAGAATTTGAAGTGTAAAAATAGTTTTATTTATGTTTATCTGTGTATTGTTGCTTGTGTATAATTTTGTGTTTCCAGTTGTTTTTAGGAAACCTTGGTGGATTTACCGGGAATCCTTGTATATAGTTGGAGCGTAACCCAGGATGGACTAGAGACTGTTAAGGACTCGGGGTAGGACAGACCCCTACCTGGTTACGTCTCCCTGTGTTGGTGAAATGGACACCTTTGCTTTTCTTCAAAGACTGCATCCGGTTGCGGACACGCCGTAACCATCTTATGTGTTTTTCTTATAGTATTGTTATTGTTATACTTTGTTATGTTTTTCTAAATGTGTTTAGTCCCGGAGTACTAAATTTCACTAGGGGGGAATGTGGCACCCCAGGGGTCTGGTTTTCCACAGTAATGTAATGTTATGTCTGAGAGCAGGTGGGAGGTCCTTTGGTCAGGGATCCTGTGCATGCCACACCTCCTGCCCAGTCTTGGGAGGGGAAGAACTTCCCCTGTATAAACCCGGGGCTGAGGCAGGGTGAGTGAGACAAGGAGAGTGGAGACAAGAAGCAGCATAGGAAACAGCAGAGTTACAAGGAGTCAGGGGCTGGCAGCTGCAGAGTTCGCCCTGACTAAGAAGATTCTTTACCGGACCCGGAGTCCGAGGCTGTGGGGACTAACTCCTACCCAGCAGCAGAATCCGTCAGGCAGGGGATTTCAGGTCCTCTGGCCCAGAAGCCCGAAGGCACGGTCACACGCGTGGGACCAGCACCGCCATCGTGGAGCGGAAGCCATTAGAAGGCCCCGAGTCACCGGCCATACGGGTGAGCACCACACGGTACACTCAGGGACGTGGGCTACTTACATCAGCTTCTAGCAAGGTAGCCAGAAGAGTACAGTCAGTTTGGGAGGCCTACAACTACGCCTGGCCAGGGGAGATCCCATCTGCTCAAAGACTGACCAGGCCCCGTTTGCTAGCAAGTACTCCGGGAGGGTCTGTCGTTGTTACCAGTAAAGACCCTGAACTACACCGTACCGTCTCTGAGTGGTTCCTGCTACCCCCATCATCCACGTCGGCTGCCCTGAGGCCATACCCCTCCCGTTGGGGGTTATACTATCACGCTGCACAATCCTACCACCGGCCTCAGCGGTCTGCCCTGCAGCAGCAGCTCCCTGGCTGCACTCAACGGGTGGCGTAGTCCTCAACTATTTACTACTAATAGACTGCCGTCTAGTTTGACTCCCTGGGCACGGACCGGGTCACCGCCACGAGACTACAACCCTCCACTGATCCGGCTCCGGGTAGGCTCCCGCGTGCGCAACGCAGCGCGACACATTCCCAGGGGCGCGTCAACTTCTCATGGGCAATAAAAACCACGCAAGTTAATTACAAAAACACTTGTTTACATAATTTAAATTGATGAGGGGCATTGTTAATAGTACTGCACAACCTCTTTAATTAGCCCCTAATGTAATAATGACGCGCCCCTGGGCCTGCTGCTTCGCGCGGCATCGCGCGCACGGGGGAGCTTACCCGGATCCGGATCAGATGGGGGTAGTAGTCTCGTGGCGGTGACCCGGTCCGTGCCCAGGGAGTCAAACTGAGTGGCTGGCAGTCTTGGTAGTTGTTGTTTCTGTGTCGGCTACGCCACCCGTTGATTTGCGGTCACAAGGCCGCCGGATTCTGCTGCTGGGTAGGAGTTAGTCCCCACAGCCTCGGACTCCGGGTCCGGTAAGAAATCTTCTCAGTCAGGGCGAGCTCTGCAGCTGCCAGCCCCTGACTCCTTGTAGCACTGCTCCCACAGAGCTCCTGTTGTTTCTTCCTATGCTGCTTCTCTTCTCTACTTCTTCTCTACTCACTAACCCTGCCTCAGCCCTAGGTTTATATAGGGGAAGTTCTTCCCCTCCCAGGACTGGGCAGGAGTTGTGGCATGCATAGGATCCCTGACCAAGAGACCTCCCACCTGCTCTCAGACGTAATATCTCTATCACTGTGGCAACCAGACCCCTGGGGTGTCACATTCCCCCCTAGTGAAATTTAGTACTCCGGGACTAAACATATTTTTGGAAAAACATAACAATAATAATACAATAAAGAAACACATAAAGGTGGTCACGGCATGTCCGTAACCGGGTGCAGTCTTTGAAGAAAGCAAGGTGTCCATTTCACCAAAACAGGGAGACGTAACCAGGTAGGGGTCTGTCCTGCCCCGAGTCCTTAACAGTCTTTAGTCCGTCCTGGGTTACGCTCCAACTATGTACACAGGATTCCCGGTAAATCCACCAAAGACTCCTATAAACAACTAGAAACACATAATTATACACAAGCAACAAGAAAAACAGGTAACCACAAATAAAACAATTTATACATTTCAAATCCTCCAACGTGCGGGTAACTGGCCTCTAGTGGCCCTAGTGGACCTACGGAGCTGACTGTCTAGCCCTGAACTACAGGGTGTAGGAGCTGTCAAGGGTAAACTGGGCAGCTGTCTACCGGCTCTTTGGCTCACTAGGGGTACGGCAGGCTCACTATAAGCAGAGGGTTGATCCTCCTGTTCTGCTTGTGTGGAGTCTTCTGCCTCCTGGACCGGCTGCTCTTCCAGCTCTACCTGTCGCTCCGTAGGTGCTTGGGATGCTGGTTGGAGGAAGGTGAGTACGGGTACCACAACTGCGCCATTGACTTGAGTCCAAGACCGAGGGAAGTCTCCGAGCACAGTACTAACCATGTCTTCCCTTTCCTCTACGGGTCGAGGGTCTTCTTGTTCCTCTTCAGAGTTCCGTAGCTGTTCGGGACACTTCTTCAGGTGATCCCGGGATACAATGGTTGTGGTTTCCCCTCCGTCTTTACTGATGGTACAGACCTTTGGGTTGTCGTGGCTTGAGGGCAGTACGGTGTACGGGTCCTTCTCCCACTGGTCGTCCAACTTGTGGAGCCGTCTTTTTCTCTTCAAGACCTGCTCTCCGGGTACCAGGGGAACAGCGGGAGCATACTGGTTGTAAGTTTTCTCTTGTCTTTCCCTAGCCTGACAGAGACTTCGCTCCACGCTCTCCTGTACTCTCCGGTACTGCTGCTGCCTCTCTGTGTCCCAGTCTGCTTCTGGTGAAGTGTCCTCAGGTGTCAGGACTCCCATTTCCAGGTCAACAGGTAACTTACCAGGTCTCGCCCTCATTAGGTAAGCCGGGGTACAGTTGGTGGAACCTACCGGGATGTGGTTGTATAGGTCCACCAGATCGGGCAGCTTCTCAGGCCACAGACTGCGTTCTTCCAGGGGCAACGTTTTCAGAAGATCCATTACCACCTGGTTCATTTTCTCACAAAGTCCATTAGTTTGCGGATGATAGGGTGTTGTCCTTATCTTCCGGCAGCCATACAGAGTGCAGAATTCTTGGAAGACCTCCGCTTCAAAGGCAGGTCCCTGGTCTGTCAACACTTGGTCCGGGTACCCGTGTGGACGGCAGAAATGCTGCTGGAAGGCTCTAGCTGCTGTTCGAGCTGTTAAGTCCTTGACGGGGACGACAACCAAGAACCGGGAGTAGTGATCCACGATGGTTAGTGCGTAGACGTAGCCACTCCTGCTTGGGGTCAGTTTTACATGATCCAAGGCTACCAGTTCCAACGGCTGCCGGGTGACGATGGACTGCAGGGGAGTCTTCTGGCTGGCCCGGTCCTTCCTTCTTAGGTTGCACGGGCCACAGTCTCTGCACCACCTCTCGATGGTTCCCCTCATGCCTACCCAGTGGAACCGCTCGCGCAGCAGGAACTCCAGCTTCTTCCATCCGAAGTGTCCAGCCCCGTTGTGGTATGCCTCCATCACCATGGCTGCGTCTCTTCGTGGCACCACTACTTGCCAGATTAGTTCATGCGTCCGGGAGTTAACCATTCTGCGGCACAACTTCCCCTTGTAAAGGAACAGTCTACTCTTTTCTGCCCACAGTTGCTTGGCTTCCTCCGGAGCGTCTGGGTCAAGGCGAGCCTCTGGCCGAGTCAGCATCTCCTTCACCAGCCGGACGGCAGGGTCACTGTCCTGCGTTTCCGCCCAGTTGTAGTGAGGTAAGGGGTTAAGCGTAGCGCCTTGCTTACTCCTTACCCGATGGGAATACTGGATAGTCCCATGACGGTGAAACGCGGGGAGTTCGACTTCTTCCAGTCCCTCTGGATCTTCTCCTACGTCCGGTAGGTTTGGCATCCTGGACAGGGCGTCCGCGTTGGTATTGGAGCGTCCTGCCCGGTATTTGATGGTGAACTCGTAGTTGGACAGGCGGGCCATCCATCTCTGCTCTAGGGCACCGAGTCTTGCCGTGTCCAGGTGTGTCAACGGGTTGTTATCCGTGTACACGACGAACCGGGAAGAAGCGAGGTAGTGCTTAAAGCGTTTGGTGACTGCCCACACCACTGCCAGGAACTCTAGCTTAAATGAGCTGTATTTCTCAGGGTTTCTTTCGGTGGGTCGCAGTTTTCGGCTGGCGTAAGCGATTACTCGCTCTTTCCCCTGCTGGATCTGGGACAGCACGGCTCCTAGCCCGATGTTACTTGCGTCGGTGTAGAGGATAAAGGGCTGGCTGTAATCCGGGTACGCCAGGATTTCATCCCCCGTGAGGGCCATCTTCAGCTGGCGGAAGGACTCTTCTTCCAACTTCTCCCATCTGAAGGGCGGCTTCTGGTTCTTGGCCTTCCGGGACTGGCCTATCAGGAGGTCTTGCATAGGCGCTGCCTTTTTGGTGAAACCGGGGATGAACCTGCGGTAGTAGCCTACCAACCCGAGGAACTGCCGCACTTCCTTTACACTGGAGGGACTTGGCCATTCCTTAATTGCGGTGATCTTATCAGGGTCGGGAGCCACTCCGTCAGCGCTCACCACGTGTCCCAGGTACTGCACCTTTGGTTTCAGGAGGTGACACTTGGAGGGTTTCACCTTTAGGCCGTAGCTTGCCAGAGCTTCGAACACTTCCGCCAGGTGTTTCAGGTGGTCCTCATAAGTCTTAGAATATACGATGACATCGTCCAGGTACAACAGGACCGTCTCGAAGTTTCTGTGGCCCAGACAGCACTCCATTAATCGTTGGAAGGTTCCTGGTGCGTTGCAGAGTCCGAACGGCATACAGTTAAACTCGCTAAGTCCCATCGGGGTGGTGAATGCGGTCTTCTCCCGGTCCGCCTCTGCTACAGGAACCTGCCAGTACCCACTAGTGAGATCCAAGGTAGAGAAGAAGTTAGCAGATCTTAAAGCAGCCAAAGACTCCTCTATCCTTGGTAAGGGGTACGCATCCTTGTGTGTGATACGGTTGATTTTCCGGTAATCTACACACATCCTCATGGTGTTGTCTTTCTTTTTGACTAAGACTAGTGGAGCTGCCCAGGGGCTACAGCTATCCCTGATCACCCCAGCCTCCTTCATGTCTCTAAGCATCCCCTTGGCGTGTTGGTAGTGTGCAGGGGGTACGGGTCGATACCTCTCTTTTATGGGAGGATGGTCTCCCGTGGGGATGTGGTGTTCTACCCCCTTGACTCGCCCGAAGTCTAACGGGTGTTTACTAAACACTCCCTCGTACTCTTGAACCACCCGATAGACTCCCTGTTTCTGGTGTGAGGGAGTGGAGTCAGTACCCAAATGTAGTTGCTGACACCAGTCCTCCATTGTTTTCTTAGAGCCGTTACCTTCCTCCGGGTGAGATGGAGGCAAGGGTTCCACAGATTGTATAGCATTTTGGTTGATGGTATATAATTTGGCTAGCGTGGCATACCGGGGCAGGTACACTTCCCTCTTCCCGATATTGATTATGCGAACGGGCACCCTCCCATGGCGTACATTAACCAGCCCCCGTGCTGTCAAGATGGTGGGCCTACTGTCTGAGTAAACTGGCTCTACCATTGCCTGGTAATCTCTACCTCTCAGACCAATAGCTGCCCGGCACCAAATCATCATTTCACTTTTTGGGGGCATGGCAATTGGGAAAGGGTCACACATTCTCACGCTACCAATCTCACCGCCGGAGAGTTCCACCTGTTGCCGTCGCATCAGTGCCCGGATCTCTTTTTGGAGCACTCGCTGCTCGCCGGAGCTGGCGTTCTTGGCAACCTGCTGTAAAAGGAAAATCACCTCTGCAAGACAATTTTCAATTACATTAGTTCCTAGAGTTATCTTTGGGTGACTCTCGTGTTTGTCAATGTCTACAATGATCAGTCCCTGTGCTGCCAGTTCAACTCTACCAATTTTAATGGTTACCTCTTTAAATCCGATCTGTGGCACGGGCTGACCATTGCTGGCGATGATACTCAAATCGTCGTCAGGGTAGCGGGTAATATCCGAGTCATTCCAGTACTGCTTGAAGAGCACGTACGGGATGGTGGTGACCTGTGATCCGGTGTCCAGTAGGGCACTCATAGGAATGCCATCCAGTACCCCAGGCAAGACTGGACGTCCGCCCACATATTTGTCGCGCCAGTTCGATGGGCCTGATGATCTTTTTCCTAGGGGTTGGCCCTCTACCCTAGGTTGTGCCCGTTTAAAGGACAGTACCTTGCCATATGTCCGGGTTGATTGCAGCGGCGGCAGATGGGTTGTCCGTCCTCGTTGTATCGGTCGCTGGGTCTTCCTCTGGCCGGTGGGGTCCTCCTTGGTCGACGCCACGGGATGTCCTCTGGTCCGGATGCCAGCTGGATCTTCCCTGGAGTGGAAACCTGTAAAGACTGCACAGTTCGGGTTAGCGCAGCAACGCTTTTAGCTAGCTCTTGGACCTGATGGTGCAGGTCTGGAGCCGAGTCATTGTTCAAAGCCTGCGCATCAGCTCCCACAGGCCTTGCCGACAAGGGCGCCGCCTCCTGGTGGTAAGTGGTAGTGGGGCGTCTGTGGGTCACAACGCCACCTGGTGCCGGTTCTCGGAGCACCCGGATGGCTCTGTCCTTGAACTGTGCAAATCCCAGATGAGGGTCCTGTAAGGCCATTGCCCGCAACTGGGTTCGGTGGGCATTGCAATATAAACCCTCTATAAATTGTTCAGTTAACAGCCTGTCCTCGTCTCCCACGCCGTCAGGGTCGGTCTGCTTAATGGCCCTCAGGGCCTCTTGTAGGTTCAGGGCATAGTCCCTTATACTCTCATGTGCCCGCTGTTTGCACCCGTAGAATCTAAGCTTGATCTCGGCTGAGGTGCGGGTATCAAAGGTGTCCCTCAGCCGGGTTAGTATCCCTGCGACAGTCCTCCCCCCAGGTGGCCAGGACTTTACCTCCCTTTGGGCTGCCCCGGTTAATTGGGCCACCAGGATGCTCACTTTTTGCTCTTCTGTGAGGGGGTACACCTGGAAGAGGCTATCCAGTTTTTCTCTAAAGTCCTGCAGGGTATGTGACTCCCCTGAGTACTGGGGTAGCCAGGCTGCCCCCGGGATATAGGGCATGGTGAAAGGCATGACCGCCACAGCGGTGGCGCTGGCGGGGGTTGGAGCGGTGAAGCTCTCCTCCGTATCCGACATCCTTCTCCCCCCTAGTGGACCGTGGCCTACCTTGCGATGATCCTCTTCCGTAGGCCGCGGCTCCGCAGTGGATCGTCAGGGTTGAGGACCTTCCGTCGCGCTCCTGTGACGTCGGCGTCTGCTGGGCTCCTTCCAGGACCTTACGCAACGTCCGGACGTGAGGCGGGGCTTCAGTTCTCGCGCGCTTTCGGAGTCCACGCCCCTCTTCTTCCCGCGCGGCGTCTTCAAGATGGCGGCCAACGGCGGGAAAACTCCACGGATGGCGGGAAGAAGGCTGAAGATGGCGCCGGATGGCGGGAAAACCTCACGGATGGCGGGAAGAAGGCTGAAGATGGCGCCGGATGGCGGGAATCTTCACGGATGGCGGGAAGAAGGCTGAAGATGGCGCCGGATGGCGGGAAAACTTCACGGATGGTAAGTTTTAAAAGTCTCTTTTTCAGGCACGCAGTACCCGGTGGTTGCGGGCACGAGATCCTGCCGACTACGCCAAAAGTTGACGCGCCCCTGGGCATGCTGCTTCGCGCGGCATCGCGCGCACGGGGGAGCTTACCCGGATCCGGATCAGATGGGGGTAGTAGTCTCGTGGCGGTGACCCGGTCCGTGCCCAGGGAGTCAAACTGAGTGGCTGGCAGTCTTGGTAGTTGTTGTTTCTGTGTCGGCTACGCCACCCGTTGATTTGCGGTCACAAGGCCGCCGCTGCAGAACAGTCCGCTGAGGCCGGTAGTATGGGTGCAGCGATGGTGGTATAACCCCCAACGGGAGGGGTATGGCCTCAGGGCAGCTAACGTGGATGATGGGGGTAGCAGGAACCACTCGGAGACGGTACGGTGTAGTTCAGGGTCTTTACTGGTGACAAAGATAGACCCTCCCGGAGTACTGGCTAGCGATTGGGGCCTGGTCAGTCCTTGAGCAGATGGGATCTCCCCTGGCCAGGCGGAGTTGTCGGCCTCCCAAACTAACTGTACTCTTCTGGCTACCTTGCTAGAGGCGGGTATAAGTAGCCCACGTCCCTGAGTGTACCGTGTGATGCTCACCTGTATGGCCGGTGACTCGGGGCCTTCTAGTAGCTTCCGCTCCACGACGGCGGTGCTGGTCCCATGCGTGTGACCGTGCCTTCGGGTTTCTTGGCCAGAGGACCTGGAATCCCCTGCCTGACGGATTCTGCTGCTGGGTAGGAGTTAGTCCCCACAGCCTCGGACTCCGGGTCCGGTAAGAAATCTTCTCAGTCAGGGCGAGCTCTGCAGCTGCCAGCCCCTGACTCCTTGTAGCACTGCTCCCACAGAGCTCCTGTTGTTTCTTCCTATGCTGCTTCTCTTCTCTACTTCTTCTCTACTCACTAACCCTGCCTCAGCCCTAGGTTTATATAGGGGAAGTTCTTCCCCTCCCAGGACTGGGCAGGAGGTGTGGCATGCATAGGATCCCTGACCAAGAGACCTCCCACCTGCTCTCAGACGTAATATCTCTATCACTGTGGCAACCAGACCCCTGGGGTGTCACAATAACACCCCCCCCATCCTGGCCCCCAGTTGTCATCCATCCTGCCCCATGTGTCATCCATACTGTCCCTGCCTACTGGGCCCGGTGAGAAGAGGAGGGGCCCAGGCCAATCCAGGCCCCACCTTCTTGCCTCTGCTCACCCTGTCCCATACGCCAGTAAGGGCAGTAATGCCCTGATGGTGGCCCTTTTTTAAGGATATACCAATTACAATAAATTTTCACAAGCCCCTTTTGATCTATGATACAAAAAAAGACATTTTTTAAAAAATGAGATAAAAAAGGGGGTGATACACCAAGGTTACTTACCGGTAGCCGGTTTTTCCTGAACCCATGACAGCACACCTTGAGAGAGAGATCCGCCCCATCAAGGACAGGAAACCGACTGAAATAAAAGGGCGGTACCTCTCCCTCGCTTCAGTTGTTTACAGAGCATTGAGAGGACCTCCCAAAAAGTAGGAAGTAGTTTAGAAAAACTCCAGCACCTTCTCCGAATCCATCACAAGAGATGTAAAGTTAAAACGTCCATTTTATTAGTTCCATTAAAAAAGCGCCATATGTAAGGCAGACCTTACGCGTTTCGAACCAAACAAGAGTCCTTAATCATAGGTTACATTGCTATAGATAAAAGACATATATATATATATATATATATATATATATATATACATATGGACTGAAAACAAAAGAGAAAATAGGGTGGAGACAACAAAGAACAGGAAGTTCATTAGTGAATGAAAATCCTCCTGAGGATAATTGCTCAGTAATATGCATAAATTAAATTTATGTGCATGGTATGCTGGCAAATTAAGTACATCATTAGAGAAAAGTATCAAAAAATGTACATTAAATCATTGCGAAAATTGAGACCATTGGGGATGCGAGAGTTAAGTTTAAGAATCCATGAGGCTTCTCTGGCTAGGAGAAGCTTGCCTCTATCTCCTCCACATATTTGTCTTTGCACCTTGTCTATTCCAATAACCTTAAGTGTGGAAAGATCACCACAGTGAAAATCTGCAAAATGTTTGCTGAGCCCTGACATGGAGGACTCCCTGCAGTAGGATTCGGAGTCCTCCAGTAACATGCTCTGCGATGAGTCTTTTGAGCATGCGGCTAGTGCAACCCACATAAAAATTTTTGCAAGATGTGCACAGAGCTTGATAAATGATATATGTACTACAGCAATTAATAAAGTGCTTAATATTATATATTTTGCCTGCACTGTCAGTAAATGTCTGGGTCTTAAACATAAATTTGCAAATATTACACTTGGTGCCTCCACATTTATAGGATCCATTAATATGAAGCCATGTGTCAGACTTTGGGCTTTTGGTAGACAGAAAACTTGGAGATAATAAGTTTCCTATATTGGGGGATTTTTTAGCAACAAAATTAATTCCTTCCTTAAGGATGCTCTGAAGTGCGTTGTCCTGATGTAATATACAAGCATATTTCCGAATTAAATCTGTAATAGCCTGATAGTCTGTACTATAAACTGTGGAGAAAGTAACTGTTAGAACTCTCCTGTTTGCTGGTCACATGACCATTTTTGCCTATTTAATCCGGCTCCGCCCTCCTGGCCTTGCTGGACTTCATTGTATTTACTACTCTTGAGCTAGCTTGGTGCTCTGTTGCCGTTCTCTGTTAGTTTTGCTAGGTCTTCTGACCTCTATGCTTTTTGTTGTGTGTTTGTCTTTGACTGCTACTATTTCTGCTAGGAGGTGTCCAACTTATCCCAGTCCCTAGTTCTTGTAGGGATCCCTCCCTCACTTCTATAGGTCTTCGTACAGACTAGCCGAGGACTTAGCGGGTCTGATCGCAGGATCAGGTTCCCCGTTACATCGTAGGGATCTAGTTTAGTTCTATTGTAGGGACAGATCTCCTGTCTTTCCTTAGTCCCTGTAGCAGATCATAACAGTAAGTCCAGCCCTAAAAGAAAAAAAAAAAAAAAAATTTTCTCTAAGGAAAGACCTCCAGTTTTCCATCATGGTCTCGGTTCAAGATTTGGCTCAACGCTTGCAGGGACTCTCTCTGGAGGTGGCCAAGCTCCAACAACACGTGAGTAGCTGTTCTGGAGCACATTTTGTGGAACCAAAGGTACGTCTGCCTGATTTATTTTTTGGCGAACAACAAGATTTTTTTTCTTTTAAAAATGCTTGTTTATTGTATTTTTGTTTGAGACCCGGATCCTCTGGTGATGAATCACAGCGCATAGGGTTCATAATGTCACTTTTGCGCAAAGATCCTCAGGGATGGGCCTTCTCTCTCCAACCTAGTGATCCGTGCTCTAGATCAGTGGATAGTTTTTTTTCTGCTTTGGGTTTGTTGTACGATGATCCTGATCGTGTCTCATCTGCTGAGTCTGAATTGAGACGTTTGAGGCAGGGATCAGGTAATGTGGAAAAATATTGTTCTCACTTCCGTCAGTGGTCTGCCCAGGTGGGGTGGAACGATTCAGCTTTGAAAAGCTTGTTTCTTGCAGGGCTAGGTGAAAGGGTTAAGGATTTACTGATTGCTTATCCCACACCTGGAAACTTGCAGGAGGCAATGCAATTAGCTATACTGGTGGACAGGAGACTGCGTGCAAGGGTTAATGAGAGCAAATCCTCTGCTATGTCAGCTCCGAGTCCTGAGAGGGTCTGTGCTGACAATGGAGAGCCGATGGAGATTGGGGCGATGGCACCCCGCTCTCAGGAAAAAGACCACAGGCTTTCTGAAGGCTTGTGTTTCTATTGCGGAAATTCTGGTCATTTTATTAAGAACTGTGTGCTTCGTATGAACAAAGAAAAAAAAAAGGTCAGTCATGCACGTATTGCCTGTTTAAATTCTAAGGGAGTATTCCTATCTGCTACTACCGCTGCTCAGGATGAATTAATTGAATTTCGGGTATTTGTGGATTGTGGTTCTACTCTGAATGTGATTGATGGGGGATTCTTGGAAAAACTTAGATTAGAACCTAAAACTTTGTCATCCCCTATTGCTGTGGTTTCTGTTGATGGCTCTCCCTTGAAGAGTGTTACTCATAAGGTCTGTGAATTTCCCCTCACTATTAATGGTATTCATCAAGAGAATTTGGATTTGGTGGTATTGGATAATTTGCCTTCTCAAGTAATATTGGGGTTACCCTGGTTAAAATTGCACAATCCTGTACTGGATTGGTCTACCAATGAAATTAAGTCCTGGAGCCCTAAGTGTTATGACAAGTGTTGTAACGGACGTATTGCTGCGGTGGAAAAAGGGGAATTACCTGTACCTATTCAGGATTTTTGGAGAGTTTTTTCTGAGGAGGAGTCACAAATTTTGCCTCCCCATAGAGACTATGATTGTACCATTGAATTTGTCCCTGGAGCAACTCTTCCTAAAAGTCGTTTATTTAATCTTACTATTCCTGAGAGAAAGGCTTTGGAGGAATACATACAGACAAGCTTGGCCGCCGGTCACATTAGGCCTTCCAAGTCTCCTGTGGCTGTTGGATTTTTTTTTGTAAAAAAAAAAGATGGCGGTTTACGTCCTTGTCTGGACTTTCGTGAGATTAATAAAATTACTGTACGCAATCCTTACCCACTGCCATTGATTCCTGATTTATTTAACCAGTTAGTGGGGGCCAAGTGGTTCTCTAAAATTGATCTCCGGGGGGCATACAATTTGTTGCGCATGAAGGAGGGTGATGAATGGAAGACTGCTTTTAACACTCCTGTGGGTCATTTTGAGAATCTGGTGATGCCTTTTCGTCTTACCAATGCTCCAGCATTTTTTCAGAATCTTATTAATGACATCCTTAGACCTTTAATCGGCAAAAATGTGGTTGTGTATTTGGATGACATTCTGATTTATTCGCCTGATCTGGAGTCTCATTGGCGGAGCGTACGTGAGGTATTACAGTTATTAATGGACAATTCGCTTTTTGCTAAGCTGAAGAAATGTGAGTTCGCTGTACAGAGAATTAGTTTTTTGGGCTACATTATCTCCAGTGAAGGTTTTGAGATGGACCCGGTTAAAGTTCAAGCTGTGCAGGAATGTCCTAGGCCTATTGGTTTGAAATCGATACAGAGGTTTTTGGGTTTCGCCAATTATTACAGAAAATTCATAAAAAATGTTTCTATTATTGTCAAACCGCTGACCGATCTCACCAGGAAAGGTGCTAATGCGGTTCAGTGGACTTCTGAGGCCATTGAAGCTTTTGTGTTTCTAAAGGAGAGGTTCACCTCTGCTCCCATCCTTATGCAGCCTGATGTGACTAAGCCGTTTTTGGTTGAGGTTGATGCTTCTTCGGTGGGGGTCGGTGCGGTGTTGTCTCAGGAAAACAAGGATGGAGTACATCCCTGTGCCTTTTTTTAAAAATTTTTTTCTGAGACTGAACTTAATTACGATATTGGTAATCGGGAATTGCTGGCGATTAAACTCGCATTTGAACACTGGTGTCACCTCTTGGAAGGTGCTGAATTTCCCATTCAGGTTTTCACTGATCATAAAAATCTGATCTATCTTGATGCTGCCAAGCGCTTGAATGCCAGTCAGGCTAGGTGGGCACTTTTTTTCTCGCGGTTTAATTTTTCCGTTACTTACATCCCGGGTACCAAGAATGTTAAAGCGGATGCTTTGTCTCGCAGCTTTTCTCCCATGGTCGGTGTTGAGGAGGAAGAGGAGAGCATTTTACAAGAAGGTGTTGTGATTGCTGCTTTGGACTCCGTTTTGGAGGATGAGATTCTTAAAGCTCAGGAGAATGCCCCATCTAACACTCCCCATGGGAGGTTGTTTGTGCCTAGGACCTTTAGGAGAGATTTGTTTGTTGAGTGTCATGAGTCTCGGTTGGCAGGTCATCCAGGAATTTCTGAGACCAAGAGACTTGTGGGTCGCAGTTTTTGGTGGCCTGGATGGCAGAAGGAAGTCATTAAGTGGGTGCGCCAATGTACTGTGTGTGCTAGATCCAAGTCTTCGCATGCTCCTGCTGCGGGGTTGCTTTGCCCTCTGGAGGTTTCTAGTGCATCTTGGACACATCTGGCTATGGACTTTATTACTGATCTTCCCCCCTCTGAAGGTTTCACGGTCATCTGGGTGGTCGTGGACCGTTTTAGCAAGATGTGTCACTTGGTTCCCTTCATCAAACTGCCTTGCGCTAAGACACTCGCTAAGGCCTTTGTCAAGGAAATTGTCAGACTACATGGTGTTCCTACTGACATTGTTTCTGATAGGGGACCTCAGTTCGTGGCTCGTTTTTGGCGTGCCTTTTGTGACAGGTTGGGAGTTCATTTGTCGTTTTCATCCGGATATCATCCTGAGTCTAATGGCCAGACAGAAAGGAAGAACCAGGATGTTGAGCAGTTCTTGCGTTGTTTTGTGGCAGACAATCAAGAGGGGTGGTCTGAGTTTCTGCCACTTGCTGAATTTGCTCTTAACAACCATACATCCTCTTCTGCTGGGTGTTCGCCTTTTTTTTGTTGTTCTGGGAGACATCCGTCTTTTGGGTCATTCTCCAAATTGGTTTCGGCTGTGCCTGAGGAGGAGAGTTTTTCCGGTGATTTGGAGAGAGTTTGGACGGATGTGCGTGGTAATCTTCAGGAGGCTAACAAAAAATCTAAGAGGTACTTTGATAGGAAACGGCAAGAGGTTTTGTTTGCTGTTGGTGACATGGTTTGGTTGTCCTCTAAGAATCTGTGATTGAGGATTCCTTCTAAAAAATTGAGTCCCAAGTTCGTAGGGCCCTTTAAGGTGCTTCAGATAGTTAACCAATCTGCTGTTAGGTTGGAGGTTCCTACGTCCTGGAAGATTAACCTGGTGTTTCATGTTTCTCTGTTGAAAAAAGCTGATGTGTCGGATGGTGATGCCTCTGCCACTGTTCCCCCGGTGGTGGAGGACGGGGAATATGAAATTTCCCGCATCCTAAATTCTAGACGGTATAGAGGGAGTTTGCAGTTTCTCGTCGCTTGGAAGGGTTTCGGACCTGAGGATAACTCATGGGTGAGGGCGGATGATGTTTCTGCTTCCAGACTTGTCAGAGCTTTTCACAGGAGGTTTCCTGGTAAGCCTGGGCCTAGGGGATCCGGAGGATCCTCTTAGAAGAGGGGGTACTGTTAGAACTCTCCTGTTAGTTTTTTTTTAGTTTGCTGGTCACATGACCATTTTTGCCTATTTAATCCGGCTCCGCCCTCCTGGCCTTGCTGGACTTCATTGTATTTACTACTCTTGAGCTAGCTTGGTGCTCTGTTGCCGTTCTCTGTTAGTTTTGCTAGGTCTTCTGACCTCTATGCTTTTTGTTGTGTGTTTGTCTTTGACTGCTACTATTTCTGCTAGGAGGTGTCCAACTTATCCCAGTCCCTAGTTCTTGTAGGGATCCCTCCCTCACTTCTATAGGTCTTCGTACAGACTAGCCGAGGACTTTAGCGGGTCTGATCGCAGGATCAGGTTCCCCGTTACATCATAGGGATCTAGTTTAGTTCTATTGTAGGGACAGATCTCCTGTCTTTCCTTAGTCCCTGTAGCAGATCATAACAGTAAGTTGTTGTTTATTTCTCTTACATACTGTGTTATTCTCCAGTAAAGATGTCTGTGTTTTGTGAAAGGCTATATTACACGCTCTGCAAATATGTGCGTTTGAATAATGTCTATGTTTAAACCTGCGCTTCAGTATGTCACATTCATGAATATAGCTCTCATCCATAGAGCATAGACGTCTGGCTTTAATGTGTTCACCTAGTGGTAAGTTTTTAATAGTATGTGCTGGATGACAGCTGTTTGCCATCAACGTCGCATTGCCACTGGTTGGTTTTCTGTACAGACATGTGTGGATGCAGTTATTGCTGCTGTCTCCAGTTAAATATACATCCAAAAAGGCGGTCTCATTTTGACAGATGTTAATGGTAAATTGTAAATTAAATGTATTGTCATTTAAAAACTGTAGAAACGTGGATAGCATGTAAAGTGCCTCATCATCAGGGGTATGCCAGATCATGATGACATCATCTATGTATCTGGCATACCACCTGATGTAAGGCAAAAAAGGATTCTAGAAATTTCCTCCAGACTCAGTTATAAATTTTTGTCGTTATTGGTTTCCTACTACCCAGCAAGGTAGAGACTAACCCTGGTGAAAACCCCTTATTACTTAGTAGTGACCTCTCAAATTCCACGCCGAAAGATGGAAACCTCTGGCTTGGGCGTGGAATACTGGTCCCTGAATGAGAAGGTCCGGCCTCTCTGGTAGAACCCAGGAATCTGAAATCGACATTAGTCGAAGCAGGGAGAACCAAGGCCTCTTGGGCCAAAAAGGGGCTATAAGAATTATCCTTGCGCCATCCTCCCGAATCTTCCTCACCACTGCTGGAACCAATACTAACGGGGGAAAGGCATAGGCCTTCCTGAACTTCCAAGGAATCTGGAGGGCATCTACAGCATAGGGATTTTCTGCTAGGTTTAAGGAACAGAATCTGTCTACTTTCCTGTTTGCTCTTGTGGCGAACAGATCTATGTCTGGCTGTCCCCATAACTGGACAAGCTGTTGGAAGACCCCCGGGTTTAAGCTCCATTCCCCCTGTCTTAGGGTGTGGCGGCTGAGAAAATCTGCCCTTACGTTTTCCACCCCCCTTATGTGAAGGGCACTGAGGGATGGGAGGTGTCGCTCTGCCAGATGAAGGATTCTGTCTGCCACAGCCATCAGGGAGCGTGACCTTGTTCCTCCCTGGTGATTTACATAGGCTACTGCTGTCCGGTTGTCAGACCTGACCTGGACGTGGTGACCCTGCATGTGGGAAAAGAAGCCTATCAGGGATTTCTCCACTGCCCAAAGTTCTTTTAAGTTTGAAGATGCCCCCATCTCGTGGTATGTCCAGTGACCCTGTACTGAGAGCTCTGCTAGATGACCCCCCCATCCGGAGCTGCTCGCATCAGTCGTAATCACCCGATCTACTGGTTTGGACCACTGCACGCCTGAGGTCAGATTTCCCCTGTCTGTCCACCATGAAAGGGAATCTACAGCTTCTGGGGAGAGAGAAAACTGGCTTTCTAAACGCCCATTGAAGGACCTCTGCGCTGACAGGACCTCCCACTGAAGAAGTCTCATATGCCCCTGAGCCCATTTGACTGCTGGGAGACAGGCCGTCATAGAGCCCAGGAGGGACATTGCCTCTCTTAGGGATATCACTGGAGACCGCACAGCTTTCAAGACTAGATTGATAATTTTGCGGACCTTGTCTTCTGGGAGGAAGCAGGCTTGGAGACGAGAATCCAGGATTAGACCTAGGAAGATCTGAGTCCTTGAGGGGGTTGGTTTTGACTTTTGGAAATTTACCAACCACCCTAGCTGTTGTAACACCGCCGTGACTTCTAGAAGATGACTGGAGCATTGGACTTCTGATTTCCCTATTACCAAAAAGTCGTCTAAATAGGGAATGATCACTACGCTCTTGATTCATAGAAAGGCTGTTACTTCCGCTATTAATTTCGTGAATATTCTCGGGGCTATGGAGAGGCCGAAGGGTAGGGCAGTAAACTGAAAATGTCTCAGCTCTTTCTGAATGAACAGGGCTACTCTGAGATACTTCTGGTAGTCTGGATGAATTGGGACGTGATAATATGCATCCTTCAAGTCTATTACTGCCATAAAGCAATTGTGGTGCAAGAGCTTCACTGCCAAGTTCACTGACTCCATCTTGAAGGTCTGGTTTTCTATCAACTGGTTTAGACACCTGAGGTTGATAATGGTCCTTAAGGACCCGTTGTTTTTTTATATCATGAACAGAGGGGAATAGAATCCCTTCCCCCTTTGTGGTATCGGAACTTTGAGAAGGACCCGTTTCTCTACTAGCCCTAATATTTCTGACTCCAGGGCTATTTGTTCTTCCTGGACCTTCCTTTTGGGGGTAATCATAAAGGTCCTTCGAGGAATCTGGCTGAACCGTATTTTCAGGCCACCACTCACAATATTCAGAATCCAGGGGTTTGATGTAATGGCTTTCCAAGCAGGAAGAAAGTGGGAAAGCCTCCCCCCTACCTCCGGCCTGGCGTCATTGGGAAGACTTTTTTGTATTTGAGGATGGTCCTCCAAACATATAGCCTGACTCCCTCTTGAATTTGGACTCCCATCTTCTCCTGTCTCCCGAAGGTCGACCCTGATTAAATTTTCTCCTCCAAAAACTAAACCTTTTTGAGTCCCCTGAAAATCCTGGGAACCTTTTGTTCCTATCGCCAGCTTTTTCTCAGGCGATAGGAACAAAGAGGTACCTTCTTTTAGAGAAGGAGGGTAAGGCCCCTGATCTCTCTGTTTTCTTCCACTCTCGGTCAATGAGGCCCTGAATTTTAGTGTTTACTGGGAAGGAGCGTCTCTTTTTTTCTCCAAGGTCTGCAAACATAACGTCTTCCCAGGATTTGGATGCTTTCTCCTCCCCCAGACCCATGGTTGATCTGACTGCTCTAACCAGTCTGTCTGTACTCTCAATGGGGAAGCAGGGTCTACCGTTATCCGATGAGGAAGAGGATGATGAATCACTCAGCCATAGATCCTCGGACTGGGAGGAATCAGAGTTGGAGGAGACATCTCTATGGGATTTTTTCTTCCCTCTAAACAACTCTTTCAAGGATCCCTGAACCTCTGCATGGACTATGGATTTCAAATTAGTTGAGAAATCCAGAGAATTTTCTGCTATAGTTTTAGCAATGCAGTTCGGGCAAAGCGGCTTTTGCCAGTCTATGGGAAGGGAAGTTGAGCATAGGGCACAAATCCTGTGCTTTTGCTTGGCGCTACTCTTCCTAGGCTCCTACAAAAGGAAGCACATAAGAGACTTCCCATTACTAAAAGGTGACATTCACGAAGATCACTCACCCCTAAAGTCACAAACAGGTACCGGATTCGGAGGCTGTAGCGGAACCGATGATTCCTTTCTGGATGGTCCAGAGGTGTTTGACACCTTGCTCCTGCGGCTGCCACTGCGATTGCTCGGGTGGCTGTCCTTGTAAGAGGCGTCCGTCTGTAGCTGAGGGGGGGGGGGTTAGCTGCTGATCTTGGCTATCCTGGTCAGCCATGTTTCAGAAGCGTTCCACGCTCCCAGGATAACCCCCCCTAATATAGGGCCATCCAGAACCTCCTCCGATTCAAGGGCCCTCCCCCCCTTCCCAGGCCGGGGCTCCAAACAGAAAAAAAACGGCCTGGAGCGCTTCACAGTGCGCCACCATCCTGGATCGGGCGCCGCCCCCTGACGTCACCCGGCACGCCTTTTCCCAGGCGTGTCATACCCGGAAGTTGCCGCTCCGGAGCGCGGTCGACAGGAGCGGCAGGGGGAGGGCGGCGCGGCTCTCTATGGGAGGCCAGAGCCTGCCTCACCGCGTGCACCCGCTCGGACGCAGGACCCCAGGGGAGCTGCGGACGGCGCTTCTGGAGGCTGGAACCCGGTGCACAGGCCAGTGCCCGCTCTTACACACCGGAACAGACCCAGGTAAGTGACGCGCCCCCTGGGCCTGTGCTGCTGCTGCTGTGCAGGGGGAATACCCGGAGCCGGATCGCTGGGGGTTGTAGTTCTCCGTGGCGGTGACCCGGTCCGTGCCCAGGGTGGTCAAACCAGTGGCAGTCTAAATGTTGTAATAAGTGTCCGACTACCGTGGATTGCGGTCAGTGGGGACCGCCGCTGCGCTGCCGACCGCTGAGGCTGATGTTGGTTGCGCAGCCGAGTATCGGATAACTCCCCACGGGAGAAGTATTGCCTCAGGGCAGCTAATGTGGAAGATGATGGGAGTGATGGTGTGAGGGTCCCAGTGCTAATGGTGCTGGAGCGGCAAGGAATCACAGAGACGTGAGGTGCAGTTCAGGGTCTTTACTGATGGTACAAGGCGGACCCTCCCGGGAGTACTGGCTAGTAAAGGGGGCCTGGTCAGTCTGCGAGCAAGCAGGAGTTCCCCTGGCCAGGTGGAGTTGTAGGCCTCCCCGTTAATCTGCACTCTTCCTGGCTACCTTGCTGTCAGCGTTTACAAGTAGCCCACGTCCCTGAGTATACCGTGTGGTGCTCACCCGTATGGCTGGTGACTTGGGGCCTTCTGTTAGCCTCCGCTCCTGGATGGCGGCGCTGGTCCCTTCTCTGTGACTGAGCCTCCGGGCTTCTATGGCCAGAGGACCTGGAATCCCCTGCCGGCTGGTTTCTGCTGCACAATCCCCACAGCCTCGGACTCCTGTGTCCAGTTTTAGTGTACTCAGCCAGGGCGAGCTATATCTCTGCTCAAAGCCCCTGGCCTTCTGCCTCTGCTCCTCCAGAGCTCCTGTTCTTGCTTTCCCTCTCCAGGCTCTGACTCTGTCTGCAGCTTCACTCTCTAATCCCGCCCCAGACCCAGTTTATAAGGGCAGATTCCTCCCCTCCCAGGTCTGGGTGGGCCGTGTTGCATGTTTAGGGCTCCTGACCAGAGAAACCTCCCACTTGCTCTCAGACATAATATCTCTATTACTGTGGCAACCAGACCCCTGGGGTGTCACATTCCCCCCTAGTAAATTTTAGTACTCCGGGACTAAACACATTTTTTAAAGAAACATAAATACAGGGTATAACAATAATACAAAAACATATTCACAAGAAACTTTAGTCTGTAGAGGTCACGGCGTTTTCGTGACCGGGTGTCCATATCACCCAAGGTGAAGTTTATGAAACAAAGGGGGTGTCCATGTCACCCAACAAGGCGAAGTCTTGGCACAGAATAGGGGACCTGTCCAAAGCAAACCCCTTGCGTTGTCCTTGGGCGTGGCTGCAAGGGTAGACTAACTACTTTGGGCCGCAAGGAGGCCACGCCAGACAGGTTTTCTCTTCCGCGGCCGTCTTCACAAGAGGCACCAAGGTGCAACTATCTACAAAACTGTTCCGGTTATCCAGTGTCCATAACCTGTTAGTCCAAATAAATCTGCCGGGTAACTGAGAAACATAATTAGTATCAGGCAACAAACATAAACCATAAACAATTTTCAATAAACAGTCAACTTTACAGTGCATTGGTTTAGATTCTCCAGCGAGCGGGCATCTGACCTCTAGTGACTCTAGTGGACCTACGGAGCTCACTAACTGGTTCTGCACTACAGGGTGTAGGAGGTGTTATGGGCAAGCTGGGCAGCTTTCTGCGCACTCTTTGGCTCACTAGGGGCACAGCAGGCTCACTACTAGCAGAGGGTTGATCTTCCTGTACTGCTGGTGTGGACTCTTCTGCCTCTTGGGCCGGCTGCTCTTCCAGCTCTACCGGTTCCTCTGTAGGCACTTGCGGGGCTGGCTGGAGAAAGGTGAGGACGGGTACCACGACAGCGCCGTTTACTTGTGTCCAAGACCGGGGGAAGTCTCCGAGTACGGTACTGATCATTTCTTCCCTTTCCTCTGCGGGTTGAGGGTTTTCTTGATCTTCTTCAGAGCTTTGCAGCTGCTCGGGACACTTCTTCAGGTGGTCTCTGGAGACAATGGCTGTGGTTTCTCCTCCATCCTTACTGATTACGCAGATTTTTGGGTTCTCATGGCTTGATGGCAGTACGGTGTACGGGTCCTTCTCCCACTGGTCGTCCAACTTGTGGAGCCGTCTCTTCCTCTTCAAGACCTGCTCTCCAGGTACCAGGGGAACAGCCGGAGCATACTGGTTATAAGCCTTCTCTTGCCTTTCTCTAGCTTGAGACAGACTTCGCTCGACGCTCTCCTGTACTTTCCGATACTGCTGCTTCCGTTCTGTATCCCAGTCTGCCTCTGGCGAGGTGTCCTCAGGCGTCAGGACTCCCATATCCAGGTCAATAGGCAGCTTACCAGGTCTTGCTCTCATTAGGTAAGCCGGGGTACAGTTGGTGGAACCTACAGGGATGTGGTTATACAGGTCCACCAGATCGGGCAGTTTCTCAGGCCACAGACTGCGTTCTTCCAGGGGCAATGTTTTTAGCAGATCTATCACCACCTGGTTCATCTTCTCGCAGAGTCCATTGGTTTGAGGGTGATAGGGCGTTGTTCTTATCTTCTTGCAGCCATACAGGTTGCAGAACTCCTGGAAGACCTCCGCTTCAAAGGCTGGTCCTTGGTCTGTCAGCACTTGGTCCGGGTACCCGTGTGGACGGCAGAAGTGCTGCTGGAAGGCTCTAGCTGCTGTTTGAGCCGTTAAGTCCTTGACTGGGACCACCACCAGGAACCGGGAGTAATGATCTACGATTGTGAGGGCGTAGACATACCCAGATCTGCTCGGAGCCAGTTTCACATGGTCCAGGGCTACCAGTTCCATTGGCTGTCTGGTGATGATGGGCTGCAGGGGAGTCTTCTGGCTGGCACGGTCTTTTCTTCTCAGGAGGCACGGGCCACAGTCTCTGCACCACCTCTCGATGGCTCCTCTCATGCCTACCCAGTAGAACCGTTCACGCAACAAGAACTCCAGCTTCTTCCATCCGAAGTGTCCTGCTCCGTTGTGGTATGCCTCCAGAACCATAGCCGCGTCTCGTCTTGGGACCACTACCTGCCAGGTCAACTCATGTGTTCGAGAGTTAACCATTCTCCGGCACAGCTTCTCCCTGTAGAGGAACAGCTTACTTTTCTCCTTCCACAGTTGCTTGGTCTCCTCCGGAGCATCTGGGTCAAGACGGGCATCGGCCTGGGTCAGCATTTCCTTCACCAAATGGACTGCGGGATCACTGTCTTGCGTCTCCGCCCAGTTGTAGTGGGGCAAGGGATTGAACGTCACGGAGCGCCTGTCCTTCACACGGTGGGAATACAGGGTAATCCCATGACGGTGGAACGCAGGGAGCTCAACTTCTTCCAGATCTTCTGGATCTTCCCCTACGTCCGGTAAGTTCGGCATTCTAGACAGGGCATCCGCGTTGGCATTTGAGCGTCCTGCCCGGTATTTGATGGTGAATTCAAAGTTGGACAGGCGGGCCATCCATCTCTGTTCCAGGGCACCGAGCCTTGCAGTGTCCAGGTGTGTCAACGGGTTGTTATCCGTGTACACGGTGAATTTGGAGGAGGCAATGTAATGCTTGAAACGTTCGGTCACTGCCCACACTACTGCCAGGAACTCCAGCTTGAATGAGCTATAATTCTCAGGGTTCCTCTCCGTGGGCCGTAGCTTTCGGCTGGCGTAGCGATTACCCGTTCTTTCCCTTGCTGGATCTGGGACAGTACGGCTCCTAGCCCGATGTTGCTTGCGTCCGTGTGGAGGATAAAGGGCTGGCTGTAGTCTGGATATGCCAGGATTTCATCCCCCGTGAGGGCCATCTTCAGCTGGCAAAAGGACTCCTCTTCCAGCTTTTCCCACCTGAAGGGCGGCTTCTGGTTTTTGGCTTTCCGAGATTGACCTATCAGGAGGTCCTGCATAGGGGCTGCCATTTTGGTGAAACCGGGAATGAATCTTCGGTAGTAGCCTACCAACCCGAGGAACTGCCGCACTTCCTTTATGCTGGAGGGTCTTGGCCAGTCCTTAATTACGGTGATCTTATCAGGGTCGGGAGCCACTCCGTCAGCACTCACCACGTGTCCCAGGTACTGCACCTTTGGTTTCAGGAGGTGACACTTGGAGGGTTTCACCTTTAGGCCGTAGTTTGTCAGAGCTTCGAACACTTCTGCCAGGTGTTTCAGGTGGTCCTCGTAGGTCTTGGAATAGACGATGATTTCGTCCAGGTATAACAGGACCGTCTCGAAGTTCCGGTGTCCCAGACAGCATTCCATCAAACGTTGGAAGGTTCCTGGTGCGTTGCAGAGCCCGAACGGCATGCAGTTAAATTCACTGAGACCCATCGGGGTGGTGAATGCGGTCTTCTCCCGGTCCACCTCTGCTACAGAAACCTGCCAGTACCCGCTAGTGAGATCCAAAGTAGAGAAGAAGTTAGCAGATTTTAATGCAGCTAAGGACTCTTCTATCCTTGGTAACAGGTACGCATCTTTGTGTGTGATACGGTTGACCTTCCTGTAGTCTACACACATTCTCATGGTGTTGTCTTTCTTTTTCACTAAGACTAGTAGAGCTGCCCAGGGGCTACAGCTGTCCCTGATTACCCCAGCCTCCTTCATGTCTCTAAGCATCCCCTTGGCGTGTTGATAGTGTGCAGGGGGTACGGGTCGGTATCTCTCCTTTATGGGAGGATGGTCTCCCGTGGGGATGTGGTGTTCTACCCCCTTTACTCGCCCGAAGTCTAACGGGTGTTTACTAAACACTCTCTCGTACTCTCGAACCACCCGATAGACTCCCTGTTTCTGGTGTGAGGGAGTAGAGTCAGTACCCAAGTGCAGTTGCTGACACCAGTCCTCCATTGGTTTCTTAGAGCCGTTACCTTCCTCTGGTTGAGATGGAGGCAAGGGTTCCACGGCCTGTACAGAATTCTGGTTTATGGTGAACAATTTGGCTAGCGTGGCATACAGGGGCAGGTATACTTCTCTCTCCCCGATATTTATGATGCGAACGGGCACCCTCCCATGGCATACATCGACCACCCCCCGTGCTGTCAAAATGGTGGGCCTACTGTCTGAGTAGACGGGTTCTACCATTGCTTGGTAGTCTCTACCTCTTAGACCAATAGCTGCCCGGCCCCAAATCATCATCTCACTTTTTGGGGGCATGGCAATAGGGAACGGGTCACACATTCTCACGCTACCTATCTCACCACCAGATAGTTCCACCTGTTGCCGCTTCATCAGTGCCCGGATCTCTTTTTGGAGCACACGCTGCTGGCCGGAACTGGCGTTCTTGGCAACCTGCTGTAAAATGAGAATCACTTCTGCAAGACAATTTTCAATCACATTAGTTCCCAAGGTTATTCTAGGGTGACTCTCATGATGGTCTATGTCCACTATTATCAGTCCTTGTGCCGCCAGTTCGACTTTACCGATCTTAATGGTCACCTCTTTGAATCCCACCTGCGGCACGGGCTGACCATTGCTGGCGATGATACTCAGGTCGTCATCTGGGTAGCGGGTTATGTCCGAGTCATTCCAGTACTGCTTGAAGAGCATGTACGGGATGGTGGTGACCTGTGACCCGGTGTCTAGTAGGGCCCTCATAGGAATGCCATCCAGTACCACAGGCAAGATTGGACGTCCCCCTACGTATTTATCACGCCAGTTTGATGGGCCTGATGGTCTTATGCCTGGGTGTTGGCCCTCTACCCCAGGTTGTGCCCGTTTAAATGACAGTCCCTTGCCACATGTCCGGGTTGATTGCGGCGGCGGCAGATGGGTCGTCCGTCCTCGTTGTATCTGTCACTGGGTCTTCCTCTGGCCGGTGGGGTCCTCCTCAGTCGGCGCCACGGGACGTCCTCCGGTCCGGATGCCAGCTGGATCTTTCCTGGAGAAGAGACCTGTAAAGACTGCACAGTTCTGGTTAGCGCGGCAACGCTCTTAGTCAGCTCTTGGACCTGATGGTGCAGGTCTGTAGCCGGGTCACTGTTTAAAGCCTGCGCATCAGCTCCCACAGGCCCTGCAGACAAGGGCGCCGTCTCCTGGTGGTAAGTGATAGCAGGGCGCCTGTGGGTCACAGCGCCACCTGGTGCCGGTTCTCGGAGCACCCGGATGGCTCTGTCCTTGAACTGTGCAAAGTCCAGGTCAGGGTCCTGTAAGGCCATTGCCCGCAACTGGGTTCGATGGGCATTGCACAGTAGACCCTCAATAAATTGTTCAGTCAACAGTTTATCTTCATTTCCCACGCTGTCAGGGTCTGCCTGCTTAATGGCTCTCAGGGCCTCTTGTAGGTTTAGAGCATAGTCTCTTATACTCTCATGTGCCCGTTGTTTGCACCCATAAAATCTTAGTTTTATTTCGGCTGAGGTGCGGGTGTCAAATGTGTCTTTCAGCCGGGTTAGTATGTCTCTGACAGTCCTCTTCCTCCCAGGTGGCCAGGACTTTACCTCCCTTTGCGCTGCCCCGATTAATTGGGCCACCAGGAAGCTCACTTTTTGCTCTTCTGTGAGGGGGTACACCTGGAAGAGGCTATCCAGTCTTTCTCTAAAGTCATTTAGGGTATGTGACTCCCCTGAGTACTGGGGTAGCCAGGCTGCCCCCGGGATATAGGGCATGGTGAAGGGCATGACCGCAGCAGCGGTTGCGCTGGCGGTGGCTGTGGCAGTGGAGCTCCCCTCGGTATCCGGCATCCTCCTCCCCCCTAGTGGACCGTGGCCTACCTTGCGATGCTCTTCTTCCGTAGGCCGCGGCTCCGCAGTTGATCGTCGGGGTTGAGGACCTGGCGTCGCGCTCCGATGACGTCAGCGTCGCTCTTCCTCCCTTCCAGGACCTTGCGCAGCGTCACTGTGTGGGGCCGAGCTTCGGATCCCACGCGCTTTCGGCGTCCACGCCCCTCTTCTTCCTGCTTGGCGTCCCGAAGATGGCGTCCGATGGCGGGAAGCAGCTGCGGATGGCGGGAAGAAGGCTGAAGACGGCGGGAAACAGTCCAAGATGGCGTTTAATGGCGGGAAACGGCTCCGGACGGCGGGAAACTTCACCACAGGTAAGTTCAAAAGTCTTTTTCAGGCACGCAGTACCCGATGGTTGCGGGCACGAAATCCTGCCGACTACGCCAAAGTTGACGCGCCCCCTGGGCCTGTGCTGCTGCTGCTGTGCAGGGGGAATACCCGGAGCCGGATCGCTGGGGGTTGTAGTTCTCCGTGGCGGTGACCCGGTCCGTGCCCAGGGTGGTCAAACCAGTGGCAGTCTAAATGTTGTAATAAGTGTCCGACTACGCCACCCGTGGATTGCGGTCAGTGGGGACCGCCGCTGCGCTGCCGACCGCTGAGGCTGATGTTGGTTGCGCAGCCGAGTATGGGATAACTCCCCACGGGAGAAGTATTGCCTCAGGGCAGCTAATGTGGAAGATGATGGGAGTGATGGTGTGAGGGTCCCAGTGCTAATGGTGCTGGAGCGGCAAGGAATCACAGAGACGTGAGGTGCAGTTCAGGGTCTTTACTGATGGTACAAGGCGGACCCTCCCGGGAGTACTGGCTAGTAAAGGGGGCCTGGTCAGTCTGCGAGCAAGCAGGAGTTCCCCTGGCCAGGTGGAGTTGTAGGCCTCCCCGTTAATCTGCACTCTTCCTGGCTACCTTGCTGTCAGCGTTTACAAGTAGCCCACGTCCCTGAGTATACCGTGTGGTGCTCACCCGTATGGCTGGTGACTTGGGGCCTTCTGTTAGCCTCCGCTCCTGGATGGCGGCGCTGGTCCCTTCTCTGTGACTGAGCCTCCGGGCTTCTATGGCCAGAGGACCTGGAATCCCCTGCCGGCTGGTTTCTGCTGCGGGGTGTAGATCAATCCCCACAGCCTCGGACTCCTGTGTCCGGTTTTAGTGTACTCAGCCAGGGCGAGCTATATCTCTGCTCAAAGCCCCTGGCCTTCTGCCTCTGCTCCTCCAGAGCTCCTGTTCTTGCTTTCCCTCTCCAGGCTCTGACTCTGTCTGCAGCTTCACTCTCTAATCCCGCCCCAGACCCAGTTTATAAGGGCAGATTCCTCCCCTCCCAGGTCTGCGTGGGCCGTGTTGCATGTTTAGGGCTCCTGACCAGAGAAACCTCCCACTTGCTCTCAGACATAATATCTCTATTACTGTGGCAACCAGACCCCTGGGGTGTCAAATAAGTCTTCTTTTTCCAGACAGGTTCCCATCAAGGACAGGAAACCAGCTGAAGCGAGGGAGAGTTACCGCCCTTTTATTTCAGACGGTTTCCTGTTCTTGATGGGGCGGATCCCTCTCTCAAGGTTTGCTGTCATAGGTGAGGGGTAAAAAGTGCTGCTGAGTGAGACAGACAGGCAGTCAGAAGAATAAGGGCTATGCGTTTCAGCATCAGACAGACGTCTTCCTCAAGCCAGGCATGACATGGGGTAAAGCCACACATAAATCTCAGCATACCCACAAGAGAAACTGACATGTTGAGGATTTCAAAAATGCAACCCAGGTCAGTTTACGCAGCATTAATAAAAGAAAACACAGTGGTCATGAGTTTTCTAAAAAATCTCATCCACTTTGCTGGAACTGTAAAACACTGCTTTTTGTACAGTGATAAATACGCAGTGTCAAAAACTCATCATGGGAACTTAACCTAAAGGTTATCCATTTTTAATAGGACTCACGGATCAAACTCACCTAGTCAAGTTTATGGATCCTTCAAAAACTGAGACAACACTCTGATACCATCCATGTGCTGTCCATTTTTCACTCACTTTTTTATAGGAGAAGCCTGAGAAAACTCAGTTGTTGTTTTTTTTGCACACAAGAAAAAAAATTATGAAACTGATGGTAAAAAAACCTGATGATAAACAGTCAGGTTTTCACATATGCAAAAAAAATAAAAAATAAAACATGGAGGTCTGAATGAGGTTTAACACTTTGAGGTGCAAATAACCTGCAAAAGTAAGAGACACTGGGTATAAATCGGCTAAACGTATAACTATACATCATAATTTGGTTCGATTTATTGCCGGTCAGCTCATTCTCATGAGTAGCAAGCTTATTGTGGAGGATTTGACAGGTGTACATAGTCAAAAATGAACAATTTGTGTAAGTACATTATAAATACATGTTATTAAGCGTATGTACTGGTACTTAAGAAACTTCGGACTAATAATGCGGTCATACACCACAATAGGTACAAGGATCATATAAGGAAAAAGGTGCAACAAGACCAAGTAGCAGGATATTAATAAAATAATTATAATATGATCTAATAAAGATTTATTCTTTTATTAATATCCTGCTACTTGGTCTTATTGCACCTTTTTCCTTATATGATCCAGGTGTATATTGAGTAGACTACAAACATCACGTGCCGGTTCTCAGGGATCACAATTTGATTGTGTAATGGAAATACTGCACTAATCTAACACAGATGAGAGGTGACATAAGCTAGGACACCTAATGCCGAGCTAATATCAGGGGATAAGTTAGCAGCAGGGTAAATAACACAATAAAAGCAACCGAGCAACATTTATAATGTAAATGATATGGACGGACACTAGATTTGCATCAAAATGGCAAGATTTCTTTCCTACATCTGATCTTAAAGGGTTATTGCTCAAGATTATAAACTGTTTGGCTGTGTGCCCACGATGCAGAAATGTTCTGGATTTTTTCCTGAGCGTTTCTGCATCTCCCCTGGCAGAAAAAAACGCATGTGGATTGTACATGTGGATTGTACATGCGGATTGTACATGCGTTTTTCCTGCCAGGGACATGCGGATGTGAAGCGTTCTTCACATGTATTTCCGCATGCGGGTTGACAAGAGCTTTCCAGGCGATTTTAGCATCACTTGGAAAGTGCTTGACAACTTGGTCACACTATATAAATCCATGCAACCGGCATGGATTTATATAGTGTGACCCCAAAGAATGTTAAAAAATAAAAAAATAAAATCTATACTTGCCTTCCGATGGCCCCCGCAGTCTTGCTTCGCTCCGTCCTGGCTTGCCGGCAACTTGCGGTACACTGAAGGACCTGCTGTCACATGACTATGACATCAGCGCAGGTCCTTCAGTCCACCGCGATCTGCCGGCAAGTGAAGACAAGGAGACCGGGGTCCATCAGAAGGTAAATATAATATTTATTTTTATTTTATTCTTTTTTTTACAGGTACTATGGTATGCTGCGTTTTTTCCCGCAATGATAATCCGCAGCGGAAGTTTCCACAGCATGTGCACAGCACATGCGGATTATCATTGGGGAACATGGCAGGCCTTCTACCATGCGTTTTTTAAGCGTTTCTGCAGCGTTTTTGCCACTGCGGAAACGCTTAAAAAATGCATTGTGGGCACACAGCCTTAAACTCCTTGTAAAATCCTTTTTAGGGAGCAGACAGACGGCCGTAGTACTCCTGCAAGGATCACATTACAATCCTCAGACTGGCCGTGTGCTCTCCTGACCTGAGCGTGACAGCATGTGTTTTTATGCAGCTGTCATGCTCAGGTCAGGAGAGCCGACATCCAGTCCGAGGATTGCGATGCGATCCTTGTGCGAGTATTATGGCCCTCTGTTTGCGCTCCTAAAGGGGTTGTCCACTACTCAGACAACCCCGTTTGAATCCCTAGGTTTCCCACCCAGTAAAAAAAATAACACTTATACTCCCCTCCAGTGTCAGCACTGGCTCTCCCGGGGATTGCGTGAAATTATGTCATGCGATCCCTGTGGCTAATCATGGCTGGCTTCATTCGCACTTCCTTTGGACAAATGAAGACATCCGAAGGAAGTGAGAGAGCGGCCGCAGCTCTCATTTCCTCCAGATGTCAATTATATTTGTAGAAGAGAGTGAAGAAAGCTGATTGGGCCGCAAGGAGAGCCGGAGGTGAGTATAAGGGCTCTAGCTCACTCGAGATGAGATTCTCTCATGCAAGAGAATTGGATCAATTATGTTAATGAAACTCCGATCAAACTCTGATCAGAGTTTGATCAGAATGTCAACTTAGTGTGATCTGATTCTCTCAGATGAGCGAATCATAGCACAGGTGATTTCTCCATCTTCTCAATTGTGAGAGTATGCAGAAATCGGACTGCACTCAGATGTCATCCGAGTGTAGTCTGATGATTTCCATGTACCCATAGATTTGAATAGGTGAGGGGCATCTGATTTGCACTGCAAATGCAGATTCGGCATGAGAAAAAAAAACGCTGATCTGAACTGCCCCATTGTGTAACCTTGATCTGAGTGCTATCCCATAAAACATCAGATAGCGCTAGTCCGATGTATACACTTGCATGTGTGAACCCTGAGTGTTATTATTTTACTGGAGGGAAACGTAGAGATTCCGAAGACGATGTCCGAATAGTGGACAACCCCTTTAAAAAGGTATGTGGACACAGAGTTTATTTCGGGCGGATTCCAAACACAAACGCAAAGTAGAAAAATGTAATGAATAGATATACTAATAAATATTCCCAAGGACGAACCTTCACAACCTAAAAATCGCACGGTAAATTAAAGACGCCAAATCTAAGACAGAGGTATCAATGTCATGCAAGGACAAACAGGCAAATACTGTCCCAAAGAAACAAGATACAAAACCATGAAAATGAATAAATATCAGGAGTATTTTAAATATTTTTATACTGCATAGGGTAAGGGCAAAAAGTGACAGACTGAACCTACCCTCTGCTGCCCCAGGTGTTAGAGTATAGGCTATAGCAGTGACATCATGACTGTAGTGCACATAACCACTTGATATCACTAGGCTAAGCAGTGTGATATCAAGGATAGCTGGTTCAAGACCGTTGAGCCCAGTGATTGATTGCAGTGGTCAGGTAAAAGAATGTGCCAGCTATTTTGGAATCGCTGCTGTGCTTAGTGATTGGCTGCAGTGGTCACGTGCAATGTAGTCCCGATATCACACAGTAGGTAAGTAATGTACGGTTTATTTTTGCCCCTGACAAGACTATGCAATATAAAAATTAATTATTGTCAATGCCTTTTACATGGTTATTTCCATCTTGGGAAGTGATCAGCTATCACTGAACAGGTGATAATTTGCGGAATACTTGGAGCCTGATTCAGAGAATGGGGATCTGGAACGCCCTTTTGGAATGAACTGGTGGCACTCTCTTTATTGCCTTCGAGAATACTCGTGATAACCCAGAGCTGTGGACTGGTGATAATTTAGAATTGGGAATAATCATTTAATACAATACAATGTAAAAAAAAAAAAAAAAGTCCAAAATTGGGTTTAAACAGTGAAACACGAACACAGCTGCATCATAGTGAAACCCAAATCACAGGACCACCACCTCAGAGAATGAACTCATCGCCATCAGAATCAGGTAAATTACTGACAGTGCGACGTACTCCGTGACTGAGATCACACAATCAAGGTTCCTCATGCGGGTGACGTCGCCAGGATGGGAACAGGTTGCGGTGGCACGGTTCTCAGACATGTGCGCCAGTGACAGGACGTCGCAGAAGCTCCGGAGGTGTCAGATCGGATATTCACGGTCGGGTTGGCGACCAGGAAGGACGTGCGATACGGGCTGTTACCTCTGACAGGGACATAAGGTACCGGGCACGGATAGAGGGAAACACAGTAGTCAGACGGGAACCAGCAGACGCCAGAGCAGCATCGCAAAAGTGGATAGAGAGTGATGGGGAAACGGGCAGCGAGTTGTGATAGGAACAGAGTATTGCCAAAGCTTTGAAAGACTGCCCCTCGCACAGTATAATGACAATCTAGTTCCCCTTCCCTCCAGCAGATAATTTTAAACTACCAGCCCCTGAATTCTAGTGTATTCTGATAATTTATTTTGTTATGTGACTTCCTGCTTATTTTACTGTCAAACAATGTAAATAAATTGTTACCATATAACACGTTTTACAATTAATAATAGTTGTTAAAGAAAAGAAATATACTGTTGTTCCACCTGTGCCTCCACTGTTGCATTCTGGTACCTGCTTATACTCCTAAATTCCTAATTCATGAAAAGGTGCACATCTCTTCATGAATCTGGAGCATCTGATGAGTGGTGTGCGCCACACCAGAAATTTCACTCTAGTGTGGTACTGGAGGGAGATTTCTGGCATAGGGAACGTCACAGCTCATCTTAAATTAGACAGGCTGTGGTGTTGAGGCCCCCTCCTGCTCGAGCTTTGCCCATTTCGTGAGAAACTGGCAAGAAGACGTCAAAAGCAGCAAAACGCAGCTCCAAGTTGTACCTAGTTTTAGCAACTTTTCAAAGCTTTTATGCCAGAATTCCATTGTGAAAGCTTTGTTGAATTGGGCCCTACAGTGGTGGCCAAAAGTATTGGCACCCCTGCAATTCTGTCAGATAATACTCAGTTTCTTCCTGAAAATGATTGCAATCACAAATTCTTTGGTATTATTATCTTCATTTAATTTGCTTGCAAGGAAAAAACACAAAAGAGAATGAAGCCAAAATCAAATCATTGATCATTTCACACAAAACTCCAAAAATGGGCCAGACAAAAGTATTGGCACCCTCAGCCTAATACTTGGTTGCACAACCTTTAGCCAAAATAACTGCGAACAACCGCTTCCGGTAACCATCAATGAGTTTCTTACAATGCTCTGCTGGAATTGTAGACCATTCTTCTTTGGCAAACTGCTCCAGGTCCCTGATATTTGAAGGGTGCCTTCTCCAAACTGCCATTTTGAGATCTCTCCACAGGTGTTCTATGGGATTCAGGTCTGGACTCATTGCTGGCCACCTTAGAAGTCTCCAGTGCTTTCTCTCAAACCATTTTATAGTGCTTTTGGAAGTGTGTTTTGGGTCATTGTCCTGCTGGAAGACCCATGACCTCTGAGGGAGACCCAGCTTTCTCACACTGGGCCCTACATTATGCTGCAAAATTTGTTGGTAGTCTTCAGACTTCATAATGCCATGCACACGGCCAAGCAGTCCAGTGCCAGAGGCAGCAAAGCAACCCCAAAACATCAGGGAACCTCCACCATGTTTGACTGTAGGGACCATGTTCTTTTCTTTGAATGCCTCTTTTTTTTCCTGTACACTATGTTGATGCTTTTTGCCAAAAAGCTCTACTTTTGTCTCATCTGACCAGAGAACATTCTTCCAAAATGTTTTAGGCTTTCTCAGGTAAGTTTTGGCAAACTCCAGCCTGGCTTTTTTATGTCTCGGGGTAAGAAGTGGGGTCTTCCTGGGTATCCTACCATACAGTCCCTTTTCATTCAGACGCCGACGGATAGTACGGGTTGACACTGTTGTACCCTCGGACTACAGGGCAGCTTGAACTTGTTTGGATGTTAGTCGAGGTTCTTTATCCACCATCCGCACAATCTTGCCTTGAAATCTCTCGTCAATTTTTCTTTTCCGTCCACATCGAGGGAGGTTAGCCACAGTGCCATGGGCTTTAAACTTCTTGATGACACTGCGCACGGAAGACACAGGAACATTCAGGGCTTTGGAGATGGACTTGTAGCCTTGAGATTGCTCATGCTTCCTCACAATTTGGTTTCTCAAGTCCTCAGACAGTTCTTTGGTCTTCTTTCTTTTCTCCATGCTCAATGTGGTACACTCAAGGACACAGGACAGAGGTTGAGTCAACTTTAATCCATGTTAACTGGCTGCAAGTGTGATTTAGTTATTGTCAACACCTGTTAGGTGCCACAGGTAAGTTACAGGTGCTGTTAATTACATCAATTAGAGAAGCATCACATGATTTTTCAAACAGTGCCAATACTTTTGTCTATCCCTTTTTTAGGTTTGGTGTGGAATTGTATCCAATTTGGCTTTAGGACAATTCTTTTTGTGTTTTTTCATTGAAGACAAATTAAATGAAGAGAATAATACCAAAGAATTTGTGATTGCAATCATTTTCAGGAAGAAACTGAGTATTATCTGACAGAATTGCAGGGGTGCCAATACTTTTGGCCACCACTGTATGTGTTTTTAGCCTTAGATGGGATGAAACAAGGACATGATGTACTAACATTTTGTACTGTATTTCCTACAGCAGCTCTCTCATCAAGATGGACACTGTGGATATCTGGATGGCAGTATTTTATTTTTCTGAATAATTCAGTGCACCCATGAATAAGAGAAGGCAAATTTTCATTTTATTGTAGATCAACGCACAGACAGAGAAGGGGCTTGGCTTTGCTATTGAATTGAGCGAGTTAGGCAACCATCTAGCCAGCCCCCTTCACACAGTGCTGGCCACAGAATGCCTGGGTTAAAATAAAGTGAAAGTGTAGCTGCATCACATATACTGCGTAGGCCTTCATATGGAGCAAAACTGAGATCTACTTTGCTGCATTGCATACGTGGAAAGCCCTTACCCTATAGATCATCATGGCCTTTACAACAAGCATAAAGCAATGTTTATTTTACTGTATCATTAATGCTAACTACTCTGTATAATCTTATCTTCACTGCAACCACCTTATATAAATACTACAGCTTACAGACAGGAAGCCTTTATTGTTGCTGGAGGTTGGGAACATGTCCAGCACTTGTGTTCTTTATCAGTACTGCTGTGCCCTTTAGGAAAATTATTGGTCAGATGTAAAACAGCTTTTCGGAACTGTACAGAAATGGTCGTGTTAATAGACGACTTGGAACAATTCCAGAAGCTATTCCTGTCAAGATAAAGATTATTATGAAACCTCTGAAGGACATTGATGCCGTAAGGACGAAGGTGCTCTGAAGTAAAATGAGTTACTGCATAGTACTCTAAAAGGCAAATCACCTATTTACGTCGGGTCGTTATCAGTCTGATAGAAGGTGAATACAACACAAAACCTTAGGTCGGTTTTAAACATCCGTTATTTTTGTGGGTAGATCAAGAACACATTGAAATGAATGTTCATTTTCACGTGTCCTTTTTTTGCAAATGGTTTGTCCACAAAAAAACCCTCAAAATTGATACATGTCCTGGTTTGATCCGTGATGTAGATGAAACTCGTCAATGCAAGTCAATGGTCCCTTGGAGAAAGGAGAAGAAAAAATGCTTGAGTGCTTAGTACTCAAATTGAGCAGGTAGGACACTGGAACGGGCTCGACTTGAGTAATGAGTATAATGGAAGTCAATGGGAAACTTGAGCATTTTCCCGGAAGACCCTAACAGGCGGGCTGGAGGGGCAGGAAAATCACTGAAGTGGATGGAAACAGCCCTCAAATGGAATGGGAACAGCATGGGGAAGACGCCTGGACACATCTCTGACTCCCAGGTTGCTGCTGGGAACAATATTGTCAGAGTATTTTACGGACTGACAATACAACATACAAAACCGAAGATTATATTGATTTTACAGGAAAAATGTTGTTAGGAAACATTCTTTCCTGTATAATAACTTGTATATAAGGCAAAATTAAAAAGAGAAAAAAATCCTGCCTCCTCCTCTCCTTATTAACCGGGCCATCTCTCACCATATTTCCCTGTCGCCTATGACTACAGTAGATGACATAGTAGAAGGGGAAATAAAACTACACCCACCAGTAAATGTAATTTTAGCATTTCACTACCTTATCTGGGGATGCGGGGCAGCAGTGGTATACAAGTACTACAATAACAATTAAACACTGCCTATATGCCTGCTCTAATTTAGCTCTCCCTCCTAATTCAACTCTCCTGAACTGCTTCCAGAGGAGAGTGTGCCGAGCATAGCATCTTATCTAAGACCCGATGACGCAATGCGGCCGGCCAATCACAATAATCTCAGTAGTCAACATGGCTACGGCATTATCGTGTACTGCTGGCAATCCTCGCATGTTTATTGGCTGTCTAACACCCGCAAAACATGTCGGGCTTGGACTTCAGCATGGGGCTCGAGCACCCACTTCCAGATCTTCTTTCCCTTTTAAGTAAGTTGCTGATAGGGACCAAAGATTTCCTTTGGCTACGGCGATTATCGCCTATGCTTCTGTCATGAGGCTTTTGGACCTTGTGCCGTTTTGTCTGTTCATGTATGCTACAGCTGTTCTATTATCTGACAGTATTTTTACGTGGTGACCCCTTATTCTGGGCAGAACTTCCAATAGAACTAGCCTGATGAGTGCTAGCTCCATCATGTTTGATGATGTTTTTATATCTGGAGGCTATCGACCTTGGAGAATTTTGCCTTCTGTATGAGCCCCCCAACGAAAAGAGCTGGCATCAGTGGTGAGAATGATGGGGTTCAGAATTTCCAATGAGACCCCCCCCCACACTACCCCGAGAGAGGTTTTCCCTGGAGAGCCACCACTTTAGGGATTCCAGAGTTCTTTTTGAAATAGTCATTTTTCTGCCCAGGTTTCCCTTCATTTTTTTTCGATCTCTTCCAGGATTTCCCACTGAAGATTCCGGCAGTGGGTTCGTGCCCAAGTTACTACTGGAATACAAGAAGTTAAGGTTCCTAGTATTGACATGGCCTTCCCTAGGGAGATGACCGCGTTGCTAAATTATTTTGGATACAGATCTGCCTACTTTCCTTATTTTTCTGTCTGAGAGAAAGGAGGTTTGTCTCTTGGAGTCTAACAATATCCCCAGGAATGTTTGCTCTTGTTCTGGGGCTGCTTTTAACTTTTTTGAGCTTATCAAAGATACCAGGGAATCTAGAGTCTTTTTGACTTGGTCTACTGTCCTTCTGTAATTTGTTTTTGCTACTATTAAAAAATCATCCAATTATGGGATGAATAGAATGTTTTTTTTCCTGACTTGAGCTGACATTTCTGCCACCACTTTTGTGAATACTCTTGGGGCCATTGAGAGGCCAAAGGTGAGGGCCTGGAATTGTAGGTGGAAAGTTTACTGCCACTCAGACATTTTTCGTGGCTTCGGAATGTTGGTACATGATAATACATGTCCTGTAGGTCCAGAATAGCCATAACTCGTAAAAAGAAGTTTTACCGCCGACCCTATTGTGTTCATTTTGAAGTGTTTTGTTTTTAAAGGTTGATTTAGATTTTTTAGATTCTCTTTAGGAAAAGGGGGTTGTAAGTCCCTTTCATCTGCTCCCCTCTGGAACTAGGGCTAACAGTCCCTTTTTTATTAGTGAGATGATTTCTCGTTCTAGGGCTCATTGACCTAACTTCGTGGACTGATCCTTTATGAGAACAAACCTTTCTTGGGGTGGTGGTGGGGCAGCAAAATTCTAGCTTTAACCACTCGCTTATGCTACATACATAGTAACATAGTTTTTAAGGTTGAAGTAAGACTATGTCTATCTAGTTCAACCCATAGCCTAACATGTTGATCCAGAGGAAGGCAAAAAAAAACCCATGTGGCAAACACTAAGCTCCACATTGCGGAAAAAAATTCCTTCCTGACTCCATACGACAATCAGACTAGTTCCCTGGATCAACGTCCTATCAAGGAATCTAGTATATATAACCTGTAATATTATACTTTTCAAGAAAGGCATCCATGCCCTTAAATTTTAGTAGTGAATCACTCATTACAACATCATGCGGCAGAGAGTTCCATAGTCTCACTGCTCTTACAGTAAAGAATCCCCGTCTGTGATTATGATTAAACCTTCTTTCCTCCAGACGTAGAAGATGCCCCCTTGTCCCCGTCTCAGGCCTCAGAGTAAAAAGATCAGTAGACAGGTCTTTGTACTGTCCCCTCATATACTTGTACATAGTAATAAGATCACCCCTAAGCCTTCATTTTTCCAAAGTAAATAACCCCAAGTGTAATAACCTGTCTTGGTAATGCAGACCCCCCAGTCTTCTAATAACCTTGGTCGCTCTTCTCTGCACCCTCTCTAGTTCAGCTATGTCTTTCTTATTCACTGAAGACCAGAACTGTACACAGTATTCTAAGTGTGGTCGCACCAGTGACTTGTATAGAGGTAAAATTATGTTCTCCTCATGAGCATCTATGCCTCTTTTAATGGATCCCATTATTTTATTTGCCTTTGCAGCAGCTGCCTGACACTAGCCACCAAACGTAAGCTTGTCGGCCGCCAATACACCCAGGTCTTTTTCAGTCACAGTTTTGGCCAGTGTTTTAGAATTAAGCATATAATTATACAATTTATTTCCTCTACCCAAGTGCATTACCTTACATTTATCCCCATTAAAGCTCATTTGCCATTTATTAGCCCAAGCTTCTAGTTTACATAGATCCTCCTGTAATATAAAATTGTCCTCCTCTGTATTGATGACCCTGCAGAGTTCAGTGTCATTTACAAATATTGAAATACTACTCTGTATGCACCCTACAAGGTCATTAATCCTTTCGCAACCTTGGGTTTTACTTTTCAACGCCATTACTAGTTTTACAATATCATGTATGGGAAAACGGGAAAAAAATTCCAAGTGCAATACCACAGTTTTTTTTTTTTTTTTTACCACGTTCACTGAATGCTAAAACTGACCTGCTATTCTTATTCTACAGGTCATTACAAGTTCATAGACACCAAACATGTATAGGTTCTTTTATATTTAAGCGGTGAAAAAAAATTCCAAAATTTGGTAAAAAAAATAAATTAATAGCGCCATTTTCCGAGACCTGTAGCGTCTCCATTTTTCGTGATCTGGGGCTGGATGAGGGCTTATTTTTTGCGCGCCGGGCTGACGTTTTTATTGATAACATTTTGGTGTAGATACGATGTTTTGATCGCCCGTTATTGCATTTTATTGCAATTTTGTGGCGACCAAAAACTTAATTCTGGCATTTAGAATTTTTTTCTTGTTACGCCGTTTACCGATCGGATTAATTCTTTTTTTATATTGATAGATCGGGCGATTCTGAACGCGGCGATACCAAATATGTGTATGTGGGGTTTATTTTTTATTTTGAATGGGGCAAAAGGGGGGTGATTTAAACTTTTATATTTTTTTAATTTTTTTTATTTTTTTAAAAACTTTTTTTTTTCACTTACTGCATGCTTCAATAGTCTCCATAGGAGACTAAAAGCTGCAGTTGTCTGATCGGCTCTGCTACATACAGGGGACCAGCAGATCCCCTGCATATAGCAGAATTGGTCCTGTGCTATGAGCGCCGACCACTAGGTGGCGCTCACAGCAACCAGATCATGACAACCACAGGCGTCTGCTGCAGACCCTGGGTTGTCATGCACGCCCATCGGCGACCCGCGATCACGTGACGGGGTCGCCGGTGGGCGGGGCTTAGGACGCGCTTCCAGGAAGCGCGCGTTAAATGCCGCTGTCGGAGATTGACAGCGGCATTTAACAGGTTAACAGCCGTGGGTGGATCACGATTCCACCCGCGGCTGTTGTGGGCACATGTCAGCTGTAAGAATCAGCTGACATGTGCTCCGTTCAGTGAGGGCTCAGCGCAGCAGCCCTCACTGAACGGGCAGTACGCAAATGTGCGTACTAATACGCCATGGGCTCTAAAGGGGTTAATAAATATGTTAAAAAGAAGGGGGCCCAATACTGACCCCTGTGGTACCCCACTGTTAACTGAGACCCAGTCTGAGTGTTTTCCATTAATAACCACCCTTTGATTCCTATCACTGAGCCAGTTCTTAACCCACATACATATATTTTCACCTATCCCCATTGTTCTCATTTTATGTATCAACCTTTTGTGTGGAACCGTATCAAAAGCTTTTGAAAAGTCCATATACACAACATCCACTGCATTTCCTTGGTCCAGTCCGGAACTTGCCTCCTCATAAAAGCTGATCAGATTAGTTTGACAGGAACGGTCCCTCGTAAACCCATGTTGATATTGGGTCATGGGGTTATTCTTCTTCAGATACTCTATCATAGCATCTCTTAGGAAACCCTCCAGGATTTTACCCACAGTAGAGGTTAAGATTACCGGCCTATAATTTCCAAGTTCGGTTTTTGTCCCCTTTTTGAATATTGGCACCACATTTGCTATACGCCAGTCGTGTGGTACAGACCCTGTTATTATGGAATCTTTAAAGATTAAAAATAATGGTCTATGACGTTACTTAATTCCTGCAGTACTCGCGGGTGTATCCCATCCGGGCCCGGGGTTTTCTCAACTTTAATGATTTTTAAATGCCGCCGTACTTCCTGCTGGGTTAAGCAAGTGACATTTAATGGAGAATTTTTGTTATCACTAATCATGTTTTCTGTCATGCGATTTCTTGTGTAAATACGGTTGAAAAAAAATCATTTAGCATATTAGCTTTTTCCTCATCCTCATCCACCATTTCACCCAGACTATTTTTAAGGGGGCCAACACTGTAATTTTTTTTTTTTTTTTTTTACTATTTATGTAGTTAATTAATATTTTGGGATTATTTTTACTTTCTCTGGCAATGATTCTCTCTGTCTCAATCTTTGCTGACTTGATTTGGTTTTTACAGAATTTATTTAATTTTCTGCATTCATTTAATGCCTCATCACTACCTACTTGCTTTAGTTCTCTAAATGCTTTCTTTTTGTCATTTATTGCGCCCCTCACAGCTTTATTTAGCCATAGTGGTTTCCTCCCATTTCTAGCATGTTTATTCCCATAGGGTATATATTGTGCACAGGTCCTATTCAGGATGCTAATAAATGTCTCCCATTTGCTTTGTGTAGTTTTATGTCTCAGGATATCGTTCCAGTTTATTGCACTAAGATCATCTCTCAACCGTTGGAAATTTGCCTTCCTGAAGTTTAGTGTCCTTGTAACCCCTCTACTACACATCTTATTAAAGGATAAATGAAAACTTATTATTTCGTGAACACTATTACCCAAGTGACCCCCAACTTGTATATTTGATATGCGGCCTGGCCTATTGGTTAATATTAGGTCTAGCAGTGCCCCCCTTCTTGCTGGGTCCTAAACCAGTTGTGAAAGGTAATTGTCTCTCAAAGTTGTCAAAAACCTATTACCTTTACTGGAACTAAAGGTTTCTGCTCCCCACTGTATTTCAGGGAAGTTGAAGTCCCCCATAATAATGACTTCTCCTTGAGTCACTGCTTCATCTATTTTCTTTATGAGGATATTCTCCGCTGCTTCCATTATTTTTGGAGACTTATATCAAACCCCTATCAGTAATTTATTATTTTTTCCTCCTCCCCTTATCTCCACCCAGCGGGACTCTACATTTTCATTAGATTCACATATATTCTCACGCAAGATGGGTTTTAAGGATGATTTTACATATAAAACACCCCCCTCTCACTTGTTTGTACGGTCATTTCTGAACAGACTATAGCCCTGTAAATTAACTGCCCGGTCATGGCTCTCGACCAGCCATGTCTCAGATATCCCCACCATGTCATAATTATTTTCCAACAAAATAAATTCTAATTCCTCCATCTTGTTGGTGAGGCTTCTGGCATTAGTGTACATGCATTTTATGTATCTCTCTGTACCTCTATTCCTTCTTACTATATTGACTCTTCTAACCCCACCCCCAATTTCTTTATTTGTGCCCAGGTCACTATCTTCTCCATCTTCCCCACCTATAAAATGAATACCCTCACCCCCCCAATCCCTAGTTTAAACACTCCTCCAACCATCTAGCCATTTTCTCCCCCAGCACAGCTGCACCCTCCCCATTGAGTTGCAGCCCGTCCCTAATGTAGAATCTGTAGCCAACGGAGGAGTCGGCCAGTTCTCCAGGAACCCAAACCCCTCCTTCCTACACCAGTTCCTGAGCCACTTATTTATCTCCCTAATCTCCCGTTGCCTCTCTGGCATGGCACGTGGTACAGGTAGTATTTCAGAGAATATCACCTTGGATGTCCTTGCTTTAAGCTTTCAGCCTAATTCCCTGAAATTATCTTTAAGAACCTTCCACCTACCTCTAACTTTGTCATTTGTGCCAATGTGCACCATGACCGCTGGGTCCTCACCAGCCCCTCCCAGTAATCTGTCAACCCGATCATCGATGTGCCGAACTCGAGCACCAGGTAGGCAGCACACTGTGCGACGATCCCTGTCTTTGTGACAGATTGCCCTATCTGGTCCCCTAATAATTGAGTCTCCCACTACCAGCACCTGCCTGGCCTGCCCTGCTCTCCTATTTCCCCCCTTATTGGAGCTGACACTCCTCCGGCTTGCAGAGGACATGCCTTGCTGCAGCAGTGCTAGCCCTGTACCGACACCCCCTCATCTGCCAACTTTGCAAACTTATTGGGGCGTGCCAGATCAGGACTAGCCTCCCTTGCACTCTTCCCTTTACCCCCCCTTCTAACTATCACCCAGCTAGCTGCCTCACTGCCCTGCAGCTCCCTACTACCACCCTCCCCCACATATACCCCAGTGAGCAGCAGCTCAGTGAGCAGCAGCCTCCTTTCCATATTGTCAATGGATCTCAGTGCTGCCAGCTGCTCATTTAGATCCAGTACCTGGGCTTCCAAACGCACAACGTGCACACATCTCGCACAGCAGTAAGCAACCTTGACCGGCTGTTCAAGGAATGCATACATGTGGCAAGATGTACACTGGATAGCATTGTCAATAATGGAGCTCATTTCCTAATGGGGATTGCCCTAGACAGAAATGTTAAGTAAAAAGAAATGTAAAGAATTAATAAAATACAGACAGCAATTCAGTCCAAATTCCTCCCTTCCAAACTCCCTGAATCCAAGTCACTGAAAAACAAGTCACACACTTACTTCCGTTTGCACTTACACCCTGGTCACACTCGCTAAGGAAGAAGATTTAAAGAGGTTTTTTTTTCCCTTTTAGCAGCAATCCACCCTACAGCTCAATGCATTACCAAAGGACTGGACATGACCGGTTCCCTTTGCTGTCTAAGATCCACTGACTCAAAGATATTTTTTTCTCAAGCAGGAAGAAATTCTTTTAGTTTTCCACTTCTTTGGGTCCTGGCATTATTGCCTCCTGGATCTTTTGGGGAACCCTGACAAAAAAAAACCAATCCCCTGAAAAGTTCTTTCCTCTATTCCTGAACCCCGTCCACTTTTGATCCTGGAGATGTGACTTGTCTGTTCTTCCTAAATGGATGAAAGGGTGTTTTGAACTTCAGCATGTTTGCTAGTGGAAGCCCCATTTTTGAGTCCGATGCCGAATCCACATGTTTGCTAGTGGAAGCCCCATTTTTGAGTCCGATGCCGAATCCAAAATCTTGTCTGAGGTTGAGCAAAAGAGAAATTCACCTTTGCAAGGGATGCCACAAAGTCTGGATTTAGAATGAAAGTCCCCTGTCCAGTTTTCACCAAAGAGCCCTTTACGTTGAATTTGAGAAAAAGCACTTGAGTGCAGTGTCTAACCACATGAGCAGATGCATCTGCCAACAAATTGGCTGCATTCAGAATAGTTGGGAGCCTTCTAGTAGTCGATCTCTTGGACACGTGTTCCTAATCTGAGTCATGTTGGTTAACCTACACGCTAAAAGACCTTGCTGTGCATGTGGCCGCTATATTGGGCTTGAAGGCTGCTGCCCCCAGTTCTCAAGCTTTTTTCAGAAAGCTTTCCGCTTTCTTGTCCAACAAGTCTTACGGGACACTTTAGAAACCACGTCTATTTTTTTACACATAGTCAAGGACTTTTGCCTCAAAAGGATATTTCCTTTTAATTTCCCTTGGGAAATTTTTGTGGACGGGAAACCATGTGTTTGCGAATTTCTAATCCACCAAACATTACGTCCTACATAGACTTTGGTTATTTTATGTCTTCTGTTCTCATTGTTGCCCTGACTGCCTTCACCTGCTTATCTGTATCTTCGTTGGGAAAACATGGCTGAACGCTGCAATCATCAGAGGAGGATGAGGATTCATCCTAATAGAACCCTCCTAGTTCTCCATCTTCTACCTCATCTTCTGAGCTAGAGTTTAATGTGACATCTTTCCTCCCTGATGAGGTGTTGGGGTCTTCTTTCCCTCTGAACTCCTTTAATGATTTTTTATTTTCAGTTTTGATTATAGACTTTATTCTTTCCATCAAGGAGCTTCTTAAGCTAGGGTTTTCTCAATACATGACTGACAATGTTTTGCTGTATGTAGACAATAGTTTACATAATCTTTATACTTCGTTTTGACCTGTGCTTTCCTAGGTCTGTCCTATAATACAGATATTAGGTTAGACATACCAAGGTTTTCTGGACTCAACCAACCAGAAGCAGGAAACTACAAAAGCTGGTGGGGCCGTGTCCTCAGTAGGTTCTCCAGGCTGGAGAATCCATCCTACAATGTTCCTCCGGTTAGAATGACCCTGCTGTGAGGAGTCATTTTTATACAGACTCAGGGGAAGCTCATTTCTGGGCTGGCTCAACACCTCCCAGGAAATGTCAGAGACACCCAGAAGTGATCTCTGCATTTTCTGTCTGAGTCAATCATGACATGCGGGAAGCACAGCCCCAAGCCAGGCCATGCTTCTGTGTCACCCTGGCCTGGATGCCACAAATATAATAAAGCTGTGTCTGAAAGCAAGGGGAGGTTTTCTGGTCAGGGGAACATTAGCATGCAATACCTCCTGTCTCAGGCCAGTAGGGGGAGCAGGCTGCCCCTATAAAAGCTGGAACTGGGGGCAGGGTTAGAGAGAACTGGACGACCTGTCTCTGGATTGAGAGGTGTCCCAGAGCAGTGAGGGACAGTTGTATTGCACCCTAAGAGGACGTGTGGCAGTAGGAGAGCCACCAGCCAGGGACGAGAGGTGAAGTACGCCTGTCCTGGCAGATAAAGAACCAAATTTACCAGACTTTGGCATCTGAGGCTGTGAGGATTCCACGTCCTACAGCAGATAACCAGTCCGCAGGGGACTGTATGTTCCTTGGCCTAAGAAGCCCAGAGGTTCCGCCACACCAGAAGGGACCAGCAGAGCTGTACCAGGCCGGGAGTAGAAAGAAACCCACGTTGCAAACCATACGGGCGAGAGGACACGGTGAGCTCGGGACCGTGGGCTGTTACCCTACCAGGAGGAGATAGCCAGAAGGAACGCAGAGAGCACGGTAGGCCTACACCCTCACCCTGACCAGGGCCAATTTCCCAATTGCTCTCAGACATCCAGGTCCCCTACTAGCCAGGACTGTTTGTGGGTCAGTTCACCTGTTCTAGTAAAAACCCTGGACTGCAACCTGTTGTCTGTGTGCTCCTTGCTCCTCCAGCACTAACGGTACTGGGACACCCTACACCATCACCCCCATCTTCCATTATACTGCCCTGGGGCCGTACTCTTCCCGTTGGGAGTCACACCATCCCAGCTGCATACATCATCAGCCCCAGCGGTCTACCTGGCAGCGGCGGTCCAGACTGACCGCAATCCACGGGTGGCGTAGTCGGACACACCAACAGCGCGTCGCAGACTACCACTGGTCTGACCACCCTGAGCCACGGAACCGGGTAGCCACTACTACCCCCATCCTTCCCCTATTGCCCGGATCAGAGTGCCCCACGGCCCAGGGGGCGAGTCACTTCCCCTTCCTGAACTGCACCATACCAGCCTATGCTCCCCCTGCTAGAAGTGACGTACGCCGCCATGTGGTGGAGCTACTGTGCCCTGTCCGGCCGTGCCTCCAAATCCTTCTGCAGTCCGGTGTCTCAGGCAGCCGCCCCCAGGTAAGACTTCTCTCCGGCAGCGCTGGGGAACTGTAGGTCTCCCTCAAGGACAGAAAACCACTGACAAGGAACCCCTTTTAAAGCTGTAGGTTTTCTATCCTTGGGAGTAGATCCTCTCTAGAGTGCTGTTGTGGGGGGAAAGAGAAAAAAAATGTAATGGAAACCGCTTCTGGAAATGCCCTTTTTTGGAGGGAAATTAAAGGTGGTTTTTATTTCCTGTAATGTATTTTTGTAGACTTCTAACAGAACAGTGCTTAGAAGCATTTTCCAGCAGATGTTTCAAATAAGCGATACACACTTTTTCTCTAAACCTAAAGCAGAAGAAAAACAATCAAAAGACTGAACACATGACCAGCAAGCCGTTGTAAAATAGAAATTAATCAGAGACATCTTTCAAGTGTTTATTGTGGCAACTTCTCACTCCAAAAGACTCACCAGAAAACTCCGTGTGCGCACACACTTACTGTGATAGGTGATTTTTCTGGCCAATGAACGACCGACCGCCTGTGAATAAAGGCCAACAAAACAAATATCCATTCATTCAACTCCCTTTTATACAAATCTTAAAAGGCAGTCTTCATGTTGGAGGTTTTTATGGCCATCTCTTTTTCTGTGTCCGACGCTCCTTGGCACACTGTCTCTTGCCCTTGGAATAGAAATACTTAATCGCTCCTAAGCAGAGTCCTGTCAAAAATGTTCTATGCTAGCAGCATGCTCATCCTTTATACTGCAAGCCACGCAGCTTCACATACATAGCCACTCTCAACAAATTCTATATTTACTAATGAATGCCTGGCATCTGCTGCTTCAGAATCTGCCGGGGACGTGACACCCGTCTTCAGGAGATTCCGATCACCATATTACACAATGGCACCCTCACAAAAACCTCTGAACTATGCATGTGCACATTCTATGACTTGTACTATAATACGGGCATTCCTTTTCAAGTTATTTATTAGAACGGTGCGTAATTAGGCTGCAATTGTATGGCTTCACTATTCAATCGTTTTATGACCTGTGCCATTCTTGCCAAAAACTATAGTGGATCCCATCAGACGAGAGGAATTAATATTTTTCAATGTGACACTCAAGACTAAGAATTCTTCATGTGCCCGAAATCATATAGAGTTTAGATGTAGTGGAATGTTATGGAGTTTTGTAACTAAAAGCTTTTTCAACATTTTTTTTGACAGGTGTCATTCGTAGAAACAAGGCAAGTGTTAAGGGAGTACTCCGTGAACATTCTTGATTACACTTGCCCCTGTGACTAGTTTTTAGTGTTTTTTCATTTGTGCTTAATTCTTTTGATTTGCACCTTTTCTAAAGTCTATTTTATGTGTGTTCACCTGTTTGTTTGTTTTTTTAAGTCAGTCATTGTATGCGGCGATTGGGTTTTTTGGCTGATTCATCAATTGTGACTTTATAAAAAGTTTCTAATTTTTTTTTTTGTACAAATTTACTTCATTCTGCCCTCGGAGTGACGTTATATATGCCTGGAAATGTTTGCATACATTTTGCGATATTTTAACATGTGACTTTTTGAGCTAAAAAGTTGCAAAAAAAAGATAAAAAGGCAAAATTTAAGAGCAGTTCTGATTTTGTGCAAAAGTCATGCAGCACGTGCTCCATTTTGAAGAATTTGATGTTAAACCACTAACAAGCATCACAAGGCAAAAATAAAAAAAAAGACTGGGGAAACAAAAAAACCCACAAATGAAAAATTGGGGACTGCCTAAATAGCTGCCATGTTTCCTACAAACGCCTGCTCTTATAATGCCATATGTATGGAGATATTTTCCACCACAAACATAGCATTTAGAGGAGATTAGTTCTGTACACGCAGAAATGACAGAGCACGATATGGCAGCACAAAGAATATGTACAACCTCTGTGGGCTACTATACAAGCTATGGACAAGACCTTACACAAATATCTGGAAAATTCTAATTTCTTTAATTTACACAATTCAGCTTTGATAATGACATTGAAAACTTTATATAAATGACCCTTTAAAAGTACTAAAAACGTGTCCATTTTCAACAAGCCCTTTGCCCCTGACAATATGCAGATCACAAGGTGTTCTGCTGCTGGCATCCACAATCAGCTACAATCTGCTGGGCAACCTGGCAGCGCCAGCATGGGAGAAATAAAGAATTACACAGCGTTTACATGAAATCAATGGCCAGAGTCATTCACAACAGCCAATAACTTACAGTTATATGAAAAAGTTTGGGCACCCCTATTAAACTTAAGCTTAATGTTTTTATAAAAAAAATTGGTGTTTTTGCAACAGCTATTTCAGTTTGATATATGTAATAACTGTTGGACACAGTAATGTTTCTGCCTTGAAATGAGGTTTATTGTACTAACAGAAAATGTGCAATCTGCATTCAAACAAAATTTGACAGGTGCAAAAGTATGGGCACCCTTATTTTCTTGTTTTAAATACTCCTACCTACTTTTTACTGACTTACTAAAGCACTTTTTTGGGTTTTGCAACCTCATTGAGCTTTGAACTTCATAGCCAGGTGTATGCAATCATGAGAAAAGCTACTTAAAGTGGCCACTTGCAAGTTGTTCTCCTGTTTGAATCTCCTCTGAAGAGTGGCATCATGGGCTCCTCAAAACAACTGTCAAATGATCTGAAAACAAAGATTATTCAACATAGTTGTTCAGGGGAAGGATACAAAAAGCTGTCTCAGAGATTTAACCTGTCAGTTTCCACTGTGAGGAACATAGTAAGGAAATGGAAGAACACAGGGACAGTTCTTGTTAAGGCCAGAAGTAGCAGGCCAAGAAAAACATCAGAAAGGCAGAGAAGAAGAATGGTGAGGTCAGTCAAGGACAATCCTCAGACCACCTCCATAGAGCTGCAGCATCAACTTGCTGCAGATGGTGTCACTGTGCATCGGTCAACTATACAACGCACTTTGCACAAGGAGAAGCTGTATGGGAGAGTGATGCGAAAGAAGCCGTTTCTGCAAGCACGCCACAAATAGAGTCGGCTGAGGTATGCAAAAGCACATTTGGAGAAGCCAATTTCTTTTTGGAAGAAGGTCCTGTGGACTGATGAAACCAAGATTGAGTTGTTTGGTCATACAAAAAGGCGTTATGCATGGCGGCAAAAAAACACAGCATTCCAAGAAAAACACTTGCTACCCACAGTAAAATTTGGTGGAGGTTCCATCATGCTTTGGGGCTGTGTGGCCAATGCCGGCACCGGGAATCTTGTTAAAGTTGAGGGACGCATGGATTCCACTCAGTATCAGCAGATTCTTGACAATAATATTCAAGAATCAGTGACAAAGTTGAAGTTACACAGGGGATGGATCTTTCAGCAAGACAATGATCCAAAACCCCGCTCTAAATCTACTCAGGCATTCATGCAGAGGAACAATTACAATGTTCTGGAATGGCCATCCCAGTCCCCAGACCTGAATATCATTGAACATCTGTGGGATCATTTGAAGATGGCTGTCCATGCTCGGCGACCATCAAACTTAACTGAACTGGAATTGTTTTGTAAAGAGGAATGGTCAAAAATACCTTTATCCAGGATCCAGGAACTCATTAAAAGCTACAGGAAGTGACTAGAGGCTGTTATTTTTTGCAAAAGGAGGATCTACTAAATATTAATGTCACTTTTCTGGTGAGGTGCCCATACTTATGCACCTGACAAATTTTGTTTGAATGCAGATTGCACATTTTCTGTTAGTACAATAAACCTCATTTCAAGGCGGAAACATTACTGTGACCAACAGTTATTACATATATCAAACTGAAATAGCTGTTGCAAAAACACCAATTTTTATAAAACATTAAGCTTAAGATTAATAGGGGTGCCCAAACTTTTTCATATAACTATGTTAAACAATATGTCACTATTCTATGGTCAGTATTACTTACACCTATGTGCAAGATCTTTAGAGAAATCCTCTGTGGCCACACTCCAGAATATAGGAACATCCTCCGATAACTCTGAAAGCCCCTCCAAGGCAACTGAAAATGGATTCTTTAAATCAGACCTCACTAGTACAGATTCTATGAGGTTGGGGTTAAGTTTGGGTACCTGAACCGAACTTTGGACGAACCAGAACATCCACGGGTCCGCTCATCCCGACTCACTAGGTCTATATAAAGTATATATTTGCCTAGTCCGTGTGAACAAAATGTGACCTCTGTAAAATAACCATAATAATCATATGGCAGTTCAGTTATTGGCACAGCTTCGTTTGTTTTTGGTCTAATTCTTGCTGATATTTGCATTGGCTGTATGTAAACCTTTCGTCTTTAGAGATAAAGCACCATTTAGGGCACTGTACATACAATGTCTTATAGACCCCGACGTACCCAATTTGTTTTGAAGCAGAAGTAGTTCAGAAAGACGCTAGTAGTATTTTTCTCCTGAAGCATCCTTTTGGCATCTTGTCGACTCTGCCGCCAGGATCTTTTTATTTGAATTTTAGATATAAAATATCTACAATTTCCAAGCAGAAGACGCCTAAAGAATGGAGGGGTAACGTGTTTTAGATGCTTTTCAGCTTTCAAAGCCTTAAATGCTAAAAAAAAAGTTAAAACAGGTGGAACATATACACAGCGCTTTCCAGGCAGAATCCACCAGTAAAGAGGTCGTGTGCACATATCCTTAGGCGCCAACCGATTCATCAAGACAGGCAATGTTCTCGCCTGTGTTAAGGAGGTGGCGTGTTGCATACAGAATCTCCCGATTCATTAAGAGATCAGATGGCATTTGGGATATAGCATAACAAATTGCCAAGGTAAGTGATGATACACAATAGGTAAAAGGTTGGGAGACAGGTTTTGGAAGGATTGTGCATGTTTGTCCTTCAGCTCTGATGCAGAATCTATGATGGCTGCTTTGCATTACAGTCTGCCAAAAGTGCAAGAATGAAGAGGAAACCAGTTTTAGAGAGAGGGAGCTGTAAAACAGGCAAAAGTCCCCCCGATTTTCTGATGTTCTCCATAACAGATTATATGCCTGGAAGCAATAAACTAACAGTATAGCAACGTCACCTGGGATTGCACAATGCATTAATATCCAGTAACACCAGTATGCAGTGTTAAGGAATTGTTCATGATTGAGTTTTATGCTGGGAAACTATAGTACATCAGTGCGTCCCCCTGATCCTTATTAAATTTCCCTGTGCTGCTTATGTAAAAATTGTACGAGGAGCACCCTGCATCCATAGAAATGAAGATGGTGGAGGTCTCTTCCCTGACTCTAAGCAAGTGCAGATATAGATTTTGATGCCTAGAACAAGTGGAGAAGAGGTCAGAGTCAAGGCACAGTCGTTAAGTCATCATATGGAGTAAATCATGTAACACCATCATCATTTTTAAGGCCTGAGTGCGACGCGTCCAATTTTTACACAGGTAGCAGTGTGTCTAGAAGTAAAGGGATTGGGAATTAACAGTTTTATAGCATAAAACACAATCATCTATAGCATATTAAAAGTTTTACTAGAAAGTGGACGAATCCTTTAAAAAAAAAAAAAATTGAGAACAGATAAAAGTACTGATGAAGGAGCCGAGATACAAGAAAATAAAAATTAATGTTTATCCAGACACTGCTTGGTTTCTCATGGTGTCACTTACAGAAATGCTCATACTATAGAAAGCAGGTGGTCTCTACACCACTGGTAGGTACAATCTGCAGATATGTATACATGTCATTTTCCATACTTCTGTTCTACTCATGAAGGGTGGTGTCAGATTATTCAGCCACTTTCTGACAATCAGATGATCCAGGAGATTTCCCATGCCAGGCATATTTGGCTGGACGGGACAGCGACGATGCATTCATGGAGAATAAGGAAGCAAACGTTTCCATGTAGAAGTTATTCACAGGATTTTCCTGCCCCAGAGGAGCTCAGGTACCAGCTATGGTATAAGGCACTTGCAGAAACCATCTTTCCATCAGCGCACAGACAGTTTAACATTGATGTTCATTGCTGCCAACTCCGCCACAAAGTACCGAAATACATATGGCACAGAAATGACGTCAATTGTATCCGTCCGGTCACAGACCAAGCAATAGTGTTTCCTGTTTCGCATTGTGGACCAGGATGGAGGAGGCTTCTCCAGGATAGGCGACAGGAGGCTGCCGCAGGTCACACACACATGGGCCTCTGATCTATCAGAACAGTTAAAAAGCCTGTCGTGAAGAAGGAAGGAGGTTCCATGTGCCAGCAGGGCATCACGTTCCATCTCTCCAAAACGAATACCTCCTTGTACGTTCCTGCCGCCCACAGGCTGGTTGGTCACTCGGTCACGAGAGCCTGTTGTCCTAACTTGGAACTTGTCAGAAACCATGTGACGCAGACGCTGGTAGTAGACCACACCGATAAAAATGTCCGCCTCAAGCTCAAGCCCGCTAATGCCGCTGAACAATTTCTCTGTGCCATAGTAGTTATAGCCAGCAGCCTTCAACATTTCACCGAAATATTCCAAAGCAGAGTTCTCCTCAGAGAATGTGAATGGAGTGGCATCGTGGCACAAACCGTGCAGTGCTGCCGATTTACCGGCCATGCTCTCAATCAGCATCCCAATTGTCATTCTGGAAGGGAAACCATGCGGGTTAAATAAAATGTCCGGAACCATCCCGCTTTCTGTGAATGGCATATCCTCTGCTGGCCACAGTCTGCTGAGGATGCCTTTCTGGCCATGTCGACTAGCAAATTTATCACCTATGGTGGGGTTACGTGGGATCCTCATAGTGATGCACACGGATTGGAACTTTCCAATACCCAGGTCATTGCTGCAGGCCTTAATGTTGTCAATAATACAGCTCTCCTTACTCCTGAAAAAGACAAGACATGCAAGTGAAGAAAAGTCCCTGAAAACAGTCACACAGTTCACTCTTGTGCCATCAGTAAAGATATGTTTATGCATGGCGTACAATCAGGCTATGTCCACACGTTGCTTTTTTTCTGCAGTCAGAACCTGATCTCTTGGCAGTAAAAAAGCTGCAGACAGAAAGCAGGTTTTGCGGCGTTTTTCTAGATCCCAATGTTCAGCTTTACTTCTACCATACATGAACAATGCAAGGTGTTGGGCCACAAATGCAAGACATATGAAAACATTAAACATTTTTGGTAAAAAAGGGCAATTTGATCAAATTATTTAGTAGAAAAAGTTTTTTCATGTGAAAAAATAGTGACTATTCTGAACAAAAAAGTTCATGGGGGGAAGGGGTGGGGGCACATTGGCAGTACACATTGGTAGACACTGTTTACTATCACACATTGGTCGGCCCTTGGGTTGGTCAAGCACTGTTCAATTTCACACATCGCTTACTTTAACACATCACTAATTTAATTACAGTATTTTTCGGACTATAAAGACCCACTTTTTTTTCCTCCAAAATTTTGAAGGAAAGTGGGGGTGCGTCTTATAGTTCAAATGCATATAGTCCAAATACTGTTGCTGTGGATAGTGGGTGATGTGGGGGGGAGCAGGGCACAGGAGGCAGGAGCCGCCTGTGGCAGCCAACACTGTGCCCACTGTTAAAGAAAATGAATATTCACTGTTCTACGCCCATGGGCATGTGGAGCACTGAATATTCATGCTCATTAATAGCACGCACAATGCCAGCCCAGCCGCCGGCTCCTGCAGCTGCTCGGCGGTCCTGTGTGCCCGCTACTAAAGAGCATGAATATTCACTACTCCCCACTCCTATGGGTTGTAGTGAATATTTATGCTCTTTAATATCGGGCACACGCGATTGTGGAGCCGCTGCAGGAGCCGGCGGCTGCGGCTAGTGTGCACCCGCTATTAAGGAGAGTGAACAGTCACTACTTCCCAACGCTCAAAGTCCTGGCGTGGAGAGCAGTTACTATTCCGGCAGCTCATCTCCACGTGTGAGGGCGCATGGCATTGACGTCATGCCATGGCTCACACTGTGAGATCAGGGCTGTCAGCAGAACAGGAAGCAGCGCTGGAGCAGAGGGAAGGAAGGTGAGTAGAATGCTTTATTTTTTCGTGTGCTGCGTGATGGGGGTGGCATGCATACCAGGACGAGGGGTGCCATGCATACCAGGACGAGGGATGAAGGGTGCCATGCATACCAGGACGAAGGATGAAGGGTGTCATGCATACCAGGACGAAGGATGAAGGGTGTCATGCATACCAGGACGAGGGATGAAGGGTGTCATGCATACCAGGACGAGGGATGAAGGGTGCCATGCATACCAGGACGAGGGATGAATGGTGCCATGCATACCAGGATGGGGGGGAATGGGGTGCCATGCATACCAGGATGGGGATGATGGGTGCCATGCATACAACAGGAAGGGGGATATTAGTACAGAATTGAGGGACATTAGCCCTATAAATGGTGTCAGCAGCAGACTCCCTCCCCAACAACAGTGCATTATGACCACATTTTTTGCTTCAGGTTTTTTTTCTATTTTCCTCCTCTAAAACCTAAGTGCATCTTATGGTCCAGTGCGTCTTATAGTTCGAAAAATATGGTAAACCAGACTAATACTAACATCCATGCTCAAGTGAGGACACCAAGAGATTTTGATTTAAACTTGGGAAAAATCACAAAAATAAATAGGTTTCACATCCTTCTGTACCTGTTTTCTTGCATTAAAAACGCTGCAAAAACCGATGCCAAAGTTTTTTGCACTTAATCGTTGCTTTATATAGGTGAAAGAAGTGACATGCTGCAGTTTTCAATAAAGAAGCAGTTTTCCAAATCAGTCAGGAGAAAAAAAAATAAGCATGTGCATGAGATTTCTGAGATTGCAGCAATAACGCAACATGTGAACATAGCCTTAGGGTCTGTTTACACAATGCAGTTTTGTTGCGTTTTTTCTGCGCAGATTTGTCACAAAACCTGAAGGATTTCCTACTTCCAGAAAAGTGAATGAGAATCCTGAAGTCTCATGCACAAGAAGCAATATTTTCTCCTTGCACATTTGCAGCAGGTTAAATCTGCAGCATCTCAATTCTTTCAGCGTTTTTGCTGCAGATTTCACCCAAACTAATGAATGGGGAAAAATGCATCAAAAATACATTCAAAAACGTTCCAAAAACGCACCTTTTTATGCTGCGTTTTCCTTGCCAATATATCAGTATTTGTAGCAAATTTTTCTGCTGCAATACTGAACAAGTTCACATACCCAAAGCGCATTGATTGTGTATGATTTTTTTTTTGCACCTTTTGCATTCATTCTAATAGGTGAAAAATAACTGCAAAAAAAGCTGGAAGAGTAGACATTCTGCGTCTTGGCCAAAACACACCAGGCTCAAAATACCCACAGAAAAAAAACAGTGTGCGCACGAAAATTGAGAAATCTCTTGATTACACTGGTATTTTACGCACCAAATACGCTATGCAAAAAACATAGCAAAAATCCAGGTGTGAAGATAGCCTAATTCAAAGAAACATGTCCGTGTGATGTAAAGCTTGCACGACTCACTTGTAAAACACCACAAAGTTCTCTCCAGTGTTTTGGTTCAGATAACCATAGTATGGGTCTCCATGCTGCAGGACAGCGCCTACCGGTGGCAGACCATCATCATCAAGTTTCCCCTTTATTCGTTCATCGTCAGGTTTGATTCCAAACACAAAACTGTCTTCTTGATCTTTTATTTTTTTAGCCAGGTCGATGATATCAGTTTTGTAAACGCTTCCGTGAGCGAATCCTCTCTCCCACGATGACTTGTTCAAAATCTGCAAAAGCAAGTCGTTTATATGAGATGGAGAATAAGAAGCCAATCAGGTACCCATCTAGCTACTTATTGGTTGCCATATAGTATTGCACTACGGGTGCTGTTTGTCTTTAAATGCAATCTGTCAGCAGCTTTTTTGTAATGTAATCTGAGAGCAGCTTGATGTAGGGGCAGAGGGCCTGATTTAAGGGATGTGTCTCTTATTGGGCTGTGTTTTGCTGTTTCAATACAATCACTGCTTTATCAGCAAGAGATTATCATTACAGAACAACTTGGCACATGCAGGGTAGTCTAACCATTGCAATGATTAGCAGCTCTCCGTCACTATATTACTGCTTCATCCATTAAACGAAGTCAGACTTGGGCAAAGTGTGGCCAGCGGGCAACAGGCGGCCTTTTGGCTGTTCCTGTGCGGCTTGCAGAGAGGACAACCAAAGACCTAAAAACAGTGGCATCAACTGTGTGGGGGGGCTTTGTGGGGGACATCATACTGTGTGGAGGGCTTTGTAGAGGACATCATACTGTGTGGAGGGACATCATACTGTGTGGAGGGCTTTGTAGAGGACATCATACTGTGTGGAGGGACATCATACTGTGTGGAGTGCTTTGTGGGGGACATCATACTGTGTGGAGGGCTTTGTAGAGGACATCATACTTTGTGGAGGGACATCATACTGTGTGGAGGGCTTTTTGGAGGGACATCATACTGTGTGGAGGGCTTTGTGGAGGGACATCATACTGTGTGGAGTGCTTTGTGGGGGACATCATACTGTGTGGAGGGCTTTGTAGAGGACATCATACTTTGTGGAGGGACATCATACTGTGTGGAGGGCTTTTTGGAGGGACATCATACAGTGTGGAGGGCTTTGTGGAGGACATCATACTTTGTGGAGGGACATCATACTGTGTGGAGGGCTTTGTGGAGGGACATCATACTGTGTGGAGGGCTTTGTGGAGGACATCATACTGTGTGGAGGGACATCATACTGTGTGGAGGGACATCATACTGTGTGGAGGGACATCATACTGTGTGGAGGGCTTTGTGGAGGGACATCATACTGTGTGGAGGGCTTTGTGGGGGACATCATACTGTGTGGAGGGCTTTGTGGAGGACATCATACTTTGTGGAGGGACATCATACTGTGTGGAGGGCTTTGTGGAGGGACATCATACTGTGTGGAGGGCTTTGTGGAGGGACATCATACTGTGTGGAGGGCTTTGTGGAGGACATCATACTGTGTGGAGGGACATCATACTGTGTGGAGGGACATCATACTGTGTGGAGGGCTTTGTGGAGGACATCATACTGTGTGGAGGGCTTTGTGGGGGACATCGTACTGTGTATGTGACTATGGAGTCATCACATTGTGTTGGGAGCTGTTAATCAGGGTATAACAGGAACAGTATGATTAACTGTTTTTTTTTTGTAACTTTATAAAAAGCAGTAAATCACATGGTTTTGATTAGCTGCTACTGATAAGAATACAGTTTATAATAAGTCCCATCGTAACATGTACTAGAAATGGCAGGAAGTCAACATACTAAATTCTGGTCAACATGACGAGTTAAAAAGAAGCATAAAATAATAACAATGAGCTGAATTAAGTACAGCCCATTGGTTTAACCGTCCACAACTGCCACAATGTTTCATGGCAAAATTAATTTCCCAAACCTGTACTAAGTGATACATTGCTGGAATCAAAGTCTCAGTCCCTACATCATGTTGATTTTTAAAATTCGCTTTAATATTAGGAAAAATATAGGGTGCAATATTTGTACAAACATAGGAAGGGTGTAGAAATAAAAAGAAGCTTCATCCAAATCTATTAACACTACAAGTAGAGTATACAGTGGGTATGGAGAGTATGCAGACCGCTTTAAATTTTTCACTGTTTCATTGCAGCCATTTGGTAAATTCTAAAAAGTTCATTTTTTTCTCATTAAAGTACACTCTGCACCTCATCTTGACTGAAAAAAACAGAAATGTAGAAATTTTTGCAAATGTATTAAAAAGGAAAAACGGAAATATCACATGGTCATAAGTATTCAGACCCTTTGCTCAGATACTCATATTTAAGTCAGATGCAGTCCATTTCCTTGTGATCCTCCTTGAGATGGTTCTACTCCTTCATTGGAGTCCAGCTGTGTTTAATTAAACTTATAGGACTTGATTTGGAAAGGCACACACCTGTCTATATGAGACCTCACAGCTCACAGTGCATGTCAGACCAAATGAGAATCATGAACTCAAAGGAACTGCCCAAGGAGCTCAGAGACAGAAGTGTGGCAAGGCACAGATCTGGCCAATGTTACAAAAGAATTTCTCCATTACTCAAGGTTCCTAAGAGCACAGTGGCCTCCATAATCCTTAAATAGAAGAAGTTTGGGACCACCAGAAGTCTTCCTAGACCTGGCCGTCAAGCCAAACTGAGCAATCATGGGAGAAGAGCCTTGGTGAGACCGGTAAAGAAGAACCCCAAGATCAGTGTGGCTGAGCTCCAGAGATGCAGTAGGGAGATAGTTGACTTGTGGAACTTTCTCCTATCACTGCAGCCCTCCTCCAGTCTTGCCTTAATGGCAGAGTGGCCTGACGGAAGCCTCTCCTCAGTGCAAGCCATATGAAAGCCCGCATAGCGTTTGCTCAAAAACACATGAAGGACTCCCAGACTATGAGAAATAAGATTCTCTGGTCTGATGAGACAAAGATAGAACTTTTTGGTGATAATTCTGCCCAGTACAATACCAACAGTGAAACATGGTGGCAGCATCATGCTATGGGGTTGTTTTTCAGCTGCAGGGACAGGACGACTGGTTGAAATTGAAGGAAACATGAATGCGGCCAAGTACAGAGATATCCTGGATGAAAACCTCTTCCAGAGTGCTCTGGACCTCAGACTTGGCCGAATGTTCACCTACCAACAAGACAATGACCCCAAGCACACAGCTAAAATAACAAAGGAGTGGCTTCAGAACAACTCAGTGACTATTATTGACTGGGCCAGCCAGAGCCCTGACCTAAACCCAATTGAGCATCTCTGGAGAGACCTGAAAATGGCTGTCCACCAACGTTCACCATCCAACCTGACGGAACTGGAGAGGATCTGCAAGGAAGAATGGCAGAGGATCCCCAAATCCAGGTGTGAAAAACTAGTTGCATCATTCCCAAGAAGACTCATAGCTGTACTAGCTCAAAAGGGTGCTGCTACTCAATACTGAGCAAAGGGTCTGAATACCTATGACCATGTGATATTTCCGTTTTTCCTTTTTTAATAAATTTGCAAAAATTTCTACATTTCTGTTTTTTCAGTCCAGATGGGGTGCAGAGTGTACTTTAATGAGAAAAAAAAATGAACTTTTTAGAATTTACCAAATGGCTGCAATGAAACAGTGAAAAATTTAAAGGGGTCTGAATACTTTCCGTACCCACTGTATCTTCAACTCTATGTTCAGTGCAATATCAATACACTACATGCTAATGCATGTTTTTTTTTTTTTTAACTACTACATATTATACTAAAAAAACAAGTATTAGCATGTAATGTATCGATACTGCACTCAACCGGAGGGTTATAATTCTGCAGAGCTGGTAGCAGGGGTACATTATTTCATCATTATTTCTTAATCATTAAAAGACACTTCGCTGCTGAAGAATTTTTTTTTTTTAAAGAGGAAGATCCAATTCTAACATTATTTTATATCAATCACCTTCTTTTTCAGGGGCTGTAACATTGGAGATGATGTTTTGTAGCAGGAATTGTACAATACACACTGCAGCTCAAACACCATAAAGAAAACTAGATGAACTACAGTACAGACCAAAAGTTTGGACACACCTTCTCATTTAAAGAAATTTCTGTATTTTCATGACTATGAAAATTGTACATTCACACTAAAGGCATCAAAACTATGAATTAACACATGTGGAATTATATACTTAACAAAAAAGTGTGAAACAACTGAAAATATGTCTTATATTCTAGGTTCTTCAAAGTAGCCACCTTTTGCTTTGATGACTGCTTTGCACACTCTTGGCATTTTCTTGATGAGCTTCAAGAGGTAGTCACCGGAAATGGTCTTCCAACAATCTTGAAGGAGTTCCCAGAGATGCTTAGCACTTGTTGGCCCCTTTGCCTTCACTCTGCGGTCCAGCTCACCCCAAACCATCTCGATTGGGTTCAGGTCTGGTGACTGTGGAGGCCAGGTCATCTGGCGTAGCACCCCATCACTCACCCTCTTGGTCAAATAGCCCTTACACAGCCTGGAGGTGTGTTTGGGGTCATTGTCCTGTTGAAAAATAAATGATGGTTCAACTAAACGCAAACCGGATGGAATAGCATGCCGCTGCAAGATGCTGTGGTAGCCATGCTGGTTCAGTATGCCTTCAATTCTGAATAAATCCCCAACAGTGTCACCAGCAAAGCACCACCACACCATCACACCTCCTCCTCCATGCTTCACGGTGGGAACCAGGCATGTAGAGTCCATCCGTTCACCTTTTCTGCGTCGCACAAAGACACGGTGGTTGGAACCAAAGATCTCAAATTTGGACTCATCAGACCAAAGCACAGATTTCCACTGGTCTAATGTCCATTCCTTGTGTTCTTTAGCCCAAACAAGTCTCTTCTGCTTGTTGCCTGTCCTTAGCAGTGGTTTCCTAGCAGCTATTTTACCATGAAGGCCTGCTGCACAAAGTCTCCTCTTAACAGTTGTTGAAGAGATGTGTCTGCTGCTAGAACTCTGTGTGGCATTGACCTGGTCTCTAATCTGAGCTGCTGTTAACCTGCGATTTCTGAGGCTGGTGACTCAGATAAACTTATCCTCAGAAGCAGAGGTGACTCTTTGTCTTCCTTTCCTGGGGCGGTCCTCATGTGAGCCAGTTTCTTTGTAGTTCTTGATGGTTTTTGCAACTGCACTTGGGGACACTTTCAAAGTTTTCCCAATTTTTCACACTGACTGACCTTCATTTCTTAAAGTAATGATGGCCACTCGTTTTTCTTTACTTAGCTGCTTTTTTCTTGCCATAATACAAATTCTAACAGTCTATTCAGTAGGACTATCAGCTGTGTATCCACCTGACTTCTGCACAACACAACTGATGGTCCCAACCCCATTTATAAGGCAAGAAATCCCACTTATTAAACCTGACAGGGCACACTTGTGAAGTGAAAACCATTTCCGGTGACTACCTCTTGAAGCTCATCAAGAGAATGCCAAGAGTGTGCAAAGCAGTCATCAAAGTAAAAGGTGGCTACTTTGAAGAACCTAGAATATAAGACATATTTTCAGTTGTTTCATACTTTTGTTAAGTATATAATTCCACATGTGTTAATTCATAGTTTTGATGCCTTCAGTGTGAATGTACAATTTTCATAGTCATGAAAATACAGAAAAATCTTTAAATGAGAAGGTGTGTCCAAACTTTGGGTCTGTACTGAACCATTAAGGTTAATGGGGTCCTTTGGGTGGCTTCTGCACATTTCATATAAAGGATCTGACCATCCTTTGCACTTACCCAGTTTATTTGTTAGGAAATAGAACAGAGAAATGGAATTCAACAACACAGGTGTGAACAGAGCCTACAAATCACTTACCATCGCATCCTCCATATCATACCCAGTGTATGAAATCACAGCTACAATAGCATTTGTTCCAATTGGATAGTTATCCATGTCAAAATAATCGTACATGGTGGGACGCACGAGAGGACTCTGGGGGGTTTGCAGACGATACAATTTGTTATCAGAGCGATCCTGATAGGTTAAAAGCGGGAACCCCATTGTCTGTTTACCTGGAAATAAGAACAGGACAGTACAGATATTATGTGGTGTTAACAGTGCGATATGGATCCTGTCTGCACACAGTGGGAATATCGTGCATGTACCTACCCATCTGACACTGGTACATGTTCCTAGGACTCTGGTTGTGATCGGAGAAGGGGATGAAGTTGGCCACAACACTCATCAGGCTGTGAGGAAAGAGCTCCTGATGGGTGGTGACTCCGGGCACAATCTCACCCTCATATATCGCCACATTCAAGAAAACCTGGAAGAGGCAAAGATGGGAATCTAGATACATCAGTAAGCCTGAAGATTAGTGCTTTAGAGTTACGTGAAGGAAAAAGGTTTATTATATTATGCAGTATCACAAAACAGAAAACTCACACAGATAGCTAAATTATACTTAATTATTAAATAACCCCCTTATTACCAGTCCTAGATGCTTTAACCCTAAACGCTGTACATAGACAGGATTCCCCATTTCAAGTGTGCTCTACTCCAAAAACTATAAATTCAGCACACCCTGCAATAACAACAAGGAAGAAGCTCAGTTTAATCTCATTTCATTGGAAATGAAGAAATCAAGTTATAACCAGGCAGATTGGGAACAAAGGGCTTTTCACTATTGTATCCTGAGCTGTGTGCACACACAGGAGCAGTTAGTAAGAATGAGGGATAAGTCCATCCGGATCAGCCGAAAATCCCGCAGTGCTGATCCACAGAACTGCAAAAAAATAATAGCCATGAGGCAAAAGCCGTCATCTTCGAGGAATAAAGAATGCATTTCTGACCCCAAGTGTTGCAATCAGTAGACCCTGCATCAGAGAGTCACCTTCAGAAATCTAGAACACAAAACCTACAGTATTATTAACCCCCCAAGAGACACGTCCAGACCCCTTTAACTCTTTCAGCGAATTTGTCATATCAACTTCAACCTCCTACGCCATGAAGAAACCTCATTTCCTCTACAGCAGAGATTAGCAAACAGGAGCACGCTGACTGTTGTGGAACTATACCTCCCAGCATGCCTTAAACAGCCTGCAGATGCCCCATTGTTAGGTTTACAGCTCAGCGTAGCAAAGCATTAATTTAGATAACTTGATTTCATTAGTTGCTAACCCTACACACCCCATAGCATAAACTTTACAGGCAGATTACTCCAGCGCTATTTTTTGGGAGACATTACTTTGCACGCGGATTTGATCGCGACATTGCCTGGGCCGTACCCACGTGGTCCCTCGGTCACTGCCCGGGTCTTACTACCTGGGCCGTACCCACGCGGCCCCTCGGTCACTGCCCGGGCCGTACCCACGCGGCCCCTCGGTCACTGCCCGGGTCTTACTACCCGGGCCGCACCCATGCGGTCCCTTGGTCACTGCCACTCTTAGACGAGTTCGTAGATCACAGTGTGTAATACCGCACCTGCTCCAATGTCCCGATCAGCTCTTCTTTCCCTACTGCCAAGTTCCTAACAGGACGGACCATCCTGCAGGGGGTGGTGAAAATATACAGCCCAGGGTAAAGACTTGCTTTTCCAGTCATGGGAATGAGCACCACCTCCGTCCAGGGTGGGATCTTTTCCTGCGTTACCTGTGAAATAATATAGGTCATATATGATTTACTAGAGATAATTTGTGGTCCACACACCACAGAGAAGACAAGGGCTTCTGCACATATTGTCTCATGCAACCGATGCCATATACTGGACTGTATCCATTCTGGGAGGTCATCAAACCCTCTCACAATGGCAGACATACCTTTGAATGCATTCAGTTAATGCTGATTTAACCCCTTACTGCTCCACGACTTAAAGGAGTTGTCTACTACTCGGACAATCCCTTCTCAATTACTGTATTTCCCCATGTTATAATAAAAACAGCCTGTTCTCACCTCTGGTGTTGGCACTGTTCCAGCAATGTCGGTGCTGGGTCTCCCTGCAGCTAATCAGCGGCCACTAATAGACCACTTCACTGCCACATCCTTTGGATGTAACTGACGTCCGGAGGGGGCGAGCAGTTCTGACTTCATCCGGATATCAGTTACGTCCAAAGAAAGTGACATGAAGAGGTTCATCAGCAGCCGCCGATTGGCTGCAGGGTTCACGTGACAAAAGCATGTCACGGGAGATCCAGCACAGACATCGCTGTAATGGTGCAGTCACCAGAGGGGAGAACACGCGGTTTTAATTTTAACATGGAGGTATATAGTAATTGAGAAGCGATTGTCCGAGTAGTGAACAACCCTGTTAATAGTATGTAATAAAAAGGGTGTGGGCACGGAGGCCGGTCCTTACATGGCCGATGCGGGCAGCGTTACACAGCCAGAACCTGCCTTTAACAGCAATAGTTGGAGCGAATTCTAATTGCTCCTGTTTAACCACTTAATTGCTGCTGTCAATCTAACAATGGCATGATCTTGGAGGTGCAACCCTTGTGGCAATGTCCTTAAAAAGTCCAATCTGTCAATAGAATCACTTAACTCGTAACAGAGTGTAAACAGAAAAGAAAAGTCCAGACCTGACAAAAAAATGCAATATGAAGCAATAAATAAATAAAAAATATATAAAAAAAAAACAAACAAAAACAAGCCCCCATACTATATATAAGTTCATATTTTTTTAAGTTCCTAATATAATAATAAAAAAAAAAGGACCTGGAGAAATGAAATCCAAAAAACAACTGCAGAATTGAGCTTTTCCTCAGGATTTCACCTCAATTGGATTTTTCTCCCTTTTTTCATTACCCTTTACATTACATGGTAAAGTGAATGATGTTATTCAAAACTACAACTTATCCCACAAAAAAGAGAAGTACTATATGATCATGTTGATGAAAAGTTTATAAAAATTCATGCGTCTTAGAGCAAAAAAAACAAACAAACAAAAACCAGCCACACCTCCCACTCTAAAAAATGTTTTCATTAAAGGGAATCTGTCCGCAGGTTTTTGCTATGTAATCTGAGAGCAGCCTGTTGTGAGGCAGAGACCTGATACTAGAGATATGTCAAAAGCTGAGCTGCCTGATGTGGTTTTGATAAAAACCCATTTTCTTTGCCGCAGATCTGGCAATTCTGAATGCTGAGCTCTGTATAACCCCGCCCACACCGCTGATTGGCAGATTGTTTGATACATAGGCAGAAAGCAGCCAATCAGCAGTGTGGGCGGGGTTATACAGAGCTCAGCATTCAGAGAATCGTTTAAAGGATACTTCAGACATTGGCAAAGAGTAGGATACGTTCCAAAAATTAAATAAGAGTCCACATCCGCACAACAGCTAACAGTATGGTGCCCCCCAGTGGTGCTAGAAAGAATGGCATCCAACCTATCATATGACCTTTCAGCCAATCACTGGCTTTATGTTTTTTTGTGGCAAACACCCCTTGAATCCCACAACCATAGGACCATCGGGGCATTCATGTGGTAAATGCCCACCTTAATAATCTTAGAAATCCTCTTTAAATGTGAAGCTCTTTTTCTAAATTAAAAAGGTGTTGTCCCCTTTCAGAAATCTTTTCCCTTTTTTGCAAAGTTCATTGTAAAAAAAACAAAAAACAAATTAAAACGTGTTTCTTCCTCTCCCCGGGTCTTGCTCTGTGTCTCCGCTGCTGCCCCGATCTCCGTTGTTTCGTTGCAGCAGTGACGTCTCAACACCAAACACTGAGCTCAAGGCCTCTGAGCAGCTTTGACATTTGCAGTGATTGACTGCAGCAACGTCGGCATGAAATCACCAGTGCAGCCAAACAGAGACCTGGGCAGCAGCAGTGACAACAGTGGACCTTGGAAGTAAAGCATAATTTTTAACCGTGAACTGTACACTCAAAACTGAATACTCAGGAAAGCAGCAGGAATAAAACGGAGCAAAGACTGGACACCTGACCTGGTGACAGGTCCTCTTTAGGCAAAATACCTTTTAGATCATGTTGAGCAAAAGTTATCAAAATTGACAGCAGGAAAATGAGGGCAAGTAACCCTGGAGAGTTTAGATGATTACAACCTGCAGTCACTTTCTCAGAGGTTAGATGTCTCCCCCCTCCCACCTCAAGAATTACCTTAAAGTTTCGAAGTGTATTGACAAGATTTGGAGCCAAATCTTTGTCTACCCAGCCCACCATGGCTCCATCCAACATGACCTGGTAACAATCCGGAAAAGGTTTTCCAGGAATTCCATCAACTGGAGAGATTCCTGGAAGAAAAAACACCCAGGAAGGTTAATGAGACGCCATCCAAACATCTAAACCATTACGGACCACTCCGCACCCACTCTGCCCCTTTCTTAGATTTGCATTGCACTGGCTGAGATATCTATCTATATACTGTATATATAAAATACATACACAATTTTTTTTTTTCATTAGAAAAATGACTGAAAGTTAGGGTATGTGCACACGATGCAGAAATGAAGCAGAAAATTTCTGCATCTCCCTGGCAGAAAAAAGGCATGCAGATTGTGCATGCGTTTTACCTGCGGAATACATGCGGATTCACATGCATTTCCGCATGTGGATTGACAAGCGCTTTCCAGGCGATTTTAGCATCACTTGGAAAAGTACTTGACAACTAGGTCACACTATATAAATCCATGCAACCGGCATGGATTTATATAGTGTGACCCGAGAGAGTGGTAAAAATAAAAAAATAAACGTATACTTTACCCTCTGATGGCCCGCGCTGCCCTGCTCAATCCGTTCTCCCTTGCCGGCAACTTTGAATTGAAAGACCTGCCGACGTCAGCGTCACGTGACCCGTCACATGACTCTGACCTCAGCGCAGGTCCTTCAACTCACTGCAAAGTGCCGGGAACCAAGCAGGAGCGGTGCGTGGGCCGACAGAAGGTAAATGTACATTTATTTTTTATTTTATTCTTTTTTTACAGCTTTTTTAATGGTACCTGGGTGTGGAGGAGACTCTCCTCTCCTCTACACCCGGGTACCATCCGCACATTAGAAAGCGCCAATAGCGCAAGTACAGATGCAGTCTTGCGGAATTGGCGCATTCAAATGCAAGTCAATGGCGGCGAAAACGCCGCGTTTACGCAAAATTAATTGACATGCTGCAGATTTTTGAGCGCAGCGTTTACGCTGCGGAAAAATCCGCATCATGGGCACAACACATGCGGATTTCAATTGGGGAACATTGCTGCCCTTCTACCACGCGTTTTTAATGCGTTTCCGCAACTGCAAAAACGGCGCGGAAACGCATTAAAAACGCATCGTGTGAACTCAGCCTTATAAGAAAAAAAAATAGTAGAGAATCGGTCTGATTTTCCGATGTGTCTATTTTGGAAATTAATAAACATCTTTGACAAGGCGAACGGTAAGATCCACTTGTCAATTTATTCATACATTTTTTGCAGGAATAACAGGACAAAGTTACGAGTTCAAGGAGCCAGAATTGTTGTATGGCAATACCAAATTTATATAGTTTTTTATCTGTTACTTTTTTTGCATAATAAATAGAAATTAAAAAAATATTTACTTTTGTGGCACCACGATAATTGTATTGGTGTCTGTAGAGTTGGGTATGTTTTGACAGGACGAGCTGTGAGTTTTATTTCTATTATTTTGGCACACGTGCGTCTTTTTCATCACTTTGCAATCTTTAATTTGGTGGTTGGGGATGAGGAGGGAATAAAAATGAAAAAAAAAAAAAAAAATACTCAAAGAAATTCTGGAATTTTTTCTCTACAGTATTTAAGATATAGGATAATTTTATAACTATGGACACGGCAGACATATTATAGGTTTATGGTAAAAAATGCATTTACCTTTTATTTTCAGAAAGTCCTTTGACTTTTTTAAACTTTTTTTTAGTCCTACTATGGGACTTTAACATGTTATCCACTATACACTGCCATATCTCTATATTCTACCTAGGGTCGCCGCTGTTACATGTCAATTGCGTTGTTATCCAGCCAGCATTTACATCTACCAGGTGTGTAGTGAGGGCCGCCGCTCCGGAGCCTGTTCATTTCTTGCACCTGGTATGTAACGTACACGTACATCCCGTCAGGAGAGGGTTAAATTACAGTTATCAAAGAAGATCCTGAGGGTAATGAACACTTATTCTGATTATGCATTAGCACATGGAGCAGACGCATGTACAGTACCTAGCGTGCACAGTAGGACCATCAGATGAGAAGTGTTAGAAGTCTGTGTCACGATCTCACACACCACAGTCATGTGATTCATAAGACCACAGGGTTCTCCGTCTGGAGTGTGGACCGGGCACAGAAAACCCCACGACTCTGGCAGAAGACGACGGACACTTGTAGTCCTCATCTTGGCAAAGGAAGCCCCTCTGTGCACACAGCGAAAGTGAGACAGATAACGGACGAAATTCAGCTTGTCGGCCACTACAGTCAGTCCACTAGTTTGAAGCATGCCAAAACCTAAAACAGGAAAAAAATACCAATAAAATGTGCAGTGTAGATGACTGACAGCCGCAGTTAAATAACTCCCAATGGCCCCATCATGTACTCACCACTTTTGCTGCGCACATTTCCAGTCGCCAGCAGGTATTCACACGATTTGGTGAGGTCGGTGGTGGAACTGAATGTTCTCATGAGGTTTTCTGTATTCATAACAAAGTTACTCTTCTGTCCTCTCTTCTCTAAGTTCAGTTTGGCTCCCAACAGCCAGCCCTCCATCTTTTCCTTTAATAGAAAAAAAGCAAAATATAAAGTTTCACTTCCAGAAGATTCTGATTTTCCACCTGTAAGACAATTGTGTTTGCTTTTCTAGAGAAATTAAAATTTTTAAAGGGAAGCCAGAGGTCAGCGGTGTCATGCAGACATCCCCCAACAGGGTCTAGATATGCAGCTCTTGCATAAGAGGAGGCCAAGGAGGAGGCTGAACCCCCTGAGACAGTCTGTACTCAACCGGTGTCCCCTGCGGCCAGAAGGTCCCCCAAGGGAAATGAAAGTGCTCCAGTAGAAATATCCTTGGGAGAGAATCAAGAGATTAAACATGGCAGGCAGAAGGTCTCATTCTTTGTGGTTTTCTCAATGGAGGTTCAACGCAAAAGATCCATATTTTTGGATATTAAATGAACAATGAGAGCATTGGGCCTACAATATTCCATGATTTAGTCTGCCAAATTGAGAGCGATTGCCTTGGGCTCTACTACCTTTTTTGAGACTCCCAAAGACGCTCTTAGATGGCTGGACACTCATGAGTGGCAGATCCAACAGGACAGGAGAGCCGGAAGGGTCTAAATTTGATAGGTCTTTTGAAGAAGTAACAAAGTACTTTATATCTGGATAAACTGATTGAATGTGCTACGATGCTCAGGCTCTCTCTGCCATTTAGACATTTCAGTACTAGACATGCAAGTTGAGTTTTGTGCAGATTTTGTATTTTTCTTTGCAGTAGCTATGTTCCGGAGGCACCGGTACTTGGGAAATTTGCACTTCATCACAGTAAGGTAAATCCTAGTAAAACTAGTGGACTGGCCAGATATCCCACTCATAATTATGGGCGATTATAACAATGTCTGGAACCCTTTCAAGGATAAGTACCCGGAGGGAGAGGATAATTTGTCTCCTTTTGGAGGTCTTATCAATGAGCTTGGCTGAATAGATATCTGGAGGAAAAGAGCTCCTGACCTAAAGGTTCGCTCGTGTCTCCTCGAAATATCAATGTCATAAACTGACTTGATTCTTTGTAATTCCCCTATTCTTAATGAATATTGAATAAGCCCCTAGATACTTATCAGATCACTCTCCCCTTTTGTTTCGGGTTCAAGTCGGATCAATGAGGTCTAGATAACCTTTAGGCTGGAAACGTAACAATATCACAATTAATTGGTTTGACCCAGAATGGGGTAAGGGGAAAATGTTGAAATTTTTGGCACATAACTTAGGCTCAGCTCCCATTAACGTAGTTTCAGATGCCATGAAGGCCTTCCTGAGGGGGGGTAATAAGCAAAATAAAAATGGTTAAAGATAATTCAAGGGAAAAGGCGGAGGACTTAGAAAATAGGGTGTGGGAGACTGAACGAATATACACTGCTCAAAAAAATAAAGGGAAGACTCAAATAACATCCTAGATCTGAATGAATGAAATATTCTCATTGAATACTTTGTTCTGTACAAAGTTGAATGTGCTGACAACAAAATCACACAAAAATCATCAATGGAAATCAAATTTATTAACCAATGGAGGCCTGGATCTGGAGTCACCCCCAAAATTAAAGTGGAAAAACACACTACAGGCTGATCCAACTTTGATGTAATGTCCTTAAAACAAGTCAAAATGAGGCTCAGTGCTGTGTGTGTGTGTGTGTGTGTGTGTGTGTGTGTGTGTGTGTGTGTGTGTGTGTTGCTTCCACGTGCCTGTATGACCTCCCTACAATGCCTGGGCATGCTCCTGATGAGGTTGCGGATGGTCTCCTGTGGGATCTCCTCTCAGACCTGGACTAAAGCATAAGCCAACTCCTGGACAGTCTGTGGTGCAACGGGATGTTGGTGGATGAAGCGAGACATGATGTTCCAGATGTGCTCAATCTGATTCAGGTCTGGGGAACGGGCGTGCCAGTCCATAGCTTCAATGTCTTCATCTTGCAGGAACTGCTGACACACTCCAGCCACATGAGGTCTGGCATTGTCCTGCATTAGGAGGAACCCAGGGCCAACTGCACCAGCATATGGTCTCACAAGGTGTCTGAGGATCTCATCTCGGTACCTAATGGCAGTCAGGCTACCTCTGGTGAGCACATGGATGGCTGTGCGGCCCTCCAAAGAAATGCCACCCCACACCATTACTGACCCACTGCCAAACCGGTCATGCTGAAGGATGTTGCAGGCAGCAGATCGCTCTCCACAGCGTCTCCAGACTCTGTCACGTCTGTCACATGTGCTCAGTGTGAACCTGCTTTCATCTGTGAAGAGCATAGGGCGCCAGTGGCGACTTTGCCAATCCTGGTGTTCTGTGGCAAATGCCAAGCGTCCTGCACGGTGTTGTGCTGTGAGCACAACCCCTATCTGTGGACGTCGGGCCCCCATACCACCCTCATGGAGTTGGTTTCTAACCTTTTGTGCAGACACATGCACATTTGTGGCCTGCTGGAGGTCATTTTGCAGGGCTCTGGCAGTGCTCCTCCTGTTCCTCCTTGCACAAAGGTGGAGGTAGCGGTCCTGCTGCTGGGTTGTTGCCCTCCTACGGCCCCCTCCATGTCTTCTGGTGTATTGGCCAGTCTCCTGGTAGCGCCTCCAGCCTCTGGACACTACACTGACAAGACACAGCAAACCTTCTTGCCACATCTCGCATTGATGTGCCATCCTGGATGAGCTGCACTACCTGAGCAACTTCTGTGGGTTGTAGAGTCCATCTCATGCTACCACGAGTGTGAAAGCACAACCAACATTCAAAAGTGACCAAAACATCAGCCAGGAAGCATTGGTACTGAGATGTGGTCTGTGGTCCCCACCTGCAGAACCACTCCTTTATTGAGGGTGTCTTGATAACTGCCAACAATGTCCATCTATTGTCTATTCCATTTGCACAACAGCATGTGAAATTGATTGTCAATCAGTGTTGCTTCCTAAGTGGACAGTTTGATTTGACAGAAGTTTGATTTACTTGGAGTTATATTCTGTTGTTTAAGTGTTCCCTTTATTTTTTTGAGCAGTGTATATATGCAGAATAATTACTCTGAAAATATGGCGCAGTGGAAGGATGTCCAACGCTACAGTACACACATTTAAAAAGGTTTAGCCAAAAAAGATTGGGAGTGTGTCTTAATTGACACCTGAGCTCCTGCAGTGACATCCAATGCCGCTGACAGTACCGGCCCTGGCTGGGTAATTCTCTAGATGCCACAGTCAATAGCAACTGCGGGATCCAGAAACTGATTTTATCAAAATTAAAGCAGGAAAGCTAGCAAGTGACACTGCTAGAATCAGGGTCTCCTTGAATTATTGCTGGGGAGGAGAGGGGGGGGGGTGTTTAGAGACAGCTCTGCTCATATAAACCAGTTTTACAATTAGCACATAGTGGGTGAAGGGACCAGAACCTTTGCGCTATTTCTTTGTAGATTGATAATTCGATTTGATCTATGTACCTTTAAAAACATAAGGAACAGTTGTCCTGGCGTTAGCACCTCCTGACTCATTAAACTGTCTGTACTGTCCTCCATGCACTCGCCTTTTGCAAAAGTAAAAAGTTTCCTGGTCATGTGGCAAAGCAAATAGAATTTCTCAATGTTGGCTTTAAGATGTATGCAAATGCACTGTCTGTGAATACACGAAAATATGGTAATTAGTGGGAACAATGGTGTATTCTGTACAAAAACCTACTAAATATTCAACACAAGCAGTTTTCATACATATTGGTGGATGTCAGCTTTCACTGGGGTTACTGCTCACAGTAGGTGCAAGGCTGGATTCACACAGGAACGTTTTGATGCAGTTTCTTCAAGACAAAGTTGGATGTGAATCCAGTGGGAAGGAGAACAACAAGTCCTTCCTTTATACTTCCCACCTAATCTGAATCCACTTCTGATTGGTATGTATGATTCCAGCCTTAAAGGGGTTTTCCCGCGAACAAAGTTAATTTTAATCAACATTTTAATCAATACATCTTGGAATGTGCCCCTGCTGTGTACTGTGTAATGACTGTGTCTGACCGTACAGGAACATGGTCTGATAATACCACATCTCCTGGGCAGGGAAGGAAGCAAAAGAGTATACAGACAGGACAGCAGAGGATCGCAAATGATTCTTTATTTAAAGTAAAACATTGCTTAAAAACAAGCAGGAAAATGTTTTGCGTCACAAAAAGAATCAGCTGTGATCCCATCTGTAATGTCTGTATACTCTTTTGTGTCCTGCCCTGCCCAGGAGATGTGGTATCATCAGACCATGTCCCTGTACGGTCAGACACAGCCATTACATAGTACATAGCAGGGGCACATATATAAGATTATATCAGCACAGGGACATATTTTTTTTTAACATCCAATTGTGAAACATATTTTCATTCCAAAATATATTAATTAAAATAAAATTTATTCGTGGGAATTATTGTTTAAGCAAACAAATGGATAATGAATACTTATGTTTGTTTGGCTGAAGTCCCCATGGTTGGACCCAGAAGAATCGACAAAATCCGGGTCCTGTGTTTCCACCTGCAAGTCCGCAGCCAAGTTGGGTGGGCTGGTGGAGGTGCCAAAGGTCAGACCTCCACTGATAATTTAAGTGACGGCATATTCTAGCAAGAGGTCAACACTACATAATGAATAATTCCAAACTACAAAGACTAACCTAATACATACTTCCACCATGCAAACCTCTTAGGCTGGAAAGATCATTCTGCTACTGGATAATGCAGGAATAATGGCACAGATGCATCTATTGGTGGCATTGGCCAAATAACTGCTGCTTTCATGGCAAATATAGAAACTACTCATTCCTCATGCTACAAAAAAAAAAAAAAAAAAGCATGGCATCTTACTCTAGAAGAAACTCTGCCACCTGTTCATCACTATGCCACTCGGGGACGTAAAACTTGACTCGGAAACGCTCTCCCAGATATTTGAGGGCTTGTTTTTGGGTCTGACACCCCTCATCCATTACCAATCGTAGCATCTGTGTGACGCAGTCTCTGTAGAAGGAATCGTCCTCTTTTCCCTTGATCAGCTCTGTGAAAATCTGATAGTCGGAAAAACCAACTAATGCCTGCAAGAGTGAAATAAACCAGATGAGACGTAGACATAAAATATCTACGAATAATACAAATACATTATTATTGTCCTACAAGGGATGCAGAACCTTTTGTGGTCCGAGGGCCATATTGTCATCATGAATCACTCAATGGCTCCAATAGACTATGTGCCATTACCATCTGAGCAGGGAACCCATTCTCCTAATATTTATGGGGGGGCACAGAGATAGCCATATACCACTCTTTTTTCTGATGTGGAAACTACTTTTAAGCAGCCACATACAGGCATGAATGTCTGTGAGCAGATGGTTGGGGGCCACACAGAATTGCATCATGGACTATATATGGCCCCTGGTTGTACACAACTGGTCTAGATGGTTAGTGAGAGCCCAGACCATGGGGCAGGTGTACAATCACAACTTTCCACAGGTCAGGTGATAAATGTTGGCATGCAGTGGTAGTTGCACATGAGCACTGCTGCGCCATTCATTGTCTATGGCACTGGCAGAGATAGAAAAGTATAGCGCTTTCTGCTCTTCAGAAGTCCATAAACAATATAGTAGATAGAGCCATCTATAGGTTGGATGAAGGCACACTGCTTCTACACCAATACTATAGTTCACATTGCTAAGTATATGTGTGAACAAAGCCTGATAAAGGAGGTAGAGGAACCACAAAATGCAGAAGGGAGCCAAAATCTTTCTGATCACTACGTTTCCGAGAAAACTACTGCGTTCTAGTGTTGGCAATGTATAGGAAAGTTAATTCATGACCTCAATTACGATCTACACTGACCTTCAGTGCAAAGCCGATGGGGAGGAAGAAGAGCTCTTTGTTATAGATGAAATTAACCATTACAGAGCCATTCTCCAGGTAATGCAGATTCATGTTTGCAGCGGTGTGCTCACCTCGGACACAACGGACTGTGATACCTGGAAAGACAAGCGATGTCGCCATGAATGGGTTAAATAATTTTTCATTGCGAGTAAGAATTATGGTATCACAATTACTACCATCTGCTAAAGCCAAATTGCATCTACTACGTGACGCTGCACAGCCGGTTTCATACAGTCGACATTCACAGTGCGTGCTCGCACCACAATTTCTGGACTGGCACAAGAATGTTCGATCTCGGACGCATCAGGACCATGAAGCCCATGACCAGACGTATCAGTCCAAATACAGACTGTAAATGTTGGATGTATGAACCCAGCCTAAAATGTTGTTCCCTCATACAATCCATCATCCGTGAAGGTTTCTGATGGTCCATTATTTCATTTTAACCCCTTCCCATAGGACCCACGTTTTCATCGCTCCTTTCTTTCAAGAGCCATAACGTTTTTTTAATTCTGTCACATATGAGGGCTTGTTATTTGTGGGACGAGTTGTAGACTTGAATGACACCAATCACTTTCCTATAAAATGTACTGACAAACAGGAGGAAATTTCCAAGTGCTGTAAAAAAAGGATTCCACCGTAGTAATTTGGGCTTCATTTTTACAGTGTTAAATGTTGTATGATTCTGCAGATAAACACCAAACCTCAATTTTTTTAAACTAGTAAAATATTTTACAAAAGGTTAAAAAAAAAAAAAAAAAACTACTGGTTTGTGTAGCCATTTTCTTAGACCATTAACTTTTATTTTTCTGTCAACTGAGCTATATGAGGACTTGTTTCCTGCGCAGCGAGCTGTAGTTTTTAACTTTCCATCTATTTTGGGATACATACGTTCTGATCGCTTTTTATTGGGAGGTGCGGTAAGTAAAAAAAACAGCAATTCTGACATTATTTTTCTTTACTCTATGGGTTAAGATTACATTATATTTTGACAGATCAAACTTTTACAGACGTGGCTATAACAAATATTAAAGTTTTGTATCTTTATATTGCTACTTTTAACAGTCTTTTTTAGCCCCTCTACATAATTTGTACCTGTGACCTTTGATAACTAACTACTATATACTAGAACACTGTAGTATTGCAATATATTGTGATATAATTATCTCCTATGAATCTCAGCTCCATCGGACCCACGCTGGTTAGAAATACTGAAATCCCGAATGGTGCAGGTGTGGCTCCTCCGTCCACAAAATCCCTGTGCCACTGATTTACTATACTTGTCATTAACCACTATTGACTGGAGTAGAGCAAAAAGAACAGCAGGACACTGATCCCAAACCATGTCAGTAGCCTGATTAAAGCCCTGCAAGCCTCCTCCGATCTGCTGGCATCTACGGCGCCTCTTCTGGTGGCTCGGTATAAATCATGATGGCGTCACTACACAAAAATGATGCCAACATGCAGGAGAAGGTCCGCAGGGCTCTTCCAGCCAATGTCGCCGCTGGACCCAGATGTTAATCTTATGCTCAACTTCACTACTGATTTGTATTTTGGCAAATTGACTTTATGCCAAGTAGTTTCCCAGAATATGCTGCAATCCAGAAGTGCAAATTCATAATCTTCCCCTTTTAGACAGACATTTACAACATGCCCCAGGATCCCAGCTCAGCAATTTTGGTAACAATGGAAAAAATATGTGCAGACGTCTGTCCATTAAATGCGGAAATTATAACAACAAGGATTGAATTGTCACTTTTTAGGGTCAGTCTACAGACAGACTGGCATCACGATATGACCGCCAACTGGTAAGCCTTAGACAAAATCAGCGGTAATTTTATTGCCTGTTCACACACTGTTCTCGGCCGGGCGAGTTCGGCTCACACGGGACGATGATCAGCTAAGAACGATGATCTTTTATTCTGCATAAGATATCATTACTTCCAATGAATAAACATTTGGCTTGTTCATCGGATGATAGGCAGCCTTTACATGGCAAGAAAATTAGGGCGTTTTAAACAAATGCACGTTCATAATTACCTGGCAGTGCAAATGCCCTTTTAGGATAAATTCACATCACAAGACCAAGATTTATCTTACAGAGGTGAAAAAACAAAGTGCTGAATTTTGTGGTCATAGAAATATCAGCAGAAAAGTACTCACCGTAATGAGTATAGCCTCGGCCTCGGTTCTTCCACTTGGGGCGAATCAAAGCAATAGGAAAATTCCTCCTTGGCATAATGAGCATCCTGATGACCTTCTCATTTCCATTTACTATGAAGTAGCCACCCATTTCCTTCAGATAAAGAACAATAAAACATTGTAAAGCCCATTATCTAAAAAACACACACATCTTAGACCTTATCAAAGGGAAAAATAATCCCCTGGGTGATGTGAAGTGAAGCCCATTTTTGCCAATACCCTATTTATATCGGTTTAGTCCAGTTGATCTAGAGCAGTCATCTGGAAAAATTTGATCGCCTATAGAAAATGATCAGCAAGTGCTATAGCAATAATCACGCCTGATACACACATGTACTAAGGTCAGTATATAGGATCAGTGTCTGCACCAAACTCAGAAGTCATCCATAAACAGAGAAAAGGAGTAAGTCCCAGCTCTTGCTAATTTTGGCTTCTTGCTACAAGACGGTGGTTTTCTACAGCTACGTTCACATGTCCAGTAATCATCCATTAAAATGGATCCAGCAGCAATCCATTGACGAAAGTTGTGCAGACAAAAAAAAAAAAATCAAAAAATCCTGATTTCAACTGGATCCTTTTTTTTCCTAACTTTGAATTCTACGGGAAACGGATCCATTAAATAGCCATCCATTTTTCTTCCATTTCAGTTTCCAATGGAAGAAATCAGATAACAATTTAATGGATCAGTTTTCCATAGGCTTCAATGTTATAAAAAAGGATCCAGTTAAAATTTGTTTTATTTTTTTTTTTAAGCTGGACAAAAAAGTTGTGTCTGCATAAGTTTTATCAACGGATTTCTGCTGGATCAGTTTCAACGGAGGGTGAAATGTGAGCGAGCCTAACAATTTTCTGTATGCCGTCATGGTCGGCGGTGAGAGAGACATCTCCTATAGGTAGACAATGCCAATCTACAACATCCGGGTGACTTTTTGCTGACATAAGAAATTATGGATAGTGAATGTATTGAGTTACGATCTGCAAGCTGTTGTGACATGACAGTCGTCCAAAATCCAAAAGTGCGACAGCATTAACATTACTTGCAATTGTAGGAGTGGAACAAAGATCTTTTGTCACAGTGTAGCCGAACCTTACTAGGATCTACCAAGAGCTACATGTGTGATGGATTATCTTCTGCTTTTCAACGTCTTTATCTAGTTATGGAAAGCTTCACTTCACAGAGATACAGTATGTCTGACATCCCCACCGGTAGGGTTTGGGTCCCGTGGCAATAGATTACCATCTATGGCTTGTGTTTAGGCTGAGAACAGCCATACATCTCAGTATATGGACAGACACAGATGACAGCACCTGACATATCTGTGACTTGTCAGATTTTTTGAGACACACTTTTACAAAATAGATGGCAATAGGATACAAAATGTTATCTTTGTGGTTAAAGGGGCCTCATCAGCTCTCCTGACATGTCTGTTTTAGTAGATGTTTTGTAGACTGTGAGCCCTCGCTCCTCCTGTACCAGTCGCTGACTCGTTTTGTTAAGATTATGTAAATGTTTTTGCTATGTATATCACTATCACATGTAAAGCGCCATGGAATAAATGGCGCTATAATAATAATAAATAATAATACCTGCATTCCTCATCAGAAAACCCTAGTACAAGGTTTCTCATAACTCTGCATTGTGCTATTCCTCTATTATTCCTCCTGGAACTGGATGAAACCCTCAACAGTTGGGCGATACGATCCCCTTGTCAAAGTGATTTGTCCTTACAGAGTCAGCACTGAGTGGACAATGTCACACTATGAAGGCATATCATCCCATCAGGTAACACACAATTGTCCATTTATTCTTAATTTCTAGGAGGAATAACAGAGAAAATGCACAGTGTAGTTTTATAAGGAAATATGATAAAACAAGTTATCTCCCATCTGCAGAATAAGTGATAAATTGATGAACGAGGGCCATCCGACTGCTGGGACCCACGCTGATCGGCAGAACAGGGAACCTCTGTGTATGACCTGTGCTCCCATCATTCCCTATGGGGCTGCCACGAGCCTTTCCAGCAGCCACAGAGAATAAATGCAGCCGCAGCTTGTGTCCAATCTGCTGCACGATCTTATATCGGGGATAAGAGTCCTCCATCAGGGATATAAATTCCTCAATCTGCCAATTGGTGCAGGACACAGCGGTCGGCCATCCACCCATCGGCAGGTTATCATGTACCATTCGCATAGGTAATAGCGTGTTTTAACTGGACAACCACTTTATTGGTGAATATAATTATTAACCAACATGATATGAGACAAATTCTCTATAAAAACACATTGAAGATGGATCAAGTGATTGAATAATCCTCGATCTGCCCTTACCTGCTCCTCTTCATGATGCTTAATGAGTTCCTCTGGTGACAGGCCATACAAGTTACAGAGTTTGGATTTCACCATGATGGGCACATACCCAAAGGACTGTTTGATGACATCTTTCTGAATGCCATTGAGAGACCAGCTAACATCCACCTACAGAAAATAAGAGAAAAAAGACATACAAACTTTCATAAAGGAAGACACCGATCAAGCCGGTGACTACATTCACTCAGGCTACCTCACCACAGCTCATCAGTACCCACCCAAAGAGGACCTGCTGGCTCTTCAGAAATAATGTCATGCTTCATTAAATAACAATGTTTGAGCACGATTTAAGCTCTGAGTTGCCCTGTTACTCCTCCTGGAAATGTAAAAATAACTAACTTCTTACCATTTCCCTAGTCGTTGCAGGTGAGTCCCTACATAATCTGTGTCTGACGCAGCACTGATTGGACACTAATATATTCCTCCCTGCCCTGCCCCTGAAAACTCATCTCTCTGTGGGTCATATATCCATATGCTGCGATTCTGGCTCTGCTACTTCCAGTCTGGATCTGGAATTGGACGAACCGAGCAGGGCACGTCATTGGTGGGGGCGGGCTACCTCTGTGAGCGACACAGTCAGATCAGACGTCACTTTCATCCTCTGCTTGGATCCTGACGATGTTTTGGAGTGACAAGCCCTGTGATATGCTTTCTAATGATCAACAGCACATCACAGGGCTTGTCAGCTGAAGGGACGGCACTTCAAAGCATCGGCAAGATCCAAGCGGAGAGTGAACCCTGATCCGAGCTCGATCATGCGTGGTGCAGACTGACCCTGCCGAAGCTTTGAAATCTTGTCCTTTCAGCTGACAAGCCCTGTGATATGCTTTCTAGTGATCAGCAGCACATTGCAGAGCTTGTCAGCTGAAGAGATGGCACTCGAAAGCATCGGCAGGATCCAGGCAGAAGTGGAGAGTGAAGTCTGATCTGAGCATGCATGCTCAGACTGTGGTCACTCACAGAGGTAGCCCTACTCCCACCAATAACGAGTGCTGCTTAGTTCGCCCGATTCAGGTTTCCAGCTCAGAGACAGCAAAGCCAGTATCACAATAGAAGACTATATCATACACACACAGATGAACTTACAGGTAATAGGAGTATATTAGAAAACTGATTATTAGGAAGAGTTAGGACATATGAAAGGGGATTAAATTAGTAGTGGAAAACCTCTTTAAAGAAGCACTCCTCCTCCTCCTATCAAAGTTTTTATCCTCTTAAGATAATTGCAGCCATTATATTTTATAGAACTGTGTACTTACAATTGATCATTTTTCCCTTCTACCCAGCTAATTCTTCTCTTTTCCATTAGGTCTATGACATCATGTGATTAAAAACTGACTAGATTAATCCTTCTAAGCTATGTGTAGAGACAGGAGGTCAATTTTCCCTGTATGTCTAATAAGTGCCTGGCAGGAGGAGGAAGAAGCAGCTGGGTCAGGAGTTGAAGAGGGGAATGATTTCTGCAGGAACAAGAGACTTCCTGTTTCTATATAGAGCAGAGTAAAGAAAAGAATTAGCTGGTAGAAAGGCAAAATTAGCAATTTTAAGTACACAGTGCTATATGATGACTGCAATATATTAAGAGGATAAAAACTTTGATGGAAGGAGGAGTGCTTCTTTAATTTATTCAAACATTTTCAGGAGGAATGGAGGAACAGTGCAATGTAGATAAAAAGTGTCCCAGAATTCTTATTTTATATGAAATACAGTGGGGACAATAAGTATTTGATACACTGCCAATTTTGCAAGTTTTTCCACCTACAAATAATGGAAAGGCCTGTGATTTTTTTTTTTTTTTATCATAGATACACTTCAACTGTGAGAGACAGAATCTAAAAATATAAACCAGAAAATTACATTGTATGATTTTTAAATAATTAATTTGCATTTTTTTGCATGAAATAAGTATTTGATCACCTACCGACCAGCAAGAATTCTGGCTCTCACAGACCTGTTAGTTTTTCTTTAAGAAGTCCTCCTACTCTGCACTCATTACCTGTATTAATTGCACCTGTTTGAACTCGTTACCTGTATAAAAGACAACTGTCTACACCCTCAATCACACTCCAACCTCTCCACCATAGCCAAGACCAAAGAGCTGTCTAAGGACACCAGGGACAAAATTGTAGACCTGCACAAGGATGAGAAGGGCTACAGGACAATAGGCAAGCAGCTTGGTGAGGAGGCAACAACTGTTGGCGCAATAATTTGAAAATGGAAGAAACACAAGATGACTGTCAATCTTCCTTGGTCTGGGACTCTATGGAAGATATCACCTTGTGCGGTAAGGCTGATTCTGAGAAAGGTCAGGAATCAGCCCAGAACTACATGGGAGAACCTGGTCAATGACCTGAAGAGAGCTGGGACCACAGTCTCAGAAATTACTGTTAGTAACACACTACGCCGTCATGGATTAAAATCCTGAAAGGTGGGAATACATGCAAAATTGGCAGTGTATCAAGTACTTATTTTCCTTACTGTACATGTTTTTATGAAAAAACCATGACCGCTGTACTGGGTCCTGCAAACTGATTTGCACCAGCTATGCTCTAGATAGGTGATACATTGTTAGCAGAACACTCCCTCAATCCTCTTCTGAAATGTGACATACATCACAATTTCCTGACGTCAGATATAAAGACCATCCATCACCACAATCCTCATTATTCAGCCACTAGGGAAAGCTAGGTAGGTGGAGATATTAAAGGGGTATTCTCAAGTTTGAAAGTTATCTCCCATTTTTAGGACAGGAGATAACTTCCGTATTGCTGGGGGTCTGACTACTAGGAATCCCACTGATAACGAGAACTGAAACTCTAAAAAGCCCTGTATGAATGGAGTGGTGATCTATCATTCGCACTGCAGCTCCATTCATTCTTATCTGAGTGCCCAAGACAAGCAGAGCGCTGAGCTATCTCTGGCCGACCCATTAATAATGAATGGAGTGGTAGTGCGCACGACTACTATGCACCATACCAGTATAGCAATGGGGGTGTGCTGCACCTGACCATCTGCGGCAGTCCCATAGAGAATGGGTGGAGCGAGGCATTTCACAGCTCTGTACTTAGAATCAGTGGGGTCCCAGCAGTCGGACCCCCTACAAATTATCCTTTGGGTATGTGATAACTTTAAACGTTCGTTATAAACCATTAAAGGTTTCTCAAAATTTTGATTCCAGGTGAATCCCAGAGGTAGAGTCAAACCTCACCATCAACTTTCCCCGGTATGTACATCTTCGGCCCCGGCATTCTGCTGGGTAAATCTTGGGGTTTTTGCAGAGACTTCCTTTAGGAACCATGGGATGACTGAGGGCTGCGTCCACAATGGCAAATGACACACGGTCACCTTTGTAGGAGAATTCTAGTGGCTTTATAGCCTGAGGAAAGAAACAGAACATTAGAAGGACACTCTGCTCAGCACCTGCCAAATGGTGCTCCAATGGGACACACTGGTTGTGTATGGGCCAATTAATACATATAGAGTGCGTTCTGGGAGCTAAGGGAATACTCAAAACCTAATATAAAACATATTGTCAACAGACCCTTACTGTGATACCAACATGTTTCCTGATTTTTTACATTACAGGAGTAAGAATTCCAAGGTGGCAGCAATAAAATTGGATCTGCCGTTCCTACAGTATATGACATCACTTAAATGGAGCTACAATAAGTCGTGCTGGGTGTGAAGGAGACGGCTGACTTAAATTATTATTATTATTTATTATTATAGCGCCATTTATTCCATGGCACTTTACATGTGAAGAAGGGGTATACATACAAGAACAATTACAATAATCTTGAACACAATGTGACGGCGACTGGTACAGGAGGAGCAAGGACCCTGCCCGCGAGGGCTCACAGTCTACAAGGGAAGAGTGAGGATACAGTAGGTGAGGGAAGAGCTGGTCGTGCAGCATTATTTGTGGAGTGGTGGTTACTGCAGGTTGTAGGCTTGTCTTAAGAGGTGGGTCTTCAGGCTCTTTTTGAAGGTTTCCACGGTCGAAGAGAGTCTGATGTGTTGGGGTAGAGAGTTCCAGAGTAGAGGGGAAGCACGGGAGAAATCTTGTATGCGATTGTGGGAGGAGGAGATTAGAGGGGAGTAGAGAAGGAGATCTTGTGAGGATCGGAGGTTGCGTGCAGGTATGTAGCGGGAGACTAGGTCAGAGATATATGGAGGAGACAGGTTGTGAATGGCTTTGTATGTCATGGTTAGGGTTTTGAACTGGAGTCTCTGGGCAATGGGGAGCCAGTGAAGAGATTGACAGAGAGGAGAGGCTGGGGAATAGCGGGGGTATAGGTGGATTAGTCGGGCAGCAGAGTTTAGGATAGATTGGAGGGGTGCAAGAGTGGTAGAAGGGAGGCCACAGAGCAGGAGGTTGCAGTAGTCGAGGCGGGAGATGATGAGGGCGTGCACTAGTGTTTTTGCAGATTCATGGTTGAGGAATGTGAGGATCCGGGAGATATTTTTGAGTTGGAGTCATCAGGAAGTGGAAAGGGCTTGGATATGTGGTTTGAAGGAGAGTTCAGAGTCTAGGGTTACCCCAAGGCAGCGAGCCTGAGGGACTGGGGACAGTGGGCAGCCATTGACTATGATGGATAGGTCAGTTGGGGGGGTTGAATGAGATGGCAGAAAGATGATGAATTCTGTTTTGTCCATGTTAAGTTTTAGAAATCTGGCAGGGAAGAAGGATGAAATAGCAGACAGACATTGTGGGATTTTGGTTACTAAGGAGGTGATATCAGGTCCAGAGAGGTAGATCTGTGTGTCGTCAGCATAGAGGTGATAATGAAAGCCATGAGACTCTATGAGCTGTCCCAGGCCTAAGGTGTAGATGGAGAAGAGCAGGGGTCCTAGAACTGAACCTTGGGGGACACCGACAGATAGGGGGCAAGATGAGGAGGTGGTCTGTGAGTGAGAGACACTGAATGTCCTGTCCGTTAGATATGAGGAGATCCAGGATAGGGCCAAGTTTGTGACGCCGAGAGATGAGAGAGGTTTTAGTAAGAGGGAATGGTCCAACATGTCGAAGGCAGATGACAGGTCTAGGAGGAGGAGGACAGAATAGTGTCGCTTAGATTTGGCGGTTAGTAGGTCGTTGGTAACTTTGGTCAGTGCAGTTTCAGTAGAATGGTGCGGTCAGAAACCAGATTGTAGGCGGTCGAAGAGGGAGCAGGAGGACAGCTCAGAATGGACGTGTTGTTCCAGTAGTTTTGAGGCATAGGGGAGAAGTGATATGGGGCGATAGCTAGACAGAAAGGATGGGTCAAGGGAGGGTTTTTTGAGGATGGGTGTGATTGAGGCATGTATGATTACAAGACTTAAGTGAAAAACATTTAAAAAATAAAATCAGTTTTTAGCGCCCCCCGCTTTTCCTCATACTGCAGCATCTGTAAAAGTCGGATCAAAATAAGACACCAGAATTGCCGTCTTTCAGTCACCGCACCTTCCCAAAAAAAAAAAAAAACAATAAGGCAAGCTCTTTTCCAAGCGATCTTAGCATCACTTGGAAAAGTGCTTGAAAGTTGGTCACACAATATAAATCCATGCACATTTATATTGTGTGACCAACATAATGTTAAAAAAAAAATTATTAGAATGTAAAAAATAACCTTATAGTTACCTTCTGATGGCCTCGGTCTGCTCCCGGCATAGCTGCTGGTAATGTAAAAGGACCTTCCATGACGTCAGCGGTCCTTTTACATTACCGGTACCCGCCACAGAGCCAGCAGCGACGCCAGGAGCAGAGCGGGGGCCATCAGAAGGTAAGCATAATGTATATTTTTTTTTTTACAGGTACTATGATACCCAGGTCTGGAGGAGAGTCTCCTTCTCCAGATCTGGGTACCATCAGCGCATTAATCGCATAAGATACGCATGACTACATGCGGATCTTATGCGGTCCAATGCAAGTCAATGGTGGCAATTTCTCATCGAAATCGCACTAGAATTGGTCTGGTTCCGGGTTTTACTGCAATGCGAATTTGCAGCGGAAGTTTCCGCATGATGTGCACAGCACATGCGGATTTGCACTGCAGTAAATGGCTGACCTATTACAAGCGATTTTAATGCGTTTTGCGGCATTTTCGCAGCTTAAATGCATTAAAAAATAAATAAATCGCTTCATGTGCACATAGCCTAAAAAGTGATCAAACTGCACCAATAAAAACTTCCCCTCGGCAGATAAAAATCAAACCCACACCGCTCCATCCACAGGGCTTGGGAAATGGTGACAAACCACAGTTTCTAGCAGAGCCACAGACATAATCCTCACAACTTTGGTATCACCGTCATCGAACTGACCGGGAGAACCGGGTTTTCGGCTTATCTTTACAGCACAATGAAGAACGTACAAAAATAAAAACTACAAAAAAAAAAAAAGGGATGAACCAATTTTTTTTTTTTTAACCAACTCATTGCACTTGGGACTTTTTTCTCCTGATTCTCAGCACAGTATAAGGTAAAGAGCACGGTGCAAAACTACACATCATCCCGCAATAAATAAATGTCTGCATGGTACTGGACGAAAAGGAGGAAAAAACAATCACAAAAGCAAAAATAGTCTCTGCCCTTAAAAATCCTAGTCAACCCCTAGTGCAATACCTCCACAGTCCAGGGCCTGCCCCTCGCTGCCCGCAAAAGCCCCTCTCTCCCCTCTGCAGCTCCTCACCTGGATCGCCTGGTACAGCCCGTCAGTCATGGCCTCATTGAAGCTCTCGGTGTGAGCCCTGGTCAGGTCCTGCAGCGGCGGGTGCTGCTTGCTTCCAGGCTTTCCATAGCTGGGGTCTGTCAGCTTCCTCAGACTGGGCTGGCTCGGCAGTGTGAGCCACTTCTGGGCTCCCTCCATAGTGTGCAGTGATGGCGCTCTGCCGCCTGGACTACAGGCAGCACATGTGCAGGAAGATGGGGGACAGTATTCACACGTGCACTCTCTGCTTCCGCTACAGGCGGCAGCTGTCAATGTCACCACTTCCGCCTACTGGAGCTGCGGCCATTTTGGCGTAGACCTTAGATGACGTTACTGAGACGCGGCCATTTTGTTGGAGACCCGGATGACTAGTGGAGTACTGCAATTACACCCGGCTTCCTGCTGCCCTGCAGTGTTGTCGCTTTCTAAACTGCTGTCGTGGAGGTGCAGTAGGAGGGAAGCTGTGCTGTACCGTCTGGAGTTTATCTGCTGCCCAGAAGTAGAGACATTGCACGGTGTGAGTACACAGAGCTGGTGCAATATAATATCACTCTGGAACTCTGATTATTATTTGTACTGGAATTCCTCTGTCATTTTTGAAGATCTCTGTTTGCTGTCAGTGAGTTGTTGCCTTCCCAGTGTAACAGTTATCGCAGCTGAGAGATTAGTAGTTATATCTAGAGTTTATACCGTCCATTGTGTGCGGAATACAGGTGAGCTGGCGGTTTGTTACAATGTGTCTGTCCATAAATGTTACCTCAGTCGATGTTCACACATTCAGGATTTTCCATGGGCCGATACTTTTATAAGAATGTGTGAGGAAGTTTTAGTGCGTTTCTGCATCAGAAACGTGTCTGTGTTTTTTACCTGCAGGTTTTCTCCACCAAATGCAGATCTGTAGAGAAAATCCACACAGAACTCCGTGCACTGGCAAGGGAAATTAACTAAAAGCACCGCAGGCCTGTTTACACTGCTTAATCCCTTCATGACCTTGGACGTGTAGGTACGTCATATGTCGTGTATCCCCCTTTGATGCGGGCTCTGGCGCTAAGCCTGCTTCTTTCCCCGCACATGACAGCTGATCTGATCTGATCAGCTTCCTTGTGCCTCTAATAGCCACAGGGGAATCCAAGATCCAACCGCGGCTGTTAAGTTAAATGCCACTGTCAATCTCTGACAGCTGCATGTAATACGCACCGGGCGGAAGCTCGTCACAAGTCCCACCCATTTGCGCCTCTGTCACGTGATCGCAGGGCGCAGATGGGTTGTCATGACAGCCAGGGGTCTACAGAAGACCCCGTGCCTGTCATTATAAATCTGCTCTGAATGCTTGAAGCTGGCATTCATAGGAGATAATGGTTTTTGATACCTAAGGCCCTGCTATGTGTAGCACAGGCAATCGGATGATTGCAACTTCAAGTCTCCTAAGGGGACTAATGAAGCCCGTAAAAAAAAAAAACTAAAAAGTTTAAAAAATAAATAAATAAAAACAAAAGTTCAAATCACCCTCCCTTTTGCCTCATTCAAAATAAAACAAATAATACATGTTGAGCATCGCTGGGTTCAGAAATGTCAGATCTATCAAAATATAAGGTAAACTAATAGATTAATTAATTGAAACGCCAAAATTACGTTTTTTGGTCGCCGCAACACTGTAATAAAATGCAATAACAGGCGATCAAAACATTGTATCTACCTCAAAATGGTTTCGATAAAAACATCAGCTCGGCTCACAAAAATGTAAGCCCTCACCTGGCCCCAGATCCTGAAAAATGGAAACGCTACGGGTCTTGGAAAATGGCGCCATTTTTTTTCTTGCAAAGTTTGGGATTTTTTTCACCACTTAAATAAAAAAGAACGTATACATGCTTGGCATCTGCAAACTCATAATGACCTGGAGAATATTAATGGCAGGTCAGTTTTACCTTTTTTTTTTACCATGTTCAGTAAATGCTAAGGTAATGAAATGGCTTGGATGACTATGCTATGTCATACTACAGTATCCAATAAAAATTATATACTTTTTTATTTGACATTGTATCCTGGGTGTCAGGGCCGGAATGGCCATCTGGCAATTCTGGCAAATGCCAGATAGGCCAGTGCCAGCTGTTAGCAGCTCCTTCACTCCAGGGACACACACATGTAAACCTTCCCCCTGGCACTCTATTTGTTCTATTTAGATTCCTGCTCTGCTCAGGGAGTAACTCCAGTGGTGACCTGACTTCCACTTCTTCCTATCCGCATTCAGTACATGAAGGTTGAAGGAGAGGATGATGCCGATGCAGCCAGTCAGCTTAATCATGTTTAGTGACTCAGCCAGCCCAGCATGAGCAGCTAACACATGGACAATAGAGCAGTATGGGGACAGTCCTACTCAGATGGGTTCTGCAGATTACATGCCCCCCACATTCAGGCCCTGATTAGAGCTTCTCTGAGTGTGAAATAGTTGTCCTCTGCAGGCTCCTGTCTCTTTGATCTGCTGCTCCCCTCTCACTCCTCTTATCACTGTTCTGTGTTTTTAGAAGCTGTCTGCAGGAGACAGTGGATTTTTGGTTGCCTCCCTGCAGCCAACTTAAGAGAACTGTGTTTTTAGCTAGGCAGTGAAAGGGTTAAATCTTGTGCCTTGTGTAAATGGCTTTTACAAACTGAAGATAGTGATAAGATGTTAAGAGGTCAGTGCTGTGCCACAGAGTCCTGCTCACAAAAGCCCCCAATGCACACTAAAGGGAACTTGACTGCTACCCTTGCCCCCTAAACTAGCGTCACCATTGACTGTTTGCAAATTTTGCACATGCGGACATTTTTCGACTTCTCTGGGAACATGCAATAAAGTCAAGTGTATGTACCACAACTTCATTGGCATAATGCCATGGAGGCAGCAGTGACGCCAGACTCCGCCAGCCGCAAAGTTTGCAAAGAGCTGGCGATAATGTCGCTTTTGAAAATCATGTCACCCACATCAACAGGGTTGTGCTTACACAACAAGAGGGAGGATTAGTCCAGGGAAATAAATACCCCCTGATTTAGTCATCCACTGATTTACATAGAGTGATAATATGTTTAAGAGTGGTGCATGTCTTTCTATTATACTTTTCCTCTGATTGTTCCACTCCTGGTTTTGGCTTACAAATATTGATGTAAAATACTGACCAAATACTGAATGTGGCCTAAATGTGATATATACCTCGAGCGATCCACAAAAGTTGAAGAACATATATCACATTCACTTCATAGCAAGTGGGCCTGTGGGCTTTCAAATGCCAGGGCTGAATTTCAGTCCCAGTCCAACCCTGGCCCCTTTATGTGAATGCAAGGAAGATTGTGAACTTGTGCTAATGGTGCAGTAACGCTTGTCTTCTCTGCTCCGTCCTGTTTTCCAGCACAAGGTTAGAAATGCTCCAACTCCATATCTGGCTTCATGGCTTGACCATCGATGCTGGATCGTGATTCCCAAGAAAATCCCATTAACCCAAGATTGTGAAAGAAACGCACAGAACACTTTTATTGGATGTTAAATTGACAGAATTTTATTATAAATCACATTATTATTATTTCATTCAGTATCTGAAATTTAGAAACAGCCAATTACTATGAAAAAGACACTGAAAATTGCAAACCTCCGACTCACAAAGAATCATCCTTCAGCACTCAGGAGAGGAAAACCCCCTGTGGAGGAAACCTCTAGGGAACCATGGCTGGAGGACTGCCCTTCCCTTGGGCTTAGAAGGTTAATGCCAACATGTAACAGCAAGTTGTATCAGAATTTGTACACTGTATCATATTTACAGTGAGACATAATATACATCTAATATAGATATGATATCAGTAACATCACATCACATTACACATTACATCAGCTGAAAACAGTAATGGAGAAGGTTAAAGCAAGTGCCCTGTGTGAGCGCTGTATAGAGAAGCCTAATGCGACCTCTCCAGGTCGAAGGCGGTTACTACCGGACGTGAGGGAGATCTGGCTGCAACATCTGTCACCCCATTGATCGCTAGGCGGTATGGCTGATCTGGCTGGCTAGGCGGTATCCCCTTCCTCCCTTATAGATTGTGGAGTGATGAAGCTCCAGGTCTCCAGACACATCAAGTATGGCACCTCAGACAGCTGAATGACCTGTGGTTCCAGAATCTTCTTTTAAATCTATGCTATATATGTATATGACATCAGTACAGTTGCCATAGTTACCACAGGTGTTTATTACTGATGCTTCATTGGCTAGAAAGTCCCTCTCAGTGTTCCAAAGAATTAACCATTGAATGACTGGCATTGTGCCTTTCTCCAGAAGCCTGTAAAATAAACTTAGTGAGCGCATCTACAGATTTGATGTGTACAAGCACAATAATTTCCTTAAGCCATGGGTGGGCAGTTTTCCCGAGGGGTCACATGAAGGACCGTGACTGTTGTGGAGGGCTGAACCAGTAGGCTGAAATTAATTCTGCTCAATATTAATATAAACATATTATTTATAATTATTTTATAATAAATTGTATTTCTTAATATTGAGCAGAATTAAGTGTGCGGACATCCCCTATATACCTTATGAGTGCCCACGCAGCCTCCCTATATACAGTGTCAGCCCCCACACAGCCTCCCTATATACAGCGTCAGCCCCCACACAGCCTCCCTGCATACAGCGTGAGCCCTACATAGCCATCAGTGTACATACAATCATCCCATACACATGAAAAAAAAAAACACCACATACCTTGCTTCCGTTCCCCTGGCGCACAGAGCGGTGACAGGGGGCGGCGGATAGCAGAGAGCATTGTGCTGCCCGTGCGCCTGACTGGAACAGCCAGAGGGCCAGATGTGGCCCACGGGCCGCACTTTGCCCAGGTCTGCCTTGAGCCAAATTAAATGCATAAATGCACAATATGAGTATAGCGCAGTCCCATAGAGAATGAATGATACTGAGGTCAATGTAGTTAGATAGAGAAGAAGAAAGCCACATTGGGGAGAGTGTTTCCCATGACACTGCAGAGGAATGGCATGCATGGGTGTCGTCCACAAAAAACAGATGAATAACAATCAGAGAAATGGTAGAATAGAAACAAGTCACCAATTCTGCATTTATCACCCACTCCTAAGAAAAAATACTGACCAAATACTGATAGTGGGGCCGTGGCCTAACATTTATACTCACCTGTGATCATGGCTTCACTCTCCCCTCCGTTGGACGTAATTGACATTCGAAGGAAATGAGAGAGCTGCAGCTCTCGCTTCCTCCAGGTGTCTGATTTATCTGCAGGAGGGAAAAGTGAAGCCAGTACTGACTGGCTGCAGGGATCTGGCAACATAATGTCACATGAACCCCGGGAGAGCCAGTGCTGACATCGTTGGAATGGTGCCGGCACCAAAGGTAAGTACAGTGCTGGCCAAAAGTATTGGCACCCCTGCAATTCTGTCAGATAATACTCAGTTTCTTCCTGAAAATGATTGCAATCACAAATTCTTTGGTATTATTCTCTTCATTTAATTTGTCTTCAATGAAAAAAAACACAAAAAGAATTGTCCTAAAGCCAAATTGGATATAATTCCACACCAAACCTAAAAAAGGGGGTGGACAAAAGTATTGGCACCGTTTGAAAAATCATGTGATGCTTCTCTAATTCGTGTAATTAACAGCACCTGTAACTTACCTGAGGCACCTAACAGGTGTTGGCAATAACTAAATCACACTTGCAGCCAGTTAACATGGATTAAAGTTCACTCAACCTCTGTCCTGTGTCCTTGTGTGTACCACATTGAGCATGGAGAAAAGAAAGAAGACCAAAGAACTGTCTGAGGACTTGAGAAACCAAATTGTGAGGAAGCATGAGTAATCTCAAGGCTACAAGTCCATCTCCAAAGACCTGAATGTTCCTGTGTCTTCCGTGCGCAGTGTCATCAAGAAGTTTAAAGCCCATGGCACTGTGGCTAACCTCCCTAGATGTGGACAGAAAAGAAAAATTGACGAGAGATTTCAACGCAAGATTGTGCAGATGGTGGATAAAGAACCTCGACTAACATCCAAACAAGTTCAAGCTGCCCTGCAGTCCGAGGGTACAACAGTGTCAACCCGTACTATCCGTCGGCGTCTGAATGAAAAGGGACTGTATGGTAGGATACCCAGGAAGACCCCACTTCTTACCCCGAGACATAAAAAAGCCAGGCTGGAGTTTGCCAAAACTTACCTGAGAAAGCCTAAAACGTTTTGGAAGAATGTTCTCTGGTTAGATGAGACAAAAGTAGAGCTTTTTGGGAAAAAGCGTCAACATAGAGTGTACAGGAAAAAAAAAAGAGGCATTCAAAGAAAAGAACACGGTCCCTACAGTCAAACATGGCGGAGGTTCCCTGATGTTTTGGGGTTGCTTTGCTGCCTCTGGCACTGGACTGCTTGACCGTGTGCCTGGCATTATGAAGTCTGAAGACTGCCAACAAATTTTGCAGCATAATGTAGGGCCCAGTGTGAGAAAGCTGGGTCTGCCTCAGAGGTCATGAGGCCAGCAGGACAATGACCCAAAACACACTTCCAAAAGCACTATAAAATGGTTTGAGAGAAAGCACTGGAGACTTCTAAGGTGGCCAGCAATGAGTCTAGACCTAAATCCCATAGAACACCTGTGGAGAGATCTCAAAATGGTAGTTTGGAGAAGGAACCCTTCAAATATCAGGGACCTGGAGCAGTTTGCCAAAGAAGAATGGTCTACAATTCCAGCAGAGCATTGTAAGAAACTCATTGATGGTTACCGGAAGTGGTTGTTCGCAGTTATTTTGGCTAAAGGTTGTGCAACCAAGTATTAGGCTGAGGGTGCCAATACTTTTGTCCGGCCCTTTTTTGGAGTTTTGTGTGAAATGATCAATGATTTGATTTTTGCTTCATTCTCTTTTGTGTTTTTTCCTTGCAAGCAAATTAAATTAAGATTATAAGACCAATTTGTGATTGCAATCATTTTCAGGAAGAAACTGAGTATTATCTGACAGAATTGCAGGGGTGCCAATACTTTTGGCCAGCACTGTATAAGGCTATGTGCCCACGATGCAGAAATGAAGCAGAAAATTTCTGCAGCATTTCTGCATCTCCCTGGCAGAAAAAACGCATGCAGATTGTACATGCGTTTTTCCTGCCAGGGACATGCGGATTTGAAGTGTTATTCACATGCGTTTCCGCATGCAGATTGACAAGCGCTTTCCAGGCGATTTTAGCATCACTTGGAAAGTGCTTGACAACTAGGTCACACTATATAAATCCATGCAAACAGCATGGATTTATATAGTGTGACCGAAAGAATGTTTAAAAATAAAAAAATAAACCCATACTTACCTTCCGATGGCCCAGGGTGTGCTGCTGCGCTCTTTCCTGTCTGCCAGCTGATCGCGGGACACTGCACTGAAAGACCTGCTGTCACATGACTGTGACGTCACCGCAGGTCCTTCAGTCCTGCCCGCAAGCTCAGAGGAGGAGACCAGGGGCCGTCGGAAGGTGAATATAATCTTTATTTATTATTTTATTCTTTTTTTTACAGGTACAATGGTATCCTGGTCTGGATGAGAGTCTCCTCTCCTTCAGACTTGGGTACCATCCGCACATTGAAACGCATATAATCTGTGAGTACAAATGTACTGACACGGATTATATGCGTCTCAATGCAAGTCAATGGCGGCGATTACGCCGCGCTTCCGCAAAATTAATGGACATGCTGCGGATTTTTGAGCGCAGCATAAACGCTGCGGAAAAATGCGCAGCATGGGCATTGACAGTGTGGCTTGTCATTGAGGACCATGGGGGGCGGATTACCATGCGTTTTTGAAGCGTTTACTCTGCGGAAATTCCGCAGCATAAACGCTTGAAAAACGCATCGTGGGCACACAGCCTAAGTGTTATTATTTTAGTATGTGGAAAACATAAGGATTGAGAAGGGTTGTACAAATAGTGGTCAGTCCCAGTTAAAGGGAGCCTGTCATGTCAAAATATGTTATTTACCTTCAGATATGGTGTTAATCTTCAGGATAATAGCATTCTAAAGCTGCCCGGCCACCACACTGACAGTCCAGCTACCAGGAGGAAATGAACGTTATTCCTCCTGGCGGTCTCAGGCTTTTAGTAATAGCGTTGCGGCAGCAGCTTCATTCATAGCTCAGTACAGAGTGAGCGGCTGCTGTAACCATGCTCTGGCACTGACAGCCGTCTCTGTACTGATGCACTGCTGAGCCAGCTGTCCGTCAGTACTGGAGCATGGTTACAGCAGCTGCTCACTATGTTCTGAGCGGTCAATGAAGCCGTGCTCCTATGGTTGAAAACCAGAGGTGGCCAGAAGGAGTAAGGTTAATTTCCACCTGGTAGCCGGTGTCATGCACAGTTTAGGAAAGACTAAGTGCAACACGGTTGGCACGGTGGCTCAGTGGTTAGCACTGCAGCCTTGCAGCACTGAGGTCCTGGGTTCAAATCCCACCAAGGACTACATCTGCAAGGAGTTTGTATGTTCTCCCCGTGTTTGCGTGGGTTTCCTCCAGGTTCTCCAGTTTCCTCCCACACTCCAAAGACATACTGATAGGGAATTTAGATTGTGAGCCCCAATGGGGACAGTGCCGATAATGTCTGGAAATTTTCTGAATTGTAAAGCGCTGCGGAATATGTTGGCGCTATATAAATAAAAAGATTATTATTATTACACGAAGGAATGAGGGGAAGGGAGCCCAGACACTAAGGACAGAAGGGTTGGAGACCTCCTAGGCTGATCTGATATCACCCTGTCTCCCCTATTGTCCCTATATTGGTTGCTCACCAATCGGGAGCAGGAACCTAAAACCCTGTCTCTCCCTAGAGCTAGGGTCTGGCTAGGGAACGGGGAAGATGAGCGCTAGTCAGTCCCTTCTAACACTAAAAACAGCAAGGGGAGACAGACACGGGGAAGTAGCTTAGCTTGAGTCGACTTCAGAGAGATTACAACATGGCCTCCTAGCACCAGAGATGAAGTAAGAACTGCACTTGCTCCAAGCCTTCACAAGGGGTCATGTGAATATCACTGGCGCCTCCCTATTGCAAAGTGAAGGTATTTATACACTCAGGCCAGGGTGTTTAATTAGCAAGAGGAAGGTAGCTGCTGGGTCCTAGAGTGAGACAGATCTAAGGTGGTGTCTGTAATACCAAACGAAGAGATCCAACCAACTGCAGGGCGACTGTCTGTCACATCTGGCACACTCATGACATCCGGACTGTCAGCTGCACAGCTTTACAACGCTATTAACCTGCAGATTAACCCCATATCTGCAGGTTAATAGAGTGAAAAACTTCAACTGCTGCTCAATGGTCAAAATCATTATGCAGCACTTCAAAAGGTGTAGCCTAGAAATAACGGACTACTGGGCGTCGCTATTCCCCTTCTCAAAGGGATGTGTTCTTACACAGTCTGATATTGGGAGGGATAATGGTCCAGTGTCAGACTGTTGATAGAAGAATAGTGACAATTTGTTCAATTAAGGCCACATTCACACATCTGTGTGTCTCGGTCTGAGTACAGACCATCATTCACGGTCTGGCCACAGGTCTTTTGACCGAAAATTGACAACCTCATAAGCATATACAGTATGAGGCTGTAAAGTTCAGGTTAGGAGACCTGCGGCCAGTTGGTGAATACCTGTCTGTACTCTTCCTGTGACACATACATGTGCCCTGCGGTCTTTCAAATCTGCAGCATGTCAGTTTATCTTGCGGCTCCGTATGTGGATTTTCCCCATAGACTTGCATCAATGAGGAAAGTCCATATGTGGAAAAAAAAATTGCGGCCGCTCATTTGCATAATGAGGGCGGAAGTGGTACAAATGTTCTGCAGCGTTGGGGCCGCAGCGGCTCCTCATCGTGGGAACTTTCCCTTAGAGGTGGGGTCCACATCCGAGGTACTGCTAAGGCAGCTTCATCGTGGATGATATGCCATGAATTCTCCAGCTGTAACATTGTGGTCTGTATTATTTTCCTTGGCAGTTGATGAGGAGCTGGGTAGAGATTGGCACAGGTTGACCACTCGCAACTTAAAAATTTGGATCAACACCAGTAACTGTAAGCCACATCCCAGAGTTATATCAGAGATAATTTGTCGGTGTGTGATAAAATAATTCTGAGACTCTAAGATGTTGAGAGCGCTTGACCATAGGTGCTCCTCATATGGCCGTTGTAGAAGATGGGAACAGTATTTGTCTACATGGTCCTGGGTGCGCAATATGAGTGTGGCGTAAGGGGTTTTGAGTAACTATAGAGGCATACAATGGGATACTTGCAGCGTTTCAACAAGGGCTGTGGAGTCAGTAAGCCAAACCTCCGACTCCTCAATTTCCATGACTCCGACTCCACGACGCCGACTCCCTCATACATGGCTCATGTTTAAGTGATAAATTTACTGTAGTACAGATTCATCTCAGTTAAAAGTCTAGACCCTTAGATCAGGAATAGGACAGACATTTATAGGACATTTCATAACTTTCCCGAATTCTGATGAAAAAATATTCCCCACAAACTACATTAAACTACTGTACCCAATTTATTATATATTTTAGGAGTTGGAGTCGGTCCATTTTATATCGACTCCAACTCCACCAAAATGGGCACCGACTCAGACTCCACAGCCCTAGTTTCAACTAATATAATCACAGAATCTAATGCCCAATTGATTGGATTATGGTATTTATATTCTGCTCTAAAGTCAGAAGAAGAATCCTGACTCCTTTATTTTTCAATGAGAACCTAATACAAATCATTTAGGTATTTATCGCGTATCTGGCCTATTAGAGCATTACATTCTGTGTGCTGTGATTATACATTGTTTTTTGGCTTTGAATTTTATATCTGGGTATCCAACTTGTTTGGTGATCTTATTGCTGAGATTAGGTCTGTGAGTTATACATTTGGAGTTGTCCTACCATCTCTCTCCGATGTAGGCTGCATGGTGTGATGTGAACAGCGCCTTGACTAAACCTCAATGTATTATTATTATTTAAGATTTTACAATATACTACCGTGCTGCAGAATCTTATATAATGCATAAAGTAGAGACTTGGATCTATAGGAATCAGCATAAATAGCCCTTATTAGTGTCAGAGAAACACAGATCCTGTGTAAGACCTACACAGAATAACGCTGTGCTTCTTAACATGGTGCCCAATATGTCTGGAGTATCTTCAATTGCACAATCCCACTGTGCCGGATAAGCCCTAGAGCTGGTATCACACAGAATATATACACATTGCAGGTCTCTATGCATTATATAGGATTTGGTAGCACTGTAGTATATTGTAAATTCTTTTGTATTTTCCTTGACGGGTCAGCACACAGAACCTGTCCCTCTTCCAGCATCTACACTTCATACTTAGTTGATTAAGGAATAGCGCCTTTTTTTACATTTATATTTTTATTATTATTATTATTATTATTATTTTATTTTAATTTTATTTTTTGCACATAAAAGGGGGTTACATACAAAATACAAATATAGATTACAGAGAACAAATTAACAATGACAGACAGGTAAAAAGGGGAGAGCACCCTGCCCATGCGGGCTGACAGTCTATCGGATAATGGGGAAGGAGACAGTAGGTTGTGGGGTTTGCAGCAAGTCTATGTTTTTACTACATAACAGGGGTGGGGAGCCTCATGCCCTTGATGACCTTTTATCTGTCCCCCGGGCAGATTCCCGGGGACCACAGTGCTTGTGGCGTCAGCTGTATTTTAAAAGCCACCAGCCCATTAATATCCTCTTGTTCTATGAGCACACACTGTTCACTACTGAGCGCCGAGGCACGTACAATGAAAGATTATGTCCTTACACCAGCGCCAGCGTCAGGATGTACTTTGTGGGCAGAGTTAGGGCGCAATTTGTGCGGCCCCCGAAGGATGGTAAAAATATCCAAATGGCCCTTGGCAGGAAAAAAATTCCCCACCCCTGATGTACAGCATCTGACTTTCCAGAATGCAAGTTACCAAACACAGAACACTAAGAAATGTTGGCAGATTTAATCTCTGAAGTTTGAAAAATATTGTATTCCGGACAATAGTATACGCTGTAAGTTGCCTTGCCTTGTCTTTGCTCTGCATATGGATGAAACTTGTGCAGGCTGCATTGTATCCTCATTATTTAGTATACACTGTCCATATTTATCTGATCCTGCAGACTCCGGGCGCAGACATGGTGCTGAACGGTATTAAAGCCGTGTTTTTTGACATGGATAACACATTGATTGACACATCTGGAGCCAGCAAAAAAGCAATAGAGGAGGTAAGTAACATGGAAATCTGTTTGTTACACCACAATGCAAGTGTTGTCGAGCCACATCATTGCAGGTGACTATTCAGAATAAGTCATTGTGTGTACACGAGTAATAAGTATCTCGAAGCACGGTGTCACCTGTATGATGGATGTTTTGCACTCCATCTTGAGGGAAAATAGGAGCTTACTCCATACTGTTATACATTGCACTCAATATTAGAAAAGTATGTCCAAGAAACTAAAGCAAAACCAAAATCAAGGACCAGCACACCTGTTAGTGTAAGTGCTATGTGTAGGTGCACATTCACACTATGGCCATTAACAGACAAAGCCTAGAATAAAAACAAATAGATACCTTGCAGTAAATGAATAATAGTAATAGTGTAAAAGCCATCCCACCACGACAAGGTGACCCCAATCAGGATGGTCCCTACCTCTAGTACCTCACTTCTCTATGTGCCAGCAGGCCTCAAGATAGACAGGGGAGGGGGTAGGGCAGGACTGGGACCATCCTGATTGGGTGCATCTTGTCGCGGTGCTATGATTTTTATCTATTTATTTACTGCAGGGTATCTATTTGTTTTTATTTTAGGCTTTGTCTGTTAATGGCCACAGTGTGAATGTGCACCTACACATTGCACTTATACTAATGGGTATGCTGGCCTTGATTTTGGTCTTGCTTTAGTTCTTGTACTTGGTACATGTGGAGCAGGGACCACTCCCCTTTGGGCTCCGCACCTTGTCTATTTAGCTTTCCACAGGCAGGTGTAAAAAAAAAAAAAAACAGTCAGGTCCAGCTCCTGCTCTGTCCCCATTTATTGAGGCCTGCTGGCACATGACGAGGGGAGATACTAGAGGTAGGGACCATCCTGATTGGGTACACTTTGTCGCGGTGGTATGGCTTTTACGCTCTTATGATCAAAATGGTGACAACGAAGTATCCTATGTTTTTTACATGTACCACTATTAATTAGGATTATTTTATGACCCTGCAGTTTACTGAAAATGTAGCAATTGCACTGTGTAATATTTGGTTTAGTGAATTAGATTCTCTTGTGTTTAATACCATTATCTTACATGACACCTTATTCAAAGGGTTAATTGATCCAAATGTGATACTCTGACTTGTCATAAGATCACATGGATAGAGCCTGAGTAGCAGGATAACATCTTTGGTACCACAAAATAAAAGACAATAACTACACGTAAATTATAGTATATATAAAAAAAAATAAAACATGGTCCTAAAAATAGTACAGTATAACTTATTACACAAATGAATCCTTCAATAAAGTGCAGTACAAAGAATAAAACCTTATCATAGTCTATCCATAAAACCCAGTGGTTAAGTACACGAGATATGGTTTGTGCAAATACCTGCAGTTATACTGTACTGGTACATATACACATAGATATTATCCATATATAGGCCACATAAGTAAAGTGAATGCAGTATAAGAATGAATGGAAGGTGTTGGAGGGTGAGTGCCTAATCTACTATATAATCGGCTTATCCCGTCTGTCTGTCCGTCCAGGAAATCCCGCGTTGCTGATTGGTCCGGCCACGGCCAATCAGCGACGCGGGATTTCAGAACAAGTCGGGAGATAGCAGGCTGACTCCGCCCATGTGGTCATGTGACTCACCAACTGCCCATGACGTACTGAACACGTTCTGTCAGTCACAGTGTGACACACTTCTGTCACGTTTACTAAACATGGTCAGTCAGAGTGTGACGCACTTCTGTCACGTTCAGTGAACACGGTCAGTCACAGTGTGATGGACTTCTGTCACGTTTCATTCACCATGGTACGCGGAACAGGAGACCCCTGGCTGCAGCCGCAAATAGTCGTGATGTAAGCGGAGGCAAGAGCCGGCTGCAGCCGGGGGAATTACGTGCTGGCTGTGCGTGGTCAGCGATGTTGTCACAAGCAGTATTGACAACATGACGTAATTACAAAATTCATTAGGGACCCCGGGGGGATACATTGGGGGGTTAATTTAAAGTAGTGCACAACCCATTTAAACACTGCTTCGCTGATTAGTCGCGCCCAGTCGGCTGCATACATATTCTAGAATACCCGATGCGTTAGAATCGGGCCACCATCTAGTAGATTAATAATTGATCGCATAAATAAAGTGCAATGCAAAAAAGAGGCTCCTCAATCATGGTCACCAGGTAAAGTTATACAATCCCCCCAGGAAGAAGCTAGACGCGAAACGCGCATTGGAGCCTTATTGCTATTTACTCATGGTTGTATGTCTTGATCTTCCCTCTATTTGTGCCTACTTTGGTTCATCACTCTAATGCTATGTAAATAAGTTTGACTACTGTGGTCCCATATACTTTGCTATTCTGCTGCTGCACTGCACTTTATTCATGGGCTCTACTTGTGGTGGAGTGTTTGCTATGGCATCCATTACGGTATAACTTTACCTGGTGACCATGATTGGGGAGCCTCTTTTTTGCACTACACTATATTTATGTGATCAATTATTAATCTATTAGGCATTCTCACCCTACAACACTTTCCATTCATTCTTATACTGCATTCACTTTACCTACAGTGGTGGCCAAAAGTATTGGCACCCCTGCAATTCTGTCAGATAATACTCAGTTTCTTCCTGAAAATGATTGCAATCACAAATTCTTTGGTATAATTTGTCTTCAATGAAAAAACACAAAAAGAATTGTCCTAAAGCCAAATTGGATACAATTCCACAGCAAACCTAAAAAAGGGGGTGGACAAAAGTATTGGCACTGTTTGAAAAATCATGTGATGCTTCTCTAATTGGTGTAATTAACAGCACCTGTAACTTACCTGTGGCACCTAACAGGTGTTGGCAATAACTAAATCACACTTGCAGCCAGTTAACATGGATTAAAGTTGACTCAGCCTCTGTCCTGTGTCCTTGTGTGAACCACATTGAGCATGGAGAAAAGAAAGAAGACCAAAGAACTGTCTGAGGACTTGAGAAACCAAATTGTGAGGAAGCATGAGCAGTCTCAAGGCTACAAGTCCATCTCCAAAGACCTGAATGTTCCTGTGTCTTCCGTGCGCAGTGTCATCAAGAAGTTTAAAGCCCATGGCACTGTGGCTAACCTCCCTAGATGTGGACGGAAAAGAAAAATTGACGAGAGATTTCAACGCAAGATTGTGGGGATGGTGGATAAAGAACGTCGACTAACATCCAAACAAGTTCAAGCTGCCCTGCAGTCCGAGGGTACAACAGTGTCAAACCGTACTATCCATCGGCGTCTGAATGAAAAGGGACTGTATGGTAGGATACCCAGGAAGACCCCACTTCTTACCCCGAGACATAAAAAGCCAGGCTGGAGTTTGCCAAAACTTACCTGAGAAAGCCTAAAACGTTTTGGAAGAATGTTCTCTGCGGTTGTCTTTATTGCCTGTGAGCGGCGCTATTGTTGGCCGCTCACAGGCATCACGTGACCCCCAGCTGCAGCCGGCTCTGGCATCCGCTGATGTCACGTTAAGTGAGGCGTGACCCAGAGACTCTCTCCCCGGGGTGAATGCTGGGCTGTGGGCGGGGTTTCCCCGCGCTTCACAGCTCAGCATCCACAGTGCGCTTTCCTAATGAGCACAGGAGAGTGAAAGCGCGCAGTGGATGCTGAGTGTGACGCACGGGGAAACCCTGCCCACAGCCCAGCATCCACTCCAGGGTGCGCGTCAGTGGGTCACGCCTCACTTGACGTGACATCAGCGGATGCCAGAGCCGGCTGCTGCCGGAGGTCACGTGATACCTGTGAGTGGCTACCAATAGCGCCGCTCACAGGCAATAAAGAACAAGCAAGGTATTTACAAAAACACTTAGGCTGTGTGCCCACTATGCGTTTTCCAAGCGTTTATGCTGCGGAATTTCCGCAGCGGAAACACTTGGTAATCCGTCCCCCATGGTCCCCAATGACAAGTCGCAATGTCAATGCTGCGCTCAAAAATCCGCAGCATGTCCATTAATTTTGCGGACACGCCGCTTAATCACCGCCATTGACTTGCATTGGAACGCTTGGTTTCCGCATCACTGCATCTGTACATGCGGAATCCAAACGTTTCAATGTCGGATGGTACCCGGGTGTGGAGGACAGGGGACTCTCCTCCTGACCCAGGTACCATAGAACCTGTAAAAAAAAGAATAAAATAAAAAATAAATTTTATACTTACCTTCCGACTCCTTCTCTGTGCTTGCCGGCAGATCGCGGTAGACTGTAGGACCTGCGCTGACGTCACAGTCATGTGACGGCAGGTCCTAGTGCAGTGTACCGCGATCTGCCGGCAGCCGGAACGCAGCGAAGCAAGACACCAGGGGCCATCGAAAGGTAAGTATATATTTATTTTTTTATTTTTAACCATTCTTTACGGTCAAACTATATAAATCCATGCCTGTTGTCAAGCACTTTCCAAGTGATGCTAAATGCTTGGAAAGCGCTTGACACCCGCATGCAGAAATGCAAGTGAAGAACGCTTCACATCCGCATGTCCCTGGCAGGAAAAACGCATGTACAATCTGCATGCATTTTTTTCTGCCAGGGAGATGCAGAAACGCTCAGGAAAAAATCCTTACAGTGGGGAAAAAAAGTATTTAGTCAGCCACCAATTGTGCAAGTTCTCCCACTTAAAAAGATGAGAGAGGCCTGTAATTGACATCATAGGTAGACCTCAGCTATGAGAGACAAAATGAGAAAACAAATCCTGAAAATCACACTGTCTGATTTGGAAAGAAATTTTTTTCAATTTTGGTGGAAAATAAGTATTTGGTCAATTACAAGCAAGATTTCTGGCTCTCACAGACCTGTAACTTCTTCTTTAACAGGCTCCTCTGTCCTCTACTCATTACCTGTAGTACTGGAACCTGTTTGAAATTGTTATCAGTATAAAAGACACCTGTCCGCACCCTCAAACAGTCACACTCCAATCTCCACTATTGTGAAGACCAAAGAGCTGTCGAAGGACACCAGAAACAAAATTATAGCCCTGCACCAGGCTGGGAAGACTGAATCTGCAATAGGCAAGCAGCTTGGTGTGAAGAAAGCAACTGTGGGAGCAATAATTAGAAAATGGAAGACATACAAGACCACTGATAATCTCCCTCGATCTGGGGCTCCACAAGGGATCTCACCCCGTGGGGTCAAAATGATCTCAAGAACGGTGAGCAAAAATGCCAGAACCTAGTGAATGACCTGCAGAGAGTTTCGACCAACATTACACAGGCTACCATCAGTAACACACTACGCCGCCAGGGACTCAGATCCTGCAATGCCAGATGTGTCCCCTTGCTTAAGCCATTACATGTCCGGGCCCGTCTGAAGTTTTTTAGAGCGCATTTGGATGATCCAGGAGAGTATTGGGAGAATGTCATATGGTCAGATGAAACCAAAGTAGAACTGTTTGGTAGAAACACAACTCATTGTGTTTGGAGAAGAAAGAATGCTGAGTTGCATCCAAAGAACACCATACCTACTGTGAAGCATGGGGGTGGCAACATCATGCTTTGGGGCTGTTTCTCTGCCAATGGACCAAGACGACTAATCTGTGTACATGAAAGAATGAATGGGGCCATGTATCGTGAGATTTTGAGTGCAGACCTCTGTTAGAACCCTCCTGTTTGTTTTTTCCATCTTGTGTTTTGCGGTCACGTGACCATCTGCCTTTATATTCCAGCTGCACCCTTTTGGCTGTGCTGGACTTCAGTGTTTGACTGTTTCTCTAGCCAGGAGCTTCTGTGCCTTTCTCTGTCAGTTCGCTTGGTCCTTCTGGGCCCTCTAGTACCTTTTTGTCAGTTTGTCTTTTTTGTGTTCTGCAACTACTTCTCTGTTTAGGAGGTGTCCCATTTTTTGTCCCAGTCCTTAGTTCTTTTAGGGACCCCTCCCCTTTATGCTATAGGTCTTCGTTCAGACTAGCCGAGGACTAAGACGGGTCTGTTTGCTAGGAACTGGCAGCCCGCTGTTTATTTCTTTGATATAATCATGCCTTACTAATTTCACATTTATTTATTTGTATATTTTAAGATTGTTCACTTTTAAACACCACTTCATCCACATTCACCATTTACATGCACGCATCCAACATTCACACTATATACGTACACTCACTTATACACTTACAATACAGACTAAAGATACATAAGACTATTGTGTATCACATTACCCATGACCTCTGTCTACACTATATATGCACCATCTGCTGGTGCGCATGCGACCTTTGTCAGCGCTCCGGACTTCGGGGAATCTGGCCAAAAATGGCAAATGGGGTTCAATGCCGATAAATGTAAGGTCATGCACATGGGAAAGAAAAACAGCAGTCACCCATACATATTAAATGGGAAACCGTTGGGGAAATCTGACATGGAGAAGGACCTGGGCGTCTTGGTTAATAGCAAATTAAATTGGAGTGCCCAGTGTCAGGCAGCAGCTGCGAAGGCAAATAGAGTCATGGCATGCATCAGAAGAGGAATAGGGGCATATGATGAGAACATTGTTCTTCCTCTGTATAAAGCGCTGGTAAGGCCGCACTTAGAATATTGTGCACAGTTCTGGGCTCCGGTGCTCAGGAAAGACATATTGGAGCTAGAGAGGGTACAAAGGAGGGCGACTAAGGTAATAAAGGGAATGGAGGGACTAGAATACCCAGAGAGGTTGTCAAAATTAGGCCTATTTACGTTGGAAAAGAGAAGGCTTAGGGGAGACCTCATAAACATGTATAAATACATCAGCGGGCAGTACAGAGATCTCTCCCATGACCTGTTTATACCAAGGATGGTGACAAAGACGAGGGGGCACACTATGCGTCTGGAGGAAAGGAGGTTCCTGCACCAGCATAGAAGGGGATTCTTTACGGTCAGAGCCGTGAGACTCTGGAACTCTCTGGGAGAGGAAGTGGTGATGTCCAACTCACTTAATGAGTTCAAGAGAGGCCTGGACGCCTTTCTTGAGAACAATAAAATTACATCTTATGCTTAGTTAATTAATCCAGGGATTTAATCTGACTGCCAGATTGGTGTCGGGAAGTGAATTTTTCCTCAATGATGTAAATTGGCCTATACTGCATGGTTTTTTTTGCCTTCCCCTGGATCAACGCTGCGGAATAGCTGCAGTGCACAAGAAATAGGCTGAACTGGATGGACGCTTGTCTTTTTTCGGCCTTATAAACTATGTAACTATGTAACACAGTGGGAGCGCACGCGCAGCAAACCTCATGTAACCATGGGGATGCTTACAGCGTGCGTTCCACGGGCCGGAAACCGGAAGTCACGTTACCAGGAAGCGCGACGGGGTCAGCACGCGCCAATTACAGCCGACGGTGTCTCGGTCCCATGATGTTTCTCCACCACTCTGATTGGGTGATACCACACATAAGAAGACAATCACTTCCCTTGCATTTCCATGCCACCTGAGGAAGTCAACAGACGAAACGTGCTTAGGGGATGAGGGACCTCGCATAATTCTGGTGCCTGCACAATAGTGGTTCTGCGGTATGTTACCATCTCTTTTACTTTGATCACTGTATCTATACTGTTATGGTTTAACATACAATTCATTGGCTAAATTACAGCACTATTGTGTAGTAGTAGTATACTATTAATAGGTACACTTACACTCTTACACTCATATGCAATCTTTTGGTCCCTCAAAGGACGGAGGTGCTTTTTAACTATTATGTGTTTGTATATTTTATCCTAATAAAGTTTTGTGCTTGCTGAATTAATTCGGTCTTCTGTGCATATATAAGATTTGGACCGAATTATATGATATCTATGGTTATGTTCTGTCAGCAACTCCATTTATATTTGTAGGACAAATATGCTTTTTTGATTATAATTCTACAGTGGATGTAGAAAGTTTAAAGGAGTTGTCCACTACTTTTTTAATTGCCCCAATATAGTTAGCATGTGGCCATACTTTTTTTTGTAAATACCTTTAGTTGTATATACAGTGGGTGCGGAAAGTATTTAGACCCCTTTAAATTTTTCACTCTTTGTTTCATTGCGGCCATTTGGTAAATTCTAAAAAGTTCATTGTTTTTCTCATTAAAGTACACTCTGCATGCCATCTTGACTGAAAAAACCCAGAAATTTAGACATTTTTGCAAATTTATTAAAAAAGAAAAACTGAAATATCACATGGTCATAAGTATTCAGACCTTTTGCTCAGACACTCATATTTAAGTCACATGCTGTCCATTTCCTTGTGGTCCTCCTTGAGATGGTTCTACTCCTTCATTGGAGTCCAGCTGTGTTTAATTAAACTGATAGGGCTTGATTTGGAAAGGCACACACCTGTCTATATAAGACCTCACAGCGCATGTCAGACCAAATGAGAATCATGAGCTCAAAGGAACTGCCCAAGGAGCTCAGAGACAAAAGAATTTCTGCAGTACTCAAGGTTCCTAAGAGCACAGTGGCCTCCATAATCCTTAAATGGAAAAAGTTGAGCTCCAGAGATGCAGTAGGGAGATAGGAGAAAGTTCACAAAGTTAACTATCACTGCTGCCCTCTGCCAGTCGGGCCTTTATGGCAGAGTGGCCTGACGGAAGCCTCTCCTCAGTGCAAGCCATATGAAAGCCCGCATACAGTTTGCTCAAAAACACATGAAGGACTCCCAGGCTATGAGAAATAAAATTCTCTGGTCTGATGAGACGATAATTCTAAGCGGTATGTGTGGAGAAAACCAGGCACTGCTCATCACCTGCCCAATACAATCCCAACAGTGAAACATGGTGGTGGCAGCATCATGCTATGGGGGTATTTTTCAGCTGCAGGGACAGGACGACTGGTTGCAATTGAAGGAAACATGAATGCAGGCACGTACAGAGATATCCTGGATAAAAACCTCTTCCAGAGTGCTCTGGACCACAGACTTGGCCAAAGGTTCACCTTCCAACAAGACATTGACCCTAAGCACACAGCCAAATAACAAAGAAGTGGCTTCAACACAACTCTGACCATTCTTGACTGGCCCAGCCAGAGCCCTGACCTAAACCCAATTGAGCATCTCTGGAGAGACCTGAAAATGGCTGTCCACCAACGTTCACCATCCAACCTGACGGAACTGGAGAGGATCTGCAAAGAAGAATGGCAGAGGATTCCCAAATCCAGGTGTGATAAACTTGTTGCATCATTCCCAAGAAGACTCATGGCTGTACTAGCTTAAAAGGGTGCTTCTACTCAATACTGAGCAAAGGGTTTGAATACTTATGACCATGTGATATTTCAGTTTTTCTTTTTTAATAAATTTGCAAAAATGTCTACATTTCTGTTTTTTTTCAATCAAGATGGGGTGCAAAGTGTACTTTAATGAGAAAAAAATGAACTTTTTAGAATTTACCAAATGGCTGCAATGAAACAAAGAGTGAAAAATTTAAAGGGGTCTGAATACTTTCCGTACGCACTTTATTGCCTGTGAGCGGCGCTATCACTGGCCGCTCACAGGCAATCACTGGTCGCTCACAGGCATCACGTGACCGCCGGCTCTGACATCCGCTGATGTCACGTCAAGTTCCGGGTGCAGCCGGGCATAACTCAGTGCTGCGTTCCACGGTGAGTGATGGACTGTTGGCAGGGTTACCCTGCGTGTCACACCCAGCATCCACCGCGCGCTTTCCATCTCCCCATTCATTGGGAAAGTGCGTGGTGGATGCTGAGTGTGACGCGTGGGGTAACCCCGCCCACAGCCCAGCATCCACTGCGGGGACCGCGTCACTGATGTCACACCTCACTTGACGTGACCTCAGCGGAAGAAAAAGCCGGGGGTCACATGATGCCTGTGAGCAGCCAGTTTTAGCGCCGTTCACAGGCAATACATACAACTAAAGGTATTTACAAAAAAACTTATGGCCACATGCTAAATACATTGGAGCAATTCAAAAAAGTACTGGACAACTTCTTTAAACACTACTATTAAAATCACAGGTTTTTGTCATGTAAAAAAGCCTCATACCAACAAGAATCACTTCAACTTTTTCCACATTTAGTGTCACCCATCTGTACAATTCAATTGAAAAATAAACTGAACTCTTTAGAGTGGAAAAAGAAAAATATAAAACATAAATATGTGGTTGCATAAATATGCACACCCTTAAACTAATACATTTGAATTTATGACAGCATTCAGTCTTTTTGGCTAGGAATCTATCAGCATGGCATATATAGAAGTGGAAGTCTTGCCCACTCTTCTTTGCAGTAGTCTCCACATCAGTCAGATTGTCAGGGCATCTCTGGTATACAGCACCCTTTTCAGGTTATTCACGGATTTTCAATTGGAATCAGGTTTGGGCTCTGGCTGGGTCATTCCAACATTTGATCCTCCTTGACTAAAGCTCCAGTTCCAGCTGCCGAAAAACAGCCCCAAAACATAATGCAGACTCCACCATGCTTTTGTGTGGGTATGGTGTTCTTTTTGTGACGCACAGTGTTAGCTATGCACCAAACATAATATTAAAAGGTATGATCAAAAAGTTTAACATTGGTCTCATCAGATCATAACACGTTTTCCCACATGATTTTGGCTTACTTGATGTAGGTTTTGGTAAAAGGTAGATTGGTTTGGCCAGTGATATTGTTGTCACATGCTCTGTAGTAACACTACTTTCTAGAAATTCCTGCATAATGTTGCTGTAGGCCTCTTGGCAGCCTCACTGACCAATTTTCTCTGCCTTTTCATCAGTTTTGAGGGATGTCCAGTTCTAGGTAATGTCACTATTGTGCCAAATTAAAGTCACTTCTTGATGACCGTCTTCACAGTGTTCCTTGGGATAGCTAATGGTTTGGAAATTTTATTGTACCCTTCTCCTGACTGATAACTTTCCACAATGAGATCCTGAGATCCCTTTGCTGTGTTGTAAGCTGTTTATGGACCATCGCTTTTGCTGTAAAATGCAACTAAGAAAATGTCAGTAAAATCCTACTTGAACAGATAAACTTTTATATGGTGTTAATCAGTATTACTTTACATGATAGCAGTTGTGTACTGACTACTATTTGACGTTTAAATGTAATTGGCTAATTCTGAACACAACTGCATTCCCATATATTAGCAGCTGTTCACACTTATGCAACATTTTAGTTCCCACATCAAAATGATTTGTTTGTTTCTCAATGGATTTGTACAGATTATAGGTGGAAAAAGTTCTGAAATTATTATCTTTTGACCTAAAAGAAGCCTGCCATTTTAACAGGAGTGTGTAGACTTTTTATATCCACTGGTAGGGATCAAGCGCCTTTTTTTTAATCCTTCTTACTGTATACATTATCTTTTGTCTTCGTCACTTCCCTTCAGTTTACTATGTAATGTATTTGCTATATTTTCACAGGTACTAAAATTACTGGTAGACAAGAGCCAGTTCAGCGAAGGAGAAGCCCAAATTATATGTAACCATTTCCAAACAAAACTTTTCCATGAAAATTTTGATTCCTACAAAATGACTATGGATGACCTTAGGGTTTCACATTTTGAAACCTCCATGGAGGAGATAAGATCTGGAGATTATAAAGATTTAGCCAAAGAATGTTATAATATTTGGAAAACATGTCGCCTCCAACTCCTGACCATGTCAGAAAGTACCAAAAATATGCTGAGTGAGCTTCGAAAATCTACCATCTTGGTACTGCTCACCAATGGACAAAGGCAAGTTCAGAGAGAGAAAATCGAGGCTTGTGGCATCAGTCCATACTTTGATGCTGTGGTGGTGGGAGGAGAACATGCGGAAGAGAAGCCGGCACCATCGATATTTCTTCATTGCTGTGACCTTGTGCTGGTGAAACCGGAGGACTGTGTGATGGTCGGTGACAATCTGGATACTGATATTCTCGGAGGACTGAATGCTGGACTCAAGGCAACTATTTGGTTAAATAGAAATCCACATGAAAACAGCAACCCCAAGCCCACACCTCACTACATCATTGATTGTGTGACCCACCTCCCTGACGTACTAAGGAATTTACAGTAGCTGAAGACCTTCATTGGGCGCAAAAAGACTACTTACATCCTTACGTCATAATAAAGGGAGAAAAGGTGTGAAAGAGTAACAGATCATCACTATACTGCAATAAAAGTCTATTGCGCACTCAGCCATCTATAGACTATTGACTCCAGACTAATCTGCCACATTTTCAATAATTATATACCTGGTACGCTGGGTTTACACTACACAATAGCAGCAATTAAACCACCACCAATCAGCTACATGTTTGCCCATAGGCGTTAATTTAACAACCCTTTTAGACACACCGACCACACTTCCAATGTTCACAGAACGATCGGTAAAAGATCCTTCTGTGCACATAAACTGTTATTGTCCTTGGCAGCACATCTCCTGTTTATACATTAAGATCTGATACTGAGAGTGATGATTTTTTTTAAAACTTGATTTTCACTGTACCCATCGAGTGCGCGTTTTGATCTTCTTTTAAGTGATTGGCAGCCTGTTTACAATGGCCAATCATCAGGAGACAAGCGTTCCTAGTTACGCTCATTCACTATAATCAGCCACTGTAAATGCATTTTTAAGAAGGAATTTATATTTTTAACGGTACAATGTCTATTAAAAGGGTGCTTTTAGTAATTAGGCCAGGGAGGTTAAAATAAAATGAAACTACCCTCTCAGACTGGTGACATTCTTCCATACCCAGCTCTGCATCCCCCTACCTGGTCTGCCAGGGTCTACAACCGGCAGGGGCGTCACGTGAGCGCTGCAGCCATTAAGTGTCCACTGAGCAGATGTAGAGTGCATATGTTTTCCAAGCGGAAGAATACTGCAGCATATCAGCGGTTACTGATCAGACAGTGCTATGGCCACAAATTTGTATTAATTGATACATTGAATAAATGCTCATGTATAGTGTATTATGGCCCCACGCAAATTAAGTTGTATGAGGATGTAATATAGTCAGTGTTGGCAAAACTGTACCCATCTATGCCTCTTAAGTTCATGTACATGGGGGAAAAAAAGCCAAGCTTGAGAAAGGCTCAAACACAGAACCGAATTTCTGTTGAATTTTATTGCATGGTCCATTTGATGCCACATAAGAGAAGCATTGCTTCTAGTGGCCAATATCTCTATAATCAGTTGCTGCTGTGTATACTGACAATACACACCCCGTGCCACCCACCAGTGTTCTGCATGCATTATGTCTTAAACCTTGGTTGTTTCATCATTAGGGTCTGTTCACAGCATGATCTCGGCATTATTTTTCCTATTATAAGACGCACTTTTCCCCAAAAAATTTTTGGAGAAAATGGGGGTGCGTCTTAGAATCTGAATTTAGCTTACCGGCTGCGGTGAAGTGGAGTCCCAGGGTCGCTGAAACAGGAAGCGGGGGCTCAGCACTGCCCAACACCCCCTCCTACCAACCTGGGGCCCGCAGCATCGCCCCACTCCTACCTCCGCCAAATACCACCTCCTACCATCCTGGGGTTCACAGCATCATGCCACTCCTACCTCCACCGAGCACCACCTCCTACCAGCCTGGGGCCCGTAGCATCACCCCACTCCTACATCCGCTGAACACAACTTCCTACCAGCCTGGGGCTCGTATCATCTCGTGCCGCTGCCACCAGCTTCCTGCAGCAGCGACCCCGGGATACCGCTCCACCGCCGCCGCTCCCAAAGTAAGCTACCATAAAAGAGGATTATAAGACACACCACCATTTTATTAAAGTTTTTTTTCCTATTTTCCTCCCCCAAATTTGGGGTGTGTCTTATAATCCACAAAATACGGTAAATACGTTTAAAAAAAACATACAAAAAAAGATATTGAAATATACCGCTTGATGGAGCCACAGACTCCAGTGGTCAAAAGTAGTTCAGCTAACAAACTTTACAACAGTTTTTTTTTTTTTTTTTTAAAGATGGTAGGCTGCACTTCTCTATTAAAGAAAAATAGTATGAAAACGATATATGGCATTTACATAAATACTTGACATTTACATGTATATTTTTTGTTGATTTAAAGTTTTCTGGCATTTATATTGAATGAATATTGAGATTATTTTTAATTATTTATATGAAAACAGACTGATTGTGACATCCACCAACACTAGTGAATATAGTAGAGGTTGAGTTGATTATTGGGTCATTTAACCAATGTAAAGACTTGTTACGATGAAAAGTTATGCAGTAATATAACTTATTAAAATGAAATACAGAAATAAAAATATTTGAAAATTACAACCAAGACGTGTACCATATTTATGAAAGATTTGCATCTTTTTAGACAAATATTTAAGCTGCAATGGCGAGAAACTAAAGCTGTGAAGCTTCGATGCACCTGATCTAAGGCTTCTATATAAGAGGCAGCGCTCCAATTCTTCTTCATACACCCATTACCCTGGATTTGAAAATTTGGCGTTCTGCTTCTCTCTTCACTTTTGCATCATCTTCAGCCTTGTTCTGCTAAACTGAGAGATTGTGCCAAAATTGCTGTTGACCAGTGCAACTTTTTCTGCATAATATCTGGCTGCATACACTTATACCACCTTATGGTTATCATTTTGGATCTGGTTGTAGAATTGTACAAGATATATTTTTGTGCAAGCCCCTTTTCTGATAAATTGGCCAGAATTTGTGCCACCCCCCCTTTTTGTTTTTTAAGTTTGAGATTTGTGCCTCTATATGTTTTAGTGCATCACCATTTTCAGGATAGAAGCAGCTGGCTGTAAATTAGATCAGCTTATCCTGGCTTGGCCATCTTTGCACACCTGCCATGCACGGTAATGCCATAGCCATGTTGACTACTGGCATTACTGTAATTGGTTGGCCGCATCGCATCATGGGGTGTTATAGAAGACCTGGTGACGTGTTGCTCGGCACACTGTGTCCAGGGAGAGTTATAGGAGGGAGAGCATAGTTTAGAGCAGGGATATGGTCAGAGTTTAATAATATTGCTATAGGTGTACTTGTATACTGGTCCTGCAGCATTAAAACAACAGACCTTTCCAGGGCTAAATATTTTCCTTTCTGTAGTAAAAACGCTGTTGCCTGCATTGAGTGGAGGGATGGTTTAGGATTAGAGGCATCTAGGCTTGGTTTAATATTGCTATTGTAGCACTTGTATACTACCGCTGCTGCACCATTAAAACAGTCCTTGTCTGGGTTAAATATTTTTTTTCTCTATTCATACTGTAAAGTCTGCAGGCATATATACCCAATTTAAAATGGGCAAGACGTTCGGCAAGGGATGGGGAAGTGGACGTGCTGCTGATAATGCACACCGAGGCCGTGGGCCAGGTGAAACTGTGCCTGCTGTGGGAGCATAAGTATCCACGAGACCTACCTTCCTGACCCACTTTGCAAGGGGGGTGAGGGACACCAGAACAGTGCGAACAGGTGATTGGAAGATGGAAGATAATGCTTCCAGTATGTTTCCCGGCACCAACCTGCCTTCCACACGGTCTAGTCGCACGAGCCAAGAGTCTGGACCACCCAATTCTCACCCTGATCCTCCTTCCTCCCACGATGACGAGTCACAGCAGGCAAGTGATCCCACACTTGGACACTCCGAGGAGCTCTTTACATTTACACTTATTGATTCTAGCATCTTGCCCTGCACATTTCAAGTGGAATATGAGAAGCTCATGTATAGTGTATATATATTTTAGCAGCCACGGTCAGTAGAAGATGACTGTGGGAAACAGAAATTAGTGTCTCAAGAGGTAGATGATGATGAGACACAGTTGCCAACTGTTGTTAAGTCAACAGGTCAGGAGAACCAGAGTGCCGAAGTGGAAGACGAGGTGATGGACGATGAAGTCACTGACCCAACCTGGGAAGATGCCATGCTGAGCAAGGATTCGCAGCAATTCAACAGGAAGAAAGAGGCACTGGGGTGGCCAGCAGTAGAAGCAACTTCCCCAGAACACCCACACTCGTCAAGTTCCCAGGCCGAGGGTTAGGCGTTCCCCAGTCTGGCACTTTTTAAACGAAAGTGCGGACGATAAATGCAACCTGTGCCTGACCACCACCAGCATGCTAAGGCACATGTCATCAAAGCACGCGACTAGGTGGGCCGAAGGCCTTGGTTTACAATCAGTGTGACACCACTGCCTTTTTCCCTGTCCATGACGCAGGCGCGGATGCCCCCCGCCCTGCACCTGTCGTTGCACATTTGAAAACACTATTAGCAACCAAGTCCAATTCCTTGTCCCATCTCAGCGTTCAGTTGCCCCTACCCCAGGCCTTCAGGCCTTGGAATGCACGCGTAAATACCCAGTCGCCCAAACACTAAACGGGCACGTTTCCAGACCTCTTGCCCTGGAAATGTTGCCATTTAGGCTTGTGGACACTGAGGCTTTCCGCAACCTCATGGCGGCAGCTGTCCCTTGATACTTGATCCCCATCCGCCACTATTTTTCCCAGTGTGCCATTCCCGCCTTATACCAGCACGTGTCCCATAACATCACCTGTACCCTGACCAACGCAGTTAGTGGGAAGGTGCACTTAACAACTAGCACATGGACAAGTTCTTGTGGCCAGGGACGCTACATTTCATTGATGGCACACTGGGTGAACCTAGTGGAGGCCAGGACCTAGTCGGACCCTGAGATGGCACATACAGTTAGGTCCATATATATTTGGACAGAGACAACATTTTTCTAATTTTGGTTCTAGACATTACCACAATGAATTTTAAACAAAACAATTCAGATGCAGTTGAAGTTCAGACTTTCAGCTTTCATTTGAGGGTATCCACATTAAAATTGGATGAAGGGTTTAGGAGTTTCAGCTCCTTAACATGTGCCACCCTGTTTTAAAAGGGACCAAAAGTAATTGGACAGATTAAATAATTGTAAATAAAATGTTTATTTCTAGTACTTGGTTGAAAACCCTTTTTTGGCAATGACTGCCTGAAGTCTTGAACTCATGGACATCACCAGACGCTGTTTCCTCCTTTTTGATGCTCTGCCAGGCCTTCACTGTGGTGGTTTTCAGTCGCTGTATGTTTGTGGGCCTTTTTGTCTGAAGTTTAGTCTTTAACAAGTGAAATGCATGCTCAATTGGGTTGAGATCAGGTGACTGACTTGGCCATTCAAGAATATTCCACTTCTTTGCTTTAATAAACTCCTGCGTTGCTTTGGCTTTATGTTTTGGGTCATTGTCCAGCTGTAGTATGAAACGACGACCAATCAGTTTGGCTGCATTTGGCTGGATCTGAGCACACAGTATGGCTCTGAATACATCAGAATTCATTCAGCTGCTTCTGTCCTGTGTCACATCAATAAACACTAGTGACCCAGTGCCACTGGCAGCCATGCATGCCCAAGCCATCACACTGCCTCTGCCGTGTTTTACAGATGATGTGGTATGCTTTGGATCATGAGCTGTACCACTCCTTCGTCATACTTTTCTCTTTCCATCATTCTGGAAGAGGTTGATCTTGGTTTCATCTGTCCAAAGAATGTTCTTCCAGAACTGTGCTGGCTTTTTTAGATGTTTTTTTAGCAAAATCCAGTCTAGCCTTTTTATTCTTGATGCTTATGAGTGGCTTGCACCGTGCAATGAACCCTCTGTATTTACTTTCATGCAGTCTTCTCTTTATGGTAGATTTGGATATTAATACGCCTACCTCCTGGAGAGTGTTGTTCACTTGGTTGGCTGTTGTGAAGGGGTTTCTCTTCACCATGGAGATTATTCTGCGATCATCCACCACTGTTGTCTTCCGTGGGCGCCCAGGTCTTTTTGCATTGATGAGTTCACCAGTGCTTTCTTTCTTTCTCAGGATGTACCAAACTGTAGATTTTGCCACTCCTAATATTGTAGCAATTTCTCGGATGGTTTTTTTCTGTTTTTGCAGCTAAAGGATGGCTTATTTCACCTGCATGGAGAGCTCCTTTGACCCCATGTTTACTTCACAGCAAACCCTTCCAAGTGCAAGCACCACACCTCAAATCAACTCCAGGCCTTTTATCTGCTTAATTGAGAATGACATAACGAAGGGATTGCCCACACCTGTCCATGAAATAGCCTTGGAGTCAATTGTACAATTACTTCTGGTCCCTTTAAAAACAGGGTGGCACATGTTAAGAAGCTGAAACTCCTAAACCCTTCATCCAATTTTAATCTGGATACCATCAAATGAAAGCTGAAAGTCTGAACTTCAACTGCATCTGAATTGTTTTAAAATTCATTGTGGTAATGTCTAGAACCAAAATTAGAAAAATGTTGTCTCTGTCCAAATATATATGGACCTAACTGTATGCTACCCACACCAAGGATTGCGGGCCCTAGTTCCATCAGGGTTCCTTACACCACCCAGTTCCTGCACCCACTCTTCCTCCATCTCCGAATTGTCATGCATATCAGTCGCAAGCTGGAAGCAGTGCAGCACTGCCTCAGTGAAACAGCAACAGGCTCAGCTAAAATTAATTTGTTTTAGGTGACAAACAGCACATCGCCTCAAAGTTGTTGAAAGGTCTAACAGACCAAACAGATCGCTGGCTCTTGCCGCTGGACCTACACATGGACCCGCAGAAGCGCTAGTTAGAGCGTGAAACAGCTGTCGTCCACCTCCTCCCTGCTTTCCATTCATTTTATCCGAATATGAAATAAAGGACTCTTATTTTTACATAAACGGTGAGTGCAGCTTTTCATCATCTCCTCTCTATTAGACCAAACAGATCGCTGGCTCTTTCCTCTGGACCTACAAGCAGGCATGGTCATGTGTGATAATGGCCGTAACCTGGTGGCGGCTCTGAAGCTTGGCAAGCTCACATACGTACCATGCAGCCATCACTCAAAATCTTTATAGGGTCATCAGGCGGCCCTCACTCAAAATTGGCCTGGATTGGCCCAGACTTCTTAACCCCACCGGATGACAACAGTGAAACATACAGCCAATTCAAATGTAGGGTCATCATGCGGCTCTCACTCCCAATTTTTAGAGAGCCATTATGCGTTACCCTCTCCAAATTTTTAGAGGGTCATTATGGGTCACTCTCTCCACATTTTTAGAGAGTCATTATAGTCACTCCAAATTTTAGAGGGCCATTATGCATCGCTCTCTCCATATTTTTATAAGGTCATTATGCGTCACTATCCACATTTTTAGAGGGTCATTATAGTCACTCTTCTAATTTTTATAAGGTCATTATGCGTCACTCTCTCCAAATTGTTAGAGGGTATCATGCGGCAAAGTTCAAAATTTATGTCTTCCAGGGTGTATTGCAGTCCCTCCTTTTAATTTTTGGCAGCCCTTGCACTTAGTGCATATTCTTTATGAGTCTAAGAGTCCCACTACCTAACAATTTTAACAGAATGTATATGAGGACGTATTTATGTCTAATACATGGTGTATCGGAGTCCCTCTTTCTTCTAATTTTTGGTAGTTCTTGCATTGTCTGCAAAGGCTTTTCGAATTTGAGTCCCTCATTCATAAATTAAATAGGATGAGCCTGACCATGTTACACACACACCAGATGCCCAGATAAGGTAGTAAAATGTTAAAATTAAATTTACCGGTGGGTGTAGTTTTATTTTCTCCTCTACTATGTCATCTACTGTAGTCCTAGGCAACGGGGAAATACAGTGAGAGATGACCCAGCTTAAGGGGTGGAGGTGGTAGGTTATTTTTCTCTTTTCTAATTTTGCCTTATATACAAGTTATTATACAGGAAAGAATGTTTCCTAACATTTTTTCCTGTAAAATCAATTTCATCTTCGGTTTTATATGTTTTCTTGTCACTCTGTAAAAGTGAAGTAATACTCTGACAACATTGATCCCAGCAGCGACATAGGAGTCAGTGATGCGTCCAGGCATCTTCCCCATGCTGTTCCCATTCCATTTGAGCACTGTTTCTATCGATTTCAGCAATTTTCCTGCTTACCCAGTCCTCCTGCTAGTCTTCCGGAAATATGATCAAGTTTCCCATTTACTTCCATTATACTCATTACTCAAGTCGAGCCTGTCCAAGCGTCCAATCTGCTCGATTTGTGTACTGCGCACTCGAGCATTTTAGTGGTCGATCATCACTAGTGAAATACAGTTATATGAAAAAGTTTGGGCACCCCTATTAATCTTAACCTTAATGTTTTATAAAAATTGGTGTTTTTGCAACAGCTATTTCAGTTTGATATATGTAATAACTGTTGGACACAGTAATGTTTCTGCCTTGAAATGAGGTTTATTGTACTAACAGAAAATGTGCAATCTGCATTCAAACAAAATTTGACAGGTGCATAAGTATGGGCACCCTTATCATTTTCTTGTTTTAAATACTCCTACCTACTTTTTACTGACTTACTAAAGCACTTTTTTTGGTTTTGTAACCTCATTGAGCTTTGAACTTCATAGCCAGGTGTATGCAATCATGAGAAAAGCTACTTAAAGTGGCCACTTGCAAGTTGTTCTCCTGTTTGAATCTCCTCTGAAGAGTGGCATCATGGGCTCCTCAAAACAACTGTCAAATGATCTGAAAACAAAGATTATTCAACATAGTTGTTCAGGGGAAGGATACAAAAAGCTGTCTCAGAGATTTAACCTGTCAGTTTCCACTGTGAGGAACATAGTAAGGAAATGGAAGAACACAGGGACAGTTCTTGTTAAGGCCAGAAGGGGCAGGCCGAGAAAAACATCAGAAAGGCAGAGAAGAAGAATGGTGAGATCAGTCAAGGACAATCCTCAGACCACCTCCAGAGAGCTGCAGCATCAACTTGCTGCAGATGGTGTCACTGTGCATCGGTCAACTATACAACGCACTTTGCACAAGGAGAAGCTGTATGGGAGAGTGATGCGAAAGAAGCCGTTTCTGCAAGCACGCCACAAACAGAGTCAGCTGAGGTATGCAAAAGCACATTTGGAGAAGCCAATTTCTTTTTGGAAGAAGGTCCTGTGGACTGATGAAACCAAGATTGAGTTGTTTGGTCATACAAAAAGGCGTTATGCATGGCGGCAAAAAAACATAGCATTCCAAGAAAAACACTTGCTACCGACAGTAAAATTTGGTGGAGGTTCCATCATGCTTTGGGGCTGTGTGGCCAATGCCGGCACCGGGAATCTTGTTAAAGTTGAGGGACGCATGGATTCCACTCAGTATCAGCAGATTCTTGACAATAATGTTCAAGAATCAGTGACAAAGTTGAAGTTACGCAGGGGATGGATCTTTCAGCAAGACAATGATCCAAAACACCGCTCCAAATCTACTCAGGCATTCATGCAGAGGAACAATTACAATGTTCTGGAATGGCCATCCCAGTCCCCAGACCTGAATATCATTGAACATCTGTGGGATCATTTGAAGAGGGCTGTCCATGCTCGGCGACCATCAAACTTAACTGAACTGGAATTGTTTTGTAAAGAGGAATGGTCAAAAATACCTTCATCAAGGATCCAGGAAATCATTAAAAGCTACAGGAAGCGACTAGAGGCTGTTATTTTTGCAAAAGGAGGATCTACTAAATATTAATGTCACTTTTCTGGTGAGGTGCCCATACTTATGCACCTGTCAAATTTTGTTTGAATGCAGATTGCACATTTTCTGTTAGTACAATAAACCTCATTTCAAGGCAGAAACATTACTGTGTCCAACAGTTATTACATATATCAAACTGAAATAGCTGTTGCAAAAACACCAATTTTTATAAAACATTAAGCTTAAGATTAATAGGGGTGCCCAAACTTTTTCATATAACTGTACCATCCAACAGCAGTGTAAATGAGCTTTGAGCTAAACCTGTGAATAAAAACTAGATAATGTGTCACGAACAACACAATAGTTAGTCTTGTGAAACCCTGGTGGGCTTTCCTGGATTTCTTAGCTCGGGATTATGGGAAAATGGCGTTCCTTACCAACAAACTGATACTGTCACCCTAAAAGTCCCCAGTAGAAGCTAGCCTATAACCAGTTAAACCTTTGTGAGGCTATACAGGTTCATCAGATGAAATGTAAGTTCTCTATTAATGTAATCTTTATACTGTATGTCAGGGAAATATTCTTCCATATTTGCCTGACAGATGTTCAGCCCCTTCCTTATTCCCCTTCTGCTCAGCACAAAAGCCCCAATTAGCACAGTCATGAGGTAGGCCTTACACAACCAAATGCCAGCCAAGAACTGGTACAAGCTAACGAAGATGCAAATGTATTTCAACACAGACCTGAGGTAGATTGACTCCTTCTCCCAGGCCAGAATTTGGGGGAAAGAGGAAATGGTTTGTTAAGTTCAAAGGCACTCACAAACAATTCCCGGCCACCAGCCATAGCCAGGTCGACTCAGATATGAGTTCCATACGTCCGGCAATAATGGGACCCATATTTCTAGTGACAGAAACAGACAAGGAATGCATACATAGTTTTTCATCGTTGCAAGCCAAATCAGAGAGCTGTAGCACAAAAACACCAGTATAGCAGACTGCAGCTATGTGATGTGCGATCTCTAACTGAAGATAAAATCATAAGGGAAAAAATTGCATCGTTTGCACGCTTCTGCGATCAACGAGCAATGAGTTATCGCAGAAGTTAGCGTTTTTTAATAAGAATGTACAGGCTGGAGACCGGCCCGCATGATGTCACAACAAGGGGCGTGTGGCCAGATCTCCCCTTAGGTATAAGAGAACCCATGGACAGTACAGAAGCACTCATTGCCAGGGGGAAATAAAAATTATACGCAACAAGTCTTGTTCGATATCAGCATAATCCAACTGGGGAGCCCCTCCTCCACCTATATTGAATCGTCTCAGCGATCGTATAGTGTAAGTTATCTTCTTTTATCCTGTTTATTTTATGTAACTGCCTATGTATTTTAATGTCTTCTTTGTAACATACTTGTATATGTTTTTTTCGTGAACACTGCCTCCCTTTTGGATTAAATATAACATTTAATAGTCCTATTTCTTTTGCTCTCTAATCGTTCCCTTCCCAGAAGCCATATACGCTACCAAAACGCAGGCGTCCGGCCAGGCCTGTATTATATTTCAAACTCGGCCGGTGGTGGCAGAGAATAATAATTGGGCTACCGTGAAGCTGACAGTGACTGTATGGAGGGCATTAAACACGGATTCCAGGCTTTGGAACCCAGAGGTGTGACGCCATACGCTCACTGGTCGCTTACCGATATCTACACAGCGAGTAGTCTGGATCGCGTACTTGCGACTCCGGACGAAATACTGACAGCATGACGGCTCGGTGAGATATCGCATGATCTCCCCGTTGTCGTCCCTGTTTGGAATCCCTGACACTGTACAATAAAGATTCAGTTACATATGTGATATATAGCACCAGGCAAAAATTTGGACACACCCATTCATGCAATGGTTTGCCTTGCTTTTATTAGAAAATGAACATTATAGATTCAGACTGAAGGCAGCAAAAGTACAAAGGAAGACATATGGAAACAATGGGTAAAGAATCATGTTTGAAACAAACCAGAATATGTGTTAAAATGTAGCACTATTAATCTTTAGATTCCTCAAAGTACACCCCTTCTTACTCAGATACTAGCATTCTACAGCCCTGGCATTCTCTCAAGCAGCTTCATCACGTAGGCACTTTAAATGGCTTTCCAACAGTCTGGAAGGAGTTCCCAGAGGTGCTGAGTTGTGATGAGCGAGAATGTTTTGTTAACCCTTTCGCCGAGTATACTCGGCCGAGCACCGAGTATTTATAGCGTGCTCGGACTTCAAGTTTTCGTCACTCCGTGAACATGATTTGCAACTGTTTGACAGATTTAATACATGTGAGGAATGCCTGTTTTTTCAGCATTCCTCACATCTATTAAATCTGTCAAACAGTTGCAAATCATGTTCACGGAGCAACGAAAACTTGAAGTCAGAGCACGCTATAAATACTCGGTGCTCGGCCGAGTATACTCGGTGAAAGGGTTAACAAAACATACTCGCTCATCACTAGTGCTGAGCACTTGTTGGCTGCTTTGCCTTAACTCTGTGTCCAACTCATCCCAAACCATCTCAGCTGGGAAGTCCAGTGATTTGGAGGCCATGTCATAGCTTTGAGTCATTTTCACTCATGGTCTTGAGCAGCACAAATAATGGTCTCACTATGTGAAAACCAGATAAGATGGCATGTCATTGCAGAATGCCTGTGGCAGCCATGCAGGTTAAGTGTGCCTAGCATTAGGAATAAATCAGCAGTGTCACCACAAAGCACACCTCAACTATTACACCTCCCCTCCATGCTTCACAGTGGGCAATACACATGTAAAAAAAAACATCTGCTCACCTTTTCTGCAAAAAAAGAAAAAAAAAATCAAAAAAATTGACTCTTTACACCACAGTACAGATTCCTAGTGATCCAAGGTCCAGTTCTTGCATTGCTTATCCCAAGCAAGTCTTTTCTTGTTTGCAGTCCTCAGTCGTGGCTTCTTTGTAGCAATTTGTCCATAAAAACATGTTTCTCAGAATCTCCTCCTGACACTTGATGTTGAGATGCATCTGCTACTTGAGCATTTGCATTTTCTAATGAACTTATCCTCTGCAGAAAAGGTTCTTGGTCTTCCCTTCCTGAGCTGGTTCTCTTCAAGGACAATTTCATCATAACAATTGATAGTTTTCATGAATCCACCTGAAGATACTTTGATGTTTATGTCTTACAGTTATGACGGACAATAATTTCTCTTTACTTGGTTGAATGGTTCTGGCCATATTCTGGTGCAGAATAGTTGTGGAATAGGGCTCAGCTCTGTATAGAACTGTATACCAAACCTGCCTCTGAAAAATACACTCGATGGTTGCATTAAAAATGTCATTGTAATTGTTTTTCATTAATTTTAAAGGAAGAAAAAAAATCAGTAACTTATTTTACCTCTAGGAGTAAAGATACAGTGTATAGAAATGCACTTGTACAGTACAGACCAAAAGTTTGGACACACCTCATTTAAAGATTTTTCTGTATTTTCATGACTATGAAAATTGTACATTCACACTGAAGGCATCAAAATTATGAATTAACACATGTGGAATTATATACTTAACAAAAAAAGTGTGAAACAACTGAAAATATGTCTTATATTCTAGGTTCTTCAAAGTAGCCACCTTTTGCTTTGATGACTGCTTTGCTCACTCTTGGCATTCTCTTGATGAGCTTCAAGAGAACCTTGAACTTTGAAGAACCTAGAATATAAGACATATTTTCAGTTGTTTCACATGAAAAGACGATAGTAATTGGCAAAGCCCAGGAATCGCTGTATCGCCTGCAAACCTTCTGGACGGGGCCATTTTAGAACAGAAGAGAGCTTCCCTGGATCCATTTGTAGACCTGTCTGGGAAATAACATAGCCCAAGAATGGAAGGGAGGTCTGGTCGAAGAGGCACTTCTTGTATTTGGCATAGAGGTGGTTCTGCCGAAGCCTAAGCAGGACCTGACGAACATCCCTCCGGTGTGTGGGGAGATCCGGAGAGAAGACCAAGATATCGTCCAGGTAAACCACTACGCAGGAGTACAGGAGGTCACGGAAGAGGTCGTTGACCAGCTCTTGAAAGACAGCGGGGGCGTTACAGAGACCAAATTGCATCACAAGGTACTCATAGTGACCGTCCCGGGTATTGAATGCTGTCTTCCACTCGTCTCCTTGACGGATACGGACCAGATTATATGCTCCTCGTAGATCCAGCTTGGAGAAGATCCTGGCGCCCTTGAGACGGTCAAACAATTCGGAGATGAGCTGCAGGGGGTATTTGTTTTTTACAGTGATTAGATTGAGTCCTCTGTAGTCAATACAGGGACGTAGCGAGCCGTCTTTCTTTTTGACAAAGAAGAATCCGGCTCCAGCCGGGGAGGTAGATTTTTGGATAAATCCCCTAGCCAGATTCTCTTCAATGTATTCAGACATGGCCCGGGTTTCGGCCGCAGACAGCGGGTAGATACGCCCACGGGGAGGAGTGGCGCCAGGTACCAGGTCGATCGGGCAGTCATATGGCCTATGGGGTGGCAACGTCTCTGCTTCCTTTTTACCGAAGACGTCCGCATAGGGCCAGTATGGAGCCGGGAGACCGGGTAGATTAGCTGGAGTAGGCGGAGGGCGAGCTGGGCGGACTGGAACCAGGCAGGTCTTATGGCAGTCTGGACCCCACCGGAGTACTTCGCCGGATCGCCAGTTCAGTACGGGTTCAAGTGTCTGGAGCCAAGGTAGACCTAGCAACAGGGAGTGAGAGAGTCCGGATAGCACATGAAAGATCTTCTCAGAGTGCAGCATTCCCACCTGCAGAGTTAAGGGTTCAGTGACGAGCAGGATGGGTACTGGAAGGAGTTTACCATCCACGGAGGCATCTGACAAAGGTTCAGTGAGAGGCTTGGTGGGAATACGGTATCTCTCTACAAAGGACTGGGAGATGAAGTTCCCAGCTGCTCCAGAGTCCAGGTGAGCGTTTTCAAAGTGCCGATCCTCTCCCCAGGAGAGAGAGACAGACAAAGTCAGGGAGGGAGAGGACTTACTTTTGTCTAGGACGACCTCTCCGAGCGATCCTAGACACCGGTGTTTCCCGGCCTCTCCGGGCAGGAACGGATCAGGTGCTCCTTGCTGCCACAATAGAAACAGCTCCCATCGGCCTGGCGTGACTCCTGGCGGGATTTGACCAACTTGGTCTGGTCAACCTGCATGGGCTCGGGTGAGTGCGCCCGGGGAGTGACTGAAGAAGAGACAGGTCTCTGGAAGTTAGGAGCAAGGCGGGGAAACTTTCTCTCACGGGTGGTTTCCTTGGTACATTCCTGGAACCGGATGTCAATCTGGGTAGCAAGTGACACCAGGTCGTCCAGGGTGGTAGGGATGTCCCGACCGGCAAGTTCATCTTTAATCCGACCGGAAAGACCCTCCCAAAAGACGGACAGCAGGGCCTCGTTATCCCAGGCAAGTTCAGAAGCGAGGGTACGGAACCGTATGGCATATTGGCCTACGGTGAGACTCCCTTGGCGGAGACGTAGCAGAGAGGAGGCTGACGAGGTCTTTCGTCCCGGTTCATCGAAGACTTTCCGGAAAGCAGTGAGGAAAGCTGACAAGTTGGATACTAGGGGATCCCCTCTCTCCCACAGGGGATTTAGCCAAGCCAGTGCTTCCCCAGTGAGATGGGACATGATGAAAGCCACTTTGGCCCGGTCGGTGGTAAAGTGATGTGCCAAGAGCTCAAAGTGCAGAGTGCACTGGTTTATAAAGCCCTGAGCTTGAGCGGGGTCGCCTCCGAAACGAGGAGGTGCAGAAAGCCGGGGTCCGGAGCAGGATGCCATGGTATTGATGGGCAGCGGCGCTGCCGGGGTGCGAATCGTGCAACTAGCGGTGGTTGCTGGTGGAGCAGTCAGTGTGTCCAGGCGGGAATGGACATTCCGCAGGTGGTTCAGGATGGACTCCTGCTGGGATCTCTGACGGGAGACTTCCTGGTAGAGGTCAGAGAGCGAGGGAGCTTGGGTGCCACCGGGTTCCATGGCCCGAGCAAACTGTTACGGGTCCGGGTGGTGGAACCTCTGTGCCGAGGTGCAAGGAGGGACCCAGAGGGGCGTGACTAAGTATCCACCCGAACCGACCCTGGTCATACGGCAGCTAACGACACCGTGACCAGGGAGGATCCTGGCTGGAGGACCAGGTGCTACTCTGGGGACGACCTTGTAAGAGAGCAGGTGGCTCCCACGGGTCAGATGGCTGGGACTGACCGGTATGGCGGATGGACACGGCAAGCAGGCGAAAGTCTCTGGTAGCTGACAGGTGGTCACAGTTCGAGAAAGCAGGGCAAGTAGCAGTCTTTAGGTTTATCAGGAAGGTGGTCACAGCAAGTGACGGCAGGGTCTCCAGGCAGGCTGGCAGGAAACAGGCAGGTGCTCCCAGGTGAGCGGGCAGACAGACGAGGCGGGTAACTGGCAGGTAACTGGTGGGCGCTCACAGGTGAGCGGGCTGACGGACACAGCAGGTAACAGACGGGTGCTCCCAGGTGAGCGGGCAGACAGACGAGGCAGGTAACAGGCAGGTAACTGGTGGACACTCCCAGGTGAGCGGTCTGACAGACAGGGCAGGCGGATGCTCCCCGGTGAGCGGACAGATAGCCAAGGCAGGTAACAGACAGGTAACTGGTGAGCGCTCCAGGTGAACAGGCTGGCAGGCTCGGCAGGTAACGGGCAGATAACAGGCTGGCAGGCAGGACGAGAAGTCAGGCTAGCAGTGGGACCTGAGGGCTGAAGCACAGCTCAGACAACTTTGCTCGGGCACCTCCATTTTGGAGGAGGTGCCTTATATATGGGAAGTCCTCCGGCAATTGGCCGGGAACTCCTTAGGACGACGCGCGCGGCCCCTTTAAGAGAGGGGGAGCACGCGCGCCCTAAGCACAGTGCCCGGGAAGGAGCGCGCGCCGGCAGCAGCGAGGGAAGGAGCGCTGGAGGACGCCACACGCTGAACAGGAAGGTGAGAGGGACGGCGTCTCTGCCTAGCAGGAGGCAGAGATGCCGATGCAAGAAACTGTAAGGGGAGTCACCATATCTAAAAGACCTCAAAACAACTTGTACTTAAAACCACTTAGAAGGAGGCCATGGCTATGTGCTAATTTGTGAAGCAGCTGCCATCCAGAGCTCCATCAGTTAAGGTTGAGTATACTGGCAATCCATTGGCCATCCTACCTTATTTTGAGCTGATTTCCACCTAAGGCTGTCGAGAAGATTCTTGAAAAATAATTTGTGGGGTCTCTTGACCCCAATAGGAGGACATTTAAAGTTGTGGCTTAGTGCCAAGTCTGAAGCCTGGTGCTCAATTTTCAGCCGGCTCAAGAGCATCACAATGCACACAGAGTTGAATGTAAGCTGAATAGCGTGGGGCCACTTGGCAAGCATTTGTAAGGAGATAGAGAAGCCTCTACCTCAGTATAAGATCTCCATTCTGATTGCTACACAGTGGACAGGCTGTAATATTTCATTGCACAGATTAATCTTATGTGGATCTTGACTGCCATCTAGTGGACATAACTGGTAATTACTTAAATATGCTGCCCTTTACAATATAACATTTACCTTTGAGACTTATTCTTGCTCCACAATTTGCTGTCAAATATAATTAGAGGCATTGCCTCATTTTTTTTTTTCAGGATTTTCTATGTCAGCACTCTTTTCTTCCCACAAAACTCTCCTATACTTGAGACAACATTTCTATACAATACCAATTCAGAGGCACAGCCTTAATTTTTCAGGACTTACTTAACAAAAGCAGCTATTTTGTGAATTTTTCCTGGGTCTTCTCAGAAATTACCCCTATAACTATAGGGATCAGAGGTGTGTGGCTTGAGATACTGGATATGTAAGTGAGTCGATGGCTGCTGTGTGCTCTCTATCCTGCAGCTCACAAACACAATTATTCACTGATTGCATTCCTTTCAACATTTAGTTTAACAGAAGGGTACCAACAATTTTGTCCAGGAGTGTACTTGGCATAACACTAACACATGCGCTCTTGATTTTGCCTTTATTCGGCCACCCACAACCCATGTTCTATGATAAATCATATATGGATCTCTTCTTCCCCTCTTACCAAATGTGAATATCCTAGTTAAGCCGTAATCTGATCACTCTCCACTATTTATTGACCTTCAGGATTGTGAAGGTCAATTTGCGCAGTTCTAGCTTTCATTGGAGGCTGAATGAGTACCTGTTGAGTGATCTCGAGGTTGTTTAGAAATAGGTGTGATGAAACAGCTTCTTCTCTTAATCAGCCAGAGGTCTAGATTTGTTAAGCCAAGAGAAATACACTTTTGTGTTTGTATTGACTTGTGAATGTGTTTTTTCTGTGGCTGGTCAAGAAGGACATACTATTATGTGTATAAACCTGAATGTTGATTTCTCTTGGTTTGCAAACAATACATGTTTGTTAATATGCTAATTACACATTGTACTAAAGCCAGCTAATTGTTGATTTAAAGAGACCCCTACTATACCAACTATGTAAATTGATTAAATGCACAATGAGACCTGAGCCCTGTGGAATAATCCCTAATCCTTGACCTGTGGATGTGTACTTGAAAGGACAAAAGTAACTATTTAAGGGACATATGCCTCTCTCTGTAGCAGGCAGAATTGAAATAGAGAATCAAAGATCAGACAGTCTCTTCCAGACATCAGCTTAGTAGCATGGCTTCATCCAGAGAGACAGATTTGGATTCTGCATCATTCTGGCCTAAGGGTACATGGCCCTGACTGGAAGGATACAGATCTGCTCCATTGACCATCAGAGAACCCATGGATACATTTGGGGAGACCAGGTTGGAACGATGAAGTCACCTGGCCCCAATGATAGGTTGTTTGGGGTTGCTAGGTGGGACCCTCCGGTCACTTGGAACCTATGGAGACAATCAGAGAAACCAGATTGGGACAAGCCGGTCATCTGGCCCCATGGAAACTCTCAGAGAGGCCAGGGTGGGACCCTCGGATCTCTTGGCCTTGTACCTAGATAGACTTCCAGCTTCCTAAGCTTGCCGCTACCTCCTCTCTGTGGGGGCCCGCCAAAAGTAGGGGGGGCACTGGTTGAGGTAGTTGGCCCTGGAAGTCCCACATTTGCAGTTGTTCTATTCCCAGGCAGGCCAGCAGAAGGGTGAGACTGTGTAATTTTGCACCATCTTGGGTATTTGCTGGGACTGTTCTGTTTGTTCGTTTGGTGGTTCAATAAAATATTGCCTCAATGTTTTACCCTCACCGTATGTTGTCTGAGTAGTATTATGCCCACCGAAGACCCCAGGTCTTCACAATAAGGTTCGCCCATTCTACATTTTTTCAATAGAATCTTCCTTTTCATGCTTCTCCAACTATCTTCTGAGGCTCATAAAGCCACAATCAGGGGCCTGTTTATTAAAATTGGCACAGGTAAGGAGAAAACCCATCATTCTTTAATCTCAAAAAATAAAGGTTGTCTTAAGGATTTCATGGAACTGCCTAAAACAAACCATTTCTTAGATTTACACTCTGGCATTGCAAAAGCTCGCACAGAGCTCAATCATTGTTTAACGACATATGCTGAAAAAAAGCTTACACTGGTCTAAATGTAGGTTCTGTATACTCATTGACAGACCGAATACTCTTCTTGTCTGCAAACTTTTTCCAAAATTCAGGTTATGGTCCTATCCTAACTGCTGACCTGAGACGGCATTTTAACCCAGGAACCTAATCTCATCATTAAGAAATTTTATCACTTCTATTCTCAATTGTATGTGCTCTCTGATCCCTTCCGAAAATCCTTCATGGATAGGATTTTAGCCCCTGGGGTCCTCCTTTCCTTGGATTTCGAACATCACAATTTAATGGAAGTGGCCATTTCATTAGATGGTCTCCAGGTCACTAAGCTTGGCAAATCTTACTAGACTCCCGGACCTGGTCACTTACTCAATGCTACAAAAATTGCTTCAATCCCCCCCCCCCACACACACACACCCCTACAAACTAGTCTCTTTCTTCAATCACTTGTGCTCTGAACCTTGTGCAACAATTTTGGTTCTGAAGTCCTCAGACAGTTCTCTTCTTTTTCTGTTCTCCATGCTTAGTGTGGCACACACAGACACACAACGCAAATATTGAGTCAACTTCTCTTTCTGTCTTGTTTCAGATGTGATTTTCATATTACCCACACCTGTTACTTGCTACAGGTGAGTTTGAATGAGCATCACATGCTTGAAACAAAGTTGTTTACCCACAATGTTGGAAAGATGCCAACAATTTTGTCCGACCCATTTTTGGGATTTTGTGTGAAATTATGTTCAATATGCCTTTTTTTTATGTTTTTTTTGTGTTGTTCCAATACACACAAAGGAAATAAACGTGTATAACAAAACATGTGTAACTGCAATAATTTTCTGGGAGAAATACTTCATTTTCTGGAACTATTTCAAGGGTGCCAACACTTTTGGCCATTACTATATTATATTATATATAACCACATTCCAGAACTACATGTAAAGCAGATCTCATAGGTTTTTTCAATGGGATTTTACAGGGGTTGTCTCATCACAGAAAACCCATTTACTACTAGGGATTCTGTAGCAACACCTCATTTTACCTGGTGAAGTTGACTGTCAATTTCTACTTCAGCCACTCTAAATGACCTGTAGTATTAGAGGTGTCCATTCATAAACGGCATGAACAGATTGGGGCTATCAAGGACAGGCTGCTCACAGCACGCATGTTTATGGGTCGTAAGCTATGTACACCTCTGCAGAGAACTGATTATTTTCCACCATTTTGCACCTGCAGAGTATCTTATGGTCCTGTATCTAGCCGAGTGCTCTGCAAATAATGCTACAAATCCATCAAGGCTCCAGGTTCTGACAGATGTCTCTTTTCGCTCCTCTTCTCCCTGTGTTAGGCCATATTCTCAAATCAGGTTTTTTGAGCAAAAAAATGACCTGTTAATCATCAGTGTGCTAGATCCAATTGTCATCCGCTTTTGATCTGTGCATCAACCATTTTTCTTGTGACAAAAAAAATATTAAGTTTGCTAACCTTCACCTAACAACCAGTCAGTGATCGAGAGCAAAGAGATGCAACACAGATGGCATCCAGGAGCGGTCAGATATTTGTTTGCGAGCCCATTCATTTGGGATAGAATATGAATGCCAAACTTGGACCTGAAAGTGCTTATCTGGGACTTTCCTTATTTTTTGCTAAGACTTTACAGATAGGTAGTTGCCAAGTACCTGCCCGTTATGGCCGGCACTAATTTCTGCCAGCTGATAATGGTCATGGACCACTCCTGCGGGTGTTTGCCCTAGCTTTCCGCGACAACACATCAACAGAGCAGCTTCTTTTCTGCTCTACTCTGTTGATGGGGTGTGTCTGCTCATGTGTTCATGGCATGCTCATTGACAGCCGGCTCCCCATTGCCTATCAGCATGACGTCGACAGTGATGCCCCATCGACAAAGCAGACTGCGTCAACAGAACTGCGCTCGCTCTCCCAAAGTCAAATGAAGAAGCAAAATCTCCAGCAGGAGCGGTCCGTGACTGCTGTGAGACAACAGAGAATGGCACTGGGTTGAACAGGCAAGTAGTTAGCAACGCAAGTGCGTGCCTGTATAATCTTAGTCACATAACAAAAAATAAGGAAAGTCAAGGATACGCACATTAAAGATATTAGGGGGCTGTTTACAGTCCGCCACAATTTGGACAGGAAAGAAAGCATGTACAGACTCCGGAAGGCCAAGAAAACAGATTCGGGATAACTCATAGGTGCCTACTTCCCGGGGCTGTGGAGTCGGTAAGCCACAGTTGCAACTCTGACTCCTGGATTTTATCAGGTTCCGACTCCGGCTCAGACTCCTTCATAAATGGCCAATTCGTAACAATAAATTTACTGTTGAAAAATATTAACATCGTGCTTATTCAGTTTCTCACCATCATATAAGTAATCAGACCACTTAGAGTAAAAACTATATTTATTATAATACAATTAGAATATAGCAAATAACTTTTCTAAACTCTTGTAAGTAAATATGCAACAAACACTGTTATGCAGTTAATAAGAAGAAATCTATAAATTTGTCCTCAGAAAAAGTATTGCCTCTGTCAGATCCTCCTTCATGGATGCCCTCAAATCTGATCTAATTATTTTGAGAGCAGAGAACAACCTCTCTACACTAACTTGGGTTGGTGGAAAAGCAGTAACCACTCGGGCAACATCTCTGACAATGTTGCACTGTTATGTTTGATGAACGGTCAAATTTCTCAATTTCTTTTAGTGCACATGAAAAATTCTGAAATGTACTGGCTGTGTTCTTTGATGGGGATGACTCTTCTATGTGGGAACGCTTTGCACGGTCCTTGTGATCCAAATATTTTTCGAAATTAAATTCTTCATCAGTTGATGATGAGGGTGAAGATGTGGCAGGACGACCAAATTCTTCTTGTTCCTCCTGACTGTTCTGCAACCCTTTCATCCTTACTGCTATTTCAAACAGAGCTGCTTTTCCTTTAGTTAGCTGTTGATCATCTAGAAGAATCCGATGCATTGGGTCTACATAAACAGCTGCCAAAAGAATGTTATTTTGTAATAGTAGCTCCTCTCTCCGTTTCATTGATGTAGCAATGCCACTTGCAATTAACCCTCCTCTTTGGGACAGGCGAATCATCAGGTTCTTCCACTCCTTTAAGAAAATACCTCGAGTTAAGTCCTCTGCTTGTAATTTTTTAGTCACTGTAAATGGGTGCTCTAGCAATTTTTCCAGTTCAGTCACCTGATTCCACTGACTTTCATTTAGCGTCAGTTGAGGGTTAGCCATGTCTACAAGAAAGGTTTTCAGTTCAACCAAGCGCTGAATCATTAAGTAAGTACTGCCCCATCGTGTGGCTTGAACAATAATTGCCCCTTTTCCAGCATGTCTCTTCAAAATTGAGTCAACTTTAGGGGTTCTGGCAACAGTAGTGTTAGAACTCTCCTGTTAGGTTTTTTTAGTTTGCTGCTCACATGACCATTTTTGCCTATTTAATCCGGCTCCGCCCTCCTGGTCTTGCTGGACTTTATTGTATTTACTACTCTTGAGCTAGCTTGGTGCTCTGTTGCCGTTCTCTGTTAGTTTTGCTAGGTCTTCTGACCTCTATGCTTTTTGTTGTGCGTTTGTCTTTGACTGCTACTATTTCTGCTAGGAGGTGTCCAACTTATCCCAGTCCCTAGTTCTTGTAGGGATCCCTCCCTCACATCTATAGGTCTTCGTACAGACTAGCCGAGGACTTTAGCGGGTCTGATCGCAGGATCAGGTTCCCCGTTACATCGTAGGGATCTAGTTTAGTTCTATTGTAGGGACAGTTCTCCTGTCTTTCCTTAGTCCCTGTAGCAGATCATAACAAGTAGCCAATTTTCTCACCTTGCCAATCAGTGCAGCAGCATGTCCTTCTTGCAGACTGTCTCTTATAGCCAGCTGTAGCGTATGCACAACACAGCGCATGTGATGAATGAAAGAACGTATTGACAGTTTCAACAAGATCATCTAAACTATCATGTTGCTGTTCATCTGAAGCAACTTCAGTTTGCTCCTCAGTTACAATACTGTGTTCCTCTATTTCACACATTTCTGTGTCTGTAGACCCAGAATGTTCTTCTAGCTGCTGGTCACCATCATTACTCTCATTCATTAGCTTAGTAGTACTTATCATATTTGAAGCATTGTCAGTTACGACAGAAAGAACTTGCTCTTTTTTAAGTTCATAGTCTTGCAGAACCTTTTCCACCAAGACCTGGAGAAACTCACTGGTGTGATGAGCTTTGGTGTCTTTTACTGCCAATGTCTTGGTAACTATTTCATTTTTGTCACAAACAAATCGGACATTGATGGCAAAATAGTTCACTCTGTGACGTGTGCAGGCATCCATTTTAAGAAACAGAAAGCGTCCCTTGAGAGTTTTTTTAAGTACTTCCTTTTGTTTAAAAGCTTCTTCGATTACTAATTTTCTAATACTCTCTCTCTCTCTCCAGAGAAACACCAAGCTTGCGGGCCATTTCCCCATTCAGACACATAAAAGCTGGTCGTGAAAATACTGAAATAGGCACACTATCCTTTACAACAAGCTCTATGATCTGTTTTTTAAATGTATCTACTGTCATTGTCACAGTAACTTTGTCACTGACAAAATATCTTGCAACTGATGGCTGCAAAGTTCTCTGCTCCTTTGTTTGGCTGGAAGAGCTGGGCACTGGTTCATTGGTTTGGATGCAGTCTTTCTCATCCACTGCTTTCAGTACTTCTGGATGAAAGCACTGTAAATGTCTCTTTTGATTAGAAGCTCTGGTAGGAGCATTTTTATCTTTGCCTGAATATGCACTGATCTTGGCTTCACAGCATTTGTTTTAGTCTGGATCATTTGTCATACACTGACAGACATAATGTTTTCTATCTTGAGTGATGGTGAAATGTTCAAATACAGCTGATTTAATGTGACGCTTCTTTGACATTCTCAGGTTTTTAATTCTGCATTCACAATCCAAATGACAATTGTTTTTCCTAAAAACAATTGTACAAAATTATTTCCAGGTCGTACAACTGATATAGTGGTCAGTAATACTGTTATTCCTCATGTACTCACAGTTAACTGATGCAAAGTTTGTTGAAAGGATAATACTTCTTACAGTCTTCCTCTTCTGAGTAGCAGCTGTGAGATGCTTGGAAGACGCACACCTAGTAAACATCTAGTCTAGAGGAGGAGCTTTACTACTAAGAATTTGCAACACATTTTCACTTTCAGTTTCATACAATGTAAGTAGGGGGGTTGGGGCAGCATGAGGTTAACCAAGTATAAGATTAGATAAGGGCAGTGGAGAACAGTGACACATAGAGACATTTCTTACTTCTTATCTCCAGCAGAACTGCTTATCACTGTTGTTCATAGTTTGATAGAACATATATATTTGAGTAACCTTTATAAAATTCATATGAAAGTTCAATTATGAAATATTAATACATTTTTTTTTTTAAAGCTGGAGTCGGAACATTTCTACCGACTCCGACTCCAACCCAAACTGACTCCGACTCCACAGCCCTGCTACTTCCATGTTATATTTACATGTCTGATAAGTGGTGTAGACATCAAAGCATTAGTTGTTATTGCATTGTAATACAAAAGACAAAAACGTAGAACAAAGAAATATATTCATACATATAGCAAATACAATACATATACCATATTCATTATGTTTTGACTTGAAAAAGTAATATATTCTCATCATTTGGTCGTATGAAGTGTAAAAGACACAGGTAAGAACACACATCAGTAAATCTTACTAGTAGCAAAATATATAATGGGTATTTTTGATTAATAAAAAAAAAGAAGAAAATTAGTATTAGGGCATCAATAAGGTATTCTCAAAAGTGAACTATTTGCTCCAATCAATACAATGGTTAGTCTAGTTAAAAATAAAAAGTGCATATAGTACAAATAATGAGACATGGTGTGTTAGGAGATTGAAGCGGTTCTGAGGATATGGCAACTCTTAGGCTATGTGCCCACGTTGCGGACCTGAAGCATATTTTTTACGCTTCTCCCTGGCGGGAAAATCGCATGCGGATATTACATGCGGTTTTCCCGCCAGGTAGAAGCGTTTGTGAGGCGTCTTTGCATGCATTTCCGCATGCGGGTTATCAAGCACTTCTCCAAGCATCACTTGGAAAAGTGCTTGACAACTTGTTCAGAATGGTAAAAAATAAAAAAATAAACTTTATACTCACCTTCCGATGCATTCTCTGCCCCGTCCGGAGTCTTGAGCGGCTCACGCTGTTGTGTGCAGGACCTGCGGTGACGTCATTGAGTCATGTGGTGGGTCACATGACTCAATGACGTGGCAGGTCCTTCAGACAACAGCGCGACGGAGGGAAAACATCAGAAGATAAGTATAAACTTTATTTTATTCTTTTTTTTACAGGTTCTTTGGTACCCAGGTCTGGATGAGAGTCTCCTCTCATCCAGACTTGGGTACCATCCGCACATTGATTCCGCTGCGCTTCCGCAAAATTAATGAACATGCTGCGGATTTTTGACCGCAGCATATACGCTGCGGAAAAATCCGCAGCATGGGCATTGACATTGCGGAATGCCATTGGGGACCATGGGGTGCGGATATACATGCGTTTTTCAAGCGTTTACGCTGCGGAAATTCCGCAGCATATACGCTTGAAAAACGCTACGTGGGCACACAGCCTTAGACTAGATTCTTTAATAGGCAAGATTCACACATGTAGTTTCTTTATGTTACGTCAAGAGTCGATCCAGAAAAATAAAGCACATTCATGCTTTACCTTCTTTTTTATCTCCACTTCTCTGATTGGCTCAGAAAGATAGACAAAAAAAATATGTGAACTCTAACCCAAAAGGAACACTAATGGCAAAACCTATTCACTTTGTTATTCCCAGAGCCAGGCATGACAAAAAAACAAAAGAATTGTAGTGTCCCTACAACAGGCATAAGGCTTGATCAGTATAGCCCAAAGTGGTCATTTAAAGGGTTTGTCTTGGACTGTTTTTTTTTTAAATCACAGATATATAGGCTATGTAATATAACTTATTAAGCATCTCCACACGTTACCATTATGGGTAGCGTGATGCTCAGTCCCCTCTTGGGCGATGTACCAGATCATATGTTGAACGTCATTGCATGTGATTTTCACCCGTTCGGGCTTCCCCTAATGTACATGTCATCATCAGGGGCACGCTACAGTGCTTTTTTCTCACTGTTTGAATCGTGCATGCACATCGTTACCCCATTGTCGAAGACGAAAGCAGGGGAAAATCACATGTCTGATTGGGCTAGATGGTGGGATTTTGCATTGCACAAACTATAGAGAAGAAGGGTGAAAAAGAATATGATGAATAAGTATACTGCAAAAATACAAAATGTTATATATAAAGAGATTAAAAAAATATCCACAGACAACCTCTATAAACACCGGAGGAAACCATTTCCTGTGAATAACCAAAGCTCACCAATATGTGAATGTAAGTGCCAAGTACAACGCTATTTGTGGGTTCATGATCCAGTCTGTTCTTTACATACTAAAATAATTTAGATCCCATAACAAAAAAATATATATCCACAAATATCTGTTTAATTGAGCCCTTAGGAGTGTTTTGTGCAAAGTTGCCCAAAGTGGTTTGTGCAAAGTTGCCCAAAGTGGTGATGTGCCCTAATTCTGCCATAGAAGACATTATTTCTTTGGTTACATTATTCCATTATTTGGTCTTTTTCTTTTTCATACTAAAAAACCTATTCTTCATAAAAATAAATACATCTATTAATGCATCTGTGAACAGCAGCATTTCTGGGATTGACTTGCTATCCTCTGGACACTAGGCTGACGAATTAAATGTTGGATTTTCAATATAAAGGTCATTAGGTGACAAATTCAAAATGTCCTCCATTGGTGGTCCTTCATCTTCAGGAGGTATTTCCGCCTCAAACATACGCTGTAATAAGGCATCCACTGTCCTATAGCCTGAAAATCAATGGAATAAAATCAAGTTATTTGTGCACAAGATGTGAAAGATGTCCCAACATATATGAATAAATGACTGGAATATCCATAACTTTTCAGCCTAGTTATAACAAAAAATGCAAGAAGTAGGAAGCCTGCAATAGTAACTGGATGAGTGACAGTCTGCATTTTAATAAGGCCAGAATTTCTAGGATGTCTAGAAAGTGGAACAGCCAGAAGGAGATCTCAGCTGGAGAAGGTACGGCTGGGAGCCCAGAAGGTGTGTGTTTGTGGGGACCCTGGAAAGCTGGAGGAGTGGGGCTGAAGAGGCAACGTGTAGGTCGGACCTGGAAGTATAGTGAAGAGATACTGGACTTGCTAGGTCAAAGCATGGGTACTGCAGAAAAGTGGGCTGTGGTTAGTGGAGGACAGATAGCAGAATGGGGTATTCTAGTCTTGCTTTCAGTATAGCTGAAATGTTAACAAGTGAAGAGCTGCCGTGTGAAACCGATAAGTTTGTGCCTCTGTGTATAACAGAAGATGTGAAGCACAAGATTTATATCTTCTACCTTATGTACATACGTTTCATCAGTTCCAACAGTAAAGCTCACTTTATATTTGTAAAATGGACTGATGAGGCTGGTCTGTTTACATTTAAAATCCATTTTAGAATGGAAAGTTTAACTCAATCTCTGACAACCTAACCTTACCAACAGCCACTTTTTGTCCCTGCTGCTGAGATCTCACACTGCTCAGTAGAAGCTGCAGCTGTCAGTTAGGCTGGGTGGTGGAGACTGAAAACACTTGGACTTATGAGCTTTCTTCGTCCTGAGGCTGGACTCATGAATTGCTCATTTTATATTAGGATTATGCAGCCATTCTGACAGATTTTTAACATTAATACAACAGTCTCATTAGACCTAAGAGATCAATTTATTAATATATATGGTTTCTAACGTAAAATCTGGTAACTGATGCGCTATACACACAAGTTTTTGACAGAAACACTAGTCATATAGGGATAGTCACAAGCAGAAGCCTGGTTGCAGAAATTTACATTAATAAGTTTGTTTCATATGTAGTGTCTGGGCCAACTCCTCACTGGAAGGAAGCAATGTATAAGGCCTAACTCTGTGTACAACCCTACTGCAGCTATGTGACAGCTGGCGGAGCGAACAACAATAATGTAAGGAGAACGGTCTCTTTGCAGCAAAGAATTACCAAACTGGCCATAAATGTCAAAGGCTATGCGAAAAAGGGCTACAAAATCATATGAATACACAGGAGTATAAGCCAAATAGTAAAAGACTATCTTTATTAATACAAATAAGAGAACAAGAATATGATAAAAGGAGAGTATCAGACATAGGCAAAGCCACACAGGAAGAATTTCCTAGAAATATCATATTCTTGTACCGTGTTAGCCAGTAGATAGAAAAATATTTAGATTTGAGAGTCCTCAGTGGTTGATACCATTTAATGGCTAACTGAAAAGATGGTAACAAATTGCAAGCTTTCGAGACTACGCAGGTCCATTCATCAGGCTAGTATACCACAAAATCTGAAGAGTCACATATTTATACGCAATAAGACACAAAAATAATGCAATAGATAAGACAGGTGATGGAAAGCAGAGTTATTATGGAGTTCTTATTAAACCTGTCCGTTTATAATGACCACAGACCAGATAAAGATCCCCAATTCACATCAGGACTATAAGATCCCAGGTACGCTCAGCTGTATCACATCTAACGTAGTGTACTTAATTATATGTACCAAATGTCCAGCTGGGGGTCTTTATGTAGGGGAGACAGGGCAAAAACTTAGGACAAGGATGAATCATCATCGCCACACAATAAAAGAAAAAATAATAGATCTACCTGTAGCCAAGCATTTGTTTCCCTGATCACAGCATAAAAGACATGAAATTACTGGTATTAAAAGGTAACTTCAAATCTCAAAGAGAAAGAAGAATCTCAGAATATAAACTGATGATGACCTTTGACACTTTCAGATCAGGAATGAATGTGTCGCATGGATTTATGTCATTCTACATCAACTACGGAATGTGCCCCTCAGACTTGTGAGGCAGTCATAACACTGGACCTAGTCACAGGACAATAAAACCTTAACACTCCTTATCTATTAACTGCTAAAATATTTATAGCCAGAACTGTTTATCTTTTCCATAATAACTCTGCTTTCCATCACCCATCTTATCTATTGCATTATTTTTGTGTCTTATTGTGTATAAATATGTGACTCTTCAGATTTTGTGGTATACTAGCCTGATGAAGAGACCTGAGTAGACTCGAAAGTTTGCAATTTGTTACCATCTTTTCAGTTAGCCATTAAAAGGTATCAACCACTGAGGACTCTCAAATCTAAATATTTTTATAGAAATATCAGAGTTCATAAACATAATAAGACATCAGTCAAAGGTGAAATGCTGTAATCAATCTAGAAAACCACCCTTATTGGGGCAAAATGTCCCAGAGGCATACATCACTAGATAAAATAGAGTCCCATTGTATATAGGATGAACAATTCCAAGACACTTTTCAAGGTCCCACACTTATAATTGTAAATAAATATAATTATGGCAAAGAATCCTACCAGGCTCAGGCTGATTCCTACTTTACAAAGTTTTTTTTTCCTAGCAATTTTAGACAATTTTGAATCCCTAAAAAATAAACACTAAGACATAATAGTAATTTAGAATTTGCAAAAATAAAAAGGAAAAAAAAGCCAACATACGTTTTGACGCAATTTGAAACATCAGTCCTTTCTGGTTCTCTTCGTCAAACCCTCCAAGATCATTTTCACAATTATCCATGTTGTCCACTAAATTTCTACCTGGAATATCTTCCCTGTGTCCAATAAGAATCAGAAAATTAGAAGAGATTACAACATTAAATGCCACACAAAGAAAAAGAAAAAGTTAAGACATGGCCATTTAAACTACTTAGAGATAAAAATATCTAAATAGTGTCTGGTCACTATAGTTGTTAAATAGAGGAGGTATCCAGGTTTGAAAGCAAAGTCACACAGCCTGCGATGTGCACACGGTCTCAATTTTCCCGGTATTGCCAATACGAGCAAGTGGTCACATGATCAAAAAGTTATCAGATTGTAAGCCCAGTAGGGATAGGGACTGATGTACTTGATAATCTCTAAAATATATTAGTGCTACAAAAACAAGTAACATTAATAAAGAAGAACTTGCCAAATTACTATCTCATCTGTAATAGGGACTGACGATGCCCTGAACACACAGCAACAAAGTGTGTAAAAGGACTAAAAGACATATCACTCACTCCTGTACGGCCATTCCTAGCTCCTGGATCTTTTTTTCAATGGCTGTTTCAACTTCACTTTTCTCCAAGGAGTATTCCACAAAAAATGCTTCCAAAATAAATGCTACGAATATGCTGAAAACCAAAAGAATAGTGGGTTTCTTGTCATTAAAGGGAAACCATATATTAGAGCCATTGTGAATATTGTACTATAGAACGGAAATATAAGCAATACCCTAATACAAAGATACTAGAATAGTTATTTTTTAGAGGAAAAGTTCTTAAAAAGAGGCAGTCCCAGTTATTTTTCTTCCTCTTTAAAACTGCATTGCTGATCACTAGCTGCACTTCTCTCATACAGTGCGGAAAAAAGTATTTAGTCAGCCACCAATTGTGAAAGTTCCCCCATTTAAAAAGATGAGAGAGGTCTGTAATTGACATCATAGGTAGACCTCAACTATGAGAGACAAAATGAGAAAACAAATCCTGAAAATCACAATGTCTGATTTGGAAAGAAATGTTTTTAAAATTTTGGTGGAAAATAAGTAAGTATTTGGTCAATTACAAACAAGCAAGATTTCTGGCTCTCACAAACCTGTAACTTCTTCTTTAAGAGGCTCCTCTGTCCTCCACTCATTACCTGTAGTACTGGCACCTGTTTGAACGTGTTATCAGTAAAAAAAAAAACACCTGTCCGCAACCTCAAACAGTCACACTCCAAACTCCACTATGGTGAAGACCAAAGAGCTGTCGAAGGACACCAGAAACAAATTGTACCCCTGCACCAGGCTGGGAAGACTGAATCTGCAATAGGCAAGCAGCTTGATGTGAAGAAATCAACTGTGAGAGCAATAATTAGAAAAGGAAGACATACAAGACCACTGATTATCTCCCTCGATCTGGGGCTCCACACAAGATCTCACCCCGTGGGGTCAAAATGATCTCAAGAACGGTGAGTAAAAATCCCAGAACCACATGGGGGGACCTCGTGAATGACCTGCAGAGAGCTGGGACCAATGTTACACAGGCTACCATCAGAAACACACTACGCCGCCAGGGACTCAGATCCTGCAGTGCCAGACATGTTCCCCTGCTTAAGCCATTACATGTCCGGGCCCATCTGAAGTTTGCTAGAGAGCATTTGGATGATCCAGAAGAGTATTGGGAGAATGTCATATGGTCAGATGAAACCAAAGTAGAACTGTTTGGTAGAAACACAACTCATTGTGTTTGGAGGAGAAAGAACGCTGAGTTGCATCCAAAGAACACCATACCTACTGTGAAGCATGGGGGGTGGCAACATCATGCTTTGGGGCTGTTCCTCTGGCAAGGGACCAGGAAAACTGATCCGTGTACATGAAAGAATGAATGGGGCCATGTATCGTCAGATTTTGAGTGCAAACCTCCTACCATCAGCAAGGGCACTGAAGATGAAACGTGGCTGGGTCTTTCAGCATGACAATGATCCCAAGCACACTGCCAGGGCAACAAAGGAGTGGCTTCGTAAGAAGCATTTCAAGGTCCTGGAGTGGCCTAGCCAGTCTCCAGATCTAAACCCTATAGAAAGCCTTTGGAGGAAGTTGAAAGTCCGTGTTGCCCAGCAACAGCCCCAATACATCACTGCTCTAGAGGAGATCAGCATGGAGGAATGGGCCACCATGCCAGCAATAGTGTGTGCCAACCTTGTGAAGACTTACAGAAAATGTTTGACCTCTGTCATTGCCAACAAAGGATATATAACAAAGTATTGAGATTAACTTTTGTAACTGACCAAATACTTATTTTCCCCCAAATTCGGAAAAAAAATTCTTTCCAAATCAGGCAATGTGATTTTCAGGATTTGTTTTCTCATTTTGTCTCTCATAGTTGAGGTCTACCTATGATGTCAATTACAGGCCTCTCTCATCTTTTTAAGTGGGAGAACTTGCACAATTGGTGGCTGACTAAATACTTTTTTCCCCACTGTACATGGTGTACTTATTTGCATGTAGTTCAGCCTCCTGTTTTATTTCCTTCAGGCTCCATCTTGATTACTAACTTTCATTCTGCATTATTCTCCTTTATACTCGGATATAAATCCAATGATGCATCAGCACAGCATCCCACGATCAGCTAGAGACAGTACCATCTACTATATCTGCTGGGATGACACATCATATCATATCTGTCCCTGGTTGAAGCGATGGCGAAACGTGCGTTGGGCACAAACATCTGAGGTGATGTGTTTCCCTTGATCCAGTCTTACTACGTTTACTGTTTCTTATCTTTTGTCGCTGTGTATTCTCTTATGTGGACGCATCAGGAAGGGCTCATCCATTATACGCTTATGAGGGAGACAGTCATTTATGCCATAGGATGCAGCATATTATATGTGGCACTACTTTTGCACTTTGCAGACACTTTTTGCATACTTATTACTGCACTTTATTGGATATTTGTATATTACATAGGTTGAAAAAAGACCTAGGTCCATCAAGTTCAACCTTTCTGCATAACTTATACATTTTGTCACAAAATTATCTATAACCCACAATGCACTGAGGAAATCATCCAACCCTTTTTTGAAAGCTGTTATAGTGTCTGCCATCACTACCTCTTGTGGTCGGCATTCCACAGTCCGACTGCTCTAACTGTAAAGAACTCTTTCCTGTTTAGGTGTCGGAATTGCCTTTTTTCCACCCGTAATGAGTGCCCTCTGGTCTATGGCAGGAATAAGTCATGTGCCCGTCCTTTGTATTGAGCACACACACACACTATAATATATATATATATATATATATATATATATATATATATATATATATATATATATATATATATATATATATATATATATATATATATATATATATATATATATACACACACACACACACATGGAAATGAGATCTCCGATCTCCTCTGAGGCATATTTTTTCTAAGCTAAAGAAACCAAACTTTTCCAACCTCTCATCTTATGAGAGGCCTCCATCCCTTGTAATAATCTAGTTGCCACCTTTGAACTGAGTAACTTCTGAATATCCTTTTTAAAATGTGGATCCCAAAACTGGATCCCATATTCCAGATGTGGACTCACCAGTGATTTTTAAAGGGTGTAACAATACCTTTGGATCCCGAGATTTTATTTCTCTTTTTATACATCTTAAAATCTTGTTTGCTTTTGCGGCTGCTGCTTGACATTGAGTACTGCTGCTCAGCTTACTTGTAACCAGAACACCCAAGTTCTTCTCCTGTTCTGTAGTCCCGAGTATACTCCCATTTAATGTATATGCAGCAATAGGATTACTCCGTCCTAGGTGCATTACTCTACATTTATATACTGTTTGCCCATTCAGTGATCTTATTAAGATCGTTCTGCAATATTGTAATGTCAAGATCAGATTTTAATATCCTACATAGTTTGGTGTCGTCAGCAAAAACTGACACTTTACTTTTAATCTCATCCCCAAGGTCATTAATAAAGAGGTTAAAAATAATTGGTCCTAGTAATATATAGTGTTACTTATTTTTCATTGCAGTTTTTGGTGATTTTTTGGTGCTTTTTTTATGCATGTACACATAAAAGTTCAGTGAAAAAACAAACAAACATTCTATTTTAGTATCAAAAACACAAAAAAACGCTGAAAAAAAAAAAAGTTACCTGCGTTTTTTCACCACTCATTACTTCCTATGGGTGAAAAAACCCTGAAAAAAAGTGATATGCTCTATTTTCCATAAAATCATGCAAAGCACAAAATCCTGAACAAAAAAAAAACATGATGTGTGAACTAAGAATTCTGGAATCTCAGACTTTGCTGGTACGGCAAAACGCAGCTGAAAATTTGCATAAAAAAAAAGCTGAAAAAAACATGATGTGTGAACATAGCCTAATTCTTTCCCCTTACTGGAAGGTAAGCAGCCCCATAACATTACAATTACTCGTGAATTTGAGAACTGGTCCTAGCAAATCATCAGTCCACAAACCAAATTGTGTACAATAAACTGCATATTTTTAATACTTACTTGATAATCATGATGACAATCACCACATGAAAGGCAATGAAATACAATTTTGCTGTCGGATGGGTCACAAGAGCAAACCCAGTAGCAAGAAGTAGGATGTTAAGAAAAGTGAAAATTAAACATTTTTGTTTTAGACATTCTTCTAATAAAAACATGCAGTTTTCCGGTGGTTTTAGAAAATAGTATATGCTGCATTAAATCTAGAAATTGTTTTATATTTATGTTCACAAATACTTGAAGGCAACCGGTCTGCAGGTTTATAGACCCCAAACTAAGGTCATCTATGTAAAGCATGTGAAATGTTGATGACGTCCATTCCTTTCTACTGTAAGTCCATTTCTCTATCGTCTAGAAATCCATCGGCGAATGTTTACAAAAAAAAGTCGCAAGTGCAGGGGCTTGGCCTGTGCTTAAAGCTCTCCCCCCTCTCTGCCAGTCTCCTGTCCACAATTGATCGGTCACTTTTTTCTGTGATCTGCTCTCTCTTCTGAGAGCTCACAGAGACGCAGTCATTCCGAAGATCAATAAACTGGCCCACGCAAAGTCATCAGGACCTTACTGTACAATCACCATCCCCAAGTATGACAGCGCCTGTGCGAGATCTTCGGCGGGGGAGCAGATCACAGACTGGAAAGACCAGAGGCAGGCAGCAAGGTTAGAGGGAGAAAGACCAGAGTGCTGCAAGTGCAGATCAAGCCCCCTGCACTTGCAGCTCATTTACATAAATATTAATATTTTTTTTTAGAAAGTAGAGAATCAGACTCAAAATATGAAGGTAGACATGATCAACATTTCAGATGCTTTATATAGGCGACATTAGTTTAGGGCATAAAAACCTGCTGACAGGTTCCTAACTATTTAAAGGGAACGGTCAATAGATTCATGATTCACGGGCAGTAGGAATCCCGGCCTAGCTGCGCAATTGCAGCCAGGTACATTTTCTCCTAAATGCATCGAAATTTCACAGAAAACAGTTTGAAATGTCGGCCAGTTAGTATAGAGAAAAGACCTGACTAGTCTTAATGCTCTCAGATGGTGTAGAAAAAAATGTTCTCTTTAAGTTTACAATTATTGTCACTAGAATTATTTTTCTGATATACATTGGATGTTAAAGCAAACTTAATGCCTTTAAATAAAGAAAAAAAAAATCTTTGATCTGTTCTCGCTGAATGCTTGGTGCATGCGCTGAATGTACAATCACGTATTAGACTGTGGCATTCAGGAATAAGTACAAAGTGGGGGTACACACCAGCCTTCTTCAACTTTAGTGAAAAGCAACTACACTTTTTAGGACAGAGGCATAACACATAAAAAAATGTATACCACGAGGTACATTACTTATTGGGACCCTTATTGGTGGCGTGTGCTACTGTATAATATTCAGTGGCATCTTTGAGTCTTTACGCTCAGTGCATAACCCAGGAGATATATGAAATGTAAATTCTGGATGCCCTGTGACTATGACACTTGATAGTTCTGAACCTCAGCAAAACCTAAGCATCCAACAAAAAGCCATTTTATGTTTTGGGTGTTTAAAGGGAATCTGTTAGCAGTTTTTGATATGTAATCTGTCAGCACCATGATGTAGGGACATAGACCCTGATTCCAGCAATGAGTCAGTTTACTGAGTGTAGAAGTTGTGATATAATCACAATTTTCTCTGTTGCAGGATCTAGCAGAGCTCAATTGTTGAGCTGTGTATAACCCCACCAAAGCTTTCTGTGTACATTGTATAGTGAGAGAAGTGGTTGGACTAGAATGCACGTGCCAAGTAGTCCTGTAATGATAATCTCCTGCAGGTAAACACTGGTTGTATTGAAACAGCAAAATACAGCCCAGTAAGTGACATATCACAGTAATCAGGGTCTCTCAGATTACATAGCAAAAACCTGCTGACAGACAGATTCCCTTTAAGGAAAGTAGAGTACATAGAGGAAACACTCAACATTCTTATCAACAGCAGATATTCACACACTAATTTGAATTGTTAATAGTTAGTGCCAAAAACAAAAATCTGTAAGATAAAAGGATATCATGCCACTGGTTAACCACAGTGAGCTCCACTAAAACAACGAAGGCAGAACCCAAGTCGTTGAAGTTATTCTTGCAGTATTTACTTTTGGCAAAGGAAGAATCCCTCAAGGCTTTTGCTCCACATTCCTTGGCATAAGGATCAGTCGAGTTTTCAGGAAAGAAACGGATTTTGTTCTGAAAAACTTCCATCCCAATAATGGCAAAAACATAGTATATAGTCTAAAAAGAGAAAAATAGGTTTACTATAGCCACAATGTGCTGTAACACCTTAACCATAACAAAACAACAAGAATTTGCAAATGTGTTGCTTCTCTCAGTGCAAATATTTAGCCTGCCCTAGTTTAAATAATTATTTGCCATATTATGTACATCAAAAATACATACTAGTTACAAAAATATACAGTTTATTCAGTGTATAAACATAGAAGTAAAGTGATGAAAGAGATACATACTAGGATAATGCCACAAAAAGTCAACATGGTCGGAAAGATGTTTATTAATGTGTTCATGATGACCCGAAACCTGAAAAATAGAAAATGGTATACTTTCAAGGGAAGGTTCAACCGTATATATGTTGAAGCATTGTCACTGGGATCTGTCATCGGTTGGGGTCCGTGCCTTGTGATCTCCAAGATCAATGGGGCAAGAGACCATCATATCCCCCTTTATCTTCAGATTTAGAGGTCTTCATGTGTCATTAAAAGGGGTCGTCCCACGAACAAAGTAGATTTTACTTATTAGATCTTGGAATAATAGTAAGTTCCACAACTGGTTGTGTTAAAATGTTCCTGCGCTGAGATAAACTTATAAATGTGCCTCTGCAAGGTATTGTCTTATTTGCAGTGTCCAACCGTCCAGAGCTGCTCCAGTTCATGGTCAGCACATACCACAGCTCCTGGCCAGGGGAGAAGGGATAAGTCGCATATGATAAGTGAGTATACAGATGGCAGAGCAGGGGCTCGCAGCTGCTTATTTCTGTGACGTAACATTTCCCTGCCTGTTTTTTTTCACATGAGCAAGTGTTTCTGCCACATCTCCAGCCTTCTGACAGCTGGAGCTCCTATACCACTTACTTGATTATGAGCTCAGAGGGCTGAAGACACAGCAAAACACTCGCTTTTTGAGGTAGCTTATTTCCCTGCCTGTTTTATCACAGGAACAGTAGCTGCGAGCCCCTTCTCTGTGTCTGTACACTAATTGATCATAAGCAACTTATGCTTCCTTCCCTGACTGTAGTATGTGCCGACCATGAACTGGAGCAGCTTTGCATGATCGGCCACAGCAAATAAGACACCGTACACAGCAGGGGCACATTTATAAGATTATCTCAACATAGGAACATTTTTTTTTTTTTCAATTGTGGAACTTATTATTATTCAAAGATCTATTAATTAAAATGTACTTTGCTCGTGGGACAACCCTTTTAAGTGAAATGGGATTGAATGCATATTAAAGTCCTCCTTCAGGGAATGGGATATTCTGAGTACAGATAGCGTTCCTTCAAATGGAATTGCTGCTTTGATTTACTGACAGGTGGAGGTCAGGAGGTCACAGGCCCTAACTAAAACATCTACTGAATGTCTCATGGGCATTTCAGCAATCATTTAAAAGGTATACCTTCCCTTTAAAAAATGGTCATGTCACTAAGCAATGTATGATTAGTTACCTATAATTAGGATTAATGATACATGATGGCACCTAGATGAGAATTAGTAATACCTCTGAAAGCTGTCAATGATCCTAATGAGCCGGAGAACACGAAGAATGAAGACGATGTCTAGGATATCTTGACTGTCATATAGACTCACTGCAAAGGGATAATTTTCCACAATTAGCTGTCAGTTTAATTATGTTACAGTCTCCCAATCACATAAGAAAGTACGAAAAATACAACACATGAAAAAAGTAGATGAAGTTCAGTAATTAAGATAGATTCATAAAGTACAATCCCAAATCCAAAAAAGTTGGGACGCTGTGTAAAATGTAAAGAAAACAAGAATGCGATGATTTGTAAATCTCTTATAGCCATATTGCATTCATAGCAAAACATAGAACACAGGTCAATTGTGAAAAAAACATTTTTCTATTTAATTTGAAAAATCAACTCATTTAGAAATTGATGGCAGCAACAATTCTCAAAAAAGTTGGGCCTAGGCCATGTCTACCGTTATGTAGCATCCCCTCTTTTTACAACAGTCTGGAAAAGTCTGGGAAATGAGTTACATAGGTTGAAAAAAAACTAGGTCCATCAAATTCAACCTCTCTCCACCAATTATACATTGGCACTAAATTAACTATAAGGCTGTGTGCCCACGATGCGTTTAAGCGTTTCCGCAGTGGCAAAAACGCTTAAAAAACGCTTGGTAGAAGGCCTGCCATGTTCCCCAATGATAATCCGCATGTGCTGTGCACATGCTGCGGAAATTTCCGCTGCGGATTATCATTGCGGAAAAAAACGCAGCACTACCAATTATTTTGCGGAAGCGCTGCGTTTTTGCCGCCATTGACTTGCATAAGAATGCATGGATTACGCATCACTGTATATGTAGATGCGCATTCCAATGTGCGGATGGTACCCAGGTCTAGAGGAGAGGAGACTCTCCTCCGGACCCGGGTACCATAGAAACTGTGAAAAAAAGAATAAAATAAAAAATAAATATGATACTTACCTTCTGACGGCCCCCCGGTGCGCTCCTCCTCCCTTGCCGGCAAATCGCGATGGACTGAAGGACCTGCGCTGATGTCATAGTCATGTGATGGGTCACGCGACGCTGACGTCGGCAGGTCCTTCAGTGCAGTGTACCGCGATCTGCCGGCAGTCAGCACCGAGCGAAGCAAGACACCGGGGGCCATCGGAAGGTAAGTATAGATTTATTTTTTTACATTCTCTCGGGTCACACTATATAAATCCATACCGTTTGCATGGATTTATATAGTGTGACCAAGTTGTCAAGCACTTTCCAAGTGATGCTAAAATCGCTTGGAAAGCGCTTGTCAACCCGCATGCGGAAATGCATGTGAAGAACGCTTCACATCCGCATGTCACTGGCAGGAAAAACACATGTACAATCCGCATGTACAATCCGCATGTACAATCCGCATGTACAATCCGCATGTACAATCCGCATGCGTTTTTTCTGCCAGGGAGATACAGAAACGCTCAGGAAAAATCCGGAGCATTTCTCCATCATAGGCACATAGCCTTACACACAAAATTATTTGTAGCGAGGAGGCCGATTGCTGGAGTTTTGGGAGAGAAATGTTGTCCCATTCTTGTCTGATGTAGGATTCTAGCTTCTCAACAGTCTATGGTCGTCTTAGCCAGATTTTTTAGTTCATAATGCACCAAATGTTTTTTTTATTGATGAATGGTCTGGACTGTGGCCAGTTCATCACCCAGACTCTTCTTCTGTTGTAATGGATGCAGTATGTGGTTTAGCCTTCTCTTGGTGAAATATGCAAGGTATACCCTGAAATTGACATTGTCTGGATGGGAGAATATATTGTTCTAAAACCTCTATATAATGATCAACATTGATTTCTAGATGTATAATCTGCCAATGCCATATGCACTAATGCAATCCCATACCATCAGAGATGCAGACGCAAGAACTGTGCGCTGATAAGCTGGATGGTCCCTCTTCTCTTGAGTCTGCAGGGAACGGCGGCATATGTGGTGTTTTTTTAACCCTTTCGCAACCTTGGGTTTTGTCGTTTTTGCTTTTTCGTTTTTTGCTCCTCTTGTTCCCAGAGCCATAGCGTTTTTATTTTTTGGACAATATGGCCGTGTGAGGGCTTATTTTTTGCGGGACAAGTTGTACTTTTCAACGCCATAACTAGTTTTACCATATCGTGTACGGGAAAACGGGAAAAAAATTCCAAGTGCAGTAAAATTGCAAAAAAAGTGCAATACCACAGTTGTTTTTTATTTATTTTTTTTACCACGTTTACTGAATGCTAAAACTGACCTGCCATTCTTATTCTCCAGGTCATTACGAGTTCGTAGACACCAAACATGTATAGGTTCTTTTATATTTAAGTGGTGAAAAAAAATACAAAATTTGGTACATTTTTTAAAAAAAAAATAGCGCCATTTTCCGAGACCTGTAGCGTCTCCATTTTTCGTGATCTGGGGCTGGGTGAGGGCTTATTTTTTGCGCGCCGGGCTGACATTTTTATTGATAACATTTGGGGTAGATCCGATGTTTTGATCGCCCGTTCTTGCATTTTATTGCAATTTTGTGGCGACCAAAAAACGTAATTCTGGCGTTTAGAATTGTTTTCTCGTTACACCGTTTACCGATCGGATTCTTTTTTTATATTGATAGATGGGGCCATTCTGAACGCGGCAATACCAAATATGTGTATGTAGGGGTTTTTTATATATATTTTATTTTGAATGGGGCGAAAGGGGGGTGATTTAAACTTTTATATTTTTTTTATTTTTTTTTATATTTTTAAAAACTTTTTTTTTTTCCACTTACTGCTTGCTTCAATAGTCTCCATAGGAGACTAGAAGCAGCAGTTGTCTGATCGGCTCTGCTACATACAGGGGACCAGCAGATCCCCTGCATGCAGCAGAAATGGTCCTGTGCTATGAGCGCCGACCACTAGGTGGCGCTCATAGCGATCAGATCATGACAACCACAGGCGTCTGCTGCAGACCCTGGGTTGTCATGCCCACCCATCGGTGACCCGCGATCACGTGACGGGGTCGTAGATGGGCGGGGCTTATGACGCGCAACCCGGAAGTGCGCGTTAAATGCCGCTGTCGGAGATTGACAGAGGCATTTAACATGTTAACAGCCGCGGGTGGATCGCGATTTCACCCGCGGCTGTTGCGGGCACATGTCAGCTGTAAGAATCAGCTGACATGTGCTCCGTTCAGTGAGGGCTCAGCGCAGCAGCCCTCACTGAAAGGGGGGTACGCAAATGTGCGTACTAAGACGTCATGGGTTGTAAAGGGGTTTTAATAAAAAATTTCACATTTTGCTTTATCTGACCACGGAACAGGTATCCATTTTGCCTCAGTCCATTTTAAATGAGTTTTGGTCCAGAGAAGACGGCAGCGTTTCTTTTTCTTTTTTTTTAATCAAATAATTTTTATTGAAAAACTCCAAATACAATTTTTCCATCTTTCAAATTACATAAATGACATAGTAGTTCCATAGTATAAAACACAAAGTATCTCAACTTCAATTCCTTAGCCCACCCTCATCCCAAATCCCAACATTCCAGAGAGAACCATTTTGACAGCAGCGTTTCTGGGTTGTCTCGATGTGCACAATTATTATAGAGTATTTTGACCATATCATCATTTTTGTGAAGATTTTACAACTCCAAGCTGTATAAACTTGAATGCTTATGGGATAAAGCAGATCAGGTGATGTGTATTTGTGTAATCAGGGAGGGTGAGGTTTAATGATATCAACACCCTTTATCAAGATGTGCAGAATTATTAGGCAGCTTGCTTTCCTCAGGAAAAATGGTCCCAAAAAAAGAGATTTACTGTAACTGATTGAAAAGTCATAAATTGTTAAAAGTCTAACAGAGAGATACAACACTCTTGAAATTGCTAAAGATATTGAGGTGTGATAACAGAACCATCAAAAGTTTTGCTGCAAATAGTCAATAGGGTCGCAAAAAACATGTTGAGAAATAAAGACGCACATTGACTACTAAAGATTTGAGAAGAATCAAATGTGAAGGAACTAGGAACCCATTATCCTTCAGCGCTGTCATATTCCAGAACTGCCACCTCTCTGGAGTGTCCAGCTCTCAGAGTCACGGCTGAGGTAAGGAAGCCTGATATCTGACCACCACTGAACAAGACACAGAAGCAGAAACATTAAGCCTGAACAAAAATGTCTGAAGACAGATTTTTCAAAGTTTTTATGGACTGTTGAGATAAGAATGACTCTTGACAAACCAGATGGATGAGCCCGTGGTTAGATCAGTAACGGGCACAGACTTCTACTTCGACTCAGACACCAGAAAGGTGGAGGCTGGTACTGCTATGGGCCGGTATTATTAAAGATGAGCTAGTTGGACATTTTCATATTGAAGATGGACTCAAAACAAACTTCCAAACCTACTGCCAATTTTTAGAAGACCCTTTCTTCAAGCAGTGGAACAGAAAAAGTCTACATCTTTCAAGAAAACCATGTTTTTTATGCTCCGTCGCATGCATCAAAGTCCTCCACTGCTTAGCTAACCAGTAAAGATTGACACGGCCCCTTCCTAACCTGACCTAAACCCTATTGAGAACTTGTGGGCCCTTCTTGACCGGGAGATTTATGGTAAAGGAAAAACAGTTACCTCTATGAATAGTTGATTGTCAGCAGATTAAGAAACTGACAGACTCCATAGATGGACTGTTATTGAAAGAATGGGTGACTATATTGGGCACGGATTTATTTTTTTTTAAATATCAGAAGTTTATTTTTGCACATTTTGAGTTGGTTGGTTATTATTATCACTTTAACAGATGAAAATAAACAACAACTGAGATGGGAAAATGTACGCTTTTCATTCAGTTGCATAATAATTCTGCAGAAGATATTCTCCTAAGACACAAAACCTCACTTTCACCTTCTTAAACATTCAGGTTTATTAACGTTTGGATTGACCGGCAGCACTGTAGTTGTTCAATAAAAAAAATCATCAAAATTACAAATTGTCTAATAATTGTATACAGCATATATATGGCTTTTTCTTTGCATGATAGCTCTAACTTGTATTTGTGGATTGCACAATGAACCGAGTTCACAGACAATTTCTGGAAATATGTATTCCTCATCCCATGAAATGATTTGAACAATCATATCATGCCTGTTTTTAATGCAGTGCAGCCTGAGAGCCTGTGAATCCTGTGCATCCAATATTGATTGATGGCCTTGGCCCTCATGGATATGGATTTCCAGATTCTCTAAATTTTTTAATATTATGCACTGTAGATGGTGGGATATTCAAAGACATTTTTCAGAAATTGTCCCGCAATGTTTAGACGCAGTTGTTCACAGATTGATAAACCTCTGACCAACTTTTCTCCTGAGAGACTCTGCCTCTCTAACATGCTCTTTTTATACACAGTCGTGTAACTTAGTTGAAAATTATTCCTCCAGCTGTTTTTCATTAGTACCACTTACTTTTCCAGCCTTTTGTTAACCTAGACCTTTTTAGATCTGTTGCGGCCATCAATTTCTAAATGAGTTAATTTTTTTTCAAACAAAATGGAAAAATGTCTAACTTTCAGCCTCTGACATGTGTTCTATGTTCTGTTCCAAATCATTGGATTCTAGTTTTCTTTACACATTACACAACATACTAACTTTTTTTTGGAATTGGGGTTGTAAATGAGCAATGAATGTAAACACACGTAATAATGCAATTATAATAAACATGTTCTGCACCTTCAGGATCTTGGGGTCATGGCTCGCTGAAGTACACTTTGTATGCGCACTTCATCTATGGACACAGTAGTCTAATTTATCAAAATAATGTAATGTCTCAAGCCGCACAAGTGTATGCTTTTTCACTCATCATATGGTGCGCAAAACAAACAAATTGTATTGCACTATATTGTGTTATAGCTTGGAATTTTACATAAGGTTCTGTTTCAAGGTTAGAGCCAATTTTTACAACCAATGAATTAAAGGGGTATTCCCATCTCCAAGATCCTATCCCAATATGTAGTAGGTGTAATAATAATATTAGCAGCAAATACCTCCGATTAGAAATGTAGGATAGTTTTTCTGATTGGCTATGTCTGTCTATTTCCTCATCTGCAGGCATTGCAGGACCTTAGGTATCCATGGTTACGACCACTAGCAACTAGCTAACTAACTGTCACTATATCAGTGGATATCAAGGTCCTGCAAAGCTACTACATTTCTAATTGGAGATATTTGCTAATATTATTATTATTACACCTACTACACATTGGGATAAGATCTTGGAGATGGGAATAGCCCTTTAAGTACTTTGAGAGGCGAACTCAGGTCAGATAGAAAGTATGCAATGAAGCAATATGAGATTTTATTTTCTATTCAGGCTCCACATGAATTTACCACCATGATGGAACGCAGGGTCGTGTGTGGGGCTTGAAAAGAGAACAGGCCGGTTGGCCTGGGAACCAGTACTACTATTTCTCCACTGCACTGAGCCACTTCTTGGAGTAGCCCCCAGAGAGATTATGCGATGCACACGTGCGACACTGTGCGCTCCTACAGCTCTTTGCATCTCCTCTCCCTTGTGAGGAGAGAAATAGGGACCAGCTGGGGAATGTGTCCCGAATTTAAAGTAACGCTTCTAGCAAATACATGACAGGAGCGGGCAACTGGTGACCTGTGGGCATCTCCCCTATCCAGTACTGCTGTACTGTAACATGAGAGGTTATCCTACATATTTTCAGTATAATCATATGTTATACATATTAGCCATCTTCTCTAAGGAGATCACCTCCATAGAAGGCTATCTTTTGTTGCAATTTGGGTACTAGTTTTTCCTGTTCTACACTGGGGGTAGAAGATGTTGAGGGTAAGTAGATGCCACTGTATTTCAAAGCTCTGTATATCATGGGTGAGGAGCTCTAGACATTACTTTATTTATACCCTTGACCATGGTGCTCTTAGTTGGGAAAAGGAAAAGGAAGGCAAGGCTCAAAAACGTCATACCTTTCCCACTGGTCAGGAGAAGAGATTTGCAAATAGAGTCATACCGAATTGAAAAAGAGTTGGTCAGTACAAAATGACAGTATATGTAAGGGGTGTGGACTGGACTATTGCGTTTCTACCCCTGAAGACACCAATCGCGTTGTGTGTACTAGGTCTTGCATCCTTTGCATATATTGTGTCATGCGAAGTGTAATATGTATAAGTAATGTAAAGGTAATGAATAATGTTAGTAACGTACAGTGTACAGTATATGGTAAGTGTAGGATAAGACATAGTTTAGGGCTTAGGACAATAGGTAGGTAATATCAGGTAGTGACGGTAGTTTAGGTAGTGACGTCAGGATAAGATTGGGCTAGTCCCAAATATTAACACTATCCTTAGATGGAGGGGTTTAGTGCTAGGGCAAGTGACTGCTTCCTGTAGATAGTTAAATACGATCAAGTTAAAGTAGAAGTAGGAAGTGTCTGTGAGCAGTGCTGCCGTTTGGGTGAACTACAGGAAAAGGAGACTAAAGGACAAGGGAATAGCTAGATCCTGAAGGGACCAACTAGACAGGGTGGCCTTCCAGAAAAATGGTCATTGGAAAGGACGACGTGTGAGGAGAAACCCTGAGCTTGTAAAACACTGAATGTAACGGACCTAAATAGGACTGAGTTTGTGGGACTACTGGAGGGTCCAGAGTGGAAGGTCCAGGGCACCAGTAGTGGAAGAAAAAGGATGCGAAACTGTTGAGCAAGTAGAGAGACATGCTGATCAGGACTGACAAGAAGCTAGGCTGTGACGAAGTAGGGCAAAACAGTGTTCTTCACTGGCCCTGGTGTAGACTACAGTGGAAGGATAATGTGTGCATGAAAATGCATTATACTGCAAAGGAAACGACCATAAGACTTTGTACCCGCTATCCCTTGTACATAACCCATATCAAGTTACCGTTCAGTAAAGACTGTGTTTTAGAACGGGAGTCTCCTGTATTGAACTGTGGAACCTATATGGTCCAGGCCATCCAACACTACAGGCTACAAGGCAGCCTGCAAGGGCGTAAGGCCCTCACAACACCACCAGCCAGGACCCACACTTTCATGTAGCGCGCCGGGACATAAAAAGAGGAGACTAGTGCCACGCCAGTGGCTACCACCCTGTGCTGTGCTACACTTACACTAGGCACATAGCCTTGTAGAGACTATAACTCCTATAAAAATTGCAACCTTTATTGTTCCAATCGCTCCCTCCTTTCTTGAGGTTTAAACAAGTATGCTAATTATAGTGTTCGATGCACACTGGGTGTGGTCAAGAAGTTCAGTGCATGCACCGCTCCACCCACAGATTTTACATAGCCTTGCCTACCTGACTAGTGATTGACACCACTGGTGCCTAAACTTTTCCTGCAAATAACGCTTGTGCTTGTGTTGTCAAGTGGCTAGTGAAGGACTCACAGCTATGCAAAATAAGTGGACTGAACGGAGCATTGAGCCTCTTAGCCACACCATAGGTACACTGAGCACCCTAATTATCATAAATAACTTCAGTTTCTACAGAACAGAGGCAGCGACTAGAACACTAAAGGTACAATTTTTTATAGGGGCAACACCTCCCTTACAAGGCTATGTCCTTTGTTTATGCTGTCAGTTTGGTCTGCTACACGCCCTTTAACTTGTTCCAAATATCCAGAAAGATTTGGTTTCCTAAGAATCCAAATTTTTTCCGGACTCCTCTCACAAATCCAGCAAATGGGGGCCAGAAAGGGATTAAAAAAAAAAGAAAAAAAAAAAGAAAGAATGATACTCACTTTTCCTGCACCACCGCAACTCCGTCCATCCCTCCACTTGCTCCGTTGTGCCCCATATGTTGACCACATTGTGAGTTCTAATCAGGGCCAGAAAATCCCAGATAGAAGACTGAAGACGAGTAGAGCGTAAGAAAGAAGACAAGAAAACCAAAGCTGGAGCGATGGGGAGAGTGGGCAACGAGCAGCGGTGGCAGGACATGTAAGAGTAAGCCTTTATTATTTTTAACCCCTTCCAGGCCCTCCATTTATTATGCCTATATTATATTATTATGGGGTCTGAAAACAAAGACAAAATTGAATCCGACAGCCAATGCAGGCAACTGAGTAAAATGTAGAAACATTTAAACAAACTGGTAGTCATCCAAACATCCAATGAAAGATAGAGAAGAATACAACAATTCATGATGAGGTTTGGCCCAATAATTGAAAAAACATATATTACAAAGTATAACTACATATTAAAAACATGATGGAATAGAAAAACAGAGATAAATGTGCACAGACCTGATTTCAGCGCAGTGTTCACTGTTGTAGCAATAAGAGCAGCGATGATGATGAAGGTGTCAAACCTTAGAAATGACAAGGGATATACAATGAGCACAATAACAGTACTGAAACCCCATCTATAATTGCGGGTAGTGTCGAAGAAACTCTGCTGCCTCTTTTGTTGGCCGTGCCTTATGCCTTGCTCACACTGCATTTCTTCAGTGTGTCTGGGGTTTCTTTCTGAATCCCCCTAAAAACAGGATTCAGAGGAACAGCCCACGCGGCCAGAGAATAAATGACATAAATTGAGTTTAAATCAACTCCGATTGTTCACTCAAGCACAGAAACCTATTCTGCCACATTCCGGTGCCCATCTGAACAAAAGGACATGTTCCACTGCCATTAAATAGGAATGTATGTAGAGGAAGTACGAGAATCACATTACATGACCGTCACATCATACTGCCTGAGTTGTGCATCATTGTGTTGAATATTACACCTAAATTTGGATTTTTAATTTTTTGTATAATCCTAAACCCCCAAGAAAAATTTTAATAATGTTACTAGACATGCAGGACGGGACCTGGTTAATGTTGCATTTAGACAGGCCGATTCCGGTCCGTTAATGAGGTCCAATCAACTATATAAAAATTGATTGGTGCTCATTAACGGTCCTTGATATGCCCATCAATGAATACTGATCGGAACAGCATGATCGTTAATATGATCATTCTGTCCTTACACAGCATAATGTTGTTAGCAGTGCTTAAATGTGCATTGTGATGCGAACCCCAATAATAATTATTTTGCTTACATATGTTATAAGATCACTTGACAAACGAACAGATCATGATCTCTATGGAACATAAAAATTAGAAATCCAGCAATTTTCACACTTGTCATTTGGGCTTTTTTAGACAAATTTCCTGTAGTTTTAAGAAATCCACAATTACACTGACAATAAACCAATCGATCAAAAACAACGTAAATAGCTCAACACAACTTATGTACAGAATGGTTTCCCCAAGTTCAACACAAAATGCCACTATTAATGATTACTAGTCTCAGAATTATTCATTGCCTCATAAACAAGCGTCTTTAATACTTAGAGCTGTTATGACCTGCTGCAATCATGATCCAAGGCCAGATACCAGCTTCTGACAGTGTTCCTGAGGAATCTTCCTCATAGCAATGGCCTCCATTTCACCAATATTCATGGTCTGGCAAGAAAGTGGTCCAATAAGTTAAGAGAAGAATCAATTGCCTTGAAGGTGGCGTTGAATTTGGAGAAAACACTTGTTATATTCGTTTTTTTTAGGTGCTATTTAAATTGTTCTTCTAAGTTTATTACAATTTACAATCTTTCTGCTGTTTGCAATAAACTAAATTTTCATTGGGGATTGAATTCATTTTGATTGTAGCTGTATAACATTGATACCTAAAGATGAGGATAAACGTAGATTTACTAATGAAATGGAGCCAGAATCCTGATGCACATGAGATGTGCCACATATATCACGTGGTTTAGACACGTTTCATGTTAGCAGTAAAGATGGCGTGGTGTCCGATGGATCACTTGACAAAAAAAAATAAATTAAGTGAGTCAACCAAAAGGTGGTATAATATTACACAAAAGCACATCTTGTATATTTGTAAGCTGGTTAAATTTACGACAGTATTGGAAAATCTAATAATCAATAGTATAGGTGGCACACCCTTAATGGACGGTATAAATTATTATAGGTGGTCAATTCCTTTGGAGCCAACCATAGCTCCTGTCAATCTGTAGTGAATGGAAAAAAGGAATTGCCCACCATACAGCATGTGGAAATGCTTAATTTGGATTTATTCAGAATATCTCATATCCATAGATAACACTGCCATCAGTATAGCAAAAATGTAATGTTTCTGGTAAATACCCTTCATCAGACCGGACCAAGTATTCTGTAGAGTGAGCGGTGTTTATTAGTAAATCGACATAGCAAATTTCCAAGAATATCTGAAGGTTGCATAAGTAAATAGGATTAAAATAAATGAAACCTACCAATTCCAAAACTGGCTCTTTGCAAAGAATGACCTGGGGTCATACGTGTAGAGTTTGAGCACTATCTCTATGACATAAAGGGAGAGAAACACCCACTCCGCATTGGAAATCAATGGGATTTTGTCCTCCAGGCCAATGAAAATGGCATTTACTAGAATGACGACATCAAAAGCATATATAAAACCTCTGAAAGAAAAAGAACAATCAACCTATCAATGTGAAAAATAAGTCTTAGTGTGGAAATGGCAGAGACTAGAATACATACTTATGAAGGACCACCCTGCGGATAAAGCGACTAGCTGCACTTCTGTACAGATGAGGCATCCAGCATTCAAATGGATGCATACGAGCCTTCATAGTGATCACCCGGATGTTCAACAAGTCAGCCAAGCGTATAAAGGCCTCCTTTCCTGAGGGAGTGAATCAATAGAAACATTATGAGGTCATTAGGGCTTGGGAAAAAAAACACTGAGATTTCATTGAGATATAAAAGGTTAATGTGAATGGGCTGAGGAAGAGAGTCACCTGGCACTGGGGAGATGGGGGGCATAAGTATTTTCTTTTCTTCTGTGCTTACTTTTCATTTAACAACTCACAAGACATTTCAGCCTGTCCAAGGCTTTTTTCACATGACTAAATGACGTCAGCGCAGGTCCTTTTCAGACCATCGCGAGCTGCCGGCAAGCCGAGACGCATCGCTAAGGAGACCGTGGGCCATTAGAAGGTGAATATAATGTATATTTTTTATTTTATTCTTTTTTTTTTTTACAAGTACTATGGTACCCGGGTCTGGAGGAGAGTCTCCTCTTCTCCAGACCCGGGTACCATCCGCACATTAAAAAGCATGGATTCCGCATCTACAAATGCAGTGATGCGGATGTCATGCGTTCCAATGCAAGTCAATGGCGGCGAAAACACAGCGTTTACGAAAAATAATTGGTAGTGCTGCGTATTTTTCCGCAGTCATAATCCGCAGCGGAAATTTCTGCAGCATGTGCACAGCACATGCGGATTATCACTGGGGAACATTGCAGACCTTCTACCAAGCGTTTTTTAAGCGTTTCTGCAGCGGAATTGCCGCTGCGGAAATGCTTAAAAAAAAACCCGCATAGTGGGCACACAGCCTTAAGGTGTTTTCCCACGAACAAAAGTCAATTTTAATCAATCGATCTTGGAATGATAATAAGTTCCACAATTTAATGTATTTAAATAAAATGTTCCTGTGCTGAGATAATCTTATAAATGTGTCCCTGCTGTGTACTGTGTAATGGCTGTGTCTGACCGTACAGGAACATGGTCTGATCATACCACATCTCCTGGGAGGGGGCAAAAGCAAAAGAGTATACAGTACAGTATTCACCTATCAGTGAATTGAAGGGGTCATTGCAAAAGTGGCACAGCTCTAAGCACTGTAATTGCTATAGAAGAATTGGTACAAATAGCTTTGAAGGACCTGGTGTCCCAGCCATGTCGGCAATCTGCGGCCACCACTCATCTCTTGGCATCCGTGGCTCTTCTTTAGATTAGCTGGCCTGGAACTATGTGTATTAATGAGCTATGCCTGTTAATCAAATTAAGAGTTGCAAATGCTGAGAGGTAGGAGGCGGTTCTCAGGGCTCCCATCCAGCGGCCACTGATTACTGACGTGGCTGATGGACCTGGTCCTGAGAATTTGCACCAACTCCAACTCTAGTGAATATTACTATAAGTTCCCTTCAAAACAATAAAATGTAATGAAGGACAAACCCTAAGGAGAAGAGGCTTATAACTGCTTCTGTCTACTTTTTTATTTTTAGCAGTGAATAGCGGCAATGGCACTTTCAATGCTTCTATTGGACCCACAGATCAAAACCAGCTCTGACATTTATGTCATGGCTTGGGGAGGCAGGAGGTTTCCCCTGTAACTAGGGTAAGTATAGATGCCTCAGTAGCAGTGAAAAATTTCACAATAAAAAAACAATTAATGTCCCCATTAAAAAAAAACTAAAATAAAAGCTGAAACAAATCAATTAAAATACTTTTTCTTCAGCAAAAAAATACATAAAGATCACAAACATAATAATGGTTACATTACCGAAATAACCTAAGAGATTAAACTGTTTTATCTACTGTAATATGTGAACAGTGTAAAAAAAATACAAATACATATATACAGTACAGACCAAAAGTTTGGACACACCTTCTCATTTAAAGATTTTTCTGTATTTTCATGACTATGAAAATTGTACATTCACATTGAAGGCATCAAAACTATGAATTAACACATGTGGAATTATATACTTAACAAAAAAGTGTGAAACAACTGAAAATATGTCTTATATTCTAGGTTCTTCAAAGTAGCCACCTTTTGCTTTGATGACTGCTTTGCACACTCTTGGCATTCTCTTGATGAGCTTCAAGAGGTAGTCACCGGAAATGGTTTTCACTTCACAGGTGTGCCCTGTCAGGTTTAATAAGTGGGATTTCTTGCCTTATAAATGGGGTTGGGACCAACAGTTGTGTTGTGCAGAAGTCTGGTGGATACACAGCTGATAGTCCTACTGAATCGACTGTTAGAATTTGTATTATGGCAAGAAAAAAGCAGCTAAGTAAAGAAAAATGAGTGGCCATCATTACTTGAAGAAATGAAGGTCAGTCAGTGTGAAAAATTGGGCAAACTTTGAAAGTGTCCCCAAGTGCAGTTGCAAAAACCATCAACTGCTACAAAGAAACTGGCTCACATGAGGACCGCCCCAGGAAAGGAAGACAAAGAGTCACCTCTGCTTCTGAGGATAAGTTTATCCGAGTCACCAGCCTCAGAAATCGCAGGTTTACAGCAGCTCAGATTAGAGACCAGGTCAATGCCACACAGAGTTCTAGCAGCAGACACATCTCTACAACAACTGTTAAGAGGAGACTTTGTGCAGCAGGCCTTCATGGTAAAATAGCTGCTAGGAAACCACTGCTAAAGGACAGACAACAAGCAGAAGAGACTTTTTTGGGCCAAAGAACACAAGGAATGGACATTAGACCAGTGGAAATCTGTTCTTTGGTCTGATGAGTCCAAATTTGAGATCTTTGGTTCCAACCACCGTGCCTTTGTGCGACGCAGAAAAGGTGAATGGATGGACTCTACATGCCTGGTTCCCACCGTGATGCATGGAGGAGGAGGTGTGGGGGTGCTTTGCTGGTGACACTGTTGGGGGTTTATTCAAAATTGAAGGCATACTGAACCAGCTTGGCTACCACATCATCTTGCAGCTGCATGCTATTCCATTCGGTTTGCATTTAGTTGGACCATCATTTATTTTTCAACAGGACAATGACCCCAAACACACCTCCAGGCTGCGTAAGGGCTATGTGACCAAGGAGCTGGGGTGCTACGCCAGATGACCTGGCCTCCACAGTCACCAGACCTGAACCCAATCGAGATGGTTTGGGGTGAGCTGGATCACAGAGTGAAGGCAAAAGGGCCAACAAGTGCTAAGCATCTCTGGGAACTCCTTCAAGATTGTTGGAAGAAAATTTCCGGTGACTACCTCTTGAAGCTCATCAAGAGAATGCCAAGAGTGTGCAAAGCAGTCATCAAAGCAAAAGGTGGCTACTTTGAAGAACCTAGAATATAAGACATACTTTCAGTTGTTTCACACTTTTTTGTTAAGTATATAATTCCACATGTGTTAATTCATAGTTTTGACGCTTTCAGTGTGAATGTACAATTTCCATAGTCAAGAAAATACAGAAAAATCTTTAAATGAGGTTTGTCCAAACTTTTGGTCTGTACTGTATGTGTATAGTATTTACATTTATATATATATAAAGTTTTAAGTTTTTCTTACATAAGTTGGTAAAACAAATAAATAGAAAAAAAGTTATGGCTCCAGAAATGAAGAGGCAATTAACCAATAGATACTTGGTTGCTAAAACAGCATATATGGAGTTAGTAATTTTCTCGCATATAAATAAGGCCATAACAGAATTTTATTTCTTTCTTATGTTGGAGCTGTAATAGGGCTCCTACTGTTTAGCGCCACACATATAGGCATCAGTGTACAATAGCGCCATCATGTGTATCATGTGTAGAACGGTTTATACATACAAAGTAGCAGACAATGCAGACTATAGTAGTGACTATGACGGACCTAGCCTTCAAAAAAATAAACTAAAAATAAAAACTGACAGTGTAACTTAAAACAATTTGTCCTTTAATCTTCCTCACCTACACATCTTTGGTTGTCTTCTTTAGACACTCTTAAAAGGAGTTCTCTGTGGGAGTTACTGATATCTGGTGCCACCAACTTTACTAATTTTAGCCATGTAGATTCTAAAATGACAAATTCTGATCCTTCTTGTACCTTCAGGGCATTAAATGCATCCGCCATCTTGCGACGCTTCATGTAAGCCAATTTACGGATCTCATTCTGAAAAATCACATACTGATTAGCAAGTTATTAAAGGCAATCTGTCAGAAAGAACCAACTCTCCAAACTGTTTATATGGTCATATCGCTCTGTGAAAGATTTTGGGTACTCTCTGTAAAATCTCATTTTTGTAGCCTTCATTGGGGAACCCTTGAACCATTGGTTACATGCTGCCATCTGGAGGCTGACACTAAAAATATATCATAAAAAAAAAGCAGACTTCTCCCCAACTGCTTACACCTGGCCAGCCGACACTCAGGTATTCAATTAGTGCAAAAGCTGTAGGAGAACCAAGACCCCCCAAATAAGGGAGGGTGCTGTGTCCCCCAATGAAGACTACAAGAAATAGATTGTACGGTGATTACCAAAAGTCTTAATTTCTTGGATGCTTCATTGGGGAAAACCGGAGCCATGGGGCATCCTAAATCAGTCCTTAAGGTGAGAAAACTAATATCAGTGCTGCAGAATAAAGAAGAGCAATCTCTCATGTTACCACCCAAGCAACTGCTGCTTGTAATACCATTTTGCTAAGACTTTCATTAATCAACGGAAAGGTAAGAACTCTGCAAAGATGTGGACTGAAGACTAAGTAGCAGCCCTAAGGAACAAAAGAACAGACACCTGGAGGAATATAATCCTGGACATCTAACACATAGGGGGAGAGAGCTGTGCCCTAGCAGGGGTGCTCTAGTTTAGCAGATCGAAATCAGTGAACAATGGTAGCCCTGGAGGCGGTCTGACAGCTGCAAGAACATACCGGGATGACCAACAAAGCATCTAAATGTCTAACTGCAGCTGTTAGAGTTGTGCAGCTCCACCTGCCTCTAACTACATCAAATTGTTTAAGAACCTCTCAGGGAGATGAGAAACTAAGTGCCTAGAAGTAGGACAGCAATCTCCTCATTAAGGTGGAAGTCAGATTTTTTTTCTAAGTGTCAGTCTCTAGGTGGCAGCATATAATCCATGGTTCCGGTGTCCCCCAATGAAACGTCCAAGAAAAGTTCATCCACACCATTACCCTTGCAATCTGTTAATCTGTTGATTTCCGAATGATCTGGGTGTGTTACAGCACTTTCCAAGTCTCTGCCTCACTGGCTTTATTCACAGCGCAGAACGGCCTTCCTCTGCTTGACTGACATCTCACTGGCTTGATTATATAATTAGTGAGCTATCAGTCAAGTAGATGAAGGTGGAGCTGCGTGGGGAATAGACTTGGGAAGTGCTATGACACACCCAGAGCACTTAAGCCTCATTTGAATATAAACTAAAAACAGCATTTCTCAAGTCAGGCAACAACAGATTGTCATCCACACCTTTACTGATGCAATCTTTCGGAGAGCAGCATGAACATATAAAAAGTTTGGGAGTGTGAATCATTTTGACAGATTCCCTGTAAATCAATTAAAAAGTAATTAGTCAAGAACTGCTCATGTTAAGCTAAGTGTTGATTGATCGGATCGTTTTGTCATTCAATGAACATATTTCCATATAGCTGGGTGCTTGTAGGTAGCAAAATCCAATGCAATATAACTACTGTATATCCAATTAAGAAACACAAATTATTTTATCTATTTATTAGTTAAGGTGCCCATAGACTTAACTGATGAAAAAAACATTTTGTTTGATATTGTCCATTTTTGTCAAAAGAAAATTAAAGCAACCCTCTGCCATAGCACTTAAGATGGGCACCCTACATTGCGTCCTGCGTATGCCCTACCGCTGCCTCCTCGGCTCAAATAGGCATTCTGGTCCTCCTGCAACCAATACGGCTGCCACAGTGCCTTGATTAGCAGTGGGATTGTCGGAATTGCTTCTGTTCCACACAGCAGGTACAGTAATGGGGACACACATGGCAGCAGTGGCTCAGAATTGGGGTGACAGCAAGATGAGGATTTAGTGCAAGTTGGAAATAGATGGGAGCAGTGCTGGAAGTGTGAAAAGTAAAATATATCTTTGATGTAAACTCTGCTGACAATTCGATGCTGGAAGAAGTTGTCATGGCGGTTTGGGCAAGATGGAAAAGACGAGAAAAACGAATGACTGCATCAGAAGCAACATCAGCTGTAAGTCAATATTTGTAAGTGTAATCCCGTATATGTTCTGCAGGACTGGTATTTACCACTATATGGTCACCGTATGTCAGTAATATTGGTCTTGGTCTTTGTATAGAGATTTATTTTTAGTAACAGTACTGTCACCTGCTGAGGTTCCCCTAAACCCATCATTAGGGTGGGCCTCAGTAGTTGTAAATACAATTACCTGGTTAGGAGACCACTCAGAAGTTTCACCCGCTCCCCGATATGAACCCCTAGATATGCCTCAGATGAAGCCAGTCCGTGGCTTAGAAGAAGAATGATTGGTTTACACAGGAAATGTAAGCCAGTTGGTTCATATTACATCTGGGGGATACTCTCACTATTGTCCAACCATGCTTTTAAAGGGTCTCAAAAAAACAGAAAAAAAAAAAAAGAGGTCATAATTCAATAAAAATTAACAAACTTTTATTTCATTAAATTAAAACACAATTCTTGAGGTTCACAGATTTATCACTGGTGAAACACTGATTTCAAGGGCTGAACAATGTTATTTCTCAGTACAATAAATGTATGAGTCATGCAGAAAATCACATGATATTAAGTGGTTGCTCCCAGTAACATCTACAACCACGTCACAGGTGCAGACCTGCAGAGTTGCACCTATACATCTAATGAAAAGTATATCAGAGCAGGTAATGACCTATAGCAAAGTCCAACACCACATTGTCTCACTACCCCAATGCACGTTTCGCGTCACTCGCTTCCTCAGGGGACCCCTAGGAGCAACCACTTAATATCATGCGATTCTCTGAATAGCTGATACATTTGCATCAGATGTGTGTTTGTGGGTACTATTACAAACAGTATAACAATATATGTATGGTGGTAGAACAGCTCACTCAGCTGCACATGGAGGTACATTCAAGAACACTGTCTATTTAAAGAATTTGTTGATTTATTAAAAAAATAACATAAACCAACCTAAAGTTCATCAAATCAAACACAGCACTTCTGGCATAACGGCAAAACAAAAATAACAGTACAGCATATTCCGCGGGAATAAGGCGGCTCAGGGTGTAGCACAACACATGGTTCAGGTTATACAAACCCAAGCTCCTCTCTCTCTCTGGACCTAGCCTCTCCAGATACTCTGAACACTGAATACCTCAGCAGGCCATGTATTTAAACCCCAGACCACACCGTAGGGTGGAGATACGGAGAACAACCTCCCATCCACTCTATGGTTGTTTTCAAAAACCTAGCCCTTTTAAAATGTCTGCTTAACCCCACTCAGCACTAAGTGTGCTGGATCAAACTTCTAGGTTTCAAATCACTGAAGCGAATAGCCTCTGTGAAACATATATCTCTCCTCCAGTACTTTGCCAGTGACTTTGTTACAGTATATACACAGGCCTACACCTGTTATGTAGTTGTAGATCTTACCAGGAGCAACCATTTAATATCATGTAATTTTCTGCATGACTGATACATTTATTGTACTGAGAAATAGCATTGTTCAGCCCTTGTCATCAGTGTTTCACCAGAGATAAATCTGAAAACCTCAATAATTGTGTTTTCATTTAATGAAATAAAAGTATTCATTTTTAATGAATTTTGAGTCCTTTTTTGCTTTCTTTGTTTTTCAGCTAAATGCTTGTAAAAGGTGCATCACCATGTATGATCATTTATGAGCTTTGAGGTACCAGAAAAAGTTTTTTCTTCAATAATTTTCCTTTAAATTATTGGATGAGTCAAAGGTATTGTCTACAGCCATTTAGAATTTAACATTTGACCCTCCCCATTTCGTTAACTAATACCCTAATGAGCACACAACCCCTAAAAAAACATACCTTTAAATGTTTTCTGTAATTATGGTACACAACGGCTAAGAAGACAGACATGAAAATATAAGTATTCAGGATAATGTAGGCTATGAAGAAGACCGAATACCACCAGCTGTAGTCATAAGCCGGCATCCTAGGAAGGAAAATGTACAATGTATGACATACAACATGAAGAGGCAATGATATTGAAATGCAATAAAGACTATAAAAGCTTTCAAATTCTGACCAGGACAGATTTTTCAAACCTAACAAATGTCACTTTATGTGGGAAGAACTCTTGAATGCATCAACATATCCCAGTGATTCAAAGATAGTTTTTTCGTGATACATTGTGGTTTATGTGGTTAGTAAATTTAGCTTGATAAGGATTTGTGTTTTTTGATTTAAATATCTTAAGTTTGATGAAAAAAAAATATATTTTTTAAATTTTTATGCCTTTAAATCAGATGGTAATACTACACAAACTAGTTAATATATAGCATTTACCATACTTCTACTCTACATCAGCACCATTTTTCAAACATTCTTTTATATTGTTTGGATGATAAAACGCTTAAAAGGGAACCGGTCACCAGAAAAGACGCTATTAACCTGCAGATATAGGGTTAATCTGCAGGTTAATAGCGTTATTAACCGGGCCGACACCCACACTTAGCCGAACACTGAGGGGCGAAAAATTAACTTTATTACCCCTGCAGCGTTCAGGTTTCAGTTACCGTACCTCTCTGAGTATACAGAGTGGCAACTCTATCTGCGCCACTGGCCCTGAATGACACTGTCTCAGTTTTAGGGCCGGCTGTCAGTCAGGGCCAGGGGCACGTTTACAATCGCCGCTCTGTATACTCAGAGTGGTGACTGCGCGCTGTTACAGCCCCGTGACTGAAACCAGAACGCTGCCCAGGAGAATAAAGTTCATTTTCCCTCAGCTAAGAGCAGGTGCAGGGCAGGTTATTAACCCGATTATCGGCAGGTTAATAGCACTTTTTCTCTGGTGACAGGTTCCCTTTAATGGGAATTATCAGCAGGTTTTTGCTATGTAATCTGAAAGCACCATGATGTAGGGGCAGAGACCCTGATTCCAGTGATGTGTCACTTACTGTGCTGCATGTTGCTGTTTCAATAAAAGTAGTGTTTTATTAGCTGATTATCACTACAGGACTAAGTGTCTTGTGACTCCTGGTCACCGGCTCTGTGTAACACTACTGATTAGCAGCTTTCTGCCTATGCACAATGTACACAAAAAGCTGCCAATCAGTAGTGTGGGCAGGGTTATACGGAGCTCATCATTCAGAGAACCAATGGATCTGCAGCAGAGAAAACAGTGAACAACCCCTTGAGGAAGCCCGCATGAAACGCGCATCAGGGTTGAGGGCACGAGATCTGATACAGGAAATCATGGGTAAGCCACTTTATCTGGGATACTAACAATATTCTGTAACACATTAAGCACACTTGTGTTTCAATGCTAATACTTGAAGCAACACAATTCATTTACACTTCTTTTTATAGCTAGTATATGCAATTTGCATTTACTTTTGTGGTCTCTGCCCTTCCTTACATAATGTGTTCAGACTGTGCCCCCTTTCCACATTTGAGTCTTCACCTCTGATTTTATTGTAAAGTCTTTCCGTACCTCGCATAGGTTTGTAATTTTCAATAAAACTTGAATTAACATATTGGTGGACTCCATGTTTTGTGTAGGATTTATATTGATTCCTGGAGTTATCCCCTTATCAGTTAGGCATTACTTTGTGGCCCATGGTCTCTTTCCCCATTTTTTTTCAGTGTTACGTTTTTTATTTGGATGATATTGATTTCAGAGAAAACAGTGATTGTATCAAAATGACAGCATGCAGACCAGCAAGTGACACATCACTGGAATCAAGGTCTCTGCCCCTACAACATCCTGCTCTCCAATAACATAGTAAAAACCTGGTGACAGATTACCTTTAAATATTTAAAAATATATACATATTTTTTTCCTTAAATAAAACCTATTTTTTAGGGGCCACTTCACTTTTGAATTGACTTTGAGGACCTGCTTTGTCAGAAATCTCCCAAAACAAGGCTTCAGTTTCAAAACTGCACCCCTCCAAAAATGTAAAATGGCATTTGGCAAGTTTCTTTACTATTCAGGTGTTTCACAGGAATTAACACAAAATGGAAAGAAAAATAAATACTTTTTTTTTTTCCGGTAAAATGTTAAAAATTTTCACAAGGGATAGTAAGTGAAAATGGACCCCACAATTTGTTAAGCAATTTCTCACGAATATAGCAATACCCCATGTGTGGTCGGAACCTACTGTTTGGGCGCACAGTGGGGCTGAAAGTGATTGGTCATTTGGAGCATAAATTTATCGGGAACAAATTGTGGATGCCATGTCATATTTACAGAGCCCCTGAGGTGTCAAAATAGTAGAAACCTTCAGTTTACAGCACATTTTAAACCCACAAGTGCTCAACAGATTTTTTTTTTTTTTTTTTTTTTTTTTAACATTGGGATGTGCAAAATAATTTTTTCCACCAAAAAATGTTTTTCTTAGCCCTACATATTTCATTTTCATGGACTCTACAATGTATTACGCAATTTCTCCTGAACACTGCAGTACCAAATATGTGGGCAGAAACTACTGTATGGGCACGTAGCAGGGCTGGGAAGGGAAGGAGAGACACTTTTTTTCTTGTGGAGCTCAATTTTGGCAGGAACAGCTTGTTGACACCCTGCCACATTTGCAAAGCTCCTAAGATGCTAAAAATGCAGAATCCCCACAAGTGACCCCATTTTGAAAAATGATGGAGTTTATCTAGGAGTGTAGTGAGAATTCTGAACTCAAAGGCATTTCACAGAAATTTATAAAACTGGCCCATAAAAAATAAAAAAGTAATTATTTTTTCACTAAAACTTTAGGTTAGATTCACATTTTTTCATTTTTACAAACTATAAACAGGAGAAAAGAAACGCCACAATTTGTAAGACAATTTCTCCTTCGTGCAGTAATACACCATATGTGGTCAGAAAGTCAGCTCGGGCAAACTGCAAAGCTCACTTTGGAGTGAATATTTTGCTGGAATGGTTTGTGGGTGTCATGTCATATTAGCAAAGTCCCTAAGGGGCCAGAAAAGCAGAGCCCCCTGAAAAGTGACCCCAAACAACACTTTATCTCAATCCCACTACAATGAGGCATACTGAATCACTCGTGATTAGTGTTGAGCATTCCGATACTGAAATATCGGGTATCGGCAGATATTCGCGGTATCGGCATTCCGATACTTAATTCCAATACTTTTACAATATCGAATACCGGAATCGGAAGTTCCCATAATGCCTGCGCTCTACAGTGTCTCTGAAGTATGACAAGCTGGATGGCAGCGCTCAGCTGAGATCCAGCCTGTCATCAGAATGCCATCCCAGCGTGGGAGAATTCTCCTGATCGTTTAAAAGCCAGCGGGCGGTAAAAAGCCGCCGGCTTTTAAACAATCACACAGCCCCATACTGCTTCCCCGCAGCCTCCTATCCCAATCCTCCGCTCCCCTCGCCACCTCCCATCCCGATCGTAAGTTAGGACCGGGCGGGGAGCGCTGCACCAAGGAGCGGGGAGCGAAGAACCTGGGCGGGGATGCCGGCAGTGAAAAGACTTCACCGCCGGCTTTCCCGTTCTGTGCTGCGCTTTCCCGCCGGTTATTTCAAATGAACAGCTGAGGTATCAGGTGATGCCGATCAGCTGTTCATTTGAAGTCGCCGCGGTGCCCTCAGAGGGTTCATGTGAGTTCATGCTTGACTGCATTGCATGAACTCACATGAACTTTCCCACGGTCGCACAGGTCAGCCTCACCTCCCAGACCGGTCATGATTGGTGTGTGCGCGGTGTCTGTGCGCGGTGTCTGTGCGCGGTGTCTGTGCAGGCAGACATAGGCCGATGTGACACTACTACTCCCATCGGCCTATGTCTGTCCCCCGTCCACTCGTGCCAGCAGGATCAGCTCGATGGGAGCAGTAGTTCCCATCAGCCTGATCCTGCTATTTAAATTGCCCTACTGTGTCCCCAATAAATTTTAAATACATGTCATTGGTGGTCAGTGGTTACCTACAATAAATTACTTCATACATTACCTGTCCCTGCCGATCGCCACCTAAAATAAAGTAAAAAATAAAAAACTACACCTATACTCACCTAGACACCTAATTCACCGAAGCCATCGATCTCCTGTAATAAAATATAAAATAATAAACCACAACCTTATCCTTACCCCTCCGTAGTAGTCCACGAGTGTCCCACGATGATCTCCAGTTCAGAGCAGCCACATAGAATGTGACCGCTCTGAACCGCTGCCGCCGCTAGAATGATGGGGCCGTAAAGCAGCCCCGTCATTGCATAAGCGGGTTCTCCGGAGTTCAGGCAGCGCTGCTCCGGTTAGCTCCTTTACGGCCCTGCTGTACCGTGAGAAATTCCCACGGTACAGCAGTGCCGTAAAGGAGGTCTCCGGAGCTGCGCTGCCTGAATGCACTCCGGTGACCTCAGTCAGTGGCTCCCGCTGCCGGGAGCGGACGTGTTCCCGGCAGTGTGAGCTTACAGCAGCCATGCACAGCTGTCACCATCTCCAGATGTGACAGCTGTGCATGGGAGATCAGCGCAGGAATGTGGACAGGTAACTATTTTTTTTTAGTAAACTAAGAATTAAATAAAATAGTGTGTTTTATTTCAAATAAATTATTTTTTTCTGGGTGTAGTGTGTGTTTTCTTTTTAACACTTTGTAGGTTAGTAATGGGGGTGTCTTATAGACGCCCATCATTACTAACCTGGGCATCATGGCAGCTGGCGCTGACATGAACCCCAGCCCCATTACCCCCTGCCACCGCACCAGGGCAGCGTGGAAGAGCGAGGCTAAGTGCCAGAATTCGCGCATCCTGTGGATGCGCCATTTCTGGGGCGGCTGACGGCTGGTGTTTCTAGCCTGGGAGGGGGCCAATATTCATGGCACCCTTCCTGGGCTATTAATATCAGCCCCCAGCTGTCTGCCTAGCCTTTGCTAGCTATTAAATTAGGGGGGACCCCACGTCATTTTTTTTGGGGGGTCCCCCATTTTAATAGCTAGTAAAGGCTAGGTATTCAGCTGGGGGCTGATATTAGTAGTCTGGGAAGCTCCGTGGGTATTACCCCTTTCCCAGGCTTCAAACATCTGCCCCAGCCGTCTGCTTAACCTCCGCTAGAGACTAAAATTATGGGGCATCCCACGCCAATTTTTTTTTTAAATAAATCCTTTATTTTAACACTAAATGACATTTGAGGAGTTAATAAAGATGCAGTCCCTAAATTATTATTTATTTTTTTATTAATTTTTGTATGCCAGCCAGGTACAGCATCCAGCTTCTATGAACGCGCCATTTTCCGGGGCGGCTGCGGACTGCAATTTGCAGTGGGGGGGAGGCCCAGAAAGCTTGGGTCTCCCTGCGCTGCAGATTCCATCCCCCAGCTGCCTAGTTGTACCTGGCTGGACACAAAATTAGGGAGAAGCCCCACTTATTTTTTTTGGGCGCTGTACCCAACTCATCCAGGGCCCTGGTGCGGTGGCTCACTGGGTAATAAAGGGGTTAAGGCCATCTTGGCATTATCAGCTGGCCCTAAGCCCGAAATTCATGGGGTCACGCCAATATTAGACATGACCACCATGAATTTCTAGTAAAGTATCATTCCAGCTGAAGCCAACGATCTCCTGCAATAAAAGAAAAATAAACCAACCTCATCCTTACCTTCCCATGGATCCCACGACAGCTTCAGCTCTGCTACATCGAGATGACAGGCTGGACCGCAGCAGAACGCTGCCATCCAGCCTGTCATCCCGCAGACACTGAGAAGCGCAGGCATGCTTGCGCTCCTCAGTGTCTCTCTGTGACGTCATCCAGATGAGCCGAGTTCATGTCCAATGAACTCAGCTCACCTCATGCACGTCACTGACAGCGTGGGAAAATTCTCACGCTGAAGCGCTGAGTGCAGGAGAATTTTCCCACGCTGTCAGTGACGTGCATGAGGTGAGCCGAGCTCATTGTCGGCTCATCTGGATGCCGTCACAGAGAGACACTGAGGAGCGCAAGCATGCCTGCGCTTCTCAGTGTCCGCGGGATGACAGGCTGGATGGCAGCGTTCTGCTGCGGTCCAGCCTGTCATCTCGATGTAGCAGAGCTGAAGCCATCGTGGGAACCATGGAAAGGTAAGGATGAGGTTGCTTTAATATTTTACTTTTATTGCAGGAGATCGTTGGCTTCAGCTGGAATGGGCGTGACGGTAAGTATGGTTTAATTTAGAACAATAAAGAATTGCGTGTTTATTTCAATTAAAAGGAGTTTATTCTGGGTGTTTGTGTTTTTTTTTTGTAACTTTGACTATGGGGTTAGTAATGGGGGTGTCTTATAGACGCCTCTCCATTACTAACCTGGGCTTGATGTCAGCTGGCATTATAAGTCGACATCAACCCCAGCCCTATTACCCCCTGCCACCGCTACAGGGCAGTGGGAAGAGCGAGGCTAAGTGCCAGAGTTGGCGCATCCTGTGGATGCGCCATTTCTGGGGCGGCTGACGGCTGGTGTTTCTAGCCTGGGAGGGGGGCAATATTCATGGCACCCTTCCTGGGCTATTAATATCAGCCCCCAGCTGTCTGCCTAGCCTTTGCTAGCTATTAAATTAGGGGGAACCCCACGTCATTTTTTTGGGGGGGTCCCCCATTTTAATAGCTAGTAAAGGCTAAGTATTCCGCTGAGGGCTGATATTAGCAGCCTGGGAAGCTCCGTGGGTATTACCCCCTTCCCAGGCTTCAAACATCTGCCCCAGCTGTCTGCTTAACCTCCGCTAGAGACTAAAATTAAGGGGAACCCCACGCCAATTTTTTTTAAAATAAATCCTTTATTTTAACACTAAATGACAAGTACAGTAAGCAACACTGTCACTGTACTTCATATATATGTGACTGACATGTTTCTATCTATCTAATCTATGTGTGATTCTCTATTCTTTCTGTTACAAATTGTCGGGTACCGCTGCTGAATTGCCGGCCGGCTTTTTTAAAGAGACGGTGCACGAAAACACTAATATTTTTTTTAATAAATCCTTTGCACTAAATGACAAGTAAATTAAGCAACACTGTCACTGTACTTCATATATATGTGACTGACATGTTTCTATCTATCTAATCTATGTGTGATGCTCTATTCTTTCTGTTGTAAATTGTCGGGTACCGGTGTATGCGCTGATGAATTGCCGGCTTTTCGCATAATACATTCTACATTATTCTTAGTTGTTTTACTTCATGTAGAATTAACCTACAAAGGAAAGAAAGGGTTTATTTTCATTCCGATATTTCTGTCCCATTGACTTGCATTGGTTTCCGGTATCGGAATCGGTGATATCCGATACTTTTTGAGTATCGGTCCGATCCAATCCGATACGATATCTCCTGATATCGGAAGGTATCGCTCAACACTACTCGTGATACCAATGGCCTCTGTTCCAGCAGTGTCCAACTTTTTGAAGATGTGGAAAAGCATGGTGGACTGCATGCCTAAAAAAGAAGAAACAACACAGGAACAGAAGCAAGAGAGTCCCAAGTGTCTCCATCTGCCTCGTCATAGTGAATGGTTCAATTGGCGATCTATCTGTATTCTGTTATTTGAGATTTAGGTGAAACCTCAACATTAGTGCTCAATGTACAACACAGGATAAATGTGACCAGAGCCTTATTCCAATTTTTGGTAGGCAGAATGAACAAATATACAGCAGGTCAGGAGTATTTTGTACCTACTTTTTTTTCTTTGCTGTTCACTGTGTGGTATAAGTGATATGACAACTTTATTCTTGGGGTCAGCACGGTTACAGTGTTGCCAAATTTATATTGCTTTTTTTTGGTTTGTTTGTTTGTTTCTTTGTTTTGCTGCTTTTATACACGCAAATAACTTTTTTTTACATTGAAAGTAGGTAGCAATAAATCTAATTAAAAGGAACCTTTATTGATCAATATTAAAAAATACCCGTATCCTGGGATACAGGTATTTTTAATATTGATCAATAAAAGATACTTTTTAATTAGATTTGTTGCTACCTACTTACCTGAATCTAGAAATCTATTTATTTATCAGCCCTTGCAACATACTTTTTTTTTTTTTTTTTTAACATTGCCATACTTTGAGAGCTGTAACTTGTTTAATTTGTGCAGACAATGGACTTTCTTTTTTTGTGGGAAGAGTTGAAGTTTTTATTTTTTCATCACTTTTTATTGGAATTTTTGGTAGGCAGTATAAAAAAACAGCAATTCAGGAATTATTTCTGCATGTTAAATGAGTGTTTTTTGTTTGAAGACTGGTACTTCTGATTATAATCAGAACTTATGTGCTCCATGTGCTCCAACATTGGCCAGCACTACATATTTAAATTATATATATATGTGTATATATACTGTATGTGTGCATGTATATTATACATACACACACACACAAATATATACATATACACACACGCACATATATATCCATACATATACAGTGGATATGGTAAATATTCAGACCCCTTTAAATTTTTCACTCTTTGTTTCATTGCAGCCATTTGGTAAATTCTAAAAAGTTCATTTTTTTTCTCATTAAAGTACACTCTGCACCCCATCTTGATTGAAAAAAAAGAAAATGTAGAAATATTTGCAAATTTATTAAAAAAGAAAAACTGAAATATCACATGGTCATAGGTATTCAGACCCTTTGCTCAGTATTGAGTAGAAGCACCCTTTTGAGCTAGTACAGCCATGAGTCTTCTCAGGAATGATGCAACAAGTTCTTCACACCTGGATTTGGGGATCCTCTGCTATTCTTCCTTGCAGATCCTCTCCAGTTCCGTCAGGTTGGATGGTGAACGTTGGTGGACAGCCATTTTCAGGTCACTCCAGAGATGCTCAATTGGGTTTAGGTCAGGGCTCTGGCTGGGCCAGTCAAGAATGGTCACAGAGTTGTTCTGAAGCCACTCCTCTGTTATTTTAGCTGTGTGCTTAGGGTCATTGTCTTGTTGGAAGGTGAACTTTCGGCCAAGTCTGAGGTCCAGAACACTCTGGAAGAGGTTTTCATCCAGGATCTCTCTGTATTCGGCCGCATTATGTTTCCTTCAATTGCAACCAGTCGTCTTGTGCCTGCAGCTGAAAAACACCCCCATAGCATGATGCTGCCACCATGTTTCACTGTTGGTATTGTACTGGGCAGAATTATCACCAAAAAGTTCTATCTTCGTCTCATCAGACCAGAGAATCTTATTTCTCATAGTCTGGGAGTCCTTCATGTGTTTTTGAGCAAACTCTATGCGGGCTTTAATATGTCTTGCACTGAGGAGAGGCTTCCGTCGGGCCACTCTGCCATAAAGGCCCGACTGGTGGAGGGGTGCAGTGATAGTTGACTTTCTTCTTCTTTACCTCTCTCACCAAGGCGCTTCTCCCACGATTGCTCAGTTTAGCTGGACGGCCAGGTCTAGGAAGACTTCTGGTGGTCCCAAACTTCTTCCATTTAAGGATTACGGAGGCCACTGTGCTCTTAGGAACCTTGAGTAATGCAGAAATTCTTTTGTAACCTTGGCCAGATCTGTGCCTTGCCACAATTCTGTCTCTGAGCTCCTTGGGCAGTTCCTTTGAGCTCATGATTCTCATTTGGTCTGACATGCACTGTGAGCTGTGAGGTCTTGTATAGACAGGTGTGTGCCTTTCCAAATCAAGTCCTATCAGTTTAATTAAACACAACTGGACTCCAATGAAGGAGTAGAACCATCTCAAGGAGGATCACAAGGAAATGGACAGCATGTGACTTAAATATGAGTGTCTGAGCAAAGGGTCTGAATACTTATGACCAGGTGATATTTCAGTTTTTCTTTTTCAATAAATTTGCAAAAAATGATGATTACTTACCGGTAATCGGATTTCCCATGACCCACGACAGCATGTAGAGAGGGATCCGCCCCGAGGAAAGAAAACCACTACAGGTTTAAAAGGCGGAGCCCTCTACTATGCCTCCGTGGTTTGCCTTTGCCGAGCATCAGAGGAACCCCGTTCGTTAGTTTAGACAATACATACATATAACTTTCACCTTCTAAATTCTGAGTGGAGTCCCACCAATTATGGCAACTCCAGAATCGAAGGTATAAATATAGATTATAAATGCATGCATTCTACTTTTTTTTTGCGACACCTTGTGATTAACACATGCATCCTCCACCATAATGAGGGTGAAAAGGGAGGGAATAAGTGAGGGTGCTGTCATGGGTCATGGAAAATCCGATTACCGGTAAGTAATAATCATTTTTCACATTGCCCATGACAGCACCCATGGAGAGATTACGAAGGAATCCCCCCTAGGGAGGGACTACCGCTTGTGGGACTTTACTACCGAAGGATAGATCACCAACTGTAGTGCTTGAAGAAAGTGGAGGGTGAAGACCACGTGGCAGCAATACAAATCTGTTCCAGAGAAGCATTTGCTCTTTCCGCCCATGAAGTAGAGACAGCCCTTGTGGAGTGTGCATTAATCTTATCAGAACGGGGGAATTCCCCCCCAAGGTGTATGCCAGAGCAATCCCCGTCCTGACCCATCTAGCTATGGACCCTTTGGACGCAGCCTGGCCCTTCCTGGGACCCTGGAAGAGAACAAACAGGCAGGTAGTTTTCAGAATTTCCTTGGTTGATTCAAAGTATTGCAGTAGACATCTCCTGACATCTAGGGTGTGGAACTCCCTTTCCCCCTCATTTTTAGGGTTCTCGCACAATGACGGTAAAAGTATATCCTGTGATCTATGAAAAGAGGACACTACCTTTGGAAGGAAGGCAAGGTCTGGGGAAAGAATAACCCTATCTGACAGGATTTGAGTGAAGGGCTTATTTACTGATAGGGCCTGAATTTCTCCTACCCATCTAGCTGATGTAAGAGCCACCAGGAGTGCCATTTTAAGGGTCAAATTTTTAAGAGAACAATCTAATATGGGCTCAAAGGGAGTCTTAGTAAGAGCTTTGAGGACTAGGTTTAAGTCCCAGGGGGCTGCTCTCGGGTTTGGAATGGATTCCAAGAGGCTAAGTGCTGTAAAGAATTTTACTATCAAGGGGTGGGTCAAGATGTCTCCTCCAAAAAGGGCCTCTAAAGCTGCAGAGTGAACTTTAAGGGTGCTCTTTTTTAGATCCATCTCACTACCTTTTTGCAGGAATTCCAAAATCCTCACGTATGGTACCCCATGTTTTTTTAAAAGATTTAGGTTATGTGCCCACGATGCAGAAATGCTCTGGATTTTTCCTGAGCGTTTCTGCATCTCCCTGGCAGAAAAAACGCATGCGGATTGTACATGCGTTTTTCCTGCCAGGGACAAGCGGAAGTGAAGCGTTCTTCACATGCAATTCCGCATGCGGGTTGTCAAGCGCTTTGCAAGCGATTTTAGCATCACTTGGAAAGTGCTTGACAACTTGGTCACACTATATAAATCCATGCAACTGGCATGGATTTATATAGTGTGACCGAAAGAATGGTAAAAAATAAATATTATACTTACCTTCTGATGGCCCCCGGTGTCTTTGTCTTGGCTTGCTGGCAGCTCGCGGTAGATTAAAGGACCTGCCGACGTCAGCGGTCGCGTGACCCGTCACATGACTAAATGACGTCACTGCAGGTCCTTTTAGTCTACCGCGAGCTGCCAGCAAGCCAAGACAAGGACACCGGGGTCCATCAGAAGGTAAGTATAATATTTATTTTTTATTTTATTCTTTTTTTTTACAGGTACTATGGTACCCGAGTCTGGAGGAGAGTCTCCTCTTCTCCAAACCCGGGTACCATCCGCACATTGAAAAGCATGGTATCTGCATGTACAGATCCAGTGATGCGGAGGACATGCGGTCCAATGCAAGTCAATGGCGGCGAAAACGCAGCGCTTCCGCAAAATAACTGGTAGTGCTGCGGATTTTTCCGCAATAACCCGCTGCGGAAATTTCCGCAGCATGTGCACAGCACATGCGGATTATCATTGGGGAACATGGCAGGCCTTCTACCAAGCGTTTTTTAAGCGTTTCTGCAGCGGAATTGCCGCTGCGGAAACGCTTAAAAAACGCATAGTGGGCACACAGCCTTATTCCTGAATAAATTAGAAATTTAATTCATATTCTATAATATATAGTTGACGTTGTTTTCTTCCTTGATTTAATAAGTGTGGAAATCACTCTCCCTGAGCACCCTTTAGCTTTCAGAAGTTGCCGCCCAAGCGCCAAGCAGTCAAATGCAGCTTCTTTACGTCGGGGTGGTGAATGGGACCCTGGGAAAGGAGGTCTGGAATCTCTGGGAGTATCCACGGAGTTGCCACCGATAGGCAATGAACCCAGGAAAACCCATGTTCTCCTGGGCCAAAAGGGTGCCACTAGAATTATCTCAGCCCTCTCCATACGTACTTTCCTGAGAACCGCAGGAATTAGATGTAGTGGGGGAAAGGCATAGAGCAGGGCTACTCCCCATTTGAGGAGAATGGAATCTACCCCCCAGGGGAGATCTTTTGGATCTATTGAGAAGAATTTGCAGACTTTTTGTTCAGTTTGTTCGCAAAAAGATCTATTTTTGGAACCCCTCAGAGATCTACTATTTTCTGGAAGATTCCTGAGTTCAGGGACCATTCGTCCTGATCTACCCTGTGACAACTCCGGAAGTCCACTTTTATATTTTCTGACCCCTTTAAATACCCTGCTGAGATGGAACTTCGATTTCCTTTGGCTAACAACATAATTTTTTGAGTTTCTGCCATAAGACCTTCTGATTTTATTCCCCCGTTTGTTTATATAGGCCACTGCCGTTTTGTTGTCCGAGAGGATTCTTAGATGTCGATCTTTTACAACTGGCAAGATATGTCATAAGGCCAATCCTATGGCTGCCAACTCTTTCCTGTTGGAAGACGCATCTATCGAGTCTCGAGGCCATCTCCCTTGCAGGATGCTTCCCCTTAAGTTTATGATGGTCCTGTAGAACTGATCTGTTTTTTTTCCTTAGGAATAAGGGGCTGTAAAACCCTTTTCCCTCTTCCCTTTCTGGAACACAGGATAGAACTCCTTTTTGGATTAGAGACATAACCTCCTGTTCCAGGGTATCCTGTCCCAAACCTGAAGGTTGGTCTCTGGTGACTATATAAAGTGTCTGGAGGGGGAAAAAGAAATTCTAATTTCAACCCCTCTCGTATTGTGTGCAGAACCCAGGGACTTCAGGAAATTCTTTCCCAGACAGGGAAGAAGAGTTTTAATCTTCCACCTACCTGGGACCTGGCATCATTGTCTTCTCGCTCTTTTTGGGAACCAGGACAAAAAAATGATCCCCCTGGGAGGTTTTTCCCGTTTCTTTCTGGTTCCTTCCATTTTGAGTTTTAAGGTTTCGCCCCCCCTTTTCTGAACATGCGGAAAGGCCTCTTAAATTTTGGTGTGCTTAACTGGGGAAACCCTTTTTTAGAGTCTCCTGCTTTGTCCAGAATTTCATCAAGAGAGGACCCGAAAAGGTAATTCCCTTCGAAGGGAATACCAAAAAGCCTGGACTTTGAGTTGAAGTCGCCCTTCCAGTTTTTTAACCAGAAGGCTCTTCTGGCTGAATTTGACAAGGCACAGGTTCAGGCTGTTAGACGGACTGCGTCTGCCGAGGCGTCCGCAAGGAAGTCTGCAGCTTTGGCTAAATTGGGTATACAGGCTTGTATCTCGTCTTTGGGACATTTATCGGATCTGGTCTTGTAATTGAGCCAGCCACACGCTTAAAGATCTCGCAGTGTATGTTGCCACTATGTTCGGTTTAAATGCAGCAGCCCCTGTCTCCCAAGCTCTTTTTAGCAAACTCTCTGCTTTCCTATCAAGAGGGTCTTTTAGGAGTCCAGCATCATCAAATGAGAGGGAGGAGTTCCTGGAGACTTTGCAGACCGCCACATCTATCTTGGGCGCTTTGTCCCAGGTCTGAGTCCTCTGCTCCGAAAGGGTATTTTCTCTTCATCAGCTTGGGAATATAAGCCTTCCTGTCTGTTTTTTTCCATTCCCTTTGGATCAGGTCTCTTCAGGCAGGAAACATGAGGAGTCCCCCTCACTATCCGAAGGGGATGATGACGGTGAGGGACTTGACTCGGAACTCCCTAGCTGGTTCCTTTCCCCCTCTGCACTAGAGTTCCCACTGACCTCTCTTGCTCTTGAACCAGTTTTTAACCCTTTGAACGATTTTTTAATTTCACTCCTAAACATGCTCCGCATGTTATCCATTAGTGAAGGAGACTCCTCTGACAAAGTTCTTTCTATACAATCCTTACATAGCCTTTGGTGTAGGCAGAATCTAGTTTACATTTACATAATGCACATTCCTTATGTTTCGATTTTGCTTGAGTCTTCCCAGGCCTTCCCTAAAGGAAATGTATAGAAAAAGTGTACTTTTAACAAAGTTTTTTCCCAGGGTTTTACCCCTAACTTACCCCACCTGAATCAGGACTACCGAGGTCGGAGGGGCTGCTTCCATGAGTTCTACAGGTTGAGCCGTGTCCGCCATTCTTGGGATGCAGCACTGAATGGAGGAAGGGGGGGTAGCTTATATCCTCTTCCTGTTCCCCCCACACCGTGATATGCCCCATGGTGTTCTCTGGGGAAGCACTATGCCCCTCAGGCTGTGCCCCCAGATGACGCCCCCGCTACCGTCCAGGGGATGCACCAACCACTCAGGCCGTGCCCCCGGGATCATCGCTGTCCAGCTCCCAGCAAAGCATTGCGCCACCAGATTTGAAACAAGACGCCGGCGGGGATTCCGGGGAAGCACTCTGCCACGATAAGCCGTGCCCCCAGAACTGACGTCACGCCGGCCCAGAGATGCTTTGTGCGCGACCTGCCGGCCGGCATCCGGGACAGCACCACATGCCCCACAGGAGCCCGGACACCAGGACAACAAGGGAGCTGCAGCGCCGAGGTAAATCTTCACCCCCCGGCAGCGCCTGGGGAGCTGTAGGGTCTCCTTGAGGACAGGAAATCACTGAGGCATAGTAGAGGGCTCCACCTTTTAAACCTGCACTGGTTTCCTTTCCTCGGAGAAGATCCCTCTCTCCATGGGTGCTGTCGTGGGGAATGGGAAAATTTCTACATTTCTGTTTTTTTTCAGTCAAGATGGGGTGCAGAGTGTACTTTAATGAGAAAAAAAAATAACTTTTTAGAATTTACCAAATGGCTGCAATGAAACAAAGAGTGAAAAATTTAAAGGGGTCTGAATACTTTCCATACAAACTGTATATACACGCACACACACATATAAGGTGCATCTCACTAAATTAGAATATCATCAAAAAGTTAATTTATTTCAGTTCTTCAATATAAAAAGTGAAACTCATATTATATAGAGTCATTACAAACACAGTGATCCATTTCAAATGTTTATTTCTGTTAATGTTGAGGATTATGGCTTACAGCCAATCGAAACATAAAAAAGTCATTATCTCAGTAAACTAGAATAATTAACAAAAAACACCTGCAAAGGCTTCCTAAGTATTTAAAAAGGTCCCTTAGTCTGTTTCAGTAGACTCCACAATCATGGGGAAGACTGCTGACTTGACAGATGTCCAGAAGGCAGTCACTGACACAGTCCACAAGGTCCCAGAGTTCCAATTTTCATTTGGAAATCAAGGTCCCAGAGTCTGGAGGAAGAGTGGAGAGGCCACAATCCAAGCTGCTAGTGTGAAGTTTCCACAATCAGTGATGGTTTGGGGAGCCATGTCATCTGCTGGTGTAGGTCCACTGTGTTTTATCAAGACCAAAGTCAGCGCAGCCTTCTACCAGGAAATTTTAGAGCACTTCATGCTTCCCTCTGCCGACAAGCTTTTTGGAGATGGAAATTTCATTCTCCAGCAGGACTTGGCACCTGTCCACACTGTCAAAAGTACCAATACCTGGTTTAAAAACAACAGTATCACTGTGCTTGATTGGCCAGCAAACTCGCCTGACCTTAACCCCATAGAGAATCTATGGGGTATTGTCAAGAGGAAGATGAGAGACACCAGACCTAACAATTCAGATGAGCTGAAGGCTGCCATCAAAGCAACCTGGGCTTCCATAACACCTCAGCAGTGCCACAGGCTGATCGCCTCCATGCCACGCCGCACTGATGCAAAAGGAGCCCCAACCAAGTATTGAGTGCATTTACTGAACATATATTTCAGTAGGACAACATTTCGGATTGTAAAATAATTTTTCAAGCTGTTGCTATAAAGTATTCTAATTTACTGAGATAATGACTTTAGTGTTTTCATTGGCTATAATACACAATAATCAACATTAACAGAAATAAACACTTGAAATAGATCCCTCTGTTTGTAATGACTCTATATAATATATGAGTTTCACTTTTTGTATTGAAGAACTGAAATAAATTAACTTTTTGATGATATTCTAATTTATTGAGATGCACCTGTAGGTCTGTAGTGCTGGCCAATGCTAGAGCACTTAAGTTCTGATGTGTGTGTATATGTATGTATATGTACATACATACACTGTGTGCAGAATTATTAGGCAAGTTGTATTTTAGAGGATTATTTTTATTATTGATCAACAACTATGTTCTCAATCAACCCAAAAGACTCAAATATCCAAGCTTAATATTTTTGGAAGGTGGAGTGTTTTTTTTTTTAGATTTGGCTATCTTAAGAGGATATCTGTTTGTGCAGGTAACTATTACTGTGCAGAATTATTAGGCAACTTAATAAAAACCAAATATAATCCCATCTCACTTGTTTATTTTCACCAGGTAAACCAATATCCGTGCACAAAATTTAGAAATAAACATTTCTGACATGCAAAAACAAAAAGCAAAAAAATTAGTGATCAATATAGCCACCTTTCTTTATGATGACACTCAACAGCCTTCCATCCATAGATTCTGTCAGTTGCTTTATCTGTTTTCGATCAACATTTTGTGCAGCAGCCACCACAGCCTCCCAGATACTGTTCCGAGAGGTGTACTGTTTTCCCTCCCTGTAGATCTCACATTTTATGATGGACCACAGGTTCTCTATGGGGTTCAGATCAGGTGAACAAGGGGGCCATGTCATTATTTTTTCTTCTTTTAGACCTTTACTGGCCAGCCACGCTGTGGAGTAGTTGGATGCATGTGATGGAGCATTGTCCTGCATGAAAATCGTGTTTTTCTTGAACGATACCGACTTCTTCCAGTACCACAGCTTGAAGAAGTTGTCTTCCAGAAACTGGCAGTAGGTCACTCCATCCTCAACCCAAAAAGGTCCCACAAGTTCATCTTTGTTGATACCAGCCCATACCAGTACCCCACCTCCACCTTGCTGGCACCTCAGTCGGAGTGGAGCTCTCTGCCCTTTACTGATCCAGCCTCTGGCCCATCCATCTGGCCCATCAAGAGTCATGCTCATTTCATCAGTCCATAAAACCTTTGAAAAATCAGTCTTAAGATATTTCTTGACCCATTCTTGACATTTTATCTTTTGTTTCTTGTTCAAAGGTGGTCGTTTTTCAGCCTTCCTTACCTTGGCCATGTCCCCGAGTATCGCACACCTTGTGCTTTTTGATACTCCAGTAACGTTGCAGCTCTGAAATATGGCAAAACTGGTGGCGAATGGCATCTTGGCAGCTTCATGCTTGATTTTCCTCAATTCATGGGCAGTTATTTTGCGCCTTTTTTGGCCAACACGCTTCTTGCGACCCTGTTGGCTATTTGCCATGAAACGCTTGATTGTTCGGTGATCACGCTTCAAAAGTTTGGAAATTTCAAGACTGCTGCATCCCTCTGCAAGACATCTCACAATTTTGGACTTTTCAGAGCCTGTCAAATCTCTCTTCTGACCCATTTTGCCAAAGGAAAGGAAGCTGCCTAATAATTAAGCACACCTTATATAGGGTGTTGATGTCATTAGTCAACACCCCTCCTCATTACAGAGATGCACATCACCAGATTTACTTAATTGGTAGTTGGCTCTCAAGCCTATGCAGCTTGGAGTAGGACAACATTCATAAAAAGTATCATGTGATCAAAATACTCATTTGCCTAATAATTCTGCACGCAGTGTATATACATACATAATTTATGATGCTTTCTAGATTGTGTGATGATAATTATATATTTGCACCTCATCAGTTACGATCTTTTTTGGTCCTCTATATGACTTTTTGATCATACTGTACATCACACATAGTAAAAAATAAATAAAAATGCAGAAACTATGTGCACTTTAAAATGACAGTTTTTAAAGTTCAGGTCGTTCTGGATGCAGATATTTATTTATATTTTAGACTTTACATTAATTATGTGTTTTAAATGGTGAAACCATTTTCAATACTTTTTAGTTTTTTATTTTCGGTGGGGATTTTTTTCTACAAATCTTTTCATACGGAGTCCTGCTATGGTACTTGACACTTATTAGTCTAACTAGTGGTCTAATACAATTAATTATTCATGTATTAGTGCATTGGACCTGTCTTTTACACTAAACAGGAGATCTTGTAGACCCTGTAGTTACCATGACAACCAGACAACCAACGTCACCTCACAGCACGGGGGTGCCAATGGAGCTAGAGATGGAGCTCCCTCTTGCTAACAGTCATCTATATGCAGCGATCGCTACTGACCACAGCATCTACAGGGTTAAATAGCCACGTTCGGAGCAGGCGCAGACCCTGGCTGTTGCTGCAGGAGCAGAAGTCAGTTAGGCCGATCTCCTGTGGGTAATGTCAGCTCTTGTGCCCACAGGAGCATCATGACAAACTGGCACCTCAATTTGCGGGAATACCTTCCTGAATAAGACCTGCTATTACGTCCAATGTCAGGTGTGGGTTAAAGTGGACCCATTACCAAATTTCACAATACAGACTGCATACATTATTTAAAAGAGCTCTTAGACCTGATGAAGCTGGTGAATGTACTTTACAAATCCAAGTCAGAACAACAGAGTAATTCTTTTTAAAAGTTTTTATAAAACGCGGAGTTTAATATCAAGATTATGCAGCCATTCTGACTAGTGTTGAGCCACCCCCATAGTGTTCGGGTTCGGTTCGAGTACCGGCATGTTCGTAGAACGGTTCGTCGAACACCAATGGCAGGGATTGTCTGCCACTCACTGTAATGCCACAGCCATGGTGGTTGTGGCATTACAGTGGTTGCCCAAATCGATGGGAACAGTGCTCACAGTGAAACATGAAAAGACGGCAATTCAGCAGCAGCATACACCGGTACCCGACAATTTAGAACAGAAAGAATAGAGCATCACACATAGATTAGATAGATATAAACATGTCAGTCACATATATAATAAGTACAGTGACAGTGTTGATTACGGTACTTGTCATTTAGTGTTAAAACAAAGGATTCATTAAAAAAAAATTGGCGTGGGGTTCCCCGTAATTTTAGTCTCTAGCGGAGGTTAAGCAGCCGGCTGGGGCAGATGTTTGAAGCCTGGGAAGGGGGTAATACCCACGGAGCTTCCCAGGCTACTAATATCAGCCCCCAGCTGAATACCTAGCCTTTACTAGCTATTAAAATGGGGGACCCCAAAAAAAAAAAATATGACGTGTGGTCCCCCCTATTTTAATAGCTAGCAAAGGCTAGGCAGACAGCTGGGGGCTGATATTAATAGCCCAGGAAGGGTGCCATGAATATTGGCCTCCTCCCAGGCTAGAAACACCAGCCGTCAGCCGCCTCAGAAATGGCGCATCCACAGGATGCACCAATTCTGGCACTTAGCCTTGCTCTTCCCACTGCCCTGTAGCGGTGGCAGTGGGGTAATAGGGTTGGGGTTGATGTCAGCTTATAATGCCAGCTGACATCAAGCCCAGGTTAGTAATGGAGAGGCGTCTATAAGACACCCCCATTACTAACCCCAGGCATGCTTGCGCTCTGCAGTGTCTCTGAAGGATGACAAGCTGGATGGCAGCGCTCAGCTGCGATCCAGCCTGTCATCTCAATGCCATCCCAGCGTGGGAGAATTCTCCTGCTCAAGAGCTGAGCGCAGGAGAATTCTCCCACGCTGTCAGTGACGTGCATGAAGTGAGCTGAGTTTATTGGACATGAACTCTGCTCATCTGGATGCCGTCACAGCGAGACACTGAGGAGCTTCACTGTCAATGTAGCAGAGCTGAAGCTGTCCTGGGAACCATGGAAAGGTAAGGATGAGGTTGGTTTATTATTTTACTTTTATTGCAGAAGACATTGGCTTCAGCTGGAATGGGCGATATGGTAAGTAGGGTTTAATTTAGAACATTAAAGGAATGTGTCTTTATTTCAATTAAAGGACTTTATTCTGGGTGTTGTGTTTTTTTTTAAATACTTTACTAGAAATTCATTACGGTCATGTCTAATATTGGCGTGACCCCATGAATTTCAGGCTTAGGGCCAGCTGATAATACCAAGCTGGCCCTGACCCCTTTATTACCCAGTGAGCCACCGCACCAGGGCCCTGGATGAGTTGCGTACAACGCCCGAAGATGGCGCCTCTATGAACGCGCCATTTTCTGGGGTGGCTGAGGACTGCAATTCGCAGCAGGGGGGGCCCAGAAAGCTTGGGCCACCCTGCGCTGCGGATTCCAGACCCCAGCTGCTTAGTTGTACCTGGCTGGACACAAAAATAGGGTGAAGCCCCAAGTCAATTTTTTTAAAATTATTTCATGAAATTCACTATTTTAACACTAAATGACAAGTACAGTAATCAACACTATCACTGTACTTATTATATATGTGACTGACATGTTTCTATCTATCAAATATCAAATCTATGTGTGATGCTCTATTCTTTCTGTTCTAAATTGTCGGATACCGGTGTATGCCACTGCTGAATTGCCGGCTTTTCATGTTTCACTGTGAGCACTGTTCCCATCAATTTAGGCAACCACTGTAATGCCACAACCACCAAGGCTGTGGCATTACAGTGAGTGGCAGACAATCCCTGTATGATTGGTGCTCTAAATAGCGCCAGACATGCAGGACGGAGACCATAGCTCCCGCCCGAGCATCTCGTAAGTATTACTGTGAAAAAATCCAGTTACGCTTTTGGTGCACGAACAGTTATCGAACATAACCTCGAACAGCCAAATTTTTTGCAAATCAAATATTTGAGTTCGTTGAATGGCTCGAACACCGCCCAAAACAGCTCGAATTTGAGATTGGCGAACAGTTCGAGTCGAACAACGCTCATCTCTAATTCTGACAGCAAGTACACCAACCTCATCAAGTCTTGATGTCTTAAAGGGAATCTTTCAGAAGGTTTTTCATATGTAATCTGAGAGCAGTTTAATGCAGGGACAGAAACGCTGATTCCAGAGATGTTTCACCTGCTAAGGAGCTTGCCTTAGTTTCAATACAATCAGCAGGAGATTATCACTGCAGGACAAAGTGTCTTGATCAAGGCCGTCCAACTAATCTGTGTAACGTTTGTACAAAGAACTATAGGTATATGTGATCACAGCGTTAAAAAGGTTTTCTTAGGCAATGTGCCCACGATGCGTTTTTGGTGCGGATTTGCAGCGCAGAAACGCTCCAGAAGCGCATTGCATACCTTATCCCAAGATTTCCTATGACATTCTGCAAGCTCTGTGCACATGGTCAGGATTTTTTCTGCGCGGATTTTACTTGCAGAAAAAATCCTGACATGCCCAATTCTTGTGTGTTTCTGCTTGCGTATTTGTCTATACAATGCATTGGAAAAACACATGTCAAATATGCATGCAAAAACGCGTCAAAACAGCATGCGTTTTTTCTGCCAAGGAGATGCAGAAATGCTCAGGAAAATTTCTGCTTCATTTCTGCATCGTGGGCACCAAGCCTAAGCCTTACTAATGTTCTTCACATATTCCTTTTAAATATAATGGTGTGCATTTCCATTTACTGCAATATATACACAGTACTTACATGACATCCGGGCTGTTCGCAGTAGTCACCAACACATAAAGATTAAACACGCCGTCAAGGTAGTTTTCAAAGTAAGGCTCTCCTTCAGCTGTGACAAGTTTTCTGCATATGACGATATACATGAAGAGGAAGAAGAGGTTGTTAATTAGCGGTAAATATCAACCCTAGACTTCCCTGCTCCCAAAGAAAACACAAAGAAAAACTAAAAGCATAGCGCAAGCTTTGGCGTCGCAATCATCAAATGGACATTCAATTTCCAATCCACCCTAACAGCTAAGCTAGAGAAAGCTAAACACATCAACACAAATCTAACTACAGTCTATTACATTGTTACATAGTCTCGAGCAGTGTTTCCAAAACTCCAGTCCTCACGGCCCCCAACAGATCACGATTTCAGGATTTCCTTAGTTTTGCTCAGGTGTTGGAATTATTAACAAGGCATCAGAAATTGCCGCAGGTTTTCTCACCTGTGCATTACTAAGAAAATCCTGAAAACGTGTTGGGGGCCGTGAGGACTGGAATTTGGGAACCAATAGTCTAGAACATACAGAGACAAGGTGCCAGTATTCAACCCAGTGCCATTTATTTATCTATATCTAGATCAAAGTGTAAAAGAATGATGGAGGATGAAAAAGAAAAATATAATGGCGCAAAAGCAGAAAATCCAGAGTTGCGGATCATGATTATAGGTCAACAGGAGTTGGTTGTCCAATGTGGTTTCTTGTTGTATTAAGGTTGTAGCTCATCAATTGCCTTATTGATCAAACAGTACAAGTCTATGTTCACACATTAAGTAACAAAGAAAATGACGGCACTTCCACTACAAAAAATAGGTGTGAACAGGTGCTTACTAAGAGCAGCTACCTCCATATATAATGAACAAATAAAGTACACACTGTAACACTGAGTATATAGATATGAAATATGAATAGCATAACTGCTGTAGAAAATAGAAATAAATGAAAAAATTAGAGAGGTATTCACATTGGTAGGTCCTGACATCGAGAAACGCCTTACCGCGGCTGTCAGGTACACATGAATTGGCCAATTTATGCGCTAAGATTTCTCATGTATTTACAGCAGTAATGCTATTCATTTTCCATACTTCATATTTGCATGCGCAAAAAAAATTTTTCATTTATTTCTATTTTCTACAGCAGTTATGCTATACATATTTCATATCTATATACTCAGTGTTACAGTGTGCTACTCTATTTGTTAAATATGTTCACACATTGATTTTTTTCTCTCCAGCCACAACCTGATCTTTTGGCAGTAAAAAAACTGCAGCCAAAAAAAAGGGCAATTTGATAAAAAAAAAATAAAAATTTCCTCTGAATAATTATGTCTGAAAACATAGTGACTATTCTAAACAAAAAAAGATGGATTCATGTACGAAGCTCAGCCGTGACGAAGATTAAGTGAGTTTATGAAAATATACACAATCGCAAATATAAAAACAGTGGGGGAAGTTGAATTGGCTGGGCATTGTTTATTTAACATATTAGTAGGGCATGGAGTTGGTAGGGCATAGTTTACCTTCTCACTTTCATAGGCATTGAATTGGTCAGGCACTGAGTTACTTTACACATATCAGTAATTTAATTAAAATGTAATAATACTAACATTCATCCTCATTTGAGGATTCCAAGACATTTTGGTAAAATTTAAACTTGGGGGGGGGGGGGGGGGGGAGAAATCACAAAAATAGATGGATTTCAGATCCTGCTGCACCTGCTTTTCTTTCACCAAAAACGCTACAAAAACGGATAGCAGCATTTTATCTGCTTTTTTTGCACTTACTCATTGCTATTTAGGAGTGAAAAAACGCTGCAAAAAAGCATAATGAAGTGACATACTGTAGTTTTCAAAAATGCAGCAGTTTTCCAGTTCAGTCAGGAAAAAAAACAAGATTGTGCATTAAAAAAAAAGCAAAAAAAAAAATGCAGCAAAAACGTGTGAACGTAGCCTAATAGAGGAGGAGCTGCAAAGCTAAAAGCCACTGCCCATGGTTGGGCAGTATAAATCAGTTTCTCTTTAACTAAGCACATAGCCTTCTAGGGAATATAGCCCCAATAAAAATCACACATTTAGTTTTCTAATCACTGTCTCTGTTTTGCAGAAACTGAAGTTTAATCATATATTGATCAGGGTACTTGGTGCACCCTAGGTGTGGCTAAGAGTCTCTGTTCACCGTTCCACCCACTGGTTTTGTATGTCCCTGCCTTCCTTACTGGTGATCCACAGCACTGGCTAACCTGGAGGGAGCACTTTCTGTTGAAAAAGCTGAGGAAAGCCAGTGCTGTCATTCTCTACAGATAGACCTCGCTCCAAATAAGCCAGCACTGTCAATCATCAGTGAGGGAGGTGGGGACATGCAAAACTAGTAGGCGGAACGTGCATGGAGTGGCTTAGTCACACCAAGGGAACACCAAAACACCCTGATTAGCAAATCCAGTTTCTGCAGAATGAAGGCAGCGATGAGAACAATAAAAGTGGGATTTTTATAGGGGGCTTTAGACTGACAGACTGTTGAAGTCATGACAACATGATGGTAACTGGGTAATGTCCACTATAAGGAAGCCTGTTCATGGGTGAGAAAGGTGAGGTAGAAATTGATTCATTACTCAAAAAATGCATTATGATACGGTTTATGGAACAATTAAGCAAAAAAAAAATCCTATATCCCTACTACAATAATAAAAAAAATTGGGCTTTACCTGCTTCCAAAAAGTTTTTGAGCCATGAGTGAAAAAATTAGGACACTGAACATGAAAAGGAGGAAGACATAGAGGATCTCCGGTAATGTGTTTCTGATGCTACGGAACGCTCGGCGGATCTGCAGAGAAAGCAGAAAAAGCATTGTTATTATAAAGAAAATCCCCCCCTCATCCTTGAAGTCTCTGAACAGACTAAAGCTTTGTAGACTATAAAATAAATTATAGACTGATATAAAAATGGAGGTCAGCATTTTGTTGGAGATCTCCAATGATCACACTTATATAAGGGAATGACACAACAGAATTTATAAATACATTGATTTGTGTCTCTCCAAATCATCTGTAATCTCTTAAATATATGCGCTGATTACTACAAGCTATTTTATCAAACAAGTTCAAAGTTAGCTCCCAGGGAGAGACCAAGCTTAGCAAACAGAATTTTATTATTTACGGTGTCAATTCAAGCAATTTGGAGCTACATCATATGGACAAGACTACTCATAGAAAAGGAATGGAGTGCTGACTTCATATGTATAATCAATTAGACAATTTATTAATCACAAAAATTGAACTAACAATTATATTTTGTATACAACACAAGTAAAAAATGAGGTGAACATGAAGAACTAGTGTTCCACAGGGAGTAGATATGGGCAAAACGTTCTCAGTTTAAATGTAGAACTCCAAGGGCATGAGAGAAAAGACAGATGGTTCAGAGAGTCCTGATAGTCAGGATCACTCATCTAACCAGACAGAAGGATAAAGTGCATGTGCATCGAATATATCTCATGTCCTATATAATACATAACATTTGCTGCCTGGCAATCATGGAAAATATCCCAGCAAAGTCCATGGGTCCCCTGGGAGATTGTACTAGCACCAAACACTTCATTATGGGTAAGTTCTACTTACTACTATCTTTATATATACATGGACAAAGTATAATATATTATGTATTACATAGGACATGAGATATGTTAAAGTGCATGTGCATTGAACATACAGTATCTTAAGTCCTACATAATACATTATACTTTGTCCATGTATATATAAAGATAGTAGTAAGTAGAACTTACCCATAATGAAGTGTTTGGTGCTAGTACAATCTCCCAGGGGACCCATGGACTTTGCTGGGATATTTTCCATGATTGCCAGGCACCAAATGTTATGTATTATATAGGACATGAGATATGTTCGATGCAGATGCACTTTATCCTTCTGTCTGATTAGATGAGTGATCCTGACTATCAGGACTCTCTGAACCATCTGTCTTTTCTCTCATGCCCTTGGAGTTATACACTTAAACTGAGAACTTTTTGACCTTCTCTCTGTGGAACACTAGTTGTTCTTTATGTTCACCTCATTTTTACTTGTGTTGTATACAAAATATCACATTGTTTAGTTCAATTTTTGTGATTAATAAATTATGTCTAATTGATTATACATATGAAGTCAGCACTCCATTCCTTTTCTATGAGTATTATTGTGCAGGAGTTTCTTCCAATGCAATCCAAAAAATTGATATAGATAGGGTACCTTTTACTTAATGAAATTTTCCTTCATCTGTATAAGCACTTTTTCTGTGAATTTTCTAATAGTACTATATGGACAAAAATAGTGGGACAAACCTTTTAATCATCAAATTCAGGTTTTTCATTTTGTCCCAGTGCCAAAGGTGTATAAAATTCAGCCCCTCGCCATGTAGTCTGCCTTTACTAACATTTGTTAGAAGAATGGCTGATTCTAAAAATCTCACTGATACCAGCGTGGTCCTATAAAGGATGCCACCATTGGAACAAATCAGTTAATGAAACTTCTTGTCTCCTAAATATTTCACAATCACCTGTGAGTGGAATTATTGTAAAGTGGAAGTATTTAGGAAGCACAGAAACTCATCCACAAAGTCCAAACCTCCTCTTTTATTCACAGAACAAAAACTGCACCAGGAACTTCATGGCAAGTAGCTCCATACAAGTAATACACCACCAAGCACAATGCCAAGCGTTGAATGGGGTGGCTCACAGCATGCTGCTACTGAACTCTAGAGCAGTGGAAAGTATAGAATTCCCTTACCATCGGGGATCCCAAGCTTGGCTTATGATTCGCCAGTGGGTAAGATGTCACCTGTGCACCACATATCATGTTGCGCCAGATTGGAGAATCAGACATTGTTCCGGGTAACCCAGAAGCTCAGGAAATTTGCACAGCACCTGTCCATGGCCAGAGAGAACTGACCAGGACCGTGGTTGTGTGAAGCGATCTACTCATATCTAGTGGAAAGAGGTTCAGTGGAGTGATGAATCACTCCTGTCAGTCTGATGGACATGTTCGGGCTCGGCGAATGTCAGAAAAATATTATCTGCCTGACAGCACCAACTATACAGTTTGGTGGAGGAGGGATAATGCTATCAGTTATGAAAGGGTAGTTATCCAGCAACTCGTGAAATTGACTTAAAAAATAGCCTTTATTTTGAAAAAATTAAAAACATGAGACCATAGTGCAAATAAAAGCGTACAGAGGCTTACGTGTTTGGGATACGTAGATCCTTATTTCATCACTGCCTAATGATTCCCCCAGACGGGGAACTTTACAATCCGAGCATCGTGCCTCATGAGAAAGTGGACCGAGCAGGCTGACCCAGGTGAGCCGAAATATATATATTTTTTTATAATGCCATCAGTTGTTTTTCCAAGATTGACTTAGGCCCTCTAGTTTCAGTCAACTGAAATATTAATGCTTCAGCATACCAAGACATTTTGGACAATTGTAGCTTAGAGTTTTGTGGGAAAAGTTTGAAGAAGGATCTATTCTGTTCAAACATAATTGTGCCGTAGACGTCAAAGCAAGGTCCATAAAGACATGGTTGGATAAATTTGGTGTGAGAGAACTTGATTGGCCTGCACAGATCTGTAACCTTAACCCATCGAACATATATTGAGATTATGAGCAAGGTTCTCTCAACATCAGTGTCTGACCTCACAAATGCTCTTCTGGATGAAGGGACAAAAATTCCCACAGACACACACGAAGAAGACTTCCCAGAAGAGTGGAAGTTGTTTTTGCTGCAAAAGGAACTAAACTCCATATTAACACGTATGGATTTAGAATAGGATGTCATAAAATGTGGCGTCCCAATACTTTAGTCCATGTAGTACATGCATATTAGGAAATTAATGGATTTTACATAAAAAAGATGATGTTCCAGGATGGGCATGAACATTAAGATGCCTGTAACAGACTCATATTTTGAGATTGAAAATAAGCAATACAGGTACACAATGAATAATTCCCACATAAGGAAATCTCCATTTCATGGCTAGATCCTTTCCTTTCTACAAAGAAAAGGAAAGGGTTGAACATCCTATATATCTGCATTACTTGGAGATCCTAAAACAAAAAACTTACCTGTCGACTTTCAGCAAAATTAACCAAGTAAATGGGACGTAGGATTCTAGACCATCGAACACTTTGAATCTGTGCAATAAGCAAAGATCCATAGATAATCAAGTCTATTAAGTTGAGCTGTAAAATATAATAATGATTAAACATTACTTACTATTCAATTTATAATACACATTTTAGACAACTTGGAGACAGTTTTTGAGACACTTGTCGAAATACAAAAAAGGGGAATAATTTAAACAAAATGTTATAAAGGGTTATTTCCATCTCACAGTTCATGGCCAATACAGGAATATCAGCATCTAAGCACCGGCCACAGAAGGTGGAGCTTCCGAAAAACAGAACTAAACTGGTTTATAACAGAAGTAAATGGGAGTTACAGAACTCAGAACACAGTCCATTCACCAAAGTGTTTGTGCCACTCTTTTGAAAACTTTCACAATTTTTGCACAATAGAGAGCTGTGGCAAAATATTGTGACTTTTAGAGTCATACCAATTTTGAGCAGCTCCATCAAAATGGGCAGATCTTGGAACAAGAGGGGACAAGGAGTGGTTACACACCACTTCTGAAATTCATCAATAGTGCTGTCGTTTCTTACACCTTAAGTATTACTCCAGTCTCTGACTAAAGTAACATTTCCAACGAAGAGCACGGAGGTACGTCACACTAATAAAATGAGCTGAATTCATTAAGCGGTGTGGTCCGCATTTTATTTCTTCACGGTCCTCATTAAGCTGTACAAAACAGCTTACGAAACACCAGCCTTAATGAATCTGGGCCTAAGTGTTCTTTATAACATCATACTATATATAGTGAAGGAAATAATTATTTGATCCCTTGCTCTTTTTGTAAGTTTGCCCACTGACAAAGACATGAACAGTCTATAATTTTAAGGGTAGGTTAATTTTAAAAATTGAGAGATAGAATATCCAAAAAAAAAAAATAAAAAAAAAAATTAAAAAAAAATCAAGAAAATCACATTGTATACATTAGATAAATTTATCTAATAAATCTAAATCTGCGCATGTGCAAACAACTGGCGCCATTTTTTCTGAAGCCCACCGCAAAGTCACTGTGTGCAGTGGGAACTCTGCCTTGCACTGCCAGGCACTCCCTCCTCCTAGCCCAGGGCACGCAGCATCACCCAACTCCTACCACCACCGGCTTCCTACAGCGGCGACCCTGCACCACCACTGCCATCCCCGATACGCTACATTCGGACTATAAGACGCACCGCCCATTTTCCTTCCAAAACTGGCGGAAAAAAAGGGCATCTTATAGTCCGAAAAATACAGTAATCCTTATATTGAAGAGATAATACAGTGGCTAAACAACATAATTCTATTGGAAAAAAGGGTATACATAAAGAGAGGTGCAACTGCTAAATTTGGGAAATAATGGGGAGACTGGAATAAATGTCCTGCTGAGGTGTCCAATGCTCTAGGTAGTGATGTGATATTTAATTAACTACTCCTATGAAAAAGGTTCCCAATGATGGCTGGAGCGCCATTACAATACTATACCGTGTTCTCGTACTTGTTGTGGGAGTTTTGTTGGGGTAGAAGTGGGTAATAGGGTGAATGTAACTTAATTTTTTTATTCTGCAGAGCAGCAATGGTTCACTATGTGACATTAAATAATTGTTATTTCTTTATACTATCATTGTTTCTCTCTGCTGCTATGATGATTGTAATGCTAGTTCTTTTGTTCAATAAAAACTTGTGATTAAAAAAAATAATAATTATTAATACTTACAAAAATTGTGACCATTACACAAATGTTCTTTGTATCCTTCCAGAAAACACTACGAGGAGTGACTTTACTAAAATGTACAAGTCGACCAAAAAACGCTAGTAAGCAGAAGACCTCTACTATGGAGGTAGCCTGAAATTAAAAAAGTACAAAAATATCAATGCTATGGATGCAACACAAATGTTTTCTTTACCCCAGAAATGCAGTAATAACCTTTGAGTACTTCCTTTTTACAGTAGCAGCCAGAGACCCCGTGGAGAAAGAAGAAAACAGATTTGTACAGATTCAACCTTGACAATTGTTAAATACATAATGTTAAAGGGTCACGTATGTACTGGTAATTAGAAAAGCTTAAATGGTCACTGTTATTTTAACAAGCATTTCATAAATCAGTGGTATAAGCAAATAAAAGAAGCTTTGTAATATAACAGAATATAATATATTGGTGACATATTGCAACATCTAACTTTTTCCTTCCTTCAAGAATGACCTCTTTTAGAGCCGGCATGTTGGATGGAGAGTGATGCTCAACTTGTGTCAACAGAATTCCCCATAGGTGTTCGGTTGGGTTCAGACCAGGAGACATACAGTATTTGGCCACTGAATCACTTTCACCCTGTTCTTCTTCAGAAATGCAACAGTGGCCTAAGATGTGTGTTTTGGGTCAGTCATTTAGTTTGGAGATAATGATATGCTCGTGCTCCGGGACGGCCTGTGGGGGGCGCTCTATCTGGTGCTCTGCTTACATATTCATCTATATGCTCTTATGACAGTTCACTGTGCCTTCACTTACCTGCCTCCATTTTACCTAGCCCCGCACTACTAGATGCTTTATGTAACATAGGAGACTGGTCAATGAACGATCAGTGACCTGTCATAAGAGCATACAGATGAATATGTAATCAGAGCACCAGATAGAGCGCCCCCCCACTGGCCGCCCCGGAGCACGAGCATATCATTATCTCCAAACTAAAAGTAAAGATTACACAAGAACCACAGGATGGATTTCATCAACCAAGGTATCATTTTAATCAGTGTAATGTCGCCCACCTGACAGTTTATGTAGTTTACTGAGCACAAGGTTGCTGACAGGTGTGCTTTAAATGAATTTGTTGGGAAAAAATTTTTGAGGTGTGCAAACTAACAAATCTTTTTGTAAATCAATGGCCCACATTTGTGGGAGTATTTTGTAGTATGGTATCCCATAGAAAATACAGTTTCTAGCAAATTCATTTTACAGCTGCGCTGGATTCACAGCCACCTGGCCCAGCATTGCTGTATAATGTCTTCTCCGCTGCTGTCTGTGAGAGAGCAAGAACAGAAAATAAAGAGCAGGAATTAATCTGTGTGTTTTCTGTAAATGACAGATATAGCAGCTAGCCGCCACTCACTAGATTAGAGACAACTGAAAACTGGAGCTAGAGCCTGTAGAGGAGAAAACTGGTGAAAAATGCAGAATGCAAGTCATATAAAGCCAGAGGTAGGGTAGTAGTGTATACACATGACAGCTTATTCTAAAAAGTTATCTGAAACAACAGTTACACTTTAAAGCTTTGCTTCCTGCTTCAGGCTCAGGGTTCAAGCAACTGATCATGGGATCAGTGAGCAACAATCAGAAATAGAGAACTGCTGGTGCTCTCTCTAGCCAGTCCAGCTGTTTGTGAGAAAAATGTCAGACTACCCCAGTTTCTCCTGTGACAGAGCTGCTGTAATAGTTGCATGTATAGAGAGAAAATATATAGTAAGAAAATTAAAATACAAAAATAATAAAACTCTCGTGTTAACTATAAACATAGATCTAAACATAATGATATCATGTAGGTAAAGGAACTTGTCACTAGATTCATGCTGCTTGAACCACGGGGAGAATGAATCAGTGCCTGGCTGCACAATTGCAGCCAAGTATATTTTTCTACGAGACACCACAGCCTTAGTTTGAAGAGCCGACTGGGGATCATAGGAAGAGACACACAAGTAGTCCGGAGAGTTCTCTCACTCACCTGGAGTAATCGGGTGAGAAACCGGGTGGAGAGCCGCACCATACAAGTTGCATCGCTCCCTATAGTTCCTGGTTGGCTTCTCAAACTATGTTTCCTCTGTGACATTTAAAGGTGCAAAATACCTGGCTGAATCATGCTGTCCGAGAACTGGAATCTAGTAACAGGTTACCATAAAAAAGGACCTGTCAGTAGATTAAAAGGAATTTGTCACCTGATTTTTGCTACCTCATTGAGAGCAGCCTGATGTAGATAAAGAGAAGCTGAATCCAATGATGTATCACTTAGATTACTGGGTGCAGCAGTTCTGAGACAGTCAGAGCTCTTAGATTTAGCAATGCAACAGAGCTGAGAAAGCTAACCCCGCTCACACCAGGTTCAGTCTGTACATTGACAGCGAGCTGCTTATCACAGGTGGGGTGGAGCCGGACTTGCAAGCACGTGCCAGCCAGTCACAGCAATGATAATCCCCAGGTGATAAAAACTTTAGAGTAAGTAAGCAACCGCACACAACCTAACATGTGGCACATTTTATAATTCTGTGTTTTAACTCCTACCTCGTGCTGTCCTCAGATTACATAGCAAAAACCTGCTGACAGATTCCTTTTAAAAGTGACCACATTTTGTTCTTTTTTCATTTGCACTGATTCTCTGAGTATTCTGCATTTTTTTTTTAAATTCATTGAAAGGGTGATCACCATGAGTCAGGTTCCCGACACTCCCTTGTGGTGGCTTCTGACAAGTGGAGTCTTATGTTATACAGGTGAAACACAGCGGTGCTCTCTTTTCTGATTCATAGAGGGGACCCATTTTAAAATCCATCTTTGTAAACTCTACATTACTAATAAAGGTTATAAATTTAACCCCTTCAACTCCAATCCTGTTTTCACTTTCCTGACCAGACCAAATTTTCCAATTCTGACCAGTGTCACTTTATGAGGTTATAACTCTGGAACGCTTCAATGGATCCCAGTGATTCTGAGGTTGTTTTTTTCGCGAAACATTGTATTTTATTTTAGTGGTAAATTTAGGTCGATACTTTTTGCGTTTGTGAAAATATTGAAATTTTGGCGAAAAGTTAGCAATTCTCAAATTTTTAATTGTTATGCCCGTAAACCAGATAGTTATATCACTCAAAATAGTTAAAAAACAACATTTCCCACATGTCTACTTTACATCTGCATAATTTTTTAAACATTTTTTTTTGTTAGGAAGTTAGAAGGCTTAAAAGTTTATCAGCAATATCGGATTTTACCCCAAAAAATTAGAAAACCAAATTTTTTAGGGATCACATCACATTTGAAGTGACTTTGAGGGGCCTATATGACAGAAAATACCCCAAAGTGACACCATTTTAAAAACTGCACCCCTAAAAGTGCTGAAAACCACATTCAAAAAGTTTATTAACCCTTCAGGTGGTTCACAGGAATTAAAGCAAATGAGGAAGAAAAAAATGAAAATGTAACTTTTTCTCACAAAAATGTTGCCCCAATTTTTTTATTTTCACAAGGCAAACAGGATAAAATGGACCCCAAAATTTGTTGTCCAATTCCTCCTGAGTGCGCCGATACCCTATATGTGGTGGAAAACTACTATATTGGCGCACAGCAGGGCTCGGAAGGGAAGTAGCACCGTTTGACTTTTTGAGTGCAAAATTGACTGTAATAGACAGTGAACGCCATGTTGTGTTTGCAGATTCCCTGATGTGCCTAAACAGTGGAAACCTTGCACAAGTGACCACATTTTGGAAACTAGTCCCCTCAAGGAACTTACCTAGATGTGTGGTGAGTACCTTGAACCCACATGTGCTTCAAGGAATTTTATAACGTTGAGCGGTGAAAATCAAAAAAATACATTTTTCACGCAAAAAATGCTGCTTCAGCCCCAAATTTTTCATTTAAACAAAAGGTAACAGGATAAGATGGACCCCAAAATTTGTTGTGCAATTTCTCCTGAGCATGCCATTACCCCATATGTTGTTGAAAATTACTCTTGAGGCACAGTACAAAGCTCAGAAGGGAAGAAGTGCCATATTGGAGTTCAGATTTTGATGGAATGGTTTGAGGGTGCCATGTCACATTGGCAGAGCCCCTGAGATGCCAGAACAGCCGAACCCCCCCCATAAGTAACCCCATTTTACAAACTACATCCCCCAATTAATTCATCTAGGGGTGCAGTGAGAGTGTTGACACCACATGTGCCTCACAGAATTTTATACCATTGGGCGGTGAAGAAAGAATAATTACATTTTTATTATAATGTTGTTTTAGCCCAAATTTTTAATTTTTGTAAAGGTCTATTAGGAAAAACTGGACCTCACAGTTTGTTTTGCAATCGGTCCATGTAATCGGGAAATGCTTTTCAGGCACAGTGCTCCTGGCTTGCTCTAAGCAGGTCACCGTCACTGGCAGACACGGAGGTCATCATGACGATCTCGGGTTGCCATGACGACCATCGGGGCTTTCCGATGACGTTGCCAATCGGATGGGAGAGAGAGCACCCTCCCTCTCCTAGCCACCAAAATGTTGTGATCTACATAGATCATGGCATTTAGGTGATTAAATAGCCAGAGGCGGGGCAGGCATCACTTCTGGCTGTGAGAGCCGGGGCTCAGCTATCATGTAAGCCGAGCTCCCGGCGATGATTACACTGGCACAGCTCCTATGCCACGCACAATCGCCATGACGTATCCATACATCTTAGGTCGGGAACCCCTACCCGACCATGACGTACAGTTACATAGGTTGAATAAAGACCTAGATCCATCAAGTTCAACCTTCCTCTACCAATTGTATATTTAGTCACTAATTTAAACTATAACCCACAATGTTATATGTTTCGAGGAAATCATCTAGTCCTTTTTTGAAAGCCGTTATAGAGTCTGAAATCACTACCTCTTGTGGTCGGGTATCAGTCTGACTGCTCTAACTGTAAAGAACCCTTTCCTGTTTAGGTGCCAGAATCGCCTTTCTTCCACCGGTAATGAGTGCCCCCTGGTCCTTAGTATGGTCTTTGGAAGGAATAAGTCATGTGCCAGTCCTTTGTACTGACCACACATATAAATTTTACATACATACATACATACATACATACATGTAAATGAGATCCCCTCTGAGGCGTCGTTTTTCTAAGCTAAACAAGCCCAACTTTTCCAACCTCTCATCATATGAGAGGCCTCCATCCATTGTAATAATCTAGTTGCCGCCTTTGAACTGAGTAACTTCTGAATATCCTTTTTAAAATGTGGATCCCAAAACTGGATCCCATATTCCAGATGTGGCCTCACCAGTGATTTATAGAGGAGTAATAATACATTAGGCTCATGGGATTTTATTTCTCTTTTTATACATCTTAAAAATCTTGTTTGCGTCAGGTAGGTACGTCAAATGTTGTGAAGGGGTTAAATCCATCAGTTAATCAGAAAGAAAAAACATTAACTAAGAATTTGATACTCACCAGAAATGGGAGATGGTAAACTGCAGGTTCTTCAAAAATTGCCAGTGCCAAGTCAACAGTGATACAGACATAGGTGAGTACTTGCATAACCCAATGGTTGTAAAAATAGTAAAGTCTTAAAAAAATAATAAAAAAAAATACCACATTATAGTACGGAAAAGTTGCAACCAAATATAGTGAAAGAACAAATTATCTCTATAACATTCAACAAATGTTTTCGTAAAATTATATCAGAGCAGAAAAATAATGTACACAATGTTCCTGTTTGTATGCAAAAACTTGAAGAAGACAGCTATATGCCAAAATCCATCAAGCCTTCCCAACTCACCACAAACATATATAATCAAATCGGAATCATAAATTTGCAAATTTTCTGAAGCATTTCTGTATCTACTAGGTAAATTAGGTTACTTGTACTTTTTTATAAATGCGTTTCTTTTTTATTCTGCGGTTTTTCGTCTCTTTTTGGTATGTCATATTTCAAATTCAGCTACTTTACTTTTTAGACTGCCTTGTATTTGGCTTTGACAAAACTTTTTTGCTCTATTAATGTATGGGTTTACACACACATGCATTTTTCAGCTGCGGATTTTCTGCATCTAATGCAAGTCTATGGGCAAAATCCACACATAAAACTCAGCATTCTTGCAAGAGAAATTGACATGCAAAGAAGCTCTGCAGGTCAGTTTAAACTGTAAAAAAAAAAAAAAGGAGTCGAAAAAGCACAGTGGGCATGAGAGTTCCATAAATCCCATCCACTTTGCTGGAACTGTTAGATGCTGCATTTTTTTTGGGCAGCAAAAGTTTGCATTGTTAAAAATGCACCAAAAACTCATCATGGGAACTTAACCTAAGGTGGGACTAAATGACTAATAGGTGGATTATAATGAGGGCAACCTGGATTACCGGCCAGAGGCCCAAGGCTCCATGGGGGACCCATTACCAGATTGCCCTCATTATAATATTTTGTGCATGGAACCTTCTTGAAGCTTCGCTGTCGGCAATAGAGAATGGCCATGCCGCTACAGGGAAGCTCCCATCGCCTTCTCTGTAAGCACCGGCGAAATTACATCATCGCGCCAGCATGTACACAACGGTCACAAGACGAAGTGGACCGCAGGAGACTGAATGGACAGGTAAGTATTAATTCTTTTCTTTTTTTTTTTTTTTTTTTTTTCAATAAAGTAAATGAAATGGGGGTGGGAGAGAGGACATTGTACAGGGTGATTCACTCGCTACTTTACACAGAAAAATTGCTCTAACCTCTAAAAGAGATGGTAAAATGTACTGAAATTTGGACTGTACATACAGTGGGAGTGCAATGAACCTCAGCGTCCGCGGCGAGAAACATCCTCATGCCGAGTGGTCTCGCCAACTTGTCGCCCCGCTGGACATCTCCACTACGAGATAGACTTGCTGCACGCCTTTCAGTAGTTTGTGTGTAGTGCTTGCATTTCACTCTTGCCAAATTCCTTCTTCATTTGTTAACAACGTATAGATACAGTGTGGAGGAGGATGTTTTAATTGTGAAAACTTATTGGAAAACTGAGATCTTAAAGAGGTGCCAAAGTGAGTTTGTAAAGAAGTCTTGAGGTCGAAATCCTCCATCCAAACCGTGTATTTGATCACTGGTGAATAAGTAGGAACGTACAGGAACATTATGGATAGGCATAATGGAGGACATCAATCCATCTGCTGGATTTTTTCCTTTGGGGTCTTTTGAAGGGTTAGGCATACATTACAAGCATGAACATTACAGGCACTCAGAGAACATACAGCGAGCACTTCAAGCTGTGACCCCAGACATTCTGAGGAATATATTTTCAATAATATGGAACGGCAAATGAAGGGGTTTGAATGCGAATGATGAATATTTTCAAAACCTGCTTTAAATATCAGTTTCTCATGATCTAATGTATGTACAGTCCAAATTTCAGCAAGATAGATTGTCTCTTTTAGAAGTTATAACAATTTTTCTGAGTGAAGTAGTGAGTGAATCACTCGGTTTTATAATGAATTGAGGGTGGGGGGGGAGGGTGAGAGGAGATGACAATTAATTGGGGGACATGTAATTATAATGAAATGGGTGAGCAGAAAATGCTCAGTGGTGGGGTGTTTTGGATGCAGGAGAGTGACTGGTAATGATTTGGTGGAAAGACTACAGTGGCTAATTAATTTATATATTTATTGGGTGGGGGGAAAGTGGCTACTTATAGTTAACAAGGGGCACAGTGGTGGGTTATCAATTTACATTTGGAATGGTGGGTTGCATAATAGCTAATACAGGAAACAAATGTATACATACAGTACAGACCAAAAGTTTGGACACATCTTCTCATTTAAAGATTTTTCTGTATTTTCATGACTATGAAAATTGTACATTCACACTGAAGGCATCAAAACTATGAATTAACACATGTGGAATTGTATACTTAACAAAAATGTGTGATACAACTGAAAATATGTCTTATATTCTAGGTTCTTCAAAGTAGCCACCTTTTGCTTTGTTGACTGCTTTGCACACTCTTGGCATTCTCTTGATGAGCTTCAGGAGGTAGTCACCAGAAATGGTCTTCCAACAATCTTGAAGGAGTTCCCAGAGATGCTTAGCACTTGTTGGCCCTTTTGCCTTCACTCTGTGGTCCAGCTCACCCCAAACCATCTCGATTGGGTTCAGGTCTTGTGACTGTGGAGGCCAGGTAATATGGCGTAGCACCCCATCACTCTCCTTCTTGGTCAAATAGCCCTTGCACAGGCTGGAGGTGTGTTTGGGGTCATTGTACTGTTGAAAAATAAATGATGGTCCAACTAAGCGCAAACCGGGTGAAATAGCATGCCGCTGCAAGATGCTGTGGTAGCCATGCAGGTTCAGTATGCCTTCAATTTTGAATAAATCCCCAACAGTGTCACCAGCAAAGCACCCCCACACCATCACACCTCCTCCTCCATGCTTCACAGTGGGAACCAGGCATGTAGAGTCCATCCGTTCACCTTTTCTGTGTCGCACAAAGACACGGTGGTTGGAACCAAAGATCTCAAATTTGGACTCATCAGACCAAAGCACAGATTTCCACTGGTCTAATGTCCATTCCTTGCGTTCTATAGCCCAAACAAGTCTCTTCTGCTTGTTGCCTGTCCTTAGCAGTGGTTTCCTAGCAGCTATTTTACCATGAAGGCCTGCTGCACAAAGTCTCCTCTTAACAGTTGTTGAAGAGATGTGTCTGCTGCTAGAACTATGTGTGGCATTGACCTGGTCTCTAATCTGAGCTGCTGTAAACCTGCGATTTCTGAGGCTGGTGACTCGGATAAACTTATCCTCAGAAGCAGAGGTGACTCTTGGTCTTCCTTTCCTAGGGCGGTCCTCATGTGAGCCAGTTTCTTTGTAGCGCTTGATGGTTTTTGCAACTGCACTTGGGGACACTTTCAAAGTTTGCCCAATTTTTCAGACTGACTGACCTTCATTTCTTAAAGTAATGATAGCCACTCATTTTTCTTTACTTAGAATTTGTATTATGGCAAGAAAAAAGCAGCTAACAGTCTACTCAGTAAGACTATCAGCTGTGTATCCACCAGACTTCTGCACAACACAACTGATGGTCCCAACCCCATTTATAAGGCAAGAAATCCCACTTATTAAACCTGACAGGGCACACCTGTGAAGTGAAGACCATTTCCGGTGACTACCTCTTGAAGCTCATCAAGAGAATGCCAAGAGTGTGCAAAGCAGTCATCAAAGCAAAAGGTGGCTACTTTGAAGAACCTAGAATATAAGACATATTTTCAGCTGTTTCACACTTTTTTGTTAAGTATATAATTCCACATGTGTTAATTCATAGTTTTGATGCCTTCAGTGAGAATGTACAATTTTCAAAGTCATGAAAATACAGAAAAATCTTTAAACGAGAAGGTGTGTCCAAACTTTTGGTCTGTACTGTATATGTGACCTTTTTTATTTTCAAGGCGGCAAACTCTGAAGTGACAGAGTCCTGGCGTTAGGATGTTGTCATGAAAGTTTGACAAGATGAAGAAGAAAAGGTCTGTAACTCGTAGATGAGATGTCAGCAGTAAGTTATTAGATGTAAATATTTATTTTGTATAGGAGTATTGTATAGCAGAACGTTTACACGGACCGACTGGCGGCACTAAACAACCACTAATCAGTAAACTGTTACCGATCGGCAGTCATTTACTACTGTCTGAACAGGCTATTAAGTAATGCACACAGTCTGATTCGTCCCATATTGTAAAGCAACCCCTCTTATACCAGTATATAGCGCTGTCCCTTATTACACAGCATTCCCTTTTGTTATAGGTGTAACCTATTTAAAGCGCGTCTGTCACCAGATTACACAGTAGAAACTGCACACATTATTAAAAAAAATTCCTATACCTTAGGGGCTGCATATTCCAGATATTAAAACACACATATTATGAATCCAGTTAAAGTGTGAGCGAGCTCACGAGTCTAAGTATAATTAGTCTCCACTACCCAGCCTGACTGACAACTGCAGCTTGTACTGAGCAGTGTGAGATCTCAGCAGCAGAAAGAATGGACACTAAGAAGCTGTCAGACAAGTTAGGAGAACAGAGATTGAGGGAGAAGAAGTCTGAGTTTAAGGACAAGTGCACATGGCAACTTTTAGTCACCGGCGTAACTGCATTTCTTTTGAAGCAGAAGACGCTTCAGGAATAATACCACTGGCATTCTCCAGAAGCGTCTTCTTTGCGGTCTCTTTCGTCATTTTTGCAGCAGCGATGCCACATGCATTTTTCCTTTTTCTTTTCTGCTTGGAATCCTCCAGAAGAATAGTCAGGTCACATCTTATAGCCACTTCACAGCTTTGGAAGCCTGAAGTGGTTAAAATAAGTCAGAAAAGACGTTTAGTGCTTTTTTTTCATGCAAATTCCAGGTGGAATCTGCTTGAAGAAGACATCCTGTGTACTTACCCTAAATTTTCAAAAATAATAAACCAGCCATTCTGACATAGATAGGAGATAACTTCCAAATTTGATATAACCCCTTTAAATAAGAATGTAGTTTAGGTAATGCATCTGCATTAATTCACTAATTTGCACTTTTGGGCAGAAAAAGCAAGCTTGCCTCATCAGTCTGGAAAGCATTCAGGGAAGCTGAAAAAGTGAAAGTTCATGAATTTCAAATAGCGGAACGGTCTACCCAAGGAGAAATTGCTTTCGGTGGTGATAAAATGGATACATTTACGGTTAGTACATCATGAATACTCCCGCTGATTTACTGATAAACAGAAAATGTAAGAAAAATTAAGGAAGTTTGAGTTTAGTAACCTTCACTAGAAATATTGTCCAGAAATGATTGGAAAATAAAAAAATGCATTAGAAATTCAGGTTCTGTTTCAGAAAAACAATTATTATGCCAAAAGTTCAAACATTATGCTGACTAAATCATTTTCACAAACCATTTGTTTTTTGAGAGCCTGTGCCTGGTTGGGTGTGGGGAGTGGGTAGTCCACACTAGCTCTACAGCACAAATCTACAATGGGTACGAAAGTATTCAGACCCCTTTACATTTTTCACTCTGTTTCATTGCAGCCATTTGGTAAATTCTAAAAAGTTCATTTTTTGTTTTCTCATTAACCCCTTAAGGACCAGAGCTTTTTCCGTTTTTGCTTTTTGTTTTTTTTGCTCCCCTTGTTCCCAGAGCCATAGCGTTTTTGTTTTTTGGTCAATATGGCCATGTGAGGGCTTATTTTTTGCGGGACGAGTTGTACTTTTCAACGCCATTACTAGTTTTACCATATCGTGTACGGGAAAAAAATTCCAAGTGCGGTAAAATTGCAAAAAAAAGTGCAATACCACAGTTGTTTTTTATTTATTTTTTTTTACCATGTTCCCTGAATGCTAAAACTGACCTGCCATTCTTATTCTACAGGTCATTACGAGTTCATAGACACCAAACATGTATAGGTTCTTTTATATTTGAGTGGTGAAAAAAAAATTCCAAAATTTGGTTAAAAAAAAAAAAAAAAAAAAATAGCGCCATTTTCCGAGACCAGTAGCGTCTTCATTTTTCGGGATCTGGGGCTGGGTGAGGGCTTATTTTTTGCGCGCCGGGCTGACATTTTTATTGATAACATTTTGGGGTAGATCCGATGTTTTGATCGCCCGTTATTGCAATTTTGCGGCGACCAAAAAACGTAATTCTGGCGTTTAGAATTTTTTTCTCGTTACACCGTTTACCGATCGGATTAATTCTTTTTTTATATTGATAGATTGGGCGATTCTGAACGCGGCGATACCAAATATGTCTATACAGGTTTTTTTTTTTTATATATATATATATATATATATTTTATTTTGAATGGGGCAAAAGGGGTGGTGATTTAAACTTTTATATTTTTTTAATTTTTTTATATTTTTAAAAACTTTTTTTTTTTCACTTTTTGCTTGCTTCAATAGTCTCCATAGGAGACTAGAAGCAGCACTTGTTTGATCGGCTCTGCTACATACAGGGGACGAGCAGATCCCCTGCATGCAGCAGAAATGGTCCTGTGCTATGAGCGCCGACCACTAGGTGGCACTCATAGCGACAAGATCATGACAACCACAGGCGTCTGCTGCAGACCCTGGGTTGTCATGCCCACCCATAGGTGACCCGCGATCACGTGACGGGGGTCGCCGATGGGCGGGGCTTATGACGCGCTACCCGGAAGCGCGCGTTAAATGCCGCTGTCGGAGATTGACAGCGACATTTAACATGTTAACAGCCGCGGGTGGATCGCGATTCCACCCGGGGCTGTTGCGGGCACATGTCAGCTATAAGAATCAGCTGACATTTGCTCGGTTCAGAGAGGGCTCAGCGCAGCAGCCCTCACTGAACAGGGGGGGATCGCAAATGTGCGTACTAATATGGCATGGGTTGTAAAGGGGTTAATGTACACTCTGCACCCCATCTTGACTGAAAAAAACAAATGTAGAAATTTTGCAAATTTATTAAAAAAGAAAAACTGAAATATCACATGGTCATAAGTATTCAGACCATTTGCTCAGACACTCATATTTAAGTCACATGCTGTCCATTTCCTTGTGATCCTCCTTGAGATGGTTCTACTCCTTCATTGGAGTCCAGCTGTGTTTAATTAAACTGATAGGACTTGATTTGGAAAGGCACACACCTGTCTATATAAGACCTCACAGCTCACAGTGCATGTCAGCCCAAATGAGAGTCATGAGCTCAAAAGGAACTGCCCAAGGAGCTCAGAGACAGAACTGTGGCAAGGCACAGATCTGGCCAACGTTACAAAAGAATTTCTGCAGTACTCAAGGTTCCTAAGAGCACAGTGACCTCCATAATCCTTAAATGGAAGAAGTTTGGGACCACCAGAAGTCTTCCTAGACCTGGCCGTCCAGACAAACTAAGCAGTCGTGGGAGAAGAGCCTTGGTGAGAGAGGTAAAGAAGAACCCCAAGATCATTGTAGCTGAGCTCCAGAGATGCAGTAGGGAGATGGGATAAAGTTCCACAAAGTCAACTATCACTGCAGCCCTCCACCAGTCGGGCCTTTATAGCAGAGTGGCCCGACAGAAGCCTCTCTTCAGTGTAAGACCTTTCAAAGCCCACATATAGTTTGCTCAAAAACACATGAAGGACTCCCAGTCTATGAGAGATAAGATTCTCTGGTCTGATGAGACAAAGATAGAACTTTTTGGTGATAATTCTAAGCGGTATGTGTGGAGAAAACCAAGCACTGTTCATCACCTGCCCAATACAATCCCAACAGTGAAACATGGTGGTCGCAGCATCATGCTATGGGGGTGTTTTTCAGCTGCAGGGACAGGACGACTGGTTGCAATTGAAGGAAACATGAATGTGGCCAAGTACAGAGATATCCTGGATGAAAACCTCTTCCAGAGTGCTCTGGACCTCAGACTTGGCCGAAGGTTCACCTTCCAACAAGACAATGACCCTAAGCACACAGCTAAAATAACAAAGGAGTGGCTTCAGAACAACACTGTGACCATTCTTGACTGGCTCAGCCAGAGCCCTAACCTAAACCCAATTGGGCATCTCTGGAGAGACCTGAAAATGGCTGTCCACCAACGTTCACCAATCAACCTGACAGAACTGGAGAGGATCTGCAAGGAAGAATGGCAGAGGATCCCCAAATCCACGTGTGAGAAACTTGTTGCATCATTCCCAAGAAGACTCATGGCTTTTCTTTTTTAATAAATTTGCAAATATTTCTACATTTCTGTTTTTTTTTTTTAAGTCAAAATTGGGTGCAGAGTGTACTTTAATGAGAAAAATGAACTTTTTAGAATTAACCAAATGGCTGCAACGAAACAAAGAGTTAATTACTTTCTGTACCCACTGTACACTACAACACCAATGCAAAAGCATGGCATAACAATACCTGCTGTTTTAACTTCATTTCATCTGTGTTTTTAAATGAGGACTTACGAGTAGATTTTATGTTAGTAAACTGCTACAATGAAGCTGTAGTGCAGGGGTGCACAACCTCCAGCCCAGAGGCTACACGCAGACTGCGAAACCTTTCTATGTGGCCCTCACCCATCTGGTTACATATGTTTCACCGTGTCTGGTAGCTTAGCTGTTCACATGTATTTTGCATATCAAGGAGAAGAGGAGTGGTGGGTAGCAGCATAGGGACAGCTAGTAATGGTGATTGTGTCCATCTCTGGGGCCCCCAAATATTTGGCATAATGGGGAAATCGCATAGCACGGAAAGGAAATTATGAGATGAAGTGACCATGCATGAGTGCTGCTATATTCATTGAATCTTATGGGATAAGGGAAACACTTGATTGTTTCAGAATCTCACATAAAAGATTATCCACAGAATAGGTTAGAACTTAATGATCAGTGAGGATCCATCTGCTGAGACTCACACCATTAGGCAGAACATGCGTGATGGGGCATTATCATTCCTGTTACATTATGGAGTAGCAGGTGGAATGCTGTTCCATTCATTCACAATGGAGCTGCCAGAAAAAGTGGAGCGCAGTGCTCAGCAGCCCTGTAGGGAATGAATGGAGCAGCAGTTGAGCAAGTGCACTGCCACTCATTCTGACGAGGATACAAATTCTCTATTCTCCCGATCTTTGTGAGTCCCAGCAGTCAGACCCCCACAATCATCAAGTTATCACCTATTGTGTAGATAGGTGCTAGTTAGTTTTGACCAGACAACCCCTTAAACTACAATGGAGAAAGCTGAATGTTTGGCCTCTTCCTTTCTGCATTGTAAGTGTGGAGAAGGGACCTTTATCCTCCGGATAAGTGGGAGTTCTACAATTAGAAGTAGCACCTACTAGACATTTATGGCGCATACGGTCAATATGCTCTCAGAAAGTAATATTTACAATACTCAAGTTTTATTGTGGCCCTTGGGGTTGGTTCAATCTAACAAATTGGCCCTCAGATCAAACAAGGTTGTGCACCCCTGCTCTGGTATATGAAGCCACGGAGTGTATACAAATGAACAAACCATGAGTGGGACTTAGACTTGGCCATCAGTGATGTCAGTATTCAAGCAAAATGTTAATCAGGGAGAAAAAGGCATTATAGGAGAAGGGCCACATTAGCCCTACAGCAACAATTAAATATCCCCAATTTGCAAATGCCAGCTGCTCCATTATTTTTTTTGGACAGAACAGCCGAGCTGGCAATCAAGCAGTGTGGCACTGGGCAGGGTGTAATGATGAAACTGATGCAATCACTGTGCATCGGTCCACTCCCAATGCACTTTTATTTTGATTAGCATACATGTCCAAAAAAGGATTTTTTTAAAGATATTTATAGGTATCGACGTCCTTGTATTTTCAAGTCCTACATGACCGAGTATAAAGCTGGTGACAAATTACCTCTACAACTGCTACTAGGATGAAGACGTTGAAGCAAACTGCAAGTCGGGTACGGTGGGGACCTGGTACTTGGGAGATCTATCTGGGTGGAACTATTAGTCCCAGAGCATAGTGGAGTGATGTTTCAGGAAATTTCTACGTGGCTGCACTTCTTAGGATCGTTGGGGTGTATTCAGTGGAGGGGGTGGGTTGTACTTGGGTCATTTGTACCCCTAACTCATTCATCTCCACACATCCCTCTTACTTTTGGAAGGCCTGGTGGTTCCCACCATTCATGTGCCCATACTGCATCCTGCGGTCTCCTTGTGCAGCAATCTAATAGATAATCCAGGCTGTCCCACCTTGTTTTAGGTCTTTACCCATGTGTATTTTATAATTTTATTTAAAATTAGATTTATGTAATTTAATAGAGTCTTATATTTTATTCAATTTCCAATTAGTCTCACATTCTATTTTGGCATTTGCTTTATATACATTATACTAGATCATACTCACCTGATCGCTTCAGGTGATGTTTCAAAAGGAATATTTCTGTTGTACTGAGCATCATAAACATAGGCAGCAGCCAGAAGTAATTTCTAACAAAAAGAAAAATGATATAATATAAACCAAAATGTACAGTTCAGAATATAGGAGAGCAAACTAAAAACATCAATAAACTACGTGATGCAGTAATAAGGGGTATAGTAGTATAAATTTTGACTGGGCCCCAAAGTCTTGAAGACCATAAAAGGTCCCTTCTACTGTTATGCATTTTTTGAATTCAGGGCAATTGTCTTCCAAAATCAACACATTAAAGCTGTCGAGTAGGTGCGACTAGGGATAAAACCCATTTGGGTAATCAGTCTCCGCAGCAACTTTCTGAAAGCAACTTGTGGGACTGGCAACATATTCACTATGGCATTTTGTCAGCCACGTTGTAAGGGTGTGTTCAGATGAAGAAGGAGGTCAACATTGTGGCTGACACACTCGCCCGAATTTGCAATTTTTACTTCCTTGGGCCCACATGTGGATTACTTTGTGGGTACATGCTGCAGAATTCACGTGTGAATCAATTTGATAACGTCACTTTGCGAAAACATTTGCAAATCATTGAAAAGTTCTGCATCAGTTCACATCAGCGACATGGGCTTCTTATTAAAATGGATTGGGGACATTTTTCACCCAGATGTATACTCTTTAAAATCTTTGTGAACATGGTTATATGAAGATCAGAGATTACAGTCACACCAATTCCTTGATAAATAATGGAGTCCAGAGAACCAATTGCCATAATAAAAAATAAAAAAAACATCACCAATATTTGTCACGTATACACTTCCCAACACAACGTGGGTGCAAGGCTGCAACCAGGAATTTCAGGGCCCCATACTGACATTTTCGGGCCCCCTTGAAACCCCCCCCCTAGCTCCGCCTCCATCCCACGAACTTTTTAGAAAAGGACACACAATCATATAGTCAATTTATCATGAAGGATAAATTTATCAAAGTATAAGCAGTACTGGCATGCATTGCCAATATACTGCAGGCAGACAAGAGTGAAGACAGAAGTGCAGGAAAAAAGGGGGCAAGTCAAGTGAGAGATATTATATACAGACCCCTCAGCTGTCTCTCGTGTCTCATGCCCCCCCCCTCCTCTGCCTCATGCCCCCCTCTTGTCTATCTCCCGCTCTTTTCTTTCTTTCCTTCTGTCTTCTTCTCCCTGGTTGTCTGTGGCTCCACCCCCTCCATTTAGCCCCACCCCTCCATGTTGCTCTATAGTCTGATAGCTATGACTCTGCTGGAGGGGAGGGATTGGCTGCTCAGCTCCTGGCTCCGCTGCTGACTGCAGGCTGGGGTGAGTGGTCATACCCTATATCAGGTCTGCTCCCGAGCAGCCTGCACTGCAGCGCTGAGTGCTATCTCTCAGGGGGTGGCACAGTGCTCCAGCTGCAAGAGGATAACTGTGCAGGAGGATTGTGCCGCCCCCTGAGAGACAGAAATCAGCACAGATGCTGACATAAGAAAACAAACAAACAAAAAAAAACACAACTTCAGTTTGCTGTGACTCAGTGAGCAGAAGCAGAACGGAGGGGAGCCCCAGTGCGGGCCCCTCTGCTCACCGAGCCCCATACGCCAGTAAGGGAAATAATGCCCTGATTGCGGCCCTGCGTGGGTGTGTCCGCAAGGGTTAATTCATCTCCTCTCACTCAATCCAGCACTCAACCTCTGTTACATGCTATATAGTGCGCATAAATCACATCCTCAATACAATCCACACACCCCGGCCACACAACACGCTGCCACCACCCATCAAACACCCAGGCTGATGAGTCCCCAAAATATGCTACTCTCTGGCAATCAAAAAAAAAAAAAAAAAAAAAAAAAGGTGACACTCTCTGAAAAGCTTTGGATTCTTTAGAGCATACAAGGATCAACCTTATTAAAGATTTAAACTTTAATATAAAAATACAGTGCTTACAGGATAAGATATAAAAAGGTAAAAATAAAACACAAATATGCATAACAGTTATAAAATAAAAAGAGAAGTACCTAAACATTCCAATCTACAGTTATCTTCTGTTTCCTTCAGGGAAGGAGAAATGAATTATGGATCAGAACGAGCATAGGCAGGCACGCACATGCAAACTACTTTCTTTTGTGCAACCTAGCTTTTATATGCTTGAACCTGGGTTCGGCACAGCCTGGATTGGACAATTTAAAAATTGCTATTTGTGACTCGACAGTGGGCTAATTTATGGGTCAGGGCCTTGCATTTCAAAATATCCTGTTTCTCTAGCTACAGTACATAAGAAATATTCAGCTTTGTTATGACCCTTTGTTAACCCTTTGAAGTTTAGCCTCAGAGCTGAAGTGCCATGTTTGCCCCTTTGTTCTTGCAATGCTGGTAAATTCAGTTTTTCCTTTTGTCAACTAAATGTAACTTTACTGCTGTTATACATTTCCCTTACAATAATATACATTATACAAGGTAGGTAGGAGGCATTTTAGAGATTTTACATTGGGGGTATTGAAATGCCAAGGACAACAGTTTCATAAAATCACTACAATACAGGGAATGCAAAGAAAATATATCAGCATTTAATATTAGTATAAGAAATAAATAACATTTAGACTGCCCAATTCTGGGCATTTTTTGCCAGTGTGCCTTTTATTATGCTTTATTACTGAATATTTATTTGAAATAGATGACAAACTGCACGTTTACACAAAAAATTAATTTCTGACAACTAAAATCTGATCATGGATATAGTGGTTGAGAGTAACCAAGCAAAGTGAGACAGCATTCTGCAAAGATTGCATGAAAAAGTGGAATGTATTCCATGTGCCAAAATTGTTATTTATTTTAGACACTTTTTACAGATCACTAAACAGTTTTAAAATGTATCGAAAAGAGGTAGTTGCTAAGCGGGGTCTTAAAATGTACAGATCTATGAACAGTGTGAAAACAATAAGGCAGCTATGAAGAAAGAGGAAGAGGGTTTAGCAAGATGCAGCAAGTTTATCCTACAGTATGCACCACTGTGATCATTTTTTGCTTTTTCGGTCTGGTCTAGTTTTAACCTGTGTAACTTTAGGACAGTGCAAAAAAAAAAATATATATATATATATATAAATATATATATATATATATATATATATATATATATATATATATATATATATATATATATATATATATATATATATATATATATATATATATATATATATATATATATATATAGTCGATAGGCATTAACCATATTTTGGGACAAAATATTAATGTAACAAACTATTCTTAAGGCAATATAAGGAAGTGTGCCTAACATACTTATTAAGTTGCGCCAATGTAGGTATTGCATGACTGATTGCAGTTTGTGCAGACTGAACATCGCTCATGTGCATAAGTACACAGACTTCTAAAAAGAAGGACAAACATAATCCGAAGTTCAATCTTTTAATTCCTTTTCCATCACTAAAGAAAAGGAGGGTGGGATTCACATTTATAGCAGGTTTCCTACACAGATTACACAGCACACAGATAAGAGTGACTCCCAGTTTTTCTGTACTCCACACCAAAATCCAAAAGTTTAATGTCCCTAACATCAATACAGATGTATTAACCCTTAAAGAGGTTGTCCAGGATTTTTTCTGTAGGATAGATCAATATCTGATTAGTGGAGACATCCAGCATCCATAACTAATCTGCCCTTCTGGGTGCTGGCGGTGGATGGAAATACCTTGCGTAGCTACACAGCATAGAACTACCATCAGTACATGAAAGCATTACCATAACCACCATTAGTACCAAGACAATCAACAATCCATGCATACAGTACCAGAACATCATTAATACACGCATAAAGCATCAATACATGAGCATAAATTATCAACAAATGCATCAATAATTAATCAGGAATACAACAGGAGAACCACCATCAGGATATGAATGCGGCACCAGAATCATCATCAGTACATGAAAGTAATACCAAAACCACTGGCAGTACATGAATTCAGCACCAGAACCAGCATCTGTATATGTATAAAGCATCAATAATAAATCAATACACAAATTCTGCACCAGCACCAGTGTCAGTACAGGAGTGCAGCATCAGTAGAAGAATGCATTAACAGAAACACCATCAGTACAGGAATACATCACCACTATCAGTAAATCAATAGAGCAGCAGACCCAGCATTAGTACTTGAATGTATCACCAGAATCATCATCATTACCATAAGGAATGCAGCACCAGAACCATTATCAATTCATGTATACAGCACCAAAACCATCATCAATATAGGAATGCAGCACAAGAACTACCATAAATACATGAATTAAACTCTAGATCCATCATGAATACACGAGTACAGCACCAGCAACACCACAAATGCATGATTACAGCACCATCATCACCAAAAGTTCATAAATATAGCACAAACCTTAGTAAATCAATCAATTGTAATGTCAGGACAGTCCCCATTTGTATTGTATGAAACCAGGAGTGGATAAGACTGAGGAGGGCTCCTGTGCAAAAACAATATATGGGCCCGTTGCAGTCCAATAGCTTATCATAGTGCACAATTCCACCTGCTTTGAAGGTAGAAGTGGACTGTTTTACCTCTTGTGCACCTGTATGGCTGCATAGCAGCGTAGTTACCGGAGTGGCAAAGGGTGCCACCTGGTCTTGTGTGCCGACAGACTCCTCAGGATAAATAGTTAGGGAAGTATATATGGTTTTTATTTTTACGCGTGGGGGCAACTACTGTAGGGGCCATCCATGCAGTGTGAGGCAACTACTGGGGGCCATCCATACAATGTGGGAGGGGGGCTCCTGAGAGCCATCATACAGTGTGTGTGGGGGGGGGCTCCTGAGAGCCATCATACAGTGTGGGGGGGGCTACCGAGAGCCATCATACAGTGTGGGGGGGGGGGCTACCGAGAGCCATCATACAGTGTGGGGGGGGGGGCTACCGAGAGCCATCATACAGTGTGGGGGGGGCTACCGAGAGCCATCATACAGTGTGGGGGGGGGGCTACCGAGAGCCATCATACAGTGTGGGGGGGGGGGCTACCGAGAGCCATCATACAGTGTGGGGGGGGGCTACCGAGAGCCATCATACAGTGTGGGGGGGGGGCTACCGAGAGCCATCATACAGTGTGGGGGGGGCTACCGAGAGCCATCATACAGTGTGGGGGGGGGCTACCGAGAGCCATCATACAGTGTGGGGGGGGGCTACCGAGAGCCATCATACAGTGTGGGGGGGGCTACCGAGAGCCATCATACAGTGTGGGGGGGGGCTACCGAGAGCCATCATACAGTGTGGGGGGGCTACCGAGAGCCATCATACAGTGTGGGGGGGGGCTACCGAGAGCCATCATACAGTGTGGGGGGGGGGGGCTACCGAGAGCCATCATACAGTGTGGGGGGGGGGGCTACCGAGAGCCATCATACAGTGTGGGGGGGGGCTACCGAGAGCCATCATACAGTGTGGGGGGGGCTACCGAGAGCCATCATACAGTGTGGGGGGGGCTACCGAGAGCCATCATACAGTGTGGGGGGGGGCTACCGAGAGCCATCATACAGTGTGGGGGGGGCTACCGAGAGCCATCATGCAGTGTGGGGGGGGCTACAGAGAGCCATCATGCAGTGTGGGGGGGGGGCTACCGAGAGCCATCATGCAGTGTGGGGGGGGGGGGCTACCGAGAGCCATCATGCAGTGTGGGGGGGGGGCTACCGAGAGCCATCATGCAGTGTGGGGGGGGGCTACCGAGAGCCATCATGCAGTGTGGGGGGGGGGCTACCGAGAGCCATCATGCAGTGTGGGGGGGGGCTACCGAGAGCCATCATGCAGTGTGGGGGGGGGCTACCGAGAGCCATCATGCAGTGTGGGGGGGGCTACCGAGAGGCATCATGCAGTGTGGGGGGGGCTACCGAGAGGCATCATGCAGTGGGGGGGGGCTACCGAGAGCCATCATGCAGTGTGGGGGGGGGCTACCGAGAGGCATCATGCAGTGTGGGGGGGGGGCTACCGAGAGGCATCATGCAGTGTGGGGGGGGGGCTACCGAGAGGCATCATGCAGTGTGGGGGGGGCTACCGAGAGCCATCATACAGTGTGGGGGGGGGGCTCCTGAGAGCCATCATACAGTGTGGGGGGGGCTCCTGAGAGCCATCATACAATGTGGGGGGGGCTCCTGAGAGCCATCATACAGTGTGGGGGGGGCTCCTGAGAGCCATCATACAGTGTGTGTGGGGGGGGGGGCTCCAGAGAGCCATCATACAGTGTGGGCGGGGGGGCTCCTGAGAGCCATCAGTGTGTGTGTGGGGGGGCTCCAGAGAGCCATCAGTGTGTGTGTGGGGAGGGCTCCTGGGAGCCATCATACAGTGTGGGGGGGCTCCTGAGAGCCATCATACAGTGTGGGGGGGCTCCTGAGAGCCATCATACAGTGTGGGGGGGCTCCTGAGAGCCATCATACAGTGTGGGGGGGCTCCTGAGAGCCATCATACAGTGTGTGTGTGTGTGGGGGGGCTACTGAGAGCCATCATGCAGTGTGGGGGGGGGCTACTGAGAGCCATCATACAGTGAGGGGGGGCTACTGAGAGCCATCATACAGTGAGGGGGGGCTACTGAGAGCCATCATACAGTGTGGGGGGCTACTGTGAGCCATCATACAGTGTGGGGGGGCTACTGTGAGCCATCATACAGTGTGGGGGGCTACTGAGAGCCATCACACAGTGTGGGGGGCTACAGTGGGGCCCATCATGCTATGCATAGGGAGCTGTGGTCCCAGCGTGCTGTGTATGTGGGAGCTGTGGGGGGTATCATGCTGTGTAGAGGGGAACTATATATGGGGGACTCAGGACATTATTAAATCTTAAGTGGGCACTTAAGAAGCATAATTGTTATGTGGGCACTGTTCTAGGGCATTTGTACAGGGCATTAACATTTTCTTAGGCGCAATTTTACCATCTAAAAAGGGCAAAAAGGAGACATTTTACTTTGTAAGAGACAGGGGGGTTGACCATGATTATGTGGGGTACGAAGAGGATCAGTAACCGTGACACATACGACAGCAGCGGCTCTGCATTGGGCTGACAGCAGGATGGGGAGTTTGTGCAGGTTGGGCATAGATGGGGACGGTGCAAGAAAATGTGAGAAGAGTCTTTGTAATCTCTGCAGTCGAGTCATTGCTGGAGAAGTCGTGATATTGGCCTGGACCAAATAGAAAAGACGGGAAAAGTGAACGACTCAATCAGGAAGAATGTACCTGTAAATCACAATCAACAACTGCACTATAATCTCTTATGTATTCTGTAGCACTGGTATCTACCACTATATGGTCACTATATGGCGGTAATATCAGTGGTAATCTTTGTATAGGGATTTTCAGTAACAGCACTGTCATCTGCTGAGGTTCCTCTATACCTATGGTTAGGCTGCGCCATCGTAGTTGTACACACGGTTACCTGGTTAGGGGCCCACTCAGATGTTTCACCCCCCTGAGCTGAACCCCTAGCTACGCCTCTGTGGCTGCACCAATAGTTTGTCCACCTCTGCATGAAACTACAACTCCCAGTATAACCAAAAAATGGTAAGGAGATGAGAGTTGTCATGAGCCACCATCAAACTGCAGATTATGTAGGAACCAGTTTTGATTTGATGCATTCTATAGTACTATTAAACATTGAAGGTGCATTTACACTAGCCAATAATCGGGAACAGACTATAGGGCTGGCTACACAGGCTGCCAGTCACCAGATGAACGAGCCAAACACTAGTTCCTTGAGTGAAATAATTTTTAAACTTAAATATAATAGTTCTTGGCAGTGCAACATCCTGTGTAATCTAGCCATCTATTGCCAAGTACAATGTTATTCTATGAGCATAGAACAATTGTGTCAACAGACTAACAATCAAACATAGCTAACATAGAAATGAACCCCTGAAATATAACTTTTATTAGTTACCACTTAAAACACAAAATTGCAGAAAACATTCTCAAACATATAGAAAGAGTCAACTAGTCCTTTCTGGTGTCCTACTCAGAGTTATTTGGGCCTGATAATCCCATAGTAATAGGCACATCTCTCTTTTTATATCTGAGTGTTTTCTGCACTTTTGCATTTTAAGTGGTAAGAAATACAAGTTACAGTTGTGCTCAAAAGGTTACATACCCCGGCAGAATTTTTCCTTTCTTGGCTTTGTTTCAGAGAATATGAATGATAACAAAAAAAACTTTTTCTCCACTCATGGTTATTGGTTGGGTGAAGCCATTTATTGTCAAACTACTGTGTTTTCTCTTTTTAAATCTTAATGACAACCAAAAACATCCAAATGACCCTGATCAAAAGTTCACATACCCCAGTTCTTAATATCGTGTATTGCCCCCTCTAACATCAATGACAGCTTGAAGTCTTTTGTGGTAGTTGTGGATGAGGTTCTTTATTTTCTCAGATGGTAAAGCTGCCCATTCTTCTTGGAAAAAAGCCTCCAGTTCCTGTAAATTCCTGGGCTGTCTAGTATGAACTCAGAGTGGCTCAATGATATTGAGGTCAGGAGACCGAGATGGCCACTCCAGAACCTTCACTTTGTACTGCTGTAGCCAATGACAGGTCGACTTGGCCTTGTGTTTTGGATCGTTTTCATGTTGGAACGTCCAAGTACGTCCCATGGCAGCTTCCGGGCTGATGAGTACAAATTTGCCTCCAGTATTTGCTGATAACGTGCTGCATTCATCTTTCCTTCAACTTTCACCAAGTTTCCTGTGCCTTTGTAGCTCACACATCCCCAAAATATCAGTGATCCACCTCCAAGCTTTACTGTAGGAATGGTGTTCCTTTCATCATAGGCATTGTTAACCTCTCTCCAAATGTAACGTTTATGGTTGTGGCCAAAAAGTTCAATATTGGTCTCATCACACCAAATTACCTTGTTGCAGAAGTTTTGAGGCTTGTCTCTGTGCTGTTTGGCGCATTGTAGGCAAGATATTGGCATTTGCGCAGTAATGGCTTTCTTCTGGCGACTCAACTATGCAGCCCATTTTTCTTCAAGTGCCTCCTTATTGTGCATCTTGAAACAGCCACACCGCTAGTTTTCAGACAGTCCTGAATTTCAGCTTATGTTATTTGTGTGTTTTTCTTTGCATCCCGAATAATTTTCCTGGCCGTTGTGGCCGAAATTTTTGTTGGTCTACCTGACCGTGGTTTGGTTTTTACAGAGCCCCTGATTTTCCATTTGTTAATCACAGTCTGAACGCTGCTGACTGGCATTGTCAATTCTTTGGATATTTTTTTGTATCCCTTTCCTGTGTTATACAGTTCAACTACCTTTTCCCGTAGATCCGTTGACAATTCTTTTGCTTTCCCTATGACTCACAATCCAGAAACGTCCAGAGTCTGTCTGGATCCCAGGAACTCACTCAGCTTTTATGCACACACACTGATTACAAGCAAACAGGTCACAGGTGAGGATGTTACCATTAGTAGCCATTCAAACCCATTTGTCTCAAATTCTGTGCATGTTATCAGGCCAAAATCACCAGAGTATGTGAACTTTTGATGAGGATCATTTGGGTGTTTTTGGTTGTCATTAAGATTTAAAAAGAGAAAACAGTAGTTTGACAATAAATGGCTTCACCCAACCAATAAAAAGTTTTTTTTGTCATCATTCATATTCTCTGAAACAAGGCCAAGAAAGGGAAAATTCTGCCAGTCTATGTAAACTTTTGACCACAACTGTATATTTTAAGGGTTCATTGCTATGTTGGTTTGGTACCTAATTGGGCCCTGCTTGATATTTTTCTTTCTGGTTGTTTTAACAAACAACTAATGAGCTTCATGTAGCTGAATAGCTGTTTATTTAACGGCTATTATTGGCCAGTGTGAATGCACCCATCGATCCAGGTAGCTTTTAGGTACCTGATTGGATCTGTTCTCATGCCTTTGTTCTCCAATTGGTCCAGACGCCAAATTCACTTTTCAAAGCCACAACTTGTTCTTGCAGACTTCCCTCTTAACCCACCTTCTGCAGCTCGTCCTGACACATCACCATTAAAAATAAGTGTTATTATAGTGCCCCTGAATAAATATATCTGGCAATAATGTGCCCTAAATAAGCCCTATGCTGTGCCCCTGAACAAATAATTGCCCCTCAATGTGCTCCCTGCACAAAGAACAACACAGTCACTCTTATGATACCTGGCCTCAAACAACATCTTCCTGTGAAATGATGTCCACACCATCCTCCACTATGAACTATGACATCATACATCCTCCTTTATTAACTATAACACCCACACCAACATCCATTATATACTATAACCATCACACTATCCTCTTATGAACGATGGCCACCACACAAGCCTCTCATGTACAATTGCCACAACACTGTCCTCCCTTATGAACTAGAACAGTCACACCAAGCCCCTTATGAACTATAGCTGCCTCCCCATGCCTCTTATAAACTATAACTGCCATACTGTACTCGTGTATGAATACAGCCTCCACATTGCCTCTCACGATATCCACTCTCTCCACATGCCGTCCCCTCTCAACACTGAAAAATAGATAGCAACAAAATAGAATTGTTTTCTGCTCACCTTCACCTCTGTCCTTGTGGTTTCTATGTTCCAGCCCCGTGCATAACTGCGGCAGCGGTGCGATAACATTACATAATCGCCACAGTGTTTCCTGAGTACACACTATACGTCGGGTTAGGGAACCCATTAGGACTCCACTGCTCCAGCAGCGTTGGTCTGCAGATCTACTCCATCATATGAGCATCTTACAGACGCAGATAGAATTGAATCCTGCAAATGGGAACTGGATAGGACCCTGTGGCTCTCTGGTTTGCTGAATCGTCTGTTAATTAAAAATAGTTTGGATAACTGGGTGGAACCAGCCGAATCCCACCCCTGTGGATACATCAGTGAACACGTCTGAAGAACCATTTTCCAGGAGAAAAACGTAACCCACTTTCCCCAACAGAGTACTCAGTGCAGAGCACTTTCCTACAGCCTTACACTAAAAGTTACACAGTGTAACGCTAGATTCATAAAGGACTTGTCGATGGAATTATGGTGGAACACTCCTTGAAATGTTTTAATATTTTTACACAACTCGAAATTGTTGTTTTTATCTCTACTTCGGCCAGCTCCACCAAAGTGGGTGAAGATGTGGCGGTACAGGGCGTTGTGAAGCCAGCCTGACAATTTCAGTTACATTAGAAATGTATGTCAGCCACTGACTGACACACAAATTTGGCGCATCCAACTACAGACCTTCTGGAATTAAAACTGCCATGTAAAGGCCTAAAAGTTTCCTATTGCACAAAGGCAACCTGAGTAAAAATAGTCTAAATGGGAAATACAACAGTTGAAGCAATCACCTACACAAGACTTTACAGCCCTAACCAAATACAGGACTTCAGTAGGTTTTTGTTTTCTTTATGTTCAGGTTTTTTGTCAAATGTGAAAACTTTGAACTTTCTTGACTAAGCTGAAAGTGACATGATTATTAAGAGATTATTAACTATTTCTAACTTGGCCATTTGCACTGGAATTTGTGTGAACATCGTAGAACAGTAGATAATAATAAACTTGATGTGCCCTGTTTGTAGTTTTACAATTTTTTTAAGTCTATCTCAAACAACCATAAGGTTATGTGCACAGGGCGTCTTTTAGATACTAGAGTAACCCGAATTGTTTTTGCTATAGTATGACGCTTGAGGAAAATAAGTCGGGAGTTTTTCCTTAAAGGGGTTTTCCCACGAATGCTTGTTCATTTTAATCAACAGATCTTGGAATAATAATAATTTCCACAATTGGATGTGTTTAATTAAAATGTTCCTGTGCTGAGATAATCTTATAAATGTGCCCCTGCTGTGTACTGTGTAATGGCTGTGTCTGACCGTGCAGAAACATGGTCTGATCATACCACATCTCCTGGGCAGGGGAGGAAGCAAAAGACAATACAGACATTACAGATGGGATCGCAGCTGATTCTTTTTGTGAGGTAAAACATTTTCCTGTCTGTGTTTAAACAATATTTTACTTCAAAGAAAGAATCAGCTGTGATCCCCTGCTGTCCTGTCTGGATACTCTTTTGCTTCCTCCCCTGCCCAGGAGCTGTGGTATGATCAGACCATGTTCCTGTACGGTCATGACTAGCCCAGGAGGATGGGGACAACTCGGTACCCGGGCCTTTGCCTGGCCTTGGGGATGTCGCGGTGGTCGGCTCCCGGGCCCGTACCCTGGGGTCAGCTTTTAAAAGGGAATTATTTGTTAACTCTATGAAAGTTCTTGACGCCACCTGTGGTTTCTGGTGAGGTTCACCAGCGCTGCCGCAGTCCACTGAGGCCAGTGATAAGGCAGCTCGATGGTATAGCTCCCCACAGGTGGAGCTAGGCCTCAGGGCAGCGTACGGAGAGAGGAATGCAGGACAGGCGAGACCCAGCCGGGTCAGAGCAAGAACGGGGACGGACACGGTAGTTACTTCAGTACCTTTTACTGGTGGTAGTTCAGGCACATCCCGGAGCACTGTAGGGTGAAGGGTGAATATCAGGATCCTCCCCAATGAGCGGGTATAGGGCCTCCTGTTTCTTGCCTTTGTGTAGTAAGTTTCTGTCCTGCCTGAAGCTAGGCCTAACTTTATCTCTGTCCTGCACCGGCTGACGTTGTGGTAGTGCCTTCTTTTGGAGTGCACGCTCCCAGCTCACGGGGCCTATGTGTCTCCTGGCTCTGTTATTTATCAGCTCTCTGGTGAACCTGGGACCTGTAGTTCTCCAGGGATTCCGGTTATGCCTTACTGGGTCGTAGAGATCCCGGTAAGCTCGGACCCGGTGTCCGGTATATGTTTCGGGGTGAGCTGGGTAAGCTCCTCTGCCCCCACTGCTACTCACTTTCCACTCGCTTTCGGCCACGCTCGGGCCCTCACTAAGCTACTCACACTAACGGCAGCTTGCCGAGCTTCACCGCTCTTCCAGGCATCGGCACACCTTGGACTCACTTACTTGAGCTCCTGAGTCTAGACTGGGCTTCAGGACCGCTAGAGCCCTAGCATGCCTACACAGCAACCCTCGTGCTTCTCACTCTCTGTGCACTCCAGACTAAACTAAACTGCCTAGCTCCATCTCCCCTATTTATATCCCTAACCGGCTCCCTCTGCTGGTCTGAGGTGGAAGGTGGAGATGTGTGAATGTTTATGGGGGCCTCTTGTGGAGGATTCCATTAATGCACTCTTCTAGGATCTGTGGTACCAAGCGAAGCTGGGCGCCACAGTCAGACACAGCAATTACACAGTACACAGCAGGGGCACATTTATAAGATTAAATAAAATGTTCCTGTGCGGAGATAAATACATCCAATTGTGGAAGTTATTATTATTCCAAGATCTATTGATTAAAATTAACTTTTGTGTGTGGTAAAACCCATTTTATGTACGCATGTTCAGGATTTGAAGCAGAAATTTGCACGTTGTTTTGACACGTTTCTTGAAGCGCTTTTGTACTTCAATGAAAGCTTTTGGAGCTAAATAAAGTTATTTGATGGGACATTGCTTTTTGGGTTACTAATTGAGGACCTATACAACTCAGGATAATAATGTTCACTAATTTCTAGAACTTACTGTAACGGGTCTGGGAGGTGGAACCACAGAGCAACTATACAAAGGGGCAGTCCTTGTAAGGAAGTGGGTGACACCCAGGGAAGGCAGGCAGGCAGTCACGGCTAGTGACGGGGACAGTCTCTGGGCAAGAGGGCAGGAGGTCACGGCAAGTGACGGGGACAGTCTCTGGGTAAGAGGGCAGGAGGTCACGGCAAGTGACGGGGACAGTCTCTTGACAGGCGGGTGGTCACGGCAAGTGATGGCTAAGCCTCCAGGTAGGCTAGCAGGCAGGTAGCAGGTGAGCGCTCCCAGGTGAGCGGGCAAGAGACACTGGACGGGCAGATGGTCACAGCACGTGACGGCAGAGCCTCCAGGTAGGCTAGCAGGCAGGTAGCAGGTGAGCGCTCCCAGGTGAGCGGGCGGGCAGATCCATAGACAGACTGACAGGTGTTGGAAGGCAGACTGTCGGACCGCAGGAATAACAGCAGATAGACACGAGTCTGGCAGGTAGCTGGCAGGTAGCTGGCAGGTAGCTGGCAGGTAGCTGGCAGGTAGCTGGCAGGTAACTGGAAACGGGACCTGAGGGCTGAAGCAGAGTGAAGAACTATGCTACAACATTGCTCGGGCACCTCCATTTTGGAGGAGGTGCCTTATATATGGAGAGGTCCTCCGGCCATTGGCCGGGGACTCCTTAGGACGGCGCACGCGGCCCCTTTAAGAGAGGGGGAGCGCGCGCGCGCCCTAAGCACAGTGACCGGGGAGGAGAACGCGCGCTGCCAGCAGAGCGGGAGGAAGACGCCGGGCACGGAGCGGAGAGGTGAGGGGAACAGCGTCCCTGCCTAGCAGGAGGCAGGGACGCCGACGCTACACTTACTGACTGTGGTGAACAACTAGATTAAAATTTAACTTTTATTAAGAAATACACTTTTAATCGTCCACCGTGCTTCTAATCAGTCTATCCACTCAAGCCCCTATAACAGGTACAGAATAGATACGAATATAATTAAAGTTTATATAGTGCAGACCTCAGTGTGATATCTTATATATATCATAGATTTCATGTGCAAAAAGAATCTAATTATTCCACGTCACCCAAACACTACAAAATTATTCCATATGAGGTATTCAGTTCAGTATCTAATTCCCTCCTCAATCACTTAATCTTTATAGCATGTCCATCCATACTCATCTCCCTTGTTGTATGGGATTTTATGCCCCTCATTCATCACCTGGGGTTATGATCACTGCTCCATATCATTCATAGCCCAGTTTCAATACACCCAGGGTCGGACTGGGGCACCGGAGAATTCTCCGGTGGGCCCGGGTCCTCAGCGGGCCCCTGAGCAGGACGCACAGGGGCCCCTGGTTAACATGAGGGCAATCTGATCTGCTTCTCGGAGCCCCAGGCTCCCGGGGGCCAATGGCCAGATTGCCCTCATCCTGTGCTGTAGTGAGGGAGCGATCCCTCCAGCTCCGCTGCCGACAGGAGGAAAATGGCAGCGGAGCTGGAGGGATCCGTCCTTGGCTTCCTGCCCAACGGTTCTTCCCTGACATAGGCTCGCGCTGCTTGATGACGTTATCATGCAGCTCGAGCCTGTGTCAGGGAGAAAGATGCTGGGCAGGAAGCAGAGGACGGTGCTGCGGGGGAGCGCGCTGAGGAGGTAAGTGTTTTTTTGGGGGCTTTTTGAGGGAGAGCAATGGTGATTGAGGAGGTGGGGGAAGATATGGCATGGCAATGATGATGGAGCAGGTGGGGGGAGATATGGCAATGACGAGGGAGCAGGTGGGGGGAGATATGGCAATGACGAGGGAGCAGGTGGGGGGAGATATGGCAATGACGACGGAGCAGGTGGGGGGAGATATGGCAATGACGACGGAGCAGGTGGTGCAGAGCAATGATGGGAGGGAGCAATGATGGAGGAGCTGGGGGGAGAGTAATGATGGGGAGGGGGGGAGAGAAATGATGGGGGGGGGAGAGAAATGATGGGGAATTATTTGAACGCTATATGCTGTTAATATCTGGTCATGGTGTGGTGGTATTTCTCCCTTGTATGTAGTATTATTTGGTCACTATGTGGTGGTAAAATGTGATCTGGTCATGGCATGGTGGTATTTCTCCCTTGTATGTCGTATTATTCGGTCACTATGTGGTGGTAATATGTAGTCCAGTCATGGTGTGGCAGTATTTCTCCCTTGTATGTGGTACTATTTGTGTTGGTACAGTGGATTGTGTTGTGTATGGCGGTCATTTGTTCTCTCTGATATTAATTAGAAGATTCTTTATTTCCATTAGTGATTAAATACTTGGAACAAGATGCACTTACAGGGGTTCTCCAGGGAAAACAAGTAATCACCTCTTCACAGGATAAGTGATAAATTATTGATTAGTGGGGGTCTAACTGCTGGGACCTGCACCGATTGGTAGAATGTGGAGCTTTTATCCCCATTAGACTGGAGCTCATGTGCGACTTGACCACTGATCAATTCATTCCCTTGGTGGCTGTTCTTGTTTTTTTTCTGGAAGCCCCAAAGAGAATGAATGGAGCTGCGGTCAGACATCCCACCGGCCGCTGCATTTTAAAATGGGGAGAACTAAATGTCCTGACAGGGATAAAACTTTCACATTCTTCCGATCGGTGTGGTTTCCAATGTTCGTACCCAAACGATCAGTAAGTAATCACCGATCCTGTGGAGCCCTTGGATCGGTGATAACTTGTTTTAACCAAAGAACCCCTTTACTGCAAGCTACCGTTATTGTACATCCCAGTTATAGCATGTGCACAGTAGATGTGCCAGAGCCGCCTGTGATTTACAGCAGACGCTCCACTATAACGGGGATATCGGCTATCAGGTATTTGCATATAGCTGTAGGGTGGGCCCCGAGGATCAATTCCTTCTGTGTGCCCCAGAGACCCCAGTCCGACACTGAATACACCAGTAGGTTTTTAAATTCACAGAGCACAGGAGCACAGTTCACTCCTACATAGAGACCATCTATTATACTGTTCTCAGTGACTTAAATCGCACTGCATTTATTCATCAGCTGACCAAATCCTATATTTATTTCCAGCTAGACTGCCTAAACTCTTCACCTCAACGTGTTTCACTTATCACAATTCATAAGTACATCAGGAGGTTTTTCAATAACTACTGAGAACTGTACTGCTTTGTTTCTAACGCAGCACAGAAGCGAAACATTTCCAGCCACGATGTGAGCCGCTTTTTGGATTACTGTCAGAACTGGGGTGAGTATATTGGTTAATTTAAATGATTAAAGAATATGTATGTTGTATTTCAAATAAAGTGTTTGCTCTGTGTCTTTATTTAATTCTTTACTTTAATTAGGTTTGGTGATGAAAGGGTCTGATTGACACCTTGCTATTGCCAAACAAAAGAGCTAGGTGTCAGCTAATCCCATTCACCCAACATCATTAGCATTTCCATTTATGTAATTTCTGGGGCAGCTGTGTGCTGCTATTTTTAGCCTAGGAAGGTGCCATTAGGCAAACAACGTCTCTGGCTATTATTAACAGCTCATAGCGGTTTCGTTAGCCGCTACGTCCCCCCAATCAGCACTCAGCAGCGCTTTGGACGCAGCGTATTTTTGCTGCGTCCAAAACGCGGTGTTCTAATGCCGCACTTTTGTTGTCGGTACATGCGAATCCACTGCATATAATGACACTTCAATCGGTCAAAATCTGCAGCGGAGACTAGCGTGTCCGCTACAGAAATTGACCAGCTGCGGGTGAGTTTGGGTATGTGGCCACGATCAGGAGCCGCTGCATGTTTATAAAGCGTCAAACCTGCAGCAGCTCCTGATCGTGGCCACGTACCCAAACTTACCCGCAGCACGTCAATTTCTGTAGCGGACACACTAGTCTCCGTTATGTTACAGCATAGTGGATGGGATTTCTAAAAATCCCATATCCACTATGCATGCATCAGAGGCTGCGAATCACCCGTGGACACTAACATGCGGCACTACTTTCAGGACCGCAGCATGTCAAATTCTCCTGCGGAGTCGATAGACCACTAGAATGTACTGAATGCGGTAAATCGCATGGTTCAGTGAACACATGTGGATTTACCTGCGTTCAATAGAATACGGTTTGAACGCAGCAAAAAATATGCGTCCAAAGCACTGCTACGTCCGGATCGTGGGCACAGAGCCTAAAATTTAAAAAAAATGGCATGGGCTCCCGTGTCATTTTTATACCCAGCAGAGGGAAAGCAAATTGCTGGGGGCTGATATTAGTAGCCGGGGAAGGGGCCATTAGCCAACAATGTTCCCTGGCTATTAATATCAGCCCACAGCTGTTTGTTTAGCCTTTACTGGCTTGATTAGAGGGGGACCCCAGAAAAAAAATTGACGTGGGGTCCCTTATAAAATCTAACCAGAAAAGGCCAAACAGTCAGCTGCGGGTTGATATTAATAGCCAGGGAAGGGCTATTAATATCACCCCTCAGCAGTCCTAGAAATGGCGCATCTATAAGATGCGCCAAATCTGGCGCTTCACCTCCACTCTTCCTACTGCCTTGTAGAGGTGGCGAGTGGGGTAATGGGGTTGGGGTTCACGTCAGCCTTGTATTGGCGGCTGATGTGAAGCCCAGGATAGCAATGGAGGGCGTCTATAAGACGCCCCCATTACTAACTGTGTAGTAAAGTTGTCGCGGAATTTTCAATAAATACACGGCCAGAATAAAGTATTTTAATGAAATAAAAAACACACGGTTTTAAAAAATTTTTTTGAAACACTCAGTCCCCGAATCCCTTGATCTTCTGAAAAAAAACGTAAAATAAAAAACAACCATATCCCTCACCTGTCCGTCGTCACGACGTAATCCACGATTACCAACGATTGTCCCTCGGCGATCCGTGTCACTGATGTCACTCCTGTAGAAGACAGAAATGTATACTGACAGGAGTGTAAAATCACTCCCATCAGTGTACATTGCTGCTGCAGGAGTGAGGTCACTGGGGTTCGTCAGCTGATCAGCCCCAGTGAGCTCACCACCAGTACTGGTGGGAACATTCTTGAGAATGTTCCCAGGGTGAGGTCACGTGAGCTTTCAGCTGATCTTCAGCTGAGAGCTCACGTGACTGCAGGTTTTGGCAGCACAGTACACTGCTGGGAGCGAGCGCACTCCTGGCAGTGTACCGCCAGCCGCCGACCGAGGACCAGGAGGACACCGGGGGGCGCCGAACAGGTGAGTATAGTGTTTTTTTGTTTTTTTAAATTTTTTTACACCATGCGATACCCAGCTCGGCTGAGGAGACTACTGCTCCCCTCAGCGGGAGCGGCGGTCGGATGAGAGGAGTAGTAGTCCTCCTCTGCCGACCTGGGTACCACCCGCAGCGCATTTCCACCGCGAATTCGCACCCATTGGCTTTAATTGAAACGCAGCAAATCCGCAGTATAGATATTATACCTGCAGATTTGCTGCGGTTCAATTAAAGTCAATAGGCGCAAATTCATGGTGGAAACGCGCCTACAATGAACATGTTGCGTTTTTTTCCTCAATGGTAATCCTGAGCGGAAATTTCCGCATCATGTGCACAGCACATCAGGATTACCATTGCAATACCTGGCAGACGGATTACATAGCATTTTCACTGCATTTCTGTGGCAAAAAAAAGCCGCGAAAAGGCATCAAAAACGCTAAGTGTGCACATAACCTTAAGCGTCTTCTTTGACGCTCCTCATGTCATTCTTCTGGTGGCTTTGCCGCGTTTTTTTATTTTTAATTTAAATTTCATATATGGAATAGCGTAACGCACCAGAAAAAGGACTGGTTACTTCTTTTAGATGTTTCACGGCTTTTGAAGCCTAAAGCTATTGATAGAAGTTACTAAAGACAGAACAAACGCACAGCAAGTCGTTTTGAAATTGCTTTACTCTTTTCATTCTTCATTCTTTTGAGTGTTTTTATAGCATTTTTTCAGGCGGAATCCTCCCAAAAAAGATGTCATGTGCACATGCCTTTATATGATTCATTAAGATTTTTGTGCCCAAAATATGATTGTTCTGAAGCTCTGAATTTATTTTATGGAGTCCGATCACATTCTTGACAAATTCTGTTCTTGGTAACAATTATATTAGTTTACAAAGAGAAATAAGGCATCTTTCACAGATAATTAAGTTGCTTCTACTTGATTTTAGAATTGTTATTACCACAAACAGTTTAAGGCCTCATTCAGAGGTCCGTTATGAGAAAAACGGACAGAGTTTGGTCAGTTTTTTTTCTCATTAGTGAAACAAGAAAAGTTTCTCCACCTTCTCCTATCAGTCAGTGAAAAATAGACAGCACACAATGGCATCCAAATGTTGCAGATTTTTTCTCGGACCGATAAAGACTTGCAATATAGAGCTTGATCCAACATTTGGCTTAATATCGGACATGTCTCAGCGATTTTGCACGGACCACTCTGTCAGCAAAAATTCATGGGCATGTGAACAGCCCCATAGACTGTCATAGGTACGAGTGCTATCAATGAAAAATACGGATAGCACTCGTATGTGAAAACCTGACTTGTGAATGAGTCCTAAGACCAATGTCACTTCTGACATTCATGGTTCGAGTACTGACTGATGTCTGGACAAGCCACTGTTCTTCTGAACCAAATGCAATCACATCACACTGAAGTTATTTATGAGTCTGCTGAATAGGAGTTAGGAGATCAGTGACAGGTCCGGACATTGAGGTCTGCACTTGGACATGTAAAAATTTACATTTACCCTAGAGCACAACGTTACTGATATAAAATAAAAGAATGGCTACCATTTGGTTTGATATAATTGATCCCTAACAGTATCACTCTCAGATTTGTTTTGGCACCTTCTACAACTAAAAATTATTTTCATACATGTGAATGGGGTGGTTGCTGCGTGTACAAAGATTTGTGCAAGCCCCTTTCAGATGACTAGAAAAGTCATAAAAGATATGGCAACAGATCTGCCACCTGTAAACATAGACAACTGGTCCCATGAACGTGAAAAATAAAATCTTTCTTTGGCACTGTTCAGGGGAACATCAGCAACTTGACTGGGTCCATGTGCAGCTCCATGCACTCGTCCACGTCCTGGTGCTACCTGTCATTGAAACTAGTGCTATCTTGTCTATAAAACTACTGCAAAGTGTGATTCTTTCCTGTGAGGAACCACTTGTGTCTATTAGCACATGGACAAATGCGGAGTTACACAAATATTTGCGACCTTACACCAGTTTCAAGCAGTATCACCAACTCGATTTGGCTACGGCAGCCTGTCAAATTCATGGAAAATGGTGGCATTTCTTACATCAGAAATGTTACTCCAGACTGTGACTGGAGTAGAATTTCTAGCGAGGCACAAGCCACTGATAATATGCCCAGAATTACATTTTGTGTGCCTTTTAATGAATTTGGCACATCTTATTTCCTGCACGCCCCTCATATGAAACACCAGTCTTAATTACTTGAGGCCATAATTTTGGTTTGATGATCACCTAGCTTTCAGCAATCAATGCCTTACTGATGTTGCATACTTGTAATGTAAATTAAATGCAAAAAAGGGTTAATACATAGGTAAAGCGGCTGTATTTTCCAGGCTGTACTAGTATGGCCACAAGTCCAGATCAGAGTGTGTGTCTCAAGATCCAAACTTACGGCATCCCATATGTCTATGATGCTGCTCTGGTCACACCGAGACTTGCGGCTGTAACATGGACATGGAAATACAGTTGCTGTAATGTTTGTATAAGCAAACCAACATAATCAGACACTAAGCGTGTGTTCACACACACATACAAAATCCAACATGCATTCCCGAGACAGAAATCCAAAGCTTAACCCTTGGATTTCTACTGTGAATTTTAAGCAGTTGTGCAGCAGATTGGCACAAGGATTGGCCAGATTAGCCCCCTTGAATGACAATTTTCACCATTCCCATCTAAAGTAAATTAAATGTAACAGAATCCACAAGGAAATTTTCAATTGCATGTTAGCAGAGTTGTGATAACCCCATTCACATGCATGGCATAAGGATTGTTTGCAATTCTAAGCATGGAATCCGTGCGAAAATCCAAGTGAAATCAGACAAATATGAACAAAATACAGCAGATTCTACACATTTTTAAAGGAAAATGAGCTGCTAGATAAGACAAGTTCCGGAGGGAGAGGAAACATTTCGCTATCTGCTAATATTTACCAAAGTCATTACACTGTAACAGCAAGTCAGCATTTGTGGATCCTTCCCACTATCAACAACAATAGGGAATTACAAGTTCGGAACAACAAAATCTAATCAGCGATCCCTTCATTCAATGAATTGGCTCATGGATTTTAGCTAATAATCCAGTTTATTAATTTCAGCTGTACAGGTTATAAGAACTAGATCACTAGGAAAGCTATGCACTCTCTCTTTAAGGAAGTTTAGTTTCCTAAAAAACAAACAAGTAAACAGGGGAAAGAGTATTTCCTGCAGAAATAAAATAAATTACATAGTTACATAGTTTATAAGGCTGAAAAAAGACAAGCGTCCATCCAGTTCAGCCTATTTCTTGTGCACTGCAGCTATTCCGCAGCATTGATCCAGGGGAAGGCAACAAAAACCCATGCGGTATAGGCCAATTTACATCATTGAGGAAAAATTCACTTCCCGACACCAATCTGGCAGTCAGATTAAATCCCTGGATTAATTAACTATCACTAAGCATAAGATGTAATTTTATTGTTCTCAAGAAAGGCGTCCAGGCCTCTCTTGAACTCATTAAGTGAGTTGGACATCACCACTTCCTCTCCCAGAGAGTTCCAGAGTCTCACGGCTCTGACCGTAAAGAATCCCCTTCTATGCTGGTGCAGGAACCTCCTTTCCTCCAGACGCATAGTGTGCCCCCTCGTCTTTGTCACCATCCTTGGTATAAACAGGTCATGGGAGAGATCTCTGTACTGCCCCCTGATGTATTTATACATGTTTATGAGGTCTCCCCTAAGCCTTCTCTTTTCCAACGTAAATAGGCCTAATTTTGACAACCTCTCTGGGTATTCTAGTCCCTCCATTCCCTTTATTACCTTAGTCGCCCTCCTTTGTACCCTCTCTAGCTCCAGTATGTCTTTCCTGAGCACCGGAGCCCAGAACTGTGCACAATATTCTAAGTGCGGCCTTACCAGCGCTTTATACAGAGGAAGAACAATGTTCTCATCATATGCCCCTATTCCTCTTCTGATGCATGCCATGACTCTATTTGCCTTCGCAGCTGCTGCCTGACACTGGGCACTCCAATTTAATTTGCTATTAACCAAGACGCCCAGGTCCTTCTCCATGTCAGATTTCCCCAACGGTTTCCCATTTAATATGTATGGGTGACTGCTGTTTTTCTTTCCCATGTGCATGACCTTACATTTATCGGCATTGAACCCCATTTGCCATTTTTTGGCCCAACTCCCCAATTTATCTAAATCCTCCTGTAGCTGTGCCCTATCCTCATCTGTATTAACTACAAATTGTTGAGGCTATAAACTTGTGAGCACAAAAAAAGATATAAATAATATATCCATATGTATAAATAGACACATTTTTTAGATCTGTGCAAACAATCCCAGGATCAGCTAATCAGACAGCTATAACATCAGCCAGGAAACTGCTGCCTATTGCAAAGTATAAAAGAATCCAGTTGTAGCGGCTCCATGACCCAGGAGAACCCCATGGTGTTCTGTGCAGCAGATCTCTCCTACCTCCTCGGGGTTTTGCCCTGGGACGCCGCATCCTCCGTCTGTTCCGTTATTTCCACTGCTGACAGCACTTTTCACTGGACTCTCAGACATGATTTAAAGGGATTCACCAAGTATGGAGCTGAGTAGCAGCTTCCAGCAGTGCTCGGCCTGCAGCCCCTGTCTTCAGTGTGTGAGGGTCCTGCCCTGTGCAGATCATCCGCACTGCTCCATACAAGTTACTTGCTAATGAGTGAGGGGCTCTCCCCGTCCTGCAGCAGCAGGGGCAGGAGTCTGGTCACATGACCGAGCGGAAACCACTCAGCAGGATTTAGGGATAGCTCAGATTTCACCTTCCGCAGATGAGCAGCTCCTGAGATAATAAACACATTGCCCTCCATTCATTGCTGACTGTGGCTGTTGTCTGGACAGTGGGGTTGTGATTTTTGCATGCAACTTTATTTTTTAAACTTTTTTGCTGCAACTGAATTTTGTATTCATCTGTTGTTTTTTTTGTGGGTTATAATATCACACTGATTAGGAAGGAAATCTGCAATTCACAGATTTTATGTGAAATAGCAGCGGAATGTGTTGTAGGTTATTCTCAGGCGGAGATCACTTACTTTAGGCGCTGTCCTGGCAGAACTCCATCTCCATCACCCGGGACGTAGCGTAAACTCATTTCCATCCTCCGTTTAAAGGGAACCTGTCACTTGGCTAGTGGTATTAAAATGCAAATATAGGGTTAATCTGCAGGTTAATAGGGTTAAGGGTGCAGCCAGACCGAAAGCAGGATGCAAAGCACGGACTGACCGGCAGATCTCCTGATCCAAAAGTGACAGCAGCATAGAAAAATATAAAGCTGTGACACTCGGGTCAGTAGAGCCGCCGGACAGTCCGTCCACTGCATTCCGATCTCAGTCCGATTATTACAGCCATCTGACTGCGCCCTGAGAAAGATGCCCGGTCGCTGTATTGACAGAGCTGCTCCCAGGAAAACCTTATTCCTAGCAGGAGCCACATCATAGTCAGCTGTCAGTCAAAGTGCCAGGGCATGCGTACTGCCGCTCTCAGTGCTCCGAGCGGCAACTGTAGCTGTGCCAGCACACCTGTATGGTCATGTTAACACGTTCAGTATTTCTTCAGTATTTCACATCAGTATGTGTAAGCCAAAATCAAGAGTAGGTGATAAATACAGAAGTGGTGACGTGTTTCTTATACTTTTCCTCTGATTTCACTCCTGATTTTGACTTACAAATACTGAGGTAAAATTCTGACTGTTGTAGCAGATGTAGCCCCTGTATGGATGGATGGATCTGGTTACTGCTTTTACGAGCCAAATGCAGGCTTTGTCTCTTTCAGGTGGCTGAATTAAAAGGAGCGGTTCAGCAGCAAGCTCAGTCCGCCACACCGGATCAATCTGCTCTTGTCTTTGGAATTTCGTAACCCAAACTGCCTGTTCCAGAAAGATTTTCGGGGGAGCGCAGTCACTTCATTGCTTTCAGAGAGGCACGTAAAATATATTTACTTTTATGACCCCACTCCTCTGAACAAGACGAACAGCAGATTGGAATAATTATTTCTCATTTGAGTGGTGACCCGCAAGCATAGGCCTTCTCCTTGTCCTCTGATTCATCCGCTTTTTTGACGGTGGACAGATTTTTCTCAGCTATCGGGCTCATCTATGATGATCCTGATAGAACATCATTGACCGAGTTTAAGATCCCTTCTCAGGGGCATCAGGCGGCAGAGGATTACTGTGCTGAGTTCCGACTCTGGTCTACATATACACTGTGGAATGACCCTGCACTGAAAAGCCAGTTTTTCATGGGTTTATCTGAGAGGGTGAAGGAGGTTTTGATGATGTATGAGACCCCTCCTTCTTTGGTGTGCGCTATGTCTTTGATAATATTTATTGACAGGCGTTTTCAGCAGAGGTCCCATGACTCTAAAACATCCTGGGGAGGTACTTCTGTACCCCCATTACCTTCTGAGACCTCACCTGAGCCCATGCAGCTAGGAGGGACGTTCTGTGTGAGAAGAACCTATATTCCACTCAAGAGGGGTGGAGTTTGTTTTTTATTATGGTAAAAAGAAACACTTTATCACTACCTGTCCCTTGGTGCCCAGAGAGAGACAGGAGCCAGAAAACTCCTAGACGCAGGTTGCCCGGGGCATCCCAACTTGGGTCTACACATATCCTCCACTATGGTGTCTTAATGTTTGATACCTGCCAGGGTTAAGATTTGGGACCAGGAAATTTCAATTTCTGTTTTTTCTTGATAGTGGTTCAGGGGCAAATATAACTGATGAACAGTTCGCTCGTTCTTCAGAGTGGGATTTGAAAAGATTTTCTAATCCAGTTCAGATATTTGCCATTGATTCATCACCTCTGACTCAGGGGGGCTTTTCTGAGTGGGTACATGGGCTGGAACTCTGAATAGGGTACTTCATTTGGAGCGTATATCATGTTATGACCTTAGAGGCCTTCCTGCACAAGTTGTTTTGTGATTTCCTAGGTTAGCCTTACATAATCCCACTGTTGATTGGCAAACTCAGGAGACTAAATGGTGTACGTATTGTAAAGACCACTGTTTAGGGACCTATATTTCTGAGGTTATCACAAGCCTTCCTGGTCCTCTCTCTGACTTTAGTGATGTATTCTCGGAGAAAGGATGTCAGGAGATGCCACCCCATAGGCCCTATGATTGTACTGTAAGGTTGATTCCCAGAGGAAAATTGCCTAAGTGCAAATTTAACAATTTGTCTATTCCTGAGAGATTAGCTCTCAAGGAGTATATAACTGAGAGTTCAGCTAAGGATCATATTAGGCCATCTTCCTCACCATCAGGGCATTACTGCCCTTAGTGGCGTATGGAGACCAGCACGGTCGGGCCCCCGTTCTTCTGCTCACTGGGCCCCAGTGGCAGGATTCTGCCATTTCAGTTACTGAACGTGCATCCTCGGATGCACTTTCACTTGAAATCTATTGCCGTGGGGGAAGCTTCCCGCATGGCAATAGTTAAAAGCCGCCAATGCCAATCACAGGCCGGCAGCTGACGTCAGCGCGCACGTCCCTGGCGAATAACGTCACTGTCATGCGCCAGTGACCGTGTTTTGGGTGATGGGAGAGCCAGGCGCTGCTGAGCGCTGCAAGGTAAGGAGAAACTTTTTTTTTTTTGTACAGCCACACAATGGGGGCAAGATGGAGACACGGGGGCAGGGTGGAGAGGCATGGGGGGGCAGAATGGAGAGACATTGGGGGCAGAATGGAGATATTGGGGGCAGAATGGAGACATGGGGACAGGATGGAGACATGGGGACAGGATGGAGACATTGGGGGCAGGATGTAGACATTGGGGGCATAAAGTAGACAATGGGGGCAGAATGGAGACATGGTGTCACGGGTATGTCAGATCTGACAGACAGTAGCCCTGCAGTTGGTTGCAAAGATCTTTGTTTGGCATTGCAGACACCTTCTTAAATCGGTCTTGCTCTAGGACCCAGCGGTTACCTCCCTTCTGCTCTAATTAATACCCAGGCCTGGGTGTTTAAATATATTCTGTTTGCTACAGGCAGGTGCCGGTGATATTAACATGTTCCCATGTGAAGGCTTGGAGCTTTTGCAGTCTGCTTACTTCCTCTCTGGTGCTAGGAGGACATTTGGTGTAATCTCTTTGAAGTCGGCTCAAGCTAAGTTACTTACCCCCGTGTTTGTATCCCTTGTTGTCTTTAGTTGTTAGTGGGGACTAAGTAGTGCTCATCCCCCCCTTCCCTATCTAGGGCCAAGCTCTAGGGATTGGTGAGGAACCAATATAGGGACGATAGGGGAGACAGGGTGATATCAGATCAGCCTAGGAGGTCTCCACTCCCCTTTTCCCTAGAGTCTATGCTCCCTTTCCCTCTTCCCTTCGTGTTGCACATAGTCTTTCCCTCACCTTGCGTGACATTATCACCGGCCGTGCACATTTAGAGAAAAAAAAAACCTGACACTTGGGTTTGTGTGTTTTTGTTTTTTTTCGGGCGTGTTTTTTTTCTTTTCTCTTTTGGTATGGGTTCAGTTGCAGAGCTCGCATAGCGGCTGCACTGTCTCTGGAGGTGAATGACCTCCGCTGTGAGGCTCAGCAACAGCATCAACGGCTACAGGTCACTAATGTGGGGGTCTCTGCAGGTAGGCCTGTCCAGCCTGAACCCAAGGTTGCCCTCCCGGACAGGTTTTCAGGAGGTAGGGACAAGTTTTTTGTATTCAAGGAGGCCTGCAAAATGTACTTCGTCGTTACTCCTCTGAAAGTGATGCGAAACGAGTGGGAACTGTGATCTCACTGCTGCAGAAATCCGCAATCCTGGGCTTTTTCTTTACCGCAGGATTCGGTTTGTCTCCAGTCTTTGGAGGTTTTTTCTTTGAGCCCTGGCCCTCATCTATGATGACCCTGACCGAGTCGTCTTGGCTGAGTCTGGGCTACATCGCCTTCAGCAGGGGAATCGGTCAGTGGAGACGTACAGTTCGGAATTCCGTAGATGGGCAACGGATTCTAAATGGAATGACTCAGCCCTTAGAAGCCAATTTTGTGAGGGCCTTACTGAAAGGTTGAAAGATGCTTTGGCAGTATATGAAACTCCTAGGTCCTTGGAGGCTGCCATGTCATTGTCTATACATATTAGAATCATAGAATGGTAAAGTTGGAAGGGACCTCCTGGGTCATCTGGTCCAACCCCCTGCTCAAAGCAGGATTCACTAAATCATCTCAGACAGATGTCTGTCCAGCCTCTGTTTGAAGACGTCCATTGAAGGGGAACTCTATTGATAGATGCCTTCGGGATAGGCAGGTGAGACCACCTTCTCCGGGGCCTTCTTGTCGAGGGTATGTACCTCTGCTGGGGGAGCGGTCTGGCGGTGAACCAGTACTGGGGGAGGTAGAGCAACCCATGCAGTTAGGGGGTGCCTCTGCATCATACATTTCCCCGGAGATTCTCAAGAAAAAAGGTGTATTCTTTTTTTTGTGAGAAAAGGGACTTTTTATTGGGTCCGGTCTGTCACGGGTTTGTCAGATGTGACAGACAGTCGCCCTGCAGTTGGTTGCAGAAGATCTTTGTTTGGCATTACAGACACCTTCTTAGCTGTTTCACTCTAGGACCAAGAGGCTACCTCCTTTTTGCTAATTGACAACCTAGCCTGGGTGTTTAAATAGTTTCACTTTGCAGCAGGAAGGTGCCGGTGATACTCACATGTTTCCTTGTGAATGCTTGGAGGTCTCAGACTGCTATCTTCCTCTGTGGTGCTAGGAGGATGCTTGGAGTTATCTCTTTGAACTCTGCAAAAGCTAAGCTACTTTCTCCCGTGTTTGCCTCCCTTGTTGTCTTTAGTCATTAGTGGGGATCGACTACTGCTCATCCCCCCTTCCCTATACAGGGCCAAGCACTAGGGAAATACAGGGTTTGGGTTCGAGTGCGGCGATTGGTGAGGAACCAATTTATGGACATTAGTGGAGACAGGGTGATATCAGATCAGCCTAGGCGATCTTCACTCCCCCCTTTCCCTAGAGTCTGAGCTCCCTTTCCCCCTTCCCTTTGTGTCACACTTAGTCTTTCACACACCTTGAGTGACATTATCACCGGCCGTGCACATTTAGGAAAAAAAAACAAAAACTCACACTTGTTTTTTTTTTCCTTTCTCCTTGGTATGGGTTCAGTTGCAGACCTCGCAGAGCAGTTCCGCTGTCTGTCTCTGGAGGTGAATGACCTCCGCTGTGAGGTTCAGCAACAGCATCAATGGCTACAGGTCGCTACTGTGGGGGACTCTGCAGGTAGGCCTGTCCAGCCTGAACCCAAGGTTGCCCTCCCGGACATTTTTTTTAGGAGGGAGAAACAAGAATTTTGTATTCAAGGAGGCCTGCAAACTGTATCTAAACTTCATCCTTACGCCTCCGGAAGTGAGGAGCAACGAGTAGGAATTATGATCTCTCTACTGAAGGGAGATCCTCAGTCCTGGGTGTTTTTTTTTAAATCAAATAATTTTTATTTAAACATTTTCAACATGAACAGGTAAGTTGACAATCGCATCCTTTCAAATTTCCCCGCAACTCCCACCCCTTCCCGCCGGCTCTTTTGACCTTAAAGGGGAGAAACAGTTTATAGACATTGCCAATTTCTTCACATTGTAAAACTTGTTTCTCATGCAATAAAAGGATTCATTTTATTACGTATCAGATGTGTTGGTCACTTTCTAACTCTCCCTTATTTATTAACATGCACAGTTCATTTAGCTACTTGTTATCAATCTGCTAATTATCAATTAGCTTGAGTCATTACATTTATATTACAATCAAAATGGATTTATCTAATCAATGCAGTCGCTAACATTCTTGACCATGTTAATGTCATAGGGGCCAGGCCCGGAGAATCCAACCAAGGTGCCCACAATTTTTCAAATTTAAGAGGGTTCCCCCTTCTCTGGTACACATATCTCTCTAGTCTAAGTATATTGTTGATTTTAGGGATATATTCTTTTATGTTTGGAGGTTCATTGTCTTTCCAGTGCAAAGCTATCAGCTTCCTGGCCTGGTATAGTAGACGAAGGATAGCTATCTGATGGGCCTCTTCAGTTGGTAAACCATTTACATATCCCAATAGACACGTAATAGAATCATGGGGAATCTCACATTCAAACACCTTGGACACAAGATCTAGAATCTCTCTCCAGAATCCCCTAAGTTTACGGCAGTTTCACATTAGGTGACACAAATCTGCATCAGGATTACCACACCTATAACAGTTTGAGTCGTTTTTTTAACCAAAATTGTGTAAGCGCACAGGGGTATTATATACTCTATGAATCAGATAGTATTGCGAACGTTTTTGCCCCTCGCTTGTCGACACTAGTGGTATGGACTGTAAAATATCTTCCCATGTGTCTTCCTCTATTGGGCCCAGGTCTTGCTCCCATTTAGTTTTAAGATTACTACCACGTTTTTTGAGGACCTGTTCCATTAGACATTTATAATGGAGCGAGATTACCCCTCTTGTTGACTCCTTCCCCACCACTGTGGCCAAGAAAGCTGTTCCTCTACTTTGAATAATAGGCTCCCGACCATTTTGTGTCATGAAGGCGTGCCTCAACTGCAGTTATTCATAAAATTCCTTGCTGGAGACCCCAAACTCATTCTGGAACTCCTGGAAAGACTTAAACCTACCATCCTTGACTAATTGTACAATCTTATAAAGTCCCAGTCTTTGCCATTGACCAAACCCCTCCAGTCTATCGAATTCTGGATATTTAGAATTATTTAATCAGTCCTGGGTGTTTAAATACTTTCTGTTTGCTACAGGGAGGTGCCGGTGATATTAACATGTTCCCTTTTGAAGGCTTGGAGCTATTGCAGTCTGCTTACTTCCTATCTGGTGCTAGGAGGACGTTTGGTGTAATCTCTCTGAAGTCAAATCAAGCTAAGTTACTTTCCCTCGTGTTTGTATCCCTTATTGTCTTTAGTTGTTAGTGGTGACTGACTAGTGCTCACCCCCCCTTCCCTATCTATGGCCAAGCTCTATGGAAAAGCAGGGCTTAGGTTCCTGTGCGGCGATTGGTGAGGAACCAATATAGGGACGATAGGGAAGACATGGTGATATCAGATCAGCCTAGTTGGTCTCCACTTCCCCTTTCCCTAGTGTCTGGGCTACCTTTCCCTCTTCCCTTCGTGTTGCACTTAGTCTTTCCCACCTTGCGTGGCACATGGGGCAGGATGGAGAAAAATGGAGACATGGGGCAGGATGGAGAGAAAGGGAGACTGTCACGCTACTGGCGATACTGGACTGGAGGTCAGTGGCCGGAGCAGATGTGTACAGGTGACCTGACCGTGGGAAGACTTCTGGGGATGCAGTATATGGCGGTAGTAGTTCACCTTGTCAGAAGATGCAGTATATGGCAGTAGTAGTTCACCTTGTCAGAAGATGCAGTATATGGCGGTAGTAGTTCACCTTGTCAGCAGATGCAGGGGCCCGCCCGAGCAAGGGCCGGCCGGGATCACACACGAGCACCAGGTTCGTTTAGGCAATAGGAGTTCGAGGTAGGAACAGCAGAGTCTTCACAAGAAGCAGGAAAGCGCCAGCAGAACACCTTCCAAGTCAGGAGCTCAGATAATGCTTCACTCAGTTAGACTGAGCACCACAATACTCAGCAACAGGAAGCTGCACAGGGCCAGGTATATATAGCAGGTCCAATCAATCTCAATCAGGGCGGGAACAATCAGCAGGGCAGGTGATGATCTTTATCCCAGACGAAGTTCATATGGTTTCAGGCAGGAGTTAAACAAGTTCCGAATAGCTCCACAGCAAAGGAACAGACTAGCAAGCAATGGGTCACAGGTTCAAATCCTAACAATACTCCCCTCTTAACGGCGGCCTCTGGACGCAATTTGCCCAGGCTTTGCAGGATACCGCTGATGAAATTGTCTAATCAAACGGGGAGCATTGACGTTGCTTACTGGTTCCCATGAATTTTCTTCCGTGTCGTAGCCCTGCCATTTGATTAAGTATTGTAAACAATTTCTGTGTATTCGGGAATCCAAGATCTTTTCCACCACAAACTGCTCCTGTCCGTCCACTTCAATTGCATCGGGAGGCAGAGGGGAACGTTCTGGAAATGGATTGGCTGTGGCGGCTTTCAACAAAGACACGTGAAACACGGGATGAATTCTCATTGATGTTGGTAGCTGTAGACGTACGGCCAATGGACTCACAATCTTACTGATTTTGTATGGTCCCACAAACTTTTGTCCTAATTTAGGAGAAGGAATCTTCAATTTCAAATTCTTAGTGGATAACCACACTCGATCTCCAATCCTAAACGTGGGAGTGGGTCTATGATACCTGTCGGCAGCTTTTTTATATTTCTCCTGAGCTTCCCTTAATGTGTCTTTCAGAAGATTCAGATTTTGCTGTAGAAGAGAGATTCTTTCTGCGACTGCTGGTATTAATGGTGCCACAGGATTCTTGGGAAGGATGTTTGGGTGATATCCAAGATTTGCAAAAAATGGCGTCTGTTTCGTAGAGGCATTCTGTGAATTGTTATATGAAAATTCCGCAAATGGCAACAGATCTACCCAGTCGTCTTGCAGATGGCAAATATAACAACGAAGATACTGCTCCAGCGTCTGATTCGTACGTTCTGTCTGACCGTTAGATTGGGGATGATAAGCGGTTGACAATCGTACCTTGATGTCTAGCGCTGAGCATAGACTGAGCCAAAATTTAGATGTAAATTGAACACCTCGATCTGAGACGACTTCATCCTGCACTCCGTGGAGGCGGAAAACATTGCAAATTATCAGATCAGCTGTATCTTTTGCTGAAGGCAGACCTGAACACGGGATAAAATGCGCTGCTTTCGTAAGTCGGTCCACTACTACCAGAATGGATGTTTTTCCCTTGGAGTCTGGTAGGTCTACTATAAAGTCCATTGAAATCGATCCCCATGGTCGAGTTGGGATGGCGAGAGGCTGCAATAGTCCCATAGGAGATGCACGTGGAGTCTTATATCTGGCACAGATGTCACAGGAATTAACGTACTTCTTCACGTCTTCTTGAAAGTTAGGCCACCAAAAGAAATGTGACAAAAATTCCTGCGTTTTTTGTACCCCTTTGTGCCCTGCAACTTTAGAATTGTGCACTAGTTGTAGAACTTTTAACCGAACTGCTTCTGGCACATATAGTCGTCGACCATCGGTCCATACTTGATTTTTAAAAAACAGATGCACGTCCCCTGATGGACGTGATAAAAACGAGTCTGTTTCGTATGCTGCTTTCAAATCTTCCAGCAAATCTCCATCATGTATTACTCCCAAGATCTTAGTATCTGCCACAATGGGTTTGGGTGTTGTCACGAGGTTAGCCTCACTTGAAAACATTCGGGATAATGCGTCTGCTTTCTTGTTAAGGGAGCCTGGTCGGTATGAAATTACAAAATTGAATTGATTCAAAAACAGACTCCAACGGGTCTGCTGAGGAGAGAGGCATTTTGCAGACCTGATAAACTCTAGATTGCGATGATCGGTCAACACTAGAATTTGTTGTGCAGCCCCCTGGAGATGATGTCTCCACTCTTTGAATGCTGATATGATGGCGAGCAATTCTTTATTTCCCACGTCATAATTTTTTTCGGCTAAAGACATACGTTGTGAGAAAAATGCACAGGAATGCAGCAACTTCTTTTCCCCTGTCCTCTGAGAGAGGATAGCACCGACCGCACAGTCTGAAGCATCCACCTCGACGATAAAAGCCAATTCAGGGTCAGGATGGCGTAGTATGGGAGCCGTCGTGAATTTCATTTTTAAACGAGAGAATGCTTCTTGCGCTTGGGGGGTCCAGATGAATTTTGCTCCTTTTTTTGTTAGTTGCGTGATGGGTGCCACGATTTCTGAAAAATTCTTGATAAAACGTCTTTAAAAGTTGGCGAACCCCACAAAACGCTGAACTTCTTTCACATTTTTAGGGATAGGCCACTCGGTGATAGCTTGCGTTTTCTTAGCATCCATCCGTAATCCTTGAGGTGAAATGATGTATCCCAAGAACTGGATCTCTTCTTGATGGAATTCACATTTTTCTAATTTAATATATAACGAATTCTCCCTTAACCGTTGTAGCACTCGTCTTACGTGCGTCTGATGTTCCTCCACAGAGTTTGAAAAGATCAGGATGTCATCTAGATAAATGACCATGAACTGGTCCAACAGGTCTCGGAAAATATCATTTGCCAGGTGCTGGAAAGTAGCTGGAGCATTGCAAAGTCCGAAGGGCATCACTAGACTCTCAAAGTGTCCATATCGGGTACGAAAAGCCGTCTTCCATTCATCCCCAGGTTTTATACGTACTAAATTATATGCCCCACGTAAATCTAACTTAGTGAAGATTTTTGCACTTTGTACTTTTTCTAGGAGTTCTGGGATCAACGGTAGGGGATAACGATTTTTGACCGTGACTTTATTAAGCTCCCTGTAGTCCACTACTGGCCGTAGTGCTCCATCCTTCTTTTTAACGAAGAATATAGGGGCTCCAGCGGGCGAGGATGATGGACGGATGAATTTTTTGCTTAGATTTTCATCAATAAATTCTTTGAGAGCCTTCAGTTCAGGACCCGCTAGAGGGTAGATAGTTCCAAACGGTATAGCCGCCCCCGGGAGTAGCTCTATTGGGCAATCGTACAGTCGATGTGGGGGAAGTGTATCCGCTCCCCTCTTGTCACAGACATCTAAGAAATCTTCATACACCGCTGGCAGCTGAGGCAGTTCTGGATTCTGAGCTGCTTCTAATGAGGACTCACTTGGAACCTCCGCCTGAACTTCGTTTTCGGGGAAACTAATCTTTTTCATCTCCCAATCGATGATAGGGTTTTGCTTCTGCAACCACGGCAGACCTAAAATGATGGGAAAATGTGGAGAAGAAATAATTAGGAATGTCAACATCTCGCGATGCTGCGGCTCAATATAGATCTCCAAAAGTCCTGTCTCATGATCCACTGGCCCTGAATTCAGTGGAGATCCATCTACTGTCTCCATCACAATAGGTGAACGTCTTTTCTGCACATCTATGCCATGTTTTTGAGCAAATGCAGAATCCATGAAAGTCCCACTGGCCCCAGAGTCAATCATGGCTGATGCGGTGATCCACTGGGAGTTAACCTTCAGTTTGATGGTTACAAAATAATGGGATTCTCGGCTCTCCTTCTTGGTATGTGGAGCTATGGATGATATGGACTGGATCTCATCTTTAGCATAATCAGTCTCTGAGATGAAAGACTCCTCGTCGGAAGAATCAGGATCCATTATGGCCGCCACCATTTTCCTTGAACGGTTTGTGGGACGACTTGGACAGTTAATGAGAAAATGTCCTGCTTCCCCGCAGTACAAACATAGATTCTCTTTAAATCTCTGTTCTCTTCGTTCTGCACTCGCTCGTCTCTGGATCGCATCCACTTGCATTGGCTCTAATTCTGTATCTCGGATATTTCGGCTAGGCACTTCTTTAGTGACCGATGGCAGGGAGGAGTTATACGAGTTAGTTGAACGATTCATGGAGGTCCACTTCTCTTGTCGTCGTTCAGACAGATGGGTGTCAACCCGGATGCAATGCTTGATAAAATCATCCAGATCCGAATGGGGTCTCTCCACGGGCAAGTTCGTCCTTTACTGCACTAGAAAGTCCTCTTTTAAAGAAAGTTACCTTTGCTGCATTATTCCATTCGGTGTCGACGGCCCACCTCCTATACTCCATAGCATACTCTGCGACGGGACGTTTGCCTTGTCGTAATGCCAGCAACGTTGATTCAGCTGTAGCTGCACGATTTGGGTCATCAAACATCTGCTGCATCGCTCGAATAAACTCATTCAAATTGTCTAAACGTGCGTCCCGAGTCTCAATCAGAGGATTAGCCCAAGCGATCGCTTTGTGGGTTAACAGCATAATGATGCATAACACCTTTGACCTATCGGTCGGGAACTGATTAGCATGTGTATCAAAGAACAGGTAGCATTGATTCAAAAATCCACGAAATTTGTCTCGATCACCGCCAAAACGAAAAGGTGGTAGCTTGGGGGGCATGGCAAACGCCGAGACGGGAGCTTGTCCTTCTAGCTGTGAAATTCGAGCAGTCAACACTTGTACCGCATTCTGCAGATCTTGGATAGCTTGTTGGTGATTCTGAACATTATGATCGCTCTGTACAATAAATGCGTCTACCCGTGATTTTCCATTCATCTGTTCGGCGTGCAGACTGGATATTGCACCCTGCAGTTTTCTGACACGTGCCTCCATAGTTTCTGCCCCAGTGGCCTCCATTTTTGAGAGGCTGAGTATTCTGTCACGCTACTGGCGATACTGGACTGGAGGTCAGTGGCCGGAGCAGATGTGTACAGGTGACCTGACCGTGGGAAGACTTCTGGGGATGCAGTATATGGCGGTAGTAGTTCACCTTGTCAGAAGGTGCAGTATATGGCAGTAGTAGTTCACCTTGTCACAAGATGCAGTATATGGCGGTAGTAGTTCACCTTGTCAGCAGATGCAGGGGCCCGCCCGAGCAAGGGCCGGCCGGGATCACACACGAGCACCAGGTTCGTTTAGGCAATAGGAGTTCGAGGTAGGAACAGCAGAGTCTTCACAAGAAGCAGGAAAGCGCCAGCAGAACACCTTCCAAGTCAGGAGCTCAGATAATGCTTCACTCAGTTAGACTGAGCACCACAATACTCAGCAACAGGAAGCTGCACAGGGCCAGGTATATATAGCAGGTCCAATCAATCTCAATCAGGGCGGGAACAATCAGCATGGCAGGTGATGATCTCTATCCCAGACGAAGTTCATATGGTTTCAGGCAGGAGTTAAACAAGTTCCGAATAGCTCCACAGCAAAGGAACAGACTAGCAAGCAATGGGTCACAGGTTCAAATCCTAACAGAGACATGGGGGCAGGATGGAGGCAATGGGGCAGAATGGAAACAAATTGAGACATGGGACAGAATGGAGACAATGGGGGCAGGATGGAGACATTGGGGTAGGATAGAGATATGAGGGCAGAATGGAGATATGGGGGCAGGATGAAGACACTGGGGCAGAATGGAGACATTGGGGGCAGAATGGAGACAAATGGGGGCAGGATGGAGACATTGGGGACAGGATGAAGACATGGGGCCAGGATGTGGGACATTATTACTGCAGGGGCTAATTATGGAGACAATGGGGGCAGGATAGAAACATGGGGGCAGGATGTGGGACATTATTACTGTATGGGCTAATTAAAGGATATTATTACTGCTGTGATGTATTTTATTTTTGAGGATACTATTTTCAGTAGGGGGGGTCTTGTTACTGTGCAGGGCTGCACTATGTTGCTTTTTTGCTTTTTTTTCTTCATCTGGTGTAGTGTAGAGGTTGGGGAAAATTGGAGAATGTGCTCTGGAAGCGTTGTTCTAAATAAAAGTGTTGTTTTATGCAGAAACAAGTTCTGGCTGGAAGAAGTGATGGCAGTCTGTGCTGGATGCACAAGAAAAGCGAAGATGAAGGACTTCAACTAGAGAAGTCACTGGTGAATCAGTGTGTGGTGGTAATATGTGGTCCGGTCATGGTGCAACGGTTATTTGTCCCTTTGTGTGGTATTATTCGGTCACTATGTGGTGGTAATATGTGGTCCAGTCATGGTGTGACGGTATTTGTCCCTTGTATGTGGTATTATTCGGTCACTATGTGGTGGTAATATGTGATCTGGTCACAGTGTGGCGGTATTTGTCCCTTGTATGTGGTATTATTCGGTCACTATGAGGTGGTAATATGTGGTCTGGTCGTGGTGTGATGGTATTATTCGGTCACTATGTGGTGGTAATATGTGATCTGGTCACGGTGTGGCGGTATTTGTTCCTTGTATGTGGCATTATTCGGTCACTATGTGGTGGTAATATGTGGTCTGGTCATGGTGTGAGGGTATTTGTCTCTTGCATGTGATATTATTGGTCATTTTAAAAAATGTATGTGACACATTCCCTTAAATAAAAATAAATAAAAATATACCTAAAAAGTATTGAGTATTCTAAGACATTTTTAATAGGTTAGAGTAGAGTAGGGCCCGGCCAGAAGAGTCGAACTTGGCATGGTGGTGGCTTAAAAATTCTTTTGGCCAAAACAAAAGCTGCTGGTAATGTATGTGATATGGTGTTATATGGGAACTATTAATGTGTGATTGATAAGAATGTGGTGCAGAAAGTAGAGTTATTCCAAGAGTGGGCAGTGGGACTGTGGAAGGTTCGAGGGATGGAGGCAGAGCTGGGGTGGACCCTGGGCGGAGTCTCAAGGGGGCCCGAAAATATTGCCAGTATGATGCCCAAAATTTCCTGGTGGCAGCCCTGCTTGCCAGTAGCAGTGGGGTTCTTCGTTAAAAAGGATGGTGGATTACGGGCATGCCTGGACTTCTGGGACATCAATCAAATAACGGTTTGGGATCTGTATCCTCTTCCCCTCATTCCTGACCTTTTTAATCAGATTGCCGGTGCTAAATGGTTCTCTAAACTTGACTTTAGGGGGTTATATAATCTGATCTGGGTCAAACACGGGGATGAGTGGAAACGGCCTTTAACACACTTGAAAACCTTGTGATGCCTTTCGGTCTTACCAACGCACATGCAGTATTCCAACATTTCATTCATTTATTTTTTCCTCAGCTTTTAGGGAGATTTGTAATTATTTACTTAGATGACATCCTTATATACTCAAGGAATTATGAGTCTCATATTGAACATGTCAGGCAGATACAACGTATTCTTAGAGAGAATAGATTGTATGCTAAACTCGAGAAGTGTCTATTCGCCGTACAGGAACTTCCTTTTTTGGGTTATGTTATTTCTGCTGTGGGTTTTTGGATAGATCCCACTAAATTACATGCTATATTAAAATGGTACTGTCCTGGAAATGACGCGCCCCCTGGGCCTGTGCTGTGCAGGGGAACCCGGAACCGGGCCTGTTGTAGGATGCTGGGGGTTGTAGTCTCCGTGGCGCTGACCCGGTCCGTGCCCAGAGTGGTCAAACCAGTGGCAGTCTATTGGTGTTATAATAAGTGTCAGACTACGCCACCCGTGGATTGCGGTCAGTGGGGACCGCCGCTGCGCTGCCGACCGCTGAGGCTGATGTTGTTTGCGCAGCCGAGTATGGGATAACTCCCCACGGGAGAAGTATTGCCTCAGGGCAGCTGTGGATGATGATGGGAGTGATGGTGTGAGTGTCCCGGTAGTAATGGTGCTGGTGCGGCGATGAAACACAGAGACTTGTAATTGCAGTTTCCAAAGCTTTACTCACGGTTGTTATTCTGGTCACTTGTGCACATGAGGGACCGCCTGAGCCGTGCTGCGTCCACCAGGTGAGGGACTCGGTCAACTCCCAGGCAATTCCGGAGTGTGGTTCAGAGCTCCCTTCTCTTTCCTTTCTCTGGCCGTCCCCACCAGTGACCCACCTTTGTCCAGCTTCCTCGGGCCTTCTGTTGGCGAAACCTCTCTCCGGTTTCCCTGACCCTATACGGTATGCCTTTCTGGTGGATGTAGTGAGGGGTCGCACCAAGATGTGGTAACAACCTCCGGTCTTTGGCTGAGGAATCTGTTGCCTCCACCAATTTGGGTTCCGGTACCCTTTCTGCCAACCCTTCACCCTGTATCTCCTCTGGGCATATGGGGTTCCTTCTGTCCTCGTGTCTCTGGGCCTTTCTCTGTGTTCCTTGCTTCCTTTCTCCTCTGTTCCAGTTCCTTTCCTACTTTCCTTTCTGTTCCTTCTTCTCTCTCTCTCTCTCAGGCTCCAGCCTCCTGACAAGGCCTGCCTGCAGAGCAGAGCCCATGCAGGGGCTCTGCTTCCTGTCTTCTCCTCAGACTGTCTCCACTGAACTGAACTGAACTGAACTCTGATCTAAGATGGTGCCCACCTTTTATACCTCCTTCTGACACCCGAGACCAGGTGACTAGCAACCAATGGGCTCCTGCCTATGCCCAAAGACCCACCCCTATCTGCTCCTACACCACTGGGTTTTCCTTTCCCCGCCCCACTCCAGCCAGGGACAGAAGCTGTCGTGCCTGCACTTCTGTGGGAGCACCGTTGAGCTGTCCCTCGGAAATGGGGTGTGTGTGGTGCATGCAGCTAAACGAGTCCTGGTCCACACTCCATCCTTACCCGGGAGTGGAATATCACACCTCTGGTCTGAGGTGCAATACCCCTGTAGCAGCCGAGCCCTCGGGGTGCTACATTCCCCCCTGGTAAATCACAGCACGTCCTCGGGCTGGAAAAGAGCAAAGACATTTCAAAAACATGCAATACTTTTTCAAAACTTTTCACATTAGAAACCGGCCGGCATTATTCAACTTTACTTTATGGGAAACACTTTCTCTTTACTAGACATTATACTGCACTTTCAATATTACTGGAACTCTTTTGTCATATAACATTTTCTAGCAGCATATAAAACTATTCAGCATATCAAACTTTTTCTGGTAAAACATTTTAGTAGATTCTCTTCTTCACTGGCCACTGTGCAACTTGCGACCAGGTAAAGGTGCAACAGTCCATTTAATTCCGAGGTAGGCGTTGCAGTTTTTGTATAAAACCAGTAGGGGGCGCTTTAAGAAGCGCAACTATATACAAGGGATGGCCGCTCTCAGTCCTCGGCCAGTGGGGATAGGGGAATGGCTGCTCACAGTCCTCAGCCTGGTTAGGGATTAGGGGCACACAGGTAACAGTTCTTTAACAGTTCCATACTAGTCCCAACGGGGACCACACTTCAATCAGCAACAGTCCTTGTACCCTTACGGGTAACTATATACAGTTCCACTTTACCGTTCACTGGTAACGGTGTCCTCCTGATGCTCCTTCCTCATAGTCTTCAGACCCGTCCGGGCCCTCTTGGCACTCGCCCTTGCGACCAGGCCGGTGGACGCTTGTTGGTCGCGCCCGGGGGTGGCACCGCCAAGGTAGGGGGCGCTGGTGAGGCAGCGGCGCCCGGGTGTGCTGGGCCTTGCGTCCCGGCCTGTGACGTCTCCTGCTTTACGGCGCCCGGGTTCAGAGGGCACAGCGCGGGGCGTGATGACGGTTCTTGCTGCCTGAGGCCTAGCTGGCGGCGGTGGAGGCGTGGTGTCAGGGACGGTCCCCGGGGCTTCGGGTCCCGCAACGGAGGGTGAGGGCAGGCTGGTGTTCCCAGGGCTTGGGGTGGTGGCGTCCCCATTACCTGCCTTGGTCTCCATGGCCTCCTCCGCGGCGTCGTCTGCAGCTGCCGGTCCCTCTTCTCTGCGCCCAGCGGTAAGTGCGCTGCCCGGTCCCGGCGGGGTCCTCCACTGGCTGCCTTCGTGCTGCCGGGCCATCTCCTCTCTCCACCCGGCAAACACATTCCGCTGCGCCTGGACCATCCGTCTGTTCAAATCTTCCAGCACTGCGCGCGCACTGTCCGGGTCTCTAGGCAGCTGGGCCAGCAATTCTGTCAGGCTGCAAGGTGGCTCCGCTTGCAGCAGGCTGCGGGCCAGGGTGCTGGTGGAGTTCTCTGCTCCCTCCATCTCCGGGTGCAGCAGGTCCAGACTGATCCAGGCCGCACCCAGCCCCTCAGTTTTCTTTTCTATCCGCCCCCATGGGGGTTGGTCTTGGGGGCATCTGCTGACAATCACCTTCAGGGGCAGCCCCCCCACGTTGATGGACATCCCCACTGCTGCATTCATTGCTGGTGGGGGCGGGCTCCTCCTTTGGCGCCATTCTGGGACCTGGCCCACGATGGGAGGCGGCTTCCTGCTGTCTTTTGGTGCGCACATAATGGCGTCCGCTCTGCCAGGGCGGGAAAAACTGATGAAGATGGCGGGAAACGGTCCAAAATGGCGTCTGATGGCGGGAATCGCCTCCGGATGGCGGGAAACGACTCCGGACGGCGGGAAACTTCTGGAAATGGCGGGAGACTTCCTTTTAAGGTACATGTGCAGTTTTCTTCAGGCACGCAATACCCGTTTGTGGCGGGTTGGTCTTGATCCTGCCGACTACGCCAAAGTTGACGCGCCCCCTGGGCCTGTGCTGTGCAGGGGAACCCGGAACCGGGCCTGTTGTAGGATGCTGGGGGTTGTAGTCTCCGTGGCGCTGACCCGGTCCGTGCCCAGAGTGGTCAAACCAGTGGCAGTCTATTGGTGTTATAATAAGTGTCAGACTACGCCACCCGTGGATTGCGGTCAGTGGGGACCGCCGCTGCGCTGCCGACCGCTGAGGCTGATGTTGTTTGCGCAGCCGAGTATGGGATAACTCCCCACGGGAGAAGTATTGCCTCAGGGCAGCTAATGTGGATGATGATGGGAGTGATGGTGTGAGTGTCCCGGTAGTAATGGTGCTGGTGCGGCGATGAAACACAGAGACTTGTAATTGCAGTTTCCAAAGCTTTACTCACGGTTGTTATTCTGGTCACTTGTGCACATGAGGGACCGCCTGAGCCGTGCTGCGTCCACCAGTTGAGGGACTCGGTCAACTCCCAGGCAATTCCGGAGTGTGGTTCAGAGCTCCCTTCTCTTTCCTTTCTCTGGCCGTCCCCACCAGTGACCCACCTTTGTCCAGCTTCCTCGGGCCTTCTGTTGGCGAAACCTCTCTCCGGTTTCCCTGACCCTATGCGGTATGCCTTTCTGGTGGATGTAGTGAGGGGTCGCACCAAGATGTGGTAACAACCTCCGGTCTTTGGCTGAGGAATCTGTTGCCTCCACCAATTTGGGTTCCGGTACCCTTTCTGCCAACCCTTCACCCTGTATCTCCTCTGGGCATATGGGGTTCCTTCTGTCCTCGTGTCTCTGGGCCTTTCTCTGTGTTCCTTGCTTCCTTTCTCCTCTGTTCCAGTTCCTTTCCTACTTTCCTTTCTGTTCCTTCTTCTCTCTCTCTCTCTCAGGCTCCAGCCTCCTGACAAGGCCTGCCTGCAGAGCAGAGCCCATGCAGGGGCTCTGCTTCCTGTCTTCTCCTCAGACTGTCTCCACTGAACTGAACTGAACTGAACTCTGATCTAAGATGGTGCCCACCTTTTATACCTCCTTCTGCCACCCGAGCCCAGGTGACTAGCAACCAATGGGCTCCTGCCTATGCCCAAAGACCCACCCCTATCTGCTCCTACACCACTGGGTTTTCCTTTCCCCGCCCCACTCCAGCCAGGGACAGAAGCTGTCGTGCCTGCACTTCTGTGGGAGCACCGTTGAGCTGTCCCTCGGAAATGGGGTGTGTGTGGTGCATGCAGCTAAACGAGTCCTGGTCCACACTCCATCCTTACCCGGGAGTGGAATATCACACCTCTGGTCTGAGGTGCAATACCCCTGTAGCAGCCGAGCCCTCGGGGTGCTACAGAAACCTTAAGGCACTGCAACGTTTTTTGGGTTTTGTAAAATATTACAGAAAATGTATTAAAAACTTTCCTGCCATAGCAAGACCTCTTACTGACATGTGTGCGTTTAACCATCTTAAAGAATGCTTTTCGTCGGCATCTGTATTGCTAAAGCTTTATGTGTCTCAGCCTTTTACTGTGGAGGTTGATGCTACATGGGTGTGGGTGTGGCTATATCCATGCCTCTTTTTCTCTAAGAAACTCTCTTTGGCTGAACGCAGCTATGATATTGGTAATAGGGAATTACTCGCGATTAAACTAGCGTTTGAGGAGTGGCAGCACTTTTTGGAAGGAGCTATCCACCATGTTACAGTAATTGCGGATCATAAGAATCTCCTCTACCTTGAGACTGCAAAATGACTTACGCAGAGACAAGCTCGTTGGTCTTTGTTTTTCAATAGGTTTAATTTCTTTGTTACCTTTCGCCCTGCTTCTAAAAACATTAAGGCCGATGCTTTGTCTAGGAGTTTTCCTGGGGGAAATCCCATGAAGAACCTGTGCCTATCCTTCAGAAAGGAGCTGTAGTGTCAGCGCTTTCTACTGATTTTGAGTCAGAGGTCGCAAAGGCTCAGTGTAGTGCGCAGTCTGGGCTTTTGTCTTAACGTCTTGGAGGAACATTATGATTCAGGGTTAAAGGAATACTTTGTTACGCTCACGCTCAGACTGTTAAATGCGAGCATGGGACATGATCCCGTTGTGCCGTGGACCAAGTAGAGCCTCGGAGGGGCGTGAATAAGTGCCACACTAAGACTGACCATGGATGCACGGCAACTGACGGTGCTGCGATCCGAGGAAAGCCCGTGGGGTGAGAACAGGTGCTACTCCAGGGTAGACCTTGATGTGAATGAAACCGAGGGCACTACCCAAATATAAACGGGGATCATCCAGAAGCACACCAAAAAAGTTTGCTGAGCAATGGAAGACAAAGCGGTGTGCAAAAGAAGCTGGGATCACCACAAAATACAGTCAAATAATTTTATTAAACAGAGAAAGATGAACAAAAACAATTAAAAACATTTAAAAAGCAACACATGCTATCTTGATTTCAATCCAACAGGTGAATCCATAATAGGAAAAAACACCCCTCCTCCAAATACCACAGACCATAAAGATGATAAACCTCAGGGTATAATAAAGGCTAGTAAAATAGAGTAAAAACTACCCATAATATAAATAAAGGAAAAAATTCCTTTAGCTAGCCATAAACCAGGTCACATGAACATGGTGGAAACATAGACAAAATGTGGCCAGGGAGAGTACCTGAAGATGAATGAGGTCAATAGGTATGGAGGAGTTGGAAACCCCACGCGTATCGCCACCTCTAGTGTGGCTTCATCAGGGGCAGGAAGCACAAGAAAGAGCTACACAGTTCATCATTTATATGTAAGGATAATTAAGGCAAGATTTACCACACATGCTGAGATGAAGCTAAGGGACGGCATGCCAGGAGATGATCACAAAGAATATCAATACACCTACGCCGCAAAAACAGCCTATAAAACAGTGCTTAAAGAGCGCGGTCGGCACTTGCTAAGTAAAGAGGAACCAATCAAGTACGGCGTAACACAAAAGTATGAAAACGGCGTTTATACGTGAGGTCCAGCAGCTCTACAGGTATTAGTGCGCTGGCGCAACAAGGCCAGCCAATCAAAAGGCTGATGCCAAATAAAAATGCAATGCGCAGGCGCCATGGCCGAAGCCAAACATGAGACAAGGCGGATACTATGAAGCCATATAGGTAGATAATGCGCGTGCGCTGTACCAACTAGATGTATTAAGCTGGCAAAAGGGCAAAGCCAAATAGATAGATAATGCGCATGTGCCAGAGCAGAACAGAGAGTAATATTATAGTAATGACCACTAGATAAAGAGAGGGCTCCCACAGGGGCGGTATTGGTACAACGCTGACAAAGAAAAAAGCCAAGGCACACATGTGAACTAAAAAAATACAATGCGAAAAAGACACCCTCCTTGAGAAAAAAAAAAAAATGTCATGACAAAAAATAAAATAATAACAATAAAGATTATATTAGACATGATTAGGTTGAAGATCTGTGGTATAATGGAGTATTGGTATAGATAGATCACATAGTGTGAATCATCGCATATGAGGAAAAAAATAAAATAAATAATGAATGAATGAATGAACAATGAAAATGCAAGTTAATAACAATGCATGTAAGTACATCATTCAAAAGCAACAAGGACCACTATAGATGATGTTAGTGAAATGGACAAAAATCAAAACAATGAAACAAAATCAATATAATTGGATAACAAACAGTTAAGTAAATCCACAGCGGGCAGTCCTCGTCGACAAAGTTGGTAGGATGATGAAGTAGGATGAAGAAATGTCCAGGCTGCCAGATTTTAGTCCATATGAGATGGGAGTATAGGCGTAGAAAGGATTAGCGGTAGCAGGAAGAACATTGAGCGAAAGGTCCATAGAGAATGTACTTGCTGGATGTTGAAATTCTATAGAAATGAGAAGGACAAGCAGGAAAAAAACAAACAAAAAAAAACGACATGACAAAAATAAAATAAAAATATAATAATAGCAATAATAACAATTAAAAATTAGACATGATGAGGTTGAGGATATGTGGTATAATGAGGGATTGGTATAGATAGATCACATGGTGTGAATCATCACGTATGGAAAAAAAAAATTGAAAAAAATTTAATTTTTATTTTTTGTAGAAACCCGAAAAAAGTAATTCTTCATTGAGGCCCAAAGGTGTCAAAGCTTTTGAGATTAAAGATCCACTTGACCTCTCGTCTCAAAAGTTCATCTGTGGGATATTCACCCCTAATGGTAGTGAAGACCCTAACAACAACGATGATTTTTATGTGTTTTGGAGAAGAGGAGTGGTGCTCTAAAAAATGTGCAGCCAAAGAAGTAATAGGCTTACCTTTAGATTGATCTTTGCTTGCTCTCGTGATGTTTGAAAAGTGGTGCTGGATTCTCCTGCGCTATTCCTGCGTGGTCTGTCCAACATAGATCTTGGGGCAGCTACAAAGTAAAACATAGACAACCTGTCTAGTACGACAATTGGAATAAAACCGTGTAGAGATTGGGTTGGAAGACCATGGAGAAGCCATATAATCGCCCCCAATATTACAACTGCCACAGGGATATGTGCCCACTAGTCTAGTGCCTCGCCCAAGAGATTGGGTAGGACGTTGGAAATGACTGGAGGAAAGCGAATCACCCAGATTTTTAGCCCTCCTAGCAATCAGTTTCGGATTCTCATTAAGAAAGGGAGCAAGTTTTGCTTCACTGAGCAGGATATTCCAATTCTTTTTGAGAATTTGGTAGAGTTCCCCCCAATGGTTATTGTACGAGGTGATTATATTAATGGTGGAAAGTTTGGCTTTCTGTTGTGGTTGTAAGAGTACCAGACGGTCACTATGTGTAGATGATTGAAAAGCCTGCGCAATCACCTTCTTAGGGTACCCTCTAGCCCTGAAGCACCCGGTTAGCTCCTTTGCCTTGACCAAAAAATCTTGAGGGTCACTGCAGTTGCGTTGCAAGCGTAGAAACTGACCTTTAGGAATTCCATTCCGAACATGTGGTGGATGGAAGCTGTGATAATGTAAAAGGCTGCTCGTTGCAGTCTCTTTACGATAGAGTGATGTCGTAATTATCCCATCTCTGAGGGTGAAGTCCAAAAAGTTAATCTCTGTAGAAGAGAAGTTTGAGGTCAAAGAGATGTTCCAGTTGTTAGAGTTGAGTTCCGAAATAAAATCGGTTCCCTTATCAAATGTGCCAGTCCAAAAAAGTAGTACGTCGTCGATGTAACGATACCAACGAAACACATGGGACTGGAAGGATGCCGGCTGCTGTACGTGTGTCAACTCCCACCACCCCAAAAATAAGTTGGCGTAGGAGGGCGCACATCGGGCACCCATTGCAGTCCCATAAACTTGCTTGTAAAATTGCCGGTCAAAAACAAAATAATTGTTTTTAAGTACTACTCTTAGCAGGTCCAAGATAAAAGAGTCATGTAGCCGATCTCCCGTGCTCCTGGAGTCCAAAAAGAAAGAGACTGCCCCCAATCCTAAATTATGGTCAATACAGGTGTAAAGGGATTCCACGTCCATAGTTATCATCAATGTGTTAGTAGGAAGAGTCAAATTATTAAGTAATGAAATTAAATGTGAGGAGTCACGTAGATAGGAGTCCAAAGCAAAAACCAACGGCTGCAAATAAAAATCCAAATATGAACAAGGGTGTTCAAAAATACTGCCAATTCCGGACACAATGGGCCTGCCCGGAGGCTCAAGCAAGGATTTATGGACTTTGGGCAATAAATAAAAGGTGGGAACCACCGGATGTGAGGTAGTTAGAAAGTCTTTTTCTTTTTTGTTGATAATACCCAAATCCAAAGCCCTGATGAGAAGTCTGTCTATTTTGCTTTTGAACACATTTGTTGGGTTCGAGGGGAGTGGTCTGTAAAAATTAGAATTTGAAAGCTGGCGCTTGGCCTCTTTCATGTATAGATCCGTAGGCCAAATGACCCCATTCCCACCTTTGTCAGCCTCTTTGATAAGAAAGGAATCATTATATTTGAGGTTTTTCAGAGCCCTTTGTTCAGCAGTACTCAGATTGTTGCACATATACTTATTTATCTTTAAATCCTGAATATCCCGGCAGGTGGTCTCATAGAAAATCTGAACCGCTGGAAAAAGCGAAAGGGAAGGAGATGCCTGTGAGGGTGAACGGAGTGCAGAGTTTGTCTTCTTACCTGTCTGATTAGAATTCCCTTCCAATAATTCCAAGAGATCTTGAAAAGTTTGACGATCCTCAGCAGGTAAAGTGTCTATAATAGACGGTTGATGGTAGAGTAATTTAAAAGTTAACTGTCGACAAAATAAATAAAGATCTTTGGTGAATTCAAACTTATCAAGAACATGCATAGGGGAAAAAGACAGGCCTTTAGACAACAGTTTGGTGTCAACATCAGTAAGGGAATAAGCCGACAAATTGATGACTTGGAGATTACCTTTTTCTGGTGTAGCCGCACAAGTGCTATTTAGCGTTTCTGGTTCATTCTCGTTTCCCTTTTGTAGGTTGGAGACCAGACAGGGAATCGGCGAGTTTTTCTCTTTGTATGCCGTGGGCTTGTGACGGGCCCCCTGGGCCGTGGGGTACTCGGTGCTGGGCCGGTCGTTGCTAGGGGAGATGTCACAGTGGCGGTGACCCGGTCCATGACCCAGGGCGGTCAGTAAAAAGGGGATTTTATAGTTTTTATGTACAAAGTTCGTGACGCCACTTGTGGTATGCGGCTAAAGGGAGCCGCCGCTGCGGAGCAGGTCCTCTGGAGCTGATGTTAGTGCAACAAAGCTGGTGTGGCTCTCCACAGGTAGAGCTTAGCTCCAGGGCAGTGTAGATGTTATAGGTGATGCTGGGCGTTGTAGTGCAGGGTTGATGGCGCAGCATTAATCACAGAGACAATGGGGTGCAGTCCTCAGGATCTTTACTCACGGTTGTTGCAGTCCAAGTTACAGGTACCAGCGTAACTTCCCTCGTCGTGCTGCGTTTACTCAGGGAGGGGCTCGGGCAACCCTCAGATATCTCCGGAGTACTTAACGGGACCCCCTTCTGTGTGTTATTTCTCTGGCAGTCTCCCTGCACCTCATACCTAGTGTCCCAATACGGTACCTGCGGGCCTTGTCGGGCGACGTCTGTTCCGTCCCCTGGGTCCTCTATAGCTACCTTCTTGGTGAGACTGATATGGACTGTTGGCTGCAGGACTTGAAATACTGCAGCCTCTGGTTTCTAGTTGAGTCATAAAGTTCTCTGCTAGTTGAGGGACCGGTCCCCTTTGTGTGGCCTGACCCCTCCACCTCCTGGTAGATTCGGGCGTACGGGTGGCCTCCAGCACTGCCCGTACCCCTGGGGTCCCTTCCTTCGTTCCTGGAGCCCTTCCTGCTCCTCTCTCCTTCTCATTCAGTCCTGGGCCTCTTCTCAGGCCCTCTGCCTGAGCAGAGCTCCTGCAGAGCCCTGCTTCACTCCTCTCACTGTAGACTGTCCTCACTCACTCTCACTGTTCTGACTAGACTGAACCCACTAAACAAGATGGCTTCTCTATATATACCTTCCTTTCATGTGCTCCCCTAACTACGTCCTCCACCCACACCCACTACATAGCACCTCCCCTCAGCTAGGGACCCGGGACTGTGCTCTCCCTTAGGAGCAATCTCGCCCTGCCCCCACTGCGGGTATGTGTTGGATGCAGGTGTTAGGGTCCCGAGCTGTACTCCTTCCTTACCTGAGAGTGAGATACCACACCTCTGGGTGAGATGCCGTACCTCTGTGGCGACCGAACCCTCAGGGGCGCCACACTTGCGTTTGCCCCTCCTGGTGGGATTTCCAGATCGCTTGTGTCTGAAGATAAAAAATCACTAGAAGATACATCACGTGGAGCAGAAGGGAGAGAATTGTCCTTGTGGGCAAAACGAGTCATCCGACGATTGGCCATGTGGGACCACTTGAAGGCAGAGTTGTTATCAAAATCGATTTTATCCCTATTGAGCTTATGTTTTTTGCCCCTGATGATCTCACTTTCATAGCGATCAATAATTTCTTTTAGACGTGATTGGAATGGTTTAACCTGGGAATCATGGTCAAAGGTTCTCAATTTAATTTCTTTAACCCTTAGTTCATCCTTTAGGTTAAGCAATAACCTTGTTTTTGTTTTCCTGCTTGTCCTTCTCGTTTCTATAGTATTTCAACATCCAGCAAGTACATTCTCTATGGACCTTTTGCTCAAGCATGACCCAATGTTCTTCCTGCTACCGCTAATCCTTTCTACGCCTATACTCCCATCTCATATGGACTAAAATCTGGCAGCCTGGACATTTCTTCATCCTACTTCATCATCCTACCAACTTTGTCGACAAGGACTGCCCGCTGTGGATTTACTTAACTGTTTGTTATCCAATTATATTGATTTTGTTTCATTGTTTTGATTTTTGTCCATTTCACTAACATCATCTATAGTGGTCCTTGTTGCTTTTGAATGATGTACTTACATGCATAGTTATTAACTTGTATTTTCATTGTTCATTCATTATTTATTTTTTTCCTCATATGCGATGATTCACACTATGTGATCTATCTATACCAGGGGTGGGCAATTAATTTTCCCGAGGGGCCACATGAGAGACTGTGACTGTTGGGGAGGGCCGAACCAATAGGCTGAAATTAATTCTGCTCAATATTAATATTAACATATTAATTCTAATTATTATTATTAATGATTACATAAATATGAATTGTGTAACTTAATATTGAGCAGAATTAAGTGTGCTGACATCCCCCTATATACAGCTTGAGCCCCCACACAGCCTCTCTATATACAGCATGAGCCCTACACAGCCCCCCATGTCCATTATGAGTCCCACACAGTCCCCCCGTGGCCAGCATGAGCCCCACACATCCCTCCCGTGTCCAGCATGAGCCCCACACAGCCCCCTCATGTCCAGCATGAGCCTCACACAGCCCCCTCATGTCCAGTATGAGAGCCCAAGAGCCTCCCCAGTGTCCAGCATGACAGCCCTCCCCAGTGTCCAGCATGACAGCCCTCCCTAGTTTCCAGTATGACAGCCCTCCTTAGTGTCCAGCATTAAAGCCTCCCAGTGCCCAGCATTAAAGCCCCCCAGTTTCCAGTATGAGAGCACCCCTGTGTCCAGCATGACAGCCCTCCTTATTGTCCAGCATGAGAGCCCCCCAGTGTCTCCAGCATGACAGCGCTCCCCAGTGTCCAGCCTGACAGCCCTCCCCAGTGTCCAGCATGACAGCCCCCCGTGTCCAGCATGACAGCCCCTCCTGTGTCCAGCATGAGAGCCCCTCTGTGTCCAGCATGAGAGAGCCCCTCTGTGTCCAGCATGAGAGCCCCCCCTGTGTCCAGCATGAGAGCCTCCCTGTGTCCAGCATGAGAGCCCCCCTGTGTTCAGCCTGAGAGTACCCCCCCTGTGTCCAGCATTAAAGCCCCCCCTTCGTCCAGCATGAGAGTGCCCCCCCTGTGTCCATCATTAAAGCCCCCCCTATGTCCAGCATATACTTACCTCACTCCCTGTTCCCCTGGCGCTCCTGTCTGAGAAGCACTGACTCTCCGCAGTGCACAGGCTGACGCCATCGCGTCAGCTGTTTCTAATGCTGATTGATGGAAGAGCGAGGTAGCGGCCCCTCCTCCACCAATGCATTCACAGCGGATTGAGACCGCGAATTGAGACAGCGGTGACGGCGTGTGGGCGGGCAGTGACGGCGGGCAGTGACGGCATGTGTGTGAGCTGGGAAGGGCATAGTGCGGCCCGTGGGCCACTGTTATCAGCCCCTTGGCAGTCTTGGTCCACGGGCCGGACTGGAACAGCCAGAGGGCCGAATGTGGCCCGCGGGCCGCACTTTGCCCAAGTCTGATCTATACCAATACTCCATTATACCACAGATCTTCAACCTAATCATGTCTAATCTTTATTGTTATTATTTTATTTTTTGTCATGTCATTTTTTTTTTTTTTTTTTTTCAAGGAGGGTGTATTTTTCGCATTGTAGTTTTTTAGTTCACATGTGTGCCTTGGCTTTTTTCTTTGTCAGCGTTGTACCAATACCGCCCCTGTGGGAGCCCTCTCTTTATCTAGTGGTCATTACTATAACATTACTCTCTGTTCTGCTCTGGCACATGCGCATTATCTATCTATTTGGCTTTGCCCTTTTGCCAGCTTAATACATCTAGTTGGTACAGCGCACGCGCATTATCTACCTATATGGCTTCATAGTATCCGCCTTGTCTCATATGTTTGGCTTCGGCCATGGCGCCTGCGCATTGCATTTTTATTTGGCATCAGCCTTTTGATTGGCTGGCCTTGTTGCGCCAGCGCACTAATACCTTTAGAGCTGCCGGACCTCACATATAAACGCCGTTTTCATATTTTTGTGTTACGCCGTACTTGATTGGTTCCTCTTTACTTAGCAAGTGCCGACCGCGCTCTTTAAGCACTGTTTGATAGGCTGTTTTTGCGGCGTAGGTGTATTGATATTCTTTGTGATCATCTCCTGGCATGCCGTCCCTTAGCTTCATCTCAGCATGTGTGGTAAATCTTGCCTTAATTATCCTTACATATAAATGATGAACTGTGTAGCTCTTTCTTGTGCTTCCTGCCCCTGATGAAGCCACACTAGAGGTGGCGATACGTGTGGGGTTTCCAACTCCTCCATACCTATTGACCTCATTCATCTTCAGGTACTCTCCCTGGCCACATTTTGTCTATGTTTCCACCATGTTCATGTGACCTGATTTATGGCTAGCTAAAGGAATTTTTTCCTTTATTTATATTATGGGTAGTTTTTACTCTATTTAACTAGCCTTTATTATACCCTGAGGTTTATCATCTTTACTTTATGGTCTCTGGTATTTGGAAGAGGGGTGTTTTTTCCTATTATGGATTCACCAGTTGGATTGAAATCAAGATAGCATGTGTTGCTTTTTAAATGTTTTTAATTGTTTTTGTTCATCTTTCTCTGTTTAATAAAATTATTTGACTGTATTTTGTGGTGATCCCAGTTTCTTTTGCACACCGCTTTGTCTTCCATTGTCCAGGGTAGACCTTGACACACGGCCACTGACCCTCAAGGCGGTATACAGACTGGCACAGCTGCTTCACAGAGAGGTGGGTACAGGCAGCCACGGCTGGTATACAGGCAGGCAAATGTAGGACTCAGTTCAGAATGGACAGGCAGGAACAGCTTCAGGAAGAACTGGGTCACTGTCAGGTACGACTGGAATACAGGAACAGGTTCAGACCACCCAGTTCAGACTAGACGGGCAGGAAAGGCCTCAGGAAGAACTTCGTCTCTGGCAGGGGGGTACTGGACCGCAAGTGCAGACAAGCAGGGAACCGCAGATTCGGACAGGCAGAAAACCGCAGATTCCCACAGGACAAACAGCAGCAGATTCACATAGAACAGACAGGTTCATGTTCACACAGGAGGGACATAAGGACAGGTACACACAGAGCCAGATTCGCACAAGGTACTTACAATGAAGCAGCAAGTGTACACACAAACCACTAATGTTGCGCAGAGGCAACAGATTAGAGATAGGTACTGGTTCTGACACTGCAGGTTTATAGATATAGGTACAGGTTCAGACACTGCAGGTTTTAGAGATAGGTACTGGTTCAGACACTGCATGTTTTAGAGATAGGTACAGGTTCAGATGCAGGGAATTTAGGAAAAGATCCAGACTTAGATACAAACAGGTTCAAGGATTGGTCCTAATTCAGACAAGAACAGACACAGGTTCAGGGTTCAGGCCTGGGTATTCAGCTCCCAGGGTGGGGGGGACAGGCAAGATCAGATACATGTACAGATTCAGGGTTCAGGCCTGGGCATACAGACGCAGGGAAACAGGTTCAGAGACAGAAACAAAACAGGACCTAGCTACTCAGTAGTTGCACACACACACCGAAGGAGAATGTTGCTCAGGCACCTCCCAACAGGTGGAGGTGCCTTAAGTACCAAGTGCCTCCCAGCAATAGGCTGGGGTCACATTCGGAATGCGTGCACTGTTTCTTTAAGAATCAGGAAGTGCACGAGCGGCTGAACTAAGCATACAGCCAGGGAACATGCACAGCAAGCAGAGGACAAGGAGCTCACAGCACACAGCAAGGAAAGTAAAAGTAACTCACTGTATGGCCCGGGGTGGTGAGTAAGTCAGTGTCCCTGCATGGGAAAGGATGGTAAGCCATGCTTGATCTCATATTGCGTCGCTTTTGGTAGCCTAAAATTCAGGGGGATATGGTAGCCTATGTTTCTGCCTGTGCTACTTGTGCGCATTATAAGGCTTCTCATTTTTGTCCTTCAGGATGTTTGCAGCCTTTAAGTATTACCAGTCAACCACGGACAGACACTTATATTGATTTTATAACTGATTTGCCCTCTTCTACTTGTAATATGGTAATTTTGGTGACTTTTGGTTTTCTAAAATGACACACTATACCGCATTGCCGTCATTACCAAATGCCAAAACTTTGGCTCAGGGTTTTGTTCGGAAGAGTGTTAAACTCCACGGTGTTCCTTCTAATATTAATTAATTAAAATTGCAACTTGCACTGGACAGGTAGGCGTTAAAAAGTAGAGATGCCCAGGGATTCTAAAAAAGCAATTCTATTGATAGGGTTAAAACAAGTGGGGGGAAGGGAACATTAGAGATTAAAAAACAGAACTGATGCAATAATGGTAGTGGCTAGTTGGTAGTGACCGATGGGTGTCTGTCCTTTTTCTTGGTGGTTGTGAGTATCCTAGGTAGTGGTCATTCCCTAGGCAAAGTGAAGAATGAACAGAGTTTAGGTAAAAGAATAAATTGCCAGTTGGCTATTTAGCTGAAACGAAAATGACCTAATAGCGGAGGATAGGAGGTGAAGAGGGTAGAGTCAGCTGGTTGGTGTAAGTCATTGTCAGCTGGAGGTAGAGACATGCACGTAGTAAAAAGAGGTGCAATGTATAGATTATAGGTTCCTTGATAATAGTAATATACCTGGTTGTAATCTGTATGGTGGCTCACAGATCCTGGTAGAGATGTAGCCCCTTTGATTAGTACATAGGGTGCCCTGTGATATGGGTTAGAAGGGAACAGGTGAAAAAGGCAGAGTATATTTGTGAAGTAGTAAGATGAGAGCAAGAAAAATTACCGTCAGGGTATTTAGGATATGATATTCTCATTGCCCCCTTTAATAAGTGAGGCAAAGTGGCCTCAAGGCCTAGTGAATGGTACTCGAGGGCTGGATAGTCCTTTGCGCTAATGTCTAACATTTAGGTCACTTGAGGTAGCTGAGATGGGCTGCAGGGTTGGTGGGATACAGGCATGCTGTGTGCTGGTGAAGGCCGTGGAGTTTCAATTAGCCGAATGTTCGTGACAGAATGTCTCTCACTGTAAACCCGGATAGCCCAAGTAAGGTGCCCAATCTGTGCTGGCAGAATCCATTTGGTGCAGCTGGATGCAATAGGATCGTCCTGTTCCTATCTTGCAATGAAGATATCCTATCTTGCGGTCTTCCAATGCTGGGTGGGGTAGTGAGCCCGTATGAAGGTGATGGACGTGTGGTCTCCAGCGGGGCAGGAGGTAGGGCACAGGCTGCGGCGAGCCTCCTAGTCGTGAACTTACAGATTTGTTGCGCCGTCCGGACGGTTGGGGATCCTGCGGGAGAGCGGTGTGGATGCGCGGGGAGACCAGCAGTCTGCGCATACGTTATAACATAATTATAGCTACACCAATTTTTATGAAAACAGCTTGTTAGTGATGCACATTGCATCACTATCAACGCTATGGGGGCAGTCTAGAGGGCAGCTAGAACGTGACAAGTTCCCTTTAATCTTTTTTAGTCATGTCTGGTCTCCTTCTATATATGCTGGCTTTACTCTGCAGGTATGCCAGCCATACTTAGTCTATCCTGGTCTGGAGAGGTGGACACATCCTGGTTAACTAGTGGTTATTCCAAAGTTGTTGTGAGCGGTGTTTGGTGAAGCCTTTCCTTTTCCCTTGGTGTCTTTATGTTACTTTGTTGCCCCACAGGCTCTACACTTTTGTTCCTTAGTGTTTAGTGCTATTCAGGACCATAGTAAGGAACATGACCCAGGTGTCCTCACCATCAGGGGTAATCCTGGGAAAGGGATAGCTAGGGACCCCTAGCCTGAGGAACAGTATAGGAGCCCATTTGATATTCCACAGTCACATCAAGACAAGTAATTTTACACAGTCATATCTCAAGGGTCACGGCTATGCACCAAACATAATCGGTTTATTATTGAGCATCTGCGGTCCAATGTTAAAGAAAACCTGTCAATGTACAGGCCACTCACTCCTGGTTATTGCTGACCTATGTTACTGTCTAATATCGGATACTGTTTGTACTCGTCCTTTCTTCAATAGTCAGTGCTGTGATATCTGCTGGCGCTGGAGAAGATTCTGATTCTTAGGGTATGTGCACACGATGCGGCCTTAATGCATTTCCGCGGCGGATTTGCAGATGACATGGCTCCCCAAACCATCACTGATTGTGGAAAGTTCACACTAGACCTCAAGCAGCTTGGATTGGTGCCTCTCCACTCTTCTTCCAGACTCTGGGACCTTGATTTCCAAATGAAATGCAAAATTTACTTTCATCTGAAAACAACACCTTGGACCACTGAGCAACAGTCCAGGTCTTTTTCTCCTTGGCCCAGATAAGACGCTTCTGGTGTTGTCTATTGGTCATGAGTGGCTTGACACAAGGAATGCGAAACTTGTAGCCCATGTCCTGGATACGTCTGAGTGTGGTGGCTCTTGAAGCAATGACTCCAGCAGCAGTTCACTACTTGTGAATCTCCCCCAAATTTTTGAATGGCCTTTTCTTAACAATCCTTTCAAGGCTGCGGTTATCCTGGTTGCTTGTGCACCTTTTCCTACCACACTTTTTCCTTCCATTCAACTTTCCATTAATATGCTTGGATACAGCACTCTGTGAACAGCCAGCTTCTTTAGCAATGACCTTTTGTGGCTTACCCTCCTTGTGGAGTGTGTCAATGACTGCCTTCTGAACATCTGTCAAGTCAGCAGTCTTCCCCATGATTGTGGAGCCTACTGAAACAGACTAAGTAACCTTTTTAAACGCTTAGGAAGCCTTTGCAGGTGTTTTTTGTTAATTATTCTAATTTGCTGAGATAATGACTTTTGTGTTTTCATTGGCTGTAAGCCATAATCATCAACATTAACAGAAATAAACACTTGAAATAGATCACTCTGTCTGTAATGACTCTATATAGTAAAAATCATTGAGGTAGTATTGCATCTCGGTGTTGGCGGTGGCCAGAACTGACCAGTTACAGAGCTAATGTATAGTGGATCTAATGTATAGTGGCCATGGCCAGTACTGCACATCCACCTGCTGTTCAAATCAATAGCATACGTGCAATACCTGGCAATGGTCACTATACAGTAGACTTAACAGCTAAGGAAATGAGCAGTTCCTGTGGCTGCCAACACCGATAGCAGCAGATTAGGGAGTGTGCCCAGTGTCACACCACCACTGATCCTAAGGCTAGGCCATCAAGGTTAAAGTCATGGACATCCTTTTTAAACCTGTTATACATGCAATACTACCTCAATGATTTTTACTGAAACTAAAGTTGGTATGTAACCAGTGTTGCATGCCATAGTCTGCAATGTGTAATAATTTTTTAACATTGTTTTCTCAAAGAAAAGCTCCCAGTAGATACAGGTGCTTCTCATAAAATTTATTTCAGTTCTCCAATATAAAAAGTGAAACTCATATATTATATAGAGTCATTACAGACAGAGTGATCTATTTCAAGTGTTTATTTCTGTTAATGTTGATGATTATGGCTTACGGCCAATGAAAACACAAAAGTCATTATCTCAGCAAATTAGAATAATTAACAAAAAACACCTGCAAAGGCTTCCTAAGCGTTTAAAAAGGTTACTTAGTCTGTTTCAGTAGGCTCCACAATCATGGGGAAGACTACTGACTTGACAGATGTTCAGAAGGCAGTCATTGACACACTCCACAAGGAGGGTAAGCCACAAAAGGTCATTGCTAAAGAAGCTGGCTGTTCACAGAGTGCTGTATCCAAGCATATTAATGGAAAGTTGAGTGGAAGGAAAAAGTGTGGTAGGAAAAGGTGCACAAGCAACCAGGATAACCGCAGCCTTGAAAGGATTGTTAAGAAAAGGCCATTCAAAAATTTGGGGGAGATTCACAAGTAGTGAACTGCTGCTGGAGTCATTGCTTCAAGAGCCACCACACTCAGACGTATCCAGGACATGGGCTACAAGTGTCGCATTCCTTGTGTCAAGCCACTCATGACCAATAGACAACACCAGAAGCGTCTTATCTGGGCCAAGGAGAAAAAGACCTGGACTGATGCGCAATGGTCCAAGGTGTTGTTTTCAGATGAAAGTAAATTTTGCATTTCATTTGGAAATCAAGGTCCCAAAGTCTGGAGGAAGAGTGGAGAGGCCACAATCCAAGCTGCTTGAGGTCTAGTGTGAAGTTTCCACAATCAGTGATGGTTTGGGCAGCTGTCCTCGGTGTTGGCGGTGGCCAGAACTGACCAGTTACAGAGCTAATGTATAGTGGCCGTGGCCGGTACTGCACATCCGCCTGCTGTTCAAATCAATAGCATACGTGCAATACCCGGCCATGGTCACTATGCAGTAGACTTAACAGCTAAGTAAATGAGCAGTTCCTGTGGCTGCCAACACAGATAACAGCTGATTAGGGAGTGTGCCGGGTGTCGCACCACCACCGATCAGACATTGATGAACTATCAAAAGGCTAGGCCATCAATGTTAAAGTCATGGACAACCATCTAAAGCCAGCAAATGATGTGGACTTGGGTCAGTTTTTTTTTACATATTACAGTAGTCTGAAATCCAAATTTTCATCCTAAATCCCCATCTATTTGATGCCATAATTGAAATGATTTTCTAATACACTTGAATTAAAAGTTAAAGCACCACTCCAGCACGGTTTATTTTTTTATCGCTGGAATGATGCTTTAAACCCAAGTCCTCCGCCTCCTATCTTATTCTCACCTTCCAGCATCTTCCCCGTTTTTCCGGTACCGCAGCGCCATCCTGTGAGCGCTGCTTTTGATTGGTTGGAAGTCAGAAGCTACGTCACAGCCTCTCAATCTACAGTAAGTCTATGAGAGCCAGAGCAAGGCCAGAGAGAGGCTCCCATTGGCTTACATTGAATAGTGACCTCCGGCTCCTCCAGCAAGCACTAGGAGCAATCAGCAGGTCACAAACTGAAGGAGATGGACTAGAACAGCTGTAAAAACAGATGAAGATGCTGGAGGGTGAGTATATGACTGGAGCAGAGGAGTGAGGTTTAAAGCACCACTCCAGCGGTGAAATAAAAAAAAACTACTGGACTGGTGCTTTAACTAGACTGACAGCTTTTCTTGTTGTCTACTTCCTTTTGATGACGTTACATTTGAGAATCCCATTGTCTACTGGGATGCTCAAACGAAGCATCATCAGATAGAAATTGGAATCACTTCCACCTTTACCCTAGGGAACAATAAAGAAGTGTTCAAAAAAATACAATCACATTTGGTATCAACGTGTTCACAAAAGTACGATCTATTGAAATCTAAAATTAACCCAATATGTAAAACTACAAGAGCGAATAAATCGGATAAGTGCTATCTGATAAAAACAATTGGATTATACTCAGCCCAGTGTAAGACTATGGGGCAGTGCACATCTGCGATTATTTTCTCATGCCGACTCGGCATGTGAAAACAATGGCAGATAGAATCGGATTGCACACACCTATAAAAGTCGATGGGTGCATGAGAAACATTGCACTGCACTCTGATGTCACATAAGTGCAGTGCGACTCCCGTGGACATTGACAACAGTGGAGATGGAGAAATTAATTTCTCCGTCTCCTCTGCAGCTGTGCTGCAGTTCTCTCATGTGAGAGGAGCGGAGCACAGAGCACTGACACTCGGCTCACACTCACAGCGGATCTGGAGCGGAGGGTCATTAGCATATCGCATCCGATACTATACACTCGCGTCACTTTGGCCTAAAAGAGGAAAAAAATATATATCGACTGTCAGAATTGTGGGTATTTGGTCACTACAATTCTACAAAAAATGCATTAAGAAGCAATCAAAGCATCTTATGTGCCCCAAAATAGTATCAATCAAAAAAATGAAATAAAATAATCCCTCACCCAGCTCCGCCGACCTAAACTGAAAGATGTTCTGGGTTTTGGGAAAAAAATGCAGCTCAAGTAATTCTTTTTGTTATGAATTTCTCAAAAAATGTTTCACCACAAAAAAATGAATAAAAGGAAATTTATTATCATCGTGAGCAGATGCACCTGAACAATCATATTTCCAGGTCATATTTATTGTAGAAAGAAATGCTTGAAAAAAAAAAAAAAACCACTGTGGAATTGCCATATTTTTTTTTTTTTTTGCACATTTTCTAGTAAACCCTATAAAACGGACGGTGTCAATCAAAAGTGTCGCTGGTTCCACTGAAAAAAAAAAGCACGCGCACACGGCTTTGTCAGCGGGAAAATGTAATGTTACAGCTCTAGGAAGAAGGGAGGGAAAGGTGAAAGCGCAGAAATCAAAAAAATAATAACATTGCACATTGCTTGATTGCACACCGCATAAGGGGTTAAGTGCTCGGCCGTGTCAGGTAGGGGCCAGTGTGACACTCAGTGCTGGCTTATTATACTATGGACATAGATGTGTCCACACTGCTCTGTGTCACCCACTGTACACAGCAGCCACAGAAGGGAATAGGAGGCAGCAATCCTTCATTTATTACCCTGAGCCGCTGCCTCACCCCTCTCCTGCCTGACTGTGAAGCGTCACCCTGCTGTCAGTGACTCCGGTATCCTGTACTTTATATACACCAGCCATTTCAGAAAACTTACTGAAGGACCTTAGTGATGTCACTGGTCATGTGTGCAGTAAGCAGCCAATCACGGGCATTGCCAGTCATCCCACATGTGCGCACTCCCTGCTCGCCGTCTCCTAGAGCTGCGGCCGTGACCTTCAGGCCAGGTGACGGATAGCAGGAGCGGAGCGGGATGGCGGAGGTGTCGGAGCGCGGGCTGTACGTGGCGGTGCTGCTCAGCTTTGCCGCCGGGGTCCTTGTCGGTTGGCAGGCGAACAGACAGCGCAGGAAGTACCTGGACTGGAGAAGGAAGAGGCTGCACGACAAGCTGGTGGAGACCCAGAAGAGGCTGGACCTGTCCTAGTGCGGAGCCGGCGCCCTGCCTCTGCCCAGTGACTGAGCAGCAGGTATTACTGCGCACTCCTCACAGCTATAGAGTCTACAGTATGGACACGGACAGTCACTGGGGTGGGAGGTCACTTCAAGAAATAAAGTTGCAAAATTCAAAATGTACAAAACTGTAATGGGGGCAGATCCCCCCCCCCCCCCCCCCCGCAGCAGTGTATCAGCATGACTGCATAGGAGATAACGGTGAGCAGCTCAGCGCCACTTCATTAGCCCCCAGAAAAACATCCACACTTTCTCTATGCAGAGAAGCGCTGGATTATTCTGCCAGGTAAAACCACAAGCAGCGCCATATTATACACAGCACACCGTCTAGAGTAGGTCCGCTCGTATTACCTACTGGGGTCTCCCTGAGCTGTCATGGAGTCGCAGCTGCAGGGAGGGCGCTCTAAGGCGATGTACGCACGATCAGGAATAGCTTGCAGACATTTCTGCAGCGTTTCTGAATCTCTTGGCAGCAAAAACGCTGCAATAAAATCAACAGCTTTTTTTATGCATTTTGGCCTGCGTTATCTCCAATGCATTGTATAGGAAAAACGCAGGGTAAAACGCACAAAGAATGGACATGCTGCTTCTTTTTGTGCACATGAAATTCAGTCAGGAAAAATCTTGATCATGTGCACAGATCTTGCGAAATGTCATAGGAAATGATGGGATGAGGTATGCAATGCGTTTTTGGCCCATTTCTGCACAGAAAAAACGCACCAAAAATGCTCTGTGTGCACATAGCCTAAATATGTGACTTAACCGTAGAGGGGCTCTCTGAATGTGCCACCCATAACCGTAGAGGGACTCACCGAATGTGCCACCCATAACCGTAGAGGGACTCACCGAATGTGCCACCCATAACCGTAGAGGGGCTCCCCGAATGTGCCACCCATAACCGTAGAGGGGCTCCCCGAATGTGCCACCCATAACCGTAGAGGGGCTCTCTGAATGTGCCACCCATAACCGTAGAGGGGCTCTCTGAATGTGCCACCCATAACCGTAGAGGGGTGCTCTGAATGTGCCACCCATTACCGTAGAGGGGCTCTCTGAATGTGCCACCCATAACCGTAGAGGGGCTCCCCGAATGTGCCACCCATAACCGTAGAGGGGCTCTCTGAATGTGCCACCCATAACCGTAGAGGGGCTCTCTGAATGTGCCACCCATAACCGTAGAGGGGTGCTCTGAATGTGCCACCCATTACCGTAGAGGGGCTCTCTGAATGTGCCACCCATAACCGTAGAGGGGCTCTCTGAATGTGCCATCCATAACCGTAGAGGGGCGCTCTGAATGTGCCACCCATAACCGTAGAGGGGCTCTCTGAATGTGCCTCTCATAACCACATGTACAGTACTGTACTAAAATTTTAAGCAGGTATGGAAAATTTTTAACAACCAAGAATGCTTTAAAATAGCTGTGATCGATTGTAATGATTTATTTTTTTTTATCAGTTGCCAAAAACCAAACTGAATGAACAAAACAGAAATCTAAATCATATCACTATTTGCTGTGACCGCCCTTTTTCCCCTTTAAATTAGCATCATCCTTCAAGGTTAACTTCCACAAAGTCAGGGGTTTTGTAGGATTATAGTCAGATGTATGAGTAACTAATTATACCAAACAGGCATATAATGATCACCATTTTTATGGCTCACGAAGACATCTGTGCAACCCGGTCCAAGCATGTACCAGATGTGGTGCATCATCCCAAGTATGACACCTTTGTATACTTCTATAAGGCTGTCACGCTGAGGTCCGGGGACCCGCAGTCAGTCTGTGCCTTGACTGTGTTTCATGGATGTCTTCATAAGCCCTTATATATAGGTTAAAATACAGTTATAAACAGAAACAACTGTGTAGGAGGCTTATAACTGGGTGAGGAAGAGCCAAACTCTGCTACCACGGTGAGGTTGTGGAAGACAGTTTCATCTCACAGATCATACACCATGGCAAGACTAAACACAGCAACAAGACATGAAGTTGTTATACACAGGGCTGTAAAGTTGGTAAGCCAAACCACCGACTCCACGACTCTGACTCCCTCATACACGGCTCATGTTTAAGTGATAAATTTACTCTAGCACAGATTCATCTCAGCTAAAAGTCTAGACCCTTAGATCAGGAATAGGACATTTCATAACTTTCCCAAATTCTTAGGAAATATATTCCCCATAAACTGCATTGAACTACTGTACCCAATTTATTATATATTTTCGGAGTTTGAGTCGGTCCATTTTATACCGACTCCGACTCCACAGCCCTGGTTATACAGCAGATCTGCCTAAAACTATTGCACAGTACTGTATGCCCATTGGTTTGAACCCACAGACATCCGCTTATTATAGGTAAATGAAGGTTTAGTTTTAAGGAGGTTGTCCAAAACTGGAAAAATATGACTTTGTTCATTCAAAAACAACACCACACCTGAACATGGATTGCGGCTGGAATTACAGTTCAGTTCTATTAACCCCTTCACACTACATGAAGGATGTATAAATGTCATGGAGCATGTCAGGGACATACAAAAAAGTGTTGAAAAGCCGTTGATTACTACTACTATGCGTTGTTTCTATCTGCAATATATCGGATACAAAATAATCATTCCACTCCTAGGTTCTTTGTGAATAGTTTCTGTACAGAGGTTATATTATGATAGATAACCTCTTTAATATTCAGCCGTGTGCAAATTGCTGATATTGACTGGGCCTGAGGTCACCACAGTGAGGGTCACGCTGGCTGATGGAGCGAGATCCTGGCTACTGACCCCCTTCTATAACATATATGCTAATTTGTCATATTAATAGCGTTGCACATTAATGTTTTACAACCCCTGCAATGTATGCACAGAAAGTGGTATCTAAGAACTAGAATAACCTGCTCTTTGTTTCTGTCCCTTTTTTTAATAGAACATGAAGAGAAGATAAAGGAAGAGCTGCTTGGAGATGCCATTATGTTTTGACACAGAAACCATTTTTATCTTTTAAATTTTGTACAGAACAGAATTGTAATGTTTATAAGTAAATTTCTGAATATTTGACAACTTGGCCTTGTTGTTTGTGTTTTATTCTATTTTCAACAGACTGCTGAAATACTTCTGTTTTATGATATGAAATCAAGGATTTTAATTTTGTGCTCACAGCAGTAAAAAAACAAAGTGCTAGTGCTTAGTTGGTCCTCAATGGCCTGTGCTTCCTTCTCCTCTCCTCAGAGCAGACATTTCTGACCATCGCCCGTGTGCTAAGGACAGGACCTGGTAGCACAGACTAGTGGGTACAGGACCTGCATGGATTACTCACGGTGGATATTCTTTCTATTATTTTTTTTATTGAGCCTTTTTTGGAATACATCTTATCAGTTGGAAAATACCTTTATACTTAAAGGGTTTGACTGCTATTTTAAGATGAGATATATGATCAGTGGGGGTGCGACATCTGACCCCCTGCTGTTATCGGCATGCAGCAGCTCTGTCATTTCTATAGTGGTCACGGTCGACATCAATAAAAACGTAGTGACCAAACTCTTTCTCGATCACTTTATCATAAACTATGCTACAAGTCATTAAGGGAAAAGATCAGATGTTCTGACTATCCTCTACAAAGACTAAGTTTGTGAGCAAAAACTATAACCAAGCTCAGTGATTGGCTGCAGACCTCACATGTTCCTGAGCCATTATGTCATGTCTGCTACATTACGTGCAGAGCCATATGGGACCAAGAAGTGTTGGAATTGGGGCAGTGGAGAATTATTATTATTTATTATTATAGCGCCATTTATTCCATGGCACTTTACATGTGAAGAAGGGGTATACATACAAGAACAATTACAATAATCTTGAACACAATGTGACGGCGACTGGTACAGGAGGAGCGAGGACCCTGCCCGCGAGGGCTCACAGTCTACAAGGGAAGGGTGAGGATACAGTAGGTGAGGGTAGAGCTGGTCGTGCAGCATTATTTGTGGAGTGGTGGTTACTGCAGGTTGTAGGCTTGTCTTAAGAGGTGGGTCTTCAGGCTCTTTTTGAAGGTTTCCACGGTCGACGAGAGTCTGATGTGTTGGGGTAGAGAGTTCCAGAGTAGAGGGGAAGCACGGGAGAAATCTTGTATGCGATTGTGGGAGGAGGAGATTAGAGGGGAGTAGAGCAGGAGATCTTGTGAGGATCGGAGCTTGCGTGCGGGTATGTAGCGGGAGACTAGGTCAGAGATATATGGAGGAGACAGGTTGTGAATGGCTTTGTATGTCATGGTTAGGGTTTTGAACTGGAGTCTCTGGGCAATGGGGAGCCAGTGAAGAGATTGACAAAGAGGAGAGGCCGGGGAATAGCTTGGGGACAGGTGGATTAGTCGGGCAGCAGAGTTTAGGATGGATTGGAGGGGTGCAAGAGTGTTGAAAGGGAGGCCACAGAGCAGGAGGTTTCAGTAGTCAAGGCGGGAGATGATGAGGGCATGCACTAGTGTTTTTGCAGATTCATGGTTGAGGAATGTGAGGATCCGGGAGATATTTTTGAGTTGGAGTCGTCAGGAAGTGGAAAGGGCTTGGATATGTGGTTTGAAGGAGTGTTCAGAGTCCAGCGTTACCCCAAGGCAGCGAGCCTGAGGGACTGGGGACAGTGGGCAGCCATTGACTATGATGGATAGGTCAGTTGGGGGGGTTGAATGAGATGGCGGAAAGATGATGAATTTTGTTTTGTCCATGTTAAGTTTTAGAAATCTAGCAGAGAAGAAGGATGAAATAGCAGACAGACACCCGAAACACAGTGTCTGCTAATTGAGATTTTGGTTTTGGCTTTTATCCTAAGTCATGTGACAAGGCTCGTTAAAGAGACGATATTGACTTTTAGGATTGCTACTTCCTATAGACGGCACTAGAGTTCTAGTTCTCTTCTTTATGAAGAGACAATTTGCAGCTATTCAAATACTTTTTGCTGTTTATTTCTCATGATTTGTGCACTCTAATTTTTATGCTATTTTTTTATTCTGTTTTTTTTGTGGGGGGGAATGTAAATGGGGATAAAAAAAAAAAAGAAATACGTGTTTGATTTTCAATTTTTTTTTATTTAAGACAAAAAGAGCAAATTAAAACAATTTTTTTTACCTATTTTTTTCTTGCCTTTTCTTTCATTTTTTTTTCATTTCACACTTTGGGCCCATTGGAGGACATTTAAGTACATGTATTTATTGCAGATTCTGCCTCCACGTCCGCTGCAGAGTTTATCTGGGTTGGCTGCCTGGGTACCCAGTGATCATTAAGAAGGTAAGTACTGGTGATGCTTCTGTTTCCTGACATTATACACTGTGCTCGTTCAGTGTTTGCAAATATAGTGATGAGCGAGTATGTTCTGTTAACCCTTTCGGCGAGTATGCTCGGGCTGAGCTCCGAGTATTTACAGCTCCTCGGTGATGTGTTTGGGTATGTGCACACGATGCAGAAATGAAGCAGAAAATTTCTGCATCATTTCTGTATCTCCCTGGCAGAAAAAACGCATGCAGATTGTGCATGCGTTTTTCCTGCAGAATACATGCGGATTCACATGCGTTTCCACATGCAGATTGACAAGCGCTTTCCAGGCGATTTTAGCATCGCCTGGAAAGTGCTTGACAACTAGGTCACACTATATAAATCCATGCAAACAGCATGGATTTATATCGTGTGACCCGAGATAGTGTATATACTTACCTCCGATGGCCCGCGCTGTCCTGCTTTACACTCCGTTCTCCCGGCTGCCGGCAACTTTGAATTGAAAGACCTGCCGACGTCAGCGTCACGTGACCCGTCACATGACTCTGACGTCAGCGCAGGTCCTTCAACTCACTGCAAGTGCCGGGAACCAAGCAGGAGCGGTGCGCGGGCCGACAGATGGTAAGTATATATATATTTTTTATTTTATTCTTGTTTTACAGCTTTTTTAATGGTACCTGGGTGTGGAGGAGACTCTCCTCTTCTCCACACTCGGGTACCATCCGCACATTAGAACGCGCCAATTACGCAAGTACAGATGCAGTCTTGCGGAATTGGCGCGTTATAATGCAAGTCAATGGCGGCGAAAACGCCGCGTTTACGCAAAATTAATTGACATGCTGCGGATTTTTGAGCGCAGCGTTTACGCTGCGGAAAAATCCGCATCATGGGTACAGCGCATGCGGATTTCAATTGGGGAACATTGCTGCCCTTCTACCATGCGTTTTTCATGCGTTTCCGCGGCGTTTACGCAACTGCGGAAACGCATTAAATACGCATCGTGTGAACTCAGCCTTTGAATCACTCCCGTGTGCATGATTTGCGACTGTTTGACAGCTTTATTATATGTGAGGAATGTGTAAGAAAATGTGTTTCAAACAATGGTCAGGAAGGCAGAAGTTGTAATAAACCATATCTGCTTCTCTGTGCGGAGTCCAGCTGTTTCTATGGTTTAGCGGTGCGCTCTCGGGATACATATTTTTAAATTAAATTTAGCATTTCAGAAAATAACATAAGTATACAATACTAGGAGATAAGGAATAATTTGTGAATACTTCCCGCGCTGCTAAAGATAGAAGACATCCTTACTCAAGAGTTTATTCCAACATGCGTTTTTTATTTTCAATGCATTTTGAAGTGTCGAGCACTTCTTCAGGAAATGACCACATACAGAATTTGTGCTACTTTTCTCCTTAGTGTTTTATCAACTATACAATACTATCAGATGCAGTCTTCAGGAAAAATACACAGCGGTTACTTCTAGTGAGTAATGGGTGACTTTGTTGCTCATGGTAGATGTTCTTTTTCTTCATATTCATTTGAGCCAGACCATGAATAATTCTTCGAGCTACATGTCATCTCTTCAGATTTTGGTGTCCAGATCCTTGGCTCTACAGATACACGTATGTAGACAGAAGGAGGGAGGAGCTAGATGCAGAGCTCCTCCCCCTCCCGTCTAAATAGAATTGTATCTGTAGCAGCTGCCATCTCCTATCTCAGTAATGGGAGAGTCTTCACTACAGATTTTACATCAAAATTGAGACTTTTGATAATAACTGATCAATTCTGACAGAGAGAAGCAAATCTGATATGAAATAAGCTACTTTGTAATATATGTTATGTACTATTGATTTAATAAATAAAAATGACATTTACGCTGGTTTCCTCACTCATGAATGGTGGAAGAAAATGGTGGCAGGAGAAAGATTTACTCACAAATAGGCAATAAGCTTATTGGTTGCTGAATCTCTTAAAGGCAATAGGCTTGGGGGTTACAACTCGAACTGGCATAAAATCAGCAGGTGTCTTGTACTCGTGAGTCGTGACCATGCGGTGCAGTACCTGTGTCTCTGAATGCAGCACACTTTCTCTCGGCTGAGTTCAGCCTCCTCTTCTGGTAGTATGACTGCAGTAGCATGTCTGGTGATCTGCACTTTTATGGTATACTCATACAAATACTGTTGTGTCAAAACTATTTACTTGCAAGCATCAGCATACAGCCTTTCTCTGCCGTGACTATTTCCTTGCCCTTATATATAGCTTCTACTCGGGACTCTGTCAGCACAGAATGATTGTTGAAACCAAGTACAGGCGTTCAGTGCTTCAAGGTGGGGCCAATCATTTATATACACCTTCCCACCTACTTCTTGATTACATCTATCTCCACCCTTCTCTCATCTATGAAGCCAGAGTTGTCAGTCAAAGAAGAGAAGGGGTGTGGTGATAACATGCAGGTGGGAAAGTGCATGTAAATGACTGACCACACCATGATGCACCAAGTGCCTGTACTTGGTTTGCGTAAAAAAAACAAAACTTATTTCTGTATAGTTTTCTATCGAGGACTTCTTATCAGATGCGATTGATCAAAGTATCAATATCACGATACTCTTATAAAAAAAGTATCGATTTATTCTTAGATTGTCCATTAAAAAGAATGATTGCAATAGTTACATAAAATAGTTACAAAGTGATTGTCCATTTATCCTTAATTAGCTTAATAGTTGAGATTCACCCATCTTTTCCTGGGATCCTGGATGGTAGATTGCGTCTGTCTGTGTCCAGCACGTGTCTCAGGATGATGATAAAGGACGTGTCTCCTTGGGCCTACATCAGCAGCTGTTTTCTTCACACATAGATTCTCGTCCTGTGTCCTGTGAAATGGCAAGAGCGCCCCTCTGTCTCTAATATGGGCTTATATAGGCCCCCCCCCATAGCACCTGTTCTTCTGCATATGGTACTGAACTAAAAATACACACACAAATAGCGCATGTCATTTAGAAACCCTAGCACGATGGCTGATGCAATCTTATGCAATGTATGGTACAGGATTTAGAATAAAATGAATATCCGTAATTAATATTTAACAGTTTGAACAGTCATTGTCATTCCCAATTCCCTTTAAAGGAATCCTTTCTGCTCCTTCTGTGGTTGTACTCCTCTACAATGCTGGTGCTCTCTGTTGCAGGTGGGGTGGTCTGTCCTGGGACAACCTAGTACATGACAGTCGGAAGTACTCTGTTAATTGCTTGAGTGCTCAGTTGTGCTCACCTGTGGCTCATACTATAGCCTTGGTGTAGAACAGCACCATATGTAACAAGGCGCCCCTACATTAAGCGTGAGGCATTTTCTCTGCTGCACTCCGCAGCTCTCCTACCGGGCTGTCCATCTGCATGTGCTGATCTCTATTAGCAGTAAAAAAGGACCTACTTATGGAACCTGTCCTGATACACTGGGGGTAATTGAGGAAGGACCTACATTTTAATGCTGACTTCATGCTGCCCTCAGAACCAGCCATGTCACCAGCAACGCCATGTATGTAAGTACAATGGGCATGACTCTGCCTGGATAAAGGTACAGCAGGAGAATACCCAACATGAATCAGGACAAAACATTCTAACATTTGCATAAATAAGACATTTGCGTAGCATTAAGGCAACTTTGGCAATGAGATGGTATCTATAGCAACCAGGTCAATGGTAACCTATGTTGACAACTAAGTATATGACAGCCCCATCATCTTTAATGTGTATTGGGGCTCGAGTGATGCAATAAATATCTGAAGTCAACTCTGGTCAGTGCTGCGATTTACGCTTGTGACATCTTTTTATAGCAATAAATGTCCTTCTATAAAAAAGGAAAGTTGTAAGTAGCTGACGTTGTTGCCGGGGTTGTCCTTATCTCACTGTTACATTCTGAATTCTTCTAATAGTTTGGAATATATTATCAGTGGAACACAAGGCCACAGGGGTGGAAGGAGTTACTGTATATGTGCTATAGAAGCCCTGCTCACTAGTGAGGCTCATGTACACAGCTACATTAGAGGGAGTACTAAGGATGCCATAGAGGTGCGTGATCCAACAACTTCAAGAGCACCTGTCAGCAGGATTGTGCTAATTAAACCACATACACTTTCAGGTGGGCACCGTTACACTGAGTAAAATTATACCTTTGATGATGAAAACGTCCAGTGGTTCTATTGTAATCTTTATTTTCAGTTGTGCCATAATGATATACAGTGCCTACAAGTAGTATTCAACCCCCTGCAGATTTAGCTGGTTTGATAAGATGCAAATAAGTTAGAGCCTTCAAACTGCAAACGAGAGTAGGTTTTATGAACAGAAGCATAAATCTTACAAACCAAAAAGTTATGTTGCTCAGTTGAATTCTATTAAATTTTAAACATAAAAGTGTGGGTCAATTATTATACAACCCCTATGTTTAATATTTTGTGGAATAACCCTTGTTTGCAATTACAGCTAATAATCGTCTTTTATAAGACCTGATCAGGCCGGCACAGGTCTGTGGAGTTATCTTGGCCCACTCCTCCATGCAGATCTTCTCCAAGTTATCTAGGTTCTTTGGGTGTCTCATGTGGACTTTATTCTTGAGCTCCTTCCACAAGTTTTCAATTGGGTTAAGGTCAGGAGACTGACTAGGCCACTCCAACACCTTGACTTTTCCTTTTTGAACCAGGCCTTGGTTTTCTTGGCTGTGTGCTTTGGGTCGTTGTCTTGTTGGAAGATTAAATTACGACCCATCTTAAGATCCTTGATGGAGGAGCGGAGGTTCTTGGCCAAAATCTCCAGGTAGGCCGTGCTATCCATCTTCCCATGGATGCGGACCAGATGGCCAGGCCCCTTGGCAGAGAAACAGCCCCACAGCATGATGCTGCCACCACCATGCTTGACTGTAGGGATGGTATTCTTGGGGTCGTATGCAGTGCCATCCAGTCTCCAAACGTCACGTGTGTGGTTGGCACCAAAGATCTCGATCTTGGTCTCATCAGACCATAGAACCTTGAACCAGTCTGTCTCAGAGTCCTCCAAGTGATCATGAGCAAACTGTAGACGAGCCTTGACATGACGCTTTGAAAGTAAAGGTACCTTACGGGCTCGTCTGGAACGGAGACCATTGCGGTGGAGTACGTTACTTATGGTATTGACTGAATCCAATGTCCCCACTGCCATGAGATCTTCCCGGAGCTCCTTCCTTGTTGTCCTTGGGTTAGCCTTGACTCTTCGGACAAGCCTGGCCTCGGCACGGGAGGACACTTTCAAAGGCTGTCCTGGCCGTGGAAGGCTAACAGTAGTTCCATAAGCCTTCCACTTACGGATGATGCTCCCAACAGTGGAGACAGGTAGGCCCAACTCCTTGGAAAGGGTTTTGTACCCCTTGCCAGCCTTGTGACCCTCCACGATCTTGTCTCTGATGGCCTTGGAATGCTCCTTTGTCTTTCCCATGTTGACCATGTCTGAGTGCTGTTCACAAGTTTGGGGAGGGTCTTAAATAGTCAGAAAAGGCTGGCAAAAGAGATCTTTAATCCACACATGTGAAGCTCATTATTCTTGGTGCCTGAACTACTTCTTAATACTTTAGGGGGACCAAACAGAATTCTTGTGGTTTGAGGGGTTGAATAATAAATGACACTCTGAATTAACTTTTTACGTTTTAAAAAAAAAAAAATTCTAAAAAAATTTGCTGCAGTGCATTTCCCACTTCCAGGCTGATCTACAGTACAAATGTCACAATGCCAAGTTAATTCCGCATGTGTCAACCAGCTAAATCTGCAGGGGGTTGAATACTATTTGTAGGCACTGTACATGTTCTCTGGTGCTCTCATTATGTATTCATGTATGCCTATCTGTGCCTTCTGACAGGTCTCTGTGCTTTCAATGACATGACTACTATTTTAAATATTGCCTGTGTAATTTCTGTTCAAAACTGAAAATTTAAATCCCACAATATGGCTGCCGCGGCCCGCGCATGAGCAGAAGCACCTTTTGATTGCCAAGAGATGCTACTGCGCAAGCGCAGGTGCCATTTTGCTTCAGGAAAAAGAATTTGGGTGCAGCAATATGGCGCCGCGCATGCATGAGCCTGGTGTGAAAAAACTAAGAGGGAACCCCCTAATGGATATCTCTCTGAGCGCCTCTTCTTTCTGTGAACATTTCAGTGTTAGGCAATGTTCACACATGTTGGGTTTTTCAGCTTTTTTTGCTGCAGATTTTTATGCAAATTTTCAGCTGTGTTTTGCTGTACCAGCAAAGTCTGTGAGAAACCAGAATTATCTCTTCACACATCTTGTTTTTTTTTTTTCTGTGTATTTTGTGTCCTGGTTGGGGTTTTGGAAAATAGACCATGTCACTACTTTCAGAATTTTTTCACCCATAGGAAGTAATGGGTGGTGAAAAAAATCGCTGAAAAAACGAACCAATAACGCAGGTACATTTTTTCAGCGTTTTTGATGGCAAAATAGAATGGGTTCTTTTTTTTCACAGGACTTTATGTACATGTCTAAATAGATAGAAGGAAAGTGAAAAAAACGCTGAAAAAACGCAGCAAAAACCGCAGCAAAACCTGGGTTTTTGACGCAGCTGATTTCCTGCCAGAGATCAGTTTTGCTGCAGATTTCTGACATAAAAAAACCACATGTGGGAACATAGTCTAAAACAGTTTTCTGTAATGTGGAATTCTTTCTGTATTTCATGATGCCAGTGGGTCGAGCAGTATGAAAACCTGAATGAGGTAGTGTTAGATGAATCGGACAATTGCAGCAGAACTTTGAGGGAAAATCTGGAACGTGTAAATTCAGCCTTAGAGTAGAAGTGGATTTTCCTCTGTTCATTCACTTGCAATAAATCTACTTCACAACGTGAATTGACAAGGTCAGTGGGTTTGAGATCCACAGTGTGAGGGTGGTGGGTGTGGACCCAATGCCCCACTGGCCGGGTGTGTGAAGTGGCTACCCGCTCTTCACTAGAGCATCTGATGGTGAGGATAGGCTTGAGTTGTTAGGGTAGCCACCAGGTGCCCCTCCGGGGCAGTGCCTGGACCTGCAGCAGCTGACCAACGGGTCAGGGCAGGGATACAAGGCACCGAGGGCATAGGCATAGACGTGGTTGGGAAGTCCAAGGTCGGAGCAGACAGCACAGGTACAGAATACAAAGCCAAGGTCAGGAGCAGACAGAACGGGTACACAAGTCGGGTCGGTAGCAGGAGAGGCAATACAAACATGCACATAGTGGGGGATTCTAGGAGACGAACTGCACTATGAACCTAAGTTCAGGCACGGTGTGGAGCTGCCTAATATGATAGGCCAGGGAAGTTAAACTTTGCAGGACACACAGGGGTTAAATTCCTGCAGACAAAGTGTCTCAGATTGCTTATCAGACTATCTTATGGCCTTGTATCATGACTATTTCCCAATGTTATTCTACGTAATGGTTGTTTAATAAACTTTTTCTACTTTTATTGTATACGCTGTTGAAGGGTCCTTTCTTCCTATCGGTCTGTTGGTTCTTTTGGACCTTTTCATTAAATGAGAGTGTTCTTTGGATTTCTAAATTCCTGCAGAGTCTGGCTGTGCCTCCCTATAACCATGTACAGATTCTCAGCAAGAGGAGGATGCAGCCATGCTGGGAATGCTGCAAGAGGGCATTCAGTGTGATGTCCTGAGACTGAGAACAGCAGTGTCGTGAGCACAGTGAGTAGAACAGTGCTGAGAAAGCATGCGAGTTACCAGCGTGACACACAGCATGTCAATTTATGCTGCGAAAATCAATGTGAATGTCACCCTTTGCAATGGGATTCAAAGTAGGATTCCTTGTATGAAGGAAACCACACCACATTAGTACATGAGTACAGAACCACCACGTTGGTTTTGGTGGTGTATTCCTGTACTAATGATGGATCTGGTGCTGTGTTCATGTACTGATTGTGGTTCTGGTGATGTATTCATGTACTGATGATGATTCTGGTGATTTATTCATTAATTGTTCATGATTCTGGTTCTGTATTCATGTACTGATGATAGGTCTGGTTCTGTAATCTTGTATATACAGTACAGACCAAAAGTTTGGACACACCTTCTCATTTAAAGATTTTTCTGTATTTTCATGACTATGAAAATTGTACATTCACACTGAATGCATCAAAACTATGAATTAACACATGTGGAATTATATACTTAACAAAAAAAGTGTGAAACAACTGAAAATATGTCTTATATTCTAGGTTCTTCAAAGTAGCCACCTTTTGCTTTGATGACTGCTTTGCACACTATTGGCATTCTCTTGATGAGCTTCAAGAGGTAGTCACCGGAAATGGTCTTCCAACAATCTTGAAGGAGTTCCCAGAGATGCTTAGCACTTGTTGGCCCTTTTGCCTTCACTCTGCGGTCCAGCTCACCCCAAACCATCTCGATTGGGTTCAAGTCTGGTGACTGTGGAGGCCAGGTCATCTGGCGTAGCACCCCATCACTCTCCTCCTTGGTCAAATAGCCCTTACACAGCCTGGAGGTGTGTTTGGGGTCATTGTCCTGTTGAAAAATAAATGATGGTCCAACTAAACGCAAGCCGGATGGAATAGCATGCTGCTGCAAGATGCTGTGGTAGCCATGCTGGTTCAGTATGCCTTCAATTTTGAATAAATCCCCAACAGTGTCACCAGCAAAGTACCCCCACACCATCACACCTCCTCTTCCATGCTTCACGGTGGGAACCAGGCATGTAGAGTCCATCCGTTCACCTTTTCTGCGTCGCACAAAGACACAGCGGTTGGAATCAAAGATCTCAAATTTGGACTCATCAGACCAAAGCACAGATTTCCACTGGTCTAGTGTCCATTCCTTATGTTCTTTATCCCAAACAAGTCTCTTCTGCTTGTTGCCTGTCCTTAGAAGTGGTTTCCTAGCAGCTATTTTACCATGAAGGCCTGCTGCACAAAGTCTCCTCTTAACAGTTGTTGTAGAGATGTGTCTGCTGCTAGAACTCTGTGTGGCATTGACCTGGTCTCTAATCTGAGCTGCTGTTAACCTGCGATTTCTGAGGCTGGTGACTCGGATAAACTTATCCTTAGAAGCAGAGGTGACTCTTGGTCTTCCTTTCCTGGGGCGGTCCTCATGTGAGCCAGTTTCTTTGTAGCGCTTGATGGTTTTTGCAACTGCACTTGGGGACACTTTCAAAGTTTGCCCAATTTTTCGGACTGACTGACCTTCATTTCTTAAAGTAATGATGGCCACTCGTTTTTCTTTACTTAGCTGCTCTTTTCTTGCCAAAATACAAATTCTAACAGTCTATTCAGTAGGACTATCAGCTGTGTATCCACCTGACTTCTGCACAACACAACTGATGGTCCCAACCCCATTTATAAGGCAAGAAATCCCACTTATTAAACCTGACAGGGCACACCTGTGAAGTGAAAACCATTTCTGGTGACTACCTTTTGAAGCTCATCAAGAGAATGCCAAGAGTGTGCAAAGCAGTCATCAAAGCAAAAGGTGGCTACTTTGAAGAACCTAGAATATAAGACATATTTTCAGTTGTTTCACACTTTTTTGTTAAGTATATAATTCCACATGTGTTAATTCATAGTTTTGATGCCTTCAGTGTGAATGTACAATTTTCATAGTCATGAAAATACAGAAAAATCTTTAAATGAGAAGGTGTGTCCAAACTTTTGGTCTGTACTTTAGATGATGGTTCTGTATTCATGTACTGATGATTCTGAAGCTGTATTCATATACTCTTGTAGCTTCTGTTGATGGATTTGGTGCAGTATTTATTTACAGATCGTGGTTCTGGTGCTGTATTCATGTACTGATGGTGGTTATGGTGATGAATTCATGTATTGATGGTCATTCTGGTGATGAATTCATGTAATGAAGATGGTTCTGGTGATGCATTCATGTACTGATGAAGGTTCTGGTGATGCATTCATGTAATGATGATGGTTCTGGTGATATATTAATGTACTGATGGTCGTTCTGGTGCTGCATTCATGTAATGATGATGGTTCTGGTGATATATTAAAGTACTGATTGTCGTTCTAGTGCTGCATTCATGTAATGATGATGGTTCTGGTGATATATTAAAGTACTGATTGTCGTTCTAGTGCTGCATTCATGTAATGATGATGGTTCTGGTGATATATTAATGTACTGATGGTTGTTCTGGTGCTGCATTCATGTAATGATGATGGTTCTGGTGATATATTAAAGTACTGATTGTCGTTCTAGTGCTGCATTCATGTAATGATGATGGTTCTGGTACTGTTTTTTTTTTAAGGTTCCATTCAGCATCCGGCCTTGCAACACCTGCTACTTCTCCTGTCGATCAGAGTGGACTCTGAGTTGAACTATATCCCAGCATCTCTATAACTTCATTCAACGAACACTACTTGGACACGCGACTTCTAACAGTGTCTCCGACCTTGCCTCTCCCCCCTCCCCTGTGTCCCCAAACAAAATTGCAGCACAGTCTAGAGCCTTGCAGTTTACCTTTACTCAGGTTTACTCGGCAATGGTTCCTTTTTAAAATGATAGGTCCTAGCCAGTTACCCAATATAACCAATCTGCTGAAGTCAACGCCACTATTATGGGACAGTAAACACGCAAGGTTAACCAGAACTGGCAGTGTATAACCTGCAGTAGCCTGAGCCTCTCATCATCAGAATATAAACTGGTCCCTCTCTCCCAGTATTTTCCCAATAAGATGAGTATACGACTGACTGTAATGATAATTTCCACTTCCTCGGCCCTTACAGTGAAGCCTCAGAGCAGTCTCATGGCGAGAGTCACTATATTACAGGCATTCAGTTTACAGCACGTATCTCTATCGCCACCAAGTGGTAGAAAACGGAACTGTATTCTGATCGTTCACTGCAGTCATGGCCGAGATTGTTTCTATGGTAACACAGAAGCTACAGCCGCGGCGCATTGTGATGACGTACGTAGCGCCGCTCCGGGCACCAACGACTGGCAGAGGTTGGAGAGCTGCAGGACACCGGGTATTCCTAACATAGCTGGAGTCTGCTCATAGCCAGTAGCGGTCATCGACTGTCTGCTGAGGTGCGGTAGTAACTGATGGACTACAAGTCTCAGCATGACTACGTGTGAGCAGTGAATGAATGCATTGCTGTTTCATGTGCATTGTATGATACCTTATAGATGAGCCTTAGTGCACTATTAGGCTGTGGGCACAGGAGATGGGAGGCAGCGGACAATATACATTATAAACAAAGGCCACACTGAGCTTATTGAGGCTGATCCGTCCAGAGTCCTGTGAAACCGCGTCATATCCACTTCGATTACTCTAAAGGCCCTGTCACACATAACGAGATCGCTAGCGAGATCGTTATTGCGTCATGGTTTTGGGATCGCTGGGGAGATGTCAAACATGCAGAACTTTCCAACGATCTCGGCCGCCCCAGCGATCTAACCAACGATCTCGGCGGTCGTTGGGACGCTTTCACACAGCAGCTATTTCAACGATCCACACCGTTATAGGGACTGTACTGTGTCAGAAAGGCGTGCATAAAATTGCTTTTTTCCGCGCCCCCCTCATCTGCAGTTGGTGGACGCTACTGCATTCAGATTGGGTGGCCTTGGTTTAACACTGCGTCTCCGGTCAGATGGGATCTCTACTGCGTCTCCATTAAAAATGAAAACTCATTTGAGACCCCAAACAATACCTACCTCGCTAAAGATGCCTGGAGAACGCTGGTGGGATCTGAAAAAACAAGGACGCAGTAGTGACCACCAATCGGGGACGAGGAGCGCAGAAAAGTCCAATTTATGCACGCCTACATGTCTCAGTTCTGAATCGCTAACGAGGTCGTTGATAAGGTGTCAAATACAGCGATGCACACTGCCCAGCGGGAGCGCAACGACCCAGGAATGGTCCAGGAAGCTTTTTAACGATCAGCGATCTCACAGCAGGGGCCTGGTCGTTGCTACCTGTCAGACATAACGAGATCGCTATTGCGTCACCAAAACAGTGACTCATTAGTGATCTCGCTAGCGATCTCGTTATGTGTGACGGGGCCTTAAGGCTGTGTTCAGACTCCGCTTCTTTCCATCAGTTATTGAGCTGGTCCTTTAAAAAAAAAAAGGTGGATAAAGCGCTAACAAAATGCTCAAAAGAAAAAATGAATATAAGGATTTCAATGTAATGATGACGTGCTGCTCATATGTTAGGTCTTTTGAGCGTCGTTTAACCACTTCAGGTTCCCAAAGGCAACAATTGGATATAAGACATAGGCAGAGCGTTCTTCAGGCATCTTCTGCTCTATACCCTCACAATAGCAATGGGGAAACCAAACGATTTGTTTTCACAATAGAAAGGAGGTTTCACTCACGGCAATGAGGCTTTCTTTGCTAAAAGCTCTGCAGCCAGATACTTGTAAGTCACTAAAAGGGGTATTCCCATCTCCAAGATCCTATCCCAATATGTAGTAGGTGTAATAATAGTAATATTAGCAAATACCTCCAATTAGAAATGTAGTATAGTTCTTCTGATTAGCTATGTCTCTTTCCTCATGTGCAGGCATCGCAGGACCTTAGGTATCCATGGTTACAACCACTGATCTAGTGACATCTAGTTGCTAGTGGTCGTAACCATGGATACCTAAGGTCCTGCAGTGCCCTGCACAAGAGGAAAGAGGCATAAGAAATCAAAAGAACTATACTACATTTCTAATTGAAGGTGTTGGCTAATATTATTATTACACCTACAGCTTATTGAGATAGGATCTTGGAGATGGGAATACCCCTTTAAGGTAAGATGAAACCCTGCCATGAAGTCTTTCCCCCCACTTTTGGAGCCTTTGTTGGTGCCTGCCATTTATTCCAAGCACAGTGTGCTCCGCCTGTGGTGTCTACTTCATGCATGTTCCCAAAGGTTTTTCTATGGGATACAAATAATGGATGAAGAAATATGTGTATAAAAAAACACCAGAAAACATTTGCAAAAAATGCATAAATATAATGATGTTTCTTACAAGCCAAAAAAAGTCCTAAAAAGCTATGACGTATATTACTTTATTACTACTATTTTATGAGATTGGTGTTTAGTTTTCCAATTTTTCTATACAATGTTAGTGGTCCATGACCTCGCTGTAATCTGCAGAGATGAGCAACCGCTATTGTGCTGTATCTGTACAGATCCAGCACTCCAGAGACCCTCCTCAGGTCATTGGGACCACCAGTTATCATGTTACCTATCCCGTGGAGAGCTGATAATTCCATTTATATTCCAACAATTTTGCCGGTTTCTTTTTTTAAGTCAGCTCCATCCAACTGTCCACATATTTTTTTTTTCTTTTTTGCTAGGTGAATTGCTGAACAAGACAATGTCTGTAAAAAAGACAAGAGGACCTTTGCAGAACATTATAAAAGTGACAGATGACTTGAAGCGCCAGGTATTTATTTATGTTACTTATATATCGCCATTAATTCCACAGCTCTTTACAGACATCATCGCTGTCCCCATTGGGGCTCACAATCTAAATTCCCTATCAGTATCTCTTTGGAGATATACATTTCTTCTAAAATGTTTCTAAAAGTGAGGAGGATAAGGTAACGGGATGACTATCTGATGTGTATAGGGGTCTCCCAGCTCTCCCCTGACAGCAGAGCTCAGGGGAAGAAAGACCAGGCATGTTAGATGCTATTACTGACGTCTGGTGACCCGCTCTCACCCATATCTCACCTCTATGGGACCTCTGACTGGCATCCCACATATCATACCATGTATGATAAATCTGGATGGCACAGATACCAGCCTGCTATGGCACCATCATGATTTCCTTGTATTGCCGGTATATTCACCCACTGATTCATGATCTGGAGGACAGAGAATGACATTTTAGGATTTGTTTGCTTCATATGAGTAATACATGTCCAGGATGATTCGATTTCATGTTTATCTTTCTTATAATTTGAGACATGAAACCAAATCTCATCTTGATTCACTTATAGGCTGCCCCTAGCTCAGAAGTACTTTCCTAAAAACTTTAGGCAATTGTACACACAGCATTTTCCCAATATATTTCATATCCTGCAGAGGAAATAGCTGTGAAACGATCCATCATCTGCGGTAGGGGAGCCAGCTATTAGTTTACAGACACAGCAATGGCGAGCTGATTTTAAAGGAGAAAACGGCAACCAGCTAAGCTGCATCTCAATGGTTATATAGAATTACATGGCTGACAAGCAGGTGAACATCATCCACGAAATATTCATATGCCACCAAAGTAAAAGCCAGTATTACAGAGTGGCTTTATGTTCTGGCTCTTAGATGGGGTTCAGACTTGTGGATCCTCCTCTCTGACGTCCATGTGCCCTTGTAGGAACGAGACAACCCCTTCAATACCAGGGTCTTTAAAGGTAAGACAGGAGCGTTTAGTTGCTGCCCTGCTTCCTCCTAAATCAAACTGGCCGTACACATAAAATGTCATCTAAAAATCCCCATCAGATTTCAGAGCAGTTTCCCAATCTAAATGCCATTTTACTAGATTTTAGGATCTCCTTGCAGGGATTTCACTCTTTGGCAGTCGGTAGCGTTCAAACACAGGCACAAAGTTCTTATGGCACCAAGGAAGGTTTATTACAGTTCATAACACTTCCAGCATAAGGCAAAGATATACAGCCTTGCTCCAGCAAAAAGGCAAGCAAAGGAAAAACAGTGACAGGCAGCTTTCTGCCTATGCACAGTATACACAAAGTTGCCAATCAGTGGTGTGGTTGGGTTATACAGAGCTTATTCAGAGAACTGCTATATCTGCAGCGGATAAAACAGTTTTTAATCAAAACTGCAGCACTGCAGGAATCTGGGTCTCTGCCCCTACCTCATGCAGCTCTCAGGTGTGGTAGCAAAAACCTGGTGACAGATTCCCTTTAAGGACCACTCAGTAATACATGGAGTTCAGTATAGCAGTAACTTACAGTGGCAGGATGATGAATACTAACAAAATGCAACATTAACTCCTGAATGCTCAGGAGGAAGAGTATAACAGATAGAATTGTAAATTTGGCCCACCAGTCCACTAATCCTGGGAATCTAAGAGTATGGGCTTTGTGGTCATTTCCACTGTATACAGCCACCATTCTGATGTTTGGTGCCAGATATCTTCACTACCCACGCTGATTGGCCAAGCCTTTTCTTTACAGTTACTTGTAGCAGTCCAGCTGTGTGTCTCATGACAGCTGTAACAGTCCAGTTTTGAGGCGCATTCAGCACAACCTTGTGGCCTTTTACAAGATCACTGCAGCACTCTCCTTACTTTCTGCCAGGCTGGGCTGATGCTGATACGGCTTTCTGACAGACTCTATCTCAGCAGCACCTATTTGATGATAAGCAGTAATGCTGCAAAGTTCAGCACCACTGCATGCAGCAGCCTGACGGACACAAGCATGGAGAGAGAAGACAGGTGGACACAAGCATGGACAGAGAAGACAGGTGGACACAAGCATGGACAGAGAAGACAGGTGGACACAAGCCAGCAAGGGATAAGACACCACAGAGAAAAAAAATATATGAGTTATAGCCTATACAAGCTTAATATCTGCCTACAGATCCCTGTGCTTATTCTTTTAATGACCTCTCATTACTGAATATTCTCAACAGCAGACGATGAGATGATCTCACTTTCCATACCAATGCAGGTTATCTTTCACTAGTCACTATAGAATACGGCCATGTGAGGAGTCTTCTATGCGTACTATGTAATCCTCAGCATTTAGAGGAATCCCCTCCCCATTCTTTTATATTGCAGGTTGGTAATTATACATATCTCATGTTCCTTTCACAATGACTTGGCTGTTATTAGCATTAGTTTAATTGTGATCATTTTTTACATTGGGTAAATGCTTCTTCTTTCTCCAGTCTTCTACTCTTCTGGTTGAACCTTTGAAGCCTTTTTAGAGTACGGAATTACCCGCTTTTATAGACACAAGGTAGCTGGAGCATTCACATCAGCTTTCATGTCAGTCCGAGCTCCTGGCACAACTCTTGGACAACGACTTGGAATTTAGATTGTCCTTTTATCTCCTGCTTTGGCGGTAAAGATAGCAACTCCCACAATAACAGTATATTAAAAAAATGTCTGCACAAATTATTTGTTCAAATAATTCAATATTTAAAGGAGATCTGTCAGCAGGCTTTCACCCCCAAACTATTTATATGCATATGTATCTTCTTCAAAGACAAGTCCAGCAATATCTTTACACGACCAGTCCGTTTTTCCATTAATCAGCGTTTGAAAGAATGTGCAAAGGAGGTTGGAGTGCTTTTTGACTGTGGCAGCACTTCCAGAGCCTCTCTATTCCCTGTTCAGAACTTTCTCCTGCCTGAGTGACAGCTCTTTTGCTGTGTGACTTCAAGCAAAGAAACTGTCAGTCAAGCATGTGGACAGGAAATAGAGCTGGAGTGACAAAGGCTTGGGAAGAGCTTTACATGCCAAAAGCACTTCAGCCTCATTTCCATATCCATTAAAACTGTTATTTTTCAGTAATAGAGAAATGGACTGGCCATGTAAAGGTATGGCTGGATTTCTCTTAAAGGGCTACATGCGCATATATATTGTTTGGGCTGTGAAATCCTGCTGATAGATTCCTTTTAATGTCGGTCCTTTGGTGAATCTACACTTTAAGGGGGTTGTCCAGCAGATTCAGAAGTGAAAGGGTTTATTCCCATCTGGGACATTATATGTCATAAATGTCCAAAACATGCGGGTCCCCCCTTGAGCTTGTGTTTATTGTAAGAACAGTATGGAGTTGTGTGCCACCAGGAATGGAGAGGTGGGCGCGCATACTCTGACCTCTATTCTATTACATGGGAATGTTACAGCTAATGTGCTCGGCGATATTCAGAGCTCGACGCCCATGATGGCGCCTCCTTATTAACAGAATCGTACAATGGGGCGCTGTTCTCAAGTTAGTTGCAGATCCCATCATTCAGTTGCAGTAAAGACATGGTTATTTAATCTAAAAATATATTTAGGATGCAGTAACATATGCTGCTGCAGATCACTATAGAGGTGTTGTATCCACCTAACTCAGTTGTGATGAATGTTAGGACCTGTTCACATGTCCCTAGGTTTTTTTATGTCAGATATTTTTTATTAAGTTTTCAGGTTTACAACAAATAAATCCCTAAAATGTCCCCACCAGCTCCCCACCCTGCATCCCATCCAACCTCCTAGTTGAGTTCACTACTGTGTAAATGAGCTATTATAAACCACCTTATTAGGTATCATTGACAACAATGGACTCCATAGCTCACTTATGTAAAATGTAGCATTTTACAATATAACATTGTTACCTTTTTAGCTGTTTCTTCTTATTCTTAAATTCAGAACCTGGAAACCATCTATGTGCAAGTTAAATGGGTTTTCTGGGATTTTACAAAATTGGCCCTCAGATGTGGAATAATATAAAATAAAGAAATAACTATTACTTACCACTTGAATTCTCCACCACTCCAACACCGCCGCTCTGGTAGACCCAAAAGTGATGATGTCCCACCTGTCAAGTCACTTGACTGCTGCATCAATTGACTATCCTCAGTGGTGACGATGTACTGAGTGTGAGAGCAGTGATTGGCTGCAGCAAGCAGGTGACTGTATTCACTGTGTGTGCACTATACAGGCACCGGGGGCCTCGTGAGACACTGGACTACATACATTGACCAATCTGGTATGAAAGAACACAACTGTAGGGCAATTCTAGTATTATTACGCCAATCCGGCCCCCTCCCCATTCACTGCAGTATGCCAGTAGACATCCAAAACACTAATTAGAAACGAATAATTTTAGATCCATCATTAGCATCTCTTATGACATGTCAGTAAACCATTCCATAAAAATGCAATTGATGGGTTACTTTCACCAGTTACAAGTGAAAAATAATTGGTGGAGGTCCCGGTGGTCATATCCCTAACCATCATAGTTTTGTGGTATGCTGACATGAATTGATTCCTTACCCAGCCCCAGGATCTTTAGCTTGATTACTAGCTCAGTGTCTGATTTACTTCCATGGTGCATAATGTCACACAGTGAGCTACCAGTCAAGCTAAACGAGTTAAGGGCAACATTAGGTGAGGATAGTTAAGTGATCTGTCATGCCCCAAGCACTTTAAGGGCTTGTCTCCTTTTAGTTAATGTTTGTTCATGAGCAAAGTTTGGTATAAAAAAAACTACAAGAAACAAACCACGCTGTATTCACCTTCCCCAGGAGGACCAACAAGTCTCTTCAGCTGCTCCCGGTTCCTGGCATTGGATGACAGCGTGACAGCCAGTCAGTCTAACAACTCTGGGTGGGACGTTTCATGGTGACTGGCAGAGCCACTGAGCTCACTGATTGTCTACCGCTCTGTCAACGTGATCTTAGTGACATTAAGTTGTTTCAGAAAAGTATTAAAGGGGTATTCCCATCTCCAAGATCCTATCCCAATATGTAGTAGGTGTAGTAATAATAGTATTAGCAAATACCTCCAATTAGAAATGTAGTATAGTTTTTCTGATTCACTATGTCTCTTTCTTCATGTGCAGGCATTGCAGGACATTAGGTATCCATGGTTACGACCACTGATATAGTGACAGTTAGTTAGCTAGTTGCTAGTGGTCGTAACCATGGATACCTAAGGTCCTGCAATGCCTGCACATGAAGAAAGAGACATAGCGAATCAGAAAAACTATACTACATTTCTAATTTGAGGTATTTGCTATTATTACTACACCTACTATATATTGGGATAAGATCTTGGAGATGGGAATACCCCTTTAAGCCTGAAAACTGAAATGAACTCTGAGTTCTCTCACGTGTATCAGATATATTTCACCTTTTGTATTTTTTTACTTTCGTAAACGGGATAAGCCACAAATATAGATATTTACATTGCGAAAATGAATTAATGAATTCTAGGCAGTTATGCAATAAAGTGAAACCAATGGCTGCTCTGCCTAATTGTCATTTGCATTGATAAAGTATTTTTTGGGGTGTGATGTTTAAAAGGACGTTCAAGACTATTGAGTCATTGTAATTCATATGATACTAGGAGTGTCAGCATAATGGGAACACAGGACCACACCTTTGTGTTACCTACACAACAACTTCTGAAATCCTTTTAGGTATTCCACCTTCTCAGACACGTGAAAAACTGACTTCGGTATCAGCATGTTATTCATACCTACAACATGAAGTGACTCCAAAGTCGTAGCAATCTGGGAGGTTGGAAATAAGAACGCGGCTTAAAATTTGAGTGTTGAGTTTGTGTTTATAGGTTTCTTTTTTTGAAAATTAAGAAAAGAAAAGAAAATCCCAAGTAAGTAAAAGGTGACAGACTACAGCTGCTCTTTGGGTATTGTAAAAAGGTTCCTTCTAACAGAAACAGGGAGTGTCCATAGTTGAGAAACCTGTTTTGTAAAGGTCCCGATAAACATTTGATTATTGTTGGTCGAACATGGCAATCTGAACAGATTTGGCCAACAGTCTAATGTCCCCATTGTCCAGATGGATGATAGCAGGGTACAGAAGGATCTGGCATGTCCGATTTGGGACTACCAGACCTTTTCCGTTAGATGTAAGCTGCCGCCAAATATCTCTGTTGGTGGCTCTTTCATGGAGAACACAGAGTGCTCGGCTGAACCATAGTTCAAGTAACCGCTTTCTAAAATGTATTGGGGTATTAGAGTCATTTGCAGTGTTTGTCGGAACTATGTGTCAGGATGTTTGCTGACATGTGCCTACAGCATTCTGCATACACTCCTGTGTTAAAAAAGTTATGCCATTCTGTATAGGTTTTGTTTGCGGGATGCCTCTGTAAGAAATTTGTTCTGCTGTAAATTCGAACATTGGCTTCAATAAAAGTTTGTTGGTTAAAATAAAAACAACAAATGTTTTACCTAACAGAAAGAATGAGCCACGATCCCGTGCTGTCCTGTCTGTATACTCTTTTTCCTCCTCCTCTGCCCAGGAGCTGTGGTATGATCAGACCATGTTCCTGCACGGTCAGACACAGCCATTACACAGTACACAGCAGGGGCACATTTATAAGATTATCTCAGCACAGGAAAAAAATTTTTAACACATCCAATAGTGTAACTTATTATTTTTTCCAAGATCTATTGATTAAAATGTACTTTGATCGTGGGAAAACCTCTTTAATGCGCAGATACAGAATTATGGAATGTAAATTACAAAGTTGCATCCTGATCGATCCCAACTTTTGGGTTACCGTGTTGTTATTGCGTAGAACCACCTTTTCCTTCAGAGATTCCACTTTTATCTTGCAGTCTAATAACATAATTAGACTTTACCATTTCTATTATTCTTTTGTGTTCTAGTTTGATGATTTACTTCAGGAGACCTTAGAAAAGGATGTTCTGGAGCCCAGAACCGGAAAAGATGTTTATAAAAGGTAATGTCATATCTATAAAGTAAAAAGTATAGGGTGATAATTTACAGTTTCCGCCCCACACCTTATTAATATCCAGTATGTAGTAGTATTATAATTAGCTCTCTGTATTCTCTAAGTAGTTGCACAGTTAAACCTTGAATGTTCTGCTTTTCTTGTTCAACTAGCAAAGACTGCCAGTAACTTTATTACTAAAGATGCAGCATTTAAAAATGTATTTTTTACTACCTTATTCATCTTCATATAGATAGAAAAATTAAGATTTTTGTTCATACTGCCCTTCAAAAAACCGTAAATGTGTTGTTTGTTGGCTTAAAAAAAATAAAAGAAGCAATAATCATCTAAACCACTCCCCGCCGTTATCACTCCGGTGCTGCCCGGTGGACCTTTGCAGTTTCTACTGGCTCAGCACACTGAAGATACTACTGTAAGTAGGTCACTGCTGCATCCATGATTGACTGAGCGGGCATTTCCTAACAGTTCCTGGATTTGCATCTTTTTCTTTTGTTGAGTATAAGCCATTGATAAAATGTTTTTATCTGGCTCTGATGGAAAGTTAGAGAATGGCAGGGTCTACAAGGGGTCACTCAGTTTGGCAAACCCCTTAGCTTTCTTTTTTTAAATCAAATAATTTTTATTTAAACATTTTCAACATGAACAGGTAAGTTGCCAATCACATCCTTTCAAATTTCCTCACAACTCCCATCCCTTCCCGCCGGCTCTTTCGACTTTAAAGGGGAGAAACAGTTTATAGACATTGCCAATTTCTTCACATTGTAAAACTTGTTTCTCATGCAATAAAAGGATTTATTTTATTACGTATCAGATGTGTTGGTCACTTTCTAACTCTCCCTTATTTATTAACATGCACAGTTCATTTAGCTACTTGTTATCAATCTGCTAATTATCAATTAGCTGGAGTCATTACATTTATATTACAATCGAATCTGATTTATCTAATCAATGCAGTCGCTAACATTCTTGACTATGTTAATGTCATAGGGGCCAGGCCGGAGAATCCAAACAAGGTGCCCACAATTTTTCAAATTTAAGAGGGTTCCCCCTTCTCTGGTACACATATCTCTCTAGTCTAAGTATATTGTTGATTTTAGGGATATATTCTTTTATGTTTGGAGGTTCATTGTCTTTCCAGTGTGAAGCTATCAGCTTCCTTGCCTGGTACAGTAGACGGAGGATAGCTATCTGATGGGCCTCTTCAGTTGGTAAACCATTTACATATCCCAATAGACACACAATAAGATCTTGGGGAATCTCACATTCAAACACCTTGGACACAAGATTTAGAATCTCTCTCCAGAATCCCCTAAGTTTAGGGCAGTTCCCCATTGCGTGACATAGATCTGCATCAGGATTACCACACCTATAACAGTTTGAGTCGTTTTTGTAACCAAAATTGTGTAAGCGCACAGGGGTATTATATACTCTATGGATTAGATAGTATTGTGAAAGTTTTTGCCCCTTGCTTGTCGACACTAGTGGTATGGACTGTAAAATATCTTCCCATGTGTCTTCCCCTATTGGGCCCAGGTCTTGCTCCCATTTAGTTTTAAGATTACTACCTTGTTTTTTGAGGACCTGTTCCATTAGACATTTATAATGGAGCAAGATTACGCCTCTCGTTGACCGCTTCCCCACCACTGTATCCAAGAAAGCTGTTCCTCTACTTTGAATAATAGGCTTCCGACCATTTTGTGTCATGAAGGCGTGCCTCAACTGCAGGTATTTATAAAATCCCTTGCTAGAGACCTCAAACTCATTCTGGAACTCCTGGAAAGACTTAAACCTACCATCCTTGACTAATTGTACGATCTTATAAAGTCCCAGTCTTTGACATTGACCAAACCCCTCCAGTCTATCGAATTGTGGAAAATTAGAATTATTCCATATGGGTGAGTATATTGAGTATCCCACTATGCCCATCATCTTTTTAACTTTAGACCATATTTTATGAATCCCTCTGATTGTTCCTCTCACTAGCTCGTAATTCCTTAATCTTCCTCCTTCCAGAGCCTCCACTAGGTTGCTTTCTCCTAGTACATGCCTAATCATTCTAGCGGATGAGGATGGGAGTTCCGGGCTCTCCCACCCCCTCAAATGCTGTAATTGTGAGGAAAGATAATACACCAGTGGGTCAGGAACCGCAAGTCCTCCACCCCCCTTCGGTCTCTGCAGGGTCTCAAGTTTTATCCTTGGCACCTTTAAGTCTCTAAAAATTCTATTAACTTTATAAAAAACTTGTAAAGGAAGCAATATTGGTGCATTATGCAGCAGGTACATTAACTGTGGTATGAGGATCATCTTAATTAGACTGGTTCTCCCTATCACCGACAGGGGCAACTTACACCAAGCTGCAATTTTGTTTTGGAATTTACTTAAAAGGGGGTCAGTGTTTAGATATACATACTTCTCCATATTCTCGCTTATTTTAAACCCAAGATACTTAAATGAGTGGACAATTTTAAGTTGTCCCACTTCCATATCTTCATTTGAGAGTTTAGTTCCCACCGTCATAGGCGCTTATTTACCCCAATTAATAAAGAGGCCTGACAAAGAGCCGTAGTTGTTAATAATTGCCATGGCTTCCCTCAATGATTCCGGCGAGTTAATCAAGAAAAAGAAGTATATCGTCTGCATATAATGCGATTTTTTCTTGATGGTCCCCTGAACCCTTGGGGAGAGGCGAATTGCTGCAGCCAACGACTATATAGCAATGGTGAACAACAGTGGAAAAAGTGGGCATCCCTGCCTTGTGCACCTTTGCAAGGGAAACATATCTGATTTAAGGCTGTTAACCTGAATTTTGGCTTGGGGGGGCAGAATAAAGAAGCTTAATCAAGGAGATAAATGTATTCCCAAATCCCATGTGTGACAGTGTACTCCACAGAAAGGCCCACTCTATACTGTCAAAGGCTTTGGCTGCATCCAAAGATGCTATAGCCCTGTAGTTGTTATTTTGATTAGGAAAGGACCTAGAATTGTTGGGAAGCTGAAGGTTTAAGTACAGTCTACATATATTAATCACTGTTGATATGTTTGGCATAAAGCCTGCCTGGTCTTGGTGGATTATGGACGTTATTACTTTGTTAAGCCTATTGGCTAGTAACTTTGCCAGTATCTTAATATCCACCATAAGTAATGAAATAGGGCGATAAGGTTCTGGGAGCAGCATATCCCTTCCCTCCTATGGAATCACTGCAATTATGGCCTCATTCATGGACGGTGGAAGTCTCCCACTCTGTAATGCCTCATTGTAAACCTCCATCAATTGTGGAAGAATATATTTGCTATACTTTTTGTAAACCTCTACTGGGATACCATCCTCTCCTGGTGCCTTATTATTTGATAAGGAGCCCAAGGCTTCTTCTAATTCCCCAAGTGAAAGTGGTTTGTCTAAGAGTTGGGATTCTGTGTTTGTCAGTGTAGGGAGAGAGAGAGGGGAAAGGAAGCCCTCTAGGTCTTACTTCGTGGGTTGTACCTTTGAGGCATACAATGAAGCCTAGAAATCTCTAAACACCCCAAGTATATCCGGGAGAAAGCAGAGCTCTACTCCCATCGAATCTTTGATAGTCCCAATATATGATGATTTTTGTTGTGCCTTAACAACCATAGCCAACATGTGCCCTGCTCCCTCCCCTTCTTCATAAAATGTCTGCTTCATAAAGAACCTCTTATTAGTCACTTTTGTGATTAAGTGTTGTTTCAGTTGACCTTGAGAATATTGTAAGTTTTTATTTGTTAAAGTGGAGGGGTTCTGCACATGCTCAGTTTCTTCCCTTTGCGCCTCCTCCATTAGGTACTTCTCCAGTGCTCTGGAAGATGCTTTAACACCATTAACCTCTTTAATCAACAGCCCCCTTAAAAATGCCTTTAGGGCCTCCCAGATCATCAGTACAGAGGCCGTGCCCTTGTTGACCTCCAAGAATTCTGTTATTAATTCAGGGATATCATTGTCGGGTGGTATGACCCCCAGCCAAAAAGGATTAAACCTCCAGGAACGATTGGGCAAACTGCCATAACCAGAAAAAATTAGTTCCACCATAAGCGGTGAATGATCCTATAACGGGTCAGGGAGGCGGAACCTCTGAGCTACTATATAAGGGGGTGGTCCTTGTAAGGGAGCGGGTGGCGACCAGGGAAGACGGGCAGGCAGTCACAGCAGGTGACCGGGACAGTCTCTGAGTGAACGGGCTGGAGGTCACGGCAAGTGACCGGGGCAGTCTCTGGATGAACGGGCAGGAGATCACGGCAAGTGACCGGGGCAGTCTCTGGATGAACGGGCAGGAGGTCACGGCAAGTGACCGGGGCAGTCTCTGGATGAACGGGCAGGAGGTCACGGCAAGTGACCGGGGCAGTCTCTGGGTAAAGGGTAGGTACGACCTGTGATGGCAGAGCCTCCAGGTAGGCTAGCAGGCAGATGGTTGATGTGTGCTCCCAGGTGAGCAAGCGAGAGTCTCTGGAGTGGCAGGTGGTCACAGCACGTGACGGCGGAGCCTCCAGGTAGGCTAGCAGGCAGGTAACTGGTGTGCGCTCCCAGGTGAGCGGGCAGGAGTCTCTGGAATGGCAGGTGGTCACAGCACGTGACGGCGGAGCCTCCAGGTAGGCTAGCAGGCAGGTAACAGGTGTGCGCTCCCAGGTGAGCGGGCAAGCTGGTCCATAGACAGACTGACAGGAGTTGGAGGGCAGACCGTCGGACCTCAGGCTAGCAGGCAGGTAGCAGAGGAGCGCTCCCAGGTGAGCGGGCAAGCTGGTCCTTAGACAGACTGACAGGAGTCGGTAGGCAGACCGTCGGACCTCAGGCTAGCAGGCAGGTAAGCAGAATATCAGGCAGGAATCAGACAGCAAACTGGCAGGAATCTGGCAGGTAACTGGCAACGGGACCTGAGGGCTGAAGCAGAGTAGTGAACAGTGCAACAACATTGCTCGGGCACCTCCATTTTGGAGGAGGTGCCTTATATATGGTGAAGTCCTCCGGCCATTGGCCGGGGACTCCTTAGGACGGCGCGCGCGGCCCCTTTAAGAGGGAGGGAGCGCGCGCGCGCGCCCTAAGCACAGTGGCCGGGAAGGAGCGCGCGCTGCCAGCAGAGCGGGAGGAGGACGCCGGGCTAGGAGCAGAGAGGTGAGGGGAACAGCGTCCCTGCCTAGCAGAGGGCAGGGACGCCGGCGCTACAGTACCCCCCCCCCTTTAGGCCCCCCCTTTTTTAGGCCAGACAGAAATTTAGCTAGGATGAGAGGGGCATGGATGTTCTCCCGGGGCTCCCACGTTCTCTCCTCAGGACCAAACCCCTTCCAATCTACTAGAAAAAAGGTCTTTCCTCTTACCCTTTTGGTGGCAAGAATGTTCTCTACCTCAAACTCGTCCTCAGCAGAAACCGGAGCAGGAGGCGTACCTGTAGACTTGGAAAAAGAGTTAAGTACCACAGGTTTGAGGAGAGATACATGGAAGGAGTTAGGGATCCGTAAGTTGGCCGGGAGTTTCAATTTATAGGCCACCGGGTTGATCTGACTGATGACCTCCAGAGGACCGATGAACCGAGGCCCTAACTTGTAAGAAGGTATCTTGAGTCGGACATATTTAGATGAGAGCCAGACTTTATCTCCAGGACGAAATTGTGGAGGATCCAGGCGTTTTTTGTCAGCGTGTCTTTTCATCCGTTCGGACGACTGAAGGAGTGCGGATCGGGTACTCTCCCAAATGGAGGAAAATTTGCTAACGAGAGATTCCGCAGCCGGGTTGTCCACAGTGGTGGAGACAGGAAAAGGAATCCGAGGATGCTGACCGAAGACTACAAAAAACGGGGATTTGGAGGAGGATTCGCTCTCGTGATTGTTGTAAGAGAACTCGGCCCATGGTAGGAGATCCACCCAGTCTGAATGATGGGCATTAACGAAGTGCCGGAGGTAACTGGTCAGGTTCTGATTGATCCGCTCCACTTGACCATTGGACTGTGGGTGGTAAGCGGAAGAGAAGTCCAGGGTGACGTCTAGCAGTTTACAAGTGGCTCTCCAGAAGCGTGAGGTGAACTGTACCCCACGATCCGACACGATGTGGAGGGGCAGGCCATGAAGACGAAAGATGTGACGAATAAAGTCTTTAGCTAGCTCGGGTGCAGACGGGAGGCCAGGCAGGGGAACGAAATGAGCCATCTTGGAGAAGCGGTCAGCGACCACCCAAATGACCGTACAACCGGCAGAGACTGGGAGGTCAGTTATAAAGTCCATTGCTATATGCTGCCAGGGGGGCAGCAGGTACAGAAAGCGGAAGGAGGCGTCCGGCTGGCAGATGTCTCGGAACCTTGTTGCGGGCACAGGACACACAGGCAGAAACAAAGTCTATTACGTCCTTGTGCAGGGTAGGCCACCAGTAGTGCCGGGTAATAAGCTGGAGGGTCTTTTTCTGACCGGCGTGGCCAGCCAGTTTAGACGAGTGACCCCAGTGAAGGATCTTCTCCCGATCAGGTACAGATACGAACGTCTTTCCGGGAGGGAGACGATTTAGACTCACGGGAGCCACCTGCATTACTCTGGCGGGATCGATGATGTGTTTCGGATCTTCCTCGAGATCAGACACCAGAAAGGATCGAGACAAGGCGTCCGCCTTGACGTTTTTGTCAGCCGGGCGAAAATGAAGAACAAAATCAAAGCGAGCAAAAAACAAGGACCACCGGGCTTGGCGCGGGTTAAGTCTCTGGGCATGCTGGAGGTAAGCCAAGTTCTTGTGGTCAGTGTAAATTATTACCGGGTGAAGAGCCCCCTCGAGCAGGTAACGCCACTCCTCCAATGCCAGTTTGATGGCCAATAACTCTCGGTCTCCTATGGAATAATTGCGCTCTGAGGAGGAGAAGAGTTTAGAGAAGAAGCCGCAAGTTACCATCCTCCCGGAAGATGATTTTTGAGTAAGTACCGCTCCGGCTCCAGAGGAGGAGGCGTCAACTTCCAGGAAGAACTGCTTGTTGCCGTCCGGGCGATGCAGCACCGGGGCGGAAGAGAAGGCCTGTTTTAAGGAAAGAAAGGCCTCCTCTGCTTCGGGCGGCCATTCTTTGGGATTAGTACCCTTACGGGTGAGCGCGGAAATTGGGGCAGTCCGGGAAGAGAAGTGTGGTATGAAGAGGCGGTAGTAGTTGGCGAAGCCCAGGAATCGCTGAATGGCCTTCAACCCCTCCGGTCGAGGCCATTTCTCGATGGCAGACAGTTTCTCTGGATCCATTCGTAGGCCGGTCTGAGAAATAATGTAGCCCAAAAACGGAAGCGAGGTCTGCTCAAAGAGGCACTTCTCGTATTTAGCGAAGAGGTGATTCTGCCTGAGCCTGAGCAGGACCTGACAAACGTCCCTCCGGTGAGTCTGGAGATCCGGAGAGAAGACCAAGATGTCGTCCAGGTACACCACTACGCAGGAGTAGAGAAGGTCCCGGAAGATGTCATTGACCAACTCTTGAAAGACGGCAGGAGCGTTACAGAGACCAAAGGGCATTACCAGATATTCATAGTGGCCGTCCCGGGTGTTGAATGCCGTCTTCCATTCATCCCCCTGACGGATACGAACCAGGTTGTACGCCCCATGGAGGTCCAGTTTGGTGAAGATTCTAGCCCCCCTCAGACGATCAAATAACTCCGGAATGAGCGGAAGGGGGTACTTATTCTTCACCGTGATCTGGTTAAGGCCTCTATAGTCTATACAGGGACGGAGAGAGCCGTCCTTCTTTTTGACGAAAAAGAAGCCTGCTCCCGCCGGGGAGGTAGATTTCCGGATGAATCCCCTGGCCAGATTCTCCTCAATATATTCGGACATGGACCGGGTCTCAGCAGCGGATAATGGATAAATACGCCCACGGGGAGGAGTAGTACCAGGTAACAGGTCGATAGGGCAGTCGTATGGTCTATGAGGGGGTAGTGTCTCTGCCTCCTTTTTATTAAAGACATCAGCATAAGACCAATAAGGAATCGGAAGTCCAGGTAGATTAGCTGGGGTAGGAGAAGGACGGACGGGATGGACGGGAACCAGACAGGTCTTATGGCAGTCCTGTCCCCAGCGAAGGACTTCTCCGGTCTGCCAGTCAAGCACGGGTGCATGTCTCTGGAGCCAAGGTAGACCTAGTAAGAGGGCGTGAGAAAGTCCAGGCAGAACATGAAAAGAGATGCTCTCAGAATGCAGCATTCCCACCTGCAGAGTTACGGATTCGGTGATGAGTTGGATGGGACGTGGTAAGAGGCCCCCATCCACAGCAGCGATAGATAATGGTATAGCCAGAGGTTTGGTGGGAATGCGGTATTTTTCTACCAGGGCCTGTGAAATAAGATTCCCGGCCGCTCCAGAGTCAAGTTGGGCTAGTTCGAAATAACGATTCTCCCCGCAGATAATTGAGACTGACAGCAGCAGAGATGGAGAGGATTTATTCTTGTCTAGGTCGACCTCTCTGAGCGAACCTAGACACAGGCGTTTCCCGACCTCTCCGGGCAGGTACGGATCCGGTGCTCCTTACTGCCACAGTAGAAGCAGCTCCCCTCGGCACGGCGTAAGTCCTGACGGGTTTTGACCATCTTGGTCTGGTCGACCTGCATAGGCTCAGGAGAGTGTACCTGGGGAGAAACGGAGGGAGTGACGGATTTCTGAAAAGTAGGAGCTAGACGTGGAAACCTCCTCTCACGGGTGACTTCTTTGGCACGCTCCTGGAACCGTAGGTCAATCCGGGTGGCAAGAGTTATTAGGTCATCGAGAGTGGTAGGAATGTCTCGACCGGCAAGTTTATCTTTAATACGGCCGGACAGACCCTCCCAGAAGACAGATACCAGAGCGTCGTTATCCCAGGCCAGCTCTGAGGCAAGGGTACGGAACCGTATGGCATATTGGCCCACGGTGAGACTTCCCTGACGGAGGCGTAGCAGAGATGATGCGGATGAGGTCTTCCGTCCAGGTTCGTCGAAGACTTTCCGGAAAGCCGTGAGAAAGGCAGGCAAGTCGGACACCAGGGGGTCTCCTCTCTCCCATAGAGGATTTAGCCAGGCCAGGGCCTCCCCGGTGAGATGGGACATGATGAAGGCAATTTTGGCCCGGTCGGAGTTAAACTGGTGGGACAGGAGTTCAAAGTGCAGGGTGCACTGATTTATAAAGCCCCGAGCCTGAGCGGAGTCGCCTCCGAAGCGAGGAGGTGCGGAAAGCCGGGGTCCGGGGTAGGATACCATAGTATTGGTGGGCAGCGGAGCTGCCGGATTGCGAGTCATGGCTCTGGCGGTGGTTGCTGGTGGAGCAGTCAGAGTGTCCAGGCGAGTATTGACATTCCGCAGGTGACCCAGGATGGACTCCTGTTGGGACCTCTGACGGGACAGTTCATGACACAGGTCCGAGAGTGAGGGAGCTTGGGTGCCACCGGGTTCCAGGGCCCGAGCAAACTGTAACGGGTCAGGGAGGCGGAACCTCTGAGCTACTATACAAGGGGGCGGTCCTTGTAAGGAAGCGGGTGGCGACCAGGGAAGACGGGCAGGCAGTCACAGCAGGTGACCGGGACAGTCTCTGAGTGAACGGGCTGGAGGTCACGGCAAGTGACCGGGGCAGTCTCTGGATGAACGGGCAGGAGATCACGGCAAGTGACCGGGGCAGTCTCTGGATGAACGGGCAGGAGGTCACGGCAAGTGACCGGGGCAGTCTCTGGATGAACGGGCAGGAGGTCACGGCAAGTGACCGGGGCAGTCTCTGGGTAAAGGGTAGGTACGACCTGTGATGGCAGAGCCTCCAGGTAGGCTAGCAGGCAGATGGTTGATGTGTGCTCCCAGGTGAGCAAGCGAGAGTCTCTGGAATGGCAGGTGGTCACAGCACGTGACGGCGGAGCCTCCAGGTAGGCTAGCAGGCAGGTAACTGGTGTGCGCTCCCAGGTGAGCGGGCAGGAGTCTCTGGAATGGCAGGTGGTCACAGCACGTGACGGCGGAGCCTCCAGGTAGGCTAGCAGGCAGGTAACAGGTGTGCGCTCCCAGGTGAGCGGGCAAGCTGGTCCATAGACAGACTGACAGGAGTTGGAGGGCAGACCGTCGGACCTCAGGCTAGCAGGCAGGTAGCAGAGGAGCGCTCCCAGGTGAGCGGGCAAGCTGGTCCTTAGACAGACTGACAGGAGTCGGTAGGCAGACCGTCGGACCTCAGGCTAGCAGGCAGGTAAGCAGAATATCAGGCAGGAATCAGACAGCAAACTGGCAGGAATCTGGCAGGTAACTGGCAACGGGACCTGAGGGCTGAAGCAGAGTAGTGAACAGTGCAACAACATTGCTCGGGCACCTCCATTTTGGAGGAGGTGCCTTATATATGGTGAAGTCCTCCGGCCATTGGCCGGGGACTCCTTAGGACGGCGCGCGCGGCCCCTTTAAGAGGGAGGAGGACGCCAGCAGAGCGGGAGGAGGACGCCGGGCTAGGAGCAGAGAGGTGAGGGGAACAGCGTCCCTGCCTAGCAGAGGGCAGGGACGCCGGCGCTACAGATCCGAGAGCCCACGGGGCATATATTCAAGTTTACCAATCATCCCTGCAGCCGAGGCACTGCTTATTATATGATCTATACGTGAGAGTGAACCATGCATGGCTGAGTGACCGGATAATATTTTATTTTCCGGATGTCATGCACTCCATACGTCTATCAGCGCCGCCTCTTCTAGTACTCTTCCGAACTGGGTTTACCCATCCCTTGATCCAGCTGCACCCCCCCGAGAGTCTATCCATCATGTAGTGTACTGTATTATTAAAGTCTCCCACAATCATTAAGGGGCAACCGGGGTATTTACTAGCAAATATTAGGACGTTTTGGAGAACCTATCCCTTATACAGTGGAGGAACATTAATCGTAGTTATAATGACCAGAGTATTAAGTAACTTCCCAAACAGGCATATATATCTCCCCTCTTTGTCTATCTCTATATCAGTACATTGAAAGGGAGTGGAGTGATGAAACAAGATACTGAATATCTAGAGAACACTGAGTGATAACTTGATCCTATCCAGGAGGGGGGTAACAATTTGGTGGTTTGTGTTGTTGCATGAGTTTCTTGAAGGCATATTATTGAGGGCTTGCGTTTTTTGACATCATCAAGCACTGCCTTCCTCTTACTTGCGTCATTCATTCCTCTAACATTCCATGATATTATGCTAAATTTCCCAGCCATTTTCTGTTAGTGGTAGTAAACTGTAAAGATATTGTAATAAACAATGAACTGTTTCTATTGACATTTTAGCTATCCAACTAAGAGCTAGCTTTAATCTAATTAACTCTAAACATATCCTAAAATTAACCTTTAAAAATTGGGTCACCGCGACCGTACCCCAATATTTCCTCCCGTAGGGACTAGGGTATAGTAATGGGCCGTACTCGCACCAAACGGTCGCAGTGGGGGGGGGAGAAAACCCCTTAGCTTTCTGATCATCAACTAGAAGGGTTTACGAGGTGGAATTTGAGGGGGAATTACAGATTGTCCCATGTTTTGGTATGTGACCTGATAAAGGAATTTTATCAACTACAAGCTGAGTTTGGGATACCTACCTCTGAATTTTATAATTACCATTCGTTGAGAGATGCATATCAGGCAGAGGGTTTATCCTGGAGGGCCACATACCTAAGAATATGATAATTCATAGAATTTCTACTTTGCATAATTCTAGTGGTCTGATCTCAGTATTATACAGTGTCTTATTAGATGTGGTTTTGGCAAAGTACCCATCACATTCTAAAATAAAATGGGAAAGTGTAATAGGCCCTATAAAAGATGGTCAATGGAAAGAAATTTTGGAGAGGATCCCGCAATTGACTCTGAGTGAATCCCATAGATTATCCCAGTTATATGTGTTACATCAAGTATACAGTTCTTATTCGACATAGTACTCCAGACAAATCCTATTTGCACTAGATGTAAAATTAACTCTGCAAACTTACTACACATGATGTGGTCCTGTCCTAATCTGGAACCTTTCTGGAAAAGGTGTGGAAATTGTATATAGTGTTTATTCAATTCACATAGTTCCTACTCCTTTAGTGTGTATATTGGGGTATGTTGAGGACTTGACTACTGATGAATATGGTAAGACGGTTGTGTGCTGTATATTGTTCGTGGTCAGGAAATTAATAGCTCATTATTGAGTAACGGATGAGGTCCCTACAATTCCGAAGTTGATAATAAAAACAACTGGTTATTGAATTTGGAAAGGGGCATTTATTTAAAAAGGAATGTTATTACAAAATTTGAAAAGCTGTTATGACTGCACAAGCACACTAGTACCGTACAAACCGGGGGAAGAAATACCTGAACCTGTCAGATCCCTGTTCAGACTGGTAAAAGCCCTACTCTAACCCTGGTCTGTCCCTACCTGACCACTGAGTTTGGCACCCTAAGATATCGCAATGGCGCTCCCACGCGATGGCGGCTCACCCTGAATGCTCCTAGTATCGCTATGCCTGTGTAGCAAGTCACTCGGAAAAATAGGTTATACACTAAAAACTGCAACTGACCCTGCCGATTCCTATACAGACTAGATATCCTGACTCTGCAGTCCTTAGTAGTGCCTGCAGTTGCAGAGATAGACCTAACCATAGACTAGGAGATGGCAACGCTGGCCTAAACTTGCTTCATGTTCCTCCTAAAGAACCAGGGGGCTGAGAAAAGTATGAATTATTTACAAGAGGACATGTGTGCTGAACAAAGGAAAGATCCCAGAGTAAGTTAAGTACTTAACGAAATACCAAACAAAGAATAAAGCAAGTAATTTAACAAATATACTGCATACTTCCTAATGATAAACAGAAATAGGTGCAAAGTATAGCAAAGAAACAGCAAAGCGAAAACCTTTAGCTGGAACATACAAATGAATCTATCACCAGCAGGAAATGCCAGCAGGGAGACAGAATATAAAGTTTCACCCAAAAGGTGATGGGCACACAAATGAAAACACCTGGTTTAAGCTAATCAGACTGCAGCTAGAAAACCAGAACCAAAATACACAAAAAAAGTTGTGTTTCTTCAATAAAAATTGAATTTTGAAAATAAAAATGTTGTGTGTCCTGTTGTACAGCAGAAAGAGAAGCCGACCACAGAACATAAACTCAAGGGATTGAATCCAGGAGCATGATAAAAGCTCTGAGCTCCATGGATTGATGGATCAGGGTTTGCATCAAGAGAGTTACAGAGATACCGTTTAGGTCTTTTCTGAATACTAGGCCTTTATAGTACATCAATTCCAGAAAAATTATATTTTGTGGTGAAACTTTTTCCAGCTTACCTGTACTCATTTGTATTTAATCTCTGTTTCAACAAGTTATCGGTAATCAACTAAGTATGATATTTTCTCCTTTACCGAACTGTGGTCTATATTTACACTTTGATATGACTTGTTATACTGCTTTGGGAGTCTGGTTCCCTTTTGTCTGTAATTGTCCTTAAATTTGAAAATCTTCAGTAAAAAATATTTGATTTTAAAAAAATTGGTTTTAACTGCTGGAAAACCTCTTTAACCGCTTCCCGACCGCCCACTGTACATAAACGCCAGCGCTGCCTGGGCTCTGTGCAGCGCCGACGTTTATGAACGGTCGGTGGTCCCGCAGCCCTCAGGACCCCCAGGGTCTTGCAAGTGCTGCGGTTGCGGTTCAGAGCAACAGCTCTGACGGGACATCATCGGGACCTGATTGGATCAGGTCCCAATGATGTTAACCCTTTGCTATCTTCTATATGCTGCGATCTATAGTGATCGCGGCATATAGAAGATAGTGAGAGGAGAGGGGGTCGTCCACTTACCTCTCCGACGGCCCCCTGATGTCTTCCAGGACCTGCCATTGTTATGGCAGCTGGAGGTCACATGACCACCTCCGGATCTGCCATATATGGTGTCCTGCTAGGCTCAGCCTGCAGCTGAGTCCAGCAGGAGACAGACAGTGTGAAACTGTCAGAAAACTTCTCTTGCAATGCAATACATGTCTATTGCATTGCATGAGAACAGTGATTAGAAAAATAAAAATTAATGTCCCATACAGGACTAAGTAAAAATGTAAAAAAAAGTACAAAAAATGTTTTCAAACTGTTAAAAAAAAAAATCACAAAATAAATAAAAATTAATGTCCCATACAGGACTAAGTAAAAATGTAAAAAAAAAGTACAAAAAATGTTTTCAAACTGTTAAAAAAAATCACAAAATAAATAAAAATAAATAAATAAAATATTAAACCAATAAATCCGTATATTTATGCAAAAACAAAAAGAGTACACATATTTGGTATCGCCGCGTCCGAAACAACCCAATCTATAAAACTGTCTTACTAATTAACTCTTTCTGTGCACACCGTAATAAAAATAAATAAAAAACGGAGCAAAAAACTATGCTTTTTCATCATATCGCAAACAAAAAGTGGAAAAAAATGCGTTCAAAAAGCGAAATGGAAATAAAAATGGTACCGCTGAAAACGTCATCTTGTTCCGCAAAAAAAAAAGCCGCCATACAGCTCCATCAGCCAAAAAATAAAAAAGTTATAGCTCAGAATAAAGCGATGCAAAAAAAATATTTTTTCTATAAAATTGTTTTATCGTGTAAAAGCGCCAAAACATAAAAAAATATACAGTAAGTGTAGTATCGCTGTAAACGTACTGACCCGAAGAATAACGCTGCCTGATCACCTTTACCACACGCAGAACGGCATAAAAAAACCTCAAAAAACAATTCCTGAATTGTTGGTTTTTGTTAATTTTACCTCCCAAAAAACGGAATAGAAAGCGATCAAAAAATGTCACGTACCCAAAAATGGTACGAATAAAAATGTCAACTCGTCCCGCAAAAAACAAGCCATCACATGACTCTGTCGGCCGAAATATGGAAAAGTTATAGGTCTCAAAATATGGCAATGCAAAAACTAGATTTTGCAAAAAAAAGCGTCTCTTAGTGTGTGACAGCTGTCAGTTATAAAAACCCGATATAAATCTGTTATCTCTGTAATCGCACCGACCCGAAGAATAAAGTAATCTCATCACTTATACCGCACGAGGAACGGCGTAAAAAATAAATAAAACCAATTCTTCACCTGCTACTGATTTGTTTATTATGTCTCCCAAAGATCGCAGTAAGGCTCTGCTCACATTTATCCTGCGCTCTGCGCTGAGCACTTACACCAGAGTTTCCGTGTAAATTTCCGTGTAAATACGTGATTCAGACGGAACCCATGACGGAAGATTGCCTGTAATGAGGCAGATATAGGCCACTGTGGATGCCATCTGGCCTGTGATCCCACGGTGTCAGTTTTTTTAGGCGTGCATAAAAGTGCGGTTGGCCACAGTTTTGTGCACTTCTGAAAAAAAGGACACCACTAAACAGAGGCCAGACGGAGTCCAGAGTAACTCTGCTGCCTCATTATAGTGAATGGATCCTGCAGGGGTTTCATCTGAATTACATCACTTGGAAATTTAGATGGAAACCCCGATGTAAGTGCTCAGCCTAGAGCGCCGGATAAATGTTACGTAAAATGTTCCCAATAAAAGCTTCAACTCGGTCTTCAAAAAAAGCTAGTCCCCATTCAGGTCTGTCATCTGTTAAAAATATAAGGGACTTCCAAGTTACTGGTAGCAGAAAGGCTCTGGAAAAGTGAAATGGCCCTTGCCCCCCAAAAGAAATTCTGAAAATTTTGTGCTCCAAAATCCAAATGCCTAATCTACAATAATTTGTTCTCCAAAGGTCAAATAGCGCTCCGTCCCTCCCAGATCTCGCCGTATGGCTAAGCGGTACAATACAGCCACATATGGGGTATTGCCACTTTTAGAAGAAATTGTGTGACACATTTCGGCACCATTTTTACCCATTGCCCTGTGTCAAAATGTAAAATCTGAGGGTAAAACATTTTTTTGTGGTAAAAATACAATTATGTTTTCTTCACTGCCCAATGGTATAAATGTAAAAATTAAAAAATACTCACTACTTCCCTATATGAATTCCTTGAGATGTGTAGTTTACAAAATGGGGTCACTTGTGGGGGTTTCTGCTGTTTCGGCATGTCAGCGACTCTTCAAATGTGACATGGTGTCTGCAACCTATCCCAGCCAACATAGCGCTCCTTCCCTTCCAAACCCTGCCGTGCGCCCAAACAGTGGTTTGCCTCCACATATGGGGTATCGGCGTGTTCAGGAGAAATTGCACAACAAATTTCATGGTGCAATTTATCCTATTACCCTTATGATAATGCAAAATTAAGGGATGAAAAATGTTTTTGTGGGAAAAATGGGAAAATTTTATTTTTACGGCTCAATATTATAAACTTCTGTGAAGCACCTTGAGGTTCAAGGTGCTCACCACACATCTAGATAACTTCCCTAAGGGGTCTAGTTTCCAAAATGGTGTCACTTGTGGGCGGTTTCCACTGTTTAGGCACATCAGGAGCTCTCCAAACGCAACATGGCATCTGCTAATTATTCAAGCAAATTTTACATTCAAAAAGTCTAATGGGCTCCTTCCCTTCCGAACCCTGCAGTGCACCCAAACAGTGGTTTTACCTCACATATGGGGTATCAGCGCGCTAATGAGAAATTGCACTACAAATTGTGTAGTCCATTTTTTCCTGTTACCCTTGTGAAAATAAAAAAATTGGGTCTAAAGTAACATTTTTGTGAAAAAAAGTTAAATGTTCATTGTTTTCTTCCACATTCCAAAAATTCCCGTGAAACACTTCTTGAATGTGGTTTTGAGCACCTTGAGGGGTGCAGTTTTTAGAATGGTGTCACTTTTGGGTATTTTCTGTCATAAAGGCCATTCAAAGTCACTTCAAATAAGATGTGGTCCCTAAAAAATATTTTTGTAAATTTTGTTGGAAAAATGAGAAATCGCTGGTCAACTTTTAACCCTTATAGCTTCCTAACAAAAAAAAATATTGGTTCCAAAATTGTGCTGATGTAAAGGAGACATGTGGGAAATGTTATTTATTAACTATTTTGTGTGACATATCTCTCTGATTTAAGGGCATGAAAATTCAAAGTTTGAAAATTGCAAAATTTTCACCAAATTTCCAATTTTTTCACAAATAAACGCAAGTGATATCGAAGAAATTTTACCACTATCATGAAGTACAATATGTCACGAAAAAACAGTCTCAGAATCAGGGGAATCCGTTAAAGCGTTCCAGAGTAATTACTACATAAAGTGACAGTGGTCAGAATTGAAAAAATTGGCCCGGTCACGAAGGCAAAAGCAGGCTCTGGCGCGGAGTGGTTAAATTTCTTGACTGGTTTCGAAAAATTATTTTCTTATACTCTGTAGCAGATGCTACATAAATAGAGTGTAGTCTCCAAACCAGTACTGTTCATCCATTAGTCATAGAGAAGAGCACCTACCTCCGGGGAATGCAGCATGTTTATAGATTTCAATGGGAAAGGTGTAATACTTCAGTTCCCCTTGGATATTGCTGCAGGGCACTGCTGTGGTGTATTTCACCACAGATTATAACTGATCTGTGGGAGTTGCAGCATTGTGGCAACTTGTGGTTATCGAATTATAGATATAGATAGCCCCTTCAAAAGGCTCGTGCACATGACCATGTTTTCGGTCCGAGTGTGATCCGACAAAAGATTGGATTGCTCTCAGACCAATATTAATCTAAGGGGCCATGTCCATGTCCGATTTTTTCCTTGGACTGTGCCGGTCCGTGGAAAAAAAATCACTGCATGCCCAAGTTGAATCTGATTATCGCACTCGGCCATACAAGCAATGGGTCCATCAGAAAATTGGACTACATTTGGATAACATCCAAGTGTGGTCCGATTTTCATGTATTGACACAGTTGAGAAGAGGGCGAAATTTCTTTCCATCTTCTCCATAATCAAACTAATTTTCTTGGATGAGAGAAAATATGGTCGTGTGACCCTTGCCTTACCATGACAGGAATTGTCCAAAACAAATTAAAAGGGTTTCACCAATGCCAACTACACATAGCACAAGTGCATTATATCTGTTGATCTTGCATGGATTATGGAATGTATGTGTAGATGTGAAGTCATTGCTGGCGCTCATCTCCCAATAGGGATGTGAGCAACATCGGACAAACCATTTCAGGCTGCTGACCCATGTTTTACAGGTAACCAGTATTATTCTCAGTGGGGATTTGCAGGTTATAATAAATTGCCCTTCAGTATAGCCAATGGGAGAAGTCAAGCGCGTTTCTTCAGTTATTTATGGATTTCTCATATATTTCACCTCTCCACAACCAATTTCTTGGAATGTATGTGAGTTGCTTTGGTCAGACCCAGTTTAACCTTGGGAAAAACTTGCCTGTAAGGTTTTATTCTGATGAATTGTCAATTATTCTCTTTTAGATGTGTTCATCTTAAGAATTTAGTCCAAAGAAACAGAGATATTCTTCAGGGGCTGAAAAAGGTAGGCAAATGTTATTCTGTATTAGAAACATGGGCCTATCATGTGTCAATTTGTATAAAGTTCTCAGTACTAAGGTTATTACTACAGCTCAGTAAGGCTATGTTCACACATCTTGTTTTTTTTCAGCCTTTTTTTATGTGTTTTTATGCAAATTTTCAGTTGCATTTTACAGTACCAGCAAAGTCAATGAGATTCCAGAAATCTCATGCTCACATCTTGGTTTTTCTTTCTTCAGGATTTTGTGCTTTGCATGTTTTTTTGTAAAATAGAGCGTGTCACTATTTTCAGGGTTTTTTCAGGTTTTTTTCACCCATTGGAAGTAATGGGGGGTGAAAAAAATGCTGAAAAAATGCACCAAACGCAGGTTTTACAGCGTTTTTTTTTTCTGTCACCCATGACGGCACAATGAGAGAGGGGATTCGCCCTTCAAGGACAGGAAACCTTCAAGATAAAAATGGGCGGCGACCGCAGCAAGCTTACCTGGGCTGGTCCCATGGTTCCTGGAAGCGCCGTGGGGGGCACCAGCATGTGGTCTCCCCACGTGCGGGCGGGGGTTTGCGGCACCTACTCAGCATGGTAACCGGCAAACCCCACGTCCCGGATGTGACATCACGGGGCGTGGCCGGAAGTGACGAAACCTTAAGTCACGCAACGATGACGCGCGACGGGACCTCTGACCCCTGGATGTAACTTTCGGGGGAGGTACCGGAAGCTGCGGGGACGTCAGTCAGTGATCTCCCTGGCACAATAAGGGTACTTAAGGGTAGATCACCGGCCAGGCTGGGGCGCTCCACATGTGCGCTCCCCTACTAGGCCCCTTATTTCCGGGTTGCCCCCTGACTACTCTGTGACCCGGTTCGATTTTCCCTGGTATGTATATGGTGAATGCTCTGGGGATAATGTATATGTAAATGCTTGTGAGCGACTCTTTTTCCCTATATATGCTATAAGGGTACTACGATAGATTACTTTGTGAACTTCTTATAGAGTTGTCACTTGCTATGTTCCCCATGGTGACATCCTTTTTGTTTTTTTATGTCTTAAATTGATGACTGTAGTATATATAATATGGGGCTTATTATGGTGACTGTCATGTGGTGTGGGTTGTTTTTAAAGATTTTTTAGTCTTTCCTATTGTACTTGCACTTTCCCCTATTGTGTGCCTAATTATTGTTAATAAACTTTGCTATAAATTCTCAAATTTAGTGTCCCCTTCTATCGTCCTTTGTTTCCTATGTGTTTTTCCTGTATTGAAAGGAGCAGCGGCCTTCTTATCGGACGCCTCTGCGGATTCTGCCATATTAGCAGCAAGATCTGCGGCCCTGTCTAATGCCGGCCGTAGAGCAGTCTGGCTGAAATGTTGCCCGGGGGACATACAAACGAAGGGAAAGCTATGTTCTCTTCCGTGTGAAGGAGACTTTCTTTTCGTTGCCTCTCTTGACACAATTCTGGAGAAAGCAGGTGACAACAAAAAAGGATTTCCTAAATCTTCCTTCTCAACTTTTAAGCAGTCCTTTCTGAGGAAGAAATTCGGCCGCAGAAGGACGTCCACAGAACAATCTAGATGGGAGGATCGTTCCAGGAAAGGGAAAGGGTTTTTGTTTGGCGGACCCTCCCAGGATAGTCGCAAACCGCCAAAATGACACTCTATCCCAGGTGGGAGGGAGGCTCTCTCTCTTCCTTCCAGCCTGGGAAAGGATCTCTTCCAGCAAGTGGATCCTCAATTTAGTAAAATTGGGTTTCAAACTGGAATTTCTGAGAAATCCTCCAGAGAAATTTATCCCGGCTGACTTAAGATCCTCTCTACCAAAACAGCGGGCACTGGAGGAAGAAATTTCAGGTCTCCTGCAAAAGAACGTCTTGCTGGAGGTATCACCACAAGAAGAAAGAAGAGGGTTCTATTCCCCCCTGGTTCCTTATAAAGAAGCCGGACAATTCATACAGAGTGATCCTCAACTTGAAAGGCCTAAACAAATTCCTGAACATTCCATCATTCAAGATAGGCCTTCTATTCCCCTGCTGCTACATGGCAGTGTTGGACCTAAAGTATGCGTATTACCATGTGCCAATCCATCACGGCTTTCAAAAATACCTGAGTAGCCGTAACTGTACAGGGAGTCGTCAAGCACTTCCAGTACAGAGCTTTTCCCTTCGGCCTAGCAGTAGCGCCCCGCATATTCACAAAACTTATAGCGGAGGTTAAGGCTCATCTCAGGGAGGAAAACAGATTGATCATTCCGTACCTGGACAACTTCCTAATAGTGGGCAAAACTTACAATCACTGCCTGGCCCAAGTGGATCAGGTCTGCACCATCTTAAAAAACTTAGGATGGTGTTTAAACCTAGAAAAATCAAAACTGATCCCGCATTCAACTCAGATCTTTTTAGGCCTTACTCTGGATTTGGTTCGACAGGAATGCCGCCTGCCCGAGCAGAAAAGTGAGAAAATAAAAAATTTAGTCTCGACAGCCATAACAAACCCAGTAATGACTCTCTGGGGGGCCATGTCTCTGTTGGGGTCCCTCACCTCCTGCATCCCAGCGGTAGGATGGGCCCAATTTCATTCAAAAGAATTGCAATGGGACGTCCTAAAGAACAAAATCATCCTCAGGGGACATCTGGAGGGCAGGTTAACACTCCCACAAAATGTAATTCAGTCTCTGTATTGGTGGTTAGAGACAAACACATTCCAGACAGGCGTCCCCTGGGTTCCCCAATTTACCAGAGTGATTACTACGGATGCCAGCCCCAGGGGGTGGGGGGCGCACCTAGACAACCGCCTGATACAAGGGACTTGGTCAGAGGAGGAGAGTCTTGAGTCTTCCAACATGTGGGAACTATGAGCAGTAGACAAGGCACTGATCAGCTTCTTACCCCTTCTACGAGGGCATAACATAAAAATTCTGTCCGACAACCAGGTCACGGTGGCATATGTAAACCACCAGGGGGGAACTCGCTCAAAATCACTAATGCAGATTGCGGGGAGGATATTTTCTCTAGTGGAAGGAAAAGTTCTCTCTTTTTAAGGCCCTTCATATCAGAGGAGAGGACAACACTAAGGCAGACTTTCTAAGTCGCAGGCCATTATTGCAGGGAGAATGGACTCTAAATCACTCAGTCGTCCGCCAGCTAGTGGCCATGTGGGGGTCTCCAGAGGTCGACCTGTTTGCGACCCATCAGAACAGCAAGTTAAAAAAGTTCTGCTCCCTGAATCCCACGGAAAACCCTTTAGTAGTAGATCCGGGAGGATCAGCTCGAGTGGTCCTCATAGCCCCCTTCTGGCCCAAGAGACCATGGTTCTTTTGGCTAAGGAGCATGTCAGTCACGAACCCCTGGATTCTTACAGAGATTCCCTACCTTCTTGCTCAAGGTCCTATATTCCATCCTCAGGTGAAAGGATTGCACTTAGCGGCCTAGAACTTGAGAGGTCGTTGCAAGAAGGTCGAGGTTTCTCATCGAATCTAGTTACTACTCTTCTAGGTAGTAGGAAACCAATCACTACTAAAATTTACAGTAGAGCCTGGAAGAAGTTATTGTCATCTCAGGGATTATGGTTAATAAAATTATGTGCTCTAACCGTAGAGTCCTCTCATGCTCTGTAATCCACTGAGGTGGAGAGAGGCGCCGCCCTTTTTATCTTGAAGGTTTCCTGTCCTTGAAGGGCGGATCCCCTCTCTCGTTGTGCCGTCATGGGTTCCGAAAAAACACATTACCGGTAAGTAATATACGTGTTTTTGTGCCAAAACCAGAATTTAATTATTTTTTTTTCACTGAACTTTATGTAGATGCATAAAGAGACAAAAGGACAGTGAAAAAATGCACCAAAAACAAGCTTAAAAGCAAGAAAATCCTGAACAAACCTCCTGGCAAGGGATCAGATTTTGCTGCAGAAAAAAAAACGCAGCAAAAACACAATGTGTGAACATAGTCTAAGGGAGGAGTTATGAATGAGGAGTCTTTAAAGTCCCACTTTAGTGTTTTTTTTTTTATTTCGCCATTTGTTAGGTATCAGTAATGTGTATTCAGTGTGTGCATTAAAAAACTTACCAGTTGCTGTCTTCTGCCGTTTTCAGCGCCGCTCCAGTCCACTCCTGGATTTTGTGATAGCAGTTGTGACCACCTGGCTCACAACACCGTTTCTGTGGGAAAGGAAACTTAAGTCTGAGACCCAGATCAAGGCTCTCATAGATTTACATTAGGAAAGTAAGTAACAGTCTGGTGTCAGCTGGCAAGAAAAAGCTGTGGTCACATGTAGCAGGAGAGCACTGGAAATAACAGAAGACAGCGACCGGTAATTATTTTAATGCACACCCTGAAAATTCTTTTCTGATAGATAACGGATATGGAAATAAAAAAGACGTTGGAAAGGGACTTTAACAACGTGGACACTTTGTTTCAAAAACAGCACTTGACCTGTTTACACTCACAGTTTATCCATAGTCACTACAATGGAGCTGAGCCGAACTGAAATACAGTGCTGGCCAAAAGTATTGGCACCCCTGCAATTCTGTCAGATAATACTCAGTTTCTTCCTGAAAATGATTGCAATCACAAATCCTTTGGTATTATTCTCTTCATTTAAATTGTATTCAATGAAAAAAACACAAAAAGAATTGTCCTAAAGCCAAATTGGATATAATTCCACACCAAACCTAAAAAAGGGGGTGGACAAAAGTATTGGCACCCTTTGAAAAATCATGTGATGCTTCTCTAATTCGTGTAATTAACAGCACCTGTAACTTACCTGTGGCACCTAACAGGTGTTGGCAATAACTAAATCACACTTGCAGCCAGTTAACATGGATTAAAGTTGACTCAACCTCTGTCCTGTGTCCTTGTCTGTACCACATTGAGCATGGAGAAAAGAAAGAAGACCAAAGAACTGTCTGAGGACTTGAGAAACCAAATTGTGAGGAAGCATGAGCAATCTCAAGGCTACAAGTCCATCTCCAAAGACCTGACTGTTCCTGTGTCTTCCGTGCGCAGTGTCATCAAGAAGTTTAAAGCCCATGGTACTGTGGCTAACCTCCCTAGATGTGGACGGAAAAGAAAAATTGACGAGAGATTTCAACGCAAGATTGTGCGGATGGTGGATAAAGAACCTCGACTAACATCCAAACAAGTTAAAGCTGCCCTGCTGTCCGAGGGTACAACAGTGTCAACCCGTACTATCCGTCGGCATCTGAATGAAAAGGGACTGTATGGTAGGATACCCAGGAAGACCCCACTTCTTACCCCGAGACATAAAGAAGCCAGGCTGGAGTTTGCCAAAACTTACCTGAGAGAGCCTAAAACGTTTAGGAAGAATGTTCTCTGGTCAGATGAGACAAAAGTAGAGCTTTTTGGGAAAAAGCATCAACATAGAGTGTACAAGAAAAAAAAAGAGGCATTCAAAGAAAAGAACACGGTCCCTACAGTCAAACATGGCGGAGGTTCCCTGATGTTTTGGGGTTGCTTTGCTGCCTCTGGCACTGGACTGCTTGACCGTGTGCATGGCATTATGAAGTCTGAAGACTACCAATAAATTTTGCAGCATAATGTAGGGCCCAGTGTGAGAAAGCTGGGTCTCCCTCAGAGGTCATGGGTCTTCCAGCAGGACAATGACCCAAAACACACTTCCAAAAGCACTATAAAATGGTTTGAGAGAAAGCACTGGAGACTTCTAAGGTGGCCAGCAATGAGTCCAGACCTGAATCCCATAGAACACCTGTGGAGAGATCTCAAAATGGCAGTTTGGAGAAGGCACCCTTCAAATATCAGGGACCTGGAGCAGTCTGCCAAAGAAGAATGGTCTACAATTCCAGCAGAGCATTGTAAGAAACTCATTGATGGTTACCGGAAGCGGTTGTTCGCAGTTATTTTAGCTAAAGGTTGTGCAACAAAGTATTAGGCTGAGGGTGCTAATACTTTTGTCCGGCCCTTTTTTGGAGTTTTGTGTGAAATGATCAATGATTTGGTTTTTGCTTCATTCTCTTTTGTGTTTTTTCCTTGCAAGCAAATTAAATGAAGAGAATAAGACCAAAGAATTTGTGATTGCAATCATTTTCAGGAAGAAACTGAGTATTATCTCACAGAATTGCAGGGGTGCCAATACTTTTGGCCAGCACTGTACAACTTCCGACCTATAGACAGGTGTAACACAGTTGTTGGAAGAAAGCAGCCATAAAACATAAATTAACTGGTTCATCACATCTTTAGGAAGCTGAGTTCAATTTCCCTTGCCACACACAGTCCTGATTACTGCCACACCTGTTCTCAATTAAGAAATCACTTAAATAGGACCTGCCTGACAAAGTGAAGTAGAAAAAAAAGATCCTCAAAAGCTAGACATCATGTTGTGATCTAAAGGAACAAGTGAGAAACAAAGTAATTGAGATATCAGTCTGGAAAAGGTTATAAAGCCATTTCTAAAGCTTTGGGACTCCAGCGAACCATAGTGAGAGCCATTATGCACAAATGGCGAAAACATGGAACAGTGGTGAAGCTTCCCAGGAGTGGTTAGCCGACCAAAATTACCCCAAGAGCGCAGCGACGAGTCATCCAAGAGGTCACAAAAGACCCCACAACAACATCCAAAGAACTGCAGGCCTCACTTGCCTCACTAGTCTCGCCATAAGAAAGAGACTGGGCAAAAATGGCATGCATGGCAGAGTTCCAAGAAGAAAACCACTGCTGAGTAAAAAGAACATAAAGGTTCATCTCAGTTTTGCCAGAAAACAACTTGATGATCGCCAAGACTTTTGAGAGAATACTCTGTGGACTGACGAGACAAAAGTTGAACTTTTTGGAAAGTGTAGGTCCCATTACATCTGGCATAGAAGTAATACAGCAGATGGTTTGGTGCTGTTTTGCTGCTTCAGGACCTGGAATACTTGCTGTGTTAAATGGAACTATGAATTCAGCTGTCTACCAAAAAATCCTGAAGGAGAATGTCCAGCCATCTGTTCGTGACCTCAAGCTGAAGCGCACTTGCGTTATTAAGCAGGACAATGATCCAAAACACACCATCATGTCCACCTCTGAATGGCTTAAGAAAAACTAAATTAAGACTTTGGAGTGGCCTAGTCAAAGTCCTGACCTTAATCTTATTGAGATGCTGTGGCATGACCTTAAAAAAGTGGTTCATGCTCAGAAACCCTCCAATGTGGCTGAATTACAACAATTTTGAAAGATGAGTGGGCTAAAATTCCCCTAGAGCGTTGTAAAAGACTCATTGCCAGTTGTTGCAAATATTTGATTGCAATTGTTGCTGCTACGGATGGCCCAACCAGTTATCAGGTTTAGGGGGAAATCACTTTTTCACACAGGGCCCTGTAGGTTTGGATTTCTTTTTCCCTTAATAATAAAGACCTTCATTTAAAAACTGCATTTTGTGTTTACTTGTGTTATCTTTGTCTAATATTTAAATTTGTTTTGTAATCTGAAACATTTAAGTGTGACAAACATACAAAAGAATAAGAAATCAGAAAGGGGGCAAACACTTTTTCACACCACTGTACTTAATAAATAACTTTATTTTGGTCATCCTTTGCTTATAACTGAGAACATCCACATTTCCATAATATAATTGTAATGATCTAATGGCCCCTTATAATACCCAAGACATTTACCTCTTGGTGCAGAAGAACGGCATTGTATTGCAGTACTTAGTTTTTGACCAGTACTTACACCCACATTATCTTCAATAGTATTGTAATTTTACATTCTGCTGTCTAAAAGCAAAATGTCTAATCTTTCTCCACTTTTAGGCTGATGAACCAGGGCCTGTTGGGAATTATGACCAGAGGAAAGATGAGGAAGATCGGAGATTGGAGCAGTTGTCTCACCACTTGCAGAATCTGGCTAAGACTTTAGCACATAGAGAAGATGTCAAGTAAATCATAAATTCTAGTTATCTTTCTCGTCTTACTGCACCTTTCTTTAAAGCAGACCTTTCATCATCTTTTACTAGTAAAACTGGCTAGTTCTTGATAAAAGGACTGAAGAGCTGTATTAAACACAGATTTCTTTTTTTTTTTTTTATTTCATCTCTCCATAGCGGAGATATTGGCTTCTAAAGTTTAGGACACCTATTGAGATAGTCACCTCTTCAAGCAAAAGGGCGTTAGCAGAGATTCTTCACTGGGGGTGCTTACTCTTTCCTCTGTATGACTTTGACCAATCATAAGAAGGCAACGTCGTAAAGGAAACACTTCACACAGGGAAAAAAAAGGAAATGCCCCTAGAGAAGCTCAGAAATGTTTTTTTTCACTGTGATCACTCCTCATTCCTTTAGTTTATTGTCATTACAAGCGCCGGGAGAATAGATATCAGGGAATAATATGTGACAAACGTTGCTTGCACACTGCAGCTCTCCTCCACTGATGCTGTCATGTCATTACATTATGAATAACATGACAGTGCTGGGAGACTAGAGCTGTAGTGAGCAAGCAATGTTTGTCACACACAATGCCCTGGAGCTACCCTGGAGCTCCGATACCTGGTAAAGATCCAGAGTATTGTATGTAATGAGATTACATGATTAAATGCCCAATAGAATAATCTTTCTACTTGTTGAAGGGAAAGTTATCATGTTAGGTTCCCTAAACTTTAGGAGCCAAAATCTCATCAAGTGAGCGGAATAAAAAAACAAAAATAAAACTACATTATATTCAGCTGTTCATCCTCTTTATCATAAGGTAGCCAGTTTAATATGCAAAAAGTGGTTAAAGGTCATCTTTAATTTTTCATATGGCCTCAGTGTGGTAATAGGTTAATATATGCTATCGATCCACTGCTGCTCCTCAGTCTTGCTGTTTCCCTGGGCAGACTCCTCTCCTTCACTACTGGCATGATTGAAGCTTGACAGCTGCAGCCGATAGCTGCAGCTGATCGCTGCAGTCATATATTAGCTGATGCACCAGACTAAAAGGAGAGGAAACCAGAAGTGGGGATACAGCCAGCGGGATGGAGGAATGGCAGGGGATCAAAAGGTAAGTATGTGCTGTATTTTTTTTTTACCACAGTAGGGCTATTTGAAAAAGTTAAAAAAGGGGATACAATCCCATTAAATACTTTACATAAGTTTTCCCCTTAAAATCAAAGATATTTTCAATAATTCCTTAACAGAAATTAAGCATCATACTTATTTACTCTACTAAAAGTTGACTTTTTTTGCAAAAATTTCTCCTTGTTTCATATTGTTTGTCCATTCTTTTTTGCACTTTTCTTCTCAGATACTTTCTCTGCCTCTTTACATCCTGCTCTTCTTCTTGGGTGGGCCCAAAACATATTCATGTACTAAATGTGATTCTATAAACTGCCAGTTATTAGTAATACATGTCACATCTGGATTGCACAAAATGAGAGGTCTGGCAGCAGCGCAAAGCATGTGGTCTGCACATCTCATTTTATGCACTTGCTTAAGAAAGGCTTCATTGTACACCATAAAAAATCCAGAAATCCAGTATAGAAGTCAGATGATGTTACATCTCCTTTTGCCTTGTTATCTTATAACGTGCATACAACACATACTGTGCTGTATAACAGACCTCGGTTTAGTTTATTCTTGGGTCTAACAGGTACATGGTGGTTTTCCTTGCACTAAGGCTATGTGCCCACGATGCAGAAATGAAGCAGAAAATTTCTGCAGCATTTCTGCATCTCCCTGGCAGAAAAAACGCATGCAGATTGTACATGCAGATTGTACATGCGTTTTTCCTGCAGAATACATGCGGATCCACATGCGGATTCACATGCGTTTCCGCATGCAGATTGACAAGCGCTTTCCAGGCGAATAGCATCACTTGGAAAGTGCTTGACAACTAGGTCACACTATATAAATCCATGCAACCGGCATGGATTTATACAGTGTGAACCGTAAAAATTAAAACAAATAAAGCTATACTCACCCCCGAGGCCCCGGTGTGTGCAGCAGCGTTGCTTCCTGTCTGGTTCCCGGCTGCCGGCATATCGCGAGACAGAGCGGTGAAGGGCCTGCGGTCACATGACTGTGATGTCACCGCAGGTCCTCAAGCGATGCCGGCATTCAGAGAGAAACCTTCGGAAAGGTGAATATAAACTTTATTTGTTATTTTATTCTTTTTTTACAGGTACAATGGTACCCAGGTCTGGATGAGAGTCTCCTCTCCTCCAGAACTGGGTATCATCCGCACATAGAGACGCATAGAAGCCGCTTGTAAAAATGTACAGTCGCGGTTTCTATGCGTCTCAATGCAAGTCAATGGCGGGAGTTCCGCTGCGCTTCCGCAAAATTAAATGACATGCTGCGGATTTTTGTACGCAGCATAAACGCTGCGGAAAAATCCGCAGCATGTGCATAGAACATGCGGAATCCCCTTGGGGACCATGGGGTGCGGATTACCTAGCGTTTCACAAGCGTTTCCGCTGCGGAAATTCCGCAGCATAAACGCTTGAAAAACGCTATGTGGGCACCCAGCCTTATTGAGGATAAATGCCCTTGAAGTCTGTAGTTTCAAGATTCCTATTTTTTGTTATGTTGCAGTACATGGTACTGATATACTTTACAGTCTTGTATTAATATCTTATGTCATGTACTAATTTGATGTTAATGTTATAACATTTGGTTAAACCGCCGTGATCTCGACTTACTAATAGAGAAACAAGTGGTGACGAAGAGGAAAGTGAAGACGAGGAGGATGAAGAGGAGGAAGATGATGATGATGAAGAAGAAGAGGACGAGGAAGAAGAAGAAGATAAATTAGATGCAACTGCAAAACATTTCATCACTCTTGGAGATTTTCAGGCACAGCAGAAAGAAGATTTAACATTTCAGGTAAGGGCTTTTAACTGAATGAAATACCATTTTTGAGGGTTACATATAATGGAAGAAAAAAGGAAATTTTAATAAGTTGCAAACTGCTGTAAAAGTTTTTGTCCCAAAATAGAGAATAGTAGAAACTGTATGCAAGTTGTAGCCAACTTGTATGCAAGTTCACAGCTATGTGGGTATTCAGTAGTTTCCCTATGGAAATACTGTATTACATGCTGAGTATGAATAGCACGGACCTGCATTGACCACACACGCTTCTGCATTGCTCATTTGAAGGTTAGCAGGATATTTTAATCGATGCTATTTGCTATTTGCAAAGTCTCCACATGATTTTTTCTGTCTTCCATTACTGATCACAATTATGCCAAGTACAGGAGATTGGTAAATGAAAGAAGGAAATTCTGAGGTTGGCATTAAAAGTCTCATTAAAGGGGTTGTCTCAAGTTCATAAAAGGATAAAATTGAAAAGAGCTTGTAGAAAAACGCAGAAACCATCTCTTGGCTTTTGGAGTATGAATGCCATATTCTTGGCTATAGAAAGTAAATGGAAACTAAGAAAAGATGTGTAATGTTTTGTCCTTTTTCATTTTTCACTGTGGAATTAGATAAATTCGCTAGACAAGTATTTTTATGTCTTTTTAGAAAGGAGAAGTGCTACAGATTCTTGACAAAAAACCTGATGGTTGGTGGATGGCCCAAAACTCAAAGGGAGTTCAAGGTCTGGTACCCAAGACTTACTTGCAGGCAAGTCCCAAATTCAGTCATTACATATTGTAAATTCTTGAGTCCGGCCTATTACAATTTTCTTGGCAAATCACTGTCCATTCGTCAGTACACTGAAGTAATACATTTCATCATGAATTCTGTGAACATAACTAACTCTTACTTTGTATATGGTAAAGAGCTGCTTATGGCAAATATAATTACTTATTATTTCATAAGAAATAAGATTAATGCCTTTGCTTTCAGTTCTTTAGAAATATAGACAGATCATTTTGATTATTAAATGTTTTTATATTTCATCTAATTCACAGTCCTATAAGGGGGCAGATCTAAGTCTGAGCCCCAGTGACGAAGAAACTGGAGATGAGGAAGAGTCAGCAGAAGAAAATGTTGGAAATACAAAGAGGTAATATAATTGTGCACACAAGGATATAACTTAGGCCATTGAGAACGACTGTAGATTTTCCACTCTTACCGATCCCTTATCTTACCCTTTGAAGAATGATCACCTAACTTCTTGCAGATCAGTAACGAACACAGTGCCTCCCGTTGTCCCTTGTCTAGCAGTCATAATTTATACCCCAGAGCAGCATTCACACTAGTGCTGGTTGTCATTGCCAAGAACTGCTTAGCCTAAATCATACAGTTTAGCTGAGTTTCTATAATTCAGTTTTTCCTATATCAGATCTAAACCTATCAGTATGCAAATCAGCAGAACAAGTCTTGTTCATATACTGAGCCATAAAAAATCGTTTATGATTTCCACTCTGAATCGTTAATCCACTTCTAAATTAGAATTTAGGAATAGTGCAAAATAAGTAATGCAGGGTTACCCAACTGTTTATGATGATTATTTAGTTTCTGTAGATATGTACATACAAAACTGTAAAGTTCTTAGCGTTCCAAATCATGAATTGTCAACAAATCAAATACTGGTACTTCCAAATTTGCCAGAAGTAAAATCTGACAATAAATACAATTGTTCTAGTTTGTAGTTCATTTGGATGATGATGTAATTATCTGGACATGTTTGGATTCTGTAATTGTAACTTTGGGCAAATGTATTCCCATTTTTTTTTTCAAATGTAAAAGGCCTGCAGAAGATTCCATATCTCAAATAAGCTCTTCTAAGAAAACCCAAGAGGTAGGTAATATGTGATTAAGTGTCTGGCTTAGCATCGGTATTCAATTTCTTTGTATACGATACATAGTACATATGCAGTGGATGTAAAAAAAAACCTACGAATCCTTGTTAAATTGCCATGTTTATGTCATGTAAAAAAAAATCATAGTAATATGAATCATTTCAGAACATTTTGTACCTTTCATGTCACCCATAATCTGTACAAATTCATTGAAAAATAAGCTTAAATATTTTATTCTTTATTTTAGAAAAATAAAGAACTAAAATAATGTTGTTGCGTAAATATGCATACCCTTAAACTAATACTTTGTTTGAGCACCCTTTGAATTTATGACAACATTCAGTCTTTTTGGGTAGGAGTCTATCAGCATGACACATCTAGAAAACACAGCCCCAAAACATAATGCTGCATCCACCATGCTTCACTGTGGGTATAGTGATCCCTTTGTTGTGTTGTAAGCAGTTTGCAGACCATGGATTTTGATGTCAAATAGAGCTAAGAAAATGTCAGGGGGAGGCGTGATGCACAAAGTCCAAAAAAAGACTGCGGGAGAGATGGGGCTGCAGATCCCAGATGGCAACGTGGCCAAAGTGATGGAGAGCACGGGAATCATTGAAACAAAAAGAAGAGAGGTGGCGCACAGCTTCAGAGATTTGCTTGCACCATGACACTGATTCCTGCTGATAAGGCAGTGCTGTTGCGGACTCTCTGGTGTCTCGGGGATGGTATGACGACTTTGGTAGATAAAAGATCAGAGGTGGCAGATACCGGAGAGGTGCCCCAGAAACACTGAATATATTGATGGTGCTGCTCATTCCTCAGCTCAACAGCACTTACAGCTCAGATACCAAAGTTACCCACTCTGAAAGATGTCTTCTTAGCGTTGGCTCAGTCAGTGTCCTCTTTGCCTACTTTAACATTATAACTTTACAGTCTCAGAGAAAATTAGTCAGGTATCTATTGTAACTTTCAGAAAGTAAAAGACAGGACGGGAGCTGTAGAGGGCAGAGTCAGTACCAAAGAAATCCAACTGGTTAGGGCAAGAAAAGAGGGCAAACACTCAGCGTAGCAAATATCTGCACTACTGTCCTCAAAAATTATGGAATACAAACAACTTAATTTAGCACCTTTGCCAGTGAAGTTTAAACAATAGATCACAGTGTGATCCAAACTATATTTCTTAGTGGTGTGAAGGATGAACTGGATTAAAATCAGGGACGTAACGACGACATCGTAACCGGGTCCATGAGGGTGAGGGGCCCGCCGACAATGCACAAACTTCAACTAGATGTGCGTCCTCGGATTCCCATTTAGCTGAAGTGTATTGTGGAGCACAGACCTGGCTGCTGGCTTCAGAAGAGGACACCGGGTGGGAGCTAATGTGATTTGAGTATAATTGTTTATTTTTTTATATGCATTAAACAACAGCGGCAGAACCGGGAACATATGCTAGGATGGGGGATATATACCAGGGTGGGGCCCAGGATAAGGAACATATATACCAGGATGGGGAACATGCATACCAGGATAAAGAACTACCTGTCACACAGGCCACAGTTTGGATGAGAGTGGTTGTGTCTGGCGGATTATTGAGCAGTGTAGGTGCCCCTCCGGGAACTCTGCTTTCGCCCTTTCTTTTCACATTGTATACAGCAGATTTTCAGTATAAATCTGACTTTTGCCACCTCCCAAAATTCACGGATGACTCCGTGGTAGTCGGATGCATTAAGGGGGCCGGGGTGAGGAGGAATATAGGAGGGTGGTATCGGATTTTGTGAATTGGTGCCAGGCTAACTATTTACAACTAAACATAAAGAAAACTAAAGAACTGGTGGTGAACTATAGCAGGAGAAAGATGGACTATTAACCTGTCACTATTGCTGGTCAGGAAGTGGAGCAGGTCGAGAGTTGCAAATATTTGGGGGTCCACTTGGTCAGCAAATTGGACGGAGATGCCATACGGAGAAGATTTACAAGAAGGGGATGAGAAAACTGTACTTCCTACGGAAACTAAGGTTGTTCAGTGTTTACAGCAAAATGTTGGAAATGTTCTACCAGTCCGTAGTGGCAAGTGCCATCTTTTTTGCAATCATATGCTGGGGAAGTAGTGTGCAGGTGTCTGATGTTAGTGAGCTAAATAAGCTTATCAAGAAGGCAAACTCTGCTGTTGGCCGCCATCTTGACACTTTTGAGGAGGTAGTGGAGGGAAGAATTCAGAAGAAGTGTTTGGCGATAATGAACAATAATGCACACCCATTATATGAGCTGTTCATGAGGCAGAGGAGCAACTTCAGTAACGTCTAATCCTACTAAGGTGTAAGAAGTAAAGATACAGAAAATCGTTCGTGCTGACTGCTATGGGATTGTACAACAACTACCTAAGTGTCAAATTCTCCAAGTGATTGGTGTATTCTTGGCGTTCTAATTGTATATCGTACTGACCGGTCATGAATAGGAATGTATGAGATTATACCTGCCAAATTCTACTGCTTTGTTGTAATTCATGTCTATGTTCTGCTGCATTGATACACTTTATTGACCCCGAGGGAAATTACAGTATTGTATCGTTTCGTAGGATGGGGTATATATACCAGGGTGGGGCCCAGGATAAGGGATATCTATACTAGGATGGGGTCCAGGATAAGGGACATATATGCCAGGATGGGGCCCAGGATAAGGGATATATGTATCAGGATGGGGTCCAGGATAATATGAAAAAAAGAAGAGAGAGAGCGCGCTATGTGAAGAACCAGATGAGTAGATTGTGAAGTATAAGGGGCCAAATTGGCTACTCACCTAGAGGGGTTGTGCACCCCTGCACAACCCTGGTAAATGCCTTGAGGCTGAAGGACTTGTGCTCACACCGCGTGCTGCAGACCGCCGTCCGTCACTGCTGCTTCCGCATTCCTGGTCGCAGACCTCGTGACTGGAAGCTGGTGGTGCATCACCGCAGGTCCTCTAGGTTGGAGGTGATAGCTCCGGTGCTGCAGGACCTCAAAGGGGTTGGATGGGGAGTTGTATAATCAATTATTAAGTGATCAACAGCTGCTCCTGCTGCCAACCCTCAGGGAGGGAATAGAATTAGATAAAATAAATGAAAAGCGGTTTACAGTATGGAGCGCTAATAATGATCACCAAGGGGACAATGTTTAGGGCTGAAAAACTTTTAATTAGCCCTCTCCACAGCGCGTTTCGATAGCTAAACTATCTTCATCATGTGGTTGAACAGGAAAAAAACATTTATAGGGGAGGTATAACAATGATTGGTTGCCAAACTAATTGGTTAATCATAGACTCTACACACCCTTCGTGTGCCGGTGTATAAGTGTTTCTCATGTCAATACATAGACAGCTAGCATATGAATTCACAAAACAGGGGAATATAGACATAAAACCAATAAAATACAGTAATTCATATTACTGAAGAATATTAGAATATAAAAAAATATATAAAATGCAATATTAAAATATGGCATAATGAAAATAAAAATAATGATGAGGATGATGAAAAAGGGAGGGGGAAGGGTGGTGAGATCACCCACAAGCTCAAAAATGGCCACTAAGAGCTGACCACATTCTCAATGGCCAAATTCAAACCTTCAGGGGCTAAGGTACCCAAATTGAAAATCCAGAAACTCTCCTTATTAATTAAACTAGCCAACCGATCTGGAACAGTATCTATTACATGATCAATGATAGTGAGCCTCATAAGTTTTGGATCTTTTTGGTGGACAATACTAAAGTGTTTAGATGCACTATGTAGTTGATAACCTATTCGTATATTATGTCTATGTTTATTAAGGCGTGCATGCATGGTTTGTATCGTGCGGCTCACATATTGGAGGCTACACGTACATTCCAGTAAGTAAATTACATGTGTTGATTGACAATTCATGTCATGTCTAATAGAAAAAATTTCACCTGTGGTTTGTGATGAAAAAATTTTTTAAACAACATTTTGAATAGTTTTGCAACGCAAGCATTTTGGCGTATTACAAGAGTGGCAGCCCTAACGGAAGCTATCGTGTGATTTCTGCATTTTGACTTCAAAGATGTATTACTTGGTGCAATTAAACTTCGCAGGTTATTATTCTTTCTATAAATAATTCTTGGTCTATTGGGTATACATTGCCCTAAAATTGGATCCCCCCTTAAAGTAAACCAAAATTAATTTAAAAGGTTCTGAACGGTAACAATGGATTGACTAAACGTGGTAACCATACTCCATTTAGCCAATTCAGAGACCGCCTTGATTTTGTCAGTGGATGATTCTATCCTGTCAATACAGATATCCTGAGTCAGGACTCTTGTCCTGGAGAAGGCATCATTTAGCAGTCTTTTCGGGTAACCTTTTTGTATAAACCGTTTCCTCAATAGTTTTGATTCTGTAACGGGTCTGGGAGGTGGAACGTCAGAGCAACTATACAAAGGGGCAGTCCTTGTAAGGAAGCGGGTGGCTCCCAGGGAAGGCGAGCAGGTAGTCACGGCAAGTGACCGGGACAGTCTCTGGGTAGAAGGGCAGGAGGTCACGGCAAGTGACGGGGACAGTCTCTGGGTAGAAGGGCAGGAGGTCACGGCAAGTGACAGGGACAGTCTCTTGACAGGCGGATGGTCACGGCAAGTGACAGCAGGGTAAGAGTCTCTAGACAGGCTGGTGGTCACGGCAAGTGACAGCAGGATAAGAGTCTCTAGACAGGCAGGTGGTCACGGCTAGTGACAGCAGGGAAAGAGTCTCTAGATAGGCTAGCAGGCAGGTAGCAGGTGAGCGCTCCCAGGTCAGCGGGCAAGAGTCTCTGGACAGGCAGGTGGTCACGGCAGGTGACGGCAGAGCCTCCAGGTAGGCTAGCAGGCAGGTAGCAGGTGAGCGCTCCCAGGTGAGCGGGCAAGAGTCTCTGGACAGACAGGTGGTCACGGCAAGTGACGGCAGAGCCTCCAGGTAGGCTAGCAGGCAGGTAGCAGGTGAGCGCTCCCAGGTGAGCGGGCAAGAGTCTCTGGACAGGCAGGTGGTCACGGCAGGTGACGGCAGAGCCTCCAGGTAGGCTAGCAGGCAGGTAGCAGGTGAGCGCTCCCAGGTGAGCGGGCAAGAGTCTCTGGACAGGCAGGTGGTCACGGCAAGTGATGGCAGAGCCTCCAGGTAGGCTAGCAGGCAGGTAGCAGGTGAGCGCTCCCAGGTGAGCGGGCGGGCCGATCCATAGACAGACTGACAGGTGTTGGAAGGCAGACTGTCGGACCGCAGGAATGCAAGCAGATAGACAGGAATCAGGTAGGTATCAAGCAGAGATCTGGCAGGTAACTGGCAGGTATCTGGTAACGGGACCTGAGGGCTGAAGCAGAGTTGAAAGGCTTTGCAACAACATTGCTCGGGCACCTCCATTTTGGAGGAGGTGCCTTATATATGGTGAGGACCTCCAACCATTGGCCGGGGACTCCTTAGGACGACGCGCGCGGCCCCTTTAAGAGAGGGGGAGCGCGCGCGCGCCCTAAGCACAGAGGCCGGGAAGCAGCGCGTGCTGCCAGCAGAGCGGGAGGAAGCCGCCGGGCACGGAGCGGAGAGGTGAGGGGAACGGCGTCCCTGCCTAGCAGGAGGCAGGGACGCCGACGCTACAGATTCTACTAGAAATTCAGAATCTCTAGTGCAGTTTTTTCGAACCCTCCAATATTGGCCTTAGTGGACATTAGTGATCCATTTTGGAAGATGTCCACTATCAAACCTCAAATAGCTATTTACATCCACCGGTTTAAATAAGGTTGATGTGAACAATCTTCCCATGGTGTCAAACTGTTGCTGTAAAGGATAGGCCCCAAGAATTGGAATTTAACTCCTCAACAAATTTGAGTGCACTCTCACTTGTTCCCCTCCACAAGAAAAAAAGATCATCTATATAACGACGATAAAAGACCACATGGTCCTCCGCCATAGGGGACTGTGCGATGAAGACGGATTCAAAAGCCCCCATGAACAAGTTGGCGTAACTTGGGGCGAATCTCGTCCCCATCGCACAGCCTTTCAACTGGTGGTAAACCAACCCCTCAAATGTGAACACGTTATTATTCAATATGAACACGTTATTATTCAATATGAACAAGTTATTATTCAATATGAACACGTTATTCAATATGAACATAATAGATGTCTTAAGGAAATTCTTTTGTTCTGTTGGGATGTTGTTATCAGTCTTCAGGTAATGATCGACTGCTTTCAACCCCAAGTCATGGGATATGTTACTATACAGGGCACTGACATCAAGGGTCAGAATGAGACAGTTGTTTATAGGGGGTAGACCTCTTAAAACTTTAATCAGTTTGGAGGAATCTCTCAAGTATGAGTCAAGTTTGAGGACATACTTTTGATGGAAAAGGTCAACATAATGAGAAAGATTACTGGTGATAGAGCCAATCTCGGAAATTATTGGGCGGCCAGGGGGGTTAGTGGGACTTTTGTGTATCTTGGGGAGGAAATAAAAGAACTTTTTCTCTTTTTTGTTTAAGAGACCACTAGCATGTGCAGTTTTCACAAGTTCTTTATATCTCAAAAAAATTGAAACCGAGGGATCATGAGGCAAAATTTCGTAATATTCTTGATCACTCAGGATCCTTTTACCCTCCCCAAGATACCAACCTCTATTTATCAGCACTATACCACCCCCTTTATCCGCATTCTTGATAATGATATTCTGGGGTCCAGTAGAAGGGACATATATACCAGGATGGGGCCCAGGATAAGGGATATATGTACCAGGATGGGATCCAGGATAAGGGACATATATACCAGGATGGGGCTTAGGATGCGGAATATATACACCAGGATGGGGTCCAGAATAAGGGACATATATGCCAGGATGGGGAACATATATACCAGGATGGGGCTCAGGATGGGTGATCTATACACCAGGATGGGGCCCAGGATAAGGGACATATATGCCAGGATGGGGAACATACATACCAGGATGGAGATTATATATATATCAGGATGGGGCCCAGGATAAGGGACATGTATGCCAGGATGGGGAACATATATAACAGGATGAAGGACATATATACCAGGTTGCGAGATACATATACCAGGATGGTGCCAAGGATAAGGGACATATATACCAGGATAGGGGATGTATATACCAGGATGGGGCCAGGAAGGGGCACATATATACCAGGATGGAGGGAATATACCGTATATATACCAGGATGTGGTCAGGATGAGGGACATACATATATATATATATATATATATATATATATATGTACATACAGTACAGACCAAAAGTTTGGACACACCTTCTCATTTAAAGATTTTTCTGTATTTTCAAGACTATGAAAATTGTACATTCACACTGAAGGCATCAAAACTATGAATTAACACGTGGAATTATAAAATTAACAAAAAAGTGTGAAACAACTGAAAATATGTCTTATATACTAGGTTCTTCAAAGTAGCCACCTTTTGCTTTGATGACTGCTTTGCACACTCTTGGCATTCTCTTGATGAGCTTCAAGAGGTAGTCACCGGAAATGGTCTTCCAACAATCCAACAATCTTGAAGGAGTTCCCAGAGATGCTTAGCACGTGTTGGCCCTTTTGCCTTCACTATGCGGTCCAGCTCACCCCAAACCATCTCGATTGGGTTCAGGTCTGGTGACTATGAAGGCCAGGTCATCTGGCGTAGCACCCCATCACTCTCCCTCTTGGTCAAATAGCCCTTACACAGCCTGGAGGTGTATTTGGGGTCATTGTCCTGTTGAAAAATAAATGATGGTCCAACTAAACAGAAACCGGATGGAATAGCATGCCGCTGCAAGATGCTGTGGTAGCCATGCTGGTTCAGTATGCCTTCAATTTTGAATAAATCCCCAACAGTGTCACCAGGAAAGCACCCCCACACCATCACACCTCCTCCTCCATGCTTCACAGTGGGAACCAGGCATGTAGAGTCCATCATCCGTTCACCTTTTCTGAGTCGCACACAGACACGGTGGTTGGAACCAAAGATCTCAAATTTGGACTCATCAGACCAAAGCACAGATTTCCACTGGTCTAATGTCCATTCCTTGTGTTCTTTAGCCCAAACAAGTCTCTTCTGCTTGTTGCCTGTCCTTAGCAGTCATTTCCAAGCAGCTATTTTATCATGAAGGCCTGCTGCACAAAGTCTCCTGTTAACAGTTGTTGAAGAGATGTGTCTGCTGCTAGAACTCTGTGTGGCATTGACCTGGTCTCTAATCTGAGATGCTGTTAACCTGCGATTTCTGAGGCTGGTGACTCGGATAAACTTATCCTCAGAAGCAGAGGTGACTCTTGGTCTTCCTTTCCTGGGGCGGTCCTCATGTGAGCCAGTTTCTTTGTAGCGCTTGATGGTTTTTGCCACTGCACTCGGGGACACTTTCAAAGTTTTCCCAGTTTTTCAGACTGACTGACCTTCATTTCTTAAAGTAATGATGGCCACTCGTTTTTCTTTACTTAGCTGCTTTTTTCTTGCCATAATACAAATTCTAACAGTCTATTCAGTAGGACTATCAGCTGTGTATCCACCTGACTTCTGCACAACACAACTGATGGTCCCAACCCCATTTATAAGGCAAGAAATCCCACTTATTAAACCTGACAGGGCACACCTGTGAAGTGAAAACCATTTCCGGTGACTACCTCTTGAAGCTCATCAAGAGAATGCCAAGAGTGTGCAAAGCAGTCATCAAAGCTAAAGGTGGCTACTTTGAAGAACCTAGAATATAAGACATATTTTCAGTTGTTTCACACTTTTTTGTTAAGTATATAATTCCACATGTGTTAATTCATAGTTTTGATGCCTTCAGTGTGAATGTACAATTTTCATAGTCATGAAAATACAGAAAAATCTTTAAATGAGAAGGTGTGTCCAAACTTTTGGTCTGTACTGTACATACATACATATATACTAGGATGAGGGGGTCCCGGTCCAAATCTTGCACCGGGGCCCTTCGCACTCTAGTTACGCCAAAGGGTTTATATCCACTATTTATAGTAATGTTTATATACTTATCTTTCATTTGCTGAAAGGCAAATGATATAGGACCTATTGCAGCGGAGGTATGGTCCTCAATTCTAGAATACATTGCTATAACATCTCTTAGTGAAACTAAACGGCTTACGCAACTCTGTGTTATCTTTGGAGTGTATAAGAAACCATTAGTCATGTTTAACCCCTTTCCGACCTTGTCAGTAATAGTACGTAGCTGCGCCCTGGGCCTCTAGGGCCAGCTACGTACTATTACGCGTGATACGATTGCGCCCGCACACAAGCGATAGTCGTCGGGTGTCAGCTGATTGTCACAGCTGACACCCGGTGCTATGTACCAGGAGCAGTCCTGCACTGCTGGTGGCACATTAACCCCCGCAAAGCTGCGATCAAAGTCGATCGCAGCATTGTGGGGGCAAGGGGAGGTAAGCGCCGGTACTCACCTCCTCTGCCGGTGTCCCGCTCTGTCTGCGGCAGCTCCCGGATGTTGTCATGGTGACCCGATGTCATCATGACAACATCCAGGTCACCAGACAGCAGGAAGTTACTTTGGTCATGCGCAGTGAATGACCAAAGTAACTTCTCCTTGTGTGCAGCGCTGACAGGCTGCATAGCATAGGGAGCCGCTGCTCTCTATGCTATACAGCCGATCAGGCTGCAAAAAGTGAAAGTCCCATAGTGGGACAAAGTGCAAAAGTAAAAAAAGTGCCATCAAGTGAAAAAAATAAATAAAAAGTGGTAAAAATATATAAAAAAAAAAAAAAAAAAATAATCCCCAAAAAATAAAAATATATTGTACCCATAATATTTATTTATTATGAAAAAAAATAAACCAATAAAAGTACACATATTTGGTATCGCCGAGCCCGGAACTACCTGACCTATAAAACTGACCCACTAGTTAACCCCTTTAGTGAACACGGTAAAAAAAAAAAAAAGAAAACGAAGCAAAAAACAATGCTTTATCATCATACTGCCTAACAAAAAATGGAATAAAACGCGATCAAAAAGACGAATGCAAATAAAAATGGTACCGCTGAAAACATCATCTTGTTCTGCAAAAGACAAGCTGCCATACAGCTCCATCAGCCGAAAAATAAAAAAGTTACAGCTCTCAGAATAAAGCGATACAAATTTTTTTTTTCTATAAAATAGTTTTTATTGTGTAAAAGAGCCAAAACATAAAGAAACAATATAAATGTGGTACCACTGTAAACGTACTAACCCGAAAAATAAAGCTGCCTTATCAATTTTACCACTCGCGGAACAGCATAAAAAAAAAAAAAACAATTCCGGAATTGTTGGTTTTTGTTTATTCTGCCTCCCAAAAATCGGAATAGAGAGCAATCAAAAAATGTAACGTGGCCGAAAATGGTACCAATAAAAACGTTAACTTGTCCTGCAAAAAACAAGCCATAACATGACTCTGTCGGCCAAAATATGGAAAAATTATAACTCTCAAAATATGGCGATGCAAAAACTAGTCTTTTAGATTGACAGCTGTCAATCATAAAAAACTATATGAATCTGGTATTGCTGTAATCGCACTGACCCGAAGAATAAAGTCGTCTAATCACTTATACCGTACGAGGAACGGCGTAAAAAATAAACTCTAGGGTTAGGGTTGTGCTAGGGGTAGGGTTGTGCTAGGGTTAGGTTTGTGCTAGGGTTAGGGTTAGGTTGGTCCTAGGGTTAGGGTTGTGCTAGGGTTAGAGTTGGGCTAGATTTAGGGTTGGGCTAGGGTTAGGGTTGGACTAGGGTTAGAGTTGGGCTAGGGTTAGAGTTGGACTAGGGTTACGGTTGGGCTAAGATTAGGGTTGGGCTAGCGATAGGGTTGGGCTAGGGTTAGGGTTGGTCTAGGGCTAGGTTTGGGCTAGGGTTGGACTAGGTTTAGGGTTGGGCTAGTGATAGGTATGGGGTAGGGTTAGAGTTGGGATAGGGTTAGTGTTGGGCTAGGGATAGGGTTGTGCTAGGGTTTGGTTAGGGGTAGGGTTGGGCTAAGGCTAGGGTTGTGCTAGGGTTGGGTTAGGGGTAGGGTTGGGCTAGGGTTAGGGTTGGGCTAGGGTTAGGCTAGGGTTATGGTTGGGCTAGGGTTAGTTAGGGTTGGGGTTGTGCTAGGGTTGGGGTTGTATTAGGATTGGGGTTAGGGTTGCGTTGGGGTTGGGATTTTTACAAAAGTAAAGAAAAAAAAATGATGACAATATGGCGAATAGTGTTGAGCGCAAGTGCTCGCTACTTGAGTTTGCATCAGGTGCTCGGGTATGCACCGAGTATTGCGGGTGCTCGAGTCTCCACCCCATATGTTTTGCAGCTGTTATACAGCCAAAAAATCCTTGCGGGAATTGCCTGCCATGCACGAGCGATCCCCCCATGGTTTTATTTTTGGGTGTCTAATAACCGTGAATCATGCGGGGTGGGGACTTGAGCATGTTACTTTAGCACCCGAGATATACGGTGCATATCCGAGCACCCGATGCAAACTCAAGTAGCGAGCACTTGCGCTCAAGACTAATGACAACTTATTCAATATGATGACCTAATGTTATCAAATTCTGGGTCATACCGCTGGGTTCAAAATGTTCACTATACCCCTTGATAAAATCCTTAAGAGGTCTAGTCTAGTTTCCAAAATGGAGTCACTTCTGGGGGGTTTCCCCCACATATGGGGTATTGGCTTACTCAGGAGAAATTGCACAACAAATTGCATGGTGCAATTTCTTCTGTTACCCTTATGAAAATGCAAAATTGGAGGCTGAAAAACATTTTTTGTTGGAAAAATGTGAAAATTTTATTTTTACGACTCAATGTTCTAAGCTTCTGGAAAGCACCTGGGGGTTCAAGGTGCTCATCACACATCTAGATAAGTTCCCTGAGGGGTCTAGTTTCCAAAATGGTGTCACTTGTGGAGGGTTTCCACTGTTTAGGCACATCAAGGGCTCTCCAAACGCAACATGGCATCCGCTATTTATTTAAGCAAATTTTACATTCAAAAAGTCAAATCGCGCTCCTTCCTTCCCGAACCCTGCCGTGCGCCCAAACAGTGGTTTTCCCCCACATATGGGGTATCGGCGTGCTCAGGAAGAATTGCGCAACAAATTTTGGGGTCCATTTTTTAATGATACCCTTGCAAAATTAAAAAAATTGGGGTCTAAACTAACATTTTTGTGAAAAAAATTTTTTTTTCATTTTTTTCTTCCACATTCCAAAAACTACTGTGAAGCACCTGAAGGGTTAATAAACGTCTTGAATGTGGTTTTGAGCACCTTGAGTGGTGCAGTTTTTAGAATGGTGTCACTTTGGGGTATTTTCTGTCATAAAGACCCCTCAAAGTCACTTCAAATGTGATGTGGTCCCTAAGAAAAAATGGTTTTGTAAATTTTGTTGTAAAAATGAGAAATCGCTGGTCAACTTTTAACCCTTATAGCTCCCTAACATAAAAAAATTGTGGTTCCAAAATTGTGCTGATGTAAAGTAGACATGTGGGAAATGTTATTTATTAATTATTTTGTGTGACATATCGCTCTGATTTAAGGGCATGAAAATTCAAAGTTTGAAAATTTCAAAATTTTCAAAATTTTCGCCAAATTTTTGTTTTTTTTCTCAAATAAACACAAGCGATAGCAAAGAAATTTTACCACTATAATGAAGTACAATATGTCACGAAAAAACAGTCTCAGAATCAGGGGGATCCGTTGAAGCGTTCCAGAGTAATTACCTGATAAAGTGACAGTGGTAAGAATTGTAAAAATTGGCCTGGTCATTAACCTGCAAACCACCTTGGGGGATAAAGGGGTTAAGGCAGGGTTACGAGTGGATTCAAACTGCCAGCGATGCCCATCAGATGGGGTGACATTTTGCACATGCTGTGGAGTTGTTCATGTCTACAAACGTACTGCCCAATAGTCTTGAGTTCAATTAAATTAGTTACTCAAATGAAAATTTCTAGAAACCCACTGGTGTGCATTTTAGGGTATGTAGATGGATCCCAAAGTGATGACTAAGGAAAGTTGACAATTTGCTAGACTCTTGTATGCTAGCAGAAAACTGATTGCATCACATTGGCTATTAGAAAGTCCATTTACACACAGGGTATTAATTACTAGGGTTAATAATATTATTCTTATGGAGAGAAGTGTATATACCTAGAAGGGTAGGCTTCATTAATATGAAGAAATATGGGATGTATGGTTAAGTACTCCAGGATTAGCGACATTTGAACTATTAAGAGAGATGTATCGAATCTCAGATCCTATTTGTTTTACCGTGGGGTGGTTTAATGTAAAGAAATGATATGTCAATGTATATTCATGGTTGTGATAAACCTATACTCGTTTGGTGTTGGTACACTACATGCCTGTGTTTCTTTTGGACGTTTTATTATCTTTAAACAACATTTTAACATACTTTCTACCTACTCTAAGATGAGATGCTACTACAATATGTTATAGAGTCATATAATACCTGTTTGTGATATGTTGTCTCATAGAGGCGAATTGGCAAGTAAGTTTGTTGGCCTTGTGTTTGGGATCGGAAGGGGGGATGGGTTTTCATTTGTCATATTTATGTTTTTTTTTACTGTGTAAAATACAAAACGTCATTAAAGATTATGTGATGGAAAACAATATAGGAAAATGTCGGGAAAATCCTACTAGAACAGCTAAACTTTATATGGGGCTAATCAGAATCACTGTAAGTGATGGCAGCTGTGTACTGACTACTATCTAACATGAGCTTAAGGCCATGTTCACACATTCAGTATTTGGTCAGTATTTCACATCAGTATGTGTAAGCCAAAATCAGGAGTGGGTGATAAATACAGAAGCGGTGACGTGTTTCTATTATACTTTTCCTCTGACTGTTCCACTCCTGGTTTTGACTTACAAATACTGATGTAAAATGCTGACCAAATACTGAACGTGTGAATATGGGCCTAATGTGACTGGCTAATTCTGAACACAATCACATCCCCAGATATTGGAGGGTGTTCACACTTACAAAACACATTATTATAGTTTTGATATTTTTATTTCCCCCTCAAAATGATTTCAGTTTGTTTCTTACTGGATTTGTATTTTAAAGATGGAAAAGGTTATTTTTTTTACATGACAAAAATCTGTCATTTTAACAGGGGTGTGTAGACTTTTTTATATCCACTGTATTCCTTCTTTTTCTGGGAATGAGTAACAAGATAATTTTCCTTCCATTGAAGCTTAGTGCTGCAGAAGCTTTGGCCACAATGGGCACAGTCCCCTCTGGGTTCCGAACATCAACTCTATCACATTTTCTAGAACAAGGTAAAACTTATATATTTCTTCTATAACCTTTTCTTACCATATGTATAATTCTACATTGTGTATGGCCTGGGCCAGGGGATGTCTGGTTTATTGGAGGATGGCAGTTGACATGAATTGTTCTTGTTTGCATACAGAGATTTTCATTTTTGCTGTAGTGAGAATGAACCTCAGACTGCACGCTATAAAACTAATAGGCTATCTATATAATGCACAGATGTGACAGGTCTTCACAAGAGAAGAGACCCTCCTCTATCAAAGTCATATGCCTGCCAGAAAATATGCTAAGGCAGGCTAACAGCTGCAGCAAATGAATACACTTCCAAAATTAATGCTACTTTTTTTTCAGTCTTTTAAGGTCTGCCATAATTTGACTTTTTGTAGCTAATTATTTACAGTAAGTTTTCTGTGTGAGAGCAATACATTGTACGTCTTTGGTTAACCCATTTGATTTTGATCTGGGATGTCAAACTCAAACACACAGAAGGTCAAAATAAAAAACTTTGACAAAGTCGCGGGCCAACCAGTATACAGTACTGTATAATGGGCCTGATATAGTCCTTCATGCAGAATAATGGGCTCCACATAGTCCTCCATACAGTATAATGGCCCCACATAGTCCTCCATACAGAATAATGACACACATAGTCGTCCATACTGACTAATGGGCCCACATAGTCCTCCATACAGAATAATGGGACCCACGTAGTCCTTTACATAATAAAGGCCCCACATAGTCCTCCATACAGAATAATGGGCTCCACATAGTCCTCCATACAGTATAATGGCCCCACACAGTCCTCCATACAGAATAATGGGCCCCTCATAGTCCTCCACACAGAATAATGGCCCCACATAGAGGCACTGGTTCTGGTGTCACTGGGCAAATAAAACCACCCTGCGCGCCAGAGTTTGCCAGGTATGATTTAGATGTTTACCGAGCAGCGGCCTTACAGGGGTTGTCCACTTTATGGACACAAATCAAAAATGCTTTAAACTATGAGGTTGTGCTGGGAAAAGCTTAGATACCTGCATATCACATCCCCAATGTGCCAATAAAGAAATAAACACTGGATATAGTGCAAACGTATGCAAGGTGGCTCAGTGGTTAGATTTGCTGCTTTGCATCGCTGGGATCCTGGATTGAAATCCAACCATGGACAACATCTGCAAGGAGTTTGTATGTTCGCCCCGTGTTTGTACAGATTTCCTTTCAGTACTCTGGATGCCACCCACACTCCAAAAACATACTGATAGGGAATTTAGATTGAGAGCCCCAATGGGGACAGTGATGGCGATAATAGTAAAAGCTGCCTATGTTGGCACTATACAACCAAGCATAATAATTAAATTAATCTCTGCATTGAACATGTCCAGGGCTTGCACAAATACAGACAGCAAAATCTCTTGTAGCTTCAGACACGTGCAAGCCGCGACTGTCATCATACTCATGGTATGGAGGCTGAGATTACCAGGTTAATTGTTTACTTGGTGTAAAGATTGGAAGCTATGGCCTTTTTTAGCACAGTAGGGGTGTGATACGCAGGGACAGTCCATTTATGCTGCAGAATCAGCATGGTTGCAGCCAGGTATGTTTTTCTGTTAAATGCTCCAATTTATCAGAGAGAACAAAATTTAAAGATCCTTCCAGAGATCATAGAGCAGGGGTGTCCAAACTTTTTTCTAAGAGTGCCAAATTTGATGAAGTGAACATGTGCGAGGGCCGATCATTTTGCTTGACATTCTTTGGACCATTAAAATGAATGCAAATAAACTTTTTTTGCAAAGTTTATTGAAAACGGCATACTTTTTATTTTGTGACTTGGATGACAAATCTAAACAGGTGTTTAATCAATCTGCCTTAAAGGGGTTAACCCAGACATACCCCCATTCTCACCCAGGAAGCCCCTCCCCGACTTGAGCATCGAAGCAGTTTATGCTCCAATGTCCTACTTTTGCCCTGCACTAAATTGCGCAGAGGAAAGGCATTTTCTGGAGTTCTAGTGACATACCCGGCTCTCCACGGGGCTGGCAGAAAGCCCAGTGACGTCACCGGCACTGATGGGCGGGCTTTATCACCAGTAAACCAGCTAGAGCAGCGCTAAAGCCTGCACATTAGAGCCGGTGAAGCCTCCTACCGGCAGTGTGTCATTGTAAATAGCACAGGGCAAGGGAGCACATCGGAGCATGAGATGCTTTGATGCCCATGGCAGGGGGGCTGCCTGGGTGAAAAAGGGGGTATGTCTGGGTTCTGAACTTGGACAACCCCTTTAATATAATAAAAACAGGAAACTGAGATATCTCAGGAACATTTTAAAGTACATTACACAAAGTAATGTAAGGTTGTCTGTCAACTTATAAGTTCAAAAAATGTGAACAGGAACATAACAGCAAGTATACATGTGTTCAAATATATAACTGTCTATCCAACTGACATTAATTGAGATTTTACAACATATTAATCTCAATTAAAAAAAAGAAACTAGCCTGCACTAATGTGAAGGGTGAAACTGGGATCTGGACTGCAGCACATAGACTAGGTCTGGTTCAATGGCCGTGGTTTTGATGCGCAAAATGTCACGCAGGTGAGAGTCACTTAGTCTTGTCCTCACGCGGTTCTTGTTAAAGTTCATAACAGAGAATGTCTTCTCACACAAATATGTTGAGCCAAACAAGCTCAGGGTTTTCTTAGCCAATGTTCGAATCTCTTGAAACCGGCTCTTATCCAGTTGGCGGTAAAAGTTAACAAGAGAGAGCTGTTGATGACGACTGCGTAACTCGCTGTCACAATGTAGCTCAATGAGCTCGAGCTGCAACTGATCAGGAGCATTGTCGGGGTCAACAGAGAATGGAGAGGAGAAAATGCTGATCTCCTTTTCAATAGCTGCAAAATCTTGAAAGCGCCGTTGAAACTCCCCAGCCAGAGATGTGATGTCTGCTGCATACCTGCTTATTTGCGCATGGATATCATCCTGTGGAAAACTGTTAATTATTTCCTGTAGCGCTGAAAAATGGATGGTATTGGGCGGTGTTTGTGACAACTGCCTTAGGAAAAGTTGCAGCTTTGTTCCATAGGCTTTGAGGTGTGAATAAAGTTGGTTCACCGCTGCATCTTTGCCCTGAAGATTCATGTTCAGTACATTCAGATGCTTTGTTAGGTCGACTAGAAACCCCAAATCAGCCAGCCAAATTGGATCAGATAGTTCTCGCATCGTTTGTCCCTTTGTTTCCAAGAATTCTCCTATTTCCTTTCTGAGAGAGTAGAAACGTTGCAGTGCAGACCCCCGACTGAGCCATCTTACATCGTTATGATATGAAACATCTTCATATTCAGCCTGGATATCCAGTAGAAACTGTTTAAACTGGCGGTGGCACAGGGCTTTAGAGCGGATAAAATTAATGGTCTTTAGTACCGGTTTCATAACATGATCATATTGGAGATGTTTAGCACAGAGAACTTGTTGATGAATGATGCAATGAAGTTTAATAGCTTTGCCTCCTTCTTCGCTCACCTTGTTACAGATTAGGGTTGATAATCCACTTCGTTCACCAGTCATGGCAGGTGCCCCATCAGTAATAATCCCAGTAACTTTGTTCCAAGGCAGTTTCATGTCATCTATGGCAGAACTAACAGAATCAAATAAATCTTTCCCTCTTGTTTGATCCTTGAGGCTCTGGAGGTCAAGTAGCTCTTCAGTCACATTCATTTCATCGTCCACCCCTCTTAAAAAAATCAGCAACTGAGCCGTGTCAGATAGGTCCGTGCTTTCATCACAGGCTATTGAAAAGAAGTCAAAATCAGCTCCTTTTGACATTAACTGTCTCTTAATATCCGATGAAATTTCTTCAATTCTCCGTGCTACAGTGTTACGAGCCAGGCAAATGTTGGAAAACTCTTGCTTCTTCTCGGGACAGACATTCTCTACCATTTTCATAACACATTCTTTGATAAAGTCACCCTCTGCAAAAGATTTGCAATTTTTAGCAATTAACGCTGCCACCTCATAGCTCGCCTTTGTGGCATTTTCATTTGACTCACGGGCTCTTGTAAAAAATCGCTGTTGTGACAATAAAACAGCTTCAAGTTGCTTATACTTTTCACTTCGGTCGTGCCCTGTTAGCTTGTCGTATGTGCTATGTCTCGTCTGATAGTGTCGCTTGACATTAAATTCTTTATAAACAGCAACGGTCTCTTGGCATATCAGACAAACACAGTGATTCTTTATTTCAGTGAAAAAATATTCTACTTTCCACTTGTCCTGGAAGCGGCGGCCCTCACTGTCAACTTTTCGTTTCTTATTTGTAGTTGCCATTATAAAAATTGGCCAGAAGGGGAGAGATTAAAAGGCGCAGAGGGTGGAACAGCAAAAATAAGATACTGCTATATGCTTTATAACACAGGCAGAGAATAGCAAGCTGTGCAACAGTCGCACATCAGATAATGGAATTATAGCACAGTGACAGGCAGTCAGGGGTTAATGAAGGGTATGACAGCTTGCTACCACAAGCTTGTGTGAGAGCCCTGCTGGCCTAACCTTTCTGGAGGTGTAAGGTGGCGCAGGGACTTATATATAACTTAATATATATATTATTTATATAATTTTACACAACTAAGCTGAGGTCTTCAGCCTATCTGACCTCTGAACGTCTTACAACCCCTGGGGGCTGGAGATCTCGCACGTCGCGAGATCTTGGCTGGCCGGTTGCCGCCGCTCAGTACTCCGGCGCAGGGAGAAGGAAAGCCGAAATCTCGCGATGTCCGAGATTTCGGCTCTTCTCCCTGCGCCGGAGTACTGAGCGGCGGTGGCGACGAGAGCGGCGGTGGCGACGAGAGCGGCAGCGGCCGCAAGGTACATGCTGCTGGATACCTGGGGGCCTTATTAGTCCGGACCGCGGGCCGCAAATGGCCCGCGGGCCGGACTTTGGACATGCCTGTCATAGAGAGATGAGAATATTCCAGTGCAGACCCCGGCCGGCTTCTCCCTACATCACCCCAGATGATTGACAGGTCTCTCCCTTTGTACATATAGAAGACTTGTTAGTTACTAGAGCGGCGCAAGGCGAAGTAGTTGCTGGACTAGTCATGTTTCTCCTTATGGTCACCGGCTGAATCCTTAAACTATGTTTTCCCTGAAACGGCTAAGTGTTTTAGAGAAGATATACCTGGCTGCAATCGTGCAGCGAGTCTCTGATTAATGTTGCCCGTAGTGTGGACAGCATGAAAATCAGCTGACAAGTTCCCATAAATACATTTTCTGATTTTGCTTAGCCAAAAAAGATGCAATGTGCAGGTAGGTGATAACTAGAGATGGTTCCAATTGTTATATTATCTGGTCAATGTGTAAAAAGCGTAGAAAATGTATCAAGGACTATATTTTTTATGTAGGAGATCAATACAAAGCCAGTAGATACCTCCAGCCTGACCTCACCTCTTCACAGTTGGGCTTTAAGGATCTGTTGTGGGACTCGGAGAAAGGAGGGGTAAGTTCTAGTGTATTTGACCAATATAGAAAAATTTCTAATAAGATACAAAACTAAAATGACAGGAAAGAATTGTGTAGTATACTTCACTTTTCTGTTCAGTAAAAACAAAACACAAGAGACCTATTATAAGTCCATAATGGAAAAATAAAAATGGTTAAAGGGATATTCTCTGCAGTCTCCCTACCATTTTTTTTCCTTTAATTTTGCACAAAACCCCAAAAATGGGCCAGACAAAATTGTTGGCACCCTCAACTTAATATTTGGTTACACACCCTTTGAAATAAATATCTGCAATCAATCGAAATGATAATTACAGGGACATTACCATCCTGTCTTTTAGGATCATACTGCTCCCCAGTCTCTCAACTTTCTTATTGTTGGGGGGTTTGCACGCCTGGTAGATTGACTGGTTGGACCAGCGACATTGTTGCTCCGCTTGGACTGTGCTCACCAGATACTGCTTAATCTGGCAGCTTTACCCTCTGCAGCGTCGGCAGTTTGGCGGCCATGAAACTAGTTGAGATCAGGAGCTAACAGTGCACTACAGTGATCTTGGCTAAAGCAGAGCAGTGCTTACAAGCTCCATTGGAAAGATCATGTAGGCACAGGATGTTTGCAGCAATTGCGAGTAACCTAGGCAACTAGCAGTAAATAATAAAATAAAAATTACTGTTATCTTGAGGGCGGAGAGGAATTTTAGTAAAAAGTAAAGTCGCTTGCTTTTGTAAGCTCTTTGCAATTTTATTCTAGAAGATGGGAATAACCCTTTAAGCTCAGTAATGTTGTATTAAGTCTTGATCTAGCTTTATTCTTTGCTTATTGGTCAATAGTCTGTTATGTCAGAGTTCTATAATTCACAGTCTATTACTTTATAATTGTAGATCCTTCCCCTGCCCACTCGTGTTTCTATATATTTGACATTATGGAGCTGTAAGATGATACCTCTCCCTGGGGCTAGCATTCAGATTCTCAGCAGACATGTACGACTCTGTCTATTTGATGGCAGTAAGGTAAGCATTTTTTATTTTTCAGTTCCAATCTTTGCTAATTAGGATAATTTAAATGTTATGTTTTAGGGTTGCATTTATGTGAAATACTTCCCCTTTAAAATTCAGAAAGCACCAACAAGTATTAATTCTAAGTATTAAGCATGTTTTATAAGATTCCTAAACTTTTATTGAGTTCTTTCTTTGTTCCATTTATTTTAGGGAAGGTATGTGATAACTAACCCGTCCACAAAGGTTGTCTCTCAGCTTCCCCAGAGCTGACGATATTGTATATCACTAAATAGAATGAAAGTGTATCGTCAGAAAATGATATAGTGTTTAAATCAGGTTTTTTTTATTACACTTATTTAAAAAAATGGCATTTTTTTTTTGTTTATATCACGATTTTTATTAAAAAACAAAATTAGTAATTTTGCAATTTTCACACTGGCCACTGGCGGCTTTTTAGATTTATAATTCCTGTCCTTTCAGGAAGAGTTTTCAACAGGCTCCTTATCATCAGAGGCAGGATTACAATGACAGGTAACACCTCTATACACAGCTGATAACACTGGATCCAGCAATCACAATAGGCAATGCCACAGCTGACCCTGATCCTCTTTTTTCACAATGATCTTTATACATACGCATGCACATGTGTTGTTTGCTGAAACAACAGAACGTTAGGGTGTAACAAGCCACAGTGGCCAGTGTGAACATTGTAAAATTTCTATTTTTATTTTGATGTAAATACTTTTATGCCCAAAAATGACAAAAGGATTCTCGGAGTGATACCTTTATTGGCTAACTAGAAAAAAATATATATATGCAAGCTTTCAGAGCACAGAGGCCCCTTCTTCAGGCCATATTACAAATGAATTCATAAGACAAGAGGCACAACATTTAAGAGATGTTACACCAAGACATTTGTTCATGAGGTGAAAGGGGTGATGCCTCCTAATGGTAAGTCAAAGTGATCAAAGTTAGGGTTTTTAGTTGCAAATGGCAATATGTCAAAAAAAACAAAAAAAAACAAAATTGCAAAAAATATTTAAAAATTAATTTAACCCAGAAACCTGATTTAAACAATAGATCATTTTCTGTTGATAACTTCCCTTTAAGAGCTTTGCAAATCTGGGGGGGGGGCAACTCGTTGACACCTGTAATTGTGAACTTATTGGTTGTTATTTCGATACAGATATAGCTAAAGAATGGCTGAATAGAAGTTTTACGACTCGATTACTTATATGTAATAGTGATTGTTTCTATACTTTGGAGACGGTGTTCTCTAAATACTAAGGGTGATAGAACATTAATCATTTTTTTGCTTTTCTATTGTATGCCATGCCGCATTGGTACACAAGTTAAAGGGAACCTGTGACATGATTCACGCTACCTTATCCAGGGGCAGAAAAAATCAGAGACTGACTCCTGAATTACAAACTTATAGGTTTTTCTCTGAAATGCTGCGGCATTTTAGAGAAGAACATAGTTGACAACCTGACCGGGGATGGGATAACTAGAGCATGAGACAGGTTCCTGCCAGCTTCTCCCCACCCACTCAGCTAGATTGACAGGTCTCTCACTATGTGTGAATAGTCAACATAAATCATGGGACAGGTTTCCACTAAGAGACATTGTAAGGCTTTTCAGAAGAATTACCTAAAATGATTGTGTCATTCTGTTACTGTTCTCTAATGTCACTGCTAGGGTCCCCCTCACCAGAGAGGTGTCTTGTGGCCCTGCCGCTTCCAATAACGTATTAACAAGGGACATCTTTTTACTATGTTAGATAGGGGAAAGGGGAAGTAGGAGAAGTGTGGATATATAGAAATATTTAAAATTCATAACCTTTATTAATTTATTAAATCCTTAAAATACAAAATATCTAATGCATCTATAGATGCATATAAGGTAACCATCTATTGGAGTATAAAGATGGTACCCACTAATAAATCTGGCTAGATGTAGTGTAGGGCAAATTTGGTACACCTCTGTCCAGTCCCTCTAATATAGGACCGAGGTTATATGTAAATTATATCCCCATATATTGGAATAGCCTCGATGCTAATATCAGGTGGAGCAGTTATACAAATCCAATAAATTGGAAAATGAGTTGCTATCTTGGCAAATTATTTCACTGTCATGTATAAATCTGCCTTGGGACACAACTGTTCACCCCCTGATTATCATATAAAGATGAGCTGACATTTGTCTAGCGGTTAGTAATATTATGGTAGTGATAGATGTCAGCTATAATCACTAACTCTACCCAATACCGCAGTTGTCCATAATAGAATGCACTGTGTGTGTATTAGTACTTGTTATAACTGAGTTGGCACCATTTGAAATCTTTGGCAGGAGGAAAGCCTCACTGCCAAGCGATCATAAATCTTATGACACTGAGGAGCAGCCCGCTGTGCCGAACGACTCCTCACATGTCAGGTACTAATGATCACACTAATGTTCAGCGTGCCTGGCTGAACAGCTAATCACTGGGGTGAGGGGCAATCTATTGTCCCCTATCTCACTCCCCGCACATGTGCTCAACGTGCCGGCTTCAAACAGCTGATCGCTGCAGTGAGGAGCGATACACTGTCTCCTTGCTCTCTCGCCGCACACGTGCTTCGCGTGCCGGCTCCAACAGCTGATCACTGCAGACCTAGACTCTGCTGTCCGCTGCAGCTTGGAGTACTGATGCGGTTCTCCCTATTCCAGAGTACCGCAATTGTATGCATATATCTCATTCCCCCCTACACTATCATATAGCTCAGATATAATCCCTGACGCGCGTTTCGCCGGTATACCGGCTTTTTCTAAGGGTCACCCTTACTGCAGCGATCAGCTGTTTGAAGCCGGCACGTTGAGCACATGTGCGGGGAGTGAGATAGGGGACAATAGATTGCCCCTCACCCCAGTGATTAGCTGTTCAGCCAGGCACGCTGAACATTAGTGTGATCATTAGTACCTGACATGTGAGGAGTCGTTCGGCACAGCGGGCTGCTCCTCAGTGTCATAAGATTTATGATCGCTTGGCAGTGAGGCTTTCCTCCTGCCAAAGATTTCAAATGGTGCCGACTCAGTTATAACAAGTACTAATACACACACAGTGCATTCTATTATGGACAACTGCGGTATTGGGCAGAGTTAGTGATTATAGCTGACATCTATCACTACCATAATATTACTAACCGCTAGACAAATGTCAGCTCATCTTTATATGATAATCAGGGGGTGAACAGTTGTGTCCCAAGGCAGATTTATACATGACAGTGAAATAATTTGCCAAGATAGGAACTAATTTTCCAATTTATTGGATTTGTATAACTGCTCCACCTGATATTAGCATCGAGGCTATTCCAATATATGGGGATATCATTTACATATAACCTCGGTCCTATATTAGAGGGACTGGACAGAGGTGTCCCAAATTTGCCCTACACTACATCTAGCCAGATTTATTAGTGGGTACCATCTTTATACTCCAATAGATGGTTACCTTATATGCATCTATAGATGCATTAGATATTTTGTATTTTAAGGATTTAATAAATTAATAAAGGTTAAGAATTTTAAATATTTCTATATATCCACACTTCTCCTACTTCCCCTTTCCTCTATCTAACATGACTATTTTTGGTGGTGTACACCTGTGGATATAGATCTGATGAGAATAGACCATCTCCTTGACATCTTTTTACTATCAGCTGAAATATTTTGATTAAAACCTATAATGTCTTTGACATCTTTTTTACACCATTGGATTAAACATCATGGTCATGAATATTAGACACTAAACACATGGAGATGGGACAGTAAATACGTCTGCTCAAACATACCCAACTAACAGCACAACATATCAAGAGAACAAAAAGTACTTCCATAGCGATCTTCAGCTTTTACAAACCTGCAAAGGAAATGCCTTATACATAATTAATCATTATACATAAAGTCATGGGCACAGAGTACAGTCAGTAGTGTTGCCACAATTATAACAATTAGAAGTAAAAGTAATACCTTGCTATTGTTATTGCTGTGAATGAATGCCAAGCCGTGTGCCCATCTACGCCAATGCAGTGTTTCACCCTGCTTTGTCAGGGGATGTGTCGGGGGTGGGGAAAGACTCAATTAATAAATACTGTGTGCCACCCTATCAGGATAGATCATGTAGTACAGCGGAGGAGGCAAGCTAATATGTGGAGAGTGCACTGTGTATAATCAGCGCATGATGCGTCTGTCACCTCCCAAACTAACACGTGACTTCCGGTTTCCAGCTGGTGGAGTGTGGGTAGATAACTCTACCCCTTATTGGAATTTAAGGAGATAATGTGTGTGCTGCGACCACGTAATCTATTACATATCTGAAGTGGGGTCAGCCTGTGTAAACAGTTTATTAAAATTACTGCCGACCAGCAAACATGCTGCCGGTCGGTGGTCTTTTACCCCTGTGGATTGGAGTGTAATGGACCCTAAGAGCCATCGATAACATATATAATGTATACTTTAGGTTACATGTGTTTGCTCCTGTGTATTTTAATTTTTTTCAGGTCCTAAGCAACATTCATACCGTGAGAGCTTCATGGCTGCCCAAAAACTCAAGAACATGGACTTTTTCTCCGAGGGTAAATGTGTCATCCATTTTCCTTGCAGTTTACATTAGTTTTTTTTTATTGTGCTGTGTGATTTATTTTATGACAGACAATTTAGGCAAAAGTAATGTAATGACTGGATGAATATTCCGCAATTTTACTAACCAATGCATTATATAACAATATAGGGGACGCTGTACTCTGTATATAGATGATTGCAGTGTTGTTTGCCCTTTATCTTCCTACAGAAGTGACTCCTGTACAAGACAGTAGCCTGACAGCCAAAGTGGGACGCTGTCATGTTGAGCGCGGCTTGGAGCCCTGACCTCGGCCGGCTCAATTAAAATCCAAAATACCCAAATACAATGAATTAGAAGCATCGTTATATTACAAAGTCCTGCATTTTGTGTTTTTTTTGTGAAACTGGGAATACACTTTAAATGTATAAACAATGGGGAAAGTTTAATAAACTAAGTCAAAATACTGTTGTACAGAATTCATGCTGTACGCGCCATGCTTCACATTTATTTATTTTTTTTCGGCCCATATTTTGCTTTGCTGAACGATGGGCGTAAGTAACTCAGCGGGAAGAGTTTGGTTTGAAATGCAAAACCGTATGCAAAACCAAAATGTGACAACCAATTGGTGTTGTAAATTCAGGCAAAGGTGACTAAAGATGCACCAGATTTATCATCCGGTATGAGCTAACTTGAAAAATTTGGCAAAATGGAAGCTGGCACGTTTAGGCGGGCTGCACTGTGGGAGTGAAGACTTTTGGGATTCCAAAACGGTTTTTATTAATACCAACACGTTTCTGTGACGGACCGGCGCCTTTCTCAAGGTATAAAAACCAAGTGAGAACCGTGAAAAATTTGGCACATTTTCAGACTCTGTAGCCAAAGTTTTAAGTTTACACTGCCTATATATTGGACAGGATTGATAACTCTGCCTTGTTTTTAATTTATTTGATGCGAAAGGAAGGATTTTACATTCATTCTAGATCAAAACAAGATGTAAATCCTAAATGGATTGTCCATGATAACCCAAAAGCTGCAAGCAGACTGCAATACATGTAAAACAACATGATCACCTTTTACTCTGTGCACTTGAAGCTCCTTGTCCCTGATGTGTCCCACTTGTTCTGTTTCATTGGCTGCAGATGTCACAGCTGCTATACTCCTCAGGGTTTTGGACCATTTATCGCTGCAATTGTCATGTGGTGCATGCAGGTCGCGTTGTCTGCAGCCAGTGTGAACAGAGAACAAGCGAGGCACATCAGGGAGTACATGTTATTTCATTATTTTACGTAGCTTGCTGCCTCTGAGCAACTTATGCACTTTCTTGGAAATATCGCAAGAGTCTTTTTAAAAATAATAGAAGACTCTACAAATTAAAAAGTGCAAAAATAGGTTAAAAATAAATGCGATCTGATTTATCATTCCTGCTTTACATATATGGCTATTGAGCTCTTGGGGATGCAAGGGACGGACACCATTCCCTGACCCCTCCAGGCTTTCCAGCTCCATGATTTGAGGACAGCTCGTTTTGACTAGTCAATATTTTTTTTCTTTTTTTGCACCTTAGTGATCTCAATGCATTTATTAATAATGCATAGATATGATAGTTAGAATGAATATTTAAGATTGTTCTGAATATATGTTTTTAGGTCACTGGTATTCTTCCAAGTCTGCTGGACGGTGACTGTTTTGTGAGGTCTGGCAGTCAGTCCTCTGAAATAGGAATCCTCTTTGAAGTTGGAGTCACCTATATTCGCAATGTAAGTGATTCATGGGATGGGGAAGAGCGGTCCTATGCAGCATTGCCATTGCCGCCCTTTTCACAGTCATATTGTATCTGTCTGTAAACATCTTGTCACCTTGTTAGGTTTAGATTGCGCTAATACTACCTATCACCTGTCTGGGGCTTGTTATGTAAGAAAAGAGTGGACAGCCCCAGACTTGTCATTTTTCTAATTGTCATCTATTAGCCATAATGATCATCAGGGTCCCTAATAGCAACCTAAAGGTCCTGACTTAACAAAATTTGTGCTCAAATTTTCTGATTGTACTACCCCTACATGGAGAGCCGGATCCCATTACCCTCTGCGGCCCTCCCCGCTGTGTAAGGCCGAGATCTCGTGTGCCGGGATTTCACAATCTGGAAGTTCAAGGAATGACTTTTGCTAGAAAGTGGAATAATTTAGGGGGCCAATAAGGATCCTTATGGTGATTTTTAAAAAATCACCAGTCTGAGGGCGAATACTTTTTTCTTAAATAAAAAGGATAGCCCAGATTGTTAATAGGTACTCTGTTAGTATGCACACACACATATATACTGTCACGGTTCCACCCCTCACTGTGTCTGGGATGCAGTTACTGACAGCTCAGCCGTCCAATCTTGTACAGGGGCGTGCTGGAGCTGCCAGTACTGTGATTGACAGCTCAACCATCCAATCTGGTACAGGGGCATGCACTAGCTGTCAGTGTGGTGATTGACAGCTCAGCCGTCCAATCTTGTACAGGGGCGTGCTGGAGCTGTCAGTACTGTGATTGACAGCTCAACCATCCAATCTGCTACAGGGGCGTGCAATAGCTGTCAGTGTGGTGATTGACAGCGCGGCTGTCCAAACTGAGACTGGGAGGCACTGGCTATCTTCAGGTGTTCATTATCCCAGGTGAATGTCTGCCTACTTAACTGATCTGTTTTTCCCAGATCTCTGCCAGATGTACATTCAGCTAGTGTGTGGTTTGTTCGCTGTACCTTGAGTTCTGTTTATTGATCTTCTGTTGCCTGACCTTGGACCTTGTTCTGACCATCCGTCTGTTTAACCCCTTCTGCTCTGATCTGCTGTCCTCCTGGTATTCTGATCTACGGAACGCTATCTGACTACGCCTTTGCCTCTTCCCTCTGTTTATGACGTACCCTCCTGGCTTTGACTTCAGACTCCTTGACCATCCCGTCTCACGGCCTCGCCGTGAAAAGTGACTCAGCGTCACATATACCTTTTAAAGAGTTGTTGACCACTTTTAGTAATTGTATTGCTTGCTTGCAATGGCCCTCATCGACTCCATGCAACAATATCAGGAGGCACTGATGAGTTACTGTGGCAGCCAGCTGAAACCCCTCCGTCGATTTTGTGAAGCTCAGCCATCACAATTTTCACTATATAGTGCAGTATTAAGGTATTGCAGTATATTTTGTATGTGGTTGCAGTTTCAAGGCCACTACTTGGAATAAAAAAGGAAAAACGAGTAAAAAAAATATAGAAAAATTTGAATCATTATTTTCCTCATTAAAAATAAAAAAATATTAAAAAAGTGAAAATATTGGGTATTGCTGCGTACATAAAAGTCTGGTCTTTCAAAATATAAAATTAGTTAATTCAAACGATAAGCTCTGTAAAGAGAAACAAAATCAAATCTCCAGAATTGCAGTTTTTACGGTCACCACGCGTCTCTAAAAAATGCAATAAAAAGCCATCAAAATGTTGTATGTACACTAAATCGGTATCAATAAAACCATCAGCTTGCTATGCAAAAGCATTATCTTGCCAATGTCACACACTGTGTGGGAAAGACTAAGTGCAACACGACGGGATGAGGGGAAGGAATCCCAGACACTAGGGAAATGGGGAGTGGAGACCCCTAGGCAGATCTAATAACACTCTGCCTACCCTACCATCCCTATATTGATTTCACACCAATCACCTAGCAAGAAACCTAAGCCCTGTATATCCCTAGAGCTAGGCCCTAGATAGGGAGGGGGGGTGAGCACTGGTCTGTACCCACTATAAACTAAAGACAACAAGGGAGACAAACAAAGGGGGAAAACTTAGCCTGAGCAGACACCAGAGAGATAACACCAGATGTCCTCCAAGGGCACCAGAGAGAAAGCTTGCCGACTGCAATAGCTCCAAGCCTTCACAAGGGGAAAAAAAGAATATCACCGGCGAGTCCCTAAAGCAGACTGAGAGTTTATAAACACCCAGACCAGGGTGTGTCAATCAGAGCAGGAGGGAGGTTGCCGCTGGGTCCAAAAGTGAGAAGGATTAGGGAGGTTTCTGCAATTCCAAGCGCAGTGACCTTCTGCAGCCAGATGCAGAGCGACTGTCTGTTACATCTGACACACCCATGACATCCAAGCTTTCATAGAACTCCATTAACAGAAAAATAAAAAACATGATTTTTTTTCACCATGTAAATAAAAAAAACATCCATTCATGTTTGGTTTCCAGCTCATTTTTAGCATACAATGAACGCTGTAAACACAAACCTGAAAAACCATGGTGGAATTGCATTATTTTTCACCATTCATTTTTGTAAGCACATTATATGGTAAATTGGATGGTATCATTCAAAACTACCCCTCGTCCAACAAAAAAACAAGCCCTCATGCATTTACGTCTATGAAAAAATTCTGTCTCAAGGAAATCAAAGTGCGACCCAGGAGTAAACTGATCAAGTGGATTATTACGTCTGTGTAAAAACCAAACTGAACTAGTGCACTGTGCCTTTTGTGCCAAAGGCTGATGCTTCAGGTAGCTGAGATATTAGTTTTTTATCGCTTTAGCACATTTTATTCTCCTCCTTTCGGGCAGTCGGAGCAGTATGCACAGGATTGGTGTTGTGGGAGCATGTCGAGGTTCATAGTTTATCTATCTATGCAGCGTTTTGGGTTGAAAATGGTCAGGGAGACCAACCTATATAGAATTACAGTAACAATATTCATAAAGCGCATATTACATATGCAGGTTGGGAACATGGGTACAGGAGCCCCCCCCCATTTAAATGTCAAAAATATTATGTTGCTACACGATGGAGTACTCCTTTAAATTGAAAACAAAGAAAAAGGACAACTGATGGAGGTGCCACAAACCACCAATAAAGTATTAAAAATAACAATTTATTTAGAAATATTTAAAATAATAACCATTATATACATCAAGGTCTATAAAGGAAGAAATAATGGTAAAACATCAATATCCAATAGTGTACATGAGTACCAGCATAGACCGTTTTGCATAATTGCTTTCTCAAGACACTTCCTCTTGAGAAAGCAATTATGCGAAACGCACGTCGGGGCACCGTGGTTGGCTCATCTGTCCTCCCTTATCATGGGTAAGCAACACATCTTATACTAAACAGCATGTACTGTTTCCGGCTTCATTCTAGGTTATGGGCACTTTGATGCTATATTATAATGACTGCTTACCCAAGTACCAGCATAGACCACATGAAAAACGGTCCTTATACACTATTGGATATTGATGTTTTCCCACCATTTCCTCCTTTCTAGACCTTGATGTATATAATGGTTATTATTTTTAATATTTATAAATAAATTGTTATTTTTAATACTTTATTGGTGGTTTGTGGCTACTCCATCAGTTGTCCTTTTTCTGTATATAGAATTACGGTGGTCCAGCTGTGGGATTGGTAGATCTAATGGAATGAGATGCTGAATTCTTGAAATGCTTCTCAGGTGGATGTATGAGGATTTCTGGTTCCTCAGAGCCGGTACACTATCAATAACTACACAGAAGTTGGATAATTGGTCTGTCTTCTTCCCAGGAAGAGAGGGTTTGAACTTGCAGGTTGCAATTTTGCTGTTAGGCAACATCCAGTCAAAGTTTATTCTATTTTTGGTCATTCATCTGTTCTTCTAGTTCACCTAGGAATTTATAGATGCAGATGGGCCATTGACTCTGGGCTTAAAGAACAAGTATGGGTATTGTGTGCATAGCTTGGGTATGCCTGACCATGGTAGTAGATAATCTGCAAACATTAGGGTATTGGAGATAGAACTGAGCCCTGCAGTACCTGATATTGTGAGGAAACTGGTAAAGATTTATAACTTCACAACGATGGTGAGTCAGTACAGTACATAATAATAGTGTCCATGTCAGCTGTCAACCTTCCACCATTAGGAGTTTTGTACTGTTAGCCCTTTTTGGACCCATCAAACCAATTATCACCAGTCCTTTTAAAGAGGACCTATCACCTGAGTAATGACTATTTCTTTTTTTAAATCCGTCATTTAGTTTCAGAGAAATGTTTTTTTTTTTATTCATTGCTAACTTTTATGGTCTTTAACAAGGGGGCGTGGCTCACAGGATTTTCTGGGGACGTGTCTGGAGGCTGCTCTGCATTATTTCCCTGTGAGCCATGCCCCTTTGGTAAAGACCATAAAAATGAGCACTAAATAAAAAAGGTTGATATCTCTGAAACTGTATAGCAGATTAAAAAAAAAAATATGCAGAGAAGCAATGGAAAAAAAAAAGAGCTAAAAGGACAGGTGACAGGTTTTCTTTAATACCATAATTTAATCTGTTCTCCTACAGACTGCCCTTTTGAAGGGGGAAATGCCAACTCCTAGCTTCTGGAACAAATTAGAAGAAATGCAATGCGCACATAGGGCAGTATTAAATTAAACAAAAGAACAGAAGTGTGAGTAGGAGTGTGCTCACCTTTCCCTGTTTGTGACAAGGCACAACTCCTGGAAAAGTGTGTAGAGTACCAGGAGGGAGTGAATACTCTTCTGCACTTGGATATGCTTCTTTATGGAGAGTTGGAGGTGCTGATTGCATGAGTCATGTAGATGACTTGAAGAAGAGGACGGTATGACCTTGAAACGTATGACCTTGAAACGCGTTAGAATAAACTACTGAAAACCACTTCAGCCTTTATGAACATTCATACAGCAGCACAGCAATCTGCGCCTCCAACTCTCCTTAAAGAACCAAATCCATGCTTCTGACTTCCTCATACAGTATAATGAGTAGTGTCAAATTAGTGTTAAGTGGATACTTAAAGGGGTTGTCCAGTACTATTGATAATGCCCCAATGTATTTTTATGGTTAAAAGAAGTGTCTTTGTAATTAGCTTGTGCTGCTGTTTCTGTCTGTGAGCAGTTCTATCACAGGCCACTCACAGGCATCACGTGACCCCCGGCTGATGTCACGTCAAATGAGGCGTCAGTGCCCGTGGTGGATGCTGGGCTATGGGCAGGGTGACCCCATGCGTCACACCCAGTATCCACCGAGCACTTTCCCAATGAATGAGGAGAGGGAAAGCACACGGTGGATTCCGGGTGTGACGCGCGGGGTCACCCCGCCCACAACCCAGCAGCCACCGCAAAAGTGAGTCACGCCCGGCTGCATCTGGAACTTGATATGACATCAGCGGACAACCCTTTTAACCGCTTCCCGACCACCCACTGTAGATAAACGTCCGCGCTGCCTGGGCTCTGTGCAGCGCGGACGTTTAAAAACGGTGGGTGGTCTCGCAGTGCTCAGGACCCCCAGGGTCCTGCAAGCGCTGTGAGAGCGGTGCAGAGCGTTAGCTCTGACAGGGAACGTCATCGGGACCTGATTAGATCAGGTCCCAGTGATGTTAACCCTTTGCTGTCTTCTATATGCCGCGATCTATAGTGATCGCGGCATATAGAAGACAGCAGGAGGAGAGGGGGTCGTCCACTTACCTCTCCGACGACCCCTTGATTGCTTTCAGGACCTGGCGTTGCTATGGCAGCTGGAGGTCACATGACCGCCTCCAGCTCTGCCATATATGGTGTCCTTCCTGTCTGGCTTCAGCCTGTAGCTGATGCCAGACAGGAGACTGTGAAACAGTCAGTGAAGATCTCATATAATGTAATACATGTCTATTACATTACATGAGATCAGGGATCAGAAAAATAAAAATTAATGTACCATACAGGGACTAAGTAAAAATGTAAAAAAAAGTAAAAAAAAAATGTTTTGAAACTGTTAAAAAAAAAATACAAAATAAATAAAATATTAAACCGATAAATCCATATATTTATGCAAAAATAAAAAAAGTACACATATTTGGTATTGCCGCGTCCGAAACAACCCGAGCTATAAAACTGTCACACTAATTAACTCCTTCTGTGCACACCGTAATAAAAATAAAAAACGGAGCAAAAAACTATGCTTTTTCCTCATATCGCCAAACAAAAAGTGGAAAAAAATGCGATCAAAAAGCAAAATGGAAATAGAGATGGTACCGCTGAAAACGTCATCTTGTTCCGCAAAAATCAAGCCGCTATACAGCTCCATCAGCCAAAAAATAAAAAAGTTATACCTCTCAGAATAAAGCAATGCAAAAAAAATATTTTTTCTATAAAATTGTTTTATTGTGTAAAAGCGCCAAAACATAAAAAAATATACAGTAAGTGTAGTATCGCTGTAAATGTACTGACCCGAAGAATAACGCTGCCTGATCACTTTTACCACACGCAGAACGGCATAAAAAAAAACCTCAAAAAACAATTCCTGAATTGTTGGTTTTTGTTAATTTTACCTCCCAAAAAACGGAATGGAAAGCGATCAAAAAATGTCACGTACCCACAAATGGTACCAATAAAAATGTCAACTCGTCCCGCAAAAAACAAGCCATCACATGACTCTGTCGGCCGAAATATGGAAAAATTATAGCTCTCAAAATATGGCGATGCAAAAACTAGATTTTGCAAAAAAAAAGCGTCTTAGTGTGTGACAGCTGTCAGTCATAAAAACCCGATATAAATCTGGTATCTCTGTAATCGCACCGACCCAAAGAATAAAGTAATCTAATCAGTTATATCACACTAGGAACGGCGTAAAAAATAAATAAAACCAATTCTTCACCTGCTACTGATTTGTTTATTATGTCTCCCAAAGATCGCAGTAAGGCTCTGCTCACATTTATCCTGCGCTCTGCGCTGAGCACTTACGCCAGAGTTTCCATTTAAATCTCTGAAATATGTGATTCAGCCGGAACCCATGACGGAAGATTCCCTGTAATGAGGCAGATATAGGCCACTGTGGATGCCGTCTGGCCTGTGATCCCACGGTGTCATTTGTTTTAGGCGTGCATAAAAGTGCGGTTGGCCACAGTTTTGTGCACTTCTGAAAAAAAGGACACCGCTAAACAGAGGCCAGACGGAGTCCAGAGTAACTCTGCTGCCTCATTACAGTGAATGGATCCCGCAGGGGTTTCATCTGAATTACATCACTTGGAAATTTAGATGGAAACCCTGATGTAAGTGCTCAGCCTAGAGCGCCGGATAAATGTTACGTAAAATGTTCCCAATAAAAGCTTCAACTCAGTCCTCAAAAAAAGCTAGTCCCCACTCAGGTCCATCATCTGTTAAAAATATAAGGGACTTCCAAGTTACTGGTAGCAGAAAGGCTCTGGAAAAGCGAAATGGCCCTTGCCCCCCAAAAGAAATTCAAAAAATTTTGTGCTCCCAAATCCAAATGCCTATTCTACAATAATTTGTTCTCCAATTGTCAAATAGCACTCCGTCCCCCCCAGATCTCGCCATATGGCTGAGCGGTACGATACAGCCACATATGGGGTATTGCCACTTTTAGAAGAAATTGTGTGACACATTTCGGCACCATTTTTACCCATTGCCCTGTGTGAAAATGTAAAATCTGAGGGCAAAACATTTTTTTGTGGTAAAAATATAATTATGCTTTTTTCACTGCCCAGTGGTATAAATTTAAAAATTAAAAAATACTCACTACTTCCCTAGATGAATTCCTTGAGAGGTGTAGTTTACAAAATGGGGTCACTTGTGGGGGTTTCTGCTGTTTCGGCATGTCAGCGACTCTTCAATGTGACATGGTGTCTGCTGCCTATCCCAGCCAACATAGCGCTCCTTTCTCTTCCGAACCCTGCCGTACACCAAAGCAGTGGTTTTCCCCCATATATGGGGTATTGGCGTGTTCAGGAGAAATTGAACAACAAATTTCAAGGTGCAATTTATCCTGTTACCCTTATGATAGTACAAAATTAGGGAAAGGAAAACATTTTTTGTGGGAAAAATGTGAAAATTTTATTTTTATGGCTCAACATTATAAACTTCTGTGAAGCAGCTGGGGGTGCAAGGTGCTCACCACATATCTAGATAAGTTCCCTAAGGGGTCTAGTTTCCAAAATGGTGTCACTTGTGGGGGGTTTCCACTGTTTAGGCACATCAGGGGCTCCCCAAATGCAACATGGCGTCCGCTAATTATTCAAACAAATTTTACATTCAAAAAGTCAAATGGCGCTCCTTCCCTTCCGAGCCCTGCCGTGCGCCCAAACAGTGGTTTGCCTCCACATATGGGGTATCGGCGTGTTCAGGAGAAATTGCACAACAAATTTCATGGTGCAATTTATCCTATTACCCTTATGATAATGCAAAATTAAGGGATGAAAAACGTTTTTGCAGGAAAAATGTGAAAATTTTATTTTTACAGCTGATTATTATAAACTTCTGTGAAGCACCTTGGGGTTCAAGGTGCTCACCACACATCTAGATAAGTTCCCTAAGGGGTCTAGTTTCCAAAATGGTGTCACTTGTGGGGGGTTTCCACTGTTTAGGCACATCAGGGGCTCCCCAAATGCAACATGGCGTCCGCTAATTATTCAAACAAATTTTACATTCAAAAAGTCAAATGGCGCTCCTTCCCTTCCGAGCCCTGCCGTGCGCCCAAACAGTGGTTTGCCTCCACATATGGGGTATCGGCGTGTTCAGGAGAAATTGCACAACAAATTTCATGGTGCAATTTATCCTATTACCCTTATGATAATGCAAAATTAAGGGATGAAAAACATTTTTGCGGGAAAAATGTGAAAATTTTATTTTTACAGCTGATTATTATAAACTTCTGTGAAGCACGTTGGGGTTCAAGGTGCTCACCACACATCTAGATAAGTTCCCTAAGGGGTCTAGTTTCCAAAATGGTGTCACTTGTGGGGGGTTTCCACTGTTTAGGAACATCAGGGGCTCTCCAAACGCAACATGGCGTCTGCTAATTATTCAGACAAATTTTACATTCAAAAAGTCAAATGGCGCTCCTTCCCTTCCGAGCCCTGCCGTGCGCCCAAACAGTGGTTTACCCCCACATATGGAGTATCGGCGTGTTCAGGAGAAATTGCCCAACAAATTTCATGGTGCAATTTATCCTATTACCCTTATGATAATGCAAAATTAAGGGATGAAAAACGTTTTTGCGGGAAAAATGTGAAAATTTTATTTTTACAGCTGATTATTATAAACTTCTGTGAAGCACTTTGGGGTTCAAGGTGCTCACCACACATCTAGATAAGTTCCCTAAGGGGTCTAGTTTCCAAAATGGTGTCACTTGTGGGGGGTTTCCACTGTTTAGGAACATCAGGGGCTCTCCAAACGCAACATGGCGTCTGCTAATTATTCAGACAAATTTTACATTCAAAAAGTCAAATGGCGCTCCTTCCCTTCCAAACCCTGCCGTGCGCCCAAACAGCGGTTTTCCCCCACATATGGTTTATCGGCGTGTTCAGGAGAAATTGCACAACAAATTTCATGGTGCAATTTATCCTATTACCATTATGATAATGGAAAATTAAGGGATGAAAAATGTGAAAATTTTATTTTTACAGCTCAATATTATAAACTTCTGTGAAGCACCTTGGGGTTCAAGGTGCTCACCACACATCTAGATATGTTCCCTAAGGGGTCTAGTTTCCATAATGGTGTCACTTGTGGGGGGTTTCCACTGTTTAGTCACATCAGGAGCTCTCCAAACGCAACATGGTGTCTGCTAATTATTCAGACAAATTTTACATTCAAAAAGTCTAATGGCTCTCCTTCCTTTCCGAGCCCTGCCGTGTGCCCAAACAGTGGTTTTCCCTCACATATGGGGTATCAGCACGCTCAAGAGAAATTGCACAAAAAATTTTGGTGTCCATTTTTTCCTGTTACCCCTGTGAAAATAAAAAAAATTGGGTCTAAAGTAACATTTTTGTGAAAAAAGTTAAATGTTAATTTTTTTCTTCCACATTCCAAAAATTCCTGTGAAGCACCTGAAGGGTTAATAAAGTTCTTCAATGTGGTTTTGAGCACCTTGAGGGGTGCAGTTTTTAGAACGGTGTCACTTTTGGGTATTTTCTGTCATAAAGACCCCCTCAAAGTGACTTCAAATATGATGTGGTCCCTAAAAAAATGTTTTTGTAAATTTTGTTGGAAAAATGAGAAATCGCTGGTCAACTTTTAACCCTTATAGCTCCCTAACAAAAAAAAATTTTGGTTCCAAAATTGTGCTGATGTAAAGTAGACATGTGGGAAATGTTATTTATTAAATATTTTGTGTGACATATCTCTCTGATTTAAGGGCATGAAAATTCAAAGTTTGAAAATTGCAAAATTTTCAAAATTTTCGCCAAATTTCCGATTTTTTCACAAATAAACGCAAGTGATATCGAAGAAATTTTACCACTATCATGAAGTACAATATGTCACGAAAAAACAGTCTCAGAATCAGGGGGATCCGTTGAAGCGTTCCAGAGTAATTGCTTCATAAAGTGACTGGTCAGAATTGAAAAAATTGGCCCGGTCACGAAGGCAAAAACAGGCTCTGGTGCGAAGTGGTTAAGGTTAAAATTCATAATGGCATAATGTTTCAGAAAGATAGCTGACGGTTTTTATATAGATCTGTGATTTACCGAATTGGGGACTTAAACAAATGCATAAAAAGTAAAAAGGGTTGTCCGGCTTTAGGCTACAAGTCTGCTGTCACTTTTTGTTTGATTCTCCTATTTCGGCACCAGTGCGGTCATTCTGTGTCCAGCCTCGCGCAATACACTTGCATTGAGCGAGGCCATGCCCATTTAGTTGGCACATGACCGCATACATGGAAATCACACAATTGGGGTCACGCGCCTGCCAGCACCAGAGGATCCTCACAGCGCGCAGTGCACGTGATTTGAGCACTCACAAATCTGCAGTCACATAGAGTGGCTGCAGACTTGTAACCTAAGGCCATACAGCCCCTTTTAGACATGAAACTCCATGCAGGTAAGCTCCTACGAGATGCACTTAGCCTTTTCTTGACACTGTGTAACTGTATCCTTGTGTACGATAGAATGAGCTTTTAAGAAAGTTGCTTTTATCTGCTGCTGGATGTGACAACATAGCACAATTCATGATTTGGTTCCATTTATCCTTTTCAGTCAACAGGAGAGAGGGGAGACTTGAGCTGTGGTTGGACTTTTTTAAAACTCTTTGATGTGAATGGAATCCCATTACCTACCAGGTAGGATGAAGATCTTTCCGTTTTTACTATTAAATCTATAAAAAAATATTTCTACTAAAGCTGGCAATCCATGTCAAGATTACAAATTTTGTGATAAATGCTATGAATGTAGTATTTATTATGATCCCAAAATAAATGCACAAATTGCTCTTCTGGTTCATTCACCATCTTGGGAATTCATGGAGATAGCTGAGCACTGTACTTGGTTATGTCCGTCAGGCCATTAGACTGTAAATGGTGTATGATTACGCACTTAGGTGTGACGGAGTTAGCCGAGCACTGTACTTGGCTATCTGTAATTGGAGTGGGCAGTGTGTGTGCTTCACCTATGACCCATCCAAACGAAGGACTCTGATCCCACGTACTCTAAATCATTTTTTTTTGTAGGACCTTGAATCTGCGTTAGACATCTGGTCATATATTACTGCATTAGATCTCTGGTAACAGACTTTTGTGAGCAGATATTTCTGCTAATTTCCTTTTTTTTTACTTTTACCAATATCTAACATTTTACCCTCCAGTAATAATTTAGTGACAAAATGTAGAATTGATTGGACTTGATGGACCTAGGTCTTTTTTTAACCTATGTAACTATATGTATTGTTCATGATCCATTATTATAAAACATGAGTGCTGTCTCAAAGCTGAAAATAACTTTTAATATTAAAGTGGAACAACTTTACTGCAATTATAGAAAGTGGCTGAGAACATAAAGCAATATGGTAATTGGAAAAGGGCAAGTCAGTGCAGTCAGCTGAAGGTGGTGTGCAGGAAATTTATGACTAAGCCCGTAACTTTATTACATAGCCTGTAATCTTGAAGACAGACTATTTTATTTGGTCGTAAAGTAGATTCTACAAGCCAGAAAAATTCTATGCAGCTAATTGCCCAGAAGCTAAGTGCAAGCTCTCTGCATTGGCCGCTCATTCATTCCTGGTGATGACTTTACTATCTGCTATAGCCGTTATATTTTATGATAACTGGCATGGGATATTCAGGAGATAACTGAAACGCTTTTACACAACTACACTATTTCCATATGACCTGTGTAACATTCCCAAAAAGTTAAAATCCTCCATAGTGATCGCACTAAACCCTTAGTTTAGTAAAACCTCTTGGTGCGGCCATCTTCTTTGGGTTTATAACACCCCAAGCCGATGCATGGTGTGGCGTATCATGTGCTGTTGTTTTGTATACTGATGAAGGCTTTATCAGCATAGGGTGTATTACTTTATACTGGTGACTGGGCAGTTGACACACAGTGTATGATAATGCATAAAGAAGTAGCTAGAAATGTAAAAACCCGATATAGTTGATGCTAACGTTATACACTATATGGATGGAGTAGTTGGCATGTTTAATAAATTAGTATTAAACTTAGTACTGATAATAACAAAATGTGCATGCAAGGGGTTCTCTATAATTAAAACGGTGGTTCCGTCTGCCACATTTATGGCAAATCCACAGGTTTTGCCATAAATATCTGAAAGATATGGGTCCCACCACTGAGACCTTCATCTATCTCGAGAACAGGACCCCTGTTATATGCTGTCGGAGATGGAGAGGTTGATTACATGGCTGTCTCCATTCATTAATTCATTCCTATGAGAATTTTGCAATTTTCGGATCACAAGTAGAAGTGCATTTATACCGTGTTATGCATTAGTATCTACTGTCTTCCCGTAAGAGCCTATAGAGGAGTATGTGCACCTCCATGCAAATTTGATCTAAGAGATCTCAGTTTAGGGATTATATTTCAACTAAAATTATTTAGTGCTTTACACTGCAGTTTTACATTGCAGTTTTCAAGAAGTTCAGATTTGCATTCTGGTTCAGTTTTAAGACTAAGGTTTGAGCTGCACCACAGTGCCCCTGGTCTGAACATGGCTCTTCAGATTTTGAGGTCTTAGTTATTATCATCTAGCCATGGTCAACATTGGAGTGGGAGGGGGAATGGGCAAACTGGACAATTGCCCAGGGCCTCTATCTACGAAAAAGCTACTGGCGGGATCCTCAAAGGATGTGAAAAAAATGCTGCAAAGTGATAATGCTTTCTAATATAGGTGTGTTAAAAGTTAATTTTTTATCAATTAATTAAATGCAAATTGAATGAACAAAAGAGAAATCTAAATCAAATCAAGATATGGCCTTCAAAACAGCATCAAAGCATCAATTCTTCTAGGTACACTTTCACACAGTTTTTGAAGGAATTCGGCTGGTAAGTTGTTCCAAACATCTTGGAGAACCAACCACAGATTTTCTGTGGATGTAAAACTTGTGCAAACCCTTCAGACACTTCATGTAATCCAACACAGACTCGATGTTGTTGAGATGAGGGCTCCCTGGGGGCCATATAATCACTTCCAGGACTCCTTGTTCTTCTTTACAGTGAAGATAGTTATTAATGACACTGGCTGTATGTTTGAGGACGTTGTCCTGTTGCAGAATAAATTTGTAGTTAATCCGGCAAACAAGTGAAAAATGACTTAAGTTTAGTCGATAAATGCTCATTCTCAGTCTAAAATCAGCTTCTGTAAATGCACCCTAAATGTTTCTTTTATGATGCAACATTTAGCATTTGGGGCCACACCTTGAATCTTGTGCAGGGCCCTACATTGTCTCAAACTGAACTTGCATCTATATTGCAAATAATAATAGGTTGAGGCCTGATTAACATTGTATTGATATGTTGGGGTCACATTGTGTTTTGTTTGCAAAATTGTGGCAAAGTTGCAGTATTGAAGACACACGTAGTATGTGGTCCGTAACTTGGGTTACTACTCCAATGCCAAGTTGAGCTATTTTCTTAGCAGTGACATTTTAATTTTTCCCAAAATTATTCTGCTTTCTTATTTGCGTTTAGGACATACGAACTGACGTTAAATGGTGGAACTCCATATGAACGAGGAGTAGAAGTTGATCCATCTATTTCAAGACGAGGTATATGATGAAAATATCACCAGACATAAGAATTGTTGAAAATTTTTGATTAGATCTCAAATGTGCTGTGCAAACAAGAAGACCAAAGACTATTATTTTTCCATTACATTTCTCTTAATTCACATAATAGTGGAATGAAACATGTGGAAATCTGTCACATAATTGTTTTTTTTTAGAATATGAAACTATACTTTCATTTATTTTCTAGCAACTAGTGGAGTCTTCCATCAAATGATGACACAGAGAAGACAACCCCGACTTCTAGTGAAAATTAGATCACTGAATACAAGAAGAAAAGAGATGTTAAAGTAAGTGAATAACTCGTTGGATGGAAATTGGGGAGAGAAGATTCTGGGATCTGTGGTTACATAGAACGCATTGTTGTCGGTCCTCGACGATATATGCATACATAATTCTGTTTTGACTATTATAATTAGATTATCAATTTGTAATAGGTTTGATGATGTACAATAAAAAGTAATATTGTGGTCCCATCTCTTAACTGTTGTGCTCTTGTTTCAGTAATTCATTTGTAAACTTGCCTGAAGAAGGAGCCTCTGTGCTCTGAAAGCTTGCAAATATATTTTTTCTGGTTAGCCATCAAAGGTATTACTCCTAGAATACTTCTGTCTTTTTTGGCCATAAAAGTATTTACATTAATAGGATTGACAAAGCAAAGGTCAGATTAGGTATGCTCTGGCTCCGTGTGATGGTCTTAGTTGTAATTTTCCCTTGTATACACAGACTTTCAGCTCTCTTTCAGGTCTACATTATTTGCTAAGGTGGAAGACCATCATAAATTAACTTGAATCTTGATTCTTAAACGGGTTCACCAAGAATGTAATAAAATGGCCCTGTCACATAACTCAAACGGCAGCCCGTCCTAGTCACGTGTCTGGATGAGCGTCAGTCTGAAGAAACACTCCTCCCTGTACCTGTGTCTCAACGGACATATGACTAGGTCGGGTTGCCATTTGAATTATGTGATGGGGCCATTTTATTACATTCTTGGAGAAACCCTTTAAGACCTCCTGCATAGGTTAATTACAAGACCTGTGTAAATAATGCTGCAATCACCCGTAAAATACTTGTTCGTTGGGTAATAGATCCTCTATGTCGGCATAAAAAAGCATTGTTATTGGCAGTCAATGTGCTGCACATCATCAGTAATTTGTGTTTCTTGCAGTCTGCTTCCTGAGACATTGGTTGGCAGCATGTGCCATATTCCACTGTTGGTGTTCTACCGGCAAATCCTCGGTGATGTACTTCTGAAAGAAAGAAATAACGTGCAGAGCACAGGTAGAAATGCATCATTGTGCTTTTATTTTTCTTTCTTTTATGAATTTATCTTTTTTTCTTTAAGATTTTCATATTCCCATTGTATTCTACCCTTTTCTCATGTATTTGCAATGCAAAAGGTGACATCTCGTTTAATGAACCTGCAATTAGTGTGATGGCATGTCACCTCTGCTGCCAGCAGTTGGCTGCTGGGGCCACCTGGCACATTAATAAAAGGGAGAGGTAACAGGTGGTTTGGGAGTGGTGCAGAATTTTAATTTGACATTTTTATGAGCCTGAATTAATATTGTAGTGAAAGCAAACACATTAATGTCCATATCCTAAAAAGCATCAGACTCCTATATTAGCAGTTTTAATAATGTGCACACATTGTGTTTTTATATCAGTGACCCGAGTGGATAAATTGATAAAAAGTATCTTTTATTCAAAAATATAAAAAAAGTGTTTATTTATATTTCTATCTTACTAAGTGCAAGTCTATCTGGCAATGTTTCAGCTTTGTGTTGCGATTCCGCTTAGGATTTTGTTTAAAGGAAGTTTAAAGGAAATCCTCCTTTAACTTATCAAACCCCACTATTATGCAGTTGCCATATATTAATAATAAAGGGACAATATCTGATATGTAAACTATCACCTCATATCATCATAAAGGATCACATTAGCATGCTGATACATATGAGCTGCCATCCATTGAACACTATTACAATGTACTTAATTATGTTCCACGTTTTAACACGTTTCGCCCATCCTGTACTGGGTGGACACCTCAGGAGTATTATTATTGTTGTTATTCACTTTATGATCCCTTATGATGAAATATAAATGTATGATCCCCTAGTACGGTGGAAATGTAAATAGACACATTTTTTAAGACTTTTGAATAAATGATACTTTTTATCAATTTATTCACTCAGGTGAGTGATATAGTCATTTGTCATAGTTTTATGGATTTAATTATACTGTGGGATTGTATACTGTGATAAACACATTGCTTTTTCTTTATGCATTTTTTTTCATGTGCGTTTTTGTCATGAAAAACAATGCTACAGCTTACAGTACCAGCAAAGTGAATTTCTAGAATCTCATGCACATGCTGCTTATTATTTGCAGAGTTGAATAAGTTTCACATCTGCAGCTTGACAATTCTTGCAGCCTTTTTGCAACTTTTTTTCAAACATAACAATGAAGGGGGGAAAAAATGCATCAAAAATTAACTTATTTTACGCAGTGTTTTTCCTGCCAACATTCCAGTATTTGCAGCAGATTTTTCTGCTGCAGATACTGAACATGTGCCCATACCCTTACTTATATTTTTGCAAAATCGACAACGGGATGAGAAGCCCTATTGGTTTCCACTTTGAGGTTATGCCTTCAGCAGACAATTTGCTGCTTTCATTGTGTTTTTTTTTATAGAACTTGCTGACAACAGTCAATTATAGGTTTCTGTGATTGTAAATGTAGCAATCAATTCCCTGTGCTTCTGTGTCGGCTTTGCAGAAATGAACTTCTTCAGTGGCGTTAACTATTTCACTGGTAATTGGGTGGGAATGGCATAACTTCCAGCAGAAGGCTGATCATAACATAATAATAATCGGACACCTCTTACTCTACACATGCAATCCTGTCTAACAGGATATTTGTAAGGAGTACCAGTTAAAATGAAAGAAAATGCACGTAATGTTTAAATGCACGGTACCTGAAGGTTATAATTATACCGATAATTATCTGTAGGATGAACAGGTTATACAAAGGCGTTCATTCATTTCTTTCTCAGTGCAACCTGTCATTGTTACATAGAAAGTTTATTCTGGTAATGTTTTCAAAATTCAAATTATATGAACCATTGTTGGCAACTACAGCAGTTGTCTTATCTTGAAAAGGGCTCTAATAAGGTATATAAATGACATAGAAGGGGGTCCCCTACCTGGGAGGCAGCGTCGAGAGCTGTTAAGCAGCTGCTCTCCTTTTGGCACACCCTGTCTATTGTGTGGCTGCATGTTGTACTTAATTGCGGGTAAATTCTCTTTGCAAAATTAGCTGTGGTTTCAAGAACCTTCAGTTCTTCAATTCAAAAAGTGAAACTCATATATTATATAGAGTCATTACAATCAAAGTGATCTATTTCAAGTGTTTATTTCTGTTAATGTTGATGATTATGGCTTACAGCCAATGAAAACACAAACGTCATTATCTCAGTAAATTAGAATAATTAACAAAAAACACCTGCAAAGGCTTCCGATGCGTTTAAAAAGGTCCCTTAGTCTGTTTCAGTAGGCTCCACAATCATGGGGAAGAGTGCTGACTTGACAAATGTTCAGAAGGCAGTCATTGACACACTTCACAAGGAGGGTAAGCCACAAAAGGTCATTGCAAAAGAAGCTAGCTGTTCACAGAGTATCCAAGCATATTAATGGAAAGTTGAGTGGAAGGAAAAAGTGTGGTAGAAAAAGGTGCACAAGCAACCAGGATAACCGCAGCCTTGAAAGGATTGTTAAGAAAAGGCCATTTAAAAATTTGGGGGAGATTCACAAGGAGTGGACTGCTGCTGGAGTCATTGCTTCAAGAGCCACCACACTCAGACGTATCCAGGATATGGGCTACAAGTGTCACATTCCTTGTGTCAAGCCACTCATGAGCAATAGACAACCCCAGAAGCGTCTTACCTGGGCCAAGGAGAAAAAGACCTGGACTGTTGCTCAGTGGTCCAAGGTGTTGTTTTCAGCTGAAAGTAAATTTTGCATTTCATTTGGAAATCAAGGTCCCAGAGTCTAGAGGAAGAGTGGAGAGGCGACAATCCAAGCTACTTGAGGTCTAGTGTGAAGTTTCCACAATCAGGGATGGTTTGGGGAGCCATGTCATCTGCTGGTGTAGGTCCACTGTGTTTTATTAAGACCTAAGTCAGCGCAGCCGTCTACCAGGAAATTTTAGAGCACTTCATGCTTCCCTCTGCCGACAAGCTTTTTGGAGATGGAAATTTCATTCTCCAGCCGGACTTGGCACCTGTCCACACTGCTAAAACCACCAATACCTGGTTTAAAAATAACAGTGTCACTGTGCTTGATTGGCTAGCAAACTCGCATGACCTTAACCCCATAGAGAATCTATGGGGTATTGTCAAGAGGAAGATGAGAGACACCAGACCCAACAATGCAGACGAGCTGAAGGCTGCTATCAAAGCAACCTGGGCTTCCATAACACCTCAGCAGTGCCACAGGCTGATCGCCTCCATGCCACGCCACATTGTTGCAGTAATTGATGTAAAAGGAGCCCCGACCAAGTATTGAGGGCATTTACTGAACATACATTTCAGTAGGCCAACATTTTGGATTTTAAAAACATTTTTCAAGCTGATGTTATAAAGTATTCTAATTTACTGAGATAATGACTTTTGTGTTTTCATTGGCTGTAAGCCATAATCCTCAACATTAACAGAAATAAACACTTGAAATAGATCCCTCTGTTTGTAATGACTCTATATAATATATGAGTTTCACTTTTTGTATTGAAGAACTGAAATAAATTAACTTTTTGATGATATTCTATTTAGCAGATTTAGCAATTTAGCAAAGTAAATGAAAAAACAACCAGTCATCAGTGCTAAGTGGATCTGGAAGACCTGCTGTATAGTTGTGCTGGGTTTGGGATGCATTAACATTATAGAATCAACACTATGATTTGATCAAAAATATCAGATCGTATTATTAATCGTTAAATGTACTTTCAAGAAACTTTTGCAGGAATCAATAGTACAAGCAAATATAAAACCATTTGTAATGTATCTTATCAAAGAAATATGTTTTTTTTCCAGGTACAAAACACTTCTTCTCCCATAAGACTCCTTAATTTATCATTCACTCTCGAAAACTACTATTAAAACTAACTCCAACAGAGAGCGAAACCGACCATACAGGCAGAGGTCAACAGATCGAGCCCTGGAGTCGAGTCATGACAGAGAAGCAGAGACACTACTGCTGCTTTCTAGTGTTTAATCCCTTTCAGTGCTGGGTTCACAGCTTCACTGCTCAGTACTGCTGTAGAATGTGCTCCGTGCTACTGCTGCTTCTGAACTTGTGCAAAATACAGATAGGAGAGCAGGAAGCCCTCATATCTATTGTAGTGTATGGGAGACCTCATAACAGCAAGTCTCCACCCACCAGCTCAGAGACAGCTAAAAATTAATCATAGAGCCTGCAAAGGAGAAAATTGGTGAAAAAGGAATGATATAAGTCATAATGACCAGAATTAGGCTTTGTCTACATCTATATTTTAGGTTCACTAAAGACTTAAAAAAAAAAATTTTATGCATGCCAACGAGGGAAGCCTGATGAACCCCATTATAGTCAACGGGGCTGTGAGTTATCACGTCTCGATTTTGTGATCGATCTGGTACATCTATGGATTCGTTATTTTCTGCTCTTATGACATAACAGAAAATTGTAATTCACAGTGCAGATGTGGACATAGCTGTAAGTAGATAATCGCCGTCCCTACAATTGAAATCGTATGTTTGGGAAACAACTGGTTTGAACCTATGTAATCATTATCACTTTGCTTAGGTCTGAGGTGATTTACTATTCAAATTGCTAAAAAAAGTTGAATTGATTTCTAAATCTATTCTTGGGTGAATATGTTCATATTTTGAAGTTTTTTTCTGTTTCAGATTTGATTTGCAATCCTGTGCTGGCAACTTTTCCCAGACTTCTGGAACAGACCGATGTCATGGATGCTTTAAGGGTCAGTCAATAATTTGCACAAAACACTATATGCCTGTGTACCCATACCCCTTCCCTTCATTCATACCTTCGCCCATCTCTCTGTTGAACCTGATGGACATACATCTTTCTTTCTACCATACTATGTAACAGCATTTTGTGTTTATTCTTAGTTCTATCCACCTCATAGAGCAGAATCAGCCTGCTAGAAGCTATTATTTTCTATGTAACAGTTTTTACTAACTAAATTTTATCACGTGTCTATCACATGATCAGGGCAGATTTGTATCCTCAGGACGTAAGCTAGAAATCTGGAAACTATATAGAAAGTAGATTGGAAAATTGTAAACCGTAATACCCCTTTCAGAATAATTTTGTTATGTCTAATAAAAACACATAAAAGTATTACGATTGGGCAGGCGACCTCAGGCCGTGCCATCATTACCAAGAATAAAAAGCTTTTTTGGTTTTCATTTATGGCCTCAAGTCAATGACGAAAGAGTTGCACTTGTCAAAAAATGAATGGGACTGCATTGAAATACTGTTTCCAATAGCCCTATTGATTTCTGTATATCTGCACAGACCCAATTTTCCGAGTGAGAATGGCCAATTTAGGAAATTCAGTTTCAGCAGTATTTAGGACCCTAGTCTAGTCTTAAAGGGGTTGTCCGGTCCAATTCGATAAGTCTGGTGTCACTCTGTGTGACTGCAGACTTATGAATCCCCATGTGCATTACGAGGATTTGCCGGTTTCTGAGCCGGGACCGGAGGGTATATATGAGTGGGTGCGGCCTCGCTTCCTTACTCTCTCCGAGAGTTTCTGGTCAATTTCAATGTATTGTTTGCTCATGAATTTCCAATAAAGTTCTTGACAAGGTCTTTGAATGATAACCAAGCATACTTTTGGAGTTCTGACATTGTCCCTATGAAATGTTCATTTTTGGTGAGCTGCTGAATGTGGACCATCAAACACACCGGCCTTTATTTTTTCAAATGACATACTAGGAAATGCCAAATTAAGGTACTTGAAAATCTCCTTCAGTTGGCAAAGCTTTAATGACTTGCTTCATGAGAACCAGTTGCTCCTGTAAAATGTTTGGATCACCAGCTTTGAGGTCAGATCTTGGAGGCCATTTCCTCTCCACCCAATGCTTCTCATGAGCTCTGCTATCCCACATGCACAGAAAACAAGAATACTTGGTGTATCCACATTGCTGAACAAGAAGTACGCATATCTTTTTAAGGTCAACACATATGATCCAATTGTGTTTCTGATATTGCAACAACTCAATGACTCTTTTTATGTCTCTGTATTCTTCACAAAGAGAAACTGAATAGCCAGTTGGGACTGCACTAAATAAATTGCCATTGCGGAGGAGGACACACTTTTAAGCTCTGCCTTGAGCTATCGATGAACAGTCGCCATTCATTTGAGTTATAGATTGGAATTCCTAAATGACAATGCACAATGCCACTGTCACTGATAGAGTATTGTAGAAATTCACTTTCTCAGGATCGAAAGTAGGATGCCTTGGCTCGTTTTCAAGCAAGTTTTTCTCATGCAGTCTTGATGTTTGGAGTTCTGAAGCCTTTTTTGATAGTCCCAAATCTCGTGCCAAATCGGTCAAATCCCTTACGAACTGAGAGACCTTCAGTTTCAAAATCTTCATCATTGCTGTCATTTTATTCTTCAGCATAACGCTGTGCTTGAAAAAAGGGTGGTTCAAGGAAAACTGACACTGGGATTTCAGCTGAATGAGGCACTGGACGTATAGCTGAAGGTAGACTAGGATACTCTATTTTATTTTTATTTTTCTTGTTCTATCCTGAAGTACAAAAGTAACAGTCACTGGAATGATCTCTTGGCTCTTTCCAAACTACAGGTATACCAAATGGCATCTTATCATGTGTTCCCTTTGTCCACATCTGTAAACTTTCGACACACTGCTTGCACACCTTGTGAGGGGCCCAAAACTTATCTTGATCACCAAATTCTACAATGAAATATGAAAAAATAGGCTTGCTTGACAAATGTGCTGATGTTCGTCGTTTGACTGGAAATAGTGAAACTGCCACAGATATAACTAAAGGAATCAGGTCTGTTTAGGCACTTACTACGAGAAATAGCAGAGACAGACAAGATCTGAAAGAAATGAAATGTGTGTAAATAAAAAATAAATTCTGCTAACCCCTTATATACAGACTTTCGGAATAAGTTTCCCTATATAGAGCGGCACAGAACCTCTCGCCAGACTGTCTCACGTGTAACCGGATAGCCTAGACAAATAACCTGTTGCCAATCGCCAAGGTTGTCCTCTACCCCTCCCCATTCGAGGGCCGTTAGCTCTCGTCCAATTGATAGAGCACTAGTGCTATCCTTAATCCAGTCTAGAGAAATTGCTGTAGAGAAAAACCTGACTTGATAGAAGAAAACTAAACACAGTTTTGAAAGCCACATTCCTATTTTAGTCTAAATCAGCCGAAAAATCAAACTCAATAAAACTTATGTTCAAAATTGTTCCCAGTGTCATCAATCCATGAAAAATACTGATGGCACTCTGATAGTAAAATCAGGATACAGGGACTATACACTGATGACACACTGATCCATAGCACTGATCACAAATGTGTTTAAACACGAACGTGTGAATGAGGCCTAGCCAGGAGCGGTGCAGAGAAATACTATCAGCTTCTTGCAACTGTACTTCTAGCAATTGTTGGGACTGCATCTCCTAGCAATATATAGTCATTTGATTATTTAGGAAAACCCATTTACTCATCACTTCATTCTGCCGTATTCCAGGAATAAGAAGGAAGTAAGACTTGCTGAAACAATGCTTATAGGTGGTTAGTAATCCCCAAGTATTGTTGGTCATTAGGGTTTGCCATTGCAACAGCAGAAAATATTCATCAACAGAAACTGTCCAACCAAATACTTTACAGATGTGACACAATATCGCTAGAAAGGACTTTTTCCACCTTAGCAGTTGATGATAAAATTACTGCTGATTGGTGGAAGTCTGACCGAAGTGACCGTGACCAACCACAAGAATGAAGGAATCGGTGTCCTTGTGTTATATTTTATGTATAGCACCTCTCATCCAGGAGCTGTGCCGAGAAATACTAGTTTCTTGCAATTGAACTTCTACCAATTAGTAGAGGTCCTAAGGATCTGACCCCTACTGATCAACAAGTGACGGTATATCTTGGCACTACAAAACTGAAAACGTCTACATAGAATGAGTTCATGAAGGAGTAGGTGGCACGATTCTGAAACTGGTAATGCATGGTGTCCACCCTGGGAGACTGATGTGCAGATACAGTACTAATAGTTCTTGCAGGACTTGTTTGTAGAGTCTTGATATATTCATGAAGAGACATTTAGATATAATTAACTTGTGTTTTGTCAGTCAGTTTTGACAGTCAGTGGTGTGGCTGTAGGGTTTGCACAGGTTGCAGTCACGTTGCCGTCACACCTGAAGGCCCCTTTGCTGTTTAAGACGATAAGAGTACTACAAGGGGTACGTGATGGTTGGAAGGATTTGTCACTAATTTTCTATCTGTGTCTAACAATCTAGAAGTTTTCAGTTATGCCTCAGAATTCATTCTAGGTGGCTCGTTAGTTGTTCCTGTCAACGACCTGAAGACACAGTACCTTATTGTTGGGAAAGTTACAACACAGAGTTTATTAAATTCCATTTCATATTAAGCTTAATAAGCCTGGTTCCTTATCTCTTTAGTTATATAAGTAAAAAGATTATTATTATTATTATTACCTACCCACAATCGGATGACAGGAGATGGGGGGATTTCTCAGGATATTTCTCAGCTATTGAAGGTGTATGATTATCTTCACCTTACAGGCAATGAGAAACTTACACCTATTCACTATTATTATTATTACTAGATGGTGGCCCGATTCGAACGCATCGGGTATTCTTGAATAGGTATGCAGCCGACGGGGCGCAATTAGCAGAGCGGTGTTTAAATTTGGCACCAAAATCGCTGATTGGTCGCAGGCGGCGGCCGCGACCAATCAGCGAACCGTGTTAGTGAGGAATGGAGAGGGTGTTTAAATTTGGCACCAAAATCGCGACCAATCAGCAAAGAGGTGTTTAAATTTGGCGACAATACTGCTGATTGGTCGCGGCCGGCGACCGCGACCAATCAGCAGAGCGATGCAGAGCGGAGTTTAAATTTGGCGCCAAAATCGCTGATTGGTCGCCGGCCGCGACCAATCAGCAGAGCTTTGTTTAAATTTTGCGCCAATACTGCTGATTGATCTCGGCCATGGACCACGATCAATCAGCAGAGCATTGTTTAAATTTGGCGACAATCTCGCTGATTGGACGCGTCCGGCGTCCGCGACCAATCAGCAGAGCGTTGTTTAAATTTGGCGCCAAGCTCGCTGATTGGTCGTGGCTGGCGTCCGCGACCAATTAGCACAGCAGTGTTTAAATGTGGCGGCAAGATCGGTGATTGGTCGCGGCCGCTATTTAAATGTGGCGCCCAAATCGGTGATTGGTCGCAGGCAGCGGCCGCGACCAATCAGCAGAGCGGTGTTTAACTTTAGCGCCAAGATCACTGATTGGTCGCGTGCGGAGAGCGCGACCAATCAGCGAATCGTATTGGTGAGGAGCGGGGAGCGGAATCGTATTAGTGAGGACCGGGGAGCGCAGCTGCCTGTGCGGCTACTTCCGCTGCGAGAACCCGGGACATGAGCGACTGCTCGCAGCAGAAGTATCCCGACCCGCAGCGCCGCTCCCCGGTCTTCCCTTCACACCCTAGCCGCTGATCTCCCCACAGTATCCGCATGGTGTTACAAAGGTCCGGACATTTGTGTTAAAAATCGCTGATTGTGTTAAAAATCGCTGATTGGTCGTTGGCGCTGCCCGCGACCAATCACCGGTTTGGGCGCCAAATTTAAATATCAGCCGCGACCAATCACCGATCTTGGCTCCACATTTAAACACCGCTGTGCTGATTGGTCGCCGACGCTGGGCGCGACCAATCACCGATTTTGGCGCCACATTTAAATAGCGTCCGCGACCAATCAGTACAGCGGTGTTTAAATGTGGCGCCAAGATCGGTGATTGGTCGCGGCCGATATTTAAATTTGGCGCCCAAATCGGTGATTGGTCGCGGGCAGCGCCAGCTCCCGGCTGCATCGCCGCTGAGCTCCGTCCCGCAGATGAGCCGCTAACGGCCGCCATCTTTTTTCAGAAATCCCGCGGCGCTGATTGGCGGCTGCCGGACCAATGAGCGACGCGGGATTTCCTAGATAGACAGACAGACAGACAGACAGACGGCATAAGACAATTATATATAGATTCTTAGTAATACTACTACTAATAATATAATAATACCTAGTACTCTAAATACACTGTATGGGTATTACTATTATGTGCCACATGTGAACTGGTGTTATGTGAACTTGTGGAAATGCTGGCCTACTGTATGGGAACTAAACATTACTTTTCTCTCATTACATGAGGCCAATGGCTGTGACTGGTTAATATTGGGAGCACATAACTGTTATGTATAAATTCCAATCTGCACATGCGCCGCCGGAGGCGGCCATTTTCCTGAAGTCCACCGTAGTGAATACAATCAAAAGTGTGGGGATTCCGCCGACATTTTCTGAAACCCTGGGGCCTGCCACAGCCTCACACCACCAAACACCCCCTCCTACAAGCCGGGGCCCGCAGCATTGCCCCACTCCTGCCACCGCCACCTGCTTCCTGCAGCAGAGACCCTGCGTCCTGTGGCTCCACTCCACCGCAGCCAACCCCCCGATAAGCTACCGTAAAATTTTCAATTTGGGTTGATACGCAATGGTGGGTCATCATCTTAGAGATTTCACAGTATATTATTATTCATATGTACAACAAAAGATATTTATATCTTTATTTCCTTGTTACCCTTTAGAGTGGATGGGCAGAAAAAGAGAACTCTTTGAGGAGATCAGAGAAGGTAATATTTCATTATGGCACTCTTTATTACCACATGTAATGTGTCCTATAATAATGATTGTTTCTATTTCTTCTGGAATCAACTTTTTAGCCCAATTTTATTTAAATTAAAATATAATTAAATCTGTAACTGATATTTAAAAGGATATACACATCTTTGGGGGGTGGATTTAAAAAAAAAACATTTGGTGGGATTTGAACCCAGGACCCCCGCACTGCAACAGTGCTAAACACTGAGCCACCGTGCTACGAATCTTTCAGTGAGCTTGTTCTGGGGTAGAGTTTGTAACTCTTAACTTCACTGAGGTGATTTACGACCACATCAAGGTTCTGGACAACTTCAGATGAAGAAAGATGAGACTTACAAACTCTGCAGTCAGAACCAGATCTTTGTAGTATGGACGGTGATACAGGATTCAGTAAGAAGCATGCACTCTTAATGATTCTGGCGCATATCTCAGCTGCCACTGTAGGAAAAGTACTACATCAATAATTCTAATGCATCAAATGCCGATGTGCCATGTACACAATGTGCTCAAATAGCTGAAAAAATGCCCACAATTCCATCCAGGACACACAATACACTATCAATACATTAATTGTGGCCTGTAGAAATGAGCGGATCGCTTTGCGCAACCCCAGTCTAAGGTCCAGGTCAGGGCTCTACGGATGTGGACAGGAGCTATGAGAATTTACGGTGCTTCCAGGTTCTCTGGCACGTTTTTGATTCGCTGACCTGGCGTGACGTCATTTGTGCAGGTGACATCTCTCCAGACCGGTTAATCATAAAGCCTGGTATCCCGGAGGGTAAGGAAATTTGTGCAGCTCCTGTCTATGGATAGAGAGCCCTGCCCTTTAACGTGGACTGGGGTTGTGCGAAGCGATCGGTTGATCTCTATTGGCCTGATCTGGCATGTCTACACTCCAAGTATCATTTAAATGCAACAGTACAACAAAACATCATAAAAGGAGTAAAAAAGCAGAACCTGCATTTAGATATACAATAGAGCATAAAAAAGGCAAAACTGGATCGTTCGTAAGGAGAGAACCTTAACCCCACGTGTATCACTGCTAAAATGTGTGGCTTCCTCAGGGGTACAAATAACGCTATGTCAGTCCTTCAAATACTTAACAAATCATAGATAACTGCAGGCATAAATCATGGCATGAGTACCTGTTCGATTCCAAGTCAACATGGCACCGGACCAGATGTAACTCATCCCAGAGATGCCCTTAGAAAGGATGGGTCCGCTGAGAACTAATAGCCTCGATTGCATGTATACACAATGGTGATTAGAGCAATCCTCAGTCCATGTAGCATGGATGCTCCAGAAGATGACTAGTGTCCATTCGCTAAGTACCTCTAGATAGTGAGCCCTCTCTGAGCATTTGATCAGTATGTGAGCCACATCCCTAAAGTCAATACAGTATGCGGTTGCATAGTTGGGTTTGAATACCGGTATATAAGACGTGATGATGTGTGTTAATATGTTTATATTTACTGATTCAGATTACAGTGTTATGGAGCGTGCATTTGTCATCTCAGTGTCATTGAATATAACCCCCTCCCCTTTAAAAAACAAAACAAAAAAAAACCCACTACAATTAGGGCAAAATATTATATCTGTCTGCAACGGCATTTCACAAAAATGTAATGTGTATTACGGAGCTTCAGTTGCTCTCACTCTACATCTACCTTTCTCATAGAGAGATGTTGAATTTGTGAAGAATGCGTTCATCCAAGTGTACCATGACACCGCATACCCTCTCCTACAGTCCACCTTCCTACAGGCGCCGAGGTGGGCCGAGGATGAGACTGAAGCTGCACGCTGGAAAGCAATTGCTGATTTCCTAAAGCAAAATCGGGAGAAAGAAGGGGCCATTCATTTCCTGCTGTCTCCTGACAGTCTTCACAAGCCTTTTGATGTTTCAGAGATAACGTATGATTTTCTTGAAACGGCAAGGACATCTCTTGTCACATTGTAACTTTGCTTATTAAGGATCCTCTGCCCTTAGGCCAAAGCCCAACCATGGCCACAATTTCAATTATTATGGCTCCTACAAAAACAAGGGTCTAAATCTAAAATAGTTTAAGAAGTTGTCCAGCTTATGGCCACGTTCACACATTCAGTACATCAGTATTTGTAAGCCACGAGTGGGTGAAAAATACAGAAGTGGTGACGTGCTTCTATTATACTTTTCCTCTGATTGTTCCACTCCTGGTTTTGGCTTTGAAATAATGATGTAAAATACTGACCAAATACTGAACGTGTGAACATGGCCTAACAGTAACTCATAAAAGATAAAAACATCATGGAGGTTATCATAAATTTACCAACTGAAGTGCAAGCACATCTGGCCACGTACATGTAAATGTATAATGGCCAAAATGAATTTAAATAAATAGACTGCAAAGTGCTGGTGCATACATTAAAGGTAGTCAGTAAGATATATCCATACACTGTAAGAAAAGCACAAGTGAATAGTGCATACAGGCAATGGGAGCTTGCACGTGTCATACCAATGTGCGTTTCGCCATTGCTTCTTCAGGTACTCCAGTTGATATAATTACATTAACTTCCATTACGTTTTTATGTATGATTTTCTGATTTACTGATGAGCAATAATGCTCAATAACTTGTTAGCTCTGTTAGGGTTCGATCCCTGTTTTTGTTAGTGTCTTGTAGAGGATCTTGTTTTCGGAAGACTAATGATTGTCTGGGGGTTTCTTCAAAGAATCCTAAATAGTGTCATGGAAAAAAATCTATTTCAATTTGTGCCGGCTTCCTTCGTAATATATGTGTGAAGAAAGAATGGTGTACATAAAAATGGCACCACTGTGAGTCTGGAGGGTATTTGTATAAGGTTGCAAAAACCTTCCTTTGTCCTTAATTGAATAATTTATAGTATCTTACTATGTAGTGACTCAGGAATAATGCCAGTAACTGAGAGTTAAATGGCACTATATCAATCATTCCATAGTCGGAGGAGTAGGTCTGTACATTATGCATATGCTGGACGTTATAATACCCTTTCAATTTAGACAAATATGATTGGACAATTATTTAATAAAAGATGGTACCCCTCAACAGCCATGAGTTTAGGCCACAGATCGTCACAAGTTAAATAGTTTTTTTTCCTCACTTTTATTTTCGTTGTTTCATCATTTATTGAAGCCTTGCACAACAGCGTATGATTTTTTTTTTTAATATTATTTACATGACACATATTGTGTGTTTGTTTTGTTTGTGATTACTTAGTTTATGCTCAAAATAATTATTTATATTCATTAGCTTTTTTTAATTTAATAAAGTATTAAACATTGATCTGTCTCTTTCATTATATCCTGCTATATGTCTGGCAGATGACTTTCATAAAGTCCCATGGTTGTATGTTGTGTGAAGTTGTTGAAAAGTAAAAAAAATAAAGTAACTGATTTCAGATTCTTCATCCAGGGCAACTTAAAGGGATGTGTCATCAGAAAATGACATATTGTTTAAATCAGCTTTTTGTGTTCCAGGTATTTTTTAAAAATGTTTTGCATCTTTGTTTTTCTCATATCACGATCTTTATTAAAAATAAAACAAATTAGTAAATTTGACATTTTCATAGTTGCCATTGGGACTTTTTCGACTCATCATTCCTGTCGTTTCAGGAAGAGTTTTCAGCAGGCTCAGAGGCACAGGGTTACAATGACAGGTAACAGCTCTATATACAGCTGATAACACAGGATCCACCACTAACAATAGGCAATGTCACTGCTCCCTCACCCTTCACAATGACCTTTGCACATGCTCAGTAGATGCTTCAATACAAAAGATATGGTCAGGGTCTGACCATTGCTGCTAACGTACATGTGCATTTCCCAAATCAACAGGAAATGATAGCAAAGCATCAATTGGCAGTGTGAAAATTGCAAGGGTTTGTGATATGGGAATAAAAAACATTGGCAAATTTTTTTTTACGACATCACTGGAATGGCGCTGCTGCAAGAGGTGAGCAGTCACTGTTTTATTTTAATTGGGTCCGTGAAACGATTAAGCAGGGGTTGTCCTCTAGGGTTCAAAAAGCCATCATTACTCTATGTAGGGCACTATTGATTGCAAATCTTAGTTGAGACATGGGAGGGGGAGAAAGATTGATCAAAGCATGCAGTCCTATGAAGACATAGGTGGTCAAGTGGGTGATCATCATAAGCTGCAAAGTCTCCTGGTATAGCAGATTTTGTTCAGGTGGTTTATTTCTGATATTCTGCCGAAAGCTGCACATGTAGGAAAACAACCATTACCTGCTGAGTAATATCTGACAACAGGACCTTTACACTGGTTCAACCAATTTGCAATTTTTCCACCGTATCTTGCACATTTTAGAGGATGCCGGATAGATGCTCTTGAATAATATTGGAACCACGAGCTCTAATTAGGACATACAGATGGCTAATGTGGCCTCATTTTTGAATTACACTAGTGTCTGAGTCAATCATTGGATAGATTGATCTTTTCTTTTTGATCATACTGTTGAAACTCCTCCTTCACCCAATGCGGAAGCCTAATATATACACCCACTTTGAAAAATAAGATTTTAATCAATATGGCCGGTTCAGGCAGGGATGCCTTCTCTACATCGGTCGGTCCGGGGTTCCTGGAGACGACACAGTGGGCTCAAGGGGGCCTGCTCCGTGAGCGTTCGGAGCCTGAGTGGCATCTCCTGCCTGGGAACATGCCGCTCACGCATGGCTCAGACCGCAGGTGAATCTGCGTGAGTCCTGAAGTTTCTTCCCCATCTCCACAAACAAAAAGTTCGGGCCACACTGGCGGGTGACGCAGCAGGCTCGGCTGGATGACACGGCTGGGGGACGTGAATGGTTGCGGGACCGGCAAAAGGCGTGCCCTAAAGCAAAAGTCAGGTAGGGGGATGTTCCCCAGCGGGAGGGGTTAACCACGTCACGCAAGGGGTCAGCTGACCTGGTACCGGAGCAGTAGCCGGTATAAAAGTTACGGGCGCCACTGCTAAGGTGCTTCCCAGCCCATCTAGTGTGTTTTTGTGCATGATGGAGGATATTGGTGAGCAGCGGCAGCCACCGCAGCAGCAACAAGATCTGCTGCTGCCTGGGAAGCCCCAAGAGCTTGTGGTCCAGCGTCGCCCTTTCACCAGTGGAGGGAGCAGCCGTTCCAAGGATAAGCATGGATCCACGAGGTCCAGCTAGAAATGCTCAAGCAGAAGGAAGGTTTCTACAGCCCCGTGGAAGGATCCTCCAGCTAAGAAAGACCCTTCAGCGAATGCGGTACCGTGTATTTAAGCAGTGGGTAAGTGGATCTTCATGAAAGTTCACTTGGTAATTGTTCCCTTCTTCTCTCTAAATGTTTTTCAGAGTTAGAAGTGTAACACCAAATCAAAGGACAAGGGGTGTGCTTTATGTAAAATCCCCCTGCCTGACTCCTATCGAGAAAAGCTCTGTCAATCCTGTATTGACCAAACAGTGGCTGAAGAGACCCCTAGTCTTTCTTCTGGGTTGAGATCCCTGATTAAGGATGAAATAGGCAAGGCCCTTTCTAAAAAGAGTAGGTGAGAAAGGGAGCCTTCTCCACTGTCCGTAAACTCCTCCTTCTCCACTGATACTGAAAATTCGGATGATCCCTCTGCCATCTTCCTCTTCAGATAGTGACTCGGGTCGTCATTGCTTTCCCTTGAATTAAGTGGATGCATTAGTCAAGGCCGTCTGTGCCACCATTGGCATTGTAGACACTAGATCGGAAAGATCAGTGGAGGATGTGATGTTCAGGAGCTTAGACCATAAAAAGAAAAAGTGCTTTCCTTTGAATATTAAAATACAAGGATTCATCAATAGAGAGATGAAGAAACCAGAAATAAAAGGTTCTATGCTACCCTCATTCAAAAGGAAGTATCCATTCGAAGATACTTCATCATCCTCCTGGTCCAAAGCTCCTTAGCTAGATGTGGCCATAACTAAAGCCTCCAGAAAATCCTCCTTGCCCTTTGATGATATGGGGGCATTGAAAGACCCATTGGATCGGAGAGCGGATACCTTTCTAAAATGTACCTGGGAGACTGCAGCAGGTGCTATGAAACCAGCGATGGCGGCTACCTGCACTTCCAGGTCTTTAATGATCTGGTTATAGCAGTTAGGAACTCAGTTAAAAGAGGGGGTGTCAAGAAAACAGCTCCTGTCTACCATTCCTCTCGTTCAGGGTGCTGTAGCCTTCCTGGCCAATGCATCTGCCGACTCTGTAAGATTGGCAGCAAGGTCGGCTGCCCCGTCAAAAGCTGCGCATCGGGCTTTATGGCTCAAATGTTGGCCAGGAGACATACAAGCCAGATCCAAATTGTGTTCTATCTGTTGTGAAGGCGAGTACCTGTTTGGTCCTGCTATGGATGAGATCCTGGAAAAGGCAGGGGATTCTAAAAAAGGTTTTCCTTGAGTGTCCTTACCTACCTACAAGTGGTCTTTCCGGAAAAAGAAATTTATACGTAGAAGACCAACAAAATAACAGGACAAGTACGAAGACCGCAGGCAGAAAGGTAGAGGTCTGCTATTCGGGTCTTCTTCTAAGGGCATCAGGAAATTGGGCCAGTGATGCCAAGCCCAGTTGGGGGAGGGAGACTGGCCTCCTTTTTCACAGCCTGGGAACTAAATACAGCAAGCAGCTGGATCCTCGGCTTGGTGAAATCGGGACTAAAATTGGAGTTTAAATTGCTACCCCAGGAAGGTTTATAGTTACACCTTCCCGCTCTTCCTCAGAATAACAGTTAGCCCTTTAGCTGGAAGTCCAGAACCTAATTGGAAAATCAGTTCTGATTGAAGACTCAGAGGCAGAGAGAAGAAAGGGATTTTACTTCCCCCTCTTCTTAATTCCTAAACCTGACGGTTCCTTCAGAACTACAATTAATCTGAAGTCCCTGAATAAATACCTGAAATTGCATACATTTAAAATGGAGCCTTTGAACGCAGCAATAAAATGTCTTTTTCCCGATTGTTACATGGTAGTCTTGGATCTTAAAGATGCGTACTATCACATTCTCATTCACAAGGACTATCAAAAATACCTAATAGCAATTGAGATGGAGGGTGTAATTAAACATTTCCAATACACTTCCCTTTGGTCTAGCCGTAGCACCTAGAATTTTCACTAAGGTGGTGGCAGAAGCTATGGCCCATATTGGAGAAAAAGATATTCTTACCATCCCCTATCTCGATGATTTCCTCATAGTGGGTAGTTCCTTCCATCCATGTGAAGTCCATTTAGTGGAAATAATGTCCATCTTAGAGACCCTGGGTTGGTTATTAAATTGACCAAAATCTAAGCTAGTACCCATGAAAGCCCAACAGTTTCTGGGAGTTATACTAGATTCAGAAAGACAGGTGTCATATCTACCAGCCTTGAAAGTTAAAATGATTCAGCATCAGGTGAAGGAAGCCATAGATAAACCCTCCATGACTCTTCGAAAGGCAATGTCTTTATTAGGCACCTTAACGTCCTGTTTTCCCACAGTCTTATGCGCACAATTCCACTCTAGAGCTCTTCAGTGGGATGTGCTATATAATGAGTCAACCCTCGGTGGGCATCTTGAAGGTAAATTAACCTTATCCCCTCACTCGACACAATCCCTTCGGTGGTGGTTGGATAGTGAGAACCTGTCCAGGGGGGTCTCTTGGGAGGTAAATCCAACCCATGTTTTAACCACAGACTCAAGTCCCACAGGTTGGGGAGCCCATCTAGACGGTAAAATAGTCCAGGGAGTTTGGACGGAGGAAGATAAAAAATTCTCCTCTAATGTTAAAGAACTGTTGGCAGAGGATCAGCCAGTAAGCAGGTTCCTTCTATCTCTACAGGGCCGGGACGTCAGGGTGCTATCAGACAACCGGGTTTCCGTGGCTTATATAAACCACCAAGGGGTACCAAGTCAAAAAATCTCATGAAAGTTGCGGACAACCTGTTACAGAAAGCAGAAAGTCATTTACTCTACCTTACTGCCTTACATTTAAAAAGGAAAGGAAAACATCAAGGCAGACTTCCTGAGCCGCAATATTTTACAGGAGGGAGAATGGGTGCTGAATTCACAGATCTTTTCTCAGATATTTCTAATGTGAGGTCTTCCGGTGGTGTATCTGTTCGCCACAAAACAGAATCGGAAGGTGAGAGAATTCTATTCCCTAAATCCCAGGGAGATTCCTCTGATGGTGGACTCTCTACTAGTTCCCTGGAAGTTCAGCCTGGCTTATGCGTTTCCTCCTGCATCTCTACTCCCAGTTGTCATAAGGAAAGTCAGGGCAGACAGAGCACGGGTCGTGCTCATAGCTCCCTTCTGGCACAAGAGATCTTGGTTTTCCTGCCTAAGGGAGATGTCGTAACATACTCTTGGATCCTTCCAGAGGCCGATTGTTCATCCTCCAGCGCCAGGACTACATCTGACGGCGTGGAATTTGAAAGGGCGTTATTGAAAAATAAAGGTTTCTTTTCAAGCCTCATAAACACTCTTTTATGTAGTAGAAAGCCAGTTACTACACTCATTTATGCCAGAACTTGGAAGAAGTTCTTAGCCTTTTCAGGTGTTAGAGTGGAAGAGGGTGCACCTATAGGGAAGATTTTAGAATTCCTGCAAAAAGGACTAGAGTTGGGATTGTCTACTAGTACCCTGAAGGTTCAGATCTGAGCACTTGGTGCCTTATTTGCCTATGACTTGGCAGCAAATTACTGGGTCTCACGATTTATTAAAGCATTGTTTAGATCTAGACCCTTTGTTAAATCAAAACTAATGCCTTGGGATTTAAACTTAATCCTGACTGCCCTGACTAACTCACCCTTTGAGCCCTTAGAATCAGCGTCCCTTAAACTCATTTCCTTAAAAACAGCCCTTTTAGTGGCATTGACATCAGCCAGGAGTGTGAGCGACATTCAAGCTCTGCCCATGGCCCCGCCATTTACTGAAATTCTAGAGGGTAGAGTAATCCTTAAACCGGACCGGGCATATCCCCCCAAAGTAGCAACTCGCGTTCACAGAATTCAGGAGATAGTCCTGCCCACCTTCTCTTGTCCAAAAACCAGAAGGAAGAAAAATTCCATACATTAGATGTAAGGAGATGCGTTATTAAATATTGTGAGGCAGTGACCGGAATCGTATACGAGGGACTTTATATATCCCCCAGAATGTGCACAGAGACCTATTAAATCCATTGGAGTGCATTGCAGTCACAGACACAGCTGCGGCTGCAATGCAGGAATGAAGGTGAGCAATCACCTGGTCAGACTACCTGGCTAAGGCAGATTAAGTAAAACCCGGCAGGGCCTTCATTTCTTGGAGGAGGTCACAGGAGGCAGTGGGGCGGCCTCCTCCCTCCAACCCGGATTTTCCAGTGGCTCTTGCCACAGGTCCTTTAAAACTCCTTCACTAAGGTTTAGTGTTGTTCTATGTTGCAACCTGCTAGGAGCACAGCAGGTTAGCTCAGCAGGACTGAGTGTGACTGAACCACCGCCTAGGAAGGCTCTGCACCTGTCAGGCTCTGAGATGCCCAGCGTGGCCGTTGTCCCCGGCAACCGTTGTTTATGGACTCATGTTAACCCGGCTGCGAACCGGAGGACTTTCTGTTTAACCGTGAGTTGCTGAATAAAAGCTGTTTATGTTGGACTTGCTTGGGTCACTGCCTCCGTTACTGCACGGTGTGTACACCGCCGCCTTACAGCTTGGTGGAGAATGTGGGCAAAGTGACTGAGGCATACCCCACCGGCAGCTGCATGACCACAATTCGGCCTGCCACCTTCCAGTTCCACCCCACGGACAAAATGGAGGAGCTTTTTAAGCAGCTGGTACTCACTCAGCGGCAACAGCAGGAGCAGTACCAGGATCTCCAACGGCAGCAGCAAAAAACAAATGAACTGATGATGCAACAAATTGCTGCCCTGCGGGAGACACCGACGGCATCAGCCCCGGAACGTCGAGACGCCCGGGACAAGGTTCGATCAGCGTTGAGGAAGATGGGACCGGAGGACGACGTGGAAGCCTTCCTTACCATCTACGAACGCACAGCAGAGCAGGAAAACCTACCAGCTGACCAGTGGGCGGAAGTGGTGGCTCTGTTTTGACCTCAGTCAGGAGGACGCCCGGGACTACCAGAGGCTCAAAGGTGAGATCCTTGACCGGCTGGGAGTCAATACATATGTGAGGGCTCAGCGTGTGTTTTCGTGGGCCTATGTGGAGACCCGACCTGCCCGGTCTCAGGCTTATGACCTCCTGCAGTTGGTAAAGAGGTGGCTCGAACCTGAGACTTTGTCCCCAGCCCAGATAGTGGAGAGGGTGGTGGTTTACCGGCTGGTGAGGACTCTGCCAGTCGCTATCCAACGTTGGGTGGGGCAAGGGGACCCCGGCACCCTCGACCAGGTGGTCAGTTTGGTCGAGCGCTACTCGGCTACTCAGGACTTCATTCGAGACTCCGCCCCCTCTCGGCTGTCATGCCGATCCCTGCCAACCCAGGAGTCGGGAAAGGGGTCGCGTCCCTCTGCTGGGGACAGTCAGCACCGTGCCCGTGCTGAAGGGGAACCCCGGAGTGAGAGCGGCAGGAGACTGGTTCCCTCCCAAACTGCCATAAGACCTAACAGTACCTCCACCCTTAGGTGCTGGCGGTGTCAGGGGCCGGGACATGTGATTGCTAATTGTCCCCTGACTACGGAACCCATGGACTGCGGATATAGCCGCCGGGTCTCAATGTACGCCCAGACCGTCTGCACAGCGAGCGCCAAATCCCGGGACAGTGAACTCCAACTATGCCAGGTACTGGTTAATGGGTGCCCCACAGAGGCCCTCCTGGACTCAGGGAGCCTCGTGACTCTGGTACATGGGTCGCTGGTGGCAGGAGACAACCCCAGTGGACTGCCAGTCGGGGTTGTGTGTATCCATGGGGACCTCCGAGAGTACCCAACTGCAGAGATAGTTTTGTCCACGCCATGTGGAGACATAAAACATGTGGTGGGAGTGGTAAAAACTCTTCCCTATGGGACTGTGTTGGGAAGAGACTTGCCCCTGTTCTGGACTCTGTGGAAAAACAAAATCCACTCTCCCCCGGTAAAATGTATTTCAGACGCTGTGCCCGATGAACCTGCCGTAGGGGTGTCCAACCTAGGGACAGAGTGTGACCCCGATAGGTTTCCCTTAGAGGTGTTGGCAGGAGAGGTCGAGGACACCCCATCGATCCCCGAGCTGAAAGTGTCCCGGGGCACGTTTGGGACAGCTCAGCTACGGGATCCCACCTTGACTCAGGCGCGGGAAAGGGTGTTAGAGATAAATGGCGTAGCTCAACAGCCCGGTGCAGATACTGTATTTCCACGCATGGTAATCAACGGTGAGTTACTCTACAGGACAGATAAGATCAAGGACGAGGTTGTAGAACAGTTAGTGGCACCTCAGTCGTACCGTCGAGAGATTCTGGAGATGGCACACTCACACCTGCTGGGTGGACACTTAGGGGTGAAAAAGACGCTAGACCATATCTTACAGCGGTTCTTTTGGCCTGGGGTTTACGCGGAAGTCAAAAGGTATTGCGAATCCTGCCCCGAATGTCAGTTGACCTCACCCACTGCAAGTTTCCGTAGCCCATTGGTACCCCTGCCAGTGATAGAGGTGCCTTTTGAACGGATTGCAATGGATTTGGTTGGACCCATTGTAAAATCCGCCTGTGGACACCAACATATACTAGTAGTCGTCGACTATGCCACTCTGTACCCGGAAGCTATACCACTACGCCACACCTCGGCAAAACTGATTGCACGGGAGCTGTTTGCCATGTTCTGTCGCCTTGGACTCCCGAAGGAGATCCTGACGGATCAGGGGACCCCCTTTATGTCCAAAGTGACAAGGGAACTATGCAAATTGCTAAAAATTAAACAATTGCGCACCTCGGTGTACCACCCTCAAACCGACGGGCTAGTAGAACGGTTCAATAAAACCCTCAAGTCCATGTTAAAAAAGGTGGTTTCTAAGGATGGAAGGGATTGGGACATGTTGTTACCCTATTTGATGTTCGCCGTCCGTGAGGTACCCCAGGCTTCCACAGGGTTCTCTCCCTTTGAGTTATTGTACGGCAGACACTCTAGGGGTCTGTTGGACGTAGCCAAAGAGACATGGGAACAAGAGCCAACTCCGCATAGGAGTAGAATTGAACACGTGGCTAGTATGCAGGACCGGATCGCGGCGGTCATGCCCATCGTGAAAGAGCATCTGTTAGATGCCCAGGCCGCTCAGAGGCGCACATATAATAAAAGAGCCAGAGTCAGAACTTTTAACAAGGGTGATCGGGTGTTAGTTCTGGTACCCACAGCCGAGACTAAGTTCATGGCCAAGTGGCAAGGACCATATGAGATTCGAGAAAAAGTGGGGGAGGTAAAATACCGAGTGTATCAGCCCGGAAGGAAGAAACCTGAGCAGCTTTACCATGTAAACCTGTTAAAACCTTGGAAAGATCGAGAGTGTTTAGTTACAGACGTCAAACCGGGCATATCACCAGAGAGTTCTCTACCTTTAGCCAGGGAAGCATCCGAAGGGGAGGTCAGGATAAATGGTGCCCTCACTAAACAGCAGCGACGGGAGGCTCGCTCGCTGGTGCAGCACAATAACAACGTGTTCTCAGAGCTACCAGGTAGGACTACGGTTATCCAACATGACATTGTCACCGAACCTGGCGTAAGGGTACGAATAAGACCGTACCGGGTACCCGAGGCCCGGAGGCAAGCCATCACGGCTGAGGTAAAACAAATGCTTCAGCTAGGCGTCATAGAGGAATCACGGAGTGAGTGGGCTAGCCCCATCGTATTGATTCCAAAACCAGACGGATCATTACGCTTCTGTAACGATTTCCGGAAGTTGAATGAAGTGTCAAAGTTTGACCTTTATCCAATGCCCAGGGTGGACGAGCTGATTGAGAGACTGGGGCAGGCCCAGTACTTTACCACGCTCGATCTCACCAAGGGTTACTGGCAGGTACCCCTCACAGATTCGGCGAAGGAAAAGACCGCCTTCGTAACTCCAGAGGGTCTATACCACTATGTGGTCTTACCTTTTGGGTTACATGGGGCCCCGGCTACATTCCAGAGGTTGATGGACATAGTGCTTAAGCCCCATCAGGAGTACGCGTCCGCCTATTTAGATGACATTATCATCTTTAGCACTGACTGGCATGCGCACCTATCCCAGGTACAAGCGGTTCTGGATTCTCTCAGAGCTGCGGGGTTAACGGCAAATCCCAAAAAATGTGCGATAGGGCTAGGGGAAGCCCGATACTTGGGGTATGTGATAGGCCGAGGAGCTATTAAGCCCCAAATCAATAAAGTTGAGGCCATAAAAAACTGGCCTAAACCGTCAAGTACAAAGCAGGTGAGGGCGTTCCTTGGCATCCTTGGGTATTACCGCCGGTTTATACCTAATTTTGCTGGGCGAACGGCAGCCCTGACTGATCTCTTGAAAGGAAAAAAATCGGTAATAGTTCAGTGGAACCCTAAGGCAGAGGAAGCTTTTCAGTCCATGAAGTTGGCCCTGTGTGGACAACCGGTCCTCATCAGTCCCAACTTCAAGGAAACCTTCATTGTACAGACAGATGCCTCGGAGGTAGGCCTAGGAGCGGTATTGTCACAAAAAGTGAATGGTGAAGAGCACCCGGTCACCTACTTGAGTAGAAAACTTGTCCCGGCAGAGAAAAACTATAGCGTGGTAGAGAAGGAGTGTTTGGCTATTAAGTGGGCCTTGGAATCACTACGCTATTATTTACTCGGGCGTCAGTTCCGCTTGGTGACGGACCACTCACCCTTGGTATGGATGAGAAATGCTAAGGAGAGGAATGCGCGAGTCACCAGGTGGTTCCTGTCACTGCACAATTTCAGTTTCTCGGTAGAACATCGCCCTGGGAAGTCGCAGGGAAACGCGGATGCCCTGTCCCGGGCACCCTGTATGGTGGCAAATGTTCAACCCCACAAGTTTGAACAGAGGGGGGGGATATGTGAGGCAGTGACCGGAATCGTATACGAGGGACGTTATATATCCCCCAGAATGTGTACAGAGACCTATTAAATCCATTGTAGTGCTTTGCAGTCACAGACACAGCTGCGGCTGCAGTGCAGGAATGAAGGTGAGCAATCACCTGGTCAGACTACCTGGCTAAGGCAGATTAAGTAAAACCCGGCAGGGCCTTCATTTCTTGGAGGAGGTCACAGGAGGCAGTGGGGCGGCCTCCTCCCTCCAACCCGGATTTTCCAGTGGCTCTTGCCACAGGTCCTTTAAAACTCCTTCACTAAGGTTTAGTGTTGTTCTATGTTGCAACCTGCTAGGAGCACAGCAGGTTAGCTCAGCAGGACTGAGTTTGGCTGAACCACCGCCTAGGAAGGCTCTGCACCTGTCAGGCTCTGAGAGGCCCGGCGTGGCCGTTATCCCCGGCAACCGTTGTTTATGGACTCATGTTAACCCGGCTGCGAACCGGAGGACTTTCTGTTTAACCGTGAGTTGCTGAATAAAAGCTGTTTATGTTGGACTTGCTTGGGTCACTGCCTCAGTTACTGCACGGTGTGTACACCGCCACCTTACAATATCTTTCGGTCTCCGAGAATTATAGGAAAGATAGGTCACTTTTCATATGTCACCAGGGCGTTAGGAAGGAGTATAGGGCCTCAAAACCCACTATCGCCAGATGGATGAGGGATGCCATCGCTCTTGCCTACTCGTCAAGCGGCGAGGAGATACCAGAAGGTTTGAGAGCCCATTCCACTTGGGCCATGGCAACCTTCTGGGCGGAGAAGTCAAATGTCTCCATTGAAGAGATATGTAAGGCCGCAACTTAGTCCTCGCCCTCCACCTTTTATAGACAAAAGACTAGATATGGGTGGTTCTTTCGATCTCACTTTTGGTAAAAGGGTGCTCCAGGCCATGGTCCCTCCCTAGAATTGTCTTCTCTGTGATTTTCTCATGGTGCTGTCATGGGTGAACAAATAAAGTCTTAGTTACTTAGTCTTTCGGAACCCATGACAGCACCCTTATATTCCCTCCCTTCACATTTGTGGGAGCACTCCCTTAAGCGGATTATAACTCTCTTATATGGTGTGAAAAAAAAAAAGGGGTCTTTTGGATAAGTATGTTGTTGTATTTGGATTGTTGTTGTACTAATCTTGGCTTTCCTCCCATGCTCTGTAAACTAAACTGAGGCGAGAGAGAGGTGCCGCCCTTTTAAGCCTGTATGTTTCCTGTCCTTCGTGGGTGGATTCCATCTCTCGTGGTGCTGTCATGGGTACCGGAAAGTAACTAAGACTTTTTGTTCTTTTCTATAGTGCCAACATATGGCCCTGCTAGTCATATTCTACATGTAATGATATTATGTAAACCTGAATAAGATGGCAAATATAGCTAAAAAGGGCAGAGGCAATTGAGAGAGTTAGGGAATGTGATGGAATTGTTTCCTGAGGAAAGTATGGATATTGCAGGCACCGTGTCATGATTTAACTCTTTTATTGTAGCTGAATCACTTATAAGCTAATATTGTACAAAGTGATAAGATATTTTTAGCTTTGGCAGTTCTGACTTTTCCAAATCCAGCATTACTTCAGTACACAAACCAATGTCACTGTTTGAAAAGCTATTCAAACATGAAATACGTAGGTAATGAAAAGTCATTAAACTTCCACATATTTACTTATATTGTGGATATATGTACAAATGTCCATATCATTAAACTTTTTGGCCTCATGTCTAGTCCCGTAGCTACAGTACTTATAGTGGTGTTGCTATTTAAGGCAGAAATCCAGTAAAATTATCTTCTAATATGTCAGAGATAGATATGAGAAGATCACATTGGTGAAATCTATGAACTGGGACCACCATTGATTTCCAGAACGATTGGCTTTGTTGAGCACTCAGACCCCTGCACACAGATTTCTTTTACTTACAATAAATTGTATTCTTTTATTGAAAGTAAACTATAATCTAGCCTTTGTTACCTCAGATTTTCTGTATCAGAGATTCAAAAGATCTTAAGCACTCTATAAAATCCCAGTATTCTGGGAGTGACATTCTCATGATAGAATTCACCAATATGATGTTCTCAAATATAGTCATGACTTATCAGAATATCACCTACCAGGTTTTTCTGCCTAAAAAAAGAGAAAGGAGAAAAGGATCTTCTTTGAAAAAAAGAAAAGCTAAAAGGCAGGGGTGTGAATTCGGAGTTGGAATCGGTATAAATTGGACCAACTCCGACTACTAAAATATATAATAAATTGGGTATAGTAGTTCAATGCAGAATGTGCTGTAAATGTTTTCATAAGAATTCAGGAAAGTTATGAAATGTCCTATAAATATCTGTTCTGTTCCTGATCTAAGGATCTCGGCTTTTAGTTGAGATGAATCTGTGCTGCACTTTATGTACACGCTCAGTAGTGAGGCAGTGCTGTGGAGTCCTGGTCCTCATCTTATAGTAATGCGCCATCCTGGTCCCCTTCTTATAATAATGCCCCATTCTGGTCCCCTTCTTATAGTAATGTCCCGTTCTGGTCCTCATCTTATAGTAATGCTCAGTCCTGGTCCCCTTCTTATAGTAATGCCCCATTCTGGTCCCCTTCTTATAGTAATGCCCCGTTCTGGTCCTCATCTTATAGTAATGCTCAGTCCTGGTCCCCTTCTTATAGTAATGCCCCATTATGGTCCCCTTCTTATAATAGTATCCCATTCTGGTCCCCTCCTTATAGTAATACCCCATTCTGGTCCCCTTCTTATAGTAATGCCCCGTCCTGGTCCTCATAATATAGTAATACCCCATTCTGGTCCCCTTCTTATAGTAATGCCCCGTCCTGGTCCTCATAATATAGTAATACCTCATTCTGGTCCCCTTCTTATAGTAATACCCCATTCTGGTCCCCTTCTTATAGTAATGCCCGTCCTGGTCCCCTTCATAGGCCACGGCCCCACTATCAGTATTCGGTCAGTATTTTTTCTCAGGAGTGGGAGCCAACACCAGGAGTGGGTGATAAATGCAGGATTGGTGACTTGTTTCTATTATACCTTTTCTCTGATTGTTCCTCACTTGGTTTTGTCTCCCACTCCTGAGAAAAAATACTGACCGAATACTGATAGTGGGGCCGTGTCCTAATAGTAATGTATCATCCTAGTCCCCTTCTTATTGTAATTCCCCCTTCTTGCTCCCTTCTTATAGTAATGCCCCATCTTGGTCCCCTTCTTATACTAATTCCCCATTCTTGCCCCCTTCTTATAGTAATGCCCCATCCTGGTCCCCTTCTTATAGTAATGCCCTATTCTGGTCCCCTTCTTATAGTAATGTTCAAACCTGGTCCTCATCTTGTAGTAATGCCCCATTCTGGTCCCCATATTGAAGTCCCCTACTGTGTCGTTGTTCACATACACAAAAAAGAAAAAAAAAAGATTCTTTTCACCAGTTCTCCGTTCCCTCGGTGTCTTTTCTGCACATGCGGCCCACAGGTACTGTAGACCCCTTGACGATCACGGCCGCCGACGGCAGTGCTTTATTTCAGTTGAATGTGTGTCCTTGGATGCATATTAAATTGAAATATATTTCGGGGAGAGACCAGCTCTCTGCACAGCCAAACCAATGCCAGCTGCAGGCCAATCAGAGGAAAGCAGCTGACACCGGCGTGCCGGCGCAAGGCAGCGACCTCATAAGCCGGCATGCCAACTTAAGCTGCTGGCATCTGATTGGCCAACAGCTGGCATTGGTATTGCTGGGCAGAGAGCTGGTCTCTGCACGCCAATACATTTCAATTGTATGTGTGTCCAACGGTGCACATTCAACTGAAATTAAGTGCTGACGTCGGCGGGCCACTGGACCAGGCCGCGATCGTCAAGGGGTTTACAGTGTCTGCGGGCTGCATAAAGCAGCCTCAGGGGCCGTGTGTTTGAGACCCCTGAACTAGAGCATCTCTACACGGTCAGACACAGCCATTACACAGTACTCAGCAGGGGCAAATTTATAAGATTATCTCAGCACAGGAACATTATTTTAACACATCCAATTGTGGAAATGTATTATTATTCAAAGATCTATTAAGTAAAATGTACTTTGTTCGCAGGACAACACCTTTAAGCCTCTGCCAACAGTGTAGCAAACAGTCTTAATACCTAATCTGATAAAAATGATTACCTTCAGATTACAAAGATAGTAAAAACCACAATGTTAAAGCTATCCCAACATACCCTTTTTTGTGTTTTTAAACACTTGTAAAAAATTAAAGTGTATTTCATAGTTTTTTGTTAACAAACCTTTCTATTTTATGACATTTAAAAAATTGTTCTTTTTTTTTTTTGCTTCCATTTTCCAAGTCCTGCAGAGAAGCCTATGGGTAAAATGCCTGATCCCATTTCCAGTGAATTGTATGGTAAAATTAATTATGGCATTCAAAACTACAACTCATACTCAAAACAAACTCTCAATATGGCTATGTAAATGGAAAAATAAAAAAAGTTGAAACAAGGGGAGGAAAGTGCATAAACAAAAAATGTCCAAGTCCTGAAAGGGTTAAACTTTGGACAGGGGCTTACATAGAAAACATGGGGCCCCATAAAAGTTCTATTTGCCCCTCTCTTTCCCCCAAAAAAACCCCTTAATATTCAGCAGGTTCACAGAAGAGCATATCTCACAAATTTGCTGCCCTTACAAAGTTATTTTCCTCCTATATAGTCCTCCATACAGTATTATGGGCACCATATAGTCCTCCATACAGTATTATGGGCATTACATAGTCTTCCATACATTATTATGGACACCACACAGTTCTCCATACAGTATACTGGGCCCCATATAGTGCTCCATATAGAATAATGGGCCCCACATAGTGCTTCATACAGTATAATGGGCCCCACATAGTGCTCCATACAGTATAATGGGCCCCATATAGTGCTCCATACAGTATGTGTCCCATATAGTGCTCCATACAGCATAATGGGTCTTACATAGTGCTCCTTATAGTATAATGGGCCCCACATAGTGCCCCATACAGTATAATGTGTCCCATATAGTGCTCCATACAGTACAATGGGCCCACATAGTGCTCCATACAGTATAATGGCCTCACATAGTGCTCCATACAGTATAATGGGCCCCACATAGTCCTCCATACATAAAAAATAAATAATCACCTCTCCCCGTTCCCCCGGTCTTCTCAGTATCTTCTGACACTCTGCATTGCTCAGCACAGAGGGTGTGCTCTAGTGACATCATCACACCTTCTGCTCCCCTCTGTATTTGCAATGCTAGTGACATTCAGTGGAGAGTGGGGAGAAGAGATGGCAGGAACATCCTATGTGAGGTGAGTAGGTTTATTTATTTTATTACATACCCAGGGGGCACAGTAGGTATCCTAAAAACTATAGCAACATGTTGCCTGGCATTATTTTGTTGAAAAACGGCTCCTGGGACACTTTGGAGAAATTACAATTGGTTCCACATTTGATCCATTTTGTACAGTAATCAGGCTTGTATTGGCTCACAGGTGAACTGGTGAATCCCCCAGTGGGCCTCTGTACAGGACTAGGGCCCCCACCCTACAATATAAGCAATAGTAGGCACTGTACACCTGATTTGCTTTGTATAAACAAAGCCAACATCTCATCATTGATTTAACAAAATAACCATATTATTATTGTAAAGAAGCATAGGTAAAATTGTAGGCCCCTACAGTCAATGTTACTGGTGGGCCCTAGGTACCCCAGGCCAACACTGACTGCAAGTGAAATCAGACTGCACTTACCAAGTCTAGGGAGTCAAACAGTGCCTATATGGACAATAATTGCACATGCAATTGTTTTTTTTCGCTTCTATTCATTATAAAAATACATTGGGCTATTTTCAATAGTAGTGGACAACCCCTTTAAGTCACATGCTGTCCATTTCATTGTAATCCTCCTTGAGATGGTTCTACTTCTTCTTCATTGCTTCATTCCTTAAATGGAAGAAGTTTGGGACCACCAGAGGTCTTCCTAGACCTGACCGTCCAAATTGAGCAATTGTGGGAGAGGAGCCTTGGTGAGAGAGGTAAAGAAGAACCCCAAGATCACTGTGGCTGAGCTCCAGAGATGCAGTAGGGAGATGGGAGAAAGTTCCACAAAGTCAACTATCACTGCAGCCCTCCACCAGTCGGGCTTTTATGGCAGAGTGGCCCGACGGAAACCTCTCCTCAGTGCAAGAGATATGAAAGCCCGCATAGAGTTTACTTAAAACACATGAAGGACGCCCAGACTATGAGAAATAAGATTCTCTGGTCTGATGAGACGAAGATAGAACTTTTTGGTGATAATTTTAAGCGGTATGTGTGGAGAAAACCAGGCAGTGCTCATCACCTGCCCAATACAATCCCAACAGTTAAACATTGTGGTGGCAGCATCATGCTATGGGGGTGTGTTTCAGCTGCAGGGAGAGGACGACTGGTTGCAATTGAAGGAAACATGAATGCGGCCAAGCACAAATATATCCTGGATGAAAACCTCTTTCAGAGTGCTCTGGACCTCAGACTTGGCCGAAGGGTCACCTTCCAACAAGACAATGACCCTAAGCACACAGCTAAAATAACAAAGGAGTGGCTTCAGAACAACTCTGTGACCATTCTTGACTGGCCCAGCCAGAGCCCTGACCTAAACCCAATTGAGCATCTCTGGAGAGACCTAAAAATGGCTGTCCACCAACGTTCACCATCCAACCTGACAGAACTGGAGAGGATCTGCAAGGAAGAATGGCAGAGGATCCCCAAATCCAGGTGTGAAAAACTTGTTGCATCATTCCCAAGAAGACTCATAGCTGTACTAGCTCAAAAGGTGCTTCTACTCAATACTGAGCAAAGGGTCTGAATACTTATGACCATGTGATATTTCAGTTTTTCTTTTTTAATAAATTTGCAAAAATTTCTACATTTCTGTTTTTTTTCAGTCAAGATGGGGTGCAAAGTGTACTTTAATGAGAAAAAAATGAACTTTTTAGAATTTACCAAATGGCTGCAATGAAACAAAGTAAAAAATTTAAATCGGTCTGAATACTTTCCGTTCCCACTGTATATATGCGACTGCAGATACCTCCAATCAAAAATATACAGTACAGACCAAAAGTTTGGACACACCTCATTTAAAGATTTTTCTGTATTTTCATGACTATGAAAATTGTACATTCACACTGAAGGCATCAAAACTATGAATTAACACATGTGGAATTATATACTTAACAAAAAAGTGTGAAACAACTGAAAATATGTCTGATATTCTAGGTTCTTCAAAGTAGCCACCTTTTGCTTTGATGACTGCGTTGCACACTCTTGGCATTCTCTTGATGAGCTTCAAGAGGTAGTCACCGGAAATGGTATTCCAACAATCTTGAAGGAGTTCCCAGAGATGCTTAGCACTTGTTGGCCCTTTTGCCTTCACTCTGTGGTTCAGCTCACCCCAAACCATCTCGATTGTGTTCAGGTCTGGAGACTGTGGAGGCCAGGTCATCTGGCGTAGCACCACATCACTCTTCCTCTTGGTCAAATAGCCCTTATACAGCCTGGAGGTGTGTTTGGGGTCATTGTCCTGTTGAAAAATAAATGATGGTCCAGCTAAACACAAACCGGATGGAATAGCATGCCGCTGCAAGATGCTGTGGTAGCCATGCTGGTTCAGTATGCCTTCAATTTTGAATAAATCCCCAACAATGTCACCAGCAAAGCACCCCCACACCATTACTCCTCCTCCTCCATGCTTCACGGTGGGAACCAGGCATGTAGAGTTCATCCGTTCACCTTTTCTACGTCGCACAAAGACACGGTGGTTGGAACCAAAGATCTCAAATTTGGACTCATCAGACCAAAGCACAGATTTCCACTGGTCTAATGTCCATTCCTTGTGTTCTTTAGCCCAAACAAGTCTCTTCTGCTTGTTGCCTGTCCTTAGCAGTGGTTTCCTAGCAGCTATTTTACCATGAAGGCCTGCTGCACAAAGTCTCCTCTTAACAGTTGTTGAAGAGATTTGTCTGCTGCTAGAACTCTGTGTGGCATTGACCTGGTCTCTAATCTGAGCTGCTGTAAACCTGCGATTTCTGAGGCTGGTGACTCGGATAAACTTATCCTCAGAAGCAGAGGTGACTCTTGGTCTTCCTTTCCTGGGGCGGTCCTCATGTGAGCCAGTTTCTTTGTAGCGCTTGATGGTTTTTGCAACTGTACTTGGGGACACTTTCAAAGTTTTCCCAGTTTTTCGGACTGACTGACCATGATTTCTTAAAGTAATGATGGCCACTTGTTTTTCTTTACTTAGCTGCTTTTTTGTTGCCATAATACAAATTCTAACAGTCTATTCAGTAGGACTATCAGCTGTGTATCCACCAGACTTCTCCACAACACAATTGATGGTCCCAACCCCATTTATAAGGCAAGAAATCCCACTTATTAAACCTGACAGGGCACACCTGTGAAGTGAAAACCATTTCCGGTGACTACCTCTTGAAGCTCATCAAGGGAATACCAAGAGTGTGCAAAGCAGTCATCAAAGCAAAAGGTGGCTACTTTGAAGAACCTATAATATAAGACATATTTTCAGTTGTTTCACACTTTTTTGTTAAGTATATAATTCCACATGTGTTAATTCATAGTTTTGATGCCTTCAGTGTGAATGTACAATTTTCATAGTCATGAAAATACAGAAAAATCTTTAAATGAGAAGGTGTGTCCAAACTTTTGGTCTGTACTGTATGTATTAGAATAATGAAAATAAATAGATATAACGTGTTTGTGCAAATAAATATATACTCATTGGATATAAAGTGTACAATGCATATATAAGAAGTTAATGCTCTGAGACAAATTCATAAGGGAGCATGACCAGAGGAGGCATCACAATACACATCCAAACTCCAAATGAATAAGGTGTAGAACAAGTTATACTGTGGCAACAATGAGAGAACCCAGAGAAAATAAGCATGAAGCCTTACCCCAGCCCCCTTACACCACTCCAACACTGTTTCACTCCTTGCTTCGTCAGGGAGTGTGGTGTGAGGGGGAGTGGGGGCAATAAATAATCCATATTCAGCTGGCATTAATTACTAGCAATTGCGAGCACCCTTCTATTGGGCGCAGCCAAGAGTGCATGCGCACCCGCAAACACTTCCGGGGCGGAGGATCCAATGCGTGCCACTGAAGGGTGTCTTGCCATTCATGACTGGCTCTCGTTCCCATCCATCCCGGACGTCCGCCAGGCGCATGCGCGCTGCGGAGTACAGTGCTCGCAGCAGCTATTTGGATATGGGGCATAAACATGCTGGTTGCATGATAGCTCCCATTAAAAACTAATCACAAAGGAGGAACAAAGTAATACCCCTCCCACCTCCCAAGCTGTTCTGTTTTTAGTATGTTTTTTAATTTGTCTGTTGTCTTGTTCATAGGAGTTATGCCTGCATACAACCTGCTCAGTTGACCACCTTCCTTTTACTTTTCTTGTACCCAAAAAGGTATCACTCCATGGTCTTGTGCGCTTTTGTTTCCCTACAGCTTTTCTTCCAAACATTGTCTATGCAAACTATCAGAAGGCATTTGCACGACACTGGGCTACGAGCCAGACCTCCAGCTACAGGTGGTCCATTTACCTCTAGGCAACGCTCTCAAACGCTATCATTTTGCAGGGAAAGATGGTAATGGAGGCTGGAATCAAGGTTTATCCTCTTCAGTAATAAATCCCGCCTTTGTCTTAGACACACTTATAGCTGGAAATTGGTCTGGAGACCACGTGGACAACATGATAAAGAGGCTTTCACGAGCGAGCATCACATCGGAAAGATGTGATTATCGTGTGGGATGATATGATATACTGTAGTCAGACGCCTCTAGTCTTGATTCTAGGTATATTACATTCATTTGGTGGTAGAATCAGAGGTACGTCCATTACTCCAAAATGTCCCAGGAGACATTTTTCAACATGACAACACCAGGCCTCATGTTGCTTGTGCTATTATGAGCCTAAATGTGCTACCATGGCCTGCAATATCTCAGAACTTATTTGTCATTGGTTAGCAATTGCAAAGGGAGCTGACCCCAGACATCCATTAATATCCTCATGGATAGCTTGTAGGTGTGTGTATTTCTGCGCTTAGCAGGATGTTGCAAGAGGAACAGCACATTCATTTTAAATTCAGGGGGCGCATGCTATATTAATTATTGAGGAGACACAGTGTAAGGAGATGGATATATTGCCCACGTTCCCCCTTGAAGAACAGGTGTCTTGTTATGTTGTGTAATGATGTTTGTATGTGTAGTGACAGGGATAGTTGGAGTTAAGTTTGGGACTGGCCCAGAGTGAAATGGGTATGCTGAGGGGACAAAAGACAGTTTCCTGTCAGGAGGACAGACATGGCCCAGTGTATGTAGAAGAACGTTCTAAGGTCTAGTGTGAGCAGTGCCGCATGACATGGGTGTCTCTGCCAAGAGAGGAGACGGAGACAGAGGGTAGCGAGATCCTGAGCGGAGAAGTAATAATAATAATAATTTTTATTTATATAGCTCCAACATATTCTGCAGCACTTTACAATTAAGTGGGGACATGTGCAGACAATAAGTCTGAAGTAAGAAGTATAAGAGAGGTGAAGGAATAGAGTGATCGGAGACAGAGTAGAGGGTCAAACTAGGGATGGGCTGACCGGTGGAAGTACGTGTTCTGGTACCGGACCCGAACCTTTGAGAAAATCGGTTTGGGTACCAGAACAGTACCCGAACTTACACCAGATCCCGAACCCCATTGAAAATAATGGAGACCTGGACTTGTAAGAGAAAAAAAATTCTCTCTCCCCTCACCACGGACTTACCTGAACACTGAACTGAAGTTTAGGAAAAAGTCCATGTTCGGCATTCAGGCACAGACGGTAACTGTTCGGTATGAACGCTAAACATTTCTGTTCGGGTTCGCCCATCTCTAGTAAGGACGCCTACAAGTACCGCGTAGAGTTTATAACTCAGAGAGGTAATGGACCTAAATGGGACAGAGTATGTAAGACAAAGTGAGTGCCCTGACCTCAAGTTCCAGAACATCAGAGATAGAAGAGATAAGTACCAGCCATACTGGCAAAGTAACTCCCCTAAGGAGAAAAGGATGCAAAATCGTGGGATGAGCATAGGACTCATACAAACTGGACTGTAGTAAAGTAAAGAGGAAGAAATTGAAACTGTGTGGAAACCGCTATCTACTTTATATATTCCCTACCAAGTTCATGTTTAGCAAAAATTTTATTTTTGTATGGTGGTCTCCCTCGGTGAACTGTGAAACATTTGGCAATCCCAAAACATCGGTTACATGCAGCCTTCGCGGGCGTAACGCCCTTACAGCACCAGTCCACACACCCATCAAGGACCCCACCTTCATGTAACGTGTCGGGGCGCAAGAGACGAGTACCTCGCCCATGGCTACCGCCCTGCACCAGGTTACAATACCATATTAATTGTATACTAAGGGGGCAAAGTATATTAACTGTATGTTGGGGAGGGCACAGTGTCTTTGTGTTATATTTAGGGGCTTCTCATTGAGGACGAACTGACAGTGTATCATTCAAAAATCAGTCTGCAGCTTCAAGTCTTATGCAAAAGAGAAGTAAGCACATCACACTGACAAGCTAATCCTCTTTTTGTTTTTTTTTTATTTAAAATGTTGATGGCAATAGTAATTTACGTATAGTTACTATGTGTTGTGTTTTAGGTGATATTAGTCATTTGTAAAATATTATTTGGTTGGTGTGACCTGAGTGTAATTTTTTCCTGTTTTGCCTCAAGGCAGAAAAGATTGGCAAACACTTCTCTAATAGATGAGTAATGGTCCTCAACATTATCAGATTTTGTCATGTTCTCTTACCCATTGCTGATGTGTATTAGAGACGCATAGCCATTGATGTCATAACTGATCCATTCCATCTCTCAGCTATTTTTCTCTTTCTTTTTCACTGGATACTTGGCTATTTGTGACATACAGTAATATATTAGAAATGAATTGTCTCATGGTTACGACTGTTGCCAATGTAATCTCATGTTACAGGAGGTCAAAAATAGAATGGGTGTTCCATGTGCTACCGCCGTCAGGTGAATGGAATGTTTGAAGTGCAGGAGGACTTGATTATAAGTGGAGGTGTGTCCTGCCTGATCGTCATGTTTTCTATATTCTGGGCAGCAAACAAGTTTCTGGGTGTTTCCTCTCCAATCTCTTGGAGGCTTGAAATGTGTAGCACAATGCATTATTGACAGATATACAAATGAGCTGAGATGCAAGAGTGGATGACTGGTTATACGAAAGAAATTGTCCTTGCAATTCAGCATGTGGAGCTGTGTCCAGATCACACTGTAATAAGAGGTTAAAAGGTTGTTTTATACAATGGGTATGGAAAGTATTCAGACCCCTTTAAATTTTTCACTCTTTGTTTCATTGCAGCCATTTGGTAAATTCTAAAAAGTTCATTTTTTTTCTCATTAAAGTACACTCCGCGCCCCGTCTTGACTGAAAAAAAAAAACAGAGAATTATATACAGTGCCTTGCGAAAGTATTCACCACCTTTGACTTTTTACCTATTCTGTTACATTACAACCTGTGTTTACATATTTTTGTAATCTGATTTGCTTGTGATGCATCAGCACAAAATAGGCTAAGTGGGTGAAATGAGAAAAATATAGTCATAAATTAAATGTATTGATTAAATAACTAAAAATTGGCATGTGCATATGTATTCACCCCTTTTTCTAAGAAGCCCATACAAAATTCTGGTTCAAGCAATTACCTTGATAAGTCACATGCTTAGTGAAAGGAAGTCCAAATGTGTGCAATCTAAATTTCACATGGTCTGTTAGTATATGCATGCCTTTTCTGAAAGGCCTCAGAGGCTGTAACACCATTAAGCAAGAGGCACCACTAACCAAACAACACTATGAAAACCAAGGAGATCTCCAAATAAGCCAGGGACAAAGTTGTTGAGAAATATGTCAGGGTTGGGTTATAAAAAATATCCAATCTCTGATAATCCCCTGAAGCACCATCAAATTCATTATCACCAAATGGAAAGAACATGGTACCACAACAAACCTTCCAAGATAGGGCTGCCCACCAAAACTCTCTACCTGGGAAAGGAGGGCATATATCAGAGAGACAGCACAGAGACCAAAGGTAACCCTGAAGGAGCTGCAGAGTTCTCAAACAAAGACTGGAGTATCTGTCCATATGACCACAATATGCTGTACTCTCCATAGAGGTGACCTTTATGGAAGAGTGGGGAGAAAAAACCCTTTAATTACACACTTTTGTGGGGCTCATTTTTAGTTTGCCAAAAGACATGTGGGAGAGTCCCCAAATGTATGGATGAAGGTGCTGTGGTCAGATGAAAACAAAATTGAACATTTTAACCACCAAGGTAAATGTTATGACTTGCGCCAAACCAACACAGCTCATCACCCCAAGAACACCATCCCCACAGTGAAACATGGTGGCAGCATCATGCTGTGGGGATGTTTTTCGGCAGCAGGGACAGGGGAAAAATGTTCGAGGGGAAGATGAATGGTGCGAATTACAGGGACATTCTTGATCAAAACTTATTTCAGTCTGTCAGTGATTTGAGACTGGTAGGGAGTTTCACCTTCTAAAAAGACAATGACCCAAAGCATACTGCCAAAGCAACACTCAACTGATTTAAGGGGAAATGTATAAATGTTTTGGAGTGGCCTAGTCAAAGCCTAGACTTTAATCCAATTGAGAATCTGTGGTTAGACTTGAAGATTGCTGTTCGCCAAAGGAAACCATCTAACTTGAAGGAGCTGGAGCAGTTTTGCCTTGAGGAATGGGCAAAAATCCCAGTGGCAAGATGTGGAAGCTCATAAAGACTTATCCAAAGCGACTTGCAGCTGTAATTGCAGCAAAAGGAGGCTCTACAAAGTACTGGCTTTAGGGGGGTGAATAGTTATGCACCCTGAAGTTTTCAGTTTTTTTGCCATATTTGTTGTTAGCTTCACAATAAAAAGAAAACAAATGTTCACAGTTGTAGACATGTTCTTTACATGAACTGATGCAAACCCTCAAAACCAGTGAAATTCCAAGTTGTGAGGTAGCAAAACACGATAAATGGTAAGAGGGTGTATACTCTCACAAACCACTGTATTGCATAAAGGGAACCTGTGAGGTCTCCTGACTGTTCCAAACCGCTACTATATCCAGATTCTACATTCTAATGAAGTCTTTTACTCGTAAGTGGCACAGTAAAGCTCCTATGTTTAAGAAATTAAGTTTTAGGTCCTCCTGATTCATGAAATATTTTAGAGCAGAAAACTGGCGCAATAAGCTGAGAAAAGTCGCAATTTTTTTGTGAGCTTAGAATTGACAGGGCTCAGCGGGGTTGTGATTCATGACCAGCTGTGTAATTCCAGAGTAAGATTTCAGGAGTGGCGCACAGTGATGAGCACTTCTTAATGAATCAGGAGTGTCAGACTCTACCATAGCCCCAAATGAAGGCTGGCATGAAAATTGCCAGTCTTGATGAATTGGGGCCTTAATATTTTGCTTGCGATATGCAAATGAGGTTCAGCTCCAGTTCCCCACATCACACCTCCCTGGGCGTGTTTTATTTCCTCTATACATGTTGCATGCATGGTAAAATATTAATAATAAGTAGCAATAGGTCTAAAGAATTAACCACAAAAAAGTAAATACAGTAGCTACCGGTATATGTGGTTAAATAAAATATAACTTTTAATAAATATGTCTAAAATCCTAAATTAATAAATAAAAACAGTCCAAATGGACTAAAGTGCTGAAGACAGTGCAAAATCACAAGAACACACATATAAATACACATAGACGCTCAAAAGAAATTCTGTGCCCTTTTTTCTCCACCTTTGATCATAGTGGCCAAAGAGTTCTATTTTAACCTCATCGGTCCAAAAGACTTGTTTCCAAAATGCATCAGGCTTGTTTAGATGTTCTTTGGCATACTTCTAATGTTGAATTTTATGGTGAGGGCATGGGAGAGGTTTTCTTCTGATGACTCTTCCATAAAGGCCATATTTGTGCAGGTATCTCTGAACAGTAGAACAATGTATTACAACTCTAGAGTCTTCTAAATCTTTCTGAAGGTCTTTTGCTGTCAAGCAGGGGTTCTGATTTGCCTCTCTAGCAACCCTATAAGCGCTCTCACTGAAATATTTTACTTGGTCTTCCAGACCCTATCTTGACCTCCACTGAACCTGTTAACTGCCATTTCCTAATTACAATTCGAACTGAGGAAAGGGCAACTTGAAAACGCTTTTCTATCTTCTTATAGCCTTCTCCTGCTTTGTGAGCCTCCACCATTTTCATTTTCAGGGTGCTAGGCTGCTGCTTAGAAGAACCCATGGCTGCAGTTTTTTGGCACAAGGTTAGAGGAGGCTGGGTTTTTATAAAGCTGGGATAATTGCATCACTTGGCCTTTCCTAAGGATGATAGTGAACAAGCCATAACCTCTATTAAGGTGTGAAACCTTGGTCAAAGTTATCTGAGCACACAAATCTCCAAGGGTGCCCAAACAATGAAAAAGTCTGACTCAATATCTGAGTTTGTCATTAGCGCATTATTAATATTGCACAAACCAGTGACACATGCCTGTCAATGGACATAAAGGAAATGAATGACAGTTCTTTGTCAATCCCATTAATACTGAACTTCCCTTAGGGTGAGGAATGTGATAAATCAACCAAAAATTTCCAGTCTCTTATTGAGTACAAAAAACCTATAGGAAGATTTACAAATCTGAGAAAAACAAAACGTCAAAACAATTGGCCATGTATCCCAACTCCATCTCCTTGAGCACATTCTTCCTAGCAACTGCAAAAAAGTTAGCAACTCATTTTAGATACTATCAAACTATGCAGAAAAGGGGAATAAGAAAACTGAACAAAGAAACCAAGAGAAAAACATGTTCTGAGCAAAGTGGCTTCCCCTTTCCTTGGCGATAGTTCAAACCAGTATAGGATGTGTACTAATTTTCTCCAAGAAAATAGTACCCCAGCAATGGACCACAGTAGTAATGCATTGATGGCCCTAGAGATACAGGTGCATCTCACTAAATTAGAATATCATCAAAAAGTTAATTTATTTGAGTTCTTCAATACAAAAAGTGAAACTCATATATTATACAGAGTCATTACAAACAGAGTGATCTATTTCAAATGTTTATTTCTGTTAATGTTGATGATTATGGCTTACAGCCAATGAAACCACAAAAGTCATTATCACATAAATTGGATGGTATTTTGATGTAATGTTGAAAATCCAAATTTATTAATTACTATTGTTTGTTTTTGTTGGCAGCGGATTAATATCTGTACTGTCCAGCCATTTACCAGTGAATATATATTTATTCAGGACCAAAGATAACACAGCTTACAACTGGTATTTCGTGTAGCTTAGGAGCTCAGACTCTTATCTGTCAGCTTCCAAAGTGAAAGTAAGACTGTGCTTCAGCTACACACAGTGAACAGGAACTTCCTGGTTCCTTTTTTTTTAACAATGCTATACTGGTAATATAACACTATTGCTGGAGACAGAAACTCATGCGCTATTAAAAGTAGTTGATACATAGCTCCCAACCGTCCCAAATTCAGCAAGGGACTGTTCCGATTTGAGGGCTCAGACCTGCGACTCGTCACCTCAGAGCTTTTGTCCTGCTTCTATACTCACCTCTCCCCTCTGACGTCTTCATCACATAGCTTTTTCTCATTGGGGGGCGGGGATGCTCTTACTCAATGAATAAATTAAATTGTATTATTCACTTCTTCTGTGATCATGTCTCCCCAGGCCTTGAACTTGCATCTCTGTTGCTATATCCAGGAGCCACAGCCCTCTATAATGTAAATAGCAGAATTTGGTAATCTTGACCTTTATTGCAGGCAATGAACCCAGAAGCAGGTTATACATGTCCAGAGAGATACATTGTGTATAACAATGCATTTTTATGGTCCCTGTGTACTGAGGTGAAGAAAATATATATTTTTTGTTCCTATAAAAGTAGTAAAAATGATAAGCAATTACAAAAAAATTATTTTTTTTCTGTGAGTCTCCTCAGGTCTCAAACCCACAGCCTTAACATTACCGACAGGCACTTAAGTTACTGTGCAACAAGCTCTGATGATGTAATAGGAAGAATTTTGTATACTTGATCTGTATTGCAGGCTCTGACTTCACATGCAGATTATACTAATAGAAATACACTGGTATGTATAATGTATGTATTTGTATTCTAGATGGAGAATAAGAGATTTTTTCACCCTATAAAATTACTAAAATAATAATGAAAAACACTTTATAATGAAAAAAATATTGTCATTATTTAAAACATGATAAACATCACAAATCAGCAAATAACACAGACATATTTGGTGACCCTGTAATTGTAACGATCCGCTCGGAGGAAGCAAATGCAAAACCTGCGTCAGGGGTACTTCCTAAAAGGCCCACACAGCTTTTTACTCTATTATGTATGTTTCCGTATTGAACACAGCATTTAATGATTGTTGTTTTTTTGCAGCTAACATTACACTTGCATAGTCATTAATGACATTATATTTGTTAAGTCTTTAAATATCTTCCATGTGCAGACAGTGCATATAGGTAGGACTGAAGTAATTGCTTATATTGTACATGGCACAGTCCACTGATATATAATGCATGATATAGATATGTGGTGCAACATGATAGATTATTTCAATTTATGATGTTTACATCTTCTTTATACTGGCTTGTATTTTGTGTTGTGCCCTTTAGAATATAGTGGGGATTTTAATTAGTATACTGTCATTCTCTTCCATTTAGGGTGGTAATTATTTTTTCATCAAGGCATTATTTATATCCTTTGTGTGTGGTCCTTGTCGTGTCTGGTGATCTCCTGTTTTTTTAGTGATTTTCTTGATTGTTTTTATATATATTATCATGTAATTAATACAGACTGATTTTTTAAATAAATTGGCGTAGTACTCCTTTCTTTTCGTAGGATCTGTATTCATGGTTAGGAGAGCCATTAAAACTTTATGGTCTTTAATAGGAATTATACATTACTTTTTTGAGTTTCCGAACAATAATAATTCTAACATATTAGAATATTCATCTGTATAGATTAATATATCAAAATATATTCATCTAACATACACAGTGAATGATTTGGAAATAGATTCCTAGATCACTTCAGTTATAAAAGTGTGAATAAAGTGGCAATAACCTGTATCTTTAGAAAACTTGTAACTAATAAAACTTTGTGACTCCCAAAGTCATTACCCCATCTGGGGTGTTCAAGTTGGGCAACATCTGTGACGATATAGAAATTGCTCTAAGAGATTGAAAAGAGATGCTAAGGAATCGAAGGAACACTGAGCAAGAATATAAACGCAACACTGGTTTTTGCTCCCATTTTTCATGAGCTGAACTCAAAGATCTAAGACTTTTTCTATATACACAAAAGGCCTTTTTCTCTCAAATATTGTTCACAAACTTGTCTAAATCTGTGTTAGTGAGCACTTCTTCTTTGCTGAGATAGTCCATCCACCTCACAGATGTGGCATATCAAGATCCCGATTAGACACATGATTATTGCACAGCCTTACTTACATATTTTACAGCACGTTCATCTCAATTTTGGGTGGGAGTGATGGTAGGTTATACTATACAATCAGGACAATGCTATCATTTTATGGTTGATATTTACTGTATGTACTACTGTTTGAGCAACCTTTGTTTGCAAGAGCCCAGTTAAAGACTATATTATTCAATAGTGAAGGAGTAAAGGTATGTGCAAAAGTCCATAGTTCAAGAACCTTCTGAGAAATGTGAATTATGTATTCACCAAGGCTAGAAGACTCTGTTTGACGTCACTCAAAGGTAACTTTCAGCTGACTCACAACTTTGGCACCAAAGAGATGAGTAAAAATACTTGGTAGGTTGTGTTTATTCTGCAGCATATCGACCCCAAACCTCTAGGCTACATTCCCACGATCAGTATTTGGTGAGGTTTTGATACTTCAGAATTTCCGCACCATTTCTGCACCTACTATGTAAATTAGGCTACTTGCGTTTTTTCATTGCGTTTTTGTGTGTATTTTTTAACATTCGTTTTTATTGTGTTTTTGATGCTGCATTTTTTGTCTCTGTTTGATGTGTAATACTTTAAATAAAGCTTTTTTAAAAAACTTCCTGGTATTTGACATTCTCAGGTACAGATTACATGCGTTTCCATCGGAAAAATTCTGCACAGAAAACTCAGTGTACCCACAAGGGAAATTGGCATGCTGTGGATTAGAAAAATGCACCGCAGGTCACTTTATGTAGAATAATACATTTCTACAAATCCCATCCACTTTGCTGGTACTGTAAAATGCTGCGTTATTGTGAAAATAGGCAGCATCAAAAACGTGATAAAAGCTCATTATGGTCACAAAGCCTTAGATAGGATCATTATAAGAATTATCTTCAGTGTAAAGAAGAACAAGGAATCATGCAAGTGATTATATGATCCCCACAGAGCCCTGAAACCAGCATCATCTAGTCTGTCTAGGATTGCAAGGAGAGACTGAAGGACTTGTGCAAGCGACATTCACAGAACATCTGTGGTTAGTTCTCCAAGATGTTTGGAAAAACCTCTCTGCTGAATACCTTCAAAATCTGTGTACAAGTGTACCTAGAAGAATTGATGCTATTTTTTAAGAAAAAAAGTGGTCACACCAAGTATTGATTTCTCTTTAGTTCAATCCCTTAGTGCTTTCTTAATTAATAAAAATATAAATTAGCGTGTTTTTCGGACTATAAGACGCACTTTTTCCCTCCAAAATTTTGGAGGAAAAGTGGGGGGTGCATCTTATAGTCCGGATAATAAATTCAGGCTGTGGACGGTGAGGTGAGGGGGGAGGGAGTGGCGGCGGAGGAGCAGGGCACAGGCAGTAGCCAGCTACTTAAAGCAATCACATGTTCCCACTGCTAAAGAGAATGAATATTCACTCATCACCACGCCCATGATAGTGGAGAGGAGTGAAAATTCATTCTCCTTAATAGCGCACACTGTCAGTTGCTGATGCCAGCTTCCTGCTTCTGCTCAGCGATCCTGCTATTAGAGTATGACTATTCACTCTTCCCCACTCCCATGGGCGTGGAGATGAGTGAATATTCATTCTCCTTAGTAGCGACTGATAGTGTGCACTATTAAAGAAAATGAATATTCACTCCTCTCCACTCCCATAGTCCTGGCATGGAGAGGAGTGAATATCCCAGCAGCTGATATCAGAGTGTGAGGACGCATGGCAGTGACATGATGCGCTGCTCGCACGCTGAGATCAGCTGCTGGCAGAACAGGAAACAGAGCTGAAGCAGAGGGAAGGAAGGTGTGTAGAAGTGTTTATTTTTTTGATGTGTGCAGTGATGGGGGCCATGCATATCAAGATTGGGATGAGGGGGCCCTACATACCAGGATTCGTGATGAAGGGGAAATGCTTACCAGGATGGGGATGAGGGGGCCATGCATACCAAGATAGGGATGGGGTGCCATGCATACCAGGATTGGTGATGAGGGGGCCATGCCTACCAGAATTGGGGATGAGGGGGGCATGCATACCTGGAGAGGGATGGGGAGCCATGTATTATAGGATAGGGATGAGGGGCCATGGATACCAGGATGAGGATGGGGGGCAATGCATACTAGAATGGGAATGAGGGGTGCCATGCGTACCAAGATGGGGATGGGGGGCCATGTATACCAGGATGGGGATGGGGGGCCATGTATACCAGGATGAGGATGGGGGCCATTCTTTCCAGAATGAGGATGGGGCCATGGATACCAAGATGGTGGATGGTGGGACCATGCATAACAGGATGGGGAGCCATGCATACCAGGATGTGGATGGGGGGCCATGCATACTAGGATGGGGATGAGGGGTGCCATGCGTACCAGGATGGGGATGAGGGGTGCCATGCATACCTGGGGGATATTAGTACAGAATTGGGGGACATTACCCCTATAACAGTGTCAGCAGCAAACCTCCCATCCCCATAACAGTGCATCATGACCACATTTTTTGCTTACATTTTTTTTCCTATTTTCCCCCTCTAAAACCAAGGTGCGTTTTATGGGCCGGTGCGTCTCATAGTATGAAGAATACGGTAATAGTTCTGTTTTGTAAAGCATTATTATTTGCACTACTTTTTTATACAGTACTATTGTTACGCCAGGTATGGGAAGGTGCAACACAGAGGGAAGAGGGAAAGGGAGCCCAGACACTAGGGAAAGGGGGAAGTGGAGACCTCCTAGTCTGGTCTAGTGTCACCCTGTCTCAACTACCGTCCCTATATTGCCTCTTCAGCAATCGCCGCACGCGTGCCTCGCCCTGTCTTTCCCTGGTGTATGGCTAAGGTTAGGGATGGTAGGAGATGAGTAATAGTCGATATCCACTAAACTCTATAGACAACAAGGGTAGACAAACAGGGGTAGAATGATTAGCTTTAGATGACTCCAGACAAATGCGAACTCGGCCTCGAGCTCCAGAGAGGACGAAGTACTGCTTTTGCTAAGCCTTCACAAGTAGAAATGAATATAGCCGGCACCTCCCTCTCAAACACACCAGGTATATATAAACCCAAGCCAGGGAGCTAATTACCAGAGGGAGGTAGCCGCTAGGTCCTAGAGACAGCCTCTCATCTAAGAAGATGTCTGTAATGCCAAACGTAGAGATCTCCTGCAACTAACTACAGGGCGACTGTCTGTCACTTCTGATACACCAGTGACAACTATACATTTAACACAAAAAAATTTGATTTAGGGTAAGATTTGCAGCAGAACATTCTGCTGCAAATCCTGGTGTGTTGGCAGGAAAAGCTCAGCATGAAATACTCACAATTTTGCCTTGGTTTTTACATACGTTTTTGTTCCGGATTTTTCATCATTCATTAGTATGGGTGAAATCTGCAGCAAAAGAGTTGTAAGAATTGACAGGTAACAGATTTAAATCTGCAGCAAATCTGCAAGGAAAAATAAGCAATGTGTAAACTTCAGGATTCTCATTCACTTTGCTGTTACTAGGAAAGCCTTCAGGCTTTGTAGCAAAACTGTGCGGGGAAAAAATGCAACAAAAAGGTGTCAAAAACGCAACATGGGCGCATACTCTTTATAGGGTATGTGCACATGATCAGGAGCTGCTGCGGGTTTGAAGCTGCCTGTTTATGCTGCGTTAAACCCGCAGCGTCCCGCTGTTACAGCATAGTGGATGGATTTGTAGAAATCCCATGTCCACCATGCGTATCTGTGCACCTGCGGATCACCTGCGGGAACTGACATGTGGCGCGTCTTTCAGACCCGCAGCATGTCAGTTTCTCTTGCGGATGCGAATGTAGACTTTCCCCATAGATTAAATCTATGAGGAAAGTCCACAGGTGAAAAAGAAAAAAAAATCACACTGCTCATTTGCATAAATGAGGGTGGAAGGGGTGCGGCTATTCTGCAGCATCGGGGCCGCAGGTGGCTCCGGGTCATGGGAACCTACCTATACAGTAGGCAATTTGATGACACATTCACTTTACAAGATCCAGAATACAATGACTATAGCCGTTGTGGACCCATATTGTACCTCTATGTTCATCAAACTGTAATGCTGGGAAGTACATCACAGCCAGGAATGCCAACTGACTGCAAATTCTTGGAAAGGCCATAAATAAAGGAATATTATAAAAGAATTGTTGGCAACCGTGAACCGGGCTGTATTGCTGTTTATCTGCACAGAGAATGACTGGGAGCTTTTCTGTGCAGGTGAAATGATCAAAGGATCTCTGGCCCGTCATTCTCTGGACCAGCAGAGATTGAACCCTCACAATCCTAATGATCCTATTGATCTGTCAATACATGAAATTATAAGAATTTCCCTTTCATATCCAAAACTATGATTTCCATTTTTGTAATGTCTGAAAATTCTTAGTTTAATTTTCATCTTTGGTTATTACCCTAAAGATATTATTATATATTCATTTATCATTATACTGTAATGTCAAATGAGCAATAATTTGTTTTCTACCATTCTATTACTAGATCCTCAGAATAATTCCTTAAATATTTGCTCTATAGAAATGCCATTTATTAAAGTCATAATTTAATTGCATATTTCATAATCATTCCTTGCCTGACAGATTAACCACAGATCACCATGCCCTTGTTATCTCGATGGGCCTGAGAGGTACAAAACTGGTTTTTCAATCTAGTACGTCGGTGTAGGTGTGTCCCTCCGTAGTATAACATCTTAAACCTAACAGATTGATATGTTAGGTGCACAGATAGCCAGGTGAGAGACACGGCAGACACCTCCGTACATAGCACGGTGAATTTAGGAGTAAAATGGCATCACAAGGAATTCAAATGCCGTCCAGCTGCGAAGTACCAGATATTCCCTATGGACTTGGGGTTTTCAGAACGCTTCCGTATGCATTTATAATCCCTGAACTGGTAAGTTATTCTAGTTTTACTGTGCCTTGAATTTTCTTCTAAATTCTTGGTAAGAACTAAATTCTCAGCAAGCCTAAACAAGTCTATACTCAAAGTTTCCTTTTATACCTTACTATCCAATAGTGAAAAAGTTTTGCTGTGATACTTTACAGGTGCTGATGTGACTGCCTGTCACCTGTATGTATATATATATATATATATATATATATATATATACAGTTCTATGAAAAAGTTTGGGCACCCCTATTAATCTTAAGCTTAATGTTTTATAAAAATTGGTGTTTTTGCAACAGCTATTTCAGTGTGATATATGTAATAACTGTTGGACACTGTAATGTTTCTGCCTTGAAATGAGGTTTATTGTACTAACAGAAAATGTGCAATCTGCATTCAAACAAAATTTGACAGGTGCATAAGTATGGGCACCCTTATCATTTTCTTGTTTTAAATACTCCTACCTACTTTTTCTGACTTACTAAAGCACTTTTCTTGGTTTTGTAACCTCATTGAGCTTTGAACTTCATAGCCAGGTGTATGCAATCATGAGAAAAGCTACTTAAAGTGGCCACTTGCAAGTTGTTCTCCTGTTTGAATCTCCTCTGAAGAGTGGCATCATGGGCTCCTCAAAACAACTGTCAAATGATCTGAAAACAAAGATTATTCAACATAGTTGTTCAGGGGAAGGATACAAAAAGCTGTCTCAGAGATTTAACCTGTCAGTTTCCACTGTGAGGAACATAGTAAGGAAATGGAAGAACACTGGGACAGTTCTTGTTAAGGCCAGAAGTGGCAGACCAAGAAAAACATCAGAAAGGCAGAGAAGAAGAATGGTGAGATCAGTCAAGGACAATCCTCAGACCACCTCCAGAGAGCTGCAGCATCAACTTGCTGCAGATGGTGTCACTGTGCATCGGTCAACTATACAACGTACTTCGCACAAGGAGAAGCTGTATGGGAGAGTGATGCGAAAGAAGCCGTTTCTGCAAGCACGCCACAAACAGAGTCGGCTGAGGTATGCAAAAGCACATTTGGAGAAGCCAATTTCTTTTTGGAAGAAGGTCCTGTGGACTGATGAAACCAAGATTGAGTTGTTTGGTCATACAAAAAGGCGTTATGCATGGCGGCAAAAAAACACAGCATTCCAAGAAAAACACTTGTTACCCACAGTAAAATTTGGTGGAGGTTCCATCATGCTTTGGGGCTGTGTGGCCAATGCCGGCACCGGGAATCTTGTTAAAGTTGAGGGACGCATGGATTCCACTCAGTATCAGCAGATTCTTGACAATAATGTTCAAGAATCAGTGATAAAGTTGAAGTTACACAGGGGATGGATCTTTCAGCAAGACAATGATCCAAAACACCGCTCCAAATCTACTCAGGCATTCAGGCAGAGGAACAATTACAATGTTCTGGAATGGCCATCCCAGTCCCCAGACCTGAATATCATTGAACATCTGTGGGATCATTTGAAGAGGGCTGTCCATGCTCGGCGACCATCAAACTTAACTGAACTGGAATTGTTTTGTAAAGAGGAATGGTCAAAAATACCTTCATCCAGGACCCAGGAGCTCATTAAAAGCTACAGGAAGCAACTAGAGGCTGTTATTTTTGCAAAAGGAGGATCTACTAAATATTAATGTCACTTTTCTGGTGAGGTGCCCATACTTATGCACCTGTCAAATTTTCTTTGAACGCAGATTGCACATTTTCTGTTAGTACAATAAACCTCATTTCAAGGCAGAAACATTACTGTGTCCAACAGTTATTACATATATCAAACTGAAATAGCTGTCGCAAAAACACCAATTTTTATAAAACAATAAGCTTAAGATTAATAGGGGTGCCCAAACTTTTTCATATAACTGTATATATATCTACTAGACTTACTGGATCAGAAAATGTACTAAATATTATCGGAAACTTCATTTGTATTAACTTCAGTGGTGGATTTTAAGAAACACAAAATATAGTAAGAGGTTCACGTAAGGATTTTTATCTTAAATTTAGAAGTCAAATGTCCATCTACAGCACGATCCAGTACTGGCAATGGAATAATAAAAGAAAAGAAAAAAAATACAAATAGGAATAGATTAAGAAAACAGCATTTACAACTGTTATAGCTATTAGAATATATTGATTGAGTAGTTTGCTTGCCTTATATTTGTGGTGTACAGAAATTGAAAAAGTATAGGCGGGAGATATATGGGCAAGGATGTGGATGGAGAGGTAGGAAGGGCAAAGATCCAACCAGGAATGATGACAATCTGGTTGGATTACCAATGTGTTCTTGAGGCAAGGTGGGATGATTTGATGGTGATCAAGACATATCTATTGATCCAAAAAGGAATCGGTATGTCTAATAAAAGACACCAGTTTTCGAAACAGAGGTGGAAGTTAAGTTTGGACGATGAAGTCTTGTAAACATTTTTATCACTCAAGTGGCTACAGTTTTCAATAGACATATTGAGAATAACATACTATTTACAGTATTAGGGGATTTAATTGATAAATGCTAGTTGAAGACCTTAGTAGTTTTGATACAGCTAAGGTGTCTACGAATCATTGGATTGTGTATATATATATGTATATATACACAATCCAATATATATATATATATATATATATATATATATATATATATATATATATACATATATATATATATATATATATATATATATATATACCACAGCGTACTCTTCAGGTTGTAAGCAGTCAGTACAAGATACATTTTTTTCTCTAAGTGTCATTATTTGGTTTTGCCCATGGATGCAACTCATTAAGCAGAAATGACTCACCTGTTATTTCGGGCATCAAGCAAATAGTTGGTATCCACATACCATATATTTAGCTGTTTTGATTTTTACACTTTTACATGTTTTTTTGCATTCATCATAGGAACACGTAACAAAGTAATTAAACACACATCCACTTTTTCACTGACCCTCTTTTCTGTAGTAGCTTCATAAGCTAATGACTACAGGTACTAAACTTTCACCAATTTTCTACTGGAAACTCCCGGTCATATCCTTGTCTTCTCATATGAGCCGGGTTTTCATCTTCAGTCAGAATAGTATTAAGTTGACATTGCCATCAACACCTGTCAACCAAGAAGAAAAAAGCTTAGGTGGAAATTAATTTGGAAAACTGTAATTTAGGGTTGGGACAATATATTGGTAATAGTTAAAATATCCATTAATTGCTCACCGTGCTTTGGCCAGCAGTAAGCTGACCTGACAATGGATGTCACAGCATCACCTTATGTGGCACTGTCCATTTCTTCTAAGAAAGAGTTTCTATAGAATCGAAGGATGTCTTAAGAAAAGATATTTTATTTAGAAAGTCTTATAACGCATATAGGGAAGTAATCTGTAGTCATTAAGTCAAAAAAGACAGAAACATTTGTCCTAGCTGACACATAAGAACTTGATTTCAGCATCTGATAAATACAGTAACTTGTAACGACTGTTGATAGACCCAGTATGGGATAAATTGTAACATAGAATGATGTGTTTTTTTTTACTTAAATATAGTCAGTCTTAAAAATGTGTGGTTGTAAAAAGTCCTTAATAGTTTAGTATTCCATTATTGAGAAGAACTTCATAGGTTGAGGTCGCCATGCACATTAGAAAGAGATAGGTTGATGATTTAAAAACCATTGAATGAACAATCTGCAGGTCGATCTGACAATGCGGCCATAAATATTTCACTCCATATTTCCCATTATAGTTGTGCAAAACGAATGAACAATCTTCCTCAAAAACTGATTTAAAAAAGATTGATCATAGTGACTATTAGGTGAATATTGTAAAGGAAGGGACCACGTATCAAAACTGAAAGCCTTTTGATTTTTTTTTATTCAATGTTGTTTGTATTTATGTTTTTTTTTTATTAACCTCTGCTAGAGAGAGAGAAAATATGTCTACATACGTTCTGTAGTTACAATTTCAAATAGTTGGTATATAACTACAGACAATTGCATGTTAATTGAGCATATTAAGTCTTGATTTAACAGAAGTTGTTACCTGGAGTGGATTGTTAGGCGGTATGATTAAGATACTGTCATTCTTATACCGTGTCTAGTCATGTCACCTACTGTGACATCAACACATTTTCATTGGTTATTATCAGCTGACTTCACTTTTTTTCTCTAATTAATAAAAAAAAGTTAATTAGATCTGAGAAATTTGGGGTTTGAGAAATTTATACTTTATGTTACACGTCGATGGTGATAGCATCCACATGAAATGAGTAAATGTGTGCCAATACTCTTTAAAAGGAGCCTCTCACGTCGAGGACGTTATCCATCTGTGGGGAGCATCTTATAAAGCAGGGCATGTGGAGCAGATAAATATATAGTTTTATGATAAAAGATTATGTTTGTACAATTATTATTGTTATTTTTTATTTTATTTTATTTCATGCTCATTTCAAGCTTAAGAGTCCAGTGGGTGGGTCCTAGTTTCTGATTGACAATTATCTCTGTATGCACATTTATTCAATTGTACACTTATGTTACTGATGGACTTCTTCACCGAGTGAATAGAAATGTAAATGAGTCTTTTCCCACATACTAATCTTGATGCTCAGCATCTCAACTCTATAACCCATGCCTACAAATCAAATTACATATTCAATTTGACGAAATTCTTTTAAATAACGCCTCCCACGTGATAAGAGAACAAATAATACTATGATATCACATTGCAAAATAATTCCTGCTCTTCATTCTCAACATAACCTCCATAAATCTTAGGCATCTTGTAACTTCACTATTATTGGTTTCCAGTGACAACATATCGGTCTGATCCTCCAGGTGATTTCGTGTTGTCAGTGTAATAAGCAGTGCCAGCGAGGTTGTGTATTTATCTTGGCATCGTATCAGTGCTTTTGATTGGGCTGGACAAAGACAGGAAGCCATGACCTCAGCAATGAAAGACTAGATTGCTAAATACCAAATAGCGATGTGATCTTTGGCTTTAGAGAGGCTTTCTTTTTCTACTGAACTATAACGAGTAATCGCTGACATGTTTAGGTTGTGGTGGTGGTGCAAGATCTGGTCTACAAAAATGATGATGCATCTAAAGATAATGACAACACAAAAGAAATGTTTTTGAATGGAGCTGGAAAACAACTATTTGTCACCGAGATCGTCTGGGGTACTGCATACCTTACCAACCCCACCCCTTCATACTTCAAACATCTTTGTTTGTCAGTGCCCCTCCCTCATTTATTTTTCATGTGAAGGTTTTTAAACACCTTCTCTCGTAAAATTAACAATAGAAGTAGAGATATGATTGTGTAGCTCTTTAAAAGATAAGCCATGTGATCCCTTTATGAACCCAAAGCACTTCTCTAGTAGCAAAAAAAATCATGTTTTGAAGTTGTGTCTGTAAGTGCATTGGGGTGTGACGATGCACTTCTAGCTTCTCAGCCTCACGCTGTGTTTCCCCACCTCCAGCGTTCTTCTCTGGCTGATTGACGGGTCTTTGCTCTGGTAGCCAGCCACTCACCTGTCAAGGGGCCAGAGGAAGGTGCTGCTAGATAGGAAGTACAGTGGAGGCTAAGAAGCTGTAAGTGCATCAATGCACTTACAGACACAATTTAAAATCTTTTTTTCTCGCATTTAGAGCAGCACTTTGAAGTCATAAGGGATCGGTTAGCTTTTCTTTTAAAATCCTATGATTTGGGGATTTAAAGTTTCTCACAGGTTCCCTTTAAGATCCCGCTGTTATTATTAACTGCAGATGGCTACACAGGGACGCCATCCCGTATACATATTGCTACTAACTTTTTTCAAATGTATTTGGTACTTTCCTGTAATTCAAGATAATAACTACATTATGTTTAGTGAATTGAACTTTTTATTGGCAGGATCGTAATCTACCCAGTAGTCGGCCGCAACATTACCAATAATTAGCACCTTTTTTAGCACAGTGTTTCTTAAATGTTTTAATGAAATCGCTATATAAACAACAGTAGCAACATAAAAAGATGGCTCCCTGGCATGTTTGATAGCATCGAGTGTATTACAGTCACACATATCAACTATATCACAGAATAGGCTGCAAAATCCATAAATGATTGATTTGCTGACATTTAGCTGTATTCATATTTTCAGGCTGGCCCGCACTTTGTTCTCCCTAGTAAGATGAGCACACCTTAGTTGAGACATTTGGTGACACACCTTGTGTCTCACACCCTAGGGAAAGGACACGGATTCAGAAATAGCTATACTTACGAAGTGCTATTATTGCTGATCTGCCTTGCACTTTTAATGGTATAGATAGTGGCATCGGCAAGAGACTTTTTTAACTTCTAATTTTTACATTGAAAGTCTAAAAACTTTGTAGATTTGCCAAAAATGGAAGCCCCAGCAGATCTTACATATATTAGATTGATAATTGCCTTTGAAAATGCCTAGATTGTGCAGGAAGTCAAATATGTATTTCTGATACTGTTGTTGATGGACTCAGTTCAGACCATTCTCTGTTCCCCCAGTATTTACCTATGATTCAAGTAATGTAATATATTGGAAAATATGTATGTACTGGGTATCTATTTTTTTTTATACCATATTCCTTTATATACAAAAGCACAAAATACTACACTTTCCTATAAAAAAAAAGATTCTCCGATGCACACAAGGCTAATCTGAATGCCAAGAGGACATTCTTTAGGAATATCCTAAATTCTTGGGGCCATATGGATATGTTTGACAGCTATGCTACAGCATACATCGCAAAAAAAAAAAAAAGTCTGCATAGAGCCAAATATTACCAATGGCCATGAATAAATGCTTTTTATAGATCTAGTGTTAGGCAACAGAAAGCTCTTGTGATGGCCAAGTATGTGGTCCTCTTACTTTGGTAACCCTTGAGCTTATGATGGGCTTTGTATACATCATGTCCACCCATTCACATTTTACCTTTTAAACATTAGGTGGATAGAAGTGATGTAAATAACATTGAACTGAAAAAACTGGGGTGGTGGTACAATCCACTAGTGAACTCAACGATCTTAAAGTGAAAAATTCTCAATAACTAGACATTGAAGTTAACTTTCCCAATGTGTTGAATTGTTCTTGTTTTCTGTAATTTTTCTTTCTTGTCCTATAATTATTCTCATATATTCTCAGCCAGTTTTTCAAGAACAGGAGAATGAACAAGACAAATGACAATAATGGGTGTGTTACTGGAATTTTGGGTGTAATTTTTTGGCAGGCTTGTGTGAACAGTGCATAATATATCAGCAAGGAAAGAAATATCTGAACTAATTTTAACATTTAAAAAAAAAAAAATTCCTCTAAAAACAAAAATGACACAAAATTATATCTATAAATATTTTCCCTTCTAATGCGCTATTCTTTTAGGGTGTTGCAATTGTATTCAGACATTTCTTAGCTTCCACTGATTTGATCCTCAATATATTTCTTGGGCTTTCACTAAATGTATACATTTTTATTAGTACATAACTGTTCAATCAGCAAATCAGAATAACTGTATTAATTTCTCCAATATTGCTGGGTAATAGGGCAACTGGTTGACCACCACTGACTACATAAAACTACCGGAAACTGCGGGATGAGTTATAGAGTGATTGAGATGATCACATAATGTTGGACTAATGGAATAATTATAAAAGGAAAATGGCTGATCCCAGCAGGGGTAATAAATAATGCCAACATCACTGGACAGGTATTTCCAACTATTGGTTCTGGTGGGATATCTCAATGTGAGCGATCAGCTTCATATTTGCAAGTTCAATGACTTTAGTAAAGAAAATTCTGGGAAGAATTCTTCTATTTGAAAAATAAACTAATACACTGACCCATCATTTACGTATCCAATACAACAGTATTATGTAAATAGAAATAAGTAAAATGTATATTAAAAGTATGATTTTTATTGGGGCTAAGTCCCCTATAACAATGGATAAATGGTTTCATTTAAGTTTTGGGGGTGATAGACAACTTCCTTTAGGAAGCAGCTTGGCTTCGTTTTCCTGTCGTGGTGTGGTGGTGTTTTTGCTTGCACTGGCATCTTACTCTATACTGTGAAGTATGCTCATGTCATTTCTTTTAACCAGTTCAAGATTTCCGAATCCAGAAGTGGTTTAGAGAAGTGACATAAGACTGAACATGTACACACCAATATCAATTTCACATTGCTGTGCATTATGTTCATTTTATCGGGCGCTTTTTAAGGGGGATTCTGCATTTTAATTCTCCTGTGCGCATAGTCAGTGTACCTTGTTTAATCATCTGGTTACCGGTTGAGCATTAATGTAATACTAGATATGCCATTATTTCTAAACTAATGGAAGGCAGATTTCCATCTACTAGATTATTGCATTTCAATGAATAATTTTCTATGGTACAATTCTTGGCTTATAAATGTATAAAAGGCGTTGATATAAGATTCTTATAGTACATCTTCAGAAAATTATACAGCAGATTGTAACGTATATTTAATGACATGTACTTTTTAGAATTATATTTGCCTTGAAGATAATTTTTCACTGTGGTTCATGTATTTGGATAAATCTAGCATTATTTTTCTTATTATGAATAGATGTTCGATGCCTTAAATGGTTGTAGAAAGACTTATCTGGGAATAGGCACAATCGTCATCACCGGGCCTGTGTGAGAGTGATCTGGAGTGCAAGAAAGTTTTGCCTAAGTACACTTAACTGCTCATGTTTAGGTGTATGTGACCATTAACGGGAACCTGTCACCAGCTTCTTCATGTATGAACCAATACCATCAAGTTTAATTCCGGCGGCACGGAACAAAACAATATGGGCGAAATGGTTCTGGCATGCAGGAGCCGGAGAGATATGTTCCAGCACACATGTGGTTAGGTTTCGGGCTCTGTCCACAGTAGATCAGAGCAAAGTCCACCTGCGCGAGCCGGAGATGTCCCTGTGCAGGCGCAAGATTTCGATCGGCCTTGTGGATGACGCAGGACACGTCATCCCCATGAATCACAGCAAGAGGACAGCGTTTAGCAGGGGAGAGGAGGGACAGACGCTGCTGCAATGACGCCCATCGGATCGAACTGTTCGAATTTACATACCTTGCTGAAGCACTTCAGAAGCTTTTTTTTGAGATCTACAGGGGAGTCAGGACATAATATACAACTTTCTGGAATGCAGCACGGGCGCTAAGGAAGGTGGTGGTATTGGTTCATACATGAAAAAAACTGGTGACAAGTTCCCTTTAAATACTTAAAGAGGACTTATCACTTCTGAGAAAAACACAAAGCGACAGAAAATTCTATTATAAGACTTTTCATTAATGAATCAGATGATCTTCCTCAGTATTACAGAGACAAAGGTTTTTCTTTCATTTTATTTTATCAGAGTGATTCTATACATCATCTGAACAGTGTATGGTGCCTTTTCTTCAGAACTTACAATATTTGGCCTGTTTTGCCACTTTGTAGAATTGCTGCTCTATAGAATGTAATAAAATAATTGATTCACCTGCTTTTATTTTGCTATAAGGGAAGTACAAATATGGTAAAGAATTACATATCAATATGCTGTGAATCGGTAAAACACAAATGTTGTGAACATTTTCCTTATTTCCCACAAGGAGTCTGACCTTTAGTTCGTACACAATATTGTTATTTAACAGCCATGTAAAAGGATGTTCCTGTGTATTATGCAGTCTAAATGAAGAAGGAAAAACTGTTGCTTTAACTGGATTAATCTGCAAAAGGAGGACAGGGTTGATTTTAAAGGCTTAATCTACTATAAGACAAAATAACTGTTTTAATGGGTTAATTTACTAGAAGAGGCAGTATCTCCTTCTAAAGGGTTTATCTGAGTCTCTCACTACACACACAGCCTACAATACACTCACTAAGGAGCTGTGACAGGTTTTATCTTTGTAACTGTTTCTTCTAGCTTCCTGCACCTCCTGCTGCTTCATAATAATACACAGGAATCCATCTTACATTGCTTCATGTATCATCACTTCAATTAGGAAGGACACACAGATCTTCCATGTGTTTTCACATAGTCCCCTCACAAGGTGGAGTCTCCCAGCTCAGAGGCAGGAACAGCTGTCAATATAGTGAAATATTAGAGACCATGACTTCAGCTTATTGATCTTTAAGGGACATGGCTTTTATTACTGAATTAGTTCAGTGTTTTTTTAACTTTAATTATAAATATTTGAGAAGGGGAAATATTTTGGATTCTATTTATCTCATGATGTTTCCCAGGAAGTGATAGATTATGTTTAACAACAGCATAAGATGTGAGCGCAAAAGTGTTGCTCAGCTGGGAACTGAAGAGACTACAATGATAATACTAAATATTGGAGTCAACACACCAAAAGTTTCTGCTTGTAATCACACAGGGAGCTTATGGGGGTGAGGGCCCTGGGCAATTGCCCAGTTTTTTACCCCCCATATTTCTTACGCTGGCCCTGTAAGAATACTATCTTCATAATAATTGTGCAGTGTAAACAGGTTGCCAATCTCTTGACATTTGTCAGGTGAAATGATGTTTTGTGCTGCATAGTGTATAGTGTATACAGGACTTGCGCTGCCGAGAATAATGGAAACCTATGGGCACCGAGCAATCTATTGCAAATCATTCATCTAAGGAGTGGTCTGCCTGTGTAAAAAGGCAATTAGACAACCGCCGATTGGGAAATATTTGTCATTCGCTGTGGTTTCATGCCACATAATTGAGTGGTGTAAAGGCAAATTAAGTCCTGGTTTTCACTTGGCTTTTCTATATGTCAATTCTATTTCATTCAGCCAATTTGAGTTTTCTATTCTGACACTTTGACATCTTTTTTTGTCTGACTGATCTTCTATCATAACATTTACATTGTTTATACTTGCAACAAATTTGACACGCTCCTGACAGCAAACAACCAACATCTTTTGCCATTAACTTTCTTGAGTTTGACAATCCTTTCCATTGTGTCAATGAACTACTCTTGTTGGGACCTTGTTTTCTTTCACTTAGACAAGTCCACAGCTATTTAAGTTGAATTTGACAAAAGATTTCACAATGTATATAACATACATTAGATACATTAGTAAGCAGCTCTTTTAGGCCTGATGAAGTTGCTGTATATGTAGTTTGAAAATTCATGTCATAATAATTTTATAAAGCTATGTTCACATGTCCAATATTTAGTTCTGCTTTTGGATCCATTTTGGGATGTCATAACAAGAAATAAAATTATCCAATACAGAATCCGTTCATTTAAAAGATAGCAGATGTCCTAAGATATCTTCAGTATGATTGCAATCCAGTTGCTATTTAATCACTTTTTTAGGTTTGCACAACTTTTTTGTCCAGCCCATGAAACAGATGGCAAGTGATGAGTGAAGCCTTTAAACGAGCATGCTCAGGTTCTCACAGAGTAGTTTCGGCGTGCTCAGCTTCTCTGTTTGAACCGCCGCGGCTGCATGTGTCGCGGCCATTAGAAAACTGTGACACATGCATGGATTGCCTGTTTTTAGGCAATCCATGCATGTGTCACAGCTGTCTAACAGCTGCGACACATGCAGCCGCGATGCTTAAAAGCTGAGCACGCCGAAACTACTCGGCGAGTACCGGAGTGTGCTTGTTTAAAGGGTTAAATAAAGACATGGCTGTAATGGTGCTGTAATACTGATTACATTGATACCTTTGGTGGAGAAATCTGCTTTGTTGTACTTCTTTAATCACCATTTGAAGTTTTCTGCTGATTAGATTTCGGTGCACAGGGGCCGGACTGTACACGGGGTCTTCTCCCCGCTGTCTGTGATTCCCCGGCCCCTTCACCTGCCTCCGGTCATTGAATTACAGGTCACTGCTGAGATTTCATACAGAGGAGGAGGGTCATTGAATGATCAGAGGCAGGTGGAGGGGAATCACAGACAGGGAGGAGAAGACCCCGTGTACAGTCCAGCCCCTGTGCACCGAAATCTAATCAGCAGAAAACTTCAAATGATGATTAAAGAACAACAAAGTGGATTTATTCACCAAAGGTATCAATGTAATCTGTACTACAGTACCACTACAGCCATGTCTTTACTTTACATTAAAAATTGTGCTGACAACATTAGCTGGTGATATATGCATATTTACTTGTCTCATCATTTCTATACCTTGCTCCATATGTAGATAGCTTATCCTTCAATCGTCAAAAATATTGCAGCCAGAGTTTTCTTTCCCTAGGCTAGATTGTAGCCTCTTACTCTTCCACCTACATAGTTTTCCTGTCACTACAGGCTCGTGACCAGTAATATACTGTAAAATATTATATTAAGCCAATTTTTGCTTTATTGTAAAGTCTCTATTGATGTAATGTAAAGTCATAGATGATAAATACATAAATACAATACATTGAAGCAGTCAGCAAACTTTACTATGTACTTTACTGTCTTAACTGATTAATTACATGTTAATTAGTAATATGCTAAAGTAATATTGCACCTGTTATTACAAGCCTGCTTCCATCGTGGTGATAACAATGACTCACTTCTTATTTCGTGTTTGTACTATGAGTATCTTATCCACCCTTTTGCACATCTTCGTGTCATCCCATATGCCACATACTTTGTTTTTGGTCAAGTGTTAAATGAAAAATGAATTGATTTAAAGGAATGTGTCCAGCACTGATCTATTGTGTTTTGGGTGTAACACCCTCTTTTCTAGAATGCACTGATCTGATTCTTTCCTCCTTATGTCACATATTTGCAGTTCCAGTGGATTTATAACAGTTGTTGACATAAGCAAAAATACCAACATATTTGTTGTGAATACAATTATGTCAAATACAGGTAGAATAAAGATTTAAGGTGTTGTTACTACTGGACACCCTCTTATTAATTGCCCAAGGGCACTGGATAAATAAAAAAATATATACTTACCTTCCAGACCAGCGATGCTCCTCTGTTCCCTGCTCTGTCTCCCGCTATTCCCTTCATAAATATTGGCACACAACCGCTGCAGCTAATCAGCAGTCACTGATCGGCTGCAGCATTCATATTTCCATTTGAGTAGAAGAAACATTGTTGTTCTACTCCAACAGGGAATATTGAGCTTAGAGCGGAGGAACTGAGTATCCAGTCTGGTAGGTAAGTATAGTTTTTTTTTCTTCAAATTTTGCATCACCTTGGGACCATTAATACAGGACACCCCTTTAATAGGATTGTCCACTTTCCAGATTAAGTCCACTGATTATATACATGATATCCTGCTAACATTACATATTGTCAATAGAAAAAATGTATTTTCTGGGTAAAACGTAGATGTGCTGGATCCTCTAAACCAGGGGTCTCAAACACGCGGCCCGCGGGCCGCATGCGGCCCCTGAGGCTGCTTTATGCGGCCCGCAGGCACAGACCCCTTGACGATCCCGACCTGGTCCAGGAGGAGCCGCCGACAGCAGCGCTGCATTGCCGCACAGAGACAGTCTCCCAGCACTGCATTTCCAATGCCAGCCGCTGGCCAATCAGAGGCCAGCAGCTGATATCTGCGTGTCGGCGCAGCGAGTATGACGTCATTGCCATATGCAGATGTCAGCTGCTGGCCTCTGATTGGCCGGCGGCTGACATTGAAAATGCTGTGCTGGGAGACAGTCTCTGTGCGGCAATGCAGCGCTGCTGTCGGCGGCTCCTCCTGGACCAGGTCGGGATCGTCAAGGGGTCGGACTCTGTGGTGCCTGCGGGCCACATCTGCAGGAAGGCCGCCGAGGGAACGGAGGACAGGTGAGAATCATCTTTTTTTTTTTCTATTTTATGTGTGTGAAGAACAGCACAGGGGGCACAGAGCCAAAAGAGGGGACCTGGATGGGGCACATAGCCACAAGAGGGGACCTGGATGGGGCACATAGCCACAAGAGGGGACCTGGATGGGGCACATAGCCACAAGAGGGGACCTGGATGGGGCACATAGCCACAAGAGGGGACCTGGATGGGGCACATAGCCACAAGAGGGGACCTGGATGGGGCACAGAGCCTCAAGATGTGGACCTGGATGGGGCACATAGCCACAAGAGGGGACCTGGATGGGGCACAGAGCCTCAAGATGTGGACCTGGATGGGGCACAGAGCCACAAGAGGGGACCTGGATGGGGCACAGAGCCTCAAGATGTGGACCTGGATGGGGCACATAGCCACAAGAGGGGACCTGGATGGGGCACATTGCCACAGGATGGGGACCTGGATGGGGCACATAGCCACAGGATGGGGACCTGGATGGGGCACATAGCCACAAGATGGGGACCTGGATGGGGCACATAGCCACAAGATGGGGACCTGGATGGGGCACATAGCCACAAGATGGGGACCTGGATGGGGCACATTGCCACAGGATGGGGACCTGGATGGGGCACATAGCCCCAAGATGGGGACCTGGATGAGGCACATTAGTACAAGATGGGCGCCAGGATGGGGAACGTTGCCACAGGATGGGGACCTGGATGGGGCACATAGCCACAGGATGGGGACCTGGATGGGGCACATTAGTACAAGATGGGGACTTGGATGGGGAACATTACTACAAGATGTTTTCCATTATTACTATATGATGCTAATTGTAAGACAATATTACTGTATGTGGCCAATTGGGGGAAATAAAATTGTAAAAAAAATAAAAAATAAAATAAAGCATGAAAAAATATTGGGCACTAAAAATGCTGTTTTATATGTAAACTAAAGTAAACACAAAAAAGTGCACGTTTATTATCGCCACATCCATAACGACCCAAGCCATAAAAAAATAAACACGGCAAAAATGTTCAAAAGGTGTATACAAAAAAAATGGTATCACTAAAAATGTCACATTGAACAAAGAATGCGGCCCCCCAAATTCAAATTTTTTCCATGTGCGGCCCATATACCCAGCCGAGTTTGAGACCCCTGCTCTAAACAGAGACACCCTTTATAGCTACTTTATGCCCTGGGTTATTTATTTAAAAGCTGTCTGTCAGCATTTTTTCCCCCAAGCGTTAGATCAGTGAAGGGTTAATCAGTTTGACCATACCTAAATTGATGGTCATGGTATTTTCACGACCAAAAAAAACATAGTATTATTCCCTTTGGCACTACAATTCCAAGTCTACTTTGGGCGCTTTCTGGACGTGACGTCTTCCAGCCTCTCTGCACCGAGCGCTCCCTAACGCCTCCCCTTTGCCCTGAGTGACAGCTGTATGTGTCTCATGGTTGGACACGTAGAACAGAGGGGATGGGCATTTAGCCAGGACACTTCACACTTTTGATCTGATTAATCAAGAGCTTAATCTAGATTAAAAGTTCTCGATTCATCAAAGCGATTACGACACCGCAAAAGAATCGTGCAAAATTTTTGCAGTTATTGATGTCTTCAAGTTTCTACCAGCTCCTTCAAAATAGGTGAAACTGTGGTGGTACAGGGGTGTGGTGGAGACGTGATACCACTGTTCTTCTGATTCATGACACGTTGTGGCATTCCTTATGCCAGAAATCTTATTCCAGTCTCTAACTGGAGTAATGTTTGTGGCGAGGCACATGCCACTCGTCAGACGCTTCTGATTCATTAAGAGACATGAATCCCTATGTTTCCCCCCAGTAAAATGATAAGTTATACTACCCTCTGGTGCCAGCTCTGCACCAGTAGTCTCGGCACTGGCTCTCCTGGAAATTGCGTGGCATTGTTATGTCATGTAATCCCTGGAGCCAATTAGAGGTGACTTCACTCTCTTCTTCTACATATGTTATTGACATCCAGAGGAAGTGAGTTCTTCAAGATATCTTGATTTGTCCAAAGTGAAGTGAAGCCAGTGCTGATTGGCCGTAGTGAACGCATGACATAACAATGTCAAGCGATCCTTGGGAGAGCCAGGGCCGACACTGCTGGAACAGCGCTGGCACCAGAGGTGAGTATAAGTATTATTATTTTATTGGGGGGAAACATAGGGATTCAAAAGAGTTTCTTGAGTAGCAGACAACCCCTTTAATGAATCAGAAGTGTCTGACTCCAGCATGCCCCCTCAACAAGACCAGCATGACAATCACTGGTCTTGATGAATTGGGGCCTTATTGTGTAGTGCATTTTCAGTTGATTTCAGAAAAAAGCTGACATGTGTATGTACATGAGGAATAACACTATTTTGCTAATCACACTCTGATCAGAGCTTAATCAGAGTCTGATTGGAGTGGGATCTGTTTTTCTCAGAGGTGAAGAGGATAAAAAAAAGGTTCTCCACCTTCTCCATTCTGTCAGTTGGTGAAAATTGGACTGCACTTAGATGACATCCAAGTGCGGTCCGATTTTTTCCATGGACCCATAGATTTGAATGACACTGACATATTGAATAACATTGGTCTGAGTGTGATCCGATTTTTTGACAGATAATATTTGGACTGCAATTATGGCCGTCTGCACGAATCCTTTTATTGACAATTTTAATGGTTCTGCAGCTAACATACTGTAGGTGCTGCTTGTTAAAACTACAAAACCATGGCAAGTCACAGTAAAACAGTGTGACAAAGGACACAGTAGTAGCTGTACACAGAACCTAGAGCTGTTCTGTGTGCATGAGGCCTTATTTGATAATTTTGCAGATCCAAGACATTTAGAAAATGTGATTCTCTCCTCTAGTTGTGGAATATAATATTAAAGATATACTTTTACTATAGTCTTTCAGTGATGACCCGGTGGATTGACATCTAGAGCACAAGCAGATCGGAACAATTTATTGATCACGTCCATACACAAGCGAATGTGCCTAATATTAGTGATTGGTCCTTTTATTTTCATTGTCCTGATCTACACAGGTCCCCGAGGCACTACTTTTGGATTTTTAAGACATAAAGTATAATGATAGCATTTAGTGTTACCCCAGGCCTTTATGTTGTATTAAATGTTTTCTTGATGAACATTCAGTGAAATCTGATCATGTTTGAACAGTCCAGGAATGCTGCGGACTCTCAGCTGCTTCACCTCCTGATGATCCATAAACTCAGTAACAATGTCACTGTAAGGCTGTGTGCCCACGCTGCTTTTTTGGTGCGTTTTTTAGTGTGTATTTGCAGCGCAGAAACGCTCCAGAAGCGCATTGCATACCTTATCCCATGACTTCCTATGACGTTCTGCAAGTTCTGTGCACATGGTCAGGATTTTTTCTGCGTGGATTTTAGTCGCAGAAAAAATACGGACATGACCAATTCTTGTGCGTTTCTGCATGCGTATTTGCCTATTCAATGCATTGGAAAAACGCTTGGCAAATACGCATGCAAATACACATGCAAAACCGCGTAAAAAATGCATGCGTTTTTCTGCCAAGGAGATGCAGAAATGCTCAGGAAAATTTCTGCTTCATTTCTGCATCGTGGGCACATAGCCTAACAAGGGGCGCAAATAAAGATAAGCGGTCGGCTCTCATTTCCCTTCTGTGTTTCAGCCTATTTTGTTCTGTTCGTTTTTTCTGCTGTAGTATACATGACTTATTATGTAAGAATTATGAGACACACCTACATGTGAAACTGACATTTACAAAGGGCATTGATGCATGCCAGTGAGTAAAAGAACAGCCGAGTTGATGGCGTCATATTTGCCTGTCAATAACTAAAATCTTTACATTTTTGTGTTTTTAATTTAATTCTAAGAATCAATGATATTTTATAAACTTAGGCTCATCTGATACCAATGCAAAATTATGTTTCCAGAGTGATAAATGACTCAAGAGTACCAACCTCTAGGTGTCTTCCTCCTGTCTAACTTGCTGCCTGCCCCTTGTGTTTTGGAATATGTAATCTGTCTTTAGCATCAAAAATGGATTTCAGAAAGTAGTGAATCCTGCTCTCCTGTATGTAAAAATGCATGCAGGAATAACAGAGAATCAGGCTTTTAGTTCAAAGAAGTCAAGCCATTTGGCAATGGCAGATGCATGCTGTAAAGTAAGGGAAAGGAAATTCCAACTCCTATAGTGCTGGAAGAATGCTGATAGAGAGTAAAGGAAAGAAGTGAAAGGAAGTGAATAAACAAGTTTAATAGCATGAGAATCAGGGAACTTTCTGAAGAAATTAGTCTAGAATGTGCTCGTAAAGCAATTTTAACTTTTGTGGGCAATGAGGGAACTATGCTTTTGCCCTGGTTTTCATTAAATAAAAAGTAGGTTTAAGGGTAATCACAGGAGTTAATAGATCAGCCAAATATTCTTATTCCATTTATTATCTATGAACTATAGCTGGGCTTATGCCCAAAATTGTATTTAAGGGACCTGTCCGGTAGCACACAGAATTGTTTTGGTTTCATACTACAGAGATACTCCATGAGCTATTGCATGGTACCTCCTTGGTACTATATTATGGGGGTATTGTTCAGTAGAATTAATGCTTCCATGAAACAACATTCAATTGAATGAGCCATCAATTAGAACAGGACCCGGACGCGATACTCTCTTGGCATTATTCTCTGGGTTGCCTCTGCAGTTTTGCCAATGTCAGATTTTGGGAACAATGCCTGCACAACTTCTTTAAAGGGAATTTCTTAAGAGGTTTTTGCTACCTCATCTCAGAGCCAGCATTATGTAGGAAAAGAGACCCTGAATCCAGCGATGTATCACTTAGGTTACTGGGTGCAGCAGTTGTGACACAATCACAGTTCTTAGATGTAACATGAAGCGGCGCTGAGAAAGCTAACCCCGCCCACTCCAGACTCTCTATGTACATTGTCTGTTGACAGTGAGCTGCTTATCACAGAAGGGGGTGTGGTCAGACAACTGCTCACGAGCCAGCTAGTCAAAGCAATGATAATATCATAGTGATAAAACCTTCATTAGAAGTAACAGCACACAGCCTGATAAGTGACACATCTCTGAATTCAGTGTTTAGCCGTTTTATCTGTCAGTTTTAACCCCTACTGCAACTGTCCTCAGATTGCATAGCAAAAACCTGCTGACAGATTCACTTTACGTGAAGATATCTTACACTGTAGTCAATTTTTTCTTAGCTTAGGCTATGACTAGATTGCTACTTTTCTGTTGCACTCTCTACTGATTTTATTTAACACGCTACAACTTCTTTCCAGTTACATGAAATTGTGTGGACTGCAGCCATTAACTAATAGTTAAAATCGATTAAAAAGTAAAGCCCCGGTCTTCGATATATCTGCAGCATATATACATTTAGCTTTGTAGGTATGGTAATGCATTAGGAGAAAGTTGAGTTGTAAGTTAGGACTCTTTTTTTACCTGGCCTTGAGTAGAGCAGCACAGTAAAGGTGAATATTCTGCTCTAATCCCTGTTTAGCATTGGGTGCACACCCTACATGAAATATTTATAGTCACACCTTACCAAGTTCTCACACCCATAAGAGAGTTCTTGTATGGTGATAAAGTTTCATGCTTGCGTCATCTGTTTTACTTCATTGATCATGAAATGAACATCGTATTTATCAGTCTAAAAAAGCATAAACTGTCTTTTTGTAGGATTTTAACGCCTAAAATAAATCCATAAATACAACCATAATCGGATTCCTTTCATAACATTACTAAATAACAACTGTGGTAACAAAACAAAGTACTATGGTCTTTTGTTGGTTCCCATCCGATGAACCATAGACCATGCTATCTTAGGTACTTACTGGTGCAATTATTTTTTTTTGCAGATGTTTGGCGCATGGGTCTGGATCCTGGTTGCCGCTACTAGAGTGTGGTATTACACAAGCCAGGGATGGGTCATGTACGTCTCTGTATCTTCATTCTTCTTCTCTTTGCTGCTCCTGATGGTCTACGTCTTTGGTTTTCACAGAAACAACTGTGGTACATGGAGATTAGTGGTAAGAAAGTCTTCTCTTTTTTGTAGTTCCGTAAAATGTTGCAAAGTCAGCTGTGATGTTTCATGAATTATACAAATCTGTGCCCTGTGAAACAGAAAAAATCTTAGTTGCTAGTACATATATATTGTGTAAGCTCTGTCTAGTTTGGACTGCATTGATGTTATATAATGTACAATATAGTGAAAATGTATAGACTGGCCAACAAGGATCCCAAGGATTGAAAATAGTTTTTTTTATATCTTTTAATGTAAATAGTCATTTGCTACTATGGCTTAGCCAAGTAACTAAATTACTATTAATGCTACTAGAGTATATACATGTAATAAAACTGTTTTTCTTTGCTTCTTAGGACGTTATCTATCATGGAATTTCTGCAATTTTCTATCTCAGTGCTGCCGTCCTGCAAGCTAATGCTACAATATATTGTGATACATTTATACCAGCTGCCTTAGATCCATTCCGACAGTGCACTATTACATATTATCACTTGAATGCTGCAGCTACCGTAAGTATGCTTTAAGATGATGTTAGTTATATCTTACTTGTAGACAGCTATGCCTCAAACACAATTTTTTACTCCACCTTTAATTTCTTATGACACTTGTACGATAATAGACAATGATACCTAGGCTTATTTTAGCAGTTACAACAATAATTAATTAGTTTGACTAGAAAGGCAAAGAGATCATTTTTGATTGGTGGGAATTGGTTGCACATAGAAAATATAGCAAACAAGTTCCAACAATTTTCTTGAATAACAACTATACAATTTTCAATATTATTAATTCAAAATTAGATCATTTCTGCAGCTGGCATTGATTATATATTTTCTAACCTGTGTTCTTCTGCAGCCTGCATGTATTACAACACACTGCAAGCTGCTCGTTTCTAACCACGGATCTCAGAACGTAGAATATTTAATAATTAACATTTGTTAGACCGTTAAAACCTCAAGTGACTTTATATGTAGTGCACAAAACAATATAAAGATTACAAGTTAAGTTTACAGGATAATGTTTATACCAAATAAAGGTAAGGAGCTATGTGCTTTTTCTGGTAAAATTGAATAGATCTATGGTCCTGACCAGGACATAGGGCTGGAAATGCTCTCATAGGGTAAGATGAACAAATGTCCTTTTGAGGGCGCTAAATTCAAAACCATCCTTTTGGGGTGCTAATTATTAACTGTGTGTTCTATGTATCCCACCAAATGGGGCAGAATTATATATAGCCATGTATCCTACCGATTGGCGTTGACCTAAATCTAAAGTAAAATGGTGTATTGTTGTGCTGACTGCAGCAAATTTATAAGTGACAGAGGGTATCCTCTGATGCTGCTATGTACCCCAAACTATAGTGAGTTCTAAAGTGCCCCTGACCAGTTAGAATATTATCCACCACCTAAATCAGGGATGCCAAACTCAAACAACACAGAGGGCCAAAATTAAAAGCTTGGACAAAGTTACGGGCCAACCTTGATATTTATTTAAAAATGTCTATAATTGAGGAAGGTTTTCCTTATCATAAAATATGAACGATTAACTTTTTCATATGGAAAGAAACTTAAAGCGGTTGTCCCACAAACAAAGTACATTTTAATTAATAGTTATTTGAATAAAATATTGGAATAATATAATATTTAAGAGAAGTAAAAAACATATGGCCCAATGACCTAATTTAAATATGTAATGACAAAGGGTTAAAAAACCTTGAAAATAAGATGGCAAAGTATGATGTCTAGAAAAGTGGCCCCAAACACAGTATGATACCCCCACAGTGAATTCCTCCACAGTACTCTCCACACGCACGGTATGATGACCCTTCTGTACCTCCCTTCCCTCAATCCCCCCCAGCAAAGAATGGTGACCCCATTGCAGTATGATTCCCCAAATGTAATCCCCACACAGCCCTCTATACAGTATAATGGCCAAAAAGTGCTCCATACAGTATAATGGCCAGAAAGTGCTCTATACAGTGTAATGGCCCCACATCGTCCTCCATACAGTATAATGGGGCCCTGCATTGCCTTCCATACAGTATAATGCCCCAACATAATGCTCCATACAGTGTAATGACTGCACATAGTGCTCCATACTGAATAATATGCCCCACATTGTGTCCCATACAGTATAATAAGCCCAACATAGTACTTCATACAGTATAATAGGCCCCACATAGTGCTTCATTCAGTATAATGGCCCCACATAGTGCTCCATACAGTATAATAGGCCCCACCTAGTTCTCCATACAGTAGAATGGCCCCACATAGTCCTCCATACAGTATAATGCACCGCACATAGTTCTCCATACAGTAGAATGGCCCAACATAGTGCTCCATATAGTATAATGGCCCCACATAGTCCTCCATACAGTATAATGCACCTCACATAGTCCTCCATATAGTATAATGGCCTCACATAGTGCTTCATACAGTATAATGGCCCCACATAGTCCTCCATACAGTATAATGCACCTCACATAGTGCTCCATACAGTATAATGCACCTCACATAGTCCTCCATACAGTATAATGCACCTCACATAGTCCTCCATACAGTATAATGCACCTCACATAGTCCTCCATATAGTATAATGCACCTCACATAGTCCTCCATATAGTATAATGGCCTCACATAGTGCTTCATACAGTATAATGGCCCCACATAGTCCTCCATACAGTATAATGCACCTCACATAGTCCTCCATATAGTATAATGGCCTCACATAGTGCTTCATACAGTATAATGGCCCCACATAGTCCTCCATACAGTATAATGCACCTCACATAGTCCTCCATACAGTATAATGCACCTCACATAGTCCTCCATACAGTATAATAGGACCCACATTTAAAAAAAAAAAAAAAATACTCACCTCTGCCTGTTCTCCCGCTGCTCCGGTCTCTTCATGATGTCTTCAGATCCTCTGCACATCTCAGTATAGCTGGCGCATTGCTGAGACGTCAGACACAGAGAGGGAATGATGGGAGAGAGAACATGAGCTGATGCTCCCTCCTCTATCATTGCTTTTTACTGTAACGGTATCTTAATTGAAAGTGTGATGCTGGACATCATGGGTCTAATATACTCAGGGGACCCGCCCGGCGTGGTGGGCCAAATATGCTCACCCTGCGGTCCAGATTTAGCCCGTGGGCCAGAGTTTGACATATGTGACCTAAATACTGCTGTGGGGATGCTAATATGAATTGTCCTTTTTAGGACATAGTGTCTCAATAGTTCAGTATTGTTTGTACTGTGTCTGCACCGTTATTAAGTCTTCTATGAATGGGAAACAAAAATATCGTACCATTATAGCCTCAAATGCTATCTGTCTTATTTAGGACATTGAGTTTAGTAAAGAAAACTTGGGTACAGAAGCTGATATGGACGACTAAATACAAAGCTCTAGAATTGTTAGGACAATAACATTAGTGGTGCCCTTATTTGTTCTACTAAGAATAACGGCCTGCTAATTTTATCAGAAATAGGCATTGCTCCTGACCCTTGGCTGGTATAAACATCACCCTGTAAACTTGAGGTTTAATCTTTACATTGTTCGGTGTACTACATATATTCATTTTTGGTTTAAATGGTTTAATAAAAGTTAAGTATTAAATACTCTATACTCTGCGATCCCTTGCTTAAACTGCATTCTGTTTAGAATAAAATTTCAAGAAGTTGTCCATAGGGTACAAGTCTGCAATCAATTTATGTGACTACAGACTTATCAATCCTCTCGGCGCTCACAGTGCACGCTGTCAGGATTCTCCAGTACCGGCGCCGGGAGCATGATCGCAAGCATTGGAATGCATACATGGAGTCACGTGACAATTAAACGTGCACAGCCTCACTCAATGCAAGTGAATTGAGCAAGGCTGGACACATCTAGTCGGAATGTGACCGCAAGTACAGTTATATGAAAAAGTTTGGGCACCCCTATTAATCTTAAGCTTAATGTTTTATAAAAATTGCTGTTTTTGCAACAGCTATTTCCGTTTGATATATGTAATAACTGTTGGACACAGTAATGTTTCTGCCTTGAAATGAGGTTTATTGTACTAACAGAAAATGTGCAATCTGCATTCAAACAAAACTTGACAGGTGCATAAGTATGGGCACCCTTATCATTTTCTTGTTTTAAATACTCCTACCTACTTTTTACTGACTTACTAAAGCACGTTTTTGGGTTTTGTAACCTCATTGAGCTTTGAACTTCATAGCCAGGTGTATGCAATCATGAGAAAAGCTACCTAAAGTGGCCACTTGCAAGTTGTTCTCCTGTTTGAATCTCCTCTGAAGAGTGGCATCATGGGCTCCTCAAAACAACTGTCAAATGATCTGAAAACAAAGATTATTCAACATAGTTGTTCAGGGGAAGGATACAAAAAGCTGTCTCAGAGATTTAACCTGTCAGTTTCCACTGTGAGGAACATAGTAAGGAAATGGAAGAACACAGGGACAGTTCTTGTTAGGGCCAGAAGTGGCAGGCCAAGAAAAACATCAGAAAGGCAGAGAAGAAGAATGGTGAGATCAGTCAAGGACAATCCTCAGACCACCTCCAGAGAGCTGCAGCATCAACTTGCTGCAGATGGTGTCACTGTGCATCGGTCAACTATACAACGCACTTTGCACAAGGAGAAGCTGTATGGGAGAGTGATGCGAAAGAAGCCGTTTCTGCAAGCACGCCACAAACAGAGTCAGCTGAGGTATGCAAAAGCACATTTGGAGAAGCCAATTTCTTTTTGGAAGAAGGTCCTGTGGACTGATGAAACCAAGATTGAGTTGTTTGGTCATACAAAAAGGCGTTATGCATGGCGGCAAAAAAAACACAGCATTCCAAGAAAAACACTTGCTACCCACAGTAAAATTTGGTGGAGGTTCCATCATGCTTTGGGGCTGTGTGGCCAATGCCGGCACCGGGAATCTTGTTAAAGTTGAGGGACGCATGGATTCCACTCAGTATCAGCAGATTCTTGACAATAATGTTCAAGAATCAGTGACAAAGTTGAAGTTACACAGGGGATGGATCTTTCAGCAAGACAATGATCCAAAACACCGCTCCAAATCTACTCAGGCATTCATGCAGAGGAACAATTACAATGTTCTGGAATGGCCATCCCAGTCCCCAGACCTGAATATCATTGAACATCTGTGGGATCATTTGAAGAGGGCTGTCCATGCTCGGCGACCATCAAACTTAACTGAACTGGAATTGTTTTGTAAAGAGGAATGGTCAAAAATACCTTCATCCAGGATCCAGGAAATCATTAAAAGCTACAGGAAGCGACTAGAGGCTGTTATTTTTGCAAAAGGAGGATCTACTAAATATTAATGTCACTTTTCTGGTGAGGTGCCCATACTTATGCACCTGTCAAATTTTGTTTGAATGCAGATTGCACATTTTCTGTTAGTACAATAAACCTCATTTCAAGGCAGAAACATTACTGTGTCCAACAGTTATTACATATATCAAACTGAAATAGCTGTTGCAAAAACACCAATTTTTATAAAACATTAAGCTTTAGATTAATAGGGGTGCCCAAACTTTTTCATATAACTGTATGTAATAAGCATTCTTTCGACCACATTCCAACTAGACTCCTCTGGCCTCACTCAATACACTTGCATTGAGCAACGCTGCCCCCATCTAGTCGGCACAAGTCTGCATGTATGCAAATCACATACTTGCAGCTATGTGCCTGCTGCTCCCTGTTCTGGCACCGGAGAATCCTCACTGCTCGCAATGCGCACAATGTGAGAATTCACAAGTCTGCAGTCACATAGAGTGACTGCAGACTTGTACCCCAAGGCCGGACAACCCCTTTAACCAAATATTTTGCTCATACAGTTCACATATAAAAACTAATTTCACAATATGCTTTGTTCCAGATCTTTGCTTTCCTGACAACACTGATGTATGTTCTACACAGCTTCCAGTCCTACGTTCACTAAATGGCTTCAAGAAGACTCCTAGATTATTTTGTGAATGTACAGACTAGACGGGGTTCCTCAATGTGACAACTTGAAATGTCCCCATCAACCCTCGAGTATATATAATAATTCTTAACATTGCCATGGCCGTGTAAATGTCTAGAATTCAAAATGTATATTTTATATTAGACCTCTTAATATTACAGCAGAACGAGTATGTTCTCTTTGGTATTAACAGACCTGGGGTGTATCCTTTGTTTTATAAGGCATGCAGGCCAAAGTATATACCTCCTAATCCCGGAGCTTGGTTGATTCATAGTATAAACCAGGCTATGATAGATCGACTAGAATGTCACTCTGCAGAATATTACATGAAAAGTATTACTATGACATGATTTTCGTTGGAGCGCTGTTCGCTGTATTATGCTCTTTCAAAGAATTATATTTATTTTTTTCATACTTAATGCTCTTACTATTCCCTCTTCAGCTTATGTAATAAAAGCAGAAATGTCTTTTCAAGACTTCCAAAATATTATCACGTCTTTTTTACCCTGTTTCCACTCATATATTAAAATGCCCAAGATGCAGGCGGTAGAGAAATCATGACTCAGAATGGCATTGTAACAAGCATGGCGACATGTGGGTATATTGGAAGGGGTGATATTGTTGATGCGGGTATGCACACAATAAAGGGATTTTTAGCCTGCACTTTTCTTTTGTTTCTGTGTAATGTGAATATTAGAAGATTTGAGAAATTTCTGTAATAGGACTTCTGAAAACTACTATGATGCCAATGATTACTATGAGTACATCTAACAATTCAGTATAGATATTATACCATTGTCTGTATTTGTAAATTCCTAGTTGTTTATTAATGGAATATTCTATATTAGCTGCATGATTGTCTAAATCTAACAGAAGACTGCGGAAAAAGGACATTTGTTAACCCAAACAGTTCCTTGTCTATCCATTAGGATAATTTAAGAGTCCCATTTATAGACTACTGACTTCATGGTGCCTACAGATAGTTAGTTATAGAGTAACTGTTATTTTTATTTCATAAATTTGTAAAATCAGTATTCAGAGAATAAAGGCTTTCCTATTACTGAGATAGGAGATGACAGTTGGTGCTCAAAAGATTCTATGGATAGGGGAGGGGGAAAAGGAAAAGGAAGGAACTAGAGGCAGACAGACATTCTGCTGCAAGTTCTCCTAAGATGACAGTTTATTTATTTATTTTACTCACTTATACAGTGCCATTAATTCCGGAGCCCTTCACAGACATTATCATCACTGTCCCCATTGGGGCTCACAATCTACATTCCCTATCAGGATGTCTTTGGAGTGTGGGAGGAAACCGGAGAACCCGGAGGAAACCCACGCAAACATGGGGAGAACATACAAACTCCTTGCAGATGTTGTCCTTGGTGGGATTTAAACCCAGGACCCCAGCGCTGAAATTACAATTCTCCATAGATTTTTATGAGCACAAACTGTCATCTCCTGTGTTAGTATTGGGAAAATCTATATTCACCGAAGACAGATTTTACACGTTGATTGAGAATTTTGACAGCAAATGATCAGTCCAGGAGGATAAAAAAACGGAACTCTCCCAAAAAAAAAAATATTGCAAAATGTCTTATTTTAGCATGTGCTATTGATTTATAAAATAAAGAATAACCATTGTTTTATTGTTTAAGTCACAGGGTTCTTTTACACAAGTGCCCTACACTAGATTTTCTAGCAGTAAATTATCTTGCAAACATGATTATATAATAGATTTGGAATTTGAGTCATTTCCTAATATTTTTTAAACATACAGTTTAATTCCTTTAGGGCATGCTTAGTGCTTGAGAGATTTATAGATTCAATTATGTCCAACCAGGTCCTCTAAAAAGTTGTAGCAACCTAAGATTAAAAGAGTGACATAATCTGGGTGGCATTTCTTTCTGCAGCCTTTGGACATGGTTGTATATCTAAAGTACTAAACCTTGGGGTAGCAACCTGTGGCAAACAGAAGCTTCAGTGGAGCATGTACGGCTTTTCATATGCTAGTTGTATGCTAATTTCCCATTAACAATAGTAATTTACATTTAGATTTAACTAATTGCCCAATAAAGGTTTTAAAGTTGGAAATTAATTCTACTATAGTGCCACAGTGGCATCTAGGATGAACCTATCCAGACTTAATTGTCAGCACGTAACTAAAGAAAAGCCATCATGATATTTTCAATCCATTATCACTAAATTATCAACAATCTTCATAAAACATGAATTGCCTGACTGTTTCCAGCAAATCTGTTTGTGTGACTGCATCTGCTGCTTTGATTGGCAGTTTACACTATAAAACTATCAGAAAATGATGTAGAAGTCTTCTGCCATTTTGAAATTACACGTTCCGAGAGTGTTATACTGTGAAAGAGGTTGCATTTTGTAATAGGCCACGTTAAAGGGTTTTTCCTAAACTGCAGCCAAGGGAGAGGTCTTTTCCGAAACCCAAGAAACCCTTTAAGAAACCTGCACAGCAGAAAGACCCTAACTGAATTACCTCATACAATAAATTTTAGGTAGGATGACGACTACGATAAAAAAAAAGATTGCCCATACTAAGATTTACTTGAATGAAAAATACATATATGGAAATTTTTCAATATATACATGCAAATATATAAGTAATATTTCTTGGAACCATCCACTATTACATTCCCTATTATGACCTATTCACACTTTGCATATCAACAGCTATACAAGAAAAAAATAATTATCTATGCAAGATTCCAGGTAGATCATCTCAATGCAAATAAATGATTTCTGAGCTATGTGCCAGCATCTGAAATCCAGTTACCACAGTAGCAAATGCACAATGATAACAGTTCAAATTTTAATTATTGACTATTTTTTTTACAGTAGGTTTGAAAATCTGACAGATTTTCAAAGTAAATACACCAGCCTTATCAGCCTAAGGGATCCATTTAATAATGTGTGCAGTTTGTATTGTGAAATCTGTTGAGACATTTGGTAAAAAAAGGAATATGTGACATGCTGAAGTAGTGCTGGTGCTTTAAAAGCATCCAGCAATTAGAGGGGTTAACACAGTCACAGGAGAAGGGGAGTGTTTTAGTAGAGCCCCAGGAGGATTGTGGGGAAGTTGTTTACTGTCTGGCTAGAGCCAAAGAGAAAGGTGGTGTGTGTGATCTGTATCTCACAGAAGTGCCCCTGCAAGTGAAAAGGATTCAAGTCAGGAGTGAAGCTAAGCACAGGTCAGATAGAGTTCCTGAACTAGCAGTGCAGAGTATTGTCAGGCATAAAGATAAGGACTGTAAGAAATGGTGTCACAGGGATCATCTCCCTCAGCAAACCCCCCCCCCTCCTCCATCTCACTGTGCTGTAAAGAATGCGGTGTTCATTAACCACTTCGCACCAGAGCCTGTTTTTGCCTTCGTGACCGGGCCAATTTTTTCAATTCTGACACTGTCACTTTATGAAGCAATTACTCTGGAACGCTTCAACGGATCCCCCTGATTCTGAGACTGTTTTTTCGTGACATATTGTACTTCATGATAGTGGTAAAATTTCTTTGATATCACATGCGTTTATTTGTGGAAAAATCGGAAACTTGGCGAAAATTTTGAAAATTTTGCAATTTTCAAACTTTGAATTTTCATGCCCTTAAATCAGAGAGATATATCACACAAAATACTTAATAAATAACATTTCCCACATGTCTACTTTACATCAGCACAATTTTGGAACCAAAATTTTTTTTTGTTAGGGAGCTATAAGGGTTAAAAGTTGACCATCGATTTCTCATTTTTCTAACAAAATTTACAAAAACATTTTTTTAGGGACCACATCATATTTGAAGTCACTTTGAGGGGTCTTTATGACAGAAAATACCCAAAAGTGACACCGTTCTAAAAACTGCACCCCTCAAGGTGCTCAAAACCACATTGAAGAACTTTATTAACCCTTCAGGTGCTTCACAGGAATTTTTGGAATGTGGAAGAAAAAAATTAACATTTAACTTTTTTCACAAAAATGTTACTTTAGACCCAATTTTTTTTATTTTCACAGGGGTAACAGGAAAAAATGGACCCCAAAATTTTTTGTGCAATTTCTCTTGAGCGTGCTGATACCCCATATGTGAGGGAAAACCACTGTTTGGGCGCACGGCAGGGCTCGGAAAGGAAGGAGCGCCATTAGACTTTTTGAATGTAAAATTTGTCTGAATAATTAGCAGACACCATGTTGCGTTTGGAGAGCTCCTGATGTGACTAAACAGTGGAAACCCCCCACAAGTGACACCATTTTGGAAACTAGACCCCTTAGGGAACATATCTAGATGTGTGGTGAGCACCTTGAACCCCAAGGTGCTTCACAGAAGTTTATAATATTGAGCTGTAAAAATAAAATTTTCACATTTTTCCCACAAAAACGTTTTTCATCCCTTAATTTTCCATTATCATAATGGTAATAGGATAAATTGCACCATGAAATTTGTTGTGCAATTTCTCCTGAACACGCTGATACCCCATAAGTGGGGGAAAACCACTGTTTGGGCGCACGGCAGGGTTTGGAAGGGAAGGAGCGCCATTTGACTTTTTGAATGTAAAATTTGACTGAATAATTAGCAGACGCCATGCTGCGTTTGGAGAGCCCCTGATGTTCCTAAACAGTGGAAACCCCCAACAAGTGACACCATTTTGGAAACTAGACCCCTTAGGGAATTTATCTAGATGTGTGGTGAGCACCTTGAACCCCAAGGTGCTTCACAGAAGTTTATAATAATCAGCTGTAAAAATAAAATTTTCACATTTTTCCCGCAAAAACGTTTTTCATCCCTTAATTTTGCATTATCATAAGGGTAATAGGATAAAGTGCACCATGAAATTTGTTGTGCAATTTCTCCTGAACACGCCGATACCCCATATGTGGAGGCAAACCACTGTTTGGGCGCACGGCAGGGCTCGGAAGGGAAGGAGCGCCATTTGACTTTTTGAATGTAAAATTTGTTTGAATAATTAGCGGACGCCATGTTGCATTTGGGGAGCCCCTGATGTGCCTAAACAGTGGAAACCCCATACAAGTGACACCATTTTGGAAACTAGACCCCTTAGGGAACTTATCTAGATATGTGGTGAGCACCTTGCACCCCCAGCTGCTTCACAGAAGTTTATAATATTGAGCCATAAAAATAAAATTTTCACATTTTTCCCACAAAAAATGTTTTCCTTTCCCTAATTTTGTACTATCATAAGGGTAACAGGATAAATTGCACCATGAAATTTGTTGTACAATTTCTCCTGAACACGCCGATACCCCATATGTGAGGGAAAACCACTGCTTTGGTGTACGGCAGGGTTCGGAAGAGAAAGGAGCGCTATGTTGGCTGGGATAGGCAGCAGACACCGTGTCACATTTGAAGAGTCGCTGACATGCAGAAACAGCAGAAACCCCCACAAGTGACCCCATTTTGTAAACTACACCTCTCAAGGAATTCATCTAGGGAAGTAGTGAGTATTTTTTAATTTTTTAATTTATACCATTGGGCAGTGAAAAAAGCATAATTATATTTTTACCACAAAAAAATGTTTTACCCTCAGATTTTACATTTTCACACAGGGCAATGGGTAAAAATGGTGCCGAAATGTGTCACACAATTTCTTCTAAAAGTGCCAATACCCCATATGTGGCTGTATCGTACCACTCAGCCATATGGCGAGATCTGGGGGGGACGGAGTGCTATTTGACAATTGGAGAACAAATTATTGTAGAATAGGCATTTGGATTTGGGAGCACAAAATTTTTTGAATTTCTTTTGGGGGGCAAGGGCCATTTCGCTTTTCCAGAGCCTTTCTGCTACCAGTAACTTGGAAGTCCCTTATATTTTTAACAGATGACAGACCTGAGTGGGGACTAGCTTTTTTTGAGGACTGAGTTGAAGCTTTTATTGGGAACATTTTACGTAACATTTATCCGGCGCTCTAGGCTGAGCACTTACATCGGGGTTTCCATCTAAATTTCCAAGTGATGTAATTCAGATGAAACCCCTGCGGGATCCATTCACTGTAATGAGGCAGCAGAGTTACTCTGGACTCCGTCTGGCCTCTGTTTAGCGGTGTCCTTTTTTCAGAAGTGCACAAAACTGTGGCCAACCGCACTTTTATGCACGCCTAAAACAAATGACACCGTGGGATCACAGGCCAGACGGCATCCACAGTGGCCTATATCTGCCTCATTACAGGGAATCTTCCGTCATGGGTTCCGGCTGAATCACATATTTCAGAGATTTACATGGAAACTCTGGCGTAAGTGCTCAGCGCAGAGCGCAGGATAAATGTGTGCCGAGCCATACTGCGATCTTTGGGAGACATAATAAACAAATCAGTAGCAGGTGAAGAATTGGTTTTATTTATTTTTTTACGCCGTTCCTAGTGTGATATAACTGATTAGATTACTTTATTCTTCGGGTCGGTGCGATTACAGAGATACCAGATTTATATCGGGTTTTTATGACTGACAGCTGTCACACACTAAGAGATGCTTTTTTTTGCAAAATCTAGTTTTTGCATCGCCGTATTTTGAGAGCTATAATTTTTCCATATTTCGGCCGACAGAGTCATGTGATGGCTTGTTTTTTGCGGGACGAGTTGACATTTTTATTGGTACCATTTGTGGGTACGTGACATTTTTTGATCGCTTTCTATTCCGTTTTTTTGGGAGGTAAAATTAACAAAAACCAACAATTCAGGAATTGTTTTTTGAGGTTTTTTTTTATGCCGTTCTGCGTGTGGTAAAAGTGATCAGGCAGCATTATTCTTCGGGTCAGTACATTTAAAGCGATACTACACTTACTGTATATTTTTTTATGTTTTGGCGCTTTTACACAATAAAACAATTTTATAGAAAAAAAATTTTTTTTGCATTGCTTTATTCTGAGAGGTATAACTTTTTTATTTTTTGGCTGATGGAGCTGTATAGCGGCTTGATTTTTGCGGAACAAGATGACGTTTTCAGCGGTACCATTTCTATTTCCATTTTGCTTTTTGATCGCATTTTTTTCCACTTTTTGTTTGGCGATATGAGGAAAAAGCATAGTTTTTTGCTCCGTTTTTTATTTATTTTTATTACGGTGTACACATAAGGAGTTAATTAGTGTGACAGTTTTATAGCTCGGGTTGTTTCGGACGCGGCAATACCAAATATGTGTACTTTTTTTATTTTTGCATAACTATATGGATTTATCGGTTTAATATTTTATTTATTTATTTTTATTTATTTCGTATTTTTTTTTTAACAGTTTCAAAACATTTTTTTTTACTTTTTTTTACATTTTTACTTAGTCCCTGTATGGGACATTAATTTTTATTTTTCTGATCCCTGATCTCATGTAATGTAATAGACATATATTACATTATATGAGATCTTCACTGACTGTTTCACAGTCTCTTGTCTGGCATCAGCTACAGGCTGAAGCCAGACAGGAAGGACACCATATATGGCAGAGCTGGAGGCGGTCATGTGACCTCCAGCTGCCATAGCAACGCCAGGTCCTGAAAGCAATCAAGGGGTCGTCAGAGAGGTAAGTGGACGACCCCCTCTCCTCCTGCTGTCTCCTATATGCCGCGATCACTATAGATCGCAGCATATAGAAGACAGCAAAGGGTTAACATCACTGGGACCTGATCTAATCAGGTCCCGATGATGTTCCCTGTCAGAGCTAACGCTCTGCACCGCTCTCACAGCGCTTGTAGGACCCAGGGGGTCCTGAGCACTGCGAGACCACCCACCGTTTTTAAACATCCGCGCTGCACAGAGCCCAGGCAGCGCAGACGTTTATCTACAGTGGGCGGTCGGGAAGCGGTTAATGTGCCTTTGCATTAGAACTGTGCTCTCCTGTACTACTGGGAAGACTGTGAACTGCTGTGCTGCTAAGGAAACTGTACTGATTGTCACTGGAGCCTGTTGCTCATAAGACTTAACTTGCACTGGTTGTGTGGCTTCTTATTAAATGCTACTGTTCTACAGTTTATGAGGACTCTTGTCAAGTGTGTCTGGTCAGCAAGTGAAACAACCTACGTGTCTGTGCCTGAGGGTCAATACCCCTGTGTGCTTGAGAGAAGCTGCAGCATATGGTCTATGGTCGCCCTGAGTAACGGTTCCCCCAGGATTCCAAAGAATTCATGTAACCTGTCTCGCCCCTATCTGAACCTAGCGGCGTGCGTGTAACAATTATACTTAAAAAACTCACCAAATCCTCTTTTTGTTTCTTGTTTTCCTTAGCACTTTGTTGTCTTATATTGCCATTAAAGCAGAGAAATATAAACAGACACCCTTCATGTGTCTCAGAGGATCAACCATGTCCTTCTTCTCACATAATTGGTGGTAACAGGAGCCTTCTCCACTGCTCTTCTGTAACATGAGACAATGATATCCCGATCCCCTAGGAGGATAACTATAGTGGGCCCTGGAGATTAGGGGGCACAAAAGGTTCCTTTTGCTCAGGTGAAATTGCCAATATTACACTGGTACACAGTGACTTTGGTGCCAATGATGTCTAAATGGTTTTAAATTAAGTTTGTTACTGATTAAGAATATGACTTCGGTTTTGCCAGATTGGCTTTAGTTTCTGAAATATGTAATAGTTAATTAATTGCAGTATAATTCTAGCTTCAGAAAGTCGCTTTTATAGCATTGTAAGCCTACAAATTGAAATACAAAATAATTATATGGGGTATTTCATTACCTAAGACACTGTTAAGGAGTCAAAAGACCAAAAGCTATTGCATTTTTTATCACACACAAGTGGCATCGGGGGAATGGATTATTTTCTTGGATGACTTATCTAAAAAACTAGAACCAATTCAGTAAAAGTAATGGGATTTTTTAATTCAGCTCCCTCAAGATACCCTAAATCTATTCAAAAAACCTTGGAACCTGTGTTATTTAAGGCTCATAATAATTGGGGTCCCTTTTGGAGATTTTGTATGGAAACTCACAAGCTTCAAGCTAAACCAATAAGAGAAAATCAGGAGGTTCAGATTATGGCAGAAGTTAGCTTTAGTAGAACTTTGGAAGAACATAAAGCATTGGTAGGGTCAAGCTCCACTTCTGCACTCTCCTTCTGCTCCCATAGTGTGTGACGTGTTTTCCGACACTCTCTCCATGTTGGGACCTCTAGTGCTGGAATATCTTCCCCTGCTAACTGACTTAGAATACCTACATGGTTAGTCTCACCATTGTAAATCATTAAAATTGCAAAATTAAAACTTTTACTTCTTCAGTTTTCAAGAACAGAAGGTGTTTTTTTTTAAATCAAATCATTTTTATTGCAAAACTCCACATACAAATTTTCCATCTTTCAAATAACATAAATTACATAATAATTCCATAGTATAAAACATAAACTAAGTATCTCAACTTCAATTCCCAAATCCCGATTCCCAAAGCCCAAATCCCTAAACCCAAATCCCAACATTCCAGAGAGGGCCATTTTCATTTTCAGAGCCATTCTAGCATAACAGAATATAAAATTTGTAGAAGGGGACCAAGGACTCCATATCTTTTCAAATTTGCGAATAGAGTTACGCTTATGATAGACTCCTCTTTCCAACCAGATTATATCATTTATCTTTTGTTGTAGTTCTCCCATAGATGGAGGTTGTGCGTCTAACCAATGAAATGCAAGAAGTTTACGTGCTTGAAATAAGATACGAGGGATACCTATGAATAGGGGCAAGTCGGGATCCACTCACTCTTCAAGCAATCCCAATATACATATACGGGGATCTGTTAACAATTTCACTCCATACACCAATTGTATCAAGGAGATGGCTTAATTCCAAAATGGGCCTGTCTACATTCCCACATCATATGCATCAGATGTGCCTCTTCAATCCCACACCTAGGGCATTTTGCATCATGGCGATATCTTATCTTGTGTAAAAAGCTTGGAGTTTTGTATACTCTGTGAATTAAATATAGTTGAGAGCCTTTGGGCCTCACAGGGAGATAATTTGGGAACAGTTTCTAGAATCTCTCTCCATTGCTCCATCGATATAGGGCCTACATCCACCTCCCATTTAGCTTTAACTTTCAGAGAGTGATTATCCTCTTGGGATGACAATTGGCACTTATATATGGTAGAAATTAAACCCTTTGTATGACCTGTAGAAGCAATGGTATCTATTAGGGGGATGATGTTGTATGCTAAGATCCATCAGACCCCATTGAGCTGAAAGAGTATGTTGGATTTGTAGGTATTGGTAAAAAGTGTTACACGATAAATTGAATTCCTCTTGGAGCTGTTGAAAACTTTTAAGGACAGAGTTTGTAAATATTGTTCATCGACCAGATCTCTTTTTGCTCCCAATCAGAAAAACTCTTTAACTTTGATACTTCACCCAAATTGGGATTATGCCATAGTGGTGTGTATTTGGTGCATCCCTTAATACCCATAGGTTTCTTTCCTCTGTCCCACACTTTATACAGTGGCACAAATGTGGAAGTAAGAGGATTCCCTCCTGGAGAAATCCCAGACTCCAGAAGACATAGAGGTGAGGCCCATTTCATATTCTGTAAAATAAGAGGACCCTACTTGCCCATGTAATTTTTACTTCCCCATCCATGGAGGTGTTGTAATTGGGATGCAATAAAATTCAACCATGGATCAGGAATGGCCAGTCCACCCTTATCCAAGAACAGAGGGATTTTTATTTCTATGGTTCACTGCTTGCTGTGTAGGTTCTAGGCCATCGCTGCAGTCTACTAGCAGTGGCTAGTAACCTAGGAAAGGAATGCAGTGCTTACAAACTCTTTCCAATAGAGCGTTTGAGCACTGTTCTGAAGCTGGATGGAGCAGTAGATACAGGTAGATTCAGAGCCCCTCCACATCTCTGATGTAATAGAGGCAGAGCTGTATCTGCACACCACAAACCCCATCAAGCAGGAAACCAGGAGGCTGGGGAGCAGTGTGCTCATGATTGAGAACATGGGACAACTCCTTTAATTGTCTGAACAATTAGGTTTTTAGATGCCTTTTAGATCAAAAATAATCTTCTGAGGTGTGTTCTGTTATCAAGAAGGCTTATGTCCTGACAATAATTCTCATCTGTTATTTGACCTGACCTCCTGCCAGTTTACTGTATATAGCAACCTTTGACTGCTCTGACTTGGTCTACTATATCCAGTATATTCCATTTGCCTGGACTACTGCTTGTCTGAATACACATACAAGGGTATAAAGTTCCAAGTACAAAAGTTAAAATGGTTGTCCGGTTTTAGGCATCAAGTCTGTAGTCACTTTATGTGACTACAGACTTGTGAACCTTTACAGCGCTCGCACCGCATGCTGTGAGGATTTCCCTGGTGCCGGCGGTTATGTGACAGCAAGTATGCGATTTGCATTTCTGGCCACATTTTGACTAGACGTGTCCAGCCTCAATACACTTGCATTGATCGAGACCATGCATGTTTAGTTGGCACATGACCACATGTCTGTAAATAGCATACTTGCAATCATGTGTCCACCACTTCCAGCGCCAGCATCGGAGAATCATCACAGCGTGCAATGCGGGCGGCCATGTGACAGCAAGTATGCGATTTGCATACTTCCGGCCACATTCTAACTAGACGTGTCCAGGCTCACTCAATACACTTGCATTGATCGAGACCGCGCATGTCTAGTCGGCACGTACTCGCAAGTATGCAAATCGCATACTTGAAGTAATGTGCCCACCACACCCGCCGCCAGCACCGGAGAATCATCACAGCACGCAGTGCGCATGCACTATGTGACTGCAGACTTGTAGTCTAAGGCTGCACAACCCTTTTAAAGGGTGAATACTAGCGAGTCTTTTAGCCTTCACTCCTCAGTTTAGCCAAAAGATAAATCTGAAGCCTTCAAAAAGGTGACCTACTAAGAGATAGGACTCTTGTCAATTTCTAGGTTTAGATTTTCTATAAGTTATTTTAGCAAATCAATCCTCTATTGCCTAAGTTTACTTCCCTAGCAATGAATGCATGTTGCAAATTAGGCGCCTTTTAAGTAGTGTGTTGGTTCCGGGCTACAGTGGACCGTAAAGTTATATTTCGCTACAAATTATACATTTTAGGCAAGTTGACTGATATGCTACAAATTAATTTGCTTCTTGGGTCACAATGAAACTCATACATTGACATAGTGTTGTGCAGGATAAGTGGCCTGGGCATGAGTACGTGTTTTTTCTAAATGCCAAGGACATTGAGGTTGATGAAACCTCTCCTTTCACTGTAATTCCAGAACTGGCTGCCAACCAACAAATGTGACATGAAAGTGAGTACAAACCGACCATCCCTGTAATGTTGACTAATTCCAACAAGTAAAACAAGTACATTGTATTACTTACATTACTAAAATCATCATGACTCATAATTTCACGAACACTTCCGAAATGAAAAAACAGAAACCTAAACCACATAATGATAAATGCCCCTGAGATTGATCTATTATTATAGGGGTTGTCCTGAAAACAAAGTACATCTTAACTAATAGATCTTGGAATAAAAATAATTTCCACAATTAGATGTGTTAAAAAAAAAAAAAAGGTTCCTGTGCTGAGATAACCTTATAAATGTGCCCCTGCTGTGTACTGTGTAATGACTGTGTCTGACCGTACAGGAACATGGTCTGATCATACCACAGCTCCTGAGCTGGGGAGGAAGCAAAAGAGTATACAGACAGGACAGCATGGGATCACAGAGGTTGTTTTCTGTGAGGTAAAACATTTTCTGTGTTTAATAACATATTGTACCTCAGAGAAAGCTGCCACTATGATCCCCTGCAGTCCTGTCTGTATACTCTCTTTTCTTTCCTACCCTGTTCAGTAGTTTTGATATATTTAGACCATTTTTTTAACACATCCAATTGCGGAACATAATTTTATTCCAAGATCTATTGATTTAAATGTACTTTGTTTGTGTGACAATCCCTATAATTTCTATGGCAGAAGTTAACGAATAAACCTAAGATCTGCCTTTCATGGTTGAGATGGGAATACCTGCTTCTAGGTCCCGACCACTAGAGGCAGGGTTACAAAAGCAGCCAAACAGAGCTACCCTATGCTGTTGGTGTAACGCCCATAGAAATGAATGGGAGCTACAGAAAATTCTTAGTGACGCGCCCCCTGGGCCGTGGGGTACTCGGCAGCCGGGCCCCTGGCTACTGGGGGATATCACAGTGGCTGGCCCGGTCCGTGACCCAGGGCGGTCAGTCAAAAGGGGAAATATATATAGGGGATTTGGGGAAAGTTCGTGATGCCACCTGTGGAATGCGGCAAAAGGGGTGCGGCCGCTGCGGAGCAGTCCTCTGGAGCTGGTGTTACGGCAGCAGGGATGGTGTGGCTCTCCACAGGTAGAGCTAGCTCCAGGGCAGCGTGGGGTGTAATGGATGGTGGTGCAGGGGAGAGATGGCAGGACGGTCCCGGAGGAAAGACGGACACTCACACGGGGGTAAGCTTCAGTACCTTTACTGGTGATGCTGCAGGCATGGTCCTGGGTACTCCAGGTGAAGGGCACACTTTTGGACTCTCCCCAGTGAGCGGGTATAGGGCCTCCTTATCCGTGGCTTTACTCTCTAAGCTTCTGGCCTGCCTGGAACTAGACCTAGCTTGGTTACTGTCTCTCCTTGCACCTGCTGACCTGGTGGTAGGGCCTTCTCTTTGGAGATCACTTTCCCTGGACGCTGGGGCCTCCGTGACTCCTAGCCCTGGTACTACAATCAGCATTTGGTGAACCTGGGACCTGTAGTCCTCCAGGGGTTCCGGTGGTTCCTACTGGGTATAAATAGTCCCTGTAGGCGCGGACCCGGTGTCTGGTATATATATCTTGGGGTAAGCCTGGTATGCTCTTCTGCCCCCTTGTTACTTCTTCCTTCTCCTCTCGCCTTCGGCCACACTCAGGCCCTCACTAGCCTTCCACACGTGCTGTAGGCCTTGGCTCGCCTAAGCACAGCAGCCAACTTGCTGCTCTCTTAACTGCTCTCTGAGCGTCAGCACGCTCTCAGCTCACTCTGAGCTCTGTTCCTCTCCGTCTCTAATCTCTGACTGGAACAAACTGAGCTGCCTGGCTCCACCCTCCTTTTATATATCCCTAACGGGCTCCCTCTGCTGGTCTGAGGTGGTAGGGTGGAGATGTGTGAATGTGTGAGGGCCTCTTGTGGAGAAGTCCATCCATGCACCCTTCTGGGTTCTGTGGCACCAATGCGCAGCAGGACGCCACATTAGCAAAGCGAGTTATGCTGCTGGGGGTCACGCCTAAGTTGCTGAAACTATGTGTATTAATATGCTACTCTGTTTTCGTAACCCCTATTTATTTTTATGGAAGTTACGCAAAAAGTGTAGTGCAGTCATTCCCATCGCGGCCATGAAAGGCATAATTGGGAATATCTTTTTAAATGGAATATATCATCCTTCTTTTATTTAAATTTATACTAAAAATACAGTATTGTTATTCTAAAATGTTGTTTTTCTTCTGATTGAAATCTATGGCAGAGTGCTGTGGGCTTGTTTTGCTACCTGTGCAGGAAGGAAGAGTCAGTGATCTGTCCCCATCACCTGTAATCGAGCAAATTTGTTCGGCATTTCATATTCGGGTTCGTGTTCGGGGTTCCGGCTTGTTCGCGCCAAAAAATCGGCTCAGCACATGAACATCCCTGATTTGCCACACTGTCACGCAGATGTCATCTACATATGTATGCAATGTCTGGGTGCTGTCTATTTTTTCTCGAACAGAACGCTGACCCATAGAGTTTCACTTGTTCCTTAAAAACAGATCCATGTCTCCTGTCTGTGAAACTCAGAACATGTCCTATGCTTATCCGTTATGAGGATCAGACCTGGCCATTAAAATCCATGGGTATCCGTGTAAAATGGACGACATACAGAAGACATACTTTATACTTCAGTTTTTCATTTCGGTTGCATCTGTTTTTAACTGATTGTTTGAGACAATGGATAAAAAAGAAAAATTTCAGAAAGTCTATCTGCATCAGTAATAAAAAAAAACAAATGAGAAAAAAACTCGACTAACAAGGATGACACCTGAAAAAAAAATTGGTACATTTCTTTTGGAAGGTAACACTCTTATAGATGTGTGCCTTAAGTATGATTTAAATGTACCTGAGACTATTGTGCACAACAAAGTCTTATTAGAAATACTACTGAAATTTCCCTCAATAATAACCTACATATGGATACCAAGCATCCATTAACCACTCGCAAGAACAAGTATAAAATCAATCATGTTTTATTGAAAAAATATTTTAAAACATGCAAAATACAAAAGAACGACACATGTATGAGGATACAACAAAGAGGATAATTCAAGAAAAGAAAAGGAGTGATGGGAACCAAGGTAAGATTTAGGACATGATTATAAGGCTAAGTGCCCACGATGCAGAAATGCTGCGGAGCGTTTCTGCATCTCCCTGGCAGAAAAAACGCATGCGGATTGTACATGCGGATTGTACATGCGTTTTTCCTGCCAGGGACATGCGGATGTGAAGCGTTTTGATCATGCGATTTCGCATGCGGGTTGTCAAGCGCTTTCCAGGCGATAGCATCACTTGGAAAGTGCTTGACAACTTGGTCACACTATATAAATCCATGCAAACAGCATGGATTTATGTTGTGTGACCAAGTTACGATGCTGCAAATACAGCATCAAGAGTAAAAAAAAGAATAAAATTGTTGAAAAATGAAAAAAAACCCATTATACTCACCTTCCAATGGCCCCCGGTCTCCTCCGGTGCGTCCGGTGTCTTCGTCGGCTCACGGTGCTCTAAAAAGGACCTTCCATGACATTATTTTGTCATGTGACAGGTCACGCGACCGCTGACGTCAACGATCGTGTGACCTGTCACATGACTAAATGACGTCATGGAAGGTCTTTTGACACCACCGTAAGCAGCTGAAGAGCCAGCAGCGCCGCCAGGAGCAGACTGGGGGCCATCAGAAGGTAAGCATATGTTTTTTTTTATTTTAATTATTTTTTAACTACATGTACTATGCTACCCGGGTCCGGAGGAGAGTCTCCTCTTCTCCAGACTCGGGTGCCATCCGCGCATTGAATCGCATAACATCTGCATGCATACTTGAATACATGCAGATGTTATGCGGCTCAATGATAGTCTATGGCGGCTAAAACGCAGCGCTTCCGCAAAAGTTAATGGACGTGCTGCGGATTTTTTCGTGATGTTAATCCGCAGCGGAAATTTCCGCAGCATGTGCACAGCACCTGCGGATTATCATTCGGGACCATTGCAGACCTATTACCAAGCATTTTTTAAGCGTTTCCGCGGTGGAAATTGCACTGCGAAAACGCTTAAAAAATGCACAGTGGGCACACAGCCTAATAGTCTATCTTAGTGTAAATAAAGTTATGGCTGCCAAAAAGACCTTATCTCTACATAAGGGAGTGGCTGTGGTGGTCCTCACAACTTGGTGACATTATGGGTAAGCAACAAACCAATGTATTTCTGCTGTAAATGGATTATGCCAGACTAAACATAAGTCTATTGTAGACAATGTAGATATAAGGTCTTCTTGGCAGCCATAACAGTATTTACAGGAGGAGGAATCAGGAAAACAACACAGGCAAGGACTAGCACAAACTAGGTAGCAAAACTAATTGACTGGCAATAGAAGTCAGAGACCCAGGGGTCTAAATAGCAGGCAGGCCACCCAGGGCTCTCAGAAGGGAGTAATAAAAAACAGACAATTAAAGCCATAGTTCCCTGATCTAGTGGCACCAAAAGTCCCAGAAATAAAAACAGCATTGATGCTGTCACGCATCAACCGCAACAAAGGCGCCTAGCCGCCGAAACAAAAGTGTCAGGAATCGGCATAGCTGTTACTCGAGAGCACACATAGGCACAGCATGCTCAGAGACTCCAGGCACAGACACCTCTCTGCTCCTCTATAGAAGGGGGATGACTCCGAGCCATGTGCAGTACGCAGTGCTGACCTACTCAGTACACATACAGTACACATACAGATGGGTGTAATGCTCCCTTGATGTAAAGCCTTTTTATTTATATATACAAACTATTCTACAAACTTGAGAGACAGAACAGAAGCGGGATTCAACGAATGGCGTTTGCCATCATTGTGTGGTAGGTCTTGGTAATAGAAACTGCAAAAACGCCGCGGAAACGCATTAAATACGCCGCGGAAACGCATGAAAAACGCATGGTAGAAGGGAAGCAATGTTCCCCAATTGAAATCCGCATGTGCTGTGCCCATGATGTGGATTTTTCCGCAGCATGTCAATTAATTTTGCGGAAACGCTGCTCTTTTGCCGCCATTGACTTGCATTAGACCGCATGGAATCCGCATCACTGTATATGTTGATGCGCTTTTCATGCGGTCTAATGTGCGGATGGTACCCGGGTGTGGATGAGAGGACTCTCATCCAGACCCAGGTACCATTAAAAAAAAAAGAATAAAATAAAAAATATATATATTCTCACCTTCTGACGGCAGGCGCAGCGCTCCTGCTTGGTTCGCGGCACTTCGGGGTTGAATGAAGAAGGACCTTCGCTGACGTCAGAGTCATGTGACGGGTCACGTGACGCTGACGTCGGAAGGTCCTAAAGTCTTCACTGCCGGCAGCCGGGACCGAGCGAAGCAGGACACCGGGGGCCGTCAGAGGGTAAAGTATATATTTATTTTTTATTTTTTGACATTCACACACTATATAAATCCATGCCGGTTGCATGGATTTATATAGTGTAAAGTTGACAAGCACTTTCCAAGTGATGCTAAAATCGCTTGGGAAGCGCTTGTCAACCCGCATGCGGAAATGAAAGTGAAGACCGCTTCATTTCCGCATGTCCCTGGCAGGAAACCGCATGTACAATCCACATGCGTTTTTTCTTGCCAGAGAGATGCAGAAACGCTCAGGAAAAAATCCTGAGCATTTCTGCATCGTGTGCACATACCCTTACAAAGCTGATTTTTGACTGTAGAGATCAGCAGAGATACTTACATTACATTGTTTCTATTAATTCCCATTAGAAGTCCACCATAGAAAGCAGCACAGGAACATAAAGAACACAAGTGTCCTGTGTTATAAACACATGGCTCATTTTTTGGAAACTGTTATGGTGGAACTGTTTGGGGTAGCAGTAGAATCCGGACTCTGTAGCTTGAGGGGACCCTTAGGACCCTCAGATAAAAAAGAAGGTACCTATGATATGGATTTCTGTTTGTAAGCTTGGGACATGTTACCAATTTTTCAATGGAGCCATGAAACTTCAAGTTCTACCCTTGCTCAGTGATCCCCAACACCAGTCCTCAAGAGCCACCAACATAATATGTTTATAAATCCATCACCTGTGCAATACTAAGGAAATCCTGAAAACATAATCTGTTGGTGGCTCTTGAGGAATGGAGTTGGAGAACACTACCCTTGCTTATAGACAGAGGCTTATCTAGGGGGGGGGGTGGGGGGTGGCGGGGCATGTGCCTACCCTGGCGGCTGCATTTTACATCCCCCGGACTGGGAGTTGGCCATTCTCTGAGCCAGCAGTCAAGCTGACAGCCGGCTCAGAGAAGATGCAGTACGCTGGCTCCCAGTGATCATTTGTACTCGCATCTTTCAGACGCTAGTACAATTGAAGCTCTGACCACCCGGGTCAGAGCGACGTCAGCAGAGTGATCAGGTCATATGATCATGCTGCTGATGTCTCTCGTCGGCGCTGCAGAGGCGAGTATTGGTGGTAAGTGCTCCAGTGGAGCTGAAGACACCGAAGATTAAGTGTGGGGATGGGGGCATTTAGTGTTGGGATGGGAGCATTTAATGCATGTGGGGAGATTTAGTGTGGGGATGGGGGTATTTAGTGTGAGGATGGGAGCATTTAATGCCTGTGCGGAGATTTAGTCTGTGGATGGGGGTATTTCATGTGTGCGGGGAGATTTAGTTGGTGTGGGGATGGGGGTATTTAATGTGTGTGGGGAGATTTATTGTGAGGATGGGGGTATTTAGTGTGTGTGGGGAGATTTAGTGTGGGGAGATTTAGTGTGAAGATGGGGGTATGTAGTGTGGTGGGGAGATTTAGTGTTGGGGGGAGGGTTGGGTGAGATTTAATGTTACGGGGGTGGGGAAGATTTGAGGACACAAGTTTCGGGGAGCAGGGAAGGGACAGGTACAGACATAATATGGAGAGCTGGAGAAATATGAAGACACAAAATGAGGCGCAAGAAAGGAGGTGGGACATGTATGAAGAAACAGTATGAGGAGGGATGGTGCGGACACAGTATGATGAGTGGAGGGGTGGGTGTAGACACAGTTTGAGGAGCGAGCGGGGGGGTGGGTGCAGACACAGCATGGTGATGGGGGGGTGGGGAGTGAAGGGAGGGAACGTATGCAGACACAGTATGGGGAATGAGAGGGGGGATGGGTGCAGACACCATATGAGTAGCGAGGGGAAAAATGTATGTGGACACAATATGGGAAGCGAGGGTGATGGGATGTGTGCAGACACAGTATTGGGAGTTGGGGGCATGTGTGAGGAGGTAGTATGGAGAGTGGGGGGTAGATATATGAAGATACAGTATGGTTATTGAGGGATGTGAGAGGAGACAGTATGAGGAGGAAGGGCAAAATGTGTGAGGAGACTATTGAGTGGAATAATGCGAGGTGACAGTATGGGGGGAGAAAAGTGTGAGTGGGCACAGAATAGAGACTGAGTAATGTGTAAGGGCACAGAAAGGAGGAGACAGTATGACAAGGAGGGGTGTGTGATCAGGGAGCACCCTATGGAGACTGGGCCCTATAGGGGGGACACAGTGTGAAAGGACAATGTGAAGAGGGAGACCAGTATGGAAAAGAGAGAGAAGTGTGGAGGGCATGTACCATAAGAGGGAGAGTTTGGGTCATATTTTGTGAAGGGAATATAGTGGGCAATTATTTATTCAGGGGCTCAGCGTAGGGCAGATATTTTTATTCAGGATCATTGTAATGACACTGCTATTTTTAAGGCATTGTGTGGGGATGTGCTGCAGATGACCGGAGAAGATTGTAGTCTGCAGAAATGAGCTGTGGATGAGAAAAGTCATCATGGAGTCTGGACAAGATGAAGAAAAGAAAGAGAATGACTCCAATCAGAGACAACGTCATCTATAAAGTACCTGGATGTAAATGTTTTTTGTGATGCTGAGTAATTCTCATGTTTTTATTTATGTTAGGAGCATTAAAGGGGTTGTCCAAGTTTGTGATGAATCTGCAGTCATTCTATGTGACTGCAGACTTCTGAATTCTCACAGTGCGCACTGCACGCTGTCAGGATTCTCTAGTGCATGCGATTTCCATATTTGTGGTCACGTGCCGACTAGACATGCGTGGCCTTGCTCAATGAAAATGAGGAACAATCAGAGAAAAGGTATAGTAGAAACAAGTGCACCAATTCTGCATTTATCACCCGCTCCTGGTTTTGGCTCCCACTCCTGAGAAAAAATGCTGACCGAATACTGACCTAATACTGATAGTGGGGCCGTGGCCTTAGGGTCACTTGACAATGAGCTTCTCTTCCTGCTTTTCTCAGTTTTTCACTGAGAGAATTAGGGAGAGCAGCTCATCGGCACATGACTAAGGCCGGGGTCCCACTAGCGTATCACATGCAATATTGCTAATGACACTCAGCTACTGCTCTGCTGCGAGTGTGAACTGAGTGTCAGTGCTCTGTGCTCCGATCCTCTCGCATGAGAGAATCACAGCACAGCTGCGAAGGAGACGGAGAAATTAATTTCTCCATCTCCTCTGCTGCCGGCGTTGGCGAGAATCACATGCACCCATAGACTTACATGAGTGCTTGCAATCCGTATTGCATATGCAATCGCAGCATGCTGCGTTTTTTTTCCATCCAATCGGAGCAGGAAAAAAACACCACTGAGAACACAAGCATAGGATTAAATTGGTACGAATACAATCCGATTTTTAATCAGATTGCATTAATCCGATTTAATCCCAAGTGGGAACGAGCCATAAGAGCAGAGAAAGACTGCCGTATAACTCGTGCGATGATCACATTGCAGTGAATGGACTGGCTGGCACCTCTTGTGACCTGAGCATGACAGCGTGATGGATTTCCATGCAGCTGTCAAGCTCAATTCAGTGAGCAGACAGCCAGTACGAGGTTTACCATGCGATCCTCGCACAAGAAATACGGCAGTCTGTCTCTGCCCTTAGTGTGCAAATCGCATATGTGATTGGTAAGGGATTGGGGGGTGTGGCGCCAAACTAAATTCTTGTCCCGGGTGCCATAAAACCTAGATACACCTCTGCCTATAAGACAGCATAAAGAAAAAGGATTTGAAGGGATTTAGGGGTTTGCAGATACACTATAAGCTCTGTAACAAACCTGCCTTTATGTCATCATTCAAAACTTTAAAATGTGAATTATTCTTGGTCCCACTTTCATGTTCTATCCGTGTGTTTCATGGATAGAACACATACCCATTATAGTCTTTGGGTATGTCTGTTTCCTGTGGACCAATTGCTCACTAAAAAAAGACATATCCATTTTTTATTTCATTCAATGAATGTGTCCGTGAAAAAAACAGATACTGTAGCACTTGGATGCCATCTATGTGTCATGCTAGAGCTGTCCATTTTTTACTGTTGATTGGAATTTTTATTTTTGCATAATAAAAAAAATGAATGTCTCGTTGGTGACACGGAGCAAGAATCAATGAAAATTGGACCTAACATACTGATGAAAAACAGTGTTTTTTATTCTTGGATGCAATAAAACACATCTGAATGAGGCCTTAGATCGAGACCTTGCGTTTCTCCAGTCTGAGACTATTTAACATGGTAACATGACTTTTGAATGTTCTTTTTCTTCGTGTTCAGAGGCTGCATGACCGTGTACTGCCAACAAAGGTTCCATGGATCAACATGCCCCCACCTTCCAGCACTCACCTTCCCCCACCAAATAAAAACACTGCACCTGTATTTCTTTGGATAAATTTGGCCACAGCGGCCATTTTATTAACAAACAACATTAACATATTAACAGTGTTATAAAATAAATAAGAAGGGAGGGTTCTTGGAGTTAAAATTAGATCTGGCATAAATTAAACCGAACTCGAACCACCATATTACCCTCAGCCGTCCATCACCAGCTCAAGGGCACCAAAAGCTCCCAGGGTAAAACCCCGTCCAGAGCCCAAAACCAAATGCCAGATCACCCCGGTTAATCAAGGCACTGCCTGTGATTATCCAATATTCTTTCCACCGACACTTCTGTGCCAACTCCAAGAACCCCACCCCCCGCCAAGCCACTGCGACAAACCCTCATAAAACTTTACATGTCCTTTTTTAATATAACCCATCGATAATACACAATAGTAATAACTCCTTTATCTCCTCTTCAGTAAAACCACCCTTTCACCATTAACTTCACAGAATACCAACAGAAAGAAGGGGTGGGTGGGTGGGAACTTTCCCCGCTGACTTCCTTCCTGGACTGACCGTTTTCCCGCACTTTTCCTTATTATATCTCCCCAGCCCATTCCAATGCCCGCCCCTCCAGGCTTATAACCAATCCAGATATTGGGATTAAAATTACACCCTCCTGGCACATCCCGGTCATGTGGGGCTTCCTTCTAGTTACACTTGCTTCCAGCCCCCTTCTTGACCGTGTACTGCCAACACAGGTTCCATGGATCAACATGCCCCCACCTTCCAGCACTCACCTTCCCCCACCAAATAAAAACACTGCACCTGTATTTCTTTGGATAAATTTGGCCACAGCGGCCATTTTATTAACAAACAACATTAACATATTAACAGTGTTATAAAATAAATAAGAAGGGAGGGTTCTTGGAGTTAAAATTAGATCTGGCATAAATTAAACCGAACTCGAACCACCATATTACCCTCAGCCGTCCATCACCAGCTCAAGGGCACCAAAAGCTCCCAGGGTAAAACCCCGTCCAGAGCCCAAAACCAAATGCCAGATCACCCCGGTTAATCAAGGCACTGCCTGTGATTATCCAATATTCTTTCCACCGACACTTCTGTGCCAACTCCAAGAACCCCACCCCCCGCCACCAACGAACAGCCCTGACCACCTCAGGCTCGTGAGCGCCCCAACACCGCAAAAGCCCTTTCGATCCCCTCCTGTATGGCCAATGCCCATAAATCAATGCCAATATCATTCAAATGTACGCCGTCCTTTTCCCAAAAATCTCCAACTCCCGCTTCCAGATCAAGATGCCGCACGCTTACTCCCCCGTTCCTGGTAACAAAAGCTGATATAGCTCTGTTCAACTTTATACGTGCCCTATTAATTCCCTTCAATGATCTGGCCTCCCTCCATTTTCCTCTGGGCACAATGTCAGAAGATGTCCATAACCTTAACAGATCGATTCGAATGTCCCTCATCAATTCCCTGACCGGCCGAGCCCTCCAATCATTTCCCCCCATATGCACCACCAAAATATCCGGCGCCCGATCCAAACGAGCTGCTTTATGGAATTCTGGCAGCACCCTTCTCCAAACCATCCCTCGAAAACCCAACCACCGAACCACCGCTTGCTCCCTGCTAAAAAACCAATTGCCTACCATCCGGCCTCAAGTCCGCCCTCACCGCTCCCAATGGACGAAAGAGTGTCCTAGCATCCAAACTAACAACGGGACGCCACCAGCAACAAGACAACCAAAAGGTATTTGAATCTCAAAAGGCAAATTACCTAAGACCACATACCTAATGCCTTACATAAGACAGGTAACGATCAGAACTCCACCTCCCAATACGTTTTATCACATCCTTGCCTAACCCCAAGCCATCCGCTTCCGATGCCGCACCAATTCTGAATGAATGTGACCCGTATACCTCAGGGCTAAGGCCCAGCTCAGCAATCCCCTTTTTAAACACCGCTATGAATTGAAAACGTGACAAAAAGTCTCCATTTTCATGACACAATAATGGGCCCTTCCACCCTGACCAAACCTGCCAATAAGCCAATAAACATCTTCTAGGACAAAGAAAAGATCCCATAACCTCACCCAATATTACTCGTTTACCTTTGCCCAATTGATCCGTCTTTTCCCCCCTAATCCAAAATTCAATACCCCCATCTCGACCACTCATATCCAAACAAACCCCCAACCTTATTCCTGCTTGGTGCCACCAATTCACCTACTCTCAGCGCACCAAAAAACGCCAATGAAAAAGCCAACCTAAATAGTGTGGCTTCAAAAACTGAACAACAAATCTTATCCAATACAAAACCCAAACGTTCCAAAATACTAAAGGTTACCGGTCTCCGTTTATCCAACTCTTTACCTCTTGTCCTAAAGCCCTTGAGAGCTTGCTTCACTAAAAAGGACTTCGTAACATCCTTCATCCCCTGCAATTTAAAACCAAACGCTAAACCTGCAACAAACTTCCCAACTTTTGAAACCGACCAACCGCTCTCCGCTGCCCTTCCCACGAGAAACAACACCGCCATCTCTCTATCTCCATCACTCTCCATCACACCCCACTGCATAATCCAACTTTGCCATACTCGCCACGATGCCTCGTATGATGCCCAGGTCTGCCTTGTGATGGACTCCCGTATTAACCGTCCCGCTCTTCCATAACCAGCTGCCACAAACGCGAAGGGCATTCCTGTCCCACGTCCTCTGCCTCTGGAGCTAGCGTCCGAAAACGATCCCACTGAAAACGAGACAAGGCATCTGCTATGGAATTTTGTACACCTGGAACATGTACCGCTGTAATCCAAGCGTTCAGCTTAAGACAACAAAGTACTAGTTCCCTCAGCAGCCTAATCACAGGCGGAGACGAGGCCGACAAACTGTTGATGACAGACACCACTCCCATGTTATCGCAGTGAAACCGAATTCTCCTGTTGGCGAAACACTCTCCCCAAATAGTAACCGCAACAACAATAGGAAACAATTCCAAAAATGCCAAGTTCCTCGTAAGACCCCTCTCTTTCCAGACCTTCGGCCACTCGCCAACGCTCCACTGCCCTTTCCAGTAGGCCCCGTAACCAGCACCTCCTGCCGCATCCGTAAATATCTCACAATCAAAACTGTTCAAGAACTCCTGCTGGATTACTGACCTGCCTTTATAACTTTCCAAAACAATTTCCAAACTTTTAGATCCTCCTTGTGGTCCTTATTAAGGCGAAAAAAATGATGTGGCGCGCGCACTCCTGCTGTCGCTCCTGACAATCTGCGACAAAATATTCTGCCCATTGGCATAATCCTGCAAGCAGAATTCAAACGCCCTACCAGCGACTGTAGCTCCCTCAGGGTAACCTTGCGCAACTTCCTGATCCTATCAACCTCCTGCTTAAGCAAACTCAATTTATCATCCGGTAACCGACACTCCATTCTTTCGGTATCAATTACAATGCCCAAAAAACTTAAAATGGTGCCAGGTCCTTCCGTTTTTTTCTTCTGCTAACGGCACACCAAAATGCTCCGCTACCCACACCATAGTACCTAACAAATTCCTACACAACAACGATTGCGGGGGGCCTATAAACAAGAAGTCATCCAAATAATGAATGACTGACTTAACAGAAGCCAGGCTCTTCACTACCCATTCCAAAAAGGAGCTAAACGTTTCAAACAAAGAACACGAAATCGCACAACCCATTGGCAAACACCTATCCACATAGTACTCCCCTTCCCAAAAAGAACCTAACAACGGGATGCTATCCGGGTGAACTGGCAACAACCTAAAGGCTGACTCGATATCAGTCTTAGCTAGCAACGAGCCTGGCCCGTATCTCCGTACCCAATGCACCGCCGCGTCGAATGATGTATATTCAACCGAATACAACTCCTGCGCAATACCATCATTAACCGAAAGCCCCTTCGGGTACGACAAATGCTGAATTAAGCGAAACTTATTCAGCTCTTTCTTGGGCACAACCCCCAACGGCAAGATAATCACCTTGCTAATAGGCAATTCCTGAAACGGTCCAGCCATCCTGCCCAATTCCACCTCCTTAGCCAACTTCACACTAACCACTTCCGGATGAAGGGAAGCCGACGTCAAATTTTTAACTGAAAAAGGGGACCTCATGATCAGGAGGAGGGATTCTAAACCCTTCCAAAAAAAACAAACAAAAAAAAAAACATCCGCAATGACCTTAGCCTTCAACTGATCCGGATACCTACTTAGAAAGGGGGCCATCGCGTGAACCCTCACCGGAGTCACCCCTTTGACCGGTACCCACTGTCGGCTTTCCCTTACCCTTCTTAAAGCATTTTGATGCTCCGTGCGAACTTCCGTTACAATGGGAGCACACATGTTTAAATTTACAGGAGGTCCCGAACTTGCATTGGCCGTCATTAAATTGCCAGCAAGTTCCCGCTTCCTTTTTTTGTGCTGTGTGCCCCTTGACTACTTCCCCCGTGTCCTGCTGACTGATTCCCGCTACTGTTGCTCCCGTGAAAGGACTGCCCATACCTCAGTGGGGCCATAACCTTCAACCACAACCCAATGTCCTTTTGATCCCATCTGATCTCCGGGCGGACAGCTTTCCTCTGCCTAAATTGCTCGTCATATCGTAACCACACCTGACCCCCATAAGTACGATGAGCCTCCCCAATAGAATCAAGGTAGCAAAATAAACCTGAGCAATTATCCGGAGCTTTTTCCCCAATAACACTAGCCAATATTGCAAAAGCCTGTAACCAATTAACAAACGTCTGAGGAATCAACCTCCACCTACGTTTCTCTTCTTCCTCTTTTTTACTATCGTCCTTTTTACCCTTATCCAGATTAAACTTTTCCAGCGGAAGAAGGGAAAAAATTTCAACTTAGTCATCCCGCCAAACTTTTCCTTTACCTCTCTTTTTTTTTTTTTTAAGTGTGCCCCCAACGGCCCCTCAAAGCACACATATACCTCCACTTTTGCCCTATCATCCAGCTTTACGGTATCCGCTTTGTCCTTCTCTGTCTGTACGCAAACCGATGCCCCAGAAGGTGTCCCGGCTGCATTCACCGCCGACCTGGCCGAATCGCTCCCCACCTGCGACAACACCGGTTGACTAGGTACCCACGCCGCCGCAGGTAACAAACCTCCTTGATTAACTCCACCACCGTCTATTCTAGCCAAAATTTGCGACATGCTAAACAAAATGTCCCTAAGACCCACTACATCTGACCCACGACCTCCCCTAGTATTTTCCCCGCTGGGCCCAGCCAACTGCCTATCACCTCCCCCATCCACTAATGACCCAGCGGGCGACAAACAATACATGGACGCATGCTCACCAAGCTGCGCAGGTGCTGTGTCCCTGCCAGCCGAACGTCCCGAGTCCTGATGAATCCTGGATTCGCTTTGATCCTCGCCACACTCCGATTCGCCAGACTCCTGCTGCTGCTCAAGGCCCGCGCCCCTGGCCTCCTCGTCACCAGGGGGGACCTGAGCGCGTGCCGATGTCCCCGCCGATCGTCTCCCGTCAGTCCCGGCTCTGGTCCTCCCCGCCATCCGTGGCACTCCGCGACTTCCAGACCCGGACTCCCTAGCCCGATCCGTGGTGGTCCGTGGGTGACTGCCAGGCAGCCCCATGCTGCTTCCCGCCGCTCCACCGCCCTGGATGTGCCGACTCGAGCCTGGCAGCAGGTCCTCGAATTACTGCTGCCTGCCCGTGCACCTGCGCTGCTGTATCCCTCGGCTGATGTTTCTGGCAGGCACCCCGACTGGTACATCGCCAGGTGCGCCTGCCGTGCTGGTGGTCCCTCTGGTCCCCTCATCCGCTCTGGCACTCCGTTTTCTTATGGGCAAGCGGCGTCGTGAATCGCCGACTCCTGCTGCGGGGGGTGTGTCCATGCGCCCACCGCTCACTTCCTGAACGCCCCTGTCACATGACGCCGGGGCCGGAAGTGACGTAGGCCGCACTTCCGGTGAAGCCCCGCCCCCCGGATGATGACGCGGCTGCAGCGCGGCCCGGGCTCTGGTATTGCGGCGCGCCGCCGGAGCAGGCCGCACTACAGCTGAGCGGGGCACTTCAGTCGCGGACCGCGACCCGATGCTGGAGGAGCCCGCAGGCCGGCTGGGCGGATTCCTGCCGCGGCGGGCGCACTGGCGGGGGGTTCCGCCAGCATGCTCACCGGACGCAGGGTCCCATGAGGGGCTCCGCAGCCTGCGCCTGCTGCCCGTACTAACCATCTCCGGGGAAAGCCTCTCGGGGGGGGGGCTGCGTCCTCCTGCCGCTTCTTCCGGATGCCAACGGAGAATCTTCTGCTCCGGCATTCCCCAGCAATCCAGACAGCTGGGACTCAAGCCACCCTCCACGCCTGGATCTGGCAGCCTCCCTCAGCTTGGTGATCAGGGAATCAACGGTTTCCATAAGATTGGTAAGTGTACTCAAACAATGGGAAAGTTGTAGTTTTTTTTTTTTTTTTTTTTGAGTTCTGCAACTTTCCCCGCTGACTTCCTTCCTGGACTGACCGTTTTCCTGCACTTTTCCTTATTATATCTCCCCAGCCCCTTCCAATGCCCACCCCTCCAGGCTTATAACCAATCCGGATATTGGGATTAAAATTACACCCTCCTGGCACATCCCGGTCATGTGGGGCTTCCTTCTAGTTACACTTGCTTCCAGCCCCCTTCTTTATGCATTGACTCAGTTATAAAAATTGCTTTAACTCTATGTTACACAATAAACAGGCACAAGACATGCAGAAACAGTGTGTGAGTTTTCTTATTGTTGCTAAACTCTTGGGTGAGGTTACTTTTCTGGTAGGTTTACACAGATCACTCCCATCTTGCTGCAAATTCTCACACCCTTCTAAAGGAAGAAGCTATGAATTCTATGATTACACTGTAATAGAGTGAGATTAATTGACTTTTTGTTCACCCTTAGCATGCCACTATAAATCCTGAGAAAAATATTGACTCCTTCCCACTCAGTGACAAATTGTTACATCATGAGTAGTGTTGAGCATTCCGATACTGAAATATCGGGTATCGGCCGATATTCGCGGTATCGGAATTCCGATACTTAATTCCGATACTTTTAGAATATCGAATACCGGAATCGGAAGTTCACATAATGCCTGCGCTCTGCAGTGTCTCTGAAGGATGACAAGCTGGGTGGCAGCGCTCAGCTGCGATCCAGCCTGTCATCAGAATGCCATCCCAGCGTGAGAGAATTCTCCTGATTGTTTAAAAGCCGGCGCGCGGTAAAAAGCCGCCGGCTTTTAAACAATCACACAGCCCCATACTGCTTCCCCGCAGCCTCCCACCCCGATCCTCCGCTCCCCTCGCCACCTCCCATCCCGATCATAAGTTAGGACCGGGCGGGGAGCGCAGCACCAAAGAGCGGGGAGCGAAGGACCCGGGCGGGGAAGCCAGCAGTGAAAAGACTTCACCGCCGGCTTTCCCGTTCTGTGCTGCGCTTTCCCGCCGGTTATTTCAAATGAACAGCTGAGGTATCAGCTGATGCCGATCAGCTGTTCATTTGAAGTAGCCGCGGTGCCCTCGGAGGGTTCATGTGAGTTCATGCTTGACTGCATTGCATGAACTCACATGAACTTTCCCACGGCCGCACAGGTCAGCCTCACCTCCCAGACGATCAGCCCGTCATGATTGGTGTGTGTGGGTGTCTGTGCGATGTGTGCGCGGTGTCTGTGCGATGTCTGCGGGTGTGCGCTGTGTCTGTGCGATGTCTGCGTGCAGGCAAACATAGGCCGATGTGACACTACTACTCCCATCGGCCTATGTCTGTCCCCCGTCCACTCGTGCCAGCAGGATCAGCTTGATGGGAGCAGTAGTTCCCATCAGCCTGATCCTGCTATTTAAACTGCCCCATGGTCCCCAAAAAATTTTAAATACATGTCATTGGTGGCCAGTGGTTAACTACAATAAATTAGTTTATACATTACCTGTCCCCGCCGATCGCCACCTAAAATAAAGTAAAATACAAAAAACTACACCTATACTCACCTAGACACCTAATTCCCCGAAGCCATCGATCTCCTGTAACAAAATCTAAAATAATAAACCACAACCTTATCCTTACCCCTCCGTAGTAGTCCACGAGTGTCCCACGAAGATCTCCAGTTCAGAGCAGCCACATAGAATGTGACCGCTCTGAACCGCTGCCGCCGCTAGAATGATGGGGCCGTAAAGCAGCCCCGTCATTGCATAAGCGGGTTCGCCGGAGATCAGGCAGCGCTGCTCCGGTTAGCTGCTTTACGGCCCCGCTGTACCGTGAGAAATTCCCACGGTACAGCAGTGACGTAAAGGAGGTCTCCGGAGCAGCGCTGACTGAATGCACTCCAGTGACCTCAGTCAGGGGCTCACGCTGCCGGGAGCGGACGTGTTCCCGGCAGCGTGAGCTTACAGCAGCCATGCACAGCTGTCACCATCTCCAGATGTGACAGCTGTGCATGAGAAATCAGCGCAGGAACGTGGACAGGTAACTATTTTTTTTTAGTAAACTAAGAATTAAATAAAATAGTGTGTTTTATTTCAAATAAATTATTTTTTTCTGGGTGTAGTGTTTGTTTTTCATTTTTAACACTTTATAGGTTAGTAATGGGGGTGTCTTATAGACGCCCATCATTACTAACCTGGGCTTCATGGCAGCTGGCGCTGACATGAACCCCACCACTATTACCCCCTGCCACCGCACCAGGGCAGCGTGGAAGAGCGAGGCTAAGTGCCAGAATTGGCGCATCCTATGGATGCGCCATTTCTGGGGCGGCTGACAGCTGGTGTTTCTAGCCTGGGAGGGGGCCAATATTCATGACACCCTTCCTGGGCTATTAATATCAGCCCCCAGCTGTCTGCCTAGCCTTTGCTAGCTATTAAAATAGGGGGGACCCCACGTCATTTTTTGGGGGGGTCTCCCATTTTAATAGCTAGTAAAGGGTAGGTATTCAGCTGGGGGCTGATATTAGTAGCCTGGGAAGCTCCGTGGGTATTACCCCCTTCCCAGGCTTCAAACATCTGCCCCAGCCATCTGCTTAACCTCCGCTAGAGACTAAAATTATGGGGGATCCCACGGCAATTTTATTTTTAATAAATCCTTTATTTTAACACTAAATGACACTTGAGGGGTTAATAAAGATGCAGTCCCTAAATTTTTATTTATTGTTTAATTAATTTTTCCCAAAAATTTTGACGTGGGCTTTGCCATATTTTTGTATGCCAGCCAGGTACAGCAGGCAAGAACGGGCTGCCCCCAACTCCCAGCTGCCTATTTGTACCTGGCCGGACACAACAATATAGGGAAGCCCTTTTTTTTTAAATTATTTCATGAAATAATTTAAAAAAAATTGACGTGGGGCTTCGCCCTGTTTTTGTGTCCAGCCAGGTACAACTAGGCAGCTGGGGGCTGGAATTCGCAGCGCTGGGAGGCCCAAGCTTTCTGAGCCACCCGCGCTGCAAATTGCAGCCCGCAGCCACCCCGGAAAATGGCGCGTTCATAGAAGCGCCATCTTCTGGCGCTGTACCCAACTCATCCAGAGCCCTGGTGCGGTGGCTCACTGGGTAATAAGGGGTTAGGGCCAGCTTGGCATTATCAGCTGGCCCTAAGCCCGAAATTCATGGGGTCACGCCAATATTAGACATGACCACCATGAATTTCTAGTAAAGTATTTAAAAATAACACAACACCCAGAAAAAAGTCCTTTAATTGAAATAAACACACAATTCTTTATTGTTCTAAATTAAACTATACTTACCATCACGCCCATTCCAGCTGAAGCCAACGATCTCCTGCAATAAAAGAAAAATAATGTAGTGCTGGCGTCCCTGCCCTCTGCTAGGCAGGGACGCTGTTCCCCTCACCGCTCTGCTCCGTGCCCGGCGTCCCTCTCCCGCTCTGCTGGCAGCGCGCGCTCCTTCCCGGCCACTGTGCTTAGGGCGCGCGCGCCCTCCCTCTTAAAGGGGCCGCGCGCGCCGTCCTAAGGAGTCCCCGGCCAATGGCCGGAGGACTTTACCATATATAAGGCACCTCCTCCAAAATGGAGGTGCCCGAGCAATGTTGTTGCACTGTTCACTACTCTGCTTCAGCCCTCAGGTCCCGTTGCCAGTTACCTGCCAGTTACCTGCCAGATTCCTGCCTGATTATCTGCTACCTGCCTGCTAGTCTGAGGTCCGACGGTCTGCCTTACTACTCCTGTCAGTCTGTCTAAGGACCAGCCTGCCCGCTCACCTGGGAGCGCACATCAGCCACCTGCCTGCTTGCCTGAGGTCCGACGGTCTGCCTTCCAACTCCTGTCAGTCTGTCTATGGACCAGCTTGCCCGCTCACCTGGGAGCACACACCTGCTACCTGCCTGCTAGTCTACCTGGAGGCTCCGCCGTCACGTGCTGTGACCACCTGCCTGTCCAGTGACTCCTGCTCGCTCACCTGGGAGCGCTCATCTGCTGCCTGTCTGCTAGCCTATCTGGAGGCTCTGCTGTCACGTGCTGTGACCACCCGCCTGTCCAGAGACTTCTGCCCGCTCACCTGGGAGCGCTCATCTGCCGCCTGTCTGTTGGTCTTCCTGGAGGCTCCGCCGTCACATGCTGTGACCACCCGTTCATCCAGAGACTCTCGCTTGCTCACCTGGGAGCTCACGTCTATCATCAGCCGCCACAGGTCGTACCAATCCTTTACCTAGAGACTGCCCCGGTCACTTGCCGTGACCACCTGCCCGTTCATCCAGAGACTGCCCCGGTCACTTGCCGTGACCATCTGCCCGTTCATTCAGAGACTGCCCCGGTCACTTGCCGTGACCATCAGCCCGTTCATCCAGAGACTGCCCCGGTCACTTGCCGTGATCTCCAGCCCGTTCACTCAGAGACTGTCCCGGTCATCTGCTGTGACCTCCTGCCCGTCTTCCCTGGTTGCCACCCGCTCCCTTACAAGGACTGCCCCCTTGTATAGTAGCTCAGAGGTTCCGCCTCCCAGACCCGTTACAAATAATAAAGCAACCTCATCCTTACCTTTCCATGGTTCCCACGACGGCTTCAGCTCTGCTACATCGAGATGACAGGCTGGACCGCAGCAGAACGCTGCCATCCAGCCTGTCATCCCACACACACTGAGAAGCGCAGGCATGCTTGCGCTCCTCAGTGTCTCACTGTGACGGCATTAAGATGAGCCGAGGTCATGTCCAATGAACTCGGCTCACCTTATGCACGTCACTGACAGCGTGGGAAAATTCTCCTGCACTCAGCGCTTCAGCGTGAGAATTCTCCCACGCTGTCAGTGACGTGCATGAGGTGAGTTCATGTCTAATGAACTCAGCTGACCTCATGCACGTCACTGACAGCGTGGGAGAATTCTCACGCTGAAGCGCTGAGTGCAGGAGAATTTTCCCACGCTGTCAGTGACGTGCATGAGGTCAGCTGAGTTCATTGGACATGAACTCACCTCATGCACGTCACTGACAGCGTGGGAGAATTCTCACGCTGAAGCGCTGAGTGCAGGAGAATTTTCCCACGCTGTCAGTGACGTGCATGAGATCAGCTGAGTTCATTGGACATGAACTCACCTCATGCACGTCACTGACAGCGTGGGAGAATTCTCACGCTGAAGCGCTGAGTGCAGGAGAATTTTCCCACGCTGTCAGTGACGTGCATGAGGTGAGCCGAGTTCATTGGACATGACCTCGGCTCATCTTTATGCCGTCACAGCGAGACACTGAGGAGCGCAAGCATGCCTGCGCTTCTCAGTGTGTGTGGGATGACAGGCTGGATGGCAGCGTTCTGCTGCGGTCCAGCCTGTCATCTCGATGTAGCAGAGCTGAAGCTGTCGTGGGAACCATGGAAAGGTAAGGATGATGTTGCTTTATTATTTTTATTTTATTGCAGGAGATCGTTGGCTTCAGCTGGAATGGGCGTGATGGTAAGTATAGTTTAATTTAGAACAATAAAGAATTGTGTGTTTATTTCAATTAAAGGACTTTATTCTGGGTGTTTGTGTTTTTTTTTAACTTTGACTATGGGGTTAGTAATGGGGGTGTCTTATAGACGCCTCTCCATTACTAACCTGGGCTTGATGTCAGCTGGCATTATAAGCTGACATCAACCCCAGCCCTATTACCCCCTGCCACCGCTACAGGGCAGTGGGAAGAGCGAGGCTAAGTGCCAGAATTGGCGCATCCTATGGATGCGCCATTTCTGGGGCGGCTGACGGCTGGTGTTTTTAGCCAGGGAGGGGGCCAATATTCATGGCACCCTTCCTGGGCTATTAATATCAGCCCCCAGCTGTCTGCCTAGCCTTTGCTAGCTATTAAATTACGGGGGACCCCACGTCATTTTTTTGGGGGGGTCCCCCATTTTAATAGCTAGTAAAGGCTAGGTATTCCGCTGGGGACTGATATTAGTAGCCTGGGAAGCTCCGTGGGTATTACCCCCTTCCCAGGCTTCAAACATCTGCCCCAGCTGTCTGCTTAACCTCCGCTAGAGACTAAAATTCTGGGGAACCCTACGCCAATTTTTTTTTAAATAAATCCTTTATTTTAACACTAAATGACAAGTACAGTAATCAACACTGTCACTGTACTTCATATATATGTGACTGACATGTTTCTATCTATCTAATCTTTGTGTGATTCTATATTCCTTCTATTCTAAATTGTCGGGTACCGCTGCTGAATTGCCGGCCGGCTTTTTTAAAGAGACGGTGCATGAAAACACTAATATTTTTTTTTATAAATCCTTTACACTAAATGACAAGTACAGTAATCAACACTGTCACTGTACTTCGTATATATGTGACTGACATGTTTCTATCTTTCTAATCTATGTGTGATGCTCTATTCTTTCTGTTGTAAATTGTCGGGTACCGCTGCTGAATTGCCGGCCGGCTTTTTTAAAGAGACGGTGCATGAAAACACTATTATTTTTTTTAATAAATCCTTTACACTAAATGACAAGTACAGTAAGCAACACTGTCACTGTACTTCATATATATGTGACTGACATGTTTCTATCTATCTAATCTATGTGTGAAGCTCTATTCTTTCTGTTGTAAATTGTCGGGTACCGGTGTATGCCGCTGATGAATTGCCGGCTTTTCGCGTAATACATTCTACATTATTCTTAGTTGTTTTACTTCATGTAGAATTAACCTACAAGGAAAGAAAGGGTTTATTTTCATTCCGATATTTGTGTCCCATTGACTTGCATTGGTTTACGGTATCAAAATCGGCGATATCCGATACTTTTTGGGTATCGGTCCGATCCAATCCGATACGATATTTCCTGATATCGGAAGGTATCGCTCAACACTAATCATGAGTTGTTGCAGGTGTATGGAGAAGACTCAGGACAGGGGCGGACATATTATTGGTGCAACCTGCACAACCGCACAGGGGCCCATTTCTACCTCCAAGGCAGGTGCAATTTTGCATTTTTAGGATCTTTTGGGCTGCAAAGGGCCCATATATTGTTCTTGCACAGGGGCCCTTTTCTCTCTGTCTCTGCCAGTGACTCATGAAATGAGCCTTCTCCACAAAGCACAGGCTCCACAATCATGGGGAAGACTGCTGACTACCATCTCTTAAAAAAACCTCAATGACCCAAAATCGACTTAGGTTTATAATAATAATAATAATAATAATAATAATAATAATTTTTATTTCTATAGAGCCAACAGATTCCGCAGAACTTTACAATTCAGGGGGAACTTTTACAAACAAGATAAGAGAATACAGAATAATATATAGTTCAATACATACCAACACATACCTGCTCGTAAGCTTACAATCTATGAGGAAATAGAGAGACACAAAAGGTAAAAAAAAGTGCTTGTCATGTAAAGTCCAGCCATCAGTATAATAAATAGGAACATTCAAATAAATCTGTATGAGGTAGTCACCAGCTAGAATATTTACAAGTTCAGGAACAAAGTGCTACTGAATGCTGGAAGAGAGAAGGTAATAGATAAGTGAGGTAAGGTGATAGGCCAGGGTAAAGAAATGTGCTTCTAGGGCACACTTGAAACTGTGCATACTGTGAATTAACCAGGGTGTCTGAGGTAGTGCATTCCAGAAAACTGGTGCAGCACAAGAGAAGTCCTGGAGACAGGAGTGGGAGGTTTGGATTAGTCTTTGATCATTAGCTGAATGGAGAGGACGAGTAGAGTGGTAAACAGAGGTGAGGGAGATGGTGGTGCAGAAATGTGGAGAGCTTTGTGGATAAGAGTAACACATTTATATTGCACTCTGTTGTGGATGGGCAACCAGTGCAATGACTGGCACAGACTGGTGACATCAGTGTAAAGGTTGGACAGAAATATGATTCTGGCTGCTGCATTCAGGATGGATTGGTGAAGGGGGATTTAATATGAGGGATTAGACCGATTAGAAGAAAGTTGCAGTAGTCCATGCGAGAAGGAATCAGAGCAACTGTAAGCGTTTTTGCAAAGTCAAAGATAAGGAAAGGTCCAATTTTTGAGGTGCAGGTGGCATGAGAGCGCAATTTATTGGATATAGGAAATGAATGAAAGATTTGAGTCAAATATAACCCCAAGACATCGGGTGTTCTGTTTGGGAGTAAATGTAAAACCGAAAACAGAAATGGCAATTTCAGGGGTAGGTAGGCAAGTATGACTGCGGTGATACAAAACTTGCATCGCTTTTTATTTTATTTAAGTGGATTAAAAAAATTCAGAACTTTGTACAACAATTTTTTTATTTGTTTTGCCACTTTTCAAAGTTTTTAATTGTTCATCAGTGCTGCTGTACGAGGGGTTGTTTTTTGTTTGGGGAGCTGAAAATTTTATTGATACCAATTTAAAGCACATACAACATTTTCACTGCATTTATGTAGGGAATTTAGGTAACTGAAAAGCCGTTGTTATGTTTACGGAAAAGCTACAGTTCTGGAGTTTTGATATTTTCTTTTCTTTATGGCATTTACCATATGGGTGAATTAATGTAATGTTTTGATAGACCGAACTTTTACGAATAAGTTTATTTGTTTAATTAATTAATTAATTTTTTTAATGGAGGAAAAAAGGGATGGTAAGTAACTCAAATTTTTCTGATATTTTTAAATACTGTTTTTAATTTTATTTTTTAGTTTCCTGAAGGGGCTTGAAACTGATTATCTGATTGCTCATACTTTATAATGTAATACCAGGGGCAGAAATACCATTGGTGCAATCTGTGTAGCCGCACAGTGGCACTGAAGGTAAGGGGGCCCACTTCCACCTCTAAAGCAGGTGGAATCGTGCATTATGATGAGATATTAGACTGCAAACGGCTCATATATTGTTCTTGCACAGGGGCCCTTTTCTGTCTATGTCCGCTCCTTGTATTGTACCTACAGTATTGTAGTATATAATGAAATTCACGGTCTCCTGTGAAGCTCATCTAGTTCTGCACTTTGCCAGAGTATCATGTTGGCAGTGATGGGGATCTACTGCTATGGCAACCCATTGATGCCTCTAATCGCATCTTGGAGAGCCGATGGAAGCTGGGGCGAGAGCACTCTGCAAATCCTCTATTTAAATGTCGCTGTTAGAGATTGATAGTGGCATCTAAACAGTTATCAACAGTGATTGGAGCTCAGCTCCGGCCTCTACTGTTAGAGACAGACATGGCTGGCCTGGACTGGACAACGGGTAAATCTGGCAAATGCCAGATTGGCTGGTTGTGCCACTCATATTTACTGAAAGACAGGATAGAAGAGGAGACAGCGGCTGCGACTGGATTAGGCGAGTATAAGGATTTTTTGTGGGCTGTAATGACCATAATACTGTGTGGGATGGAGCATCATGCTGTATTGGGGCTGTGGGGGATCATCATACTGTGCAGGGGGGGCGACCATGATACTATATAGGTGACTGGAGGGTGGGGACAACATACTGTGTGAGGGTAAGATCATACTGTGTGGGGAAACCATCATACTGTGTGAAGGGCTGGGGTGACCATCATACTGTGTGAGGGGCTGAGGTGACCATCTTACTGTGTGAGGTTTGTAGGGACATCATGCTGTGTAGGTGGAGGAATGTGGGGACATCATTCTGTGAGGGGTACTCTATTGGGGCCATGGAAAGGGTATCATAGTGGGTGAGAACACTAAGGGGCTTCAGTAGGATCAAAGTAACTGTAAAAGTGCCTCAATATATATCCCTCTCCATGTCTTAAAAAGGTTGGGAGGTATGCCCTTCTGTGACTGCACCTATGTGCCATGGTATGACTTTTGCGATGGGGTCCTGTGATTTCTGTGTGTGTTGCTGCTTAATAGTATTATTATAAAGAAGCACAATGGTGGGGCATTATTATAATTAGGCATCGTGGGGAATCATCATTATAGGGAGAGCACAGGAGGCATTATTATTGTAAGTTGGGTTTTTATTATTATAAGGAGATACGGGGTCATTATTATTATTATAGTTCAAAGGGGATTATTATTAAAAAGGTAATGTGGAATTATTGTTATAAGGAGGCACAGGGGCACCCTATTTCTATATGGTGCTGTATAACTGTAAGGAGGCGCTGTGGAGCACTATTACTGCATATGGATTGTGTAGAGGTGGGGGAATATGACGAGGGTCCTGGAAAAGTAGTAAATCAAAGATGTCTCTGTGTTACGTTTTGTAGGGGCATATTATGGCTGGAAGAAAAGGTAATGACGGTCTAGGCTGAATGAAAAAGAAAAGGGAAAACGAATGACCACAATTATCAATTGAGAACATCAATGATGAGAACATGTATAGTATACACATATACGGTCTATAGAGCACTGGTATAAAACTGATATTATCATTATATGGTCACTGTATAGTGGTAATATCGGTCCTAGTGTAGCGCTGTGTGGGGCGATAGCCATGGGCGAGGCACTCGTCTTCTTTTTACACCCTGGCACGATACATGAAAGTGTAGGTCCTGGCTGGGTGTGTGGACTTATGTTGCAAGGGCATCACGCCCATGCAAGCCACCTCTAGCCGGTGGTGTGGGCTGGCCAGAACCATAGATTCCACAGTTCAATTAAGGAGACCGTCGTTCATACATAAAGCCTTTACTGAACAATAACTTGGCAAAGGGTATATACAAGGGATAGCGGGCACAAAGTCTTATGGTCATTTCCTCTACGGTATAATGCATCCCCCCTCACACAGTATCCTTCCTGTGTAGTTCTATTCCATGGCTCTGAAGACTCACTGTTTCTTCCTATGTCACCACAACCCAGCCTGTCGCCACATTCCTGATTAACGAGTTTCTCTACTCATTCAGAGTTCCGCATCGTATTTCTTGGACTGCTGGCGCCCTGAATATAATGCTCGGGACCTCCACTAGTCTCACGATCCCTGTCCTGTTTAGGCCTGTTACCTTCAGCATTGCAAGCTCGGGGGTTCGTGACACAGCGTCTTATCCACGGATGCTTCCACCGGAAGGCAGATGTGACTAATCTGTCATCCCTTCTTTGGGATCTCGCTATCTCTGTCCTTAAGTCTCCTCCTTATGTGGATCACTGGAGCAGCACTGCTCATGTTACATGCTAAACTCCAACTCTCACCAACTCAGGAAGCAGTCGCTTGCCCCAACACTTTTCCCCTCCCACTATGCACTAGTCCAAAACATTAACTTACCCTAACGTCACTACCTAATCTACAGTCAACTTTCTATCCCTATACTACCTATCTTATTCACTGTGTCCTATACTAAACATCCTATACTGTACATCACTAACATTACTTATCTTACATCATACATTACTAAACAATTCACATGACACAATATATACAAAGATGCATGACATAATACACATTACACAATATACATGATGTGATTGGTGTCTTCAGGGGTAGGAATGCTACCGCACAGCTCACCATCCGTACACTAGTACAGTGGTTTTGGTTAAAGATCAGTATATGCTGGTAATATGTTCGTCTGGTGTTATTTGTCTGTTATATTGAAATATTATTATTGCAGTATTATTATTTAAACTTCTATAGCGGTATTATTGGAAATATTTATCTTATAGTAATTTTTGATTTCCAAAAGGCAAGGTAATGTAAGTAATAGAAACCCCAATCTGGGGGAGGATACGGTACCAGCATGGGCCTGTGTGTTTTCAAATACCAGGTCTGAATTTTAGTCCCAGTCCATCCCTGGAGACAGATGATTACTCTGTAGCATAGCTGGCAATTGTCTCCACTCCTCACAGATATTATATATGTCCCTGCATCCAGGTTCCATTTATATATGATCATTTTGCTTCATGCCTTTTCCGCAGTATTTTCATAGCTAGTTCTGCGACACATGTTCTGCTCTTCAGCATGTATTTATGTGTCCAATAGATACAGCCTATACGCATTTTTCATGTCTTATTTTAGGCTTCATTCTGTATAATTAGCGCTGGCTTTGGATTTCATTTGCATTGTGTGGAAGGTTACTTCCATTTTTCATACAGGACCTCTATATTCTTTTCTGGCAATGACAGTTTGCAAACACGTGTGTCTGTACTTTGCCTATAATATAGCAATTGTCACCACTTTACATAGAAACATCACAGGTTCTATGATTCCATTAATGTACACTTGTGATTGGCATTTGATTTGTTTAGTGGTGTACCTTGGAGTGGGCATTGGAGGAGGGGTGTTAGTCCTAACATGGACACATCCAGTGGAATATTTTAGCTTTTTTGCTCTTTAAATGTTTTTATTATTACTTGTCATTGTTTGTTCAAAATTTTTCAATGAAAAGTATTTAAAATATTTTGGTGATCCTGACTTCTTTTCTCTCATTATATCTGGCATATCTGGATAGAGCTCAGCAACACGGTGACCTTAGCAGTGATGTCAATTTGAGCTAATGAGTTTGACAAATTTGGATAGGCTTAGGGACTGGCTGTCATATTTTAGCCTGGAAGGCAAGCACACATCACTGGTCCATACTGTAAGTAGAAGCCCATCAATAACCTGTTTACCTCCCTCCATCGGTTTGTTTAAGTTTTTTAAGCAGGGGTAAAAGAGTTTTATTAATCCATCCACTGCTAAAAGTTGTGGCCCGATGGTATTGTTTTCATGTTCTGATCACAGTTCAGTGCTATAAATAAGACATAAAAACCCCAATACAGGGGCGGACACAGACTGTAGTGGGCCCCTGTGCAAGAAATTTTTGGGGGCCCCCCCCCTGCGCTTCATAAGGCAACAAAGTTATGTAAACATAACCCCCCCATGTGCAGCTCTCATCCCCCCCATGTGCAGCTCACCCCCCCGATGCATCTCTCATCCCCCCCCCGTGCATCTCTCATCCCCCCCGTGCATCTCTCACCCCCCCATGTGCATCTCTCACCCCCCCATGTGCATCTCTCACCCCCCCATGTGCGTCTCTCACCCCCCCATGTGCATCTCTCACCCCCCCCATGTGCATCTCTCATCCCCCCCATGTGCATCTCTCATCCCCCCCATGTGCATCTCTCATCCCCCCCATGTGCATCTCTCATCCCCCCCATGTGCATCTCTCATCCCTCCCATGTGCATCTCTCATCCCCCCCATGTGCATCTCTCACCCCCCCTCATGTGCATCTCTCATCCCCCCCACTCCTAGTTAATTAATTGTATTTAAGAAAAATAAAACTTGTTATACTTACCCCCATGCGATCCTTGCAGAATCCTGGCGCTCGTCCACGTCGCTGCCACCAGGCTCTCCTGACGTTCGGCCATGTGACGGTGCCACATACATAGCCAACAGCTTTTGTTTTGGCCAAAAGATTTTTAAAGCTGCCACTACGATAAGGTAGACTCTTCTGGCCGGGCCCTACTCTAACCTATTAAAATTTTCTTAAAATATCCAATACTCTTTTTAGATATATTTTTATTTAGTTTTCTTTAAGGGAATGTGTCATATACATTTTTTTTTTAAATGACCAATAATACCACATACAGGGAATACCGCCACACCATGACCAGACCACATATTACCACAACATAGTGACCGAATAATACCACACAGAAGGGAGAAAAACTGCCACACCATGACCAGACCACATATTACCACCACATTACTAATATTACCACCACATTACTAATATTACCATAAGTGTCATTATACACAGGAGCTCTATACATGGTATGTATAATGTAAGTGTCCAGGTAATCTAGTGATCACCAGTGACATTATACACAGGAGCTCTGTATATAGTGTCAGTGTACAGGTAATACAGTGATCACCAGTGACATTATACACAGGAGCTCTGTATATAGTGTACAGGTAATACAGGGATCACCAGTGACATTATACACAGGAGCTCTGTATATAGTGTACAGGTAATACATGGATCACCAGTGACATTATACACAGGAGCTCTGTATATATTGTCAGTGTACAGGTAATACAGTGATCACCAGTGACATTATACACAGGAGCTCTGTATATAGTGTCAGTGTACAGGTAATACAGTGATCACCAGTGACATTATACACAGGAGCTCTGTATATAGTGTACAGGTAATACAGGGATCACCAGTGACATTATACACAGGAGCTCTGTATATAGTGTACAGGTAATACAGGGATCACCAGTGACATTATACACAGGAGCTCTGTATATATTGTCAGTGTACAGGTAATACAGTGATCACCAGTGACATTATACACAGGAGCTCTGTATATAGTGTCAGTGTACAGGTAATACAGTGATCACCAGTGACATTATACACAGGAGCTCTGTATATAGTGTCAGTGTACAGGTAATACAGTGATCACCAGTGACATTATACACAGGAGCCCGGTACATAGTATATAGTGTAAGTGTACATGTAATGCACTGACTCACTGGTGACGTCTCTAGGTGAAGTCCTTCAGCTACGCTTTCCTCCTTCATCCAGCACAGACCGCCATCACGTCTTCCAGCCAGGACTCGTCTCTGCATAAAATAACACAGTTATCTAGAGCACATTCCCCAACTTCTACATTACGCAGCTGAATACAGACGTGCATCCACCATCAATATATGGTTAGTTATTATGCAACCTACCATTCCAAATATAAATTGTAATCCACCAAGGTGCCCCCATTAACTGTAAATAGGCACTTAATATATAATTTAATTAGAACCTCTACTCTATACTTCCTGCTCCCCGCATTCATTATTTACATGCACCCCCTGCCCCAATTCATTATATCATGTCCGTGCTCTCCCCACCCCATCGTCATTTATCATTTACTCTCCCCCACCCCACATTCATTATGTGCAGCTCATTATCCCCCTACTCCTAATTCCCCCATGTGCAGCTCATTTTCTCCCAATTCCCCCATGTGCAGCTCTCACCCCCCCATGAGCAGCTCTCACCACCCCCCCATGTGCACATCTCTCATCCCCCTCCCCCACATGTGCCCCTCTCTCATCCCCCTCCCCCACATGTGCCCCTCTCTCATCCCCCTCCCCCACATGTGCCCCTCTCTCATCCCCCCCATGTGCATCTCTCATCCCCCCCATGTGCATCTCTCATCCCCCCCACATGTGCACATCTCTCATCCCCCGCCATGTGCATCTCTTATCTCCCCCCCATGTGCATCTCTTATCTCCCCCATGTGCATCTCTTATCTCCCCCCCATGTGCATCTCTTATCTCCCCCCCATGTGCATCTCTTATCTCCCCCCCATGTGCATCTCTTATCTCCCCCCCATGTGCATCTCTTATCCCCCCCCCACATGTGCACCTCTCTCATTCCCCCCACCCCATGTGCATCTTTTATCATCTCCCCCCCCACGTGCACCTCTCTCATCCCCCTCCCCCCACGTGCACCTCTCTCATCCCCCTCCCCCCACGTGCACCTCTCTCATCCCCCTCCCCCCACTTGTGCACCTCTCTCATCCCCCCCACCCCATGTGCATCTTTTATCATCTCCCCCCACCCCATGTGCATCTTTTATCATCCCCCCCCCCATGTGCATCTCTTATCTCACACACACACACACACACACACACACACACACCTCCCATTCCCCCCACTCCTAGTAAATTGTATTTTGAAAAAAACAAAACTTGTTATACTTACCCCCATGCGATCCCTGCAGAATCCTGGCGCTCGTCCAAATCGCTGACACTAGGTTCTCCTGACTTCCGGCCATGTGACGGCGCCGTCACATGACCGGAAATCAGGGGAATCATGAAGGCGCTGCCGCAGGAGCGCAGCGCAGCGCTGAGATGTCACGGACCCGGCGCTTAGCATGGGGCCGGGGGCCCCATGAGGAGAGAGACTCACAAGAGGGGGCCCCCAACGGGGCTCCAAGGGGGCCCCTACCGGCTGGGCCCCACACTGGAGTCAGGGCAGACATGCCCTGATGGCGGCCCTGCTGGAGGCTGGAGGGGCCCCCTCTCCCTCGGGGCCCCCGTTCAATGAACCGGCTGCACGGGCGGTAGTTCCGCCCCTGCCCCAATATATTTCACTTTTCTTTTTTTTTTTATCTTGTGGTATTCATTGAAGTCTTTTGCACTAAATTCTTCGAATTGCCACATGTTGTTCATGAATTTTAAGCAAAATAAAAAAAGCTCTTCATTTGTTCGTTTACTATTTGTTGAGATAAAAAAATCGCAGAGTCTGCTAAAATGTTGCAAAATTTGCATAAAAATTTCAGTCATACATAAAATCACTCCATGCGGAGCACTAGAGTACATTTGGAGAAAACTCTAGCAATTTTTTAAGAAGGTGCAATTCCTGAAACAGCCGAAAACATCTGGAAACCCCAAACCATGCTCACAATGGAGAGCATAAAAAACCCCAGGTGAATACATGAAACATAGACTTTAACCCCTTCCCAACATAGTGATATTCTGTTTATGCTTTCATGTTTTTCCTCCCCTTCTTCAAAGAGCCATAACTTTTTTATTTTTCCGTCAATATAACCATACTAGATGGTGGCCCGATTCTAACGCATCGGATATTCTAGAATATGTATGTAGTTTATTCTGTCATCCTCATTGGCGTAGTTTCGCTTACGACCCATTGGAAGACAGGAAGCGTAAATTGTGATAGTGTACAGTAAAGAGGTATCTGTTCAGTGCGCTGTGACTGACAGAATGTGTTCAGTAAACGTGAGTGAACTACGTGGCACTGTGACTGGGGGTTAAATTCCCTGCCAATATCTCTGATTGGTCACGGCTGGCCGGGCGTGACCAATCCGCGAAGCGGGGTTTAAATTGCGCACCAATATCGCTGATTGATTGGTTGTTCCTGGCCGGCCGCGACCATTCCGCGAAGTGGGGTTTAAATTGCGCACCAATATTGCTGATTGGTTGCGCCCGGCCAGCCGCGACCAATCAGCGAAGCGGGGTTTAAAGGGGTTGTCCACTACTTTAAATTAACCCCCCAATGTATCCCCCCAGGGCCCCTAATGAATTTCGTAAATGCCTCATGTTGCTAATACTGCCTGTGCGCGGCGCTATTGCTTACCGCGCACATGCAGCACGTGACCCCTGGCTGCAGCCGGCTCTTGCTTCCGCTTACGTCACGACTATTTGCGGCTGCAGCCAGGGGTCTCCTGTTCCGCGTTCCACGGTGAGTGACAGGTTGTGGGCGGGGTTATCCCCCATCGCGTCACACCTGGCATCCACCGCACGCCCATTCATTGAGAGAGCGCGCGGTGGATGCCGCGCAAAATTGTACTTTTGAGAGATGCCATTCATTTTGCCATGCAATTTACTGGAAGATGAGAAAAAAAATTCCAAATGTGGTGAAATTGTAAAAAAATGCAATTTTACAATTATTGTTTTGGTTTTGGTTTTAAAAAGTTCATTATGCAGTAAAAATATCCAGAGAATATGATTCTCCAGGTCAGTACAATTACGGAAATCCCAAGCTTTCATATATTTTTTTTTATTTGTTCTAAAAAAAAATCATAAACTAATAAAAAAAGTAAATTTTGCATGTCACCATTTCTTGAGACCTGCAATGTTTTCATTATTCGGCAGTGGGGCTGTGTGAGGGCTTGTTTTTCGGTGGGCAAGCTGACATTGATACCGGTAAATATTATTTGTTCACTTCTTATTTCATTTTTTTTTTGTAAAGGCAGAAAACTGCAATTCTAGTTTTCTGATTTTTCTTCCCCTGTATAGCATTTATAGATGGGGTTAATTAATTTTATATTTTGATCGAATGGACATTTTTGGACTTAGAGATACCATATTTTAGTATTTTTCAATTTCTTTATTTTTAATGAATAAAAAGAAAGTGATTCCAACATTTTGTTACAATTTTTTTAAAAAACATTTTTATTTTATTTGATAGGGGGCTTGAACCTGTGGTCGGACAATCACCTGTACTATGCATAGTAATACCACAGTAGAAGTGAGTAGATAACCAGATCGAGAATAAAGATACAGCCGCGGGAAAATAACTGTGCATAAGTGTCCATAATTAGCGCTTAGCAGGTAGACATTTACACGTACAATATTTATTGCTTATATAGCACCAACATATTCCGCAGCGTGTTACATACATTTTCATACGTTAACTCTGCACGTTAACCACTGAGCCACTGTGTTGCCCATGACACTCTGCACACATACAGTACAGACCAAAAGTTTGGACACACCTTCTCATTTAAAGATTTTTTTGTATTTTCATGACTATGAAAATTGTACATTCACACTGAAGGCATCAAAACTATGAATTAACACATGTGGAATTATATACTTAACAAAAAAGTGTGAAACAACTGAAAATATGTCTTATATTCTAGGTTCTTCAAAGTAGCCACCTTTTGCTTTGATGACTGCTTTGCACACTCTTGGCATTCACTTGATGAGCTTCAAGAGGTAGTCACCGGAAATGGTCTTCCAACAATCTTGAAGGAGTTCCCAGAGATGCTTAGCACTTGTTGGCCCTTTAGCCTTCACTCTGCGGTCCAGCTCACCCCAAACCATCTCGATTGGGTTCAGGTCTGGTGACTGTGGAGGCCAGGTCATCTGGCGTAGCACCCCATCACTCTCCTTCTTGGTCAAATAGCCCTTTCACAGCCTGTAGGTGTGTCTGGGGTCATTGTCCTGTTGAAAAATAAATGATGGTCCAACTAAACGCAAACCGGATGGAATAGCATGCCGCTGAAGATGCTGTGGTAGCCATGCTGGTTCAGTATGCCTTCAATTTTGAATAAATCCCCATCAGTGTCACCAGCAAAGCACCCCCACACCATCACACCTCCTCCTCCATGCTTCACGGTGGGAACCAGGCATGTAGAGTCCATCCGTTCACCTTTTCTGCGTCGCACAACGACACGGTGGTTGGAACCAAAGATCTCAAATTTGGACTCATCAGACCAAAGCACAGATTTCCACTGGTCTAATGTCCATTCCTTGTGTTCTTTAGCCCAAACAAGTCTCTTCTGCTTGTTTCCTGTCCTTAGCAGTGGTTTCCTAGCAGCTATTTTACCATGAAGGCCTGCTGCACAAAGTCTCCTCTTAACAGTTGTTGAAGAGATGTGTCTGCTGCTAGAACTCTGTGTGGCATTGACCTGGTCTCTAATCTGAGCTGCTGTTAACCTGCGATTTCTGAGGCTGGTGACTCGGATAAACTTATCCTCAGAAGCAGAGGTGACTCTTGGTCTTCCTTTCCTGGGGCGGTCCTCATGTGATCCAGTTTCTTTGTAGCGCTTGATGGTTTTTGCAACTGCACTTGGGGACACTTTCAAAGTTTTCCCAATTTTTCGCACTGACTGACCTTCATTTCTTAAAGTAATGATGGCCACTCGTTTTTCTTTACTTAGCTGCTTTTTTCTTGCCATAATACAAATTCTAACAGTCTATTCAGTAGGACTATCAGCTGTGTATCCACCAGACTTCTGCACAACACAACTGATGGTCCCAACCCCATTTATAATGCAAGAAATCCCACTTATTAAACCTGACAGGGCACACCTGTGAAGTGAAAACCATTTCCGGTGACTACCTCTTGAAGCTCATCAAGAGAATGCCAAGAGTGTGCAAAGCAGTCATCAAAGCAAAAGGTGGCTACTTTGAAGAACCTATAATATAAGACATATTTTCAGTTGTTTCACACTTTTTTGTTAAGTATATAATTCCACATATGTTAATTCATAGTTTTGATGCCTTCAGTGTGAATGTACAATTTTCATAGTCATGAAAATACAGAAAAATCTTTAAATGAGAAGGTGTCTCCAAACTTTTGGTCTGTACTGTAGGTGATGCCATAATATGTAATTAAAGGTAATAACTCTTGTATGGTTTATATTAATTGCATGTAAATGCAAATTTTGCTATTCATTAGTATAAAAATAATATGCACTATAGGTACAAAACTTTATCTATGAATAAATTGATAGCATCTTTCCATTCTCGTCTTCGCTGCCAAACTCTCTCTGTGACCACAAGAGGTCAGTATTGTCTTTGGAACAAAAAAAAGTTTGTTTTATTCTTCACTTGGTTGCTGTGAATTCTACAAGTTTGCACATGCAGTGATTGACAAATCAATGTTACAGGCCATTTTTTTTACAATACACTGTAATAAATGTCACTAAATCTACCAGTCCATAGCCCTACTTACGGTGTTAGGGGCCTTATTTACCCAACTGATGCCAAAGAATTGTCCTTTTGACATCCAATGGGCAGGCGTACAGCAGAAAGCATAGTCTTTTATGCTTTCCAATATTGAGGGATCCCACAAAAATAATCATAGCAGCTTATGGGATATGTATATATCTGTATACCTATGCATGCCTCCCAACTTTTTAAGAATAGAAAAGAGGGACACATTATGCGGTGCTCCTAGAAAATTATAACCATGCCCCTAGCCACCCCCATTTATTATTTCTACCCTGGCAGGAGGAGAAGTTGGAGGGGCGGTGGCAGCGAGGGACATTCAGCAGACGCCCGAGACTGCAGGGCTTAGACCCAAACCTGGAACTGTCCCGCTGTATCCAGGATGTTTGGAACTAGAAATGAGGGGATAGATTAAGGGGACTCTTGCGTCCAGGACAGTGGTACCTGGCAACTGAACTGCAGGTCTGTTAATTTCTTACCTTACGGTGTCCCCGGGACGGCTTTTGATTAGCTAGTGCTGGTGTAACGTCATCTGTATGTCCTGCTCATCTCTATAGTTGGGACCTGTAGATTTATTTTTGTTCATTCATTCATAGTCTTGACAGCCAGAACTTTTTAATTTTAATGTATGCTTCACTACATGAAATGTGGCTTTCTCGTCTCTGTAAGGCCGTGTTCACATGTTGCATAAATGCTGTGTTTTTTGTTTTCTGCAGGTGTCCTCACCAAACTACACAATAACAATCTTCTCTGATTATTGCATTTTTGCTGCATTTTTTATGCCTTCTCCTTCTTATTTGATGCATTTTTTGTGAAGATGTGAACCAGCGTTTTTTAAGTGTTTTTTTTATAGTACAGAAAAGCTATCATTCTGCACTTAAAAAAAGTATCAGCAGTTTCTTAAATGCGTTTTTTAGGCTCCACATAGAAGCCTCTAGAGAAAAAAAACACCCAAACTGCACAGTTCAGCAGCGTCTTTAGACGGACAGTGGGCGAAGATTTAAACACAGCAAAAAAAAAGCAGCAGAATAAAACGCAGCATTTACGCTCTAGGTGAATACGGCCTAAATACCCAAGCAAAGTGGATGTCATTTCATGAAAACTCCCCCTGCAGTGCATCTAAAGACGCTGTTTAAGGCGTTTTTCAGACATCCGGATATTTCTGGTACTGGAAAAACCGGTACCGGAGATATCCGTGTCCGTGTGCCATATATTTGGCAACCATGTGCCGCATCAGGATCACATGTATCGGCGCTTGGGAATCAGCGGTACAGTTAGCACTGTCCCCAAGCGCCGGGTGCTGAACTCTACCCTTATCATTGTCCCCAGCTTGTGCTGCAATCAGCATGAGCAAGGGACAATGTTCAGAGTAGTAGTCTGCTTCCACTGTATCCTGGTATAAAAATAAGAATAAAATAAAAAAATTCTTATACTCACCTGTCCGAAGATGTCTCCCGCTGTAATCCACCTGACCGCTCATGCTGAGGAGACTGCTCTTTGCTAAACTTAGTGAGTGACAGGATACTGCTCGCTGCAGCGAGTCATTCTCCACATCTCCTCGGCGTGTGCGGTCAGGTGTGGCTCGCCCCCTGGGCCGTGGGGTACCCGGCAGCTGGGCCTTATGGCTGCTTGCAGGGAGGAGAATATCATGGTGGCTGGCCCGGTCCGTGACCCAGGGCGGTCAGTGCAAAGAGGGGAAATAAAATGAATAGAAAAGTTCGTGACGCCACCTGTGGTGTCTGGTGAAGGTCACCAGCACTGCAACAGTCCTCTGAGGCAGGTGTCAGGGCAGCTATAGATGGTTCGGCTCCCCACAGGTGGAGCAGGCCTCAGGGCAGTATGGAACGAGGCAGGTTGCGCTGGGCGTTGTGGTGCAGGGAGAGAACGATGGCGCAACAGGAGTAACGGAGACAGGGAATTTGCTTCATTACCTTTACTGGTACAGCTGTTAAGTACGGTCCACTGTACCCCAGGTGAAGGGCGCACTTTTGGACTTCTCCCCAGGGAGCGGGTATAAGGCCTCCTGAACCGTGTCTGTCTCTGTGTATACTCCTGGCCAGCCTGCAACTGAGCCTAGATTATGTGTCCTGCTTTTACTTCACCTGTTGCTCTGAAGTAGGACCTCTGGTTGGAAACCACTTTCCCTGGACATCGGGGCCTTTGTGGTTCCTGATCCTGTGTGTGTCTTGCTTCAGGTTTGCCAGGGACTTGTAGTCCTCCTAGGATTCAGGTTGTTCCTACTGGGTATAATGAGTCCCTGTAGGCGGGGACACTGTGTCCGGTAAATATAACGGGGTGAGCTTCCTATGCTCCTCTGCCCCCTTGGTTCCCCTCTCCTTTTCTCCTCGCCGTCGACCACACTCCGGGCCCTCACTAGGCTTCAGGGCTGCTGGAGGCCTAGCTTGCCTCACACAGCAGCCTGCGTGCTGCTCTCTCTTCAGAGCACACTGCACTGTAACTAATCTAATCACCAACTGAACTGAGCTGCCTGGCTCCACCTTCCCTTTATATATCCCTATCAGGGCTCCCTCTGCTGGTATGAGGTGGAAGGTGGAGGTGTGTGGATGTAGTGAGGGCCTCTTGTGGAGAAATCCATCCATGCACCCTTCTGGGTCCTGTGGCACCAATGCGCAGCAGGGGCACCACATGTGGATTACAGTGGTGGACATCTTTGCACAGGTGAGTAAAAGGATTTTTTATTTTATTATTTATTTATTATTACTCTCAACATTATCCCTTACTTGCGCTGATCGCAGCGCCTGCAAGGGACAATGATGAGGGCAACGTTCAGCGCCCACCGCTTGGGAACAGCGCTAACTGTACTGCTGATTCCCAGGCTCCGGTACGTGTCACACTGATAAAACACAGATGTCATCCATGTGTTATCAGTATGGGATGTTTTGCGGCTCATGCTCCGGGTAAAAAACTGACTTGTCAGCGTGTTATGCCCACAGACACACGGTCCGTGGAAACACTCTGACGTGCACAGACCCATTCAATTGAATGGGTCTATGTGTATCAGTATCTCCAGTACGTGTGGAAACTGTCACCACACATACTGGAAACACAGACGTCTCAAACGCACCTAACTGTGCAGTTTTGGTGCTTTTTTCTCTGTAGGCTTCGATGTGGAACTTGAAAAAATGCATGTAAAAAAGTTGTTGCATTTTAAAGCACAGAATCAAAGCTTTCTGTACTATTAAAAATGCTGCCTCACATTTGCACCCAAAGCACATCAAATAAGGGGGAAAACGCATTAAAGAAAAACAGCAAACATGCAATAATGAGAGATTATTATTCCGTCATGTGGTGTGGACACCTGCAGAAATCATGCAGAGAAAAAGCAGTAGAAAAAACACAGCATTTACGCTACATGTGAACCCATCCTCAGCTTTACATTTTTATTGCATTAAAAGTTTAATAGAGAAAAAAAATCAATCACACCATATATAATCTGATCTCTGTGTTGTGTGGGTTGTTACAATTACATGGAGTGCCCAGGAGCTGTGGTATGTTCCGTACACGGTGAGACACAGACAATTTTTAAAATGAACTTTTATTTGTGGGAAATCCCCGTTAGGTTAAGTTCACACGATGCGTTTTTGATGCGTTTTCGCGCCGCTTTTCCTGCCGCGGAAACGCTGCGAAAATGCTTGTAATAGGTCTGCCAGCTGTAGCAATGGTAATCCGGATGTGCTGTGCACATGATGCGGAAATTTCCACTCCAGATTACCATTGCAGTAAAACCGCAGCATGGCCATCTCTTGCGTGATCCCGCTGCGAATTTGCGCCCAATGACTTGCATTGAACTGCAGCAAAATGCTGCAGGTATAATATCTATACTTGCATTTCAATTACAGTCAATGGCCGCAAATTTGCGGCGGAAACGCGGTGCGGGTGGTACCCGGGTTGGGAGAGGAGGACTACAACTCTTCTCATCCGACCGCCACTCCTTGCTGATAACAGCAAGAGTGGCGTGGATGGGAAGAGCTGTAGTCTGCTCCGCCCAGCCCGTGGTAAAAAACAAAGTAAAGAAAAGTAAAAATAATAAAAAAAAACCTTATACTCACCTGTTGTCCTGGTCCCCGGTGGTTATCCCCTCCTCCTGACAGCCGGCGGTACACTGCTGGAGCTGCCAGGACCTGTGGCTATCAGCTGATGCTCACATGACCTGACCCTGGGAACATTCGCAAGAATGTTCCCAGGGTGGTAAGCTCACCGGGGCTGATCAGCTGATCTTCAGCTGATCAACCCCAGTGACCTCACTCCTGCACAGCAATGTACATTAACAGAAGTGATTTTACACTCCTTGTCAGTGTACAATGCTGTCTTCTACAGCAGTGACATCACTGATGTCACTGATATAGAAATGACCCAGATCGCCGTGGGACACTCATTGGCGTAATCGTGGACTACGTCGTTGACAGGTAAGGGATATGGTTGTTTGTTAATTTTCATTTTTTTCAGAAGATCGATGGCTTCACGGATGAGGGGAATTAAAAATAGTTGTAGAGCCATGTGTTTTTTATTTCATTAAAATACTTTATTCTGGCCGTGTGTTTTATTGAAAAAGCAGCGACCATTTCACTACGTGGTTAGTAATGGGGGTGTCTTATAGACGCCCTCCATTACTAACCTGGGCTTCACGTCAGCTGTCAATACAACGCTGACGTGAACCCCAACCCCATTACCCCACTCGCCACCGCTACAGGACAGTGGGAAGAGCGGAGACTAAGCGCCAGATTTGGCGCATCTTATGGATGCGCCACTCTTGGGATTGCTGAGGGGTGATATTAATAGCCTCGGAGGGGGCTAGTATTCATGGCCCCTTCCCTAGCTATTAATATCAACCCGCAGCTGTCTAGTTTAGCCTTTGCTGGTTAAATTTTATAGGAGAACCCAACGTCAATTTTTTTCTGGGGTCCCCCTGTAATCTAGCCAGTAAGGGCTAAACAAACAGCTGTGGGCTGATATTAATAGGCAGGTAACATTGTTGGCTAATGGCCTCTTCCCCGGCTACTAATATCAGCCCCCAGTGGTCGGATTTCCCTCTGCTGGCTTTAAAAATGACGCGGGAGCCCACGCCATTTTTTTTTTAATTTTAGGCTCTGTGCCCACGATCCGGATGTAGCAGCGATTTGGACACATATTTTTGCTGCGTCCAAAATGTTGCATTCTATTGAATGCAGGTAAATCCACATGTGTTCACTGAACCATGCGTATTTAATGCATCCTATACATTCTAGTGGTCAAATTTCTGTTGCGGAGACTAGCGACTCCATAAGATAATTTGACATGCTGCGGTCCTGAAAGACGCGCTGCATGTCAGTGTCCACAGGTGATTTGCAGCCTCTGCTGCACGCATAGTGGACATAGTATTTCTAGAGATCCCATCTACTATGCTGTAACATCTGGACGCTGCAGGTTTAACGCTGTATAAACATGCAGTTTCAAACCTGCAGTGGCACCTGACCATGGCCACGCACCCAAACTCAACCACAGCATGTCAATTTGTGTAGCGGACACGCTAGTCTCCGCTGCAGATTTTGATTGATTGAAGTGTCATTATATGTGGTGGATTCACATGTACCGACAACAAAAGTGCGGCATTAGAACACCACGTTTTGGACGCAACAAAAATGTGCTGCGTCCAAAGAGCTGCTGAGTGCTGATCGGGGGAACATAGTGGCTAACGAACCAGCTGTGAGATGTTAATTATCGCTTGGGATCATGTTTGCAAATGGCACCTTCCCAGGCTAAAAATAGCAGCTCACAGCAGCCGCATAAATTACATAAATAGAAATGCTAATGAAGATTAGACGAATGGGACTAGCTGACACCTAGCTCTTTTGTTTGGTAATGACAATGTGTCAATCAGACCTTTTCATGACCAAAACTAATTAAAGTAAAGTAAAGAGTTAAATAAACACACAGACACAGAGTAAACACTTTATTTGAAATACAACAGACACATTCTTTAATCATTCAAATTAACCAATATACTCACCCCAGTCCTTACGGTAATCCAAGGTTTAAGCGATGTCCCACCAAATAACTTTATTTAGCTCCAAAAAACATTCATTGATGTACAAAAACGCTTCAAAAAACGCTTCAAAAACGCTTCAAAAACGCATCAAAAACACCCAGCGTTTTTCCTGCCAAGGAGATGCAGAAATGCTCAGGAAATTTCTGCTTCAAATCCTGATTGTGTGCACATAGCCATAAGTAGAAAAAATCCTCCCACAGCTGTAAACTGTAACTCATAGTTTTAGCTGCTGCCTGCAATGATGTAGCTTGTGGGTTTGATTGCAGGTGAGACCAGATCACAAGAAGTAATTGTTTTTCATTATTTTTTAGTAGGTTTATAGGAACAAAAAAATCTGACATTTTCTTCACCTATGGAATACAGGGATATATACATTAAATACACTGCTATGTTCAGCTGTATCTCTATATACCAGTATAATCTGCCTGCAGGTTCAAATCAGGACAGTGACCCTGAATCCAGGAAAGTTGGGAGTTATACCTATGCAGTGTCATACATTGCATACCCCTGATGGAGAGTGAACGTGTTATCAGAGCCTTAAAGTCATGCTACTATACTGCTTGTGTTAATATATGCTGCTCTGCAAATCACAGGGAAAGTGACCTAGCAATATGCTGGTAAGTGAGTTGGGAGTCATTGTGCTGCTAGGGAGAAGTGCTGTGTAAGTAACAAAAGTTCAATATGTGGAAAGGAACTAACTGATATACTAACATCATCAGGGTCTTCATGTCATGAGCTCTGTTGCACAGACTGTCTAATTCAGTGGCAGACATAGACAGATAAGTGCCCTATGCAAGAACAGCATATGGACCCGTGCAGTCTAATAGTTGTGTCTATACTGATTTCAAAGTGGAAGTGGGCCCCATTACCTCCGGGGCCCCTGTGCGACTGCACAGGTTGCACCAATGATATCTCAGTCCCTGTATAAATATCTGTGCAAAAAAGAACAAAAAAAAAGGTAAAAAGTGCAATGTATGAAGTTTACAATTTTCTTTTATTCAAATGACCCGAAGACTGTAGGGAAAAAATGTACGGTAATTCCTTGTGTTTCGCCAATATGGTGTCAGAGGCATCACATACCGAATTGTGTGCTGAGTAGGTATTTATTCATGCAGTGATATCATCAGAATGGAGGTAAAATATGGAGGAGCATAATTTGTAGTAAATGACTCAATTGGGGCTTCACTGGAGCTTCAGTTTGAATCCTGTTTTTCGGGGATTTAGACACAAACACTGATGCAGTGCTCAGCGCAGAGCACAGGAAGAATGTGAACCCAGCGAGAGGGAGCCTAGCTACAGTGGATTGTTTCTGTTACATACTAGATATAGTGTGAACCACAAAGAAGCTATGGCGTAGAGCTGGAAAGAGAACTTCAAGGTGTTTTCTGACAGGTGACTGATTATAAATAGTTAAGAGAAGATAATTACCGCATTTAATCTTCACAATGCAAAACCATACATTGACATAGTAATTATTATATATTGTAATAACAGAGCAATACGTTACATGAAGTTGTGACTTCTGCTGCTCTGAACAATGGAATTGATATTCCACATATCTATAATACTCAGATTGTATCTAAGTGAGAAGCAAGTTACACTAGTTTTAGCTACTTATTTAAAATGGCCTTTAACCCCTTCAACCCGGGCAAATTTCCAATATTGCTCTTTCGTTTTTTGCTCCCCTTCTTCCCAGAGCCATAACTTTTTTATTTTTCTGTCAATATGGCCATGTGAGGGCTTGTTTTTTTGCGGGACGAGTTGTACTTTTGAATGACACCATTGATTTTACCATATAATGTACTGGAAAATGTTATTTTTTTTTTACCATGTTCACTAAATGCTAACACTGACTGGCCTATATGATTGTCCAGGTCATTATACCAAACATGTATAGTTTTTTTTTTATTTAAGTGGTGAGGAAAAAAAAGAAAAAATGTCATAATTTTCCGAAACCCGTTGTGTCTCCATGTTTCGGAATTTGGGGCTGGGAAACCCACTGAAATAAAAGAGCGGCACCTCCCCTTTAGATCAGTTGGTTTACAGAGCATGAGAGGACCTCCAAACAATCATTAGTACATGCCTCCACCAAATTATCACCACACTCTAAATGTAATCGCTCCACCTGAAAAAGTGCACCCACAACCGGTGATAGGGGGGGGGGGGGGGATATAAGGGTGCTGTCATGGGCTCTGGAAAATCCCATTACCGGTAAGTAACGTCGATTTTACTCTTCACCCATGACAACACCACCTGAGAGATTTGTATAGAACAAATCCACCTCAGGGAGGGACCACCGCTTGTAGAAACCTTCTACCAATAGTTAGATCAGATGTGGAGGATAAGTCCAGCCTGTAGTGTGTTTAGAAGGTTGAAGGAAAGGACCAAGTTGCTGCCTTTCATATCTGGTCGATGGACTCCTCTGCCTTCTCTGCCCAAGAAATCGCAATCGCTTGAGTGGAATGAGCCTTAATGCCTTCTGGTATTGGCACACTACTGGCAGAATAAGCCATACAATGTTCAAGAGCCATGTAGCTCGAAACGCGTATGGACTAATTCCTGTTATACATACCACCCCTCTTTATTGATTTGTTGTCTGAGATGCCCAATTATTCAGCAATTTTATTTTTAAAGGATTTCCAATAAAGATTTTGTAAATTTTTAATTACTCTGATGTGTTGAGCTGGTTCCAACTCTAATTTCCTCAATTACCTTCAGTGCTGTGCAGCTGTGGGGATACCGTGGTCCTCCTGGATTGGAACAGCATCTCAGGGGTGAGCTGATTTTTTTCCTATTACATACTGATGGCCTCCCTAATCCACCTTGCTAAGGTGCTCTTTGAGACTTTAAGCCCCTTCCTAACTCCATGAAAGGACACAAACAATGATTGGGTTTTCCTCCAACCTTTAGTTGCTTCCATATATTTAATTAGTGCTCTTCCGATATCTAGAGTATGGAACTGCTCTTTTGGGATTTTTGGTGTACTACATAAAGAGGGCAGAACAATCTCTTGAGTCTCTTGAATCTCTTGGTCAGCTTTGGTAGGTAGGCCGGGTCAGGTCTCAAGATCACTCTATATTCTAGCACGTGAGTGTATGGGGGATTTACCGACAAGGCCTGAATATCACTGAACTTACAAGCTGATGTCAATGCTACGAGTATTATGACCGTAAGGGTGAGATTCTTGGTGGACACTTCCTGTAAGGGCTCAAAAGGGCTTTTGGTCAGAGCTTCTAAAACTAGATTCAAATCCCAAGGAGGAATCTTTGGACTAGGGATTGGTCTAGATCAATGACAGGATTTAATCCAACTATTATCTGCTAGATTATAATTGTACAATACCCCTAAGGCTGAAACCTGAACTTTAAGGGTGCTGGTGGACAACCCCAGCTCTAACCTTTTTTGGAGAAATGTAGCGCCCCGAGGGTTCGGTCGCTACAGAGGTATTGCATCTCAACCAGATGTGCGATATCTCACTTCCAGGTAAGGATGGAGTGTGGATCAGGACCCTGACACCTGCATGCATTACACCACATTTCCGGGGGGCAGGGCGACCGATATGCTCCAAGTAGAGCACGACAGTCCCTGTCCCTGGCTGGAGTGGGGGGAGGTAACACCGAGGAAGGGGGGACCCTGTAGTGCATAGGAGGGAGAAGGCAGTTCCTGGGTGCACTTAGAAGGAGGTATAAAAGGTAGGCACCATCTTAGTTAGGGAGTAGAGTTGAGGGAAGTTCAGTCAGAGGAGAAGACAGGGAGCAGAAGCTCAGGCCGGGCTCTGCTCCGCAGGCAGGCCAGAGAGAGCTGCCGGAGCCTGGAGGAAGGAGAAGGAAGGAAGAGGAGTGGAGGAGGCTCCAGGAACAAGGAACGAAGGGACCCCAGGGGTGTGGACCGGCGAGTCGCCACCACACGCCCGAATCTACCTGCGTAGGGGGGTCAGGCCAAAGGGGGAGACCGGTCCCCGAAGCTAGTGGAGGCAGGGAACTACCCTCAGCTAGAAACCGGAGGCTGTGACATTTCATGTGGCGCAGCCCCTCGCTACACCCGCTAGGAAGGCACCACATAGGGTCAGGGAAACGGCACCAACGTTCACCCGAGAAGGCCCGAGGCAGCTGGACAGAAGCGAGGTCACTGGTGGGGTATGACAGGCCAGAGAAAGGACACACAAAGGGGGTCCTGTGAAACGCTCCAAAGTTATCTGGGAGTAGGCAGAGCCCCTCACCTGGTGAGCACAGTGCGACGGGGGACGTTATGACCAGCTTAAGTAACGTGGATAAAGAACTGTGAGTAAAAATCCTGGACTGCATTACAGGACTCTGTGTCGTTACTGCTGCTCCCGCGCACCATCACCCCCAACATCCGCATTTGCTGCCCTGAGGCTATACTCCTCCCGTGGGGCGTTATACTACCCTCTGCTGCACCCTCAACACCAGCCTTAGCGGTCTGCCCTGCAGTGGCGGTTCACTCTGACCGCAATCCACGGGTGGCGTAGTCGGACATTCAGCATATAGACTGCCATTTGGGTTGACCACCCTGAGCCACGCAAGGACTACAATCCCCAGCATCCACAAAAGGTCCGGTTCCGGGTATCCCCACACGCACACGGGGCGCGTCAACTTTTGGCGTAGTCGGCAGGATTTCGTGCCCGCAACCACCGGGTACTGCGTGCCTGAAAAGAGACTGTTTTACTGTATTGAATGTGGCGCCCGCCCCAGCAGAATGGATGCCATTATGTGCGTGCCAAAAGACAACAAGAAGCCACCTCCCATCGTGGGTCAGGTCCCAGAATGGCGCCAAAGAAGGAGCCCACACCCACCAGCCTTGAGTGCGGCTGTAGAGATGTCCATCAACGTGGGGGGGCTGCCCCTGAGAGTGATTGTCAGCAGATTGCCCCGGGACCACCCCCAACAGGGGCGGAAGGAGATGAAAACTGGGGGGCAGGGTATGGTTTGGATCAGTCTCGGCAGACCACATCCGGAGATGGTGAGCAGCACCAACTCCAGCACCCTGACGGGTGGCCTGCTGCAGGCCGAGGCGGTCCCGTGCAGCCTCACGGAGCTGATGGCTCAGCTCCATGGAGAAGAACCGGAGTTCCTTCGGACTGCGCTGGAGGATCTGGACCGGAGGATGGTCCAGGCGCTGTGGGAGGCCATAGCGGGATGGAGAGAGGAGATGGCCTGGTGGGTCGCGATCCGGCAGCAAGTGACGCCGCCAGCACCGGACAGCGAGCCAGCCCCTGAGTACAAGGAGCGGATGCCGGAAGCCGAGAGCAGCGCGGTCCTGCAAGCAGGTAAGGGGGACACCCCTGAGACCAGCCCTGATGCTACAGACCTGCCTCTGGACCCCGTCACGGAGCCAGACGTCCCGGGAGCCGCTGCGCCTCCCCCGCTCCCACCGCCGGCACCTAGGCCCCAAGCCGCGAGCCCAGCCGCCGGACCACGCCCCAGGCCGTGCCCCCTGACCCCGGGTGCAACAGAGAGCGGCCCACCCCAAGACTGGTTGCAAGGCCTGAATCCCCCGGGCACTTTCCACCCACGAGCGCCCCCGCTCCCAATACTACCACCCCTGGGCACAGACTTATACGCCCAGCTTACCGGTCCGGAGGGAGAGCCGGTCCCCCAGCCGCACGGATGGGTCCACCCCAGCCAACGGAGGGATCCGTCCTCGGAGGCCCTAGCCCCACTTCCTCCGCTCCCTCCAGCTTCCCAGCCAACCACCGTCCCCCAGCTCCCGAATGAGGAGGTCCAGGTTGAGTGGGACTAGACCAGGGGAGACCTGATGGGGTTCTCGCAGGAGACGCGGGCGGCCGCAGCACGCAGGCAAGCATTATGTCGCCGGGAGCTGGAGAAGGAGGAGCAGACGCGGCGCCAGAAGAGGGAGCAGCTGCAGGCCTGGAGCGCGGAGGAGAAGATGCGGACCCGCCGAAACCCCCAAGCTGCACGCGGTCCCAAAATTACCGGGACCGTGGTTAAATTCCATCAGGAGAAGGGGTGGGGGTTCATCCGGGACCACACCACAGGCACAGACCTCTATGTTGACAGGAGGGATGTAGAGGGTCATCTGCCCGCGGGTCACCCGAAACGGGACCTCTTTCCAGGGGATCGGGTAACATATACCCAACATCGAGGACTGCAAGGGTGGTATGCCCTCAATGTCCAGCGGGTAGAGGAAGAACACTACCCTGAACCCTACTACCCAGAGGACCCGGACGGGTCTAAAGAGTACGGCGAGGAGGAGGAGTGGCCATTTGGGTTGACCACCCTGAGCCACGGGACCGGGTCGCCGCCACTCATGGACTACAATCCCCAGCATCCACAAAAGGTCCGGTTCCGGGTATCCCCACACGCACACGGCCCAGGGGGCGCGTCAGAAACTCTAGGAAAGATCTATTGGGACTTCTCTACCTAGTTTCTCCCCTGAACTAGATAGAAATGTCTTCCATGTTCTACCATAGATTTTAGTGGTTACAGGTTTCCTGCTTTTCAAAAGGGTAGATACTAAACCCTGGGAGAACCCTTCCATAGTCAACTGCTCCCTCTTAAAATCCAGGCTGCTAAATGGAGATCTGAAGCCTTAGGATGATAGACTGGGCCCTGGAAGAGCAGATACGGGACCTCCGGCAGGATCCAGGGATCTGAAATTGACAACAGCCTCATCTAATAAAACCATGGTCTCTTGGGCCAGAACAGAGCTATTAATATCAGCTTTGCCTGATCTTCCTTGATTTTCTCCTTCACAGGGAATGGAGCATAATTTGGATAATTTTAACCATAATACTCTTCTAGCAGCGTTAGAGAGAGCTGCAGATCTTGCTGCCAACCTGATTGAGCCTTCTGAGGCAACTGCAAGAAAGGCTGCTGCCCCCTGTACTAAGTGGAGATTAGACAGGATCTTTTATTTAGGGACATTGTCCTAAAGTTGTTCCTCCATCTGCTGCAGCCAGACCATCATGAATCTTGCAGCACAAGTCCCTGCTATGGCAGATCTCAGAGATCCTGCTGGTGACCCCTAGATGCTTCCCAGGTAGCTATCTGCCTTCCTATCTAATTGGTCACTAAGAATACCCAGGTCTTCGAAGGGTAGAGTCTAGGGTTGAGCGAGTATGTTCTGTCCGAGTTTGCTCGGGCTCAGCACCGAGTATTTACAGCTGCTCAGTGATAAGGTTAAATCGCTCCTGTGTGCATGATTTGCAACTGTTTGACAGCTTTATTACATGTGAGGAATGTCTATTTCTTACACATTCCTCACATGTAATAAAACTGTCAAACAGTTGCAAATCATGCACACGGGAGCGATTTAACTTTATCACCAAGCGGCTGTAAATACGGAGCTTGGCCCGAGCATACTCGGCGAAAGGGTTAATAGAACACTAGAGTCGATTTGTTTGAAGATTTAGCTATGGCTTTATCAATAGTCAGGCTTTTATCCCAGAATAAGGTGGCCTCCTCCTCAAATGGATATTTCCTCTTCAAGGATAAGGTCAACGAGGCGGTCCCATCAGGCTTCTTTCACTGTTCACTATTGAGTGTTTTAATCTTCTCGTTAAGAGAAGGGAATGTATGCTTCTTTTTGTGTTCCAGGTCCCCGAACATAACATCCTCAATTGATTTAGAGTATTTTGTCTCTATAAGCACAATGGTGGTTCTTATTGCTTTAACTAACCTGCTCATGTCTCCCACAGCACAGTCTACCACCAACATCATCCTCAGATGATGAAGAGAAAGAGGAGGAGGATACTGAATCAGAATAGTCCACTACTCTAGGAGATTCATCTTAATGCAGCGATAATTATCTAGTCCTCATTTTTTCTTTCTTTGCACCTGTGTGCATCAGGGTATTGAAGGAGTCTTTAACCTTTGCTTTAATTATTGACTTTAGATTTAATGCTAATTCAGGGGCCTCCTCACAGATTGTTTTCTGGATGCAAGACGTACACATACATTTCTGCCAGTTAGATGGTAATGGGGACTTGTAAAGCACACATTCTTTATTTTTACACTTTGCAACATCTTTCCTAGGCCTCTCCTATTTGTAAAAATAACAAACAAGGGTGCCCCCACTAGCAAAGTGAACTTTCTCAAAAATCACTCACCACCTGCTGTTTCTCAAGGATACCGGATCTGGAGGCTGGATCAGGTCACAGGGTTGTTCATTCCTGGAGTCTCTGGACCTCTGGCTGGTCTTACTGCCACTTTTACTCATGCGACTGGCACCGCTGTGTTCGCTTCTCTGACAATGCTGCTGATGCTGCTGCATCTGCTGCTGTGGGTCTTGCTGCTGCTGTTCCTCCATCATAGAGGAGAACTGGAGCATCACCACCTACACCATAGTTTGCACTGCTTTTTAAATGTGGTGTCCACAGCGTCTTCCTCCCTCCACCGGCGCCTGAAAGTGAAATCACTTCCTGTATGTTAACTGACAACATCATCAGGACGCGGCACCTTAAGGTGCACCATGCATCAGGTTGCTGTAATCTGCCCGACTTGCTGAACGACATGGCATGCCATCTTGTGGCGGGCCGTGAGCATGCGCCAAGCAGTCTCTAGCTTACTCAGTGCCATCGTCATCAGGGCGCACCATTATGTGACACATCGTGCTCAGGCGCCAAGCTGCCTTCCTGTATTCACGACATGGGCTACAATCTTGTGGATAGTCGTGCGTGCGTGCAGACCAAAGCAGACATGTTAGCAGGGAACCAGGCCAAACCTCTTGCTGCCCACGATCGCCTACCGCATAGGCCATTTAAACCCTGGAGTGGTGCTTACAGACCCGTTGCACTGGTTTCTGTGGCCAGGTAAGCTGCGATTTGAGCCACTGGGTCAAGTTTGGGACGAACCTTCTTCTTGAGGTCTCCCATCAAGGACAGGAAACCGAACTGATCCGAAGGAGGGGTGCAGCCCTTTTATTTCACTGGGTTTCCTGTCCTGGATGGGCGGATCCTCTCTCAGGTGGTGCTGTCATGAGTGAAGGGAAAACAGTTATTCCACGGATTGTAGAAATTTAGACATGGATCAAAAATGGATCTTACACACTGAAAAAAACGTCACTTTTTCAAGTACAGGAAAAAAAATGTTTGATACCAGTCTAACAGAATGAAAACTGTCTAACTTTAGTTTCTAGATCCTGTAAAACTAGAAATAAATGAACTTGCATTGAATTGTAAATTGATTTCACTCTAAGAATAAAAACTATATAAAGTATGTGATATATAAATTCCTACAGTACTTGGCTTCAAAGCCAGAAATGATTTACTTAAGTAGAATTACCTCCTTGAGTCATTACAACACAGGGTCATTTACCCAGCCATTAATATGTATGTTTGGGATGTTGTTATAGCTTTTGTACATACGGAAGTTAATGATTGTCCTTTCATTCATCGAGAATGAAATTCATGGCTAACTAATGTTTACTGAAATGAATAGCATGTTTGACCTGCAAGCTTTCATTCCTGTAGATAACCCTATAACTAACCCTATTTATTACCTAACTGGTGCAATTTGGAACATGACCTAAATCTGTATAACTTTGTGTTCAATATATCATATCGCAATGGGATAACGAATGGATTGAGAGGAAGGTTTCACAAGATATGGTATTGCACTAGCTATGGTAACTGGACTTACTTTAGTATCTATCAACTAGTTCATGGTTTTATAATTTCTTTTTCTATTTAAAGGTAATAATAGCCATTTGGACCACAGAACCTGTAGTCTGGAGATATCTCATGTGGGAGTGTTGTAGGCATGCTCTTTGACCTGTGGAGAGGTCATTGTGTAGGGACAGGGGATGTTAGCTACACTCATATCCTATTGCCAATAATAGATGAGGTGTTATCTACAGTACCGACCAAAGTTTGGACACACCTTCTCATTTAAAGATTTTTCTGTATTTTCATGACTTTGAAAATTGTACATTTACACTGAAGGCATCAAAACTATGAATTAACACATGTGGAATTATATACTTAACAAAAAAGTGTGAAACAACTAAAAATATGTCTTATATTCTACAGTAGGTTCTTCAAAGTAGCCACCTTTTGCTTTGATGACTGCTTTGCACACTCTTGGCATTCTCTTGATGAGCTTCAAGAGGTAGTAACCGGAAATGGTCTTCCAACAATCTTGAAGGAGTTCTCAGAGATGCTTAGCACTTGTTGGCCCTTTTGCCTTCACTCTGCGGTCCAGCTCACCCCAAACCATCTCGATTGGGTTCAGGTCTGGTGACTGTGGAGGCCAGGTCATCTGGCGTAGCACCCCATCATTCTCCTTCTTGGTCAAATAGCCTTTATACAGCCTGGAGGTGTATTTGGGGTCATTGTCCTGTTGAAAAATAAATGATGGTCCAACTAAACGCAAACCGGATGGAATAGCATGCCGCTGCAAGATGCTGCGGTAGCCATGCTGGTTCAGTATGCCTTCAATTTTGAATAAATCCCCAACAGTGTCACCAGCAAAGCACCCCCACACTATCACACCTCCTCCTCCATACTTCATGCTGGGAACCAGGCATGTAGAGTCCATCCATTCACCTTTTCTGCTTCGCACAAAGACACAGTGGTTGGAACCAAAGATCTCAAATTTGGACTCATCAGACCAAAGCACATATTTCCACTGGTCTAATGTCCATTCCTTGTGTTCTTTAGCCCAAACAAGTCTCTTCTGCTTGTTGCCTGTCCTTAGCAGTGGTTTCCTAGCAGCTATTTTACCATGAAGGCCTGCTGCACAAAGTCTCCTCTTAACAGTTGTTTGAAGAGATGTGTCTGCTGCTAGAACTCTGTGTGCCATTGACCTGGTCTCTAATCTGAGCTGCTGTTAACCTGAGATTTCTGAGGCTGGTGACTCGGATAAACTTATCCTCAGAAGCAGAGGTGACTCTTGGTCTTCCTTTCCTGGGGCGGTCCTCATGTGAGCCAGTTTCTTTGTAGCGCTTGATGGTTTTTGCAACTGCACTTGGGGACACTTTCAAAGTTTGGCCAATTTTTTCGGACTGACTGACCTTCATTTCTTAAAGTAATGATGGCCACTTGTTTTTCTTTACTTAGCTGCTTTTTTCTTGCCATAATACAAATTCTAACAGTCTATTCAGAAGGACTATCAGCTCTGTATCCACCCGACTTCTGCACAACACAACTGATGGTCCCAACCCCATTTATAAGGCAAGAAATCCCACTTATTAAACCTGACAGGGCACACCTGTGAAGTGAAAACCATTTCCGGTGACTACCTCTTGAAGCTCATCAAGAGAATGTCAAGAGTGTGCAAAGCAGTCATCAAAGCAAAAGGTGGCTACTTTGAAGAACCTAGAATATAAGACATACTTTCAGTTGTTTCACACTTTTTTGTTAAGTATATAATTCCACATGTGTTAATTCATAGTTTTGATGCCTTCAGTGTGAATGTACAATTTTCATAGTCATGAAAATACAGAAAAATCTTTCAATGAGGAGGTGTGTACAAACTTTGGGTCTGTACTGTATATATAATGGAAGTGTTAGCTGTCATTATGATTCTGCCTGTGGTGGGACAGCCTATTAAAGGGAATCTCTCACATGATTTTTGCTATGTAATCTGAGAGCAGCACAATGTAGGAGCGGATACCCTGATTACAGTGATGTGTCACTTACTGGGCTGTGTTTTTCTTTTTCAATACAATCAGTGTTTTATCACCAGGAGATTATCACTAAAGGACAATTGACCTTTGTACCCACTAATCCAACCACGCCCCCAGCACTGATTAGCAGTGCTCTGTCACTATACAATGTACACTGAAAGCTGTGGTGGAGTTATACACAGCTCAACATCTGAGCTCTGATAGATCTGCCACAGAGAAAACTGACTATCGTAACAGCTGTACTCAGTAAACTAAGTGATACATCGCTGGAATTAATCTCTCTGTCCCTATCTCATGCTATCTGGTTACAAAAACCTACTGACAGTTTCCCTTTTAAAGCCCTGTAGTCAATGTGAAAAAGGTTAATTTTAGGACAATTTTTTTATATAAGAAATTACAAAGAGAATTAAGGAAAAATATACAAATATGTATTCCTTACAGCAGCACAACTACTGGGAGGTTTTCTCTAATAAGAGAGAATTTTAATTGACATCTATGCACTTTATAAATTGCCACAAACTCTGCCCCATCTGTCCTACTCTGCTTATTCACCTCTGCTACACTGGTAGGACAGGTCCAGGAGCTGGCTGACTCACATATTTATTATCCCTTTTAGGTCTTTATTAGATTCTAGATAATTTATACAGAGATTTTTTACCTGCCAAAATCTTCATTATAATTGCATACATTTCAGCAGGTGTTTATAGACCCACCCAAAATGCTTCTGCCAAAGGATAAGTAGTTTGAGTGTTTCTGGTGTTTATTTTTTTGCTATGAGGAAACTTCTACAAATTGGCACAAGGTTGATGCCACTATAATGAAGGAGGCAAACCTGCTGATGTAGCCTAATCAATCAGGATCAATCGGCACACATAGCAGGTAGCATTTTTTTATAATTTGGGAAACCTTAGAATCCCGATCAAAGGTTTAAATACTTTATAGAGAGTTCACCTTACCAAGAAATATTCCTGGATCATTTAGAAGTTGTAAACTGGCAACTTACATTATGTAAATTGTCAGGAAAATGTTCTTCCATATTTGCCTGACATAGATGTTCACCGCCCTCCCTTACTCACCACTTGTCAGCACCGAGCTGTTCCATTTTCCTCAGCACAAAAGCCCCAATTAGCACACGCCTGAGAAATAGCTTATGCAAACAATGCCAGCCAAGCAGTGTTATAACTTTGTTAGGAAGCAAGCATCTTGTCTCTGAAAGACGCAGGAGGTAATTAAAATGCTGGCTTGCACTAATTTGCGTGTAACCATGAGGCTGCTTCCCGAGCCTCAAAGGGAAAGCTGCAGATGCGCTGACTCCAATATGAAGTATGAAATATTGTGAGTTCCATACGTCCGACAGTAACGGGACCCATATGTGTAGTGACTAGTGTTGAGCATTCCGATACTGTAATATCGGGTATCGGCCGATATTCGCGGTATCGGAATTCCGATACTTAATTCCGATACTTTTACAATATCGAATACCGGAATCGGAAGTTCCCATAATGCCTGCGCTCTGCAGTGTCTGTGAAGGATGACAAGTTGGATGGCAGCGCGATCCAGCCTGTCATCAGAATGCCATCCCAGCGGGGGGAGAATTCTCCTGATTGTTTAAAAGCCGGCGCGGTAAAAAGCCGCCGGCTTTTAAACAATCACACAGCCCCATACTGCTTCCCCGCAGCCTCCCACCCCGATCCTCCGCTCCCCTCGCCACCTCCAATCCCAATCGTAAATTAGGACCGGGCGGGGAGCTCAGCACCAAGGAGCGGGGAGCGAAGGACCCGGGCGGGGAAGCTGGCAGTGAAAAGACTTCACCGCCGGCTTTCCCGTTCTGTGCTGCGCTTTCCCGCCGGTTATTTCAAATGAACAGCTGAGGTATCAGCTGATGCCGATCAGCTGTTCATTTGAAGTCGCCGCGTTGCCCTCAGAGGGTTCATGTGAGTTCATGCTTGACTGCATGAACTCACATGAACTTTCCCACGGCCGCACAGGTCAGCCTCACCTCTCAGACCCGTCATGATTAGTGTGTGTGCGGGGTGTGTGTGCGGGGTGTGTGTGCGGGGTGTGTGTGCGGGTGTGTGTGCGGGGTGTCTGTGCGATGTTTGTGCGGGTGTGCGCGGTGTCTGTGCGTGCAGGCAGACATAGGCCGATGTGACACTACTACTCCCGTCGGCCTATGTTTGTCCCCCGTCCACTCCTGCCAGCAGGATCAGCTCGATGGGAGCAGTAGTTCCCATCAGCCTGATCCTGCTATTTAAATTGCCCTACTGTGTCCCCAATAAATGTTAGATACATGTCATTGGTGGCCAGTGGTTACCTAAAAGAAATTAGTTCATACATTACCTGTCCCCCCGATCGCCACCTAAAATAAAGTAAAAAATAAAAAACTACACCTATACTCACCTAGACACCTAATTCCCCGAAGCCATCGATCTCCTGTAATAAAATATAAAATAATAAACCACAACCTTATCCTTACCCCTCCGTAGTAGTCCACGAGTGTCCCACGATGATCTCCAGTTCAGAGCAGCCACATAGAATGTGACCGCTCTGAACCGCTGCCGCCGCTAGAATGACGGGGCCGTAAGGGTTCACCGGAGTTCAGGCAGCGCTGCTCCGGTTAGCTCCTTTACGGCCCTGCTGTATCGTGAGAAATTCCCACGGTACAGCAGTGCCGTAAAGGAGGTCTCCGGAGCTGCGCTGACTGAATGCACTCCGGTGACCTCAGTCAGTGGCTCCCGCTGCCGGGAGCGGACGTGTTCCCGGCAGCGTGAGCTTACAGCAGCCATGCACAGCTGTCACCTTCTCCAGATGTGACAGCTGTGCATGGGAGATCAGCGCAGGAACGTGGACAGGTAACTATTATTTTTAGTAAACTAAGAATTAAATAAAATGGTGTGTTTTATTTCAAATAAATTATTTTTTTCTGGGTGTAGTGTGTTTTTTCTTTTTAACACTTTGTAGGTTAGTAATGGGGGTGTCTTATAGACGGCCATCATTACTAACCTGGGCTTCATGGCAGCTGGCGCTGACATGAACCCCACCACTATTACCCCCTGCCACCGCACCAGGGCAGCGTGGAAGAGCGAGGCTAAGTGCCAGAATTGGCGCATCCTATGGATGCGCCATTTCTGGGGCGGCTGACGGCTGGTGTTTCTAGCCTGGGAGGGGGCCATTATTCATGGCACCCTTCCTGGGCTATTAATATCAGCCCCCAGTTGTCTGCCTAGCCTTTGCTAGCTATTAAAATAGGGGGGACCCCACGTCATTTTTTTTGGGGGGGTCCCCCATTTTAATAGCTAGTAAAGGCTAGGTATTCAGCTGGGGGCTGATATTAGTAGCCTGGGAAGCTCCGTGGGTTTTACCCCCTTCCCAGGCTTCAAACATCTGCCCCAGCCGTCTGCTTAACCTCCGCTAGAGAAGAGACTAAAATTATGGGGGATCCCACGCCATTTTTTTTTTAAATAAATCCTTTATTTTAACACTAAATGACATTTGAGGAGTTAATAAAGATGCGGTCCCTAAATTATTATTTATTTTTTAATTAATTTTTCCCAAAACTTTTGACGTGGGCTTCGCCATATTTTTGTATGCCAGCCAGGTACAGCATCCAGCTTCTATGAATGCGCCATTTTCCGGGGCGGCTGCGGACTGCAATTTTCAGCGGGGGGGGGGGCAGAAAGCTTGGGCCTCCCTGCGCTGCAGATTCCATCCCCCAGCTGCCTAGTTGTACCTGGCTGGACACAAAAATAGGGAGAAGCTCCACGTTTTTTTTTTTTTTTTAAATTATTTCATGAAATTCATGGAATAATTAAGAAAAAAAGGGCTTCCCTATATTGTTGTGTCCAACCAGGTACAAATAGGCAGCTGGTGGTTGGGGGCAGCCCGTTCCTGCCTGCTGTACCTGGCTGGACACAAATATAGTGCAAAGCCCCACGTCAATTTTTTTTTAATTATTTCAGGAAATTCATGAAATAATTAAAAAAAAATTATGTGGGGCTTCGCCCTATATTTGTGTCCAGTCAGGTACAGCAGGCAGGAACGGGCTGCCCCCAACCACCAGCTGCCTATTTGTACCTAGCCGGACACAACAATATAGGGAAGCCCTTTTTTTCTTAATTATTCCATGAATTTCATGAAATAATTAAAAAAAAAAATACGTGGGGCTTCGCCCTATTTTTGTGTCCAGCCAGGTACAACAAGGCAGCTGGGGGCTGGAATCCGCAGCGCAGGGAGGCCCAAGCTTTCTGGGCCCCACCCGCTGCAAATTGCAGTCCGCAGCCGCCCCGGAAAATGGCGCGTTCATAGAAGCGCCATCTTCTGGCGCTGTACCCAACTCATCCAGGGCCCTGGTGCGGTGGCTCACTGGGTAATAAAGGGGTTAAGGCCAGCTTGGCATTATCAGCTTGCCCTAAGCCCGAAATTCATGGGGTCACGCCAATATTAGACATGACCGCCATGAATTTCTAGTAAAGTATTTAAAAAAAACACAAACATCCAGAAAAAAGTCCTTTAATTGAAATACACAATTCTTTATTGTTCTAAATTAAACCATACTTACAGTCACGCCCATTCCAGCTGAAGCCAACGATCTCCTTCAATAAAAGAAAAATAATAAAGCAACCTCATCCTTACCTTTCCATGGTTCCCACGACAGCTTCAGCTCTGCTACATCGAGATGACAGGCTGGACCGCAGCAGAACGCTGCCATCCAGCCTGTCATCCCGCAGACACTGAGAAGCGCAGGCATGCTTGCGCTCCTCAGTGTCTGGCTGTGACGGCATAAAGATGAGCCGATGTCATGTCCAATGAACTCAGCTCACCTCATGCACGTCACCGACAGCGTGGGAGAATTCTCCTGCACTCAACGCTTCAGCGTGAGACTTCTCCCACGCTGTCAGTGACATACATGAGGTGAGGTCATGTCCAATGAACTCAGCTCACCTCATGCACGTCACTGACAGCGTGGGAAAATTCTCCTGCACTCAGCACTTCAGTGCTAGAAAAGCAGAATCCCCCCCTCAAGTGACCCCATTTTGTAAATTATACCCCTGCCAAACATGTGGACGTAAAATGTTGTTTAGGCACATTGTTGTGATCAGAAGGGAGGGGGGGGCACTTGGATTTGGGATTGCAGAATTAGTTGGATTTCTTTTGGGGGGCGAGGAGCCATAGCACTTTTCCAGAGTCTTTCCGAATAATGTGATTCAGATGAAACCTCCAAGGGACCCATTCACTATAATGAGGCAGCAGAGTTACTCTGGACTCCATCTGGCCTCTGTTCAGCTGTGTCCTTCTTTTCAGATGTGCACAAAACTGTGGCCGACGGCACTTTTAAAAAAAACTTAAAAAGGAGGATACAGCCGGATCATAGGCAAGACGGCGTCCACAGTGTCTCCATCTGCCTCATTATAGGGAATCTTGTGCCGGGGATTCCGTCTGAATCACGTATTTCAGAGATTTACAGGGAAATCCCGGTGCAAGCGCTCAGCGCAGGATAAATGTGAGCAAAGCCTTACTGCAATGTTTGTGAGACAGAATGAAAAAATCAGCAGCAGGTGAACAATTGGTTTTATTTATTTATTTTTTACACCATTCCTCATGCAGTATAAGTGATTAGACGACTTTATTCTTCGGGTCGGTGCGATTACAGCGATACTAGATTTATTAATTTTTTTCTGCTTGGCAGCTGTCACACACTAAAAGACGCTTTTTTTTGCAAAAACTAGCATCGCCACATTTTTAGAGCTATAATTTTTCCATATTTTGGCTGACAGCGTCATTTGAGGGCTTATTTTTTGCGGGACGAGTTGACGTTTTTATTAATACCATTTTTCAAGCACATAAAATGTTTTGATCACTTTCTATTCCAATTTTTGGGAGGCAGAATGGACAAAAACCAGCAATTCAGGAATTGTTTTTTGTTTTTTGCCGTTCCGCATGTGATGAAATTGATAATTCTTCGGGTCAGTAAGGTTACAGCGATACTACATTTATGTACTCTTTTTTAATGTTTTTGCACTTTTTCACAATAATTTTTTTTTATAGAAAAATTAATTATTTTTGCATTGATATATTCTGAGAGCTATGACTTTATGATTTTTCCGCTGATGGAGCTGTATGGCAGCTTGTTTTTTGATGGACAAGATGATGTTTTCAGAGATACAATTTTTATTTACATTTGTCTTTTTGATCACGTTTCATCCACTTTTTTCCAGTGGTATGTTGAAAAAGCATAGTTTGCTAAGTTTTTTTTACAGCGTAAACTGAAGTGGTTAACTAGTGTGACACTTTTATATATTGGGTCTTTCCGGATGCGAGATACCAAATATGTGTATTTTTTTTGTTTATTTTATTTTTTACATAAAAATGTATATTTATTAGTGCAATTTTTTTATTATGTTTATTTTTCCATTTTTATTTTATTTTTTTTACTTATTACTTAGTCCCTCCTTTTTTCACTTTGATTGCAGGTATAATGCATTGCAATGCACCAGCATTGCAATGCACTATACTTGTACAGAAAGCTTTTGAGACCATGCTTTGAGCATGGCCACAGAAGCTTTCTGTAGTTTAGTGACTCCCGGTCACTATGACAATGATCGGGCCCCCACGGGGGTGCCGATCTGAAGGCTGAGGGAGCTCCTGTTCCTCTGCCTGTCTCTTGAATGTTGAGATCACTCGTGATCAAAGAATTTAGGGGGTTAAACAGCCAGGGGCGGTGCTGGCACCGGGGAGCTTGCACCAGGGAGCCAGGATGCACCAGAGAGAAGACCATCAGAAGGTGAGTATAATGTATATTTTTTATTTTAAATTCTTCTTTTTTTTACAGGTACTATGGTACCTGGGTCTGGATGAGAGTCTCCTCTTCTCCAGACCCGGGTACGATCCGCACATTGAATAGCTTAATATCCGCATGTGCACATGTAGTGATGCGAATATCATGCGATTCAATGCAAGTCAATGGTGGCAATTGCGCTGCGTTTCCGCAAAAATAATGGACATGCTGCGGATTTTTCCGCAATGATGATCCGCAGTAGAAATTTCCGCAGCATGTGCACAGTACATGTGGATTATCATTGGGGACCATGGGGCACGTATTACCAAGCGTTTTTTAAGCATTTTGGCTGCGGAATTTCTGCGACAAAAACACTTGAAAAACGTATAGTGGGCACGCAGCCTAATAGGTAATAAGTAGAGATGAGCGGATCATTTGAAATTTGAATTTGCCGACTTTGCTGAATTGTCACCCAAAATTCGATATGTGGCAAATAAATTCACACCAATCTCAATGCTCGAAAGTGTGTAATTGCTTTCTCTGACCATAAGAGCCTTCACTCTATAGGAGAGAGAGAGAGAGAAAGAGAGGACCCCACTGACCATAAGAGATTGTACTCTATAGGAGAGAGAGGGCCCTCCTGACCATAAGAGCTTACACTCTACAGCAGACAGGGAGAGGATCCTGCTGATGATAAGAGCTTACACTCCACAGGATAGAGAGGACCCCGCTGACCAAAAGAGCTTACACTCAACAGGAGAGAGATACCTACCCAGTGACTTTGGAGATGGAAAACCATTCTGCCATACAAACTGTGCTCTGCTGGGAACTGCTGATCTGTGATGGCTCAGTTACTGACCACCAATGTATGAGGAATGATAATCCATAACATGTCATAGCTGCAGCGCATTATGGTCAAGCCCGTGCGTCAATGCAATATGATGTTATCCCGCTCTCTGATGCTTCAGCAATCTCGGATATGGCTTGGTTTTTGCAAACCACAAGTCAAATCTCAAAATGTTCGAATTTGCATGAAACCACAAATTTCAGTAAATTCAACTCCGCTCATCTCGAGTAATGAATTTTCCTACAAAACCTCGTTTGCTTATTATCCACTGGTGTAAGTGTACCTTAAAAGAAAACAGCATCCAAAGCTAATAAATAACATTCATTTAATATAATTAATAACTTAATTTAAACATTGTCACATTATCTTAAAACCAATTGATGAAGGTCCCTGTGATAAAAAAATATTTTTTATTATCTATCCTACTGATTAATCATACAACCATGTGATGGGAAAAAAACCTTTTAAGATGTTATATAGATCATTCTTTCTCTTGTCCTTAAATGTTCCCGTCAGAGCTTGATGGTTTGATTGAGCAACACTTGTAGCAATAAATTATACATTCAGAATAATTATATCACTTTGCAGTACTACCAAAATCAGGAGACCATGTCACCAGGCATTTGATAAACTCCTATGGTTTCACAGCTCTGTTCGTGGGATTGACACAGTCTTAACAAATAAACCCCTGTATTATCATCTATACATTGTATACATTATAAATATTAATATTATAATATATACCAGGGTACCTGTAGCCAACATGAAGATGAGTCAAGGAGTTGAAGCAGTGGTCTGGGCAAATAATATTTATGTCCTAGCTTTACGATAAGATAGGTCATCAATATGGGATTGGTGGGGGTCTGACACCCCAGTTCTCCACCGATCAGCTGTTATTTGCTGTTATACAGAGAATAGCAACTGCTCTGCAGTACCTGACAGCGGCTGCTACACGTTGAATTGAGATGTACTTTACAGCTCTGTTCAAAGTCTATACATTGGTGGCAGCAAGAGCAAATAACAGCTGATCAGTGGGGGGTGCGGGAGTAGCCTGACTGCCATTAGGTACTGAGATGAGATCCTCAGACCCCTTGTGAGACCATAAGACGATATGCTGGTGCGGTTGGCCCTGGGTTCCTCCTAATGCAGGACAATGCCATACCTCATGTGGCTGGAGTGTGTCAGCAGTTCCTGCAAGATGAAGGCATTGAAGCTATGGACTGGCCGCCCGTTCCCCAGACCTGAATCCGATTGAGCACATCTGGGACATCATGTCTCGCTCCATCCTCCAACGTCATGTTGCACCACAGACTGTCCAGGAGTTGGCGGATGCTTAAGTCCAGGTCTGGGAGGAGATCCCACAGGAGACCATCCGCAACCTCATCAGGAGCATGCCCAGGCGTTGTAGGGAGGTTATACAGGCACTTGGAGGCCACACACAATACTGAGCCTTATTTTGACTTGTTTTAAGGACATTACATCACAGTGGGATCAGCCTGTAGTGTGTTTTTCCACTTTAAGTTTGGGGGTGACTCACAATCCAGGCCTCCATTGGTTAATAAATATGATTTCCATTGATGATTTTTGTGTGATTTTGTTGTCAGCACATTCAACTTTGTACAGAACAAAGTATTCAATGAGAATATTTCATTCATTCTGATCTAGGATGTGTTATTTGAGTGTTCCCTTTATTTTTTTAAGCAGTGTATATTTATTATCAACATTTATCAATACAGAATGTTGGACCTTAATAAAGAAAAAACCTGAAATATTTATTGTCTGCTAATTAAAAACCTATATATGTTTATAAAAAGACATATGTCCCTTTCAGATGAGCCAATTGGGAATGAGTGATTGGCTGTTGTAAACAGACCGGCAAGTGTATTGAGTGGGGCCGCGCCCGCTAGACAGGCTCTGTCCAGCAATGTGCATATCGCATACTTGACTGCCGTTCATTGAATGTTAGAGTTGGATGGAGCCTCCTGGGTCAGGTGCAGACAGACACTGGACACAGACATTGGCGAATCCTTGCAGAGAACAATGCATGTGCTAGGAGGATTCGAAGGTCTGCAGTCACACAGAGTGACTGCAGAATTGTCATTGTAGACCGGAAAACCCCTATAAAAATCTTTATAGCATATGGGAGACATTGCCCCATATAAGCACATGTGCAGACAGAATGGATGTCAACCTGACTCAACAAGAAGGGAAACAACCATATAGCGGATTGGTAGTCGTTTAGCAGCCCAGATCAGCGCATATAAAGTGTCTATTACACGCATTATGTCATGTATCCTTATCTCACCTCTAGTAATATCCTATCAGCAGTATCAACCTTATCACTTAGTGTTTGTTTTTAACAATGTCATTGGTGAAGCAAGGCGTGTTCAGGAATGTATATGTAGGTAATCAATTGTTCTGTGTGTGATAACATCAGATGCCATGTCAGTTAGAACCTATGTTTATAGTATACTATTACCATCACCACAATAATATCAAAGGATGTAATACTATACTCGGTTTCGGATGCACTGGCCTGTTTTCAGTAGAATACTGATGATGACCATTTGTTTCTACACTGCTGTATCTGTCCATGTTCAGATTTCCTCAATTACTGCACATCTTTATTGCATACTGAATATTTATTTTTTTCTTATTAAGGTAGGTCCACACGTGTCGGACTTGCTACTGATTATTGCCTGCAGCAAATATATGCAATACAGATTCACACTGAATAAAGAGGATTTTGATGCAGATTTCCTTGTGGATTTCACTTATACCAACAGGTAATCAGGTAATCAAGGCCTTATGTACCTGAGAAACAATTATGTTTCCCCATTAAGGTTAATGGTGCAGACCTGAGTTTACAATCCCCTATACAACTCATAGTGGAAAGCATCTGATGCGCCCCCCGGGCTGTGGGGTACTCTGTAGCCAGGCCGGTCGATGCTGGGGGATGTCACTGTGGCAGTGACCCGGTCCATGACCCAGGGCGGTCAATTAAAGGGAAAGTGAAAGGGAATAAAGTTTTTAGGATAATAATGTTTGTGACGCCACCTGTGGTATGCGGCTATATGGAGCCGCCGCGGCGGTGCAGATCCACTGGAGCTGATGGTGACGCAGTAGAGTTGGTTCAGCTCTTCACAGGCATAGCTAAGCTCCAGGGCAGTGGAGATGATTTGAAGAGTAAATGTTGTCGGCAGGGACAGTGTCGTGCAGGGCTGTAAGCCTTCTCTCTGTGCTATTCTGATAGCTGTCTACAAATATCTCAAGGGCTGTTAGATTGTAGAAGGATCATCTTTATTCTCATTTGCACAAGAAAAGACTAGAAGCAATGGGATGAAACTGAATGGGAGGAGACACAGATTAGATATTAGAAAAAACTTTTTGACAGTTAGGGTGATCAATGAGTGGAACAGGCTGCCACGAGAGGTGGTGAATTCCCCTTCAATGGACGTCTTCAAACAGAGGCTGGACAGACATCTGTCTGAGATGATTTAGTGAATCCTGCTTTGAGCAGGGGGTTGGACCAGATGACCCAGGAGGTCCCTTCCAACTCTACCATTAAATGATTCTATGATACTATTGCTTGAAGCTATGCTGCGGCCCTCGTACCTGAGTAAAAACGTCTTTTTCCTCACCCGCATGGCAGGCAGCTAGGGACTTCCTCAAGCGTCGCTCCCATGTGGCAGTTCTGGGCCCTATGGTGCTGCTGTGCCGCCGGGCGTCTGGTGGGCCCAGGAGACCTGCAGTCTCCTGCCCTCCGGATTCTGCTGCTGGGCCTTCAATGCCTCACAACCATGGACTCCGGTGTCCGGTTCACTTGCGCTTCTCTCCTCTGGGGCGAGCTTGTACACAGCTCCCTTCCCCAGGTCCTTCCTCGTCGCTGTCCTGTCTTCAACTCCTCTCAACTCACTCTTACCAACCCCGCCTCCAGATTCCAGCTGTTAATGGGAGGAGCTCCCCTTTCTGGTCTGGAGCCAAGAAAGTGTTGTATGCTGGTAAACCTGATTAGGAGAACCCTCCTTTCTTCCAGGCATGGCATCACCCCTTGTGAGGGAGGCAATGCCACTGTGGCAACCGGACCCCTGGGGTGCCAAATTCCCCCCTAGTTAAATTCAGTACTCCCGGACTGAGGACCCCTTTAGAATTAACAATTAACAACAATAACAATTCACATTACAAATAGTTTACAAAGTCTCAAAAAGGCAAAAATTGCAGAATAACAAAAATCAAACTAAATTTGGGAGCAGTCATTGTGGAGCTTAGTCTTTATCCCACAATCTAGGAACTGTCTTTTTCCGGGCTTCTGAAGGTTGGTTGGTGGGAACCGCCTCAACCCACTTCGTGTATCGTCCCTGGGTGTGGCTTCAGGGCACTCTGTCGGTGGGCCTGGTTTTCGGCCACGCCTGCGGTTTATTTTCAAGGCCAACGATTAACTTTATTCAATGTTGTTATGACCACATCTAGTCCTGTGGTCCATTTGTCCATAAATTTAATAATTATATACACTCATGATTGCTTAAAAGTTCTTACAGGAAGTCTCTGTAGGCTCTCATACTTAACGGTTAAAACTATATAATGTATACTATTACTTTATTATACTTTAGTCACTATAATGGGCAGGGAGCTGAACTATGGTACTGTGGGCTGATCTACGCAGTACATTTGTTGCCAATGACATACTCGGGTCTCTAGTATCTACCGCTGGTGTGGTGGGCTCAGTGTGGACTACACTACGGTTAGTCTGAGGTAACTCCTGTAGACTTGGTAGTCTTCTACGACTTCTTTGACTCACCATGGGTATGACAGATTCGCCGCTAGGAGGGGGTATATTCACTTGTTCCACTGTTGATGAAGCATCTGTTTCTGGGGCCGACTGGTCTCTCTGCTGTTCTGGAGTCTCTGTGGCTTCCGGTGAGGCTACTAGGGGAAAGGTCAGCACAGGTACCATGATTGCTTGGTTCACCTGCGTCCAAGACCGGGGAAATTCTATAAGGATGGTTTGAACCGTCTCTTCCACCTTTTCTGTGTGCTGGGGGCTGTTTTTGTCTTCCTCTTGGTGTCTCAATTGATCAGGGCATATCTTCAGGTGGTCTTGAGACTGACGCCAAAGTCTCTCCTCCATGTTTACTGATGAGGCATACCTTGGTGTTGTCAAAATTTGAAGGTAAGACAGTTTAAGGCTCAACCTCCCACTGATCATCTAACTTGTGAACTCATCTTTTCCTTTTGAGTACCTGTTCTCCAGGTGACAAGGGAACTGCAGGTGCGTGCTGATTATTAGTTCTCTCCTGCTTCTGTCTCGCCTGGGACAAACTTCTCTCCACACTTTCTTGCACCTTGCGGTATTGTTGCTGCCGCTCCGTATCCCAGTCTGCATCTGGTGACGTCATCTCTGGTGTTAAAACTCCCATGTCTAAGTCAATGGGTAACTTGCCAGGTCTTGCCCTCATCAAGTAGGCGGGTGTACAGTTGGTGGAGTTCACCGGGATGTGGTTATATACGTCTATCAAATCTGGTAACTTCTCTGGCCACAGGCTGCGTTCTTCAAGGGGCAACTCTTCAACAGGTCTACTACCACCTGGTTCATTTTCTCGCACAACCCATTGGTATGGGGATGATACGGTGTCGTCCTTAATTTCTAGCAGCCATACAAGTTACAGAATTCTTGAAACACTTCTGCTTCAAAAGCTGGGCCTTGGTCAGTGAGCACTCGTTCAGGGTAACCGTTCAGGCGAAAAAAGTGTTGTTGAAACGCTTTGGCTGCCGTCTTAGCCGTCTGATCTTTCACTGGCACTACTACGGCTTGGGGCTAGCTTCACGTGGACCAAGGTTACCAGTTCAAGTAGTTGTTTGGTGACTATGGGCTGCAGGGGAGCCCTCTGGCTATTACGGTCTTTCCGTCTCAGGTTGCTTTCCTCATGCCAACCCAGTAGAATCACTCACGTAGCAGGACTTCGAACTTCTTCCACCCGAAGTGTCCTGCTCCATCGTGGTACGCCTCTAAGACCATTAGCGCATCCTGCCTCGGGACTACCACCTGCCAGACCAGTTTGTGTGTCCGGGAGTTGATGCTTCTCCAACACAGCTTTCCCTCATAGATGAACAGCTTGTCCTTCTCCTTCCACAACTGTTGGGTCTCCTGTGGAGCATCGGAACCAGGATGCGAGTCAGCTTGTGTCAGCAACCCTTTGACTAGGTGGACAGCCGGGTTGCTATCCTGCGTCTCTGCACATCCATGGTGGGGCAATGGGTTAAATGTGGCCTCTCTGTTGGCAGAGCGCTTGTCCCTCACACAGTGGGAGCACTGGGTCACTCCGTGACGATGGAAAGCTGGTAGCTCTATCTCCTCCAGCTCTTCCGGGTCTTCTCCCCCATGTGGCAAGTTGGGCATCCTGGACAGCGCATCAGCATTAGCGTTTTTAAGCCCCGCCTGATACTTGATAGTAAACTCGTAGTTGGACAGTCGAGCCATCCATCTTTTTTCTAGGGCACCAAGCTTCGCAGTCTCCAGGTGCGTCAGCGGGTTGTTATCCGTGAAGACTGTAAATCTGGAGGAGGCGAGGTAGTGTTTGAAGCACTCTGTTACAGCCCAGACTATGGCTAAAAACTCCAACTTAAAGGAGCGTCCTGCTGGCATAGGCAATCACTCTCTCTCTGCCTGTACCTGGGACAGCACCGCTCCCAATCCCACGTTGCTGGCATCCGTATGGAGTATAAAGGGTTGGCCATAGTCGGGGTAGGCCAGGACTTCGTCTCCAGTAAGAGCCACTTTCAGTCGAGTGAAGGATTCTTCTTCTGTTTTACTTCACTTGAACGGAGGATTCGGGTTCTTGGCCCTCTTGGACTTGCCACTAAGAGGTCCTGCATGGGTGCCGCTATCTTGGTGAAACCCTTAATGAATCTCCTGTAGCAGCCTACCAGCCCGAGAAACTGCCGCACTTCCTTGATAGTGCAGGGTCTTGGCCAGTCCTTGATCACGGTGACTTTTTCAGGGTCTGGTGCTACACCTTTGGCGCTTACCACATGGCCTAGGTACTGCACCTTGGGCTTCAACAGATGGCACTTGGACGGCTTTACTTTCAGGCCAAGCCAAAACCAGATAGGGCTTCGAACACCTCGGCCAGGTGCTCCAGGTGGTCTTCATACGTCTTTGAGTAGACGATTACGTTGTCTAGGTACAGCAGAACGGTTTCAAAGTTTTTGTGTCCTAGGCAACACTCCATTAACCGCTGGAATGTTCCTGGGGTGTTGCAGAGCCCGAATGGCATGTAGTTGAACTCATAGAGGCCCATTGGAGTCGTAAACACAGTCTTCTCTCTGTCCGCCTCTGCCACGGGAACCTGCCAATACCCACTGGTGAGATCCAAAGTGGAGAAATAGTTAGCGGATCTTAGTGCAGCTAATGATTCGTCAATTCTGGGAAATGGGTAGGCGTCCTTATGTGTAATGCGGTTAATCTGCCTATAATCAACACACATCCTCATTGTACCACCTTTCTTTCTAACGAGAGCTAATGGAGCTGCCCAGGGGCTACAACTATCTCTGATCACCCCAGCCTCCTTCATCTCCTGTAACATTCCCTTGGCACATTGATGGTGAGCTGGGGGTACAGGCCGGATGATCTCTTGTGGGGATATGATGTTGGACCCTTTTTACCTGACCAAAGTCTAGTGGGTGTTTGCTAAAGACTCGCTCATATTCTTGGACCACCCGGTACACCCCATGCTTTTGGTGCAAAGGGGTGGAATCAGTGCCTACTTGTAGCTTTTGACACCAATCCTCCACCTGCCCCTTGGAGCCATTATCCTCTGCCTGTTTGGATGGAGGCAAGGGTTCCACTGCCTTTATTGCATTGTTACTGACAGTGAACAGATTAGCAAGGGTGGCATACCGGGGTAAATGGACCTCTTTCTCCCCACAATTCAGGATGCGTATCGGTACTCTTCCCTTGCGGACATCGACCACCCCCCTGGCCATCAAGATAGTGGGTCTACTACTATCAGAGTACACGGGTTCTACCAGGGTCTGATAATCTTGACCCCTGAGAACTATCGCTGCCTGACACCCTATTAACATTTCACTCCTAGGGGGCATTGCAATGGGGAATGGATCACTCATTCTGACACTGTCGACTTCTCCACCAGACAGCTCTACCTGTTGTCTCTGCATCAAGGCTTTGATCTCCTTCTGTAGAACTCACTGCTGACCAGAGCTGGCAGTCTCTGCGACCTGTTGCAACAAAACAATAATCTCCCCAAGGCAATTCTCTATCACATTGGTGCCTATAGTTATCATAGGATGGTTTTATCGGCGATCAATATCAACAATAATCATTCCTTGTGATATCAATTCTACTCGGCCAACCTTTATGGTCACCTGAGGCAAGGGCTGACCATTGCTGGCAAAGATGTTAATATGTTAATCTGGACTGCGGGTAATGTCTGAATCAGTCCAGTATCGTTTATAAAGGATATATGGCATCGTTGTCACCTGGGAACCAGTGTCCAGCAATGCATTCATCGGGATGCCATCAAGCACGACAGGTAGGACTGGTCGTCCTCCCACGTACTTGTCTCGCCAGCTTTGTGGGCCTGGTCGTCTTACTCCTGGGGGTTGGCCCTCTGCCCCAGGGGTTGCTCTTTTAAATTGCAGAATCTTGCGAGGTGCCCCGCCTTTTGACAGCGGTGGCAGATGGGTTGTCCGTCCTGGTCGTAGCGATCACTGTTTCTCCCTCTGGTCGGTGGAATCCTTCTCTGCTGTCGCCACAGGACATCATCTGGACTGGAAGCCAGCTGGATTCTTTCCTTTGGAGACACTTGCATGGCCTGCACGGTTTTGGTTAGTGTAGCCACACTGTTGGTCAGCTCCTGGACCTGAAGGCGTAGGTCTGCAGAGGGGTCATTATCTAGGGTCTGCGTGTCAGCCCCCACAGGTGCCGGGGAAAAGGACTCCACCTCCTGGTGGTATGTGATAGCTGGGCGCCGGAGGGGTGCAGTGCCACTTGGGGTTGATTCTCACAGCACCCGGATGGCCCGGTCTTTAAATTGCGCAAAGTCCAGATCAGGGTTTTGCAGAGCCATAATGCGCAGCTGTGTCCGGGGAGTGTTAGACAGGAGCCCCTCAATAAACTGTTCGGTTAGCAATCTGTCCTCGTCTCGCACACTTTCGGGGTCTACCTGTTTAATGGCCCGCAGGGCCTCCTGCAGGTTTAGAGCATAGTCCCATACACTGTCCTGCACCCTTTGTTTGCACCCGTAGAACTTCATTTTAATCTCTGCTGCTGTGCGGGTGTCAAAGGTATCCTTCAACCGTGCCAGTATTTCCTTAACAGTGCTTTTGTCCCTGCCTAGCCAGGACTTCATCTCTCTCTGGGCTGCACCGTTTAGCTGGCCTATGAGGATGCTGACTTTTTGCTCCTCAGACAGGAGGTACACTTGAAACAAACTGTGCAGTCTCTCCCCAAAGTCGCTCAGGGTGTGCGACTCCCCTGAGTACTGGGGCAACCACGCCGCCCCTGGTATATATGGCATTGATAACGGCATTACAGTGGCGGCGTCCGTGCCCGCGGCTGAATCCTCTCCCAGGTTGGGCGAACCTCAGCCAGGTCCTAGGCTTCTGCTGATGTAACAATATGCTGCTCTGCAGGCGAGAGGGATCGCTTACCCGGTGGTTCCGGATCAGGGCCTCCTGCTTCCCCTCAGCTGAGGGCAAATGACGTGTTGATGAGACAGTTCAGCAAAGTCTATGGCACACAGTACCCAGTTATACCGGGCTTCGTTCATCCTGTTCGTGACGCCAAGTATGACGCGCCCCCCTGTGCCGTGGGGTACTCGGTAGCCGGGCCGGTCGATGCTGGGGGATGTCACAGTGGCAGTGACCCGATCCATGACCCAGGGCGGTCAATTAAAGGGAAAGTGAAAGTGAATAAAGTTTTTAGGATAATAATGTTCGTGACGCCACCTGTGGTATGCGGCTACATGGAGCCGCCGCTGCGGTGCAGATCCACTGGAGCTGATGGTGACGCAGCAGAGTTGGTTCAGCTCTCCACAGGCAGAGCTAAGCTCCAGGGCAGTGGAGATGATTTGAAGAGTAAATGTTGTCGGCAGGGACGGTGTCGTGCAGGGCTGAGGGCGCAGGTAATAAACAGACAACACCTTAATGGCAGTTTCCTCTTAGCTTTACTTGCTGTTTGGCAGAGCAGGCCAGGGCACGGGTACTAGCTGGTAGAGGAGGTCCGGGCGGCCTGGAAGCAAGTTGGGGATCCACCTCGCCAGGTGGAGTTGTAGGTCTTCCCTCTGCGCTATTCTCTTTGGCCCTGCTGCTTGAAGCTATGCTGCGGCCCTTGTCCCTGAGTAAAAACGTCTATTTCCTCACCCGCATGGCAAGCAGCTCGGGCCTTCCTTAAGCGTCGCTCCCACGTGGCAGTGCTGGGCCCTATGGTGCTGCTGTGCCGCCGAGCATCTGGTGGGGCCAGGAGACCTGCATGAACACAAGTATGTGATTTGCATACATACAGTCACATGCTGACTAAACTTGTCTGGCCTCGCTAAATACACTTGCATCGAACAAGGCTGCACCTGTGTAGTTGGAATGTGACTGTGAGTATGCAAATGGAATACTTGTGGTCACATGACCACCCTCTCTTGGCATTGGCATCAGAAAATCCTCACAGCATGCACTGCGTGCAATGTGAAGATTCATAACAAGTTAGTGGGCACCACCAAATTTAAACGCGATCAAGCCTTTTCAATACCAAAAAGGAACCATGTAAGAAACAAGAGAAAAGCATTATTCACATATAGGAATCACCGATATAAAAAAAAATATTTTATTTAGTACATAATACAATACATAGAAGATTCATATAGAAAACTAAAAACATTAAAAACCACAAGGTACGAACCCAAAGACAGCCAGATAAGGCTGAAATGGAGAACTCCCTCAGACTCAATCTTATAGTATCTTAAGTTAACAAGCTGCCACCAATGGTATACTATACACATGTCCTGCCCAACAAGGAATAAAGCAAATAACAATAAGGAGATCACACATTCTTAAATGAAATTCATACAAGGCAATTCATGCTAGGCAAAGTTTTCCAAAACATAAATATCACCCTTAAAGATCCCAAGTAGCTGAAGGGCACGTCAGGAACACTACAATACCTAGCAGTGCATAGGTATTGAAAGAAGGAGCGTCAAGGAGGAGAGGAAAAACCCCACGCGTATTGACACAATGTGTCTTCCTCAGGGGTAAAATCTTTCAGCCTTTAATAAAATATTTATTTTTATATCGGTGATCTCTATATGTGCATACTTCTTTTTCTCTTGTTTCTTACAATGTGAGTATTCACAAGGCTGCAGTCACATAGAATGACTGCAGATTTGTAGTCTAAGGCCGGACAATTGCCGGTGGGGGATATCACGGTGGCTGGCCCGGTCCGTGACCCAGGGCGGTCAGTAAAAAGGGGAATTTATAGGGGATTTGGAAAGTTCGTGACGCCACCTGTGGAATGCGGCAAAAGGGGTGCCGCCGCTGCGAAGCAGTCCTCTGGAGCGGGTGTTACGGCAGCAGGGATGGTGTGGCTCTCCACAGGTAGAGCTAGCTCCAGGGCAGCGTGGGGTGTAATGGCGGATGCTTGGGAGAGACGGCAGGACGGTCCCGGAGGAAAGACGGACACTCACACGGGGGTAAACTTCAGTACCTTTACTGGTGATGTTGCAGGCACGGTCCAGGGTACTCCAGGCGAAGGGTGCACTTTTGGACTCTCCCTAGTGAGCGGGTATAGGGCCTCCTGATCCGTGGCTTTTCTCGTTAAGCTTATGGCCTGCCTGGAACTAGGCCTAGCTTGGTTACTGTATCTCTCTCTTCCTTGCACCTGCTGACCTGGTGGTAGGGCCTTCTTTTTGGAGATCACTCTCCCTGGATGCTGGGGTCTCCGTGACTCCTAGCCCTGGTACTGTAGTCAGCGTTTGGCAAACCTGGGACCTGTAGTCCTCCAGGGGTTCCGGTAGTCCCTACTGGGTGTAAAGAGTCCCTGTAGGCGCGGACCCGGTGTCCGGTATATATCTCGGGGTGAGCATGGTATGCTCCTCTGCCCCCCTTGCTACTTCTTCCTTCTCCTCTTGCCTTCGGTCCACTCAAGGCCCTCACTAGGCCTTCACACGTGCCGTAGGCCTTGGCTCGCCTAAGCACCGCAGCAGCGTGCTGATCTTCGCTGATCTCTGAGCGTCAGCATGCTCTCTGCTCACAGACTGAACTCTGACTGAGCTCCAAACTAAACTGAAACTGAGCTGCCTGGCTCCACCCTCCCTATATATATCCTTATCAGGGCTCCCTCTGCTTGTCTGCCGTGGTAGGGTGGAGGTGTGTGAATGTGTGAGGGCCTCTTGTGGAGAAGTCCATCCATGCACCCTTCTGGGTTCTGTGGCACCAATGCGCCGCAGGGCGCCACATTCCCCCCTAGTAAAACTCAGTACTCCTGGAAGCATTTTTCTCAGAACAGGTTAACAATAACATTTCTTCCCTTTATGGGAGGCACTTTTCTTGAACGTTACAGGTAACAACAATAACAAGTATAATAATTATAATAACATTAAAGTTACAGCAAGTCCCATAACCTGGTGTCCATTTCACCGATGAAGGAAAATGAGGGACCCGCCTGAAAACCCTCAATGTAGGCCCTGGGCGTGGCTACAGGGCATATGTGATCCAGGTGCTGGACCACGTCTTCGGCCACGCCAAACGGGTCTTTGTTCTGTGGTCACTTAAGGGGCACTCCAGGGAGTGCAACTATGTACATGAACAGTTTTTGGGCTGCTCACAGTCCTCAGCCACTGAGTCCTTTATATATACCCTTACGGGTTGCTAAATAAACACATATATTTCAGTTTATACAATAAACATTATGCAATACCCTCCTGGGTAACTATTTATACTGCAGGTATTTTTAACTTACTCCTTATACCTGACAGGGGTCTGGCCTTTGGTGCTACGTGATGACCTACGTAGTACGGGGATGCGTGTAGTGTGGATGCTTGCGCTATTTTCCGCTCTATGTGTTGGTGGACTGCAAGACTGCCTTAACCTCTCTATGAGACTGGCAAGTACACTGGTTACTGGGCCTACTGGCTCTGCTTCTGCCGGTGATCCTTCTTGAGCAGGCTCTTCTGGGGCACTTACAGGTCCTACTTGCAGTGAAGGGTCTTTTGGCTGTTGGTAAAAGTGTATCACAGGTATTATTACCGCTCCATCCAATTGAGGCCAATCTGCTGGGAAATCTCCTAAGTCAGTATGGAGTACTTCTTCTTTAGACTCCTCCGGTACGGTGAGAGGTACTTCCTCCTGGGGCTTCAACAGACTTGGGCACAACTTCAGATGGTCTCTCGATACCGTTGCAGTTGTTCTTCCTCCGTGTTTGCTAATTAGACAGGTTTTCCTATTGTCGAATCTGGAATTCAACACAGTGTAAGGTTCTCTTTCCCACTGGTCGTCAAGTTTGTGGTTTCTCCTTTTTCGTTTTAGCACAACTTCTCCAGGTGTTAAGGGTTCTGCTGGAGCACTCTTGTTGTACTGTGCTTCCTGTTTGTCTCTTACCCTATTCAGACTGTCTTCGACACAGGCCTGTACTCTCTTGTACTGCTCCTGTCGCGTTGTGTCCCAGTCTTCAGTGGACATATCTGCTTCTGGCTCTACCACTCCAAGCTCCAGGTCCATGGGCAACTTTCCGGGTCTTGCTCTCATGAGGTACGCTGGAGTACAATTGGTGGAACTCACAGGTATGTGATTGTACAGATCTACCAGGTCAGGTAGTTTGTCTGGCCACTGGTTTCTTTCCTCTAGAGGTAAGGTCTTCAACAGGTCGATGACTATGTTATTCATCTTTTCACATAACCCATTGGTTTGGGGGTGGTATGGTGTAGTCTGGATCTTCTTACACCCGTACAGATGGCAAAACTCTTTGAACAGCTCGGCTTCAAAGGCAGGGGCTTGATCCGTCAACACCTTATCCGGGTATCCATGGGGCCAGCAGAAGTACGCCTGAAACGTCTTTGCCGAAGTCTCTGCCATCAGATCCTTGACTGGGGCTACCACCAGGAACCGGGAGTAGTGATCCACCATGGTCAGGGCATACGAGTAGCCTGACCTGCTGGGTGACAGCTTGACGTGATCCAGAGCGACGATCTCCAGAGGCTGGGTTGTCTTGATGGACTGCAGGGGTGCCTTCTGGCTGCTGTAGTCTTTTCTTCTGAGGCTACAGGGTCCACAATCCTGGCACCACCTCTCTATGGAACTCCGCATTCCAACCCAATAAAACCGATTCTTCAGGAGGGTTTCCAGCTTCTTCCAGCCAAAGTGCCCTGCTTGATCGTGGTAGGCCTCCAGCACCATCTGGATGTCTCTCCTGGGCACTACGATCTGCCATACCATCTCATGGGTCCTAGGGTTGACATACCTTTGGCACAGCTTCTCTCTATAGATGAACAGCCGACTTCTCTCATTCCACAGTTGCTTGGCTTGTGGAGACGCGTCCTTCTCCAGGGAGGAACCTTCCTGGGTTATCAGTTCTTTAATACGGCTGACAACCGGGTCACTGTCCTGGGTCTCCTTCCAACTGTGGTGAGGCAAAGGGTTTAGTGTCTTACCGCGATACCTCCTGGAGGTGCGCTGCTCGTGGACCATTCCATTTCTGTGGAAGGCAGGTAGCTCAATCTCCTCCAGGTCATCCACTTCTTCTTCAGTATCCGACTGGTGCGGCATTCTGGATAGGGCATCGGTGTTGACGTTCTTGTGGCCTCCCCGTTACTTGATGGTGAACTGATAGTTTGACAGCCGGGCCATCCAACGCTGTTCCATGGCTCCCAACTTAGCTGTCTCTAGATGAGTCAAGGGGTTGTTGTCAGTGTAAGCTGTGAATTTACTGGAGGCCAAGTAGTGCTTGAATCGTTCAGTGATGGCCCAGACCAAGGCCAGGAACTCCAACTTAAAGGAGCTATAGTTTTCCGGATTTATCTCGGTCGGACGAAGCTTCCTGCTAGCATAGGTGATCACCTTCTCCTTGCCATACTGCTTCTGACTCAACACAGCTCCTAGTCCCTTGTTGCTGGCATCAGTGTACAGCAGGAACGGTTGGCTGTAGTCAGGGTAGGCTAGGATTTCTTCGCCGGTCAGGATCTCTTTCATCACTGCAAAGGACTCAGCCTCTTCTTTACCCCACTGGAAGGGGAGGGTTCTTGCCTCTGTGGGACTGTCCTACCAGGAGATCTTGCAAAGGTGCTGCCTTCTTGGTGTAGTCCTTTACAAACCTCCGGTAATACCCGACCAGTCCCAGGAACTGACGTACCTCCTTGAGATTCTTCGGTTCCGGACATTTCTGGATGGCGGTGACCTTCTCCGGGTCTGGTGCTACTCCTTCTCGACTGACGATGCACCCCAGGTACTGAACCTTCTTTTTGAACAGGTGGCACTTGGAAGGCTTCAATTTCATCCCATACCGGGACAACGACTCAAATACCTCCGCCAGGTGCTTCAAATGGTCCTCATACGTCTTAGAGTACACTATCACATCATCCAGGTATAGCATCATGGTCTCGAAGTTACGGTGTCCCAAACAGCACTCCATCAATCTCTGGAACGTTCCCGGGGCATTGCAGAGTCCGAACGGCATACTGTTGAACTCGCAGAGTCCCATTGGGGTAGTGAAGGCCGTCTTCTCTCGGTCCTCTTCAGCAACTGCTACTTGCCAGTACCCACTAGTGAGGTCAAGGGTAGAGAAGTAATTTGCATACTTTAGTGCAGCCAGGGATTCCTCTATACGGGGCAAAGGGTATGCATCCTTGTGTGCTATGCGATTTACCTGTTTGTAATCTACACACATCCTCATGCGTCCATCCTTTTTCCTGACTAGGACCAGGGGAGCTGCCCAGGGACTACAGCTATCTCTTATTACCCCTGCCTTCTACATGTCATGCAACATTTCCTTCGCTTTCTGGTAGTGTGCTGGTGGTATGGGCCTGTAACGTTCTTTGATGGGTGGATGGTCACCTGTGGGTATATGGTGTTGTACCCCTTTAATCCTCCCAAAATCAAGTGGGTGTTTGCTGAATACTCCCTCATATTCCTGAACCACCCTGTGTACACCCTGTTTCTGATGCACAGGAGTGGCATCAGTCCCAACATGGAGCTGTTGACACCAATCCCCCACCTGGGTTTCCGAGTCGTTATCCTCCACGCTGTCTGGTGAGGTTAAGGACTCCACTGTGTGGATAGCGTTGTTATTTACAGTGTACAATCTGGCAACAGTGGCATATCGTGGTAATTTGCGTTCATCCTCTCCATAGTTTAGGAGGCGTACGGGCACCCTCCCATTGCGTACATCCACTACCCCTCTCGCAGTTAAGAGTGTAGGTCTATGTTCCGAGCTAAGGGGCTCTACTACCGCCTGGTAGCTCTGTCCTCTGAGACCTATTGCTGCTGTACACCAAATCAGCATTTCACTCATCGGGGGAATCACAATGGGTATCGGGTCTGTCACCCGTACATTACCAATTTCACCACCTGTTAGCTTTACCTGTTGCTGGTACATAAGGGCTCGGATCTCTTTCTGGAGCACCCTCCTCTGCCCTGGTTTGGCGGTGTCACCAATCTGTTGGAGCAAAAACAACACTTCTCCCAAACAGTTACCGACAATATTTTTACCAAGTATCATATACAAGTCTGTATCACCAGGATTAGACTCCACTACAATCAGTCCTTGGTCCGTTAGTTTCGCTCTCCCCACCTTCACTGTCAGGTTCTTAACCCCTACTAGGTTAAGAGGAAGGCCGTTAGAGGCATACACGGAGAGGTTCAGGGCTGGCGGCTGGAGTTCATCTACGGACCAGTACCTTTTGTAGAGGACATCAGGTATGATGGTTACCTGAGATCCAGTGTCCAGCAGGGCAGGTGTCGCGATGCCATCCAGCACAATGGACAGGAAAGGTCTTCCTTCCACGAACCGGTGGTACCAGCCTGATGGGCCTGCTTGATCTACTCCTGAGTGTCGGCCCTCGGCCCCAGGGTTTGATCATTTAAAGGACAGTTCCGCACTGTGTGGCCTGCCTTCTGGCAGCGGTAGCAGATGAATTCTCCTGGAGGTCGACGTTGGTTGTTGGTCCTCCCACGGGGTGGTGTTGTCCTCCTCCGGGGTGGGGTTGTCCTCCTACAGGGTGGCGTTGTCCTCCTTTTCCTCCTCATCCAGGGGACTTCCTCAGGGCTGTCAGCCAGTAGGATCCTTCCTTCCGGCTCAGGCTCCGTCTGTAGCTTCAGGGTGCTCAGGACAGTGGCCAGGGTTTTACTTAACTGGCACACTTCAGAGCGTAGGCTGTCCAGCTCGCTAGGAGGCACTGTTTGCATCTTTGTTTCAGCCGTTACTGAAGGAGCAGTGGGTGCTGCGGGCACTGGGGTGGCCCCACCCTGGTAACGCTGGATAGCAGTATCTGTTTTTTCCAGGGGTTGCAGACCCTTTATAGCCATGTCTTTAAGGGTGTCAAAGGTGGCATCTGGATGGTCTAAGGCCCACCACTGTACAGTCCTGCTCTACTCTTGGGACCTCAACCCCCGGATGAACTGTTCCTTCAGCATTTTATTTTCGTTTTGTATGCTGGCTGGACTAACCTTATTCAGGGCCCGCAGGGCTTCCTGTAAGCGCCAGGCGTAGTCCCGGACACTGTCCTCAGGTTTCTGGACACAGTGGTAGAACCTCATCCGGAGATCTGTCTCAGTGCGGTTTTCAAACACAGCTTGCAGTCTCTTAAAGATGATGGATACTGATTCCTGGTCTGCGGCTGGCCATGTCTCAACTTCCCGCTCTGCGGCACCAGTCAACTGTCCAATTACAACAGCGGCTCTCTGTTTGCCTGTCATAGAGTACATGTCCAGCACACCGCATATTTTTCTCTTGAATCCGGACAGGGTGTCTGGTTTGCCGTTATACTGGGGGAGCCATTTCACTCCAGGGATGTACGGCAGGGCCATGGGTATCAACGCGGGTCACGACCCCTGCTGGTGGAGCGGACGCTCTGGCCTGTGCAGCGCCGGGCGCAAATTGGGCATCAGGAGCATTAACCGGTGCTCCGGCGGCTTGCTGTTGGTCGGCCATGGTTGCGCCCCCCTAGTGAACCAGAGCCTACCTTTTTCACTTCTCATCCGGTAGGCCGCAGCTCCGCGGGCGACGATCTTCTTCCAGGACCTTGCGTCACTCGAGTCTGACGTCAGAGCGTCCTCTGGGCTCCTTCCAGGACCTGACGCTTCCTGGTTCGACGTCAGGGGTGGGGTGTGTGCGCTTCCAGCGGTGATGCCTCTCCGATTCCCGCGGTTACGCCACTCTTCTTCCCGCGCAGCGACAGGAAAATGGCAGACAATGGCGGGAAATCTCGGGAATGGCTGGAAACCTTCACCACAGTGAGTATCACAGTCTTTTAAGGCGCACAGTACCCGGTGGCATCTGGCACGAAATCCTGTTCGTGACGCCAAGACATGACGCGCCCCCTGGGCCGTGGGAGTACTCGGCAGCCGGGCCTCTGCGTAATCCGGTGGGGGATATCACGGTGGCTGGCCCGGTCCGTGACCCAGGGCGGTCAGTAAAAAGGGGAATTTATAGGGGATTTGGAAAGTTTGTGACGCCACCTGTGGAATGCGGCAAAAGGGGTGCCGCCGCTGCGAAGCAGTCCTCTGGAGCGGGTGTTACGGCAGCAGGGATGGTGTGGCTCTCCACAGGTAGAGCTAGCTCCAGGGCAGCGTGGGGTGTAATGGAGGATGCTTGGGAGAGACGGCAGGACGGTCCCGGAGGAAAGACGGACACTCACACGGGGGTAAGCTTCAGTATCTTTACTGGTGATGTTGCAGGAACGGTCCAGGGTACTCCGGGCGAAAGGTGCACACACCCATCAAAGTTATGAAACATGGCAGTGTTTCTTATACCAGAAACATTACTCCAGTCTCTGACTAGAGATACATTTCCAGCATGGCGGACGCCACTAATAACTTGCACCAAATTGAAGTGGTGTGTGCCTCTTAATCAATCTTGCGTGTCTTATTCCTGCACACCCCTCATTAATTCTGGCATATAAAACGCCAATCTTATTGAATAGTGGCCTATGTCTTTTTGTATTAATAGGAATGGGCTAATACAAGCCGCACACAATCTACTTATTCAGGGTCTGATCTTGTTTGCATCTGCTATAAATCTTAGGACAGAACTGGTTGGACAGTTTCAGTGCAGGCAGAGAACTATTCTTCTCCGGTTAACCATATTATTACTTAATCTTAGGAATGTTGATTTTCAAGAATGTATTGTATGTGCCCCGTTTGTAACAGGATGCCTTCTTGCTCTACTGCTCAGATATATAGGGCGTCATCTGGTCCTAAAATTAGATCAGTATATAAAGGAGCTAAGGACATTTTTTTACATAGTGCAGACACGGGACAGTTTTGTTGGGTCGTGCATCCAGACACAACTCTAGCTCTCTATTCCTTGTTTAAGACAATACTTGTGTCTTACTGTTGCATAGTAATTTTATGACTTATTCTCATTTAATTAAGTGACAGCTGATGGCTTGGATATATTATAACCCAATGATCATTGGCGGTCGAACCTCGGGAACCCCTACTAATCCTGAGAATGAAGTTGCCTCCGTGCTGCCATGCACTTAATAGCATTCACAGTTTTTCCCAACCCACCCGCTGCATTGCATGGATTTACTCAAGTGAATAAGACTGTCTGCAGTTCTCTGTGCCAGAAAGAATTGGAAAGAGTATTTAGAGGTCATATCATCAGCAATATGCTATCAATTACTAAAATGGGCATAGCGCTTTAAAAGGCTATTCTAACTTGACCCTGATAATGTTTAATAGAAAAAAGTTTAACAACATTGGAATATAGTTTATATTTCTGTTGTCAAGATATTTGTATGTTAGTAATCATGTTTACATTCACATTCTGGAAACTTGTATACAGTTAGTCCGTCTCCCAGATGAAAAGTGAGTAAAATTGTATCCAGTTTAGGCAATAGTCTGTGAGCTATACAACCTTATACAACCTTGTGCAAATCTTGCTAATGTGTTTAGCTCACAGAGCATTGCTCAGTAAACCCATACACAAATAATCGTGCACAGAAAAACAGAACAAAACAAAATAAGAATCTCCTGAACCCTCCTTCACGCATTTCAGGGATACATTGCTGGTAATGTGGTTCCCAACTGTGAGATGATGGAAGGATGCCGGCATACACAGTAGTTAAAGAACTTTGTATCATGAAGGTCGTATGCTCATTGTAAGTACCTGCTTACCAAAGTCAACTAAGTTGACTTTAGCTCATACTAAAAGAGGTTGTCCAGGTTTGGCAGGAAAGTCTGCAGTCACTCTATTTAACTGCAGACTTTGGAATCCTCACAATGAGCATAGGTTGCTATCAGGATTCTCCAGTGTTGGCTGTGATACTGTGCGGTCATGTGACCTCAGGTATGCAATATGTAAACTTTAGGCCACATCCTGACTAGACATGTGCGGCCTTGCTTAATTCACTGATATTAAGTGTGGCTGTGCCTGTCTAGCCAGAATGTGGCTTGGAGTAGGCATATCGCACATTTGCTGTCACGTGATTGCCCTCTCCCAGTGCTGGCACCAGTGAATCCTGACAACACGCGCCATGCATATTGTGAGGATTCACATATCTGCAGTCACAGAGTGACAATAAATTTTCATGCCAAAACTGGACAACCCTATTAACGTAGCAATTGAGCTAAACAGTTAGCTATTTGATAGTTGTAACAAGACTTTTTGCTGACACTTTTAACAGTGTGCTAGAAATTTCCTCAGTACACCTATCTCTGTATCTGTATGCCAGCAGCGCCATAGACACTTTAAGGCTGCGTGCCCACAATACGGATTTAATGCGTTTCCGTGACGCCATTTCCGCCGCGAAAAAGCATTAAAAACGCTTGTTAAGTTGTCTGCCATGTTCCCAATGATAATCCGCATGTGCTGTGCATATGCTGCGGAGATTTCAGCTGCAGATTATCATTGCGGAAAAATCCGCAGCACAACCATTCATTTTGCGAAGTCGCCGCCATTGACTTGCATTGGACTGCATAACATCCGCATGACTACACGTACACATGAGGATATTATGCGATTCATTGCGCGGCTGGTACCTGGGTCTGGAGAAGAGGAGACTCTCCTCCAGACCCGGGTACCATAGTACCTGCACTTAAAAAATAATTTAAATAATAATAAAAAACATATACTTACCTTCTGATGGCCCCCTGTCTGCTCCCAGCGGTGCTGCTGGCTCTTCGGCTACTCGCGGTACTGTAAAAGGACCTTCCATGTCGTCATTTAGTCATGTGACAGGCCACGCGACCGCTGACATCACATGACTAAATGACGTCATGGAAGGTCCTTTTTAGAGCACCGCGTGCAGTCGAAGACACTGGACACACTATACAGGAGACGGGGGGCCATCGGAAGGTGAGTATAATGTTTTTTTTTATTTTTCAACATTTTTATTCTTTTTTTTACTATTGATGCTGCATTTGCAGCATCGTAACTTGGTCACACAACATAAATCCATGCCGGTTGCATGGATTTATATAGTGTGACCAAGTTGTCAAGCTCTTTTCCAAGTGATTCTAAAATCACTTGGAAAAGGGCTTGATAACCCGCATGCAGAAATGCTTGCAAAAAATGCTTGACAAACACTTCTACCTGGCAGAAAAAACGCATGTAAAATCCGCATGCTTTTTTTCTGCCAGGGAGACGCAAAAATGCTCCTCAGCATTTCTGCATCGTGGGCACTTAGCCTAAGTGTTGGTCACAGTCCCTGACATGGTCATCTCTCTCTGGCAGCAATATTCTGTAGTAGCTTGATTGATACTTTACATTCACTTGCTGCCCACCCTGTCACAGTCCCTCACCCACATAGTCATTAGTCTCTAGCCATCTCTTCTGTGGTGCTCCTCTTTAGAGTCTGTCATCATCTTCCAGGCTCTTCTGGTGTGGCCGCTATCTCTAGATACCAATGGTGGTGCGCCTTAGCCAGAATAGAGTGCATGCTCCACCTCACTGTTAACTGGCTGCCTAATGGTGCTGATGTATCTTAGGCACAACCTTCTTCTGTGGTAGTCTGTGTCATCTATAAGTCTGACATCTACTGGCAGAAAAGCCTTTTTTATTATGCTCTTTAAGACATGACAAGGAAAATGAGGACACCTGCTACGCTCACCACACACTGAACCATGACCCAACAATTGTCTCACCTGCAATCTAGTGCAAAACCATAAAATGACTACTTTTGAAAGCTTAGACATATACTCTGCTACTCAGAGACACCCTGCTCAAGGCATTTTTGACTCTAGCTCCCTGCTAACTCAAGATTTGATGTCATGACTTGCATCTCCCATGTGGACTAACGTCTACCAGATGCTGTACTGATTAATAAGTTACACTAATCATAGATGAATATGGCAGAACATAATCATAATATTGCATATACGTTTCATCCCTGCAACATATCTAACTAATACTAATTAGCTGCAGTATCTACTGGCGTTCTCAGTGCATTTTAGCATGCCACAGCATTATATGACATAGTATTATTAAGACATTTGCACTATAATAATGCAACTTAGGTAAGACAATAAGATCAATGGCAACCCTGATTTGGAATTAAGTCGGTGAGAAATTGAGGGTTGTGTGAGACCTTCACCTTTGAATGTCACCAAGTGCCCTGGACATCATGGTGACTTGTTGGCTGCCCTGCGGTCTGCAAAATGGCCTGAGCATGTGTAAGGAGATGGACATGTTGCCAAGTTCCCCCTTGAAGAAACAAATTTATTTGAGTTGTGGTGAAGTAGTGAGGAACAACGACTAAAGAGGACCAATAGAGAGAGTACAGAGGAAAGGTGAAGACAGAGACCAAAAGAGAAAAGAAGGAAAGAAAGTGTGGTAGAAAATGGTTAGAGTTATAAAGGAAACATTCATAAGACTGTGTACCCGCTATATCTTGCATATATCACTATCAAATTCCCGTTCAGTAAAAAGTTTTTTTTTGATTGGTGGTCTCCCTCATTGAATTGTCCAACACCAGGTCCTGGCAAACCAGCTACATAGGTTACGTGCAGCCTGCTCAGGTGTAGCACCCTCCTATCACAAGTCCACACACTCAGCCAGGACCCCAACTTTTATGTAATGTACCGGGGAGCAAAACACACAAGTACCTTGTCCACGGCTACCGCCCCGCTACTTTATACATGTTCCAGTTCTGTAAACTAGGGGGTTAGCTGAAAATAGTGGGACTAGAACAAGTGGGAGTTAGTTAGAGAAGAAACTCTCTTCGTACATAGAGTGAATGTGTAACTAGTATAATGTAAGTTACAAGGTGAAACTAAGTTGGGCATATTAAAATTGGTGTACTAACACAGACATTGGTGAAGTTGAGACTAATCTGTGTGAAGCATTGATTGATAATATGTTGGTGCCACTACCTACAAGCTGAGTGGCCCTATGAGGAGCAGCACTGAGGGTATGGATAGTGTCTCCAAAGGAGCACAACTCTTGGTGGACTGATTACTGGTACATTGCACTAGTGAAGTGGATAAAGGGTTTTTCAGACACCTATTTGACCTTCTGACCCACTTATCCTTTCTGTTGCTGTGGCCACTGTCAGCAAAGACATGTCTGCACATGCACGGCTCTCGCTGTTGAAGAAGAAATGCCAGATTTTGTCAGGATAAGGACATTGTTTGCATAGGGTGTTCTACCACAGTCCTAAACCAATGTGTGTCCAAGACAACTAAAGAGGGGCATTGCCAAATGGTTTAAATGGTTTAACGTATTGAAAGCGCAAGGGTTCATCAAATTAAGCAATGACCTCCAAAAGTTACAAAGCTTATCTTAGGGAGAAGAAGTAGAGTTTTACATGGAGAAAGTAGAATGGAGAAAGGGCAAGTTGGATTGCTTATTTCATTCATCTTGGAGGGACACAAGCGCAAATAGGCAGAGTTTGAGAATGGCTATTGAACTCGGCTGTGTCCAATCAGTGTTGCATCCTCAAATGTCTAATGTTAGATGAACATCTGCATATGTGGTGGATATACAACATCATCTAAGCGGGTACCCAAATTCTTTTTCATCGGTCATAGCTATTCCAATATACTATTTAGATATATACAGTATATCTAGGGGGCCCATGGCCATATCTCCTCATTATGATGCTTTATTCTCCATCATTGTAGCACATATCACGGCAGGGAGCTCTCCTGGCGGTCCACTGCCGACAATACAGAATGGCCGTGCAGCTCCAGGGAAGCTCCTGTTGCCTCTCCTGTGTGGTGCCACAAGTAGAAGTGGAGCCTCAGGGACCGGAGCAGAGCTCCGGGGGGACAGAAGCGAAGTGAATATGTTTTTTTTTGTAAATATGAGTATGGGATGTGTGCCTGCCTATATATATTGTATATGGGCTATGTTATGTGGGGGCTCATTCTGTATATAGGAGCCTATGTGAGGGCTCATACTGTATCTAGGGAGCTATGTGCGGGCTCACACTGTATATAGGGGGCTCATACTGTATATAGGAGGCTATGTGGGGGCTCATACTGTATATAGGGAGCTATATGCGGGCTCATACTGCATCTAGGGAACTATGTGCAGGCTCACACTATATAGGGGACTATGTGAGGGCTCGTACTGTATATAGGGAGCTATTTAAGGGCTCATACTGTATATAGGAATCTGTGAAGGCTCATACTGTACACTGTGTTCCAAATTATTATGCAAATAATATTTTCTCAGATTTTCCCAAATTACCTATATGAATTGCAGTCATTGTAATTTTCCAGTCAAATAACTATTAGAGTACAATTGAAAGGTTTTTGTACAAACTGCCTATGATAACAGTATATTTTTTAAAAAATAAAACACTCAAACTGCACTCAAAATGCATGTTCCAAATTATTATGCACAGCAGAGTTTTCAACCTTTTCATTTTAATAAAGAACAAAAAAATGGTCATTTTTGAAATTATAAGCATTAGCAGGTTATTACAAACTGAAATCAAACAGTTTTAAACTCAAAACTTTATTCTAGGTGATGTTACATTTGCACATAGGACTCCTTGTTCGAAAGGAGCTTCTGAACTCTCTCGTCCATTGAATTTGTCAGGTTTTGGATGGTTTCTGCTTCAATTGTTTTGCATGAGGACAGAATACCCTCCCAGAGCTGTTGCTTAGATGTGAACTGCCTCCCACCATCATAGACACTCCTTTTGATGATGCTCCAGAGGTTCTCAATGGGGTTGAGGTCAGGGGAGCATTGGGGCCACACCATAAGTTTGTCCCCTTTTATGCCCACAGCAGCCAGAGATGCAGATGTGTTATGTGCAGCATGAGACGGGGCATTATCATGCATGAAAATGATCTTGCTGCGGAATGCATGGTTCTTCTTCTTGAACCATGGCAGGAAGTGCTGTTTGAGAAACTCAACATACATTATGGAGTTCATCTTTACCCCTTCAGGGATCCTAAAAGGGCCGACAATCTCTCTCCCCATGATTCCAGCCCAAAACATTACTCCACCTCATCCTTGTTGGCGCCGTAGCTGTGTTTGCATGGGGTGTCCATCAACCAGCCATCCTCCACTCTATCCATCTGGACCATCGAGATCATTTCATGCACGGGTGGCGTAGTCGGACAATATAACACTATTAAGACACTGATTTGACCACCCTGGGCATGGGACCGGGTCAACGCCACGGAGACTACAACCCCCAGCGATCCGGCTCCGAGTGTTCCCCGCACAACACAGGCCCAGGGGGGGCGTCATATGTAGAGGGCTATATGGGAGCTCATACTGTATATAGGGAGATGTCAGCATACTTAATTCTGCTCAATAATAAGTGACACAATTAATCTAAAAAATTATTAAATTAATATGTTAATATTAATATTGACGAGAATAACTTTCAGCCTATTGGTTCGGCCTCCACAACACTCACGGTCTCTCATGGGGCCCCGTAGAAAAATTAATCTCCCACCCCTGCTCTATTTTGTATAGCGCTATGTTATGTATAGTGCGTTACATAAGGGAAAAATTTGACATGCACCGCTATCTGTCGCTTTCCATCTACAAATGTGCACCAGAGCACCTGTGTGCTACTTGCATGAGCTATCACAGGATCTATCATGTGAAATGTTACGTGATACATCAGGTACCTGGAAAGGGGTGGGGGGGGGCATGCCTTCTTCAGACATATTATTCAAAATGTGTCAGAGCTCTGGCATTCATTCTGTTTCACGTATTTATTTATTAGACTTTTTTGTACTTCACCGACAAGGGAGCAAGGCTTAGTGAGAAAGGAGGGTATGGTTTAAGAAAACAATTTGGATAAAAATAAAAGGTCTAGAGTAGTCAAACCAGGAGGTGGTAAAGTTAGAGAAAGTGTCTAAAGACGTGCCACATTTATCTCTGATAATAAATGTAAATGTGACTGTAAATATTTGTAATATGTAGTCACTAGTGATGAGGAAGCACGCTGGCCACTATTCGGTATTCGCCCGAGCATGTCAGTGCTCGAGATGCTCGGCGAGCATTTTTGGAATGCTCGGACGAGAGCTCGAGTCCCCGCCCTGCATGTTTGCTGCTTTTTAGGCAGCCAATTAGCATGCGATTACCTCCAGTCATTGTAATGCTGCAGCAATGTTGGTTGTGGCATTACAGTGATTGTTTGGCCGCATAGTGTCATCGGGTCTATATAAGACCCGGGACCCTATGCTCGTCACAGTCTACTCCAGGAAACAGGCAGAGTAGGGAGAGGTGCTACTGAGGGAGAGAATTGGTGGTTGTTTTAGTGAGTTAGTCCACAGCATTACAAACCTACACTAACAGTCCTTCTAAGAACCAATTCTACTGAATATTAATCCTGGTGATAGCAGTAGTTAGGCAGGCAAAGTTTGTGCAGAGTTTATACAACAGAACATTTTTGGGAACGTGACAAATATTATGCTCCATTTAAAATGGGCAAGGCGCATGGCAAGGGACGGAGAAGTGGAAGTGATGGTAATGGTGAACGCAGAGGCAGAGGCCGTGGGCAAGCTGAAATTGTGCCTGCTGAGGGAGCACAACAAGCACCCACATCATGTCGCCCTACCTTCCTGCCCACTTTCTAGGGGGCTGCGGAACACCACTATTGAAGCCAGACCAGTGTGAAAAGGTTGTTGGTTGCATAGCAGATAATGCTTCCAGTCAGTTTGCCACCACCACCACCCTGTCTTCCACACGGTCCAGTCTCTGTAGCCGTTGAGCATGGACCACATATTCCTCACCCTGATCCTCCTTCCTCCCACCATGCTGAGTGCCCGGAGACAAGTGATCCCACAATTGGATACTCTGAAGAGCTGTTCACATTTCCATTTATAGATTCGGGCCTCTCAGCCAGCCCGCTTGAAGCGGGGCATGAGGAGATTGCATGTAGGAATGCCCAAATATTTGAGCAGCCACGGTCACACGAAGGTGACGGGGGGCTTCCAGTCAGTTTGCCACCACCACCACCCTGTCTTCCACACGGTCCAGTCTCAGTAGCCGTTGAGTATGGACCACATATTCCTCACTCTGATCCTCCTTACTCCCACCATGCTGAGTGCCCGGAGACAAGTGATCCCACAATTGGATACTCTGAAGAGCTGTTCACATTTCCATTTATAGATTCGGGCCTCTCACCCAGGCCGCTTGAAGCGGGGCATGAAGAGATTGCATGTAGGAATGCCCAAATATTTGAGCAGCCACGGTCACACGAAGGTGACGGTGGGAAAGTGCAATTAATGTCGCAAAAGGTGGATGATAATTAGTCACAATTGCCAGCAAGTCAGGAGGAGGCCTAGGGTGCGTACGTGGAAGATGAGGTGGTGGACAATGAAGTCACTGACCCAACCTGGGAAGGTGATGACTTGCCCCCTGGGCCGTGGGGCACTCGAGACCAGACTTCAGGGCAATACTGGGAGTAGTAGTGGCGACCCGGTCCCGTGGCTCAGGGTGGTCAGACCAGTGGTAGTCTATGATGTGTTTTAGGTAATGTCCGACTACGCCACCCGTGGATTGCGGTCAGGGAGGACCGCCGCTGCAAGGCAGAGCGCTGAGGCTGGTGTTGGGGATGCAGCAGGGAATAGTGTAGCCTCAGGGCAGTGTGATAGGATGCTGGGGGTGATGGTGCAGGCACAGCAGTAACCACACAGAGTCCAATAATGCAGTCCAGGGTCTTTTACTGATCTTATCATAGACCCAACAGGAGTACAGGGTAGGAATGGACCTGGGTGTCTGAGGGCATTCAGGCGAGCTCCGCTGGTCAGGGTGAGTGGGTAGGCCTACCGTTCTCTCTCTGCCCTTGCTGACTATCTCCCCCTTTAGTGGTATGATAGCCCACGTCCCTGAGCTTGCCGTGTACTACGCCTGTATGGCTTGCGACTCGGGCCTTAGGTACCTGTAGCTTCTCCGTGCTGTACCGGTCCCTCTGTGTGGCGGAACCTCCAGGCTTCTTGGCCAAGGGACCTGAAATCCCTTGCGGGTTGATGATCTGCTGCAGGACTTGCAATCCTGACAGCCTCGGACCCCAGTGTCCGGTATGTAGTTTCTCTCTGTCAGGACCGGCTCTTGTCGCCTCTGTCCCTGACTTTCTGCTCCTCCTTTGCCTCCTGGACTCCTCGGCTGTGGCTGACCTGTCCCTCTCTTCTGAGAACCCTTCTGGATGCTTCAGAAGCGGGTCCTGGTCTCTCTAACCCTGCCCTCAGTACCAGTTTTTATAGGGGCAGCCTGCTCCCCCTACTGGCCTGGGACAGGAGGTGCGGCATGCAAATGGTCCATGAACAGAGAACCTCCCTCCTGCTCTCAGACACAGCCTTACAAGTTTGTGGCATCCAGGCCTGGGGTGACACATTCCCCCCTAGGAAAGCTTAGTACTCCGGGACTAAACAAGAAACACGATACAGGGTATAAATTATAACATAAATATAACAGAGAAGAAAACAACAAACAACACCACATATTGAGTTCTTTAGGTCACAGTATGGCCTGTGACCGGGTGTCCATATCACCAACAAAAGAAGAGGGTCACAGTATGATGGGTGACCGGGTGTCCATTTCACCAACACAACGGGAGCCTTAACCAGGTAGGGGTCTGTCGTTGCCCCGAGTCCTTGACAGTCTTTATTCTTTCCTTTGGTTAGGCTCCGAACATATTTACAAGGAAGTCCCGGTTACTCAAAGTTCATAACCTTTTAGTCCATTTGTCACTATGAAAAACTGGAAAACAGTATTAATAACCAGGGTACAAACATAACACATTAAATATATACATTATACATTTAGATCTTCCAGCGAGCTGGCATTTGACCCCTAGTGCTCCTGGTTGACCTCCTTAACCCACTGCCTGGTGGTGGACCAACCTGGCTTTCCCCACTATCATTGAGGGTACAGCCACTAGCTGGGTGTACAGGTAGGGCAGGTAGCTGTCTGCGGGTCCTTTGGCTTACCACAGGTATGGCAGGCTCACTGTCAGCAGAGGGTAGACTCTCCTGGGCTGCTGGCGTGGGTTCTTATGCCTTTGGGGCCGCTTGCTCTTCTTGTTCTTCCTGTCCTCCTGTAGGCTCCTGCTGGGTAGGCTGAAGGAAGTGTAGGACGGGTACCACTATTGCGCCATTTATCTGAGTCCAGGTCCGGGGGAACTCTCCGAGAACTGTGCTGATCATCTCTTCCTTGTCCTCTGTGGGTTCAAGGTCATCTTGATCTTCACTTGGATTCTGTAGTTGCTCGGGCACCGTTTTAGGTGGTCCCTGGAAACAGTACTAGTGGTTTCGCCTCCATCCTCGGTAATCACACATACCTTCGGGTTGTCGTGGTCGGACTGCAGTACTGTGTACGGGTCTCTCTCCCACTGGTCATCCAGCTTGTGAAGCCTTCTCTTCCACTTCAAGACCTGCTCACCAGGTTCCAGGGGACCAGCAGGGGCGTGTTGGTTGAAGAGCCTCTCTTGCTTTTCCCTCTCTTGAGCCAGACTCCTCTCCACACTCTCCTGTACCTTCTTGTACTGTAGCCGCCGTTCCGTATCCCAGTCCGCATCTGGGGAAGTGTCCTCAGGTGTCAGGACTCCCATCTCCAGGTCGACCGGCAGCTTACCTGGTCTTGCTCGCATCAGGTAAGCTGGGGTGCAATTTGTAGCATTCACCGGGATGTGGTTGTACAAGTCAATCAGATCTGGCAGCTTCTCCGGCCACAGGCTGCGTTCTTCCAGGGGTAACGTCTTGAGGAGATCGATGACGATATTGTTCATCTTCTCACACAGCCCGTTGGTTTGCGGGTGGTAAGGCGTTGTCCGAATCTTCCTACAGCCGTAGAGGTTGCAGAACTCCTGGAATACTTTAGCCTCAAACGCTGGATCTTGATCTGTCAAGACCTGTTCCGGATACCCATTTGGACGGCAGAAGTGTTGCTGGAAGGCTCTGGCCGCTGTTTGGGCTGTCAGGTCTTTAACAGGAACCACTACCAGGAACAGGGAGTAATGGTCCACAATTGTCAGGGCATAGACGTAGCCCGACCGGCTTGGAGCCAATTTCACATGGTCCAGAGCTACCAGCTCAAGAGGCTGCCTGGTGACGATGGGCCTCAAGGGTGTCTGCTGGTTGGCACGGTCCTTCCTTCTGAGGTGGCATGGGCCGCAGTCCCTGCTCCACTTCTCGATGGCCCTTCTCATGCCAACCCAGTAGAACCGCTCTCTCAGTAGGAACTCCAGTTTCTTCCACCCGAAGTGTCCCGCTCTGTCATGGTAGGCCTCCAGGACCATTGCTGCATCTCGCCTTGGGACCACTATCTGCCAGGTCAGCTCGTGCGTCCGGTGGTTGACAAGCCTTCTGCACAGCTTACCCTCGTAGAGGAATAGCCTGCTTTTCTCCTTCCATATCTGCTTGGCTTCCTCTGGAGCGTCCGGGCCAGGGCTAGCGTCTGCCTGGGTTAACATGTCTTTCACCAGGCGTATTGCAGGGTCGCTATCTCGTGTTTCAGCCCAGCCGTGGTGGGGTAAGGGATTGAACATGACGGTTGTTAAGTCCTTGTCTCTTACCCGGTGAGAAAGCTGAGTGGCCCCATACCAGTGGAAAGCAGGGAGTTCTACTTCCTCCAGCTCTTCCGAGTCGTCTTCTCCTTCAGGTAGGTGGGGCATTCTTGATAGGGCGTCTGCGTTGGCGTTGGTTCTGCCTGGCCGGTATTTGATTGTGAAGTCATAATTGGATAGCCGGGCCATCCACCGCTGTTCTAAGGCACCTAGTCTTGCATTGTCCAGATGTGTCAACGGGTTGTTGTCCATGTACACGGTGAACTTTGCGGAGGCCAGGTAATGCTTAAACTGTTCTGTGACGGCCCACACCACTGCCAAGAATTCTAGCTTGAAGGAGCTGTAATTCTCCGGGTTTCTTTCAGTGGGCCTCAGCTTCCGGCTGGCATATGCGATCACCCTTTCTCTGCCCTGTTGGTTCTGTGACAGCACGGCTCCCAGCCCCACATTACTGGCGTCTGTGTGGAGGATAAAAGGCTGGCCATAATCGGGGTAGGCTAGGATCTCATCCCCCGTGAGGGCCATCTTCAACTGGCGGAAGGACTTCTCTTCCGGCTTGTCCCACTTGAAGTGTGGCTTGTGACTTCTGGATTTAGATTGCCCTATCAGGAGGTCCTGCATAGGGGCTGCCATCTTATTGAACCCGGGGATGAACCTTCGGTAGTAGCCTACCAAACCCGAGGAATTGCCTCACTTCCTTGATGTTAGAGGGGCTTGGCCAGCTCTTGATGGCTGTAACTTTGTCGGGGTCGGGGGCTACTCCCTCTGCACTCACCACGTGTCCTAGGTATTGGACCTTCGGTTTTAACAGGTGGCACTTTGAAGGCTTCACTTTCAGGCCGTAGCCTGCCAGGGCTTCGAACACCTCGGCCAGGTGCTTTAGATGGTCCTCGTAAGTCTTTGAATAGACGATCACGTCGTCCAGGTAAAGGAGGACCGTCTCAAAGTTTCGGTGCCCTAGACAGCATTCCATCAGCCTCTGGAAGGTCCCTGGTGTGTTGCAGAGCCCGAAGGGCATACAGTTGAACTCGCTCAGTCCCATCGGGGTGGTGAAGGCGGTCTTCTCCTTGTCAGCCTCTGCCACAGGAACCTGCCAGTACCCGCTAGTAAGGTCCAAAAGTGGAGAAGAAATTAGCTGATTTTAGAGCTGCTAAAGACTCCTCTATCCTAGATAACGGGTACGCATCTTTATGGGTGATACGATTGATTTGCCTATAGTCCACGCACATTCTCATGGTACCATCTTTCTTTTTCACCAAAACTAAGGGAGCTGCCCAGGGGCTACAGCTATCTCTAATTACCCCAGCTTCTTTCATTTCTCTCAGCATACCCTTGGCGTTCTGATAATGTGCAGGGGGTACAGGCCTGTGTCTCTCTTTTATTGGTGGGTGGCTCCCCGTGGGGATATGGTGTTCTATCCCTTTTACTCTGCCGAAGTCTAGCGAGTGCTTACTAAAAATTCTCTTGTACTCCTGAACCACCCGGTAGACTCCTTGTTTTTGGTGCAGGGGAGTGCAGTCAGCACCCACATGGAGTTTCTGGCACCAGTCCTCCTTTTGTTTCTTGGAGCCATTACCCTCCTCCTGTGGAGATTGAGGCAACGGTTCCACGGCCCTGATAGCTTTGTGCTCAACAGCAAACAGTTTGGCGAGTGTAGCGTACCTGGGTAGGTGTACCTCCCTCTCCCCAATGTTGAGAATGCGAACGGGCACCCTCCCATGATGGACATCAACCACCCCCTGGGCTGTCAAAATGGTGGGCCTGCTGTCTGAGTACATGGGTTCTACCATGGCTTGGTAGTCTCTGCCTCTCAACCCGATTGCAGTCCGACACCAGATCATCATTTCACTTTTGGGAGGCATGGAAATGGGGAATGGGTCACTCATTCTTACGCTACCGATCTCACCACCAGACAGTTCTACCTGCTGCCATCTCATCAGGGCTCTTATCTCTTTCTGAAGGACCCTCTTTTGGCTGGAGCTCGCATTCATCGCCACCTGCTGTAAAATCACAATTACTTCTGAAAGACAGTTTTCAATTATATTAGTACCCACAGTTATTTTAGGGTGACTTTCACGACGGTCAATGTCCACAATGATCACTCCCTGTGCCGGCAGTTCCACCTTACCAATCTTGATAGTCATCTCTCTGAACCCCACCTGCGGCACGGGTTGGCCATTGCTGGCAATGATGCTTAAGTCATCGTCTGGGTAGCGGGTTATGTCAGCGTCACTCCAGTACCACTTGAAAAGTACGTAGGGGATGGTAGTCACTTGAGACCCGGTGTCCAGCAGTGCACTCATGGGGATACCGTTCAGCACTACGGGTAAGACCGGGCGTCCTCCCACGTACTTATCACGCCAATTAGACGGGCCTGATGACCTTATGCCTGGGGGTTGGCCATCTGCCCCAGGTCGGACCCATTTAAAGTACAGTACCTTGCTATGTGTCCTGGCTGACTGCAACGGTGGCAAATCGGCTGTCCATCCTCAGCGTAGCGGTCGGCGGGCCTCCCTCTGAACGGCGGGATCCTCCTCTGTCGACGCCACGGGACATCCTCCAGACTGGAAGCCAGCCCAATTGGTCTTGACGGTTCCGCCTGCAACGACTGTACAGTCCTGGTTAATGCAGCCACACTCTTTGTTAGCTCCTGGACCTGATGGTGCAGGTCTGCAGGCTGGGATGGATTTAGGGCCTGTGCATCAGCCCCCACAAGGTCTGCGGGGTAGGGCGCTGCCCCCTGGTGGTAAGTGATGGCAGGGCGCCGGGAAGCTACAGCGCCATCTGCTGCGGGTTCTCTGAGCACTCGGATGGCCCGATCCTTGAACTGTGCAAAAGTCAAATTGGGGTTCTGTAGGGCCATGAGGCGCAGCTGGGTTCTGTGGGAGCTTTAGAGCAGACCTTCTATGAACTGGTCAGTCAACAGTTTATCAGAGTCCTGCACGCTACCAGGGTCAGCTTGTTTGATAGCTCTCAGGGCTTCTTGCAGGTTCAAGGCATAGTCTCTGATACTATCCTGGGCCCGCTGCTTACAGCCATAGAACCGCATTTTGATTTCTGCTGAGGTACGGGTATCAAAGGTACTCCGCAGCCGGGTCAGAATGTCCTTTACAGTCCTTTTCTCCTCATCTGACCATGATTTCACGCTGGACTGCACTGGTGAGCTGCCCCGTCAGAATGCTCACTTTCCGTTCTTCTGTCAGGGGATAAACTTTGAATAAACTGTGCAGTCTTTCCCTAAAGCCAGTTAAGGTATGGGGGTCCCCTGAGTATTGGGGTAGCCAGGCTGCTCCGGGGATGTAGGGCATAGAGAACGGCATCATCGCTGCTGCAGCCCCGCTGGTTGTAGAAGGCCCCTCCGTGTCTGTCATCTTCCTCCCCCCTAGTTAAGCGTGGCCTACCTTCCGACGATCCTCTTCTGTAGGCCACGGATCCGCTAGTGCTGCTCCGTGTGAGGACCTGGCGTCGCGTCCTGGTGACGTCAGCGTCGCTCTCTCTCCCTTCCAGGACCTTGCGCAGCGTTGGTGCGTAGGGCGGGGCTTCAAGTCTCGCGCGCTTTGGACGTCCACGCCCCTCTTCTTCCCGCGCGGCATCCTGAAGATGGCGTCCGATGGCGGGAAAACGGCTGAAGGTGGCGGGAACCGATGGAAGATGGCGGGAGACGGCTGAAAATGGAGGGAAACGGCTCCGGATGGCGGGAAACCTCTTCTTCAGGTACGTGTACAGTCTTTTTCAGGCACGCAATACCCGTTTGTGGCGGGTTGGTCACAATCCTGCCGACTACGCCAAAGCTGACTCGCCCCCTGGGCCGTGGGGCACTCGAGACCGGACTTCAGGGCAATGCTGGGAGTAGTAGTGGCGACCCGGTCCCGTGGCTCAGGGTGGTCAGACCAGTGGTAGTCTATGATGTGTTTTAGGTAATGTCCGACTACGCCACCCGTGGATTGCGGTCAGGGAGGACCGCCGCTGTAAGGCAGACCGCTGAGGCTTGTGTTGGGGATGCAGCAGGGAATAGTACAACTCCCCACGGGAGGAGTGTAGCCTCAGGGCAGTGTGAAAGGATGCTGGGGGTGATGGTGCAGGAGCAGCAGTAACCACACAGAGTCCAATAATGCAGTCCAGGGTATTTTACTGATCTTATCATAGACCCAACAGGAGTACAGGGTAGGAATGGACCTGGGTGTCTGAGGGCATTCAGGCGAGCTTCGCTGGTCAGGGTGAGTGGGTAGGCCTACCGTTCTCTCTCTGCCCTTGCTGACTATCTCTCCCTTTAGTGGTATGATAGCCCACGTCCCTGAGCTTGCCGTGTACTACGCCTGTATGGCTTGCGACTCGGGCCTTAGGTACCTGTAGCTTCTCCGTGCTGTACCGGTCCCTCTGTGTGGCGGAACCTCCAGGCTTCTTGGCCAAGGGACCTGAAATCCCTTGCGGGTTGATGATCTGCTGCAGGACTTGCAATCCTGACAGCCTCGGACCCCAGTGTCCGGTATGTAGTTTCTCTCTGTCAGGACCTGCTCTTGTCGCCTCTGTCCCTGACTTTCTGCTCCTCCTTTGCCTCTTGGACTCCTCGGCTGCGGCTGACCTGTCCCTCTCTTCTGAGAACCCTTCTGGATGCTTCAGAAGCGGGTCCTGGTCTCTCTAACCCTGCCCTCAGTACCAGTTTTTATAGGGGCAGCCTGCTCCCCCTACTGGCCTGGGACAGGAGGTGTGGCATGCAAATGGTCCATGACCAGAGAACCTCCCTCCTGCTCTCAGACACAGCCTTACAAGTTTGTGGCATCCAGGCCTGGGGTGACACAGTGACATGCATATCAAAGACAGCAGCGCAGAGGGGGAGGGAGCCATATCACCACAACAGGCAGGAACAAGCAGTGTGGAGGCCACAGACATAAGGCGGGCAACTGTTCCCCAGAACAGAAACACGAGGGAAGTTGCCAGTCCAACTGTTAGGTTTTCCAGAGTCTGGCTCCTTTTTAAAGACTGTCCAGTTAACCCCAAAAAGGCCATTTACAACACCTGCCATGCCAGCATCAGCAGGGGCAGCAAAACTACCAGCCTGATCACCACCAGCATGCTCAAGCACATGACAGCAAAGCACCCGACTAGTTGGATCGAACTCCAGGGTCGCGAAAAAGTGTCTGCGGGTGACACCACTGCCTGCTCTGCTGTTGTGCGTGCATGCCAATCCTTTGTCCATGGCACAGGCGAAGATGCCTCCCACCCTGCACATGTTGTTGCACACTTCCAACCACCACTATCTGCAACTACGTCCACGTCCTTGTCCCAGCACAGGGATCAGTTGTCCCTACCCCAGTCCTTTCAACACAAGTGAAAATATGCAGCCAACCACCCAATCCACAATACTAAACTGCCACATTTCTCGACTGCTTGCACTGGAAATGTTGCCTTTTAGGTTCATGTAGGCGGAGGCTTTCCGCAACCTCATGGCGGCAGCCGTCCCTCGGTACTTGGTCCCCATCCGCCACTATTTCTCCCAGTGTGCCGTCCCTGCCTTACGCAAGCACGTGTCCCAGAACATTAGCCGTGCCCTCACCAACGCAGTTACTGGAAAGGTCCACCTAACCAGGGTCATGTGGACAAGTGCTTGTGGCCAGGGATGGTACATCTCCCTGACAGCACACTGGGTTAATATTGTGGTAGCTGGGACACAGTTGGACCCTGGAACGGAACACGTCCTACCGACACCGAGGATTGCGGGCCCTGGGTCAATCAGGGTTGTCAACACATTCTACAGCTCCTGCACCTCCTCCACCTCCACTTCAGCCACCATCTCCAAAATGACCACATCAGTCGGAAACTGGAAGCACTGCAGCACGGAATCGGCCAAGCGGCAAAAGGCTGTGCTGAAGCTAATATGCTTAGGTGACAAACCGCACACCACTGCTGAGTTACTGAAAGCGGTAACAAAGAAGGCAGATCTGTGGCTGTCACCGCTGAATCTACAGCCAGGCATGGTCATGTGTGACTATGACCGGAACCTGGTGGCGGCTCTGAGGCTTTGCAACTTCGCACATGTACCATGCCTGGCCCATGTGCTCAACCTAGTTTTTCAGCGGTTTCTCAAAACCTACCTGGATCTGCCTGAACTGCTTGTGAAAGTATGCCGTGTGTGTGCCCATTTTAGAAAGTCAGATACAGTTTCTGCCACCCTTGCCGTGCTTCAGCAGCGTTTGCAGCTTCCAGCTCATCGACGGGTGTGCGATGTCACATGTTGGAAATCATGTTGCAGAGGGCAGTTGTTGCAGAGTAACAGCTTCAACACGCCCATTGGTATTCAGGTCAGCCTTCGCACATAAGAATTGACGAGTGGGCATGGATGTCTGACATCTATGCCATCCTCCAAAATTTTCAGGAATCCACCAAGATGGTGAGAGGTGATGACGTGTCACCATTCCGCTTCTCTGTCTACTGAAACGCTCGCTCCTCACAATTAAAGAGGAGGCATTGCAGGCGGAGCACGATGAGATTTAGCAAGGAACTATACAGGGTGATGCTACAGCTACAGACGGTACTACCCACACAACATTCATACTGTCTGTTCAGTGTGGGTGGCCTGAGGAGACGGAGAACAAGGAGGAGGACCAAGAGGAGGATGAGGAGAATGGAGAGCATGGACAGTCGTCCTCTTGGTCAGGACAGGGAAGTCTTGGCTGTTTCAGTCTGGCACACATGACTGACTTTATGTTCTGCTACCTTTCTCGTAACCCTCGAGTTGTACGCATTTTTGGCAACAGTAATTATTGGTTGGTCACACTTCTAGACTCACGTACAAGAAGAACTTTCTATCTCTCCTTCCCGTGGCGAAGAGGTCTAATGTTGCAGTACCAGAAGGCCCTTGTTGAAGAATTATTAAAAAAATTCCCATCTGAAACGCTGGCGGCAGAGGTCACAGTTTGTTGGACTACCAAGGAGTACAGGCGAGGGAGACAAATATGATGCAGCAGAGGCAGGGGAACACTGTCAAAGGTCTGGGACATTTTTCTCATACCCTCCAAGCGCCCAGTCCCTCATGCGCGTGGTACTCTGACAAGGAGGGAAACATTTTGGAAGATGCTGAAGAAGTACCTTGCCGATCGTACCAGCATCCTCCGTGATTCCTCTGTGCCTTATAACTATTGTGTATCCAAGCTGGACATGTGGCATGAACTGGCTCTCTACGCCCTCTCACAGTGCGTTTTTAGTGCCGCTGGGGGTATTATAACTGATAGGCGCATTTGCCTGTCAACTGAAAATGCTGACAGGCTGACTGTTATAAAAATCAAAAAAGGCTGGATTGGGCCAGACTTCTCAACACTACCAGATGATAGCAGCGGAACATAAAGTCAAATCCAGTGTTTTTTTTGGGGGGGGTCTATTCCCATGCACATCTTCACACCCAGACATGGGTATACGCTTCATGATTTTGCCTATTTTATGTCACTTTCCTCCTTCTCCTCCTCATCCTCCCCCACCATATCAACAGGGTGACCATCATGCAACACCCGCATAATTTTTGGCAGCCCTTGAACTTGCTGCATACGTAATAACAGTATAGGAGACCCACTCCTTTACAATGGAAAATAAAGTTTTAACTGAGACCCTCCACTATGTCTATTCAAAGTGGTATTGGAATGCGTCCTAATTTTTAGCAGCCCTTGGACTTGCTGCATATGGAATAACAGTATAGGAAACCCACTCCTATGTTGTATGTTGCAGTACCAGATGGCCATTGTTGAAGAATTATTAAAAAAAAATCCCATCTGACAACGCTGGTGGCAGAGGTCACAGTTTCTTGGACAACCAAGGAGTACAGGTGAGGGAAAAGCAAAACAGATGCAGCAGAGGCAGGGGAAAGCTTCCAAGGTCTGGGACATTTTTCTCAGACCCTCCCAGCACCCATTATGAAAACAAACACTGCACTTCTGGGTATAATTCCGTGCACAAGTAGGACCCCAATCCGTGGACAGTATAAGAAAAACTTGGCACTCGTTTCTTCATTCACACAAATTAATTTTTAATTGCTCACAGAAATTCCAGAATAAATAATAAGTTTTGGTCAATCAGACCTTCATCAGTCCTCTTGAAGGTGCTTAAACTGCATGCTGTAGCGCTGGGGAGATGTCTGCGGTATCCACCGCTCTAGCCAGGTATTATTGCCTTATACTGCGTACTGCTGTTGCTGCTGAAAAAATTAAAAATCTATTCTATTCCCTATTGATACCGCTGTTACCTTGCACCTGTCCCTAAATGCAGCTATCATCAGCTGGAGATGAGTGTTGTTCATTGTCGTCAAATACATCTGACTCGCCCCCTGGGCCGTGGGGCACTCGGATCCGGGCAATAGGGGGAACGATGGGAGTAGTAGTGGCAACCCGGTTCCGTGGCTCAGGGTGGTCAGGCCAGTGGTAGTCCGTTATGTGTTATTAATTATGTCCGACTACGCCACCCGTGGATTGCGGTTATTAGGAACCGCAGCTGCATGCAGACCGCTGGGGCTGATGAGGTGTGCAGCTAGGGTAGTGTGACTCCCCACGGGAAGAGTGCGGCCCCAGGGCAGTATAGTGGATGGTGGGAGTGATGGTAGTGAGGGTCCCAGTGCTGATAGTGCTGGAGGAACAAGGAGCACACAGACAACAGGTTGCAGTCCAGGGTCTTTACTAAACAGGTAAACTGACCCACAAACAGTCCCAGCTAGGAGGGGACCTGGATGTCTGAGAGCAACGGGGAAATTGGCCCTGGTCAGGGTGAGGGTGTAGGCCTACCGTGCTTTCTGCGCTCCTTCTGGCTATCTCCTCCTGATAGGGTAGCAGCCCACGTTTCCGAGCTTTCCGTGTATTCTCGCCTGTATGGCCTGCGACGTGGGTTCCTTTTTGCTCCCAGCCTTGTACGGCTTTACTGGTCCCTTCGGTTGTGGCAGGGCCTCCAGGCTTCTTAGGCCAAGGAATGTACAGTCCCTTGCGGACTGGTTCTCTGCTGGGGGATGTGGAATCCTTCCAGCCTCAGACACCAAAGTCTGGTAAAATTAAGTCTTTTCTCTGCCAAGACAGGCTCTCTTCGCCTCTTGTCTCTGGCTTGTGGCTCTCCTACTGCCACACTTCCTCTTAGGTGCAACACAACTTTCTGTCCCTGCTCCACTCTGGCACACGTCTCAGTGCTGAGACAGGCAATCCAGTTCTCCCTAACCCTGCCGTCAGTACCAGCTTTTATAGGGGCAGCCAGCTCCCCCTACTGGCCTGAGACAGGAGGCATTGCATGCTAATGTTCCCCTGACTAGAGAACCTCCCCCTAGCTCTCAGACACAGCTTTAATACATTTTGTGGCATCCAGGCCAGGGTGACACATTCCCCCCTAGTGAAATTTAGTACTCCGGGACTAAACAATAAACAAAGACAATATGTATAACCATAAAACATTAATAGACAGACGACGCACAAATTGAGTTCTTAAGGTCACAGTGTGGCCTGTGACCGGGTGTCCATATCACCAAAACAACAGGGAGCCTTAACCAGGTGGGGGTCTGTCCTACCCCAAGTCCTTCACAGTCTTAGTTCATTCCTTGGTTAGGCTCCAAACGCAGTCCATACAAGGTCCTGGTTATAAAAAGTCCATAACCTGTGAGTCCTTACGGTAGCTGCAAGAAACTGAAACACAGAATTACCAAACATGCATGTAACTTGGCCAACAATTCAACATTTGGCAACAAGGTTATTTACAATTTAGTGCACCCTATATTCTCCAGCGAGCGGGTATCTGTCCCTTTGTGCTCCTGGTTGACCTACGTAGCCCACTGTCTGGTGGTGGACCAACCTGGCTTTCCCCACTAGCGTTAGGGGTACAGCTACCAGCTGGGTGTACAGGTAGGGCAGGCTGCTGTCTGCGGGTTCTTTGGCTTACCGCAGGCATGGCAGGCTCACTGTCAGCAGAGGGTTGACTCTCCTGGGCTGCTGGTACAGGCTCTTCTGCCTCTGGAACCGCTTGCTCCTCTTCACCTTCCGGCTCTGGTGTTGGTTGTTGCTGGGCCGGTTGCAGGAAATGCAGGACAGGTACCACTATGGCATCATTTATGCGAGTCCAGGACTGAGGGAACTCTCCGAGAACGGTGCTGATCATTTCTTCCTTGTCCTCTGCGGGTTCAAGGCCACTCTGATCCTCTTCTGCACTACGGAGTTGCTCGGGGCACCTTTTGAGATGGTCTCTGGAGACGACACTAGTGGTTTCTCCTCCGTCCTTGGTGATTACGCACACCTTTGGGTTGTCGTGGTTAGACTGCAGTACGGTGTAGGGTTCCCTTTCCCACTGGTCGTCCAACTTATATAGCCTTCTTTTTCGCTTTAGGACTTGCTCACCAGGTTCTAGGGGACCAGCAGGGGCGTGTTGATTGAAGAGTCTTTCTTGCTTCTCTCTCACCTGGGCCAGGCTCTTCTCCACACTCTCCTGTACCTTCTTGTACTGCAGTTGCCTTTCCGTATCCCAGTCCGCATCCGGGGAGGTGTCCTCAGGTATTAGGACTCCCATCTCCAGGTCTACGGGCAGCTTACCCGGTCTGGCTCGCATCAGGTAAGCCGGGGTGCAGTTTGTAGCATTCACCGGGATATTGTTGCATAGGTCTATCAGGTCCGGCAGCTTTTCTGGCCACAGGCTGCGTTCCTCCAGGGGCAACGTCTTCAGGAGATCAATGACTATATTGTTCATCTTCTCACACATCCCGTTGGTTTGTGGATGGTAAGGCGTTGTCCGAATTTTCTTACAGCCATAGAGGTTGCAGAACTCCTGGAAGATTTCAGCCTCGAACGCTGGACCCTGGTCTGTCAGGACCTGTTCCGGATACCCGTGTGGACGGCAGAAGTATTGCTGGAAGGCTTGGGCCGCTGTTTGGGCTGTCAAGTCCTTTACCGGGACCACCACTAGAAAACGGGAATAGTGGTCCACGATTGTCAGGGCATAGATGTATCCTGACCGGCTGGGAGCCAATTTGACATGGTCCAGAGCTACCAGCTCAAGAGGCTGCGTGGTGACGATGGGCCTCAAGGGTGTCTTCTGGCTGGTGCGGTCCTTCCTCCTTAGGTGACAAGGGCCACAGTCTCTGCACCATTTTTCTACAGCCCATCTCATGCCGACCCAAAAGAACCTTCCTCTTAGTAGGAACTCCAGTTTCTTCCAACCGAAGTGTCCCGCTCTGTCATGGTAAGCCCCCAGGACCATAGCTGCATCCCGCCTTGGGACCACGACTTGCCAGGTCAGCTCGTGCGTCCGGTGGTTGACAATCCTTCTGCACAACTTGCCTTCGTAGAGGAACAGCTTGCTCTTCTCCTTCCATAGCTGCTTGGCTTCCTCTGGGGCATCTGGATCTAGGCGGGCGTCTTCCCGGGTCAGCAGATCTTTCACCAGGCGGACTGCAGGGTCACTATCTTGGGTCTCGGCCCAGCTGTGGTGAGGTAGGGGATTCATCATCACAGTTGTTAGATCCTCCTCCTTCACGCGGTGAGAGTGTTGAGCGGCTCCATACCGGTGAAACGCGGGGAGTTCTACCTCCTCCAGCTCTTCTGGGTCTTCGTCACCTTCAGGTAAGTGAGGCATCCTTGATAGGGCGTTCGCGTTGGCGTTGGTTTTGCCTGCCCGGTACTTGATCACGAAGTCATAGTTGGAGAGATGGGCCATCCACCGCTGTTCCAGGGCTCCCAGTCTTGCATTGTCCAGGTGTGTCAACGGGTTGTTGTCCGTGTACACAGTGAACTTTGCGGAGGCCAGGTAATGCTTGAAGCGTTTCGTCACGGCCCACACCACCGCCAAAAATTCTAGATTGAAGGAGCTGTAATTCTCCGGGTTCCTCTCGGTGGGCCTCAGCTTCCGACTGGCGTATGCGATCATCCGTTCTCTGCCCTGTTGGTTTTGGGACAGTACGGCTCCCAGTCCCACATTACTGGCATCTGTGTGGAGAATGAAAGGCTGGCCGTAATCAGGGTAGGCCAGGATCTGATCCCCTGTGAGGGCCATCTTTAGCTGGCGGAAGGACTCCTCTTCCGGTCTATCCCACTTGAAGGGTGGCTTTTGACTTCGGGACTTAGACTGTCCGATCAGGAGGTCCTGCATAGGAGCTGCCATCTTAGTGAACCCGGGGATGAACCTTCGGTAGTAGCCTACCAACCCGAGAAACTGTCTCACCTCTTTGATGTTCGAGGGGCTTGGCCAGCTCTTGATTGCGGTGACCTTGTCAGGGTCGGGGGCCACTCCTTCCGCGCTTACCACGTGCCCTAGGTACTGGACCTTTGGTTTTAGCAGGTGACACTTCGATGGTTTTACCTTCAGGCCATAGCCTGCCAGGGCTTCGAACACCTCGGCCAGGTGCTTTAGATGGTCCTCGTAGGTCTTCGAAAAGACGATTACGTCGTCCAGGTAAAGGAGGACCGTCTCGAAGTTTCGGTGCCCTAGACAGCATTCCATCAGCCGCTGGAAGGTCCCTGGTGCATTGCAGAGCCCGAAAGGCATACAGTTGAATTCGCTCAGTCCCATCGGGGTGGTGAAGGCGGTCTTCTCCTTTTCAGCCTCTGCCACAGGAACCTGCCAGTACCCGCTAGTAAGGTCCAAAGTGGAAAAGAAGTTAGCAGATTTTAGTGCGGCTAAAGACTCTTCTATTCTAGGCAGCGGATATGCGTCTTTGTGGGTAATACGGTTGATTTGTCTATAGTCCACGCACATTCTCATGGTGCCGTCTTTCTTTTTCACCAGAACCAAGGGGGCTGCCCAGGGGCTACAGCTATCTCTAATGACCCCAGCTTCCTTCATTTCTCTTAGCATGCCCTTTGCGCTCTGATAATGTGCAGGCGGTACAGGTCGGTGTCTTTCTTTTATCGGTGGGTGGCTCCCTGTGGTGATGTGGTGTTCTATCCCTTTTACTCTGCCGAAGTCTAGCGGGTGCTTACTAAAGACTCTCTCGTACTCCTGTACCACCCGGTAGACTCCTTGTTTTTGGTGCAGGGGAGTGGAGTCAGCACCCACGTGGAGTTTCTGGCACCAGTCCTCCTTTTGTTTCTGGGAGCCATTACCCTCCGCCTGAGGAGATGGAGGCAAGGGTTCCACGGCCCTGATAGCTTGGTGTTCGACAACAAACAGTTTGGCGAGTGTAGCGTACCTGGGTAAGTGTACTTCCCTCTCCCCAATGTTGAGGATGCGGACGGGCACCCTCCCATGACGGACATCAACCACCCCCCGGGCTGTCAAAATGGTGGGCCTGCTGTCTGAGTACACGGGTTCTACCATGGCTTGGTAGTCTCTACCTCTCAACCCGATTGCAGTCCGACACCAGATCATCATTTCACTTTTGGGAGGCATGGAAATGGGGAATGGATCACTGAGTCTTACGCTACCGATCTCACCACCAGACAGTTCTACCTGCTGCCGTCTCATCAGGGCTTTTATCTCCTTGTTGAGGACTCTCTGTTGGCTGGAACTAGCATTCACCGCCACCTGTTGTAGAATTACAATTACCTCTGAAAGACAATTTTCAATTATGTTAGTACCCACAGTTATTTTAGGGTGACTTTCATGACGGTCAATGTCCACAATAATCACTCCCTGTACCGGCAGTTCAACTTTACCAATTTTAATGGTCATCTCCTTGAACCCCATCTGTGGCACGGGTAAGCCATTACTGGCGATGATGCTCAAGTTACTGTCTGGATACTGTGTGATATCAGCATCAGTCCAATACTGCTTAAAAAGTACATAAGGGATTGTGGTTACTTGCGACCCAGTATCCAGCAAGGCGCTCATGGGGATACCGTCCAGCACCACGGGTAAAACCGGGCGCCCCCCAACGTACTTATCACGCCAATTATAAGGGCCTGATGATCTTATGCCTGGGGGTCGGCCCTCTGCCCCAGGTTGGACCCGTTTAAATTACAGTACCTGGAAAGGTGTCCGGGCTGGTTGCATCGACAGCAAATGGGCTGTCCATCCTCTGCGTAGCGGTCTGTGGGCCTCCCTCGGAATGACGGGATCCTCCTCTGTCGACGCCACGGGACATCCTCCGGACTTGAAGCCAGCTCGATGGGTCTTGACGGGTCCACTTGCAACGCCTGGACGGTCCTGGTCAACGCCGCGACGCTCCTGGTCAGCTCCTGGACTTGGTGGTGCAGGCCTTTCGACAGGGCTTGGTTCAGGGCCTGTGCATCAGCCTCCACGGAGTCCATAGAGGAGGGCGCCGCCTCCTGGTGGTAGGTGATAGCAGGGCGCCGGGGGTTTATAGCGCCACTGGTTGCAGATTCACGGAGCACCCTTATGGCCCTGTCCTTAAATTGGGCAAAGGTCAGGTCGGGGTTCTGAAAGAACATGAGGCGCAGTTGGGCCCTGTGGGCGCTAGACAGCAGACCCTTTATGAATTGTTCTGTTAGCAGCTTATCGGTTTCCTGCACACTGCCAGGGTCAGTTTGTTGAATAGCCCTCAAGGCTTCCTGCAGATTTAGGGCATAATCTCTGATGCTGTCCTGTGCCCGCTGCTTACATCCATAGAACCTCATTTTAATCTCAGCAGAGGTACGTGTGTCAAAGGTACCCCGCAGCCGGGCCAGAATACCCTTCACAGTCCTTTTCTCCTCAGTGGGCCATGATTATACCTCCCTTTGGGCTGCGCCAGTTAACTGCCCTGTCAATATGCTGACCTTCTGCTCCTCTGTCAGGGGGTAAACCTGGAACAAACTGTACAGCCTTTCTTTAAAGTCAGTTAGGGCATGGGGCTCCCCTGAGTACTTGGGCAGCCAGGCCGCTCCAGGGATGTAGGGCAGGGAAAAGGGCATCACCGCTGCTGCAGCTGCGTTGGTGGTAGTGGGCGCCTCTGTGTCCGACATCTTCCTCCCCCCTAGTTAAGCGTGGCCTACCTTCCGACGATCCTCTTCTGTAGGCCGTGGCTCCGCTGCTGCTGCTATGGACGAGGACCTGGCGTCGCGTCCTGATGACGTCAGCGTCGCTCTCTCTCCCTTCCAGGACCTTGCGCAGCGTCAGTGCGTGGGGCGGAGCTTCGGATCTCGCGCGGTTTTGACGTCCACGCCCCTCTTCTTCCCGCGCGGCATCCTGAAGATGGCGTCCGATGGCGGGAAGCAGCCGTGGATGGCGGGAAGACGGCAGAAGACGGCGTGAAACGGTCCAAGATGGCGTCCGATGGCGGGAATCGGCTCCGGGTGGCGGGAAACGACTCCGGACGGCGGGAAACTTCGCCACAGGTGAGTTACAAAAGTCTTTTTCAGGCATGCAGTACCCGGTGGTTGCAGGCACGAAATCCTGCCGACTACGCCAAAGCTGACTCGCCCCCTGGGCTGTGGGGCACTCGGATCCGGGCAATAGGGGGAACGATGGGAGTAGTAGTGGCAACCCGGTTCCGTGGCTCAGGGTGGTCAGGCCAGTGGTAGTCCGTTATGTGTTATTAATTATGTCCGACTACGCCACCCGTGGATTGCGGTTATTAGGAACCGCCGCTGCATGCAGACCGCTGGGGCTGATGAGGTGTGCAGCTAGGGTAGTGTGACTCCCCACGGGAAGAGTGCGGCCCCAGGGCAGTATAGTGGATGGTGGGAGTGATGGTAGTGAGGGTCCCAGTGCTGATAGTGCTGGAGGAACAAGGAGCACACAGACAACAGGTTGCAGTCCAGGGTCTTTACTAAACAGGTAAACTGACCCACAAACAGTCCCAGCTAGGAGGGGACCTGGATGTCTGAGAGCAACGGGGAAATTGGCCCTGGTCAGGGTGAGGGTGTAGGCCTACCGTGCTTTCTGCGCTCCTTCTGGCTATCTCCTCCTGATAGGGTAACAGCCCACGTTTCCGAGCTTTCCGTGTATTCTCGCCTGTATGACCTGCGACGTGGGTTCCTTTTTGCTCCCAGCCTTGTACGGCTTTACTGGTCCCTTCGGTTGTGGCAGGGCCTCCAGGCTTCTTAGGCCAAGGAATGTACAGTCCCTTGCGGACTGGTTCTCTGCTGGGGGATGTGGAATCCTTCCAGCCTCAGACACCAAAGTCTGGTAAAATTAAGTCTTTTCTCTGCCAAGACAGGCTCTCTTCGCCTCTTGTCTCTGGCTTGTGGCTCTCCTACTGCCACACTTCCTCTTAGGTGCAACACAACTTTCTGTCCCTGCTCCACTCTGGCACACGTCTCAGTGCTGAGACAGGCAATCCAGTTCTCCCTAACCCTGCCGTCAGTACCAGCTTTTATAGGGGCAGCCAGCTCCCCCTACTGGCCTGAGACAGGAGGCATTGCATGCTAATGTTCCCCTGACTAGAGAACCTCCCCCTTGCTCTCAGACACAGCTTTAATACATTTTGTGGCATCCAGGCCAGGGTGACACACATCTATTCCACAGTGCCTTACTTGATTGATATCTTCCATGGTCTCGTTGACCGATTCATATTTTTTAATCGTGATCTTTACTCACAAATTCATGAAAGCAGGCAGGGTTGCTTGCATCCCTTCACAATTTGTTGCTGTCACGTCCCAAAAAAACTTTTTGGGGTTGGTTACAATCTATTTTTAATGTACAATATTACCTCTCTTATCTGAGATTCATGTACGGGTGACTTAAAGCAGTTGGGATAGCATCTTACAGGCATCTAGTCAGGGTTATTGTGTTATATTCCGTGCTGAAAAAAAAATCTATTCCCTATTGATAACACCGTTAGCTGCTTTTAAAATAGGGACAGATGCTAGATGGTATTGACGCGCCCTCAGGGCCGTGGGGTACTCGGCAGTCGGGCCTCTGGTTGCCGGGGGTTATCACGGTGGCTGGCCCAGTCCATGGCCCAGGGCGGTCAGTGCAGGGAGGGAATGATGGCACGAATGAAATAACTGGACAGAGGCGGTGCGGTGCCGTCATCCGTGTCTTTACTCACAGTTCTTTAGTTCCACAGGGTGCACTGTCAGCTTACAGCCTCCCACGTCGCGCTGCGTTCACCAGGCAGGGGTTCAGCTCTTCCTCAGGGGATTTAGGAATGCCTGACAGAACCCCACTTTCTCGTGTTCCTCTCTAGACCGACTTCACACTGGGTCTTTCTCCCTCCTGCCCTGCGCTGCTGTGGCACCCCAGGGGTCTGGTTTCCACAGTAACAGCCATGTTATGTCTGAGAGCAGGTGGGAGGTCTCTTGGTCAGGGATCCTATGCATGCCACACCTCCTGCCCAGTCCTGGGAGGGGAAGAACTTCCCCTATATAAACCTAGGGCTGAGGCAGGGTTAGTGAGTAGAGAAGAAGCAGAGAAAAGAAGCAAATATAGGAAGAAACAACAGGAGCTCTGTGGGAGCAGTGTTACAAGGAGTCAGGGGCTGGCAGCTGCAGAGCTCGCCCTGACTGAGAAGTTATCACCGGACCCGGAGTCCGAGGCTGTGGGGACTAACTCCTATCCAGCAGCAGAAACCGACCGGCAGGGGATTGCAGGTCCTCTGGCCCAGAAACCCGAAGGCACGGTCACACGCGTGGGACCAGCACCGCCGTCGTGGAGCGGAAGCTACTAGAAGGCCCCGAGTCACCGGCCATACGGGTGAGCACCACACGGTACACTCAGGGACGTGGGCTACTTATACCCGCCTCTAGCAAGGTAGCCAGAAGAGTATCGTTAGTTTGGGAGGCCTACAACTCCGCCTGGCCAGGGGAGATCCCATCTGCTCAAGGACTGACCAGGCCCCAATCGCTAGCCAGTACTCTGGGAGGGTCTATCTTTGTCACCAGTAAAGACCCTGAACTACACAGTACCGTCTCCGAGTGGTTCCTGCTACCCCCATCATCCACGTCGGCTGCCCTGAGGCCATACCCCTCCCGTTGGGGGTTATACTATCACGCTGCACAATCCTACCACCGGCCTCAGCGGTCTGCCCTGCAGCAGCAGCTCCCTGGCTGCACTCAACGGGTGGCGTAGTCGTCCAACATCTACCGCTAAAACAGCGCCACTTAGTCTGACTCCCTGGGCACGGACCGGATCACCGCCACGAGACTACAACCCTCAACAGATGCGGCTCCGGGTAAGCTCCCGCGTGCGCAACGCAGCGCGACACAGGCCCAGGGGCGCGTCAACTTTTGGCGTAGTCGGCAGGATCTCGTGCCCGCAACCACCGGGTACTGCGTGCCTGAAAAAGACTGTTCAAACTTACCCGTGGTGAAGATTCCCGCCATCCGGCGCCATCTTCCGCTTTCTTCCCGCCATCGGTGGAGTTTTCCCGCCATCCGGCGCCATCTTCGGCCTTCTTCCCGCCATCCGTGGAGTTTTCCCGCCATTGGACGCCATCTTGACGACGCCGCGCGGGAAGAAGAGGGGCGTGGACTCCGAAAACGCGCGAGAACTGAAGCCCCGCCTCACGTCCGGACGTTGCGTAAGGTCCTGGAAGGAGCCCAGCAGACGCCGACGTCACAGGAGCGCGACGGAAGGTCCTCAACCCTGACGATCCACTGCGGAGCCGCGGCCTACGGAAGAGGATCATCGCAAGGTAGGCCACGGTCCACTAGGGGGGAGAAGGATGTCGGATACGGAGGAGAGCTTCACCGCTCCAACCCCCGCCAGCGCCACCGCTGTTGCGGTCATGCCTTTCACCATGCCCTATATCCCGGGGGCAGCCTGGCTACCCCAGTACTCAGGGGAGTCACATACCCTGCAGGACTTTAGAGAAAAACTGGATAGCCTCTTCCAGGTGTACCCCCTCACAGAAGAGCAAAAAGTAAGCATCCTGGTGGCCCAATTAACCGGGGCAGCCCAAAGGGAGGTAAAGTCCTGGCCACCTGGGGGGAGGACTGTCGCAGGGATACTAACCCGGCTGAGGGACACCTTTGATACCTGCACCTCAGCCGAGATCAAGCTTAGATTCTACGGGTGCAAACAGCGGGCACATGAGAGTATAAGGGACTATGCCCTGAACCTACAAGAGGCCCTGAGAGCCATTAAGCAGACCGACCCTGACGGCGTGGGAGACGAGGACAGGCTGTTAACTGAACAATTTATAGAGGGTTTATATTGCAATGCCCACCGAACCCAGTTGCGGGCAATGGCCTTACAGGACCCTCATCTGGGATTTGCACAGTTCAAGGACAGAGCCATCCGGGTGCTCCGAGAACCGGCACCAGGTGGCGTTGTGACCCACAGACGCCCCACTACCACCTACCACCAGGAGGCGGCGCCCTTGTCGGCAGGGCCTGTGGGAGCTGATGCGCAGGCTTTGAACAATGACTCGGCTCCAGACCTGCACCATCAGGTCCAAGAGCTAGCTAAAAGCGTTGCTGCGCTAACCCGAACTGTGCAGTCTTTACAGGTTTCCACTCCAGGGAAGATCCAGCTGGCATCCGGACCGGAGGACATCCCGTGGCGTCGACCAAGGAGGACCCCACCGGCCAGAGGAAGACCCAGCGACCGATACAACGAGGACGGACGACCCATCTGCCGCCGCTGTAATCAACCCGGACATATGGCAAGGTACTGTCCTTTAAACTGGCACAACCTAGGGTAGAGGGCCAACCCCTAGGAAAAAGATCATCAGGCCCATCGAACTGGCGAGACAAATATGTGGGAGGACGTCCAGTCTTGCCTGTGGTACTGGATGGCATTCCTATGAGTGCCCTACTGGACACCGGGTCACAGGTCACCACCATCCCGTACGTGCTCTTCAAGCAGTACTGGAATGACTCGGATATTACCCGCTACCCTGACGACGACTTGAGTATCATCGCCAGCAATGGTCAGCCCGTGCCACAGATAGGATTTAAAGAGGTGACCATTAAAATTGGTAGAGTTGAACTGGCAGCACAGGGACTGATCATTGTAGACATTGACAAACACGAGAGTCACCCAAAGATAACTCTAGGAACTAATGTAATTGAAAATTGTCTTGCAGAGGTGATTTTCCTTTTACAGCAGGTTGCCAAGAACGCCAGCTCCGGCGAGCAGCGAGTGCTCCAAAAAGAGATCCGGGCACTGATGCGACGGCAACAGGTGGAACTCTCCGGCGGTGAGATTGGTAGCATGAGAATGTGTGACCCTTTCCCTATTGCCATGCCCCCAAAAAGTGAAATGATGATTTGGTGCCGGGCAGCTATTGGTCTGAGAGGTAGAGATTACCAGGCAATGGTAGAACCAGTTTACTCAGACAGTAGGCCCACCATCTTGACAGCACGGGGGGTGGTTAATGTACGCCATGGGAGGGTGCCCGTTCGCATAATCAATATCGGGAAGAGGGAAGTGTACCTGCCCCGGTATGCCACGCTAGCCAAATTATATACCATTAACCAAAATGCTATACAATCTGTGGAACCCTTGCCTCCATCTCACCCGGAGGAAGGTAACGGCTCTAAGAAAACAATGGAGGACTGGTGTCAGCAACTACATTTGGGTACTGACTCCACTCCCTCCCATCAGAAACAGGGAGTCTATCGGGTGGTTCAAGAGTACGAGAGAGTGTTTAGTAAACACCCGTTAGACTTCGGGCGAGTCAAGGGGGTAGAACACCACATCCCCACGGGAGACCATCCTCCCATAAAAGAGAGGTATCGACCCGTACCCCCTGCACACTACCAACACGCCAAGGGGATGCTTAGAGACATGAAGGAGGCTGGAGTGATCAGGGATAGCTGTAGCCCCTGGGCAGCTCCACTAGTCTTAGTCAAAAAGAAAGACAACACCATGAGGATGTGTGTAGATTACCGGAAAATCAACCGTATCACACACAAGGATGCGTACCCCTTACCAAGGATAGAGGAGTCTTTGGCTGCTTTAAGATCTGCTAACTTCTTCTCTACCTTGGATCTCACTAGTGGGTACTGGCAGGTTCCTGTAGCAGAGGCGGACCGGGAGAAGACCGCATTCACCACCCCGATGGGACTTAGCGAGTTTACCTGCATGCCGTTCGGACTCTGCAACGCACCAGGAACCTTCCAACGATTAATGGAGTGCTGTCTGGGCCATAGAAACTTCGAGACGGTCCTGTTGTACCTGGACGATGTCATCGTATATTCTAAGACTTATGAGGACCACCTGAAACACCTGGCGGAAGTGTTCGAAGCTCTGGCAAGCTACGGCCTAAAGGTGAAACCCTCCAAGTGTCACCTCCTGAAACCAAAGGTGCAGTACCTGGGACACGTGGTGAGCGCTGATGGAGTGGCTCCCGACCCTGATAAGATCACCGCAATTAAGGAATGGCCAAGTCCCTCCAGTGTAAAGGAAGTGCGGCAGTTCCTCGGGTTGGTAGGCTACTACCGCAGGTTCATCCCCGGTTTCACCAAAAAGGCAGCTCCTTTGCAGGACCTCCTGATAGGCCAGTCCCAGAAGGCCAAGAACCAGAAGCCGCCCTTCAGATGGGAGAAGTTGGAAGAGGAGTCCTTCCGCCAGCTGAAGATGGCCCTCACGGGGGATGAAATCCTGGCGTACCCGGATTACAGCCAGCCCTTTATCCTCTACACCGACGCAAGTAACATCGGGCTAGGAGCCGTGCTGTCCCAGATCCAGCAGGGGAAAGAACGAGTAATCGCTTACGCCAGCCGAAAACTGCGACCCACCGAGAGAAACCCTGAGAATTACAGCTCATTTAAGCTAGAGTTCCTGGCAGTGGTGTGGGCAGTCACCGAACGCTTTAAGCACTACCTCGCTTCTTCCCGGTTCGTCGTGTACACGGATAACAACCCGTTGACACACCTGGACACGGCAAGACTCGGTGCCCTAGAGCAGAGATGGATGGCCCGCCTGTCCAACTACGAGTTCACCATCAAATACCGGGCAGGACGCTCCAATACCAACGCGGACGCCCTGTCCAGGATGCCAAACCTACCGGACGTAGGAGAAGATCCAGAGGGACTGGAAGAAGTCGAACTCCCCGCGTTCCACCGGCATGGGACTATCCAGTATTCCCACCGGGTAAGGAGTAAGCAAGCCGCTACGTTTAACCCCTTGCCTCACTACAACTGGGAGGAAACGCAAGACAGTGACCCTGCCGTCCGACTGGTGAAGGAGATGCTGACTCGGCCAGAGGCTCGCCTTGACCCAGACGCTCCGGAGGAAGCCAAGCAACTGTGGGCTGAGAAGAGTCGACTGTTCCTTTACAAGGGGAAGTTGTGCCGCAGAATGGTTAACTCCCGGACGCATGAACTAATCTGGCAAGTAGTGGTGCCACGAAGAGACGCAGCCATGGTGATGGAGGCATACCACGACGGGGCTGGACACTTCGGATGGAAGAAGCTGGAGTTCCTGCTGCGCGAGCGGTTCCACTGGGTAGGCATGAGGGGAACCATCGAGAGGTGGTGCAGAGACTGTGGCCCGTGCAACCTAAGAAGGAAGGACCGTGCCAGCCAGAAGACTCCCCTGCAGTCCATCGTCACCCGGCAGCCGTTGGAACTGGTAGCCTTGGATCATGTAAAACTGACCCCAAGCAGAAGTGGCTACGTCTACGCACTAACCATCGTGGATCACTACTCCCGGTTCTTGGTTGTCGTCCCCGTCAAGGACTTAACAGCTCGAACAGCAGCTAGAGCCTTCCAGCAGCATTTCTGCCGTCCACACGGGTACCCGGACCAAGTGTTGACAGACCAGGGACCTGCCTTTGAAGCGGAGGTCTTCCAAGAATTCTGCACTCTGTATGGCTGCCGGAAGATAAGGACGACACCCTATCATCCGCAAACTAATGGACTTTGTGAGAAAATGAACCAGGTGGTAATGGATCTTCTGAAAACGTTGCCCCTGGAAGAACGCAGTCTGTGGCCTGAGAAGCTGCCCGATCTGGTGGACCTATACAACCACATCCCGGTAGGTTCCACCAACTGTACCCCGGCTTACCTAATGAGGGCAAGGCCTGGTAAGCTACCTGTTGATCTGGAGATGGGAGTCCTGACACCCGAGGACACTTCACCGGAAGCAGACTGGGACACAGAGAGGCAGCAGCAGTACCGGAGAGTACAGGAGAGCGTGGAGCGAAGTCTCTGTCAGGCTAGGGAAAGACAAGAGAAAACTTACAACCAGTATGCTCCCGCTGTTCCCCTGGTACCCGGAGAGCAGGTCTTGAAGAGAAAAAGACGGCTCCACAAGTTGGACGACCAGTGGGAGAAGGACCCGTACACCGTACTGCCCTCAAGCCACGACAACCCGAAGGTCTGTACCATCAGTAAAGACGGAGGGGAGACCACAGCCATTGTATCCCGGGATCACCTGAAGAAGTGTCCTGAACAGCTATGGAACCCTGAAGAGGAACAAGAAGACCATCAACCCGTAGAGGAAAGGGAAGATATGGTTAGTACTGTGCTTGGAGACTTCCCTCGGTCTTGGACTCAAGTCAATGGTGCAGTTGTGGTACCCGTACTCACCTTCCTCCAACCAGCATCCCAAGCACCTACGGAGCAACAGGTAGAGCTGGAAGAACAGCCGGTCCAGGAGGCAGAAGACCCCACACCAGCAGACCAGGAGGATCAACCCTCTGCGTGCAGTGAGCCTGCCATATCCCTAGTGAGCCAAAGGGCTCGTAGACCGCTGCCTAGTTTACCCTTAACAGCTCCTACACCCTGTAGTTCAGGGCCAGACAGTCAGCTCCGTAGGTCCACTAGGGCCACTAGAGGCCAGTTACCCGCACGTTGGAGGATTTGAAGTGTATAAATTGTCTTATTTGTGGTTACCTGTTTTTCTTGTTGCTTGTGTATAATTATGTGTTTCTAGTTGTTTATAGGAGTCTTTGGTGGATTTACTGGGAATCCTGTGTACATAGTTGGAGCGTAACCTAGGACGGACTAAAGACTGTTAAGGACTCAGGGCAGGACAGACCCCTACCTGGTTACGTCTCCTTGTTTTGGTGAAATGGACACCTTGCTTTCTTCAAAGACTGCACCCGGTTACGGACATGCCGTGACCACCTTTATGTGTTTCTTTATTGTATTGTTATTGTTATATCTTGTTATGTTTTTTCTAAAATATGTTTAGTCCCGGAGTACTAAATTTCACTAGGGGGGAATGTGGCACCCCAGGGGTCTGGTTTCCACAGTAACAGCCATGTTATGTCTGAGAGCAGGTGGGAGGTCTCTTGGTCAGGGATCCTATACATGCCACACCTCCTGCCCAGTCCTGGGAGGGGAAGAACTTCCCCTATATAAACCTAGGGCTGAGGCAGGGTTAGTGAGTAGAGAAGAAGCAGAGAAAAGAAGCAAATATAGGAAGAAACAACAGGAGCTCTGTGGGAGCAGTGTTACAAGGAGTCAGGGGCTGGCAGCTGCAGAGCTCGCCCTGACTGAGAAGTTATCACCGGACCCGGAGTCCGAGGCTGTGGGGACTAACTCCTATCCAGCAGCAGAAACCGACCGGCAGGGGATTGCAGGTCCTCTGGCCCAGAAACCCGAAGGCACGGTCACACGCGTGGGACCAGCACCGCCGTCGTGGAGCGGAAGCTACTAGAAGGCCCCGAGTCACCGGCCATACGGGTGAGCACCACACGGTACACTCAGGGACGTGGGCTACTTATACCCGCCTCTAGCAAGGTAGCCAGAAGAGTATCGTTAGTTTGGGAGGCCTACAACTCCGCCTGGCCAGGGGAGATCCCATCTGCTCAAGGACTGACCAGGCCCCAATCGCTAGCCAGTACTCCGGGAGGATCTATCTTTGTCACCAGTAAAGACCCTGAACTACACAGTACCGTCTCCGAGTGGTTCCTGCTACCCCCATCATCCACGTCGGCTGCCCTGAGGCCATACCCCTCCCGTTGGGGGTTATACTATCACGCTGCACAATCCTACCACCGGCCTCAGCGGTCTGCCCTGCAGCAGCAGCTCCCTGGCTGCACTCAACGGGTGGCGTAGTCGTCCAACATCTACCGCTAAAACAGCGCCACTTAGTCTGACTCCCTGGGCACGGACCGGATCACCGCCACGAGACTACAACCCTCAACAGATCCGGCTCCGGGTAAGCTCCCGCGTGCGCAACGCAGCGCGACACAGGCCCAGGGGCGCGTCACTGCCCACTCTCAATCCCGCTCGGGTGCTCTGAAGTCCTTCCTGTATGTCGGATCCCGGACCTGCTTGACCCTCCTGGGGATTAGAATGTGGCTTACGATCCCCCTATCTTCTGACAGGCGCGGGGTGTACGGGTGCCGTCCTGCACTCGCCGTACCCCGTAGGATCTCTTCTTAGAACGGAGCCTACTCCCTGCTCCCCTCCTGGGCCTCTGACACTGGGCCCTACTTGTGGAGCAGAGCTCCTACTGAGACTCTGCTCCTGGACTGTTCTTCTGAACTGTCCTGAGCTGTTCTTCTGAACTGCTCTCCTCTGACTGATCAACACTTAACTGCCACCCCAAGATGGCTTCCCTATTTTATACTCCTACCAAAGTGCTCCCTCTAACTACTTCCTCCACCCACACCCACTACTGGTTCCCCCTACCTTTGGGTCCCCCCCCCCACTCCAGCCAGGGTCAGGGCTCAGCAGCTGCGCTCTGCATGTCGCCCCTCCAACCGGCCTGGAGCAGTGTAGCATTGGATGCAGGTGTTTGGGGTTCTGGGTTGCACTTCCCCCTTACCTGAGAGAAGAGAGACACCACACCTCTGGGTGAGGTACAGTACCTCTGTGGCGACTGAACCCTCAGGGGCACCACAGTATAATCAGCTGGAAATAAGTGTTCATTCTGGATGTGTATGATCATGTCTCACACACCACATGGCCAGATAAGGCAGTAAAATGTTAAAATTACATTTACTGGTGAATGTATTTTTCCTCGTTGAAAGAAGTGCAAAAGTGCACAAATGCATCAAAGACACTACGTGTGAACATAGCCCAAGGTGTGGAGGAGCATTTTTGTTTTTGGTTATTTATTTTGCCTTATATACAAATTACCCTGGAAAGAATGTTTCTTAACATTTTTTTCCAGGAAAATTTATTTTTGCTTTGTTTTTGTATGTTTTATTGTCAGTCCGTAAAAGTGACTTAATACTCTGACAGCAGTGACCTGGGAGTCAGAGATGCTTCCAAAGGTCTTTCCCATGCTGTTCCCATGTTATCTGAGCACCGTTTATATCGATTTGACCAATTTTAAGTCCCCCTCCAGACCTCCGGGGGGCCGCTGGAAAAATGCTTGAGTTTACCATTGACTTACATTGGGCTCGTTACTCGGGTCGAGCACTCAAGCATTCCAATATGCTTGACCCGAGCAACAAGTACCCAAGCATTTTAGTTCTCGCTCATCACTAGTAGTCACTATAACTAATTTTCTCCATTACGCTGCGACTGAATCAGTCTGTCAGATCAGTTCCTTACTTTCTTTTTATCAAGAATGCCCACCACAAAGGCTTTAGGGAGATTCTGAACCACGCATCCCATGACTTTTCTCTGCTGCTGCATGGACACCGCTTTGTCATAATAGGCACTGGTCTCACACCATGGAAAGGCAATGAAGGCATGATTCAGCCTTTCCATGGGTCTGACAGTGGCAGTGGAAGACAGCACATTAGGCAGGATAACCATGTATTAGAAATGAATTGTTGTATTTATAGATTTATTGTTGGAGGCAGAGGTTCACTTTAATAAACATTAACATTGTTGATGTTTATGTGTGTCACCCATTAGCCATAGCACAGAGGCGTAGCTAGGGTTTTTCTTCAGGGGGAGCGAAACTTCTGATTGGGCCCCTAACCAGGTAACCCTGATTACAGCTATGGTGGCGCACCCAGATAGTGGATGTAGGAGAACCTCAGCAGATGACCGCGCTGTTATTAAAAATAATCTCTATACAAAGATCAGCACTGATACTACCGCCATATGGTGACCATATATTGATAGATACCAGTCCTGCAGAACATATAAGAGATCACAGTACAGTTATATATAGTAACTTACAGCTGACGTTCTTTCTGATTAAATTGTTCACTTTTCCAGTCTTTTTCATCTGGCCCAGACTGACACGACGACTTCTCCATCCAGGACTCAGAGTCTCAGGTCTGCAGAGATCCCCATCTGTTCCCAACCTGCACAAACGCCTCATCCTGCTGATACCCCAATACTGAGACTCTGTTGCTGTATGTGTCCCTATTACTGCCCCTGCTGTGTGGTACGGTGTGCTCTCTAAATGGTAAAACAAATCTCTAGAACATAGTAATGCCGCATGTAAGTGCCCTAGAAAACAGTGCCCACATTTTGCCCCCTAGAAAGTAATAATGCCCTCTGTGTGCCCCTTTGACAGTCATAATAACCTAAGTTCCCCTATAACAATAAGTGCCCACTTAACATTTAATAATGTCCCGAGTCTCCCCCCATGTACAGCTCCTCCCCTCTACACAGTATGATGCTCTCCTATACATAGTATAATGCCCCCTCACTGTATAGTACCCCCCACACAGTATACTGACCCCTTAGTAGCCTCCAAACTGATGGCTCTCACACTGTATGATGGTCCCCACACTATACAAAGACCTCACATTATTTCCCACACTGTATGATGGCCCCACACTGTGCGAAGACCCCACATTATCTCTCTCACTCTATGATGGCTTCCACACTATACAAAGACCCCACATTATCTCTCACACTGTATTATGGCCCCCACACTGTGCAAAGATCCCACATTATGCTGCGCATGTGACGCGCCCCTGGGCCTGTGTCGCGCTGCGGTGCGCACGCGGGAGCTTACCCGGAGCCGGATCCGTGGAGGGTTGTAGTCTCGTGGCGGTGACCCGGTCCGTGCCCAGGGAGTCAAACTGGACGGCAGTCTACTAGTAGTAAATAGTTGATGACTACGCCACCCGTTGAGTGCAGCCAGGGAGCTGCTGCTGCGGGGCAGACCGCTGAGGCCGATGGTAGGATTATGCAGCGTGATAGTATAACCCCCAACGGGAGGGGTATGGTCTCAGGGCAGCCGACGTGGATGATGGGGGTAGCAGGAACCACTCAGAGACGGTACGGTGTAGTTCAGGGTCTTTACTGGTAACAACGATAGACCCTCCCGGAGTACTTGCTAGCGAACGGGGCCTGGTCAGTCCTTGAGCAGATGGGATCTCCCCTGGCCAGGCGTAGTTGTAGGCCTCCCAAACTGACTGTACTCTTCTGGCTACCTTGCTAGAAGCTGATGTAAGTAGCCCACGTCCCTGAGTGTACCGTGTGGTGCTCACCCGTATGGCCGGTGACTCGGGGCCTTCTAATGGCTTCCGCTCCACGATGGCGGTGCTGGTCCCACGCGTGTGACCGTGCCTTCGGGCTTCTGGGCCAGAGGACCTGAAATCCCCTGCCTGACGGATTCTGCTGCTGGGTAGGAGTTAGTCCCCACAGCCTCGGACTCCGGGTCCGGTTAGAAATCTTCTCAGTCAGGGCGAGCTCTTCAGCTGCCAGCCCCTGACTCCTTGTAACTCTGCTGTTTCCTATGCTGCTTCTTGTCTCTACTCCACTTGTCTGACTCACCCTGCCTCAGCCCCGGGTTTATACAGGGGAAGTTCTTCCCCTCCCAAGACTGGGCAGGAGGTGTGGCATGCACAGGATCCCTGACCAAAGGACCTCCCACCTGCTCTCAGACATAACATTACATTACTGTGGAAAACCAGACCCCTGGGGTGCCACATTCCCCCCTAGTGAAATTTAGTACTCCGGGACTAAACATATTTTAGAAAAAACATAACAAGATATAACAACAATAATAGTACAATAAGAAGAAACACATAAAGGTGGTCACGGCATGTCCGTAACCGGGTGTAGTCTTTGAAGAAAGCAAGGTGTCCATTTCACCAAAACAGGGAGACGTAACCAGGTAGGGGTTTGTCCTGCCCCGAGTCCTTAACAGTCTTTAGTCCATCCTGGGTTACGCTCCAACTATGTACAAGGATTCCCGGTAAATCCACCAAGGATTCCTAAAAATAACTAGAAACACAAAATTATACACAAGCAACAAGACACAGAAAAACATAAATAAAACCATTTATACACTTTAAATTCTCCAGCGTGCGGGTAACTGGCCTCTAGTGGCCCGAGTGGACCTACGGAGCTGACTGTCTGGCCCTGAACTACAGGGTGTAGGAGCTGTCAAGGGTAAACTGGGCAGCTGTCTACCGGCTCTTTGTCTCACTAGGGGTACGGCAGGCTCACTATAAGCAGAGGGTTGATTCTCCTGTTCTGCTTGTGTGGAGTCTTCTGCCTCCTGGACCGGCTGTTCTTCCAGCTCTACCCGTTGCTCCGTAGGTTCTTGGGATGATGGTTGGAGGAAGGTGAGTACGGGTACCACAACTGCACCATTGACTTGAGTCCAAGACTGAGGGAAGTCCCCGAGCACGGTACTAACCATATCTTCCCTTTCTTCCACGGGTCGATGGTCTTCTTGTTCCTCTTCAGGGTTCCTCAGTTGTTCGGGACACTTCTTCAGGTGGTCCCGGGATACAATGGCTGTGGTTTCCCCTCCGTCTTTACTGATGGTACAGACCTTCGGGTTCTCGTGGCTTGAGGGCAGTACGGTGTACGGGTCCTTCTCCCACTGGTCGTCCAACTTGTGGAGCCGTCTCTTCCTCTTCAAGACCTGCTCTCCGGGTACCAGGGGAACAGCGGGAGCATACTGGTTGTAAGTTTTCTCTTGTCTTTCCCTAGCCTGACAGAGACTTCGCTCCACGCTCTCCTGTACTCTCCGGTACTGCTGCTGCCTCTCTGTGTCCCAGTCTGTTTCTGGTGAAGTGTCCTCGGGGGTCAGGACTCCCATTTCCAGGTCAACAGGTAACTTACCAGGTCTTGCCCTCATTAGGTAAGCCGGGGTACAGTTGGTGGAACCTACCGGGATGTGGTTGTATAGGTCCACCAGATCGGGCAACTTTTCAGGCCACAGACTGCGTTCTTCCAGGGGCAACGTTTTTAGAAGATCCATTACCACCTGGTTCATTTTTTCACAAAGTCCATTAGTCTGCGGATGGTAGGGTGTCGTCCTTATCTTCCGGCAGCCATACAGATTGCAGAATTCCTGAAAGACCTCCGCTTCAAAGGCAGGTCCCTGGTCCGTCAGCACTTGGTCCGGGTACCCGTGTGGACGGCAGAAGTGCTGCTGGAAGGCTCTAGCTGCTGTTTGAGCCGTTACGTCCTTGACGGGGACGACAACCAAGAACCGGGAGTAATGATCCACGATGGTTAACGCGTAGACGTAGCCACTTCTGCTTGGGGTCAGTTTTACATGATCCAAGGCTACCAGTTCCAACGGTTGCCGGGTGACGATGGACTGCAGGGGAGTCTTCTGGCTGGCTCGGTCCTTCCTTCTCAGGTTGCACGGGCCACAATCTCTGCACCACTTCTCGATGGTTCCCCTCATGCCTACCCAGTGGAACCGCTCGCGCAGCAGGAACTCCAGCTTTTTCCACCCAAAGTGTCCAGCTCCGTCGTGGTATGCCTCCATCACCATGGCTGCGTCTCTTCGTGGCACCACTACTTGCCAGAGTAATTCATGCGTCCGGGAGTTAACCATTCTGCGGCACAACTTCCCTTTGTAAAGGAACAGTCGACTCTTCTCTGCCCATAGTTGTTTGGCTTCCTCCGGAGCGTCTGGTTCAAGGCGAGCCTCCGGCCGAGTCAGCATCTCCTTCACCAGTCGGACGGCAGGGTCGCTGTCTTGCGTTTCCGCCCAGTTGTAGTGGGGTAAGGGGTTCAACGTAGCAGCCTGCTTACTCCTTACCCGGTGGGAATACTGAATAGTCCCATGACGGTGGAACGCAGGGAGTTCAACTTCTTCCAGTCCCTCCGGATCTTCTCCTCCGTCCGGCAGGTTGGGCATCCTGGACAGGGCGTCCGCGTTGGTATTGGAGCGTCCTGCCCGGTATTTAATTGTGAACTCGTAGTTGGACAGACGGGCCATCCACCTCTGCTCCAGGGCACCGAGTCTTGCCGTGTCCAGGTGTGTCAGCGGGTTGTTATCCGTGTACACGGTGAACCGGGAAGAAGCGAGGTAATGCTTAAAGCGCTCAGTGATTGCCCATACTACGGCCAGGAACTCTAACTTAAATGAGCTGTAATTCTCGGGGTTCCTTTCGGTGGGTCGCAGTTTTCGGCTGGCGTAGGCGATTACTCGTTCCTTCCCCTGCTGGATCTGGGACAGTACGGCTCCTAGCCCGATGTTACTGGCGTCGGTGTAGAGGATAAAGGGCTGGCTATAATCCGGGTACGCCAGGATTTCGTCCCCCGTGAGGGCCATCTTCAGCTGGCGGAAGGACTCTTCTTCCAGCTCTTCCCATTTGAAGGGCGGCTTCTGGTTCTTGGCCTTCCGGGACTGGCCTATCAGGAGGTCCTGCATAGGTGCTGCCTTTTTGGTGAAACCGGGAATAAACCTTCGGTAGTAGCCTACCAACCCGAGGAACTGCCGCACTTCTTTTACGCTGGAGGGGCTTGGCCATTCCTTAATTGCGGTGATTTTATCAGGGTCGGGAGCCACTCCGTCAGCGCTCACTACGTGTCCCAGGTACTGCACCTTTGGTTTCAGGAGGTGACACTTGAAGGGTTTCACCTTTAGGCCGTAACTCGCCAGAGCCTCGAACACTTCCGCCAGGTGTTTCAGGTGGTCCTCATACGTCTTGGAATATACGATGACATCGTCCAGGTACAACAGGACCGTCTCGAAGTTTCTGTGGCCCAGACAACACTCCATTAGGCGTTGGAAGGTTCCTGGTGCGTTGCAGAGTCCGAACGGCATGCAGGTGAACTCGCTAAGTCCCATCGGGGTGGTGAATGCGGTCTTCTCCCGGTCCGCCTCTGCTACAGGAACCTGCCAGTACCCGCTAGTGAGATCCAAGGTAGAGAAGAAGTTAGCAGATCTTAATGCAGCCAATGACTCCTCTATCCTTGGTAAGGGGTACGCATCCTTGTGTGTGATACGGTTGATTTTCCAGTAATCTACACACATCCTCATGGTGTTGTCTTTCTTTTTGACTAAAACTAATGGGGCTGCCCAGGGGCTACAACTATCCCGGATTACCCCAGCCTCCTTCATGTCTCTAAGCATCCCCTTGGCGTGTTGGTAATGTGCAGGGGGTACGGGTCGATACCTCTCTTTTATGGGAGGATGATCTCCCGTGGGGATGCGATGTTCTACCCCCTTGACTCGCCCGAAGTCTAACGGGTGTTCACTAAACACTCTCTCATACTCTTGAACCACCCGATAGACTCCTTGTTTCTGATGTGAGGGAGTGGAGTCAGTACCCAGATGTAGTTGCTGACACCAGTCCTCCATGTCTTTCTTAGAGCCGTTACCTTCCTCCGGGTGAGATGGAGGCAAGGGTTCCACAGATTGTATAGAATTTTGATTAGTGATATATAATTTGGCTAGCGTGGCATACCGGGGCAGGTACACTTCCCTCTCCCCGATATTTATTATGCGAACGGGCACCCTCCCATGGCGTACATTGACGACCCCCCGTGCTGTCAAAATGGTGGGCCTACTGTCTGAGTAAACTGGTTCTACCATTGCCTGGTAATCTCTACCTCTCAGACCAATAGCTGCCCGGCACCAAATCATCATTTCACTTTTTGGGGGCATGGCAATAGGAAAAGGGTCACACATTCTTACGCTACCAATCTCACCGCCGGAGAGTTCCACTTGTTGCCGTTGCATCAGTGCCCGGATCTCTTTCTGGAGCACCCGCTGCTCGCCGGAGCTGGCATTCTTGGCAACCTGCTGTAAAAGGAAAATCACCTCTGCAAGACAATTTTCAATTACATTAGTTCCTAGAGTTATTTTTGGGTGACTCTCATGTTTATCAATATCTACAATGATCAGTCCCTGTGCGGCCAGTTCGACTCTACCAATTTTGATGGTCACCTCTTTAAATCCGATCTGTGGCACGGGCTGACCATTGCTGGCGATGATACTCAAGTCGTCGTCGGGGTAGCGGGTAATATCCGAGTCATTCCAGTACTGCTTGAAGAGCACGTACGGGATGGTGGTGACCTGTGACCCGGTGTCCAGTAGGGCACTCATGGGAATGCCATCCAGTACCACAGGCAAGACTGGACGTCCTCCCACATATCTGTCGCGCCAGTTCGATGGGCCTGGTGATCTTTTTCCTGGGGGTTGGCCCTCTACCCCAGGTTGTGCCCGTTTAAAGAACAGTACCTTGCCATATGTCCGGGTTGATTGCAGCGGCGGCAGATGGGTCGTCCGTCCTCACTGTATCGGTCACTGGGTCTTCCTCTGGCCGGTGGGGTCCTCCTTGGTCGACGCCACGGGATGTCCTCCGGTCCGGATGCCAGCTGGATCTTCCCTGGGGTGGAAACCTGTAAAGACTGCACAGTTCGGGTTAGCGCAGCAACGCTCTTAGCTAGCTCTTGGACCTGATGGTGTAGGTCTGGAGCCGGGTCATTGTCCAAAGCCTGCGCATCAGCTCCCACAGGCCCTGCTGACAAGGGCGCCGCCTCCTGGTAGTAAGTGGTAGTGGGGCGTCTGTGGGTCACAACGCCACCTGGTGCCGGTTCTCGGAGCACCCGGATGGCTCTGTCCTTGAACTGTGCAAAGTCCAGATGGGGATCCTGTAAGGCCATTGCCCGCAACTGGGTTCGGTGGGCATTGCAATATAAACCCTCTATAAATTGTTCAGTCAACAGCCTGTCCTCGTTTCCCACCCCATCAGGGTCGGTCTGCTTTATGGCCCTCAGGGCCTCTTGTAGGTTTAGTGCATAGTCCCTTATACTCTCATGCGCTCGCTGCTTGCACCCGTAGAATCTAAGCTTAATCTCGGCTGAGGTGCGGGTATCAAAGGTGTCCTTCAGCCGGGTTAGTATCCCTGCGACAGTCTTCCTCCCAGGTGGCCAGGATTTTACTTCCCTTTTGGCTGCCCCTGTTAGTTGGGCCACCAGGATGCTCACTTTTTGCTCTTCTGTGAGGGGGTACACCTGGAAGAGGCTATCCAGCTTTTCTCTAAAGTCATGCAGGGTATGTGACTCCCCTGAGTACTGGGGTAGCCAAGCTGCTCCCGGGATATAGGGCATGGTGAAGGGCATAACTGCAGCAGCGGTAGCGCTGGCGGGGGTTGAGGCAGTGAAGCTCTCCTCCGTATCCGACATCTTCCTCCCCCCTAGTGGACCGTGGCCTACCTTGCGATGATCCTCTTCCGTAGGCCGCGGCTCCGCAGTGGATCGTCAGGGTTGAGGACCTTCCGTCGCGCTCCTGTGACGTCGGCGTCTGCTGGGCTCCTTCCAGGACCTTACGCAACGTCCGGACGTGAGGCGGGGCTTCAGTTCTCGCGCGCTTTCGGAGTCCACGCCCCTCTTCTTCCCGCGCGGCGTCCTCAAGATGGCGTCCAATGGCGGGAAAACTCCACGGATGGCGGGAAGAAGGTCGAAGATGGCGCCGGATGGCGGGAAAACTTCGCGGATGGCGGGAAGAAGGTAGAAGATGGCGCCGGATGGTGGGAAACCTCCACGGATAGCGGGAATCTTCACCACTGGTAAGTTTGAACAGTCTTTGCTTTTCAGGCACGCAGTACCCGGTGGTTGCGGGCACGAAATCCTGCCGACTACGCCAAAGTTGACGCGCCCCTGGGCCTGTGTCGCGCTGCGGTGCGCACGCGGGAGCTTACCCGGAGCCGGATCCGTGGAGGGTTGTAGTCTCGTGGCGGTGACCCGGTCCGTGCCCAGGGAGTCAAACTGGACGGCAGTCTACTAGTAGTAAATAGTTGATGACTACGCCACCCGTTGAGTGCAGCCAGGGAGCTGCTGCTGCGGGGCAGACCGCTGAGGCCGATGGTAGGATTATGCAGCGTGATAGTATAACCCCCAACGGGAGAGGTATGGTCTCAGGGCAGCCGACGTGGATGATGGGGGTAGCAGGAACCACTCAGAGACGGTACGGTGTAGTTCAGGGTCTTTACTGGTAACAACGATAGACCCTCCCGGAGTACTTGCTAGCGAACGGGGCCTGGTCAGTCCTTGAGCAGATGGGATCTCCCCTGGCCAGGCGTAGTTGTAGGCCTCCCAAACTGACTGTACTCTTCTGGCTACCTTGCTAGAAGCTGATGTAAGTAGCCCACGTCCCTGAGTGTACCGTGTGGTGCTCACCCGTATGGCCGGTGACTCGGGGCCTTCTAATGGCTTCCGCTCCACGATGGCGGTGCTGGTCCCACGCGTGTGACCGTGCCTTCGGGCTTCTGGGCCAGAGGACCTGAAATCCCCTGCCTGACGGATTCTGCTGCTGGGTAGGAGTTAGTCCCCACAGCCTCGGACTCCGGGTCCGGTTAGAAATCTTCTCAGTCAGGGCGAGCTCTTCAGCTGCCAGCCCCTGACTCCTTGTAACTCTGCTGTTTCCTATGCTGCTTCTTGTCTCTACTCCACTTGTCTGACTCACCCTGCCTCAGCCCCGGGTTTATACAGGGGAAGTTCTTCCCCTCCCAAGACTGGGCAGGAGGTGTGGCATGCACAGGATCCCTGACCAAAGGACCTCCCACCTGCTCTCAGACATAACATTACATTACTGTGGAAAACCAGACCCCTGGGGTGCCACACATGCCGATACAGTTGCGCTAGCGTAGCTCCAGGTGGGCCCCCTCAGAGCTCAGAGACCGGGGCCACCGCCCCCTCTACCCCCCCCCCCCCCCATAGCTACGCTATTGCCATAGCACATTGCAGGCGGTATGTAACTGGATCACATACATTTTAATGCAATATAGCATTTCTGGAACACACCACATATATCAGCAATCAGGGTTAAGATTTTGTTTTTAAGCTTCTAGGGTATGTGCACTCTTTGAGTTGGTCAAAAACATGGAGTTTCTTCTTTGGGAAGTTTTTGGAGACATTTTTCATTTTCTGAAGTGTTTCCTAAAGCAGCTTTGAATAATTTTTGAATAGTGATGATCGAGCACTAAAATGCTCGAGTGCTCAGTACTCGAATCGAACAGGTTGGACGCTTGGACGGAATCGACTTGAGAGTACAGAGTATAATGGAAGTCAAAAGGAAATTCAAGCATTTTTATGGAAGACCCTAACAGGAGGGCTGGGGAGGCAGGAAAATCACTGAAATAGATGGAAACAGCACAGGGAAGATGCTTGGACGCATCTGACTCCCAGGTCGCTGCTAGGAACAATGTTGTCAGAGTATTACTCTACTTTTACGGACTGACAATAAAACATACAAAACCGAAGATAAAATGAATCTTACAGGAAAAAATGGTAGGAAACATTCTTTCTTGTATAATGACTTGTATATAAAGCAAAATTAAAAAGAGAAAAAAAAAATGCCTCCTCCACCCCTTAACCCCTTTACCCCCGAGGGTGGTTTGCACGTTAATAACAGGGCCAATTTTTACAATTCTGACCACTGTCACATTATGAGGTAATTACTCTGGAACGCTTCAACGGATCCCCCTGATTCTGAGATTGTTTTTTTCGTGACATATTGTACTTCATGATAGTGGTAAAATTTCTTCGATATCACTGGCATTTATTTGTGAAAAACATGGAAATTTGGCGAAATTTTGAAAATTTAGCAATTTTCAAAATTTGAATTTTTATGCCCTTAAATCAGAGAGATATGTCACACAAAATAGTTAATAAATAACATTTCTCACATGTCTACTTTATATCAGCACAATTTTGGAACCAAGATTTTTTTTTATTAGGGAGCTATAAGGGTTAAAAGATGACCAGCGATTTCTCATTTTTCCAACAAAATTTACAAAACCATTTTTTTAGGGACCACATCACATTTGAAGTCACTTTGAGGGGTCTTTATGACAGAAAATACCCAAAAGTGACACCATTCTAAAAACTGCACCCCTCAAGGTGCTCAAAACCACATTCAAGAACTTTATTAACCCTTCAGGTGCTTCACAGGAATTTTTGGAATATGGAAGAAATAAATTAACATTTAACTTTTTTCACAAAAAAGTTACTTTAGACCCAATTTTTTTTATTTTCACAGAGGTAACAGGAAAAAATGGACCCCAAAATGTATTTTGCAATTTCCCCTTAGCAAGCAGATACCCCATACGTGGGGAAAAACCACTGTTAGGGCGCACGAAAGAGCTCGGAAGAGAAGGAGCGCCATTTGACTTTTTGAATGTAAAATTTGCTTGAATAATTAGCAGACGCCATGTTGAGTTTGGAGAGCCCCTGATGTGCCTAAACAGTGGAAACCCCCCACAAGTGACACCATTTTGGAAACTAGACCCCTCAGGGAACTTATCTAGATGTGTGGTGAGCACCTTGAACCCCCAGGTGCTTCACAGAAGTTTAGAACATTGAGCCCTAAAAATAAAATTTTTACATTTTTGCTACAAAAATGTTTTTCAGCCTCCAAGTTTGCATTTTCATGAGGGTAACAGGAGAAACTGCACCATGCAATTTTTCTTGAGCAAGCAGATACCCCATATGTGGGGGAAAACCACTGTTTGGGCGCACGGCAGTGTTCGGAAGGGAAGCTGCACCATTTGACTTTTTGAATGTAAAATTTACTTTAATACTTAGCGGATGTGCCCCTGATGTGCTTAAACAGTGTAAAAACTCCACAAGTGATACCATTTTGGAAACTAGACCCCTCAGGGTACTTATCTAGATGTGTGGTGAGCACCCTGAGCCCCCAAGAGCTTGCAGAAGTTTATAACATGGAGCTGTGAAAATAAAAAAATCAAACTTTTTCCACAAAAATAATGTTTTAGCCCCATTTTTTTTATTTTCACAAATGTAAAAGGAGAAAATGGACCCCAAAAACTGTTGTGCAATTTCTCCTGAGTACGCCAATACCCCATATGTGGGGAAAATACAGTGTTTGGGCGCACGGCAGAGTTCAAAAAGGAACGAGCACTGTGTGACTTTTTGAACGCAAAATTGGCTGGAATTGAGAGCGGATGCCATGTCATGTTTGGAGAGCCCCTGATGTGTCTAAACAGTGGAAACCCCCCCACAAGTGACCCCATTTTGGAAACTACACCCCTCAAGGATTTTATCAAGGGGTATAGTGAACATTTAGAATCCAGAGGTACGACACAGAATTTGATAGCATTAGATCATCATATTGAATAAGTTGTCATTAGTCTTAAGCGCAAGTGCTCGTTACTTGAGTATGCATCAGGTACTCGGGTATGCACGATGTATCGTGTGTGCTCGAGTTACATGCTCGAGTCCCCGTCCGCATGTTTCATGGTTATTAGACACCCAAAAAAAACATGCGGGGATCGCTCGTGCATGGCAGGCAATCCCCGCGAGGTTTTTTTGGCCATGAAGCATATGGCGCAGAGACTGGAGCATGTCACTTGAGCACCCGCAATACTCAGTGTATACCTGAGCACCCGATGCAAACTCAAGTAGCGAGCACTAGCGCTCAACACTAGTCACCATATTGTCATCTTTTTTTTTCTTTTTACTTTTGAAAAAAATCCCTAGCCCAACTCTAACCCTACCCTAACCCTAACACAACCCTAACCCTAGCACAACCCTAGAGTTTATTTTTTACGCCGTTCCTCGTGCGGTATAAGTGATTAGAAGACTTTATACTTTGGGTCGGTGCGATTACAGCGATACCAGAATCATATAGGGTTTTTATGATTGACAGCTGTCACACACTAAAAGACGCATTTTTTTGCATCGCCATATTTTGAGAGCTATAATTTTTCCATATTTTGGCCGACAGAGTCATATGACGGCTTGTTTTTTGTGGGATGACTTGACGTTTTTATTGGTGCCATTTTCAGGCACTTGACATTTTTTGATCGCTTTCTATTCCTATTTTTGGGAGGCAGAATAAACAAAAACCAGCAATTCCAGAATTTTTTATGTTTTTTTTTTATGCTGTTCCGCGTGTAGTAAAATTGATAAGGCAGCGTTATTCTTTGTGTCAGTACGTTTATAGCGGTACCACATTTATATAGTTTTTCTATGTTTTGGCGCTTTTACACAATAAAAGCTATTTTATAGAAAAAAATATTTTTTTCCATCGCTTTATTCTGAGAGCTATAACTTTTTCATTTTTCGGCTGATGGAGCTGTATGGCGGATTGTTTTTTGCAGGACAAGATGATGTTTTCAGCGGTACAATTTTTATTTATATTTGTTTTTTTGATCGTGTGTTATTTCATTTTTTGTTTGGCAGTATGATGATAAAGCATTGTTTTTTTGCTTCGGTTTTTTTTTTTTTTTTTTTACCGTGTTCACTAAAGGGGTTAACTAGTGGAACAATTTTATAGGTCAAGTCGTTCCGGACGCGGCGATACCAAATATGTGTACTTTTATTGTTTTTTTTTCATAATAATATTTATTGATTATATTTTTATTTTTAGTGGATTATTTTTTTTATTTTATTTTTTATATTTTTACAATTTTTTTTTTTCTTTTCATTTTTTAACACTTTTTGGAGTTTTATTTTGTGTCCCACTCTGGGACTTTCACTTTTTTTATTCAGATCGCCCTTATAGCACAGGAATGCAGCACCATTCCTGTGCTATACAGGCTGTCAGTGCTGTACAGTGAGAAGATCGTTTGGTCATGTACTGCGCATGACCAAAGAATCTTCCTGCTGTCTGGTGACCCGGATGTTGTCATGACGACATCAGGTCGTCATGGCAACATCCGGGAACCCACGGCAGACAGCGCTGGAGGCCGGAAGAGGAGGTGAGTATCCCGATCACCTTCCCTTGCCACTGCAATGCTGTGATCGAGTTCGATCGCAGCATTGAGGGGGTTAATGTGCTGGGAGTGGTGCGGGACCGCTCCCAGCACATAGTCACAGCTGACACCCGGTACTATCAGCTGACACCCGGTGGCGATTGTCTCGCACCGCTTGTGTGCGGGCGCGATTGCCATATGACCTAATAGTATATCATTGGTCCAATCGGCCCAGGTCACCAAGAAGTACTATTAGGTCTCACGTCAGAAAGGGGTTAATAGCCGGGCCATCTCTCATCATATCGCCCCCCCCCCGCCTATGACTATGACGCGCCCCCTGGGCCAGTGCTGTTTGGGGATTACCCGGAGCCGGATCTGATGGGGGTTGTAGTCTCCGAGTGGCGGCGACCCGGTCCGTGCCCAGGGTGTCAAACTCAGTGTGTGGCAGTCTTTACAGATGTTATTAGTTGTTCTTAGTGTCGACTACGCCACCCGTTGATTTGCGGTCAAAAGGCCGCCGCTGCAGAAGGGTCCGCTGAGGCTGGTGGTATGTATGCAGCTGTGGTAGTATAACCCCCAACGGGAGGGGTATAGCCTCAGGGGGTCAGATGTAGAGGATGGTGGTTGTGAAGGTGCAGGATGATCAAGCAAGAAGACTCAGAGTCGGGCTGTGCAGTTCAGGGGTTTTTACTTACGGGTGTTCTTATGGTCACTCTGGCCTGAAGCGACCACCCGAGCCGTGCTGCGTCCACCAGGTCCTGGACTCGGCCAACCCCCAAGCAATTCTGGAGCGTGGTCCTGAGCTCCTTTCTGACTGTCCTTTCTACTGGCCGTTCCCACCAGGGATCCACTTATGTCCGGCTCCCTCGGGTCTCTTGTTGGTCAAGCCTCCTCTGGGCTCCCTGACCCTATGCTTGGTATGCCTTTCTAGTGGATTTGGTGAGGGTCGTGGCAGATCCTGCCCACGACCTCCGGTTCCTGGCTAAGGTGTGCTTTTCTCTCTGCCAGCTTGGGATCCGGTACCCTGGGTGCCAACCCTTCACCCTGCTGTTTGTATTCTGGGGTCTTGGGGTTCCTTCTTCTTCTCTCTGGGTCCTTCTGACTCCTCTCTCTCTCTGAGACTTGGCCTTGGAGCTGGACCCAGCCGGAACCACAACTCCCTGTCAGCCCTTCTGGCTGAGCTTCTCTGCTCTGCTCCTCAGGCTAAACTCTGACAGACTGACCCTGTTCTAAGATGGTGCCCACCTTATATACTCCCTCTATGTGTGAGCTCAGGTGACCAGCACCCAATGAGCTCCTAGCCTTACCCAGACTGCTCCCCCTATCTGCCCCTACACTACTGGGATGTTCCACCCCCCTCCCACTCCAGCCAGGGACAGACACTGTCGTACCTGCACATATACTGGTGGGAGTACCGTCGGTCTGTCCCCCGGAAATGGGATGTATGTAGTGTATGCAGCTATCTGAGCTCAGTCCCACACTCCATCCTTACCCGGGAGTGGAATACCACACCTCTGGCTTGAGGTGTAATACCCCTGTAGCAGCCGAGTCCTCAGGGTGCTACATTCCCCCCTGGTAAATCATAGCACGTCCTCGGGCTGTAAGAGAATAAAACATCCATAAACATACAATTTTTTTTTTTTTTCATAACAACATAAACATATAAAACATTATATATATATTTCGGCAGCATAAAACTTTTTCATAATAAACATTCTTGTAAACTTTCTTGTTCCTCCGGCCACGGTGCAACTTGTGACTGGGTAAAGTGCAACAGTCTCTTCAAGAAAAAACAGTTTCCTATAAAACCGGTAGGGGGCGCCTTAAAAAGCGCAACTATATACAAGGGGAAATATGGCCGCTCTCAGTCCTCGGCCAGGTATTAGGAAAGGAATGACCGCTCTCAGTCCTCGGTCAGTGGGAATAGGGACACACGGGTTTCAGTTCAATTTGCTGGTCCCAACGGGGACTATATTTTAACTAGCAGCAGTAACAGTTCTTATACCCTGACGGGTAACTATGTACAGTCTCTTTACCGTACTTTAATGACGGCGTACTCCTGCTCCTCCTTCAGACCCGTCCGGGTCCTCTTGCTCCTCTTCACACCGTAGCTCCTCCTCCGTCAGCCGGTGTACATGGAGGGCGTAGGGTCCTTTGGCACACTTGTGCCGGGTGAACGTGACCTCGTCCCCTACATATAGGTCACGACCTCTGTGTCCCTCCGGCAGATGGGACTCCACGTCTCTTCTGGTCACAAAGACGTCGCCGGGGGTGTGGTGATCTCTTATGAAGCCCCACCCGTGCTGCATTTGGAATTTAATCACAGTCCCGGTGGCACGGGGACCATGAGCTGCACGGGGGTTCCTCCTGGTCCTGCTCTTCTGCCCTGCGCTCTGTTCCTGCAGCCGCTGCTCACGGACCCGCCTCTCTCTCCGTTCTTGCTCGAAGACTGCCAACTGCTGGCGGCAGCACTCCACACGCTCCGCTGCGGCTGCCCGAGTTTCCTGAGTGAACCCCATGAGGTCTCCTCCGGTGGGGTCCCACTCGAACTGCGCTTCTTCCAGCGGGAGCGGGGTCCTCTTAACGGGCTTCGGAGCCGGAATCAGGGGCTCGCACAGGGGCCTTGCTTTTTGGAGTTCCAGTTGGTAGTACTCCGGTGGCCATATAAAGGGCTGCCCATCCGGGCAAGTGTGCTGGGCAAACAAGTCTTCACCCAGGTGCGGCACTCTAGATGTTGAGGGCGCGGTGGTGGAAGCGGCGCCCGGGTTCGCCAGGCCTTGCGACCAGGCCTGGGGTACCCTGAACGTAAAGGGCACCGTGAAGACGGCGGCGCCCGGGGTTACTTGGCCCAGCGACCAGGCCGGTGGCTCAGTGGAGGTAGAGGGCGCTGTTGGTACTGCGGCGCCCGGGGGTACTGGACCTTGCGACCAGGCCGGTGGTGTTTCCTGCTTTGCCGCGCTCAGGGTTGAGGCGCGTGACGTCACAGGGGTCGCGGCCGCGGCTTCTGCTTGAGGCCTTGTCTGGAGCGGTGACGATGCAGCGACGGGCACGGCAGGGGGAATTTCGGGCTCTGCGACGGGGAGCTGGGGCAGGCACGCGGTTTCTCGGCTCGGGGTAGTGACGTCCCCTTTACCTGCCTCCATCTGTTCAGCTCCCTCTTCAGCGCCGTCTCCGGCCTTCACTCCTCCTGCACCATCCTCAGAGGCGGTCTGTCTCCTCGTCTCGGGTGACGTGCTTCGCTGGCGGGTTCCAGCCTGCTGGGCCATCTCTCTGCTCCATGCGGCCAGTACGTCCCGCTGCACTCGGGCCATCCTCTGAGCCAAGCCCTCCAGTGCGGTCTGTGCACGCTCCCGGTCTCTGGGGAGCTGCGCCAGGATCTCCACCAGGCCTTCTGGGGTTGTCGCTTGCAACAGGCTCCTGACCACTGGGTCGGTGCTGCCTGCCTCTCCCTCCATCTCCGGGTACGGCTCCTCCAGACTCCTCTCCAGACTTCTTGTCTCCGGGTGCGCTCTCTCCAGACTCCTCCAAGCTGCTCCCATCTTCTCTCTTTTGTTCTGTGTCCGCCCCCATTGAAGGTGGTCCCGGGGCAACTTTGTGATTGTCAGTTCCAGGGGCAGTTCTCTCACGCTGATGGACATCTCTAGCATCACAGTCTCCGTTGGTGGGGGCGGTTTCCGCTTTTGGCACCATTCCTTGACCTGGCCCATGATGGGAGGTGACCTCTTGCCACCCTCTGGCACGCCCATAATGGCGTCCGCTCTTCCAAGGCGGGAAATCTTCTGGAAATGGCGGGAATCGTCTCCCAGTGGCGGGAAACTCCGTGGATGGCGGGAAAAAGCTGCAGATGGAGGGCAACCGGCGGGAAACGATCCGTGATGGCGTCCCATGGCGGGGACCCTCTGGAACCGGCGGGAGACTTCTTCTTGAGGTAAATTTGAACTTTTCTTCAGGCATGCAGTACCCGGTGGTTGCGGGCATGAAATCCTGCCGACTACGCCAAAGTTGACGCGCCCCCTGGGCCAGTGCTGTTTGGGGATTACCCGGAGCCGGATCTGATGGGGGTTGTAGTCTCCGAGTGGCGGCGACCCGGTCCGTGCCCAGGGTGTCAAACTCAGTGTGTGGCAGTCTTTACAGATGTTATTAGTTGTTCTTAGTGTCGACTACGCCACCCGTTGATTTGCGGTCAAAAGGCCGCCGCTGCAGAAGGGTCCGCTGAGGCTGGTGGTATGTATGCAGCTGTGGTAGTATAACCCCCAATGGGAGGGGTATAGCCTCAGGGGGTCAGATGTAGAGGATGGTGGTTGTGAAGGTGCAGGATGATCAAGCAAGAAGACTCAGAGTCGGGCTGTGCAGTTCAGGGGTTTTTACTTACGGGTGTTCTTATGGTCACTCTGGCCTGAAGCGACCACCCGAGCCGTGCTGCGTCCACCAGGTCCTGGACTCGGCCAACCCCCAAGCAATTCTGGAGCGTGGTCCTGAGCTCCTTTCTGACTGTCCTTTCTACTGGCCGTTCCCACCAGGGATCCACTTATGTCCGGCTCCCTCGGGTCTCTTGTTGGTCAAGCCTCCTCTGGGCTCCCTGACCCTATGCTTGGTATGCCTTTCTAGTGGATTTGGTGAGGGTCGTGGCAGATCCTGCCCACGACCTCCGGTTCCTGGCTAAGGTGTGCTTTTCTCTCTGCCAGCTTGGGATCCGGTACCCTGGGTGCCAACCCTTCACCCTGCTGTTTGTATTCTGGGGTCTTGGGGTTCCTTCTTCTTCTCTCTGGGTCCTTCTGACTCCTCTCTCTCTCTGAGACTTGGCCTTGGAGCTGGACCCAGCCGGAACCACAACTCCCTGTCAGCCCTTCTGGCTGAGCTTCTCTGCTCTGCTCCTCAGGCTAAACTCTGACAGACTGACCCTGTTCTAAGATGGTGCCCACCTTATATACTCCCTCTATGTGTGAGCTCAGGTGACCAGCACCCAATGAGCTCCTAGCCTTACCCAGACTGCTCCCCCTATCTGCCCCTACACTACTGGGATGTTCCACCCCCCTCCCACTCCAGCCAGGGACAGACACTGTCGTACCTGCACATATACTGGTGGGAGTACCGTCGGTCTGTCCCCCGGAAATGGGATGTATGTAGTGTATGCAGCTATCTGAGCTCAGTCCCACACTCCATCCTTACCCGGGAGTGGAATACCACACCTCTGGCTTGAGGTGTAATACCCCTGTAGCAGCCGAGTCCTCAGGGTGCTACAACTACAGTAGACAGAGCCGCCATCAGGGCATTACTGCCCTTACTGTTGTATGGGGTCTGGTGAACAGCAGTAAAGAGCAGGGGCCCGGGAGAGCTAATGATGAATTGAGATTTGGGGTAGAAAGAGCTAATAATGAATTGAGAGTGGGGGTGGGGAGAGCACATGATGAACTGGGAGTGTGGGTGGGGAGAGCTAATGATGAATTTGAAGTGGGGGGGGTGGAAAGAGCAAATGACAAAGTGGGGGGGAGCAAATAATGATTTGAGGGTGGGGGTGGGAAGAGCAAATGATGACTTGATGGTGGAGGTGGAGAGTAAATGATGATGAAGTGAGGATGGGAGACAGAGAGGACATGACAAAATGAATAGGGACGGAGGGGGCATGAAAATATAACGAATCAGGAGAATGGGGGCTTTGAGGATGATGAAGTGTGACTGGTAATGAATTGGGGGAAAGAGTACAGGTTCTAATTATTTATATATTTATTAGGTAGGGAAAATGGCTTTTTACAGTTAGTGGGGTCACAGTCGTGGATTACAATTTATATATGGAATGGTGTGTTGTATTAATAACTAATAATATATTAACGGTGGGTGCACGTCTGTATTCATCTGTGTAGTGTAGAAGTTGGGGAATGTGCTCTAGATATCTGTGTATTATTTTATGCAAAGATGAGTTCTGGCTGGAAGAAGTGATGGCGGTCTGTGGTGGATGAAGGAGAAAAGCGAAGATGAAGGACTTCAACTAGAGTGTGCTATCTGTACACTGAGACTATACACTGTATATTATGTACAGAGCTTCTGTGTATAATGTCACTGGTGATCACTGTATTACCTGTACACTGACACTACATACAGAGCTCCTGTGCATAATATCACTGATGATCCCTGCATTATCTGTACACTGACATTGTATACAGAGCCCCTGTGTATAATTTCACTGGTGATCACTGTATTACCTGCACACAGACACTATATACTGTATACTATGCACAGAGCTCCTGTGAATAATGGCACTTATGGTAATATTAGTATTGTGTTTTTTTATTAACGATCAGTATTGTAGCATTCCTTTACTATGTAGTGGCAATATGTGGTCTGGTCACGGTGTGGAGGTATTTGTTCCTTTTATGTGGTATTATTTAGTCACTGTGGTGGTAACATGTGGTCTAGTCTTTATTCCTTGTATGTGGTATTATTCGGTCACTATGTGGTGGCAATATGTGGTCTGGTCATGGTATGTCAGTATTTGTTCCTTGTATGTGGTATTATTTGGTCACTATGTGGTGGTAATATGTGGTCCGGCAATGGTGTGATGGTATTTGTCCCTTGTATGTGATATTATTGGTCATTTTAAATGACTATTCTAGCTGCAAATGTCTTGTTTTTATTGCAATATCTACATAGGTGTATAGAGGCCCATTTCCAACAACCACCACTCCAGTGTTTTAATGGTACATTGTGTTTGCTAACTGTGTAAGAAGGCTAATGGATGTTTAGAAAACCCTAGAAAACCGTTGCTCAAGTATGTTAGCCCAGCTGAAAACGATTTGGCTGATTTGAGAAGCTATAAAATTGACCTTCCTTTGAGCTAGTTGAGAATCTGGAGCATTACATTTGTTTGTTCTATGAAACTCTCAAAATGGCCAGAAAAAGAGAACTTTCATGTGAAACTCGACAGTCTTTTCTTGTTCTTAGAATTGAAGGCTGTTCCATGTGAGAAATTGCCAAGAAACTGAAGATTTCCTACAACGGTGTGTACTACTCCCTTCAGAGGAGAGCACAAACAGGCTCTAACCAGAGTAGAAAGAGAAGTGGGAGACCCCACTGCACAACTGAGCAACAAGACAAGTACATTACAGTCTCTAGTTTGAGAAACCGACGCCTCACAGCTCCTCAACTGGCAGCTTCATTAAATAGTACACGCAAAACGCCAGTGTTAACGTTTACAGTGAAGAGGCGACTCCGGGATGCTCGCCTTCAGGGCAAAGTGGCAAAGAAAAAGCCATATCTGAGACTGGCTAATAAAAGGAAAAGATTAATATGGGTAAAAGAACACAGACATTGGACAGAGGAAGATTGTTTTATGGACAGACGAATCAAAGTTTGAGGTGTTTGGATCACACAGAAGAACATTTGTGAGACGCAGAACAACTGAAAAGATGCTGGAAGAGTGCCTGACGCTGTCTGTCAAGCATGGTGCAGGTAATGTGATGGTCTGGGGTTGCTTTGGTGCTGGTAAAGTGGGAGATTTGTACAAGGTAAATGGGATTTTGAATAAGGAAGGCTATCACTCCATTTTGCAATGCCATGGCATACTCTGTGGACAGCACTTGATTGGAGCCAATTTCATCCTACAACAGGACAATCAACCAAAGCACACCTCCAAGTAATGCATGAACTATTTAGGGAAGAAGCAGGCAGCTGGTATTCTATCTGTAATGGAGTGGCCAGCGCAGTCACCAGATCTCAACCCCATTGAGCTGTTGTGGGAGCAGCTTGACCGTATGGTACGCAAAAAGTGCCCATCAAGCCAATCCAACTTGTGGGAGGAGCTTCAGGAAGCATGGGGTGAAATTTCTCAAGATTACCTCAGCAAATTAACAGCTAGAATGCCAAAGGTCAGCAATACTGTAATTGGTGCAAAGGGAGCATTCTTTCACGAAAGCCATGTTTGAAGGAGAAAATTATTCTTTCTAATAAAAATCATTATTTCTAACCTTGTCAATGTCTGGACTATATTTTCTAATCATTTTACAACTAATTTGATAAATAAAAGTATGAGTTTTCATGGAAAACACAAAATTGTCTGGGTGACCCCAACTTTTGAACGATAGTGTACGTGCTGTAAAAATTATGAAGGAGGGCTTCATACACACACTGGAAAAATTAAGAGTGAGGGTTGCATGATGACCCTCTGAAAATTATGAGCTCAAATTGTTATGATCTGCAACAAGTACTAAGGAAAGATAGGGGAAGGCTGTCCCTACAGTAAGACTAAGCTGAATCCCTACGATGTAGCGGGCTGCCTGTTCCTAGTGAACAGACCCGCCTTTGTCCTCGGTTAGTCTGAACGAAGACCTATAGCATAAGGGGGGGGGGGGTCCCTAAAAGAAGTAAGGACTGGGACAAAAATGGGACACCTCCTAAACAGAGAAGTTGTTGCAGAACACAAAAAGACAAACTGGCAGAAAGGTACTAGAGGTCCCAGAAGGACCCAGCGAGCTGACAGAGAAAGGCACTGAAGCACCTGGCTAGAGAAACAGTCAAACACTGAAGTCCAGCACAGCCAAAAGGGCGGAGCTGGAATATAAAGGCAGATGGTCACGTGACCGCAAAACACTAGATGGAAAAAAACAAACAGGAGGGTTCTAACAGTACCCCCTCTTTTAAGAGGATCCTCTGGATCCTCCAGACCCAGGCCTATCCGGAGACCTCTTGTGAAAAGCTTTAACAAGCCTAGGAGCAGAGACATCATCCGTCCTTACCCAGGAGTTGTCTTCGGGACCGAAGCCCTTCCAGGAGACAAAATGCTGTAATCTCCCTCCATGCCATCTAGAATTCAAGATACGAGAAATTTCATATTCGCCGTCTTCCACCACAGGAGGAACTGTGACAGTGGCATCCCTATCTGACACATCAGTCTTTTTCAACAAGGAAACATGAAACACAGGATTAATCTTCCAGGAAGTAGGGACATCCAACCTAACAGCAGACGGGTTAACAACCTGAAGCACTTTAAATGAACCACAAACTTAGGACCCAGTTTTTTAGAAGGAATCCTCAACCGCAGGTTCTTTGAGGACAACCAAACCATGTCACCCACAGTAAAGAAAACCTCCTTGCGTTTCCTGTCAAAATACTTCTTGGACTTCTTGTTAGCCTCTTGAAGGTTGCAAGGTACATTAGTCCAAACTCTCTCCAAATCACCGGAAAAATTCTCCTCCTCCGGCACCACCGACCCCAATTTGGAGAACGAACCAAAAGAAGGATGTCTCCCAGTACAACAAAAAAAAAGAGAACACCCAGCAGAGGAGGATGCATGATTGTTAAGAGAAAATTCCGCGAGAGGCAGAAACTCAGACCACACCTCTTGATTGTCCGCCACAAAGCAACGCAAAAACTGTTCTACATCCTGGTTCTTTCTTTCAGTCTGTCCATTAGACTCAGGATGATACCCAGATGAAAATGACAAATGGACTCCCAACCTGTCACAAAAAGCACGCCAAAAGCGAGCCACAAACTGAGGTCCTCTATCAGAAACAATATCCGTGGGAACGCCATGAAGCTTGACAATCTACTTAACAAACGCGAGTGTCTTGGCGCAGGGCAACTTAATGAATGGAACCAAATGACACATCTTACTAAAACGGTCCACGACCACCCAGATGAGAGTAAAACCCTCAGACACAGGAAGATCAGTAATAAAATCCATTGTGAGATGCGTTCAAGGCGCACTAGAAACCTCCAGAGGGCAAAGCAACCCCGCAGCAGGAGTATGTGAAGCCTTTGACCTAGCACACACAGTACATTGATGCACCCACTTGATGACTTCTTTCTGACAACCAGGCCACCAAAAACTGCGACTGATAAGTCTCTTAGTCTCAGAAATTCCTGGATGACCTGCCAACCGAGACTCATGACACTCCACAAACAAATCTCTCCTAAAGGTTCTAGGCACGAACAACCTCCCATGGGGAGTGTTCGATGGAGCATCATCTTGAGCTTTCAGAATCCCATCCTCCAAAACGGAGTCCAAGGCCGACACCACAATTCTTTCTTTGAAATGCTCTCCTCCTCCTCGGCACTGACCGTAGGAGAGAAGCTGCGAGATAAATGACTCGCCCCCTGGGCCGTGGGGCACTCGGATCCGGGCAATAGCGGAACGATGGGGATAGTAGTGGCTACCCTGCTCCGTTGCTCAGGGTGGTCAGGCCAGTGGTAGTCTGTTATGTTCTGATGATTACGTCCGACTATGCCACCCGTGGATTGCGGTTATTAGGAACCGCCGCTGCATGCAGACCGCTGGGGCTGATGAGGTGTGCAGCTAAGGTAGTGTGACTGCCCACAGGGAGAGTGCGGCCCCAGGGCAGTATAATGGATGGTGGGAGTGATGGTGGTGAGAGTCCCAGTACAGATAGTGCTGGAGGAGCAAGGAGCACACAGACAACAGGTTGCATTCCAAGGTCTTTACTAGAACAGGTAAATTGACCTACAAACAGTCCCGGCTAGGAGGGGACCTGGATGTCTGAGAGCAACGGGGAAATTGGCCCTGGTCAGGGTGAGGGTGTAGGCCTACCGTGCTTTCTGCGCTCCTTCTGACTATCTCCTCCTTAGAGGATAACAGCCCACGTTTCCCAGCTCTCCGTGTATTCTCGCCTGTATGACCTGCGACGTGGGTTCCTTTCAGCTCCCAGCCTTGTACGGCTTTACTGGTCCCTTCTGTTATGGCAGGGCGTCCAGGCTTCTTAGGCCAAGGAATATACAGTCCCCTGCGGACTGGTTATCTGCTGGAGAATGTGGAATCCTCCCAGCCTCAGACACCAAAGTCTGGTAAGTTAAGTCCTTTATCCGCCAAGACAGGCTCACTTCGCCTCTTGTCTCTGGCTTGTGGCTCTCCTCCTGCCACACTTCCTCTTAGGTGCAATACAACTGTCCCTCTCTGCTCTGGGACCTGAATCCTGAGACAGGTCGTCCAGTTCTCACTAACCCTGCCCCCAGTACCAGCTTTTATAGGGGCAGCCAGCTCCCCCTACTGGCCTGAGACAGGAGGCATTGAATGCTAATGTTCCCCTGACTAGAGAACCTCCACTTTGCTCTCAGACACAGCTTTAATATACTTGTGGCATCCAGGCCAGGGTGACACATAAAGCATCGGCTTTAACATTCTTAGTACCAGGGATATAGGTAACAAAAAAATGAAACCGAGAAAAAAAAAGTGCCCACCTTGCTTGACGGGCATTCAAGCGCGTGGCAGCATCCAGATAGATCAAATTCTTATGATCTGTGAAAACCTGTATAGGAAATCAAGCGCCTTCCAAAAAATGACGCCAATGTTCAAACACGAGTTTAATAGCCAGCAACTCCCGATTTCCAACATCATAATTCAGTTCGGTTTCTGAAATTTTTTTCGAAAAGAAGGCACAAGGATGTACTCCATCCCTGTTCTCCTGAGACAAAACTGCTCCGACCCCCACCGATGAAGCATTGACCTTGACCAAAAAAGGCTTGGTCTCATCAGGCTGCATAAGGATAGGGGCAGAACTGAACCTCTCTTTGAGATACTTAAAAGCTTCAATGGCCTCAGTAGTCCACTGGACCATATTCGCACCTTTCCTGGTGAGATCGGTTAGAGGTTTAGCAATTACAGAAACATTCTTAATGAATTTCCTGTAATAATTGGCAAAACCCAAAAATCTCTGTATAGATTTCAAACCAATAGGCCTAGGCCATTCCTGCACAGCCTGAACCTTCACCAGGTCCATCTCAAAGCCCTCGCTGGAGACAATGTAGCCCAAAAAACTAATTTTCTGCACAGCGAACTCACATTTCTCCAGCTTAGCAAAGAGTGAATTATCACTCAATAACTGCAAAACTTCACATACACTCTGCCAATGGGCTCTAGATCTGGTGAATAATTCAAAATGTCATCCAAATACACAACCACATTCTTACCAATCAAAGGTCTCAGGATGTCATCAATAAGGTTCTGAAAAAATGCAGGTGCATTGGTAAGACCAAAAGGCATCACCAGATTCTCAAAATGACCGACTGGAGTGTTAAAAGCAGTTTTCCATTCATCACCCTCCTTAACTCGTAACAAATTGTATTCCCCCCGGAGATCAATTTTAGAGAATCACATGGCCCCCACTAACTGGTTAAACAAGTCAGGAATTAACGGCAATGGGTAGGAATTGCGTATAGTAATCTTATTAATTTCACGAAAATCCAGACATGGATGTAAACCCCCATCCTTTTTTTTAACAAAGAAAAATCCAACTGCCACAGGCGACTTAGAAGGTCTAATGTGACCAACAGCCAGGCTAGTCTGTATATATTCCTCCAAGGCCTTTCTTTCAGGGATAGTCAGATTAAACAAGCGACTCTTGGGAAGAGTAGCTCCCGGAACAAACTCAATGGTGCAATCATAATCGCTATGAGGAGGTAAAACTTGCGACTCCTCCTCCGAAAAAACCCTCCAAAAAGGTACCGGTAATTCCCCTTTTTCCACAGCCGCAATGCGACCATTACAACATTTATCATAGCACTTCGGACTCCAAGACTTAATCACATTAGTAGACCAGTCCAGTAAAGGATTGTGCAGTTTTAACCAAGGCAATCCTAGAACAACCGGAGAGGGTAAATTATCTAATACAACCAAATCCAAAATTTCTTGGTGAACTCCATTGATAGTGAGGGGAAATGCAGCAACCTTGTGAGTAAAACATTTCAAGGGAGTGTTATCAATTGCAATCACAGAAATAGGTGATGACAAAGGTTTGGATTTTAAGTTAAGTTTTTCCAAAAACCCTTTATCAATCACATTAAGTGTTGAACCACAATCCATAAATACCTGAAATTCAATCAAATCTCCCTGCAAAGTAGTACTCCCAGAAAGAAATACTCCTGCAGAGCGTAAACAAGCAATACGGGCATACCTGACCTTTTTTTTTTCTTTGCTTAAACAAAGCTCACAATACTTAATCAAATGATAAGCTTTACCACAATAAAGACATAAACCCTCCGCGAACCTCCGGTATCTTTCCTGAGAGCAGAGTGACATCGCCCCAACCTCCATCAGTTCTCCGCCATCTGAGCAGATTTTCTGGGGACTAGGACCTGACATTACAGGAGTCTTTACCTCATTCAGCCTGAACCTCAGCCTCCTGTCCACATGAACAGCTGATTGCATGGCATCCTGCAGAGTCTCAGGTGCAGGGAATGTAATTAGCAGGTCCTTAACCCTTTCACTCAGACCAGCAAGAAATAAACATTTCAGAGCAGGATCATTCCATAAGACTTCTGAAGCCCACATTCTGAAGTGTGTGCAATAATTTTCAACATCACCTGACCCCTGATTCAAACGCCTGAGTTCTGCCTCAGCAGATGAGATTTTATCAGGATCGTCATATAATAGACCCATAACAGAAAAAAATTCTTCTGCAGACCTTAAGCATGGATCATTAGGTTGGAGAGAAAAGGCCCACCCGTGTTATTCATTGCGCAAAAGTGACATAATAAAACCAATGCTCTGTGATTCATTCCCAGAGGACCTTGGTCTCAAATGAAAATATAACAAACAAGCATTTTTAAAGGAAAAAAAATGTTGCTGTTTACCATAAAAAACATCAGGCAGTCCTACCTTGGGTTCCACAAAATGCACTCCAGAACAGCTGCTCACGTGTTGCTGTAGCTCAGCCACTTCCAGAGACATCCCTGCAAGCGTTGAGCCAAATCCTGGACGGAAACCATACTGAACCCCGAATTTCTTTCCTTTTAGTTTTTTGGGGTGGCCTTACTGTTATGATCTGCAACAAGTACTAAGGAAAGATAGGGAAAAGCTGTCCCTACAGTAAGACTAAGCTGAATCCCTACGATGTAGCGGGCTGCCTGTTCCTAGTGAACAGATCCGCCTTTGTCCTCAGCTAGTCTGGACGAAGACCTATAGCATAAGGGGAGGGGTCCCTAAAAGAACTAAGGACTGGGACAAAAATGGGACACTTCCTAAACGGAAGTTGTTGCAGAACACAAAAAGACAAACTGACAAAAAGGTACTAGAGGTCCCAGAAGGACCAAGCAAACTGACAGAGAAAAGCACCGATGCACCTGGCTAGAGAAACAGTCAAACACTGAAGTCCAGCACAGCCAAAAGGGTGGAGCTGGAATTTAAAGGCAGATGGTCACGTGACCGCAAAACACAAGATGTAAAAAAACAAACAGTAGGGTTCTAACACAAATATTTGGGCATCACTACACACAGTCTCCTTATGTCCCTCTTGAAATGTGCAGGGCGAGATGCCAGAATTAATAAATGTAAAGAGCTCCTCGGAGTGTCCAAGTGTGGGATAAGTTGTCTCCCAGGACTCGCCATGGTGGGAGGAAGGAGAATCAGGGTGAGGATTATGTAGTCCAGACTCTTGGTTAGTGAGACTGGACCGTGTGGAAGACAGGGTGGTGCTGGGAAACATACTGGAAGCATTATCTGCCATCCAACCGACCACCTGATCGCACTGTTCTAGCTTCTAGTATGGTGTCCCGTGATGAACGTCTTTGTTGTGCACCCACAGCAGGCACAGCTTCACCTGGCCCAAGGCCTCGGCCTCTGCTTACACCATCAGCAGCACATCAACTTCAAAGGCCCTTACCACACGCCTTGCACATTTTAAATTATAGGTGTATAATATATCCCTGCAAACTTTACAGTATTAATAAGGAAAATAAAATATGTAGCTCTGAAAAAGACTTTTATTTTTAGGTTGCAGCAGCAGTATATATAGAAGGACGGTAAGTCAATAAACCCTGCCTATATGCCTCTAATCCAAAACTATCTCTCCTCCACCAGCTATCCCTACTCTGATTGCAGATAACAATGGTTTTACTAGAAAAAGGACAGTATGCAGCCCTGAAAAGGAATTTTGTTTTAATGGTGTAGCAGAGGCATACAAGTACTGCAACAGCAATATTAAACACTGCCTATATGCCTGCTCTAATCTAAGCTCTCCCTCCTAGATCAACTCTCCCTGAACTGCTTCCAGAGGAGAGTGTGCCGAGCATTGCGTCACCGGATCTTATGTAAGACCCAATGACACGATGCAGCTGGCCAATCACAATAATGCCAGTAGCCAACATGGCTACAGAATTACCATGTATGGCAGACAATCCATGTTCATTGCTGTCTAACAGTTGTGAAACATGCGGTGCAGGGACTCGATCATTGCGCTCGAGCACTCGCGATACTCGATCGAGTAACAAGCGTACCCGAGCACCCTGATGCTTGATCGAGTATCGCACAGTGGCGAGCATGCTCACTCCTCACTATTTTCTAAGTGTTTTGGAATAGTTTTCTTGAGTGGACAGTGCCTAGTTTGGAGCATATTTCCTTAGGAGCAGCTTCAAAAAAGTGACATGCACTTTCTTTTTTCCCATCAGGCAGTTTTCAAACGTGAAGTGGAAAAAAAAAACTCTCTTAGCAGCGGAGTGTTTAAAAGTGGATTTACAGTGAAAATCAACAGTAAGAGTCTTTCAAAAAATTTTAAAGACTTTTTTTTCTTTGGAGCAAATCTGCTAAGAAAAATTCCTGAAAAGACTCTTCATGCACATACCCCATCACCTGTACATAGCAGTAACAAACTTTTCTGAACTATCTGGGTAATATGGCACAGCAAAATGTGTGACAGGAATGTAGCTATAACATTTAAAAATGTGAACATTCCACTGGTAAGGAAGTCAAAGTTTAACATTAACAATAGGAGGCTTCTGTGTAAAAATACATCATGAATGTGAGATGTTTCCATACCTGGCATAAGTCCATTTTGAAGGAGCTGTTGAGTTATAGTTCCAGCGATGACAGTGCCGGATATCTTGGCGCTCACAGGACATTGTTACATATGTCATGTGAGCGCTGCCGCCAATCAGAAGCTGTTAATGCTGCTTCACTCACACTTCCCTAGTACAAAACTAGGATTTATGCAGGAGGTATGAGTACTGATTGGCTGCAGCGCTCCAATGATGTAACAATGTCATGCGAGTGCTGTCATCGCAGGATTGGTATCTGTGTCAGGTGAGTAAAGATTTATTTATTTTAGTCGGTCTGGGGACTACAGCATTTAAGAATAGGTTGTCCAAGTAGTTACCAACCCCTTTAAAAAGGAATCTGTCAGCAAATTTTTGCTATTTAATCTTAGAGGTGAATGAGGTAGGAGCAGAGCCTGATTCCAGGTATGTGTCATTTATTAGGCTGTGTGCTGTGGCCTTAATACAATTAGTGGTTTATCAACCGAAGATTATCACTGCCTGACTAGGTGTCATGTGCAGAGCAGACAAGCGAATCTGTGTAACCCCGCCCCACCACTGGTTGGCAGCTTGTTGGTAATTCAAGGTGAACAGAGGAAGCTGCTAGTTAGGGATGTGGGTGGGGTTATACAGGGTTTAATATTCTGACCACTGCTACATCTACAGAGAAAGCAGGATTGTATCAAAACGGCATCAAGCAGTCCAGTAAGTGATACATCCCTGGAATCAGGCTGTCTGCCCCTACATCATGCTGCTCTCATATTACATAGTAAAAACCTGCTGAAAGATTCACTTTAATTGAATACAATAGAGGCGGAGTCAGAGAGGAGGGGGACTATAAGGTGTCCTACCCTAAGAGGTAGTGACTCGCCCCCTGGGCCGTGGGGCACTCGGAGCCGGGCAACAGGGAAACGATGGGGGTAGTGGTGGCGGCCCGGGTCCGTGGCTCAGGGTGGTCAGACCAATGGTAGTCTGCTATGTACTGTTGTTAATGTCCGACTACGCCACCCGTAGATTTCGGTTATTATGAACTGCCGCTGCAAGGTAATCCCCTGAGGCTGATGGTGTGCGCAGCTGAGGTTGTTTAACTCCCCATGGGAGGAGTGTAGCCCCAGGGCAGTGTAGTGGATGGTGGGGGTGATGGTGCAGGGAGTCCCAGTACCAGTAGTGCTGGAGGAGCGAGAAAGTACACAGACAACGTACTGCAATCCAATGTCTTTTACTCACAGTTCATGTGCTCCGGGTCACTTCTGTACAGGTAGTGACCGCCCGAGCCGTGCTGCGTCCACCAGGTGTGGGGCTCGGTCAACTCCCCGGCAGTTCAGAAGTATGGCTCAGGACCCCCTTTTGTCCTCTCTCTGGCCGGCCTCACCAGTGACCCACTTTTGTCCAGCTGCCGCGGATCTGCGCGGGTAAATGTGGGCCCCGTCTCCCGCTGTCCTATATGGTGCCTTCCTAGCAGGTTTGATGAGGTGTCGCACCAATAAATGATCACGACGTCCGGTCTTTGGCTGAGGGCAGTTTCTCCTCCACCAACTTGGGATCCGGTACCCTTAATCTGCCTGACCCTTCACCCGGTATTCTTGTGGGTTCTTAGGGTCCCTTCCACCTTCTTGTTCCTGAGCCCCTCTGTTTCTCTCTCTCTTCCCCTTCTTTCCTGTTCCTTCTTCTCCTCCTTCCTTTGGCCTCTTCTCCAGGCCCACGTCTCCTTCTCCTCTCAGGCTCCGGCCTTTTCTCTAGGCCTGCCTCTGAGCAGAGCTCCTACAGAGTCTCTGCTCCCTGTCTTCTCTGACTGAACAGAACCCAGATCTAAGATGGTGCCCACCTTATATACCTCCCTCTAGCCATGAGCCCAGGTGACTTGCAACCAATGGGCTCCTACCTACGCTCAGGAACCGTCCCCTCCTGCTCCTACATCACTGGGTATTCCTCCCTCCTCCCCACTCCAGCCAGGGACATGGTCTGTCGTGCCTGCATTTCTGTCTAATGGGAGCACCGTTGAACTGTCCCTCGGAAATGGGGTGAGTGTGCTGTATGCAGCTAACTGAGCCCTGGTCCATACTCCATCCTTACCTGGGAGTGGAATATCACACCTCTGGCAGAGGTGCAATACCCCTGTAGCGGCTGAACCCTCGGGGCGCTACAGTAGTAATGGCAGATAATATGTCAGCATTTATAAAGGGATTAGTTGCTTAGCTAATAAAATGGCAATTTGGGCAATAATTAATCTAGCAACTAATGATGTATAATTAATCATGAAATATTAAACTTGATGAACCTGTACCAATCATGTACATTAGGGAACTCCTGTAAGGAGCGCCCCCTCCCTTCTTCTGGGAATAATCATGAGAGATTTTTGCCAGGGAAAGTAAGGTCAAACGTTGCATAGATGTTCCATGAGGGAGGCCATGGTGCTGAGTTTCCTGTCTGTTTTGCACAATCAACTCCAGCAACACAAGAAAGAAATAAAAAAGAGGACTCAGATCACAGATTAGGGATCGGCTTCGTGCTTGTTTCAGATTGGACCCAGAAATAAAAAAAGCACCGGGATCTTTGAATTGTAAAACTGCTGGCCCCAATTTCTACTCATCCTAGTTAAATACTTGTAAACTACAGGAAGAAACATATGCAGTGTGTAAAACTATTTAGGGCCATCTCTTTTAAGATGAAGAACTTACTGGTCAAGAAACGAATGAGACAATAAAAAATAACATCAACGGTGGAAACAAATGATGATTAACATCAATGCATTAAAACCACCGTAAAATTAAATGTATTATTTGTAAAGAATTGAAAGAATTGTTTTAAAAAATAAGATTGTTTTGTGCATCTTGGGATCACTGGGGTCTCAGTGGTCAGAAGTTCAGCAATGTATAAGTTACCCCCTATCCCATGAATAAGGGATAACTTAATGACTTGATACAAACCCTTTAACACTCATTAACACTTGGCGGAATTGCTGTTTTTTCTCTTTTCTCCCTTAGAAGTAACAAAAGTTTTTCAATGTAAGTTATATACTGCAAAATGGCACCATTAGTGCACACAACCTATCCTTCAAAAAACGTTATAGCTCTCTATATGAAGAAAAAAAATAATTGTGTCCACAAGTCCAAAATAGCTGTGCTCTTAAGGGATTAATACATACTCCATAACAGACCTTCCCTTTAACTCATCCTTAACATAAACCTCAGACCAGACTCTCCCTTGATAAAAGACCAGACAATACATATGGATACTCACCTCTCACTGTTGTACTTCTCTTCATTCCTAGGGGCCACAGACATCATTCTGATGCCAGGGATGGCATTATTATGTGTCTGATATAGCTCCCAAAAATAAAGAGAACTGCAGTAATGGGGAGAGGTGAGCATATTTCAAAAAGCACCTGGTAGATTTGCTGGCCCTAGGAGTCTGGAATTTTTTTACATTACATCATATTGACATCACTGCAGCCAATCACTGAGCTCAGCTGCTCTGCTGATGTAGAAGGCATGAGCTGCTGAGCTCAGGGGACAACCCCTTTAAAGTACTACAGGTCTCTTAGTGTTGGCACATGGAATTTAGGAAGGGAGGGCTCATATAAAAATTTTTGCATTGGAATCTAAGAACTTTGAGATAACCCTATGAGACTTTGAAAACAACATGATCTCACTTATATCATGAAAAAGATATTGTGCAGAAACTCTACAGATTGATGTTGGATGGATGAGCAGTTGGTTTGTTTCTATGATTAAACTATTAACTGTGGTGAAGCGTTGCTTTGTTTTTTAGTTTCTATGTAGCCATAGTGTGGCCATTGTAACATTGTTGACTATGACTTTGAGGAATTTAACAGTCGGAGGCGAGATAATGCTGTGATGTATACATGAGTAATTATCAGTGTCACACCCATTACTCACCCATCAACTTTTCAGTAATAGCAGTACAAAATTCCAAAAAGTTGATTCTCAATGTTTTCAGATAACAAACTTGATTGACAATATCAACATTTTTACTCATTGAGATATTAAAATACAGAGCATATGAATTTTGGAATAAATATTGACCCTGCACAAGAGATTATAGAATTATTAAAAGATTATTTCCAACAATAGAGGTTATCACCTATCCATAGAGTTGGTGATAATTTGCTAATCAGCTAGGGTGTGACTTCTGAGATCCCGACCGATCCCGAGAATGAGGCTTTGAAATGCCCTTTCTGAATGTTGTTGTGGATAGGTGATAATTTGTAATGTTGTTAATAACCCTTGAAGTAAAATTCAAATTTGTATTTATACATACGTAGAGCTATATACACACATTCTACACAGATTTAGAAACTCACTGGTCCACCATGTGCCACCAATGGCTTTGGGCACCACATCATGTACATATTCTCCTCCAGAAGTGCTTTGAAGGTGAAAATTGCAAAATTGCTTAAAACTCTGCCCACAGTTGTTTATCTCAAACCAAAACCCTATAGTGACATAGGTGGTCCACACTATTACATGGAGGTCTGACTGTGACAGATGTTTCTTGCTATGAAATGAAAGGCAGAAGTACGATAAAACCAGTTGATACCTACACAAACCACAGGTTGTTTAGAGTCATAATACAGTCATGTTGTGAGATGCAGAAATAGTGCTGTTACTTCAAAAGCATCCAGCAACTATAAGAGTTAACACAGTCACAAGAGACAGGGAGTAGTTAGCAGAGCCCAGGAGGATTGTAGGGAACTTGTTTACTATTCTGGCTGCAGCCAAAGGGAGAAGTGATGTGTGTAATCTGTATCTCACAGAAGCGCAGGAAAGAGAACAGGATTCAAGTCCAGGGTGAAGCTCAACACAGGTCAGATACCCTGCACTGTTAGTTCAGGAAGTCTATCATCGGGTAGGAAGATAACAACTGTAAGGAATTGTGTAACAGAGATTATCTCCCTCATCAAACCCTACCCCCCTCCATCTCCATGCAGGATAAAGAATGCTGTGTACAACTGAGTCTTTTTGAAGGAAAAGCCTGTGGTTGTGTATGCATTAAAACTGTGCTGTATTGTGCTACAGGATAATAGACTGTATACTGCTGAGCTGTAAAGGAGATTGTACTGTTATTACTGAGAATGTACTGTTATTACTGGAGCCTGTTGCTGAAAGAGACATTTACATAGAACTGGCCGTGCCTCATTAAATGTTACTGTTCTACCGTTTAAGAGGACTCTTGTCAAATGTGTCTGGTCAGCAATTGAATCTGTCCTGTGCCTGAGAGAAGCTGCAGCCTATGGTCGCCCGGAATAACGGTTCCCCAAGGATTCCAATGAATTCATGTAACCGGTCTCACCCCTATCTGAACTTAGGCGGCGTGCATGTAACAATGTGCATAAGCCCTGAGAAGGATTTTGACTGACTGATGCAATTGCATCTGATTCTATACATGGGTAGTTAGTTACTTTTCCCTATCCCTGCAGTTTAGGACTAATGGGCTCTCCAATGTGAATCCAAAATGCCACCACCATCTTCGGTGCTAGAATTGGCTGCGCTATTTTGCACAAATTATTTTTTTACATTAAATAGTGAGTTTTGTAGAATTAATATGAGCTGTAGGTTGAAGATTCTTAAACCAGAACTTTATATTTTGTTTCCTTGGGAACTTTGACTTAATAGTAAATACGATTTCGTCAAGGCATTCCAGAGATTGGTTTTAGTTATTTAGCTCAGGCTTTTGACTTGGATATCTAACATGGGTTGTGAAATATGTTAAAGGATTGTAAGGCTATCTTCATCCTTTAAACAATCCTATATCTGACAGTTAATCTATAAATACACAAGAGAGAACTTTTGCAGACACTCCCTTTCACGACCTGAAAATCCTCTGTATTTTTCTGTTTGTATCATCTCATCTGTCAATGCATGGTATGTTTCACTCTGAGAACCCAAGGTTTATTGTATTTTGCATTGTTACTTAGATCTGAATGAATGGTGTTATGCAGTATGATATATACTCAATTAATGGAGAGTTTCAAAATGAAAGATCTAGAGAGTACTGCAAAAACAGAAGCAGCAAAGGAAACAGAAATGAAATCTCTTTCATTTATGGTACATTTATTTCCAAGCAAACATCTTCCAGGCACGGCAGCTTATCTCCATTGAGGAAAAAGGATTTAGCGTGGTATAACTGGAAAACCTTTTTCCCCGACATATGACAAGCAAACACCAGAGGAACATCTAATACACATTATAAGGTTGGCTAGTCCCACTGTACTTTGCAGGTTCAGCTGAAGTTAGTCCAATTACATGACCACTAGTCATAAGCGAACACTAAAGTGCTCGGGTGCTCGTTGCTGGGGTCGAGTATATCGTAATGCTTGGGTGTTTGATCCAAGCAACGAGCCTAATGTAAGTCAATGGGAAACTCCTGGAAGCATCTCTGACTCCCAGGTCACTTCTGTGAACAATGTGGTCGGAGTATTATGCCATTTTTACGGACTCATAATAAAACATACAAAAATTAAGTCAAAATGGATTATCCTGGAAAAAAATGTTAAGGAACATTCATTCCAGGGAATGACTTGTATATAAGGCAAAATAAATAACCAAAAACAAAAATGCTCCTCCACACCTTGGGCTATGTTGACACGTAGCGTTTTTGATGCATTGTTGCACTATTGCATTGCTTTCAACGGTGAAAAATACATTTACCGGTAAATGTAATTTTAACATTTCACTTCCTTATCTGGCCATGTGGTGTGTGAGACATGATCAGACACATCCTGTTTCATTTATGAAGGAGGGACTGTGAGAGTGACTAAGCCTATTTTTACAAGGCCATCAGGCAGCCCTTACTGTTGTTAAAGGGCCAGAAGTCGTCCTTCACTATTGTTAGAGGGCCATCAGCTGGCTATGCTTTGTAGTTCTCATTATTAAGGAGTGGGTCTCCTATATTGTTATTACGTATGCAGTGAATGGAAGGGCTGGCAAAAATTAGTACGCACTTCAATACCCCTTTGAAGAGATGTAGAGGAGGGCTTCATTAAATTTTTTTTTCCCATTATAAAGGAGTGGGTCTCCTATAGTGGTAATGCCCATGCAGTGACTGCAAGGGCTACCAAAAATTTGGACGCACTACAATACCCCTTTGAAGAGACGTAGAGGAGGGCCTCATTAAAAAAATTGTTCCCATTATTAAGAAGTGGGTCTCCTATACTGGTAATGCCCATGCACTAATTGCATGGGCTGGAAAACATTTACCCCTGGGGGGTATACATGAACATACAGAGGTAGGCCTCTAAAAATATTTCCTACAAGCATCATAAACACTCTTAAAAAAATTATGTAGGTGTTGCATCACGGTCACCCTGGTGATATGGTTGTTATGATCTGCAACAAGAACTAAGCCACCTCCAGAGACAATCCCTGCAAGCGTTGAGCCAAATCCTGGACGGAAACCATATTGATCCCCGAATTTCTTTCCTTTTAGTTTTTTGGGCTGGACTTAGTACTAAGGAAAGATAGGGGAAAGCTGTCCCTACAGTAAGACTAAGCTGAATCCCTACGATGTAGCGGGCTGCCTGTTCCTTGTGAACAGACCCGCCTTTGTCCTCGGCTAGTCTGAACGAAGACCTATAGAAATAAGGGAGGGGTCCCTAAAAGTACTAAGAACTGGGACAAAAATGGGACACCTCCTAACAAAAGTTGTTGCAGAACACAAAAGACAAACTGACAAAAAGTACTAGAGGTCCAAGAGGACCAAGCAAACTGACAGAGATAGGCACCGAAGCACCAGGCTAGCAAAACAGTCAAACAACACTGAAGTCCAGCAAAGCCAGAAGGGCGGAGCTGGAATATATAGACAGATGATCACGTGACCGCAAAACACAAGATAGAAAAAACTAACAGGAGGGTTCTAACAGTATCCCCTCTTTTATGAGGATCCTCCGGATCCTCCAGGCCCAGGCCTATCCGGAAACCTCCTGTGGAAAGCCTTAACAAGCCTAGGAGCAGAGACATCATCCGTCCCTACCCAGGAGTTGTCTTCGGGACCGAAACCCTTCCAGGAGACAAGATACTGTAATCTCCCTCTATGCCATCTAGAATTCAAGATACGTGAAATTTCATATTCGCCGTCTTCCACCACAGGAGGAACTGTGACAGTGGCATCCCTATCCGATACATCAGCCTTTTTCAACAAGGAAACATGAAACACAGGATTAATCTTTCACACATCCAAAATAACAGCAGACTGGTTAACAACCTGAAGCACTTTAAATGGACCCACAAACTTAGGACCCAGGTTTTTAGAGGGAATCCTCAACCGCAGGTTCTTCGAGGACAACCAAACCATGTCACCCACAGTAAACAAAACCTCTTTACGTTTCCTGTCAAAATACTTCTTGGACTTTTTGTTAGCCTCTTGAAGGTTACAACGTACATTAGTCCAAACTCTCTCCAAATCATCGGAAAAATTCTCCTCCTCCGGCACCACCAACCCCAATTTGTAAAACTAACCAAAAGATGGATGTCTCCCAGTACAACAAAAAAAAGGAGAGCACCCAGCAGAGGAGGATGCATGATTGTTAAGAGCAAATTCTGCGAGAGGCAGAACTCCGACCACACCTCTTGATTGTCTGCCACAAAACAACGCAAAAACTGTTCTACATCCTGGTTCTTTCTTTCAGTCTGTCCATTAGACTCAGGATGATAACCAGATGAAAATGACAAATGGACTCCCAACCTGTCACAAAAAGCACGCCAAAAGCGAGCCACAAACTGAGGTCCTCTATCAGAAACAATATCCCTGGGAACGCCATGGAGCTTGACAATCTCCTTAACAAACGCTTTAGCGAGTGTCTTGGCACAGGGCAACTTAATGAATGGAACCAAATGACACATCTTACTAAAACGGTCCACGACCACCCAGATGACAGTAAAACCCTCGGACACAGGAAGATCAGGAATAAAATCCATAGTGAGATGCGTCCAAGGCGCACTAGGAACCTCCAGAGGGCAAAGCAACCCCGCAGCAGGAGTATGTGAAGCCTTTGACCTAGCACACACAGTACACTGACGCACCCACTTAATGACTTCTTTCTGCCATCCAGGCCACCAAAAACTACGACTGATCAGTCTCTTAGTCTCAGAAATTCCTGGATGACCTGCCAACCAAGACTCATGACACTCCACAAACAAATCTCTCCTAAAGGCTCTAGGCATGAACAACCTCCCATGGGGAGTGTTAGATGGAGCATCATCTTGAGCTTTCAGAATCCCATTCTCCAAAACGGAGTCCAAAACCGCCACCACAACTCCTTTCCGTAAAATTCTCTCCTCCTCCTCGGCACCAACCGTAGGAGAAAAGCTGCGAGATAAAGCATCGGCTTTAACATTCTTAGTACCAGGGATATAGGTAACAGAAAAATGAAACCGAGAAAAAAAAATTGCCCACCTAGCTTGATGGGCATTCAAGCGCTTGGCAGCATCCAGATAGAGCAAATTCTTATGATCTGTGAAAACCTGAATAGGAAATCTAGCGCCTTCCAAAAAATGACGCCAATGTTCAAACACGAGTTAAATAGCCAGCAGCTCCCGATTTCCAACATCATAATTCAGTTCGGTTTCTGAATTTTTTTTCGAAAAGAAGACACAAGGATGTACTCCACCCTTGTTCTCCTGAGACAAAACTGCTCCGACTCCCACCGATGAAGCATCGACCTCGACCAAAAAAGGCTTGGTCTCATCAGGCTGCATAAGGATAGGGGCAGAACTCAACCTCTCTTTGAGATACTCAAACGCTTCAATGGCCTCAGTAGTCCACTGGGCCGTATTCGCACCTTTCCTGGTGAGATCGGTTAGAGGTTTAACAATTACAGAAAAATTCTTAATGAATTTCCTGTAATAATTGGCAAAACCCAAAAATCTCTGTATAGATTTCAAACCAATAGGCTATTCCTGCACAGCCTGAACCTTCACAGGGTCCATCTCAAAGCCCTCGCTGGAGACAATGTAGCCCAAAAAACTAATTTTCTGCACAGCGAACTCACATTTCTCCAGTTTAGCAAAGAGTGAATTATCACTCAATAACTGCAAAATTTCACGTACACTCTGCCAATGGGACTCCAGATCTGGTGAATAAATCAAAATGTCATCCAAATACACAACCACATTCTTACCAATCAGAGGTCTCAGGGTGTCATTAATAAGGTTCTGAAAAAAATGCAGGTGCATTGGTAAGACCAAAAGGCATCACCAGATTCTCAAAATGACCTACCGGAGTGCTAAGAGCGGTTTTCCATTTATCACCCTCCTTCACAATGCCCCCCGGAGATCAATTTTGGAGAACCACTTGGCTCCCACTAACTGGTTAAACAAGCCAGGAATTAATGGTAATGGGTAGGAATTGCGTACGGTAATCTTATTAATTTCACGAAAATCCAGACATGGACGTAAACTGCGTCCTTTTTTTTAACAAAGAAGAATCCAACTGCCACAGGTGACTTAGAAGGTCTAACGTGACCAGCAGCCAGGCTAGTCTGTATGTATTCCTCCAAGGCCTTTCTTTCAGGGATAGTCAGATTAAACAAGCGACTCTTGGGAAGAGTAGCTCCCGGAACAAACTCAATGGCGCAATCATAATCCCTATGAGGAGGTAAAACTTGCGACTCCTCCTCCGAAAAAACCCTCCAAAAATCTTGAATAGGTACAGGTAATTCCCATTTTTCCACAGCCGCAATGCGACCATTACAACATTTATCATGGCACTTCGGACTCCAAGACTTAATCACATTAGTAGACCAGTCAAATAAAGGATTGTGCAGTTTTAACCAAGGCAATCCTAGAACAACTGGAGAGGGCAAATTATCCAAAACAACCATGTCCAAAATTTCTAGGTGAACTCCATTGATAGTGAGGGAATCAATTGCAAGAACAGAAATAGGTGATGACAAAGGTTTGGATTTCAATTTAAGGTTTTCCAAAAACCCTTTATCAATCACATTAAGTGTTGAACCACAATCCACAAATACCTGAAATTCAATAAATTCTCCCTGCAGAGTAGTACTCCAAGAAAGAAATACTCCTGCAGAGCGTAAACAAGGTATACGGGCGTAGCTGACCTTTTTTTTTTCTTTACTTAAACGAAGCTCACAATACTTAATCAAATGATAAGCTATACCACAATAAAGACATAAACCCTCCGCGAATCTCCGGTCTCTTTCCTGAGAGGGGAGTGACATTGCCCCCACCTCCACTGGTTCTCCGCTGTCAGAGCAGATTTTCTGGGAACTAGGACCTGATGTTTCAGGAGTTTTTACTTCATTGAGCCTGCACTTCAGTCTCCTGTCTATACGAACAGCTAACTGCATAGCTTCCTGCAGAGTCTCAGGTGCAGGGAATGCAATTAGCAAATCCTTAACCCTTTCACTCAGACCAGCAAGAAATAAACATCTCAGCGCAGAATCATTCCATTTCACTTCTGAGGCCCATCTCCTGAAGTGTGTGCAATAATTTTCAACATCATCAGACCCCTGATTCAATCGTCTAAGTTCTGATTCAGCAGATGAGATTCTATCGGGATTGTCATATAATAGCCCCACAGCAGAAAAAAATTCTTCATCAGAACTTAAGCACGGATCATTAGGCTGGAGAGAAAAGGCCCAACCCTGTGGTTCTTTGCGCATAAGTGACATAATAAAACCAATGCGCTGTGATTCATTCCCAGAGTATCTTGGTTTCAAATGAAAATATAACAAACAAGCATTTTTAAAGGAAAAAAGAATCTTGCTGTTTACCATAAAAAACATCAGGCAGTCCTACCTTGGGTTCGACAAAATGCGCTCCAGAACAGCTAGTCACATGTTGCTGAAGCTCGGCCACCTCCAGAGACAATCCCTGCAGGCGTTGAGCCAACTCCTGGACGGAAACCATACTGATCCCCGAATTTCTTTCCTTTTAGTTTTTTTGGACTGGACTTACTGTTATGATCTGCAACAAGAACTAAGGAAAGATAGGGGAAAGCTGTCCCTACAGTAAGACTAAGCTGAATCCCTACGATGTAGCGTGCTGCCTGTTCCTTGTGAACAGTGTGCAAATTAAAGTGGTCAGTGGGGCGCTAGAAACTGGATAAGGCGCTGGAAAAAGATAAAACAAACCTCTTTATTGAAGTATTAATGCCCACAACGCGTTTCTGCAGCGGTCTGCTGCCTTCATCAGGTGGAGTTATCCTTGTGAACAGACCCGCCTTTGTCCTCGGCTAGTCTGAACGAAGACCTATAGAAATAAAGGAGGGGTCCCTAAAAGTACTAAGGACTGGGACAAAAATGGGACACCTCCTAACAGAAGTTGTTGCAGAACACAAAAGACAAACTGACAAAAAGTACTAGAGGTCCAAGAGGACCAAGCAAACTGACAGAGATAGGCACCGAAGCACCAGGCTAGCAAAACAGTCAAACAACACTGAAGTACAGCAAAGCCAGAAGGGCGGAGCTGGAATATATAGGCAGATGGTCACGTGACCGCAAAACACAAGATAGAAAAAACTAACAGGAGGGTTCTAACAATGGTGGTGGAGGATGAAGAGAAGGAGAAGGAGGAAGACAACATAAAATAGACAAAATCCTTAAGCGTATACCCATGTCTGGGTGTGAAGAGGTGCATAGGAATAGACCCCCCAAAAAACCCACTCAATTTGACTTTATGTTCCACTGCTATCATCCGGTGGTGTTGAGAAGTCTGGCCCAATCCAGCCTTTGTTCATTTTGATAAGAGTTAGCCTGTCAGCATTTTCAGTAGACAGGTGGATGCGCTTATCAGTTATGATGCCCCCAGCAGCACTAAAACCCGCTTTGACGAAACGCTAGTGGCAAAGCAGGCCAGGACCTCCAAGGCGTAGAGAGCCAGTTCATACCACATGTCCAGCTTGGATACCCATTAGTTATAAGGCACAAAGGAATCACGGAGGATGTTGCTGCAGTTGGCAAGGTACTCCTTCAGTATCTTCCAAAACTTTCCCTCCTTATCAGAGTACCCCATGCATCAGGGTCTTGGTGCTGGGAGGGTCTGAGAAAACTGTTCCAGACCTTTGACAGTGTACCCCTGCCTCTGCTGCATCGTATTTGTGTCTCCCTCTCCTGAACTCTCCTATGACCTCTGCCGCCAGCATTTTCAGATGGGAATTTTTTTAATAATTCTACAACAAAGGCCTTCTGGTACTGCAACATTTTATTAGACATCTCCGCCACGGGAAGGAGAGATAGAAAGTTCTGCTTGTAGCATGGGTCTAGAAATGTGACCAACCAGTAATTAGTGTTGGCCAAAATGTGTACAACGCAAGGGTCACGGGAAAGGCAGCGGAACATAAAGTCAGACATGTGTGCCAGACTGCCAGCAGCCAAGACTCCCCTGTCCTGACCAAGAGGATGCCGGTCCATGCTCTCCTCCTCCTCATCCTCCTCCCGGTCCTCCTCCTCGTTCTCCCTCTCCTCAGTCGATCCATGCTGAACAAACGGTATGACTGTTGTGTGGGTAGTACCGTCTGTAGAGCAGGAAAACAGCCCCTGTTCCTCCTCCTCCTCATTATCACCCAATCTGCATTGAGATGAGATGAGACGGGGCTGTGGTCATCACCCTGTATATTATCTTGGTGGAGTCATCAAAGTTTTGGAGGATGGCACAGACATCCATGCCCACTCATCAGCTTTTATGTGCGGAGGCTGACCTGAAAGTCGACGGGCGTGTTGAAGCTAGTACTCAACAACTGCCCTCTACTGCTCACAAATCCTTCCCAACATATGCAAAGTTGAGTTCCAATGCGTGGTAACATTGCACACCAGTCGGTGAGCTTGAAGCTGCAAAAGCTGCTGAAGCACTGCGAGGGAGGCGGAAACTGTAGGTGACTTTCTGAAATGGGCACACACGCGGCATACTTTCACAAGCAGCTCAGGCAGATCCTGGTAGGTTTTGAGAAACCACTGAACCACTAGGTTGAGCACATGGACAAGGCATGGTACATGTGTGAGGTTGCCAAGCCTCAGAGCTGCCACCACATTCCGGCCATTGTCACACACGACCATGCCTGGCTGTAGGTTCAGCGGTGAGAGCCACAGATCTGCCTGCTCTGTTACAGCTGTCAACAACTCTGCAGCGGTGTGCGGTTTGTCACCTAAGCACATTAGCTTCAGCACAGCCTGTTTCGCTTGGCCGAGGCAGTGCTGCAGTTCTTTCAGCTTCTGACTGATGCGGTCATTTTGGAAATGGAGGCTGAAGAGGACGAGATGCAGCAGCTGAAGAATGTGGGGGCAACCCTGATTGACCCAGGGTTCGCAATCCTCGGCATCGGGAGGACGTGTTCCATCTCAGGGTCGAACTGGGTCCCGGCTTCCACTATATTAACCCAGTGTGCTTTCAGTGAGATGTACCGTCCCTGATCATTAGCATTTGTCCACGTGTTCGTGGTTAGGTGGACCTTCTTAGTGGCTGCGTTGGTGAGGGCATGGCTAATCTTCTGGGACACATGCTTGTGTAAGGTGGGGATGGCACACCAGGAGAAATAGTGGTTGCTGGGGACCGAGTACCGAGGGACGGCCGCCGCCATGAGGTTGCAGAAAGATTCCATCTTCATGAGCATGAAAGGCAACATTTCAAGTGCAAGCATTCGAGAAATGTGGCAGTTTAGCATTATGGCCTATGGGGCTTTGACTGCTAATTTGCGCTTGCGTTCAAAGGATTCAAAGGACTGGGATAGGGACAACTGAACGCTGCACTGGGACAAGGACGTAGACGTGGTTGCTGATGGTGGTTGCAAGTGTGCAACGACAAGTGCAGGGCTGGAGGCATCATCACGTGCGCCATTGACAGGGGATTGGCGTGCAAGCACAACAGCGGAACAGGCAGTGGTATCACCTGCAGACACTGTTTGTGGACCCTGGCATTCGGCCCAATTAGTCGGGTGCTTTGTGCCTGAGCATGTTGGTCTTGGTCCTGCTGATGCTGGCATAGCAGATGTTTATAACTTACCACAGGGATATAAGCATTATGTCAAACTTAAAAAGTTTTGCCTCAATAGGAATGCTTATGGACTAATAGTACGGGGCGTCACATATAAAGCAAACAGAGAGGAGGAGAAAAAACATAGCGACAAAAAGCCCACAACCATCACGATTAAAAAATACAAAAGCTTTATTAAACTTACAATAAATAGAACAATATTCCACTTATGAGATGAATGACACAGTAGGCCATGTGCAAGGAAAGACAGGACATGCACAACACCCAGCACCAGGGCATATACGTAGAAGATGACCAGTTAATTGCTCACAGTGATCCATGCCATCACATAGGTATCCATATGCATAGATTGTATATAGATGTTACACAAATACCTTCATTATATGTGATATATATAGCTACCTTGAATCAGGGGAACAGGAGCAGGGCCATCGGCTGGGCGAGTGCATGTCCACCCCAATGCGCGTTTCGGCGAACCTCCGTCAGGGGGCGGTGCACTAATATCCCAGTGATCCTTTTAAACACCCATCCACCAATCATAGTGTTTGAAGACCTAATGTCCATCTTCCAATCAAACCTCTTGAAGGCCTTCATGACGCATGCCGCGTCATATGAAAACGGGGCGGTCCGCGGCGTTGGCATTATGTGATACCCGCGTCATAGTCACATGACCACACCACCGCCGGTCCTCATGATGAGATGCCGAGAGTTAGGGAGCGCATCGCAGACATGACGCGCATGCGTACCGGCAGTCAAGGCAGGTCTATGGGAGCTAAAAGATACATATAGGGTTGTTTGAAACATTTAAACAAAGGGACCATTAATTATGAGTTGGAACATATCTGGAGTTTACAATGTCCCACACACCACCCTACATATATATTGGCCCAATACATCAAATTTATAGATAAATAAGACCACCATACCAATATAGATTATACATTTCTAAATAGATACAGTATAGTATGCAGTGATCTACAATAAACAATTATTTAATAATTCTAGATGTTGCTGCTATGACTTAATAATAAATCCAAATTTACTCTCTATTACCTAATAACAAAAGCAAACATAAGCCATTTAGTACACATACTGTATACATACATGTTCATATATATATATATATATATATATATATATATATATATATATATACTGCTACTAAGCAAGATGTATGGCATCCATAATGACAGGTCTCCGTGGGACCTCACTTGCATGAACTCCTCAGGCTCTAGTGGCATTCTCGACAATCCATCAGCATCCGTATTGCATTTTCCTGGCCTGTACTTGATGCTGAAATTGAAGTCAGCTAGTTCAGCAACTCATCTCTGACCCATTGCATTCAGTTTGGCTGTAGTGAGGACATAGGTCAAAGGATTGTTGTCAATGTATACCACAAAGGCTATGTGCCCACGATGCAGAAATGCTCAGGATTTTTTCCTGAGCGTTTTTGCATCTCCCTGGCAGAAAACAAGGCATGCGGATTGTACATGCGTTTTCCTGCCATGGACATGCGGAAATGGAGCGGTTACCCACTGACATTTCCGCATGCGGATTGACAAGCGCTTTCCAAGCGATTAGCATCACTTGGAAAGTGCTTGTGACTAGAGATGAGCGTTGTTCGACTCGAACTGTTCGCCAATCTCAAATTCGAGCTGTTTTGGGCGGTGTTCGAGCCGTTCGGCGAACACGAACGATTTGAAAAAAATTCGGCTGTTCAAGGTTATGTTCGATAACTGTTCGTGCACTAAAATCATAACTGGATTTTTTCTCAGTAATGATGAAAATTAATGTTAATACGCAGTTTGAGTGTACAGCGGGGCGGGGGGAGGGGCAGGGGATGGATCTCTGCAGGAATAATGAAGATCTCCATTTTTTTTCTCTTTCCCGCATTTACAGTGGGGAGGTGCAATCTGTCAGCCTATCAGCAGAGCACACACGGAGCGAAGTGCTTTTTTTCACACAAGCAAGGGCATGTGTCACTGGCAGTGTATGTCACATGTCCTTGCCCTATAAGACCCAGCCATTTTCCCCGTCGCCACCATTTTCTCACTGCTGCAGCTGCGTGTTAGACGGCACCGCTGTTGCTGTGTGCGCTATACCTTGTTAATTTCAAGCCAATTTTCGCACAAATATACAGAAAGCTTGGGAGTAGGGAATAGTTGTGATTGCAGTCCTTTTAAGGACTAGGTTACAGCATTTCCTATGACTTTTATCAGGCAGGTCTGTGCTCTTAAATAGATAGGTTGGGAGTAAAGACTAATTGTAATTGCAGTCCTTTTCAGGACTAAGTTACATCAGTTCCTATCAGTTTTTGCCAGGCAGGTCTGTGCCAGTGCTGTGCAAGTTTTATCCACAGCATTTGGCTAAATCTAGCAAAGCTAATCCTTTTTGGCCTATTGCAGAGTGTGTTAGTCAGTGGAGTAGCCTATCTGTGTTGCAAGCTACACCACCTGTGTATAGAATACCAATTTTTTTACTGCACCTAGTGAAGTAAAACCTTTTGGGCATAGCATTATTCTATTAGTCCATCTATACTAACCTCCATCAGGTTGCAAACTGTATATAATTTTTTTCTGCATCTAGCTCTGAAAAAATATTTGGGCTTCTAGCAGTGTGTGGGACTTGGTCTATTAGTCCATCTATACTGACCTCCATCAGGTTGCAAATTAAAAAGAATTTTTTTCTGCATCTACCTCTGAAAAAATATTTGGGCTTCTAGCAGTGTGTGGGACTTGTTCTATTAGTCCATCTATACTGACCTCCATCAGGTTGCAAATTGAATATCATTTTTTTCTGCATCTAGCTCTGAAAAAATATTTGGGCTTCTAGCAGTGTGTGGGACTTGGTCTATTAGTCCATCTATACTGACCTCCATCAGGTTGCAAATGCAATATCATTTTTTTCTGCATCTAGCTCTGAAAAATATTTGGGCTTCTAGCAGTGTGTGGGACTTGGTCTATTAGTCCATCTATACTAACCTCCACCAGGTTGCAAATTAAAAATAATTTTTATCTGCATATAGCTCTGAAAAAATATTTGGGCTTCTAGCAGTGTGTGGGACTTGTTCTATTAGTCCATCTATACTGACCTCCATCAGGTTGCAAATTGAATATAATTTTTTTCTGCATCTAGCTCTGAAAAAAATATTTTGGGCTTCTAGCAGTGTGTGGGACTTGTTCTATTAGTCCATCTATACGGACCTCCATCAGGTTGCAAATTGAATATAATTTTTTTCTGCATCTACCTCTGAAAAAATATTTGGGCTTCTAGCAGTGTGTGGGACTTGTTCTATTAGTCCATCTATACTGACCTCTATCAGGTTGCAAATTGAATATAATTTTTTTCTGCATCTAGCTCTGAAAAAATATTTGGGATTCTAGCAGTGTGTGGGACTTGTTCTATTAGTCCATCTATACTGACCTCCATCACGTTGCAAATTGAATATAATTTGTTTCTGCATCTAGCTCTGAAAAAATATTTGGGCTTCTAGCAGTGTGTGGGACTTGTTCTATTAGTCCATCTATACTGACCTCCATCAGGTTGCAAACTGAATATATTTTTTTTCTGCATCTAGCTCTGAAAAAATATTTGGGCTTCTAGCAGTGTGTGGGACTTGGTCTATTAGTCCATCTATACTGACCTCCATCAGGTTGCAAATTGAATATAATTTTTTTCTGCATCTAGCTCTGAAAAAATATTTGGGCTTCTAGCAGTGTGTGGGACTTGTTCTATTAGTCCATCTATACTGACCTCCATCAGGTTGCAAATTCAATATAATTTTTTTCTGCATCTAGCTCTGAAAAAATATTTGGGCTTCTAGCAGTGTGTGGGACTTAGTCTATTAGTCCATCTATACTGACCTCCATCAGGTTGCAAATTCAATATAATTTTTTTCTGCATCTAGCTCTGAAAAAATATTTGGGCTTCTAGCAGTGTGTGGGACTTGGTCTATTAGTTCATCTATACTAACCTCCACCAGGTTGCAAATTAAAAAGAATTTTTATCTGCATCTAGCTCTGAAAAATATTTGGGCTTCTAGCAGTGTGTGGGACTTGGTCTATTAGTCCATCTATACTGACCTCCATCAGGTTGCAAATTGAATATAATTTTTTTCTGCATCTAGCTCTGAAAAAATATTTGGGCTTCTAGCAGTGTGTGGGACTTGGTCTATTAGTCCATCTATACTGACCTCCATCAGGTTGCAAATTGAATATAATTTTTTTATGCATCTAGCTCTGAAAAAATATTTGGGTTTCTAGCAGTGTGTGGGACTTGTTCTATTAGTCCATTTATACTAACCTCCACCAGGTTGCAAATTCATTATAATTTTTTTCTGCATCTAGCTCTGAAAAAATATTTGGGCTTCTAGCAGTGTGTGGGACTAGTTCTATTAGTCCATCTATACTGACCTCCATCACGTTGCAAATTGAATTTAATTTTTTTTCTGCATCTAGCTCTGAAAAAATATTTTGGCTTCTAGCAGTGTGTGGGACTTGTTCTATTAGTCCATCTATACTGACCTCCATCAGGTTGCAAACTGAATATAATTTTTTTCTGCATCTAGCTCTGAAAAAATATTTGGGCCTCTAGCAGTGTGTGGGACTTGGTCTATTAGTCCATCTATACTGACCTCCATCAGGTTGCAAATTAAAAATAATTTTTATCTGCATCTAGCTCTGAATAAATATTTGGTCTTCTAGCAGTGTGTGGGACTCATTGTATTAGGCCATCTATACCAAGCTCCACCAGCTTTGAAATTAATAATAATTTTTAGCTGCATCTAGCCCTGAAAATAATTTTTCTTCCCAATAGTGGTAGCAATAGAAATATGGGGCGCGCGCCTGGCTGACAAAAATATACGCTTCATAACAAAAAACACCAGCCTAGCGCACTGCATTAATAAGATGGCATCATAGTCTCTCCCAGTGCTAGGCCTACTACGCACGCTAGCATTCCTGTGCCTAAAACACAATGTATGGGTCTGCGCTAGCCACTATGCTGAGGGGTCTAAAGCTGCTGCTAACGCTTTATAACAATTCAATTGGCAGATTTTCACAGAGCTCTTCCACAACGCCCACCCATCGGGCAACAGTTGCCCACCTTCACTATGGGATCTAGTGGCGAATAGTTGATGCCATTAATCAGAGCGTCAGTTGCCCCGTCGACATGGCAAGCATACTGTAAGGCATGGGAAGAGTGGACACGACTAGTAGCAGGCAGACAGGTTGACCAATGTGAACAAGCCAGATCACAAGTCACCATAGAATTTCTCCACCAGCTAATGATGAGGGGCATATCAGGGGCATCAGCGCAGCGGTGTCTGACCGGAGTAGCATTTCACTTCCAACTACTGAATTGGGGAGATGTGACAAAGATTCATCATCAGACAATCCATAAAAGGGTGGAAAAGGGGTCAGCAAAGTCAGGAGTGTAGACGTCCCGTCCCGCGTCACTAAAACGGATTTCTCACATCATATCCCTAACACCATTAACATGACACTCACAATTTGAAGCAACACTACTGTCTACTGCATTTGTGATTGCCTTCTTCGGGGCGCTATGCATAAGCGAATTAGTCCCTCAATCCAAAATTACCACCAGTGGAGGCTTATTACACCAGGACGTAGTCATAGCCAATAATGCAATACGTCTACGCATACACCAATCGAAAACGGTTCCAGCGGGCAGGGGCACTTGGGTACTTCTACAACCCACAAACGTTACACTGAGTCGGGTAACAATAGTAAAAACATATCTAACCATCAGATCACAAAGTAATTTCTTCCTATCACACATTGATGGAACGCCATTATCAAGATACCAGTTCCAAGCTATATTTAATAAATGCATAACATCGGCAGGGAACCACCCCAAAGATTACGGGACACACTCATTCCGCATAGGCGCGGCCATGGAAGCAGCAAGAGCAGGACTGTCAGAAACGGAAGTTTAGAGGATAGGGAGATGGCGATCCACGTGTTTGGCGAGATACATAAGACCGGACTTGTTATCCTAGCGTGGTTTGTTTCTTTTACAGGTGACGCTAAGCCAACAGTGTGGGTGATAGGCCACTCGTATATATATTGGGCAGAAAAAAGGGCGAAAGTCCACCCAGGCAGGAGGAAATTAGAGTTTCATAACACATATTTCAACTGGAGAGGTATTAGAGGCCTGCTATGGCCACAGGTACTAATGGAGGTAATCAAGGTAGGGAGAGAGGCAAGAGGTCCGGTCATCTTAGTTATACAGGCCGGGGGAAACAACCTAGGTCATCACAAGAGCGCATTACTAATGGCAATAATGAAACTAGACACTGAGCGCTTCAGAGAATTTTTCACAAAACTAGCTATAGTATGGTCAGAGATTGTGCCGATAGCGGTATGGCAAGGTGCGCGAGACATCACGGCCATTGAACGGACAAGGCGGGTAATAAATATTCGGATGGCAAAATTTAGAAGAGACAGAGGCGGTGTAGTGGTACGACACCGACAACTGGAAGGAGATAAAGCAGGCCTCATACGGCCCGACGGTGTTCACTTAATGGATATTGGACTGGACATATTCCTGTCAGGACTCCAGGACGGAGTGGAACAAGCGTTAAGAGTGATGGGTGGGGGTCAATGTCCTGCATATGAGTACGTAGGATCCTCCGTGGCCTGGAAATAGAAAGGACATGTTGGAGAGTTACACTTGTTGGCCAACTTGCCGGAGTAGAGACCCAGGGCATGCTGCAACAAGCTGAATTATTTTAGAAATAAAATGCCTTTCTAATGGAATGAGTATAGAGAGTTCATAAAGCTGTGACCGATCCTCACCCATCCAGTTGTAAGAGTTACATTATTGTAATGTCAAGGAAATGGGGGCGGTAGGGGGGCTGGGCATCTGGGTTTGGTTGGGGGTCCCCACAGTCTGCCTAGGCTAGATGCATTTAAAAATTCTTATTAGATACACAGGCGGTGCAGCTTGCTTCGCAGCTGGGCTACTACGCCCAAAGTATTGCCTAGGCTAGATGCAGTTAAAAATTCTACGCTGACTAGCAGACACTGAAGATTTGGAGCAGACCTCTGAGTAAACAGCTCTTCAGACTCAACCATCTGTGTTACCCCAAGCCATAGTGTATGTAGTTTCTTACAGTTAAAAGGGGGGGGGGAGCGACCCAACCCACCTGAAATTGACGATGCCAACGTCACGTAAGACACAGCAAGGGGACTCCAAAAAGAGTCTCCATTTTTTCCCAAAATTGTGGCACAGACACCACTTAAGTGGCATCAATTGCCCCACAGTTGCTTAAAACGGTTGGTGAGGTGATTTTACCAAATCCTCAAGCTTTTAGTCTCCCAAGGATAACACAGGGGTAGAAAAGTCCTTGCGAATCCATGATTTGTTCATCTTTATGAACGTGAGTCTGTCTACATTCTCAGTGGACAGCCGCGTGCGCTTATCTGTCAGCACACCACCAGCAGCGCTGAACACATGTTCAGGGAGAACACTGGCTGCAGGGCATGACAAGATCTCCAAGGCGTGAGTGGCGAGCTCCGGCCATTTTTCCAGATTGGAATACCAAAATGAGCAAGGGTCCAGTGACACAGTCATGGCTTCGATGTTCACTTGGAGATACTCCTGCACCATCCTCTCTAGGCATTGACTATGTGTCAGACTTCTTGTCTCCTGTGGCCCTGCAAAGGATGGTCTACAAAAGTGGTGAAACGATTCCACAAAATTGCTGTTACCAGCAGATACTGTGTTACTGTTACGGTTTGAGTGATGAAGGCTCGACAGTCCCACGGTTGGCAAGTTAGAACTGTGAGATTCACTACGTGCACCACTGGTGTTTTGTGGAAAAGCACATGTAAGATTCTGCAACAGCGTCTGCAGATACTCCTGCATGCGTCAATCCCTTTTTATGGCAGGAATTATTTCGGCAAATTTACTTTTGTACCGGGGATCTAAGAGTGTGGCAACCCAGTAGTCGGGATTACTTCGAATTCTGACAATCCGAGGGTCATGTTGCAGGTAGTGCAGCAAGAACGCACTCATGTGTCTTGCGCATCCAGGAGGACCAAGTCCTTGTTGTGTTGGTAGCGAGGTAAGAATCATGCTTCCTTCCTCAGCCCTCTCCCCCCAACCTCGCACAACAGAAATGTGATCAAGGTCTCCCTCACTGCAAAGTGTCGGGAACCAAGCAGGAGCGGTGCGCGGGCCGACAGAAGGTAAGTATACATTTATTTTTTATTTTATTATTTTTTTACAGATTTTTTAATGGTACCTGGGTGTGGAGGAGACTCTCCTCTCATCTACACCCGGGTACCATCCGCACATTAGAACGCTTGGATTACGCATCTACATATACAGTGATGCGTAATCCATGCGGTCTAATGCAAGTCAATGGCGGTGAAGACGCAGCACTTCCGCAAAATAATTGGTAGTGCTGCGTTTTTTTCTGCAATGATAATCCGCAGTGGAAATTTCCGCAGCATGTGCACAGCACATGCGGATTATCATTGGGGAACATTGCTGTCCTTCTACCATGCGTTTTTAATGTGTTTTTAATGCGTTTCCGCAGCTGCAAAAATGCTGCGGAAACGCATTAAAAACGCATCGTGTGCACACAGCCAAACTCTTTGCTGTAGTAGAGATAATCTCTAAATCGTTCACAGCTAGCCCATTTCAATGCCAGGAACTCCAATTTTCCAGAATGTAGATGGTAATTCTTCTCACCGTCTGTTAACGTTCTAGAACCGTAACCGATGACTCTCAATTTTCCATCTTGATGCTGATACAGGGCAGCTCCCAGTCCAACGTGAGAAGCATCACAATGAAGAACAAATGGTAAGTTGAAATCAGGATATCCCAAGATGGGTGGTTTTATCAGGTATTCTACTAGTTCTTCCAATACCTCCTGGTCGTCTGCTGTTCAGAGAATGGGCTGTTGGGACGAAACAGCGTTGTTTCTTTTAAGCCCGGTCCTATCGCGTTCTTCTTTTTCTGCCTGGGTGTTGTGGACTCTGCCCCCCCCCAAGAGGAGATATAGTGGGGCGGCAATACTGGAGAAGTTCTGAACGTAAGTACAATAGTAGGAGAGGAATCCTAAGATCTGCCTCAACTTACCGACAGTAGAGGGCCGCTTGTTTTTAAGGCCAGTACCAGAGCGATTTCTGCTGAGTCCATGGTATATCCTGCTCCGGACACAATTTTCCCTAGAAATCGGACTTGCCATTTGAACAGTTCACACTTCTTTGGGGTCAACTTAACTTTGAGTTGTTGATACTGCTGTAATACGGTCCTCACGTGTTCAACATGCTCCCAGAAGGTTTTGGTGTGTACCACAATGTCATCCAAGTAGGGCTGGCAGATTTCATCCCTCAATCCTACTAAACAGGTCTACATGCTCCTCTGAAATTCTGCTGAAGCTGAACTGAGCCCAAACGCTATGCGGATCCACTCATATAACCCCCACTGTGTGATGAATGCTGTCAAAGGTCTACTGGACTCTTCAACAAACCCTTGATGGTATGCTTTACCCTGATCGAGGACAGAGAACCAGGTACTTCCTGATAGGCTATCCAGCATATCTTGAATCTTTGGTATCTGGTGCCGATCAGGTACTGGCTTTCGGTTTTGTTCCTGGTAATCACAGCAGAGTCTCAACGTACCATCCTTCTTCCTAACACAGGCAATAGGAGAGGAATAAGACGACTTTGACTTTTGGGCCCAACCTCTGTTGATTAGGTCTTGTAAATACTCTTTCACTTCACAGTGTAATGGTTTCGGCACAGACATGTAATTTCTGGTTACTGGGGTCGTGTCTTTCAAATTGATTTTCAACTGCAACAACGGGATACAGCCTTTATCAGAGTCATCTTTGGAGAATGCATGACACTCTTCTCTCAGCATCTGTTTTGCTACTGCTCGATATTCAGCACACAAGTGTTCCAGGGGTACTGGGGGGGATCCCAGGACCCCAAGGTGGGTCATGCAATTTCCTCCCCTGGGCAACTCCTGTTCCTTGGTGGGGAGACTGAATTCACGGTAGACCCCAGGGCTGGTCTCACACTGGCTGGATATACCGTTTTAACTGTTTCGATGTGACTTAACACAGTCTTTGGATCCAGTCTAATTTCGTGTTTCGTAGTATTCTTCACCGGTACTGTCACTCGAGCAAACCCACCAGAAGGAATCGTAAGCACAGTCTCACCTTGAACTAGGCCTTCCGGAAGTTCGGAGGAGTCTTTTGGCACGAACAGCCTTTTCTGGACTTTTCTTCCCTGTTCTACCCAGACTCCACACCTCACCCTCACCATTTGGTTTTCAGGGATGATGGTTGGGCGCCAGCATACCTTGACTTCTTTTAGGTTCATTGCATTCTGTGCTTTTTTACTCTATGAATTACATTTTCCGCCATGGCGTTGGGTATGGCAAGGGATGTGGCAACTGCATCCACCACCAGTGTACCTGACTTTTCGTGTTTCGTTATGACCTCACTGATTACATTATAACCCAGGATAGGATCCTCTGCCACGTTCTGATCACTGGTCACGAGAAAAGATGCCAAAAGCTCAATGGTGTTGCTGTTCTTTGTGGCCGTCAGTTGGAAAGTCACCCTCCACCCAGCCTATGAAGAGATTTCGGTCTGGTTGACAGGTTTGCCATGGAGTTTCACTGGTCCTAAGAGTTCATTTAGTGACTGAAGGCAGATATGTGGCAGGTAACGCTTTCTCCATTCTTCATTTAAAAGGCTCGCTTGGGCTCCTGTGCCCCACAGTTCTTTTACCAGGAGTCCATCTAGCTGGCACTGTATAAAGCACCTTTCACCGATTAGGCTGATGAGGCTATCTTTACTGATCGAGGAATCCTCCTCCCAGGAGTACATTGTTTGACCTCCGCACTGGGCATTAACTAACTGATGCCCCTGTCTCTCTTGCAGCTGTTGTAGACGGGAACACATTTGGTGATAGTACTGACGCAGCCGCTTTACTTCATGCGCCGTTCTGGGGTTTGGTGAGATTTGGATTTGCTTCTGGGGCCTCCTCCATGTCGCGGTTACAAGTCGCCCCGCATTGGCAACCTCCTGTCTTTTAACTCAAATGACCATGACCATTGGCACTCCTTGGCATAATGTCCTTCCTCACCACATCTTAGACAAAAGACACATACCGTACTCTGATTTGATGAACGCCACACTTTACAAGCCGGATATCTTCTGTTTTGGAACCCACTCCTGGGTCTGAGGGATACAGGTTCAGGCCTGGAACGAATCAACTTTTTCACCTCAATCAACTCGGTTCGCAGTTTTCCTATTACTTCCTCCCAGTCAGCTCTGGCGGCCCTCTATTTTGTTGGTAATTTAAGGTTCCCTCTTGGAGGTGGCACTGGAGGGTCTCCATGATGATCTTCGGACTAGCCACCACGGCTCTCCAACTTCAACTGACTCCATTTGGTAATTTTAGGAGCAGAGTCTTTCTTTAACTTCTGTTCGCTCTCTGACTACTAAGTAGCTGCCTCATTCATTTTTTCAATTAGGACTTCATCCAGAATGCCAGGATCTTCTAGGTACTGTTTCAGCTGCAACTTTATGTCTTTGCTGATTAACCCCATTCCCAATAATGTCAAGAACTTCTTCTGAACTAGTCCAGCATCAAACTTCTCTTCCGCTTCTACATCTCTGGATGCAAACAACAGTCTACCCTTCAGTTCAATTGCTCTGAACAAGAAACTTTGGGTGGTTCATTATTTTTCTGTGAGAGGTTAATGAGTCGATGAAACAATTCTGAAGTACTCTCTTTTTATAGTGCCCTTTTAAAATCATCTTCAGCTGTTGCAAGGTCAATTGACTCTTCATTTCTAGCATACTACGGAGGTTCAGTCCTGAGCTGATCGCTTTCACCACCCACTCAACGACCTCAGCTGGTTGGTAGCCTTTCTGTAAGCCTGCATCGATCTGGTGCAACAAATTCATATAAGACAGTTTCTCTTTCTGTTCACACTCTCCAATCTGTCCCAGAATCTTGAATTCTTTCCTTATAGTGATTTGTGGTGTTAGAGAGGAATGTCTCCCTGATTTATCTAACCCAAGCAGGTTAAAGGTTCTGTCTGAGTCTATCACCCGTTCAGAGGTTTTGGTTGATTCCTGCAGGGCTGTTGTTAGGGCTTTGAATTGTTCTTTCAAATCCTGTAGTTCTGTCTGCGGACGGAGATTCTCGCTTTTGGTAATTGGTGCTGCCCCTCTATCCTCCAACTTCAACCTTGTTAAAAACTGTGTTAACTCCTGGAGGAATTTCCCCATGACGTCTTCAGCTTCTTTCTCCCCCAGCTCATCCATTTTTGCATTAATGTCAGCTAACAGTTGCCTGCGGTTGTGTGCTTTAGAAATCTGTTCTTCTGACATCTTTATATGTTCTGCTACTGTTCTCAATTCTTCACAGGTTAACTGAAGAAGCAGCTCACTAATTCTGTCCATTTGTATTTCTACATCCATTGCTTCTAGTGAGTTTTCTTTAGGGCTGGTCCCCTTTAACTGGTGTAGCAGAGTTGAATCGAGGTGCTGTGCTTCTGTGTTTTTCCAGACACTTTTCCTCTTCTCCCTCGACACGCTAATTCCCGCTCAGGAGTCCCCATACAGGCCACCAAAGTTACATGCACGCCGCTAGGTTCAGATAAGGGCGAGACCGGTTACATGAATTCTTTGGAATCCTGGGGGAACCGTTACTCAGGGCGACCATAGGCTGCAGCTTCTCTCAGGCACAGGATAGATTCAATTGCTGACCAGACACATTTGACAAGAGTCCTCAGAAATGGTAGAACAGTACAATTTAAGTGTCTCTTTGAGCAAAAGGCTCTAGTAACAACAGTACAATCTCCTTCACAGCACAGTAGTACACAGTTTATCCAGTAGCACAGTACAACACAGTTTTAATGCATACACAACCACAGGCTTTTCCTTTACAAGGACTCAACAGTACACAGCATTCTTTATCCTGCATGGAGATGGAGGGGGGGAGAGTCTGATGAGGGAGATGATCCCTATGACAGGATTCCTTTCAGACCTTATCTTCCTGACCGATAATACTCCACACTGATAGCTCAGGGAGTCTATGTGACCTGTGTTTAGCTTCCCTCCTCACCTGCAGTCTGTTCCCTTGCCTTCTGTGAGATGCAGATCATACACCACCTTTCTCTTCGGCTCTAGCCAGACAGTAAAAAACTTTCCCACAATCCCCCTGGGGCTCTGCTAAAACACTCCCTGTCTCCTGTGACTGTGTTAACCCCTCTAGCTGCTGGATGCTTCTGGAGCACAACACTTCCTGTATCCTGTGCTTGTGTTACTTCTAATAGTTTCTGGATGCTTTTGAAGCAACAGCACTACTTCTGCATGTCACAGATGGATTCAGTAGCAATATAACATTAAGGCCAGTGACTGTACCTCAGGTACTACACCGATGGCACACATTAATCTCTTAACAATTTGTGATGTACACTTTCGTCACATGTGGCTAGCTCTGATCTCTGCTGGTACCTATTTAGATGCTGCTATCAATCATTAACAGTGGCAACTAACTAGCCTGCTTGTTGTGTGTGTGTGCATTAGCCTCCCTGTGATGCAATCGGGGGGGAGCTGATGGGCTACCATGGCAGCCGAGGGCTTCAGGAAACTCGCAGTGACTGTTATCTTAGTCTCTCATGAAGCTCAGCCAGATGCTGTGTTTCATACCAGAGCTACCATTTCATTACATATTGTTACAGAAATAGAATAGTATTATAGTATATAATATAAGCAATATATGTATATTTACAGTGGAGAAAATAAGTATGTGATACACTGCCGATTTTGCAAGTTTTCCCACCTACAAAGAATGGAGAGGTCTGTAATTTTTATCATAGGTGCACTTCAACTGTAAGAGACAGAATCTAAAAAGAAAAAACAGATAATCACGTTATATGATTTTTAAATAATTAAATTGCATTTTATTGCATGAAATAAGTATTTGATCACCTACCAACCAGCAAGAATTTTGGCTCTCACAGACCTGTTAGTTTTTCTTTAAGAAGCTCTCCTACTCTGCACTTATTACCTGTATTAATTGCACCTGTTTGAACTCGTTGCCTGTATCAAAGACACCTGTCCACACACTCAATCAATAGGACAATAGGCAAGCAGCTTGTTGAGAAGACAACAACTGTTGGCACAATTATTAGAAAATGGAAGAAACACAAGATGACTGTCAATCTTCCTCGATCTGGTGCTCCATGCAAGATCTCGCCTCGTGGGGTAATGATGATTCTGAAAAGGTCAGGAATCAGCCCAGAACTACACTGGAGAACCTGGTCAATGACCTGAAGAAAGCTGGAACCACAGTCTCAAACATTACCATAAGTAACACACTATGCCGTCATGGATTAAAATCTTGCAGAGCATGCAAGGTCCCCCTGCGCACGTCAGCACATGTCCAGGCCCGCTTGAAGTTCATCAATGACCTTCTGGATGATCCAGAGGAGGCATGAGAAAAGGTCATATGGTCAGATGAGACCAAAATAGAACTTTGGTATCAACTCCACTCGCTGTGTTTGGAGAAAGAAGGATGAGTACCACCACAAGAACACCGTCCCAACAGTGAAGCAGGGTGGGGGAAACCTCATACGTTGGGGGTGCTTTTCTGCAAAGGGGAGAGGACGACTGCACCGTATTGAAGGGAGGATGGATGGGGCCTTGTATAGTGAGAGTTGGGCTAGCAACCTCCTTCCCTCAGTAAGACCACTGAAGATGGGTAGTGACTGGGCCTTCCAGATTGACAATGACCCGAAACACACAGCCAGGGCAACTAAGGAGTGGCTCCATAAGAAGCATTTCAAGGTCCTGGAGTGGCCTAGCCAGTCTCCAGACCTGAACCCAATGTAAATCTTTGAAAGGAGCTGAAACTCAGTGTTGCACAGGGACAGCCCCAAAACCTGAAAGATCTGGAGAAGATCTGTATGGAGGAGTGGGCCAACATCCCTTCTGCAGTGTGTGCAAACTTGGTCAAGAACTACAGGCAACATCTGACCTCTGTAATTGTAAACAAAGGTTTCTGTACCAAATATTAAGCTCTATTTCTCTATTGTATAAAATACTTATTTCATGCAATAAAATGGAAATTAATTATGTAAAAATCATACAATGTAATTTTCTGAATTTTTTGTTTTAGATTCTGTGTCTCACAGATGAAGTGTACCTACAATAAATTTACAGACCTCTTCATTCTTTGTAGGTGTGAAAACTTGCAAAATCAGCAGTGTATCAAATACTTATTTTCCCCAATGTATATATATATATATATATATATATATATATATATATATATATATATGTATATAAAAAAAACCATGAAGACATATAAAATAGACTTTTAAACAGACGCAAATTAACCCATTCCCAATTTAAGATGTACATTTACATCATATGTTGGGTCCCCATCCTTTATCTAAGCTCAGTCAGGACCTGAGCTTGCTTCATTGCTGTCAGACACTGGCTGTATTATTCAGCCGGCATCTACTTCTATCAGCAGTGGGTGGAGCTGAGCTCCGGCCTGATGCTGTTAACCTTTTAAATGAGTTCCATGTGATCATCGCCCCCGTGAGTTTATTATCTGGTGCCGATGGGCTGTTATGACAGCCGTGGGTGTGCGGAAGACCCCTGTGCCTGCCATTACGGTACTTCTTTGAAGACCAGAGTGTAGCTGTATATATAATATTAGTGATCAGAGCGCAGTGTATAGTATAAATAATCAAATGACTGCAGGTATCAGGGACTAAAAAATAAAGTAAAAAAAAATTCGTATTTTATGAATAAAGAAAAATATAAGGTGTGAACACACCCTAATACTATGTTCACATGCACTGTTTTGGCAGCATTTTTTTTGCTGCGTTTTTGATGCAAATTAAAAGCTGCTTTTTACATTGCCAGCAAAAGCTAAGATATTTCATAGATCTCATGCACACGCTTGTTTTTTTATTGAATGAATTTGAGAACGGCAAAGTTTTTAAAATTTGAAGTGTGTCAATTATATAAGGGCTTTTTCAGTGTTTTTTCACCCAATGGCGTCTTTCGCCAAATAAAACTAACTTTATTAAACATGTACTGTAGGCAAAGCACAAATGTACTCTGCACCCAAAAAACGCTGCAAAAACACCCCAAAGTTGCAGCAAAACAATTAAAAGTGGGTATTTTGAACCCAGCATTTTTACAGTCAAGAGAGCAGATTTTGTCTGCAGAAAGAAACGCAACAAAAACTCTGCATATGAACATAGTCTAAAATGGTTTTTCCTTCCCCCTCCTTGTGTTATCAATATATTTTATATTTTTATTATGTGTACTGATAAACCTTTACCTTTTTGTTACCTTTGGAATCTATTAATCCTACATTGCTCTATATTTAATTGTATTTGTAACTATTCTTAATAGGTTTTTAGTCTGAATGATCTTTGTTACTACCACTCCTGTGACTACACTGTGACCTTGTGTTCCCTTCGTTTTCTCCTATTTACAGCTCCCTTTATGTTTGATGTGATATACAGTGGGGACTATAATATAAATAAGTATTTGATACAATGCCAATTTTGCAAGTTTTCCCATCTACAAAAAATGGAGATATCTGTAATTTTTATTAGGTACACTTCAACTATGAGAGACAGAATCTGGAAAAAAAAATCAAGAAATTCACATTGTATGATTTTTACATAATTAATTTTCATTGCATGAAATAAGTATTTGATGCAATAGAAAAACAAAACTTAATATTGGTACAAAAACCTTTGTTTGCAATTACTGAGGTCAGACGTTTCCCATAGTTTTTGACCAAGTTTGCACACACTGCAGCAGGGATTTTGGCCCCCTCCTCCATACAGATCTTCTCCAGATCTTTCAGGTTTTGGGTCTGTCACTGGGCAACATTGAGTTTCAGCTCCCTCCAAAGATTTTCTCTTTGGTTCAGGTCTGGAGACTTGCTAGGCCACTCCAGGACCTTGAAATGCTTCTTACTCCTTAGTTGCCCTGGCTGTGTGTTTCGGGTCATTGTCATGTTGGAAGACCCAGCCATGACCCATCTTCAATGCTCTTACTGATGAGTGAAGGAGGTTGTTGGCCAAAATCTCACAAAACATTACCCCATCCATCCTCCCTTCAATACGGTGCAGTCCTGTCTCCTTTGCAGAAAAGCACCCCCAAAGTATGAGGTTTCTCCCACCATGCTTCATGATTGGGACGGTGTTCTTGGGGTTGTACTCATCCTTCATCTTGACAGTCATCTTGTGTTTCTTCCATTTTCTTATAATTGCGCCAACAGTTGTTGTCTTCTCAACAAGCTGCTTGCCTATTGTCCTGTAGCCCGTCCCAGCCTTGTGCAGAGCTACAATTTTGTCTCTGGTGTCCTTAGACAGCTCTTTGGTCTTGGCCATGGAGGAGAGATTGGAGTGTGATTGATTGAGTGTGTGGACAGGTGTCTTTTATACAGGCAACGAGTTCAAACAGGTGCAATTAATACAGGTAATGAGTGCAGAGTAGGAAGGCTTCTTAAAGAAAAACTAACAGGTCTGTGAGAGCCAAAATTATTGCTGGTTGGTATGTGATCAAATACTTATTTCATGCAATAAAATGCAATTTAATTATTTCAAAATCATATAACGTGATTTTCTGTTTTTTCTTTTTAGATTCTGTCTCTCAAAATGTAAGTGTACCTACGATAAAAATTACACACTTCTCCATTCTTTTTAGGTGGGAAAACTTGCAAAATCGGCAGTGTATCAAATACTTAATTTTCCCGACTGTATGTTGGCCTAAGGAAGGCATCGATATGATGCAGAAACGACATAGCCACCACTTTCCTTTAATGTTAAAAATAAAAGAACGTTTAATTATCCTGAAAACATTTCTGATATTGGCCTGGAGCTTTATCCTCCATTTTTTCACTTTTCCGTGATCACAGTAACGGGAGACATAAATTTTCATCAGGAATTATTTGTGATATTGAAATTACAATCCTAACATTAATTTACAACTGTTATGGATGTATATTGGGGGCCCTGTGGCTGTCATTTGCATTGGGATCTGTGGCTGTCACTGCATGGGCGGTTTAAAAAGGTTTCCTGGCTGCCATTATAATAGGAGATCTATTGGGGTCTCCAATTGTCATTGCTAATTGCAGTCCATATGACTGCCACCGTTATATTCAGTATATCATTACTAGTTGGAGAGTAAAGAAAGGGGCTGGAAGCAAGGGAAGCTGGATGGAAGCCCCACATGACCGGGATGGGCCACGAGGGTGGAATTTTTGAGATAAAGGATCAGGATTGGGTATTAGAGCTGAGGGGCGGGCAGTTGGTGGTGGGAGGGTGAGTATATCAAGAAAAAGTGCGGGAAATTAGTCAGTCCGGCAGGGAAGTTACAGGAGAAAGTTCACCAAAAAAAAAAAAAAAAAATTTTTAATATCCGCTCACCCATTGTTCTGGACACTGACCGGGCGTAGTGGAGACCGTGGAATCTCTGTTTAGCAGACTGTGGGATGCGGCTCGATCCAGGCGTGGAGGGTGGCTGGAGGCACAGCTTTAAGGGTTGCTGCATGGCTCATCCGAGGAATCGGCGGCGGGGTCAGGAAGAAGGGCAAGGAAAACGCGCCCCCCTGAGAGGCTTTTGCCAGAGACTCCCACGTGCTGCAGATGCAGGCTGCGGAGCCCCTCATGGGACCCTGAGCCAGGTGAGCCCAGCGGCGGAACCCCCCCTGCCGCTGCGCCCGCCGCTGCAGGAATCCGCCCAGCCGGCCTGTGGGCGCTTCCGTCAGCGGATCGCTAGCAGGGTCTGGACCGAGGGCCCCACCGGAAGTGCGGCCTGCTCCGGCGGTGCGCCGCAGTAATAGAGCCCGGGCCGCGCCGGAAGCAAGACCCGCACTAGAGCCGCGTCACCAGTCAGGGGGCGTGGCTTCGCCGGAAGTTCGGCCCACGTCACTTCCTGTGCACGTGACCGGGCCGGACAGGAACTCGTGGGGCAGTGTAACCAGGGCCAGCAGCGGTTCACGGCGGCGGACGGTCGTTATAAAAAAAAGAAAAAAAAAAAAGAAGAAGAAGGGCCAGGAGGAGCAGCAGCGCGGCAGGCACACCTGGCGATGTACCAGTCGGGGTGCCTGCCAGTCAAATCGACAGTGGAGGACAGTATGGCGTTTTTCGGGCAGGCAGTGGCAGTTTGGAGACCTGGTGCCTGGCCCCAGTCACCGGAGTCACGGTAGCAGAGCGGCGGGCAGCAGCATGGAGCTGCCTGGCAGCCCCCACCCACAGATCAGCACGGACTGGGCTGGGGGGCCCAGGTCCAGAGGTCGTGCTGGATCACGGACGGCAGGAAGGATCGGTGCAGAAACGTGCAGCGGACGAGCTGCGGGGGCATCGGCACGTGCTCAGGTCCCCCCTGGTGACGAGGAGGCCAGGGGCGCGGGCATTGAACAACAGCGAGAGGGAGGATCGGAATACGGAGAGGATCAGGACGACCCAAGGAATCGGCAGGACTCAGGACGTACGGCTGGCGGGGACACAGCACCTGCGCAGCTCCGTGAGTATGCGTCTATGTTGGTTTTGTCACCCACTGGGTCTGTAGCGGATGGGGTAGGGGATAGGCAGTTGGCAGGGCCCTGTGGTGTAAATGTTAGGGGGAGGCGTGGTTAGATGTCGTGGGGCTCAGTGATAATTTGGCAAACATGTCACAAATTCTGGCTAGTTTAGGCACTGGTGGAGCCAGTGAGGCAGGGTTATCTCCGATGGGGGCTTGGTTACCCGGTCAACCTGTGGCGTCGCAGGCGGGGAGTGAATCGGCAAGGGCGGCGGTGTGTACTGAGGGGGACTTTAGGGGGTATCGGTTTCTGTACAGACAGAAAAGGATAAAGCGGATGCTGTAAAACTGGATGATAGGGCGAAAGGGGAGGTATACGTGTGCTTTGAGGGGCAGCTGGGCACATTAAAAAAAAAAAAAAAAAGAGGTTAAAGAAAAAATTGGGCGGGATGAAGTTGAAAAGTTTAATTTGGACAAGGGAGAAAAGGACGACAGCAAAAAAAAAAAAGAAAAAAAGGAGGAAAAAAAAGCGTAGGTGGAGGTTCATTCCTCAGACGTTTGTTAATTGGTTGCAAGCTTTTGCAATAATGGCTAGTGTCATTGGGAAAAAAGCTCCAGATAATTCCTCAGGTTTATTTTGCTACCTGGATGCTATAGGGGAGGCTCATCGCACTTAGGGGGGCCAGACATGGTTACGATACGCCTAGCAATATCTGCAGAGGAAGGCAGCCCGCCTGGAGATTAGATGGGATCAAAGGACATTGGGTTGTGGCTGAAAGTTGTGGCTCCGGTGAGGTATGGGCAGTCCTTTCACGGGAGCAGCGGTAGTGGGAACTAATCGGCAGGACACGGGGGAAGTAGCCAGGGTGCACAAAGCACTAAGAAGGAAGCGGGATCTTGCTGGCAATTTAATGATGGCCAGTGTAAGTACGGGAACTCCTGCAAATTTAAACATGTGTGCTCCCATTGTAACGGAAGTTCACACGGAGTGTCTAAATGCTTTAAGAAGGGTAATGGAAAAATGCCAATGGGTACCGGTCAAGGGGGTGACTCCGGTGAGGGTTCATGAGATGGCCCCCTTTCGAAGTAGGTATCCAGATCAATTGAAGGCTAAGGTCATTTCAGATGGTCTTTTTTGGAGGGTTTTAGATTTCCTCCTCCTGATCATGAGGTCCCCTTTTCTCTTAAAAATTTGATGTCGGCTTCCCTTCATCTGGAAGTGGTTAGCTTGAAACTGGCAAAGGAGGTGGAATTGGGCAGGATGGCTGGTCCGTTTCAGGATTTACCTAGCAGCAGGGTGATTGTTTCGCCGTTCGGGTCGTGCCCAAAAAGAGGCTAATAAGTTTCATTTGATTCAGCATTTGTCATACCCTAAGGGGTTTTTTCGGTGAATGATGGCATTGCTCAGGAATTATGTTCGGTGGAGTATTCAGCATTCGATGCGGCGGTGGGATGGGTGTGGAGATATGGGCCAGGATCGTTGCTAGCTAAAACTGATATCGAATCGGCTTTTGGATTGCTGTCAGTACATCCGGATAGCTTCCCATTGTTAGGTTGTTTTTGGAAAGGGGAATACTACGTGGACAGGTGTTTGCATAGGGGCTGCGCAATTACGTGTTCCCTGTTTGAAACGTTTAGTACCTTTTTGGAATGGGTGGTGAGGGACCTGGCATCAGTTCAGTCGGTCATTCATTATTTGGATGACATTTTGTTTATAGGCCCTCAGCAATCGTTGTTGTGTAGGACTTTGTTAGGAACTATGGTGTGGGTAGCGGAGCATTTTTGGCATACCTTTGGCAGAAAATTAAAAAAAAAAAAAAAAAAAAAACAGAGGGACCTTGCACCTTCTTAACTTTTTGGGCATCCTAATTGATACGGAGAGGATGGAGTGTCGGTTACCTGATGATAAATTGAGTTTGATCAAGCAGGAGGTCGATAGAGTCAGGAGGTTGCGTAAGGTGACGCTGAAGGAGCTACAATCCCTGTTAGGTCGTTTGAATTTCGCATGCAGGATTATGCCAATGGGCAGAATATTTTGTCGCAGGTTGTCAGGTGCGACTGCAGGAGTGCGTGCGCCGCATCATTTCATTCGCTTAAATAAGGATCACAAGGAGGATTTGAAGGTTTGGAAAATGTTTTTTGGAAAATTATAACGGCAGGTCGTTAATTCAGCACGAGTTTTTGAGCAGTCATGATTGTGAGATTTTTTACAGATGCTGCAGGAGGTGCTGGTGTAAAAATTCCATCGCAGATGCCTTGTCTCGTTTTCAGTGGGATCGTTTTTCGGGCGCTAGTACCAGAGGCAGAGGACGTGGGACAGGAATGCCCTTCGCATTTGTGGCAGCTGGTTATGGAGGAGATGGGACGTTTAATACGAGAGTCCATTACGAGGCAGACCTGGTCCTCATACGAGGCATCGTGGCGAGTATGGAAAAGTTGGATAATGCAGTGGGGGTTTGGTGGAGAATGTCGGTGATGGGGAGATGGCGGTGTTCTTTCTTGTAGGTAGGGCAGCGGAGATTGGATGGTCTGTTTCAAAAGTGGGGATAAGAGATGTTACAAAGTCCTTTTTAGTGTAGCAAGCACTTAGGGGCTTTAGGAAAGGATATAAGGTGCTGGATAAAAGAAGACCGGTCACTTTTAACATCTTGGAACGTTTGGGTTTAGTATTAGACGAAACTTGTTGTTCAGTTGTGAAGCTACATTGTTTAGGTTAACCTTTTCGTTAGCGTTTTTTGGTGCGCTGAGATTGTCTGAATCGGTGGCAACAAGTAGACTGGCAATTTTGGCCTGGGCGAGTGGGTTCCTTATTATGTCATGAAAATGGGGACTTTTCTTAAACAGCAGTATTTAAGAAAGGAGTTCGGGAGTTGGGCTTTCGCCCGGAGGTGTACGGGTCACATTCTTTTAGAATTGGCGCGGCGTCAGAAGCCAATGGCTTGGGCTTAGGCAAGGATGTGACAAAGCGGATAGGGAGGTGGAGTTCTGATCGTTATTTGTCCTTTGTGCGGCATTAGGTACGGGGGGCTGAGGTTTGTTTTTCATCTTGTTAAGTATTGAATACATTGTGGTTGTTTGTTGCAGATGGTGTCCCATTGTTAGCGTGGATTCTGGGACATTCCTTCGTCCACTGGGGGTGTTGCGAGCGGACGGGAGGCCAGACGGTAGGCAGTTGGGTTTTAGGAGAGAGCAAGTTGTGGTTCGGTGGCTCGTCTCCAGAGGCATGGTATGGAGAAGGGTGCTGCCTGAATTTCATAAGGCAGCCCGTTTGGTTCGGACGCTGGATATTTTGGTGGTGCATATGGGGGGGAATGACTTGGGGGCTCGCCCAGTCAGGGAACTGATGAGGGACATTCGATTTAACTTTTAAGGTTATGGACATCCTTTCCTGTGGTGTTGACGGTCTGGTCTGACATTGTGCCAAAAAAAAAAAAAGTGGAGGGAGGCTAGATCTTTGAAGGGGATTAATAGGGCGAGAGTGAGGTTAAATAGAGCCATATCAGCCTTTAATAGAGCCATATCAGTGGGATCGTTTTTCGGGCGCTAGTACCAGAGGCAGAGGACGTGGGACAGGAATGCCCTTCGCATTTGTGGCAGCTGGTTATGGAGGAGATGGGACGTTTAATACGAGAGTCCATTACGAGGCAGACCTGGTCCTCATACGAGGCATCGTGGCGAGTATGGAAAAGTTGGATAATGCAGTGGGGGTTTGGTGGAGAATGTCGGTGATGGGGAGATGGCGGTGTTCTTTCTTGTAGGTAGGGCAGCGGAGATTGGATGGTCTGTTTCAAAAGTGGGGATAAGAGATGTTACAAAGTCCTTTTTAGTGTAGCAAGCACTTAGGGGCTTTAGGAAAGGATATAAGGTGCTGGATAAAAGAAGACCGGTCACTTTTAACATCTTGGAACGTTTGGGTTTAGTATTAGACGAAACTTGTTGTTCAGTTGTGAAGCTACATTGTTTAGGTTAACCTTTTCGTTAGCGTTTTTTGGTGCGCTGAGATTGTCTGAATCGGTGGCACCAAGTAGACTGGCAATTTTGGCCTGGGCGAGTGGGTTCCTTATTATGTCATGAAAATGGGGACTTTTCTTAAACAGCAGTATTTAAGAAAGGAGTTCGGGAGTTGGGCTTTCGCCCGGAGGTGTACGGGTCACATTCTTTTAGAATTGGCGCGGCGTCAGAAGCCAATGGCTTGGGCTTAGGCAAGGATGTGACAAAGCGGATAGGGAGGTGGAGTTCTGATCGTTATTTGTCCTTTGTGCGGCATTAGGTACGGGGGGCTGAGGTTTGTTTTTCATCTTGTTAAGTATTGAATACATTGTGGTTGTTTGTTGCAGATGGTGTCCCATTGTTAGCGTGGATTCTGGGACATTCCTTCGTCCACTGGGGGTGTTGCGAGCGGGCGGGAGGCCAGACGGTAGGCAGTTGGGTTTTAGGAGAGAGCAAGTTGTGGTTCGGTGGCTCGTCTCCAGAGGCATGGTATGGAGAAGGGTGCTGCCTGAATTTCATAAGGCAGCCCGTTTGGTTCGGACGCTGGATATTTTGGTGGTGCATATGGGGGGGAATGACTTGGGGGCTCGCCCAGTCAGGGAACTGATGAGGGACATTTGATTTAACTTTTAAGGTTATGGACATCCTTTCCTGTGGTGTTGACGGTCTGGTCTGACATTGTGCCAAAAAAAAAAAAAGTGGAGGGAGGCTAGATCTTTGAAGGGGATTAATAGGGCGAGAGTGAGGTTAAATAGAGCCATATCAGCCTTTGTGTCAAGGAACGGGGGAGTAAGCGTTCGACATTTTGAACTCGAGGCGCGAGTTGTAAATTTTTGGGCAAATAATGGTGTACATTTGAATGACATTGGTACCGATTTGTGGGCATTGGCTATACAGGAGGGGAATGAGAGGGCTTTGGCGGTTTTTTGGGGCACTCACGAGCCTGAGGTGGTCAGGGCTGTTCGTTTGTGGCGGGGGGTGGGGTTCTTGGAGTTGGCACAGAAGTGTGGTGGGAATAATTTGGTTAAAATTACAGCCAATTGGTTAATTGAGCGGGGTGATCTGGCATTTGGTTTTTGGGCTCTGGACGGGGTTTTACCCTGGGAGCTTTTGGTGCCCTTGAGCTGGTGATGGACGGCTGAGGGTAATATGGTGGTTCCAGTTCGGTTTAATTTATGCCAGATCTAATTTTTAACTCCAAGAACCCTCCCTTCTTATTTATTTATAACACTGTTAATGTGTTAATGTTGTTTGTTAATAAAATGGCCGCTGTGGCCAAATTTATCCAAAGAAATTACAGGTGCAGTGTTTTTATTTGTGGGAAAAGGTGAGTGCTGGAAAATGGGAGGAACAGGTTAAACGGTGGAACCGGGTTGGCCGTACACGTTCATGATATACGCACTTTAGACATTACGTTTACTTCAGCATCCCAGTGATTGCTACTTTGGCACTAAAGCCTTTGCACTTTATATTGAATGAAGAGTGGCTTCTCAATAATATCTATTATCAGTATTGAGACTATTTTATTCCCTCTTTCTATTGTGTCACGTTCTTAGCAATTTTATTAAAAGGACATGTTGTAACAATATGATTAACACTGCTGATAGCTTTTACTAATTATCAAGTGATTATAGTAGCCTGACATTCGGGATTATTTTTCCCTTCTTTAGTGTGTACATGTAGAGGTCATTACTCGGTCTGTTTTAATTGTTTTTTTAATAATATTCAATAAAAATACACCTTTTTAACATTTATTTAGCTGGAATCTCTTCTTATTCAGACTGCCTAAGTAATACAGATCTGTTTTTTCAGCTATGTAGTTACTCTGGACTCTGTTCTGTGGTGTCCTTCTTTTTTGAGGTGCACAAAACTGTGGCAGACCGCGCTTTTATGCACGCTTAAAAAAGGGACATCGCTGGATTATAGGCCAGATGGTATCCACAGTGTCTCCATCTGCCTCATTATAGGGAATCTTCTGCCGGGGTTTCCTTCTGAATCACGTATTTCAGAGAGTTACACGGAAACCCCGATGTAAGCGCTCAGCGTAGAGCGCAGGATAAGTGTGAGCTGAGTCTTACTGTGACCTTTGGGAGGCAGAATGAAAAAATCAACAGCAGGTTTTATTTATTTTTTATGCCGTTTCTCGTGCGGTATAAGTGATTAGGAGGCTTTATTCTTCTGTTATCCCGCAATAACAGTGGTAGCGGATTTATACAGTTTTTTTATGTTTGGCTGCTATCACACACTAAAAAACTCTATTTTTTTGCAAAAACAAGTGATTGCATCGTCATATTTTGAGAGCTATAATTTTTTTATATTTCTGCTGGCAGAGTTATGTTAGGGCTTGTTTTTTTTCGGGACGAGTTGACGTTTTTGTTGGTATCATTTGTGGGCTCATAACAGTTTTTGATTGCTTTATAATCTGATTTTTGGGAGGCAGAATGAACAAAAAACAGCTATTCAGGAATTTTATTTTTAATGCCGTTTAACTTGTGGTAAAAGTGATAAGGCAGCTTTATTCTTAGGGTCAGTATGATTACAGCGATACCACATTTTATATAATTTTTTTATGTTTTACTGCTTTTACACTATAAAAACTATTTTATAGAAAAAATAATTGTTTTTACATCGCTGCCTGAGCTGTATGGCGATTAGCTTTTTACGGGACAAGATGGTATTTTCAGCGATACCATTTTTATTTACATTCGTCTTTTTTGTCTCCTTTTTTTCCACTTTTTTGGTAGTGTAATGGAAAAATCTAGTTTTTTTGCCATGTTTTTTTTTTTTATGAAGGTCACTCAAGGGGTTAAATAGAGTGACGGTTTTATAGATCAGGTCATTTCAGACACAGCAATACCAAATAGGTGTACTTTTTTTTATTTATTTTTTTTAAATAAACATTTGTATTTATTGGTATAATATTTTTTTAAATTTTATTTGTTGTTTATTTTAACTTTAACTTTCATTACTCTGATTGCTGGTATAATGCATTCCAATACATAATACCTGACAGTGCTAAACTTACAGAAGCATCTTAGTCCATGCTCTTGGCATGGTCTAAGTAGGCCATCGTAGCTGTCAGACCTGGAGGTTGTCATAATGACCTCGGGTTACCATGACTGCTATCGTGCCTTCGCGATGACGTCACAGGGGCATTGATCGGACGAGAGAGGGAGCCTCCTCCCTCTCATAGCCCCCTAAATGTTGTGATCGATAGCGATCTCGGCATTTAGGGGCTTAAACAGCCAGTGGCGTTTCGGTCACCGCTCCTGGATGTGACTCGCCCCCTGGGCCGTGGGGCACTCGGAACCGGGCTTCAGGGCAATGCTGGGAGTAGTAGTGGCGACCCGGTTCCGTGGCTCAGGGTGGTCAGACCAGTGGTAGTCTGCTATGTGCTGTAGGTAATGTCCGACTACGCCACCCATGGATTGCGGTCAGGCTAACCGCCGCTGCAGTGCAGACCGCTGGGGCTGATATAAATGTGCAGCACTGAATAGTTCAACTCCCCACGGGAGGAGTATGGCCCCAGGGCAGTATATATAATGGATGATGGAGGGGACGATTCCGACCGCGATAGCCAGGAAACGGAGGCCTCTTAAACAGTTCAGGGTCTTTATTAGAACAGGTAATATGACCCAGAAACAGGCCCGGCTAGGAGGGGGCCTGGATGTCTGAGAACAAGTGGGAAGTTGGCCCTGGTCAGGGTGAGGGTGTAGGCCTACCGTGCTCTCTGTGCTCCTTCTGGCTAGTTCCCTCCTTGTAGTGTAACTGCCCACGTTCCCGAGCTCACCGTGTCCTCTCGCCCGTATGGCTTGCAACTTGGGTCCCTTTCTACTCCCGGCCTGGTATGGCTTTGCTGGTCCCTTCTGCTGTGGCGGAGCCTCCGGGCTTTTTAGGCCAAGGAACATACAGTCCCCTGCGGACTGGTTATCTGCTGTAGGACCTGGAATCCTCCCAGCCTCAGACACCAAAGTCTGGTAGATTAGTTTCTTTATCTGCCAGGACAGGCTCACTTCACCTTTTGTCCCTGGCTCGTGGCTCTCCTACTGCCACACGTCCTCTTAGGCTGCAACACAACTGTCTGTCCCTGCTCTGGGACACCTCTCAATCCAGAGACAGGTTGTCCAGTTCTCCCTAACCCTGCCCCCAGCTCCAGCTTTTATAGAGGCAGCCTGCTCCCCCTACTGGTCTGGGACAGGAGGTGCTGCATGCTAATGGCACTTGACTAGAGAACCTCCCCCTTGCTCTCAGACACAGCTTTATTATATTTGTGGCATCCAGGCCAGGGTGACACAGACGTGACAGCCAGAGCTCGGCTATCACTTAAAGGGGTTGTGCCACCATAAAAAATACATTTAACTAAGCAGAAAAGGTGTAAATAAATGGTTTTGTATTTAACAGTTATTAAAATGTATGCTCCATTCAAAAAATAACGAGTTTCATCTGATGAAGTGTGCTCATTGGTGCGCTCTGGCGTTATTCCATTCCGTCCTCCCAGTGGCCAATCAGTTGGCCGAGCATGCGCAGTTCCTGTCGTAAGCGTTCCCCCCAACTCCCCACCCCCAGTGTGCACAACGTATGCTCCCTGCGCTCACCTCACACAGGTCTGACAGCAAGCAGATTGCTGAGAAGCACGCGAAGCGTGTCAGTGATTTTTCTCCATGCACTCACAAAGATGTGACCTCTGGATGAGATTGTTCTGCTTCACATACGCGCGGTAAGACCTGTGTGAGCGCAATTGCAGACAGACGCTTCCCGCGCTCAAACAGCTCTGACCGGGCGCATGTGAAGGAGAACAATCTCACCAAGAGATCAGACCTGTGTGAGCACAGGGGGAAGAATCACTGAAGCTTCCCATGCTTCTCAGCAATCTGCTCTCAGCGCTCTCTGTAAGACCTGTGTGAGCGCAGGAGCATATGACGCGCCCCTGGGCCTGTGTCGTGCGGCATCGCACGCACGGGGGCTTACCCGGAGCCGGATCAGATAGGGGTAGTAGTCTCGTGGCAGTGACCCGGTCCGTGCCCAGGGAGTCAAACTGAGTGGCAGTATTTAGCAGTAGATGTTAGAATGTTCGACTACGCCACCCGTGGATTGCGGTTATGAAACCGCCGCTGCAGGGCAGACCGCTGAGGCTGGTGTTGTTTGTGCAGCTGAAGATGGGATGACTCCCCACGGGAGGAGTATTGCCTCAGGGCAGCTATTGTAGAGTTGATGATGGGGGTGATGGTGCGGATGTCCCAGTGCTGGTGGTGCAGGTGCGGCGACGAAACACGGAGTCTGGTAGTGCAGTTTCAAAAGCTTTACTCACAGTTGTTGCTCCGGTCACTTTGGCCAGCAGTGACCACCCGAGCCGTGCTGCGTCCACCAGGTACGGGACTCGGCCAACTCCCAGGCAGTTCCGGAGCGTGGTCCTGAGCTCCCCTCTCCTCCTTCCTACTGGCCGTCCCCACCAGGGATCCACCTTTGTCCGGCTCCCTCGGGCCTTCTGGTGGTGAAACCTTTCCCGGCTTCCCTGACCCTATACGTGGTGTGCCTTCCTGGTGGATGTGGTGAGGGGTCGTGCCAAGACTTGACCACGACCTCCGGTTCCTGGCTAAAGATAATTGGCCTCCACCAGTTTGGGATCCGGTACCCTGTTCTGCCAACCCTTCACCCGTTTTCGTTCTCTTGTGAGATCTCAGGGTTCCCTCTATGCTTGCGTCTCTGGGCCTTTCTTTGTGTTCCTGCTCCTTTCTGTTCCTTCTTCTTCTTCCTTCTCTCTCTCCCTCTCTCAGCTTCAGGCCTCCACTCCAGGCTTGGCTCTGGAGCTGGGCCCAGACTGAGCCACAGCTCCCTGTCAGCCCTCTCTGGCTGAGCTCCTCTCTGAACTCTCCTCGGACTGAACTCCCCTGTTCCAAGATGGTGCCCACCTTTATACTCCCTCTGACACCCGAGCCCTGGTGACAATGCAACCAATGGGCTCCTACCTATGCCCAGAGTCCCTCCCCTGTCTGCTCCTACACCACTGGGATGTTCCTCCCCCCCCCACTCCAGCCAGGGACAGACGCTGTCGTACCTGCACAACTATCTGGTGGGAGTACCGTTGTTCTGTCCCCCGGAAATGGGGTGTATGTGGTGCATGCAGCTAACTGAGCTCTGTTCCACACTCCATCCTTACACGGGAGTGGAATACCACACCTCTGGTTCGAGGTGCAATACCCCTGTAGCCGCCGAGTCCTCGGGGTGCTACATTCCCCCCTGGTAAATCACAGCACGTCCTCGGGCTGGAAAAGAGCAAAAGCAAATTAAGACATACAAAAATTTTTAAAATGTACACTCACATGTAAGACATATTAACTAAGAACTCATCCCTTTATGGGAGGTACTCTGTTCTTCTTTTAACGTTACAGGTATAAACATTACGGAAACATTATTAGACTTTCTTCACACTTATAAAATTCTATAAACTCTGTTAGCATAATATAAAACTTTTTCATATAAAACATTCTTGACCAACACGTTCTTGATCTCTGGTCACCGTGCAACTTATGACCAGGTAAAGGGCAACAGTCACTAATCTTGTAGTAGAAAAAAAAAACAGTTCCTTATAAAACCAGTAGGGGGCGCTTCAAGAAGCGCAACTATTTACAGGGTGACCGCTCTCAGTCCTCGGCCAGTGGGGATAAGGAAGTGGCTGCTCACAGTCCTCAGCCTGATTAGGAATAGGGGCACATAGGTAACAGTTCCTTTTGATAACTCCACACTAGTCCCAACGGGGACCACACTTCAATTAGCAGCAGTTCACATAACAGTTCTTGTAACAGTTCTGGTACCCTGACGGGTAACTATATACAGCTCCTTTGTTTATGCTACTTCCCTTCAGTAGCGGTGTCCTCTCCTTGTCTCCTCCTGAGGGTAGTCTTCAGACCCGTCCGGGTCCTCTTGATCTTCCTCATACCGTATCTCCTCCTCAGTCAGCCGGTGTACGTGGAGGGCGTACGGTCCTTTGGCACACTGATGCCGGGTGAAGGTGACCTCATCACCCGGGTAGAGGTCACGACCACGGTGTCCCTCCGGCAGGTGGCTCTCGACATCCCTGCGGGTAACAAAGACGTCGCCGGGGGTCCGGTGGTCTCGTATAAAGCCCCAGCCGTGCTCCAACTGGAACTTTATTACGGTCCCGTTGGCGCGTGGACCGTGGGCCGCACGGGGGTTTCGTCGGGCCCGGCGTTTCTGCTCCGCGCTTTGGACCTGCAGCCGTTCCTCGCGGATCCGCCTCTCTCGCCGTTCTCTCCCAAAGACCTCTAGCTGTTGACGGCAGCATTCCTCACGCTGGGCTGCGGCCGCCCGGGTCTCTTGGGTGAATCCCATGAGGTTTTCACCGGTGGGATCCCATGCAAATTGGGCCTCCTCCAACGGGAGCGGGACAATTTTGGCGGGTGCCGGGATCAAAGGCTCGCACAGGGGTCGTTCCTTCCGGAGTCGGGGGTTGACGTACTCCGGTGGCCACACGAAGGGCAGCCCGTCCGGGCTGGTATGTTGCGCAAACAAATCTTCGCCCAGGGGCAGCACTGTGGAGGTCGAGGGCGCTGTGGGGGCAGCGGCGCCCGGAGGTACTTGGCCTTGCGTCCAGGCCGGAGGCATCCTCTTTGGATCCAGGTATGGCACCTTTGGGGAGGAGGGCGCTGGAGGGGCAGCGGCGCCCGGATTCACCAGGCCTTGCGACCAGGCCAGTGGCGCTGTGGAGGTAGAGGGCGCTGTGGAGACGGCGGCGCCCGGGGGTACTCGGCCCTGAGACCAGGCCGGTGGTACTTCCTGCTTCGCCGCGCTCAGGGTTGAGGCGCGTGACGTGACAGGGGGCGTGGCCGCGGCTCCTGCCGCTTGAGGCCTAGTTAGGAGCGGTGGCGGTGTGGCAACGGGCGCGGTGAGTGAGACTTCGGGCTCTGCGACGGGGAGCTGGGGCAGGCTTTCGGCTACTGGGCTCGGGGTGATGACGTCCCCATTACCTGCTTCCATCCCTGCGGCTCCCTCCGCGGCGTCGTCTCCGGCCTTCGTCCCTCCTGCACCATCCTCAGGGGCAGACATGCTCCTCGTTGTGGGTGGCGTCCTCTGCTGGCGGGTTCCAGCCTGCTGGACCATCTCCCTTCTCCACTCGGCCAGTGCTTCTTGCTGCACTCGGGCCATCTTCCGGGCCAAGGCCTCCAGCGCGGTCTGTGCACGCTCCCGATCTCTGGGGAGCTGTGCCAGGATCTCCACCAGGCCTTCTGGAGTGGCAGCCTGCAACAGGTTCCGGACCACAGGGTCGGTGCTGCTCGACTCTCCCTCCATCTCCGGGTGCGATCTGTCCAGACTCCTCCAGGCCGCACCCATCTTCTCTGCTTTGTTCCCTATCCGCCCCCATTGAGGGTGGTCCCGGGGCAACTTAGTGACAGTCAGTTCCGGGGGCAGCCCTCCCATGCTGATCGACATTTCCATTCTCACAGTCTCTGCTGGTGGGGGCGGTCCCTGCTTTTGGCGCCATTCCTGGACCTGGCCCACGATGGGAGGTGGCCTCTTGCCACCCTCTGGCACGCCCATAATGGCGTCCGCTCTGCCAGGGCGGGAAATCGTCTCAGATGGCGGGAATCGTCTCTTTATGGCGGGAAACTCCGTGGATGGCGGGCAAAGGCTGCAGATGGCGGGCAAACGGCGGGAAATTACCCGAGATGGCGTCCGATGGCGGGGACCCTCTGGAATTGGCGGGAGACTTCTTCTTACGGTACATGTGAATTTTTCCTCAGGCACGCAGTACCCGGTGGTTGCGGGCACGTAATCCTGCCGACTACGCCAAAGTTGACACGCCCCTGGGCCTGTGTCGTGCGGCATCGCGCGCACGGGGGCTTACCCGGAGCCGGATCAGATAGGGGTAGTAGTCTCGTGGCGGTGACCCGGTCCGTGCCCAGGGAGTCAAACTGAGTGGCAGTATTTAGCAGTAGATGTTAGAATGTTCGACTACGCCACCCGTGGATTGCGGTTATGAAACCGCCGCTGCAGGGCAGACCGCTGAGGCTGGTGTTGTTTGTGCAGCTGAAGATGGGATGACTCCCCACGGGAGGAGTATTGCCTCAGGGCAGCTATTGTAGAGTTGATGATGGGGGTGATGGTGCGGATGTCCCAGTGCTGGTGGTGCAGGTGCGGCGACGAAACACGGAGTCTGGTAGTGCAGTTTCAAAAGCTTTACTCACAGTTGTTGCTCCGGTCACTTTGGCCAGCAGTGACCACCCGAGCCGTGCTGCGTCCACCAGGTACGGGACTCGGCCAACTCCCAGGCAGTTCCGGAGCGTGGTCCTGAGCTCCCCTCTCCTCCTTCCTACTGGCCGTCCCCACCAGGGATCCACCTTTGTCCGGCTCCCTCGGGCCTTCTGGTGGTGAAACCTTTCCCGGCTTCCCTGACCCTATACGTGGTGTGCCTTCCTGGTGGATGTGGTGAGGGGTCGTGCCAAGACTTGACCACGACCTCCGGTTCCTGGCTAAGGATAATTGGCCTCCACCAGTTTGGGATCCGGTACCCTGTTCTGCCAACCCTTCACCCGTTTTCGTTCTCTTGTGGGATCTCAGGGTTCCCTCTATGCTTGTGTCTCTGGGCCTTTCTTTGTGTTCCTGCTCCTTTCTGTTCCTTCTTCTTCTTCCTTCTCTCTCTCCCTCTCTCAGCTTCAGGCCTCCACTCCAGGCTTGGCTCTGGAGCTGGGCCCAGACTGAGCCACAGCTCCCTGTCAGCCCTCTCTGGCTGAGCTCCTCTCTGAACTCTCCTCGGACTGAACTCCCCTGTTCCAAGATGGTGCCCACCTTTATACTCCCTCTGACACCCGAGCCCTGGTGACAATGCAACCAATGGGCTCCTACCTATGCCCAGAGTCCCTCCCCTGTCTGCTCCTACACCACTGGGATGTTCCTCCCCCCCCCCACTCCAGCCAGGGACAGACGCTGTCGTACCTGCACAACTATCTGGTGGGAGTACCGTTGTTCTGTCCCCCGGAAATGGGGTGTATGTGGTGCATGCAGCTAACTGAGCTCTGTTCCACACTCCATCCTTACCCGGGAGTGGAATACCACACCTCTGGTTCGAGGTGCAATACCCCTGTAGCCGCCGAGTCCTCGGGGTGCTACACATACATACAATGTACACACTGGGGGTGGGGAGTTGGGGGAAACTCTTATGATGACACCAATCATGTGTTATAAGTTTCAATTGTGTTTGGATATATAAAGCGTATGGAACAGAACAGTACAAATCTGTTCAATATGTTGTGGCCATTGTCGGGAACTGCAGGTTAGCTCCTATTGAATTTAATAGCTGCTGACCTGTAGTTCTCGGACAGTGTACAAAGCAGTTTTTTTCTGATCTATACACTGATTACATATGGTCACTGCTCAGGCTGATAACAGCTGATCGTTGAGGGTGCTGGTTTTTGGACCTCCACCAATCTGATATTGAGAACCAGGGGTAGATCATCAAAATGAAAGTAGTGGACAACCCCTTAAATAGCTATAAAGTTTCTTGTTTACTTCACAATATTGTTATCTATTCTATGGTATTGAAGCTGCTAGTGACACATAATACAAAAATCTTTCTGTAGCATTTTATTAAGTAATAGTTTCACATAAAATATTTATAATGAAATCCGATTATCTTGTATAACATCTCAAGCCATTTGATAAAATTTGTATTTCCTTATTGGCAATGGACTTATATGGGAAAGTTCATATAATGACACAGAACTGAAGTATTTAAAATTTAAAATTCCAATATACTCCCCTCAAGATTGAAATTGCAACACCAAAAAGAAAAGGTCATGGAATTATGAAAATCACAGGATGTATAGACATATTAACGATAGGGAAATGATGAAAAAATGGAAACCAAATTTTCAAGACATCTTGATTTATTCATTATCAAGTATGAGGCCACACATATAAATACACACTTACACAACTTTTCTGCTATCAATGAGGTTATTAATGGTTGTCTAAAAGGCCCGTCACACTTAGCGACGCTACAGCGATCCCGACAACGATACGACCTGTCAGGGATTGTTGCTGCGTCGCTATGTGATCGCTGGTGAGCTGTCAAACAGGCAGGCTCACCAACGATCAGGGGAGCAGCGACATCGTGGAAAGAATCTTTCCACAATGTCCTGCTCCTGGTTACCAGTCTGCTGAAGCAGGATCAGGCTGGTAACCATGATAAACAGCAGGTTACTAGGGGCACACGCGCACCTAGTAACCCGCTGTTTATCATGGTTACCACTCTGCTACGTTGAGCGGGAGGTTACCTCTCACCATAGCAGAGTGGTAACCATGATAAACAGCGGGTTACTAAGTGCGCGTGTGCCCCTAGTAACCCGCTGTTTATCATGGTTACCAGCCTCATCGCTGGTCCCCGCTGGTCACACACAGCGATGTGTGCTGACCAGCGGGAGGGCAAAGACCAAAAAATGGTCCAGGACATTTCGCAGCGATCAGCGACCTCACAGCAGGGGCCTGATTGCTGCAAAGTGTCACATATAGCGACATCGCTGGTGAGGTCGCTGTTGCGTCACCAAAACCGTGAATCAGCTGTGATCTCACTAGTGATCTCGCCATGTGAGACGGGGGCTTAAGAAATGTTTTGCCATGCTAAATGCACTTGGGCACAAAAATCAACAAAATTCGCTACTGGCAGCTCCCTTTTCAATTGCCAACCAATGATGTCCCAGAAAAGCTTGGTGGGAGACAAGTCCGGAGAAGCTGCAAGAAATGGTAGCATGATTAGGCCAGAAAAGCTGCTCACAGTAGCAAGGGCAACTTGTGTCATTAGCATTGTCGTGTTGAGAAACAGCTCGTGGGACACTTTCTAGAAATGGCCATATCACTGGTTCCACCACCAAGTCAATGTAACTCCAAGAGTAGAGGGGTCAGCAATTGCACAGGGAGCTGTCAGCAGCGGATCTTGATGATTTACCCAAGTGCATTTAGCGTGTTAAAACATTCCACAGACAACCATTAATAACCTTATTGTAAGCAGTCAAAGGATGTATATTGAATAAATCAAGTTATTTTGAAAATTTAACTCATTTAATAAGATAGGACAACTTTTTAAAATGTGGATGGGAATCAAATTTGGACCATTTCCATTGTTGTTTTAAAGATATCTCTTCTGTTGTACTTCTTTTATGTATACCCAGGATACTATTCTGTGACATATTTGTTTTTTATAACATGTAAAGAACATAACATTTTTCCTTCAAAAATAATTAGTATTCATGTTATGCCATGCAACTGTCAATTGTCAGTAACACATGTTTTCATATATGAAAGCAATGTTGAATTTAAAGAGGTTTCCCATGGACAAAAGTGGAGCTCTTTTCATCAGAAAAAAAAGAAGCAAATCTTTTTTGGAATTATAGACAATCCATAAAATAAACATCTACAATTTTGATATCACTAGAAGGTTAGCCATTTTCTATTCTCTGTATATCATAGCTGCTACTATATTTATTGTGTCAGTTGAAAATGGTGCAGTCAGTTTAAGTTTAGAATGGACAAAAAATAATAGCTTCATCGAACAAAATTGCATAGAGGACTATAAATCCTTGTCAAATCCCACAATTTTAACTGCTTTGTAAATGTACAACTTACATAGATAAAGCACCATTGAAGGACACTATGTTATTTCATAATCTCACTTTGATCATGGAGTCAAACAATCAGATAATATCATGCACATTAGTCAGCATAAGAAAGACTGGAAAACCTCATCATATAGAACAAATCTTATAATATTTATGTAGCACCCTGAGGATTCGGCTGCTACAGGGGTATTGCACCTCACTCCAGAGGTGTGATATTCCACTCCCGGGTAAGGATGGAGTGTGGAACTGAGCTCAGTTAGCTGCATACACTACATACATCCCATTTCCGAGGGACAGACCGATGGTACTCCCACTAGGTATATGTGCAGGTACGACAGTGTCTGTCCCTGGCTGGAGTGGGAGGGGGGTGGAACATCCCAGTAGTGTAGGGGCAGATAGGGGGAGCAGTCTGGGTAATGCTAGGAGCTCATTGGGTGCTGGTCACCTGAGCTCACACATAGAGGGAGTATATAAGGTGGGAACCATCTTAGATCAGGGTCAGTCAGCCAGTCTTCTGTAGAGAGTCGGTCAGTCCTGAGAGAGGTCCAGGAGCGCCTGCAGAGAGAGAGAGGAGAAGAGAAGGACCCAGAGGGGGAGAAGAAGGAACCCCAAGAACCCAGAATTAGAACAGAAGGGTGAAGGGTTGGCACGCAAGGGAACCGGATCCCAAATTAGTGGAGGAGAGAAACAACCCTCAGCTAAGAACCGGAGGCTGCGACATTACATGTGGAGCAGCCCCTCACTAAGTCCACTAAGAAGGCATACCAGGTATAGGGTCAGGGAACCCCGAAGAGGTGCACCCACCAAGAGGCCCAAGGGAGCCGGATACAAGTGGACCCCTGGTGAGAAAGGCCAGTAGAGAGGACAGTCAGAAAGGGAGCTCAGGACCACGCTCCAGAATTGCTTGGGGGTTGGCCGAGTCCAGGACCTGGTGGACGCAGCACGGCTCGGGCGGTCACTCAAGGCCAGAGTGACCAACAGAACAGCAGTAAGTAAAAACCCTGAACTGCACAGCCCGACTCTGAGTCTTCTGCACCACCACTACCACCATCCTCTACACCTGACCCCCTGAGGCTATACCCCTCCCGTTGGGGGTTATAATACCCGAAGCTGCACACATACCACCAGCCTCAGCGGACCCTGCTGCAGCGGCGGCCGTATTGACCGCAAATCAACGGGTGGCGTAGTCGACACTAAGAACTAATAACATCTGTAAAGACTGCCACACACTGAGTTTGACACCCTGGGCACGGACCGGGTCACAGCCACTCGGAGACTACAACCCCCATCTGATCCGGCTCCGGGTATCCCTAACAACATGGCCCAGGGGGCGCGTCAACTTTGGCGTAGTCGGCAGGATAACGTGCCCGCAACAACCGGGTACTGCGTGCCTGAAGAAAAGTTCACCGTTACCTCAAAAAGAAGTCTCCCGCCGGTTCCGGAGGGTCCCCGCCAACGGACCCCATCACAGGTCGTTTCCCGCCGGTTGTCCGCCATTTGCAGCTTTTTCCCGCCATCCATGGAGTTTCCCGCCACTGGGAGACGATTCCCGCCATTTCCAAAGATTTCCCGCCTTGGAAGAGCGGACGCCATTATGGGCGTGCCAGAGGGTGGCAAAAGGCCACCTCCCATCGTGGGCCACGTCGAAGAATGGCGCCAAAAGCGGAAACCGCGCCCACCAACAGAGACTGTGATGCTGGAAGTGTCCATCAGCGTGAGAGAACTGCCCCTGGAACTGACAATCACGAAGTTGCCCCGGGACCACCCTCAATGTGGGCGGAGACAGAACAAAGGAGCGAAGATGGGTGCAGCCTGGAGGAGTCTGGAGAGAGCGCACCCGGAGACAAGACGTCTGGAGGAGAGTCCAGAGAAAGCGTACCCGGAGATGGAGGGAGAGACAGGCAGCACCGACCCAGTGGTCAGGAGCCTGCTGCAAGCAACAACCCCACTAGGCTTAGTGGAGATCCTAGCACAGCTCCCCCGAGACCGGGAGTGTGCACAGACCGCGCTGGAGGGCCTCGCACGGAGGATGGCCCAGGTGCAGCAAGACACGCTGACGGAGTGGAGCCGTGAGATGGCCCAGCAGACCGGAACCCGTCAGCGGAGCACGCCGCCCGAGACGAGGAGACAGACCGCCTCTGAGGATGGCGCAGGAAGAATGAAGGCAGGAGACGGCGCCGAGAAGGGAGCTGAACGGACGGAGGCAGGTAAAGGGGACGTCTCTACCCCGAGCCGAGAAACCGTGTACCTGTCCCAGCTCCCCGTCGCAGAGCCCGAAATTCCCCCTGCCGTGCCCGTCGCTGCATCGTCACTGTGCCAGACTAGGCCTCAAGCAGAAGCCGCGGCCGCGACCCCTGTGACGTCACGCGCCTCAATCCTGAGCGCGGCGAAGCAGGAAATACCATCGGCCTGGTCGCAAGGTCTAGTACCTCCGGGCGCCGCAATTCCAACAGCGCCCCCTACCTCCGCGGAGCCACCGGCCTGGTCGCAAGGCCGAGTGCCCCCGGGCGCCGCAGTACCAACAGCGCCCTCTACCTCTGCCGAGCCACCGGCCTGGTCGCAAGGCCAGGAACACCCGGGCGCCGCCGTCTTCACGGTGCCCTTTACCTTTAGGGTGCCCCAGGCCTGGTCGCAAGGCCTGGCGAACCCGGGCGCCGCTTCCACCACCGCGCCCTCAACATCTAGAGTGCCACACCTGGGTGAAGACTTGTTTGCCCAGCACACGTGCCCGTATGGGCAGCCCTTTGTGTGGCCACCGTAGTACCACCATCCCCGACTCCGGAAAGAAAGACCCCTAGATGAGCCCCTGATTCCGGTTCCGAAGCCGGTTAAGAGGACCCCGCTCCCGCTGGAAGAAGCGCAGTTCGAGTGGGACCCCACCGGAGGAGACCTCATGGGATTCACCCAAGAAACACGGGCGGCCGCAGCTGAACGTGCGGAGTGCTGCCGGCAGCAGTTAGAGGTCTTCGACCGGGAGAGGAGAGAGAGGCGGGTCCGAGAGCAGCGGCTGCAGGAACAGAGCGCAGAGCAGAAGAGCCGGACCAGGAGGAACCCCCGTGCAGCCCACGGTCCCCGTGCCACCGGGACTGTAATTAAATTCCAACTGCAGCACGGTTGGGGTTTCATCAGAGACCATCAGACCCCCGGCGACGTCTTTGTTACCCGCAGAGACGTAGAAAGCCATCTGCCGGAGGGACACAGAGGTCGTGACCTGTATGTAGGGGATGAGGTCACATTCACCCGGCACAAGTGTGCCAAAGGACCCTACGCCCTCCATGTGCATCGCCTGACGGAGGAGGAGCTGCGGTGTGAGGAGGAGCAAGAGGACTCGGACGGGTCTGAAGTTTGTCCGCAAGAAGGAGCAGGAGGACGCCGTCATTAGAGTACGGTATCGTGAAACTGTAAAATAGTTACCCATCAGGGTATAAGAACTGTTATTGCTGCTAGTTAAAATAAAGTCCCCGTTGGGACCAGCAAATTGAACTGAAACCCGTGTGTCCCTATTCCCACTGACCGAGGACTGAGAGCGGTCATTCCTTTCCTAATACCTGGCCGAGGACTGAGAGCGGCCATATTTCCCCTTGTATATAGTTGCGCTTTTTAAGGCGCCCCCTACTGGTTTTATAGGAAAGCTGTGTTACAAGAGACTGTCGCACTTTACCCGGTCACAAGTAGCACCGTAGCCGGGGGCACAAGAAAGTTTATTGCTGATGATATATATATAATGTTTTATATGTTTATGTTGTTATGAAAAAAATTGTATGTTTTTGGATGTTTATTCTCTTACAGCCCGAGGACGTGCTGTGATTTACCAGGGGGGAATGTAGCACCCTGAGGATTCGGCTGCTACAGGGGTATTGCACCTCACTCCAGAGGTGTGATATTCCACTCCCGGGTAAGGATGGAGTGTGGAACTGAGCTCAGCTAGCTGCATACACTACATACATCCCATTTCCGAGGGACAGACCGATGGCACTCCCACTAGGTATATGTGCAGGTACGACAGTGTCTGTCCCTGGCTGGAGTGGGAGGGGGGTGGAACATCCCAGTAGTGTAGGGGCAGATAGGGGGAGCAGTCTGGGTAATGCTAGGAGCTCATTGGGTGCTGGTCACCTGAGCTCACACATAGAGGTAGTATATAAGGTGGGAACCATCTTAGATCAGGGTCAGTCAGCCAGTCTTCTGTAGAGAGTCGGTCAGTCCTGAGAGAGGTCCAGGAGCGCCTGCAGAGAGAGAGAGGAGAAGAGAAGGACCCAGAGGGGGAGAAGAAGGAACCCCAAGAACCCAGAATTAGAACAGAAGGGTGAAGGGTTGGCACGCAAGGGAACCGGATCCCAAATTAGTGGAGGAGAGAAACAACCCTCAGCTAAGAACCGGAGGCTGCGACATTACATGTGGAGCAGCCCCTCACTAAGTCCACTAAGAAGGCATACCAGGTATAGGGTCAGGGAACCCCGAAGAGGTGCACCCACCAAGAGGCCCGAGGGAGCCGGATACAAGTGGACCCCTGGTGAGAAAGGCCAGTAGAGAGGACAGTCAGAAAGGGAGCTCAGGACCACGCTCCAGAATTGCTTGGGGGTTGGCCGAGTCCAGGACCTGGTGGACGCAGCACGGCTCGGGCGGTCACTCAAGGCCAGAGTGACCAACAGAACAGCAGTAAGTAAAAACCCTGAACTGCACAGCCCGACTCTGAGTCTTCTTACCATCCACACTGCACCACCACTACCACCATCCTCTACACCTGACCCCCTGAGGCTATACCCCTCCCGTTGGGGGTTATAATACCCGAAGCTGCACACATACCACCAGCCTCAGCGGACCCTGCTGCAGCGGCGGCCGTATTGACCGCAAATCAACGGGTGGCGTAGTCGACACTAAGAACTAATAACATCTGTAAAGACTGCCACACACTGAGTTTGACACCCTGGGCACGGACCGGGTCACAGCCACTCGGAGACTACAACCCCCATCTGATCCGGCTCCGGGTATCCCTAACAACATGGCCCAGGGGGCGCGTCATTTATCCTGGGCGATAAAGAAACAAGACAGAAGAAGAATTGATGCCTTCGAAATGTGGTGCTGGAGAAGGATGTTATCAATACCATAGATAGTAAGAAGAACAAATAAATCAAGTTTGGAACAAATCAAGCCCGACATGTCACTCAAAGCAAAGATCACCAAGCTACGACTTGCCTACTTTGGACACATGATACGAAGAGAACAATCACTGGAGAAGGACATCATGGTCGGAAGAATACAAGTAAACAAGGCGGAAAAGAAGACCAGCAACCCGATGGCTTGATACTATCAAGATAATGGCAGCAAAGACCCATGGACCTATCTAGGCTTGCACAAGATCGATCTTCCTACATAGCGTTCATCCATCGAGTCGCCATGGCTCCAATTTGAGCCTAAGGCCACTAAATAAATAAATTAAATATATTTATCATGGTGTATGTATTTATCATATTTATAGGGCTCCAATCATCAGAGCTGTCATAAAAGCTTTGAAAAGTCTCAAAATTTAGGTGCAAAATTTGCTTCTACATTTTGCAACTTTTGGTGTCTCACCAGTTTCTACAAGGTTTGCCAAAATGGGCAAAGCTGGGGTGAGTCTTGGTCGTGGCGGGGGCGTGACAACACAGCTTGTCTAATTCACAATGAACTGTAGCATTCTGTACTTAGCGTTTTTTGATCAAAAAGCTCAAAAGACATCTAACGCCGTTAATGTGTACCTAAATATGATATGGTTGGATGGCTTTTGCACTCTTTGATCTCTTTCTATAAAATCGGCAATTTTTGCTTCTTGACCATAAATGTATACCCCATTTGAAATGTTACGCCATGTTTTTACAAGGGAAAATCAGAAATGTATTAATTCTAAGTTGTAGAACAAAAGTCACCTGTAGCAAATAAAAGGTCAAGTGTAGTTCTATGTACACCCACAGAAACTCATTTAAAAGGAATGTGAAGAAAATTGTTTGCTTTACGTTCCATACCAAAGAACAATCTGAAGCCAAAGCTGCCAATAGGAATACAATAAGCAAAAAGGTATTTATTAGTGGATGCCAATGTCGTTGTGACAACTTTGCAAACTTCAACTAGGTCCAAAATTCATTGAATTACATAAAAACTCTCCATTTACTTAACCTGTATTTTTTTTTCTGATTGTTTTAGAAAGCGTTTTTTTCCCAACTCATTGATTGTTCCTGCTCTGACTATCTCCTGAGGTAGGCTGCTCTACAGTTTTATAGTTTTGACAGTAAAAAAAGACCTGTCACCTCTAGATTTAGAGGGACTGATTCGTCAAGGTGTTTATGGCAAAATTTTGGCATAAAACACTAGACTGTTGCAAAATTTCTGTGCGAAGTTGCTTAATAATGTTGCGACTTCTGGCGTCTTTACACCAGTCCAGTCCAGATCCACCAAAATGGGCAAAGCTGCATCAGGATGAAAAAGAAATCCTGCATACAAAAATTTTTCTTCCTTTCTAGAAATAAACAACAAATGGAAACCAGACAAACCCCATGTAAATCAATGCTCCCCTCTACATCCATTTGAAAAAGGAATGCACAAGATGCAAATTCCATTTAACTGTTGCGTTTGTCTTTTCTGAACGAAACAAACAAATATAAAAGATAAATGGTCATGTGAACAGAACCTGTATCCCTCTATGAACCTTAGATAGCTGTAAGCCAAACAATGGTTCCGACAATAGTTTGGTCGGCAGCTATCTAGCCCAATTCTCCCATACACAGGAGCACTTGCTCACTGAGTGCTCTTGTGTTTTCTATTAGAGAGCTGCATCCAATCATCTCTGATGGTAATGAATCTCTTGGAGAACAAAAGGATCTTCAGTCCGAAATTGGACATGCCAGATCCTTACCTCCCCCACCATCATCTGTTAAGGAGAATCAGGATGCCTCAATACACATTAGACTGGTGTCTGAACCAATCGATATCAATGGGTTTCGCCAACATTACTTTAATGTGTATGGGGACCTTAAGTAATGGCAGAACTCCAACTACCTGAATATCAGGAGGTGTTATGCCTCCTGAGTAGGGTCGGCTCCAGGTTTTCGTGGGTCTCCTTAGCACATACCACGATTCATGATGCACAGATAGAGAAATATAGATATACAACACAGGGCCCAGCCTGCCCCCTCATCCTTCACATACGCACACACACAGTACGCAGACACGCGCGCACACATACACACAGTATGAAGACATGCGCATGCACACGGTATGCAGACATGCACACACATACACATGGTACACAGATACACACACAAACAACACGCAGACACACACATACACAAGCATGTACACAGATACATACACATACATATTTGAATACATTCTTAAAAGCACATAAAACAGACAAATATATATAGTCATACACAGACATTCACATTGTGGCACCCCAGGGGTCTGGTTACAACAGTAATAGAAATATTACGTCTGAGAGCAAGTGGGAGGTTTCCTGGTCAGGAGCCCTAAAACATGCAACACCTCCTGCCCAGACCTGGGAGGGGAGGAATTTGCCCTATATAAACTGGGTCTGGGGCGGGGTTAGTCAGACAGTCAGAGCCTGGAGACAGTTCCAGACACAGGGAGAGTTACAGCAGGAGCTCTGTAGGAGCAGGAGCTGAAGACCAGGGGCTGGAGCTGAGCAGAGCAGAAGAATCCAAGTACCGGACACCGGAGTCCGAGGCTGTGGGGACGTATATTCACCCAGCAGCAGAAACCAGCCAGCAGGGGATTCCAGGACCTCTGGCCATAGAAGCCCGGAGGCTCAGTCACAAGGAAGGGACCAGCACCGCTATCGAGGAGCGGAGGCTATCAGAAGGCCCCAAGTCACCAGCCATACGGGTGAGCACCACATGGTATACTCAGGGACGTGGGCTACTTCCACTCGCTTACAGCAAGGTAGCCAGGAAGAGTGCAGATAGACGGGGAGGCCTACAACTCCACCTGGCCAGGGGAACTCCTGCTTGCTTGCAGACTGACCAGGCCCCTTATGCTAGCCAGTACTCCCGGGAGGGTCTGCCTTAATATCATCAGTAAAGACCCTGAACTGCACTGCAAAGACTCTGAGTCGTGCCTGCTTTCTCAGCGCATACAGCACTACTAGTACTGGGACGCCCGTGCACCATCACTCCCATCATCCACATTCCCTGCCCTGAGGCCATACTCTTCCCATGGGGAGTTATCCCATCTTTTGCTGCGCACACCACACCAGCCTCAGCGGACTGCCTCGCAACGGCGGTACACCCTGACCGCAATCCACGGGTGGTGTAGTCGGACAATTAACCTAAAACCCCTAAAAGACTGCCACTGGTTTGACCACCCTGAGCCACAGGACCGGGTCGCCGCCACGGAGACTACAACCCCCAGAGACCCGACTCCGGGTATCCCCCACACGTCCACACTAGGCCCAGGGGGCGCGTCAACTTTGGCATAGTCGGCAGGATTTCGTGCCCGCAACCACCGGGTACTACGCACCTTCAAAAGACTGTCATACCTGCCGTGGTCAAGGTTCCCGCCATCCGGAGCCATTTCCCGCCATCTTCAGAAGGTTCCCGCCATCCGGAGCCGTTTCCCGCCATCTTCAGTCGGTTCCCGCCATCCGCAGCTGTTTTCCCGCCATCCGCACTCGTTTTCCTGCCATCGGACGTCATCTTCGGGACGCTGCGCGGGAAGAAGAGGGGCGTGGACGCCGAAAGCGCGCGAGACCCCAAGCTCCGCCCCACGCACCGACGCTGCGCAAGGTCCTGGAAGGGAGAGAGAGCGACGCTGACGTCACCAGAGCGCGACGCAAGGTCCTCCACCCTGACGATCGTCTGCGGAGCCGCGGCCTATGGAGAAGAAGCAACAGAAGGTAGGCCACACTTAACTAGGGGGGAGGAAGATGACGGACACGGAGGGACCCTCTACCACCAGCGCGGCCGCTGCCGCAGTAATACCGTTCACCATGCCTTACATCCCCGGAGCGGCCTGGCTGCCCCAATACTCAGGGGAGTCGCATACCCTAAGCGACTTTAAAGAGAGACTGTACAGCCTGTTTAAAGTATACCCCCTGACGGAGGGCCAGAAAGTGAGCATATTGGTGGGCCAGCTAACTGGCGCAGCCCAACGTGAAGTAAAATCCTGGTCCGTCAGGGACAAGGAGACCGTGAAGGAGATCTTAGCCCATCTGAGGGACACCTTTGATACCCGCACCTCAGCAGAGATCAAAATGAAATTCTATGGGTGCAAGCAGCGGGCCCAAGACAGTATAAGAGACTATGCTTTGAATTTGCAAGAGGCCCTGGGAGCCATTAAACAGGCAGACCCTGACAGTGTGCGGAATGCAGATGAACTGTTAACTGAGCAATTCATTGAGGGTCTGCTGTCCAACGCCCACCGAGCCCAGTTACGTGCAATGGCCTTGCAGAACCCTGGTTTAGACTTTGCAAAGTTCAAAGACAGGGCCATCCGGGTGCTCCGAGAACCGGCACCGGGTAGCGCTGTAACCCACCGGCGCCCTGCTATTACCTATCACCAGGAGGCGGCGCCCCTGTCTGCAGAGCCTGTAGGAGCTGGTGCGCAGGCTTTGGACAATAACTCGGCTACAGACCTGCACCATCAGGTCCAAGAGCTAACTAAAAGCGTAGCCGCGCTAACCCGAATTGTACAGTCTTTACAGGTCTTTCCTCCAGGAAGGATCAAGCGGGCCACCAGTCCGGAGCACGTCCCGTGGCACTGACAGAGGAGGATCCCATCATCCAGAGGAAGACCCAGTGACAGATACAACGAGGACAGACAACCCATCTGCCGCCGCTGCAATCAACCGTGACATATGGCAAGGTACTGTCATTTAAAAGGGCACAACCTGGGGCAGAGGGCCAACCCCCAGGCATAAGATCATCAGGCCCATCGAACTGGCGTGATAAATACGTAGGGGGACGTCTGGTCTTGCCTGTGGTACTGGATGGAATTCCTATGAGTGCCCTACTAGACACTGGGTCACAGGTGACTACCATCCCGTACGTGCTCTTTAAGCGGTACTGGAATGACTCGGACATAACCCGCTACCCAGATGACGATCTGAGTATCATCGCCAGCAATGGTCAGCCCATGCCGCAGGTGGGGTTCAAAGAGGTGACCATTAAGGTCGGTAAGGTCGAACTGGCGGCACAAGGACTGATTATTGTGGACATTGACCGTCATGAAAGTCACCCTAGAATAACCTTGGGAACTAACGTGATTGAAAATTGTCTTGCAGAGGTGATTCTCATTTTACAGCAGGTTGCCAAGAACGCCAGTTCCAGCCAGCAGCGTGTCCTCCAAAAAGAAATCCGGGCACTGATGAAACGGCAACAGGTGGAATTATCTGGTGGTGAGATCGGTAGCGTGAGAATGTGTGACCCGTTCCCTATTGCCATGCCCCAGAAAAGTGAGATGATGATATGGTGCCGGACAGCTATTGGTCTAAGAGGTAGAGACTACCAAGCAATGGTAGAGCCCGTCTACTCAGACAGTAGGCCCACCATTTTGACAGCACGGGGAGTGGTCGATGTACACCATGGGAGGGTACCTGTCCGCATCATAAATATCAGGGAGAGAAAAGTACACCTGCCCCGGTATGCCACGCTAGCCAAATTGTTCACCATAAACCAAAATTCTGTAAAGGCCATAGAACCCTTGCCTCCACCTCAACCAGAGGAAGGTAACGGCTCTAAGAAACAAATGGAGGACTGGTGTCAGCAACTGCATGTGGGTACTGACTCCACTCCCTCACACCAAAAACAGGGAGTCTACCGGGTGGTTCAGGAGTACGAAAGAGTCTTTAGTAAACACCCGCTAGACTTCGGGCGAGTAAAGGGGGTAGAACATCACATCCCCACAGGAGACCATCCACCCATAAAGGAGAGATACCGGCCGATACCCCCTGCACACTATCAGCATGCAAAGGGGATGCTGCGGAACATGAAGGAGGCTGGGGTAATCACGGACAGCTGTAGCCCCTGGGCAGCTCCACTAGTTCTAGTGAAAAAGAAGGACAACACAATGAGAATATGTGTAGACTACAGAAAGGTCAACCGTATCACACACAAAGATGCGTACCCGTTACCTAGAATAGAAGAATCTTTAGCTGCATTAAAATCTGCTAACTTCTTCTCCACTTTGGATCTTACTAACGGGTACTGGCAGGTTCCTGTAGCAGAGGCGGACAAGGAGAAGACTGCATTCACGACCCCGATGGGTCTCAGCGAATTCAACTGTATGCTGTTCGGGCTCTGCAACGCACCAGGAACCTTCCAGCGGTTGATGGAGTGCTGTCTGGGACACCGGAATTTCGAGACGGTCCTGTTATACCTGGACTATGTCATCGTTTATTCCAAGACCTACGAGGACCATCTGAAACACCTGGCAGAAGTGTTTGACACCCTGGCAAGCTACGGCCTAAAGGTGAAACCCTCCAAGTGTCATCTACTGAAACCAAAGGTACAGTACCTGGGACACGTGGTGAGTGCTGACGGAGTGGCTCCCGACCCCGATAAAATCACCGTGATTAAAGACTGGCCAAGACCCTCCAGCATAAAGGAAGTGCGGCAGTTCCTCGGGTTGGTACGCTACTACCGAAGATTCATTCCCGGTTTCACCAAAATGGCAGCTCCTATGCAGGACCTCCTGATAGGTCAATCCAGGAAGGCCAAATACCAGAAGCCGCCCTTCAGGTGGGAAAAGCTGGAAGAGGAGTCCTTCCGCCAGCTGAAGATGGCCCTCACGGGGGATGAAATCCTGGCGTACCCTGACTACAGCCAGCCCTTTATCCTCCACACGGACGCGAGCAACATCAGGCTAGGAGCCGTACTGTCCCAGATCCAGCAGGGGAAAGAATGGGTAATCGCTTACGCCAGCCGAAAACTACGGCCCACAGAGAGAAACCCTGAGAATTATAGCTCATTCAAGCTAGAGTTCCTGGCAGTGGTGTGGGCAGTGACCGAATGTTTCAAGCATTACCTTGCCTCTTCCAAGTTCACCGTGTACACGGATAACAACCCGTTGACACACCTGGACACTGCAAAACTTGGTGCCCTGGAGCAGAGATGGATGGCCTGCCTGTCCAACTATGAATTCACCATCAAATACCGGGCGGGACGCTCAAATGCCAACGCGGATGCCCTGTTCAGAATGCCAAACTTACCGGACGTAGGGGAAGATCCAGAAGAACTGGAAGAAGTCAAACTCCCTGCGTTCCACCGTCATGGGATCACCCTGTATTCCCACCGTGTGAGGGACAGGCGCTCTGCTACGTTCAATCCCTTACCCCACTACAGCTGGGCGGAGACACAAGACCGTGATCCCGCAGTCCATTTGGTGAAGGAAATGCTGACCCAGGCTGATGCCCGTCTTGACCCAGACGCTCCGGAGGAGACCAAGCAACTGTGGAAGGAGAAAAGTAAGCTGTTTCTCTACAAGGAGAAGCTATGCCGGAGAATTGTCAACTCCCGAACACATGAGCTGACCTGGCAGGTAGTGGTCCCAAGACGAGACACGGCTATGGTTCTGGAGGCATACCACGACGGAGCAGGACACTTCGGTTGGAAGAAGCTGGAGTTCCTGTTGCGTGAACGGTTTTACTGGGTAGGCATGAGAGGAGCCATCAAGAGATGGTGCAGAGACTGTGGCCCGTGCAACCTAAGAAGAAAGGACCGTGCCAGCCAGAAGGCTCCCCTGCAGTCCATCATCACCAGGCAGCCACTGGAACTGGTAGCCCTGGACCATATGAAACTGGCTCCAAGCAGATCTGGGTAGGTCTACGCCCTCACCATCGTAGATCACTACTCCCGGTTCCTGGTGATGGTCCCTGTCAAAGACTTAACGGCTCAAACAGCAGCCAGAGCCTTCCATCTGCACTTCTGCCGTCCACACGGGTATCCGGAGCAAGTGCTGATGGACCAAGGACCAGCCTTCGAAGCGGAGGTCTTCCAGGAGTTCTGCAACCTGTATGGCTGCAGGAAGATAAGAACAACGCCCTATCACCCTCAGACCAATGGACTATGTGAGAAAATGAACCAGGTAGTGAAAGACTTGCTAAAAACGTTGCCCCTGGAAGAACTCAGCCTCTGGCCTGAAAAACTGCCTGATCTGGTGGACATATATAATCACATCCCTGTAGGTTCCACCAACTGTACCCCGGCTTACCTAATGAGAGCAAGACCTGGTAAGCTGCCTATTGACCTAGATATGGGAGTCCTGACACCTGAGGACACCTCGCCAGAGGCAGACAGGGATACAGAACGGCAGCAGCAGTACCGGAAAGTACAGGAGAGCGTCGAGCGAAGTCTGTCTCAAGCAAGAGAAAGGCAAGAGAAGGCTTATAACCAGCATGCTCCCGCTGTTCCCCTGGTACCTGGAGAGCAGGTCTTGAAGAGAAAGAGGCGGCTCCACAAATTGGACGACCAGTTGGAGAAGGACCCGTACACCGTACTGCCCTCAAGCCATGAGAACCCAAAAGTGTGTGTCATCAGTAAGGATGGAGGAGAGACCACAGCCATTGTCTCCAGAGACAACCTGAAAAAGTGTCCCGAGCAGCTGCAAAGCCCTGACGAAGATCAAGAAAACCCTCAACCCGCAGAGGAAAGGGAAGAAATGATCAGTACGGTACTCGGAGACTTTCCCTGGTCCTGGACTCAAATCAACAACGCAGTCGTGGTACCCGTCCTCACCTTTCTCCAGCCAGCCCCTCAAGGGCCTACAGAAGAACAGGAAGTGTCTGGAGAGCAGCCGGCCCAGGAGGCAGAAGAATCCATACCAGCAGCCCAGGAGAATCAACCCTCTGCTAGTAGTGAGCCTGCCGTGCCCCTAGTAAGCCAAAGAGTATGCAGAAAGCTGCCAGGCCTACCTGCAACACCTTCTACACCGTGTAGTGCAGAGCCAGATAGTGGGTTACGTAGAGGACAGATGCCCGCTCGCTGGAGAATCTAAATGTAATGTGAATTTGCTTGTAAATTGCCAATGTTGAAAAAGGTTTATGTTTTTGTTGCCTGTTCATTGATTATGTTTCTCTAGTTACCCTGCAGGTTTATTTGGACTGACAGGTTATGGACGCTGAGTAACCGGAGCTACAATGTAGATAGTTGCACCTTGGTGCCTCTTGCGAAGATGGCCGCGGAAGAGAAAACCTGTCTGGCGTGGCCTCCTTGTGGCCCAAAGTAGCTAGCCTCAGCCTTGCAGCCACGCCCAGGGCCAACGCTTTGGGTTTGCTTTGGACAGGTCCCCTACTCTGTGCTAAAACTTCACCTTGTTGGGTGACATGGACACCCGGTTACGGACACGCCGTGACCTCTGAAGACTAAAGCTTCTTGTATATATGTTATTGTATTATTGTTTATACCCTGTATTTGTGTTTTCTTTAAAATGTGTTTAGTCCCGGAGTACTAAAATTTACTAGGGGGGAATGTGGCACCCCAGGGGTCTGGTTACCACAGTAATAGAAATATTAAGTCAAGTGGGAGGTTTCCTGGTCAGGAGCCCTAAAACATGCAACACCTCCTGCCCAGACCTGGGAGGGGAGGAATCTGCACTATATAAACTGGGTCTGGGGCAGGGTTAGTCAGACAATCAGAGCCTGGAGACAGTTCCAGACACAGGGAGAGTTACAGCAGGAGCTCTGTAGGAGCAGGAGCTGAAGACCAGGGGCTGGAGCTGAGCAGAGCTCGCCCTGGCAGAAGAATCCAAGTACCGGACACCGGAGTCCGAGGCTGTGGGGACGTATATTCACCCAGCAGCAGAAACCAGCCGGCAGGGGATTCCAGGTCCTCTGGCCATAGAAGCCCGGAGGCTCAGTCACAAGGAAGGGACCAGCACCGCCATCGAGGAGCGGAGGCTATTAGAAGGCCCAAGTCACCAGCTATACGGGTGAGCACCACACGGTATACTCAGGGACGTGGGCTACTTCCACTCGCTTACAGCAAGGTAGCCAGGAAGAGTGCAGATAGACAGGGAGGCCTACAACTCTACCTGGCCAAGGGAACTCCTGCTTGCTCGCAGACTGACCAGGCCCCTTATGCTAGTCAGTACTCCCGGGAGGGTCTGCCTTATTATCATCAGTAAAGACCCTGAACTGCACTGCAAAGACTCTGAGTCGTGCCTGCTTTCTCACCGCATACAGCACTACTAGTACTGGGACGCCCGTGCACCATCACTCCCATCATCCACATTCCCTGCCCTGAGGCCATACTCTTCCCATGGGGAGTTATCCCATCTTTTGCTGCGCACACCACACCAGCCTCAGCGGACTGCCTCGCAGCAGCGGTACACCCTGACCGCAATCCATGGGTGGCGTAGTCGGACAATTAACCTAAAACCCCTAAAAGACTGCCACTGGTTTGACCACCCTGAGCCACGGGACCGGGTCGCCGCCACGGAGACTACAACCCCCAGAGACCCAGCTCCGGGTATCCCCCACACATCCACACTAGGCCCAGGGGGCGCGTCAACATCATGCACGCACACACACACATTAGAAATATTTTTAATATGGAGATTGGGGAAGATTGCTCACCTGCCCCCTGGCCTGTGTCCTTTCCAGCTCCTCAGACATGCGGCAGTGCAGGGCCTCCGGCATGCCACATGGCCCTGGATCATCAGGGGGGCCCACTCGCCATTGGCATCTGTGCAGGGCCTCTGGGGCTGTCCGAGCCCTGCTCTGTTCAGTCAGGCGATGTGTTATTTTCCAGACATGGCTACACGCTGTGCAGCTGTGTCTGGTAGTAATGACGCAGCAGGTGCGACACAAGCACAATTAAAGGCACAGTGTTGCCCCTGTGTGTCATTACTACCAGACACAGCCGCACAGCGCACAGCGCGTGGCCATGTCTGGAAAGTGACAGCACTGGGCCTGATTGGAGGAGCAGCAGCACACTGACTGCACACTGCTGCAGCTGCATGAAGCAGAGCAGGGCTCAGACAGCACCGGCGGCCCTGCACAGATGCCGGGGAAGAGGCCCGGGCCCCGACGGCGAGTGGGCCCCCTGATGGTCCAGGGCCCCGGCACTTGCTTGGGTGAGCCGGGTGCTGACGCCGGCCCTGCTCCTGAGTCAGGTCAAATGACCCAGTGGGATGACATCTCAGGATCTAATGAAGAGGAAGGAGGATAGAGCACATGGTACTGGAGCCAGGCGAGGCAATATCTTTCTTCCTAACTAAGATCTCACATGCCATTTATACGTTTTGTGGCTCTTCTTTGTACCTTTCCTAACTCCAGGGAATTCTTTCTATGAATTGGTGCCCAGAAGTAGACTGCACGTTCCTGATGAGGTCAAACTAAGACTTTGTAAGGTGGTAATATTACTTCCTTGTCTCCAGGGTTGCCAACTGCCTAGAAATTCCTGAACAGTCTATAAAAATAAGCCACTTTTTTCCATGTCCATAAAAAATTTGATGCGTCTCTGATTTTTTTCAAGCTGGAGAGACTTGTACTTTTACAGTTCACAGTAAATGCAGCTGATGTCTTCATATAGGATGTATGGTCTGTAGACAGATATCACTTAGAATCTTAGGAATTTATTATGGTCATCTAATGTGTCCATAAAAATATTGTCCGTCCCTGATTTTTTGAGAACCTGTCCAGAAAAAATAAAAGATACAAGTGACAATCCTTGCCTGTCCCTCAGAGTCCATGTCCCTTTTTAAAAACAAAAATATACTGCTGGCCTTATATGACGCTAATTGACATTGAATACTGCTATTTAGTCTGTGGTCTACAAGAGCACACAGATCCTTCTCAACCTGCGACTATCTCAGTTTTACCTTTGCCAAGAACATATAGTGCTTTCAGATTATCAGTATCTATAGCATAGTAGCATAACTTTAAATTTATCCACATTGAACCTCCTCTGCCAAGTGGTTGTCCAGGTCGGCATGTAACTTAAAAACATTTTCTGTAGAATGAGCTATTCTATACACCACATCCATGACCACAGAAAGGTTTCCAATACCAAGACCACCATAAAACCTGACCTATTTTATACTATAATACTAAAGAACTGATACAATGTTGTTTTCATTGATTTGTATGGAAAATTAAGAGGATTCTGAACAGGTTTGCTACAGAGAACAGAATAGGTGTGTTAGCAAATCAGCAGTTTGTATTTTACGCATGTAGGTAGATTGATATAGACCTTAGAGCAAAGTTCATCCATAGCCCTAAACCATATGAAATTACCCTGTAAAAAGCAGACTGGCTCCAGCTTCCTTAGTTACAACCCTACAGAACAACCACAGAAATGTCATTCAGAAATGTCTCCTCAAAAAGGAAAGATCTGCAGTTATTTAGCCAATGTTCATACTGCCCTCTGTGTGATGCAAAAATATCCAGACAAAAGAAAGGGGCTGGAGGCAGGGCAACCTAGAAGGAAGCCCCACATGACCGGGATGGGCCAGCAGGGTGTAATTTGAATCCCAATGATCGGGATTGGGTAGAGGTCAGGAAGGGCGGGCATTGGGACGGGGGTGGAGATGGGGGAAGAGAGGTATAAGAAGGAAAAGTGCGGGAAACGGGTAGTCCAGAGGAGAAGAGCATAGGAAAAAGTAATAGAGGAACACATTTAAAAAAAAAAAAAATCTTACCTTAATTCCAAATCGTTTGGGACGTTTCTCTGGCTGTCATGGAGTCTGTGGAGTCCCTTGTCGCTAGGTTGAGGGAGGCAGCAAGATCCAGGCGAGGAGGATGGCTCGAGGCCCAGCTGTCCGGTTTGCTGGGGAATGCAGGCGAAGAAGAATCCACGTCTGGATCAGGAAGAACCGCCAGGAGGACGTGGCCACCCGAGAGGCTCTCCCAGGAGATGGTGGGTACGGGCAGCAGGCGCAGGGGACCCTGCGTTCGGTGACCATGCCGGCGGAACCCCCCGCCAGCGTGCACGCCGCGGCAGGAATCCGCCCAGCCGGCCTGCTGGCTCTCCAAGTGTCGGGTTGCGGTCCAGGAATGAGGTGCCCCGCTCCGTTGTGGTGCGGCCTACTCCGGCAGAGCGCAGGCCGCGCCAGAAGCAAGGCCCATGCTGCCGACGCGTCATCCAGGGGGCAGGGCCTCACCGGAAGGGCGGCCCACGTCACTTCCACCCCCGGAAACAGACGGCAGTAACGATCGGCCTATCAGCGGCGGACACGTGGACACGCCCCCCGCTCCCAGATCCCGCGGCAATGTACCCTAGCGGGAAATTCAAAAGACGGAGCACCAACACTACTGCAGAGGCGGCTAACGGAGGGAACACTCGCGCGGCAGGCACACCTGGCGAGGTGCCTGCCAGACAGACCAGCAGGGGAAGGATGCAGCAGAGGCACACGGACAGGCAGCAATTCCAGGACCTCCTGCCTGGCCCAAGTCACACCAGGCAGAGGGATGAGGCGGCAGGCAGCAGCATAGGGTTGCCTGGCAGTTTATCTCGGGCTGACACGGATCGGGCCAGGGAGTCTGGATCTGATAATCAAGGCTGTACATGGACGGCGGTGAGGACCGGAGCAGAGATGAGTGGAGGACGAGCGGCTGGGACATCAACACGGGCTCGGGTCCCCCTGGTGACGTGGAGGCCAGGGGCGCGGGCCTTGAGCGCATGGAGGCTGGCGGATTGGACTTCGGTGGAGATCAAGGCGAAGCAAGGAATCGTCAGGACTCGGGGCGTACGGCTGGCGGGGACACAGCACCCGTGCAGCTCGGTGAGTATGCATCTATGTATGGTTTGTCGCCCGCGGGGTCATTAGCAGACGGGGTGGGGGATAGGCACTTGGCGGGCCCCAGCGGGGGAAATGTTAGAGGAGGTAGTGGGTCGGATGGATGCGGGATTAGGGATATGTTGGTTAACATGTCGCACATTCTGGCCAGATTAGAAGGCGGTGGAGCTAATCAAGTGGGGTCGTCACCAGCGGGGGCTTGAGTACATAGTCAAGCGGTGTTGTCACAGGAGGGGAGCGAATCGGCCAGGTCAGCGGGGTTGGCAGCCGGGACACCGTCTGGGGTGTCGGTGTGTGTGCAGACGGAAAAGGAGAAAGGGGATACTGTAAAACTGGATGATAGGGCGAAAGGGGAGGTATATGTGTGTTTTGAGGGGCCATTGGGGGCGCATTTAAAAAAAGAGGTTAAGGAAAAAATTTGGCGGGATAAGTATGTGGAAATTTTTTCCCTTCTTCCGTTGGAAAAGTTTAACCTGGATAAGGGAAAAAAGGACGACAGTAAGAAAGAGGAGGAAGAAAAGCGCAGGTGGAGGTTGATTCCACAGACGTTTGTTAACTGGTTACAAGCTTTTGCAATAATGGCTAGCGTTATTGGGGAAAAGGCTCCTGATAATTGCTCGGTGCTGTTTTGCTACTTGGACGCCATTGGGGAGGCTCATAGGACTTATGGGGGTCAGGCATGGTTAGGGTATGACGAGCAATTTCGTCAGCGAAGGCAGTTCGCCCGGAGATTAGATGGGATCAAATGGACATTGGATTGTGGCTGAAGGTTATGGCCCCAGTGAGGTATTGGCAGTCCTTTCACGGGAGCAACAGTAGCGGGAACCAATCAGCAGGACATGGGGGAAACAGTCAGGGGGCACGAAGCACTAAGAAAGAAGCGGGAACTTGCTGGCAATTCAACGATGGCCAATGCAAATATGGGAGCTCCTGTAAATTTAAACATGTGTGCTCCCATTGTAATGGAGGCTCACACGGAGCATCAAAATGTTTTAAAAAGGGTAAGGGAAAGCCGACAGTGGGTACCAGTCAAGGGGGTGACTCCAGTGAGGGTGCACGCGATGGCTCCCTTTCTAAGTAGGTATCCGGATCAGTTGAAGGCTAAGGTTATTTCGGACGGTTTTTTGGAAGGTTTTAGAATACCTCCTCCTGAGCACGAGGTCCCCGTTTCAGTAAAAAATTTGATGTCGGCCTCCCTTCATCCTGATGTGGTCAGTGTGAAATTGGCTAAGGAAGTGGCGTTGGGCAGGATGGCGGGACCGTTTCAGGACTTACCTAGTAGCAAAGTGATTATCTCGCTGTAGCGCCGGCGTCCCTGCCCTCTGCTAGGCAGGGACGCTGTTCCCCTCACCTCCCTGCTCCGTGCCCGGCGTCCTCCTCCCGCTCTGCTGGCAGCGCGCGCTCCTTCCCGGCCACTGTGCTTAGGGCGCGCGCGCGCGCTCTCCCTCCCTCTTAAAGGGGCCGCGCGCGCCGTCCTAAGGAGTCCCCGGCCAATGGCCGGAGGACTTCACCATATATAAGGCACCTCCTCCAAAATGGAGGTGCCCGAGCAATGTTGTTGCACTGTTTACTACTCTGCTTCAGCCCTTAGGTCCCGTTGCCAGTTACCTGCCAGTTACCTGCCAGATTCCTGCCTGATTATCTGCTACCTGCCTGCTAGTCTGAGGTCCGACGGTCTGCCTTACTACTCCTGTCAGTCTGTCTAAGGACCAGTCTGCCCGCTCACCTGGGAGCGCACATCAGCCACCTGCCTGCTTGCCCGAGGTCCGACGGTCTGCCTTCCAACTCCTGTCAGTCTGTCTATGGACCAGCTTGCCCGCTCACCTGGGAGCACACACCTGCTACCTGCCTGCTAGTCTACCTGGAGGCTCCGCCGTCACGTGCTGTGACCACCTGCCTGTCCAGTGACTCCTGCTCGCTCACCTGGGAGCGCTCATCTGTTGCCTGTCTGCTAGCCTACCTGGAGGCTCTGCCGTCACGTGCTGTGACCACCCGCCTGTCCAGAGACTTCTGCCCGCTCACCTGGGAGCGCTCATCTGCCGCCTGTCTGTTGGTCTTCCTGGAGGCTCCGCCGTCACATGCTGTGACCACCCGTTCATCCAGAGACTCTCGCCTGCTCACCTGGGAGCCCACGTCTATCATCAGCCGCCACAGGTCGTACCAACCCTTTACCTAGAGACTGCCCCGGTCACTTGCCGTGACCATCTGCCCGTTCATCCAGAGACTGCCCCGGTCACTTGCCGTGACCATCTGCCCGTTCATTCAGAGACTGCCCCGGTCACTTGCCGTGACCATCAGCCCGTTCATCCAGAGACTGCCCCGGTCACTTGCCGTGACCTCCAGCCCGTTCACTCAGAGACTGTCCCGGTCACCTGCTGTGACCTCCTGCAAGTCTTCCCTGGTCGCCACCCGCTCCCTTACAAGGACTGCCCCCTTGTATAGTAGCTCAGAGGTTCCGCCTCCCAGACCCGTTACAGTTTGCTCGGGCCATGGAACCCGGTGGCACCCAAGCTCCCTCGCTCTCGGACCTGTGTCATGAACTGTCCCGTCAAAGGTCCCAACAGGAGTCCATCCTGGGTCACCTGCGGAATGTCAATACTCGCCTGGACACTCTGACTGCTCCACCAGCAACCCCCGCCAGTGCCATGTCTCGCAATCCGGCAGCTCCGCTGCCCACTAATACCATGGTATCCTACCCCGGACCCTGGCTTTCTGCACCTCCTCGCTTCGGAGGCGACTCCGCCCAGGCTCGGGGCTTCATAAATCAGTGCACCCTGCACTTTGAGCTATTGACCTACCAGTTTAACTCCGACCGGGCCAAAATTGCATTCATCATGTCCCATCTCACCGGGGAGGCCCTGGCCTGGCTAAATCCTCTATGGGAGAGAGGAGAGCCCCTGGTGTCCAACTTGCCTGCTTTTCTCACGGCTTTCCGGAAAATCTTCGACGAACCCGGACGGAAGACCTCATCCGCATCATCACTGCTACGCCTCCGTCAGGGAAGTCTCACCGTGGGCCAATATGCCATACGGTTCCGTACCCTTGCCTCGGAGCTGGCCTGGGATAACGACGCTCTGGTATCCGTCTTCTGGGAGGGTCTGTCCGGCCGTATTAAAGATGAACTTGCCGGTCGGGACATTCCTACCACTCTCGATGACCTAATAACTCTTGCCACCCGGATTGACCTACGGTTCCAGGAGCGTGCCAAAGATGTCACCCGTGAGAGGAGGTTACCATGTCTAGCTCCTACTTTTCAGAAACCCGTCACTCCCTCCATCTCTACCCAGGTACACTCTCCTGAGTCTATGCAGGTCGACCAGACCAAGATGGTCAAAACCCGTCAGGACTTACGCCGTGCCGAGGGGAGCTGCTTCTACTGTGGCAGTAAGGAGCACCGGATCCGTGCCTGCCCGGAGAGGTCGGGAAACGCCTGTGTCTAGGTTCGCTCAGAGAGGTCAACCTAGACAAGAATAAATCCTCTCCATCTCTGCTGCTGTCAGTCTCAATCGTCTGCGGGGAGAACCGTTATTTCGAACTAGCCCAACTTGACTCTGGAGCAGCCGGGAATCTTATTTCACAGTCCCTGGTAGAGAAATACCGCATCCCCACCAAACCTCTGGCTGTACCCTTGTCTGTTGCTGCCGTGGATGGGGGCCTCTTACCACGCCCCATCCAACTCATCACCGAATCCATTACTCTGCAGGTGGGAATGCTGCATTCTGAGAGTATCTCCTTTCATGTTCTGCCTGGACTCTCTCACGCCCTCTTGCTAGGCCTACCTTGGCTCCAGAGACATGCACCCATGCTTGACTGGCAGACCGGAGAAGTCCTTCGCTGGGGACAGGACTGCCATAAGACCTGTCTAGTTCCCGTCCATCCCGTCCGTCCTTCTCCTACCCCAGCTAATCTACCTGGACTTCCGATTCCTTATTGGTCTTATGCTGATGTCTTTAATAAAAAGGAAGCAGAGACACTACCTCTTCATAGACCATACGACTGCCCTATCGACCTGTTACCTGGTACTACTCCTCCCCGTGGGCGTATTTATCCTTTATCCGCTGCTGAGACCCGGTCGATGTCCGAATATATTGAGGAGAATCTGGCCAGGGGATTCATCTGGAAATCTACCTCCCCGGCGGGAGCAGGCTTCTTTTTCGTCAAAAAGAAGGACGGCTCTCTCCGTCCCTGTATAGACTATAGAGGCCTTAACCAGATCACGGTGAAGAATAAGTACCCCCTTCCGCTCATTCCGGAGTTATTTGATCGTCTGAGGGGGGCTAGAATCTTCACCAAACTGGACCTCCGTGGGGCGTACAACCTGGTTCGTATCCGTCAGGGGGATGAATGGAAGACGGCATTCAACACCCGGGACGGCCACTATGAATATCTGGTAATGCCCTTTGATCTCTGTAACGCTCCTGCCGTCTTTCAAGAGTTGATCAATGACATCTTCCGGGACCTTCTCTACTCCTGCGTAGTGGTGTACCTGGACGACATCTTGGTCTTCTCTCCGGATCTCCAGACTCACCGGAGGGACGTTCGTCAGGTCCTGCTCAGGCTCAGGCAGAATCATCTCTTCGCTAAATACGAGAAGTGCCTCTTTGAGCAGACCTCGCTTCCGTTTTTGGGCTACATTATTTCTCAGACCGGCCTACGAATGGATCCAGAGAAACTGTCTGCCATCGAGAAATGGCCTCGACCGGAGGGGTTGAAGGCCATTCAGCGATTCCTGGGCTTCGCCAACTACTACCGCCTCTTCATACCACACTTCTCTTCCCGGACTGCCCCAATTTCCGCGCTCACCCGTAAGGGTACTAATCCCAAAGAGTGGCCGCCCGAAGCAGAGGAGACCTTTCTTTCCCTAAAACAGGCCTTCTCTTCCGCCCCGGTGCTGCATCGCCCGGACGGCAACAAGCAGTTCTTCCTGGAAGTTGACGCCTCCTCCTCTGGAGCCGGAGCGGTACTTACTCAAAAATCATCTTCCGGGAGAATGGTAACTTGTGGCTTCTTCTCCAAACTCTTCTCCTCTTCTGAGCGCAACTATTCCATAGGAGACCGAGAGTTATTGGCCATCAAACTGGCATTGGAGGAGTGGCGTTACCTACTCGAGGGGGCTCTTCACCCGGTAATAATTTACACTGACCACAAGAACTTGGCTTACCTCCAGCATGCCCAGAGACTTAACCCGCGCCAAGCCCGGTGGTCCTTGTTTTTTGCTCGCTTTGATTTTGTTCTTCATTTTCGCCCGGCTGACAAAAACGGCAAAGCAGATGCCTTGTCCCGATCCTTTCTGGTGTCCGATCTCGAGGAAAAACCTAAACATATCATCGATCCCGCCAGAGTAATGCAGGTGGCTCCCGTGAGCCTAAATCGTCTCCCTCCCGGTAAGACGTTCGTATCAGTACCTGATCGGGAGAAGATCCTACACTGGGGTCACTCGTCTAAACTAGCTGGCCACGCCGGTCAGAAAAAGACCCTCCAGCTTATTGCCCGGCACTACTGGTGGCCTACCCTGCACAAGGACGTAATAGACTTTGTTTCTGCCTGTGTGTCCTGCGCCCGCAACAAAGTCCCTAGACACCTGCCAGCCGGTCGCCTTCTTCCGCTTCCTGTGCCTGCTGCCCCCTGGCAGCATATTGCTATGGACTTCATAACTGATCTCCCCGTCTCTGCCGGTTGTACGGTCATTTGGGTGGTCGCTGACCGCTTTTCCAAGATGGCTCACTTTATTCCCCTGCCTGGCCTCCCGTCTGCACCCGAGCTGGCTAAAGACTTTATCCGCCACATCTTCCGTCTTCATGGCCTGCCCCTCCACATCGTGTCGGATCGTGGGGTACAGTTCACCTCTCGTTTCTGGAGAGCCACTTGTAAACTGCTAGACGTCACCCTGGACTTCTCTTCCGCTTACCACCCACAGTCCAATGGTCAAGTGGAGCGGATCAATCAGAACCTGACCAGTTACCTCCGGCACTTCGTTAATGCCCATCATTCTGACTGGGTGGATCTCCTACCATGGGCCGAGTTCTCCTATAACAATCACGAGAGCGAATCCTCCTCCAAATCCCCGTTTTTTGTAGTCTTCAGTCAGCATCCTCGGATTCCTTTTCCTGTCTCCACCTCTGTGGACAACCCGGCTGCGGAATCTCTCGTTAGCAAATTTTCCTCCATTTGGGAGAGTACCCGATCCGCACTCCTTCAGTCGTCCGAACGGATGAAAAGACACGCTGACAAAAAACGCCTGGATCCTCCACAATTTCGTCCTGGAGATAAAGTCTGGCTCTCGTCTAAATATGTCCGACTCAAGATACCTTCTTACAAGTTAGGGCCTCGGTTCATCGGTCCTCTGGAGGTCATCAGTCAGATCAACCCGGTGGCCTATAAATTAAAACTCCCGGCCAACTTACGGATCCCTAACTCCTTCCATGTATCTCTCCTCAAACCTGTGGTACTTAACTCTTTTTCCAAGTCTACAGGTACGCCTCCTGCTCCGGTTTCTGCTGAGGACGAGTTTGAGGTAGAGAACATTCTTGCCACCAAAAGGGTAAGAGGAAAGACCTTTTTTCTAGTAGATTGGAGGGGATTTGGTCCTGAGGAGAGAACGTGGGAGCCCCGGGAGAACATCCATGCCCCTCTTATCCTAGCTAAATTTCTGTCTGGCCTAAAAAAGGGGGGGCCTAAAGGGGGGGGGGTACTGTAGCGCCGGCGTCCCTGCCCTCTGCTAGGCAGGGACGCTGTTCCCCTCACCTCCCTGCTCCGTGCCCGGCGTCCTCCTCCCGCTCTGCTGGCAGCGCGCGCTCCTTCCCGGCCACTGTGCTTAGGGCGCGCGCGCTCTCCCTCCCTCTTAAAGGGGCCGCGCGCGCCGTCCTAAGGAGTCCCCGGCCAATGGCCGGAGGACTTCACCATATATAAGGCACCTCCTCCAAAATGGAGGTGCCCGAGCAATGTTGTTGCACTGTTTACTACTCTGCTTCAGCCCTCAGGTCCCGTTGCCAGTTACCTGCCAGTTACCTGCCAGATTCCTGCCTGATTATCTGCTACCTGCCTGCTAGTCTGAGGTCCGACGGTCTGCCTTACTACTCCTGTCAGTCTGTCTAAGGACCAGTCTGCCCGCTCACCTGGGAGCGCACATCAGCCACCTGCCTGCTTGCCCGAGGTCCGACGGTCTGCCTTCCAACTCCTGTCAGTCTGTCTATGGACCAGCTTGCCCGCTCACCTGGGAGCACACACCTGCTACCTGCCTGCTAGTCTACCTGGAGGCTCCGCCGTCACGTGCTGTGACCACCTGCCTGTCCAGTGACTCCTGCTCGCTCACCTGGGAGCGCTCATCTGTTGCCTGTCTGCTAGCCTACCTGGAGGCTCTGCCGTCACGTGCTGTGACCACCCGCCTGTCCAGAGACTTCTGCCCGCTCACCTGGGAGCGCTCATCTGCCGCCTGTCTGTTGGTCTTCCTGGAGGCTCCGCCGTCACATGCTGTGACCACCCGTTCATCCAGAGACTCACCTGGGAGCCCACGTCTATCATCAGCCGCCACAGGTCGTACCAACCCTTTACCTAGAGACTGCCCCGGTCACTTGCCGTGACCATCTGCCCGTTCATCCAGAGACTGCCCCGGTCACTTGCCGTGACCATCTGCCCGTTCATTCAGAGACTGCCCCGGTCACTTGCCGTGACCTCCTGCCCGTCTTCCCTGGTCGCCACCCGCTCCCTTACAAGGACTGCCCCCTTGTATAGTAGCTCAGAGGTTCCGCCTCCCAGACCCGTTACACTCGCCACTGGGGGTTGTGCCCAAAAAAGAGCGGAATAAGTTTCATTTAATTCAGCATTTGTCGTACCCGAAGGGGCTCTCGGTGAACGATGGCATTGCACAAGAATTGTGTTCAGTTGAATATACAGTACTTCATTTGATGCTGCGGTGCAATGGGTACGGCGATATGGGTCAGGATCGTTGCTAGCAAAAACGGATATCGAGTCGGCTTTTCGGTTGCTGCCAGTTCACCCGGATAGTATCCCGTTGTTAGGTTGTTTTTGGAATGGGGCATATTACGTGGATAGGTGTTTGCCAATGGGTTGTGCAATTTCGTGTTCTTTGTTTGAAACGTTTAGTACATTTTTGGAATGGGTTGTGAAGGACCTGGCATCAGTTAAGTCAGTCATTCATTATTTGGATGATTTCTTGTTTATAGGCCCTCCGCAATCGTTGCTGTGTAGGAATTTATTAGGTACTATGGTGTGGGTGGCAGAGCATTTTGGCGTACCATTGGCTGAAGAAAAGACAGAAGGCCCTTGCACAACCATAAGTTTTTTGGGCATTGTAATTGATTCAGAAAGGATGGAGTGTCGGTTACCAGAGGACAAATTGATTTTGCTCAAGCAGGAGGTTGATAGAGTCGGGAGGCTGCGCAAGGTGACCCTGAGGGAGTTGCAATCGCTGTTAGGGCGACTGAATTTTGCATGCAGGATTATGCCAATGGGCAGAATATTTTGTCGCAGGTTGTCAGGCGCGACAGCAGGAGTGCGGGCCCCCCATAATTTTATTCGGCTAAATAGGGAACACAAGGAGGATCTAAAGGTTTGGAGGCTGTTTTGGGAAAGTTATAACGGCAGGTCATTAATCCAGCAGGAGTTCTTAAGCAGCTTTGATTGTGAGATATTTACGGATGCGGCGGGAGGTGCTGGTTATGGGGCCTATTGGAAAGGGAGGTGGAGTGTTGGAGTATGGCCGGGCGAGTGGACGGAGAAGGGTCTTACGAAGAATTTGGCTTTTTTGGAATTGTTCCCCATCGTTGTTGCAGTTACTATTTGGGGTGAGTGTTTTGCCAACAGGAGAATTCGGTTTCATTGCGACAACATGGGAGTGGTGTCTGTCATTAACAGCTTGTCTGCCTCGTCCCCGCCTGTAATTAGGCTGCTGAGGGAACTAGTTCTTTGTTGCCTTAACTTGAACGCTTGGATTACAGCGGTACATGTTCCAGGTGTGCAAAATTCCATAGCAGATGCCTTGTCTCGTTTTCAGTGGGACCGTTTTTGGGCGCTAGCACCAGAGGCCGAGGACGTGGGACAGGAATGCCCTTCGCATTTGTGGCAGCTGGTTATGGAAGAGCAGGACGTTTAATACAGGAGTCCATTACAAGGCAGACTTGGGCATCATACGAGGCATCATGGCGAGTATGGCAAAGCTGGATTCTGCAGTGAGGTGGGGTGGAGAGTGAGGGAGATAGAGAGATGGCGGTGTTGTTTCTTGTGGGAAAGGCAGCGGAGAGCAGAAGGTCTGTTTCAAAAGTTAGTAAATTTGTTGCAGGATTGGCATTCGGTTTTAGATTACAGGGGTTAAAAGATGTTACAAAATCGTTTTTAGTGAAGCAAGCAAATAAGGGCTTTAGGAGGGGAAGTAAAGTGTTAGATAAACGAAGACCGGTGACTTTTAGCATTTTAGAGCAGTTGGGTTTTGCTTTGGATAAGATCTGTTTTTCGGTTTTTGAAGCCACACTGTTTAGGTTGGCTTTTTCATGGGTGTTTTTCGGTGCACTAAGATTAGGTGAGTTGGTGGCACCAAGTAGGAATAAGGCTGGGGGTTTGTTTGCCGAGGATGTGAGCGGTTGGGACAGGTGCATTGAATTCTGGATCAGGAGGGGTAAGACGGATAAATTGGGCAGAGGCAAGCGAGTGGTATTGGGTGAAGTTGATGGATCGTTTATGTGTCCTAGGAGATGTTTAATGGCTTATTGGCAAGTCTGGCCGGGACCTAAGGGCCCATTATTGTGTCATATAAATGGTGAGTTTTTGTCTCGTTTTCAATTTATTGCAGTGTTTAAGAAAGGGATCATAGAATTGGGCCTTAGCCCTGAGGTTTACGGGTCGCATTCTTTCAGAATCGGTGCGGCGTCAGAAGCGGATGGTTTGGGTTTAAGCAAGGAGGTGATAAAACGCATTGGGAGTGGAGTTCAGATCGTTATCTGTCCTATGTATGGCATTAGGTGTGCAGGTTTATGTTTTATCTGGTCAGAAGTGAATACAATTCTTTGGTTGTCTTTCTGCAGGTGGCGTCCCGTTATTAGTCTGGATTCTCGGACACTCTTTCGTTAATTGGGGGGCGCTGCGGGCGGACGTGAGGCCGAATGGTAGGCAATTGGGTTTTAGCAGAGAGCAAGCGGTGGTTCGGTGGCTGGGTTTTCGAGGGATGGTATGGAGAAGGGTGCTGCCTGAATTCTACAGGGCGGCTCGTTTGGACCGGGCGCCGGATATTTTGGTAGTGCATTTGGGGGGAATGATTTGGGGGTCTCGGCCGGTTAGGGAGTTGATGAGGGATATTCGGATTGATTTTTTAAGGTTGTGGACATCTTTTCCACTGGTGTTAACGGTTTGGTCTGACATTGTACCGAGAAAAAAATGGAGGGAGGCTAGATCAGTGAAGGGCATTAACAGGGCACGAGTTAAGTTAAATAGAGCCATAGCAGCGTTTGTCGGTAGGAACGGGGGAGTAAGTGTTCGGCATCTTGATCTTGATGCAGGGGTTGGAGAATTTTGGGCAAAGGATGGCGTACATCAGAACAATGTTGGAATTAATTTGTGGACATTGGCTATACAGGAGGGGATTGAGAGGGCCATGGCGGTGTTGGGGCGCTCACAAGCCTGAGGTGGTCAGGGCTGTTCGTTTGTGGTGGGGGGTGGGGTTCTTGGAGTTGGCACAGAAGTGTCGGTGGAAAATTATTTGAATTTTACAGGCAGTGGCTTGATTAAGCGGGGTGATCTGGCATCTGGTTTTTGGGGCTCTGGACGGGGTTTTACCCTGGGAGCTTTTGGTGCCCTCGAGCTGGTGATGGACGGCTGAGGGTAACACGGTGGTTCGACATTGGTTTAGTTTTGCCAGATCAATTTTTAACTCCAAGAACCCTCCCTTCTTATTTATTTCATAATAATGTATATATGTTAATGTTGTTTGTTAATAAAATGGCCGCTGTGGCCAAATTTATCCAAAGAAAATTACAGGTGCAGTGTTTTTATTTGTTAAAGTATGTAAGTGCAGTAAGATGGGGGTGGAGGCATATGAACGGTGGAACCCGGGTTGGCCGTATACGGTCAAGAAAGGGGCTGGAGGCAGGGCAACCTAGAAGGAAGCCCCACATGACCGGGATGGGGCAGCAGGTTGTAATTTGAATCCCAATGATCGGGATTGGGTAGAGGTCAGGAAGGGCAGGCATTGGGACGGGGGTGGAGATGGGGGAAGAGAGGTATAAGAAGGAAAAGTGCGGGAAACGGGTAGTCCAGAGGAGAAGAGCATAGGAAAAAGTACCCATTCACCCACCCTCTTTTTCCGTTGGTATCTTTGTAGGTTATGGGTAAAAGGGTGTTTTTTCTTTTATCAGGGACGAATTAAAGTGGCATTTGATGTGGCATAAAGAAGAGTATTTAAGTTGTGTAAGAAGGTTTGTCACAGTGGCTTGGCGGGGGGTGGGGTTCTTGGAGTTGGCACAGAAGTGTCGGTGGAAAATTATTTGAATTTTACAGGCAGTGGCTTGATTAAGCGGGGTGATCTGGCATCTGGTTTTTGGGGCTCTGGACGGGGTTTTACCCTGGGAGCTTTTGGTGCCCTCGAGCTGGTGATGGACGGCTGAGGGTAACACGGTGGTTCGACTTCGGTTTAGTTTTGCCAGATCAATTTTTAACTCCAAGAACCCTCCCTTCTTATTTATTTCTTAATAATGTATATATGTTAATGTTGTTTGTTAATAAAATGGCCGCTGTGGCCAAATTTATCCAAAGAAAATTACAGGTGCAGTGTTTTTATTTGTTAAAGTATGTAAGTGCGGTAAGATGGGGGTGGAGGCATATGAACGGTGGAACCCGGGTTGGCCGTATACGGTCATGGTTTACTGTGGTTGACAGCGCCATATACCAAGGCATCCAAGAAAAACGTATTGTGCATAGATACTGTATTGTCAAAAGGATGTCCTTCTGTCTGCATCTGTCAATCTAATGACATGACATCTAATGACATCACTGACATGACATCTAATGACATCACTGGCCACTTTAACTTTTGTAGTCACATACCATAATTTAAAGGGTCTTCCAGTTGAAGCAAGTTAGGATCTATCTGAAGTATAGGTGATAATTTGCTGATTGGTGGGTGTCCCAATGCTGGGACCTGCACCAATCAGCATGTAAAAAATCTTTTATCCTTTAAAGGGAACTTTTATCTCTGATACATAATGGAATAGCAGTGTGGACGCCCGATCATTGCTCCATTCATTCCCCATAGGGATTGGCACTGCAGAGCTTGTCAGCCCCATAGGAAATAAATGGAACAGCTCCATTCTAAGGCCACGGCCCCACTATCAGCATTTGGTCAGTATTCGGTCAGTATTTTTTCTCCGGAGTGAGAGCTAAAACCAGGAGTGGGTGATAAATGCAGAATTGGTGACTTGTTTCTATTATACATTTTCTCTGATTGTACCCTGATTTGTTTTGGCTCCCACTCCTGAGAAAAAATACTGACTGAATACTGACCAAATACTGATAGTGGGGCTGTGGCCTTAAGAAGATAAAAGTTTCCCATTCTACCGATAGGTATGGGTTCCAGCGGTCGAATAAGTGATTACTTGTTTTCACTGGACGTCCCCTTTAAATAGAAATAAAGGGGCAGCGGGGTTCAATCCATTTATCTATCCTGCTGCTGAAAAATGAAATGAGGTGGAAGCAACATTCAACAAGTTTGAGCCATCTAGAAGGGTTGTCTGGCATTAAAAACATCACTGCTTTCTTCTTTAACGAACACCACACCTTTCCACAGGTTGTGTTTTGTGTTGCAACTTAGCCTCATTAACCTCAATGGAGCTGAACTGCAATTCCAAATTGCCATATTTTTCTATGAGATCCATCCATCCAATCTATGTATATACTTTATACTCACATTTTTGTTGCATGACACATCATGTCAGATCCAAATATTTGTGCCGTAGTAGATTTCTAATTGTCAGTGTAGTCTTTGCGACGCCATTGTGTGGACATTTCTTTTAAATAAGTGGTTTCATTCAGTTGAGCCACACCTATTGCTTGCTAAGATATAAAAAGAAAAAACAGCCATCCTGTCTCCTTAGAGTATTAGAGATCGAATGACTCATTGTGAAGAACTCGTTGACTTTTTACATTATACTGTGATAGTATTTCGTAGTCCGTATAAAGATAAATCTATGTGAAATTGTGGTATCACACTCCCTAATAGTGTTGAGCCACCCCCGTAGCGTTCGAGTTCGGTTCGGTTCGTCGAACACCCGTGTGTTCGCCGAACTGTTCGTCGAACTGTTCGTCGAACACCTTCGAACACCGTTAAAACCAATGGCAGGCAAACAAAAACACATAGAAACACATAGAAAACACCTTCAAAGGTGTCCAAAAGCTGACAAACTGCTCAGAAGACACAACTAACACATGGAAAAGTGACAAGTACATATAGTCATGCGAAAAGAAAAGAGGTGGAGGAGTAAAAGGAGGGGGAGACACAGATATAGGCATGTCATGCCCTTCTAAAATCCAAAAAGTGAGAAGCCGACACGGCCAGTCCGTTCCTGCCCGTGCCACCTCTGTGTCGCCGGGTTTGTGCCAGAGCCGCGGTGGACCCTGACGGCCAGCCCCCCTATCCCAATACTGGTGCCTGTCCGCCGGTGGGTCGAGGCCCCCCACGGTGGGGGGGGAGTAACATCTGCAGAAGAAAGACCATCTTCCAGCCAAACTAAGATGTCGACTTCTTTTCGTGGACAATGTGATACGATCCCATTCTTACGGACACGCCCATCGCTACAAATTCTAGATGAGGCACAAAAACAGCAGGTGCTTCAACGGATATCAAGTGCTCCTTCAAGTGGGCTCTCCATCACCTCAATTTCAACATCGCAAATACTCCAGTCCTCAGAGGTGTCACCCCAATCGCACTTGCTTCCTCACAGCTCCCAAGTCTCCAGCTGCCCGTCTGAGTATGGGGTAACACAGATGGTTGAGTCTGCACAGCTGTTTACTCATACTATAGCCTGGGAAACGGAGGTCTGCTCCAGAGCTTCTGTTAATCCAGATGAGGAAATGATCTGATCTGATGCCCAGAATCTTTATAAGTCGGATCCAGGACCAGATGAAGAAGGTTCTGAGCATAATGTAGACCCTTGTTCCCAAACTGTAACTCCTGTTGGTGGAGACAATGATGAAGACGATGATGAGACTCAAATACCTGATTGGAGCGACAACTTGACTTTTCAGTCAGGGCAGGAAGAGGTTGGCTCTGAGGACGACGGGTGTGATAACACACAGGGTGATGATGACGAGGTTGGAGATCCCACTTACTGTCAACCCACAGTCAGCCAGTCGATGAGGTCAGCAGAGGATGTGGAGGAGGATGTGACTAGCCCTGGGGATGGGGATGACTCGGTACCCGGGCATTTGCCTGGCCTTGGGGATGTCGTGGTGGTCGGCTCCCTGGCCCGTACCCTGGGGTCTCTCTTTAAAAGGGTGGATAATTGTTAATTTTATAAGAGTTCATGACGCCACCTGTGGTATCTGGTGACAAGCACCAGCGCTGCAGCAGTCCACTGAGGCCGGTGATAAGGCAGCTCGATGGTATAGCTCCCCACAGGTGGAGCTAGGTCTCAGGGCAGCGTATGCAGGGGGAATGCAGGACAGGCGAGACCCAGCTGGGTCAGAGCAAGAACGGGAACGGACACGGTAGTCACTTCAGTACCTTTTACTGGTGGAAATTCAGGCACATCCCGGAGCACTGTAGGGTGAAGGGTGCATATCAGGATCCTCCCCAATGAGCGGGTGTAGGGCCTCCTGTTTCCTGCCTCTGCGTAGTAAGTTTCTGACCTGCCTGGAGCTAGGCCTAACTTTGTCTCTGTCCTACGCTGGCTGACCTTGTGGTAGGGCCTTCTCTTGGAGTTCACGCTCCCAGTATGCGAGGCCTAAGCGTCTCCTGGCTCTGTTACATATCAGCACATTAGCGATCCTGGGACTTGTAGTTCTCCAGGGATTCCGGTTATGCCTTACTGGGTCATAGAGATACCGGTAAGCTCGGATCCTGTGTCCGGTAAATGCTTCGGGGTGAGCTGGTTAAGCTCCTCTGCCCCTTATGTACTAACTCGCCACTCGCCTTCGGCCTACTCGGGCCCTCACTAGGCTATACACACTAACGGCAGCTTGTCGCGCTTCACTGATCTTACGGCACCGGCACACCTTAAGCTCTATCTGGGCTCCCTGAATCTAGCAAGCAGGAGCCTTGTGCTCCACTGCTGAACTATTAACTGCGTTCTCTAGACTAGACTGAGCTCCACTGCAGACTGACCTCTCTTAGGCTTCTCTACTGCAGGAACTCTTCAGAGGAACTGAACTGCCTAGCTCCACCTTCCCTATTTATATCCCTAACGGGCTCCCTCTGCTGGTCTGAGGTGGAAGGTGGAGATGTGTGAATGTTTATGGGGGCCTCTTGTGGAGGATTCCATCAATGCACTCTTCTAGGATCTGTGATACCAAGCGCAGAGGGGCATCACAGATGCTATTGACGACGAGGTTAGGTTGCGCCTTCCTGAACAGAGACGGAGTACTGGAAGCACGTCAACAACTGCATCCTCAACCACAACTCTGCCTCTGACCACAAGTCGTAGTGGCTCTTCAGGTCACATGGGCTCTAAGCCTTGCATAGCCTGGGCATTTATTCAGATCGATAAGGATGACCCAACTCGTGTTATCTGTAATATTTGTCAGCAAAAGCTAAGTAGAGGCCAAAAAATCCATAGTTTGAGTACTTCATGCATGTACCGTCACATGGATATGAAGCATAAGTTGCAGTGGGAAGCTCACTGTGCTACAATGCGGCCTAGCCGGCTGGGCCAACCACCGTCTACCCCATCTTGTGCATCCGCAGCCTCTTCATCCTCTGTGACTGGGGGGACAGCAGTCACACATGTTTTTGGACGCAGACCTGCCACCTCTTTACCCGCAACAGCCAGTGTGATTGGCAGGTCGTCAGTTCATTGGGAAGTGGAAACACCTGCTAGTGTTGAGCGCTCTCCGACATCGATAGCACCACCTTTGGATCAAGGCAACCTAACATGTCCGCCTGCATCTTCCTCACAGACCGGCAGTTTGCCGGGGACGCCCTACTCAACACCGTCTAAGCACAACAGCCAGCCCTCGGTCCATCAGATGTGGAAAAGTAAAAGACCATTTCCTCCTAGCCATGAGAAAGCTAAGAGGTTGAATTTCACCATCTGCAAGCTGTTGGCTACAGAAATGCTGCCTTTCCACCTGGAGGACACAGAGGATTTTCAAGACCTTATGTCCGTCACAGTGCCCCAGTACCAGATGCCCAGTCGGCACTACTTCTCAAAGAAAGGTGTGCCTGCGCTCCACTAGCATGTCGCACACAACATCACCGCTTCTTTGAGAAACTCTGTGTGTGACAGGGTGCACTTCACCACAAACACTTAGACGAGAAGGCATGGACAGGGGCGTTACATGTCGCTGACTGGGCACTGGGTAACTATGGTGACAGCAGGACAAGGGGCTGCTGTCCAAGTCTTACCGTCCCCACGAGTTGTGCGTCAATCCTCTTTATCTCGAAGTTCCTCCACTGCTTCTGCCTCCTCAACCTCCTCTCGGTCCTCCACCTGCACCCAAAGCCTGTCTGGTAATGCCACCTGCTTTCTAACTGCGCAGAAGGAATCCTGCACACCTCCTTACTATGCTGGCAGCAGGGCTTAACGGCATCAGTGTTTACTTTGAAATGTCTGGGAAATGTGAGTCACACAGCTGAGGAGTTGTGGTCAGCTCTGGAGACCCAGTTTCATGAAAGGTTGTCTCCACTGGACCTGCAACCAGGGAAGGCCATGTGCGACCATGCTGCAAACCTGGGTGCGGCACTTCGCCGGGGCAATGTCACACACGTGCCTTGTATGGCTCACGTGTTGAACCTGGTTGTCCAGCAATTTTTAGCTCACTATCCCGGACTAGATGGCCTTCTGCAGAGGGCACGGGCCCTGTGTGCTCACTTCCGCCGTTCGCATCCCGCAGTTCAACGACTTACATCTCTACAGAAGTCGTTGGGCCTGCCAGTTCACCGGCTGAAATGCGATGTGCCGACACGGTGGAATTCAACTCTGCACATGTTGCAGCGACAGTGGGAGCACCGACAAGCCCTGGTGCAATACGCTCTGACGTATAGCCTGGGCCAACGAGATCCAGAGGTGGGGCAAATCATGCTGCAGGAGTGGTCTCAGATCAGGGACCTATGAAGTTGACGCGCCCCCTGGGCCATGGGGTACCCTGAGCCGGGCCGGTAGACACTGGGGGTTGTAGTCACTGTGGCGGTGACCCAGTCAGTGACCCAGGGCGGTCAATCCAAGGGTAATTTGTATATATGGATTTTATAATGTCTGACTACGCCACCTGTGGAGTGTGGCCAAAGGGGCCGCCGCTGCGGAACAGTCCTCTGAAGCTGGTGGTTTTGCAGCAACGGTATTATTACTCACCACAGGAAGAGTGTAGCTTCAGGGCAGTGTGGGTGGATGATGGTGGTTGTAGTGCAGGGAGTCAGTAATGAACACAGAGTCCGTGTGATGCCGTCTCAAGATATTACTCACAGTTGTTGTAGTCCAGATTACAGGTACCAGAGCAATCTCCCCCGTCGTGCTGTGCATACTCAGTGAGGGGCTCAGTCCACCCTCAGATAGCTCCGGAGTACTTAGCAGGACCCCCTTCTTTGTGTCCTTTCTCTGGCCTTCTCCCTGCACCTCACACCCAGTGACACTTCTATCCGGTATCCTCGGGCCTTGGCGGGTGACGTGTGTTCCGTCCCCTGGGTCCTTTGTGGCTACCTTCTTAGTGAGACTGGTGTGGACTTTGGCCTGCAGTACATGAAATGCATTATCCTCCGGTTTCTAGTTGAGCCTTGCTGTTTCTCCGCTAGTTGAGGGACCGGTTCCCCTTATCTGGCCTGACCCCTCTACCTCCTGGTAGCAGCGGGAGTACGGGTGGCCTTCTGCACGGCCCGTAGCCGTAGGGTCCCTTCAGTTCCTGGAGCCTTCCAGCTCCCACTCCTCTCTTCTCTCCTTCAGTCCTGGGCCTCCCAGGCTAGGCCCGCCTCCGGAGCAGAGCTCATGCCTAGTCTCTGCTCCTGTCACTTTTCCTCCTCTGTCTGGCTTGCTCTTTCTAAGATGGCTTCCTATTTATACTCTCCTTGTCATGTGCTCCCCTAAGCTGCTCCCCTAAGCACCCACTACATAGGACCCTCAAACCAGCTAGGGACCTGGGACTGTGCTCTCCCTTAGGAGCAATCTCGCCCTACCCCCACTGCGGGTATGTGTTGCATGCAGGAGTTAGGGTCCCGAGCCATACGCCTTCCTTACCTGAGGGTGAGATACCACACCTCTGGGTGAGATGCAGTAACTCTGTGGCGACTGAACCCTCAGGGGCGCCACACACCCTTCTGCACAGTTTTGAAATGGCGACGAAGATGTTTAGTGCTGACGACGATGCCATTATCAGCATGACTATTCCGGTGATTTGCATGCTGGAGCACACATTAAACAGAATTCAGAGTCAGGTGGTGGGACAAGAGGAGGTGGAAGAAGTAGAGGAGGAGTCGTATGCGGAAGGGATAACATCTCCAAGGTCCAGACGGTTGGCAGCACGAAGGCGGCAGGCATGGGAGGGTGGGGGAGAGGGATTAACCAGGGCGCATGGTAGCAGCCAAACTGTTGAGGAAGGTGCAGGAGCCGAGGAAGAAGTGGAGGACGAACTGGCGATGGGCATGGAAGACTCATCAGATGAGGGAGACCTTGATCACATTTCTGTTGTGCGAGGTTGGAGGGAGAGGGCAGAGGAAGGAAGCATGATTCTTACCTCGCTACCAACACAACAAAGACTTGGTCCTTCTGGATGCGCAAGACACATGAGTGCCTTCTTGCTGCACTACCTGCAACATGACCCCCGGATTGTCAGAATTCGAAGTAATCCCGACTACTGGGTTGCCACACTCTTAGATCCCCGGTACAAAAGTATATTTGCCGAAATAATTCCTGCCATAAAAAGGTATTGACGAATGCAGGAGTATCTGCAGACGCTGTTGCAGAATCTTACATGTGCTTTTCCACAAAACACCAGTGGTGCATGTAGTGAATCTCACAGTTCTAACTTGCCAACGGTGGGACTGTCGAGTCTTCATCACTCAAACAGTAACAGTAACACAGTATCTGCTGGTAACAGCAATTTTGTGGAATCGTTTCACCACTTTTTTAGACCATCCTTTGCAAGGCCACAGGAGACAAGAAGTCTGACACATAGTCAATGCCTAGAGAGGATGGTACAGGAGAATCTCCAAGTGAACATCGAAGCCATGACTGTGTCACTGAACCCTTGCTCATTTTGGTATTCCAATCTGGAAAAATCGCCGGAGCTCGCCACTCACGCCTTGGAGATCTTGTCATGCCATGCAGCCAGCGTTCTCTCTGAACGTGTGTTCAGTGCTGCTGGTGGTGTGCTGACAGATAAGCGCACGCGGCTGTCCACTGAGAATGTAGACAGACTCACGTTCATAAAGATGAACAAATCATGGATTCACAAGGACATTTCTACCCCTGTGTCATCCTTGGGAGACTAAAAGCTTGGGGACTTGGTAAAATCACCTCACCAACCGTTTTAAGCAACAGTGGGGCAATTGATGCCACTTAACCCTAGAACGCATGACCATAAAAATCTACACTTTCACATACCTGGGGCCCTTTAGGCCCGTGTGCAAATAACATGGAATAACTCAAACTCAAATGACAAACAACTATATACATGAAGAATACCTAGAGTTTCAAAATTCTAACTAAAGTAATCTTGCAGAAAATAGAAAACAATTAACTGGGCGGGCCTGCAAGGCCACAGGTATGCGTTCTAGGGTTAAGTGGTGTCTGTGCCACAATTTTGGGAGTCCCCTTGCTGTGTCTTACGTGACGTTGGCATCGTCAATTCCAGGTGGGTTGGGTCGCACCCCCCCCTTTTAACTGTTAGAAACTACATACACTATGGCTTGGGGTAACACAGATGGTTGAGTCTGAAGAGCTGTTTACTCAGAGGTCTGCTCCAAATCTTCAGTGTCTGCTAGTCAGCGTAGAATTTTTAACTGCATCTAGCCTAGGCAATACTTTGGGCGTAGTAGCCCAGCTGCGAAGCAAGCTGCACCGCCTGTGTATCTAATAAGAATTTTTAAATGAATCTAGCCTAGGCAGACTGTGGGGACCCCCAACCAAACCCAGACGATCAGCCCCCCTACCGCCCCCTTTCATGGACAATACAATAATGTAACTCTTACAACTGGATGGGTGAGGATCGGTCACAGCTTTATTAACTCTTTATACTCATTCCATTAGAAAGGCATTTTATTTCTAAAATAATTCAGCTTGTTGCAGCATGCCCTGGGTCCCCACTCCGGCAAGTTGGCCAACAAGTGTAACTCTCCAACATGTCCTTTCTATTTCTAGGCCACGGAGGATCCAGCGTACTCGTATGCAGGACTCTGACCCCCACCCATCACTCTTAACGCTTGTTCCACTCCGTCCTGGAGTCCTGACAGGAATATGTCCAGTCCAATATCTATTAAGTGAACACCGTCGGGCCGTATGAGGCCTGCTTTATCTCCTTCCAGTTGTCGGTGTCGTATCACTACACCGCCTCTGTCTCTTCTAAATTTTGCCATCCGAATATTTATTACCCGCCTTGTCCATTCGATGGCCGTGATGACTCGCGCACCTTGCCATACCGCTATCGGCACAATCTCTGACCATACTATAGCTAATTTTGTGAAAAATTCTCTGAAGCGCTCAGTGTCTAGTTTCATTATTGCCATTAGTTATGCGCTCTTGTGATGACCTAGGTTGTTTCCCCCGGCCTGTATAACTAAGATGACCGGACCTCTTGCCTCTCTCCCTACCTTGATTACCTCCATTTGTACCTGTGGCCATAGCAGGCCTCTAATACCTCTCCAGTTGAAATATGTGTTATGAAACTCTAATTTCCTCCCGCCTGGGCGGACTTTCGCCCTTTTTTGTGCCCAATATATATACGAGTGGCCTATCACTCACACTGTTGGCTTAGCGTCACCTGTAAAAGAAACAAACCACGTTAGGATAACAAGTCCGGTCTTATGTATCTCGCCAAACACGTGGATCGCCATCTCCCTATCCTCTGAACTTCCATTTCTGACAGTCCTGCTCTTGCTGCTTCCGTGGCCGCACCTATGCGGAATGAGTGTGTCCCGTAATCTTTGGGGTGGTTCCCTGCCGATATTATGCATTTATTAAATATAGCTTGGAACAGGTATCTTGATAATGGCGTTCCATCAATGTGTGATAGGAAGAAATTCCTTTGTGATCTGATGGTTAGATATGTTTTTACTATTGTTACCCGACTCAGTGTACCGTTTGTGGGTTGTAGAAGTACCCAAGTACCCCTGCCCGCTGGAACCGTTTTCGATTGGTGTATGCGTAGACGTATTGCATTATTGGCTATGACTACGTCCTGGTGTAATAAGCCTCCACTGGTGGTAATTTTGGATTGAGGGACTAATTCGCTTATACATAGCGCCCCGAAGAAGGCGATCACAAATGCAGTAGACATTAGTGTTGCTTCAAATTGTGAGTGTCATGTTAATGGTGTTAGGAATAAGATGTGAGAAATCAGTTTTAGTGACACGGGACGGGACGTCTACATTCCTGACTTGGCTGACCCCTTTTCCACCCTTTTATGGATTGTCTGATGATGAATCTTTGTCACATCTCCCCAATTCAGTAGTTGGAAGTGAAATGCTACTCCGGTCAGACACCGCTGCGCTGACGCCCCTGATATGCCCCTCATCATTAGCTGGTGGAGAAATTCTATGGTGACTTGTGATCTGGCTTGTTCACATTGGTCAACCCGTCTGCCTGCTACTAGTCGTGTCCACTCTTCCCATGCCTTACCGTATGCTTGCCACGTTGACGGGGCAACTGACGCTCTGATTAATGGCATCAACTATTCGCCACTAGATCCCATAGGGAGGGTGGGCAACTGTTGCCCGATGGGTGGGCGTTGTGGAAGAGCTCTGTGAAAATCTGCCAATTGAATTGTTATAAAGCGTTAGCAGCAGCTTTATACCCCTCAGCATAGTGGCTAGCGCAGACCCATACATTGTGTTTTAGGCACAGGAATGCTAGCCTGCGTAGTAGGCCTAGCACTGGGAGAGACGATGATGCCATCTTATTAATGCAGTGCGCTAGGCTGGTGTTTTGTGTTATGAAGCGTATATTTTTGTTAGCCAGGCGCGCGCCCCATATTTCTATTGCTGCCACTATTGGGAAAAATTATTTTCAGGGCTAGATGCAGCTAAAAATTATTATTAATTTCAAAGCTGGTGGAGCTTGGTATAGATGGCCTAATACAATGAGTCCCACACACTGCTAGAAGCCCAAATATTTTTTCAGAGCTAGATGCAGATAAAAATTATTTTTAATTTGCAACCTGATGGAGGTCAGTATAGATGAACTAAAAGACCCAGTCCCACAAACTGCTAGAAGCCCAAATATTTTTTCAGAGCTAGATGCAGAAAAAAATTATATTCAATTTGCAACCTGATGGAGGTCAGTATAGATGGACTAATAGAACAAGTCCCACTCACTGCTAGAAGCCCAAATATTTTTTCAGAGCTAGATGCAGATAAAAATTATTTTTAATTTGCAACCTGATGGAGGTCAGTGTAGATGGACTAATAGACCAAGTCCCACACACTGCTAGAAGGCCAAATATTTTTTCAGAAGTAGATGCAGAAAAAAATTATATTCAATTTGCAACCTGATGGAGGTCAGTATAGATGGACTAATAGAACAAGTCCCACACACTGCTAGAAGCCCAAATATTTTTTCAGAGGTAGATGCAGATAAAAATTATTTTTAATTTGCAGCCTGATGGAGGTCAGTATAGATGGACTAATAGAGAAAGTCCCACACACTGCTAGAAGGCCAAATATTTTTTCAGAGCTAGATGCAGACAAAAAATTATTTTGAATTTGCAGCGTGATGGAGGTCAGTATAGATGGACTAATAGAACAAGTCCCACACACTGCTAGAAGGCCAAATATATTTTCAGAGCTAGATGCAGAAAAAAATTATATTCAGTTTGCAACCTGATGGAGGTCAGTATAGATGGACTAATAGAACAAGTCCCACACACTGCTAGAAGCCCAAATATTTTTTCAGAGCTAGATGCAGATAAAAATTATTTTTAATTTGCAACCTGATGGAGGTCAGTGTAGGTGGACTAATAGACCAAGTCCCACACACTGCTAGAAGCCCAAATATTTTTTCAGAAGTAGATGCAGAAAAAATTTTTATTCAATTTGCAACTTGATGGAGGTCAGTATAGATGGACTAATAGAACAAGTCCCACACACTGCTAGAAGGCCAAATATTTTTTCAGAGCTAGATGGAGAAAAAAATGATATTCAGTTTGCAACCTGATGGAGGTCAGTATAGATGGACTAATAGAACAAGTCCCACACACAGCTAGAAGCCCAAATATTTTTTCAGAGGTAGATGCAGATAAAAATTATTTTTAATTTGCAGCCTGATGGAGGTCAGTATAGATGGACTAATAGAGAAAGTCCCACACACTGCTAGAAGGCCAAATATTTTTTCAGAGCTAGATGCAGACAAAAAATTATTTTGAATTTGCAACCTGATGGAGGTCAGTATAGATGGACTAATAGAGAAAGTCCCACACACTGCTAGAAGGCCAAATATTTTTTCAGAGCTAGATGCAGACAAAAAATTATTTTTAATTTGCAACCTGATGGAGGTCAGTATAGATGGACTAATAGAGAAAGTCCCACACACTGGTAGAAGGCCAAATATTTTTTCAGAGCTAGATGCAGACAAAAAATTATATTCAGTTTGCAACCTGATGGAGGTCAGTATAGATGGACTAATAGAACAAGTCCCACACACTGCTAGAAGGCCAAATATTTTTTCAGAGCTAGATGCAGACAAAAAATTATTTTGAATTTGCAGCCTGATGGAGGTCAGTATAGATGGACTAATAGAGAAAGTCCCACACACTGCTAGAAGGCCAAATATTTTTTCAGAGCTAGATGCAGATAAAAATTATTTTTAATTTGCAACCTGATGGAGGTCAGTGTAGATGGACTAATAGACCAAGTCCCACACACTGCTAGAAGCCCAAATATTTTTTCAGAAGTAGATGCAGAAAAAAATTATTTTGAATTTGCAGCGTGATGGAGGTCAGTATAGATGGACTAATAGAGAAAGTCCCACACACTGCTAGAAGGCCAAATATTTTTTCAGAGCTAGATGCAGATAAAAATTATTTTTAATTTGCAACCTGATGGAGGTCAGTATAGATGGACTAATAGAGAAAGTCCCACACACTGCTAGAAGGCCAAATATTTTTTCAGAGCTAGATGCAGAAAAAAATTATATTCAGTTTGCAACATGATGGAGGTCAGTATAGATGGACTAATAGAACAAGTCCCACATACAGCTTAGAAGGCCAAATATTTTTTCAGAGGTAGATGCAGATAAAAATTATTTTTAATTTGCAGCCTGATGGAGGTCAGTATAGATGGACTAATAGAGAAAGTCCCACACACTGCTAGAAGGCCAAATATTTTTTCAGAGCTAGATGCAGACAAAAAATTATTTTGAATTTGCAGCGTGATGGAGGTCAGTATAGATGGACTAATAGAACAAGTCCTACACACTGCTAGAAGGCCAAATATATTTTCAGAGCTAGATGCAGAAAAAAATTATATTCAGTTTGCAACCTGATGGAGGTCAGTATAGATGGACTAATAGAACAAGTCCCACACACTGCTAGAAGCCCAAATATTTTTTCAGAGCTAGATGCAGATAAAAATTATTTTTAATTTACAACCTGATGGAGGTCAGTGTAGATGGACTAATAGACCAAGTCCCACACACTGCTAGAAGCCCAAATATTTTTTCAGAAGTAGATGCAGAAAAAAAATATATTCAATTTGCAACTTGATGGAGGTCAGTATAGATGGACTAATAGAACAAGTCCCACACACTGCTAGAAGGCCAAATATTTTTTCAGAGCTAGATGGAGAAAAAAATGATATTCAGTTTGCAACCTGATGGAGGTCAGTATAGATGGACTAATAGAACAAGTCCCACACACAGCTAGAAGCCCAAATATTTTTTCAGAGGTAGATGCAGATAAAAATTATTTTTAATTTGCAGCCTGATGGAGGTCAGTATAGATGGACTAATAGAGAAAGTCCCACACACTGCTAGAAGGCCAAATATTTTTTCAGAGCTAGATGCAGACAAAAAATTATTTTTAATTTGAAACCTGATGGAGGTCAGTATAGATGGACTAATAGAGAAAGTCCCACACACTGCTAGAAGGCCAAATATTTTTTCAGAGCTAGATGCAGATATAAATTATTTTTAATTTGCAACCTGATGGAGGTCAGTATAGATGGACTAATAGAGAAAGTCCCACACACTGGTAGAAGGCTAAATATTTTTTCAGAGCTAGATGCAGAAAAAAATTATATTCAGTTTGCAACCTGATGGAGGTCAGTATAGATGGACTAATAGAACAAGTCCCACACACAGCTAGAAGGCCAAATATTTTTTCAGAGGTAGATGCAGATAAAAATTATTTTGAATTTGCAGCCTGATGGAGGTCAGTATAGATGGACTAATAGAGAAAGTCCCACACACTGCTAGAAGGCCAAATATTTTTTCAGAGCTAGATGCAGACAAAAAATTATTTTGAATTTGCAACCTGATGGAGGTCAGTATAGATGGACTAATAGAGAAAGTCCCACACACTGCTAGAAGGCCAAATATTTTTTCAGAGCTAGATGCAGACAAAAAATTATTTTGAATTTGCAACCTGATGGAGGTCAGTATAGATGGACTAATAGAGAAAGTCCCACACACTGCTAGAAGGCCAAATATTTTTTCAGAGCTAGATGCAGATAAAAATTATTTTTAATTTGCAACCTGATGGAGGTCAGTATAGATGGACTAATAGAGAAAGTCCCACACACTGCTAGAAGGCCAAATATTTTTTCAGAGCTAGATGCAGAAAAAAATTATATTCAGTTTGCAAAATGATGGAGGTCAGTATAAATGGACTAATAGAACAAGTCCCACATACAGCTTAGAAGGCCAAATATTTTTTCAGAGGTAGATGCAGATAAAAATTATTTTTAATTTGCAGCCTGATGGAGGTCAGTATAGATGGACTAATAGAGAAAGTCCCACACACTGCTAGAAGGCCAAATATTTTTTCAGAGCTAGATGCAGACAAAAAATTAATTTGAATTTGCAACCTGATGGAGGTCAGTATAGATGGACTAATAGAGAAAGTCCCACACACTGCTAGAAGGCCAAATATTTTTTCAGAGCTAGATGCAGACAAAAAATTATTTTGAATTTGCAGCGTGATGGAGGTCAATATACATGGACTAATAGAACAAGTCCCACACACTGCTAGAAGGCCAAATATTTTTTCAGAGCTAGATGCAGAAAAAATTATATTCAGTTTGCAACCTGATGGAGGTCAGTATAGATCGACTAATAGAACAAGTCCCACACACTGCTAGAAGCCCAAATATTTTTTCAGAGCTAGATGCAGAAAAAAATTATATTCAATTTGCAACCTGATGGAGGTCAGTATAGATGGACTAATAGAATTATGCTATGCCCAAAAGATTTTACTTCACTTGGTGCAGTAAAAAAATTGGTATTCTATACACAGGTGGTATATCTTGCAACACAGATAGGCTACTCCACTGACTAACACACTCTGCAATAGGCCAAAAAGGATTAGCTTTGCTAGATTCAGCCAAATGCTGTGAAAAAAACTTGCACAGCACTGGCACAGACCTGCCTGGCAAAAACTGATAGGAACTGATGTAACCTAGTCCTGAAAAGGACTGCAATTACAATTAGTCTTTACTCCCACAATCTATCTATTTAAGAGCACAGACCTGCCTGATAAAAGTCGTAGGAAATGCTGTAACCTAGTCCTTAAAAGGACTGCAATCACAACTATTCCCTACTCCCAAGCTATCTGTAGATTTGTGCGAAAATTGGCTTGAAATTAACAAGGTATAGCGCACACAGCAACAGCGGTGCCGTCTAACACGCAGCTGCAGCAGTGAGAAAATGGTGGCGACGGGGAAAATGGCTTGGTCTTATAGGGCAAGGACATGTGACATACACTGCCAATGACACATGCCCTTGCTTGTGTGAAAAAAAGCACTTTGCTCCGTGTGTGCGCTGCTGATAGGCTGACAGATTGCACCTCCCCACTGTAAATGCGGGAAAGAGAAAAAAAAATGGAGATCTTCATTATCCCTGCAGAGATCCATCCCTGCCCCTCCCCCCACCCCGCTGTACACTCAAACTGCGTATTAACATTAATTTTCATCATTACTGAGAAAAAATCCAGTTATGATTTTGGTGCACGAACAGTTATCGAACATAACCTCGAACAGCCGAATTTTTCTCAAATCGTTCGTGTTCGCCGAACGGCTCGAACACCGCCCAAAACAGCTCGAATTTGAGATTGGCGAACAGTCCGAGTCGAACAACGCTCATCTCTACTCCCTAATACAACCTCCGAAGTATAAAGCTACTGTCATATTACAATCCATACAAGATGGATCTGTTACAGATCTATAATACAGTGCATGATTTCCGAGATTCAACATCCACAATATGATACATAACTTTTAATCAGTTAGTAACAGTTCAGTTTTTATATATTATTAAACAACAACTCAAAACACAATGCACAACTCACAGTAAATGCTGCTAATTTGCCTGTCAGTATTCTAAATTATATACAGTGTCAGACTGGGATACCTCGGGCTCACCAGTAGAACTGACTCTTGGGTCCCACACTAAAGTTCAATGTTCCAGCTAGGTTCACACTCTTAAAAAAAACAAAACTCAAGAAAAAAACAAAATGAGCATATACTCTGTAGTAAGTGAAAAAGTAAATACATAGTAATATAACACGTAAATAACATAGGGTACTTAATTAACACTATTTTGACCAGAGCCATCTTACTGGGACATGGCGTACCCAATCGGGATGGTCCTATAATATCCTATCTCTAGTGTTAAAACCTCCCCTTGTGTCAGCCGACCTCAAAATAGAAGTATTTGTTAGGAGGCTCAGTCGTTAGTTCCATCATATTCACTGGATAAACAAGTGCAACATGCTGCACATTTTTTTCCATTAAAAAGATGGACATCGTAACGGAAAACAAAAAGACCTGATTGCATTCAATTGGATCTGTCCATCAACATTTGTGTCTGTCTTGCAACAGATGCATTTGTTTCAGGAGTTCAATTTTTCTGTTCCTATTTCTAGAGAAAAAAAAAAGAACCCTTTATGCCCATGTGATAATAGATATACCTGTTAGGCTGGTTTCACACGTCCGTATATTTCCGGTACCAGAAAAAACAGAGATATCCGTGTCTCGTGAGCCCGTGTGTGTCACACGTGTGGCAACCGTGTGCCGCATTAGGATCACACGGATGGCGCCTGGGAATCATAGCTACAGTTATCGCTGTTTCCAAGAGACAGGTGCTGAACACTGCCCTCATCATGGTTCCTGCCGGTGCTGCGATCAGCACCAGCAGGGACCATGATGAGGGTAGTAGAAGTCTGCTCCCACAGTGTCCCTGTGTAAAAATAAGATTAAAATAATAAAATCCTTATACTCACCTGTCCTAAGTGTCCCCCGCTGTAATTCTCTGACCGCTGACGCCGAGGAGCCATGGAGAATGAGCTGCTCCAGTGAGCGGGCCCCGGGGCTGCGCTGAGCTCAGGAGCGGTGTCCTGTCATTCACTGAGTGCAGCACTTGAGCCGCTCGCTGGAGTAGCTCATTCTCCCGAGCTCCTCGGTGTCAGGGTCAGAGAATAACAGTGGAGGACACTTAGGGGAGTAGAAGGATTTTATTATTTTAATCTTATTTTTACACAGGGACACTGCGGGAGCAGACAATACTACCCTCATCATGGTCCCTGCTGGTGCTGATCACAGCGCCGGCAGGGAACCATGATGAGGGCAGCGTTTAGCACCCAGCGCTTGGGAACAGCTCTAACTGTACACTGATTCCCAGGCGCCGGTCCATGTCACACTGATGACACACGGATGTCATCCGTGTGTATTCAGAGTGAGGCACTTTTGCAGACCGTGCATCCGCAATAAAACTGACATGTCAGCATGTGGAGCACACGGACACACAGTCCGTGGAAACAAACTGCCATGTGCGCAGATCCATAGATTTGAATGGGTCTGCCTGTGTCAGTTTCTCCAGTATGTGTGGAAACTGTCACCACATGTATTGGAAACACGGACTTGTGAAAGAGCCCTTAATCTTGTATATCATTTTGCAGCACTGGAGTCCTGGGTTCAAATCCTACCAAGGACAACATCTGCAAAGTGTTTGTATTTTCTCGCTGTGTTTGCCTGTGTTTTCTCTGGGTTCTCTGGTTTCCTCCCACACTCCAAAGACATACAGATAAGGAATTTAAATTGTGAGCACAATGGGGACAGTGAGCATGATGTCTGTAAAGCTCTGTGTAATTAATGGCGCTAGATAAGTAAGTATAATAAATAATTTATTACTACTAATAGGGGGTACACTAGTGACAAATCCTTTATGGCATGCAAAGTTGACATTTCATTCAAAAGGAACCTGAAGACCCACCTCTTTCGACAAACCTACAACCTGCAGTAACCCTCGTCTCACCATACCGCTGCATGACCAGCTGTACCCTCACCGACTGTATCCTCACCCATCCCTTGTAGACTCTGAGCCCTCGCAGGCTGGGTCCTCTCTCCTCCTGTACCAGTCGGTGGCTTGTATTGTTCAAGATTTTTGTACTTGTTTATTATGTATACCCCTTTCACATGTAAAGCGCCATGGAATAAATGATGCTACAATAATAAATAATGATAATTTCATGAAATTATAGTAAGATTTATTGCAGTGCTATCACAGAATTACCAATATTATCATACTATGTACATATTGGGCTTGTAATAACCATGAATTCATGTTTTTATACGTAGTGCAAGCAACTAACGTGGAGATCTTACTAGTACAAAGGTGATACTTGGAAATAATGACCAAAACCAGCCATACAGGTTTTGATTATTATTTCTATATACAGTATCAGCTTTGTTTGTTCCCCTATATTGGACTTTGCATATCTGTAGATTTGTTCCATAGCTTACTTGGTTGTGCAGTTAGCACTTATTATTTTCTGTAATCACTAGCCTTTCTTTTTATCGAGGGTTTGTAAGCTATTACACACCTTGTATTTGCTTTTTTTGTGAAGGGGTTTGTGTCCTGAGTACATATCTAGTTGGTCAGTCTTTAGCGCTTTCTGCTTTTTAAAGGATTGTTCTCAAGATTAATCTTCATCTTCATTAATTTTTTAGCTCTTGCTGTTTGGATTGCATAAATATATATTTTTGAATAACATTTATAGGTTTACTCCCTTCCCAGGCTCTAGCAGTTTGATCTCTCTCTATCATTTTTATAAGTGGTCTAGTGGTTTACTCACCATCCAAGGCGTCAGCAGAGTGATCTTTCTCTATCATTTGTATATATTTGTTCTAGTGGTTTACTCATCATCACAGGCTCCAGCAGTATATTCCGAATATGATATTCATATCTGCGGTTTAGCTGTCACGCAAGGTGTGGGAAAGACTTCGTGCAACACAAAGTGAAGAGGAAAAGGGAGCCCAGACTCTACGGAAAGGGGGAAAGTGGAGACCACCTAGGTTGATCTAGCATCACCCTGTCTCCCCTAATGTCCCTGTATTGGCTCTTAACCAATCGCCGCACGTGTACCTCGCCCTGTCTTTCCCTGGTGTTTGGCTCAAGCTAAGGAAGGGAGGAGATGAGCACTAGTCTTTGTCCACTATACACTATAGACAACAAGGAAGGACAAACAGGGGAAGTGCTTAGTTTTAGATGACTCAAGACAAATGCACAAACACATCCTCAAGCTCCAGAAAGGAAAAAGTACTGTTCTTGCTAAGTCTTCACAAGGAATAATGAATATCGCCGGCATCTCCCTCTAGAACACACCAGGTATTTATAAACCCAGGCCAGGGAGTTAATTAGCCAGAGGGAGGTAGCCGCTGAGTCCTAGAGACAGCCTCTAAGAAGATGTCTGTAATGCCAAATGTAGAGATCTCCTGCAACCAACTGCAAAGCGACTGTCTGTCACCTCTGACACACCCGTGACAGTACCTCTCCCCCTACAAGTGGCCTCCGGACACTCAGGACCGGGTTTCTCAGGATAAGAGGTGTGAAATGAGCGAAGCAATCTGGGAGTGTTCACCTCTGACGCGGAAACTCACTTAGCCTTTCCAGTGCACCAAGTATCGTAGAGAACGATGTTGGAGATGAGAATCTACAATCCTCGAAATTTTGAACTCCAGATTACCAGCGACCATTACTGGGGGCGGTGGTAGAGGTGAGGGCTCAAGAGGTTGCATACTTTTTGAGTAAGGACCTATGGAACACGTTGTGGACCTTAACCCTTCATGACTGGAGCAATTTCGGTTTTTGCATTTTCGTTTTCTGCTCCCCTTTTTCTCAGAGCCAGAACTTTTTTATTTTTCTTTCAATATGGCGATGTGAGGGCTTATTTTTTGCGTGACGAGTTGTACTTTTATTATCACTGGTTTTACCATATCATGTACTGGAAAACGGGAAAAAAATTCCAAGTGCGGTGAAATTGCAAAAAAAATGCAATTCCACAGTTGTTTTTTTTTTTACCATGTTCACTGAATGCTGAAACTGACCTGCCATTATTATTCTCCAGGTCATTACGAGTTTGTAGACACCAAACATGTATAGCTTCTTTTTTATTTAAGTGGTGAAAAAAAAATCCAAAGTTTGGTAAAAATAAAAAAATGGCGCCATATTCCGAGACCAGTAGCGTCTCCATTTTTCGTGATCTGGGGCTGGGTGAGGTCTTATTTTTTTGCGTGTCGAGCTGACGTTTTTATTGATACCATTTTGGTATAAATCCGATGTTTTGATCGCCTGTTATTGCATTTTACTGCAATGTTGCGGCGACCAAAAAAACATAATTCTGGCGTTTGAAATTTTTTTCTCGCTACGCTGTTTACCGATTGGAGTATTTCTTTTTTTTTATATTGATAGATCGGGCGATTCTGAACGCGGTGATACCAAATATGTGTATGTGTTTTTTTTATTATTATTTTATTTTGAATGGGGCAAAAGAGGGGTGATTAAAACTTTTATATTTATTTTATTTTTTTTTACATTTTTTAATTTTTTTTTTTTACACTTTCTGCATGCTTCAATAGTTTCCATAGGAGACTACAAGCAGCAGTTATCTGATTGCTTCTACTGCATACAGGCGACGAGCAGATCGCCTGTATGCAGTCGAAATGTTCATGTGCTATGAGCGCCGACCACTAGGTGGTGCTCATAGCAATCTTTACATGACAACCACAGGGGTCTACTGCAGACCCCGCGTTGCGATGCCCACCCATCAGTGACCCGCGATCATATGACGCGGTCACTGATGGGCGGGGTAAGGGACGCGCTTACGGTGCCGCGCTGTTAAATGCCACTGTCAAAGATTGACAGCAGCATTTAACAGGTTAACAGCCGCGGGTGGACCACCGGAGCCTCCGCTGAACTGGCCTTTCCGACATGGTGCGTACTATTACTGGCCATGTCAGAAAGGGGTTAAGGGCCTGAGGAAGTTCAAGACGAAATGCTGTTGGGTTAATTACAGCGGTTATTTTATATGGACCAATAAACCTAGGTCCCAGCTTCCAAGAAGGAACTTTCAATCTTATATTCCTGGTAGACAACCACACAAAGTCATTCACATTCAGGTCCTGACCTGGCAAGCGTTTTCTGTCAGCCATACATTTGTACCTGTCTCCCAAGATCTTTAAATTACTCAGAACACCCTGCCATGCCAAGGAGAGCGACAAAGCAAACAGTTCCTCCTCAGGAACTTCTGAAGCTCCTCCCCCACTAAAGGTACCAAACTGTGGGTGATAACCGTATGCACCGAAGAACGGTGACATGCCAGTGGATTCTTGACGATGATTATTAATGGCAAATCCTGCCAGCGGTAAGTAGGATGCTCAATCCTTCTGATTTTCGGAGACGAAACACCTGAGGTAGGTCTCCAAATTCTGATTGATACGCTGGGTCTGTTCATTCGACTGAGGGTGGAAGGCAGAGGAAAAGGACAGCTGCACCCCCAGTCGAGAACAGAATGCCTTTCAGAACTTGGAAACAAACTGGGTCCCCCGATCTGACACCACATTGGAGGGAACCCCATGAAGCTTCACGATCTCATTTATGAACACCTGAGCAAGTGTCTTGGCATTTGAAAGTGCAGGAAATGCAACAAAATGAACCATTTTACTGAGCCTACCTACTACCACCAAAACCACCGTTTTGCTGCAGAAACTGGTAGGTCAGTAATAAAATTTGTGGCCATGGCCTACTAGGTAGCGAAAGAAGAGTACCAGATGGACGGGTTTGCGAAACTTTAGAATGCACGCAAATACTACAAGCAGCTACGTGTTCAATCACATCCTGATGCAATCCCGGCCACCAAAAACAATGAGAGAGGAGGTCCGCGGTTGCCTTACCACCTGGATGCCCAACAAGCACAGAGTTATGATGTTCCTTAATTACTTTGCGGCGCAGATCAGACAAATAAGGTACAAATAACCTTTTTGAAGGGCAGGAGGCAGGGGCGCCCCCCTGAGCCTCCAACACCCCACCCTCCAGTTCAGGAAACAGTGCCAAAATGACTACCCCTTTCTGTAATATCGGGGTAGGGTTCTCATGGTCACCACCACCATGGAAGCTCCAGGACAAAGCATCAGCTTTAACATTTTTGACCCCTGGACGAAAAGTGACAACAAAATTTAACCTAGTTAAAAACAAGGACCATCTGGCTTGTCTAGAGTTGAGACGTTTAGCTGACTGAAGGTATGACAGGTTCCTATGGTCAGTAATAACAGTAATAGGATGGACAGCCCCCTCCAACCAATGTTGCCATTCTTCGAACGCCAATTTGATCACAAAAAGTTCCCTATTACCCACGTCATAATTTCTCTCAGCCGAAGACAATTTTTTAGAAAAAAAGGCGCACAGATACCATTTATCAGGGGACGGATCCTGAGACAACAGAGCCCCAACCCCGACATCTGACGCATCAACCTCCACAATAAAGGGTTGGGAAACATCGAGTTGACTAAGTATAGGTGCAGAGGCAAAATGATTCTTTAAGGAAGAGAAAGCCTGGAGGGAAGCATCCGACCATTTTGAAAAATCAGACCCCTTCTTAGTCATGTCAGTAAGGGGTTAGGTTCAACCTAACACTTAACTACTCCTCTACTGAAATTAATTTTTTTGACGCCATCATTAAGCTACAGAACAATGAACTAGAGACATCCCTGTACCGGAAGCCAATCAACCGTCCAATATACCTTAAATGGGACAGTTTCCTTCCAAAACACATAAAAAACTCTAAGACCTTTTTAAATCAGGGCTACCATCCAAGAACAATTGAGAACCAGATTACAAGAGCCACCAGAATACTGAGGAATGACCTCCTACATTTCAAACTAAACAAGAAAGTAATTGGGTGCCTCTAGTAGTCACCTACAATCCAGATCTGGAGGTGCTAAGGAGAGCTGCACTGAAACTACAACCTTTACTACAAAAACATGCCTGATTACAATCCATATTTCCAGACCCCCCACTTCTGTGTTTCAGGCAGCCCCCAAATTTAAGAAGCATCATTGTCAGAAGCTTCCTGTCATCTCCACCAGCTACAAGAACCTGTCCCTGCAACCAGAAAAAATGTAAAACCTGTCCATTTATAATGACCACAGACAAGATAAAGATTCCCAATTCACATCAGGAATACAAGATCCCAGGTGCTTTCAGCTGCATCACATCTAATGTGGTGTACTTAATTATATGTACCAAATGTCCTGCTGGGGTTCTGTATGTTGGGGAGACAGGGCAAAAACTTAGAACAAGGATGAATTCTCATCGCCAAACAGTAAAAGAAGAAAGAATAGATGTACCTGTGGCAAAACATTTTTGTTTTCCTTATCACAATATCATGGACATGAAATTACTAGTATTAAAAGGTAATTTCAAATCTCGGAGAGACAGAAGAGTATGGGAATATAAACTTATTACAACCTTTGACACACTCAATGCAGGAATGAATGTGTCACATGGATTTATGTCATTCTACATCAACTAAGAAATGTGCTCCTCAGGACCTGTGGGGTCATCACAAAACTCAACCAGACCTCAATCACATAACAATAAAACTTTCACATTCCTTACCTATGAACTGCTCCAATATTACAACCACATTTGTTTATCCCTCTCCCATACTCAAAGTTCTGCTTCACATCACTTGTCTCATCTATTGCATTATTTCTGTGTCTTATTGTGTATAAATATGTGACTTTTCAGATTTCATGTTATACTATGTCTGATGAAGAGACCTGAGTAATCTCAAAAGCTTGCAATTTTTTACCATCTTTTCAGTTAGCAATTAAAAGGTATGAACCACTGAGGACTCTCAAATCTTAATATTTCCCAATAACAGAGTAATTGTGGATGAATTTCCGGTAAAAATTAGTAAAGCCCAGAAAACGTTGTAGAGCCTTCAGGTTCTCGGGATGTTCCCAATCAAGGACTGCACAGATCTTCTCCATATCCATCTGAAAACCTGAAGATGACATGTACCCCAGAAACTGCACCTCCTTAACAGTGAAAACACATTTTTCCAGTTTGGCATAAAGTTTGTTATCCCTTAATATCTGGAGCACCTGCTTAACATGCCCCAATGTGTCTTAAAATCAGATGAGTAAACCAAAATATCGTCCAGATAGACCACCACAAGCCTCCCCACCAAATGATGGAAAATATCATTTATGAAATGCTGGAATACCGCAGGTGCATTCCTCAAACCAAAAGGCATAACCAGACTCTCGAAATGTCCTTCCAGGGTATTGAACACAGTTTTCCATTCGTCCCTCTCTCTGATTCCAACCAGATTGTAAGCTCCCCTTAAATTCAACTTGGAGAATACCTTAGCTCCTACAACCTGACTGAACAAATCAGGAATCAGAGGAAGAGGGTATGGATGACGGATGGTTATTTGATTTAATTTCCGGAAATCTAAACAGGGACGTCTTTTTCCTTCACAAAGAAGAACCCTGCCGCCACGGGTGAAGATGAGGGTCTGATATGTCCCTTCTCCAGACTTTCCAAAATGAAATCTTTCATGGCTTGTCTTTCAGGGCCAGAAAGGTTATACAGTCTGGACTTTGGTAGTTTAGCTCGGGGAGTCAGGTTAATAGGACAGTCATAAGTACGATGAGGAGGTAAATCCTGACATCCCCTCTCAGAAAAAAAACATACTCAAAACCAGACAGAAAAGCAAGTAATATTTCCGTAGAGACAGTAGCAAGGGAAATATTTAAACTGTTATGATCTGCAACAAGTACTAAGGAAAGAAGGGGAAAGCTTTCCCTACAGTAAGACTAAGCTGAATCCCTACGATGTAGCGGGCTGCCTGTTCCTAGCGAACAGACTCGCCTTAGTCCTAGGCTAGTCTGAACGAAGACCTATAGAATAAAGGGAAGGGGTCCCTAAAAGAACTAAGGACTGGAACAAAAATGGGACACCTCCTGAACAGAGAAAGATGTTGTAGAACACAAAAGATAAACTGACAAAAAGGTACTGGAGGTCCTAAAGGACCAAGCAAACTGAAAGATATAGGCACCAAAGCACCTGGCTAGCAAAACAGTCAAACAACACTGAAGTCCAGCACAGCCAAAAAGGCGGAGCTGGAATATAAAGGCAGATGGTCACGTGACCGCAAAACACAAGATGGAAAAAAAAACAGGAGGGTTCTAACAGAAACAGTTCTCATAGCAGTAATCTCCCCATTCAATAATCTCCCCGATTTGCCAATCCACCAACGGATTATGTGTAACAAGCCAAGGAATACCCAAAACAATAGGTGTGGGAAGATTGTCCAGAACATAGCAAGGGATTATTTCACAATGAACTGACCCCAACCTCAGTTTTACATTATGTGCAATCTGAGTAAATGCTTTCTGTGCAAGTGGCGCTGAGTCAGTGGCAAAGATGGAAATAGGGTCAGCTAAAGCACAGCAAGCAAAACCATGAGTTTTCATTAACTCAGTATCAACCTTGATGACTCTGGCTCCACTGTCAACAAACACAGAAATTTTCTCGGTTTTGTTCTCTAGCACCATCTTTGCTGACAGGACAAAGCAGAAACTGCAGATTGGTAACAAATGCACCCCTTGTTTATCCAACTCCAGACTACTAAGAGTTAATCGAGTCTCCTTTTGTGTAGGAATTGAAGGACAGGTCCCAATAAAATGTCCCTTTTTCCCACAAAAAAAACATACGCCTTTTTTCTTGCGAATCTCTGGGGAGATGTACAGTACAGACCAAAAGTTTGGACACACCTTCTCATTTAAAGATTTTTCTGTATTTTCATGACTATGAAAATTGTACATTCACACTGAAGGCATCAAAACTATGAATTAACACATGTGGAATTATATACTTAACAAAAAAGTGTGAAACAACTGAAAATATGTCTTATATTCTAGGTTCTTCAAAGTAGCCACCTTTTGCTTTGATGACTGCTTTGCACACTCTTGGCATTCTCTTGATGAGCTTCAACAGGTAGTAGCTATTCTGAGGATAAGTTTATCCGAGTCACCAGCCTCAGAAATCGCAGGTTAACAGCAGCTCAAATTAGAGACCAGGTCAATGCCACACAGACACATCTCTACAACAACTGTTAAGAGGAGACTTTGTGCAGCAGGCCTTCATGGTAAAATAGCTGTTAGGAAACCACTGCTAAGGACAGGCAACAAGCAGAAGAGACCTGTTTGGGCTAAAGAACACAAGGAATGGACATTAGACCAGTGGAAATCTGTGCTTTGGTCTGATGAGTACAAATTTGAGATCTTTGGTTCCAACCACCGTGTCTTTGTGCGACGCAGAAAAGGTGAACGGATGGACTCTACATGCCTGGTTCCCACCGTGAAGCATGGAGGAGGAGGAGTAATGGTGTGGGGGTGATTTGCTGGTGACACTGTTGGGGATTTATTAAAATTGAAGGCATACTGAACCAGAATGGCTACCACAGTATCTTGCAGCGGCATGCAATTCCATCCGGTTTGCGTTTAGTTGGACCATTATTTATTTTTCAACAGGACAATGACCCCAAACACACCTCCAGGCTGTGTAAGGGCTATTTAACCAAGAAGGAGAGTGATGGGGTGCTACGCCAGATGACCTGGCCTCCACAGTCACCAGACCTGAACCCAATCGAGATGGTTTGGTGTGAGCTGGACCGCAGAGTGAAGGCAAAAGGGCCAACAAGTGCTAAGCATCTCTGGGAACTCCTTCAAGATTGTTGGAAGACCATTTCCGGTGACTACCTCTTGAAGCTCATCAAGAGTATGCCAAGAGTGTGCAAAGCAGTCATCAAAGGAAAAGGTGGCTACTTTGAAGAACCTAGAATATAAGACATATTTTCAGTTGTTTCACACTTTTTTTGTTCAGTATATAATTCCACATGTGTTAATTCATAGTTTTGATGCCTTCAGTGTGAATGTACAAATTTCATAGTCATGAAAATACAGAAAAATCTTTAAATGAGAAGGTGAGTTCAAACTTTTGGTCTGTACTGTATGATGTAGAGACACCCCCTAACTGCATGGGTTCCTCCACCTCCCCCAGTACTGGTTCACTTCCAGACCACTCTCCCGACAGAGGTGCAGAACCCCGACAAGAAGGCCCCAGAGAAGGTGGTCTCACCCGTCTATCCCCTAGGCATCGATCAAGACGTATGGCCAACAACATGACAGCTTCCAAGGAGGGGTTTCATATACTGCCAAGGCATCTTTCAACCTTTTAGTAAGTCCCTCACTAAATTGACTTCTAAGGGCTGAGTCATTCCATTTGGAATTCGTTGCCAATCTACGGAATTCCGAACTGTACGTCTCCACTGACCGATTTCCCTGCTGAAGGCGACATAGCCTAGACTCAGCCAAGGCAACTCGTCAGGGTCATTATAGATGAGGGCCAGAGCCCCGAAAAAACCCTCCACAGACTGGAGACCAACCGAGTCCTGCAGTAAGGAAAACACCCCATGACTGAGGCTCTCCCTGCAATAGAGAGATCACAATACCAACCCGTTGCTCCTCATTTCCGGAGGAGTAAGGATGAAGTTTAAAATACAATTTGCATGCCTCCTTAAATAAAAAAAAAACTTGTCCCTACCTCCTGGAAAACCTGTCCAGGAGGGCAACCTTGGATTCAGGCTGGACAGGCCTACCTGCAGAGACCCCCACATTGGTGACCTGTAACCTTTGCTACTGCTGAACCTCACAGCGGAGGTCATTCACCTCCAGAGACAGACGGTGGAACTGCTCTGCGAGCTCCGCAACTGAACCCATACGAAGGGAGAAAGGAAAGAAAAAAGGTCCATGCCCAAAAACACACAGAAAAACAAAACAAAACAGAAGTATCAGGTTTGTTTTTTCCTTTTCACACCTTGTGTGATGATGTCACACAAGGTGTGGGAAAGACTTAGAGCAATACAAAGAGAAGAGGGAAAGGGAGCCTAGAGTCTAGGGAAATGGGGGAAAGTGGAGACCTCCTAGGTTGATCTAGCATCACCCTGTCTCCCCTAACGTCTCTGTATTGGCTCTTAACCAATCGCCGCACGCGTACCTCGCCCTGTCTTTCCCTGTCGTTTGGCTCAAGCTAGGGAAGGGAGGAGATGAGCACTAGTCTTTGTCCACTAAACACTATAGAAAACAAAGAAGGACAAACAGGGGAAAAGTGCTTAGCTTTAGATAACTCAAGACAAATGCACAAACACGTCCTCAAGCTCCAGAGAGGAAAAGGTACTGCTCTTGCTAAGCCTTCACAAGGAATAATGAATATCGCCGGCACCTCCCTCTAGAACACACCAGGTATTTATAAACCCAGGCCAGGGAGTTAATTAGCCAGAGGGAGGTAGCCATTAGGTCCTAGAGACAGCCTCTAAGAAAATGTCTGTAATGCCAAATGTAGAGATCTCCTGCAACCAACTGCAGGGCGACTGTCTGTCACCTCTGACACACCCGTGACATTAGCTTCCCTTTCTCCACTGATCAAACACATCAGTGGTGGACAGTGAGAGCCATACAGAGGGGTATTAACAGATCCACAGTTCATTACCAAGTTACCGTGACTCCAACACACAAAGACAAGCTATTTCTCTAGCTAAAAATTGCATCTTATAATCTAAAAAATACTTATACAAAAAAAATATAGCTGTGAATTAAAACACCGCTGTGTTTATTTAAATATAATCTTTCCATCTTTCTGTCTGCACTTGAAAAATTAGCATAAAAATGTCAATGATACAAGCTCCTTTAATTGGTGCCAAAATCAGATATCTGTTAATGGTTTAGGGAAGGGGCGGGGAACCTGATGACCTTTTCTCCGGCCCCTGGGCACATACCCACGGACCAAAGTGCTTGGGCTAGCAGCTGCATTTTGATGGCTGGCAGCCTTTTAATTTCTTCTTTCTCTATGAGCATGTGCACACAACGTTCACTACTGAACGTTGCGGCACATGCAATAAAATATTACGTCTGGACACAATCCAGTGCCAGCGTCAGGACTTGGTCTGAAGTTAAGCATGCAATTGTGGCGTCCCTGAGGGTTCGGTTGCCACAGAGGTACTGCATCTTACCCAGGCGTGTGGTATCTCACTCTCAGGTAAGGAAGCTCGGGACCCTAACACTTGCATCCAACGCATACCCGCAGTGAGGGTAGGGCGAGATTGCTCCTAAGGGAGAGCACCTAGCTGAGGGGAGGAGCTATGTAGTGGGTGTGGGTGGAGGAAGTAGCTTAGGGGAGCACATGAAGAAAGGTATATATAGAGAAGCCATCTTGTGGAGTGAAGTTCAGTTCAGTCTCAGTGGAGTCACATAACAGTCTACAGTGAGAGGAGTGGAGCAAGGCTATGTGGGAGCTCTGCTCAGGTAGAGGGCCTGAGGAGAGGCCCAGGACTGAAGGATAGAGGAGCAGGAAGGGCTACAGGAATGAAGGAAGGGACCCCAGGGGTACGGGCAGTGCTGGAGGGCACCCGTACGTCCGAATCTACCAGGAGGTGGAGGGGTCAGGCCACACAAAGGGGACCGACCCCTCAACTAGCAGAGCACTTTATGTCTCAACTAGAAACCGGGGAGGCTGCAGTATTTCAAGTCCTGCAGCCAACAGTCCATATCAGTCTCACCAAGAAGGTAGCTATAGAGGACCCAGGGGACGGAACAGACGTCGCCCGACAAGGCCCGCAGGTACCGGGTTGGGACACTTGGTATGAGGTGTAGGGAGACGGCCAGAGAGAGGACACAGAAGGGGGTCCGTTAAGTACTCCAGAGATATCTGAGGGTGGACTGAACCCCTCCCTGAGTAAGCGCAGCACGACGAGGGAAGTTACGCTGGTACCTGTAACTTGGACTGCAATAACCGTGGGTAAAGACCCTGAGCACTGCACCCAATTGTCTCTGTGATTATTGTTGCACCATCAAACCCTGAACTACAATGCCCAGCACAACCTACAACATCTACACTGCCCTGGAGCTAAGCTCTACCTGTGGAGAGCTGAACCAACCCTGCTGCACTAATACCAGCTCCAGAGGTTCTGCACAGCAGCGGCGGCTCCACATAGCCGCGTACAACAGGTGGCATCACAAACTTTGTACATAAATCCCCTGTAAATATTCCCCTGTTGAATGACCGCCCTGGGTCACGGACCGGGTCACCTCCACTGTGACATCTCCCCCAGCAACGACCGGCCCAGCACCGAGTACCCCACGGCCCAGGGGGCGCGTCATCTTTGGTGTCACGAACAGGATATGAACCCACCCATTATCATCGGGTATTGTGTGCCTAGAGACTGTGTTTTATACTGAATGTGGCGCCCGCCCCAGAAGAACGGGCACCATTATGTGCGAGCCAAAAGACAGCAAGAAACTGCCTCCCATCGTGGGCCGGGTTCCAGAATGGCGCCAAAAGCGAGGCCCGCCCCGAGCAACAGTGACCGTGTATGTGGATGTGTCTGTCAAGCTGGCGGGGCCGCCCCAAGGTGTGTCTGAGAGCAAGTTGCAATGGAACCACCCCCGAAAGGGGAGAGGAGAGAAGAAACCTGGGAGACAGGGCGGGGTCTCCAGGAGTCCAGACAGACCGCACCCTGAGGGCAAGATGGATAGTCAGGAGCCAGCTTCCATCCGTGCTCTGCAACAGACGGCAAGGCCTCTTACCTTGGAGGAGGCCATGGCAGAGCTATCCCTGGAGGATACTGAATTCCTCCAGACAGAAATCCAGGAGCTGGGCCGGAGGATGGAGAGGGCCCAGCAGGACACCATTGCCGGCTGGAAAAAGGAGCTGCTGGAGAAGCTGATGATCCGGCAGCAGCCAGCGCTGCACTCCACCAGCAGCGCCCCAGCCCCGGAAGAACCTGAACGGAGCCAGAAGGCAGAGGACGGCACAAGCACGGCCGTGGGAGCAGGTAAGGAGAGACTCCCTGTCACGGGTGCTGAGAGTGCTAGCCTGCTCCTGGGCTCCCCGGCAGAACCTCCGATCCTGGGCGCCTGCTCCACCGACCTACCCCTGGGCCCCCTGGTGGAACCTCCAACCCCGGGCACCTGTTCTGCCGATCTGCTCCATGGTCTCCAGAAGGAATCTCCCGTCCTGGGCACCTGCTTCTCTGACTGGCTCCCAGACTCCCTGGTGGAAACCCCGTACCCGGGCGCTAGCTCCGCCGACTTGCTCCTGGGCCCCCTACCGGAGCCACCTGCCCCCGCACCCGAGTGGGTCTATGGAAATACAGCCTATGACTGGTCCGCCCGATATGAGGACCAGCAAGGACCCCTGCTAGCACCTGCGCCTGCACCCCCAGTTACTTGCCCAGGAGGAGAAGAGTTCCGGTGTGATAACCGGGAAGGGGACCTCATGGGGTTCCCGTGGGAGACGCAGGCCCAGGCCCTCCGGAGGAAAGAGCACTGCAGTGGGAGCTCCTGCAGTTGGAGCGGGAGCGTCACGACCGGCAGGTGCGATGGGAACAGATGGAGGCCCGGAACATGGCGGCCAAAACCCGGGCCCGTCAAGCGAGAGCTGCCACCCCTAGTTCCCGTCTGGAGGGGATCGTAGTCAAGTTCGATCTGGACGCGGGGTAGGGCTTTGTGAGGGAACCGCACACCGATAGAGACGTCTTCGTGAACCAGCGGGATGTAGAACCGCACCTCCAACAGGGGTATCCCGGCCGAGACCTTTACCACGGTGACTACGTCACATTTACCCGTCACAAGGGCAAGCGCGGCTTGGATGCCTTTCAAGTGTACCGAGTGGTAAAGAAAACAGACATGCCCCCGCAGCTCCAGGCTGAAGACCCGGCTTGGTCAGCCTGTAAAAATAAGGAATTTCCTCCCCGGAGGGAACCTCACTGCTGAACTGTTTGCTCTAAAAGCTGCTTGTATATAGTTACCTGGAAAGGTATGGCAGAGACACTGCAAGTTTGACTGATTTATGTGTGTGTTTATTTGATTACCCGGTAAGGGTACCAGAACTTGTAGGCTGAGGACTGTGAGCAGCCAAAAACTCTCCATTGTAAATAGCTGCGCTTCTTCAAGTGCCCCTTATTGCTTTTATGCAACAACAAATGACCTTAGAACAAAAACCCGTTAGGCATGGCCGAAGATGTGGTCCAACGCCTGGATCATCCATGCCCTGCAGCCACGCCCAGGGCCTACGTTGAGCGTTTTCGGACGGGTCCCTCATGCTCATGTTTGCTAGTTTGCACCTTAATAAAGAAAATAGTCACCCGGTTGCAGATCGTGCTGTAACCTGATAAAGAATGTTTAATATGAAAAATGTTTTATGTGAAGAAATGTTTTATAAGTGTCAAGAAAAATGTTCTTTAAAAAGTCTCATAATGTTTTGATAAAGAAACCAGTAATGTTCAAGTAATGTGCCTCCCATAAAGGGAAGAAAAAGTTTGTTTAATGTCTTTTAAGCGAATGCATTCTAAAAATTTGCATGTCTGTAACATACCCTGTTTTTTACTCTGTTCCAGCCCGTGGACGTGCTGTGTTTTACCAGGGGGGTATGTGGCGCCCCTGAGGGTACGGTCACCACAGATGTACTGCATCTCACCCAGGAATGTGGTATCTCACTCTCAGGTAAGGAAGGAGTACAGCTCGAGACCCTAACACCTGCATCCAACACATACCCGCAGTGGGGGTAGGGTGAGATTGCTCCTAAGGGAGAGCACAGTCCCGGGTCCCTAGCTGAGGGGAGGAGCTATGTAGTGGGTGTGGGTGGAGGAAGTAGCTTAGGGGAGCACATGAAGAAAGGTACAGTACAGACCAAAAGTTTGGACACACCTTCTCATTTAAAGATTTTTCTTTATTTTCATGACTATGAAAATTGTACATTCACACTGAAGGCATCAAAACTATGAATTAACACATGTGGAATTATATACTTAACAAAAAAGTGTGAAACAACTGAAAATATGTCTTATATTCTAGGTTCTTCAAAGTAGCCACCTTTTGCTTTGATGACTGCTTTGCACACTCTTGGCATTCTCTTGATGAGCTTCAAGAGGTAGTCACCGGAAATGGTCTTCCAACAATCTTGAAGGAGTTCCCAGAGATGCTTAGCACTTGTTGGCCCTTTTGCCTTTACTCTGCAGTCCAGCTCACCCCAAACCATCTCGATTGGGTTCATGTCTGGTGACTGTGGAGGCGTAGCACCCCATCACTCTCCTTCTTGGTCAAATAGCCCTTACACAGCCTGGAGGTGTGTTTGGGGTCATTGTCCTGTTGAAAAATAAATGATGGTCCAACTAAACGCAAATCGGATGGGATAGCATGCCGCTGCAAGATGCTGTGGTAGCCATGCTGGTTCAGTATGCCTTGAATTTTGAATAAATCCCAAACAGTGTCACCAGCAAAGCACCCCCACACCATCACACCTCCTCCTCCATGCTTCACGGTGGGAACTAGGCATGTAGAGTCCATCCGTTCACCTTTTCTGCGTCGCACAAAGACACCATGGTTGGAACTAAAGATCTCAAATTTGGACTCATCAGACCAAAGCACAGATTTCCACTGGTCTAATGTCCATTCCTTGTGTTCTTTATCCCAAACAAGTCTCTTCTGCTTGTTGCCTGTCCTTAGCAGTGGTTTCCTAGCAGCTATTTTACCATGAAGGCCTGCTGCTCAAAGTCTCCTCTTAACAGTTGTTGAAGAGATGTGTCTACTGCTAGAACTCTGTGTGGCATTCACCTGGTCTCTAATCTGAGCTGCTGTTAACCTGCGATTTCTGAGGCTGGTGACTTGGATAAACTTATCCTCAGAAGCAGAGGTGACTCTTGGTCTTCCTTTCCTGGGGCAGTCCCCATGTGATCCAGTTTCTTTGTAGCGCTTGATGGTTTTTGCAACTGCACTTGGGGACATTTTCAAAGTTTTCCCAATTTTTCGGAATGACTGACCTTCATTTCTTAAAGTAATGATGGCCACTCGTTTTTCTTTACTTAGCTGCTTTTTTCTTGCCATAATACAAATTCTAACAGTCTATTCAGTAGGACTATCAGCTGTGTATCCACCAGACTTCTGCACAACACAACTGATGGTCCCAACCCCATTTATAAGGCAAGAAATCCCACTTATTAAACCTGACAGGGCACACCTGTGAAGTGAAAACCATTTCTGGTGACTACCTCTTGAAGCACATCAAGAGAATGCCAAGAGTGTGCAAAGCAGTCATCAAAGCAAAAGGTGGCTACTTTGAAGAACCTAGAATATAAGACATATTTTCAGTTGTTTCACACTTTTTTGTTAAGTATATTTCCACATGTGTCAATTCATAGTTTTGATGCCTTCAGTGTGAATGTACAATTTTCATAGTCATGAAAATACAGAAAAATCTTTAAATGAGAAGGTGTGTCCAAACTTTTGGTCTGTACTGTATATATAGAGAAGCCATCTTGTGGAGTGAAGTTCAGTTCAGTCTCAGTGGAGTCACAGAACAGTCTACAGTGAGAGGAGTGGAGCAGGGCTCTGCAGGAGTTCTGCTCAGGTAGAGGGCCTGAGGAGAGGCCCAGGACTGAAGGAGAGAGGAGCAGGAAGGGCTCCAGGAACGAAGGAAGGGTCCCCAGGGGTACGGGCAGTGCTGGAGGCCACCTGTACACCCGAATCTACCAGGAGGTGGAGGGGTCAGGCCACACAAAGGGGACCGGCCCCTTAACTAGCAGAGCACTTTATGTCTCAACTAGAAACCGGACGCTGCAGCATTTCAAGTCCTGCAGCCAACAGTCCATATCAGTCTCACCAAGAAGGTAGCTATAGAGGACCCAGGGGACGGAACAGACGCCCTGGGTCAGGGACCGGGTCACCGCCACTGTGACATCTCCCACAGCAACGACCGGCCCGGCACCGAGTACCCCACAGCCCAGGGGGCGCGTCACAATGCGCTCCTGTCCCATGGAAGAAGACTGCAGCAACAGCCCCAGCGTCTCCTGTGATGTCTATACTGCATCTCCAGCGTCTCCTGTGCTTCTATGCCGACGAAGCCCCATTTCTCCTATGACATCTATGCTACAACCCCATGTCTCTTGTGATGTACTGTATATACTCCAACCTGTTTCCTATGTGATGTATATATGGCAGTCTCGGTGTCTCCTATGTGATGTATACGGCAGTCTCGGTGTCTCCAATGTGCTGTACTGTATATACAGTACAGCAGCCCCATGTCTCCTATGTGATGTCTGCTTGAGTTCAATAAATGTAATGTGAGTAGTGATGAATTTCCCAGATTCAGGATACCTGCAGTGTAATATACATCTGTGCTCGGTATGACTTAGTGCTGCGAGTTCTTTACAAATATAGGAAGCAATTGGTTGCAGTTTTTTATTCCAAAGTATGTGAAACCAAACATTAAGCTGAGGGTGCCAATAATTTTGTCAGGCCCATTTTCGGTCTTTTATGTGAAATTTTGTCCTATTCGCTTTTTTCTCTCTGATTTTTTGCATTGATCCAATACACAAAAAGGAAATAAAGACGTGTATAAGAAAACATGTGTAATTGCAATAATTTTCTGGGAGAAATACTTCATTTTCCGGAACAATTTCAAGTGTGTAAACACTTTCAGCCAAAACTGTATATACACAAATATATATTTGAGGCTAAAATAACACTATAAAAGACCATTTGACATACAATATAAGAGCATTGAGATGGAGGGGGGTTGTTTAGAGAGGCTTAATTAAAGATTAATAGATAAGCGGTAGATAGATAGCTGGATAGATACAAACAAAAGAATACAACTGCACTGTGTATGTGCTAAGATATGTTCAGATTTTGAAAGTATGAAATTAAATTTGGACTGCATTTCTGCTTTATTTATTTATTTTACTCATAAAGCACCATTAACGAGAACCTATCGCCAATTTTTGCATGTATGAACCAATACCACCATCTTCCTCAGCTCCTGTGCTACTGTGGCACCCCAGGGGTCTGGTCTCCACAGTAATAGCAATGTTATGTCTGAGAGCAGGTGGGAGGTCTCTTGGTCAGGAATCCTATTCATGCCACACCTCCTGCCCGGTCCTGGGAGGGGAAGGACTTCCCCTATATAAAACTGGGGCTGAGGCAGGGTTAGAGAGAAGAAGAGGAGCAGCTTAGGAAAGAAAGATCAGGAGCTCAGTGGGAGCAGTGCTAAAAGGAATCAGGGGCTGGCAGCTGAAGAGCTCGCCCTGATTGAAGAGTTACCACCGGACCCGGAGTCCGAGGCTGTGGGGATTAACCCTGACCCAGCAGCAGAAACCGACCCGCAGGGGATTTCAGGTCCTCTGGCCAAGAAACCCGAAGGCACGGTCACACGCGTGGGACCAGCACCGCCGTCGTGGAGCGGAAGCCACTAGAAGGCCCCGAGTCACTGGCCATAAGGGTGAGCACCACACGGTACACTCAGGGACGTGGGCTACCTTTACCCGCCTCTAGCAAGGAAGCCAGAAGAGTACAATTAGTTGGGGAGGCCTACAACTCCGCCTGGCCAAGGGGGATCCCATCTGCTCAAGGACTGACCAGGCCCTGACCGCTAGCCAGTACTCCGGGAGGGTCTATCTTTGTCACCAGTAAAGACCCTGAACTACACCGCATCGTCTCTGAGTGGTTCCTGCTACCCCCCATCATCCACGTCGGCTGCCCTGAGGCCATACCCCTCCCGTTGGGGGTTTCACCATCCACGCTGCACCATCCTTCCACCGGCCTCAGCGGTCTGCCCTGCAGTGGCAGCTCCATAGCTGCATTCAACGGGTGGCGTAGTCATCTTACATCTACTGCTAATATACCGCCACTTAGTCTGACTCCCTGGGCACGGACCGGGTCATCGCCACGAGACTACTACCCCTATCTGATCCGGCTCCGGGTAGGCTCCCGCGTGCGCAACGCTGCGCGACTCAGGCCCAGGGGCGCGTCAGCTCTTTGGCGTAGTCGGCACGATACCGTGCCCGCAACCACCGGGTACTGCGTGCCTGAAAAAAGAGACTTTTAAACTTACCTGTGGCGAAGATTCCCGCCATCCGGCGCCATCTTCAGCCTTCTTCCCGCCATCGGTGAAGATTCCCGCCATCCGGCGCCATCTTCAGCCTTCTTCCCGCCTTCCGTGGAGTTTTCCTGCCGTTGGACGCCATCTTGAAGATGCCGCGCGGGAAGAAGAGGGGCGTGGACTCCAAAAGCGCACGAGAACTGAAGCCCCGCCTCACGTCCAGACGTCGCGTAAGGTCCTGGAAGGAGCCCAGCAGACGCTGACGTCACAGGAGCGCGACGGAAGGTCCTCAACCTTGACGATCCACTGCGGAGCCGCGGCCTACGGAAGAGGATCATCGCAAGGTAGGCCACGGTCCACTAGGGGGGAGGAAGATGTCGGATACGGAGGAGAGCTTCACTGCCTCAACCCCCGCCAGCGCCAGCGCTGCTGCAGTCATGCCTTTTACCATGCCCTATATCCCGGGAGCAGCCTGGCTACCCCAATACTCAGGGGAGTCACATACCCTGAATGACTTTAGAGAAAAGCTGGATAGCCTCTTCCAGGTGTACCCCCTCACAGAAGAGCAAAAAGTGAGCATCCTGGTGGCCCAACTAACCGGGGCAGCCCAAAGGGAGGTAAAGTCCTGGCCACCTGGGAGGAGGACTGTCGCGGGGATATTAACCCGGCTGAGGGACACCTTTGATACCCGCACCTCAGCCGAGATTAAGCTTAAATTCTATGGGTGCAAGCAGCGAGCACATGAGAGTATAAGGGACTATGCACTAAACCTACAAGAGGCCCTGAGAGCCATTAAGCAGACCGACCCCGACAGCGTGGGAAACGAGGACAGGCTGTTGACCGAACAATTTATAGAGGGACTATATTGCAATGTCCACCGAACCCAGTTGCGGGCCATAGCCTTACAGGATCCTCATCTGGACTTTGCACAGTTCAAGGACAGAGCCATCCGGGTGCTCCGAGAACCGGCACCGGGTGGCGTTGTGACCCACAGGCGCCCAGCTATCACTTACCACCAGGAGGCGGCGCCCTTGTCGGCAGGGCCTGTGGGGGCTGATGCGCAGGCTTTGAACAATGACCCGGCTCCAGACCTGCACCATCAGGTCCAAGAGCTAGCTAAAAGCGTTGCTGCGCTAACCCGAACTGTGCAGTCTTTACAGGTTTCCACTCCAGGGAAGATCCAGCTGGCATCCGGACCGGAGGACATCCCGTGGCGTCGACCAAGGAGGACCCCACCGGCCAGAGGAAGACCCAGCGACCGATACAACGAGGACGGACAACCCATCTGCCGCCGCTGCAATCAACCCGGACATATGGCAAGGTACTGTCCTTTAAACTGGCACAACCTGGGGTAGAGGGCCAACCCCCAGGAAAAAGATCACCAGGCCCATCGAGCTGGCGCGACAAATATGTGGGAGGACGTCCAGTCTTGCCTGTGGTACTGGATGGCATTCCTATGAGTGCCCTACTGGACACCGGGTCACAGGTCACCACCATCCCGTACGTGCTCTTCAAGCAGTACTGGAATGACTCGGATATAACCCGCTACCCTGACGACGACTTGAGTATCATTGCCAGCAATGGTCAACCCGTGCCGCAGATCGGATTTAAAGAGATGACCATTAAAATCGGTAGAGTCGAACTGGCAGCACAGGGACTGATCATTGTGGACATTGACAAGCGCGAGAGTCACCCAAAGATAACTCTAGGAACTAATGTGATTGAAAATTGTCTTGCAGAGGTGATTTTCATTTTACAGCAGGTTGCCAAGAACGCCAGCTCCGGCCAGCAGCGAGTGCTCCAGAAAGAGATCCGGGCACTGATGCGACAGCAACAAGTGGAACTCTCCGGCGATGAGATTGGTAGCGTAAGAATGTGTGACCCTTTCCCTATTGCCATACCCCCGAAAAGTGAAATGATGATTTGGTGCCGGGCAGCTATTGGTCTGAGAGGTAGAGATTACCAGGCCATGGTAGAGCCAGTCTACTCAGACAGTAGGCCCACCATTTTGACAGCCCGGGGGGTAGTTGATGTACGCCATGGGAGGGTACCCGTTCGCATAATAAATATTGGGAAAAGGGAAGTATACCTGCCCCGGTATGCTACGCTAGCCAAATTATATACTATCAACCAAAATTCTATACAGTCTGTGGAACCCTTGCCTCCATCTCATCCGGAGGAAGGTAACGGCTCTGAGAAAATCATGGAGGATTGGTGTCAGCAACTACATTTGGGTACTGACTCCACTCCCTCCCACCAGAAACAGGGAGTCTACCGGGTGGTTCAAGAGTACGAGAGAGTGTTTAGTAAACACCCGTTAGACTTCGGGCGAGTCAAGGGGGTAGAACACCACATCCCCACGGGAGACCATCCTCCCATAAAAGAGAGGTATCGGCCCGTACCCCCTGCACACTATCAACACGCCAAGGGGATGCTTAGAGACATGAAGGAGGCTGGGGTAATCAGGGATAGCTGTAGCCCCTGGGCAGCTCCACTAGTCTTGGTCAAAAAGAAAGACAACACCATGAGAATGTGTGTAGATTACCGGAAAATTAACCGTATCACACACAAAGATGCGTACCCCTTACCAAGAATAGAGGAGTCTTTGGCTGCTTTAAAATCTGCTAACTTCTTCTCCACCTTGGATCTCACTAGCGGGTACTGGCAGGTTCCTGTAGCAGAGGCGGATCGGGAGAAGACCGCATTCACCACCCCGATGGGACTTAGCGAGATTACCTGCATGCCGTTTGGACTCTGCAACGCACCAGGAACCTTCCAGCGATTGATGGAGTGCTGTCTGGGACACCGGAACTTTGAGACGGTCCTGTTATACCTGGACGATGTCATCGTCTACTCCAAGACCTACGAGGACCACCTGAAGCACCTGGCGGAAGTGTTTGAAGCTCTGGCAAGTTACGGCCTAAAGGTGAAACCTTCCAAGTGTCACCTCCTGAAGCCAAAGGTGCAGTACCTGGGACACGTGGTGAGTGCTGACGGAGTGGCTCCCGACCCTGATAAGATCACCGCAATTAAGGAATGGCCAAGCCCCTCCAGCGTAAAGGAAGTGAGGCAGTTCCTCGGGTTGGTAGGCTACTACCGAAGGTTCATTCCCGGTTTCACCAAAAAGGCAGCTCCTATGCAGGACCTCCTGATAGGCCAGTCCAGGAAGGCCAAGAACCAGAAGCCGCCCTTCAGATGGGAGAAGTTGGAAGAAGAGTCCTTCCGCCAGCTAAAGATGGCCCTCACGGGGGATGAAATCCTGGTGTACCCTGATTATAGCCAGCCCTTTATCCTCTACACCGACGCCAGTAACATCGGGCTAGGAGCCGTACTGTCCCAGATCCAGCAGGGGAAAGAACGGGTAATTGCTTACGCCAGCCGAAAACTGCGACCCACCGAAAGAAACCCTGAGAATTACAGCTCATTTAAGCTAGAGTTCCTGGCAGTGGTGTGGGCAGTCACCGAACGCTTTAAGCACTACCTCGCTTCTTCCCGGTTCACCGTGTACACGGATAACAACCCGTTGACACACCTGGACACTGCAAGACTCGGTGCCCTAGAGCAGAGATGGATGGCCCGCTTGTCCAACTATGAGTTTACAATCAAATACCGGGCAGGACGCTCCAATACCAACGCAGACGCCCTGTCCAGGATGCCAAACCTACCGGACGTAGGGGAAGATTCAGAGGAAATGGAAGAAGTTGAGCTCCCCGCGTTCCACCGTCATGGGACTATCCAGTATTCCCACAGTGTAAGAAGTAAGCAAACCGCTACGTTCAACCCCTTACCTCATTACAACTGGGTGGAGACGCAAGACAGTGACCCTGCCGTCCGTCTGGTAAAGGAGATGCTGACTCGGCCAGATGCACGCCTTGACCCAGACGCTCCGGAGGAAGCCAAGCAACTGTGGGCTGAGAAGAGTCGACTGTTCCTTTACAAGGGAAAGTTGTGCCGCAGAATGGTTAACTCCCGGACGCATGAACTAATCTGGCAAGTAGTGGTGCCAAGAAGAGACGCAGCTATGGTGATGGAGGCATACCACGACGGAGCTGGGCATTTCGGATGGAAGAAGCTGGAGTTCCTGCTGCGCGGGCGGTTCCATTGGGTAGGCATGAGAGGAACCATCGAGAGGTGGTGCAGAGACTGTGGCCCATGCAACTTAAGAAGGAGGGACCGTGCCAGCCAGAAGACTCCCCTGCGGTCCATCATCACCAGACAGCCGTTGGAACTGGTAGCCTTGGATCATGTAAAACTGACCCCAAGCAGAAGTGGCTACGTGTACGCGTTAACCATCGTGGATCACTACTCCCGGTTCTTGGTTGTCGTCCCCGTCAAGGACTTAACGGCTCACACAGCAGCTAGAGCCTTCCAGCAGCACTTCTGCCGTCCGCATGGGTACCCGGAGCAGGTGCTGACGGACCAGGGGCCTGCCTTTGAAGCGGAGGTCTTCCAGGAGTTCTGCACCCTGTATGGATGCCGGAAGATAAGAACAACACCCTATCACCCGCAAACTAATGGACTTTGTGAGAAAATGAACCAGGTGGTGATAGATCTCCTGAAAACATTGCCCCTGGAGGAACGCAGTCTGTGGCCTGAGAAGCTGCCCGACCTGGTGGACCTATACAACCACATCCCTGTAGGTTCCACCAACTGTACCCCGGCTTACCTAATGAGGGCAAGACCTGGTAAGCTTCCTGTTGATCTGGAGATGGGAGTCCTGACACCCGAGGACACTTCACCAGAAGCCAACTGGGACACAGAGAGGCAGCAGCAATACCGAAAAGTACAGGAGAGCGTGGAGCGTAGTCTCTGTCAAGCTAGGGAAAGACAAGAGAAAACTTACAACCAGCATGCTCCCGCTGTTCCCCTGGTGCCCGGAGAGCAGGTCTTGAAGAGGAAAAGACGGCTCCACAAGTTGGACGACCAATGGGAGAAGGACCCGTACACCGTACTGCCCTCAAGCCACGACAACCCAAAGATCTGTACAATCAGTAAAGACGGAGGGGAAACCACAGCCATTGTATCCCGGGATCACCTAAAGAAGTGTCCCGAACAGCTACGGAACCCTGAAGAGGAACAAGAGGACCCTCGACCCGTAGAGGAAAGGGAAGATATGGTTAGTACTGTGCTCGGAGACTTCCCTCGGTCTTGGACTCAAGTCAATGGTGCTGTTGTGGTACCCGTCCTCACGTTCCTCCAACCAGCATCCCAAGTGCCTACGGAGACACAGGTAGAACTGGAAGAACAGCCGGTCCAGGAGGCAGAAGGCCCCACACAAGCAGACCAGGAAAATCAACCCTCTGCTTATAGTGAGCCTGCCATACCCCTAGTGAGCCAAAGAGTCCGTAGACGGCTGCCCAGTTTACCCTTGACAGCTCCTATACCCTGTAGCTCAGGACCCATCAACCAGCTCCGTAGGTCCACTAGGGTCACTAGAGGCCAGCTGCCCATACGGTGGAGGATCTAAATGTTCAAGCTATTTTATTAATGTTTACCTGTTTATTGTTGCTTGTGTATAATTATGTGTTTCTAGTTATTTATAGGAGTCTTTGGTGGATTTACCGGGAATCCTTTGTGCATATAGTTGGAGCGTAACCCAGGACGGACTGAAAGACTGTTAAGGACTCGGGGCAGGACAGACCCCTACCTGGTTACGTCTCCCTGTGTTGGTGAAATGGACACCCTTGTTTTCCTCAAAAGTTACACCCGGTTGCGGACACGCCGTGACCACCTTATGTGTTGTCTCTATTAGAATGTTATTGTTTGCACCTTGTTATGTTTACAAAAGTATGTTTAGTCCCGGAGTACTAACTTTCACTAGGGGGGAATGTGGCACCCCAGGGGTCTGGTCTCCACAGTAATAGCAATGTTATGTCTGAGAGCAGGTGGGAGGTCTCTTGGTCAGGAATCCTATTCATGCCACACCTCCTGCCCTGTCCTGGGAGGGGAAGGACTTCCCCTATATAAAACTGGGGCTGAGGCAGGGTTAGAGAGAAGAAGAGGAGCAGCTTAGGAAAGAAAGATCAGGAGCTCAGTGGGAGCAGTGCTAAAAGGAATCAGGGGCTGGCAGCTGAAGAGCTCGCCCTGATTGAAGAGTTACCACCGGACCCGGAGTCCGAGGCTGTGGGGATTAACCCTGACCCAGCAGCAGAAACCGACCGGCAGGGGATTTCAGGTCCTCTGGCCAAGAATCCCGAAGGCACGGTCACACGCATGGGACCAGCACCGCCGTCGTGGAGCGGAAGCCACTAGAAGGCCCCGAGTCACCGGCCATACGGGTGAGCACCACACGGTACACTCAGGGACGTGGGCTACCTTTACCCGCCTCTAGCAAGGAAGCCAGAAGAGTACAATTAGTTGGGGAGGCCTACAACTCCGCCTGGCCAAGGGGGATCCCATCTGCTCAAGGACTGACCAGGCCCCGACCGCTAGCCAGTACTCCGGGAGGGTCTATCTTTGTCACCAGTAAAGACCCTGAACTACACCGCATCGTCTCTGAGTGGTTCCTGCTACCCCCCATCATCCACGTCGGCTGCCCTGAGGCCATACCCCTCCCGTTGGGGGTTTCACCATCCACGCTGCACCATCCTTCCACCGGCCTCAGCGGTCTGCCCTGCAGTGGCAGCTCCATAGCTGCATTCAACGGGTGGCGTAGTCATCTTACATCTACTGCTAATATACCGCCACTTAGTCTGACTCCCTGGGCACGGACCGGGTCATCGCCACGAGACTACTACCCCTATCTGATCCGGCTCCGGGTAGGCTCCCGTGTGCGCAACGCTGCGCGACTCAGGCCCAGGGGCGAGTCACTACATTCCAGAAAGTTGTACATAATGTCCTGACTCCCCTGTATATACCAAAGAACATAATATACACCCTAAAATATAACTTTTAATGGATATTTTAAAAGATAATATCAATAAATAGGGGACAAAAATCCAGATAAAAGTATGGGGGAGGGGTAACAGTAAGGTAACACAGATGGCATCCAAACTCACTCTATAGGGCCCTACAGGGAGGAATGCCCTACCTAGCAGTGGAATAATCACCCTAATATGTCGACGTGGTGTCCCCGCTCCACAGAGGTTGTCCCTTACCTGTCCCTACCAAACCCCTATACAGACGTACAAACATAAAAAACAAAAAGCATCCCAATGGTAGGAGGCCAGACAGTCATATTAAAAACTTGACATGCTGCAAAAAATGTACAGAACCATGCATCAGTTATGATAAGGTAGGAGTAAAATATCAGTAATTCTCCATATAATTTCTCTAAATTGTTGAACATTAAAAAACACCAAGATAATAGGTGACTATAGGCCAAAAAATTGAAAAAGATAACCATCAGTCAGTATCGATATTTCCCAAAAACAGTGAATAATAAGAGAGGTTAATGTAAGCAACTCTTCAATATATCTCAATCAATGTGAGCAGTAACTGAAAAATACCAATAAATTGTTATATTATTCAACATTTCTTAGAAAAGAGCCATTATAATAGCCACAAATATTCTGCCAATCTAGAGAGAGAAAATAAACGATAAGTTCATATCAAAACCTCAATACACTGGTAAACTGCTAAATTGCAGACTTATCTGATGCCAGTCCATTGATAGTCCCAGTATGTGCTAAAGTCCCTGTCGCCCCCTCCAGTCGTTTCGCCCCCTCCTCAGTCGGGACTCATCAGGGGACAATAACAGGAGTACACCATAATAGGTCGGGCTGAGTGGAAAAATGAATATATCCAGTCTGGTGAGTTACCATGTGAGGGAGCCTGGCCACTCACCCATATTTATATAACCCCATATCTGAAGTGCGCGCCGAATCAGATGTTTACAATATCCGGCGCAGCTGAAGGTCCCACCTCAGACAAAATGAAGCATCACTTCCACCGCGAAGTACCGCTGGAACGCATAGTGCACTCCAACAACACAGTCAGAATGTAACTTCCGCCCGCGGCAAGCATGAAACGTCATTTCCGCTGCGCGGTATCAGTGGAACGCAAATGCGCGTCACCAATGTTAAAGTGAGGACCGCTATCTGGAAAGGAGAATAATGTAAGTTCCACCATATGAAAAGGATGGAACGCATTAAGCACTCAACCAGGCACGCAAAGATTACTCCAAAATCAGGAGCAAATAAACAACCCCCAGATAAGAGCCAAGCTCAAAAAAATCCACAATCCAAATAATGTGCATTAAATGTTCTTCGGAGATTAGCTGCTAAATAGTATATATGCCAGGATCAAGCGCTAAGAAAAAAGGGAGGTATTTAGGGATATATCCTCTTTTCTCACAGAAAACAGTGCTGTAAGCCCAATAAACCGTACGTCTTTAGAAAAGTTGATATATTAAAGACTATCATAAGATATTTATAGTCTAATTGTCCCAGCTTCATGGACCAAGGATACCGACCATGAGAAAAATATATACGATCATTGTAATACATGACGCAATGCCGATAGTGATTTCTAAAAATTGGGTATAATAAACGAGCAGACTTTAAACGAAGCTAGAGAAGTTCAATTGTTTATTTATACCTCCTGGATTTTGATTTTGGGACTCCAACCAGAAAATCTATCTGCATTCTCTCTGCAGGATCATTCTGTCCCAGTCACCCTGGCGGACCGATGGACTGATGACTTCAACAAAGCAAAATGAGATAGAGTTTAGGTCTCCACCATGGTAGGTATTTATGTCTTTCGCTAGGAGTGTATCCCTTTTATTTCTACTATCACCTATATGTTCTCCAATACGATTTTGAATTGCCTCTTAGTTTTAAAACAGGGCAGGTGCAAGTGCAAAGATATACTACACCTGCAGTTGTACAGTTAGCAAAATGTTTGTTCTTATATATCCGTTTAGTTGGAGAAAGTATCTGAATGTGAGATAAATTTGAAGAAACTGCAGTGGCCACATCTGAAGGTACCAACAGATCTTCTATCCAACCAGGTACCCTTCCCTCTTTGGTGATGATTTACTCTCACATGCATAATGTTTTTTATATAATTTTCTCTATATATATTTTTTTCAGACTACCCAGTAAAATTTCAACAAGTATATATTCTCTTCTGACATTTTCCTCTTGTGTCTCCATTTCTTTTTCTCCCCTTTTTATTTTCTAGATATCTTTTTATGTATTATTATTTATCTTTATTTTATTTATTATTCCTTTTTACTTATTTTACTTATTTTATTATTTTTTTATTATTTTTTTCCTCCCAATATCCTTTTATTTTCCTCTTGGTTATCTCCCTCTAGCCTTTATTCCTCCTTCTCTCCCTTTTTTTCGTATGTCCCCTATACTTGATTATGTTAGACCTTACTACTCACGTTTTCTACTACCGTGGTGAGCTGTATTTCCTACATGCGCCTTATTTTTCATTGCACATGCGCCTCTTCACTTCGGCTTTTCTCGTTCTTTTCCGCCGCGAGTCGACTCGCGCCTGCGCACTAACATCTGTTATACTGGTCACCACGTCACCGGAAGTGAGCACACACGCCCCTTTCTGGCGCGTACTTAAAGCAGTATGGATACCGCTTTACACAGCGGCAATTACCGAGACCTCACGCTTGGACGACGGGACCCCACAACCACCAGGTAACGCTATTACTTTCTCAATTTTAGTAATACTATGGAAGCTTATTACCTGGCACACTTGGGACATCACCCTTTTCTTTAGTCCTGTATTTGTGAGAGTGTGAAATGTGATAACAGCAGGAGAGCACTAGGACCCTGTGACTTTTGCCTGGCTGGGCTCAGAGGAGGGGCAGTGCTAGAAACTGTGTGTATTCTTAGAGCATCTGATGTGTGAGTCTAGACAGGAAGTCTGTGAAAAGGAGCTGCAAGAAGACGCTGTCTTTACACTCTTCTGTGTGGAGTTTGTTTTACCCCTAACTCTGTTTAAGGACAAGTGCAGAGCTGGGGAAGCTGTGTGGCTCTGTGGAGTTTTGTGGAAGTCCATGCTGAGTGGATTATAGACTTTGTGCTGAAGGAGTCACGTATCGAATGATGAAGGGACTGAGGAATCCATTTCTGTTACGGAGCATGCGGATGGTGTACTGGATAAGAGGGAGAGACTTCGGGAGGAAAGAAGATTTCTAGTTCTATTTCCACTGAGAGGATATTGACAAGACTTTGTGAAGAGATCTTCCCAGACCTTAATCTGAGGCTTCAAGACTAAAGTCCCCGGCGTGTGGGCTCGGCATCGGCCGACAAGACAAGGAATTTTTGCTGTTTTGTGAACTTTGTTTTTGTTTTGGCGCCAACGTTTTCCGGGACTAGCTGCAGCCACCGTGATTCACAGGCCTGTGATAGACTGCATCTGAGGTTAATGGTACCATAACTTTAAGATATCCGGATATCCTGATAATAAGGGTATAAGAGCAATTGATATAGTTTCATGCATTATTATTGTTCATAGTGGTAGGATTGTATGCAGTGTGCCATCTCAGGGGGTCCCCATAGACCGCCCTCACTAGACTGACACAGTGTTTAGGTAAAATTGTTCCAGATCTCTAGAATAATTCACACAAGCTGGAAACCTTGAGATTGGCACATTGATTTCAGCTTTTGCTGATTGTGTGTATTTAGTAGGGACAGTGTCCCAGGCAGAACCTGAGACTGATTCATTCAATACTGAATTTTAGTCTAATCCCTGTTTTAGTAAAGAAAGTGTTGTTTATTTCTGTCTCTGTCTCAGTTTGTGACTCACTGGATCTCTCTCAGACCTCCGGTCATTACATATTTATGGCTTGTAGATACTACTCTCGGTTATACATATATATCTTCTATTGGGTGATTTCTCTTTTATCTATGTATGGTTTCTATTATGGAGACACTAGAGTTATTCAGTGGAACTCTCTTCCATGAATTTTTCTGAGAATTTTTTTCCCGAGGATTCTTTTGATATTTTTTAGATAAAGAGCTTTTTTTGATGATTTTTTCTGATGTATTTTTCTGATGAATTTTTGATGAATTTCTGATGGACTTTTTTGATGGATTCTTGATGGAGTTTTGACCCCAACCCCTAATGCTGCTGTGCAATATATATGAATCACATGCTATGCTATATTATATGTGTAGAATGTAGAATTTGCTTATAAATTCTGTTTGCTATATCTACATATTATTTTTCATATTTTAAGTTGGTGGTTTTGATATACTGTATGTAAAAATATTTAATATACATAAAAAGATTTAGCATATGTCATTATATTATTTTTGCTTTATATTGATTTTTTGTTTTTTTGTATATACACAGATACCTTGAAAAAGGCCAATATAGGCCGAAATGTTGTGTTTATGTATCTGCTTTCGTGGGTCTGATCTACCACTAACACTCACAGTAGTGACAGCCAGTGCCCCCTATTACCGGTATATTGACAGCCAAATCTTTTCCACTGAAATCACACCAAGGCAGTATGCCAAGCTCCATGGTTTCCTATCTTACCCCCACTCAGATCTGCTCTTTTCTGCAGGTCTACACACAAAAGTCACCATCTAGAGATCTACGCTTAATAGCTGTTTGCTGCACCTGGTGCTAATGCACCAAGCTGGCAGACAACCAAGAGCCACACATGATGGGCCTGCGAACCACATATGGCTCCCGAGCTACAAGTTGGGAACCCCTGATCTAAGCCATTCCATTGTAGCTCTGATAGTATGTTTAGGGTCGTTGTCTTGCTGAAAGGTGATCTACGACTCCATCTCAAGTCTTTTGCGTCCTCTAACAGGTTTTCCTGCAGGATTATCCTGTATTTAGCTCTATCCATCTTCCCATCAACTCTGACCAACTTCCCTGTCCCTGCTGAAGAAAAGCATCCCCACAGTCTGATGATGCAAACACCATGTTTGATGGTGAGGATGGTGCTTTCAGGGTAATGTGCAGTATTAATTTTATACCACACATAGCATTTTGCATTTAGCCCAAAAAATTCTGCTTTGATCTCATCTAACCAAAGCACCTTCTTCCACATGCTAGCTGCATCTCCTAAATGCCATTTTGCTAACTCTGAACGGGACTTCTTATGGCTTGCTTTAAAAAATGTCTTTCTTCTTGCCACATTTCCATAAAGGCCAGATTTGTAGAGTATACAACTAATAATTGTCCTGTGGACAGATTCATCCACCTGAGCTGTGGATCTCTGGAGCTCCTCCAGAGTGACCATAGGCCTTTTGGCTGCTTCTCTAATTAGTGCTCTCCTTGCTTGGAATGTCAGTTTAGGTGGACGGCCATGTCTTGGTAGGTTTGCTATTGTGTGTCTGAGATGTTCAGAGTTTGGGCTATTTTTTTATAACCTAACACTGCTTTGCTATTCTCCACAACTTTCTCCCTTAGAAAGTGACGCGCCCCCTGGGCCGTGGGGTACTCGGCAGCCGGGCCTATGGCTGCTTGCTGGGGATATCATGGTGGCTGGCTCGGTCCGTGACCCTGAGCGATCAGTGCAAAAGGGGAATATTTCTATATGGTGTTTTGGGATTTTTTGTGACGCCACCTGTGGTGTCTGGTGAGGATCACCAGCGCTGCAACAGTCCTCTGAGGCTGATGTTAGGGCAGCTTGTGATGGGACAGCTCCCCACAGGTGGAGCAGGCCTCAGGGCAGTGAAGTGGGAGAGCGTTGGTTGCGCTGGGTGTTGTAGTGCAGGGGGAACAATGGCGCCGGTGAAAGGGTGGACGGGAGGCAGTGCGGTGCAGTCATCCAAGATTTTACTCACAGTTATTAAGGCAGTCCACAAGTGCACTGTACAGGTGAAGGCCTCCCGTGTCGCGCTGCGTTCACCGTGCAGGGGTTCAGTCCTTCCTCAGGCAGCTTGGGAATACCTGGCAGAACCCCACTTTCTCGTGTTCCTACTTTGACTGTGTTTACAGTAGGTCCTTCTCCCTCCTACCCTGCGCTGCCCACTCTGAATCCCGTTCGGGTGCTCTGAAGTCCTTCCTGTACGTTGGATCCAGGACCTACTTGACCCGCCTGGGGATTAGAATGCGGCAACGATCCCTCTGTCTTCTGACAGATGCGGGGCGTACGGGTGCCGTCCTGCGCACGCCGTACCCCCTGGGATCCTGTCTTAGATCGGAGCCTACTCCCTGCTCCCCTCCTGGGCCTCCTGACTTGGCCCTCCTTGTGAAGCAGAGCTCCTAATGAGACTCTGCCCCCGGACTGTTCTTCTGAACTGTCCTGAGCTGTTCTTCTGAACTGCTCTCACTGTCTAATCTGCCATCCTAAGATGGCTTCCCTATATATACTCTCTACTAAAGTGCTTCCTTTAACTACTTCCTCCACCCACACCCACTACGGTTCCCCCTACCTTTGGGTTCCCCCCACTCCAGCCAGGGACAGGGCTCAGCAGCTGCGCTCTGCATGTTGCCCCTCCAGCCAGCCTGGAGTAGTGTAGTTTTGGATGCAGGTGTTTGGGGTTCCGTGCAGCCTCCCACCTTACCTGAGAGAAGGGAGACACCACACCTCGGGGTGAGGTGCAGTACCTCTGTGGCGACTGAACCCTCAGGGGCGCCACAAAAGCATATCACAGATTCAGATTTATGTTTTTAAACTATTTAGGAAACCATGTATCATTTCCTGTACACTTCACAAATACTTGCTACTTTGTGTTGGTATATCACATAAAATATCAATAAATTACATTTAAGTTTGTGAGTGTAACGTGAAAAATGTGGAAAAGTTCATGGCATTGTACTGTTTCAAGGCATTGTACAGTAGATATGAGCTGGATAGATGGAAGTTAGATAAATAGATCTACAGGAGATAGATAGGTTGAGGATATATAGTTCGATTGGCGAACACCGACAGAAAAGGGCCCCTGAGCAAGCACAATATACGGGCCCTTTGCAGCCTGAGAACTCATCATAATGCACAATTCCGCCTGCCTTGAAGGTGGTAGTGGCCCCTTTACCTTTGGGCCCCTGTGTGGCTGCACAGGTTGCACCAATGATGTGTCCGCCCCTGAGATAGATAGATAGATAGATAGATAGATAGATAGATAGATATATGAGATGACTAGACATGATAGGTATTTGATAGATAGATTGATATGATAAGAGCTGGATAGATATGAGATGGAACAGATAGATAATAGACAGATATTAGCTGGATAGATATCAGATAGAAAAATAGATAAACATGAGACGGATAGTATATGTTCTTTCAACATAGGGAAACAATTTCTCTATTGTTATCCTGCATGTTCACATACTCAGACAGTTGTCACCATTGAGAAATACCAAGTCTTTATACCTTACAGGCCGGCAACACCTTTCACATGTGAGCTGAGCAGTAATTTGCTAAGGGAGTGGAACAATGGCTTTACCATCCCTCCAAGGTGGAGTAGTGAGTAAATAAGTAGCTTTTACACTGCAGAAGTCTCAGTATTGCCAAGCCTGTCGCTGCTCCAGTATTACACAGCCCTATTGTCTGCAGACCTCATACAATGGCAACCACCAATGCAGCACCTCCTGTATATGGAGATATCTCTCCACTACCATCAGGGCTAAGAACTTTTACTTCTTTTCCGGATTTCCTTATGATACTTGAATTTGTAAGTATTAATACTAGAAAGATGTTGTTTCTTTATAATGTGGGTTTAGGATGGAAACATTCAGGTAAGAAAAGGAAATGTTCTCTTTTCTCATTCTGCTTTGCTTTTACATTTGTGAATGTTTTATGTGATTTTGCAGCATATAAACCTAATCAAGCATAGTTCTGTATGAATATGGAATATCTTAGCATTCTTCCATTTCTTTTAAAGGTGATGATGACGATATACATTAGTCTAAAGTTAATCAGATCAGACGATTTCAACCATAAAGGTCGTTTTTCAGGTGAAATCTCACAATGAGCGATCATTTTACGTGACCAATGTTTATAATCAATTGGAAAGAAGTCTGCGGTACTTAAAATTTTTATTAGATAGTTACTATTTCACAAAAGATCTTTGTCAGAACATTCCCAGAAGATTCCCAGAAAGATTATTTGTCCTCCACCCAATGTCATCAAACTAGATAGCTAGTTTTAAGGACTGTATTAGTCAATAGGGACTAAAGCTCCCCTTACACATTTGACTAATGTTGGCCACATCTGCTGGTATCAATGGGATTGTCATGTGTATGGGGGGAACTGGTCAACTGATTGTCGGAATAAATGTCGATTGGGCAAGTCCAATATCGGTCCGCTGATCACTTTGTTCTCAGGGAGATAAGTCGCCGGCAGAAATGTCTTAGCTCAGTGAGCATCCTGTGTGTGAGAGAGCTGGCCGAGATGGCTTTTATTGGACGTCTGTTATTTTTATATAGTTAGCGACATGAATGCATAAAAGGTGATAACTTTATGTTTTACAGGAATCTGATCCCTTATCAATGGAGGAGGTATCTGCTTTTAATTACCCCTTTCCATATTCCCTTTTTACATTTTATGGATTTAATGGGATTCTCTGCTGTGGACAATCTCCAGTTGAGACCCTTTGATTAGCCATAATCTGTGGGAGAATCTGGCATTAAGCGTTCGATTTTTGTCCACCTCTTGAAACTATTTATTTTTTTACTTAAATGCATGTATTTGGGGCTAAAAATAATTCTTGCTTCCCTGCGCCTTCAACTTTGATGTGGACTGTGTTCATAAATCAACTAAGAGGAGCTCAGAAAAGACAGATAAATAAGTTGCCGGCAGCTCGCAATGGTCTAAAAAGACCTTCCATGACGTAATTTAGTCATGTGATGGGTCACTAGATGGTCGCGTGACCTGTCACATGACTAAATGACGTCATGGAAGGTCCTTTCACACCACCGCGAGCCGCAAAAGACACTGGACGCGAGACCGGACGTAGCAGAGAAAAGACCACGGGCCATCAGAAGGTAAGTATAATGTTTTTTATTTTTTATTTTTTACCACTTTTACTCTTTTTGGTCACACTATATAAATCCATGCCAGTTGCATGGATTTATATAGTGTGACCAAGTTGTCAAGCACTTTCCAAGTGATGCTAAAATTGCTTGGAAAGCGCTTGTCAACCCGCATGCGGAAATGCATGTGAAGAACGCTTCACATCTGATTGTCCCTGGCAGAAAAAACGCATGTACAATCTGCATGTACAATCCGCATGTACAATCCGCATGTGTTTTTTCTGCCAGGGAGATGCAGAAACGCTCAGGAAAAATCCAGAGCATTTCTGCATCGTGGGCACATAGCCTTAAAGTAGTTGACAACTCTAATTAGAAAATATTATTCAAGTGTATATTTCTCAGGATTTATATATAACAGTACTATATGTGTTTCCTAAAAGTCCAAAATCTTAGTTCCTTTTTTTGCAGGTTATTCTCATTAAAACTCTCATTCTCATTTTAACCACTTCCTCTTCTACTCATGTACCCTTGACCTGTTATGGTCCAATGTGGTTTTACTACCTGATACCTTCACTCTGCCCAACATACCCGGCGATCCCATGATCCCGTCCCTTGAAATAAAAACTCCACAACAAGTTATTTGTTGGATAAATTGTGGCCACAGCGGCCATTTATTAACAAACAACAAATAACAATGAAATAAAATATCAGTATATCAATATATATATCCATATATATATATATATATTTAAGGAGGGAGGGTTCTTGGAGCTAATAGATCTGGCTTTAAATTCACTATAACATTGCACCGCTATGTTACCCCCAGCCGTTCAGCACCAGCTCGAGGGCACCAAAAGACCTCCACGTTCCGTGGCAGGCCAACCAACTACCAAAATGCTCCCGAGGTAAAACCCCGTCCAGAGCCCATAACCGACTGCCAGATCACCTCCCCACTCAATTTAACCAACTCTAAGAACCCCACCCCCCACCAACCAAGCCACTGTGACAAAGAAAAACAGAAAAGAATCATTCAATATACTTTAACAATACTCAGAAAAAGAGGGAGGGAGGGTGGGTGATTGCCTCTGCACTTTTCCCTTATATATCCCCCCTCCAACTACCAGCGCCCCTCTTCCCATTACCCAGTCCCAGAACCCCACTATTCAAATCCAAACAAAAAGGGGGTGGGGTAAAACCTCCAGGCCAAACCCCGGTCATGGGTTGCTTCCCCCTAGCCTTGCTGTCTCCAGCCCCCTCCTTGACCTGTTATGGCCCAATGTGGTTTTACTACCTGATACCTTCACTCTGCCCAACATACCCGGCGATCCCATGATCCTGTTCCCTGAAATAAAAACTCCACAGCAAGTTATTTGTTGGATAAATTGTGGCCACAGCGGCCGTTTATTAACAAACAACAAATAACAATGAAATAAAATATCAGTATATCAATATATATATCCATATATATATATATATATATATAAGGAGGGAGGGTTCTTGGAGCTAATAGATCTGGCTTTAAATTCACTATAACATTGCACCGCCATGTTACCCCCAGCCGTTCATCACCAGCTCGAGGGCACCAAAAGACCTCCACGTTCCGTGGCAGGCCAACCAACTACCAAAATGTTCCCGAGATAAAACCCCGTCCAGAGCCCATAACCGACTGCCAGATCACCTCCCCACCAACTCCAAGAACCCCACCCCCCACCAACCACGAACAGCCCTGAAACCTCAGGCTTGTGCGTGCCCCAAAGACACCAATGCCCTTTCAATCCCCTCCTGAATTGAAAGAGCCCAAAGATCCATGCCAATATCGTTGATATGTACTCCGTCCTCCAACCACAAATTTCTGACTCCGGATTACAACTCCAAATACCTAACACTTATGCCCCCATTCCTGGACACAAAGCTAGACAAAGCTATTTAATTTTATCCGTGCCCTGTTTATGCAATTTTCCGATCTGACCGCCCGCTATTTTTTCCTGGGGACTATATCCGACCACACTGTTATAACCCCCGGAAACGAAGTCCACAATCTCAAGAAATCGAAACGGATATCCCGAATCAACTCCCTTACCGGCCTTGCCCCTAAATCGTTCCCCCCCAGATGCACAACTAAAATATCCGGTACTCTGTCCCATCTCGCAGCCTTATGAACCTCCCCCAAAAACCGGTTCCATAACATGCCCCTAAAACCTAGCCACTTAATAATCACTTGTGCCCTCGGAAAGCCCAATTGCCTACCGTCACGCCTGACATCGGCACGCCGTGCCCCCCAATGCACTTACGAGTGTCCAAGAATCCAAGCTAAGGTGGGAACTTCACCTAAAAGAATGATAAACAAGCATATTCAACAACTGTTTTACAACTAACAAAGTACTGTGTCAACTAGCGGCGAACATATGTCAAATAACGGTCTGAACTCCATCTTCCGATCCGTTTTATCACCTCCGCCCCCAAGCCACGCCTGCTAGCCTCAGACGCAGCGCCAATCCTAAAGGAATACGAACCATAAACCTCCGGGCTAAGGCCCAACTCCTGCACCCCTTTTTTAAGACCGCTATAAATTGGAAACGGGAAAGAAATGACCCGTCACAATGACGTAAGAGTGGGCCGGATCTCCCTGTTCACAATTGCCAATAAGCCTATAAGCACCTTCTTGGACACATCAGAGCCCCGTACACTCTTCCTAAAATGACCCGCTTACCTCTACCAATCTGATCAGTTTTAGACCGTCTAATCCAAAAATCAATGCCCCAGGCCCAAGAACTCATGTCTTCGGCCAATAGCCCTCCTTCCCTATTCTTGCTGGGGGTGACCAACTCCCCTACTCTCATCGCCCCGAAAAATGCTAAGGCAAAGGCTAACTTAAACAGCGCTGCCTCAAAAACAGAACAACAAATGCTCTCCAAAACCAGACCTAACCTTTCTAACATACCAAACGTTACTGGTCTACGCTTATCAAAAATCTTGTTACCCTTTTGAAAACCTCTGAGTGCCTGCCTGACCAAAAATTATCTAGTGACATCAGTCCAACCCTGCAACTTAAAACCAAAAGCCAGCCCGGCTATAAATTTGCTAATTCTGGATGACGACCACCCTAAATCCACAGTCTTACCTACAAAAAGCAAAACCGCCAACGTCCTATCCTCATCACTCCCTAATGCCCCCCACTGCGACACCCAGCTTTGCCATACTCGCCACGATGTCTCATAAGCCGCCCAGGTTGAACTTGCCACCGACTCCTGAATCAATCTTCCAGCTTGTGCAAAACCATCTGCCACAACTGCGAAGGGCATTCCACTCCTGCGACTTCTGCCTCTGGTGCCAGCGAACGGAAACGCTCCCACTGGAAACGAGACAAAGCATCCGCTATAGAGTTTTGGACACTGGGCACATGTACCGCCGAGACCCATGCATTCAGTTCCAAACACCGTAGTACCAGTTCCATAACCAGCTTGATAACCGGAGGAGACGAGGCCGATAAGCTGTTAATCACTGCTACTACGCCCATGTTATCACAATGGAACCTGACTCTCCGATTCAAAAAGAACTCACCCCAAATCGAGACTGCAACTACAATTGGGAATAATTCCAAAAGAGCGAGATTCTTTGTAAGACCCCTCTCCTTCCAAGAATCGGGCCATTTACCGACGCTCAACTTTCCCCTACAAAAAGCTCCATATCCAACTCCGCCTGCCGCGTCCGTGTAAATCTCGCAATCAAAGCTGTTCAGAAACTCCTGCTGAATCAACGACCTGCCATTGTAAGTGTCCAAAAAATGCTTTCACACCCCCAAGTCCTCTCTATGCTCTCTATTTAAGCGAATAAAGTGATGCACTGCCTGCACACCCGCAGTTGCCCTTGACAACCTACGACAGAATATTCTACCCATCGGCATGATCCTACAGGTACAATTCAATCTCCCTAGCAGCAACTGGAGCTCCTTCAATGTCACCTTACGCAGTTTTCCAATTCGCTCAACCTCCTGCCTGAGTAACAACAATTTTTCTTCTGGCAATTGGCACTCCATGTGCTCCGTATCAATTAGAATCCCTAAAAAGCTTAAAACCGTACAAGGCCCCTCGGTCTTTTCTTTTGCCAAAGTTACCCCAAAGCGTTCAGCAACCCACTTCATGGCTGCTAACAAATTACCACAGACCAACGAATCTGGGGGACCTAAAAACAAAAAATCATCAAGATAGTGGATAACAGACCGCACGCCTGCAACATCCCTAACTACCCATTCTAAAAAAGTACTGAAGGTTTCAAACAATGAACATGAAATAGAACAGCCCATAGGCAAACACCTATCCAAGTAATAACTTTTGTTCCAAAAACAACCCAAAAGTGGAATGCTAGCCGGGTGAACAGGAAGGAGCCGAAACGCTGACTCAATGTCGGTTTTTGCCATCAGTGACCCAGGCCCGTACCTCCGAACCCATGCCATGGCCGCATCAAATGATATGTATTCGACCGAACATAAATCCTGGGCTATACCGTCATTAACCGAACAACCTTTTGGATACGACAAATGCTGAATCAGGCGAAATTTGTTTGGCTCCTTCTTAGGCACTACCCCCAGAGGAGAAATGACCGCACCTTCGAAAAGGCCCCGCCATGCGACCTAACTCCACCTCCTTTGCCAACTTAACCTCCACAACTTCTGGATGCACCGAAGCAGACCTTAAATTCTTAACTGAAAAAGGAACTTTATGGTGACGGGATCCTGAAACCCTCTGAAAAACCATCCCTAATAATCCTGGCCTTCAATTGATCAGGATATCTACTTAGAAAGGGGGCCATCTTTTCCATATTCACTGGAGTCACCCCCTTGACCGGGACCCACAGACATTCTCCCCTTTCCTTTTTTGTAACATTTTGCCGCCCCATGGGAGCTCCCGTTGCAATGGGAACAAATGTGCTTGAACTTACAGCCTGCCCCGTATTTGCACTGGCCGTCGTTAAATTGCCAGCACATTCCTGATTTTTCTTTACTTCCCTGCGCTCCCTGACTACCTCCACTTGTTCCTGCCGATTGACTCCCACTTCCTCCACTCCCGTGAAAGAACTGCCCGTATCTAGCGGGAGCCGTCATCTTTAACCAAAGGCCAATATCTTTTTGGTCCCACTTAATCTCGGGCCGTACCGCCTTCCTCTGCCTAAATTGCTCGTCATACCTCAGCCAAGTTTGTCCCCCATAAGTACGATGCGCTTCCCCGATGGCATCTAAATAACAAAATAAGCCTGAGCGCTTTTCAGGAAACTTTTCCCCTATGACCCCGGCAAAAATCGCGAATGCTTGAAGCCAATTCGTAAAAGTTTGAGGTATGAAGCGCCACCTCCGCTTCTCCTCCTCTTCCTTTTTGCTATCATCTTTTTTCCCCCTGTCCAAATTAAACTTCTCCAGGGGAAGGAGGGAGAAAATTTCCACGTATTCGTCACGCCAAATTTTCTCCTTCACTTCTTTTTTCAAATGTGCTCCTAATGGCCCCTCGAAGCACACATACACCTCCCCCTTTGCCCTGTCATCCAACTTCCCCGTATTGCCCTTGTCCTTCTCCGTCTGAACCGATACTGAAACCCCCGTAACTGCCCCTGCTGCACCAACCGCAGACCCTACCGCCACACCACTGGGTTGAAGCAACACCTCCTGGCCTGGTAACCAGGCTTCTGTTGGAGATGCCCTTGACCCACTCGCTGCTGCGTTCTCCATTCTCAGTAAAACCTGCGACATACTATTTAAGATTTCCCTAATACTTCTGTCCCTCCCAGACCAGCTAGACACCTCCCCTCTGGGGCAACAAAAGGACCACTAACTCCCCCTAGCGAAGCTGCCCCCACAGGCGACAAACAAGACATGGAGTTATACTCAAGCCGCTGCGCAGGTGCTGTGTCCCCGCCAGCCGTAAATCCTGAGTCCTGCCGATCAGTTCTTCCGCCCCGGTCGCTGCTGGAATCGGATCCGTCTGTTTCCATTCGCCGCTCAAGGCCCATGCCCCTGGCCTCCCCGTCACCAGGGGGGACCTGAACGGTCATGGATGCTGCCGGGTGTTGTCTCCTCGGTGACCGCCTCCCGCCGGACCGACTTGCAATCCTGGGTGTTGATCCGGGCCTCCTCCTGTTCCCAGACCCAGGCGCACGGGCCTGGTTCGTGCTGCCATAACCAACGCTGCCTGGCGGCTCAATGTTGCTGCCCGGTGGCTCCCTCTCCTCTGCGTCTTCCCTGTGAGCCAAGCAGCCGTGGATGCCCGGATTGCTGCCTGCCCGCCGATGCTCGCCTCCCTGGTGTCCTCATGGCCTTCCCAGCAGGCTCCCCGAAAGGAACATCGCCAGTGGTGCCTGTCATTACCGTCTCCGCTCCCACGATCGTCCCTTGCAGCTGCGTTGCGCATCGCAGCTGCGTTGCGCGTCGCAGCCGCGTTGTCCGTCGCAGCCGCGTTGCATGTCGCAGGTGCGCCGTGCCTGCGTCACTCATCTGAGGCCGGAACCTCTGTGTCCCGCGTCGCTCCTCCGTCGTGCTGAACATCAGGTGCGGCACTCACTTCCGGCGCGGCTCTGACTTCCGGTTTAGGCCGCGCTCCACGCCGAACAACAGCAACAGGCCAGCTGGATGGATTCCTGCCGGGGCGAGAGCGGCGGGCAGGAACCGCGCCATCTTGCTCTCCCCCCGCAGGGGCTCTGGGGCCTGCGCCTGTTCTGCGCTGATACCTCTGGGGATAGTCTCTTCAGAGCCGGGTCCTCCTGCTCCTTCTACTGACTCTGGCCTGCGCCTCCGAAATTCCTGCAGCTCCCAGCAATGCGGACAGCTGGGCCTCCAGCCATCCACCTCTTCTTGACCGTGCGACATCCTGAAGCTGGCTCACCAGGGATTCTACGGACGCCATGACAGGTGATTGCCTCTGCTGTTCCAATGGGAATGGCCGCTTTGCCGCACTTTTCCCTTATATATCCCCCCTCCAACTACCCGCCCCCCTCTTCCCATTACCCAATCCCAGAACCCCACTATTCAAATCCAAACAAAAAGGGGGTGGGGTAAAACCTCCAGGCCAAACCCCGGTCATGGGTGGCTTCCCCCTAGCCTTGCTGTCTCCAGCCCCCTCCTGGACAGCAGTTTCCATCATTCATCAATCTTTAGTTTGCTACAAAAAGTGGTAATAATAAATTGTCTGTCTAGAAAAGCTGTAGTTTGCAAATCCGTCTGGTAAATGACGTTGCTGGTCTTGAAAATGAACATTTTGTCAATTAAAGGGAATCTGTCAGAGGGTTTTTGCTGTGTAATCTGAGGACAGCATGAGGTAGGGGATGAGACACCAATTTCAGGGATGTGTCACTTATTAGGCTGTGTGCGGTTGTTTCCATACTATTAATGTTTTATCACCAGGAGATTATCATTGCCCAGACTAACTCCCAGTTGCTAAGTGGTCCAACCACGCCCCCTCCTCGGATAAGCAGCTTACTTTCAATTGACAATGTACACAGAAAGCTGTGGTTTTGGGTGGGGACAGTTTTGTGAGCTTTACTACATCTAAAACTCTGATTTTGTCAGAACGGCTGCACTCAGTAAACTAAGTGACAGATCACTGGATTAAGGGTCTCTTTTCCTACATTATGCTGCTCTCAGATGAGGTAGCAAAAACATGGTGACAGATTCCCTTTAAATTAGATCCTATTGGACCCTCAACTATTCTGTTGTACTGTATTTTTCTGCACAATGGTAATGTATGAGAAGGTGTAGAGGACCTGACATAGGCAGTGGATAACCATCAGAGTGACTGGATGACAGGGAGATGAACATGTAAGTTTGTGAGACATTAACTTCACATACAGATATTGCATATTAGGGTTCACCCAAAGTCAGCTTTTTTTTTGTTTTTTTCACTTTTTTTATTCTAACTAATGTCATAACTTATACTAATATGGATAAGTATAAGGAGGGACAGATTTTCCATGAGTAGATGTAGCCCTTGGGTACAGGGGATTTTATCAGGGTGGGATCAGTAGGCTCCATGAAGTTCTTATAGGCTATCAAACAACTAATAATGTTATGCAGTGATTTAATGCCTTTTTTCAATTAAAGTCATTTTAGGTAACATAGTGTTTAATTGTGTAGGAGGTGTGGTGTTTGGCGGGTTTTACTCATGGGAGAGGCCGTAAGCATGCTTGGGATTTTGATCTATAGGTTCCTGAGAATGACATGTTGTACTGATGACACAATAAAATAGCTTTAATTTGAGATGAAATAAATAATAATATCTCAGAGCATAACATATTTTATACAGAATGAAATCAAGTATTTTGTACTTGACAACCTGTGTTTGATATTATAAATATTTATACAATTAAAAAGTACATATGATATTTCATCTAAATCATAGATAGAATCTAACGTGTAGTTCATCGGCTGGGGTCTCGGTCACTCAAAAAGTCACTGCGGGCTAAACCGTAGGCTGATATACTCAATAAAAAGTCTATGAGCACAAACTCCGATGGAATGAAATGCTCACCCTATCTACCACAAAGATTATTTAATTATGTATTTGATTCACTTTTAAAGTGCCATCATAGTCAACAGCACATTACGGACTTTATCATCACTGTCCCCATTGCAGGCTCACAATTTAAATTCCATATCTGTATGTCTGTGGAGTGAGGGAATAAACCAAAGTCTCTGAAGAAACACCCAAACACGGAGAGAACATACAAACTCCTTCCAGATGTTGTCCTTGATAGGATTTGAACCCAGGACCCCAGCGCTGCAAGGCTTCAGTGCTAACCACTGAGCCACCATGCTGCCCCTTTGTAGAGTTGGTTAGATACTGTAGTGTGATGCTCGCAGCCCTGCCCTGAGAGATGGGGGTACTCGGAGCCGGGTCAGATGTTTGGTGGGTTGTTGCCGTGGCCTGTACCCGTTCCGTGCCCAGGGCCGTCACATTTAAAAGGGTGTAATGCGCTTTCAGAGTTGGTATTAATCGAGTGGTTGTGTTGACTACGCCACCTGTGGTGTCTGGTGATCCCCCACCAGCGCTGCGTTCAGTCTTCTGAGGTGGGATGTAGTGGCAGCCGGAGATGATACTACTCCCCACAGGCGGAGCAGGGCCTCAGGGCAGAGAGAACAGGAGGATGGGAACTGTAGTGGGAGATGTGGTGCGGTGTGGTGCGGTGCCGCGTTGCAATGAGAAACCGGAGGCCATAGGGGTAGTCTTCCAAGCTTTACTCACGGTAGAATACACAGCTGCAAGGCTTCTCCCTGCTCCTCACGGCGCGCTGCGGCCACCAGGGCCGGGGGTCCGACAACCTCCGGGTAGTTCGGATGCCTTGGTCAGGACCCTGCACCAGAGTGTTCCTAGACTTTTCTCACAAGGTCCTCTCCTGTCCGTATGTGGTACGTGTACTAAGGCCAGGTCTCCCTCTGGACTATGCACAGAACAAAGGTACGGGTGGCAACTCCGCTCCGTCCGTTACCCGGTGGGATCCATTGAGCCTCCGGGCTTCTCCGACTAAGACGTGAAGTGACAGAGTCAGATATTGGGGACCGGTACCCCTTTTGCAGCAGGACTGCCTCTGACTAGGCCAGAATAGTGAGGACAGGTGGCGTACACCGCTCCGTCTGCATCCCCCTGGGATCCTTTTGCTTGCGGAGCTTTTCTCCTCTGCTCCCCTCCAGGCCTTCTTGGGTAGGGACCTTGACCGGGTAGAGACAACCGTTAACTCTTGCCCGCTCCTCGACTCAAGGCCAGAGAACGAGGACCGTGTCCCCATCAACTGCAGGTTCACACATAAAGCCACGTTCAGTGATGAAGATCACAATCAAAAGACCATAAGCCCAAGATGGCTGTTTATTAAATATGAATTATTAAGTGTAACCTAAATGTGCGTCCTCCACCCTCACCCACTACTAGGTTCCCCCTATCTTTGGTTCCCCCATCTCCACTTATCCCGGCTGGGGTAGCACCCTGGTGCATATGAGCCCCCCTCAGGTGGGAGAGATGTAGTGTTGGATGCTGAGGTGGGGTCCTGACAGCTGCACCATCCTTACCTCGAAGGAGAGATACCACACCTCATTAAAGAGATACAGTACCCCTGTGGCGACCGAACCCTCAGGGGCACCACAGTAGCAGACTAAGAGCAGCATGTGAATGAATCTCTAATAGCAGAACTCTCAGTTCCTGTGAGTTGCTTTTAATTTGGTTTGACGAAAAGCCCACAGGTAGGGACCTAATTACATTGCGCTCCAGTGGCTGCTGTGTAAAGACCTAATATTGTGTTGACTAGTTTAGCCCATACTTGTCTACTCTCCCAATTATCAGGGGTCTCCAGAAATGGATGAGAGCTCTCAGATTGCTTGTACAACATGTACGTCTCCTGACAGGATGCTGACGGTCGTCTCAAAGGAGCACAAGTATTTATGCAATTCAAATTGCTTTTGTCTGGCATTTGGAAAAAAAACTACCATAACAGTAGATAATTTGATAATCCCATACTCCTCAAGCATCCATGCTTCCCACCGTTCTTTGTTTATTTGTCCTGTGACTATGTTGTGGCATATTTTCATGTAACAGCTGCAGCTAATTAGCCTGACAACTGAAGCCAGTGATTGGCTGCAGTGGTCTTTTAGATGTATGGTATTTCACTGGTGCAGCACAGTAATTAAAGAATTCTGGTGATACCTAAAGAGGAGGGTAATTTAAAGGGAACCTGTCACCGGATTCATGCTGCCCAAATCTCTGACACATTCTGGCAAGACTATTCTGGCACAACCCTCGGCTGACTTCTCACACCGCCCTAGTTGATTGACAGATCTCTCCCATGTCTGTACAATGCAAGAAACCTGTCAATCAACTGAAGCAATGAAAGGAGAAACTGCTGGGAGTTGGCGCTGGACTAGTCTCGTCTCTCTTTAGGGTCCCCAATCAACTCTACCAACTATGTTTTCTTGCCAGAGCATTCCAGAGAAAAATCATACTTTGTTGTAATTGTGTTGCCAGGTCATGCTGCTCGTGGTTTGGGGAGTATGAATCCACTGATAGGCTTCCTTTAACAATTTTCAGCCCCTTTATTGAGACCTGCATTACATATGTTTGCATTGATGTCTCCCCATTTGGCAGAAAGAGGCCAGCAGAATTTTATCAACTAAAATTTTTGCACCTTATAACAGAGCAGAACCTGCACTATGCCAATGGTGTTTAGGACGCTATGTTGACGCAGAATGTATATCTCCCTTTAAATGATTTTTAAAAATAGACAAGAGTTTTTTTACATTTTTATTAACACATTTTCAAGCCTCTGTTTAAAGGTGGACCTTTGCCATGATAGGTACTCTTAGATTTTTCGTTCCCAGATCCCATTAATATTTTATTAGTTGTTCACAATACCTGTAGAGCATCTTTACACTTCTAACATCTTTACACTCCTACCATAAATATCCAGTAAATATTAATTATTTGACATTCATTAATAACTATTCATTATCTTCTATTAATACTGAAAGTATGGTGCCTGAAGCTGGTGATATATTGTCAAACTAAAGATTGCTGTTGTATTCTTAATCCTTATTTTCTAAATCTTCCTATTGTTGTGTCCTCCAGAAAATGATTATACAGTATACTTCCCTTGCAAGTGTGTAACTTATTTTATTTCCAATGCACAGAATAATATTATCAACATTCACTCAATTCCCTACCCCAAAATAGTTCTTTACAACTTCCAAAATGAGATTCATACATTGTTATTGCATTACTTGTATGTTGCATCATACTGATAGTGAATTACAGATTGTATTAAACTCCAGGCCAGCTACATTCGGATTATAAGACGCAACCCCATTACACCCCCCAAGTTTGGGGGAAAAAAGTGCATCTTATAATCTGAAAAATACGGTATTTCTTATTCTGGACAACCTCTCCAATGTTTGTGCAGCGCTTACGGGATGATTTGCATTGTAGAAAATGCAATTCTTATATTAGGAAATGTATAGTTCTCTGATGTATGAAAAACATATGTCAGTGTATTATAGTAACCCAGCTAAGGTGTTAGAAATGGATGACTTTCACCAAAGACAAATATTTTAATGTAAAACGTATATAAGATAATTCTGTAAATTCATCAAGCTAAATTCTATACAGTGAGGATGAGCAAATTGATTCAAAGCAAATTGATTTTCTGTAGAATTTTAAGAGCAATTGAAACAATTTGCAATTCAATTCATGCGAACTGCCAAAAAATGCCAAAAATAAAGATTACATCATCCATAGAAGGCTCACATGTTGCCTTGCAGCTCTCACATCACATGGTATAGCGAAGCCAATCATGACGGACTATCATAGCCTGTATAAACATTGAGACAGAGAATGCAGCAGCCATTTTAGGGTGATTTAGGAAAATGCGAGAACGTCAGACCTCACAGCTCAGTAATAGAGACCGCAATGTGTTGTATAACTACAACTCTGAAGAAGATGAGAGTGGTACTCTGGGAATAATACACAAGTTCAATTGACAGATGAATAGAGAGGTATAAGAGGTGTCAGCAGCAGTCTTATGATCAGTAATATGGTGTACCTGGAATTTGTCCTGCTGAATATGATTCTTAATGCACTAGAAAGCATTAGCAAGGCAACACAATATTTTATACAGAAATAAAAAACAGAAATCAGTGTAAATCAGAGACAGTATTCTTGCTTGCCACAAATAACTATACAGAGTTTTCTCATTTCACATGCAATCCTTTTTGTGAAAGGGGTATAATTATTTTCTACAAAATAGAAAAGGAAATTCCCCAAATTTCAGACATTTAACAGGAACTGTCTACCTCAAAATGTGCACATGTTACATCCAATTTTTTTTGCACATCTGTTTTTCTAGTCAAATTTTACAACCTCTGGCTTTTTGGACGTGTACCTACCTAGCATTTTATCATGTCATTTTTGGGAAGGGGGTACATTTTATAAGTCTGAAATAAAACAAAAATGTTGGGCTTTAACTTTGCATGTCTGCTTTTGCACACCGGTTTTACTAGTCCACTTTGCCAAGGGCATACTTCACACCTATACTGCAGATTGCTGCCAGATTTTACTTTCTGCATGTGAACCAACCTGCCTAGCATTTCTTATTACATAATTTTAAGCAATAATTGGGATTTAAAGGAGTGTCAAAAGTTACTTATAGTGTTGTACAAAATGTTTGATATATAAAAAAGTGGCAATGGTAAAGAACAAGACAGTATAAAAGAAAAAAAGCCCATACCAAACCTAAGAGTGTGGAAGCTGCTAGAAGCACCACAACTGCTGGCACCTGTCATCCTGACACTAGTAATTCCAAATGCAGGTCACAATTTTTCTCCTTTGCCTCCACATAGTACATTACTGGAGAGGATTTTTGAGGACGCTATGGAATATATGGCACATCACTCATCTCAGTGACAGCATTAGGCTGCGATCACATGATGTTACTTCTGACAGTGACACTGACAGTTTGATTCAGTGTTCTGAACAGAATAATTTGCCTGATAACAAATGACTAAAGTACAGTCATGGCCAAAAGTATTGAGAATGACACCAAAATTTTATTTTCACATGATCTGCTGGCCTCTGGTTTTTATTAGTGTTTGTCTGATGTCTATATCACATACAGAAATATAATTGCAATCATATTATGAGTACCAATAGGTTATATTGACAGTTAGAATGAGTTAATGCAGCAAGTCAATATTTGCAGTGTTGCCCCTTCTTCTTCAAGACCTCTGTAATTCTCCCTGGCATGCTCTCAATCAACTTTTGGACCAAATCCTGACTGATAGCAGTCCATTCTTGCATAATCAATGCTTGCATTTTGCCAGAATTTGTTGGTTTTTGTTTGTCCACCCGTCTCTTGATGATTGACCACAAGTTCTCAATGGGATTAAGATCTGGGGAGTTTCCAGGCCATGGACCCAAAATCTCTATGTTTTGTTCCATGAGCCATTTAGTTATCACCTTTGCTTTACGGCAAGGTGCTCCACCATGCTGGAAAGGGCATTGTTGGGCGCCAAACTGCTCTTGAACGGTTTGGAGAAGTTGCTCTTGGAGGACATTCTGGTACCATTCTTTATTCATGGCTGTGTTTTTAGGCAAGACTGTGAGTGAGCTGATTCCCTTGGCTGAGAAGCAACCCCACACATGAATGGTTTCAGGATGCTTTACAGTTGGCATGAGACAAGACTGGTGGTAGCGCTCACCTCTTCTTCTCCGAATAAGCTGTTTTCCAGATGTCCCAAACAATCGAAAAGGGGATTCATCAGAGAAACTGACTTTGCCCCAGTCTTCAGCAGTCCACTCCCTGTACCTTTTGCAGAATATCAGTCGGTCCCTGATGTTTTTTCTGGAGAGAAGTGGCTTCTTTGCTGCCCTCCTTGAAACCAGCCCTTGCTCAAAGAGTCTCCGCCTCACAGTGCGTGCAGAAGCACTCACACCAGCCTGCTGCCATTCCTGAGCAAGCTCGGCACTGCTGGTAGTCCGATCCCTCAGCTGAAACAGTTTTAAGATACGGTCCTGGCGCTTGCTGGTCTTTATTGGGCGCCCTGGAGCCTTTTTGACAACAATGGAAGCTCTCTCCTTGAAGTTCTTGATGATGCGATAGATTGTTGACTGAGGTGCAATCTTTGTAGCTGCGATACTCTTCCCTGTTAGGCCATTTTTGTGCAGTGCAATGATGGCTGCACGTGTTTCTTTAGAGATAACCATGGTTAACTGAAGAGAAACAATGATACCAAGAACCAGCCTCCTTTTAAAGTGTCCAGTGATGTCATTCTTACTTAATCATGACTGATTGATCGCCAGCCCTGTCCTCATCAACACACACACCTGTGTTAATGGATCAATCACTAAAACGATGTTAGCTGCTCCTTTTAAGGCAGGACTGCAATGATGTTGAAATGTGTTTTGGGGGTTAAAGTTCATTTTCTGGGCAAATATTGACTTTGCAAGTACAGTAATTGCTGTTAAGCTGATCACTCTTTGACATTCAGGAGTATATGCAAATTGCCATTACAAAAAATGAAGCAGTAAACTTTGGAGAAATTACTATTTGTCTCATTCTCAATACTTTTGGCCATAACTGTATAATTTTGATATTTTTTAATTTAAAAAAACACGAGAAGGTCGGGTCATAATTTCTTTTGCGTTTTTTTGTCTAGTTTTGAATGTTTTGTGCCTGTTTTTTGTTTGGGTCTTATTCATCTTTTCATTTGTGTCATTTTAAAGTAACTTTTTATGAGTTCTTCTTTTTTTTCAGTTTGCTATTGTGGTTTAAGCTTTACAGATGTTTTTGCCTCATTCATCATTTGTTAGTCTTTGAAAAGTTGAAAATCTTTTGCTAAATAGACAAAATAAAGACCATTTTGAAACATTTGGCATAACAATTGGCAATGAATGCCACAAAACAAAAAAGAGGAAAGTCGCTAAAAAAAAAAAAGAATGGTGAATTCGGCCAAAAGTCTGTTAAGTTACCATCTGTTTATATGGGAAGGTCACTTAGACAGACCTTAGTCTGTCTTTGTGTTAAAGAGATTGAAAAGGGTTAGATTCAGTCCTGGGACATCTCAGAGTGTTACAAACCTTTTTTTCAGGATAATTGGTGGCTATACAGTATTGTGATTCAATGTGAATCAATATGCTGAAAATGAAAGTTTTGTGAAAGTTTCAACAAATTCCAAATGTTAAAGATTTGATCATCTCTGTTATATAGTCACTGCTCTTCAAGAATGCTGAAGGTTTCTGCAATGAAGCTTGTAGAATGGTAATTGCAGCTCCGCTGTTTAGTACAGGATAAGTGCAATATAAATATTTACAATGAGCTAAATAAAAAGAAGAGAAACAAGTCTATATGTAAAATTGTGCTCAACGTTGGAAATTCTCAGGTAACGCTACAACAGCTGCGATAAACCTCTGTAAGGCAGAATAGGTAAATGCCATTACATTCCAATATAAAGCCTAGGCTTGCACTTTAGGTTCTTTTTGTTTTCTTGCCTTGTTTCATTGTGACAACCTTGCCTTTATGTTGGCTGTCTCATTATCAATAGGCTGCCTCCACCTTCACCTCACATATTCATCCTCCCATGTAAGGACTGTGTGCATTATACTGTCTCATATTAGTTTTCAAGACGTTCTTTCCCAGGAGTCTACCTTGCTGCATTTAGATAATATTCCCAGTCTGTTGATCTGTCAGAGGTTTTCTTCCCCCTTAAATGCTTTAACAAAATAGGAACTAGGAAAATATATTTTTAAAAGTTTTTCTGTATTCACTCTACAGTATGTGACTGCTGATTACCGAATCATGACTTTGTGCCATCCACATATTGTCAGAAATCCTCCCTATTTTCTTCTTGAGTGGGTGTTCACATGAACGCAAGTATGTGATTTGCATACTTGTAGTCACGTGCCAACTAGATTCTCTTCTGCTTGGCCACACTTCTCCATGAGAGAAGAGGATAAGAATCCTTGAACATAAATCGCATACTTGCGGTCATACCCACTTGGGTTAGAAATGCAGGGGTATCCTTACAGTGTACACATTGATTTCTTCTTGGGTTCACTCCCCTGGTTGGTCAGATACTCACACCCCAACCCCTCAACCATCAGGTACATTTAATTCAAAGTGTGAAAGAAGGTCCCCGAAGTCCTATCTCTGGCCAGTCTGTACCATTGTGTATCAAAGAAGTCTCCTGCAGAAACGAATAACCAGACATTATACTCAATCACAAATTTATATAACAATGAACTGTGTAGATTGTTAAATGAATACGATACTGTATTTGTCTGTACATAGCAATTCAAGTATATTATGCAAAGTACTGCTCATATAAGAGGATGGTGGCCCACTCTTGCACAGGAGCCCACCGGAGGAATCTCCTGTTATCCTGTGGGCCATTCCAAGCCTAGGAACAACGACACACATACTTCCCACTAGTTGCAGATACCAATAGAGACCTAATTGCATCATGATCCTTGGAGGCAGACTCGGGGTGACACATTATTGCATCATATTCCAGGGATTAGTGGGAGTCCGAGCAGTCAGACCCACAGTAAGTGGTCCCTTTCCTATCAGTAGGGGATGAGTTATATACTTGGTATACCACCTTTGAAGTCCTTTTACACTGACTGATATCAGCCAAACAAGCACTTGGGTAAACAAACCAATGACTGGTTTATCACATTTATGTGGTCTAAAAATCATCAATTGTTGGCAACACATGTAGGAAACAATGGGGGACACAAGTTCATATTAACAACCTTTTGCCTCTGAAACAGTTGACATCGGCCCTCTTCCAAAAACAAAAATTCAGGTCACAAATTTACTTTTAATATTGTTAGTTGAAGCTTGGAACAGGAGATCTGATTGGATCTGGCTCCTCACCAGGTCAGAAATGGCTGTCCAGAATAACTATATTTCACTGCACAACAAATGTGGATAAGATAGGCTTTAGGTATGAAAACTTTAACTAAAGCTGGTCTTGCTCATTTTGTTGATGAATTTTGTTAAGACCAAAAAATGATCTAATCTGTATAAGGGTGCCCCAGCTCTTTCCAGTCTGCAGGTGTTTAAGGTAAGAAGGATCAGACATTTTTTATTTCATCATATCCAATCCTTTTTTTGTTTTGAGATGTTACTTGCAGAGGTTGAAAAGCCAAGAAGATGATGCATGTGCAAGGCGCTTGTTAAGGTGTAGTTCTGAAGAATTAACTGTATGTCAATCTAGTATCTGACCAACAGCTATTGAAGTTGTATAACCTCCTTAACAAGACACCTTGTTTTTATTCATGGCCCCTGCAGTGACAACATTAGTTAAAGTTGAGTCACAAATGAGTGTCACGAACTATCAAGCAAGTTTTCTTCTACCTTATATCTAGAAAGGAGCACAATTTGCTGAGATGTGTTATCGGCATCACTTTCTATATTTGTATGCCAGCTTGCCAAAACATTGAACCCTTATGATTGTAGTTTTAATAAAAACTCATTAGAATTAGACGTTGGGCAGTTACTAGAAAATTTTGTTGACATCAAAACGGCACTCCTTCTCCTTAAAAATCTTCATTGGCTCTATTCCACTGGCCTCGGTTTCTTCAGGAGCCATGATGAATATGATGGATATGACAGATCCAACTGCTTATAATTGCAATGACGGGGATCCATTTTATTGAGATAGGTAGGTCGAGCAGGGAGTATGCTTTTCTGACTTTCACTGTGCAAAGATGAGTGAACATAACATCTAAAAATAATGTGCAAATGGACAATTTTGTCCAATTTAACCTGTGTATCGGAGCGGGAAAGGAGGGTGAGGATAAATAAAAAACACCTCAAAAGGCCAATCTACACTGCCTAATCCTGACTGTTAAATGACAGCTAATCAACTATATACAACCAATCAAAAGTTGTGTAATGACATACTGTAGTTAGACAAGCCGACCACATTTCTATATGCACAGAACGATTGATAGATAAGTCATTCTTTTACATGGAATATTATGTTATTGGCAGCTTATCTGCAGTATACACACTATGAACGCTCATTCCCTGATAATTGTTCTGTCTAGTTCCCCAATGATCATTCCGTCTAAACTGACGTTCACTTAAGCCTGCTCCTGTTCCAGTCTCACTGACATAGGTGAGAACATAGGTGAGACGTCACTAGCACTACAGAACTCCTGGATTATGAGCATACTACTCCTACCCCCCTTCTTTTTAACCTCCTTCTTTGGCAGTAGTCACTGTTAACCAACACCCAAAACCTCTCTTGTTTTTAAGTTATGTTCATGGCATTCTTTATGTTTACTATGAATTGTGAGGCCTTTTCATTTCTTTACATGTGGCATTAGCCATTAGTGATATAAAAGTTCAATCAGCTGCATTCTCCACTGAGGTGTGTAATGCATTTTAAAATACTAAAAGCGACCCTCCACCCTGTGACTGAAAAGTGACTATACATTTCTCCTGTATATTCATTCTGCCTGAGCAGAAATCTGCCTGATCATCAGCCTTTCATTCCTCTTGCTTATAAGATGGCCAACACAGTGACATGGGTTGTGCAATGGAAAGTCTAAACCATATCTCCTCTATATCTCCTGTGCTGTAAGATAGGAAAGGCAGGGGAGGCAAGGTTTAGACTTAGCACTGCGCTCCCCATGACACTGCAGGCGATGTCTCAGAAGCTGGAGGATCCGAGAGCTGAACTGAATGGAGATGGCAGCGGGAGGCAAGCGGAGGACAACAGGTAAGGGGACTGTACATGAAAAATGTATAGTCACTCTTTAGAGTGGAGTGTCACTTTAATGTCGTTTTTTTTCGTTTTTTAAGAAAAAGTTAGACTAGACACTGTTGGACTCTGCATATGTTATAAAAGCTGTTGTTTTAATGTCATTTCAATTCGTTGTTTCCACAAAACAGAACTATTATCCATTTAGCCATAAAGTCTCATCAATAGGTTCTGATAGATAACACCACTCTGTGATCCTAGGTATTCATCATTGACAGTACAGAAATGGTCATTCTTCATTACGGTCACTGAGAGATACAACAAGAAATAGCAGGATGCAACAAGAAATAAACATGTTTTAAGAGTGTGTCTCAAAGTTACAACATATCAATTTATCTCAAGATAGGTAGTACGTGTCTGATCACTGGAGGACCCCACCAAACTGGAGAAAAGGGTATGAACAGAGAGGGTTGATTTCACATGACTCCAATCTATTTCATGGCCTAGGGCATATATACAGGGGGCATACAGTACAGACCAAAAGTTTGGACACACCTTCTCATTTAAAGATTTTTCTGTATTTTCATGACTATGAAAATTGTACATTCACACTGAAGTCATCAAAACTATGAATTAACACATGTGGAATTATATACTTAACAAAAAAGTGTGAAACAACTGAAAATATGTCTTATATTCTAGGTTCTTCAAAGTAGCCACCTTATCTTTGATGACTGCTTTACACACTCTTGGCATTCTCTTGATGAGCTTCAAGAGGTAGTCACCGGAAATGGTCTTCCAACAATCTTGAAGGAGTTCCCAGAGATGCTTAGCACTTGTTGGCCCTTTTGCCTTCACTCTGCGGTCCAGCTCACCCCAAACCATCTCGATTGGGTTCAGGTCTGGTGACTGTGGAGGCCAGGTCATCTGGCGTAGCACCCCATCACTCTCCTTCCTGGTCAAATAGCTCTTACACAGCCTGGAGTTGTGTTTGGGGTCATTGTCCTGTTGAAAAATAAATGATGGTCCAACTAAACGCAAACCGGATGGAATAGCATGCAGCTGCAAGATGCTGTGGTAGCCATGCTGGTTCAGTATGCCTTCAATTTTGAATAAATCCCCAACAGTGTTACATCCATATACATTAAATAAATGGAGCGGTACATTTACATTGCCCATCTCTACAGCTTGCGCTGTCTTGCCCAGTCACAGGAAAAAAGCATTTTCTAGTTCTTTTCACACACTCAGCGTAAACCACGTGTTAAAGGAAATTCTAGATTTGGCGTTAAAATAATGATTCCAAGTGATTTATTACGCTCATATCGCTTGACTTCTACAAATCTACTGATCAGGGGCTGGCAAATTTTAGCCTGGGGGCAAACACAAAGCTCTAGCCAGGAGTGGTGGCCAATCCTTAGCTTAAGGTCTCACATACCATACGACGTGTGTAGTGCGCATCCGAGGTGCGGTTTTTAAGAAGCCATTTCATAAAATCCAACTTGAATCGTGTTCTTAGCAGCCATGCCGTATTGTGTTACATGCAACAAATGCTACATGAGACGCCAGGTTTTTCAAAGATCATCTGGAATCCGCTGTATGCGATGAACTTGTCCATCGGAAATCTCACATAACTGTTTGTAACATTGGGACTAAAAATTCCTTAGCAATTTGCAAGTGGTTATGAGAAAAAGGACTACAATTTATCCAAATGTTGACATTTTATTAGGAATGTTTTTCTGCATGCCAGTAATTCCTCTGCTGAAAGGTCTATTTCTTCTCTGAAAAGAATCAAGAATCATTTAAGATCTACGATGCAGCAAAATAAGCTGAATGCCTTGCACTTATATGCATTAAAACAGATTTAAAAAGATCAGTCAATTTCAATGAAACCATCAAAGCCTATTTATGGACAAAAGCGCTAAGGAAGAAATTCTAGTGGGTATTGTCTGGATTAATAAGGATAGTTGTGAGGAGCTGGCCACTTACTAAAGACTATCAGACTTTTCCAGCACAGAGCTCCGTTTCTATCAATATTATTATTGTGTTTTATTAGAGACTTGCTTGCTGTGCTTTATTAACGTTCTGCTTGCTTGTCAGTTTATGTGCACTAATTTCACTTGTAAAGTGTCCAGCATTCCACCAATCTCATCAGTATCTCAGGAGCGATAAGGCAATGTTCAAACAGTGACTAGGCTATTTGTGTGAATGTTGAAAGTAGATCCAGCGGAGCCGTCACCGTAGGGAGTCGCACATGTAGTCCCAAGTGGTGAGTTTGGCCTGAGAAAAATACCTCCGCTAATGCACAGTTAGCTTTGAGGGGGCTGATCCCAGTGAAGGAGAAAATAAGCCACATGTTTAGTCAGGAGTTGTGTGGAATGACATAGAAGGAATAGGATCAAGACTGAGGAGCTGGATGGATGGATGGGTGGATGGATGACATATGGAGTGTTGCAGATCAGTTACCGACTAGACTAGATAAACGTGCTACAGTTGTGGGATCTGTCATTTGGATTTAAACTTTCTTAAAGGACAATTGCTACTAGATACCTGTGCTTCCATAGTTTTACCTGTCGTCTGGAGGATCGGGGACTGTGACTACAGACTATACTGGCTGGAGATACGAAATCTGTGGGCCAACCAAAAGTTGGGAGACAGTGAGTATCGTCTGGCACAAAGGCAGTGGAACTAAAATCCTGGGAAGAGGTCTTGTGGACTGAGACAATTGTATTTTGGACATTTACCTGGAATTGCTGTATTACCATGGATGTGAGGAATAAAATGAGTGCCACCCAGTGGTTGGCGCTCATAGCAAGTGAGCATTTCTGCTACACAGAGGCGATCTGTTCATCGCCTGTGTGTAACAGAAACGATCAGATAACTGCAGCTTCTAGTCTCCTATGGAGACTATTGAAGCATGCAGTAAGTGTAAAAAAAATGTTTTTAAAAATATAAAAAAAATAAAAGAAAATATAAAAGTTTAAATCACCCCCCTTTCGCCCCATTCAAAATAAAGCAATAAAAAAACAAACACATACACATATTTGGTATCGTCGCGTTCAGAATCGCCCGATCTATCAATATAAAAAAAGAATCCAATCGGTAAACGGCGTAACGAGAAAAAAATTATAAACACCAGAATTAAGTTTTTTTGGTTGCCGCACATTGCAATAAAATGCAATAACAGGCGATCAAAACATCGGATCTACCCCAAAATGGTATCAATAAAAATGTCAGCTCAGCGTGCAAAAATAAGCCCTCACTCGGCCCCAGATCCAGAAAAATGGAGACGCTACGGGTCTCGGAAAATGGCAACTTTTTTTTTTTAGCAAACTTTGGATTTTTTTTTCACCACTTAAATAAAAAAGAACTTATACATGTTTGGTGTCTACGAACTCGTAATGACCTGGAGAATAATAATGGCAGGTACGTTTTAGCATTCAGTGAATGTGGAAAAAAAACAAAATAAAACAACTGTGGTACTGCACAATTTTTGCAATTTCACCACACTTTGATTTTTTTCCCGTTTTCCAGTACATGATATGTAAAACCAGTGATTGTCGTTCAAAAGTACAACTCATCCCGCAAAAAATAAGCCCTCACACGGCCATATTGACCAAACAATAAAAAAGTTCTAGCTCTGGGAACAAGGGGAGCAAAAAACAAAAACGCAAAAACGGAAAATGCTACGGTCATTAAGGGGTTATTATGCACATGAGCTGTCTAAATCTATTGGTCGGATACTGATCTAAATGAGAATTTGGCTCCAGAGATTATTTAAAATGAAAGGGGGCATTACCAGTGTGAGACATGTAATGACTGACAGTTTGCTCTCCTGATCTGTATGTCTCACACTGGTAATGCCCCCTTTCATTTTAAAATAAGCTCTCCAGATTCTAAGCAATAGATCAATAGATCTTAACAGCTGATTTACATATTAAGAAAAACTTAGCTTTCTCGGGAATAAACATTAAATCGCAGATATCAAGGTATCATTTTCTTCAGCTTCCTATGATCTGTATGCCCATATAGACGGCTTAGGAGGGTTGATCCTACTGACAGATTCCCTGTAATTAGGATTATATTTCATGTTAATTTAGTATGTCTTAAAGAGGTTGTCCACTACTTTAACATTGATTGTCTGTGCGTTAGGGTTGTGACACCCAGCACCCAGCCGATCAGCTATTCTAGGTGTCGGCGGCGGCCGGAAATGCTCATTCAATCAATAGGAGGTGGAAGTACAGTACCCAGCCATGGCTACTATCAGAAGACAGCTAACTCTTCAAGTGAATACTTCCGGCCTGTAGGCCGCCGCCACCGACACCGAGGACAGATGATCGGCACCCCGACCGATAAGACATTGATGACCTATCCTTGGGATAGGTCATCAATGCTAAAATAGTGGACAGCCTCTTTAATATTCGATATTTTACATGAGTGCAAGATGTCATGTGCTGCTTCCGTTATAAGCATTAGCATATTCAGCTAAAATCACTGACAGCATAGTCATTTTTATGTCAATTATAGCTTTACATTTTGTACTATACATTTAGAGACTGTAAAGTGTTCATTTTATTTCATTTCAGGTTTTCGGTGGTCTGGTATGGATTTTGGTAGCTTCTACTAGATTGTATCTCTCTTCGATACTTCAAGGATGGGTCATGTTTGTTTCCGTCACTTTATTCATATGCACAACCATTCTTCTGTTCATGTACATTGCGGGAGCTCATGGAGGAAAAGCAACTTGGACTACTCTGGTGAGATATGCACTACTGAATTAATGATGAAGCCTATTCTTATGTAATTACAACCAGTGTAGGCAGTCCCCATTGCACAAAAATTTTGTGACTTTTCAAAGCTTTTACTCCAGTTTCTGCTGTAACAGCTTTGATGAATTAGCCTCATAACCTTGTAGGGATTAAAGCCCCCATAAAAATTGCACATCTAGCCATCTAATCGCTGCCTTCATTCTGCAAAAACTGACTTTTAATCAAAAATGCTACTTAGGGTACTTGGTGCACCATCCGCCCCCTGGTTTTGCATGTCCCTGTTTTCCTCACTGGTGATTAACCTTGCTGACAGTACCTACCTGTCAATCACCAGTGATGGAGGTAGAAGCATGCAAAACAAGTGGGCAGAACAGTGCACTTTGCCTCTTTGTCATACCAAGTTTGATTAAACTTCAGTTTTTGCAGAACAGAGGCAGCGATGAGAGACGCAATTTTTATAGGGACTTTATCCCCTACAAAGCTATGTGATTAGTTTATAAAGTCAATTTGGCCTGACAGGCAGTCTTTAACCCCTTAAGCCCCGAGGGTGGTTTGCACATTAATGACCAGGCCAATTTTTACAATTCTGACCACTGTCACTTTATGAGGTAATTACTCTGGAACGCTTCAACGGATCCCCCTGATTCTGAGACTGTTTTTTCGAGACATATTGTACTTCATGATTGTGGTAAAATTTCTTCGATATCACTTGCGTTTATTTGTGAAAAAAACTGAAATTTGGCAAAAATTTTGAAAATTTTGCAATTTTTTTATGCCTTTAAATCAGAGAGATATGTCACACAAAAGAGTTAATAAATAACATTTCCCACATGTCTACTTTACATCACCACAATTTTGGAACCAAAATTTTTTTTTGTTAGGAAGCTATAAGGGTTAAAAGTTGACCAGCGATTTCTAATTTTTCCAACCAAATTTACAAAACCATTTTTTTAGGGACCACATCACATTTGAAATCACTTTGAGAGGTCTTTATGACAGAAAATACCCAAAAGTGACACCATTCTAAAAACTGCACCCCTCAAGGTGCTCAAAACCACATTCAAGAACTTTATTAACCCTTCACGTGCTTCACAGGAATTTTTTGAATGTGGAAGAAAAAAATGAACATTTAACGTTTTTCACAAAAATGTTAATTTAGACCCAATTTTTTTCACAGGGGTAACAAGAAAAAATGGACCCCAAAATTTGTTGTGCAATTTCCTCTGGGCACGCAGACACCCAATATGTGGGGAAAAAACACTGTTTGGGCGCACGGCAGGGCTCGGAAGGGAAGGAGCGCCATTTGACTTTTTGATTGTAAAATTTGCTTGAATAATTAGCGGATGCCATGTTGTGTTTGGAGAGCCCCTGTGTGCCCAAACATTGGAGCTCCCCCACAAGTGACCCCATTTTGGAAACTAGACACCCCAAGGCACCTATCTAGATGCATAGTGAGCACTTGGAACCCCCAGGTGCTTCACAAATTGATTCGTAAAAATGAAAAAGTGTTTTTTTTTTCCTTTTTTCATTTTTACAAATCAATTTGTGAAGCACCTGGGAGTTCCAAGTGCTCACTATGCATCTAGATAGGTGCCTTGGGGTGTCTAGTTTCCAAAATGGGGTCACTTGTGGGGGAGCTCCACTGTTTGGGCACACAGAGGCTCTCCAAACGCGACATGGTGTCCGCTAACAAATTGAATGGAAAATCGGCTCAAATTGTCAGCGGACGCCATGTTGCGTATGGAGAGCTACTGCGTGCCCAAACATTGGAGCTCCACCACAAGTGACCCAATTTTGGAAACTAGATCCCCCAAGGCACCTATCTAGATGCATAGTGAGCACTTGGAACCCCCAGGTGTTTCACAAATTGATTCATAAATGTGAAAAAAGTGTTTTTTTTTTCACTTTTTCATTTTTACGAATCAATTTGTGAAGCACCTGGGGGTTCCAAGTGCTCACTATGAATCTAGATAGGTGCCTTGGGGGGTCTAGTTTCCAAAATGGGGTCACTTGTGGGGGAGCTCCAATGTTTGGGCACGCAGTAGCTCTCCAAACGCAACATGGCGTCCGCTAACAATCTGAGCCGATTTTCCATTCAATTTGTTAGCGGACACCATGTCGCGTTTGGAGAGCCCGTGATGTGCCTAAACAGTGGAGCTCCCCCACAAGTGACCCCATTTTGGAAACTATACCATCCCTGTGCCATGCAGGCTGTCAGTGCTGGACAGGGAGAAGATTGTTTGGAGATGCACTGCGCATGTCCAAACAATCTTCCTGCTGTCTGGTGACCCGGATGTTGTCATGATGACATCAAGTCGTCATGGCAACACCCGGGAAGCCTTTGCAGACAGCGCTGGAAGCCGGAAGAGGAGGTGAGTATCTGCGATCACCTCCCCTTGCCCCCGCAATGCTGCGATCGACTTCGATCGCAGCATCGCGCGGGTTAATGTGCTGGGAGCGGTGCAGGACCGCTCCCTGCACATAGTATCGGGTGTCAGCTGTGACAATCAGCTGACACCCGGTGGCGATCGTGCCCGCACAGCCTGTGTGCGCGCGCGATCGCCATGACGTACTAATACGGGTCTGGCTCTTAAGTCCCAGGGCACAGACGCGTATTAGTACGTCAGATGTTGTTAAGGGGTTAAACATGCATGGATTTGTACAGAAAGTACTGGGTTGGGGTTGTATGATAGTATGAGTTGAGACGCCAGTATTTGTGGAATCATTAAATAATAATAATAATAATAATAATTTTTATTTATATAGCGCCAACATATTCCACAACACTTTACAATTAAGTAGGGACATATACAGGAGGAGTGAGGGACCTGCTTGTGTGGCGCCCAGGGGATGGGGACTACTCGGCGCCCGGGCCTTAATGCCTGGTCTTGGGGGATGTCGCGGTGGTCGGCTCCCGGGCCCGTACCCTGGGGTCTCTCTTTAAAAGGGGAAAATGAAATGTCAAAGTTCGTGACGCCACCTGTGGTGTCCGGTGAGGATCTCCAGCGCTGCGGCAGTCCACTGAGGCCGGTGTTATGGCAGCTTTGATGGTGTAGCTCCCCACAGGTGGAGCTAGGCCTCAGGGCAGCGATGTTTGACGTGATGCACGATATGGCGGTGACCCAGCCGGGTCCAAGGAAGAACAGAGGACACACACACGGTTTGCTTCTGTACCTTTTACTGGTGGAAATGCAGGTACCGTCCGGAGCACTGTAGGGTGAGGGGTGCACTGCAGGACTCTCCCCAGTGAGCAGGTGTAGGGCCTCCTGTTTCTTCGCCGCTTAGTGTTAGTCTCTGGCCTGCCTGGAGCTCGGCCTAACTTAGTCTCTGTTCTGCACCGGCTGATCCTGTGGTAGGGCCTTCTGTTGGAGTACACACTCCATGGTATATGGGGGCCTCTGTAACTCCTGACCCTGGTATAACAGTCAGCGGTTGGTATTCCTGGGACCTGTAGTTCGCCAGGGGTTCTGGTTGTCTTCTGCTGGGTATAAAGAATCCCTGCAGACTCGGACACAGTGTCCGGGATATGGTTTCTGGGGTGAGCTGGTAAGGCTCCTCTGCCCCCAATGCTACTCACTCCTCTAGCCTTCGGCCTACTAGGGCCCTCTCTAGGCTATACACACTGGCAGTTAGGTGGCTGCCTCTTCTGCTGATCTCTGACCATCAGCAACGCTCCTAGCTCGCTTAACTCGAGCTGCTTGAGTCTGACTGAGCTCCACTGCAGACTGACCTGTTTCTCTTTGTCTCACTCTGCAGGAACTGGCTGTGGGCTCCAGACTGTTCTGTCTCCACTCTCTTCCTGAGGAGAACTCACTCACAGACTCTCTCCTTCTGTGTCTGAGCAGAAACTGCTGAATCACTGTCTGGGCTGCCTAGCTCCACCATCCCTATTTATATCCCTATCAGGCTCCCTCTGGTGGTCTGAGGTGGAAGGTGGAGGTGTGTGTATGCTCTGAGATCCCTCCAGGATCTGTGACTCCATGCACAGTAGGGCGTCACACTTGCAAGTTTACAATCTATATGGAAAAGGGGGGACACAATAGGTAGAACATGGTCATCAGCCAGCATCTGTCTAAGGGCAGTTACCGTGTGGTATTTGATGCATGGAGGATGTGGAGGCAGATGAATACGCAAGGGCAGATTAAGATTAACATTTAGGAGGGAACAGGGAAGAGTTAGATTGGTGAGTTGAGGTGATAGGCTTGTTTAAACAGATGTGTTTTTAAAGCACGTTTGAAGACATGGGGGCCAGATATCAGTCGGATTGTTTGGGGCAGTGCATTCCAGAGGTGTGAGGTTCAGATTAAGGAGGATGTTAGTCTTAGATCAGTTGCAGAACGGAGGGCACGGGAGGGGTGATAGACAGAAATGAGGGATGAGATATAGGGCGGTGCAGAACTGTGGAGAGCTTTGTGGGTGAGAGAGATGAGTTTGTATTGTTTTCTGTGGTGAATGGGTAACCAATGACTGGCACACAGCAGCGGCCTGATAGAAATACAACCCTGGCTGCTGCATTCCGAATGGATTGGAGAAGAGACAGTTTGTTCAGAGGGAAACCGATTAGAAGAGAGTTGCAGTAGTCCAGACGAGAGTGGATGAGAGTGACAGTAAGAGTTTTTGCAGTATCAAAGGTGAGAAAAGCTTGGATTCTGGAGATGTTTTTAAGGTGCAGGTGACATGAGCGAGTGAGTGAATGAATATGGGGAATAAAGGAAAGTTGTGTGTCAAATATGACTCCAAGACAGCGAGCTTGCTGCTTGGGAGTTATGGTGGCGCCACCCAAGGAAATTGAAAAGTCAGGTAAAAGTAGGTTAGTAGAGGGAGGAAAAATAAGGAGTTCAGTTTTGGAGAGATTCAGTTTCAGATAGAGGGAGGACATGATGTTAGAGACAGCGGACAATCACTGGTATTTTGTATTAGAGTGGGGGTGAAGTCAAGTGAAGAGGTGTATAGTTGGGTGTCATAAGCATAGAGGTGATACTGGAAACCAAATCTGCTGATGGTTTGTCCAATAGGGTCAGTATACAAGGAGAAGAGGAGGGGACCTAGGACTGATCCTTGTGGAACCCCGATAGTAAGGGGAAGATTAGAGGAAGAAGAGCTGGTAAAAGATACCGTGAAGGAGCGGTCAGAGAGATAGGAGGAGAACCAGGAGAGAGCGGTGTCCTTGAGGCCTATAGAGCGGAGCATAATGAGGAGGAGCTGGTAATCCACAGTGTTAAAAGCGGCAGAGAGATCCAGGAGAAACAGCAGGGAGTAGTGACCATTAGATTTAGCTGTTAGTAGATCATTAGAGACTTTAGTGAGGGCAGTTTCAGTAGAGTGTGAGGAGCGGAAACCAAATTGTAAAGGGTCGAGAAGAGAGTTATCACAGAGATAGCGGATTAGATGGGAGTGGACCAAGCGCTCCAGGAGTTTAGAGATGAAGGGAAGATTAGAGACTGGTCTGTAGTTAGCAGTGCAGTTCTCGTCCAGGGATGGCTTTTTAAGTAAAGGGGTTATGATGGCATGTTTGAATGAAGAGGGAAAGATACTCGAAGAAAGAGAGAGGTTAAATATTTTAGTTAGGTGGGTAGTGACAGCTGGGGAAAGGGACTGAAGGAGATGCGAGGGAATAGGGTCACAGTTGCAGGTTGTAGGGCGAGAAGAAGAGAGAAGTCTGGAGCACAAACAGCTGAGCTTATAAGCGAAGAATAAGAACTCAGTTAAAAAAAAATCAGCTTTAGCTGTAGGTTTGATTTTTTTTTAGATTTTTTTAACATCAGATACCACCTAGGCCTCAAATCAAGCTGTGTTTTTGACTGTACATTTATATTATAGAACACTAGTAGAGGATTAAGGGTGAGGCATTTTTTGTTAGGCAAAGGGATAAAATGTCTGGAACATGCAAACAGAATGTTCTTATGTAAAACACACCTAAAAAAAAAGCTAACTAAGTTAATTTGGCACTGAATGATTCACTACCTTAGCTTTGAACAATATGCACCTTATAAAGAAAACAGAATAAGGGAATAAAAATGTCACTTGACTGGTCTGTTCAGCCCTTCCTTTCAGTACACAATAGACCTTATCTGCAACAGTTTTTGTATGTCATCAATACACAGCGTGTACATAAGTAGTAAGTGTCATACAAAGGTAAAAGCCTAACCCCACTCATAAACACTATTGACTACATTATATGTACTGAAAAAAAGCTAAAAATATTGAATGATCACCAAATCTCCCTTAAGAGCTCATCCTTCGTCCTCTCCCTCCTATCTAGATATTAAAAAGTTGCTTATTTTCATGTGTACTATTGATTTATGAAATAAAAATTAAAACAAATTAAAACAATGGTTACTCATTTAGCGTGCAAAAAAGTTAAATAAATAAATCATAACAAAATAAATATATATTCATAAAATTGAGAATAAAAATGTAAATATCTGTTTTAATTTCTATAAATAGAAAAAAGTTAAAATCAATCCTACTAACCTGTTTACATCATCAGTAGCAAAACTAGCAGCAGTCACACTGACCATATATATTAGTCTGGGACGCATTATACCGTATAAATGTCCAAAAGATGCTACATATGTAACCACAAGATAAAAAAATTCAGCAGCAGCCACCATTGGAGTCTGCTACAGAATTTTTGTTCTTGGATCATGAGAAGAATTTTCTATAGTCTATAATATGGATGTTTGTTACATAGGTGTCTTGTAATAAAAGGTGTTGATATCATGGCAAATATGATACAAATTATTACCAGCCCCACTCTATCTGCCCTTACCAGCTAAAATAAACAACTTTCTATGAAGGTGCTTTCTGCTTGTTTTTGATCCTACATTCCAACTTATGGTTGGGGGAAGGAGTTAAAATAAAGATGTGATCCTTTGTTCTAAAGCATTATAGCAAGTGTATATGTTGGGCAAGGTTAACATATTTAGTATCATTCTACATTTGAGAATGAGAAGATTTTTTGGTTAAAGTAAGTATATTACATTATAAAAGAAAAAATTGAGAAATTTTCATTTTTAAAAACCTTTTTTGCCATTTTTTATGATTCCATATTAAATCCCCACTTGTACTACAATAAGAAAAAAATATTTAGCTAAAGCAAAAGAAAATATTCACTTTTAGAATAAGACATTATAAACAGTAATTTTTAGCATTGAGTATTCTGTAATCTGAAGACCTTTGACCCTCAAAGGGTAAAATGTCTCGATATCTCTATGATAATTTTTAGGATGTATGCAGAGATAACTACACTGGATGTACACATGAGGGTGTGGATACTGCATGCTCCACTGGCTGTTGTAAGGCAAACCCTTAAACCCAATTAGCATTTATTTTGGGAATAAAGAAGACTTGCTAATGATTATTTCCATAGGCGGATTAAAATGAGGGCAATCTGGGCTACCGCCCGGGGCCCGACGCTCTGGGGGCCATGGCCAGATTGCCCTCATTATAATGTGTGGGGCGCACATATCCCGGCAGGCAAGGGCGGGCTGGTGGGACCCCGAGCCGCTCCTCCAGCAGCTACGCAGGGCCCTTGCTTCTTCTTTGGCACGGCCGTGTCTGCTGAAGTGACGTCACGCAGTGCACCTTTCACTGCTACTTACCACTGGAGAGGAGCTGGACGATGGGAACCGTGCAGGGGGGTGGTGAGTGATGTGTTTGTGTGTGTGACATAGTGTGTGTGTGTGTGTGTGTGTGTGCAGATATCATTGCGTTATCTATGTATGTGTGATATGTCTGTTTATATGTATTTTTGTGCTTCAAATATGTTTATGCCTGTATGTGCATTTGTAAATGTCTGCATATGTTTGTGTGTGTGCACATTTCTGCGACCCGTATACATGCAAGTCTGCATGTGTATACATGACTGTATGTGTGTAACTGCATGTGCATGACCGTGAGTGTGCGTGACTGTGTGTGTGCAGGACTGTGTGCAGCCTCACATGGTATCTGGGGCCTCACGCTGTATCTGGAGAGCGCCGAACGGCCTCACACTGTATCTGGGGAGCGGCAAGCGGCCTCACGTTGTATCTGGGGAGCACCGAACTGCCTCACACTGTATCTGGGGAGCGCCGAGCACCTCACGCTGTATCTGGGGAGCGCCGAGCAGCCTCACATTGTATCTGGGGAGCGACGTGCGGCCTTTAGCTGTATCTGGAGAGCGCCGAGCGGCCACACGCTGTATCTGGAGAGCGCCGAGCGTCCACACGCTGTATCTGGGGAGTGCCGAGCGGCCACACGCTGTATCTGGGGAGCACCTAGCAGCCTCACGTTGTATCTGAGGAGCGCCTAGCAGCCTCACACTGTATCTGGGGAGCGGCAAGCGGCCTCACGTTGTATCTGGGGAGCGCCGTGCGGCCTCACGCTGTATCTGGGGAGCGCCGAATGGCCTTATTCTGTATCTGGGGAGCGCCGAGCGGCCTCACACTGTATATGGGGAGCACCGAGCGGCCTCACGTTGTATCTGGGGAGCGCCGAACAGCCTCATGCTGTATCTGGTGAGAGCTGTGCGGCCTCATGCTATGTCTGGGGAACTCCAAGCGGCCTCATGCTGTATCTGGGGAGCGCCGAGTGGCCTCACGCTGTATCTGGGGAACGCCGTGCAGCCTGACGCTGTATCTAGGGAGCGCCGGGCAGCATCACGCTGTATCTGGGGAGCGCCGAGCAGCCTCACGCTGTATCTGCGGAGCGCCGTGCAGCCTGACGCTGTATCTAGGTAGCGCCGGGCGGCCTCAAGCTGTATCTGGGGAGCGCCGTGTGGCCTCACGCTGTATCTGGGGAGCGCCGTGTGGCCTCACACTGTATCTGGGGAGCACCGTGTGGCCACATCCTGTATCTGGGGCGCGCCGTGTGGCCTCACGCTGTATCTGGGGAGGACCGTACGGCCTCACACTGTATCTGGGGAGCACCATGTGGCCACATCCTGTATCTGGGGAGCGCCGTGCAGCCTCACGCTGTATCTGGGGAATGCCGTGCGGCCTCTAGCTGTATCTGGAGAGCGCCGAGCGGCCACACGCTGTATCTGGAGAGCACCTAACGGCCTCACGCTATGTCTGGGGAGCGCCTAGTGGCCTCACACTGTATCTGGCGAGCGCCGTGCGGCCTCACGCTGTATCTAGGGAGTGCCGAGCGGCCTCATGCTGTATCTGGGGAGCGCCGAGCGGCCTCATGCTGTATCTGGGGAGCGCTGTACGGCCTCACGCTGTGTCTGGGGAACACCAAACGGCCTCACGCTGTATCTGGGGAGCGCCGATCGGCCTCACGCTTTTTCTGGGGGGCGCTGTGCCGCCTCACGCTGTATCTACGGAGCGCCGTGCAGCCTCAAGCTGGATCTGGGGAGCGCCGTGCGGCCTTACATTGTATCTGGGGAGCGCCGTGTGGCCTCACACTGTATCTGGGGAGAGCCATGTGGCCACATCCTATTTCTGGGGAGCACCGTGCGGCCGCTCGCTGTATCTGGGGAGCACCGGCCTCTAACTGTATCTGGATAGCGCCGAGCGGCCACATGCTGTATCTGGAGAGAGGCCACACGCTGTATCTGGGGAGCACCTAGCGGCCTCACGCTGTATCTGGGGAGCACCTAGCGGCCTCACGCTGTTTTTGAGGAGCGCCTAGCGGCCTCACACTGTATCTGGGGAGCGGTAAGCGGCCTCACGTTGTATCTGGGGAGCGCCGTGCGGTCTCACGCTGTATCTGGGGAGCGCCGAACAGCCTCACGCTGTGTCTGGGGAGCGCCGAACGGCCTCACGCTTTATCTGGGGAGCACCAAACGGCCTCATGCTGTATCTGGGGAGCACTGTGTGGCTTCATGCTGTGTCTGGGGAACACCAAGCGGCCTCACGCTGTATCTGGGGAGCGCCGAGCGGCCTCACGTTGTATTTGGGGAGCACCGAACGGCCTCACGCTGTATCTGGGGAGCACTGTGTAGCCTCATGCTGTGTCTGGGGAACACCAAGCGGCCTCACGCTGTGTCTGGGGAGCGCCGAGCGGCCTCACGATGTGTCTGGGGAACACCAAGCGGCCTCACGCTGTGTCTGGGGAGCACCGAGCGGCCTCACGCTGTATCTGGGGAGCACTGTGTGGCTTCATGCTGTGTCTGGGGAACACCAAGCGGCCTCACGCTGTATCTAGGGAGCACTGTGTGGCTTCATGCTGTGTCTGGGGAACACCAAGCGGCCTCACGCTGTATCAGGGGAGCGCCGAGCGGCCTCACGTTGTATCTGGGGAGCACCGAACGGCCTCACGCTGTATCTGGGGAGCACTGTGTGGCCTCATGCTGTGTCTGGGGAACACCAAGCGGCCACACGCTGTGTCTGGGGAGCGCCGAGCGGCCTCACGCGGTGTCTGGGGAACACCAAGCGGCCTCACGCTGTGTCTGGGGAGCACCGAGCGGCCTCACGCTGTATCTGGGGAGCATGTGCAGCCTCACGCTGTATCAGGGGAGCGCCGAGCGGCCTCACGCTGTATCTGGGGAGCGCCGAACGGCCTCATGTTGTATCTGGGGAGCACCGAACGGCCTCACACTGTATCTGGGGAGCACTGTGTGGCTTCATGCTGTATCTGGGGAACGCCAAGCGGCCGCACGCTGTGTCTGGGGAGCGCCGAGCGGCCTCACGCTGTATCTGGGGAGCGCTGAGCGGCCTCATGTTGTATCTGGGGAGCACCGAACGGCCTCACGCTGTATCTGGGGAGCAATGTGTGGCTTCATGCTGTGTCTGGGGAACGCCAAGCGGCCTCACGCTGTATCTGGGGAGCGCCGAGCGGCCTCACACTGTATCTGGGGAGCGCCGAGCGGCCTCACGTTGTATCTGGGAGCACCGAACGGCCTCACGCTGTATCTGGGGAGCACTGTGAGGCCTCATGCTCTGTCTGGGGAACACCAAGCAGCCTCGCGCTGTGTCTGGGGAGCGCCGAGCGGCCTCACGCTGTATCTGGGGAGCACATGCAGCCTCACGCTGTATCTGGGAAGCGCTGAGCGGCCTCACGCTGTATCTGGGGAGCGCCGAACGACCTCATGTTGTATCTGGGGAGCACAGAACGGCCTCACGCTGTATCTGGGGAGCATTGTGTGGCTTCATGCTGTGTCTGGGGAACGCCAAGCGGCGTCACGCTGTATCTAGGGAGCGCCGAGCGGCCTCACGCTGTATCTGGGGAGCGCCGAGCGGCCTCACGTTGTATCTGGGGAGCACCGAACGGCCTCACGCTGTATCTGGGGAGCACTGTGCGGCCTCATGCTGTGTCTGGGGAACGCCAAGCGGCCTCACGCTGTATCTTGGGAGCGCCGAGCGGCCTCACGCTGTACCTGGGGAGCACGTGCAGCCTCACGCTGTATCTGGGGAGCGCCGTGCAGCCTGGCGCTGTATCTAGGTAGCGCCGGTCGGCCTCAAGCTGTATCAGGGGAGCTCCGTGCAGCCTGACGCTGTATCTAGGTAGCGCCGGGCGGCCTCAAGCTGTATCTGGGGAGCGCCGTGTGGCCTTACGCTGTATCTGGGGAGCGCCGTGTGGCCTCACACTGTATCTGGGGAGCACCGTGTGGCCACATCCTGTATCTGGGGCGCGCCGTGTGGCCTCACGCTGTATCTGGGGAGCGCCGTACGGCCTCACACTGTATCTGGGGAGCACCGTGTGGCCACATCCTGTATCTGGGGAGCGCCGTGCAGCCTCACGCTGTATCTGGGGAATGCCGTGCGGCCTCTAGCGGTATCTGGAGAGCGCCGAGCGGCCACACGGTGTATCTGGAGAGCACCTAGCGGCCTCATGCTATGTCTGGGGAGCGCCTAGTGGCCTCACACTGTATCTGTCGAGCGTCGAGCGGCCTCATGCTGTATCTGGGGAGCGCCGAGCGGCCTCACGTTGTATCTGGGGAGCGCTGTACGGCCTCACGCTGTGTCTGGGGAACACCAAACGGCCTCACGCTGTATCTGGGGAGCGCCGAGCGGCCTCACGCTTTTTCTGGGGGGCGCTGTGCCGCCTCACGCTGTATCTACGGAGCTCCGTGCCGCCTCAAGCTGGATCTGGGGAGTGCCGTGCGGCCTTACATTGTATCTGGGGAGCGCCGTGTGGCCTCACACTGTATCTGGGGAGCGCCGTGTGGCCACATCCTATTTCTGGGGAGCACCGTGCGGCCTCTCGCTGTATCTGGGGAGCACTGTGCGGCCTCTAACTGTATCTGGATAGCGCCGAGCGGCCACATGCTGTATCTGGAGAGAGGCCACACGCTGTATCTGGGGAGCACCTAGCGGCCTCACGCTGTATTTGGGGAGCGCCTAGCGGCCTCACACTGTATCTGGGGAGCGGCAAGCGGCCTCACGTTGTATCTGGGGAGCTCCGTGCGGTCTCACGCTATATCTGGGGAGCGCCGAACAGCCTCACGCTGTATCTGGGGAGCGCTGAACGGCCTCACGCTGTATCTGGGGAGCGCCGAGCGGCCTCACGCTGTATCTGGGGAGTGCTGTGCGGCTTCATGTTGTATCTGGGGAGCACCGAACGGCCTCACGCTGTATCTGGGGAGCACTGTGTGGCTTCATGCTGTGTCTGGGGAACACCAAGCGGCCTCACGCTGTATCTGGGGAGCGCCGAGCGGCCTCACGTTGTTTCTGGGGAGCACCGAACGGCCTTACGCTGCATCTAGGGAGCACTGTGTGGCCTCATGCTGTGTCTGGGGAACACCAAGCGGCCTCACGCTGCGTCTGGGGAGCGCCGAGCGGCCTCACGCTGTGTCTGGGGAACACCAAGCGGCCTCACGCTGTGTCTGGGGAGCGCCGAGCGGCCTCACGCTGTATCTGGGGTGCATGTGCAGCCTCACGCTGTATCTGGGGAGCGCCGAATGGCCTCATGTTGTATCTGGGGAGCACCGAACGGCCTCACACTGTATCTGGGGAGCACTGTGTGGCTTCATGCTGTGTCTGGGGAACGCCAAGCAGCCTCACGCTGTGTCTGGGGAGCGCTGAGTGGCCTCACGCTGTATCTGGGGAGCGCTGAGTGGCCTCATGTTGTATCTAGGGAGCACCGAACGGCCTCACGCTGTATCTGGGGAGCAATGTGTGGCTTCATGCTGTGTCTGGGGAACGCCAAACGGCCTCACGCTGTATCTGGGGGGCGCCGAGCGGCCTCACACTGTATCTGGGGAGCACCGAACGGCCTCACGCTGTATCTGGGGAGCACTGTGAGGCCTCATGCTCTGTCTGTGGAACACCAAGCCCCCTCACGCTGTGTCTGGGGAGCGCCGAGTGGCCTCACGCTGTATCTGGGGAGCACGTGCAGCCTCACGCTGTATCTGGGAAGCGCCGAGCGGCCTCACGCTGTATCTGGGGAGCGCTGAACGGCCTCATGTTGTATCTGGGGAGCACCGAACGGCCTCACGCTGTATCTGGGGAGCATTGTGTGGCTTCATGCTGTGTCTGGGGAACGCCAAGCGGCCTCACGCTGTATCTGGGGAGCACCGAGCGGCGTCACGCTGTATCTGGGGAGCACCGAGCGGCCTCACGCTGTATCTGGGGAGCGCCGAGCGGCCTCACGCTGTATCTGGGGAGCACCGTGCGGCCTCACGTTGTATCTGGGGAGCACCGAACGGCCTCACGCTGTATCTGGGGAGCACTGTGCGGCCTCATGCTCTGTCTGGGGAACGCCAAGCGGCCTCACGCTGTAACTTGGGAGCGCCGAGCGGCCTCACGCTGTATCTGGGGAGCGCGTGCAGCCTCACGCTGTATCTGGGGAGCGCTGAGCGGCCTCACGCTGTATCTGGGGAGCGCCAAGTGGCCTCATGTGGTATCTGGGGAGCACCGAACGGCCAAACGCTGTATCTGGGGAGCACTATGTGGCTTCATGCTGTATCTCAGGAATGCCAAGCGGCCTCACGCTGTATCTGGGGAGCGCCGAGCGGCCTCACGCTGTATCTTGAGAGCGTCGAGCGGCCTCACGCTGTATCTGGGGAGCGCCGAGCAGCCTCACGTTGTATCTGGGGTGCACCGAACGGCCTCACGCTGTATCTGGGGAGCACTGTGTGGCCTCATGCTGTGTCTGGGGAATGCCAAGCGGTCTCACGCTGTATCTGGGGAGCACCGAGTGGCCTCACGCTGTGTCTGGGGAGTGCGTGCAGCCTCATGCTGTATCTAGGGAGCGCCGTGTGGCCTCACGCTGTATCTGGGGAGCGCCGTGCGGCCTCACCCTGTATCTGGGGAGCTCCGTGTAGCCACATTCTGTATCTGGGGAACACTGTGCTGCCTCACGCTGTATCTGGGGAGCGCCGTGCGGCCTCACGCTGTATCTGGAGAGCTACGCACGGCCTCATGCTGTGTATAGATGGCTACATGCGGCCTCATGCTGTATATAGATGGCTACGTGCGGCCTTATACTACATTTAGGGGGATTAAGTGGAAGCTCATATTGTATGTAGGGTCTCATGCTGTATATAAGGGATGTCAGCATATTTAACTGTGCTCAATATTAAGTCATACTATTAATGTAAAAAAATAATTATAATTAATAGATTAATATTGAGCAGAATTAATTTCAGCCTATTGGTTCGACCTCCACAACAGTCACGGTCTCTCATGTAGCCCCTTGGTAAAATTAATCTCGCACCCCTGCTCTGCTCTATTTTGTACAGCGCTATGTTATGTATAGTGCTGCACACAAGGGAAACATTTTTTGCGCCGCTATCTGTCTTTCTCCATCTACAGATCTGCACCAGAGCACCTGTGTGTTACTCACATGACCTATCACATGATTTATCAAAGGTGAATCATGTGACATGTCACGTGATACATCAGGTACCGGGGGGGGGGGGAAGCCCACGCCTTCTAAATAAACTGCCCGGGGCCCTGGCTACTCTTAATCCACCCTTGATTATTTCTCATTGCATCTCCTCTCATAAAACAAAGCTATGTGACACGTTGTATAGAAGAGATGTAAACTAATAATATTCACTATGATATTTTTTTTCTTACAGGATGCCTTTTATCACTACGTTGCATCTCTCTTCTACCTCAGTGCATCGGTGCTCCAGGCTGCAGCAACAATTTCAAGCTTCACCTTCAAGCAGTATCAAGAGAACATTGCTGCCGTGGTAATTATGCCTTTTTTTCTATTGTTAACTGTAGGTTTTGGATACACAGTTACCAAAGCTGATTCTAGCTTTTTTGCTGCCTTAGGTGAACATTGAAATGGCACCCCTCCCCAAAGTGCAATTTAATCCTGAAGTGAACAAATGCAATTCTGTAATTGTTTTTTGCGTTTTGCCTTTCCGGTATTCCCTCATTAAGTGTTTAGTCCCTTTAGGGGACTTGAACCTGCAATTGTCTGATCACTTATATTAGATACAATATAATAACACAATATTGCAGTATATAGAACATATCATTGTTCCGTATAAAGGAATACAGCACCAGATCCACTGTCAGTACAGGAATACAGTATCAGAACAATCATCAGAACATAAATGCATCACTAGAATCATCATCTGTGCATGAAAATAACACCAGAATCACAATCAGTCAGTGGCGTAACTAGAATGGGAGGGTCTCTGGTTCAAAATACATCTGATCAACCAGTATGTTGGTCAGATGTATGGGCCCTTTATGGCTCCCCCATCATTACTCCTTTTAGTAATAATCTCCCCCATCTAGGGCCCCATGCTATAACATTTTCACCCATCCTGGACCCCACCTTGGTATAATGTCCCCCATCCTGGTATGATGTCCTCCATCCTGGTATAATGTCCCCCATCCTGTTATAATGCCATCCATCCTTGTATAAAGTCTCCCATTCTGGTATAATGTCCCCATTCTGGGATAATGTCCCAAATTTTAGTATAATCTCCCCCATATTTGTATAGCGCTCCATATGCTGGTATAGTGTCCCCCATTTTGATATAATGTCCCCTATGCTGGTCCCCTTCTGTTTTTCTCTAGCACACTGGCAGAAGCCGGCAGCATATGTCAGCTTGCCAGTGACGTGCGGCACATGGCATTGACATCATGTACTGCCCATACCAGGATGCCAAAGTCAGCTGCCCACTCCCGTGCCAGCTACACAAGAGGATGCCATGTGGCATTGGAGCAGGGGAAGGTGAGTAAAATGGTTTGTTTCTTTTTAAAATGTGCTGGAGAAAAACAGAAGGAGACCAGCACAGGGGACATTATACTAAAATTGGGGACATTATAACAGCCGGCTTCTGATTGGCCGGTGGCACGTATTGCAGCACAGGCACCTGGCGTGTCTCTGCATCACTATATATTTCATCTGAATGTGCGTCCGAAGATGCACATCCAGGTGAAGTTGGCATCGGTGGGCCACACTCCTGTATGGGCCCAGTAGCGGTCATACCCTCTGCAACCACGATTGTTAAACCCCTGCTATCAGTACATGAATACAGCACCAGAACAACCATCAGTGCATAAATGCATCACCAGAACCATTATCAGAACATTAATGCACCACCAGAACCACCATCAGTACATGAATATAGCACTAGAACCATCTCTAGTAGATGAAAACAGGACCATAACAGCCATCAGTACATGAATGCATCTCCAGAACAACCATTAATACATGAATACAGCAACAGAACCACCATCAGTACTTAAATACAGCACCAGAGCCACTGTCAGTACATGAATACATCACCAGCACCAACATCAGTATATCAAAACTATCATCAGTACATAAAGCACCAGAACCATCATCAGTACATGAATAGAGCACCAGACCCACCATCAGTACATGAATACAGCACTAAAGCCACCATCAGTACATGAATAACTCACCAGTATCAACATCAGTATATTGATACAACACCTAGCTTAATACATCAATCAATTGCAATGTCAGGTCATCCCCCACAATAAACATTGGAATCACAAGAACCTACAACTCCTAGTTTGCATGTATGTATGTAACAATCGTAAGGAGATACTAGAAGTTGTTGTTACCAATCCACCTCAGACTATGGACCATTCAGAAACCACAGTGCTGATTAAAAGCAGGCAGCATCACAAATAAACATTTACTTCCAGTAACCTCACATGTAACATCTTCTGATTGGAGTCATTCTCATCCCTTTCACATCCATCTTGCCCAGACATCAGGATGACCATGGACATCCACAGCTCGACTCTGCAGACTTCCATATTCTCTGGAATTTCTGCTGCACATCCCAACATGAGGCTCTTAAAAATAACAGTGTCTTTATGAAGCTCCAAAATAAAAATATCTGCCCATGCTGTACCCCTGAATAATAATTTCCCCTCACTGTGCTCCCTGCACAAAATATGACTCCAACACTGTCCTTTTAATGGTACCTTCCCTCCACATTGTACTTTCCTATAAAATATTACCTTTAAACCATCCACCCTTATGAACTAAAATCACCACACTGTCAGCTCTTTATGATCTATAAGACACCATCATCCTTTATGATTTTTGGCTGCCACCTCTAAAATCACCACAACGTTCGTCCTTATGAACAATAACCTCCACATCATCCCTTTTTATGAACTATGCTTCTAATAATATTAATACTCCTGTGCTTCCCTATAATAATAATAATGATCCCCCATTGAGCCTCCTTATAACGATGACCATCACAGCCACCCATACACAGTATTATTGCCACCACAGCCAGTAATTCTAAGTATGATACCCCCAACAACTCCACACACCGTAAGATGGACCCCAAAGCTCCCCAACACACAGTATGATGGCCCCACAGCTCCTTATACACAGTATGATAAACTTCACACCTCCTTATATACAGTATGATGGACGCCATCTCTCATATACAGTAGGATGGGTTCTACAGCTCCTTATATTCAGTATGATGGCTCCAACAGCTCCTTAATATATGGTATGATGGCCCCTAAGGCTCCTTTAAATACAGTATGATGGCCACAGCTCCCTATACACAGTATAATGTCCCCACAGCTCCCTATATACAGTAAGATGTCCCCAAAAGCTCCCTTTATAAAGTATTATTTCCCCACAGCTCTCCATATACAGTATGATGGTCCCCACAGCTCACTATATACAGTAGGTTGGCCCAACAACTCCCTAAATACAGTATGATGTCCCCAAAGCTCCCTATATACAGTTTGATGTTCCCACAGATCCCTATATACAGTATTAAGGCCCCCAGAACTCCGTTATATATAGTATGATGTCCTCACAGTTCCATTTATACAATTAGATGCCCCCGCTGCTTCGCACCTTGTTTAGAGCATTTTATGATTATATCTTGGCATTTGCCTACTTGCTTCAAAGGGTTACAAGTTTTATGGTTTTAACATTTTAAGAATGTTTTTACAAAACAAGGATGAGGTGACAATAACATTTACAACCAGGTGTTAAATAGAAGCTTTAAAGACACTGTAGAGTCAGATATCCAGCTGCCAATGCTCACTTGTCTGCTTGCTTTAGTTTAGATAAAACACTGTTTTATCAGAAGGAGGATATCACTGAGAAGACTAGCTAAACTTCAGGAATGTAGTTCTTACTATTCATGAGATATGCTTATATCCATCCCCACCACTGATTGGCAACTTTCTGCTTATGCACAGTGTACACAGAAATCTGTCAATCAATGGGATGGGCAGAAATAGATGAAGCTCACAACTGAGAAGACTAGCATAGCATCATAGATGCAGCACATAAAACAATGATTTTATCAAAAACAACACCAAGAAGCCCAGTAAGAGGCACATTGCTGAAATTAGCATGTTAAGACTGCCAAAGTACATTCACACAGGTAACGTACAAACCAGGGTAGACAAATACCTGAATCTGACAGGTCCCTGTTCAGACTAGGAAAAGCCCTTCTCTGACCCTGGTCTGTCCCTGCCTGGCGGTGGAGGTTGGCACCCTAAGATAATGCAATGGTGTCCCCACTCGATGGTGGCTTACCCTGAATGTCCTTAGCAGCTCCTAGGGTCGCTAGACTAGAAGTTCCCTAAGGAGTAAAGGAATCACTCACAAATTAACTGTAACCAACACAAACTACAGCAAAGTGAGTGAATCCAACAAAGTCTATTACCAGCAGGAAACACCAGTAGGGGAAGGTATTTAAAGCTGCACCCGAAAGGTAACAGGACAAACAAACAGAGAAAATGAAAAATACCTGTTAACCAAAACCGACAGAAACAAAGATAATACAACTAAAACTCCCCAAGAAAAGGTGTATCTGTTATGGCTCAGCGGAAATGCCAACCATAGAATCAAGGGTTCGAATCCAGAACCATGACACAGGGTCTCTGCCCCTGCATTACACTGCTCTCAGATGTAGCACAAAAAACAGGTTACAGATTCTTTTTAAAACTTTTATTTGTAATATATTTTATTAGAGAAATCTGCTTATTTTTCCTCCAGGACTGAACATTCACTTTCAATTCATTGATAAAATTTGTTTCTGTGAATACAGATTTTCAGATCATTGAAGAATAAAATTACATTTACTACTTATAAAATTCTACATAGAGGGGAGGGAGGAGGAGGGAACTAAAGGGATACAGAAGCAGAAGCAAATACAGTCCTGCTCATCATTATAGGCACCCATGAAGTTTAAGTACATAATGTAGAGTATCTCCTGAAAAAAATGAATCAAGTGAAGCATTTTTTTGTATAGAGCACTTGTGTTAAATACAAAAGAGCAAATGATATACAATAATTTAAAACAAACAACAATGGGACGGAAAAATAGAAAAACCTAAAGCTTGCTGTGCACTGGTATTGGAAACACATTTTGACTGGCCTGTGGTAAATCACAAAAGAGATTCTCCTGTGATTAATTGTCAGTGCCCATGTGACATGAAATAGTCAATGAATGATGACTTCACTGTTTTAAAAAGCCACATGGTAGGCCCTGTTCCTTTGTCACAATGATGAAGACAAAGGAGCTGTCTGAGGACATCAGAACTGCTAGTATTAGCAAACACAAGACATCCAAAGGATATAAGGCCATCTCCAAAGACCAAATCCCAGTTTCAACAGTGCTCAATGTTATTAAGAAGTTTGCCAAGCATGGAACTGTCAAGAACCTCCCTGGATGTGGGGAAAGAGGAAAATTGACTAGAGATGTCTTCGAAGGTTGGTGCGAATGGTGGAAAAAACACCACATCAAGCATACAAAGACCTGAAGGCCAACCTGGAACAGTCTGGGGTCACGGTTACAACAAGTACCATATACCACACTAAACCAAGCAGAGCTTTATGGGTGAAGGCCAAGGAAGAAACCATTTTTGAAAAAAAGACATAAAAAGGAATGACTGATCTTTGCCAAAGAGTACCTTGACAAACCACAATCCTTTTGGGAAAATGTCCTGTGGATAGATGAAACAAGAATAGAGCTTTTTGGCAATGCAAAGCAACAGTTTGTTTACAGACGGTGCAATGAAGCTTATAAGGAAAAGAACAGCTTGCCAACAGTTAAGCATGTTGGAGGATCCATAATCCTGTGGGTTTGCTTGGCTGCACCTGGTACTGGAGGCCTTGGCCACATTAACAGGAATCATGAAATCAGATAATTATCAAGAGATTTTAGAGAGAAATGTCCTACCCAGTGTAAGAAAAGTTGGTTTGAATCGAAGATCATGGGTCCTCCAGCAAGACAATGACCCAAAGCACATATTCAAAAGTACACAGGAATGGTAGAAAAAGAAAAAATGGACTGTTTTAAAATGGCCAGCAATGAGTCCTGACCTCAACCCGATTGAAATTCTTTGGGGTGAGCTGAAATCTGTCATTGGGAAAAAGGACCCTGCAAACATTTAAGAGCTTGAACAAACTGAAAAGGAAGAGTGGGAGAAAATTCCAGCTGAGAAGTGCAAGAAGCTTATAGATGGCTCCAAGAAACGTTTGGAGGTTGTAATAAATGCCAAAGGGCGTGCAACCAAGTATTAATTAGGGGTGCCTTTATTGCTGCACATGCTGTTCTGTTTGTTCTTTGAAATTGCAACATGGAAGTTAAAAAACAATATTTTATTGTTGTATTACTTTGCACCACTAATTAAATCCTGAGGATATAACTTTGTTACATTTCCATTTATTTCTGAAGATCTTGTACAGTCAATGAAAAAAATCAAGGGTGCCAATAATGGTGACCAGCACTGTATGTTCGCCTGGCATGACACTTTAAAGGAAATCTGTCATCAGATTTCCCCATTCTAAATTTTGTGATTTAAAGAGCTTTCTGACTGTCTTTGTTTCACTCCTGAAACATGATACAGTTATATGAAAAAGTTTGGGCACCCCTATTAATCTTAAGCTTAATGTTTGATAAAAATTGGTGTTTTTGCAACAGCTATTTCAGTTTGATATATGTAATAACTGTTGGACACAGTAATGTTTCTGCCTTGAAATGAGGTTTATTGTACTAACAGAAAATGTGCAATCTGCATTCAAACAAAATTTGACAGGTGCATTAGTATGGGCACCCTTATCATTTTCTTGTTTTAAATACTCCTACCTACTTTTTACTGACTTACTAAAGCACTTTTTTTGGTTTTGTAACCTCATTGAGCTTTGAACTTCATAGCTAGGTGTATGCAATCATGAGAAAAGCTACTTAAAGTGGCCACTTGCAAGTTGTTCTCCTGTTTGAATCTCCTCTGAAGAGTGGCATCATGGGCTCCTCAAAACAACTGTCAAATGATCTGAAAACAAAGATTATGCCACATAGTTGTTCAGGGGAAGGATACAAAAAGCTGTCTCAGAGATTTAACTTGTCAGTTTCCACTGTGAGGAACATAGTAAGGAAATGGAAGAAAACAGGGACAGTTCTTGTTAAGGCCAGAAGTGGCAGGCCAAGAAAAACATCAGAAAGGCAGAGAAGAAGAATGGTGAGATCAGTCAAGGACAATCCTCAGACCACCTCCAGAGAGCTGCAGCATCAACTTGCTGCAGATGGTGTCACTGTGCATCGGTCAACTATACAACGCACTTTGCACAAGGAGAAGCTGTATGGGAGAGTGATGGGTAATAAGCCATTTCTGCAAACACGCCACAGAGTTGGCTGAGGTATGCAAAAGCACATTTGGAGAAGCCAATTTCTTTTTGGAAGAAGGTCCTGTGGACTGATGAAACCAAGATTGAGTTGTTTGGTCATACAAAAAGGAGTTATGCATGGCGGCAAAAAAACACAGCATTCCAAGAAAAACACTTGCTACCCACAGTAAAATTTGGTGGAGGTTCCATCATGCTTTGGGGCTGTGTGGCCAATGCCGGCACCGGGAATCTTGTTAAAGTTGAGGGACGCATGGATTCCACTCAGTATCAGCAGATTCTTGACAATAATATTCAAGAATCAGTGATAAAGTTGAAGTTACGAAGAGGATGGATCTTTCAGCAAGACAATGATCCAAAACACCGCTCCAAATCTACTCAGGCATTCATGCAGAGGAACAATTACAATGTTCTGGAATGGCCATCCCAGTCCCCAGACCTGAATATCATTGAACATCTGTGGGATCATTTGAAGATGGCTGTTCATGCTCGGCGACCATCAAACTTAACTGAACTGGAATTGTTTTGTAAAGAGGAATGGTCAAAAATACCTTCATCCAGGATCCAGGAACTCATTAAAAGCTACAGGAAGCGACTATAGGCTGTTATTTTTGCAAAAGGAGGATCTACTAAATATTAATGTCACTTTTCTGGTGAGGTGCCCATACTTATGCACCTGTCAAATTTTGTTTGAATGCAGATTGCACATTTTCTGTTAGTACAATAAACCTCATTTCAAGGCAGAAACATTACTGTGTCCAACAGTTATTACATATATCAAACTGAAATAGCTGTTGCAAAAATACCAATTTTTATAAAACATTAAGCTTAAGATTAATAGGGGTGCCCAAATTTTTTCATGTAACTGTATATCCTATACAAGTGACTTATCACTTGTCTCACTGCAAATGCAAAACAGCACAGGGTTGTGCAATGGGAGACCACAAGTTTGACAGTCTACATCCTTTTCCTCTGATTGATGTGGATAACATCCCCTATGGCACCTACACCAACCTGTCTCATGCTGTCACAATCTATATGCAGACCTGACCAGAGTGAAATGTGCATGGAAAAGGCTTTAGCTCAATGGTGATAATGTGAGGCAGCTTTTTGTGGACGTCGTAGCATATGCCATGTACTTCAACCAGTGGTAAAGGGGTTGGATTATCAGGTTCATAGGAGGGTGGTCCAGTCTACCCCATCAAATCACCCTATCAGGTTCCCTTTAGAGATTTTCCACTAATTCATTGACTCATAGTGAAACTAGAAATAATCATTGAGTATATTGAGGAGGATTATATGTAGAATTAGCAACTTGTGCTACTGTCTTGAACTTATTGGGTGCACACAACGAAGGGTTCCTGAAGCTTTGGCATCATCAAACCTAAGTGATTTCCTATTTTTTAGGGATTTTATTTGCATTGCACTACTGTATTGTTTTATTGTAACTTATAAATTAATTAAGCATAAGTTTTCTTATATAATGTTTCTGTCTTCTCAATTAAAACAGCTATGTGACACAATCTATGACTACATTGTAAAGCAGCTGGTTGACCCTGAACTTATTACTGAATAAACATGCATTGGATTTCTTCTAGTCAATAATGCAAATAAAAGGGCATCAATGTGTGAAACAATGAAAACAGATCTCCAAACTCTAGTAATATATTAGTAATACCTGTACAATTTTCCGCTTCTGACATGTCAAAACTTTGGAACTTTTGGAGATAAAAAAGGTAGCATTTTGGCTAATAGGGATGTGAGCCATTGGCACTCGATGGAATGTTTCCCTTCACCTCCACTATATATTCTACACATTGCAGAACAGATCTGTCATTTATTGAATTCTCAAATTGCATTTTCATCTATTTTGCAGGTGTTTGCCTTTCTTGTCACTTTGATTTATGTGATCCATGCGGTGGCCTCACTAATAAGATGGAAGAGATCGCCTTAAATCAAACACTGATTTTCAAAGACCAAAAGTGCTAAGAAATAACTACAGTGTATACAATGTTTGTATATGTTATTTGTAAACTGTAGATGAACAACAGCCTCTGACAATTGCTGATAGCATGTACCATGTATATATGTACCATAAATGAGATTATGTAGGGCTTCTCTCCTGAAACCTACTGTGCCATGTGTCATATCACAGTAAGAAAAGATGTTATGTTTATCCAATACTTTTAGTGTGATGCATTATATTGTACATGTATAATTGCATACTTTTCCTCATGAATCAGGTTCCAAGGGGAAAGGTAAGGGGATTTCCAAAGTAAAGGGGTTCTATGGTGGATAAAAAGTTATTTTTTTAAAAATGCTCAGACTAGAACAAACGAAGTAATAATCACTCTCAACAATCCACTGCAGCTCTTATTTCATCTGTTACATAGTCGCCGATGGTCTTTTCTTCCTGGTGTCATCTGGATATACCAGAAAGGGCCAGAAATGCTTTCCCAGCCAATTACTAGATGAGGCAGGTCACTGATGTGGCTAGTGATTTTGTGAATGGGCATTTACAGCCATTTCTGGTGTGTCAAGGGTGGATCGAAGAAGTACTAGTCAGAAGAACAGGAGTGCTCAGTTTTGCTCGTTTTATGTTTTAACTAGTCTTTGCCCTTTCAAAATAATTTTCATCTGCTAGACAACCAAATTAATGCATTTTTCTCAGCTCTCAGAACTTGAATCCTCTTTTGTATTATTGTTAAATGTTCATTAAAGTTATTATGTTTAACCCTCATCAATATTAAAAATGAATCCACTGAAATACATATAAACAACAATAGTCTCCCCTTAGGTCTGATTAATAATCAGCTGAAGCTTAGTTTTTGTAAGTCTTTCTATTTGGCAAGGCCATTTTTTTTTGAGGTTTGGGTTGCAGGACCATTTTCCCTCCATCCGAGAAAGATGGTCTGATTATGCTAATCAGACTCTGATCAGTGTGATCAGAGTGTGATCAGAGCGCGATCCAATTTTCTCGGAGGCGAGTGAAAAATAAAAAAAAAGTTTCTCCAACTTCTCCATTATGTTAGTCCGTGAAAATTAGACCACACACTGATGTCATCCGAATACAGTCCGATTTTTTTCCACGGAACCATATACTTGAATGTGCGAGTGCCATCTGATTCTTGGCAGCAAATCGTGCATGCTACGATTTTTTTCCTCGGACCACTTGGTCTGAGGAAAAAATTTAACATGTGCACAGCCCCATAGAATAACATGGGTATGAGTGAGTGCTATCCGTTAAAAGTACAGATAGCGCTTGTCCCATTCAAACAGTCATCTGCATGAGCCCTTACAATAATACCACTATAAAGGATCTGGAGTTAAACACTGCACTGAATTTCACGGTTGTTTGACTTCAATATTACCGCTAATGCTATTTCTGTTACTACTACTATTACTGCTACTACTATACATTACTTTACGCAGTACGTTTAATTTGAACATCAAAATTGCCACAAATATTTTTGCATGGCAGTCACACATTGATCATCTGAAAACAATGTATATGTATGGTGTGACGTGATATTTTCCTAATGCAACTTCTTTACTGTGCCCTGGCAACATGTATGAACAGATATAAATACAATGTGTGCAAAAAATGAGCAACTTACTAAGGTATAGGACAGGATTAGTGATCAGCGAGCGTGCTTGATTAACCCTTAAATCGAGCACGCTCGGGTGCTCGCCCAGTATTTTCGGCGTGCTCGGCATCTATGTTTGAGCCGCCGCGGCTGCATGTGTCACGGCTGTTAGACAGCTGCGACACATGCAGGGATTGCCTAACAAACAGGCAATCCCTGCATGTGTCACAGCTGTCTAACAGCCGTAACACATGCAACTGCGTTGGCTCAAACATAGATGACAAGCACGCCGAAAATACTCGGCGAGCACCCGAGTGTGCTCGATTAAAGAGCTAATTGAGCACCCTCGCTCATCACTAGACAGGATGCTTTAAAGGAATTTGCCCTTAGTAGTGAAATGTCATCATGTCATGAAATTGGGTTTTTGTGTTGCAGAAGAGGTGTTCTAGTAACCAAACACACAATTCATAGTACTTTGGTGTATTTATTTGCTATTCCACCAAACATATCTAGAGTAAAACCCTTTAATTGAACAGTAACTAAAGGGGTTGGCCACTTTTTCTTTATATTAACATATTGATTGCACATTGAAAAGCAGTTTTTCAATTGGAGGAGACTAATGCATAGGTTGGTCACATGATCCTCCATCAGCAGCCATTTTGAACCAACGAGCTGTGCAGTTTGTAAGGAAGGCTGTACAAGTGAAGGAGGAGAACATGTCATACCTACTGTATATAATAGTAAGTAAATCATGTCCCCAACACACTTGTTAAAATAATGATAAAGTGAACAGCGCAATTGCATCAAGTGTCGGTCATTAGATAAGCTGAATGTACAGCATAGCACTTGTTTCACCTTTGTAGTACTTTCAATCGTTTTTTTTATTAACTTGCTATGTTTTTCTCTCTAATATAACATATTTTCAATAAATGCTTTTTAACTAAACAGTTCCATTTGTGCAATTTGTAATTGTAAATGACTAACCAGCATTGTCATGGTCATATTGGCGTTATAAAGCTGAACAATGTTTTCAGGTGAGGGTCAAGTAGAAGTAAGTGGCCAATGCACAATGGGGTTAATCAGAGTATCAATCCAGAAAACCACATCAGGGTAGTGTCACGAGAAGCATAGGAGACAGGAGATTCAATTAGGCCATTGGGAGCATTCATTGGCTGCTGAATGCACCCTCAGATTGGTCCTCTGACAAGCCCTTGTGATTGGCCAGTCAGCTGCGACAGCCAGCACCCCCACCGATCAGCTGTTCTTGGTGTTGGCGGCAGCCAGAACTGCTCAGTTAGGGAACTGCACTGCACAGCTCCATCTACTGTACCGTTGCCCGGATGGGTACTGCACAATTGCGATTTAAATTTTGGGCAGAGGTGCATTACCCGGCCGCGGCCACTATGCAGTACACGTAGCTGTGCAGTAGAACTCTGTAACTCGTCAGTTCTGGCTGCCGCCGGCACCAAGAACGGCTAGCTGATCAGTGGAGGAGCTGGCTGTCGCACCCCGTCCGAATAGACATTGATGACCTATCTTAAGGATAGTTCATCAATGTTAAAGTTGTGGACAACCTCTTTAACAGTTCATTAGCATATGATGAATGACTGAATAAAACATTTTCTAAGATATATTGGGGACTTTTAAACTCATTTCTCTAAGACCTATTTAGTGATGCTAAGAGTTTATGTGGATGGAATCTGAGGACAAGTTTCCTTTTACCGGAACCTATTATGTTGAATAATGCTGCTAGCCTCCAAATATAGGGTTAATCTGCAAGTTACTAGTATTGGTGTACTTTAAAGCGTGGCACCTAGAATAAATTATAGAGGCATTGCTGGAGCAGTGGAGCGGGAAGCAACACTGATTTTACTATTTTTACTTTCAGAAATCCTATGGCATAACAAGTTTACATCCCCTTTTTCACGAATGTCTGTGTACACAGCTGACATCCCGCAGTAATAACTAGGTCATAGCTAGCTAGCAGTGCAGCTGTTTAACCCCCTAGATGCTATGATCACTAGTAGCGACCTTGGAAACTAGATGGACAGAAAAAAAATGGACAAAAATGTACTGTAGCAGATGCATCAAAAGGCTCGGTCATGTTGCTCTGCTGTGAGAAAATTATTTAAGAGGTTGTCTCCTACTCAGACAACCCCTTCTCAATTGGTATATACCCCAGGAAGAATAAAGACACCTTACACTCACCGCCATTGCTGGCGCCGTTCCAGAGACCTTGGCGATGGGTCTTGTTAGATATTATGTCATGCGAGTCCTGCAGACAATCAGCAGTCACTTCACTCGAAGTTCTTTTGGATGAAACTGACAACCAGAATAAGTGAGAGCTGCTGCTGCTCTTTCAGTTTTTCCAATTGCCAGTTTTGAACAGAGAAGGTGAGAATGAAGCGGCTACTGATTGGCTGATGGGCTCATATCACACAACAATGTCATGCAAGCCCTGGGAGACAGGGCGCTGATGTCACTGGAATGCCACCAGTATCGCTGGAAAGGCACCAGCACTGGAGGTAAGTATAAAGATTTTTTTATTTTACACAGGGGAATATTGTATTTGAGAATGGGTTGTCAGATTTGTAGCAAACCATTTTAAACTCCTTTTCTAATTTAGAAAATAGGTAGGGGAAGGTCATTTGAAGAAGCTATGAGGATCCTATATGTATGAGGGAGGGCATGTTGTAAGACATTCAAAGAGGCACATAGACATTTAAAAGGGGTCATCATGATAGTCAAGGAAGTTTAGCATGAGTTATCCATGAAATTCATGGCATTTTGTTTTACAAGTTAGTGAAAAATACTGCTAAAGAACTCGGTGTGAAAGAAAGGTGTGAATGCATGGGTAGCTACATGGAAGCTATAAAATAATGAAAAATATTTGCTTAGTATAAGTTACTTATGTAGATCGAAAAGGGATAGGTAAACTCGTGTAAAAAAAAAATCCAGAATATCCAGTTATACAAAGCGGCTTTATACACAAACAGGAATACTAGCCAGAATTACAGGATTACATAGGAGCTTGGAAAAAAATATTTGTTTCATAGAACTAAATTAGAGTTGCCATAGAGGAATGCTATGTTATGCTTAGTCGTAGCATTTACTATACAAATGACAACTCTAGAAGGGACCAACTTTTCAAATGTGGTACCCTAGCAGTCAGCAGCTGGTGCCTTGAAATCTCCCACGCTGAAAGATTACATGGTCACAATTAAGTTAATAGGTAACAGTGTTTTATATGGGTGTCCTGTGTCGATCAGATGAGAGGAGTTTGTGAAAATGGAGTCCCAAAACAAGCAGGGTATATGAATTACAGTTGCGTTGAGTGGGCAATGACTTTAAAAAACAAAACAAAACCAAATATAAACCACATTCAGTGTATGGACAATAGTATTGAGACACCTACAGATAATATGTGCAGAAATTTCATGACATCTAGTGTTGAGCGAGTGTGCTCGTCGCTGCTCGGTACGCGCATCTCACGGCTCGACATGCTCGGCGCTCCTCGAGTATTTCCGAGATGCTCGGTCCGGAGCTCGAGTCCCCTCCCTGCATGTTTGGTGCTCTTTAGACAGCCAGTTAACATGCAGGGATTGCTTGCCACGCACTGTAATGCCGTAGCCATGTTGGTTGTGGACATTACAGTGATTGGCTGGCTGCACAGCGTCATCAGGTCTATATAAGACCTGGCAATGCTATGCTCATCACAGTGTACCCCGGAAACAGGCAGAGTAGGGAGAGCTGTTGCTGAGTGAGGGACAGAATTGGCGGTTTATTAGTTAGGTATTGTTATTCGACAACATGATATATATACATCTGAACTAACAGTCCTTCTGAGGACTAATCCAGCTGCATATATTACTGGTGATAGCAGGAGTTAGGCAGGCAGAGTTTGTGGCAGTGTATACAGCACAATAGGGTCCATTGCACGTTCTGTCTGCTGCTGCTACAGATATTCATATAGCCCTACATATCAGGGCTATTTTTTATTTTTTTGCTCTTAATCCTGATTATTTGCTTAAAAAGCAATCCAGAGTACACAATTTTATTGCTCCATTTGCTTGTTAGCAGAATACAGCCAGATTTTTTTGATTATATTCGCATTACAGTATTGTGGAAGCAGAGAACCTTTTCCATGATCACACGTGATCCCATATTACTGCGGTAATAATCATGACATTTTGTGGAGCGTGCCAAATATTCCACTCCATTTACAGTCAGCCAGCTGTGTTTTGTTGAACCTATTCACAGTTGGTTGCTGACAAATACCATAATATTAGGAGATGACTGAAACTGTGGTCATCAGATATGATCCCATATTACTGCCATAATAATCCTGACATTTTTGGGAATGTGTCAGATATTACACTCCATTTAAAGTCTGCCAGGTGTATGTTGTTCCAAACTATTCACACTTGGTCGCTGACAAATACTATACTATTAGGCGACTGACTGAAACCGTGGTCATTAGATGTGATCCCATATTACTGCCAAAATAATCCATAATTTTTTGGTAAGCGTGTCAGATATTACACTCCATTTAAAGTCTGACAAGTGTATGTTGTTCCAAACTATTGACACTTGGTCGCTGACAAATACCATACTATTAGGCGACTGACTGAAACCGTGGTCATCAGACGTGATCTGATCCCATATTATTTCCGCAATAAGGGTAATGACTTGTATATAAGGCCAAAGAAATTAAAAAAAAAGTTATGGACTGTGGAAGAGTTTTATGCGACCAGAATGAACACTCATCTCGAGATGATGATACCACCTAGCAGCATCTGTCCCTATTGTAAATGCATCTAACAGTGGTATCGACAGGTAAAAGAATAGATTTTTATTTTTTTTCGGTAGCACCCCCAGCACGCAGTATAAAGCAATAATACGTGGCTGGATCGGTGTAATACGCTATCAATACCGCAATACCTCCCCCATAAACGTATTCCAGATAAGACAGGTAATATTCTAGAATATAGAATCTATTTGAATTGTCATTCCCATTATTAAAGAATGGATTTCCTATTCTGTTATTGCGTATATGTAGCAATTTCAAGGGCTGGCAAAAATTAGAACGCACTCCAGTACACATTTGAAGAGACATAAAAAAAATAAAACAAATAAACATATATATATATATATATATATATATATATATATATATATATATATATATATATATGCACTACCGTTCAAAAGTTTGGGGCCACCCGGACAATTTTGTACTTTTATTTATCAAATGATATAGTCCAGACATTGACAAGGTTAGAAATAATGATTTTTATTTGAAAGAACAATTTTCTCATTCAAACTTTGCTTTCGTCAAAGAATGTTCCCTTTGCAGCAATTACAGTAGAGATGAGCCAGCACTAAACTGCTCGGGTACTCTTTGCTCGGGTCAAGCAAATTGCAATACTCGTGTGCTCGACCCGAGCAATGAGCACAATGTAAGTCTATGTAAATTCGAGCATTTTTCAGGCGGCTCCCCCCGGCGGTCTGCAGAGGGCCTAAAAATTGCCCAAATCAAGGGGCTCAAATGACATGGGAACAGCATGGGGAAAACCCCTCGAAGTATTTCTGACTCCCAGGTCACTGCTGCCAACAATGTTGTCAGAGTATTATGCCACTTTTACGGACACACAATAAAACATACAAAAATGAAACCAAAATGAATTTTCCTGGGAAATATGTTAAGGAACATCCTTACCTGGGTAATGACTTGTAAATAAGGCAAAATAAATAACCAAAAACAAAAATACTACTCCACACCTTGAGCTATGTTCACACGTAGCGTTTTTGATGTGTTTTTGCACTTTTGAATTGCTTTCAACTAAGACAAATGCATTCACTGGGAAATGTTATTTTAACATTTTACAACCTTATCTGGCCATGTCGTGTGTGAGACATCATCAGACACATGCATACAGTGCTGAAAAGACATGGGAACAGCATGAGGAAGGCCTCTGGAAGCATCTCTGACTCCCAGGTCACTGCCTAAAAGTGTGCCCATCATAAGTGATCCTTGGCGCATGCAAAGATGCCTCCCGCCATGCACCTGTCGTTGCATACTTACGACAAACACCGTACACATCCTTGTTCCAGTGCAGCGTTCAGTTGTCCCTACCCCATTCCTTGGAATGCAAGCGCAAGTATGCAACCAGCCACCCACTCACCCACAGGCTGCAATACTATGCTGCCAAATTTTTGACAGTTGTTTGCACTTGAAATGTGGCCTTTTAGGCTCGTGGAGGCAGAAGCTGTCCCCAATCTTATGGCTGCGGCGACCTGGTATCCATACTCGGTCCCCAGCCGCCACTATTTCTCCTGGTATCGTCTCCGCCTTCCACAAGCACGGGTCCCACAACAATACCCGTGCCCTCCCCAGTGCACTTACTGGAAAGGATCGCCTAACCACAAATACGTGGACAGGTGAATGTGGCCAGGGACGGTACGGAGCCAGTCCACAGCTTTTTTTGCTGAGAGTTGTATTTCACTACAGCCATATTCTTTTAGCTCTGTGAAAGGACTGGCATAGAGGGAAACCGTATCGACTCTGGGTGTCATTTCTCCCAGGAAGTCCTCTAATGCAGCTTGTTGCAGAAACAATGGCAGCCCATCCAACATCAACTCACACACATCTTTCTTTGCACATTTAATTTCATGACTACAGAGTTGGGCAATGGCCTGATCTGCAATGCGGTTTGAGAAATAACATGCATAAGCACGTCCGATCCACATTAAAAAAGCAGCCTCTCTCCTTTCTAATAGCAGGGAACCTTCCCCCACACTTTTCTTAGCCAGGGCTGCTTCTCGGCAGGGATGGACGGACCCACCAGAAAACCGGAGATTCCTCCGGTGGCCCTGGCTTCTCTTTCAGGAGAGTTCATAGTACCGAGGTGAGGCCATGATGATGATAGAGACCACCATCTGCTTAGTTTTCTGTTACTTGGAATTCAAGCGCAAGTATGCAGCCAGCCACCCACCAACAGGCCGCAATACTAAACTGCCTGTTTGCACTTGAAATGTGGCCTTTTAGGCTCGTGGAGGCGGAAGCTTTTCACAACCTCATGCCTCATGCCTCGTGTCCATACTTGGCCCCGAGCCGTCACTATTTCTCCCGTTGTTGTCTCTGCCTTCTACAAGTGTGGGTCCCTGAACATTACTGCTGGTACTTTTCTGTGGGAATTTGCTTGCTTCCTACCAGCCTGGAATATTTCTAGTAAAAAATATAAAATACGACGCCATGGAATTAGCACTGCCCCCAGTAACAATAGTGAAGCCATCCCCAATTTCCTTCTCGGGAATTTTATTTGGTAGACTGAGTGGCTGCCCAAATACATTAGTTTCTCACAAAGGAGCTGAAGATAGAGTGGCAGTATGTACAAGTTTCTCCAGCCTGTTAGATATTAGAAGGTGAATGGCAGCATATTGGATCTGTGGTTAGCACTGAAGCTTTGCAGCACTGGGATCCTGGGTTCAAATCCCAGCAAGGACAACATCTGCAAGGACTTTGTATGTTCTCCCCGTATTTGCATGTGTTTCTTCCTCAGTAAAAATGCAGCCATAGAGTGTCCAGGAACCTTCCCACACACTTTTCTTAGCCAGGACTGCTTCTCGGCAGGGTTGGCCTGGCTTCTACCTCAGGACAGTTCATGATAGCGCTAACTTTGCAGCTGCTATGGGACTCTTGAGCGGGGGAGAAAGGTGAGCCCTCAGAATCAAATCCTCTGGTGGGCACAATGTTTTTCAATCTGAAACAGCTTCTCAGTGGGAGTTGTATTTCACCACAGCCATATTCTTTAGCTCGGTGAAAGGACTGGCATAGAGGGAAACGTATCTACTCCGGCTGTCATTTCTCTGTCACCAGGTTCCGCCCATTGTCACACACGACCATGTCAGGCTGTATATTCAGCGGTGAGAGCCACAGATCAGGCTGCTGTGTTACAGCTTTCAAAAACTCTGCAGCGCTGGGCGGTTTGTCACCTAAGCATTAAGCATATTATCTTCAGCACAGCCTGTTGCCGCTTGGCCAAGGCAGTGCTGCAGTGCTGTCAGCTTGTGACTGATGTGGTCATTAGGGAGATTCAGGAGGAGGTGCAGGAGCTAAACAATGTGATTCCATTGAGGATACATTGGCGACTCTGTTTTTTATACTAAAGAAAGATCCTGTTGTTTTTTTTAACTTTATTTTTTAATACAAATGCACTCACCGGGAAATGTCATTTTAACATTTTACAACCTTATCTGGCAATGTGGTGTTTGACACATCATCAGACACATCCTGTTTCATTTATGATGGAGGGACTCTGAAAGTCATAAAGCCTATTTTTATAGGGACATCAGACGGCCCTTACTATTCTTAAAAGGCCAGCTATCGGCCCTCGCTATTTTTAGAGAGCCATCAGCAGGCTATGCTTTGTTGTTCCCATTATTAAAAAGTGGGTCTCCTATACTGTTATTGCGCATGCAGTGACTTCAAGGGATGCCAAAAATTTGGATGCAACCCAATACCCCTTTGAAGAGACATAGAGGAGGGTATCAGTAAAAAAAAATGTTCCATTTATAAAGGAGTGGGTCTCCTATAGTGGTAATGCCCATGCTGTGACTGCAAGAGCTGCCAAAATATGGGAAAAACCCCACTAACAATTTAAAGACACATAGAGCAAGGCCACAGTAACGAGTACGACATGTTCCTATTAGAAAGGAGAGGGTCTGCTATAGAGTTATAGGGTGTGCAGTGAGTCCAACGGCTGACTAATTTTAGGAAAAACCCCATTAAGAATTTAAAGACACATAGAGCAGGGCCACAGTAACTAGTACGTCATGTTCCCATTAGACAGGAGAGGGTCTGCTATACAGTTATAGGGTATGCAGTGAGTCCAACGGCTGACTAAATTTAGGAAAAACCCCACTAAGAATTTAAAGACACTTAGAGCAGGAACACAGTAACTACAAATTCGCATTAGAAAGGAGAGAGTCTGCTATACAGTTTTTGGGTATGCAGTGAGTCCAATGGCTGATCAAATTAAGGAAAAACCCCTCTGTGATGAAAGCCGGCCGGTGGGTGCAGCTCTCTGGCGCCCCCTTACCTCTCAGGTCAGTCAAGGTACTGCACCTAGAGAAAGTAGTGCCAGGAAGCTGCAACCAGCGCAGGGAACACGGTAGTGTGTTATCCCTTCAACGTCACTAAACCGTAACGTCACTACACAGCACAACTCGCTAGCGCCCTCTTAGCCTCAGGTCAGTCAAGGAACTGCACCTAGGATAAGCGGTCGCCAGGGAGACTGTCCTGTAACCTACTGGGTATCGGGGCCCTCTGTAGTGAGGGCGGTATATATATCTTCCTTGGCCGCGCCAGGAATATATATATCTGAACCTCCGACCGTCACTACCAGCCTTCCCCAATCCCCAGTTGGTATGCTGCCACCAGTCCCTATTTTAGATATACGCCCAGTCCGTGAATGAGCCTATATCGGGTCAGGAACCAACCCTGGGTAGCGTTTTGGCTTGAGCCGAGCTCACACGGACGTGCGTTCGTTATGCAGAATAAAAGGCAGGCCCACAATTACTTGAGGTAATTGATTATAATAATACACTAGATACACGATATACAACTAAATATACACAGGTATAAGGTCAGGCTAAACTATACAACAATGGAATACAACACACAGAATCACCACAGCATATCAGTTACCGGTTTCTTGATTTTCTTGTGACGCAGGGAGAGGATTCTGCGGTCGCAGGCACGGTTCTTTGTTACAGGCTGAGGCCTACCACCGCATGGTCAAACTGCTCCTCCCCTTGGTGGCCTCAGCTGGTGCTCAGATGTTCAGCACACCACTCTTGGGTCAAGACTGACTTGTCTCTTGTCTGTCCTGCTATCTTACCTGCCCCGTCCCGCCCACTGCTGGTGAGGTCAGCTGGCTCAGTCTCCACCCTCAGGTCTAACTTCGATCAGAAGCCCAAATTCTATGGAACCCAATAACTTCTTCTGGGATGGTCTCATGATACCCCCAGGGGTTCCCATGGATTCGGGCCGCCGTAACCGACCTTTTGATATCAATTATGATACCATACGGTCCTCAGGAATGGCTCCGCGCTATATCTTGGCTTCCAGAGCACGTACAAACGTCTACCGCGGAGGCTTGTGTGCGCAATGGCTCCGGGACGCCGTGATATTTTTTTATTGGCCCATCCCACGCAACATGCGTGTACTATTCATGTTTCTATATCTTATGCCTCCATGCTTGTGACAGACAAAGAAACTAGTCCTATGGGACAAATGGTCAGGTACAGATAGACGAAGCACCCCCCCCTGCTGGCTGTGTTTCCTCTCGAAGTCTTTGAAGCTCCTAGCATTCAAGTGTTAAGTAGGCTTCTTATCTTACAGGAGCCTGGATGGGGGGAAACTATCTAGTTGACGTTTTAACAGAAGGTCCCAAGGGTGGGGGCTGCTGAAGTGTGGCCATCCCTGGATATGATTTATCATTACCAAGATGGCGGCTACAGGTTCATCACACCTCCCCCTATACGAGGGCGCGAGGGGGTAGCACATTCCTGTGTTCCCCCGTGCGTCCTTCTGCACCCTCCCCTTGCCGGGATAACCCGTCAGCGTTACCGTGGTCACGGCCTCTTCTGTGGCGAATGGAGAAGTGGTACTGCTGGAGAGCGAGGCTCCAGCGTAGCAACCTGCCATTCGACCCAGAGACCGTGTGTAACCAGCTGAGGGGGTTGTGGTCCGTCTCCACGGTGAAATGGCTCCCGTACAAGTAGGGCTGCAGACGCTGCAGGGCCCATACAATTGCCAGGCATTCTTTTTCCACCGTGGAGTAAGCCACCTCCCGGGGCAGTAGCTTCCTGCTCAGGTACAAGACAGGATGTTCCTGGCCTGTCGTGTTGACCTGACTTAGCACAGCACCGAGGCCAAAGTCACTGGCGTCGGTCTGTACCACAAACGGCCGGTCGAAGTCGGCAGCTTGCAGTACAGGGGAGCTACTTAGGGCGGCCTTGAGTGCCCCGAAAGCTGTCTCGCAGGCGACTGTCCAGTCGACTGCGACGGGCAGCTTCTTCTTGGTGAGGTCCGTCAGGGGCTTGGCCAGGGTGCTATAGTGTGGGACGAACCTCCTATAGTACCCGGCGGTCCCCAAGAAGGACATCACCTGCTTTTTGGTCCTAGGAGTGGGCCAGGATGCGATGGCATCCACTTTCCCCGGTTCTGGCTTCAGAACCCCCCCGCCTACCCGGTGACCCAGGTAGAGGACCTCACTCATGCCCAGCTGGCACTTTTCCGGCTTGATGGTCAAGCCTGCCCGGTGGATCCGACCGAGCACCTGCCGCAGGTGCTCTAGGTGATCCTCCCAAGTGGGACTGAAGACTGCAATATCGTCCAAGTACGCAGCCGCGTACCCTTCAAGTCCCTCAAGCAGCGTATTGACCATCCGCTGAAAAGTGGCAGGGGCATTCTTCATGCCGAATGGCATCACTGTGGACTCGTACAGTCCAAAAGGGGTGATAAAGGCAGAGCGTTCCCTTGCCGCGGGGGTCAGAGGAATCTGCCAGTACCCCCGGCTCAGATCCATGATGGTCAGGTACTTAGCCCCGGCCATCCGATCGAGCAGGTCATCGATGCGTGGTATGGGGAACGCATCGGTGGCCGTTACAGCGTTGAGCCCCCGGTAGTCCACGCAGAACCGTGTAGTTCGGTCCTTCTTTGGTACGAGGACTACAGGCGAGGCCCACGCGCTGCTGGATGCCTGGATCACCCCCAGCTTCAGCATCTCGTCTATCTCTTGGCGCATGTTTCCCTGCACCTCGAAAGAGACCCGATATGCTGAACGCCGGATCGGCGGGTGATCGCCAGTGTCCACGTCGTGGACAGCCATCTCAGTCCTTCCGGGCAGGCTGCTGAACAGCCCCCGGAAGGGGTGCAGGGTGGTCCCCAGCTGGGACCGTTGGTCCTCCGTGAGCTGGTGGCCAACCCCCACATCCTCGATGGACCCACCCGCCTTGGCTTGGGTGAGCAGATCCAGGAGGGTTTCTACCTCTCCTTCCTCGGGAAGGTTGCACACTGGGTGGGCAGTCGCTTCCCGCTCATGATGAGCCTTCATCATGTTCACGTGGAAGGCCTTCCTCCTTCCACGGGCGTGATCCAGGGTGACCAGATAGGTGACGGCATTGAGTTTCTGGTGCACGAAGTAGGGACCTTCCCAGGCTGCCTGAAGCTTGTTCTGTGGTACGGGGACCAGTACCCACACCTTTTGACCCACCTGGTAGGTCCTCTCACAAGCATTCTGGTCGTACCACCGCTTCTGGTCGGCCTGGGCCTGGGCCATATTGTCCTGCACCGGCTTTGCCAAGGCCATCATCCTGTCCCGGTGGCGCACGACATACTCGATGACCGACACCTCGGGGGTGGCCAAATCCCCTTCCCATGCTTCCTTCACCAGAGCCAGGGGGCCCCGTACCCGTCGCCCGTACAGGAGCTCAAAGGGGGAGAACCCCGTTGAGGCCTGCGGAACCTCCCGGTAAGCAAATAGGAGGGGTGGGAGGTAACGCTCCCAGTCTCTCCCGTGGGAGTCGACCAACATCTTAAGCATCTGCTTTAAGGTGCCATTGAACCGCTCACACAGGCCATTAGTCTGTGGGTGATACGGGCTGGCCACCAGATGTTGCACCTGCATTTGCTTACAGAGGGACTCCATCAGCCGCGACATGAACTGGGTCCCTCGGTCGGTGAGCATTTCTTGGGGGAAACCCACTCTGGAGAAGATCTCCAGTAAGGCGGTAGCCACCTTGTCGGCCCGAATGGACGACAAAGCTACCGCTTCCGGGTACCGGGTGGCATAGTCCACTACCGTGAGTATGAAGCATTTCCCGGAGTGGCTGGGAGTGGACAGAGGTCCAATAAGATCCACAGCGACCCTCGAGAAAGGCTCTTCGATGATTGGCAGAGTTACCAGTGGGGCTTTGGGGCGCGGCCCCGCCTTCCCCACCCTCTGACAGGTGTCACACGAACGGCAGTAGGCACCCACCGCGGCTCCCATCCCAGGCCAGTAGAAATGCTGAGCTATCCTGGCCTTGGTTTTAGCGATCCCTAGGTGTCCGGCCATCGGAATCTCGTGTGCGATCCGCAACAATTCCGCCCTGAACGGATAGGGTACCACTAACTGTCGGTCCCTGGGCCACGCCTCCGGTGAACCCTGCTGGACCGTTACCCGGTACAGCCGTCCCTGGTCCCAGACCACCCGCTCGCAGTCTGACTCCATGGGAGGCTGTGCCGCCTGTTCCTTGAGAGCTTTCAGGCTGTCGTCTGCTTCCAACGCAGCCTGAAATTCCTGACTTGATGTGGCCAGAATCGACGAAACTGCCACATCCTCTGTCAGCCCCTCCGGGCATGTCACCTGGCCGCTGTCTGACCCGGCAGACACTTGGTCAGAAGTGGGGAAGCCGTCGGACCTCTGCAAGGCTCCTTGGGCTCCGGCGCTCCCACTCCTGGTGACAGCGGCTATGACCGCTGTGACCGTGGGTAGTGCCTGCTTCCCCTCTGTTTCTGACCAAGCCGCCCGATCAGGCAGGCTTCCTAGGCCTTTGGACATCTCGGATGTGGGGAACTCCTGCCCTGGGGTCTTACCTGGCGGCTCCTCTCTTGGGACACCCCCACCCCCCATGGCCTGTTCCTCCCCCTGCAGTGGGCCTATACTCAGCAGCCTGGATACCCCTGGGAGCCCTACACTGCCGGTAGCTGCCCCCCTCTCCATCCCTGAGCTTCCCTCTACAGAATCCTGCCCGCCCCCTCCCTCACCGGAGGACAAGAGGTCACGGCACGCCGGCTGAGCACCTCTGCGGGCATCCCCACACTCCCCACCTGCTTTCACTAACCCTGTTTGTGTTGTGTCTGTGCAGGTGTTACCCTCAGGTTTCACTCCCTCCTCCTCAGCAGGACACACACTACATACAACATGGTTGGCATTAGCAGCAGACAAATCAATACACTCTTGGGGGGCCGAACTTGGGGGTTCAGAGGGTACATACTGCGATACTAGACGCCCCAAGTCGGTCCCTAATAAAACATTTGCGGGAATATTTGGCGTTACTCCCACCTCCCGCATCCCCCTTCCGGCACCCCAGTCCAAATACACCATGGCAACGGGAGGTGCCGGCTCCACGCCTCCAACCCCGGAGACGGAAAGAGTCTTTCCTGGTACCAAGTCCTGGGGGGACACCACCTCAGGCCGTACCAGTGTTCGTTCAGCGCCCGTGTCCCGCAGTCCCATGACCGCAGAACGGCCTATGGTGACGGGTTGGATGTTGTCCAGGGACCTACCACCACCCCCTCCCACACACAAAACATTGGGCGCTCTCTGGGACTGGGATGGGGTCTTTTGGCGCTGGGGACACTCAGCCCTAAAGTGTCCTGGTTTGTTGCATAGATGACAACGTCTTACGTCTGGTCCTTGCCTGGAGAGGGCAACAGGGGGATACACCCCTTGTGTTCTAGGGGCCGGGGAAACAGGGGCATGACTGGGCTTACCCCCTCTCCAGGTGCTGCTGGCAGACTTCTTCAGCTCAGGCGCCCTGTTATTGGCATACTCGTCTGCCAGGGCGGCTGTAGCAGAAGCCCCTGTTGGTTTTCGGTCACGGAGGAACTGTCGGAGGTCCTCTGGGCAGTTCCACAAAAACTGCTCCGTGACGAACAGTTCCTGGACCTCCTGGCGGGTAGTAAGCGCTAGACCCGAGGTCCAGTGCTCTGCGGCTCTCAACAGCGCCCGCATATGATCGGTCCAGGTGTCCTTGGGGCCACGCAGCAGGCTCCGGAACTTCTGGCGGTACGACTCGGGAGTGAGGTTGTACTGCCGGATCAGGGCCCGCTTGATGCAGTCGTAGTTCTGTACCTCCCCGGCAGGTAAGTCCCCCAAGGCATCCAGGGACTTACCCCTCAAACGGGGGCTCAGGTATCTGGCCCACTGATCCCGGGCCAGATGGTGCTGAAGACAGGTCCGTTCAAATGCCACCAGAAAGGAGTCCAGGTCCCCATCCTTCTCCAGTAGAGGGAAGTCCTCAGCTCGGACTTTGGACGACTTGGTCTCCTGATGGGTTGGTTGCTCTAGCGGAAGCCCCCGCTGGGCCAGGTCCAGTTGGTGCTGGCGCTCCGCAGCTCGCTCTGCACGCTCCGCAGCCTCCCGGCGCTCTGCAGCTTCACGCTCCGCAGCCTCCCGGCGCTCCGCAGCTTCGCGCTCCTCCTCCGCTGCCTTCTCTGATGCTGCCAGGAGGGTTTTGTAGACGGCATCGCCATGAGACTGGAGACTTGCCATAGCCGCTTGTAAAAGGGCTTGTGATCTGGACAGGCTGGGCTGGGTAGGTGGTGGGCAGCCCACTGCGGGACCGTATACTGGGGACTGGCTCCCTGAGGTGCCCGGGCTGGACTCCTCCTCGCCATGAGTAACAATGTCCTCCCCTCCTGCCACACGGACCGTAGCATTAGCCTCCTGCAGGGTCTTGCTCCTGGTGCCGTCTGCCATCTTGGTAACCGACACCGCTGCAACCCTGAGTTTGCACACACCTTGTTATACTTTTAGCCTGACCGTCTAACGTTGGGCTGACCTTAAGACTCCAGCAGTGGAAGTTACCACTGGCAGTCTTTAGTGCCTGGGAGTAGGGGTCCCACAACACTATTATTCTGCAATCCCACCGCTCTGCCACCAATGTGATGAAAGCCGGCCGGTGGGTGCAGCTCTCTGGCGCCCCCTTACCTCTCAGGTCAGTCAAGGTACTGCACCTAGAGAAAGTAGTGCCAGAGAGCTGCACCCACCGGCCGGCTTTCATCACACCCTCTAAGAATTTAAAGATATATAGAGCAGGGCCACATTAACGACAGATTCTCATTAGAAAAGAGAGAGTCTGCTATACAGTTATAAGGTATACAGTGAGTCCAACAGCTGACCAAATTTAGGAGAAACCACACTAAGAATTTAAAGATATATAGAGCAGGGCCACAGGAACAAGTATGACATGTTCCCATTAGAGAGGAGAGGGTCTGCGATACAGTTATAGGGGATGCAGTGAGTCCAACGGCTGACCAAATTTAGAAAAAACCCCACTAAGAATTTAAAGACACATAGATCAGGGCCACAGTAACAACTATGACATGTTCCCATTAGAAAGGAGAGGGTCTGCTATACAGTTATAGGGTATGCAGTGAGTCCAACGGCTGACCAAATTTAGGAAAAACCCCAGTAAGAATTTAAAGACACATAGAGCAGGGCCACACTAACAAGTACGACATGTTCCCATTAGAAAGGAGAGAGTCTGCTATACAGTTATAGGGTATGCAGTGAGTCCAACACCTAATTAAATTTAGGAAAAACCCCACTGAGAATTTAAAGACACATATAGCAGGACCACAGTAAATACAATTTCCCATTAGAAAGGAGAGAGTCTGCTATACAGTTATAGGGTATGCAGTGAGTCCAACGGCTGATCAAATTTAGGAAAAACCCCATTAAGAATTTAAAGACAGAGCAGGGCCACAGTAAAGACAGATTCCCATTAGAAAGGAGAGAGTCTGCTATACAGTTATAGGGTATGCAGTGAGTCAAACGGCTGACCAAATTTAGGAAAAACCCCACTAAGAATTTAAAGATACATAGAGCAGGGCCACAGTAACAAGAATGACATGTTCCCATTAGAAAGGAGAGGGTCTGCTATACAGTTATAGGGTATGCAGTGAGTCCAGCGGCTGACCAAATTTAGAAAAAAAACCATTAAGAATTTAAAGACACATAGAGCAGGGCCACAGTAACAAGTACGACATATTCCCATTAAAAAGGAGAGGGTCTGCTATACAGTTATAGGGTATGCAGTGAGTCCAACGGCTGGCCAAATTTACGAAAAACCCCACTAAGAATTTAAAGACACATAGAGCAGGGCCACACTAACAAGTACGACATGTTCCCATTAGAAAGGAGAGGGCCTGCTATACAGTTATAGGGTATGCAGTGAGTCCAACGGCTGACTAAATTTAGAAAAAAAACCACTAAGAATTTAAAGACACATAAAGCAGGGCCACAGTATCTACAATTACCCATTAGAAAGGAGAGAGTCTGCTATACAGTTATTGGGTATGCAGTGAGTCCAACGGCTCGCCAAATTTAGGAAAAACCCCACTAAGAATTTAAAGACACATAGATCAGGGCCACAGTAACAAGTACGACATGTTCCCTTTAGAAAGGAGAGAGTCTGCTATACAGTGTTAGGGTATGCAGTGAGTCCAACGCCTGACTAAATTTAGGAAAAACCCCACTGAGAATTTAAACACACATAGAGCAGGGCCACAGTAACTACAATTTCCCATTAGAAAGGAGAGGGTCTGCTATACAGTTATAGGGTATGCAGTGAGTCCAACGGCTGACCAAATTTAGGAAAAACCCCACTAAGATTTTAAAGATACATAGATCAGGGCCACAGAAACAAGTACGACAATTTCCCATTAGAAAGGAGAGAGTCTGCTATACAGTTAAAGGGTATGCAGTGAGTCCAACGGCTGACCAAATTTAGGAAAAACCCCACTAAGAATTTAAAGACACATAGTGCAGGGCCATAGTAACAAGTACGACATGTTCCCATTAGAAAGGAGCGAGTCTGCTATACAGTTATACAGTATGCAGTGAGTCCAACGGCTGACTAAATTTAGAAAAAAAAACACTAAGAATTTAAAGACACATAAAGCAGGGCCACAGTATCTACAATTACCCATTAGAAAGGAGAGAGTCTGCTATACAGTTATTGGGTATGCAGTGAGTCCAACGGCTGATCAAATTTAGGAAAAACCCCACTAAGAATTTAAAGACACATAGATCAGGGCCACAGTAACAAGTACAACATGTTCCCTTTAGAAAGGAGAGAGTCTGCTATACAGTTATAGGGTATGCAGTGAGTCCAACGCCTGACTAAATTTAGGAAAAACCCCACTGAGAATTTAAAGACACATAGAGCAGGACCACAGTAACTACAATTTCCCATTAGAAAGGAAAGAGTCTGCTATACAGTTAATGGGTATTTAGTGAGCCCAACGGCTGATCAAATTTAGGAAAAACCCCACTAAGAATTTAAAGACACATAGATCAGGGCCACAGTAACAAGTACGACATGTTCCCTTTAGAAAGGAGAGAGTCTGCTATACAGTTTTAGGGTATGCAGTGAGTCCAACGCCTGACTAAATTTAGGAAAAACCCCACTGAGAATTTAAAGACACATAGAGCAGGGCCACAGTAACTACAATTTCCCATTAGAAAGGAGAGGGTCTGCTATACAGTTATAGGGTATGCAGTGAGTCCAACGGCTGACCAAATTTAGGAAAAACCCCACTAAGAATTTAAAGACTCATAGAGCAGGGCCACAGTAACGACAGATTCCCATTAGAAAGGAGAGAGTCTGCTATACAGTTATAGTGTTTGCAGTGAGTCCAACGGCTGAGCAAATTTAGGAAAAACCCCACTAAGATTTTAAAGATACATAGATCAGGGCCACAGAAACAAGTACGACAATTTCCCATTAGAAAGGAGAGAGTCTGCTATACAGTTAAAGGGTATGCAGTGAGTCCAACGGCTGACCAAATTTAGGAAAAACCCCACTAAGAATTTAAAGACACATAGTGCAGGGCCATAGTAACAAGTACGACATGTTCCCATTAGAAAGGAGCGAGTCTGCTATACAGTTATACAGTATGCAGTGAGTCCAACGGCTGACTAAATTTAGAAAAAAAAACACTAAGAATTTAAAGACACATAAAGCAGGGCCACAGTATCTACAATTACCCATTAGAAAGGAGAGAGTCTGCTATACAGTTAATGGGTATTTAGTGAGTCCAACGCCTGACTAAATTTAGGAAAAACCCCACTGAGAATTTAAAGACACATAGAGCAGGACCACAGTAACTACAATTTCCCATTAGAAAGGAAAGAGTCTGCTATACAGTTAATGGGTATTTAGTGAGCCCAACGGCTGATCAAATTTAGGAAAAACCCCACTAAGAATTTAAAGACACATAGATCAGGGCCACAGTAACAAGTACGACATGTTCCCTTTAGAAAGGAGAGAGTCTGCTATACAGTTTTAGGGTATGCAGTGAGTCCAACGCCTGACTAAATTTAGGAAAAACCCCACTGAGAATTTAAAGACACATAGAGCAGGGCCACAGTAACTACAATTTCCCATTAGAAAGGAGAGGGTCTGCTATACAGTTATAGGGTATGCAGTGAGTCCAACGGCTGACCAAATTTAGGAAAAACCCCACTAAGAATTTAAAGACTCATAGAGCAGGGCCACAGTAACGACAGATTCCCATTAGAAAGGAGAGAGTCTGCTATACAGTTATAGTGTTTGCAGTGAGTCCAACGGCTGAGCAAATTTAGGAAAAACCCCACTAAGATTTTAAAGATACATAGATCAGGGCCACAGAAACAAGTACGACAATTTCCCATTAGAAAGGAGAGAGTCTGCTATACAGTTAAAGGGTATGCAGTGAGTCCAACGGCTGACCAAATTTAGGAAAAACCCCACTAAGAATTTAAAGACACATAGTGCAGGGCCACAGTAACAAGTACGACATGTTCCCATTAGAAAGGAGCGAGTCTGCTATACAGTTATACAGTATGCAGTGAGTCCAACGGCTGACTAAATTTAGAAAAAAAACCACTAAGAATTTAAAGACACATAAAGCAGGGCCACAGTATCTACAATTACCCATTAGAAAGGAGAGAGTCTGCTATACAGTTATTGGGTATGCAGTGAGTCCAACGGCTGATCAAATTTAGGAAAAACCCCACTAAGAATTTAAAGACACATAGATCAGGGCCACAGTAACAAGTACAACATGTTCCCTTTAGAAAGGAGAGAGTCTGCTATACAGTTTTAGGGTATGCAGTGAGTCCAACGCCTGACTAAATTTAGGAAAAACCCCACTGAGAATTTAAAGACACATAGAGCAGGACCACAGTAACTACAATTTCCCATTAGAAAGGAGAGAGTCTGCTATACAGTTAATGGGTATTTAGTGAGCCCAACGGCTGATCAAATTTAGGAAAAACCCCACTAAGAATTTAAAGACACATAGAGCAGGGCCACAGTAATGACAAGTTCCCATTAGAAAGGAGAGAGTCTGCTATACAGTTATAGGGTATGCAGTGAGTCCAACGGCTGACCAAATTTAGGAAAAACCCCACTAAGAATTTAAAGACTCATAGAGCAGGGCCACAGTAATGACAGATTCCCATTAGAAAGGAGAGAGTCTGCTATACAGTTATAGTGTTTGCAGTGAGTCCAACGGCTGAGCAAATTTAGGAAAAACCCCACTAAGAATTTAAAGATACATAGATCAGGGCCACAGTAACAAGTACGACAATTTCCCATTAGAAAGGAGAGAGTCTGCTATACAGTTAAAGGGTATGCAGTGAGTCCAACGGCTGACCAAATTTAGGAAAAACCCCACTAAGAATTTAAAGACACATAGAGCAGGGCCACAGTAACAAGTACGACACGTTCCCATTAGAAAGGAGGTCGTCTACTTTACAGTTATAGAGTATGCAGTGAGTCCAACGGCTGACCAAATTTAGGAAAAACCCCACTAAGAATTTAAAGACACATAGAGCAGGGCCACAGTAACAAGTACGACAAGTTCCCATTAGAAAGGAGAGAGTCTGCTTTACAGTTAAAGGGTATGCAGTGAGTCTAACGGCTGACCAAATTTAGGAAAAACCCCACTAAGAATTTAAAGACACATAGAGCAGGGCCACAGTAACAAGTACGACACGTTCCCATTAGAAAGGAGATCGTCTACTTTACAGTTATAGGGTATGCAGTGAGTCCAACGGCTGACCAAATTTAGGAAAAACCCCACTAAGAATTTAAAGACACATAGAGCAGGGCCACACTAACAAGTACGACATGTTTCCATTAGAAAGGAGAGAGTCTGCTATACAGTTATACAGTATGCAGTGAGTCCAACGGCTGAGCAAATTTAGGAAAAACCCCACTAAGAATTTAAAGACACGTAGAGCAGGGCCACAGTAACAAGTACGACATGTTCCCATTAGAAAGGAGAGAGTCTGCTATACAGTTATAGGGTATGCAGTGAGTCCAATGCCTGACTAAATTTAGGAAAAACTCCACTAAGAATTTAAAGACACATAGAGCAGGGTCACAGTAACGACAGATTCCCATTAGAAAGGAGAGAGTCTGCTATACAGTTATAGGGTATGCAGCGAGTCCAACGGCTGACCAAATTTAGGAAAAACCCCACTAAGTATTTAAAGACACATAGAGTAGGGCCACAGTAACAAGTACGACATGTTCCCATTAGAAAGGAGAGAGTCTGCTATACAGTTATAGGGTATGCAGTGAGTGCAACGTCTGACTAAATTTAGGAAAAATCCCACTGAGAATTTAAAGACACATAGAGCAGGATCACAGTAACTACAATTTCCCATTAGAAAGGAGAGAGTCTGCTATACAATTATTGGGTATGCAGTGAGTCCAACGGCTGACCAAATTTAGGAAAAACCCCACTAAGAATTTAAAAACTCATAGAGCAGGGCCACAGTAATGACAGATTCCCATTAGAAAGGAGAGAGTCTGCTATACATTTATAGGGTATGCAGTGAGTCCAACGACTGAACAAAATTAGGAAAAACCCCACTGAGAATTTAAAGATAGATATAGCAGAGCCACACTAACAAGTACGACATGTTCCCATTAGATAGGAGAGGGTCTGCTATACAGTTATAGTGTATGCAGTGAGTTCAACGGATGACCAAATTTAGAAAAAACCCCACTAAGAATTTAAAGACACATAGAGCAGGGCCACAGTAACAAGTACGACATGTTCTCATTAGAAAGGAGAGGGTCTGCTATACAGTTATAGGGTATGCAGTGAGTCCAACGGCTGACCAGATTTAAGAAAAAACCCACTAAGAATTGAAAGACAGATAGAGCAGGGCCACAGTAACAAGTACGACAAGTTCCCATTAGAAAGGAGAGAGTCTGCTATACAGTTATAGGGTATGCAGTGATTGCAACTGCTGACCAAATTTAGGAAAAACCCCTTTAAGAATTTCAAGACACATAGAGCAGGCCACACTAACAAGTACGACATGTTCCCATTAGAAAGGAGAGGGTCTGCTATACAGTTATAGGGTATGCAGTGAGTTCAATGGCTGACCAAATTTAGGAATAACCCCACTAAGAATTTAAAGACACATAGAGCAGGGCCAGAGTAATGACAAGTTCCCATTAGAAAGGAGAGAGTCTGCTATACAGTTATAGGGTATGCAGTGAGTCCAACGGCTGTCCAAATTTAGGAAAAACCCCACTAATAATTTAAAGACACAAAGAGCAGGGCCACAGTAAGATGTACGACATGTTCCCATTAGAAAGGAGAGAGTCTGCTATACAGTTATAGGGTATGCAGTGAGTCCAACGTCTGACTAAATTTAGGAAAAACCCCACTGAGAATTTAAAGACACATAGAGCAGGGCCACAGTAACTACAATTTCCCATTAGAAAGGAGAGGGTCTGCTATACAGTTATAGGGTATGCAGTGAGTCCAACGGCTGACCAAAGTTAGGAAAAACCCCACTAAGAATTTAAAGACTCATAGAGCTGGGCCACAGTAACGACAGATTCCCATTAGAAAGGAGAGAGTCTGCTATACAGCTATAGTGTTTGCAGTGAGTCCAACGGCTGACCAAATTTAGGAAAAACCCCACTAAGAATTTAAAGATACATAGAGCAGGGCCACAGTAACAAGTACGACAATTTCCCATTAGAAAGGAGAGAGTCTGCTATACAGTTAAAGGGTAAGCAGTGAGTCCAACGGCTGACCAAATTTAGGAAAAACCCCACTAAGAATTTAAAGACACATAGAGCAGGGCCACAGTAACAAGTACGACACGTTCCCATTAGAAAGGAGAGAGTCTGCTTTACAATTAAAGGGTATGCAGTGAGTCCAACGTCTGACCAAATTTAGGAAAAATCCCACTAAGAATTTAAAGACACATAGAGCAGGGCCACAGTAATGACAAATTTCCATTAGAAAGGAGAGAGTCTGCTATACAGTTATACAGTATGCAGTGAGTCCAACGGCTGAGCAAATTTAGGAAAAACCCCACTAAGAATTTAAAGACAGATAGAGCAGGGCCACAGTAACAAGTACGACATGTTCCCATTAGAAAGGAGAGAGTCTGCTATACAGTTAAAGGGTATGCAGTGAATCCAATGCCTGACTAAGTTTAGGAAAAACTCCACTAAGAATTTAAAGACACATAGAGCAGGGCCACAGCAACGACAGATTCCCATTAGAAAGGAGAGAGTCTGCTATTCAGTTATAGGGTATGCAGCGAGTCCAACGGCTGACCAAATTTAGGAAAAACCCCACTAAGTATTTAAAGGCACATAGAGCAGGGCCACAGTAACAAATTCGACATGTTCCCATTAGAAAGGAGAGAGTCTGCTATACAGTTATAGGGTATGCAGTGAGTGCAACGCCTGACTAAATTTAGGAAAAACCCCACTGAGAATTTAAAGACACATAGAGCAGGACCACAGTAACTACAATTTCCCATTAGAAAGGAGAGAGTCTGCTGTACAATTATTGGGTATGCAGTGAGTCCAACAGCTGATCAAATTTAGGAAAAACCCCACTAAGAAATTAAAAACTCATAGAGCAGGGCCACAGTAACGACAGATTCCCATTAGAACGGAGAGAGTCTGCTATACATTTATAGGGTATGCAGTGAGTCCAACGGCTGACCAAATTTAGGAAAAACCCCACTGAGAATTTAAAGATACATATAGCTGAGCCACACTAACAAGTACGACATGTTCCCATTAGATAGGAGAGGGTCTGCTATACAGTTATAGTGTATGCAGTGAGGTCAACGGATGACCAAATTTAGAAAAAACCCCACTAAGAATTTAAAGACACATAGAGCAGGGCCACAGTAACAAGTACGACATGTTCCTATTAGAAAGGAGAGAGTCTGCTATACAGTTATAGGGTATGCAGTGAGTCCAATTGCTGACCAAATTTAGGAAAAACCCAACTAAGAATTTAAAGACACATAGAGCAGGGCCACAGTAACAAGTACGACATGTTCCTATTAGAAAGGAGAGAGTCTGCTATACAGTTATAGGGTATGCAGTGATTCCAACAGCTGACCAAATTTAGGAAAAACCCCACTAAGAATTTAAAGACACATAGAGCAGGGCCACAGTAATGACAAATTCCCATTAGAAAGGAGAGATTCTGCTATACAGTTATAGGGTATGCAGTGAGTCCAACGGCTGACCAAATTTAGGAAAAACCCACTAAGAATTTCAAGACACATAGAACAGACCACACTAACAAGTACGACATGTTCCCATTAGATAGGAGAGGGTCTGCTATACAGTTATAGGGTATGCAGTGAGTCCAACCACTGACCAAATTTAGAAAAAACCCCGCTAAGAATTTAAAGACACATAAAGCAGGGCCACAATAACAAGTACGACATGTTCTCATTAGAAAGGAGAGGGTCTGCTATACAGTTATAGGGTATACAGTGATTCCAACAGCTGACCAAATTTAGGAAAAACCCCACTAAGAATTTAAAGACACATAGAGCAGGGCCACAGTAATGACAAATTCCCATTAGAAAGGAGAGATTCTGCTATACAGTTATAGGGTATGCAGTGAGTCCAACGGCTGACCAAATTTAGGAAAAACCCCACTAAGAATTTCAAGACACATAGAACAGACCACACTAACAAGTACGACATGTTCCCATTAGATAGGAGAGGGTCTGCTATACAGTTATAGGGTATGCAGTGAGTCCAACCACTGACCAAATTTAGAAAAAACCCCGCTAAGAATTTAAAGACACATAAAGCAGGGCCACAATAACAAGTACGACATGTTCTCATTAGAAAGGAGAGGGTCTGCTATACAGTTATAGGGTATACAGTGAGTCCAACGGCTGACCAAATTTAAGAAAAAACCCACTAAGAATTGAAAGACAGATAGAGCAGGGCCACAGTAACAAGTACGACAAGTTCCCATTAGAAAGGAGAGAGTCTGCTATACAGTTATAGGGTATGCAGTGATTGCAACGGCTGACCAAATTTAGGAAAAACCCCACTAAGAATTTCAAGTCACATAGAGCAGGCCACACTAACAAGTACGACATGTTCCCATTAGAAAGGAGAGGGTCTGCTATACAGTTATAGGGTATGCAGTGAGTTCAATGGCTGACCAAATTTAGGAATAACCCCACTAAGAATTTAAAGACACATAGAGCAGGGCCACAGTAACGACAAATTCCCGTTAGAATTGAGAGGGTCTCCCATAGTGTTGGCCTATGCAGTGAATGCAAGGGTTGCCAAAAATTGGGAGGCACTCCAATATCTCTTGGATGAGACTTAGGGGGACTCATAAAAAAAATTTCCCATTAGAAAGGAGCTGGTCTCCTATACTTGTAATGCTTATGCCCTAAGTGTATGGGCTGACAAACTCCTTGGGGGTGTACATGAACATACTGTATAATTTTTTTTTTACGGGCATCATAAACACCCTTTAAAAAAATTATGTGGGTGTTGCATCACCAGCGGTCACTCTGGTGATATGGTGGTGTAGGATGAGGATGAGGAGAAGGAGGAAGACAAAAGCAAATATCCAAAATCAGGAAGTGTATACCCATGAGTGGGTGTGAAGAAGTGCATGGGAATACACTTCCCAAGAAAAGACACTTGATTTGAGTTTATGTTACGCAGCTATCATTCGGTGATGTTGAGAAGTCTGGCCCAATCCAGCCCTTGTTAATTTTTATAAGAGTCAGCCTGTCAGCATTTTCAGTTGACAGGCGGATGCGCTTATCAGTTATAATTCCACCAGCGGCACTAAAAACACGCTCTGATAAAACGCTAGCGGCAGGACAACCCAGGACCTCCAAGGCATAGACAGCCAGTTCATTCCACATATCCAGCTTGGATACCCAATAATTATAAGGCACAGAGGAATCACGGAGGATGTTGGTGCAGTCGGCAAGTTATTCTCTCAGCATTTTCCAAACTTTGCACTCCTTCCACCTCAGGGCCTGTGCGATGGGAGGGTCTGAGAAAACTGTCCCAGAACTTTGACAGGGTTCCCCTGCCTCTGCTGGATTGCATTTGTGTCTCTTTCGCCTGTACTCCTTGGTTGTCCAACGAACTGTGACCTCTGCCACCAGCGTTTTCAGATGGGAATTTTTTTAATAGTTCCGCAACAAGGGCCTTCTGGTACTGCCCCATTTTTGTAGACCTGTCTGCCTCAGGAATAAGAGATATAAAGTTCTCCTTTTAGGGTGGGTCTAGAATGTCACCAACCAGTAATGACTCTCACCCAAAATTTTGAGAACGTGAGAGTCATGGGAAAGGCAACGTAACATAAACTCAGCCATGCGTGCCAGACTGCTAACAGGCAAGACTTCCATGTCCTCACCAAGAAGATGACTGACCATGTTCTCCTCCTCCTCCTCTCTTTCCTCTGGCCATCCACGTTGAACAGACGGTATGACAGTTGTGCAGGTAGTACCGTCTATAGCGCATGAAACTAGATCATGTTCTTCCTCCTCCTCCTCCTCTTCCTCATTGTCACCCAATCCACGTTGGGATGAGATGAGGCTGGGCAGTGTGTAATCACCCCCTATGGTTCCTTGCTCCATCTCATCGTGCTCTGCCTGCAATGCATCCTCTTTGATTGTGAGCAGAGAGCATTTCAGAAGACAGAGAAGCGGGATGGTGATGCTAATTATGGCGTCATCACCGCTCACCATCTTGGTGGAGTCCTCAAAGTTTTGGAGGATGGTACATATGTCTGACATCCATGTTCACTCCTGCGTCTTATGTGTGGAGTCTGAACTGAATACCTACGGCCTTGTTGATGCTTGTACTAAACAACTGCCCTCTTCTGCTCACAAATCCTTCCCAACATCTGCAGTGTAGAGTTCCAGTGCTTTGGGACATTACATACCAGTCTGTGAGCCAGAAGCTGCAAACGCTGCTGAAACACGGCAAGGGCGGCGGAAGCTGTAGGTGACTTTCTAAAATGGGCACACAGGCGGCATACTTTAACAAGCAGATTCGGCAGCTCCAGGTAGGATTTGAGAAACCGCTGAACCACAAGGTTAAGCACATGGGCCAGGCATGGTACGTGTGTGACCTCGCCTCAGAGCCACCACCAGGTTTCAGCCATTGTCACACACGACCATGCATGGCTGTAGGTTCAAAGGTGTGAGCTCTTTCAGAGCTGTCCACAACTCTTCAGCATTGTGCGATTTGTCACCTAAGCATATTAGCTTCTGCACAGCCTGTTGCCGCTTGGCCGAGGCAGTGCTGCAGTTCTTCCAGCTTGTGACTGATGTGGTCATTTCGGAGATGGAGGCTGAAGAGGAGGAGGAGGCTGAGTAGGATGATGTGCAGGAGCTGTAGACTGTGGGGGCAACCCTGATTAATCTATGGCCCGCAATCCTTGGCGTCGGGAGGACGTGTTCAGACTCAAGGTCCGACTGGGTCCCGGCTTCCACTATGTTAACCCAGTGTGCCGTCAGCTAGATGTACCATCCCTGCCCACAAGCACTTGTCCACGTGTCCGTGGTTAGGTGGACTTTTCCGGTAACTTGCTGAGGACACGGCTAATGTTTTGGGACACGTTCTTGTGTAATGCAGGGACGGCACACCGGAAGAAATAGTGGCGGCTGGGGACCGAGTACCGAGGGATGGTCGCCGCAATCAGGTTGCGGAATGCTTCCGTATCCACGAGCCTAAAAGGCAACATTTCGAGCGCAAGCAGTCGTGAAATGTGGGAATTTAGTACTGTGGCCTGTGGGGCGTTGGCTGCGTATTTGTGCTTGCGTTCCAAGGACTGGGGTATGGACAACTGAACGCTGCGCTGGGACAAGGATGTGGACGTGCTTCCTGATGCTGCTACTTGAGAGTGTGCAACGACAGGTGCAGGGCAGGAGGCATGTTTGCATGCACCATGGACAGGGGATTGGCTTGCATGCACAACAGCGGAAGAAGCAATGGTGCCACCCGCAGACACTGTTCCTGGACCCTGGGGTTCGGCCCACAAAGTCGGGTGCTTTGCTGCCATGTGCCTGATCTTGCTGGTGGTGGTCAGGCTGGTCGTTTTGCCACCCCTGCTGATGCTGGCCTGGCAGGTAGTGCAAATGGCCTTTTTGAGGTTATCGGCAGAGTCTTTAAAAAACAACCAGACTCGGGAAGACCTAACAGTTGTACTGGCAACTTCCTTCGTGTTAGTGTTACAGGGAACGGTTGCCTGCCTTCTTTCTGCGGTCACCACACTGCTTCTTCCTGCCTGTTGGGGTGCTCTGCCTCCCTCCCCCGTGTGCTGCTGTCCTCGCTCTGCATGTCCTCCTGCTAGGTTGGGTCAGTTACTATATCATCCACCACCTCATCTTCCACTTCCGGACTCTGGTCCTCCTCCTGACTTTCTGGCAATTGTGTCTCATCATCGTCCACCTCTTGTGACACTTTCCCACCGTCGCCTTCGTGTGACCGTGGCTGCTCAAATATTTGGGCATTGCTACATGCGATCTCCTCTTGCCCCGCTTCAAGTGGACCGAGCGAGAGGCCCAAATCTATAAATGGAAAAGTGAACAGCTCTTCGGAGTGTCCAAGTGTGGGATCAGTTGTCTCTGGGCACTCGGCATGGTGGGAGGAAGGAGGTTCAGGGTGAGGAATATGCGGTCCAGACTCACAGCTACTGAGACTTGACTGTGTGGAAGACAAGGTGGTGGTGGTGGCTAAGTGATTGGAAGCATTATCTGCTATCCAACCAATAACCTTTTCACACTGCTCTGTGTTCAATAGTGGTGTTCTGCGGTCCCCTATTAATTGGGACAGGAAGGTTGAGCGAGAAGATGTGGGTGTTTGTTGTGGCACAATTTCAGCTTGCCCACGGCCTCGGCCTCTACATGCACCATCATCACCATCAAGTCCAGTTCCCCGTCCCTTGCCATTTTAAATGGAGGACAATATCTTCCACGCTCACAGCAAATGACTGAATTTGGAGCGAACTTATATGTGATCCGTGTGACGGACAAACCACAGTTTTAAATACCTGGCCTGTAGGTAACTATTTTGAACAGCAATCTAGTGTCAATTGCTTCACTGACATACTGAAAATTTTTTTTATTGGAGGCCAGAAATGGCAGCATTTTCTGAAAACGTATATGTGATCCGTGTGATGGAGAAAACACAGTTTTAAATACCTAGCCTGTAGGTAACCATTTTGAACAGCAATCTGGTCTCAATTGCTTCACTGACACACTGAAACAATTTTTTAATGGAGGTCAGAAATGGCAGTATTTTCTGAAAATGTATATGTGATCCGTGTGACGGAGAAAACACAGTTTTAAATACCTGGCCTGTAAGTAACTATTTTGAACAGCAATCTGGTGTCAAAAACTTTGCTGACACACTGAAAAAAAATGTAATGGAGGTCAGAAATGGCAGTATTTTCTGAAAACGTATATGTGATCCATGTGACGGAGAAAGCACAGTTTTAGATACCTGTCCGGTAGGTAACTATTTTGAACAGCAATCTGGTGTCAATTGCTTCACTGACACACTGAATTTTTTTTTAATGGAGGTCAGAAATAGCAGTATTTTCTGAAAACGTATATGTGATCCGCGTGACGGAGAAAACACAGTTTTAAATACCTGGCCTGTAGGTAACTATTTTGAACAGCAATCTGGTGTCAATTGCTTCACTGACACACTGAAAAAAAATGTAATGGAGGCCAGAAATGGCAGTATTTTCTGAAAATGTATATGTGATCCGTGTGACGGAGAAAAGACAGTTTTAAATACCTGGCCTGTAGGTAACTATTTTGAACAGCAAACTGGTGTCAATTGCTTCACTGACACACTGACAAATTTTTTAATGGAGGCCAGAGATGGCAGTATTTCCAGCGCAATTATATGTGATCCGTGTGACGGACAAACCACAATTTTAAATAGCTGAATTTATTCCCCTGTAAATACCCCTTTTTACTGACCGCCCTGGGTCACGGACCGGGTCACCGGCACTGTGACATCTCTCCTAGCAACTACTGGCCCGGCACCGAGTACCCCAAGGCCCAGGGGGCACGTCACCTACACTGTCTGATTCCAGAGTGACTGTTGCGAGCATGGCGACGTCAGGTCTGACATAGACCTGATGACGCTGTGCGGCCAGCCAATCACTGTAATGCCACAACCAACATGGCCACTGCTACAAACACTAAGGAAAGATAGGAAAGCTGTCCCTACAATAGGACTAAGCTGATTCCCTACCATGCAGCGGGGGACATGTTCCTTGTGAACAGACCCGCCTAAGTCCTCGGCTAGTCTGAATGCAGACCTATAGATATAAGGGAGGGGTCCCTACAAGAAGTAAGGACTGGGATATAGTTGGACACCTCCTAGCAGAAATAGTAGCAGAGCAAAGACAAACAAACAAGCAGAAGTACTAGTGGTCAAAAGACCAAGCAAACTACAGGGTAAGGTACAAGGCACCTGGCTAGCTTAAGAGTAAATGTAACACTGAAGTCCAGCAAGGCCAGGAGGGCGGAGCTGGATTATATAGGCAAAAAGTCATGTGACCAGCAAAATAGAAAAAACTAACAGGAGGGTTCTAACAGCTGCGGCATTACAGTGAGTGGCAGGCAATCCCTGCATGTTCATTGGAGCTCTAAAGAGCGCCAAACATGCAGGGAGGAGACCCGAGCTCCCGCTGAGCAACCCCGGAAATACTCGGCGAGCGGCAAGCATCGCAAGCAGTGAGATGCTCGGGCGAGCACCAAGCAGTAGCGAACATGTTCGTGTGGCACCCCAGGGGTCCGATTGCCACAGTGGCATTGCCTCCCTCACAAGAGGTGATGCCATACCCTAGTCAGGTATACTAGCATGCAACACTTTCCTGGCTCCAGACCAGCAAGGGGAGCTCCTCTCCTTAGCAATTGGAATCTGGAGGCGGGGTTAGTTAGAGTTAGTGAGAGGAGTTGAATACAGGACAGCGACTAGGAAAGACCTGGGGAGTGGAGCTGCACGGCAGTTCACCCCAGACAGGAGCGCAGAAGAACCGGACACCGGAGTCCGAGGTTGTGGGGCACTGAAGGCCCAGCAGCAGAAACCGGAGGGCAGAAGACTGCAGGTCTCCTGGCCCCATCAGACGCCCGGAGGCTCCGCAGCACATAGGGCCCAGCACCGCTATGTGGGAGTGACACTGCAAGAAGGCCCGAGCTGCCAGCCATACGGGTGAGCACAGAGACGTTTTACTCAGGGACGAGGGCCACAGCACAGCTATAAGCAGCAGGGCCAAAGAGATTAGCGCCAAGGGAAGGCCTCCAACTTCACCTGGCGAGGTGGATTCCCAACTTGCTTCCAGGCTGCCCAGACCACTACCAGCTAGTACCCGTGCCCCGGTCTGCCTAACAACCACGAGTAAAGATAAGAGGAAACCGCCATTAAGTTGTGGACTGGTTATTATCTGCGCCACCCCCTAGACTGCACAGCAACATCTATAACATCACCATTTCCTGCCCTGGAGCTAAGCTCTGCCTGTGGAGAGCTGAACCAACTTTGCTGCACTAACATCAGCTCCAGAGGACCTGCTCCGCAGCGGTGGCTCTATATAGCCGCATACCACAGGTGGCGTCACGAACATTAAACTATAAAAACTATAATCCCCTTTTATTGACCACCCTGGGTCACGGACCGGGTCACTGCCACTGTGACATCCCCCAGCATCGACCGGCCCGGCTACCGAGTACCCCACGGCCCAGGGGGCGCGTCAACTTGGCGTCACGAACAGGATTCACGAAGCCTGGTAAAACCGTGTCCTGTGTGCCACAAAGACTGTGTATAACTGTATAAACTGCAGCCATTACTGTAGCACATTCAGAGTTAATGATATGCGGGGTGTCCCATCATGGGTGGAGCCTCAGAATTGGTGCTAAAATAGGCCCCTCCCACTTGCATAGACTGTACCAGAGTTGTCTGTCACTCAGGCTGAAAGGTGCCAGCCTTCCCCTTTGCATCAGACTGAGGGGGGAGATTGTTCCCTCCCCCTGCAGAGGGCTGTGTGATCCCATCGATCCATCCATTCATCCCAGCTGCTGCAGCTCTGTGAATACAAGTGTGAGAAGCTGTGCAGCAAGAGTGCAGCTGTACAGTGACCTGCAGGGCAGCAGACTGGTAAGTCACCAGAAACCCAGGACCTGGATGAGGTTCACTAGGGGGGAGGAAGATGCCCAACCTGGAAGAGGATTCAGCCTCACGCGCGGCGGCCGCCGCTACTGTAATGCCATTATCAATGCCATATATACCAGGGGCGGCGTGGTTGCTCCAGTACTCAGGGAAGTCGCACACCCTGAGCGACTTTGAGGAGAGACTGCGCAGTTTGTTTAAAGTGTACCCCCTGTCTGAGTCAGCATCCTCATAGGCCAGCTAATTGGTGCAGCCCAGAGGGAGGTGAAGTCCTGGCCAGGCAGGGACAAAGGCACTGTTAAGGAAATACTGGCCCGGTTGAAGGATACCTTTGACACCCGCACCGCAGCAGAGATTAAAATGAAGTTCTACGAGTGCAAACAAAGAGTGCAGGACAGTGTACGGGACTATGCTCTAAACCTGCAGGAGGCGCTGCGGGCCATTAAATAGGTAGACCAAGACAGTGTGCGAGACGAGGACAGATTGCTAACTGAGCAGTTTATTGAGGGGCTCCTGTATAATGCTCACCGGACACAGCTGCGCATTATGGCTCTGCAAAACCCAGATCTGGACTTTGCGCAATTTAAAGACCGAGCCATCCGGGTGCTACAAGAACCAACCCCAGGTGGCACTGCATCCCTCCGGCGCCCAGCTATCACCTACCACCAGGAGGTGGCGTCCTTTTCCCCAGCACCCGTGGAGGCTGACGCCCAGACCCTAGATAATGACCCGTCTGCAGACCTATGCCTTCAGGTCCAGGAGCTGACCAAAAGTGTGGCTGTGTTAACCAAAACTGTGCAGGCCATGCAAGTGTCTCCAAAGGAAACTATCCAGCTGGCTTCCAGTCCAGATGACGTCCCGTGGCAACGACAGAGAAGAATTCCACCGACCAGAGGGAGGAACAGCGATCGCTACGATCAGGACGGACAATCCATCTGCCGCCGCTGTCAAAAGGCGGGGCACTACGCAAGATTCTGTAATTTAAATGAGCAACCCCTGGGGAAGAGGGCCAACCCCCAGGAGTAAGACGACCACGCCCACAAAGCTGGCGAGACAAGTACGTGGGAGGACGACCGGTCCTACCTGTCGTGCTTGATGGCATCCCGATGAACGCATTGCTGGACACTGGGTCCCAGGTGACAATGATGCCATATATCCTTTATAAGCGATACTGGACTGACTCAGACGTTACCCGCAGTCCAGATGAACATCTTAGCATCTATGCCAGCAATGGTCAGCCCTTGCCTCAGGTGGGGTATAAAGAGGTGACCATAAAAGTTGTCCGAGTAGAATTGGCATCACAAGGAATGATTATTGATATTGATCGCCGAGAAAGTCATCCTATGATAACTATAGGCACCAATGTGATAGAGAATTGTCTTGGGGAAATTATTCTTTTGTTGCAACAGGTCGCAGCGACTGCCAGTTCCAGTCAGCAGCAAGTTCTGCAGAAGGAAATCAGAGCCCTGATGAAAAGACAACAGGTAGAGCTGTCTGGAGGAGAAGTTGGCAGAGTCAGAATGAGTGATCCATTCCCCATTACAATGCCCCCTAGGAGTGAAATGTTAATATGGTGTCGGGCAGCAATCGGTCTCAGGGATCAAGATTATCAGGCCCTGGTAGAACCCGTGTACTCTGATAGTAGGCCCACCATCTTGACAGCCAGGGGGGTAGTCGATGTCTGCAAGGGGAGAGTACTGATACGCATCCTGAATTGTGGGGAGAAAGGGGTCCATTTACCCCGGTATGCTACCCTTGTTCACTGTCAGTAACAATGCAATAAAGGCAGTGGAACCCTTGCTTCCTTCCAAACCGGCGGAGGATAATGGCTCCAAGGGGCAGATGGAGGATTGGTGTCAGAAGCTACAAGTGGGCACTGACTCCACCCCTTTGCACCAAAAGCGTGGAGTATACCGGGTGGTCCAAGAATATGAGCGAGTCTTCAGCAAACACCCACTAGACTTTGGGCAGGTAAAAGGGGTCCAACATCATATCCCCACAGGAGATCATCCGCCCATTAAAGAGAGGTACCGGCCTTTACCCCCAGCTCACTATCAATGTGCCAAAGGAATGTTACGGGAGATGAAGGAGGCTGGGGTGATAACAGACAGTTGTAGCCCCTGGGCAGCTCCATTAGTTCTCGCTAGAAAAAAAAATGGTACAATGAGGATGTGTGTTGATTACAGGCAGATTAACCGTATTACACATAATTACCCAGAATTGAGGAATCATTAGCAGCATTGAGATCAGCTAACTATTTCTCCACTTTGGATCTCACCAGTGGGTACTGGCAGGTTCCTGTGGCAGAGGCGGACAGAGAAAAGACTGCGTTTACAACACCAATGGGCCTCAGCGAGTTCAACTGCATGCCATTCGGGCTCGGCAACGCCCCAGGAACCTTCCAGCGGTTAATGGAGTGTTGCCTAGGACACAAAAACTTTGAAACTGTCCCACTGTACCTAGATGATGTAATTGTCTACCCAAAGACATATGAAGACCACCTGGAGCACCTGGCCGAGGTGTTCGAAGCCCTATCTGGTTTTGGCCTGAAGGTAAAGCCTTCCAAGTGCCACCTGTTGAAACCCAAGGTGCAGTACCTAGGTCATGTGGTAAGCGCCGAAGGTGTAGCACCAGACCCAGAAAAAGTCACCGTGATCAAGGACTGGTCAAGACCCTCCACTATCAAGGAAGTGCGGCAGTTCCTCGGGCTGGTAGGCTACTACAGGAGATTCATCAAGGGTTTCACCAAGATAGCGGCACCCATGCAGGACCTCTTAGTGGGCCAGTCCAAGAAGGCCAAGAACCCGAAACCTCCATTCAAATGGGGTAAACCAGAAGACGAATCTTTCACTCGACTGAAAATGGCTCTTACTGGAGACGAAGTCCTGGCCTACCCTGACTATGGCCAACCCTTTATACTTCATATGGATGCCAGCAATGTGGGATTGGGAGCGGTGCTGTCCCAGGTACAGCAAGGAAGAGAGAGAGTGATTGCCTATGCCAGCAGGAAGCTCCGTCCTACGGAAAGGAACCCCGACAACTATAGTTCCTTCAAGTTGGAGTTTTTAGCAATAGTCTGGGTCGTAACAGAGCTCTACAAACATTACCTCGCCTCCTCCAGATTTACAGTCTTCACGGATAACAACCTGCTGACGCACCTGAAAACTGCGAAGCTTGGTGCCCTAGAGCAACGATGGATAACTCGACTGTCTAACTACAAGTTTACCATCAAGTATCGGGCGGGGCATAAAAACACCAATGTTGATGCGCTGTCCAGGACGCCCAACTTGCCAGATAGGGGAGAAGACCCGGAAGAGCTGGAGGAGATAGAGCTACCCGCTTTCCATCATCACGGGGTGACCCAGTGCTCCCACTGTGTGAGGGACAAGCGCTCCGCCAACAGAGAGGCCACGTTCAACCCATTGCCCCACCATGGATGGGCAGAGACGCAGGATAGAGACCCGGCTGTCCGCCTTGTAAAGGAGTTGCTGACACAAGCTGATTCGCACCCTGATCCAGATGCTCCAGAGGAGGCCCAACAGTTGTGGAAAGAGAAGGGCTAGCTGTTCATCTACGAGGGAAAGCTGTGTCAAAGAAGTATCAACTCCCGGACACACAAACTGGTCTGGCAGGTGGTTGTCCCGAGGCGGGATGCGCCAATGGTCTTAGAAGCATACCACGATGGAGCAGGACACTTCGGGTGGAAGAAGTTGGAAGTCCTGCTACGTGAGCGATTCTACTGAGTTGGCATGAGGAAAGCAAACGAGAGATGGTGTCGAGAATGTGGTCCATGCAACCTGAGACGGAAAGACCGTGAAAGCTAGAGGGCTCCAGTGCAGCCCATAATCACAAAACAACCACTTGAACTGGTAGCCTTGGACCACGTGAAGCTAGCCCCAAGCCGGTCAGGCTATGTCTACGCTCTCACCATAGTAGACCACTACTCCCGGTTCTTGGTAGTAGTGCCAGTGAAAGATCAGACAGCTCAGACGGCAGCCAAAGCGTTTCAACAACACTTTTGTCACTGGCACGGTTACCCTGAACGAGTGCTTACCGACCAAGGTCCAGCCTTTGAAGCTGAAGTGTTCCATGAATTCTGTAACTTGTACGGCTGCAAGAAAATCAGGATGACGCCATATCATCCCCAGACCAATGGGTTGTGTGAGAAGATGAACCAAGTGGTATTAGACCTGTTGAAGATGTTGCCCCTTGAAGAACGTAGCCTGTGGCCAGAGAAGTTACCAGATTTTGTGGATCTATATAACCACATCCCGGTGAACTCCACCAACTGTACTCCCGCTTACCTGATGAGAGTTAGACCTGGCAAGCTACCCATTGACTTAGACATGGGAGTATTAATACCAGAGACGACATCACAAGATGCAGATTGGGATACAGAGCGGCAGCAACAATACCGCAAGGTGTTAGAATGTGTGGAGAGAAGCTTGTCCTAGGTGAGACAGAAGCAGGAGAAAACTTACAATCAGCACGCACCTGCAGTTCCCTTGTCACATGGAGAACAGGTACTCAAGAGGAAGAGACGAGTCCATAAATTAGATGACCAGTAGGAGGTTGAGCCATACACCGTCCTACCCTCAAATTACGATAATACAAAAGTGTGCCTCATCAGTAAAGATGGAGGGGAAACTTCAGCGGCAGTCTCAAGAGACCACTTGAAGATATGTCCTGAACAGTTGAAACACAAAGAAGAAGACCAAGACAGCACTCAGCCCACAGAAGAGGTGGAAGAAACGGTCCAGACAGTCCTTGGAGCATTTCCCTGGTCTTGGACTCAGGTGAACAGAGCAATTGTGGTACCGGTCCTGACCTTTCTCCAAGAGGCCTCACCGGAAGCTGCAGAGGCTCCAGAACAGCAGAGAGACCAATCGGCCCCAGAGACAGATGCTTCATCAGCAGCAGATCAAGAGAATCTACCCTCTGCTTGCAGTGAACCTGTCGTACCCAGGGTGAGCCAAAGAATTCGTAGGAGATTACCCAGCCTACCGGTGTTACCTTACACTACCCGTAGTGTAGTTCACACTGAACCCACCACACCAGGGGTAGACACTAGGGACCAGGGTAGGTCAGTGACAACAAATGTACTACGTAGATCGACCCAAAGTACTAAAGGTCAGCTCCCTACCCGCTGGAGGAACCAAAGTGTATGTTATATATAGTTGTAACCATTGAATAATCTTGGATATATATAGTTGTTAAATTTATGGACAATCGGACCACAGGACTAGGTGTGGTCAGGACAATATTGAAAATTGTTAGTAAGTGGCCTTGAAAATAAACCGCAGGCGTGGCCGAAGACCAGGCCCAACGATGGAGTGCCCTGAAGCCACGTCCGGGGACAATACACAAAGTGGGCTGATGGGGTTCCCACCCGCCAAATTTCAGTAAAGACTAAGCGCCGCAGTGACTGCTACACGTTTTTGTTGGGTTTTTGTAATTTTTTACTTTGTAACCTATTTGTAATGTGAATTGTTATTGTTAATTGTTAATTCAAAAAGGTATCCTCAGTCCGGGAGTACTGAATTTAACTAGGGGGGAATGTGGCACCCCAGGGGTCCGGTTGCCACAGTGGCATTGCCTCCCTCACAAGAGGTGATGCCATGCCTGGAAGCAAGCAGGGGTCCCCTAGTCAGGTATACTAGCATGCAACACTTTCCTGGCTCCAGACCAGCAAGGGGAGCTCCTCTCCTTAGCAATTGGAATCTGGAGGCGGGGTTAGTTAGAGTTAGTGAGAGGAGTTGAATACAGGACAGCAACTAGGAAAGACCTGGGGAGTGGAGCTGCACGGCAGTTCACCCCAGACAGGAGCGCAGAAGAACCGGACACCGGGGTCCGAGGTTGTGGGGCACTGAAGGCCCAGCAGCAGAAACCGGAGGGCAGAAGACTGGCCCCATCAGACGCCCGGAGGCTCCCTAGCACATAGGGCCCAGCACCACCACGTGGGAGTGACACTCCAAGAAGGCCCGAGCTGCCTGCCATACGGGTGAGCACAGAGACGTTTTACTCAGGGACGAGGGCCACAGCACAGCTATAAGCAGCAGGGCCAAAGAGATTAGCGCCAAGGGAAGGCCTCCAACTTCACTTGGCGAGGTGGATTCCCAACTTGCTTCCAGGCCGCCCGAACCTCTACTACCAGCTAGTACCCGTGCCCCGGTCTGCCTAACAACCGCAAGTAAAGATAAGAGGAAACCGCCATTAAGTTGTGGACTGGTTATTATCTGCACCATCCCCTGCACTAGACTGCACAGCAACATCTATAACATCACCATTTCCTGCCCTGGAGCTAAGCTCTGCCTGTGGAGAGCTGAACCAACTCTGCTGCACTAACATCAGCTCCAGAGGATCTGCTCCGCAGCGGTGGCTCCATATAGCCTCATACCACAGGTGGCGTCACGAACATTAAACTATAAAAACTATAATCCCCTTTTATTGACCGCCCTGGGTCACGGACCGGGTCACTGCCACTATGACATCCCCCACCATCGACCGGCCCGGCAACCGAGTACCCCACGGCCCAGGGGGGCGTCACTAGCTCATCACTAAATTAGAGCATTGCAGACCTTTGGCATTCTAGCTGTTAATTTGCTGAGGTAATCTTGAGAAACTTCACCCCATGCTTCCTGAAGCCCCTCCCACAAGTTGGATTGGCTTGATGGGCACTTTTTGCGTATGATAAGGTCAAGCTGCTCCCACAACAGCTCAATGGGGTTGTGATCTGGTGACTGCGCTGGCTACTCCATTACAGATAGAATACCAGCTGCCTGCTTCTTCCCTAAATAGTTCATGCATAATTTGGAGGTGTGCTTTGGGCCATTGTCCTGTTGTAGGATGAAATTGGCTCCAATCAAGCGCTGTCCACAGGGTATGGCATGGCATTGCAAAATGGAGTGATAGCCTTCCTTATTCAAAATCACATTTACCTTGTACAAATCTTCCACTTTACCAGCACCAAAGCAACCCCAGACCATCACATTACCTCCACCATGCTTGACAGATGGCGTCAGGCACTCTTCCAGCATCTTTTCAGTTGTTCTGATTTTTTCCAATCTTCCTCTGTCCAATTTCTGTGTTCTTTTGCCCATATTAATATTTTCCTTTTATTAGCCAGTCTCAGCTATGGCTTTTTCTTTGCCACTTTGCCCTGAAGGCATCTCGGAGTCGCCTCTTCACTGTAGATGTTGACACTGACGTTTTGCGTGTACTATTTAATGAAGCTGCCAGTTGAGGAGCTGTGAGGCGTCGATTTCACAAACTAGAGACTCTAATGTACTTGTCTTGTTGCTCAGTTGTGCAGCTGGGCCTCCCACTTCTCTTTCTACTCTGGTTAGAGCCTGCTTGTGCTCTCCTCTGAAGGGAGTAGTAGACAACATTGTAGGAAATCTTCAGTTTCTTGACAATTTCTCGCATGGAATAGCCCTTATTTCTAAGAACAAGAATAGACTGTCGAGTTTCACATGAAAATTCTTTTTTTCTGGCCATTTTGAGAGTTTCCTAGAACAAACAAATGTAATGCTCCAGATTCTCAATGGAAGGTCAATTTTATAGCTTCTCAAATCAGCCAAACCGTTTTCAGCTGGGCTAACATACTTGTGCAAGGGTTTTCTAGGGTTTTCTAAACATCCATTAGCCTTCTTACACAGTTAGCAAACACAATGTACCATTAAAACACTGAAGTGGTGGTTGTTGAAAATGGGCTTCTATACACCTATGTAGATATTGCAATAAAAACAAGACAATTGTCTAGAATAGGCATTTACCACATTATCAATGTATAGGGTGTATTTTTGATTCATTTAATGTTAGCTTCATTGAAAAAAATGTGTTTTTCTTTCAAAAATAATGAAATTTCTAAATGACCCCAAACTTTTCAGTGGTAATGTATACAGTATGTGTATATATATATATATATATACAGTACAGACCAAAAGTTTGGACACACCTTCTCATTTAAAGATTTTTCTGTATTTTCATAACTATGAAAATTGTACATTCACACTGAAAGCATCAAAACTATGAATTAACACATGTGGAATTATATACTTAACAAAAAAGTGTTTAACAACTGAAAATATGTCTTATATTCTAGGTTCTTCAAAGTAGCCACCTTTTGTTTTGATGACTGCTTTACACACTCTTGGCATTCTCTTGATGAGCTTCAAGAGATAGTCACCGGAAATGGTTTTCACTTCACTGGTGTGCCCTGTCAGGTTTAATAAGTGGGATTTCTTGCCTTATAAATGGGGTTGGGACCATCAGTTGTGTTGTGCAGAAGTCTGGTGGATACACAGCTGATAGTCCTACTGAATAGACTGTTAGAATTTGTATTATGGCCAGAAAAAAGCAGCTAAGTAAAGAAAAATGAGTGGCCATCATTACTTAAAGAAATGAAGGTCAGTCAGTCTGAAAAATTGGGGAAACTTTGAAAGTGTCCCCAAGTGCAGTGGCAAAAACCATCAAGCGCTACAAAGAAACTGGCTCACATGAGGACCGCCCCAGGAAAGGAAGACCAAGAGTCACCTCTGCTTCTGAGGATAAGTTTATCCGAGTCACCAGCCTCAGAAATCACAGGTTAACAGAAGCTCAGATTAGAGACCAGGTCAATGCCACACAGAGTTCTAGCAGCAGACACATCTCTTCAACAACTGTTGGAGCCTTTGTGCAGCAGGCCTTCATGGTAAAATAGCTGCTAGGAAACCACTGCTAAGGACAGGCAACAAGCAGAAGAGACTTGTTTGGGCTAAAGAACACAAGGAATGGACATTAGACCAGTGGAAATCTGTGCTTTGGTCTGATGAGTCCAAATTTGAGATCTTTGGTTCCAACCACCGTGTCTTTGTGCAATGCAGAAAAGGTGAACGGATGGACTCTACATGCCTGGTTCTCACCGTGAAGCGTGGAGGAGGAGGTGTGATGGTGTGAGGGTGCTTTTCTAGTGACACTGTTGGGGATTTATTCAAAATTGAAGGCATACTGAACCAGCATGGCTACCACAGCATCTTGCAGCGGCATGCTATTCCATCCGGTTTGCGTTTAGTTGGACCATCATTTATTTTTCATCAGGACAATGACCCCAAACACACCTCCAGGCTGTGTAAGGGCTATTTCACCAAGATGGAGAGTGATGTGATGGGGTGCTACGCCAGATGACCTGGCCTCCACAGTCACCAGACCTGAACCCAATCGAGATGGTTTGGGCTGAGCTGGACCGCAGAGTGAAGGCAAAAGGGCCAACAAGTGCTAAGCATCTCTGGGAACTCCTTCAAGATTGTTGGAAGACAATTTCCGGTAACTACCTCTTGAAGTTCATCAAGAGAATGCCAAGAGTGTGCAAAGCAGTCATCAAAGCAAAAGGTGGCTACTTTGAAGAAACTAGAATATAAGACATATTTTCATTTGTTTCACACTTTTTTTGTTAAGTATATAATTCCACATGTGTAAATTCATAGTTTTGATGCCTTCAGTGTGCATTATCAATTTTCATAGTCAAGAAAATACAGAAAAGTCTTTAAATGAGAAGGTGTGTCCAAACTTTTGGTCTGTACTGTATATATATATATATATATATATATATATATAAAAAGCAGGATCTTTAGTATAAAAACCAGATTCGCCAAAGTAACCTCAATGTAATCACATTCTACAGCTCCTGCACCTCCTCCTCCTCTTCGGCTTCCATCTCGAAATGACCACATCAGTTGCAAGCTGGAAGCACTGCAGCACTGCCTTGGCCAAGCGGTAACAGTCTGTGCTGAAGATAATATGCTTATGCTTAGGTGACAAACCACACACCACTGCAGAGTTGTTGAAAGCTGTAACACAGCAGGCAGATCTGTGGCTCTCACCACTAAACATACAGCTAGGCATGGTTGTGTGTGATAATGGGTAGAACCTGGTGGCGGAGAAATGACAGCCGGAGTAGATACGGTTTCCCTCTATGCCAGTCCTTTCATCCGACCTAGAGAATATGGCTGTGGTGAAATACAACTGTCACCGAGAGGCTGTGTGAAGTCTGTGTAAAGGTTTCCCGGACACTCTATGGCTGCTTTATTACTGTGGACTGGCTACAGCAATCTATAAGACTTAAAAATATGCAATCTGGCACCTTGGCAAAGCTAAATTCTGTTCTCCTTCTGATATCTAACAAGCAGGTCATGATGGAGAAACTTGCACCTACTGCCACTCAGTGTCTTCAGCTCCTTTGTGAAAAACTAAAGTTTGGGCAGCCACTCAGTCTACCAAATAAAATTCCTGTGAAGGAAATTGTGGATGGCTTCACTTCTGGTACTGGGTGCTAATACCAAATGATGACGTGCCTTAATTCACTGGAAATATTCCAGGCTGGTTGGAGACAAGCTCATTCCCACAGAAAAGTACCAGCAGCAAGCTAAGGAGATGGTGGCATCTATCATCATCACGACCTGCAAGGTTTGCATTTTGAACTCTCCTAAAGGAGAAGCCAGGGCCTGCCGAAGAAGTCTCCGGTTCTCTGGTGGGCCCATCCAACCCTGCCGAGAAGCAGCCCTAACTTAGAAAAGTCTGTGTGAAGGTTCCCGGGCACTCTATAGCTGCTTTTTTACTGTGGATTGGACATGCTTTTGCACGTTATTTCTCAAAATGATTTGCAGAGCAGGCCAATGCCCAACTCTGTAGTCATGAAATTCAAGGCGTAAAGAAAGATCTTTTGTGTGTTGAAGCACCACTGAGAAGTGTGGCTGATGTTGGACACACTGCCATTGCTCATGCAACAAGTTGCATTAGAGGACTTCCTGGGAGAAATGACAGCCGGAGTAGATACGGTTTCCCTCTATGCCAGTCCTTTCACCGAGCTAAAGAATATGGCTGTGGCGAAACACAACTCTCACCAACAAGCAGCCCTGGCTAAGAAAAGTCTGTGTGAAGGTTCCTGGACACTCTATGGCTGCTTTTTGCTGAGGAGGAAACCGAAGCACCCGGGGGAAACCCACACAAACACGGGCAGAACATACAAACTCCTTGCAGATGTTGTCCTTGGTGAAATTTGAACCCAGGACACCAGCGCTAACCACTGAGCCACTGTGCTACCCTCTCTGTTCTCCCTCTGATATCTAACAAACAGGTCATGCTGGAGAAATTTGCACCTACTGCCACTCAGTGTCTTCAGCTCCTTTGTAAGAAACTAAAGTGTGGGCAGCCACTCAGTCTATCAAATAATATTCCTGAGAAGGAAATTGTGGATGGCTTCGCTTCTGGTACTGGGTGCTAATACCAAACTATGGCATGTCATAATTCACTGGAAATATTCCTGGCTGGTTGGAGACAAGCAGATTCCCACAGAAAAGTACCAGCAGCAAGCTAAGGAGATGGTGGCCTCTATGAATAATTTGCTCATTGTCTAGGAGACCGACCACTGCTGCCATCTACCTTGTGAGCATTGTGTTGAAGCTTGATTGACCCAGGGCCCGCAATCCTTTGCATCGGGAAGATGTGTTCCGTCCCAGGGTCCGACTGGGTCCCAGCTTCCACAATATTAACCCAGTGTGCCGTCAGTGATATGTACCGTCCCTTGTCACAAGCACTTGTCCACGTGTCTGTGGTTAGGCGGTCCTTTCCAGTAGCTGCGCTGGTGAGGGTACAGGTAATGAGGTTGTGGAAATAAATGGAAAGATGAACAGAACAGCTCTTCGGAGTTTCCAAGTGTGGGATGAGTTGTCTCCGAGCACTCAGCATGGTGGGAGAAAGGAGGATCAGGGTGAGGAATATGCAGACTCCAAGCAAAAAAAATCTCCCAGATTCGCACATTCCTCAAACAAGAATCTGCAAAAACACTAGTGCATGCCCTCATCATCTCCCGCCTTGACTACTGCAACCTCCTGCTCCGTGACCTCCCTTCTAACACTCTCGCACTCCTCCAATCTATCCTAAACTCTGCTGCCCGACTAATCCACCTGTCCCCCCGCTATTCCCTGGCCTCTCCTCTTTGTCAATCCCTTCACTGGCTCCCCATTGTCCAGAGACTCCAGTTCATAATCCTAACCTTGGTATGAAAAGCCATCCACAATCTGTCTCTTCCATATATCTGGGACCTAGTCTCCCGGTACTTACCTGCACGCAACTTCTGATTCTCACAAGATCTTCTTCTTCACTCCCCTCTTATCTCCTATTCCCACAATCGCATACAAGATTTCTCCTGTGCACCCCCCCTACTCTGGAACTCTCTAATCCAAAATATCAGACTCTCAGCTACTGTTGAAACCTTCAAAAGGCACCTGAAGACCCACCTCTTCCGACAAGCGTGCAACCTGAAGTAACCCTCGCTCCACCATACTGCTGCATGAGCAGCTCTACCCCCACCTACTGTATCCTCACCCATCCCTTGTAGACTCTGAGCCCTCACGGGCAAGGTCCTCTCTCCTCCAGTACCAGTCGCCGTCACATTTTTGTTCAAGATTATTGTAATTATTTTTATTATTTTTGCTATGTATACCAATTTTTCACATGTAAGGTGCTCTAATAATAATAATAACCATGTGGAAAACAGGGTGGTGGTGGTTGCAAACTGACTGGAAGCATTATTTATTTATCTGCTATCCAACCAATAACCTTTTCACACTGGTCTGGCTTGACACTGGTATTGTCGATGATCCGTTTAACCAAACCATCTAATATTAATACCCATCTTCCCATGAAATTCCTTTACTTAACTAAAATAAGACAAAAACACCATATACTTTGGGAAAAACTGGCCACAGCAGCCTTTATTTAAACAAAATTACATAGATAAGTAATTAAATTAACACACAATGGTAGGAGGGTCCTTGAAGCTCCAAAGATCTGGTGATTAAGATAAACCAACAATTAACACCAACTTGCCCCCAGCCGATACCCACTGGCTCGAGAGCACCACAACCCAACATGGGTTCCAAAAATTACTTCCACTTCCCGGGCTCCGACATTCCCTGCCGTGAGACCCCCAAAACCAGATCAGCAATCAACGCTTTCCAATTAAGGAATCCATACCCAAATGGACCCCTTATACCAATTTTAAACCAACTTCAAGGATCCCCAACTGCCAAGAGCCACAGAGACCCAAAACCAAACTAAAACCCCTTAACCAAATACGAACCTTAAGGCGGGCGGGCGGGACAACTCACCACCATTGTGAGCGGGAAAATGTGACGCCCCTCCCCTCCCTGGCACTTAAACCCCCCGTTAAACCCCTCCCAATGCTAATAGCCTTAGCCACTCCCTCCAACCCATTGTCATGCAGGCCTGCGTCCAAGCCTGCGGGGGAGGGGGCGGCTGTACTCCGGCCTGTCCTTGACACTGGTATTGTCGATGATCCGTTTAACCAAACCAAAAATGTAACATCAACTGATCTCCACTGTCCTTTTAAAGGAATAGAGGAATCCAAGTTATCTGTAAACAGAAAGATTGTGAGGGAATATTTAGCTAACATAAATGAGTTCAAGTCTCCAGGTCCAGATGAATTACACCCCAGAGTACTGAAGGAGATCGTAGAAGAAATTTTAGAACCACTCTCCATAATCTTTGAAAATTCTTGGAGAACAGGAGAAGTCCCAGAAGACTGGAGAAGAGCAAATGTTGTTCCTATCTTCAAAAAGGGGAAGAAGGTGGACCCAGGGAACTATAGGCCGGTGAGTCTGACTTTTATACCAGGAAAGATCTTTGAACAAATTATTAAACAACATGTATGTAAGTACATGGATAAGAATGAAGTGATTAACCAGAGTCAGCATTTGGTTTGTAACTAACAAGTCATGTCAGACTAACTTAATTTCCTTCGATGACAGAATCACTGACTGGGTGGATCAGGGAAATGCTGTAGATATAGTATATCTTGACTTCAGCAAAGCATTTGACAAAGTATCTCACACCATCCTTATTGAAAAAATGACCAAGTATGCAATGGACCAGGCAACTGTTAGGTGGATTCATAACTGGCTTAGTGATCGGACTCAAAGGGTGGTTGTAAATGGCTTCACATCCAGCTGGATGAATGTCTCAAGTGGGGTACCACAGGGCTCCGTCCTGGGACCTGTATTGTTCAACATCTTTATCAATGATTTAGATGAAGGAATTGAGGGTAAACTGATTAAATTTGCTGATGACACAAAGCTAGGAGGGATAGCTAATACTAGAGAAGAGAGAGAGAGGATTCAAAAAGACCTAAATAAACTGGAGCAGTGGGCAGCAACCAACAGAATGGTTTTTAACAGGGAAAAATGCAAAGTACTACATCTGGGCAATAAAAATGAAAAAAGCATATACAGAATGGGAGGAATAGAGCTAAGCAACAGTACATGTGAAAAAGACATAGGTATACTAATAGATCATAGACTGAACATGAGTCAACAGTGTGATGCAGCAGCAAAAAAGGCAAATACAATTCTGGGATGTATTAACAGAAGCATACAGTCTAGATCACGTGAAGTCATTATCGGTCTTTACTCCTCTTTGGTCAGACCTCATCTGGAATACTGTGTACAGTTTTGGGCACCACATTTTAAAAAAGACATAGACAAACTGGAGCAAGTTCAGAGAAGAGCGACCAGAATGGTGACTGGTCTGCAAACCATGTCCTATGAGGAACGGTTGCAGGATTTGGGAATGTTTAGCTTGCAAAAAAGAAGACTGAGAGGAGACTTAATAGCTGTCTACAAATATGTCAAGGGCTGTCACATTGTAGAAGGATCATCTTTATTCTCATTTGCACAAGGAAAGACTAGAAGCAATGGGATGAAACTAAATGGGAGGAGACACAGATTATATATTAGAAAAAACTTTTTGACAGTTAGGGTGATTAATGAGTGGAACAGGCTGCCACGAGAGGTGGTGAGTTCCCCTTCAATGGACGTCTTCAAATAGAGGCTGGACAGACATCTGTCTGAGATGATCTAGTGAATCCTGCTTTGAGCAGGGGGTTGGACCAGATGACCCAGGAGGTCCCTTCCAACTCTACCATTCTATGATTCTATGATATTAATACCCATCTTCCCATGAAATTCCTTTACTTAACTAAAATAAGACAAAAACACCATATACTTTGGGAAAAACTGGCCACAGCAGCCTTTATTTAAACAAAATTACATAGATAAGTAATTAAATTAACACACAATGGTAGGAGGGTCATAGAATCATAGAATCATAGAATCATAGAATGGTAGAGTTGGAAGGGACCTCCTGGGTCATCTGGTCCAACCCCCTGCTCAAAGCAGGATTCACTAGATCATCTCAGACAGATGTCTGTCCAGCCTCTGTTTGAAGACGTCCATTGAAGGGGAACTCACCACCTCTCGTGGCAGCCTGTTCCACTCATTAATCACCCTAATCATCCTTGAAGCTCCAAAGATCTGGTGATTAAGATAAACCAACAATTAACACCAACTTGCCCCCAGCCGATATCCACTGGCTCGAGAGCACCACAACCCAACATGGGTTCCAAAAATTACTTCCACTTCCCGGGCTCCAACATTCCCTGCCATGAGACCCCCAAAACCAGATCAGCAATCAACGCTTTCCAATTAAGGAATCCATACCCAAATGGACCCCTTATACCAATTTAAAACCAACTTCAAGGACCCCCAACCGCCACAACGAGGGCGCTTTGAATATCTCAAATGCCCGAGACCCCCCCAAACGAAAAGCTATGGCCCTCTCAATGCCCTCTTATAACCCCAAAGCCCACAAGTCAATACCTACTGCGTTCAAATGCACCCCATCTGTCAACCAAAATTCACCCTCTCCTTTCTCTAAGTCAAAGTGCCGCACAGCAATCCCCCCATTCCTAGTAACAAAACTAGAGACTGCCCTATTAACTTTAATCCTGGCTTTATTGATTTTCTCCACTGACCTAGCCCTATGCCAACATCTTCGAGGAACAATCTCCGACCAAACAATAAACAAGCCTGGAAATGCCACCCACAAACGCAACAAATCATGTTTAACATCCCTTATCAACTCTCTAAAAGGGCGTGAACCTGGGTCGTTCCCCCCCACGTGCAACACCAAAATGTCAGGTGACCTATCTAAATGCGCACTGTGATGTACCTCCTGCAGCACTCTGCACCAACTCATGCCTCTAAATCCCAACCACCTAATCACAGCTGTTTCTCTGTCAAAACCGAGCTGCCTTCGTGCAGGCCTTATATCCGCCCTCAGTGCTCCCCAGTGAGTGTCCCAGAATCCATACCAACGCGGAATTGGAACCTGCAGAAAATACAAACAAACTTGAACAACTCTCGCAATAACAACACTGGCCGTAAATCAAACATTAAGGTTGTATTTTACCCTGACCCTGAGGCCTGATATAACTCCGATAACGCCTCAACTCCCAACGCCCAATGCGCTGTATAATCTCCCCACTAAAACCACCTGCAGCCGCTTCCGTTGCTGCTCCAATCCGAAACGAGAGGGACCCAAAACGGGATGCATCTAACCCTAATGAATTTAAACACTTCCTAAATACCGCTATGAACTGATATCTGGACAAGAAGGAACCGTCCTCATGACACAATAACGGACCACCCTGCTTTGGTTTGGACCCCCTAAACAGTTGCAAGCATCTTAACAGACACATAATGGAATTCCCAATTGCTCTCAAAACTACACGCCTCCCTTTTCCCAACTGGTCTGTTTTAGATTTCCTGATCCAAAATTCCACACCTCCTGAGGTACCAATCACATCTGCTGACAAAAGCCCCCCGCCCACTGACCTGCTGGGTGACATGATCTCACCCAATCTCAACGCTCCAAAGAAGGCCAGGGAGAAGGCCAATCTAAAAAGACAGATTTCAAACCCGGAGCAACACACAGAAGGTAACACCCCCCCAATCTTTTCCAAAATGCCAAATGAAACCGATCTCCTGGAGTCCACTTGCACTTTCCCTTTCCGAAACCCCTTCAAAGCCTGTTTGATCAAAAAACTTTTTGTCAAATCTCTCTGAAACTTAAAACCAAAAGCCAAAGCCGCCATAGTCAGAGAAATTTTTGCTACCGACCAACCCTCCCCAGCCCCTTAACTAATCCATGACAATAGTGCGCCTAACTGATCGTCATCCTGAGCCATAAGCCCGACTGTATTAAGCAACCGATCTTCCCATAGATGCCAAATAGACTGATACGCTTCCCAAGTTCCCCCCGCCAATGATGACCTAATCAGCGACTCAGCGGCCCGCATACCACCTTCCAAAGCTCTGGAGGGCACTCCAGCCCCTTGTCTGCCGCCTCTGGTGCCAACTGCCGGAAGCGCTCCCACTGAAAATGAGAAAGTGAGTCAGCAATGGCATTCTGGACTCCCGGTACGTGAGACGCTGTCACATAATCATTCATGGAAAGGCAAGTCAGCACTAACTGTCGTAGAACCCTAATCACTGGAGGTGAAGATGCTGTAATGTTATTAATTGCAAACACAAACCCCATGTTGTCGCAATTAAACCTCACCCTTTTATTTTGCAGTTCCAGCTTCCACAAATATATTGCCACCAAAATTGGAAAAATCTCTAATAAGGCTATGTTCTTTACCAATCCTGATGTTACCCACTCCTTAGGCCAACTGGATGCGCACCATCGACCTCTAAAGTACGCCCCAAAACCTGAACTTCCCGCCGCATCCGTGTACAACTCCAAAGCACAGTTGTCCTGTACTTCCTCTGTGGCACCCCAGGGGTCTGGTTGCCACAGTAATAGAAATATTATGTCTGAGAGCAAGTGGGAGGTTTCTCTGGTCAGGAGCCCTAAGCATGCAACACCGCCCACCCAGACCTGGGAGGGGAGGAATCTGCCCTTATAAACTGGGTCTGGGGCGGGATTAGGTTAGACAGAGACAGAGCCTGCAGAACAAGCAGAGCAGTCAGAGCCTGAAGAGGGAGAACTGCAACAGGAACTCTGTAGGAGTAGGAGCAGAAGACCAGAGGCTGGAAGCAGAGATATAGCTCGCCCTGGCAGAGTAACTTAGTAACCGGACACCGGAGTCCGAGGCTGTGGGGACTGATATACACCCAGCAGCAGAAACCAGCCGGCAGGGGATTCCAGGTCCTCTGGCCTTAGAGGCGTGGAGGCTCAGTCACAAAGAAGGGACCAGCGCCGCCATCCAGGAGCGGGAGCTAACAGAAGGCCCCAAGTCACCAGCCATACGGGTGAGCACCACACGGTATACTCAGGGACGTGGGCTACTTGTAACCGCTTACAGCAAGGTAGCCAGGAAGAGTGCAGATAAACGGGGAGGCCTACAACTCCACCTGACCAGGGGAACTCCTGCTTGCTCGCAGACTGACCAGGCCCCTTATACTAGCCAGTACTCCCGAGAGGGTCCGCCTTATAACACCAGTAAAGACCCTGAACTGCAACTACACGTCTCTGTGTTTCATCGCCGCACCAGCACCAGCAGTACTGGGACGCTCACACCATCACTCCCATCATCTCTAGCTGCCCTGAGGTAATACTTCTCCCGTGGGGAGTTATCCCATTCTTGGCTGCGCATACAACATCAGCCTCAGCGGTCTGCAGCGCAGCGGCGGTCCCCACTGACCGCAATCCACGGGTGGCGTAGTCGGACACTTGCTGTTACACTAAGACTGCCACTGGTTTGACCACCCTGAGCCACGGACCGGGTCACCGCCACACGGAGACTACAACCCCCCAGCATCCTACAAAAAGGCCCGGTTCCGGGTTCCCCGTGCGGCCCAGGGGGCGAGTCAACTTTGGCGTAGTCGGCAGGATTTCGTGCCCGCAACCACCGGGTACTGCGTGCCTGAAAAAGACTTTTGTAACTTACCTGTGGCGAAGTTTCCCGCCATCCGGAGTCGTTTCCCGCCATCTGGAGCCGATTCCCGCCATCAGACGCCATCTTGGACCGTTTCCCGCCGTCTTCTGCCATCTTCCCGCCATCCGCAGCTGCTTCCCGCCATCGGACGCCATCTTCAGGACGCCGAGCAGGAAGAAGAGGAGCGTGGACGCCGAAAGCGCGCGAGACCCGAAGCTCCGCCCCACGCACCGACGCTGCGCAAGGTCCTGGAAGGGAGGAGGAGCGACACTGACGTCATCGGAGCGCGACGCCAGGTCCTCGACCCCGACGATCGACTGCGGAGCCGCGGCCTACGGAAGAAGAGCATCGCAAGGTAGGCCACGGTCCACTAGGGGGGAAGGAGGATGTCGGACACCGAGGGGAGCTCCACCGCCACACCGGCCGCCAGTGCAACCGCTGCTGCGGTCATGCCTTTCACCATGCCCTATATCCCAGGGGCAACCTGGCTACCCCAGTACTCAGGGGAGTCACATACCCTAAGTGACTTTAGGGAAAGACTGGATAGCCTCTTCCAGGTATACCCCCTCACGGAGGAGCAAAAAGTAAGCATCCTGGTGGCCCAGTTAATCGGGGCAGCCCAAAGGGAGGTAAAGTCCTGGCCACCTAGGAGGAAGAGAACTGTCAGAGAAATACTAGCCCGGCTGAAAGACACATTTGATACCCGCACCTCAGCCGAAATAAAGCTCAGATTTTACGGGTGCAAACAGCGGGCACATGAGAGTATAAGAGACTATGCTCTAAACCTACAAGAGGCCCTGAGAGCCATTAAGCAGGCAGACCCTGACAGCGTGGGAAATGAAGACAAGCTGTTGACCGAACAATTTATTGAGGGTCTACTGTGCAATGCCCACCGAACCCAGTTGCGGGCGATGGCCTTACAGGACCCTGACCTGGACTTTGCACAGTTCAAGGACAGAGCCATCCGGGTGCTCCGAGAACCGGCACCAGGTGGCGCTGTGACCCACAGGCGCCCTGCTATCACTTACCACCAGGAGACAGCGCCCTTGTCTGCAGGGCCTGTGGGAGCTGATGCGCAGGCTTTAAACAGTGACCCGGCTACAGACCTGCACCATCAGGTCCAAGAGCTGACTAAGAGCGTTGCCGCGCTAACTAGAACTGTGCAGTCTTTACAGGTCTCTTCTCCAGGAAAGATCCAGCTGGCATCTGGACCGGAGGACGTCCCGTGGCGCCGACTGAGGAGGACCCCACCGGCCAGAGGAAGACCCAGCGACAGATACAACGAGGACGGACGACCCATCTGCCGCCGCTGCAATCAACCCGGACATATGGCAAGGTACTGTCATTTAAACGGGCACAACCTGGGGTAGATGGCCAACCCCCAGGCATAAGATCATCAGGCCCATCAAACTGGCGTGATAAATACGTAGGGGGACGTCCAATCTTGCCTGTGGTACTGGATGGCATTCCTATGAGTGCCCTACTAGACACTGGGTCACAGGTGACCACCATCCCGTACGTGCTCTTTAAGCAGTACTGGAATGACTCGGACATAACCCGCTACCCCGATGACGACCTGAGTATCATCACCAGCAATGGTCAGCCCGTGCCGCAGGTGGGATTCAAGGAGGTGACCATTAAGATTGGTAAAGTCGAACTGGCGGCACAAGGACTGATTATAGTGGACATAGACCGTAATGAGAGTCACCCTAGAATAACCTTGGGAACTAATGTGATTGAAAATTGTCTTGCAGAGGTGATTCTCATTTTACAGCAGGTTGCCAAGAACGCCAGTTCCGGCCAGCAGCGTGTGCTCCAAAAAGAGATCCGGGCACTGATGAAGCGGCAACAGGTGGAACTATCTGGTGGTGAGATAGGTAGCGTGAGGATGTGTGACCCGTTCCCTATTGCCATTCCCCCGAAAAGTGAAATGATGATTTGGTGCCGGGCAGCTATTGGTCTAAGAGATAGAGACTACCAAGCAATGGTAGAACCAGTCTACTCGGACAGTAGGCCCACCATTTTGACAGCACGGGGGGTGGTCGATGTACGCCATGGGAGGGTGCCCATCCGCATCATAAATATCGGGGAGAGAGAAGTATACCTGCCCCAGTATGCCACGTTAGCCAAATTGTTCACCATCAACCAGAACTCCGTACAGGCCGTAGAACCCTTGCCTCCATCTCAACCAGAGGAAGGTAACGGCTCTAAGAAACCAATGGAGGACTGGTGTCAGCAACTGCATTTGGGTATTGACTCCACCCCCTCACACCAAAAACAGGGAGTCTATCGGGTGGTTCAAGAGTACGAGAGAGTGTTTAGTAAACACCCGCTAGACTTCGGGCGAGTAAAGGGGGTAGAACATCACATCCCCACGGGAGACCATCCTCCCATAAAGGAGAGATACCAACCCATACCCCCTGCACACTATCAACACGCCAAGGGGATGCTAAGAGACATGAAGGAGGCTGGGGTAATCAGGCACAGCTGTAGCCCCTGGGCGGCTCCACTAGTCTTAGTGAAAAATAAACACAACACCATGAGAATGTGTGTAGACTACAGGAAGGTCAACCGTATCACACACAAAGATGCGTACCCGTTACCAAGGATAGAAGAGTCCTTAGCTGCATTAAAATCTGCTAACTTCTTCTCTACTTTGGATCTCACTAGCGGGTACTGGCGCGTTCCTGTAGCAGAGGCGGACCGGGAGAAGACCGCATTCACCACCCCGATGGGTCTCAGCGAATTTAACTGTATGCCGTTCGGGCTCTGCAACGCACCAGGAACCTTCCAACGGTTGATGGAATGCTGTCTGGGACACCAGAACTTCGAGACGGTCCTGTTATACCTGGACGATGTCATCGTCTATTCCAAGACCTACGAGGACCACCTGAAACACCTGGCAGAAGTGTTTGAAGCTCTGGCAAACTACGGCCTAAAGGTGAAACCCTCCAAGTGTCACCTCCTGAAACCAAAGGTGCAGCACCTGGGACACGTGGTGAGTGCTGACGGAGTGGCTTCCGACCCTGATAAGATCACCGTGATTAAGGACTGGCCAAGACCCTCCAGCATAAAGGAAGTGCGGCAGTTCCTCGGGTTGGTAGGCTACTACCGAAGATTCATTCCCGGTTTCACCAAAATGGCAGCCCCTATGCAGGACCTCCTGATAGGTCAATCTTGGAAAGCCAAAAACCAGAAGCCGCCCTTCAGGTGGGAAAAGCTGGAAGAGGAGTCCTTCTGCCAGCTGAAGATGGCCATCACGGGGGATGAAATTCTGGCATATCCAGACTACAGCCAGCCCTTTATCCTCCACACGGACGCAAGCAACATCGGGCTAGGAGCCGTACTGTCCCAGATCCAGCAGCGGAAAGAACGGGTAGTCGCTTACGCCAGCCGAAAACTACGGCCCAGAGAGAGAAACCCTGAGAATTATAGCTCATTCAAGCTAGAGTTCCTGGCAGTGGTGTGGGCAGTGACCGAGCGTTTCAAGCATTACCTTGCCTCTTCCAAGTTCACCGTGTACACGGATAACAACCCGTTGACACACCTGGACACTGCAAGGCTCGGTGCTCTGGAGCAGAGATGGATGGCCCGCCTGTCCAACTTAGAATTCACCATCAAATACTGGGCGGGACGCTCAAATGCTAACGCGGATGCCCTGTCTAGAATGCCGAACTTACCGGACGTAGGGGAAGATCCAGAAGATCTGGAAGAAGTCGAGCTCCCTGCGTTCCACCGTCATGGGATTACCCTGTATTCCCACCGTGTGAAGGACAGGCACTCCGTGACGTTCAATCCCTTGCCCCACTACAACTGGGCGGAAACGCAAGACAGTGATCCCGCAGTCCATTTGGTGAAGGAAATGCTGACCCAGGCTGATGCCCGTCTTGACCCAGACGCTCCGGAGGAGACCATGCAACTGTGGAAGGAGAAAAGTAAGCTGTTCCTCTACAGGGAGAAGCTGTGCCGGAGAATGGTTAACTCTCGAACACATGAGTTGACCTGGCAGGTAGTGGTCCCAAGACGAGACGCGGCTATGGTTCTGGAGGCATACCACAACGGAGCAGGACACTTCGGATGGAAGAAGCTGGAGTTCTTGTTGCGTGAACGGTTCTACTGGGTAGGCATGAGAGGAGCCATCGAGAGGTGGTGCAGAGACTGTGGCCCGTGCAACCTAAGAAGAAAGGATTGTGCCAGCCAGAAGACTCCCCTGCAGCCCATCATCACCAGGCAGCCGCTGGAACTGGTAGCCCTGGACCATGTGAGGCTGGCTCCAAGCAGATCTGGGTATGTCTACGCCCTCACAATCGTAGATCACTACTCCCGGTTCCTGGTGGTAATCCCTGTTAAGGACTTAACGGCTCAAACAGCAGCTAGAGCCTTCCAGCAGCACTTCTGCCGTCCGCACGGGTACCCGGACCAAGTGTTGACAGACCAGGGACCAGCCTTCGAAGCAGAGGTCTTCCAGGAGTTCTGCAACCTGTATGGCTGCAAGAATATAAGAACAACGCCCTATCACCCTCAAACCAATGGACTCTGCGAGAAGATGAACCAGGTGGTGATAGATCTGCTAAAAACATTGCCCCTGGAAGAACGCAGTCTGTGGCCTGAGAAACTGCCCGATCTGGTGGACCTGTATAACCACATCCCTGTAGGTTCCACCAACTGTACCCCGGCTTACCTAATGAGAGAAAGACCTGGTAAGCTGCCTATTGACCTGGATATGGGAGTCCTGACACCTGAGGACACCTCGCCAGAGGCAGACAGGGATACAGAACGGCAGCAGCAGTATCAGAAAGTACAGGAGAGCGTCGAGCGAAGTCTGTCTCAAGCTAGAGAAAGGCAAGAGAAGGCTTATAACCAGTATGCTCCCGCTGTTCCCCTGGGAGCAGGTCTTGAAGAGGAAGAGGCGGCTCCACAAGTTGGACAACCAGTGGGAGAAGGACCCGTACACGGTACTGCCCTCAAGCCATGAGAACCCAAAAATCTGCGTAATCAGTAAGGATGGAGGAGAAACCACAGCCATTGTTTCCAGAGACCACCTGAAGAAGTGTCTCGAGCAGCTGCAAAGCCCTGAAAAAGATCAAGAAAACCCTCAACCCACAGAGGAAAGGGAAGAAATGATCATTACCGTACTCGGAGACTTCCCCCGGTCTTGGACACAAGTGAACGGCGCTGTCGTGGTACCCGTCCTCACCTTTTTCCAGCCAGCCCCGCAAGTGCCTACAGGGGAACCGGTAGAGCTGGAAGAGCAGCCGGCCCAAGAGGCAGAAGAGTCCACACCAGCAGTCCAGGAGGATAAACCCTCTGCTAGTAGTGAGCTTGCCGTGCCCCTAGTGAGCCAAAGAGTGTGCAGACAGCTGCCCAGCTTGCCCATAACACCTCCTACACCCTGTAGTGCAGAACCAGTTAGTGAGCTCCGTAGGTCCACTAGAGTCACTAGAGGTCAGATGCCCGCTCGCTGGAGAATCTAAACTAATGCACTGTGAATTTATCTGTTTAACTGTTTATGGTTTATGTTTGTTGCCTGTTACTAATTATGTTTCTCAGTTACCCTGCAGATTTATTTGGACTAACAGGTTATGGACGCTGGATAACCGGAACAGTTTTGTAGATAGTTGCACCTTGGTGCCTCTTGCGAAGACGGCCGTGGAAGAGAAAACCTGTCTGGCATGGCCTCCTTGCGGCCCAAAGTAGCTAACTCCAGCCTTGCAGCCACGCCCAAGGCCAACGCAAGGGGTTTGCTTTGGACAGGTCCCCTACTTCGCTTAAAGTTTCACCTTGGGTGACATGGACACCCCCTTGTTTCACAAACTTCACCTTGGGTGATATGGACACCCGGTTACAGACACGCCGTGACCTCTACAGACTAAAGCTTCTTGTAAATATGTTGTCTTGTTATTGTTATACCCTGCATTTATGTTTCTTTAAAATTGTGTTTAGTCCCGGAGTACTAAAGTTTACTAGGGGGGAATGTGGCACCCCAGGGGTCTGGTTGCCACAGTAATAGAAATATTATGTCTGAGAGCAAGTGGGAGGTTTCTCTGGTCAGGAGCCCTAAGCATGCAACACCGCCCACCCAGACCTGGGAGGGGAGGAATCTGCCCTTATAAACTGGGTCTGGGGCGGGATTAGGTTAGACAGAGACAGAGCCTACAGAACAAGCAGAGCAGTCAGAGCCTGAAGAGGGAGAACTACAACAGGAGCTCTGTAGGAGTAGGAGCAGAAGACCAGGGGCTGGAAGCAGAGATATAGCTCGCCCTGGCAGAGTAACTTAGTAACCGGACACCGGAGTCCGAGGCTGTGGGGACTGATATACACCCAGCAGCAGAAACCAGCCGGCAGGGGATTCCAGGTCCTCTGGCCTTAGAAGCCCGGAGGCTCAGTCACAAAGAAGGGACCAGCGCCGCCATCCAGGAGCGGGAGCTAACAGAAGGCCCCAAGTCACCAGCCATACGGGTGAGCACCACACGGTATACTCAGGGACGTGGGCTACTTGTAACCGCTTACAGCAAGGTAGCCAGGAAGAGTGCAGATAAACGGGGAGGCCTACAACCAGGGCCGGAGTCAGCACCCGGCGTACCCGGGCAAGTGCCGGGGCCCTGGAAAATCAGAGGGGCCCACCGCCCACTCACTGTCGGGGCCGGGCCCACACACCCACCCGCCCACTTACTGTCGGGGCCGGGCCCACACACCCACCCGCCCACTCACTGTCGGGGCCCTGGCCGCATCTTTGGCACCTGTTCAGTGACGCAGGCGCTGCTTGATTGCCGGCACTCCCCCCAGACACGGCCGCGCGCTGTGCGGCTGTGTCTGCTAGTAATGACGCGGCAGGGTCGACGGCACTGCACCTTTAATTGTGCTTGTGTGTCGCCCCTGCCGCGTCATTACTAGGAGACACAGCCGCACAGCGCGCGGCCGTGTCAGGGGGGAGTGCCGGCAATCAAACACCGTCGGAGGTCCTGCACAGATGGGGGGGAGCGGCCCGGACCCAACCGCAAGTGGGCCCCTCTGATGGTCCAGGGCCATGATGTCTGTGACACGCCGGGGGCCCTGCACTGCCCCATACCTGAGGAGCTGCTGGACAGGACACTGGACCGGGGACAGGTGAGTGAGGCTTCCCCAATCCCCATATTAAAAATACTTGTAATGGGTCTGTGTGAGTGCATGTATGTGAATGTCAGTGTGTATGACTGTGTATATATATTTGTCTGTTTTATATGTCTTTAAGAATTTGTGTAAAAATATGTGTATGTCTGTATGTGTACTTATCTGCGTACCGTGTGTGCGTGCATGTGTCTGCGTACCGTGTGTGCGTGCGCATGTCTGCGTACCGTGTGTGCGTGCGCGTGTCTGCGTACCGTGTGTGCGTGTGCGTGTCTGCGTACCGTGTGTGCGTGCGCGTGTCTGCGTACCGTGTGTGCGTGCGCGTGTCTGCATACCGTGTGTGCGTGCACGTGTCTGCGTACCGTGTGTGCGTGCATGTGTCTGCGTACCGTGTGTGCGTGCGCATGTCTGCGTACCGTGTGTGCGTGGATATGTTTGCGTACCGTGTGTGTGCGTGCATATGTCTGCGTACCGTGTGTGTGCGTGCATATGTCTGCGTACCGTGTGTGTGCGTGCATATGTCTGCGTACCATGTGTACATATGTCTGCGTACCGTGTGTGTGCGCACTTCTGCATATGTGAAGGATGAGGTGGCAGGCTGGGCCCTGTGTACTATATATATATATTTCTCTGCCGTATCTGTGCATCATGAATCGTGGTATGTGTTAAAAGGGCCCACTGAGACTCTTTCGCCCGGGGCCCAGAAACACCTGGAACCGACCCTGCCTACAACTCCACCTGACCAGGGGAACTCCTGCTTGCTCGCAGACTGACCAGGCTCCTTATACTAGCCAGTACTCCCGGGAGAGTCCGCCTTATAACACCAGTAAAGACCCTGAACGGCAACTACACGTCTCTGTGTTTCATCGCCGCACCAGCACCAGCAGTACTGGGACGCTCACACCATCACTCCCATCATCCACACTAGCTTCCCTGAGGTAATACTTCTCCCTTGGGGAGTTATCCCATTCTTGGCTGCGCATACAACATCAGCCTCAGCGGTCTGCAGCGCAGCGGCGGTCCCCACTGACTGCAATCCACGGGTGGCATAGTCGGACACTTGCTCTTACACTAAGACTGCCACTGGTTTGACCACCCTGAGCCACGGACCGGGTCACCGCCACACGGAGACTACAACCCCCCAGCATCCTACAAAAAGGCCCGGTTCCGGGTTCCCCGTGCGGCCCAGGGGGCGAGTCACCTCCATGAGCAACGAGCTTCCATTATATTGCTCCAAAAATTTCTCCCACACTACCAAATCGTCTCTGTGTTCAGCTGACAAACGCATGTAATGATGCAGCAATTTTAGACCCGCCGTAGCGCTGGCTAACCGGCGAGAAAAAATTCTCCCCATAGGAATAATGCAACATGCAAAATTAAGTTTCCCAAGAAGAGACTGTATTTCTCTCAAAGTCATCTTCTTTAACTTCCTAGCCCGTGCGACCTCTTCCTTCAAAGCCTTCACTTTCTCCTCAGGCAACCTAAATTCCCAATTCACTGAATCAATTACAATTCCTAAAAAACAAATGGTGTTAGTTGGACCTTCGGTCTTTTCTGGAGCCAAAGGCACTCCGAAAAGCTCTGCTACCCACTGAGTCGCTCTCAGTAAAATTTCACAACATGAAGAATCGCCCGAACCGATGCACAGAAAATCATCCAGGTAATGTATAATGGATTCGAGCCCTGTCACATCCTGTACGACCCATTCCAAAAATGTGCTGAAAGCCTCAAACAAGGAGCAGGATAAAGAACATCCCATGGGCAAACATCTATCTACGAAAAACTCGCCCTCCCAGTAACAACCCAACAACCTAACACTTTCAGGATGAACGGGCAACAACCGAAATGCTGATTCCACACCCGTCTTAGCCAGCAATGCCCCTTTACCACACTGTCTGACCCACCGAGCCTCCTCATCAAATGATGTATAAACAACGGAACATAGTTCCAGATCAATCCCATCAATCACTGACTTTCCCCACGGATAGGAAAGATGGTGAATGAGCCTAAACTTATTAGGCTCCTTTTTGGGCACCACCCCCAATGGCGATACTACTAAATTCGAAAAAGGAGGATCGGAAAACGGACCCGCCATACGCCCCAAAGCTACCTCCTTTTGTAACTTAGCAGAAACCACCTCCGCATATTGATCTGCTGATCTAAGATTTTTCAACACCCGGGGAATCTCGAATGGAGGTGCAGGAATTTTAAAACCGTCAGCAAAACCTGATACTAACACTGCGGCTTTTTCCCTATCGGGAAACCTACTTAGATAAGGGAGCATTGCGGTTAGTATCACCGGCGTCTCCCCCTTGGGAATTGTTGGCCCCTGGCTTAGCCTTCTTTTTGAAACATCTGACAGCACCATGTGATGATCCACTGCAGTGCGAGCAAAGATGCTTGAACCTGCAGTTAGCCCCAAATTTGCACTGGCCGTCGTTGAACTGCCAGCATAAGCCCGGTTTCTGCTTTCCCGCTTGCCCTGATGTGACTCCGCTCCCCTGTGTACTTGATTGACCCCCGGAATGGCCGGAAAAACCGGCCCCTCCATGAAAGGAATGCCCTAATCTAGAAGGAGCCATCACCCGTAACCAAAGGCCAATGTCCTTCTGATCCCATCTTATGGCAGGACGAATAGCTTTCCTCTGACGAAACTGCTCGTCATAACGAAGCCATGCTTGTCCCCCATAAGTTCTGTGAGCCTCCCCAATAGCATCCATATAGCAAAACAAGGGAGAGCAATTCTCCGGTGCTTTTTCACCTATTACGCTCACCAAAATGGCGAATGCCTGCAGCCAATTAGTAAAAGTCTGCGGGATTAAGCGCCACCTTTTCTTTTCCTCCTCCTCCTTCTTACTATCATCCTTCTTACTTTTTTCCAGGTTAAATTTCACCAGAGGCAAAAGAGAAAAAATTTCGACGTACTCATCTTTCCAAATTTTTTCCCTCACCTCTTTCTTGAGGTGCGTACCCAACGGACCCTCAAAACACACGTAAACCTCGCCGTGAGACCTATCATCCAAATGAATTCTACACTCTTTTTCTTTCTCTGTCTGGACTGACACCAAAACAGGCTCCGACAATTGGCTCGCTCACCCAAAAACAATTACCTAAGCTGTTCAGCCCGAAAATGGCCCGAAACAGCACTACTACCCCTTTCCAAAGGCAACAATAACTCCCTCACATTTGCTAAAACCTCACTCACACTCTCCCCAACCTGTTCCTGACTTGTACCCCCAACCACTGACCCCTGATTAGCACTTAAACCTCGGGATAAAAAATTCTGGGATAACGAACAAGACATAGAACCCAACTCACTGGGCTGCGGAGGAGCTGTGGTTCCCCCAGCCGATAATCCCGACTCCAGCCGTCCATCCCGACTTCCGACTCTTCCCGTTGGACCCTCTAACTCTTGAGGCCCGAGCACCGCCGATGCACTGGATCCCGCCGACGCAGCCCTGTAAGGCCGAAAAGTTACTGACATGCACTGGAGTTGAAGAAGGACCAAAGGGTTGTGTATGTGGGGACATATTAATATCACCCGATCCCCTGTCCGCTCTGCCCACTGCCCGCAAGGTCTGTGTATTGGCATCCGGTCCTGAATTTAACGCTGTCCAGAGACCATCTGTAAGGGCTGGTAACAACACTTGCCTGTTATCACCGCCCGATTGCTGCCCATCGTGGATAATCCTGCCGTCTACTGTGTCTGAGGAGGCGGGCCGCCCGACCAGAGCATCGCCGATGCGACCCCCCGTGACGTCACTGGGGTTGCGAGGACTAGCGTGTGTAGGCCCCTGCCCGAGCGCAGGCTGCGGCCTACTAACCGCCGCGTGACACGCGCTGGCAAGCGGATTCCTCCCAGACCGGGGCCTGCTGCTGCGCTTCCTAACTGGCACTCTGCCTGGAGGGTCCCGGGAGGGGCTTCTGCACCTGCGCTGTGTCTGGGAAGCTAAATCAGGCGACAGCCTGGCAGGAGGCCGTGCCCGACAGGAACGCCGCTCAGGCTGCGCTGACACAGCCACCGTCCTCGCTCCCCTTCCAACGATCGCCGCTAGCTGCTCTTCCAGCCAGCCCGCAGGGTGCGACTCTGCAGTCGCCCTCAGGGACTCAAATAGCTGCGCCGTGGATGCCATGAGGTACGCAGCACGATGTGGGGGAGACAACTCACCACCCTTGTGACGCCCCTCCCCTCCCTGGCACTTAAACCCCCCGTTAAACCCCTCCCAATGTTAATAGCCTTAGCCACTCCCTCCAACCCATTGTCATGCAGGCTTGCGTCCAAGCCTTCGGGGGAGGGGGCGGCTGTACTCCGGCCTGTCCTTTAAGAGTGGTATTCCGCGGCCCCCTAGAAAGTGGAACAGGAAGCTACGTTGACATGATGTGGGTGCTTGTTGTGCTCCCTCTGCAGGCACAGTTTCATCTTGCCCACAGCCTCGGCCTCTGCGTGCACCATCACCATTACGTCCACTTCTCCATACTATGCCACGCGCCTTGCCCATTTTAAATGGAGTTTAATATTTGTCACGTTGCCAAAAATGTCTGTATTATTACGGAAGTAATATAGGATCACGTCTGATGACCACGGTTTTAGACAGAGACCTAGGAGTCAAAGATGCTTCCAGGGGTCTTCCCCATGCTGTTCACATGTCTTTTCATCACTGTATGGATATGTCTGATCATGTCTCACATACCACATGGCCAGATAAGGTAGTAAAATGTTAAAATGACATTTACCGGTGAATGTATTTTTCACTGCTGCAAGCAATGCAAAAACGCTACGTGCGGACATAGGCCAAGGTGTAGAGGAACATTTTTTTGGGGGGCTATTTATTTTGCCTTATATGCAAGTAGTCATTACCCTGGAAAGAATGTTCCTTACGTTTTTCCAGGAAAATCCATTTTGGTTTCCTTTTTGTGTGTTTTATTGTGAGTCCGTAAAAGTGGCGTAATACTCTGACAACATTGTTCACAGCAGTAACCTGGGAGTCAGAGATGCTTCCAGAGGTCTTACCCATGCTGCTCCCATGTCATTTGAGCACTGTTCCCATCGATTAGGGCAATTTTTGGGCCCCCTGCAAACCTCCGGGGGGGAGGGAGCCAGAAAATTGATAGAGTTTCCCATAGACTTACATTGGGCTTGTTTCTCGGGTCGAGCACCCGAGCATTACGATTTGTTTGACCCGAGTAACAAGCACCCGAGCATTTTAGTGCTCGCTCATCACTAGTTATCACACATTAAGCCCCTAACCAGCAGTGATTAGAGTTATACTGGATAGTAACTGTAAGCATATAAAATAAAGATATCACTAAAAAGTCACTTTCAGTGTAAATTAAAAAATAAAATAGGATGTGCTAGTTGATAATAGTCATTACAGCAGTAATGTTGTTCAGCCTTGCCTTGCAAGAATACTCCAATGGCATCCATATCATGTGCAGTACGCATATGAGGCCTCAGTCAGTTTCATATTCTAAATGTGTGAGAGGGAGTTGTGTGGACATTGCTGCTTTACCAGCCTCTGGCCACCAGAGACCCCTGTTGCCTCTAAAAGAAATGAACTCTTTGGTGTGAGTCAGCAAAAAGAGAAGCAGGAGTGGAGAGAGGAGAGACATGGTAGAGCTGCATCCTAAGAGTTGGTGTGTGCAGCGTGCAGAGAGTCTAATAGAACTTTGCCTGAAGGAGGAGCTTTGCCTGTGGCCTGTGGCAGAGAGAAGGAGCTACCTTGAAGGGACAACTGTTGTTGGATACAGAGGTGGATTCATCCCCAGTGCATCTGAGTGACGTGGAGGACCCTCTGCTGGCCTTACAGACTGAAAACTGCACTCCTGAGACTAGTTCAGGACCCTCTCCTCAGACTCCAGCTTCTTCAGAGAACAGTTATCAGCCGGCAAGATCTGAGCTCAGATATCACCACAGGATCCTGTTGGTACATGCAAATAGCAGGGTTTGTTTGGCACCAAACACCAGTTCTCAAAGACATTGGTTGTGGGTAGGTTTTGGGGCGAACCTTAGTTAGAGAGTCCCCCTGTAGGGAGATTGTGTATAGTTAGAATAACAGGATTGTAAACAGAGATTTGTGAAGTTTGTTAACCGTTGCGCTACATCACTGTACGAGCTCTCTTGTGTACTCATCTGTTCTTATCATTCCTCTGGGTAATACACTGTTACTGCATTAATCGGAACCATTGGGTAGGCAAATTATAGTTCTGTTGTTAGTACATCCTGACCCTGCCGGCTGTGTAGCGCAAGGGTCCTAGCTGCCTTGAGCTAGGTGTGTGTGAGGTTTTCTGCTGTTCCTTTCTCGCAGTTCTGGGGCAACCCAGTTCCAGTCCTTAGTAAAAAGGTGTTACCCCAACAAATTGACTCTAGTATCCTCTATCCTCAGTCCGCTGTATTCTGTGAAAGACCTCCTCGGTACGCGGTCTTCAAATGTAACAGGTAATGTTGAGTGAGCACTAAAATATCCGGGTGCTCGTTGCTCGGGTTGAGCAAATTGGAATGCTCGAGTGCTCGACCCAAGCAATGAGCCCAATGTAAGTCAATGGGCGACCTCTCCCGGAGATTTGCAGGGGGCCTAAAAATTGCCCAAATTGATGGGAACAGTGCTCAAATGACATGGAAACAGCATGGAGAAGACCCCTGGAAGCATCTCTGACTCCCAGGTCACTGCTGTGAACCAGAGGCATATCTAAGGGGGGCAGCCGGGGAATGTGCCCCACGCGCAGCCGATAGGGGGGCGCAGTCAGGCCGCCTAATGCGGCGGTCCAATGTGTCCGCCTTGGCGGCTGCGTTCTGCCCCCCCCCTCTTGACTGGGAGTCGGCAGTTCTCTGAGCAGGGTGTCAAGCTGACACCCAGCTCAGAGAAGCTTCAGCATGCTGGCTCCCAGCGTTGAAGCTCTGACCTCAGAGTCAGTGGTCAGAGTGATGCCAGCAGCGTGATCAGGTCATGTGATCACTCTACTGACGTCACTCACCGGCGCTGCAGCTGCAGAGGCGCACATTGGTGGAAAGTGCTCTGTGCTTCAGAGCTGAAGACACTGAAGAAGGAATGGATGTGAAGATTCATTGTGGGGGGTGTTTTATTTTATGTCTGGGGGGTGATTTACTATGGGGGGGTGATTTACTATAGGGAGGTGATTTATGATATGGCTAGGGGGTGATTTACTATGGGGGTGATTTATGGGATGGCTAGGGGGTGATTTATGGTATGGCTAGGGGGTGATTTACGGTATGGCTAGGGGGTGATTTACTATGGGGGAAGATTTATTGTATGGCTGGGGAAGATTTATTATATTGCTGGGGGGAGATTTATTGTATGGCTGGTGGAAGATTTAGTGTGGGGGAGATTTATTGTATGGCTGGGGGAGATTTTCTGTGAGGGAGATTTTGTGTGTGGGTGATTGGTGCGGACACATAATGGGGAGAATGGGTGCGTACGCAATGTGGGGAGCAAAGGAGGGGAATGTATACAGACACAGTATGGGGAGCAAGGGTGATGTGATGTGTGCAGTATGGGGAATTTGGGGGATGTGTGAGGGTAAATATATGAGCAGACAGTATGGTTAGCAGGGGGATGTAAGAGAAGACAGTATGAGGAGGAGGGGGAAATAATGGGGGGAGAAAAGTGTGAGTGTGCATAGAACAGAGACTGAGTAGTGTTGGGGGTGTAGCATTGGGGGGACAGTGTAAGGGCACAGCCAGGAAGGGACAGTAAGCCAAGGAGGGGGAGTGTGATGAGGGGTCACAGTATAGAGAATGGGCCCTATAGGGGGGACACAGTGTGAGAGGACAGTGTGAAGAGGGGGCCCAGTATGGAAAGGAGAGGTTTTGTGTGGAGGGCATGTACCATAAGAGGGACAGTGTGTGAGTCATATTTTGTGCAGGGAATATAGTGAGGGGCAATTATTTATTCAGGGGCTCAGCATAGGGCAGATATTTTTATTCAGGAGCATTATACTGACACTGCTATCTTTCAGGGCATCGTGTGGGGATGTGCTACAGAAGACGGAAGAAGATGGAAGTATGCAGAGATGAGCTGTGGATGAGAAAAGTCATCATGGCGTCTGGACAAGATGAAGAAGAAAGAGAACGACTCCAGAGACAACATCATCTATCAGGTACCTAGATGTAAATGTTTTTTGTGATACTGACTAATTCTCATATTTTTAATTATGTTAGGAGCATTAAAGGGGTTGTTTAAGTTTGTGAGGAGTCTGCAGTCATTCTATGTGACTGCAGACTTCTGACTTCTCACAGTGCGCACTGCACGCTGTCAGGATTCTCTGCTGCCGGTGATTTGTATACTTACGGTCACGTGCTGACTAGACATGCATGGCCTCACTCAATGGCAATGATTTGAGTGAGGCCGGACACGTCTAGTCGGAATGTGGCCAGAAGTATACAAATCGCATACTTGTGCAAGGCAGAATCCTAAAAGTGTGCAGTGCATGCACTGTGAGCAGGGGTGGATTAAGAGTAGCCAGGGCCCCGGGCAGTTTAGAAGGTGTGGGCCCCCCCACAGGTACCCGATGTATCACGTGACATGTCACATGATTCCCTTTGATAGATCATGTGATAGGTCATGTGACTAACACAGATGCTTTGGTGACATCTGTAGACGGAAAATTTTGGAATTTTTTTCCCATTATGTACACAGCCCTATACATAACATAGCGCTATATATAGTAGAGCAGCGGTGGGAGATTAATTTCCTTGAGGGGCCACATGAGAGACCATGACTGTTATGGAAGGTGAATCAATAGGCTGAAATTAATTCTGCTCAATATTAATAATATTAACAAAATAATAAAAAAATATATTAATTGTATGACTCAGGCTATGTGCCCACGATGCAGAAATGCTCTGCATTTTTCCTGAGCTTTTCTGCATCTCCCTGGCAGAAAAAATGCATGCGGATTGTACATGCGGATTGTACATGCATTTTTCCTGCCATGGACATGCTGATGTGAAGCGTTCTTCACATGCATTTCCGCATGCGGGTTGACAAGCTCTTTCCAAGCGATTTTAGCATCACTTGGAAAGTGCTTATCAACTTGGTCACACTATATAAATCCATGCAATAGATTTATATACTGTGACGAAAAGAATGTTTAAAAATAAAAAATAAATATACTTACCTTCTGATGGCCCCTGGAGTCTTGCTTCTCTTCATTCTCCCTTGTCGGGAGATCGCAGTACACTGAAGGACCTGCTGACGTCAGCGTTGCGTGACCCGTCACATGACTATGACATCAGCGCAGGTCCTTCAGTCCATCGCGATCTGCCGGCATGAGAGGAAGAGCGCATCGGGGGCCGCCAGAAGGTAAATATAACATTTATTTTTTATTTTATTCTTTTTTCACAGTTTCTATGGTACCCGGGTCCGGAGGAGAGTCTCCTGTCCTTCACACCCAGGTACCATCCGCACATTGAAACGCGTGGATTCCGCATCTAGATATGCAGTGATGCGCAATCCAAATGTTCCAATGCAAGTCAATGGCGGCAAAAATGCAGCACTTCCGCAAAATAATTGGTAGTGCTGCGTTTTTTTCCGCAATGATAATCCGCAGCGGAAATTTCCGCAGCATGTGCACAGCACATGCGGATTATCATTGGGGAACATGGAAGACCTTCTACCAAGCGTTTTTAAGCGTTTCTGAAGTGTTTTTGCCGCTGCGGAAATGATTAAACGCATCATGGGCACACAGCCTTAATATTGAGCAGAAATAAGTATGCCGACATCCCCCTATATACAGATTGTGTCCGCACATAGCTCTCTAGATACAGTATGAGCCCTCACATAGCTCCCTAGATACAGTATGAGCCCCCACATATCTCTCTAGATACAGTATGAGCCCCCACATAGCTCCCTAGATACAGTATGAGCCCGAACATAGCTCCCTAGATACAGTATGAGCCCGTACATAGCTCCCTAGATACAGTATGAGCCCGCACATAGCTCCCTAGATACAGTATGAGCCCGCACATAGCTCCCTAGATACAGTATGAGCCCGAACATAGCTCCCTAGATACAGTATGAGCCCGTACATAGCTCCCTAGATACAGTATGAGCCCGCACATAGCTCCCTAGATACAGTATGAGCCCGCACATAGCTCCCTAGATACAGTATGAGCCCGCACATAGCTCCCTAGATACAGTATGAGATCCCGCACAGCCCCTATATACAATATGAGCCCGCACTTAGCCTCCTATATATAGTATGAGCCCCCACATAGCTCCCTATATACAGTATTAGCCCGTACATAGCTCCCTATATACAGTATGAGCACCCACATAGCTCCCTACATACAATATGAACCCGTACATAGCTCTCTTCTCTGATCGATTGTCGGCTCCACAGCCAGCTCAGAGAATGGTCGAATGCAAAATGCAGGGAGACACCTCTGACCACCGCATGAGGTGGCCCAAAGGCAACCCCCTGATGGCTGTGCCCAGGTCACATGCCCCTCCTGATTCCCCTAGGTATGGCCCTGTATAGTTTATATGACAATACATGACTGGTATCTATAGTATAATCAGGGATGTGTCCTTCTGCCAGAAGCCTCTATAGATTGTGCAAGCGCAATACCTGCGCAGTCTGGCCACAGACAGAAAGACACATCCACATCCCAGACAGGGATAAGGAGTGTGGAGCCGGAGATCGCGGTATGCATAAGCACTGAGCGCATACCGCAATCTCCGGCACCATAAACACATACGTGTTCGGTCCTGTCATCTCTGGAGAGGCCAGGGGAGGAGTGTGGCGCAGGCGCCGATATCCGGCGCTATTTTAGTGAAGACAAATATGAACAGTGTCTTTGACAAAATGGACAGTGTGGTATGCGCATGTGCGTACTTTGCCGCCATTTTGTTGAATACACTCTGCACATTTGTATTCATTCAAATGAAACTAGATATAGCGCTATGCGGACATGTGGAGCATGGACCAGAGTGAGGGGGGAGCACATTCCAGGATGGGGGGAAGCATGGACCAGGATGGGGGAGAATATACCAGGATGGGGGAGCAGGATGGGGAAGCATATACCAGGATGGGGGACCAGGATGGGGAGCATATACCAGGATGGGGGAGCATATACCAGGATGGGGGAGCATATACCAGGATACGGGGCCAGGATGGGAGAGCATATACCAATAAAAAAGCTCGCCAACCGGGCTTAGAACAGGTTCAATAGCTAGTATGATATACTGTGATACAGACATTAGATGTTATATGCTATACACATTGTTATATCCCATCTGATGTCTGTACCACAGTATACCATACAGTAATCGATATACTGGATGACATTTTTTGTACATGGGTATACACTGTACTGCTCACACTTGGACCTGCACACAGGACCTTACATATTATATATGGAGCAGTATAGTATGTGACATCCTGTAGGTTCAGGGTTGATCAGTCAGTGCAGGATCCGCTCTGCTGATGTCTGTGGTCGCTCTGCTGGGGCTCAGTGTGATTTATTGCAGGACTCTGAATCTTCCTGCAGATCTGGTGACTCTGGATCCGATGACCCAGAGTGACCTGATCTGCAGCAAAGGTCAGACTCCTGCCATAAGTCATACAGGGCCCCACAAGAGCGGCCGCCGACCTGACACTAAGGGATCCGTGTGAACTCATCAGGAGGGGAGCAGCGTCCTGCAGCCCCCTCCTCACTCCAGACATCCTGCCAAGGGCCCGACCTCGACCTCGTATTTACCGCCATCCACTGATGCACAAGCTCCTCTCCGGCAGGATAAAGTGAAGAAGCTCCAGGCGCTGCTGTATGACGTCAGTCCTGGAGACACAGCCACAGCGTGCTGGGGGCGTGTCTGTCTCCCTGATGCTGCCGGCGTCTAATGGTAATGTGCGGTCCCTCTGCCCCTGCCTCTCCAGAAAACATTATAATGAGGGCGATCTGGCCGTGGGCCCTGCCGGAGCCTCGGGCCCCGGGCGGTAGCCCAGATCATCCTCATTATAATCCGCCTGTGACTGTGAGAATTCAGAAGCCTGCATTCACATAGAGTGACTGCAGATCTTAATCTCAAACCTGGACAAGCCCTTTAATTATAAAATGAAGCCCTGTAGCCAATCCTAACAGTGTGTAATATATTCGCTATCAGGCTTCAGCTCTGCTTGCAGGTTCCAGCAGTCATCACATGGATACCTCACTCACATACAATTTGCATACTTACTTCACATGACAATGCACTTCTCTTTCTGCTTCTCAGTTTTTCACTGAGAATTAGGCAGAGCAGCTCGTCGGCACGTGACTAAGTGTGCAATTCGCATATGTGCTTGGGGGAGGGGCGCCAAACTGAACTCTTACCCCGGGTGCCAGAAAGCCTAGATAAACCTCTGAAGTGAACAATGTTGTCAGAGTATTATGCTACTTTTATGGGCTCACAATAAAACATACAAAAACGAAACCAAAATGGATTTTCTGGGAAAAATGTCAAAGAACATCCTTTCCAGAGTAATGACTTGTATATAAGGCAAAATAAATATCCAAAAACAAAAAGGATCCTCCACACCTTGGGATACTTTCACACGTAGCGTTTTTGATGCGTTTTTGCATTGCTTTCAACGGTGAAAAATAAATTCACCGGTAAATGTCATTTTAACATTTTACTACATTATCTGGCCATGTGCTGTGTGAGACATGATCAGACACATCCATACAGTGTTGAAAAGACATGAGAACAGCATGGGGAAGACCCCTGGAAGCATCTCTGACTCCCAGGTCCCTGTCTAAAACCATGGTCATCAGACGTGATCCTATATTACTGCGGTAATAATGCAGACATTTTTGACAACGGGATAAATATTAAACTCCATTTAAAATGGGCAAGGCTCATGGCAAGGGACCGGGAAGTGGACATAATGGTGATGGAGCATGCAGAGGCCGAGGACGTGGGCAAGATGAAACTGCGCCTGCTGAGGGAGCACAACAAACACCCACATCATGTCAAACTACCTTCCTGTCCGAATTTCTAGGGGGCCACAGAACACCACTATTGAAGCCAGATCAGTGTGAAAAGGTTGTTGGTTGGATAGCAGATAATGCTTCTAGTCAGTTTGCCACCACCACCACCCTGTCTTCCACATGGTCCAGTCTCAGTAGCCGTGAGTCTGGACCACATTAATATTTGTAACGTCGGCGTCTCTGCCTCCTGCTCGGCAGAGATTCCGCTCCCCTTACCGTATACTGTATAGCCCATATGATTGTCCTATCGATCTCATTCCCGGTGCGTCGCCACCCTGAGGTTGAATTTACCCCCTGTCATTGGCCGAGATCCGTGCCATGTCCGAATTCAACGAGGAAAAACTTGCTAGGGGATTTATTTAGAAATCCTCCTCTCGGCTGGAGCAGGATTTTTTTTCATCAAGAAGAAGGATGGCTTTCTTCGTCCTTGTATCAACTATAGGGGTCCAAATCAGATTACCATGAAAAACAAGTATCCTCTGCCTCTCATCTCCAAGTTGTTTGATCACCTGAAGGGCACCAAGGTCTATACTAAGCTCAATCTCCGTGGCGCATACAATCTGATTCAGATTCGCCAAGGTGACGAGTGGAAGACTGCATTCAACACTCGGGATGGCCACTACAAGTACCGTGTGATGCTCTTTGGACTCTGCAACGCACCAGCAGCCTTCCAGGAACTGGTGAATGACATTTTCTGAGATCTTCTATATTCATGCGTGGTAGTGTACCTGGACGATATCCTGGTGTTCTATTCGGATCTGCCCTCACATCGAAGAGACGTTCGACAGGTATTGCAGAAGCTCAGGAGAAATCGTCTGTATGCCAAATTCGAGAAATGTATTTTCGAACAGACATCTCTTCCCTTCCTAGGGTACATAATCTCAGAGACTGGGCCCATGATGGATCCCAAGAAGGTGTCCGCGGTTCAACGGTCCTTTCAAAATTTTGAATTGAATCAATCCGGTGGCGTACAAGTTGAAACTCCCTGCCTCGTTACGGATCCCCAATTCCTTTCATGTGTCTCTCCTCAAGCCTGTCATCCTCAATGCCTTCTCTGACGATTCAGGTACCACTCCTGCTCCAGTCTCTGCTGAGAACGTTTTTGAGATAGAGAACATTCTGGCTACCAAGAGGGTAAGAGGAAAGACTTTCTTTCTTGTGGATTGGAAGGGGTTTGGTCCTGAAGAGAGATCTTGGGAGCCCAGGGAGAACATTCATGCTCCTCTTCTTCTGAAAAAATTTCTTGTGGGCTTGAAGAAGAGTGGGCGTAAAGGGGGGGTACTGTAGCGTCGTTGTCTCTGCCTCCTGCCCGCTCCCCTTACCGCCGTGGCCCTGGTCCGGCATCCTCCGCTTCTCCCTCCTGCTCCCACGCTGTGTCTGCGGATCCCCGGACACAGTTCTTAGGACACGCATGAGCTCCCTGTTTCTTAAAGGGGCCGCGCGCACAGTCCTAAAATGTCCCTGGCCAATGGCCAGAGGATATCTGCTATATAAAGCACCTCCTCCAAAATGGAGGTGCCTGTGCAATGTTATAGTTTGTTTTTCTAACACTCTATCCAGCCCTCAGGTCCCAGTGCTTGCCCGCCAGCCTGTCTATCAGCTGTGCCCGCCAGCCTGCCTATCAGCCGTGCCCGCCAGCCTGCCTATCAGCTGTGCCCGCCAGCCTGTCTATCAGCCGTGCCCGCCAGCCTATCAACCGTGACGCCAGGGACTAGAAACAGTGTTTGCGCATGACACCACTGCCTCTTCTGCTGGTGTGCATGCACGCCAATCCCCTGTCCATGACGCATGCGAAGATGCCTTCCGCCCTGCACCTGTCGTTGCGCACTTGCAACCATCACCGTCCACGTCCTTGTCCCAGGGCAGCTTTCAATTGTCTCTACCCCAGTCCTTGGAATGCAAGTGAAAATATGCAGCCAGCCAGCCACCCATCCGCCCACAGGCCACAATACTAAACTGCCCCATTTCTGGACTGCTTGAACTAGAAATTTTGCCTTTTAGGCTCGTGGAGGCAGAAGCTTTCCGCAACCTCATGACAGCTGGCCTTTGTTACTCGGTCTCCAGCTGCTACTATTTCTCCCGGTGACGTCCCCGCCTTCCACAAGCACGGGTCCCAGAACATTACCCATACCGTCATCAGTGCAGTTAGTGGGAAGGACCGCCTAACCACAAACACGTGGACAAGACACTGTGGTCAGGGGCGGTACATCTCACTGACGCATCATTGTGTTAATATTGTGGAAGCCGGGACCCTGGGTCGGAACACATTTTCCCGACGCATAGGATTGTAGGCCCTGGGTCAATCAAGCTTCAACACAATGTTCACAAGATAGACAGCAGCAGTGGTCGGTCTCCTAGACAACAAGCAAATTATTCATGATGATAGAGGCCACCATCTCCTTAGCTTTCTGGTACTTTTCTGTGGGAATGAGAATGTCTCCAACCAGCCAGGAATATTTCCAGTGAATTATTGCACAACGCCATGGTATTAGCAGTGCCCCCAGTACCAGAAGTGAAGCCATCCACAATTTTATTTAGTAGACTGAGTGGCTTCCCAAATACATTAGTTTCTCACAAATGAGCTGAAGATACTGAGTCTCAGTAGGTGCAATTTTCTCCAGCATGTTAGACCGCAGATTACATAAGGGAATATACAGGAGATTAGTTCACAGATGTACAGAGGAGATAGGTTATGGATGGCTTTGTAGGTCAATGTTAGTAGTTTGAACTGGATACGCTAGGCAGGGGCGGACCGGCCCACCTGAGGATCGGGAAAACCCCCGGTGGGCCCCGGGTCCCGATGGCCACGCCCCCAAATACCACCCCCCATACCCCTCCTGGGCCCTGTACAGAGAACAGAGGGCCCCCCCGGTTCGCTAATCATATCGGCAGCACAACCCAAGACTTACAAGTGTTGGATTTCATAAAGATGTGTGAACTTGCTGATTATAGCTTATGCACCAAAGTAATGCGAGTGTTGTGCACCATGCTGTGCGCTGTAGTCTGACTGTCCGGGAGCTTGCAATCAAGTAAAAAGTTACTTTTTTAATGATCTTTGACATTTCTTAATGATCTTTGACATTGCCCAGCTCCTGCCATATGTTGATCGCCAGCCAGATAAAACAAGGCAGCTGGGGGCTGGGATTCGCAGCATGGTAAGGCCCAAGCGTTCTTGGCCCCCCATGCTGAAAATCGCAGCCCGCAGCCACCCCTGAAAATTGCGCATTCATCATAGCACCATTTCCAGGTGCTTTACCCGGCTCTTCCAGTGGCCCTGGTGGTGAGTGGCACCCTGGGTAATAATAGGGTTAGTACCAGGCCCTCTTTGTATTATCAGCTGGTACGAAGCCCGAAATTCATGGTGTCACGCCAAATTAGACATAGCCACCATGAATTTCTAGTAAACAGAAAAAAAAAGACAGAAATTTTTTTTTTATTAAAAATAAAACACATTTAGGGACTCCATCTTTAATAAAGAAAAATCCTCACTCCAACGTAATCCATAGGTCTTCGGTCTTCAGCTCTACTACATCTTTGCCATCAGACAAATATGTCTGCTGACAGAGATGAGCAGGCACAGAATGACACTGGAGAACTGTTACTGTGTAGTGCGGCACTATATTTCTTTTTTTGTCATTTCATGCAGTGTAGAAATCTTGTGAAAAGTGTGGATTGTGCTCTGGAAGTGATCAGTTATAGCAAACTATGTTATTTTCTGCAGAGATAAGTCCTGCATAGAAGATGTGATATATCGGTCTGCTGCAGATAAAGAACTTCACCTAGAGACATCACTGGTGAGTATGTGTATTACCTATACACACACATACTGACACTATATACAGAGCTCCTGTGTGTATTGTATCTGGTGATCACTGTATTACCTATACACACACACTGACACTATATACAGAGCTCCTGTGCATAATGTCACTGGTGATCACTGTATTACCTCTACACTGACACTATACACAGAGCTCCTGTGTATAATGTCACTGATAATCTCTACATTATCTGTACACTGACTTTATATACAGAGCTTTTTTTCATTTTCATTATCAGTCACTATCTGGTGCCATTATGTGCCATGGTCATGGTGTGGCGGTATTTGTCCCTTGTAAGTGGTATTATTCAGACAGTCACTATGTGGTGGTAATATGTGGTCTTCTCATGGTGTGGCAGTATATATACCTTGTACTTGGTAGTATTTGATCACTATGTGGTGGTATGTGTTCTGGTCATGGTGTGGCGGTATTTCTCTCTTCTATATGGTATTATTAGTCTAGGTATAGTGCATTGTTGTCAGTCATTTGTTTTTTCGGATATTAAGAATGAGAACATTCTTTATTTGCAATACATATTAAATACTTGGATGTTTAACCTCTCCCTGTGTTGTGACTACTACACAGCAGCAGAGATGCACGTCAGCTCAAGACGCAAAAAATAAGCCGTCACACAGCCCCAGATCCAAAAAAAAGAGAACACTACAGTGCACAGAACATGGCGCGAAAAGTGTGATTTTTTTTTTTCAAACTTGTGAATTTGTTTTCACCACTTAGATACCAGTAAAGGTATACATGTTTGGTATCTACGAACTCGTACTGACCCGAGGCATCACACTGTCACGTCGGTTTTACCATATAGTGAGCATGGTGACTAAAAAACCCAATAAACAAACGTGTAATTGCACTTTTTTTGCAATTTTGCTGCACTTGGAATTTTTATAATACCTATAAAGCGCAAATTTAGAGTCATAGAAAGATCCAAGCAATTACAAATTTCAAAAAAACATGATTTTTATTAAACATTATTCATACAAACATGATAAAAAGACTGAGTTCATTTGAACAGCAGAAAGGGAGAACAATTCCTCATATTATTAGAACGAGATCCAGATATAGGCTCACACATATTGCGATGCAAAACCCATATAAGCAGGGAGAAGAGGAGGCAAAACCGGATCGCGAATCCGTATGTGCCTACCACAAGTCAAAAGTCACAGGTGAGCATGTAGGATTACATCATATATAAATTCTACTATGGTTGGCCTATATTTGTAAGGAAGAAATGGTCATGCTAAGAATGATGAATAATTAACCCCATGACTCACAAAAACATGTGTCCAAATCTCTATTCTGACTTTAATCCATATATCTGATTATGCAATTGCAATAATTACAAATCATAGTGTAAACAAGTCAGTATAATAGTTACCTGCCTTCTGTATTTTTGCACCACTTGGTAAAATGCCCCTACGTACGTTTCGGTGCACACAGCACCTTCTTCAAGGGGAAATAACCTGATGAGGGTGATAATGCATGTTTCTTTTATGCTGCAACCGCAACTGTGTCATCAGTCAAGATTCCGGACATAGCGGCGCGTGCGTTCCAGCACACAGGCCACATCGCGCACAACATCCGGGGCACCGCCATGACGCGCACAGGTCAGAGGGTGCACATCCCCTGACCCGTGTGTGCACGCACCGCGTGAGCGCCGGAGGTCGGGCGGCAACACAGGTATGCAAGGGCGCACGTGCACGACCAGGACTGTGCAGAGAACGGGAAAGGAGTTCCCAAAACGAACACTATAATAGACATACAAGTATAAGCCCATAGAGTGACATATTAAATATCATAGACATAATGCACTGTTCCTGCATAGATAGACCCATAGATGAAAAAACAGGAAGAGAAAGTAAAAAGTAAAGGGAGGAGATGGAGGGGAAGAGGGAAGAATGAATTAAATTGAAAGGGAAAAGTTAGTATAGGTCATGACCCCCGAGAAGATGATGGGTCGACAGAGTAATGGGTTCAAGAGACCAAGTATGAATTAGGTCTAATGGCACCAATCTACCACTCTGAGCTCCACTCACCATCACATATTGCACATGTTCCCATAATGTGATATATTCACATAAAACATAATGCTGACACTAATGGACCCGTGCATACATGGAATCCCACCCGGAGATTCCACATATGCAAGGGTGCACCAGTCGCAAAATATCAAACCACAACGCAATATTGAGTCCCAGTTAAAATCCCCTCAATACATTAATCACACATTTATGAAGGATAAGGATAAAAAATCCTATATTCACAGGCTGAAAGTACATAGGTCAAAATTTCCTTCATCCCCTCTTCCTTAGCATTCCCTCCCACAGTGATTAAATGCAGGGCTGCATGCAGATATTCTCTTCCGTGCAGAGTGTCCAAGTAAAGCATAATGAGCAATGCGCAGGGAATCATCAGTTGTAACATATCAACCAACAAGGGGTACAGATATCTAAAATAAGAACAAAGAAACACACCAATTAAAATTAATTAAAGTTAAAAGACAACAAGAGAGGAGGGATCACACTATACAAAAGAGGAGAAACTAAGTTTTTCATTTAATCTCTTGGGTGTCACTGTATCGAGTGTCACGATCCAGCGACACTCTATTTGGGCAAGGAGGCGTTTCATGTCGCCTCCCCTAATGCCACAGCAAACTTGATCTATGCCGTGGACCTTAAAAGAAGAGGGATCACAGCCATGCATGGATCGAAAGTGTCTCGGTATGGTCTTGAGACCAAAAGGGTCCATGACTTCTTTGGCTGCCAGAATGTCCCGCACGTGCTCCCTCGTTCGGACCCTCAGCTCCCTAGAGGGGAGGCCAACATAAATTAGGTTGCAGGCACATGTGGCATAGTATACCACATGTGTGGTAGTGCATGAAATATGGTGGGTTATCTTAAATTGTTTTGTACCATCTGATGATTGGAAATCCTGTGCCCTCACCATATTCCGGCAGCCCAATAAACAAACGTGTAATTGCACTTTTTTTTGCAATTTTGCTGCACTTGGAATTTTTGTTGCCATTTCCCTGTACACTATATGGCAAAATAAATGATTGCATCTGAAAGTACAACTCGTCCCACAAAAAAACTGTCTTTCCTGCAGCTACAGACTTTTATATGACTACAATTTACATTCTGCTGCTTACACAAACATTTTTGCAGTTTACAAGACACTTCTTACACTTGCTTGCACCCAGGTTTCATGTGAAAGAGTGTTCTCAAAGCTGAAAATTGTAAAAAATCGTCTGAGGTCTTCGATTGGACAGGAGCTTTTAGAGTCTCTCCTTCTGTTGAACATTGAGTATGACATTTCAAGGAACTTAGACTATGATGACATTATTAATACGTATGCAATGTCATCTTCTGTTCTGAAAAAAATCTTTTGTAATTTTGCTGCTGAATGACTGTTAGTGTGTGTTTATTTGTTGTTTTGGGCCTTTCACTAACAAATGAATTGTACTGTATTACAGAGGAGAGGAAAACGTGCAATACAAACTTCCAAAATGCTTACAGAATTCTTTAAGTTTTCCCAAGTTTGGTGCTGCTACAATGATGCTGGCTGCTGGGATGCTAGATAGATGCAGGTTCAATTTGTGACACTTATACTTTAAGAGAATGTACCTTGAAAGTATTTATTGTTATTGTTCTGTTATGGCACTTTATCACACATTGATGTGAATAAGATAACAGTGTTCCTCTTTTGCCAGAAGTGTTTCTTTAGTTTGTTATTTATTCATTATATTGGTTATTTATTGGTTAATAAAGTTGATTCATTTTGAAAGAGTTTGTGTACTTATGTTATTCATATACGGTAACTGCATGGTGCTGGTGGACTCCAAGATTGATTTTTTCCTGGTGGACCCCAGGTACTCCAGTCCGGCGCTGACGCTAGGCAATTGGGAGCCAGTGAAGGGATCTTATAGATTGCAATCTTATAGATTGCTGGAGCCTGTCCACAGTATAAAAGCAGTCATAGAGTGTCTGGGAACCTTCCCATAGACTTTCCTTTGCCAGGACTGCTTCTCGACAGGGTTGGACGGGCCCACCAGAAAACCGGAGACTCCTTCGGTGGACCCTGGCTTCTCCTTCAGGAGAGTTCATAGTGCAAACTTTGCAGGTCGTGATGATGATAGAGGCCACCATCTCCTTAGCTTGTTGCTGGTACTTTTCTCTGGGAATCAGCTTGTCTTTAACCAGCCTGGAATATTTCCAGTGAATTATGGCACAACGCCATAATGTTAGCAGTGCCCCCAGTACCAGAAGCAAAACCATCCAGTTTCCTTCTCAGGAATTTTATTTGGTACATTGAGTGGCTAACCAAATACAGTACATGCATCTGGCATGGATTTATATAGTGTGACCAAGTTAGTAGTTAAAAAAATAATAAAAAAGGTAAAAAAAAACATTATACTCACCTTCTAATGGCCCCCGGTCTCTCTGGTGCGTCCGGTGTCTTGGGCGGCTCGCGGTGGCGTAAAAGGACCTTCCATGACGTCATTATTTTTTTTAACAGGTACTATGGTACCCGGGTTTGGAGGAGAGTCTCCTCTTCTCCAGACCCAGGTACCATCCGCACATTGAATCACTTAATATCCACATGTGCACATGTAGTCATGCGGTTGATGGACACCCCATGCAAACACGGCTATAGCGCTAACAAGGAGGAGGTGGAATAATGTTTTGGGCTGGAATCATGGGGAGAGAGATTGTCGGCCCTTTTAGGATCCCTGAAGGGGTAAAGATGAACTCCATAATGTATGTGGAGTTTCTCAAACAGCACTTCCTTCCATGGTTCAAGAAGAAGAACCGTGCATTCCGCAGCAAGATCATTTTCATGCATGATAATGCACCATCTCATGCTGCACATAAAACATCTGCATCTCTGGCTGATATGGGCATAAAAGGGGACAAACTTATGGTGTGACCCCCATGCTCCCCTGACCTCTACCCCATTCAGAACCTTTGGAGCATCATTAAAAGGAGTGTCTATGATGGCGGGAGGCAGTTCACATCTAAGCAACAGCTCTGGGAGGGTATTCTGTCCTCATGCAAAACAATTAAAGCAGAAACCATCCAAAACCTGACAAATTCAATGGACGAGAGAGTTCAGAAGCTCCTTTCGAACAAGGGGTCCTATGTGCAAATGTAACATCACATAGAATAAAGTTTTGAGTTGAAAACTCAGTTTGTAATAACCTGCTAATGCTTAAAATTTCAAAAATTACCATTTTTTTGTTCTTTATTAAAATGAAAAGGTTGAAAACTCTGCTGTGCATAATAATTTGGAACATGCATTTTGAGTGCAGTTTGAGTTTTTTATTTTTTTAAAAATATACTGTTAAAATTACAATGACTGCAATTCATTTAGGTAATTTGGGAAAATCTGAGAAAATATTATTTGCATAATAATTTGGAACACAGTGTAAATGGCAGTTCATAAATGTTATCTGGTTAGTTCCTGTTACTGGCGGTAATCGTTTTACTATCATATATAATAACTTGTGGATAGTAATTATACAAGCACTGTAATGTAAACAGACCTTTGTATATTGCATACCTATTATAATGTTTAGTTAGGAATCTAATAGCTATACCTCTATATCGTAAAACATTGGTATTTACAGTCACTGTAGAAAGTGCCCAATCCCAGGATGCATTACAAATATCACAGATGTAGGTTTTACAAAATAATAAATGTCAAAAATGAATAACTTGGGTTCATGTTTAACAAATCAAGAAAATTTATAGTATTGCAAAGAGTAGGCAGCCTCTTCATATATACGAACAAGGTAATGTGAAACAATTATGGGTTAGTGAATTGAGTTATTGCAGGGGCGGACACTGACACAAAACACCCATGTGTGTGAATAATCTCCGGGCTGCTCTCCATTAGAATAAATATAAACTGGGCACTAATGCGAAAATATGAACAAAATTTAATTCACACAGGTAATGCACTATATATAATTGACGTTTCGGCCAAACAGCCTTCATCAAAACTAGAGATATACTGTATATATATAAAAAAACATATTTTTTTCAATCAAATAATAAATTGAACAGGTCAGACTGAACATGGATATGCAAAAGAGTATATACTGAAACATATGGATCTAATAATTAACTTAAATAATTTTCTGAAAATGTATCACTATAACTCTGAGATTAATGAACTCGACTCAATCAAACATAAACATGTTTAGGGTTATATTTGAATAAACTAGCATAGTACATGTTATAGCACAAAAAAAAATATTTCTGTCCCTTGATATATTGTATACTATGCTTCTTTATTATGATCACACATATACCAAATTTGCCCTATTTTTATTGTTTTGTGTTAAGTGTATGAAAACAAGTGATTAGTCTAATTGTTTTCACACTCTTAAGAACTTTTTAGTAACTTTATGGCATTTTTAGTAACTTTTAGTTATTTTATGGGGAAAAAATAAACTTTTTTTAACCTATGAATCACTAATATATACAGATATATAAAGAAGAAGAAGATGTATTTTACATACAGTTGTAAAAATTATTCAACTCCCATTGTGAATTATTAATAGCAAAATCTTCAAACTTTCTGCTAGGAATTCACACATCAATAAATACATGGTGGTGGTTAGGGCGACCAATATTTTTGCGGACACGCAGCGTAATTGACTCTCCTCCAGACCCTGGTACCATAGTACCTGTTAAAAAAAAAGAATTTAAAATAAAAAGTATACATTATACTTACCTTCTGATGGCCTCCGGTCTCCTGTACGGTGCATCCTGGCTCCCCGGCAGCTCGCGATGGTGTAAAAGGACCTTCCATGACGTCATTTTGTCATGTGACAGGTCACGCGGCCGCTGACGTCGGTGGTCGAATGACCTGTCACATGACTAAATGACGTCATGGAAGGTCCTTTTACACCACCGCGAGCCGTACAAGAGACCAGATGCACCGTAGAGGAGACGGCGGGCCATCAGAAGGTGAGTATAATTTTTTTTATTTTTTACCATTTTTATTCTTTTTTTAACCATTAACTTGGTCACACTATATAAATCCAAGCCGGTTGCATGGACTCATATAGTGTGACCAAGTTGTCAAGCACTTTTCCAAGTGATGCTAAAATCGCTTGGAAAAGCGCTTGATAACCCGCATGCAGAAATGCATGTGCAAAACGCTTGACAAATGCTTCTACCTGGCAGGAAAAACGCATGTAAAATCCGCATGCGTTTTTCCTGCCAGGGAGATGCAAAACAAATCAGCAGCATTTCTGCATCGTGGACACTTAGCCTTACACTGGTAGGGCACTTTCCACTTCTTTCTGCTCCTGGACTGTTCATTCATTCTCAAAATTCTCAATTCACAGGTAAAATCTGCATTCAATAAATACAGATTACTCAATTACTGTGACAGATGGTGATCATAAAGTTCTATGGAGAATTGTAACTGTCATGAGAACTTACAATAGAATGTCTGTGTTTGCCTCCAGCTCCTCCCTCACCCCTTCTCCATAGAGTTTTAAAAGCACCAATTGCCATAAAACTCAATAATGAGAAAATCTGTCTTTACTGAATACAGATTTTATCCATGCATTAAGAGTGAAAGATCAATACTGGAGGAGAAGGAACAGATATTAACAGATATTACAAAGTTGCTTATTTTTATGTGTACTGTTGATTTACTAATAAAAAGTAAATAGATGGTTAGTCTTTAAGAGTAATATTGTGCATGTTACACCTTAAATCTGTAGATGCACTCAATAACTAAATTTTGGGTAGGGAATTTTTAAAATGTCATATTGCAATTGTCCTGCCTAGCTACAAGTTTATTTTATAGTCTTCTAGAAAAAGGCACAATGCCAATCATTAAAGGGTCAATGCTTTAGAACAGTGGGAGGGACTTTCTAGCCATTGAAGCATCAGTTATAAACACTTGAGGTAACTACAGCAACTGCTGATGTCATAAACACATACCTCTATGATATAGAAGATTCCAGAACTAACGGTCATACGGCCGTAGGAGGTGCCATACTTGATGTGTCTGGAGACCTGGAACTTCATCACTCCACAATCTGTAAGGGAGGAATGGGACATCCGCCTAGCCAGCCAGATCAGCTATAGCGTCTAGCGACCAATGGGGTGACAGATGTTGCAGTCAGATTTCCCTCACGTCCAGTACTAGCCGCCTTCACCTTTATGTGTACGGCCTGGAGAGGATGCATTAGGCTTCTCCATATGGCACTCGCACAAGGGCACCTGCTTTGAGCTTCTCCATTACTGTCTGGTTTCTGCTGATGTAATGTGTAACTTGTTTGACTATGTGATGTCACTGCTATCATATCTATAGTGGATGTATATTATGTCTCACTGTAAATATAATTCAATGTACAAATTCTGATACAATTTGCTGTTACCTTCTAAGCCCAAGGGAAGGGCAGTCCTCCAGCCATGGTTCCCTAGAGGTTTCCTCCACAGGGGGTTTTCCTCTCCTGAGTGCTGAAGGATGATTCTTCGTGAGTCAGAGGTTTGCTATTTTCAGTGTCTTTTTCATAGTAATTGGCTGATTCTAAATTTCAGACACTGAATTAAATGATGATAATATGATTTGTAATAAAATTCGATCCATCTAACATCCAATAAAAGTGTTTTGTGTTTTTCTTTCACAATCCTGGATTTGTGTAATTTTGTATGAGAATCAGGATCCAACTCCTATGACTGACCACAAAGCCAGATGTGGAGTCAGTGCGACGGTAACCCTGTGCTTGAAAACAAGATGGAGCAGAGATGACAAGTATTACTGCACAATCAGCACAAGTTCACACTCATCCTTAGGTTTAGATGATGGGGGTAATTTATGAATAGTGTTGAAGGTATTACTCTATTAATATAGTCATAAAATGTGATTTGGGCCATTTTTTACCACACATGACATGAATAACTTGGCACAACTTGCTCATCACAGTAGAAACTTTTCTACATGGGACAGATACAGGGCACAATTTTAAAAAGAAATTCATTCTCTGAATTGTAATATAATTTTTGGGGGGGCATTATGTGGATTGCACTTCTATTTAGGGCACTATAGCTAACATAGTATGATTTATACAGTACGGGATTTGTGGGCACTCTTGGCTATTATAGGTTGGAGGGTCTGCAAAATCAGTGCCTTTCCATTGTCCAGTATGCCACTAAATATTGAGTGAATAAATGAACATTAATGAGAGGCATCCTCCGCACAGCTACATGCATTGAGATCTGACTGTATATACAAAGAAACCAGTGCTATTGTAGTATATGAATTCAGGGATGGACATACTGCCAATGCAGCTGTATTGTGACCCAAAAAGGAAGGAGGCCCCTGCCAACTGAGCTGGTGCAGATTATAATGAGGCCAAACACAGCCCGTGGCCCGGGGTTCAGGGGAGTCCCATGCCAAGATTGCCTTCGCTATACTTTTTTTTGCCTCGACTAGTGGTGCATATTGGGCAATGACTAGAGATGAGCGGTGTTCGAATCGAACTGTTCGCCAATCTCAAATTCGAGCTGTTTTGGGCGGTGTTCGAGCCGTTCGGCTAACACGAACGATTTGAAAAAAATTCGGCTGTTCGAGGTTATGTTCAATAACTGTTCATGCACCAAAATCATAACTGGATTTTTTCTCAGTAATGCTGAAAATTAATGTTAATACGCAGTTTGAATGTACAGCGGGGCGGGGGGAGGGGCAGGGGATGGATCTCTGCAGGAATAATGAAGATCTCCATTTTTTTTTCTCTTTCCCGCATTTACAGTGGGGAGGTGCAGTCTGTCAGCCTATCAGCAGCGCACACACGGAGCAAAGTGCTTTTTTTCACACAAGCAAGGGCATGTGTCATTGGCAGTGTATGTCACATGTCCTTGCCCTATAAGACCCAGCCATTTCCCCCATCGCCACCATTTTCTCACTGCTTCAGCTGCGTGTTAGACAGCACCGCTGTTGCTGTGTGCGCTATACTTTGTTAATTTCAAGTCAATTTTTGCACAAATCTACAGATAGCTTGGGAGTAGGGAATAGTTGTGATTGCAGTCCTTTTAAGGACTAGGTTACATCATTTCATATGACTTTTATCAGGCAGGTCTGTGCTCTTAAATAGATAGGTTGGGAGTAAAGACTAATTGTAATTGCAGTCCTTTTCAGGGCTAGGTTACATCAATTCCTATCACTTTTAGCCAGGCAGGTCTGTGCCAGTGCTGTGCAAGTTTTTTTCACAGCATTTGGCTAAATCTAGCAAAGCAAATCCTTTTTGGCCTATTGCAGAGTGTGTTAGTCAGTGGAGTAGCCTATCTTTGTTGCAAGCTACACCACCTGTGCATAGAATACAATTTTTTTTACTGCACCTAGTGAAGTAAAACCTTTTGGGCATAGCATCATTCTATTAATTCATCTATACTAACCTCCACCAGGTTGCAAATTGAATATAATTTTTTTCTGCATCGAGCTCTGAAAAAATATTTAGGCTTCTAGCAGTGTGTGGGACTTGTTCTATTAGTCCATCTATACTGACCTCCATCAGGTTGCAAATTCAATATCATTTTTTTCTGCATCTAGCCCTGAAAAAATATTTTGGCTTGTAGCAGTGTGTGGGACTTGTTCTATTAGTCCATCTATACTGACCTCCATCAGGTTGCAAATTCAATATCATTTTTTTCTGTATCTAGCTCTGAAAAAATATTTCAGCTTGTAGCAGTGTGTGGGACTTGTTCTATTAGTCCATCTATACTGACCTCCATCAGGTTGCAAATTCAATATAATTTTTTTCTGCATCTAGCTCTGAAAAAATATTTCAGGTTGTAGCAGTGTGTGGGACTTGTTCTATTAGTCCATCTATACTGACCTCCATCAGGTTGAAAATTCAACATAATTTTTATCTGCATCTAACCCAGCCAATACTTTTGGCCTAATACCACAGTTTGGCCACTCAGCTCTGCTCGGTTCCCATCCATTGTTTTTTTGTGCAAACAACTCCAGAGTTGTGAATTAGTTAATCACCAAAATGAGTGGAAAAAGGCCTGCTGCTGGTGGAAAGGGGAATAGGCGTGTTGGGAAGGGGAAAAAAAGGTTGTGTCCGTGGGGTAGGTGTTAAAGCAACAGTAATATCTGCAGAAGAAAGACCATCTTCCAGCCAAACTAAAATGTCTACTTCTTTTAGCGGACAATGTGATAAGATTCCTTTCTTACGGTCACGCCAATCGCTACAAATTCCAGATGAGGCACAAAAACAGCAGGTGCTTCAACGGATATCAAGTGCTCCTTTAAGTGGGCTCTCCTCCACCTCAACTTCAACATCACAAATACTCCAGTCCTCAGAGGTGTCACCCCAATCGCACTTGCTTCCTCACAGCTCCCAAGTCTCCAGCTGCCCGTCTGAGTATGGGGTAGAACAGATGGTTGAGTCTGCAGAGCTGTTTACTCATACTATAGCCTGGGAATCAGAGGTCGGCTCCAGAGCCTCTGTGAATCCAGATGAGGAAATGATCTGCACTGATGCCCAGAATCTTTATGAGTCGGATCCAGGACCAGACGCAGAAGGTTCTGACCATAATGTAGACCCTCGTTCCCAAACTGTAACTCCTGTTGGTGGAAACAATGAGGAAGACGATGATGAGACTCAAATACCTGATTGGAGCGACAACTTTAGTTTTTTGTCAGGGCAGGAACAGGTTGGCTCTGAGGACGATGGGTGTGATAACACACAGGGTGATGATTATGAGGTTGGAGATCCCACTTACTGTCAACCCACAGTCAGCCAAGAGATGAGGTCAGCAGAGGAGGTGGAGGAGGATGCTAGTGGCGACGAGGTCAGGTTGCGCCTTCCTGGACAGAGACGTAGTACTGGAAGCACGTCAACAACTGCATCCTCAAACACAACTCTGCCTCTAACCACAAGTCGTGGTGGCTCTTCAGGTCGCATGGGTGCTAAGCCTTGCATAGCCTGTGAGAGGAGATAAGAAGCCGGGCTGATCCTCCGCGCTGGTCCAGAGACACATAAGGGTTAATGATGAACCAAAGCTTTCTTTATTCCTTGGCCTACGCGTTTCGTGGCTACACTGCCACTTCCTCAGGGCTACCAAGTAAATCACAATCCACATATATATAACATATAATTACACGTGTCACACATGACGTAATTTCCTGTGAAAACGCCCACATTGTACACAGCAAACTCTAAAAACTAAAAGCACTCATAAAAGCTCACACATTGAACAATTAATCACAAAAAGCATGACATTTTTTGCAATGAGATGAATCTCTAGTAAACCACAAGAAAATTTTATAGTATCTTTCAAAAATTAAAATTCTGGCATTCACCGGGATCGATCCCGTGAGGCAACATTACTCCAAAAATATGTAAGCCATAGCATAGCATCAGACCACTAAGCCATATAGCTATCTTAAGTCATCAGATGTAGCCCCGTGTAAAACCACTATAGTGAGTACAAATAAATAAAAAAAAAAATAAAATAAATAAAAATAAATATATATATATATAAATAAATAAAAAATAAAATAAAATAAAAAAAATAAATAAAATAAAATAAATAAATAATTAAATAAATAAAAAAAATAAATAAATAAAATAAAATAAAATAAAAAATAAGTAAATAAATAAAAAATAAATAAAAAAAGGGGGGGGGGAATACACAGTTGGTTGTGACTCACACAACCTCAGAAGGTGAGTCAGATTGTGGGACCTGGTATTTACTTTTATACGGATAAAGCCCTATGTGCGCTGTCTTTCCTATCTTTTGCATAGCCTGGGCATTTTTTCAGATCGAAAAAGATGACCCAACTCGTGTTATCTGTAACATTTGTCAGCAAAAGCTAAGTAGAGGCCAAAAAATACATAGTTTGAATACTTCTTGCATGAACCGGCACATGGACATGAAGCATAAGTTGCAGTGGAAAGCTCACTGTGCTACAATGCGGCCTAGCCGGCCGGGCCAACCACCGTCTGCCACATCTTGTGCATCTGCGGCCTCTTCATCCTCTGTGACTGGGGGGACAGCAGTCACACCTGTTTTGGGACACAGACCTGCCACCTCTTTACCCGCAACAGCCAGCGTGATTGGCAAGTCATCATTTTCTTTGGAGGTGGTAACACCAGCTGGTGTTGAGCGCTGTCCGACATCGATAGCACCACCTTTGGATCAAGGCAACCTAACATGTCCGCCTGCAACTTCCTCACAGACCGGCAGTTTGCCGGGGACACCCTCTCAGCCCCGTCTAAGCACAACAGCCAGCCCTCGGTCCCTCAGATGTGAACAAGTAAAAGACCATTTCCTCCTAGCCATGAGAAAGCTAAGAGGTTGATTTTCACCATCTGCAAGCTCTTGGCTACAGAAATGCTTCCTTTCCGCCTGGTGGACACAGAGGATTTTCGAGACCTTATGTCCGTCGCAGTGCCCCAGTACCAGATGCCCAGTCGGCACCAGTTCTCAAATAAAGGTGTGCCTGCGCTCCACCAGCATGTCACACACAACATCACCCCTTCTTTGAGAAACTCTGTGTGTGACAGGGTGCATTTCACCACAGACACCTGGACGAGTAGGCATGGACAGGGGCGTTACATGTCGCTGACTGGGCACTGGGTAACTATGGTGACAGCAGGACAAGGGGCTGCTGTCCAAGTCTTGCCATCTCCACGAGTTGTGCATCAATCCTCTTTATCTCAAAGTTCCTCCACTGCTTCTGCCTCCTCAACCTCCTCTCAGTCCTCCACCTGCACCCAAAGCCTGTCTGGTCATGCCACAAGCTTTCTAACTGCACAGAAGGGATCCTGCACACCTCCTTACTATGCTGGCAGCAGGGCTCAACGTCATCTGGTGGTTTTTACTTTGAAATGTCTGGGAAATGTGAGTCACACAGCTGAGGAGTTGTGGTCTGCTCTGGAGAACCAGTTTCATGAATGGTTGTCTCCACTGGACCTGAAACCAGGGAAGGCCGTGTGCGACAATGCTGCAAACCTGGGTGCGGCCCTTTGCAGGGGCAATGTCACACATGTGCCTTGTATGGCTCACGTGTTGAACCTGGTTGTCCAGCAATTTTTAGCCCACTATCCCAGACTAGATGGTCTTCTGCAGAGGGCACGTTCGCTGTGTGCTCACTACCGCCGTTCGCATCCCGCAGCTCAGCTACTTACATCTCTACAGAAGTCGTTGGGCCTGCCACTTCACCGGCTAAAATGCGATGTGCCTACCCTGTGGAATTCAACTCTGCACATGTTACAGCGACTGTGGCAGCACCGACAAGCCCTGGTGCAATACGTTCTGACGTATAGCCTGGGCCAACGAGATCCAGAGGAGGGGCAAATCATGCTGGAGGAGTGGTCTCAGATCAGGGACCTATGCACCCTTCTGCACAGTTTTGAAATGGCGACGAAGATGTTTAGTGCTGACGATGCCATTATCAGCATGACTATTCCGGTGATTTACATGCTGGAGCACATGTTAAACAGAATTCGGAGTCAGGTGGTGGCACAAGAGGAGGTGGAGGAAGTAGAGGAGGAGGAGTTGTATGCCGAAGGGCTAACATGTGCAAGGTCCAGACGGTTGGCAGCACCAAGGTGGCAGGCATGTGAGGGTGGGGGAGATGGTTTTACCAGGGCGCATGGTAGCAGCCAAGCTAGTGAGGAAGGTGCAGGAGCCCAGGAAGAAGTGGAGGACGAACTGATGGAAGACTCATCAGATGAGGGAGACCTTGATCACATTTCTGTTGTGCGAAGTTGGGGGGAGAGGACAGAGGAAGGAAGCATGATAGTTATCTCGCCACCAACACAACAGGGACTTGGTGCTCCTGGATGTGCAAGACACATGAGTGCCTTCTTGCTGCACTACCTGCAACATGACCCTCGAATTGGGAGAATTAGAAATAATCCTGACTACTGGGTTGCCACACTGTTAGATCCCCGGTACAAAAGTAAATTTGCAGAAATTATTCCTGCCATAGAAAGGGATGCACGCATGCAGGAACATCAGCAGAGACTGTTGCAGAATCTTACATGTGCTTTTCCACAAAACACCAGTGGTGCACGTAGTGAATCTCACAGTTCCAACTTGCCAACCGTGGGACAGTCGAGTGTTCAGCACTCAAACCGTAACAGAAACACAGTATCTGCTGGTAACATCAATTTTGCGGAATTATTTCACCACTTTTTTAGCCCATCCTTTGCAAGGCCACAGGAGACAAGAAGTCTGACACATAGTCAACGCCTAGAGACGATGGTACAGGAGTATCTCCAAGTAAACATTGAAGCCATGACTGTGTCACTGGACCCTTGCTATTTTTGGGCTTCCAATCTGGATAAATGGCCGGAGCTCGCCACTTACGCCTTGGAGATCTTGTCATGCCCCGCAGCCAGTGTTCTGTCTGAACGTGTGTTCAGCACTGCTGGTGGTGTGCTGACAGATAAGCGCACGTGGCTCTCCACTGATAATGTAGACAGACTCACGTTCATAAAGATGAACAAATCATGGATCTGAAACAACTTTTCTACCCCTGTGTCATCCTGGGGAGAGTAAAAGCTTGATGATTTGTTAAAATCACCTCACCAACCGTTTTAAGCTTTAAAATTACTAATCATGTTTATCTGTATCTTGGCTGGAAAATAATTTGGGCCTTGTAGCAGTGTGCAGTACTGATTCTATTAGGCCATATATACTAAGCTCCACCAGATTTAAAATTACTAATCATGTTTATCTGTATCTTGGCTGAAAAATAATTTGGGCTTTGTAGCAGTTTGCAGTACTGATTCTATTAGGCCATCTATACTAAGCTCCACCAGCTTTCAAATGAATAATAATTTTTAGCTGCATCTAGCCCGGAAAATAATTTTGGGGCTCCTAGATGCGCAAGACACATGAGTGCCTTCTTGCTGCACTACCTGCAACATGACCCTCAGATTGTCAGAATTCAAAGTAATCCTGACTACTGGGTTGCCACACTCTTAGATCCCCCACACTCTTCGATCAACCTTTTCATTTTAATAAATAACAAAAAAATGGTCATTTTTGAAATTATAAGCATTAGCAGGTTATTAGAAACTGAAATCAAACAGTTTTCAACTCAAAACTTTATTCTAGGTGATGTTACATTTGCACATAGGACCCCTTGTTCGAAAGGAGCTTCTGAACTCTCTCGTCCATTGAATTTGTCAGGTTTTGGATGGTTTCTGCTTCAATTGTTTTGCATGAGGACAGAATACCCTCCCAGAGCTGTTGCTTAGATGTGAACTGCCTCCCGCTATCAAAGGCACTCCTTTTGATGATGCTCCAGAGGTTCTCAATGGGGTTGAGGCCAGGGGAGCATGGGGGTCACACCATAAGTTTGTCCCCTTTTATGCCCATATCAGCCAGAGATGCAGATGTGTTATGTGCAGCATGAGACGGTGCATTATCATGCATGAAAATGATCTTGCTGTGGAATACACGGTTCTTCTTCTTGAACCATGGCAGGAAGTGCTGTTTGAGAAACTCCACCTACATTATGGAGTTCATCTTTACCCCTTCAGGGATCCTAAAGGGGCCGACAATCTCTCTCCCCATGATTCCAGCCCAAAACATTACTCCACCTCCTCCTTGTTGACTCTGTAGCCGTGTTTGCATGGGGTGTCCATCAACCAGCCATTCTCCACTCCATCCATCTGGACCATCAAGCGTTGCACGGCACTCATCGGTGAACAAAACAGTTTTGAAGTCAGTCTTCATGTATTGTTTGGCCCACTGGAGCCGTTTCTGCTTGTGTGCAGTGGATAGAGGAGGTCGACAGGATGGCTTACGCACAGCTGCAAACCTCTGAAGGACTCTGCATCTTGTTGTTCGGGGGACGTTGGAGGCACCAGCAGCTTCAAAAACTTGTCTGCTGCTATGACAAGGCTTTTTTGCCGCTGCTCTTTTAACCTGACGTAATTGCCTGTAGGAAAGAGTCCTCAATTTTCCATTATCAACACGCACACGTGTGTACTGTGAATCAGCTACATACTTCTTGATTGTGTGATGATCAGGATGAAGTGTCTTGGCAATGTTGATTGTAGTCATGCCTTGACCTAAACACTCCACAATTTGTTGCTTCTCAGCAGCGGACACATCCTTTTTCTTTCCCTTTTTGGCAGAAAATGTAGGCTGCTTAATAATGTGGGACAGCCTTATTAAGTAGTCTTGCCTTTCATTGGACACACCTGCCAAACTAATTAGCACAGGTGTCTGCAATTGCTTACAGTGATATAAAGAGCCCTGACACACATCACCATCAATGAGTTTAACTGACAAACAAAATTTTTTTTCCCTTATCACTCCTAAACACTTTTTGCATAATAATTTGGAACACAGTGTACATGTGCTTTTCCACAAAACACCAGTGGTTCACGTAGTGAATCTTACAGTTCTAACTTGCCAACCGTGGTCTGTATGGAGTTGTTCAATAAAGAGCCCAAAATTAAGATAACATAGACGGGAGAGGTCTCTATGAATATGAATTCCTAAGTAATTGATACCCTGTGAGGGCCAGGCAAAGGGAAAGTTGGACTGGATGGAATCCTGTATGGATTTGGGGAGGGAGACATCGAGGGCCACAGACTTCGCTGCATTGATTTTAAAATTTGACCATGTAACAAAGTGATCTATTTCAGCCATAACAGCAGGGATGGATATATGTGATTGAGTGATATATACTAGGACATCATCAGCAAATGCAGAGCACTTGTACTCGGTGCCTCCCACCTCAATCCACCTAATATTGGGGTTATGGCAAATTGATGAGAGCAGGTGCTCCGTCACTAGGATGTATAAGAGAGAGGACAGAGGACATCCCTGCCTTGTCCCATTTGTGATTATGAAAGGTGATGAAAATGTTCCATTTATCTTCAGCCTAGGTGACGTATTGCGATACAGGGCCGTGATTGTGCCTATAAAAGGGTCCCCTAGACCCCTACCCCAAGCTTTTTAAGGGAATAATATATGGCGTGCCAGGAGACTCCATGGAGTGCTTTCTCAGCATCCAACAAGAGTATCTAATTACAAATTTTTAACTGCATCTAGCCCAAGAAATACTTTATGCCTAGTAGCAGTGTCTGCTAGTCAGCGGATTATCCCAGCTGTTAAGGAAGCTACACCACCTGTAGTTTGGATGCTTAATTTTTTCAAAGGAAATGGTTCGGGCCCCCGGGACACTCAGTGAAGAGCATCGGGGAGGCACCACAAGGCATAGGGGCAGGGACTGGTGGTAGGACGCCTTGCGGTGGACCGCCGAGCTCGATCCTTATAAAAGCTTTTTAACTGCAGCAGCTTTAGTGGACGCTACTGGAGCTGGAATTACGCAGCAGCTGGCATGAGACTTGCCCTCCAATAGATCCTTGTAAAAGGATTTAAAGTGTATTCATTCAAATTAGAGAGACAATTTAGATTAAAAAGCTTAGACCTGCCTCCACCACAGGGGGGCTCGCTCGAACCACCAGCGGACAGGCACCAGTATTGGGAGAGGGGGGCTGGCCGTCAGGGTCCACCGCAGCTCTGGCACAAACCCGGCGACACGGAGGTCGCACGGGCAGGAACGAACTGGGCGTGTTGGCTTCGCACTTTTTTGGTTTTAGAAGGGCATGACATGCCTATATCTGTGTCTCCCCCTCCTTTTACTCCTCCACCTCTTTTCTTTTCACATGACTATATGTACTTGTCACCTTTCCATGTGTTAGTTGTGTCTTCTGAGCAGTTTGTCAGCTTTTGGACACCTTTGAAGGTGTTTTCTATGTGTTTCTATGTGTTTTTGTTTGCCTACCATTGGTTTTAATAGTGTTCGAAGGTGTTCGTCGAACAGTTCGACAAACAGTTAGGCGAACATACGGGTGTTCGACGAACCGAACCGAACTCGAACACTACGGGGGTGGTTCAACACTAGCAATGACGACATCCTGCCGGCTATTTTATTTTGCACTTATCATGCCAGAAGATGAAGGAAGTGACATCATGCTGAAGGAAGATTCTTTGTGAGTCGGAGGTTTGCCATTTTCAGTGTATTTTTCATTGTAATTGGCTGATTCTAAATTTCAGACACTGAATGAAATAATAATAATGCGATTTGTAATAAAATTCGGTCTATTTAACATCCAATAAAAGTGTTTTCGCGTTTCTTTCACAATCTTTGGTTGGTGGGATTTTCTGTGGAATTAGGATCCAACATCTATGTCTGAGACATGAAGTCAGATATGGAGTTTGTGCGTCTGTAATCCTGTGCTGGAAAACAGGACGGAGCAGAGATGACAAGTGTTACTGCATGATTAGCAAAGTTCACCCTCATCCTTGGATACAGATGATGGGGGTGATTTATAAATATTGTTGGAGGATGTATGAATCTATTAATATAGTCATACAGGGTGATTTAGACAACATATCCAGTAATAGGGACAAATATGGCAGCAAGGAGCTCATCATTGCTATCTTCTAGATGCCGCGATCTTGGCATTTAAAAGATAGTGAGAGGGAGAGCGCTCCGTCACTTATCTCTCCGGCACCCCCTGTGACGTGATCAAGTGGTAGCCAAGCGTTGTCATGGCAGCCGGAGGTCACATGATGACCTCCTGGTCCGCCAGGTACGGTGGCCTGTTAGACTCAGTCAGCAGCTGAGTATAACAGGCGATCGGCCAGTAAAACGGACAATTCTCATGCATTGCAGTACATGTGTCTTGCAATGCATGAGACCAGTAATCAGACATATAAAAGTTGAAGTCCCATACAAAGACTAAATAAAAAAGTAAAAAAAAAAAAAGTTAAAATTGTTTTTAAAACTGGGAAGAATGTAAAACACCAGTGCTCAATGGTTAGGAATAATAGTAGCTGGATGCTGCTGATAGTGAAACGGGTCCTGTGTGTCAATCCATATAGTAATAAGTAGCTAGATAATAAATACTATCGCGCTAAACAGCTTAGAAGGAGGATATATGAAGGGCTTAGAGATATAACCTACAAAAACTAGGAATAGGAAATGCTTGATAAAAAATAAAATAATAGCATAAGAACTGTAAGAATAGCATTATCTAATTAATGCACATTCTTATTGCCCTATTTGTACAAGTGTTAACTGCTATTAGCTTATACCAATACAACTATCTACCTCACTTCAATTGGCAATGTTGCTTTGTTTGTTGTATTTGATTTAAACAAAACCTTTTATTTAGTTTATTACACTATTATTTTACTTTTTATCAAGCATTTCCTATTCCTAATTATTGTAGGTTATATTTCTATACCCTTCATATACCCTCCTTCTGAGCTGTTTAGCACAATAGTATTTTATTATCTAGATGTTTTTAAAACTATTTTTAAAAAAATCACAAAATAAATAAGAAAAACTAAAAAATATTACACCAATAAATATGTATATTTATGTAAAAACAAAAAAAAGACACATATTTGGTATCGCTGCGTCCGGAATGACCTGATCTATGAAACTGTCTCACTAATTAACCCTTTCAATGAACACTGTAAAAAAAATAATGTTGCAAAAAACTATGCTTTTTCATCATACCACCAGAAAAAAAGGTGAATAAAACATGATTAAAAAACTAATGTAAATAAAAAATGGTACCACTGAAAACGTCATCTTGTCCCGCAAAAATCAAGCTGCTAAACAGTTCCGTCAGCAGAGAAATAAAAAAGTTATAGCTCTCAGACTAAAGCGATATAAAAACAATTCTTTTTTCTAAAAATTAGATTTTATTGTGATATTGCTGTAATCATACTGAGCTGAATAATAAAGCTGCCTTATCAATTTTACCACACAGCGAACGGTATTAAAAAAAGGTCAAAAAACAATTAATGAATTGCTGGTTTTTGTTCATTCTGCCTCCTAAAAATCAGAATAGAAAGCGACCAAAAAATGTCATATGCCCAAAAATGGTACAAATAAAAACATCAACGGGTCCCACAAAAATCAAGCTGTCATATGACTCTGTCATCAGAAATATGGAAAAATTATAGCTCTCAAAATATGATGATGCAAAAACCTTTTGTTTTATATAAAAAGTATTGTGTGACAACAGTCAAACAGAACTTCCGCTAAAAATCTGGTATCACTGTAATCACACCGACCCGAAGAATAAAGTCATCTAATCACTTATACTGCACGAGGAATGGTGTAAAAAATACACTGCTCAAAAAATAAAGGGAACACTTAAACAACACAATGTAGCTCCAAGTCAATAGCACTTCTGTGAAATCTACCTGTCCAGTTATGAAGCAACACTGATTGTGAATCAATCTCTCCTGCTGTTGTGCAAATGGAACAGGCAACTGGTAGAAATGATCGGCAATTAGCAAGATACCCCCTATAAAGGAGTGGTTCTGCAGGTGGGGACCACAGACCATTTCTCTGTTCTCATCTTTTTTGGCTGATGTTTTGGTTACTTTTTCATTTTGCCATTGCTCTCACCCCTAGAGGTACAGTAGCATGAGGCAGTGTGTACAGTACAACCCGCAGAAGTTGCTCAGGTAGTGCAGTTCATCCAGGATGGCACATCAGTGCGAGCTGTGGCAAGAAGGGTAGCTGTGTCTGTCAGCACAGTGTCCAGAGCATGGAGCAGATACCAGGAGATGTGGAGGGAGCCATAGGAGGGAAACAACCCAGGACCGTTATCTCCTTCTTTTGTGAGAGGGGGAGCAGGAGGAGCACTGCCAGAGCCCTGCAAAATGACCTCCAGCAGGCCACAAATGTGCATGTGTCTGCACAAACGGTTAGAAACTGACTCCATGAAGGTGGTATATGGGCCCGACGTCCACAGATGGGGGTTGTGCTCATAGCCCAACATCATGAAGGATGCTTGGCATTTTCCACAGAACACCAGGATTAGCAAAGTCACCACTGGCACCCTGTGCTCTTCACAGATGAAAGCAGGTTCACACTAAGCACATGTGACACAGTCTGGAGACGCCGTGGAGAGCGTTCTGCTGCCTGCAACATCCTTCAGCATGATCGGTTTTGGCAGTGGGTCAGTAATGGTGTGAGGTGACATTTTTTTTGGAGGGCCGCACAGCCCTCTATGTGCTCGCCAGAGGTAGCCTGACTGCCATTAGGTACCGAGATGAGATCCTCAGACCCTTGTGAGACCATATGCTGGTGCGGTTGGCCCTGGGTTCCTCCTAATGCAGTACAATGCCAGACCTCATATGGCTGGAGTGTGTCAGCAGTTCCTGCAAGATGAAGGCATTGAAGTTATGGACTTGGCCGCCCGTTCCCCAGACCTGAATCCGATTGAGCACATCTGGGACATCATGTCTCGCTCCATCCACCAACGTCACATTGCACCACAGACTGTCCATGAGTTGGCAGATGCTTTAGTCCAGGTCTGGGAGGAGATCCCACGGGAGACCATCCGCAACCTCATCAGGAGGATGCCCAGGCATTGTAGGGAGGTCATACAGATACGTGGAGGCCACACACAATGCTGAGCCTCATTTTGACTTGTTTTAAGGACATTACATCAAAGTTGGATCAGCCTGTAGTGTGTTTTTCCACTTTAATTTTGGGTGTGATTCCAAATCCAGGCCTCCATTGGTTAATAAATTTGATTTCCATTGTTGATTTTTGTGTGATTTTGTCAGCACATTCAACTTTGTACAAAACAAAGTATTCAATGAGAATATTTCATTCATTCAGCTCTAGGATGTGTTATTTGAGTGTTCCCTTTATTTTTTAAGCAGTGTAAATAAAACCAATTCTTCACCTGCTGTTGATTTTTTCATTCTGCCTCCCAAAGATCGCAGCAAGGCTCAGCTCATATTTATCCTGTGCTCTATGTTGAGCGCTTACACCGGGGTTTCCGTGTAAATCTCTGAAATAGGTGATTCAGACTGAACCCCCGGTGGAAGATTCCCTATAATGAGGCAGATGGAGGCACTGTGGACACCGTTTAGCCTATGATCTGGCGGTGTCTGTCTTATTAAGCATGCATAAAAGCACGGTTGGCCATGGTTTTGTGCACTTCTGAAAAGAAGGACACTCCTGAATGGAGGCCAGATGGAACCCAGAGTAACTCTGCTGCCTCATTAAAGTGAATGGATCCTTCGGGAGTTTCATCTGAATCATGTTACTCTGAGATTTAGATGGAAACTCTGATATAAGTGCTCAGCATAGAGCGCAGGATAAATGTGATCCCAAACGTTATGTAAAATGTTCCTAAAAAAGCTTCAACTCAGTTCACAAAAAAAGTCCCCACTCAGGTCCATCAACTGTTAATGGAAATATAGGGGACTTACACATTACTGGTAGTACAAAGGCTCTGGAAAAGCGCTATAGCTCCTCGCCCCCCAAAAGAAACCCAGCGAATTCTGTGCTCCCAAATCCAAATGCCCCTCTCCCTTCTGAGCCCCAGTGTGCCTAAACAACATTCAGCATCCAAATGTTTGGCATTTCTGTAGTGATGAGAGCCCGTCTACTTTACGGGTGCATGTCTCCAGAAGCATGAGATGGGCACAATGTATGGGCCTTACAATATACTGGTCACTACAATGTACTGAGCACTACAATGGAAGATCTGCAATTTTTACTCAGCAACATCCACTGCTGCTTTTTTTCTGGAAAACACCCACACTTGAGGGAGGATTCTGCTCTTCTGGCTCTGTATATTGAGAACACAAACTATTCTACAATAATTTATTCTCCAAGAGTCAAATAGCGCTCTGTCCTGAGTCTCAATGTGTGGCTAAGCACTAAGCAGTACTGGACATACACATATGGGGTATTGCCACGTTCAGCAGAAATTGTGTGCCACATTTTGGTGCCATTTTTACCAATTTCCCCTTGTGAAAATTTAAAATCTGTGGTTAAAACTATTTTTGTGTGGTAAAAATATTAATATTTTTTCTTCACCACCCAATGGTATAAAATTCTGTGACACACCTGTGGTGTCCATATGAGCACTGCACCCCTAGATGAATTTATTGAGAGAGATGTAGTTTGTAAAATGGATTCACTTATGGGGGGGTTCTACTGTTCTGGCTCATGGGCTCTTCCAGTGGGTCAATGGGTCATGGCATCTGCAAACCATAACAGCAAAATCTGAACTATAATATGGCACTCCTTCCATTCTGATCTTTGCACTGTGCCTCAAAAGTAGTTTTTGACCACTTATGGGCTATTAGCGCACTCAAGAGAAATTGCATAATAAATTGTACTGTTTGTTTTCTCCTATTACCCCTTATGAAAACTACAAACTTGGGGTCAAAGCAACATTTTAGTTAAAAAAACGGTAATATTTCATTTACTCAGCCCAATGTTATACAAGTCTGTGAATCGCCTGAGTGTTAAAAATACTCACTACTCCCCTAGATGAATTCATTGAGAGGTGTAATTTCCGAAATAGGGTCACCTGTGGGGGTTTCTACTGTTTTGGCATAACAGGGGCTCTTCAAATGTGACATGGTGTCCGTAACCTATTTCAGCCAAAATAGGGCTCCTTCCCTTCCGAGGCCCTGCCGTGCGCCCAAACAGTCGTTTTCCACCAGATATGTTATCGGAATACTCAGAAGAAATTGAACAACAAATTGTATGGTCTATTTTTTTTGCTACTCTTGTGAAAATAAAAAATTGGGGGCTAAAATAAATTTTTTGAGGTAAAATGTGTTTTTTAATTTTCATGACTCAACTTCATAAAATTCTGTGAAGCACCTGGAAGTTCAAGGTGCTAACCACACATCTCGATAAAATTACTTTAGGGGTGTAGTTTCCAAAATGGGGACACATGTGGGGGGTTTCCACTGTTTAGGCACATTAAGGGCTCTCCAAACATGACATGGCGTCCGCTTTAGATTCCAGACAATTTTGCATTCCAAAAGTCAAATGGTGCTCCTTGCCTTTTGAGCCCTGCCGTGCGTCCAAACAGTAATTTTTCATCACATATGATGTAATGGCATACTCAGGAGAAATTATCCATTTTCTCCTGATACCCTTGTGAAAATGCAAAATTTGGGGCTAAAGTAACATTTTTGTGGGAAAAGTAAAACGTTTATTTTTTCCTTCCACATTCCATTAATTCCTGTGAAGCACCTGAAGGATTAATAAACTTCTTGAATGTGATTTTGAGCACCTTGATGGGTGCAGTTTTTAGAATGGTGTCAGTTTGGGGTATTTTCTGTTATTTAAGCCCATCAAAGTAACTTCAATGTGATTTGGCCCTTAAAAAATTGGTTTTGTAAATGTTGTTGGAAAAATGAGAAATTGCTGATCCACTTTTAACCCTTCTAACTTCCTACCAAAATAATTATGTTTCAAAAATTGTACTTAACAAATAACATTTACCACATGTCTAGTTTATATAACTATTTTGTGTGACAAAACTCTCTGGTTTAAGGGCATAAAAATTAAAACTTTGAATATTGCAAAATTGTCAAAATTTTCATCAAATTTCCGATATTTTCAGAAATAAATGTAAGTCATATTGAACAAATTTTACCACTATCAAGTACAAAATGTCACGAAAAAACAATCTCAGAATTACTGGGATACGTTGAGTTATTACCACATAAAGTGATACTTTATTGTAAAAATTGGCCTGGTCACGAAGGCAAAATCAGGCTCTGGTGCAAAAGGGATAATATGTTCTTCAGAACTGAAATATACCACTATATGGTCACTGTGTGGTGGCAATATTGGTCTTCGTCTTCACTGCAGATCTTGCTGTGTGGAACTCACTTTTGGAACCACACCATGGGTCTGAAAGAAGAAAAGATATAGATGTTGAACCAAGATGTCTGAAACATCATCTAAGCTTGTCTGGTCCTGTGGGTCCAAACTACAATTAATATCTAATATATACTTACTTTGTAATATCTTCACATCCTGTTCCATCCAGATGTGTCAGGATCCCAGAATTCCAAGTGATGGGTGTCTCAATATGGAAACCGCTGGTGGTACCAGCCTTTTGCGCGGTACCACCAGCGGAACACCGTCGCACCACACACACACACACTGTATACGCCGTACACCCCACACACAAACACACACTGTACATGCCGTACGCACCACACACACACACACTGTATATGCCGTATACACCACACACACACACTGTATATGCCATACGCCCCACACATACACACTTTATACGCCGTACGTACCACACACACACTGTATACGCCAGACGCACCACAGACACACACTGTATATGCCGTACGCACAACACACACGGTATACGCACCACACACACACTGTATACGTTGTACCCACCACACACACACACACTGTATACGCCGGATGCAACACAAACACACTGTATATGCACCACACACACTATATACGCCGTATGCAACACACACACACACACTGTATACGCCGTATGCACCACACACACACACACTGTTTACACCGTACGCACGACACACACACACAAACTGTATACTTCGTACGCACCACACACATACACACTGTATATGCCATACGCAACACACACACACTCTGTATACGCCGTACATACCACACACACACTCTAGTATGACGCGCCCCCTGGGCCGTGGGATACCCGGTGCCGGGCCGGTGGATGCTGGGGGAATGTCACAGTGGCGGTGACCCGGTCCCTGACCCAGGGTGGTCAATAAAATGGGTTATATCTACAGGGGATTTTTATAGTTTATATTAAAGTTTGTGACGCCACCTGTGGAATGCGGCTATAGGTAGCCGCCGCTGTGGAGCAGTTCTCTGAAGCTGATGTTACTGCAGCAGGGATGGTGTGGCTCTCCACAGGAAGAGCTAGCTCCAGGGCAGTGTAGATGTTGCTGTAGGTTGCGCTGGGTGTTGTAGTGCAGGGAGTGATGGCGCAGCAAGAAACACAGAGACAAGGTGGTGCAGTCCTCTGGGTCTTTACTCACGGTTATTGCAGTCCAAGTTACAGACGTCAAGGTAACTTCCCGTACCGTGCTGCGTTTACTCAGTGAGGGGCTCAGTTCACCCCCAGGTAACTCCCGAGTACATAGCAGGACCCCCTTCTGTGTCCTCTCTCTGGCTGTCTCCCTGAACCTCATACCAAGTGTCCCAGTCCAGTATCTGTGGGCCTTGGCGGGCGACGTCTGTTCCGTCCCCTGGGTCCTATATAGCTACCTTCCTGGTGAGACTGGTGGAATGTTGGCTACAGGACATGAAATACTGCAGCCTCCGGTTTCTAGTTAAGATGTGCAATCTTTTTCTAGCTGAGGGATCCGGTACCCTGTATGCAGCCTGACCCCTCCACCTCCCGGTAGATGCGGGCGTACGGGTGGCCTTCTGCACGGCCCGTACCCCTAGGGTCCCTTCTACTGTTCCTGGAGCCTCTCTGCTCCCTCTTCTCTCTTCTCTCCTTCTCCTCTTAGACTTGGGCCTCACTGGCTAGGCACGCCTCTGGAGCAGAGCTCCTACAGAGCCTCTGCTCCTGTCACTTTTCTCCTCTGACTGAACGCTACTCTCTAAGATGGTTTCTCTATTTATATCTTCCTTCTACATGCTCCCCTTAACTACGTCCTCCACCCACACCCACTACATGGTTCCCCCTCTGTAGGTTCCCCCCACTCCAGCCAGGGACCAGGGACTGTGCTCTCCCGTAGGAGCAATCTCGCCCTGCCCTCTGAAGAGTGGTGTAATGAATGCAGGTGTTAGGGTCCTGAGCTGTACTCCTTCCTTACCTGAGAGTGAGAAACCACACCTCTGGGTGAGATGCATTACCTCTGAGGCGACCGAACCCTCAAGGGCGCCACATATACACCGTACACACCACCGCACACAAACACACACTGTATACGCCGTATGCACCACACACACACACACACACACTGTATACGCCGTACGTACCACACACACACTGTATACGCCATAAGCACCACCACACACGCTCTGTATATGCCATACGCACCACACACACACTGTATACGCTGTACGCACCACCACACACACACTATATATGCCTTACGCACCACACACACATACACTGTATACGCCCCACACACACATACACTGTATACGCACCACACACACACTGTATACGCCGTACATACCACACACACACACTGTATATGCCGTACGCACCACACACTTTATACGCTGTACACACCACACACACGTATACACACACACTGTATACGCTAGACGCACCACACACACACTGTATACGCCATACACAAACACACACTGTACACGCCGTACGCACCACACACACTGTATATGCCGTATGCACCACACACACTGTATATGCCGTATGCACCACACACACACTGTATATGCCGTACGCACCACACACACACACACACACACACACACTGTATATGCCGTACGCACCACACACACACTGTATATGCCGTACGCACCACACACACACACACTGTATATGCCGTATGTACCACACACACTGTATATGCCGTACGCACCACACACACACTGTATATGCCGTACGCACCACACACACACACACACACACTGTATATGCCGTACGCACCACACACACACTGTATATGCCGTACGCACCACACACACACACACACACACACTGTATATGCCGTATGCACCACACACACTGTATATGCCGTACGCACCACACACACACTGTATATGCCGTACGCACCACACACACACACACACACACACACACACACTGTATATGCCGTACGCACCACACACACACTGTATATGCCGTACGCACCACACACACACACACTGTATATGCCATACGCACCACACACACACACACTGTATATGCCATACGCACCACACACACACACACACTGTATACGTCGTATGCACCACACACACACTGTATATACACCACACACACACACTGTATATGCACCACACACTGTAAATGCCGTACGCACCACACACACTGTATACGCCATACGTACCACACACAAACACACACTGTATACGCCGTACGCACTACACACACACACACACACACACATTGTATACGCACCACACACACACACACTGTATGCGCCGTATGCACCACACAAACACACACTGTTTACACCGTACGCACGAAACACACACACAAACTGTATACTTCATACGCACCACATACATACACACTGTATACACCATATGCAACACACACACTCTGTATACGCCGTACTCACCACACACACACTGTATACGCCATACGCACCACCACACACACACTCTGTATATGCCGTACGCACCACCACACACACATACACACACTGTATATGCCTTACGCACCACACACACTGTATACGCCGTACGCACCACACACACACTGTATATGCTGTACGCACCACACACACACACACACACACACACACACTGTATATGCCTTACGCACCACACACACTGTATACGCCGTACGCACCATACACACACTGTATACGCTGTACGCATCACCACACACACACACCCTGTATACGCCGTACGCAACCACACACACACTGTATACGCCGTACGCACCACCACCACACACACACTCTGTATATGCCGCAAGCACCACACACACACTGTATACGCCGTACGCACCACCACACACACTGTATATGCCTTACGCACCACACACACTGTATACGCCGTATGCAACACACACACACACTGTATATGCTGTATGCACCACACACACTGTATATGCTGTACGCACCACACACACACACTGTATACGCCAGATGCACCACACACACACGGTATACGCACCACACACACACACTGTATACGCCGTATGCACCACACACACTGTATATGCACCACACACACACACTGCATATGCCAAACGCAACACACACACACAATGTATACGCCAGACGCACCACACACACACACTGTATATGACGTACGCACCACACACACACACTGTATACGCACCACACACACACACTGTATTCGCCGTATGCACCACACACTGTATATGCACCACACACACACACTGTATACACCGTACGCACCATAGACACTGTATATGCCATACGCACCACCACACTCACAATTTACGCCGTACACACCACACACACACACACTGTATACACCGTACGCACCATAGACACTGTATATGCCATACGCACCACCACACTCACAATTTACGCCGTACGCAACACACCCACACACACTGTATACGTCGTATGCACCACACACACACACACTGTATATGCACCACGCACACACTGTATATGCACCACACACTGTAAATGCCGTACGCACCACACACACTGTATACGCCGTACGTACCACACACAAACACACACACACTGTATACGCCGTACCCACCACACACACACACACACACACACTGTATACGCACCACACACACACACACTGTATGCGCCGTATGCACCACACAAACACACACTGTTTACACCGTACGCACGAAGCACACACACAAACTGTATACTTCGTATGCACCACATACATACACACTGTATACACCATACTCACCACACACACACTGTATACGCCATACGCACCACCACACACACACACTGTATATGCCTTACGCACCACACACACTGTATACGCCGTACGCACAACACACATACACACTATATACGCCGTACACACCATACACACACTGTAAACGCCGTATGCACCATACACACACTGTATACGCTGTACGCACCACCACACACACACGCCCTGTATACGCTGTACGCAACCACATACACACTGTATATGCTGTATGCACCACCACACACACACTCTGTATATGCCGTTAGCACCACACACACACTGTACACGCCGTACGCACCACCACACACACTGTATATGCCTTACGCACCACACACACTGTATACGCCGTTTGCAACACACACACACACACTGTATATGCCGTACGCACCACACACACACACACACTGTATACGCCAGATGCACCACACACACACGGTATACGCACCACACACACACACTGTATACGCCGTATGCACCACAACACACACACACTGTATATGCCTTACGCACCACACACACTGTATACGCCGTTTGCAACACACACACACACACTGTATATGCTGTATGCACCACACACACTGTATATGCCTTACGCACCACACACACTGTATACGCCGTTTGCAACACACACACACACACTGTATATGCTGTATGCACCACAAACACTGTATATGCCGTACGCACCACACACACACACACTGTATACGCCAGATGCACCACACACACACGGTATACGCACCACACACACTGTATACGCCGTTTGCAACACACACACACACACTGTATATGCTGTATGCACCACACACACTGTATATGCCTTACGCACCACACACACTGTATACGCCGTATGCACCACAACACACATACACACTGTATATGCCTTACGCACCACACACACTGTATACGCCGTACGCACAACACACATACACACTGTATACGCCGTACACACCATACACACACTGTAAACGCCGTACGCACCATACACACACTGTATATGCTGTACGCACCACCACACGCACACACCCTGTATACGCTGTACGCAACCACACACACACTGTATACGCCGTACGCACCACCACACACACACTCTGTATATGCCGTAAGCACCACACACACACTGTACACGCCGTACGCACCACCACACACACAGAGTATGCCTTACGCACCACACACACTGTATACGCCGTATGCAACACACACACACACTGTATATGCTGTATGCACCACACACACTGTATATGCCGTATGCACCACACACACACACACACTGTATACGCCAGATGCACCACACACACACGGTATATGCACCACACACACACTGTATACGCCGTATGCACCACACACACTGTATATGCACCACACATCCACTGTATATGCCAGACGCAACACACACACACACACACACTGTATACGCCAGACACACCACACACACACACTGTATATGATGTATGCACCACACACACACTGTATACGCCGTATGCACCACACACTGTATATGCGGTACGCACCACACAAACACACACTGTATACGCCAGATGCACCACACACACACATGGCATACGCATCACACACACACTGTATATGCCGTACGCACCACACACACACACACTGTATACGCCGTATGCACCACAGAAACACACACTGTATACGCCAGATGCACCACAGAAACACACACTGTATACGCCAGATGCACCACACACACACACACTGTATACGCCAGATGCACCACACACACACACTGTATACGCCGTATGCACCACACACACACTGTATACGCCATATGGACCTCACACACTGTATACGCACCACACACACACTGTATACGCCGTACGTACCACACACACACTGTATACGCCGTACGCACTACACAAACACTGTTTACACTGTATGCACGACACACACACACAAACTGTATATGCCGTACGCACCACACACATACACACTTATGCTTGTTGTCATTTATAATAAAGTCTATTGAATTATTTTTCTAAAATGATGGCTTATTGATCGTTTCTTTTTCTCTTGTGCTACACATACACACTGTATACGCCGTAAACACCATACACACACTGTAAACGCCGTACACACCACCACACACACACTGTATACGCCGTACGCACCACACACACACTGTATACGCCATTCGCTCCACCACACATGCTCTGTATACGCCGTACGCACCACAAACACTGTATACACCATACAAACCACACACACACACTGTATAAACCATACGCGCACACACACTGTATACGCCGTATGCACCACACACACACTGTATACGCCGTACGCACCACACACACACAATGTATATGCGTATGCAACACACACTGTATACGCCGTACGCACCACCCCCTCCACACACACTGTATACGCTGTACACACCACACACACACTGTATACGCCGTACGCACCACATACATACACACAGTATACGCCCTACTCACCACACACACACACAGTGTATACACCGTACGCACCATAGACACTGTATATGCCATACGCACCACCACACACACACAATTTACGCCGTACGCAACACACACACACTATATACAGTACAGACCAAAAGTTTGACACACCTTCTAATTTAAAGATTTTTCTGTATTTTCTTGACTATGAAAATAGTACATTCACACTGAAGGCATCAAAACTATGAATTAACACATGTGGAATTATATACTTAACAAAAAAGTGTGAAACAACTGAAAATATGTCTTATATTCTAGGTTCTTCAAAGTAGCCACCTTTTGCTTTGATGACTGCTTTGCACACTCTTGGCATTCTCTTGATGAGTTTCAAGAGGTAGTCACCGGAAATGGTCTTCCATCAATCTTGAAGGAGTTTCCAGAGATGCTTAGCACTTGTTGGCCCTTTTGCCTTCACTCTGCGGTCAAGCTCACCCCAAACCATCTCGATTGGGTTCAGGTCTGGTGACTGTGGAGGCCAGGTCATCTGGCGTAGCACCCCATCACTCTCCTTCTTGGTCAAACAGCTCTTACACAGCCTGGAGGTGTGTTTGGGGTCATTGTCCTGTTGAAAAATAAATGATGGTCCAACTAAACGCAAGCCGGATGGAATAGCATGCCGCTGCAAGATGCTGTAGTAGCCATGCTGGTTCAGTATGCCTTCAATTTTGAATAAATCCCCAGCAATATCACTTGCAAAGCACCCCAACACCATCACACCTCCTTCTCCATGCTTCACGGTGGGAACCAGGCATGTAGAGTCCATCCGTTCACGTTTTCTGCGTCGCACAAAGACATGGTGGTTGGAACCAAAGATCTCAAATTTGGACTCATCAGACCAAAGCACAGATTTCCACTGGTCTAATGTCCATTCCCTGTGTTCTTTAGCCCAAACAAGTCTCTTCTGCTTGTTGCCTGTCCTTAGCAGTGGTTTCCTAACAGCTATTTTACCATGAAGGCCTGCTACACAAAGTCTCCTTTTAACAGTTGTTGTAGAGTTGTGTCTGCTGCTAGAACTCTGTGTGGCATTGACCTGGTCTCTAATCTGAGCTGCTGTTAACCTGCGATTTCTGAGGCTGGTGACTCGGATAAACTTATCCTCAGAAGCAGAGGTGACTCTTGGTCTTCCTTTCCTGGGGCGGTCCTCATGTGAGCAATTTTCTTTGTAGCGCTTGATGGTTTTTGCAACTGCACTTGGTGACACTTTCAAAGTTTGCCCAATTTTTCGCACTGGCTGACCTTCATTTCTTAAGGTAATGATAGCCACTCGTTTTTCTTTACTTAGCTGCTTTTTTCTTGCCATAATACAAATTCTAACAGTCTATTCAGTAGGACTATCAGCTGTGTATCCACCTGACTTCTGCACAACACAACTGATGGTCCCAACCGCATTTATAAGGCAAGAAATCCCACTTATTAAACCTCACAGGGCACAGCTGTGAAGTGAAAACCATTTCCGGAAATTACCTCTTGAAGCTCATCAAGAGAATGCCAAGAATGTGCAAAGCAGTCATCAAAGCAAAAGGTGGCTACTTTGAAGAACCTAGAATATAAAACATATTTTCAGTTGTTTCACACTTTTTTGTTAAGTATATAATTCCACATGTGTTAATTCATAGTTTTGATGCCTTCAGTGTGAATGTACAATTTTCATATTCATGAAAATACAGAAACATCTTTAAATGAGAAGGTGTGTCCAAACTTTTGGTCTGTACTGTACGTCGTACGCACCACACACACACACACACACTGTATATGCCGTACGCACCACACACATTGTATACGCCGTACGTACCACACACACACACACACTGTATACGCCGTACGCACCACACACACACAATGTATATGCCATATGCAACACACACTGTATGCGCCGTAAGCACCCCCCCACACACTGTATACGCTGTACGCACCACACACACATGCACACACTGTATACGCCGTACGCACCACATACATACACACTGTATATGCCGTACGCACCACACACACACTGTATACACCGTACGCACCATAGACACTGTATATGCCATACGCACCACCACACTCACAATTTACGCCGTACGCAACACACACACACACACACTGTATACGTCGTACGCACCACACACACTGTATATGCTGTACGCACCACACACACTGTATACTCCGTACGTACCACACACACACACACACACACACTGTATATGCCGTAGGCACCACACACACACACATTGTATATGCACCACACACACACACTGTTTACACCACACGCACGACACACACACACAAACTATATACTTCGTACGTACCACACATACACACTGTATACGCCATATGCACCACACGCACACTCTGTATACGCCATACGCACCACACACACACTCTGTATATGCAGTACGCACAAAACACACATTGTATACGCTGTACGCACCACCACACACACACACACTGCATATGCCTTACGCACCACACACACACTGTATACGCTGTATGCACCACACAAACACTGTTTACACCGTACACACGACACACACTGTATATGCCGTACGCACCACCACACACAAACACACTGTATACGCCGTAAGCACCACACACACTGTATACACCGTACGTACCACACACACACTGTGTATGCCGTACGCACTACACAAACACTGTTTACACTGTATGCACCACACACACACACAAACTGTATACGCCGTACGCACCACACACATACACACTTATGCTTGTTGTCATTTATAATAAAGTCTATTGAATTATTTTTCTAAACTGATGGCTTATTGATCGTTTCTTTTTCTCTTGTGCTACACATACACACTGTATACGCCGTACACACCATACACACACTGTAAACGCCGTACACATCACCACACACACACTGTATACGCCGTACACACCACACACACACTGTATACGCCGTACACACCACACACACACTGTATACGCCATTCGCTCCACCACGCACACACTGTATACGCCGTATGCATCACACACACACACACTGTATATGCCGTACGCACCACCACACACACACTGTATACGCCGTACGCACCACACACACACAATGTATATGCCGTATGCAACACACACTGTATACGCCGTACGCACCACCCCCCCACACACACACTGTATACGCTGTACGCACCACACACACACACTGTATACGCCATACGCACCACATACATACACACTGTATACGCCGTACGCACCACACACACACACTGTATACACCGTACGCACCATAGATACTGTATATGCCATACGCACCACCACACACACACAATTTACGCCATACGCAACACACACACTATATACGTCGTACGCACCACACACACACACACTGTATATGCCGTGCGTACCACACACACTGTATACGCCGTACGTACCACACACACACACACACTGTATACGCCGTATGCACCACACACACACACAATGTATATGTCGTATGCAACACACACTGTATACGCCGTAAGCACCCCCACACACACTGTATACGCTGTACGCACCACACACACATGCACACACTGTATACGCCGTACGCACCACATACATACACACTGTATATGCCGTACGCACCACACACACACACTGTATACACCGTACGCACCATAGACACTGTATATGCCATACGCACCACCACACTCACAATTTACGCCATACGCAACACACACACACTGTATACGTCGTACGCACCACAGACACACACACTGTATATGCTGTACGCACCACACACACTGTATACTCCGTACGTACCACACACACACACTGTATATGCCGTAAGCACCACACACACACATTGTATATGCACCACACACACACACACTGTATACACCGTACGCACCACACACACACTGTTTACACCATACGCATGACACACACAAACTATATACTTCGTACGTACCACACATACACACTGTATACGCCATATGCACCACACGCACACACTCTGTATACGCCATACGCACCACACACACACTCTGTATATGCAGTACGCACAACACACACATTGTACACGCTGTACGCACCACCACACACACACACACAGCACGCACCACCACACACACACACACACTGCATATGCCTTACGCACTACACACACACTGTATACGCTGTATGCACCACACAAACACTGTTTACACCGTACGCACGACACACACTGTATACGCCGTACGCACCACCACACACACCCTGTATATGCCGTACGCACCACCACCACACACTCTGTATACGCCATACGCACAACACACACACTGTATACACTGTACGAACCAAACACACGCACACTGTATACGCCGTACGCACCACCACACACACTCTGTATAAACCGTACGCACCACACACACACTGTACACGCCGTACGCACCACACACACAAACACACACACACTGTATACGCCGTATGCACCACATACATACACACTGTATACGCCGTACGCACCACACACACACACTGTATACACCGTACGCACCATAGACACTGTATATGCCATACACACCACCACACACACACAATTTACGCCGTACGCAACACACACACACACACACTATATACATCGTACGCACCGCACACACACACACACACACTGTATACGCCGTACGCACCACACACACACTGTTTATACCATACGCATGACACACACACACAAACTATATACTTCGTACGTACCACACATACACACTGTATACGCCATATGCACCACACGCACACTCTGTATACGCCATACGCACCACACACACACTCTGTATATGCAGTACGCACAACACACACATTGTACACGCTGTACACACCACCACCACACACACACACAGCACGCACCACCACACACACACACACACTGCATATGCCTTACGCACTACACACACACTGTATACGCTGTATGCACCACACAAACACTGTTTACACCGTACGCACGACACACACTGTATACGCCGTACGCACCACCACACACACACACACCCTGTATACGCCGTACGCACCACCACCACACACTCTGTATACACCATACGCACAACACACACACTGTATACACTGTACGAACCACACACACGCACACTGTATACGCCGTACGCACCACCACACACACTCTGTATAAACCGTACGCACCACACACACACTGTACACGCCGTACGCACCACACACACAAACACACACACACACTGTATACGCCGTATGCACCACATACATACACACTGTATACGCCGTACGCACCACACACACACACTGTATACACCGTACGCACCATAGACACTGTATATGCCATACGCACCACCACACACACACAATTTACGCTGTACGCAACACACACACACACTATATACATCGTACGCACCGCACACATACACACACACACACTGTATATGCCGTGCGCACCACACACACTGTATATGACGCGCCCCCTGGGCCTCTGTTGTGCAGCGTTGCGCATGCGGGGAATACCCGGAGCCGGATCTGATAGGGGTAGTAGTCCTCGTGGCGGTGACCCGGTCCGTGCCCAGGGTGTCAAACCAAGTGGCAGAACTTAGAATAAGATGTTATATTGTTTGACTACACCACCCGTTGATTGCGGCTATGAAGCCGCCGCTGCAGGGCAGACCGCTGAGGCCGGTGGTACGGGTGTGCAGCGTGGATAGTATAACCCCCAACGGGAGGGGTATGGCCTCAGGGCAGCGGACGTGGATGATGGGGATAGCAGAATTGCTCGCAGGCACTAGGAACCACTCAGAGACGGTACGGTGTAGTTCAGGGTCTTCACTGGTGGCAAAGGTAGACCCTCCCGGGAGTACTGGCTAGCGATCGGGGCCTGGTCAGTCCGTGAGCAGATAGGATCTCCCCCGGCCAGGCGGAGTTGTAGGCCTCCCCAACTTATTGTACTCTCCCTGGCTACCTTGCTAGAAGCGGGTAAAAGTAGCCCACGTCCCTGAGTGTACCGTGTGGTGCTCACCCGTATGGCCGGTGACTCGGGGCCTTCTGGTAGCCTCCGCTCCACAACGGCGGTGCTGGTCCCTTGCGTGTGACCGTGCCTTCGGGTTTCTTGGCCAGAGGACCTGAAATCCCCTGCCGGTCGGTTTCTGCTGCTGGGTATGGATCAGTCCCCACTGCCTCGGACTCCGTGTCCGGTGAGATCTCTTCAGTCAGGACGAGCTCTACAGCTTCCAGTCTCTGACCCCTTTTATCACTGCTCCCACATAGCTCCCGATCTTGCTCTCCCTGTATCTGCTCCACTCCAGACCAGACTGTGTCTCTGTCTGGGACTCCTCTTCTTCTTCTCTAACCCCGCCTCAGCCCCAGTTTATATAGGGGAAGTTCTTCCCCTCCCAGGACTGGGCAGGAAGTGTTGCATGCTTAGGGTTCCTGACCAGGAGACCTCCCACCTGCTCTCAGACGTAATATTGCTATTTCTGTGGTAACCAGACCCCTGGGGTGCCACATTCCCCCCTAGTAAAATTTAGTACTCCGGGACTAAACATATTTTTGAAAACATAACAGGATATAAACAGGAACAATACAATAAGGGAAAACATGTTAGGGCGGTCACAGCGTGTCCGCAACCGGGTGCAGTTTTTGAAGCAATAAGGGTGTCCATTTCACCAAAGAACAGGGAGCCGTAACCAGGTGGGGGTCTGTCCTACCCCAAGTCTTTAGCAGTCTTAGTCCATTCCTGGGTTACGCTCCAAACATATATACAAAGAATTCCGGTTAATCCACAAAAGACACCTATAAAATAACTGGAAAACATAATTATTTACAAGCAACAGTAAACAGGTAAATACCAATAAAACAGTCTGAACACTTTAGATCCTCCAACGTACTGGCAACTGGCCTCTAGTGGCCCTAGTAGACCTACGGAGCTTACTGACCGGTCCTAAGCTACAGGGTGTAGGAGCTGTCAAAGGTAAGCTGGGCAGCTGTCTACGGGTTCTTTGGCTCACTAGGGGCACGGCAGGCTCACTATAAGCAGAGGGTCGATTCTCCTGGTCTGCTTGCGTGGGGTCTTCTGCCTCCTGGACCGGCTGCTCTTCCAGCTCTACCTGTTTTTCCGTAGGCACTTGGGATGCTGGCTGGAGGAAGGTGAGGACGGGTACCACAACAGCGCCATTTACTTGTGTCCAAGACCGAGGGAAGTCTCCGAGTACAGTACTGACCATTTCTTCCCTTTCCTCTGCGGGTCGAGGGTTTTCTTGATCTTCTTCAGGGTTTCGTAGCTGCTCGGGACACTTCTTCAGGTGATCTCAGGAGACAATGGCTGTGGTTTCTCCTCCATCCTTACTGATTGTGCAGATTTTTGGGTTTTCATGGCTTGATGGCAGTACGGTGTACGGGTCCTTCTCCCACTGGTCGTCCAACTTGTGGAGCCGTCTCTTCCTTTTCAAGACCTGCTCTCCAGGTACCAGGGGAACAGCGGGAGCATACTGGTTGTAAGTCTTCTCCTGTCTTTCTCTTGCTTGACAGAGACTTCGCTCAACGCTCTCCTGTACTTTCCGGTACTGCTGCTGCCTCTCTGTGTCCCAGTCTGCTTCTGGTGAAGTGTCCTCGGGTGTCAGGACTCCCATATCCAGATCAACAGGCAGCTTACCAGGTCTTGCTCTCATTAGGTAAGCCGGGGTACAGTTGGTAGAACCTACAGGGATGTGGTTGTATAGGTCCACCAGATCAGGCAGTTTCTCAGGCCACAGACTGCGTTCTTCCAGGGGCAACGTTTTCAGAAGGTCTATCACCACCTGGTTCATCTTCTCGCAGAGTCCATTGGTTTGCGGATGATAGGGTGTTGTTCTTATCTTCCGGCAGCCATACAGAGTGCAGAACTCCTGGAAGACTTCCGCTTCAAAGGCAGGTTCCTGGTCCGTCAGCACCTGCTCTGGGTATCCGTGTGGATGGCAGAAGTGCTGCTGAAAGGCTCTAGCTGCTGTTTGAGCCGTTAAGTCCTTGACGGGGACTACAACCAAGAACCGGGAGTAGTGATCCACGATGGTTAACGCATAGACGTAGCCACTTCTGCTGGGGGTCAGTTTTACATGATCCAAGGCTACCAGTTCCAACAGCTGCCTGGTGACGATGGACTGCAGGGGAGTCTTCTGACTGGCACGGTCCTTCCTTCTTAGGTTGCATGGGCCACAGTCTCTGCACCACCTCTCGATGGTTCCTCTCATGCCTACCCAGTGGAACCGCCCGCGCAACAGGAACTCCAGCTTCTTCCATCCGAAGTGCCCAGCTCCGTCGTGGTATGCCTCCAGTACCATGGCCGCGTCTCTTCTTGGCACCACTACTTGCCAGATCAGTTCATGCGTCCGGGAGTTAACCATTCTACGGCACAACTTCCCCTTGTAAAGGAACAGTCGACTCTTCTCAGCCCACAGTTGCTTGGTTTCCTCCGGAGCGTCTGGGTCAAGGCGAGCATCTGGCTGAGTCAGCATCTCCTTCACCAGTCGGACGGCGGGGTCACTGTCTTGCGTTTCCGCCCAGTTGTAATGAGGTAAGGGGTTGAACGTAGCGGATTGCTTACCCCTTACACGGTGGGAATACTGGGTAGTCCCATGACGGTGGAACGCGGGGAGTTCAACTTCTTCCAGTTCCTCTGGATCTTCCCCTACGTCCGGTAGGTTTGGCATTCTGGACAAGGCATCCGCGTTGGTATTGGAGCGTCCTGCCCGGTATTTGATCGTGAATTCATAGTTGGACAGGCGGGCCATCCATCTCTGCTCCAGGGCACCGAGTCTTGCAGTGTCCAGGTGTGTCAACGGGTTGTTATCCGTGTACACGGTGAACCGGGAAGAGGCGAGGTAGTGCTTAAAGCGTTCGGTGACTGCCCACACCACTGCCAGGAACTCTAGCTTGAATGAGCTGTAATTCTCAGGGTTTCTTTCGGTGGGTCGCAGTTTTCGGCTGGCGTAAGCAATTACCCGTTCTCTCCCCTGCTGGATCTGGGACAGTACGGCTCCTAGCCCGATGTTACTTGCGTCGGTGTAGAGGATTAAGGGCTGGCTGTAATCAGGGTATGCCAGGATTTCATCCCCCGTGAGGGCCATCTTCAGCTGGCGGAAGGACTCCTCTTCCAGCTTCTCCCATCTGAAGGGCGGCTTCTGGTTCTTGGCCTTCCTGGACTGGCCTATCAGGAGGTCCTGTATAGGAGCTGCCTTTTTGGTGAAACCGGGAATGAATCTTCGGTAGTAGCCTACCAACCCGAGGAACTGCCGTACTTCCTTTACGCTGGAGGGTCTTGGCCATTCCTTAATCGCGGTGATCTTATCAGGGTCGGGAGCCACTCCGTCAGCACTCACCACGTGTCCCAGGTACTGCACTTTTGGTTTTAGCAGGTGATACTTCGACGGTTTCACCTTCAGACCGTATTTTGCCAGGGCTTCAAACACTTCCGCCAGGTGTTTCAGGTGGTCCTCGTAGGTTTTGGAATAAACTATAACATCGTCCAGGTACAGCAGGACCGTCTCAAAGTTCCGGTGTCCCAGACAGCATTCCATCAATCGTTGGAAGGTTCCTGGTGCGTTGCAGAGTCCGAACGGCATGCAGGTAAACTCGCTAAGTCCCATCGGGGTGGTGAATGCGGTCTTCTCCCGGTCCGCCTCTGCTACAGGAACCTGCCAGTACCCGCTAGTGAGATCCAAATTGGAGAAGAAGTTAGCAGATTTTAAAGCAGCCAAAGACTCCTCTATCCTTGGTAAGGGGTACGCATCTTTGTGTGTGATACGGTTGATTTTCCGGTAGTCTACACACATTCTCATGGTGTTGTCTTTTTTTTTAACCAAGACTAGTGGAGCTGCCCAGGGGCTACAGCTATCCCTGATTACCCCAGCCTCCTTCATGTCTCTAAGCATCCCCTTGGCGTGTTGGTAGTGTGCAGGGGGTACGGGTCGGTATCTCTCCGTTATGGGAGGATGGTCTCCCGTGGGGATGTGGTGTTCTACCCCCTTTACTCGCCCGAAGTCTAACGGGTGTTTACTAAACACTCTCTCGTACTCTTGAACCACCCGATAGACTCCCTGTTTCTGGTGTGAGGGAGTGGAGTCAGTACCCAAATGTAGTTGCTGACACCAGTCCTCCATTTGTTGCTTAGAGCCGTTACCTTCCTCTGGTTGAGATGGAGGCAAGGGTTCCACGGCCTGTACAGAATTCTGGTTTATGGTGAACAATTTGGCTAGCGTGGCATACCGGGGCAGGTGTACTTCTCTCTCCCCGATATTTATGATGCGAACGGGCACCCTCCCATGGCGTACATCGACCACCCCCCGTGCTGTCAAAATGGTGGGCCTACTGTCTGAGTAGACTGGTTCCACCATTGCCTGGTAATCTCTACCTCTCAGACCAATAGCTGCCCGGCACCAAATCATCATTTCACTTTTCGGGGGCATGGCAATAGGGAAAGGGTCACACATTCTCACGCTACCAATCTCACCACCGGAGAGTTCCACCTGTTGCCGTCGCATCAGTGCCCGGATCTCTTTTTGGAGCACTCGCTGCTGGCCGGAACTGGCGTTCTTGGCAACCTGCTGTAAAATGAGAATCACCTCTGCAAGACAATTTTCAATCACATTAGTTCCTAGAGTTATCTTTGGGTGACTCTCGCGCTTGTCAATGTCCACAATGATCTGTCCCTGTGCTGCCAGTTCGACTTTACCGATTTTAATGGTCACCTCTTTAAATCCGATCTGTGGCACGGGCTGACCATTGCTGGCGATGATACTCAAGTCGTCGTCAGGGTAGCGGGTTATATCCGAGTCATTCCAGTACTGCTTGAAGAGCACGTACGGGATGGTGGTGACCTGTGATCCGGTGTCCAGTAGGGCACTCATAGGAATGCCATCCAGTACCACAGGCAAGACTGGACGTCCTCCCACGTATTTGTCATGCCAGTTCGATGGGCCTGGTGATCTTATTCCTAGGGGTTGGCCCTCTCCCCCAGGTTGTGCCAGTTTAAAGGACAGTACCTTGCCATATGTCCGGGTTGATTGCAGCGGCGGCAGATGGGTTGTCCATCCTCGTTGTATCGGTCGCTGGGTTTTCCTCTGGCCGGTGGGGTCCACCTTGGTCGGCGCCACGGGATGTCCTCCGGTCCGGATGCCAGCTGGATCTTCCCTGGAGTAGAAACCTGTAAAGACTGCACAGTTCGGGTTAGCGCAGCAACGCTTTTAGTTAGCTCTTGGACCTGATGGTGCAGGTCTGTAGCCGGGTCATTGTTTAAAGCCTGCGCATCAGCTCCCACAGGCCCTGCCGACAAGGGCGCCGTCTCCTGGTGGTAAGTGGTAGTAGAGCGTCTGTGGGTCACAGCGCCACCTGGTGCCGGTTCTCGGAGCACCCGGATGGCTCTGTCCTTGAACTGTGCAAAGTCCAGATGAGGGTCCTGTAAGGCCATTGCCCGCAACTGGGTTCGGTGGGCATTGCAATGTAGACCCTCTATAAATTGTTCAGTCAACAGCTTGTCTTCGTTTCCCACGCCGTCAGGGTCGGCCTGCTTAATGGCTCTCAGGGCCTCTTGTAGGTTTAGTGCATAGTCCCTTATATTCTCATGTGCTCGCTGCTTGCACCCTTAGAATCTAAGCTTGATCTCGGCTGAGGTACGGGTATCAAAGGTGTCCTTCAGCCGGGCTAGTATCTCTGCGACAGTCCTCCTCCTCCCGAGTGGCCAGGACTTTACCTCCCTTTGGGCTGCCCCTGTTAATTGAGCCACCAGGATGCTCACTTTTTGCTCCTCTGTGAGGGGGTACACCTGGAAGAGGCTATCCAGCCTTTCTCTGAAGTCATTTAGGGTATGTGACTCCCCTGAGTACTGGGGTAGCCAGGCTGCCCCCGGGATATAGGGCATAGTGAAAGGCATGACCGCAGCAGCGGTGGCGCTGGCGGTGGCTGTGGCAGTGAAGCTCTCCTCTGTATCCAACATCCTCCTCCCCCCTAGTGGACCGTGGCCTACCTTGCGATGATCCTCTTCCGTAGGCCGCGGCTCCGCAGTGGATCGTCAGGGTTGATGACCTTCCGTCGCGCTCCTGTGACGTCGGCGTCTGCTGGGCTCCTTCCAGGACCTTACGCAACGTCCGGACGTGAGGCGGAGCTTCAGTTCTCGCGCGCTTTCGGAGTCCACGCCCTTCTTCTTCCCGCGCGGCGTCCTCAAGATGGCGTCCAATGGCGGGAAAACTCCACGGATGGCGGGAAGAAGGCAGAAGATGGCGTCGGATGGCGGGAAAACTCCACGGATGGCGGGAAGAAGGCAGAAGACGGCGGGAAACGGTCCAAGATGGCGTCTGATGGCGGGAATCGGCTCCGGACGGCGGGAAACTTCACCACAGGTAAGTATAAAAGTCTCTTTTTCAGGCACGCAGTACCCGGTGGTTGCGGGCACGGTATCCTGCCGACTACGCCAAAGTTGACGCGCCCCCTGGGCCTCTGTTGTGCAGCGTTGCGCATGCGGGGAATACCCGGAGCCGGATCTGATAGGGGTAGTAGTCCTCGTGGCGGTGACCCGGTCCGTGCCCAGGGTGTCAAACCAAGTGGCAGAACTTAGAATAAGATGTTATATTGTTTGACTACACCACCCGTTGATTGCGGCTATGAAGCCGCCGCTGCAGGGCAGACCGCTGAGGCCGGTGGTACGGGTGTGCAGCGTGGATAGTATAACCCCCAACGGGAGGGGTATGGCCTCAGGGCAGCGGACGTGGATGATGGGGATAGCAGAATTGCTCGCAGGCACTAGGAACCACTCAGAGACGGTACGGTGTAGTTCAGGGTCTTCACTGGTGGCAAAGGTAGACCCTCCCGGGAGTACTGGCTAGCGATCGGGGCCTGGTCAGTCCGTGAGCAGATAGGATCTCCCCCGGCCAGGCGGAGTTGTAGGCCTCCCCAACTTATTGTACTCTCCCTGGCTACCTTGCTAGAAGCGGGTAAAAGTAGCCCACGTCCCTGAGTGTACCGTGTGGTGCTCACCCGTATGGCCGGTGACTCGGGGCCTTCTGGTAGCCTCCGCTCCACAACGGCGGTGCTGGTCCCTTGCGTGTGACCGTGCCTTCGGGTTTCTTGGCCAGAGGACCTGAAATCCCCTGCCGGTCGGTTTCTGCTGCTGGGTATGGATCAGTCCCCACTGCCTCGGACTCCGTGTCCGGTGAGATCTCTTCAGTCAGGACGAGCTCTACAGCTTCCAGTCTCTGACCCCTTTTATCACTGCTCCCACATAGCTCCCGATCTTGCTCTCCCTGTATCTGCTCCACTCCAGACCAGACTGTGTCTCTGTCTGGGACTCCTCTTCTTCTTCTCTAACCCCGCCTCAGCCCCAGTTTATATAGGGGAAGTTCTTCCCCTCCCAGGACTGGGCAGGAAGTGTTGCATGCTTAGGGTTCCTGACCAGGAGACCTCCCACCTGCTCTCAGACGTAATATTGCTATTACTGTGGTAACTAGACCCCTGGGGTGCCACATATACGCCGTACGTACCCCACACACACACACACTGTATACGTCGTACGCACCACACACACACAATGTATATGCCGTATGCAACACACACTGTATGCAACACACACTGTATACGCCGTAAGCACCCCCCCACACACTGTATACGCTGTACGCACCACACACACATGCACACACTGTATACGCCGTACGCACCACATACATACACACTGTATACGCCGTACGCACCACACACACACTGTATACACCGTACGCACCATAGACACTGTATATGCCATACGCACCACCACACTCACAATTTACGCCGTACGCAACACACACACACACACTGTATACGTCGTACGCACCACACACACACACACTGTATATGCTGTACGCACCACACACACTGTATACTCCGTACGTACCACACACACACACACACACTGTATATGCCGTAGGCACCACACACACACATTGTATATGCACCACACACACACTGTATACGCCGTACGCACCACACACACACTGTTTACACCATACGCACGACACACACACACAAACTATATACTTCGTACGTACCACACATACACACTGTATACGCCATATGCACCACACGCACACTCTGTATATGCCATACGCACCACACACACACTCTGTATATGCAGTACGCACAACACACACATTGTATACGCTGTACGCACCACCACACACACACACTGCATATGCCTTACGCACCACACACACACTGTATACACCACACAAACACTGTTTACACCGTACGCACTACACACACTGTATACGCCGTACGCACCACCACACACACACACACACCCTGTATACGCCGTACGCACCACCACCACACACTCTGTATACGCCATACGCACCACACACACACTGTATACACTGTACGAACCACACACACTGTATACGCCGTACGCACCACCACACACACTCTGTATAAACCGTAAGCACCACACACACACTGTACACGCCGTACGCACCACACACACAAACACACACACACTGTATACGCCATATGCACCACCACACACACACTTATACGCTGTATGCACCACCACACACACACTGTATACGCCGTACGCACCACACACACACACAATGTATATGCCATATGTGACGCGCCCCCTGGGCCGTGTGTGTGTTGGGATACCCGGAACCGGACCTCTTGTGGATGCTGGGGGGTGGTAGTCTCCGTGGCGGCAATCCGGTCCGTGCCCAGGGCGGTCAAACCAGTGGCAGTTAAACGTCCGACTACGCCACCCGTGGATTGCGGTCAGAGTGAACCGCCGCTGCAGGGCAGACCGCTGAGGCTGGTGTTGTGGGTGCAGCAGAATGTAGTATAACTCCCCACGGGAGAAGTATAGCCTCAGGGCAGTGAGTGCAGATGAAGGGGGGCTGATGGTGCGCGGGAGCAGCAGTAACGACATGGAGTCCTGTAATGCAGTCCAGGCTATTTACTCACAGTTCTTTATCCACGTTACTCCAGCTGGTCATAACATCCCACGTCGCACTGTACTCACCAGGTGAGGGGCTCGGCCTACTCCCAGATAACTTTGGAGCTTTTCACAGGACCCCCTTTTTGTGTCCTTTCTCTGGCCTATCATACCCCACCAGTGACCACGCTTCTGTCCGGCTGCCTCGGGCCTTGGCGGGTAAACGTTGGCCTCCGTTTCCCCTGACCCTATATGGTGCCTTCCTAACGGGTATGGCAAGGGGCTGCGCCACATAAAGTGTCACAGCCTCCGGTTTCTAGCTGAGGGTAGTTCCCCGCCTCCACTAGTTTAAGGGACCGGTCTCCCCCTTTGGCCTGACCCCTCCACTCAGGTAGATTCGGGCGTGTGGTCGCTACCAGCCGGTCCACACCCCTGGGGTCCCCTCTTTCCTTGTTCCTGGAGCTACTCCGCTCCGCTTCCTTCCTTCTCCTTCCTCCAGGCGTGGGCCTCAGTTGCCAGGCCCGCCTCTGGAGCAGGGCTCGTGCAGAGCCCCTGCTCCCTGTCACCTCTCTTCCGACTCTCCTCCTCAAAATGGTGCCCACCTTTAATACCTTCTTCTTAGGAACTGCTTCCTCCCTGCTCCTGCACTACAGGGTTCCCCTTCCTCGGTGTTCCCTCCCCCCACTCCAGCCAGGCACAGGGACTGTCGTGCCCATCTCAGGGGCATATCGGTCGCCCTGCCCCCACGGAAATGTGGTGTAATGCATGCAGGTGTCGGGGTCCTCATCCACACTCCATCCTTACCTGAGAGTGAGATATCACACCTCTGGGTGAGGTGCAATACCTCTGTAGCAACCGAGCCCTCGGGGTGCTACATTCCCCCCTGGTAAATCACAGCATGTCCGCGGGCTGGAACAGAGTAAAAGGCAGGGTGCATTAGGACATGCAAAACTTTTAGACAACTTCCCTTTAAGGGAACCATTTTCTATTTTCAACATTATAAGTGCACTTTTAATATCACGGGAACTCTCTTATCAAACATCATGTAAAGCATCATATAAAGCATTTCGGTATATAAAACTTTTCATATAAAACGTTTTCAAGTGGACTCTCTTGTACTGGCCGCGGTGCAACTTGCGACCAGGTGTCGATTTTTCAATAAGGTGCAAACTTGCAAACAGGTAACAGACAAACATGAGTGACCCGTCCCAAACTCTCAACGGAGGCCCTGGGGTGGCTGCAGGACATAGATGATCCAGATACTGGACCTCGTCTTCGGCCACCTCCAACGGGTTTTTGTTCTGAGGTCAGTTGTTGTAGTACCTTATAAAACCAGTAGGGGGCACTTTAAGAAGTGCAACTATTTACAAAGTTGACCGCTCCGAGTCCTCGGCCGGATACAAACAAAGAGTTGGCTGCTCCCAGTCCTCAGCCGGCTATTACTAACCCGTCTCCGGGTAACTTTCAGCAAAGCAAACAGGCAACAGTCAGGCAACAGTGCCCAACCGGGGTGAACTTTTCTTCCTGTACCCTGACGGGCAACTATTTACAGTTCACTCACGTTTTCCTTTAAATAGCGGCGTCCTCCTTGTGCACGCTCCTCCTCCTCCTCGTAGTCCTCAGACCCATCCGGGTCCTCTGGATAGTCGGGCTCATGGTAGTGCTGCTCTTCTTCTACCCTCTGGACATTGAGGGCGTACCACCCCCGCAGACCTCGGTGCCGGGTATAGGACACCAAGTCTCCTGGGAACAGATCCCGTCCCCGGTGACCCTCAGGCAGGTGGCTCTCCACGTCCCTCCTATTGACAAAGAGGTCCGTGTCTGTGGTGGGGTCCCGGATGAACTCCCACCCTTTTTCTCGGTGGAACTTTACCACGGTCCCAGTAATTTTAGGACCGCGTGCAGCTTGGGCGTTTCTGCGGGTCCGCGTCTTCTCCTCTGCGCTCCGGGCCTGCAGCTGCTCCCTCTTCTGGCGCCGCGCCCGCTCCTCCTTCTCTAGCTGCCTGATTTCCCGCTGGCACAACTCCCGCCTGCGAGCTGCGGCCGCCCGAGTCTCTTGCGAAAACCCCATCAGTTCCTCCCCGGTCTGGTCCCACTCGATCTGGACCTCTTCCTCCGGGAGCTGGGGGCTGGTGACTGGGGGTGGAGCGGACAGGAGCGGAGCAAGCGGGGCCTTGGCCTCTGCGGACAGGTACTTCCGCTGAAGAGGGTGAACCCATCCATCTGGAAAGGGGACCGGCTCTCCATCGGGCCCGGCGAGCTGGCTGTATAGGTCGGTCCCTAGGGGTGGCAGTGTCATGAACGGGGGCGCACGCTGCTGGAAGGCGCCTGGGGAGATCAGGCCTTGCGACCGGGCCTGGAGCGGGCCACTTCCGACCATACCCGGGGTCAGGGGGCACAGCCTGTGGCTTGGTCCGGCGACAGTGCTCATGGCTTGGGGCCTGTGTGCCGGCGGTGGGAGTGGGGGAAGGGCAGCGCCTCCTAGGACATCTGCCTCTGCAACGGGGTCCAGAGGCAGGTTGGTAGCATCAGGGCTGGTGGCAGGGGTGTCCCCCTTACCTGCTTCCTGGGCTGCGCTGCTCTCAGCTTCCGGCCTCCGCTCCTCGTCCTCAGGGGCTGGCTCGCTGGCCGGTGCTGGCGGTGTCCCGTGCTGCTGGGCCGCGACCCGCCGGGCCATCTCTTCCCTCCAATCCGCTATAGCTTCCCGCTGTGCCTGGACCATCCTCCGGTCCAGATCCTCCAGCGCAGTTCGAAGGAACTCCGGGTCTTCTCCAGGGAGCTGAGCCATCAGCTCCCTGAGGCTGTACGGGGCCGCGATGGCCTGAAGCAAGCCACCCGTCAGGGTGCTGGAGTCTGTGCTGCTCGCCATCTCAGGGTGTGGTCTGCCGAGACTGATCCAAACCACACCCTGCCCCTCGGTTTTCTTCTCTTCCCGCCCCTGTTGGGGGTGGTCCCGGGGCAATCTGCTGACAATCACTCTCAGGGGCAGCCCCCCACATTGATGGACATCTCTACAGCCGCACTCATGGCTGTTGGGGGTGGGCTCCGTCGTTGGCGCCATTCTGGGACCTGGCCCACGATGGGAGGTGGCTTCCTGTTGTCTTTTGGCGCTCACATTATGGCGTCCGTTCTGCTGGAGCGGGCGCCACATTCAATACAGTAAAACAGTCTCTTTTCAGGCACGCAGTACCCGGTAGTTGCGGGCACGAAATCCTGCCGACTACGCCAAAGTTGACGCGCCCCCTGGGCCGTGTACGTGTGGGGATACCCGGAACCGGACCTCTTGTGGATGCTGGGGGGTGGTAGTCTCCGTGGCGGCAATCCGGTCCGTGCCCAGGGCAGTCAAACCAGTGGCAGTTAAATGTCCGACTACGCCATCCATGGATTGCGGAGTGAACCGTCGCTGCAGGGCAGACCGCTGAGGCTGGTGTTGTGGGTGCAGCAGAGTGTAGTATAACTCCCCACGGGAGAAGTATAGCCTCAGGGCAGTGAGTGCAGATGAAGGGGGGCTGATGGCGCGCGGGAGCAGCAGTAACGACACGGAGTCCTGTAATGCAGTCCAGGCTATTTACTCACAGTTCTTTATCCACGTTACTCCAGCTGGTCATAACTAGAGATGAGCGTTGTTCTACTCGAACTGTTCGCCAATCTCAAATTCGAGCTGTTTTGGGCGGTGTTCGAGCCGTTCGGCGAACACGAACGATTTGAGAAAAATTCGGCTGTTCGAGGTTATGTTCGATAACTGTTCGTGCACCAAAATCATAACTGGATTTTTTCTCAGTAATGATGAAAATTAATGTTAATACGCAGTTTGAGTGTACAGCGGGGTGGGGGGAGGGGCAGGGGATGGATCTCTGAAGGAATAATGAAGATCTCCATTTTTTTTTCTCTTTCCCGCATTTACAGTGGGGAGGTGCAATCTGTCAGCCTATCAGCAGCGCATACACGGAGCGAAGTGCTTTTTTCACACAAGCAAGGGCATGTGTCATTGGCAGTGTATGTCACATGTCCTTCCCCTATAAGACCAAGCCATTTTCCCCGTCGCCACCATTTTCTCACTGCTGCAGCTGCGTGTTAGACGGCACCGCTGTTGCTGTGTGCGCTATACCTTGTTAATTTCAAGCCAATATTCGCACAAATCTACAGATAGCTTGGGAGTAGGGAATAGTTGTGATTGCAGTCCTTTTAAGGACTAGGTTACAGCATTTCCTACGACTTTTATCAGACAGGTCTGTGCTCTTAAATAGATAGATTGTGGGAGTAAAGACTAATTGTAATTGCAGTCCTTTTCAGGACTAGGTTACATCAGTTCCTATCAGTTTTTGCCAGGCAGGTCTGTGCCAGTGCTGTGCAAGTTTTTTTCACAGCATTTGGCTGAATCTAGCAAAGCTAATCCTTTTTGGCCTATTGCAGAGTGTGTTAGTCAGTGGAGTAGCCTATCTGTGTTGCAAGATATACCACCTGTGTATAGAATGCCAATTTTTTTACTGCACCTAGTGAAGTAAAATCTTTTGGGCATAGCATCATTCTATTAGTCCATCTATACTGACCTCCATCAGGTTGCAAATTGAATATAATTTTTTTCTGCATCTACCTCTGAAAAAATATTTGGGCTTCTAGCTGTGTGTGGGACTTTCTCTGTTAGTCCATCTATACTGACCTCCATCAGGTTGCAAATTAAAAATATTTTTTTGTCTGCATCTAGCTCTGAAAAAATATTTGGCCTTCTAGCAGTGTGTGGGACTTTCTCTATTAGTCCATCTATACTGACCTCCATCAGGTTGCAAATTAAAAATAATTTTTATCTGCATCTACCTCTGAAAAAATATTTGGGCTTCTAGCTGTGTGTGGGACTTGTTCTATTAGTCCATCTATACTGACCTCCATCAGGTTGCAAACTGAATATAATTTTTTTCTGCATCTACCTCTGAAAAAATATTTGGGTTTCTAGCAGTGTGTGGGACTTTCTCTATTAGTCCATCTATACTGACCTCCATCAGGTTGCAAATTAAAAATAATTTTTTGTCTGCATCTAGCTCTGAAAAAATATTTGGCCTTCTAGCATTGTGTGGGACTTTCTCTATTAGTCCATCTATACTGACCTCCATCAGGTTGCAAACTGAATATATTTTTTTTCTGCATCTACCTCTGAAAAAATATTGGGCTTCTAGCTGTGTGTGGGACTTGTTCTATTAATCCATCTATACAGACCTCCATCAGGTTGCAAACTGAATATAATTTTTTTCTGCATCTACCTCTGAAAAAATATTTGGGCTTCTAGCTGTGTGTGGGACTTGTTCTATTAGTCCATCTATACTGACCTCCATCAGGTTGCAAACTGAAAATAATTTTTTGTCTGCATCTAGCTCTGAAAAAATATTTGGCCTTCTAGCAGTGTGTGGGACTTTCTCTATTAGTCCATCTATACTGACCTCCATCAGGTTGCAAATTAAAAATAATTTTTATCTGCATCTACCTCTGAAAAAATATTTGGGCTTCTAGCTGTGTGTGGGACTTGTTCTATTAGTCCATCTATACTGACCTCCATCAGGTTGCAAACTGAATATAATTTTTTTCTGCATCTACCTCTGAAAAAATATTTGGGTTCTAGCTGTGTGTGGGACTTTCTCTATTAGTCCATCTATACTGACCTCCATCAGATTGCAAATTAAAAATAATTTTTTGTCTGCATCTAGCTCTGAAAAAATATTTGGCCTTCTAGCAGTGTGTGGGACTTTCTCTATTAGTCCATCTATACTGACCTCCATCAGGTTGCAAATTAAAAATAATTTTTTGTCTGCATCTAGCTCTGAAAAAATATTTGGCCTTCTAGCAGTGTGTGGGACTTTCTCTATTAGTCCATCTATACTGACCTCCATCAGGTTGCAAACTGAATATATTTTTTTTCTGCATCTACCTCTGAAAAAATATTGGGCTTCTAGCTGTGTGTGGGACTTGTTCTATTAATCCATCTATATAGACCTCCATCAGGTTGCAAACTGAATATAATTTTTTTCTGCATCTACCTCTGAAAAAATATTTGGGCTTCTAGCTGTGTGTGGGACTTTCTCTATTAGTCCATCTATCCTGACCTCCATCAGGTTGCAAATTGAATATAATTTTTTTCTGGATCTAACCCAGCCAATAGTTTTGGCCTAATACCACAGTTTGGCCACTCAGCTCTGCTCGGTTCCCATCCATTGTTTTTTGTGCAAACAACTCCAGAGTTGTGAATTAGTTAACCACCAAAATGAGTGGAAAAAGGCCTGCTGCTGGTGGAAAGGGGAATAGGCGAGTTGGGAAGGGGAAAAAAGGTTGTGTCCGTGGGGTAGGTGTTAAAGCAACAGTAACATCTGCAGAAGAAAGACCATCTTCCAGCCAAACTAAAATGTCTACTTCTTTTAGCGGACAATGTGATAAGATCCCTTTCTTACGGCCACGCCAATCGCTACAAATTCCAGATGAGGCACAAAAACAGCAGGTGCTTCAACGGATATCAAGTGCTCCTTTAAGTGGGCTCTCCTCCACATCAACTTCAACATCACAAATACTCCAGTCCTCAAAGGTGTCACCCCAATCGCTCTTGCTTCCTCACAGCTCCCAAATCTCCAGCTGCCCGTCTGAGTATGAGGTAGAACAGATGGTTGAGTCTGCAGAGCTGTTTACTCATACTATAGCCTGGGAATCAGAGGTCGACTCCAGCGCTTCTGTGAATCCAGACGAGGAAATGATCTGCACTGATGCCCAGAATCTTTATGAGTCGGATCCAGGACCAGACGCAGAAGGTTCTGACCATAATGTAGACCCTCATTCCCAAACTGTAACTCCTGTTGGTGGAGACAATGAGGAAGACGATGATGAGACTCAAATACCTGATTGGAGCGACAACTTTAGTTTTTTGTCAGGGCAGGAACAGGTTGGCTCTGAGGACGACGGGTGTGATAACGCACAGGGTGATGATGATGAGGTTGGAGATCCGACTTACTGTCAACCCACAGTCAGCCAAGAGATGAGGTCAGCAGAGGAGGTGGAGGAAGATGCTAGTGACGACGAGGTCAGGTTGCGCCTTCCTGGACAGAGACGTAGTACTGGAAGCACGTCAACAACTGCATCCTCAAACACAACTCTGCCTCTCACCACAAGTCGTGGTGGCTCTTCAGGTCGCATGGGTGCTAAGCCTTGCATAGCCTGGGCATTTTTTCAGATCGATAAAGATGACCCAACTCGTGTTATCTGTAACATTTGTCAGCAAAAGCTAAGTAGAGGCCAAAAAATACATAGTTTGAGTACTTCATGCATGAACCGGCACATGGACATGAAGCATAAGTTGCAGTAGGAAGCTCAGTGTGCTACAATGCGGCCTAGCCGGCCGGGCCAACCACCGTCTGCCATATCTTTTGCATCCGCGGCCTCTTCATCCTCTGTGACTCGGGGGACAGCAGTCACACCTGTTTTGGGGTGCAGACCTGCCACCTCTTTACCCGCAACAGCCAGCGTGATTGGCAGGTCATCATTTTCTTTGGAGGTGGTAACACCAGCTGGTGTTGAGTGCTGTCCGACATCGATAGCACCACCTTTGGATCAAGGCAAACTAACATGTCCGCCTGCATCTTCCTCACAGACCGGCAGTTTGCCGGGGACACCCTTATCAACCCCGTCTAAGCGCAATAGCCAGCCCTCGGTCCCTCAGATGTGGACAAGTAAAAGACCATTTCCTCCTAGCCATGAGAAAGCTAAGAGGTTGAATTTCACCATCTGCAAGCTCTTAGCTACAGAAATGCTGCCTTTCCGCCTGGTGGACACAGAGGATTTTCGAGACCTTATGTCCATCGCAGTGCCCCAGTACCAGATGCCCAGTCGGCACTACTTATCAAACAAAGGTGTGCCTGCGCTCCACCAGCATGTCGCACACAACATCACCGCTTCTTTGAGAAACTCTGTGTGTGACAGGGCGCATTTCACCACAGACACTTGGACGAGTAGGCATGGACAGGGGCGTTACATGTCGCTGACTGGGCACTGGGTAACTATGGTGACAGCAGGACAAGGGGCTGCTGTCCAAGTCTTGCCGTCCCCACGAGTTGTGCGTCAATCCTCTTTATGTCAAAGTTCCTCCACTGCTTCTGCCTCCTCAACCTCCTCTCGGTCTTCCACCTGCACCCAAAGCCTGTCTGGTCATGCCACAAGCTTTCTAACTGCGCAGAAGGGATCCTGCACACCTCTGTAGCGCCAGCGTCCCTGCCCTCTGCTAGGCAGGGACGCTGTTCCCCTCACCTCCCTGCTCCGTGCCCGGCGTCCTCCTCCCGCTCTGCTGGCAGCGCGCGCTCCTTCCCGTCCACTGTGCTTAGGGCGCGCGCGCGCTCTCCCTCCCTCTTAAAGGGGCCGCGCGCGCCGTCCTAAGGAGTCCCCGGCCAATGGCCGGAGGACTTCACCATATATAAGGCACCTCCTCCAAAATGGAGGTGCCCGAGCAATGTTGTTGCACTGTTTACTACTCTGCTTCAGCCCTCAGGTCCCGTTGCCAGTTACCTGCCAGTTACCTGCCAGTTACCTGCCAGATTCCTGCTTGATTATCTGCTACCTGCCTGCTAGTCTGAGGTCCGACGGTCTGCCTTACTACTCCTGTCAGTCTGTCTAAGGACCAGTCTGCCCGCTCACCTGGGAGCGCACATCAGCCACCTGCCTGCTTGCCCGAGGTCCGACGGTCTGCCTTCCAACTCCTGTCAGTCTGTCTATGGACCAGCTTGCCCGCTCACCTGGGAGCACACACCTGCTACCTGCCTGCTAGTCTACCTGGAGGCTCCGCCGTCACATGCTGTGACCACCTGCCTGTCCAGTGACTCCTGCTCGCTCACCTGGGAGCGCTCATCTGCTGCCTGTCTGCAAGCCTACCTGGAGGCTCTGCCGTCACGTGCTGTGACCACCCGCCTGTCCAGAGACTTCTGCCCGCTCACCTGGGAGCGCTCATCTGCCGCCTGTCTGTTGGTCTTCCTGGAGGCTCCACCGTCACATGCTGTGACCACCCGTTCATCCAGAGACTCTCGCCTGCTCACCTGGGAGCTTACGTCTATCATCAGCCGCCACAGGTCGTACCAACCCTTTACCTAGAGACTGCCCCGGTCACTTGCCGTGACCATCTGCCCGTTCATCCAGAGACTGCCCCGGTCACTTGCCGTGACCATCTGCCCGTTCATTCAGAGACTGCCCCGGTCACTTGCCGTGACCATCAGCCCGTTCATCCAGAGACTGCCCCGGTCACTTGCCGTGACCTCCAGCCTGTTCACTCAGAGACTGTCCCAGTCACCTGCTGTGACCTCCTGCCCGTCTTCCCTGGTCGCCACCCGCTCCCTTACAAAGACTGCCCCCTTGTATAGTAGCTCAGAGGGTCCGCCTCCCAGACCCGTTACAACCTCCTTACTATGCTGGCAGTAGGGCTCAACGTCATCAGGCGGTTTTTACTTTGAAATGTCTGGGAAATGTGAGTCACACAGCTGAGGAGTTGTGGTCAGCTCTGGAGAACCAATTTCATGAATGGTTGTCTCCACTGGACCTGAAACCAGGGAAGGCCGTGTGCGACAATGCTGCAAACCTGGGTGCGGCCCTTCGCCGGGGCAATGTCACACACGTGCCTTGTATGGCTCACGTGTTGAACCTGGTTGTCCAGCAATTTTTAGCCCACTATCCCAGACTAGATGGCCTTCTGCAGAGGGCACGGTCGCTGTGTGCTCACTTCCGCCGTTCGCATCCCGCAGCTCAGCGACTTACATCTCTACAGAAGTCGTTGGGCCTGCCACTTCACCGGCTAAAATGCGATGTGCCTACCCGGTGGAATTCAACTCTGCACATGTTGCAGCGACTGTGGCAGCACCGACAAGCCCTGGTGCAATACGTTCTGACGTATAGCCTGGGCCAACGAGATCCGGAGGTGGGGCAAATCACGCTGGAGGAGTGGTCTCAGATCAGGGACCTATGCACCCTTCTGCACAGTTTTGAAATGGCGACGAAGATGTTTAGTGCTGACGATGCCATTATCAGCATGACTATTCCGGTGATTTACATGCTGGAGCACATGTTAAACAGAATTCGGAGTCAGGTGGTGGCACAAGAGGAGGTGGAGGAAGTAGAGGAGGAGGAGTTGTATGCGGAAGGGCTAACATCTGCAAGGTCCAGACGGTCGGCAGCACCAAGGCGGCAGGCATGTGAGGGTGGGGGAGATGGTTTTACCAGGGCGCTGTAGCATCGGCGTCTCTGCCCCGTTCTAGGCAGAGACGCCGTCCCTCTCACCTCCCCGCTCCTGGCGCGGCGTCCTCCAGCGCTGCTCTCCCCGCTGCTTCCGGCACGCGCTCCTTCCCCGGCAGTGTGCTTAGGGCGCGCGCACGCGCGCTCCCCCTCTCTTAAAGGGACCGCGCGCACCGTCCTAAGGATTCCCCGGCCAATTGCCGGAGGACCTCCCATATAAAAGTCACCTCCTCCAAAATGGAGGTGCCCGAGCAATGTTGTAGCACTGTTCACTACTCTGCTTCAGCCCTCAGGTTCCGTTGCCAGTTACCTGCCAGATACCTGCCAGATTCCTGCCAGTCTGCTGTCTAATTCCTGCCTGATATCCTGCTACCTGCCTGCTAGCCTGAGGTCCGACGGTCTGCCTTCCAACTCCTGTCAGTCTGTCTAAGGACCAGCTTGCCCGCTCACCTGGGAGCGCACATCAACTACCTGCCTGCTTGCCTGAGGTCCGACGGTCTGCCTTCCAACTCTTGTCAGTCTGTCTATGGACCAGCTTGCCCGCTCACCTGGGAGCGCACATCTGCTACCTGCCTGCTAGCCTACCTGGAGGCTCTGCCGTCACGTGCTGTGACCACCTGCCTGTCCAGTGACTCCTGCCCGCTCACCTGGGAGCGCTCATCTGCTGCCTGTCTGCTAGCCTACCTGGAGGCTCTGCCGTCACGTGCTGTGACCACCCGCCTGTCCAGAGACTTCTGCCCGCTCACCTGGGAGCGCTCATCTGCCGCCTGTCTGTTGGTCTTCCTGGAGGCTCCACCGTCACATGCTGTGACCACCCGTTTATCCAGAGACTCTCGCCTGCTCACCTGGGAGCTCACGTCTACCATCAGCCGCCACAGGTCGTACCAACCCTTTACCCAGAGACTGCCCCGGTCACTTGCCGTGACCATCTGCCCGTTCACCCAGAGACTGCCCCGGTCACTTGCCGTGACCATCTGCCCGTTCACCCAGAGACTGCCCCGGTCACTTGCCGTGACCATCTGCCCGTTCATCCAGAGACTGCCCCGGTCACTTGCCGTGACCTCCTGCCCGTTCTTCTAGAGACTGTCCCGGTCACCTGCTGTGACTGCCTGCCTGGTCGCCACCCGCTCCCTTACAAGGACCGCCCCCTTGTATAGTAGCTCAGAGGTTCCGCCTCCCAGACCCGTTACAGTTTGCTCGGGCCATGGAACCCGGTGGCCCCCAAGCTCCCTCGCTCTCGGACCTGTGTCATGAACTGTCCCGTCAGAGGTCCCAACAGGAGTCCATCCTGGGTCACCTGCGGAATGTCAATTCTCGCCTGGACACTCTGACTGCTCTGCCTGCAACCACCGCCAGTGCCATGACTCGCAATCCGGCAGCTCCACTGCCCACTAATAACATGGTATCCTACCCCGGACCCCGGCTTTCTGCACCTCCTCGTTTCGGAGGCGACTCCGCCCAGGCTCGGGGCTTCATAAATCAGTGCACCCTGCACTTTGAACTCCTCTCTCACCAGTTTAACTCCGACAGGGCCAAAATTGCCTTCATCATGTCCCATCTCACCGGAGAGGCCCTGGCCTGGCTAAATCCTCTATGGGAGAGAGGAGACCCCCTGGTGTCCGACTTGCTTGCCTTTCTCACGGCTTTCCGGAAAGTCTTCGACGAACCCGGACGGAAGACCTCATCCGCATCATCTCTGCTACGCCTCCGTCAGGGAAGTCTCACCGTGGGCCAATATGCCATACGGTTCCGTACCCTTGCCTCGGAGCTGGCCTGGGATAATGACGCTCTGGTTTCTGTCTTCTGGGAGGGTCTGTCCGGCCATATAAAAGATGAACTTTTCGGTCGGGATATTCCTACCACTCTCGATGACCTAATAACTCTTGCCACCCGGATTGACCTGCGGTTCCAGGAGCGTGCCAAAGAGGTCACCCGTGAGAGGAGGTTTCCACGTCTTGCTCCTACTTTTCAGAAACCCGTCACTCCCTCTGTCTCTCCTCAGCTACACTCTCCTGAGCCTATGCAGGTCGACCAGACCAAGAGGGTCGGTTCTCGCCAAGAATCTCGCCGAGCCGAGGGAAGCTGTTTCTATTGTGGCAGTATGAAGCACTTCATCCGTTCCTGCCCGGAAAAGCCGGGAAACGCCAGTGTCTAGGACCACTCGGAGAGGTCGTCCTAGACAAAAGTAAGCCCTCTCCGTCTCTGACCTTACCGGTCTCTATTGCTTGGGGAGAAAACCGTCTCTTTGAACTCGCCCATCTGGATTCTGGAGCTGCTGGAAACCTCATCTCCCAGTCTCTGGTAGAGAGATACCATATTCCCACCAAGTCCCTGGCTGAACCATTGTCAGTCGCCTCCGTGGATGGAAGACTTCTCTCGGAGACCATCCTGCTCGTCACCGAACCCATAACCCTGCAGGTGGGAATGCTGCACTCTGAGGAGATCTCATTCCATGTGCTGTCCGGACTTTCTCACTCCCTGTTGCTAGGTCTACCTTGGCTCCAGACACATGAACCCGTATTGAACTGGCGGTCCGGTGAAGTACTCCGATGGGGTCCTGACTGCCATAGGACCTGCCTGGTCCCGGTCCATCCACTTCGCCCTCAGCCTACTCCAGCTAACTTACCTGGTCTCCCGGCTCCCTACTGGCCCTATGCGGACGTCTTCGGTAAGAAGGAAGCTGAGACGTTGCCACCCCATAGGCCATACGATTGCCCGATCGACCTGGTACCTGGCACCACTCCTCCCCGTGGGCGTATCTACCCGTTGTCTGCAGCCGAGACCCGAGCCATGTCTGAGTACATTGAAGAGAATCTGGCTAGGGGATTTATCCGAAAATCTACCTCCCCGGCTGGAGCCGGATTCTTCTTTGTCAAAAAGAAAGACGGCTCGCTACGTCCCTGTATTGACTACAGAGGACTCAATCTCATCACGGTAAAAAACAAATATCCCCTGCCACTCATCTCCGAATTGTTTGACCGTCTCAAGGGCGCCAGGATCTTCTCCAAGCTGGATCTACGAGGAGCGTATAATCTGGTCCGTATCCGTCAAGGAGACGAGTGGAAGACGGCATTCAATACCCGGGACGGTCACTACGAGTACCTTGTGATGCCCTTCGGTCTCTGTAATGCTCCCGCGGTCTTTCAGGAACTAGTCAACGACATCTTCCGTGACCTCCTGTACTCCTGCGTAGTGGTATACCTGGACGATATCTTGGTCTTCTCTCCGGATCTCCCCACACACCGGAGGGATGTTCGTCAGGTCCTGCTTAGGCTTCGGCAGAACCACCTTTACGCCAAATACGAGAAGTGCCTCTTCGATCAGACCTCCCTTCCGTTCTTGGGCTATGTCATCTCCCAAACAGGTCTGCAAATGGATCCCGAGAAGCTCTCTTCCGTTCTAAAATGGCCTCGTCCTGAAGGTTTGAAGGCGATACAGCGATTCCTGGGCTTCGCTAATTATTATCGTCTTTTCATCCCACACTTCTCGTCTCGGACTGCTCCCATATCTGCACTTACCCGTAAGGGGGCTAACCCCAGAACATGGTCGCCTGAAGCCGAGGAGGCCTTCCTTTCCCTAAAGAAAGCCTTCGCCTCTGCTCCCGTCCTGCACCGTCCGGACTGTAATAAACAATTCTACCTGGAGGTTGATGCCTCCTCTTCCGGAGCCGGAGCGGTGCTCACCCAGAAGTCTTCTACTGGGAGAATGGTAACGTGCGGCTTCTTCTCCAAAATCTTCTCCTCGTCGGAGCGCAACTACTCCATTGGAGACCGGGAATTGCTAGCCATCAAATTGGCACTGGGAGAGTGGCGCTATCTGCTTGAAGGGGCTCTCTACCCGGTAATTATCTACACGGATCACAAAAACCTGGCATATCTCCAAAATGCCCAGAGACTCAATCCTCGCCAGGCCCGGTGGTCGTTGTTTTTTGCCCGCTTCGACTTCATTCTTCATTTCCGTCCGGCGGACAAGAACGTCAAAGCTGATGCCTTGTCCCGGTCCTTCCTGTCCTCCGATCAAGAGGAGGAACCTACGCACATCATCGACTCCTCCAAGGTGATGAATGTGGCCCCCGTGGATCTGACTCGTCTTCCACCCGGTAAGACGTTCGTAGCTGTGCCAGATCGGGAGAGGGTTCTTCGCTGGGGACATTCTTCTAAACTAGCTGGCCATGCTGGCCAAAAGAAGACCTTCCAACTTATTACCCGGCATTACTGGTGGCCTACCCTGCGTAAGGACGTGGTAGACTTCGTCGCGGCCTGTTCATCCTGTGCCCGTAACAAAGTTCCCCGACATCTACCTGCCGGCCATCTCCTGCCCCTTCCCGTACCTGCTGCTCCTTGGCAACACATCGCTATGGACTTTATCACCGACCTTCCAGTTTCTGCCGGTTGCACTGTCATTTGGGTTGTCGCTGACCGTTTTTCTAAGATGGCCCACTTCATTCCCCTGCCTGGTCTTCCGTCTGCACCCGAGCTGGCTAAAGACTTTATCCGCCACATCTTCCGTCTCCATGGTCTGCCCCTCCACATCGTGTCGGATCGTGGGGTTCAGTTCACCTCTCGCTTCTGGAGAGCCACATGTAAGCTGCTGGACATTACCCTGGATTTCTCCTCCGCTTACCACCCTCAGTCCAATGGTCAAGTGGAGCGGATCAATCAGATCTTGTCCAGCTACCTCCGGCACTTCGTTGATGCTCACCACTCAGACTGGGTGGATCTCCTACCATGGGCCGAGTTCTCTTATAACAACCATGAGAGCGAGTCCTCTTCCAAATCCCCGTTCTTTATAGTCGGTGGCCAACATCCCCGGATTCCACTTCCTGTCTCCGTTTCTGTGGACAACCCTGCTGCGGAGTCTCTTGTCAGCGAATTTTCTACTATTTGGGAGAGCACCAGGTCCGCTCTTCTTCTCTCCTCTGAGCGGATGAAGAGATATGCTGATAAGAGACGTCTGGATCCGCCCCAATTCCGTCCGGGAGACAAGGTTTGGCTCTCATCCAAACATGTGTGGCTCAAAGTACCCTCCTACAAGTTGGGTCCTCGAATCATCGGCCCCTTCGAAGTCCTCAGGCAAATTAACCCTGTGACCTACAAATTAAAACTCCCGGCCACCCTACGGATCCCCAACTCCTTCCACGTATCTCTCCTCAAACCCGTTGTCTTTAACTTTTTTTCCAAAAATCCAGGTGCTCCTCCTGCTCCGGTTTCCGCTGATGACATCTTTGAGGTAGAGAGTATTCTGGCCTCCAAGAGGGTAAGAGGAAAAACCTTTTTTCTGGTAGATTGGAAGGGGTTTGGTCCTGAGGAGAGAACTTGGGAATCCAGGGAGAACATCAACGCCCCGCTTCTCCTTGAGAAATTTCTTTCTGGCCAAAAAAAGAGGGGGCCTAAAGGGGGGGGTACTGTAGCATCAGCGTCTCTGCCCCGTTCTAGGCAGAGACGCCGTCCCTCTCACCTCCCCGCTCCTGGCGCGGCGTCCTCCAGCGCTGCTCTCCCCGCTGCTTCTGGCACGCGCTCCTTCCCCGGCAGTGTGCTTAGGGCGCGCGCGCGCGCTCTCCCCCTCTCTTAAAGGGACCGCAAGCGCCGTCCTAAGGAGTCCCCGGCCAATTGCCGGAGGACCTCCCATATAAAAGGCACCTCCTCCAAAATGGAGGTGCCCGAGCAATGTTGTAGCACTGTTCACTACTCTGCTTCAGCCCTCAGGTTCCGTTGACAGTTACCTGCCAGATACCTGCCAGATTCCTGCCAGTCTGCTGTCTAATTCCTGCCTGATATCCTGCTACCTGCCTGCTAGCCTGAGGTCCGACGGTCTGCCTTTCAACTCCTGTCAGTCTGTCTAAGGACCAGCTTGCCCGCTCACCTGGGAGCGCACATCAACTACCTGCCTGCTTGCCTGAGGTCCGACGGTCTGCCTTCCAACTCTTGTCAGTCTGTCTATGGACCAGCTTGCCCGCTCACCTGGGAGCGCACATCTGCTACCTGCCTGCTAGCCTACCTGGAGGCTCTGCCGTCACGTGCTGTGACCACCTGCCTGTCCAGTGACTCCTGCCCGCTCACCTGGGAGCGCTCATCTGCTGCCTGTCTGCTAGCCTACCTAGAAGCTCTGCCGTCACGTGCTGTGACCACCCGCCTGTCCAGAGACTTCTGCCCGCTCACCTGGGAGCGCTCATCTGCCGCCTGTCTGTTGGTCTTCCTGGAGGCTCCACCGTCACATGCTGTGACCACCCGTTTATCCAGAGACTCTCGCCTGCTCACCTGGGAGCTCACGTCTACCATCAGCCGCCACAGGTCGTACCAACCCTTTACCCAGAGACTGCCCCGGTCACTTGCCGTGACCATCTGCCCGTTCACCCAGAGACTGCCCCGGTCACTTGCCGTGACCATCTGCCCGTTCACCCAGAGACTGCCCCGGTCACTTGCCGTGACCATCTGCCCGTTCATCCAGAGACTGCCCCGGTCACTTGCCGTGACCTCCTGCCCGTTGTTCTAGAGACTGTCCCGGTCACCTGCTGTGACTGCCTGCCTGGTCGCCACCCGCTCCCTTACAAGGACCGCCCCCTTGTATAGTAGCTCAGAGGTTCCGCCTCCCAGACCCGTTACAGGCGCATGGTAGCAGCCAAACTAGTGAGGAAGGTGCAGGAGCCCAGGAAGAATTGGAGGACGAACTGATGGAAGACTCATCAGATGAGGGAGACCTTGATCACATTTCTGTTGTGCGAGGTTGGGGGGAGAGGACAGAGGAAGGAAGCATGATTGTTACCTCGCCACCAACACAACAGGGACTTGGTGCTCCTGGATGCGCAACACACATGAGTGCCTTCTTGCTGCACTACCTGCAACATGACCCTCGAATTGTGAGAATTAGAAATAATCCTGACTACTGGGTTGCCACACTGTTAGATCCCCGGTACAAAAGTAAATTTGCAGAAATTATTCCTGCCATAGAAAGGGATGCACGCATGCAGGAGTATCAGCAGAGACTGTTGCAGAATCTTACATGTGCTTTTCCACAAAACACCAGTGGTGCACGTAGTGAATCTCACAGTTCCAACTTGCCAACCGTGGGACCGTCAAGTGTTCAGCACTCAAACCGTAACAGAACCACAGTATCTGCTGGTAACATCAATTTTGCGCAATCATTTCACCACTTTTTTAGCCCATCCTTTGCAAGGCCACAGGAGACAAGAAGTCTGACACATAGTCAACGCCTAGAGACGATGGTACAGGAGTATCTCCAAGTAAACATTGAAGCCATGACTGTGTCACTGGACCCTTGCTCTTTTTGGGCTTCCAATCTGGATAAATGGCCGGAGCTAGCCACTTACGCCTTGGAGATCTTGTCATACCCCGCAGCCAGCGTTCTGTCTGAACGTGTGTTCAGCGCTGCTGGTGGTGTGCTGACAGATAAGCGCACGCGGCTCTCCACTGATAATGTAGACAGACTCACGTTCATAAAGATGAACAAATCATGGATCCGAAACGACTTTTCTACCCCTGTGTCATCCTGGGGAGAGTAAAAGCTTGATGATTGGTTAAAATCACCCTACCAACCGTTTTAAGCTTTCAAATTACTAATCATGTTTATCTGTATCTTGACTGGAAAATAATTTGGGCTTTGTAGCAGTGTGCAGCACTGATCCTATTAGCCCATCTATATTAAGATCCACCAGATTTAAAATTAATAATAATTTTTAGCTGCATCTAGCCGGAAAATAATTTTGGGGCTCCGAGATGCGCAAGACACATAAGTGCCTTCTTGCTGCACTACCTGCAACATGACCCTCATATTGTCAGAATTCGAAGTAATCATGACTACTGGGTTGCCACACTCTTAGATCCCCCAAACTTTTCGATCAACCTTTTCATTTTAATAAAGACCAAAAAAATGGTCATTTTTGAAATTATAAGCATTAGCAGGTTATTAGAAACTGAAATCAAACAGTTTTCAACTCAAAACTTTATTCTAGGTGATGTTATATTTTTACATAGGACCCCTTGTTCGAAAGGAGCTTCTGAACTCTCTCGTCCATTGAATTTGTCAGATTTTGGATGGTTTCTGCTTCAATTGTTTTGCATGAGGACAGAATACCCTCCCAGAGCTGTTGATTAGATGTGAACTGCCTCCCGCCATCATAGACACTCCTTTTGATGATGCTCCAGAGGTTCTGAATGGGGTAGAGGTCAGGGGAGCATGGGGGTCACACCATAAGTTTGTCCCCTTTTATGCCCATATCAGCCAGAGATGCAGATGTTTTATGTGCAGCATGAGATGGTGCATTATCATGCAAAAAAATGATCTTGCTGTGAAATACATGGTTCTTCTTCTTGAACCATGGCAGGAAGTGCTGTTTGAGAAAATCCACATACATTATGGAGTTCATCTTTAGCGCCTTCAGGGATCCTAAAGGGGCCGACAATCTCTCTCCCCATGATTCCAGCCCAAAACATTACTCCACCTCCTCCTTGTTGGCGCTGTAGCCGTGTTTGCGTGGGGTGTCCATCAACCAGCTATCCTCCACTCCATCCATCTGGACCATCGAGCGCTGCACGGCACTCATCCGTGAACAAAACAGTTTTGAAATCAGTCTTCATGTAATGTTTGGCCCACTGGAGCCGTTTCTGCTTGTGCGAAGTGGATAGAGGAGGTCGACAGGATGGCATATGCACAGCTGCAAATCTCTGAAGGACCCTGCATCTTGTTGTTCGGGCGACATTGGAGGCACCAGCAGCTTCAAAAACTTGTCTGCTGCTATGACAAGGCTTTTTTGCCGCTGCTCTTTTAACCTGACGTAATTGCCTGTAGGAAAGAGTCCTCAATTTGCCCTTATCAGCACGCACACGTGTGTACTGTGAATCAGCTACATACTTCTTGATTGCCAAGACACTTCATCCTGATCATCGCACAATGTTGATTGTAGTCATGCCTTGACCTAAACACTCCACAATTTGTTGCTTCTCAGCAGCCGACACATCCTTTTTCTTTCCCATTTTGGCAGAAAATGTAGGCTGCTTAATAATGTGAGACAGCCTTCTTAAGTAGTCTTGCCTTTCATTCGACACACCTGCCAAACTAATTAGCACATGTGTCTACAATTGCTTACAGTGATATAAAGAGCCCTGACACACATCACCATCAATGAGTTTAACTGACAAACAAACAAATTCTTCCCTTATCACTCCTAAACACTTTTTGCATAATAATTTGGAACACAGTGTACATGTGCTTTTCCACAAAACACCAGTGGTTCATGTAGTGAATCTTACAGTTCTAACTTGCCAACCGTGGTCTGTATGGAGTTGTTCAATAAAGGGCCCAAAATTAAGATAACATAGATGGGAGAGGTCTCTATGAATAGGAATTCCTAAGTATTTGATACCCTGTGAGGGCCAGGCAAAGGGAAAGTTGGACTGGATGGAATCTTATATGGATTTGGGGAGGGAGACATCGAGGGCCTCAGACTTCGCTGCATTGATTTTAAAATTTGACCAAGTAACAAAGTGATCTATTTCAGCCATAACAGCATGGATGGATATATGTGATTGAGTGATATATACTAGTACATCATCAGCAAATAGAGAGCACTTGTACTCGGTGCCTCCCACCTCAATCCACCTAATATTGGGGTTATGGCGAATTGATGAGAGCAGGTGCTCCGTCACTAGGATGTATAAGAGAGGGGACAGAGGACATCCCTGCCTTGTCCCATTGGTGATTGTGAAAGGTGATGAAAATGTTCTGATGCACCCCCTGGGCCTTGGGACACCCGGAGCTGGACCCTTTTTGGTGGATGCTGGTGGTTGTAGTCTTCATGGCGGCGACCCGGTTCCGTGGCTCAGGGTGGTCAAACCAGTGGCGGAACTATTTATGTGGTTTTGATGTTTAAATGTCCGACTACGCCACCCGTGGATTGCGGTCAGAGTGAACCGCCGCTGCAGGGCAGACCGCTGAGGCTGGTGTTGTGGGTGCAGCAGAGCGTAGCATAACTCCCCACGGGAGGAGTATAGCCTCAGGGCAGTGTATGCGGAGGATGGGGGTGATGGTGCAGGGCAGCAGCAGTAACGACACGGAGTCAGTGATGCAGTCCAGGGCCTTTACTCACAGTTCTTATTATCCAGACCACGTCTGCAGGTAACGGCTGCCCACGTCGTACTGTGCTCACCAGGTGAGGGGCTCAGACAACTCCCAGATAACTTTGGAGCGCTTCACAGGACCCCCTTTGTGTGTCCTTTGTCTGGCCTTTCTTACCAACCCTTCTGTCCGGGTGCCTCGGGCCTCCTCTTGGTAAACTTGGCGCCAGTTTCCCTGACCCTATGTGCTGCCCTCCTAGCGGGTGTAGCGAGGGGCTGCGCCACATAAAATGTCACAGCCTCCGGTTTCTAGCTGAGGGTCGTTTCCTGCCTCCACTAGTTTCGGGGACCGGTCTCCCCCTTTGGCCTGACCCCTCCATGCAGGTGGATTCGGGCGTGTGGTGGCGACTCGCCCGTCCGCACCCCTGGGATCCCTTCGTTCCTCGTTCCTGGAGCCTTCTCCGCTCCTCTTCCTTCCTTCTCCCTCTTCCAGGCCTGGGCCTCTGTTACTAGGCCCGCCTCCGGAGCAGAGCTCATGCAGAGCCCCTGCTCCCTGCCACTTCTGCTCAGACTTCTCTGCACTGAACTAAGATGGTGCCCACCTTTTATACTCCCTTCTCAATGTACCCAGGAACTGCTTCCTCCCTGCTCCTGCACTACAGGGTTCCCCTTCCTCAGTGTTCCCTCCCCCCACTCCAGCCAGGGACAGGGACTGTCGTGCCCATCTCAGGGGCATATTGGTCGCCCTGCCCCACGGCAATGTGGTGTAATGCATGCAGTTGTCGGGTCCTGATCCACACTCCATCCTTACCTGAGAGTGAGATATCACACCTCTGGGTGAGGTGCAATACCTCTGTAGCAACCGAGCCCTCAGGGTGCTACAGTTCCATTTATCTTCAGCCTAGGTGACGTATTGCGATACAGGGCCGTGATTTTGGCTATAAAAGGGTCCCCTAGACCCCTACCCCAAGCTTTTTAAGAGAATCATATATGGCGTGCCAGGAGACTCTATGGAATGCTTTCTCAGCATCCAACGAGAGTATCTAATTACAAATTTTTAACTGCATCTAGCCCAGGAAATACTTTGTGCCTAGTAGCAGAGTGTGCTAGTCAGCGGATTATCCCGGCTGTTAAGCAAGCTACACCACCTGTAGTTTGAACACTTAATTTTTTCAAAGGAAATGCTTCGGGACCACGGGATACTCAGTGAAGAGCATCAGGAGGCACCCCAAGGCATAGGGGCTGGGACTGGCAGTAGGATGCCTTGCGGTGGACAGCCGAGCTTGATCCTTATAAAAGCTTTTTAACTGCAGCAGCTTTAGTGGACGCTACTGGAGCTGGAATTACGCGGCTGCTGGCATGAGACTTGCCCTCCAATAGATCCTTGTAAATGGATTTAAAGTGTATTCATTCAAATTAGAGAGACAATTTAAATTAAAAAGCTTAGAGCTGCCTCCACCACAGGGGGGCTCGCTCGACCCACCAGCGGACAGGCACCAGTATTGGGAGAGGGGGGCTGGCCGTCAGGGTTCACCGCGGCTCTGGCACAAACCCGGCGACACGGAGGTGGCACGGGCAGGAGCGGACTGAACGTGTCGGCTTCTCACTTTTTGGATTTTAGAAGGGCATGACATGCCTATATCTGTGTCTCCCCCTCCTTTTACTCCTCCACCTCTTTTCTTTTCTCATGACTATATGTACTTGTCACTTTTCCATGTGTTAGTTGTGTCTTCTGAGCAGTTTGTCAGCTTTTGGACACCTTTGAAGGTGTTTTCTGTGTTTCTATGTGTTTTTGTTTGCCTGCCATGGGTTTTAACGGTGTTCGAAGGTGTTCGACGAACAGTTCGGCGAACACTCGGGTGTTCGACGAACCGAACCGAACTCGAACACTACGGGGGTGGCTCAACACTAGTCATAACATCCCACGTCGCACTGTGCTCACCAGGTGAGGGGCTCGGCCTAATCCCAGATAACTTTGGAGCGTTTCACAGGACCCCCTTTTTGTGTCCTTTCTCTGGCCTATCATACCCCACCAGTGACCACGCTTCTGTCCGGCTGCCTCGGGCCTTGGCAGGTAAACGTTGGCCTCCGTTTCCCCTGACCCTATGTGGTGCCTTCCTAATGGGTATGGCAAGGGGCTGCGCCACATAAAGTGTCACAGCCTCCGGTTTCTAGCTGAGGGTAGTTCCCCGCCTCCACTAGTTTCGGGGACTGGTCTCCCCCTTTGGCCTGACTCCTCCACTCAGGTAGATTCGGGCGTGTGGTCGATACCAGCCGGTCCACACCCCTGGGGTCCCCTCTTTCCTTGTTCCTGGAGCTACTCCGCTCCGCTTCCTTCCTTCTCCTTCCTCCAGGCGTGGGCCTCAGTTGCCATGCCCGCCTCTGGAGCAGAGCTCGTGCAGAGCCCCTGCTCCCTGTCACCTCTCTTCCGACTCTCCTCCTCAAAATGGTGCCCACCTTTTATACCTTCTTCTTAGTGCACCCAGGAACTGCTTCCTCCCTGCTCCTGCACTACAGGGTTCACCTTCCTCGGTGTTCAAGCCCCCCACTCCAGCCAGGGACAGGGACTGTCGTGCCCATCTCAGGGGCATATCGGTCGCCCTGCCCCCCGAAATGTGGTGTAATGCATGCAGGTGTCGGGGTCCTCATCCACACTCCATCCTTACCAGAGAGTAAGATATCACACCTCTGGGTGAGGTGCAATACCTCTGTAGCAACCGAGTATACGCCGTACGCACCACACACACTGTGTACGCTGTACGTACCACACATAAACTCTGTATACGCACCACACATACACACCCTGTATACGCCGTACGCACCACACAAACACTGTATACGCCGTACGCACCACACACACACAAACTGTATACTTCGTACGCACCACACACATACACACTGTATACTCCATACGCACCACACACACACTCTGTATATGCCGTACGCACCACACACACACTGTATACGCCGTACGCACCACCACACACACACACTGTATGCACCATACGCACCTCACACACACTGTATACGCCGTATGCAACACACACACACACACTGTATACGCACCACACACACACTGTATACGCTGTACGCTCCACATACACATACACACTGTATATGCTGTACGCACCACACACACACATACTGTATACGTCGTACACAGCACACACACACACTGTATACGCCGTACGCACCACACACACACACATACAAACAAAAACACTGTATATGCCAGACGTACCACACACAAACACTGCATACGCCGTACGCACTACACACTCACACACACGGTATACGCACCACACACACACTGTAAATGCCGTACGCACCACACACACACTGTATACGCCGTATGCAACACACACACACACTGTATACGCTGTACGCTCCACATACACATACACACTGTATATGCTGTACGCACCACACACACACATACTGTATACGTCGTACACAGCACACACACACACTGTATACGCCGTACGCACCACACACACACACATACAAACAAAAACACTGTATATGCCAGACGTACCACACACAAACACTGCATACGCCGTACGCACTACACACTCACACACACGGTATACGCACCACACACACACTGTAAATGCCGTACGCACCACACACACACTGTATACGCCGTATGCAACACACACACACACTGTATACGCACCACATACAAACACTGTATACGCCGTACGCACCACACACACATACTGTATGTGCCGTACGCACCACATACACTGTATACGCCGTACGTACCACACACACACTGTACACGCTGTACGCAACACACACTGTATACGCACCAGACATACACTGTATATGCTGTATGCACCACACACACACACACTGTTTACACCATACGCACAACACACATACACACTGTATACGCCATACGCACCACACACACTGTATACGCCGTATGCACCACACACACACTGTATACACCGTACGCACGACACACAGACACTGTATACGCCGTACGCACCACACACACACACTCTGTAAAACCCACACGCACGCACCACACACACACTGTATATGCCGTACGCACCACACACACTGTATACGCCGTACGCACCACCACACACACACTGTATATGCCGTACGCACCACACACACAATTTATATGCCGTATGAACCACACACTGTATACGCCATATGCACCACACACACACTGTATACACCGTATGCACCACACACACACTGTATACGCAACACACACACTGTATACGCTGTACGTACCACACACACACTGTATATGCTGTACGTACCACACACACACTTTATACGCCGTACGCACCACACACACACTGTATACGCTAGACGCACCACACACACACACTGCATACACCATACTCACCACACACACACAGTATATGTACCACACACACACTGAATATGCCTTGCGCACCACACACACACTGTATACGTCGTATGCACCACACACACACTGTATACGCCGTATGCACCACACACACACACTGTATACGCACCACACACACACACACACACACACTGTATATGCCGTACGGACCACCACACACACACTGCATATGCCGTACGCACCACACACACTGTATATGTCGTACGCACCACACACACACATACTGTATACGGACCACACACACACTGTATACACCGTACGCACGACATACATACACACTGTATACGCCATACGCAACACACAAACACACATACAGTATAGGCATCACCACACACACACACTGTATACGCCGTACGCACCACACACACACTGTATATGCCGTACGTACCACACACACTGTATACACCGTACGCACCACACACACACTGTATACGCAACACACACACTGTATACGCTGTACGCACGACATACATACACATTGTATACGCCATACGCAACACACACGCATACTGTATACGGCCAACACACACACACACTGTATACACCGTACTCACGACATACATACACACTGTATACGCCGTACGCATCACCACACACCCACACTTTGTATACGCAATACGCACCACACACACACTGTATACGCCGTACGCACCACACACACACATTGTATACGCCGTATGCACCACACACACACACACATTGTATACGCCGTACGCACCAGACACACACACACTCTATACGCTGTACGCACCACCACACACACTCTGTATACGCCGTACGCACCACACACACACTGTATACACAGTACGCACCACACACACACATACTGTATACACTGTACGCACCACACACACACAATGTATATGCCGTGTGCACCACATACACACACACTATATACGCATCACACACGCACACACTGTATACGCCGTACGCACCACAAACACACACTGTATACGCCGTACGCACCATAGACACTTTATATGCCATACGCACCACCACACACACACACACACACACTGTATATGCCGTACGCACCACACACACTGTATACGCCGTACGTACCACACATATACACTTTATACGCCGTACACGCACCACACAAACACAAACTCAATACGCACCACACACACACACACACACTGTATGCGCCGTATGTACCACACAAACACTGTATACGCCATACGCACCACACACACACCGCATATGCCGTACACACCACACACACACACTGTATACGTCGTATGCACCACACACATACTGTATATGCCGTACGAACCACACACACACACTCTTTACACTGTACGCACGACATACACACAAACTGTATACGCCGTACGCACCACCACACACACACTCTGTATACGCAGTACGCACCACACACACTGTATACACCGTGCGAACCACACACACACACTGTATACGCCGTACGCTCCACACACACACACTGTATACGCCGTACGCACCACACACACACACTCTGTATAAACCGTACGCACCACACACACACACTCTGTATAAACCGTACGCACCACACACACACACTGTTTATGCCGTACGCACCACACACACTGTATACGCTGTACGCACCACCACACACACACTGTATACGCCGTACGCACCACCACACACACACCCTGTATACGCCGTATGCACCACACACACACTGTATACGCCATACGCACCACCACACACACACACTATGTATACACAGTACGCAACACACACACACTGTATACACCGTGCGAACCACACACACACACACACACATTATATACGCCGTACGCTCCACACACACACTCTGTATAAACCGTAGGCACCACACACACACACACTGTATATGCTGTACGCACCACACACACACACTGTATACGCTGTACGCACCAAACACACACACACTGTATACGCAGTACGCACCACACACACACAATGTATATGCTGTATTCACGTCACACTGTATACGCCGTACGCACCACACACACACACTGTATACTCTGTACACACCCCCCACACACACACTGTATACGCTGTATGCACCACACACACACGCACACACTGTATACGTCGTACGCACCACATACACACACACACACACTGTATACGCCGTACGCACCACATACACACACACACTGTATACGCCGTACGCACCACATACACACACACACACTGTATATGCCATACGCACCACACACACACTGTATACGCCGTACACACCACACACACTGTATACGCTGTACACACCCCCCCCACACACACACTGTATACGCTGTATGCACCACACACCCGCACACACTGTATACGCCGTACGCACCACATACACACACACACTGTATACGCCGTACGCACCACATACACACTGTATACGCCGTACGCACCACCACACACACACTAGTTACGCCATACGCACCACCACATACACACTAGTTACGCCGTATGCAACACACACACACACATACACTGTATACGCACCACACACACACACTGTATATGCCGTACGCACCACACACACTGTATACGGCATATGCACCACACACATACACACTGTATACGCAACACACACGGTATACGCCATACGCACCACACACACACTGTATACGCACCACATATACCCACACTGTATACGCCGTACGCACCACACACACAAACTATATACTACGTATGCACCACACACATACACACTGTATACACCATGCGCACCACACACACACACACTCTGTATATGCCATACACACCACACACACACTGTATACGCCGTACGCACCACCACACACACACCCTGTATACGCCGTATGCACCACACATACACACTGTATACGCCATACGCACCACTACACACACACACTATGTATACACAGTACGCACCACACACACACTGTATACACCGTGCGAACCACACACACACACACATTATATACGCCGTACGCTCCACACACACACTCTGTATAAACCGTAGGCACCACACACACACACTGTATATGCTGTACGCACCACACACACACACTGTATACGCTGTACGCACCACACACACACACACACTGTATACGCTGCCCGCACCACACACACACACACACACTGTATACGCAGTACGCACCACACACACACAATGTATATGCTGTATTCACGTCACACTGTATACGCCGTACGCACCACACACACACACTGTATACGCTGTACACACCCCCCCCACACACACTGTATACGCTGTATGCACCACACACACACGCACACACTGTATACGCCGTACGCACCACATACACACACACACTGTATACGCCGTACGCACCACATACACACACATACTGTATACGCCGTACGCACCACATACACACACACACACTGCATATGCCATACGCACCACACACACACTGTATACGCCGTACGCACCACACACACACACTGTATACGCTGTACACACCCCCCACACACACTGTATATGCTGTATGCACCACACACACACGCACACACTGTATACGCCGTACGCACCACATACACACACACACTGTATACGCCGTACGCACCACACACACACACACTGTATATGCCATACGCACCACACACACACTGTATACGCCGTACGCACCACCACACACACTGTATAAGCCGTACGCACCACCACACACACACTAGTTACGCCATACGCACCACCACATACACACTAGTTACGCCGTATGCAACACACACATACACTGTATACGCACCACACACACACACACTGTATATGCCGTACGCACCACACACACTGTATACGCCGTACGTACCAAACACACACACACACACTGTATACGCAACACACACGGTATACGCCATACGCACCACACACACACTGTATACGCACCACATATACCCACACTGTATACGCCGTACGCACCACACACTGTATACGCCGTACGCACCACACACACAAACTATATACTACGTATGCACCACACACATACACACTGTATACACCATGCGCACCACACACACACACACTCTGTATATGCCATACACACCACACACACACACACTGTATACGCCGTATGCACCACCACACACTGTATACACCATACGCACGACACACATGCACACTGTATAAGCCATACGCACCACACACACACTGTATACGCCGTATGCACCACACACACTGTGTACGCTGTACGTACCACACACACACACACTGTATATGCCGTACGCACTACACACACACACTGTATACGCCGTATGCACCCCACACACACACTCTATATATGCCGCATGCACCACACACTGTATACACTATACGCACCCCACACACACACACACACACACTGTATACGCTGTACGCACCACACACTGTAGGCGCCGTACGCACCACACACACACACTGAATACGCACCACACACACACTGTATGCACCGTACGCAAGCCACACATACACACTGTATATGCCATACGCACCACACACACATTGTACGCGTCGTACGCACCACCACACACATACACACTCTGTATACGCCGTACGCACCACACACACTGTATACGTCGTACACACCACCACACACACACACTGTATACCCCGTACGCACCACACACACACTGTATACACCGTACGCACCACACACATACTGTATACGCTGTATGCACCACACACACACTCTGTATATGCCGTACGCACCACACACACACTGTATACACCATACGCACCACACACACACTGCATACGCCGTACGCACCACCACACGCACACACTCTGTATACGCCGTACGCACCACACACACTGTATACGTCGTACACACCACCACACACACTGTATACACCGTACGCACCACACACATACTGTATACGCTGTATGCACCACACACACACTCTGTATATGCCGTACGCACCACACACACACTGTATACACCATACGCACCACACACACACTGCATACGCCGTACGCACCACCACACGCACACACACTGTATACGCCGTACGCACCACACACTGTATACGCTGTACGCACCACATACACACACACTGTATACGCCGTACGCACCACATACAGACACACACTGTATATGCCGTACACACCACACACACACTGTATACGCCGTACGCACCATAGACACTGTATGTGCCGTACGCACCACCACTGTATACGCAGTATGCACCACACACACACACTGTATACACCGTACGCACCACACTCACACACAAACTGTATAAGCCGTACGAACCACACATACGCAATGTATACGCCGTACGCACGACACACACGCTATATACACCGTACGCACCACACACACACTGTATACGCCGTACACACCACACACACTGTATACGCCGTATGCACCACACACATACACACTGTATACGGCATATGCACCACACACATACACACTGTATACGCCGTATGCAGCCTCTTGCGCGGTACCACCAGCGGAACACTGTTGCGAACACGCCGTACACGCCGCACACACTGCCGCTGGGATCAGCCGAATGATTCACTGACCGCCGCCATCTTTGTACAGGAGGAGCACATGCACAGTTTTAATATGACCCCCCTATCTGCCTGCACAAAGATGGCGAGAGTCTGATTTACTACGCGGGGAGACAGCTCAAACGAGAGAGCACATGAGGGAAGAAGACAGCACAGGGGTGGAGAGAGAGAGCAGACAAGGAGGAGAGCACATGGGGTAAACAGGTCAAAGTACCAGGGCCCTGAGCAGGCGGGGGTGGGCCCACTCGCCGTCAGGCACTCCGCCGCGCTATGGGACCCATGAGTTGAGGAGAGCGGTGTCAGCGTCTGCTCCCTTCCGCTTGCTCAGGGCCCCGGCAGCCGGTACAATACTTACCGCTCCCCGTGCCTCCGCAGCAGCTCCGGTCTCTTCCTCTGACTGCGACGTCTCAGGTCAGAGGGTGCGATGACATCTTTCCACCGCGCCCTCTGCTGAGCCATCACCAGCAGCGCAGAGTAGGAAGATGCCGGCGACGGTGGAGCCCAGAGCTGGGCAGCGCCAATACGTGAGAAGTGAGGTGAGCATTTGATTTTTTTTTTTAATGTATGGAGGCGTGCGGCATTATAAGGGAGGGGGGTGGTGGGTGACATCCTGCATGGGCCATTATAAAGGGGGGGAAATGACATCCTGCATGGGCCATTATAAGGGAGGAGAAGTGACATCCTGCATGGGTCATTATAAGGGGGGGTGACATCCTGCATGGGACATTAAAAGGGGGGGAGTGACATCCTGCATGGGACATTAAAAGGTGGGGGAGTGAAAATCTGCATGGGGCATTAAAAGGGGGGGGAGTGACATCCTGCATGGGGCATCATAAGGGGGAGTGACATCCTGCATGGGATATTATAAGAGTGGGTGACATCCTACATGGGGCATTATAAGGGGGGTGACATCCTGCGTGGGGCATTATAAGGGGGGGGCAGCCTGCGTGGGGCATTATGTGAGGGGAATAGCCTGCATGAGGCATTATGTGGGGGGAACAGCCTGCATGAGGCATTATGTGGGGGCACAGCCAGCAAGGAGTGTTATAAGGGGGCCAGTATACTGTATGGAGCATTTTATGGGGGCCAGTATACTGTGTGGAGCGATTCGCCGGTTTCCGAGCTATTGTGGAATTTACAATATATATTAGTCATGTAAAGTAAGAAGTGAAATCTTTGGCTTGTACTATATATATATTTCTCTGCGGTATCTGTGCATCATGAATCGTGATATGTGTTAAAGGGGCCCACTGAGACTCTTTCGCTCAGGGTCCACAAAAACCTGGAGCCGGCCACGGCTCTCCCGACATCTTCTGTGATGCTGTCTTTGCATCTCCTGACATCCTTTGTGCTGCTCAGTGCGGCTCAGATTCAAATGAGCTAATTACAGGGACTCGAGCAGCACGCTCGTCCATCACTAATGAAGGAATTGAGGGTAAACTGATTAAATTTGCTGATGACACAAAGCTAGGAGGGATAGCTAATACTAGAGAAGAGAGAGAGAGGATTCAAAAAGACCTAAATAAACTGGAGCAGTGGGCAGCAACTAACAGAATGGTTTTTAACAGGGAAAAATGCAAAGTACTACATCTGGGCAATAAAAATGAAAAAAATCATATACAAAATGGGAGGAATAGAGCTAAGCAACAGTACATGTGAAAAAGACTTAGGTATACTAATAGATCATAGACTGAACATGAGTCAACAGTGTGATGCAGCAGCAAAAAAGGCAAATACAATTCTGGGATGTATTAACAGAAGCATACAGTCTAGATCACGTGAAGTCATTATCGGACTTTACTCCTCTTTGGTCAGACCTCATCTGGAATACTGCGTCCAGTTTTGGGCACCACATTTTAAAAAAGACATCTACAAACTGGAGCAAGTTCGGAGAAGAGCGACCAGAATGGTGACCGGTCTGCAAACCATGTCCTATGAGGAACGGTTACAGGATTTGGGAATGTTTAGCTTGCAAGAAAGAAGACTGAGAAGAGACTTAATAGCTGTCTACAAATATCTCAAGGGCTGTCACATTGTAGAAGGATCATCTTTATTCTCATTTGTACAAGGAAAGACTAGAAGCAATGGGATGAAACTGAATGGGAGGAGACACAGATTAGATATTAGAAAAAACTTTTTGACAGTTAGGGTGATCAATGAGTGGAACAGGCTGCCACGAGAGGTGGTGAGTTCCCCTTCAATGGACGTCTTCAAACAGAGGCTGGACAGACATCTGTCTGAGATGATTTAGTGAATCCTGCTTTGAGCAGGGGGTTGGACCAGATGACCCAGGAGGTGCCCTCCAACTCTACCATTCTATGATTCTATGATTATTATTTATTTTTAGAGAAGTTGATAAAAGTAGATCATTAAAATTGTTGTCCTATTTCAAAAATTACTCCATAGACTTAGGGGTTTAAAAAAAACAAAAACACAAAAAACTGAGGTTTTACTCTCTTTTTCTTTTTTGATTGGCTGCAGCTGTGAAGTTGTGTCTGCAGCGCTGTAGTCAATCACTGAACTCAGCGTCTGATGTAGACGTCACAAGCCACTGAGCTCGGTGATAGCTTACAGCACTGTAGACAATCAACAAAGGCGAGAGCAGTGGCAAGAGGCATTGTTGGACCCCGATAGAGTGAGTAAGGTTATGTACACACTATGTCTTTTTCAGGATTATTTTGCTTGGCAAACACCTGAAAAAGTGCAAAAACATGCAAAAAAGAATGAAATGATCAGCAACGTAAAAATGACTTGTGCATAAGTTGACTCTTTCAGCTTCTTCTAACCCATACATGTCAAATTCTGGCCCATGGGTCAAATCTGGCCTGCATGGTGATTATACTTGGCCCGCGACACCAGAACCACCAACCCTATGTGGGCCCATTATACTGTATGGAGGACTGTGTGGGGCTCATTATACTGTACTGAGGACTGTGTGGGGCCCATTATACTGTATGGAGGACTATGTGGGGCTCACTCATTATACTGTATGGAGGACTATGTGGGGCCCATTATACTGTATGGAGGACTATGTGGGGCCCATTATGTGACGGGTAGATACCACACATAGTGTTGTGCTTGAGAAGCATCCAGTAACCAGGGGGGTTAAAAGGGTGCAACTAAGGGTGAGTGGCCAGGCCGTCCTCAAAGAGACTGAGTAGAGTCAGTTCTGAGTTGGGAAGCAAGCTGGAAAGATGCATACCTCTTTACCAGGTTGACTAGGGTCCTGGAACACTGTCCCATTGCAACTGCCATCGGGTTGTTCGTGGTAACTTCAGAAGAAAGTAGTGAAGCAAGGAGTTATCTGCTGCAGAGCAGGCGCAGGGACCAAACACCACGTCTGAGGACTGGTGTTATTCTTTGTTCAACTCCACCCGTACCTCACTGCCCTAAGGTAAAAGCCAGGGACACTGTGGACCAGGGACTGTGGAAGAAGCACTGTGCGTGCTGGTGCATTTAAACTGTGCTGTTCTACGCTATTGGAAGGACTATGTGCTACTGTGCTACTGGATAGACTTGTGCTGCTAAGGAAACTGTATTGCTGTACTGGAGCCTGTTGATCAAAGAACATTACATTGTTCTGGCCGTGCTGTGAGAACGAATGTGACTGTTCAACTGTTTATGAAGATTTGTGTCAGATGTGTCTGGTCAGCAATTGAATCTATCGTGTGCCTGAGAGAAGCTGCAGCCTATGGTCCCCCTGGATTCCAACAAATTCATGTAACCAATCTCGCCCCTATCTGAACTTAGGCGGCGTGCGTGTAACAATTATACTGTATGGAAGACTATGTGGGGCGCATTATTCTGTATGGAGGACTATGTGAGGCCCATTATTCTGTATGGAGGACTATGTGGGGCCCATTATTCTGTTTGGAGGAGTATGTGGGGCCCATTATTCTGTATGGAGGAGTATGTGGGGCCCATTATTCTGTATGGAGGACTTTATGGGCCCATTATTCTGTATGGAGGACTATGTGGGGCCCATTATTCTGTATGGAGGAGTATGTGGGGCCCATTATTCTGTATGGAGGAGTATGTGGGGCCCATTATTCTGTATGGAGGACTTTATGGGCCCATTATTCTGTATGGCGGACTATGTGGGGCCCATTATTCTGTATGGAAGACTATGTGGGCCCATTATTCTGTAAGGAGGACTATGTGGGCCCATTATTCTGTAAGGAGGACTATGTGTGGCCCATTAATCTGTATGAAGAATATGTGGGGCCCATTATATTGTATGGAGGACTATGTGGGGCGCATTATTCTGTATGGAGGACTATGTGAGGCCCATTATTCTGTATGGATTACTATGTGGGGCCCATTATTCTGTATGGAGGACTATGTGGGGTGCATTATATTGTATGGAGGACTATGTGGGGCCCATGATATTGTATGGAGGACTATGTGGGGCCCATGATATTGTATGGAGGACTATGTGGGGTCCATTATTCTGTATGGAGGACTATGTGGGGCCAATTATTCTGTATGGAGGACTATGTGGGGCCCATTAATCTGTATGAAGAATATGTGGGGCCCATTATATTGTATGGAGGACTATGTGGGGCCCATTATTCTGTATGGAGGACTATGTGGGGCCCATTATTCTGCATGGAGGACTATGTGGGGCCCATTATTCTGTATGGAGGACTATGTGGGGCCCTTTATTCTGTATGGAGGACTATGTGGGGTCCATTATTCTGTATGGAGGACTATGTGGGACCCATTATTCTGTATGGAGGACTATGTGGGGCCCATTATAGTGTATGGAGGACTATGCGGGGCCGATTATTCTGTATGGAGCACTATGTGGGGCCCATTATTCTGTATGGAGGTGACGCGCCCCCTGGCGCCGGGCCGGTCAGTTCTTTTGGGATAGTCACGGTGGCGTGACCCGGTCCGTGGCCCCAGGCGGGCAATAACAGAGGGAAATAAAGTTTTGGGGATAAAGTTTCGTGATGCCACCCGTGGTATGTGGCTATAGGTGGCCGGCGATGCTGTTCAGATCCACTGAGGCCATTGGTGACGCAGCAGAGATAGTTCAGCTTTCCACGGGTAGAGCTAGGCCCCAGGGCAGTTAAAGAGGTAGCTTTGTTGTTGGTGTAGTGCAAGGCAGGTGACCCAGCAATTAAGTCAAGGTCACAGCGGGGTGCAGTCTTCAATTTTTTACTCACAGTTCTTATGATGTTCCAGGTTACAACTGTCAGCAGGTTATAACAGCCATAGGCGGATTATAATGAGGGCAATCCGGGCGACCGCCCGGGGCCCCGAGCCTGCAGGGGGCCCGCGGCTCCAGGTGGGGTGTCTAATGCCGGATTGCCCTCATTATATGTGCGGGCCGCCGCGGCACATAGCGGTAGCAGTGGCGGGAGGGGGGGGGCCCGGACCGCTCCCCCAGCAGCGGCCGCCGCTACTTCTTCATCGGCCGGGCCAGCACTGCAGCAGTTAACTTCCCTGTGCTGGTCCGGCCGCATCACTGCTAGGAGACACGGCCCTGTGCGCGGCTGTGTCTCCTAGCTGTGACGTCACGCAGTGCGCCCCGGCCTGCAGTGCTGCACCGGAAAAGAGAGAGAGCAGGCAGGAGGAATGGAGCCGGGGAATGGTGAGTGTGTGTGGGCAGATGTGTGTGTGTGTGTGGGCAGATGTGTGTGTGGGCAGGTGTGTGTGTGTGTGTATATGTGTGTGTGTGTGTGTGCATGTGTGGGCAGGTGTGTGTGTGTTTGTGGGCAGGTGTCTGTGTGGGCAGGTGTGTGTGTGTGCGTGTGTGTGTGTGTGTGTGGGCAGGTGTGTGTGTGTGTATGTGTGTGTGTGGGGGCAGGTGTGTGTGTGTGTATATATGTGTGTGTGTGTGTTTGTGGGCAGGTGTCTGTGTGGGCAGGTGTGTGGGCAGGTGTGTGTGGGCAGGTGTGTGTGTGGACAGGTGTGTGTGTGTGTATATGTGTGTTTGTGGGCAGGTGTGTGTGTGTGGGGGCAGGTGTGTGTGTGGGCAGGTGTGTGTGTGTGTGTGGGCAGGTGTGTGTGTGTGTGGGCAGGTGTGGGGGGGGCAGGTGTGTGTGTGTGGGCAGGTGTGTGTCTGTGTGGGCAGGTGTGTGTGTGTGTGTGTATATATGTGTGTGTGTGTTTGTGGGCAGGTGTGTGTGTGGGCAGGTGTGTGTGTGTGTGGGCAGGTGTGTGTGTGTGTATATGTGTTTGTGGGTAGGTGTGTGGGCAGGTGTGTGTGTGTGGGCAGGTGTGTGTGTGTGGGCAGGTATGTATGTGTGTGTGTGTGTGGGCAGGTGTGTGTGTGTGGGCAGGTGTGTGTGTGTGGGCAGGTGTGTGTGTGTGTGTGTGTGTGTGGGCAGGTGTGTGTGTGTGGGCAGGTGTGTGTGTGGGGGGGCAGGTGTGTGTGGGGGGCAGGTGTGTGTGTGGGGGGCAGGTGTGTGTGTGTGGGCAGGTGTGTGTGTGGGGGGGCAGGTGTGTGTGTGGGGGGCAGGTGTGTGTGTGTGGGCAGGTGTGTGGGGGCAGGTGTGTGTATGTGTGTGTGTGGGGGGGGCAGGTGTGTGTTTGTGGGCAGGTGTGTGGGGGCAGGTGTGTGTGTGGGCAGGTGTGTATGTGTGTGTGTGTGTGTGTGTGTGTGGGCAGGTGTGTGTCTGTGTGGGCAGGTGTGTGTCTGTGTGTGTGTATGTGTGTGTGTGGGCAGGTGTGTGTCTGTGTGGGCAGATGTGTGTGTGTGTGTGGGCAGGTTAGAAAGTCTTGCCCTGTTGAACACTACACCTGACTTGAGGCCACCACCTCTTGGTTCTCCAATGTTCTTGCTTCTCTAGGGCTCTTCTCAGATATTCATTATACCAGCTCCCCAGAATACCAAAGCTAGGGTGGGTGACCGCGAGCCCTGGTGGTGGTCATAACTGCGGCCACCCAGGGGCAATACTCCATAACAACAATCCCCTGAGGTGGTGTAGGATGTAAGGACCTATTCACACTACATTCAGCGCTGCATTCAGGTCTTTACACAAGGCTTACAACTGAATCCCTGAAATTCAGGATTGTGCTGTCTGAAATGAGACATCTGAAAGCAGAGCAAATGGAGCCTAAAGATTCAGACTTTAGCCTCGGTTTGCCTTTGTTCAAATCAATGGCTATGTCAAGGCCCATCTGAATGCCATTTTTCAGAGATTTAGATAGAAGTCTGGAAAGAGGAGATGAATGCATTGTAAAATTCAGTGTGAATAGGCCCTTATATCTGGAGTCTTGATATTGATGCCACACGCATTTTACTTGTTTTTAACTTAAAAAAAAAAATACACACACACACAAATTATACACACACACAATACATACACACACACACTATACATACACACACATTATACACACACACACACACTATACATACACACACAGATGTGTGTGTGTGTGGGCAGGTGTGTGTGTGTGGGCAGGTGTGTGTGTGTGTGTGTGTGTGTGTGTGTGTGTGGGCAGGTGTGTGTGTGTGATGTCTGTCTGTTTGTGTGTGTGTGTGTGTGTGTGTGGGCAGATGTAATTGTGTGATGTCTGTTTGTATGTAATGTGTTTCAAATGTGTTTATGCGTGTCTGTATATGTTTGTGTGTGTGTATGACTGCATGCGGCCTCCTGCTGAGTATAGTTGGCGCCGTGCGGCCTCCTGATGTCTCTGGGGGGGGCGCCGTGCGGCCTCCCGCTGTGTATAGATGGCTACGTGCGGCCCCCCGCTGTGTATAGATGGCTATGTGCGGCCCCCCGCTGTGTATAGACGGCGCCGTGCGGCCCCCCGCTGTGTATAGATGGCTACGTGCGCCCCCCGCTGTGTATAGATGGCTAATTGTGGCCCCCCCGCTGAGTATAGATGTTGCCGTGCGGCCTCCTGCTGTGTATAGATGGCTACGTGCAGCCTCCTGCTGAGTATAGATGGCGCTGTGCGGCCTCCTGCTGTCTCTGGGGGGAGCGCCGTGCGGCATCTATACTCAGCAGGAGTCCGCACGTAGCCATCTATACACGTATACTTAGCAGGAGGCCGCATGTAGCAATCTATACGGCGCCATCTATACACAGCGGGAGGCTGCACGGCGCCATCTATACACAGCGGGAGGCCGCACGGCGCCATCTATACACAGCGGGAGTCTCAGTGCTTTACAAGAGCAGTCAATAAATTCTGCTTGACTAATTCTGAGCACCATAAAGTCTGGTTTGCTTCTAACCTGCTGTCTTCATTTTCAGCTTGCTGAATTCTAACTCATTTACTGTCATTCGAGACGATGCCTTTGCTGGTCTCTTTCACCTTGAATACCTGTAAGTGCTCCACTTAATGTCATATTTTTGATTCTGTTCTTCATCTTTTGGCATGTGCAATTGTATGAGCAAGTATTCATATGAATTTATGACCTACTTAAACCTTTGAGGACCTTAAATTTTATTCAATCAAATTTTTTTCCAGTTTAAAACTATGGGACATATATGTGCCTTGGTCCTCAAAGGGTTTTTAAAGGGGCTGCAAACATAAATACGAAAAAAATAATTCAATTAGTGCTTTTTGTGTTCATTTAATTTTTATTTGAAGTCCATTTTTTTTATATACCTTGAAATTAAGCCCTACCCCATGGAATGAAGCCCTACCTACATGACATCTCAGAGCTTCATGGATCCCGCTTGTGAGGTGCCTGTCCGTCACTACTATTCAGTTTTAGGGTCCACTCACTAAGCCATATATTCTCTCATGCAACAGAATAGGGCCAATTATGCTAATGACACTCGGCTCAAACTCTGTCAGAGCTTCAAATGAGTGTGATCCAATTCTCTCGCAGCACAGATATGGAGAAGATGGAGAACTTAATTTCTCCATCTTCTCCATATTCTCTGTGAGTGATCATCGGACTGCACTTGGATGGCATCCGAGTGCAGTCCAATGTTTTACGTGCACCCATAGACTTGTATGGGTGCACATGGTTCGAATATCGAATGAGATTATTTTCTCATGCCAATAATCGCACTGTCCCATAGTATAACATAGGGCCGAGTCCTATCCGATAAAACATCACATAGCATTCGGCCGTGTTATACGACAGTGTGAGCGAGCCCTTAGAGTCAAGGAATATTTACATGCAGATGATGATATTACTCTCCAAGTGTATATTTTTTTAGGCGAGTTCATAGTAAATGCTTTGCCTTTTTGACATGTGATCAACTAAAGAACAAGAAAGATTTAGGACCTCCCCTATAGAGAAACGGAAAATAGTTTGGAGGACTTGCATGTCCTTTTTTATTTATTATGAGAAAATCATAAAAGATCCCGTTTTTTAACCATGCTGTGACTTTCTGCTGAGGGAGAGGGAGAGAGCTGCCCTATTCAGAGTCTGTAATAAGACCTGCTGACAAAAGTGTTGAAGATACAGTCTAATGTGAATTAACAATGAAAAAAAGTTAATTTCACAAATGGCTTGTATTTTTTTTAATACAAACTTTTTTGTCTTTACAGCTCCTTTAAAGGGAATCTGTCATCAGGTTTTTGCCACCTAATCTGAGAGCAGCATAATGTAGCGTTAGAGGCACTGATTCCAGTAATGTGTCACTTACTGGGCTGCTTAGTGTTATTTTGATAAAATCATTGATTTGTCAGAAGGTAATTATCACTAGATGACTAGTAAGTTCTGTAGGACTCCACCCCATCACTGATCAGTAGATTTCTGTGTACACTGAGCATGGGCAGAAAGCTGCCAATCAGTGGTGTGGGTGGGGCTATACAGAGAGCTGCTAGATCTGCAGCAGATAAAATGGTGATTTTCTCAAAATGACAACAAGCAGCTGAAAAAGTGACACATCGCTGGAATCAGGGTATCTGCCCCAATATTGTGCTGCTCTCAGATGAGGCAGCACAATTAATATTGTGCCAAATTAATTTCCCGTGAACTATCACATGATCTATCACAGGGGATCATGTGACATGTCACGTGATAAATCAGGTGTGTGGGGGGGGGGCGCGTCTTCTAAACTGCCCGGGGCCCTTGCTGCTCTTAATCCACCCCTGATAACAGCCCATCGAGTCCAGTGTCCTCCGGGGAAGTGATCCAGCCAACTCTCAGACAACTTGGGTGCACTTGATTGGGACCCCCTTCTTGTGTACCTTTCCTGGGTCGTTTCTCTCTACACTGGCTCTCGCCCTCCTGCCCTGCGCCTCACACACAATGTCCTGAGCCAGTGGCCGCGTGCCTTGTCGAGCGATGTCCTCTCTGTCCCCTTGGTCCTATATGGCCACCCTTTCAGCAAATGTGTGTGGTTTTGGCTATGGAACTTAGAGATACCGCAGCCTCTGGTTTGATAGCTGAGTCTTGTAGTCCTCCACTAGTCTGGGGCCGATCCCCTAATGCGACCTGATCCCTTCTCCCGACTACGGTCGGAGTGAGTTCGGGCGCATGGGTGGACTCAGCACTTCCCGTGCCCCTAGGATCCCTTGTCTGTCTCTGGAGCCCTTCTCTGACTCCCTCGCTCCTCTTGTTCTCTCTCCTACTGGGCCCTCAGTCTGCCTGAACCCAACTCCTCAACGGTCCTCACTCACTGGGCTCTTCTAGATGTTTTTACTTGTCTTTTTATACTGTCTGTCATGTGACCCACATCACTAACTGTCGCTCTACGTGGTCCCCTCTACCTTCAGTCTTTCCTTGTGTGCTCCCCTAAACTACTACCTCCACCCATCTCCTCTATCTAGTTCGCTACTCCAGACAGTGACAGGGGCTGTGCTCTCCCTCAGGAGCAATCTCGCCCTTCCCTACTGGAGTGATGTGGTGTTGAATGTGGGTGTGTGGGTCCCGGGTAGTGCTCCCTCCTTACCCGAGAGTGGGGTACCACACCTCTGGCTGAGATGCAGTACCTCTGTGGCGACTGGACCCGCAGGGGCACCACATAGGACTATGTGGGGCCCATTATTCTGTATGAAGGACTATGTGGGGCCCATTATTCTGTATGGGGGACTATGTGGCACCGATTACTCTGTATGGGGGACTATGTGGGGCCCATTATTCTGTATGGGGGACTATGTGGGGCCCATTATACTGTATACTGATTGGCCAAAGACTTTGTCCACGTTTTTCATTTTGGCCCTCTGTGTGTTTGAGTTTGACATCCCTGTTTTAACTGCTTTAGGTTTTCAAAGATGAAAAATGGTTGAAAGAAGTCAGCAAGACGCTCACTATTAACACGCACAATAAAAAATAAAAAATAAATAAATAAAAAAAGATGCCTGTAAAAAAATCTAAAAAGGCACTTCAGGAAAAACACCTCATTGTGTTCCTGAAAATTATTCGGTTGTTTTTTTTGTGTCCCTGAGCCTATGGAGCAATAATCTTTTATATGGGGCAAAACCTTTAAATGATATGTACCTACTGTTGACGGCATTGACGAAATTAAGCCCTTATGTAAACTTAAAAATAAAAAACATATGACTGGATCTTGAAGGCCTAAAGGTGAACAGGTACAGCTAGGATTACATTAGCATTCAGGAGGGGTTTTTTGTATTGTTATAGTAACAGAAAAATTAAACTAAGGCTACTATCACACCATCAGTATTTGGTCAGTATTTTGCATTAGTATTTGTAAGCCAAAATCAGGAGGGGAACAATCAGAGGAAAAGTATAATAGAAACACCTCACCACTTCTGTATTTATCACCCACTGCTGGTTTTGGCTTACACATACTGATGTGAAATACTGACCAAATACTGAACGTGAGAACATAGCCTAAAAGAAATGGATCTGTCACATAATAGACAAAAAAAGGTGATGGACAGAACCAAATGAATATAATCTGGTATTTTTGGTTTCCATTATCATGTCCGTCTTTTTAGCGACAAAAATGTGCAGCATGTTGTACCTGTTCTTCTAGTGAATATAATGAAACTTACGACTGAGCCTCCTAACAAATACATCACAAAGGTGTACCTAGCCTGAGCCTTGAAATTTAGAGTGGGCCCCTGGAGTCAGTTCCACTTGTGGGCCACAGGCACCCCAGTCCGATACTGTATGTAGATATGCCTTGGAGGGATTTAGTCTCAGTAAATATAGTGTAAAGCGGCCTATGAATGCTTTATGATTGCTCATTGCATGATATACTTACTTTATGGGAGATGTTTTCTGTATTTGCCATATGCCTTGTCTGAAACACTTTTTTTTTTACAGATTTCTGGATTACAAATGATGTTTTATATATGAAACAAATTTGCATAATTTAACTTCAGAAAGATGGAGCATTACTATTTTCGGGTCACAAAAAAGAACCTTTGCATGATGTCCAGTCACAGTATGAAAAATGTTCTCTCTTTACTTACAGTGAAACAATTAAATCTCATAGATCCGTGCAGTGTGTAGGTGAGATTCAAGAGGAGAACATGGGCAACATCTGCTGGTCAGACATGGATATTACACATGTGTATGCACTCATCAATACCAAAGAGAACAATTCATTCATGTCACACAAAGTGCCAGTGTAGAGTTATAAGGAAAGTAAGCAAGATGTAAGTATAAAGTGCAAATACAGACTCAATAAAAATTAGCAAAATGAAAGAAAACGTGAAAGAAAGTAAAGGCTACTAACCCATAAATTCACGAGGAACATCAAGAGGAAATTGCCTCGATCCTTAAGGGGTTGAAGAAAAATCTGAAACTAGGAAGCAAAGACCTTTCAAAGATTCCTCACTTGTCCAACTCTGATAATGTACAAAAAAAATCTAAAAATATAACTACATGGGTCAATTCACAATGAACTTTACTTCTTAGGCCACGGCCCCACTATCAGTATTTGCTCAGTATTCAGTCAGTATTTCTTCTCAGATGTGGAAGCCAAAACCAGTCAAGGAACAATCAGAGAAAAGGTATAATAGAAACAAGTGCACCAATTCTGCACTTATCACCCACTCCTGGTCTTGGCTCCCATTCCATAGAAAAAATACTGACCAAATATTGATAGTGGGGACGTGGCCTTAAAGTGAGCCTGTCCGTGCAGAGAAGGCAACAACTGTTGGTACAATTATTGGAAGAAACACAAGATGACTGTCAATCTTTCTCGGTGTGGGGCTCGTTTGAAGTTCACCAATGACCATCTGGATGATCCTGAGGAGGCATGGGAGAAGGTCATGTGATCAGATGAGACCAAAATAGAACTTTTTGGTATCAACTCCACTCGCCATGTTTGGAGGAAGAAGAAGGATGAGTTTAACCCCAAGAACACTGTCCCAACCGTGAAGCATGGTGGGGGAAACTTTGGGGGTGCTTTTCTGCAAAGGGACAGGACAACTGCACCATATTAAAGGGAAGACAGATGGGGGTCATGTATCTCGAGATTTTGGCCAACAACTTCCTTCAGTAAGAGCATTGAAGATGGGTCGTGGCTGGGTCTTCCAGCATGACAATGACCCGAAACACAGCCAGGGCAACTAAGGAGTGGCTCCGTAAGAAGCATTTCAATGTCCTGGAGTTGCCTAAGCAGTCTCCAGACCTGAACCCAATAGAAAATCTTTGGAGGGAGCTGAAACTCAATGTTGCCCAGCGACAGATCTGGAGAAGATCTGTATGAAGGAGGGGGCCAAAACCCCTGCTGCAGTGTGTGCAAACTTGGTCAAGAACTACAGGAAACATTTGACCTCTGTAATTGTAAACAATGGTTTCTGTACCAAATATTAAGTTTTGTTTTTCTATTGCATCAAATGCAAGGAAAAATGCAATAAAATGCAAATTCATTATGTAACAATCATAAAAATTACAGACCTCTCTATTCTTTGTAGGTGGGAACACTTGCAAAATTGGCAGTGCATCAAATACTTATTTTCCCCACTGTACATACAGTAGAGACCAAAAGTTTGGACACACCTTCTCATTTAAAGATTTTTCTGTATTTTCATGACTATGAAAATTGTACATTCACACTGAAGGCATCAAAACTATGAATTAACACATGTGGAATTATATACTTAACAATAAAGTGTGAAACAACTGAAAATATGTCTTATATTCTAGGTTCTTCAAAGTAGCCACCTTTTGCTTTGATGACTGCTTTGCACACTCTTGGCATTCTCTTGATGAGCTTCAAGAGGTAGTCACCAGAAATGGTCTTCCAACAATCTTGAGGGAGATCCCAGAGATGCTTAGCACTTGTGTAACATCCCTGGCGGCGTGCTTGCATGGTGCACCACCTCCCACCATGCAAGACCGCAATCTTACCTGTCAGTCCATGCTGCACTCTTTGCTGCAGTACCTGTTGTGTCCATGTCTGTTGTCTGATTGCTTAGGGCGTCGGCGCAGCTTTCTGCTTGTTTCTTATAGCTACTGTGTGCACAGTCCTAATACGTCCCCAGCCTATTGCTGTGAGTCACTGGATACTTAAACCCCCTCCACCCAGTAGGAGGTGCCTGAGGAACACTTTCTCTCAGTTTGTCCTTTGCAACTGAATTGCCAGGTCCTGTCTTGTATCTAGTCTGTTCTGCCACCCTGGGGGCTGTATACCCAGGCCTGTTACCTGTCTGTTCTGCCACCCTGGGGGCTGTATACCCAGGCCTGTTACCTGTCTGCTTCCGCCACCCTGGGGGCTAAGTTCCCAGGCTCGTTTCTGTATCTTGTTTCTGTTTCAGTTCCTGTCTGAACAGTGTCCTAGCCCGTTTCTTGTTTGTTTCCATGTTTATACCTTCCCTTTTCCTGCAGTGTCTGAACCTGCACCTAACTCCAACTCATTGTCTCTGTGCTTCTCTTTGTGAGTTTTGTGTCCACTCATTACTTCATTGTAAGTACCTTGTGTGTATCTGGTTCTGCTCGTTCTGTTTCCCTGCCTCTGTATTTACCTCCTGTGTTCTAGCTATCTTCCTGTATCTTCCAGTCTCTTCCATGTGAACAGAGCCCTGTCCTGTCTGCCTTCACCTTCTGCTCTGTTCTGCTCTGTTTGGTCACCGCTCTGGCGGTTCCGCTCTGCTCCGCTTGTTTACCGCACCTGCGGTTCCGCTCTGCTACGCTTGTTTACCACACCTGCGGTTCCGCTCTGCTACGCTTGTTTACCGCACCTGCGGTTCCGCTCTGCTACGCTTGTTTACCGCACCTGCAGTTCCTCTCTGCTACGCTTGTTTACCGCACCTGCGGTTCCGCTCTGCTTGTTTACTGCACCTGCGGTTCCGCTCTGCTCCGCTTGTTTACCGCACCTGCAGTCCACTCTGTTCCGCTTCTTTACTGCATCTGCGGTTCCGCTCTGCTCGTTTACCGCACCTGCGGTTCCGCTCTGCTCCGCTTGTTTACCGCACCTGTGTTTCTGCTCTACTCTACTTGTTTACCGCACCTGCGGTTCTGCTCTGCTCTGCTTGTTTACCGCACCTGCGATTCCGCTCTGCTCTGCTTGTTCCCCACACCTGCGGTTTTGCTCCGCTCTGCTTGTTCCCCGCACCTGCGGTTTTGCTCCGCTCTGCTTGTTCCCTGCACCTGCGGTTTTGCTCCGCTCTGCTTGTTTACCGCACCTGCGGTTTTGCTCCACTCTGCTTGTTCACCGCACCTGTGGTTTTGCTCCGCTCTGCTTGTTCACCGCTCCTGCGGTTTTGCTCTGCTAGTCCACCGCACCTGCGGCTCTGTTCCTGTATCCCAGTCTGCACTGGTCCTTATCTAGACTGCGTACATACCTGCCAGTATCTGCCTGTCTGCATTCCAGCCGTGCCTGTCAGCACCCGCCTGCCTTCATACCAGCCGTGCCTGCTAGTACCCACCTGCCTTCATACCAGCCGTGCCTGCCAGTGCCCACCTGTCTGCATACCAGCTAACCTGCCTGTTCCTGCATTCACCGGTGTGGGTCAACAGCTGTGACTGGGGTCTGACCTGGAGTAGCACCTGGTCCCTCTGCTTGGTTCCTCCCTGTTTCACGGAGTCGACTGAGCCGCCGTGTGACCTTGGTCGGATCGGGTTGATACTGAGTTGAGCCCCTCCAGGCACTCCTCGGTTCATGGTACAGTGGGATCACTAATCACGCTCACGCCAGTCAGTCCTGGCGCGAGCGTAACAGTTTGCTCAGGCCATGGTTCCCGTTGAGCCCCACGGCCCTTCGCTCTCAGAGACATTTGAATCCTTGTCTGGCGAATACGTGCACTAAGAAATTTTTTTTTCTCAAGCTGAGGTTCAGGCGATTTACGCACCAGCCCAAATGGAGCTATCAGCACTCGTTCCTGCAGATCCAACACGGTACTATGGGGATCCAAAACGAAGCCGTGCATTTGTGGAGCAATGCATGCTGCATTTCATATTCTATGCTCACTATTTTCCTACCGATCGGGTTAAAGTAGCATTCATGATGTCCTACCTTGCGGGTGATGCCTTGAAATGGATCACCCCCCTATGGGAAGCATGGGATCCTATCGTCTCTGACCTGCAGGCCTTCCTGGTGGCCTTTCTAATGGTCTTCGATGACCTTAATCCTGAAGCTTCTGCTAAAGCTTCCCTTCCCAATATCCTGGAGCAGCCCCGATGGGTGATGTGTGTAGGTAGCCTACAAGTTCTCCAGCCTGAAGAGACTGCTGCCCACACAGAATCCACACAGGATAATAATGCTCCACAGAATACGTCCCTTCCCAACCTCAAGAGGCAGTCCAGACGTGCAAGGCGTAGAGGTAAACCGTCACGCCGGGTTCTGTCCTCCCAAAGACCTCCTGTTCCCCAGCCTGTGGAGGCAGATATCCGCACAGAGTCCATGATGGATGACTATGTTCACCAGGCAAAGCAGAGGCCAGAACTCAGTCACAAAGTCGGATTGCGGTCCCGCTGCGGTTGTTTGGAACCCCCGGACGGTCTTTGTCCAGCGAAGGTTGGAGAATCCCAAGACATTAGGCCTGTGGGAGAGACTGCCCTTGGCGTTAGTGTTTCCTCTCCACAGATGACCATGGATGTCTCCGTGGCAAGTGAAGGCCTCGGATTAACCGGAAGTTTCGGGCTTAAAGCCTTGAAGAGTCAGTGTCTGATTCCCGTCCGACAACTTCAGAAGCCGGTTTGGGCATTGTCAGCAGAAGAACGAGCCCTACTCAGAAACAGTTAAAATATGTCTATACAAATTAAGCTCCAGATTGCAGCATTACACATGAAGAAGTTCACATTTCAGGTGCTGTCTGGTTTACTCACAGGTCGTCCAGAGCTGAGAGATCTAGTGCCCGCTCAGGTCTGGAGATCCTGCATGGTGTTTCCTGGGGGACTGCTGAGGTGCAAGGGGTGTCCAGTCCCCATATCTTCAGGACAGTCAGCAGTTTCTTCTTCTTCTTTACCAGATCTGCTAGTCGCTGACTCGCTGTGCACTTGTTATGATCTGCTACAAACACTAAGGAAAGACCGGAGATCTGTCCCTACAATAGAACTACGCGAGATCCCTACGATGTAACGGGGAACCTGATCCTGCGATCAGACCCGCTAAAGTCCTCAGCTAGTCTGAACGAAGACCTATAGATGTGATGGAGGGATCCCTACAAGAACTAGGGACTGGGAGAAAGATGGACACCTCCTAGCAGAAATTGTAGCAGTAAAAAGACAAACTAACAGCATAGAACATAGAGGTCAAAAGACCAAGCTAAACTGACTGAGAAAGGTAACAAAGCACCTGGCTAGCTTAAGAGTAGAAATTACAATGAAGTCCAGCAAGGCCAGAAGGGCGGAGCAGGATTAAATAGGCAAAAAGGTCATGTGACCATCAAAATAGAAAAAACCTAACAGGAGGGTTCTAACAGCGCTGAAGTCTCCGAAGGAAGGGAAGAGGAGGCATTGTCCCCACACAGTCTCGACGATTGAACCAATGATCTGGCTTTAGGCACCGCCCCCCTTGCAGATGTGTCATCTCAGAAACCAGACTGAAGCTGGTCCCTAAGCAAGGATCCTCCATCTTTAACAAATCTGGCAATAAGTCCATCAAGGCGGTGGCTCCTCCAAGTCTCTACACCCCTCCAACCAGGCGGACGACCTCCAGTTGTCTCCTGAATCCTCCGGGGTGCTACCTGATAACAAATGGAGAGACGTTTCTGTGCCCTGTACCTGGTACTTCGCCCACTTCATCCAGTAAGCTTGGCAAAGTATATGTCAAAGCGGTGGTTAACCCCGAGTCTCTGCACTCCTCCAACCTGGTGGAGGACCTCCAGTTGTCCCGTGAATCCTTTGGGGTGCTACCCAATATTAATAAGTGGAGAGAGACTTTCCTGTGTCCTGTTCCTGGTACCTCGCCCACTTCATCTGTTGCTGAGGATGGCCCGATGGAAGGAAGCATCCTAGTTACCCAGATGTTGAGACCAGCTTTGTTCCCTCTAGTGGACAGAAGAGGAAATCTTCTTGAGGAGAAGGATCGGCCTCCAAATTCTCTGCAGAAAATCCTTGCTGGCTGGAGGAAGAGGGGGTGTAAAGGGGGGGTACTGTAACATCCCTGGCAGCGTGCTTGCATGGTGCACCACCTCCCACCATGCAAGACATCAATCTTACATGTCATTCCATGCTGCACTCTTAGCTCCAGTACCTGCTGTGTCCATGTCTCTTGTCTGATAGCTTAGGGCGTCGGCGTGGCTTTCTGCTTGTTTCTTATAGCTACTGTGTGCACAGTCCTAATGTGTCCCGAGCCTATTGCTGTGAGTCACTGGATACTTAAACCCCCTCCACCCAGTAGGAGGTGCCTGAGCAACACTTTCTCTCAGTTTGTCCTTTGCAACTGAATTGCCAGGTCCTGTCCTGTATCTAGTCTGTTCCATCACCCTGAGGGCTGTATACCCAGGCCTGTTACCTGTCTGTTCTGCCACCCTGGGGGCTATATACCCAGGCCTGTTACCTGTCTGTTTCTGCCACCCTGGGGGCTGTATACCCAGGCCTGTTACCTGTCTGTTTCTGCCACCCTGGGGGCTGAGTTCCCAGGCTCGTTTCTGTATCTTGTTTCTGTTTCAGTTCCTGTCTGAACAGTGTCCTAGCCCATTTCTTGTTTGTTTCCATGTTTGTACCTTCCCTTTTCCTGCAGTGTCTGAACCTGCACCTAACTCTAACTCGTTGTCTCTATACTTCTGTTTGTGAGTTTTGTGTCCACTCGTTACTTCATTGTAAGTACCTTGTGTGTATCTGGTTCTGCTCGATCTGTTTCCCTGTCCGTATTTACCTTCTGTGTTCTATCTATCTTCCTGTATCTTCCAGTCTGTTCCATGTGAACAGAGCTCTGTCCTGTCTGCCTTCACCTTCTGCTCTGTTCTGCTCTGCTTGCTCACCGCTCCGGCGGTTCCGCTCTGCTCCGCTTGTTTACCGCACCTGCGGTTCCGCTCTGCTCTGCTTGTTTACCGCACCTGCGGTTCCGCTCTGCTCTGCTTGTTTACCGCACCTGCGGTTCCGCTCTGCTCCACTTGTTTACCGCACCTGCTGTTCCGCTCTGCTCTACTTGTTCACCGCTCCTGCGGTTTTGCTCTGCTTGTCCACCGCACCTGCGGCTCTGTTCCTGTATCCCAGTCTGCACTGGTCCCTATCCAGCCTGCGTTCATACCTGCCAGTATCTGCCTGTCTGCATTCCAGCTGTTGCCTGTCAGCACCCGCCTGCCTTCATTCCAGCTGTGCCTGCTAGTACCCACCTGCCTTCATACCAGCCATGCCTGCCAGTGCCCGCCAGTGCCCACCTGTCTGCATACCAGCTAACGTGCCTGTTCCTGCATTCCCCGATGTGGGTCAACAGCTGTGACCGGGGTCTGACCTGGAGTAGCACCTGGTCCCTCTGCTCGGTTCCTCCCTGGTTCACGGAGTCGACTGAGCCGCCGTGTGACCTTGGTCGGATCGGGTTGATACTGAGTTGAGCCCCTCCAGGCACTCCTCGGTTCATAGTACAGTGGGATCACAAATCACGCTCACGCCAGTCAGCCCGGGCGCGAGCGTAACAACTTGTTGGCCCTTTTGCCTTCACTCTGCGGTCCAGCTCACCCCAAACCATCTCGATTGGGTTCAGGTCTGGTGACTGTGGAGGCCAGGTCATCTGGCGTAGCACCCCATCACTCTCCTTCTTGGTCAAATAGCCCTTACACAGCCTGGAGTTGTGTTTGGGGTCATTGTCCTGTTGAAAAATAAATGATGGTCCAACTAAACGCAAATGGATGGAATAGCATGCCGCTGCAAGATGCTGTGGTAGCCATGCTGGTTCAGTATGCCTTCAATTTTGAATAAATCCCCAACAGTGTCACCAGCAAAGCACCCCCACACCATCACACCTCCTCCTCCATGCTTGATGGTGGGAACCAGGCATGTAGAGTCCATCCGATCACCTTTTCTGCGTCGCACAAAGACACAGTGGTTGGAACCAAAGATCTCAAATTTGGACTCATCAAACCAAAGCACAGATTTCCACTGGTCTAACGTCCATTCCTGGTGTTCTTTAGCCCAAACAAGTCTCTTCTGCTTGTTGCCTGTCCTTAGCAGTGGTTTCCTAGCAGCTATTTTACCATGAAGGCCTGCTGCACAAAGTCTCCTCTTAACAGTTGTTGAAGAGATGTGTCTGCTGCTATAACTCTGTGTGGCATTGACCTGGTCTCTAATCTGAGCTGCTGTTAACCTGTGATTTCTGAGGCTGGTGACTCGGATAAACTTATCCTCAGAAGCAGAGGTGACTCTTGGTCTTCCTTTCCTGGGGCGGTCCTCATGTGAGCCAGTTTCTTTGTAGCGCTTGATGGTTTTTGCAACTGCACTTGGGGACTCTTTCAAAGTTTGCCCAATTTTTCGGACTGAAAATTGTACATTCACACTGAAGGCATCAAAACTATGAATTAACACATGTGGAATTATATACTTAACAAAAAAGTGTGAAACAACTGAAAATATGTCTTATATTCTATGTTCTTCAAAGTAGCCACCTTTTGCTTTGATGACTGCTTTGCACACTCTTGGCATTCTCTTGATGAGCTTCAAGAGGTAGTCACCGGAAATGGTTTTCACTTCACAGGTGTGCCCTGTTAGGTTTAATAAGTGGGATTTCTTGCCTTATAAATGGGGTTAGGACCATCAGTTGTGTTGTGCAGAAGTCTGGTGGATATACAGCGGATAGTCCTACTGAATAGACTGTTAGAATTTGTATTATGGCAAGAAAAAAGCAGCTACGTAAAGAAAAACGAGTGGCCATCATTACTTTAAGAAATGAAGGTCAGTCAGTGCAAAAAATTGGGAAAACTTTGAAAGTGTCCCCAAGTGCAGTTGCAAAAACCATTGCCACACAGAGTTCTAGCAGCAGACACATCTCTTCAACAACTGTTAAGAGGAGACTTTGTGCAGCAGGTTTTCATGGTAAAATAGCTGCTAGGAAACCACTGCTAAGGACAGGCAACAAGCAGAAGAGACTTGTTTGGGCTAAAGAACACCAGAAATGGACATTAGACCAGTGGAAATCTGTGCTTTAGTCAGATGAGTCCAAATTTGAGATCTTTGGTTCCAACCACCGTGTCTTTGTGCGACGCAGAAAAGGTGAACGGATGGACTCTACATGCCTGGTTCCCACCGTGAAGCATGGAGGAGGAGGTGTGATGGTGTGGGGTTGCTTTGCTGGTGACACTGTTGGGGATTTATTCAAAATTGAAGGCATACTGAACCAGCATGGCTACCACAGCATCTTGCAGCAGAATGCTATTCCATCCTGTTTGTGTTTAGTTGGACCATCATTTATTTTTCAACAGGACAGTGACCACAAACACACCTCCAGGCTGTGTAAGGGCTATTTGACCAAAAGGAGAGTGATAGGGTGGTACACCAGATGACCTGGCCTCCACAGTCACCAGACCTGAACCCAATCGAGATGGTTTGGGGTGAGCTGGACCGCAGAAGGCAAAAGGGCCAACAAGTGCTAAGCATCTCTGGGAATTCCTTACAGATTGTTGGAAGACCATTTCCGGTGACTACCTCTTGAAGCTCATCAAGAGAATGCCAAGAGTGTGCAAAGCAGTCATCAAAGCAAAAGGTGGCTACTTTGAAGAACCTAGAATATAAGACATATTTTCAGTTGTTTCACACTTTTTTGTTAAGTATATAATTCCACATGTGTTAATTCATAGTTTTGATGCCTTCAGTGTGAATGTACAATTTTCATAGTCCTGAAAATATAGAAAAATCTTTAAATGAGAATGTGTGTCCAAACTTTTGGTCTGTACTGTATATTATATATTTGATAAGAGAATAAATATATAAAACAAAGGGGAGTGCAAAAAAAATGCTAAAAGTGCCAACGTGCTAAAGTAGTAAAAGAAGAAAATAATAATAAAGGTAAAAGGTTGAAAATGTAGGTTAAAGTGTTAAATGCGTGTTAGGTCAAAGGAGCACAGGAAATATTCTATCACACATCCTATGGAAAAATACACCCTTCAACAACAGCATTTTATATATAAAGAAAAGGGATACATTAGATATAAACATATGTCAAAATAAAGCTCCAAAGTGACAACTCATGGAAGTTGGGGGGGGGGGGGTCATGTCCAATCCAGGATATATATTAATACTCCTTAAAAATAAAAATAGGGAGGAGAAAAGGGGTATAACTCCTAAAAAGTGGGAGAGGTGGGGGGAGGAAGGGAGCGAATAGAGAAAGAAAGGGAGAGAAGAAGAAAATGTCCATAATTACATCCAGGGCTGCCACCAGGATTTTCAGGGCCCCATACTTGAAAAATTTTTGGGCCCACTTGAGACTCCGCTCAGGCTCCACCCTTCGAACCGTACACCGTCCCACCGCCCCATTCTTGGAAAAACTCCTCTTCTGCACCACGTCCTCACCAATCACACAGTTCCCATTGAACACCAGATCACATACATAGCCATCAGATTTTGTTTTGGCCAAAAGATTTTTTTAAGCCGCCACCACGACAAGGTAGACTCTTCTGGCCGGGCCCTACTTTTCTCTAACCTATTAAACATTCCCTAAAATACGCAATACTCTTTTTAGGAATATTTATTTTTATTTAAGGGAATGTGTCACATAATTCTTTCTAAAATAACCAGTAATATCACATACAAGGGACAAATATCGTCACACCATGACCAGACCACATGTTGCCACCACATAGTAACCGAATAATACCACATACAAGGAACAAATACCGCCATACCATGAACAGACCACGTTACAACTACATAGTGACCAAATAATACCACATACAAGGAACAAATACCGCCACACCATGGCCGCACCACAACATATCACCACCACATAGTGACCGAATACTAATGTCACGCTAGGTATGGGGAGAACCCAGCGTATAACGACGGGAAAAGGGGAGGGAGCCCTACCACTAGGGAGAGTGGAGACCCTTAAACAGATCTAACGACAAACCCTGACTCCCCTATAGACCCTAAATAGGTTCTGCACCTATCGTCGAGCAGGAAACCTGGCCCTAGCTGACCCTAAGGCTAGGCCCTAGGTAGGGAGCAGGAGGGGTGAGCACTAAGTCAGCCCCACTAGAAACTAAAGTAAATACAGTGGAAACAAACAGGGGAATACACTTAGATCCAAGAAGACACCGGAGAAAGCACGGCAACAATCCACGAAGGAACTCCAAAGTAATTATTTTCCACTACTAGAATCCCAGGCCTGAATAGGTATAACACGCTATCACCAACAACTCTGAGGATCTGAGTGTATTTAAGGACACAGCAAGGAAGTGCTGATTAACAGCAGAAAGGTGAGGATACCTCAGGGTTAGTGTTGAGCATTCCGATACTGAAATATCAGGTATCGGCCGATATTCGCGGTATCGGAATTCCGATACTTAATTCCGATACTTTTGCAATATCGTATACCGGAATCGGAAGTTCCTATAATGCAATGAGCCAGTTTCATTTTATTCAGCCAATGAGGATCCTAAGAAGTGTGGGCACATCCTGTTAGGCATGTAGGCATCTTAACTAATGGCATGGCTGTGATTGGCTGCTGAAATGATGACATGATGCACTATAAAAGCCGCCGCCGCCATTTTGAGCTCACTCTGCTGTGAATTCAGTTAGGGATAGGACGCTGTTGTTCTGAGGGACAGTTTTAGCTACCTATTTGGTCTATTCTGCTTTACCCAAGCTACTTTATAAATCACTGTGCCTTGCAGTGCTAGTGCACAGTTCTCTGTGCTGTTCACCGCTTTCTGCAAGGTCTGTGTGTGTGAGTGCAGCTCACCCTGTAGTGTGTACTTCAGCCACGTCTTGTTGTAGTGCACTCAGTGTGTGTCACTGCCTCATACATTGTCCTTTTTAGCCAATTCATAATTTTTCCTGATATCTCCTATTAGTGTGGTGGTTCCATCCATATTCAGCTAAATTGGTTCCAAACACACTATATAGGAGTAGATAGAGAAATTTTTTTGGTCTTGCAGCGCTAGTGCACAGTGCTCTGCATCTGCACTGTTCACTGCTGTCTGCAAGGTCTGTGTGTGTGAGTGCAGCTCACCCTGTAGTGTGTACTTCAGCCACGTCTGGTTGTAGTGCACTCAGTGTGTGTCACTGCCTCATACATTGTCCTTTTTTGCCAATTCACAATTTTTCCTGATATCTCCTATTAGTGTGGTGGTTCCATCCTTATTCAGCTAAATTGGTTCCAAACACACTATATAGGAGTAGTTAGAGGAGCCTTTCTGCAGCATTGGGCCCTGCAGCCCCAGCCAGATTAGTATTAGCCTATTTTTTGTAGCCTCATCTATTGCATTGTAGGTTATCTTCCTACATTGTAATAGCTACAAAAAGTTTGTGATACTATCGGTATTACATCTTTAGGCACATCCAGTGTCTTTTTGTGACAAAAAAACCTAAATAAAGTTCACCAAACACTCCACTTTACAGTTGTGTAGGCCACATTAGCTCATATTAAAGTCTAGTCCACACTTTATAAAATTAGTGTTTCTTATACCTGTTAGCAGCTGTTCAGGAATAAGCACACTAAGCCCTTAGTACTTTTCTGCCTATCTTTATCAGTCTACCAAGATGAAGAAGGCAGGGAGTAAGGCATGTGGTCGTGGGCGTGGGCGTGGAGTTTCTGCAGGGAGAGGACGTGAGGATTCTGTGCCTGCAGGGAGAGGATGTGGGGATTCTGTGCCTGCTGCGGGCACCAGTGACTCAGCATCCCCCAGTTTTACCAGGGAACAGTCCTTTATGCGCAGCTTTGTAGGAGCTAGCCGTACCCCACTGCTGCGGGAGGACCAAATTGAAGCCGTTGTCGGATGGATGGCAGCTAACGCATCGACTTCAATTAGTTCCAGATCCTCTCAGGTCCTGAGCACTGAAGAGCACCCATCTGTCTCTTCACCACCTGCCAAATTGCCCAGGCAGTCAGAGAGCCCTGGACAGGAGCCATCTCTACTTCTGTTCTCTGAATCTCTTTGCTTGGAAAGAGGGGGCCAGCCAAGCAGAATTCGAGAATTTGAAGAAGAGGTAGTATGCAGTGATGCGCAACCGTTTTGTCTCTCTGAATCTGAAGAGGCGGGTGGGCCAGTGCCTATGGTCAGCAGCACACCTCAGTACGCATCTGATCATGAGACTCAGGTGCCACTTTCTGGTGCGTACTGTGCTGTCGAGACTACCCAGGAGAAGCAGTTGTTTGAAGAGGGTGGTGTAGATGATGAGGTCCTTGACCCATCATGGCGTGAGGGACAGGAAGGTGGTGGGAGCAGCTCTGAGGAAGAGATTCCCCGAACAGCCCAAAAAGGAGGGAGAGGGAGGGGGCAGACTTGGTTGCCTGTAGCCTCCACTTCGGCACCCATTAGGAGCATGGCTCTTCCAAAATCCAAAGCAGGCGCTCCCAAGACTTGCAGTGCCTGGTCCTTTTTTGACACAGTTGCAGATGACATTTGCTTTGTCAAATGCAAGCTGTGTAATCAGAAGGTGAAAAGAGGGAAAAGTGTCAGCAACCTCAATACCACAAATATGTGGAAACATGTGCGGACCAAGCATGTGGTGGAGTTACAAAAACACACTGAAGACCTAGGCCAACCTACAGCGCCACCTACCACCTCTTCAGCTCGTATTGTAGCCTCTTCCTCCAGCTCACACACAGCTGGTTCGGCTTCCTCACAGGATCGCCATGGAAGAATCTCTGGCACTGTTGTACAGAGACACAGTGTAATTCCACCCACAGCACCACTTTCCCAGTCATCCTCACACTCCCAGGCCAGTCTACAGCCATCGTTAGCACAGGCATGGGAGAAAAGGCGCCCATACTCGGCAAACCACCCCCGAGCACAGGCTCTGAATGCTGGCATTGCTAAACTACTGGCCCTTGAAATGCTATCATTCAGGCTGGTGGAGACAGACACCTTCCATAACTTTATGGCATTGGCAGTCCCACAATACAACGTGCCCAGCCGCTTTTATTTCAGCAGGCAAGCCGTCCCTGCCCTGCAACATCATGTGGAGGGAAAAATTAAACATGCGCTACAAAAAGCTGTCAGTAGCAAGGTCCACCTGACCACTGATGCGTGGACCAGTAAGCATGGACAGGGACGATACCTTTCCCTCACTGCCCATTGGGTAAATGTTGTGGAGCCGGGAACAGATCTTGAGAGTGGCGCTGTACGTGTTCTGCCAACTCCAAGGATTGCAGGAATCCAGTCTGTACACATTGACTCCTCCTCATACTCCAGTTCCTCTGAATCAGCACTGCAGGAGCCGTCACGGTCTACCTCCACATCGACCCGTGAACGGTTACCTGTTATGATGACCGATATGAGCACAGCCGTGGCCAAACGTCAACAGGCCGTATTAAAATTAATTTATTTGGGGAATCGAAGCCACACAGCGCAGGAGCTCTGGAATGCCATCAAGCAGCAGTGCGACGTGTGGTTTGTGCCAGCGAATCTCCAGCCAGGCATGGTAGTGTGTGACAATGGCCGAAATCTGGTGGCAGCTCTGGGCCTAGGCAACCTCACTCACATCCCATGTCTGGCACATGTGCTCAACTTGGTCGTGCAGAGTTTTTTGAGGGACTATCCGGATCTTGATGCACTGCTTCACAAGGTCCGCATAGAGTGCGCTCACTTGCGGCGGTCCAGCAACGCAAGATTACGCATTGCAGCTCTGCAGCGCCGATTACGTCTTCTGGAACATCGCATCATATGTGACCTACCCACCAGGTGGAATTCAACGTTACATATGTTGGAGTGGTTGTGTGAGCAGCAGGCAGCAGTAATGGAGTACCAGCTGCAGCAGGTGCAAACAAGTCGCAGTGCGCGCCGTTCACACTTCACCACCACTGAGTGGGCCTCTATGAAGGACATTTGCCACGTTTTGCGTGCCTTTGATTATTCCACGCGGATGGCGAGTGCAGATGATGCACTAGTCAGCATGACTATCCCCCTTATCTGCCTGCTTGAAAAAACACTGCAAGCACTAAGGGACGAGGTTTTGGAAGAGGTGGAGGATGAGGAGTCACAAATGCCATCTGCTTCTCTACAGTCTGCGCAACGTCGTTCCTCACAAAGGCCTAGGCAGGGGACACTTTGTGAGGAGGATGAGGAGGAGTCAATGGAGGAGGAAGACATTTGTGCAGAGGAGGGAGGTACACAATGCTCTAGTAGTCAGTATCTAGAGCGAGGGTGGGGTGATGCAGAGCAGGCAGAGATCACGCCTCAAGCAGGGGACAGCGTTTCTTGGCCAGTTGGCAGTCTGCAGCACATGGTTGATTTCATGCTGCAGTGCCTGAGAAACGACTGCCGCATCGCCCACATTCTCAACACAGCTGATTATTGGGTGTCCACCCTCCTAGATCCTCACTACCGGGACAACTTACAAAGCCTCATAACACCGTTGAACCGGGAGCGTAAAATGCGGGAGTACCAATATGCACTGGTGCATTCCATCATGTTCTCCATTCCAACAGAGAGCAGTGCTGCTAGTGCTTTACAAAGCAGCTCAGTGCGTCGAGGCAGTGGAGGAAGCTCTGCACAAAGAGGGAGCAGAAGCAGCGCCTCAGCACAAGGCAAGAGCAGTATGGCCGAAATGTGGCAAAGTTTTGTGTCCCCTCCGCCACAAATGTCTACACCATCACAGACGGCTCCAGTCAGCAGGAGGCAACGTTTCCGTCAGATGGTGACAGACTACATGTCTTGCCCTCTTAGTGTACTCCCAGACGGCTCTTCTCCCTTCAAGTTTTGGGTCTGTAAGCTGGATACATGGCCAGAGCTTAGTCAGTATGCATTGGAGGTGCTAGCTTGCCCTGCTGCTAGTGCATTATCGGAACGAGTCTTTAGTGCCGCAGGTGGTGTACTAACAGACTATCCTCTGATAACGTTGATCGGCTTACTTTTCTCAAAATGAACAAGGCCTGGATCTCTCATGAATTTGCCAGTCCTCTTCCAGAATAAATAATTGGTTGGCAACAGTATCCAGGTCTCCTGTTGTGTTCATGTTTCTACCACCTGAACTGTAATCCCTGAGCTCCAACACCGCCAGTTGGCGCTCGGAAGTGCCATCTGCACAGTCAACACTTGCTGCCGTGTTATTGGGGTTCAGTATCGTCAGCTGTTCCCCTGCTGTGCGGACGGCAATTTCTCCTGCTCTGTCCACATTCTCACTACTACAGATTTTAAAGTTGCTCCAATTACACCTCTGGCTCCTCTGTTTTCAGTATTATCCCTGAGCTCCAACACCGCCAGTTGGCGCTCGGAAGTGCCGTCTGCACAGTCAACACTTGCTGCCGTGTTATTGGGGTTCAGTAACGTCAGCTGTTCCCCTACTGTGCGGACGGCAATTTCTCCTGCTCTGTCCACATTCTCACTACTACAGATTTTAAAGTTGCTCCAATTACACCTCTGGCTCCTCTGTTTTCAGTATTATCCCTGAGCTCCAACACCGCCAGTTGGCGCTCGGAAGTGCCGTCTGCACAGTCAACACTTGCTGCCGTGTTATTGGGGTTCAGTAACGTCAGCTCTTCCCCTGCTTTGCGGACGGCAATTTCTCCAGAAGGGGGCTGGAGGCATGGGAACCTAGAAGGAAGCCCCACATGACCGGGATTGGCCAGGAGGGTGCAATTTTTAAATCCCAATGGTCGGGATTGGGTATAGGCTTGGAGGGGCTGGCATTTAGATGGGGGTGGGGTAAAGGGGGGGAGAGGTATAATAGGGAAAAGTGCGGGAAAACGGGCAGTCCAGGGAAGAAGTCATTGAGAGAAGTTCTGGAGCACTGATCAAAAAAAAAAAAAAAAAATTATTTTTACCTTTCTAATTGCTTGGACACTCTTCTCGCTATTATGGAGTCCGTGGAGTCCCTTATCGCCAGGCTGAGGGAGACTGCCAGATCCAGGCAAGGAGGGTGGCTTGAGGCCCAGCTGGCCGGACTTCTGGGGAATGCCGGAGAGGAAGAATTCCTGTCGGGTTTGGGAAGAATTGCCAGGAGGACGTGGCCCCCCGAGAGGCTTTCCCTGGAGATGGTCGGTACGGGCAGCAGGCGCAGGCTGCGGAGCCCCTCAGGGGACCCTGTGTCCGGGGAGCATGCCGGCGGAATCCCCTGCCGGCGTGCCCGCCGTGGCAGGAATCCGCCCAGCCGGTCTGCGGGCTCCCCCTGCATCGGGTCGCGGTCCGCGACTGAAGTTCCCCGGTCCGTCGTGGTGCGGCCTCCCCCGTCGGCGCGCCGCAGTACTAGAGCCCAGGCCGCGCCGGAAGCAAGGCCCGGGCCGCAGACGCGTCATCCGGGGGGCGGGGCCTCACTGGAAATGGGGACTACGTCACTTCCGGCCCCGGAGACAGATGAAAGGGACGCACAGCCAATGAGCGGCGGGCGCAGGGACACGCCCCCCGCTCCAAGATCCAGCGGCGATTCAAGACGCCGGTTATTCAAAAGAAAAAAGAGCGGCAATCCTGCAGCGGGGAACGGAGGGACCACCTGCGCGGCAGGCACACCTGGCGACGTTCCTGTCGGGGTGCCTGCCAGACAGACCAGAGGGCGCAGACAGCAGCGGAGCTACACGGGCAGGCAGCAACAATTCCAGGACCTGCTGCCTGGCTCAAGTTTCTCCAGGCAGAGGGATGGAGCGGCGGGCAGCAGCACGGAGTTGCCTGGCAGTTATCCACGGACCAACACGGATCGGGCTGGTGAGTCCGGGTCTAAAAATCGCGGATGTGCACGGTCGGCGGTGAGGACTGGAGCAGGGACGAGTGGAGGACGAACGGCGGGGAGGTCGGCACAGGCTCGGGTCCCCCCTGGTGACGAGGAGGCCAGGGGCGCGGGCCTTGAGCGGCAGGGGTCGGTCGGACTGGATTATGGAGAAGAACAAGATGAACCAAGGACTCATCAGGACTCGGGGAGTACGGCTGGCGGGGACACAGCACCTGCGCAGCTTCGTGAGTATGCGTCTATGTATGGTTTGTCGCCCGCGGGGTCTGTAGCGGATGGGGTAGGCGATAGGCAGGTGTCTGGGCCCAGCAGGGAAAATGTTAGGGGAGGTAGTGGGTCAGATGTAAGCGGGTTTAGGGATTTGTTGGTTAGCATGTCGCGCATTTTGGCGAGAATAGACGGCGGGGGAGCCATTCAAAGGGGGTTGTCACCGGCGGGGGCTTGGCTACCTAGTCAACCGGCGTTGTTGCAGGTGGGGAGCGAGTCGGCCAGGTCGACGGGGTGTACAGCTGGGACACCTTCTGGGATATCGGTTTGTGTGCAGACAGAAAAGGAAAATGCGGATACTATAAAACTGGATGATAGGGCGAAAGGGGAGGTATGTGTGTGCTTTGAGGGGCCGTTGGGGGCGCATTTAAAGAAAGAGGTTAAAGAAAAAATTTGGCAGGACGAGTATGTCGAAATTTTTTCCCTTCTTCCGTTGGAAAAGTTTAACCTGGATAAGGGAAAAAAGGAAGACAGTAAAAAAGAGAAGGAGGAGAAGCGTAGGTGGAGGTTGATTCCACAGACGTTTGTCAATTGGTTACAAGCTTTTGCAATAATGGCTAGCGTTATTGGAGAAAAAGCTCCTGATAATTGTTCGGGTTTGTTTTGCTACCTTGATGCTAATGGGGAGGCTCATAGGACTTACGGGGGTCAGGCGTGGTTACGATATGACGAGCAATTTCGGCAGAGGAAGGCAGTCCGCCCTGAGATCAGATGGGATCAAAAGGACATTGGTTTGTGGCTGAAGATTATGGCCCCAGTGAGGTATGGGCAGTCCTTTCACGGGAGCAGCAGTAGTGGTAACCAATCAGTGGGACACGGGGGAAGTAGCCAGGGGGCACAAAGCACTAAGAAAGAAGTGGGAACTTGCTGGCAATTTAATGACGGCCAATGCAAGTACGGGAGCTCCTGTAAATTCAAACACGTGTGCTCCCATTGTAATGGAAGCTCACACAGAGCATCAAAATGCTTTAAGAAGGGTATGTGAAAGCCGACAGTGGGTACCGGTCAAAGGGTTGACTCCGGTGAGGGTGCACGCGATGGCCCCCTTTCTAAGTAGGTATCCGGATCAGTTGAAGGCTAAGGTCATTTCGGATGGGTTTTTGGAAGGTTTTAGAATCCCTCCTCCTGAGCACGAGGTCCCCTTTTCAGTAAAAAATTTGACGTCGGCTTCCCTTCATCCGGATGTGGTTAGCGTGAAGTTGGCTAAGGAGGTGGAATTGGGCAGGATGGCGGGACCGTTTCGGGTATTACCTAGCAGCAGGGTGATTATTTCGCCGTTGGGGGTTGTGCCCAAAAAAGAGCTGAATAAGTTTCGTTTGATTCAGCATTTGTCGTACCCGAAGGGGCTCTCGGTGAATGATGGCATTGCACAGGAATTATGTTCAGTTGAATATACATCATTTGATGCGGCGGTGCGATGGGTACAGCGATATGGGTCAGGATCGTTGCTAGCCAAGACGGATATCGAGTCTGCTTTTCGGTTGCTGCCAGTTCATCCGAATAGTATCCCATTGTTAGGTTGTTTTTGGAATGGGGCATATTACATGGATAGGTGTTTGCCAATGGGTTGTGCAATTTCGTGTTCTTTGTTTGAAACGTTTAGTACCTTTTTGGAGTGGGTGGTGAAGGACCTGGCATCAGTTAATTCAGTCATTCATTATTTGAATGATTTTTTGTTTATAGGCCCTCCGCAATCGTTATTGTGTAGGAATTTGTTAGGTACTATGGTGTGGGTAGCGGAGCATTTTGGCGTACCATTGGCAAAAGAAAAGACGGAAGGCCCTTGCACAATCCTAAGTTTTTTGGGCATTGTTATTGATACGGAAAGGATGGAGTGTCGATTACCTGAAGATAAATTGTGTCTGCTCAAGCAGGAGGTCGATAGAGTCAGGAGGTTGCGCAAGGTGACCCTGAGGGAGCTACAATCGCTGTTGGGGCGCTTAAATTTTGCATGCAGGATTATGCCAATGGGCAGAATTTTTTGTCGCAGGTTGTCAGGCGCCACAGCAGGAGTGCGTGCGGCTCATCATTTTATCCGCCTAAATAAGGAACACAAGGAGGACCTGAAGGTTTGGAAGTTGTTTTTGGAAAGCTATAATGGCAGGTCGTTAATCCAGCAGGAGTTTGTAAGCAGTTTTGATTGTGAGATATTTACAGATGCTGCAGGAAGTGCTGGTTATGGGGCTACTGGAAAGGGCGGTGGAGTGTTGGGGCATGGCCGATTGGGTGGACGGAGAGGGGACTTACGAGGAACCTGGCGTTTTTGGAATTGTTCCCTATTGTTGTTGCGGTTACTATTTGGGGGGAGTGTTTTGCCAACAGGAGAATTCGGTTTCATTGCGATAACATGGGAGTGGTGTCTGTCATCAACAGCTTGTCGGCCTCGTCCCCGCCGGTTATTAGGCTGCTCAGGGAACTAGTTCTTTGTTGTCTCAATTTGAACGCTTGGATTACAGCGGTCCATGTTCCAGGTGTACAAAATTCCATAGCAGATGCCTTATCTCGTTTTCAGTGGGACCGTTTTCGGGCGCTAGCACCAGAGGCAGGGGACGTGGGTCAAGAATGCCCTTCGCATTTGTGGCAACTGGTTATGGAGGAGCCGGACGATTAATAAGGGAGTCCATTACGAGGCAGACCTGGACATCATACGAGGCATCGTGGCGAGTATGGCAAAGTTGGATTCTGGAATGGGGTGTGGTGGAAAGTGAAGGAGATAGAGAGATGGCGGTGTTGTTTCTTGTGGGAAGGGCAGCAGAGATTGGATGGTCTGTGTCAAAAGTTAGTAAATTTGTAGCAGGATTGGCATTCGCTTTTAAATTGCAGGGGATAAAAGATGTTACAAAGTCCTTTTTAGTGAAGCAAGCACTTAGGGGTTTTAGGAGAGGAAGTAAAGTGTTAGATAAACGAAGACCAGTGACTTTTAGTATTTTAGAGCGGTTGGGTTTAGTGTTGGATAAGATCTGTTGTTCGGTTTTTGAAGCCACACTGTTTAGATTGGCTTTTTCATTGGCGTTCTTTGGCGCACTAAGATTAGGTGAGTTGGTGGCACCAAGTAGGAATAAGGTTGGGGGTTTGTTTGCTGAGGATGTGAGCGGTTGGAAAGGGGGCATCGAATTTTGGATTAGGAGGGGGAAGACGGATCAATTGGGCAGAGGAAAGCGAGTGGCATTGGGGGAGGTTAATGGATCTTTTATTTGTCCTAGGAGATGTTTAATGGCTTACTGGCAGGTTTGGTCGGGACGTAAGGGCCCATTATTGTGTCATAAAAACGGAGAGTTTTTGTCCCGTTTTCAATTTATTGCAGTATTTAAAAAAGGGATCCGGGAGTTGGGCCTTAGTCCTGAGGTGTACGGGTCGCATTCTTTCAGAATCGGTGCGGCGTCAGAAGCGGACGGTTTGGGTTTAGGAAAGGATGTGATAAAACGCATCGGGAGGTGGAGTTCTGATCGTTATCTGTCCTATGTACGGCATTAGGTATGCGGAATGGTGGTTTTTATTTTGTCCAGAAGTGAATACCCCCTTTTTGGTTGTCTTATTGCAGGTGACGTCCCGTTATTAGTCTGGATTCTTGGACACTCTTTCGTTCATTGGGGGGCGCTGCGGGCGAATGTGAGGCCAAACGGTAGGCAATTGGGTTTTAGCAGAGAGCAAGTGGTGGTCCGGTGGCTGGGTTTTAGAGGGATGGTATGGAGAAAGGTGCTGCCTGAATTCCATAAGGCGGCTCGTTTGGACCGGGCGCCGGACATTTTGGTGGTGCATATGGGGGGGAATGATTTGGGGGTTTGGCCGGTTAGGGAATTGATGAGGGATATTCGAATTGATGTTTTAAGGTTATGGACATCTTTTCCTGGGGTGTTGATAGTTTGGTCTGACATTGTGCCGAGAAAAAATTGGAGGGAGGTCAGATCAGTGAAGGGCATTAATAGGGCACGAGTAAAGTTGAATAGAGCCATAGCAGCTTTTGTTGGTAGAAATGGGGGTGTAAGTGTTCGGCATCTTGATCTTGAGGCAGGGGTTGGTGATTTTTGGGCGAAGGATGGTGTGCACCTGAACGATATTGGGATTGATTTATGGGCATTATCTATACAGGAGGGGATTGAGAGGGCTTTGGCAGTGTTGGGGCACTCACGAGCCTGAGGTGGTCAGGGCTGTTCGTTTGTGGCGGGGGGTGGGGTTCTTGGAGTTGGCACAGAAGTGTCGGTGGGAAAGTTATTGGAAATTTACAGGCAGTGGCTTGATTAAGCGGGGTGATCTGGCATTTGGTTTTTGGGGCTCTGGACGGGGTTTTACCCTGGGAGCTTTTGGTGCCCTTGAGCTGGTGATGGACGGCTGAGGGTAATACGGTGGTTCGATTTCGGTTTAGTTATGCCAGATCTAATTTTTAACTCCAAGAACTCTCCCTTCTTATTTATTTGAATAATAATGTTTATATGTTAATGTTGTTTGTTAATAAAGTGGCCGCTGTGGCCAAATTTATCCAAAGAAATTACAGGTGCAGTGTTTTTATTTGTTAAGGTACTTGAGCTCGGTAAGATGGGGAGGGGTCTTACGGAACCATGGAACCCGGGTTGGCCGTACACGGTCATGCTCTGTCCACATTCTCACTACTACAGATTTTAAAGTTGCTCCAATTACACCTCTGGCTCCTCTGTTTTCAGTATTATCCCTGAACTCCAACACCGCCAGTTGGCGCTCGGAAGTGCCGTCTGCACAGTCAACACTTGCTGCCGTGTTATTGGGGTTCAGTAACGTCAGCTGTTCCCCTGCTGTGCGACGGCAATTTCTCCTGCTCTGTCCACATTCTCACTACTACAGATTTTAAAGTTGCTCCAATTACACCTCTGGCTCCTCTGTTTTCAGTATTATCCCTGAACTCCAACACCGCCAGTTGGCGCTCGGAAGTGCCGTCTGCACAGTCAACACTTGCTGCCGTGTTATTGGGGTTCAGTAACGTCAGCTGTTCCCCTGCTGTGCGGACGGCAATTTCTCCTGCTCTGTCCACATTCTCACTACTACAGATTTTAAAATTGCTGCAAATACACCTCTGGCTCCTCTGTTTTCAGTATTATCCCTGAGCTCCAACACCGCCAGTTGGCGCTCGGAAGTGCCGTCTGCACAGTCAACACTTGCTGCCGTGTTATTGGGGTTCAGTAACGTCAGCTGTTCCCCTGCTGTGCGGACGGCAATTTCTCCTGCTCTGTCCACATTCTCACTACTACAGATTTTAAAGTTGCTCCAATTACACCTCTGGCTCCTCTGTTTTCAGTATTATCCCTGAGCTCCAACACCGCCAGTTGGCGCTCAGAAGTGCCGTCTGCACAGTCAACACTTGCTACCGTGTTATTGGGGTTCAGTAACGTCAGCTGTTCCCCTGCTGTGCGGACGGCAATTTCTCCTGCTCTGTCCACATTCTCACTACTACAGATTTTAAAGTTGCTCCAATTACACCTCTGGCTCCTCTGTTTTCAGTATTATCCCTGAGCTCCAACACCGCCAGTTGCTGCTCAGAAGTGCCGTCTGCACAGTCAACGCTTGCTCCAGTGTTATTGGGGTTCAGTAACGTCAGCTGTTCCCCTGCTGTGTGTCCGGAAAATTCTCCTGCTCTGTCCACATTCACACTACTACAGATTTTAAAGTTGCTCCAATTACGCCTCTGGCTCCACTCTGTTTTTAGTATTTACCCTGGGTTCCAGCACCGCCAGCTTTTTCCCAGCAGTGTCTTTGGCACGGGTACTCCCTCCTACCCAGCCTGGTTCCAGCACGCCAGCTGTTTCCGGGTAGTGTCAACGTCACTTTGCCTCCAATGCGTTGTCCTGTCGTGTTGCGGTCGGGTTAGCCGACTCTATGGTGCCTGCAGTTTAGGTGACTCCTATGTGGGCTGCGGGATCTGGCAATGAAGGCTGGTTCCATAGTGCCAATAGGACAAGCACCCCCTGTAGGACTGTGGGTTTTGGTAACTGCGGCCGGCTCGCGGCCTTGAAACTTTTTTTTACATGGGTACCTTCTGCTACTCATCCGGGTTCCAGTACCGTCAGCTGGTTCTCGGCAGTGCCTTTGGATTAGGTGCCTCCTTCTCGGTATCCAAGTTCCACCAACATCTGCTGGTCCTTGGTAGTGCTTTCTGGCACAGGTACCTCCTGCTTAGTAACCGAGTTCCAGTACCATCAGCTGGTCCTCGGTAGTTCCATTGGCTCTTGTACCTTCTGCTACCCATCCGGGTTCCAGTACCGTCAGCTGGTCCTCGGTAGTTCCATTTGCTCTTGTACCTTCTACTACCCATCCGGGTTCCAGTACCGTCAGCTGGTTCTCGGCAGTGTCTTTGGCACGGGTACTCCCTCCTGCCCAGCCTGGTTCCAGCACGCCAGCTGTTTCCGGGTAGTGTCAACATCACTTTGCCTCCAATGCGTTGTCCTGTCGTGTTGCGGTCGGGTTAGCTGACTCTATGGTGCCTGCAGTTTAGGTGACTCCTATGTGGGCTGCGGGATCTGGCAATGAAGGCTGGTTCCATAGTGCCAATAGGACAAGCACCCCCTGTAGGACTGTGGGTTTTGGTAACTGCGGCCGGCTCGCAGCCTTGAAACTTTTTTTTACATGGGTACCTTCTGCTACCCATCCGGGTTCCAGTACCGTCAGCTGGTTCTCAGCAGTGCCTTTGGATTAGGTGCTTCCTTCTCGGTATCCAAGTTCCACCAACGTCTGCTGGTCCTTGGTAGTGCTTTCTGGCACAGGTACCTCCTGCTTAGTAACCGAGTTCCAGTACTGTCAGCTGGTCCTCGGTAGTTCCATTGGCTCTTGTACCTTCTGCTACCCATCCGGGTTCCAGTACCGTCAGCTGGTTCTCGGTAGTTCCTCAGCCTTCTTGTACCTTCTGCTACATTTCCAAGTTCAAGCTTTTTGAAATGGTTCTTGGTAATCACTCTGGATCTCCCAGACGAGGACCCTGAAGACGAGGACCCTGAAGACCAACCCGAAGAAGACGAGGACCCCGAAGACGACGACCCTGAAGATGAGGACCCTGAAGACCACCCCGAAGACGAAGACCCTGAAGACCACCCCGAAGAAGACGAGGACCCCGAAGACGAGGACCCCGAAGACGACGACCCTGAAGACCACCCCGAAGACCAAGAAGATGACCCTGAAGAAGTTGACCAAGAGGACAAAGAAGAGAAGACAACCACCAAGATACAGAAGAACAAGAGACAGAAAACCAAGAAACAGAAGTACAAGAAGCTGCAGAACAAAAAGCGGAAGAACATTAAGCATAAGACTAAAAATCAGAGCAAAAGATAATATCTAAATTATAAGCAGAAGATGACTAAGCAGTGTAAGGGGGTGAGTCTGTTCCTCCTCGTGGTGCCCCTGGAAAAGACCTGCTGCTGCAGGCCAAACTGAACGCGGACAAATCCTGTTGTAAATCTTTTGTGACGGGCAGAACGAAAGGTGTAATGTTCAAACTTTTATAGATGGCAACTACAGGAATGCCTGTCACAAATAAGAATATGATGAAGAAGAAGAATATGAAGAAGATGAAGAAGTAGAATATGAAGAAGAATAATAGTTGAATAAGAAGAATATGAAGAATGTAAAAAAAAGAATAATACGAAGAAGGTGAAGAAGAAGAAGATGAAGAAGGTGAAGAAGAAGTTGATGAAAAAGATGCTGATGCTGAGGATGATGAAGGAGAAAGTATGGGAGAAGTAAAAAAGAAGGTGAAGAGCATGGAAGTAGTGAAACATAAATATCTGACAAAATATAAAAATACTTAACATAGTCAATATTTCCGTAACTCAGAACGTCTTAAAAAACATATTAATTCCTGCTATTCCATTTGATTGGGCTAAACCTCTATGCCTTTATTGTCTCCCCCACCTCCCCCAATACATTCTACATTATTCTTAGTTGTTTTCCTTCATGTAGAATTAACCTACAAGGAAAGAAAGGGTTTATTTTCATTCCGATATTTCTGTCCCATTGACTTGCATTGGTTTCCGGTATCGGAATCGGCGATATCCGATACATTTTCGGTATCGGTCCGATCCAATCCGATCCGATATTTCCCGATATCGGAAGGTATCGCTCAACACTACTCAGGGTCCTAAAGGGAAAGGTATATTCCCCAAGCAAGGTGAGGATCACCGCTGGCTCCTAAAGAGATAGGAATAATAAAAGGATCAGGGAGATGTTTGTAAGGCCAAAAGCAGTGACCTTCTACATCCGGGCACCGTATGACCGTCTGTCAACCCTGACACACCCCTGACAGTAATACAGTGATCACCAGTGACATTATACACAGGAGCTTTGTAAATAGTGTCAGTGTACAGGTAATACAACGATCACCAGTGACATTATACACAGGAGCTCTGTACATAGCATACAGTGTATAGTGTCAGTGTACAGATAACACACTGACTCACCGGTGATGTCTCTAGTTGAAGTCCTTCATCTTCACTTTTCTCCTTAATCCAGTGCAGACCGCCATCACTTCTTCCAGTCGGGACTCGTCGCTGCATAAAATAACACATTTATCTAGAGCACCGCTTCCAGAGCACATTCCCCAACTTCTATACTACGCAGCTGAATACAGACGTGCACCCACTATTAATATATAATTAGTTATCATGCAACCCACCATTCCAAATATAAATTGTAATCCACCACTGTGCCACCACTAACTATAAATAGCCACTTTTCCTACCCAATAAATATATAAATTAATTAGCACCTGTACTCTTTGCTTCAATTCTTTATCAGTCACACTCCTGCATCCTCAATGCGCCCCACTCTGTACCTCCCCAGATTCATTATATTTATATGCCCCACCTCTGCCCCAATTCATTGTCATGTCCTCTCTCTCTCCCACCTCCATCCTTTATCCATCTTTTACTCTCCTTCACCCTCAGTTAATCATTAGCTCTCCTCACCTCCACCTTCAATTAATCATTTGCTGTCCCCCGTCACTCATCCTCAATTCATCATTTGTTCTCCCCACACCCCACCTTCAATTCATCATTTGCTATCTCGCAAGACCATTTAATTAATTCTATTGAAAAAAAAGTTTTCATACTTACCTGTCATACGATCCCCTGCAGCTCCACTTCTGGACTGGCATCCTGGCGCTCAATGTAGGCGCGTACGCGATGACATCATCATGTATGCACCTTCACTAGCGCGTCACAGAAGAGGCGGAAGGACTCCCTTGGAGCTGCACGGCCATTCAGTTTTGACGGCTGTGAGAGCTCCCAGGCTCCCTGTGCTGAGATGTACCAGCAGCGGCGCTCCGGCACAAGAGACCCCGGGGCCCGGTGAACAATAGCACAAGAGGTGGGGGCCTGCATTGGGCCTGGGCCCCTCTGCTCACCGATAACAATACAGCAGTAAGGGAAGTAATGCACTGATAGCAGCCCGGATTACATCATTATCTATAATGTCCATATCCGCATCACGGAAATAATACAGGAAACGTTATTTTTCCTCTCAATCGTTTCTTCTCTTTAATGAATTCTTCCATAAATACTTCTTGTATTTTCATAACAGCAGGACATTCATTTGTAAAAAGACGAGGAAAGACGCAGACATCACATTTATGGTCTAGATGGCACCACATTGAAGGATGGGTACGCAGTCTAAGGTAAGTAAATATAGAGATACCAGTTAAAATAAAAATAAACAGTAATATACATAAAAACAATAAAAATAGAATAAAAATTATTTGAGATTAGAATCATTAGAGACAGTGAAAAATCTAGAACTGCGGATGACCTTGCCCTCCTTAAAACTATACCACTTCATTTTAAGAAATTTCATAATTGCAGCCCAAAAATCTTATGGATAAAGGGCATTGATCAGAAGGAGATGGGTCGCGGGGGGAGGGGTGGGCATTGAAAGAGTTTTGGCGCAAGTAGAAAGTAAGTGGATCTACTGACTGGGTACCCTGACCCCACAAGGCCTGAACAAGAACTTTGGCTTTGGGTCCTTTTTATCGGGCTTTTCTAGTTTTTCTGAGGCTCGTGAGCAATGATTTGATTTTTATTCTGTTTTTATTGTTTTTATGTATATTACTGGAATTGAGAGTATAAGATCAATTCATGATGAGAAAGAAGCAAAAAAATCTAGTGCAGACGCCACATGTAAATCAAGATGCAAGTGCCCTACAGGCGTGTCATTGCACTAAGTCTGCATCTTTAAATAGAAAAATTTTGTTTGCATCGGCCACAAGGGGGAGCTTCAAATATAGAATTGTACAACTCCCATTGTGTTCAAAGGGAGCTGACATGCAGCTAGTCTGCCCTAGTAGTGGCTGCAGGTAGTCACTGTCACTGCGAGATCGAAAGAGAGGGATTGGAAACTATTTAAGAAAAACAGAGACCTGACTTCTATATTGATACATGGACAATAAAATCAGGCTCCATCACAAATTCTGGAAGATGAAGTGAAGCATATTACCCTTTTTTTTTCCATTAAAAAGAAGGCCCCCAAATGGAAAACATTATAATAAATAGGGCCCGTCTTGTTGCATGAATTCCTACAATAAAACTGAAAGATGGTCGCTAGTGTAAATCTAGACTTATCTATGCTCTTGTAAAACTGGTCCCAGAAAACCATTTCATATAACAAATAGCCTAGAAATAAACAATACAAAAATTATTAAAAAGAAGTTAAAAATATTTATGTCCGTATTGTATGTAGTTAGGGACTAATGGAAACGGCAACGCTTGTAAAAAATGATTCAGTAGAGGTGCTGCATAACCACAATAGAAATCTGTAGCGGAGGCATTCTTCACACTTGTGTGTCTGTGTTGTGCCCACAAGAAAACTGTTTTCTTTCACCAGTGTGATGGTTAATTTTTACCATCCACGTATCATTTATTCTTTATGTTCCTTAAAAAATAATGGAAGGGGGCCCAAAAGGAGGTTTCCTAAATATCTTCTAAAAACTGGCCTATATAAAACAGACAGCACACATTTACCATCCTCATTAACTGGAATGGGTGAGTTTGATCCGAAATTTGGACCAAAGTAATGTATGTTCCTGGAATTTTTTATGAACCATCATTCTGCAAAAAAAAAAAAGGTATACTTCCAGAAAACAGGTCCACATGGATAAAATGTATTACAGTACTTTACTCCATATTCATAAAATCGTGAATGCACATCACTGCAGTGTAAAAATTCAAAAATAACAGTTACGGGAACAGCATCATAAAATTTGTGCTGTTTCTACAGAAAAAATTGTGATGTGTGAATAACACATAATAGGGATTTATTTTTCCAAATTTTAATGAATTCCACTTCCTCCCCACTTCCATGATTTTCACCAAATTTATCAAATTATCGCACAATGTTTGTTAAATTTGATGAGTTATTAAATATAACATTTCTGTCTAGAGATCATTTTTTTTATACTCCCTCTAATAAAGTGAGAATTGCTACGTTTTAAAACGTTGCACATAAAAGGAATTTGTCAGGAGGATTTCAGCCCCCAAACTATTTATATGCACATGTACACTGTATCTCTTTCAAATACAAGACCAACAATACTTTTACATGGCCAGTCCATTCCTCTGTTACTGAAAAAGGAGTGTTCTAATTGATATGCAAAGGAGGCTGAAGGACTATGACAGATCTGAAGCCTCTGTCACTCTAGTTCTATTCTCCGAAAAGCGCTACCTCCTTTTTCTTGACTGATGGCTCCTTTGCCTAAATTCACACAGCATAGAGGCTGGAAGCCAAGCTGTAGGAGATAGTGCTGGGTGGGGAATAGAGCTGGAGTGACAGAGGCTTCAGATCTACCATAGTCCTTCAGCCTCATTTGCATATCAATTCAAACGCTGATTTCTGAGTAACAAAGGAACGAACTGGTCATGTTAAGGTATTGCTGGACTTGTTCTTGAAACATGGTTGCTGTGCAGGAAAAAAAAAATGACAGACCAGGCACAGAAAAACTACATTCTGGGGCAAACACACTGTAACTAGCTATTGAACCCGTTCTATGCTCGAGCGGCAAGCATTTTTATTGATATATGGTCCCCTATCCTGGTCCATGCTCCCCCCATCCTAGTCCCCCATCCTGGTCCATGCTACCTCATCCTGGTATATGACCCGGGGGCTTCCATGGGCGTAATACTACTCAGACAACACAGGGTAAGGGTTACACAGGGTGGAAATATTTTATTGACCCAACAAACAAACACATAGAACAGTCCAGCAAATACCCAAGATGGTACACAATTAAACAGACCCTTCTGCTGGCCTGACAGGGATAGAACAACTGCGACTTTGGGACTTCCAGGGCCAACTACCTCAACCAGTGGCCCCCCGCTTTTGGTGGGCCACCACAGAGAGGAGATAGCTGTAAGCTTAGGAAGCTGACAGTTCATCGAGGTACAAGGCCAGGAGACCCAAGGGTCCCTCTCTGGCCTCTCCGAGAGTTTCCATGGGGCCAGATGACCAGCTGGTCCCAATCTGACTTCTCCAAATGTCGCCATGGGTTCCAGGTGACCAGGTCCCACCTGGCAACCCCAAACAACATATCCATGGGGCCAGGTGACTTCATCGTCCCAATCTGGTCTCCCCAAATATATCCATGGTTTCTCTGATGGTCAATGGAGCAGATCTGTATCCTTCCAGTCAGGGCCGTACACCCTTAGGCCAAAATCATGTAGAATACAAATCTGTATCTCTCTGGATCGAAACATACTACCAAGCTGCTGTTCTGAAGAATGTCTCTCTGATTCTCTCTTTCAATTCTCTCTGCAGCAGGGTAGAAAACCCTTTTTACATATATGGCTAAGGTCATCAGTCACAGGTCAGAGGTAAAGGTGCAGGGCTTACTCAGGTCTCCTTGTTTGAGCTAATCCCCCTGCTCTTGAAAATAAACTGGCTAGCTTAGTAAAATATGCAATTAGCATAGTAACAAACATCATTGTTTCCAAACACTGAGTCACTGTCCTTCTTGACCAGCCAAAGAAAAACACATACATACAAGTCAACACAAACACAATATTGTATTTCTCTTGGCTTAACAAATCTAGATGTCTGGCTGATTAAGATAAGAAGCTGTTTCGTCACAGTGCCACCATCCTGGTTCCCCATCTTGGTATATGCTCTCCCATTCTGTTCCTCATCCTCATATATGCTCCCCCATCCTGTTATGTGCTCCCTCATCCTGGTATTTGCGCCCCCATCCTGGTATATGCTCCCTCATTCTGTTATGTGCGCCCCCATCCCAGTATATGCTCACCCATCCTGGTCCTTCCTCCTGTTATGTGCTCCCCCATCCTGGTATATGCTCCTCCATCCTGTTCCCCCCATCCTGGCATATGCCCCATGATCCTGGTATATGCTCCCCCATCCTGGTATTTGAGCCCCCATCCTGGTCCTTCCTATTGGTATATGCTCCCCCATCTTTTTATGTGCTCCCCCATCCTGGTATATGCTCCCTCATCCTAGTTCCCCATCCTGGTATATGCTCCCCCATCCTGTTATGTGCGCCCTCCCTCATCATGGTCCCCATTCATATTATGTGTGCCCCAATCCTGTTACGTGCTCCCTCATCCTGGTCCCCCATCCTGTTTTGTGCAACCCCCATCCTGTTTTGCGCTCCCCCATCCTCCATGAACTAAATAACACCTTTCCATCGCTTCCCTGCAGCATGTCACCTGTTATTTTACTAAAATGGTGCCGGAATCAGCGCCTGCATAGCCTGACATCCAGCGCCATTTTAGTGAAGACACATTTGCAGAGTGTATTCAACAAAATGGAGTATGCACATGCGCATACTGTGTGGTCCGGCGCCATTTTGTTGAAGACACACTGCAAATGTTTCTTAACTAAAATGGCACCGGATATCGGGCTATGCGCAGGCACCGATTCCGACGCCACACTCCTCCCCCGGTCTCCGGCCCGAACAGAGGGGCTACACTCCTCCTTAGCAGGTATGTGCATATGGCGCAGGAGATCGCGGTATGCGTTCAGTGCCTACGCATACCGCGATCTCCGGCGCCACACTCCTCATCCCTGCCTGGGATGTGGACGTGTTTTTCTGTCTGGGGCCATACTGCACAGGCGCAGTCTATAGAGGCTTCGGACAGATGGACACATCCCTGGTTATATTATAGATTATGCCTGAAAAGACAGACAGACAGAAAAAGCCACCTAAAAGGGACAGAAGAAGAAATATTAATCATCACCTCTAATGTGTTGACTGACATTAGTAACTGTAAGTGGTGAAGAGATAGCATTGGCATCTGTGATCTGGTGACGAAGGAGAGCCAAATGCTCCTATGTAACATAAGACTATGCCAGTGTTGTAAATGGTATAGGGTAAGTGCCGGACCCTGTTTGAGATTTAATATTAGGGGCCAGAAGAATTCTGCTACACTGCTGTGACTATACATGTATATAACCATGTCTAGTACTCTCCTTCTGTATCAGTCGTTGACTTGTATTGTAGAAAATGGTTGTAATTGTTTGTGCTATGTATACCCCTTTCATATGTAAAGCGCCATGGAATAAATGGCGCTATAATAATAAATAATAATAACTAGCTTCTCCAAAGTGAAGGCGGTGGAGTCCATGGCTTAGTAAAATGTCCTGCCCACTGTAATTCTTGTTTTCTTTGCTGTGAAGCTGAGCCGAAATTGAATTGATTTACTGAGTACAAGGTCTTTCATGCCTCTGGCGGTGCAGTATTTTTTACTTTCCACACTGCATGCATTTTCTGAGAAGCTGAAGTAAAAAGATTAGCAACTTAAAGGGAAACTAACAGCAAACTCATGCTACCCAAACTGTGGTCAGCATGAATCAGTCGGACTGCATTATTGGAGCCGTGTATGGTTTCATCTGAAATGCTGCAGTATTTGAGTGAGAACATGCTTCTAAAAGCCGGCTAGGAACTATGTGACTCGGAAGACATGTCCATAAGTCAGGCATCTCCTTGTGTGTGTGTATAGGAAGAGATCAGTCACTGAAGGGGAGCAGGGAGGCGAGAAGCCAGTGGGGGCCCGACCCTTGGACTAGTCCCCAGTTTCATGATTCCCGGCCGACTATGAAGGCCACCATTCACATTAGACTAATGTTGACGAACTACCGACTCTGTCAATCAGGCATGTCAAATTTAAGACAGCAGTTCAGTTGGTTCTCCTGGAGATTAGTCACCGACAAAGATGTGTGTCGCCATGTTTCTCATAAACAACACAGGAGCACTTGTGTGTGGCAGAGACAGCTGAGATACCTGTCGCGGCAAGCAACCGGCCAAAGCATCGATCAACTGACAGTCATCTAATGCATATGGCCGGTTTTAAAAGTATGTTTTCTTTCAAACACTACAGCATTTCACATTAAAATAGACGTAGCTGCAATAACACAGCCTGACTGATTTGGGCATGAATCTGCGGTCAGGTACACATGTTCATTAAGTGGCCATTATCTAGCCTTTTAGAGCTATAAGCACACAATTCACTAGGACACTAAATACACTCCAAAACCACACTTTTTTGCCTAACACATTACACTATTTTGTTTTCTTGCTTGAGCAGTGAAGTCATGGTTGTGTCACTCTTGATCAGGGCGTATAATGCCTCATGCTGACAGCCTTATTACCGTACAGTAGTTTTCCCTAACTCCGTTCCTCAAGCGCCACCAACAGATCATATTTTCAAGATTTCCTTACTATTGCACAGATGATGGAATTATTCCCTGTGCAGGTGTTGCAGTTATCACCGGGGCAATACTAAGGAAATCCTGAAAACATGACCTGTTGGTGGCTCTTGAGGACTGGAGTAGGGGAACACTGCCGTACAGCATGGCACCCAGTAGAGTGGAGAAAAAAGTATTTAGTCAGCCACCAATTGTGCAAGTTCTCCCACTTAAAAAGATAAGAGAGGCCTGTAATTGACATCATAGGTAGACCTTAACTATGAGAGACAAAATGAGAAAACAAATCCTGAAAATCACATTGTCTGATTTGGAAAGAATTTTTTTTTCAAGTTTTGGTGGAAAATAAGTATTTGGTCAATTACAAACAAGCAAGATTTCTGGCTCTCACAGACCTGTAACTTCTTCTTTAAGAGGCTCCTCTGTCCTCCACTCATTACCTGTAGTACTGGCACCTGTTTGAACTTGTTATCAGTATAAAAGACACCTGTCCACAACCTCAAACAGTCACACTCCAAACTCCACTATGGAGAAGACCAGAGAGCTGTCGAAAGACACCAGAAACAAAATTGTAGCCTGAACCAGACTGGAAAGACTAATTCTGCAATAGGCAAGCAGCTTGGTGTGAAGAAATCAACTGTGGGAGCAATAATTAGAAAGTGGAAGACATACAAGACCACTGATAATCTCCCTTGATCTGGGGCTCCACACAAGATCTCACCCAGTGGGGTCAAAATGATCTCAAGAACTGTGAACAAAAATCCCAGAACCACACGGGGGGACCTAGTGAATGACCTGCAGAGAGCTGGGACCAATGTTACACAGGCTACCATCAGTAGCACACTACGCCGCCAGGGACTCAGATCCTGAAGTGCCAGACGTGTTCCCCCTGCTTAAGCCATTACATGTCCGGGCCTGTCTGAAGTTTGCTAGAGAGCATTTGGATGATCCAGAAGAGTATTAGGAGAATGTCATATGGTCAGATGAAACCAAAGTAGAACTGTTTGGTAGAAACACAACTCAGCGTGTCTGGAGGAGAAAGAATGCTGAATTGCATCCAAAGAACACCATACCTACTGTGAAGCACAGGGGTGGCAACATAATGTTTGGGGCAGTTTTTCTGCCAAGGGACCAGGACGACTGATCCGTGTACATGAAAGAATGAATGGGGCCAAGTATCATGAGATTTTGAGTGCAAACCTCCTTCCATCAGCAAGGGCATTGAAGATGAAACGTGGCTGGGTCTTTCAGCATGACAATGATCCCAAGTACACCGCCAGGGCAACAAAGGAGTGGCTTCGTACGAAGCATTTCATGGTCCTGGAGTGGCCTACCCAGTCTCCATCTCTAAACCTTATAGAAAATGTAGCGTCGGCGTCCCTGCCCTCTGCTAGGCAGGGACGCTGTTCCCCTCACCTCTCTGCTCCGAGCCTGGCGTCCTCCTCCCGCTCTGCTGGCAGCGCGCGCTCCTTCCCGGCCACTGTGCTTAGGGCGCGCGCGCGCTTCCTCCCTCTTAAAGGGGCCGCGCGCGCCGTCCTAAGGAGTCCCCGGCCAATGGCCGGAGGACTTTACCATATATAAGGCACCTCCTCCAAAATGGAGGTGCCCGAGCAATGTTGTTGCACTGTTCACTACTCTGCTTCAGCCCTCAGGTCCCGTTGCCAGTTACCTGCCAGATACTTGCCAGATTTCTGCCAGATTCCTGCCAGCCTGATATTCAACTACCTGCCTGCTAGCCTGAGGTCCGACGGTCTGCCTTACTACTCCTGTCAGTCTGTCTAAGGACCAGCTTGCCCGCTCACCTGGGAGCGCACATCAACTACCTGCCTGCTTGCCTGAGGTCCGACGGTCTGCCTTCCAACTCTTGTCAGTCTGTCTATGGACCAGCTTGCCCGCTCACCTGGGAGCGCACATCTGCTACCTGCCTGCTAGCCTACCTGGAGGCTCTGCCGTCACGTGCTGTGACCACCTGCCTGTCCAGTGACTCCTGCTCGCTCACCTGGGAGCGCTCATCTGTTGCCAGTCTGCTAGCCTACCTGGAGGCTCTGCCGTCACGTGCTGTGACCACCCGCCTGTCCAGAGACTTCTGCCCGCTCACCTGGGAGCGCTCATCTGCCGCCTGTCTGTTGGTCTTCCTGGGAGCTCCGCCGTCACATGCTGTGACCACCCGTTTATCCAGAGACTCTCGCCTGCTCACCTGGGAGCTCACGTCTACCATCAGCCGCCACAGGTCGTACCAACCCTTTACCCAGAGACTGCCCCGGTCACTTGCCGTGACCATCTGCCCGTTCACCCAGAGACTGCCCCGGTCACTTGCCGTGACCATCTTCCCGTTCACCCAGAGACTGCCCCGGTCACTTGCCGTGACCATCTGCCCGTTCACCCAGAGACTGCCCCGGTCACTTGCCGTGACCATCTGCCCGTTCACCCAGAGACTGCCCCGGTCACTTGCCGTGACCTCCTGCCCGTTCTTCTAGAGACTGTCCCGGTCACCTGCTGTGACTGCCTGCCTGGTCGCCACCCGCTCCCTTACAAGGACCGCCCCCTTGTATAGTAGCTCAGAGGTTCCGCCTCCCAGACCCGTTACAGTTTGCTCGGGCCATGGAACCCGGTGGCACCCAAGCTCCCTCGCTCTCGGACCTCTGTCATGAACTGTCCCGTCAGAGGTCCCAACAGGAGTCCATCCTGGGTCACCTGCGGAATGTCAATTCTCGTCTGGACACTCTGACTGCTCCACCAGCAACCACCACCAATACCATGGTATCCTACCCCGGAGCCCGGCTTTCTGCACCTCCTCGCTTCGGAGGCGACTCCACCCAGGCTCGGGGCTACATAAATCAGTGCACCCTGCACTTTGAACTCCAGTCCCACCAGTTTAACTCCGACCGGGCCAAAATTGCCTTCATCATGTCCCATCTCACCGGGGAGGCCCTGGCCTGACTAAATCCTCTATGGGAGAGAGGAGACCCCCTGGTGTCCGACTTGCCTGCCTTTCTCATGGCTTTCCGGAAAGTCTTCGACGAACCCGGACGGAAGACCTCATCCGCATCATCTCTGCTACGTCTCCGTCAGGGAAGTCTCACCGTGGGCCAATATGCCATACGGTTCCGTACCCTTGCCTCGGAGCTGGCCTGGGATAACGACGCTCTGGTATCCGTCTTCTGGGAGGGTCTGTCCGGCCGTATTAAAGATGAACTTGCCGGTCGGGACATTCCTACCACTCTCGATGACCTAATAACTCTTGCCACCCGGATTGACCTACGGTTCCAGGAGCGTGCCAAAGAGGTCACCCGTGAGAGGAGGTTTCCACGTCTAGCTCCTACTTTTCAGAAATCCGTCTCTCCCCAGGTACACTCCCCTGAGCCTATGCAGGTCGACCAGACCAAGATGGTCAAAACCCGTCAGGACTTACGCCGTGCCGAAGGGAGCTGCTTCTACTGTGGCAGTAAGGAGCACCGGATCTGTACCTGCCCGGAGAGGTCGGGAAACACCTGTGTCTAGGTTCGCTCAGAGAGGTCAACCTAGACAAGAATAAATCCTCTCCATCTCTGCTACTCTCAGTCTCTATTATCTGCGGGGAGAATCGTTATTTCGAACTAGCCCAACTTGACTCTGGAGCGGCCGGGAATCTTATCTCACAGTCCCTGGTAGAAAAATACCGCATTCCCACCAAACCTCTGGCTGTACCAATAACTGTCGCTGCTGTGGATGGGGGCCTCTTACCACGTCCCATCCAACTCATCACCGAATCCGTAACTCTGCAGGTGGGAATGCTGCATTCTGAGAGCATCTCTTTTCATGTTCTGCCTGGACTCTCTCACACCCTCTTACTAGGTCTACCTTGGCTCCAGAGACATGCACCCGTGCTTGACTGGCAGACCGGAGAAGTCCTTCGCTGGGGACAGGACTGTCATAAGACTTGTTTGGTTCCTGTTCATCCCGTCCGTCCTTCTCCTACCCCAACTAATCTACCTGGACTTCCGATTCCCTATTGGTCATTTGCTGATGTCTTTAATAAAAAGGAGGCAGAGACATTACCCCCTCATAGACCATACGACTGTCCTATCGACCTGTTACCCGGTACTACTCCTCCCCGTGGGCGTATTTACCCATTGTCCGCTGCTGAGACCCGGTCGATGTCCAAATATATTGAGGAGAATTTGGCCAGGGGATTCATCCGGAAATCTACCTCCCCGGCGGGAGCAGGCTTCTTCTTCGTAAAAAAGAAGGACGGCTCTCTCCGTCCCTGTATAGACTATAGAGGCCTTAACCAGATCACGGTGAAGAATAAGTACCCCCTTCCGCTCATTCCAGAATTATTTGATCGCCTGAGGGGGGCTAGAGTCTTCACCAAACTGGACCTCCGTGGGGCGTACAACCTGGTCCGTATCCGTCAAGGGGATGAATGGAAGACTGCATTCAACACCCGGGACGGCCACTATGAATATCTGGTAATGCCCTTTGGTCTCTGTAACGCTCCTGCCGTCTTTCAAGAGTTGGTCAATGACATCTTCCGGGACCTTCTCTACTCCTGCATTGTGGTGTACCTGGACGACATCTTAGTCTACTCTCCGGATCTCCAGACTCACCGGAGGGACGTTCGTCAGGTCCTGCTCAGGCTCAGGCAGAACCACCTCTTCGCTAAATATGAGAAGTGCCTCTTTGAGCAGACCTCGCTTCCGTTTTTGGGCTACATTATTTCTCAGACCGGCCTACGAATGGATCCAGAGAAACTGTCTGCCATCGAGAAATGGCCCCGACCGGAGGGGTTGAAGGCCATTCAGCGGTTCCTGGGTTTCGCCAACTACTACCGCCTCTTCATACCGCACTTCTCTTCCCGCACTGCCCCAATTTCCGCGCTCACCCGTAAGGGTACTAATCCCAAAGAGTGGCCGCCCGAAGCAGAGGAGGCCTTTCTTTCCTTAAAACAGGCCTTCTCTTCCGCCCCGGTGCTGCATCGTCCGGACGGCAACAAGCAGTTCTTTCTGGAGGTTGACGCCTCCTCCTCTGGAGCCGGAGCTGTACTTACTCAAAAATCTTCTTCCGGGAGGATGGTAACTTGCGGCTTCTTCTCTAAACTCTTCTCCTCCTCAAAGCGCAATTATTCCATAGGAGACCGAGAGTTATTGGCCATCAAGCTGGCATTGGAGGAGTGGCGTTACCTACTCGAGGGGGCTCTTCATCCGGTAATAATTTACACTGACCACAAGAACTTGGCTTATCTCCAGCATGCCCAGAGACTTAATCCACGCCAAGCCCGGTGGTCCTTGTTTTTTGCTCGCTTTGATTTTGTTCTACATTTTCGCCCGGCTGACAAGAACATCAAAGCAGATGCCTTGTCCCGATCCTTTCTGGTATCTGATCTCGAGGAAGAACCTAAACATATCATCGATCCCGCCAGAGTAATGAAGGTGGCTCCCGTGAGTCTAAATCGTCTCCCTCCCGGTAAGACGTTCGTATCGGTACCTGTTCGGGAGAAGATCCTACACTGGGGTCATTCGTCTAAACTAGCTGGCCACGCCGGTCAGAAAAAGACCCTCCAGCTTATTTCCCGGCACTACTGGTGGCCTAACCTGCGCAAGGATGTAATAGACTTTGTTTCTGCCTGTGTGTCCTGTGCCCGCAACAAAGTTCCGAGACACCTGCCAGCCGGTCGCCTTCTTCCTCTGCCAGTACCTGCTGCCCCCTGGCAGCATATAGCGATGGACTTCATAACTGATCTTCCCGTCTCTGCCGGTTGTACGGTCATTTGGGTGGTCGCTGACCGCTTTTCCAAGATGGCTCACTTCATTCCCCTGCCAGGCCTCCCGTCTGCACCCGAGCTGGCTAAAGACTTTATCCGCCACATTTTCCGTCTTCATGGCCTGCCCCGTCACATCGTGTCGGATCGTGGGGTACAGTTCACTTCTCGTTTCTGGAGAGCCACTTGTAAATTGCTAGACGTCACCCTGGACTTCTCCTCCGCTTACCACCCACAGTCTAATGGTCAAGTGGAGCGGATCAATCAGATCCTGACCAGTTACCTCCGGCACTTCGTTAATGCCCACCATTCTGACTGGGTGGATCTCCTGCCATGGGCCGAATTCTCGTACAACAATCACGAGAGCGAATCTTCCTCCAAATCCCCGTTTTTTGTAGTCTTCGGTCAGCATCCTCGGATCCCGTTTCCCGTCTCCACCTCGGTGGACAATCCGGCTGCGGAATCTCTTGTTAACAAATTTTCCTCCACATGGGAAAGTACCCGGTCCGCACTCCTTCTGTCATCCGAGCGTATGAAAAGACATGCCGACAAAAAACGTCTGGATCCTCCTCAATTCCGTCCAGGGGATAAGGTCTGGCTCTCGTCCAAGTATGTCCGGCTCAAGATTCCTTCCTATAAGTTAGGGCCTCGGTTCATCGGTCCTCTGGAGGTCATCAGTCAGATCAACCCGGTGGCCTATAAATTGAAACTCCCGGCCAACTTACGGATCCCTAACTCCTTCCATGTATCTCTCCTCAAACCTGTGGTACTTAACTCTTTTTCCAAGTCTACAGGTATGCCTCCTGCTCCGGTTTCTGCTGAGGACGAGTTTGAGGTAGAGAACATTCTTGCCACCAAAAGGGTAAGAGGAAAGACCTTTTTTCTAGTAGATTGGAAGGGGTTTGGTCCTGAGGAGAGAACGTGGGAGCCCCGGGAGAACATCCATGCCCCTCTCATCCTAGCTAAATTTCTGTCTGGCCTAAAAAAGGGGGGGCCTAAGGGGGGGGTACTGTAGCGTCGGCGTCCCTGCCCTCTGCTAGGCAGGGACGCTGTTCCCCTCACCTCTCTGCTCCGAGCCTGGCGTCCTCCTCCCGCTCTGCTGGCAGCGCGCGCTCCTTCCCGGCCACTGTGCTTAGGGCGCGCGCGCGCTTCCTCCCTCTTAAAGGGGCCGCGCGCGCCGTCCTAAGGAGTCCCCGGCCAATGGCCGGAAGACTTTACCATATATAAGGCACCTCCTCCAAAATGGAGGTGCCCGAGCAATGTTGTTGCACTGTTCACTACTCTGCTTCAGCCCTCAGGTCCCGTTGCCAGTTACCTGCCAGATACTTGCCAGATTCCTGCCAGCCTGATATTCAACTACCTGCCTGCTAGCCTGAGGTCCGACGGTCTGCCTTACTACTCCTGTCAGTCTGTCTAAGGACCAGCTTGCCCGCTCACCTGGGAGCGCACATCAACTACCTGCCTGCTTGCCTGAGGTCCGACGGTCTGCCTTCCAACTCTTGTCAGTCTGTCTATGGACCAGCTTGCCCGCTCACCTGGGAGCGCACATCTGCTACCTGCCTGCTAGCCTACCTGGAGGCTCTGCCGTCACATGCTGTGACCACCTGCCTGTCCAGTGACTCCTGCTCGCTCACCTGGGAGCGCTCATCTGTTGCCAGTCTGCTAGCCTACCTGGAGGCTCTGCCGTCACGTGCTGTGACCACCCGCCTGTCCAGAGACTTCTGCCCGCTCACCTGGGAGCGCTCATCTGCCGCCTGTCTGTTGGTCTTTCTGGGAGCTCCGCCGTCACATGCTGTGACCACCCGTTTATCCAGAGACTCTCGCCTGCTCACCTGGGAGCTCACGTCTACCATCAGCCACCACAGGTCGTACCAACCCTTTACCCAGAGACTGCCCCGGTCACTTGCCGTGACCATCTGCCCGTTCACCCAGAGACTGCCCCGGTCACTTGCCGTGACCATCTTCCCGTTCACCCAGAGACTGCCCCGGTCACTTGCCGTGACCATCTGCCCGTTCACCCAGAGACTGCCCCGGTCACTTGCCGTGACCATCTGCCCGTTCACCCAGAGACTGCCCCGGTCACTTGCCGTGACCTCCTGCCCGTTCTTCTAGAGACTGTCCCGGTCACCTGCTGTGACTGCCTGCCTGGTCGCCACCCGCTCCCTTACAAGGACCGCCCCCTTGTATAGTAGCTCAGAGGTTCCGCCTCCCAGACCCGTTACAGAAAACCTTTGGGAGGGAGTTAAAAGTCCGTGTTGCCCAGCGACAGCCCCAAAACATCACAGCTCTAGAGGAGATCTGCATGGAGGAATGGGCCAACATACCAGCAACAGTGTGTGCCAACTGTGTGAAGACTTACAGAAAACGTTTGACCTCTGTCATTGCCAACAAAGGATATATAACAAAGTATTGAGATGAACTTTTGTAATTGACCAAATACTTATTTTCCACCAAAATTTGAAAAAAAATTCTTTCCAAATCAGACAATGTGATTTTCAGGATTTGTTTTGTTTTCTCATTTTGTCTCTCATAGTTGAGGTCTACCTATGATGTCAATTACAGGCCTCTCTCATCTTAAGTGGGAGAACTTGCACAATTGGTGGCTGACTAAATACTTTTTCCCCCACTGTATAATATATGGAATCCTTTAGGCGGTGTAGTAGAGCAGTATGTGCTGATGTGCATTTATGGAAACATCGTAGAGCTTGTAGAGATTTCCTCAAATCCATGCAATGAGGACATTGCTAGGACAACCGGAATAAGCCATATGATGCATCGGTTCCCTCATTGAGTTCACGTAAAATACATAAAGTATTTGCAGTTGGCGGCAGTAGCTCCTGTGGCTGGTCTGACGTAGCATCTCCAACCACCAATTGCAAATTTCAGAAGTGGGTGTAAGTAAAAATGGCATTTTAAAAGGGAACACGTTTCATAGCGAACTGCAGCTTTAACCTATTTCATTTGACGTAGGGATCAGAAAAATTGGAATACCAGTACTGTATGTATATATATATATATATATATATATATAGATAGATAGATACACAGTACAGACCAAAAGTTTGGACACACCTTCTCATTTAAAGATTTTTCTGTATTTTCATGACTTTGAAAATTGTACATTCACACTGAAGGCATCAAAACTATGAATTAACACATGTGGAATTATATACTTAACAAAAAAGTGTGAAACTACTGAAAATATGTCTTATATTCTAGGTTCTTCAAAGTAGCCACCTTTTGCTATGATGACTGCTTTTCACACTCTTGGCATTCTTTTGATGAGCTTCAAGAGTTAGTCACCGGAAATGGTCTTCCAACAATCCCAGAGATGCTTAGCACTTGTTGGCCCTTTTGTCTTCACTCTGCTGTCCAGCTCACCCCAAACCATCTCGATTGGGTTCAGGTCTGGTGACTGTGGAGGCCAGGTCATCTGGCGTAGCACCCCATCACTCTCGTTCTTGGTCAAATAGCCCTTACACAGCCTGGAGGTGTGTTTGGGGTCATTGTCCTGTTGAAAAATAAATGATGGTCCAACTAAACGCAAACCAGATGGAATAGCATGCAGCTGCAAGATGCTGTGGTAGCCATGCTGGTTCAGTATGTCTTCAATTTCGAATAAATCCCCAACAGTATCACCAGCAAAGCACCCCCACACCATCACACCTCCTCCTCCATGCTTCACGGTGGGAACCAGGCATGTAGAGTCCATCCGTTCACCTTTTCTGCGTCGCACAAAGACACGGTGGTTGGAATCAAAGATCTCAAATTTGGACTCATCTGACCAAAGCACAGATTTTCACTGGTCTAATGTCCATTCCTTGTGTTCTTTAGCCCAAACAAGTCTCTTCTGCTTGTAGCCTGTCCTTAGCAGTGGTTTCCTAGCAGCTATTTTGCCATGAAGGCCTGCAGCACAAAGTCTCCTCTTAACAGTTGTTGAAGAGATGTGTCTGCTGCTAGAACTCTGTGTGGCATTGACCTGGTCTATAATCTGAGCTGCTGTTAACCTGTGATTTCTGAGGCTGGTGACTCGGATAAACTTATCCTCAGAAGCAGAGGTGACTATTGGTCTTCCTTACCTGGGGCGGTCCTCATGTGAGCCAGTTTCTTTGTAGCGCTTGATGGTTTTAGCAACTGCACTTGGGGACACATTCAAAGTTTGCCCAATTTTTCGGACTGACTGACCTTCATTTCTTAAAGTAATGATGGACACTAGTTTTTCTTTACTTAGAATTTGTATTATGGCAAGAAAAAAGCAGCTAACAGTCTATTCAGTAGGACTATCAGCTGTGTATCCACCAGAGTTCTGCACAACCCAACTGATGGTCCCAACCCCATTTATAAGGCAAGAAATCCCACTTATTAAACCTGACAGGGAACACCTGTGAAGTGAAAACCATTTCCGGTGACTACCTCTTGAAGCTCATCAAGAGAATGCCAAGAGTGTGCAAAGCAGTCATCAAAGCAAAAGGTGGCTACTTTGAAGAACCTAGAATATAAGACATATTTTCAGTTATTTCACACTTTTTTTTAAGTATATAATTCCACATGTGTTAATTCATAGTTTTGATGCCTTCAGTGTGAATGTACAATTTTCAAAGTCATGAAAATACAGAAAAATCTTTAAATGAGGTGTGTCCAAACTTTTGGTCTGTACTGTATATATACACAAAGATTTGATTGGAACCTGTCACCACCCTAAAGCGCAACCGCTGACTTAGAGAATGATTAAAAAGCTTTTAGCTACGCTATTAGTATAGTTATTATCTACATTAAATAAATTCAGTACTTTGATGGCCCCATGTGCTGTATGATACAAAGGGATGTCCAGCAAGCATCAGGAGGTGAGCGGCGTCTACACATTCTTGCCAGGACATATACTAAGGCCTCAGTCATGTTTGTTTTAACTCTTTAGTGACCACCAATACATCTTATTACTGACCTTAGATATGAGTATATGATCACACATTTGTTAAAAATGCAGCAATTTTCAGCTGTACACTATAGCTGACACCCTTGTGCATTCACCACAATCAGTGTTGACATCGACCATGGCCATTTTACCCCTTAGATGCTGCTGTCAATAGTGACAACTGCATCTAGATGGTTAACAGAGCATGGAAGCTCCCTCTTTTACTCCATTGGCACCCTGAGATCCTGATTGCGTGGTCCTGATGGTTGCCATGGCTCTCCAAGGCCAAGTAATGGCCCTAGGGTCTGCCGTCCATAATGGTCTATTCAGATGTTAGCAACATTTTTGTGGTAAAAATATAATTTTTCATTCCAGGCATTCCACTGTGTGTTAATTCCTGAAAAGCACCTGAAGGGTTAATAAATGACCTAACAGGAGTTTTGAATAGGTTACCTCTTTTGGGGGTTTTCTGATATACATGTCCAAAAAAGTCATTTTAAAATTGAATAGGTCCCTAAAAATAAATGTTTTGTAAATTTCTTTGAAAAAAAATTAAAATTGTTGCTGCATTTTTAAACCTTCTAAAATTCTAACAAAATATTAAACTATTTTACAAATGGTGCTGAAGTAAAGCAGACATGAGGTAAATGTTATTTGTTAACTTTTTTGTGTGGTATTATAGGAATAAACATTCAAAGTTTGAAAATTGCGAATTTAAAAAAAAAAATTGTCAAAATGTTTGATATTTGTAGAAATAAGTGCAAAAAGTTATTGACCTAAATTTACCACTGACAAAGTACAATGTGTCACAAAATCTCAAAATCACTGGGACATGAAACATTTCAGAGTTATTGCCCAATAGGGGACATGTGAAAAACTTGGCTTGGTCACTAAGGGGTTAATTACATGTGAAAAAACAGACCGATTTTCAGTCATCCACGACTTGGATAAAAAACAGACAGATATTTGTGGTTCTTTTTGGCCTGTGTGCAAAAACATGTGAACAGCACCATAGGCTGTGATACCTTTGTTGTCTATTCATGAAAAACACAGATAGAACATGGACGTCAAAAATGAGCGAGGCCTTACTCAGCCTAAAGCATAACCGTCGTTTTAATTGTTATAAATTAATAGTGCACATAAGATAAATTACAAAAGAAATCGGCTTCTTTTGCTGCCACAATTGATCAGTCATTATCAAAATTTTCAATTCTGAGGTAAAATCTGTATTCAGTTACGACTTTCCCATTGCTGAGATAGGAGATGGCAGCTGCTACGGATATGAATTGTATCCATAGCAGCCACCATTTCCTAGCTCAGTAATTGGAAAGTCTGTCTTCACTGAATACAGATTTTACCTCAGAATTGAAAATTTTGATAATGACTGATCAATTCTGTGTTTTTCATGAATAGACCACAAATCTATCATAGTCTCTAGACCCACTTTGGGTTTTTCTGTTTTCATTTTTTGCTCCTCTTCTTCCCAGACCCATAACTTTTTTATTTTTCCATCAATATGGCCATGTGAGGGCTTATTTTTTGCAGGACGAGTTGTACTTTTGAACACCACCATTGGTTTTACCATATAGTGTACTGGAAAACACGAAAAAATTCCAAGTGTGGTGAAATTGCAAAAAAAAAATGCAATTTCACATCGTCTTTTTTTTTTTTTTTTTTTTTTACAAAGTTCACTAAATTCTAAAACCGCAGCGCGTGCATGTTAAATGCCGCTGTCGGACAGCGGCGTCACATGTTGTTAATAGCAGCGGGTGGATCACGATTCCACCTACGGCTGTTAGGGGCTCATGACAGCTCATCAGATGTCATGTGTCTGAAAACATAAGGGCTCAGCGCCTGAGCCCGTGCCAGAGGGGGATGCGAACTTGGACGTACTCATACGTCCAATGTCGTAAAGGGGTTAATTCTGGATTCAGATGGCTGTATTTCACAGTCAGTATACAAACCACAATGTCATGACTGCGGGTCCTGACTGGAACTTACAGTCTAGAAAGTTTGAGTTAGGCTGCGGTCACAATAGCATATAGCATCAGATGCGATATGCGTATAACCCTCGGCTCCGCTCTGCTGCGAGCGGGAGCCGAGTGTCAGTGCTCTGTGCTCCGATCCTCTCGCATGAGAAGAATCACAGAACAGGTGAGGAGGAGACGGAGAAAGTAATTTCTCCATCTCCTCCATGGTAATCGCACTGCATTCGGATGACATCTGAGTGCATTCCGATGTTTTGCACACACCCATTGACTTGTATGAGTGAGTTCCGTCTGCCAATCGCAGTACACAAATTTTTTCTCATGCTGAGTCACCATTGCTCCATAGTGCAACATTGGAGCGAGTACTATCAGATGAAACATCACGTAGCACTTGTCCGAGTTATACGCTGGCTGTACGTCAGGCTGAGTGAGCCCTAAGTGTGTCCAGGTGTTGCAGTCCAATTACAGACCGTGAAAAACAGCTGTCGGAGGGCTTTTTCAGATGTCCATGATAATTGGTCCGATGTCGGACTGCAATGCAGGGGCTGTCCACCCATCTGACCCAAACGGGACAGCCTCACAGAAACATATGACGTTATCACATTTGGGCCAGAAGATGTGCGATCAGCCTGTGCATTGCAGTACGACATTGGACGGATTATCACGGCATCTACAAATGGCTTGAGGTGACACATTCCCGTCTCGGGGTCATCAATCAAGCAAAAACAGAAGTCTATGGACCATCGACTGTGACTCTTCAGCCAAGTGGCTCCACTTCTAGGACTAAAAGTAGGTAATTAACATACAAGTAATTTTTGTGCCTACTGTAACTTCTATTATTACTTATATGGACATGTATAAAGTGCTATTCAGCTACACTAAAAGGCAGTGATTGTACTTTAGATGGGTTTTAACAAGAGTAATTAGTAGGCAGACACCAATGGATATTTTCTCCTGGAATTTTGCTCCTAAATCAAGAGTAGAGCGACTGTACATAAGTACAATTATACAGACTTGCTGATTTAATGAAAATGCCTTCTAGCTAAAACAAGGAGAGCGGCCATTAATCATAGTTACAGGCGGGCCCAGTGCTTCCCTCTGAGTTTTGCTCCTTGTACTGCAAATCAGATGTCATGATAGCCAATAAGTAATAATTTTTCATCTGCACGATGCAGTCAGCACAGAAACTTTAATTTATGGCTGTGGAACCATTTTATCCAGACTCATTAACTTTAATAATGCAACAATATTCATTCCGATATTGAAAGTGCAGCAGAAGCAATTTAGGAGCCACAACCGTTCATCAGGAGTCTGTAATTGAAAAGATGCGCTTTTTAATTTACGACTTTTTGTTTGAGAGGGCGGCGCAGTCTGGTGTTGATAACCAAAGCGATATCCTTGGGTTTAATTCAGAAGGTGAAATAATAAGGTGGAGCGAAGAACAACGTGAACTGGGTTGTAGCTTGTGTATCGCCAGGATGGGTATGAGGTGTCCATTATAGGGTGGTAATAGGTTACAAGTATTTGTGAGCTCTCAGAGTCCACAAATATAGAGTCAGTGTTATCAGAGGGGTAAGAATGGATAATGACTAGCACAAGGACCGCATGTCAAGTAGATGCTAAGACCTTATTCACATGCAGACTTGTAATAGAAAGCCAGTAATTACAGGCAATTGCAAGGATTTGTTGGTCAACACTGTGGCCAGTGATTGCCTGCAGCAGTCACATGACCCTGTATCTATTGCTCTGTCTGGATGGACATGTGATTATTTGTACCAGTCATTGGTTGTAGAGATGACATGTTGGTATTAGCTGCGGCTGGTATGTGGTTATGGGGGCATCTGTGGTAGGCATGTTTTTGTGGGAACCCCTGCAGCTGACACTTTTGGGTGCATCTGTGGTTGGCATGTTGTTCTAGGGTCATCCATTGTCTCATGCACCGTTGTGTGGGCATCTGTGACTTCCATGCTGTTTTGGGAGCATTTATGGCTGGCAATTGTGCCATTAAGGCATCATTTATGACTAGTGCATATAAAAATGGGGCTCCCATCATTAATAGTGCCTTCAAGGTTCAACGGCATAATATCAAAAACATTAGGGCCACTAAAGGGTCATGATTTTAGCTAGCAATAAATGGATTTTATTTAAACACTGGATCCTTTATGAAAATGGAGGAGCGCGGATATTAAGACACAAGGTTTCTCATCCATACTTTGGTTTACTTTGGTCATATTGATATATGTCATTCTAGGTGCTCACAACCGCCAACGCTTCATACCCATATTTTTGGATATAGGGGAGTAACTAGGTAAGCAACGAGGAAAGCTGGGTGAGAAGAATGGTGACTTTAAAGGACACTGGAAACTAAGAAACTATAAACATTTGTTTCTGCCATCACAAGTGTGACAAGTTCTCTTCTCTGATATACAGTTGGTACGGAAAGTATTCAGACCCCTTTAAATTTTTCACTCTTTGTTTCATTGCAGCCATCTGGTAAATTCTAAAAAGTTCATTTTTTTCTCATTAATGTACACTCTGCACCCCATCTTGATTGAGAAAAACCCCAGAAATGTAGACATTTTTGCAAATTTATTAAAAAAGAAAAACTGAACTATTACATGGTCATAAGAATTCAGACCCTTTGCTCAGTATTGAGTAGAAGCACCCTTTTGAGCTAGTACAGCCATGAGTCTTCTCGGGAATGATGCAACAAGATTTTCACACCTGGATTTGGGGATCCTCTGCTATTCTTCCTTGTAGATCCTCTCCAGTTCCGTAAAGTTGGATTGTGAACGTTGGTGGACAGCCATTTTCAGGTCTCTCCAGAGATGCTCAATTGTTGTTCTGAAGCCACTCCTTTGTTATTTTAGCTGTGTGCTTAGGCTCATTGTCTTGTTGGAAGGTGAATCTTTGGCCAAGTCTGAGGTCCAGAGCACTCTGGAAGAAGTTTTCATCCAGGATATCTCTGTACTTGGCCGCATTCATGTTTCCTTCAATTGCAACCAGTCGTCCTGTCCCTGCAGCTCAAAAACACCTCCATAGCATGATGCTGCCACCACCATGTTTCACTGTTGGATTGTATTGGGCAGGTGATGAGCAGTGCCTGGTTTTCTCCACACATACCGCTTAGAATCATCAAAAGTTCTATCTTCATCTCATCAGACCAAAGAATCTTATTTCTCATAGTCTGGGAGTCCTTCATGTGTTTTTGAGCAAACTCTTTGCGGGCTTTCATATGTCTTGCACTGAGGAGAGGCTTCCGTTAGGCCACTCTGCCATAAAGGCCCGACTGGTGGAGGGCTGCAGTGATAGTTCACTTTGTGGAACTTTCTCCCATCTCCCTACTGCATCTCTGGAGCTCAGCCACAGTGATCTTGGGGTTCTTCTTTACCTTTCTCACCAAGGCTCTTCTCCCACGATTGCTCAGTTTGGCTGGATGACCAGGTCTAGGAAGACTTCTGGTGGTCCCAAACTTCTTCCATTTAAGGATTATGGAGGCCACTGTGCTCCTAGGAACCTTGAGTACTGCAGAAATTCTTTTGTAACCCTGGCCAGATCTGTGCCTTGCCACAATTCTGTCTCTGAGCTCCTTGGGCAGTTCCTTTGAGCTCATGATTCTCATTTGGTCTGACATGCACTGTGAGCTGTGAGGTCTTGTATAGACAGGTGTGTGCCTTTCCAAATCAAGTCCTATCAGTTTAATTAAACACAGCTGGACCCCAATGAAGGAGTAGAACCATCTCAAGGAGGATCACAAGAAAATGGACAGCATGTTACTTAAATATGAGTGTCTGAGCAAAGGGTCTGAATACTTATGACCATGTGATATTTCAGTTTTTCTTTTTTAGTAAATTTGGAAAAATTTCTACATTTCTGTTTTTCTTCAGTGAAGAAGGGGTGCAGAGTGTACTTTAATAAGAAAAAAAAAGAATGTTTTAGAATTTACCAAATGGCTGCAATGAAACAAAGAGTGAAAAATTTAAAGGGGTCTGAATACTTTCCATACCCACTGTAAATTGATAAAAACTAACAGCACAATGTTTTGAATCTAAAATGATGATAAAAGATAGAGATTCGCTTTCAGTTGAGCATCCACGCAGGAAAGTCTCTTTATTCTTCATTAGTGCTGTCATTTTTATTTTATTATAATGAGCTGTAAAAAAAAAAAAAAAAAAAAAAAAAATCTAATTGGAACAGTCTGCTTTATGTATTGGTATTTTTCAGACTTTCACCAGACCGTCCTCTTCACGTTGGCCCAGATGGAACGTTTTAAGCCTTGGGTGACTTTTACTTCTTCCCAGTCTAGTTTTGTGTCAGGAATCTCTCCTTCAGGTTCCGGGACTGTAGAGAGTGCTCCTTGAGGAGAGGCCACAATACGGGGTAAAGGACCGCATTCTTCCCTAAACTCCACCACATGGAGACCTTTCTTGTTGGCCAGGTCTTGATGGGTCTCCTGTTGTATAAAGCAAACAGTTAGGAAACAACATTGACATGATATTGCTATTATTTCCAGAGGCAATAATCACTGAACGTCATGGTCATTGTGCCTATTTGAAGATAATTCCTTGACATTGGAAGGCATTATATTGTCACCACATGGGACAAAGAGGTAGTAGTGATAAACCATCTCCTTAGACTGTGCTGAAGCCTAAAAGGAGTTTTCCCCTTTCAGAAAACTTTTGCTTGATTCCTCATTTTGTTGTATAACCTCACCCTAAAAAACGTACTTTTCTCACCATCTCCATGTCTAGTGCAGAGTCTCAGTCACTGGTGTTATGCTGCAACCATAACGTCACATTGAAAGCAGTGAAGACAATCAGCGAGTTCAGCAGCTCATGCATTCTACTCTGGACAGAGGAGCTGAGCCCAGTGATTGGCTGCAGTGCTGTTGACGTGATCTCAGCACTGATACAACAGTCACCAGAGAATCGGAGCTGGACCTGGGGAGCGAGAGTAAAGAAAGCTTGTTTTTTCACGACAAACGGAGTCAAAAGTCTGAACAGTTTCCTCTATGAAAAGGGAGCAGAAGCTGGAGACTTCATTCACTATTCAACACGGTAGAGCAATGGAGAAAAAGAGAATTTGGTGATAGACACTCAGAGTTTTAATAGCCAAGTGTGGAGGTTTTTTTTTATTTTTTTTTTGTTATTTTTGCATATAAAACGATGTACATGAATTATAGGAATTGTAAAATAGAACTTCAGTACTCTAGAGTTGAACCTTAATACATCACTTTTATCTCAGCTGCTGGTCAATTTCCATGAGAGTCCACCAAGAGGCAGAATTATCCCACCAGATGTTTAAGAGTGGAAGCGTGAGAAGAAGCCTGGAGTGCATCTTCCATCACCATTCTACAACTTCTGGTAGGAGACGTACATACGAGATGTAAGGTATCTCGTACAGATACATATTCACAGCTCACATATCAGGGAAATAAACCAGAGAAATGGTTTCCTATTAAAAATTATAATTTTTTTATTTTCTATAGAGAGTTTAAGAGCTGAGGTGGACTCGCTCTACACATAACACCCGTTACATCAGGGCATAGATGGGGAAGGAGCGTTACTGTAGGTTTTGGACCCCCCAATGTAAACTTGGTAAAGGTTTTGCATTTTTTTGCTGTGTAAAAGATTATGCTATCCATACACATTAGAAGGAGGTTTCAAGATTTTAAAATATTTTTGGCCAAATATTCTATCTACTGATACACTGCCCTTACTGATTCTTATGTGTCCCAATGCTACCCGTGTCCTTGGTCCTCCATTCCTCAATCCAGTTGATGAATGGTCACCCATAGAGGTAACTGTCACACCACTGAAGTGGCTTTTTGCCATTTTTCGTGATAATGTCACCATGAAGAACCAGTCACAGAATCACAAAAACTGATGACAAGAAAAGGAGAAACACCAAGGATATTGACTAGAATTGAGCAAAAACATCTGCAGAATCATGGTCTACAGGACATGTCAGTAATCTGTGGGTGCCGGACCAGAGCCCTGCGAATTTCCTCCTACCTGCTGTCATCCCCAGCGTTTTCTGATTAGTAGGTCTAACGTCATACATGCGTCTCAAAAATGATGTCTAGCAGGCCCTACTAATCAGAAGAGGTGACACAGATGCCTTTAGGTAGGGGGAGGTTCACAAGGCTCTCGTCCAGGGACTACAGATTGGTGATGTGACCTCTAGACCAGGGTCCTGCAAATGTTTTTGCTGAACTCTAATACTGGCAGCACAGAATGTGAGGGGAAACAATAAGTAGGTAACAAAGTGGGCTGATTCACACGTACATACATTGTGCACTGTGTGCAGAATTATTAGTTAAGTGAGTATTTTGACCATATACTCATTTTATGCAGATTTTCCAGCTCCAAGCTGTATAAACATGAACGCTTATTGGATGAAGCAGATCAGGTGATGTGTAGGTGTGTAATGAGGGTAGATGAGGCCTAAGTATACAATATACTTTATCAAGGTGTGCAGAGTTATTAGGAAGCTTGTTTCTCTCAGGCAAAATGGGCCAAAAAAGATTTAACTGATTCTGAAGAGTCAAAAGTTGTTACAAAAGGGATGCACCACTCTTGAAATTGCTAAGATATTGAGGTGTGATCACAGAACCATTAAAGGTTTTGTTGCAAATAGTCAACAGGGTCACAAAAAACAAGTTGAGAAAAAAAAGATGCAGATTATCTGCCAAAGATCTAAGAAGAATCAAATGTTAAGTGACCATGAAGCCATTATCCTCCAGTGCGGTCATATTACAGAACTGCAACCTCCCCGGCGTGCCCAGAAGTAAAAGGTGTTCAGGGCTCAGACATAAGGCCAAGATGAGGAAACTGAAACCTGACATCCACTGAACAAGACACAGAAATGGAAACGTCAAGACTAGGCCAAGAAATATCTGAAAATAACTTTTTCAAAGGTTTTATTGACTGAGATGAAAGTGACAACTGACAGACCCGATGGATGGGCCCGTGGCTGGATCAGTAATGGGCACAGATTACTTCGACTCAGACACCAACAAGATGAAGGTAGGGTACTGCTATGTACTGGTATTATTGAAGAGGAGTTAATTAGATCTTTTTGGGATGAAGATGGACTCAAAATCAACTCCCAACCTGCTGCCAGGTTTTAGAAGACCCTTTCTTCAATCAGTGGTACTGGAAAAAGTCTGCATCTTTCAAGAAAACCATGATTTTTATGCGGGATAATACTCCATCTCATTCACTGAAGTCTCCACTGTTTGGCTAGTTAAGACCTTAAGATAAAAGAATAAAGACACGGCCCCTTCCTAACCTGACCTAAACCCCACTGAGAACTTGTGGGCCCTTCTTAAACGGGAGATTTACAGTGAAGGGAAACTGTCACCTCTCTCTGATCAGTGTCTGGGAGGTTGTGGTTGGTGCTGCCCAAAAAGTTGATGGTCTAAGAAATTGACAGGATAGATGGAAGGCGTATGACTTTTATTGAAAAGAAGGCTATATGTGTCACTGATAGTTTTCTGAAAATGTCAGAAATGTATTTTTGTACATTTTGAGCTGTTTGGTTATTATTTTCACTAGAACAGATGAAAATAAACAAGTGAAATGGGAAAATTTAGGTTTGTCATTTAGTTGCATAATAATTCTGCAGACACAGATATTTTCCGAGGAAAGACTAAGCCTCATTTTTACTTTCTTAAATATGCAGTTTTCACGTTATTTAACCCCTTGGACAGGCTGACAGCACTGGAGTTGTTAAATAATAAAATTAATAATCAAAAACACAAATTGCCTAATAATTGTGCACACAGTGTATTATCTTGCATGTAGTACAGTCACATGTCCTAACTCAACTAGGAGTTCATATGATTCTTGGGACACAAAACCTGCAATATAAATCGACATGCTGCAGATTTCTACTCTGTACAGCAGGACAACTTCCATGCAAATTTTTTATGCGATTTGGAAAAATTGTATCCACTTTGCTGGTGTTGTAATACACTGTAATGTATATATACATATATTTTAAAATTTTACTGTAAAATTCACGGGACATACCTGCTGCGCCAGGCCCAAGAAGAGCGCCCTCGTGAGGTTAAGCATGTTACATGAACCACTCACTTTGGCATACATGTCCTGGATACCAATTAACTTGCAAATGGTAATAACAGCTCTATGACAATGAAGACCATATCCTAAGCAAGAAAAACAAAAGATATCAAATATTTCTCATCGTTTTTACCTGGATTCTTATATAAGTGCCAGCAGTAAATGGGAACCTGAGAGTGATTGTTTATCAGCTGAAGTGGTAACGACACGTCAACAGAGCTGCAGCCAATCACTGAGCTTAGCGGTTCTGCTGATGTAAATGGCTCAAAAGCTTAAAAGGAGAAAACCCTCTTTATTCAAGAGCAGAGGCGGAGTGGTTGGGGAGTGCTCAGTATAGAAACCAGATTGCACTTGCAGAGGTTGTCCGGGAAAAACAAGTTTTCATCTATCCGCAGGTAATAACTTGTTGATCAGTAGCGTCCAACAGCTGCGACTGGCAGAAAGGGGCCTTTCATCTTCATTAGAATGGAGCAGCAGTGCATATGCTCGCCCGCTGCCCCATTCACTCCCTATGCGGCTGCCGAACACGGAATTCAGCTTTTTCAGCAGCACCCTAGGGAATGAATGGCGCGGTAGTCAGGCATCCAACCTGCTGCTCCATTCTGTGACGGAGATAAAAATTCCCTGAGCCGATCGTTGTGGGTCCCAGCAATGGAACACCCACTGATCAGCAAGTTATTATTTGTTTTCACTGGACAACCCCTTTAAGAGCTAGGATTTGTCTCTAGTACACTACTGGGGACGTCAGTCGCTGCAGTAAAACTTTAAGAGGCAGTATCAATTTTGACATAAAGAGCTACTTATAGTCATGTTTATGCACATCTTCAGTTCTCCGATCAATCTCTGTCAGCAGTTTTGCACGTTAAAAAAACTTCTGACTAGTTCCTTTTAAATTCTACTCGTTCCTCCACAGCAAAGCAACTTTTTCACATTGGTCAGAACACAGCAATAAGAGTTGTCGGGGGCTATGGCTAAAAAGGGGAAAAATGTATCATATACATATAAAAAAAAACAACAAAATAAAAACAGCCACTCAACAACAGGTCTATGTAAACCTGTCATGACACCCGTAAAGTCACCCCTCAGAGGAAGCGGATAGCGAAACGCGCGTCAGGGGTTCCTGTGGCCGCCATACAGGTTCTGTATTGCTTGCAGCATGCACTTATTAGTTATTTCCAGTTTCACCCTCCATGGTTATTTCTATATATGTTAACTCATTTCTACTATGTTACGTCTAATTTTAATATGAATACCTGTCTTTCATGAGTATTTGACCTAGATTGGGGGTCTAACATATATTAACCAACTGTTATTGGGTATATTCATCTTTTAGTGGGCATTCTCTATTCACTTGTATAGTGTAGGATTTATTCCACCTAATTACTTTGTTAGCCTCTTTTGAACGTTTGTAACCTAATATTTGTTGGTTATATATTCTGTGTACCACCACCTACATGGCTGTAGCCTTTGTCTAATATTCTCCTTAATTACCTTTTAATATTTGTTATATAATAAAAGATTAATTTTAGTACTATTCTGGCTATTGCTCCTAGTCTTTGTATAGGTAGTTTTGATTTATGGGAGAGCAGATAACTATATGGTCTATGTAGGTTTATTCATATACATATATATATTTAATATATTCACAAGTCATGGCAAGTTGCTGTTTTGTGAAAAGCGAGAAAAAACAACAATAGCAAATGAATGTATGTGAGAGTACTCTCAATGGGCAGTAAAGGAGATTAGATAATGTATCTGGTGGATCATAAGCTGGCATCTCTACTGTAGGACATATCACTAGGGTAGGCCATCGCTTTCTAATGGGTTTAGGTTTCAGCTATGAAAATTCCCATCAATGCTCAAAATGAATCTTTACTTGATTTTTCCTCCGCAGCGGGGCTCTCAGCCACCCACTGTGCAAGGAACTACAGCTTTGTCCCACACACTTGAATGGTGCGGTGTTGGTGTTCCTTGCACAACGGGTGGCTCAGAGCGCTGCAGTGCCTGTTATAGCATATCCTGCATGGGAAGAGTCATTTAATTTGCTATGGCATTAAAAACAATTATCATCTGTCCACACCATCGGCGATAAATGAAAGATCGATGCCATCTAACTACTGGCAAGAGATCTGTATTCCCAGCCATCACTGGATCTTTCACATTTTGGTGGGAATCTTCTTCAGTAACTCTATAGCACTGTATTCTGAACACCCAAAAAGTTCAGTATAATTTTGGAGAACTCCATTTTCCTTTTTTCCACCTCTCTGACATTCTCTGGCTCGCTGCTTTTGTGGTGTGGGGATTTATGTTACGATTGCTTACTTCTCTAACGCTATTACAAGGCAGAAATGCTGAGAACAGATATCCGAGCTGCTCACCTGCCGTGTGCGGCACTTAATACTCACCAGAACGGTAATAGGGTGCACTGCTCAGCGTTAATGAAAGAAAGCATGTGCCCCTCGTTTCTTCACCCTGGCAACCCAAATAATCCGAGCGATTTTATGTCTACAGAAGCGATGGTGGCATTAAATTATAGTTTAATTTGTAAGAACGCTGTGTTCCCAATAGTGCACCAAAAAGCTACGGGAACAATGTACAGAGAAAGGAACAGGGCGGCTAGCTAGTAAAATTAAACATATCGGCTATCTAGTAAATTACACCGTGATGAATGGCCCTTTAAAAGATCATTCGGATGAAAATGTGTCTAGAGAGTCTTCCCCCTCCTGCTGTAGCAGGAAAATCAATATATTCTTCACTTGGTAAAAAATGGCTGCCGGTACTTATAGTTTGTTTTTTCAATTATAGTTTAAAAGAAAAAAGAAGTCCATTAGTGCAGTAACGCATGGCTGGCGGTAATAGGATTTCCCCAGAATTATTTTACAGACCAGTGCAATCCATCCAATGTGTTATCCGTCTGCTGTACTGACACAGGCGCGAACTTTCACAATGGATCCACAGCAGACAAGACGTTACACGTGTAATGCTTCACGGACCAACGGTCCAAGTATATCCCGTCATTCTGACCAAATGCTGCCACATGCACTTTACAGAACCCACTAAGGCAAACATCTGGAGTTTGTAAAAAAAATATTAAAAATAAATAATTAAGGGCGTGTAACTGCTAATGGGCCATAATGGAACAGGGCCGGGCACTAAGCTGTCTCCCCTGTTACGGGGTTCAGGGATTTACTGGTCAGTAGTTCCACTGAAGAACATCACTGTCAGCATCTTCCTCACCCTAAAATGGATGAGAACAGAAAACAATAGGTTGCATTTAACTGGATATTTGTTATCCTAAAGAATAATGAAGCCTGAGACCCCAGACAGCTTGGAGGCACAAATAATTTCTTGAAAAGTTAATAAACTTTTAAGAAAAGTTTTAAAGTGAACTCGACTGCTGATACATACTGCTCGATCCACCTAATTTCAGCCAGCTATGTCTGACTCAAATGTTGCGGCATGTTACAGAAAATAATACTTTAAAAGCCACCGGGGAGCGAGCTGAACAGGAGATTGTAACATACCTGGCGGCGTCCTTGCATAGTGGTCCATCTCCCACTGTGCAAGAGCGCGCACTTGATCTCCAGTCCAGGGTGTCTCTCTGGCTTCCCTCCATGCTGTCTGTTTGCTTCTGTGTCTGCTGCTTATGGGCGGCGCCCGATCACTTCCTGCTTTTTGTACCTGCTGCAGGCACACCCTTTGTGCGTCCTCAGCTTATTGCTGTCTGTCACCTGGTATTTAAACCAGCTGCCCCATTAACCCATGCCTGAGCACCTTGCCCTGTCAGTTGGCTTTTGTCTCTGACATGCCAGGTCCTGTCTATGTTACCTGTCTTGCAGTATCTGTTCCCATGTCTGTACTGTGTCCTATATGTGTACCTTAACCTGCAGTCTGTACTCATTCCTTGCCTGTTCGTTCCGCCTTCCTGGAGGCTGTATTTCCAGGCCTGTCTGAACACGCTCCTTGCCTGTTTGTCCCGCCTCTCTGGGAGCCGTATTCCCAGACCCGCTCCTGTATCCCGCTGCAGTGTCGGTCTCCTCCGTACACTCAGTTCCAGTCTGAACTCTCTCCTATCTTTTACCTGTTTTTTCTCTATGTCTGTTCCTTTCCTTTTTCTGCAGAGTCTGAACTCGTACCTACTCCTGCTCGTTGTCACTGTACTTCCGTTTGTGAGTTTGTGGTCCACTCGCTACTTCTCTGCAAGTACCCTGTGGGTATCTGGTTCTGCCTTTCCCTTCTAGTCTGTTCCGTGTGAACAGAGCCCTGTTCCTTCCGCGTCTGCGGTTTTTGCTTTGCTCTGCTCTGTCCACCGCGTCTGCGGTTTTCGCTTTGCTCAGCTCTGTCCGCCGCGTCTGCGGTTTTCGCTTTGCTCAGCTCTGTCCACCGCGTCTGCGGTTTTCGCTTTGCTCAGCTCTGTCCACCGCGTCTGCGGTTTTCGCTTTGCTCAGCTCTGTCCACCGCGTCTGCGGTTTTCGCTTTGCTCAGCTCTGTCCACCGCGTCTGCGGTTTTCGCTTTGCTCAGCTCTGTCCACCGCGTCTGCGGTTTCGAATTTGTCTCCCAGTCTGTACTGGACCCTACCCAGCTTGTGCTCTAGTCTGCCTGTTCCTGTATTCCCCGGTGTGGGTCAACAGCCGTGTCCGGAGTCTGACCTGGAGTAGACCCTGGTTCCTCTGCTCGGTTCCTCCCTGGTGCACTGGCATCGTATGCCGTCGTGCGACCTTGGTCGGATAGGGCAGATACTTAGTTACGCCCCTCCAGGCACTCTCCGGTTCATGGCACAGTGGAATCACTACATAAACACGCACACGCCAGTCAGTCCGGGCGTGTGCATTACAGCATGCTCAGGCCATGGTTCCCGTTGAGCCCCACGGCCTTCGCTCTCTGAGAAGTTTTCCAGCGAATACATGCATTAAAATAAATAAATAAAAAAATTTTTTTTCCCTTTATCGGAGTTCCAGGCGAATTACGCACCCGTCCAGATGGATCTATCTGCTCTCGTTCCTGCGGATCCGCTACGTTATTATGGGGATCCAAGACAAAGTCGTGCATTTGTGGAGCAATGCATGCTACACTTCAAGTTCTACCCTCTATGTTTTCCCACCGATCGGGTTAAGGTGGCATTCATTATGTCTTACCTGGCGGGTGATGCCTTGGAATGGATCAACCCCCTATATGAAACACAGGATCCGATCCTCCTGGACCTAATGGCCTTCCTGGTGGCCTTTCTAATGGTCTTTGATGATCCTAACCCGGAGGCTCCTGCTGAAGCTTCACTTCCCAATATCCCGGAGCAGCCCCAATGGGTAATGTGTGTGGGTAGCGCAATAGTCCTCCAGCCCAATGAGACTACTGCCCACCCAGAATCCTCACAGGGTGACTACGCTTTCCGGAATACTTCTCCCAACCTCAAGAGGCAGTCCAGACGTGCTAGGCGTAGAGGCAAGCCGTCACACCAGGGTCTGTCCTCCCTGAGACCTCCTGACCCCAACCTTGAAGTCCCTACTGAAGCTTCATCTCCCTGTATCCCGGAGAAGCCCCAATGGGTAATGTGCGTGGGTAGTGCACCAGTTCTCCTGCCCGAAGAGACTTCTGCCCATCCAGACTCCACACAGGAGAACTTCCTGCACCCGGCATCAGATGCTTCACCCTCTTTAACCGGTGTGCATGTCCAAGGATGCTCCAAAGCTGTGGTTACCTCAGAGTCTGTGCACCTCTACTACCTGGCGGAGGACCCCCTGTTGCCTCCTGAATCCTCCGGGATACCACTCGATGACAAATGGAGAGAGACTTCTCTACACCCAGTACTCGATACTTTGTCCGCTTCGTCCTGTGAGCCTGACAATGGGTACCCCAAAGTGGTAGTTACCTCCGAGTCTCTACACCCCTCCGACCAGGCGGAGGACCTCCAGTTGTCTCCAGAACCCTTCGGGGTGCTACCTGGTAGCGAAAGGACAGAGACTCTCCTATACTCTGTACCTGATACCTCGCTCGCTTCGTCCAGTGAGTCCAACCTAGTGTACTCCGAAGCAGAGGTTACTCCCGAGTCTCTACACCCCTCCGACCAGGCGGAGGACCTCCAGTTGTCTCCAGAACCCTTCGGGGTGCCACCTGGTGGTGAATGGATAGAGACTTTCCTATATCCTGGATCTGATACCTAGCTTGCTTCGTCCAGTGAGTCGAACCTAGTGTACTCTGAAGCAGAGGTTACCCATGAGTCTCTACACCCCTCTGACCAGGCGGAGGACCTCCAGTTGTCTCCAGAACCCTTCGGGGTGCCACCTGGTGGTGAATGGACAGAGACTTTCCAATACTCGGTACCCGATACCTCACCTGCTTCGTCCAGTGAGTCCGACCTAGTGTACTCTGAAGCAGATGTTTTCCCCGAGCCTCTGCACTCTTCTGACCCGGCAGAGGACCTCCAGTTGTTTCCTGACTCCTCCGGGGTACCACCAGATAACAAAGAGACAGTGACTTTTTTTCACCCTGTACCTGATAACCTGTCTATTTCTTCCTGTGAATTTGACAAGATGTACCTCGAAGCAGAGGTTATCCCCGAGTCTCTACACCCCTCCGACCAGGCGGAGGACCTCCAGTTGTCTCCTGAACCCTTCGGGGTGCTACCTGATAACGAATGGACAGGTACTCTTCTATATTCGGTACCTGATACCTCGCCCGCTTCATCCAGCGAGTCCGACCTAGTGTACTCCGAAGCAGAGGTTACCCCCGAGTCTCTGCACTATTCCGACCCGGCGGAGGACTCCCAGTTGTTTTCTGAATCCTCCTGGGTACCACCAGATAACAAGGTAACAGGGACTTTTCTACACCTTGTACCTGATACCTCGCCCATTTCATCCTGTGAGTTTGACAAGATGTACCCCGAAGCAGAGGTTACCCCCGAGTCTCTGCACTCCTTCAACCCGGCGGAGGACTTCCAGTTGTCTCCTGAACCCTCTGGGGTGCTACCTGATAATAAGTGGAGAGAGACTTCCCTGTGTGCTGTTCCTGGTACTCCACCTGTTTCGTTTGTTGCTGAGGATGGCTGGATAGGAGGTAGCATCCTATCTACCCAGATGAGACCAGTTTCTCCAGTGGACAGTGGAAGTGATCTACTTGAAGTAAAGGATTGGCCCTCGAATTCCCTGCGGAACATTCTGGCAGGCCTGAAGAAGAGGGGGCGTAAGGGGGGGGGGGTACTGTAACATACCTGGCGGCGTCCTTGCATAGTGGTCCATCTCCCACTGTGCAAGAGCGCGCACTTGATCTCCAGTCCAGGGTGTCTCTCTGGCTTCCCTCCATGCTGTCTGTTTGCTTCTGTGTCTGCTGCTTATGGGCGGCGCCCGATCACTTCCTGCTTTTTGTACCTGCTGCAGGCACACCCTTTGTGCGTCCTCAGCTTATTGCTGTCTGTCACCTGGTATTTAAACCAGCTGCCCCATTAACCCATGCCTGAGCACCTTGCCCTGTCAGTTGGCTTTTGTCTCTGACATGCCAGGTCCTGTCTATGTTACCTGTCTTGCAGTATCTGTTCCCATGTCTGTACTGTGTCCTATCTGTGTACCTTAACCTGCAGTCTGTACTCGTTCCTTGCCTGTTCGTTCCGCCTTCCTGGAGGCTGCATTTCCAGGCCTGTCTGAACACGCTCCTTGCCTGTTCGTCCCGCCTCTCTGGGAGCCGTATTCCCAGACCCGCTCCTGTATCCCGCTGCAGTGTCGGTCTCCTCCGTACACTCAGTTCCAGTCTGAACTCTCTCCTATCTTTTACCTGTTTTTTCTCTATGTCCGTTCCTTTCCTTTTTCTGCAGAGTCTGAACTCGTACCTACTCCTGCTCGTTGTCACTGTACTTCCGTTTGTGAGTTTGTGGTCCACTCGCTACTTCTCTGCAAGTACCCTGTGGGTATCTGGTTCTGCCTTTCCCTTCTAGTCTGTTCCGTGTGAACAGAGCCCTGTTCCTTCCGCGTCTGCGGTTTTTGCTTTGCTCTGCTCTGTCCACCGCGTCTGCGGTTTTCGCCTTGCTCAGCTCTGTCCGCCGCGTCTGCGGCTTTCGCTTTGCTCAGCTCTGTCCGCCGCGTCTGCGGTTTTCGCTTTGCTCAGCTCTGTCCGCCGCGTTTGCGGTTTTCGCTTTGCTCAGCTCTGTCCACCGCGTCTGCGGTTTTCGCTTTGCTCAGCTCTGTCCACCGCGTCTGCGGTTTTCGCTTTGCTCAGCTCTGTCCACCGCGTCTGTGGTTTTCGCTTTGCTCAGCTCTGTCCACCGCGTCTGCGCTTTTCGCTTTGCTCAGCTCTGTCCACCGCGTCTGCGCTTTTCGCTTTGCTCAGCTCTGTCCACCGCGTCTGCGGTTTTCGCTTTGCTCAGCTCTGTCCACCGCGTCTGCGGTTTTCGCTTTGCTCAGCTCTGTCCACCGCGTCTGCGGTTTTCGCTTTGCTCAGCTCTGTCCACCGCGTCTGCGGTTTTCGCTTTGCTCAGCTCTGTCCACCGTGTCTGCGGTTTTCGCTTTGCTCAGCTCTGTCCACCGCGTCTGCGGTTTTTGCTTTGCTCAGCTTTGTCTACCGCGTCTGCGGTTTCGAATTTGTCTCCCAGTCTGTACTGGACCCTACCCAGCTTGTGCTCTAGTCTGCCTGTTCCTGTATTCCCCGGTGTGGGTCAACAGCCGTGTCCGGAGTCTGACCTGGAGTAGACCCTGGTTCCTCTGCTCGGTTCCTCCCTGGTGCACTGGCGTCGTATGCCGTCGTGCGACCTTGGTCGGATAGGGCAGATACTTAGTTACGCCCCTCCAGGCACTCTCCGGTTCATGGCACAGTGGAATCACTACATAAACACGCACACGCCAGTCAGTCCGGGCGTGTGCATTACAGAGATTATCTGGACAGGTGGATTGGCGGCTCCCTGGAGTAACAGCTCTCTCTCGATACACACAGGGAGAGACCCGTCACTCCAAGGGAGCAGGTGAGGAGAAGCTGCTGGAGACCCTACTTGTGTCATGTCCCCGGCTTTTAAAGTATGATTCTCTCTGAACCCACCACAGTGTCAGATACATACTGCCCTTGAATCATGCAGCACGTATGAGCTGTCAGGTTCCCAAGAAGACTTCCGGTCATGCGCAGTGCGACTCTGTGAAGCCGGCATGCATACACCCGGCTCCAGAGGCTGAATGTTGTGATGAAACAAAGCTTTGCGTATGCACGATATTTGCATAGTGCTGGGGATGACGCCGGCTCTTGTAAGTCATATTACCATGCCCACAGGAACGTGAGAACATTAGCTAAGTGGGCCGAGTAGTCTGGGGAAACTAACGCCTCCTTGACTAGTCAAAGGATTCATTTAGATATCACAAATGGACTTTAGAAATACTTTTTCTAAAGTTCTGTTTCTGTGTGTAATATAATACAGGGACTGTTTGACAGGGTGTTACATAACTGCTGGTGGTTCTGGGGACCTGACAGGTTCCTTTTAGCACAGTATATTGTAGCTATTGTTTAGTAGTTTTGATACATAACTCTACTACGAAAGAAAGCAATGGCCCCCCATCAGCAGTGTACACACTGCATGCCACCGCTACACAAGACCAGTGTCCTAAATAGTAATATAAGGGATATATCCTGCATTCATACACAATATACATTACATATACACATATAAGTGATATTCAGCATGGAGAAATTACATTTTCCCAATTCTTCCACTACGTCCATACATGGCCCTTATATTACACATTTTTCCAGATAGAACAGTACTTTATGTGCGAACAATGCAAACTCTTCCTGACTTACCATGGTTCTGTTTTTTCATTTTAAGGGTAGTTCTCTTAAAGGTTGAGGATATGTCATGATAAACTAGAGGAAGATAACAAGTGAACAATGACAGGTTACATCTTAATACACTGTAGAGAGAAAGGCCAATACAAACAGGAAGATTCCAAAATCGCTAATAAAAATAGAGGAGTTTTCTGGGATCAAAATGTTGATGGTCCATTATTAGGATAGGCTATTAAAGAGGCTGTCCACTACTTGGAAACCCCCTTCTTAAATGCCCCAGTCCTTTGCGTAAAACTGTTCTCCCGCACTGCGCCATTGTATGATTGTTTTTCTTTTTAACCCATTATATCTTGCTTCATGTTTACTTACTATCCATCTTTGTTCTCTGGGTTCACAGCTATATCGACAATTAAAAAAACTATTATCTTGACTATGTTTTTCATGTCTGTTGCCTCTGGTGATGCCGCCTCTCTTTTGCCATAGTTTCACCTTTAATATAAATGTTTTTTTTTCTTCTTGTATTTAATAAAGTTTTACATTTTCTCTGTATACATACATACTAGGATGAGGGATGAAGGGTGCCATACATACCAGGAAGAGGGATGAAGGGAGCCATACATACCAGGAAGAGGGATGAGGGGTGCCATACATACCAGGAAGAGGAATGAGGGGGGGCCATACATACCAGGATGAGAGATGAGGGGGGCCATACATACCAGGATGAGAGATGAGGGGGGCCATACATACCAGGATGAGGGATGAGGGGTGCCATACATACCAGGATGAGGGATGAGGGGTGCCATACATACCAGGAAGAGGGATGAGGGGTGCCATACATAACAGGAAGAGGGATGAAGGTTGCCATACATACCAGGAAGAGGGATGAGGGTTGCCATACATAGCAGGATGAGGGATGAGAGGTGCCATATATACCAGGAAGAGGGGTACCATACATACCAGGAAGAGGGATGAGGGGAGCCATACATACCAGGAAGAGGGGGGCCATACATACCAGGATGGGGATGAGGGTTGCCATACATACCAGGGAGAGGGATGAGGGGTGCCATACATACCAGGGAGAGGGATGCCATACATACCAGGGAGAGGGATGAGGGGGGCCATACATACCAGGGAGAGGGATGCCATACATACCAGGAAGAGGGATGAGGGGGGCCATACATACCAGGATGAGGGATGCCATATATACCAGGAAGAGGGGTGCCATACATACCAGGAAGATTGATGAGGGGAGCCATACATACCAGGATGGGGATGAGGGGTGCCATACATACCAGGGAGAGGGATGAGGGGTGCCATACATACCAGGAAGAGGGATGAGGGGTGCCATACATACCAGGAAGGGGGATGAGGGGAGCCATACATACCAAGAAGAGGGATGAGGGGGGCCATACATACCAGGATGAGGGATGAGGGGTGCCATACATACCAGGATGAGGGATGAGGGGGGCAATACATACCAGGAAGAGGGGGGCCATACATACCAGGATGGGGATGAGGGGGGCCATACATACCAGGATGGGGATGAGGGGGGTCATACATACAAGGATGAAGGATGCAATACATACCAGGAAGAGGGATGAAGGGGGCCATGCATACCAGGATGGGCATGAGAGGTGCCATGCATTTTATTTTCTTCCTCTAAAATCTAGGTGCATTTTACGGTCCGGTGCGTCATATAATCCATAAAATACGGTATATGCATGTATTACTTTTGATCTTCACAGGATCTTTCTTTGAACAATTGACCAAATATCTGTTATATATTACAACATCATGGTGCACATCCATTCCCCTTCCTCATTTTTTATTTTATTTTTTTAATTTTAAACATTCTTTCCCCCTCTCTTTCCCTTTTCCCCTATTTTTTGCAATATTGTGTGTTGCTGGGAGTGTGACTGCAAGTATGTGATTTCTATATACAGTGGCTTGCAAAAGTATTAACCCCCTATCCCCCACCCCACCCCACCTTTGGCAGTTTTATTGTATTGCCACCTCACAACTTGGAATTTTATGGGTTTCTTTGAGGGTTTGCATCAGTTCATGTAAAGAACATGTCTACAACTGTGAACATTTGGTTTCTTTTTTTGTGAAGCAGACAAAATAACTGAAAACCTCAGTGCGCATAACTACTCACCCCCCTAAAGTCAGTACTTTGTACAGCCTCCTTTTGCGGCAATTACAGCTGCAAGTCGCTTTGGATAAGTCTCTATGAGCTTTCCACTTCTTGCCAATGAGATTTTTGCCCATTCCTCAAGGCAAAACTGCTCCAGCTCCTTTAAGTTAGATGGTTTCCTCTGGAGAACAGCAATCTTCAAGTCTGACCACAGATTCTCAATTGGCCTGGGCTTTGACTAGGTCACTCCATAAACTTTTTCACGTTTCCCCTTAAACCACTCCAGTGTTGCCTTAGCAGTATGCTTTGGGTCATTGTCTTGTTGGAAGGTGAACCTCTGTCCCAGTCTCAAATCTTTGACAGACTGAAACAGGTTTTGCTCAACAATATCCCTGTATTTTGAACCATCCATGTTCCTCTCCACTCAGACCATTTTCCCTGTCCTTTCTGCCGAAAAACATCCCCACAGCATGATAATGCCACCACCATATTTCACTGTGGGAATGGTGTTCTTTGGGTGATGCACTGTGCTGGTTTGGCAGCGCCACATATAGCATTTACTTTGGTGGCCAAAAAGTTCAATTTTGGTCTCATCTAACCACAGCACCTTCCTCCGTACATTTGGGGAGTCTCCCACCTGTCTTTTGGCAAACTCAAAACAAGACATACACACAAAAATTGTAAATAAAGGCTTTTTTTCGCCCACTCTTCCATAAAAGCCACGTCTATGGAGTGTATGGCTTATTATGGTTGCATGAACAGATACTCCAGTCTCTGCTTGGGAACTCTGCAGCTCCTTCAGGGTCACCATTGGTCTCTGTGCTGTCTCTCTCTGATTAATGCCCTCCTTGCCCCGGGCTGAGAGTTTTGGTGGGTAGCCCTCTCTTGGCAGGTTTGTTGTGGTACCATGTTTTTTCCATTTCAGGATAATGGATTTGATGATGCTGGGGGGCGGGGATCATCAAAGATTGGGATATATATATATATATATATATATATATTTATTTATAACTCAAACCTGACTTGTACTTCTCAACAACTTTGTCCCTGGCTTGTTTGGAGATCTCCTTGGTCTTCAAGGTGTGGTTTGGGTAGTGGTGCCTTTTGCTTATTGGTGTTGCAGCCTCTGTGGCCTTTCAAAAAAGGTGTCTATACTGATAAAACATGTGACACTTAGATTGCACACAGGTGGACTTCATTTCACTAAGCATGTGACTTATGAAGGTAATTGCTTGCACCAGCGATTTTTAGGGGCTTCACAGCAAATGGAGTGAATACATATGCACATGCCAATTTATAGTTATTTGATCCCATAAATTTAAGCCTATATTTTTCTCACTTCACCAACTTAGACTATTTAGCACTGATGCATCACACCCAAAAAAGGATTACAAAAATATTTAAACATAGGTTGTAATGTAACAAAATAGGAAAAAAAACGCAAGCCACTGTATTCGGTCATGTGCTGACTAGATGGGAGCGACCTCGTTCAATGAATGTGTATTGAGCGAGGCTGGACAAAGTCTAGTCTGAATGTGGCCGGAAGCATGCAAATCGCATACTTGCGGTCACAAGACTGCCCGCTCCCAGCACCACGGCAATCCTGACAGTGTGCAGTGCGCGCGATGTGGGGATTCACAAGTCTGCAATCACATAGTGACAGCAGACTTGTAGCCTAAGGTCGGACAACTTCGTTAATACCAAATCACAGGTGTGCAAGGAAAATCACAGCAAAATATTAAAATCTCTGAAAAGTTTAACTAATCCCGGCTATAGAAATAATTACAACGACTTTCTTTTACTGCGTGGATTAGTAGTGGCTAAAAGAGGTTATCTAGGAAAAGAAAAGAAAGTCTCTTTTTATTTAGAAACATCTTGTCTCCTGTCCAGGGACTGTGTCTCATACTCAAGCTCGGCCACATTTACTCCATTGGAGCCCAGCTGCAATACCAGACACCATGGATGAGAGGTTCTGCTTCTAGGTCACACATTCCTAGTTTGTACAGCTCTTGGCATCACGCCACCATCCATGTACAACATGATTTGCCTGGTGGGACTAAGCTACCTGGTATGTATCACCACCACTGGACATTCGGAGAGAGGATCAAGGACACATTTCTGGACACAGGAGCATTTTCTAGAAAACTATTCTAACGTAAAATCTGTCTTGAAATTAAATCATAAGACAACACCTATAACACCCTTTTACTACTGTATATAAGTACTATACGAACACCCTATTAATTGCAGACCGAGGTATAGTCATTGAGGCACAATTTATAGCCATGATTGAGCTTACTTGTGTGGTCGTTGTATCGCTCGATATAATGCAGATACTGGACCGCTCGGTTTTTTGCCTAAAAGGAGGAAAAACAGAATAGATGAAGAGAAAGTTTCCAACAAACTTGTAAAAACAGCAAAATATTCCACAGTAAATGTTTTATAGCAACCACAAAAACACTGCAGCACTTTCTATGTAAGTTAAGTTTTAACTGGATTGCCACAATTTACAATAGTTCCTAGTTTCTGATTAAAGAAACATTGTAATGTAGCTTAGTATAGGACAAAAGCCTATTTTGCCACCTATCAGCCTCCTCTCCTCCTTATACAACAATTCTTCACTTTAAGTTCACTTTGGAGAGATGACTGGGTGAGAGCAGGAGGGACAGATGCACAGAGGCTGCTGCTGTTTCTAGTACATGTTTTATTTCACCCTAGAGCTGGATTCACAGCAACACTGCCCAGTATTGCTGTACGATGTCCTCCATGCTGATGATAGAGAAGAGGAGAGGTGCCCTCCTAATTCTACCTATGTGTTCTCTGTATGGAGACATTATAGCAGCTGCTTCCACAAACCGTGGCGTTCAGAGAAAAATGATAAAGATGGAGCAGATCAGAGGTAGGTGGGTGGACTGCTAATACAGGATACAAGGCACATAATGGTCAAAAATACTGCGTGATTCCTCACACATGATGGCGGTTTCTGAAAAATTACCTAAAAACAGGTACTCTAAAGTTTTCAATACAGTACAACCTGTAAATAGTAGGAGGCTGAAACATATTGGTCTATGGGATGTCGTCTGCTGCAAAAATGGTTATTTTTCATGCAAAAAAAAAAGCCTCACATGGGCTTGATGTGACCCGTAAGCACCTCTACTAGATAAGAGAATGGTGGATAGGAGGCCAGTTAGAAACTTACTTTCCTGAGTGCGATGAGTCGGTCACTTGCTTTTCCCAGAGCAAACCCTGTCAGAGACAAAAAAAATATATCTGTTTTTCGTCTGCTGCTGTGCAGTAGAACACAAGTTAGGGCTGGTTTACATTTTGCAGATTTTGTGAATGGAAAAATCTGCAGCAGATTAAACTAGCAGAAAAGTGAAGGAAATTTCAAAAATCTTTTCTGCGATTTTTAAATTATATTCACTGTGGATTTCACCGGCAAACATGCAGTCTCTTAAACAAAATATGCATGCAACACGCGCTTTTTTGTTGTGCAAAAAATCTGCAATTTTTTTTACCATTTGACATGACAATATATTGCTTTTATGGGATTACTGACTGGATGCATGAGAATATTAAAGCACCACTTCAGTGTTTTTTTATTATTATTATTTCGGCACTGGAGTGGTGCAACTAATATAAGTTCCTTTCCCCTTGTAATATATTTACCAGCTGCTGTCTTCAACTGTTCCCAGCGCCGCTCTGGCCCCGTGGCGCCATCTTGTAACCACAACTTCTGACTGACCGGAAGTCAGAGGTAATAGTCACAAGCTCTTAGTGTAAGTCTATGAGAGCCTCGTTCTGGGCTCATAGACTTATATTAAGAAGTGACTTCCGGCTGCTCAGCAAACACTGAAGCGACCTACAGGCCACAATCTGCAGAAGACCAACCGGAGTGGCGCTGATAAAAGATGAAGACGGGGGCTGGTAAGTACAATACTAGGGACAGGGAACTTAAATTAGTGGCACCACTTCATCTGTTAAATTAAAAAAAAAAAAAAACACTGGAGTGGATACACACAATGTTTTTTGTGCAAATAAGAAGCTGTGCTTTACCAGCAAAAGCTATGAAATTTCAGTAATCTGATGCACACGCTTGTTTTTTTTCATGATTGAAATGGAGCACTGCAGCGTTTTTGAAATCTTCAGCTTGTCAATTTTTCCAGTGTTTTTTTCACCCATAGTAAACAATGAGAAAGTGCAAAAAAATGCTACAAACAGGTTTGGCTGAATTTTTTTGCTGACTTTTTAATGAGCAAAATGAACTTTATTAAACATCTACTTAACACAAATCACACATGTAATCCACACCCCCAAAAAAGAGTCGCAAATACGTAGCAGTATCTGTGTTTTGAATGCAGCATTTTTATTGCCTAGAAAGTAGGTTTCAGCTGCAGATACAAAACGCTGCAAAAACGTGCTGTGTTAACATTGCCTTAAAGGGAATCCGTCAACAGGTTTTTGCTACCCCAATTGAGAGCAGGATGTCACTTACTGGGCTGTGTGTTGTCAATGTTTTATCTGTTGATCTACCACTTTTCTGCCCTCCCACACCACTGATTGGCAACATTCTGTGTATAATGTGCATAGGCAGAAAACTGCCAATCAGTTGTGTGGGCAGGGTTATACAGAGCTCATGAATATGGAGGACGACATGGCAGCAGGGTTATTAGTCCTCTAGTGATAATCTTCTGCTGCTAAACCAGTGATTTTATCAAAACTACAGTAAGCAGCTTAGTAAGGGACACATGGCTGGTATCAGGGTCTCTGTCTCTACATTATCCTGCTCTCAGATTATATGGTAAAAGCCTAGCAACAGATTCCCTTAAGAAAACTGATTAATCTGGAGCAAAGTCCTAAAACCCAAAGGGTTTAATCAAACAAGACATATATAGCAGCAGAAAATCCACAGTAAATCCATACTAACTGGATTCTGCTGCGGTTTTATGGACGGTTTCACATCTTAAGGGTAAGGTCATGCGTAGCTGCTGCGGTTGATGAGTGGAGTCAAAACATAATAGCATGTAGTTTGCAATATGGTAGAAGATTTAGAAGGAAACTGTTTGCAATTCCACTCCACCACCCAAAGAAAAAGCAAACCAAAAAAATACAGCTGTGTTTTTAGATGCTGAATATACAGATTTATCCGTACCTTCAAGCCCTCATAACATTGTTTTCCATTTGAGAAGTGATCTGCTAATGAGGCTAGAAGTGCATTGGGGCAGGATGATTCATTTCAATTGGCTTGGCCTCCAGAGCCATTCCCCTCCTAACGCTGCCCTCCACGATGGCTTTATATAGCGGAAGTAACTGTCAATCAACTATTGGAGGGCGGAGTTGGGTGCAGAATGGAGTGGGAAGAGAATGGGGGGGTACAAACACTTCCGGCCTCATTAGCATATTACTTCAAAATGTTATTTCACAACTGGAAAACAACGCTGATGGGATATATAAAAGGCACAGATTAAACTAGTATTTTCAAAAACAAGCAGCTCAAGGATTTGGTTTGGAGGAGGAGAGATTACGGACATGTTCCCTTTAAAACAGTTGATATACAGTTTACATGCAGTGTTGCCTTCCAAGGACCGTTTTTTTTATATTCTTTATACAGAATTACATTAGAAATTACATTTAATTCTGGGACAACCCTTTTAATTTTAGCATTTTTCCTGGGCAAATAATAAACCCCCAGACGATGCATCAATAGCTCTTACCCGCCGCTCCGTTGCCATTTCCGACCGCCACCAAGGCACTCACAGATCTTTTCCTCCCTTCTTTGGCAGTCATGTTGAACACACTTTTCATCTACAGTGACATAAGAAAGTAGAAGAAGCCATAGGATGTGAGATCCCATCAGTGAATGAGATATACTAAATATAAAGGCAAATCACAAACGCCAGCTTCATCTTTTTACAGGAAAATAGTTTTTAGGAAAATAAATAATCCCTATTGGAAAAGTTATAGGCGACGGTGGGGAGGGGCATATGAAATATATTGATGGAGAGTGAAAGACTCAAGTCGTTACTGCTGTTACAGAATGGAGAGTATAACCCAATGTTCTGAATAACATCTACCTCCATCTCCATGCATATTAACATAATTATGACGAGTACTTAAAGGGGTGGTTTTGTGCCGCTCACTTCTGCATGAGAGGCGAGTGTGGTTGAGGACGTTGCATCACACATACTTGCGAGGATGAATAGGACACTTGCCTAATACCGGCCAATTGTGCACACGCCCCGATAGGTATTTGGGGATGCAATGTCATCTGCACCAATCATGGCCTGATTTGGAAGCGATGGACGCTACACTACCACCTTAACCTAAAGCATTTTCATAGTGAATACAGCACGGTCTCATCGATGCCTTGCTGCATTAGGTTTGAGCTCAAATCAGAACAAGTACGACATCTGTGTGGAGTATGTACGTTTCCTCCGCTCCATCTGACACTCCAAAAACATAATGATTGGGTACATAATGATTAATAACCTGTGTTAATGTGGGGAGGTTTTTTTTTTATTATTGCTCAAGATTATTTATTTAGAATTAAAACGCGATGCAATTTTCTAATATACTAGTAATAATTTTGATCTGACCAGATCTGGGTGCTGCTGTTGGCATACCTGGCAAACAGACAATTTTGGAAGAGAAGCAGCGGCTCAGTAGGCATTTCCTCGGACGTGGAAATGTAGTATTACATGGCAGCCATCCAGAAGAATAGCTATCCAAGTGAGAGAAGCGTGGCTAGAGTCTGCCAGAATGGTAACTGCTCCAACAGAATGCATCTCTTTTCTGGCTAAGTGCGTGGTCCTCAGCTGGGGACCTCCATGTATAATGTCTGCATGCATTATTGGGCATATGGACAACGGTTATTTCCTAATGACACAAGCCCTTTAACAATGAAGCTCCTAGCTTAAGATTGCCAGAACTGGAGCAATTTTTACAGTGAGGGATTCTGAGTGGGAACCCATTATATGATGTCCATACGTTCTAATAGAACAAGGGACAAGAATTAAGGCTATTTCTCTAAAAGATTTCTGAGTCGTTTTTCAATACAACACATGGTGCTCATGCTGTGAGCTGCCTGCGTGGCCTATACGTGCTACAATGACCTGCAGCATTTGAGCTGGCAGCAGCGGATCTTGGTAATTTGTGTGCTCAAGTTCATTCAGCGTAGGAGAACATTCCTCAGACATCAATAAATTACCTGTCACGACTCTGATCTTGGGTATCCCAGGACTTGGGGCTCCTTCTCTGTCCCTAATGCTAGGGGCGCCCTAGCTGTCGCTGTTCCCCAGATTACTTCTAATGGTGAAGACGCCAGGGCCATGTACCTTGCGGAGCTCCTGAATCTACTCTCAGTCTATTTCCTACTCCTACCCAGGGAGGAGGGGAGTAGTAGTGCATGGCAATACACCAACCAGACTAACAAGATAATACGAACAGGGATAAAGGAAAATACCAATCATACAAATATGCTGTCCCAAACAACAGAGGGGAACACCGGAGAGTGAAGGAAGGGAAAAATCAAATGTACGAGAAGAAGAGCATTTGCACACAACCAAAACCAAGCAACATTCTTAGCTTCATTGCTGCATGGTTCAGGAATTGGTGGAGTGTTGTTGTTTGAGGAGGCGTTTGGTGGATTTATCCAATACTGGCACTTCTTGATAGCCAGAGGCCAGTATATATAGGAGAGAGAAGTGGCCAACTCTGAATAGCTGAGAAAATCAGCACAAGTAAGCTTCCAGAAGCGCTCAAATGAAACAGATTATAACCCCTGCACTGCTAGAAGAAACCTGCACCGTTTACTATGAAGGTGAAGTGCTTCTAATCAGTGAAGGAGAAATCAGACGCCACGGTCTTCTGGCTCCTCTCTATCACGGTAAACCCATGACATTACCTCACTGATATCAGCCAAGGTGTGTAAGTGCAGGGATATCTGCACAGGGTGCTTATACTCGACACTGAATAAAATTAGATGTTTTAGAAATTTTGTTTCCATTTTTCCATCTTTTGTATATCACTAAAGGGTTTGTTCGGTCCAAATCGATACATCGACTATGGAGTGAGGCTGCACCCTTTAGTCGGCCACACGCACTGGAGGACTGCATCAGTAGTTGGGGAGCGACCTCGCTCAATACAAGTTTATGAAGTGAGGCCGCGCCCACTGTACAGGCTCTGTGCGGGGGTATGTATAACACATACATACCCTCCGATCCCGGCTCAGAAACCGACGAATCCGCGCAGCGCACAGTGCGTGCTCTGGGGGGATTTAGAAGTCTGCAGTCACACAGAGCGACTGCAGACTTATCAACTTGAATCGGACAACCCCTTTAACTTGTCCATCCATTTATCTTATGATTCCCATAAATCCATAACTTTTCCTTCTTGGTGTTGCAATTTCAATGTTGAAGAGTGTATAAGAAATCAGCTTTATTTAATGAAATCGGACTACCCCTTTATTAGCAGACGGTTCATGCACATATCAAAGCCAAGTGTTATTACTAAGACACAGTGTATACTGAATAGCGTCAGAAACCCTGTTGTGAAATTTGCATTATGGATTTTATTGTGACATAATAAAGGATCACGGTTTTATTCATCTGATTTGGGGCTGGACATCACACTTTTAATCGTTGCTGCATTTCAGTGTCCGCCTGCCATCCATACACCATTAACTGTATTAAATCGGTATCTCCCCACCAGATGGCAGCATGTCCGCACGGAATACTCCTTCTCCATTAAATAAACTTTTAAAATAGGTTTTGTAGAAATACGGCCTCTCAACCTACAAAGGGAAGACTGCAGAAAATCCCATCAGTGCCATAAAACTGATACCATTTTCTTTCCTACTCTTTTTCTCCCCACCGTTCTTGCCGCGCACCTCTTCAAACACGAGCTGAGGAAGACGTCTCGGGAACCGTATACATTTTTGATGTCTTTAATGTTGGCTGGCGGTCACTGGAGTGCACATCTGATTGTGTTTACTGACAGCCATTGGAAAATGTAGAAAGGTCAATACAGATGAACTTGCACCCAGCTGATTTGGCCGTGACCTTTCTTCGCTGCACACTTTAAAGGGATTGAACACATATAATACAGACAAAACGAACTGCAATACAACCCACTAAATTGTCTGCAGACAGACCACCGAGGCAAGATTAATAATAGCAAAAGGGAGACTGTGGAAATGAAATTAACTATTTGTTGTCCTCAAGGGAGCCGTGGATTGCATTTTAGCTGAATTTAGAAGTAGTAAATATAAATTCTAGAGCTTTATTGCAGTACAGTGGCGCCTGCAGTTCCTACGTATATATTAGGCTCCTCGCTACATATTTTAATGGCCGAGCTGCATCACATCATTGTCACGTAGCACTATCATTTTCCATTGGCTTCCCTGACCTAATGTTGCACAATACAATGCTATAGAGACAATCCGTTTTCCTTGACTTACCTTTTTTATTTTTTGGGGGGGGATGGGTTTAGTGTAGCAGGGTAATCAATCGACATCAATAAGGTCGCAATTCAATTTTTTTTTTTTTTTTTTTTAAGGAAATTATGTATTTGCCCAATTGAGCCTTAAAGCAAAGTCACCTACACTGATGAGCAAAAGGGTAACCATGTTTGGAACTTTTGACTTTCAGGCTCCATATCTCACCATTCACTACAGCTTCCAACGTGAGACTTCCATCATTTCACAGACAATCATCTTGGCTATCTCATACATAAATTTGACTTGCAACTATTTAGTTATGCAGATTTTTGTCATGCCCACTGCATTGTTACTGTTTTGCTTCTGGTGGTGAAAAAATCTTTTTCTTCCTGTAGACTACAAATTACAACTTCTTCTCACTTTCCCAGCGTATTATTAGGTTGATTCTGAAGTGAAAGGTCACTGGTTCGAATCGAAGAGCAGGATTAAAGATGATTTCCCAAGAAAAGAGAAACAGCATCATTGGTGTATTTTGCACTAGTTTAAAGGGGTTCTCCTAATTTAACAACCACAGGATAGGTTAGAAGTTGCGGATCGCTGAAAATCCCACTGCTCACACTCCCACTGGTTCTGAGAACAAGGCTCTGAAGTGCCCACTTTGAATAGAGCAGTGGCTGCACATGCATGGGCGTCTAACTTTTCATGGGGCACTCTAGAGACCAAGATCAGTGCGGGTGCTAGCACTGGGATCCCCAGCAATCAGCAAGTGAATAGGTAATAAGCTGGGACAATCAGTAAAAAGCAGTACTCTCACCATTAGCTATCATTGGTAACTAGAAGGAATATAAAGCGCACATAGGGTCTTATCCGAGATAAAAGGAATATTCATGGGAGATCATTCAAATTCACTCACTTATTAGGTTTGTGTGAGACACAACCACTAAACTTAGCATTGGCGGCTGCTGCAAACCCCGAAGCAATGATCCTTTTGTTAGGTGAAGTGAATGGGGCATCAGACTGCGCTGCTCGCCTGTCAGAATAATGTACCAGAAGAGTCCAAGTCGATGTAATGGTGAAATAGACTTTATTTCTACGCGTTTCGTGGTGATCACACCACTTCCTCAGGACAGTCATTAGCTATCCATAGAATCGATGATAAATGCCCGATCACTGACATGCAAGGTCTACAGTCCTCTGCTTCACCTCACTGCAGCATAGAGAGGTTTGAGCAGAGCAGTGGATAAACATGTAAGCTGCCGCTCTGTGAAAGCCCCTGGACAGGACATTGGATGCTGTATGTAAAGTCCTTTTCAGCATCTGCAACATCATAACTTTTTTGCAGATGTTGACCTTGACCTGGACAGAGCCCTGAACTCAACTGCAAATATTTCAAGAACCTTTCAGTTACCAACCTTACTAAAACTATGGTGGCTCAATCTGTCTGTGATTACATGAAGACACCGAAGGATTTGCACAAGCAACATCCACAAAAGATCTGTGGTTAGTTCTCCAAGATGTTTGGAACAACCTCCCTGGTGCATTGCTTCAAAAACTCTGTGAAGGCGTACCTTGAACAATTGATGCTGTTCTGAAGGCAAAAGGAGGTCACTAGCGATGAGCGAGTATGTTCTGTTAACCCTTTCGGTGAGCATGCTCGGGTGCTCACCGAGTATCTTCAGCGTGCTCGGGTGTGCATGATTTGCGACTGTTTGACAGCTTTAATACATGTGAGGAATGCCTGTGTGTTAGGCATTCCTCACATGTATTAAAGCTGTCAAACAGTCACAAATTATGCACACAGTGCGACTAAAACATATCACTCGAGCACGCTGAAGATACTTGGGAAACACCCGAGCATGCCCGTAAATCTCGAGTAACAAGCATGCTCGCTCATCACTAGAGGTCACTTCAAACATTGATTTGATTTAGATTTTTCTTATATATATTCACTTTGAATTTTTCCTAATTGACACAAATAAAATATTAACATTTCTATTTTTGAAACCATTTTTACTCTGCAGCATTTTTCCACAATTTACTGCACAAGCCTTTTTATTAAAATTTGCCTCAGTGGGTTGGCATGTACTCACATATTCCCTAAACTGGATATGTGTATGTACGACATTCATATCTGCACTGTATTAATATTCTATTTGCATTCTTCTTGTTTTATACAGAAAGCTCGGTTTATGAAGACTTTCAGCCTGGTCTGTAGATTTATTGGGCTTGCCATATTGCTGTATATATCGGCGGCGTTGTTGCCGCTATACATAGCAATCTTTTCTCGTCACTTACAGTTTAAATGCCCTGGATAATGAGATTTAATAATTGAAAAAACTGCTGACAAGCACTCCCAGGAAAGAGTTGAAGACTTCTTGGTAAATGTGATCTATTGGTCACTGCCTTGGACCATATACTCTGTAGGTGAAAATTAATGTTCTAGAACACGTCAGATGGTAGGAATTCTCTATGGTATATCTTTCATTATGTCGTTATCGGTTAGAATGGGTTGGAAAGCTATGCAGCTGTATAGCGCTAATATGTGCATGTGATATACATCATAAAAATGGACAGCAATTCTTCATGCAGCAAAATAAGATCTGCATCAGATTAATAGGATTTTGCCCAATATACTTTGCTGATGTAAGCATTTGCCTGTGAGCATCGGCCATGTACCTACGGCTGAGCTACAAGGGAGCAACTTACAATGGTTTAGAAGGAAAGAGCAATCATCCCAGGGATGCCTACTTGGGGAATTTTATGATTGAGTGGTATCTGACCAGCATAATGTAGGAAATGAGATCCTGATTCCAATGATGTATCACTTGCAGCAGTTTTGACAGAGTTTTTAAATGTAACACGTAGCAGAGCTGAGAAAGCTAACCCCGCCCACACCACAGCTTTCTGTGTACATTGTCTATTGACAATAAGCTGCTCATCAGAGGAGGGGGCGAGGTCAGAGCACTTAACACCAGGGAGCTAGCCTGGGCAGTGATAATCTCCTGGTGATAAAACAATCATTGTATGGAAACAACATCACACAGCCTAAAAAGTGACACGGCCCTGAAATGTCTCAGCCTCTATCTCATGCTGTTCTCAGAATACATAGCAAAAATCTGCTAACAGATTTCTTTTAAATTGCAATATTTGCTCCAGGAACACTTTAAAATATTGTAATCATAACTCTGGAGAATTAGTGAGAACTTAAACTCCCAAATGTCAACCCAAAATAAAATAAAGAAAATACAGGTATAGCAAACCCTTAAAGGGGTTGTCCCACGAACAAATTACATTTTAATTAATAGATCTTGGAATAATAAGTTCCACAATTTAATGTGTTAAAAAATGTCCCTGGGCTGTCTAGGAGGGGAAAGATGGCAACGGACGCCTGAATGGACATCCATTGCGTAGGATTTCGCCACATAAATACCACCGTCAGAGACTGACAGAAGCACTGAAGTAATAAAACAGCAGAGATCAGAGAGAGATCGCTCCAGTTGCAGAAGTGAGAGATAGGAGCTGGCTGTATAACACAGCTATAAACTGTCCTGTATAGTGTGACCTCGGCTCCTGGATCTGCTCAGTGATGGGTATGTGATGAGCGAGCATGCTCGTTACTCGAGATTTACGAGCATGCTCGGGTGTTTTCCCGAGTATTTTCAGCGGTGTTCGGTTTTCGTCACTCAGTGATCATAACTTGCGACTGTTTGACAGCTTTAATACATGTGAGGAATGATGTGTCTTAGGCATTCCTCACATGTATTAAAGCTGTCAGTCGCAAATCATGAGCACTGAGTTAGGAAAACATAACACAGAGCACCGCTGAAAATACTCCGCGAGCACCCCAGCATGCTCGCCGAAAGGGTTAACAGAACATATTCGCTCATCACTATGATGGATATATACGTCATGGGGAATTGAGGGCTCAATTTTCACTATGCACCAATGGGTCCAGTACATCCGGCACCTCATCAGGAGCATGCCCAGGCGTTGTAGGGAGGTCATACAGTCACGCGGAGGCCACACACACTTCTGAGCATCATTTCCTTGTCTTGAGGCATTTCCACTGAAGTTGGATCAGCCTGTAATTTGATTTTCCACTTTGTTTTTGAGTATCATTCCAAATCCAGACCTTCATGGGATATTAATTTTGATTTATATTGATCATTTTTATGTTTTATTGTTTTCAACGCATTTCACTATGTAATGAATAAAGATTTGCAACTGGAATATGTCATTCAGCGATATCTAGGATGTGGTATTTTAGTGTTCCCTTTATTTTTTTGAGCAGTGTACTATATTCCCATCATAGAATAAAAACAACAGGTGCTCGCCTCCTGCACCAGCACCGTTCCAGCGAGGTTATGCCATGTCTCCAAGGATATCGTTATATCACGTGAGCCATGCAGCCAATCAGCGGCTGCCATCACCACCCACACTTCCCGCAAAAGAACCTAGTATGTCTAACGGTAGTGAGAGCACTGATTTGCAGCAAAGCTCAGATGGCATAACAATGTCACACGACCCCTGGGAGACCAAGCGCCAAAATCGCTGGAATGGTGCCGATGAGGGGGAGGAGGATCAGTTTTCTTATTTTACGATAGGGAATATAATATTTAAGAAGGGATTGTCTTAGTAGTGGACTACCCCTTTAAACATAACTACATAAATTTGTTATTGTCTTATTAATACATCTTTTTTACTGAAAACTGAATGTCGTAAAGTTGAAATACAATAAACAATTGCTGTTTATTTTCCCCAATTTCACTCCAGAAAACCTTTTCTTTTCCAATACATTCTATAGTTAATTACAGAAAATAAAAAAGTGCTGCACTCAATAGTCACTTTGGAAACTAAGGCATTTGATGGGTTCCAACAGCCCATGTGTGCAAAAGCAGGGTGCCAATGGGTTACCATAAGAGCGCAGTCAGATGGCATATAAATCGGAATAAAATCGTACTGCAATTCACGGCTTGGCAGGCGGCTCTCCCGACCTGGGCGAGACAGTATATAGAAATACATGAAGCTGTCGTGCTCGAGTCGGAACAGCCGCTGGTCAGTCCGAGAACTGCATTTCATATCATTCTTACTTATATGACCGTCTGTGTCCCAACAGCTGGGGTACTTACAGGGGGACTCAGGCCTACGACCGGATTACCGAATAAGATACCAGTCATTATAACCACGCTCAAAAAGTCTTCAGGGACTGTCTATTACTGGCTGCAGATTGACTTAAAGGAGTTGTCCACCTTTGGGGATTTTTTTTTTCCTTAAAGGGAACCTGTCACCAGAAAAAAAAGCTATTAACCAGCAGATATGGGCTTAATCTGCAGGTTAATAGCATTACTAACCTGCCCAGCATCTGCGCTTACCCTAACGCACCGGGGAGAAAATTAACTTTATTCCCCCCCGCAGCATTCGGTTTCAGTCATGGGGGCGGTGCCGGCACAGGTTTAGTCACCGCTCTGAGAATACAGAGTGGCGTCAGTAACTGTGCCCCTGGCTGACAGCCAACCCTAATGCAGAGCAAGTGTCAGTCAGTGCGGGGGGCGCAGTTACAGAGCGGTAACTGAACCAGCGCCGCCCCCGTGACTGAAACCAAATGCTGCCAGGGGGGATAAAGTTCATTTTCTCCCTGCAGCGTTCAGCAAAGTGCAGGAGCCGGACAGGTTAATAATGCTATTAACCTGCAGATTAACCGCATATCTCCAGGTTAATAGCGTTTTTGCTGGTGACAGTTTCCTTTAAATGCATTTTTGCAATTGGGTTTCATAAAGAAACGTTGCCCCGTTTTGTTTCTACAGGCTCTTTGTTTCCCTGCACACTAAACTTTACACTGTGTTCCAAATTATTATGCAAATAATATTTTCTCAGATTTTCCCAAATTACCTATATGAATTGCAGTCATTGTAATTTTCCAGTCAAATAACTATTAGAGTACAATTGAAAGGTTTTTGTACAAACTGCCTATGATAACAGTATATTTTTTAAAAAATAAAAAACTCAAACTGCACTCAAAATGCATGTTCCAAATTATTATGCACAGCAGAGTTTTCAACCTTTTCATTTTAATAAAGAACAAAAAAAATGGTCATTTTTGAAATTATAAGCATTAGCAGGTTATTACAAACTGAAATCAAACAGTTTTCAACTCAAAACTTTATTCTAGGTGATGTTACATTTGCACATAGAACCCCTTGTTTCGAAAGGAGCTTCTGAACTCTCTCGTCCATTGAATTTGTCAGGTTTTGGATGGTTTCGGCTTCAATTGTTTTGAATGAGGACAGAATACCCTCCCAGAGCTGTTGCTTAGATGTGAACTGCCTCCCGCCATCATAGACACTCCCTTTGATGATGCTCCAGAGGTTCTCAATGGGGTTGAGGTCAGGGGAGCATGGGGGCTACACCATAAGTTTGTCCCCTTTTATGCCCATAGCAGCCAGAGATGCAGATGTGTTATGTGCAGCATGAGACGGGGCATTATCATGCATGAAAATGATCTTGCTGCGGAATGCACGGTTCTTCTTCTTGAACCATGGCAGGAAGTGCTGTTTGAGAAACTCAACATACATTATGGAGTTCATCTTTACCCCTTCAGGGATCCTAAAGGGGCCGACAATCTCTCTCCCCATGATTCCAGCCCAAAACATTACTCCACCTCCTCCTTGTTGTAGCCGTAGCCGTGTTTGCATGGGGTGTCCATCAACCAGCCATCCTCCACTCCATCCATCTGGACCATCGAGCGTTGCACGGCACTCATCGGTGAACAAAACAGTTTTGAAGTCAGTCTTCATGTATTGTTAGGCCCAATGGAGCCGTTTCTGCTTGTGTGCAGTGGATAGAGGAGGTCGACAGGATGGCTTACGCACAGCGGCAAACCTCTGAGGGACTCTGCATCTTGTTGTTCGGGGGACGTTGGAGGCACCAGCAGCTTCAAAAACTTGTCTGCTGCTATGACAAGGCTTTTTTGCCGCTGCTCTTTTAACCTGATGTAATTGCCTGTAGGAAAGAGTCCTCAATTTTCCCTTATCAGCACGCACAAAAGTGTACTGTGAATCAGCTACATACTTCTTGATTGTGCGATGATCAGGATGAAGTGTCTTGGCAATGTTGATTGTAGTCATGCCTTGACCTAAACACTCCACAATTTGTTGCTTCTCAGCAGCCGACACATCCTTTTTCTCTCCCATTTTGGCAGAAAATGTAGGCTGCTTAATAATGTGGGACAGCCTTCTTAAGAAGTCTTGCCTTTCATTGGACACACCTGCCAAACTAATTAGCACAGGTGTCTGCAATTGCTTACAGTGATATAAAGAGCCCTGACACACATCACCATCAATGAGTTTAACTGACAAACAAATTCTTCCCTTATCACTCCTAAACACTTTTTGCATAATAATTTGGAACACAGTGTAATGTGTTCTCTAGTCATAAATCAGTTGAGAGGAGATAAAAGAATTACAAACCCTCCTGCCACACTGTCAGAATGAGCTCACTGATGGATTCTCAGTTAACTCATTCCGCAGCCAGAAACAGACAGTACAATACAGAGAGCAAATGGAGATTTTTTTTTTTTTTTTTTTTAACAAAATCCAATTGTAAAAATGTTTACTCCAAAATACATATATTTAAGTAAAAAAAAAATTCCCGAAAGGCAAACAACCCCTTTAAATAGGAATCTGTCAGTGAGCCTGTTCTGAGGGAGAGTTTATAACTCTTATATGTCTTGTATGGAGCTCCTCTTAGCTGATAAATGACCACAAAGTTCAGGCCAACTGTCATGGTGGTAAACCTCAGTCAGGAGCTTGATAAAGGAGTTAGGGTATGTGCACACATTGAGTATTTGCAGCTAATTTTTCTGCACCAAAAAACAGACTGGGCAGGAAAAATGCTGATTAGCAGACGTTTTGGGATCTCGGTGGGATTTCGGACAGCAATGCACGGACTGGCTGCGGGTCTGCCGACAGGAGCATGACAGCGTCATATAATTCTACGAGGCTGTCGCACCTGGGTTGGGAGACCCCCAGCCAGTCCGTGCATTGCGGTTCATGATCAACCCCAGATGCATAAAAAATGTGTTATTTTAGGGCTAATGCAGACGTCCATGCATTTTTGATTGCGTTTCCTCCCCAATCATTTGAATAGGTGAAAAATGCTGCAAAAACGATGAATGAATTGACGTGCAGAGAATTCAAAAGAGCTTTGATAGCTCAAATCCGCCAGGAAAAAATAAAGTAGCATGTGCATAAGATTTCAGCAATCTCATTCATTTTGCTGGTACTGTAAATTCCAGCATTTTTTAAACCCTTGAAAAATGAGTGAAAATAAAAAACCTGCCACGTGTGAACAAGCCTTTACAAACTCTTCTGGCAGAACAAGCTCACTGTAAGATTATTAGTTAATCTTGTTCTGCAGGCAGCAATAGACTGCACACACAATGCCAACCAAAAGGCAAACAGTGCAAAACTTTTATTAAAACCCAATAGCAACAATTCATTTTAACCCAAAATATATACATTTAATAAAAAAAATGCCTCCAACTGGTGTCCATATCCTTTAAAAAAGCACAAAAAATCCTTCTTGTTGAAGAGTTAAAAAAATGAAAAGCCCACACGGGTAAGCCTTATTGCTGTGGGTGGCATGTTACAAAGACTGTACCTATCAACTACTAGGAAACATACAGTATAAAGAATAACCACTTGAGAGCTGCATGAAGGAAACAAGATTTCCACAATCTTACAAAAGGAAACATACAAAGCTACAGCCTGCAGGAGAGGAATAAAGCTACTGCCTGCAGGAGAGGAATAAAGCTACTGCCTGCAGGAGAGGAATAAAGCTACAGCCTGATGACGAACGTTCCTGCAGTTCTTCTACAATAGTCTGCAGCTTAACCTTTGTCCAATATGCCATTCTGTGTGCCTAGGAGTAAGAGCTCTACCCATGTCTTTCCCCAATGTCTCCATAATACACAATATGGAAAAGGATTAAGGATCCAAGGAGCAACTGCAGCAAGAACATCTCCTCTACATATTCAATGTGCAGGTATAACGTGAACAGAGATCGTAGATCTCTCTGATGGGTACAAGAACTGAGAGAACACGCTGTTCCTGGTCTGCACGTCGCGACCAATTGCCACTCAGAAGAAACAGCTCGGCAGCATAAAGCCGCCTTCACACACTGCATATTTGTTGCAGAATTCCAGAATCCGTACTGAAACTCTACAACACTGTACGGTGTAAGTGAATGGGATATAACAAACATGATTCACTTAGGGAAAAGAGAATGTGCCATAGATTGTAGAAATTAAAAAGGTGCACAAGTTCACCATCTCATAAATGAACCAAATTTGACTCAACACCCCTACCCCTGGGATGTGGTTAAAGGGGTTGCTCACAATTACAATAAATCATCTATAGATAGTATATGCGATAAGTCTCCGATTGCTTTGGGTCCCAACTGTACAGCGCTCAACTATTTCTTCCAGTCCCATAGACTTTAAATGGACTTTGTCAGGTCATATAATGTTATTCACCTGAAAATATATAGGGTGAATTTGCAGACTAATATCGTTATGCAGGTGTCCAGTCACTATACTGAAAGTGTGGCACCAGGGAAAAAAATTTACTTTTTTTTCCTCCCGTGAGCCGCCGGCTTTCAGTCATGCAGGCACGTCTGGAGCAACTACAGTTACTGATCACAGCGCAGAGTGGCGGCTGTAAGCACTGACTGTGAGCTCGATCTCTACTGATGCACTGCTAAGCTGACTGTTCATTAGTGCTTACAGCCGAAGCTCATACATCTATAATATAAGGCGGGATGCGTGTCTCTGTGTGAAGCCTCGATAGACTGCGCATGCGTGACTCGCAGTCTGGCTCCAGACAGAAGCAGGCATCCAGCCGTTACAGGTAAGAGGAGTATATGGCGCCGGAGATTGCAGTATGCGTAGACACTGAACGAATACCGCGATCTCCGGCGCCATACTTACATATTTACCTGACCGGGAGGAGCGTTGCCGCGGCGCCTCTCTTCGCTGGAGACCAGGGGCGGAATGAAGGCGTCTGACCGGCGAGTGCGCATTGCAATATCCGGCGCCATTTTACTGAAGACACATTTACAGTGTGTCTTCAGCAAAATGGCGCCGGACAACGCGGTGCTCCGGCGCCGCACTCCTCCCCCGGCCTCCTGCAGAAGAGGACACAGCAGCGCTGGAGTACAGAGAAGAAAGGTGAGTATAACGGTTTATTTTTTTTTGTATGTGTGTACAGTGTGAAAGGGATGAGGGGGCCACACAACAGGATTGTGGGGTGAGGGGACCATGCATATATCAGGATTGGGGGGTGAGGGGTACCACACATACCAGGATTGGGGGTGAGGGGTACCACGCATACCAGGATTGGGGGGTGAGGGGTACCACGCATACCAGGATTGGGGGTGAGGGGTACCACGCATACCAGAATTGGGGGGCGAGGAGTATCGCACATACCAGGATTGGAGTGGTGAGGGGTGCCGCGCATACCAGGATTGGGCGGTGAGGGGTGCCATGCATACCAGGATTGGGGGGTGAGGGGTGCCACGCATAACAGGATTGGGGGTGAGGGGTGCCACGCATACCAGGATGAAGGGTGAGGGGTGCCACGCATACCAGGATGAAGGGTGAGAGGTGCCACGCATACCGGGATTGGGGATGAGGGGTGCCACGCATACCGGGATTGGGGATGAGGGGTGCCACGCATACCGGGATTGGGGATGAGGGGTGCCACGCATACCGGGATTGGGGATGAGGGGTGCCACGCATACCGGAATTGGGGATGAGGGGTGCCACGCATACCGGGATTGGGGATGAGGGGTGCCACGCATACCGGGATTGGGGATGAGGGGTGTCACACATGCCGGGATTGGGGATGAGGGGTGTCACACATGCCGGGATTGGGGATGAGGGGTGCCACGCATGCCGGGATTGGGGATGAGGGGAGCCACGCATACCGGTATTGGGGATGAGGGGTACCACGCATGCCGTGATTGGGGATGAGGGGTGCCACGCATGCCGGGATTGGGGATGAGGGATGGAGTGCCATGCATACCGGGATGAGGGATGGGGTATCATGCATACCAGGATGAGGGATACCATACACACTAGGATAGTGATGAGGAGTGCCATACATACCAGAATAGGGATGAGGGGTGCCACGCATACTGGGATGAGGGGTGCCAAGCATAACGGGATTGGGGGTGAGGGGTGCCACGCATACTGGGAATGGGGGTGAGGGGTGCCACGCATACCGGGATTGGGGATGAGGGGTGCCACGCATACCGGGATTGGGGATGAGGGATGGGGTGCCATGCATACCAGGATGAGGGATACCATACACACTAGGATAGTGATGAGGAGTGCCATACATACCAGAATAGGGATGAGGGGGTGCCACGCATACTGGGATGAGGGGTGCCAAGCATAACGGGATTGGGGGTGAGGGGTGCCACGCTTACCGGGATTGGGGGTGAGGGGTGCCACGCATACCGGGATTGGGGATGAGGGGTGCCACGCATACCGGGATTGGGAATGAGGGATGGGGTGCCATGCATACCAGGATGAGGGATACCATACACACCAGGATAGGGATGAGTGATAGGGTACCATGCATGCCAGGATGTGGGATACCATACACACCAGGATAAGGATGAGGGGTGCCACGCATACCGGGATTATGGGTGCCAGGCATACCGGGATGAGGGGTGCCAAGCATACCGGGATTGGGGGTGAGGGGTGCCACGCATACCGGGATTGGGGGTGAGGGATAGGGTGCCATGCATACCAGGATGAGGGATACCATACACACCAGGATAGGGATGAGGGGTGCCACGCATACCAGGATTGGGGGTGAGGGGTGCCACGCATACCACGATTGGGGGTGAGGGGTGCCAGGCATACCAGGATTGGGGGTGAGGGGTGCCACGCATACCAGGATTGGGGGTGAGGGGTGCCACCCATACCAGGATTGGGGGTGAGGGGTGCCACACATACCAGGATTGGATGGTGGGGACAGGATGGGAGCAGCACAAATACAAGGAGGGGGGCAGCACATACCAGCATGGGAGACCACATACCAATAAAAATGCTTGCCACCCGGGCGTAGAACGGGTTCAATAGCTAGTACATATATACAGGTGCATCTCACTAAAGTAGAATATCATCAAAAAGTTAATTTATTTGAGTTCTTCAATACAAAAAGTGAAACTCATATTATATAGAGTCATTACAAACAGAGTGATCTATTTCAAGTGTTTATTTCTATTAATGTTGATGATTATGGCTTACAGCCAATGAATACACAAAAGTCACTATCTCAGTAAATTAGAATACTTTATAACAACAGCTTGAAAACTGTTTTTAACATACGAAATGTTGGCCTACTGAAATGTATGTTCAGTAAATGCACTCAATACTTGGTCGGGGCTCCTTTTGCATCAATTACTGCATCAATGCGGCGTGGCAAGGAGGCGATCAGCCTGTGGCACTGCTGAGCTGTTATGGAAGCCCAGGTTGCTTTGATAGCAGCCTTCAGCTCGTCTGCATTGTTGGGTCTGGTGTCTCTCATCTTCCTCTTGACATTACCCCATAGATTCTCTATGGGGTTAAGGTCAGGCAAGTTTGCTGGCCAATCAAGCACAGTGATACTGTTGTTTGTAAACCAGGTATTGGTACTTTTGGCAGTGTGGACAGGTGCCAAGTCCTGCTGGAGAATGAAATTTCCATCTCCAAAAAAGCTTGTCGGCAGAGGGAAGCATGAAGTGCTCTAAAATTTCCTGGTAGACGGCTGCGCTGACTTTGGTCTTGATAAAACACAGTGGACCTACACCAGCAGATGACATGGCTCCCCAAACCATCACTGATGGTGGAAACTTCACACTGGACCTCAAGCAGATTGGATTGTGGCAGCTCCACTCTTCCTCCAAACTCTGGGACCTTGATTTCCAAATGAAAATTGGAACTCTGGGACCTTGTGGAGTGTGTCAATGACTGCCTTCTGGACATCTGTCAAGCCAGCAGTCTTCCCCATGATTGTGGAGCCTACTGAAACAGACTAAGGGACCTTTTATAAACGCTTAGGAAGCCTTTGCAGGTGTTTTTTGTTAATTATTGTAATTTACTGAGATAGTGACTTTTGCGTTTTCATTGGCTGTAAGCCATAATCATCAACATTAACAGAAATAAACACTTGAAATAGATACCTCTGTTTGTAATGACTCTATATAATATATGGGTTTCACTTTTTGTATTGAATAACTGAAATAAAGTAATTTTTTGATGATATTCCAATTTAGTGAGATGCACATGCATATTTATATGTGTGTGTGTAATATATATATAGTGCTGTTTTTCTAATTCACTTGCGATAATGTAGAGATCTTTATGCTCCTAAAACTAGCATATGTAATCTTTCTGGTTAACCAATAAAGATGTCACAAATCTAAAATTACAACAGAAGAGAATAAGAGTGAAAAAAAAAAGATACCACATACAAGTCGGTAAATGTCTTGCTTTCATAAACATTCAACTAACCGGATTTGCCCATATTGAAACACAGGAATAAATGCGCAGTACAACACGTTCTCCACTTCAGAACCATCTATTTTCATCAACTTGAAAACAGAATGAACATGCACTTAAAGTGGGAGTCGCCCCTGCAGTTTTTCACTTGCTGAATACATCAGCACCCTTCAATTTGAAATGCTAAGAAATATAAAAACAAAATATGGAACAAAGAAAAAAAAAAGAAAAAGAAAAAAAGAAAACATTTTCCTTTTGTACTACAACAGGGGCGAAGAGAAAAACAAAACATCTCTCCATCTCTTCTGTTTTTGCAAGAAGATAAGTACAGTAAGCCCTGAACACACTAATTTCTGATAATTTGGCTTTGAGATTTATGAATTATATGGCTCTGAGTTTTTCAGAGTCATAAAGTGTCAGGGGCGGACATATAGCCAGTGCAGCTGCACTGAGGCCCAGAGGTGGAGGGGGTCCCTTGCAGGGCGGTAATAATGAGGGCAACCTGGCCTGTTGCTTGGAGCCCGAGGTTCTGGAGGGCCCATGGCCAGATTTCCCTCATAATAAGCGATGTGCTGGGCAGGGAGGCATCCTGCAGCTCTGCTGCCTACAGGAGTGGATGGCAGCAGAGCCGCAGGAATCCGTCCTCTGCTTCTTGCCTGCCTGGAGCTTTCTCCATTACACAGGTGCACGCGGCTTCATGACGTCATAACGCCACACGCCTGTGTCATTTAGAAAGTTACAGACTAAGAAAAAAGAAGCAGCGATGTCGCGGGTGAACAGACGAGAGGCGTGTGTGTTTTTTCCCCAATACACTGGGGAGAGGACAATGATGGGATATTGGGAAGAGAACAATGAGGGGGGTGGGGGAGAGGACAATGTGAGGGGTGGGGGAGAGGACAATGAGGGATGTGGGGGATTGGGATGGGAGTAAGGGGGACTTATAATGGACTTATGAACAGTCCGACTATGCTTGTACTGTAAAACCTTGCATATTTTCCGTAACAAAAACACAGCGTGTGCACATAGCCTTCAGTTAATTGGGGAGAGTCACAGAGACTAAATAATTTATATTTATTGGGCGGCTGAGATTATAGTTAGTTAATAGGGGGGCAATGTGCTCCTTATCGCTTAATATTTTGCTTGGTGCGTGGCTAATTGATTATTATTAGTGGGGTACATATTTGTAGCCAGGAACACACATGTACATGTATGTATCGTATGTATACAATATATGTGACCTTGCCATTTTCAGGGCTGAGGTGATCATCGTGACAAGACAAGTCGTGGCTTGGAGATGTTGACATAAAGGTCTAACCAAATGGAGAAGAAGCATTAGAAAACTACTGTAATCAGACGAGACGTCAGCGACAAAAGGAAAACGGTCAGATTCCTTTTCATACTGCACATGTTCTGGATGATCGTTTGGCCCTCCTGCAATAAGCCATAACTTTTAGATTTCGATTCCATCAAAGAAGGCATCAAAACTATGAATTAACACATGTGGAATTATATACTACCTCTTGAAGCTCATCAAGAGAATGCCAGGAGTGTGCAAAGCAGTCATCAAAGCAAAAGGTGGCTACTTTGAAGAACCTAGAATATAAGACATATTTTCAGTTGTTTCACACTTTTTTGTTAAGTATATAATTCCACATGTGTTAATTCATAGTTTTGATGCCTTCAGTGTGAATGTACAATTTTCATAGTCATGAAAATACAGAAAAATCTTTAAAAGAGAAGGTGTCCAAACTTTTCGTCTGTACGGTATGTGTCTTTTTATATAGTGTACGTAAACGTTTGGAAAATGTAATTAATCCTAATTTCAGTAATATAACTACACCCATGGCAAATATGAGGGCCTTTGATAGATTGCCAGCTGCTACTTTAACTCCTTAGTACCTTGCCATCATGTTTAGAGACGGTAAAAGAAAGACAATTCAGGTGCTTTCACATAGCGTTTAGCTATACGTTTGTGTGCTCTGTTAGGGTTTTGTGTCCGAATCCCCCCACAAAACGGGATTCGGACGTATGCGTCGGTGGGGTGATAGACTATAATGAGGCAGAGAGAATGTATCCTCTGCCGTGCGTCATTTTCAGGCGTAGGTTTTACACAGACTCATTTACAGATCACATCTACTTTTAGACTAGATATATAGGGCGGGATATGAACTGTTAATATTTCATGCAGAAATACTAACTTAGGTTCTCTGACAAAGCCACTAAAATAAAAGTACTGGAAATTTTTTAGCATTAAAGAGCTGCCATGGTCTGTTTAACACAAACAGCATTTTATTGAGATCTTATGTAGCAGACCATTGCAAATAATTTAGAGCTTTTTTCCAAGTTCTTTGTGCCCTTTGCAAAGTCACGAGCGGCTGTCTCGCCTGGGTATTATCTATGTAGCTCAGCTGATAAGTCATCCATTAACATACAGAATGCTCTATCTTGTGGGCTTTGTTTCAGACTCCTCATACTGCACCATTCTACCTCCATAAACTTGATATATGAAATGAACTGAATGGAATGGCGCCGCTACATTTAACTTGCTGTCACATTACTAGCACACTTGCAAAGAAATAAAACTTACCTCGATCACTCGACAGTCAAAATCTTCATATGTTTCTGATGAGAAAAAGAAAAAAATATATAGTTTGCATGTTTACATAGTAACAACAGAAGAGTAAATGGAGGATAATTTACTAGAAAGTAAATGGTTATTGGATATGGAAAATGACCCCAGCCTGCAGATGTACACAACCAGGGCTGGGCCCTCCACTCAACTGGGTCATGTATCAATAGTGTCCTTCGTACGCCAGCTTTGCACTGCTTTTTATATTCAATTCTCCACTACACCCTTCTCCGTATCGGTCCATCCAGCTCTCTCTATCAATCTCTTTCTCTACTTATCAATTTATTCACATGCCCAATTAGTTGACCCCATATTCATTCTCAAACCTCTCTACCTGCTTTTCTTTCCATCCAATTATTCTTCCATCTCACCCACTGTTCATCAATCCATCTTTTTACCCACTCATTCATTTAGGCCTCATTCACATGTCAGTATTTTTGCATCAGTATTTGTATGTTAAAACCAGGAGTGTCTCCAAAACACAAACCAGGTGTCAAGCTTTCAATGACAGTTTTTCTATGTAAATTCCACTCCTGGATTTGACATACAAACACTGATGCAACATACTGATGTGTGAATGAGGCCTTATACATATCATCCATCTCTATCTACATACATACATACATTCATACATATATATTTACATACACACACACATACATATACACACACAATCATCAATTCATCTACACAATCTCTCTACCTACCTATTCATTTATACACCCATCAATCCCTCTACCTATCCATCATTTCATTTATCTACCTTACCATCCATTTGTACATCTATTCATCCCTCTACCTATCCATCTATGTATACATCCATCTTTCCTTCTAACTATGCATCCATACATCAATACATCCCTTTACCTACACATCCATTTATACACCCATCCATCTTTCCCCTCTGCCAGTCCACCCATTCATCCATCAGTCTGCCGCCCATCTAGTTATACATCCATCTTTCTACTTACCCACCCATTTACACATCCATTTCTCTTATCCATCTATCGCTCTACTTCACTCACTTATACATCCCTTCATCCATCAACTCATCGATGCCTCCACCTACCCACCCACTTATAAATTCATCCCTGCATCCCGTTACCTAAACATCCCTTTATATATCCATCTATTCCTCTATCTAAGCATCTATCCATAAATCTCTCTATTTCACACTCATTTATACATCCATCAAACCGTCGATCTCTCCACCTTTACACTCAGTTATACATCCATCTAGGCAAGCATCCATCCCTCTACCTACCCATCTATTTATCCATCCATCCCTTTATCTTGCCACCTTGATACCTCTATGTAGCCCCTATTCTACTTAATTATTTATTCTATAAAAAGCTGCCATCTGTAAAATGTGAGATTCTATTGATAGAATTTTATTGCACCCCAAAGCCTTCTTCACTAAAAAAATATTACCTTTTGCCCTTAAGTGAAGTCAAGACATGGGAACAACTGAAATATCACAGAACTGCAGTAAATGTTTTCTTGTTTTGACCTTTTACGGAAAGGAGAGTACAACCTAACATAAAGGCAGAAAGATCCAAGGGAGAAGAACTTGACAGATTGTTTTCTTATTATTGTGGACAGGTGAATAGGAGCTACATTACAGAGTGATTCGGATGACTGGATGAAGGTCTTGGTCTCCCTGATTATTCCTAAATCACACGAATCATTTCTAGTTAACAAAAGAAAACAAGCCCCAAAAACAAAGCATTGGTGATAAATACATGATTGCTGGGCCCACCATTGGTCACTGTAATGGGGGTTGTAAGGCACCCCCACCTCCTCCCCTTCCATGCAAGACTGTACATTCCATTCAAACTCCTCCTCATGACAGTCAAGCAATTAAAAAATTGGGGGTCTTGGAGTCCCTGTTCTTGATTAGTGGGGGGTCCCAGAAATTATGATTTGAGATAACTGAATTGATGAACAGTTTATGATGGTAATCAAGTGGATAAAGGAAAAATAACCAGCACAATGACCAAAAGTGGTGTAGCAATGCCAGGAAGGCTATGGTTAAATCCTAGCTCTGCAGGCTTTGATTAGTGCACCTGGCTGGCCTTGCATATAACCAGGCTAGTTGTTCATCTGAGTCCATCAGCTCAGGGAAGCTGACCAGACTGAATGTGTCTTGAAGCTGAAAAGAGAGACAAGCCAGAATCTCTCTGAGAAGAGTCTGCACAGGCCGGTGCAGAGAACCACAAGTATCAGTGGTTGCTATGGACAATAGCGGTTTTCTTTCACCGAGCTAGGGCTAGCTCAGCCGTGTACGAGTAGCCAGGGTCTGTTCTGTTTAGCTAGAGTCTGGACAAGGCTAGGGATTTATGTTTAGGAGTTTGATTTGGTGCTGTGCAACCTGTGGACAGCGATAAAAACTGCACGTGTTTGGACCAAAACTGCACTGCCTGTGTGAACACTATCTAAGGCCTAATGCGTACCAAAGAGAGTGAAACACTACAATTGGTGGATGAAATGCGGGTGTGAAAACCCAGAGGGCACAGGCGATTGCAGTGTAAAGATTGACACTATTATGGCAACCAATCGGCTCCCTGTGATTGCATGGCTGGGAAGCCAATAGCCACCCAAATTAAAGTCTGGGCCAGATCGTGGTGCTTAAATGCCTAAGTTAGCAATTGACAATGCCATTTAAGAAGTTAAATGGCAGTGAACGGCAAGCAAGCAAATTTCTGCTATTAGAGGTAGATAGTAGCTATATATTATAGCCACCATCTGCTTTGTGCTGAGCGGGCGTCTTACTCTGCTCCAAAGTCCCTGACATACTTCATGACGGCTACATCTGTCATGGGTGTTAAAAGGTTAATCTAATTGGTCACTCTCATAAACAAACATACATATACACACACACGAGCATCTCACTAAATTAGAATATCATCAAAAAGTTAATTTATTTCAGTTATTCAATACAAAAAGTGAAACTCATTATATAGTTATTACAAACAGAGTGATCTATTTCAAGTGTTTATTTCTGCTAATGTTGATGATTATGGCTGACAGCCAATGAAAACACAAAAGTCATCTCAGTAAATTAAAATAATTAACAAAAGACACCTGCAAAGGCTTCCTAAGCATTTAAAAAGGTCCCTTAGTCTGTTTCAGTAGGCTCCACAATCATGGGGAAGACTGCTGACTTGACAGATGTCCAGAAGGCAGTCATTGACACACTCCACAAGGTCCCAGAGTTCAAATTTTCATTTAGAAATCAAGGTCCCAGAGTCTGGAGGAAGAGTAGAGAGCAACACAATCCAAGCTGCTTGAGGTCTAGTGTGAAGTTTCCACAATCAGTGATGGTTTGGGGAGCCATGTCATCTGCTGGTGTAGGTCCACTGTGTTTTATCAAGACCAAAGTCAGAGCAACAGTCTACCAGGAAACTTTAGAGCACTTCATGCTTCCCTCTGCCGACAAGCTTTTTGGAGATGGAAATTTCATTCTCCAGCAGGACTTGGCACCTGTCCACACTGCCAAAAGTACCAATACCTGGTTTAAAAACAACAGCATCACTGTGCTTGATTGGCCATCAAACTCGCCTGACCTTAACCTCATAGAGAATCTATGGAGTATTGTCAAGAGGAATATGAGAGACACCAGACCCAACAATGCAGACGAGCTGAAGGCTGCTATCAAAGCAACCTGGGCTTCCATAACACCTCAGCAGTGCCACAGGCTGATCGCCTCCATGCCATGCCGCATTGATGCAGTAATTGATGTAAAAGGAGCCCCGACCAAGTATTGAGTGCATTTACTGAACTAACATTTCAGTAGGACAACATTTCGGATTTAAAAAAAAATTTTCAAGCTGTTGTTATAAAGTATTCTAATTTACTGAGATAATGACTTTTGTGTTTTCATTGGCTGTAAGCCATAATCATCAGCATTAACAGAAATAAACACTTGAAATAGATCACTCTGTAATGACTCTATATATGAGTTTCACTTTTTGTATTGAAGAACTCAAATAAATTAACTTTATATATACACACACACATATACATACAGTTATATGAAAAAGTTTGGGCACCCCTATTAATCTTAAGCTTAATGTTTTATAAAAATTGATGTTTTGCAACAGCCATTTCAGTTTGATATATGTAATAACTGTTGGACACAGTAATGTTTCTGCCTTGAAATTAGGTTTATTGTACTAACAGAAAATGTGCAATCTGCATTCAAACAAAATTTGACAGGTGCATAAGTATGGGCACCTCACCAGAAAAGTGACATTAATATTTAGTATATCCTCCTTTTGCAAAAATAACAGCCTCTAGTCGCCTCCTGTAGCTTTTAATGAGTTCCTGGATCCTGGATGAAGGTATTTTTGACCATTCCTATTTACAAAACAATTCCAGTTCAGTTAAGTTTGATGGTCGCCGAGCATGGACAGCCCTCTTCAAATGATCCCACAGATGTTCAATGATATTCAGGTCTGGGGACTGGGATGGCCATTCCAGAACATTGTAATTGTTCCTCTGCATGAATGCCTGAGTAGATTTGGAGCGGTGTTTTGGATCATTGTCTTGCTGAAAGATCCATCCCCTGCGTAACTTCAACTTTATCACTGATTCTTGAACATTATTGTCAAGAATCTGCTGATACTGAGTGGAATCCATGCGTCCCTCAACTTTAACAAGATTCCCGGTGCCGGCATTGGCCACACAGCCCCAAAGCATGATGGAACCTCCACCAAATTTTACTGTGGGTAGCAAGTGTTTTTCTTGGAATGCTGTGTTTTTTTGCCGCCATGCATAACGCCTTTTTGTATGACCAAACAACTCAATCTTGGTTTCATCAGTCCACAGGATCTTCTTCCAAAAAGAAATTGGCTTCTCCAAATGCGCTTTTGCATACCTCAGCCGACTCTGTTAGTGGCGTGCTTGCAGAAACGGCTTCTTTCGCATCACTCTCCCATACAGCTTCTCCTTGTGCAAAGTGCGTTGTATAGTTGACCGATGCACAGTGACACCATCTGCAGCAAGTTAATGCTGCAGCTCTCTGGAGGTGGTCTGAGGATTGTCCTTGACTGATCTCACCATTCTTCTTCTCTGCCTTTCTGATGTTTTTCTTGGCCTGCCACTTCTGGCCTTAACAAGAACTGTCCCTGTGTTCTTCCATTTCCTTACTATGTTCCTCACAGTGGAAACTGACAAGTTAAATCTCTGAGACAGCTTTTTGTATCCTTCCCCTGAACAACTATGTTGAATAATCTTTGTTTTCAGATCATTTACAGTTGTTTTGAGGAGCCCATGATGCCAATCTTCAGAGGAGATTCAAACAGGAGAACAACTTGCAAGTGGCCACTTTAAGTAGCTTTTCTCATGATTGCATACACCTGGCTATGAAGTTCAAAGCTCAATGAGGTTACAAACCAAAAAAAGTGCTTTAGTAAGTCAGTAAAAAGTAGGTAGGAGTATTTAAAACAAGAAAATGATAAGGGTGCCCATACTTATGCACCTGTCAAATTTTGTTTGAATACAGATTGCACATTTTCTGTTAGTACAATAAACCTCATTTCAATGCAGAAACATTACTGTGTCCAACAGTTATTACATATATCAAACTGAAATAGCTGTTGCAAAAACACCAATTTTAAGAAAACATTAAGCTTAAGATTAATAGGGGTGCCCAAACTTTTTCATATAACTGTACATACATACATAAACACACACACAGGGTGGGCCATTTATATGGATACACCTAAATTAAATGGGAATGGTTGGTGATATCAACTTCCTGTTTGTGGTACATTAGTATATGGGAGTGGGAAAACTTTTCCAGATGGGTGGTGACCATGGCAGCCATTTTGAAGTCGGCCATTTTGGATCCAACTTTATTTTTTTCAATGGGAAGAGGGTCATGTGACAACAAACTTATTGAGAATTTCATAAGAAAAACAATGGTGTGCTTGGTTTTAACGTAACTTTATTCTTTCATGAGTTTTTTACAAGTTTATGACCACTTATAAAATGTGATCAAAGTGCTGCCCATTGTGTTGGATTGTCAATGCAACCCTCTTCTCCCACTCTTGACACACTGATAGCAACACCGCAGAGGAAATGCCAGCACAGGCTTCCAGTATCCGTTTCAGATGCTGCACATCTCGTATCTTGATGGTATGGTGTGGTATATGGGGTACAAAGATAGTGGGGCCATTGTTCATCAATGGAAACCTCAATGTCACTGGATATTTGAAATTGCTACATGATGATGTGTTGCCCTCTATATGCACTGAAGATGGCACGTTCCCCGAGTTTTTCCAACAAGATGGTGCACCACCACATTATGGGTGTCAGGTCCGAGCATTCCTACATGAACAGTCTCCTGGAAAGTGGATTGGTCGTCGTGGGCCAGTTGAATGGCCATCAAGGTCTCCCGATCTGACCCCCTTAGACTTTTATCTTTAGGGTCATCTGAAGGCAATTGTCTATGCTGTGAAGATACGAGATGTGCAGCATCTGAAACAACGGATACTGGAAGCCTGTGCTGGCATTTCCTCTGCGGTGTTGCTATCAGTGTGTCAAGAGTGGGAGAAGATGGTTGCATTGACAATCCAACACAATGGGCAGCACTTTGATCACATTTTATAAGTGGTCATAAACTTGTAAAAAACTCATGAAATAATAAAGTTACGTTAAAACCAAGCACACCCTTGTTTTTCTTATGAAATTCTCAATAAGTTTGATGTGTCACATGACCCTCTTCCCATTGAAAAAAATAAAGTTGGATCCAAAATGGCCAACTTCAAAGTGGCCACCATGGTCACCACCCATCTGGAAAAGTTTTCCCCCTCCCATATACTAATGTGCCACAAACAGGAAGTTGATATCACAAACCATTCCCATTTAATTTAGGTGTATCCATATAACTGGCCCACCCTATATATAAACAATGCAATAATGGTTTCTGATCTATAATATAACTATGGATGTGTCCTTCTGTCCGAAGCCTCTATAGACTGCCCCTGAACAGTGTGGCCGGACAGAAAGACACATCCCAGACAGGGAGGAAGACGATGAAGGAGGAGGATTGAGGCGCCGGAGCCCGTGCCTGCGCATAGCGCAGACAAAAATAAAATGGCGCCGTAATCAGCGCGTGCGCATACCACACTATCCGGTGCCATTTTGTTGAAGACTCTGCAAATCGGTCTTCAACAAAATGGAGCCGGAGATTGCGCTATGCGCAGGCACTGATTCTGGCGCCATTTTATTTAAAAAAAAGCAGGTGACGTGCTGCAGGGGAGCGGTGGAAAGGTGAGGAGTGTTTTTTATTTATGGATGGGGAGTGGGAACTAGGATTGAGGAACATATACCAGGATGGGGGAAAGCATATACCAGGATGAGGGACTAGGATGGGGGACCAGGATTGGGAGCATATACCATGATGGTGGAGGGGAGCATATACCAGGATGAGGGACCAGGATGGGTGAGCATGTACCAGGATGGGGGAGGGGGGAAGCATATACCAGGATGGGGGATCAGGTTTGGGGAGCATATACCAGGATGAGGGAGCATATACCACAGGATAGGGGACCAGGATGGGGGGAGCATATACCAGGATGAGGGACCAGGATTGGGGAGCATATACCATGATGGGGGAGGGGGGAAGCATATACCAGGATGGGGGACCAGGATGGGGGAGCATATACCAGGATGAGGGAGCATATTCCAGGATGGGAGGAAGTATATACCAGGATGGGAGGAAGCATATACCAGGATGGGAGGAAGCATATACCAGGATGGGGGAGCATATACCACAGGATAGGCGACCAGGATGGGTGGAGCATATACCAGGATGGGGGAGTATATACCAGGATGGGAGGAAGCTTATACAAGGATGATGAAGCATATACCAGGATGGGGGAACATATCCCAGGATGGGAGGAAGCATATACCAGGATGGGAGGAAGCATATACCAGGATGGGAGGAAGCATATACCAGGATGGGAGGAAGCATATACCAGGATGGGAGGAAGCATATACCAGGATGGGAGGAAGCATATACCAGGATGGGGGAGCATATACCAGGATGGGGAGAAGCATATACCAGGATGGGAGGAAGAATATACCAGGATGATGGAGCATATACCAGGATGGGGGAGCATATACCAGGGTGGGAGGAAGCATATACCAGGATGGGGGAGGATGGACCACAAAGGGGGAGCATATACCAATAAAAATGCTCGCCACCTGGGCGTAGAACGGGTTCAATATGTAGTCTGTTATAACATTATACAAATCACTTAGCAACCCCCTCCCTCCCAAAAAATGCCATTTTATGCATATAGATGGAAGCCTGTCTTGGTCAGTTTCACAGGTACATTTTTTTATGCTGTCATTCTTACCTCCATTAGGACCAGGGTCGGGGTTCCCTATACTGATTCCTCCCCAGCTTTGGCCAGTCCATCCCCTTTCTCTTTTAACTCTGGTCTTCCGTTTTTTTTCAAAGTTGTCCCGTTCCTGAAATATCCTTGCTTGCATTTCTTCTAGCTGTTGTTGATCCCTCTTTGCTATAGCCTGTGTTTTACCACTTGCTAATATAGGGGTATTCAAGCCTGGCCAAAGATGTCCAGATTTCCCTTGAGACAAAAAAAAAAAAAGAAACGGTTTAGAACAAACTAATATAAACTTTTGATCAAGAAAAAAAATAAAAGATAGAAATAAGCTGGATGTACCATCTCCAATGTTCTGTCCAATGTTAAGATTTCTTTTAATCCTCTTCTTGGTTCTTTTTCCTCTCCCCCTTCGAGTGCCTCCGCCAGTTTCTGCCAATACTCCTTTCCATAGTTCATTTGCGGTCACTGCAGTAATAAGAAGAAAGAGCTTAGGAGTTAAGAAAAATGGCAACACCATGGAAAGATGATCGAGTTGAAGCAATCAATTCACAGGATCCAGTCCATCAGCCACGATAGTAATCTGTGGCGGTCATATTGGAGCCCTCAGAACTGAATCCTTCCAGACGGCATTCACAGCTCTTTCGATTAGGCAGGTGTGGAAGATATGCTGCAAAGCAAAAATGCTTTATACTTAAAAAAAACTAATTTCCACTTTTTTTCACAAATTGCAAAGTGTATGAACAGAATAGAGATCTAAATAATGAAATCAATATTTTGTGTGACTTGTTTTTGTAGGAACTCGCCCTGGAGATTGTTCCAAACATCTCCTAGAACTAACTACAGATCTTCTGTGGAAGTAGGCTTGTGAAAATCCTTCTGTCTCTTCATATAATCCCAGACAGTCTGGATGTTGAGATCAGCTCTGTGGAGGCTATATCATCACTTCTAGGATTCCTCCTTCTTTATACTGAAGAGAGTTCTTAAAGAAGCAGTCTCTATCTTTTTATTAGCTAAACCTGTGTAAATCTTAGTGTAAGCTAATGTAGTTTGTGTTAATATACTTACCAATCGACATCTTCTCCAGTTCCCAGCGCCGCTCCTTTCTTCTTCTTCTCATTCATGTGAATTCTATTCTGACTTGATGGATTACACTTGGGTTTATGAGTGAAACAGAAGTCATTTTTAAAATGTATGTATGGAGCCTTATCCCTGTAAAAGCCACTTTCGGGTTGAACATAAATCCCAGTTTGGTCCAACAACTCAGAATAGGCTTTCAGAAAAAATTAACTTTTATTAAATTTGCTTAAAAATATATAAATCTAACCATGCTCTAGGTAACTAGATGCTACAATATATCTTTAGTTAAATATTTATTTTCATAGATCTTGCCACAGAAAAATCAAATTATGCCCCACTAAATATACGAACTCTCTCTCCCTAGATCAATGCAAATGGCGCCCCCGCTCACCGACGACTGACCTCTGGTCTCTGCAATCTGGCCAAAGCTCATCATGGAAGCCATCTTTGTGATGCCATTACTTTCCAGGAGCCTCCTGAGGACCCATATGATGGAGGGAAACGCGTCGAGGCTATATACAGCAGGAGATGCAGATGAGTGTATTTTCAAACTAGATTTCTTGCTAATTACTTATGCCCTTTTATCCTGGTTGGTTCATTTGATGCGAGTCCTTTATCTAATGCTATCATGAAGCCCTTTCATTTTTTATTGCTTAAGACTGAATTTATAGTCTTGATTATACAACATTTCTGAATAGTATCAATTAAGACTAGCAAATAATAGGGTCAATCGTCAGTGAGCGAGGGCACTACTTGCGTCGATTATAGGGTGTCAACCTCCGCGGTTAGTAAGGGCCAACTATGGAGATATACAGTGTATCTTACTACATGAAGAGCTTAATGTCGAGGTGAGTTCGAGAAAAACATCAGCAAAAATGGTACACGATTAGTTGTAACATCATTGAATAGAAATGTTCTTGAGGTAGAGATTTTAACAGGATCAGCTGAAGGTGATAAGGTAGTTATACCAAGAATTGATTTATGTCCATCAGAAACAGGACTACCATTTAAATTGAAGAGACGACAATTTCCAGTAAAACTGGCTTTTGCAATGACAATAAGTCTCAGGGACAAACAATGAACGAGTCGGCATTTATTTGCCTGAGCCCGTGTTTGGACATGGCCAATTATATGTGGAGTTATTAATTATGACAACTTTGTTGTTTATCGTGTAAAAAGGCTGAACGTAAATAGACATGGGTAATGAGAGTTACTTTTTATTATGTAGAGCACACTTTTCTGGCTTTCGAAACTTATTTGTTTCGGAACTCGGGCTGCTAGTATACTTACATGTTCATTAGGGCATAATTTGATTTTTGATTTGTCTGTGGCAATATCTACGTAAAAAATATTTATCTATCTACAGATATATCATGGGTAGCGATGTGCGGACCCATGGAAGTTCGGGTTCTGGTACCCCACTCGAACTTTAGTCCAAAGTTCGGTTCGGTTACTAGAACTTTACCCGAACTTGAACCTGAAACCAAACCCCATTGCAATGTATGGGGACCCGATTATATCTCTCTCAGAACTCTGAACATTAATACAGACTTCCGGGAGAAGGCAGTGTTCAGCACCGGACACCAACTGTCTAGTACGAACCCCGAACTTTAAAGTTCTGGTTCGCTCATCTCTAATAGTAGCATCTAGTTACATAAAGCATAATTAGATTTATATATTTTTAAGCAAATTAATGAAAAAGTTAAATTTTAGAGGATATTTTTCTGTAAGCCTTTAACTATTACCCCCCACTTTAACGATAAGGCTATGTGCCCACGATGCAGAAATGCGGCGGATTTTTCCTGAGCATTTCTTCATCTCCCTGGCAGAAAAAACGCATGCGGATTTTACATGTGTTTTTTCAGCCAGGGACAAGCATTTGTCACGCGTTTTGCACATGCGATTCCGCATGCGGGTTGTCAAGCGCTTTGCAAGCGATATTAGCATCACTTGGAAAGTGCTTGACAACTTGGTCACACTATATAAATCCATGCAACCGGCATGGATTTTATATAGTGTGACCAAGTTAGTTAAAAAAAAATAGAATAAAAATGGTAAAAAATAAAAAAAACAACAACATTATACTCATCTTCCGATGGCCCCCGGTCTCCTTCTCCGGTCTCCCTGGTGGCCCGCAGTGGTGTAAAAGGACCTTCCATGACGTCATTTAGTCATGTGACAGGTCACGCGACCGCCGACGTCAGCGGTCGCGTGACCTGTCACATGACTGAATGACTTCATGGAAGGTCCTTTTACACCATCGCGAGCCACCGGGGAGCCAAGATGTACCAGATAGAAGACAACAGGTCATCAGAAGGTGAGTATAATATTTTTTTTTTTTTACAGGTACTATGGTACCTGGGTCTGGAGGACAGTCTCCTCTTCTCCAGACCCAGGTACCATCCGCACATTGAATTGCTTAATATCCGCATGTGCACATGTAGTCATGCGGATATTAAGCGATTCAATGCAAGTCAATGGCGGCAAAAACGCAGCGCTTACGCAAAATAATTGGTAGTGCTGCGGATTTTTCCGCAATGATAATTCGCAGCGGAAATTTCCACAGCATGTACACAGCACATGCGGATTATCATTGGGGAACATGGCAGACCTTCTACCAAGCGTTTTTTAACCGTTTCTGCGGCGGAATTGCCGCTGTGGAAATGCTTAAAAAACGCATAGTGGGCACACAGCCTTACACACACACTTTTGTCGGCAAGTCCGAATAGAAGTCACATTAGTGAGAAGAGAACAGGTGCAGCGCTGAAAACCAGAGCAGACGACGATTGGTAAATATATTAGCACACACTACAATACACTAAATATGTACATAGGTTTGGCTAATAAGATTATTGGGACTGCTGCTTTAGGGACATTAACTGTATGTTTGGGGTCGTTAACCTGCTGCAGAATAAATTTGGAGCCAGACGACTCCCTGATGGTACAACATTATGGACAAGTATCCCTTCTATTTCTCAGCATGAAGGACACCAATATTAGATCTCTCTTTTGTTCATTCACTTTGCTTTTTGTTAATTGATATGAACTATTAACACTTCTATTTAATTCTATTGAATGCATTCTTGCTTTGCAGAATTTTTCCACATTTGCCTAAAACTTTTGCCCAGCACAGCAGATATATAGATATATACAAAGTACCAACTGTGAATAAAAGATCAGACTGCTGCTTATGTAAGAGTCTATTATGGAAGATCACATCACAACATTTTCATCGCGTTGTGAAGAGAAGCCAATTTATTCAAGGTTAAAGAAAACAAAGGGTGATGTTTCTGCGATACATTAAAATTGGTTACAGAGTGTAGAAATCAAGAATGACAAGACGCAATAATAAGAGAGATGCAGGGCCCCGTGCCAGAGCAAACACCTAAGGAATCCATTATATTCTGTATGTACGCCATTATAGGAGAGTGAGGAGAGCACAAAGTAATTGTGTGACAATACAAGGAGCCTTGCAATACCTCATCTGCAAAGTATTGTACTTGCAAATAACATGCGATTTACTCACAGTTTTGAATAAAAACACGACTTATTTGTGCTGTTCTGACATCTGTATGTCTGACAATATAAATCATTCTATGACAGAAGATGGCTATGAAGAATGTGAGCCATACCTAGATGAAATCCATTGAATAAATGGCGACTAGTTACAGAGTGCGCATTCTTACAGAGGAGGAAACGCACAATCACTCAGACAAATGTGGATGTATATCGAAGGCAGTGTGGTTAGAAATTATGGCTCCAATTCATCAAAGCGAATACATGAATTGCTTTGAAAAGTAGCAACATTTTTGTGCAACGTGTAGTTTCGCCCAGTTCCAATAAAGTGGGCGACGCTGGGGCAGAAAAGGGGATGCGATAGGGCGTGGCAATACCCACTCGTCAACACTGAGAAGCACGCCACTTTGCACCTTGCCTGATTCTTTAACAGGCGTGCATCTCCTAGTCCACTCCACCCGCAAACTCATTAAGATCGGTGTGAAAAATGCCCGTCTTGATGAATCTGTGCCTAAGTAGCTACATCTGCGGAGTGTGCAGGCCCGGCCCCTTACTGCATGCAGTCTCTAAAGGAAAAAAGCTGCAGCTGCATCCCCCCTCCATTCTGTGTAATCCATACTGAAAGTAGCAGAAGGCAAGCCCTCAGGGTGTCTATTGCATATTCACCATGTCTATTCTACAATACTACATCTCACCTCCATCTTCTCCCTGGATTGCATATGGTATAACATATACTGAATAGTAATATAAACTATAAATAGCACTAAAGACCCCTCTGACTGCCTCCGATCTTTGAAATGTCTGCAGTGACCTGTAATTCAATGACTGGTAGCAGGCGGAAAGGTCGGGAAATCACCGACAGGGAGGAGGAGACCCCGTGAAAAAGTCCGGCCCCTGTGCACCGAAATCTAATAAGAAAACGTCATATGCTGATTAAAGAAGAACAACAAAGCAGATTTTTCCATCAAAGGTATCAATGTAATCGCTATTACAACGACATTACAGCCATGTCTTTACATTATCATTACAAAATTGTGCCACCAGGTTCTGTTTCAACATCTAAATAATCTGCAGATTAACACTATATTTGCAGGTAAAAAACACTTTTGGAGGTGATGGGTTCTCTTTATGACTGTATAAGGGTTTGATGGTACTGGCAAACATAACCCAATCTATAAAAAAAAATTAATTTTTATACATACACTTTATATACACATATGTACACACACACATATATTTATATATATTACATATACACACAAATTTTTATATATTACATATACATACACACACACACACACATATATATACATAAATACACACACACTGCTCAAAAAAATAAAGGGAACACTTAAACAACAGAATATAACTCCAAGTAAATCAAACTTCTGTGAAATCAAACTGTCCACTTAGGAAGCAACACTGATTGACAATCAATTTCACATGCTGTTGTGCAAATGGAATAGACAATAGATGGACATTATTGGCAATTATCAAGACACCCTCTATAAATGAGTGGTTCTGCAGGTGGGGACCACAGATCACATCTCAGTACCAATGCTTTCTGGCTGATGTTTTGGTCACTTTTGAATGTTGGTTGTGCTTTCACACTCGTGGTAGCATGAGACGGACTCTACAACCCACAGAAGTTGCTCAGGTAGTGCAGCTCATCCAGGATGTCACATCAATGCGAGCTGTGGCAAGAAGGTTTGCTGTATCTGTCAGCGTAGTGACCAGAGGCTGGAGGCACTACCAGGAGACAGGCCAGTACACCAGGAGATGTGGAGGGGGCCGTAGGAGGGCAACAACCCAGCAGCAGGACCACTATCTCCGCCTTTGTGCAAGGAGGAACAGGAGAAGCATTGCCAGAGCCCTACAAAATGACCTCCAGCAGGCCACAAATGTGCATGTGTCTGCACAAACGGTTAGAAACCAACTCCATGAGGGTGGTATGAGGGCCCGACGTCCACAAATGGGAGTTGTGCTCACAGCCCAACACCGTGCAGGATGCTTGGCATTTGCCACAGAACACCAGGATTGGCAAAGTCGCCACTGGCGCCCTGTGCTCTACACAGATGAAAGCAGGTTCACACTAAGCACATATGACAGACGTGACAGAGTCTGGAGATGCCGTGGAGAGCGATCTGCTGCCTGCAACATCCTTCAGCACGACGGGTTTGGCAGTGGGTCAGTAATGGTGTGGGGTGGCATTTCTTTGGAGGGCCGCACAGCCCTCCATGTGCTCGCCAGAGGTAGCCTGACTGCCATTAGGTACCGAGATGAGATCCTCAGACCCTTTGTGAGACCATATGCTTTGTAGGTTCTTTAAAGTAGCCACCTTTTGCTTTGACGACTGCTTTCCACACTCTTGCCATTCTCTTGATGAGCTTCAAGAGGTAGTCACCGGAAATGGTCTTCCAACAATCTTGAAGGAGTTTCCAGAGATGCTTAGCACTTGTTGGCCCTTTTGCCTTCACTCTGCAGTCCAGCTCACCCCAAACCATCTCGATTGGGTTCAGGTCTGGTGACTGTGGAGGCCAGGTCATCTGGCGTAGCACCCCATCACTCTCCTTCTTGGTCAAATAGCCCTTACGCAGCCTGGAGGTGTGTTTGGGGTCATTGTCCTGTTGAAAAATAAATGATGGTCCAACTAAACGCAAACCGAATGGAATAGCATGCCGCTGCAAGATGCTGTGGTAGCCATGTTGGTTCAGTATGCCTTCAATTTTGAATAAATCCCCAACAGTGTCACCAGCAAAGCACCCCCACACCATCACACCTCCCCTTCCATGCTTCACGGTGGGAACCAGGCATGTAGAGTCCATCCATTCACCTTTTCTGCGTCACACAAAGACACGGTGGTTGGAACCAAAGATCTCAAATTTGGACTCATCAAACCAAAGCACAGATTTCCACTGGTCTAATGTCCATTCCTTGCGTTCTTTAGCCCAAACAAGTCTCTTCTGCTTGTTGCCTGTCCTTAGCAGTGGTTTCCTAGCAGCTTTTTACCATGAAGGCCTGCTGCACAAAGTCTCCTCTTAACAGTTGTTGTAGAGATGTGTCTGCTGCTAGAACTCTGTGTGGCATTGACCTGGTCTCTAATCTGAGCTGCTGTTAACCTGTGATTTCTGAGGCTGGTGACTCGGATAAACTTAACCTCAGAAGCAGAGGTGACTCTTGGTCTTCCTTTCCTGGGCGGTCCTCATGTGAGCCAGTTTCTTTGTAGCGCTTGATGGTTTTTGCAACTGCACTTGGGGCCACTTTCAAAGTTTTCCCAATTTTTCGCACTGACTGACCTTCATTTCTTAAAGTAATGATGGCCACTCATTTTTCTTTACTTAGAATTTGTATTATGGCAAGAAAAAAGCAGCTAACAGTCTATTCAGTAGGACTATCAGCTGCATTTCCACCAGACTTCTGCACAACACAACTGATGGTCCCAACCCCATTTATAAGGCAAGAAATCCCACTTATTAAACCTGACAGGGCACACCTGTGAAGTGAAAACCATTTCCGGTGACTACCTCTTGAAGCTCATCAAGAGAATGCCAAGAGTGTGCAAAGCAGTCATCAAAGCAAAAGGTGGCTACTTTGAAGAACCTAGAATATAAGACATATTTTCAGTTGTTTCACACTTTTTTGTTAAGTATATAATTCCACATGTGTTAATTCATAGATTTGACGCCTTCAGTGTGAATATACAATTTTCATAGTCATGAAAATACAGAAAAATCTTTAAATGAGGTGTCTCCAAACTTTTGGTCTGTACTGTTTGTATACAATATACATATATATTTTCATTATTTTCACTGTTAAGACGTATCTTGGCCACATGGAGTGCTGCTACATTCTTTTGATAGATAGAGATCTATATATATATATATATATATATATATATATATATATATATATATATATATATATATATATATATATATATATATATATATATATATATATATATATATATATATATATATATATATATATACATACATACATACAGTGCCTACAAGTAGTATTCAACCCCCTGCAGATTTAGCTGGTTGACACATGCGGAATTAACTTGGCATTGTGACATTTGTACTGTAGATCAGCCTGGAAGTGGGAAATGCACTGCAGCAAATTTTGTTTTGTTTTTTGTTTTTTTTAAAACGTTAAAAGTTAATTCAGAGTGTCATTTATTATTCAACCCCTCAAACCACAAGAATTCTGTTTGGTCCCCCTAAAGTATTAAGAAGTAGTTCAGGCACCAAGAATAATGAGCTTCACATGTGTGGATTAAAGATCTCTTTTGCCAGCCTTTTCTGACTATTTAAGACCCTCCCCAAACTTGTGAACAGCACTCAGACATGGTCAACATGGGAAAGACAAAGGAGCATTCCAAGGCCATCAGAGACAAGATCATGGAGGGTCACAAGGCTGGCAAGGGGTACAAAACCCTTTCCAATGAGTTGGGCCTACCTGTCTCCACTGTTGGGAGCATCATCCGTAAGTGGAAGGCTTATGGAACTACTGTTAGCCTTCCACGGCCAGGACAGCCTTTGAAAGTGTCCTCCCGTGCCGAGGCCAGGCTTGTCCGAAGAGTCAAGGCTAACCCAAGGACAACAAGGAAGGAGCTCCGGGAAGATCTCATGGCAGTGGGGACATTGGTTTCAGTCAATACCATAAGTAACGTACTCCACCGCAATGGTCTCCGTTCCAGATGAGCCCGTAAGGTACCTTTACTTTCAAAGCGTCATGTCAAGGCTCGTCTACAGTTTGCTCATGATCACTTGGAGGACTCTCTGAGACAGACTGGTTCAAGGTTCTATGGTCTGATGAGACCAAGATCGAGATCTTTGGTGCCAACCACACACGTGACGTTTGGAGACTGGATGGCACTGCATACGACCCCAAGAATACCATCCCTACAGTCAAGCATGGTGGTGGCAGCATCATGCTGTGGGGCTGTTTCTCTGCCAAGGGGCCTGGCCATCTGGTCCGCATCCATGGGAAGATGGATAGCACGGCCTACCTGGAGATTTTGGCCAAGAACCTCCGCTCCTCCATCAAGGATCTTAAGATGGGTCGTAATTTCATCTTCCAACAAGACAACGACCCAAAGCACACAGCCAAGAAAACCAAGGCCTGGTTCAAGAGGGAAAAAGTCAAGGTGTTGGAGTGGCCTAGTCAGTCTCCTGACCTTAACCCAATTGAAAACTTGTGGAAGGAGCTCAAGAATAAAGTCCACATGAGACACCCAAAGAACCTAGATAACTTGGAGAAGATCTGCATGGAGGAGTGGGCCAAGATAACTCCACAGACCTGTGCCGGCCTGATCAGGTCTTATAAAAGACGATTATTAGCTGTAATTGCAAACAAGGGTTATTCCACAAAATATTAAACATAGGGGTTGTATAATAATTGACCCACACTTTTATGTTTAAAATTTAATAAAATTCAACTGAGCAACATAACTTTTTGGTTTGTAAGATTTATGCTTCTGTTCATAAAACCTACTCTCGTTTGCAGTTTGAAGGCTCTAACTTATTTGCATCTTATCAAACCAGCAGGGGGTTGAATACTACTTGTAGGCACTATATATATATATATATATATATATATATATATATATATATATATATATATATATATCTCATTAATGAATAGGCAGAAATCTCATGATAAAAAGCAGTTACTAGCGAAAGTCATTACGGCCAACACTAAAGATTACCAGTGAACATATATTCTAGGAGACCCCCCTTTTATTACAAACTCACATTAAAGAGGTTTTCCACTACTATACAGACTGCCCCTGTCAATTTAAAAGGTGGAAATAAGATTTTTGTAAGTACCTTGTGTTATGATTCTTGCTGGTCGGTGGCGCTATCGCTGACTGCTCACCAGGCATCACATTACCCCCCCACCGGCCGCAGCCTCTGATGTCACATCTATTCCGGCGGCAGCCGGGCGTGACCCAGTGACGCGCTCCCCATGATTGATGGGCTGTGGGCAGGGTTACACCGCACGTCACAGCCCAGCATCCACTGCACACTTTTCTTCTCCTCTGCATTCATTGGAAAAGTGTATGGTGGATGCTGGGCTGTGATGTGTGGTGAAACCCTGCCCACAGCCCATCAATCAAGGGGAGCTTCTTTAATGACTGAAGCCTACAAATTCCATGGTTTATCTGCATTATTAACCTGTTTTTTATAAAGTTGCAAACTTTGAAAAACATAGGAAACTTACTGAAAGAATACATTTTCCTTAATTCTTTCCATGAAACTCCACTTCCTTTGATGATGTAACACTCAAGACATTCATCTTACAAAACCTTTTGAATCTTTGATATCTTACCTTGAAATACACTGCCTGGAGTTTCAACACACACACACTCACAAGCTACAACCTCCTTTACGGTGTCTGCAAATATCTCTGTTGTTTTCTGCCATGAACTAAGAATGGGCCTTCGTGGGGAGCTGGGAAATCTTTTATTGAAGAGTAAGGTTTAGGAGGAATGTAAACCAAATTCTGCTGTAACAGTGGACGCCAGCTGTGAGATTCAGCCTTTCCAATAGATCTTACAGAAAACACCATTTATGTGCTCGTATGACTGTTATATAAAGCTTTAAAGGGAATGTGTCGCAATTTTTATTTTTGTACTAATAATTTATGATTATATAATGACATTTTTTTTTTTAATACAAAATGGTATGTACTGTTATAGCATGTATTTATTTATTAATTTTTTCGGCAGCCGCTGGCGACTGCCATTTCGATGTGCTGGTGTGTAATTGTCTGGACATGACACTTACCTCAAATACGGCAGCCCCAGGGCATAGCAGAATGCAGGTGGTGTCTTTCCCCATCTCCTATACTGTGGCTGCTTCAGCAGTGAATGGGCACGTCCCCGGGGCTATCCAGTTCTCAGCTGTGGGAGGAGTTGGGCGCCATTTTATTGTAGTCCAGGACTTTGCTCTGGACTATAGTTTCCACCTGCCGCTCACACAGTGTTCTACGGCGATCAGTGACAGTAGCGGCGACGAGGTAGAGGCTGAAAGTGCAGGTTAAGTAGCGGCGGTACTACTACTGCCAAACTACCGAGCTGTTCTCACCGCTGCAAGAAGACACTGCCGCAGCCCCACTGTGAGAGCAGTGCTGAAGCAGTAATTCCATCCAGCAGCAAGAAAAGCTCTGTAGGCTATAAGTAGTAAAATACCAGGCTGCCCGAAATGTGTTCATAGCACAGCAGACAAATAATCACGCTGTTGTGCTCGGAACACAGACTCAGCTCTGCTCAGTCAGGGTACTGTATCATTCAGACGTCTGTGTGAACAGGGACATCAGAATGAGGCTTTACACTGCAGACGTCTGTGTGAACAGGGATGAGGCTTTACACTGCAGACGTCTGTGTGAACAGGGACATCAGAATGAGGCTTTACACTGCAGACGTCTGTGTGAACAGGGACATCAGAATGAGGCTTTACACAGCAGACGTCTGTGTGAACAGGGACATCAGAATGAGGCTTTACACAGCAGACGTCTGTGTGAACAGGGACATCAGAATGAGGCTTTACACTGCAGACGTCTGTGTGAACAGGGACATCAGAATGAGGCTTTACACTGCAGACGTCTGTGTGTACAGGGACATCTGAATGAGGCTTTACTGCAGCCGTATGTGTTTGTACAGGGACATCTGAATGAGGCTTTACACTGCAGACGTATGTGTTTTTACAGGGACATCTGAACGAGGCTTTACACTGCAGACGTCTGTGTACAAGGACATCAGAATGAGGCTTTACGCTGCAGACGTCTGTGTGAACAGGGACATCAGAATGAGGCTTTTTCTGCTGCGTCTGCAAAGAGCATCAGAAGTCTTACTGCAGTCTTAATACGAGCTAGTAGTACACTAGGTTTTCAAACACAAATTATAGCAGCTGCTCCAGCTAGTGTTAAAAATATAAAAAAAAAAAAAGTGTTTGAGTTATTTTTCACATTTTATATTAACGTTAATATTTTTTTTTCTAAACATTAATATGTCACATTTTTTTTCAATTGTTGAAAAAAAGTTTTTGGGATGACACATTCCCTTTAAAAGAGACAGTATACTAGATTATTATTACGGTAGTTTTTACTGCGTGTAATACAATTGACAAGATGTTTACTGGGTTAAAAAAAAAGTCCGAAGGGGTATGTATGGGCGCTATCAGCATGAGTGACAGTTCAGCTGACAGCCACCTAGGGTGTATGGCAGTCTTTACTTATGGCCTTTTTCAGGACCAAGCAGACAATCCTGCAGACTGATTGTGGCGAAGTTTATCTTCAGTCTAGATTTACCATTAATTGCAAAGCATACTTCCTTGTCCCACGAATAACTGCATGTACATACATGGATTCAATACAGATGTATGAGACTGCGCCATAAGAGGGCATTTACATTAGCCATTTTTTCTTTAAAACCTGTGCTGTAAGATATACAGATATAACTAGTGATGAGCACAAGTGCTTGTTACTAGAGTTTGCTGAGGGTGCTCGGGTATGCACCGAATAGCGTGGGTGCCCGAGTGACATGTTCGAGTCCCCACAGCTACATGTTTCTTGGCTGTTAGACAACCACAAAACATGCAGGGATTACCAGTGTTTGTCAGGCAATCCCCGACACTATAACTGCTTTTAAAAAAGGGCTGAATGAATTCCTCAGTGCACATAACATTGTGGGTTACAGTTAAATTAGACAAAATGTTACACCTATAACAGTACATTTGATCCAGGTTTCTAGGACTGATCACCTTTTCTCAGGGTCAAGAAGAAATTTTTCCCCATGATGCAAATTGGCTGAATGTGTCCTGGGGTTTTTGGCTTCTTCTGGATCAACAAATTTAGGTACAGGGATTTTAGTAATACCATAAGAGTAATACAAAAATAAAACTAATTAAAAAATTTATGAACTGGTTCATTTGTAATTGTAATAGTGCAGTAATAACAAAAATGGTAATAATACATTTGTGAGGCCTAGTCCCAGTAAGTTAGTGCAGTGTTAGTGTAGGGAGTACAATTGGGGGAAGAAGGTTGAACTTGATGGACCTAGGTCTTTATTCAACCTACTTTACTATGCTATTATGTTACTATATTGTAAGGAAAGAATATATAGATCAAAGCAGGTCTTAGATCACAACGTGAGGTACAGTGTCTCCAGGTTGGAGGAGAAGTGAACAGCCAGAGTCCCAAAAAGGGGTACAAAGACCCAATTGTGACAAGGTGGAGGGGATGGAGAGAGGACGCTGTGACACCTTGTAGTCAAATACAATTCAAGTAAGGTTAAGGCCAGATGGTGCAGCAGGTACGTAGTCTTGATGAGCTTTTTGCGTAAGCAAACATGTTCCGACAGTGAGTTTTGTGACTTCAAGAAATTTAGAAGAGTCATTACAAATGGTGTTCCAATATTTCCTGCATCTGACAGAGAATAAGTGACGGGGTGAGCAGCATGCGTGGTTATTGCTCTATTTTAATAATGAGTTTCAGAGCCCAATTCTCAGTATCAGTGGGTGTTCCACTGATTGCTGGACGCCCAGCAATCAGCATGTTTTTTATCACCCACCCTGTGTGGAAGAAACCCTTAAAGGGGTGTTCTCAATTTATTAAGTTGTTGTAAGTAGACCACGTGAAAATAATATAGTTTACAATTGACTTTTTTATTATCAGCTTTCATTCATAATGAGAGCTTTTATCTTACATAGTGTACAGCTTATTTCCAAAGAGAACGACCACCAGACTCTGGCCGAGCATGCGCAGTAGTTCCAATCCTAACATACCAGCCACCTCTCTCCAGCCCATTGATTTCTATACAGCAGTTATCTGCTCAACTAACCCTCAGCCCCTGACAAAGCTCTTCTTATCAGTCCTATAAGAATCACAATCCCCCAAAGCAGTTCTCACTGTCCCAGCTGTGTGCATGTTCAAATGCCATGTTATCCCTTTGTGTAAATACAGTGAAAATTGTGTACAAATGTGTTACAACAGAACTTGTGCTGAGCGTTACAGTTCTACTAATACTACAGCTTTGGAATTCACCAGAACTATCAACCACATGAGAGCCCACCATGCCAAAGACCAGGAAGTAAGGAGACTGCTGAGTTGTGAGCTGCTCAAGAGACAACTTGAGAATAACCCTTTAATTGGAGTCATATAGTAAAAAATGCACTGTTAAATTATGTCTGTTTATGCAATAAATTGAGCTGCAGCAGTTGCACAATCTGATCTGATTTCATCTTCAGCGTGTCCTTAAAGTGTGTTTTGAAAGGACACTCGAAGATCCATTTTTTATTCAGTGCCTTCATGTGCCACTGATTAAACACTATGTTAACATTTCAACACAGGTTCACTCATTTACAGCTGCCTGCTTGTTCAGTTTGCGGTGCCTCCTCCGGCATTGCATCTGTTCAGTCAGCTGGTCCTTTGGCTAATACAGACTTCTGCCTCATCCTTATGTATGCAGGGCTGTACACGGCAGCCATGGAGCAGGACGAGCTTTTCTAAACTGTGCTATGGGTACAAGGTTTTGACTACTTTGCTTAAATAGGAAAAAAAAACAGCAAAACAACTGGGAAATCATTTATTCTTGCAATTGAAAAAAATAAAGGCAAAGTTTTATACTTGAAAAACTAATTTAGTCCAAGATCTCCAGATGCTAAACTCTTCCAGTAGCAGATTGTAACAGCAGGGTTTCCAAGAGTCTAATGCTGTTTACACGTAAGAAATGCATTTGCGAGACGGCTATTAACAGCTTTGTTTTGTTTTTTTCTAAAAGGAAAGATGAAAAATATCACCTTTGTAACATGCCCGCTAACAGCCTAGGATAATGGAATGCGTACATATTAAAAGGAGTAAAGTACGGAAAACATACAAAAAAAAAATTAAATGAGTAGAGATTAATTAAAAGTGTTAGGGGACTTGTGATATTGATGGTCTATTCTTAGGATAGGGCATCAATATCACATCGGTGGTGGGCCGACATCTGGCACCCCCACTGATCATCAATTTGCAGCTCTCGGATGTACACAGGGCACAGAGTCGTTACACCACAGCTCCGTACACTGCTGGACCCTATAACAGCTGATTGTGGGATAGCTAGGTCTCGGGACCCTCGCCAATGTGATAAGAATAGTTCATCAATATCTAACAACCCATTTAAACTATTTATTATATTCTGTCACTAGATTTCACAATACAAAACTGCATACATTATTAAATAGGTCTCTTTGATCTAGCAGGGCTGGTGTACTTACCATGAAAATCCATAGGAGAATGGCTCTATAGCAAGATAAGCTTTTCATGAATCCAGTTATAGAATTAAATTGCTCACGAGTCCAAGTGTATTCAATCTCAGCCCATTAGCAGGATTGACAGCAGCAGTTTGTACTGAGAAGCGAGAGATCTGAGCATCGGTATGCAGGAGTCACACTGACGAGTTGTCAATTAGGCTAGTTGGGCGGAGATTGAGTTAAACTTTTATGGATTTTCATAGTAAATACACCAGTCTTATCAGGTCTAACAGGTTTATTAAATAAAGAATGCAGCTTATATTTGTGAAATCTGATGACAGATCTTTATCTCTTTAATAATAATAGGGTAATTTAAAGTGGATCCATCAGTTGAGCTTAGCCAGGTGTGGAGAAGATGGACGCGAGCGGCCCAGCAGACAATACACAACATATGGACGGGAAATCATTTTTTTCCCCATACGCTTGCTTGAGCTCAGCCTATATTCCAGTAATAACCAACTTATGACTTATCCTTGAGACAGTTTTTTTTTTTTTTTGAGAAAATGGAGAAAAAAAAAATTTAATCTAGTTGAAACCTACTGCATGAAAGGCTTTGGCACATTAGAACTCATAACTCTCCTCCGGTCAACAGTTTTCTCTATTGAACCTGCTTCATGTATCCAGTAGGAGGCAGCAATGCACCACGTCATGAGGAACTGAATATTCGGAGACACAGTTTTAGTTATTATGCACTCAATGAAACGCCATTAAAAGGTAACGTCATCCATCACATAAAAGGCTGAATAAGAGCAATGATGGAGAATATGGTGGCCCCGCTTTGCATTTATAAGAATGAAAACATCAGTACATGAAATAAAACAAAAGCAGCATCGTGATTTCTTACAAGGACACTCCATCTTCTCCGTAAAGTGATGCAATGTGCAGCCGGTCAGCACGGATTTCTGATTTTCACAGGAACAGTTGCTATGTGATTTGTTATTGCCTAATCCAGACTGCAACCGCTCAAGAGCAAGGATCGAGAGTTACTGTAACAACGTGTCAAGTCATGTTTGGGCGAACGTCTACAAGAAGATGGGTATTATTGCTTCGCTTTCATGAGACAAGGATATAGCACTGGGAAATGGAACTAGAATATACAGCATTACAATAATAAAAGCACCGGACATGAGCTAAAGGAAATTGTGCTGCATCATACACAGTATCATTACAGCCAAAGGCAGAGGCCAAGGAGTCAAAAGGAAGCACGCCGACACATGGTCTTCTCAGAAGACTTGTAAGATCTCAGAATTTTAAGAGAAAACAGTCACCAGGTTTGTGCTGCCCCATCTGTAAGTAGCATAAAAAAGCAAACCAGAAACTGGAAAAACAAGGAGCGCAAGAGGGTCTTATCCAAGTAGAATAAGGGGAACGATCAGAAGAAATGCTCGCCCGATGATGTTGTGAAGTCACAACCCCTTTATAGACGTGAAAAGGCTGCTGCAGATCCACGGAATGAGGAACATGGAGAGCTGGAGAGGAGTGGGTTAAATCTGCGCTGCCGGCGGTGCATAGATAAGCCAAAACAAAAAATGTGTAGAAAGGCGGTTTATTTGTCAATGCATTTCGAAGTGGAACACTTCTTCATCTAGATTCTTGTGGTTTGCCCTGATGAAGTGTTCCACTTCGAAACGTGTTGACAAATAAACCGCCTTTCTACACATTTTTTATTTTGTCTCATCTATACACCATCAGCAGCGCAGATTTAACCCACTCCTCTCCAGTGCTACATGTAGCATAAATGAGCGGAATAGATACAGATTCCAGTGCTGTGTCATTTATGTAACTTATTGGGCTCCTTGCTATATATCTGATAAAAAAACGGTTTTACCTGCTGCAGCTCTGCTTGTCTTCTCAATAGGCTCCTGCTATGTAAGCCTCGATACTGGTGAATTGTAGCCATCTCTGCCCCCACAACTGATGGGCGGCTGTCTATGCACAGTGCACAAAGTGGGCTGACAAACAATAATGCGGGTGGGGTTATACAGAGTTCAGCATCCAGAAGACTAGCAGAGCTACAGCAGATAAAGCAGCAACAGCACTGGAACGTGTTTTCTGCTTTTATCTTACTCTGCACTCAGATTAGGAATTATAAACCTGGTGACAAATGCTCTTTACCATCATTGTTCATGTATATTGCATTTCTATTGTTAAAGGGAACCTGTCAGCATGATTTTGCTAAGTAAACTACAGGCATTGTCATGTTGATGCTGTTGCACTGATTAAAATGATACCTGAGGTGAAGAAATCAGTCTTGTGGTTCTTGTGTAATCAGTGTTTGTAGTTCTGAGTTAATGATATGCCTGTGGTCCAGGGTGGAACTATACGCAGGGACAATAAGCAGGGACTATCCTTCTAGGCCAGATCAGCAAGATAAGACCTTCCCCCAGGCCTGCCCCGAAGCACAAGTATGTTCCTCATCATAGAGACAGCCAGAGACAGAGAGACTCAGACGGCCAGAGACTCAGACAGAGACTCTGGCTGGCCGTCTCTCTGGCAGCCTGGCTGGCCGTCTCTCTGGCAGCCTGGCTGGCCGTCTCTCTGGCAGCCTGGCTGGCCGTCTCTCTGGCAGCCTGGCTGGCCGTCTCTCTGGCAGCCTGGCTGGCCGTCTCTCTGGCAGCCTGGCTGGCCGTCTCTCTGGCAGCCTGGCTGGCCGTCTCTCTGGCAGCCTGGCTGGCCGTCTCTCTGGCAGCCTGGCTGGCCGTCTCTCTGGCTGCCTGGCTGGCCGTCTCTCTGGCTGCCTGGCTGGCCGTCTCTCTGGCTGCCTGGCTGGCCGTCTCTCTGGCTGCCTGGCTGGCCGTCTCTCTGGCTGCCTGGCTGGCCGTCTCTCTGGCTGCCTGGCTGGCCGTCTCTCTGGCTGCCTGGCTGGCCGTCTCTCTGGCTGCCTGCGCCGACGTCACATGAATAGTCTGGTTGAAATCCCGTACTTGTCAACTGTATACTGTCACCCATGCTTGCTCAATGTGTATTGTAAAGCTGCGCGTGCACAGTGACGAGAGGCTCCCGTGCATGCAATTGGGAGCCGCTTGTCATTGCGAACGCGCGGCTTTACAATACACATTGAGAAAGCGTGGGTGACAGTATACAGTGCGCAAGAGCGGGATTTCAACAAGACTATTCATGTGACATCGGCGCAAACCCGGGGACAATTCAAATTGAATGGGCAGCGACAAGCTGGACCCATATGACTAAAAGAGCAGGTATGATAGAAGTACATAAACTGGTTTTTACAAAAGATTATAGCGCCGATTTTAATGCAAAAAACATGTTAGTGATGCACATTGAATCACTAACAACAACCTGGGGGCAGATAAGCTCCAATTCACATGACAGGTTCCCTTTAAGAGAGTTTTCCAGCTTCAGAAAATCCCTGTCTCCCAGCTGTAGTTTGTTAAACACACACACACACACAAAAATAAAAAAAGAAAAAAGCTTTACTCACCATTCCCGGGTCCAGCGCTAATTTTTGCTGATGCTCCCGATGACTGTTATTGTTTACAGCGCTGACATCAAGTCAATATTACTGCAGCCAATAACGGAGCTCAGCACCTCTGTTTAAAGAGAACCTGTCACCAGAAACAATAGAACTACACTTACCGGTAATTCGGTTTCTAATAATCCACCACGACATCACACCAGAGGATGTAACCCCACCCTAATAGGGACAGGAAACATGAAGAGGTTAAACAGCCCCTCCCACATCCTCCCTCCAGTGTTATTATAAAGGACCACAAGAGTATGAATGCTTCAAATTATATTTTATCTCACTGATATGATAATGATAAGAAATAATAAGCAAAAGGGAGGGAATTATCCCTGCTGTCGTGGTGGGTTATTAGAAAACGAATTACCGGTAAGTCTAGTTCTATTCTCTCTAATAACCCCCCACGACAGCACACCAGAGGTATACCCAAGATATATTTAGGGAGGGACAATAGCCTGGAGGACCTTCCTTCCAAAGGCTAAATCTCTAATGGACATTAGATCCAATCTGTAGTGTCTGGAGAAGGTATGGACTGAGGACCAGGTAGCGGCTCTGCAAATTTGCTCAATGGAGGCGTTGGCTTTCTCAGCCCAGGCAACAGATACAGATCTTGTAGAGTGAGCTTGGAGCTTCTCTGGAGGTGAGAGGTTTTGTATCTGATAAGCTTCAATTATTGCTTTCTTAATCCAGTTGGCGATTGTAGATTTAGATACCTTCTTCCCCTTATTTTGGTCCTGAGAATGGACGAATAGATTTTTATCTCTTCTCCCTTCCTGTGTTTCCTGAAGATAATGCAGGACTATCCTTCGAACATCCAGAGGGTGGAACTCTTCTTCTCTCTCATTTGTCGAATTGTCTCAGAAGGATGGGAGAATTATATCCTGAGATCTGTGGAAGTTCGAGACCACTTTAGGTAGAAATGATGGGTCCAGACAAAAATGAGATGATCTTCTAGGACTTTTAAGTAAGGTTCATTAACTGAAAGAACCTGCAGTTCGCCCCACCCTTCGGATTGTGGTTATAGCCAACAGGAAGGCTGTTTTCCAGGCAAGTCTGTCTGGTCTTATGGTAGATAAGGGTTCAAAGGGTGGAAGAGTTAATCCTTTAAGAATGATGTTAAGGTCCCAGGGAGGAACTGAGTTAGTCACCTTAGGGTGGATGAGGGAAGCTACTGTCATAAATCTTCTCACCCACTGATGTTCAGACAGGCTCTGGTCGAAGTAGGAGCTAAGTGCTGCTACCTAGACTTTAAAAGGTACTAGGTTTAAGACCCTTGTCCAGGCCTTCCTGTAAAAAATCCAGTATCTGGGCTATGTTCACCTTATGAGGGTCTGGATGAATAGATGCACACCATGACACAAATGTCTTCCAGATCTTGTGATATATGGAGTTTGTCACTGGCTTCCTGCTTTTTGGAGGGTCTTAATGACGACTCTATCCGAAAGACCCCTGGTCTTTAGTATTGAGAATTCAGTAGCCAAGCGTAGCCAGGAGTAGCCTCTCTGGGTCCGAATGATAAATTGGTCCCTGGAGAAGAGGATCTCTGATGGGAGGAAGGATTAGGGGACCATCTATGCTTAGGTTGGTTAGCATGCTGAACCAACTTCTTTTTGGCCAAAGGGGGGCCACTAGGATCACTCTGGTACCTTCTGCAGGGTTCTTGGCAGGATTGGTAGAGGTGGGAAGGCATATGCCAACTTGAATTTCCACCAGTGGGCGAATGCGTCTACCCCCAGGCACGGATCGTTTGAATCCAGGGAGAAGAATTGAGATACCTTTGCATTCTGATGTCCAGCAAAGAGGTCTACTTCCGGATAGCCCCATCTTTCGGTTAGAATCCGGAAGACTTCCGGGTTTAGGCTCCACTCTCCTGGATGAATCCTTGTCCTGCTGAGGAAATCGGCCTGGATGTTGATCGAGCCCTTGATGTGAAGAGCCGACAGGGAAAGAAGGTGTTCTTCGGCCCAGGAAAATATTATTTTTGAGATTAATTTTAAGTCCTCGTTTCTTGTACTGCCTTGGTGACGGAGGTGGACTACTGTGGTTATGTGGTCTGAGAGAATTTTTACATGAGAATTCTGGATCAGAAATTCTGCTGATTCGAGGACTTCTTCTACAGCCTTCAGCTCTCTGAAGTTGGATGATTGTTGACTTCCTTCCCTGGACCAGACACCTTGGAACAACTCCTGGGAGACCATGGCTCCCCATCCTTTTCCGCTGGCATCCACCTTTATGGTAATCAATGGGTCCTGGACTTAAGGAACTCCCCCGCTCAAGTTTCTTGTGCTGAGCCACCAGGATAGAGAGGACTTGACTTGTGGCGGTATAGGAACTCTTCTGTTTAGACTTTGCGGAGATCCGTCCCAATTTGCCAGAATGTGAGTCTGAAGAGTTCTGGTGTGTGCTTGAGCCCAAGCCACCATCTGAATGCAAGATGTCATGGATCCGTGGACTGACATGGCACTTCTTAGCGATACTACTTTCTTGCTTCATAGAAGAAACATGATTAGTTTTTGCTTGGACAAAAAGGATGTCTGGCTGTGTGAATTCAACAGTACCCCCAGGAAAGTTTTCATTGTGGAGGGAATCATATCTGATTTTTTGTGGTTTATCAACCAGCCCAGTGATGATAGAATCCGGGTAGTCACGTACGTGTTCCTGGAGTAATGGAACTGATGGGGCAATTAGTAGAATGTCGTCGAAGTATAGTACTATGCATTTATCTTGATTTCTGATATATGCCATAACCTCTGCCATGATTTTTGGGAAGATCCGTGGGACCGATGATATTGGAAGAAAATTGAATTGATAGTGTATTATCTGTTCCCCTTGGGTCATCGCGAATCTTAGGAATTTCCGATAAGTTGAATGAATAGGGATTTGGTAATATGCATCTTAGAACTCGATCGTAGCCATGACATAATCTTGTCCGATCAAAGGAACTGTTGATTTGATCGATTCCATCTTGAACCTTCTGTAAAGTATGTGTTGATTCAGAGGTTTCAGATTGATTATGATCCGATGGGAACCACCCGGTTTCTTTATCAAAAAGAGTTTGGAGTAGTGTCCTCTGCATCTCTCCTCTGTTGGAACTAGAGAGATTACCTCTAAAGGTAGTAGGTCTCCCAGACCGGACATCAAGGTGGTTTGTAGCTCGGGAGAGGAGAGACGTGTTGTTTTCACTTTCCATGAGGGATAGGAGGAGAGTTCTATTTTTACCCCAGACTCGACTGATCTTAGGATCTACGGATGACAGCAGATCTTCCGCCACTGGGGAAGAATGCTCGAAATGCGGCCCCCGACCATCTCGGCATCATGGTTTGTTCTGACGCTGGTTCCGCGAAAGAAAAAGATTCCTGCCCTGACCTCCTTTCGGGTAGCTCCACCAACCAGACTTCCCTTTCCCTCTATATTGAGGGTCTGCTTTTCAAACTTCTAGCTTCGGGGAGGGATTTCTTTTTATCCAAGGAGTTTTCAAGTAAATTTAGGGCTGGCCCAAAGATGTATTTTCCTTCAAAGGGAATGGCGCATAATTTCATTTTTGATGTGACGTCTCCACTCCAGGATTTCAACCACAGGGTGCATTTTACAGAATTGGATAGCCCAGGTGCTCTTGCTGCTACTGTTATTGACTCTGCGGAAGCATGCGCCAGGAATCTTGTAGCTTTCTGGAGGAGTGGTAATGATGACAGAATATCTTCTCTGGGAGTGCCTGAGGCTAGGTGTTCCTCCAGCTGAGTTAGCCAATGAGACATCGATCGGGCAACACATGTGGAGACGGCATTCATGTTTAATAGAGTTGCAGAGGTTTCCCATGACTTCCTCAACAGCCCCTCCATTTTGCGCTCCAACGGGTCTTTTAGCCTGGAGGAATCCTCAAACGGCAAGGTGGTTTTCTTTGCCACCCGCGCAATCTGGATGTCAACCTATGGGATCTCTGACCAGCACTTTGCTGTTTGGTCATCAACCGGAAACCTATCCCTTAGTTCTGCAGGGGTATTCAGCCTTTTTTCTGGGGAATCCCATTCTTCTAGTACCAGATCCCGAATGTTTTGGGGAATAGAAAAAAGAATTAGTCTTAGAGGTAATGATGTTTCCAGGAGTCCACATGACAGCACCGTAGGAGGAGTAGTCCCATATCCTGTGTAGGGACAGGAAGCACAAGAGGTTAAAAGCCTTCCCACCCCCAACCTCCTCAGTGATTTTCCAAGAACCACATTGGCTGGGTACAACAAAATTATATTTTAGACTGCTTAGACATATATTAGAGTCACATACAGTAGCAATATAGGGAGGGAAATAAGGGTGCTGTCATGTGGACTCCTGGAAACATCATTACCGGTAAGACTAATTCCGATTTTCCAGTACGTCCCCATGACAGCACCGTAGGAGTGTACCCAAGAACTCATAGCTTAGGATGGGATAACTGCCTGAAGTACCTTCCTACCAAATGCAGATCTTTGCTGTGAGAGAACATCTAGCTTGTAGTGTTTGCAGAAAGTAGTATGTCCTGACCATGGGGCTGCGGTACATATTTGTTCAATGTTAGCCTATGCTCTAGTTGCCCATGAGGTGGAAATTGCTCTGGTGGAATGGGCTTTGATAATTTCAGGGGGAGGCTGTCCTTCTGAAAGATATGCTAGATTAATCATGGATGTGACCCATCTAGCTAAGGATGGTCTTGAAGCCTTCCTGCCTCTATTTTTTCCCCCAAACTGTATAAAAAGGTTAGAGTCTAATCTCCAGTTCTGAGTGGCCTCCAAATAGGCCAACACTGCTCTGCGGACATCGAGATGGTGGAACTCTTCCTCCCTCTGATTCCTAGGGTTTTCTCAGAATGATGGAAGAACCACTTCTTGGTTTAAGGTCATCGATGACACCACCTTCGGAGAGAAACTTGGATCCAGTTTCAGAATGATGCAATCATCCCGAATTTGCATACAAGGCTTGACAACAGAGCCTGGATTTCATCCAACCGTTTAGCTGTGGTGATTGCCACCAAGAAGACTGTTTTCAGAGTCAAGTTCTCTAATCCCAAACTATTAACTGGGCCGAAGGCAGGTTTGCAAAGGACTCTCAGGACAAGATTCAGATCCCACGGAGGGGAAGAAATTCTGTGTAGGCCTAAGTCTCTAGATTGCCTTGACAAACCTGATTATCCAGGGATGCGAGGACAATGATGTGTCAAAGAAAGCACCTAGTGCCGCAATCGGCACCTTCAAGGTACTTGGTCTAAGACCTGCGTCAATCCTGCCTGCAAGAAATCAAGGATCACAGGGATGTCTGGCTGAGAGGTGTCTACCGTCCTGTGGAAATGACAAAAGGTCCTCCAGACTTTTTTATATATGGCCTGGGTTACAGGTTTTCTACTAGCATGCATAGTCTGAATCACTCTGGCGGATAAGCCCTTGTTCTTCAGGATCTCCCCTTCAGAAGCCAAGCTGAGAACTGGAGCTGTTGAAGATTCTGATGAAACAGTGGACCTTGCATCAGAAGATCTTCCTGAAAAGGAAAAAATGATTGGGTCTTCCAACGCTAGATGACGTAGAAGGGAGAACCAACTTCTCCTTGGACAGAACGGGACAGTCGCCCGATCTTCCTGAATTTTTCGCAGCATTCTCAGAATTAGAAGAGCAGGTGGGAAGGCATATGTTAGGCCCTCTCCCCAATATTGTGAGAGCGCGTCCAATGCCAGAGGATGATCTCCTGGGTCGAGAGAGAAGAAAGATGTCGTCTTTGCATTTGTTCTGGATGCAAAAAGGTCTAGGTGCGGCTGCCCCCATCTGCGGGTTAATTGCTGGAACACCTCTTCCTTCAGTTCCCATTCTGAAGCCTTCTGAGGTAATCTGCCTCCTGATTGTCAGATCCCCGAAGGTGAACTGCTGAAATGGAGCTCACTATCTTCTCTATACCTAAGAATATCCTGTTGGCCAGGGACTGGAGAAGTGGATGTCCTGGTCCGCCCTGATGTCTGATGAAAGAGACTGCCGTGATGTTGTCTGACAAAATTCTTACATGTTTGTCTTTTAAGACCGCCCGGCTTCTCTGTAGGGCTTCCCAGATTGCCTGTAGTTCCCGAAAATTCGATGATCGGGTCTGAATCTCCGTGGACCATGTTCCTTGGAGATAAGAATCTATCACTCGAGTTCTCCATCCTGAGAGACTTGTGTCCGTGGTCACTAAAAGACAAGGTTCCAGAATTCACTGCACTCCCTTCCGTAGATTCTTCTGGTCGAGCCACCAGTGTAGAGAGTCCTGGGCGTTTCTGGACAAAGACATCTTCCTGTCTAGGCAATTCTGATGTCTGTCTGTTACTTCCAGGATACATTTCTGTAGACGCCTGGAATGGAACTGGCTCCATCTGACGCAGGAGATGCATGACGTCATGATTCCCAAAATACTCGTTGCCTTCCGGATTGAAGGTTTCTGCTCTCTTGCAAAAGAACGAATCCTTTGTGGAATTGAGAGCATCTTGTCTTCCGGGAGACAAGATATTCGTATTCGGGAGTCGAGATGGACTGGATTTTTCTTTGTTCACAATCAAACCCAGGCTGGTTAATGTCCGTAGGACAAGTTCCAGATGTTGCGTCATATCTAGAGGAACAGGAAGTCGTTCAAGTACGGAATGATGGTAATATCTCTGACTGATACAGGCCACCACCTCTGCCCTGATCTTTGTAAAGATTCTGGGAGTAGATGACAGGCCAAAGGGAAGCTAGTGTAAAATCTGACTGCCTGATGGTAGTGCAAACCTCAATTATTGCTGACTTGAGGAATGTATTAGCAGGTGGTAGTATGCATCCCTAAGGTCCAGGGTGCACATTACCGCATCCATGTTTATTAGAGGAATGGCTGATCTTACTGATTCCCTGCGGAATATCTTGTAGCGGACCCACCGGTTTAGGGGTTTCAGGTTGATAATCGTACGGAACTCCCCTGACGGTTTCTTTATTGAAAACAGGGAGGCGTAATGGCCCTGATGTTATTCGTGTTCTGGAACTGGTACAATAACCCTCTGATGCAGCAACTTCTCTATGTCTGCCTGCAGACGGGAAAGAGAGGTAGGGGAACCTCTCGTCAGGCAGAATTTTGAAGGGGATTTTGAGAAAATTCTATCCTGTAACCCTGCGCTATAGCTGTTAGTATCCAGGGATTTTGAGTTACCCGATGCCAACTGTTTCTGAAAAACTTCATTTACGGGAGGGGAACGGTTTACGAAAGGGCTACTCCTTTTTCTAATCAGGGAAGCCCTTCTTTTTATCGGACGCTTTTTCTAGAATGTCATCTAGTACAGGTCCGAATACTCTGAGCCCTGAAAATGGAATGGAGAACTGTTTTTTCTTAGAAGCTGTATTTCCAGACCATGTTTTTTAACCAAACAGCTCTACGGGCTGAGTTGGAAAGCGCATTATTTCTGGCCGCAAATCTGACCGATTCCGCTGAAGCATTGGCCATAAAATTTGTTGCCATTTTTAATAGGGGCAATGATTGAAGGAGAGATTCCCTTGGGGAGCCATCTCGTAGGTGACTCTCTAGCTCTTCTAGCCAGACTCTCATGGATCTGGGAATAGATGTTCCAGCGATATTAGATTTAATAATGGCTACTGAAGCTTCCCAGGCTTTTTTCAAAAGTCCATCCGCCTTCCTATCCACAGGATCTTTAAGTCCTGACGAGTCTTCAAAGGGGATAGAGGTTTTCTTGACCACCTTAGCCACCAGGACGTCAATTTTAGGAATAGTGTCCCCTGGGTCAAAAGATAGTCGGGCGGAAGTCTCGTGGTATAGAGAGTCTCTTCTCCACATCCTTCCATTCCCCCAGTATCATGTCCTTCACATGGGCTTTTAACAGGAAAAACCATGGATCTCTGGGTTCTAAGACCACCAAACATCTCATCCCCTGGGGGCTACAGAGAACAATAGAAGCCTGAACTTCTTCTTTGATTATATTACGCATCTCGTTTAATAAAGCCCCGTGCTCTTCCTTTGGCATGGAGGCTCTACACTCAGCACATAGACTCTTTGTTTAGGAATCTGGAAGTCTGATGTTACAATCCAGGCACCTCTTGGATTTTACTGTGGCCTTTTTTCCCTGTATCCTTCTATTTCTTAGAAAGAGGTGGTAACTGGCCAGACAGATCCTATAAAAAATATGGAGGGCCTGGTAAGAGTAAGCTCCATTAACCATATAAAGGAGGTAATGGTATACTCACATGACTGTGGGGCGATCCAGGGAGGGTATCAGGGTGAGACATCTCTGCCATTTTGCTGTCAGGGGTGCCCAAGCTGTAAGCCTGTTTTTGTGCTCCCCAGCCCCCCTTCCTATGCCTTACCTGGTCGCCCAGTCATTTTCCCTGCTCCCTGGCGTCTGGTCTTCACCGCGGTTTGAATTTCCCACGCGACCGCCACCGGAAGTCGTCATCCTGATCTTCTGGTTTCGAAGCCGGGCGTTTCCGAAGCCAGTAGAAGCCGGACCCGCCCGGAGCAGGACGCCGAGAGCCCCAGCGAGGGGAAGTGGCACCCGGAGGCTCCAGCACACCGGAGGGCTGAGGGACTCCCGACAGGGAGTGTCGGCCCAGGACCCGCTTGGCGGCGGGAAGGAGAGAGCCGTGGCCCCACCGATCCCCCCAGGGTCACCTGAGGTATCTCTGTCTTTACATCAGTGCTCCTGCACCAGCGCTCCTCCTGTGTAGGGACAGGAAAAACACTGAGGAGGTTGGGGGTGGGAGGGCTTTTAACCTCTTGTGCTTCCTGTCCCTACACAGGATATGGGATTACTCCTCCTACGGTGCTGTCATGGGGACGTACTGGAAAACTAATTTTTTCCTACAGTGTAGACCTCCAAACATTTCCTCCAGCACTGTTTGGGAAACATTTTCTTCCTCGACCTCCATAGTCTTCCTTACTGCTATAAGGAGTTCTTCCATGCTATCCGCTGAGAAATAGTATTTTTTCCGTTGGGATTCCTCAGGGCCTGGACTCCGCTAGCCCTTTTCTGGGGGTTCTTCTGGAATAGACATGTCATCCAGAGGATCCTCGTCCCCTTCATCTAGCAGACTGATCTTTCTTTTCTTTGCAGCCGGGGAAGTGGACGCAGCATCTTAGCTGGGTGAGGGTGTAGGGTGGGAAAATACGGCCAAGGAGGACTTGCTTTCCTGGTGCACTATACCCTTTATCTCTCCCATTAAGGAAGGCTGTTCCTTCCTGATGATTTTCTCTGTACATTCCTTGCATAACGGTATCTTATGGGAGGAAGATAATCTTTTTGAACAAATTCGACATCTGCGGGATGTCTTGGTTCTGTCTGCAGAAGCAGGTTCCTTGTCCCCCTATAAGAGAGAGGAGAAGAAATAGGGGCTATAATATCCATTACCTGCATTTTGGAGATAGACAACCAAAGCCATACTTACAGGGACTGGAAAGGTGCTGGGCTCCGCAGATGCAGAGTGGGAAGACTCTAACCCATCCATAACAGACAGTTTGTCCTATCTCAGGTGTCTTCTTTATTCAGGGCTCCTTTATGGGCAACCGGATGCAGCACCCTCCCTCTCATCTGGAGGGGCTCCTCCCCTTGTAGTCCAGGTGAAGGTACAGCATTCACCAGCAGTCATCTGCCGCCATTCTTCATTATTGATGCTGATGTGTTCCAGAGTGGAACGCAAGTCCGCTGGAAATGACATCATCATCCACCGCCCGTCGTCTGACGTCACATCCGGTGCAGAGATCGTGCGCGCCCCAACTTGGACCACGGGATTCCCAGGAGCGGAATCCTCGGCGTCGCACTCTGCCGCTGGAGAGAGGAGGGGAGACGGAGATGGACCGGAGAGCTCCAGGAGGCCTCCAGTCTGAAAACAACCTGCAGACCTAGCCCGAAGGTGCGGACTGAAGGAGTAAATCCCGAGTCCCAGAGGAGACGGGAGCAGCGCTTCGGGGAGGAGTGGTAAGCCCGCTCGGTCCCCAGCTACCCGGCTTATTCAATTTTTTCCCCCAGTGTATGCCGCCGGTGCAGCACACCGAGGATGAACCCCTTCATCCCTGATAGGGACAGGAAAAAAAAACTGGAGGGAGGATGTGGGAGGGGCTATTTAACCTCTTCATGTTTCCTGTCCCTATTAGGGTGGGGTTACATCCTCCGGTGTGCTGTCGTGGGGGGTTATTAGAGAAAATGCTATTAACCTGCAGATATGAGGTTAATCTACAGGTTAATAGTGTTATTATGCTGCCCGGCGTCTGCATGCAGCCGAACTCTGCGGGGAGAAAATTAACTTTATTCCCCCTGCAGCGTTCTGGTGTCAGTCACGGGGCGGCGCCGGTTCAGTCACCACTCTGCGAGTACAAAGCGACGGCTGTAACCGCACCCCCGACCCTGACTTACACTCGCTCAGCATTGGGGCTGGCTGTCAGTCAGGGCCAGGGTGTAGTTACAGCAGAAGCTCTGTATTGTCAGAGTGGCGCCACACCGTGACTGAAACCAGAACGCTGCGGGAAAAGGGGGGAACAAAGTTCACTTCCTCCCCGCAGTGCTCGGCTAAGTGTAGGTGCCGGGCAGGTTAGTAATGCTGTTAAAATGCAGATTAACCCCATATCTGCAGGTTAATAGTGTTTTTTTTCTGGTGACAGGTTCCCTTTAAGTTGATAGCACGTGTCAATCAGAGCCACTAATTGTCTGCAGCTCTGTTCACATGACATCAGAGCTGCAAGACAACAGATACCGGGAGCAGTAGCGGAGACTCAGCGCTTGACTCGAGAGGGTGAGTTAAGCATAGTTTGCCTTTTCCCAACAAACTGCAGCTAGTGGACATTGGTTTTCCAAAACCTGAAAACCCCTTTAACTGAAAATCTGTCAGTCATCCTCTTCTGACAGGGAGTTTGTAAGTCTATTTTCTGTCTTTTTTTCTGAACTCCTCTGTGCAGATTTATGATCACAAAGTTCAGCTCAACTTTGATGTAGTCTGTGGTCATAAATCAGCTCAGAAAAGTTCATAAAAGGACAAGTAAAAGGGCTACAAACTCCCCTTCAGAACGAGATTCTGACGGATTCTCACTTAACTAATTCAGTAACCAGCAATTTGCAAGGAAACAAAACATATAAAAGCCAAACAATGCAAAATTTTTAATGAAATAAAATTGCAAAAAATAGGTGCCCATATGCTGAAATATAGTTTATATATAGGTAGAACGGTAGAAGGCAGTAATAGTGGCTCACTGGTTAGCACTGTAACCCTGTAGAATTGGGTTCAAATCCCACCAAGGACAACATCTGACTATAAAGCGCTATGGAATAAGATGGTGCTATACAAGTAAAATAAAAATCTTCATAAAAGTTGAGAAACTTCTTGCACTAAATCTGCATTACAGCTTTTAGTATAGTCCCGATCTGCATTTACAATTAGGGTATGTGCACACGATGCAGAAATGCTCAGGATTTTTTCCTGAGCGTTTCTGCATCTCTCTGGCAGGAAAAAACGCATGCGGATTGTACATGCGGTTTCCTGCCAGGGACATGCGGAAATGAAGCGGTCTTCACTTTCATTTCCGCATGCGGGTTGACAAGCGCTTCCCAAGCGATTTTAGCATCACTTGGAAAGTGCTTGTCAACTTCACACTATATAAATCCATGCAACTGGCATGGATTTATATAGTGTGTGAATGTCAAAAAATAAATATATACTTTACCCTCTGATGGCCCCCGGTGTCCTGCTTCGCTCGGTCCCGGCTGCCGGCAGTGAAGACTTTAGGACCTTCCGACGTCAGTGTCACGTGACCCGTCACATGACTCTGACGTCAGCAAAGGTCCTTCTTCATTCAACCGCGAAGTGCGGGGAATCAAGCAGGAGCGCTGCGCGGGCCGTCAGAAGGTGAGAATATATATATTTTTTATTTTATTCTTTTTTTTTTAATGGTACCTGGGTCTGGATGATAGTCCTCTCATCTACACCCGGGTACCATCCGCACATTAGACCGCATGAAAAGCGCATCAACATATACAGTGATGCGGATTCCATGCGGTCTAATGCAAGTCAATGGCGGCAAAAGAGCAGCGTTTCCGCAAAATTAATTGACATGCTGCGGATTTTAGACCGCAGCGTTTACGCTGCGGAAAAATCCGCATCATGGGCACAGCACATGCCGATTTCAATTGGGGAACATTGCTTCCCTTCTACCATGCGTTTTTCATGCGTTTCCGCGGCGTTTACGCAACTGCAAAAACGCCGCGGAAATGCATGAAAAACGCATCGTGTGAACTCAGCCTTACACTTTTAAAAGTGTAGAAAAGGGCAACTGCAATCATAGGGTCCCAGAAATCGGACCCCACCAATCATTAAGTGATAGTAACTATAGGTTATTGACAGTCCATTAATAATAATTGTGAAGAAACAGCACAACTCACATCTGCTGAAGAAGCTGCTGGACATTCTGGTTTGCTGAATAGTGACACTGGTAAAGGCAGATTGGTAACATGGCTCCTGGGCAAGGGCAAGTTTGGGAAACTGGCAGCTGCCTCGTACCTCAGGTACAGAGATCCCACCTGTGTATTAAAGAAATAAAATAAATAAATATATATATGAACATATTATTTTCTTATGTATGCATTTAATGGAACATCATATGATCATTACATGAAATGTTGATGCATTCTTATTCACTAGATTACCACTTGCTTTTTTTTTTTTTTTTGGGAAGTGCATTGAGGTGAAGGGTGCATTGCTGGAAAAGGGAAAAAAAAAACTCTTTAAATCTCTTAGCTTGCGAGTGTGAACGAGCTGCGTGTGTCCGGAGCGTAAGTGCGAACGAAAGTGTGTGACTTGTGATTCAGTGAGGAGGTATTTGGGAATCCTGCAGAAAATACCTGTGTGAATTGTAGTGAGTGCTGCATTGTGACCTGCTGAGTGCTTTTCTACCTGTTTAGATTTATTGGGCTTTTTAAAACCTATTTTCTCACTACAGTTTTAGTTTTTTAGTTTACTACCTGTGTATTTAAGTGTTAACTACATTGCACTAAAATCCTGAGGTGTAGCTTTACTCACAAGGGGTTAATTAAGGGGAAGGGGTCATAATTAAGGGTTTATAAGGGGCAGCTGGTTGGGCATCCAGTCCTTTGGAAGTGCATTGAGGTGAAGGGTGCATTGCTGGAAAAGGGAAAAAAAAAAAAAAAAAAAAAACTCTTTAATTCTCTTAGTTTGCGAGTGTGAACGAGCTGCGTAAGTGCGAACGAAAGTAAGTGTGTGACTTGTTTTTCAGTGACTTGGATTCAGGGAGTTTGGAAGGGAGGACTTTGGACTGAATTGCTGACTGTATTTCATTAATTCTTTACTTTACTTTTTACTTAACATTCTGTATATTGCAATCCCCATTAGGAAATGAGCTCCATTATTGACAATGCTATCCAGTGTACATCTTGCCACATGTATGCATTCCTTGAACAGCCGGTCGGGGTTGCTTACTGCTGCACGAGATGTGTGCACGTTGTGCGTTTGGAAGCCCAGATACTGGATCTAAATGAGCAGCTGGCAACACTGAGATCCATTGACAACATGGAAAGGAGTCTGCTGCTCACTGAGCAGCAGCTCACTGGGGTAGATGTGGGGGAGGGTGGTAGTAGGGAGCTGCAGGACAGTGAGGTCGCTAGTTGGGTGACAGTTAGAAGGGGTGGTAGAGTGCCAGGGAGGCTAGTCCTGATCTTGCACACCCCAATAAGTTTGCAAAGTTGGCAGATGAGGGGAGTGACGGTACAGGGGTAGCACTACTGCAGCAAGGCATGTCCCTTGAAAGCCGGAGGAGTGTCAGCTCCAGTAAAGAGGGAAATAGGAGAGTAGGGCAAGCCAGGCAGGTGCTGGTAGTGGGGGACTCAATTATTAGGGGAACAGATAGGGCAATCTGTCAAAGACAGGGATCGTCGAACAGTGTGCTGCCTACCTGGCGCTCGAGTCCGGCACATCGCTGATCGGGTTGACAGACTACTGGGAGGGGCTGGTGAGGACCCAGCGGTCATGGTGCACATTGGCACAAATGACAAAGTTAGAGGTAGGTGGAAGGTCCTTAAAGATGATTTCAGGGAATTAGGCTGCAAGCTGAAAGCAAGGACCTCCAAGGTGGTATTCTCTGAAATACTACCGGTACCACGTGCCACGCCAGAGAGGCAACGGGAGATTAGGGAGATAAATAAGTGGCTCAAGAACTGGTGTAGGAAGGAGGGATTTGGGTTCCTGGAGAACCGGGCCGACTTCTCAGTTGGCTACAGACTCTACGCTAGGGACCGGCTGCACCTTAATGGGGAGGGTGCAGCTGTGCTGGGGGAGAAAATGGCTAGAAGGTTGGAGGAGTGTTTAAACTAGGGATTGGGGGGGAGGGTATTCATTTTATAGGTGGGGAAGATTGTGCCCAGGTCACTATCTGCACTAATAAAGAAATTGGGGGTGGGGTTAGAACAGTCAATAAAGTAAGAAGGAATAGAGGTACACAGAGATACATAAAATGCATGTACACTAATGCCAGAAGCCTCACCAACAAAATGGAGGAATTAGAATTAATTTTGTTGGAAAATAATTATGACATGGTAGGGATATCTGAGACGTGGCTGGACGAGACCCATGACTGGGCAGTTAATTTACAGGGCTATAGTCTGTTCAGAAATGACCGTACAAACAAGCGAGGGGGGGGGGGGGTGTTTATATGTAAAATCATCCTTATATCCTCCCGCAAGACAGGTTTTATGTGAATCTAATGAAAATGTAGAGTCCCTGTGGGTGGAGATAAGGGGAGGGGGAAAAAATAATAAATTACTGATAGGGGTTTGTTATAAGTCTCCAAAAATAATGGAAGTAGCGGAGAATATCCTCGTAAAGCAAATAGATGAAGCAGCGACTCAAGGAGAAGTCATTATTATGGGAGACTTCAACTACCCTGAAATACATTGGGGGACAGAAACATGTAGTTCAAGCAAAGGAAATAGGTTTTTGACTACTATGAGAGACAATTACCTTTCACAACTGGTTCAGGACCCAACAAGAAGGGGGGCACTGCTAGACCTAATATTAACCAATAGGCCAAACCGCATATCAAATATACGAGTTGGGGGTCACTTGGGTAATAGTGATCACAAAATATACGTTTTCATGTAACCTTTAATAAGATGTGTAGTAGAGGGGTTACAAGGACACTAAACTTCAGGAAGGCAAATTTCCAACGGTTAAGAGATGATCTTAGTGCAATAAACTGGGACGATATCCTGAGACATAAAGCTACACAAAGCAAATGTGAGACATTTATTAACATCCTGAATAGGACTTGTGCACAATATATACCCCTTGGGAATAAACATGCTAGAAATAGGAGGAAACCACTATGGCTAAATAGAGCTGCAAGAGGCGCAATAAGTGACAAAAAGAAAGCATTTAGAGAACTAAAGCAAGTAGGCAAGTAGGTAGTGATGAGGCATTAAATAAATATAGAAAATTAAATAAATTATGTAAAAAACAAATCAAAGCAGCAAAGATTGAGGCAGAGAAAATCATTGCCATAAAAAGTAAAAATAACCCCAAAATATTCTTTAACTACATAAATAGTAAAAAACTAAAAAATGATAGTGTTGGCCCCCTTAAAAATAGTCTGGGTGAAATGGTGGATGAGGATGAGGAAAAAGCCAATATGCTAAATGATTTTTTTTCAACCGTATTTACACAAGAAAATCGCATGACAGAAAACATGATTAGTGATAACAAAAATTCTCCAGTAAATGTCACTTGCTTAACCCAGCAGGAAGTACGGCGGCATCTAAAAATCACTAAAGTTGACAAATCCCCGGGCCCGGATGGGATACACCCACGAGTACTGCAGGAATTAAGTAACGTCATAGATAGACCATTATTTTTAATCTTTAAAGATTCCATAATAACAGGGTCTGTACCACAGGACTGGCATATAGCAAATGTGGTGCCAATATTCAAAAAGGGGACAAAAACTGAACTTGGAAATTATAGGCCGGTAAGCTTAACCTCTACTGTGGGTAAAATCCTGGAGGGTTTCCTAAGAGATGCTATACTAGAGTATCTGAAGAAGAATAACCTCATGACCCAATATCAACATGGGTTTACGAGGGACCGTTCCTGTCAAACTAATCTGATCAGTTTTTATGAGGAGGCAAGTTATGGACTGGACCAAGGAAATGCAGTGGATGTTGTGTATATGGACTTTTCAAAAGCTTTTGATACGGTTCCACACAAAAGGTTGATACATAAAATGAGAACAATGTGGATAGGGGAAAATATATGTATGTGGGTTAAGAATTGGCTCAGTGATAGGAAACAAAGGGTGGCTATTAATGGAATGCACTCAGACTGGGTCTCAGTTAACAGTGGGGTACCACATGGGTCAGTATTGGGCCCCCTTCTTTTTAACATATTTATTAATGACCTTGTAGGGGGCATACAGAGTAATATTTCAATATTTGCAGATGACACTAAAGTCTGCAGGGTAATCAATACAGAGGAGGACAATTTTATATTACAGGAGGATCTATGTAAACTAGAAGCTTGGGCTGATAAATGGCAAATGAGTTTTAATGGGGATAAATGTAAGGTAATGCACTTGGGCAGAGGAAATAAAATGTATAATTATATGCTTAATTGTAAAACACTGGGCAAAACTGTAACTGAAAAAGACCTGGGTGTATTGGTGGACGATAAGCTCACGTTTAGTGGCCAGTGTCAGGCAGCTGCTGCAAAGGCAAATAAAATAATGGAATTTTCTCAAATTTAACCACAGGGGATATGTCACTCTTGACATTACATGCATCACACAACACCCACTACACATATAGGTAGAGGGAAAGTAGAGTATAGACAATTCATATTACTTTTAAAAAAAAATTTTTTATTTAATCCATTAAAAAGAAATTACATTTAAAATTAAGCAGGAGGAAAATGTTCAGCACCAGGGTTTATATATAGGTCTCAATCCTATAGAATCAGTCAACACCAGTGAATTTATATTGCCATCTGCTGAAAACGGGCCTTACAAAGTTGTATAACAACAGAAAAAGTGTCTAGTGCTAGCAGCTATAATGATTATAAAGCCATATATAGGCTAATGATATCCCACTATCCATTGTGACACAAACTGAGCAATTCACATATCTCAAGATATAATATACACATATGTGGTTCTAACCATAGCAGAAGGTACTGTCAAAAGGAAAATACAATTCAAATCCTTTCTCAATCTGGTGATAAACTTACAGGAGAGAGTAGTGTCCCCGTGGTCCTGGCGCTGCACCCCACTAGACACTTTTTCTGTTGTTATACAGCTTTGTAAGGCCCGTTTTCAGCAGATGGCACTGGACCCTTTATCAATAGTTGCACTTTATGAGAAAGGAATTTGGATTTTGTGATTGATTAAATATATACTCTAAGCCCAGCAACAATATAAATTCACTGGTGTTGACTGATTCTATAGGATTGAGACCTATATATAAACCCTGGTGCTGAACATTTTCCTCCTGCTTAATTTTAAATGTAATTTCTTTTTAATGGATTAAATAAAGAAAAATTTTTTAAAAGTAATATGAATTGTCTATACTCTACTTTCCCTCTACCTATATGTGTAGTGGGTGTTGTGTGATGCAAATAAAATAATGGGATGCATTAAAAGAGGCATAGATGCTCATGAGGAGAACATAATTTTACCTCTATACAAGTCATTAGTGCGACCACACTTAGAATACTGTGTACAGTTCTGGTCTCCGGTGTATAAGAAAGACAGAGCTGAACTAGAGCGGGTGCAGAGAAGAGCGACCAAGGTTATTAGAGGACTGGGGGGTCTGCAATACCAAGACAGGTTATTACACTTGGGGTTATTTACTTTGGAAAAAAGAAGGCTTAGGGGTGATCATATTACTAAGTACAAGTATATGAGGGGACAGTACAAAGACCTGTCTACTGATCTTTTTACTCTGAGGCCTGAGACGGGGACAAGGGGCATCTTCTACGTCTGGAGGAAAGAAGGTTTAATCATAATCACAGACGCGGATTCTTTACTGTAAGAGCAGTGAGACTATGGAACTCTCTGCCGCATGATGTTGTAATGAGTGATTCACTACTAACATTTAAGAAGGGCCTGGATGCCTTTCTTGAAAAGTATAATATTACAGGTTATAAATACTAGATTCCTTGATAGGGCGTTGATCCAGGGAACTAGTCTGATTGTCGTATGGAGTCGGGAAGGAATTTTTTTCCCCAATGTGGAGCTTAGTGTTTGCCACATGGGTTTTTTTTTGCCTTCCTCTGGATCAACATGTTAGGCTGTGGGTTGAACTAGATGGACTTAGTCTTCCTTCAACCTTAAAAACTATGTTACTATGTTACCATTATAAATATATATATTTTTTTTAGATCCATAATGGATTGGTACCCAGTTTGCACAGATGATGTCTAAATTAACAGAAATATGTCTATGATTATGTGAACCAGAATTTGGATCCACGATGTCTGTATGATGGGGCTAAACTGGTGATCAAATAGAAATGGTCAATATGTGGGACTGTAGAGCAAGGGAGCAGCAGGCAGCGGGCCCAAAATGTCAAGAAGGAGGCTGCTAAGACCACAGTCACACAATCAGTATTTGGTCAGTATTTTACATCAGTATTTGTGAGCCAAAACCAGGAGTTGTGCAATCAGAGAAAAGGTATAATAGAAACACGTCACCACCTCTGCATTTATCACCCACTCCTGGTTTTGACTTACAAATATTGATGTGAAATACTGAACGTGTGAACGTGGGTAAGAAGTACACTACTTTAACCCCTTTATGACGTGGTCAGTAATAGTACGTAGCTGCGCCCTGGGCCTTACGGACCAGCTACGTACTATTAAGCGCGCTACGATCGCGCCCGCACACAAGCGGTGCAGGGCAATCGCCGCTGGGTGTCAGCTGATTGTCAAAGCTGACACCTGGTGCTATGTGCCAGGAGCAGTCAAGCACCGCTGCTGGCACATTAACCCCTGAAATGCTGCGATCGAAGTTGATCGCAGCATTCCGGGAGCATGGGGGTGTAAGCGCCGATACTTACCTCCTCTCCGGCGTCCCACGGTGTCTGTGCCGGGTCCCGGATGTTGTCATGGTGACCCGATGTAGTCATGACGACATCCGGGTTACCAGGAGGCAAGAAGTTACTTTGCTCATGCACAGTGAGCGACCAAAGTAACTCCTCCCTGTGCAGCGCTGACAGGCTGCATAGCACAGGGATGGTTCTGCATCTCTATGCTATATAAGTGATCAGGCTGCAAAAAGTGAAAGTCCCATAGTGGGACATAGTGTACAGGTAAAAAAGTGTCAGAAAGCGAAAAAAAAAAAAAATGAAAAAAATAATCCCCAAAAAATAAAAATATACTGTACCCATAAATAAATATCATTATGAAAAAAAAACAAAGTACACATATTTAGCATCGCCGTGCCCGGAACAACCTGACCTATAAAACTGTCCCACTAGTTAACCCCTTTAGTGAACACGGTAAAAAAAATAAATAAATAAAAAGCAAAGCAAAAAACGATGCTTTATCATATCGCCAAACAAAAAATGGAATAAAACGCGATCAAAATGACGAATGTAAATAAAAATGGTACCGATGAAAACGTCATCTTGTCCCGCAAAAAACAAGCCGCCATACAGCTCCATCAGCTGAAAAATAAAAACTTATTGCTCTCAGAATAAAGCGATGCAAAAAAATTTTTTTTTCTATAAAATAGTTTTATTGTGTAAAAGCGGCAAAACATAAAAAAACTATGTAAATGTGGTACCGCTGTAAAGGTACTGACCCGAAGACTAAAGCTGCCCTATCAATTTTACCACACGCAGAACGGCATAAAAAAAAAAAAAAAAACACAATTGCTGAATTGTTGGTTTTTGTTTATTCTGCCTCCCAAAAATCGGAATAGAAAGCGATTAAAAAATGTCACGTGCCTGAAAATTGTACCAATAAAAACGTCAACTTGTCCCGCAAAAAAAAAGCCCTTACATGACTGTCGGCCGAAATAAGGAAAAATTATAGCTCTCAAAATATGGTTATGAAAAAACTAGTCTTTGCAAAAAAAAGCGTCTTTTAGTGTGTGACAGCTGTCAGTCATAAAAACCCGATATGAATCTGGTATCGCTGTAATCGCTCCGACACGAAGAAAAAAGTCGTCTAATCACTTATACCGCACGAGGAACGGCGTAAAAAATAAACGCTAGGGTTAGAGTTGTGCTAGGGTCGGGATTTTTTCAAAAGTAAAGAAAAAAAAAAAAAATGATGACGATATGGCAACCAGTGTTGAGTGCATGTGCTCGCTACTTGAGTTTGCATTGGGTGCTCGAGTGACATGCTCAAGTCTCCGCCCCATATTCTTCTTGGCCAAAAAAACGTTGCATGGATTGCCTGCCATGCACGAGCGATCCCCGCATGTTTTTTTGGGGTGTCTAACAACTATAAAACATGCGGGCAGGGACTCGAGCATGTCACTTGAGCACCCTTGATACATGGTGCATACCCGAGTACCCGATGCAAACTCAAGTAGCAAGCACTTGCGCTCAAGACTAACGACAACTTATTCAATATGATGACCTAATGTTATCAAATTCTGTGTCGTACCCCTGGGTTCAAAATGTTCACTATACCCCTTGATAAAATCCTTGAGGGGTCTAGTTTCCAAAATGGGGTCACTTGTGGGGGGTTTCCACTATTTAGGCGCATCAGGGGCTCTCCAAAAGCGACATGGCGTCAGCTCTCAATTCCAGCCAATTTTGGGTTCAAAAAGTCACACAGTGCTTATTCCCTTCTGAACCCTGCCGTGCGCCCAAACACTGTATTTTCCCCACATATGGGGTATCGGCGCACTCAGGAGAAATTGCACAAAAGTTTTTGGGGTCCATTTTCTCCTCTGATCATTGTGAAAATAAAAAAAATTGGGGCTAAAACATTATTTTTGTGGAAAAAGTTAGATTTTTTTATTTTCACGGCTCCATGTTATAAACTTCTGTGAAGCACCTGGGGGTTCAGGGTGCTCACCACACATCTAGATAAGTTCCCTGAGGGGTCTAGTTTCCAAAATGGTGTCACTTGTGGGGGGTTTCCACTGTTTAGGCACATCAGGGGCTCTCCAAACTCAACATGGTGTCCGCTTATTATTCAAGCAAATTTTACATTCAAAAAGTCAAATGGTGCGCCTTCCCTTCCGAACCCTGCCGTGCGCTCAAGCAGTGGTTTTCCGCCACATATTGGATATCGGTGTGCTCAGGAGAAATTGCATAGCAAATTTTGGGGTCCATTTTTTTCCTGTTACCCTTGCGAAAATAAAAAAAATTAGAGTCTAAAGTAGCATTTTTGGGAAAAAAGTTAAAATGTTCATTTTTTTCTTCCACATTCGAAAAATTCCTGTGAAGCACCTGAAGGGTTAATAAACTTCTTGAATGTGGTTTTGAGCACCTTGAGGCGTGCAGTTTTTAGAATGGTGTCACTTTTGGGTATTTTCTGCCATAAAGGCCCCTCAAAGTCACTTCAAATGTGATGTGGTCCCTAAAAAATGGTTTTGTAAATTTTGTTGTAAAAAGGAGAAATCGCTGGTCAACTTTTAACCCTTATAGCTCCCTAACAACAAAAAAAAGATTTGGGTTACAAAATTGTGCTGATGTAAAGTAGACATGTGGGAAATGTTATTTATTAACTATTTTGTGTGACATATCTCTCTGATTTAAGGGCATGAAAATTCATAGTTTGAAAATTGCAAAATTTTCAACACTTTCGCCAAATTTCCGTTTTTTTACAGAAATAAACACAAGTGATATCGAAGAAATTTTACCACTATCATGAAGTACAATATGTCACGAAAAAACAATCTCAGAATCAGCGGGATCCGTTGAAGCGTTCCAGAGTAATTACCTCATAAAGTGACAGTGGTCAGAATTGTAAAAAATTGGCCTGGTCATTAACCTACAAACCACTCTCGAGGTTAAAGGGGTTAAGGATGTTTTTATATATGACATCCATTTTTCTGCAAACAGAAGCGGTCTGTATTCTGCTGGACCATTGGTAAGACTTTTTTTTTTTTTTTTTAGTGTAAGTATTTAAAAAAAATAAAAAAAAAACAAATAAAAAAAATAATTTAGAAACAACTTAGGATAAACGTCCCACGGTGAGCTGTTGTTGAGTTTTTGATATTGCAGCATTTCTGTACCTATTAAGTCAAAATAGGTTACTTGCAATTTTTTACATGCATTTTTATCGCATTTTTGCCACTGTGCTTTTGTCTCTTTTTGGTATGTATGCTTTAAATGAAGCTGCTTTGCTTTTTATACTTCCTGGTATTTAGCTTTGACAAAACTTTACTGCAAGCCTAAGTGCCTAAGAAATGCTGCATATTTTTTCCCCTTCTCCCTGGCAGGAAAAACGCATGCGGTTTTTACATGCGTTTTTCCTGCCAGGTAGAAGCGTTTGTCAAGCGTTTTTGCATGTATTTCTGCATGCGATTTTCCAAGCAATTTTAGCATCACTTGCAAAAGTGCTTGACAACTTGGTCACACTATATAAATCCATGCAACCGGCATGGATTTATACAGTGTGACCAAGTTAATAGTTAAAAAAAAAAAGAATAAAAATGGTAAAAAATAAAGAATATACTTACCTTCCGATGGCCCCCGATGGTTTCTCCGCTGCGTCCAGTCTCTTGTACGGCTCACGGTGGTATGAAAGGACCTGTCATGAAGTCATTTAGTCATGTGACAGGTCAGGCGACCGCTGACGTCGGCAGTCGGGTGACCTGTCACATGACTAAATGACGTCATGAAAGGTCCTTTTACACCACTGCAAGCAGTACAAGAGAGCGGACGCAGCGGAGAAAAGACCGGGGACATCGGAAGGTAAGTAGGTTTATTTTTTATTTTAATTCTTTTTTTACAGGTTCTATGGTACCTGGGTCTGGATGAGAGTCTCCTCTTCTCCAGACCCGGGTACCATCCGCACATTGAATCGCTTAATATTCGCATGTGCACATGTAGTGATGCGGATATTATGCGATTCAATGCAAGTCAATGGCGGCAATTACGCTGCGTGTCCGCAAAAATAATGGACATGCTGCGGATTTTTCCGCAATGATAAATCGGAAATTTCCGCAGCATGTGCACAGCACATGCGGATTATCATGGGGCACGTATTACCAAGCGTTTTTTAAGCGTTTTCGCTGCGGAAACTCCGCGGCAAAAACGCTTGAAAAATGCATAGAGGGCACACAGCCTTAGGGTACGTGCCCACGATGCAGATTTGAAGCAGAAATTTCCTGAGCATTTCTGCAACCCTTTGGCAGAAAAAACGCATGCAGATTTTACATGGATTTCTTCAGCGTTTTTTTCAAGCGTTTTTCCAAGCGATTTTGACAAGTTGGTCACACAATATAAATCCTTGCAACTGGCATGGATTTATATTGTGTGACCAACTTAGAGGAAATTTCTACTATCAAATGCAGCATCTAAAGAAAAAAAAAAAGAAAAAAAATTAAAAAGTAAAAATAAAAAAAAACTTATATTCACCTCTCCGGCGGCCCCCGGTCTCCTCCCGGCAGCGTCCTCTCTCCTCTGCGTCCCGCGGTGTACTGGAAGGACCTGTGGTGACGTCATTTAGTCAGCTGATGGTCACGCGACTATCACCTGACCGCTGACTTCAGCGGTTGCGTGACCATCAGCTGACTAAGTGAAGTAACCACGGGACGCTGAGGAGAGAGGACGCGGCTGGGAGGAGACCGGGGGCCGCCGGAGAGAGGACTATGAATATTTTTTTTTTTTTACTTTAGAATATTTCTTAACTTGCAGGTACCATGGTACCTGGGTCGGATGAGAGTCTCCTCTTCTCCAGACCCGGGTACCATCCACGCATTGAACCGCATAACATCCGCCTGTATACATCTATACATGCGGATATTATGCGGTTCTATGCAAGCCAATGGGTGCGATTTTGCCGCGAAATCAAGCCAAAATTGATGTGCATTTTTCCACAATGATAATCCTCAGAAACCACAATGATAATCTGCAGAAACGCATTAAATCCGCATCGTGGGCACACAGCCTTACAGTCATTTGTGGATTACGTGGATTTCTGATGCATTTCCACAGTAGAAAGCCAAGTTGAAGCCAAGTGGATCGTCACTCTGGGTTCCCTATCACCAGAAGGCCTTAATGAATCCCTATCATTTTCTTCCTTTTTGTGATGTTATTTCAATTCAATGAATGCCAATGTGGGCCCATATAATTTATATCTTACTATTACCCCCCCCCCCCTCTTTTTCACAATCTTAATTACCTTGGTGTATTACCAGCTTTGGCTGTTTTTAACCTGTAACTTGTGATTCTTGTTTTTTACTATTTTATATATTGTATTTCTCTTAGTTCTTACTTGCACTATGGACTATATCCCTGATATACTGCCTGCATATGCCTCCAACTGACCTGGATGAACTAAGGGCTTCTTTGCACCAACGATTGCTTGCGGAGTCAAACACTAATGCAACTATACACAAGACTTGATGATTATATTGTAGTGTTCAAATATATACTTATCTCTGCATATACACACGTCTATCAGTGATATTTTGTAAAGGATGCTCCTCACTCACTTGGTACGTTGGCACACATTGATGTGGTGCGCGTGCGTGGCTGTGTCCACTGCTGGTTTGCGTGCCCGGCTGTCTTTGCGGGGCTGGTGTGCGCGCGGGCGCTCAGGCACTTCCAGTGCTGTGGGCCTGCGTGTGCGCACTTGGTTCATGCGCCGCAGATCGGCATCAGGCCACGCCTACCCACGCCCCATGTGATCGGTCACGTGAGGCCACATGTAACCGACGCTATGGGGCTTAAGGGACCCGCATCGCTAACTCTCCTCATTCCCCTTGTGGAAGCGGCAATCTGAGGCCGCGAAACGCGCGTCGGGGGCACGCTGGGATACACCTCCACTTACCCAAACCGCTGGTGTCTTCCTTGACATACCTATTTAGTAAGATCGATTATGACTTTTGTAATCCCTAAAAGATTAACTTTGTTGGGCCATATATAGAGGCTTGTATAATGCATGGGCACTTAATCAGTCCTATCTTTGAAATTACTTTGTGCACTGGTACTACTCAATTACATTTGGTATAGGACTGATATACAAGCCCATTAGATAATCCAGCCTGGCTGTATCATTATCTTTTACCTACTGTTTATGGTTATATGAGCTCTATTTGTATGTAGAACTTTTTGACACCAGTGGTCATCGCTGCTATCTCCATGCACTTTATTGTCTATTTATTGTGTGAATACTCCTTTTATATATTGATTAATCATGTAATAAAATTTAATTCTATGCCGATAAAACTCTCTCTCCTCATTTTAATATGTCTAATATGAGTCGGCACTTTTTGGGGCTTGTGGGAAGCACCTTCTCCCATAATTTCCAATTTAGCTACAAGACGGGTCGTATTATTAGTATTATTGATTTCTGTGTGTTTCACAGCTTTTTTCAGACCCGACATGTACTTTAGAGCTCGGGACGGGACCTGGCTCTCACAATTAGAGGAGATGTGCAGTGATGGTAGCACCAGTGGAGTAGCTTTACAGGGGGGGACCACATCAGAACAGATTAATGAAATTAAAGATTTAATCAGAAAAAGGACATGCCTGCGGTGGAATGTTGCTTCCCTTAAGAAATACATTGAAAGGGGCCTTATACCCCGTGGCCTTAGAGTCCAAATATTCCCCTCTTTTTATATTGATGATGACACCATGAAATCTAGATGGGAACAGCATTCAAATGTATGTTCAATTGGGTTCATGAATCTTCTCATTGAAATGAATCAGGCATCATTATCCACTATTGAAACCCAAATTGAGAAAATACAGCTTTCCCTTAGGAAAGAAATGTCTACAGACGCTATTAAAAAATTGAATTTGGACATTGAGGGCTTATCTCAAAAATGGGCCAACGAAATACAATTGGCCAAATCTAAAAAATTTCAAAGAGACATACAGGACAAACAATTACAGAGAGTCTATAAATGGGGCACCCTAGGTAGACGGTCACGTCCTCAGCACAGGAACGGATCTCAATCCAGATACAGGTCCACCTCGGCATCATCCGCTGTCTCAACTGAAGATATACAGGGTGGGCCTCAACGGATGGATAATCATGGTACATCCCTACAGACTACAAAAAGGATTCAGACAAGATTAACCAGCAAAAACAAGGGTCCGTCTTCACAAAGGGTGAGTCAGTCCCAGGGGGGACTACGGGTCGTCAACCTGTCCTCCCATGCTCTTTCCATAGAACAGGTAAAAGGTCCTAAGTTTGGGCACAACCTTCTCTCCAACTAATGGCTTTAATTATTTTACAGCCTTAAAGGACCTTCACTTGTTCTCCCGCAAGCTCGTCCTACATAAACTCCACTCCAGGAGCGAGAACTCATCTGATGCTTTGAGCGCGGCGGAGCAGGAGGCGATCAATAACCTGGAAGAATTGCTACACGAGCAAAGCCTTTCACAACCAGGTGGGTTGCCCAAATGTATGGTTCCCAGATCAACGCGTTTTCCCTCCTTGTCTCTTTGTCCAGCCGTTGAGATTTTCGTGAAATTGGTCTCAGAAGACCTTAAAAAACTATCCTCCAGAAGGAGGTTCGACAATCTCATGGCAGAACAACGAATTGCAATAAAGCAATTACAAAAACTTGATGATGTTGTAATTAAACCAGCCGACAAGGGGGGAAACATCGTGATCTGGCCATGCAATAAATACGAAAAAGAAGTATTTAGGCAGCTACGTGATAGCAATACATACTCCAGGCTACACTTCAATCCTACTGCCTCCTACTCCTTCGCGCTCCAGGCTATTTTAGGTCGCGCTTGCAAACAAAATGTCATATCCAAAAAGACAGTGGAAGCACTTACAGTTCGCTTCCCAAAAACATCTACTCTTTACCTTCTACCCAAAATCCATAAGGACGCCGTCGACCCGCCTGGACGCCCGATTGTGTCCGGTATAAACGGATTATGCAAACCAGTCTGTAAATTTATCGATTCGTACTTGAAACCAATAGTGGAGACACTACCCTCATATATGAGGGACACTACGGATGTCTTAACGCGGGTCGACGGCGTCCGCCTGGATGAGGACGTCTTGCTCGTCACGGCAGACGTTGAAATTTTGTATACCTGCATTGAACATACAATCGGTCTGGACGCGGTCCGCCTCTTCCTCAGGGCGTCCGACCTGGGAGGCCCAATGTGCGAGTTTATTCTCGAGCTGCTGCACTTTGTGCTCACGCATAATTATTTTCTTTTTAAAGATATGGTATATCTGCAGAAGCATGGCACAGCCATGGGGGCAGCCTGCGCTCCCTCGTACGCCAATCTCTTCCTAAGCGTATGGGAGAGACAGCTGTTTGGCGACGGGGGCGCCCGGGCTGCGGAACATGTGCTTCTGTGCTGCGCTCCCTCGTACGCCAATCTCTTCCTAGGCGTATGGGAGAGACAGTTGTTTGGCGACGGGGGCCCGGGCTGCGGAACATGTGCTTTGCTGGCTCCGCTATATTGATGACATCCTGTTTTTTTGCCGTGGCACGGTGCCGCAGCTCGAGAGTTTTATGGCACAATTGAACTGTAATATGTGGGGAATTCGGCTGACGTATAAATTGGATAAACATAAGATTGAATTTCTTGATGTCTGTCTTGGGGTGGACAGCGCCGGGCACCTCCAGACAGACATTTTCAGGAAACCTACGTCGGTCAATTCCCTCATTCATGCCACTAGTGCACATCATCCAACAACTATCAGGGCGGTCCCGGTTGGACAATTCTTGAGGGCGAGGCGGATCTGCTCTTCAGACCGTAAATTTGAACAACATGCCACTGAATTGAAAAATAGATTTGAATTACGTGGGTACAGTAAAAGATGTATAAAGCAGGGCTATGATCGAGCAAGACGCACTCCGAGAAATCATCTACTATATCCCAACAAACAAAACACATTGGAGGATGGGCAGAAGAAAATACGATATATATCCACCTACAACCACGAATGGGAGAGTATGAGAGAAATAATGAGCAAATACTGGGACATTTTGATGACAGATACCTCCCTGGGACCAGTTCTTGGGAGTTATCCCCTTATGATCCCCAGACGATCTAATAATCTAAAGGATATGTTGGTTTCCAGCCATTATATCCCAACGAAACCTAATTCTTTTGGCTCACACGGCCCCACATTGGGGACATTTCCATGCGGCCACTGTCGTGCCTGCACCAATGTCCTGCGCTGCACCACTTTACGTCCTCGGATGGCAAAAAAGATTTTAGTATCAGACATCACATTTCTTGCAGTACAAGTAATGTCATTTATTATGCTACATGTGACTGCTCATTGATTTATATTGGACATACATCGAGAGAACTCAGAGTACGTGTGCGGGAGCATGTGCGGGACATTGGTACGGCCAGGACGGTAGCCGAACCGACAGAACTTAAAGCTATCCCTAGGCACTTTAGGGCGGTTCATAACTGTGACCCGAGGGGCCTTAAGGTCCGTGGAATTGATGTAGTTCATATGGGCGCCCGGGGGGGCAATGTAAAGAAAGTTCTGCCTCAAGTTGAAGCCAAGTGGATCGTCACGCTGGGTACCCTATCACCAGAAGGCCTTAATGAATCCTTATCATTTTCTTCCTTTTTGTGATGTTATTTCAATTCATTGAATGCTAATGTGGGCCCATATAATTCTTACTATTACCCCCCCCCCCCCCTCTTTTTCACAATCTTAATTACCTTGGTGTATTACCAGCTTTGGTTGTTTTTAACCTGTAACTTGTGATTCTTGTTTTTTACTATTTTATATATTGTATTTCTCTTAGTTCTTACTTGCACTCTGGACTACAGTGCTGGCCAAAAGTATTGGCACCCCTGCAATTCTGTCAGATAATACTCAGTTTCTTCCTGAAAATGATTGCAATCAAAAATTCTTTGGTAGTATTATTATTATTCTTTGGTATTATTCTCTTCATTTAATTTGTCTTCAATGAAAAAGAACACAAAAAGAATTGTCCTAAAGCCAAATTGGATATAATTCCACACCAAACCTAAAAAAAAGGGGGTGGACAAAAGTATTGGCACCCTTTGAAAAATCATGTGATGCTTCTCTAATTGATGTAATTAACAGCACCTGTAACTTACTTGTGGCACCTAACAGGTGTTGGCAATAACTAAATCACACTTGCAGCCAGTTAATATGGATTAAAGTTGATTCAACCTCTGTCCTGTGTCCTTGTGTGTACCACATTGAGCATGGAGAAAAGAAAGAAGACCAAAGAACTGTCTGAGGACTTGAGAAACCAAATTGTGAGGAAGCATGAGCAATCTCAAGGCTACAAGTCCATCTCCAAAGACCTGAAAGTTCCTGCGTCTTCCGTGCGCAGTGACATCAAGAAGTTTAAAGCCCATGGCACTGTGGCTAACCTCCCTAGATGTGGACGGAAAAGAAAAATTGATGAGAGATTTCAACGCAAGATTGTGCGGATGGTGGATAAAGAACCTCGACTAACATCCAAACAAGTTCAAGCTGCCCTGCAGTCTGAGGGTACAACAGTGTCAACCCATACTATCCGTCGACGTCTGAATGAAAAGGGACTGTATGGTAGGATACCCAGGAAGACCCCACTTCTTACCCCAAGACATAAAGAAGACAGGCTGGAGTTTACCAAAACTTACCTGAGAAAGCCAAAAACATTTTGGAAGAATGTTCTCTAGTCAGATGAGACAAAGGTAGAGCTTTTTGGGAAAAAGCATCAACATAGAGTGTACAGGAAAAAAAAAAAGAGGCATTCAAAGAAAAAAACACGGTCCCTACAGTCAAACATGGCGGAGGTTCCCTGATGTTTTGGGGTTGCTTTGCTGCCTCTGGCACTGGACTGCTTGACCGTGTGCATGGCATTATGAAGTCTGAAGACTACCAACAAATTTTGCAGCATAATGTAGGGCCCAGTGTGAGAAAGCTGGGTCTCCCTCAGAGGTTATGGGTCTTCCAGCAGGACAATGACCCAAAACACACTTCCAAAAGCACTATAAAATGGTATGAGAGAAAGCACTGGAGACTTCTAAGGTGGCCAGCAATGAGTCCAGACCTAAATCCCATAGAACACCTGTGGAGAGATCTCAAAATGGCAGTTTGGAGAAGGCACCCTTCAAATATCAGGGACCTGGAGCAGTTTGCCAAAGAAGAATGGTCTACAATTCCAGCAGAGCATTGTAAGAAACTCATTGATGGTTACCGGAAGCGGTTGTTCGCAGTTATTGTGGCTAAAGGTTGTGCAACCAAGTATTAGGCTGAGGGTGCCAATACTTTTGTCCGGCCCTTTTTTGGAGTTTTGTGTGAAATGATCAATGATTTGATTTTTGCTTCATTCTCTTTTGTGTTTTTTCCTTGCAAGCAAATTAAATGAAGAGAATAATACCAAAGAATTTGTGATTGCAATCATTTTCAGGAAGAAACTGAGTATTATCTGACAGAATTGCAGGGGTGTCAATACTTTTGGCCAGCACTGTATATCCCTGATATACTGCCTGCATATGCCTCCAACTGACCTGGATGAACTAAGGGCTTCTTTGCACCATCGATTGCTTGCGGAGTCAAACACTAATGCAACTATACACAAGACTTGATGATTATACTGTGGTGTTCAAATATATACTTATCTCTGCATATACACACGTCTATCAGTGATATTTTGTAAAGGATGCTCCTCACCCACTTGGTACGTTGGCACACATTGATGTGGTACGCGTGCGTGGCTGTGTCCGCTGCTGGTTCGCGTGCCCGGCCGTCTTTGCGGGGCTGGTGTGCGCGCGGGCGCTCAGGCACTTCCAGTGCTGTGGGCCTGCGTGTGCGCACTGGTTCCTGACGGCGCAGATCGGCATCAGGCCACGCCTACCCACGCCCCATGTGATCGGTCACGTGAGGCCACACGTGACCGACGCTATGGGCTTAAGGGACCCGCATAGCTAACTCTCCTCATTCCCTCTGAGGCCGCGAAACGTGCGTCGGGGGCACGCTGGGATACACCTCCACTTACCCAAACCGCTGGTGTCTTCCTTGACATACCTATTTGGTAAGATCGATTATGACTTTTGTAATCCCTAAAAGATTAACTTTGTTGGGCCATATATAGAGGCTTGTATAATGCATGGGCACTTAATCAGTCCTATCTTTGAAATTACTTTGTGCACTGGTACTACTCAATTACATTTGGTATAGGACTGATATACAAGCCCATGAGATAATCCAGCCTGGCTGTCTCATTATCTTTAATAATAATAATAATAATAATAATAATTTTTATTTATATAGCGCCAACATATTCCGCAGCACTTTACAATTAAGCGGGGACATGTACAAACAATAAATTCAATACAAGGTGAGACAGTTTAACAGTTACATCAGGAGTGAGGTCCCTGCTCGCAAGCTTACAATCTACATGGAAATGGGGGGACACAATAGGTGGAAAGTGCTTGTTATTTCAGGTCTGGCTTTTACCTACTGTTTATGGATTATATGAGCTCTATTTGTATGTAGAACTTTTTGACACCGGTGGTCATCGCTGCTATCTCCATGCACTTTATTCTCTATTTGTGTGAATACTCCTTTTATATATTGATTAATCATGTAATAAAATTAAATTCTATGCCGATAAAACTCTCTCTCTCCTCATTTTGATATGCAGATTTTACATGGATTTTTTCAGCGTTTTTTTCAAGCGATTTTGACAAGTTGGTCACACAATATAAATCCTTGCAACTGGCATGGATTTATATTGTGTGACCAACTTAGAGGAAATTTCTACTATCAAATGCTGCATCTAAAGTAAAAAAAAAAAAAAAATTAAAAAGTAAAAAGAAATAAAAAAACCTTATGTTCACCTTTCCAGCGGCCCCCCAGTCTCCTCCCGGCAGCGTCCTCTCTCCTCTGCGTCCCACGGTGTACTGGAAGGACCTGTGGTGACGTCATTTAGTCAGCTGATGGTCACGCGACCATCACCTGACCGCTGACGTCAGCGGTTGTGTGACCATCAGCTGACTAAGTGAAGTAACCATGGGACGCTGAGGAGAGAGGACGCGGCTGGGAGGAGACCGGGGGCCGCCGGAGAGAGGACTATGAATATTTTTTTTTTTTTTTACTTTAGAATATTTCTTAACTTGCAGGTACCATGGTACCTGGGTCGGATGAGAGTCTCCTCTTCTCCAGACCCGGGTACCATCCGCGCATTGAACTGCATAACATCCGCATGTATACATCTATACATGCGGATATTATGCGGTTCTATGCAAGTCAATGGGTGCGATTTTGCTGCGAAATCAAGCCAAAATTGATGTGCATTTTTCCACAATGATAATCTGCAGAAATGCATTAAATCCGCATCGTGGGCACACAGCCTTACAGTCATTTGTGGATTACGTGGATTTCTGATGCATTTCCACAGTAGAAATGTGCTAACGCTCGTGCGTTTCCTACCTTTAGATTTTCTGCATCTAATGCAAGTAAATCGGGAAAACCTGCACATGAAAAACTCAGCGTACCCACAAGAGAAACTAACATGTTGTGGATTTGAAACGTTTTTTTAATTTTGTTGATTTTTTGTGTACACAAATAAAGGCATATATTTGTTGATTTGATATGACTCTAACTTCCCGTTCTTATTGGGTTATATTGTGATTTTTGGAAGTGCCAATATATTCTTGGACCATTAATTCGTATATCCAATGTATTCTATATTTTAGGAGTTGGTCCATATTATACTGACTCCAACTCCGACTCCAAGACTCTGACTGCACAGTCCTGGTTTACGCTGTGTACAAACAAAAGCACAGTGGGCATGAGAGCTCTATAAATCCCATCCACTTTGCTGGAACTGTAAGACGCTGCGTTTTTGATGCAGCAAAAATACGCAACATCAAAAACTCATCGTCTTACAGTTCACATGTCCGTTTTTGCAGTATGGAGGCATACCCATTATAACCTATGGTGCTATGCACATGTCCGAGTTTTCACACAGATCGTGTGTCCTTGCAAAACACACAGAGACATTATGCACAGTGTCAGGATTTCGCTCTATTTCCAGCTCAAGCAGGCAATTACGTGACTGAACGTAGGTTATTTGCATGCTAGTCATCTCATCCTCTTCAACTGGAAATTGAGGGAAATCCTGACTGTGCGCACATTGCACGCTGTCAGAATTTGGCAATCTGCAGTAGTGAGAACAGAAACTTATATTGAGGCCAGAAAAAAAAAAAAAAAACAACAACCTTTAAAGCAGATTTGTCACTAGATCTCATAACACAAACTGAACACATTATTACATCCTTAACGACTAGCCGATTTTTCATTTTTGAGCTTTCGTTATTTCCTCCTCTTCATCCGTAAGCTAAAACTTTTTTTTTTAATTATTATTATTCTCATTCAACATAGTTATAGGAGAGCTTATTTTCTGTGGGACGAGTTAGTTTTTAATTGCACAATTCATTTAAAAAAAAAAAAATCCAAATGGAATGAAATGACCTGGCCACATGATTCTTCAGGTCACTATGATTAGGATTATACCAACTTTGTATACTTGTTTTTATTATTATTTTAGTGATTAAAAAAATCTGAGCTTTGTAAAAAAATTAAAAAAAATTTGTCACTGCAGTGACTGAAACCAGCAATTCTGGCATTTTGTTTCTTCTTCACACCATTTTGAGTGTAAGCTAATTACTTTTCTATATTTTGATAGATCAAACTTTTAGGGTATGTGCACACGATGCAGAAATGAAGCAGAAAATTTCTGCATCATTTCTGCATCTCCCTGGCAGAAAAAACGCATGCAGATTGTGCATGCGTTTTTCCTGCAGAATACATGCGGATCCACATGCAGATTCACATGCGTTTCCGCATGCAGATTGACAAGCGCTTTCCAGGCGATGTTAGCATCACCTGGAAAGTGCTTGATAACTAGGTCACACTATATAAATCCATGCAAACAGCATGGATTTATACAGTGTGAACCGAGAGCGTGTATATACTTACCTCTGATGGCCCGCGCTGTCCTGCTCAATCTGTTCTCCCGGCTGCCGGCAACTTTGAATTGAAAGACCTGCCGACGTCAGCGTCACGTGACCCGTCACATGACTCTGACGTCACCGCAGGTCCTACAACTCACTGCAAAGTGCCGGGAACCAAGCGGGAGCGCTGCGCGGGCCGACAGAAGGTAAGAATACATTATTTTTTATTTTATTCTTCTTTTTACAGCTTTTTTAATGGTACCTGGGTGTGGATGAGACTCTCCTCTCCTCCACACCCGGGTACCATCCGCACATTAGAACGCACCAATTACGCAAGTACAGATGCTGTCTTGCGGAATTGGCGCGTTCTAATGCAAGTCAATGGCGGCGAAATCGCCGCGTTTCCGCAAAATTAATTGACATGCTGCGGATTTTTGACCGCAGCGTTAACGCTGCGGAAAAATCCGCATCATGGGCACAGCACATGCGGATTTCCATTGGGGAACATTGCTTCCCTTCTACCATGCGTTTTTCATGCGTTTCCGCGGCGTTTACGCAACTGCAAAAACGCCGCGGAAACGCATGAAATACGCATCGTGTGAACACAGCCTAAAGGGTAAATCATGGTCTCTTATGAATCAGTATCAAGATGGCAGTCAGGGCCTTCAGCCTTCATATCAGGGGGTCTGCTGGAACGGATGTACCCGCACACCAGCGAATGCTCCATTTAAATCCTATAGTTAGTGATTAACTATTTAGATGCTACTGTCAAGCAGCATCGATCGGGTCCAACTCTGACCACCCTGCCAGACTGACAGCAGCAGCTTATACTGAGCAGTATGACATCTCAGCAGCATGAAGAACACTGAGGAGATGTCAAACAGGCGAGGAAAGCAGAGATTGAGCTTACACTTTCATAAAGGGATTGTACAGATAGTCTGACATGGATTTTCAGAGTACATACACCTGCCTCATCTGCTCAAAGAGATTTTTTTTTTTAATAATGTATGCAGTTTTCACTGTGAAATATGGTGACAGATCTGCTTTAATATACATTAGCCTACTTGTTAAAACAAAATAAAACCTAGACAGCTACTTGTGCTATAAGTAAATGGGCGTTACACATACAGTCATGGCCGAAAGTGTTGGCACCCTTGAAATTGTTCCAGAAAATGAAGTATTTCTCCCAGAAAATTACTGCAATGACATGTTCTGTGATACACATGTTCATTTCCCTTGTGTGGATTTGAAAAACAAAGAGAAAAAGGCAAGTTAGATATAATTTCACACAAAACCCCAAAAATGGGCAGGACAAAAATTATTGGCACCTTCAACTTAATATTTGGTTGCACATCCTTTGGAATAAATAACTGCAATCAATCGCTTCTTATAACCATCAACAAGCTTCTTACACCTCTCAACTGGAATTTTGGACCTCTCTTCTTTTGCAAACTGCTCCAGGTCTCTCATATTTGAAGGCGTCTTCTCCCAACAGCAAATTTAAGATCTCTCCACAGGTGTTCAATGGGATTTAGATCCGAACTCATTGCTGGCCACTTCAGAACTCTCCAGCGCTTTGTTTCCATCAATTTCTGGGTGCTGCTTGAAGTATGTTTGGGCTCATTGACCCACAATCCTTTGGTAATCTTCAGATTTCATGTTGAGTCAGCAAAACACACCCAGAACATCTTTGAACCTCCACCATATTTGACTGAAGGTATTGTGTTCTTTACTTTATAGCCCTCATTCCTTTTTTCGGTAAACACTACAAAGATGTGCTTTATCAAAAAGCTCTATCTTGGTTTCATCTGTCCACATGACGCTTTCCCAGAAGGATTTTGGCTTACTCACGTACATTTTGGTAAACTGCAGTCTAGCTTTTTTATGTTTTTGTGTCAGCAGTGGGGTCCTCTTGGGTCTCCTGCCATAGCGTTTCATTTCATTCAAATGTCGACTAATAGTTTGCGCTGACACTGATGCCCCCTGAGCCTGCAAGACAGCTTGAATTTCTTTGGAACTTGATTGGAGCTGCTTATCCACCATACGGACTATCCTGTGTTGCAACCTTTCATAAATTTTTCTCTGTCGTCCACGTCCAGGGAGATTAGCTACAGTGTCATGGGTTGCAAACGTCTTGATTATGTTACACACCGTAGATAAAAGGAACATCAAGATCTCTGGCGATGGACTTGTAACCTTGAGATTGCTGATCCTGTTCCACAATTTTGGTTCTCAAGTCTTCAGACAGTTCTGTTCTCCATGCTTAGTGTGGCACACACAGACACACAATGTCAAGATTGAGTCAACTTCTCCCCTCTTTATCCACTTACAAGTATGATTTTAATGTTGCCCACACCTGTTACTTGCTACAGGTGCGTTAGAACAAGCATCACATGCTTGAAACAAAGTTGTTTACGCACAATTATGGAAAGGTGCCAACAATTTTGTTTGGCCCATTTTGGGGATTTTGTGGGATATGATGTCCAATTTGCCTTTTTTTCCCCTCTGTTTTTTTGTGTTGTTTTAATATACATATGTGTAATTGCTATGATTTTCTGGGAGAAATACTTCATTTTCTGGAACAATTTCAAGCGTGTTAACACCTTTGGCCATGACTAAAGCTGTGTGCCCACAATGCGTTTTGGGTGCGTTTTTTGGTGTGGATTTGCAGCGCAGAAACGCTCCAGAAACGCATTGCATACCTTATCCCATGACTTCCTATGACATTCTGCAAGTTCTGTACACATGGTCAGGATTTTTTCTGCGCAGATTTTACTCGCAGAAAAAATCCTGACATGACCAATTCTTGTGCGTTTCTGCATGCAGATTTGCCTATACAATGCATTGGAAAAAATGCATCAAAAACTGCATGCATTTTTCGTCCAAGGAGATGCAGAAATGCTCAGGAAAATTTCTGCTTCATTTCAGCATCGTGGGCACTAAGCCTAAGTGTCAAATCAATGTTGAAAACCTTGCAGATCTTTCCCAGCAAACTTTGCATTCGACATCTGTAGCGTCCAAGAGGTTAAATTTTCAGGATCAGAGTAAGCTCCTGAATTAATTACAATTAATTGCAATTAAACACAACTCAAATAATATCAGCCCCTGTTCACAGAGATCCATCCTGCAGTTATCTCACCTCTCAGCCCCCTGTATGTAGTCCACCCTACAGTCACTCTCTCCTTTGTGTTCTCTACACATAACCCAATCTGCAGCATCGCCCCTCTGAGACCCCTGTATACAGCCCATCCTTCAATATCTCTCTTCTTTCTGTCCCCTTTATGTCCAGCCCATCCTACAAGATCTTCCTCTCAGCCCCCTGTATACAGCCCATCCTGAAGCATCTCACCTCTGAGTCCCTTGTATTTAGCATCTCTCTTCTTTCTGTCCCCTTTATGTCTAGCCCATCCTGCAGGATCTTTCCCCTCAGTCCCCAGTATACAGCCCTTCCTAAATTACATCGCTCTTTAGTTACAAGCACACCACCGCTTACTGGTATGAGCAACCGCACTTTGATGAAGATGGTTCTGCTCCTTTCACAGTAAAAGCTTGGATCTAGAAAACAGCAGAGCTATGGTGGCAGGATGCTAACCAAGAGAGAAAAACAGCACTGCGCTCGATCGACCAAGACCCCTGAAACTACAGGACGGTTCTGATGGCAACTGGAGGATAATAGAACCAGAAGTGGCATCCTTAGAAAGGAAATATGTGCAAAACCGGGTAGATTTAAAAGCGAGTTATATTGACACAAATTAGTAAATGTGTACATTATTAGAAGACCACATTGTGATTTAGGGAATACCCCTTTAAAGTCCATCAATTCATTCAGATGCACAATCCAAGCTTTTGTTTTATTTGCAAATCTTTTATTTTCTTATGTCTTAATTAAAGAGTGAAACGAGAAGAAGAAGAAGAAGAAGAAGAAGAAGAAGAGCAGCAAATAAACAACTTGAGAGATTTAAAAATCACACAGAAGCCCAAGTGGCTCCAAACACTAATACGATTTCCATAAATTGTAATTATTTCCATGTGTACAGAACGCGGAGAACAACATCAGCCGTTACGATGAAAAGGTTCATTAAAATGTTTGGTTCCCTAATTCTATGTCTTCAAAGTGGTATGTAGAGATGTGGTCCTATCGTTGCGGAGATTCTGATGGTACAGGATCAAAAAGAATCCCAAAATCAAAAGCAGAAAATTGTAATGTCTGATATTTTCAAGAACCAAAGCAAAAATAACATGGAAACAAAACACACACGAATACATCTCTATGGAGGGCGCCTCAATAGCAGCCTTATTTTAATAGGTCTGTCACGGTGACAAAAATATTTGCCTTTCATTTGGCTCAAATCTACACTTCACAGTGAAGAGGGAAATTAGGGGTTAAGAAGGGGCCTCTTTCTCCAGATAGAGCGCCATCCTTCTCCATGGAACTGGGCTGGTTGCATGTTTTTCCTAAATAATCTGAACCCATAATGGCTAGCTTTATAATGCTACATTTCCACTGTCCCCAGAGGTTTGTTCTTGGGATTCTATTGCCCTTAGAGAGATGAACAGCAATCAGGGAACAACAGTAGTCTGTAGCTAAAGTGATGAAGACTGATGCATCCTGTCATCAATTTTTGCCCCATGGAAATAAATAGGACCCATCACAATTAGTTTTTCATTTTTAATGGGTTTTCCAGTTATTGAAGGACTTGAGCCAGAAGGATATTGTATGAAACAAAATAGTAACTTGTCCCTGCCCTCCCCAGGGATAATGATCCCCACCGGTCTCTGTTTCTCCTACAGTGAGAAAGTCCTATCCAGTGATGGGCTGCAGCGGTCACATGGACAGTCCAGCATCACTGTGCTAGGTAAATGGATACTGGTGGGGACCACCTGAGAGGCAGCTATGAAGCAACAGGGACATAAAACAGGCAAGTATAGATCACTATTTTATGTTATATCTTTCCTCCTTTAGGAGACTTTCTTAAAATAAAGTAAACCCTTAAAGCACACTAATATACTGCAAAATGTACCCTACATTAGGCCTTGTTCGGGCATTTTTTTTTTCTAAGGAGGGGCCGGGGAAGGTGTAAAAGAAAAAAAAAGAAAAAGCAGAGCGTTTCTCCCCAATGTGCTGAATCAGATCTTTATCCATTTTTGCTCCGTGCGTTCATTTTTACTATTAGTATGACATCTACTTTTCTCAAATGGCAAAAAAAAAACAGTAAAAATGGACAGCACTCTGATGGCAATTTTTCATGGATCCATTGATTTGAATGGTCACTTTTGATCCAAACTTCTGTGTTTGTTTATGGACATCCCCACAGACTATAATGGGTGCTACATCTGTGAAAATACATAAATTCCCATAAAAAAAAAATAAAAAGTTTAAAACCGGATATGCTCAAGACAAAAAAAATAAAGCAACAGTGCAACAGATCCTAATGGATCGGTCATCAATGCTGGAATCTTAAAAGGGTTGTCCGGTCTAAAACTACAAATCTGCAGTCATGTTATGTGACTGCAGACTTGTGAATCTTCACATTGCGCACACTGCGTGGCGAGGATTCTCTGGTGGCGGCGCAGGTTATATGACCTCAAGTATGCGATATGCATAGTCCCGGCCAGAACCTGACTGGATGGGCGCAGCCTTGCTCTATGCAGGTGTGTGGAGCGACGCTGGAAACAGTCTAGTTCAGTGTTTCTCATCTCCAGTCCTCAGGACCCACCAGCAGATCAGGTTTTTAGGATCCCCTTAGTATTGAACAGGTGAGAGAACCTGTGGCATTTTTCATGCCTTGATAATAATTCCATCATCTGTGCAATACTAAGGAGGACCTGAAAACCTGATCTGTTGGGGGGTCTTGAGGACTGGAGATGAGAAACACTGGTCTAGTTAGATTGTGGCTGGAAATATGTACCGTATTTTTTGGACTGTAAGACGCACTTTTTTCCTCCAAAATTTTGGAGCAAAGTCGGGGGTGCGTTTTATAGTCCGAATGGTGTGGCTCTGGATGGGGGGTGGAGGGGAGCGGGGCCCAGGAGGCAGGAGCCGGCTGCTGCAGCCAACACTGTGCCCGCTGCTAAAGAAAATGAATATTTACTGCTCCCTACACCCACGGACGTGGGGAGCACTGAATATTCATTCTCCTTCATAGTACGCACAGTGTAAGCAGCAGCCGCCGGCTTCCTACAGCTGCTCGGCTATCACGAGCGCCCGCTATTAAAGAGCATAAATATGCACTACTACCCACTCCCATGGGCGTGGGGAGTAGTGAGTATTCATGCTCTTTAAGAACAGGCACACATGATCGCCCAGCCGCTGCGGGAGCCGCGGCTGACACTGTGTTCGCTATTAAGGAGAATGAATATTCACTACTCCCCACGCCATTAGTCCGGGCGTGGAGAGCAGTGACTATTCCGGTAGCTCATCTCAACGTGTGAGGGCGTATGCAGATGGCAGTGATGTCATGTGCTGCTCACAAGGTGAGATCAGCTGCTGGTAGCAGAACAGGGCACAACGCTGGAGCAGAGGCAAGGAAGGGGAGTAGATAGTTTATTTTTTTGTATGCAGTATGATTAGGATGAGGGGTGCCATGCAAAACAGGATGGGGATGAGGGATGCTATGCAAACCAGGATGCCATGCAAACCAGGATGCGGATGATGGGTGCCATGCATACTAGAAAGGGGGGGGGGGGGGGCATATACCAGGATGGGAGATATTAGTTGAGAATTGGGGACATTATCCTTATAACAGTGTGAACAGCAGACCCCCTCCCCCATAACAGTGCATCAGGACCACATTTATTGCTTCAATTTTTTTCTATTTTCCTCCTCTAAAATCTAGGTACGTGTTATGGTCCGAAAAATGCGGCACATCGCATACTTGCAGTCAAGTGACTGCCGTTCCGGCTGCCGCCACAGGAGAAACCTCACAGCATGCAGTGTGTGCAATGTGAGGATTCACAAGTCTGCAGTCATAGAGTGAAGGCAGATTTGTAGCTTTAAACCAGAAAACCCCTTTAAGAAAAGTCTCTTAGTATAACTGTGTTGGCGCCGCTTCCCACTAGTGTCACTAACACTAACCTGCCAGCCATTTTGGACCATTGATTTAGCCATTATTGTTGTATGCTAGTTGTAATAGTGACAGTGCTATCCGGACACATAATTCACAGTCAGCAAAGTGTCATTTATTGGTTTACCTGTATGGTACAAATCACCCGTCCCTTGGCATTACAGGAAGCGCTAATCTGATAAATCAGCCTTCATCCGTAACCCCTGCCCCAGGCTCACAATGATAAATGACTGCATCCCTTTAAACCCAAAGGAACTTATTTTAACGTTCCCGGTCGGCAGCTGCTGCCTCTTATTGTGCTTGTAAACTGCAAACTCAAACACTTTCTGCAGCCTCATGAATACAGAATGGGGATCTTCCACCTTTTTAGTAGTTGCTTCCAAGTACTTCTGCTGGAGTGGTGATTTCTAAGACGCGTCTGGTTCACGAGGTCGGCAAGCTGAACGGAAAATGAGGCAGCGCAAGCATTAAATAGGTGATCAAGGCTCTTTCCCCAAGTATAACAACGTCAGACGCACGGCAACAAAGATGAAAGCTAGTCCAAATAGGACACCGATTCTAAGTGTGCGTAAAAAAACGTCAACGCTCATATAGATCACATAATGGTCGTTACAAGAAGTAGAGTGCTATGGGAAATCCAGGTAATCTTCACTCCAGAAATCCAATTTACAACCAAAATTATCCAATGACAGATTAGCCAGAAGTTATCTCCTAGTCTGCCGTTTAACGCTCTCTGAGAGCACAAGCGATCAGATAATCACAGATTCAAGTCCCCTAAAGGGACTAAAAAACAGAAAAGAAGAAAAACTTTTAAAAAGGCATGAAAAATATTAAAAATCACTCCCTAGTAAAGAAAATACACATACGACATACGTGGTATCGCTGCGTCCATAAAAGTCTGATCTATCAATATATAAACTTAAAGCACCACTCCAAAGGTTTGTTTTTCTTATTTCACCTATGGAGTTTTGCTGCTAATGTAAGTTCCCTGCCCCTAGTATTATACTCACCAGCTGCCGACTTCATCTGTTATCGGCGCAGCTCCACTCGTCTTCTGCAGGTTGTGACCTCTCGGATCGCCCCAGAGTTTGCTGAGCAGCCGGAAGTCACTACTCAATGTAAGTCTATGAGAGCCAGAACGAGGACCTCATAGACTTACACTGAGAGCTTCTGACCGATACCTGACTTCCGGTCAGTTAGAAGTCACGATCACAAGATGGCAGTGCGGGACCGGAGGAGCGCCGAGAATAGCTGAAGACGGCTAATGATAAGTATCACACTAGGGCACACATCTCAAACTCTGGCCCTGGGCCAAATCTGGCCCTCAGGGTGATTATATTTGGCCCGCGACACCATATGGAGGACTATGTGGGGTCCATTATAGTGTGTGGAGGGCTGTATGGGGATCACAGTTGGGGAATCATACTGAGTTGAGGGTCACCATACCATACGTGTGGAGGGTACTGTGGGGGGGGGATTCACCATGGGGGTATTATTCTGTGTTTCGGCAGCACTTTTGTTGGCATCATACTTTATGAGGGCAATGAAAGGGCAATCTAGGGGCTTCAATAGGAGGAAAATTACTTTGTAAGGGCAGCAAAGTTGTGAGATATGTTCCTTTGTGACCACACCGAATATTAAGGATATTTAGTAAAAAAAATAAATAAAAAAAAAAAACACACAAAGTTGGCCTGTGACTTTGCTCAAGTTTGGACACCACAAAATCCATTTAAAAAAAAGGCAGAATTGTGATTTTTATTAGCAAGTTTTACAGCACTTGAAATCTATTTCCTCCCCTTTTTCCAGTACACTATTTGGTAAAATGAACGGGGTCATTCAAAAGTACAACTCGTCCTGCAAAAAGAGTAACCCCCATATGGTTATGAGGATAGAAAATAAAAAAAAGTTATGGCTCTTGTAAGAAGAGGAAGGAAAAAATGCAAAAACAGAAATTGGCCACATTGGGAAGTAGTTAAAGGAAACCTGTCAGGAGATATTTATACCTCAAACTAATAACATGCGTACAGGGGCTTTCATGCTGACTGATTCTATACAGTGGCTGTAGAAATCCAGCACTGAAATCCTATACAATTGAGCAGCAAATGCTTTGGGGTGGGACATTGCACTTGTAGTTCTCCTGCCCTTCCTGTTCTCTGCCCTCCTCTTGTGTCTTTCCTAGTGAGGTGTCTCACCAGCGCTGTCCGTGCCAGGGATGGTGCTGCTGTAACGTCTTCATGAAGTCAATAGACCTAGTGTATCAGTCTGTGCATCCTATGGTGGAAGGACTATATGATTTAACACTGAAGGCCACCGTACACATTGACTAAAGTCAGCCGAACCCACAGATATTGGTGGGATTGTCCAATCATCTAATATGTACAGTGGCATGTAAAAGTTTGGGCACCCCTGGTCAAAATTAGTGTTACTGTGAACAGTTAAGCAAGTGGAAGGGATATATATATGCACATAGTGCAGACTAAAAGTTTGGACACACCTTCTCATTTAAAGATTTTTCTGTATTTTCATGACTTTGAAAATTGTACATTCACACTGAAGGCATCAAAACTATGAATTAACACATGTGGAATTATATACTTAACAAAAAAGTGTGAAACTACTGAAAATATGTCTTATATTCTAGGTTCTTCAAAGTAGCCACCTTTTGCTTTGATGACTGCTTTGCACACTCTTGGCATTCTCATTTCCAAAAGCAGTGCAGGAGATAAGAGTGCTTCGCTCACCTCTTTTTACCACTTCCATTAAGAATAAATGGAATGGAGGTGCGCATGCTCGACTTTTGCTCCCTTTAGATAGGGCCCTACAAAGCCCTGTGCTTGGTTGGCCCCCAGCAATCAGAATGTTATCCCTATTCTGTGGATAGGTAAAATTGGTACAACATTTAACGCTTCCTGAGTTACAATAGACACCATCACTCCAGCTAGACAGCAAAGGCCCCATACACACTAGATGGTAGTCGGCCGAGTGATGCTTCCATCACACAGCCATCTCAGCCAACTCTCCGATACACAGAAGCTCTCACTCAGCCAGTCCCTCCTGTATTTTCTACGATAAATGTTGGACGTCTGCTGATCTCCGGGAGAACAATAAGTCAATAACTCCCCAAAGGAGGGCATCCTAAAGCAGTTTTATCTAAAAAAAATTGGCATTTTTGCCTGCCTCAAAAAACTCCATGTTCACAAAGCCTTATATGCAACGTCTCTGCAGACAGTATCGCACTTAAAATTTGGGTTGATACCAAGTTGCTATTCATATGTAATGGCCTGTATTGTGCATGCACTCACCCATAGAGTTACGATGTAAATACTAATCAAATGGGGGTTGTCCAGAAATTATATATTGATGGCATAACCTTACCCTTTGGATAAGTCATCCATATGAGATGGTTTGGGATTTGACACCCCATATTCAGCTGTACACAGATCTCTCCACAGCAAGGAGTGAAGCAGATCACGGCTCCATACACTGTGTAGGGTTTCTCAGTGCACCATTCAGCCCCTTCAGTTAACACGGACTGCTGCACCTCCGTGCTGATTGATAGCGCTCGCTTGGCCAGAGTGCTGCTTGGAAAGAATGCTCTGACATGTGCACACAACATGTAACAGCAGGAGTCAGTGTCTGTCTCCTCATCTCTGTAAAGCCGGTATCGCAGGAGCAAGCGGCTGCAGCCTAGGTCTGTGGGCATGGATGCTGGCTCCTGCTGTCACACCATGTGTGCGCACGCTGAAAGATTTTTTTCAGGCAGAGCTTGCGTTGACGAAGTGAGCGCTGCTATCAATCAACACAGGGAAGCAGCGGTTCACGTTGAGGAGGCTGAATGCTGCATCAAATCACTTGGCCACATAAAGAGTGCACTGAGGACCCTAACTTGTATATAAAGCTAAATACTATCCATGTGCAAGAAAGACCGCGTTCACTACAAGAAAGGTATGGTTTTTATAGGCGCTAAGTCAACTATATGACTGTGCTTAGTTTAAAGAAGCATTCCTCCCATCAAACGTTTTATCCTCTTAATATATTGGAGTCATCATATTATAAAGCACTGGTTATTTACAATTGCACATTTTGCCTTTCTACCCAGATAATTCCCCTCTTTTCCATTAGATCTTTGACATCAAGTGATTAAAACGGACCAGCTGAATCATTCTAAGCTCTATGTAGAAACAAGAAGTTCATTTTCCCTGTATGAGTCATCAATTACTGCAAAAGTGTATGGTGAGGTGAGGAGTGGAGCAGCTGGGTCAGGAGGTGAAGAGGGGATGATATATGCAGGGCCAAGAGACTTCCTGTTTCTACATAAAGCAGAGAAAAGAGAAGAAATAACTGGGTAGAAAGGCAAAATGAGCAATTGTAAGTACTCAGTGCTATATAATATGATGACTGCAATATATTAAGAGGATAAAAACTTTGATGGAAGGAGGAGTGCTTATTTAAATAGCAACGTTGGAGTGAGAGACTCCCATTAAAATCTGCATCATTTCCACAACAAAATTAGCACCATTTAGTGTGAGGTTTTCTGCTTCAGATTTTGTTGTGGAAATTCAGCTGCAGAAATCTGACCTGGAGAATTATGAATAGCCTGATAATTAACAGAGAACCTCTCAGCTGATTCATGCTGAAAAAAACCATCTGGTATGTTTTTCTCTGAAACACTGCAGTATTTCACAGAAAATATGGTTTAAAGATCTGGTTGGAGACCATAAATAGAGACAAGACTAGTCCAGCGTCACTTGTATCTCCCAGCGCCACTACAGGCAATCGTCATGTACACACGAGAGGGAGCTGTTTAAACAACTTTAGCGATGTGGGGAGAAGTTGGCTGGACTAGTCTCATCTCTGGCCGGATCTTTACACTATATTTACTCTGAAACATTTCAGAGAAATATACCAAACTGCAATCGCACCGCCAGGCCCTGATTCATGCTGCCTGCGATTTGGACAGCATGAATCTAGTGACAGGTTCCTTATAATGTTAAAGGAGTGGTCCGAAATACAAATTAATTTTCATCCTAAATCCCTATCTATTTAATGCCATAATCTAAGCTATTTTATAATATACTTGTATTAAAAATTCCCTACCGTTCCCCAACTACACTATCTAACTGATTTTCTTTTTTTTTTCCCCTACTTCCTTTCTGATGGCGCTTTGTTTGATAATGCCAGTGCATGCTGGGACACTCAAATGACGTGTCATCATGGGGCAAAAGCTGTGGTCACTGACTTGCAGGGGCGGCGCTGGTCTTCGCACACCGGGTATTCTGAAAACATGCACTGACAGTGCGCTCTGTTGCCGTTTGTTACTGTTGATCTGGGCCAGTGAAAGAGCGTACTGTCACTGTGCACATAGAACAGTGATAGAAAAGGGATTAGCCTGGCCACTGAAATGAAGGTTACGGGTGAAGCTTCATTTCAAGAGACTCTTTGTTTGAGCATTCTCAAACGAAGCATCATTAAAAAAAGGAAGTAAGCAGATAGGGAAGGATAGATAATTTTTAATTCAAGTATATTAGAAAATAGTTTAGATTATGGCATCAAATAAGTAGGGATTTAGGAAGAAAATGTATTTGCGTTTCGGACCACCTCTTTAAATCAGCTGAGCATGGGATTTTGATCAAATTAAACTTGGGCGCTGTGTATCAGACAAACCATCGTCATCTGAAATGTCAGGACCAGGTTTAGCTGTGCACATCTATCTCCTGTGCCTGCTTAACCACAGCACTGAATACAATGGCTACTAACCACATGGTAGAGGGCCATGCAGTGACTCTGGACACGGCACACATGGCACGGCCACAGATCGCTGTATGCCGCTGCTACATGGAGGAGTGGATGTGGTCACATAGTGACCCACAAGATACCACAGTTACCAAGTGACAGTAAGTCAGAACCTGGTGGCTTTTTGTGACTTTTTCCTTGCAATCAGCCTCCATTCACTTGCATTACGCTGCGGTATTTGGCCGGGCGACCTGCACTGAAGTCAGAGTTGCCCCAACCCAAATCTGACGCCCTCCAGCTTTAGAGGTGGGGTGAGCAGTGACTGTTGGCTCTTTACTGGGGAGTAAGGAAGAAATAACTGCACTTTCATAGGAAAACATTTTCAAAACGGATTTAACCATAAAACTTCTTTCTCAGAGTAAAAATAACGTAATAGCAGCCTTGTCCTACACTGCACAGATCACGTCAGCCACCGGAGGAGGCAGAAAGGATAATCTCACCTCTACACACAGAGCGGAGGACACTGCACCATCTGAACGCCGCCATCTCTTCCCAGGGCTGCCGTCACCGCTGCCTTTTTAATCATCTACATATGATCTTCCATTTCTCATTTAATAAACACTGATTTAAACAAGCAACCATTTATCTAAGGCATTTATATTAATATCAGCAACGAAACGAATGATCAAAAGGAATAAAATGTCGATAAGCTGCAATTTTTAGTCAGGCAATTATAAGAACACCTTGCAGCGGGGTCCTTCTTCTGTCAAGACCCACTGAGCTTGACAGCACGATTCAAGCATGGAACGAGTGTGTTGTGAGGCGCAGGTATCACGTGATCTAAACCGGCAAACAAGACAGGCAGCGCCATTTTTAAAAAGGGCAAATTTTAGAGAAAAAGGCAAATTAGTGATTGAACATCACGCGAAATGTCTGTGGTCTTTCTCCAGACGCGGAAGGGCGGGGTGCCCTCTTTATATCACTGTAGTTCTGACTCTGTACATTGTATCTGTCTTCATCTGTGGTCATTATAGTGAAGAGAGTGAGAGTAAAAGGATGAGGACAAGTGTTAGTGTTTATCCTGCATAGCACAAATTCTTTTATTTCTCCTGTGACTCTCCCTTATTAGGTGCTTTCATGTGTTTTTCTGCCATTTTTACTTTCTTTTCTTACAACAAACACTGCTCCGGCGTTAGCTCTAAGTCAGCATGAAGATGTGACGCAGAAGTACAAAAAGTGCACTTTGGGTTGTTTTTTTGATCCGTTGTGTTTTTGTTTTTTTTTGCTCTGGTTGTGGCAAATCTTTTATAAGTTTCCCATAGGCCCTTGGAGATATATACATACAGTACAGACCAAAAGTTTGGACACACCTTCTCATTTAAAGATTTTTCATGACTATGAAAATTGTACATTCACACTGAAGGCATCAAAACTATGAATTAGCACATGTGGAATTATATACTTAACAAAAAAGTGTGAAACAACTGAAAATATGTCTTATATTCTAGGTTCTTCAAAGTAGCCACCTTTTTCTTTGATGACTGCTTTGCACACTCTTGGCAGTCTCTTGATGAGCTTCAAGAGGTAGTCACCGGAAATGGTCTTCCAACAATCTTAAAGGAGTTCCCAGAGATGCTTAGCACTTGTTGGCCCTTTTGCCTTCACTCTGCGGTCTAGCTCACCCCAAACCATCTCGATTGGGTTCAGGTCTGGTGACTGTGGAGGCCACGTCATCTGGCGTAGCACCCCATCACTCTCCTTCTTGGTCAAATAGCCCTTACACAGCCTGCAGGTGTGTTTGGGGTCATTGTTCTGTTGAAAAATAAATGATGGTCCTACTAAACGCAAACCGGATGGAATAGCATGCCGCCGCAAGATGCTGTGGTAGCCATGCTGGTTCAGTATGCCTTCAATTTTGAATAAATCCCCAACAGTGTCACCAGCAAAGCACCCCCACACCATCACACCTCCTCCTCCATGCTTCACGGTGGGAACCAGGCATGTAGAGTCCATCCGTTCACCTTTTCTGCGTCGCACAAAGACACGGTGGTTGGAACCAAAGATCTCCAATTTGGACTCATCAGACCAAAGCACAGATTTCCACTGGTCTAATGTCCATTCCTTGTGTTCTTTAGCCCAAACAAGTCTCTTCTGCTTGTTGGCTGTCCTTAGCAGTGGTTTCCTAGCAGCTATTTTACCATGAAGACCTGCTGCACAAAGTCTCCTCTTAACAGTTGTTGAAGAGATGTGTCTGCTTCTAGAACTCTGTGTGGCATTGACCTGGTCTCTAATCTGAGCTGCTGTTAACCTGCAATTTCTGAGGCTGGTGACTCGGATAAACTTATCCTCAGAAGCAGAGGTGACTCTTGGTCTTCCTTTCCTGGGGCGGTCCTCATGTGAGCCAGTTTCTTTGTAGCGCTTGATGGTTTTTGCAACTGCACTTGGGGACACTTTGAAAGTTTTCCCAATTTTTCACACTGACTGACCTTCATTTCTTAAAGTAATGATGGCCACTCGTTTTTCTTTACTTAGCTGCTTTTTTCTTGCCATAATACAAATTCTAATAATCTATTCAGTAGGACTATCAGCTGTGTATCCGCCAGACTTCTGCACAACACATCTGATGGTCCCAACCCCATTTATAAGGCAAGAAATCCCACTTACTAAACCTGACAGGGCACACCTGTGAAGTGAAAACAATTTCCGATGACTACCTCTTGAAGCTCATCAAGAGAATGCCTAGAGTGTGCAAAGCAGTCATCAAAGCAAAAGGTGGTTACTTTGAAGAACCTAAAATATAAGACATATTTTCAGTTGTTTCACACTTTTTTTGTTAAGTATATAATTCCACATGTGTTAATTCATAGTTTTGATGCCTTCAGTGTGAATGTACGATTTTCATAGTCATGAAAATACAGAAAAATCTTTAAATGAGAAGGTGTGTCCAAACTTTTGGTCTGTACTGTACATATGGATAAGGGCAAAGAGACTGAACCCCTAGTAGAAGCATAGACCTGAGAGGCAGAATGAGGTGATAAGCATCTCACTGTCTATGGACATTGTTTATACAGAGCCTAGTGGAGACAGAGTTCACCTTTCAGTTTTTAGATTTAGCAATGCCGCAGAACTCTGATTGTGCCAGAACGGCTGCACCCAGTAAACTGAGTGATACATAGTGTTGATTGAGAACTGAAACGCTCAGGCGCTCGGTATTCGAATCAAGCACGTCAGACGCTCAGACATTCTATACTCGAGTAGCAAGCATAATGGAAGTGGATGTGAAACTCAAGCATTTTTCCGGAGGAATACCCTTCAGTGCAGCGCGCGGCTCAGATAATTCAAATGAGCTTCTTACCGGGACTCGAGCTCCACGTGAAACTGTCACGGGTGTGTCAGAGGTGACAGTCACCCTGTAGTGGTTTGCAGGAGATCTCCACGTTTGGCAATGCAGACAGCTGCCTAGATAGGAGACTGTGTTTAGGACCCAGCAACTACCTCCCTTTAGTCTGGGTGTACATATACCTGGTGTGTCTAGGTGGGCGTCGCAGGTTATTCTCATTTCTACTTGGAACTTGGCTGAAGCTGCATGTCTCTGGAGTCTTGAGTCCATGTGCCCTGTTGGAGTTCTTATAAAGCTAAGTTGTGGTTCCCCTGTGTTCTCTTCCCCTTTTGACTTTAGAATGCTAGCGGAGGTTGACTAGTGCTCATCTCCTTCCACCCCCAGTTATAGCCTTGAGCTATGGATAGTAGGACGAGGCACGTGATCGGTGACAGCTGTGGAGGCTGTATAGGGACGTTAGGGGGAGACAGGGTGACGCTAGTCCAGATAAGGAGGTCACCTCTCCCCTCTTTCCCTAGTGTCTGGGCTCCCTTTCCCCTCTGTGTTGCACTCTCACCTGGCGTGACATTATAACCGACTGAGCACGTTTTGGGGGAAAAAAAAAAGGAAAAAAAAAAAATGACACTAGCTTGACATTTTGTTTTTTTTTCTATCTGTGTATATATATATATGTATATATATATATGCACACTGCTCAAAAAAATAAAGGGAACACTTAAACAACACAATATACCTCCAAGTCAATAACACTTCTGTGAAATCTACCTGACCAGTTATGAAGCAACACTGATTGTGAATCAATCTCTCCTGCTGTTGTGCAAATGGAATAGACAACTGGTAGAAATGATAGGCAATTAGCAAGATACCCCCTATAAAGGAGTGGTTCTGCAGGTGGTGACCACAGACCATTTCTCTGTTCTCATCCTTTTTGGCTGTTGTTTTTGTCACTTTTTCATTTTGCCATTGCTCTCACCCCTAGAGGTACAGTAGCATGAGGCGGTGTCTACAGTACAACCCACAGAAGTTGCTCAGGTAGTGCAGTTCATCCAAGATGGCACATCAGTGCGAGCTGTGGCAAAAGAGTAGCTGTGTCTGTCAGCACAGTGTCCAGAGCATGGAGCAGATACCAGGAGATGTGGAGGGAGCCATAGGAGGGCAACAACCCAGCAGCAGGACTGTTACTTCCTCCTTTGTGCAAGGAGGAACTGGAGGAGCACTGCCAGAGCCCTGCAAAATGACCTCCAGCAGGCCACAGATGTGCATGTGTCTGCGCAAACGGTTAGAAACCGACTCCATGAGGGTGGTATGAGGGCCCGACGTCCACAGATGGGGGTTGTGCTCACAGCCCAACATTGTGCAGGATGCTTAGCATTTGCCACAGAACACCAGGATTGGCAAAGTCGCCACTGGCACCCTGTGCTCTTCACAGGTGGAAGCAGGTTCACACTGAGCACATGTGACAGATGTTACAGAGTCTGGAGACGCCGTGGAGAGTGATCTGCTGCCTGCAACATGTTTCAGCATGAACGGTTTGGCAGTGGGTCAGTAATGGTGTGGGGTGGCATTTCTTTGGAGGGCCGCACAGCCCTCAATGTGCTCGCCAGAGGTAGCCTGACTGCCATTAGGTACCGAGATGAGATCCTCAGACCCCTTGTGAGACCATATGCTCGTGCGGTTGGCCCTGGGTTCCTCTTAATGCAGGACAATGCCAGACCTCATGTGGCTGGAGTGTGTCAGCAGTTCCTGCAAGATGAAGGCATTGAAGTTATGGACTGGTCCTCCCGTTCCCCAGACCTGAATCCGATTGAGCACATCTGGGACATCATGTCTCGCTCCATCCACCAACGTCACGTTGCACCACAGACTGTCCAGGAGTTGGCGGATGTTTTAGTCCAGATCTGGGAGGAGATCCCACAGGAGACCCTCCGTAACCTCATCCAGAGCATGCACAGGCGTTGTAGGGAGGTCATACAGGCACGTGGAGGCCACACACAATATTGAGCCTCATTTTGACTTGTTTTAAGGACATTACATCAAAGTTGGATCAGCCTGTAGTGTATTTTTCCACTTTAATTTTGGGGGTGACTCCAAATCCAGGTCTCCATTGGTTAATAAATTTGATTTCCATTGATGATTTTTGAGTGATTTTGTTGTCAGCACATTCAACTTTGTACAGAACAGAGTATTCAATGAGAATATTTCATTCATTCAGATCTAGGATGTGTTCCATTTATTTTTTTGAGCAGTATATGTGTGTATATATATATATATATATTGATATATATATATTGATATATTAATGTTCAATCTTATCACTGTTCCACGTATTGCATTTGGAAGATTCAATACATGTGGATTTTTTATTTGACTTTATATATGACTTCGTTAAAGGGGTTGCATCCCCCCTATTATCTATTCGCAGTGTCGGCAGCAGCCGGAACTGCTCAGTTTCTGAGCTGCACAGCATAGTTCTTTTGGCTGTTTTATGGCCACACCCAGGTATTGGACGACCACCACCTATTAAAATCAATAAGTGGCGGATGTGCAGTACTCGGCAACCGCCACTATTCAGTAGACAGAGCTGTGCAGCTCCATAACTGAGCAGTTCCGGCTGCCTCCGACACCGGGAACAGCTGATCAGCAGGGTGCTGTGTGTCACACTCCCACCGATCAGACATTGATGATCTAAGGATTGGTCATCAATGTCAAAGTCCCAGACAACCCTTTTAATTGTTAATTACTATGTTACGTGATTGTTACATTATTTGTTACACAATTTAGACTTACCTGTCATACCAGAACACTGCTTAAAAAGGTTCCACATAGAGCTGAAATGTTGCATGTACTTTTGATATAGGAAAAAAAAAACCTTTACCTGCAATTTTGTGCAGCCAGTTTTGTCTAATATATGTATTTAGGGTGGGTCAGACTTCTTTTAGGCCCTTTTCACACTGAATTAATAATGTGCATTTATTTATTAATCTGTCGGCCGTTTCGTCTGTCTGAGTTCTTGAAAAACGTGCGTGCCCTAAACTGCAATACTTCACAAGGAATATTGGTGAGCTGATGAAACCATTTTCTCTATTTTCCTGCACTATGTTTTTGTGCCTCTCTAAAAAGATGGACAGCGTCAGAGTTATTAATGCAATGTATAATCGCAATGTGAACAGGGCCTTATCACCTATGTTGCTGAGACTGGGATCCAATGGCTGGATGTCCTTAAGGACGAAAATGTCCAGGAAGGATGGGAAATTTTTAAAAATGAGATTCTCAAAGCACAATCGTTAACAATCCCGAAAAGTAGGAAGAATGGGAAGCATTTAAGGAAACCAGGATGGATGAACACAGAACTTAAACACATGCTAAAAAGAAAGAAAGAAATGTTTATTAAATGGAAAGAGGGAGGCATATCTAAAGAAGATTATAATGCAGTCTGCAGATCCTGCAGGGCACGTATCAGGTTAGCTAAAGCTGACAATGAATTAAGGCTTGCAAGAGATGTCAAAAGCAATAAAAAAGGATTTTGGGGGTATGTCAAAAGTAAAAGAAAAGTCAAAGATGCTATAGGATTTTTACAGGATGAAAATGGAGAAATGGTAAGAGAGGATGTTGAGAAGGCCGAACTTTTTAATTCCTATTTTGCATCTGTTTTCTCTCAGAAAGAAAATGTAACATCAACTGATCTTCACTGTCCTTTTAAAGGAATAGAGGAATCCAAGTTATCTGTAAACAGAAAGATTGTGAGGGAATATTTAGCTAACATAAATGAGTTCAAGTCTCCAGGTCCAGATGAATTACACCCCAGAGTACTGAAGGAGATCGTAGAAGAAATTTTAGAACCACTCTCCATAATCTTTGAAAATTCTTGGAGAACAGGAGAAGTCCCAGAAGACTGGAGAAGAGCAAATGTTGTTCCTATCTTCAAAAAGGGGAAGAAGGTGGACCCAGGGAACTATAGGCCGGTGAGTCTGACTTCTATACCAGGAAAGATCTTTGAACAAATTATTAAACAACATATATGTAAGTACATGGATAAGAATGAAGTGATTAACCAGAGTCAGCATGGGTTTGTAACTAACAAGTCATGTCAGACTAACTTAATTTCCTTCTATGACAGAATCACTGACTGGGTGGATCAGGGAAATGCTGTAGATATAGTATATCTTGACTTCAGCAAAGCATTTGACAAAGTATCTCACACCATCCTTATTGAAAAAATGACCAAGTATGCAATGGACCAGGCAACTGTTAGGTGGATTCATAACTGGCTTAGTGATCGGACTCAAAGGGTGTTGTAAATGGCTTCACATCCAGCTGGATGAATGTCTCAAGTGGGGTACCACAGGGCTCCGTCCTGGGACCTGTATTGTTCAACATCTTTATCAATGATTTAGATGAAGGAATTGAGGGTAAACTGATTAAATTTGCTGATGACACAAAGCTAGGAGGGATAGCTAATACTAGAGAAGAGAGAGAGAGGATTCAAAAAGACCTAAATAAACTGGAGCAGTGGGCAGCAACTAACAGAATGGTTTTTAACAGGGAAAAATGCAAAATACTACATCTGGGCAATAAAAATAAAAAAAGCATATACAGAATGGGAGGAATAGAGCTAAGCAACAGTACATGTGAAAAAGACTTGGGTATACTAATAGATCATAGACTGAACATGAGTTAACAGTGTGATGCAGCAGAAAAAAGGCAAATACAATTCTGGGATGTATTAACAGAAGCATACAGTCTAAATCACGTGAAGTCATTATCGGTCTTTACTCCTCTTTGGTCAGACCTCATCTGGAATACTGTGTACAGTTTTGGGCACCACATTTTAAAAAAGACATAGACAAACTGGAGCAAGTTCAGAGAAGAGCGACCAGAATGGTGACTGGTCTGCAAACCATGTCCTATGAGGAACGGTTGCAGGATTTGGGAATGTTTAGCTTGCAAAAAAGAAGACTGAGAGGAGACTTAATAGCTGTCTACAAATATGTCAAGGGCTGTCACATTGTAGAAGGATCATCTTTATTCTCATTTGCACAAGGAAAGACTAGAAGCAATGGGATGAAACTAAATGGGAGGAGACACAGATTAGATATTAGAAAAAACTTTTTGACAGTTAGGGTGATTAATGAGTGGAACAGGCTGCCACGAGAGGTGGTTAGTTCCCCTTCAATGGACGTCTTCAAACAGAGGCTGGACAGACATCTGTCTGAGATGATCTAGTGAATCCTGCTTTGAGCAGGGGGTTGGACCAGATGACCCAGGAGGTCCCTTCCAACTCTACCATTCTATGATTCTATGACTAAGGTCCCAAATTATTTTTCATGACCAGAGAGAAGGATGATCATACAATGTCCCTCATCGCTGAGATAAATGGGAACACCTATTACCACACTTGCCACCACACCAGGGCAAGTGGGAAGAGCAAGGCTAAGCACCAGAATTGGCGCATCTTATTGATGCGCCATTTCTGGGGCCACTGATGGCTGACATTATTAGCCTGGGAGGGGGCCAATATTCCGCTGGTGGGACGGCTTGTATACTTTTTTTGATCAAAAATAGTTCACTAAGTACCCTATATTTATTATGCAACTTTGCTTTACATTTATATATAATGATGGTAGGGTATGAGATATATTTTTGTCTTTTGTAGGTTTTGCTTCTTTTTGCTAGTGTGAACATGCTCCTATTTCTTGCATGTCTACCATCTTAGACCTCAGTTCACATTGCTTGGTTTTTTGTCTTGTTTGCATTCTGTGCAATTTAAGGGTGTGGCATCCCCTTTGTTGAGCTGATTAGTATATATGTAGCTTACCACGGGCCTGGGTGGTCTGGAGTTGGGACCCGGTCCTATTTGTCTGCCCTTTTATATGCATTACTTCAACTTTGATATACAGTAAGGTTTTTAATATAGACAGTATAGGTACCGTCCCAATTTAGGGTCACCTTGCCGCTGGTGGGACGGCTTGTATACTTTTTTTGATCAAAAATAGTTCACTAAGTACCCTATATTTATTATGCAACTTTGCTTTACATTTATATATAATGATGGTAGGGTATGAGATATATTTTTGTCTTTTGTAGGTTTTGGCTGTCTGTTTAGCCTTTGCTGGTTACCATTTATAGGGGGCCCCTATACGTCATTTTTTTTCTGGGGTCCCCTGTAAAATAACCAGTAAAGGCTAACCTAACAGCTGTGAGCTGTTAATAATAGCCAGGGAACATTTAGGGCTAATGGCCCATTTCCCTGGCTATTGATATCAGCCCCCAACGGGCGGCTTTCCCTCTGCTGGTTATGAAAAATTGTCTGGAGACCACACATTTTTTTTTATTTAATTCTTTATTTTACACACAATGTACACAGTGAGTGCTGAATACAACTCCCATCCCAAGTCACAATGACTCCACAGCGCCTACACACAAGATCACTGCTGAAAAAAATATAGCCGTGAGAAAAAAAACCTGCGCCTTGCGTTATAGGTGATTTGCGCATGCGCGGGATCTGGAAAACGAGACTGCACGTCACAGGGCACTGTGACGTGCTGGGAAGGGGGTGGGGGAACATTGTAATTAGCAAAGTAGGAGGGGATTTCTTCCCATCCCCCGGCCCGCAAGAATGAGAAAACGACTGAATAAAAAGACATTTCAAAGCAACCAGACCTGTAATATGAGGCATATAGGTATATATACTGTAGATTCACATTTCTATCACCTGTATGCCCATGTTAGAGGTCTGATAAGTCCCAGGGGGTGACAGATTCTCTTTAAGTACACAACCACGTCAAGGGGTAGGGATGATATTCTTACACAGGGCATAGGTTTTACTGTTTGTGCATTTAATGAATTTGCGTAGTTTGTCCTCCTGTTTTGTGAGTCAACAAGCCACAGGTTCCACACAATGGTTAATCAACATATTTAGCAAAATTCATTGTTCTTACTCTGAGTCACTGTCCTTCTTGACCCAAAGAAACACACAAGTTCTAAAGTTAACACAAACACAATAGTGTATTTCTCTTGGCTTAACAAATCTAACCGTGTGGCTGATTAAGATTATAAGCTATATCATCACACATAGTCTACATGTCTAGCTGTCCTCCTCCAATAGCCTTATATGGCCAAAAATTATTAACGACATAGCACACGATGACTCCATCTGCACCCTTATAATCAATGGACCTGTAATTGCAAACACCCAAATCCTGTTTTGCGAGGGGTTCGGACGTAAGTCCCGATGGGGCCACTGAATGTGGGAAAGAACGCAGTGTGAAAAGGCCCATAGAGTGACATCTTTATTGCAGAATTTCTGCATCAGAAGATTTTTTAATACATCAGAATTAAGTTATTCATGGAAACCCAATTCAAATGTATTGTATGGAACCAACAAATTTACAGTATGGTATGTGAATGTGCCCTTCCATTGCATATATTCCAATCAGGGCCATAATACCCATATAGCTGTTCTGCCTAATACCAGATGTGCCAGTGGGGCATTTGGCACTGTATTATTTTATCATGGGAACCACGTTTTATCACTTTGGCAAACCACATGGACGTCAGGTGGCACAGTGACATCACTCCATTTCTCTGTGCAAGCCACAGACCGCAGTAAAGAGGAGGAAAAAAAAGGTGAGCTTCGGTTTATTTTTATTATCAAGGCATAGAGGTGGCAATTTTACTTTATAGGGGCACAGAGGTGGGCACTATTGGAATATGGAAACAATAAGGGGGTACTATTAACATATGGAGTGACAGAGGAGAAACTATTATTATATGGAGGCACAGAGCGGGCACTATTACTCAGTGAAATCATAGAGGGGGCACTATTACTCAGTGAAGTCATAGAGGGGCCACTATTACTCAGTGAAGTCATAGAGGGGGCACTGTTACTTAGTGAAGTCATAGAGGGGGCACTATTACTCAGTGAAGTCATAGAGGGGGCGCTATTACTCAGTGAAGTCATAGAAGGGGCACTATTACTCAGTGAAGTCATAGAGGGGGCACTGTTACTCAGTGAAGTCATAGAGGGGGCACTATTACTCAGTGAAATCATAGAGGGGGCACTGTTACTCAGTGAAGTCATAGAGGGGGCACTATTACTCAGTGAAGTCATAGAGGGGGCACTGTTACTCAGTGAAGTCATAGAGGGGGCACTGTTACTCAGTGAAGTCATAGAGGGGGCACTGTTACTCAGTGAAGTCATAGAGGGGGCACTATTACTCAGTGAAGTCATAGAGGGGGCACTATTACTCAGTGAAGTCATAGAGGGGGCACTATTACTCAGTGAAGTCATAGAGGGGGCACTGTTACTCAGTGAAATCATAGAGGGGGCACTATTACTCAGTGAAATCATAGAGGGGGCACTATTACTCAGTGCAGTCATAGAGGGGGCACTGTTACTCAGTGAAGTCATAGAGGGGGCACTATTACTCAGTGAAGTCATCGAGTGGGCACTGTTACTCAGTGAAGTCATAGAGGGGACACTATTACTCAGTGAAGTCATAGAGGGGGCACTGTTACTCAGTGAAATCATAGAGGGGGCACTGTTACTCAGTGAAGTCATAGAGGGGGCACTGTTACTCAATGAAGTCATAGAGGGGACACTGTTACTCAGTGAAGTCATAGAGGGGGCACTGTTACTCAGTGAAGTCATAGAGGGGGCACTATTACTCAGTGAAGTCATCGAGTGGGCACTGTTACTCAGTGAAGTCATAGAGGGGGCAGTGTTACTCAGTGAAATCATAGAGGGGGCACTATTACTCAGTGAAGTCATAGAGGGGGCACTGTTACTCAGTGAAGTCATAGAGGGGGCACTATTACTCAGTGAAGTCATCGAGTGGGCACTATTACTGAGTGAAGTCATTGAGGGGGCACTATTACTGAGTGAAGTCATTGAGGGGGCACTATTACTGAGTGAAGTCATTGAGGGGGCACTATTACTAGGTGGATGCACAATTTGGCAATTGGGGAAAAAGAATAGACAATCTAATGGGTGGAAATATGACTCTCAATGATCAGCTGTTTGAAGGGGCCACAGCGGAAGGGGGCTACAGCCTAGGCGAGCGGAACAACTTCTGCCCTGTTTACCTACACACTGTATTTATAGTGTCTGTCCTGGCTATTGCAGCAATGTGCTATTCGTATTGCACTTTATATTGCCCAGTACAACCAGTTCTGATGTTCTATGTGTTCTAACTTCTTCCTGTTCTTAAATGTAGCTGCATAGCGTGTGCTGCGCTGAAAAGTAATATTTGAAATGAAAAGAGACCAAGCACATATCTCTTCTGTCAGTTCTAATTTGCTGTGGCCTAATTTTATAAAACAGGAATTTGTACTTATAAATAATAATGATAATAAATGACTTTGATTATTTCTTCTTGCTACATCCAACACAACAAGTACTAGTTTATTAAAAATATATTGGTGTCTATAAAATATTCACGTGTACCCAATGAATGAATGACTGTCTATACAATGCTATGACAGTCTTATTCTTAAGTCTCTTATTACTGCATATTTCTCTGACAATGATTTTAAAGGGAATTAATAAAAATGTTATAACTGCATTTATTGAAAATTGAAACAAACTAAGCTCATATTACAAATGTAAAAAAACAATAGCTTAAACTTAAAGGGGTTGTCCGGTGCAAATAGATAAGTCTGCAGTCACTCTGCTCACTGTTTGCTGGTGTGACGCCTCTTCTCGGAAGCCCCTTGTTTACCCTGGGAGATGGGGGACTCGGAGTCGGGTCCTGTGATGAAGAGATGGGGTGCAGCCGTGGTCCGGACCCGCTCCGTCCCCAGGGCCGTCACATTAAAAAGGATGGTGTGGGCTTATCCGGGTTGAGTGTCTGGTTACGACTACGCCACCTGTGGCACCTGGTGAAGGCCACCAGCGCCGCCACAGTCCGCTGAGGCATGGTGGTATGGCGGCCGTCGTTGTTACTACTCCCCACAGTCGGAGTAAGGCCTCAGGGCAGAGAGACAGGATGGAGGGGGTAGTAGTAGAGGAGACCGGGTGCTGCGTAATGCGGTGTAGTGCAGAATAAAGAGTCCGGAGGCCATAGGGGTGAACTTCCATGGCTTTACTCACATAAGAGATGGCAGAAGGAAGGCGACTCCCTGCTCCTCGCGGAGTTCTGCGGTCACCAGAGACGAAGGGGGTCCGACAACCTCCGAGTAAGTCCAGTGTTCAATCAGGACCCCGCACCAGAGTGTTCCTAGACTACAGACCGAGTGCTTTCCTGTCTGAGTGTGTAAATAGGCCGGGTCTCCCTCTGCACTCCTCTCAGAAACAGGGCACGGGTGGCAGCTCCGCTCCTTCCGATACCCGGTGGGATCCTCAGGGCCTACCGGGCTTTCCCGACCAGGACGTAGAGTAGCAAGGTCGGGTGTCGGGGGCCGGTACCCCTCTTGGAGCCGGAATCCCTCTGAGTATATCAGGTGGTGAGGACAGGTGGCGTATACCGCTCCGTCTGCATCCTCCCTGGGATCCATTTGCGGTGGAGCTACACTCCTAAGCTCCGGGCCTTCTTGGTCGTGGTCCTTGACCGGGTTGAGACATTCCTTGTCTACAACCTGCCCCTCGACCCAAGGCCAAGGTACGAGGGCTGTGTCTCCATCCGCTGCAGGTCCACACAGGATCCACGCTCAGGGAGGGCGATCACAATACAAAGACCGAGAACCAAAAATGGCTTTTTATTAAATATGAAATTTAAAGTGTCACTAAAATGTGAGTCCTCCACCCTCACCCACTAAATGGTTCCCCCAGCTCTTGGTTCCCCAGTCTCCCTGTAACCAGGAGGGCAGCAGCTAGTGCATTCTAGCCCCCTCTGGTGGAGAAATGTGGTGTTGGATGTGGAGGTGGAGTCCTGATCATCACACTGTTCTTACCTCAGAGGAGGAACACTACACTCTATTAAAGAAGTGCAGCATCCCTGTGGCGGTCGAACCCTCAGGGGCGCCACATTGGCCCTTCATAGTTAAACAACTTCATACATATATTGCTGATTTCTCAGTTACAATTTACTGAAAAAGGGACAAAAAATCAATAAAAGACAATTTTGAAAAAATAGCAGCCATATTTGTAATACCATGTCCAGATTCAAATGCACAATAGAATACAGCAGGTCTCCCGTAAAAAAAGACGGGGAAAGCACGGGTGCAAAATACTAATACAACAACCACTTACTAACCCAACAAACATCTGTGCGGTGGCTGCCAGTATTCAAAATGCACACAGGTCTGCATAGGGTGTCATTCACACCATTACGTAAGATGTACCAATGGCTGGCTGCCAATAACATATGTGCACCCACAGGACAGACACCCCACATTACCCAGCCACCATTAGAGGACTGAAAAATTAGTAGCCATACTTGCAATACCATGTCCAGATTCAAGTTATACCATGTGTTACAGATCCGGGTGGTGGAACCTCTGTGCTGCGGTGCAAGGAGGGACCAGAGGGGCGTAACTAGGTATCAACTCGGACTGACCAAGGTCGCACGGCGGCTCAATCGACTCCGTGAACCAGGGAAGGACCGAGCAGAGGGACCAGGTGCTACTCTGGACCAGTCCTTGTATGAGAGCAGGTGACTCCCATGGGTCAGAAGGCAGGGACTGACCGGTACAGCAGATGAGCACGACAGGCAGGCTGATGGGTGATCCGGGTAGACGGACTGGCAGACACCACGGGTAACTGGCAGAAGCCTCCAGGTAGGCTGGCTGGTAGGCACGGCAGGTAACAAGCAGGAGCCTTCAGGGAGGCTGGCTGGTAGGCACGGCAGGTAACTGGTACGTTCTCCGGGCAGGCAAGCCTGGCCCATAGACAGACTGTCGGGTTTGGACTGTAAGCAGACTGTCGGGCAGGACTGGTAGTCAGGCTGGCGGACTGGACTGGTAGGCTGGCGGACTGGACTGGTAGTCAGGCTGGCGGGCTGGACTGGTAGTCAGGCTGACGGACTGGTAGTCAGGCTGGCAGACTGGACTGGTAGTCAGGCTGGCGGACTGGTAGTCAGGCTGGCAGACTGGACTGGTAGTCAAACTGGCGGGCTGGACTGGTAGTCAGATTGCAGCGGGACCTGAGGGCTGAAGCAGAGTTTAGAACACAGAGCTATAACCTTGCACAGGCACCTCCATTTTGGAGGAGGTGCCTTTTATATGAGAAGTCCTCCGGCCATTGGCCGGGGACTCCTTGGGACGGCGCGCGCGGCCCCTTTAAGAGGGAGGGAGCGCGCGCGCGCACACCCTAAGCACAGTGCCCGGGAAGCTGCGCGCGCCCGCAGCAGCAGGAGAGCAGGAAGACGCCGGGACAGGAGCGCGGCGGTAAGGGGGACGGCATCTCTGCCTGTCAGGTAGCAGAGACGCCGATGCTACAGTACCCCCCCCTTTATGCACCCTCTTTTTTAGCACCTGGCACACCCACCGATCAGCTCTTATTTGCTCTGACAGCTGCTGGATGCAAACATAATGAACGGAGCTGCAAAGCACAGCTCTATTCAATGTAGAGCGGCCATACTTTAGATATGAGCTGTTCTGCAGTACCTGGCTGCTCCTGCTACAAATTGAATGGAGCTGGTCTTTGCAGTTCTATTCAAAGTACTTACATCTGGCCACTCTGAGCAAATAACAGCTGATCGGTGAGGATGCCAAGTGTCCAACCCCCATCCATCTAATATTGATGACCTATTTTATGGAATCAATATGTTGTACCTGAACAATCCCTTTAACAATAAGCTATATTACGGAGGCGATGGTTCTTAGGGAGAATATACTGCACTTTGAAGGCACTGAAAGTGGTTATGGTACAGTTATACACTACCATGAGGCTATGCCTTTTGGTTGTACAGCTGTAAAGGGATCAGATTATGTATTTAATAATCTATTAAACAGGTATGGTGACCATATTATGGGGATGCTACAAACTTGCTCCAGACAGTTTTGTTGATAATATTCCTTTAAGACATTAAGCTGAAGCATCCGCTATCTTTTCAGCTCGCCATTTAATTAAGCCTGTTATCTAGTAAAATAAGATGAAAACTTATCAGCTTGATGCCATTACAGAGCTTTAAAACACAAATGTGTTGGGAGCAGTTATTCATGCGGACGTAGCCTTCAATCCCCTGCGTGTTTGTTTATTCTATCTATTAGATGTAATGAGATGCAGTTCACTTTCCGGATGCAATAAAACATTGCTGTGTTTATAAAATATAGCAAGGTCCCAGCATACAGGTCGAATATCCTGCAAAATCGTTCTCTTCCTGACATAATGATTCAGGGTAAAAACTTTCCATACCCAAAGATTTTAATATGGAAAAGTGCTACTATTACTAAGATGGAAATGTATGTATGTATGTATCTATCTATCTGTCCATCTTTCATTGGAATTGGTTTAACATAATTAAGTCTTTATAGTTTAACCCCTTAATGACCGGAGCATTTTTTCGTTTTTGCATTTTCGTTTTTTGCTCCCCTTTTTCCCAGACCCAGCCCAGAACTTTTTTATTATTTATTTTAAATATGGCTGTGTGAGGGCTTATTTTTTGCGGGACAAGTTATACTTTTGAAGGACCCCATTGGCTTTACCATATCATGTACTGGAAAACGGGAAAAAAAATCCAAGTGTGGTGAAATTGCAAAAAAAGTGCAATTTCACAGTTGTTTTTTGTTTTTTGTTTTGTTTTTTACCACGTTCACTGAATGCTAAAAGTGACCTGCCATTATTATTCTCCAGGTCATTTGGTAAAAAAAAAATGGCGCCATTTTCCCATACCTAAAGATTCTCCATTTTTTGGGATCTGGGGCCGGATGAGGGCTTATTTTTTGCGCGCCGAGCTGACGTTTTTATTGATACCATTTTGGGGTAGATAAGATGTTTTGATCGCCCATTATTGCATTTTATTGCAATGTTGCAGTGACCAAAAAAACATAATTCTGGCGCTTAGAATTAGGGGGTGATTTAAACTTTTATATATTTTTTATTTTTATTATATTTTTAAAAATATTTTTTTTACACTTTTTGCATGCTTCTATCGTCTCCTTAGGAGACTTGAAGCTACAATTATCTGATTGCCTCTGTTACACACAGGAGATGATCAGATCGCCTGTGTGTAGCAGATTTGCTTACTTGCTATTGGTGGCGCTCATAGCAATCTGGCAGTGACAACCACAGGGGTCTCCTGCAGACCCCGGGTTGTCATGCCGACCCATAGGCAACCCACGATCATGTTATGGGGTGCAATGGGTGTGGCCAATGATGCGCTTCCCGGAAGCGCGAGTTGAATGCTACTGTCAGAGATTGACAGCGTCATTTAACTAGTTAACAACTGCGGGTGGATCACGATTCCACCAGCTTCTGTTGCAGGCTCATGTCAGCTGTATAGATCAGCTGACATGTGCCCGGAAAGTAGCTGGCTCAGCGCCGGAGCCTGCACCAAACGGGGTTATGACGTGTGGCATACTATTACGCTCCACGTCAGAAAGGGGTTAAACCATATATCAGCAGCATTATAGTGATAGAAATAGAAAAAAGCACTAAATTAATGTTCTAAATTAAACACCAAAAATGAGAAATAATGTAATGTTTTATCATGTTACACAAATTATTTATAATATAATATTAATACTCACCTCTATGTTGCATAACCTTGTCCTTGCCTGTTCCGGGTCTTATGGTTAGGATTAGTGATGAGCGAGTGACGCGCCCCTGGGCCTACTTGGTGTAGCGTTGCGCACGCGGGGACTACCCGGAGCCGGGCCTGTTGGGGGTAGTAGTCTCGTGGCGGTGACCCGGTCCGTGCCCAGGGAGTCAGACTAAGTGGCGGTATATTAGCAGTAGATGTAGGACGACTACGCCACCCGTTGAATGCAGCTATGGAGCTGCCGCTGCAGGGCAGACCGCTGAGGCCGGTGGAAGGATGGTGCAGCGTGGATGGTATAACCCCCAACGGGAGGGGTATGGCCTCAGGGCAGCCGACGTGGATGATGGGGGTAGTAGGAACCACTCAGAGACGTTGCGGTGTAGTTCAGGGTCTTTACTGGTGACAAAGATAGACCCTCCCGGAGTACTGGCTAGCGGTCGGGGCCTGGTCAGTCCTTGAGCAGATGGGATCCCCCTTGGCCAGGCGGAGTTGTAGGCCTCCCCAACTAATTGTACTCTTCTGGCTTCCTTGCTAGAGGCGGGTAAAGGTAGCCCACGTCCCTGAGTGTACCGTGTGGTGCTCACCCGTATGGCCGGTGACTCGGGGCCTTCTAGTGGCTTCCGCTCCACGACGGCGGTGCTGGTCCCACGCGTGTGACCGTGCCTTCGGGTTTCTTGGCCAGGGGACCTGAAATCCCCTGCCGGGCGGTTTCTGCTGCTGGGTCTGGGTTAATCCCCACAGCCTTGGACTCCGGGTCCGGTGGTAACTCTTCAATCAGGGCGAGCTCTTCAGCTGCCAGCCCCTGATTCCTTTTAGCACTGCTCCCACTGAGCTCCTGATCTTTCTTTCCTATGCTGCTTCTCTTCTTCTCTCTGTACTCTTTTCTCTCTAACCCTGCCTCAGCCCCAGTTTTATATAGGGGAAGTTCTTCCCCTCCCAGGACTGGGCAGGAGGTGTGGCATGCATAGGATTCCTGACCAAGAGACCTCCCACCTGCTCTCAGACATAACGTTGCTATTACTGTGGAGACCAGACCCCTGGGGTGCCACATTCCCCCCTAGTGAAAGTTAGTACTCCGGGACTAAACATACTTTTGTAAACATAACAAGGTGCAAACAATAACATTCTAATAGAGACAACACATAAGGTGGTCACGGCGTGTCCGCAACCGGGTGTAACTTTTGAGGAAAACAAGGGTGTCCATTTCACCAACACAGGGAGACGTAACCAGGTAGGGGTCTGTCCTGCCCCGAGTCCTTAACAGTCTTTAGTCCGTCCTGGGTTACGCTCCAACTATATACACAAAGGATTCCCGGTAAATCCACCAAAGACTCCTACAAATAACTAGAAACACATAATTATACACAAGCAACAATAAACAGGGAAACATTAATAAAATAGCTTGAATATTTAGATCCTCCACCGTATGGGCAACTGGCCTTTTGTGACCCTAGTGGACCTACGGAGCTGGCTGACTGGTCCTGAGCTACAGGGTATAGGAGCTGTCAAGGGTAAGCTGGGCAGCCGTCTACGGACTCTTTGGCTCACTAGGGGTATGGCAGACTCACTATAAGCAGAGGGTTGATTCTCCTGGTCTGCTTGTGTGGGGTCTTCTGCCTCCTGGACCGGCTGTTCTTCCAGCTCTACCTGTGTCTCCGTAGGCACTTGGGATGCTGGTTGGAGGAACGTGAGGACGGGTACCACAACAGCACCATTGACTTGAGTCCAAGACCGAGGGAAGTCTCCGAGCACAGTACGAACCATATCTTCCCTTTCCTCTACGGGTCGAGGGTCTTCTTGTTCCTCTTCAGGGTTCCGTAGCTGTTCGGGACACTTCTTCAGGTGATCCCGGGATACAATGGCTGTGGTTTCCCCTCCGTCTTTACTGATTGTACAGATCTTTGGGTTGTCGTGGCTTGAGGGCAGTACGGTGTACGGGTCCTTCTCCCACTGGTCGTCCAACTTGTGGAGCCGTCTTTTCCTCTTCAAGACCTGCTCTCCGGGCACCAGGGGAACAGCGGGAGCATACTGGTTGTAAGTTTTCTCTTGTCTTTCCCTAGCTTGACAGAGACTTCGCTCCACGCTCTCCTGTACTTTCCGGTACTGCTGCTGCCTCTCTGTGTCCCAGTCTGCTTCCGGTGAAGTGTCCTCGGGTGTCAGGACTCCCATCTCCAGATCAACAGGAAGCTTACCAGGTCTCGCCCTCATTAGGTAAGCCGGGGTGCAGTTGGTGGAACCCACAGGGATGTGGTTGTATAGGTCCACCAGGTCGGGCAGCTTTTCAGGCCACAGACTACGTTCTTCCAGGGGCAATGTTTTCAGAAGATCTATCACCACCTGGTTCATTTTCTCACAAAGTCCATTAGTTTGCGGGTGATAGGGTGTTGTTCTTATCTTCCGGCAGCCATACAGGGTGCAGAACTCCTGGAAGACTTCCGCTTCAAAGGCAGGCCCCTGGTCCGTCAGCACCTGCTCCGGGTATCCGTGCGGACGGCAGAAGTGCTGCTGGAAGGCTCTAGCTGCTGTTTGAGCCGTTAAGTCCTTAACGGGGACGACAACCAAGAACCGGGAGTAGTGATCCACGATGGTTAACGCGTAGACGTAGCCACTTCCGCTTGGGGTCAGTTTTACATGATCCAAGGCTACCAGTTCCAACGGCTGTCTGGTGATGATGGACTGCAGGGGAGTCTTCTGGCTGGCACGGTCCCTCCTTCTTAGGTTGCATGGGCCACAGTCTCTGCACCACCTCTCGATGGTTCCTCTCATGCCTACCCAATGGAACCGCCCGCGCAGCAGCAACTCCAGCTTCTTCCATCCGAAGTGCCCAGCTCCGTCGTGGTATGCCTCCATCACCATAGCTGCGTCTCTTCTTGGCACCACTACTTGCCAGATTAGTTCATGCGTCCGGGAGTTAACCATTCTGCGGCACAACTTCCCCTTGTAAAGGAACAGTCGACTCTTCTCAGCCCACAGTTGCTTGGCTTCCTCCGGAGCATCTGGGTCAAGGCGTGCATCTGGCCGAGTCAGCATCTCCTTTACCAGTCGGACGGCAGGGTCACTGTCTTGCGTCTCCGCCCAGTTGTAATGAGGTAATGGGTTGAACGTAGCGGATTGCTTACTCCTTACACGGTGGGAATACTGGATAGTCCCATGACAGGTGGAACGCGGGGAGTTCAACTTCTTCCAGTTCCTCTGAATCTTCCCCTACGTCCGGTAGGTTCGGCATCCTGGACAGGGCGTCCGCGTTGGTATTGGAGCGTCCTGCCCGGTATTTGATTGTAAACTCATAGTTGGACAAGCGGGCCATCCATCTCTGCTCTAGGGCACCGAGTCTTGCAGTGTCCAGGTGTGTCAACGGGTTGTTATCCGTGTACACGGTGAACCGGGAAGCAGCGAGGTAGTGCTTAAAGCGTTCGGTGACTGCCCACACCACTGCCAGGAACTCTAGCTTAAATGAGCTGTAATTCTCAGGGTTTCTTTCGGTGGGTCGCAGTTTTCGGCTGGCGTAAGCAATTACCCGTTCCTTCCCCTGCTGGATCTGGGACAGTACGGCTCCTAGCCCGATGTTACTGGCGTCGGTGTAGAGGATAAAGGGCTGGCTATAATCAGGGTACGCCAGGATTTCATCCCCCGTGAGGGCCATCTTCAGCTGGCGGAAGGACTCTTCTTCCAGCTTCTCCCATCTGAAGGGTGGCTTCTGGTTCTTGGCCTTCCTGGACTGGCCTATCAGGAGGTCCTGCATAGGAGCTGCCTTTTTGGTGAAACCGGGAATGAACCTTCGGTAGTAGCCTACCAACCCGAGGAACTGCCTCACTTCCTTTACGCTGGAGGGGCTTGGCCATTCCTTAATTGCGGTGATCTTATCAGGGTCGGGAGCCACTCCGTCAGCACTCACCACGTGTCCCAGGTACTGCACCTTTGGCTTCAGGAGGTGACACTTGGAGGGTTTCACCTTTAGGCCGTAACTTGTCAGAGCTTCGAACACTTCCGCCAGGTGTTTCAGGTGGTCCTCGTAGGTCTTGGAATAGACGATGACATCGTCCAGGTATAACAGGACCGTCTCAAAGTTTCGGTGTCCCAGACAGCATTCCATCAATCGCTGGAAGGTTCCTGGTGCGTTGCAGAGTCCGAACGGCATGCAGGTAAACTCGCTAAGTCCCATCGGGGTGGTGAATGCGGTCTTCTCCTGGTCCGCCTCTGCTACAGGAACCTGCCAGTACCCGCTAGTGAGATCCAAAGTGGAGAAGAAGTTAGCAGATTTTAAAGCGGCCAAAGACTCCTCTGGGGTACGCATCTTTGTGTGTGATACGGTTGATTTTCCGGTAATCTACACACATTCTCATGGTGTTGTCTTTCTTTTTGACTAAAACTAGTGGGGCTGCCCAGGGGCTACAGCTATCCCTGATTACTCCAGCCTCCTTCATGTCTCTAAGCATCCCCTTGGCGTGTTGGTAGTGTGCAGGAGGTACGGGTCGGTATCTCTCCTTTATGGGAGGATGGTCTCCCGTGGGGATGTGGTGTTCTACCCCCTTTACTCGCCCGAAGTCTAACGGGTGTTTACTAAACACTCTCTCGTACTCTTGAACCACCCGATAGACTCCCTGTTTCTGGTGTGAGGGAGTGGAGTCAGTACCCAGATGTAGTTGCTGACACCAGTCCTCCATTGGTTTCTTAGAGCCGTTACCTTCCTCCGGGTAAGATGGAGGCAAGGGTTCCACAGACTGTATAGAATTTTGGTTGATAGTATATAATTTGGCTAGCGTAGCATACCGGGGCAGGTATACTTCCCTTTTCCCGATATTTATTATACGAACGGGCACCCTCCCATGGCGTACATCAACTACCCCCCGTGCTGTCAAAATGGTGGGCCTACTGTCTGAGTAGACGGGTTCTACCATTGCTTGGTAGTCTCTACCTCTTAGACCAATAGCTGCCCGGCACCAAATCATCATTTCACTTTTCGGGGGCATGGCAATAGGGAAAGGGTCACACATTCTTACGCTACCAATCTCACCACCGGAGAGTTCCACCTGTTGCCGTCGCATCAGTGACCGGATCTCTTTCTGGAGCACTCGCTGCTGGCCGGAGCTGGCGTTCTTGGCAACCTGCTGTAAAATGAAAATCACCTCTGCAAGACAATTTTCAATCACATTAGTTCCTAGAGTTATCTTTGGGTGACTCTCGCGCTTGTCAATGTCTACAATGATCAGTCCCTGTGCTGCCAGTTCGACTCTACCGATTTTAATGGTCATTTCTTTAAATCCGATCTGTGGCACGGGCTGACCATTACTGGCGATGATACTCAAGTCGTCGTCTGGATAGCGGGTTATATCCGAGTCATTCCAGTACTGCTTGAAGAGCACGTATGGGATGGTGGTGACCTGTGACCCGGTGTCCAGTAGGGCACTCATAGGGATGCCATCCAGTACCACAGGCAAGACTGGACGTCCTCCCACATATTTGTCGCGCCAGTTCAATGGGCCTGGTGATCTTTTTCCTGGGGGTTGGCCCTCTACCCCAGGTTGTGCCAGTTTAAAGGACAGTACCTTGCCATATGTCCGGGTTGATTGCAGCGGCGGCAGATAGGTTGTCCGTCCTCGTTGTACCGGTCGCTGGGTCTTCCTCTGGCCGGTGGGGTCCTCCTTGGTCGACGCCACGGGATGTCCTCCGGTCCGGATGCCAGCTGGATCTTCCCTGGAGTGGAAACCTGTAAAGACTGCACAGTTCGGGTTAGCGCAGCAACGCTTTTAGCTAGCTCTTGGACCTGATGGTGCAGGTCCGGAGCCGGGTCATTGTTCAAAGCCTGCGCATCAGCTCCCACAGGCCCTGCCGACAAGGGCGCCGCCTCCTGGTGGTAAGCGGTAGTAGGGCGCCTGTGGGTCACCACGCCACCCGGTGCCGGTTCTCGGAGCACCCGGATGGCTCTGTCCTTGAACTGTGCAAAGTCCAGATGAGGATCCTGTAAGGCCATTGCCCGCAACTGGGTTCGGTGGGCATTGCAATATAGTCCCTCTATAAATTGTTCGGTCAACAGCCTGTCCTCATTTCCCACACCGTCAGGGTCGGTCTGCTTAATGGCTCTCAGGGCCTCTTGTAGGTTTAGTGCATAGTCCCTTATACTCTCATGTGCTCGCTGCTTGCACCCATAGAATCTAAGCTTAATCTCGGCTGAGGTGCGGGTCTCAAAGGTGTCCCTCAGCCGGGTTAGTATCCCTGCGACAGTCCTCCTCCCAGGTGGCCAGGACTTTACCTCCCTTTGGGCTGCCCCGGTTAGTTGGGCCACCAGGATGCTCACTTTTTGCTCTTCTGTGAGGGGGTACACCTGGAAGAGGCTATCCAGCTTTTCTTTAAAGTCATTCAGGGTATGTGACTCCCCTGAGTACTGGGGTAGCCAGGCTGCTCCCGGGATATAGGGCATGGTGAAAGGCATGACTGCAGCAGCGGTGGCGCTGGCGGGGGTTGAGGCAGTGAAGCTCTCCTCTGTATCCGACATCTTTCTCCCCCCCTAGTGGACCGTGGCCTACCTTGCGATGATCCTCTTCCGTAGGCCGCGGCTCCGCAGTGCATCGTCAGGGTTGAGGACCTTCCGTCACGCTCCTGTGACGTCGGCGTCTGCTGGGCTCCTTCCAGGACCTTACGCAACGTCCGGACGTGAGGCGGGGCTTCAGTTCTCGCGCGCTTTCGGAGTCCACGCCCCTCTTCTTCCCGCGCGGCGTCTTCAAGATGGCGTCCAACGGCGGGAAAACTCCACGGAAGGCGGGAAGAAGGCAGAAGATGGCGCCGGATGGCGGGAAAACTTCGCGGATGGCGGGAAGAAGGTAGAAGATGGCGCCGGATGGCGGGAAACCTCCACGGATGGCGGGAATCTTCACCACTGGTAAGTTTGAACAGTCTTTTTCAGGCACGCAGTACCCGGTGGTTGCGGGCACGAAATCCTGCCGACTACGCCAAAGTTGACGCGCCCCTGGGCCTACTTGGTGTAGCGTTGCGCACGCGGGGACTACCCGGAGCCGGGCCTGTTGGGGGTAGTAGTCTCGTGGCGGTGACCCGGTCCGTGCCCAGGGAGTCAGACTAAGTGGCGGTATATTAGCAGTAGATGTAGGACGACTACGCCACCCGTTGAATGCAGCTATGGAGCTGCCGCTGCAGGGCAGACCGCTGAGGCCGGTGCAAGGATGGTGCAGCGTGGATGGTATAACCCCCTACGGGAGGGGTATGGCCTCAGGGCAGCCGACGTGGATGATGGGGGTAGTAGGAACCACTCAGAGACGATGCGGTGTAGTTCAGGGTCTTTACTGGTGACAAAGATAGACCCTCCTGGAGTACTGGCTAGCGGTCGGGGCCTGGTCAGTCCTTGAGCAGATGGGATCCCCCTTGGCCAGACGGAGTTGTAGGCCTCCCCAACTAATTGTACTCTTCTGGCTTCCTTGCTAGAGGCGGGTAAAGGTAGCCCACGTCCCTGAGTGTACCGTGTGGTGCTCACCCGTATGGCCGGTGACTCGGGGCCTTCTAGTGGCTTCCGCTCCACGACGGCGGTGCTGGTCCCACGCGTGTGACCGTGCCTTCGGGTTTCTTGGCCAGGGGACCTGAAATCCCCTGCCGGGCGGTTTCTGCTGCTGGGTCTGGGTTAATCCCCACAGCCTCGGACTCCGGGTCCGGTGGTAACTCTTCAATCAGGGCGAGCTCTTCAGCTGCCAGCCCCTGATTCCTTTTAGCACTGCTTCCACTGAGCTCCTGATCTTTCTTTCCTATGCTGCTTCTCTTCTTCTCTCTGTACTCTTTTCTCTCTAACCCTGCCTCAGCCCCAGTTTTATATAGGGGAAGTTCTTCCCCTCCCAGGACTGGGCAGGAGGTGTGGCATGCATAGGATTCCTGACCAAGAGACCTCCCACCTGCTCTCAGACATAACATTGCTATTACTGTGGAGACCAGACCCCTGGGGTGCCACACAAGCATGCTCGTTACTCAAGATTTACCAGCATGCTCGGGTGTTTTCCGAGTATCTTCGGCATGCTCGAATGTTATGTATGAGTCACTCCTTGTGCATGATTTGCGACTGTTTGACAGCTTTAATACATGTGAGGAATGCCTAACAAAGGATTCTCTGGTTCTCTGGTGGGCCAATCCAACCCTGCTAGTTAGGATACCTTATTGGGGGTTGTTAGCCTTAAACAGGTACCCTTCTACTAATAGCCCCGTGACAAAGCCCTGCTTTGGATGAAACACATTGATGATGAGGCATGAGAGTGCACCCATGTGTCAGAACCTGGCACCCCACACCTTACGGTTAGCATTTAGCCTCAGTTCAAATACTAAGCACATGGGCACTCTAAGTAGATGATTACAGTGCTGCATGGGGGACACAGACAGAAGAGTACCCCGATTCTAGTACAATATATGGATCCTTTGCAGTCCCATAGCTTGACATAATGCACAATTCCACCTGCTTGGAGGTAGATATGGGCCCCCTTGCTTCTTGGGCCTCTGTACGGCTCCATAGGTTGCACCAATAGTGTGTCCGTTCCTGCTGTGCTGGCATTTCGAGTACCATAGGCTATTTCCTATAGCTGTGGATGAGCTTGTGGATAAGTAACAGGATATCTTCCGACTGTCAGTGACACCAGTGGAGTGTGTATATTTGTGGCGCAAAAGTATTGCTTAAGATTCTGTAAATGATAAACAATCACTTAACTAAATTAAACCTTGCTTGATTAACCAATGTGGCTATGGCAATATGTAGCTGTACTACCAATTGCAGCTGTGTCATGTGACCGCTGCAGCCAATCAGTGGCCACTAATTGGTTTGCTTGTAGATCATCTTCTAGAATGTGATGAATTCTAATATGAATTATACTGGTAGATTATCCCCTTTTACTTAATCATATCGTATACCAATTAGCCAAATAGCTTCTGACAACAAATGCCCTTTAATTGGTGCACACTCTACGTGTAGTGGTAATACATTTTAAATAATCCTAAAAAATGATGAAACCTTTTAGATTTTTTTCCATTCTATGTATCTATTTATGAGAATCAATTATTTTGCCTTGATTCATCAAGACCAGCATTGGTAACGTTGGTCTTGATGAGGGGACTTGTTGGAGACAGACACTCCTGATTCATTAAGAAGTGCAAGCTTCTTAATGGATCATAAATATCTGAAAAGTGACATGCACCTCCATGTGCCTCTCCAAAAATATTATTCCAGTCAGAGACTGGAGTAAGATTTCTGGCGTAACGTACAGATGAGCTGTGGTGTCACGCACCTATTCTGCCACATTCCGCTCCATCTCCACCCATTTTGGCTGAGCTGGACAAAACTTGAAAACGCTAAATGTCACAAAATTTTTGCTCAACTCTGTATTAAGCAAAAAGCAATTTATGCCAGAATTCTGCCATATTCACTTTGATGAATCAGATCTTTTGTGGTTTGTTGATTATTTTGTATTTGGATGTTTGGGCCAGCAGAAAATTCTCTTTGTATTGTCTAACCAGATATATGACTGAGCATTCATCTGTAAGTATTGACTAATGGTGTGTAAAATATATGAACACCTTTGGGGGCTTTTTCTTGCTATTTAAATGCATAAATATTTGGCTAAAAATTATTTTTGCAACTGGATTTTATTTAAAAATCTGCACTGTTTAGATTTTTCAAGCTATTTTTTTCACTGTACATTACTGACTGCAGAATGAGATAATTTAGAATCCATCAGTGAGGTTTTTCTAATTGGGATTTGTAACTTTTTTAAATTTTTTTCTGAACTCCTCTTAGCTAACTTCTGACTATATCAACGTTTAGAAAAGCTCAGAAAAAGTCAGGTAAAAGAATTCTAAACTCTACATCAGAACATGGTCACTGACATTTTCTCCATCAACTCATTCTGCTGCCAGTACTGTGCATGGAAGCAAGGAGCCTGTAGTAGCCATTGAAACTCAATAGCAGAATATTTAATGAAATGTACTAATAAAAATTATTTTGAACCCAAAATACATAGAAAAATTGTCCTCAAAAGTTTATACAGTATATCCTTTATAGCATTTGGTATGATTGTGACAGGTTGGAAGAAAGTAGTAAAACTATCCTATTTTTCAGCAGATCCTAATACCCTACCCTATTTGTATTTTGCAGATCCTAATAAACTAATGGTGGGAAATTACATTTTCCCGAAGGGCCACGTGAGAGACTGTGACTGTACAGTCATGGCCAAAAGTTTTGAGAATGACACCAAAATTATATTTTCACATGATCTGCTGGCCTGGTTTTTATTAGTGTTTGTCTGATGTTTATATCACATACAGAAATATAATTGCAATCATATTATGAGTACCAATAGGTTATATTGACAGTTAGAATGAGTTAATGCAGCAAGTCAATATTTGCAGTGTTGCCCCTTCTTCTTCAAGACCTCTGTAATTCTCCCTGGCATGCTCTCAATCAACTTTTGGACCAAATCCTGACTGATAGCAGTCCATTCTTGCATAATCAATGCTTGCATTTTGCCAGAATTTGTTGGTTTTTGTTTGTCCACCCGTCTCTTGATGATTGACCACAAGTTCTCAATGGGATTAAGATCTGGGGAGTTTCCAGGCCATGGACCCAAAATCTCTATGTTTTGTTCCATGAGCCATCTAGTTATCACCTTTGCTTTATGGCAAGGTGCTCCATCATGCTGGAAAAGGCATTGTTGGGCGCCAAACTGCTCTTGGACGGTTGGGAGAAGTTGCTCTTGGAGGACATTCTGGTACCATTCTTTATTCATGGCTGTGTTTTTAGGCAAGACTGTGAGTGAGCCGATTCCCTTGGCTGAGAAGCAACCCCACACATGAATGGTTTCAGGATGCTTTACAGTTGGCATGAGACAAGACTGGTGGTAGCGCTCACCTCTTCTTCTCCGAATAAGCTGTTTTCCAGATGTCCCAAACAATCGAAAAGGGGATTCATCAGAGAAAATGACTTTGCCCCAGTCCTCAGCAGTCCACTCCCTGTACCTTTTGCAGAATATCAGTCGGTCCCTGATGTTTTTTCTGGAGAGAAGTGGGTTCTTTGCTGCCCTCCTTGAAACCAGCCCTTGCTCAAAGAGTCTCCGCCTCACAGTGCGTGCAGAAGCACTCACACCAGCCTGCTGCCATTCCTGAGCAAGCTTGGCACTGCTGGTAGTACGATCCCGCAGCTGAAACAGTTTTAAGATACGGTCCTGGCGCTTGCTGGTCTTTCTTGGGTGCCCTGGAGTCTTTTTGACAACAATGGAAGCTCTCTCCTTGAAGTTCTTGATGATGCGATAGATTGTTGACTGAGGTGCAATCTTTGTAGCTGCGATACTCTTCCCTGTTAGGCCATTTTTGTGCAGTGCAATGATGGCTGCACGTGTTTCTTTAGAGATAACCATGGTTAACTGAAGAGAAACAATGATACCAAGAACCAGCCTCCTTTTAAAGTGTCCAGTGATGTCATTCTTACTTAATCATGACTGATTGATCGCCAGCCCTGTCCTCATCAACACCCACACCTGTGTTAATGGATCAATCACTAAAACGATGTTAGCTGCTCCTTTTAAGGCAGGACTGCAATGATGTTGAAATGTGTTTTGGGGGTTAAAGTTCATTTTCTGGGCAAATATTGACTTTGCAAGTACAGTAATTGCTGTTAAACTGATCACTCTTTGACATTCAGGAGTATATGCAAATTGCCATTACAAAAAATGAAGCAGTAAACTTTGGAAAAATTACTATTTGTCTCATTCTCAATACTTTTGGCCATGACTGTAGAGGAATGACCAAACCAATAGGCTGAAATTCATTCTGCTTGATATTAATATTATTAATATATTAGTATTATTTTGATATTCATTGTTATTGTATCATGTATTCTTATCAGTAGCAGCTAATCAAAACTATATAATTTACTGCTTTTTATAAAGTTTATAAAAAGCAGTAAATTGTTCTGCTCATGTTATTCAGCCCTTGTACCTTGAACAAAAGGTTGCCCTACATATTATGATCCCCTCCATGGCCATTAAAGTGTATGATTCCCCCAGTCAAGCCTCCACAATATGATGTTCCCACAGTCACCCACATAGTATGATGTCCCCACAATCACCCACACAGTATGATGATTCCACAGACAGACATACAATATGATGTCCCCACAATCACCCACACAGTATGATGATTCCACAGCCAGACATACAATATGATGTCCCCACAATCACCCACACAGTATGATTTTCCCACAATCATCCACACATTATGATTTTCCCACAATCACCCATAAAGTATGATGTTCCCACAGTCACCCACACAGTATGATTTTCCCACAATCATCCACACAGTATGATGTCCCCACAATCACCCACACAGTATGATGTCCCCACAATCACCCACACAGTATGATGTCCCCACAATCACCCACACAGTATGATGTCCCCACAGTCACCCACACAGTATGATGTCCCCACAATCACCCACACAGTATGATGTCCCCACAGTCACCCACACAGTATGATTTTCCCACAATCATCCACACATTATGATTTTCCCACAATCATCCACACAGTATGATGTCCCCACAATCATCCACACAGTATGATTTTCCCACAATCATCCACACAGTATGATGTCCCCACAATCACCCACACAGTATGATTTTCCCACAATCATCCACACAGTATGATGTCCCCACAATCACCCACACAGTATGATGTCCCCACAATCACCCACACAGTATGATGTCCCCACAATCACCCACACAGTATGATGTCCCCACAATCACCCACACAGTATGATGTCCCCACAATCACCCACACAGTATGATGTCCCCACAATCACCCACACAGTATGATGTCCCCACAATCACCCACACATTATGATTTTCCCACAATCATCCACACATTATGATTTTCCCACAATCATCCACACAGTATGATGTCCCCACAGTCACCCACACAGTATGATTTTCCCACAATCATCCACACAGTATGATTTTCCCACAATCATCCACACAGTATGATGTCCCCACAATCACCCACACAGTATGATGTCCCCACAATCACCCACACAGTATGATGTCCCCACAATCACCCACACAGTATGATGTCCCCACAATCACCCACACAGTATGATGTCCCCACAGTCACCCACACAGTATGATTTTCCCACAATCATCCACACATTATGATTTTCCCACAATCATCCACACAGTATGATGTCCCCACAGTCACCCACACAGTATGATTTTCCCACAATCATCCACACAGTATGATTTTCCCACAATCATCCACACAGTATGATGTCCCCACAGTCACCCACACAGTATGATTTTCCCACAATCATCCACACAGTATGATTTTCCCACAATCATCCACACAGTATGATTTTCCCACAATCATCCACACAGTATGATGTCCCCACAATCACCCACACAGTATGATGTCCCCCCAATCACCCACACAGTATGATGTCCCCCCAATCACCCACACAGTATGATGTCCCCACAGTCACCCACACAGTATGATTTTCCCACAATCATCCACACATTATGATTTTCCCACAATCATCCACACAGTATGATGTCCCCACAGTCACCCACACAGTATGATTTTCCCACAATCATCCACACATTATGTTTTTCCCACAATCATCCACACAGTATGATTTTCCCACAATCATCCACACAGTATGATGTCCCCAAAATCACCCACACAGTATGATGTCCCCACAATCACCCACACAGTATGATGTCCCCACAATCACCCACACAGTATGATGTCCCCACAGTCACCCACACAGTATGATTTTCCCACAATCATCCACACATTATGATTTTCCCACAATCATCCACACAGTATGATGTCCCCACAATCATCCACACAGTATGATTTTCCCACAATCATCCACACAGTATGATGTCCCCACAATCACCCACACAGTATGATTTTCCCACAATCTTCCACACAGTATGATGTCCCCACAATCACCCACACAGTATGATGTCCCCACAATCACCCACACAGTATGATGTCCCCACAATCACCCACACAGTATGATTTTCCCACAATCATCCACACAGTATGATGTCCCCACAATCACCCACACAGTATGATTTTCCCACAATCATCCACACATTATGATTTTCCCACAATCGTCCACACAGTATGATGTCCCCACAGTCACCCACACAGTATGATTTTCCCACAATCATCCACACAGTATGATTTTCCCACAATCATCCACACAGTATGATTTTCCCACAATCATCCACACAGTATGATTTTCCCACAATCATCCACACAGTATGATTTTCCCACAATCTTCCACACAGTATGATGTCCCCACAATCACCCACACAGTATGATGTCCCCACAATCACCCACACAGTATGATGTCCCCACAATCACCCACACAGTATGATGTCCCCACAATCACCCACACAGTATGATGTCCCCACAATCACCCACACAGTATGATGTCCCCACAGTCACCCACACAGTATGATTTTCCCACAATCACCCACACATTATGATTTTCCCACAATCATCCACACAGTATGATGTCCCCACAGTCAGCCACACAGTATGATTTCCTCACAATTATCCACACAGTATGATTTTTCCACAATCATCCACACAGTATGATGTCCCCACAGTCACCCACACAGTATGATTTTCCCACAATCATCCACACAGTATGATTTTCCCACAATCATCCACACAATATGATGTCCCCACAGTCACCCACACAGTATGATTTTCCCACAATCATCCACACAGTATGATTTTCCCACAATCATCCACACAGTATGATTTTCCCACAATCACCCACACAGTATGATGTCCCCACAATCACCCACACAGTATGATGTCCCCACAGTCACCCACACAGTATGATTTTCCCACAATCATCCACACATTATGATTTTCCCACAATCATCCACACAGTATGATGTCCCCACAGTCACCCACACAGTATGATTTTCGCACAATCATCCACACAGTATGATTTTTCCACAATCATCCACACAGTATGATGTCCCCACAATCACCCACACAGTATGATTTTCCCACAATCATCCACACAGTATGATTTTCCCACAATCATCCACACAGTATGATTTTCCCACAATCATCCACACAGTATGATGTCCCCACAATCACCCACACAGTATGATGTCCCCACAATCACCCACACAGTATGATGTTCCCACAATCACCCACACAGTATGATGTCCCTACAATCACCCACACAGTATGATGTCCCCACAGTCACCCACACAGTATGATTTCCCCACAATTATCCACACAGTATGATTTTTCCACAATCATCCACACAGTATGATGTCCCCACAGTCACCCACACAGTATGATTTTCCCACAATCATCCACACAGTATGATTTTCCCACAGTCATCCACACAGTATCATGTCCCCACAGTCACCCACACAGTATGATTTTCCCACAATCATCCACACAGTATGATTTTCCCACAATCATCCACACAGTATGATGTCCCCACAATCACCCACACAGTATGATGTCCCCACAATCACCCACACAGTATGATGTCCCCACAATCACCCACACAGTATGATGTCCCCACAATCACCCACACAGTATGATGTCCCCACAATCACCCACACAGTATGATGTCCCCACAGTCACCCACACAGTATGATTTTCCCACAATCACCCACACATTATGATTTTCCCACAATCATCCACACATTATGATTTTCCCACAATCATCCACACAGTATGATGTCCCCACAGTCAGCCACACAGTATGATTTCCTCACAATTATCCACACAGTATGATTTTCCCACAATCATCCACACAGTATGATTTTCCCACAATCACCCACACAGTATGATTTTCGCACAATCATCCACACAGTATGATTTTTCCACAATCATCCACACAGTATGATGTCCCCACAATCACCCACACAGTATGATTTTCCCACAATCATCCACACAGTATGATTTTCCCACAATCATCCACACAGTATGATTTTCCCACAATCATCCACACAGTATGATGTCCCCACAATCACCCACACAGTATGATGTCCCCACAATCACCCACACAGTATGATGTACCCACAATCACCCACACAGTATGATGTCCCTACAATCACCCACACAGTATGATGTCCCCACAGTCACCCACACAGTATGATTTCCCCACAATTATCCACACAGTATGATTTTTCCACAATCATCCACACAGTATGATGTCCCCACAGTCACCCACACAGTATGATTTTCCCACAATCATCCACACAGTATGATTTTCCCACAGTCATCCACACAGTATCATGTCCCCACAGTCACCCACACAGTATGATTTTCCCACAATCATCCACACAGTATGATTTTCCCACAATCATCCACACAGTATGATTTTCCCACAATCATCCACACAGTATGATGTCCCCACAATCACCCACACAGTATGATGTCCCCACAATCACCCACACAGTATGATGTCCCCACAATCACCCACACAGTATGATGTCCCCACAATCACCCACACAGTATGATGTCCCCACAATCACCCACACAGTATGATGTCCCCACAGTCACCCACACAGTATGATTTTCCCACAATCACCCACACATTATGATTTTCCCACAATCATCCACACAGTATGATGTCCCCACAGTCAGCCACACAGTATGATTTCCTCACAATTATCCACACAGTATGATTTTTCCACAATCATCCACACAGTATGATGTCCCCACAGTCACCCACACAGTATGATTTTCCCACAATCATCCACACAGTATGATTTTCCCACAATCATCCACACAGTATGATGTCCCCACAGTCAGCCACACAGTATGATTTCCTCACAATTATCCACACAGTATGATTTTTCCACAATCATCCACACAGTATGATGTCCCCACAGTCACCCACACAGTATGATTTTCCCACAATCATCCACACAGTATGATTTTCCCACAATCATCCACACAGTATGATGTCCCCACAGTCACCCACACAGTATGATTTTCCCACAATCATCCACACAGTATGATTTTCCCACAATCATCCACACAGTATGATTTTCCCACAATCACCCACACAGTATGATGTCCCCACAATCACCCACACAGTATGATGTCCCCACAGTCACCCACACAGTATGATTTTCCCACAATCATCCACACATTATGATTTTCCCACAATCATCCACACAGTATGATGTCCCCACAGTCACCCACACAGTATGATTTTCGCACAATCATCCACACAGTATGATTTTTCCACAATCATCCACACAGTATGATGTCCCCACAATCACCCACACAGTATGATTTTCCCACAATCATCCACACAGTATGATTTTCCCACAATCATCCACACAGTATGATTTTCCCACAATCATCCACACAGTATGATGTCCCCACAATCACCCACACAGTATGATGTCCCCACAATCACCCACACAGTATGATGTCCCCACAATCATCCACACAGTATGATGTCCCTACAATCACCCACACAGTATGATGTCCCCACAGTCACCCACACAGTATGATTTCCCCACAATTATCCACACAGTATGATTTTTCCACAATCATCCACACAGTATGATGTCCCCACAGTCACCCACACAGTATGATTTTCCCACAATCATCCACACAATATGATTTTCCCACAGTCATCCACACAGTATCATGTCCCCACAGTCACCCACACAGTATGATTTTCCCACAATCATCCACACAGTATGATTTTCCCACAATCATCCACACAGTATGATTTTCCCACAATCATCCACACAGTATGATGTCCCCACAATCACCCACACAGTATGATGTCCCCACAATCACCCACACAGTATGATGTCCCCACAATCACCCACACAGTATGATGTCCCCACAGTCACCCACACAGTATGATTTTCCCACAATCATCCACACATTATGATTTTCCCACAATCATCCACACAGTATGATGTCCCCACAGTCACCCACACAGTATGATTTTCCCACATTCATCCACACAGTATGATGTCCCCACAATCACCCACACAGTATGATTTTCCCACAATCATCCACACAGTATGATGTCCCCACAATCACCCACACAGTATGATGTCCCCACAATCACCCACACAGTATGATGTCCCCACAATCACCCACACAGTATGATTTTCCCAAAATCATCCACACAGTATGATTTTCCCACAATCATCCACACAGTATGCTGTCCCCACAATCACCCGCACAGTATGATGTCCCCACAATCACCCACACAGTATGATGATTCCACAGCCAGACATACAATATGATGTTCCCACTAGTTCTAACTGACAATAAAAAGCAAACTAATGCTACTTACCTAGCCCCCTTTTCCCTCCCGATGCACTGCTCCAGTTTTTGCAGAATGTGGACTGAGGCTTTGCAGAGCAGCCATGATGTAGTGATGTCATCACACCTGCTGCACTGAGACTCAGATACACAGGCTGAATGGTAGAACAGGGAGCTGATGAAATCTGGTTCGAACATTGTGGTCTACTGTATCTGCATCCTGAGGATACAGATATCCTTGAAATCGAGACACCAGTTGGGGGGATCGTGGAGTCATTCGGCACCAGGTTCCTCCAACTCAAGGACGTTATGTCACTGTTTCCCGCCCTTTGGCTGTACTAGTCAGAAAAAGTCAAAGAGCTGGATTATGGCCCGGAGGTTGGGGGCACAGTTTGCCCAAGTCTGTAATAGACCCTCTTGACTTTACAGTTGTGATTCTTTTGTGGTCTTAATAGCGTTCAATGATGAAAGATGGAATTACTAGCGGTGTCTGCGAGCCTTGGAGTTGTCTTTATTTTTAAAAGAATTTCTGCTTTTTTTGGTATTATTGAGCCGTTGTTTAGCTCCTGGTCTGGGATACAAAATGTGAGATGTAGCCTTCTCTATCCATTATGTGCCGTTGATAGTGATGTCATATCTTGTTTCTGAATGACTTGTGATTACGTGACTTCCTTTATTTATTTATATGAAGTTTTGCTTTGAAATTTGGAGAAAAATAAGTATTTTCCAGTATTTTCTTTCTGTGAGATATATGCATGACTTTAAAGATTTGCTTATTTTGTGCTTTTGTCATTTCAATTACATCTAATGTGCAGAATCTATTTAAAACCAAGGCAATAATGTCTAGAAAATTCTATTAAAAACTCAGGAGAAATATGCTTTGACTATACTTATAGCCACTTCCTTTTTGCCAGCATAGAAAATTATCATATGTCAAAAAATGTGTTCCCATGGTTACACAATATTTAGTACCAAAATGAAAAGCCCTGCAGACTAATGCAAAGGAAATGTTTTATGTCTGTATAGCGGACGGGTATCTCTTACCACTTTCCAGAAGATCTTAATACATTCAGAATTGTTTATTGGACAGCGAATGCCCGGGGATGAGAACTCTGAAAGACGGCATTTATAGACAGTGTATCTAGCTTTTTTAATCTTCTTGTGTGATACACAACAAGAGCAAACTTTTCAGATAAAACCTTATAATAAGAACATGGAAGAAAAAGAAAATTAAAACTAAGTTTATATAACTGTAAAAAGTATGACAAATATCTATATCTAAGTTTACTGTAAAAGTGCAAAATAAGTAAAAATGAGACCTAAATCTTGTTTACATTGGATTCATAGCCAGGATCGGTTTTAGAGACAAAGTGCGGCCCTGGGCAAAAGTTAAAAGTGGGACCTCAAATGCTAACACATTGCACCAACACAAACCATTTCACATTTAGGGTTCATTTACATGTGCTGATTTCAGACCTTTAGACAAGCGCAATCCACAATATTACTGTCACTTTTGTATCGGCCACTTTACACAGGCTGACGAAGAATGATGGAAGTGACGCGCCCCCGGGGCAATGGGGTACTCGGCAGCCGGGCCTCTATGGATGCTGGTGGGGGATATCACAGTGGCTGGCCCGGTCCGTGGCCCAGGGCTTTCAACCAAAAAGGGGATTGTAACTTGGATAGAAAATAAAAATAAAGTAAATAGTTCGTGACGCCACCTGTGGTACCTGGTAAGGTTTACCAGCGCTGCTGCAGACCTCCGGGGGGTGATAGGATGGCAGCTGAGGTGTTTCTGCTCCCCACAGGTGGAGCGGGCCCCCGGAGCAGTGTGATGGTGGTGATGCTGGGACTTGTAGTGCAGGCGGATAGCACTGCAGGAGTAACTGACAGAGACAGGGGCTTCGCTTCAATACCTTTACTGGTGCGGATATCAGGTACGGTCCAGGGTACTCAGTAGGATGGGTGCACTTCAGGACTTCTCCCCAATGAGCGGGTATAAGGCCTCCTGCTCCGTGTCTGCCGCTCTGTATGCTCCTGGCCAGCCTGCAACTGGGCCAAGCTTATGTGTCGTGCTGTTCCTTCACCTGTCGATCGGTAGTAGGACCTTGGGGCCTTGTGGTTCCTGGTCCTGTAATGGGTCTAGCTTCAGGTCGTCCAGGGACTTGTAGTCCTCCTGGAATGCCGGTGATCCCTACTGGGTATAAAGGGACCCTGTAGGCGCGGACCCGGTGTCCGGTTTGTATACTGGGGTGAGCCTATGATACTCTTCTGCCCCCTCAACTCCTCTCTCCTTTCTCCTCTTGCCTTCGGCCACACTCGGGGCCCTCAGAACTCAGCAGCAGATGCACTGCGTCTTCGCTGCTCTCAGCGTCAGCACGCTCTCCAACAACTACTGACTAACTGCCTGGCTCCACCCTCCATATATATATATCCCTAACGGCTCCCTCTGGTGGTATGAGGTGGAAAGGTGGAGGTGTTTGTATGTAATGAGGGCCTCTTGTGGAGAAGTCCGTCCATGCACCCTGGGTCCTGTGGTACCTGTGCGCAGCAGGGTGCCACATTCCCCTCTAGTACAATTCAGTACTCCTGGACTGAAGCATTTTGTAACAGGTTACAACAATAATTATAACAAGTATAATAATAACAATAAGTATAATAACATTAATAAAGTTACAGTAAGTCCCGTAACCTGGTGTCCATTTCACCAATAAAAGAACATGAGGGACCCGCCTGAAAACCCTCAACGTAGGCCCTGGGCGTGGCTACAGGGCATAAGTGATCCAGGTGATGGACCCCGACTTCGGCCACGCCAAACGGGTTTTTGTTCTGTGGTCAAATAAAGGGGGCACTTTGATAAGTGCAACTATTTACATGACAGTTTTTGGCTGCTCACAGTCCTCAGCCTACAAGTCTTTGTATGAAAAAAAAAAGTTGAAGAAACCAGCTTCCAAAAGTGCAAATATTTATTGAAGCAAATCCACGCAGTTTAAAAATTTCCAAATTACATCTGGGAATCTCACATGGAAAAAACGCAACGCGTTTCGAACACAGATCTGTGTTCTTTGTCAAAGCTAACATGCATATGACACTCTATAGTATTATATCCAATAACAACCAATCAGATCGATATGCTTGGTCACATGAGAGTGTGAATAGGGTGCATAATTAGTGTGAGCCAATCACATAAAATGGAAAAAACAAAACCATTATGGAGAGAAAGAACAAAAAAAGAGATAAAATTAATTTTAACATAGTTTATTTTATTTATTTCATGTAACATTCTATGTTAAAATGAATTTTATCTCTTTTTTTGTTCTTTCTCTCCATAATGGTTTTGTTTTTTCCATTTTATGTGATTGGCTCACACTAATTATGCACCCTATTCACACTCTCATGTGACCAAGCATATCGATCTGATTGGTTGTTATTGGATATAATACTATAGAGTGTCATATGCATGTTAGCTTTGACAAAGAACACAGCTCTGTGTTCGAAACGCGTTGCGTTTTTTCCATGTGAGATTCCCCGATGTAATTTGGAAATTTTTAAACTGCGTGGATTTGCTTCAATAAATATTTGCACTTTTGGAAGCTGGTTTCTTCAACTTTTTTTTTTCATGCAAACACGTGAGGCCACACGTACCCGTGCTTCCTTCCAAAGCCTACAGCAATCAGGTGAGCTGAATCTACTTTCCTCTTTTTACAAGTCTTTGTACCCTGACGGGTAACTAAAGGCACATGTTAATTCCAGTTTACATAATAAACAATATGCAATACCCTACTGGGTAACTATTTACAATTTAGGCACTTTGTGCTTATTCCCTAAACCTGGCAGGTATTTGTCCTTGTGTGCTGCGTGTTGACCTATGTAGCACTGGGGTGTTACTAGTGTCTGTTAACCTATCAGGTCTTCGTGTAGGTAAATCATAGAACTTCCTTAATCTCTCTATGGGACTGGAAAGTGCACTGTTCACTGGGCCTTCAGGCTCTGCTTCAATGGGTGATCCTCCTCTTACTGGGGACTCTTCCTATTCCTGAGCAGGCTCTACCAGGGCGCTTACAGGTTCTTCTGGTTGTTGATAGAAGTGTATCACCGGTACTATAACTGCTCCATTAAGTTGAGGCCAGTCCGCAGGGAAATCTCCTAGAACTGTGTGAAGCACTTCTTCCTTGGGTTCTACCGGTGCTATCGGAGGTACTTCTTCCTCTGTTGTTTTCAGTAGACTTGCGCACACTTTCAGATGGTCTCTTGAGACCGTTGCAGTTGCTTTTCCTCCATCTTTGCTAATCAGGCAAGTTTTACTGTTATCAAATCTGGAGTTCAGCACTGTGTAGGGCTCTCTTTCCCACTGGTCATCGAGCTTGTGACTTCTTCTCTTCCGCTTTAGCACTATCTCTCCAGGTGCCAAGGGTTCTGTTGTACTGCTCTTCCTGTCTTTCCCTTACTCTGTTCAGACTGTCTTCGACACAGGCCTGTACTCTCCTGTACTGCTCTTGCCGATTTGTATCCCAGTCTTCAGTGAACATATCTGCTTCCGGTTCTACCACTCCGAGTTCCAGGTCCATGGGCAACTTTCCGGGTCTTGCTCTTATGAGGTACGCTGGAGTACAATTAGTAGAACTCACAGGTATCTGATTGTGCAGATCTACCAGGTCAGGTAGTTGGTCTGGACACTGGTTTCTTTCTTCCAAAGGTAAGGTTTTCAGCAGGTCTATGACGGTGTTGTTCATTTTCTCACACAACCCATTGGTCTGAGGGTGATACGGCGTAGTCCGGATCTTTTTGCATCCGTACAGGTGGCAGAATTCTTTAAACAGCTCGGCTTCAAAGGCAGGGCCTTGATCCGTCAGCCCTTTGTCCGGGTATCCATGGGGCCTGAAGAAGTATGCTTGGAACATTCTCGCTGCAGTTTCTGCTGTCAGATCCTTGACAGGGGCTACCACCAGGAACCGGGAATAATGATCCACCATGGTCCGTGCATAGGAGTAGCCTGACCTGCTGGGTGACAGCTTGACGTGATCCAGAGCGACGATCTCCAGGGGCTTGGTTGTCTTGATGGACTGCAAGGGTGCTTTCTGGCTGCCGTAGTCTTTTCTTCTGAGGCTACAGGGCCCACAATTCCAGCACCACCTCTCTATGGAGCTCCGCATTCCAACCCAGTAGAACCGGTCCTTCAGCAAGGTTTCCAACTTCTTCCAGCCAAAGTGACCTGCTTGATCGTGGTAGGCCTCCAACACCATCTGGATATCCGTTCTGGGTACAACAATCTGCCACACCATTTCATGGGTCTTGGGGTTGACATATCTTCTGCACAGCTTCTCTCTGTAGATGAACAGCCGGCTTCTCTCATTCCATAGTTGCTTGGCTTGTGGAGGAGCATCCTTCTCCAGGTGAGAACCTTCTTGGGGTATCAGTCTTTTGATGAGGCTGACAACCGGGTCACTGTCCTGGGTCTCCTTCCAACTGTGATGGGGTAGAAGATTCAGCGTCCTTCCCTGACGTCTTCTGGTGACGTGTTGCTCGTGGACCACTCCGCTTCGGTGGAAAGCAGGTAATTCAACTTCCTCTAAATCATCCACTTCATCCTTGGTGTCTGACTGATGAGGCATCCTTGACAGGGCATTAGCATTGGTATTCTTGTGACCTGCCCGGTACTTGATGGTGAACTGATAATTTGACAGTCTGGCCATCCAACACTGTTCCATGGCTCCCAACCTGGCTGTCTCCAGGTGTGTCAAGGGATTGTTGTCAGTAAAGGCTGTGAATTTCTTTGAGGCTAGGTAATGCTTGAACCTTTCAGTGATAGCCCAGACCAAGGCCAGGAACTCCAGCTTGAAGGAACTGTAGTTCTCCGGGTTCCTCTTGGTAGGGCGTACCTTCCTGCTGGCATACGCAATTACCTTCTTTCTTCCATTTTGCTTCTGGGACAACACAGCTCCCAGTCCCTCGTTGCTGGCGTCGGTGTACAGTAGGAAAGGCTGGCTGTAGTCAGGATAAGCCAGGATTTCTTCACCAGTCAGTATTTCCTTCATTACTGCAAAGGATTCAGCCAGTTCTTTGCCCCACTGGAATGAGGGACTCTTTCCTCTTTTGGACTGTCCTATCAGGAGGTCTTGTAGAGGTGCTACCTTTTTGGTATAGTCCTTTATGAACCTCCTGCAGTACCCGACCAGTCCCAGGAATTGCCGTACTTCTTTGATGCTTCTCGGCTCAGGCCACTTCTGGATGGCAGTGACCTTCTCCGGGTCTGGTGCTACTCCCTCCGAGCTGACTACGTACCCCAGGTACTGAACCTTCTGCTTGAGCAAGTGGCATTTAGAAGGCTTTAGTTTCATCCCATACCTGGACAATGCTTCAAATACCTCCGCCAGGTGCTTCAGATGGTCCTCATACGTCCTCGAGTACACGATAATGTCATCCAGGTACAGCAGCACTGTCTCGAAGTTCCGGTGTCCTAAGCAACACTCCATCAGCCTCTGGAACGTTCCGGGTGCATTGCAGAGTCCAAACGGCATACTGTTGAACTCGCACAGTCCCATCGGGGTGGTGAAGGCTGTCTTCTCTTGGTCTTCCTCAGCAACAGAGACTTGCCAGTACCCGCTAGTGAGATCCAGAGTAGAGAAGTAATTGGCAGATTTTAGTGCAGCCAGGGATTCCTCTATACGGGGCAAAGGGTATGCATCTTTATGTGTTATGCGATTAATCTGTCTATAATCTACACACATCCTCATGCTACCATCCTTTTTCCTGACCAGGACTAGGGGAGCTGTCCAAGGGCTACAGCTATCCCTTACTACCCCTGCCTTTTTCATGTCACGCAACATTTCCTTGGCTTTCTGATAATGTACTGGTGGTATGGGTTGGTAACGCTTCTTGATGGGTGGATGGTTACCGGAGGGTATGTGGTGTTGTACCTCTTTGACCCTACCAAAATCAAGTGGGTGCTTACTAAACACTTGTTCATATTCCTGAACCACTCTGTAAACACCGTGTTTCTGATGGACAGGAGTGGCGTCAGTCCCAACATGGAGCTGTTGACACCAATCCTCCGTCTGATCTTCGGAGTCGTTGTCCTCCACTGCATCTGGTGGGGTCAAGGATTCCACTGTGTATATGGCATCATCATTCACAGTATATAATCTAGCAACAGTGGCATACCTTGGCAATTTGACTTCCTCCTGCCCACAATTTAGGAGACGTAAGGGTACCCTCCCATTGCGTACATCAACTACCCCTCTAGCAGTTAAGAGTGTAGGTCTGTGCTCTGAGCTAATGGGCTCCACTACCGCCTGGTAGTTCTGTCCCTTGAGACCTATTGCTGCCCTGCACCAAATCAGCATCTCACTCATTGGGGGAATCACAATGGGTATCGGGTCTGTCACTCGTACATTACCAATCTCACCAACTGTTAGCTTTACCTGTTGCTGGTACAGGAGGACTAGAAGGTCTCTCTGGAACACCTTCTTCTGCCCTGGTTTGGCAGTGTCAGCAATCTGTTGGAGCAAAAACAACACTTCTCCCAAACAGTTACCAACAATATTCGTACCAAGTATTATATACAAGTCTGTATCACCATGGTTAGATTCCACTACAATCAGTCCTTGGTCCTTTAGTTCCGCTCTCCCCACCTTCACTGTCACGTCCTTAACCCCGACTAGGTTAAGAGGAAAGCCGTTAGAGGCATACACAGAGAGGTTCGGGGCTGGCTGGCGGAGTTCATCTATGGACCAGTACCTTTTGTAGAGGACATCAGGTATGATGGTTACCTGTGAGCCGGTGTCCAGTAACGCAGGTGTAGCAATGCCGTCCAGCACGATGGACAGGAAAGGCCTTCCTCCTACGAACCGGTGGTACCAGCTTGATGGGCCTGATTGATTTACTCCTGGGTGTCGGCCCTCGGCCCCAGAGTTTGCCCGTTTAACGGACAGTTCTGCGCTGTGTGGCCTGCCTTGTGGCAACGGTAGCAGATGAAATCTCCTGGAGGGCGACGTTGGTCCTCCCACAGGGTGGCGTTGTCCTCCTCCAGGGTGGCATTGTCCTCCTTCTTCTCCTCATCCAGGGGACATCCTCAGGACTGTCGGCGAGTAGGATCCTTCCTTCCGGCTCGGGCTCCGCCTGTAGCTGCAGGGTGTGCTCAGGACAGTGGCCTGGGTTTTACTCAGCTGACACACTTCAGAGCGCAGATTGTCCAGCTCGCTAGGGGGCACTGTTTGCATCTTTGTTTCAGCCGTCAATGAAGGAGCAGTGGGGGCTGCGGGCACTAGGGTGGCCCCACCCTGGTAACGCTGGATAGCAGTCCCTGATGTTTCCAGGGGCTGTAGACCCTTAATAGCCATGTCCTTCAGGGTGTCAAAGGTGGCGTCTGGATGATCTAAAGCCCACCACCGTACAGTTCTGCTCTCCTCCTGGGACCTCAACCCCCGGATGAACTGTTCTGTCAGCATTTTATTCTCATCTTGTATGCTGGCTGGACTAACCTGTTTCAGGGCCCGCAAGGCTTCCTCTAAGCGCCAGGCATAGTCCCGGATACTGTCCTCAGGTTTCTGGGTACAGTGGTAGAACCTCATCCGGAGATCTGTCTCAGTGCGGTTTTCAAAGACAGTTTGCAGTCTCTTAAAGATAATGGATACTGATTCCTGGTCTGCGGCTGGCCAGGTTTCAATTTCCCGCTCTGCGGCACCAGTCAATTGTCCCAGCACAACAGCGGCTCTCTGCTTACCAGTCATTGAGTACATATCCAGTACACCGCATATTTTTCTCTTGAACTCAGACAGGGTGTCTGGTTTGCCATTATACTGGGGAAGCCATTTTGCTCCAGGGTTATACGGCTGGGCCATGGGTATCAACGGAGTCACGACCCCTGCCGGTGGGGCGGCCGCTCCGCCTGTGAAGCGCCGGGGCGCAAGTTGAGCATCAGGAGCGTTAACGGGTGCTCCGGCAGCTTGCTGGTCGTCGGCCATGGTTGCGTCCCCCTAGTAAACCGTAGCCTACCTCCTTTACTTGGATTGGGTAGGCCGCAGCTCTGCAGGCGACAGTCTCCTTCCAGGACCTTGCGTCTCCCTCGCGGCTGACGTCAGAGCGTGCGCTTTACAACGGTCTCCTTCTAGGACCTGACGCTTCCTGGTTCGGCGTCAAGGCGTGAGGCGGGGCCTGGGCTTCGCGCGCTTCCAGCTGTTATGCCTCTCCGATTCCCGCGGTTACGGCCCTCTTCTTCCCGCGCGGCGACAGGAAAATGGCGGATAATGGCGGGAAACCTCGGGAATGCCGGGAAATCTTCACCACAGTAAGTGTTACAGTCTTTTAAGGCGCACAGTACCGGTGGCAACGGGCACCACGCAATCCTGTTCATTGCAACGGGCACGAAATCCTGCGGATAGGGCATCAATCAAAAAGTAGAGGACAACTCCTTTAACATCCTCATCAAGGCAGGTTGCCAAGAGAACAGTTGGTGGGTGGAGTTTTGCATACAAAAGTATCATACAATATAGTTAGCTAGTCAGTAGAGAGATATAGTAGTTGGAGAGAGCTAGAGTGAAGAAGATATAGAAAACACGGAGGAAGAGAGAGTCCATAATGGGAGTTAACAAGACAAGCTCAACGAGCACCACTAAACAGCCACAGTCAAGTATGTACTCTCCCCTCTGTTCCTATCAGGCTGCAAATGGAGCGACTAACTTGAGGGGAAAACATGAGGGAGCACCGACGTCTGCCAATTGGGGTGAGTGATCGCCTGGATCTACAGAGCACACACCTGTCTATTGCTGTTGCAAGTGTGCCCAGAACCCAGGATCTACATTCCGCCATTTGGTGGTTATGACTCGCCCCCTGGGCCGTGGGGCACTCGGAACCGGGCTTCAGGGCAATGCTAGGAGTAGTAGTGGCGACCCGGTCCCGTGGCTCAGGGTGGTCAGACCAAATGCTGTGGCAGTGGATTTGTAGGTTTTGAAAGTCCGACTACGCCACCCGTGGATTGCGGTCAGGGAGGACCGCCGCTGCAAGGCAGACCGCTGAAGCTGATGTAGATATGCAGCGCAGGGATAGGATAACTCCCCACGGGAAGAGTGTAGCCTCAGGGCAGTGTAATAGGATGCTGGTGATGGTGCAGGCGCAGCAGAAATCGCACAGAGTCCAATAATGCAGTCCAGGGTCGTTTACTGCAGATCTTATCACTGACCCACCAGGAGTACAGGGTAGGAATGGACCTGGGTGTCTGAGGGCATTTGGGCAAGCTCCACTGGTCAGGGTGAGTGGGTAGGCCTACCGTTCCCTCTCTGCCCTTGCTGACTATCTCCCCTTTTAGTGATGTGATAGCCCACGTCCCTGAGCTGGCCGTGTACTACGCCTGTATGGCTAGCGACTCGAACCTTAGGTACCTGTAGCTTTTCTGTGCTGTACCGGTCCCTCTGTGTGGCAGAGCCTCCAGGCTTCTTAGGCCAAGGGACCTAAAATCCCTCGCAGGTAGGTGATCTGCTGCCGGGCTTGCAACCCTGACAGCCTCGGACCCCAGTATCCGGTTATGCAGTTCTCTCTCAGCCAGGACCGGCTCTCGTCGCCTCTGTCCCTGGCTTGCTGTTCCTCCTTTGCCTCCTGGACTCCTCAGCTGCGGCTGACCTGTCCCTCTCTTCTGGGAACCCTTCTGGATGCTCCAGAAGTGGGTCCTGGTCTCTCTAACCCTGCCCTCAGTTCCAGTTTTTATAGGGGCAGCCTGCTCCCCCCACTGGCCTGGGACAGGAGGTGCTGCATGCTAATGGTCCCTGACCAGAGAACCTCCCTCCTGCTCTCAGACACAGCCTTTAATGTTTGTGGCATCCAGACCTGGGGTGACACAGTTACTCATAGAAGACTATGGGGATAACATTACTCAATTGCTCTTCATGTCATATGATGGTTAGTGAGGATGGGACAATGAGGCCTAGCATGGATAGAGAGTCTGCAAGGAAACTCTATAGCGTCAGTACTGGACACAAGACATTAGGCACCTGGAGGGACTTACTGAAATCGCTCCTTTGTCTTACCATTGCTCTGCCTCCACTGCCGGATGATGTCTGTATTGTGGAACTGTTTTACCATCAGCACGTTCTTGCCTGTACTGTAACCCTCTTTGGCTGTTTAAAACCTTTTGGGCTGTGCAAGAGTAAAAGTTTAACATCTGTTTTACCCTTTTACCAAAGTCTCATGGCTTCAGTATATCTCTCTCCAAACTTCCAACCTCATCCTAACCCCTGTCTTCCTCCTGCACCATGGGGAACATTGACCACATTGCACATCACCATGAAGGAACAGCAGAACTACGTTTAACCCCCGCACACCCACAGCCGTATGTCCGTTATAATGTGCCTCCACAGCGCCAGGCGTCGGGTACGACCACCACCGACCTTGAGACTGGGGACCACAGAGAGGATCCGACCCACGTCCGGCTTACTGGAGGGCCCCCGGCCCTGTGCTTCAGTGTACCACAGATCGATCACTAATTGATCATTCTGTCCCAATACATATCATGTTATCGGCAGCACGTCTCCTGTTTACACTGGGCGGTGTGCTGCAGAGAATAATGGTCTTGATTCATTAAAGAAGAAGTCCCATCAAATATATATTATATATTGTAATCATCATATCATATTATATTATGAGCAGCACAGTGGCTCAGTGGTTAGCACTGTTGATTTGCAGTGCTGAGGTCCTGGGTTTAAATCCCACCAAGGACAACATCTACAAGGAGTTTGTATGTTTTCCCCGTGTTTGCGTGGGTTTCCTCCGGGATTCTCCAGTTTCCTCCTACATTCCACAGACATACTGATAGGGAATGTACATTGTGAGCCTCATTAGAGACAGCAATGATAATGTCTGAATGTCTGTAAAGCGCTGAGGAATTGTTAGGAATTGTGGCTCTGTGCTCCAACCTGGGAATGGAGTAGGTCCAGTGCTCCACTACTCGTGTTGCAGGTGCCGCCATTGTCCTGACCCTGGAGGTGGAGCTACTATGCATGCACGGAGACTGTCCCAATCTTTTGGAACATTGTGTTCTGGTGTTGTAGGATGTGTGAGGATACGGGACGTCGTGTCTCTTACTGATTTCTTCGCTTGCCAGGCTATTGTATCTGGCACTGTGCAATGGTGGGATGTTGTCTATTCTGCTGTTCAAACTAGCAGGGATTGGCTGCCTGGGGATTATTGTGAGGTATTCAACACCTGATCATTAGGCGGGCTATTTAATCCTGCTCCCTGTTCAGTCCTTTGCTGTTTATTACAGCTCCTATGTGCTTGTTGGTGAGTGGTGCTAGCATTAGCATTGCTACCTTTCAGAGGTTTTCTCATTTTCTCTTTATGGGGCCACGTATAGATGTTCCATGAAGGATGACGCCATATAGATGTTCCATGCAGGATGGCCCCATATAGGTGTTCCATGAAGGATGGGCCCTATATAAATGCTCCCTACATAATGGGCCTATATAATGCCCCATGCCTCCATACATAAAAAAATCAAAAAAATCAAATACTCACCTCACCTCTCCTCTCCTGGCTGCTGCCGCTGCTCTGTTCCTCTCCATTCTGGACTCCTTAGCATTGCCGTCTTCCCGCTCTCTGTTGCACTGTGACTGGGTGCGGTGGAAAGACGTCATAGTGCCCTCTGACCTGAGACGTCACAGTCAGGAGACGCGGAAGACACTGGAGCTGCGGAGGAACTGGCCGGGGAGAGGTAAGTATTGTGCCGGGATCCTGAGTAAGCGAGGGAGGCCAGTTGTGTGCGCTGGCACTGGACTTCTCTGCTCACAGTCCACATAGTGCACCGGGATGCCCGACGGTGAGTGGGCCCCCCATCCTGCTCAGGGCCGCGGCACTTGCCAGGGTGCGCCAGGTGCGTCGGCCCTGCTTATAAGTCATATTGCCCTTCTTTACACCTTTTCCAACTATAAAGCTTTCTTTTCCTGAACTGGTGCCCAGAGCTCACTTACATTTTAAGGATAAACTGCATATGATTATATCCAACTTTTGAGTGAATCCCACACATAAAGGGAAAAAAAAAAGAAAATACGTTACAAAATTACCGTACTCTTTTAGCCCTCTTTAATGTCCTCAAGCATAAATTTGTGATTGCATGCTATTATTATATACTAAATCAGCTATATATCTGAAATGTAGGATAGAGAGACTTTAATGGAGCATCATCAAGTTCAATAAAAGCATTTGCTATCCAACCTGGTAATCTTTCCAGAGTCAAGGATTCATTCACTAGAAATTAATGTGAACCGTTCAAGCTTTTGAAGGGTCCAAATCCTCAGAATTTGACGCATTTTTCTGCTAATGGGCTACTAAATGTATCATTAAGGAATTCTGCATATTTTTTTTAGCAATGAGCGATTTAAAGAAAAGGCCTTTAAAAAGTACCAAATCTTCTTAAGTTTCTGTCGATCTCTACTCCTTTCTTCCCGCAGAAAACTATAGAGTGATTGCTAATTTGCTTTATAGTTATGTAAAAGCTCTGTATGCAGTGTATGAAACTTTGTACTGCTAAAAATAAAGAAAAAAATTACCCCAAATATTTTTATTTTATCAAAATAGAACTTGCTTTCACGTTTTCGATACACAATATAATGTATTGAAGTTGCCTTCATTGCTTTACATTATGTTTAGTGATATCAGCTAATTATAGATTGTAGTGATTATACATGTGATAATTACAGACTAGGAATCTAATTTAGCGGAATATTATGCAAAGCTTTATGTGTTGTGGATGATGAAAATATAGATACATTTATTTTCGCAAAGGAAGAGCGTGATAGATGCAGACAGCATCACGTTTTATAGAAATAATATTTTGAAAAGAAAAATCTATTAAAGCCAATTTATTTAAAGGGAGTTGTTAACTTCATTTTTATTTTAACAAATGAATGTTGGGACATGGTTTTGTGGCACTAACTAATATATAAGTATTACATATTATCTTATGTGACACACTGCTCATGCTGGAATCACTTAAAGAAGAATTTGCTATGGTATTGTATTTATTCATCTCTGTTAAAGGGGTTGTCCGGTCCAAAACGATAAGTCTGCAGTCTCTCTGTGTGACTGCAGACATATAAATCCCCCCAGGGCGCACACACTTCGCCGGTTTCTGAGCCAGGACATGAGGGTATGTATGAGTTATACATACTCCTGGCCAGAACCCGTCTAGTGGGCACGTCCTCGCTCCATACAATTTTCGGTTTTGAACTTTTGCTTTTTTCCTCCTCTTCTTCCAAGTGCCATAACGTGTTTATTTTTCCATTGAAAAAGCCTTATGAAGGCTTGGTTTTTATAAAATGATTTGTGCTTTTAAATAATACTATTCATTTTGCTATTCAAAGTGATAGAAAACAGAGAAAAAAATAATTTGCGATGAAATCTTGAATAAAAAAACACAAATCCACCATGGTTTATTGTTTTTTGTTTCCAGGGCCCTCACTGTGTGGTAAGAATGATTCTACAGGTCAGTATGATTATGGCAATACCAAATTTGTTTCAGTGGTAAAAAACAATTCAGAAATTTGCAAAAAAAGATATTTGTTTTTTGTCGTCATTTTCTGGGACCTGTAAGTTTTATTTTTAAGACCTATTAAGTAAAATGTACTTTGTTCCTGGGACAACCCCTTTCATATTATAATTGTGCTTTTATTTAGAACACTGAGGCCATCTAGTTTGTCTTCAGTTGTAGAACTACAATTCCCAGAATGCCTTGACTGAAGTACACAGGATTTGCTGTCACCTGACGTTGCACAACAGAAGTAGAAAAGGGTTAGCTGTGTTGTCATCACCAAAAGTACCCAAAATTTAAGAGGTAGTCCTCTACTAGACAGCCTCCTTTTGAAGGCCCCCAATATGCAGCATAAAAAAAAGAAAAACACACCCCCAGAACAGATGCACAGCTATGCCCCCTGGAGATCTCATGACATTTTTATGTCACATGAGCGCTGCAGCCTATCAGAAGTCGCTGATTGCCTGCAACCTTCATATTTCAGTCACACCAGACATGCACTCTAAAGTAAGTATGAAGCTGCAGCCAACCAGCATATAAACAATGTCCGGGACACAGCACTCAGGTTTGAGCAGCGTCGCTCGTCCGGAAGGTAAGTATCTTTTTTAGTTCTATTATGCTGCACATTCTGGGCATTCAAAAATTACTGGACCACTACTAGACAACCCCTTTAATGGACATGACTCCCCCAACTTCTGTTGCACTGTAGTAGAAGAAAGTAATACAGTGCAAAAGTTTTAGGCAGGTGTGGAAAAAATGCTGCAAAGTAAGAATGCTTTCTAAAAGAGAAATGTTAATCACATATTTTTATCAATTAACAAGATGCAAAGGGAATGAAAAAAAGAGAAATCTAAATCAAATCAAGATATGGTGTGACCGTCCTTTGCCTTCAAAACAGCATCAAAGCATCAATTCTTCTAGGTACACTTTCACACAAATTTTGAAGGAACTCGGCTGGGAGGTTGTTCCAAACATCTTGGTGAACCAACCACAGATTTTCTATGGATGTAAAGCTTGGTCAAACCCTTCAGTCTCTTCATCTAATCCCAGACAGACTCAATGATGTTGAGATCAGTGATATATTGGGACATATCATCAATTCCAAGACTCCTTGTTTTAACTCCTTAACGACCGCTGCTACACATTAAAACGGTATTCCCTCGTCGTCGTTTTAAAACAGTGATCGGGAATAAGAGAATAGCGCCACCCCATGGCCGAAAATTCCCCCGTGTGACAGCTGACATCCTGTGGTATTATCTCCCGGCCAATTTTGGAGCTGATCGAGGTCCATTAACCTCTTAAATACCTCTGTCAATCACAACAGTGGTACCTAAGTAGTTAAAAGGGGTTAAAAGACCCTTATGAAAAGATCGACCCCCGCGACTGTAATCACAGGTGCCGATCATTGCCATGGTATCCTGAGGTCATCTGATGAAAAGCCATTTCATCACTAAAAACCCAGCCTTTGTGATAAAACAAAAGATAAACAGAAAAAATACACATAATTGGTATTGCCGCGTCCGGAACGATCTGATCTATAAAACTGGCATGCTATTTATACCATATGGCGAACACTGAAAAAAATGATAAAAAACATACCAAAAATGTTGCTTTTTTATTATACTGACACACAAATCTTGTCAGTATTATGAAAATATTTTAATAAAAAGCGATAAAGAAGTCATATATAAAAAAAATGGTATAAGTAAAAAAGCTAAATCGTCTCACAAAAAACAAGCCTTAATATGGGAAAAAATGAAAAAATTACAACTCTCAGAATCAGGGCCGTGGAGTCGGTAAGCCAAACCTCCAACTCCTCAATTTTCCTGACTCTGACTTCTGATTCCGACTCCATGACTCCGACTCCACAGCACGGCCTCACGACTGAGCATGTACATAAAGTGCAGGACAGATTCATCTCTACTAAAAGCCGAGATCTTTAGATCAGGAACAGAACAGACATTTATAGGACATTTCATAACTTTCCCAAATTCACAGCATGTACTGCATTGAACTACTGTACCCAATTTATTATATATTTTAGATTTCGGAGTTGGTCTATTTTATACCGACTTCAACTCCGACTCCACCAAAATGGACACTGACACTGACTCGGACTCCATGACTCAGACTCCAACAGCACAGCCATGCTCAGAATATGGCGATGGAAAAACAAATATTTTTTTTTTAAATATTGTTTTTAGTGTGTAAAATCAGCAAAGCATAAAAAAATATATAAATCTGGTATCGCTGTAATCATACTAACCTGAAGAATAAATCAGTCATATCACTTTTACCACAAGAACAGACCACAGACGGACCATAAAGTGTCTCCATCTGTCACATTATAGTGAGTGGATCTGTCTGGGTTCTGAATTGCATTTTTGTGGGATTTGCACAAAAACCTCAACGTAAGTGCTCAGCGTTGAACATCTCAAGAGCTCGGCTGATGGAGCCCACAATCTATTTAAACAAAATCTTCGTTCTAAAAGCCAAGTAGCGCTGCTTCCCATCCGATCCCTGCTGTGTGCTCAAACAGTAGTGTACAACCACATATGGGATACTGCCACGTTCGCTAAAAATTGCATAACAAATTTTGGGATCCATTTTCTCCTATTACCCCTCGTGGAAATGGTAAATTTTAGTGGAAAAAATGTATTTTTTTGTTTTCACATCTAAATGTTATAAAATTTTGTGAATCACCTGTAGGTTAAAAATGCTCAGTACACCCATATATGAATTCCTTGAGGGGGTCTAGTTTCCAGAATGGTGTCACTTGTGGGGATTTCTGCTCTTTTTGCTGTCTCAGGGGGCTCTGCAAATAAGACATGGTGTTGCAATCAATTCCAGACAAATTTACATTCCAAATACCAGATGTTTCTTCTTTCCTTCCAAGCCCTGCCATGTGTGCAAATAGAACTTTTTGATCACATGTATTGCCATGCTCAGAAGAAAGTGGGTGACAAACTGTGTTGTCTGCTTTTTCATGTTACCTCTTCAAAAAGTGAAAAATTTGGAGCTAAAGCAACATTTTTGTGAAAAAAATTAAAATTTTCAATTTGATGATATCAAATTCTCTGTAGTACATGTGAGTTCAAAATGCCTATACCTCTGGATAAAATATTTGAGATGTGTAGTTTCCAAAATGGGGTTACTTGTGGTGGTTTTCTGCTGTTTGGACACCTTAGGAGCCATGCAAATGTGACATAGTGCCTGTAATCTATTTCAGACAAATTTGTGCTCCTTCCCTTCCGAGTCCTGACATTTTACCAAACAGAGGTTTCTGGCCACATGTGGGGTATCAGTGCACTCACAAGAAACTAGGTAACAAATTGTGGGGTCCATTTTCTTGTGCTATTCCTTGTAAAAGTGAAAAAAAAATAAGGGCTAAAGCAACATTTAGAGGAAAAATAGCTCTTTTTTTCATTTGACTTTGCATTAATTCCCTTGTAGCATCTGAAGGATTAACACATTCCCTGACAGCAGTTTTAAAGTATTTGTGGGGTGTGATTTTTAAAATGGTATCACTTTTGGAGAGTTTCCAATATGTAGGCCAACAAAGTCCATTTAAATCTCAATAGGTCCCAAAAGAAACAGATTGGTAAATTTTTTGAAAAATGAGAAATTGCTACTAATCTTTTAACTTTTCTAACTTCCTAACAAAATAAATGATGTTTGAAAAATGATGTAGATGTAAAGTAGACATATGGAAAATGTTATTTATTAATTATTTTGTACAGCATAACTAACTGGTTTCAGGATATAAAGATTCAAATTGTGAATTTTTCTAAATTTTCGCCAAAATTCCGATATTTACACAAATAAAAGCAAAACATATCAACCTAAACTTACCACTTACATAAAGTACAATGTGTCATGAAAAAACAATATCAGAATCACTTGGATACGTTGAAGCGTTCCAGAGTTAACCAGAGACACTGGTCAGATTTTAAAAATTTGACCTGGTCATTAAAGTTAAAATTGGCTCCGTCACTAAGGGGTTAAAAAATAGACAATAAATTTGGAGCCATTAAGTTGCCTCCCTGATCTTATATCATAATGAAAATATATCACACTCCAATTTTTAAAAACATTCTTACTTTGCAGCAATTTTCCACACGTGCTTAAAACTTTTGAACAATCCCATGCTAATCATCTCTCCAGTTTAACATCTCTGAATGATGTTCTAAATTATGCATTTTCCTTTTATAATAAATAAATATGTATCAAGATATGCCATCACAACATGGACAGTGATGGTGGATTGACAGCTACAATGTTTCCCATCTGTACAATGAAGCAATGCTGCTCCTTCACATTATTTCCCTGAAAAGTAAGAGTCTAGGTGTGCTGTCCTGCTTTGTTTGAAAAAACTTTCAGCCATTTTGGTATTACCTAATGTTACAGGATTATTGTACTGTTGTACTTTGCTGCTATCTACTGGCCATTGTTATAATACTGTATGTTATAAATGTATTATTCCTGTGTTTACCCACAACACCTTTCGGTCTGTAACTCCTCCTATCTCCTTCTCCTCACCTCCTTCTTTTTCATCACATCCATCTTGACTACACATGCTGCAGGACTGGAGAAAGGATTCTCTTGTTACCACTTACCTGGCGCTTCTAATACCTACAATTCCTACCCTTTCCTCATCCTTCACCTTCCCTCATCTCACCTCATCAAGAACTGTAAATAAATCTGTTGAATTCATCTGTAGTGCCGGCGTCCCTGCCCTCTGCTAGGCAGGGACGCTGTTCCCCTCACCGCTCTGCTCCGTGCCCGGCGTCCCTCTCCCGCTCTGCTGGCAGCGCGCGCTCCTTCCCGGCCACTGTGCTTAGGGCGCGCGCGCGCGCCCTCCCTCCCTCTTAAAGGGGCCGCGCGCGCCGTCCTAAGGAGTCCCCGGCCAATGGCCGGAGGACTTTACCATATATAAGGCACCTCCTCCAAAATGGAGGTGCCCGAGCAATGTTGTTGCACCGTTCTACTCTGCTTCAGCCCTCAGGTCCCGTTGCCAGTTACCTGCCAGTTACCTGCCAGATTCCTGCCAGCTTGCTGTCCTAATCCTGCCTGATTTCCTGTTACCTGCCTGCCTGCCTGAGGTCCGACGGTCTGCCTTACAACTCCGGTCAGTCTGTCTAAGGACCAACTTGCCCGCTCACCTGGGAGCGCACATCAGCTACCTGCCTGCTTGCCTGAGGTCCGACGGTCTGCCTTACAACTCCGGTCAGTCTGTCTATGGACCAGCTTGCCCGCTCACCTGGGAGCGCTTCTCCGCTACCTGCCTGCTTGCCTGCCCGGAGGCTCCGCTGTCACGTGCTGTGACCACCAGCTATTCCAGACTCTTGCCCGCTCACCTGGGAGCGCTTCTCCACTACCTGCCTGCTTGCCTGCCCGGGGGTTCCGCTGTCACGTGCTGGGACCACCAGCTATTCCAGAGACTCTTGCCCGCTCACCTGGGAGCGCTTCTCCGCTACCTGCCTGCTTGCCTACCTGGAGGCTCCGCCGTCACGTGCTGTGACCACCTGCTATTCCAGAGACTCTCGCTTGCTCACCTGGGAGCACACATCCTCCATCTGCCTTGCTAGCCTACCTGGAGGTTCAGCCATCACAGGTCGTACCTACCCTTTACCTAGAGACTGCCCCGGTCACTTGCCGTGACCTCCAGCCCGTTCTTCCAGAGACTGCCCCGGTCACTTGCCGTGACCTCCAGCCCGTTCTTCCAGAGACTGCCCTGATCACTTGCCGTGACCTCCTGCCCGTACACCCAGAGACTGTCCCGGTCACCTGCTGTGACTGCCTGCCTGGTCGCCACCCGCTCCCTTACAAGGACCGCTCCCTTGTATAGTAGCCCAGAGGTTCCGCCTCCCAGACCCGTTACATCATCACTGCATCATCATTCTGCATTACCACGTGCAGTTCATGAGGAACAGGAGCACAGGTCAGTGAGTTGACGCTATCCGCCACTGCTTATACAGAGATCCGTGTCACATCCCTCAGTCACATCTCGCCTCACGTACATCGATGGCAGAATACTAGCAGCGTCACTCTGCAGTGAAACACTGCTCGTGGTTGTGTTTATCTGCACAGTGAGTGGCTGGGCTCACTGCTGTGCAGGAAATGAGCCAAAGATTAGTCCTTTACTAAAAATAATGTAATGGCATATATGAAAATAGCAGCTTAAAATACTAAAATACACACAACTTCTGATCACTATCTGGATTTGAAAGTAAATTATTAAGAAACTTTATTCCTTTCTTCTCTGATGAGCCACTGCTTCTCTTTCCCCCTCTCTCCTAAACGCATCATTCATTTAGAAAAATTACTACCGTAATATCCATTGCTCAAACCAAGATGGACTGTCAAATCACTTACAGATTACCCACAATGAGTGATTCTGATAGTCCAGCTGGGGTCGTTGTACTGGCGGGCTAGCGCAACATGTGGCTCATACCTTTAGGATTTCAAATTTTTTTTGGTTATTTATGGCCTCACCTCCCTTTATACTGTGTGTTTGAGTGAAATTAACTCTCTTCTATTGCCTTTTGAATGCCAAATATTAAAGTATACTTGAAAGTGATTGAGAAATCAAAAAGCACAACCTTAGCATGATGTACTAAAATTTATTGGCACACAGGCCATTTTTATATACTGTCATAAACAAAGATGTTTCGCATATGCCCCAGGCTGTTAGATTTTCTTGTGCTCTATATCGGGGGACGTCCTCCCATGTATTGTATTTCTTAGGCCTATATAAAACTTCCCAAGACACACAACTGTGTCTTGGTATTGCTCTAAGACTTGTCAGTAACTCTTTTAGTTGTCTATGCATAGTTCCAGCACACAGACATCAGGACGCCTGCTGGCTCTCCAATCCCTGGAAGTTACTTGTGTGCAGATTCCAGTAACTCAGCTACTTGTTAGTGACCTTCAGGACTTCACCTGCTTGTCTACGGTTTCCAGTAACCTTGTTGTCTGTCAGTGGAGGACTTCACCTGCTTGTCTGTGGTTTTCAGTAACTTGGCTACCTGTCAGTGGAGGACTTCAGCTGTTTGTCTGAGGTTTCCAGTAACTTTGCTACCTCTCAGTGGAGGACTTCACCTGCTTCTCTGCAGTTTCCAGAAACATTGCTATCTGCCAGTGGTCTTCAGGGCTTCACCTATTTGTCTGTGATTTCCAGTAACCTTGCTACCTATCAGTGGTCTTCAGGACTTTACCTAGCTGCTTGCAGTTTCCAGTATTGCTATCTACTTGCCTGCGGTTTCCAGAATTGCAACCTCCCTGCAGTTTCCAGGAAGTTTTCAGACTTTCTAGTTTCTCCAGCGTTCTATCTGCTACATGTCCCCGGTATTCTAGCACCTTTTCTACATGTCAGCCTGTGGTCTCCTGGATATCTCCCGCTTGCACGCGGTTTCCAGCATTCCACCTATTTACCTACGGTTTCCAGTCCCTTAGCTGCATTCTGTGTGCTCTACCTAGCTGCTGCGTCGATGGCCGTAGCCCATGTGCCCACCCAGACCTTGGGCTTAGAGGATCCACCTCACCCAGTGAGCCCTCTTTGTGTAACACAAGAAACTTCCCATCAAAAGATATAGCCCTCGTCCTAACTTCAGTTACCATAGTAATCCTATAGGAATTAGGAAGTGAACACAAATGTGAAACTTATTTGCCTAGCAGTGTTATCTATTTGATCACCATGAAACAAGAGTCATGAAACAATATGGATACACGGAGGCAAACTGGAGAACTTTCACATTTCCTCCCTTTTGTGACCAATTATGGGCATTTCAGGAGGTATACAAGAGCTCGCTACTCGTGTCCTTGGACCTTTCCTACCTGTTTCACCTCAGGGTCTTGGCAGTTTTTCCTGTTATTTTGGACATATATCGTACTGGGTACTGAACCCTGCTGCCACCTATACCTTGTCTACCAAAACACACATAGCTGTTTTTGAAAAATATGTTAGTCCATGTGTTATGTGGGCCATCATGGACTAGAGAGCTTGTGGCAGACAAAGCTTACTGCTCTTTTTCCACAGACCAACCTCAGCTTGGCTCCCTGTGTCTCACACTCCTTTTTCTTTCTGTTGAACTGCTTGCTTCTGCAGAGCTTTAAGAATATCAGGAGTGATAGGTGCTGCTGAGGTCATGGTCTGTATAAATACTAGACTCTTGACTCTCTGTCTCTTCTCTGCTTTCTTGGTGGCTGTGCCTGCACAAGCATTTCCTCTGGCTTCATCAGTGTCAGCTCAGGTGTGAGCTTTTATATTCACTACGCCAAGCTTGGTCAGAAGAACCTCCAACACTCTGTGTTTTTAATGAGTTTCCCATTTGATGTTAGAAAGATCTAGCTTTAACCATAATCATGGGCAATTCCAATAGCATATCTACTGTTTGTTTATATATTAGCCATCTTACCCTTTGATGCTCCACTGACCTCAGTGAGTACCTAAATTTCTTCCTCATGTGCCAACAACAAAGGAGGAAGTGCTTCGGCTTTTATTACCTCATGTTTAACCCCTTTCTGACGTCGGGCATAATAACACGTATCTGTGCCCTGGGTGTTAGAACTCTCCTGTTAGTTTTTTTTTAGTTTGCTGGTCACATGACCATTTTTGCCTATTTAATCCGGCTCCGCCCTCCTGGCCTTGCTGGACTTCATTGTATTTACTACTCTTGAGCTAGCTTGGTGCTCTGTTGCCTTTCTCTGTTAGTTTTGCTAGGTCTTCTGACCTCTATGCTTTTTGTGGTGTGTTTGTCTTTGACTGCTACTATTTCTGCTAGGAGGTGTCCAACTTATCCCAGTCCCTAGTTCTTGTAGGGATCCCTCCCTCACTTCTATAGGTCTTTGTACAGACTAGCCGAGGACTTTAGCGGGTCTGATCGCAGGATCAGGTTCCCCGTTACATCGTAGGGATCTAGTTTAGTTCTATTGTAGGGACAGATCTCCTGTCTTTCCTTAGTCCCTGTAGCAGATCATAACAGTAAGTCCAGCCCTAAAAGAAAAAAAAAAATTATAATAATTTTCTCTAAGGAAAGACCTCCAGTTTTCCATCATGGTCTCGGTTCAAGATTTGGCTCAACGCTTGCAGGGACTCTCTCTGGAGGTGGCCAAGCTCCAACAACACGTGAGTAGCTGTTCTGGAGCACATTTTGTGGAACCAAAGGTACGTCTGCCTGATTTATTTTTTGGCGAACAACAAGATTTTTTTTCTTTTAAAAATGCTTGTTTATTGTATTTTCGTTTGAGACCCGGATCCTCTGGTGATGAATCACAGCGCATAGGGTTCATAATGTCACTTTTGCGCAAAGATCCTCAGGGATGGGCCTTCTCTCTCCAACCTAGTGATCCGTGCTTTAGATCAGTGGATAGTTTTTTTTCTGCTTTGGGTTTGTTGTACGATGATCCTGATCGTGTCTCATCTGCTGAGTCTGAATTGAGACGTTTGAGGCAGGGATCAGGTAATGTGGAAAAATATTGTTCTCACTTCCGTCGGTGGTCTGCCCAGGTGGGGTGGAACGATTCAGCTTTGAAAAGCTTGTTTCTTGCAGGGCTAGGTGAAAGGGTTAAGGATTTACTGATTGCTTATCCCACACCTGGAAACTTGCAGGAGGCAATGCAATTAGCTATACGGGTGGACAGGAGACTGCGTGCAAGGGTTAATGAGAGCAAATCCTCTGCTATGTCAGCTCTGAGTCCTGAGAGGGCCTGTGCTGACAATGGAGAGCCGATGGAGATTGGGGCGATGGCACCCCGCTCTCAGGAAAAAGACCGCAGGCTTTCTGAAGGCTTGTGCTTCTATTGCGGAAATTCTGGTCATTTTATTAAGAACTGTGTGCTTCGTATGAAGAAAGAAAAAAAAAAAAGGTCAGTCATGCACGTATTGCCTGTTTAAATTCTAAGGGAGTATTCCTATCTGCTACTACCGCTGCTCAGGATGAATTAATTGAATTTCGGGTATTTGTGGATTGTGGTTCTACTCTGAATGTGATTGATGGGGGATTCTTGGAAAAACTTAGATTAGAACCTAAAACTTTGTCATCCCCTATTGCTGTGGTTTCTGTTGATGGCTCTCCCTTGAAGAGTGTTACTCATAAGGTCTGTGAATTTCCCCCCACTATTAATGGTATTCATCAAGAGAATTTGGATTTGGTGGTATTGGATAATTTGCCTTCTCCAGTAATATTGGGGTTACCCTGGTTAAAATTGCACAATCCTGTACTGGATTGGTCTACCAATGAAATTAAGTCCTGGAGCCCTAAGTGTTATGACAAGTGTTGTAACGGACGTATTGCTGCGGTGGAAAAAGGGGAATTACCTGTACCTATTCAGGATTTTTGGAGAGTTTTTTCTGAGGAGGAGTCACAAATTTTGCCTCCCCATAGAGACTATGATTGTACCATTGAATTTGTCCCTGGAGCGACTCTTCCTAAAAGTCGTTTATTTAATCTTACTATTCCTGAGAGAAAGGCTTTGGAGGAATACATACAGACAAGCTTGGCCGCCGGTCACATTAGGCCTTCCAAGTCTCCTGTGGCTGTTGGATTTTTTTTTGTAAAAAAAAAAGATGGCGGTTTACGTCCTTGTCTGGACTTTCGTGAGATTAATAAAATTACTGTACGCAATCCTTACCCACTGCCATTGATTCCTGATTTATTTAACCAGTTAGTGGGGGCCAAGTGGTTCTCTAAAATTGATCTCCGGGGGGCATACAATTTGTTGCGCATGAAGGAGGGTGATGAATGGAAGACTGCTTTTAACACTCCTGTGGGTCATTTTGAGAATCTGGTGATGCCTTTTGGTCTTACCAATGCTCCAGCATTTTTTCAGAATCTTATTAATGACATCCTTAGACCTTTAATCGGCAAAAATGTGGTTGTGTATTTGGATGACATTCTGATTTATTCGCCTGATCTGGAGTCTCATTGGCGGAGCATATGACGCGCCCCTGGGCCTGTGTCGCGCTGCGGTGCGCACGCGGGAGCTTACCCGGAGCCGGATCCGTGGAGGGTTGTAATCTCGTGGCGGTGACCCGGTCCGTGCCCAGGGAGTCAAACTAGACGGCAGTCTATTAGTAGTAAATAGTTGATGACTACGCCACCCGTTGAGTGCAGCCAGGAAGCTGCTGCTGCAGGGCAGACCGCTGAGGCCGGTGGTAGGATTGTGCAGCGTGATAGTATAACCCCCAACGGGAGGGGTATGGCCTCAGGGCAGCCGACGTGGATGATGGGGGTAGCAGGAACCACTCAGAGACGGTACGGTGTAGTTCAGGGTCTTTACTGGTAACAACGACAGACCCTCCCGGAGTACTTGCTAGCAAACGGGGCCTGGTCAGTCTTTGAGCAGATGGGATCTCCCCTGGCCAGGCGTAGTTGTAGGCCTCCCAAACTGACTGTACTCTTCTGGCTACCTTGCTAGAAGCTGATGTAAGTAGCCCACGTCCCTGAGTGTACCGTGTGGTGCTCACCCGTATGGCCGGTGACTCGGGGCCTTCTAATGGCTTCCGCTCCACGATGGCGGTGCTGGTCCCACGCGTGTGACCGTGCCTTCAGGCTTCTGGGCCAGAGGACCTGAAATCCCCTGCCCGACGGATTCTGCTGCTGGGGAGGATTTAGTCCCCACAGCCTCGGACTCCGGGTCCGGTAAAGAATCTTCTTAGTCAGGGCGAGCTCTGTAGCTGCCAGCCCCTGACTCCTTGTAACTCTGCTGTTTCCTATGCTGCTTCTCTTCTCCACTCTCCTTGTCTGACTCACCCTGCCTCAGCCCCGGGTTTATACAGGGGAAGTTCTTCCCCTCCCAAGACTGGGCAGGAGGTGTGGCATGCACAGGATCCCTGACCAAAGGACCTCCCACCTGCTCTCAGACATAGTATCTCTATCACTGTGGCAACCAGACCCCTGGGGTGTCACATTCCCCCCTAGTGAAATTTAGTACTCCGGGACTAAACACATTTAGAAAAACATAACAAAGTATAACAATAACAATACTATAAGAAAAACACATAAGATGGTTACGGCGTGTCCGCAACCGGATGCAGTCTTTGAAGAAAAGCAAAGGTGTCCATTTCACCAACACAGGGAGACGTAACCAGGTAGGGGTCTGTCCTACCCCGAGTCCTTAACAGTCTCTAGTCCATCCTGGGTTACGCTCCAACTATATACAAGGATTCCCGGTAAATCCACCAAGGTTTCCTAAAAATAACTAGAAACACAAAATTATACACAAGCAACAAGACACAGAAAAACATAGATAAAACAATTTATACACTTTAAATTCTCCAGCGTGCGGGTAACTGGCCTCTAGTGGCCCGAGTGGACCTACGGAGCTGACTGTCTGGCCCTGAACTACAGGGTGTAGGAGCTGTCAAGGGTAAACTGGGCAGCTGTCTACCGGCTCTTTGTCTCACTAGGGGTACGGCAGGCTCACTATAAGCAGAGGGTTGATTCTCCTGTTCTGCTTGTGTGGAGTCTTCTGCCTCCTGGACCGGCTGTTCTTCCAGCTCTACCCGTTGCTCCGTAGGTTCTTGGGATGATGGTTGGAGGAAGGTGAGTACGGGTACCACAACTGCACCATTGACTTGAGTCCAAGACTGAGGAAAGTCCCCGAGCACGGTACTAACCATATCTTCCCTTTCTTCCACGGGTCGATGGTCTTCTTGTTCCTCTTCAGGGTTCCTCAGTTGTTCGGGACACTTCTTCAGGTGGTCCCGGGATACAATGGCTGTGGTTTCCCCTCCGTCTTTACTGATGGTACAGACCTTCGGGTTCTCGTGGCTTGAGGGCAGTACGGTGTACGGGTCCTTCTCCCACTGGTCGTCCAACTTGTGGAGCCGTCTCTTCCTCTTCAAGACCTGCTCTCCGGGTACCAGGGGAACAGCGGGAGCATACTGGTTGTAAGTTTTCTCTTGTCTTTCCCTAGCCTGACAGAGACTTCGCTCCACGCTCTCCTGTACTCTCCGGTACTGCTGCTGCCTCTCGGTGTCCCAGTCTGTTTCTGGTGAAGTGTCCTCGGGGGTCAGGACTCCCATTTCCAGGTCAACAGGTAACTTACCAGGTCTTGCCCTCATTAGGTAAGCCGGGGTACAGTTGGTGGAACCTACCGGGATGTGGTTGTATAGGTCCACCAGATCGGGCAACTTTTCAGGCCACAGACTGCGTTCTTCCAGGGGCAACGTTCTTAGAAGATCCATTACCACCTGGTTCATTTTTTCACAAAGTCCATTAGTCTGCGGATGGTAGGGTGTCGTCCTTATCTTCCGGCAGCCATACAGATTGCAGAATTCCTGAAAGACCTCCGCTTCAAAGGCAGGTCCCTGGTCCGTCAGCACTTGGTCCGGGTACCCGTGTGGACGGCAGAAGTGCTGCTGGAAGGCTCTAGCTGCTGTTTGAGCCGTTAAGTCCTTGACGGGGACGACAACCAAGAACCGGGAGTAATGATCCACGATGGTTAACGCGTAGACGTAGCCACTTCTGCTTGGGGTCAGTTTTACATGATCCAAGGCTACCAGTTCCAACGGTTGCCGGGTGACGATGGACTGCAGGGGAGTCTTCTGGCTGGCTCGGTCCTTCCTTCTCAGGTTGCACGGGCCACAATCTCTGCACCACTTCTCGATGGTTCCCCTCATGCCTACCCAGTGGAACCGCTCGCGCAGCAGGAACTCCAGCTTTTTCCACCCAAAGTGTCCAGCTCCGTCGTGGTATGCCTCCATCACCATGGCTGCGTCTCTTCGTGGCACCACTACTTGCCAGAGTAATTCATGCGTCCGGGAGTTAACCATTCTGCGGCACAACTTCCCTTTGTAAAGGAACAGTCGACTCTTCTCTGCCCATAGTTGTTTGGCTTCCTCCGGAGCGTCTGGTTCAAGGCGAGCCTCCGGCCGAGTCAGCATCTCCTTCACCAGTCGGACGGCAGGGTCGCTGTCTTGCGTTTCCGCCCAGTTGTAGTGGGGTAAGGGGTTCAACGTAGCAGCCTGCTTACTCCTTACCCGGTGGGAATACTGAATAGTCCCATGACGGTGGAACGCAGGGAGTTCAACTTCTTCCAGTCCCTCCGGATCTTCTCCTCCGTCCGGCAGGTTGGGCATCCTGGACAGGGCGTCCGCGTTGGTATTGGAGCGTCCTGCCCGGTATTTAATTGTGAACTCGTAGTTGGACAGACGGGCCATCCACCTCTGCTCCAGGGCACCGAGTCTTGCCGTGTCCAGGTGTGTCAGCGGGTTGTTATCCGTGTACACGGTGAACCGGGAAGAAGCGAGGTAATGCTTAAAGCGCTCAGTGATTGCCCATACTACGGCCAGGAACTCTAACTTAAATGAGCTGTAATTCTCGGGGTTCCTTTCGGTGGGTCGCAGTTTTCGGCTGGCGTAGGCGATTACTCGTTCCTTCCCCTGCTGGATCTGGGACAGTACGGCTCCTAGCCCGATGTTACTGGCGTCGGTGTAGAGGATAAAGGGCTGGCTATAATCCGGGTACGCCAGGATTTCGTCCCCCGTGAGGGCCATCTTCAGCTGGCGGAAGGACTCTTCTTCCAGCTCTTCCCATTTGAAGGGCGGCTTCTGGTTCTTGGCCTTCCGGGACTGGCCTATCAGGAGGTCCTGCATAGGTGCTGCCTTTTTGGTGAAACCGGGAATAAACCTTCGGTAGTAGCCTACCAACCCGAGGAACTGCCGCACTTCTTTTACGCTGGAGGGGCTTGGCCATCCCTTAATTGCGGTGATCTTATCGGGGTCGGGAGCCACTCCGTCAGCGCTCACCACGTGTCCCAGGTACTGCACCTTTGGTTTCAGGAGGTGACACTTGGAGGGTTTCACCTTTAGGCCATAACTCGCCAGAGCCTCGAACACTTCCGCCAGGTGTTTCAGGTGGTCCTCATACGTCTTGGAATATACGATGACATCGTCCAGGTACAACAGGACCGTCTCGAAGTTTCTGTGGCCCAGACAACACTCCATTAGGCGTTGGAAGGTTCCTGGTGCGTTGCAGAGTCCGAACGGCATGCAGGTGAACTCGCTAAGTCCCATCGGGGTGGTGAATGCGGTCTTCTCCCGGTCCGCCTCTGCTACAGGAACCTGCCAGTACCCGCTAGTGAGATCCAAGGTAGAGAAGAAGTTAGCAGATCTTAAAGCAGCCAATGACTCCTCTATCCTTGGTAAGGGGTACGCATCCTTGTGTGTGATACGGTTGATTTTCCGGTAATCTACACACATCCTCATGGTGTTGTCTTTCTTTTTGACTAAAACTAATGGGGCTGCCCAGGGGCTACAACTATCCCGGATTACCCCAGCCTCCTTCATATCTCTAAGCATCCCCTTGGCGTGTTGGTAATGTGCAGGGGGTACGGGTCGATACCTCTCTTTTATGGGAGGATGATCTCCCGTGGGGATGCGATGTTCTACCCCCTTGACTCGCCCGAAGTCTAACGGGTGTTTACTAAACACTCTCTCATACTCTTGAACCACCCGATAGACTCCTTGTTTCTGATGTGAGGGAGTGGAGTCAGTACCCAAATGTAGTTGCTGACACCAGTCCTCCATGTCTTTCTTAGAGCCGTTACCTTCCTCCGGGTGAGATGGAGGCAAGGGTTCCACAGATTGTATAGAACTTTGATTAGTGGTATATAATTTGGCTAGCGTGGCATACCGGGGCAGGTACACTTCCCTCTCCCCGATATTTATTATGCGAATGGGCACCCTCCCATGGCGTACATTGACCACCCCCCGTGCTGTCAAAATGGTGGGCCTACTGTCTGAGCAAACTGGTTCTACCATTGCCTGGTAATCTCTACCTCTCAGACCAATAGCTGCCCGGCACCAAATCATCATTTCACTTTTTGGGGGCATGGCAATAGGAAAAGGGTCACACATTCTTACGCTACCAATCTCACCGCCGGAGAGTTCCACTTGTTGCCGTTGCATCAGTGCCCGGATCTCTTTCTGGAGCACCCGCTGCTCGCCGGAGCTGGCATTCTTGGCAACCTGCTGTAAAAGGAAAATCACCTCTGCAAGACAATTTTCAATTACATTAGTTCCTAGAGTTATTTTTGGGTGACTCTCATGTTTATCGATATCTACAATGATCAGTCCCTGTGCGGCCAGTTCGACTCTACCAATTTTGATGGTCACCTCTTTAAATCCGATCTGTGGCACGGGCTGACCATTGCTGGCGATGATACTCAAGTCGTCGTCGGGGTAGCGGGTAATATCCGAGTCATTCCAGTACTGCTTGAAGAGCACGTACGGGATGGTGGTGACCTGTGACCCGGTGTCCAGTAGGGCACTCATGGGAATGCCATCCAGTACCACAGGCAAGACTGGACGTCCTTCCACATATCTGTCGCGCCAGTTCGATGGGCCTGGTGATCTTTTTCCTGGGGGTTGGCCCTCTACCCCAGGTTGTGCCCGTTTAAAGAACAGTACCTTGCCATATGTCCGGGTTGATTGCAGCGGCGGCAGATGGGTCGTCCGTCCTCACTGTATCGGTCACTGGGTCTTCCTCTGGCCGGTGGGGTCCTCCTTGGTCGACGCCACGGGATGTCCTCCGGTCCGGATGCCAGCTGGATCTTCCCTGGGGTGGAAACCTGTAAAGACTGCACAGTTCGGGTTAGCGCAGCAACGCTCTTAGCTAGCTCTTGGACCTGATGGTGTAGGTCTGGAGCCGGGTCATTGTCCAAAGCCTGCGCATCAGCTCCCACAGGCCCTGCTGACAAGGGCGCCGCCTCCTGGTAGTAAGTGGTAGTGGGGCGTCTGTGGGTCACAACGCCACCTGGTGCCGGTTCTCGGAGCACCCGGATGGCTCTGTCCTTGAACTGTGCAAAGTCCAGATGGGGATCCTGTAAGGCCATTGCCCGCAACTGGGTTCGGTGGGCATTGCAATATAAACCCTCTATAAATTGTTCAGTCAACAGCCTGTCCTCGTTTCCCACCCCATCAGGGTCGGTCTGCTTTATGGCCCTCAGGGCCTCTTGTAGGTTTAGTGCATAGTCCCTTATACTCTCATGCGCTCGCTGCTTGCACCCGTAGAATCTAAGCTTAATCTCGGCTGAGGTGCGGGTATCAAAGGTGTCCTTCAGCCGGGTTAGTATCCCTGCGACAGTCTTCCTCCCAGGTGGCCAGGATTTTACTTCCCTTTTGGCTGCCCCGGTTAGTTGGGCCACCAGGATGCTCACTTTTTGCTCTTCTGTGAGGGGGTACACCTGGAAGAGGCTAACCAGCTTTTCTCTAAAGTCATGCAGGGTATGTGACTCCCCTGAGTACTGGGGTAGCCAAGCTGCTCCCGGGATATAGGGCATGGTGAAGGGCATAACTGCAGCAGCGGTAGCGCTGGCGGGGGTTGAGGCAGTGAAGCTCTCCTCCGTATCCGACATCTTCCTCCCCCCTAGTGGACCGTGGCCTACCTTGCGATGATCCTCTTCCGTAGGCCGCGGCTCCGCAGTGGATCGTCAGGGTTGAGGACCTTCCGTCGCGCTCCTGTGACGTCGGCGTCTGCTGGGCTCCTTCCAGGACCTTACGCAACGTCCGGACGTGAGGCGGGGCTTCAGTTCTCGCGCGCTTTCGGAGTCCACGCCCCTCTTCTTCCCGCGCGGCGTCCTCAAGATGGCGTCCAATGGCGGGAAAACTCCACGGATGGCGGGAAGAAGGTCGAAGATGGCGCCGGATGGCGGGAAAACTTCGCGGATGGCGGGAAGAAGGTAGAAGATGGCGCCAGATGGCGGGAAACCTTCACCACTGGTAAGTTTGAACAGTCTTTGCTTTTCAGGCACGCAGTACCCGGTGGTTGCGGGCACGAAATCCTGCCGACTACGCCAAAGTTGACGCGCCCCTGGGCCTGTGTCGCGCTGCGGTGCGCACGCGGGAGCTTACCCGGAGCCGGATCCGTGGAGGGTTGTAATCTCGTGGCGGTGACCCGGTCCGTGCCCAGGGAGTCAAACTAGACGGCAGTCTATTAGTAGTAAATAGTTGATGACTACGCCACCCGTTGAGTGCAGCCAGGAAGCTGCTGCTGCAGGGCAGACCGCTGAGGCCGGTGGTAGGATTGTGCAGCGTGATAGTATAACCCCCAACGGGAGGGGTATGGCCTCAGGGCAGCCGACGTGGATGATGGGGGTAGCAGGAACCACTCAGAGACGGTACGGTGTAGTTCAGGGTCTTTACTGGTAACAACGACAGACCCTCCCGGAGTACTTGCTAGCAAACGGGGCCTGGTCAGTCTTTGAGCAGATGGGATCTCCCCTGGCCAGGCGTAGTTGTAGGCCTCCCAAACTGACTGTACTCTTCTGGCTACCTTGCTAGAAGCTGATGTAAGTAGCCCACGTCCCTGAGTGTACCGTGTGGTGCTCACCCGTATGGCCGGTGACTCGGGGCCTTCTAATGGCTTCCGCTCCACGATGGCGGTGCTGGTCCCACGCGTGTGACCGTGCCTTCAGGCTTCTGGGCCAGAGGACCTGAAATCCCCTGCCCGACGGATTCTGCTGCTGGGGAGGATTTAGTCCCCACAGCCTCGGACTCCGGGTCCGGTAAAGAATCTTCTTAGTCAGGGCGAGCTCTGTAGCTGCCAGCCCCTGACTCCTTGTAACTCTGCTGTTTCCTATGCTGCTTCTCTTCTCCACTCTCCTTGTCTGACTCACCCTGCCTCAGCCCCGGGTTTATACAGGGGAAGTTCTTCCCCTCCCAAGACTGGGCAGGAGGTGTGGCATGCACAGGATCCCTGACCAAAGGACCTCCCACCTGCTCTCAGACATAATATCTCTATCACTGTGGCAACCAGACCCCTGGGGTGTCACACATACGTGAGGTATTACAGTTATTAATGGACAATTCGCTTTTTGCTAAGCTGGAGAAATGTGAGTTCGCTGTACAGAGAATTAGTTTTTTGGGCTACATTATCTCCAGTGAAGGTTTTGAGATGGACCCGGTTAAAGTTCAAGCTGTGCAGGAATGGCCTAGGCCTATTGGTTTGAAATCGATACAGAGGTTTTTGGGTTTCGCCAATTATTACAGAAAATTCATAAAAAAAATTTCTATTATTGTCAAACCGCTGACCGATCTCACCAGGAAAGGTGCTAATGCGGTTCAGTGGACTTCTGAGGCCATTGAAGCTTTTGTGTTTCTAAAGGAGAGGTTCACCTCTGCTACCATCCTTATGCAGCCTGATGTGACTAAGCCGTTTTTGGTTGAGGTTGATGCTTCTTCGGTGGGGGTCGGTGCGGTGTTGTCTCAGGAAAACAAGGATGGAGTACATCCCTGTGCCTTTTTTTCAAAAAAATGTTCTGAGACTGAACTTAATTACGATATTGGTAATCGGGAAGTGCTGGCGATTAAACTTGCATTTGAACACTGGCGTCACCTCTTGGAAGGTGCTGAATTTCCCATTCAGGTTTTCACTGATCATAAAAATCTGATCTATCTTGATGCTGCCAAGCGCTTGAATGCCCGTCAGGCTAGGTGGGCACTTTTTTTCTCGCGGTTTAATTTTTCCGTTACTTACATCCCGGGTACCAAGAATGTTAAAGCGGATGCTTTGTCTCGCAGCTTTTCTCCCATGGTCGGTGTTGAGGAGGAAGAGGAGAGCATTTTACAAGAAGGTGTTGTGATTGCTGCTTTGGACTCCGTTTTGGAGGATGAGATTCTTAAAGCTCAGGAGAATGCCCCATCTAACACTCCCCATGGGAGGTTGTTTGTGCCTAGGACCTTTAGGAGAGATTTGTTTGTTGAGTGTCATGAGTCTCGGTTGGCAGGTCATCCAGGAATTTCTGAGACCAAGAGACTTGTGGGTCGCAGTTTTTGGTGGCCTGGATGGCAGAAGGAAGTCATTAAGTGGGTGCGCCAATGTACTGTGTGTGCTAGATCCAAGTCTTCGCATGCTCCTGCTGCGGGGTTGCTTTGCCCTCTGGAGGTTCCTAGTGCACCTTGGACACATCTGGCTATGGACTTTATTACTGACCTTCCCCCCTCTGAAGGTTTCACGGTCATCTGGGTGGTCGTGGACCGTTTTAGCAAAATGTGTCACTTGGTTCCCTTCATCAAACTGCCTTGCGCTAAGACACTCGCTAAGGCCTTTGTCAAGGAAATTGTCAGACTACATGGTGTTCCTACTGACATTGTTTCTGATAGGGGACCTCAGTTCGTGGCTCATTTTTGGCGTGCCTTTTGTGACAGGTTGGGAGTTCATTTGTCGTTTTCATCCGGATATCATCCTGAGTCTAATGGCCAGACAGAAAGGAAGAACCAGGATGTTGAGCAGTTCTTGCGTTGTTTTGTGGCAGACAATCAAGAGGGGTGGTCTGAGTTTCTGCCACTTGCTGAATTTGCTCTTAACAACCATACATCCTCTTCTGCTGGGTGTTCGCCTTTTTTTTGTTGTTCTGGGAGACATCCGTCTTTTGGGTCATTCTCCAAATTGGTTTCGGCTGTGCCTGAGGAGGAGAGTTTTTCCGGTGATTTGGAGAGAGTTTGGACGGATGTGCGTGGTAATCTTCAGGAGGCTAACAAAAAATCTAAGAGGTACTTTGATACGAAACGGCAAGTGGTTTTGTTTGCTGTTGGTGACATGGTTTGGTTGTCCTCTAAGAATTTGCGATTGAGGATTCCTTCTAAAAAATTGGGTCCCAAGTTCGTAGGGCCCTTTAAGGTGCTTCAGATAGTTAACCAATCTGCTGTTAGGTTGGAGGTTCCTACGTCCTGGAAGATTAACCCGGTGTTTCATGTTTCTCTGTTGAAAAAAGCTGATGTGTCGGATGGTGATGCCTCTGCCACTGTTCCTCCGGTGGTGGAGGACGGGGAATATGAAATTTCCCGCATCCTAAATTCTAGACGGTATAGAGGGAGTTTGCAGTATCTCGTCGCTTGGAAGGGTTTCGGACCTGAGGATAACTCATGGGTGAGGGCGGATGATGTTTCTGCTTCCAGACTTGTCAGAGCTTTTCACAGGAGGTTTCCTGGTAAGCCTGGGCCTAGGGGATCCGGAGGATCCTCTTAGAAGAGGGGGTACTGTTAGAACTCTCCTGTTAGTTTTTTTTTAGTTTGCTGGTCACATGACCATTTTTGCCTATTTAATCCGGCTCCGCCCTCCTGGCCTTGCTGGACTTCATTGTATTTACTACTCTTGAGCTAGCTTGGTGCTCTGTTGCCGTTCTCTGTTAGTTTTGCTAGGTCTTCTGACCTCTATGCTTTTTGTGGTGTGTTTGTCTTTGACTGCTACTATTTCTGCTAGGAGGTGTCCAACTTATCCCAGTCCCTAGTTCTTGTAGGGATCCCTCCCTCACTTCTATAGGTCTTCGTACAGACTAGCCGAGGACTTTAGCGGGTCTGATCGCAGGATCAGGTTCCCCGTTACATCGTAGGGATCTAGTTTAGTTCTATTGTAGGGACAGATCTCCTGTCTTTCCTTAGTCCCTGTAGCAGATCATAACACTGGGCCTATTGGACCAGATACGTATTATTACACCCTAGCATTAATGCGGCACCGCGACTTCAGTCACGGTGATCACATAAAATTTCCGGCGCCATCTTACCTTAGGGTAGATGGCGTCATCATCCTGGGGGGATATGGGGATCCTGAAGAAGCCAGAAGTTCAGCAATGCTGGAGTGTTGACTTTTTGTATAATACTCCAGTGTTCCGAATGGTCATGAGTCAGACCCGGACACGTTTTGAGGACATCCGCAAGTTCTTGCATTACAACGATAATGCAAGGTGTCCTGCACGCGATGACCCGAACTTTGATCGTCTTTTCAAAGTTCAGCCGGTCATCGAGCACTTCAACAACAAGTTTGCTGAAGTGTACATGCCCCAAAGGGACATCTGCGTGGATCAGTCCCTAATTCATTTTAAGGGGCAGCTTGGATTCCAGCAGTATCTGCCAAGTAAGAGGGCCAAGTACAGAATCAAGCTGTATAAACTGTGTGAGAGTACCTCAGGGTACACTCACAAGTTTAGAGTTTACGAAGGGAAGGACTCCCGGATTGAACCCCCTAAATGCCCCCCTGTTCTGGGAGTGAGTGGGAAAATTGTGTGGGATTTGGTGCACCCACTGCTGGATAAAGGTTATCACATCTACGTGGATAACTTTTATACCAGCGTCCCTCTCTTCAAGTCCCTCTCTGCGTGAGGTACCGCAGCCTGCGGTACTGTCTGCAAAAATCAGAGAGGCCTCCCAACGACCCTAATTGGGCAGATACTCAGAAGGGGTCAGAGCAGAGCCCAGTGTAGCGACCACCTGCTGGTGATCAAGAACAAGGAAAAGAAGGATGTCCTTTTCTTGACCACCATACATGGTGATGGCAGCACCCTCAGCACTGTACGAGGTTCCACTACACAGGTCATCAAACTAGACTGTATAGTGGGGTACAACAAGTACATGGGGGGAGTTGATCTCTCTGATCAAGTCCTCCTGCTTTGAGAAAGGCAGGGGTATGGTATAAGAAGCTGGCCGTGCACATCGTACAGATGGCAATGCACAACGCTTTCCTTCTATCACGATGTGCAGGCCAAACTTCTACATCGTCCTTTCAGTTCCAGGAGGTAGTGATCAAGGTCCTGATATTTGGCAGTGGTGTCGGAGTGGGCCTCAGTACCTCCGGAACTGAAGGACCTTGAATCGTACCAGGCCAGCATTTCCGGGGTGAGGTCACTCAAAGCGGAAAAAAGGTAAGTCACAAAAGAAGTGCCGAGTGTGTTATCGAAGGGGAATACGCAAGGACACCATTTACCAATGGGATAGCTGCCCCGAGAAACCTGGCCTGAGCATGAAAAATGCTTCAGAAGGTACCATACTTCCATGCACTACTAAATTAATTTCTGAAGTATGACAACCTGACGAACACTACACAACTGATGTAGTGTTTGTCAGGTTGTTTTATGTCAGTTGTGTAGTGTTCGTCAGGTTGTCCTACACAACTGACGTATGACACTACATTGTAAAATTCAATTAGTGCCAAAAAGGGGGCACTGGTTGGGCATTTCTACTGTTTAGGCACATCAGGGGCTTTGAAAACGTGACGTGACGCCCACAGACCATTACATCAAAGGCGGCATTCCAAAGCGTCACTTCTTCCCTTCCAAGCCCTGACATGTGCCCAAACAGTAGTTTCTCCAACACATGTGGTATCAACGTACTCAAGAAACATTGCACAACAGATTTTGAGGTCCACTTTCTCCTGTTACCTTTATGAAAAATTTTTTTTTAACATTTTTGTGGAAAAAATGTGATTTTTTATTTTTTATTTTCACAAGTCAGTGTTATAATTTTCTGTGAAGCACCTAGGGGTTCAAGGTGCTCACCACACATCTAGATAAATTCATTGGGGGGGTATAGTTTCCAAAAAGGGGGCACTTGTTGGGCATTTCCACTGATTAGGCACATCAGGGGCTCTAAAAACGTGACATGATGCTCACAGACATTCCATCAAAGTCTGCATTCCAAAGCGTCACTCCTTGGGGGTTCAAAGCGCTCACCACACATCTAAATAAGTTCCTTAAGGGGTCTAGTTTCCAAAATGTGCGGGGTTTCCACTGTTTAGGCACATCAGGGGCTCTCCAAGCGCGACATGGCGTCTGCTGTGAATTCCAGCGAGTTTTTCGTTGAAAACGTCAAAGGGTGCTCCTTCCCTTCCGAGCCATGCCGTGCACCCGTGCAATGGTTCCCCCCCCCACATATGGGGTATCAGCGTACTCAAGAGAAATTGCACAACAACTTTGGGGGTCCAATTTCTCCTGTTACCCTCGTGAAAATAAAAAAAATTCAGCTAAAAGTTCATTTTCTGTGGAAAAAAAAAGGATTTTTTTTTTTACGACTCTACGTTATAAACTTTTGCGAAACACTTGGGGGTTCAAAGTGCTCACCAGACATCTAAGTAAGTTCCTTAAGTGGTCTAGTTTCCCAAATGGGGTCACTTGTGGGGGGTTTCTATTGTTTAGGCACATCAAGGGTTCTCCAAATGCGACATGGCATCCGCTGTCAATTCCAGCGAGTTTTGCGTTGTAAACGTCAAAGGGTGCTGCTTCCCTTCCGAGCCCTGCAGTGTGCCTAAACAATGAGTTTTCCCCACATATGGGGTATCAGCGTACTCTCGAGAAATTGCACAACAACCTTTGGAGTCCAATTTCTCCTGTTATCTTTGTGAAAATAAAAAAATTGGGGTCTAAAGTAAAATTTTAGTGAAAAAAAGTTAAATGTAAATTTTTTCCTTTCACATTTGATTAATTGCTGTGAAGCACGTGAAGGGTTAATAAACTTCTTGAATGTTGTTTTGAGCACCTCGAGGAGTGTAGTTTTTAGTATGGTGTCACTTTTGGATATTTTCTGTCATATAGACCCCTCAAAGTGACTTCAAGTATGGTGTGGTCCCTAAAAAAATGGTTTTGTAAATTTTGTTGTAAAAATGAGAAATCACTGGTCAACTTTTATTAACCCTTATAACTCCCTAACAAAAAAAAGTTTTGGTTCCAAAATTGTGCTGATGTAAAGCAGACATGTGGGAAATGTTATTTATTCACTATTTTGTGTGACATATCTCTCTGATTTAAGGGCATGAAAATTCAAATTTTGAAAATTGCGACATTTTCAAAATTTTCACCAAATTTCCGATTCAGAATCAGTGGAATCCGTTGAAGCGTTCAAGTTATTACCTCATAAAGTGACAGTGGTCAGAATTGTAAAAATTGGCCTGGTCATTAACTTGAAAACCACCCTCGGGGGTAAAGGAATTAAGGATGAGTGGAGCCATGGAAGTTCGGGCCTGGCCGAACTTTAGTCCAAAGTTCGGTTTGGGTACCAAAATTTGACCCCGGACCCGAATCCCATATAAGTAAACGGGGACTCAAACGTTGGTGCTGTAAAATGGCTGTTACATGGTCGTAGTAAGAGATAGGGGGCTGAAAAAGGAAGCAAAATGGGGGTAAGATAATTGCCCTACAAGCAAATGTGGATAGGGAAGTGACTTAAAATAACAGAATAAAAAAAAAAATCTTGAACCATGAGGCAGAGGTCCAAGTGGAGGAGTGGAGCAGTGCCTTGTGTGTGTATTTTACTGTACTGGTTAATAAATAAATGAGAAAAAGTGATTGTCTAGATTTTCTCACTGGCGTTGACATCAGTAACGTCATCGCGTGTGAGACATGACCGCGAGTGACCTATGCAGCCTCGAGAACGAAGGTGCATAGGTCACTTGCGGTCATGTCTCATGGGCGATGACGTTACTAACCTCATCACCAGTGAGAGAATCTAGAGAATTGCTGGACATTGTGGGAATACAGAGGATTACGTCAGAACAGTTGGGATTGTTTTTTAATAATACATAGGTAAACCAGGGAATGTGTGGGGGAGTCTTTATTCAAATAAACTATTTCCTGTGTGTATGTTTTTCTCTTTTAACTTGGTGGGTTAGTAATGAGGGTGTCTGATAGATACGTCTCCAATACTAACCCCTGGGCTTGATGCCAGCTGACATTACACAACTAACGTCAACCCCAAAAACTATTACGCTGATTGCCACCGCACCAGCCTATTAATATCATATCAGCCCCCAGCTTTCTGCTTTGCCTTAGCTGGTTATTAAAAATAGGGGGGACCCCACGTCATTATTTTGGGGTCCCTCCATTTTTAATAACCAGCAAAGGCGAAGCAGACAGGTTCGCATGATATTAACAGGCTCGGAAGGTCCATGGATATTGGCCCCTTCCCAGCATAAAGACCAGCTCACAGCTGTCTGCTTTGCCTTGGCTGATTATTAAAAATACGGGGATGCAACATAGTTTTTTATATTATTTATTTATTTTGCACTTTCCCTATACTAATCACAGCAGAATGGCGGCACCACCCGTGAAATTGGTGTTTATACAGGCCGGTTCACATATTGCGCCAGCCAAACACAGCCATGTCAATACTAATCAGCTCCTTTAAGACATGGTTAAACCTTGTTTCATGTGGCATCAGAAAAACGTAACCATGACGTGTATGTATGTATTCTATTTCCTTCTGTGTTAGGAAATGTAAAAATAAGGCACCTTCCGCTCCTAACATCCATGTTCTGCTAGGAAATACAAAAGAGAAATAGATGACTTGTGACATGAGATTTGATCAGGATAGCAAAGCAGTAAATCATCTACATACTACACAACCTCCTAATACAGAGTCAATTTTTGCTAAATGGAATCTATTATGGGATGTATGCTAGCTATGGATTGTCAACTTCCTAGTGTGAGAAAGGATCATTCACAGCTATCTGTTGAGTGAGTGGGAATAATCTCCAAAAATCAAAGGCACCGGGTAATCTCCATCAGAAAAGTTTTATTGACTGCAGTAAACACTCCCAAAAAAACACTGACATGTGATGTTTCAGCGACACAGGACCTTTATCAAGCTAAAAAAGAGGTGCACACCTTTCTTTTGGCTTGAAAAAAGCCACGTGTGGCTGAAACATGGCATGTCAGTGTTTATTTTTGGTGTGTACACTGGTGTCAATAAAACTTTTTTGAAGGAGATTACCCAGTACCTTGGATTTTTGGATTAATTGCAGTTTTTGCAACCTAGTGGAGGGATGTATGAAGTCTGCACAGGTCACAGAATGGTGCACGGAATATACCCCTTTAAATGTTGAGCGAGTCGAGGCTGCTGCTTGCAGTCCCGCTTCATGTCATCTTGCTGTCTGCAGTTGTAACAGACAATAGGGCCATTCCTCCTGCTATATCCTGTCTCTCTCCCTGTGCTCTAGTAAGGCATCACTCCCTTTGTCTTATGAGTCTGAATTAATTCCTGATCCGTCCCTTTAGCTACTTGAAACAGGTCTTTAGGTTGCTTCCCTCTCCATGAAGGCACACTTTCCCAAGTCCCTCTATATTGGGTTTCTTTAGTTCATCCAGAAAACCAGTTCCCGATATGTGTACATTAAGGGAATCTCTTGAGGAGTATCCCAGATCCGTCCAACTCTTCTGCAAATGGGCAAAATACTTTTCCATCAATCCCTCTTTCTCCTGAGTTATGTCATTTAAGGTTATAGATTGTTTCCTTAGATTTGTCAGAGCTAAACGCTGCAGGACTTTACAGTACTCTTCTCCTGAGTCTAATATGGCGCCCTGCTGCGCATTGGTGCCACAGAACCCAGAAGGGTGCATGGATGGACTTTTCCACAAGAGGCCCTCACACCTTCACACACCTCCACCCTACCACCTCAGACCAGCAGAGGGAGCCCTGATAGGGATATATATAGGGAGGATGGAGGCAGACAGCTGAGTTCTAGTTTCAGTTTAGTGTTCAGACAGACTGGAGAGAGTCTGAGAGCGTGCTGACGCTCAGAGAGCAGCGAAGAGGCAGCAAGCTGGCTGCTGTGCTTAGGCGAGACAAGGCCTACAGCACGTGTGAAGGCCTAGTGAGGGCCTTGAGTGGGCCGAAGGCGAGAGGAGAAGGAAGAAGTAGCGAGGGGGCAGAGGAGCATACCAGGCTCACCCCAAGATATATACCGGACACCGGGTCCGCGCCTACAGGGACCATTTACACCCAGTAGGAACCACCGCAACCCCTGGAGGACTACAGGTCCCAGGTTCACCAAATGCTGATTGCAGTACCAGGGCTAGGAGTCACGGAGGTCCCAGCATCCAGGGAGAGTGATTTCCAAAGAGAAGGCCCTACCACCAGGTCAGCAGGTGCAAAGAGAGACAGTAACCAAGCTAGGCCTAGCTCCAGGCAGGTCAGAAGCTTAGAGAATAAAGCAACGGATCAGGAGGCCCTATAGCCGCTCACTGGGGAGAGTCCAAAAGTGTTCCCTTCGCCTGGAGTACCCTGGACCGTGCCTGCAACACCACCAGTAAAGGTACTGAAGCATACCCCCGTGTGAGTGTCCGTCTTTCCTCCGGGACCGTCCTGCCATCTCTCCCCTGCACCACCATCCATTATACCCTATACTGCCCTGGAGCTAGCTCTACCTGTGGAGAGCCACACCATCCCTGCTGCCGTAACACCAGCTCCAGAGGACTGCTCCGCAGCGGTGGCACCCTTTAGCCGCAATCCACAGGTGGCGTCACGAATACTTTCCCAAATCCCCTATAAACTATTCCCCCTTTTACTGACCGCCCTGGGTCACGGACCGGGCCGGCTACCGTGATATTCCCCTGCAACCAGAGGCCCGGCTGCCGAGTACCCCACGGCCCAGGGGGCGCGTCAGCCTTGGCGTCACGAACAGGATACCGTGCCCGTTGCCACTGGGTACTGTGCGCCTTAAGAGACTCTAATACTGACTGTGGTGAAGTATTCCCGCCATTCCCATTGTCCGCCATCTTCCTATCGCCGCGCGGGAAGAAGAGGGGCGTAACCACGGGAATCGGAGAGGCGTAACCGCTGGAAGCGCATGAAGCCCAGGACACGCCGCACCCCTGACGTCGAACCAGGAAGCATCAGGTCCTGGAAGGAGCCTAGAGGACGCTCTGATGTCAGATGCGAGGGACGCAAGGTCCTGGAAGAAGACCGTCGCCCGCGGAGCTGCGGCCTACCTTAAAAAGAAAGTGAAGATGGTAGGCTCCGATTCACTAGGGGGGGGCGCAACCATGGCCGACGACCAGCAAGCCGCGGGAGCACCGGTTAACGCTCCAGATGCCCAACCTGCGCCCGGCGCTGCACAGGCCGGGGCAGCTGCTCCACTAGCAGGGGTCGTGACCCCGTTGATACCCGTGGCCCTGCCGTATATCCCTGGAGCGAAATGGCTTCCCCAGTATAATGGCAAACCGGACACCCTGTCCGGATTCAAGAGAAAAATATGCGGTGTGCTAGACATGTATTCTATGACCGGTAAACAGAGAGCCGCTGTTGTACTGGGACAATTGACTGGTGCCACAGAGAGGGAAGTTGAAACATGGCCAGCCGCAGACCAAGAATCAGTATCCATCATCTTTAAGAGACTGCAAACGGTGTTTGAAAACCGCACTGAGACAGATCTCCGGATGAGGTTCTACCATTGTGTCCAGAAACCTGAGGACAGTGTCCGGGACTACGCCTGGCGCTTACAGGAAGCCCTAAGGGCCCTGAGACAGGTTAGTCCAGCCAGCATACAAAGTGAAAATAAAATGCTGACGGAACAGTTCATCGGGGGTTGAGGTCCCAGGAGGAGAGCAGAACTGTACGGTGGTGGGCCTTATACCATCCAGACGCCACCTTTGACACCCTTAAGGACATGGCTATAAAGGGTCTGCAGCCCCTGGAAACATAAGATACTGCTATCCAGCATTACCAGGGTGGGACCACCCCAGTGCCCGCAGCCCCCACTGCTCCTTCATTAACGGCGGAAACAAAGATGCAAACAGTGCCTCCTAGCGAGCTGGACAGCCTACGCTCTGAAGTGCGCCAGTTAAGAAAAACCCTGGCCACTGTCCTGAGCACCTTGCAGCTACAGGAGGAGCCCGAGCCGGAAGGAAGGGTCCTACTCGCCGACAGCCCTGAGGATGTCCCCTGGATGAGAAGAAGAAGGATGACAACACCACCCCGTAGGAGGACAACGACACCCCGTGGGAGGACCAATGACCAACGTCACCCTCCTGGAGAGTTCATCTGCTATCGCTGCCAGAAGGCTGGCCACACAGCGTGGAACTGTCTTTTAAATGAGCAAACCCTGGGGCCGAGGGCCGACACCCCGGAGTAAATCAAGCAGGCCCATCAAACTTGTAACATTGGTTCGTGGGAGGAAGACCTTTCCTGTCCATTGTGCTGGATGGCATCGCGACACCTGCCCTGCTGGACACTGGATCTCAGGTAACCATCATTCCTGATGTCATCTAGAAAAGGTACTGGTCCATAGGTGAACTCCAGCCGCCAGCCCCGGACCTCTCCGTGTATGCCTCTAACGGCCTTCCTCTTAACCTAGTAGGGGTTAAGAATGTGACAGTGAAGGTGGGGAGAGCGGAACTAAAGGACCAAAGACTGATTGTAGTGGAGTCTAATCCTGGTGATACAGACTTGTATATGATACTTGGTACAAATATTGTCGGTAACTGTTTGGGAGAAGTGTTGTTTTTGCTCCAACAGATTGCTGACACCACCAAACCATGGCAGAGGAAGGTGCTCCAGAAAGAGATCCGAGCCCTTATGTACCAGCAACAGGTAAAGCTATCAAGTGGTGAAATTGGTAATGTACGGGTGACAGACCCGATACCCATTGTGATTCCCCCGATGAGTGAAATGCTGATTTGGTGTAGAGCAGCAATAGGTCTCAAGGGACAGAACTATCAGGCGGTAGTGGAGCCCATTAGTTCGGAGCACAGACCTACACTCTTAACTGCCAGAGGGGTGGTTGATGTATGCAATGGGAGGGTACCTGTACGACTCCTAAATTATGGGGAGGATGAAGTTAAATTACCAAGGTATGCCACTGTTGCCAGGTTGCATACTGTGGATAACAACGCCACACACACAGTAGAATCCTTGACCCCACCAGATACAGTGGAGGACAATGACTCCGAAGCTCAGTTGGAGGATTGGTGTCAACATCTCCATGTTGGGACTGACACCACTCCTGTCCATAAAAAACAAGGTTTATACAGGGTGGTCCAGGAATACGAACAGGTATTTAGCAAACACCCACTTGATTTTGGGAGGATTAAAGCGGTACAACACCATATACCCACAGGTGACCATCCACCCATCAACGAACGTTACAGGCCAATCCCACCAGCACACTACCAGAAAGCGAAGGAAATGTTGCACGACATGAAGAAAGCAGGGGTAATAAGAGATAGCTGTAGCCCCTGGGCAGCTCCCCTGGTCCTGGTCAGGAAAAAGTATGGAAGCATGAGAATGTGTGTAGATTACAGACAGGTAAATCGCATAACACATAAAGAAGCTTACCCTTTGCCCCGTATAGAGGAATCCCTGGCTGCATTAAAGTCTGCAAATTACTTCTCTACCCTTGATCTCACTAGTGGGTACTGGCAAGTAGCAGTTGCTGAGGAGGACCGGGAGAAGACGGTCTTCATTACCCCGATGGGACTCTGCGAGTTCAACAGTATGCCGTTCAGACTCTGCAATGCCCCGGGAACATTGCAGAGACTGATGGAGTGCTGTTTGGGACACCGTAACTTCTAGACCGTGCTGCTATACCTGGATGACGTGATAGTGTACTCCAAGACGTATGAGGACCATTTGAAGCACCTGGCGGAGGTATTTGAAGCGTTGTCCCGGTATGGGATGAAATTGAAGCCTTCCAAGTGCCACCTGCTCAAACGGAAGGTTCAGTACCTGGGGCACATCGTCAGTCCAGAAGGAGTAGCACCAGACCCGGAGAAGGTCACTGCCATCCAGAAATGGCCAGAGCCGAAGAATCTCAAGGAGGTACGTCAGGTATTACCAGAGGTTTGTAAAGGACTACACCAAGAAGGCAGCGCCTTTGCAAGATCTCCTGGTAGGACAGTCCCACAGAGGGAAGAACCCCCCCTTCCAGTGGGCTAAAGAGCAGGCTGAGTCCTTTGCAGTGATGAAAGAGATCCTGACTGGCGAAGAAATCCTGGCCTACCCTGACTACAGCCAACCATTCCTGCTGTACACTGATGCCAGCAACAAGGGACTGGGAGCTGTGTTAAGCCAGAAGCAGTATGGCAAGGAGAAGGTGATTGCCTATGCCAGCAGGAATCTCCGTCCGATCGAGAGGAATCCAGAAAACTATAGCTCCTTCAAGTTGGAGCTCCTGGCCTTGGTCTGGGCCATCACTGAACGATTCAAGCACTACTTGTCCTCCAATAAGTTCACGGCTTACACTGACTACAACCCCTTGACACATCTGGAGACAGCCAAGTTGGGTGCCATGGAACAGCGTTGGATGGCTCGGCTGTCAAACTATCAATTCACCATCAAGTACCGGGCAGGCCGCAAGAACGCTAAAGTCGATGCCCTATCCAGAATGCCGCACCAGTCGGATACTGAAGAAGAAGTGGATGACCTTGAAGAGATTGAGCTACCTGCCTTCCATAGAAATGGGATGGTCCACGAGCAGCGCACCTCCAGGAGGTATCGTGGTAAGACACTGAACCCTTTACCTCACCACAGTTGGAAGGAGACCCAGGTCAGTGACCCGGTTGTCAGCCGTGTCAAAGAACTGATAACCCAGGAAGGTTCCTCCCTGGAGAAGGACGCTCCTCCCCAAGCCAAGCAACTGTGGAATGAGAGAAGCCGGCTGTTCATCTATAGAGAGAAGCTGTGCCGAAGGTACGTCAACCCTAGGAGCCATGAGATGGTATGGCAGATCGTAGTGCCCAGGACAGACATCCAGATGGTATTGGAGGCCTACCACGATCAAGCAGGGCACTTTGGCTGGAAAAAGCTGGAAACCCTCCTAAAGAATCGGTTTTATTGGGTTTGAATGCGGAGCTCCATAGAGAGGTGGTGCCAGGATTGTGGACCCTGCAGTCTGAGAAGAAAAGACTCCAGCAGCCAGAAGGCACCCCTGCAGTCCATCAAGACAACCCAGCCCCTGGAGATCGTCGTTCTGGACGACGTCAAGCTGTCACCCAGCAGGTCAGGCTACTCGTATGCCCTGACCATGGTGGATCACTACTCCCGGTTCCTGGTGGTAGCCCCCATCAAGGATCTGACGGCAGAAACTGCAGCAAGGATGTTTCAAGCCTATTTCTGCAGGCCCCATGGATACCCGGATAAGGTGCTGACGGATCAAGGCCCTTCCTTTGAAGCCGAGCTGTTCAAAGAGTTTTGCCATCTGTATGGGTGTAAGAAGATCCGGACTACACCGTACCACCCCCAAACCAATGGGTTATGTGAAAAGATGAATAACATAGTCATCGACCTGTTGAAGACCTTACCTCTAGAAGAAAGAAACCAGTGGCCAGACAAACTACCTGACCTGGTAGATCTGTACAATCACATACATGTGAGTTCCACCAATTGTACTCCAGCGTACCTCATGAGAGCAAGACCCGGAAAGTTGCCCATGGACATGGAGCTTGGAGTGGTAGAGCCAGAAGCATATATGTACACTGAAGACTGGGATACGACTCGACAGGAGCAGTACAAGAGAGTACAGGCCTGTGTCGAAGACTGTCTAAGTAGGGTGAGAGATAAGCAGGAAGCACAGTACAACAAGAGTGCACCAGCCGAACCCTTGACACCTGGAGAAGTTGTGCTGAAACGAAAGAGAAGAAGCCACAAGCTTGACGACCAGTGGGAAAGGGAACCTTACACTGTGTTGAATTCCAGATTCGACAATAGGAAAACCTGTCTGATTAGCAAAGACGGAGGAAGAACGACTGCAACGGTATTGAGAGACCATCTGAAGTTGTGCCCAAGTCCACTGAAGCCCCAGGAGGAAGTGCCTCTCACCGTACCGGAGGAACCTAATGAAGAAGTACTCCATACTGTCTTAGGAGATTTCCCGGCAGATTGGCCTCAACTGGATGGAGAGGTAATAATACCTGTGCTACACTTCTACCAACAGCCAGAAGACTCTCCACCGCAAGTAAGACCTGTAAATGCCCCAGAAGAGCCTGCTCAGGAAGAATCTCCGGGAGAAGGATCACCGGTAGAAACAGAGCCAGTAGGCCCAGTAACCAGTGTACTTGCCAGTCCCGTAGAGAGGTTAAGGCAGTCTTGCAGTCCACCAACACATAGAGCGGAAAATAGCGCAAACATCCACACTACACGCATTCCAGTACTACGTAGGTCATCTAGTAGCACAAAAGGCCAGACCCCTGTCAGGTATAGAGAGTAAACAGAGGAACGCTGACAGTATAAATAGTTACCCAGTAGGGTATTGCATAATGTTTATTGTATAAACTGAAAATTAATATGTGTTTATTTAGTTACCCGTCAGGGTACAGAGACTTGTAGGCTGAGGACTGAGCACCCCAAAAACTGTCATGTACATAGTTGCACTCCCTGGAGTGCTCCTTAAGTGACCACGGAACAAAAACCTGTTTGGCGTGGCCGAAGACGTGGTCCAGCACCTGGATCACCTATGCCCTGTAGCCACGCCCAGGACCTACGTTGAGGGTTCTCAGGCGGGTCACTCATGTTCCTTCATCGGTGAAATGGACACCAGGTTACAGGACTTGCTGTGACTGAATTAATGTTATTTATAATTGTTATTACTGTATTATAATGTTACCAGTAACGTTTAAGAAAAGTGCCTCCCATAAAGGGAAGAAATGTTATGTTGTTGTTAAACCTGTTCTGAAAAAATGCTTCAGTCCAGGAGTTCTGAGTTTTACTAGGGGGGAATGTGGCTCTGCTGCGCATTGGTGCCACAGAAACCAGAAGGGTTCATGGATGGACTTCTCCACAAGAGGCCCTCACACATTCACACACCTCCACCCTACCACCTCAGACCAGCAGAGGGAGCCCTGATAGGGATATATATAGGGAGAGTGGAGGCAGGCAGCTGAGTTCTAGCTTCAGTTTAGTGTTCAGACAGACTGGAGAGAGTCTGAGAGCGTGCTGACACTCAGAGAGCAGCGAAGAGTCAGCAAGCTGGCTGCTGTGCTTAGGTGAGCCAAGGCCTACAGCACGTGTGAAGGCCTAGTGAGGGCCTTGAGTGGGCCGAAGGCGAGAGGAGAAGGAAGAAGTAGCGAGGGGGCAGAGGTGCATACCAGGCTCACCCCAAGATATATACCGGACACCGGGTCCACGCCTACAGGGACCCTTTACACCCAGTAGGAACCACCGGAACCCCTGGAGGACTACAGGTCCCAAGTTCACCAAACGCTGATTGCAGTACCAGGGCTAGGAGTCACGGAGGTCCCAGCGTCCAGGGAGAGTGATTTCCAAAGAGAAGGCCCTACCACCAGGTCAGCAGGTGCAAAGAGAGACAGTAACCAAGCTAGGCCTAGCTCCAGGCAGGTCAGAAGCTTAGAGAATAAAGCAACGGATCAGGAGGCCCTATAGCCGCTCACTGGGGAGAGTCCAAAAGTGTTCCCTTCGCCTGGAGTACCCTGGACCGTGCCTGCAACACCACCAGTAAAGGTACTGAAGCTTACCCCCGTGTGAGTGTCCGTCTTTCCTCCGGGACTGTCCTGCCGTCTCTCCCCTGCACCACCATCCATTATACCCTATACTGCCCTGGAGCTAGCTCTACCTGTGGAGAGCCACACCATCCCTGCTGCCGTAACACCAGCTCCAGAGGACTGCTCCGCAGCGGTGGCACCCTTTAGCCGCAATTCACAGGTGGCGTCACGAACACTTTCCCAAATCCTCTATAAACTATTCCCCCTTTTACTGACTGCCCTGGGTCACGGACCGGGCCGGCTACCGTGATATTCCCCAGCAACCAGAGGCCCGGCTGCCGAGTACCCCACGGCCCAGGGGGCGCGTCACTAACGTCTGTAAATACCCAGTGCCATATCTATTAATCTGATATTCTTTTGGTGGTCCAGTGTCCTGCTTTATAATGTGTGCAAACAAGTCTTTCCCTTTTGCATCTACCAATACCTCAAGGTTTTGCCATGTCCAATTAAATGTAACCTGTATCTTCAAGAATGATTTCTTTTGGAGCCTGGATGCTGGATGGAGAGTGATGCTTAGCTTCAGATCATAAGACATACTTGGCCACAGAATAACTTTCACCCTATTCTTCTTCAGAAATGCAACATATATGTGTTTTGGAACATTGCCATGCTGGAAAAGTGCATATTTATCAAGGGCTCGGAGTGATAGTAGTATCTCCTCTTTTAATATAGAGTAGTACATGTATGAATTCATGGTTCCATCAATGAAATGTAGCGCCCAACACAAGCAACTCTCATGCAGCCCCACATAAGGATACTGCCTCCACCATGTTTCACTGTATATTGCTTCACCCCACACTGTACTCTGCTTTTGCATACTGCGCACACATACTGTGGCCTCTTTCTGTATATTGCCTCCCATACTGTGCACTCCTTCTATCTTCTACCCTACCCATACTGTGTCCTTCTATATTATAAATATTGCCCCCCAAACTATGCCCTCACACTATATACTGCCCTCCCTTACTGTGCCCTCACAATATAAACTACTGTCCCATACTGTGCCTTCACACTATATTCTGCCCTCCCATATTTTGCCTTCACACTATATACTGCCCTCCATGCTGTGCATTCATACTATATATTATGCCCTCATACTATATAATGCCCCCATACTGTGCCCTCAAACTTCATTTTTCCCCTATGCTGTGATTTCCTATTTACTTCCCTCCATATTATGCCCTTCTATATTCTATATATTGCTCCGATACTGTGGCCTCCTTATATATACTGCTTCACATACTGTGTTCTCACACTATATATTCCTCCAATACTGTGCCCTTACTCTCTATACTAAACCTCTATACTGTGTATTCATTCTCTATACTGATACACAGATCCTTCAATGCTCCCATTTCTGTTGGATTTGTTTGAAGAAGGGAACCGGCTTCTCATCAGGGTTAGGAAGCTGTTTCAGCAAAGCTAAATGATCTTATGGGCCCTAGGGCCTGTACTCAGTGGTCTCCACCATGTCTTTGGTTGTTGGAGGTGCTCTCCGTTAGCCCCACATTCTGTATTATACTCATTACACTCCCGAGTCCCTACTCCATGTTGACAGATGTGGGTGAGCTGTATTATTGTCTCCCTCATGTACTATATGCATTTTAGCACATACCACAAGCATTATAGGAGCATTTGGGCCATTGGACTTTATAGTGGTAAGAGAAGCTGAGAAAAAAGGATGCAACAAGAATTGTAAAACTTGACACAGACTGAAAAATAAATCAACCTGATGTTTTGTATTGCATATGGGAAGGCAGGTAGTCCTTTGATATTTTGCCTTATGCTGTTTTATTTTGCAGCCACTTGCAATTATTTCATGGATATTTTGGAGTAGGTATGTTTTCTGAGATGGAACTTCTCTCCTTTCCCAGCAGTAGCAATGTTTTGCATGATAGTACTTGTTGTAAATGTTCTTTGTACTTTTAGGCAACTTGATCTCATTTGATTTGAAATTGTTATCTTATCCAGAAACATCTTTCCAAAGTGCAGTTCCCATCTGTCTAATTTGCTGTCTAATGCCTGTTGTCAAGTGTTATCTGTCTCTAATAAAGAGAGATATACAGGACACTCGCCAATTAGAATTGTAATCAATATAAATTGCTTTATTCAGTCCATAAATACAGACGTCAAGAGACTGTACAAGAGCAAAAAGCCTACAGCCGTTTAGTGCACAGGGCGCTTCCTTGCTTTGAGGATGCTCTGTGTGCATGAAATGGCTATAGGCTTTCCGCTCCAGTACTGTCTTGACCGCTGTTTTTATGGTCTAAATGAAGTTATTTACAGTTCAAATTGGTGAGCGCCACTGAAATCGCTCTTTATTCAACTCTGTTGCTGAACTTTCTGGAACACTGAACATCATCATCTAATCCATGTAATAGTTATAATCTTGACCAACATGGATCTGTTTGCTATCTGCAAATATGGAAGTGTCAGCTGTGTATATAATGTAACAGGACAGTTACCTGTCTCTAGCAGCTTGGAACATGTCAGTAAAAAACAGCTATAGCAGTTATAAACTCCCCCACAGACCATTAGAATGAGCTCACTAATAGACTCACAGTTAACTCTTTCAGCAGCTAGCAATAATCTTAATGAAACCAAATTGCAAACAATTATTTGTAACCACAAATGCATGCATTTAAGGAAAAAAGAGCCCCAAAGATGGACAGCTCCTACTATATAGCAAACTATTTGGAAACGTTCTCAAAATTTCAGTAAAGATTTAAATTATTATAAGAGAAACTGCATTAAAGGGATTGTGACATGTAGTGCAATATCATCAGCACATAATGAGCTCTCATTGTTCTCTTTTTTGGATTGTATATTTTGATATTTTGAGGACCTTGGTATCCCTCTGGATAACTGCACCAGTTGGGATCTTTACTAGTGATGAGCGAGCACTAAAGTGCTCGTTGCTCGGGTTGAGCAAATTGGAATACTCGGGTGCTCGGTCTGAGTAACAACCCCAATATAAGGCTATGGGAAACTCGAGCATTTTTCCGGCTGCTCCCACCCATCGGTCTGCAGAGGGCTTAAAATTGCCCAAATTGATGGGAATAGTGCTCAAATGGCATGGGAACAGCATGGGGAAGACCCCTGGAAGCATTTCTGACTCCCAGGTCACTGCTGTCAACAATGTTGTCAGAGGTATTACGCCACTTTACGGACTTACAATAAAGTATGCAAAAACGAAACCAAAATGGATTTTCCTGGGAAATATGTTAAGGAACATCCTTTCCAGGGTAATGACTTGTATATAAGGCAAAATAAATAACCAAAAAACTAAAATGCTCCTCCACACCTTGGGATATGTTCACGCGTAGCGTTTTTTATGCGTTTTTGCACTGCTTTCAACCAAGACAAATGCATTCACCGGGAAATGTCATTTTAACATTTTACAACCTTATCTGGCCATGTGGTGTGTGACATGGGAACAGAATGGGGAAGACCCCTGGGGCTGGAAGCATCTCTGACTCCCAGGGCACCGCCTAAAACTTTGGTCATCTCATCAGACGTGATCCTATATTACTGCGGTAATAATACATACATTTTTGGCAACGTGACGAATCTTAAACTCTGTTTAAAATGGGCAAGGTGTGTGTCAAGGGACGGGCAAGTGGACATTATGGTGATGGTGATGGTGCACGCAGAGGCCGTGGGCAAGATGAAACTGTGCCTGCTGAGGGAGCACAACAAACACCCAAGTCATGTCGAACTACCTTCCTGCCCCAATTTCTAGGGGGCCGCGGAACACCACTATTGAAGCCAGAGCAGTATGAAAAGGTTGTTGGTTGGATAGCAGATAATGTTTCCAGTCAGTTTGCCACCACCACCACCCTGTGTTCCACATGGTCCAGTCTCAGTAGATGTTAGTCTGGATCACATTATTATTATTACTTTATCGCCATTTATTCCATGGCACTTTACATGTGAAAAATGGGTATACATCGCAAAAACAATTACAATAATCTTGAACAAAAATGTGACAGCGACTAGTACAGGAGAGGAGAAGACCCTGATCAGTCTACAAGGCATGGGTGAGGATACAGTAGGTGAGGATAGAGCTGGCCTTGCAGCGCTGTGGTGGAGTTAGGGTTACTGCAGGTTGTACGTATGTCACAAGAGGAGGGTCTTCAGCTTCCTTTTAAAAGTATCAAAAGTAGGCGAGAGTCAGAAATGGTTGGGTAGGGAGTTCCAGAGAAGGGGGGATGCACAGGAGAAATCTTGTATGCGATTGTGGGAAGAGGAGATAAGAGGGGAGTAGAGAAAGAGATCTTGTGAGGATCGGAGTTTGCATGCGGGTAAGTACTGGGAGACTAGGTCACAGATGTATGGAGGAGACAGGTTGTGGATGGCTTTGCATTTCAAGGTTAGGGTTTTGAACTGGAGTCTCAGGATAATGGGGAGCCAGTGAAAGGATTGACAGAGAGGAGAGGCCAGGGAATAGAGAGGGGACAGGTGGATCAGTAGGGCAACAGAGCTTAGGATATGTAGCACCCTGAGGATTCGGCTGCTACAGGGGTATTGCACCTCAACCCAGAGGTGTGATATTCCACTCCCGGGTAAGGATGGAGTGTGGACCTGAGCTCGGTAGGCTGCATGCACTACATACATCCCATTTCCGAGGAGCAGACCGACGGTACTCCCACTTAGAAATGTGCAGGTACGACCGAGTCTGTTCCTGGCTGGAGTGGGAGGGGGGTGGAACATCCCAAGTAGTGTAGGGGCAGATAGGGGGAGCAGCCTGGGTAAAGATAGGAGCTCATTGGGTGCTGGTCACCTGAGCTCACACATAGAGGGTGTATATAAGGTGGGCACCATCAGAGAACAGGGTCAGTCAGTCTGTGAGAAGTCAGAGGAAGAGGAGCAGAGCAGCCTGAGCCAGAGTGAGAGAGGAGAAGAAAGAGAGACCCAGAGGGGGAAGCAGAAGAGAGGACTCTGAGACCCCAAATCCAATCCACGGGTGAAGAGTCGGCATCAGGGTACCGGAACCCAAGCTGGTGGGGGCAAAAACACACCCCAGCCAGAGACCGGAGGCCGTGGGCAGCGTCTGCCACGGCCACCCACCACATCCACCACGAAGGCATACCACGTGGAGGGTCAGGGAACCCAAGGCCAAGGGTCTCCCAACAGAAGGCCCGAGGGAGCTGGACCTGGGTGGATCAATAGTGGGGACGGCCAGAGAAAGGACAGAAGGAGAGCTCAGGGTCACGCTCCGGACTTGCTTGGGGGTTGGCTGGATCCAGGACCTGGTGGATGCAGCACGGCTCGGGAGGTCACTTGAAGCTGGAGTGACCGGAACATCAGCAGTGAGTAAATACCCTTAACTGCATAACCCGACTCTGTCTTCCTTTAACACCTATGCTGCACCACCACAACCCCCATCCTCTGCACCTGACCCCCTGAGGCTATACCCCACCCGTTGGGGGTTATACCATCACAAGCTGCACCTACACCATCAGCCTCAGCGGACCCTGCTGCAGCGGCGGCCATAGTGACCGCAATACAACGGGTGGCGTAGTCGACAATAAAGAACTTAACAACATCTGTAGGACTGCCACATACAACTGAGTTTGACACCCTGGGCACGGACCGGGTCACAGCCACTCGGAAGACTACAACCCCCATCTGATCCGGCTCCGGATATTCCCCCTAAAAGAATATGGCCCAGGGGGCGCGTCAACTTTGGCGTAGTCGGCAGGATTACGTGCCCGCAACACCCGGGTACTGCGTGCCTGAAGAAAAGTGCAAGTTTACCTCAAAAAGAAGTCTCCTGCCGGTTCCGGAGGGTCCCCGCCATCGGACCCCATCACCAGTCGATTCCAGCCGGTTGTCCGCCATTAACAGCGTTTTCCCGCCATCTGCAGAGTTTCCCGCCAAGGGGAAGCGACTCCCGCCATTTCCAAAGGTTTCCCGCCTTGGAAGAGCGGACGCCATTATGGGCGTGCCAGAGGGTGGCAGGAGGCCACCTCCCATCGTGGGCCAGGACCGAAAATGGCGCCAAAAGTGGAAACCGCCCCCACCAACAGAGACTGTGATGCTAGAGGTGTCTGTCAGCGTGAAAGAACTGCCCCTGGAGCTGACAGTCACCAAGTGGCCCCGGGACCGCCCTCGAGGTGGGAGGAGACGAAAGGAGAGAACAAAGATGGGTGCCGCCTGGAGCAGTCTAGAGCGAGCGCACCCGGAGGCAAGAAGCCTGGAGAAGAATATCGGAGGAGCTTACCCGGAGATGGCGAGAAAGCAGAGCAGCACCGGCCCGTTGGCCAGGAGCCTGCTAGAAACCGAGGAGGGAGAGCAGAGCAGCACCGGACCGTTGGCCAGGAGCCTGCTGGAGACAACAGTAGGAGAGCAGAGCAGCACCGACCCGTTGGTCAGGAGCCTGCTGGAAACAACGACCCCACTAGGACTAGTGGAGGTCCTAGCACAGCTCCCCCGAGACCGGGAGTGTGCACAGACCGCTCTGGAGGGCCTCGCAAGGAGGATGGCCCGGGTGCAGCGAGAGACGTTGGCGAAGTGGAGCCGTGAGATGGCCCAGCAGACCGAGACCTGTCAGCGGAGCACGCCACCCGAGACGAGGAAACAGACCGCCTCTGAGGATGGCGCGGGAGGACTGAAGGCCGGAGACGGCGCCGAGAAGGGAGCCGAACGAGTGGAGGCAGGTAAAGGGGACGTCTATACCCCAAACCGGGAAACCGCGTACCTGCCCCAGCTCCCCGTCGCAGAGCCCGAAGTCTATCCTGCCGTGCCCGTCGCTGCAACGTCACCGCCGCAGACTAGGCCTCAAACGGGAGCCGCGACCCCTGTGACGTCACACGCCTCGACCCCGAGCGTGACCAAGCAGGAAGTACCACCAGCCTGGTCGCAAGGCCTAGTACCCCCGGGCGCCGCAATACCAACAGCGCCCCCTACCTCCGCGGAGCCCCCGGCCTGGTCGCAGGGCCAAGTAGCCCAGGGCGCCGCCGTCCTTACGGTGCCCTTCACCTTCCAGATACCCCAGGCCTGGCCGCAAGGCCCGGGCAACCCGGGCGCTAACACCACCGCGCCCATAAGACCAAAAGTGCCGCATCTGGGAGAAGACCTGTACGCCCAGCATACGTGCCCGGATGGGCAGCCATTTATATGGCCACCGGAGTTCCACCATCCCCGACTCCGGAGAGAGAGACCCCTGGATGAACCCCTGATCCCGGCTCCAAAGCCCGTGAAGAGGATCTCGCCCCCGCTAGCGGAAGCGCAGTTTGAGTGGGACCCCACCGGAGAAGATCTTATGGGGTTCACTCAAGAAACTCGGGCAGCTGCAGCGGAGCGTGCTGAGTGCTGCCGCCAACAGCTCGAGGACTTCGAGAGGGAGCGGAGAGAGAGGCGGGTCCAGGAACAGCAAGCTCAAGTAAGGAGCGCGGAGCAGAAGAGCCGGGCCAGGAGAGACCCCCGTGCAGCGCATAGTCCCCGCACCACCGGGACTGTGATAAAGTTTAACCTGCAGCATGGGTGGGGCTTCATCCGAGACCACCACACCCTAGGCGACGTCTTCGTAACCAGGAGAGACGTTGAGTCCCACCTACCGGAGGGACACAGAGGTCGTGACCTTTACATCGGGGACGAGGTCACCTTCACCCGGCACAAGTGTGCCAAAGGTCCCTACGCCCTCCATGTGCATCGCCTGACGGAGGAAGAGCTGCGGTGTGAGGAGGAAGAGCAAGAGGACCCGGACGGGTCTGAAGCCAAAGGTAACCATAAAGCAAGAGCAGGAGGACGCCGTCGCTAAGGACAGCGAAGCAGAAGCTGTATATAGTTGCCCGTCGGGGCACCGTGAACTGAAACCGTAAACTGAAACCGTAAACTGAAACCGTAAACTGAAACTGAAACTGAAACTGTTGTTGCTAATATAGTCCCCGTTGGGACCAGCGTGTGTGAACTGTTTACCCGTTTTTCCCTTAATCCCACTGACCGAGGACTGAGAGCGGTCATTCCTCCCCAATACCTGGCCGAGGACTGAGAGCGGCCATACTCCCTGTATATAGTTGCGCGTCCTAAAGCGCCCCCTATCGGTTTTATAGGAAAACCAGTTTTCCGGAGAGACTGTCGCACTTTACCCGGTCACACGTTGCACAGTGACCGGAGGAGGAGCCAGAGGCGACGAGAATGTTTTATATGCTAATATATGTTGTTTTATATGTTTTATATGTTTATGAAAAAAATTTGTATGTTTTGGTGTTGTTTTATGTCTTACAGCCCGAGGACGTGCTGTGATTTACCAGGGGGGAATGTAGCACCCTGAGGATTCGGCTGCTACAGGGGTATTGCACCTCAACCCAGAGGTGTGATATTCCACTCCCGGGTAAGGATGGAGTGTGGACCTGAGCTCGGTAGGCTGCATGCACTACATACATCCCATTTCCGAGGAGCAGACCGACCGTACTCCCACTTAGAAATGTGCAGGTACGACCGAGTCTGTTCCTGGCTGGAGTGGGAGGGGGGTGGAACATCCCAAGTAGTGTAGGGGCAGATAGGGGGAGCAGCCTGGGTAAAGATAGGAGCTCATTGGGTGCTGGTCACCTGAGCTCACACATAGAGGGTGTATATAAGGTGGGCACCATCAGAGAACAGGGTCAGTCAGTCTGTGAGAAGTCAGAGGAAGAGGAGCAGAGCAGCCTGAGCCAGAGTGAGAGAGGAGAAGAAAGAGAGACCCAGAGGGGGAAGCAGAAGAGAGGACTCTGAGACCCCAAATCCAATCCACGGGTGAAGAGTCGGCATCAGGGTACCGGAACCCAAGCTGGTGGGGGCAAAAACACACCCCAGCCAGAGACCGGAGGCCGTGGGCAGCGTCTGCCACGGCCACCCACCACATCCACCATGAAGGCATACCACGTGGAGGGTCAGGGAACCCAAGGCCAAGGGTCTCCCAACAGAAGGCCCGAGGGAGCTGGACCTGGGTGGATCAATAGTGGGGACGGCCAGAGAAAGGACAGAAGGAGAGCTCAGGGTCACGCTCCGGACTTGCTTGGGGGTTGGCTGGATCCAGGACCTGGTGGATGCAGCACGGCTCGGGAGGTCACTTGAAGCTGGAGTGACCGGAACATCAGCAGTGAGTAAATACCCTTAACTGCATAACCCGACTCTGTCTTCCTTTAACACCTATGCTGCACCACCACAACCCCCATCCTCTGCACCTGACCCCCTGAGGCTATACCCCACCCGTTGGGGGTTATACCATCACAAGCTGCACCTACACCATCAGCCTCAGCGGACCCTGCTGCAGCGGCGGCCATAGTGACCGCAATACAACGGGTGGCGTAGTCGACAATAAAGAACTTAACAACATCTGTAGGACTGCCACATACAACTGAGTTTGACACCCTGGGCACGGACCGGGTCACAGCCACTCGGAAGACTACAACCCCCATCTGATCCGGCTCCGGATATTCCCCCTAAAAGAATATGGCCCAGGGGGCGCGTCAGATACATTGGAGAAATGCGAGAGTGTTATAAGGGAGGCCACAGAGCAGGAGGTTGCAGTCGTCGAGAAAGGAAATGATGAGCGCGTGCACTAGTGTTTTTGTAGATTCGTGGTTGAGAAATGTGTGGATCCGGGAGAATTTTTGAAGTAGTGTCGGATCTTCCTCACCCTGATCCTCCTTCCTCCCACTATTCCGAGTGACCTGAGACAACTGATCCCACACTTGGACACTTCGAAGAGCTGTTTTGTTCATCTTTCCATTTATAGATTCTGGCCTCTCGCTCGGTCCACTCGGAAGTGGAAAGAGCTTGGATATGTGATTTGAAGGAGAGATTAGAGTCCAGGGTTACCCCAAGAGCTGTTCACTTTTCCATAGATAAATTTGGGCCTCTCGACCGGCCAGCTTCGAGCACGGCAACAGAAAATCACATGTAGCGATTTCAGGAGCCATTGTCACGCAAAGGTGACGGTGGGAAAGTGCAAATACTGTCACAAGAGGTGGATAATGATGAGACACAATGGACAGAAAGTCAGGAAGAAGAACAGGGTGCGGAAGTGGAAAATGAAGCGGTGGTCGATGAAGTCACTTACCCAACCTGGCAAGGGAACATGTAGAATGAGGACAGCAGCATACAGGGGGAGGGAGGCGTAGCACCACAACAGGCAGGAACAATCAATGTGGTGGCCACAGACACAAGACGGACAACTGCTCCCCGGAACACCAACACGACGGAAGTTGCTAGTACAACTGTTAGGTTTTCCCGAGTCTCGTTCTTCTGTTTAGATAACCCCAAAAAGGCCATTTGCAACATCTGCCAGCAAAAGCACCAAAACTACCAGCCTGACCACCACCAGTATGCTCAGGCACATGACAGCAAAGCACCTGACTGGCTGGGCCTGTTAGAACCCTCCTGTTTGTTTTTTCCATCTTGTGTTTTGCGGTCACGTGACCATCTGCCTTTATATTCCAGCTCCTCCTTTTTGGCTGTGCTGGACTTCAGTGTTTGACTGTTTTGCTAGCCAGGTGCTTCAGTGCCTATATCTCAAAGTTCGCTTGCTCCTTTAGGACCTCTAGTATCTTTTTGTCAGTTTATCTTTTGTGTTTTGCAACAACTTTCTCTGTTCAGGAGGTGTCCCATTTTTGTTCCAGCCCTTAGTTCTTTTAGGGACCCCTTCCCTTTATTCTATAAGTCTTCGTTCAGACTAGCCTAGGACTAAGGTGGGTCCGTTCACTAGGAACAGAAAGCCCGCTACATCATAGGGATTCAGCTTAGTCTTACTGTAGGGAAAGCTTTCCCCTTCTTTCCTTAGTACTTGTTGCAGATCATAACAGTAAGTCCAGCCTTAAAAATATTTTTACGGGGATCAGTATGGCTTCCGTCCAGGATTTGGCTCAACGCTTGCAGGGGTTGATTCTGGAGGTGGCTGAGCTCCAGCAACACGTGAGTAGCTGTTCCGGAGCGCATTTGGTGGAACCCAAGGTAGGACTGCCGGATGTTTTTTATGGTAAACAGCAAGATTTTTTTCCTTTAAAAATGCTTGTTTGTTATATTTTCGTTTGAGACCAAGGTCCTCTGGGAATGAATCACAGCGCATTGGGTTTATTATGTCACTTTTGCGCAATGAACCACAAGGGTGGGCCTTTTCTCTTCAACCTAATGATCCATGCTTGAGGTCGGTAGAAGAGTTTTTTTCTGCTATGGGTATATAATATGACGATCCTGATCAAATCTCCTCTGCTGAGGCAGAACTCAGGCGTTTGAATCAGGGGTCAGATGATGCTGAGATTTATTGCACACACTTTAGAAGGTGGGCTTCTGAAGTCAGATGGAATTATCCAGCCCTGAAATGTCTATTTCTTGCTGGTCTGAGTGAAAGGGTTAAGGACCTGCTAATTACATTCCCTGCACCTGAGACTCTGCAGGATGCCATGCAATTAGCTGTTCGTGTGGATAGGAGGTTGAGATCTAGGCAGAATGAGGTAAAGACTCCTGTAATGCCAGGTCCTAGTCCCTAGAAAATCTGCTGAGATGGCGGAGAACCGATGGAGGTTGGGGCGATGTCGCTCCGCTCTCAGGAAAGAGACCGGAGGTTCGTCGAGGGATTGTGTCTTTATTGTGGTAAAGCTGACCATTTGATTAAGTATTGTGAGCTTCGTTTAAGTAAAGAAAAAAAAAGGTCAGGTACGCCCGTATAGCTTGTTTACGCTCTGCAGGAGTATTTCTTTCAGGGAGTATTACTTTGCAGGAAAATTTGATTGAATTTCAGGTATTTGTGGATTGTGGTTCAACACTTACTGTGATCGATAAAGGGTTTTTGGAAAAACTTAAATTGAAATCCAAACCTTTGTCATCACCTATTTCTGTGATTGCAATTGATGACACTCCCTTGAAATGTATTACTCACAAGGTTGCTGCATTTCCACTCACTATCAATGGACTTCACCAAGAAATTTTGGACTTGGTTGTATTAGATAATTTACCCTCTCCGGTCGTTCTAGGATTGCCTTGGTTAAAACTGCACAATCCTTTGCTGGACTGGTCTACTAATATGATAAAGTCATGGAGTCTGAAATGCTATGATAAATGTTGTAATGGTAGCATTGCGACTGTGGGAAAAGGGGAATTACCTGTACCTATTCAAGATTTTTGGAGGGTTTTTTCGGAGGAGGAGTCGCAAGTTTTACCTCCTCATAGGGATTATGATTGCGCCATTGAGTTTATTCCGGGAGCTACTCTTCCCAAGAGTCGCTTGTTTAATCTAACTATCCCTGAAAGAAAGGCCTTTGAGGAGTACATACAGACTAGCCTGGCTGCTGGTCACATTAGACCTTCTAAGTTGCCTGTGGCAGTTGGATTTTTCTTTGTTAAAAAAAAGGACGGGGGTTTGCGTCCATGTCTGGATTTTCGTGAAATTAATAAGATTACCGTACGCAATTCCTACCCATTGCCGTTAATTCCTGACTTGTTTACCCAGTTAGTGGGGGCCAAGTGGTTCTCTAAGATTGATCTCCGGGGGGCATACAATTTGTTACGAGTGAAGGAGGGTGATGAATGGAAAACTGCTTTTAACACTCCAGTAGGTCATTTTGAGAATCTGGTGATTCCTTTTGGTCTTACCAATGCCCCTTCATTTTTTCAGAATCTTATTAATGACATCATGAGACCTTTGATTGGTAAGAATGTGGTTATGTATTTGGATGACATTTTGATTTATTCGCCAGATCTGGAGTCCCATTGGCAGAGTGTACGTGAAGTTTTGCAGTTATTGAGTGATAATTCACTCTTTGCTAAGCTGGAGAAATGTGAGTTCGCTGTGCAGAAAATTAGTTTTTTTGGGCTACATTGTCTCCAGCGAGGGTTTTGAGATGGACCTGGTGAAGGTTCAGGCTGTGCTGGAATGGCCTAGGCCTATTGGTTTGAAATCTATTGTAGCGTCGGCGTCCCTGCCCTCTGCTAGGCAGGGACGCTGTTCCCCTCACCTCTCTGCTCCGAGCCTGGCGTCCTCCTCCCGCTCTGCTGGCAGCGCGCGCTCCTTCCCGGCCACTGTGCTTAGGGCGCGCGCGCGCTTCCTCCCTCTTAAAGGGGCCGCGCGCGCCGTCCTAAGGAGTCCCCGGCCAATGGCCGGAGGACTTTACCATATATAAGGCACCTCCTCCAAAATGGAGGTGCCCGAGCAATGTTGTTGCACTGTTCACTACTCTGCTTCAGCCCTCAGGTCCCGTTGCCAGTTACCTGAAAGATACTTGCCAGATACTTGCCAGATTCCTGCCAGATTCCTGCCAGCCTGATATTCAACTACCTGCCTGCTAGCCTGAGGTCCGACGGTCTGCCTTACTACTCCTGTCAGTCTGTCTAAGGACCAGCTTGCCCGCTCACCTGGAAGCGCACATCAACTACCTGCCTGCTTGCCTGAGGTCCGACGGTCTGCCTTCCAACTCTTGTCAGTCTGTCTATGGACCAGCTTGCCCGCTCACCTGGGAGCGCACATCTGCTACCTGCCTGCTAGCCTACCTGGAGGCTCTGCCGTCACGTGCTGTGACCACCCGCCTGTCTAGTGACTCCTGCCCACTCACCTGGGAGCGCTCATCTGTTGCCAGTCTGCTAGCCTACCTGGAGGCTCTGCCGTCACGTGCTGTGACCACCCGCCTGTCCAGAGACTTCTGCCCGCTCACCTGGGAGCGCTCATCTGCCGCCTGTCTGTTGGTCTTCCTGGGAGCTCCGCCGTCACATGCTGTGACCACCCGTTTATCCAGAGACTCTCGCCTGCTCACCTGGGAGCTCACGTCTACCATCAGCCGCCACAGGTCATACCAACCCTTTACCCAGAGACTGCCCCGGTCACTTGCCGTGACCATCTGCCCGTTCACCCAGAGACAGCCCCGGTCACTTGCCGTGACCATCTGCCCGTTCACCCAGAGACAGCCCCGGTCACTTGCCGTGACCATCTGCCCGTTCACCCAGAGACTGCCCCGGTCACTTGCCGTGACCATCTGCCCGTTCACCCAGAGACTGCCCCGGTCACTTGCCGTGACCTCCTGCCCGTTCTTCTAGAGACTGTCCCGGTCACCTGCTGTGACTGCCTGCCTGGTCGCCACCCGCTCCCTTACAAGGACCGCCCCCTTGTATAGTAGCTCAGAGGTTCCGCCTCCCAGACCCATTACAGTTTGCTCGGGCCATGGAACCCGGTGGCACCCAAGCTCCCTCGCTCTCGGACCTCTGTCATGAACTGTCCCGTCAGAGGTCCCAACAGGAGTCCATCCTGGGTCACCTGCGGAATGTCAATTCTCGTCTGGACACTCTGACTGCTCCACCAGCAACCACCACCAATACCATGGTATCCTACCCCGGACCCCGGCTTTCTGCACCTCCTCGCTTCGGAGGCGACTCCACCCAGGCTCGGGGCTTCATAAATCAGTGCACCCTGCACTTTGAACTCCTGTCCCACCAGTTTAACTCCGACCGGGCCAAAATTGCCTTCATCATGTCCCATCTCACCGGGGAGGCCCTGGCCTGGCTAAATCCTCTATGGGAGAGAGGAGACCCCCTGGTGTCCGACTTGCCTGCCTTTCTCATGGCTTTCCGGAAAGTCTTCGACGAACCCGGACGGAAGACCTCATCCGCATCATCTCTGCTACGTCTCCGTCAGGGAAGTCTCACCGTGGGCCAATATGCCATACGGTTCCGTACCCTTGCCTCGGAGCTGGCCTGGGATAACGACGCTCTGGTATCCGTCTTCTGGGAGGGTCTGTCCGGCCGTATTAAAGATGAACTTGCCGGTCGGGACATTCCTACCACTCTCGATGACCTAATAACTCTTGCCACCCGGATTGACCTACGGTTCCAGGAGCGTGCCAAAGAGGTCACCCGTGAGAGGAGGTTTCCACGTCTAGCTCCTACTTTTCAGAAATCCGTCTCTCCCCAGGTACACTCTCCTGAGCCTATGCAGGTCGACCAGACCAAGATGGTCAAAACCCGTCAGGACTTACGCCGTGCCGAAGGGAGCTGCTTCTACTGTGGCAGTAAGGAGCACCGGATCCGTACCTGCCCGGAGAGGTCGGGAAACGCCTGTGTGTAGGTTCGCTCAGAGAGGTCAACCTAGACAAGAATAAATCCTCTCCATCTCTGCTACTCTCAGTCTCTATTATCTGCGGGGAGAATCGTTATTTCGAACTAGCCCAACTTGACTCTGGAGCGGCCGGGAATCTTATCTCACAGTCCCTGGTAGAAAAATACCGCATTCCCACCAAACCTCTGGCTGTACCAATATCTGTCGCTGCTGTGGATGGGGGCCTCTTACCACGTCCCATCCAACTCATCACCGAATCCGTAACTCTGCAGGTGGGAATGCTGCATTCTGAGAGCATCTCTTTTCATGTTCTGCCTGGACTCTCTCGCCCTCTTACTAGGTCTACCTTGGCTCCAGAGACATGCACCCGTGCTTGACTGGCAGACCGGAGAAGTCCTTCGCTGGGGACAGGACTGTCATAAGACTTGTTTGGTTCCTGTTCATCCCGTCCGTCCTTCTCCTACCCCAACTAATCTACCTGGACTTCCGATTCCCTATTGGTCATTTGCTGATGTCTTTAATAAAAAGGAGGCAGAGACATAACCCCCTCATAGACCATACGACTGTCCTATCGACCTGTTACCCGGTACTACTCCTCCCCGTGGGCGTATTTACCCATTGTCCGCTGCTGAGACCCGGTCGATGTCCGAATATATTGAGGAGAATTTGGCCAGGGGATTCATCCGGAAATCTACCTCCCCGGCGGGAGCAGGCTTCTTCTTCGTAAAAAAGAAGGACGGCTCTCTCCGTCCCTGTATAGACTATAGAGGCCTTAACCAGATCACGGTGAAGAATAAGTACCCCCTTCCGCTCATTCCAGAATTATTTGATCGCCTGAGGGGGGCTAGAGTCTTCACCAAACTGGACCTCCATGGGGCGTACAACCTGGTCCGTATCCGTCAAGGGGATGAATGGAAGACTGCATTCAACACCCGGGACGGCCACTATGAATATCTGGTAATGCCCTTTGGCCTCTGTAACGCTCCTGCCGTCTTTCAAGAGTTGGTCAATGACATCTTCCGGGACCTTCTCTACTCCTGCGTTGTGGTGTACCTGGACGACATCTTGGTCTTCTCTCCGGATCTCCAGACTCACCGGAGGGACGTTCGTCAGGTCCTGCTCAGGCTCAGGCAGAACCACCTCTTCGCTAAATATGAGAAGTGCCTCTTTGAGCAGAACTCGCTTCCGTTTTTGGGCTACATTATTTCTCAGACCGGCCTACGAATGGATCCAGAGAAACTGTCTGCCATCGAGAAATGGCCCCGACCGGAGGGGTTGAAGGCCATTCAGCGGTTCCTGGGCTTCGCCAACTACTACCGCCTCTTCATACCACACTTCTCTTCCCGGACTGCCCCAATTTCCGCGCTCACCCGTAAGGGTACTAATCCCAAAGAGTGGCCGCCCGAAGCAGAGGAGGCCTTTCTTTCCTTAAAACAGGCCTTCTCTTCCGCCCCGGTGCTGCATCGTCCGGACGGCAACAAGCAGTTCTTTCTGGAGGTTGACGCCTCCTCCTCTGGAGCCGGAGCTGTACTTACTCAAAAATCTTCTTCCGGGAGGATGGTAACTTGCGGCTTCTTCTCTAAACTCTTCTCCTCCTCAGAGCGCAATTATTCCATAGGAGACCGAGAGTTATTGGCCATCAAACTGGCATTGGAGGAGTGGCGTTACCTACTCGAGGGGGCTCTTCATCTGGTAATAATTTACACTGACCACAAGAACTTGGCTTATCTCCAGCATGCCCAGAGACTTAATCCATCTGCCCGTTCACCCAGAGACTGCCCCGGTCACTTGCCGTGACCATCTGCCCGTTCACCCAGAGACTGCCCCGGTCACTTGCCGTGACCATCTGCCCGTTCACCCAGAGACTGCCCCGGTCACTTGCCGTGACCTCCTGCCCGTTCTTCTAGAGACTGTCCCGGTCACCTGCTGTGGCTGCCTGCCTGGTCGCCACCCGCTCCCTTACAAGGACCGCCCCCTTGTATAGTAGCTCAGAGGTTCCGCCTCCCAGACCCGTTACATCTATACAGAGATTTTTGGGTTTTGCCAATTATTACAGGAAATTCATTAAGAATTTTTCTGTGATTGTTAAGCCTCTAACCTATCTCACCAGGAAAGGTGCGAATACGGTCTAATGGACAACTGAGGCCATTGAAGTGTTTAAGTATCTCAAAGAGAGGTTCAGTTCAGCCTCTATCCTTATGCAGCCTGATGAGACCAAGCCTTTTTTGGTCAAGGTCGATGCTTCATCAGTGGGGGTCGGAGCAGTTTTGTCTCAGGAGAACAGGGATGGAGTACATCCTTGTGCCTTCTTTTCAAAAAAAATTTCGGAAACCGAACTGAATTATGATGTTGGAAATCAGGAGTTGCTGGCTATTAAACTCGCGTTTGAACATTGACATCATTTTTTGGAAGGCGCTAGATTTCCTATTCAGGTTTTCACAGATCATAAGAATTTGATCTATCTGAATGCTGCCAAGCACTGGAATGCACGTCACGCTAGGTGGGCACTTTCTTTTTCTCGGTTTCATTTTTCTGTTGCCTATATCCCTGGTACTAAGAATGTTAAAGCCGATTCTTTATCTCGCAGCTTCTCTCCTGCGGTCTGTGCCGAGGAGGAGGAGAGCATTTTACAGAAAGGAGTGGTGGTGGCGGCATTGGACTCCATTTTGGAGAATGGGATTCTAAAAACTCAAGATGATGCTCCATCTAACACTCCCCATGGGATGTTGCTCATGCCTAGAACCTTTAGGAGAGACTTGTTTGTGGATTGTCATGAGTCTCAGTTGGCAGGTCATCCAGGAATTTCTGAGACTAAGAGACTTATCAGTCACAGTTTTTGGTGGCCTGGATGGCAGAAAGAAGTCATCAAGTGGGTGCTTCAATGTACTGTGTGTGCTAGGTCAAAGGCTTCACATACTCCTGCTGTGGGGTTGCTTTGCCCTCTGGAGGTTCCTAGTGTGCCTTGGAGGCATCTCACAATGGATTTTATTACTGATCTGCCCGTGTGCGAGGGTGTTACTGTGGACTGGGTGGTCGTGGACCGTTTTAGTAAGATGTGTCATTTGGTTCCATTCATTAAGTTGCCCTGCTCCAAGACACTTGCTAAGGCGTTTGTTAAGGAGATTGTCAAGCTTCATGGCATTCCCACGGATATTGCTTCTGATAGGGGACCTCAGTTTGTGCTCGCTTTTGGCGTGCTTTTTGTGACAGGTTGGGAGTCCATTTGTCATTTTCGTCTGGGCATCATCCTGAGTCTAAAGGACAGACTGAAAGAAAGAACCAGGATGTAGAACAGTTTTTGCAATGTTTTGTGGCGGACAATCAAGAGGGGTGGTCTGACTTTCTGCCTCTCGCAGAATTTGCTCTTAACAATCATACATCCTCCTCAGCTGGGTGTTCTCCTTTTTTTTGTTGTACTGGGAGACATCCGTCTTTTGGTTCGTTCTCCAAATTGGGGTCGGCGGTGCCGGAGGAGGAGAATTTTTCCGGTGATTTGGAGAGAGTTTGGACTAATGTACGTTGCAACCTTCAAGAGGCTAACAAGAAGTCCAAGAAGTATTTTGACAGGAAACGTAAGGAAGTTTTGTTTACTGTGGGTGACATGGTTTGGTTGTCCTCAAGGAACTTGCGGTTGAAGATTCCCTCTAAAAAACTGGGTCCTAAGTTTGTGGGTCCATTTAAAGTGCTTCAGGTTGTTTACCCGTCTGTAGGTTGGATGTCCCTACTTCCTGGAAGATTAATCCTGTGTTTCATGTTTCCTTGTTGAAAAAGGCGGATGTATCTGATAGGGGTGCCACTGTCGCTGTTCCTCCTGTGGTGGAAGACGGCGAATATGAAATTTCTCGTATCTTGAATTCTAGATGGCATAGAGGGAGATTACAGTATCTCGTCTCCTGGAAGGGTTTCGTTCCCGAAGATAACTCCTGGGTAAGGGCGGATGATGTCTCTGCTCCTAGGCTTGTTAGAGCTTTCCACAAGAGGTTTCCCGATAGGCCTCAGCCTGGAGGATCCGGAGGATCCTCTTAAAAGAGGGGGTACTGTTAGAACCCTCCTGTTTGTTTTTTCCATCTTGTGTTTTGCGATCACGTTACCATCTGCCTTTATATTCCAGCTCCACCTTTTTGGCTGTGCTGGACTTCAGTGTTGTTTGACTGTTTTGCTAGCCAGGTGCTTCTGTACCTATCTCTGTCAGTTCGACTGTTCCTTTTGGGACCTCTAGTACCTTTTTGTCAGTTTATCTTTTGTGTTCTGCAACAACTTTCTCTGTTCAGGAGGTGTCCCATTTTTGTTCCAGTCCTTAGTTCTTTTAGGGACCCCTTCCCTTTATTCTATAGGTCTTCGTTCAGACTAGCCTAGGACTAAGGCGGGTCCGTTCACTAGGAACAGAAAGCCCGCTACATCGTAGGGATTCAGCTTAGTCTTACCGTAGGGAAAACTTTTGCCTTCTTTCCTTAGTACTTATTGCAGATCATAACAGGGCCTAACACCAAGGTCCAGAAACAGTGTCTGCGGGTGACACCACTGCCTCTTCCGCTGTTGTGCGTGCACGCCAATCCCCTGTCCATGGCGCATGCCGAAGATGCCTCCCGCCCTGCACCTGTCATTGCAGACTTGTAACCATCACCGTCCACGTCCTTGTCAGTGTTCAGCTGTCCCTACCACAGTCCTTGGAATGCAAGCACAAGTATACAGCCAGCCACCCACCCACAGGTCACAATACTAAACTGCCACATTTCTGGACTGCTTGCATTTGAAATTTTGCTTTTTAGGCTTGTGGAGGAGGAAGCTTTCCACAACCTCATGGCGGTGGCCAGGTGTCCATACTCGGTACCCAGCTGCCACTATTTCTCCCGGTATTGTCTCCGCCTTCCACTAGCGTGAGTCCCAGAACATTACCTGTGCCCTTCCCAGGGCACTTAAGTGGGAAGGACCACCTAACCACAAACACGTGGACAAGTGAATGTGGCCATGGACGGTACATCTCACTGACGCATGTCACTGGGTTAATATTGTGCTCAGTCTCCTAGACAAAGACCAAATTATTCATGATGGTTGGATCATCCATCTCCTTAGCTTTGTGTTACTTGGAATGCAAGCGCAAGTATGCAGCCAAGACAGGCCGCAATACTAAACTGCCATATTTCTGGACTGCTTGCTTGCACTTGAAATGTTGCCTTTTAGGCTCGTGGAGGTGGAAGCTTTTCACAACCTCATGGCGGCGGCAGCCGGGTGTCCATACTCTGTCCCCAGCCGCCACTATTTTTCCCGGTATCGTCTCCGCCTTCCACAAGCACGAGTACCAGAAAATTACCCGTGTCCTCTCCAGCGCACTTACTGGGAAGTACCGCCTAACCACAAACACGTGGACAGGTGAATGTGGTCAGGGACGGTACGGAGCCAGTCTACAGTAAAAAAAAAAAACAGCCATAGAGTGTCCGGGAACCTTCCCACACACTTTTCTTAGCCAGGGCTGCTTCTCGGCAGGGTTGGACGGGCCCACCAGAGAACCCCAGACTCCTCCGGTGGGCCCTGGCTTCTCCATCAGGAGAGTTCATAGTGCCGAGGTAAGGTCGTGATGATGATAGAGGTCACCATCTCCTTAGCTTGCTGCTGGTACTATTCTGTGGGAATCAGCTTGGCTCCAACCAGCCTGGAATATTTCCAGTGGTTTGGTATTGGCACTCAGTACCAGTAGCGAAGCCATCCACAATTTCCTTCTCAGGAATTTTATTTGGTAGACTGAGTGGCTGCCGAAATACTGTACATTCGTTTCTCACAAAGGAGCTGAAGACACTGAGTGACAGTAGGTGCAGGTTTCTCCAGCATGTTAGATATCAGAGGGATAAAAGAGAGGGCAACACAGTGGCTCACTGGTTAGCACTGAAGCCTTGCAGCGCTGGGGTTCTGGGTTAAAATCCCACCAAGGATAACATCTGCAAGGATTTTGTATGTTCTCCCCGTGTTTGCATGGGTTTCCCCCTCAGTAAAAAAGCAGCCATAGAGTGTCCAGGAACCTTCCCACACACTTTTCTTAGCCAGGGCTGCTTCTTGGCAGGGTTTTACGGGCCTTAGAATCCTGGGCCCTGGTTTCTCCATCAGGAGAGTTCATGATAGCGCAAACTTTGCAGCAGCTATGGGGCTCTTGAGCGGGGGAGAAAGGTGGGCCATCAGAATCAAATCCTCTGGTGGGCCCAATGTTTTTCAGTCTGACACTGCTTTTGGGTGAGAGTTGTATTTCACCACAGCCATATTCTTTAGCTTGGTGAAAGGATTGACATAGAGGGAAAGCATATCTACTCCGGATGTCATTTCTTCGCCACCAGGCTCTGCCCATTGTCACACATGACCATACCTGGCTGTATGTTCAGCGGTGAGAGCCACAGATCAGGCTGCCATGTTACAGCTTTCAACAACTCTGCAGCGGTGGGCGGTTTGTCACCTAAGCATAAGCATAATATCTTCAGCACAGCCTGTTGCTGCTTGACCAAGGCAGTGCTGCAGTGCTTCCAGCTTGTGAGTGATGTGGTCATGTAGTAAAGGCAAGAGAACCTTTAAGAGAATTCTTACAGGATGCTTCAAAGATGGAGAGAGATTGCCATCTGCTGGTCAGGCACAGTCAATCGGAAGCAAGATGTGCAAGGGAAGTTGAAGGTTGAAGGGGGAGCAGATTTAGACTCTGGACCCAGTTAGGTGACTTCCAGGAAGGAGTTCCTGGGTATAGGAGGCCAGCGCACCAAGCCTGAAGTGGTTTTGGCACCAAGCAGCAGAGAGGAGAAGACGTGCTCTCTACGTGCTGAGAAGCCCCGCGTGGCAGGCCTAAGCCAGAGGCCTGCGAGGTGTCACAGCCGGACACCGGTGGATGAGCTCCGGATCCCTCACAGATGTGCCCCGAGTGCTGTGCCTACTGAGGAGAGTCAGAACCTGCTTGCGGTGCTGTGTGAGTTCGCGGAACCCGACGTCGCCCGCCGACAGACGAGGTCTGGACCCCCCTATCCACGGCTTGAGAGACTGCCTCCAACAGCCAGGAAGAGAGGAGTTAGGAGACAGCTGTGCCAGGAAAGTCACGCCAGTGAAAGCAGAGGAGCTACATATGTGAACAGGGCCGTCTCTTCTACTGTTCACTCACGGTACCGGGGCCAGTTGGGTTTAGGTACTCAGGTTGGGAGGGGAACGGTTGGGGCGGAAGAAGCTAAACGTGATTTAATTGACTTTGTCTGGAAAAGACTTTCGGCCTAGCGGGAATAACCAGTGACCCTCGCTAGGGCCATATCCATAGTTAAAGAACTGAAGTGGTGATTCCCATGATTGGGTGCACCACACTACCTTGAGAGACTTCGCATTTTATTAAATTTCAAATTACCATTCATTACCCCTGTTGCCATTCCCTTGTTTAGAATACCTGTTATATCTATATATAAACTGTTTATATTCATCTCTGACTGTCCTCGCCTTGTGTCTCTGTGTGTTGCATCCTGGCACTTGCATTACAGTCATTTTGGAGATGGAGGCCGAACTGGAGGAGGAGGTGCAGGAGCTGAACAATGTGATTACATTGAGGTTACATTGGTGAGTCTGGTTTTTATACTAAAGAAAGATCCTACTGTGTTTTTATTTTTTTTTATGTCTCTTCAAATGTGTATTGGAGTGCGTCCTAATTTTTGGCAGCCCTTGAAATTGTTGCATATGCAATAACAGTATAGGAGACACATTCCTTAATAAGGAGAAGGACAATTCAAATAGATTCTATGTTCTAGAATATTAACTGTCTTATCTGAAATTCTTTTACAGGTGAGGTATTGCAGTATAGATAGCGTATTACACCGATCCAGCCAGGTATTATTGCCTTATACTGCGTGCTGCTGGTGCTGCCCGAAAGAATTTAAAATCTATTCTATTCCCTATCGATAACGCTATCAGATGCATTTACAATAGGAACAGGTGCTGCTGCTAGGTGGTATCATCACCAGCTACATATGAGTGTTCATTCTGTTCGCATAAATGTCTTCCACAGTCCATAACTTTATTTTTTTTATTTCTTTGGCCTTATATACAAGTCATTACCCTGGAAAGAATGTTTCTTAACATTTTTTCCATTTTAGCTTGTTTTTTGTATGTTTTTTTTTTGTCAGTCTGCAAAAGTGGCATAATACTCTGACAAAATTGTTCACTGATATGCTATTTGTCAGCGGCCAACTGAGAATAGGTTTGAACCCTCAACTGCAATACTTTAAATGGAGTGTAATATTTGACACGCTCACATTAATTGCTGGATTATTAGGGCAGTCATATGGGATAACATCTGATGGTCACGGTTTCAGGCAGTCACCTAATAGTATGGTATTTGTCAGCGACCAAGTGTCAATTGGTTCAACAAAACACAGGTGGCTGACTTTAAAAGGAGTGGAATATTTGGCATGCTCCACAAAATTTCTGTATTATTACGGCAGTCATATGGATCACGTGCGTCTGATCATTGAAAAAAGTTCCTCTGCTTCCACAATACAGTAATATGAATAAAACGAAAAAAATCTGGCTGTATTCTGCGAACATGCAAATGGAGCTGTAAAATGGTGTACACTGACACACTGCTACAATCTATAAATGGAGGACAATATTTTCCACCTTCACTACAAATGGCTAATTTGAAATGCAGTTATATGTGATATGTCTGGCAGAGAACCACGGTTTTAAATAGCAGGCCTGTAATTTACTAATACTAGTCTTCACAGACACCTAGTGTGAATAGCCTGACCGACACACTGCAACAGAATAGAAAAGAGGGCCAATAATTTCCACATTCAGTTTAAATTTCAAGCAAATGGAGCTGAAAAATGGTGTACTCTGGATTGTTTTTAAGCAAATAAAGAAAAATATTGCCCTGGCCCCTGATATCTGGGGCAATGTCTACAAATATCTGTAATTATTGCAGCAGCAGACAGGACATTCAATGGACCCTCTTGCGCTATATGCACTGCAGTCTGCCACATACACTGCCTGCCTGCCTAACTCCTGCCTAACACTGTTTATATGCAGCTGGATTAGTCCTCAGAAGGACTGTTGGTTCAGATGGAGATATATATATATATATATATATATATATATGTTGTGGAATACCTATACTAACAGGATGTTCAATGGACCCTCTTGCACTATATGCACTGCAGTCTGCCACATACACTGCCTGCCTGCCTAATTCCTGGTCGTGGTTATGGTGGAAGGTCCACGGACTATAGAGAGAGAAAGATCGGCAATGAAGTGACTTGGTAGATTGCGGATCTAACTGGGCCTAGAGAGAGGAGATAACTTTGGCTCATATTATGCTGGATGCATAAGATTAAACAAATGAGTGGGATTTACCTGTTAAGAGTGATGATTGATGCCTGGGAGGATGAGCGTGGACCGTGTCCTAGAGAGAGCATGGCCTAGAGGGTGCTAAGGGCAGTAGTTGGTTAATAAAAATCAAGTATTAAAATAATACAGTAATGCTAAAGGTAAGGAGGTTGGGTTACCTGTGGCTCACGCAAATGGAGTTGTAAGGTGGTAGAGACTTGAAGTTCCCACCGGGGAGCTTGCAGTGCTAGTGTGTCACCCTACCTGGATGCCACAAGTGTAATAAAGCTGTGTCTGAGAGCAAGGGGGAGGTTCTCTGGTCAGGGGAACATTAGCATGCAATGCCTCCTGTCTCAGGCCAGTAGGGGGAGCAGGCTGCCCCTATAAAAGCTGGTACTGGGGACAGGGTTAGAGAGAACTGGACGACCTATCTGAGGATTCAGGTCCCAGAGCAGAGAGGGACAGTTGCATTGTAACCTAAGAGGAAGTGTGGCAGGAGAGAGCCACAAGCCAGAGACAAGAGGCGAAGAGAGCCTGTCTTGGCAGAGAAAAGACTTAATTTTACCAGACTTTGGTGTCTGAGGCTGGAAGGATTCCACATCCCCCAGCAGAGAACCAGTCCGCAAGGGACTGTACATTCCTTGGCCTAAGAAGCCTGGAGGCCCTGCCACAACCGAAGGGACCAGTGAAGCCGTACAAGGCTGGGAGCAGAAAGGGACCCACGTCGCAGGCCATACAGGCGAGAAAGCACGGAAAGCTCGGAAACGTGGGCTGTTATCCTATCAGGAGGAGATAGTCAGAAGGAGCGCAGAAAGCATGGTAGGCCTACACCCTCACCCTGACCAGGGCCAATTTCCCCGTTGCTCTCAGACGTCCAGGTCCCCTCCTAGCTGGGACTGTTTGTGGGTCAATTTACCTGTTTTAGTAAAGACCCCTGGACTGCAACCTGTTGTCTGTGTGCTCCTTGCTCCTCCAGCACTATCAGCACTGGGACTCTCACTACCATCACTCCCACCATCCACTACACTGCCCTGGGGCTGCACTCTTCCCGTGGGGAGTCACACTACCCTAGCTGCACACCTCATCAGCCCCAGCGGTCTGCATGCAGCGGCGGTTCCTAATAACCGCAATCCACGGGTGGCGTAGTCGGACATTATCAATAACACATAACGGACTACTACTGGCCTGACCACCCTGAGCCACGGAACCGGGTTGCCACTACTACTCCCATCGTTTCCCCCTATTGCCCGGATCCGAGTGCCCCACGGCCCAGGGGGCGAGTCACTAGCAATGATGATGAGCATACAGATGCAATGAGAAACCTCTGGACTGAGGTAGCAGCAGCTACAGGTGGGGCCTGTACTGCAGAAACCTCCTGAGGCTGATGTACTTACAGTTATTGAGTCCGTGGAGAAGTTCCTGCTTGTCGTGCAGTTCTGTGTGGCGATGAGTCAGCGCAGAGCGTGGTATTGCTCCTGAAGTTCAGGGATGTGAGGAGCAGATGGTAGGTTGAGGGAGAGAGGGGGAGTAAAAACAGGGTTCCGGCCGGTGACTCACTGTTTTCCCACGATTCTCTCAGGATCTTGCGTCGTCAGCATGGAGGAAACAGTTGAGGACCTGCGGTCAGCACCTTGCAGCAGGGCGGAAGGACCTGCGTGACATAGGCGCACGTGACTGGGACTCACGTGACTCGTACCAGTACGGGGGCCTAAGCAGACTAGAAAACCAACGCCTTTCAGGAACTACGGTTCCCTTCTTCAGGGTTGGTTTGTGAATGTAGACGGGTCCCTTTTATACGTGCGCCTATTAAATGATGATGGTGGGAGGGAGCTGGATTTGGACATTCAATTTACTGGAGGCCATAAATGTAGCTCAGTGGTGTTACTAGTAGTAATTACCTGGATAAAGACTTAGTCCTCATTAAAAGCAAATAGTTCTATTTCTGAATTGAGTCCTTTAAGCTTTAATGTATCCAAGGTGAAAATCCATTTGCTCTCTATTCTTGACATTTGTTTCAAATAATCACACTTGCGCCATTGTTTGTGCACTTTCTGCAGACCTGTTACCACAATAACCTGTATGGAGCCTCCATGTTTCTCTGTGAAATGTTTCGATCATGGTGTCCGCCAAATTTCTTGGAGATATTCCATAGATGTTCGTTTATACGTACATGTAGGGGACGTTTTGTCCTACCTACGTATAGTTTGTTGCACGGGCACTTGAGACTGTAAATAACCCACTGATCCCACTGATATCTATTTGAGAGAAATGAAAACTTTAACTACTATAGGCCTTGATGCAGGCTTCCTTACCAAACAGGAATTTGACTACATTACCATCCTTCACCCAAGACTAGCCGCCTTTTAGGGTGGAGGTTAAACAATGGATTCCACAGATAATCGGTCTGCCTGTGGGGTGAGTGAGGGATTTGTGTATTTTGGGTAAATAATAAAAGCCGGCTAGTCTTGGGTGACGGATGGTAATGTAGTCAAATTCCTGTTTGGTAAGGAAGGCTGCATCAATGCCTTTAGTAGTTAAAGTTTTAATTTCTCTCAAATAGATATCAGTGGGATCAGTGGGTTATTTACTGTCTCAAGACCACCTGGACTCTACTCACCATACTCACCCTCTACCATCATCTGAGATCCCTGGTCTTACCCTCAAGACCCCTGTGCTCTCAGCTCATTTTATTCTCCATTTATTTTATTTATTTTTTATCCTCCTTCTTCTCCCATTTTATTGTAATACTAGCTCTAAATAAATATTGTGTTTTAATCTACCTATGCATCCCATTTTTAATACTTTTCGATAATTCTTATCTCAAAGCCTAACGCTACCAGCGCAAGCTCCCCTTCATATTTACTTCTCATATATTGGATTTATCCAATTTTGACAATTTGTGGTTGGTTGTCTCTCCTTGCAGCAGGTACAACCAGGCTAAGATTAGAGACTGGCATGTAGTTAGCAGCACAGTTCTGGTCAAGGTATGTGTTTTTAATAAAGGGGTTTGAAGGAGGAGGTAAAGACACTGGATGAAAGAGAGAGATTAAATAGTTATGTGAGTAGTGTCAGTTAGAGAGTAGGTCTGGAGGAGTTGAGAGGGAATAGGGTCACTGGTGAAAATAGTAGGGCAAGACGAAGCGAGGAGTCTGATAACTTCTTCTTTTGTAACCTGCTAAAAGATGGTTTAACTCTTAGTGCTAGCACAATTCTGGACAAGTTCTGATGATACGTCAGATGGATTGAGAACAGAGGAACCCATGTCTTTTTTTTGTAAATCTAATCCATCACTAGGACTGGAAAAAACTTTTGGAGATACAACAGTTGGTTATCAAAAGCTAATATACTTAAAAGAAATTATCTGAATCTAGAATACTAATTGATTTAATCTCAGACAGCATTATTACAACCATTAGCTGGCTTATCAAATGTACTACAGTTTATGCAACTAATGAAGTCTAACAAGCAGGTGAATCTTGAAGGACCGTAACATTATTGAAAATAAATTGAATAATTAACTGTAAATAGATGAAGATTTACAGCGGTTGTTCAAAACAGAATTTTCAATATCTGGAAAACTGCAGCAAATCAATTATATCCCTTCATCGAGAGAAAATTGAACACGAAGTTCAAACTTTTCACCGTAAAATGAATGTCAGCTTAGTGATGCTTTATTAATTACAAGTTGTGCTGCATGTTAGCCTGAAAGCTAATTAGTACAGACAACATTATGTGAACTAATTCTAAATATCAGATTACAGATGTCATTGTGATTATAAAATGCTAATATTGCAAGTATAAATCATGAGAAATGAATAATCAAATGCAGAAATTAAAATAGTCCCTTACGCCTCATTTAGATGTCTGTGGTTTTTCTCTTACGTCAAAACACAGACCAGTGTTCATCAGTGTCTTGGGTTCGATTTCCGTCAAATTTGGTCACTGCCAGTTTTTACCATCAGTGTCTTATCAGAGATTTTCACGTATGGGAAAAAAAAACTGCAAAGCTTCTCCTATCCATTGCAATGCTGATCACGGGCAATACACATATTGTTCTCTGATGCCATCTGTCTTGTCCATCATTTTCACAGACTCATAGATTTGTATGGGGCATTTTCATCTGTAACTTGGATCAAAAATGGACATTTCTCCATGATTTTTTGTAGACACACGGACTACAAAAAAGCACGGACATGTGAATGGCACCACAGACTTTAATGGGTATTCATGGAAGTCTGAATGAGGCCTTAAGAACATTGGAAATATATAGTACCTAAATATGAACAGCAGTGTATCGGACAGAGAGTAAGGGCACACAAATGCTATGGGGCATATGTTGGGAAGCGGTGGGGCATATGTTGGAAAGCGGTCTGGCATTTCAAAGCTAAAATGAGGACAGGCTATGTAAGTACTGCTAATAGCATCATACCATTTGGCCACTAAAGGGCTTGTGAGTTTGGTGAGTCCGAACAGCAACACGCTTCCACTCCACCTAGCGACGTAATTTCAATAGCATCTGCATCCTCAGGAAGTAAAGGTAAATACAATGATGGAACAGTTATACAATATATATAAATATATATCTATACCTGTATATAAATATATATCTGTTACGGATCCGGGTGGTGGAACCTCTGTGCTGCGGTGCAAGGAGGGACCAGAGGGGCGTGACTAAGTATCTACTCGGCCCGACCAAGGTCGCACGGCGGCTCAGTCGACTCCGTGAACCAGGGAGGGACCAAGCAGAGGGACCAGGTGCCACTCTGGGACCGACTTTGTATGAGAGCAGGTGACTCCCACGGGTCAGAAGGCAGGAACTGACCGGTACAGCAGATGAGCACGGCAGGCAGGCTGACGGGAGGTCCGGGTAGACTGGCAGGCTGATTCGGCGGATAGTCAGACGGGTGCTCCTGGTAGGCAAGCTGGTGGGCACAACAGGTAACTGGCAGGTTCTTCCAGGTAAGCAGGCAGGCGGGCACGGCAGGTAACAGGCAGGTGCTTCCAGGTAAGCAGGCAAGCGGGCACGGCAGGTAACAGGCAGGTGCTTCCAGGTAAGCAGGCTGTTGGGCACGGCAGGTAACAGGCAGGTGCTTCCAGGTAAGCAGGCTGGCGGGCACGGCAAGTAACAGACAGGAGCTTCTAGGAAAGCAGGTGGGCAGAGCCCATAGACAGACTGGCGGACTGGACTGTAGGCAGACTGTCGGGCAGGATCGTAGTCAGACTGGCGAACTGGACTGATTTGCAGAGGACCTGAGGGCTGAAGCAAAGTATAACAGAGCAACAACCTTGCACGGGCACCTCCATATTGGAGGAGGTGCCTTTTATAGAGAAAGTCCTCCGGCCATTGGCCGGGGACTTTTTAGGATGGCGCGCGTGGCCCCTTTAAGAGGGAGGAAGCGGCGCCCTTAGCACAGAGCCAGGGAAGCTGCGTGTACCAGCAGCCGCAGCAGGGAGGCCGGAATACGCCGGAGCAGGACCGTGGCGGTAAGGGGGACGGCGTCTCTGCCTGGCAGGGGGCAGAGACGCCGATGCTACAATATCAATATATAAATAAAGTTAAATACAACGGCAGATCAGGGAGGTCCACCATTCAGCCTTTGCATCGGAGCCTCAGAGTAGCAGGCACGATTACATCTCTAGATTGTGTCTGCTGCGCGGTACCTCAGTTCACACGCTGCACAGACTGGTGCAGCATCAGTGGTAGTGGTTTTCTGTTTTATATTTTATTAGTCAGTGCTCATGGGGGGCTATAATGCATCATAATGTGTGTGTGGGTGGGCTGCGGGGGCATCAATTGGTGGGTGGTGGGGGTTGTGGGGACATGATACTGTGTAAGGGACTTTGAGGGCATCATACTGTGTGAGTGGGCAGTGGGGTCATCATATAGTGTGGTGACACAGTAAGGGCATCATACTTTGCTGAAGATACTGTAGTGTCATCCTATTGTGCATATTGGGGGGTACTGTGGGGTATATCACCGTGGGGTATTAAACTGTATGTGGGGGCCTTTTTAAGGCCATCAACTCTATAGGGGCCATGAAAGGGGTTTTGTAGTAGGTCAGAATACTAAAAAGCATCAATAGGGAAAAAAATGACTATGTAAGCCTGTAACATATGTCCCTCTCCCTGTCTTTAAAAGTTGGGAGATTTGCCCTTTTCTGATGACTATGCCTATGTTCCGTGACCCTGCATATTCCAACAAATATTTCTGGGCTGGGAGGTGGTAGCCAATTAGGACTTTTGGTACAGACCCATGATTTCTATATATGCCTTTGTCAGACAGTGCTGTTATGATTGTATAATCGGTATTGTCACCATACATAGCCAATCTTCATTCTCAACTTGAGAAGGGTCCATCTGAACTAAATCTTTGATTCTATAAATGTGTTACACGCATGCCGCCTGTGATGTTGTTACTACATCTGTGATTGGTTGGCTGTTATCCTTGTTTCAGTTTCTGCCTAGTAACGATGATGTAATGGGGAGGAGGGGACAAGGCAGGAGGAGGGTAGCGCGCGGGTAACGGGGAGAGAAGGGAACGGAAGCAGGAGAATAAAAGTATGGCTGTTTAAACCTACCATCCAGCATCTCTGTGTGGCCTTCTGGAGTTCCTTTCATCTGCATAACAACACCACAACTGGCGACGAGGAAGCGTTCATCATCAACTAAAGGTATTTCAGCTCTACAACAATGGCCTGTTTACCTGCCTTCCCTGCTTTTGATGTACATCAGTCCCCAGCTAACCTAGCAGCATGTTGGGAGAAATGGCTGAAGCGTTTTGACATATTCCTACAAGCCATGAACATATCAGATGATACCAGGAAGAAAGCCATGCTATTACATTATGCAGGGGAACAAGTCTATGATATCTTCACTACTCTGCCTAATACTGGAGAAGACAAAGACTATGAGCTCAGCAAGGCAGCATTAAGCAAATACTTCTCCCCACACAGAAATGCAGCATTTGAAATCTTCAAGTTTAGACAATTAAAGCAGTCAGCAACAGAAAATATTGATGAATATCATGTCCGACTACGGCACCTTGCAGCTTACTGTGAATTTGCAGATGTCGACAAAGAGATCCAAATGCAGATTTTACAAGGCTGCATCTCCTCTAAATTACGGAGACAAGCACTCAGAGATCCCACCATGACTTTAGCAAAATTGCTTGAAACAGCACGTGTAAATGATACCGCCGAAAAACAAGCTAAACTCATAGAGAACATTGAGTGCGAGGCGGAAGCACCATCTTGTATAGCAAAGCTAACACAGAGACCGCCTGTGCCTCGTATGCAGGGGGCAACTTGCTACAACTGCGGAGGGTCGTATCCTCACCAGAATGTCTGCCCAGCAAAAGGGGGGACCTGCCATAATTGTGGAAAACAAAACCATTTTGCAAAAGTGTGTAGATCCAAACCACAATCCCCTCATCCCACTGTACAACCCAGGTCACAAAAAGTCCAAACGCTGCAGCTTACTGACGAGCCTCACAGTACTTATCTATTCTCAGTAACTGGGATCTCAAACACTGCACGCACTTACCAGTCCAAGGCGACTTATCCTGATAAATGGCAGTCCGGTGGAAGCCCTAGTAGACACGGGGGCGTCAGTAAACATCATCAGCCGTGCAGTCTATAGCTGACTCCCGAACAGACCTGCTCTACAAAGCACTAGCCTAAAGATTTTTCCTTATGGTTCAGCATCGGCACTACCCCTGTGCGGCAAATTTCAGTCAGAACTTGCAGCTGACGGGAAGTCCATCACCGACACTGTATATGTAGTAGAGTGCTCCGCAGACACGCTTCTCAGCTGCAGTACTGCTATATCTCTGGGTCTGGTCAACCTGGTCAATAGCGTCACGGGTCCTTCGGCCCAAAACATCATGCAGAGGTACCCCAATCTCTTTAAAGGTCTCGGTAAGCTAAAAGACGTTCAGATAAAATTGCATATTGACCAGTCAATACAGCCGTCTGTTCAACCTCACAGGCGCATCCCATTTCATGTCCACAAACTTGTGGAGCAAGAACTGCAAGATCTGGAAGCGTCTGATGTTGTTGAACGAGTTGAAGGCCCGACCCCTTGGGTATCGCCCATTGTTGTTGCACCAAAACCAAAGCAGCCTGGTAAAATCCGACTATGTGTGGATATGCGGCATGCCAATCTGGCTATTCAAAGAGAAAGGCACATCACGCCCACTATTGATGACATTCTCGCAGACCTGAATGGTGCAAAAGTATTCTCTAAAATTGATTTAAAATCAGGTTATCATCAACTTGAGTTGCATCCAGATTCCAGATACATTACAACTTTTAGTACCCACGTGGGTTTACGACGATTCAAGAGGTTGAACTTTGGTATCTCATCTGCGGCAGAAATATTTCAGAACGTTATCAGTCAGGTTCTATCTGGAATAGCAGGAGTCCTAAACGTCAGTGATGACATTCTTATATATGGTACAACCCAAGAGGAGCATGACAGTCACTTAGAGCAAGTGTTTCAGAGACTGCAAGCCTGCAATCTAACTGTCAATCCGTCAAAATGTGAGTTTAACCAAAAGTCATTAAGCTTCTTTGGATATATCTTTTCTGAGCAAGGAGTTTCAGTAGATCCTCAGAAAATTTCTGCCATAAAGTCAGCTAGCCAACCTCAAAATGTGTCAGAGGTTCGCAGTTTTCTAGGACTAGTCACGTACTGTGGACGATTTATACCTGATCTGGCCACGGTCTCCGAACCCCTGCGACTACTCACGAAAAAAGACACTCCTTGGACATGGACTACTGAACACCAAGCAGCATTCGACTCCATGAAGTCCAGTCTAACTGGCGACACCGTCATGGCCTATTTTGACCCTCTAAAGTCCACAGAGCTTATCGTGGACGCAAGTCCGGTGGGCCTGGGTGCAATTCTCACACAAGTGTCCAAAGCAGGTAACGTCTCTACCATTTCCTATGCAAGCAAAGCCTTAACAGAGACAGAACAACGCTATTCACAAATTGAAAGGGAAGCTCTTGCGGTTGTATGGGGATGCCTTCATTTTCATCTGTACCTTATGGGACATAAATTCACAGTGATAAGTGACCACAAACCGCTCATTCCGCTTTTCAACAAACATTCTTCAAAGCCTCCCCCACGACTTGAACGCTGGTTGCTCCGCCTACAGAACTACCAGTTTCGGTTGAGATAAAAGGCAGGAGCTGGTAATCCGGCAGACTACTTCTCGAGACACCCAACACCACAAACTACCAAGGACGACATCCCAGCAACTATCCTTGCAGAGGAACATATCAATTTTATTGTTGCACATTCTGTGCCAAAAGCCATGACTATGGAGGAAATACAACAAACGGTGGATTCCGATCACCAACTTCAGTTAGTTATAGAGACTGTTCGATCTAAAAATTGGAGCAATTTTCTTGCTGAAGCCCGCCTCCAAACACCAGATCAAACAACCTACTTGACAGCTTTCTTTAATGCACGACATGCTCTCTCCGTGTCTGATTCAAATCTACTGTTGCGTAACAATCGGCTGGTGATACCCCAGAAGCTTCAAAGCAGAGTACTGGATCTGGCCCACGAGGCTCATCAAGGGGTGGTGAAAACAAAGCAATTACTGAGAGAGAAAGTCTGGTTTCCAGGACTAGACAAAAAAGTAGAGGCACTTATTGAAACTTGCATACCTTGCCAAGCAACTACAATTGACCATAGACGCGCACCCTTACAAATGACACCCCTGCCAGAGGGCCCGTGGACTGCTGTTAGTGTTGACTTCTGTGTTTTACCGGATCACTCCTATCTGCTGGTTGTCATGGATGACTATTCGAGGTTCCCAGTCATTGAACATGTTTCGACAACCTCTGCCAGGGCTGTTATACCAAAATTAGACAAGATCTTCTCGGCATATGGCATACCGGAAACAGTGAAATCCGACAATGGACCACCTTTTAATAGCACAGACTTTCGATCATTCGCAACCTATCTGGGTTTCACTCACAGGAAAATAACTCCTTACTGGCCTCAGGCCAATAGTGAAGTGGAACGGTTCATGCAATCAATCAACAAAACTTTGAGGATCGCTACCATGGAGCACAAGGATTTACAACAAGAGCTACACAGATTTCTTAGACAGTACAGAGCTACACCCCATTCTACTACCGGGGTACCACCCGCCACTGCGCTGTTCAACAGGCCTATGCGTGTCAAACTCCCGAGCGTTCCGCTGAGTCCTGTTCAAACACCAATTGCTACTAAGGATGCCATATCCAAACAGAAGATGAAGAGGTATGAAGATAAGAGCAGTCATCGTTGCAAGCCGCAGGAAGTTTTGGTGGGAGATTGGGTCCTTGTAAAAAGACTAAGACCTAGTGACAAGTTTGCATCACGATACTATCCTGAACCCTTTCAGGTCACACAAGTCAAAGGCACCATGGTCACTGCTCAAGATCACGGTCGCCAGGTCACAAGGAACGTGTCACATTTTAAAAAACCTTGTGACTATATCCCAGAAACAGACGAGGCAGATGGCGATGACGTCCTGCCGGGTCCCCAGAGCTCAGCAGTTCCAAGGGAGGATACCTCAGAGGACTCGGAAAGTTCATCTGGGACTGAGATGTCTCACCCCTATCCAGCGAGGGCAAATCGAAGACCGCCAGCCCACCTCTTGGACTATGTTCTGCAGTAAAAAGAAAAAAAGAAAAAAAAAAAAAAAACCCTTTGTACTAATGTGAATTTTGAACCGTTATCCAGTTCTATTGTTGTTTTGTTTTGTGAGAAGAGGAGAGATGTGATGTTGTTACTACATCTGTGATTGGTTGGCTGTTATCCTTGTTTCAGTTTCTGCCTAGTAACGATGATGTAATGGGGAGGAGGGGACAAGGCAGGAGGAGGGTAGCGCGCGGGTAACGGGGAGAGAAGGGAACGGAAGCAGGAGAATAAAAGTATGGCTGTTTAAACCTACCATCCAGCATCTCTGTGTGGCCTTCTGGAGTTCCTTTCGTCTGCATAACAACACCACACCGCCTAAGTTCAGATAGGGGCGAGACCGGTTACATAAATTCGTTGGAATCCTGGGGGAACAGTTACTCAAGGCGACCATAGACTGCAGCTTCTCTCAGGCACACGAAAGATTCAGTTGCTGACCAGACACATCTGACAAGAGTCTTCATAAATGGTAGAACAGTAACATTTAATGAGGCACGGCCAGTGCAATGCAAATGTCTCTTTGAGCAGCAGGCTCCAGTAATAACAGTACAGTCTCCTTTGCAGCACAGCAGTGCACAGTCTATTATCCTGTAGCACAGTACGGCACAGTTTTAATCCATACACAACCACAGGCTTTTCCTTCACAAGGACTCAATAGTACACAGCCTTCTTTATCCTGCATGGAGATGGAGGGGGGAAGGGTGTGATGAGGGAGATGATCTCTATGACAGGATTCCTTCCAGTCCTTATCTTCCTGGCTGATAATACTCCACACTGTTACCTCAGGGAGTCTAATTGACCTTTGCTTAGCTTCCCTCCTGACCTGAATACTGTTCCCTTACCTTCTGAGAGATACAGATCATAAGCCACCTTTCGCTTCGGCTCTGACCAGACAGTTAACAACTTCCCCACAATCCCCCTGGGGCTCTACTAAAACACTCCCCTTCTCCTGTGACTGTGTTAACCCCTCTGGATGCTTCTGGAGGACAACACTTCCTTTCTGATGTGCTTATGTTACTTCTAATAGTTTCTGAATGCTTTTAAAGCAACAGCACTACTTCTGCTTGTCACACTCTGCAACAGCACTACTTCTGCATGTCACAAATATACATGTCACGCTGGTGGATTGTTGACCCACTGCGCCACAGGCCGGGCTTAGCCTGGAGGGGCGTAATTAATCGGCTACCTGGTTTTCTCTGGAGCCTGTGATGGTGAGGATAGGCTTGGCTGCAGGTAGCCACCAGGTACTACTCCAGAGCAGTGTCTGGAGAAGGTTCGGAGTGCCAGGCATGACTGGATACTGGTGTTGGTGCAGACAGTGCGGCTTCTAGATACAAGACAAGGCGGCCACTGGTACAGGTTCAGACTGTACTGCTTCTGGATATAAGAGAGGACGGCCACTGTTACGGGTTCAGACTGTGTGGCTTCTGGATAGAAGACAGGACCCAACAAGGCAGTTTCAGGTTCTGGTCTAGGTACTGGCAGGTCAGATACAGGAACAGGTTCAGACAGGACAGTACAGGATAAGGTTCGGGCAGGACGGACTTAGCGACCTAGCAACAAGGAAGCAAGTACAACCTGACAATGTACTAAAGTTGCTCAGGCACTTTACAACAGGTGAAGATACCTTAAATACTAAGTGCCTCCCTACTATTGGTTGGGGACACATTAGATGCGAGTGCACTGTCTCTTTAAGAGGCAGGGAGTGCATGCGCGCACACCCTAAGTGTGCTGCCTGGAGACCTGTAGGGTGCACAGCCCCTGGGACATGGGAGTTGGAGCAGAGGATGTGGCTTGGCGGCCAGGGCGGTGAGCATATCAGCGTATCTGCCGGGAGGGGGTAGAGGAAGAATGCAGCAATGCTGGCATTACAATATAGATGTTAATATTAGATCTTATAAGCACAGTGGATAAAATACTTGTGATATCGCTCTCACTCTTGATGTCTAATAAATAAATCCTCATTGCATTACTTTGCTGATTAACGGTGTTTTCTTCCACATACATAAATTTGGCAAAAGTATTGGGACACTCACATATTACACCTACAGCTTTAATGACTTCAAATTCTTAATCAATAGGCATTTTATTAATATGGAGTCTGTTACTTCCCTGTCAAGTCTCTAGTTTTTAGCTCTCTGTCCTCTTCCCACCCAGACTTCCCTGCTTCTGTGTGCCTCTGGTTACTATGGTAACTCAGTGCACCTCTGAGTTAACAATCTAAGGACTTATAGACCAGCTCAGGCGACATTGTACCCTCTGACTATTCAGATAGCTGGCATTACGAATATCTCTTAAGACTCTGCTGACTCTGTTTTATTTTCATTTTAGGTTCTCTTGACATATCCAGCTTTGCTACAATGCTGCATTTTCACCTGTGAGTCATTCCCATCTTTGCTTTTCTGCTGGGCTCTGATACATCTTCATTTTTGAGTCTCCTGACATGCCCAGCACTGCTGTTCCATTGGATTTTACTGTTTAATCACTTGTAAACCTTCTGATATACTGTAGCATCGGCGTCTCTGCCTCCTGCCAGGCAGAGACGCCGTTCCCCTCACTGACGCGGTCCAGGTCCGGTGTCTTCTCGCTCCCCACTGCTGTGGCGCGCACCGCACGCAGCTTCCCGGGCACTGTGCTTATGGCGCGCGCTACCTCCCTCTTAAAGCGGCTGCGCGCGCCGTCCTATAGAGTCCCCGGCCAATGGCCGGAGGACTTCCCCTATATGAGGCGCCTCCTCCAAAATGGAGGTGCCTGTGCAAGGTTGTTGTTCCGTGTGCTAAACACTTGCTCCAGCCCTCAGGTCCTGTTGCCTGTCAGTCCTGCCTGCCAGTCTGTCTGTCAGTCCAGCCCGCCAGCCTGTCTAACAGTTCTGTTCTCCAGTCTGTCTACAGTTGTGCCCGCCAGCCTGCTTACCTGGAGCACCTGTCTGTAACCTGCCGTGCCCGCCAGTCTGCCTACCTGGAGCACCTGCCTGTTACCTGTCGTGCCCACCCGCCAGCCTATCTGGAGCACCTGCCTGTTACCTGTCGTGCCCGCCAGCCAGTCTACCCGGAGCACCTGCCAGTTACCTACCATGCCCGCCTGCTCGCCTACCTGGAGCACCCGTCTGGCTATCTGCCGAACCAGCCTGCTTATCTACCCGGTCCACCCGTCAGCCTTCCTGCCGTGCTCATCCGCTGTACCGGTCAGTTCCAGCCATATGACCCGTAGGAGTCACCTGCTCTCACACAAGGTCGGTCCCAGAGTGGCACCTGGTCCACCTGCCCGGTTCCTCCCTGGTTCACGGAGTCGACTAAGCCGCCGTTTGACCTTGGTTGGGCTGAGTAGGCACTTAGTCACGCCCCTCTGGTCCCTCCTTGCACTAAAGCACAGAGGTCCCACCACCCAGACTCGTAACAGTTTGCACAGGCCATGGAACCAGGTGGCCCCCAGGCTCCATCGCTCTCTGATCTGTATCAGGAGGTCTCACGTCAGAGATCTCAACAGGAAACTATCCTGTCCTATCTGCGGACTGTCAACTCCCACCTGGACACACTGTCCACCCCGTCTGTGTCCATCTCTAGCCGAGCGGCACCTCATCCCACTGGCGCTATGACACCCGGCTCTGGACCCTGGCTCTCTGTGCCTCCATGTTTTGGTGGTGACCCCGTCTTATGTCGGGGCTTCTTCAATCAGTGCACGCTGCACTCTGAACTCCTGGCACATCAGTTCCCCTCCGACCGGACCAAGGTGGCGTTCATCATGTCTCACCTCACTGGGGAGGCATTGGCATGGCTAAACCCTCTGTGGGAAAGAGGGGATCCCCTGGTGTCCGATCTTCTGGCTTTCCTCGCTGCCTTCCGGATGGTCTTCAATGAGCCCGGACGAAAATCTTCTACTGCCTCCTCACTTCTCCGTCTCCGCCAAGGGAGTCTCTCCGTGGGCCAGTATGCCATACATTTCCGAACCCTCGCATCTGATCTTGCCTGGAACAATGAGGCCCTGGTGTCCACCTTCTGGGAGGGTCTTTCTGGACGGATCAAGGATGAGCTAGCCAGTTGTGACATCCCTTCCACCCTGGACGACCTGGTGTCATTAGCTACCCGGATTGACATCCGTTTTCTGGAACATGCTAAGGAGACTACCCGGGAGAGAAGATTTCCGCGTCTCGCTCCTGTATTCCAAAAGACAGCCTCACAACCAGCAATTCCCCGGCATGTTCGCCTGAGCCCATGCGAATTGACCAAACCAAGATGGTCAAGTCTCGCCAGGAGACGAGCCGAGCCGAGGGGAGTTACTTCTACTGTGGCAGTAAAGAGCATCTGATCCGTTCCTGCCTGTTGAGGCCGGGAAACTCCAGTGTCTAGGACCGCTCGGAGAGGTCGTCCTAGGCAAGAGTAAATCCTCTCTGTCCTTCACTCTGTTTCTATTTCCAGTGGTGAGACCCGCTTCTTCGAGATTGCCCATCTGGATTCCGGAGTCGCTGGGAATCTCATTCAACAGGCTGTTGTGGAGCGGTATTAGATTCCTACTGTACGTCTGGCTGAACCGTTGGCGGTTGCCTCCATGGATGGGAGGCTTCTTCCGGAGACCATCTTGCTTGTCACAGAGCCTGTAACCCTTCAGGTGGGAATGCTGCACTCGGAGAAGATCTCCTTTCTTGTGCTTTCCGGTCTCTCTCACCCCCTCTTGCTTGGCCTACCCTGGTTACAAAGACACGAGCCCGTTCTGAATTGGAGATCTGGTGAAGTGCTCCGTTGGGGTCAGGAATGGCATGGGTCCTGTCTGGTTCTGGTTTGTCCAGCTCAACCCCCGTCTACTTCGGCTAATCTGCCTGGTCTGCCGACACTCTACTGGTCCTATGCGGACGTCTTCGACAAAAAGGAAGGAGAGACACTACCACCTCTGTTATGCACACGCCCGGACTGACTGGCGTGTGTGTGTTTAGTGATCCCACTGGACCATGAACCGGAGAGTGCCTGGAGGGGCGTAACTAAGTATCTACCCAATCCGACCAAGGTCGCACGACGGCTAACGACACCTGTGCACCAGGGAGGAACCGAGCAGAGGGACCAGGTGCTACTCCAGGTCAGACCCCGGACACGTCTGTTGACCCACACCGGAAAATACAGGAACAGGCAGGTTAGGCTGGCACACTGACTGGTGGGTATAGGCAGGCACGGCTGGTATGCAGACAGGCGGACACTGGTAAGCACGACTGGTATGCAGGCAAGCACGGCTGGAGTGCCGACAGGGAGGCACTAGCAAGTTGGAGCACAGACTGGATAAAGTCCAGTACAGACTGGGACTCAGGAACAGAACCGCAGATGCGGTAGACAAGCAGAGCAGAGCGAGGCCGCCGGAGCGGTGAGCAAGAGCAGGGCGAGACTGGTTAGAGGGGTGCAGAGACTCGGGGGTAACCACTGCTTCGGGGAACACTAGGTCCAGCTCACAGGAAGAAGTGGGCGAGGTATCAGGTACAGGGTGTAGGAAAGTCTCACTGCAATTGTTACCAGGTAGCACCCCGGGGAATACAGGAGACAGCTGGAGGTCCTCCGCCTGGTCGAAGGGGTGCAGAGACTCGGGGGTAACCACTGCTTCGGAGTACACTTGGTCCAGCTCACTGGATGAAGTGGGTGAGGTATCAGGTACAGGATGTAGGAAAGTCTCACTGCAATTGTTACCAGGTAGCACCCTGGGGAATACAGGAGACAACTGGAGGTCCTCCGCCTGGCCTGAGGGATGCAGGGACTCGGGGGTAACCACTGCTTCGGAGTACACTTGGTTAAGCTCACTGGAAGAAGTGGGCAAGGTATCCGATACAGGGTGTAGGAAAGTTTCTCTCCATTCGTTAACAGGTAGCATCCCGGAGGATTCAGGAGGCAACTGAAGGTCCTCCGCCTGGTTGGAGGGGTGCAGAGACTCGGGGGTAATCACTGTTTCGGAGTAAACTTGGTCAAGCTCACTGGATGAAGTGGGCGAGGTATCCGGTACAGGGTGTAGGAAAGTTTCTCTCCATTCGTTAACAGGTAGCACCCCGGAGGATTCAGGAGGCAACTGGAGGTCCTCCGCCAGGTTAGAGGGGTGCAGAGACTTGGGGGTATCCTCCGCCTCGATGGACGTATCTCCAGATTAATTAAAGATGTAGAGTCCCTGCTTTGGGACCATCTTCAGTCTGGTTTCTGGGTGGGCAGCAGTTTCTTCGGGCAGGAGAACTGGTGAGCTACCCACACACATCACCCATCGGGGCTGCTCCGGGACACTGGGAAGGGCAGCTTCAGCAGAGTCCCCAGGATTAGGGTCATCGAAGACCATTAGAAAGGCCACCAGGAAGGCCTGCAGGTCAAGGACGATAGGATCCCATGCTTCCCATAGGGGGGTGACCCATTTCAAGGCATCACCTGCTAGGTAGGAAATCATAAATGCCACTTTAGCCCAATCGGTAGGAAAATAGAGAGGGTAGACCTTGAAATACAGCATGCATTGCTCCACAAATGCACGACTACGTTTAGGATCCCCATAGTACCATGGCGGATCTGCAGGAATGGGTGCAGAAAGCTCCATTTGGACTGGTGCGTACATCGCCTGGGCCATAGCTAGAGAGAAATTTTTTTTTATTTATTTTATTTATTTATTTTTTTTAATGCACGTATTCGCGGGACATGGATTCAAAATGTCTCTGAGAGCGAAGGACCGTGGGGCTCAACCGGAACCATGGCCTGAGCAAACTGTTATGCACACGCCTGGACTGACTGGCGTGTGCGTGTTTAGTGATCCCACTGGACCATGAACCGGAGAGTGCCTGGAGGGGCGTGACTAAGTATCTCCCCCAATCCGACCAAGGTCGCACGATGGCTAACGACGCCTGTGCACCAGGGAGGAACCGAGCAGAGGGACCAGGTGCTACTCCAGGTCAGACCCCGGACACGGCTGTTGACCCACACCGGAGAATACAGGAACAGGCAGGTTAGGCTGGCGCACTGACTGGTGGGTATAGGCAGGCACGGCTGGTATGCAGACAGGCGGGCACTGGTAAGCACGACTGGTATGCAGGCAGGGGGTACTGGTAAGCACGGCTGGAGTGCCGACAGGGAGGCACTAGCAGGTTGGAGCACAGACTGGATAAGGTCCAGTACAGACTGGGACTCAGGAACAGAACCGCAGATGGGGTAGACAATCAGAGCAGAGCGAGACCGCCGGAGCGGTGAACAAGAGCAGAGCAGGGCGAGGCCGCCGGAGCGGTGAGCAAGAGCAGAGCAGGGCAAGACCGCCGGAGCGGAGAGCAAGAGCAGAGCGAGACCGTCTGGAGCGGTGAGCAAAGGCAGGGCAGAGCAAGACCGCTTGGAGTGGTGAGCAAAGGCAAAGCAGAGCGAGATCGCCTTGCGCGGTGAGCAAAGGCAGAGCAGAGCGAGGCCGCCTGGAGCGGTGAGCAAAGGCAGAGCAGAGCGAGGCCGTCTGGAGCGGTGAGCAAAGGCAGAGCAGAGCGACGCCGCCTGGAGCGGTGAGCAAAGGCAGAGCAGAGCGAGGCCGCCTTGAGCGGTGAGCAAAGGCAGGGCAGAGCGAGACCGCCTGGAGCGGTGAACAAAGGCAGGGCAGAGCGAGACCGCCTGGAGCGGTGAGCAAAGCAGAGCAGGGTGAGACCGCCGGAGCGGTGAGCAAGAGCAGAGCAGAGCGAGACCGCCTGGAGCGGTGAGCAAAGGCAGGGCAGAGCGAGGCCGCCTGGAGCGGTGAGCAAAGGCAGAGCAGAGCGAGGCCGCCTGGAGCGGTGAGCAAAGGCAGGGCAGAGCGAGACCGCCTGGAGCGGTGAACAAAGGCAGGGCAGAGCGAGACCGCCTGGAGTGGTGAGAAAAGCAGAGCAGAGAAGACAGGGCTCTGTTCACACAGAACAGACTAGAAGGGAAAGGCAGAACCAGAAACACACAAGGTACTTGCAATGAAGAAGCGAGTGGACTCTAAACTCACAAATGAGAGTACAGGGACAACGAGTAGGAGTTAGGTACGGGTTCAGACTCTGCAGGAAAAGGGAAGGTACGGACATAGAGAAAAACAGGTAACAGGCTAGGAGAGTATTCAGACAAGAACAGACACAGCAGCAAGATACAGGAGCGGGTCTAGGTATGCGGCCCCTAGAAGGCGGAAAGAACAGGCTAGGAGCGTGTTCACACTGGCCTGGAAATACAGCCTCCAGGATAGGCGGACAGACGGGCAATAAAGCACAGATAACAGATCTAGGTATGCAGCCCCTAGAAGGCGGAAAGAACAGGCTAGGAGCGTGTTCACACAGGCCTGGAATTACAGCCTCCAGGATAGGCAGACAGACAACAGGCTAGAAGATAGTTCAGACAGGACCTGGCACATCAGCGGCGAAAATCCATCTGACGGAACGCATTGCTCAGGCACCAGCTTGTATATGGAGCTGGTTTAAATATCCAATGACTGACAGCAATAGGCTGGGGATGCATTAGGGGTGTGCCCACAGCAGCTACAAGAAACAGGAAGTGACCGGGCCGCCGCCCTAAGCAGCCAGAACAGAGGCAAGCAGACAGCATGGAAAGAAGCCAGGCTAGCAGACTGGACTGATGATCAAGTTTGCGATCTTGCATAGTGGGAGATGGTGCCCTATGCAAGAACGCCACCAGGTATGTTACAACCTCATAGGCCATATGATTGCCCCATCGACCTGGTACCTAGTGCTTCTCCTCCCCGCGGGCGTATCTACCCCTTGTCGCTGGCTGAGACCCCGGCCATGTCTGAGTACATAGAGGAGAATCTTGCTAGGGGATTTATCCAGAAATCCACCTCTCCGGCTGGGGCAGGACTCTTCTTCGTGAAGAAGAAAGACGGCTCTCTACATCCCTGCATCGATTACAGGGGTCTTAACCAGATTATCATCAAAAATAAGTACCCCCTGCCTCTCATCTCGGAGCTGTTTGACCGCCTTAAAGGCGCGAAGATCTTCACCAAGCTCGATCATCATGGCGCGTACAATTTGGTCCGGATCCGCCAGGGAGATGAGTGGAAGACAGCATTCAACACCCAGGATGGTCACTACGAATACCACGTAATGCCCTTTTGCTTCTGTAATGCTCCAGCCGTCTTCCAGGAGCTGGTTAACGACATCTTCCGTGATCTCCTGTATTCTTGCGTGGTGGTGTACCTGGACGATATCTTGGTCTTTTCTTCGGATCTGTCCTCTCACCCGAGGGATGCTCATCAGGTTCTGCTAAGGCTCCGGCCGAATCGCCTATACGCTAAATTCGAGAAATGCCTCTTTGAGAAGACCTCTCTACCGTTCCTGGGTTATATTATCTCCGAGACTGGTCTACGGATGGATCCCAAGAAGGTCTTTGCCGTCTTAAAGTGGCCCCGACTGGAGGGGTTGAAGGCAATTCAGCGATTCCTGGGCTTCGCAAATTATTACCGCCTCTTCATTCCTCATTTCTCCTCCCGGACTGCTCCCATCTCTGCGCTCACCCATAAAGGAGCAAATCCCAGGGAATGGACTTCCGAAGCGGAGGAGGCCATCAGCTCCCTAAAACAAGCCTTCTCCTCTGCTCCCGTGCTACACCGTCCAGATTACAACAATCAGTTCTTCCTGGAGGTTGATGCATCCTCCTTCGGAGCCGGAGCGGTGCTCACCCAGAAATCCTCGTCAGGGAGAATGGTAACCTGCGGCTTCTTCTCCAAGCTCTTCTCCTCGTCCGAGCGCAACTACTCCATAGGAGATCGTGAGCTGCTGGCCATCAAATTAGCGCTGGAGGAGTGGCGCTACTTGCTGGAGGGGGCTCTGCACCCGGTGGTCATCTACACTGACCACAAAAACCTCGCTTATTTGCAGAACGCCCAAAGATTAAATCCGCATCAGGCCAGATGGTCTCTATTCTTTGCTCGATTCTGCTTCACTCTGCATTACCGCCCAGCGGACAAGAACATTAAAGCTAACGCTCTATCCCACTCATTCCTGTCTTCCGACCAAGAGGAGGAACCTCTACATATCATTGACCCCTCCAAAGTAATGACTGTGGCTACGTTTGACCTGTCTCATCTTCCACCCGGTAAGACCTTTGTAGTGGTTCCCGATCTTATGAAAGTTCTACTCTGGGGCCATTCATCCAAACTAGCTGGTCATGCTGGCCAGAGGAAGACCTTTCTGCTCATCGCCCGACATCCCTGCACAAGGATGTTGCGGACTTCGTCGCGGCTTGTTCCTCCTGTGCCCGTGCCCTTCCATCCGGTCGTCTCCTTCCTCTTCCCTTGTCTTCCGCTCCGTGGCAACACATTGCAATGGACTTCATTATGGATCTCCCTGTTTCTGCCGGTTATACTGTCATTTGGGTGGTCGCTGACCGCTTTTCTAAAATGGCCCACTTCATCCTTCTGCCTGGTCTTCCGTCTGCATCTGTGCTGGATAAGGGCTTCATCCATCACATCTTTCGTCTTCACAGCCTACCCCTCCACATTGTGTCTGATCGCGGCGTTCAGTTCACTTCGTGCTTCTGGAAAGCTACGTGTAAGCTGCTGGATGTATCCTTGGATTTCTTCTCTGCTTATCATCCTCAATCCGTTGGTCAAGTGGAACGTATCAACCAGGTTCTTACCAGCTTTCTTCGGCACTTTGTCAATGCTCACCATAACGATTGGGTTGAGCTCCTGCCCCGGGCCGAGTTCTCCTATAACAACCATGAGAGCGAGTCTTCTTCTAAATCCCCGTTCTTTGTGGTCTACGGTCAACACCCCCGGATTCCGTTTCCCGTCTCCTCTTCTGTGGACAATCCTGCTGCGGAGTCTCTGGTCAGCGAATTTTGGGTTATTTGGGAAGACACTAGATCTGCGCTTCTTCAGACCTTCGAGCGGATGAAGAAGCATGCTGATAAGAAATGTCTGGATCCGCCTCAATTCCGTCCGGGAGACAAGGTCTGGCTTTCCTCCAAATATGTTCGTCTCAAGATACCTTCCTATAAGTTGGGTCCGCGGTTCATCGGTCCGGTCGAGGTTCTGAACCAAATCAATCCCGTGGCTTACAAGCTGAAACTCCTGGTCATCTTACGGATTCCCAACTCCTTTCATGTATCCCTCCTCAAACCTGTTGTCCTTAATTCTTTCTCTGACGATCAAGGTACCGCTCCAGCTCCAGTCTCCGCTGAGGACGTCTTTGAGGTAGAAAACATTTTGGCCACCAAGAGGGTAAGAGGAAAGACTTTCTTTCTTGTGGATTGGAAGGGGTTTGGCCCTGAGGAGAAGGTCTTGGGAACCCAGGGAGAACATTCATGCCCCTCATCTTCTTAAAAAATTTCTTGCAGGCCTAAAGAAGAGAAGGCGTAAGGGGGGGGGGTACTACTGTAGCATCGGCGTCTCTGCGCAGCTTCCCGGGCACTGTGTTTAGGGTGCGCGCGTGCTCCCTCCCTCTTAAAGGGGCCGCGTGCGCCGTCCTATAGAGTCCCCAACCAATGGCCGGAGCACTTCCCGTATATAAGGCACCTCCTCCAAAATGGAGGTGCCTGTGCAAGGTTGTTGTTCCGTGTGCTAAACACTTGCTCCAGCCCTAAGGTCCCGCTGCCTGTCAGTCCTGCCTGCCAGTCTGTCTATAAGTCCAGCCCGCCAGCCTGTCTAACAGTTCTGTTCTCCAGTCTGTCTACAGTTGTGCCCGCCAGCCTGCTTACCTGGAGCACCTGTCTGTAACCTGCCGTGCCCGCCCGCCAGCCTATCTGGAGCACCTGCCAGTTACCTGCCGTGCCTGCATGCTCGCCTACCCGGAGCACCCGTCTGGCTATCTGCTGAACCAGCCTGCTTATCTATCCGGTCCACCCGTCAGCCTTCCTGCCATGCTCATCCGCTGTACCGATCAGTTCCAGCCATCTCACCCATGGGAGTCACCTGTTCTCACACAAGGTCGGTCCCAGAGTGCACCTGGTCCACCTGCCCAGTTCCTCCCTGGTTCACGGAGTCGACTAAGCCGCCGTGTGACCTTGGTCGGGCCGAGTAGGCACTTAGTCATGTCCCTCTGGTCCCTCCTTGCACCAAAAGACAGAGGTTCCACCACCCAGACTCGTAACATATACCAAGCTTTGCTATGTTGCTGGGTTCTGCTTCTTCACTACTTGTGTGTCTCCTGACATACCCAGCTATGCTCTTCCACTGGGATCTACTGCATCACTACAAGTGAGTTTCCTGCCATACCCAGCTCTGCTGTCCTGCTGGGCCATATACAGAATCCCCCAAGTAGTGACATCCAGTGCTTTCCCCCATAGGAGTGAGACCCAGAAACTCCCATTACCAGTATAATGACAGTCAAAGCATCCCCAGAGAAATCACCCCGAGACCTTGTGCCGCCCTCTCTTATATGTAGCATACTTACGTCCAGTGGTATTTGCGCATAAAGCACTCTCACCACACTATAGAATCCAACTTCATGAAAACCTCTAACTATCAGTATCATCCTATCTCCAGCTTACCATATTTATCTCTCCACCCAATTGGCAAGTACTGTATATGCACATACAAATCTCTCCTGTTTGGGGATACTCAGAAAAGTCACCATTATCTGCTGGACTTAATGCTAATGCAATATGCTTTCAGACAGCTGCGAGCCACACATCATGGGCCTGTGAGCCAGATTTGGCTCCTGAGTAGTGTTGAGCCACCCCCGTAGTGTTCGAGTTCGGTTCGGTTCGTCGAACACCCGTGTGTTCGCCGAACTGTTCGTCGAACTGTTCGTCGAACACCTTCGAACACCGTTAAAACCAATGGCAGGCAAACAAAAACACATAGAAACACATAGAAAACACCTTCAAAGGTGTCCAAAAGCTGACAAACTGCTCAGAAGACACAACTAACACATGGAAAAGTGACAAGTACGTATAGTCATGCGAAAAGAAAAGAAGTGGAGGAGTAAAAGGAGGGGGAGACACAGATATAGGCATGTCATGCCCTTCTAAAATCCAAAAAGTGAGAAGCCGACACGTTCAGTCCGCTCCTGCCCGTGCCACCTCCGTGTCGCCGGGTTTGTGCCAGAGCCGCGGTGAACCCTGACGGCCAGCCCCCCTCTCCCAATACTGGTGCCTGTCCGCTGGTGGGTCGAGCGAGCCCCCCTGTGGTGGAGGCAGCTCTAAGCTTTTTAATTTAAATTGTCTCTCTAATTTGAATAAATACACTTTAAATCCATTTACAAGGATCTATTGGAGGGCAAGTCTCATGCCAGCAGCCGCGTAATTCCAGCTCCAGTAGCGTCCACTAAAGCTGCTGCAGTTAAAAAGCTTTTATAAGGATCGAGCTCGGCTGTCCACCGCAAGGCATCCTACTGCCAGTCCGAGCCCCTATGCCTTGGGGTGCCTCCTGATGCTCTTCACTGAGTATCCCGTGGTCCCGAAGCATTTCCTTTGAAAAAATGAAGTGTCCAAACTACAGGTGGTGTAGTTTGCTTAACAGCCGGGATAATCCGCTGACTAGCAGACACTGCTACTAGGCACAAAGTATTTCCTGGGCTAGATGCAGCTAAAAATTATTATTAATTTTAAATCTGGTGAAGCTTTAGTATAGATGGCCTAATAGGATCAGTGCTGCACACTGCTACAAAGCCCAAATTATTTTCCAGTCAAGATACAGATAAACATGATTAGTAATTTTAAATCTGGTGGAGCTTATTATAGATGGCCTAATAGAATCAGTGCTGCACACTGCTACAAAGCCCAAATTATTTTCCAGCCAAGATACAGATAAACATGATTAGTAATTTGAAAGCTTAAAACGGTTGGTAGGGTGATTTTAACCAATCATCAAGCTTTTACTCTCCCCAGGATGACACAGGGGTAGAAAAGTCGTTTCGGATCCATGATTTGTTCATCTTTATGAACGTGAGTCTGTCTACATTATCAGTGGAGAACCGCGTGCGCTTATCTGTCAGCACACCACCAGCAGCGCTGAACACACGTTCAGACAGAACGCTGGCTGCGGGGCATGACAAGATCTCCAAGGCGTAAGTGGCTAGCTCCGGCCATTTATCCAGATTGGAAGCCCAAAAAGAGCAAGGGTCCAGTGACACAGTCGTGGCTTCAATGTTTACTTGGAGATACTCCTGTACCATCGTCTCTAGGCGTTGACTATGTGTCAGACTTCTTGTCTCCTGTGGCCTTGCAAAGGATGGGCTAAAAAAGTGGTGAAATGATTCCGCAAAATTGATGTTACCAGCAGATACTGTGGTTCTGTTACGGTTTGAGTGCTGAACACTTGACGGTCCCATGGTTGGCAAGTTGGAACTGTGAGATTCACTACGTGCACCACTGGTATTTTGTGGAAAAGCACATGTAAGATTCTGCAACAGTCTCTGCTGATACTCCTGCATGCGTGCATCCCTTTCTATGGCAGGAATAATTTCTGCAAATTTACTTTTGTACCGGGGATCTAACAGTGTGGCAACCCAGTAGTCAGGATTATTTCTAATTCTCACAATTCGAGGGTCATGTTGCAGGTAGTGCAGCAAGAAGGCACTCATGTGTGTTGCGCATCCAGGAGCACCAAGTCCCTGTTGTGTTGGTGGCGAGGTAACAATCATGCTTCCTTCCTCTGTCCTCTCCCCCCAACCTCGCACAACAGAAATGTGATCAAGGTCTCCCTCATCTGATGAGTCTTCCATCAGTTCGTCCTCCACTTCTTCCTGGGCTCCTGCACCTTCCTCACTAGTTTGGCTGCTACCATGCGCCCTGGTAAAACCATCTCCCCCACCCTCCCATGCCTGCCGCCTTGGTGCTGCCGACCGTCTGGACCTTGCAGATGTTAGCCCTTCCGCATACAACTCCTCCTCCTCTACTTCCTCCACCTCCTCTTGTGCCACCACCTGACTCCGAATTCTGTTGAACATGTGCTCCAGCATGTAAATCACCGGAATAGTCATGCTGATAATGGCATCGTCAGCACTAAACATCTTCGTCGCCATTTCAAAACTGTGCAGAAGGGTGCATAGGTCCCTGATCTGAGACCACTCCTCCAGCGTGATTTGCCCCACCTCTGGATCTCGTTGGCCCAGGCTATACGTCAGAACGTATTGCACCAGGGCTTGTCGGTGCTGCCACAGTCGCTGCAACATGTGCAGAGTTGAATTCCACCGGGTAGGCACATCGCATTTTAGCCGGTGAAGTGGCAGGCCCAACGACTTCTGTAGAGATGTAAGTCGCTGAGCTGCGGGATGCGAACGGCGGAAGTGAGCACACAGCGACCGTGCCCTCTGCAGAAGGCCATCTAGTCTGGGATAGTGGGCTAAAAATTGCTGGACAACCAGGTTCAACACGTGAGCCATACAAGGCACGTGTGTGACATTGCCCCGGCGAAGGGCCGCACCCAGGTTTGCAGCATTGTCGCACACGGCCTTCCCTGGTTTCAGGTCCAGTGGAGACAACCATTCATGAAATTGGTTCTCCAGAGCTGACCACAACTCCTCAGCTGTGTGACTCACATTTCCCAGACATTTCAATGTAAAAACCGCCTGATGACGTTGAGCCCTACTGCCAGCATAGTAAGGAGGTGTGCAGGATCCCTTCTGCGCAGTTAGAAAGCTTGTGGCATGACCAGACAGGCTTTGGGTGCAGGTGGAAGACCGAGAGGAGGTTGAGGAGGCAGAAGCAGTGGAGGAGCTTTGACATAAAGAGGATTGACGCACAACTCGTGGGGACGGCAAGACTTGGACAGCAGCCCCTTGTCCTGCTGTCACCATAGTTACCCAGTGCCCAGTCAGCGACATGTAACGCCCCTGTCCATGCCTACTCGTCCAAGTGTCTGTGGTGAAATGCACCCTGTCACACACAGAGTTTCTCAAAGAAGCGGAGATGTTGTGTGCGACATGCTGGTGGAGCGCAGGCACACCTTTCTTTGAGAAGTAGTGCCGACTGGGCATCTGGTACTGGGGCACTGCGACGGACATAAGGTCTCGAAAATCCTCTGTGTCCACCAGGCGGAAAGGCAGCATTTCTGTAGCCAAGAACTTGCAGATGGTGAAATTCAACCTCTTAGCTTTCTCATGGCTAGGAGGAAATGGTCTTTTACTTGTCCACATCTGAGGGACCGAGGGCTGGCTATTGTGCTTAGACGGGGTTGATAAGGGTGTCCCCGGCAAACTGCCGGTCTGTGAGGAAGATGCAGGCGGACATGTTAGGTTGCCTTGATCCAAAGGTGGTGCTATCGATGTCGGACAGCGCTCAACACCAGCTGGTGTTACCACCTCCAAAGAAAATGATGACCTGCCAATCACGCTGGCTGTTGCGGGTAAAGAGGTGGCAGGTCTGCGCCCCAAAACAGGTGTGACTGCTGTCCCCCCAGTCACAGAGGATGAAGAGGCCGCGGATGCACAAGATATGGCAGACGGTGGTTGGCCCGGCCGGCTAGGCCGCATTGTAGCACACTGAGCTTCCCACTGCAACTTATGCTTCATGTCCATGTGCCGGTTCATGCATGAAGTACTCAAACTATGTATTTTTTGGCCTCTACTTAGCTTTTGCTGACAAATGTTACAGATAACACGAGTTGGGTCATCTTTATCGATCTGAAAAAATGCCCAGGCTATGCACGGCTTAGCACCCATGCGACCTGAAGAGCCACCACGACTTGTGGTGAGAGGCAGAGTTGTGTTTGAGGATGCAGTTGTTGACGTGCTTCCAGTACTACGTCTCTGTCCAGGAAGGCGCAACCTGACCTCGTCGTCACTAGCATCTTCCTCCACCTCCTCTGCTGACCTCATCTCTTGGCTGACTGTGGGTTGACAGTAAGTGGAATCTCCAACCTCATCATCATCACCCTGTGCGTTATCACACCCGTCGTCCTCAGAGCCAACCTGTTCCTGCCCTGACAAAAAACTAAAGTTGTCGCTCCAATCAGGTATTTGAGTCTTATCATCGTCTTCCTCATTGTCTCCACCAACAGGAGTTACAGTTTGGGAATGAGGGTCTACATTATGGTCAGAACCTTCTGCGTCTGGTCCTGGATCCGACTCATAAAGATTCTGGGCATCAGTGCAGATCATTTCCTCGTCTGGATTCACAGAAGCGCTGGAGTCGACCTCTGATTCCCAGGCTATAGTATGAGTAAACAGCTCTGCAGACTCAACCATCTGTTCTACCTCATACTCAGACGGGCAGCTGGTGATTTGGGAGCTGTGAGGAAGCAAGTGCGATTGGGGTGACACCGTTGAGGACTGGAGTATTTGTGATGTTGAAGTTGATGTGGAGGAGAGCCCACTTAAAGGAGCACTTGATATCCGTTGAAGCACCTGCTGTTTTTGTGCCTCATCTGGAATTTGTAGCGATTGGCGTGGCCGTAAGAAAGGGATCTTATCACATTGTCTGCTAAAAGAAGTAGACATTTTAGTTTGGCTGGAAGATGGTCTTTCTTCTGCAGATGTTACTGTTGCTTTAACACCTACCCCACGGACACAACCTTTTTTCCCCTTCCCAACATGCCTATTCCCCTTTCCACCAGCAGCAGGCCTTTTTCCACTCATTTTGGTGGTTAACTAATTAACAACTCTGGAGTTGTTTGCACAAAAAAACAATGGATGGGAACCGAGCAGAGCTGAGTGGCCAAACTGTGGTATTAGGCCAAAACTATTGGCTGGGTTAGATGCAGAAAAAAATTATATTCAATTTGCAACCTGATGGAGGTCAGTATAGATGGACTAATACAACAAGTCCCACACACAGCTAGAAGCCCAATATTTTTTCAGAGGTAGATGCAGAAAAAAATATATTCAGTTTGCAACCTGATGGAGGTCTGTATAGATGGATTAATAGAACAAGTCCCACACACAGCTAGAAGCCCAATATTTTTTCAGAGGTAGATGCAGAAAAAAATATATTCAATTTGCAACCTGATGGAGGTCAGTATAGATGGACTAATACAACAAGTCCCACACACAGCTAGAAGCCCAATATTTTTTCAGAGGTAGATGCAGAAAAAAATATATTCAGTTTGCAACCTGATGGAAGTCTGTATAGATGGATTAATAGAACAAGTCCCACACACAGCTAGAAGCCCAATATTTTTTCAGAGGTAGATGCAGAAAAAAATATATTCAGTTTGCAACCTTATGGAGGTCTGTATAGATGGATTAATAGAACAAGTCCCACACACAGCTAGAAGCCCAATATTTTTTCAGAGGTAGATGCAGAAAAAAATATATTCAGTTTGCAACCTGATGGAGGTCTGTATAGATGGATTAATAGAACAAGTCTCACACACAGCTAGAAGCCCAATATTTTTTCAGAGGTAGATGCAGAAAAAAATATATTCAGTTTGCAACCTGATGGAGGTCTGTATAGATGGATTAATAGAACAAGTCCCACACACAGCTAGAAGCCCAATATTTTTTCAGAGGTAGATGCAGAAAAAAATATATTCAGTTTGCAACCTGATGGAGGTCTGTATAGATGGATTAATAGAACAAGTCCCACACACAGCTAGAAGCCCAATATTTTTTCAGAGGTAGATGCAGAAAAAAACATATTCAGTTTGCAACCTGATGGAGGTCTGTATAGATGGATTAATAGAACAAGTCCCACACACAGCTAGAAGCCCAATATTTTTTCAGAGGTAGATGCAGAAAAAAATATATTCAGTTTGCAACCTGATGGAGGTCTGTATAGATGGATTAATAGAACAAGTCCCACACACAGCTAGAAGCCCAATATTTTTTCAGAGGTAGATGCAGAAAAAAATATATTCAGTTTGCAACCTGATGGAGGTCTGTATAGATGGATTAATAGAACAAGTCCCACACACAGCTAGAAGCCCAATATTTTTTCAGAGGTAGATGAAGAAAAAAATATATGCAGTTTGCAACCTGATGGAGGTCAGTATAGATGGACTAATACAACAAGTCCCACACACAGCTAGAAGCCCAATATTTTTTCAGAGGTAGATGCAGAAAAAAATTATATTCAATTTGCAACCTGATGGAGGTCAGTATAGATGGACTAATAGAATGATGCTATGCCCAAAAGATTTTACTTCACTAGGTGCAGTAAAAAAATTGGTATTCTATACACAGGTGGTATATCTTGCAACACAGATAGGCTACTCCACTGACTAACACACTCTGCAATAGGCCAAAAAGGATTAGCTTTGCTAGATTCAGCCAAATGCTGTGAAAAAAACTTGCACAGCACTGGCACAGACCTGCCTGGCAAAAACTGATAGGAACTGATGTAACCTAGTCCTGAAAAGGACTCCAATTACAATTAGTCTTTACTTCCACAATCTATCTATTTAAGAGCACAGACCTGCCTGATAAAAGTCGTAGGAAATGTTGTAACCTAGTCCTTAAAAGGACTGCAATCACAACTATTCCCTACTCCCAAGCTATCTGTAGATTTGTGCGAAAATTGGCTTGAAATTAACAAGGTATAGCGCACACAGCAACAGCGGTGCCGTCTAACACGCAGCTGCAGCAGTGAGAAAATGGTGGCGACGGGGAAAATGGCTTGGTCTTATAGGGCAAGGACATGTGACATACACTGCCAATGACACATGCCCTTGCTTGTGTGAAAAAAAGCACTTCGCTCCGTGTGTGCGCTGCTGATAGGCTGACAGATTGCACCTCCCCACTGTAAATGCGGGAAAGAGGAAAAAAAATGGAGATCTTCATTGTTCCTGCAGAGATCCATCCCCTGCCCCTTCCCCCACCCCGCTGTACACTCAAACTGCGTATTAACATTAATTTTCATCATTACTGAGAAAAAATCCAGTTATGATTTTGGTGCACGAACATTTATCGAACATAACCTCGAACAGCCGAATTTTTCTCAAATTGTTCGTGTTCGCCGAACGGCTCGAACACCGCCCAAAACAGCTCGAATTTGAGATTGGCGAACAGTTCGAGTAGAACAACGCTCATCTCTACTCCTGAGCTTCAAGTTGAGAACCCCGGTAGTAGGCAGCCTATTCCTATGTACTACCTATAATCACAGCAGCTTGAATCCAAACATTAGCCACCGATTTCTACAGTGATTTCTACAATTAATCACAATGCCTTTTTGTCAAATTCTTTTTACTTATTACCGTAGTATTTTTCGGACTATAAGACGCACTTTTTTCCTCCAAAATTTTGGAGGAAAATGGGGGGGTGTCTTATAGTCCAAATGTGGGGGGTGAGGGGGTATATATATATGCTGTGTGGGGTGTGGAGGGAACGGTAGCGGTGGAGGAGCGGGGCACAGGAGGCAGCAGCTGCCTGCTGCAGCCTACACTGTCCCTGCTGCTGAAGGGCATGAATATTCAATCTCCACGCCCATGGGTGTGGGGAGGGGATGAAAATTCATGCCCTTTAATAGCGAGCACATGCGATCGCCCGGCAGCAGCAGGAGTCGCGCTGCGGCTACGCTGTGTGCCGGCTATTAAGGAGCATGAAGTCACTGCTCCCCGCGCACACAGTCCCGGCGTGGGGAGCAGTGACTTCCGGCAGCTGATCTCTCCTTGTGAGCCGCGCATGGTAGTGACGCCATGCGCGGCTCACATGGCGAGATCAGTGTGGGAAGACAGGACGCAGCGCTGGAGGAGAGAAGAGAGGTGAGTAGGAGTGGTTATTTTTTTTATGTGCAGCATGATGGGAATTAGGGGGACCATGCATACCAAAATAAGGATGAGGGGGCATACATAACAGGATAAAGGTGAGGGGGCCATACATACCAGGATAAGGCTGAGGGGGGCATGCATAACAAAATAAAGATGAGAGGTGCCATGCATACCAGGATAGGGATTAGGGGTGCCATGCATACCAGGATAGGGATGAAGGGTGCCATGCATACCAGGACAGGGATGAGGGGTGCCATGCATACCAGGACAGAAATGAGGGGTGCCATGCATATCAGGATAGGGATGAGGGGTGCCATGCATACCATGATGGGGATTGTTGTGCCATGCATACCAGGATAGGGATGAGGGGTGCCATGCATACCAGGATAGGGATGAGGGGTGCCTTGCATACCAGGATAGGGATGAGGGGTGCCATGCATACCAGGATAGGGATTAGGGGTGCCTTGCATACCAGGATAGGGATTAGGGGTGCCATGCATACCAGGATAGGGATGAAGGGTGCCATGCATACCAGGACAGGGATGAGGGGTGCCATGCATACCAGGACAGAAATGAGGGGTGCCATGCATATCAGGATAGGGATGAGGGGTGCCATGCATACCATGATGGGGATTGTTGTGCCATGCATACCAGGATAGGGATGAGGGGTGCCATGCATACCAGGATAGGGATGAGGGGTGCCTTGCATACCAGGATAGGGATGAGGGGTGCCATGCATACCAGGATAGGGATTAGGGGTGCCTTGCATACCAGGATAGGGATTAGGGGTGCCATGCATACCAGGATAGGGATGAGGGGTGCCATACATACCAGGACAGGGATGAGAGGTGCTATGCATACCAGGATAGGGATGAGGGGTGCCATGCATACCAAGATAAGTATGTCGGGTGCCATGCATACCAGGATGGAGGGGTTCCATGCATACCAGGATGGAGGGATGCCAGGCATACCAGGATGGAGGGATGGGGGCCACGTATAAAAGGAAGGGAGGGCATATATAACAGGATGGGGGATATTGTCAGAATTGGGGGACATTACCCCTATAACAGTGTCAGCAGAAGACCCCCTCTCCCTTAAAAGTGCATCGTGAACACATTTGTTGCTTCAATTTTTTTCTATTTTCCTCCTCTAAAACCTAGGTGCATCTTATGGTCCGGTGCGTCTTATAGTCCGAAAAATATGATATATATTTTATAATACTTAGTTTTAGTGCTAATATGTATTATCATGATTTGTTAAGTACGTTTTTATGAATTAATTGTTATTTTATGCATATATTGAAATTTCAGTGTCATAGAGAAAAATTGTAAAATCCATAAAAGACATTTCCGGGGAGAGGATATATCACCCTTACATTGAACATATGGGATTAATTATAACTGGCGAAGTGAGAAAGAGCTGACACTTCAACCTCCTTTGGAGTTAGACCTCCTATCTCTGCTGATAGTTGATACCAATCATTGGCTGACTAATTATGTAATTTTTTAATTATTCCTAATAAATTTGATAGTATTAATCCATATCGTTTTTGTGGTTGTCCACAATTATTTTTCTTATATGATTAATTCTTCTTACTTTTTGTCACTACTTCAAATAGCTCCGGTAGCCAGTGTCTACTATATTCTATAATATTATATAACTATGCCATTTTTGACCTATCCCTGCTAATCCTTGGGGATTTTTTTCGGATCTTCTTTTGATCACCTCTGATAATATTGTGCGTTATGTCACATTTGTTATTTTTGTTGCATTTATAAAATTTGATATCTTATTATTATATGTTGAAGTTGATAATCGAACAGGAGAAACAGAAAAAACTTGTGCATATGCGGAGATAAAATGCCGCCCCATAAACCAATGGAAACAACGGCAGTGCACTGCTCAAAAGTTCCCACCACGGGGAGAAAAATGCAAAAATTAAGTAGCAGACAAGGCGGCACTCACCATATAAAATTATTCCTTTATTGAAGTCCTTCTAAAAGCATGCAGTCAGGGAGAGGGAGTAGGTGTGGCTGGTCAGACTACGGCGGTTTTGCGTATAGATGTAACACGGGTACTTTAGATGCAGTGACACAGAAACACAGAGCAGCCAATACGGGGTTAATAAACAGGGGAGGTTTATGATAACAGGGTCAATCTCCACACAGGGAGTAACACGGGAAAATATGGGGGAAAAGCAAGGGAAAAGCAGGTAAAAGTCAATCACTGACAGTTCACAGTTTAACTGGATGTAGCAGATCGAACCGGTTATAATCGACAGTTTTTTCACTTAGCTGACTCTAGCTCCTCACAAGGCAGTTGCCAGCTGGTGCCGGTGTTGATTTTTCAGGCTTCCCCGCCCAAACAATGCTCCATCTTCTGGCGGCAGCGGGCGGTCTCCGGTTTTACCCCCTGAGCCCCTAGTCCATAACACGGCACCTCACGTGCCCGGCTCCACAGACCCTGCATCTCTTCTCTAGTCGGCTTGACTCCTCCGGTCCACTGCACTCGGCTCTTGCTCCCAGTCCTGGAGCCAGGAGCCTGGACCCTCTCACGCTGCTCTGCTGAGCAGGACCCAGCTCCGCTTTCCCGCGCAAACGTCCTCGTCTGTTCCTCTCTCTACCCACGTCACCAGTCTCTCGGTCACCTGACCTCCCAGCTCTCACTCTGGACAGGCCCCCAGCTTCCCAGTCACCTGACTCCCGTGCTCGCAGTCTGTCTTCCCCCTGCAACCAGAGGCACGGCTCCGGCAGTTCCGGATCCCTTGCTCTGAAAGCACTTACACCCCGGTCTTCCCCCTTACATAGAGATGCTTTCACGGGTCTACTACTTGATATTTTGAAGTTGCTACTCCAGTCTGTGTGAATTGTATAGATTATTAAATATTTCATTAGGAGTTTTCTTCTTCCTTTATCTAATTCCTTGTAAGGGGGACCAAATTGTTGTTTTTGACAACATGTTCCCAGCCAGGTTACTTTGTGTCCTGGGAACACTATAATAGATGTGTGGTATTCACTGTTCCACACCATAGAAGGAGGGAATCAAAAGATTATCAGCACTCTTTTCTTCAGGTGTCAATCAAGACCCCAAATTTTGTTACAGTTGTTTTCCCCAGAGCTTGATGGTGGTGCAGTGAGGGGGGAATCGTTGAGTGATTGATCTTTGTTAAGGACTTGATGAACCTAGGTCTTTATTCAATCTATGTTATTATGTCACTATGTTAAGCAGCACCATTAATCCTTGCCTCCCTGTTGTATGACAGCCTATCTAGATTCAGGTGGAACTTTTGCAAGGTTGATTTACTTAAAGAAGTTGTTCACTACTTGGACAACTTCTTTTCATACCCCAAACTTTGCCCTGATAAAATTAAAAAGTTTATACTCACCTCCCGTGCTGGCGCCATTCCCGTAGTGTCGGCACTCAGTCTCCTCGAGGCTCCTGTACTGTTTTTGTGACGCCAGAGCCCAATCAGCGCTGGCGTCACTGTCCCGCCTCCTGTCAAATTGAACATGAAGAGGAAGTCAGAGATCAGCTGCAGCCCAGACTTCCTCTTCATGTGTGATTTGTCCGAAGGCGGGGACAGTGACGCCAGCCATGACTGGGCACCTTGGCCATGTGTCACAATAACTGCATGATAGTCCTGGGACCATTGGAACAGTGCCAGCAAGGGAGGTGAGTATAGGGTTTTTTAATTTTATCGGGGCCAAACATTTAGCTCAAGAAGGGGTTGTCCCCTTTAAAGTCTTATCTAAGGACATTCAAGTGGCTGTAAATGGGCCAATTAAATTGGCTTGAAGCTATATTGGGTGTACATATAATCTTCATAACAGGTCCTGGTTACATGTTCCAATGTCCATACAGTGTACTAACATCTTCATTCTCAGAACCTAATGAAAATAGCAAAGGTCACAGACAGATCTTTAAATTTTTTGATATTCAGCATTTTATATAAAATCCCGCAACATTTCACCACTTAGCATTTATCTGAATTTGCCTTTTCGCCTAGGAAAAAGGGTGCAGACCATTAGCAGAACACTAGAATGACCATACATTATTTTTCTTTGATAGTTAACACAGGATGCATTGTTTATATCTGGTCTGCTCCTGGTTGATTATTTCTGACAAAATTAATTATAACCTTAATCACTTGATTAAGGAAATTATAGTTCAGCAGGAGGGGAATAAGGATAGGTGACAACAAGCATATGTATATGACTGATATAATATATATGCATGTCATATGTGTAGCACCCCGAGGGCTCGGCTGCTACAGGGGTATTGCACCTCAAACCAGAAGTGTGATATTCCACTCCCGGGTAAGGATGGAGTGTGGACCAGGACTCAGTAAGCTGCATGCACCACACACACCCCATTTCTGAGGGACAGCTCAACGGTGCTCCCACTAGACAGAAGTGCAGGCACGACAGCATCTGTTCCTGGCTGGAGTGGGGAGGGGGAGGAAAACCCAGTGGTGTAGGAGCAGATAGGGGTGGGTCTCTGGGCATAGGTAGGAGCCCATTGGTTGCTAGTCACCTGGGCTCGGGTGTTAGAAGGAGGTATATAAGGTGGGCACCATCTTAGAACAGTAGTCAGTGCAGTGCAGAGAAGAAGTTAAGAGTGAGAGGAGAAGACAGGAAGCAGAGCCCCTGCATGGGCTCTGCTCCGCAGGCAGGCCTTGTCAGGAGGCTGGAGCCTGAGAGAGAGAGAAAGGAGAATGAACAGAAAGGACAGTAAGAAAGGAAGCAAGGAACTGGAACACAGAGAAAGGCCCAGAGACACGAGTGAAGAAGGAACCCTAAGAACCCACGAGATAACGGGTGAAGGGTTGGCAGAGCAGGGTACCGGAACCCAAATTGGTGGAGGCGACTAATCCTCAGCCAAAACCGGAGGTTGTGACCACATCTTGGTGCGACCCCTCACTACATCCACCAGGAAAGCATACCACATAGGGTCAGGGAAACCGGAGAGAGGTTTTGCCAACAGAAGGCCCGAGGAAGCTGGACAAAGGTGGGTCACTGGTGGGGACGGCCAGAGAAAGGAAAGGAAGGGAGTCCTGTGCCACGCTCTGGAATTGCCTGGGAGTTGGTCGAGCCCCTTGCCTGGTGGACGCAGCACGGCTTGGGCAGTCACCGCCGGTACTGAGGTGACTAGGACCAGTAAAGAACTGTGAGTAAAGCATTGGAAACTGCAACCACACGTCTATGTGTTTCATCGCCGCACCAGCACCATTAGTACTGGGACGCTCACACCATCGCTCCCATCATCCACACTAGCTGCCCTGAGGCAATACTTCTCCCGTGGGGAGTTATCCCATACTCGGCTGCGCAAACTACATCAGCCTCAGCGGTCTGCAGCGCAGCGATGGTCCCCACTGACCGCAATCCACGGGTCGCGTAGTCGGACACTTATTATAACACCAATAGTCTGCCACTGGTTTGACCACCCTGGGCACGGACCGGGTCACCGCCTCGGAGGACTACAACCCCCAGCGATCCGGCTCCGGATATCCCCCTGCACAGCACAGGCCCAGGGGGCGCGTCATATGTATATATCTATGTGCATATTTATATATTTCTTTACAGACCAAAATATTACTTTGGAAATCTGAGAGTTGGAGCTATAAAGTTCACAATGAAATGATCTTGATAGAAAAATATAATACATAAAGCAAAGAACTGGAAAAAATCATTACACTGCAGTAGAGCCATCCTATTCCAGTTAATGAGGCATGCTCCCATGGAAATGTAATGTCATTTATCTTGCAGATTTTCCCTTTACATGCTCAGCAGTGACACAGTTTGATTTTAAAGTTTACACTGTATTTTTACTGAAATTTTTGATGATCTCAGGTATAACACAAGGACATCTTATTGTAACAAGAGATGTAGTTTGCAAGAATTTCTGGAGACATTACCTGATCATTTTTTAACAGTTTGAGAATATATTTTGCAGGAAAATCACAATATCTTTTCAATTTTACGTTGATATGTTATGGACATTTAAAGGGAACCCATCAGTAAGATCAACCCCCATCCCAAACTGAAAATATAGGCAAGAAAGTCTTTAAAAAACGAAATCCATAGACACCTCTTCATCTTCTATCTGCTGCTGCATTGCTGAGAAATCAGCATTTTAATGCAAATGAGGCATAACATGCGTTTGGCTTGGCAGAGCACTTCCCAATCCTCTGCCTCCTGAAGTTGTTTCTCTGACCTCTGATAAGTTGTCTTTTACTTGTGTAGTGATGTGGACTATCTCTTCCTACCCATGAAGACAACAAACGCGCCATGTGAATACTGTCGTGCAGTTTTATATGCGAAAGAAATGTGTGTCCAATATAATGCATTATTGTGATATACAGTATGTAAAGTGTTAATGCATAATGTGAGTATAGTATAGGATAAACTTAGGGCAGCGTAAGATATATAATAAAGATAATAGGTTAAGCATGTAAGATATGAAATGGTTAAGGATAGAACTAGCTCAGTGGGTGGGCACTAGTGCTGATAAAAGGGGGGCACTTCCTGGTTAGGGGGAGTTCAGAGTCAGCTAGTGAAGTGCCTAGTGAAGGCCAAGTTCAGGTGCGGTGGGTTGCTAGGGGCAGCATGGGCCAACTGTTCGAGGCAGTGGGAGGCCGAATAGATTTCCCTCATGGACATTCCAACAGTGTCTGAAGCATAGGGCGTGGGGCAGGTACCAAGGAGTGGGCCTCATGGACAAGGAATCCATGAGGCTGATAGTCAGCTGGCTTGGGGGTAGTTCAGGACGAATGGGTGGCGGGACTGAAGAGGAGTTTTGCTAAGGAGGAAGGAAGTGTAAATTGCTGTGGCCTATCCCACTTGTACCCACCTGATGAACTTGGACTGTTTAGTAAAAGTTTGACTGTTGCAAAGAACCTGGTGTCCCAAGCATTGTGTGCAGCGGCTCCTGAGGATGGAAGCCTGGAGGCAGCGGGGGCCTGCAGCCTACAATAGAGTGTGATGCACCCCGCACCGTACAGCACATTGGGACTGGGACACCCCTTGTCCGTAAAGTGCCAGAGTGAAACTGGACAGCAGCTCGGTCACGACTACTGCTCTGCAGCACTTTACACTTGACTGATAGTTTAATCAAGCTAAAGAGGCTGGAGCTGGGTAGGGAAACAACCTCTGGAGGCACAGGCTTGGAAAGTGCTTTGTGACACCCAGCGCACTTAAGGCCTCATTTGCGTGTGGTTAAAAACGCTGATTTCTCAGTAACACAGCAACAGATAGAAGATGTTAAGGTGTCTATGGATTTAGCGTTCAAAGACCTTTATGCCCATATATGCAGTTTGGGGAGGAGGGAGAGGAGATTTTTAATGTTATTGACAGATTTCTTTTAAGGTAAAGAAAAACAATCAGTCACCCCCTAATGGTATAAAATGGTATTTAACCCCTTCATGGCCAGGAAATTTTTCATTCAAGCACTCTCGTTTTGTGCTACATGTCTTTCAAGAGCCAAGTTTTTTGTCTTATAGGAAACATAGTCCTGTGAAGGCTTGTTTTTGGTGACAAGCTGTAGTTTTGACTTAGACCATTCACTTTACAAAATAATATACTGAAAAGCAAGAATAAAAATTCTAAGTGGGGTGAAATTATGAAAAAACCTTAACTCTGCTATTGTTTTTTATGGTTTTCACTTTGTGATGAAAATGACCTGGCAGTATGATTATTCAGGTCAGTACGATAACAGCTATACCAAAGATTGTTTTTTTATATACAGTACAGACCAAAAGTTTGGACACACCTTCTCATTTAAAGATTTTTCTGTATTTTCATGACTATGAAAATTGTACATTCACACTGAAGGCATCAAAACTATGAATTAACACATGTGGAATTATATACTTAACAAAAAAGTGTGAAACAACTGAAAATATGTCTTATATTCTAGGTTCTTCAAAGTAGCCACCTTTTGCTTTGATGACTGCTTTGCACACTCTTGGCATTCTCTTGATGAGCTTCAAGAGTTAGTCACCGGAAATGGTCTTCCAACAATCTTGAAGGAGTTTCCAGAGATGCTTAGCACTTGTTGGCCCTTTTGCCTTCACTCTGCGGTCCAGCTCACCCCAAACCATCTCGATTGGGTTCAGGTCTGGTGACTGTGGAGGCCAGGTCATCTGGCGTAGCACAGCATCACTCTCCTTCTTGGTCAAATAGCCCTTACACAGCCTGGAGGTGTGTTTGAGTTCATTGTCCTGTTGAAAAATAAATGATGGTCCAACTAAACGCAAACCAGATGGAATAGCATGCCGCTGCAAGATGCTGTGGTACCCATACTGGTTCAGTATGCCTTCAATTTTGAATAAATCCCCAACAGTGTCACCAGCTAAGCACCCCCACACCATCACACCTCCTCCTCCATGCTTCACGATGGGAACCAGGGATATAGAGTCCATCCGTTCACCTTTTCTGCGTCGCACAAAGACACGGTGGTTGGAACCAAAGATCTCAAATTTGGACTCATCAGACCAAAGCACAGATTTCCACTGGTCTAATGTCCATTCCTTGTGTTCTTTAGCCCAAACAAGTCTCTTCTGCTTGTTGCCTGTCCTTAGCAGTGGTTTCCTAGCAGCTATTTTACCATGAAGGCCTGCTGCACAAAGTCTCCTCTTAACAGTTGTTGTAGAGATGTGTCTGCTGCTAGAACTCTGTGTGGCATTGACCTGGTCTCTAATCTGAGCTGCTGTTAACCTGCAATTTCTGAGGCTGGTGACTCGGATAAACTTATCCTCAGAAGCAGAGGTGACTTTTGGTCTTCCTTTCCTGGAGCGGTCCTCATGTGAGCCAGTTTCTTTGTAGCGCTTGATGGTTTTTGCAACTGCACTTGGGGACACTTTCAAAGTGTTCCCAATTTTTCAGACTGACTGACCCTCATTTCTTAAAGTAATGATGGCCACTCGTTTTTCTTTACTTAGCTGCTTTTTTCTTGCCATAATACAAATTCTAACAGTCTATTCAGTAGGACTATCAGCTGTGTATCCACCAGACTTCTGCACAACACAACTGATGGTCCCAACCCCATTTATAAGGCAAGATATTCCACTTATTAAACCTGACAGGGCACACCTGTAAAGTGAAAACCATTTCCGGTGACTACCTCTTGAAGCTCATCAACAGAATGCCAAGAGTGTGCAAAGCAGTCATCAAAGCAAAAGGTGGCTACTTTGAAGAACCTAGAATATAAGACATATTTTCAGTTGTTTCACACTTTTTTGTTAAGTATATAATTCCACAAGTGTTAATTCATAGTTTTGATGCCTTCAGTGTGAATGTACAATTTTCATAGTCATGAAAATACAGAAAAATCTTTAAATGAGAAGGTGTGTCCAAACTTTTGGTCTGTACTGTATATATTTTAGTGGCTGAAAAAAGATTCTGACCTGTGTAAAAAAAAGTGGTTTGTGTGAACATTATCTCAGATCTTTAACTCTTTTATTTCTCCATCAATGGAAAGTGTGAGGGCTTGTTTTTTTTTTGCTTGGTAAGCTGATGTTTCTATTGATATTATTTTCAGATTCATACAATGTTTTTATTTGACTAAGGCTGTGTGCCCACGTAGCATTTTTCAAGCGTATATGCTGCGGAATTTCCGCAGCGTAAACGCTTGAAAAACGCATGTATATCCGCACCCCATGGTCCCCAATGGGATTCCACAACTTCTATGCACATGCTGCGGATTTTTCCGCAGCGTTTATGCCGCGTTCAAAAATCCGCAGCATGTCATTTAATTTTGCGTTTCCGCAAGCGGAATTGCCTTAGTCCAATGCATAAAAAACGCAAGGCAATTCCGCATGTGGAAAACGCGTGATAAACGCGCGAAAAATGCGCGATAAACGCGTGCGGAATTCCGCATGCGTTTTTCCGGGAGAGGACTTGCATTTATGCAGCAGAAATTTTCTGCTTCATAAATGCAACGTGGGCACATAGCCTTAGATTGGACTATTATGGATGGGTGGGTAAAACCAAAAATGTTTTATATATATAGAACTGGGAGAAGCAGGATGAATCAAACTTTTATATTGTTCTTTATTTTGTTAAAATATTATCATTTTAATTTTTACTTTTATTTTTTGTTCTCTAAGGTGATTTGAACCTATTTATTCTATATACTGCAACAAAGTATATGAGCTCAATGACGAGCCAAGATCTCAATCTGCGCATGCACCGCCACCGCCCCGATGCACTAACAGCTTATTACACCCAAAATTCTAATGATGATTAAAGAATAACCAGGCTTTCTACAGTGAAGGGAACCTATTAAATCAATAGAACAGCGCCTTTATGCCCATACCTTTAGTTTAACATGCCTGATGACAGGTTCTCTTTAAATGACAGTGTCAGAGATTGCCAGCAGCTTTAAAGTGATTAACTACTTTAGGACTGCTCATAAGCTCTAAACCTCCAGGCTATCCTCTCTTGTCCCTGCACTTTGAGTGTTGCTGCCTTCTTATGTTTGGTAAACATCATACAGGGAGAAGACATGCACACCCACAGTGAAAACTCTAATAAGATGTCCATGGACTTAAATCTTTTGTTAACTCACTAGGTGCCAAATACCTTGATTACTAACATTTTCACACGGAGAGGCAAAATAAAAAAAATATATATCTTTTATTGCACTCTGCAGCCCCTATTACATCCAGTAATGTCCAGTTCAACATGAAAAATATGGTGAAGGGTCTTCTTTAAATAAAGCTCATGATATGAAAACATGAAACATAAGGTCATCTGTTAAGAGTCTTTCACAATCCAGGTTTTCTTTCTATTTAGACCAGTCAAAGTCTGCAATATGACAAGAAGAGACAAATCAAGGTCATAAGCTGCACTACTGAAATAAAGGTCCTTGATCCAAGAATATAAATTGGCTGTTTTATTTCAGTGCATCGATGCCGGACTGGTGTCTTTCTTAAGTGTAAAAACCAACTGTATGTGTGTACAGTTGGTTTGTACACTTAAGAAAGACACCAGTCCGGTGTCGAGATGCACTGTGGAATAAAAAAACCACTGATTTACATAGTTGGACCATGGATCTTTATTTCGGTAGTGCAGCCTATGACTGTGATCTGTCTTCTTGTCAAGCATCCAGGTGATGTTCTTCCCCCAGTCATGGGGCAGCAACAACCATTTTTGAGCTTTTACAGGAGTTGTGCCTATACAACCCGCTCAGGTGAGCACATTACCTGGATCTATTGTATTTTTTTATAACGGTATTGCCCTATGGTATGGGGTGTTCTGTTTCCCTATAGTTTTTATCTGCCAAAGTCTGCCGTATGTACCATAATTGCGATTATCCACATGGCAATAAATAAGAAATAAATACCATATTTTTCGGACAATAAGGCACACCAGACCATAAGACGCACCCCAACTTTTGAGGAGGAAAGTAGGAAAAAAAATGTTAATGTTAAAATGGGGGTCCATCTTATAGTCTGAATTTAGCTTACTGGGGGTGCTGCAGGAAGCCTGCGGCGGTGCGGCGGCGACAGTAGCAGAGCGATGCTGCAAGAGCTGGGCTGGGAGAAGGGGGTGCCCTGGTGGTGCGAGGCTGTGGACCCTGGGCTTCAAGAAAATGTCAGTGGTGAGGCAGAAGCGGAGTCCCCACTCTGTACATTGATCTCCTGGAGGTGGGCTTCAGGAAAATGGCCACAGGAGGCTGTCCATGCATAGATTTAGATCTTGGCTCAATGACGCACCCCATTTACCTCCCAAATTTTGGACAAAAAAGGTGCATCTTATAGTCCGAAAAATACGGTACTGATTAAACCACAAAAATGGTGACAATGGTGATATTCTTTAAAACACCCTCTAGTTCAACATATCACAATATGCTCCACCAATAAACATGGATACATAGTATGCTGACAGCTATGTACAGAAAAGAAAGTTTTTCACTTTTTTTTTAGTTTCTTTAAATGGATTTTGAATTTGACATAAGCATGTTATGAAAGAGTTAGTCCTTAAAGAGAAAAGAGGTGATTAAATTGAGCTAAAATTTCTTATAAAAAATTCAAGGCTGGATATTATTAGACTACTCTGTCAGGATTTTAAGTGAAGAGCCACATGAAGCAGAAATGTTATATCTAAGTCATAGATCAAAACTCAGTACGGAGATTGAATAATGAATGGGCGGCAGCTTTCAAGAGTACAAATTTGGTGAGCCAGATCTGCAGATTTCTTCCTGTGTCTTTTATAAATATAAGATAGGTTTGGCATATCCATTTTTTCTGTTTGAAACTTCGAGATTAGCTATCCCTTTAAGCATGCTCAGTTTAGATTCAGATTAGTGATGAGGGAGCACTAAAATGCTCAGGTACTCGTTGTTAGAGTCAAGCAAAGTCCGAGTAACGAGCCCAATGTAAGTTTATGGGAAACTCGAGCATTTTTCAGGCGGCCCCCCCTGGTGGTCTGCAGAGGGCCTAAAAATTGCTCAAATCGATGGGAACAGTGCTCGAATGACATGGGAACAGCATAGGGAAGATCCCTGGAAGCATTTCTGACTCCAAGGTCAGTTCTGTCAACAACGTTGTCAGAGGTATTACGCCACTTTTATGGACTCACAATAAAACATGCAAAAACTAAACCAAAATGGATTTTCCTAGGAAATATGTTCAAGAAAATTCTTTCCAGGGTAATGACTTGTATATAAGGCAAAAATGCTCCTCCACACCTTGGACTATGTTCACACGTAGCGGTTTTGATGCGTTTTGATGCATAGCTTTCAACCAAGATAAATGCATTCACCCGGAAATGTCATTTTAACATTTTACAACCGTATCTGGCCATGTGGTGTGTGACACATCATCAGACACATGCATACAGTGCTGAAAAAACATGGGAACAGCATAGGGAAGACCCCTGGAAGCATCTCTGACCTGCAATCCTCGGCGTCGGGAGTGTTCCGTCCCAAGGTCCGACTGGCTCCCGGCTTCCACTATATTAACCCAGTGTGCTATCAGCGAGATGTACCATCCCTGCCCACAAGCACTGGTCCACATGTCTGTGGTTAGGTAGACTTTCCGAGTAACTGCATTGTTGAGGGCACGTCTAATATTGTGGGACATGTGCTCGTGTAATGCGGGGACAGAACACCGGGAGAAATAGTGGCGGCTGGGGACCGAGTATTGAGGGACGGCCGCCGCCATCAGGTTGTGGAAAGCTTCCATCTCCACAAGCCTAAAAGGCAACATTTCGAGCGCAAGCATTCGCGAAGTGTGTGAATTTAGTAGTGTGACCTGTGGGGCATTGGCTGTGTATTTGCACTTGCGTTAAAAGGAATGGAGTAGGGACAACTGAACTCTGCGCTGGGACAAGGACGTGGACGTGCTTGCTGATGGTGCTAGTTGAGAGTGTTCAATGACAGGTGGGCGGGAGGCATCTTGGCATGCGCCATGGACAAGGTATTGGTGTGCACGCACAAGAGCGGAACAAGCAGTGGTGTCACCCGCAGACACTGTTGCTGGACCCTGGGTTTTCGCCCACTTAGTCAGGTGCTTTGCTGCCATGTGCCTGATCATGCTTGTGGTGGTCAGGCTGCTACTTTTACTACCCCTGCTGATACTAGCCTGGCAGGTGGTGCAAATGGCCTTTTTGGGGTTATCTGCAGAGTCTTTAAAAAATAACCAGACTCGGGAAGACCTAACAGTTGTACTGGCAACTTCCGTCGTGTTGGGGTTACGAGGAACATTATCCCGCCTTGTGTCTGCGGTCACCACACTGCTTCTTCCTGCCTGTTGTGGTGCTACGCCTCCCTCCCCCTGTGTGCTGCTGTCCTCGCTCTGTATGTCCCCCTGCCAGGTTGGGTCAGTTACTATGTCATCCACCACCTCGTCTTCCACTTCCGCACCCTGGTCCTCCTCCTGACTTTCTAGTAATTGTGTCTCATCTTCATTATCCACCTCTTGCGACAGTAATTGCACTTTACCACCGTCGCCTTCGTGTGACCGTGGCTGCTCCAATATTTGGGCATCGCTACACGCGTTCTCCTCTTGACTCGCTTGAAGCTGGCTGGGCGAGAGGTCCGAATCTACAAATGGAAAAGTGAAGAGCTCTTCTGAGTGTCCAAGTGTGGGATCAGTTGTCTCCGGGCATTCGGCATGGTGGGAGGAAGGAGGATCAGGATGAGGAATATGCGGTCCAGACTCACGGCTACTGAGACTTGACCATGTGGAAGACAGGGTGGAGGTGGTGGTGGCTAAGTGGCTGGATGCATTATCTGCTATCCAACCAATAACCTTTTGACACTGCTCTGTGTTCAATAGTGGTGCTCTGCGGTCCCCTAGTAATTGGGACAGGAAGGTCGAGCGACAAGATGTGGGTGTTTTTGTGGCATAATTTCACCTTGCCCACGGCCACGTCCTTGGCCTCTGCATGCACCATCACCATCACGTTTACTTCCACGTCCCTTGCCACGCACCTTGCCCATTTTAAATGGATGACAATATTTTCCACGTTCACGAGAAATGGCTGATTTTGGAAAGCAGTTATATGTGATACATCTGACAGAGAACCACGATTTTAAATAGCAGGCCTGTAATTTACTAATATTATTCTACACAGAGAAGTAGTGTGAATATCTTCACCGACACACTGTAACGGAATGAAAATGGAAGAAATGTATGATTTTTGAACAGTCTTTCTGAATTTTTATTGGTGAAATATGAAAAGATCTGGCTTGTTCTGCAGAGAGCAGAAAAATGGTGTACTCTGGATTACTTTTTAAGCAAGTAACAAATTATTACAGCAGCAGCAGACAGGACGTTCAATGGACCCTCTTGTGCTGTATCATACACTGCAGTCTGCCACATACACTGCCTGGATTAGTCCTCAGAAGGACTGTTAGTTCAGATGGATATAGATATATGTTGTGAAATACCTATACTAACACGATGTTCAATGGACCTTCTTGTGCTGTTTCATGCACTGCAGTCTGCAACATACACTGCCTGCCTGCCTAGCACGGATTATATGCAGCTGTATTAGTCCTCAGAAGGACTGTTAGTTCAGATGGATATGTTGTGGAATACCTATACTAACTATACTAACTATAAATCTCTCCCTGACGCAGCAGCACCTCTCCCTACTCTGCCTGATTCCGGGGTAGACTGTGACGAGCATGGCGGTGCCTGGTCTTATATACCCCTGATGATGCTGTGCAGCCAGCCAATCACTGTAATGCCACAACCAACATGGCTACGGACCCCAGTTCCCGCCCGAGCAACCCGGAAATACTCGTCGAGCACCGAGCTCGTCGAGCGTAGTGATGCTCGGGCGAGTACCAAGCAGTGGCGAGCAAGTTCGCTTATAACTAATGCAGATACAATCTGCCCCAACAGTTTAACGACTTTGCGCACTTGGAAAAGTAATCTTGTACTGACACCGATTTTCTGCATGTGCATTAGTAGGAAAGCTGCATTCACAACTCACAAAATGCATGAGCTCAAATTTTCAAGCATGCAGCGCTTCCCTTGTCTTCTGTACGTTTTCATCATATTCATCCCAAATTGCTATGCCTGTTATGCTTGCCATCCGTCAGTTACCGGCCACCTAGAGGCTCTCATCTGTATGCAACCTGTCACGATTCCTCCTATCAGTGTGTCTGGACGCAATGAATGACAGTTCTGCCTTCCAATTTAGGACAGGGGTGTGCTGAACTGTCAGTATGGTGATGGACAGCTCCGCTGTCCAATCGGATGCTGGGGTGTGCTGAGCTGTCAGTGTCTTGAGAGAGAATTTAGCCATACAATCAGGGCCAAGGTGTGCCAGGGCTTCATCCATGTGTCTCCTCTTTGGAGTAATTACCTGTATATTTAGCCAGCTCTCTGCCTTAGATTACTGCCAATTGTATTGTAGCTTTGTTCAAGAGGTGTGTGTGTCCTCTGTGCTCCTAATCTTGTATTCTGATCTTTGTTACTTGACTCTGGATTTGCCTATGATATTGCATTTGCCTAGCCCTTTTGTTGAGATCTGCTACCTTCTTGGAATTCTGACCCTGGACTGTGAACTGACTACGCCTTTGTCTCACACCTCAGTCTAAGACGTACCCTTCTTGCTTTTGACTTTGGACCCCTTGACTACCCAGCTTGTCTGTGAGTAGTGACTCGCGTCACACAACTGATATATTGACATGCACATTTTTAAAGAATGGCGCAAAATTGTATTGAATTGGTATCATGGCAAACTGTATAACATAGCGCAATTCTTGAAAAAGTTAAGATTGAACACCACATAATATGCAGCTCAAAATGTAATTTAGGTTTAGACTATTATAATTAATAGATGACTAAATGATTCAATATTAGGTTTCGAATAACAGATAACGTTAATAAAATTTCTTATCATGGCCGCTACAGTCACAGGCTCTGGTACCAAATGAATAACAATAACACAGCCTCCTTAGGTGCCCACCCAGTACATGATGGGCGACATTCATTGAAACAGATAGGGAACACAGGAAAGCACATTGTAAGGTTAAGTGCACACAAAGCGTTTTTGATGGTTTTCGCGGGGGTTTCCCCGCCTCGGAAACCCTGCAATGCAATGGTAATCCGGATGTGCTGTGCACATGATGCAGAAATTTCCGCTCCGGATTACCATTGCGGTAAAAACCACTGCATGACCATTTATTGTGCGATTCCGCCGCGAATTCACGCTCAATGACTTGCATTGAACCGCAGCAAACCCGCAGGTATAATATCTATACCTGCAGATTTGCTGTGTTTCAATTAAAGCCAATGGGTGCAAATTCTCGCCGGAAACGCGGTGCGGGTGGTACCCGGGTAGGGAGAGGAGGACTACTGCTCCTCTCATCCGACCGCCGCTCCCACTGATAACAGCGAGAGCGGCGCTGCTGAGGGGAGCAGTAGTTCTCCTCAGCAGAGTCGGCGTGCCCGCTGTTAAAAAAAGAAAAAAAATAGTAAAAATTAAAAAAAAAAAACCTTTTACTCACCTGTCTGGCGCCCCCCGTTGTCCTCCTGGTTCCCAGCGGCGATCCGATGCTCCCAGCGGCCAGCGACCCACTGCGTGAGCGCGCTCGCTCCCAGCTGTGTACTGAAATGCCAGGACCTGCGGTGATGTCAGCGATCAGCTGATCGGTCATGTGACAGATCAGCTGATGCTCACTTAAGCTCACCATGGGAACATTCTTCAGCTGATCAACCCCAGTGACCTCACTCCAGCAGCATGTACACTGACAGGAGTGATTTTACACCCCAGTCAGTGTACATTGTTTGCTTCTACAAAAGTGACATCAGTGGTTTCTGATGTCATTACTGTAGAAATGACCCAGATTGCTGTGGGACACTTGTTGGTGGTGACCGTGGACTGCATCGTTGACGGCGGACAGCTGAGGGATATGGTTGTTTGTTATTTTAATTTTTTTTCAGAAGATCGATGGCATCACAGACAGAGGGTAATAAAAAAAAAAATTGTAGAACCGTGTGTTTTTTATTTCATTAAAATACTTTATGCTGGACGTGTCTTTTATTGAAAAAGCGGCGACCATTTTACTACGCAGTTAGTAATGGGAGCGTCTTATAGACGCCCTCCATTACTAACCTGGGCTTCACGTCAGCCGCCAATACAAGGCTGACGTGAACCCCAACCCCATTATCCCACTCGCCACCGCTACAGAGCAGTGGGAAGAGTGGAAACTAAGCACCATATTTGGCACATCTTATGGATGAGCCATTTCTGGGACTGCTGAGGGGTTGCGGAGGGGGCCAGGATCCATGGCCCCTTCCCTGGATATTAATATCAGCCCGCAGCTATCTGTTTATCCTTTGCTGGTTAGATTTTAAAGGGGGACCACACGTCATTTTTTTTCTGGGGTCCCCCTGTAATCTAGCCAGTAAAGGCTAAACAAACAGCTGTGGGCTGATATTAATAGCCAGGGAACATTGTTGGCTAATGGCCCCTTCTGCAGCTACTAATATCAGCCCCCAGCGGTCAGCTTTCCCTCTGCTGGTTATAAAAATGACGCGAGAGCCCACGCCATTTTTTTTTATTTTAGGCTCTGTGCCCACGATCCAGACGTAGCAGCACTTTGGACGCATATTTTTTGCTGTGTCCAAAATGTTGCATTCTATTGAACGCAGGTATATCCCCATGTGTTCACTAGACCATGCGGATTTACCGCATTCAATACATTCTAGTGGTCAAATTTCTGTTGTGGACACTAGCGACTCCGCAAGAGAATTTGACATGCTGCGGTCCTGAAAGACGTGCCACATGTGAGTGTCCCTGGGTGATCCGCAGCCTCAGATGCATGCAAAGTGGACATGGGATTTCTAGAGATCCCATCCACTATGCTGTAACATCTGGATGCTGTGGGTTTGATGGTGTATAAACACGCAGCATCAAACCTGCAGCGGCTCCTGATTGTGGCGACGTACCCTAACTCACCCGCAGCATGACAATTTCTGTAGCGGACATGCTAGTCTCCGCTGAAGATTTTGACCGACTGAAGTGTCATTACATGCAGTGGATTCACATGTACCGACAACAAAAGTGTGGCATTAGAACACCACGTTTTGGATGCAACAAAAATATGCTGCGTCCAAAGCACTGCAGAGTGCTGATCGGGGGGACATAGTGACTAACGAACCAGTTGTGAGCTGTTATTAATGGCCAGGGACCATGTTTGCAAATGGCACCTTCCCAGGCTAAAAATACCATCTCACAGCTGCCGCATAAATTACGTGAATAGAAATGCTAATACAGATTCGGTGTATGGGATCAGCTGACACCTAGCTCTTTGGTTTGGTTATGACAAGGTGTCAATCAGACCTTTTCATGACCAAACCTAATTAAACACAATATGACTGAAAGAACACCACAGCAACCAAATATAGTACATTGGTAAATGATATTATATTTATAAGTAATGTATATATGTTGCTGCTCAAAAGAGAGGACTGATTCTACACCAGTCGTCATACATATGATATGCAAGGGGAGTGGCCTAAGCCAAAAATAGACGACATAAACGGTAATAATATTAGACAGTAAAAAATATACTTTATTAGATAGAACATGGTACAAACATAAAATACACTCTATAAAAAGCACTCATTAGGGCCATCAGGGGTGGTGGCACATGGTGTATCATTTTAATTTCGCTCAATATATACAGTACAGACCAAAAGTTTGGACACACGTTCTCATTTAAAGATTTTTCTGTATTTTAATGACTATGAAAATTGTACATTCACACTGAAGGCATCAAAATTATGAATTAACACATGTGGAATTATATACTTAACAAAAAAGTGTGAAACTGCTGAAAATATGTCTTATATTCTAGGTTCTCCAAAGTAGCCACCTTTTGCTTTGATGACTGCTTTGCACACTCTTGGCATTCTCTTGATGAGCTTCAAGAGGTAGTCACCGGAAATGGTTTTCACTTCACAGGTGTGCCCTGTCAGGTTTAACAAGTGGGATTTCTTGCCTTATAAATGGGGTCGGGACCATCAGTTGTGTTGTGCAGAAGTCTGGTGGATACACAGCTGATAGTACTACTGAATAGATTGTTAGCTGCTTTTTTCTTGCCATAATACAAATTCTAAGTAAAGAAAAATGAGTGGCCATCATTACTTTAAGAAATGAAGGTCAGTCAGTTCGAAAAATTGGGCAAACTTTGAAAGTGTCCCCAAGTGCAGTTGCAAAAACCATCAAGCGCTACAAAGAAACTGGCTCACATGAGGACCGCCCCATGAATGGAAGACCAAGAGTCACCTCTGCTTCTGAGGATAAGTTTATCCGAGTCACCAGCCTCAGAAATCGTAGGTTAACAGCAGCTCAGATTAGAGACCAGGTCAATGCCACACAGAGTTCTAGCAGCAGACACATCTCTACAACAACTGTTAAGAGGAGACTTTGTGCAGCAGGCCTTCATGGTAAAATAGCTGCTAGGAAACCACTGCTAAGGACAGGCAACAAGCAGAAGAGACTTGTTTGGGCTAAAGAAAACAAGGAATGGACATTAGACCAGTGGAAATCTGTGCTTTGGTCTGATGAGTCCAAATTTGAGATCTTTGGTTCCAACCACCGTGTCTTTTTGCGACGCGGAAAAGGTGAACGGATGGACTCTACATGCCTGGTTCCCACCGTGAAGCATGGAGGAGGAGGTGTGATGGTGTGGGGGTGCTTTGCTGGTGACACTGTTGGGGATTTATTCAAAATTGAAGGCATACTGAACCAGCATGGCTACCACAGCATCTTGCAGCGGCATGCTATTCCATCCGGTTTGCGTTTAGTTGGACCATCATTTATTTTTCAACAGGACAATGACCCCAAACACACCTCCAGGCTATGTAAGGGCTATTTGACCAAGAAGGAGAGTGATGGGGTGCTACGCCAGATGACCTGGCCTCCACAGTCACCAGACCTGAACCCAATCGAGATGGTTTGGGGTGAGCTGGACCGCAGAGTGAAGGCAAAAGGGCCAACAAGTGCTAAGCATCTCTGGGAACTCCTTCAAGATTCTTGGAAGACCATTTCCGGTGACTACCTCTTGAAGCTCATCAAGAGAATGCCAAGAGTGTGCAAAGCAGTCATCAAAGCAAAAGGTGGCTACTTTGAAGAACCTAGAATATAAGACATATTTTCAGTTGTTTCACACTTTTTTTGTTAAGTATATAATTCCACATGTGTTAATTCATAGTTTTGATGCCTTCAGTGTGAATGTACAATTTTCATAGTCATGGAAATACAGAAAAATCTTTAAATGAGAAGGTGTGTCCAAACTTTTGGTCTGTACTGTATATATATAGGGAATTGATGCAAAGCATACTGAATCTAAGTGTGTCTCACATATAGACATCAAACATCTTACATCAAATAAATTTACAACATACCTCCCAGAGCGTTCTACACCTGGTCACCACAATGAGGCCGTCCCCAACGCGCGTTTCGGCGCTTTTTTTCTTTCTCAAGGGGCAGTACCACTTATCACACACCTGCTGTATATATATAGAGGGGCCAATTACCTCCTAATCACCACCTCCTTGTACATGTCAAAACCTCCCCCTACACACATGACCACAACGACCCTACCCCACCGTCAATTATACATATAGACCAATGCGCCTTGCGTCTCAAAAGAGGGGCGGAATTGACTGCAGACGTTCCCCCAGTATAGCGGAAGTGACATTCCTTATGGGACGAGTTTGGGTGGAACCTACGTCATACGCGTCATCATTGAGGGCGGAAGTGACGTTGTTCCCATAACATAGCTGGACGGAACTTACATCATACACAGCGTCATTAAGGGTGGAAATGCACCCAAGTATATTCACCATGCCCATAGATGACGCATAGGAGTCACCGTTACCAGGATACACAGCGGCGACGGCTTCCACGTCCTAGGTCGTTTGAGGACGCCGTAAGCCGGCATATACACCAGGACCGTGACCCCACTGCGTACAGGCATAGCCCATTTAACCAAAGGTTCACGATATATCACACCGAACTCACACATAAGTGAAAACAGCAAGAGATCCTAAATACAACTATGGGACCTAATTATCACAAAATAGTGATATATACACACATATCTTTCTTATTTTCTTTTAGATTTATAGAGAGGTACCCTGAATAAAAAATGGGATATAATAAATTAGTATGGGGTCACATTACATATGGGACCAATGACACGAGACGTGTGAAATACTCTATGTCATGTCATGTGCCCAATAGCCCATATCTCTCCCCAAATTATCTCTTATAATACCAAATACTTTGAAAAAAAAGTTATTGCAATACTTTCATCATATATAAATAGATAATTCACAATCATTAGCATTACAATAATAATAACATGGTATAATTGGCATATATGTACACAGATGCCCAAAGGAGACAACTATCAGATATCGGGTATTTTCCTCCACTGTGCATAATACACTTAGAAATGAATGGGTCAGGGAAGAGGAGTCTGTATTCCACATACATGGGGGACACCACAGAGCTCCATAGTCTCTCATTATTTTCCATTATGGTATCCGTGGTACGGTGTGAATAGAACCTTCACATTGGATCAATGGATGGATGTAAATTACCGTGATTGTCCACAACAGGTAAGCGACAAACAGACACATAAAAACCTAGAAATTAAAACAACAATTAGATATACAAACATACAAGGGATTCTTTTCAGTTAAATTTGTTGGTTATACAGAGGACACCAGACTATAAAAATGGGGAAAAACTAATATTTTCATGGAGTCCAGTAGGATGTAGAGTATTTAAAGTCCACATCCATCTAGACTCTAATCGAGCTAGTCGTTGAGAAATCGGACCACCACGTATCCCCACCTCGATAGTCAGATTTTGACCGATTGAAGTGTCATTACATGCAGTGGATTCACATGTACCGACAACAAAAGTGCAGCATTAGAACACCACGTTTTGGACGCAACAAAAATATGCTGCGTCCAAAGCGCTGCAGAGTGCTGATCGGGGGGACATAGCGACTAACGAACCAGTTGTGAGCTGTTATTAATGGCCAGGGATCACGTTTGCAAATGGCACCTTCCTAGGCTAAAAATACAATCTCACAGCTGCCGCATAAATTACGTGAATAGAAATGCTAATACAGATTCGGTGTATGGGATCAGCTGACACCTAGCTTTTTTGTTTGGTTATGACAAGGTGTCAATCAGACCTTTTCATGACCAAACCTAATTAAAGTAAAGTAAAGAGTTAAATAAACACACAGACATAGAGTAAACACTTTATTTTAAATACAACAGACACATTCTTTAATCTTTTAAATTATATACTCACCCCAGTTCTGATGATAATCCAAGGGTTTAAGCTATGTCCCACCAAATAACGTTATTTAGTTCCAAAAATCATTCATTGATGTACAAAAATGCATCAAAAACCGAGTCAAAAAGGCATCAAAAACGCATCAAAACCATGCAGCATTTCCGCATGCATTTTTCCTGCCAAGGCGATGCAGAGACGCACAGGAGATTTCTGCTTCAAATCCTAATAGTGTTTAATGAATGGCAGCTTATATGTATCAGCATGCTAGGAAGGACAGTTTAACATTAATGTGATTCCTTATGATGATATTAGGTTTACATATTAAATATTGTCACTTTATTATTACTATCTGGAAACTGCAATTCCTTAATACAATAGTGGGTATTGATAAGCAAAAGGAGTAATAAAGATTTTTAATTCCTATAAACAAAATCCTAACTGGAAATTCTACATAAAACTGCAATGTTGCCAGTGGCTGTTAACCTGTTAAATGCTGCTTTCAATCTCTGACAGCGGCATTTAACACGTGCCAGCAACGTGATCGCGGATGCCGATCGGTTACTATGACAGCCGGAGGTCTGCTGAAGACCTCCGTGCTTGTCATGATGATTCTCCTGTGAAAGCCAGTCTGTAGCTGGCATTCATAGGAGATTGTGATTTTAGCTATACATAGCAGTGTTGATGCACTGCTATGTATAGCACAAGTGATCAGATGATCGCAGCTTCAAGTCCCCTAAACGTACTATTAAATACAGTGAACAGTTAAAAAAAAGTTTTTTAACTCCTTTACGCCTCTGTTTGGTTTGCACGTTAATGACCAGGCCAATTTTTACAATTCTGACCACTGTTACTTTATGAGGTAATAACTCTGAAACGCTTCAACGGATCCCACAGATTCTGAGAATGTTTTTTCGTGACATATTGTACTTCATGATAGTGGTAAAATTTCTTCGATATTGTAGCGCTGGCGTCCCTGCCCTCTGCTAGGCAGGGACGCTGCTCCCCTCACCGCTCTGCTCCGTGCCCGGCGTCCTCTCCCCGCTCTGCTGTCAGCGTGCGCTCCTTCCCGGCGTCCTCCTCCCGCTCTGCTCTCAGCGCGCGCTCCTTCCCGGCCCCTGTGCTTAGGGCGCGCGCGCGCTCCCCTCCTCTTAAAGGGGCCGCGCGCGCCGTCCTAAGGAGTCCCCGGCCAATGGCCGGAGGACTTCATCATATATAAGGCACCTCCTCCAAAATGGAGGTGCCCGAGCAATGTTGTTTGCACCTGTGTCTCACCTGTGCTTCAGCCCTCAGGTCCCGTTGCCAGTTTCCTGTCAGTTACCTGCCAGTTTCCTGCCAGTTACCTGCCTGATTCCTGCCTGAATACTTGTTACCTGTCTGCCAGTCTGAGGTCCGACGGTCTGCCTTACTACTCCTGTCAGTCTGTCTAAAGGACCAGCCTGCCCGCTCACCTGGGAGCGCACGTCAGCTACCTGCCTACTTTCCTGAGGTCCGACGGTCTGCCTTACAACTCCGGTCAGTCTGTCTATGGACCAGCTTGCCCGCTCACCTGGGAGCGCTTCTCCGTTACCTGCCTGCTTGCCAGCCCGGAGGCTCCGTTGTCACGTGCTGTGACCATCAGCTACTTCAGACTCTTGTCCGCTCACCTGGGAGCGCTTCTCCGTTACCTGCCTGCTTGCCAGCCCGGAGGCTCCGTTGTCACGTGCTGTGACCATCAGCTACTTCAGAGACTCTTGCCCGCTCACCTGGGAGCGCTTCTCCGTTACCTGCCTGCTTGCCAGCCCGGAGGTTCCGCCGTCACGTGCCGTGACCACCTGTTATTCCAGAGACTCTCGCTTGCTCACCTGGGAGCACACATCTACCATCTGCCTGCTAGCCTACCCGGAGGCTCTGCCATCACAGGTCGTACCTACCCTTTACCCAGAGACTGTCCTGATCACTTGCCGTATCTCCCTGTCCGTTCATCCAGAGACTGCCACCCGCTCCCTTACAAGGGCTGCCCCCTTGTATAGTAGCTCAGAGGTTCCGCCTCCCAGACCCGTTACAGATATGACTTGCATTTATTTGTGAAAAAATCAGAAATAACATTTTCACGTTTTTACCACAAAAATGTTTATCAGCCCCCAATTTTGCATTTTAAAAACGGTAGCAGGGGAAATTGCACCATACCATTTTTTGTGCAATTTCTCCCGAGTAAGTCGATACCCCATATGTGGGAGAAAACCAATGTTTGGGTGCACGGCAGGTTTCTGAAGGGAAGGAGCGCCATTTGACTTTTTGAATTTAAAATTTGGTTGAGTAATTAGCGGGCGCCATGTTGCGTTTGGAGAGCCCCTGATGTACCTAAGCAATGGAAACCCCCCACAAGTGACACCATTTTGGAAACTACACCCCTCAGGGAACTTATCTAGATGTGTGGTGAGCACCCTGATCCCCCAGGTGCTTCACAGAAGTTTATAACATGGAGCCATGAAAATAAAAAAAATCAAACTTTTTTCCACAAAAATTATGTTTTAGCCCCAAATGTTTTATTTTCACAATGGTAAGAGGAGACAATGGACCCCAAACACTTTTGTGCAATTTCTTTTGAGTACGCCAATACCTCATATGTGGGGAAAATACACTGTTTTGGCGCACGGCAGGGTTCAGAAGGAAAGGAACACTGTGTGACCTTTTGAATGCAAAATTGGCTGGAATTGAGAGCAGACGCCTAAATAGTGGAAACCCCCCGACAGGTGACCCCATTTTGGAAACTAGACCCCTCAAGAATTTTATCAAGGGATATAGTGAACATTTTGAACCCAGAGGTACGACACAGAAATTGATAACATTAGGTCATCATATTGAATAAGTTGTCATTAGTCTTGAGCGCAAGTACTCGCTACTTGAGTTTGCATCGGGTACTCAGGTATGCACCATGTATCGCGAGTGCTCAAGTGACATGCTCGAGTCCCCACCCTGAATGTTTCACGGTTGTTAGACACCCCAAAATAAACATGCGGGGATCACTCGTGCATGGCAGGCAATCCCCGAGAGGTTTTTTTGGCCGCAAAGCAAATGGGGCAGAGACTCGAGCATGTCACTAGAGCACCCGCGATACTCTGTGCATACCCAAGCACCTAATGCAAACTCAAGTAGCGAGCAATTGCGCTCAACACTAGTCGCCATATTGTCATCATTTTTTTTCTTTACATTTGACAAAATCCCAACCTCAACACAACTCTAACCCTAACCCTAGCACAACCCTAACCCTAGTACAACCCTAGCCGTAACGCTACCACAACCCTCGCCCTAATGCTAGCACAACCCTAGTCCTAACGCTAGCACAACCCTAGCCCTAACGCTAGCACAACCCTAGCCCTAACGCTAGCACAACCCTAGCCCTAACGCTAGCACAACCCTAGCCCTAACGCTAGCACAACCCTAACCCTAACGCTAGCACAACCCTAACGCTAGCACAACACTAACCCTTTAGTTTATTTTTTATGCCTTTCCTCGTGCGGTATAAGTGATTAGACGACTTTATTCTTAGGGTCGGAGCGATTACAGCGATGCCAGATTGATATCGGGTTTTTATGATTGACAGCTGTCACACACTAAAAGACGCTTTTTTTTGCAAAGACTAGTTTTTGCATCACCATATTTTGAGAGCTATAATATTTCCATATTTCGGCCTACAGAGTCATGTGACTTTGTTTTTTGAGGGACAAGTTGACGTTTTTATTGGTACCATCTTCAGGCACGTGACGTTTTTTGATCACTTTCTATTCCGATTTTTGTGAGGCAGAATAAACAAAAAACAGCAATTCAGGTTTTTTTTTATTTTTTTTATGCCGTTCCGCTTGTGGTAAAATTGATAGGGTAGCTTTAGTCTTCGGGTCAGTACCTTTACAGTGGTACCACATTTATATAGTTTTTCTATGTTTTGGCGCTTTTACACAATAAAAACTATTTCATAGAAAAAATATTTTTTTTTGCATCGCTTTATTCTGAGAGCTATAACATTTTTACTTTTCGACTGATGGAGCTGTATGGCGGCTTGTTTTTTGCGGGACAAGATGACGTTTTCAGTGGTACCATTTTTATTTACATTTGTCTTTTTAATCTCATTTTATTCCATTTTTTGTTTGGCGGTATGATAAGCATAGTTTTTTTCTTGTTTTTTTTTTACTGTGTTCACTAACTAAAGGGGTTAACTAATGGGACAGTTTTATAGGTCAGGTCATTCCGGACACGGCAACACCAAATATGTGTACATTTATTTATTTATTTTCAGAATAATATTTATTGATGGGTACAATATATTTTTATTTTTTGGGGATTATTTTTTTAATTTTTTTTATATATATATTTTTTTAATTTTTTCACTTTCTGACACTTTTTAAACTTTTACACTTTGTCCCAGTATGAGAATTTCACTTCTTGCAGTCTGATCGCCTGTATAGCATAGAGATGCAGCAGCATCTCTATGCTATACAGCCTGTCAGCGCTGCACAGGCAGAAGTTACTTTGATTGTGCACTGCGCATGATAAAACTAACTTCCTGCTGTCTGGTGACCCGGATGTTGTCATGATGACATAGGGTCACCATGACAACCACCGGGACCCGGCAGTGACAGCGCAGGACGCCGGAGAGGAGGTAAGTAACGGCGCTTACCTCCCCTTGCTCCCGGAATGCTGCGATCGTCTTCAATCACAGCATTTCGAAGATTAATGTGCTGGGGGCAGTGCAGGACCGCTCCAAGCACATATCACTGTGTGTCAGCTATGAGAATCAGCTGACACCCGGCGGCGATAGTGCCCGCACAGCCTGTGTGCAGGCGAAATCACCAGGGCGTACTAATACGTATTTGGCCCAAAAGGCCCAGGGCACAGATACGTATTAGTACGCCCCACATCAGAAAGGGATTAAAATATGAAAAAAAATAAAAAATACAGGTTCAAATCATCCTCCCTTTTTCCCCATCAAAAATAAAACAATTAAAGAAAAATAAAAAATACAAATATTTGGTTTCACTATGTTTGGAAAAGTCCGATCCATCAATAGATAAAGTAAATTAATTCGATGAGTAAATGGCGTAAAGAGAAAAAAATTAAAATGCCAGAATTAAGTATTTTTAGCTGCCTTAACATTGCAATAAAATCCAATAAGAGTCCATCAAAACATTGTATCTGCCTCAAAATGGTATCAGTAAAAACATCAGCTCAGGGCACAAAAAATAAACTATCACACAGCACTATAGCCCAAAAAAGTAAAGCATTATGGGTCTCTGAAAATGGCGACACAAGCAAAGGTTTTTGTTTTGTTTTTTTTCTTACAAATTTCTGAATTTTTTTCACCACTTAAATAATAAAAAAACTATACATGTGTGTATCTGCACACTTGTACTGACCTGGAGAATCATACTGCCAGGTCTGCTTTACCGTATAGTGAACATGGTAAATAATCCCCCTCCAAAAATGTGAAATTGCACTTTCTTTGCAATTTCAATGCATTATATTGTGGGATTACATACTGTGATAAAGTATTGGAGGTTACCCAATGCTATTTACACTGACTAAAGTGACTGTGAATGACATCATGAACCTTGTAATGTACTTGAATACTTGAAAGTTGCTGAATCAAACGGATCAACATTCTTAATTAAACCAAATTACAAAAATGTTTTTCATACATGACACATCCAATTCTACAGAAAATGAAATAATATGTTACATTTATAGATTGGGTCCTCACTCCTATTGGTATATGTTGAACTATGTGTTACTTTGTAATGTAATTACTTTGTTTTTACCTGTTCCTTCTGAATTGTAAAGTGCTGTGAAATATGTTGGCGCTATAGAAATAAAACTTGTTTTTATTATTATGATTATCATATAATATGTGTTTTCAGTATGCCTGTAAAAATAGTATCTTCTGCTATATGATCACTGTATGGTGGTATCATGTAGTACATTACCATAATCCCTATTTGCATAGACATGACCTTTGTTTTCATAAGCATGCCCACAAGTTTAATACTTTCAAGATTGCTCCACCTACACTGCTTCAATAACCTGGCTAATTTTTTTTTAGTATATGCCTTATGGTCTTTCACATAGTGATAACCCAATTGCTATCAGCTGAATGCATTGAATGTCCTACTGTGTCAACAGGCTTATTGGTGCTTCCCAACACTCTCATGAGCACTCAATAGCTGCTGCCACCAACCCTCACATGTCAGGAGGAGTTTTCTTCCATCCCTCCGAGACTATGGTGCACTGTGCTCTCCACCACAGCTTTGGCTACTACTTTATTTTCAGTGTCATTGTCGTAAGTCATGTGAGAAGACTCGTTAGAGAGTTGATATTGACTTTTAGGATTGCTACTTCCTACAGATAGCACTAGAGTTCTAGTCCTCTTCATCTCTGAAGAGACAATTTACATATTTCCCAGAGGAGGATTGAGGCTTAAAAGTCTCCTCACCTTGGCATGTGAGGCTTGACATGTCACTCTCACCCAGCCAAACCAGATCTCACACTCTGCACTGACGAGAGGCAGCACCCCGAAACACAGTGTCTGCAAATTGAGATTTTGGTTTTGGCTTTAATCCTAAATCATGTGACAAGGCTGGCATGTATATGATAAAAACACATACAAACGGGTCAGACACATGTGAGGTGCCTCAGTGAGGTAGTCATGGGCGAGCTGTAGCCCCTGCTCACCCTGGCACCCTACAGACAATACGTGTCCTCCCTCTGATGTGTGGTTGTGTGTGTGGTGTTCTCCACTTACTTCAGACCATCCGATCGCGGTTGTCTCCAGGCATTTCTCTTCTGGGACCAGGGCAGCAATAAATTTAGAGGACACGAGGTTCTTAACCATAACTGGAACTTTACTTGGGGAAGAGAAATATATGCAGTATTTACAGTCAGATATAATGGATAAGGCCAAATAGGTTGTCAACTCCCTCACAGGCGCTGGAAACATCTTCAGCCCTGGTTCCCTCTTAAAGTGAAGCATCTCTATGACTCTATTCTCTAGCCCAAGAGAATCTTCCTCACCAGCGACAGTATATCCGGATCCTATAGCTCCCCCACGCCTTAGCCTGGAGTCCTATCTTCCTCTGATGCCTGCAGACTGAAAGTGCCCCGGGTCCTCAATACCCGGGGCACTTACTCTTACTAACAGTAACTCTTACTAACAGCTGTACCTGACAGTGGCATCTTGTGGCTGGTTACAAGTACTGCAGCCCACAAGGAATTATGTTAAATTACGCTCTAGACATACTCAATGTATGACTATGGCATCAAGTTCCCCCTCTACTCTACGGACTGGACCACTGCAGCTAACCCCTTATATTGGCCTAACAACAGTTCAGAGAGGTCTAACTATGGGAATTTTTTTTTTAACTACTTCAGTGCCAAAGGAAGGTTACATCCTTCCTCACTATTACATTCCCCCACACTCTAATGTTTGTCGTCCCCGACCATACTAGGCAACCAATACACGTTAACATTTATAACATTTTATCACATTACTAAAACATTTTAGTATGAGACTGGTCTTGAAGTCTTCTTTTTGGGTGGGAGACCGACCCTTCTCGGTTAAGGGCCCCGGAACAGCAGATCAGACAGTCTATTGTCATAACATTCAACTTTTCTCAGAAGCACCGGTCCTTCTTGGTAAGCACCCCGGAAACACAGTGTCCATGTCCATATTATTAAGACAGGTCAACACACCAATAGCCCTCAATCTCCTTCAAGGGGTGCATTCTGAGGCACAGGGTCACAGGGAACACCCCATGAGTCTCTATCTTCTTGGCCCTAGTGGGGGGTCACAGATTCTTCCCGCTAGGCTGAAAGTCTCTTAGGTTTAGAGGATATCCATCCTCAAGGTGTGCCTCAGCGCTGAAAATTCCAGCAGAAAAAAGGCGCAACAGGTGCAACAAAAAATAAAATAAAAATAAAAATAGAAGTCAAACTATAAGAAAGCAGCTCACATAGGCACACAACTCAATGCTGCTTGAGGTCTCCTTGGCCTGGGAGGTAGGGAAAGCGTCCTCCTATTTTTCTGGCCCTTAGGCTAACATAGGGCGATCCACTCTCATTGGGAAACAGTCCCTGGTAGGATTCACCACCAGTGGGTCCTATTTTTAAATCAACAGGAAGGTCAACTGACCTTTTAGGTAGAAGTGCTCACTTCTTCTGGGCCTCCTTCCGCTCCTTCATGAAGGTGGCCGATGCAGCAGATGAAGGTGGTTTCTTCCACCTCCAAGGCTGGTCAGGGCACCTTCTGGGACCAGGGACGTAGCGCTACCGCAGCCAACTTGAGTAGGGCCATAGCTGGTGACATTGAAATTGTGGACCACGTGACTGGTACCAGCTTGTGAACTCCCAACAGTCCCCTGACCAGATGCCTCAGCCCCCTCCGCGTGTTTTGGTGGGAAGCTGACAGTGTGCGCCTCACTAGGAGAGTCAGCTGCCCCGCAGCTCGTGAAGTCTTCCTCCTTTTCACTTTCAGACTCCTCCCATCGGCGCCTCCTCTGTTCCTCCTCCTGAGGAGTATTGGATTTAGGTGTGGGTAGGAATCCCTTGGGGGCTTCCCTAGCTTAATGCTGCAGCGCCTCTCTTTTGGCTCTTCGTCGGAAGACTTCCTCATCCCTCTTGAGGACATCTTCCCACTCGTAGTGGTGAATAAGAGCTGCCGCGTACCACCCCCCGGTACATTTGCACTTCACAAAGTGAACTATATCCCCCATATGCAGGTTATGGAGGCAGGAGGGCAGGTAGCTGCGTTTAACGACTTCTCGAGCAAAGAATAACTCATCCCCGGTCCACTCTTCTTCCAGGAACCCGTAGCCTTTTACTAGGATGAACTCTGTCACCCGCCCCCGGGTCTGGGAAGCTTCCACCGACTCCCTCGATGCCGCGTTGGGCCCTTCCAGCTAGCCTCGCAAGAAAGTATCGGTCCACTGCCGGTGCTCCCGTGGTGCCATTGGGGGATTGCGCGTTGTCAACCGTATGCCTCGGGTCCTCAATACCTCCGTTGAGTTTCTCCGGCCGGCTAACAGGACTCTCGCGTAGGGAGATCTTCACACTGGTGATCCTACTGTCTGAGGGTGAAAGCTCTTGTCTACCCTAGCAGCCACTATACTTAGGCTGCCCGTACAGCTCGCTGTCCAAACTCTCACTGACTCGTCCTGGAAATTCACCACAGGTTTCCTAGAGTGCCCACCCTCTATGGGCTGTCCTTTTACTCAATTAACTCATCACTATCACCCTGCAGCAGACTCTTACTAACAGCTGTACCTGACAGTGGCATCTTATGGCTGGTTACAAGTACTGCAGCCCACAAGGAATTATTTTAAACTATGCTCTAGACATACTCAATGTCTGACCATGGCACCAAGTTTCCCCTCTACTCTACGGACTGGACCACTGCAGCTAACCCCTTAGCCTGGCCAAACAACAGTTCAGAGGTCTAACTATGGGAACATTTTCTTTAACTATTTCAGTGCTAAAGGAAGGTTACATCCTTCTTCACTATTACACACAGACAATATAGAATGAAAAAGGGGTTAATTTCATCAAATGGTATTTTTAGATTTATAGGTTTTCTAAATCCTCTTTTGTAATATAAACATAACTCAAATTTTAATTTATAATTTGATTGTTCTTTTGTGATGTTTTGAGATGGCAATATGTTCAGCAGTTAATTTATATTATTATAAATTATTAAATTCTAAGTTTACAGAAGAAAGAATGCCTAGTGTTTTGTTTTCAAAGGGATAATAAGTCTATATCCAAGTACATTACTTGGCCATTAATTAGATTTTGGATTAAGAATTTCAGAGATGAAAACAGAATTTAATTATTTTTCACTGGTAGACTTTAACCCATCATCTGAAAGAGAGGAATGAAGGGCAACATTACGGGCTGTGATTAAGTTTAAGACATCATTCGTTATTGTATCAGAGACATGGATGAAATGGTTGGATTCTCTTGCTGCAGATGGCCTATTCATAGAAATAGTTGTAGAAAGTATCTAAAAAGTCACATTTTCACTTGCATGGAACAATGTATATGATCTTCACTTTCTCAGATAGCATTGATCTCTAAAAGGGTTAATTAGAAATATTCATAAAAACACTTGATGAGTATCATCCACACATGATCGGTTAGTGTCAGCTGATCCATTTATAGTACGGTTTCTGACACTGCTGCATATCCACCCTTATGCTCTGCTTGGTGGAAGAAAAATGTCTCAGACCCTTAGCAATCTATAAGTATAGGCCATTATATTTTTGGAAACTGTATTATTGGGGAAGAGAAGCCAGGACAAGCCTTTTTCTTGTTGCAGTTTCTCTCTGCTCTTTTATGGTCTGGGAACTATAGTGACATTAATACAGCAAAAAGAGCAATAGTATTTAACTGCCCAGGTAATAGAACAAATACAGCAAAACCATAAAATAAAGATTCAGGCAACACAGGTGCAAAATATTGACGAGACAATCACTCATTACCTACCAATTCACGGACTGTTAGGATTAAAATTGCACACAAAAAAGACTTTTATAGACTTTTTAGATGAGCAAACACAAACTGTAAAGTTCGGGCTTCGTTCTGTACACCTGGTGTCCGGTGCCGAACTCCGAACACTTTTTTGCTGGAAGTCCGTTTTACTGTCCCGGATTGGTGCCGAATAAAGTTTGTTTAAAGGCTGCAGCGCAGCCAATTAACAAGCTTTTAGGCTGTGGGCACTTCCGCAGCCATCACAGTCTTGCCAAGCATTTGCATGGCTGTGCTTGGACGGCGCTACAAGTAACCCGGCCAGTATAACCGCCACATCAAGGATGGTGCCAAAAACCAGAGGCTCAAATAATAGTAGAATATAGGTGTATCAAAAATACAAAAAACACAAAGAACATAAAGTATACACCCTAAGATATAACTTTTAATAGATATTTTAAAAGATAATAACAATAAATCCAGGACAAAAATTCAGATAAAAGTATGTGGAAGGAAGGCAATGGGACGGCAAAAAATAGCATACAAACTCGCCCTACAGACCCTAAGGGAGGAATGCCCTACCTAACAGCGGAGTAATCACCCTAATGTGTCGGCGTGGTGTCCCCGCTCAACGGAGGCTGTCCCTTGCCTGGCCCTAATACGTCCCTGTACACCCCACGCAAACACGGCTACAGCGCCAACAAGGAGGAGGTGGAGTAATGTTTTGGGCTGGAATCATGGGGAGAGAAATTGTCGGCCCCTTTAGGATCCCTGAAGGGGTAAAGATGAACTCCATAATGTATGTGGAGTTTCTCAAACAGCACTTCCTGCCATGGTTCAAGAAGAAGAACCGTGTATTCCACAGCAAGATCATTTTCATGCATGATAATGCACCGTCTCATGCTGCACATAACACATCTGCATCTCTGGCTGATATGGGCATAAAAGGGGACAAACTTATGGTGTGACCCCCATGCTGCCCTGACCTCAACCCCATTCAGAACCTCTGGAGCATCATCAAAAGGAGTGTCTATGATGGCGGGAGGCAGTTCACATCTAAGCAACAGCTCTGGGAGGGTATTCTGTCCTCATGCAAAACAATTGAAGCAGAAACCATCCAAAACCTGACAAATTCAATGGACGAGACAGTTCAGAAGCTCCTTTCGAACAAGGGGTCCTATGTGCAAATGTAACATCACCTAGAATAAAGTTTTGAGTTGAAAACTGTTTGATTTCAGTTTCTAATAACCTGCTAATGCTTATAATTTCAAAAATGACCATTTTTTTGTTCTTTATTAAAATGAAAAGGTTGAAGAGTGTGGGGGATCTAAGAGTGTGGCAACCAAGTAGTCAGAATTACTTCGAATTCTGACAATCTGAGGGTCATGTTGCAGGTAGTGCAGCAAGAAGGCACTCATGTGTCTTGCGCATCTAGGAGACCCAAAATTATTTTCCGGGCTAGATGCAGCTAAAAATTATTATTAATTTGAAAGCTGGTGGAGCTTAGTATAGATGGCCTAATAGAATCAGCACTGCACACTGCTACAAAGCCCAAATTATTTTCCAGCCAAGATACAGATAAACATGATTAGTAATTTTAAATCTGGTGGAGCTTAGTGTAGATGGCCTAATAGAATCAGTACTGCACACTGCTACAAAGCCCAAATTATTTTCCAGCCAAGATATAGATAAACATGATTAGTAATTTTAAATCTGGTGGAGCTTAGTATAGATGGCCTAATAGAATCAGTACTGCACACTGCTACAAAGTCCAAATTATTTTCCAGCCAAGATACAGATAAACATGATTAGTAATTTTAAAGCTTAAAACGGTTGGTGAGGTGATTTTAACAAATCATCAAGCTTTTACTCTCCCCAGGATGACACAGGGGTAGAAAAGTCATTTCGGATCCATGATTTGTTCATCTTTATGAACGTGAGTCTGTCTACATTATCAGAGGAGAGCCGCGTGCGCTTATCTGTCAGCACACCACCAGCAGCGCTGAACACACGTTCAGACAGAACGCTGGCTGCAGGGCATGACAAGATCTCCAAGGCATAAGTGGCGAGCTCCGGCCATTTATCCAGATTGGAAGCCCAAAAAGAGCAAGGGTCTAGTGACACAGTCATGGCTTCAATGTTTACTTGAAGATATTCCTGTACCATCGACTCTAGGCGTTGACTATGTGTCAGACTTCTTGTCTCCTGTGGCCTTGCAAAGGATGGGCTAAAAAAGTGGTGAAATGATTCCGCAAAATTGATGTTACCAGCAGATACTGTGTTTCTGTTACGGTTTGAGTGCTGAACACTCGACGGTCCCACGGTTGGCAAGTTGGAACTGTGAGATTCACTACGGGCACCACAGATGTTTTGTGGAAAAGCACATGTAAGATTATGCAACAGTCTCTGCTGATACTCCTGCATCCCTTTCTATGGCAGGAATAATTTCTGCAAATTTACTTTTGTACCGGGGATCTAACAGTGTGGCAACCCAGTAGTCAGGATTATTTCTAATTCTCACAATTCGAGGGTCATGTTGCAGGTAGTGCAGCAAGAAGGCACTCATGTGTCTTGCGCATCCAGGAGCACCAAGTCCCTGTTGTGTTGGTGGCGAGGTAACAATCATGCTTCCTTCCTCTGTCCTCTCCCCCCAACCTCGCACAACAGAAATGTGATCAAGGTCTCCCTCATCTGATGAGTCTTCCATCAGTTCGTCCTCCACTTCTTCCTGGGCTCCTGCACCTTCCTCACTAGTTTGGCTGCTACCATGCGCCCTGGTAAAACCATCTCCCCCACCCTCACATGCCTGCCGCCTTGGTGCTGCCGACCGTCTGGACCTTGCAGATGTTAGCCCTTCCGCATACAACTCCTCCTTCTCTACTTCCTCCACCTCCTCTTGTGCCACCACCTGACTCCGAATTCTGTTTAACATGTGCTCCAGCATGTAAATCACCGGAATAGTCATGCTGATAATGGCATCGTCAGCACTAAACATCTTCGTCGCCATTTCAAAACTGTGCAGAAGGTGCATAGGTCCCTGATCTGAGACCACTGCTCCAGCGTTATTTGCCCCACCTCTGGATCTCGTTGGCCCAGGCTATACGTCAGAACGTATTGCACCAGGGCTTGTCGGTGCTGCCACAGTCGCTGCAACATGTGCAGAGTTGAATTCCACTGGGTAGGCACATCACATTTTAGCCGGTGAAGTGGCAGGCCCAACGACTTCTGTAGAGATGTAAGTCGCTGAGCTGCGGGATGCGAACGGCGGAAGTGAGCACACAGCGACCGTGCCCTCTGCAGAAGGCCATCTAGTCCGGGATAGTGGGCTAAAAATTGCTGGACAACCAGGTTCAGCACGTGAGCCATACAAGGCACGTGTGTGACATTGCCCCGGCGAAGGGCCACACCCAGGTTTGCAGCATTGTCGCACACGGCCTTCCCTGGTTTCAGGTCCAGTGGAGACAACCATTCATGAAACTGGTTCTCCAGAGCTGACCACAACTCCTCAGCTGTGTGACTCACATTTCCCAGACATTTCAAAGTAAAAACTGCCTGATGACGTTGAGCCCTGCTGCCAGCATAGTAAGGAGGTGTGCAGGATCCCTTCTGCGCAGTTAGAAAACTTGTGGCATGACCAGACAGGCTTTGGGTGCAGGTGGAGGACCGAGAGGAGGTTGAGGAGGCAGAAGCAGTGGAGGAACTTTGAGATAAAGAGGATTGACGCACAACTCGTGGGGACGGCAAGACTTGGACAGCAGCCCCTTGTCCTGCTGTCACCATAGTTACCCAGTGCCCAGTCAGCGACATGTAACGCCCCTGTCCATGCCTACTCGTCCAAGTGTCTGTGGTGAAATGCACCCTGTCACACACAGAGTTTCTCAAAGAAGCGGTGATGTTGTGTGCGACATGCTGGTGGAGCGCAGGCACACCTTTCTTTGAGAAGTAGTGCCGACTGGGCATCTGGTACTGGGGCACTGCGACAGACATAAGGTCTCGAAAATCCTCTGTGTCCACCAGGCGGAAAGGAAGCATTTCTGTAGCCAAAAGTTTGCAGATGGTGAAATTCAACCTCTTAGCTTTCTCATGGCTAGGAGGAAATGGTCTTTTACTTGTCCACATATGAGGGACCGAGGGCTGGCTGTTGTGCTTAGACGGGGTTGAGAAGGGTGTCCCCGGCAAACTGCCGGTCTGTGAGGAAGATGCAGGCGGACATGTTAGGTTGCCTTGATCCAAAGGTGGTGCTATCGATGTCGGACAGCGCTCAACACCAGCTGGTGTTACCACCTCCAAAGAAAATGATGACCTGCCAATCACGCTGGCTGTTGCGGGTAAAGAGGTGGCAGGTCTGTGTCCCAAAACAGGTTTGACTGCTGTCCCCCCAATCACAGAGGATGAAGAGGCCGCGGATGCACAAGATGTGGCAGACGGTGGTTGGCCCGGCCGGCTAGGCCGCATTGTAGCACAGTGAGCTTCCCACTGCAACTTATGCTTCATGTCCATGTGCCGGTTCATGCATGAAGTACTCAAACTATGCATTTTTTGGCCTCTACTTAGCTTTTGCTGACAAATGTTACAGATAACACGAGTTGGGTCATCTTTATCGATCTGAAAAAATGCCCAGGCTATGCAAGGCTTAGCACCCATGCGACTTGAAGAGCCACCACGACTTGTGGTCAGAGGCAGAGTTGTGTTTGAGGATGCAGTTGTTGACGTGCTACCAGTACTACGTCTCTGTCCAGGAAGGCGCAACCTGACCTCGTCGTCACTAGCATCCTCCTCCACCTCCTCTGCTGACCTCATCTCTTGGCTGACTGTGGGTTGACAGTAAGTGGGATCTCCAACCTCATCATCATCACCCTGTGTGTTATCACACCCGTCGTCCTCAGAGCCAACCTGTTCCTGCCCTGACAAAAAACTAAAGTTGTCGCTCCAATCAGGTATTTGAGTCTCATCATCATCTTCCTCTTTGTCTCCACCAACAGGAGTTACAGTTTGGGAACGAGGGTCTACATTATGGTCAGAACCTTCTGCGTCTGGTTCTGGATCCGACTCATAAAGATTCTGGGCATCAGTGCAGATCATTTCCTCGTCTGGATTCACAGAAGCTCTGGAGCCGACCTCTGATTCCCAGGCTATAGTATGAGTAAACAGCTCTGCAGACTCAACCATCTGTTCTACCCCATACTCAGATGGGCAGCTGGAGACTTGGGAGCTGTGAGGAAGCAAATGCGATTGGGGTGACACCTCTGAGGACTGGAGTATTTGTGATGTTGAAGTTGAGGTGGAGGAGAGCCCACTTAAAGGAGCACTTGATATCCGTTGAAGCACCTGCTGTTTTTGTGCCTCATCTGGAATTTGTAGCGATTGGTGTGGCTGTAAGAAAGGGATCTTATCACATTGTCCGCTAAAAGAAGTAGACATTTTAGTTTGGCTGGAAGATGGTCTTTCTTCTGCAGATGTTACTGTTGCTTTAACACCTACCCCACGGACACAACCTTTTTTTCCCCTTCCCAACACGCCTATTCCCCTTTCCACCAGCGGCAGGTCTTTTTCCACTCATTTTGGTGGTTAACTAATTCACAACTCTGGAGTTGTTTGCACAAAAAAACAATGGATGGGAACCGAGCAGAGCTGAGTGGCCAAACTGTGGTATTAGGCCAAAAGTATTGGCTGGGTTAGATGCAGATTAAAATTATATTGAATTTGCAACCTGATGGAGGTTAGTATAGATGGACTAATAGAACAAGTCCCACACACTGCTAGAAGCCTAAATATTTTTTCAGAGCTCGATGCAGAAAAATATTATATTGAATTTGCAACCTAGTGGAGGTTAGTATAGATGGACTAATAGAATGATGCTATGCCCAAAAGGTTTTACTTCACTAGGTGCAGTAAAAAAATTTGTATTCTATACACAGGCTACTCCACTGACTAACACACTCTGCAATAGGCCAAAAAGGATTTGCTTTGCTAGATTTAACCAAATGCTGTGAAAAAAACTTGCACAGCACTGGCACAGACCTGCCTGGCAAAAAGTGATAGGAAATGATGTAACTTAGTCCTGAAAAGGACTGCAATTACAATTAGTCTTTACTCCCAGCCTATCTATTTAAGAGCACAGACCTGCCTGATAAAAGTGATAGGAACTGATGTAACTTAGTCCTGAAAAGGACTGCAATTACAATTAGTCTTTACTCCCAACCTATCTATTTAAGAGCACAGACCTGCCTGATAAAAGTCGTATGAAATGATGTAACTTAGTCCTTAAAAGGACTGCAATCACAACTATTCCCTACTCCAAAACTATCTGTAGATTTGTGCGAAAATTGGCTTGAAATTAACACTGAAAGTATAGCGCACACAGCAACAGCGGTGCCGTCTAACACGCAGCTGCAGCAGTGAGAAAATGGTGGCGACATGGAAAATGGCTGGGTCTTATAGGGCAAGGACATGTGACATACACTGCCAATGACACGTGCCCTTGCTTGTGTGAAAAAAAGCACTTCGCTCCGTGTGTGCGCTGCTGATAGGCTGACAGATTGCACCTCCCCACTGTAAATGCGGGAAAGAGAAAAAAAAATGCAGATCTTTATTATTCCTGCAGAGATCCATCCCCTGCCCCTCCCCCCGCCCAGCTGTACACTCAAACTGCGTATTAACATTAATTTTCAGCATTACTGAGAAAAAATCCAGTTATGATTTTGGTGCACGAACAGTTATCGAACATAACCTCGAACAGCCAAATTTTTTTCAAATCGTTCGTGTTCGCCGAACGGCTCGAACACCGCACAAAACAGCTCGAATTTGAGATTGGCGAACAGTTCGAGTCGAACACCGCTCATCTCTATTAAGGACATGGTTTACTGGAACCATTTCCTGTGGTCTGATGAGACCAAGATGAACATAGTTGGTTCAGATGTAGTGATGAGCGAACGTGCTTTCCACTGCTCGGTACTCGCCCGAGCATTATTGTGCTCATCAAGCTTGGCGAGTATTTCCGAATTGCTCTGGCGGGAACTCGGATCCCTGCCCTACATGTTTGGCGCTCTTTAGAGAGCCAATGAACATGCAGGGATTGCTTGCCACGCACTGTAATGCCATAGCCATGTTGGTTGTGGGCATTACAGTGATTGGCTGGCCGCACAGAGTCATCAGGTCTAGATAAGACCTGGCGCCGCTATGCTCGTCACAGTGTACCCCGGAAACAGGCAGAGTAGGGAGAACTGCTGCTGAGTCAGGGAGAGATTTGCTTGTTTATAGTTAGTATAGGTATTTCACAACATATATATATATATATATCCATCTGAACTAACAGTCCTTCTGAGGACTAATCCAGCTGCATATATTCAGTGGTGATAGCAGGAGTTAGGCAGGCAGGCAGTGTATGTGGTGGACCGCAGTGCATATAGTGCAAGAGGGTCCATTGAACGTTCTGTCTGCTGCTGCTGTTCTTACAGATATTTGCAGACATAGCCCCAGATATCAGGGGCCAGGGCAACATTTTTTACACCATTTTTCTGCTCCATTTACTTGTTAGCACTGTAGAACTGTACAGCCAGATCTGTTCCATATTTCAGCTATAAAAATGCAGAAATTTGAGTTGAACGTGGAAAATATTGGCCTCCTTTTCTATTCTGTTGCAGTGCGTAGGTCAAGCTAGTCACACTAGGTCTCTGTGAAGAATAGTATTAGTAAACTACAAGCCTGCTATTTAAAACTGTGGTTCTCTGTTAGACGTATCACATATAACTGCGTTCCAAAATCAGACATTTCTTGTGAACGTGGAAAATATTGCCCTTCATTTAAAATGGGCAATTGCATGGCAAGGGACGGGGAAGTGAATGTGATGGTTTATGCAGAGGCCAAGTCCGAGGAAGTGGCCGTGGGCAAGCTGAAAATGTGCCACAACAAACACCCACATCTTGTCGCTCGACCTTCCTGTCCCAATTACTAGGGGACCGCAGCACACCGCTATTGAACCCAGAGCAGTGTCAAAAGGTTATTGGTTGGATAACAGATAATGTTTCCAGTCACTTAGCCACCACCACCACCCTGTCTTCCACATGGTCAAGTCTCAGTAGCATATTCCTCACCCTGATCCTCCTTCCTCCCACCATGCCAAGTGCCCGGAGACAACTGATCCCACACTTGGACACTCCGAAGAGCTGTTTACTTTTCCATTTGTAGATTCGGGCTTCTCGCCTGGCTAGCTTCAAGCGAGTCAAGAGAAGAACGCGTGTAGCGATGCCCAAATATTTGAGCAGCCACGGTCACACGAAGGCAACGGTGGGAAAGTTCATTTACTGTCGCAAGAGGTGGATGATGATGATGAGACACAATTGCCAGAAAGTCAGGAGGAGGACCAGGGTGCGGAAGTGGAAGACGAGGTGGTGGATGATATAGTAACTGACCCAACCTGGCAGGGGGACACACAGAGCGAGGACAGCAGCACACAGGGGGAGGGAGGCTTAGCACCACAACAAGCAGGAAGAAGCAGTGTGGTGGCCGCAGACACAAGGCAGAAAAGCATTCCCCGTAACGCCAACACGACGGAAGTTGCCCGTACAACTGTTAGGTCTTCCCGAGTCTGGTTGTTTTTTAAAGACTCTGCAGATAACCACAAAAAGGCCATTTTCACCACCTGCCAGGCCAGGATCAGCAAGGGTAGCAAAACTAGCAGCCTGACCACCACCAGCATGATCAGGCACATGGCAGCAAATCACCCGACTAAGTGGGCCGAACCCCAGGGTACAGAAACAGTGTCTGTGGGTGACACCACTGCTTGTTCCGCTGTTGTGCATACATGCCAATGCCGTGTCCATGGCGCATGCCAAGATGCCTCCTGCCCTGCACGTGTCGTAGCACACTCTCAGCAAGCACGTCCACGTCCTTGTCCCAGCGCAGTGTTCAGTTGTCCCTACCCCAGTCCTTGGAACGCACGTGAAAATACGCAGCCAATGCCTCACAGGCCACACTATTAAATTCACACATTTCGCGAATGCTTGCTCTTGAAATGTTGCCTTTTAGGCTTGTGGAGACGGAAGCTTTCCACAACCTGATGGCGGCGGCCGTCCCTCGGTACTCAGTCTCCAGCTGCCACTATTTCTCCCGATGTGCCATCCCTGCATTACATGAGCACGTGCCCCACAACATTAGCCATGCCCTCAACAACGCAGTTACTGGGAAAGTCCACCTAACCACAGACATGTGGACAAGTGCTTGTGGGCAGGGACGGTACCTTTTGCTGATGGCACACTGGGTTAATATAGTGGAAGCCAGGACCCAGTCGGACCTTGGGACGAACACGTCCTCCCGACGACGAGGACTTCGGGCCCTGGGTCAATCAGGGTTGCCCTCACATTCTATAGCTCCTGTACCTCCTCCTCCTCCTCTTCAGTCTCCATATCCGAAATGACCACATCAGTCAGAAGCTGGAAACACTGCAGCACTGCCTCGGACAAGAGGCAACAGGCTGTGCAGAAGCTAATATGCTTAGGTGACAAACAGCACACCGCTGAAGAATTGTGCACAGCTCTGAAAGAGCAGGCAGATCTGTGGCTGACACAGCTGACCCTACAGCCAGGCATGGTTGTGTATGACAATGGCTGGAACCTGGTGGCGGCTTTGAGGCGAGACGCGCTCACACACGTACCATGCCTGCCCCATGTGCTTAACCTTGTGGTTCAGCGGTTTCTCAAAACCTATCCGGATCTGCTAGATCTGCTTGTCAAAGTATGCCGCATGTGTGCCAATTTTAGAAAGTCAGCTACAGATTCCCCCGCCCTTACCGTGCTTCAGCAGCGTTTGCAGCTTCCAGCTCACCGACTGGTGTGCGATGTCCCCACGTATTGGAACTCTACATTGCAGATGTTGGGAAGGATTTGTGAGCAGAAGAGGGCAATTGTTGACTACCAGCATCATCAAGGCTGTCGTTATTCAAGTCAGACTCCACACATAAGACCTCAGGAGTGGACATGGATGTCAGACATCTGTACCATCCTCCAAAACTTTGAGGACGCCACCAAGATGGTGATCATCAATGACGCCATAATTAACGTCACCATCCTGCTTCTCTGTCTTCTGAAACACTCTCTGCTCACAGTTAAAGAGCATGCATTGCAGACAGAGCACGATGAGATGGAGCAAGTGACCATACAGGGTGATTCCACACAGCCCAGCCTCATCTCATCCCAACGTGAATTAGGTGACAATGAGGAAGAGGATGAGGAGGAGGATGAACAGGAGCTAGTTGTTACGCTCGCGCCTGGACTGACTGGCGTGAGCATGATTAGTGATCCCATTGTACCATGAACCGAGGTGTGCCTGGAGGGGTCTAACTAAGTATCAACCCGATCCGACCAAGGTCGCACGGCAGCTTAGTCGGCTCCATGAACCAAGGAGGAACCGAGCAGAGGGACCAGGTGTTACTCCAGGTCAGACCCCGGTCACAGTTGTTGACCCACACCGGGGAATGCAGGAACAGGCAGGTTAGACTGGCATACAGGCAGGTGGGTATTGGCAAGTACGGCTGGTATGCAGACAGGTGGGTACTGGCAAGTACGGCTGGTATGCAGACAAGTGGGCACTGGCAAGCACGGCTGGTATGCAGACCGGTGAACACTGGCAAGCATGGCTGGTATGCAGACAGGTGGGCACTGGCAAGCATGGCTGGAGTGCAGACAGGGAGATACTGGCAAGCACGGCTGGAGTGCAAATAGGGAGGTACTAGCAGGTTGGAGCGCAGGCTGGATAGGGTCCAGTACAGACTGGGAGACAGGTACAGAGCCGCAGATGCGGTAGATAAGCAGAGTAAAGCGAAACCGCTGGAGCGGAGGACAAGGCAGAGCAGAGAGGAACTGCTGGTGCGGTGAGCAAGCAGAGCGGAGCGAAAACCGCAAGTGCAGTGGGCAAAGCAGAGCAGAGCGGAACAGCCGGATCGGTGGACAAGTCAGAGCAGAGCGAAACCGCAGGTACGGTGGACAAGGCAGAGCAGAGCGGAACCGCCGGAGCGGTGGGCAAGGCAGAGCAGAGAGAAACTGCTGGCGCGGTGAGCAAGGCAAAGCAGAGAGAAGCCGCCGGAGCGGTGGGTAAGGCAGAGCAGAGAGAAGCCGCCGGAGTGGTGGGCAAGGCAGAGCAGAGAGAAGCCGCCGGAGTGGTGGGCAAGGCAGAGCAGAGAGAAGCCGCCGGAGTGGTAGGCAAGTCAGAGCAGAGAGAAATCGCTGGCGCAGTGAGCAAGGCAGAGCAGAGAGAAGCCGCCAGAGCGGTGGGCAAGTCAGAGCAGAGAGAAGCCGCCGGAGTGGTGGGTTAGGCAGAGCAGAGGGAAGCCGCTGGAGCGGTGGGCAAGTCAGAGCAGAGAGAAACTGCTGGCGCGGTGAGCAAGCAGAGCCGAACAGGGCTGAAGGTGCAGGCAGAGAGGACAGGGCTCTGTTCACATGGAACAGACTTGAAAATACAGGAAGATGGCTAGAACACAGGAGGAAGATACGGAGGAAGGGAAAAGGGTTTGGCAGAACCAGATAAACTCAAGGTACTTACTATGAAGTAGTGAGTGGACACAAAACTCACAAACAGAAGTACAGAGACAACGAGTTGGAGTTAGGTGCAGGTTCTTACGGGTCCAGGTGGTGGAACCTCTGTGCCGAGGTGCAAGGAGGGACCCAGAGGGGCGTGACTAAGTATCCACCCGAACCGACCCTGATAGTACGGCAGCTAACGACACCGTGACCAGGGAGGATCCGGGCTGAGGGACCAGGTGCTACTCTGGGGACGACCTTGTAAGAGAGCAGGTGGCTCCCACGGGTCAGATGGCTGGGACTGACCGGTATGGCGGATGGATACGGCAAGCAGGCGGAAGTCTCTGGTAGCAGACAGGTGGTCACAGTTCGAGAAAGCAGGGCAAGTAGCAGTCTTTAGGTTTACCAGGAAGGTGGTCACAGCAAGTGATGGCAGGGTCTCCAGGCAGGCTGGCAGGAAACAGGAAGGTGCTCCCAGGTGAGCGGGCAGACAGACGAGGCGGGTAACTGGCCGGTAACTGGTGGGTGCTCCCAGGTGAGCCGACAGACAGACGAGGCAGGTAACTGGCAGGTAACAGGTGGGCGCTCCCAGGTGAGCGGGCAGACCGATGAGGCAGGTAACAGGCGGGTGCTCCCAGGTGAGCGGCCAGACAGACGAGGGAGGTAACTGCCAGGTAACTGGTGGGCCCTCCCAGGTGAGCGGTCTGACAGACAAGGCAGGCGGATGCTCCCAGGTGAGCGGACAGATAGCCAAGGCAGGTAACCGGCAGGTAACAGGTGAGCGCTCCAGGTGAGCAGGCTGGCAGGTAATGGGCAGATAATATGCTGGCAGGTAGGACGAGAAGTCAGGCTAGCAGCGGGACCTGAGGGCTGAAGCACAGATCAGACACGGTGCAAACAACTTTGCTCGGGCACCTCCATTTTGGAGGAGGTGCCTTATATATGGGAGGTCCTCTGGCAATTGGCCGGGGACTCCTTAGGACGGCGCGCGCGGTCCCTTTAAGAGAGGGGGAGCGCGCGCACGCCCTAAGCACACAGCCGGGTGAAGGAGCCGGAAGCAGCGGGGAGAGAAACGCTAGAGGACGCCGCGCCAAGAGTGGGGAGGTTAGAGGGACGGCATCTCTGTCTAGCAAGGGGCAGAGACGCTGATGCTACACAGGTTCAGATACTGCAGGAAAAGGGAAGGCACGGAGATAGAGACAAACAGGTAACAGACTAGGATACAGTTCAGACAGGAACTGCTACTGCAATGAGATACAAGAACGAGCCTGGGTATACGGCCCCCAGAGTGGCGGAAACAGACTAGAAGTCACAGGTAACAGGCCTGGGTATACAGCCCCCAGAGTGGTGGAAACAGACTAGAAATCAGAGATAACAGGCCTGGGTATGCAGCCCCCAGGGAGGCAGAAACAGACAAGACACAGGACAGGACCTGGCAATACAGTTGCAAAGACAAACTGAGTGAAGGTGTTGCTCAGGCCCCTCCTTCTGGGTGGAGGGGGTTTAAATATCCAGTGATTCACAACAATAGGATGGGGACGCGTTAGGAGCGCACCCACAGCAGCTATAAGAATCAGGAAGTAATCGGGCAGCTGCCCTAAGCAATCAGACGAGAGATATGCACACAGCAAGGTTTGCAGGCTGGACTGACAGGTAAGATTGCGGTCTTGCATAGTGGGAGGTGGTGCACTATGCAAGCACGCCGCCAGGGATGTTACACTAGTTATCTGCGATATAGACGGTACTACCTGCACAACTGTCATACCATCTGTTCAGCGTGGATGGGCTGATGATAGGGAGGAGGAGGAGAAAGAGGAGGAGAGCATGGTCAGTCATCCTCTTGTTGAGGACATGAAAGTCTTGCCTGTAAGCAGTCTGGCACACATGGCTGAGTTTATGTTACGCTGCTTTTCTCGTGACCCTCGCGTTGTCCAAATTTTGGGTGACAGTCATTACTGGTTGGTGACGCTTCTAGACACACGCTACAAGGAGAACTTTCTGTCTCTTATTCCCACACCAAACAGGCCTAATAAAATGGGGCAGTACCCGAATGCCCTTTTTACGGAATTATTAAAAAAATTCCCATCTGAAAACGCTGGCGGCAGAGGTCACAGTTCTTTGGACAACCAAGGAATACAGGCGAGAGAGACACAAATGCAATCCAGCAAAGGCAGGGGAACACTGTCAAAGTTCTGGGACAGTTTTCTCAGACCCTCCCATCGCACAAGCCTTGATGCGCGGGGTACTCTCACAAGGAGGGAAAAGTTTCGGAAGGTGTTGAGGGAGGACCTTGCTGACCGTACCAACATCCTCCAGGATTCCTCTGTACCTTATAATTATTGGGTATCTAAGCTGGACACATGGCATGGATTGGCTCTCTACGCCTTGGAGGTCCTGGCCTGCCCTGCCCTGCCTCTAGTGTTTTGTCAGAGCGGGTTTTTATTGCCGCTGGTGGAATTATAACTGATAGGCGCATCCGCCTGTCAACTGAAAATGCTGACAGGCTGACTCTTATAAAAATGAACAAGGGCTGGATTGGACCAGACTTCTCAACACCACCGAATGATAGCAGTGTAACATAAACTGAAATACAGTGTCTTTTTTTTTTAGGTCTAACTCTATTCCCGTGCACCTCTGTCTTCACAGCCAGACATGGGTATATGCTTCCTGATTTTGTCTATTTGCTCATGTACTCTTCCTTCTCCTCTTCCTCATCCTCCACCACCATATCACCAACATATCTTGCAAGGGGCATTGAAGTTCCTCCAAATTTTTGGCAGCCGTTGCATTCACTGCATAGGCAAACAGTATGGGAGACCCACTTCCTAATAATGGGAGCATTGTTTTCAGGAGGCCCTCCGACCTCTACGTCTCTTGCAAGGGGCATTGGAGTTCCTCCAAATTTTTGGCAGCCGTTGCATTCACTGCATAGGCAAACAGTATGGGAGACCCACTTCCTAATCATGGGAGAATTTTTTTGAGGAGGCCCTCCGACCTCTACCTCTCTTGCAAGGGGCATTGGAGTTCCTCCAAATTTTTGGCAGCCGTTTTTTCACTACATAGGCAAACAGTATGGGAGACACGCTTCCTAATAATGGGAGCATTGTTTTCAGGAGGCCCTCCGACCTCTACGTCTCTTGCAAGGGGCATTGGAGTTCCTCCAAATTTTTAGAAGCCGTTTCAGTTACTGCATACGCAAGAACAGTATGGGAGACCCACTCCTTTTTAATGGGAACAAGTCATTACTGTGGCCCAGCTCTATGTATCTTTAAATTGTTAGTAGGGTTTTTCTAAATTTTGTCAGTCGTTGGACTCACTGCATACCCTATAACTGTATAGCAGACCCTCTCCTTTCTAATAGAAACATGTCTTTACTGTGGCCCAGCTCTATGTGTCTTTAAATTGTTAGTAGGGTTTTTCCTAAATTTTGGCAGCCCTTGGACTCACTGCATATCCAATAACTGGATAGCAGACCCTCTCCATTCTAATGGGAACATGTCCTTACTGTGGCTGAGCTGTATGTGTCTTTAAATTGTTAGTAGGGTTTTTCCTAAATTTTGGCAGCCGTTGGACTCACTGCATACCCTATAACTGGATGGCAGACCCTCTCCTTTCTAATGGGAATATGTCATACTCGTTACTGTGGCCCAGCTCTATGTGTCTTTAAATTGTTAGTAGGGTTTTTCCTAAATTTTGGCAGCCGTTGGACTCACAGCATACCGTATAACTGAATAGCAGACCCTCTCCTTTCTAATGGGAACATGTCGTTACTGTGGCCCAGCTCTATGTGTCTTTAAATTGTTAGTAGGATTTTTTCTAAATTTTGGCAGCCGTGGGACTCACTGCATACCCTATAACTGTAACTTTTTTTACTGAGACCCTTACTATGTCTCTTCAAAGGGGTATTGGGGTGTGTCCAAATTTTTGGCAGCCCTTGCAGTCACTGCATACCCAATAACAGTATAGGAGACCCATTTTTTAATAATGGGAACAACAAAGCATAGCCGACTGCTGGCCCTTTAAGAATAGTAAGGCTATAAAAATAGTTTTTGTGACTTTCAGAGTCCTTCCTTCATAAATGAAAATTGTGAGTCCGTAAAAGTGGCATAATACCTCTGATAACATTTTTGACAACAGTGACCTGGGAGTCAGAAATGCTTTCAGGGGTCTTCCCCATGCTGTTCCCATGTCATTTGAGCACTGTTCCCATTGATTTGGGCAATTTTTAGGCCCTCTGCAGTCCGCCAGGGAGGGGCCGCCGGAAAAATGCTCGAGTGTCCCATAGACTTACATTGGGCTCGTTGCTCGGACCGACCCCTCAAGCATTCCAATTTTCTCGACCCGAGCATCAAGTACCCGGGCATTTTAGCGCTCGCTCATCACTATTTAGATGGTGTCAAGCTTGTGTGGCGGCAACCAAGTGTCTCTTGCCTACAGTCAAGCATGGTGGTGGTGGTGGGAGTGTCATGGTTTAGGGCTGCATGTGTACTGCTGGCTGTGGAGAGCTACTATTCATTGAGGGAACCATGAATGCCAACATGTACTGTGATATACTGAAGCAGAGCATGATCCCCTCCCTTTGGAAACTTGGTTGCAGGGCAGTATTCCAACATGTTAACAACCTCAAACACACCTCCATGATGACCACTGCCTTGCTAAAGAAATTGAAGGAAATGATAAAGGTTCAGGACTGGCCAAGCCACCCTATTGCGCATCTGTGTGGTATCCTCAAATGGAAGGTGGAGGAGCGCAAGGTCTCCAACACCCACCAGCTCCGTGATGTTGTCATGGAAGAGTGGAAGAGGATTCAAGGGGCAACCTGTGAAGCTGTAGGGAACTCCATGCCAAAAAGAGTTAGGCTAAGTGCCCACGATGCAGAAATGCTGCTATTTTTTCCGCTTCTCCCTTGCAAGAAAAATGCATGCGGATTTTACATGCGTTTTTTCCTGCCAGGTAGAAGCGTTTGTCAAGCAATTTTGCATGCATTTCTGCATGCGGGTTATCAAGCGCTTTTCCAAGTGATTTTAGCATCAACTTGGTCACACTATATAAATCCAGGCAACCGGCATGGATTTATATCGTGTGACCAAGTAATAGTTAAAAAAAAAGAATAAGAATGGTAAAAAATAAAAACTAAAGATTATACTTACCTTCCGATGACTCCCGGTCTTTTCTCCCCTGCGTCTGGTCTCTTGCACTGCTCACGGTGGTGTGATTTGGCCATTTTCACTTAAGGGTGTATTCACTTTTATTGCCAGTGGTTTAGACATTAATGGCTGTGTGTTGAGTTATTTAGAAGGCACACCAAGCTGTACACTGACTAGTTTACATTGTATCAAAGTGTCATATCTCAGTGTTGTCCCATGAAAAGATATAATAAGATATTTACAAAAATGCGAGGGGTGTACTCACTGTTGTGATATAATGTATCTCATCAGGTCATCAGCATGAAAGAGGTGAGCAAACCATCTAAATATGTGAATATATGAGTTGCAGGTATGCTGGAAGAATGGGATCCACACTGTTTTGCTCAGGAGTTGTTGTCTGTGTCCTTTTCTGATTCCTAAGGTCAAATAGAGAGATAAAATGCCATTGTATTATTACTGTATGATGACTATTAGTGTTGAGCGAGCACTAAAATGCTCGGGTGCTCGAATCTCGGGCCGAGTTCACCGTTATACTCGGGTGCTCGACCCGAGCAACGAGCCCAATGTTAGTCTATGGGAGACCCGAGCATTTTTGCGGCGGCACCCCCGGCAGTCTGTAGAAAGCCTAAAAAGTGCCCAAAACGATAGTGACAGTGCTCAAATGACATGGGGACAGCATGGGGATCGCCCCAGGAAGCATTTCTGACCCCCAGGTCACTGCTGTCAACAACGTGGTCAGAGGTATTAAGCCACTTTTACGGGCTCACAATAAAACATTTAAAAACGAAACTGAAACTATTTTCCTCTGAAATATGTTAAGGAACATCCTTTCCAGGGTAAAGACTTGTGTATAAGGTAAAATAAATAACCAAAAACAAAAATACTCCTCCACACCTTGGGCTATGTTCACAAGTAGCATTTTTTATGCGTTTTTGCACTTTTGTATTGCTTTCAACCGTGACAAATGCATTCACCGAGAAATGTCATTTTAGCATTTTACAACCTTATCTGGCCATGTGCTGTGTGACACATGCATACAGTGCTGAAAAGACATGGGAACAGCATGGGGAAGACCCCTGGAAGCATCTCTGACACCCAGGTCACTGCCTAAAAGTGTGCCCATCAGAAGTGATTCTTGCCGCATCAGAAGATGCAGACTTGCAACTATCCCCGTGCAAGTCCTTGTCCCAGGGCAGTGTTCAATTGTACCTCCCCCATTCCTTGCAATGCAAGCGCAAGTATGCAGCCTGCCACCCACCTACCCCCAGGCTTCAATACCACACTGCTTGCTTGCTTGCACTTGAAATTGGGCCTTTAAGGCATGTGGAGGCGGAATCTGGCCACCACGTCATGGCTGCGTCGGCGGCCTGGTATCAATACTCGGTCCCGAGCCGCACCGCTGCCGGGTGCTCACACACGGTCCCCAGCTGCCTGGGGGTGGCCGGGTGTCCATAAACGGTCCCCAGCCGCCCCTATTTGTCCCGGTGCGCCTTATACACAAGTGCACATACCAAAACATTACCTGTGTCCTCCCCAGTGCATTTAGTGGGAAGGACAGCTTAACCACAAACACGTGGACAAGTGAATGTGGCCAGGGAGGGTCCATCTCACTGACGCCTTCACACTGGGTTAATATTGTGGAAGCCGGGACACAGTTGGACACTGGAATGCAACACGTCCTCCAGACATAGAGGATTGCGGGTCCTGGGTCAATCAGGCTTCAACACAAAGTTCAGAAGGTAGACAGCAGCAGTGGTCGGCCTCCTACACAATGAGTAAATTATTCACGATCATGAGGCCATCCATCTCCTTAGCTTTCTGTTCCTTGGAATGCAAGCGCATATATGTAGTAGCGGCTAGGCCTGAGGTGGTCAGCGTTTTGACGCATATCCTACCTCCTCCGAGGATTGCTGGATGTTTTCCTGCTACTATCCCAGTTCAATGACTCCCGTTAAAACAAAGCTTCAGGTGATGAATGATAGATGAGGTGGTGGCAAAGGAGAAAGAGCAGGAGGAACAGGGACCATTCACATCATTATCAGGCCGGTCAACCACACATGTCTTGTAGGATATGTTTCTGTACCAAAAGGAGCGGTTCGGCTACACAGTTATAGGGCATACAGTATGTGCAATGCCTACCAAAAATTTCGAAGCACTCCAATGCCCCTTGGAAGTGACATGGAGGTCAGAGGGCCTTAACTAAACCGTTTTTTCCATTTATAGCAACTGGGTCTCCTGTATACTGTTGACCTAAGCAGTGAATGGAAGGATTTCCAAAAATTATGAGAAACTGAAATGCCCCTTGAAACAGACGTGGATTACAGCATACTAAAAACCTTTTACACATTATTGGGGAGTGGGTCTCCCTTAGTGTTCACCTATGCATTGAAAAGCAAAAGCTGACTAAAATTAGGAGGAAATGCAATGCCCGTTGGAAGAGTCGTGGAGGTTAGAGTTAATTAAAAACAACATTTCAATGTCCCTTGGGAGAGCTGTGTAGTTCAGAGTGGTTTAACAAGACAGTTATAATGCCCCTTTGAAGAGACGTGGAGGTCACATTAGTTTAACAAGACGGTTTTAATGCCCCTTGGAAGAGACGTGGAGGTCAGAGTGGTTTAACAAGATGGTTTTAATGCCCCTTGGAAGAGAAGTGGAGGTCACAGTAGCTTAACTAGACGGTTTTAATGCCCCTTGGAAGAGACGTGGAGTTCAGAGTGGTTTAACAAGACGGTTTAAATGCCCCTTGGAAGAGACATGGAGGTCACAGTAGCTTAACAAAACGGTTTTAATGCCCCTTGGAAGAGACGTGGAGATCAGAGTGGTTTAACAAGACGGTTTTAATGCCCCGTGGAAGAGACGTGGATGTCACAGTAGCTTAACAAGACAGTTTTAATGCCCCTTGGAAGAGACGTGGAGGTCAAAGTGGTTTAACAAGATGGTTTTATTGCCCCCTGGAAGAGACGCAGAGGTCACAGTAGCTTAACAAGACGGTTTTAATGCCCCTTGGAAGAGACGTGGTGTTCAGAGTGGTTTAACAAGACAGTTTAATGCCCCTTGGAAGAGACGTGGAGGTCACAGTAGCCTAACAAGATGGTTTTAATGCCCCTTGGAACAGACGTGGAGGTCTCAGTAGCTTAACAAGACGGTTTTAATGCCGCTTGGAAGAGACGTGGAGGTCAGAGTGGTTTAACAAGACGGTTTTAATGCCCCTTGGAAGAGACATAGAGGTCACAGTAGCTTAACAAGACAGTTATAATGCCCCTTGGAAGAGTCGTGGAGGTCAGAGTGGTTTAACAAGATGGTTTTAATGCCCCTTAGAAGAGACGTGGAGTTCAGAGTGGTTTAACAAGATGGTTTTAATGCCCCTTGGAAGAGACGTGGAGTTCAGAGTGGTTTAACATGATGGTTTTAATGCCCATTGGAAAAGACGTGGAGTTCAGAATGGTTTAACAAGATGGTTTTAATGCCCCGTGGAAGAGACATGGAGGTCACAGTAGCTTAAGACGTTTTTAATGCCCCTTGGAGGAGACGTGAAGTTCAAAGTGGTTTAACAAGACGGTTTTAATGCCCCGTGGAAGAGACGTGGAGGTCACAGTAGCTTAACAAGATGGTTTTAATGCCCCTTGGAAGAGACGTGGAGGTCATAGTGATTTAACAAGACGGTTTTAATGCCCCTTGGAAGAGACGTGGATGTCACAGTAGCTTAACAAGACGGTTTTAATGGCCCTTGGAAGAGACGTGGAGGTCAGAGTGGTTTAACAAGACGGTTTTAATGCCTCTTGGAAGAGACGTGAAGTTCAGAGTGGTTTAGCAAGGCAGTTTTCATGCCCCTTGGAAGAGACGTGGAGTTCAGAGTGGTTTATCAAGATGGTTTTAATGCCCCTTGGAACAGATGTGGAGGTCACAGTAGCTTAACAAGGCAGTTTTAATGCCCCTTGGAAGAGACGTGGAGTTCAGAGTGGTTTAACAAGACGGTTTTAATGCCCCTTGGAAAAGACGTGTAGTTCAGAGTGGTTTAACAAGATGGTTTTAATGCCCCTTGGAAGAGACGTGGAGGTCACAGTAGCTTAACAAGACGGTTTTAATGCCTCTTGGAAGAGACGTGGGGGTCAGAGTGGTTTAACAAGACGGTTTTAATTCCCCTTGGAAAAGACGTGGATGTCACAGTAGCTTAACAAGACGGTTTTAATGGCCCTTGGAAGAGACGTGGAGGTCAGAGTGGTTTAACAAGACGGTTTTAATGCCCCTTGGAAGAGACGTGGATGTCACAGTAGCTTAACAAGACGGTTTTAATGGCCCTTGGAAGAGACCTGGAGGTCACAGTAGCTTAACAAGACAATTTTAGTGCCCCTTGTAAGAGATGTGGAGGTCAGAGTGGTTTAACAAGACGGTTTTAATGCCCCTTGGAAGAGACATGGAGTTCAGAGTGGTTTAACAAGATGGTTTTAATGCCCCTTGGAACAGACGTGGAGGTCACAGTAACTTAACAAGACTGTTTTAATGCCCCTTGGAAGAGACGTGGAGTTCAGAGTGGTTTAGCAAGACGGGTTTAATGCCCCTTGGAAGAGACGTGGAGTTCAGAGTGGTTAAACTAGACGGTTTTAATGCCCCTTGGAAGAGACGTGGAGGTCACAGTAGCTTAACAAGACGGTTTTAATGCCCCTTGGAAGAGACGTGGAGTTCAGAGTGGTTTAACAAGACGGTTTTAATGCCCCTTGGAAGAGCCGTGGAGGTCACAGTAGCTTAACAAGACGGTTTTAATGCCCCTTGGAGGAAACGTGGAGTTCAGAGTGGTTTAACAAGACGGTTTTAATGCCCATTGGAAGAGACGTGGAGTTTAGAGTGGTTTAACAAGATGGTTCTAATGCCCCTTGGAAGAGACGTGGAGGTCACAGTAGCTTAACAAGACGGTTTTAATGCCCCTTGGAAGAGACGTGGAGTACAGAGTGGTTTAACAAGATGGTTTTAATGCCCCTTGGAAGAGACGTGGAGGTCACACTAGCTTAACAATACAGTTTTAATGTCCCTTGGAAGAGACGTGGAGTTCAGAGTGGTTTAACAAGACGGTTTTAATGCCCCTTGGAAGAGACGTGGAGGTCACAGTAGCTTAACAAGACGGTTGTAATGCCCCTTTGAAGAAACGTGGAGGACAGAGTGTTTTAATAAGATGGTTTTAATGCCCCTTGAAAGAGACGTGGAGTTCAGAGTGGTTTAACAAGACAGTTTTATTGCCCCTTGGAAGAGACGTGGAGTTCAGAGTGGTTTAACAAGACGGTTTAATGCCCCTTGGAGGAGATGTGGAGGTCACAGTAGCTTAACAAGACGGTTTTAATGCCCCTTGGAAGAGACGTGGAGGTCAGAGTGGTTTAACAAGATGGTTTTTATGTCCCTTGGAAGAGACGTGGAGGTCACAGTAGCTTAATAAGACGGTTTTAATGCCCCTTGGAAGAGACGTGGAGGACAGAGTGGTTTAACAAGATGGTTTTAATGCCCCTTGAAAGAGACGTGGAGTTCAGAGTGGTTTAACAAGACAGTTTTATTGCCCCTTGGAAGAGACGTGGAGTTCAGAGTGGTTTAACAAGACAGTTTTAATGCCCCTTGGAGGAGACGTGGAGGTCACAGTGGCTTAACAACACCGTTTTAATGCCCCTTGGAAGAGACGTGGAGTTCAGAGTGGTTTAACAAGACAATTTTAATTTCCCTTGGAAGAGACGTGGAGATCACAGTAGCTTAACAAGACGGTTTTAATGCCCCTTGGAAGAGACGTGGAGGTCAGAGTGGTTTAACAAGACCATTTTAATGCCCCTTGGAAGAGACATGGATGTCACAGTAGCTTAACAAGACGGTTTTAATGCCATTGGAAGAGACGTGGAGGTCAGAGTGGTTTAACAAGACGGTTTTAATGCCCCTTGGAAGAGACGTGAAGTTCAGAGTGGTTTAACAAGACAGTTTTCATGCCCCTTGGAAGAGACGTGGAGTTTAGAGTGGTTTATCAAGACGGTTTTAATGCCCCTTGGAACAGACGTGGAGGTCACAGTAGCTTAACAAGGCAGTTTTAATGCCTCTTGTAAGAGACGTGGAGTTCAGAGTGGTTTAACCAGATGATTTTAATGCCCCTTGGAAGAGACGTGGAGGTCACAGTAGCTTAACAATACGGTTTTAATGCCCCTTGGAAGAGACGTGGAGTTCAGAGTGGTTTAACAAGACAGTTTTATTGCCCCTTGGAAGAGACGTGGAGTTCAGAATGATTTAACAAGACGGGTTTAATGCCCCTTGGAAGAGACGTGGAGTTCAGAGTGGTTAAACTAGATGGTTTTAATGCCCCTTGGAAGAGACGTGGAGGTCACAGTAGCTTAACAAGACGGTTTTAATGCCCCTTGGAAGAGACGTGGAGGTCACAGTAGCTTAACAAGACGGTTTTAATGCCCCTTGGAAGAGACGTGGAGGTCAGAGTGGTTTAAAAAGACGGTTTTAATGCCCCTCGGAAGAGACGTGGAGTTCAGAGTGGTTTAACAAGATGGTTTTAATGTCACTTGGAAGAGACGTGGAGTTTAGAGTGGATTAACAAGATCGTTTTAATGCCCCTTGGAAGAGACGTGGAGGTCACAGTAGCTTAACAATACGGTTTTAATGCCCCTTGGAAGAGACGTGGAGTTCAGAGTGGTTTAACAAGACAGTTTTATTGCCCCTTGGAAGAGACGTGGAGTTCAGAATGATTTAACAAAACGGGTTTAATGCCCCTTGGAAGAGACGTGGAGTTCAGAGTGGTTAAACTAGATGGTTTTAATGCCCCTTGGAAGAGACGTGGAGGTCACAGTAGCTTAACAAGACGGTTTTAATGCCCCTTGGAAGAGACGTGGAGGTCACAGTAGCTTAACAAGACGGTTTTAATGCCCCTTGGAAGAGACGTGGAGGTCAGAGTGGTTTAAAAAGACGGTTTTAATGCCCCTCGGAAGAGACGTGGAGTTCAGAGTGGTTTAACAAGATGGTTTTAATGTCACTTGGAAGAGACGTGGAGTTTAGAGTGGATTAACAAGATCGTTTTAATGCCCCTTGGAAGAGACGTGGAGGTCACAGTAGCTTAACAAGACAGTTTTAATGCCCCTTGGAAGAGACGTGGAGTTCAAAGTGGTTTAACAAGACGGTTTTAATGCCCCTTGGAAGAGACATGGAGTTCAGAGAGGTTTAACAAGACGGTTTTAATGCCCCTTGGAAGAGACGTGGAGGTCACAGTAGCTTAACAAGACGCTTTTAATGCCCCTTGGAAGAGACGTGGAGTTCAGAGTGGTTTAAAAAGACGGTTTTAATGCCCCTTGGAACAGACGTGGAGGTCACAGTAGCCTAACAAGACTGTTTTAATGCCCCTTGGAAGAGACGTGGAGTTCAGAGTGGTTTAACAAGACAGTTTTAATGCCCCTTGGAAGAGACGTGGAGGTCACAGTAGCTTAACAAGACTGTTTTAATGCCCCTTACAAGAGCCATGCAGTACAACATATTAAAAACATTATTCCCATTATTGGAGAGTGGGTCTCCCATAGTCTTTGCCTATGCCTTCCAAGCAAAAGCTGCCAAAAATTAGGACGGAGGAACGGAGGAACTTGCAATGTCCCTTACAAGAGCCATGCAGTACAGCATATTAAAAACATTATTCCCGTTATTTGGGAGTGTGTCTCCCATAGTCTTTGCCTATGCCTTCCAAGCAAAAGCTGCCAAAAATTAGGACGGAGGAACTTGCAATGCCCCTTACAAGAGCCATGCAGTACAGCATATTAAAAACATTATTCCCATTATTGGGGAGTGGGACTCACATAGTCTTTGCCTATGCCTTCCAAGCAAAAGCTGCCAAAAATCAGGACGGAGGAACTTGCAATGCTGGCAACACGGGCCACGGTCACCCTGGTGGTATAGTGGTGGTGGAGGCTGGGATAAGGTGAAGAGCAAAAAACAGCCGAAATGAGGAAGCGAATACCCATGTGTGGGTGTGAAGCAGTGCATGTGAATACACCTCCCAAAATAACACAGTGGATTTGACTTTATGTTACTCTGTTGTCATTTGGTGGTGATGAGAAGTCTGGCCCAATCCAGCCCTTGTTCATTTTGATAAGGGTCAGCTTGTCAGCATTGTCAGTTGACAGGCGAGTGCACTTATCAGTTAACATTCCCCCAGCGGCACTAAAAACACGCTCCAATAACACGCTAGCGGCAGGGCAGGCAGGACCTCCAAGGCGTACAGAGCGAGTTCATTCCAAGTGTCCAGCCTGGATACCCAATAATTAAAAGGCACAGAGGAATCATGGAGGACGCTGGTACGGTCGGCAAGGTACTCCCTCACCATCTTTTGAAATTTACCACTCCTTGTGAGAGTACCCCGTGCCTCAGGGCCTGTAAACTGGGCGGGTCTCAGAAAACTGTCCCAGAACGTTGACAGTGTTCCCCTGCCTCTGCTGGATTGGAGTTGCGTCTCTCTCGCCTGTACGCCTTGGTTTGGCAACGAACTGTGAGCTCTGCCGCTAGAGTGTTCAGATGGGAATTTTTTTAACAGTTCTGCAGCAAGGGCCTTCTGGTACTGCCCCATTTTTGTAGACCTCTCCACCTCAGTAATAAGAGAGTGAAAGTTCTCCTTGTAGCGGGGATCTAAAAGTGTCACCAACCAGTAATGACTGTAACCCAACATTTTGACAACGCGAGGGTCACGGTTAAGGCAGCGTAACATAAAGTCAGCCATGCGTGCCAGACTGGTAACGGGCAAGACTTCCGTGTCCTCACCCAGATGACGACTGACCATGCTCTCCTCCTCCTTCTCCTCCTCCTCCCCTCTGTCCTCAGGCCACCCACATTGAACCGACGGTATGACAGCTGTACAGGTACTACCGTCTACAGCGCATGAGCGCATGATACCAGCTCCTGTTCTTCCTCCTCATCCTCCTCCTCTCCCTCATTGTCCCCCAATGCACGTTGGGATGAGATGAGGCTGGGCTGTGTGTAATCGCCCGCTGCGGCTTCTTGATCCATCTCATTATACTCTGGCTGCAATGCCTCCTCTTTAATTCTTTGCAGAGAGCGTTGCAAAAGACAGACAAGTGGGATGCTGACGCTAATGATGGCGTCATCGCCACTCACCATCTTGGTGGACTCCTCAAAGTTTGTCAGGATGGTACATATGTCAGACATCCAGGTCCACTCCTGAGGTCTTATGTGTGGAGTCTGACCTGAATATCGACGGCTTTGTTGCAGCTGGTACTCCAGAACTGCTCTGTTCTGCTCACAAATCCTTTGCAACATGTGGAGGGTAGAGTTCCAATGTGTGGGGACATCACACACCAGTCGGTGTGCCGGAAGCCGCAAACACAGCAAGGGCGGCAGAAGCTGTAGCCGACTTGCGAAAATGAGCTGACAGGCGGCGTACTTTGACGAGCAGATCTGGCAACTCGGGGTACGATTTAAGAAACCGCTGAACCAATGGTTGCTCGCCTTCTGTCTGCGGCCACCACACTGCTTCTTCCTGCTTGTTGGGGTACTCTGCCTCCCTCCCCCTGTGTGCTGCTGGCCTCGCTCTGCGTGTCCTCCTGCCACGTTGAGTCAGTTACTAGATCATCCACCACCTCCTCCTCTTCCACTTCCACACCATGGTCCTCCTCCTCACTTCGTGGCAATTGTGTCTCGTCATCGTCCACCTCTTGTGACAAATTGCCAGCGTCGCCTTCCTGTGGCCGTGGCTGTTCAAATATTTGGCCATCACTACATGAGATCTCCTCTTCTGCCACTTCAAGCGGAGCAGGCGAGGGGCCCAAATATGGAAATGGACCAGTGAACAGCTCTTCAGAGTGTCCAACTGTGGGATCAGTTGCTGTCTGACTACACTCGCCATGGTGGGAGGAAGGAGCATCAGGGTGAGGAGGAGTATGCGGTCGAGACTCACGGCTACTAACACTTGACCATGTGGAAGACAGACCGGAGGTGGTGGTGCCCAGGTGACTGGAAGTATTATCTGCTATCTAATTAATAACCTGTTCACACTGATCAGTTCGCAATAGTGGTGTTGTTGTGTGCTTCCATAGTAATTCGGTCAAGAAGTGGGAGCAAGAAGATGTGGCTGTTGGTTGTGGCACATTTTCACCTTGGCCACGGCCCCGTCCTCTTCACGCACCATCACCAGAAAATCCAGTTCCACGTCTCTTGCCACGCGCCTTGCCCATTGTAAATGAAGTAAAATAGCTTACACTCGCACTATCAATGGCAAAAGGGTAATAAAAAGGAGATTTGAACCGTGGAAGAGGAAAACCCCAGTTCTATTTCTCTGGCCTACACCAGAATCTTTTAAACAGATATATTTGTGTCTGAACAGTCAGCGAGACACTGAAACTGTCTTTTTTTTATGCAAAAAGGTGGATTACAACCAGATTTGAACCGTGGAAGAGGAAAACCACAGTTCTAGTTATCTGGCCTACACCAGATTCTTTTAAACAGATATATTTGTGTCTGAATAGTCAGCGAGACACTCAATGTTTTTTTTTATTTAAAAAAGGCAAAAAAATGGATAATACAGAGATTTGAACCGTGGAAGAGGAAAACCACAGTTCTAGTTATCTGGCCTACACCAGACTCTTTTAAACAGATATATTTGTGTCTGAACAGTCAGCGAGACACTCAAAATGTTTTTTTTTATGGAAAAAAGGCAAAAAAGTGGATAATACAGAGATTTGAACCGTTGAACTGCAAAACCACAGTTCTAGTTATCTGGCCTACACCAGAGTCTTTTAAACAGATATATTTGTGTTTGAACACTCACAGACACACTCAATTTTTTTTTTTTGGGGGGGGGAAATACCGAAAGGTTAATAACACGGGTATTTGTACAGTCTGACTGAAGGGAAAAAAAAAAAAGAGGATTTATATGAAAAAAAAAGGATTTTTCCTGGCCCCTGAGACCTGGGGCTAAGTCTAGCAATTTGAAAGGCAGCACACAGGACTGTAATGTAGTGTTTGTTTTTATAACCACTGCGTCTCCTATACAGCCTGCCTGCCTGCTGCCTGATATCTGGGATGGATATTAGTCCTGAGATGGACTGTTTGTTTGATTTTGCAGGCTTTAGAGACCCTACACTACCTATTTCGCAGTATAAATCTCTTCCTAACTCAGCAGCACTCTCCCTACACCGTCTGATCTGGAGCGACTGTGTCCAAGATGGCGACTCCCGGTTTTATATACTCGAGGTGACGGTGTGCGGCCAGCCAATCACTGTAATTCCCAGAACCAACATGGCTGTGGCATTACAGTGACTGGCTGGCAATCCCTGCATGTTCATTGGCTCGGTAAAGAGCGCCAAACATGCAGGGCGGAGACCCGAGCTCCCGCCCGAGTAATCCGGAAATGCTCGGTGCTCGCCGAACATCCCGAGTAGTGAGATGCTCGGGCGAGTACCGAGCAGTGTCGAGCATGCTCGCTCAACACTAATGACTATGTAATGGAACCCTGCAGAAAATTTAGCCCATCAACATTATTTATATGACTGTATAGTCCTTTAAAGATAAGCCAATTGAACCTTTTATGACCCCAAAGCACTGATCCAGCAGCGAGAAATTGTGTTTTGAAGTTGTGTCATTGGGGCATGACGAGCACCATCCTCTGGCTGTTGGGCAGGTCAATGGCCAAGTACCTGAGCAAACAATCTGATAATCGGCCAAGGAAGGGTGGTGAAAAGTAGGAAATACAGTGTGAAGCTGAGAAGCTGGAAGTGCATTATCACATCCCAATGCACTTCCAGACGCAACTTCAAACTACGACTTCTCGCTGCTGAAGCAGCACTTTGGGGTCATAAAGGGATCAACTGTCTTATCTTTTACATGGCTACAGAATTATATTTATGGTTTTGGTGGTATGGGGGAGTGTAAATGTTTCTGACATGAATCCTTTAACCATTAACCCCTGATACATGAGCAAAATGCGAAACTCAATTCACTATAAATCATGACATCCTCTTATGCATGTTATATTTGTGTCTTCCATTGTAATAGTGGTCTACAGTATGTGTCTCTTTTCTTGCAGTATAGTCTTGTCACCTCTGAAGTTTCAACAAAATGTTTTATCTTGCACAAGATGAAAAGACGACTTTTGGGTCAGGAATGTGATTTATTGCTTGTCTAGATCTATGACTAAAAGGTAGAGATAGTGACACTAATTTAGAATTCATTGCAGACCAGTGTTCTGTTCTGACATTTAGAGGTCACAGTAATAGGTTAATATTGAGAAGAGAGAGGTGTTTTGATTTGTACTTTTTCTAAAGAAACTGATGTCATGTTTTGTATTATTTCTTTAATATTTGATCAGTAGCTTAGCTACTGGGGGGCAGAGGGGGCGGTCATTCTGGGCCCCGTCACATGGAGGGGGCCCTCCATTAGAAAAAGCATCACCTGTAAGTCTCTAATTATAACTGCACTGTAATCTCTGATATTTTCTTCAGGACCGGTATCTACCACTATATAATCACAATATGGCGGTAATATCAGTGTTGGTCTTCGTGTAGAGATTTAGTATCAGTAACAGCGCCATCATCTGCTGATACTTGATTTATCAGCTGCATCTTTTTGTATTCTTTTTTTGAAGTAGTAAAACATTACAAAAACTATATAAATTGGTCTATTCCCTGTTCATGACAGATATGTCATGCTCATCTTGTGGGTACCTCATTTACATGCAAGATGAACAGCAGGAGGCCCTACGATATTCATAGTCAGTCAGGCTTCAAAGTCCTAATTTAAAAGGGTTGTCCAGTAGCGTAGCTACCGGGGGGTGTCAGAGGATGAGTATTTTTTCTCAGGATTGGGAGACAAAACCAGGTGAGGAACAATTAGAGAAAAGGTATAATAGAAACAAGTCACCAATTCTGTATTTATCACCCACTCTTGGTTTTGGCTCCTACTCCTGAGAAAAAATACTGACCAAATACTGATAGTGGGGGCCGTGGCCTTAGGGTGCGCCACCATAGCTGTAATCAGGATTACCTGGTTAGGGGCCCACTCTGAAGCTTCGCTCCCCCTGACCCAAACCCCTAGCTACGCCTTTGTATTTGATCAAGAATCTAGGAGGAGTCCAAAAAGAACCTCTTTGGGGCTTATGTGTCTCAGTACATATGTGCAAATTCCTAATAATCTTTATTAGGTGGCTTATTACTGGTTTGCGTTATAATCCAGACATTTAGACAACATTGGTCATCAGATAAAAAAATTCTAATTTTTCATGTTTAAATGCTTTATTGGGGTTTTATGTATCCTACATTTTTTTGCATTGTTTTCATTTTATAAAGTATATAGTCTTATTCTACATTGGGCGTGCATGTTTCAATTTGTTACATTTGTTTGTGCTTTCTCTGTAACAAACACACTAGCATACTAACACACGAGACACACTTTTGCAGGCATCATTAACAGACAACACACATCCTGCACACTAAAGCCCCCGTCACACTAAGCGAGATCACTAGCGAGATCGCTGATGAGTCACAAGTTTTGTGACGCAACAGCGACCTCAGTAGCGATCTCGCTACGTTTGACACTTAGCAGCGACCAGGCCCCTGCTGTGAGATCGCTGGTCGTGTCGGAATGGTCTGGACATTTCTTTGATCGTTGAGGCCCCGCTGGGTAGCATGCATCGGTGAGTTTGACACCTTACCAACGACCTTGTTAACGACTCAGACACAGAAACACATAGGCGTGCATCGTTATACAGATCGTTACGGGTCGCCGCATCGTTGCTGCGTCGTTGGGAAGATCTGACTGTTTGACATCTCACCAGCGACCACATAGCGACGCAGCAACGATCCCTGACAGGTCGTATCGTTGTCGGGATCGCTGTAGCGTCGCTCAGTGTGACGGGGCCTTTACACACCGACACATCACTAACACATGATGCACTCATCACTAACACACCACTTAAAACACTAATTTTTAAAATGTAAACTTGTCATCATATTTATATTAAATCTGGTACTTTAATCCCTCCCCTACATGGCCAATTTACATTTGTGCATTTTCGTTTTTCCTCCCCTCCTTCCAAGAACCTTACGGTAACTTTTTATTTTTCTGTCCTCATTGACATAGACATATTTTTTTGTGGAAAGAGTCTTCCTTTTGAATGACATCATTCATTTTACCACACAGTGTACTGGAAAATGTGGAAAAAAATCCAAGTGTGATGTAATTGCACAAAAAAACACAATTCTAACATTGTATTTTTGGAATTGTTTGGTAAAAATGACTTGTCAATATGATTCTCCTCATCAGTTTGATTACAGTGATACCAAACTTTTTAAAATTATGTTAATGGTGAAAACCCCAAATAAAGTTTTAAAAAAAAATTATTTAAGTGCATTGCCATTTTCTGAGACCCATACCGTTTTCATTTTTCAGTTCATGGATCAGTGCAAGGGCATATTTTTTGCCAGGAGAACCGATATTTTTATTGATATCATTTTGGCATAGATATAACATTTTAACCGCTTCTTATTGCATTTTTTTCTGGTGTTGTGATGACCACAAACCCCAACAATTTTGAGATTTAGATTTTTTTTCTGTTTACGGTGTTTACCGATTGGGTTAATTATTTTTATTTTTTGATAGATCAGACTTCTCTGGTTATGGAGATACCACATGTGTATTTTTTTAAATCTTTATCTTTAATGGGGAAAAGGTGGGTGACTTACATTTCTATGTGTTTTTAATTTTTTGCATATTTTTGAAAACTTTTTTTTTTCTACTTTCGACTGCATTTATTAGCCTCCTTAGGGGACTTGAACATGCGATCGTCGGATCGCTTATACTATATACAGAAGTACCGCCCAAAGACTGGGTTTCAAATGATCTCTGTGATGGCAGGCATGGGGTCCTTTAACAGACCCCCGGCTGTCATAGCAACTGATCAGCATGATCATGGGGAGTCGATGGGCGCATAGAATAACGTGTCTCTTCAGGGATTAACAGCGGCAGGTTTACAGTAGCAGCCAGAGCTCCACTTCACCCGCAGCTGTTAGAGGCAGATCCTGGCTGTAACACACAGCCATTATCTGCCATGTATGGGGCGGGCTCAGCCTGTGAGCCTGCTCCATGCACCTACTCATCAGTTGCGTCATATATTTACTGTGGATGTCAGGAAAGGGTAAATTGTAAACAGTGATTTTTGGTCTGTCTACATTTTACTCTTTGCTTGTAATGTAAAACAACTCACTATTAGATTTTCTAGATTATGAAATGTTAGTGGAACAATATTTCATAAAATTGATTTTTAATGATGTACATGGACACTCATGTTGCATAACTTCTACAAAACTCTGACTTCTAAATTCTGCAGCTATTTATTTACCTCTGTTAACGTGTTTGGTCATTTTCTATTCTACCCAAGGAACACAATAGATGGGTTAGAGATGTGGCATAAGTTTAGTTTCCTTCAATGAGCATATAATTAGATTTAAAGGATTTATTTTAATTTTAAAAGATTTAAAAATAAATTATATGATGCAGGGTTTTTTTTCTTGCAGAAACATAGATTTTATATGTAAAATATCTAATCTAAAATAACAGTTGTTAGATTTCTGACAAAAAAATCCTAAGGAGTTCTGACAGTATGACTGATGACTAATGATGTGCAAATCATTCCCAAATCGATCTGTCAAAATGCTTTACATATCAGCAAAAGGAATAAATGAGCACATTGCAAAGATGATTATGTACAGTCAAGATGTGCAACCACCCCAACGATGAGATACTGTTAAGTCATAATTAGAGATGAGCGTTGTTCGACTCGAACTGTTCGCCAATCTCAAATTCGAGCTGTTTTGGGCGGTGTTCGAGCCGTTCGGCGAACACGAACGATTTGAGAAAAATTCGTCTGTTCGAGGTTATGTTCGATAACTGTTCGTGCACCAAAATCATAACTGGATTTTTTCCCAGTAATGCTGAAAATTAATGTTAATACGCAGTTTGAGTGTACAGCGGGGCGGGGAGAGGGGCAGGGGATAGATCTCTGCAGGAATAATGAAGATCTCCATTTTTTTTTCTCTTTCCCGCATTTACAGTGGGGAGGTGCAATTTGTCAGCCTATCAGCAGCGCACACACGGAGCGAAGTGCTTTTTTTCACACAAGCAAGGGCATGTGTCATTGGCAGTGTATGTCACATGTCCTTGCCCTATAAGACCCAGCCATTTTCCCCGTCGCCACCATTTTCTCACTGCTGCAGCTGCGTGTTAGACGGCACCGCTGTTGCTGTGTGCGCTATACCTTGTTAATTTCAAGCCAATTTTCGCACAAATCTACAGATAGCTTGGGAGTAGGGAATAGTTGTGATTGCAGTCCTTTTAAGGACTAGGTTACAGCATTTCCTACGACTTTTATCAGGCAGGTCTGTGCTCTTAAATAGACAGGTTGGGAGTAAAGACTAATTGTAATTGCAGTCCTTTTCAGGGCTAGGTTACATCAGTTCCTATCAGTTTTTGCCAGGCAGGTCTGTGCCAGTGCTGTGCAAGTTTTTTTTCACAGCATTTGGCTAAATCTAGCAAAGCTAATCCTTTTTGGCCTATTGCAGAGTGTGTTAGTCAGTGGAGTAGCCTATCTGTGTTGCAAGCTACACCACCTGTGTATAGAATACCAATTTTTTTACTGCACCTAGTGAAGTAAAACCTTTTGGGCATAGCATCATTCTATTAGTCCATCTATACTGACCTCCATCAGGTTGCAAATTAAAAATAATTTTTATCTGCATCTAGCTCTGAAAAAATATTTGGCCTTCTAGCAGTGTGTGGGACTTGTTCTATTAGTCCATCTATACTGACCTCCATCAGGTTGCAAATTAAAAATATTTTTTATCTGCATCAAGCTCTGAAAAAATATTTGGCCTTCTAGCAGTGTGTGGGACTTGTTCTATTAGTCCATCTATACTGACCTCCATCAGGTTGCAAATTAAAAATAATTTTTATCTGCATCTAGCTCTGAAAAAATATTTGGCCTTCTTGCAGTGTGTGGGACTTGTTCTATTAGTCCATCTATACTGACCTCCATCAGGTTGCAAATTGAATATAATTTTTTTCTGCATCTAACCCAGACAATAGTTTTGGCCTAATACCACAGTTTGGCCACTCAGCTCTGCTTGGTTCCCATCCATTGTATTTTTGTGCAAACAACTCCAGAGTTGTGAATTAGTTAACCACCAAAATGAGTGGAAAAAGGCCTGCTGCTGGTGGAAAGGGGAATAGGCGTGTTGGGAAGGGGAAAAAAGGTTGTGTCTGTGGGGTAGGTGTTAAAGCAACAGTAACATCTGCAGAAGAAAGACCATCTTCCAGCCAAACTAAAATGTCTACTTCTTTGAGCGGACAATGTGATAAGATCCCTTTCTTACGGCCAAGCCAATCGCTGCAAATTCCAGGTGAGGCACAAAAACAGCAGGTGCTTCAACGGATATCAAGTGCTCCTTTAAGTGAGCTCTCCTCCACATCAACTTCAACATCACAAATACTCCAGTCCTCAGAGGTGTCACCCCAATCACACTTGCTTCCTCACAGCTCTCAAATCTCCAGCTGCCCGTCTGAGTATGAGGTAGAACAGATGGTTGAGTCTGCAGAGCTGTTTACTCATACTATAGCCTGGGAATCAGAAGTCGGCTCCAGCGCTTCTGTGAATCCAGACGAGGAAATGATCTGCACTGATGCCCAGAATCTTTATGAGTCGGATCCAGGACCAGACGCAGAAGGTTCTGACCATAATGTAGACCCTCATTCCCAAACTGTAACTCCTGTTGGTGAAGACAATGAGGAAGACGATGATGAGACTCAAATACCCGATTGGAGCGACAACTTTAGTTTTTTGTCAGGGCAGGAACAGGTTGGCTCTGAGGACGATGGGTGTGATAACACAGAGGGTGATAATGATGAGGTTGGAGATCCCACTTACTGTCAACCCACAGTCAGTCAAGAGATGAGGTTAGCAGTAGAGATGAGCGTTGTTCTACTCGAACTGTTCGCCAATCTCAAATTCGAGCTGTTTTGGGCGGTGTTCGAGCCGTTCGGCGAACACGAACAATTTGAGAAAAATTCGGCTGTTCGAGGTTATGTTCGATAACTGTTCGTGCACCAAAATCATAACTGGATTTTTTCTCAGTAATGATGAAAATTAATGTTAATACGCAGTTTGAGTGTACAGCGGGGTGGGGGGAGGGGCAGGGGATGGATCTCTGCAGGAATAATGAAGAACTCCATTTTTTTTTCTCTTTCCCGCATTTACAGTGGGGAGGTGCAATCTGTCAGCCTATCAGCAGCGCACACACGGAGCGAAGTGCTTTTTTTCACACAAGCAAGGGCATGTGTCATTGGCAGTGTATGTCACATGTCCTTGCCCTATAAGACCAAGCCATTTTCCCCGTTGCCACCATTTTCTCACTGCTGCAGCTGCGTGTTAGACGGCACCGCTGTTGCTGTGTGCGCTATACCTTGTTAATTTCAAGCCAATTTTCGCACAAATCTACAGATAGCTTGGGAGAAGGGAATAGTTGTGATTGCAGTCCTTTTAAGGACTAGGTTACAGCATTTCCTACGACATTTATCAGGCAGGTCTGTGCTCTTAAATAGATAGATTGTGGGAGTAAAGACTAATTGTAATTGGAGTCCTTTTCAGGACTAGGTTACATCAGTTCCTATCAGTTTTTGCCAGGCAGGTCTGTGCCAGTGCTGTGCAAGTTTTTTTCACAGCATTTGGCTGAATCTAGCAAAGCTAATCCTTTTTGGCCTATTGCAGAGTGTGTTAGTCAGTGGAGTAGCCTATCTGTGTTGCAAGATATACCACCTGTGTATAGAATACCAATTTTTTTACTGCACCTAGTGAAGTAAAATCTTTTGGGCATAGCATCATTCTATTAGTCCATCTATACTGACCTCCATCAGGTTGCAAATTGAATATAATTTTTTTCTGCATCTAGCTCTGAAAAAATATTGGGCTTCTAGCTGTGTGTGGGACTTGTTGTATTAGTCCATCTATACTGACCTCCATCAGGTTGCAAACTGAATATATTTTTTTCTGCATCTACCTCTGAAAAAATATTGGGCTTCTAGCTGTGTGTGGGACTTGTTCTATTAATCCATCTATACAGACCTCCATCAGGTTGCAAACTGAATATATTTTTTTCTGCATCTACCTCTGAAAAAATATTGGGCTTCTAGCTGTGTGTGGGACTTGTTGTATTACTCCATCTATACTGACCTCCATCAGGTTGCAAACTGAATATATTTTTTTCTGCATCTACCTCTGAAAAAATATTGGGCTTCTAGCTGTGTGTGGGACTTGTTCTATTAATCCATCTATACAGACCTCCATCAGGTTGCAAACTGAATATATTTTTTTCTGCATCTACCTCTGAAAAAATATTGGGCTTCTAGCTGTGTGTGGGACTTGTTGTATTAGTCCATCTATACTGACCTCCATCAGGTTGCAAACTGAATATATTTTTTTCTGCATCTACCTCTGAAAAAATATTGGGCTTCTAGCTGTGTGTGGGACTTGTTCTATTAATCCATCTATACAGACCTCCATCAGGTTGCAAACTGAATATATTTTTTTCTGCATCTACCTCTGAAAAAATATGTGGCCTTCTAGCAGTGTGTGGGACTTTCTCTATTAGTCCATCTATACTGACCTCCATCAGGTTGCAAACTGAATATAATTTTTTTCTGCATCTAGCTCTGAAAAAATATTTGGCCTTCTAGCAGTGTGTGGGACTTTCTCTATTAGTCCATCTATACTGACCTCCATCAGGTTGCAAATTAAAAATAATTTTTATCTGCATCTACAGTACCTCTGAAAAAATATTTGGGCTTCTAGCTGTGTGTGGGACTTGTTCTATTAGTCCATCTATACTGACCTCCATCAGGTTGCAAATTGAATATAATTTTTATCTGCATCTAGCTCTGAAAAAATATTTGGCCTTCTAGCAGTGTGTGGGACTTTCTCTATTAGTCCATCTATACTGATCTCCATCAGGTTGCAAATTGAATATAATTTTTATCTGCATCTAGCTCTGAAAAAATATTTGGCCTTCTAGCAGTGTGTGGGACTTTCTCTATTAGTCCATCTATACTGACCTCCATCAGGTTGCAAATTAAAAATAATTTTTATCTGCATCTACCTCTGAAAAAATATTTGGGCTTCTAGCTGTGTGTGGGACTTGTTCTATTACTCCATCTATACTGACCTCCATCAGGTTGCAAACTGAATATATTTTTTTCTGCATCTACCTCTGAAAAAATATTGGGCTTCTAGCTGTGTGTGGGACTTGTTGTATTAGTCCATCTATACTGACCTCGATCAGGTTGCAAATTAAAAATAATTTTTATCTGCATCTACAGTACCTCTGAAAAAATATTTTGCTTCTAGCTGTGTGTGGGACTTGTTCTATTAGTCCATCTATACTGACCTCCATCAGGTTGCAAATTGAATATAATTTTTATCTGCATCTAGCTCTGAAAAAATATTTGGCCTTCTAGCAGTGTGTGGGACTTTCTCTATTAGTCCATCTATACTGACCTCCATCAGGTTGCAAATTAAAAATAATTTTTATCTGCATCTAGCTCTGAAAAAATATTTGGCCTTCTAGCAGTGTGTGGGACTTTCTCTATTAGTCCATCTATACTGACCTCCATCAGGTTGCAAATTAAAAATAATTTTTATCTGCATCTACCTCTGAAAAAATATTTGGGCTTCTAGCTGTGTGTGGGACTTGTTCTATTAATCCATCTATACAGACCTCCATCAGGTTGTAAACTGAATATAATTTTTTTCTGCATCTAGCTCTGAAAAAATATTTGGCCTTCTAGCAGTGTGTGGGACTTGTTCTATTAGTCCACCTATACTGACCTCCATCAGGTTGCAAATTCAAAATAATTTTTTGTCTGCATCTAGGTCTGAAAAAATATTTGGCCTTCTAGCAGTGTGTGGGACTTTCTCTATTAGTCCATCTATACTGACCTCCATGAGGTTGCAAACTGAATAAAAATTTTTTCTGCATCTACCTCTGAAAAAATATTTGGGCTTCTAGCTGTGTGTGGGACTTGTTCTATTAGTCCAGCTATACTGACCTCCATCAGGTTGCAAATTGAATATAATTTTTTTCTGCATCTAACCCAGCCAATAGTTTTGGCCTAATACCACAGTTTGGCCACTCAGCTCTGCTCGGTTCCCATCCATTGTTTTTTTGTGCAAACAACTCCAGAGTTGTGAATTAGTTAACCACCAAAATGAGTGGAAAAAGGCCTGCTGCTGGTGGAAAGGGGAATAGGCGTGTTGGGAAGGGGAAAAATGGTTGTGTCCGTGGGGTAGGTGTTAAAGCAACAGTAACATCTGCAGAAGAAAGACCATCTTCCAGCCAAACTAAAATGTCTACTTCTTTTAGCGGACAATGTGATAAGATCCCTTTCTTACGGCCACGCCAATCACTACAAATTCCAGATGAGGCACAAAAACAGCAGGTGCTTCAACGGATATCAAGTGCTCCTTTAAGTGGGCTCTCCTCCACATCAACTTCAACATCACAAATACTCCAGTCCTCAAAGGTGTCACCCCAATCGCACTTGCTTCCTCACAGCTCCCAAATCTCCAGCTGCCCGTCTGAGTATGAGGTAGAACAGATGTTTGAGTCTGCAGAGCTGTTTACTCATACTATAGCCTGGGAATCAGAGGTCGACTCCAGCGCTTCTGTGAATCCAGACGAGGAAATGATCTGCACTGATGCCCAGAATCTTTATGAGTCGGATCCAGGACCAGACGCAGAAGGTTCTGACCATAATGTAGACCCTCATTCCCAAACTGTAACTCCTGTTGGTGGAGACAATGAGGAAGACGATGATAAGACTCAAATACCTGATTGGAGCGACAACTTTAGTTTTTTGTCAGGGCAGGAACAGGTTGGCTCTGAGGACGACGGGTGTGATAACGCACAGGGTGATGATGATGAGGTTGGAGATCCCACTTACTGTCAACCCACAGTCAGCCAAGAGATGAGGTCAGCAGAGGAAGTGGAGGAAGATGCTAGTGACGACGAGGTCAGGTTGCGCCTTCCTGGACAGAGACGTAGTACTGGAAGCACGTCAACAACTGCATCCTCAAACACAACTCTGCCTCTCACCACAAGTCGTGGTGGCTCTTCAGGTCGCATGGGTGCTAAGCCTTGCATAGCCTGGGCATTTTTTCAGATCGATAAAGATGACCCAACTCGTGTTATCTGTAACATTTGTCAGCAAAAGCTAAGTAGAGGCCAAAAAATACATAGTTTGAGTACTTCATGCATGGACCGGCACATGGACATGAAGCATAAGTTGCAGTGGGAAGCTCAGTGTGCTACAATGCGGCCTAGCCGGCCGGGCCAACCACCGTCTGCCATATCTTGTGCATCCGCGGCCTCTTCATCCTCTGTGACTGGGGGGACAGCAGTCACACCTGTTTTGGGGCGCAGACCTGCCACCTCTTTACCCGCAACAGCCAGCGTGATTGGCAGGTCATCATTTTCTTTGGAGGTGGTAACACCAGCTGGTGTTGAGCGCTGTCCGACATCGATAGCACCACCTTTGGATCAAGGCAACCTAACATGTCCGCCTGCATCTTCCTCACAGACCGGCAGTTTGCCGGGGACACCCTTATCAACCCCGTCTAAGCACAATAGCCAGCCCTCGGTCCCTCAGATGTGGACAAGTAAAAGACCATTTCCTCCTAGCCATGAGAAAGGTAAGAGGTTGAATTTCACCATCTGCAAGCTCTTGGCTACAGAAATGCTGCCTTTCCGCCTGGTGGACACAGAGGATTTTTGAGACCTTATGTCCGTCGCAGTGCCCCAGTACCAGATGCCCAGTCGGCACTACTTCTCAAAGATAGGTGTGCCTGCGCTCCACCAGCATGTCGCACACAACATCACCGCTTCTTTGAGAAACTCTGTGTGTGACAGGGTGCATTTCACCACAGACACTTGGACGAGTAGGCACGGACAGGGGCGTTACATGTCGCTGACTGGGCACTGGGTAACTATGGTGACAGCAGGACAAGGGGCTGCTGTCCAAGTCTTGCCGTCCCCACGAGTTGTGCGTCAATCCTCTTTATGTCAAAGTTCCTCCACTGCTTCTGCCTCCTCAACCTCCTCTCGGTCTTCCACCTGCACCCAAAGCCTGTCTGGTCATGCCACAAGCTTTCTAACTGCGCAGAAGGGATCCTGCACACCTCCTTACTATGCTGGCAGTAGGGCTCAACGTCATCAGGCGGTTTTTACATTGAAATGTCTGGGAAATGTGAGTCACACAGCTGAGGAGTTGTGGTCAGCTCTGGAGAACCAATTTCATGAATGGTTGTCTCCACTGGACCTGAAACCAGGGAAGGCCGTGTGCGACAATGCTGCAAACCTGGGTGCGGCCCTTCGCCGGGGCAATGTCACACACGTGCCTTGTATGGCTCACGTGTTGAACCTGGTTGTCCAGCAATTTTTAGCCCACTATCCCAGACTAGATGGCCTTCTGCAGAGGCCACGGTTGCTGTGTGCTCACTTCCGCCGTTCGCATCCCGCAGCTCAGCGGCTTACATCTCTACAGAAGTCGTTGGGCCTGCCACTTCACCGGCTAAAATGCGATGTGCCTACCCGGTGGAATTCAACTCTGCACATGTTGCAGCGACTGTGGCAGCACCGACAAGCCCTGGTGCAATACGTTCTGACGTATAGCCTGGGCCAACGAGATCCAGAGGTGGGGCAAATCACGCTGGAGGAGTGGTCTCAGATCAGGGACCTATGCACCCTTCTGCACAGTTTTGAAATGGCGACGAAGATGTTTAGTGCTGACGATGCCATTATCAGCATGACTATTCCGGTGATTTACATGCTGGAGCACATGTTAAACAGAATTCGGAGTCAGGTGGTGGCACAAGAGGAGGTGGAGGAAGTAGAGGAGGAGGAGTTGTATGCGGAAGGGCTAACATCTGCAAGGTCCAGACGGTCGGCAGCACCAAGGCGGCAGGCATGTGAGGGTGGGGGAGATGATTTTACCAGGGCGCATGGTAGCAGCCAAACTAGTGAGGAAGGTGCAGGAGCACAGGAAGAAGTGGAGGACGAACTGATGGAAGACTCATCAGATGAGGGAGACCTTGATCACATTTCTGTTGTGCGAGGTTGGGGGGAGAGGACAGAGGAAGGAAGCATGACTGTTACCTCGCCACCAACACAACAGGGACTTGGTGCTCCTGGATGCGCAACACACATGAGTGCCTTCTTGCTGCACTACCTGCAACATGACCCTCGAATTGTGAGAATTAGAAATAATCCTGACTACTGGGTTGCCACACTGTTAGATCCCCGGTACAAAAGTAAATTTGCAGAAATTATTCCTGCCATAGAAAGGGATGCACGCATGCAGGAGTATCAGCAGAGACTGTTGCAGAATCTTACATGTGCTTTTCCACAAAATACCAGTGGTGCACGTAGTGAATCTCACAGTTCCAACTTGCCAACCGTGGGACCGTCAAGTGTTCTGCACTCAAACCGTAACAGAACCACAGTATCTGCTGGTAACATCAATTTTGCGGAATCATTTCACCACTTTTTTAGCCCATCCTTTGCAAGGCCACAGGAGACAAGAAGTCTGAAACATAGTCAACGCCTAGAGACGATGGTACAGGAGTATCTCCAAGTAAACATTGAAGCCATGACTGTGTCACTGGACCCTGGCTCTTTTTGGGCTTCCAATCTGGATAAATGGCCGGAGCTAGCCACTTACGCCTTGGAGATCTTGTCATGCCCCGCAGCCAGCGTTCTGTCTGAACATGTGTTCAGCGCTGCTGGTGGTGTGCTGACAGATAAGCGCACGCGGCTCTCCACTGATAATGTAGACAGACTCACGTTCATAAAGATGAACAAATCATGGACCGAAACGACTTTTCTACCCCTGTGTCATCCTGGGGAGAGTAAAAGCTTGATGATTGGTTAAAATCACCCTACCAACCGTTTTAAGCTTTCAAATTACTAATCATGTTTATCTGTATCTTGGCTGGAAAATAATTTGGGCTTTGTAGCAGTGTGCAGCACTGATTCTATTAGGCCATCTATAATAAGCTCCACCAGATTTAAAATTACTAATCATGTTTATCTGTATCTTGACTGGAAAATAATTTGGGCTTTGTAGCAGTGTGCAGCACTGATCCTATTAGGCCATCTATACTAAAGCTTCACCAGATTTAAAATTAATAATAATTTTTAGCTGCATCTAGCCCGGAAAATAATTTTGGGGCTCCGAGATGCGCAAGACACATAAGTGCCTTCTTGCTGCACTACCTGCAGCATGACCCTCATATTGTCAGAATTCGAAGTAATCATGACTACTGGGTTGCCACACTCTTAGATCCCCCAAACTTTTCGATCAACCTTTTCATTTTAATAAAGACCAAAAAAATGGTCATTTTTGAAATTATAAGCATTAGCAGGTTGTTAGAAACTGAAATCAAACAGTTTTCAACTCAAAACTTTATTCTAGGTGATGTTACATTTTCACATAGGACCCCTTGTTCGAAAGGAGCTTCTGAACTCTCTCGTCCATTGAATTTGTCAGGTTTTGGATGGTTTCTGCTTCAATTGTTTTGCATGAGGACAGAATACCCTCCCAGAGCTGTTGCTTAGATGTGAACTGCCTCCCGCCATCATAGACACTCCTTTTAATGATGCTCCAAAGGTTCTGAATGGGGTAGATGTCAGGGGAACATGGGGTTCACACCATAAGTTTGTCCCCTTTTATGCCCATATCAGCCAGAGATGCAGATGTTTTATGTGCAGCATGAGATGGTGCATTATCATGCAAAAAAAATGATCTTGCTGTGAAATACACGGTTCTTCTTCTTGAACCATGGCAGGAAGTGCTGTTTGAGAAAATCCACATACATTATGGAGTTCATCTTTAGCGCCTTCAGGGATCCTAAAGGGGCCGACAATCTCTCTCCCCATGATTCCAGCCCAAAACATTACTCCACCTCCTCCTTGTTGGCGCTGTAGCCGTGTTTGCATGGGGTGTCCATCAACCAGCCATCCTCCACTCCATCCATCTGGACCATCGAGCGCTGCACGGCACTCATCCGTGAACAAAACAGTTTTGAAATCCGTCTTCATGTAATGTTTGGCCCACTGGAGCCGTTTCTGCTTGTGTGAAGTGGATAGAGTAGGTCAACAGGATGGCGTATGCACAGCTGCAAACCTCTGAAGGACCCTGCATCTTGTTGTTCGGGGGACGTTGGAGGCACCAGCAGCTTCAAAAATTTGTCTGCTGCTATGACAAGGCTTTTTTGCCACTGCTCTTTCAACCTGACGTAATTGCCTGTAGGAAAGAGTCCTCAATTTGCCCTTATCAGCACGCACACGTGTGTACTGTGAATCAGCTACATACTTCTTGATTGCCAAGACACTTCATCCTGATCATCGCACAATGTTGATTGTAGTCATGCCTTGACCTAAACACTCCACAATTTGTTGCTTCTCAGCAGCCGACACATCCTTTTTCTTTCCCATTTTGGCAGAAAATGTAGGCTGCTTAATAATGTGAGACAGCCTTCTTAAGTAGTCTTGCCTTTCATTGGACACACCTGCCAAACTAATTAGCACAGGTGTCTGCAATTGCTTACAGTGATATAAAGAGCCCTGACACACATCACCATCAATGAGTTTAACTGACAAACAAACAAATTCTTCCCTTATCACTCCTAAACACTTTTTGCATAATAATTTGGAACACAGTGTACATGTGCTTTTCCACAAAACACCAGTGGTTCACGTAGTGAATCTTACAGTTCTAACTTGCCAACCGTGGTCTGTATGGAGTTGTTCAATAAATGGCCCAAAATTAAGATAACATATATGGGAGAGGTCTCTATGAATAGGAATTCCTAAGTATTTGATACCCTGTGAGGGCCAGGCAAAGGGAAAGTTGGACTGGATGGAATCCTATATGGATTTGGGGAGGGAGACATCGAGGGCCTCAGACTTCGCTGCATTGATTTTAAAATTTGACCATGTAACAAAGTGATCTATTTCAGCCATAACAGCATGGATGGATATATGTGATTGAGTGATATATAATAGGACATCATCAGCAAATAGAGAGCACTTGTACTCGGTGCCTCCCACCTCAATCCACCTAGTATTGGGGTTATGGCGAATTGATGAGAGCAGGTGCTCCGTCACTAGGATGTATAAGAGAGGGGACAGAGAACATCCCTGCCTTGTCCCATTGGTGATTGTGAAAGGTGATGAAAATGTTCTGACGCACCCCCTGGGCCTTGGGACACCCGGAGCCGGACCCTTTTTGGTGGATGCTGGTGGTTGTAGTCTCCGTGGCGGCGACCCGGTTCCGTGGCTCAGGGCGGTCAAACCAGTGGCGGAACTATTTATGTGGTTTTGATGTTTAAATGTCCGACTACGCCACCCGTGGATTGCGGTCAGAGTGAACCGCCGCTCCAGGGCAGACCGCTGACGCTGGTGTTGTGGGTGCAGCAGAGCGTAGCATAACTCCCCACGGGAGGAGTATAGCCTCAGGGCAGTGTATGCGGAGGATGGGGGTGATGGTGCAGGGCAGCAGCAGTAACGACACGGAGTCAGTGATGCAGTCCAGGGCCTTTACTCACAGTTTTTATTATCCAGACCACGTCTGCAGGTAACGGCTGCCCACGTCGTACTGTGCTCACCAGGTGAGGGGCTCAGACAACTCCCAGATAACTTTGGAGCGCTTCACAGGACCCCCTTTGTGTGTCCTTTGTCTGGCCTTTCTTACCAACCCTTCTGTCCGGCTGCCTCGGGCCTCCTCTTGGTAAACTTGGCGCCAGTTTCCCTGACCCTATGTGGTGCCTTCCTAGCGGGTGTAGCGAGGGGCTGCGCCACATAAAATGTCACAGCCTCCTGTTTCTAGCTGAGGGTCGTTTCCTGCCTCCACTAGTTTCGGGGACCGGTCTCCCCCTTTGGCCTGACCCCTCCACGCAGGTGGATTCGGGCGTGCGGTGGCGACTCGCCCGTCCGCACCCCTGGGATCCCTTCGTTCCTTGTTCCTGGAGCCTTCTCCGCTCCTCTTCCTTCCTTCTCCCTCTTCCAGGCCTGGGCCTCTGTTACTAGGCCCGCCTCCGGAGCAGAGCTCATGCAGAGCCCCTGCTCCCTGCCACTTCTGCTCAGACTTCTCTGCACTGAACTAAGATGGTGCCCACCTTTTATACTCCCTTCTCAATGCACCCAGGAACTGCTTCCTCCCTGCTCCTGCACTACAGGGTTCCCCTTCCTCAGTGTTCCCTCCCCCCACTCCAGCCAGGGACAGGGACTGTCGTGCCCATCTCAGGGGCATATTGGTCGCCCTGCCCCACGGCAATGTGGTGTAATGCATGCAGGTGTCGGGTCCTGATCCACACTACATCCTTACCTGAGAGTGAGATATCACACCTCTGGGTGAGGTGCAATACCTCTGTAGCAACCGAGCCCTCAGGGTGCTACAGTTCCATTTATCTTCAGCCTAGGTGACGTATTGCGATACAGGGCCGTGATTTTGGCTATAAAAGGGTCCCCTAGACCCCTACCCCAAGCTTTTTAAGAGAATCATATATGGCGTGCCAGGAGACTCTATGGAATGCTTTCCAACGAGAGTATCTAATTACTAATTTTTAACTGCATCTAGCCCAGGAAATACTTTGTGCCTAGTAGCAGTGTCTGCTAGTCAGCGGATTATCCCGGCTGTTAAGCAAGCTACACCACCTGTAGTTTGGACACTTAATTTTTTCAAAGGAAATGCTTCGGGACCACGGGATACTCAGTGAAGAGCATCAGGAGGCACCCCAAGGCATAGGGGCTGGGACTGGCAGTAGGATGCCTTGCGGTGGACAGCCGAGCTCGATCCTTATAAAAGCTTTTTAACTGCAGCAGCTTTAGTGGACGCTACTGGAGCTGGAATTACGCGGCTGCTGGCATGAGACTTGCCCTCCAATAGATCCTTGTAAATGGATTTAAAGTGTATTCATTCAAATTAGAGAGACAATTTAAATTAAAAAGCTTAGAGCTGCCTCCACCACAGGGGGGCTCGCTCGACCCACCAGCGGACAGGCACCAGTATTGGGAGAGGGGGGCTGGCCGTCAGGGTTCACCGCGGCTCTGGCACAAACCCGGCGACGCGGAGGTGGCACGGGCAGGAGCGGACTGAACGTGTCGGCTTCTCACTTTTTGGATTTTAGAAGGGCATGACATGTCTATATCTGTGTCTCCCCCTCCTTTTACTCCTCCACCTCTTTTCTTTTCGCATGACTATATGTACTTGTCACTTTTCCATGTGTTAGTTGTGTCTTCTGAGCAGTTTGTCAGCTTTTGGACACCTTTGAAGGTGTTTTCTATGTGTTTCTATGTGTTTTTGTTTGCCTGCCATTGGTTTTAACGGTGTTCGAAGGAGTTCGACGAACAGTTCGACGAACAGTTCGGCGAACACACGGGTGTTCGACGAACCGAACCGAACTCGAACACTACGGGGGTGGCTCAACACTAGTCAGCAGAGGAGGTGGAGGAGGATGCTAGTGACGACGAGGTCAGGTTGCGCCTTCCTGGACAGAGACGTAGTACTGGAAGCACATCAACAACTGCATCCTCAAACACAACTCTGCCTCTGACCACAAGTCGTGGTGGCTCTTCAGGTCGCATGGGTGCTAAGCCTTGCATAGCCTGGGCATTTTTTCAGATCAATAAAGATGACCCAAGTCGTGTTATCTGTAACATTTGTCAACAAAAGCTAAGTAGAGGCCAAAAAATACATAGTTTGAGTACTTCATGCATGAACCGGCACATGGACATGAAGCATAATTTGCAGTGGGAAGCTCACTGTGCTACAATGCGGCGTAGCCGGCCGGGCCAACCACCGTCTGCCCCATCTTGTGCATCTGCGGCCTCTTCATCCTCTGTGACTGGGGGGACAGTCACACCTGTTTTGGGACGCAGACCTGCCACCTCTTTACCCGCAACAGCCAGTGTGATTGGCAGGTCATCATTTTCTTTGGAGGTGGTAACACCAGCTGGTGTTGAGCGCTGTCCGACATCGATAGCACCACCTTTGGATCAAGGCAACCTAACATATCCGCCTGCATCTTCCTCACAGACCGGCAGTTTGCCGGGGACACCCTTATCAACCCCGTCTAAGCACAACAGCCAGCCCTCGGTCCCTCAGATGTGGACAAGTAAAAGACCATTTCCTCCTAGCCATGAGAAAGCTAAGAGGCTGAATTTCACCATCTGCAAGCTCTTGGCTACAGAAATGCTGCCTTTCCGCCTGGTGGACACAGAGGATTTTCGAGACCTTATGTCCGTCGCAGTGCCCCAGTACCAGATGCCCAGTCGGCACTACTTCTCAAAGAAAGGTGTGCCTGCGCTCCACCAGCATGTCGCACACAACATCACCGCTTCTTTGAGAAACTCTGTGTGTGACAGGGTACATTTCACCACAGACACTTGGACGAGTAGGCATGGACAGGGGCGTTACATGTCGCTGACTGGGCACTGGGTAACTATGGTGACAGCAGGACAAGGGGCTGCTGTCCAAGTCTTGCCGTCCCCACGAGTTGTGCGTCAATCCTCTTTATGTCAAAGTTCCTCCACTGCTTCTGCCTCCTCAACCTCCTCTCGGTCCTCCACCTGCACCCAAAGCCTGTCTGGTCATGCCACAAGCTTTCTAACTGCGCAGAAGGGATCCTGCACACCTCCTTACTATGCTGGCAGTAGGGTTCAACGTCATCAGGCGGTTTTTACTTTGAAATGTCTGAGAAATGTGAGTCACACAGCTGAGGAGTTGTGGTCAGCTCTGGAGAACCAATTTCATGAATGGATGTCTCCACTGGACCTGAAACCAGGGAAGGCCGTGTGCGACAATGCTGCAAACCTGGGTGCGGCCCTTCGCCGGGGCAATGTCACACACGTGCCTTGTATGGCTCATGTGTTGAACCTGGTTGTCCAGCAATTTTTAGCCCACTATCCCGGACTAGATGGCCTTCTGCAGAGGGCACGGTCGCTGTGTGCTCACTTCCGCCGTTCGCATCCTGCAGCTCAGCGACATACATCTCTACAGAAGTCGTTGGGCCTGCCACTTCACCGGCTAAAATGCGATGTGCCTACCCAGTGGAATTCAACTCTGCACATGTTGCAGCGACTGTGGCAGCACCGACAAGCCCTGATGCAATACGTTCTGACGTATAGCCTGGGCCAACGAGATCCAGAGGTGGGGAAAATCACGCTGGAGGAGTGGTCTCAGATCAGGGACCTATGCACCCTTCTGCACAGTTTTGAAATGGCGACGAAGATGTTTAGTGCTGACGATGCCATTATCAGCATGACTATTCCGGTGATTTACATGCTGGAGCACATGTTAAACAGAATTCGGAGTCAGGTGGTGGCACAAGAGGAGGTGGAGGAAGTAGAGGAGGAGGAGTTGTATGCGGAAGGGCTAACATCTGCAAGGTCCAGACGGTCGGCAGCACCAAGGCAGCAGGCATGTGAGGGTGGGGGAGATGGTTTTACCAGGGCGCATGGTAGCAGCCAAACTAGTGAGGAAGGTGCAGGAGCCCAGGAAGAAGTGGAGGACGAACTGATGGAAGACTCATCAGATGAGGGAGACCTTGATCACATTTCTGTTGTGCGAGGTTGGGGGGAGAGGACAGAGGAAGGAAGCATGATTGTTACCTCGCCACCAACACAACAGGGACTTGGTACTCCTGGATGCGCAAGACACATGAGTGCCTTCTTGCTGCACTACCTGCAACATGACCCTCGAATTGTGAGAATTAGAAATAATCCTGACTACTGGGTTGCCACACTGTTAGATCCCCGGTACAAAAGTAAATTTGCAGAAATTATTCCTGCCATAGAAAGGGATGCACGCATGCAGGAGTATCAGCAGAGACTGTTGCAGAATCTTACATGTGCTTTTCCACAAAACACCAGTGGTGCACGTAGTGAATCTCACAGTTCCAACTTGCCAACCGTGGGACCGTCGAGTGTTCAGCACTCAAACCGTAACCGAAACACAGTATCTGCTGGTAACATCAATTTTGCGGAATCATTTCACCACTTTTTTAGCCCATCCTTTGCAAGGCCACAGGAGAGAAGAAGTCTGACACATAGTCAACGCCTAGAGACAATGGTACAGGAGTATCTCCAAGTAAACATTGAAGCCATGACTGTGTCACTGGACCCTTGCTCTTTTTGGGCTTCCAATCTGGATAAATGGCCGGAGCTAGCCACTTACGCCTTGGAGATCTTGCCATGCCCCGCAGCCAGCGTTCTGTCTGAACGTGTGTTCAGCGCTGCTGGTGGTGTGCTGACAGATAAGCGCACGCGGCTCTCCACTGATAATGTAGACAGACTCACGTTCATAAAGATGAACAAATCATGGATCCGAAACGACTTTTCTACCCCTGTGTCATCCTGGGGAGATTAAAAGCTTGATGATTAGTTAAAATCACCTCACCAACCGTTTTAAGCTTTCAAATTACTAATCATGTTTATCTGTATCTTGGCTGGAAAATAATTTGGGCTTTGTAGCAGTGTGCAGTACTGATTCTATTAGGCCATCTATACTAAACTCCACCAGATTTAAAATTACTAATCATGTTTATCTGTATCTTGGCTGGAAAATAATTTGGGCTTTGTAGCAGTGTGCAGTACTGATTCTATTAGGCCATCTATACTAAGCTCCACCAGATTTAAAATTAATAATAATTTTTAGCTGCATCTAGCCCGGAAAATAATTTTGGGGCTCCGAGATGCGCAAGACACATAAGTGCCTTCTTGCTGCACTACCTGCAACATGACCCTCACATTGTCAGAATTCGAAGTAATCCTGACTACTGGGTTGCCACACTCTTAGATCCGCCACACTGTTCGATCAACCTTTTCATTTTAATAAAGACCAAAAAAATGGTCATTTTTGAAATTATAAGCATTAGCAGGTTATTAGAAACTGAAATCAAACAGGTTTCAACTCAAAACTTTATTCTAGGTTATGTTATATTTGCACATAGGACCCCTTGTTCGAAAGGAGCTTCTGAACTCTCTTGTCCATTAAATTTGTCAGGTTTTGGATGGTTTTTGCTTCAATTGTTTTGCATGAGGACAGAATACCCTCCCAGAGCTGTTGCTTAGATGTGAACTGCCTCCCGCCATCATAGACACTCCTTTTGATGATGCTCCAGAGGTTCTGAATGGGGTAGAGGTCAGCGGAGCATGGGGGTCACACCATAAGTTTGTCCCCTTTTATGCCCATATCAGCCAGAGATGCAGATGTGTTATGTGCAGCATGAGATGGTGCATTATCATGCATGAAAATGATGTTGCTGTGGAATACACGGTTCTTCTTCTTGAACCATGGCAGGAAGTGCTGTTTGAGAAACTCCACATACATTATGGAGTTCATCTTTACCCCTTCAGGGATCCTAAAGGGGCCGACAATCTCTCTCCCCATGATTCCAGCCCAAAACATTACTCCACCTCCTCCTTGTTGGCGCTGTAGCCGTGTTTGCGTGGGGTGTCCATCAACCAGCCATCCTCCACTCCATACATCTGGACCATCGAGCGTTGCACGGCACTCATCTGTGAACAAAACAGTTTTGAAGTCAGTCTTCATGTAATGTTTGGCCCACTGGAGCCGTTTCTGCTTGTGTGCAGTGGATAGAGGAGGTCGACAGGATGGCGTATGCACAGCTGAAAACCTCTGAAGGACCCTGCATCTTGTTGTTCGGGGGACGTTGGAGGCACCAGCAGCTTCAAAAACTTGTCTGCTGCTATGACAAGGCTTTTTTGCCGCTGCTTTTTTAACCTGACGTAATTGCCTGTAGGAAAGAGTCCTCAATTTGCCCTTATCAGAACGCACACGTGTGTACTGTGAATCAGCTACATACTTCTTGATTGCCAAGACACTTCATCCTGATCATCGCACAATGTTGATTGTAGTCATGCCTTGACCTCAACACTCCACAATTTGTTGCTTCTCAGCAGCCGACACATCCTCTTTCTTTCCCATTTTGGCAGAAAATGTAGGCTGCTTAATAATGTGGGACAGCCTTCTTAAGTAGTCTTGACTTTCATTGGACACACCTGCCAAACTAATTAGCACAGGTGTCTGCAATTGCTTACAGTGATATAAAGAGCCCTGACACACATCACCATCAACGAGTTTAACTGACAAACAAACAAATTCTTCCCTTATCACTCCTAAACACTTTTTGCATAATAATTTGGAACACAGTGTACATGTGCTTTTCCACAAAACACCAGTGGTTCACGTAGTGAATCTAACAGTTCTAACTTGCCAACCGTGGTCTGTATGGAGTTGTTCAATAAAGGGCCCAAAATTAAGATAACATAGACGGGAGAGGTCTCTATGAATAGGAATTCCTAAGTATTTGATACCCTGTGAGGGCCAGGCAAAAGGAAAGTTGGACTGGATGGAATCCTGTATGGATTTGGGGAGGGAGACATCGAGGGCCTCAGACTTAGCTGCATTGATTTTAAAATTTGACCATGTAACAAAGTGATCTATTTCAGCCATAACAGCAGGGATGGATATATGTGATTGAGTGATATATACTAGAACATCATCAGCAAATAGAGAGCACTTGTACTCGGTGCCTCCCACCTCAATCCACCTAATATTGGGGTTATGGCGAATTGATGAGAGCAGGTGCTCCGTCACTAGGATGTATAAGAGAGGGGACAGTGGACATCCCTGCCTTGTCCCATTGGTGATTATGAAAGGTGAAGAAAATGTTCTGACGCGCCCCCTGGGCCTTGAGACACCCGGAGCCGGACCCTTTTTGGTAGATGCTGGTGGTTGTAGTCTCCGTGGCGGCGACCCGGTTCCGTGGCTCAGGGCGGTCAAACCAGTGGAGGAACTATTTATGTGGTTTTGATGTTTAAATGTCCGACTACGCCACCCGTGGATTGCGGTCAGAGTGAACCGCCTCTGCAGGGCAGACCGCTGAGGCTGGTGTTGTGGGTGCAGCAGAGCGTAGCATAACTCCCCACGGGAGGAGTATAGCCTCAGGGCAGTGTATGCGGAGGATGGGGTGATGGTGCAGGGCAGCAGCAGTAATGACACGGAGTCAGTGATGCAGTCCAGGGCCTTTACTCACAGTTCTTATTATCCAGACCACTTCTGCAGGTAATGGCTGCCCACGTCGTACTGTGCTCACCAGGTGAGGGGCTCAGACAACTCCCAGATAACTTTGGAGCACTTCACAGGACTCCCTTTGTGTGTCCTTTGTCTGGCCTTTCTTACCAACCCTTCTGTCCAGCTGCCTCGGGCCTCCTCTTGGTAAACTTGGCGCCAGTTTCCCTGACTCTATGTGGTGCCTTCCTAGCGGGTGTAGCGAGGGGCTGCGCCACATAAAATGTCACAGCCTCCGGTTTCTAGCTGAGGGTCGTTTCCCGCCTCCACTAGTTTCGGGGACCGGTCTCCCCCTTTGGCCTGACCCCTCCACGCAGGTGGATTCGGGCGTGCGGTGGCGACTCGCCCGTCCGCACCCCTGGGATCCCTTCGTTCCTCGTTCCTGGAGCCTTCTCCGCTCCTCTTCCTTCCTTCTCCCTCTTCCAGGCCTGGGCCTCTGTTACTAGGCCCGCCTCCGGAGCAGAGCTCATGCAGAGCCCCTGCTCCCTTTCACTTCTGCTCAGACTTCTCTGCACTGAACTAAGATGGTGCCCACCTTTTATACTCCCTTCTCAATGCACCCAGGAACTGCTTCCTCCCTGCTCCTGCACTACAGGGTTCCCCTTTCTCAGTGTTCCCTCCCCCCACTCCAGCCAGGGAAAAGGACTGTTGTGCCCATCTCAGGGGCATATTGGTCGCCCTGCCCCATGGCAATGTGGTGTAATGCATGCAGGTGTCGGGTCCTGATCCACACTCCATCCTTACCTGAGAGTGAGATATCACACCTCTGGGTGAGGTGCAATACGTCTGTAGCAACCGAGCTCTCAGGGTGCTACAGTTCCATTTATCTTCAGCCTAGGTGATGTATTGCAATACAGGACCATGATTTTGGCTATAAAAGGGTCCCCTAGACCCCTACCCCAAGCTTTTTAAGAGAATAATATATGGCGTGCCAGGAGACTCTATGGAATGCTTTCTCAGAATCCAACGAGACTATCTAATTACAAATTTTTAACTGCATCTATCCCAGGAAATACTTTGTGCCTAGTAGCAGTGTCTGCTAGTCAGCGGATTATCCCAGCTGTTAAGCAAGCTACACCACCTGTAGCTTGGACACTTAATTTTTTCAAAGGAAATGCTTCGGTACCACGGGATAGCATCGGGAGGCTCCCCAAGGCATAGGGGCTGGGACTGGCGGTAGGACGCCTTGCGGTGGACAGCCGAGCTCGATCCGTATAAAAGCTTTTTAACTTCAGCAGCTTTAGTGGACGCTACTGGAGCTGGAATTACGCGGCTGCTGGCATGAGACTTGCCCTCCAATAGATCCTTGTAAAAGGATTTAAAGTGTATTCATTCAAATTAGAGAGACAATTTAAATTAAAAAGCTTAGAGCTGCCTCCACCACAGGGGGGCTCGCTCGACCCACCAGCGGACAGGCACCAGTATTGGGAGAGGGGGGCTGGCCGTCAGGGTCCACCGCGGCTCTGGCACAAACCCGGCGACACGGAGGTGGCACGGGCAGGAACGAACTGGCCGTGTCGGCTTCTCACTTTTAGGATTTTAGAAGGGCATGACATAACTATATCTGTGTCTCCCCCTCCTTTTACTCCTCCACCTCTTTTCTTTTCGCATGACTATATGTACTTGTCACTTTTCCATGTGTTAGTTATGTCTTCTGAGCAGATTGTCAGCTTTTGGACACCTTTGAAGGTGTTTTCTATGTGTTTCTATGTGTTTTTGTTTGCCTGCCATTGGTTTTAACGGTGTTCGAAGGTGTTCGACGAACAGTTCGGCGAACACACGGGTGTTCGACGAACCGAACCGAACCGAACTCGAACACTACGGGGGTGGCTCAACACTAGTCATAATATGGAATGTGCTCCACCTAAAAATGTGATATTAAAGGTTTATTTCAGAAAAAAAAGAGAACAGTTTCATTATATTGTGTAGTGTGCTGTTAATTTTATGTATACATAAATTATTATGACAATATTAATAAACATTTATGAATGAGGATGGATCTGCACAGCCGGGGTGGCAAGGAGAGCTACTGAGCAGGAAAAAACAGTGATAAGCCATCACTTTATTAGAGCAAAATAATCCTTAAATCATCTGATACCAATAATTTACATTAGTGCAGATTGTAGATTTTGTGATAACTAGAAAAACTGAAAATTGAAGAGGGTATAGCTAAGAGTGTTTTTCTGGGATTTAAAGAGTTATTCCGATCTTCATATAAGAAAAGTGATAACTTGCTGATCCGCGGCGGTGTGACTACTTTGACTCCTGCTGATGCTGAGAATCTAGGATGCGGATACAGTTGAAAGTGCAATGCCAGACGGGGAGGGGCGGGGGGAAGAGGGGTCGGTGCCGGCGTCACAGGCCAAATATAATCACTCTGCTTGCCACGGCCACAGTTTGACATGTGTGATACAGACCAACTTCAGTACTAAAGAGCTCTCATTTACCTCACCCACCACCATCCAATAGTAATATCATGATTCTGACAATAGAGCTACAGAAAACAGAAGTGGCCAATGTAAAAACTGGATGCATAGGAATTTTTTTAACAAAAAAAAAAGGTATAAAAAACTGAAATAATATGTAATTTTCTTACTTTACATCAACTGTAAAGAATCTGTACGTCTGGTTCAAATTAAAGAAAAAAATATTCTTCTCATATACTTATCTTAATGATGTTACACTGATCTCATACATCTCCTGCTGTCTCTTCTTGCACTCTGATGTTCCTGCGATATTAACAACATAGTGGACTAATGCTATCAGCAGCAATGATGTCCCGACCAAAATGTAGTCACTGCTGCAGCCAACAATGGTATCAATGCACAGAGACAACTGAATGGGCAAGGAATGCCAAAGCTGACCGGGAAGACGAAACCACAAATTGCTTCAAAAGCATTGTGCACAAAATTTTGAGACCCGTTGCCATTTTGTGCGGGCCTGGAACTTTTCTAAAATTGTTCTGGCACAAGTACAGCCAAAAAAATGCACCAAATTAATTCTGTGGTATGCACTTTTTAATGAATTTGGCACTACTTACTACAGTGAGGATTGGGAACACTAAGAAGTGCCAGTCTTGATAGTAATGATGAGTCATTCTTTTTTTATTAACGCTGGTACTTTACAAGTTTTGTTGGACAGGTAAGTGGAAATTGGTTTAAATTACTCTTGCCGCACGAGGCTTTTTGGATTCTATGTCTTGATTATCGTTCTTGTAATCGTCTCAGTTTCAAAAATGTTTTTATCATGTCCCTTTATTGAACCACATAATCACTGTGTCATTTCATTTTTATATTGGTTGTAATTTATTCTTTGATCTTTTAGATTTTTTGCGGGGTGTTTCTTACATACATTTACATACCTATTTCTGTTTTTTTTTCTCCTTAATAAGCATTCTTTATTTTGATGTCATGATTAGTGTTGAGCCACCCCCGTAGTGTTCGGGTTCGGCTCGGTTCGTCGAACACCGGGATGTTCGAGGAACTGTTCGTCGAACTGTTCGTCGAACACCTTAGAACACCGTCGAACACCGTTAAAACCAATGGCAGGCAAACAAAAACACATAGAAACACATAGAAAACACCTGCAAAGGTGTCCAAAAGCTGACAAACTGCTCAGAAGACACTCTCTTTAAAAAAGCCGGCCGGCAAATTCAGCAGCGGCATACACCGGTACCCGACAATTTAGACAAGAAGGAATAGAGCATCACACATAGATTAGATAGATAGAAACATGTCAGTCACACATATAAGAAGCACAGTGACAGTGTTGGTTACTGCACTTGTCATTTAGTGTAAAGGATTTATTAAAAAAAATATTACTGTTTTCATGCACCGTCTCTTTAAAAAAGCCGGCCGGCAATTCAGCATCTGTACCCGACAATTTAGAACAGAAAGAATAGAGCTTCACACATAGATTAGATAGATAGAAACATGTCAGTCACATATATAATAAGTACAGTGATAGTGTTGCTTACTATACTTGTCATTTAGTGTAAAGGATTTATTTAAAAAAATAATAGTGTTTTCATGCACCGTCTCTTTAAAAAAGCCGGCCGGCAATTCAGCAGCGGTACCCGACAATTTAGAACAGAAAGATAGAGCATCACACATAGATTAGATAGATAGAAACATGTCAGTCACATATATATGAAGTACAGTGATAGTGTTGGTTACTGTACTTGTCATTTAGTATTAAAATAAAGGATTTATTATTAAAAAAATTGGCGTGGGGTTCCCCTTAATTTTAGGCTCTAGCGGAGGTTAAGCAGACGGCTGGGCCAGATGTTTGAAGCCTGGGAAGGGGGTAATACCCACGGAGCTTCCCAGGCTACTAATATCAGCCCCCAGCTGAATACATAGCCTTTACTAGCTATTAAAATGGGGGACCCCCCAAAAAAAATGACGTGGGGTCCCCCCTAATTTAATAGCTAGCAAAGGCTAGGCAGACAGCTGGGGGCTGATATTAATAGCCCAGGAAGGGAGCCATGAATATTGGCCCCCTCCCAGGCTAGAAACACCAGCCGTCATCCGCCCCAGAAATGGCGCATTCATAGGATGCGCCAATTCTGGCACTTAGCCTCGCTCTTCCACGCTGCCCTGGTGCGGTGGCAGGGGGTAATAGGGTTGGGGTTGATGTCAGCTTATAATGCCAGCTGACATCAAGCCCAGGTTAGTAATGGAGAGGCGTCTATAAGACACCCCCATTACTAACCCCATAGTCAAAGTTAAAAAAAACACAAACACCCAGAATAAAGTCCTTTAATTGAAATAAAGACACAATCCTTTATTGTTCTAAATTAAACCATACTTACCATCACGCCCATTCCAGCTGAAGCCAACGATCTCCTGCAATAAAAGAAAAATAATAAAGCAACCTCATCCTTACCTTTCCATGGTTCCCACGACAGCTTCAGCTCTGCTACATCGAGATGACAGGCTGGACCGCAGCAGAACGCTGCCATCCAGCCTGTCATCCCGCAGACACTGAGAAGCGCAGGCTTGCTTGCGCTGCTCAGCGTCTCTCTGTGACGACATCCAGATGAGCCGAGTTCATGTCCAATGAACTCGGCTCACCTCATGCACGTCACTGACAGCGTGGGAAAATTCTCACGCTGAAGCGCTGATTGCAGGAGAATTTTCCCACGCTGTCAGTGACGTGCAGGAGGTGAGCTGAGTTCATTGGACATGAGCTCACCTCATGCACATCACTGACAGCGTGGGAGAATTCTCCTGCACTCAGCACTTCAGCGTGAGAATTTTCCCACGCTGTCAGTGACGTGCATGAGGTGAGCCGAGTTCATTGGACATGACCTCGGCTCATCTGGATGCCGTCACAGCGAGACAGTGAGGAGCGCAAGCATGCCTGCGCTTCTCAGTGTCTGCGGGATGACAGACTGGATGGCAGCGTTCTGCTGCGGTACAGCCAGTCATCTCGATGTAGCAGAGCTGAAGCTGTCGTGGGAACCATGGAAAGGTAAGGATGAGGTTGGTTTATTATTTTTCTTTTATTGCAGGAGATCGTTGGCTTCAGCTGGAATGGGTGTGATGGTAAGTATGGTTTAATTTAGAACAATAAAGAATTGTGTCTTTATTTCAATTAAAGGACTTTATTCTGGGTGTTGTGTTTTTTTTAAATACTTTACTAGAAATTCATGGCGGTCATGTCTAATACTGGCGTGACCCCATGAATTTTGGGCTTGGGGCCAGCTGATAATACCAAGCTGGCCCTAACCCCTTTATTACCCAGTGAGCCACCGCACCAGGGCCCTGGATGAGTTGGGTACAGCGCCAGAAGATGGCGCTTCTATGAACGCGCCATTTTCCGGGGTGGCTGCGGACTGCAATTTGTAGCGGGGGGGGGCCCAGAAAGCTTGGGCCTCCCTGCGCTGCAGATTCCAGCCCCCAGCTGCCTAGTTGTACCTGGCTGGACACAAAAATAGGGCGAAGCCCCACGTACTTTTTTTTTAATTATTTCATGAAATTCATGAAATAATTAAGAAAAAAAGGCCTTCCCTATATTGTTGTGTCCGGCCAGGTACAAATAGGCAGCTGGTGGTTGGGGGCAGCCCGTTCCTGCCTGCTGTACCTGGCTGGACGCAAATATAGTGCGAAGCCCCACTTCAATTTTTTTTAATTATTTCATGAAATTCATGAAATAATTAAGAAAAAAAGGGCTTCCCTATATTGTTGTGTCCGGCCAGGTACAAATAGGCAGCTGGTGGTTGGGGGCAGCCCGTTCCTGCCTGCTGTACCTGGCTGGACGCAAATATAGTGCGAAGCCCCACTTCAATTTTTTTTAATTATTTCATGAAATTCATGAAATAATTAAGAAAAAAAGGGCTTCCCTATATTGTTGTGTCCGGCCAGGTACAAATAGGCAGCTGGTGGATGGGGGCAGCCCGTTCCTGTCTGCTGTACCTGGCTGGACACAAATATAGTGCGAAGCCCCACTTCAATTTTTTTAAATTATTTCAGGAAATTCATGAAATAATTTAAAAAAAATTGACGTGGGGCTTCGCACTATATTTGTGTCCAGCCAGGTACAGCAGGCAGGAACGGGCTGCCCCCAACCACCAGCTGCCTATTTGTACCTGGCCGGACACAACAATATAGGGAAGCCCTTTTTTTCTTAATTATTTCATGAAATAATTTAAAGAAAATTGACGTGGGGCTTCGCCCTGTTTTTGTGTCCAGCCAGGTACAACTAGGCAGCTGGGGGCTGGAATCCGCAGCGCAGGGAGGCCCAAGCTTTCTGGGCCACCCCCGCTGCAAATTGCAGTCCGCAGCCACCCCGGAAAATGGCGCGTTCATAGAAGCGCCATCTTCTGGCGCTGTACCCAACTCATCCAGGGCCCTGATGCGGTGGCTCACTGGGTAATAAAGGGGTTAGGGCCAGCTTGGCATTATCAGCTGGCCCTAAGCCCGAAATTCATGGGGTCACGCCAATATTAGACATGACCACCATGAATTTCTAGTAAAGTATTTAAAAAAAACACAACACCCAGAAAAAAGTCCTTTAATTGAAATAAACACACAATTCTTTATTGTTCTAAATTAAACCATACTTACCATCACGCCCATTCCAGCTGAAGCCAACGATCTCCTGAAATAAAAGAAAAATAATAAAGCAACATCATCCTTACCTTTCCATGGTTCCCATGACAGCTTCAGCTCTGCTACATCGAGATGACAGGCTGGACCGCAGCAGAACGCTGCCATCCAGCCTGTCATCCCGCAGACTCTGAGAAGCGCAGGCTTGCTTGCGCTCCACAGTGTCTCTCTGTGAGGGCATCCAGATGAGCCGAGTTAATGTCCAATGAACTCGGCTCACCTCATGCACGTCACTGACAGCGTGGGAAAATTCTCCTGCACTCAGCGCTTCAGCGTGGGAGAATTCTCACACTGAAGCGCTGAGTGCAGGAGAATTCTCCCACGCTGTCAGTGACGTGCAGGAGGTGAGCTGAGTTCATTGGACATGAGCTCACCTTATGCACGTCACTGACAGCGTGGGAAAATTCTCCTGCACTCAGCGCTTCAGCGTGGGAGAATTCTCACGCTGAAGCGCTGAGTGCAGGAGAATTCTCCCACGCTGTCAGTGACGTGCAGGAGGTGAGCTGAGTTCATTGGACATGAGCTCACCTTATGCACGTCACTGACAGCGTGGGAGAATTCTCCTGCACTCACCGCTTCAGCGTGAGAATTTTCCCACGCTGTCAGTGACGTGCATGAGGTGAGCCGAGTTCATTGGACATGAACTCGGCTCATCTGGATGTCGTCACAGAGAGACGCTGAGCAGCGCAAGCAAGCCTGCGCTTCTCAGTGTCTGCGGGATGAGAGGCTGGATGGCAGCGTTCTGCTGCGGTCCAGCCTGTCATCTCGATGTAGCAGAGCTGAAGCTGTCGTGGGAACCATGGAAAGGTAAGGATGAGGTTGCTTTATTATTTTTCTTTTATTGCAGGAGATCGTTGGCTTCAGCTGGAATGGGTGTGACGGTAAGTATGGTTTAATTTAGAACAATAAAGGATTGTGTCTTTATTTCAATTAAAGGACTTTATTCTGGGTGTTTGTGTTTTTTTTAACTTTGACTATGGGGTTAGTAATGGGGGTGTCTTATAGACGCCTCTCCATTACTAACCTGGGCTTCATGTCAGCTGGCATTATAAGCTGACATCAACCCCAACCCTATTACCCCCTGCCACCGCACCAGGGCAGCGTGGAAGAGCGAGGCTAAGTGCCAGAATTGGCGCATCCTATGAATGCGCCATTTCTGGGGCGGCTGACGGCTGGTGTTTCTAGCCTGGGAGGGGGCCAATATTCATGGCTCCCTTCCTGGGCTATTAATATCAGCCCCCAGCTGTCTGCCTAGCCTTTGCTAGCTATTAAATTAGGGGGGACCCCATGTCATTTTTTTGGGGGGGTCCCCCATTTTAATAGCTAGTAAAGGCTATGTATTCAGCTGGGGGCTGATATTAGTAGCCTGGGAAGCTCCGTGGGTATTACCCCCTTCCCAGGCTTCAAACATCTGCCCCAGCTGTCTGCTTAACCTCTGCTAGAGCCTAAAATTAAGGGGAACCCCACGCCAATTTTTTTAATAATAAATCCTTTATTTTAATACTAAATGACAAGTACAGTAACCAACACTATCACTGTACTTCATATATATGTGACTGACATGTTTCTATCTATCTAATCTATGTGTGAAGCTCTATTCTGTCTGTTATAAATTGTCGGGTACCGCTGCTGAATTGCCGGCCGGCTTTTTTAAAGAGACGGTGCATGAAAACACTATTATTTTTTTTGATAAATCCTTTACGCTAAATGACAAGTACAGTAAGCAGCACTTTCACTGTACTTCGTATATATGTGGCTGACATGTTTATATCTATCTAATCTATGTGTGAAGCTCTATTCTTTCGGTTCTAAATTGTCGGGTACAGGTGTATGCCGCTGCTGAATTGCCGGCTTTTCATGTTTCACTGTTGGCACTGTTCCCATCGATTTGGGCAATCACTGTAATGCCACAACCACCATGGCTGTGGCATTACAGTGAGTGGCAGACAATCCCTGCATGATTGGTGCTCTAAATAGCGCCAGACATGCAGGACACGCTTTTGGTGCACGAACAGTTATCGAACATAACCTCAAACAGCCGAATTTTTTGCAAATCGTTCAGGTTCGTCGAACAACTCGAACACCGCCCAAAACAGCTCGAATTTGAGATTGGCGAACAGTTCTAGTCGAACACCGCTCATCTCTAGTCATGATTAAGAACTCAGTTTGGGGTTCGAAACGCGTAGATCCAGTGTCTCTTTGACATGTTTTCATGCTTTTAATGTAACCACTTTTTATTTTTTTCTAAATAAATGTGAAGTTTTATCTACTATCACTGCGGATATCGGATTGTCTCATTCCACTTGCCTATGTTAATCCATGAGCTGGCCTGGTGTACAGTGTCCATTTTAGGACTCAGATATCAAAATCAAACATCAAAATGATGTCAGTTTGCGGCTAAATGCCCTGTCTGAGAACTGATTCTGACAAGTTATCCTGACAAGTGACTTTGATAAATGAGTTTTACAACTGTAATAATATTAATTAAAATTCACTGTTCGCTGATGGGACTTGAACCTGTATCTGTATCTAGAAACCAGTGCACTAACCACTGAGCTATAAACTCAGTTGAAGAAACCTAAGAGTTATATTTGGTTATATGATTTTCAGTGAAAACCTGATTGAAACTCATTGGGACTTATGCATAGACTGCAAGCAAGCCAAATTCAAATGATGTGTGATTTTCATGTGTGAGTCTGATGTGTGACTTTCTTCAAACATCAGAATCAGAATCACAATGACTTTTAGTCACCCTGAGTATTTTCATGGTTGATCTCATAAGACAAAAAAGCTGCCAGGTGCTATTACTTAACTGGATAGCTCAGTGATAAGGCATCAGCCTCTGAAGCTACAGTGTCATAGTTCAAATCCCAATAGAAATATTATTATTATTTTTTTTAATCATGCCTCTTTAGCTAACAAACTTCAGGGGTGTTTTACTTTTAATATCTGACATTCTGATTGTCATCCTGATGTGTTAAGAGTTTCAGACACGCTGTCTATTTGCATGGTAAATTACATAGCCAAAGTAAATTGGGAGGCACTAATTTACTACATATCTATTTCCAAGTGACTGTACATTTGCATAATTTCTTAAAGGGATCTAATGATAAAATTTCTTAATTGTCAAATTTTCTTTCCATCCACCCAAGAACTGGCTGCAAACTCCCAATTTACTTTTGCTTTGTAATTATTATTATATATCACTACCTAAATAATCAAATAATCAACCTATAGTTTAATGGTAAGGCATCGGTGTCACATAGTTTTGGTTTGAAAGGATAATAATAATAGTAATAATAATAGTAGTAATAATAATAATAATTAATAATAAAAAGTTCAGTGTCCCTACAGGTTTTTCTTGGCTTATGAGATTAACCATGATAATACTCAGGGGGTCTAAAAGTAATTGTGATTCTTATTTTAATGTGTGAGAAAAGTCATATATCAAAGCCAAGCATCAGTGAAGTTTGTGTGCTAGACAGCATCATTTAAAAAACAAAAGATTATTTTTCTGCACCAGGGATTTGTACTCAGAACACCCACTCTGTGAGTCAAGAGCATTACCATTTTGCCATAAGCTCAAATTATGCTGCCAGGTGGTTTTTCTTGGTTTATGATATTTACTATGCAAATACTCATGGTGTCTGGAAGTCCTTCAGATTTTGATTTTGATGTGTGATGAAAGTCAGGTATCAAACTCATTCATCAAACTCATACATCACTTGAATTTGGTTTGGACAATGTCTCTGTGAAAGTCCTGATTGCACTGGAAATAACATAACCAAGTAAAATGCCCACTTTTCTTTAATGAGTGTATAGATCATTGGTAAGTATGCTAACTGCAAAATATATGCTTTGGGTTTCAAGTCCCAGTAGGGACACTCAACTTTTTATTATTAATTATTATTACTAATAATGTATTATTATTATTATTATTATTATTATTATTACTATTATTATTATCCTTTCAAACCAAAACTATGTGACACAGATGCCTTACCATTAAACTGTAGGTTCATTATTTGATTATTTAGGTAGTGATATATAATAATAATTACATAGCAAAAGTAAATTGGGAGTTTGCAGCCAGTCCTTGGGTAGATGGAAAGAAAATTTGACAATAAAGAAATTTTATCATTAGACCCCTTTAAGAAATTATGCAAATGTACAGTCACTTGGAAATAGATATGTAATAAATTAGTGCCTCCCAATTTACTTTGGCTATGTAATTTACCATGCAAATAGACAGCGTGTCTGAAACTCTTAACACGTCAGGATGACAATCAGAATGTCAGATATTAAAAGTAAAACACCCCTGTAGTTTGTGTGCTAAACAGGCATAATTTTATAAAAAAATAATAATATTCCTAATGGGATTTGAACTGTGACACTGTAGTTTCAGAGACTCATGCCATAACATTGAGATATGCAGTCAAGTGAAAGCAACTGGTAGCTTTTCTTGTCTTATGAGATCAACCATGAAAATACTCAAGGTGACAAAAAGTCATTGTGATTCTGATGTTTGAAGAAAGTCACACATCAGACTCACACATCAAAATCACACATCATTTGAATTTGGCTTGGAGGAGGTATTTCTGAAAGTCCCAATAAGTTTCAGACAAGTTTTGCACTGAAAATCATATAACCAAATAGAACGCCTAGATTTTTTCAACTGAGTTAATAGCTCAGTGGTTAGTGCACTGTTTTCTGGACCCAGAATTTTGGGTTCACATCCTATCAGCAACCAGTGACTTTTTTTTAAATTGTTATTATTATTACAGCTGTAAAAGTCACTTATCAAAGTCACTTTTCAGGATCACTTGTCAGAATCACTTATCAGACAGGGTATTTAGCCTCAAGCTGACATCATTCTGATGTTTGATTTTGATATCTGATCATGTCCTAAAATGGACACTGTACTGGTGTTTGTCTCTGTACAACACCATGAATGTAAGAGGAAACTCTTCTCTAACTGGTGAGCTGATGAAATTTTGTTTTTAATATACCTGGCACTGGACACATAGCTTTATACACTGTAATTCTGTAAAATGGTTCTCTAATCTTTCTAGACACATTTATTCACATCTTGAAAAGTATCAAGTCACACAACTGAAGTAATCTGATCCTGTCTAATAAATCAGAGCATTCTGCGGTGTTAGGGCCAGCAAGAAGTCAATAATAAATACGCTTGTATGACAAATTGGCACATTTATCAAAGGCAATCACTAGATAGATAGGTGGCAGAATAACTGTACCTTGGGCTTTGGGCTTTTTAGTACAATATTGGCTTCCCTTGCAGTATTACAGAACCCTTTAGATGAGGCTCTCACAGTTACTGCATTTATAGCTGAAAGATCTAAATCCTATTTGAGCCTTAAAACGAGAAAACTCAGAACAATAAAAAAGAGACTAACATTTTGTTTTTTACTTTTATTGTTATCTCACAGTATATATGTCCAAAATTATGAACCTATTCTGGATCATTTTCTCAATATCCACTTGAATGGTTTGATGTGGGATTTTTCAAATGTAGACTTGAAGCCACTCAACTATTGGGGCAATGCAATGAGAACAAATCTAAATAAAGTTAACAATGATAAAAAAAGAAAAAAATACAATACATAGAAGTTTATTTAAAAAAATATATATCAATCGTATTTAAAAATGTCAAAACAGTTAAAAAAATATACACATGGTATGTACACCCAAGGGTGGAAGCTGAAAGTGAAGGACCTTTGTGCCGGCGGTGTGCCTGAGCTCACCCCCTCCATTATGACCCACTTGCTGATACAAAAATATGCACATTGACACATTACACACATATTCACACATAATACAGACATATAATAATAATAATTTTTATTTTTATAGCACCAACATACCCCGCAGCGCTTTACAATTCAGAGGGTACTTGTACAAACCAGATAAGACATTACAGAGTGAAACATTATCCAACACATACCAATGATAAAGTGCTTGTTTTGTGTGATCCACCCATCAATATAATACATAGGGGAATTCAAAAAATGTTGCATGAACCAGTAACGAGCCAGTATGTGTACAAGTACAGGTACAAAGTGCTATTGAGCCCATGGAAGAGAGAGCAGGGAATAGTTAGTTAAATTAGTAAGGTGAGGTGATAGGCAAGTCTAAAGAAATTTATTTTTAGGGTCCACTTGAAACTGTGGATACTGGGAAGTAACCGGATTGTCTAGGGTAGTGCATTCCAGAAAACATATACAACACAAGAGAAGTCTTAGAGACAGAGGTTCGGATGTTAGTCTTAGGCTATGTGCCCATGTTGCGGAAATGAAGCAGAAAATTTCTGCTTCATTTCTGCATGTTCTCTCCTGGAAAAACACATGCGGAATTCCGCATGCGTTTTTGACATGTGGAATTGTCTTGCGTTTTTTATTGCATTGCAAAGGCAATTCCGCTTGCGGAAACGCAAAATTAATTGACATGCTGCGGATTTTTGCCTGCATCAAGAACGCTGCGGAAAAATCCGCAGCATGGGCATAGAACTTGCAGATTACCTAGCGTTTCACAAGCGTTTACGCTGCGGAAATTCCACAACATATACGCTTGTAAAACGCTACGTGGGCACATACCCTTAGGTCATTAGTGGAATGGGAGGACAGGTAGGCTGGTAGATGGAGATGAGGGAGGAGATGTAGGATGGTGCAGAACTGTGCATTTGTAGATAAGAATGATAAGTTTATATTGGACTCTGTAGTGGATAGGCAATCAGTGCAAAAACTGGCACAAAGTGGTGGCATCAGTGTAGCGTTTGGACAGAAATATGATCCTGGCTGCAGTGTTCAGTATAGACTGGATTGGCGAGAGTTTAGAAAGCGGGAGAGTGATTAGTAGAGAGTTGCAGTAGTCCAGGCAAGAATGAATCAGAGCAACAATAAGAGGTTTTGCAGATTCAAAGGTGAGAAAAGGTTGAATTCTAGAAATGTTTTTGTGGTGCAGATGACATGTGCAAGTGAGTTACCGGATGTAGGGAATTTATTTATTTATTTATTTTGCTCACTTATATAGCGCCATTAATTCCCCAGCACTTTACAGACATTATGGGCACTGTCCCCATTGGGGCTCAAAATCTAGATTCCCAATCAGTATGTCTTTTGAGTGTGGGAGGAAACCAGAGAACCCGGAGGAAACCCACACAAACACGGGGAAAGCATACAAACTCCTTGCAGATGTTGTCCTTGGTGGGATTTGACCCCAGGGACCCCAGCGCTGAAATGAAGGAAAGATCAAAATCAGATACGACCCCCAAGACAGTGATCATGCTGCTTGGGAGATATGGTAAATCCACCTACGGAAAAGGCAATTTGAGGTTAGTAGAAGGGGGGAAAGTCAAGGAGTTAAATTTTTGACAGATTGTTTCAGATAGAGGGAGACATTATGATAGAGACTGCAGACAGACACTCAGGGGTAGTATGTAATAATGCAGGAGTGTTATCAGGAGACTGTGTATAATTGACATCAGTAAAGAGATGGTACTGAAAACCGAATCTAATGATTTTATCTCCAATAGAGGCAGTATACAAGGAGAAGAGAAGGGGCTTAAGATTGAACTCTGAGGAACCTGAAAAGTAAGAAGAAGAAGAGGAGGGGAAGAAGATCTGGATATTGATACTTTGCTTTTTTTAACCTCTAATATATGGATAAATAGAGATTTATCTATCTACTTGTATGTACCAGTATAAAACACTGCTCAAAAAAATAAAGGGAACACTTAAACAACAGAATATAACTCCAAGTAAATCAAACTTCTGTGAAATCAAACTGTCCACTTAGGAAGCAACACTGATTGACAATCAATTTAACATGCTATTGTGCAAATGGAATAGACAATAGCTGGAAATTATTGGCAATTATCAAGACACACTCAATAAAGGAGTGGTTCTGCAGGTGGGGATTACAGACCACATCTCAGTACCAATGCTTTCTGGCTGATGTTTTGGTCACTTTTGAATGTTGTTTGTGCTTTCACACTCGAGGTAGCATGAGATGGTCTCTACAACCCACAGAAGTTGCTCAGGTAGTGCAGCTCATCCAGGATGGCACATCAATGCGAGCTGTGGCATGAAGGTTTGCTGTGTCTGTCAGCGTAGTGTCCAGAGGCTGGAGGCACTACCAGGAGAGAGGCCAGTACACCAGGAGACGTGGAGGGGGCCGTAGGAGGGCAACAACCCAGTAGCAGGACCGCTACCTCCGCCTTTGTGCAAGGAGGAACGGGAGGAGCACTGCCAGAGCCCTGCAAAATGACCTTCAGCAGGCCATAAATGTGCATGTGTCTGCACAAAAGGTTAGAAACCGACTCCATGAGGGTGGTATGACTGCCCGACGTCCCCAGATGGGGGTTGTGCTCACAGCCCAACACCGTTCAGGACACTTGGCATTTGCCACAGAACACCAGGATTGACAAAGTCGCCACTGGCGCCCTGTGCTCTTCACAGATGAATGCAGGTTCATACTGAGCACAAGTGACAGACGTGACAGAGTCTGGAGACGCCGTGGAGAGTGATCTGCTGCCTGCAATATCCTTCAGCATGACCGTTTGGCAGTGGGTCAGTAATGGTGTAGGGTGGCATTTCTTTGGAGGTCCGCACAGCCCTCCATGTGCTCGCCAGAGGTAGCCTGACTGCCATTAGGTATCTAGATGAGATCCTCAGACCCCTTGTGAGACCATATGCTGGTGCGATTGGCCCTGGGTTCCTCCTAATGCAGGACAATGCCAGACCTCATGTGGCTGGAGTGTGTCAGCAGTTCCTGCAAGATGAAGGCATTGAAGCTATGGACTGGCCCGCCCTGAATCCGATTGAGCACATCTGGGACATCATGTCTCGCTCCATCCACCAACGTCACGTTGCACCACAGACTGTCCAGGAGTTGGCGGATGCTTTAGTCCAGGTCTGGGAGGAGATCCCACCGGAGACCATCCGCAACCTCATCAGGAGCATGCCCAGGCGTTGTAGGGAGGTCATACAGGCACGTGGAGGCCACACACAATACTGAGCCTCATTTTGACTTGTTTTAAGGACATTACATCAAAGTTGGATCAGCCTGTAGTGTGTTTTTCCTCTTTAATTTTGGGGGTGACTCCAAATCCAGGCCTCCATTGGTTAATAAATTTGAATTCCATTGATGATTTTTGTGTGATTTTGTTGTCAGCACATTCAACTTTGTACAGAACAAAGTATTCAATGAGAATATTTCATTCATTCACATCTAGGATGTGTTATTTGAGTGTTCCCTTTATTCTTTTGAGCAGTGTATTTCTGTAGAGAGAAATACCATTGTGTTGTTAATGTAAAGATTTAAAGCTCTTGTACATAACAATGTAGCCTTTCACTCACTGTTAATGTTTCTGCCTTCAATGCTATAGGTCCAGAATTTGAGTCCTGGGTAAGACCAGCTTGAAGAAAAATCAAATAATTAACCATATAGAGATTTCTGCTGGTTAGTCAAATGCTGTGATCCTCTCCCAATGTTCTGTATTCATAGAGTAGATGGAACACATACAACAGAGAGGATGGTGAAAAATAGACAGCACATGGATGCTACATGGATAGCATCGGTGTGCTGTACATTTTTTATTTGGGGACTCATTCACTGGAAAAGGCAAGTATGGTTCATAAATCTGACTAAACTTGGAGCAGCCTCCTTTTCTCTTTTCTGCAGACCACCAATCCTCAATTAAAAAAAAAACAGGCATGTGATAAGCCTCCTAAGACTATGATGTATATGTGTGCTATCTGTTAAAAACAGATAACACAGGTGCGCAAAATATGGATGTGTGAATAGGGAAAAATAAGCATTTTAATAAAGTTATACTGACTAGCACAGGGGATGGGGATGACTCGGGTTCCCGGGCCTTCAGCCTTGGGGATGTTGCAGTGGTCGGCTCCCGGGGCCCGTACCCTGGGGTCTCTCTTTAAAAGCGTTGATAGTTGTTTATTTTACAAAAGTTCGTGACGCCACCTGTGGCTTCTGGTGAGAATCACCAGCGCTGCGCAGTCCACTGAGGCTGATGATAAGGCAGCTCGATGGTATGGCTCCCCACAGATGGAGCTAGGCCTCAGGGCAGTGTATGGAAAGGGGAATGGAGGACAGGCGAGACGCAGCCGGGTCAGAGCAAGAACAGGGACAGACACGATAGTCACTTCAGTACCTTTTACTGATGGAAATTCAGGCACGTCCCGGAGTACTGTAGGGTGAAGGGTGCATGTCAGGATCCTCCCCAATGAGCGAGTTTAGGGCCTCCTGTTTCTTGCCTCTGCGTAGTAAGTTTCTGACCTGCCTGGAGCTAGGCCTAACTTTGTCTCTGTCCTGCGCTGGCTGACTTTGTGGTAGGGCCTTTTCTTGGAGTACACACTCCTCAGCTTGCGGGGCCTATGTGTCTCCTGGCTCTGTTACGTATCAGCACTTTAGTGATCCTGGGACTTGTAGTTCTCCAGGGATTCCGGTTTATCTTACTGGGTCATAGAGATCCCGGTAAACTTCGGACCTGGTGTCCGGTAAATGCTTCGGGGTGAGCTAGTTAAGCTCCTCTGCCCCCTATGTGCTAACTCTCCACTCGCCTTCGGCCTACTCGGGCCCTCACTAGGCTACTCACACTAACGGCAGCTTGCCACGCTTCACCGATCTTATGGCGCCGGCACACCTAAAGCTCACTTTTCTGAGCTACAACTGAGTATTGGTCTGGATAAGCTCCACTGCAGGATAGCAATTGCAGGAGCTGGAACAGGCTTTTGTCCTCTGGGGTAACTCTTCTCAGACTGCACTGGACTCACTGCTACACCAGACTGAACTAGACTCTGACTTAACTCACTCCTGCCTGGCTCCACCTTCCCTATTTATCTATCCCTAACGGGCTCCCTCTGGTGGTCTGAGGTGGAAGGTGAAGATGTGTGAATGGTTATGGGGGCCTCTTGTGGAGGAATCCATCAATACACCCTTCTAGGATCTGTGATACCAAGCGCAGCTGGGCGTCACAATACAAATGTAAAGGAGATGTGAGAAACAAAGAAGGAGACCATATTTGCTGCAGTTGCTTTCCTTCTGGTGGATCTCAGGAGGAAGTGGCTGAAATCAATGCAAGGAGTGATAGCTTCTGTCATTGGCTGCATTTTAAGGTGAACATGGGTGGATAGATACAGTAGATAGGTAGGTAGATAGATAGATAGATACATAGATAGATACATAGATAGATACATAGATAGATACATAGAGAAAATGGTTAAATGAATACAATTAAAGATACATTTTTTTATCAATTTACTTTTAAATATATTTTTATATATATTTCAAAATAATAACTGCCACAACTATAAGTCTTCAGTCACTAATAAAACATCCAACCAACAAAAAAAATGTGGCTTTAGTTTTAAGATTTTTTTCTCTCAAAGCACCCTGATGTGTGATGAGTCATTTTCTTCATATCAATGTCATCAAAATATTGTGAGTATGCTTATTCGAAGATGTGCTGCTTTCTATTATTGCACCTAGAAGAAGCTTACCATATTATTTTTTTTTCTTCAGATCAAGAAAGGATGCTTAATAAGATGAAAGAGATTACGGCAGGGAAGGTGCATATATGTGACACTTTGAAACCAATAATTGCTAGAAATCTGTACTCTCGATGACATGATAGAGACGGAGAGCGCTAAAAGAAGATAAAAGCATAATATACTTGATCACATTATTCAAGTGGCAAAAACCTTTTGTTCTATATTAAGAGGCAGATAAAAGGTCTCATGAGTGGGTGAAATGCTTTAAACTTTCGCTAAATGAAAAGTTTGACCTTTCTTTCTTGAATTTTCTAAGAAACCAACATCATTATCATTATTAAACCATTAATTTTTCTATGGAACACTTGACTTATATGGCCAAATATATTCTGATATGAAGGTTATGCTACAGTCTGTATAAGGCTATGTGCCCACGATGCGCAAATGAAGTGGAAATTTGCGCTTCATTTCCGCATGTCTTTTTCCCGGAAAAACGCATGCGGAATTTGGCATGCGTTTTTCGCGCGTAATTCGCGCGTTTTACACATGCGGAATTGCCTTGCGTTTTCTACTGCATTGTAGATGGCAATTCCGCATGCGTAAACGCACAAAGAATGGACATGCTGCGGATTTTTGAGCGCAGCGTTTACGCTTCGGAAAAATCCGCATCATGGGCACAGCACATGCGGATTTCCATTGGGGAACATTGCTGCCCTTCTACCATGCGTTTTTAATGCGTTAAAAACGCATCGTGTGCACACAGCCTTAGAGTTAAAATACAAGGCGTTAATTATTTTGGGCCACTCCTTTTCAGAGGTTGAAACACAGTCTTTCTTAAACAGTGACAGGCTCATTTGTTACATCATATATCTTGTCCATTCTGCAAAAAATACATTTTGTTACAAAAAAGCATAGTATAAAAAATACCTGAGAATGGGAAAAAGAGTCAGAGGCAGCTCCAAGCTGTCTTCTTCCCCACCAGCTCAACTTCCCTCTATTTTGGGCTGCCCATGAATAAGGTAACAGGAACCTCCTGACAGGTTCTCTTTATGTTGGTATTAAGGGGTCTCCTATTTCAGAGCCTCTTCTATTAGCTCGAGAGGACAACTACAGTACATTCAGTGCAGCTACTGGGTTAACTTGTAATTGCTCATCAGCTCCAATGCCCAACTCAATGACTGTATTTATCTACATGCTGGTAAGGTGTGGAGAGAGCCCCCAATATTTTAGTGAATTTGTTGCAATCTGCTTTGAATTTATTTATGCATTTTTGCAGTGGGTAAGAAGTCCCATGTCATTGTACTGCACAGTAGTACATTATATACTGTTATATATATAACTTATCAGGACTATGCCTATTAAATTTTTGTTGATGTCATGTGTTTTTAGTGTAAGACGTGGTGGTTTATTGGGGAGTTAAGCAGTGGTTACAACCCATATCAGACTAGGGAAATTCGAGTCCAGGCACCATGATGGGTGGCTCAAAACAAACTTTTATTTTACCCCTAAATCTCTATCTGTCATAATCTAATTTTTTTTATAATAATAAACTTTAGTTAAAAATTCCCTAACATTTGCTGACTGCTTTATCTAGCTGTTTTATTGATTTTTCATCTACTTCCTCATTGATGACGCTTTGTTTGAGAATCCCAGTGCATGCTGGGGTACTCAAATGAGTCATCAGGGGCAGAGATTACAGTCACTGCTGCAGTCTCATCCCCCTCTCAGAAACAAAGCATCATCAGTGATCTCAGTTTCAGGGGTTCGGCTAGTCCCCACTCTACTGAGCATGCGTTATTTGTCAATTCTGACGAATGCTCAGTAGAATCTTGTCACTGTGCACTATTCTTCAGATGTTATTTAAGGGGGTGACTCAGGTTTCTACTTGCTCATTCTTTCCTTACAATGTGCAATGACAGTGCGCTCTGTTGCCGACTCATCATTTCTGATCAGTGCTGGCGAGAGAGTGCATTGTCACTGTGCACTGAGAAGAACAGTGCCCAGTGACAAGATGCTATTAAGCATTCGTTGAAAGTGACAACTGATGCATGCTCAGTAGAGTAGAGACTAGGCCAGGCCCTGAAACGGAGGTCACGGATGACGCTCTGTTTCAAGGAGGCGGCAGAGGCTGAGGCAGTGACTGCAGCCTTTGTCCCCCTGATGATGACTTGTTTGAGTATCCCAGCATGCACTGGGATTCTCAACCAAAGCATCATCACACAGGAAGTAGTAGAATAAAAAAATAAAGCAGTTACATAGAGTAGTGAGGGAAGTATAGGGAATTTTTAATTAAAGTGTATTAGAAAAAATATTAGATTATGACATTAGATAGAGATTTAGGAGTAAAGTAAAAAAAGTAAAAAAATGTTAGACTGCCCCTCTAAGTGATTGGTATTGAATGGTTAATAACTGTGGAAGGGCACAATTACACAGAAATGCACTGTCAAAAATGTAGAGCTAATTTAAGGGAAGACTTTCTCAATATAAGTGCTCCCTCACATGAGCGTATACATCAGACGAGTGCTATCCACTTGGACCTATGTTATTCGATAGTGCAGTGCTGATGCATGATTTTTTTTTACTGACAAAATCTGTCAGTGAAAAAAATTGCAGCAAGCTGAGATTTCACTTTGGAATCGGATGCCACAAACTCATTCAAGTCTATGGGTTCGTGGAAACCTTCGGACTGCACTCGGATGACAATGAAGTGCAGTCCGATTTCCGCGGACTCACAAAAGGGAGAAGATGGAGACGTTGTTTTCTACATCTTCTCTTCATCCAAGAAAATCATATAACACTATGCTGATACTTGGATCAAACTCTGATTAGAGTTTGATCAGAGTGACATTTGAATTACCAGCTCGATTTTCTCAGATGAGAGAATACTGTATATGGACGTCTGGCCGTAACCCAAGGAGGTGTGTGCTGGGATTTGCCTGAGTGTGTGAAATGCTACTTCCACAGCACAGTGCATTTGGAAACTGGGGCTGAAGCTGAGGGTGCTCTCAGGACATCTTGGTTTTTCCAAACTAAGTCTTTTCCCCTTAATAAATTATGCTATCTCCCAGGTCAACTTTCAACATAACTGAGGTTTTTTAAATAAATACAGTCTACAGTAATCTCAGCCTTTCCAGCTACATTGTAAGGTTTCATGAAAATAAATAAATCTATGTTACACCACTTTAAGCTAACATTATATGGAAAGTCACAAAAAAAACTATGGTGGGACTAATGCATTCCAGCTTCATGCTTCACAAAAAAGATTAAAGGTATGAATTAAAAAGTTCCTTTTGGCATAGTTTAAATTGATTTAATGGAAACACTTAAAAATATTATAGAAAAGAAAGAGACATTGGTAATCTGTTTTTGGATTACCATATCATGCTTTAATGTCCAATTTAACCATGAAAATAAGTTTTCCTCTAATATAAAAAACAATCACCTGTAAATAAAAGTTATCAAATGTCTCTCTTCTTTTATATGGCTATTTCTTCCTTCACTATTTATTAAAAGTAATATTGGGAAATGGTTACCACATAACCTCCTGTAGGATTTTTCCATATTATACCTGTAGACCAGACCTGGGCTGTTCCCGTCAGGCCTGTGGACCAAGACAGTCGTGGGGCTGAATACAGTGGCCCACGGGCCGCACCACACCCTCCCTCGCCAGTCTGCTGCCGCCCACTGTCACCGCTATGTGCATCCTCAGGATACAGACAGCGGTCAATGCATTGAAGGAAGATGGCGCCGCTGCCCCCTTCTTCCACCACACAAAACATGATTCCGCTGACGCGATGACCTCATTTCATCGCATCAGCTGTGCACTGCTCTCTGGAGACAGGATCAGAGGCACAGCGCCGAGAGAACGGGAGCGAGGTGAGTATGTGGTGTTGTATTTCATGTGCGTGATGTTTGGCTGGACATGGGGAGTCTATGGGGCTCTCATGATGGACAAGAGGAGGCTATGGGGGTCTAATGCTGGACATGGGGAGGCTATGGGACTCTCATGCTGGGCAAGAGGGAGGCTATGGGGGTCTAATGCTGGACATGGGGAGTCTATGGGGCTCTCATGATGGACAAGAGGAGGCTATGGGGGTCTAATGCTGGACATGGGGAGGCTATGGGACTCTCATGCTGGGCAAGAGGGAGGCTATGGGGCTCTAATGCTGGACATGGGGAGGCTATGGGGCTCTCATGCTGGACATGGGAAGGCTATGGGGCTCTCATGCTGGACATGGGGAGTCTATGGGGCTCTCATGCTGGACAAGAGGAGGCTATGGGGGTCTAGTGCTGGACATGGGGAGTCTATGGGGCTCTCATGATGGACAAGAGGAGGCTATGGGGGTCTAATGCTGGACATGGGGAGGCTATGGGACTCTCATGCTGGGCAAGAGGGAGGCTATGGGGCGCTCATGCTGGACATGGGGAGGCTATGGGGCTCTCATGCTAGACATGGGAGGCTATGAGGCTCTCATGCTAGACATGGGGAAGCTATGTGGCTTTCATGCTGGACATGGGTGGACAAGGGGAGGCTATGTGGGTCTCATGCTGGACATGGGGAGGCAATGTGGGTCTCATGCTGATCATGGGGAGGCTGTATGGGTCTCATGCTGATCATGGGGAAGCTATGTGGCTCTCATGATGGACAAGAGGAGGCTATGGGGGTCTAATGCTGGACATGGGGAGGCTATGGGGCTCTCATGCTGGGCAAGAGGAGGCAATGGGGCGCTCATGCTGGACATGGGGAGGCTATGGGGCTCTCATGCTAGACATGGGAGGCCATGAGGCTCTCATGCTAGACATGGGGAAGCTATGTGGCTTTCATGCTGAACATGGGTGGACATGGGGAGGCTATGGGGATCTCATGCTGGACATGGGGAGGCTATGTGGGTCTCATGCTGATCATGGGGAGGCTATATGGGTCTCATACTGATCATGGGGAAGCTATGTGGCTCTCATGATGATCATGGGGAGGCTAGGTGGGGCTCATGCTGTATATAGGGAGGCTATGTGGGGCTAATGCCGTATATAGAAGGGGCTGTGTGTGGGTTCAAATGGTATATAAAGGTGATGTCAGCATACTTAATTCTGCTCAATATTAAGTGATACAATTAATAGCAATATAAAATAATTAGAATGAATATTTTAATATTAATATTGAGCAGAATTAATTTCAGCCTATTGGTATGGCCTCCACAACAGTCGTGGTCTCTCTTGTGGCCTCTCTGGAAAGTTAATTGCCCACCCCTTCTGTAGACTATATCCATAGAAGAGATAACAGTTGATTTGGGGAGAAAAGATTGAGGGAGCCCACTAAGGCTGAGTTCACACGATGCGTTTTTCATGCGTTTCCGCGGCGTTTTTGCAGTTGCGTAAACGCCGCGGAAACGCATGAAAAACGCATGGTAGAAGGGCAGCAATGTTCCCCAATGGAAATCCGCATGTGCTGTGCCCATGATGCGGATTTTTCCGCAGCGTAAACGCTGCGGTCAAAAATCCGCAGCATGTCAATTAATTTTGCGGAAACGCTGCTCTTTTGCCGCCATTGACTTGCATTAGAACGCATGGAATCCGCATCACTGTATATGTTGATGCGCTTTTCATGCGGTCTAATGTGCGGATGGTACCCGGGTGTGGAGGAGAGGACTCTCATCCAGACCCAGGTACCATTAAAAAAAAAAGAATAAAATAAAAAATATATATATTCTCACCTTCTGACGGCCCGCGCAGCGTCCTCCTGGCTTCCCGGGCACTTCGCGGTTGAATGAAGGACCTTCGCTGACGTCAGAGTCATGTGACGGGTCACGTGACGCTGACGTCGAAAGGTCCTACAGTCTTCACTGCCGGCAGCCGGGACCGATGAAGCAGGACACCGGGGGCCATCAGAGGGTAAAGTATAGATTTATTTTTTATTTTTTGACATTTACACACTATATAAATCCATGCCGGTTGCATGGATTTATATAGTGTAAAGTTGACAAGCACTTTCCAAGTGATGCTAAAATCGCTTGGGAAGCGCTTGTCAACCCGCATGCGGAAATGAAAGTGAAGACCGCTTCATTTCTGCATGTCCCTGGCAGGAAACCGCATGTACAATCCGCATGTACAATCCACATGTACAATCCGCATGTACAATCCGCATGCGTTTTTTCCTGCCAGAGAGATGCAGAAACGCTCAGGAAAAAATCCTGAGCATTTCTGCATCGTGTGCACATACCCTAATACTGATTGAATTAGCTATGATTATTGATATGTTAAATAAAAAAATCTTACGTTGGGAGTGCCAACATGACTGTAAATGTTTCACTTTTTCTCTGCTTTCTGTTTACAATCCTCACCTCCTATTTTTTAAAGCATGCAACAACTCAAACTGCCCTGTATGAAAACACATTGAAAGATATGCATAATACGTTAATTTATATTGTATGCATTTATTTATAACACATGTCAACATATCGGAATTCACAACAGCTAATAAATTCCTAATTACCTACATAATGATATAATTAAATATAGCTATAGAAACCAGAAAAGATCATCAGGGTCAGAAATCTACATTGTGTATTTAATTAATCCTCAATATGTAGAATTATGAACATGTGGGATGTTAATTTTGTTACGATTAAGTGCATTAAATATCCTTATTATAATAACTGGGAAGAAAAATGTACAGGTTTTTTATGTACAGCGGGTGAAATAAGTATTGAACACGTCACCAATTTTCTAAGTAAATATATTTCTAAAGGTGCTATTGACATGAAATTCTCACGAGATGTTGACAACAACCCATCCAATACACACAGTCAAAGAAATCAAACCATAGATGTCCATAAATTAAATTATTATGAGAAATAATGAGAAATGACACAGAGAAAAACTATGAACACGTGAAGAAAGAGTGGTGCAAAAAGTCATGGAAAGTCATGACACCAACTGAAATCTATCAGAAATTAAAAAGCAATCTTAATTCACTTTGTGAAAAATAACATCAGCTGGTTCAACTAGTGGCTTATAAAAAGGTGTCTCATTGCCAAGCCAAGTTGCCACACAAGAAACATCTCATAATGGGTAAAACTAATAAGTGGTCTCAAGAACTTCACAACCTTATTATTGAAAACATACTGATGGCATTGGTTACAGAAAAATTTCTAAATTGTTGAAGGTTCCAGTTAGCACTGTTGGGGTCATAATCCGGAAGTGGAAAGAACATCATTTCACCATAAACCGGCCATGACCAGGTGCTCCCCACAAGATTTCAGACAGAGGAGTGAAAAGAATTATAAGAAGAGTTGTCCAAGAGCTAAGAACCTTCTGTGGAGAGCTACAGAAAGACTTGGAATCAGCAGGTACAATTGTTTCAAAGAAAACAATAAGTAATGCACTCAACCTCCATTACCGGTATGAAAAAAGCATGTTCAAGCGCATTTAAAGTTTGCTCAACAACATTTAGACAAGCTTGTGAAATACTGGGAGAATATAGTCTGGTCAGATGAGACCAAAATTTAACTCTTTGGATACCATGATACACACTATGTTTGGAGGCCAAAAGTCACTGATGGTGGGAACATCATGGTTTCGAGTTGTTTTTCAGCATACTCGCAAACTTCATGTTATTAAAGGAAGGATGAATGGAGAAATGTAGAGAGACATTCTTGATAAAAAATCTGCTGTCATATCCTAGGATGATGTACTGTAGATGAAACAAGAGCTGACATTTCAGCAAGACAAAAAATTCCAAACACACAGCCAATGAAACTTTCAAATGGTTACAGAGAAAGAAAATAAAGCTGATCAAATGGCCCAGCCAGTCACCTGACCTGAATTCAATAGAAAATTGATGGAAGGAACTAAAGCTCAGAGTTCATGGAAGCTCAAAAACCTTCAGAATTTGAAGATTGTTTATGTGCAAGAATGGGTTAAAGTCACCTGAGCAATGCATATGACTAGTTTCTCCATAAAGGAGGCGTCTTGAAGCTGTCATCACCAACAAAGGTTTTTGTACAAAGTATTAGTTAAATTTCAGTAAGCGTTTTCAATACTTTTTTCGTGTCTTCTTTCTCATTATTACATATAACTTAGTTTATGGACATCTATGGTCTTATTTATTTGCCTGTTTGGATTGGAAGGGTTGTTACCGACATGTGGTGAGAATTTCATGTCAGTAGCACCTTTAAAAATATATTTACTTAGAAAATTGGTGACGAGTTCAATACTTATTTCACCTGGTGTATATATATCTAATTACAAAATCATCAAATTCCAGAAGGCTATAGAATTAATAATTTTTAATGGGGTTATGCAGGCTTAAAAAAACGTGACCGCTTTCTACTAGAAACAGTGCTGCGCATGAGTGCCACAGATCCTAGAGGGGTGCATGAACGGATTCCTCCACAAGAGGCCCCCACAGCACACACACACCTCCACCTTCCACCTCAGACCACCAGTGTTATGATAGGCTACAAGTACTAAGGAAAGACAGGAGATCTGTCCCTACAATAGAACTAAGCTAGATCCCTACGATGTAACGGGGAACCTGATCCTGCGATCAGACCCGCTAAAGTCCTCAGCTAGTCTGAACGAAGACCTATAGATGTGAGGGAGGGATCCCTACAAGAACTAGGGACTGGGAGAAAGATGGACACCTCCTAGCAGAAATTGTAGCAGTAAAAAGACAAACACACAACATAGAACATAAAGGTCAAAAGACCTAGCTAAACTGACTGAGAAAGGTTACAAAGCACCTGGCTAGCTTAAGAGTAGAAATTACAATGAAGTCCAGCATGGCCAGAAGGGCGGAGCAGGATTAAATAGGCAAAAAGGTCATGTGACCAGCAAAATAGAAAAAACCTAACAGGGGAGTTCTAACAGTACCCCCTCTTCTAAGAGGATCCTCCGGATCCCCTAGGCCCAGGCTTATCCGGAAACCTCTTGTGAAACGCTCTGACAAGTCTGAAAGCAGAAACATCATCCGCCCTCACCCATGAGTTATCCTCGGGACCGAAACCCTTCCAAGCGACGAGATACTGCAAACTCCTCCTATACCGTCTAGAATTAAGGATGCGGGAAATTTCATATTCCCCGTCCTCCACCACCGGAGGAACAGTGGCAGTGGCATCTCTATCTGATACATCAGCTTTTTTCAATAGAGAAACATGAAACACCGGATTAATCTTCCAGGAGGTAGGAACCTCCAACCTAACAGCAGATTGGTTAACTACCTGAAGCACCTTAAAGGGCCCTACAAACTTGGGACTCAATTTTTTAGAAGGAATCCTCAACCGCAGATTCTTAGAGGACAACTAAACCATGTCTCCAACCGTAAACAAAACCTCTTGACGTTTCCTGTCAAAGTACCTCTTAGATTTTTTGTTAGCCTCCTGAAGATTACCATGCACATCCGTCCAAACTCTCTCCAAATCACCGGAAAAACTCTCCTCCTCAGGCACAGCCGATACCAATTTGGAGAATGACCCAAAAGACGGATGTCTCCCAGAACAACAAAAAAAGGCGAACACCCAGCAGAAGAGGATGTATGGTTGTTAAGAGCAAATTCAGCAAGTGGCAGAAACTCAGACCACCCCTCTTGATTGTCTGCCACAAAACAACGCAAGAACTGCTCAACATCCTGATTATTCCTTTCTGTCTGGCCATTAGACTCAGGATGATATCCAGATGAAAACGACAATGAACTCCCAACCTGTCACAAAAGGCACGCCAAAAACGAGCCATGAACTGAGGTCCCCTATCACAAACAATGTCAGTAGGAACACCAGTCTGACAATTTCCTTGACAAAGGCCTTAGCGAGTGTCTTAGCGCAGGGCAGTTTGATGAAGGGAACCAAGTGACACATCTTGCTAAAACGGTCCACGACTACCCAGATGACCGTGAAACCCTCAGAGGAGGGAAGGTCAGTAATAAAGTCCATAGCCAGATGTGTCCAAGGTGCACTAGGAACCTCCAGAGGGCAAAGCAACCCCGCAGCAGGAGTATGAGAAGACTTAGATCTAGCACACACAGTACATTGACGCACCAACTTAATGATTTCCTTCTGCCATCCAGGCCACAAAAAACTGCGACCCACAAGTCTCTTGGTCTCAGAAATTCCTGGATGACCTGCCAACCGAGACCCATGACACTCAACAAACAAATCTCTCCTAAAGGTCCTAGGCACAAACAACCTCCCATGGGGAGTGTTAGATGGGGCATTCTCCTGTGCTTTAAGAATCTCATCTTCCAAAACGGAGTCCAATGCAGCAATCACAACACCTTCTTGTAAAATGCTCTCCTCCTCCTCAGCACCGACCATGGGAGAAAAGCTGAGAGACAATGCATCAGCTTTAACATTCTTGGCACCCGGGATGTAAGTAACGGAAAAATTAAACCGCAAAAAAAAAATTGCCCACCTAGCCTGACAGGCATTCAAGCGCTTGGCAGCATCAAGATAGATCAGATTTTTCTGATCAGTGAAAACCTGAATGGGAAATTCAGCACCTTCCAAGAGATGACGCCAGTGTTCAAATGCAAGTTTAATAGCCAGCAATTCCCGATTACCAATATCGTAATTAAGTTCAGTCTCAGAAATTTTTTTTGAAAAAAAGGCACAGGGATGTACTCCATCCTTGTTTTCCTGAGACAACACCGCACCGACCCCCACAGAAGAAGCATCAACCTCAACCGAAAATGGCTTAGTCACATCAGGCTGCATAAGGATGGGGGCAGAGCTGAACCTCTCCTTTAGAAACACAAACGCTTCAATGGCCTCAGTAGTCCACTGAACCGTATTAGCACCTTTCCTGGTGAGATCGGTCAGTGGTTTAACAATAATAGAAAATTTTTTAATGAATTTTCTGTAATAATTGGCGAAACCCAAAAACCTCTGTATCGATTTCAAACCAATAGGCCTAGGCCATTCCTGCACAGCTTGAACTTTCACCGGGTCCATCTCAAAGCCCTCGCTGGAGATAATGTAGCCCAAAAAACTAATTCTCTGTACAGCGAACTCACATTTCTCTAGCTTAGCAAAAAGCGAATTGTCAATTAATAACTGTAATACCTCACGTACGCTCCGCCAATGAGACTCCAGATCAGGCGAATAAATCAGAATGTCATCCAAATACACAACCACATGTTTGCCGATCAAAGGTCTAAAGATGTCATTAATAAGATTCTGAAAAAATGCTGGTGCATTGGTAAGACCAAAAGGCATAACCAGATTCTCAAAATGACCCACAGGAGTGTTAAAAGCAGTCTTCCATTCATCACCCTCCTTCATGCGCAACAAATTGTATGCCCCCCGGAGATCAGTTTTAGAGAACCACTTGGCCCCCACTAACTGGTTAAACAGATCAAGAATCAATGGCAGTGGGTAGGGATTACGTACAGTAATTTTATTAATCTCGCGAAAGTCCAGACAAGGACGTAAACCGCAGTCCTTTTTTTTAACAAAAAAAAATCCAACAGCCACAGGTGACTTAGAGGGTCTGATATGACCGGCGGCCTAGCTCGTCTGTATGTATTCCTCCAAAGCCTTTCTCTCAGGAATAGTAAGATTAAATAAACGACTTTTAGGAAGAGTCGCTCCAGGGACAAATTCAATGGTACAATCATAGTCTCTATGGGGAGGCAAAATTTGCGACTCCTCCTCAGAAAAAACTTTCCAAAAATCATGAATAGGTACAGGTGATTCCCCTTTATCCACAGCAGCAATGCGCCCGTTACAACACTTGTCATAGCACTTCAGGCTCCAGGACTTAATTTCATTAGTAGACCAATCCAGTACAGGATTGTGCAATTTTAACCAGGGTAACCCCAAAATTACTGGTGAAGGCATATTATTTAATACTACCAAATCCAAATTTTCTTGGTGAATACCATTAATAGTGAGGGGAAATTCATAAACCTTGTGAGTAACACATTTCAAGGGAGAGCCATCGACAGAAACCACGGCAATAGGGGATGACAAAGGTTTGGGTTTTAATTTAAGTTTTTCCAAGAATCCCCAATCAATCACATTCAGAGTAGAACCACAATCCACAAATACCCGAAATTCAATTAATTCTTCCTGAGCTGCAGTAGTAGCAGAAAGAAATACCTCCTTAGTGTTTAAACAGGCTATACGGGCGTAACTGACCTCTTTTTTTTTCCTTTGTTCATACGAAGCACACAGTTCTTAATGAAATGGTCAGATTTTCCGCAATAAAAGCACAAACCTTCAGAAAACCTGCGGTCTTTTTCCTGAGAGCGGGGTGACATCGCCCCATTATCTCCATTGGCTCTCCAATGTCAGTACAGACCCTCTCAAGACTAGGAGCTGACATGGCAAAGGATTTACTCTCATTAACCCTTGCACGCAGTCTCCTGTCCACCCGTATAGCTAATTGCATTGCCTCCTGCAAGTTTCCAGGTGTAGGATAAGCAATAAACAGATCCTTAACCCTTTCACCTAGCCAAGCAAGAAACAAACTTTTCAGAGCTGAATCGTTCCACCCCACCTGAGCAGACCACCGACGGAAGTGAGCACAATAATTTTCCACATTACCTGATCCCTGTCTCAAAAGTCTCAATTCCGTCTCAGCTGATGAGACACGATCAGGATCATCATACAACAACCCCAAAGCAGAAAAAAAACTATCCACTGATCTAAAGCACGGATCACTAGGTTGGAGAGAAAAGGCCCATCCCTGAGGTTCTTTGCGCAAAAGTGACATTATGAACCCTATGCGCTGTGATTCATCACCAGAGGATCTGGGTCTCAAACGAAAATACAATAAACAAGCATTTTTAAAGGAAAAAAAATCTTGTTGTTCACCAAAAAATAAATCTGGCAATCGTACCTTTGGCTCCACAAAATGCGCTCCAGAACAGCTTCTCACGTGTTGTTGGAGCTCGGCCACCTCCAGAGAGAGTCCCTGCAGGCGTTGAGCCAAATCCTGAACCGACACCATGATGGAAACTGGAGGTCTTTCCTTAGAGATATTTTTGGGCTGGACTTACTGTTATGATAGGCTACAAGCGCTAAGGAAAGACAGGAGATCTATCCCTACAATAGAACTAAGCTAGATCCCTACGATGTAACGGGGAACCTGATCCTACGATCAGACTCGCTAAAGTCCTCAGCTAGTCTGAACGAAGAGCTATAGATGTGAGGGAGGGATCCCTACAAAACTAGGGACTGGGAGAAAGATGGACACCTCCTAGCAGAAATTGTAGCAGTAAAAAGACAAACACACAACATAGAACATAACGGTCAAAAGACCTAGCTAAACTGACTGAGAAAGGTTACAAAGCACCTGGCTAGCTTAAGAGTAGAAATTACAATGAAGTCCAGCATGGCCAGAAGGGCGGAGCAGGATTAAATAGGCAAAAAGGTCATGTGACCAGCAAAATAGAAAAAAACTAACAGGAGAGTTCTAACAACCAGAGGGAGCCCGTTAGGGATATAAAAAGGGAAGGTGGGGCTAGGCAGTTCAGTCAGTCTGTTGAGAGAGTTCCTGCAGTAGTTAAGCCTGAGAGAGGTCAGCCTGCAGTGGAGCACAGTCCAGACTCAGTTGTAGCTCAGGTTAGTGAGCTAGGAGCGTGCCGACGTTCAGAGTGTGGCAGAAGAAGTGGCCCGCTAGCTGCCAGTGTGTATAGCCTAGTGAGGGCCCCGAGTAGGCCGAAGGCTAGAGGAGTGAGTAGCATTGGGGGCAGAGGAGCTGTACAAGCTCACCCCAGAAAAGATATACCGGACACCGGGTCCGCATCTACAGGGTCGTATACCCCCCTGTAGAGACAACCGGAGACCCCTGGAAGACTTCAGGTCCCAGGATCACCCAAGAGCTGATACGTACCAGAGCCAGGAGTCACGGAGGCCCCGCAAGCTGGGAGCATGTACTCCAAGAGAAGGCCCTACCACAAAGTCAGCCGGTGCAGGACAGAGACAAAGTTAGGCCTAGTTCCAGGCAGGTCAGAAACTTACTACACAAAGGCAAGAAACAGGAGGCCCTATACTAGCTCACTGGGGAGGATCCTGATATGCACCCTTCACCCTCCAGTGCTCCGGATTGTGCCTTGAATAACATCAGTAAAAGGTACTGAAGTGACTATCGTGTCTGTCCCTGTTCTTGCTCTGACCTGGCTGGGTCCCATCTGTCCTGCATCCTTTCTTTCCCGCTGCCCTGAGGCCTAGCTCCACCTGTGGGGAGCTATACCCCGCAAGCTGCCTTAACACCGGCCTCAGTGGGCTGCCGCAGCACTGGTGATTCTCACCAGACACGACAGGTGGCGTCACGAACTTATAACCATAATTATCCACCCCTTTCTTTAAAAGAGAGGCCCAGGGTACAGGCCCGGGAGCCAACTACCGCGACATCCCCCAAAATCAGGCAACAAGGCCTGGGCGCCGAGTCATCCCCATCCCCTTTGCTCGACACATGTATTGAAGCTCACCCTTTCACTGCTTGTGTTACCATAGTAGACAACAGAATCTGAGAAATGTAACGTGTGCTGCTAAGACCATGTGGGATGTTAAATGATGGAAGCTATTAAAAATTAATTTTAATGTTTTTAACATATTACTCAATCCATATTTTCATTCCCTGTTAAATCTAACAATATTCATCTTGGGTGAATGATGACTGAGTGAAGCTAGTAAGCTGGTAAGAATGTTGAGAACAAGCAGGAATTTTATGACAAGCAGGAGGAGGAATAAAGCAGGAGTGACAGAGGTTTCTAATCTACAATAATCCTTCAGCCTCTTATACATATCAATTCAAACGCAGATTTCTCAGTTAAGCAGAAATGGACTGGCCATATAAAAGTATTGCTGAACTTGTCTTTGATAGCTCATACACAAATAAATGGTTTGGGGTGTGAAATTTTTCTGACAGATGCCCTTTAAATCCAACGAAAGGCAACATTTGCTTTGAGTTGAGTATGCTCTCCTATTATTCGATTGGGTTTCTTCCACATGCTTCTTCTCACACTCCGAAAGCATGCTCATAGTATTTGACTTCCTTTGAATATTTCCTTGTTTGTAGGATAGAAAGATCAGATTATGAGAGCAAATGATGACATAGGCAAGTTTGGATGATGATCTCTGTGCAACATTGTAAAATATATTAGGATTAGAGATAAGTGGATCAATCTGTGGATAATTGACTTTAAGTCGAACTTTATGAAAATTGCAAATCATGGCGAATTTTAAACACTTTGTGATTTAACTTGCGAAGATTGCAAAAAAAAAATGCCAGAGTCATTTTACACACTGCTAGAGCATCAGAGATTGCGGACTCTCTCTCGGTTACACTCTCTCTCCTGCTGGTCGCCATGACCGAATTTGCCAAAAATTTAATTTTTGGGGCAAATTTGAAAGAATTTGCGCAAATAGAGATGAGTGGATCAAACCGCGGAGGATCGAGTTCAAAATAAACTTGCCCGGCACCATTTCCCACACTGCTGAAGCATCAGAGAATTTGTTAACTTCATTGTATGTTGCCTCACAGGCCTCCCAATAATGTCCTGCAGCTATAACATTTTATTGATTATCATACCTTGTCAGTATCTGGGTCATCTGAGATCAGCGGTTCCTAGCAGAGCACAGTTTGTACTGCAGAGTCATTTTTTATATCTCCAGAGTCATTGGGTTTGTCTATGTCTAGTGTAGAGTGTAAGCTCTTATGATTAACAGGGTCCTCTCTCTCCTTTAGAGCGTAAGCTCTTATGGTCAGCAGGGTCCCCTCTCTCTTGTAGAGGTTATGGTCTTATGGTTAGTGGAGTCCTCTCTCTCTCTCTCAACTGTAGAGAGTAAGCTCTTATGGTCAGTGAGGTTCTCTACATCTCTCTCGCCTCTCCTCCACGTATATTTTATGAGCAATTACAAGTTTTCCAAATTGAGATTCGTGTGAATTTATTCGCAACAAATCAAATTTTGGGGAAAAATACAGTGAAGTCTGTGAATTTGAATTTCAAAAGATCTGCTTATCTCTACTCGCAAATTCTGATTTCAAATGATCTGCTCATTTATACTGTATTTAGGACTATCTAAGGAAAAGGAAAAAAAAGCTGTTTGACCATGTTGGATGCTGATCTTTTAAGTGCAATGATCATATAAGGTTAAAAGGTACGACTTTTACATAGTTCTAAAAGTTGATCTGTATATACAATGAAATATTTGTTCACTTTTACCTTTCACAATGAACTATACAAACATAACACAACATTATAATTCATTCTTTCTCTTTTGTTTTACAGTTCATTGATGTGAATGATATGCAGTATTACACTTTTATTATTGGCGATCAGCGTTGAAATGTTGAAGAGAACAATGTTAATGACCTGCAGACTATTCATTGTTAATGCAATGAAAATTATACAATGCCAATGAGCTGTAAATTAACTTTAATAAAGAGCGATTACCCTTTCGAGGGGGTCAAATGCAAACAAATGTTCTATACATTAAGGTTTTTATGTTTGTGCAGTGACTTTTCCATGATGGCAGCTGAACATGGCAGCTATGCACATTGCAAATTTATGGGGATTGTAACAGTTGTGTTCTTTTTGAAATACTTTTGTTTTTGTTTTGGGAATTCAGATTCTCTTAAACCAGACATCCAATCTCAGAAATTTGTTTGCTATTAAGTGCCATCCGGCACTTTGAGTTACAGAAATAAGAAAGAATTATTTGAAAAGGCATGTGAGCCACGACTGCACTGATCCAGATTAATTGAATGTACACTGCTCAAAAAAATAAAGGGATCACTTAAACAACAGAATATAACTCCAAGTAAATCAAACTTCTGTGAAATGAAACTGTCCACTTAGGAAGCATCACTGATTGACAATCAATTTAACATGCTATTGTGCAAATGGAATAGACAATAGCTGGAAATTATTGGCAATTATCAAGACACACTCAATAAAGGAGTGGTTCTGCAGGTGGGGATTACAGACCACATCTCAGTACCAATGCTTTCTGGCAGATGTTTTGGTCACTTTTGAATGTTGCTTGTGCTTTCACACTCGTGGTAGCATGAGACGGACTCTACAACCCACAGAGGTTGCTCAGGTAGTGCAGCTCATCCAGGATGGCACATCAATGCGAGCTGTGGCAAGAAGGTTTGCTGTGTCTGTCAGCGTAGTGTCCAGAGGCTGGAGGCACTACCAGGAGACAGGCCAGTACACCAGGAGACGTGGAGGGGGCTGTCATGATACATAGTTTGCCCTGTCCTGCATTTCTGTATAACTTTGTTCCTCCATCATCATTTAACTTAGGCTTATGACAACACAGCTAGAGGACTCCCCATTGTTCTCCTAAGCCGGGGGAGAACTCACAATACACATTCATATAGACATATCGGAGCCATGCAATGGACCAAACCATTGACTAGGAGGTGGGAACCTCTCCTCCCCTACCCTTGGGCTGTTCCCAGTAGCCCAAGACAAGGAACTTATGCGTGACCAGTGTTGTGTTGGGAGATCTCTGGAGAGAAAGGGTGAGGGCTCTTAGCTGCGGCAAGACCTCACGTCTGTCTGTGATTTTGGACTTATTATGGACATCAGGAATAACATGGATATTTGATTTGGTATGCTGCCTGCCTCAATAAATCCCGTTGGATTGTTCTTAGTCCGGTGGTCTCTTCTTGCTCTGCCGCATACCCCGTCACAAAGTGGTTGGCAGCGGTGGCATCAGAGCAGAACGAATGGAGGACAACGGCCCATCAACTTCTGGAACCAGAGCCTCAGAGTACAAGAACTGGACTGTGGTGAGCTTACAAACAAAGGCCCGTGAACTGGGGGACAGCTACAAGGGACTCTCCAAGGAGCAGCTAACTGAGGCTTTGGAAGGAGTTCGACTGCAAGAGGACACTGAGGAAGCACCTCCACGGCAAATGAAGGAAAGGCGGCAGGCAGAGGTAAATACCCAAAAAAGTCAGTGGGCTGTGTGGTACGAGGAGGAGATGGCAATGATGGGAGAGGAGGTCTCCATAGACTATAAGATGGAGGTCATGCGAGGAGCTAAGGAGATGGCATTGCTGGAGAGGCAGATAGCTTTGGAAGCAGCTAGAAGCGCCAGACAGACTGTAACCCCAGCACCCGCCATGAGGGAACTCCCCAGAGTGTCCTGCAAAGATTTCAAGCCATTCCAGGAGGCTGCAGGTGACATTGAGGGCTTCTTCCAGGACTTTGAGCTTCAGTGTCGATTAATGGAAGTCCCAGAAAGAGAGCGAGTACGACATCTGGTGGGGCTCTTAGAGGGTGGAGCTGCCGCAGCCTATAGAGCTATGGACCCTCGGGGGGACTGTGAGTATGCAGACATTAAACGGACTATTCTGGAACACTACGCTGTGACCCCAGACACTTATAGGACCCAGTTTCGTACTTTGGCCTGTGATGGGGAGGTGTCCTTCAAGATGTATGCCCACAGACTCAAACAAATATGTCATCGCTGGCTGGAGGGAGAGGAGGCCTTAACTTGGGGGGCCTTCCTCCAGGTCATCTTGAAAGAGCAGTTTTACTTCAAGTGCCCCGCTGAGATCCGAGAATGGGTGCGTAAAAGGAGACCAGCCACTGTGGAGGAAGCTGCAGCTCTAGCCGATGAGGCTCTCACCATCAAGCCTCAATGGAAAAAACTACTACTCAGTGAGAAAAGAACTACCAGCCCCCCGACGATGGCGGCCCCTGGTCCTTCGGCCTCCCATATTCACCATCCCAATAGACCATCAACTCATGGTGACCTTCGTGTGACTGGGCCTCGCATTACTCCTGCTCCACCTTTGGGACTACGACGTGGGGGAAGAGTCCCAGAGCGCAGATGTTATAGATGTGGGCAGCCTGGGCATCTGCAATTTCAATGTCCAGGTGTTCGGATACAGGACGGCTACAGACCGCCTTTGCCGGTTCGTTATCTACAGACACTCTCACCAGGAGAAGAGCTGGATTCAGTCCCTGATGACTTGCCAAGTGACTCCGATACCCTGGCTCCCATACCAGGAGTCTATGGGGTGCGAGCCCCAGCCACCTGTTCTTCTGACCTTCAGCACCAACATCTACAGGAGGTCGTGCTGGATGGCCAAAAAGTTGTTGGCTTCCGTGACACTGGGGCTTTTCTCACCATAGCCGATCCCAGAGTACTTCAGCCAGAAGCAATTCAAAAGGGACCAGGAATTGCCATTGTGTTGGCTGGAGGCACCCAGAGATATATTCCAAGAGCGAGGGTGACCCTGGATTATGGCTTTGGGGCCAAACAATGCGTGGTCGGTGTGATGAGCGGCCTCCCTGCAGACGTTGTTTTAGGAAATGATGTGGGACATCTGCATTGCCACTTTGTCGGTGCGGTAACCAGAAGTCAAGCCAAGAGAGCAGCAAATGGGGACGCCTATAACTCCTCCATGGAAATAGGCCACCAGAACCGCCGACACAGCCGGTGAGTGATTCTTCTTGTGGGGACAATGTGAGTGATACCTGGGATAGAGTTCAGTTTCGACAAGAGGTCGATACTGACCCCACCCTAGCTAGTTTTAGAGCACGAGCTGAGATAGGGCAGTTAGGGGAGAACGGGGAAAGAATTATCCGAGAAAATGGACTTTTGTATAGGGTTACAAATGCTGCCTCCCCAGATAAGCCCTGGACTTGTAACAAACAGATGATTGTTCCTCAGAAATACAGAATTCCCCTATTACACCTTGCTCATGATATTCCTACTGCTGGCCATCAAGGCAAAACCCGCACCGAGAGACGATTGACTCAAACCTTCTATTGGCCAGGGATTTCTCAGGCAGTGGCGCATTTCTGCCGAACTTGCGATATATGTCAGCGTAGAGGGCGACCCGGAGATCACCCAAAGGCACCTCTGCAACCACTCCCTATCATAGAAGAACCATTTCAAAGAGTAGCTGTCGATATCGTTGGGCCTCTGGATAAACCAAGTAGATCAGGAAAGCAGTACATTCTCACTGTTGTGGACTATGCCACCCGATATCCGGAAGCTGTGGTCTTGTCAAGTATTTCTGCAGCCAAGGTGGCCGAGGCCTTGGTTAGCATTTTCACCAGAGTAGGATTTCCCAGTGAGATCTTGTCGGACCAAGGCTCCCAGTTCATGTCAGAGCTAGTCCAGTGTCTGTGGCGCACCTGTGGAGTACGAGCGATTCGAACGACACCGTATCATCCACAAACAAATGGACTTTGTGAACGATTTAACGGCACTCTGAAGAATATGCTGAGGGCCTTCACTGACAGAGATTCAGACTGGGAGAAGTACCTACCCCATCTCTTGTTTGCCTATCGGGAAGTTCCTCAGGAGTCCACCGGGTTTTCCTCCTTTGAACTCCTCTATGGGAGAAAGGTCCGAGGACCCTTAACTCTGCTCAATGAATACTGGGCGGGGCAAGTTGAAGATACAGGAGCCCCTGTTGTCCCTTATGTCCTAAAGCTGCGAGAAACCCTGGCTCAACTTGCTAGTTTCGCCCAGAGTCATGTGCGTATGGCTCAAACCCGACAGAAGACCTGGTATGACCGTAAGGCACGCCATCGGGAGTTTGTAGAAGGACAACAGGTCTTAATGATTATTCCCCATCCACAAAATAAACTGCAGACCACGTGGGAGGGTCCCTTCCGGGTTCTCCAAAAACTAAATGATACCAATTACCTTCTTGCTTTAGATGATCAGGGACTAAGACAAAAGACTGTTCATGTTAATATGATTAAGGAATACCATGACTGGAACCTTCCAATGATAGCAAGCTGTCGGCTAGCTTCAGAAGACGGTCACGAGGAAGAGGACTCCCTACCTGATCTCGTGGAAGCCGCGAGAGCCCCTTCCACTGTGGAACAGGTTCCTCTGGGAGATCACCTGGACCCCTTACAGAAAGACCAGATGCTGGGAGTGCTTCAACAGAGATGGGCTGCTTTCTCATCTCAACCAGGTCGAACCACCGTCACCCAACATCATGTGGACACTCAGGGTATCCGTCCCATACAACAGGCTCCGTACCGGGTACCTGAATCAGTTCGAAACACCATGCAGCACGAACTAGAGGAAATGTTACAGCTTGGGGTAATCCAGGCCTCTCATAGCCCTTGGGCCTCTCCTGTGGTGTTAGTACCCAAGAAGGATGGGAGTACTCGATTTTGTGTGGACTACAGACGACTTAATCACCATACTGTCAGTGATCCTTACCCAATGACCCGTATTGACGAACTTCTAGACCGACTGGCTGGGTCCCGATATGTCACTACCTTAGATCTCAGTAAGGGATACTGGCAAATTCCTCTGACGGAGCAAGGGAGAGAACGGTCCACTTTTATAACCCCCTTTGGTCTGTATGAATTTCTAAGCATGCCTTTTGGAATGAAAAATGCCCCGGCAACCTTCCAGAGAATGGTAGATCAGATCCTCCGGGGATGTGGGGACTTTGCTTGTGCCTACTTAGATGATATCGCCATCTTCAGCCAGTCGTGGGAGGAACATCTGAATCAAGTAGCAGTTGTTCTTGACCGGAATCTTGCAGCCGGCCTAACCATTCGACCCGATAAATGCCAATTGGGGATGGGTGAAGTCCAGTACCTAGGGCATAGAGTAGGAGGAGGGAAGCTCCGTCCGGAACCTGCAAAAATCCAGGCTATTAGAGACTGGCCTGTACCCCAAACTAAGAAACAAGTTATGGCTTTTTTGGGCACTGCCAGCTGTTACCGAAAATTTGTTTCTCATTTTAGCACTGTGGCCAAGCCTCTTACCGACCTGACCAAGAAAACGATGCCCAGGCTGGTAATCTGGACTCCAGCCTGTGAGGAGGCTTTTAACCGGCTGAAGGACGCCCTGGTCTGTGACCCTGTTCTGGCTGTTCCAGACTACAAGAGGCGATTCATTGTGCAGACGGACGCCTCTGCTTATGGATTGGGAGCTGTACTCAGCCAGGTGAATGCAGCGGGGGACGAGCACCCCGTCGCCTACCTCAGCAGGAAACTGCTGGACCGAGAAGTGGCCTATGCAACTGTGGAAAAAGAATGTCTGGCTATAGTGTGGGCCCTCCGGAAACTAAAGCCGTATCTGTATGGACGAGAATTCTCTGTGGTTACTGATCACAATCCCCTCACCTGGCTGAACAGAGCTTCTGGGGACAATGGACGCCTACTACGATGGAGCCTGGCTCTGCAGCCCTATAACTTTACCATACAGTATAGAAGAGGCAGCCAACACCAAAATGCAGATGGACTGTCCAGGCAGGAGGAGCCCTGAGTCCGGTCAGCCCTGCCTGTGTGTACTTAACAAGCGACCTGTAGAGGTCCCTCGTACGTACACAAAATTGGAGGGGAAGGAATTGTCATGATACATAGTTTGCCCTCTCCTGCATTTCTGTATAACTTTGTTCCTCCATCATCATTTAACTTAGGCTTATGTCAACACAGCTAGAGGACTCCCCATTGTTCTCCTAAGCCGGGGGAGAACTCACAATACACATTCATATAGACATATCGGAGCCATGCAATGGACCAAACCATTGACTAGGAGGTGGGAACCTCTCCTCCCCTACCCTTGGGCTGTTCCCAGTAGCCCAAGACAAGGAACTTATGCGTGACCAGTGTTGTGTTGGGAGATCTCTGGAGAGAAAGGGTGAAGGCTCTTAGCTGCGGCAAGACCTCACGTCTGTCTGTGATTTTGGACTTATTATGGACATCAGGAATAACATGGATATTTGATTTGGTATGCTGCCTGCCTCAATAAATCCCGTTGGATTGTTCTTAGTCCGGTGGTCTCTTCTTGCTCTGCCGCATACCCCGTCACAGGGGCCGTAGGAGGGCAATAACCCAGTAGCAGGACCGTTACCTCCGCCTTTGTGCAAGGAGGAACAATAATGGTGTGGGGTGGCATTTCTTTGGAGGGCCGCACAGCCCTCCATGTGCTCGCCAGAGGTAGCCTGACTGCCATTAGGTACCGAGATGAGATCCTCAGACCCCTTGTGAGACCATATGCTGGTGCGGTTGGCCCTGGGTTCCTCCTAATGCAGGACAATGCCAGACCTCATGTGGCTGGAGTGTGTCAGCAGTTCCTGCAAGATGAAGGAATTGAAGCTATGGACTGGCCCACCCATTCCCCAGACCTGAATCTGATTGAGCACAACTGGGACATCATGTCTCGCTCCATCCACCAACGTCACGTTGCACCACAGACTGTCCAGGAGTTGGTGGATGCTTTAGTCCAGGTCTGGGAGGAGATCCCACAGGAGACCATCCGTAACCTCATCAGGAGCATGCCCAGGCGTTGTAGGGAGGTCATACAGGCACGTGGAGGCCACACACAATACTAAGCCTCATTTTGACTTATTTTAAGGACATTACATCAAAGTTGGATCAGCTTGTATTGTGTTTTTCCACTTTAATTTTGGGGGTGACTCCAAATCCAGGCCTCCATTGGTTAATTAATTTGATTTCCATTGATGATTTTTGTGTGATTTTGTTGTCAGCACATTCAACTTTGTACAGAACAAAGTATTCAATGAGAAAATTTCATTCACTCAGATCTAGGATGTGTTATTTGAGTGTTCCCTTTATTTTTTTGAGCAGTGTAGTTATCACAGGGGTGATTATTTTTATTACTCTTGAGGGTTTTGTTTTTTTATATAATACTCTACACTTTTATTCATAACATAAATCTCAACAAACTGTAGCACTGCATTATTATGATATATGGTGCATGTAATTCTTTTTTCCTTAGGTCACATAAATATCGTCACACCTGATTAGTTTTTTGCACCGCTATACAATTACAATACTAGCTTACTAATGGTTGTAAGGACAAAGTAGAAACTAAACTGATTGATATAACAATTTCTATTAATATACATATGATTGCAACATTTCACTAAAAGGTCAAGTAGTGAAACATCACATTAAATCAAATTAATAAGCAAACAAAACAAATCTGAAAATGTTGAAAATATATGTTTTATTTACAGCTGTATGAGCTACAATGTTTACATTGCTGAACAGCACAATGACAGTGGGTTTTTACATCTAGCCACTGCGACTTAAAGGGGTTGTTCACTATTCGGACAACCCCCTCTCATTCCCTATTTCTTCCAGTAAAATAATAGCATGTATACTCTCCTCCCAGTGCCATTCCAGTGGCATTGTTATGTCACACGATGCCTGCGGTCAATCAATGATGGATTCACTTGCCTCGCCTTTGGAGAGGAGAGTAAAGCCAGCATTGATTTGCTGCAGGGATTGGAGACATAACATGATCCATGGGAGAGCAGTTCTGATACTGCTGGAGTGGTGCTGACACCGATGGTGAGTATATATGCTATTATTTTACTGGAGGGAAACATAGGGATTCAGAAATGGTTGTCCGAGTAGTGGACAACCCCTTTAAGGTGAATTTACACCAAAATTGTGAACAAGTTTTTATAGGAATAAAGACAATGACAAATTTGAATGATGATGGTTTCTGTGTAATATTGTAAAATAAATTGGGATTAGAGCTGAGCAGATCAATCTGCATAGAATAGTTAATGATAATCTTACAGTGTAAGTAGACTGCTGATTACTAGATGAATCTGCAAAATGCTTGTTCAGTGGGTTTAATGATTTTTAAGCAGGTTTAAAAGTCATCGCTCTCAGTGGTGCATCATCCTGTGTAAACAGGACTTGTGCTACCAAGAACAATGATAGCCTATTACAGATCATTCATTGGGAATTGTTTAGCCTGTCTGTGTAAATAGACTTTAAAATGAGCACCGATCAGTAAATATTTACTCATCGGTGATTGTTTTATGCCGCCAGTCAGTCCATGTATATGGACCATTACAGTAGATCAGACAGTTAGGGTATGTGCACACGATGCAGAAATGAAGCAGAAAATTTCTGCATCATTTCTGCATCTCCCTGGCAGAAAAAACGCATGCAGATTGTGCATGCGTTTTTCCTGCAGAATACATGCGGATCCACATGCAGATTCACATGCGTTTCCGCATGCAGATTGACAAGCGCTTTCCAGGCGATGTTAGCATCACCTGGAAAGTGCTTGATAACTAGGTCACACTATATAAATCCATGCAAACAGCATGGATTTATACAGTGTGACCCGAGAGAGTGTATATACTTACCTCCGATGGCCCGCGCTGTCCTGCTCAGTCCGTTCTCCCGGCTGCCGGCAACTTTGAATTGAAAGACCTGCCGACGTCAGCGACACGTGACCCGTCACATGACTCTGACGTCACCGCAGGTCCTACAACTCACTGCAAGTGCCGGGAACCAAGCGGGAGCGCTGCGCGGGCCGACAGAAGGTAAGAATACATTTATTTTTTATTTTATTCTTCTTTTTACAGCTTTTTTAATGGTACCTGGGTGTGGATGAGACTCTCCTCTCCTCCACACCCGGGTACCATCCGCACATTAGAACGCACCAATTACGCAAGTACAAATGCTGTCTTGCGGAATTGGCGCGTTCTAATGCAAGTCAATGGCGGCGAAATCGCCGCGTTTCCGCAAAATTAATTGACATGCTGCGGATTTTTGACCGCAGCGTTAACGCTGCGGAAAAATCCGCATCATGGGCACAGCACATGCGGATTTCCATTGGGGAACATTGCTGCCCTTCTACCATGCGTTTTTCATGCGTTTCCGCGGCGTTTACGCAACTGCAAAAACGCCGCGGAAACGCATGAAATACGCATCGTGTGAACACAGCCTTACAATATACAGTGGGTACAGAAAATATTCAGGCCCCTTTAAAATTTTCACTCGTTGTTTCATTGCAGCCATTAGGTAAATTCTAAAATGTTCTTTTTTTTCTCATTAAAGTACACTCTGCACCCAATTTTGACTGAAAAAAAAACAGAAATGTAGAAATTGTTGCAAATTTATTCAAAAGGAAAAACTGAAATATCACATGGGCATAAGTGTTCAGACCCTTTGCTCAGTATTGAGTAGAAGCACCCTTTTGAGCTAGTACAGCCATGAGTCTTCTTGGGAATGATGCAACAAGTTTTTCACACCTGGATTTGGGGATTCTTTGACATTCTTCCTTCCAGATCCTCTTCAGTTCCATCAGGTTGGATAGTGAACGTTGGTGGACAGCCATTTTCAGGTCTCTACAGAGATGCTCAATTGGGTTTAGGTCAGGGCTCTGGCAGGGCCAGTCAAGAATGGTCACAGAGTTGTTCTGAAGCCACTGCTTTGTTATTTTAGCTGTGTGCTTAGGGTCATTGTCTTGTTGGAAGACGAACCTTCGGCCAAGTCTGAGGTCCAGAGCACTCTGGAAGAGGTTTTCAGCCAGGATATCTCTTTACTTGGCCGCATTCATGTTTCCTTCAATTGCAACCAGTTGTCCTGTCCCTGCAGCTGAAAAATACCCCCATAGCATGATGCTGCCACCACCATGTTTCACTGTTGGGATTGTATTGGGCAGGTGATGTGAGCAGTGCCTGGTTTTCTCCCCACATACCGCTTAGAATTATAACCAAAAAGTTCTATATTCATCTCTTCAGACCAGAGAATCTTATTCCTCATAGTCTGGGAGTCCTTCATGTGTTTTTCAGCAAACTCTATGTGGGTTTTCATATGTCTTCCACTGAAGAGGGGCTTCCGTCGGGCCACTCTGCCATAAAGGCCCGACTGGTGGAGGGCTGCAGTGATAGTTGACTTTGTGGAACATTCTCCCATCTCTCTACTGCATCTCTGGAGCTCGGCCACAGTGATCTTGGGGTTCTTCTTTACCTCTCTCACCAAGGCTCTTCTCCCATGATTGCTCAGGACGGCCAGGTCTAGGAAGACTTTTGGTGGTCCCAAACTTCTTCCATTTAAGGATTATGGAGGCCTCTGTGCTCTTAGGAACCTTGAGTAATGCAGAAATTCTTTTGTAACCTCGGCCAGATCTGTGCCTTGCCACAATTCTGTCTCTGAGCTCCTTGGGCAGTTCCTTTGAGCTCACGATTCTCATTTGGTCTGATAAGCACTGTAAACTGTGAGGTCTTATATAGACAGGTGTGTGCCTTTCCAAATCAAGTCCTATCAGTTTAATTAAACACAGCTGGACTCCAATGAAGGAGTAGAACCATCTCAAGGAGGATCACAAGGAAATGGACAGCATGTGACTTAAATATGACTGTCTGAGCAAAGGGTCTGAATACTTATGACCATGTTATATTTCAGTTTTTCTTTTTAAATAAATTTGCAAAAATCTCTACATTTCTGTTTTTTTTCAGTCAAGATGGGGGTGCAGAGTGTACATTAATGAGAAAAAAATGAACTTTTTAGAATTTACCAAATGGCTGCAATGAAACAAAGAGCGAAAAATTTAAATGGGTTTGAATACTTTCCGTGTTTCAGAGTCACATCGACTCCTTCAGGACAATCACACATAAGAGCAGTATACAGCACACATACATGTAGAATAGAATGTAGAATGTTAAATACATGTAGAAATTAAAAAATGGCACCAAGGTAAGGGGGAGGGGTGTATACAGTCACATGTCATAAGGCAGAACGGATAACAACCAAAAAACATATACATTTCATTCTTAAATAAGGTCAACAGAAAAAATGTAGGCAGTTTTTTGCGTATGAGAAAAATCATTCACATCTAAATGAGGCCTAACCATCTCCAGTGCATGCTGGTTTAATTTACTAGCTCTCTTTTGTTTTACTTTTTGCACTTCAAAGTGACTGATACTGTGGCGCCCCTGAGGGTTCAGTCGCCACAGAGGTACTGCACCTCACCCAGAGGTGTGGCATCTCCTTCTCTCAGGTAAGGATGGAGTACTGCCCGGGACCCCAACACCCGCATTCAACACTACACTACTCCAGGCTGGCTGGAAGGGCAAGATGCGCTGTGTTCTGCTGAGCCCTGTCCCTGGATGGAGTGGGGGGAACCAAAGAGAGGGGGAACCAGTAGTGGCTGTGGGTAGAGGACGCAGAACAGGCGAGCACTTTTATAGGAGGTATATATAAAGGGAAGCCATCTTAGAGTGCAGTGCTGTGCAGTGCTGTGCAGTGAAGTGAGTAGTAAGGAGAGGAGGGGAGCAGAGTCTCTTCAGGAGCTCTGCTCCAGAAAGAGGCCTAGTAAGATGGAGGCCCAGGAGTGCGAGGGGAGTCAGGGAGGAAGGCTCCGGTAACAGAAGGGATCCCAGGGGGTACGGTGACTGCAGGATGGCACCCGTATGCCCGAATCTGCCTGGCGTCAGAGGGATCAGGCCGCAAGAAGGGGACCGGTCCCTGGACCAGCCGTGTTACTCCAGGTCTCGGCTGGAAAAAACAGAGGCTTCTGCACTTCCATGGTGCAGTTGCCACAAATTCACCCTAGTCGCCGTGAAGGGCATCAAGTAGGTCCGGGAACTCCAGGTTGCCCAGAAGGGACTTCAGAGCACCCGATCGGGACTGTGTATGTGGGGGAGCTCAGGGCAGGAGAGAGAAGACCCAGCGCGGGAAGTCAGCCAAGGAAGGAACATAAAGACAGGGGGTCCCGTTAAGTGCTTCTGATACATCTGAAGGAGTGCTGAACCCCTGCCTGGCAAACGCAGTGCGACGTGGGAGGCTGACACCTGAACAGGGTACCCGAGGAACCTAAAAAGAACTGTGAGTAAACTCGGATGACTGCACTTCACTGTCTCTGTCGGTTATTTCCATCACCCCACCGCGCCTGCACTACAACGCCCAGCATCACCATCTGCACCTACACTGCCCCGGGGGTCCGCTCCGCCTGTGGGGAGCAGAAACATGCCAGCTGCCATCCCATCACCCCCGGAGGTCTGCAGCAGCGCCGGTACTTATTACCGGGAACCACAGGTGGCGTCACGAGACTAACTGTTAACAAAAACCTCTTTTTAAAGAGTGACCCAGAGGACAAGGAGGTAAAGGCCCGGGTACTGAGTCTTCCCTATATCCCCCCTGGGTGAGTCAAACTCTTTCCTGGCGTCACGAACAGGATTTCGTGCCCGTTATCAATGGACACTGTGTGCCGAATTGAACTGTTTCTCTATACTGAATGTGGCACCCGCCCCAGAAGAACGGGCGCCATTATGTGCATACTCAAAGACAACAAGAAATCACCTCCCATCGTGGGCCGGGTTCCAGAATGGCGCCAAAAGTAAGGCCAGCCCCAAGCTACAGTGACCATGTATGTAGATGTATCTGTCAAAGTGGGGGGGCCGCTCCTAGGAGTGACCGACAACAGGCTGCCATGGAACCGCCCCCAAAAGGGGAGAGGAGGAGGAGAAAAGCAGTGGAGACAGGGTGTGGTCTTAACCAGTTTAGACAGACCGCACCCGGCAGCCAGCATGGACAGAAGCCAGGACCGAGCCTCCGCCCCTGGCTTGCAGTGACAAGAAACCCCCCTCACCCTGGAGGGAGAAATATCTAAAACACCAGACACCACGGGGAACGGGGTGGTATGCCCTCCAAATGCATCGTGTGGTCGAGGAGGAAGAGGACATGCCCCTGCAGCCTGAGGCTGATGACCCGGCTGGGTCAGTCGGCAGGAATCAGGCATACCCCAGGCGGGGACACCACCACTAACCAAGGGTAAGTGGGACTGAACACTCTGTACAATAGTCACCCGTAAGGGTACATAAAGAAAATTCAAAAGTTAAAATTTGTTTATGTGTGTAAATTGAAAATTATGTGTGCATTAAGTTACCCGTAAGGGTATAGAGACTTGCAGGCTGAGGACTGTGAGCAGCCAAAAACCACAAAAAAACTTCATACACAGTCACAGGATAAGGTCTGTTTCATTTCCTCCTACAAAGATGGTGTGAAGTACAAAATGTACTATTCCGTCACTGGAAGGTGTTGCAATTAGACCCCATTCTAGTGAAATACTTACCTCCCAAACCGGCCATCACTTATAGGTGCTCTCAGAATTGCCATGATATCTTGGTCCATAGCCACTACAAGAAAAAGAATCTTAATAACCCTTTTGGGTCAAAGGGTCCTACACGGGGTTTTTGCCCATGCGGTACGTGTGTGGCATGCCCTAGTGTTGAGAGAGGCACTTCATTCTCAGATGCATAAAATGAGAAAACATTTAAAATCCTATACTCTATTACATGTACTACTACAGCGGTGATTTACTGCGTAGTTTGTCCCTGTAACCTAAAATTCGTGGGTCTCACATAGCAGGAGTTTAGACGTAGGGTTAGAGAACATGTACTCGATATAAAGGCAGCTCAGTCTGTCACTGATTTGGAATCATTAAAGACCCTACCCAAACATTTCAAACTTTTTCATCAAAGCAATGCTTCGTTGCTCAGATTGAGAGGCATTGATCATGTGTTATTGAATTCTAGGAGTGGGGATATTAAAAAGCTTTTGCCACAGATAGAAGCAAAATGGATCTACAGACTTAATACCCTGGTCCCTCATGATCTGAATGAGCAGATTTATTTCAATTCCTTTCTCTAATCAGATATATCAATTTTTATATATTGTTTTCATTTTTTTTAATCCTCTTTTTTCATCTCTTTTAGTTCTTATGTCATCTTACTCCAACTGACAACGAATATTCATCGATTTCTTATCGTCAGTTCCCCCTAGTGACGGCCCATGTGTATCATACCCATCATGACCATTCATTTCATTCATTTTTGTTATTCATATATTTTGTCTCATTTTCATTTTTTTACTTATCACTTTGTGCACAAGTGTTCATTTTTTGCACTTTAGGCACTTTATAGTGTATGTTCAATATATATAATTATTATATTTTTCTATATTATACTTTTTATATTTGTTACACTATTTCATTTCCACTCTTGCATTTGGTCTGATGCATTCCATTTGGTACCCTGGAGCTCATCATACCCCTATTAATATAACTTTTTCATATTTTATTGCACTTGCTCACTGCTGTGGTCAATCACATGATCCAGTGCGTTCCACTCTGGAATGCACTAATTTTCCTCATTATTCCCTTTTATATTCAGTTCCTGTTCCTGCGCGCCCTGTGCGCCTTACTTCTGGCCCGGCATGATGTGCCCAGGGCGTGTGTTCCCCAATACAGCCCACTCTGTTCTTCACTTGCCTCACTTCCTTGTTCGTCCACGCTCCCTGTGCGCGTCACTACCGGTATCGGCGGTGTGTGCCCTTGGCGTGTGTTCCACCTTGGAACGCATCATTCCTGATGTTGCTTATTCTTTTGGATGGCGCACCCATTTTGTGTCACTTCCGGTTTCTGGGTGGCAAACTCTGGGCATGCGTTCCGCTCTAAAAATGCATCTACCATTTATTTTTGCCACATATGTGACTCATCTTTACCCTGGCCACCAATGCCTTTTAGGTATCTGTGTCACATGGATCTTATTGACCTATGGGGTGCTTAGTTTTTGAATTAAAGAACTATACAAGAAACACATCTTGTCATTGGTTGTAGGAACATACAGTACAGGCTAAAAGTTTGGACACACCTTCTCATTTAAAGATTTTTCTGTATTTTCATGACTATGAAAATTGTACATTCACACTGAAGGCATCAAAACTATGAATTAACACATGTGGAGTTATATACTTAACAAAAAAGTGTGAAACAACTGAAAATATGTCTTATATTCTAGGTTCTTCAAAGTAGCCACCTTTTGCTTTGATGACTGCTTTGCACACTCTTGGCATTCTCTTGATGAGCTTCAAGAGGTAGTCACCGGAAATGGTTTTCACTTCACAGGTGTGCCCTTTCAGGTTTAATAAGTGGGATTTCTTTCCTTATAAATGGGGTTGGGACCGTCAGTTGTGTTGTGCAGAAGTCAGGTGGATACACAGCCGATAGTCCTACTGAATAGACTGTTAGCTGCTTTTTTCTTGCCATAATACAAATTCTAAGTAAAGAAAAATGAGTGGCCATCATTACTTTAAGAAATGAAGGTCAGTCAGTGCGAAAAATTGGGCAAACTTTGAAACTGTCCCCAAGTGCAGTTGCAAAAACCATCAAGCGCTACAAAGAAACTGGCTCACATGAGGACCGCCCCAGGAAAGGAAGACCAAGAGTCACCTCTGCTTCTGAGGATAAGTTTATCCGAGTCACCAGCCTCATAAATCGCAGGTTAACAGCAGCTCAGATTAGAGACCAGGTCAATGCCACACAGAGTTCTAGCAGCAGACACATCTCTACAAGAACTGTTAAGAGGAGACTTTGTGCAGCAGGCCTTCATGGTAAAATAGCTGCTAGGAAACCACTACTAAGGACAGACAACATGCCGAAGAGACTTGTTTGGGCTAAAGAACACAAGGAATGGACATTAGACCAGTGGAAATCTGTGCTTTGGTCTGATGAGTCCAAATTTGAGATCTTTGGTTCCAACCACTGTCTTTGTGCGACGCCGAAAAGGTGAACGGATGGACTCTACATGCCTGGTTCCCACCGTGAAGCATGGAGGAGGAGGTGTGATGGTGCAGGGGTGCTTTGCTGGTGACACTGTTGGGGATTTATTCAAAATTGAAGGCATACTGAACCAGCATGGCTACCACAGCATCTTGCAGCGGCATGCTATTCCATCCAGTTTGCGTTTAGTCGGACCATCATTTATTTTTCAACAGGACAATGACCCCAAACACACCTCCAGGCTGTGTAAGAGCTATTTAACCAAGAAGGAGAGTGATGGGGTGCTACTCCAGATGACCTGGCCTCCACAGTCACCAGACCTGAACCCAATCGAGATGGTTTGGGGTCAGCTGGACCGCAGAGTGAAGGCAAAAGTGCCAACAAGTGCTAAGCATCTCTGGGAACTCCTTCAATATTGTTGGAAGACCATTTCCGGTGATTACCTCTTGAAGCTCATCAAGAGAATGCCAAGAGTATGCAAAGCAGTCATCAAAGCAAAAGGTGGCTACTTTGAAGAACCTAGAATATAAGACATATTTTCAGTTGTTTCACACTTTTTTGTTAAGTATATAATTCCACATGTGTTAATTCATAGTTTTGATGCCTTCAGTGTGAATGTACAATTTTCATAGTCATGAAAATACAGAAATTTCTTTAAATGAGAAGGTGTGTACAAACTTTTGGTCTGTACTGTATATAATACCCTCAGCTACCATCTTTCCCATAGTCCTTGAAAAAGTCACCCTGCGAAACGGCGTTGGATGTTTGTTGTGCTTACTATTTGGTATTTATCTTTCCTGTTGTGCATGTTTATATGATGTATTTATTGTAGTATGTGTATTCCTCATACTCTATCCACTTGGACTTATTTATTATATTTATTTATATATTGCATGCTGCTATATCTATGTCTAGACACTGATTTATTGTACAAACTCAGGGTAAACCTTTATTTATCTGATGTATTAACTACCCATATGCTTTTCTGGGAAAATGCATATCCCAAGTAATCTCCTCCTCTTCCCTTTTTTCTAAGTTTTACCTTTGTATATTAATAAAAAATACATAAACACATTTTATATTTAATATGTCTAGTGTTTATTCACTTTTTTCTGAGTAGGATTCAGTGTATAAAACAAATATATTGTGCACAGACATAATCAAAACGCTAAATGAATAGTATTCCATGCGAGTGTCACCCTTTACTTGCTGAAATTGCAGCAATATAGTTGAGGGTTAAAGTCAAAGACTTATTAGTAGCACAATAATAATTCAAAAATTAAATTTTATTTATTTATTTTTTTTTCTGTGTTAATGTTTCGTTTTTATAATAGCTTAATTAACATTCTTTTATTATTTTCCAGGTGACCCGGCCAAATTGTAATCAAGATTTAAGATCTTTGAATTCCAAATTGCCATTCCAAAAGATAATTGGGACACAGGAAAGACTTTTATCTAAGATGCATTAGGCTGCCACAGGGAAAAACCTGTTAGCCGTGAAAAGGTTTCATTTCACATCCTATTGACCTAGCTGAACTATAATTTGGAAAGAGTGCACTCAATGATATCCGGTCAATGTAATTGCAAATAAAGGTAGCGCATGGTTGCTTTTGGATACTTAGGAAATCCCTATGATAGCAATAAAGGAAATATTCTTTTAATGAAGCTCAGGTTGTAATTAAAAATACGTTTTCTTGGTTAATAATTGATGGACTTGCTTAGTTGAAGTAAATTGAGTAAGAGTTTATCATTAGCACAATTGTATGTGGACTGGTGGTGGAACAATAAATTGTGTTTTAAAGCACAATGGAAATTTTCGATCCACGGAAAATATGTCCTCTTATCATCTATCACAAGCCATGCAAACAGAAGCGAGGCTTTAAGTGATTTACTCAATTTGTAATGAATAGCATGAGAATAAATCTGATTCCATGTTTTTCCATTGCTCGAATACATTGTTTGCTACTACTTACAAAATATTCACTTATAAAACATAAGAAAACTAGAAGAATACAATATATATAATGTTCCCTGGAATATATTTGTTGACTGGGTTAATGATATAGCTGCTAACAGGCAGTTGGTGTCAGGTTCGGAAATAGGCAAAATAAGACGGGAAATGATCAAAAATATTGGCCAAGCAGAACAAATCAAGCCAGGCAAAATGCAGGGAATACTGTAGTATAGAAAACACTAGCAAACTTACTACCAACAAGGAAATTCTGCAGCAGTCCCCCTTTAACTGTCCACAGGTCTTGATATTTTGGTTCAGCACAGTCTAAGATACTGTGGTATCTGCTCAGCAATGCGATGCTACTGCTCCTAAAAGTCTAAAGCCGTCCATAAATATTAGATGGCTGTACTTAGAACAATGCTTTGGCCGGTTATATTAGCTTGTGACACATGAATTCTCTTACACCATGCTTCTAATTAGCAATTAATATTCGTAAAAGCTGCAAGATATTAAGATTTATCATAATTAGGGATGAGTGGACCGGTGGAAGTCCAGGCTCTGGTACCTGACCCAAACTTTATTCCAAAGTTCGGTTCGGGTACCAGAACGGTACCCGAACTTGAACCAGAACTCAAACCCCATTGAAAACTATGGAAACCTGAACTTTTAAGCTGGAAAATTTGCTCACGTTCCCCTGGGAGAAGTCCGTGTTCTGCGTTTAGCGCCAGACGCTAATTGTCCTGCAGGGACCCCAAACTTTTAAGTTCGGATTCGCTCATCTCTAATAATATTGTTGCAGGGAGAAACACCCACACAAAGCTCCAAAATTTGCTGCTGGGAGTGTCTTGAATGATGACAAACTGAATTATGGAAGCCCATGCAAAAATTACCCCTTTTTCCCTTCCTGTAATTCCGTGCGGTTCATATGGATAACTTTAGCTGCTGTACAGCACTCACACATATTAATGATAATCACAATTTACAAATCTTTACCGGTGAGCAATTCTCATGATTTAGATTTGTACATTTTCTATTAGATTTATAATGGAAGAGCAAATACAAGATAATTTGAAGATCGGAAAAAACTACTTTAATTATATTTTTCCCAGGAGAGTGATTGGTAAATTCTACATCCTCACAAACAAGTTACACGTTCAGTATTCTCATTGCTTCTTATTAAAAGACTAATGAGTTATATTTTAAGGTTCATGAAATCTTTATGATATCTGTGGGGCTGAGCAGTTAACTGTATTATAATAACTAATGGAAAGGGTGCTGGTTATGAACTGGGCTTATGGATGACAATAGTTTAATGTTTTAATGAACTCTCTGCAAACAAAATACAAATTTAAAAATCGTCACATTTTTTTTGTCTTTTTCGCAATTACAAGCTTGGCATGAAGCTTACAAGAGAGTATTTATTAGCCAATTAGTTCTGTTTTCTCTTTGAAATTATTATGGAAACACAACCATGGATATTTGATTCTGAGTCACTGTGTATAGGTTTATAAAATTGTTTTATTCCTTACTTTAGATTTATCTCCCCAGGTATAGGAATAGCTCCAGTTTTTAAATATCTACTTTATAGACAGATAATATCCTCTATTGATTTTATATATTTATATATTTTTTCATATTTTTTTTTCTACTTACTAGATAAAACTTGATCACCATGTGACAGACATAGTAACTGTATCCTTATGCATGACAGACACAGAGGGCCCCTGTGCAAAACATGCCCATGTAAGAAAAAAAAGAAATTTTTTCTAACTCTCCTTCCAAGAATTAAAAATCCAATATAGTTCATGCCATGTGATGGTCTGGTAGATGGTGCACGGCAATGGATCTCAGTGGGCTAATGGTTGCCATGATATAGCAATATGGTTAAGAGAAAAGGAAGTTCCAGCACTTGTCTTCAAAGATGAAAAATCTGAATGCTATATTTCATAAGATAATAATCCAATATGATAAAAAAAATCCAAAAACAATAGAAAATCCTTATGAGCCTACGCATATATATTTTACAATGAATGTGCAAGAAAGGTTTAAAAGATACACAGGTAAATGCACATATGTGAATTATGATTAATTAGTGACACACACCCACTTAACCATTAGAGACAAGTTAGTTAAGCATATAGCTGTATGTGACACCAGGGGGCTCCATAGGAAGTATGTAACGCCAAGATGTTCTATAACAGGTATGTAACACTAGGGAGCGACATAACATGTATGTAACATCAGGGGGCATAATATCAAATACTGTATGTAACACCAGGTGGAAGCATAACAAATATGTAACACAAGGCAGCGACATTACACCTATGCAATACCCAAAAGTGCCATAATAAGTATGTAATACTACATACAGTGGGGAAAATAAGTATTTGATACAATGCCGATTTTACGAGTTTTCCCATCTACAAAGAATGGAGAGGTCTGTAATATTTATTGTAGGTACACTTCAATTGTGAGAGACAGAATCTTAACAACAAATCTACAAATCTACAAATATAGAAGATCACATTGTATGATATTTACATAATTAATTTGAATTTTATTGCATGAAAAAAGTAGTTGATGCAATAGAAAAACAGAACTTAATATTTGTTATTGAAACCTTTGTTTGCAATTACAGAGGTCAGACGTTTCCTGTAGGTCTTGACCAAGTTTGCACACACTGCAGCAGGGATTTTGGCCCCCTCCTTCATGCAGATCTTCTCCAGATCTTTCAGGTTTCAGGGCTGTTTTTGGGCAACACTGAGTTTCAGGTCCCTCCAAAAATATTCTATTGGGTTCAGGTCTGGAGACTGGCTAGGCTATTCCAGGACGTTGAAATGCTTCTTACAGAGTGTCTCCTTAGTTGCCCTGGCTGTGCGTTTTAGGTCATTGTGATGCTGGAAGACCCAGCCTCGACCCATCTTTTATGCTCTTACTGAGGGAAGGTGTCGGCCAAAATCTCGCAAAACGTGAACCCGTCCATCCTTCCTTCAATACGGTGCAGTCGTCCTGTCCCCTTTGCAGAAAATCACTCCCAAAGTATGATGTTTCCCCCACCATGCACCATGGCTGGGTCGTTGTTCTTGGGGTTGAACTCCTGCTTCTTCTTCCTCCAAACACGACAAGTGGAGTTGATATCAAAAAGTTCTATTTTGGTCTCATCTGACCACATGACCTTCTCCCATGCCTCCTCTCGATCATCCAGATGATCAATGGTGAACTTCAAACGGGCCTGGACATGTGCTGGCATGAGCAAAGGGATTTTGCGTGCCCTGCAGGATTTTAATTCATGACGCGTAGTGTACTACTAATGATAATGTTTGAGACTGTAGTACCAGCTCTCTTCAGGTCATTGACCAGGTTCTCCCATGTAGTTGTGGGCTGATTCCTGACTAGAGATGAGCGTTGTTCTACTCGAACTGTTCGCCAATCTCAAATTCGAGCTGTTTTGGGCGGTGTTCGAGCCGGTCGGCGAACACGAACAATTTGAGAAAAATTCGGCTGTTCGAGGTTATGTTCGATAACTGTTCGATAACTGTTCATGCACCAAAATCATAACTGGATTTTTTCTCAGTAATGATGAAAATTAATGTTAATACGCAGTTTGAGTGTACAGCGGGGCGGGGGGAGGGGCAGGGGATGGATCTCTGCAGGAACAATGAAGATCTCCATTTTTTTTTCTCTTTCCCGCATTTGCAGTGGGGAGGTGCAATCTGTCAGCCTATCAGCAGCGCACACACGGAGCGAAGTGCTTTTTTTCACACAAGCAAGGGCATGTGTGATTGGCAGTGTATGTCCTTGCCCTATAAGACCAAGCCATTTTCCCCGTCGCCACCATTTTCTCACTGCTGCAGCTGCGTGTTAGACGGCACCGCTGTTGCTGTGTGTGCTATACCTTGTTAATTTCAAGCCAATTTTCGCACAAATATACAGATAGCTTGGGAGTAGGGAATAGTTGTGATTGCAGTCCTTTTAAGGACTAGGTTACAGCATTTCCTACGACTTTTATCAGGCAGGTCTGTGCTCTTAAATAGATAGATTGTGGGAGTAAAGACTAATTGTAATTGGAGTCCTTTTCAGGACTAGGTTACATCAGTTCCTATCAGTTTTTGCCAGGCAGGTCTGTGCCAGTGCTGTGCAAGTTTTTTTCACAGCATTTGGCTGAATCTAGCAAAGCTAATCCTTTTTGGCCTATTGCAGAGTGTGTTAGTCAGTGGAGTAGCCTATCTGTGTTGCAAGATATACCACCTGTGTATAGAATACCAATTTTTTTACTGCACCTAGTGAAGTAAAATCTTTTGGGCATAGCATCATTCTATTAGTCCATCTATACTGACCTCCATCAGGTTGCAAACTGAATATAATTTTTTTCTGCATCTAGCTCTGAAAAAATATTTGGGCTTCTAGCAGTGTGTGGGACTTGGTCTATTAGTCCATCTATACTGACCTCCATCAGGTTGCAAATTAAAAATAATTTTTTTCTTCATTTAGCTCTGAAAAAATATTTGGGCTTCTAGCAGTGTGTGGGACTTGTTCTATTAGTCCTTCTATACTGACCTCCAGCAGGTTGCAAATTGAATATAATTTTTTTCTGCATCTAGCTCTGAAAAAATATTTGGGCTTCTAGCGGTGTGTGGGACTTGGTCTATTAGTCCATCTATACTGACCTCCATCAGGTTGCAAATTAAAAATAATTTTTTTCTGCATCTAGCTCTGAAAAAATATTTGGGCTTCTAGCAGTGTGTGGGACTTGGTCTATTAGTCCATCTATACTGACCTCCATCAGGTTGCAAATTAAAAATAATTTTTTTCTTCATTTATCTCTGAAAAAATATTTGGGCTTCTAGCAGCGTGTGGGACTTGTTCTATTAGTCCATCTATACTGACCTCCATCAGGTTGCAAATTAAAAATAATTTTTTTCTGCATCTAGCTCTGAAAAAATATTTGGGCTTCTAGCAGTGTGTGGGACTTGGTCTATTAGTCCATCTATACTGACCTCCATCAGGTTGCAAATTAAAAATAATTTTTTTCTGCATCTAGCTCTGAAAAAATATTTGGGCTTCTAGCAGTGTGTGGGACTTGGTCTATTAGTCCATCTATACTGACCTCCATCAGGTTGCAAATTGAATAAAAAAATTTTCTGCATCTAGCTCTGAAAAAATATTTGGGCTTCTAGCGGTGTGTGGGACTTGGTCTATTAGTCCATCTATACTGACCTCCATCAGGTTGCAAATTAAAAATAATTTTTTTCTTCATTTAGCTCTGAAAAAATATTTGGGCTTCTAGCAGTGTGTGGGACTTGTTCTATTAGTCCTTCTATACTGACCTCCAGCAGGTTGCAAATTGAATATAATTTTTTTCTGCATCTTGCTCTGAAAAAATATTTGGGCTTCTAGCAGTGTGTGGGACTTGGTCTATTAGTCCATCTATACTGACCTCCATCAGGTTGCAAATTAAAAATAATTTTTTTCTGCATCTAGCTCTGAAAAAATATTTGGGCTTCTAGCAGTGTGTGGGACTTGGTCTATTAGTCCATCTATACTGACCTCCATCAGGTTGCAAATTAAAAATAATTTTTTTCTTCATTTATCTCTGAAAAAATATTTGGGCTTCTAGCAGCGTGTGGGACTTGTTCTATTAGTCCATCTATACTGACCTCCATCAGGTTGCAAATTAAAAATAATTTTTTTCTGCATCTAGCTCTGAAAAAATATTTGGGCTTCTAGCAGTGTGTGGGACTTGGTCTATTAGTCCATCTATACTGACCTCCATCAGGTTGCAAATTAAAAATAATTTTTTTCTGCATCTAGCTCTGAAAAAATATTTGGGCTTCTAGCAGTGTGTGGGACTTGGTCTATTAGTCCATCTATACTGACCTCCATCAGGTTGCAAATTGAATAAAAAAATTTTCTGCATCTAGCTCTGAAAAAATATTTGGGCTTCTAGCGGTGTGTGGGACTTGGTCTATTAGTCCATCTATACTGACCTCCATCAGGTTGCAAATTAAAAATAATTTTTTTCTTCATTTAGCTCTGAAAAAATATTTGGGCTTCTAGCAGTGTGTGGGACTTGTTCTATTAGTCCTTCTATACTGACCTCCAGCAGGTTGCAAATTGAATATAATTTTTTTCTGCATCTAGCTCTGAAAAAATATTTGGGCTTCTAGCGGTGTGTGGGACTTGGTCTATTAGTCCATCTATACTGACCTCCATCAGGTTGCAAATTAAAAATAATTTTTTTCTGCATCTAGCTCTGAAAAAATATTTGGGCTTCTAGCAGTGTGTGGGACTTGGTCTATTAGTCCATCTATACTGACCTCCATCAGGTTGCAAATTAAAAATAATTTTTTTCTTCATTTATCTCTGAAAAAATATTTGGGCTTCTAGCAGCGTGTGGGACTTGTTCTATTAGTCCATCTATACTGACCTCCATCAGGTTGCAAATTAAAAATAATTTTTTTCTGCATCTAGCTCTGAAAAAATATTTGGGCTTCTAGCAGTGTGTGGGACTTGGTCTATTAGTCCATCTATACTGACCTCCATCAGGTTGCAAATTAAAAATAATTTTTTTCTGCATCTAGCTCTGAAAAAATATTTGGGCTTCTAGCAGTGTGTGGGACTTGGTCTATTAGTCCATCTATACTGACCTCCATCAGGTTGCAAATTGAATAAAAAAATTTTCTGCATCTAGCTCTGAAAAAATATTTGGGCTTCTAGCAGTGTGTGGGACTTGGTCTATTAGTCCATCTATACTGACCTCCATCAGGTTGCAAATTAAAAATAATTTTTTTCTGCATCTAACCCAGCCAATAGTTTTGGCCTAATACCACAGTTTGGCCACTCAGCTCTGCTCGGTTACCATCCATTGTTTTTTTGTGCAAACAACTCCAGAGTTGTGAATTAGTTAACCACCAAAATGAGTGGAAAAAGGCCTGCTGCTGGTGGAAAGGGGAATAGGCGTGTTGGGAAGGGGAAAAAAGGTTGTGTCCGTGGGGTAGGTGCAGAAGAAAGACCATCTTCCAGCCAAACTAAAATGTCTACTTCTTTTAGCGGACAATGTGATAAGATCCCTTTCTTACGGCCACGCCAATCGCTACAAATTCCAGATGAGGCACAAAAACAGCAGGTGCTTCAACGGATATCAAGTGCTCCTTTAAGTGGGCTCTCCTCCACATCAACTTCAACATCACAAATACTCCAGTCCTCAAAGGTGTCACCCAAATCGCACTTGCTTCCTCACAGCTCCCAAATCTCCAGCTGCCCGTCTGAGTATGAGGTAGAACAGATGGTTGAGTCTGCAGAGCTGTTTACTCATACTATAGCCTGGGAATCAGAGGTCGACTACAGCGCTTCTGTGAATCCAGACGAGGAAATGATCTGCACTGATGCCCAGAATCTTTATGAGTCGGATCCAGGACCAGACGCAGAAGGTTCTGACCATAATGTAGACCCTCATTCCCAAACTGTAACTCCTGTTGGTGGAGACAATGAGGAAGACGATGATAAGACTCAAATACCTGATTGGAGCGACAACTTTAGTTTTTTGTCAGGGCAGGAACAGGTTGGCTCTGAGGACGACGGGTGTGATAACGCACAGGGTGATGATGATGAGGTCGGAGATCCCACTTACTGTCAACCCACAGTCAGCCAAGAGATGAGGTCAGCAGAGGAGGTGGAGGAAGATGCTAGTGACGACGAGGTCAGGTTGCGCCTTCCTGGACAGAGACGTAGCACTGGAAGCACGTCAACAACTGCATCCTCAAACACAACTCTGCCTCTCACCACAAGTCGTGGTGGCTCTTCAGGTCGCATGGGTGCTAAGCCTTGCATAGCCTGGGCATTTTTTCAGATCGATAAAGATGACCCAACTCGTGTTATCTGTAACATTTGTCAGCAAAAGCTAAGTAGAGGCCAAAAAATACATAGTTTGAGTACTTCATGCATGAACCGGCACATGGACATGAAGCATAAGTTGCAGTGGGAAGCTCAGTGTGCTACAATGCGGTCTAGCCGGGCGGGCCAACCACCGTCTGCCATATCTTGTGCATCCGCGGCCTCTTCATCCTCTGTGACTGGGGGGACAGCAGTCACACCTGTTTTGGGGCGCAGACCTGCCACCTCTTTACCCGCAACAGCCAGCGTGATTGGCAGGTCATCATTTTCTTTGGAGGTGGTAACACCAGCTGGTCTTGAGCGCTGTCCGACATCGATAGCACCACCTTTGGATCAAGGCAACCTAACATGTCCGCCTGCATCTTCCTCACAGACCGGCAGTTTGCCGGGGACACCCTTATCAACCCCGTCTAAGCACAATAGCCAGCCCTCGGTCCCTCAGATGTGGACAAGTAAAAGACCATTTCCTCCTAGCCATGAGAAAGCTAAGAGGTTGAATTTCACCATCTGCAAGCTCTTGGCTACAGAAATGCTGCCTTTCCGCCTGGTGGACACAGAGGATTTTCGAGACCTTATGTCCGTCGCAGTGCCCCAGTACCAGATGCCCAGTCGGCACTACTTCTCAAAGAAAGGTGTGCCTGCGCTCCACCAGCATGTCGCACACAACATCACCGCTTCTTTGAGAAACTCTGTGTGTGACAGGGTGCATTTCACCACAGACACTTGGACGAGTAGACATGGACAGGGGCGTTACATGTCGCTGACTGGGCACTGGGTAACTATGGTGACAGCAGGACAAGGGGCTGCTGTCCAAGTCTTGCCGTCCCCACGAGTTGTGCGTCAATCCTCTTTATGTCATTTTTCCTCCACTGCTTCTGCCTCCTCAACCTCCTCTCGGTCTTCCACCTGCACCCAAAGCCTGTCTGGTCATGCCACAAGCTTTCTAACTGCGCAGAAGGGATCCTGCACACCTCCTTACTATGCTGGCAGTAGGGCTCAACGTCATCAGGCGGTTTTTACATTGAAATGTCTGGGAAATGTGAGTCACACAGCTGAGGAGTTGTGGTCAGCTCTGGAGAACCAATTTCATGAATGGTTGTCTCCACTGGACCTGAAACCAGGGAAGGCCGTGTGCGACAATGCTGCAAACCTGGGTGCGGCCCTTCGCCGGGGCAATGTCACACACGTGCCTTGTATGGCTCACGTGTTGAACCTGGTTGTCCAGCAATTTTTAGCCCACTATCCCAGACTAGATGGCCTTCTGCAGAGGGCACGGTCGCTGTGTGCTCACTTCCACCGTTCGCATCCCGCAGCTCAGCGACTTACATCTCTACAGAAGTCGTTGGGCCTGCCACTTCACCGGCTAAAATGCGATGTGCCTACCCGGTGGAATTCAACTCTGCACATGTTGCAGCGACTGTGGCAGCACCGACAAGCCCTGGTGCAATACGTTCTGACGTATAGCCTGGGCCAACGAGATTCAGAGGTGGGGCAAATCACGCTGGAGGAGTGGTCTCAGATCAGGGACCTATGCACCCTTCTGCACAGTTTTGAAATGGCGACGAAGATGTTTAGTGCTGACGATGCCATTATCAGCATGACTATTCCGGTGATTTACATGCTGGAGCACATGTTAAACAGAATTCGGAGTCAGGTGGTGGCACAAGAGGAGGTGGAGGAAGTAGAGGAGGAGGAGTTGTATGCGGAAGGGCTAACATCTGCAAGGTCCAGACGGTCGGCAGCACCAAGGCGGCAGGCATGTGAGGGTGGGGGAGATGGTTTTACCAGGGCGCATGGTAGCAGCCAAACTAGTGAGGAAGGTGCAGGTGACGCACCCCTGGGCCTGTGTCGCGCTGCGTTGCGCACGCGGGAGCTTACCCGGAGCCGGATCTCTTGAGGGTTGTAGTCTCGTGGCGGCGACCCGGTCCGTGCCCAGGGAGTCAAACTGAGCGGCGATGTACTAGCAGTAGATGGTTGGTGACTACGCCACCCGTTGAATGCAGCTATGGAGCTGCCGCTGCAGGGCAGACCGCTGAGGCCGGTGGAAGGATGGTGCAGCGTGGATGGTATAACCCCCAACGGGAGGGGTATGGCCTCAGGGCAGCCGACGTGGATGATGGGGGTAGCAGGAACCACTCAGAGACGGTGCGGTGTAGTTCAGGGTCTTTACTGGTGACAAAGATAGACCCTCCCGGAGTACTTGCTAGTGATAGGGGCCTGGTCAGTCCTTGAGCAGATGGGATCTCCCCTGGCCAGGCGGAGTTGTAGGCCTTCCCAACTAACTGTACTCTTCTGGCTACCTTGCTAGAGGCGGGAATAAGTAGCCCACGTCCCTGAGTGTACCGTGTGGTGCTCACCCGTATGGCCGGTGACTCGGGGCCTTCTAATGGCTTCCGCTCCACGATGGCGGTGCTGGTCCCACGCGTGTGACCGTGCCTTCGGGCTTCTGGGCCAGAGGACCTAAAATCCTCTGCCGGACGGTTTCTTCTGCTGGGTAGGAGTTAGTCCCCACAGCCTCGGACTCCGGGTCCGGTAAGAAATCTTCTCAGTCAGGGCGAGCTCTGTAGCTGCCAGCCCCTGACTTGTTGTAACACTGCTCCCCACAGAGCTCCTGATGTTTCTTGCTATGCTGCTTCTCTTCTCTACTCTTGTTCTGTCTTCTTTCTCACTCACTCTGCCTCAGCCCCGGGTTTATATAGGGGAAGTCCTTCCCCTCCCAAGACTGGGCAGGAGGTGTGGCATGCACAGGATCCCTGACCAAAGGACCTCCCACCTGCTCTCAGACGTAATATCTCTATCACTGTGGCAACCAGACCCCTGGGGTGTCACACAGGAGCCCAGGAAGAAGTGGAGGACGAACTGATGGAAGACTCATCAGATGAGGGAGACCTTGATCACATTTCTGTTGTGCGAGGTTGGGGGGAGAGGACAGAGGAAGGAAGCATGATTGTTACCTCGCCACCAACACAACAGGGACTTGGTGCTCCTGGATGCGCAACACACATGAGTGCCTTCTTGCTGCACTACCTGCAACATGACCCTCGAATTGTGAGAATTAGAAATAATCCTGACTACTGGGTTGCCACACTGTTAGATCCCCGGTACAAAAGTAAATTTGCAGAAATTATTCCTGCCATAGAAAGGGATGCACGCATGCAGGAGTATCAGCAGAGACTGTTGCAGAATCTTACATGTGCTTTTCCACAAAATACCAGTGGTGCACGTAGTGAATCTCACAGTTCCAACTTGCCAACCGTGGGACCGTCAAGTGTTCAGCACTCAAACCGTGACAGAACCACAGTATCTGCTGGTAACATCAATTTTGCGGAATCATTTCACCACTTTTTTAGCCCATCCTTTGCAAGGCCACAGGAGACAAGAAGTCTGACACATAGTCAACGCCTAGAGACGATGGTACAGGAGTATCTCCAAGTAAACATTGAAGCCACGACTGTGTCACTGGACCCTTACTCTTTTTGGGCTTCCAATCTGGATAAATGGCCGGAGCTAGCCACTTACGCCTTGGAGATCTTGTCATGCCCCGCAGCCAGCGTTCTGTCTGAACGTGTGTTCAGCGCTGCTGGTGGTGTGCTGACAGATAAGCGCACGCGGCTCTCCACTGATAATGTAGACAGACTCACGTTCATAAAGATGAACAAATCATGGATGCGAAACGACTTTTCTACCCCTGTGTCATCCTGGGGAGAGTAAAAGCTTGATGATTGGTTAAAATCACCCTACCAACCGTTTTAAGCTTTCAAATTACTAATCATGTTTATCTGTATCTTGACTGGAAAATAATTTGGGCTTTGTAGCAGTGTGCAGCACTGATCCTATTAGGCCATCTATACTAAAGCTTCACCAGATTTAAAATTAAAAATAATTTTTAGCTGCATCTAGCCCGGAAAATAATTTTGGGGCTCCGAGATGCGCAAGGCACATAAGTGCCTTCTTGCTGCACTACCTGCAGCATGACCCTCATATTGTCAGAATTCGAAGTAATCATGACTACTGGGTTGCCACACTCTTAGATCCCCCAAACTTTTCGATCAACCTTTTCATTTTAATAAAGACCAAAAAAATGGTCATTTTTGAAATTATAAGCATTAGCAGGTTGTTAGAAACTGAAATCAAACAGTTTTCAACTCAAAACTTTATTCTAGGTGATGTTACATTTTCACATAGGACCCCTTGTTCGAAAGGAGCTTCTGAACTCTCTCGTCCATTGAATTTGTCAGGTTTTGGATGGTTTCTGCTTCAATTGTTTTGCATGAGGACAGAATACCCTCCCAGAGCTGTTGCTTAGATGTGAACTGCCTCCCGCCATCATAGACACTCCTTTTAATGATGCTCCAAAGGTTCTGAATGGGGTAGAGGTCAGGGGAGCATGGGGGTCACACCATAAGTTTGTCCCCTTTTATGCCCATATCAGCCAGAGATGCAGATGTTTTATGTGCAGCATGAGATGGTGCATTATCATGCAGAAAAATGATCTTGCTGTGAAATACACGGTTCTTCTTCTTGAACCATGGCAGGAAGTGCTGTTTGAGAAAATCCACATACATTATGGAGTTCATCTTTAGCGCCTTCAGGGATCCTAAAGGGGCCGACAATCTCTCTTCCCATGATTCCAGCCCAAAACATTACTCCACCTCCTCCTTGTTGGCGCTGTAGCCGTGTTTGCGTGGGGTGTCCATCAACCAGCCATCCTCCACTCCATCCATCTGGACCATCGAGCGCTGCACGGCACTCATCCGTGAACAAAACAGTTTTGAAATCAGTCTTCATGTAATGTTTGGCCCACTGGAGCCGTTTCTGCTTGTGTGAAGTGGATAGAGGAGGTCGACAGGATGGCGCATGCACAGCTGCAAACCTCTGAAGGACCCTGCATCTTGTTGTTCGGGGGACGTTGGAGGCACAAGCAGCTTCAAAAACTTGTCTGCTGCTATGACAAGGCTTTTTTGCCGCTGCTCTTTCAACCTGACGTAATTGCCTGTAGGAAAGAGTCCTCAATTTGCCCTTATCAGCACGCACACGTGTGTACTGTGAATCAGCTACATACTTCTTGATTGCCAAGACACTTCATCCTGATCATCGCACAATGTTGATTGTAGTCATGCCTTGACCTAAACACTCCACAATTTGTTGCTTCTCAGCAGCCGACACATCCTTTTTCTTTCCCATTTTGGCAGAAAATGTAGGCTGCTTAATAATGTGAGAGAGCCTTCTTAAGTAGTCTTGCCTTTCATTGGACACACCTGCCAAACTAATTAGCACAGGTGTCTGCAATTGCTTACAGTGATATAAAGAGCCCTGACACACATCACCATCAATGAGTTTAACTGACAAACAAACAAATTCTTCCCTTATCACTCCTAAACACTTTTTGTATAATAATTTGGAACGCAGTGTACATGTGCTTTTCCACAAAACACCAGTGGTTCACGTAGTGAATCTTACAGTTCTAACTTGCCAACCGTGGTCTGTATGGAGTTGTTCAATAAAGGGCCCAAAATTAAGATAACATAGATGGGAGAGGTCTCTATGAATAGGAATTCCTAAGTATTTGATACCCTGTGAGGGCCAGGCAAAGGGAAAGTTGGACTGGATGGAATCCTATATGGATTTGGGGAGGGAGACATCGAGGGCCTCAGACTTCGCTGCATTGATTTTAAAATTTTACCATGTAACAAAGTGATCTATTTCAGCCATAACAGCATGGATGGATATATGTGATTGAGTGATATATACTAGGACATCATCAGCAAATAGAGAGCACTTGTACTCGGTGCCTCCCACCTCAATCCACCTAATATTGGGGTTATGGCGAATTGATGAGAGCAGGTGCTCCGTCACTAGGATGTATAAGAGAGGGGACAGAGGACATCACTGCCTTGTCCCATTGGTGATTGTGAAAGGTGATGAAAATGTTCTGACGCACCCCCTGGGCCTTGGGACACCCGGAGCCGGACCCTTTTTGGTGGATGCTGGTGGTTGTAGTCTTCGTGGCGGCGACCCAGTTCCGTGGCTCAGGGCGGTCAAACCAGTGGCGGAACTATTTATGTGGTTTTCATGTTTAAATGTCCGACTACGCCACCCGTGGATTGCGGTCAGAGTGAACCGCCGCTACAGGGCAGACCACTGAGGCTGGTGTTGTGGGTGCAGCAGAGCGTAGCATAACTCCCCACGGGAGGAGTATAGCCTCAGGGCAGTGTATGCGGAGGATGGGGGTGATGGTGCAGGGCAGCAGCAGTAACGACACGGAGTCAGTGATGCAGTTCAGGGCCTTTACTCACAGTTCTTATTATCCAGACCACGTCTGCAGGTAACGGCTGCCCACGTCGTACTGTGCTCACCAGGTGAGGGGCTCAGACAACTCCCAGATAACTTTGGAGCACTTCACAGGACCCCCTTTGTGTGTCCTTTGTCTGGCCTTTCTTACCAACACTTCTGTCCGGCTGCCTCGGGCCTCCTCTTGGTAAACTTGGCGCCAGTTTCCCTGACCCTATGTGGTGCCTTCCTAGCGGGTGTAGCGAGGGGCTGCGCCACATAAAATGTCAGAGCCTCCGGTTTCTAGCTGAGGGTCGTTTCCTGCCTCCACTAGTTCGGGGACCGGTCTCCCCCTTTGGCCTGACCCCTCCACGCAGTGGGATTCGGGCGTGCGGTGGCGACTCGCCCGTCCGCACCCCTGGGATCCCTTCATTCCTAGGCCCGCCTCCGGAGCAGAGCTCATGCAGAGCCCCTGCTCCCTGCCACTTCTGCTCAGACTTCTCTGCACTGAACTAAGATGGTGCCCACCTTTTATACTCCCTTCTCAATGCACCCAGGAACTGCTTCCTCCCTGCTCCTGCACTACAGGGTTCCCCTTCCTCAGTGTTCCCTCCCCCCACTCCAGCCAGGGACAGGGACTGTCGTGCCCATCTCAGGGGCATATTGGTCGCCCTGCCCCACGGCAATGTGGTGTAATGCATGCAGGTGTCGGGTCCTGATCCACACTCCATCCTTACCTGAGAGTGAGATATCACACCTCTGGGTGAGGTGCAATACGTCTTTAGCAACCGAGCCCTCAGGGTGCTACAGTTCCATTTATCTTCAGCCTAGGTGACGTATTGCGATACAGGGCCGTGATTTTGGCTATAAAAGGGTCCCCTAGACCCCTACCCCAAGCTTTTTAAGAGAATCATATATGGCGTGCCAGGAGACTCTATGGAATGCTTTCTCAGCATCCAACGAGAGTATCTAATTACAAATTTTTAACTGCATCTAGCCCAGGAAATACTTTGTGCCTAGTAGCAGTGTCTGCTAGTAAGCGGATTATCCCGGCTGTTAAGCAAGCTGCACCACCTGTAGTTTAGACACTTAATTTTTTCAAAGGAAATGCTTCGGGACCATGGGATACTTAGTGAAGAGCATCAGGAGGCACCCCAAGGCATAGGGGCTGGGACTGGCAGTAGGATGCCTTGCGGTGGACAGCCGAGCTCGATCCTTATAAAAGCTTTTTAACTGCAGCAGCTTTAGTGAACTCTACTGGAGCTGGAATTACCGCGGCTGCTGGCATGAGACTTGCCCTCCAATAGATCCTTGTAAATGGATTTAAAGTGTATTCATTCAAATTAGAGAGACAATTTAAATTAAAAAGCTTAGAGCTGCCTCCACCACAGGGGGGCTCGCTCGACCCACCAGCGGACAGGCACCAGTATTGGGAGAGGGGGGCTGGCCGTCAGGGTTCACCGCGGCTCTGGCACAAACCCGGCGACACGGAGGTGGCACGGGCAGGAGCGGACTGGCCGTGTCGGCTTCTCACTTTTTGGATTTTAGAAGGGCATGACATGCCTATATCTGTGTCTCCCCCTCCTTTTACTCCTCGACCTCTTTTATTTTCGCATGACTATATGTACTTGTCACTTTTCCATGTGTTAGTTATGTCTTCTGAGCAGTTTGTCAGCTTTTGGACACCTTTGAAGGTGTTTTCTATGTGTTTCTATGTGTTTTTGTTTGCCTGCCATTGGTTTTAACGGTGTTCGAAGGTGTTCGACGAACAGTTCGGCGAACACACGGGTGTTCGACGAACCGAACCGAACTCGAACACTACGGGGGTGGCTCAACACTATTCCTGACCTTTCTCAGCATCATCCTTACCCCACGAGGCGAGATCTTGCATGAAACCCCAGATCGAGGAAGATTGACAGTCATCTTATGTTTCTTCTGTTTTCTAATAATTGTGCCAACAGTTGTTGCCTTCTCACCAAGCTGCTTGCTTACTGTCCTGTTGCTCATCCCAGCCTTTTGCAGGTCTACAATTTTGTCCCTGGTGTCCTTAGCTCTTTGGTCTTGGCCATGGTGGAGAGGTTGGAGCGTGATTTAGTCTGTGGACAGGTGTCTATTATACAGGTAACAAGTTCAAATAGGTGCAATGAGTGCAGAGTAGGAGGGCTTCTTAAAGAAAAACTAACAGGTCTGTGAAAGACAGAATTCTTGTTGGTTGGTAGGTGATCAAATACTTATTTCACTTATAAAATGCAATTTAATTATTTAAAAATCATACAATGTGATTTTCTGTTTTTTATTTTTTGATTGTGTCTCTCACAGTTGAAGTGTACCTACGATAAAAATTGCAGACCTCTCCATTCTTTGTAGGAGGGGAAAACGTGCAAAATTGGCAGTGTATCAACTACTTATTTTCCCCACTGTATATCACCGGTGACATTGCATTATTGTAGAAAAGAATCTGTATATTAAGAACATCCACCAACATTTTTAAAAAAGCACTCACATCAAAGTTTTTAACTTCTTAATATATTGCAGTCATTATATTATATGGCACTACGTACTTACAATTGCTCATTTTGCCTTTCTACCCAGTTAAATCTTCTTTTTTCCATTAAGTCTATGACATCATGCGATTAAAAACTAACTAGCTGAATCCTTCTAAGCGCTACGTAGAAACAGGAGGTACATTTTCTTTGCACAAGTCATGAGTCACTGTAAAAGTCTATGGCAGGGGGGGAGTGGAGCAGCTGGGTCAGGAGTTGAAGAAAAAAAATATTTCTGCAGGGAGAAGAAACTTCTTGTTTCTACATAGGGCAAAGAGAAAAGAGAATAATTAACTGGGTAGAAAGTCAAAATGAGCAATTGTAAGTACATAGTGCCATAAAATATGACGATTGCAATATATTATGAGGATAAAAACTTCCCCTTTTCTACTACATTTTCTGTCCCTGCAACACTATATATCAATTGATGTACTTTGGAGAAATTTATTCAGATATATTTTGATTCATAGGAATAGGATAAATGCAAATATAAGCACTTATTCTTGGTTGGTATTTGAATGATAATGTCTCCACGCACATGGGTTTTTATATGTTTAATAATAAAGCTATATGTTTCTAATCTATTCATAATATATGTAGTCTTTATAGGTATAACCCCTTTAACCCCGAGCCATTTTCCGCTTTTGCGCTTTTGTTTTTTGCTACCTTTTTTCCTAGAGCCCTAACTTTTCTATTTTTCAGTTAACATGGCTATATGAGGGCTTATTTTTTTGCAGGACAAGTTGTACTTTTGAATGACACCATTGGTTTTACCATATCGTGTACTGGAAAACGGGAAAAAAAATTCAAGTGCGGTGAAATTGCAATAAAAGTGCAATCCCACAGTTGTTTTTTTTTGCTTTTTTACTATGTTCACTAAATGCTAAAACTAACCTGCCATTATGATTCACCAGGTCATTAGGGGTTTGTAGATACAAAACAAGTTTAGGTTCTTTTTTATTTAAGTGGTGAAAAAAAAATCCAAAGTTTGTTAAAAAAAAAAAAAAAAAAAAGTCGCCATTTACAGAGATCCGTAACGTCTCCGTTTTTTGGGATCTGGGGCCGCGTGAGGGCTTACTTTTTGCGCGCTGAGCTGACCTTTCTATTGATACAATTTTGGGGCAGATACGATTTTTAGATCGTTATTGCATTTTATTGCAATGTTGTGGCGACCAAAAAAACATAATTCTAGTGTTTTGATTTATTTCTTGTTATGCCATTTACTGATCAGATTAATTTTTTTTTACATATTGATAGATCGGGCGATTCTGAATACGGCAATACCAAATATGTGTATATTTGCTTTTTTTTATTGTTTTATTCTGAATGGGGCAAAATGGAGTGATTTAAACGTTTATATTTTTTTAATTTTTTAAATATTTTTAAAAACATTTTTTTTTACTTTTTACTAGAGATGAGCGTTGTTCTACTCGAACTGTTCGCCAATCTCAAATTCGAGCTGTTTTGGGCGGTGTTCGAGCCGGTCGGCGAACACGAACAATTTGAGAAAAATTCGGCTGTTCGAGGTTATGTTCGATAACTGTTCGTGCACCAAAATCATAACTGGATTTTTTCTCAGTAATGATGAAAATTAATGTTAATACGCAGTTTGAGTGTACAGCGGGGTGGGGGGAGGGGCAGGGGATGGATCTCTGCAGGAACAATGAAGATCTCCATTTTTTTTTCTCTTTCCCGCATTTGCAGTGGGGAGGTGCAATCTGTCAGCCTATCAGCGGCGCACACACGGAGCGAAGTGCTTTTTTTCACACAAGCAAGGGCATGTGTGATTGGCAGTGTATGTCACATGTCCTTGCCCTATAAGACCAAGCCATTTTCCCCGTCGCCACCATTTCCTCACTGCTGCAGCTGCGTGTTAGATGGCACCGCTGTTGCTGTGTGCGCTATACCTTGTTAATTTCAAGCCAATTTTCGCACAAATATACAGATAGCTTGGGAGTAGGGAATAGTTGTGATTGCAGTCCTTTTAAGGACTAGGTTACAGCATTTCCTACGACTTTTATCAGGCAGGTCTGTGCTCTTAAATAGATAGATTGTGGGAGTAAAGACTAATTGTAATTGGAGTCCTTTTCAGGACTAGTTTACATCAGTTCCTATCAGTTTTTGCCAGGCAGGTCTGTGCCAGTGCTGTGCAAGTTTTTTTCACAGCATTTGGCTGAATCTAGCAAAGCTAATCCTTTTTGGCCTATTGCAGAGTGTGTTAGTCAGTGGAGTAGCCTATCTGTGTTGCAAGATATACCACCTGTGTATAGAATACCAATTTTTTTACTGCACCTAGTGAAGTAAAATCTTTTGGGCATAGCATCATTCTATTAGTCCATCTATACTGACCTCCATCAGGTTGCAAACTGAATATAATTTTTTTCTGCATCTAGCTCTGAAAAAATATTTGGGCTTCTAGCAGTGTGTGGGACTTGGTCTATTAGTCCATCTATACTGACCTCCATCAGGTTGCAAATTAAAAATAATTTTTTTCTTCATTTAGCTCTGAAAAAATATTTGGGCTTCTAGCAGTGTGTGGGACTTGTTCTATTAGTCCTTCTATACTGACCTCCAGCAGGTTGCAAATTGAATATAATTTTTTTCTGCATCTAGCTCTGAAAAAATATTTGGGCTTCTAGCGGTGTGTGGGACTTGGTCTATTAGTCCATCTATACTGACCTCCATCAGGTTGCAAATTAAAAATAATTTTTTTCTGCATCTAGCTCTGAAAAAATATTTGGGCTTCTAGCAGTGTGTGGGACTTGGTCTATTAGTCCATCTATACTGACCTCCATCAGGTTGCAAATTAAAAATAATTTTTTTCTTCATTTAGCTCTGAAAAAATATTTGGGCTTCTAGCAGTGTGTGGGACTTGTTCTATTAGTCCTTCTATACTGACCTCCAGCAGGTTGCAAATTGAATATAATTTTTTTCTGCATCTAGCTCTGAAAAAATATTTGGGCTTCTAGCGGTGTGTGGGACTTGGTCTATTAGTCCATCTATACTGACCTCCATCAGGTTGCAAATTAAAAATAATTTTTTTCTGCATCTAGCTCTGAAAAAATATTTGGGCTTCTAGCAGTGTGTGGGACTTGGTCTATTAGTCCATCTATACTGACCTCCATCAGGTTGCAAATTAAAAATAATTTTTTTCTTCATTTAGCTCTGAAAAAATATTTGGGCTTCTAGCAGTGTGTGGGACTTGTTCTATTAGTCCTTCTATACTGACCTCCAGCAGGTTGCAAATTGAATATAATTTTTTTCTGCATCTAGCTCTGAAAAAATATTTGGGCTTCTAGCGGTGTGTGGGACTTGGTCTATTAGTCCATCTATACTGACCTCCATCAGGTTGCAAATTAAAAATAATTTTTTTCTGCATCTAGCTCTGAAAAAATATTTGGGCTTCTAGCGTTGTGTGGGACTTGGTCTATTAGTCCATCTATACTGACCTCCATCAGGTTGCAAATTAAAAATAATTTTTTTCTGCATCTAGCTCTGAAAAAATATTTGGGCTTCTAGCAGTGTGTGGGACTTGGTCTATTAGTCCATCTATACTGACCTCCATCAGGTTGCAAATTGAATAAAAATATTTTCTGCATCTAGCTCTGAAAAAATATTTGGGCTTCTAGCGGTGTGTGGGACTTGGTCTATTAGTCCATCTATACTGACCTCCATCAGGTTGCAAATTAAAAATAATTTTTTTCTGCATCTAACCCAGCCAATAGTTTTGGCCTAATACCACAGTTTGGCCACTCAGCTCTGCTCGGTTACCATCCATTGTTTTTTTGTGCAAACAACTCCAGAGTTGTGAATTAGTTAACCACCAAAATGAGTGGAAAAAGGCCTGCTGCTGGTGGAAAGGGGAATAGGCGTGTTGGGAAGGGGAAAAAAGGTTGTGTCCGTGGGGTAGGTGCAGAAGAAAGACCATCTTCCAGCCAAACTAAAATGTCTACTTCTTTTAGCGGACAATGTGATAAGATCCCTTTCTTACGGCCACGCCAATCGCTACAAATTCCAGATGAGGCACAAAAACAGCAGGTGCTTCAACGGATATCAAGTGCTCCTTTAAGTGGGCTCTCCTCCACATCAACTTCAACATCACAAATACTCCAGTCCTCAAAGGTGTCACCCAAATCGCACTTGCTTCCTCACAGCTCCCAAATCTCCAGCTGCCCGTCTGAGTATGAGGTAGAACAGATGGTTGAGTCTGCAGAGCTGTTTACTCATACTATAGCCTGGGAATCAGAGGTCGACTCCAGCGCTTCTGTGAATCCAGACGAGGAAATGATCTGCACTGATGCCCAGAATCTTTATGAGTCGGATCCAGGACCAGACGCAGAAGGTTCTGACCATAATGTAGACCCTCATTCCCAAACTGTAACTCCTGTTGGTGGAGACAATGAGGAAGACGATGATAAGACTCAAATACCTGATTGGAGCGACAACTTTAGTTTTTTGTCAGGGCAGGAACAGGTTGGCTCTGAGGACGACGGGTGTGATAACGCACAGGGTGATGATGATGAGGTCGGAGATCCCACTTACTGTCAACCCACAGTCAGCCAAGAGATGAGGTCAGCAGAGGAGGTGGAGGAAGATGCTAGTGACGACGAGGTCAGGTTGCGCCTTCCTGGACAGAGACGTAGTACTGGAAGCACGTCAACAACTGCATCCTCAAACACAACTCTGCCTCTCACCACAAGTCGTGGTGGCTCTTCAGGTCGCATGGGTGCTAAGCCTTGCATAGCCTGGGCATTTTTTCAGATCGATAAAGATGACCCAACTCGTGTTATCAGTAACATTTGTCAGCAAAAGCTAAGTAGAGGCCAAAAAATACATAGTTTGAGTACTTCATGCATGAACCGGCACATGGACATGAAGCATAAGTTGCAGTGGGAAGCTCAGTGTGCTACAATGCGGTCTAGCCGGCCGGGCCAACCACCGTCTGCCATATCTTGTGCATCCGCGGCCTCTTCATCCTCTGTGACTGGGGGGACAGCAGTCACACCTGTTTTGGGGCGCAGACCTGCCACCTCTTTACCCGCAACAGCCAGCGTGATTGGCAGGTCATCATTTTCTTTGGAGGTGGTAACACCAGCTGGTCTTGAGAGCTGTCCGACATCGATAGCACCACCTTTGGATCAAGGCAACCTAACATGTCCGCCTGCATCTTCCTCACAGACCGGCAGTTTGCCGGGGACACCCTTATCAACCCCGTCTAAGCACAATAGCCAGCCCTCGGTCCCTCAGATGTGGACAAGTAAAAGACCATTTCCTCCTAGCCATGAGAAAGCTAAGAGGTTGAATTTCACCATCTGCAAGCTCTTGGCTACAGAAATGCTGCCTTTCCGCCTGGTGGACACAGAGGATTTTCGAGACCTTATGTCCGTCGCAGTGCCCCAGTACCAGATGCCCAGTCGGCACTACTTCTCAAAGAAAGGTGTGCCTGCGCTCCACCAGCATGTCGCACACAACATCACCGCTTCTTTGAGAAACTCTGTGTGTGACAGGGTGCATTTCACCACAGACACTTGGACGAGTAGGCATGGACAGGGGCGTTACATGTCGCTGACTGGGCACTGGGTAACTATGGTGACAGCAGGACAAGGGGCTGCTCTCCAAGTCTTGCCGTCCCCACGAGTTGTGCGTCAATCCTCTTTATGTCATTTTTCCTCCACTGCTTCTGCCTCCTCAACCTCCTCTCGGTCTTCCACCTGCACCCAAAGCCTGTCTGGTCATGCCACAAGCTTTCTAACTGCGCAGAAGGGATCCTGCACACCTCCTTACTATGCTGGCAGTAGGGCTCAACGTCATCAGGCGGTTTTTACATTGAAATGTCTGGGAAATGTGAGTCACACAGCTGAGGAGTTGTGGTCAGCTCTGGAGAACCAATTTCATGAATGGTTGTCTCCACTGGACCTGAAACCAGGGAAGGCCGTGTGCGACAATGCTGCAAACCTGGGTGCGGCCCTTCGCCGGGGCAATGTCACACACGTGCCTTGTATGGCTCACGTGTTGAACCTGGTTGTCCAGCAATTTTTAGCCCACTATCCCAGACTAGATGGCCTTCTGCAGAGGGCACGGTCGCTGTGTGCTCACTTCCGCCGTTCGCATCCCGCAGCTCAGCGACTTACATCTCTACAGAAGTCGTTGGGCCTGCCACTTCACCGGCTAAAATGCGATGTGCCTACCCGGTGGAATTCAACTCTGCACATGTTGCAGCGACTGTGGCAGCACCGACAAGCCCTGGTGCAATACGTTCTGACGTATAGCCTGGGCCAACGAGATTCAGAGGTGGGGCAAATCACGCTGGAGGAGTGGTCTCAGATCAGGGACCTATGCACCCTTCTGCACAGTTTTGAAATGGCGACGAAGATGTTTAGTGCTGACGATGCCATTATCAGCATGACTATTCCGGTGATTTACATGCTGGAGCACATGTTAAACAGAATTCGGAGTCAGGTGGTGGCACAAGAGGAGGTGGAGGAAGTAGAGAAGGAGGAGTTGTATGCGGAAGGGCTAACATCTGCAAGGTCCAGACGGTCGGCAGCACCAGGGCGGCAGGCATGTGAGGGTGGGGGAGATGATTTTACCAGGGCGCATGGTAGCAGCCAAACTAGTGAGGAAGGTGCAGGAGCCCAGGAAGAAGTGGAGGACGAACTGATGGAAGACTCATCAGATGAGGGAGACCTTGATCACATTTCTGTTGTGCGAGGTTGGGGGGAGAGGACAGAGGAAGGAAGCATGATTGTTACCTCGCCACCAACACAACAGGGACTTGGTGCTCCTGGATGCGCAACACACATGAGTGCCTTCTTGCTGCACTACCTGCAACATGACCCTCGAATTGTGAGAATTAGAAATAATCCTGACTACTGGGTTGCCACACTGTTAGATCCCCGGTACAAAAGTAAATTTGCAGAAATTATTCCTGCCATAGAAAGGGATGCACGCATGCAGGAGTATCAGCAGAGACTGTTGCAGAATCTTACATGTGCTTTTCCACAAAATACCAGTGGTGCACGTAGTGAATCTCACAGTTCCAACTTGCCAACCGTGGTCTGTATGGAATTGTTCAATAAAGGGCCCAAAATTAAGATAACATAGATGGGAGAGGTCTCTATGAATAGGAATTCCTAAGTATTTGATACCCTGTGAGGGCCAGGCAAAGGGAAAGTTGGACTGGATGGAATCCTATATGGATTTAGGGAGGGAGACATCGAGGGCCTCAGACTTCGCTGCATTGATTTTAAAATTTTACCATGTAACAAAGTGATCTATTTCAGCCATAACAGCAGGGATGGATATATGTGATTGAGTGATATATACTAGGACATCATCAGCAAATAGAGAGCACTTGTACTCGGTGCCTCCCACCTCAATCCACCTAATATTGGGGTTATGGCGAATTGATGAGAGCAGGTGCTCCGTCACTAGGATGTATAAGAGAGGGGACAGAGGACATCCCTGCCTTGTCCCATTGGTGATTGTGAAAGGTGATGAAAATGTTCTGACGCACCCCCTGGGCCTTGGGACACCCGGAGCCGGACCCTTTTTGGTGGATGCTGGTGGTTGTAGTCTTCGTGGCGGCGATCCGGTTCCGTGGCTCAGGGCGGTCAAACCAGTGGCGGAACAATTTATGTGGTTTTGATGTTTAAATGTCCGACTATGCCACCCGTGGATTGCGGTCAGAGTGAACCGCCGCTACAGGGCAGACCGCTAAGGCTGGTGTTGTGGGTGCAGCAGAGCGTAGCATAACTCCCCACGGGAGGAGTATAGCCTCAGGGCAGTGTATGCGGAGGATGGGGGTGATGGTGCAGGGCAGCAGCAGTAACGACACGGAGTCAGTGATGCAGTTCAGGGCCTTTACTCACAGTTCTTATTATCCAGACCACGTCTGCAGGTAACGGCTGCCCACGTCGTACTGTGCTCACCAGGTGAGGGGCTCAGACAACTCCCAGATAACTTTGGAGCGCTTCACAGGACCCCCTTTGTGTGTCCTTTGTCTGGCCTTTCTTACCAACACTTCTGTCCGGCTGCCTCGGGCCTCCTCTTGGTAAACTTGGCGCCAGTTTTCCTGACCCTATGTGGTGCCTTCCTAGCGGGTGGAGCAAGGGGCTGCGCCACATAAAATGTCAGAGCCTCCGGTTTCTAGCTGAGGGTCGTTTCCTGCCTCCACTAGTTCGGGGACCGGTCTCCCCCTTTGGCCTGACCCCTCCACGCAGGTGGATTCGGGCGTGCGGTGGCGACTCGCCCGTCCGCACCCCTGGGATCCCTTCATTCCTCGTTCCTGGAGCCTTCTCCGCTCCTCTTCCTTCCTTCTCCCTCTTGCAGGCCTGGGCCTCTGTTACTAGGCCCGCCTCCGGAGCAGAGCTCATGCAGAGCCCCTGCTCCCTGCCACTTCTGCTCAGACTTCTCTGCACTGAACTAAGATGGTGCCCACCTTTTATACTCCCTTCTCAATGCACCCAGGAACTGCTTCCTCCCTGCTCCTGCACTGCAGGGTTCCCCTTCCTCAGTGTTCCCTCCCCCCACTCCATCCAGGGACAGGGACTGTCGTGCCCATCTCAGGGGCATATTGGTCGCCCTGCCCCACGGCAATGTGGTGTAATCCATGCAGGTGTCGGGTCCTGATCCACACTCCATCCTTATCTGAGAGTGAGATATCACACCTCTGGGTGAGGTGCAATACGTCTGTAGCAACCGAGCCCTCGGTGCTACAGTTCCATTTATCTTCAGCCTAGGTGACGTATTGTGATACAGGGCCGTGATTTTGGCTATAAAAGGGTCCCCTAGACCCCTACCCCAAGCTTTTTAAGAGAATCATATATGGCGTGCCAGGAGACTCTATGGAATGCTTTCTCAGCATCCAACGAGAGTATCTACTTACAAATTTTTAACTGCATCTAGCCCAGGAAATACTTTGTGCCTAGTAGCAGTGTCTGCTAGTCAGCGGATTATCCCGGCTGTTAAGCAAGCTACACCACCTGTAGTTTGGACACTTAATTTTTTCAAAGGAAATGCTTCGGGACCACGGGATACTTAGTGAAGAGCATCAGGAGGCACCCCAAGGCATAGGGGCTGGGACTGGCACTAGGATGCCTTGCGGTGGACAGCCGAGCTCGATCCTTATAAAAGCTTTTTAACTGCAGCAGCTTTAGTGGACGCTACTGGAGCTGGAATTACGCGGCTGCTGGCATGAGACTTGCCCTCCAATAGATCCTTGTAAATGGATTTAAAGTGTATTCATTCAAATTAGAGGGACAATTTAAATTAAAAAGCTTAGAGCTGCCTCCACCACAGGGGGGCTCTCTCGACCCACCAGCGGACAGGCACCAGTATTGGGAGAGGGGGGCTGGCCGTCAGGGTTCACCGCGGCTCTGGCACAAACCCGGCGACACGGAGGGGGCACGGGCAGGAGCCGACTGGCCGTCTCGGCTTCTCACTTTTTGGATTTTAGAAGGGCATGACATGCCTATATCTGTGTCTCCCCCTCCTTTTACTCCTCCACCTCTTTTCTTTTCGCATGACTATATGTACTTGTCACTTTTCCATGTGTTAGTTGTGTCTTCTGAGCAGTTTGTCAGCTTTTGGACACCTTTGAAGGTGTTTTCTATGTGTTTCTATGTGTTTTTGTTTGCCTGCCATTGGTTTTAACGGTGTTCGAAGGTGTTCGACGAACAGTTCGACGAACAGTTCGGCGAACACACGGGTGTTCGACGAACCGAACCGAACTCGAACACTACGGGGGTGGCTCAACACTACTTTTTACATGCTTCAATAGTCTCTATGGGAGACTAGAAGCTGCGATTATCTGATCTCCTGTGCTACACATAGGCGACGATCAAATTGCCTCTCTGTAGCAGAAGTGCTCACATTGCATCCTGTCAATGACAACCTCAGGGATCTCCTGCAGACCCCAGGTTGTCATGCCAACCCATCGGCAACCTGCGGTCATGTGACACGGGCGCTGATGGGTGGGACTAGTGAACTATTGATGTCCTACCGCCGCGGTCATGTTAAATGCCGCTGTCAGAGATTGACAGCGGCATTTAACTAGTTAACAGTGCATGGCGATTCCACCAGCGGCTGTTAGGGACACATGACAGCTGGTCAGTTCAGCTGTCATGTCCCCGGAGAGGTGCGAGTTCATCACCGGAGCCTGCGCCAAAGGGAGAGACACGCCATGTGCCGTACATGTACTGCACATGTCGTTAAGGGGTTAATAATACTTGATTTACCCTTGGCTCAGTGTCTTTCGCCAATTTTGTAAGTTTTCATTTATGACATTTTACTTTTTGCCTACTTATCTCAGCATTTCATTTTGGCAATGGTAAACCACATGACTATACTGTGGGCTGTTGCAGGTTTTTTAGACAGTGTTCCTACCTTCTGGCAATAGTTTTCATGTGGTCGTTTTTGACCTAGGAAGCTCATATGCTTTAACCCATATACAGTACAGACCAAAAGTTTGGACACACCTTCTCATTTAAAGATTTTTCTGTATTTTCATGACTATGAAAATTGTACATTCACACTGAAGGCATCAAAACTATGAATTAACACATGTGGAATTATATACTTAACAAAAAAGTGTGAAACAACTGAAAATATGTCTTATATTCTAGGTGCTTCAAAGTAGCCACCTTTTGCTTTGATGACTGCTTTGCACAATCTTGGCATTCTCTTGATGAGCTTCAAGAGGTAGTCACCGGAAATGGTTTTCACTTCACAGGTGTGCCCTGTCAGGTTTAATAAGTGGGATTTCTTGCCTTATAAATGGGGTTGAGACCATCAGTTGTGTTGTGCAGAACTCAGATGGATACACAGCCGATAGTCCTACTGAATAGACTGTTAGGATTTGTATTATGGCAAGAAAAAAGCAGCTAAGTAAAGAAAAACGAGTGGCCATCATTACTTTAAGAAATGAAGGTCAGTCAGTCTGAAAAATTGGGAAAACTTTGAAAGTGTCCCCAAGTGCAGTTGCAAAAACCATCAAGCGCTACAAAGAAACTGGCTCACATGAGGACCGCCCCAGGAAAGGAAGACTAAGAGTCACCTTTGCTTCTGAGGATAAGTTTATCCGAGTCACCAGCCTCAGAAATCGCAGGATAACAGCAGCTCAGATTAAAGACCAGGTCAATGCCACCACTGCTAAGGACAGGCAACAAGCAGAAGAGACTTGTTTGGGCTAAAGAACACAAGGAATGGAGATTAGACCAGTGGAAATTGAAGGCATACTGAACCAGCATGGCTACCACAGCATCTTGCAGCGGCATACTATTCCATCCGGTTTGCGTTTAGTTGGACCATCATTTATTTTTCTACTGGACAATGACCCCAAACACTCCTCCAGGCTGTGTAAGGGCTATTTGACCAAGAAGGAGAGTGATGGGGTGCTACGCCAGATGACCTGGCCTCCACAGTCACTAGACCTGAACCCAATTGAGATGGTTTGGGGTGAGCTGGACCGCAGAGTGAAGGCAAAAGGGCCAACAAGTGCTAAGCATCTCTGGGAACTCCTTCAAAATTGTTGGAAGACCATTTTCGGTGACTACCTCTTGAAGCTCATCAAGAGAATGCCAAGAGTGTGCAAAGCAGTCATCAAAGCAAAAGATGGCTACTTTGAAGAACCTAGAATATATTTTAAGTTGTTTCACACTTTTTTGTTAAGTATATAATTCCACATGTGTTAATTCATAGTTTTGATGCCTTCAGTGTGAATGTACAATTTTCAAAGTCATGAAAATACAGAAAAATATTTAAATGAGAAGGTGTGTCCAAACTTTTGGTCTGTACTGTATGTAAAAAAATTATTACAGTAAATAGAGACATTTGACTGTGGAGACGTATAAACACTGCTTTGATATTATGGGCAAGCTGTTGTTGAATTATCTCTCAGAGAATATCACCTATTGTATTTGCAAAGACAAAGGCATTATAATTTACATAAAAAATGGAACACTTCCTTTTTCTTTCAATCCATAGCGAACATCACTGCATTCCCTAATTACGCTCATTTTAATCACATTTTAGCACCGTACTCTTGGCTGGACTACAAGTGATCATCCAGTTTATGGTACACGAACAGAACTTTTTTATAATGCTCGGCCGAACCTGATGGACCCAAACGACCATGGATCTGCCGATGTTTAATCAGCATGAATTGTATAATGAAAAGCATGGTTCCAGAGGGGAAGAGTTTGGAGGAGACACCAGGTCAGGTGATAGCTGTGTCGCAGTAAGCAGTTATAAAAGTCCCAAGAGGGCGGAGAAGAGGGGAGTTGATGCCTGGACCAGGACAGATATGTAGTGCAGCCGAGTTGGCTTATAGCTGCCTTTACGAATGATTAGACAAGAGTGAGGAATCGAGTCAACAGACTCGAGTGAGGAATCAAGTGACCAGACCCGAATGAATAATCGAGCGACCAGACTCGAGTGAAGAATGGAATTATCAGATCCGAGCGAAGAATCGAGTTAAGGGCCGAGTGACCGAGACCAGAGCTAAGTGAACGGAGTGAAGAATCGAATGAGCGGAACCAGAGCCATGAGAATTTGGCAGCTTGTGCTAGAGGGAAAACTACATGAGCTCACCGTTGTAGGCTTCCACCATCGCATAGGTTTTGGAGATCCAGCAATCCTTGCAGCCTGGGCAAATAAATCCAATATAACAAAAAATGCCGGCGTCTCCGATAAAATCTTGGCAGCTTTATTACATTTTCATTAAAATCAGGTCGCAAACAGGACAGTGTTCTGCTGTAGATGCGTTTTGACTTGAATAGTCTTACGATTAAGACTGTTCAAGTTGAAACACCAGAACACTGTCCTGTTTGTGACCTGATTTTAATGATTATGTAATAAAGCTGCCAAGATTTTACTGGAGACGCCGGTTTTTGGAATATTGGTGCTAGAGGGACATTTGTGTGATCCGCTACGTGAGGTGCAGAAGTACGGTACACAGGGCGGGGAGGCGGCCTGTGCAACGTGTGGTAGAAGCAACTCACAAAGAAAGGACTTACGGCCTAACGGTGTAGTAGCCTAGACTCCCGTTAGGGTCTGGTCTGTGTGTGTCATTATACCACCAGAGCAACAGGGTAACGAGGGTGACTGACTGTGATGTACCATTGGCCAGAGTTCTAGAATAGAGACGCTTTTGTCTATTGTAACTGTTTAGTGCCTTGAATGATAGGGTTTAATTGTGAAAACCATTACTGCTGCTTCTATCCACAAAAGCGACTTACGTGTAAACTGTAAAACATTTTATTGCACTCTAGTAATCTTGAATCTTGATTAATTTTATAACTGAATCATTCAAATTGCTGTGTTAGAGTAATAAACAATTTTTGGTTAAGTTTCCGCTTCGTCCTTATCTTCTGCGCTGTTGCATCCCAAGCACCTGTTTACAAAACTTCCCCAAAAGAGCCACCATTTAACACTATAAATACTATCACAAATGTGTTATCTGTTCTGGCTCCAGGACCAATCTCCACATCTTTCTTACCTGGCCGTCAGCTCTCTCTTTTCTGGTGCATGACATGTTACAATTATTCACCTCTAATGTCATTCTCCAAGACCTTTGAAGGTAAGCTCAGAGGCGGCAAAACGCCGCCTGTGTATTCAATTTGGAAGTGCAGGCTTCTACTACATGCTATCATCCTGGCTGAGCTTCAAGGAAAACCTAGCTTCTGTTTATGGACAATGCTGTAAAGTCCACAAAGTGTGCCTCCAATCAATCTCATCTTTGCCAGCCAGCACACACAGCTCTGCTATTACGAGGTGTTGTTCACAAACTTAGCTCTGCAGTATCATGGCGACGTTCTGCATACTCGACTGTACTGTTCTAAGTTGCTAACCTCACACTTGTTTATCGTGTACCAAGGTGCATGTGGGCATACTCATCTCTGTTTTTATAAGGTGCTGTATGCACACTCAGGTCTGCTGTAACAAGTTGCCTTTCTGCATATTCAAGCTTTGCTCTACCAAGGGGACATTCCATGAGCTTGGCTCAGTTTTAACAAGCATATCTGACTACATATCCAGCTCTGCTTTTCCATGCTGCTTCAAGTGCCAAACTGCTGATCAAGCTCTGTTATTACACGTACTGTCAGGCTTATCCGCTCCTCTTTATCTCACTGCATTGATGCTTCTGGTTGGAGCAGTTCATCCAGATCTATGGCTTTGTGACACCAACTCACCATAATGCATAACTAACTGTAATTTCACAAACAATAGTTTTTTGCCTGGAGTTTCAGATGCCGGACCCACAGTGACCAGCTGACAGGAATTGTGTCATAATTAAAAAAAAATTGTAAGCAAAATTAGAATATGAGACTTGGTTTACATTTCTTCTCCATATTTTTTTCATCCAGAGTAGTAGAAAAACACCACAGTTCTCATTCATCCAGCGCATCAGTTCTTTAGTTTCCTCCCACACTACAAAAATATTTAAACTGGCTTACAGTAAAACTGACCCTGGTGTGTGTGTCTAAAATAGGGAGAGTAGATTGCGGGGTTCACTGAGGGTAAGAAACTATGTGAATCATGACAGTCTCTGGACTGTGCAGTCCTGTGAAATATTTGGCTCTATATAGGAACAGGAAAAACATAAGCTAGGAAAATAAATTAAATTATTTTATAGTCCGTATATTATATAATGTGTTATATTATAGATGATAGTTCCAAATAAATTACGAAAAATCAGTTCAGAATATCTAGAACCCAGTTCTTTTTTTTTATTTCAGAAGTACATTTTTAGCAGTTACTTCATGAACTGAACATTAAAAATACCTATTCTATAAAGTAAAGATCTCTGCTTACTCCGTCACAAAGTGATTACCATTTTAGTGTTCTTAAGATTTGTATTTTTAAACTATCAGTATTCTTTTTGTGAAAACCATGGAAAATGGTTCCAAAATGTAAATGCAATGATGCAATTATTACTCTGAGACGGAGCTAAATGTGCTTTGTAATGTTCTTAAATTCGATTCTGCTTGTATAGTCATTAAATCTTTGTTCTTCCAGAGTTTCTATACACAATATGAAATTGTACCTTTGATAACTGGATGTAGTCTGCGAGCATAAAGAATTCTATTTAAAGCTAAAACAACTATTTTTCTGAAAGTTGTGGGAAGTCGAGCATTTAGTGACAGTGGCACATATTCAACAATGAACAACAATGCTCCTAGCAGTGGTGCAATTCTAGAAATTGCAGCGGTGTGACATCCATATCTGTATTTGCTCCTCTACTTCTGCTTCTGTTGCTAAGCCGTGATTGCAGATGATGTGAGGTGAAACTGGAGCATTTTATTTTGCATTCGGGGACTTGTTGTTCCCTGCTCTGAGTGTTGGGCAGGGCTTAAAGTGCACCTGTCAGCAGGATTGTGCTCAGTAAAGTACATACACTGTCAGGTGGGTGCCATTTAGTGTTGAGCCACCCCCGTAGTGTTCGAGTTCGGTTCGGTTCGTCGAACACCCGTGTGTTCGCCGAACTGTTCGTCGAACTGTTCGTCGAACACCTTCGAACACCGTTAAAACCAATGGCAGGCAAACAAAAACACATAGAAACACATAGAAAACACCTTCAAAGGTGTCCAAAAGCTGACAAACTGCTCAGAAGACACAACTAACACATGGAAAAGTGACAAGTACATATAGTCATGCGAAAAGAAAAGAGGTGGAGGAGTAAAAGGAGGGGGAGACACAGATATAGGCATGTCATGCCCTTCTAAAATCCAAAAAGTGAGAAGCCGAGACGGTCAGTCCGCTCCTGCCCGTGCCACCTCCGTGTCGCCGGGTTTGTGCCAGAGCCGCGGTGAACCCTGACGGCCAGCCCCCCTCTCCCAATACTGGTGCCTGTCCGCTGGTGGGTCGAGAGAGCCCCCTGTGGTGGAGGCAGCTCTAAGCTTTTTAATTTAAATTGTCCCTCTAATTTGAATGAATACACTTTAAATCCATTTACAAGGATCTATTGGAGGGCAAGTCTCATGCCAGCAGCCGCGTAATTCCAGCTCCAGTAGCGTCCACTAAAGCTGCTGCAGTTAAAAAGCTTTTATAAGGATCGAGCTCGGCTGTCCACCGCAAGGCATCCTAGTGCCAGTCCCAGCCCCTATGCCTTGGGGTGCCTCCTGATGCTCTTCACTAAGTATCCCGTGGTCCCGAAGCATTTCCTTTGAAAAAATTAAGTGTCCAAACTACAGGTGGTGTAGCTTGCTTAACAGCTGGGATAATCCGCTGACTAGCAGACACTGCTACTAGGCACAAAGTATTTCCTGGGCTAGATGCAGTTAAAAATTTGTAAGTAGATACTCTCGTTGGATGCTGAGAAAGCATTCCATAGAGTCTCCTGGCACGCCATATATGATTCTCTTAAAAAGCTTGGGGTAGGGGTCTAGGGGACCCTTTTATAGCCAAAATCACGGCCCTGTATCACAATACGTCACCTAGGCTGAAGATAAATGGAACTGTAGCACCGAGGGCTCGGTTGCTACAGACGTATTGCACCTCACCCAGAGGTGTGATATCTCACTCTCAGATAAGGATGGAGTGTGGATCAGGACCCGACACCTGCATGCATTACACCACATTGCCGTGGGGCAGGGCGACCAATATGCCCCTGAGATGGGCACGACAGTCCCTGTCCCTGGCTGGAGTGGGGGGAGGGAACACTGAGGAAGGGGAACCCTGCAGTGCAGGAGCAGGGAGGAAGCAGTTCCTGGGTGCATTGAGAAGGGAGTATAAAAGGTGGGCACCATCTTAGTTCAGTGCAGAGAAGTCTGAGCAGAAGTGGCAGGGAGCAGGGGCTCTGCATGAGCTCTGCTCCGGAGGCGGGCCTAGTAACAGAGGCCCAGGCCTGCAAGAGGGAGAAGGAAGGAAGAGGAGCGGAGAAGGCTCCAGGAACGAGGAATGAAGGGATCCCAGGGGTGCGGACGGGCGAGTCGCCACCGCACGCCCGAATCCACCTGCGTGGAGGGGTCAGGCCAAAGGGGGAGACCGGTCCCCGAACTAGTGGAGGCAGGAAACGACCCTCAGCTAGAAACCGGAGGCTCTGACATTTTATGTGGCGCAGCCCCTTGCTCCACCCGCTAGGAAGGCACCACATAGGGTCAGGGAAACTGGCGCCAAGTTTACCAAGAGGAGGCCCGAGGCAGCCGGACAGAAGTGTTCGTAAGAAAGGCCAGACAAAGGACACACAAAGGGGGTCCTGTGAAGCGCTCCAAAGTTATCTGGGAGTTGTCTGAGCCCCTCACCTGGTGAGCACAGTACGACGTGGGCAGCCGTTACCTGCAGACGTGGTCTGGATAATAAGAACTGTGAGTAAAGGCCCTGAACTGCATCACTGACTCCGTGTCGTTACTGCTGCTGCCCTGCACCATCACCCCCATCCTCCGCATACACTGCCCTGAGGCTATACTCCTCCCGTGGGGAGTTATGCTGCACCCACAACACCAGCCTTAGCGGTCTGCCCTGTAGCGGCGGTTCACTCTGACCGCAATCCACGGGTGGCGTAGTCGGACATTTAAACATCAAAACCACATAAATAGTTCCGCCACTGGTTTGACCGCCCTGAGCCACGGAACCGGATCACCGCCACGAAGACTACAACCACCAGCATCCACCAAAAAGGGTCCGGCTCCAGGTGTCCCAAGGCCCAGGGGGTGCGTCAGAACATTTTCATCACCTTTCACAATCACCAATGGGACAAGGCAGGGATGTCCTCTGTCCCCTCTCTTATACATCCTAGTGACGGAGCACCTGCTCTCATCAATTCGCCATAACCCCAATATTAGGTGGATTGAGGTGGGAGGCACTGAGTACAAGTGCTCTCTATTTGCTGATGATGTCCTAGTATATATCACTCAATCACATATATCCATCCCTGCTGTTATGGCTGAAATAGATCACTTTGTTACATGGTAAAATTTTAAAATCAATGCAGCGAAGTCTGAGGCCCTCGATGTCTCCCTCCCCAAATCCATATAGGATTCCATCCAGTCCAACTTTCCCTTTGCCTGGCCCTCACAGGGTATCAAATACTTAGGAATTCCTATTCATAGAGACCTCTCCCATCTATGTTATCTTAATTTTGGGCCCTTTATTGAACAATTCCATACAGACCACGGTTGGCAAGTTAGAACTGTAAGATTCACTACGTGAACCACTGGTGTTTTGTGGAAAAGCACATGTACACTGCGTTCCAAATTATTATGCAAAAAGTGTTTAGGAGTGATAAGGGAAGAATTTGTTTGTTTGTCAGTTAAACTCATTGATGGTGATGTGTGTCAGGGCTCTTTATATCACTGTAAGCAATTGCAGACACCTGTGCTAATTAGTTTGGCAGGTGTGTCCAATGAAAGGCAAGACTACTTAAGAAGGCTCTCTCACATTATTAAGCAGCCTACATTTTCTGCCAAAATGGGAAAGAAAAAGGATGTGTCGGCTGCTGAGAAGCAACAAATTGTGGAGTGTTTAGGTCAAGGCATGACTACAATCAACATTGTGCGATGATCAGGATGAAGTGTCTTGGCAATCAAGAAGTATGTAGCTGATTCACAGTACACACGTGTGCATGCTGATAAGGGCAAATTGAGGACTCTTTCCCACAGGCAATTACGTCAGGTTAAAAGAGCAGCGGCAAGAAAGCCTTGTCATAGCAGCAGACAAGTTTTTGAAGCTGCTAGTGCCTCCAACGTCCCCCGAACAACAAGATGCAGGGTCCTTCAGAGGTTTGCAGCTGTGCATACGCCATCCTGTCGACCTCCTCTATCCACTTCACACAAGCAGAAACGGCTCCAGTGGGCCAAACATTACATAAAGACTGATTTCAAAACTGTTTTGTTCACGGATGAGTGCCGTGCAGCGCTCGATGGTCCAGATGGATGGAGTGGAGGATGGCTGGTTGATGGACACCCCACGCAAACACGGCTACAGCGCCAACAAGGAGGAGGTGGAGTAATGTTTTGGGCTGGAATCATGGGGAGAGAGATTGTCGGCCCCTTTAGGATCCCTGAAGGCGCTAAAGATGAACTCCATAATGTATGTGGATTTTCTCAAACAGCACTTCCTGCCATGGTTCAAGAAGAAGAACCGTGTATTTCACAGCAAGATCATTTTTCTGCATGATAATGCACCATCTCATGCTGCACATAAAACATCTGCATCTCTGGCTGATATGGGCATAAAAGGGGACAAACTTATGGTGTGACCCCCATGCTCCCCTGACCTCTACCCCATTCAGAACCTTTGGAGCATCATTAAAAGGAGTGTCTATGATGGCGGGAGGCAGTTCACATCTAAGCAACAGCTCTGGGAGGGTATTCTGTCCTCATGCAAAACAATTGAAGCAGAAACCATCCAAAACCTGACAAATTCAATGGACGAGAGAGTTCAGAAGCTCCTTTCGAACAAGGGGTCCTATGTGAAAATGTAACATCACCTAGAATAAAGTTTTGAGTTGAAAACTGTTTGATTTCAGTTTCTAACAACCTGCTAATGCTTATAATTTCAAAAATGACCATTTTTTTGGTCTTTATTAAAATGAAAAGGTTGATCGAAAAGTTTGGGGGATCTAAGAGTGTGGCAACCCAGTAGTCATGATTACTTCGAATTCTGACAATATGAGGGTCATGCTGCAGGTAGTGCAGCAAGAAGGCACTTATGTGTCTTGCGCATCTCGGAGCCCCAAAATTATTTTCCGGGCTAGATGCAGCTAAAAATTATTTTTAATTTTAAATCTGGTGAAGCTTATTATAGATGGCCTAATAGGATCAGTGCTGCACACTGCTACAAAGCCCAAATTATTTTCCAGTCAAGATACAGATAAACATGATTAGTAATTTGAAAGCTTAAAACGGTTGGTAGGGTGATTTTAACCAATCATCAAGCTTTTACTCTCCCCAGGATGACACAGGGGTAGAAAAGTCGTTTCGGATCCATGATTTGTTCATCTTTATGAACGTGAGTCTGTCTACATTATCAGTGGAGAGCCGCGTGCGCTTATCTGTCAGCACACCACCAGCAGCGCTGAACACACGTTCAGACAGAACGCTGGCTGCGGGGCATGACAAGATCTCCAAGGCGTAAGTGGCTAGCTCCGGCCATTTATCCAGATTGGAAGCCCAAAAAGAGCAAGGGTCCAGTGACACAGTCGTGGCTTCAATGTTTACTTGGAGATACTCCTGTACCATTGTCTCTAGGCGTTGACTATGTGTCAGACTTCTTGTCTCCTGTGGCCTTGCAAAGGATGGGCTAAAAAAGTGGTGAAATGATTCCGCAAAATTGATGTTACCAGCAGATACTGTGGTTCTGTTACGGTTTGAGTGCTGAACACTTGACGGTCCCACGGTTGGCAAGTTGGAACTGTGAGATTCACTACGTGCACCACTGGTATTTTGTGGAAAAGCACATGTAAGATTCTGCAACAGTCTCTGCTGATACTCCTGCATGCGTGCATCCCTTTCTATGGCAGGAATAATTTCTGCAAATTTACTTTTGTACCGGGGATCTAACAGTGTGGCAACCCAGTAGTCAGGATTATTTCTAATTCTCACAATTCGAGGGTCATGTTGCAGGTAGTGCAGCAAGAAGGCACTCATGTGTGTTGCGCATCCAGGAGCACCAAGTCCCTGTTGTGTTGGTGGCGAGGTAACAATCATGCTTCCTTCCTCTGTCCTCTCCCCCCAACCTCGCACAACAGAAATGTGATCAAGGTCTCCCTCATCTGATGAGTCTTCCATCAGTTCGTCCTCCACTTCTTCCTGGGCTCCTGCACCTTCCTCACTAGTTTGGCTGCTACCATGCGCCCTGGTAAAATCATCTCCCCCACCCTCACATGCCTGCCGCCCTGGTGCTGCCGACCGTCTGGACCTTGCAGATGTTAGCCCTTCCGCATACAACTCCTCCTTCTCTACTTCCTCCACCTCCTCTTGTGCCACCACCTGACTCCGAATTCTGTTTAACATGTGCTCCAGCATGTAAATCACCGGAATAGTCATGCTGATAATGGCATCGTCAGCACTAAACATCTTCGTCGCCATTTCAAAACTGTGCAGAAGGGTGCATAGGTCCCTGATCTGAGACCACTCCTCCAGCGTGATTTGCCCCACCTCTGAATCTCGTTGGCCCAGGCTATACGTCAGAACGTATTGCACCAGGGCTTGTCGGTGCTGCCACAGTTGCTGCAACATGTGCAGAGTTGAATTCCACCGGGTAGGCACATCGCATTTTAGCCGGTGAAGTGGCAGGCCCAACGACTTCTGTAGAGATGTAAGTCGCTGAGCTGCGGGATGCGAACGGCGGAAGTGAGCACACAGCGACCGTGCCCTCTGCAGAAGGCCATCTAGTCTGGGATAGTGGGCTAAAAATTGCTGGACAACCAGGTTCAACACGTGAGCCATACAAGGCACGTGTGTGACATTGCCCCGGCGAAGGGCCGCACCCAGGTTTGCAGCATTGTCGCACACGGCCTTCCCTGGTTTCAGGTCCAGTGGAGACAACCATTCATGAAATTGGTTCTCCAGAGCTGACCACAACTCCTCAGCTGTGTGACTCACATTTCCCAGACATTTCAATGTAAAAACCGCCTGATGACGTTGAGCCCTACTGCCAGCATAGTAAGGAGGTGTGCAGGATCCCTTCTGCGCAGTTAGAAAGCTTGTGGCATGACCAGACAGGCTTTGGGTGCAGGTGGAAGACCGAGAGGAGGTTGAGGAGGCAGAAGCAGTGGAGGAAAAATGACATAAAGAGGATTGACGCACAACTCGTGGGGACGGCAAGACTTGGAGAGCAGCCCCTTGTCCTGCTGTCACCATAGTTACCCAGTGCCCAGTCAGCGACATGTAACGCCCCTGTCCATGCCTACTCGTCCAAGTGTCTGTGGTGAAATGCACCCTGTCACACACAGAGTTTCTCAAAGAAGCGGTGATGTTGTGTGCGACATGCTGGTGGAGCGCAGGCACACCTTTCTTTGAGAAGTAGTGCCGACTGGGCATCTGGTACTGGGGCACTGCGACGGACATAAGGTCTCGAAAATCCTCTGTGTCCACCAGGCGGAAAGGCAGCATTTCTGTAGCCAAGAGCTTGCAGATGGTGAAATTCAACCTCTTAGCTTTCTCATGGCTAGGAGGAAATGGTCTTTTACTTGTCCACATCTGAGGGACCGAGGGCTGGCTATTGTGCTTAGACGGGGTTGATAAGGGTGTCCCCGGCAAACTGCCGGTCTGTGAGGAAGATGCAGGCGGACATGTTAGGTTGCCTTGATCCAAAGGTGGTGCTATTGATGTCGGACAGCGCTCAAGACCAGCTGGTGTTACCACCTCCAAAGAAAATGATGACCTGCCAATCACGCTGGCTGTTGCGGGTAAAGAGGTGGCAGGTCTGCGCCCCAAAACAGGTGTGACTGCTGTCCCCCCAGTCACAGAGGATGAAGAGGCCGCGGATGCACAAGATATGGCAGACGGTGGTTGGCCCGGCCGGCTAGACCGCATTGTAGCACACTGAGCTTCCCACTGCAACTTATGCTTCATGTCCATGTGCCGGTTCATGCATGAAGTACTCAAACTATGTATTTTTTGGCCTCTACTTAGCTTTTGCTGACAAATGTTACAGATAACACGAGTTGGGTCATCTTTATCGATCTGAAAAAATGCCCAGGCTATGCAAGGCTTAGCACCCATGCGACCTGAAGAGCCACCACGACTTGTGGTGAGAGGCAGAGTTGTGTTTGAGGATGCAGTTGTTGACGTGCTTCCAGTACTACGTCTCTGTCCAGGAAGGCGCAACCTGACCTCGTCGTCACTAGCATCTTCCTCCACCTCCTCTGCTGACCTCATCTCTTGGCTGACTGTGGGTTGACAGTAAGTGGGATCTCCGACCTCATCATCATCACCCTGTGCATTATCACACCCGTCGTCCTCAGAGCCAACCTGTTCCTGCCCTGACAAAAAACTAAAGTTGTCGCTCCAATCAGGTATTTGAGTCTTATCATCGTCTTCCTCATTGTCTCCACCAACAGGAGTTACAGTTTGGGAATGAGGGTCTACATTATGGTCAGAACCTTCTGCGTCTGGTCCTGGATCCGACTCATAAAGATTCTGGGCATCAGTGCAGATCATTTCCTCGTCTGGATTCACAGAAGCGCTGGAGTCGACCTCTGATTCCCAGGCTATAGTATGAGTAAACAGCTCTGCAGACTCAACCATCTGTTCTACCTCATACTCAGACGGGCAGCTGGAGATTTGGGAGCTGTGAGGAAGCAAGTGCGATTTGGGTGACACCTTTGAGGACTGGAGTATTTGTGATGTTGAAGTTGATGTGGAGGAGAGCCCACTTAAAGGAGCACTTGATATCCGTTGAAGCACCTGCTGTTTTTGTGCCTCATCTGGAATTTGTAGCGATTGGCGTGGCCGTAAGAAAGGGATCTTATCACATTGTCCGCTAAAAGAAGTAGACATTTTAGTTTGGCTGGAAGATGGTCTTTCTTCTGCACCTACCCCACGGACACAACCTTTTTTCCCCTTCCCAACACGCCTATTCCCCTTTCCACCAGCAGCAGGCCTTTTTCCACTCATTTTGGTGGTTAACTAATTCACAACTCTGGAGTTGTTTGCACAAAAAAACAATGGATGGTAACCGAGCAGAGCTGAGTGGCCAAACTGTGGTATTAGGCCAAAACTATTGGCTGGGTTAGATGCAGAAAAAAATTATTTTTAATTTGCAACCTGATGGAGGTCAGTATAGATGTACTAATAGACCAAGTCCCACACACCGCTAGAAGCCCAAATATTTTTTCAGAGCTAGATGCAGAAAATTTTTTTATTCAATTTGCAACCTGATGGAGGTCAGTATAGATGGACTAATAGACCAAGTCCCACACACTGCTAGAAGCCCAAATATTTTTTCAGAGCTAGATGCAGAAAAAAATTATTTTTAATTTGCAACCTGATGGAGGTCAGTATAGATGGACTAATAGACCAAGTCCCACACACTGCTAGAAGCCCAAATATTTTTTCAGAGCTAGATGCAGAAAAAAATTATTTTTAATTTGCAACCTGATGGAGGTCAGTATAGATGGACTAATAGACCAAGTCCCACACACCGCTAGAAGCCCAAATATTTTTTCAGAGCTAGATGCAGAAAAAAATTATATTCAAGTTGCACCCTGCTGGAGGTCAGTATAGAAGGACTAATAGAACAAGTCCCACACACTGCTAGAAGCCCAAATATTTTTTCAGAGCTAAATGAAGAAAAAAATTATTTTTAATTTGCAACCTGATGGAGGTCAGTATAGATGGACTAATAGACCAAGTCCCACACACTGCTAGAAGCCCAAATATTTTTTCAGAGCTAGATGCAGAAAAAAATTATTTTTAATTTGCAACCTGATGGAGGTCAGTATAGATGGACTAATAGACCAAGTCCCACACACCGCTAGAAGCCCAAATATTTTTTCAGAGCTAGATGCAGAAATTTTTTTTATTCAATTTGCAACCTGATGGAGGTCAGTATAGATGGACTAATAGACCAAGTCCCACACACTGCTAGAAGCCCAAATATTTTTTCAGAGCTAGATGCAGAAAAAAATTATTTTTAATTTGCAACCTGATGGAGGTCAGTATAGATGGACTAATAGACCAAGTCCCACACACTGCTAGAAGCCCAAATATTTTTTCAGAGCTAGATGCAGAAAAAAATTATTTTGAATTTGCAACCTGTTGGAGGTCAGTATAGATGGACTAATAGAACAAGTCCCACACGCTGCTAGAAGCCCAAATATTTTTTCAGAGCTAAATGAAGAAAAAAATTATTTTTAATTTGCAACCTGATGGAGGTCAGTATAGATGGACTAATAGACCAAGTCCCACACACTGCTAGAAGCACAAATATTTTTTCAGAGCTAGATGCAGAAAAAAATTATATTCAGTTTGCAACCTGATGGAGGTCAGTATAGATGGACTAATAGAATGATGCTATGCCCAAAAGATTTTACTTCACTAGGTGCAGTAAAAAAATTGGTATTCTATACACAGGTGGTATATCTTGCAACACAGATAGGCTACTCCACTGACTAACACACTCTGCAATAGGCCAAAAAGGATTAGCTTTGCTAGATTCAGCCAAATGCTGTGAAAAAAACTTGCACAGCACTGGCACAGACCTGCCTGGCAAAAACTGATAGGAACTGATGTAACCTAGTCCTGAAAAGGACTCCAATTACAATTAGTCTTTACTCCCACAATCTATCTATTTAAGAGCACAGACCTGCCTGATAAAAGTCGTAGGAAATGCTGTAACCTAGTCCTTAAAAGGACTGCAATCACAACTATTCCCTACTCCCAAGCTATCTGTATATTTGTGCGAAAATTGGCTTGAAATTAACAAGGTATAGCGCACACAGCAACAGCGGTGCCGTCTAACACGCAGCTGCAGCAGTGAGAAAATGGTGGCGACGGGGAAAATGGCTTGGTCTTATAGGGCAAGGACATGTGACATACACTGCCAATCACACATGCCCTTGCTTGTGTGAAAAAAAGCACTTCGCTCCGTGTGTGCGCTGCTGATAGGCTGACAGATTGCACCTCCCCACTGCAAATGCGGGAAAGAGAAAAAAAAATGGAGATCTTCATTGTTCCTGCAGAGATCCATCCCCTGCCCCTCCCCCCGCCCCGCTGTACACTCAAACTGCGTATTAACATTAATTTTCATCATTACTGAGAAAAAATCCAGTTATGATTTTGGTGCACGAACAGTTATCGAACATAACCTCGAACAGCCGAATTTTTCTCAAATTGTTCGTGTTCGCCGACCGGCTCGAACACCGCCCAAAACAGCTCGAATTTGAGATTGGCGAACAGTTCGAGTAGAACAACGCTCATCTCTAGTGCCATTACACTGATTAAAAAAATACCTGGGTTGATGAAATCTGTCCTGTGGTTCTTGTTTAATCTTTCAGTTTGGAGATAATGATATGCTTGTGCTTGGGGGCGGCCTGTGGGGGGTGCTCTATCAGGTGCTCTGCTTATGTGGCGCCCCTGAGGGTTCGGTCGCCACAGAGGTACTGCATCTCACCCGGAGGTGTGGTATCTCACTCTCAGGTAAGGAAGGAGTACAGCTCGGGACCCTAACACCTGCATCCAACACATACCCGCAGTGGGGTAGGGCGATATTGCTCCTAAGGGAGAGCACAGTCCCGGGTCCCTAGCTGTTGGGAGGAGCTATGTAGTGGGTATGGGTGGAGAACGTAGTTAGGGGAGTACATGAGAGGAAGGTATATATAGAGAAGCCATCTTGTTTAGAGGGTTCAGTCAGATCAGAACAGTGAGCAGTGAGAGAGAACAGTCTACAGTGAGAGGAGTGGAGCAGGGCTCTGCAGAAGCTCTGCTCAGGCAGAGGGCCTGATCAGAGGCCCACGACTGAAGGAGAAGGAGAGAGGAGCAGGAGGGGCTCCAGGAATGAAGAAGGGACCCCAGGGGTACGGGCAGTGCTGGAGGCCACCTGTACGCCCGAATCTGCCAGGAGGTGGAGGGGTCAGGCCACACAAAGGGGACCGGTCCCTCAACTAGTGGAGGACTTTATGCCTTAACTAGAAACCGGAGGCTGCAGTATTTTATGTCCTGTAGCCAACAGTCCATATCAGTCTCACCAAGAAGGTAGCTATAGAGGACCCAGGGGACGGAACAGATGTCGCCGGACAAGGCCTGCAGGTACCGGATTGGGCCAGAGAAAGGACACAGAAGGGGGTCCCGTTAAGTACTCTGGAGCTATCTGAGGGTTGCCCGAACCCCTCACTGAGTAAGCGCAGCACAATGGGGGAAGCTACACTGGTACCTGTAACTTGGACTGCAATAACCGTGAGTAAAGACCCTGAGGACTGCATCCCATTGTCTCAGTGATTATTGCTGCACCATCAAACCCTGCACTACAACACCCAGCACACCCTACCCCATCTACACTGCCCTGGAGCTAAGCTCTACCTGTGGAGAGCTGAACCAACCCTGCTGCACTAACACCCGCTCCAGAGGTCCTGCACAGCAGCGGCGGCTCCCTTAGCCGCATACCACAGGTGGCGTCACAAACTTTATACAATCACTATAAATCCCCAATCAATAACCCCTTTTTATTGACCGCTCTGGGTCACTGACTCGGTCACCGCCACTGGGACATCCCCCAGCATCTACTGGCCCGGCACGGGTACCCTACAGCCCAGGGGGTGTGTCACTTACATATATTCATCTGTATGCTCTTATGACAGCTCACTCTGCCTTCACTGACCTGCCTCCCATTTTACATAATGCATCTAGTAGTGTGGGGTTATGTAAAATAGGAGGCAGGTCAGTGAAGGCCCAGTGAGCTGTCATAAGAGCATAAGAGCATACAGATGAATATGTAAGCAAAGCACCAGATAGAGAGCCGCCCACAGGCCGCCCCGAAGCACGGGCATATCATTATCTCCAAACTGAAAGTAAAGATTACACAACCACAGGATGGATTTCATCAACCAATGTATCATTTTAATCAGTGTAATGGCGCCCACTTGACAGTGTATGTAGTTTACTGAGCACAATCCTGTTGACAGGTGCGCTTTAAACACCTAGCTTCCTGTATTCAGGTGCCAGTTATATGTGTTACTGACTCTGGTTCACTTTTGTTGCACTGCTCTGACTTATTCTGCTATTCCTATTCTTGACCTTTGCTTAAAGCGCACCTGTCAGCAGGATTATGCTCAGTAAACTACATACACTGTTAGGTGTGCGCCATGGTAGCACAAGACCTATTGTTTCCCAAAAAACTGTAACTAAATAATAAAAACACATGACACTGAAATGGAATAAAAATAGGCCGTGATGCTTTTTATTAAGTCATTTTTTATTTAAATCATTATTAAATCAATAAAAAAACATAAACAAATTTAATTTTATAATAATAAATTTTAATACTATCAAATTCTCATGAAACCATATACCAACCATCAATAATAACCAACTCCACCCAGCAAAAGCTGGGTGATTATCCCTCTAATTAAAACATCATCACAGAATAAAAATAAGAGAGGGCAGGAGGGTGTCTTCTATCTTGATCCGACGGCGAATGCCAGCTGATCACTGGAACCGTTACTAAATAGGTTGGCGATTTCCCACACTTTTTGCCTCCACCAATCAGAATCTTTCAAAAAGACCGCGCAGAATAACTGCTCAACCAGTTCAAACCTGCTCGTGCCTTGCCTCAGCACAGCTGACTCAGATTACCTTTGACCTATATAAATAAACTAGAGAACATCTGTTAAGAACATTAACCATAACAACACCAGCTAAGTAAAAGTATTATCATTCTATATGGTCTGCATGACCATGCTTCCCCCATTTTAATATGGCGGGCCCCTCATTACACTGATTAAAATAATACCTTGGTTGATGAAATCTGTCCTGTGGTTCTTGTGTAATCTTTACTTTCAGTTTGGAGATAGTGATATGCTCGTGCTCCTGGGCGGCCTGGGTGGGGCGCTCTATCTGGTGCTCTGCTTACATATTCATCTGTATGCTCTTATGACAGCTCACTGATCATTCAGTGACCTGCCTCCTATTTTACAAAATGTATCTGGTAGTGTGGGATTAGGTAAAAAAAGTTTAAATAAAGCAAAAATGGCCGCGGCGCCCACACATGCACTGTAGCAGCTATCACTTGCAGAATTTTTTTTTGCTCCAACAAAATGGCCGCCACGCATGTTGAGTAGCATATATCGCCTGCCGGTGTGTGTGCAGTAGCATATATCGGCAGGCGATATATACTACTGCGCACGCGCGGCAGCCATTTTGTTGGAGCAAACAAAACATTTTTTTGCTCAACAAAATGGCCGCTGTACATGCACAGTAGCATACCATGTATTGAATTTATTGTCTGTATATGTCCCCGCTTAATTGTAAAGTGCTGCGGAATATGTTGGCGCTATATAAATAAAAATTATTATTATATTATATCAGCAAGCAAGAGCTGCTGTTTGAACCCTCCTGTTTGTTTTTTCTATCTTGTTGTTTGCGGTCATGTGACCATCTGCCTCTATATTCCAGCTCCGCCCTTCTGGCTGTGCTGGACTTCAGTGTTTGACTGTCTCTCTAGCCAGGTGCTTCTGTGCCTTTCTCTGTCAAGTTCGCTTGGTCCTCTGGGACCTCTAGTACTTTTTGTCAGTTTGTCTTTAGTGTTCTGCAACAACTTCTGTTTAGGAGGTGTCCCATTTTTGTCCCAGTTCTTAGTCCTTTTAGGGACCCCTCCCTTAATTCTATAGGTCTTCGTTCAGACTAGCCGAGGACTAAGGCGGGTCTGTTCACTAGGAACAGGCAGCCCGCTACATCGTAGGGATTCAGCTTAGTCTTACTGTAGGGACAGCTTTCCCCCATCTTTCCTTAGTACATGTTGCAGATCAGAACAGTAAGTCCAGCCCAAAAAACTAAAAGGAAAGAAATTCGGGGATCAGTATGGTTTCCATCCAGGATTTGGCTCAACGCTTGCAGGGATTGTCTCTGGAGGTGGCCGAGCTCCAGCAACACGTGAGTAGCTGTTCTGGAGCGCATTTTGTCGAACCCAAGGTAGGACTGCCTGATGCTTTTTATGGTAAACAGAAAGATTTTTTTTCCTTTAAAAATGCTTGTTTGTTATATTTTCGTTTGAGACCAAGATCCTCTGGGAATGAATCACAGCGCATTGGTTTTATTATGTCACTTTTGTGCAAAGAACAACAGGGGTGGGCCTTTTCTCTCCAACCTAATGATCCATGTTTAAGGTCTGTTGAAGAATTATTTGCTGCTATGGGGCTATTATATGACAATCCTGATCGAATCTCATCTGCTGAATCAGAACTTAGGCGTTTGAATCAGGTGTCAGATGATGTTGAAAATTATTGCACACACTTCAGGAGATGGGCTTCAGAAGTTAAATGGAATGATTCTGCGCTGAGATGTTTATTTCTTACTGGTCTGAGTGAAAGGGTTAAGGATTTGCTAATTGCATTCCTTGCACCTGAGACACTGCAGGAAGCTATGCAGTTAGCTGTTCGTATAGACAGGAGACTGAGGTCCAGGGTGAATGATGTAAAAACTCCTGTAACGTCAGGTCCTAGTTCCCAGAAAATCTGCTCTGACAGCGGAGAACCAATGGAGGTTGGGGCGATGTCACTCCGCTCTCAGGAAAGAGACCGGAGATTCGCTGAGGGTTTGTGTCTTTATTGTGGTAAAGCTGACCATTTGATTAAGTATTGTGAGCGTCGTTTAAGTAAAGAAACAAAAAAGGTCAGTTACGCCCGTATAGCTTGTTTACGCTCTGAGTATTTCTTTCTGGGAGTACTACTCTGCAGGGAGATTTGATAGAATTTCAGGTATTTGTGGATTGTGGTTCAACACTTAATGTGATTGATAAAGGGTTTTTGGAAAACCTTAAATTGAAATCCAAACCTTTGTCATTACCTATTTCTGTGGTTGCAATTGATAACACTCCTTTGAAATGCATGACTCACAAGACTGCTGCATTTCCCCATACTGTTAATGGAGGTCGGCAAGAAATTTTGGACTTGGTTGCTTTGGATAATTTGCCCTCTCCAGTTGTTCTAGGATTGCCTTGGTTAAGACTGCACAATCCTTTATTGGACTGGTCTACTAATGTGATTAAGTCTTGGAGTCCGAAGTGCTATGATAAATGTTGTAATGGTCGCATTGTGGCTGTGGAAAAAGGGGAATTACCGGTACCTATTCAAGATTTTTGGAGGTTTTTTTCGGAGGAGGAGTCGCAAGTTTTACCTCCTCATAAGGATTATGATTACGCCATTGAGTTTGTTCCGGGTGCTACTCTTCCCAAAAGTTGCTTGTTTAATCTGACAATCCCTGAAAGAAAGGCCTTGGAGGAGTACATACAGACTAGCCTGGCTGCTGGTCACATTAGACCTTCTAAATCACCTGTGGCAGTTGGATTCTTCTTTGTTAAAAAAAGGACGGCGCTTTACGTCAATATCTGGATTTTCGTGAAATTAATAAGATTACCGTACGCAATTCCTACCCATTGCCGTTAATTCCTGACTTATTTAACCAGTTAGTGGGAGCCAAGTGGTTCTCCAAAATTGATCTCCGGGGGGCATACAAATTGTTACGTGTGAAGGAGAGTGATGAATGGAAAACTGCTTTTAACACTCCGGTAGGTCATTTTGAGAATCTGGTGATGCCTTTTGGTCTTACCAATGCACCTGCATTTTTTCAGAACCTTATTAATGACATCCTGAGACCTTTGATTGGTAAGAATGTGGTTGTGTATTTGGATGACATTTTGATTTATTCACCAGATCTCGAGTCCCATTGGCAGAGTGTGCGTGAAATTTTGCAGTTATTGAGTGATAATTCACTCTTTGCTAAGCTGGAGAAATGTGAGTTTGCTGTGCAGAAAATTAGTTTTTTGGGCTACATTGTCTCCAGCAAGGGCTTTGAGATGGACCCTGTGAAGGTTCAGGCTGTGAAGGAATGGCCTAGGCCTATTGATTTAAAATCTATACAGAAATTTTGGGGTTTTGCCAATTATTACAGGAAATTCATTAAGAATTTTTCTGTAATTGTTAAACCTCTAACCGATCTCACCAGGAAAGGTGCGAATACGGCCCAGTGGACTACTGAGGCCATTGAAGTGTTTGAGTATCTCAAAGAGAGGTTCAGTTCTGCCCCTATACTTATGCAGCCTGATGAGACCAAGCCTTTTTTGGTCGAGGTCGATGCTTCATCAGTGGGGGTCGGAGCAGTTTTGTCTCAGGAGAACAAGGGTGGAGTACATCCTTGTGCCTTCTTTTCGAAAAAAATTTCGGAAACCGAACTGAATTATGATGTTGGAAATTGGGATTTGCTGGCTATTAAACTTGCGTTTGAACACTGGCGTCATTTTTTGGAAGGCGCTAGATTTCCTATTCAGGTTTTCACAGATCATAAGAATTTGATCTATCTGGATGCTGCCAAGCGCTTGAATGCCCGTCAAGCTAGGTGGGCCCTTTTTTTTCTCGGTTTCATTTTTCTGTTACCTATATCCCTGGTACTAAGAATGTTAAAGCCGATGCTTTATCTCGCAGCTTCTCTCCTACGGTCAGTGCCGAGGAGGAGGAGAGCATTTTACAGAAAGGAGTTGTGGTGGCGGCATTGGACTCTGTTTTGGAAAATGGGATTCTGGAAGCTCAAGATGATGCTCCATCTAACACTCTCCATGGAGGTTGTTCGTGCCTAGAGCCTTTAGGAGAGATTTGTTTGTGGAGAGTCATGAGTCTCGGTTGGCAGTTCATCCAGGAGTTTCAGAGACTAAGAGACTTATCAGTCGCAGTTTTTGATGGCCTGGATGGCAGAAGGAAGTCATCAAGTGGGTGCGTCAGTGTACTGTGTGTGCTAGGTCAAAGGCTTCACATACTCCTGCTGCGGGGTTGCTTTGCTCTCTGGAGGTTCCTAGTGCGCCTTGGACGCATTTTACTATGAATTTTATTACTGATCTTCCTGTGTCCGAGGGTTTTACTGTCATCTGGGTGGTCGTGGACCGTTTTAGTAAGATGTGTCATTTGGTTTCATTCATTAAGTTGCCCTGCGCCAAGACACTCGCTAAGGCGTTTGTTAAGGAGATTGTCAAGCTCCATGGCGTTCCCACGGATATTGTTTCTGATAGAGGACCTCAGTTTGTGGCTCGCTTTTGGCCTGCTTTTTGTGACAGGTTGGGAGTCCATTTGTCATTTTCGTCTGGTTATCATCCGGAGTCGAATGGACAGACTGAAAGAAAGAACCAGGATGTTGAACAGTTTTTGCGATGTTTTGTGGCAGACAATCAAGAGGTGTGGTCTGAGCTTCTGCCTCTCGCAGAATTTGCTCTTAACAATCATACATCCTCCTCTGCTGGGTGTTCTCCCTTTTTTTGTTGTACTGGGAGACATCCGTCTTTTAGTTCGTTCTCCAAATTGGGGTCGGCGGTGCCGGAGGAGGAGAATTTTTCCGGTGATTTGGAGAGAGTTTAGACTAATGTATGTTGTAACCTTCAAGAAGCTAACAAGAAGTCCAAGAAGTATTTTGACAGGAAACGTAAAGAGGTTTTGTTTACTGTGGGTGGCATGGTTTGCTTGTCCTCGAAGAACCTGCGGTTGAGGATTCCCTCTAAAAAAATGGGTCCTAAGTTTATGGGTTCATTTAAAGAGCTTCAGGTGGTTAACCAGTCTGCTGTTAGGTTGGATGTCCCTACTTCCTGGAAGATTAATCCTGTGTTTCATGTTTCCTTGTTGAAAAAGGCTGACGTATCTAATAGGGACGCCACTGTCACAGTTCCTCCTGTGGTGGAAGACGGCAAATATGAAATTTCTTGTATCTTGAATTCTAGATGGCATAGAGGGAAATTACAGTATCTTGTCTCCTGGAAGGGTTTCGGTCCTGAAGACAACTCCTGGGTAAGGACGGATGATGTCTCTGCTCCTAGGCTTGTTAAAGCTTTCCACAGGAGGTTTCCTGATAGGCCTGGGCCTGGAGGATCCGGAGGATCCTCATAGAAGAGGGGGTACTGTTAGAACCCTCCTGTTTGTTTTTTCTATCTTGTGGTTTGCGGTCATGTGACCATCTGCCTTTATATTCCAGCTCTGGCCTTCTGGCTGTGCTGAACTTCAGTGTTTGACTGTCTCTCTAGCCAGGTGCTTCTGTGCCTTTCTCTGTCAAGTTCGCTTGGTCCTCTGGGACCTCTAGTACATTTTGTCAGTTTGTCTTTTGTGTTCTGCAACAACTTCTGTTTAGGAGGTGTCCCATTTTTGTCCCAGTCCTTAGTCCTTTTAGGGACCCCTCCCTTAATTCTTCTTCGTTCAGACTAGCCGAGCACTAAGGCGGGTCTGTTCACTAGGAACAGGCAGCCCGCTACATCGTAGGGATTCAGCTTAGTCTTACTGTAGGGACAGCTTTCCCCCATCTTTCCTTAGTACATGTTGCAGATCATAACAGCTTCTACAACGCATGAGTGGGCGCCGCGGCCATTTTTGCTTGAGTTAAACTTTTTTTACCTAACCCCACACTACTATATGCATTATGTAAAATAGAAGGCAGGTCAGTGAACGATCAGTGAGCTGTCATAAGAGCATACAGATGAATATGTATGCAAAGCACCAGATAGAGCGCTCCCACAGGCCACCCCGGAGCATGGGCATATCATTATCTCCAAACTGAAAATAAAGATTTAAAAAGAAACACATAATGGATTTCATCAACCAAGGTATCATTTTAATCAGTATAATGTCGCCCACCTGACAGTGTATGTAGCTTACTGTGCACAATCCTGATGACAGGTGCACTTTATGTTTAGACTACCCTACTACCTTATGATTTTGTTCTTTGATTCTGAACTTTTGGTGAACACATTTTGAGGTCTGGTCTTGGGTCTCATTTATGGCTGTGATCTGGGGTCTGAATACATTTTGAGGTCTAGTGTTTGAATTCATTTAGGGGTCTGAATTAATTTTGAGGCTTATTTGTGTGATACAATTGCCCAAATATATTTTGACGATTTAGCAGGTCAAGCTGGAAATTTTTTGAGAACTTATGGGGTTCCTGCACCATGACTTGACTGGCAGATGTGCCCCATCTTTTACATAGATTTAATAAATGCTCTTTGGGTTGGGGTGTATGTATCAGCATTCAAAATTGTACATGGCACCCAGCACTTACCAGTTATTTCCCTACCTCATGATCTTTATTTAAAGTCCATTTAAAACACGAATCAATTCTGGTGAGACATTAAAATCTGACCCGTTTCTGGCAACCACCCTTAGTCATATACATAACATAGTATATTAGAAATAAAACAAAGCAATGTGAACTGAGGTCTAAGATGGTACTCATGCAAGAAATAGGAGCATGTTCACACTAGCAAAAAGAAGCAAAACCTACAAAAGACAAAAAATATTTCTCATACCCTACCATCATTATATATAAATGTAAAGCAAAGTTGCATATTAAATATAGGGTACTTAGTGAACTATTTTTGATCAAAAAAAGTATACAAGCCGTCCCACCAGCGACAAGGTGACCCTAAATTGGGACGGTTCCTACACTGTCTATATTAAAAACCTTACTGTATATCAAAGTTGAAGTAATGCATATAAAAGGGTAGACAAATAGGACCGAGTCCCAACTACAGACCACCTAGGCCCGTGGTAAGCTACATATATACTAATCAGCTCAACAAAGGGGATGCCACACCCTTAATTTGTAGTAGTATATTAGAAGAAGAGAAAAGAAAGGGGAGCTATATACTACATTACATTTACCCTCAATAATAGGATCAAATGCATTTCATATAGATATGAAAATAGAATGACAACACTTCTACATCTATAAAATGTTCACTTTTTATTTATACTGTAAATCCATTTTTAAAAAAGGATATTAAACATAAGGAATCGACTGAATCGACAGAAATGTGTAACTCTGTATTGCATGTGGAACAACATTTATGAATAAAATGGAATGTTTTCAAGAAGTGGAAGCACTTTGATTCACTTTAATTTCTACATGAGTATTTTCAGTCTGCAATGGGATTTGCACCCACTGATGTCCCAGCAGTGTGCAATAGATCTCATGTAAATGTGGTAAGCCTTATTCGACTGTTTTACGTTTTCGATAGGAGCCAGTGTTTACAAAATTGATCTGGATTTCCCTTTCCTCTACAAAAGATATTAAAACTCCATATGCTGGGCCCAAGACTTGCCACTAGAGGAATCAAAATTTAAGTGAATAAAGAAAATGAATGACTGAATAACAGGAGTCTCTGATATCCAAACATTGTAAAGAGATCCAAGAAATCAGGGGCACAAATACTATCCTTTCATTATGCAAACAAGACTTTTTTAATGGTACATGCAGTATGCTTCAAGGCACACTGGGATCTTTATGATACATGAAATGTTTGTAATTGCGTGTATTTACCATTTGTTCTTTGTGTTTAATTAAGAAAAAAGCATTCATATCTTCTTACATATGTGCAGTGCTGCTCATATCATAGCTCCCAACTGTCCCAGATTCAGCGGGACCGCCCCGGATGCAGCGAGACCGTCCCGGCAGGTCAGGGTTTTGTCCCAAATTCCAATACTCACTTATCTCCGATGTCTTCATTGATCCTCCTCCTCCTTGGAGGCATGGCCTGCATCCCTGCACACACTTACATTATTAAAAAATTTTCTTCACATTTTCTGTTCTCCCCTGGATTCAAACCATGACCTCTATCTTTGCAGGCAGTAGGTAAAGCTATGAGTTACAGCCCACATTTAACAAGATAGGAAAATTATGTATACTTGAAGCTGCATTGCAGACAGTAAACCCACAGACAGATTATACTGGTACATAGAGATACATCTCTACACAGCAGAGTATTTCTGTGTATCTGTATTCTAGAGGTGAAGAAAAAGTCTGATTTTTTGTTCCGATAAACCTACTAAAAATTATTGAAAAACAGTTACAAAAATTTTATTTTCGCTTTTATGTGAGTTTCCCCTGGAAATCAAACTCACAACCTACATCATTGCAGACAACAGCTAAAGATTTGAACCACAGGCTCCACTGATAACACTGTGAGAATTTTGTATACTTAAAGCAAACCTGTCAGCAGGATTTTGCATTTGAGTTAATAATATGCCCGTGCTTGGGGCGTGACTGTAGGCAGGGTCTTTCCTTGGTGCGCTAGGCCAGATCAGCAAGAAAAGACTTGCCCACAGGCCCACCCGTGTCTCTCTGTCTGGCTGTCTGTATGATGAGGAACATACTTGTGCTTCGGGGCGGCCTGGGGCCAGGTCTTTTCTTGCTGATCTGACCTAGAGCACCAAGGAAAGACCCTGCCTACAGTCCCGTCCTGGAGCACGAACATACCATTAACGCAAAACTGCAAACACTGATTACACAAGAACCACATGATGGATTTCTTCACCTCAGGTATCACATTAATCAGTACAGCAGCCTCAACATGACAGTGCCTGTAGTTTACCTAACAAAATCCTGCTGACAGGTTTGCTTTAAAGCTGCATTGTAGGCTCTGAGCTCACAGACAGATTATACTGGTACATGGAAATACATCTGTATATAGCAATGTATTTCTATATCCTTATATTTTAGAGGGAAAATAAAAGAACATTTTTTCTTCCTATAAAATTACTAAAAATAATGAAAAGAATTACAAACATGTCATTTTTATTGTGCTTTTTTTAAAAAAAAAAAAAATAGAAATCACAAATCAGTAAGTAGCATGGACATATTTCGTGTACCTGTAATCATAATAACCCGCTCAACACAGCAATCCGATTATTTATGGTGATCGATAAATAGCGTAAAAAAATGTCATGATTGATTATCCTTCTCTGTTAAACCCATAAAAAAAGTATTAAAAATGTAACGCTGAGATTGTGTTCACATGTAGCGTAAATGCTGTGTATTGTCTGCTGCTCTTTTCTGCACGTTTTCTGCAGGCATTCATACCACATGACACAATAACAATCTTCTCTGATTATTGCGTGCTTGTGGCGTTTCTTTTATGCATTTTCCTTTTATTTGATGCGATTTTGGTGCAGATGTGAAGAAGACTTTTTCATGCTTTGATTCTGCGCTTAAAAATGCAACTGTGCTTTTTTTTTACATACTTTTTTTCAAGCTACGCATAGCATCCTGCAGGGAAATAAAGCACCAAAATCGCACAGTTCAGCAGTGTCTTTTGACGCACTGAGGGCAGGAGTCCTCATAAAATCCCATTCACTTTGATTGGACATTTAGGCCGTGTTCACATGAAGTGTAAGTGCTTTAATTTTTTTGCTGATGATTTTACATAGAAATTCTGCTGCTGGGTTTAATTGTCCAAGCAATTCAGATGTGAATTCATGAAAACTGCACCCACTATGCATCTAAAGATGCTCCTAAACAGTGCACTTTTGGTGGATTTTTTCTCTCTTGTCTTCTTCAGTGGGTACGGAAAGCATTCAGACCCCTTTAAATTTTTCACTCTTTGTTTCATTTCAGCCATTTGGTAAAATCTAAAAAGTTAATTATTTTCTCATTAAAGTACTCTCTGTACCCAATCTTGACTGAAAAAAAACAGAAATGTAGAAATGTTTGCAAAGTTATTAAAAAAGAAAAACTGAAATATCACATGGTCATAAGTATTCAGACCCTTTGCTCAGTATTGAGTAGAAGCACCTTTTGAGCTAGTACAGCTATGAGTCTTCTTGGGAATGATGCAACAAGTTTTTCACACCTGGATTTAGGGATCCTCTACCATTCTTCCTTGCAGATCCTCTCTAGTTCTGTAAGATTGAATGGTGAACATTGGTGGACATCCATTTTCAGGTCTCTCCAGAGATGCTCAATTGGGTTTAGGTCAGGGCTCTGGATGGGCCAGTCAACAATGGTCACAGAGTTGTTCTGAAGCCACTCCTTTGTTATTTTAGCTGTGTGCTTAGGGTCATTGTCTTGTTGGAAGGTGAACCTTCGGCTAAGTCTGAGGTCCAGAGCACTCTGGAAGAGGTTTTCAGCCAGGATATCTCTTTACTTGGCCGCATTCATGTTTCCTTCAATTGCAACCAGTCGTCCTGTCCCTGCAGCTGAAAAACACCCCCATAGCATGATGCTGCCAGCACCATGTTTCACTGTTGGGATTGTATTGGGCAGGTGATGAGCAGTGCCTGGTTTTCACCACACATACCACTTAGAATTATCACTAAAAAGTTCCATCTTATCAGTCCAGAGAATCTTATTTCTCATAGTCTGGGAGTCCTTCATGTGTTTTTGAGCAAACTCTATGCGGGCTTTCATATGGCTTGCACTGAGGAGAGGCTTCCGTCAGGCCACTCTGCCATAAAGGCCCGACTGGTGGAGGGCTGCAGTGATAGTTGACTTTGTGGAACTTTCTCCCATCCCCCTACTGCATCTCTGGAGCTCAGTGCTCCAGAGAGCCACAGTGATATTGGGGTTCTTCTTTATCTCTCTCACCAAGGTTCTTCTCTCACGATTGCTCAGTTTGGCTGGACAACTGTAGTGCCGGCGTCCCTGCCCTCTGCTAGGCAGGGACGCTGCTCCTCTCACCGCTCTGCTCCGTGCCCGGCTTCCTCCCCCCGCTCTGCTGTCAGCGCGCGCTCCGTCCCGGCGTCCTCCTCCTGCTCTGCTCTCAGCGCGCGCTCCTTCCCGGCCCCTGTGCTTAGGGCGCGCGCTCCCCTCCTCTTAAAGGGGCCGCGCGCGCCGCCCTAAAGAGTCCCCGGCCAATGGCCGGAGGACTTCATCATATATAAGGCACCTCCTCCAAAATGGAGGTGCCCGAGCAATGTTGTTTGCACCTGTGTCTCACCTGTGCTTCAGCCCTCAGGTCCCGTTGCCAGTTACCTGCCAGTTTCCTGCCAGTTTCCTGCTAGTTACCTGCCAGTACCTGCCAGTTACCTGCCTGATTCCTGCCTGAATACTTGTTACCTGTCTGCCAGTCTGAGGTCCGACGGTCTGCCTTACTACTCCTGTCAGTCTGTCTAAAGGACCAGCCTGCCCGCTCACCTGGGAGCGCATATCAGCTACCTGCCTGCTTGCCTGAGGTCCGACGGTCTGCCTTACTACTCCGGTCAGTCTGTCTATGGACCAGCTTGCCCGCTCACCTGGGAGCGCTTCTCCGTTATCTGCCTGCTTGCCAGCCCGGAGGCTCCGTTGTCACGTGCTGTGACCACCAGCTACTCCAGACTCTTGCCCGCTCACCTGGGAGCGCATCTCCGTTACCTGCCTGCTTGCCAGCCCGGAGGTCCCGTTGTCACGTGCGGTGACCATCAGCTATTCCAGAGACTCTTGCCCGCTCACCTGGGAGCGCTTCTCCGTTACCTACCTGCCTGCCAGCCCGGAGGTTCCGCCGTCACGTGCCGTGACCACCTGCTATTCCAGAGACTCTCGCTTGCTCACCTGGGAGCACACATCTACCACCTGCCTGCTAGCCTACCCGGAGGCTCTGCCATCACAGGTCGTACCTACCCCTTACCCAGAGACTGCCCTGATCACTTGCCGTAACTCCCTGTCCGTTCACCCAGAGACTGCCACCCGCTCCCTTACAAGGGCCGCCCCCTTGTATAGTAGCTCAGAGGTTCCGCCTCCCGGACCCGTTACAGTCCGCCTCCCGGACCCGTTACAGTTTGCTCGGGCCATGGAACCCGGTGGCACCCAAGCTCCCTCGCTCTCGGACCTCGGTCTTGAACTGTCCCGTCAGAGGTCCCAACAGGAGGCCATCCTGGGTCACCTGCGGAATGTTAATACTCGCCTGAACACTCTGTCTGATCCACCAACAACCTCCGCCAGTGCCATATCTTGCAATCCGGCGGCTCCGCTGCTCACTAATACTATGGTATCCTACCCCGGACCCCGGCTTTCTGCACCTCCTCGCTTCGGAGGCGACCCCGTCCAGGCTCGGGGCTTCTTGAATCAGTGCACCCTGCATTTTGAACTTTTGTCTTACCAGTTTAACTCCGACCGGGCCAAAATTGCCTTCATCATGTCCCATCTCACCGGGGAGGCCCTGGCCTGGCTGAATCCTCTATGGGAGAGAGGAGACCCCCTGGTGTCCAACTTGCCTGCTTTTCTCACGGCTTTCCGGAAAGTCTTCGACGAACCCGGACGGAAGACCTCATCTGCATCATCGTTGCTACGCCTCCGTCAGGGGAGTCTCACCGTGGGCCAATATGCCATACGGTTCCGTACCCTTGCCTCGGAGCTGGCCTGGGATAACGACGCTCTGGTTTCCGTCTTCTGGGAGGGTCTGTCCGGCCGTATTAAAGATGAACTTGCCGGTCGGGACATTCCTACCACTCTCGATGACTTAATAACTCTTGCCACCCGAATTGACCTACGGTTTCAGGAGCGTGCCAAAGAGGTCACCCGTGAGAGAAGGATTCCACGTTTAGCTCCTACTTTCCAGAAACCCGTCATTCCCTCCATCTCTCCCCAGGTACACTCTCCTGAGCCTATGCAGGTCGACCAGACCAAGATGGTCAAAACCCGTCAGGACTCACGCCGTGCCGAGGGGAGCTGCTTCTACTGTGGCAGTAAGGAGCACCGGATCCGTGCCTGCCCGGAGAGGTCGGGAAACGCCTGTGTCTAGGTTCGCTCAGAGAGGTCCACCTAGACAAGAATAAATCCTCTCCATCCCTGCTGTTGTCAGTTTCGATCATCTACGGGGAGAACCGTTATTTCGAACTAGCCCAACTTGACTCTGGAGCAGCCGGGAACCTTATTTCACAGTCCCTGGTTGAGAAATACCGCATCCCCACCAAACCTCTGGCTGTACCCTTGTCTGTCGCTGCCGTGGATGGGGGCCTCTTACCTCGCCCCATTCAACTCATCACCGAATCCATTACCCTGCAGGTGGGAATGCTGCATTCTGAAAGTATCTCCTTTCATGTTCTGCCTGGACTCTCTCACGCCCTCTTGCTAGGTCTGCCCTGGCTCCAGAGACATGCACCCGTGCTAGACTGGCAAACCGGAGAGGTCCTTCGCTGGGGACAAGACTGTCATAAAACCTGCCTGGTTCCCGTCCATCCCGTCCGTCCCTCTCCTACCCCAGCTAATCTACCTGGACTTCCGATTCCTTATTGGTCTTATGCAGATGTCTTTAATAAAAAGGAGGCAGAGACATTACCACCACATAGACCATACGACTGTCCCATCGATCTGCTACCCGGTACTACTCCTCCCCGTGGGCGTATCTATCCTTTATCCGCTGCTGAGACCCGGTCAATGTCCGAATATATTGAGGAGAATCTGGCCAGAGGATTCATCCGGAAATCTACCTCCCCGGCGGGAGCAGGCTTCTTTTTCGTCAAAAAGAAGGACGGCTCTCTCCGTCCCTGTATAGACTATAGAGGCCTAAACCTGATCACGGTGAAGAATAAGTACCCCCTTCCGCTCATTCCAGAATTATTTGATCGTCTGAGGGGGGCTAGGATCTTCACCAAACTGGACCTTCGTGGGGCGTACAACCTGGTTCGTATTCGTCAGGGGGATGAATGGAAGACGGCATTCAACACCCGGGACGGCCACTATGAATACCTGGTAATGCCCTTTGGTCTCTGTAACGCTCCTGCCGTCTTTCAAGAGTTGGTCAATGACATCTTCCGGGACCTTCTCTACTCCTGCGTAGTGGTGTACCTGGACGACATCTTGGTCTTCTCTCCGGATCTCCAGACTCACCGGAGGGACGTTCGTCAGGTCCTGCTCAGGCTAAGGCAGAACCATCTCTACGCTAAATTTGAGAAGTGCCTCTTTGAGCAGACCTCGCTTCCGTTTCTGGGCTACATTATCTCTCAGACCGGCCTTCAAATGGATCCTGAGAAACTGTCTGCCATCGAGAAATGGCCCCGACCGGAGGGGTTGAAGGCCATTCAGCGTTTCCTGGGCTTCGCCAACTACTACCGCCTCTTCATACCACACTTCTCTTCCCGGACGGCCCCAATTTCTGCGCTCACCCGTAAAGGTACTAATCCCAAAGAGTGGCCACCCGAAGCAGAGGAGGCCTTTCTTTCCCTTAAACAGGCCTTCTCTTCCGCCCCGGTGCTGCATCGCCCAGATGGCAACAAGCAGTTCTTCCTGGAAGTTGACGCCTCCTCCTCTGGAGCCGGAGCGGTACTTACTCAAAAATCATCTTCCGGGAGGATGGTAACTTGTGGCTTCTTCTCTAAACTCTTCTCCTCCTCTGAGCGCAACTATTCCATAGGAGACCGAGAGTTATTGGCCATCAAACTGGCATTGGAGGAGTGGCGTTACCTGCTCGAGGGGGCTCTTCACCCGGTAATAATTTACACTGACCACAAGAACTTGGCTTACCTCCAGCATGCCCAGAGACTTAACCCGCGCCAAGCCCGGTGGTCCTTGTTTTTTGCTCGTTTTGATTTTGTCCTTCATTTTCGCCCGGCTGACAAAAACGTCAAGGCGGATGCCTTGTCTCGATCCTTTCTGGTGTCTGATCTCGAGGAGGATCCGAAACATATCATCGATCCCGCCAGAGTAATGCAGGTGGCTCCCGTGAGTCTAAATCGTCTTCCTCCTGGTAAGACGTTCGTACCAGTACCTGATCGGGAGAAGATTCTACACTGGGGTCATTCGTCTAAACTAGCTGGCCACGCCGGTCAGAAAAAGACCCTCCAGCTTATTACCCGGCACTACTGGTGGCCTAACCTGCACAAGGATGTAATAGACTTTGTTTCTGCCTGTGTGTCCTGCGCCCGCAACAAAGTTCCGAGACACCTGCCGGCCGGCCGCCTCCTACCTCTGCCAGTACCTGCTGCCCCCTGGCAGCATATAGCGATGGACTTCATTACTGATCTGCCCGTCTCTGCCGGTTGTACGGTCATTTGGGTGGTCGCTGACCGCTTCTCCAAGATGGCTCACTTCATTCCACTGCCAGGTCTTCCGTCTGCACCCGAGCTGGCTAAAGACTTTATCCGCCACATCTTCCGTCTTCATGGCCTGCCCCGTCACATCGTGTCGGATCGTGGGGTACAGTTCACTTCCCGTTTCTGGAGAGCCACTTGTAAATTGCTGGACGTCACCCTGGACTTCTCCTCCGCTTACCACCCACAGTCTAATGGTCAAGTGGAGCGGATCAATCAGAACCTGACCAGTTACCTTCGGCACTTCGTTAATGCCCACCATTCTGACTGGGTGGATCTCCTGCCATGGGCCGAATTCTCGTACAACAATCACGAGAGCGAGTCTTCCTCCAAATCCCCGTTTTTTGTAGTCTACGGTCAGCATCCTCGGATCCCGTTTCCCGTCTCCACCTCGGCGGACAATCCGGCTGCGGAATCTCTTGTTAACAAATTTTCCTCCATATGGGAGAGTACCCGGTCCGCACTCCTTCTGTCATCCGAGCGTATGAAAAGACACGCTGACAAAAAACGTCTGGACCCTCCTCAATTCCGCCCTGGGGATAAAGTCTGGCTCTCGTCCAAATATGTCCGGCTCAAGATCCCTTCCTATAAGTTAGGGCCTCGGTTCATCGGCCCACTGGAGGTCATCAGTCAGATCAACCCGGTGGCCTATAAATTGAAACTCCCGGCCAACTTACGGATCCCTAACTCCTTCCATGTGTCTCTGCTCAAACCTGTGGTACTTAACTCTTTTTCCAAGTCTACAGGTACGCCTCCTGCTCCGGTTTCTGCTGAGGACGAGTTTGAGGTAGAGAACATTCTTGCCACCAAAAGGGTAAGAGGAAAGACCTTTTTCCTGGTAGATTGGAAGGGGTTTGGTCCTGAGGAGAGAACGTGGGAGCCCCGGGAGAACATCCATGCCCCTCTCATCCTAGCTAAATTTCTGTCTGGCCTAAAAAAGGGGGGGCCTAAAGGGGGGGGTACTGTAGTGCCGGCGTCCCTGCCCTCTGCTAGGCAGGGACGCTGCTCCTCTCACCGCTCTGCTCCGTGCCCGGCTTCCTCCCCCCGCTCTGCTGTCAGCGCGCGCTCCGTCCCGGCGTCCTCCTCCTGCTCTGCTCTCAGCGCGCGCTCCTTCCCGGCCCCTGTGCTTAGGGCGCGCGCGCGCTCCCCTCCTCTTAAAGGGGCCGCGCGCGCCGCCCTAAAGAGTCCCCGGCCAATGGCCGGAGGACTTCATCATATATAAGGCACCTCCTCCAAAATGGAGGTGCCCGAGCAATGTTGTTTGCACCTGTGTCTCACCTGTGCTTCAGCCCTCAGGTCCCGTTGCCAGTTACCTGCCAGTTTCCTGCCAGTTTCCTGCTAGTTACCTGCCAGTACCTGCCAGTTACCTGCCTGATTCCTGCCTGAATACTTGTTACCTGTCTGCCAGTCTGAGGTCCGACGGTCTGCCTTACTACTCCTGTCAGTCTGTCTAAAGGACCAGCCTGCCCGCTCACCTGGGAGCGCATATCAGCTACCTGCCTGCTTGCCTGAGGTCCGACGGTCTGCCTTACTACTCCGGTCAGTCTGTCTATGGACCAGCTTGCCCGCTCACCTGGGAGCGCTTCTCCGTTATCTGCCTGCTTGCCAGCCCGGAGGCTCCGTTGTCACGTGCTGTGACCACCAGCTACTCCAGACTCTTGCCCGCTCACCTGGGAGCGCATCTCCGTTACCTGCCTGCTTGCCAGCCCGGAGGTCCCGTTGTCACGTGCGGTGACCATCAGCTATTCCAGAGACTCTTGCCCGCTCACCTGGGAGTGCTTCTCCGTTACCTACCTGCCTGCCAGCCCGGAGGTTCCGCCGTCACGTGCCGTGACCACCTGCTATTCCAGAGACTCTCGCTTGCTCACCTGGGAGCACACATCTACCACCTGCCTGCTAGCCTACCCGGAGGCTCTGCCATCACAGGTCGTACCTACCCCTTACCCAGAGACTGCCCTGATCACTTGCCGTAACTCCCTGTCCGTTCACCCAGAGACTGCCACCCGCTCCCTTACAAGGGCCGCACCCTTGTATAGTAGCTCAGAGGTTCCGCCTCCCGGACCCGTTACAGTCCGCCTCCCGGACCCGTTACAACAACCAGGTCTAGGAAGACTTCTGGTGGTCCCAAACTTTTTCTCCAAAGTATGTGGAGCCTAAAGAAAATGCATGTGAAAAACAGCAGACACTGTTTTAAATGCAGAATCAAAGTTTTTCTGTACCATAAAAAACTCATAAAATGCTGCACAAAAAAAGCATAAAATAAGGAGAGAAATGCATAAAAAATACAGCAAAAATGTAATAACAAGAGAACATTGTTATTTCGTAGTTTGGTGCGAACACCTGCAGAGAACCAAAAACACAGTATTTCTGCAATGTGTCAACATGGTCTTACAGACACCAGAAAGCCAGATGTCAAATAATGAAGCTTACATAATAATGAGAAAGTTCTGACTGCTACGACTATGAATGAATGAACAAAAAATAAATCCATAGGCCCCAACTAGAGATGAGCATGATGCACAAATTACATCCTGCCAGCCCTATGGACGCCATAAGGTAAGATATTCATGGGCCTGCCATCTACCTGCCAGGTACCACTGACCTGGATGCTGGACCAGAGTCCTGTGATCGATCTGTTCATCTCTAGTCCCAAACATCCTGGATACAGTGAGAAAGTCCCTGATTTGGGTCTACTCCCTGCAGTCTCGGGCGCCAGCTGAATGTCCCTTACTTCTGTGGCACCCCAGGGGTCTGGTTACCACAGTAATAGAAATATTACGTCTGAGAGCAGGTGGGAGGTTTCTCTGGTCAGGAGCCCTAAGCATGCAACACCGCCCGCCCAGACCTGGGAGGGGAGGAATCTGCCCTTATAAACTGGGTCTGGGGCGGGATTAGGGAAGAGAGTCCCAGACAGATACGCAGTCTGGTCTGGAGGACAGCAGACACAGGGAAAGGAAGAGCCAGGAGCTCTGTAGGAGCAGAAGTGAGTGCCAGGGGCTGGAAGCCAGATAGCTCGCCCTGGCTGGAGACACTAATACCGCACACGGAGTCCGAGGCTGTGGGGACATCCAGGTCCAGCAGCAGAATCCAACCGGCAGAGGATTCCAGGTCCTCTGGCCATAGAAACCCGGAGGCACGGTCACAAGCAAGGGACCAGCACCGCCGTCGTGGAGCGGAGGCTAACAGAAGGCCCCAAGTCACCGGCCATACGGGTGAGCACCACACGGTATACTCAAGGACGTGGGCTACTTCTACCGGCATACAGCAAGGTAGCCAGGAAAGAGTGCAGATAGACGGGGAGGCCTACAACTCCACCTGGCCAGGGGAGATCCTCCTTGCTCACAGACTGACCAGGCCCCTACTGCTAACCAGTACTCCCGGGAGGGTCTGCCTTATAACACCAGTAAAGACCCTGAACTGCACTGCACAGACTCTGAGTTATTCCTGCTGCGCTCGTGCACCATCACTCCCATCATTCACACTAACTGCCCTGAGGCTGTACTCCTCCCGTGGGGAGTCATCCCATCCTTAGCTGCACACATAACACCGGCCTCAGCGGTCTGCCTTGCAGCGGCGGTCCCCACTGACCGCAATCCACGGGTGGCGTAGTCGGACTATCATCATACCAATAACTCTGCCTCTGATTTGACCACCCTGGGCACGGACGGGGTCAGCGCCACGGAGACTACAACCCCCAGCGATCCGGCTCTGGGTATTCCCTGCACAACACAGGACCAGGGGGCGCGTCAACTTTGGCGTAGTCGGCAGGATTCAAACCAACCCGCCCCAACGGGTATTGCGTGCCTGAAAAAAGACTTTTGCACTTACCTGAGAGAAGTTTCCCGCCATCCGGAGTCGTTTCCCGCCATCGGACGCCATCTTGGGTCGTTTCCCGCCATCTTCTGCCGTCTTCCCGCCATCCGTAGCCGCTTCCCGCCATCGGACGCCATCTTCAGGACGCTGCGCAGGAAGAAGAGGGGCGTGGATGCCGAAAGCGCGCGAGATCCGAAGCTCCGCCCCACGCTCCGATGCTGTGTAAGGTCCTGGAAGGGAGGAAGAGCGAAGCTGACGTCACAGGAGCGCGACGCAAGGTCCTCAACCCCGACGATTGACTGCGGAGCCGCGGCCTACGGAAGAAGAGCATCGCAAGTTAGGCCACGGTCCACTAGGGGGGAAGGAGGATGTCGGACACCGAGGGGAGCTCCACCGCCACACCGGCCGCCAGCGCAACCGCTGCTGCGGTCATGCCATTCACCATGCTCTATATCCCGGGGGCAACCTGGCTACCCCAGTACTCAGGGGAGTCACATACCCTAAGTGACTTTAGGGAAAGACTGGATAGCCTCTTCCAGGTATACCCCCTCACGGAAGAGCAAAAAGTGAGCATCCTGGTGGCCCAGTTAATCGGGGCAGCCCAAAGGGAGGTAAAGTCCTGGTCACCTGGGAAGAAGAGGACTGTCAGAGAAATACTAGCCCGGCTGAAAGACACGTTTGATACTCGAACCTCAGCCAAGATAAAACTCCGATTTTACGGGTGCAAACAACAGGCACACGAAAGTATAAGAGACTATGCTCTAAACCTACAAGAGGCCCTGAGAGCCATTAAGCAGGCAGACCCTGACAGCGTGGGGAATGAAGACAAGCTGTTGACCGAACAATTTATTGAGGGTCTACTGTGCAATGCCCACCGAACCAATGGCCTTACAGGACCCTGATCTGGACTTTGCACAGTTCAAGGACAGAGCCATCCGGGTATTTCGAGAACCAGACCAGGTGGCGCTGTGACCCCCAGGCGCCCTGCTATCACTTATCACCAGGACGCGGCGCCCTTGTCTGCAGGGCCTGTGGGAGCTGATGCGCAGGCTTTGAACAATAACCCGGCTACAGACCTGCACCATCAGGTCCAAGAGCTGACTAAGAGCGTTGCCGCGCTAACCAGAACTGTGCAGTCTTTACAGGTCTCTTCTCCAGGAAAGATCCAGCTGGCATCCGGACCGGAGGACGTCCAATGGCGCCGACTGAGGAGGACCCCACCGGCCAGAGGAAGACCCAGCGACCGATACAACGAGGACGGACGACCCATCTGCCGCCGCTGCAATCAACCCGGACATATGGGGTACTGTCATTTAAGCGGGCACAACCTGGGGTAGAGGGCCAACCCCCAGGCATAAGATCATCAGGCCCATCGAACTGGTGTGATATATACGTAGGGGGAAGTCCGGTCTTGCCTGTGGTACTGGATGGCATTCCTATGAGTGCCCTACTAGACACTGGGTCACAGGTGACTACCATCCCGTACGTGCTCTTCAAGCGGTACTGGAATGACTCGGACATAACCCGCTACCCAGATGACGACCTGAGCATTATCGCCAGCAATGGTCGGCCCGTGCTGCAGCTAGGATTTAAGGAGGTGACCATCAAGGTCGGTAAGGTTGAACTGCCGGCACAAGGACTGATCATTGTGGACATTGAACATCGCGAGAGTCACCCAAAAATAACCCTAGGTACTAACGTAATCGAAAACTGTCTTGCAGAGGTGATTCTTATTTTGCAACAGGTTGCCAAGAACGCCAGTTCCAGCCAGCAGCGTGTCCTCCAAAAAGAGATCCGGGCACTGATGAAACGGCAACAGGTGAAACTATCTGGTGGTGAGATTGGTAGCGTGAGAATGTGTGACACGTTCCCTATTGCCATGCCCCCGAAAAGTGAGATGATGATTTGGTGCCGGGCAGCTATTGGTCTAAGAGGTAGAGACTACCAAGCAATGGTAGAACCCGTCTACTCAGACAGTAGGCCCACCATTTTGACAGCACGGGGGGTGGTCGATGTACGCCATGGGAGGGTGCCCGTCCGCATCATAAATATCGGGGAGAGAGAAGTATACCTGCCCCGGTATGCCACGCTAGCCAAATTGTTCACCATCAACCAGAACTCTGTACAGGCCGTGGAACCCTTGCCTCCATCTCAACCAGAGGAAGGTAACGGCTCTAAGAAACCAATGGAGGACTGGTGTCAGCAACTGCATTTGGGTACTGACTCCACTCCCTCACACCAAAAACAGGGAGTCTATCGGGTGGTTCAAGAGTACGAGAGAGTGTTTAGTAAACACCCGCTGGACTTCGGGCGAGTAAAGGGGGTAGAACATCACATCCCCACGGGAGACCATCCTCCCATAAAGGAGAGATACCGACCCGTACCCCCTGCACACTATCAACACGCCAAGGGGATGCTAAAAGACATGAAGGAGGCTGGGGTAATTAGGGACAGCTGTAGCCCCTGGGCAGCTCCACTAGTCCTAGTGAAAAAGAAAGACAACACCATGAGAATATGTGTAGACTACAGGAAGGTCAACCGTATCACACACAAAGATGCGTACCCGTTACCAAGGATAGAAGAGTCCTTAGCTGCATTAAAATCTGCTAACTTCTTCTCTACTTTGGATCTCACTAGCGGGTACTGGCAGGTTCCTGTAGCAGAGGCGGACCGGGAGAAGAGCGCATTCACCACCCCGATGGGACTCAGCGAATTTAACTGTATGCCGTTCGGGCTCTGCAACGCACCAGGAACCTTCCAACGGTTGATGGAATGCTGTCTGGGACACCGGAACTTCGAGACGGTCCTATTATACCTGGACGATATCATCGTCTATTCCAAGACCTATGAGGACCATCTGGAACACCTGGCAGAAGTGTTTGAAGCCCTGGCAAACTATGGCCTAAAGGTAAAACCCTCAAAGTGTCATCTACTGAAGCCAAAGGTACAGTACCTGGAACACGTGGTGAGTGCTGACGGAGTAGCCAACGACCCTGACAAGATCTCCGTGATTAAGGACTGGCCAAGACCATCCAGCATAAAGGAAGTGCGGCAGTTCCTCGGGTTGGTAGGCTACTACCGAAGATTCATTCCCGGTTTTACCAAGAAGGCAGCTCCTATGCAGGACCTCCTGATAGGCCAGTCCAGGAAGGCCAAAAACCAGAAGCCACCCTTCAGATGGGAAAAGCTGGAAGAGGAGTCATTCCGCAAAATGAAGATGGCCCTCATGGGGGATGAAATTCTGGCCTACCCTGATTACAGCCAGCCCTTTATCCTCCACACGGACGCAAGCAACATCGGGCTAGGAGCCGTGCTGTCCCAGATCCAGCAGGGGAGAGAACGGGTAATTGCTTACGCCAGCCGAAAACTGCGACCCACGGAAAGAAACCCTGAGAATTACAGCTCGTTCAAGCTAGAGTTTCTGGCAGTGGTGTGGGCGGTAACCGAACGTTTTAAGCATTACCTTGCCTCTTCCAGGTTCACCGTGTACACGGACAACAACCCGTTGACACACCTGGACACTGCAAGACTGGGTGCCCTGGAGCAGAGATAGATGGCCCGCCTGTCCAATTATGAGTTCACGATCAAATACCGGGCAGGACGCTCCAATACCAACGCGGACGCCCTGTCCAGGATGCGAAACCTACCGGACGGAGGGGAAGATCCAGAAGAACTGGAAGAGGTCGAACATCCTGCGTTCCACCGTCATGGGATTACCCAGTATTCCCACCGTGTGAGGGGCCAGCGATCCGCTACGTTCAACCCCTTACCCAACTACAACTGGGCGGAGACTCAAGACAGTGACCCCGCAGTCCGTCTGGTAAAGGAAATGCTGACACAGGCTGACGCCCGCCTGGACCCAGACGCTCCGGAAGAGACCAAGCAACTGTGGATGGAAAAGAGCAGACTGTTTCTCTACAAGGAGAAGTTGTGCCGTAGAATGGTCAATTCCCGGACACATGAACTGATCTGGCAGGTTGTGGTACCGAGACGGGATGCAGCTATGGTGCTGGAGGCCTACCACAATGGGGCAGGGCACTTCGGATGGAAGAAGCTGGAGTTCCTGCTGCGTGAACGGTTCTACTGGATAGGCATGAGAGGAGCCATTGAGAGGTGATGTAGAGACTGTGGCCCGTGCAATCTAAGAAGAAGGGACCGTGCCAGCGAGAGGACTCCCCTGCAGCCCATCATCACCAGGCAGCCGCTGGAACTGGTCGCTCTGGACCATGTTAAACTGGCTCCAAGCAGAAGCGGGTATGTCTACGCCCTAACCATCGTGGATCACTACTCCCGGTTCCTGGTGGTGGTCCCCGTCAAAGACTTAACAGCACAAACAGCAGCTAGGGCCTTCCAGCTGCACTTCTGCCGTCTGCACGGGTATCCAGAACAGGTGTTGACAGACCAAGGACCAGCCTTCGAAGCGGAGGTCTTCCAGGAGTTCTGCAACCTGTACGGCTGCCGGAAGATAAGAACAACGCCCTATCACCCCCAAACCAATGGACTCTGCGAGAAGATGAACCAGGTGGTGATAGATCTGCTAAAAACATTGCCCCTGGAAGAACGCAGTCTGTGGCCTGAGAAACTGCCCGATCTGGTGGACCTGTATAACCACATCCCGGTAGGTTCCACCAACTGTACCCCGGCTTACCTAACGAGAGTAAGACCTGGTAAGCTGCCTGTTGACCTGGATATGGGAGTCCTGACACCCGAAGACACCTCGCCAGAAGCAGACTGGGATACAGAACGGCAGCAGCAGTACCGGAAAGTACAGGAGAGCGTTGAGCGAAGTCTCTGTCAATCAAGAGAAAGGCAGGAGAGGACTTATAACCAACATGCTCCCGCTGTTCCCCTGGTACCTGGAGAGCAGGTCTTAAAAAGAAAAAGGTGGCTCCATAAGTTGGACGACCAGTGGGAAAAGGACCCGTACACCGTACTACCCTCAAGCCACAATAATCCAAAGGTGTACGTCATCAGCAAGGATGGAGGAGAGACCACAGCCACTGTCTCCAGAGACCACCTGAAAAAGTGCCCCGAGAAGTTGCAAAGCACGGATGAAGATCAGGAAGACACTCAACCCGTAGAGGAAAAGGAGGAAATGATCAGCACCGTACTCGGAGACTTTCCCCGGTCCTGGACACAAGTAAGCAACGCTATCGTGGTGCCCGTCCTCACCTTTCTCCAGCCAGCCCCTCAAATGCCTACAGAAGACCAGGTAGAGCTGGAAGAGCAGCCGGCCCAGGAGGCAGAAGAGTCCACACCAGCAACGCAGGAGGATCAACCCTCTGCTAGTAGTGAGCCTGCCGTGCCCCTAGTGAGCCAAAGAGTGCGCAGACAGCTGCCCAGCTTACCCATAACACCCCCTACACCCTGTAGTGCAGGACCAGTTAGTGAGCTCCGTAGGTCCACTAGAGTCACTAGAGGTCAGATGCCCGCTCGCTGGAGAATATAAAGTAATGCACTGTAAATTTACCTGTTTCTTGAAAATGTTTACGGTTTTTGTTGTTGCCTGTTATTAATTATGTTTCTCAGTTACCCTGCAGGGTTCTTTGGACTAACAGGTTATGGACGCTGGATAACCGGAACAATTTTGTAGATAGTTGCACATTGTGCCTCTTGCGAAGACGGCCTTGGAAGAGAAAACCTGTCTGGCGTGGCCTCCTTGCGGTCCAAAGTAGCTAGCTTCAGCCTTGCAGCCACACCCAAGGTCAACGCAAGGGGTTTTCTTTGGACAGGTCCCCTACCTCGCTTAAAACTTCAACTTGGGTGATATGGACACCCGATTACGGAAACGCCGTGACCACAAAATGTACTTTTTCATGTTGTCTTGTTATTGCTATACCCTGCATTTATGTTTCTTTAAAAATATGTTTAGTCCCGGAGTACTAAATTTTACTAGGGGGGAATGTGGCACCCCAGGGGTCTGGTTACCACAGTAATAGAAATATTACGTCTGAGAGCAGGTGGGAGGTTTCTCTGGTCAGGAGCACTAAGCATGCAACACCGCCCGCCCAGACCTGGGAGGGGAGGAATCTGCCCTTATAAACTGGGTCTGGGGCGGGATTAGGGAAGAGAGTCCCAGACAGAGACGCAGTCTGATCTGGAGGACAGCAGACACAGGGAAAGGAAGAACCAGGAGCTCTGTAGGAGCAGGAGTGAGTGCCAGGGGCTGGAAGCCAGATAGCTCGCCCTGGCTGGAGACACTAATACCGGACACGGAGTCCGAGGCTGTGGGGACATCCAGGTCCAGCAGCAGAATCCAACCGGCAGAGGATTCCAGGTCCTCTGGCCATAGAAGCCCGGAGGCATGGTCACAAGCAAGGGACCAGCACCGCCGTCGTTGAGCGGAGGCTAACAGAAGGCCCCAAGTCACCGGCCATACGGGTGAGCACCACACGGTATACTCAGGGACGTGGGCTACTTCTACCGGCATACAGCAAGGTAGCCAGGAAAGAGTGCAGATAGACGGGGAGGCCTACAACTCCACCTGGCCAGGGGAGAACCTACTTGCTCACAGACTGACCAGGCCCCTACTTCTAACTAGTACTCCCGGGAGGGTCTGCCTAAATAACACCAGTAAAGACCCTGAACTGCACTGCACGGACTCTGAGTTATTCCTGCTGCGCTCATGCACCATCACTCCCATCATTCACACTAACTTCCCTGAGGCTGTACTCCTCCCGTGGGGAGTCATCCCATCCTTAGCTGCACACATAACACCGGCCTCAGCAGTCTGCCTTGCAGCGGCGGTCCCCACTGACCGCAATCCACGGGTGGCGTAGTCGGACTATCATCATACCAATAACTCTGCCTCTGATTTGACCACCCTGGGCACGGACCGGGTCAGCGCCACGGAGACTACAACCCCCAGCAATCCGGCTCCGGGTATTCCCTGCACAACACAGGCCCAGGAGGCCCGTCACTTCCACCGCCCTCTCTAACATCTCCTGCCAAGGAAGAAAGAAATGGTAAAGGGTTGTGGCTTGGGGTGTGTCTAGGGGCATGGTCAAAATTTGCTACATGCGTTGCATGATCTGTCCCTCTTTTTTTTCTTCCAAAACTGAGAGATATATTATATGATTCTCTTTTGGTACTTTATGACATTTTAGGACTATTACAAAGGGAAAAGGCAAAGTATTACCTATACAGAAGTGCTTGAAAGTTTGTGAACCCTTCAAAAATATCACATACAGTATTTACAGCTAAAAGTAGATATATGGAACTAATATTTGTGAATGGCAAAAATATGTCAACCTTTAGGATTAACAGATAATTTGCAGGTGAAATTAGAGTCTGGTGTTTTCAATCATGGGGATAACAACCATGTGTGAGTGAGTGACCTGTTTATAAAACAGGTATCTATCAAAGTCTAATCTTCACAACACGTTTGTGGAAGTGTATCTGTAGCACCCTGAGGATTCGGCTGCTACAGGGGTATTACACCTCAAGCCAGAGGTGTGGTGTTCCACTCCCGGGTAAGGATGGAGTGTGGAGCTGAGCTCAGAAGGCTGCATGCACTACACACATCCCATTTCCGGAGGGCAGACCAACGGTACTCCCACTTAGAAATGTGCAGGTACGACCGAGTCTGTCCTTGGCTGGAGTGGGAGGGGGGTGGTACATCCCAGTAGTGTAGGGGCAGATAGGGGGAGCAGTCTGGGTAGTGCTAGGAGCTCATTGGGTGCTGGTCACCTGAGCTCACACATAGAGGGAGTATTTAAGGTGGGCACCATCTAAGATCAGGGTCAGTCAGCCACAGTCAGTCTGTGAGAAGTCAGTGAGACATCAGACTTTGCAGAGCAGTGGAAGAAAGCAGAGGAGCAGAGCAGCCCCAAAGCCAAGAGTGAGAGAGGAGAAAGAAAGACCCAGAGGGGGAGAAAGAAGGAACTCTGAGAGCCCAAATACAACCACAGGGTGAAGAGTTGGCAACAGGGTACCGGATCCCAAACTGGTGGGGGCTACAGCATACCTCAGCCAGAGACCGGAGGCCGTGGGCAGCATCTGCCACGGCCACCCACCAAATCCACCCGGAAGGCAGACCACGCATAGGGTCAGGGAACCCAGAGGCAAGGGTTCGCCAACAAGTGGCCCGAGGGAGCCGGACATAGGTGGATCCCTGGTGGGGAAGGCCAGAGACGAGGACAGGACAGAAAGGGAGCTCAGAACCACGCTCCAGAACTACTTGGGGGTTGGCCGAGTCCAGGACCTGGTGGACGCAGCACGGCTCGGGTGGTCACTCAAGGCCGGAGTGACCGGTACAAGAACAGCAGTAAGTAAAGAACCCTGAACTGCACAACCCGACTCTGACTCTCATTACCATCTTCACTGCACCTCCACAACCACCATCCTCTGCACCTGACTCCCCTGAGGCTATACCCCTCCCGTTGGGGGTTATACTACCTAAGCTGCACAAACACCATCAGCCTCAGTGGACCCTGCTGCAGCGGCGGCCGAAGTGACCGCAATTCAACGGGTGGCGTAGTCGACATAAAGAACTTTAGTAACATCAGTAAGGACTGCCACACACTGAGCTTGACACCCTGGGCACGGACCGGGTCACAGCCACTCGGAGACTACAACCCCCATCTGATCCGGCTCCGGGTATCCCCTAACAGCACTGGCCCAGGGGGCGCGTCAACTTTGGCGTAGTCGGCAGGATAACCGGGTACTGCGTGCCTGAAGAAAAGTTCACCGTTACCTTAAAAAGAAGTCTCCCGCCGGTTCCGGAGGGTCCCCGCCATCGGACCCCATCACAGGTCGTTTCCCGCCGGTTGTCCGCCATTTGCAGCTTTTTCCCGCCATCCATGGAGTTTCCCGCCACTGGGAGACGATTCCCGCCATTTCCGAAGATTTCCCGCCTTGGAAGAGCGGACGCCATTATGGGCGTGCCAGAGGGTGGCAAGAGGCCACCTCCCATCGTGGGCCAGGTCGAAGAATGGCGCCAAAAGCGGAAACCGCGCCCACCAACAGAGACTGTGATGCTGGAAGTGTCCATCAGCGTAAGAGAACTGCCCCTGGAACTGACAATCACAAAGTTGCCCCGGGACCACCCTCGATGTGGGCGGAGACAGAAGAAGAGAACAAAGATGGGTGTCGCCTGGAGCAGTCTGGAGAGAGCGCACCCGGAGACAAGACGTCTGGAAGAGAGTCCAGAGAGAGCCTACCCGGAGATGGAGGGAGAGCCAGGCAGCACCGACCCAGCGGTCAGGAGCCTGATGCGGGCCGCCACTCCAGGCAGCACCGACCCGGTGGTCAGGAGCCTGTTGCAGGTCGCCACTCCAGAAGGCCTTCTGGAGATCCTAGCACAGCTCCCCCGAGACCGGGAGTGTGCACAGACCGCGCTGGAGGGCCTCGCACGGAGGATGGCCCGGGTGCAACGAGAGACGTTGGCGGAGTGGAGCCGAGAGATGGCCCAGCAGACCGAGACTCGTCAGCGGAGCACGCCACCCAAGACGAGGAGACAGACCGCCTCTGAGGATGGCGCAGGAGGACTGAAGGCCGGAGACGGCGCCGAGAAGGGAGCCGAACGAATGGAGGCAGGTAAAGGGGACGTCACTACCCCGAGCCGGGAAACCGCGTGCCTGCCCCAGCTCCCCGTCGCAGAGCCCGAAGTACCCCCTGCCGTGCCCGTCGCTGCAACGTCACCGCCGCAGACTAGGCCTCAAACGGAAGCCGCGACCCCTGTGACGTCACACGCCTCGACCCCGAGCGTGGCCAAGCAGGAAGTACCATCGGCCTGGTCGCAAGGCCTAGTACCCCCGGGCGACGCAATACCAACAGCGCCCCCTACCTCCGCGGAGCCCCCGGCCTGGTCGCAGGGCCAAGTAACACAGGGCGCCGCCGTTCTTACGGTGCCCTTTACTTTCAAAGTGCCCCAAGCCTGGTCGCAAGGCCTGGGCAACCCGGGCGCCGCTACCACCACTGCGCCCATAAAAACAAGAGTGCCGCACCTGGGTGAAGACCTGTTCGCCCAACATACGTGCCCGGATGGGCAGCCCTTCGTATGGCCCCAGGAATACATCCAGCTGGAGCTGCAAAAACCAAGGGCCATGTGCGAACCCCTGATTCCGGCTCCAAAGCCCATAAAGAGGATCTCGCCCCCGCTAGAAGAGACCCAGTTTGAGTGGGATCCCACCGGAGAAGACCTCATGGGGTTCACTCAGGAGACTCGGGCAGCCGCAGCGGAGCGTGCAGAGTGCTGCCGCCAGCAGCTCGAGGTCTTTGAGAGGGAGCGGAGAGAGAGGCGGGTCCGGGAACAACAAGCCCAAATAAGGAGCGCGGAGCAGAAGAGCCGGACCAGGAGAAACCCCCGTGCAGCGCATGGTCCCCGTACCATCGGGACTGTGATAAAGTTCAATCTGCAGCATGGGTGGGGTTTCATCAGAGATCACCGCACCCCAGGCGACGTCTTCGTGACCAGGAGAGACGTTGAGTCCCACCTACCGGAGGGACACAGAGGTCGTGACCTGTACGTAGGGGACGAGGTCACCTTCACCCGGCACAAGTGTGCCAAAGGACCCTACGCCCTCCATGTGCATCGCCTGACGGAGGAGGAGCTGCGGTGTGAGGAGGAGCAAGAGGACCCGGACGGGTCTGAAACTGAAACTGTCCACAAAGAAAGAGCAGGAGGACGCCGTCGTTGAGTACGGTAGAGAGAGACTGTATAAAGTTGCCCGTCGGGGTACCAAGAACTGTTACTTAGTTAAAATATAGTCCCCGTTGGGACCAGCCAGAACTGAACTGTTAACCCGTGTGTCCCTATTCCCACTGACCGAGGACTGAGAACGGTCAATCCTCCCTAATACCTGGCCGAGGACTGAGAGCGGCCATATCCCCTTGTATATAGTTGCGCTTCCTAAAGCGCCCCCTACCGGTTTTATAGGAAACCGTGTTTCTTCAAGAGACTGTCGCACTTTACCCGGTCACAAGTTGCACCGTGACCGGAGGTACCAGAGACAGGAATGTTTACAAAAATGTTATTTATATGAAAAGTTTATTGCTGATAATATATGTGATGTTTTATATGTTTATATGTTTATGTTTATGAAAAAAATTGTATGTTTTGGTGTTTTTTATATCTTACAGCCCGAGGACGTGCTGTGATTTACCAGGGGGGAATGTAGCACCCTGAGGATTCGGCTGCTACAGGGGTATTACACCTCAAGCCAGAGGTGTGGTGTTCCACTCCCGGGTAAGGATGGAGTGTGGAGCTGAGCTCAGAAGGCTGCATGCACTACACACATCCCATTTCCGGAGGGCAGACCAACGGTACTCCCACTTAGAAATGTGCAGGTACGACCGAGTCTGTCCTTGGCTGGAGTGGGAGGGGGGTGGTACATCCCAGTAGTGTAGGGGCAGATAGGGGGAGCAGTCTGGGTAGTGCTAGGAGCTCATTGGGTGCTGGTCACCTGAGCTCACACATAGAGGGAGTATTTAAGGTGGGCACCATCTAAGATCAGGGTCAGTCAGCCACAGTCAGTCTGTGAGAAGTCAGTGAGACATCAGACTTTGCAGAGCAGTGGAAGAAAGCAGAGGAGCAGAGCAGCCCCAAAGCCAAGAGTGAGAGAGGAGAAAGAAAGACCCAGAGGGGGAGAAAGAAGGAACTCTGAGAGCCCAAATACAACCACAGGGTGAAGAGTTGGCAACAGGGTACCGGATCCCAAACTGGTGGGGGCTACAGCATACCTCAGCCAGAGACCGGAGGCCGTGGGCAGCATCTGCCACGGCCACCCACCAAATCCACCCGGAAGGCAGACCACGCATAGGGTCAGGGAACCCAGAGGCAAGGGTTCGCCAACAAGTGGCCCGAGGGAGCCGGACATAGGTGGATCCCTGGTGGGGAAGGCCAGAGACGAGGACAGGACAGAAAGGGAGCTCAGAACCACGCTCCAGAACTACTTGGGGGTTGGCCGAGTCCAGGACCTGGTGGACGCAGCACGGCTCGGGTGGTCACTCAAGGCCGGAGTGACCGGTACAAGAACAGCAGTAAGTAAAGAACCCTGAACTGCACAACCCGACTCTGACTCTCATTACCATCTTCACTGCACCTCCACAACCACCATCCTCTGCACCTGACTCCCCTGAGGCTATACCCCTCCCGTTGGGGGTTATACTACCTAAGCTGCACAAACACCATCAGCCTCAGTGGACCCTGCTGCAGCGGCGGCCGAAGTGACCGCAATTCAACGGGTGGCGTAGTCGACATAAAGAACTTTAGTAACATCAGTAAGGACTGCCACACACTGAGCTTGACACCCTGGGCACGGACCGGGTCACAGCCACTCGGAGACTACAACCCCCATCTGATCCGGCTCCGGGTATCCCCTAACAGCACTGGCCCAGGGGGCGCGTCATATCAACGCACAAACGATTGTTCCATAATTTTAAGTGTAACAGTCATTTCAGGAGAACTTGCAGTAGAATGTCTGTATTTGTCTCTAATGATATTGTTTGAATTGGTTTGGACAAAAATTACTTTAGGTTTGATAGTGCATTCTTCCTCCATAAACAAGAGACTTCTATGAGGTCATCTTTAGCCCCAAGGGTGGCAAATATTTTTATTTCTTCTTTTGAGGAAATTTATGTCCAAAGAACAAATTAATTGAAACATGGTCAGATATGTGGACGACATCTTCCTCCATTTAAACTGGGTCTTGGATGGAGATATTGTCTTTCTTTGTCCAAATATACTATTTAAATATACTGCTTTCATATATACTCTGTTTATTTTCTAGATGTTGGGTTCTGTATAACACTGTTATCTATTAATATTTAGGATAGTGCAATGAAACACTTTATATAGTATCATATCTATTGATCAGTATTATACTTGATGTACTTGTTTTAATGTTAATGTAGATTTGCTTTTTTGCATTTGTAACTGATTCACAGATGTAGGGTAACAGCTACCTGTATATATGTAATACATCAAGTACTGAGCACATGCCACCTGTGCCTCAGCCCTACACAGCTACCTTCCGAGAAGGATTTTCCTAATCCAGACATATTGGAGATAGATGCAATATAAGTACATACACTTTCTCATCTGCTACACAAGCTTTTCTTATTGTATTCACGTTTGGTATTGAGAATATACAGTTGTGCTCAAAAGTTAACATACCCCGGCTGAATTTTTTCTTTCTTGGCCTTGTTTCAGAGAATATGAATGATAACAAAAAAAATTTTTCTCCACTCATGGTTATTGATTAGGTGAAGCCATTTATTGTAAAACTACTGTGTTTTCTCTTTTTAAATCTTAATGACAACCAAAAAACATCCAAATGACCCAGATCAAAAGCTCACATACCCTGGTGATTTTGGCCTGATAACATGCACAGAATCTGACACAAATGGGTTTGAATGGCTACTAAAGGTAGCATCCTCACCTGTGACCTGTTTGCTTGTAATCAGTGTGTGTGCATAAAAGCTGAGTGAGTTTCTGGGATCCAGACAGACTCTTGCATCTTTCATCCAGCCACTGACGTTTCTGGATTGTGAGTCATGGGGAAAGCAAAAGAATTGTCAATGGATCTACGGGAAAAGGTAGTTGAACTGTATAACACGGGAAAGAGATACAAAAAAAATCCAAGGAATTGATAATGCCAGTCAGCAGCGTTCAAACTGTGATTAACAAATGGAAATCAGGGGCTCTGTAAAAACCAAACCACGGTCAGGTAGACCAACAACAATTTCGACCTCAACTGCCAGGAAAATTGTTTGGGATGCAAAGAAAAACCCACAAATAACATCAGCTGAAATTCAGGACTCTCTAAAAACTAGTGGTGTGGCTGTTTCAAGATGCAGAATAAAGAGGCACTTGAAGAGAAATGGGCTGCATGGTCGAGTTGCCAGAAGAAAGACATTACTGCGCAAATGCCACAAAGTATCTCGCCTACAATAAGCCAAACAGCACAGAGACAAGCCTCAAAACTTCTGGTACAAGGTAATTTGGAGTGATGAGACCAAAATGGAACTTTTTGGTAACAACCATAAATGTTACATTTGGAGAGAGGTCAACAAGGCCTATGATGAAAGGAACACTATTCCTACAGTAAAGCACAGAGGTGGATCGCTGATGTTTTGGGGATTTGTGAGCTACATAGGCACAGGAAACTTGGTAAAAGTTGAAAGAAAGATGAATGCAGCACGTTATCAACAATTACTGGAGGCAAATTTGCACTCATCAGCCCGGAAGCTGCGCATGGTATTTACTTAGATGTTCCAACATGACAATGATCCAAAACACAAGGCCAAGTCGACCTGTCATTGGCTACAGCAGAACAAAGTGAAGGTTCTGGAGTGGCCATCTCAGTCTCCTGACCTCAATATCATTGAGCCACTCTGGGGAGATCTCAAGCGCGCAGTTCATGCTAGACAGCCCAGGAATTTACAGGAACTGGAGGATTTTTGGTAATAAGAATGGGCAGTTTTGCCATTTGAGAAATTAAAGAACCTCATCCACAACAACCACAAAAGACTTCAAGCTGTCATTGATGTTAGAGGGGGCAATAGACGGTATTAAGAACTGGGGTATGTGAACTTTTGATCAGGGTCATTTGGATGCTTTTGGTTGTCATTAAGATTTAAAAAGAGAAAACACAGTAGTTTGACAATAAATGGCTTTGACGCGCCCCCTGGGCCTGTGTTGTGCAGGGAATACCCGGAGTCGGATCGCTGGGGGTTGTAGTCTCTGTGGCGCTGACCCGGTCCGTGCCCAGGGTGGTCAATTCAGTGGTAGTCTTATTAGTGAGATAATAGTCTGACTACGCCACCCGTGGATTGCTGTCAGTGGGGACTGCCGCTGCAAGGCAGACCGCTGAGGCCGGTGTTGTGTGTGCAGCTAAGAACGGGATGACTCCCCACGGGAAGAGTATAGCCTCAGGGCAGTTAGTGTGGATGATGGGAGTGATGGTGCACGAGCGCAGCAGGAATAACTCAGAGTCCGTGCAGTGCAGTTCAGGGTCTTTACTGATGTTATAAAGCAGACCCTCCCGGGAGTACTGGCTAGCAGTAGAGGCCTGGTCAGTCTGAGAGCTAGCAGGATCTCCCCTGGCCAGGTGGAGTTGAAGGCCTCCCCGTCTATCTGTACTCTTTCCAGGCTACCTTGCTGTGTGCGGGTAGAAGTAGCCCACGTCCCTGAGTATACCGTGTGGTGCTCACCCGTACGGCCGGTGACTTGGGGCCTTCTGTTAGCCTCCGCTTCACGATGGCGGTGCTGGTCCCTTGCTTGTGACCGTGCCTCCGGGCTTCTCTGGCCAGAGGATATGGAATCCCCTGCCGGTTGGATTCTGCTGCTGGACCTGGATGTCCCCACAGCCTCGGACTCCGTGTCCGGTCTTAATGTCTTCAGCCAGGGCGAGCTATCTAGCTTCCAGCCCCTGGCACTTGCTCCTGCTCCTACAGAGCTCCATGCTGACACTTTCCCTGTGTCTGGAACTGTCTCCAGGCTCTGACTGACCTAATCCCGCCCCAGACCCAGTTTATAAGGGCAGATTCCTCCCCTCCCAGGTCTGGGCGGGCGGTGTTGCATGCTTAGGGCTCCTGACCAGAGAAACCTCCCTCTTGCTCTCAGACATAATATTTCTATTATTGTGGTAACCAGACCCCTGGGGTGCCACATTCCCCCCTAGTAAAATTTAGTACTCCGGGACTAAACATATTTTAAAAGAAACATAAATGCAGGGTATAACAATAACAAGACAACATGAAAAAGTACATTTTGTGGTCACGGCGTTTCCGTAACCGGGTGTCCATATCACCCAAGGTGAAGTTTTAAGCGAGGTAGGGGACCTGTCCAAAGAAAACCCCTTGCGTTGGCCTTGGGCGTGGCTGCAAGGCTGAAGCTAGCTACTTTGGACCGCAAGGAGGCCACGCCAGACAGGTTTTCTCTTCCGCGGCCGTCTTCGCAAGAGGCACAATGTGCAACTATCTACAAGATTGTTCCGGTTATCCAGCGTCCATAACCTGTTAGTCCAAAGAACCCTGCAGGGTAACTGAGAATCATAATTAATAACAGGCAACAGCAAAAACCATCAACATTTTCAAGAAACAGGTAAATTTACAGTGCATTACTTTATATTCTTCAGCGAGAGGGAATCTGACCTCTAGTGACTCTAGTGGACCTACGGAGCTCACTAACTGGTCCTGCTCTTCAGGGTGTAGGAGGTGTTATGGGTAAGCTGGGCAGCTGTCTGCGTACTCTTTGGCTCACTAGGGGCACGGCAGGCTCACTACTAGCAGAGGGTTGATCCTCCTGCGCTGCTGGTGTGGACTCTTCTGCCTCCAGGGCCGGCTGCTCTTCCCGCTCTACCAGGTCTTCTGTAGGCACTTGAGGGGCTGGCTGGAGAAAGGTGAGGACGGGCACCACGATAGCGTTGTTTACTTGTGTCCAGGACCGGGGAAAGTCTCTGAGTACGGTGCTGATCATTTCCTCCTTTTCCTCTACGGGTTGAGGGTCTTCCTGATCTTCATCCGTGCTTTGCAACTTCTCGGGGCACTTTTTCAGGTGGTCTCTGGAGACAGTGGCTGTGGTCTCTCCTCCATCCTTGCTGATGACGTACACCTTTGGATTAGAGACTTCGCTCGACGCTCTCCTGTAATTTCCAGTACTGCTGCTGCCGTTCTGTATCCCAGTCTACCTCTGGCAAGGTGTCCTCGGGTGTCAGGACTCCCATATCCAGGTCAACAGGTAGCTTACCAGGTCTTGCTCGCATTAGGTAAGCCTGGGTACAGTTGGTGGAACCTACCGGGATGTGGTTATACAGGTCCACCATATCGGGCAGTTTCTCAGGCCACAGACTGCGTTCTTCCAGGGGCAATGTTTTCAGCAGATCTATTACCACCTGGTTCATCTTCTCGCAGAGTCCATTGGTTTGGGGGTGATAGGGCGTTGTTCTTATCTTCTTGCAGCCATACAGGTTGCAGAACTCCTGGAAGACCTCCGCTTCGAAGGCTGGTCCTTGGTCCGTCAGCACTTGGTCCAGGTACCCGTGTGGGCGGCAGAAGTGCAGCTGGAAGGCTCTGGCTGCTGTCTGAGCCGTCAAGTCTTTGACAGGGACCACCACCAGGAACCAGGAGTAGTGATCAACGATGGTTAGGGCGTAGACATACCCGCTTCTGCTTGGAGCCAGTTTAACATCGTCCAGAGCGACCAGTTCCAGCGTCTGCCTGGTGAGGGAGGGAGTCTTCTCGCTGGCACGGTCCCTACTTCTTAGATTGCACGGGCCACAGTCTCTACACCATCTCTCAATGGCTCCTCTCATGCCTATCCAGTAGAACTGTTCACGCAGCAGGAACTCCAGCTTCTTCCATCTGAAGTGCCCTGCCCCATTGTGGTAGGCCTCCAGCACCATAGCTGCGTCCCGTCTCGGTACCACAACCTGCCAGATCAGTTCATGTGTCCGGGAATTGACCATTCTGCGGCACAACATCTCCTTGTAGAGAAACAGTCTGCTCTTTTCTGTCCACAGTTGCTTGGTCTCTTTCGGAGCGTCTGGGTCCAGGCGGGCGTCAACCTGGGTCAGCATCTCCTTCACCAGACGGACTGCGGGGTCACTGTCTTGCTTCTCTGCCCAGTTGTAGTGGGGTAAGGGGTTGAACGTAGCGGATCGCTGGCCCCTCACACGGTGGGAATACTGGGTAATCCCATGACGGTGGAACGCAGGGAGTTCGACCTCTTCCAGTTCTTAAGGATCTTCCCGTCCGTCCGGTAGGTTTGGCATCCTGGACAGGGCGTCCGCATTGCTATTGGAGCGTCCTGCCCGGTATTTGATCGGGAACTCATAATTGGACAGGCGGGCCATCTATCTCTGCTCCAGGGCACCCAGTCTTGCAGTGTCCAGGTGTGTCAACGGGTTGTTGTCCGTGTACACGGTGAACCTGGAAGAGGCAAGGTAATGCTTAAAATGTTCGGTTACCGCCCATACCACTGCCAGGAACTCTAGCTTGAACGAGCTGTAATTCTCGGGGTTTCTTTCCGTGGGTCGCAGTTTTCAGCTGGCGTAAGCAATTACCCTATCTCTCCCCTGCTGGATCTGGGACAGTACGGCTCCTAGCCCGATGTTGCTTGCGTCCGTGTGGAGGATAAAGGGCTGGCTGTAATCAGGGTACACCAGGATTTCATCCCCCGTGAGGGCCATCTTCAGCTGGCAGAATGACTCCTCTTCCAGCTTTTCCCATCTGAAGGGTGGCTTCTGGTTTTTGGCCTTCCTGGACTGGCCTATCAGGAGGTCCTGCATAGGAGCAGCCTTCTTGGTAAAACCGGGAATGAATCTTCGGTAGTAGCCTACCAACCCGAGGAACTGCCGCACTTCCTTTATGCTGGATGGTCTTGGCCAGTCCTTAATCACGGTGATCTTGTCAGGGTCGGGGACTACTCCGTCAGCACTCACCACGTGTCCCAGGTACTGTACCTTTGGCTTCAGTAGATGACACTTTGAGGGTTTTACCTTTAGGCCATAGTTTGCCAGGGCTTCAAACACTTCTGCCAGGTGTTCCAGATGGTCCTCATAGGTCTTGGAACAGACGATGACATCGTCCAGGTATAATAGGACCGTCTCGAAGTTCCGGTGTCCCAGACAGCATTCCATCAACCGTTGGAAGGTTCCTGGTGCGTTGCAGAGCCCGAACGGCATACAGTTAAATTCGCTGAGTCACATCAGGGTGGTGAATGCGGTCTTCTCCCCGTCCGCCTCTGCTACAGGAACCTGCCAGTACCCGCTAGTGAGATCCAAAGTAGAGAAGAAGTTAGCAGATTTTAATGCAGCTAAGGACTCTTCTACCCTTGGTAACGGGTACGCATCTTTGTGTGTGATACGGTTGACCTTCCTGTAGTCTACACATATTCTCATGGTGATGTCTTTCTTTTTCACTAGGACTAGTGGAGCTGCCCAGGGGCTAAAGCTGTCCCTAATTACCCCAGCCTCCTTCATGTCTTTTAGCATCCCCTTGGCTTGTTGATAGTGTGCAGGGGGTACGGGTCGGTATCTCTCCTTTATGGGAGGATGGTCTCCCGTGGGGATGTGATGTTCTACCCCCTTTACTCGCCCGAAGTCCAGCGGGTGTTTACTAAACACTTTCTCGTACTCTTGAACCACCCGATAGACTCCCTGTTTTTGGTGTGAGGGAGTAGAGTCAGTACCCAAATGCAGTTGCTGACACCAGTCCTCCATTGGTTTCTTAGAGCCATTACCTTCCTCTGGTTGAGATGGAGGCAAGGGTTCCACAGCCTGTACAGAGTTCTGGTTGATGGTGAACAATTTGGCTAGCGTGGCATACCGGGGCAGGTATACTTCTCTCTCCCCGATATTTATGATGCGGACGGGCACCCTCCCATGGCGTACATCGACCACCCCCCGTGCTGTCAAAATGGTGGGCCTACTGTCTGAGTAGATGGGTTCTACCATTGCTTGGTAGTCTCTACCTCTTAGACCAATAGCTGCCCGGCACCAAATCATCATCTCACTTTTCGGGGGCATGGCAATAGGGAACGGGTCACACATTCTCACGCTACCAATCTCACCACCAGATAGTTCCACCTGTTGCCGTTTCATCAGTGCCCGGATCTCTTTTTGGAGGACACGCTGCTGGCTGGAACTGGCGTTCTTGGCAACCTGTTGCAAAATAAGAATCACCTCTGCAAGACAGTTTTCGATTATGTTAGTACCTAGGGTTATTTTTGGGTGACTCTCGCGACGGTCAATGTCCACAATGATCAGTCCTTGTGCCGGCAGTTCAACCTTACCGACCTTGATGGTCACCTCTTTAAATCCTATCTGTGGCACGGGCTGACCATTGCTGGCGATAATGCTCAGGTCGTCATCTGGGTAGCGGGTTATGTCCGAGTCATTCCAGTACCGCTTGAAGAGCACGTACGGGATGGTAGTCACCTGTGACCCAGTGTCTAGTAGGGCACTCATAGGAATGCCATCCAGTACCACAGGCAAGACCGGACGGCCCCCTACGTATTTATCACGCCAGTTTGATGGGCCTGATGATCTTATGCCTGGGGGTTGGCCCTCTACCCCAGGTTGTGCCCGTTTAAATGACAGTACCTTGCCATATGTCCGGGTTGATTGCAGCGGCGGCAGATGGGTTGTCCGTCCTCGTTGTATCGGTCGCTGGGTCTTCCTCTGGCCGGTGGGGTCCTCCTCAGTCGGCTCCACGGGACGTCCTCCGGTCCGGATGCCAGCTGGATCTTTTCTGGAGAAAAGACCTGTAAAGACTGCACAGTTCTGGTTAGCGCGGCAACGCTCTTAGTCAGCTCTTGGACCTGATGGTGCAGGTCTGTAGCCAGGTTATTGTTCAAAGCCTGGGCATCAGCTCCCACAGGCCCTGCAGACAAGGGCGCCGCGTCCTGGTGATAAGTGATAGCAGGGCGCCTGTGGGTCACAGCGTCACCTGGTGCCGGTTCTCGGAGCACCCGGATGGCTCTGTCCTTGAACTGTGCAAAGTCCAGGTCAGGGTCCTGTAAGGCCATTGCCCGCAACTGGGTTCGGTGGGCATTGCACAGTAGACCCTCAATAAATTGTTCGGTCAACAGCTTGTCTTCATTCCCCACACTGTCAGGGTCTGCCTGCTTAATGGCTCTCAGGGCCTCTTGTAGGTTTAGAGCATAGTCTCTTATACTTTCGTGTGCCCGTTGTTTGCACTCGTAAAATCTGAGTTTTATTTCGGCTGAGGTTCGGGTATCAAATGTATCTTTCAGCCGGGCTAGTATTCTCTGACAGTCCTCTTCTTCCTAGGTGGCCAGGACTTTACTTCCCTTTGGGCTGCCCCGATTAACTGGGCCACCAGGATGCTCACTTTTTGCTCTTCCGTGAGGGGGTATACCTGGAAGAGGCTATCCAGTCTTTCCCTAAAGTCACTTATGGTATGTGACTCCCCTGAGTACTGGGGTAGCCTGGTTGCCCCTGGGATATAGGGCATGGTGAATGGCATGACCGCAGCAGTGGGTGCGCTGGCGGCCGGTGTGGCGGTGGAGCTCCCCTCAGTATCCGACATACTCCTTCCCCCCTAGTGGACCGTGGACTACCTTGCGATACTCTTCTTCTGTAGGCCGCGGCTCCGCAGTCGATCGTCGGGGTCGAGGACCTTGCGTCACGCTCCTGTGACGTTAGCGTCTCTTCCTCTCCCTTCCAGGACCTTACGCAGCATCAGTGCGTGGGGCGGAGCTTCGGATCTTGCGCGCCTTCGGCATTCACGCCCCTCTTCTTCCCGTGCGGCGTCCCGAAGATGGCGTCCGATGGCGGGAAGCGGCTGCAGATGGCAGGAAGACGGCAGAAGATGGCGGGAAACGACCCAAGATGGCGTCCGATGGCGGGAAACAACTCCGGACGGCGGGAAACTTCACCACAGTAAGTATCTCAGTCTCTGAAGGCGCGCAGTACCCGGTGGTAGCGGGCTGGTTTGAATCCTGCCGACTACACCAAAGTTGACGCGCCCCCTGGTCCTGTGTTGTGCAGGGAATACCCGGAGCCGGATCGCTGGGGGTTGTAGTCTCCGTGGCGCTGACCCGGTCCGTGCCCAGGGTGGTCAATTCAGTGGCAGTCTTATTAGTGAGATAATAGTCCGACTACGCCACCCGTGGATTGCGGTCAGCGGGGACCGCCGCTGCAAGGCAGACCGCTGAGGCCGGTATTGTGTGTGCAGCTAAGAACGGGATGACTCCCCACGGGAGGAGTATAGCCTCAGGGCAGTTACTGTGGATGATGGGAGTGATGGTGCACGAGCGCAGCAGGAATAACTCAGAGTCCGTGCAGTGCAGTTCAGGGTCTTTACTGATGTTATAAAGCAGACCCTCCCGGGAGTACTGGCTAGTAGTAGAGGCCTGGTCAGTCTGAGAGCTAGCAGGATCTCCCCTGGCCAGGTGGAGTTGTAGGCCTCCCCGTCTATCTGTACTCTTTCCTGGCTACCTTGCTGTGTGCAGGTAGAAGTAGCCCACGTCCCTGAGTATACCGTGTGGTGCTCACCCATACGGCCGGTGACTTGGGGCCTTCTGTTAGCCTCCGCTTCACGATGGCGGTGCTGGTCCCTTGCTTGTGACCGTGCCTCTTGGCTTCTCTGCCAGAGGACCTGGAATCCCCTGCCGGTTGGATTCTGCTGCTGGACCTTTGTCTGGAACTGTCTCCAGGCTCTGACTGACCTAATCCCGCCCCAGACCCAGTTTATAAGGGCAGATTCCTCCCCTCCCAGGTCTGGGCGGGCGGTGTTGCATGCTTAGGGCTCCTGACCAGAGAAACCTCCCACTTGCTCTCAGACATAATATTTCTATTATTGTGGTAACCAGACCCCTGGGGTGCCACAGCTTCACTCAACCAATAACCATGAGTGGAGAAAAAGTTTTTTTTGTTATCATTCATATTCTCTGAAACAAGGCCAAGAAAGAAAAAATTCTGCCAGGGTATGTAAACTTTTGAGGACAACTGTATATGCAACTGTGCAAATGGTGCCGTGTCCTTGCATTTTTTCAATTTTAAGCCATTTGTGTGAGATTTGCGAGGATCTTGATTAGCAAGATGGTGTCAGTAGCTCTGATCCAATCTGTCCATGCTATCTTTTTTAAATTTACCGGTGACCACTTGTTTAACATACAGAAATATTTAACTTGTTGTACTGCACTATCTTAACTAATTTTAAATATCATTGAACAAGTGGAAAATTACAATAAGTTATAATTTTTATCATCCTTTTTTTCTGAAGGGTACATTTTTTATTTGATCTAGTGATAATTAAAATTTCAGTTGTATTGTTCATTGGTGTTTTAATAAATTGTCTGAACCCCATGGTGTCACCTTGCCTCTTTGTCTCCAACATTCCCACTTCCTAAGCACCAGGGTTATTTTAATAAATGCACTTTCATATACACAATGGGAACAATCTTTCTAAAAGAAATAGTTCCATTTCAAAATGGTTTTTCTATGAACTCGTTGCGCCTACCAATTTGAACAGCATTTCATCTACAATCAGAATGTGTTTCTTTTCAGAGTGTATTGAAAAGGCATAATTGGAAAGCTTTTAATGTGCATGTGTAAGGGAGAGAAACAAAGAGGTAGCAATATATAATAAGGGTTTGGAACAGAGAGTAATTTGTGGGGGTGTAACAGGTCCCTGCTGTGTATCGGCTACACTACATTGCATGGAAAACTTGCTTTAAACCCATGATGTGCTGTGAATCGTGATTATGATTTGCTACCATATAACAGATTTTGTAATAAACTATTCACGAACGCCATTATCGATTTAATACCTATTTTAACTGCTGTAAATAGCAATACATTGGAATTTCGAAATGTTTTTCATAGCTAATGGCATGACCTGTCTGTGCTTATGTTGAAAATGTCTGAAATAAGAATATCTCTTTTAGTTCAAAGTCTTCATTTTATAAGTTCTGTACATATGACACAGTAGTAGCAAGCTTTCAGTATTCCATCCTTAAAAGAACATTTCCATGATTTTACACATTCATGGCATATTCACATGATTTTCTATTAATTTGTAAAAGGTTGAGAATCCACCTCAGCAACATACTGGAATAAAAAGTGAGACTGCACCGGTCTAATATTTAGGTAGATAGGAATACCTATTTGAATGCATGTTCATTTGAAAGGGTTTTCCTGGGCTTTTTTTCTTTCCTCTATGAACTTTTTAAGTTCATCATTCTGATTGACAGCCAGTTCCCTACAGTTAGGCAGCAGAGAACCGGTTGTAAATCAGCATGATGTCGGCAGTCACGTTCTGTCTACAAACCAGAGAAGAAGAGAAGCCGCTGCTCTGTTTATGTGACGTCAGTGGAAGCCGCTGAATTCCCGACAGCAGCGATCTGTGACCACTTTGTGCCGACAGACATCAGCGCTGCGCACAACAAGCAGGTTGTTAGCAACTACCTGCCTGTAAGTTCTTAGCCACGTAGTAAAAAAATTAAATAGCCCCTGATAACCCCTTTAAATGACAGGAATCAATGTCAAAGTAAAAAATATAGACTTTTTAGGAAACAAATATTTATATAAAGCTTGGGTACATATTTATTACAATGAGCTATTTTCAGGACATGAATGCAGTACAAGTACATTCTTCAAGTGTACTTGAAGTGTACTTGCCCGGGGTACTTGGGCAGTGTGGTCCTCTATCTAATAATGGCACATGGTTGGTATGATAACATTTTCATATATTGACCTTATCTGTAGGCACCAATATAGGGGATTCTCCCACTGCTTCTAGCTACATATACTGACAATATGATTGCTTTTTGAGTTGTAGCTATACTTATCCAGGGACAATCTATACTGGTATTATAATATGTTCTATATACAGTATATTCTATATTCCTTGTGAATTCTTTTTGATAAATAATCTCATACCTAAACCTACTTAATATTTCTACAATGGTATGAATTTTTTTAAGGGTAATTGTTTTGTTGTTTTGTAGTTGTGATTATATTGTATAATAAAGATTTTGATATTATTCATTAAAGAATTTGTCTCTACTTCATTATATTTTTTAATGTGGTGGTAAATATAGCATTATATATCATACCAAGGTGACTACCACCTCTATACTTAGGTTTCAAGGTAGGTAATATAATGGCTCAGTTTGGTGTTACTATGAAATAACCACACAACCTTTGCTTAACTTTAGGGGTGGACTTTTACATAAAGAAAATGCTTTTCTTTTAATAATATATTGTTTTACCTTAACTGAGTTGGCTATTTATAAATTGAAGAATGAAATGAAGATGCTGAAAAGTCTACATTCTGGGAAGCTATTAAAATAGTTCATAGTAAGCCTCAACAGCATCCACTGGTTGTAACTTTATAGGTTTTTGTGTCGTGTGTGGTCTCTGCTTCCATTTTCTGCTGCATACTGATAAGCTATAATAAGGTCTATAAATCACAACAGCTTCTTATAACAGAAGTCATTTTGACTCAAGAGACCATTCGTTCCATTACTTATGGATCTTTAAATGTATTCGAGGATCAACTATTCACTATTAACAGCTTGACCCACTACTATCTTATGAAAGACATAGACAGTCTATATCTTCATGTGGCTAAAATACTGTGTTTTAAATGTTACTACATCTGTCATTAGAGATGAGCAAAATGCATAACTGGGATTGAGATATTAAGATAAAAATGTTCTATAATTAGGAACAAAAGGTGTTTTCATTTGTGAACTAGGGAAACTGAGTATTTAAATGGCCCATCAGGCACATGACACAGGTGCAGTACATGAGTAAGCGTAGCACTGTTATGTCACTTCTGGAATAAAGAGGGACCTGTACACTAGTGTTGAGCCACCCCCGTAGTGTTCGAGTTCGGTTCGGTTCGTCGAACACCCGTGTGTTCGCCGAACTGTTCGTCGAACTGTTCGTCGAACACCTTCGAACACCGTTAAAACCAATGGCAGGCAAACAAAAACACATAGAAACACATAGAAAACACCTTCAAAGGTGTCCAAAAGCTGACAAACTGCTCAGAAGACACAACTAACACATGGAAAAGTGACAAGTACATATAGTCATGCAAAAATAAAAGAGGTGGAGGAGTAAAAGGAGGGGGAGACACAGATATAGGCATGTCATGCCCTTCTAAAATCCAAAAAGTGAGAAGCCGACACGGCCAGTCCGCTCCTGCCCGTGCCACCTCCGTGTCGCCGGGTTTGTGCCAGAGCCGCGGTGAACCCTGACGGCCAGCCCCCCTCTCCCAATACTGGTGCCTGTCCACTGGTGGGTCGAGCGAGCCCCCCTGTGGTGGAGGCAGCTCTAAGCTTTTTAATTTAAATTGTCTCTCTAATTTGAATGAATACACTTTAAATCCATTTACAAGGATCTATTGGAGGGCAAGTCTCATGCCAGCAGCCGCGGTAATTCCAGCTCCAGTAGCGTCCACTAAAGCTGCTGCAGTTAAAAAGCTTTTATAAGGATCGAGCTCGGCTGTCCACCGCAAGGCATCCTACTGCCAGTCCCAGCCCCTATGCCTTGGGGTGCCTCCTGATGCTCTTCACTAAGTATCCCATGGTCCCGAAGCATTTCCTTTGAAAAAATTAAGTGTCTAAACTACAGGTGGTGTAGCTTGCTTAACAGCCGGGATAATCCGCTGACTAGCAGACACTGCTACTAGGCACAAAGTATTTCCTGGGCTAGATGCAGTTAAAAATTTGTAATTAGATACTCTCATTGGATGCTGAGAAAGCATTCCATAGAGTCTCCTGGCACGCCATATATGATTCTCTTAAAAAGCTTGGGGTAGGGGTCTAGGGGACCCTTTTATAGCCAAAATCACGGCCCTGTATTGCAATACGTCACCTAGGCTGAAGATAAATGGAGCTGTAGCACCCTGAGGGCTCGGTTGCTACAGACGTATTGCACCTCACCCAGAGGTGTGATATCTCACTCTCAGGTAAGGATGGAGTGTGGATCAGGACCCGACACCTGCATGCATTACACCACATTGCCGTGGGGCAGGGCGACCAATATGCCCCTGAGATGGGCACGACAGTCCCTGTCCCTGGCTGGAGTGGGGGGAGGGAACACTGAGGAAGGGGAACCCTGTAGTGCAGGAGCAGGGAGGAAGCAGTTCCTGGGTGCATTGAGAAGGGAGTATAAAAGGTGGGCACCATCTTAGTTCAGTGCAGAGAAGTCTGAGCAGAAGTGGCAGGGAGCAGGGGCTCTGCATGAGCTCTCCTCCGGAGGCGGGCCTAGTAACAGAGGCCCAGGCCTGGAAGAGGGAGAAGGAAGGAAGAGGAGCGGAGAAGGCTCCAGGAACGAGGAACGAAGGGATCCCAGGGGTGCGGACGGGCGAGTCGCCACCGCACGCCCGAATCCACCTGCGTGGAGGGGTCAGGCCAAAGGGGGAGACCGGTCCCCGAACTAGTGGAGGCAGGAAACGACCCTCAGCTAGAAACCGGAGGCTCTGACATTTTATGTGGCGCAGCCCCTCGCTACACCCGCTAGGAAGGCACCACATAGGGTCAGGGAAACTGGCGCCAAGTTTACCAAGAGGAGGCCCGAGGCAGCCGGACAGAAGTGTTGGTAAGAAAGGCCAGACAAAGGACACACAAAGGGGGTCCTGTGAAGTGCTCCAAAGTTATCTGGGAGTTGTCTGAGCCCCTCACCTGGAGAGCACAGTACGACGTGGGCAGCCGTTACCTGCAGACGTGGTCTGGATAATAAGAACTGTGAGTAAAGGCCCTGGACTGCATCACTGACTCCGTGTCGTTACTGCTGCTGCCCTGCACCATCACCCCCATCCTCCGCATACACTGCCCTGAGGCTATACTCCTCCCGTGTGGAGTTATGCTACGCTCTGCTGCACCCACAACACCAGCCTCATCGGTCTGCCCTGTAGCGGCGGTTCACTCTGACCGCAATCCACGGGTGGCGTAGTCGGACATTTAAACATCAAAACCACATAAATAGTTCTGCCACTGGTTTGACCGCCCTGAGCCACGGAACCGGGTCGCCGCCACGAAGACTACAACCACCAGCATCCACCAAAAAGGGTCCGGCTCCGGGTGTCCCAAGGCCCAGGGGGTGTGTAGCACCCTGAGGATTCGGCTGCTACAGGAGTATTACACCTCAAGCCAGAGGTGTGGTATTCCACTCCCGGGTAAGGATGGAGTGTGGAACTGAGCTCAGTAGGCTGCATGCACTACATACATCCCATTTCCGGGGGACAGATCAATGGTACTCCCACTAGAGAAATGTGCAGGTACGACAGTGTCTGTCCCTGGCTGGAGTGGGAGGGGGGTGGAACATCCCAGTAGTGTAGGGGCAGATAGGGGGAGCAGTCTGGGTAATGCTAGGAGCTCATTGGGTGCTGGTCACCTGAGCTCACACATCGAGGGAGTATATAAGGTGGGAACCATCTTAGATCAGGGTCAGACAGGCAGACAGTTACCAGTCAGTCTTTTTGCAGAGTCAGAGGAAGAGAGCAGAGGAGAAGAGCAGCTCCAAGGCCAAGAGAGAGAGAGGAGAAAGAAGGACCCAGAGGGGGAGAAGAGGGAACCCCAAGAGCCCAAATACAACCAGAAGGGTGAAGGGTTGGCGCAAGGGTACCGGATCCCAAGCTGGTGGAGGGCACTAATCCTCAGCCAGAGACCGGAGGTCGTGGGCAGGATCTGCCACGACCCCCCACTAAATCCACCCGGAAGGCAAACCAAGCATAGGGTCAGGGAACCCAGAGACAAGGGTTTTACCAACAAGAGGCCCGAGGGAGCCGGACATAGGTGGATCCCTGGTGGGGAAGGCCAGAGAGAAGGAACGTCAGAAAGGGAGCTCAGGATCACGCTCCAGAATTACTTGGGAGTTGGCCGAGTCCAGGACCTGGTGGATGCAGCACGGCTCGGGTGGTCACTCAAGGCCGGAGTGACCAACACAAAAGCAGTAAGTAAAAACCCTGAACTGCACAGCCCGACTCTGAGTCTCATTACCATCCTCACTGCACCTCCACAACCACCATCCTCTGCAACTGACCCCCTGATGCTATACCCCTCCCGTTGGGGGTTATACTACCAGAGCTGCACAAACACCACCAGCCTCAGCGGACCCTTCTGCAGCGGCGGCCGTATTGACCGCAAATCAACGGGTGGCGTAGTCGACACTAAAGAACATCCAGCAACATCTGTAGGACTGCCACACACTGAGCTTGACACCCTGGGCACGGACCGGGTCACCGCCACTCGGAGACTACAACCCCCATCTGATCCGGCTCCGGGTATTCCCCAAACAGCACTGGCCCAGGGGGCGCGTCAACTTTGGCGTAGTCGGCAGGATCACGTGCCCGCAACAACCGGGTACTGCGTGCCTGAAGAAAAGTTCACCGTTACCTCAAAAAGAAGTCTCCCGCCGGTTCCGGAGGGTCCCCGCCAACGGACCCCATCACAGGTCGATTCCCGCCGGTTGTCCGCCATTTGCAGCTTTTTCCCGCCATCCATGGAGTTTCCCGCCACTGGGAGACGATTCCCGCCATTTCCAAAGATTTCCCGCCTTGGAAGAGCGGACGCCATTATGGGCGTGCCAGAGGGTGGCAAAAGGCCACCTCCCATCGTGGGCCAGGTCGAAGAATGGCGCCAAAAGCGGAAACCGCGCCCACCAACAGAGACTGTGATGCTGGAAGTGTCCATCAGCGTGAGAGAACTGCCCCTGGAACTGAAGTTGCCCCGGGACCACCCTCAATGTGGGCGGAGACAGAACAAAAGAAAGAAGATGGGTGCCGCCTGGAGGAGTCTGGAGAGAGCGCACCCGGAGACAAGAAGTCTGGAGAGGAGTCCAGAGAGAACACACCCGGAGATGGAGGGAGAGACAGGCAGCACCGACCCAGTGGTCAGGAGCCTGCTGCAAGCAACAACCCCACTAGGCTTAGTGGAGATGCTAGCACAGCTCCCCCGAGACCGGGAGTGTGCACAGACCGCGCTGGAGGGCCTCGCACGGAGGATGGCCCGGGTGCAGCGGGAGACGTTGGCGGAGTGGAGCCGAGAGATGGCCCAGCAGACTGAAACCCATCAGCGGAGCACGCCACCCGAGACGAGGAGACAGACCGCCTCTGAGGATGGTGCAGGAGGACTCAAGGCCGGAGACGGCGCCGAGAAGGGAGCTGAACGGACGGAGGCAGGTAAAGGGGACGTCTCTACCCCGAGCCGGGAAACCGCGTGCCTGCCCCAGCTCCCCGTCGCAGAGCCCGAAGTTCCTCCTGCCGTGCCCGTCGCTGCATCGTCACCGTGCCAGACTAGGCCTCAAGTAGAAGCCGCGGCCGCGACCCCTGTGACGTCACGCGCTTCGACCCTGAGCGCGGCAAAGCAGGAAATACCATCGGCCTGGTCGCAAGGCCTAGTACACCCGGGCGCCGCAATTCCAACAGCGCCCCCTACCTCCGCGGAGCCACCGGCCTGGTCGCAGGGCCGAGTAACCACGGGCGCCGCCGTTCTTACGGTGCCCTTTTCCTTTAGGGTGCCCCAAGCCTGGTCGCAAGGCCTGGTCAATCCGGGCGCCGCTACCACCACAGCGCCCATAACATCTAAAGTACCGCACCTGGGTGAAGACCTGTTCGCCCAGCATACGTGCCCGGATGGGCAGCCCTTCATATGGCCCCAGGAGTACTATGAATTGGAACTCCAAAGGGCGAGGCCCCTGTGTGAGCCCCTGATTCCGGCTCCGAAGCCCGCTAGGAGGACCCAGCCCCCGCTAGAGGAGGCACAGTTTGAGTGGGACCCCACCGGAGAAGACCTCATGGGGTTCACTCAGGAGACTCGGGCGGCCGCAGCGGAGCGTGCAGAGTGCTGCCGGCAGCAGCTCGAGGTCTTCGAGAGGGAGCGGAGAGAGAGGCGGGTCCGGGAACAGCAAACGCAGATAAGGAGCGCGGAGCAGAAGAGCCGGACCAGGAGAGATCCCCGTGCAGCGCATGGTCCCCGTACCACCGGGACTGTGATAAAATTCAATATGCAGCACGGATGGGGCTTTATTAGAGACCATCATACCCCCGGCGACGTCTTTGTAACCCGCAGAGACGTAGAAAGCCATCTGCCGGAGGGACACAGAGGTCGTGACCTTTATGTAGGGGACGAGGTCACCTTCACCCGGCACAAGTGTGCCAAAGGACCCTACGCCCTCCATGTGCATCGCCTGACGGAGGAGGAGCTGCGGTGTGAGGAGGAGTAAGAGGGCCCGGACGGGTCTGAAGAATCTAAAGAAGGAGCAGGAGGACGCCGTCGTTGAAGTACGGTAGAGAGAGACTGTAAATAGTTACCCGTCGGGGTACCAGAACTGTTGCTGAGTTAAATATGTTCCCCGTTGGGACAAAGAGTGAACTTAAACCCGTATGTCCCTTATCCCTTAACAGCCATCCCTTTTTCCCCGCTGGCCGAGGACTGAGAGCGGCCATATCCCCCTTGTATATAGTTGCGCCTCCTAAGGCGCCCCCTACTGGTTTTATAGGAAACCGTGTTTCTAAAAGAGACTGTCGCACTTTACCCGGTCACAAGTTGCACCGTGGCCGGAGGAACAAGAATGTTTCTAATGAGAAGTTTTATATGAAAAGTTTTATGATATATATATATGAGGTTTTATATGTTATGTTGTTATGAAAAAAAAAATTGTATGTTTTGAAGTTTTATTCTCTTACAGCCCGAGGACGTGCTGTGATTTACCAGGGGGGAATGTAGCACCCTGAGGATTCGGCTGCTACAGGAGTATTACACCTCAAGCCAGAGGTGTGGTATTCCACTCCCGGGTAAGGATGGAGTGTGGAACTGAGCTCAGTAGGCTGCATGCACTACATACATCCCATTTCCGGGGGACAGATCAATGGTACTCCCACTAGAGAAATGTGCAGGTACGACAGTGTCTGTCCCTGGCTGGAGTGGGAGGGGGGTGGAACATCCCAGTAGTGTAGGGGCAGATAGGGGGAGCAGTCTGGGTAATGCTAGGAGCTCATTGGGTGCTGGTCACCTGAGCTCACACATAGAGGGAGTATATAAGGTGGGAACCATCTTAGATCAGGGTCAGACAGGCAGACAGTTACCAGTCAGTCTTTTTGCAGAGTCAGAGGAAGAGAGCAGAGGAGAAGAGCAGCTCCAAGGCCAAGAGAGAGAGAGGAGAAAGAAGGACCCAGAGGGGGAGAAGAGGGAACCCCAAGAGCCCAAATACAACCAGAAGGGTGAAGGGTTGGCGCAAGGGTACCGGATCCCAAGCTGGTGGAGGGCACTAATCCTCAGCCAGAGACCGGAGGTCGTGGGCAGGATCTGCCACGACCCCCCACTAAATCCACCCGGAAGGCAAACCAAGCATAGGGTCAGGGAACCCAGAGACAAGGGTTTTACCAACAAGAGGCCCGAGGGAGCCGGACATAGGTGGATCCCTGGTGGGGAAGGCCAGAGAGAAGGAACGTCATAAAGGGAGCTCAGGATCACGCTCCAGAATTACTTGGGAGTTGGCCGAGTCCAGGACCTGGTGGACGCAGCACGGCTCGGGTGGTCACTCAAGGCCGGAGTGACCAACACAAAAGCAGTAAGTAAAAACCCTGAACTGCACAGCCCGACTCTGAGTCTCATTACCATCCTCACTGCACCTCCACAACCACCATCCTCTGCAACTGACCCCCTGAGGCTATACCCCTCCCGTTGGGGGTTATACTACCAGAGCTGCACAAACACCACCAGCCTCAGCGGACCCTTCTGCAGCGGCGGCCGTATTGACCGCAAATCAACGGGTGGCGTAGTCGACACTAAAGAACATCCAGCAACATCTGTAGGACTGCCACACACTGAGCTTGACACCCTGGGCACGGACCGGGTCACCGCCACTCGGAGACTACAACCCCCATCTGATCCGGCTCCGGGTATTCCCCAAACAGCACTGGCCCAGGGGGCGCGTCAGGTGCGTCAGAACATTTTCATCACCTTTCACAATCACCAATGGGACAAGGCAGGGATGTCCTCTGTCCCCTCTCTTATACATCCTAGTGACGGAGCACCTGCTCTCATCAATTCGCCATAACCCCAATATTAGGTGGATTGAGGTGGGAGGCACTGAGTACAAGTGCTCTCTATTTGCTGATGATGTCCTAGTATATATCACTCAATCACATATATCCATCCCTGCTGTTATGGCTGAAATAGATCACTTTGTTACATGGTAAAATTTTAAAATCAATGCAGCGAAGTCTGAGGCCCTCGATGTCTCCCTCCCCAAATCCATATAGGATTCCATCCAGTCCAACTTTCCCTTTGCCTGGCCCTCACAGGGTATCAAATACTTAGGAATTCCTATTCATAGAGACCTCTCCCATCTATGTTATCTTAATTTTGGGCCCTTTATTGAACAATTCCATACAGACCACGGTTGGCAAGTTAGAACTGTAAGATTCACTACGTGAACCACTGGTGTTTTGTGGAAAAGCACATGTACACTGCGTTCCAAATTATTATGCAAAAAGTGTTTAGGAGTGATAAGGGAAGAATTTGTTTGTTTGTCAGTTAAACTCATTGATGGTGATGTGTGTCAGGGCTCTTTATATCACTGTAAGCAATTGCAGACACCTGTGCTAATTAGTTTGGCAGGTGTGTCCAATGAAAGGCAAGACTACTTAAGAAGGCTCTCTCACATTATTAAGCAGCCTACATTTTCTGCCAAAATGGGAAAGAAAAAGGATGTGTCGGCTGCTGAGAAGCAACAAATTGTGGAGTGTTTAGGTCAAGGCATGACTACAATCAACATTGTGCGATGATCAGGATGAAGTGTCTTGGCAATCAAGAAGTATGTAGCTGATTCACAGTACACACGTGTGCATGCTGATAAGGGCAAATTGAGGACTCTTTCCCACAGGCAATTACGTCAGGTTAAAAGAGCAGCGGCAAGAAAGCCTTGTCATAGCAGCAGACAAGTTTTTGAAGCTGCTAGTGCCTCCAACGTCCCCCGAACAACAAGATGCAGGGTCCTTCAGAGGTTTGCAGCTGTGCATACGCCATCCTGTCGACCTCCTCTATCCACTTCACACAAGCAGAAACGGCTCCAGTGGGCCAAACATTACATGAAGACTGATTTCAAAACTGTTTTGTTCACGGATGAGTGCCGTGCAGCGCTCGATGGTCCAGATGGATGGAGTGGAGGATGGCTGGTTGATGGACACCCCACGCAAACACGGCTACAGCGCCAACAAGGAGGAGGTGGAGTAATGTTTTGGGCTGGAATCATGGGGAGAGAGATTGTCGGCCCCTTTAGGATCCCTGAAGGCGCTAAAGATGAACTCCATAATGTATGTGGATTTTCTCAAACAGCACTTCCTGCCATGGTTCAAGAAGAAGAACCGTGTATTTCACAGCAAGATCATTTTTCTGCATGATAATGCACCATCTCATGCTGCACATAAAACATCTGCATCTCTGGCTGATATGGGCATAAAAGGGGACAAACTTATGGTGTGACCCCCATGCTCCCCTGACCTCTACCCCATTCAGAACCTTTGGAGCATCATTAAAAGGAGTGTCTATGATGGCGGGAGGCAGTTCACATCTAAGCAACAGCTCTGGGAGGGTATTCTGTCCTCATGCAAAACAATTGAAGCAGAAACCATCCAAAACCTGACAAATTCAATGGACGAGAGAGTTCAGAAGCTCCTTTCGAACAAGGGGTCCTATGTGAAAATGTAACATCACCTACAATAAAGTTTTGAGTTGAAAACTGTTTGATTTCAGTTTCTAACAACCTGCTAATGCTTATAATTTCAAAAATGACCATTTTTTTGGTCTTTATTAAAATGAAAAGGTTGATCGAAAAGTTTGGGGGATCTAAGAGTGTGGCAACCCAGTAGTCATGATTACTTCGAATTCTGACAATATGAGGGTCATGCTGCAGGTAGTGCAGCAAGAAGGCACTTATGTGTCTTGCGCATCTTGGAGCCCCAAAATTATTTTCCGGGCTAGATGCAGCTAAAAATTATTTTTAATTTTAAATCTGGTGGAGCTTATTATAGATGGCCTAATAGGATCAGTGCTGCACACTGCTACAAAGCCCAAATTATTTTTCAGTCAAGATACAGATAAACATGATTAGTAATTTGAAAGCTTAAAACGGTTGGTAGGGTGATTTTAACCAATCATCAAGCTTTTACTCTCCCCAGGATGACACAGGGGTAGAAAAGTCGTTTCGGATCCATGATTTGTTCATCTTTATGAACGTGAGTCTGTCTACATTATCAGTGGAGAGCCGCGTGCGCTTATCTGTCAGCACACCACCAGCAGCGCTGAACACACGTTCAGACAGAACGCTGGCTGCGGGGCATGACAAGATCTCCAAGGCGTAAGTGGCTAGCTCCGGCCATTTATCCAGATTGGAAGCCCAAAAAGAGCAAGGGTCCAGTGACACAGTCGTGGCTTCAATGTTTACTTGGAGATACTCCTGTACCATCGTCTCTAGGCGTTGACTATGTGTCAGACTTCTTGTCTCCTGTGGCCTTGCAAAGGATGGGCTAAAAAAGTGGTGAAATGATTCCGCAAAATTGATGTTACCAGCAGATACTGTGGTTCTGTTACGGTTTGAGTGCTGAACACTTGACGGTCCCACGGTTGGCAAGTTGGAACTGTGAGATTCACTACGTGCACCACTGGTATTTTGTGGAAAAGCACATGTAAGATTCTGCAACAGTCTCTGCTGATACTCCTGCATGCGTGCATCCCTTTCTATGGCAGGAATAATTTCTGCAAATTTACTTTTGTACCGGGGATCTAACAGTGTGGCAACCCAGTAGTCAGGATTATTTCTAATTCTCACAATTCGAGGGTCATGTTGCAGGTAGTGCAGCAAGAAGGCACTCATGTGTGTTGCGCATCCAGGAGCACCAAGTCCCTGTTGTGTTGGTGGCGAGGTAACAATCATGCTTCCTTCCTCTGTCCTCTCCCCCCAACCTCGCACAACAGAAATGTGATCAAGGTCTCCCTCATCTGATGAGTCTTCCATCAGTTCGTCCTCCACTTCTTCCTGGGCTCCTGCACCTTCCTCACTAGTTTGGCTGCTACCATGCGCCCTGGTAAAACCATCTCCCCCACCCTCACATGCCTGCCGCCTTGGTGCTGCCGACCGTCTGGACCTTGCAGATGTTAGCCCTTCCGCATACAACTCCTCCTCCTCTACTTCCTCCACCTCCTCTTGTGCCACCACCTGACTCCGAATTCTGTTTAACATGTGCTCCAGCATGTAAATCACCGGAATAGTCATGCTGATAATGGCATCGTCAGCACTAAACATCTTCGTCGCCATTTCAAAACTGTGCAGAAGGGTGCATAGGTCCCTGATCTGAGACCACTCCTCCAGCGTGATTTGCCCCACCTCTGAATCTCGTTGGCCCAGGCTATACGTCAGAACGTATTGCACCAGGGCTTGTCGGTGCTGCCACAGTCGCTGCAACATGTGCAGAGTTGAATTCCACCGGGTAGGCACATCGCATTTTAGCCGGTGAAGTGGCAGGCCCAACGACTTCTGTAGAGATGTAAGTCTCTGAGCTGCGGGATGCGAACGGCGGAAGTGAGCACACAGCGACCGTGCCCTCTGCAGAAGGCCATCTAGTCTGGGATAGTGGGCTAAAAATTGCTGGACAACCAGGTTCAACACGTGAGCCATACAAGGCACGTGTGTGACATTGCCCCGGCGAAGGGCCGCACCCAGGTTTGCAGCATTGTCGCACACGGCCTTCCCTGGTTTCAGGTCCAGTGGAAACAACCATTCATGAAATTGGTTCTCCAGAGCTGACCACAACTCCTCAGCTGTGTGACTCACATTTCCCAGACATTTCAAAGTAAAAACCGCCTGATGACGTTGAGCCCTACTGCCAGCATAGTAAGGAGGTGTGCAGGATCCCTTCTGCGCAGTTAGAAAGCTTGTGGCATGACCAGACAGGCTTTGGGTGCAGGTGGAAGACCGAGAGGAGGTTGAGGAGGCAGAAGCAGTGGAGGAACTTTGACATAAAGAGGATTGACGCACAACTCGTGGGGACGGCAAGACTTGGACAGCAGCCCCTTGTCCTGCTGTCACCATAGTTACCCAGTGCCCAGTCAGCGACATGTAACGCCCCTGTCCATGCCTACTCGTCCAAGTGTCTGTGGTGAAATGCACCCTGTCACACACAGAGTTTCTCAAAGAAGCGGTGATGTTGTGTGCGACATGCTGGTGGAGCGCAGGCACACCTTTCTTTGAGAAGTAGTGCCGACTGGGCATCTGGTACTGGGGCACTGCGACGGACATAAGGTCTCGAAAATCCTCTGTGTCCACCAGGCGGAAAGGCAGCATTTCTGTAGCCAAGAGCTTGCAGATGGTGAAATTCAACCTCTTAGCTTTCTCATGGCAAGGAGGAAATGGTCTTTTACTTGTCCACAACTGAGGGACCGAGGGCTGGCTATTGTGCTTAGACGGGGTTGATAAGGGTGTCCCCGGCAAACTGCCGGTCTGTGAGGAAGATGCAGGCGGACATGTTAGGTTGCCTTGATCCAAAGGTGGTGCTATCGATGTCGGACAGCGCTCAACACCAGCTGGTGTTACCACCTCCAAAGAAAATGATGACCTGCCAATCACGCTGGCTGTTGCGGGTAAAGAGGTGGCAGGTCTGCGCCCCAAAACAGGTGTGACTGCTGTCCCCCCAGTCACAGAGGATGAAGAGGCCGCGGATGCACAAGATATGGCAGACGGTGGTTGGCCCGGCCGGCTAGGCCGCATTGTAGCACACTGAGCTTCCCACTGCAACTTATGCTTCATGTCCATGTGCCGGTTAATGCATGAAGTACTCAAACAATGTATTTTTTGGCCTCTACTTAGCTTTTGCTGACAAATGTTACAGATAACACGAGTTGGGTCATCTTTATCGATCTGAAAAAATGCCCAGGCTATGCAAGGCTTAGCACCCATGCGACCTGAAGAGCCACCACGACTTGTGGTGAGAGGCAGAGTTGTGTTTAGTTGTTGACGTGCTTCCAGTACTACGTCTCTGTCCAGGAAGGCGCAACCTGACCTCGTCGTCACTAGCATCTTCCTCCACCTCCTCTGCTGACCTCATCTCTTGGCTGACTGTGGGTTGACAGTAAGTGGGATCTCCAACCTCATCATCATCACCCTGTGCGTTATCACACCCGTCGTCCTCAGAGCCAACCTGTTCCTGCCCTGACAAAAAACTAAAGTTGTCGCTCCAATCAGGTATTTGAGTCTTATCATCGTCTTCCTCATTGTCTCCACCAACAGGAGTTACAGTTTGGGAATGAGGGTCTACATTATGGTCAGAACCTTCTGCGTCTGGTCCTGGATCCGACTCATAAAGATTCTGGGCATCAGTGCAGATCATTTCCTCGTCTGGATTCACAGAAGCGCTGGAGCCGACCTCTGATTCCCAGGCTATAGTATGAGTAAACAGCTCTGCAGACTCAACCATCTGTTCTACCTCATACTCAGACGGGCAGCTGGAGATTTGGGAGCTGTGAGGAAGCAAGTGCGATTGGGGTGACACCTTTGAGGACTGGAGTATTTGTGATGTTGAAGTTGATGTGGAGGAGAGCCCACTTAAAGGAGCACTTGATATCCGTTGAAGCACCTGCTGTTTTTGTGCCTCATCTGGAATTTGTAGCGATTGGCGTGGCCGTAAGAAAGGGATCTTATCACATTGTCCGCTAAAAGAAGTAGACATTTTAGTTTGGCTGGAAGATGGTCTTTCTTCTGCAGATGTTACTGTTGCTTTAACACCTACTCCACGGACACAACCTTTTTTCCCCTTCCCAACACGCCTATTCCCCTTTCCACCAGCAGCAGGCCTTTTTCCACTCATTTTGGTGGTTAACTAATTCACAACTCTGGAGTTGTTTGCACAAAAAAACAATGGATGGGAACCGAGCAGAGCTGAGTGGCCAAACTGTGGTATTAGGCCAAAACTATTGGCTGGGTTAGATGCAGAAAAAAAATATATTCAATTTGCAACCTGATGGAGGTCAGTATAGATGGACTAATAGAGAAAGTCCCACACACTGCTAGAAGGCCAAATATTTTTTCAGAGTTAGATGCAGATAAAAATTATTTTTAATTTGCAACCTGATGGAGGTCAGTATAGATGGACTAATAGAGAAAGTCCCACACACTGCTAGAAGGCCAAATATTTTTTCAGAGCTAGATGCAGATAAAAATTATATTCAATTTGCAACCTGATGGAGGTCAGTATAGATGGACTAATAGAACAAGTCCCACACACAGCTAGAAGCCCAAATATTTTTTCAGAGGTACTGTAGATGCAGATAAAAATTATTTTTAATTTGCAAGCTGATGGAGGTCAGTATAGATGGACTAATAGAGAAAGTCCCACACACTGCTAGAAGGCCAAATATTTTTTCAGAGCTAGATGCAGAAAAAAATTATATTCAGTTTGCAACCTGATGGAGGTCAGTATAGATGGACTAATAGAGAAAGTCCCACACACTGCTAGAAGGCCAAATATTTTTTCAGAGCTAGATGCAGATAAAAATTATTTTTAATTTGCAACCTGATGGAGGTCAGTATAGATGGACTAATAGAATGATGCTATGCCCAAAAGATTTTACTTCACTAGGTGCAGTAAAAAAATTGGTATTCTATACACAGGTGGTATATCTTGCAACACAGATAGGCTACTCCACTGACTAACACACTCTGCAATAGGCCAAAAAGGATTAGCTTTGCTAGATTCAGCCAAATGCTGTGAAAAAAACTTGCACAGCACTGGCACAGACCTGCCTGGCAAAAACTGATAGGAACTGATGTAACCTAGTCCTGAAAAGGACTGCAATTACAATTAGTCTTTACTCCCACAATCTATCTATTTAAGAGCACAGACCTGCCTGATAAAAGTCGTAGGAAATGCTGTAACCTAGTCCTTAAAAGGACTGCAATCACAACTATTCCCTACTCCCAAGCTATCTGTAGATTTGTGCGAAAATTGGCTTGAAATTAACAAGGTATAGCGCACACAGCAACAGCGGTGCCGTCTAACACGCAGCTGCAGCAGTGAGAAAATGGTGGCGACGGGGAAAATGGCTTGGTCTTATAGGGCAAGGACATGTGACATACACTGCCAATGACACATGCCCTTGCTTGTGTGAAAAACAGTAGTTCGCTCCGTGTGTGCGCTGCTGATAGGCTGACAGACTGCACCTCCCCACTGCAAATGCGGGAAAGAGAAAAAAAAATGGAGATCTTCATTATTCCTGCAGAGATCCATCCCCTGCCCCTCCCCCCACCCCGCTGTACACTCAAACTGCGTATTAACATTAATTTTCATCATTACTGAGAAAAAATCCAGTTATGATTTTGGTGCACGAACAGTTATCGAACATAACCTCGAACAGCCGAATTTTTCTCAAATCGTTCGTGTTCGCCGAACGGCTCGAACACCGCCCAAAACAGCTCGAATTTGAGATTGGCGAACAGTTCGAGTAGAACAACGCTCATCTCTACTCTTTACAGAGCCAATGAACATGCAGGGATTGCCAGCCAGTCACTGTAATGCCGCAGCCTTGTTGGTTGTGGGCATTACAGTGATTGGCTGGCCGCACAGCGTCACCTCGAGTATTTAAAACCGGGAGCCACCATCTTGGACACAGTCGCTCCGGATCAGACAGTGTAGGGAGAGTGCTGCTGAGCTAGGGAGAGATTTATACTGTGAAATAGGTAGTGTAGGGTCTCTAAAGCCTGCAAAATCAAACAAACAGTCCTTCTGAGGACTAATATCCATCCCAGATATTAGGCAGGCAGGCAGGCTGTATAGGAGACGCAGTGGTTACCAACAAACACTGCATTACAGTCCTGTGTGCTGCTGCTGCTGCTCAAATTGCTAGACTTAGCCCCAGGTCTCAGGGGCCAGGAAAAATCCTTTTTTTTTCATCTAAATCCTCTTTTTTTTTTTTCCCTCAGTTAGACTGTACAAATACCAATCTTATTAACCTTTTGGTATTTTTTCCCCAAAGAAAAAAAAATTGAGTGTGTCTGTGAGTGTTCAGACACAAATATATCTGTTTAAAAGAGTCTGGTGTAGGCGAGATAACTAGAACTGTGGTTTTGCAGTTCCACGGTTGAAATCTCTGTATTATCCACTTTTTTGCCTTTTTTCCATAAAAAAAACAGTTTGAGTGTCTCGGTGACTGTACAGACACAAATATATCTGTTTAAGAGATTCTGGTGTAGGCCAGAGAACAAGAACTGTGGTTTTCCTCTTCCACGGTTCAAATCTGGGTGTAATCCACCTTTTTGCCTTTTTTACATATAAAAAAAAACAGTTTGAGCTTCTCGCTGACTGTTCAGACACAAATATATCTGTTTAAAAGATTCTAGTGTAGGCCAGAGAAATAGTACTGTGGTTTTCCTCTTCCACGGTTCTAATCTCCTTTTTATTACCCTTTTGCCATTGATAGTGCGAGTGTAAGCTATTTTACTTCATTTACAATGGGCAAGGCGCATGGCAAGGGACATGGAACTGGATGTTCTGGTGATGGTGCGTGCAGAGGACGGGGCATTGGGCAAGGTGAAAATGGGCCACAACCAACAGCCACATCTTCTCGCTTCCAGTTCTTGACCGAATTACTAGGGAAGCACACAACAACACCACTATTGCCAACAGATCAGTGTGAACAAGTTATTAATTGGATAGCAGATAATACTTCCAGTCACCTGGGCACCACCACCTCCGGTCTGTCTTCCACACGGTCAAGTCTTAGTAGCCGTGAGTCTCGACCGCATACTCCTCCTCACCCTGATGCTCCTTCCTCCCACCATGCCGAGTGTCGTCAGACAGCAACTGATCCCACAGTTGGACACTCTGAAGAGCTGTTCACTGGGACATTTCTATATTTGGGCCCCTCGCCTGCTCCGCTTGAAGAGGTGGAAGAGGAGATCCCATGTAGCGATGGCCAAATATTTGAACAGCCACGCCCACAGGAAGGCGACGCTGGCAATTTGTCACAAGAGGTGGACGATGACGAGACACAATTGCCACGAAGTGAAGAGGAGGATCGTGGTGCGGAAGTGGAAGAGGAGGAGGTGGTGGATGATCTAGTAACTGACCCAACGTGGCAGGAGGACACGCAGAGCGAGGCCAGCAGCACACAGGGCGGGGGGGCTGAGTTCCCCAACAGGCAGGAAGAAGCAGTTTGGTGGCCACAGACAGAAGACGGGCAACCGTTCCCCGTAACACCAACACGAGGTACGTTGCCAGTACAACATGTACAGTTATATGAAAAAGTTTGGGCACCCCTATTAATCTTAAGCTTAATGTTTTCTTAAAATTGGTGTTTTTGCAACAGCTATTTCAGTTTGATATATGTAATAACTGTTGGACACAGTAATGTTTCTGCATTGAAATGAGGTTTATTGTACTAACAGAAAATGTGCAATCTGCATTCAAACAAAATTTGACAGGTGCATAAGTATGGGCACCCTTATCATTTTCTTGTTTTAAATACTCCTACCTACTTTTTACTGACTTACTAAAGCACTTTTTTTGGTTTTGTAACCTCATTGAGCTTTGAACTTCATAGCCAGGTGTATGCAATCATGAGAAAAGCTACTTAAAGTGGCCACTTGCAAGTTGTTCTCCTGTTTGAATCTCCTCTGAAGAGTGGCATCATGGGCTCCTCAAAACAACTGTCAAATGATCTGAAAACAAAGATTATTCAACATAGTTGTTCAGGGGAAGGATACAAAAAGCTGTATCAGAGATTTAACCTGTCAGTTTCCACTGTGAGGAACATAGTAAGGAACTGGAAGAACACAGGGACAGTTCTTGTTAAGGCCAGAAGTGGCAGGCCAAGAAAAACATCAGAAAGGCAGAGAAGAAGAATGGTAAGATCAGTCAAGGACAATCCTCAGACCACCTCCAGAGAGCTGCAGCATCAACTTGCTGCAGATGGTGTCACTGTGCATCGGTCAACTATACAACGCACTTTGCACAAGGAGAAGCTGTATAGGAGAGTGATGCGAAAGAAGCCATTTCTGCAAGCACGCCACAAACAGAGTCGGCTGAGGTATGCAAAAGCACATTTGGAGAAGCCAATTTCTTTTTGGAAGAAGGTCCTGTGGACTGATGAAACCAAGATTGAGTTGTTTGGTCATACAAAAAGGCGTTATGCAAGGCGGCAAAAAAGCACAGAATTCCAAGAAAAACACTTGCTACCCACAGTAAAATTTGGTGGAGGTTCCATCATGCTTTGGGGCTGTGTGGCCAATGCCGGCACCGGGAATCTTGTTAAAGTTGAGGGACGCATGGATTCCACTCAGTATCAGCAGATTCTTGACAATAATGTTCAAGAATCAGTGATAAAGTTGAAGTTACGCAGGGGATGGATCTTTCAGCAAGACAATGATCCAAAACACCGGTCCAAATCTACTCAGGCATTCATGCAGAGGAACAATTACAATGTTCTGGAATGGCCATCCCAGTCCCCAGACCTGAATATCATTGAACATCTGTGGGATCATTTGAAGAGGGCTGTCCATGCTCGGCGACCATCAAACTTAACTGAACTGGAATTGTTTTGTAAAGAGGAATGCTCAAAAATACCTTCATCCAGGATCCAGGAACTCAGTAAAAGCTACAGGAAGCGACTAGAGGCTGTTATTTTTGCAAAAGGAGGATCTACTAAATATTAATGTCACTTTTATGGTGAGGTGCCCATACTTATGCACCTGTCAAATTTTGTTTGAATGCAGATTGCACATTTTCTGTTAGTACAATAAACCTCATTTCAAGGCAGAAACGTTACTGTGTCCAACAGTTATTACATATATCAAACTGAAATAGCTGTTGCAAAAACACCAATTTTTATAAAACATTAAGCTTAAGATTAATAGGGGTGCCCAAACTTTTTCATATAACTGTAGGTCTTCCAGAGTCTGGAATTTTTTTAAAGACTCTGCTGAAGCCCCAAAAATGTCATTTGTACCACCTGCCAGGACAGCATCAGCAGGGGTGACAAAACTACCTGCTTGACCACCACCAGCATGATCAGGCACATGTCAGCAAAGCACCCAACTTTGTGGGGCGAACCCCAGGGTCCACGACCAGTGTCAGCGGGTGTCACTGTGGTGCCCCTGAGGGTTCAGTCGCCACAGGGGTACTGCACCTCTGAACGAGTTGTGGTATCTCCTCTCCCAGGTAAGGATAGAGTGCCACACAGAACCCCAACCGCACACTCAACACTACACCACTCCAGTTCTGTAGGGGGCCTAATGCACCATAGTGCTGCCCCAGGCCTGAATGCAGGAGTTGGGCGGAACCAAAGTTAGGGGGAACCACGTAGTGAGTGAGGGTGAGGAAGCATTTACCTAAGCACTTTATTAGAATTCTATATAACTGGAGGCCATCTTTATAACAAGTTCTTTGGTCGTGGGTCTTTGGGACGGCAAGTCAGCGCAAAGCTGCAGCCGGCTGAGGTTCCACGGTTCCTGGTCTCAGGCCTCGAGACGGGGGGTCGGGGCAGAGTTATAACCGGCTCTGTCCCCGGTCAGGGTCCAAGCAAGAAGGCCCAGGAGAGGAGCAGAGGAGATAGGCTCCACAGGTGAAAGGATCTCAGGGGGTGCGGACGGAGCGGAGTCACCACCTGCATACCTTATTCTGGCCCTGCCAGAGAGACCCTGCCGCAAGAGGGGGTACTGGTCCCAGATTATCTGACTTTGCACTTCATGTCTCTGTCGGAAAAGTCCGGAGGCTTATGTGGATCCCAAGGGGGTATGAATGGAGCGGAGTTGCCACCTGTATGCCCTAATCTGAGTTTATCCAGAGGGACCCGACCTTACACCATGTTCTCACCACTAGTCACCAAAAAGGGCACCCAGTCGGTCCGGGAGCTACACGTTACCCACAAGGGACATCACAGTACCCATACGGGACTCAGTGGGGGACACAAGGTGGAAGAAGTTCAATAAGAGAGGAACACACTAGAGCGGGGGTCCTGTCAAGCGCTCCTGAACTACCTGGAGTGTGCTGAACCCCACCCTGGCGGCCGCAGCTCGCCGTGTGACAGCAGAGAGAAGCTCTGAGCTGACAAAACACCACAATGAGTAAAGACTCGGATGACTTCAACTACTGCTCTGTCTGTTCTTTCCTCCGCGGTTCTGCACCCGCCAACTCTCTATTCTGCACCCTCTCTACACTGCCCTGAGGCCCCGCTCCACCTGTGGGGAGCTGCACCAACTAAGCTGCCTGAACACCGGCCTCAGAGGACTGTTGCAGCGCTGGTGATCCTCACCAGACACCACGGGTGGCGTCACGACCATTCCCCTATCCCATATAACTTCCCCCCTTCTTTTTAAGAGTGACCCCAGGGTACGGGCCCAGGAGCCATCCATCGCGACATCCCCAAAGATCAGGCAACAACAAGGCCTGGGCGCTGAGTCGTTCCCCTATCTTCTGGGCGCTTCATCTCTTCCTGGCGTCACGAACAGGATTTCGTGTCCGCGGCAACGGCAGAAATCTATACCCATTGCCACCGGGTACTGTGCGCCTTTCCTAAAGACTGTATTTCCACATTCAATGTGGCGCCCGCCCAAGAAGAATGGGTGTCATTATGTGCAGGGAAGACAACTTAAGACCTCCCATTGTGGGCCAGGTTCTCCAATCACACCAAAAATACAGACTGCCCCTTGCAACAGAGACTGTCCGCATAGTTGTGTCCGTTAAGACGGATGGGATGTCCCAAGGAGTGACCGTCTACAAGCAGCCACTTAACCGCCCCCGAAAGAGGAGGAGAGAGGGAGGGAGACAAGGTGTGGTCTGGGCAAGTCTAGACAGACCACCCCTGGCAGCTGCGATGGAAGGAGAACAGGATGTGCCCTCCGTCGCTGGCCCACCAGCAGCAACCTCCCTCACCCTGGACGGATACAGCATCCATTTAACAGCAGAGGAGGCCGGCTTCCTCCACGGTGAGACGCAGGACCTGACCCCTCGAGTTGAGGAGGCCCAGCGGAAAGCGGTCGCGGAATGGAGAGAGGAACTGCTGGGGAAGCTTGCGGCCCGACGCTAAGATACGTCGCGCCCTACCAGCGATGCCCCGGCCCAGGCGGAGAAGGAGGAAAACCAGGGGGCTGCGTGCAGCCCAGGAGCAGATAAGAAAGAAATCCCTTCCCCGGGTGCCACCGTTTGGAAGCAGTTACTAGCCCCGGAACCCGAGGCCCAAGCCGCCGCAGCCTCCAGAGGCCTGCTACCCCTCACGCTCCCGGAACCGTCAGCACCTGCCCTCGCCTGGGTGTACAAGCACCCGAACCCGGACTGGTCCGCGAAGGTGGAGGACCAACAGCGGCCCCCGTTAACGCCGCTGCCAGCACCCCCGGTTGCCTGCCCAGGAGGGGAGGAATTTAGATGGGACAACCAGGGGGGGGATCTAATGGGGTTTCCCCGGGAGACCCAAGCTGAAGCTTGACGGCGGGAGGAGTTTTGCAAAAGTGAGCTCCTCCAGCTAGAGAAGGAACGACATGTCCGGAGGGTCCGCTGTGAACAACTGGAGGTGCGGTCAAAAGCCGCTAAGGCCCAAGCCAGACAGGCGAGGCTTCCCGTCCCAGCCCCCGGCAGGAAGGACTTATCGTCTGGTTTCACCAGGAAGCAGGATGGGGCTTCATCCGCAGCCCCCAGTTCAAGCATGACGTTTTTGTTAACCGGCGGGACGTTGAGCCCCACTTGGAGCAAGGCCACCCCGACCGCAATCTCTACCCCAGAGACTTGGTCTCATACACCCGCCACCACGGTGTACGTGGGTGGTACGCCCTTGAGGTGCACCGGGTGTTTAAAGAAGATGCTCCCCCGCGCATTGACACGTATGACCGGTCAGGATCCGTGGGCAAGCACGAGCTGTACCCTGGTGGGGATACCTTCACTAGTGCGGCACCGGGAGCTGGACTTCCTTTACTCCCAGTTATTTGCTTTACTAAGACATTGTTCCTGCGGACAGTGAGCAGTCAACAAACTTAATTGTATATAGTTTGCACCTATTAAGGTGCCCCCTATTGGTTTTATATGCACAACACCAGACCTCAGAACAAAAACCTGTCTGGTGTGGCACAAGTGGAGGTCCAACTCGGGATCACCATGCCCTGCAGCCACCCTGGGGCCTACGTGAAGGGTTTGCTTTGGACAGGTCCCTCATGCTGCTGAACTTGCATTTATACAATATTTTCTATCGTTTTCTATATATAATGCCTGCAACGTTAAGAAAAGTGCCTCCCATAAAGGGAAGATGGTTATTGTTAAAAAAAAAAAGTATTTACATTTTTGTATGTCTGAAATATACCTTGTCTTTGCTCTATTGCAGCCCGCGGACGTGCTGTGTTTCCCCAGGGGGGAATGTGGCGCCCCTGAGGGTTCAGTCGCCACAGGGGTACTGCACCTCAGAGCGAGGTGTGGTATCTCCTCTCCCAGGTAAGGATGGAGTGCCACAAAGGACCCCAACCGCACACTCAACACTACACCACTCCAGTTCTGTAGGGGCCTAATGTACTATAGTGCTGCCTCAGGCCTGAATGCAGGAGTTGGGCGGAACCAAAGTTAGGGGGAACCACGTAGTGAGTGAGGGTGAGGAAGCATTTACCTAAGCACTTTATTAGAATTCTATATAACTGGAGGCCATCTTTATAACAAGTTCTTTGGTCGTCTGTCTTTGGGACGGTAAGTCAGTGCAAAGCTGCAGCCGGCTGAGGGTCCACGGTTCCCGGTCTCAGGCCTCGAGACGGGAGGTCGGGGCAGAGTTATAACCGACTCTGTCCCCGGTCAGGGTCCAAGCAAGAAGGCCCAGGAGGGGAGCAGAGGAGATAGGCTCCACAGGCGAAAGAATCTCAGGGGCTGCGGACGGAGCGGAGTCACCACCTGCATACCTTATTCTGGCCCTGCCAGAGAGACGCTGCCGCAAGAGGGGGTACTGGTCCCCGATTATCTGACTTTGCACTTCACGTCTCTGTCGGAAAAGTACGGAGGCTTATGTGGATCCCAGGGGGATTCGGACGGAGCAGAGACGCCACCTGTATGCCCTAATCTGAGTTTATCCAGAGGGACCTGGCCTTACACCACGTTCTCACCACTAGTCACCAAAAAGGGCACCCAGTCGGTCTGGGAGCTACACGTTACCCACAAGGGACATCGCAGTACCCGTATGGGACTCGGGGACACAAGGCGGAAGAAGTTCAAAAAGAGAGGAACACACTAGAGCGGGGGTCCTGTCAAGCGCTCCTGAACTACCTGAAGTGTGCTGAACCACACCCTGGCGGCCGCAGCTCGCCGTGTGACAGCAGAGAGAAACTCTGAGCTGACAAAACACCACAGTGAGTAAAGGACTCGGATGACTTCAACTACTGCCTCTGTCTGTTCTTTCCTCTGTGGCTCTGCACCCGCCAATGCTCTATTCTGCACCCTCTCTACACTGTCCTGAGGCCCCGCTCCACCTGTGGGGAGCTGCACCAACTATACTACCTGAACACCAGCCTCAGAGGACTGTTGCAGCGCTGGTGATCCTCACCAGACACCACGGGTGGCGTCACAAACATTCCCCTATCCCATATAACTTCCCCCCTTCTTTTTAAGAGTGACCCCAGGGTATGGGCCCGGGAGCTGTCCACCGTGTCATCCCCCAAGATCAGGCAACAACAAGGCCCGGGCACCGAGTCGTTCCCCCATCCCCTGGGCGCTTCATCACAACTGCTTCTTCCACTGTTGTGAGTGTAATAGAACCCCCTGTTGTGCATGCAAGGCAATCCCCTGTCCATACTGCCTGCAAAGGTGCCCCCTCCTCTCAGTCTTCACTTGTTATAGCAGATTCTCAAGAAACAGCATCAACGTCCACGTCCATGTCCCACCGCAGCGTTCAATTGTCCATATCCCAGACCTTTGAACGAAAGAGCAAATTCGCAGCCAACGCCCCACAGGCCACAGTCCTAAATTTGCACATTTCACGACTGCTTGCGTTGGAAATGCTGCCTTTTAGGCTGGTGGAGACGGAATCCTTCCGCAACCTTATCGAGGTGGCCGTCCCTCTATACTCAGTCCCCAGCCGACACTATTTTGCCGGGTGTGCCATCCCCGCACTACACAAGCACGTGTCCCAAAACATCTGCCGTGCCTTCAACAACGCAGTTACTGGGAGAGTACACCTGACAACGGACACGTGGACAAGTGCTTGAGGCCAGGGATGGTACATCTCCCTGACGGTACACTGGGTAAACATGGTGGAAGCCGGGACCCAGTCAGACCTTGGGACGGAACACATCCTCCCCACACCGAGGATTGCGGGCCCTATGTCAGTCAGAGTTGCCCCCACAGTGTACAGCTCCTGCGCATCCTCCTCCTCCTCCTGCTCATGTTCAGCCTCCATCTCAGATATCACCACATCAGTTACAAGCTGGAAGCACTGCAGTACTGCCTCAGCCAAGCGGCAACAGGCTGTGCTGAAACTCATAAGCTTAGGTGATAAACCTCACACTGCTTGTGAGTTGTGGACAGCTGTGAAAGAGCAGGCAGATCTGTGGCTAAGATAGCTGAACCTACATCCAGGCATGGTCGTGTGTAGCAATGGCCATAACCTGGTGGCGGCTCTGAGGCGAGGCAAGATCACACACGTACCATGCCTGGCTCATGTGCTTAACCTCGTGGTTCAGCGGTTTCTTAAATCTTACCCCGAGTTGCCAGATCTGCTCGTCAAAGTACTCCGCCTGTCTGCTCATTTTCAGAAGTCAGCTAAAGCTTCCGCCGCCCTTGCTGTGTTGCAGCAGCGTTTGCAGCTTCCGGAACACCGACTGGTATGTGATGTCCCCAAATATTGGAACTCTACCCTCCACATGTTGCAAAGGAATTGTGAGCAGAAGAGAGCAGTTGTGGAGTACCAGCTGCAACAAGGCCGTCGATATTCAGGACAGACACCACACATAAGACCTCAGGAGTGGACCTGGATGTCTGACATATGTACCATCCTGACAAACATTGAGGAGTCCACCAAGATGGTGAGTGGCGATGACGCCATCATTAACATCAGTATCCCACTTGTCTGTATTTTCCAACGCTCTCTGCAGACAATTAAAGAGGAGGCATTGCAGCCAGAGTATGATGAGATGGATCAAGAAGCCATAGCGGGCGATTACACGCAGCCCAGCCTCATCTCATCCCAACGTGCATTGGGGGACAATGAGGGAGAGGAGGAGGAGGAGGAGGAACAGGAGCTGGTATCATGCTTTGTAGATGGTAGTACCTGTACAACTGTCATACCGTCGGTTCAGTGTGGGTGGCCTGAGGACAGGGGGGAGGAGGAGGAGGAAGAGGAGAGCATGGTCAGTCATCATCTTGGTGAGGACACGGAAGTCTTGCCCATTACCAGTCTGGCACACATGGCTGACTTTATGTTACGCTGCCTTAACCGTAACCCTCGCGTTGTCAAAATGTTGGGTGACAGTCATTACTGGTTGGTGACACTTTTAGACCCCCGCTACAAGGAGAACTTTCACTCTCTTATTCCTGAGGTGGAGAGGTCTACAGAAATGGGTCAGTACCAGAAGGGCCTTGCTGCAGAACTGTTAAAAAAATTCCCATCTGAACACGCTAACGGCTGAGGTCACAGTTCATTGCCCAACCAAGGTGTACAGGCGAGAGAGATGCAACTCCAATCCAGCAGAGGCAGGGGAACACTGTTAACGTTCTGGGACAGTTTTCTGAGACCCGTCCAGCTTACAGGCCCTGAGGCGCGGGGTACTCTTGAGGAGCCCTGGGGATGGGGACGACTCGGCGCCCGGGCCTTGTTGTTGGTTTTAGGGGATGTCGCAGTAGTCGGCTCCCGGGCCCGTACCCTGGGCCTCTCTTTAAAAGGGTGTATAATTATGTGAAGGTTCGTGACGTCACCTGTGGTGTCTGGTGAGGTTCACCAGCGCTGCGGCAGCCCACTGAGGCTGGTGTTAAGGCAGCTTGGGTGGTATAGTGTCGAGCCCAGAGGATGGGGATGATTCGGCGCACGGGTCTTGTTGTTGGTTTTGGGGGATGTCGCAGTACTCGGCTCCCGGGCCCGTACCCTGGGCCTCTCTTTAAAAGGGTGGATAATTAAGTGAAAGTTCGTTACGCCACCTGTGGTGTCTGGTGAGGTTCACCAGCGCTGCAGCAGCCCACTGAGGCCGGTGTAAAGGCAGCTTGGATGGTATAGCTCCCCACAGGTGGAGCTAGGCCTCAGGGCAGCGTGGATGCAGGGATGCAGGACAGAGGGGACCCAGCCGGCTCTGAAGAAGGATAGGCAAACACACAGTTCACTTCAGTACCTTTTACTGATGGAAGTTCAGGCACATTCCGGGGCACTGTAGGGTGAAGGGTGCATATCAGGATTCTCCCCAGTGAGCGGGTATAGGGCCTCCTGTTTCTTGCCTTTGTGTAGTAAGTTTCTGACCTGCCTGTAGCTAGGCCTAACTTTGTCTCTGCCCTGCACCGGCTGACTTTGTGTTAGGGCCTTCTCTTGGAGTACACGCTCCCAGCTTGCGGGGCCTCTGTGACTCCTGGCTCTGGTACGTATCAGCTCCTGGGTGATCCTGGGACCTGAAGTCTTCCAGGGGTCTCCGGTTGTCTCTACAGGGGGATATCTGGCCCTGTAGAGGCGGACCTGGTGTCCGGTATATGTTTTCTGGGGTGATCTTGTACAGCTCCTCTGCCCCCAAAGCTACTCACTCCTCTAGCCTTCGGCCTCGCTCGGGGCCCTCACTAGGCTATACACACTAGCGGCAGCTTGCCACGCTTCACCGCTCTAATGGCGTCGGCACGCCTTGGGCTCTAACTGAGCTCCCTGAGTCTAGTTTGCCGGAGCCTCGTGCTCCACTGCTGAACTGTTAGCTGTGTTCTCTAGACTAGACTGAGCTCGACTCTGTATTCAGACCTATAGTTGCTGAACGCTCCAGAGGAACTCTCTCACAGACTAGACTGAGCTGCCTAGCTCCACCTTCACTTTTTATATCCCTAACGGGCTCCCTCTGGTGGTCTAAGGTGGAAGGTGGAGGTGTGTGTATGCTGTGAGGGCCTCTTGTGGAGGAATCCGTCCATGCACCCCTCTAGGATCTGTGGCACTAATGCGCAGCAGGGGTGCCACAATAGCTCCCCACAGGTGGAGCTAGGCCACAGGGCAGCGTGGATGTAGGGATGCAGGACAGGGGGAACCCAGCCGGGTCTGAAGAAGGATAGGCAAACACACAGTTCACTTCAGTACCTTTTACTGATGGAACTTCAGGCACATTCCGGAGCACTGTAGGGTGAAGGGTGCATATCAGGATTCTCCCCAGTGAGCGGGTATAGGGCCTCCTGGTTTTTTTTTGCCTTTGTGTAGTAAGTTTCTGACCTGCCTGGAGCTAGGCCTAACTTTGTCTCTGTCCTGCACCGGCTGACTTTGTGGTAGGGCCTTCTCTTGGAGTACACGCTCCCAGCTTGCGGGGCCTCCGTGACTCCTGGCTCTGGTACGTATCAGCTCTTGGGTGATCCTGGGACTTGAAGTCTTCCAGGGGACTCCGGTTGTCTCTACAGGGGGGTATACGGCCCTGTAGACGCGGACCCGGTGTCCGGTATATGTTTTCTGGGGTGAGCTTGTACAGCTCCTCTGCCCCCAATGCTACTCACTCCTGTAGCCTTCGGCCTTGCTCGGGGTCCTCACTAGTCTATACACACTAGCGGCAGCTTGCCGCGCTTCACCGCTCTTATGGCGTCGGCACGCCTTGGGCTCTAACTGAGCTCCCTGAGTCTAGCTTGCAGGAGCCTCATGCTCCACTGCTGAACTATTAGCTGTGTTCTCTAGACTGAGCTCCACTGCAGGCTGACCTCTCTCAGGCTACTGTACTGCAGGAACTCTCTCACAGACTGGACTGAACTGCCTAGCTCCACCTTCCCTTTTTATATCCCTAACCGGCTCCCTCTGGTGGTCTGAGGTGGAAGGTGGAGGTGTGTTTATGCTATGAGGGCCTCTTGTGGAGGAATCTGTCCATGCACCCCTCTAGGATCTGTGGCACTATTGCCAGCAGGGGTGCCACATTCCCCCCTAGCAAAGCTCAGAACTACTGGACTGAAGTACTTTTTGAAACAACAATATAACATGAACAATAACAATCTTCCCTTTATGGGAGGCACATTCTTAAACATTGCATATAACATTAATAAGTAATAAATAGATATATACAGTACAGACCAAAAGTTTAGACACACCTTCTCATTTAAAGATTTTTCTGTATTTTCATGACTATGAAAATTGTACATTCACACTGAAGGTATCAAAACTATGAATTAACACATGTGGAATTATATACTTAACAATAAAGTGTGAAACAACTGAAAATATGTCTTATATTCTAGGTTCTTCAAAGTAGCCACCTTTTGCTTTGATGACTGCTTTGCACACTCTTGGCATTATCTTGATGAGCTTCAAGTGGTAGTCACCGGAAGTGGTCTTCCAACAATCTTGAAGGAGTTCCCAGAGATGCTTAGCACTTGTTGGCCCTTTTGCCTTCACTCTGCGGTCCAGCTCACCCCAAACCATCTCGATTGGGTTCAGGTCTGGTGACTGTGGAGGCCAGGTCATCTGGCGCAGCACCCCATCACTCTCCTTCTTGGTCAAATAGCCCTTACACAGCCTGGAGGTGTGTTTGGGGTCATTGTCCTGTTGAAAAGTAAATGATGGTTCAACTAAACGCAAACCGGATGGAATAGCATGCCGCTGCAAGATGCTGTGGTAGCCATGCTGGTTCAGTATGCCTTCAATTTTGAATAAATCCCCAATAGTGTCACCAGCAAAGCACCCCCACACCATCACACCTCCTCCTCCATGCTTCACTGTGGGAACCAGGCATGTAGAGTCCATCCGTTCACCTTTTCTGCGTCGCACAAAGACACGGTGGTGGAACCAAAGATCTCAAATTTGGACTCATCAGACCAAAGCACAGATTTCCACTGGTTTAATGTCCATTCCTTGTCTTCTTTAGCCCAAACAAGTCTCTTCTGCTTGTTGCCTGTCCTTAACAGTGGTTTCCTAGCAGCTATTTTACCATGAAGGCCTGTTGCACAAAGTCTCTTCCTAACAGTTGTTGAAGAGATGTGTCTGCTGCTAGAACTCTGTGTGGCATTGACCTGGTCTCTAATTTGAGCTGCTGTTAACCTGTTATTTCTGAGGCTGGTGACTCAGATAAACTTATCCTCAGAAGCAGAGGTGACTCTTGGTCTTCGTTTCCTGGGACGGTCTTCATAGTAACATAGTAACATAGTAACATAGTTTGTAAAGCCGAATAAAGACTTGCGTCCATCAAGTTCGACCTGTTAGTTCTGTAATTGCTAAAGTTGATCCAGAGGAGGGCGAAAACCCCAAATGATTTGGCCAATCTTCACCTGAGGAAAAATTCCCTCCCGACTCTGAAACCAGCAGTCAGAATAAATCCCTGTATCAACCTACTATTTTATTTTATTTTTAAGTATATGCTGAAATCTGCCTGGTATCTAGAAATGCATCCAGTCCCCGCTTGAACTGGTGTAGTGAATCCGACATTACCGTCTCCTCACTCAGTGAATTCCATATTCTCACTGCTCTTACCGTAAAGAACCCCTTCCTATGCTGGTGCTGAAACCTTTTCTCTTCCAGTCTTAGTGAGTGCCCTCTTGTTACCGTAATATCCCTCCTTTTGAACAAATCCTGGGCAAGATCTCTATACTGTCCCCTAACATATTTGTACACATTTATTATGTCCCCCCTCAACCTTCTCTTTTCCAGGCTGAATAGTCCTAGTTTTGCCAACCTCTCTGGGTATTGCAGTCCCTCCATTCCCTTTATTAATTTTGTTGCCCTCCTTTGTACCTTTTCAAGCTCATTTATATCCTTTCTATATATTGGGGCCCATAACTGAGCACAGTATTCCAAGTGTGGTCTGACCAGTGCTTTGTACAGTGGAAGAACAATGTTCTCATCCTTTGCAGCTATACCTCTTCTGATACATCCCATTACCCTGTTTGCCCTTACAGCAGCGGCCTGACTTTGGGCACTCCAATTTAGTTTGCTATCAATCAAGATGCCCAAGTCCTTCTCCATCTCTGAATTCTCCAATGATTTCCCATTCAGTGAGTAAATTTCCCATTCAGTGAGTGATTTCCCATTCATGTGAGCCATTTTCTTTGTAGCGCTTGATGGTTTTTGCAACTGCACTTGGGGACACTTTCAAAGTTTTCCGAATTTTTCGGACTGACTGACTTTCATTTCTTAAACTAATGATGGGCACTCGTTTTTCTTTACTTAGCTGCTGTTTTCTTGCCATAATACAAATTCTAACAGTCTATTCAGTAGGACTATCAGCAGTGTATCCACCTGACTTTTGCACAACACAACTGATGGTCCCAACCCCATTTATAAGGCAGGAAATCCCACTTATTAAACCTGACAGGGCACACCTGTGAAGTGAAAACCATTTCCGGTGACTACCTCTTGAAGCTCATCAAGAGAATGCCAAGAGTGTGCAAAGCAGTCATCAAAGCAAAAGGTGGCTACTTTGAAGAACCTAGAATATAAGACATATTTTCATTTGTTTCACACTTTTTTGTTAAGTATATAATTCCACATGTGGTAATTCATAGTTTTGATGCCTTCAGTGTGAATGTACAATTTTCATAGTCATGAAAATACAGAAAAATCTTTAAATGATAAGGTTTGTCCAAACTTTTGGTCTGTACTGTATGTATTGGAATAAGCAACGTAGAAGTCCAAGTCTCTTCCGGAGTGGTTGCTCAAAGGGGCAAGCCCAAAGAAAAGTCTTTGGGCTGCACATAGTCCTCAGCCACAGAGTTCCTAAGTACCCATACGGGTAATGAGAAGTAAATTGGTAAAGTGTCCATATCACTTGAATTGTCCATTACTGAAGGCAAAAATATAAGTTAAATGCATATAAAAGGCAATGAATACATGGCAATATGCAAGATAATACAGTAATATACAATACAATGCTATATAATACCCTAGGGGTAACTATTTACACTTGTCAGAAGTTTAACTATTTTACTCAGTGTATCTGACAGGGAATTGACCTAGTGTACTACGTGTAGACCTACGTGGTATTGGGATGCGTGAGGTACTAGTATTTGCACTACCTTCCATTCTGTCAGTTCTAAGTGTTGGGGAACTGCAGGGCTGCCTTAGCCTCTCTACAGGACTGGCAAGTATACCATTGGCTGGGCCCTCTTGCCCTGCTCCAACCGGGGATCCTTCTTCCGGGGATTCTTTTTGAGTAGGCTCTTCTGAAGCACTTACAGGCTCTACTTGCTGTGGAGGGTCTTCTGGCTGTTGAAAGAAGTGGATCACAGGTATTATTACTGCTCCTCCTAGTTGAGGCCAATCTGCCGGGAAGTCTCCTAAGTCAGTATGGATTACTGCTTCTTTAGGTTCCTCCGGGATAATGAGAGGCACTTCTTCTTGGGGCTTTAGCAGGTCTGGACACAACTTCAGATGGTCTCTAGGCAGGTTTTCTTATTATCAAATCTTGAATTCAACACAGTGTAGGGTTCTCTCTCCCACTGGTCATCAACTTTGTGGTTTCTTCTCTTCATTTTTAACACTACAGCACCAGGTGTGAAGGGTTCTGCTGGGGCACCTCTGTTGTATTGAGCTTCCTGATTGTCCCTCACCCGAGTGAGACTGTCTTCGACACAGGCTTGTACTCTTCTGTACTGCTCCTGTCTGGTCGTGTCCCAGTCCTCAGTGGTCACATCTGCTTCTGGTTCTACAACACCGAGCACCAGGTCCATGGGCAACTTTCCTGGTCTTGCTCGCATGAGATATGCTGGAGTGCAATTGTTGGAACTCATAGGTATGTGATTGTACAGATCTACCAGGTCAGGTAGTAGGTCTGGCCACTGGTTTCTCTCCTTAAGTGGTAAGGTCTTCAGCAGGTCGATGACGATGTTGTTCATCTTTTCACAGAGACTAGTGTTGAGCGAGCATGCTCGACACTGCTCGGTACTCGCCCGAGCATCACGCTACTCTGGATGTTCGGTGGGCACCGAGCATTTCCGGGTTACTCGGGCGGGAGCTCGGGTCTCTGCCCTGCATGTTTGGCGCTCTTTGCAGAGCCAATGAACATGCAGGGATTGCCAGCCAGTCACTGTAATGCCGCAGCCATGTTGGTTGTGGGCATTACAGTGATAGGCTGGCCACACAGCATCACCTTGAGTATTTAAAACCGGGCAATGCCATCTTGGACACAGTCGCTCTGGATTAGACAGTGTACGGACAGCACTGCTGAGCTAGGGAGAGATTTTTCCTGCAAAATAGTGAGTGTAGGGTCTGTAAAGGCTGCCAGAACAAACAAACAGTCCTTCTCAGGACTAATATCCATCCCAGATATCAGGCAGGCAGGCAGGCTGTGTAGGAGACGCAGTGGTTATACCAGCAAACGCTGCATTACAGTCCTGTGTGCTCCTGTTTCTGAAATTGCTGGACTTAGCTCCAGGTCTCGGGGGCCAGTAAAAATCCTTTTTTTTTCATCTAAATCCTCTTTTTTTTTTCCTCCTTCACACTGTACAAATACCCGTCTTATTAACTTATTGGTGTCCCCCCCCTCCCCAAAAAAAGTGTGTCTCTGATTTTTCAGACACAAATATATCTGTTGAAAAGAGTCTGGTATAGGCTACAGAAACAGAAGTGTGGTTTTGCAGTTCCACGGGTCAAATCTCTCTATTATCCTGCTTTTCGCATTTTTTGCAGTAAACAAAAAAATGTAATCGTGTCTCCCTGATTGTCCAGACACAAAAATATATCTGTTGAAAATAGTCTGTTGTAGGCCCGACAAATCCCAGTGTGGTTTTGCAGTTCCATGGGTCAAATCTCTGTAGTATCCAGTTTTGGGCCTTTTGTATCTAAAAAAAAACAGTTTGAGTGTGTCGCTCACTGTTCAGCCGCAAATCTATATATTTAAAAAAGTCTGGTATACACACCAGTAAATTAAAACTGTTTTTGCTGTTCCACGGTAAAAATTCTCTATTATCCTGTTTTTCGCATTTTTTGCCTTCATAAAACCAGTAGCGTCTCCTGACTGTTCTGACACAAAACTTTATCTGTTGAAAATAGTCTGTTGTAGGCCCGACAAATCCCAGAGTGGTTTTGCAGTTCCACGGGTCAAATCTCTGTAGTATCCAGTTTTGGGCCTTTTGTATCTAAAAAAAAACAGTTTGATTGTGTCGCTCACTGTTCAGCCGCAAATTTATATATTTAAAAAAGTCTGGTATACACCAGTAAATTAAAACTGTGGTTTTGCTGTTCCACGGTAAAAATCTCTATTATCCTGGTTTTCGCTTTTTTTGCCTTCATAAAACCAGTAGTGTCTCCTGATGGTTCTGACACAAAACTTTATCTGTTGAAAATAGTCTGTTGTAGGCCCGACAAATCCCAGTGTGGTTTTGCAGTTCCACGGGTCAAATCTCTGTAGTATCCAGTTTTGGGCCTTTTGTATCTAGAAAAAAAAAATTGAGTGTGTCGCTCACTGTTCAGCCGCAAATCTATATATTTAAAAAAGTCTGGAATACACCAGTAAATTAAAACTGTGGTTTTGCTGTTCCACGGTAAAAAATCTCTATTATCCTGGTTTTCGCTTTTTTTGCCTTAAAAAAAAACAGTAGTGTCTCCTGACTGTTCTGACACAAAAATATATCTGTTGAAAATAGTCTGTTGTAGGCCCGACAAATCCCAGTGTGGTTTTGCAGTTCCACAGGTCAAATCTCTGCAGTATCCAGTTTTGGGCCTTTTGTATCTAAAAAAAAAAATTCAGTGTGTCGCTCACTGTTCAGCCGCAAATCTATATATTTAAAAAAGTCTGGAATACACCAGTAAATTAAAACTGTGGTTTTGCTGTTCCACGGTAAAAAATCTCTATTATCCTGCTTTTTGCATTTTTTGCAGTAAAAAAAAAATGTAATCGTGTCTCCCTGATTGTCCAGACACAAAAATATATCTGTTGAAAACAGTCTGTTGTAGGCTTGACAAATCCTAGTGTGGTTTTGCAGTTCCACGGGTCAAATCTCTGTAGTATCCAGTTTTGGGCCTTTTGTATCTAAAAAAACAAACAGTTTGAGTGTGTCGCTCACTGTTCAGCCGCAAATATATATATTTTAAATTTTATGGTATACCCCAGTAAACAATAACTGTGGTTTTGCCATTCCACGGTAAAAAAATCTCTATTATTCAGGTTTTGGTATTTTTTCTGTAAAGAAAAACAGTAATAGTTTGTCCCTGATTGTTCTGATTGTTTAAAAGAGTCAGGTGTAGGCCAGAGAAATAGAACTGTGGTTTTCCTCTTCCACGGTTCTAATCTCCTATTCATTACCCTTTTTCCATTGATAGTGAGAGTGTAAGCTATTTTACTTCCTTTACAATGGGCAAGGCACGTGGCAAGGGACGTGGAACTGGACGTTCTGGTGATGGTGCCTGCAGAGGACGGGGCCGTGGCCAAGGTGAAAATGTGCCACAACCAACAGCCACATCTTCTCGCTCCCACTTCTTGACCGAATTACTAGGGAAGCACAGAACAACACCAGTATTGCGAACTGATCAGTGTGAACAGGTTATTAATTGGATAGCAGATAATACTTCCAGTTACCTGAACACCACCACCTCCGGTCTGTCTTCCACACGGTCAAATGTTAGTAGTGAGTCTCGACCGCATACTCCTCCTCACCCTGATGCTCCTTCCTCCCACCATGCCGAGTGTCATCAGACAGCAACTGATCCCACACTTGGACACTCTGAAGAGCTGTTCACTGATCCATTTCCATATTTGTGCCCCTCGCCTGCTCCACTTGAAGTGGTGGAAGAGGAGATCCCATGTAGCAATGCTCAAATATTTGAACAGCCATGGCCACAGGAAGTCGACGCTGGCAATTTGTCACAAGAGGTGGACGATGTCGAGACACAATTGCCAGGAAGTGAGGAGGAGGATCGTGGTGCGTAAGTGGAAGAGGAGGAGGTGGTGGATGATCTAGTAACTGACCCAACGTGGCATGAGGACATGCAAAGTGAGGCCAGCAGCACACAGGGGGAGGGAGGCAGAGTACCCCAACAGGCAGGAAGAAGCAGTGTGGTGGCCGCAGACAGAAGGCGGCCAACCGTACCCCGTAACACCAACACGAGGGACGTTGCCAGTACAAGCGGTAGGTCTTCCAGAGTCTGGAATTTTTTTAAAGACTCTGCTGATAACCCCAAAAAGGCCATTTGTACCACCTGCCATGCCAGCATCAGCAGGGGTGACAAAACTACCAGCCTGACCAGCACCAGCATGATCAGGCACATGTCAGCAAAGCACCTGACTTTGTGGGGTGAACCCCAGGGTCCACGACCAGTGTCAGTGGGTTTCACCACTGCTTCTTCCACTGTTGTGCATGCAATAGAACCACCTGTTGTGTGTGCAAGGCAATCCCCTGTCCATACTGCATGTAAAGATGCCCCCTCCTCTCAGTCTCCACTTGTTATGGCAGTTTCTCAAGAAACAGCATCAACGTCCACGTCCACGTCCCACCGCAGCGTTCAATTGTCCATATCCCAGACCTTTGAACGAAAGCGGAAATTCACAGCTAACGCCCCACAGGCCACAGTCCTAAATTCGCACATTTCACGACTGCTTGCATTGGAAATGCTGCCTTTTAGACTGGTGGAGACGGAATCCGTCCGCAACCTTATGGCGGTGGTCGTCCCTCGGTACTCGGTCCCCAGCTGACACTATTTTGCCCGGTGTGCCATCCCCGCACTACACAAGCACGTGTCCCAAAACATCTGCCGCGCCCTCAACAACGCAGTTACTGGGAGAGTCCACCTGACAACGGACACGTGGACAAGTGCTAGTGGAAGCTGGGACCCAGTCGGACCTTGGGACAGAACACATCCTCCCCACACCGAGGATTGCGGGCCCTATGTCAGTCAGATTTGCTCCCACAGTGTACAGCTCCTGCGCATCATCCTCCTCCCCCTCCTCATGCTCAGCCTCCATCTCAGATATCACCACATCAGTTACAAGCTGGAAGCACTGCAGTACTGCCAAGCGGCAACAGGCTGTGCTGAAACTCATAAGCTTAGGTGAGAAACCTCACACTGCTTGTGAGTTGTGGACAGCTGTGAAAGAGCAGTCAGATCTGTGGCTGAGACCACTGAACCTACATCCAGGCATGGTCGTGTGTGACAATGGCCGTAACCTGGTGGCGGCTCTGAGGCGAGGCAAGATCACACACATACCATGCCTGGCTCATGTGCTTAACCTCGTGGTTCAGCGGTTTCTTAAATCGTACCCCGAGTTGCCAGATCTGCTCGTGAAAGTACGCCGCCTGTCAGCTCATTTTCGTAAGTCGGCTACAGCTTCCGCCGCCCTTGCTGTGTTGCAGCAGCATTTGCAGCTTCCGGCACACCCACTGGTGTGTGATGTCCCCACACGTTGGAACTCTACCCTCCAAATGTTGCTAAGGATTTGTGAGCAGAAGAGTGCAGTTGTGGAGTACCAGCTGCAACAAGGCCGTCGATATTCAGGTCAGACTCCACACATAAGACCTCAGGAGTGGACCTGGATGTCCGACATATGTACCATCCTGACAAACTTTGAGGATGCCACCAAGATGGTGAGTGGCGATGATGCCATCATTAGTGTCAGCATCCCACTTGTCTGTCTTTTGCAATGCTCTCTGCAGAGAATTAAAGAGGAGGCATTGTAGCCAGAGTTTGATGAGATGGATCAAGAAGCCATAGCGGGCGATTACACACAGCCCAGCCTCATCTCATCCCAACGTGCATTGGGGGACAATGAGGGAGAGGAGGAGGAGGAGGAGAAGGAAGAACAGGAGCTGGTATCATGCGCTGTAGATGGTAGTACCTCTACAACTGTCATACCGTCGGTTCAGCGTGGGTGGCCTGAGTACAGGGGGGGCATTAAAAAGCGGGCATTAAAAGCGTCTTGTTATACCACTCTGACCTCCACGTCTCTTCTAAGGGGCATGAAAAGCGTCTTGTTATACCACTCTGACCTCCACGTCTCTTGTAAAGGGCATTAAAAGCGTCTTGTTATACTACTCTGACCTCCACGTCTCTTGTAAGGGGCATTAAAAGTGCCTTGTTATACCACTCTGACCTCCACGTCTCTTGTAAGGGGCATTAAACCATCTTGTTATACCACTCTGACCTCCACATCTCTTCTGAGGGGCGTTAAAAGCATCTTGTTAAACCACTCTGACCTCCACGTCTCTTGTAAGGGGCATTAAAAGCGTCTTGTTATACCACTCTGACCTCCACGTCTCTTCTGAGGGACATTAAAAGCATCTTGTTATACCACTCTGTGTAACGGGTCTGGGAGGTGGAACCTCTGAGCAACTATACAAAGGGGCAGTCCTTGTAAGGAAGCTGGTGGCTCCCAGGGAAGGCGGGCAGGTAGTCACGGCAAGTGACAGGGACAGTCTCTGGGTAGAAGGGCAGGAAGTCACGGCAAGTGACGGGGACAGTCTCTTGACAGGCGGATGGTCATGGCAAGTGACAGCAGGGTAAGAGTCTCTAGACGGGCAGGTGGTCACGGCAAGTGACAGCAGGGAAAGAGTCTCTAGACGGGCAGGTGGTCACGGCAAGTGACAGCAGGGAAGAGTCTCTAGACGGGCAGGTGGTCACGGCAAGTGACAGCAGGGAAGAGTCTCTAGATAGGCTAGCAGACAGGTAGCAGGTGAGCGCTCCCAGGTGAGCGGGCAAGAGTCTCTGGACAGGCAGGTGGTCACGGCAAGTGACAGCAGAGCCTCCAGGTAGGCTAGCAGGCAGGTAGCAGGTGAGCGCTCCCAGGTGAGCGGGCAAGAGTCTCTGGACAGGCAGGTGGTCACGGCAAGTGACGGCTAAGCCTCCAGGTAGGCTATCAGGCAGGTAGCAGGTGAGCGCTCCCAGGTGAGCGAGTAAGAGTCTCTGGACAGGCAGGCAGGTATCAGGCAGGTATCTGGCAGGTACTTCCAGATCCGCAGGCGGACTGATCCATAGACAGACTGGCAGGTGCTGGTAGGCAGACTGTCAGACCACAGGATAGCAAGCAGGTAAGCAGATATCAGGCAGGTATCAGGCAGGTATCAAGCAGGAATCTGGCAGATGACTGGCAGGTAACTGGTAACGGGACCTGAGGGCTGAAGCAGAGTTGAAAGGCTTTGCAACAACATTGCTCGGGCACCTCCATTTTGGAGGAGGTGCCTTATATATGGTGAGGTCCTCCAGCCATTGGCCGGGGACTCCTTAGGACGGCGCGCGCGGCCCCTTTAAGAGAGGGGGAGCGCGCGCGCGCCCTAAGCACAGGGGCCGGGAAGCAGCGCGCGCTGCCAGTAGAGCGGGAGGAAGATGCCGGGCACGGAGCGGAGAGGTGAGGGGAACAGCATCCCTGCCTAGCAGGAGGCAGGGACACCGACGCTACAGTACCCCCCCCTTTAGGCCCCCCCCTTTTTTAGGCCAGACAGAAATTTATCCAGGATGAGTGGGGCATGGATGTTCTCTCGGGGCTCCCATGTTCTCTCCTCAGGACCAAACCCCTTCCAATCCACTAGAAAAAAGGTCCTTCCTCTTACCCTTTTGGTGGCCAGAATGTTCTCTACCTCAAACTCGTTTTCAGCGGAAACCGGAGCAGGAGGCGTACCTGTAGACTTGGAAAAAGAGTTAAGTATCACGGGTTTGAGTAGAGATACATGGAAGGAGTTAGGAATCCGCAAATTGGCCGGGAGTTTCAATTTATAGGCCACCGGGTTGATTTGTTTGATAACTTCCAGTGGGCCGATGAACCGAGGCCCTAATTTGTAGGAAGGAATCTTTAGCCGGACATATTTGGACGAGAGCCAGACCTTATCTCCAGGACGGAATTGTGGTGGATCCAGACGTCTCTTGTCAGCCTGTTTTTTCATCCGCTCGGATGACTGAAGAAGTGCGGTTCTGGTACTTTCCCAAATGGAGGAAAATTTGTTAATGAGAGATTCTGCAGCCGGATTGTCCACCGAGGCGGAAACGGGAAACGGGATCCGAGGATGCTGACCGAAGACTACAAAAAAACATGGATTTGGAGGAAGATTCGCTCTCGTGATTATTGTAAGAAAATTCGGCCCACGGTAAAAGATCCACCCAGTCGGAATGGTGAGCATTAACACAGTGCCGGAGGTAACTGGTTAAAATTTGGTTGATCCGTTCTACTTGGCCATTGGACTGTGGGTGATAAGCAGAAGAAAAGTCCAAGGTGACCCCCAGCAGTTTACACATGGCTCGCCAAAAACGAGAGGTGAACTGAACCCCTCGGTCGGATACGATGTGGAGAGGATGACCATGAAGACGGAAGACATGATGGATAAAGTCTTTAGCTAACTCTGATGCAGACGGGAGACCCGGCAGGGGAATAAAGTGAGCCATTTTGGAAAAGCGGTCAGCGACCACCCATATGACAGTACAACCGGCAGAGACAGGGAGGTCCGTTATAAAGTCCATAGCTATATGCTGCCACGGGGCAGCAGGTACAGGAAGAGGAAGGAGACGGCGGGCTGGCAGATGTCTCGGAACCTTGTTGCGGGCTCAGGACACACAGGCTGAAACAAAGTCTATTACGTCCTTGTGCAGGGTAGGCCACCAGTAATGCCGGGAAATAAGCTGGAGGGTCTTTTTCTGACCAGCATGGCCAGCTAGCTTGGACAAGTGTCCCCAGTGTAGAACCTTCTCACGATCAGGAACAGTTACGAACGTCTTACCGGGTGGAAGACGATTTAGATTCACGGGGGCCACCTGCATTACTTTGGCGGGGTCGATGATGTGTTTAGGCTCCTCTTCAAGATCAGAGACCAAAAAGGATCGGGATAAGGCATCAGCTTTGATGTTTTTGTCAGCCGGGCGAAAATGAAGAATGAAATTAAAGCGGGCGAAGAACAAGGACCACAGGGCTTGGCGCGGGTTAAGTCTCTGGGCACTCTGGAGGTAAGCCAAGTTCTTGTGGTCCGTGTAAATTATTACCGGGTGAAGAGCCCCCTCGAGCAGGTAACGCCACTCCTCCAGTGCCAGCTTAATGGCCAACAATTCTCGGTCTCCTATAGAATAATTGCGCTCCGAAGAGGAGAAGAGTTTGGAGAAGGAGCCGCAAGTTACCATTCTTCCGGAAGACGACTTTTGGGTAAGTACTGCTCCGGCTCCGGAGGAGGAAGCGTCGACTTCTAGAAAGAATTGTTTGTTGCCGTCTGGACGATGCAGCACAGGGGCGGAGGAAAAAGCTCGTTTTAAGGAAAGGAAGGCCTCCTCTGCTTCGGGCGGCCATTCTATGGGATTAGCGCCCTTATGGGTGAGCGCCGAGATAGGGGCAGTCCGGGAAGAGAAGTGCGGAATGAAGAGGCGGTAGTAGTTGGCGAAGCCCAGGAACCGCTGAATAGCCTTCAACCCCTCTGGTCGGGGCCACTTCTCGATGGCAGACAGTTTCTCAGGGTCCATTTGTAGGCCGGTCTGAGAGATTATGTAGCCCAGAAACGGAAGCGAGGTCTGCTCAAAGAGGCACTTCTCATATTTAGCGTAGAGGTGGTTCTGCCTGAGCCTGAGCAGGCCCTGACGACCGTTCCTCCGGTGAGTGAGAAGATCCGGAGAGAAGACCAAGATGTCGTCCAGGTACACCACCACGCAGGAGTAGAGAAGGTCACGGAAGATGTCATTGACCAACTCTTGAAAGACGGCGGGAGCGTTACAGAGACCGAAGGGCATTACAAGATATTCATAGTGGCCATCTCGGGTGTTGAATGCCGTCTTCCATTCATCCCCCTGACGGATACGGACCAGATTATACGCCCCACGGAGGTCCAGCTTGGTGAAGATTCTAGCCCCCCCTCAGACGGTCAAATAATTCAGGAATGAGCGGAAGGGGGTATTTATTCTTCACTGTGATCTGGTTAAGGCCTCTATAGTCTATACAGGGACGGAGTGAGCCGTCCTTCTTTTTGACGAAGAAGAAGCCTGCTCCCGCCGGGGAGGTAGATTTCCGGATAAATCCCCGGGCCAGATTCTCCTCAATATATTCAGACATGGACCGGGTCTCAGCAGAGGACAAAGGGTAAATACGCCCACGGGGAGGAGTAGCGCCGGGCATCAGGTCAATTGGGCAGTCGTATGGTCTATGAGGGGGTAATGTCTCTGCTTCTCTTTTATTAAAGACGTCCGCAAAAGACCAATAGGGAGCCGGTAGGCCGGGTAGATTGGCTGGGGTAGGAGAAGGACGAGCAGGATGAACGGGAACTAAACAAGTCTTATGGCAGTCCTGTCCCCAGCGAAGAACTTCTCCGGTCTGCCAATCAAGCACGGGTGCGTGTCTCTGGAGCCAAGGTAGGCCTAGCAAGAGGGCGTGAGAGAGTCCAGGCAGAACATGGAAGCAGATGCTCTTAGAGTGCAGCATTCCCAACTGCAGAGTTATGGATTCGGTGATGAGTTGGATGGGATGTGGTAAGAGGTCCCCATCCACGGCGGCGACAGATAAGGGTACAGCCAGAGGTTTGGTGGGAATGCGGTATTTCTCTACCAGGGACTGAGAAATGAGATTTCCGGCAGCTCCAGAGTCAAGTTGAGCCAGTTCAAAATAACGGTTCTCCCAGCAGATGATAGAGACCGACAGCATTAGAGATGGAGAGGGTTTATTTCTGTCTAGGGTGACCTCTCTGAGCGATCCTAGACACAGGCGTTTCCCGACCTCTCCGGGCAGGAACGGATCCGGTGCTCCTTACTGCCACAGTAGAAGCAGCTCCCCTCGGCACGGCGTAATTCTTGACGGGTCTTGACCATCTTGGTCTGGTCGACCTGCATAGGCTCAGGTGAGTGCGCCGGAGGAGTAACGGAGGAAGTGACGGATCTCTCGAAGGTAGGGGCAAGGCGTGGAAACCTCCTCTCACGGGTGACCTCTTTGGTGCGCTCCTGGAACCGGATGTCAATCCGGGTGGCAAGTGTAATTAAGTCGTCAAGAGTGGTAGGAATGTCCCGACCGGCGAGTTCATCTTTAATACGGCCGGACAGACCCTCCCAGAAGACGGACACCAGGACGTCGTTATCCCAGGCAAGCTCCGAAGCAAGGGTACGGAACCGTATGGCATATTGGCCCACGGTGAGACTTCCTTGGCGGAGGCGTAGCAGAGATGAGGCGGATGAGGTCTTCCATCCAGGTTCGTCGAAGACCTTCCGGAAAGCCGAGAGAAAGGCTGGCAGATTGGACACCAGGGGGTCTCCTCTCTCCCATAGAGGATTTAGCCAAGCCAGCGCCTCCCCTGTGAGATGGGACATGATGAAGGCTACTTTGGCTCGGTCGGTGGAAAACTGGTGTGCCAACAGTTCGAAGTGCAGAGTGCACAGGTTAATAAAGCCCCGTGCCTGACCGGGATCTCCGCCAAAACGAGGCGGGGCGGTGAGGCGGGGACCGGGAAGAGATGCCATGGAATTGATGGGCAGCGGCGCTGCCGGGGTAGGAGTCGTGCGACTGGAAGCCGGTCCCGAAGATGAAGTCAGTGTGTCCAGGCGGGAGTTAACACTACGCAGGTGGCTCAGGATGGACTCCTGTTGGGACCTCTGACGGGACAGTTCATGGTATAGGTCCGAGAGCGAGGGAGCTTGGGTGCCACCGGGTTCCATGGCCCAAGCAAACTGTAACGGGTCTGGGAGGTGGAACCTCTGAGCAACTATACAAAGGGGCAGTCCTTGTAAGGAAGCGGGTGGCTCCCAGGGAAGGCAGGCAGGTAGTCACGGCAAGTGACAGGGACAGTCTCTGGGTAGAAGGGCAGGAAGTCACGGCAAGTGACGGGGACAGTCTCTTGACAGGCGGATGGTCACGGCAAGTGCCAGCAGGGTAAGAGTCTCTAGACGGGCAGGTGGTCACGGCAAGTGACAGCAGGGAAAGAGTCTCTAGACGGGCAGGTGGTCACGGCAAGTGACAGCAGGGAAGAGTCTCTAGACGGGCAGGTGGTCACGGCAAGTGAGAGCAGGGAAGAGTCTCTAGATAGGCTATCAGGCAGGTAGCAGGTGAGCACTCCCAGGTGAGCGGGCAAGAGTCTCTGGACAGGCAGGTGGTCACGGCAAGTGACGGCAGAGCCTCCAGGTAGGCTAGCAGGCAGGTAGCAGGTGAGCGCTCCCAGGTGAGCGGGCAAGAGTCTCTGGACAGGCAGGTGGTCACGGCAAGTGACGGCTAAGCCTCCAGGTAGGCTAGCAGGCAGGTAGCAGGTGAGCGCTCCCAGGTGAGCGAGTAAGAGTCTCTGGACAGGCAGGCAGGTATCAGGCAGGTATCTGGCAGGTACTTCCTGGTCCGCAGGCGGACTGATCCATAGACAGACTGGCAGGTGCTGGTAGGCAGACTGTCGGACCACAGAATAGCAAGCAGGTAAGCAGATATCAGGCAGGTATCAGGCAGGTATCAAGCAGGAATCTGGCAGGTTACTGGCAGGTAACTGGTAACGGGACCTGAGGGCTGAAGCAGAGTTGAAAGGCTTTGCAACAACATTGCTCGGGCACCTCCATTTTGGAGGAGGTGCCTTATATATGGTGAGGCCGGGAAGCAGCGCGCGCTGCCAGCAGAGAGGGAGCAAGACGCCGGGCACGGAGCGGAGAGGTGAGGGGAACGGCGTTCCTGCCTAGCAGGAGGCAGGGACGCCGACGCTACACTCTGACCTCCAGGTCTCTTGTAAGGGGCATTAAAAGCGTCTTGTTATACCACTCTGACCTCCACGTCTCTTCTGAGGGGCATTAAAAGCGTCTTGTTATACCAACTCTGACCTCCACGTCTCTTGAAAGGGGCATTAAAAGAGTCTTGTTATTCCACTCTGACCTCCACGTCTCTTCTGAGGGGCATTAAAAGCGTCTTGTTATACCAACTCTGACCTCCACGTCTCTTGTAAGGGGCATTAAAAGAGTCTTGTTATACCACTCTGACCTCCACGTCTCTGCTGAGGGGCTTTAAAAGCGTCTTGTTATACCACTCTGACCTCCACGTCTCTTCTGAGGGGCATTAAAAGCGTCTTGTTAAGCTACTGGGACCTCCACGACTCTTCGAACGGGCATTGCATTTCCTCATAATTTTTGGAAGCTTTTGCTTGGAAGGCATAAGCAAATACTATGGGAGACCCACTCCCCAATAATGGGACTAATGTTTGTAATATGCTGTACTGCATGGCTCTTGTAAGAGGCATTGCAAGTTGCTCCGTCCTAATTTTTGGAAGCTTTTGCTTGGAAGTCATAAGCAAATACTATGGGAGACCCACTCCCCAATAATGGGACTAATGTTTGTAATATGCTGTACTGCATGGCTCTTGTAAGAGGCATTGCAAGTTGCTCTGTCCTAATTTTTGGAAGCTTTTGCTTGGAAGGCATAAGCAAATACTATGGGAGACCCACTCCCCAATAATGAGACTAATGTTTGTAATATGCTGTACTGCATGGCTCTTGTAAGAGGCATTGCAAGTTGCTCTGTCCTAATTTTTGGAAGCTTTTGCTTGGAAGGCATAAGCAAATACTATGGGAGACCCACTCCCCAATAATGAGACTAATGTTTATAATATGCTATACTGCATGGCTCTTGTAAGAGGCATTGCAAGTTGCTCCGTCCTAATTTTTGGAAGCTTTTGCTTGGAAGTCATAAGCAAATACTATGGGAGACCCACTCCCCAATAATGGGACTAATGTTTGTAATATGCTGTACTGCATGGCTCTTGTAAGAGGCATTGCAAGTTGCTCTGTCCTAATTTTTGGAAGCTTTTGCTTGGAAGGCATAAGCAAATACTATGGGAGACCCACTCCCCAATAATGAGACTAATGTTTGTAATATGCTATACTGCATGGCTCTTGTAAGAGGCATTGCAAGTTGCTACGTCCTAATTTTTGGAAGCTTTTGCGTGGAAGGCATAAGTAAATACTATGGGAGACCCACTCCCCAATAATGGGACTAATGTTTGTAATATGCTGTACTGCATGCCTCTTGCAAGAGGCATTTCAAGTTGCTCTGTTCTAATTTTTGGAAGCTTTTGCTTGGAAGGCATAAGCAAATACTATGGGAGACCCACTCCCCAATAATGGGACTTATGTTTGTAATATGCTGTACTGCATGGCTCTTGTAAGGGGCATTGCAAGTTGCTCCGTCCTAATTTTTGTACGCTTTTGCTTGGAAGACATAAGCAAATACTATGGGAGACCCACTCCCCAATAATGGGACTAATGTTTGTAATATGCTGTACTGCATGGCTCTTGTAAGGGGCATTAAAACCGTCTTGTTAAGCTACTGTGACCTCAATGTCTCTTCCAAGGGGCATTAAAACCGTCTTGTTAAACCACTCTGAACTCCACAGCTCTTCCAAGGGGCATTAAAACCGTCTTGTTAAGCTACTGTGACCTCAACGTCTAATCCACGGGCATTGATATTGTCTTTTTATTCCACTGTAACTTCCACCACTCTTCTAAGGGGCATTAAAACCGTCTTGTTAAACCACTCTGAACTCCACAGCTCTTCCAAGGGGCATTAAAACCGTCTTGTTAAGCTACTGTGACCTCCACGCCTCTTCCGAGGGGCATTAAAACCGTCTTGTTAAGCTACTGTGACCTCAACATCTATTCCACGGGGCATTGATATTGTCTTTTTATTCCACTGTAACTTCCACCACTCTTCCAAGGGGCATTAAAACAGTCTTGTTAAGCTACTGTGACCTCCATGTCTCTTCCAAGGGGCATTAAAACCATCTTGTTAAACCACTCTGAACTCCACAGCTCTTCTAGGGGGCATTAAAACAGTCTTGTTAAGCTACTGTGACCTCAACGTCTATTCCACGGGGCATTGATATTGTCTTTTTATTCCACTGTAACTTCCACCACTTTTCGAAGGGCCATTAAAACCGTCTTGTTAAACCACTCTGAACTCCACAGCTCTTCCAAGGGGCATTAAAACCGTCTTGTTAAGCTACTGTGACCTCCACGTCTCTTCCACGGGGCATTGATATTGTCTTTTTATTCCACTGCGACCTCCACCACTCTTCCAAGGGGCATTAAAACCATCTTGTTAAGCTATTGTGACCTCCATGTCTCTTCCAAGAGGCATTAAAAGCGTCTTCTTAAGCCACTCTGAACTCCACAGCTCTTCTAAGGGGCATTGAAATGTTATTTTTAATTACCTTACCTCTAATCTCCACGACTTTTCCAACGGGCATTGCATTTCCTCCTAATTTTAGTCAGCTTTTGCTTTTCAATGCAAAGGTGAAAACTAAGGGAGACACACTCCCCAATAATGGGTAGAAGGTTTTTAGTACGCTGTAATCCACGTCTGTTTCAAGGGGCATTGCAGTTCCTCATAATTTTTGGAAAGCCTTCCATTCACTGCTTAGGCCAACAGTGCACAGGAGACCCAGTTGCTATAAATGGAAAAAAAGGTTTAGTTAAGGCCCTCTGACCTCCATTTCATTTCCAAGGGGCATTGGAGTGCCTCAAAATTTTTGGTAGGCATTGCACTCACTGTATGCCCTATAACTGTGTAGCCGAACCGCTCTTTTTGTTATAGAAACATATTCTACAAGACATGTGTGGTTGACTGGCCTGATATTGATGTGAATGGTCCCTGTTCCTCCTGCTCTTTCTCCTTTGCCACTACCTCATCCATTATTTATCACCTGAAGCTTTGTTTTAACGGGAGTCATAGAACTTGGATAGTAGCAGGAAAACATCCAGCAATCCTCGGAGGAGGTAGGATAGGCGCCCAAACGCTGACCACCTCAGGCCTAGTCGCTACTACATACATGCGCTTGCATTCCTTGAAAACAAAGCAGATGCTAACTTCTATCATCCTCATCATGCTACTCACCTTAGCACTCTCAACTTCCCTGATGGAGAAGCCAGGGCCCACCGGGGTGGCTGGGGACCGAGTGTGGACAGCCGGCCGCCCCCTGGCGGTTGGGGACCGAGCGTGGACACCCGTCAGCTGGGGACTGAGTATGGATAAAAGGGCCGCCGACGCAGCCATGACATGGTGGCCGGCGTCTGCCTCCACATGCCTAAAAGGCCCAATTTCATGTGCAAGCAAGCTAGCAGTATGGTATTGCAGCCTGGCGGTGGGTGGGTGGCAGGTTGAACACTTACGCTTGCATTCCAGCAAAACAAAGGAGATGCTAACTTCTATCATCATCATGCTCCTCACCTTGGCACTCTCAACTCCCCTGATGGAGAAGCCAGGGCCCACCGGAGGAGTCGGGTTCTTTGGTGGGCTCGTCTAATGCTGCCCTAAAGCAGGCCAGTCTAAGAAAAGTGTGTGGGGATGTTCCGCAGAGAAATCGGGGCGGCTGGGGACCGTTTATGGACACCCGGCCGCGGGGCGGCTGGGGACCGAGTGTGGACACCCAGCCTCCGGGCAGCTGGGGACTGAGTATGGATAAAAGGGCCACCGATGCAGCCATGACATGGTGGCCGGCGTCTGCCTCCACATGCCTAAAAGGCCCAATTTCAAGTGCAAGCAAGCTAGCAGTATGGTATTGCAGCCTGGAGGTGGGTGGGAGGCAGGTTGAACACTTACGCTTGCATTCCAACAAAACAAAGGAGATGCTAACTTCTATCATCATCATGCTCCTCACCTTGGCACTCTCAACTCCCCTGATGGAGAAGCCAGGGCCCTCCGGAGGAGTCGGGTTCTCTGGTGGGCTCGTCCAATGCTGCCCTAATGCAGGCCAGTCTAAGAAAAGTGTGTGGGGATGTTCCGTGGAGAAATCGGGGCGGCTGTGGACCGAGTGTGGAAACCCGGCCGCCCCCTGGCGGCTGGGGACCGAGTGTGGACAACCGGCCGCCGGGCAGCTGGGGACTGAGCGTGGATACCTCGCTGCCGAAGCAGCCATGAGGTAGTGGCCAGCTTCGGCCTCCTCAAAACTAAAAGGCCCCATTTCAAGTGCAAGCTAGCTGTAACGGGTCTGGGAGGCGGAACCTCTGAGCTACTATACAAGGGGGCGGTCCTTGTAAGGGAGCGGGTGGCGACCAGGGTAGACGGGCAGGCAGTCACAGCAGGTGACTGGGACAGTCTCTGAATGAACGGACAGGAGGTCACGGCAAGTGACCGGGGCAGTCTCTGGATGAACGGGCAGGAGGTCACGGCAAGTGACCGGGGCAGTCTCTGGATGAACGGGCAGGAGGTCACGGCAAGTGACCGGGGCAGTCTCTGGGTAAAGGATTGGTACGACCTGTGGCGGCAGATGATAGACGTGAGCTCCCAGGTGAGCAGGCGAGAGTCTCTGGATAATCGGGTGGTCACAGCATGTGACGGCGGAGCCTCCAGGAAGACCAACAGACAGGTAGCAGATGAGCGCTCCCAGGTGAGCGGGCAGGAGTCTCTGGACAGGCGGGTGGTCACAGCACGTGACGGCAGAGCCTCCTGGTAGGCTAGCAGACAGGCAGCAGATGAGCGCTCCCAGGTGAGCGGGCAAGCTGGTCCTTAGACAGACTGACAGGAGTTGGAAGGCAGACCGTCGGACCTCAGGCAAGCAGGCAGGTAGAAGATGTGCGCTCCCAGGTGAGCGGGCAAGCTGGTCCTTAGACAGACTGACAGAAGTTGGAAGGCAGACCGTCGGACCTCAGGCTAGCAGGCAGGTAGCAGGATATCAGGCAGGAATTAGACAGTAGACTGGCAGGAATCTGGCAGGTATCTGGCAGGTAACTGGCAACGGGACCTGAGGGCTGAAGCAGAGTAGTGAACAGTGCTACAACATTGCACGGGCACCTCCATTTTGGAGGAGGTGCCTTTTATATGGGAGGTCCTCCGGCAATTGGCCGGGGACTCCTTAGGACGGCGCGCGCGGTCCCTTTAAGAGAGGGGGAGCGCGCGCGCCCTAAGCACACTGCCGGGGAAGGAGCGCGCGCCGGAAGCAGCGGGGAGAGAAGCGCTGGAGGACGCCGCGCCAGGAGCGGGGAGGTGAGAGGGACGGCGTCTCTGCCTAGAACGGGGCAGAGACGCCGATGCTACACTAGCAGTATGGTATTGCAGCCTGGGGGTGGGTGGCAGGTTGCACACTTACGCTTGCATTCCAACAAAACAAAGCAGATGCTAACTTCTATCATCATCATGCTCCTCACCTAGGCATAAGCAACTCCCCTGATGGAGAAGCCAGGGCCCACCGGAGGAGTCTGGTTCTCTGGTGGGCTTGTTCAATGGTGCCCTAAAGTAGGCCGGGCTAAGAAAAGGCTGTGTGGATGTTCCGTGGAGAAATCGGGGCGGCTGGGGACCGTTTATGGACACCCGGCCGCCCCCAGGCGGCTGGGGACTGTGTGTGGACACCCAGCCGCGGGGCGGCTGGGGACCAAGTGTAGACACCCAGCCGCCCCCTGGCGGCTGGGGACCGAGCGTGGACACCCGGCCGCCGGGCGGCTGGGGACTGAGTATGGATACCTCGCTGCCGAAGCAGCCATGAGGTAGTGGCCAGCTTCGGCTTCCTCAAAACTAAAAGACCCCATTTCAAGTGCAAGCTAGCAGTATGGTATTGCATCCTGGGGTGGGTGGGTGGTTGGCTGCATATTTGCGCTTGCATTGCAAGGAATGGGGGAGGTACAATTGAACACTGCCCTGGGACAAGGACTTGCACAGGGATAGTTGCAAGTCTGCATCTTCTGATGCAGCAAGGATCACTTCTGATGGGCACACTTTTAGGCAGTGACCTGGGAGTCAGAGATGCTTCCAGGGGTCTTCCCCATGCTGTCCCCATGTCTTTTCAGCACTGTATGCATGTGTCACACAGCACATGGCCAGATAAGGTTGTAAAATGTTAAAATGACATTTCCCGGTGAATGCATTTGTCACAGTTGAAAGCAATACAAAAGTGCAAAAACGCATAAAAAATGCTACTTGTGAACATAGCCCAAGGTGTGGAGGAGTATTTTTGTTTTTGGTTATTTATTTTACCTTATACACAAGTCTTTACCCTGGAAAAGAAATTCCTTAACATATTTCACAGGAAAAAAGTTTCACTTTCGTTTTTGAAGGTTTTATTATGAGACTGTAAAAGTGGCTTAATACCTCTGAACACGTTGTTGACAACAATGACCTGGGGGTCAGAAATGCTTCCTGGGGCAATCCCCATGCTGTCCCCATGTCATTTGAGCACTGTCACTATAGTTTTGGTCACTTTTTAGGCTTTCTACAGACTGCCGGGGGTGCGCCGCAAAAATGCTCGGGTCTCCCATAGACTAACATTGGGCTCGTTGCTCGGATCACGAGTATCACGGCGAGCTCGGGCCGAGCTTCGAGCACCCGAGCATTTTAGTGCTCGTTCGACACTAACAAAGACCATTGGTTTGTGAGTGGTACGGTGTAGTTCTTATTTTCTTACACCCGTAGAGATGGCAGAACTCTTTGAACAACTCAGCCTCAAAGGCCGGGCCTTGGTCCGTCAGCACCTGCTCAGGGTATCCATGGGGTCTGCAGAAACATGCCTGGAACGTTTTTGCTGCAGTCTCTGCCGTCAGGTCTTTGGCGGGGGCGACCACCAGGAACCTGGAGTAGTTAACCACCATGGTCAGGGCATAGGCGTACCCTGACCTGCTGGGTGACAGCTTGACATGGTCCAGGGCCACGATCTCCAGGGGTCGAGTCGTCTTGATGGGTTGTAGGGGTGCCTCCTGGCTGCTGTAGTCTTTTCTTCGGAGGCTACAGGGTCCACAGTTGCGGCACCACCGCTCAATGGAGCTGCGCATTCCTACCCAATAGAATTGAAACTTTAGCAGGGTCTCTAGCTTCTTCCAGCCAAAGTGTCCCGCCTGATTGTGGTAGGCCTCCAAAACCATTTGGATGTATGTCTTGGGGACCACTATATGCCATACTATCTCATGGGTTTTTGGATTGACGTACCTCCGGCACAGCTTCTCATGGTAGATAAACAGCCGGCTTCTCTCGTTCCACAGCTGCTTTGCTTGCAGAGACACTTCCTTCTCCAGGGAGGAACCTTCTTGGGTTATCAGCTCCTTGATACGGCAGACAAACGGGTCACTGTCCTGGGTCTCTTTCCAGCTGTGGTGAGGCAAAGGGTTTAACGTCTTCCCACTCTGCCTCCTGGGGGCCCGTTGCTCGTGGATCATCCCATTCCGGTGAAAGGCAGGTAATTCAATCTCCTCCAGGTCATCCACTTCTTCTTCAGTGTCCGACTGGTGAGGCATCCTGGACAGGGCATCGGCGTTGGCGTTCTTGTGGCCCGCCCGGTACTTAATAGTGAATTGGTAGTTTGACAGCCTAGCCATCCATCATTGTTCCATGGCTCCTAGCTTGGCTGTGTCAAGATGGGTCAAGGGGTTATTGTCAGTGTAGGTAGTTAACTTGCTGGAGGCTAGGTAGTGCTTGAACCTTTCAGTGATGGCCCAGACCAAGGCCAGGAACTCTAACTTAAAGCTGCTATAGTTCTCTGGGTTTCTCTCAGTCGGGCTGAGCTTCCTGCTTGCGTATGCGATCACTTTCTCTTGGCCATTCTGCTTCTGACTTAGGACAGCTCCCAGTCCTTCGTTGCTGGCATCAGTATACAGCAGGAACGGTTGACTGTAGTCAGGGTAGGCTAGGATCTCGTTGCCTGTCAGGATCTCCTTCATCTCCTGAAATGACTCGGCTTGCTCCTTACCCCAGTGGAATGGGGAATTTCTGCCTTTGGGGGACTGTCCTACCAAGAGGTCTTGCACAGGGGCTGCTTTCTTAGTGTAGTCTTTTACAAACCTCCGGTAGTATCCTACTAGTCCCAGGAACTGACGCACCTCCTTGAGGTTCTTCGGCTCCGGCCACTTCTGGATGACAGTGACCTTCTCCGGGTCTGGGGCTACCCCTTCTGGACTGACAATATGCCCCAGGTACTGTACCTTTCTCTTGAGCAGGTGGCACTTTGAGGGCTTCAGCTTCATCCCATACCGGGACAGTGACTCAAATACCTCCGCCAGGTGCTTCAAGTGGTCCTCATATCTTTTGGAGTACACTATCACGTCATCCAGGTATAGTAGTACACTCTCGAAGTTGCGGTGTCCCAGGCAGCACTCCATCAATCTTTGGAACTTTCCGGGGGCGTTGCAGATTCCAAACGGCATACTATTGAACTCGCAGAGTCCCGTCGGGGTGGTGAAGGCCGTCTTCTCCCAATCCTCCTCAGCCACAGCTACTTGCCAGTACCCACTAGTGAGGTCAAGGGTGGAAAAGTAATTTGCAGACTTTAAGGCAGCCAGGGATTCCTCAATACGTGGTAAAGGGTATGCATATTTATGTGTAATGCGAATTACTTGTCTGTAATCTACACACATTCTCATGCTTCCATCCTTTTTCCTGACTAGAACTAGGGGAGCTGCCCAGGGACTACAACTATCCCTTACTAGCCCTGCCTTCTTCATGTCGTGCAACATCTCCTTGGCTTTCTGGTAGTGTGCTGCTGGTATAGCCTGTAACGTTCTTTGATGGGTGGATGATCACCTGTGGGGATGTGATGTTGTACCCCCTTTATCCTCCCAAAGTCAAGTGGGTGCTTGCTGAATACCTGCGCGTATTCCTGAACCACCCGGTGTACACCCTGCTTCTGATGGGCAGGAGTGGTGTCTGTCCCAACATGGAGCTGTTGACACAAATCCTCCACCTGGGTTGCCGGGTCATTATCCTCCACTTCGTCCGGTGAGGTTAAGGACTCCGCCGTGTGTATGGAGTTGTTATTTACAGCGTGTAACTTAGCAACAGTGGCATAGCATGGTAACCTGACCTCATCTTCCCCATAGTTGAGAAGACGGACGGGCACCCTCCCATTGTGTACATCTACTACCCCTCTGGCAGTTAAGAGTGTAGGTCTGTGCTCTGAGCTAAGGGGTTCTACTACCGCCTGGTAGCTCTGTCCTTTAAGACCTATTGCTGCTCTACACCAGATAAGCATTTCACTCATTGGGGGAATCACAATGGGTATGGGGTCTGTTACCCGCACATTACCAATCTCACCACTGGATAGCTTTACTTGCTGCTGGTACATCAGGGCTCGGATCTCCTTCTGGATCGCTCTTCTCTGCCCCGGTCTGGCAGCGTTAGCGAGCTGTTGGAGCAAAAACACCACTTCCTCCAAACGGTTACCAACAATGTTAGTGCCTAGTACCATATTCAGTCCTTAGTCATCAGAAACAGTCTCTACTACAATGAGTCCCTGGTCCTTCAGCTCCATTTTCCCCACCTTTACCGTCACATCCTTAACCCCGACTAGGTTAAGAGGGAGGCCGTTAGAGTCATATACTGAAAAATCTGGGTTCGGGGGTTGGAGACTGTCCATGGACCAGTATCTCTTGTAAAGGACATCAGACATAATTGTTACCTGAGATCCAGTGTCCAGCAGGGCAGGTATCGCAATGCCGTCCAGGATTATGGACAGGAAAGGTCTTCCTCCCACGTACCTGCTGTGCCAGTCTGAGGGGCCTGCTGAGTCTATTCCTGGATGTTGGCCCTCGGACCCAGGGTCTGCTCGTTTAAAGGGCAATCGCGCACTGTGTGGCCTGCCTTCTGGCAGCGGTGGCAGACAAATTCTCGCTGAGAGTGGCGCTGGTTGTTTGTCCTTCCACGGGGTGGCGTCGTCTTCCTCCTCCTCCTCATCCAGGGGACATCTTCAGGGCTGTCGGCTAGCAGAATCCTTCCTTCTGCCTCAGGCTCCGTCCGCAGCTGCAGGGCACTCAGTACTGTGGTCAGGGTTTTGCTCAACTGACGCACTTCAGAGAGCAGGCTGTCCAGCTCATTAGGGGACGTTGCTTGCACCTTGGCTTCAGCAGCCACTGGGGAAAAGGTGGACGCTGCAGGCACTGGGGTGGCCCCACCCTGGTAACATTGGATAGCAGTTGTTTCCAGGGGTTGCAGTCCTTTTATAGCCATGTCTTTAAGGGTGTCAAAGGTGGCATCTGGATGATCCAGGGACCACCAACGCACAGTCCTGCTCTCCTCTTGGGACCTCAGTCCCCGGATAAACTGTTCTTTCAGCATTTTATTTTCATCATTGATGCTGGTTGGACTGACCTGTTTCAGAGCCCGCAGGGCCCCTTGTAAATGCCAGGCATAGTCCCGAACTCTTTCGTCCGGTTGCTGAGAGCAGTTGTAGAACCTCATCCGGAGGTCTGTCTCAGTACGATTCTCAAAGACAGTCTGTAACTTTTTAAAGATTGCGGACACTGACTCCTGATCTGCAGCCGACCAGGTTTCTACTTCTCGCTCCGCAGCACCAGTCAATTGTCCCAATACAACAGCGGCTCTTTGCTTGCCTGTCATAGAGTACATGTCCAGTATACCACATATTTTCCTTCTGAATCCAGACAGGGTATCTGGTTTGCCGCTGTACTGGGGGAGCCACTTCGCTCCAGGGATGTACGGTAGGGCCATGGATATGACAGGGGTTACAGGCCCTGCTGGTGGAGCGGCTGCTTCGGCCTGCTCGGCGCCGAGCTCGGGTTGAACATCAGGGCGGTTAACCGGTATTCCGGCATTGTGCTGTTCCTTGGACATTCTGGCGCCCCCCTAGCGAACCGTGGCCTACCTTCTCTTCTTTTCTTCTGGTAGGCCGCAGCTCCGCAGGTGACGGTCTTCTTCAGGACCTTGCGTCGCTTGCGTCCTACATCAGAGCGTTCAACGGCGCTCCTTCCAGGACCTGGCGCTTCCTGGCTTGACGTCGAGGCGTGGGGCGTGTCCGGAGCTTTGCGCGCTTTAGCAGGCACGCCTCTCAGGTTCCCACGGTTACGCCCTTTTTCCCGCTCAGTGGCCCAACAGTGGCGGCAATCTTCGCCACAGTTAAATACACAGTTTTTTATTAAAGGCGCACAGTACCCGGTGGCAACGGGCATAACACTCCGTTGTTGCAGAGGGCACGTAATCCTGTTCTTGACCCCAGGAAAGAAATGACGACCCCAGGGGATGGGGACGACTCGGCGCCCGGGCCTTGTTGTTGGTTTTGGGGGATGTCGCGGTAGACGGTTCACTGGCCCGTACCCTGGGCCTCTCTTTAAACGGGTGGATAACTATGTGAAGGTTCGTGACGCCACCTGTGGTGTCTGGTGAGGGTCACCAGCGTTGCGGCAGCCCACTGAGGCCGGTGTTAAGGCAGCTTGGGTGGTATAGCTCCCGACAGGTGGAGCTAGGCCTCAGGGCAGTGTGGATGTAGGGATGCAGGACAGGGGGAACCCAGCCGGGTCTGAAGAAGGAAAGGCAAACACACAGTTCACTTCAGTACCTTTTACTGATGGAAGTTCAGGCACATTCCGGAGCACTGTAGGGTGAAGGGTGCATATCAGGATTCTCCCCAGTGAGCGGGTATATGGCCTCCTGTTTTTTTTTTGCCGTTGTGTAGTAAGTTTCTGACCTGCCTGGAGCTAGGCCTAACATTGTCTCTGTCCTGTACCGGCTGACTTTGTGGTAGGGCCTTCTCTTGGAGTACACGCTCCCAGCTTGTGGGGCCTCCGTGACTCCTGGCTCTGGTACGTATCAGCTCTTGGGTGATCCTGGGACTTGAAGTCTTCCAGGGGTCTCTGGTTGTCTCTACAGGGGGGTATATGGCCCTGTAGATGCAGACCCAGTGTCCGGTATATGTTTTCTGGGGTGAGCTTGTACAGCTCCTCTGCCCCCAATGCTACTCACTCCTCTAGCCTTCGGTCGCGCTCGAGGCCCTCGCTAGGCTATACGCACTAGCGCTCTTATGGCGTCGGCACGCCTTGGGCTCTAACTGAGCTCCCTGAGTCTAGCTTGCAGGAGCCTCGTGCTCCACTGCTGAACTATTAGCTGCGTTCTCTAGACTGAACTCCACTGCAGGCTGACCTCTCTCAGGCTCCTCTACTGCAGGAACTCTCTCACAGACTAGACTGAACTGCCTAGCTCCACCTTCCCTTTTTATATCTATAACCGGCTCCCTCTGGTGGTCTGAGGTGGAAAGTGGAGGAGTGTGTATGCTATGAGGGCCTATTGTGGAGGAATCCGTCCATGCACCCCTCTAGGATCTGTGGCACTAATGTGCAGCAGGGGCACCACACTGTCACAAGGAGGGGAAAGTTTCAAAAGATGGTGAGGGAGTACCTTGACGACCGTACCAGCGTCCTCCATGATTCCTCTGTGCCTTTTAATTATTGGGTATCCAAGCTGGACACTTGGAATGAACTCGCTCTGTACGCCTTGGAGGTCCTGGCCTGCCCTGTAGCTAGCGTGTTATCGGAGCCTGTTTTCAGTGCCGCTGGGGGAATTATAACTGATAAGCGCACTCGCCTGTCAACTGACAATGCTGACAAGCTGACCCTTATCAAAAGGAACAAGGGCTGGATTGGGCCAGACTTCTCATCACTACCAAAGCAGAGTAACATAATGTCAAATCCACTGTGTTATTTCAGAAGGTGTATTCCCATGCACCGCTTCACACCCACACATGAGTATATGCTTCCTCATTTCGGCTGTTTTTTGCTCTTCTCCTTATCATCAGCCTCCACCACCATGCTCCATGTTGCCAGCACTGCAAGTTCCTCCGTCCTAATTTTTGGCAGCTTTTGCTTGGAAGGCATAGGCAAAGACTATGGGAGACCCACTCCCCAATAATGGGAATAATGTTTTTAATATGCTGTACTGCATGGCTCTTGTAAGGGCCATTAAAATCGTCTTGTTAAGCTACTGTGACCTCCACGTCTCTTTCAAGGGTCATTGATATTGTCTTTTTATTCCACTGGGACCTCAACGTCTCTTCCAAGGGGCATTGATATTGTATTTTTATTCCACTGTGACCTCTACGTCTCTTCCAAGGGGCATTAAAACCATCTTGTTAAGCTACTGCGACCTCCGCGTCTCTTCCAAGGGGCATTAAAACCTCTTGTTAATCCACTCTGAACTCCACAGCTCTTCCAATGGGCATTGAAATGTTGTTTTTAATTACCTCTAACCTCCACGACTCTTCCAATGGGCATTGCATTTCCTCCTAATTTTAGTCAGCTTTTGCTTTTCAATGCATAGGCGAACACTAAGGGAGACCCACTCCCCAATAATGGGTAGAAGGTTTTTAGTACGCTGTAATCCACGTCTGTTTCAAGTGGCATTGCAGTTCCTCATAATTTTTGGAAAGCCTTCCATTCACTGCTTAGGACAACAGTGTACAGGAGACCCAGTTGCTATAAATGGAAAAAACGGTTTAGTTAAGGCCCTCTGACCTACATGTCATTTCCAAGGGGCATTGGAGTGCCTCAAAATTTTTGGTAGGCATTGCACTCACTGTATGCCCTATAACTGTGGAGCCGAACCGCTCCTTTTGGTACAGAAAGATATCCTACAAGACATGTGTGGTTGACTGGCCTGATATTCATGTGAATGGTCCCTGTTCCTCCTGCTCTTTCTCCTTTGCCAGCACCTGATCCATCATTCATCACCTGAAATTTTGTTTTAATGGGAGTCATAGACCTGGGAAAGTAGCAGGAAAACATCCAGCAATCCTCGGAGGAGGTAGGATATGCGCCAAAACGCTGACCACCTCAGGCCTAGCCGCTACTACATACATGCGCTTGCATTCCAAGGAACAGAAAGGTAAGGAGATGGATGGCCTCATGATCATGAGTAATTTACTTGTTGTGTAGGAGGCCGACCACTGCTGCTGTCTACCTTCTGAACTTTGTGTTGAAGCCTGATTGACCCAGGACCCGCAATCTTCTATGTCTGGTGGGCGTGTTGCTTCCCAGTGTCAAACTCTGTCGAGGCTTCCACAATATTAACCCAGTGTGAAGGTGTCAGTGAGATGGACCATCCCTGGCCACATTCACTTGTCCACGTGTTTGTGGTTAGGCTGTCCTTCCCATTAAATGCACTGGGGAGGGCACAGGTAATGTTTTGGTATGCGCGATTGTGTATAAGACGCACTGGGACAAATAGGGGCGGCTGGGGACCGTTTATGGACACCCGTCCGCCCCCATGCGGCTGGGAACCGTGTATGGGCACCCGGCCACCGACGCAGCCATGACGTGGTGGCCAGATTCCGCCTCCACATGCCTAAAAGGCCCAATTTCAAGTGCAAGCAAGCAAGCAGTATGGTATTGCAGCCTGGGGGTGGGTGGGTGGCAGGCTGCATACTTGTGCTTGTATTGAACACTGCCCTGGGACAAAGACTTGAATGGGGATAGTTGCAAGTCTGCAACGACAGGTGCAGGGCGGGAGGAATCTTTGCATGTGCCATGAACAGGGGGTTGGCGTGCACACTACAGCGGAATAGGCTGTCCTTCTGACTAAATGCACTGGGGAGGGCACAGGTAATGTTTTGGTATACACGCTTGTATATAAGGCGCACCGGGACAAATAGGGGCGGCTGGGGACCGAGTATGGACACCCGGCCGCCCCCCGGTGGCTGGGGACCGAGTGTGGACATCCGGCCGCCGGACGGCTGGGGACTGAGTATGCATACCAGGTCGCTGACGCAGCCATGACATGGTGGCCGGCGTCTGCCTCCACAAGCCTAAAAGGCCTCATTTCAAGAGCAAGCAAGCTAGCAGTATGGTATTGCAGCCTGGGGGTGGGTGGGTGGCAGGCTGCACAATTACGCTTGCATTCCAAGAAAAGAAAGCAGATGCTAACTTCTATCATCATCATCATGCTCCTCACCTTGGCACTCTCAACTCCTCTGATGGAAAAGCCAGGGCCCACCGGAGGAGTCTGGTTGTCTGGTGGGCTCGTCCCATGCTGCCCTAAAGCAGGCCAGGCTAAGAAAAGTGTGGGGAAAGTTACCGGGACAAATAGTGGCGGCTGGGGACTGAGTATGGAGACCTTGCTGCTGAAGCAGCCATGAGGTAGTGGCCAGCTTCGGCCTCCTCCAAACTAAAAGGCCCCATTTCAAGTGCAAGCTAGCAGTATGGTATTACAGCCTGCGGGTGGGTGTGTGGCAGGCTGCACACTTACGCTTGCATTCCAAGAAAACAAAGCAGATGCTAACTTCTATCATCATCATGCTCCTCACCTTGGCACTCTCAACTCCCCTGATGGAGAAGCCAGGGCCCACCGGAGGAGTCTCTGGTTGTCTGGTGGGCTCGTCCCATGCTGCCCTAAAGCAGGCCAGGCTAAGAAAAGTGCGGGGAAGGGACTGAGTATAGAGACCTCGCCGCCACACAGCCATGAGGTAGTGGCCATCTTCGGCCTCCTCAGAACTAAAAGGCCCCATTTCAAGAGCAAGCTAGCAGTATAGTATTGCAGCCTGGGGGTGGGTGGATGGTTGGCTGCATATTTGAGTTTGCATTGCAAGGAATGGGGGAGATACAATTGAACACTGCCCTGGGACAGACAAGGACTTGCACGGGGATAGTTGCAAGTCAGCATCTTCTGATGCGGCAAGGATCACTTCTGATGGGCACACTTTTAGGCAGTAACCTGGGTGTCAGAGATGTTTCCAGGGGTCTTCCCCATGCTGTTCCCATGTCTTTTCAGCACTGTATGCATGTGTCACACAGCACATGGCCAGATAAGGTTGTAAAATGTTAAAATGACATTTCCCGGTGAATGCATTTGTCATGGTTGAAAGCAATATAGAAGTGCAAAAACACATAAAAAATGCTACTTGTGAACATAGCCCAAGGTGTGGAGGCGTATTTTTGTTTTTGGTTATTTATTTTACCTTATACACAAGTCTTTACCCTGGAAAGGATGTTCCTTAACATATTTCACAGGAAAACAGTTTCAGTTTTGTTTTTGAACGTTTTATTGTGAGTCCCTAATAGTGGCTTAATACCTCTGATCACGTTGTGACAGCAGTGACCTGGGGGTCAGAAATGCTTCCTGGGTCGATCCCCATGCTGTCCCCATATCATTTGAGCACTGTCACTATTGTTTTGGGCACTTTTTAGGCTTTCTACAGACTGCCGGGGGTGCCGCCGCAAAAATGCTCGGGTCTCCCATAGACTAACATTGGGCTCATTGCTCGGGTTGAGCACCCGAGTATCACGGTGAGCTCGGCCCGAGCTTAGAGCACCCGAGCATTTTAGTGCTCACTCAACATTAGTAATGACTTGTGTATAAGGCAAAATATAGAACCAAAAACAAAAATGCTCCTCCTCACCTTGGGCTATGTTAACAGGTACCTTTTTTGTTGTGTTTTTGCACTTTTGCATAGCTTTCAATGGTGAAAAATACATTTACCTGAAAAGGTAATTTTATTATTTTAATACCTTATCTACCCATGTGGTGTGTGAGACACGATCAGACAAATCCTGTTTCATTTATGAAGGAGGGACTCTGAAAGTTACAAAGCCTATTCTTATAGGGCCATCAGGTGGCCCTTACTATTGTTAAAGGGCCATCAGTTGGCCTTCACTATTGTTAGAGTGCCATCAGCTGGCTATGCTTTGCTGTTCCCATTATTAAGGAGCGAGTTCCCTATACTATTATTGCGTATGCAGTAACTCTAAGGCCTGCCCAAAATTTGGAAAAACTCCAATACACCTTTGAAGACGCATAGAGAGCCTGATTTAATAAAAAAATTCCCACAATTAAAGAGCGGGTCTCCTATAGTTTTATAGCATATCGTGAGCGAGCTGTGGCCCCCTGCTCGCTCTAGCACCCTACAGACAATGTGTATTCTCTCTCTGATGTGCTGCAATGTATGTGGTGCTCTCCACTTACTTCAGACCATCTGTTCTCAGCTGTCTCCAGGCATTTCTCTTCTGGAACCAATGCAGCAATAAATTCAAAGGGCACGAGGTTCTTAACCATAAATGGGACTTTACTTGGGGAAGAGGAATATGTACAATATTTACAGGCAGATATAATGGATAAGGCCCAACGGGTTGTCATCTTTCTCACAGGTACTGGAAACAACTTCAGCCCTGGTTCCCTCTTCAAGTGAAGCATCTTTGTGGCTCTATTCTCTAGTCCTAGAGATTCTTCCGATCCAGCGACAGTATATCCCGATCCTATATCTCCCCACATCCTAGCCTTGAGTCCTAACTTCTTCTGCAGCCTGCAGACAGAATATGCCCCGGGTCCTCAATACCTCTGTTGAGTTTCTCCGGCTAGCTAAGGGGACTCCTGCATTGGGAATCTTCACTCTGGTGATCCTACTGTCTGGGGTACAGGGCTCCCGTCTGCCCTAGTAGCCACTATACTTAGGCTGCCCATACAGTCCTCAGTCCCAACTCCAACTGACTCATCATCTCCTGCTTCTGGACACTAAGCAGAGATTTTCCTAATGTGCCTACCCTCTGTGGGCTGTCATTACACACCATTAACTAACCCCTTCACTGTCTGCAATACTGCTGGCAGAATCAACCTGGCATCTGCACCCGGGACAGTGGCATCTTGTGGCTGGTTACTAATACTACAACCCACAAGGAATTATATCAGAAACAAGCTTTATACACACTTTATGCATGATCATGGCACTAAGTTTCCCCTCTACTTCACTGGCTGGAATATCACAACTAACCCCTTAATGGGACCTAACTGCAGCTCAGAAAGATCTAACTACTGGGAACATTCTCTTTTAACTCTTTAAGTGCCATAGGGAAGCTACGTCCTTCCCCACTACTACATTCCTCCACACTTTAATGATGGCCGTCCTCGACCATACTAGGCAACCAATCACATATTAACATTTATAACATTTTATCACTTTACTAAAACATTTTAGTACAAAACTGGTCCTGAAGTCTTCTTCTTGTGTGGAGACTGGCCCTTCTCGGTTAAGGGCCTTGGAGCAGCAACTCAGACATAATTCCAACAGTGCTCAAGAGTACCGGTCCTTCTTGGTAAGGACCCCAGAAACACAGTGTCCATCTCCATATTATTAAGACAGGTCAACACACCAATAGTCCTCAATCTCCTTCAAGGGCTGCATTCTGAGGCACACAGTCACAGGGAACACCCTATGAATATCTTTCTTCTTGGCCCTAGCGGAGGTCACTGGTTCTTACCGCTAGGCCGCCAGTCTCTTAGGATTAGAGGATATCCATCCTCAAGGTGTGCCTCAGCGCTGCAAATTCCAGCAGAAAAAGGCGCAACAGGAGCAACAGAAAAAAAAATAAGAATAGAAGCCAAACGAGATCCTTGGCCTGGGAGGTAGGGAAACCGTTCTCCTATTTTTCTGGCCCTTAGGCTAACATAGGGTGATCCGTCCTCATTGGGAAACAGTCCCTGGTAGGAACCACCACCAGTGGGTTCTATTTTTAAAGCATCAGGAAGGTTAACGGACCTTTTGGTAGAAGTGCTCACTTCTTCTGGGCCTCCTTCCGCTCCTTCATAAAGGCGGCCAATGCTGCAGATGAAGGTGGTTTCTTCCTCCTCCAAGGCTGGTCAGGGTAACTTCTGGGACCAGGGTCCTCATCCGAGGACGTAGCGCTACGGCAGCTGACTTGAGTAGGGCCATAGCTGGTGACCTTGAAATTGTGGACCACATGACTGATCCGGGCTTGCGAGCTTCCAGCAGTCCCCTGATCACATGCCTCAGCCCCCTCCGGGTGTTTTGGCGGGAAGCTGTCAGTGTGCACCTCACTAGGAGAGTCAGCTGCCCCGTAGCTCCTGAAGTCTTCCTCCTCTTCACTTTAAGACTCCTCCCATCAGCACCTCCTCTGTTCCTCCTCCTGAGGACTATCGGCTTTAGATGGGGGTAGGAATCCCTTGGGGGCTATCCTATCCCAACACTGCAGAGCCTCTCTCTTGGCTCTTCATTGGAAGACTTCCTCATCCCTCTCGAGGACATCTTCCCACTCGTAGTGGCGAGTAAGAGCCGCCACGTAAAACCCCCTGGTACATTCACACTGTGCAAAGTGGACTATATCCTGTACATGAAGGTTATGGAGGCGGGAGGGCAGGTAGCTGCATTTAATGACTTCTCGAGTGAAGAATACCTCATCCCCAGTCCACTCTTCTTCCAGCAACCCGTAGCCTTTTAATAGGTTGAACCAGCTTCCACCGACTCCCTCCACGCCGCGCTGGACCCTTCCAGCCAGCCTCGCAAGAAAGTATCGGTCCACTGCCGGTGCTCCCGTGGCGCCATTAGGGGATTGGCGTTGTCAACCGTATGTGACTAAGTTTGGAGTGGCGCTTCACTGGGGGTGGGTTTAAGGCCTCCATCGCCATCTGCCACCAGTTGATACGTACAACTTTTCTCTTTGGGGGCCTCGCCTCCGTCGAATCACATTCGGGCGTGGGAGTATCTACCCCCCCCTCGGGGTTGTTGCTATGGGCGTTGCAAGCGGGACCAGCAACAAGGGTATATGCTGCTCACCTTCACCAGGCCGTGCTGCGGCTGCTGCTTTGGCCCCTCCGCGATGTTCTCCGCCCTTCGCCAAGGTAGAGCATCTTCCATCATCCGGCTCCAACACCACACTCGTAGCTCGTGGACGAGCAGGCCCACCTCGGCGGGATCAGGCCTGGTAGATCACTGGATGGCCAACGGTGCTAGTGGCATGGGTTCACGGGCAGCGCCCTCGGGTGGATGGCTTCCGGCTGTGGCCCCTGGGATAGTGATCTCAAGGATGTCCTCCTCATCAATCATCCCCATCAAACTTTCGGATCCTCCGGCTGCCATTCTTCCAGAGCGTTCACTGCGGCACCTCCTTCTCCTTGTGCGCTGGACAGAAAATGGCGCTGGTCGCTTACCGGTGATGCGCGTCCTGTGCGTCCAACTCCTCCGCTTTCTGGGCCTGTCTTCTGATGCGACGGACGTGGCACACATCACTCCCGGCAGCTCTGCCTTCAGCTGCTCCCCTTCTCTGAGTGTGCTCGTACTCACTAGACCGAACTTCACTCTGCGCCACACCTTCTTCTGCATGTTATCTCCCATCCTGGGACGAATCTTCACTGCTGGGCCCATTCTTCTCTGGGCCGGAACTCATAGGGGCTGGAAATCTTTTTGCGCTCTCCAGCGCCATCCACTTCCACGATAGGCGGTTCATCTCCTGTTCTTTACTGCCACTGTCGCCATCTTGGACTCCATGCTTCTGGCCACCATCTTGGGCCACATGTCTTCCAACACTTTCTCTTCAGTGCTCTGGGTCGGCTCTTCCCCGTTTTCTTCATGCGAGGAGATTGCATCCTGCCGACTACACCAAATGTAAGGTGCCCCAGCGAGGTAGTCATAGGCGAGCTGTGGCCCCTGCTTGCTCTGGCACCCTACAGACCATATGTGTCCTCTCTCTGATGTGTTGCAATGTATGTGGTGCTCTCTGCTTACTTCAGACCATCTGGTCGCAGCTGTCTCCAGGCATTTCTCTTCTGGAACCAGGGCAGCAATAAATTCAGAGGACACGAGATTCTTAACCATAACTGGGACACTCTATGCTTGATCATGGCACTAAGTTCCCCCTCTACTCTACTGGCTGGATTATCACAGCTAACCCCTTAACTGGACCTAACTGCAGCTCAGAGAGATCTAACTACCGGGAACATTCTCTTTTAACTCTTTAAGTACCATAGGGAAGCTACATCCATCCCCACTACTACACAGTGACTAAAACGGCTGCCTAAATTTTGGAAAAACCCCAATACCAATTTGAAGACACATAGAGGAAGGCCTCAATAAAAAAAATGTTCCCATTATAAAGGAGCGGGTCTGCTATACAGTTATTGCATATGCAGTGACTGCAACGGCAGCCTAAACATTGGAAAAACCCCAATACCAATTTAAAGACACATAGAGGAGGGTCTCAGTTATAAAAAGGATCCCATTATAAAGGAGCGGGTCTGCTATACAGTTAATGTGTATATAGTGACTGAAAGGGCTGCCTAATTTTTGGAAAAACCCCAATACCAATTTGAAGACACATAGAGGAGAGCCTATGTAAAAAAAATGTCCCATCTAAAGGAGTGGGTCTCCTATACTGGTTCACCTTGTCGCTGGTGGGATAGCTTTCATTCTATTTTTGATCAAAAACAGTGTTAATAAGAACCCTATTTTATTTAAATGCACTTGCTTTTTATTTATTTACAGCAGGGTTTATTTTCATTTTGCTTCTTGTAGGTTTTTCTGATTCATGGTCATTGTGAAACATGCACTTATGTGCTGCATGTAAACCATCTTAAACCAAGCTCAAATTGTGTTTTTTTCACAGCTATTGTGTATGCAGTGACTGAAAGGGCTGCCTAATTTTGGGTAAAACCCCAATACCAATTTGAAGACACATAGAGGAGGGCCTATGTAAAATAAATGTCCCATTATAAAGGAGTGGGTCTCCTATAATGGTAATGACCATGCAGTGACTGCAAGGGCTGCCAACAATTTGGATGCACTCCAATACCCCTTTGAAGAAAAATAGAGGAGGGCCTAAGTAAAAAAAATGTTCCCATTATAAGTGAGTGGGTCTCCTATACTGTAATTGCGTATGCAGTGACTGTAAAAGGTGCCAAAAATTAGGACCTAACTCCAATACCCCTTTGAAGAGACATAGAGGAGGGCCTAATTAAAAAAATGTTCCCATTATAAAGGAGTAAGTCTCCAATACTGGTAATGCCCATGCAGTGACTGCAAGGGCTGCGTAAATTAAGACGCACCCCAATACCCCTTTGAAGAGACATAGAAAAGGGCCTCAGTAAAAAAAAAATGTTCCCATTATAAAGTGACTGCAAGGGCTGGCAAAAAATTGGACACACTCGAGTACCCCTTTGAAGAGACATAGAGGAGGTCCTCGTTAAAAAAGTTGTTACCATTGTTAAGGAATCGGTCTCCAAAACTGGCAATGCTCATGTAGTGACTGCAGAGGCTGGCAAAAAATTGGACGCACTACAATACCCCTTTGAAGAGACGTAGAGGAGGTCCTCATTAAAAAATTGTTACCATTGTTAAAGAATGGGTCTCTTATACTGGTAATACGCTGTACCCATGGGGGGTATACATGAGCATACTGTATATATTATACAGAATGTTAGAGGTAGGATTCCAAATAAAATTCCTACAGGCATCATAAACATCCTTAAAAAAAATTATGTGGGTGTGGCATCACGGTCACCCTGGTGATATAGTGCTGGAGGATGAGGAGGAGGAGGACAACAGAAAATATCCAAAACCAGTAAGCGTATACCCATGTCTGGGTGTGAAGAGGTGCAAAGGAATAAACATCCCAAAAAAAGCCACTGGATTTGACTTTATGTTCTGCTGCTATTATCTGGTGGTGTTGAGTAGTGTTGGGCGAATGCGAACAGTACAATTTCGCGTCAGTACTGAACACTGACTGATCGGTCACGGACCCCGAACACGGACTTCCTCTGGCTCGGGTGTTTCAGCGCGGGAAACACAGGCTATGATCAGCGGTAATATCATTACCGTGATCAGAGCGCTATGGCATCATGCTGACAGGTGTCTACCGCCATAGGAAACAGCGAGCACAGGCACCGCTGGATGGGAGCAGTAGTCTCCCATCCGCCGGCGCCTGTGCTGTGCTGAATGTTAAAAAAAAGTGTTACAATTAATAAAAAAAATTAAAATAAAAATAAAACACATTAAACTCACCTACACCTCGTTCCCCATATTCGCCGCCCCTGAAAAAATAAAAAAACACCATATACTCACCTTACATCTTACACCTAATCCCCGAAGTCAACGATCTCCTGTAATAAAAGTAAAATAATAAACCAACCTCATCCTTACCTTTCCGACGCAGTCCAAATAACGAGTGTCCCACGAAGATACCATGAACAGAGTAGCCACACTGTAGGTGATCGCTCATCGTTATTCACGGCCCCTTTCTAGGCTATTAATATCAGTCCCCAGCTGTCTGCATAGACTTTGCTAGCTGTTAAAATAGGGGGAACCAATGTCATTTTTGGGGGGGGGATCCTCCATTTTAATAGCCAGTAAATGCTATGTATACAGCTGGGGGTTGATATTAGTAGCTTGAGAAGCTCCATGGGTATTACCCTCTTCGCAGGCTAAAAACATCTGCCAAAGGTGTCTGCTTTCCCTCTGTTGGTTAATAAAATTAAGGTGGACCCCACGCCATTTGTTTTCAAGAAATTTACTCATTTATTAATAAATTACATGAACAGTAAGGTACACACGCAAAGTACGGATTATATCTATCACATATCTATCTGTATATCTATCTATCTATTATCTTTCTATCTATCTATCTATTATCTATACATCTAGCTATCCATATATCTATCGATCTATTATCTATTTATCTATCTATCTATCTATATATTTATATATATATATATATATATATATATTTATTATATGTTGACCAATCTAATTATCTATCTAAGATAGATAATAGATAGATATATGGATATATAGATACATTGATATTTAGATAGATAATAGATCGATAGATACAGTACAGACCAAAAGTTTGGACACACCTTCTAATTGAAAGATTTTTCTGTATTTTCATGACTATGAAAATTGTATATTCACACTGAATGCATCAAAACTATGAATTAACACATGTGGAATTATATACTTAACAAAAAGTGTGAAACAATTGAAAATATGTCTTACGTTCTAGATTCTTCAAACTAGCCACCTTTTGCTTTGATGACTGCTTTGGACATTCGTGGCATTCTCTTGATGAGCTTCAAGAGGTAGTCACCGGAAATGGTCTTCCAACAATCTTGAAGAAGTTCCCAGAGATGCTTAGAACTTGTTGGCCCTTTTGCCTTCACTCTACGGTCCAGCTCACCCCAAACCATCTCGATTGGGTTCAGGTCTGGTGACTGTGGAGGCCAGGTCATCTGGCGTAGCACCTCATCACTCTCCTTCTTGGTCAAATAGCCCTTACACAGCCTGGAGGTGTGTTTGGGGTCATTGTCCTGTTGAAAAATAAATGATGGTCCAACTAAACGCAAACGGGATGGAATAGCATGCCGCTGCAAGATGCTGTGGTAGCCATGCTGGTTCAGTATGCCTTCAATTTTGAATAAATCCCCAACAGTGTCACCAGCAAAGCACCCCCACACCATCACACCTCCTCCTCCATGCTTCACGGTGGGAACCAGGCATGTAGAGTTCATCCGTTCATCTTTTCTGCGTCGCACAAAGACACGGTGGTTGGAACCAAAGATCTCAAATTTGGACTCATCAGACCAAAGAACAGATTTCCACTGGTCTAATGTCCATTCCTTGTGTTCTTTAGCCCAAACAAGTCTCTTCGGCTTGTTGCCTGTCCTTAGCAGAGGTCTCCTAGCAACTATTTTACCATGAAGGCCTGCTGCACAAAGTCTCCTCTTAACAGTTGTTATAGAGATGTGTCTGCTGCTAGAACTCTGTGTGGCATTGACCCGGTCTCTAATCTGAGCTGCTTTTATCCTGCGATTTCTGAGGCTGGTGACTCGGATAAACTTATCCTCAGAAGCAGAGGTGACTCTTGGTCTTCCTTTCCTGGGGCGGTCCTCATGTGAGCCAGTTTCTTTGTAGCACTTGATGGTTTTTGCAACTGCACTTGGGGACACTTTCAAAGTTTTCCCAATTTTTTCGGACTGACTGACCTTCATTTCTAAAAGTAATGATGGCCACTCGTTTTTGTTTACTTAGCTGCTTTTTTCTTGCCATAATACAAATTCTAACAGTCTATTCAGTAGGACTATCAGATGTGTATCCACCTGACTTCTGCACAACACAACTGATGGTCCCAGCCCCATTTATAAGGCAAGAAATCCCACTTATTAAACCTGACAGGGCACACCTGTGAAGTGAAAACCATTTCTGGTGACTACCTCTTGAAGCTCATCAAGAGAATGCCAAGAGTGTGCAAAGCAGTCATCAAAGCAAAAGGCGGCTACTTTGAAGAACCTAGAATATAAGACATATTTTCAGTTGTTTCATACTTTTTTGATAAGTATATAATTCCACATGTGTTAATTCATAGTTTTGATGCCTTCAGTGTGAATGTACAATTTTCAAAGTCATGAAAATGCAGAAAAATCTTTAAATGAGAAGGTGTGTCCAAACTTTTGGTCTGTACTGTGTGTATATTACCCTTACTGAGTACCACATTTTTTATCTTAATTTCTTTCAGTGTTTCTTAAAGCCATAAAGTTGCCATTTGAAATGACTTTAGTTTTGTGCCATGTCTGTGATCTGCTTTTTTTCAACAACAGTAAACAACTGAATGAACATCCTCCGAGCCTGGTGATTCCATAATTTTTACCCAGGGTTGTATCTATTATCTATCTATCCATCCATATATCTATTATCTATATATCTATATATCACGCAACCACGGGAAGAACATACAAACTCCTTGCAGATGTCAGAATTTCTGGGGCGGCTGAGGGCTCTTGTTTCTAGCCTCGAAGGGGGCCAATATTCACGGCCCCTTCCTAGGCTATTAATATCAGCCCCCAGCTGTCTGCATACCTTTGCTAGCTGTTAAAATAGGGGGACCCCACGTCATTTTTTTGGGGGTCCCCATTTTAATAGCAAGTAAAGGCTATGTATACAGCTGTGGGTTAATATTAGTAGTCTGGGAAGCTCCATGGGTATTACCCCCTTCCCAGGCTAAAAACATCCGCTTTCCCTCTTCTGGTTAATAAAATTACCGGGAACCCCATGCCATTTTTTTTCAAGAAATTTACTCATTTATTAATAAATTACATGAACAGTAATGTACACACGCAAAGTACAGATTATATATATCACATATCTATCTGTATATCTTGCACTCCCCCCCCTTTAACCAGCAGGTGATGTATATTCTATTCTACCAGCCCATTTAAATTGTAGGTGTTTCAGCCCAGAAGTGACATGTTCTGTCCAGAGTTATAGGCTTGTAGCCCAAGAGAGGCATGTAGGCAGAGTAGTACCCATCAGATGGGAGGTCACTTTGCAGAGGTTGATTTGGCCAATTTATGCGCTAAGAACCTCCGTTTTTTGTAAGTAAAGCTCATTGAGTAATAACACAGTTTAAATCAAATGGTTTTATTGTCTTTATGTATCTTGGCCATAATGGAGTGCTGCTGCGCTTTCTTTTCATATATCTGTATATCTATCTATTATCTGTCTATCTATTATCTATATATCTAGCTATCCATATATCTATCAATCTATTATCTATTTATCTATCCATATATATATTTATTATATGTTGACCAATCTAATTATCTATCTAAGATAGATAATAGATAAATATATGGATATATAGATATATTGATATATAGAAAGATAGTAGATGGACTTATACTGTATACATATATAGATATATATATAGATTGATAGATATATGGATAAATAGATTTACAGATAGATAGATAATAGTTAGATATGTGGATATATAGATATATTGATAGATAATAGATATATGGATAGATAGATAGATATATGGATAGATAAATCGATTTATAGATACATAGATAATAGTTTGATATATGGATATATAGATATATTGATAGATAATAGATATATGGATATATACATAAATAGATTAATAGATATACGGATAGATAATAAATATATGTATAGATATATAATAGATATATGGATATACAGTATATTCAGATAGATAATAGATATATGGATAGATAACTCAATATATAGATAGATAGATAATAGTTAGATATATGGATGTATAGATATATTGATTGATAATAGGTGTATGGATAGATTAATAGATTAATAGATATATGGATAGATATCCAAGAAAGAGAATGGAGGCAGCACACAAACCGATGATGAAAAAATTGGCTTTTAATAGCCCATGTGGCTGTAGCAACGTTTCAGTCCCAAGATATGGAACTTTTTCAAGCAATGTGAAAGTTCAATGTGCAAAGTATTTAAGTCTGCTTAATCACACACATTGATTAGCAGTAATTAATGTGACATATATGTTTTAGACATGATACAGATACAATCAATACATTATTTATCATGATTCATACAATCTGTGCAATATATAAAGTGCAAAAGTGCTGAAGAGGCAAAAAAGATCATCATTATAAAAGCCATTTCTATTAGTAATTGATCATAATCACCAGCTGTACATATTTAAAAAGTCACATGACTCACCCCATAATGTAAACATAATGTAATGTAAATCTTGGCGTCCCCGCTATCTCTATTGCGCATGTCCGGAAGGAATATAATGATTCTGGAGCGCAATTGTGTTCCAAAGACCGGAAATGCCGGCGTCATGACAGGAACTCACATAAGAACGACCGCGCATGCGCGAGAAAGCACAGAAACGTCCCACTATGTGGTCAAAGACAAACTCAAGGCCTGGGCAACCATGTTCATTGAGGGCAGCACGCCCACATCTTGCTGCATTAAAGCGCAAAACGCATATATGTACATTATATAACTGTAGGGAACACAGCACTGTAGTGCTCATTTTAACAGAGACTTAAACTCTTTTTGTTATGAACTGCTACAAACACTAAAGAAAGATAGGAAAACTGTCCCTACAATAGGACTAAGCTGATTCCCTACGATGCAGCAGGGGACATGTTCCTTGTGAACAGACCCGCCTAAGTCCTCGGCTAGTCTGAGCGCAGACCTATAGATATAAGGGAGGGGTCCCTACAAGAACTAAGGACTGGGATATAGTTGGAGACCTCCTAGCAGAAGTTGTAGCAGAGCAAAGACAAACAAATAAACAGAAGTACTAGTGGTTAAAAGACCAAGCCAACTACAGAGTAAGGTACAAGGCACCTGGCTAGCTTAAGAGTAGATGTAACACTGAAGTCCAGCAAGGCCAGAAGGGCGGAGCTGGATTAAATAGGCAAAAAGTCATGTGACCAGCAAAATAGAAAAAACTAATAGGAGGGTTCTAACAGTACCCCCTCTTCTATGAGGATCCTCCGGATCCTCCAGGCCCAGGTCTATCAGGAAACCTCCTGTGAAACGCTCCGACTAGTCTAGGAGCAGAGACATCATCTGCCCTTACCCAGGAGTTATCCTCGGGACCGAAACCTTTCCAAGCGAAGAGATACTGCAATCTCCCTCTATGCCATCTAGAATTAAGAATGTGAGAAATTTCATATTCACTGTCTTCCTACACCGGAGGAACAGAGACAGTGTCGTCCCTATCAGAAACATCAGCTTTTTTCAATAAGGAAACATGAAACACCGGATTAATCTTCCAGGAGGTAGGAACCTCCAACCTAACAGCAGATTGGTTAACTACCTGAAGCACCTTAAACGGACCCACAAACTTCGGGCCCAATTTCTTAGAAGGAATCCTCAACCGCAGATTCCTAGAGGACAACAAAACCATGTCACCAACAGTAAACAAAACCTCTTGACGTTTCCTGTCAAAGTACCTCTTGGATTTTTTGTTAGCCTCTTGAAGGTTACGACTAGAGATGAGCGTTGTTCTACTCGAACTGTTCGCCAATCTCAAATTCGAGCTGTTTTGGGCGGTGTTCGAGCCGTTCGGCGAACACGAACGATTTGAGAAAAATTCGGCTGTTCGAGGTTATGTTCGATAACTGTTCGTGCACCAAAATCATAACTGGATTTTTTCTCAGTAATGATGAAAATTAATGTTAATACGCAGTTTGAGTGTACAGCGGGGTGGGGGGAGGGGCAGGGGATGGATCTCTGCAGGAATAATGAAGATCTCCATTTTTTTTTCTCTTTCCCGCATTTGCAGTGGGGAGGTGCAGTCTGTCAGCCTATCAGCAGCGCACACACGGAGCGAACTGCTGTTTTTCACACAAGCAAGGGCATGTGTCATTGGCAGTGTATGTCACATGTCCTTGCCCTATAAGACCAAGCCATTTTCCCCGTCGCCACCATTTTCTCACTGCTGCAGCTGCGTGTTAGACGGCACCGCTGTTGCTGTGTGCGCTATACCTTGTTAATTTCAAGCCAATTTTCGCACAAATCTACAGATAGCTTGGGAGTAGGGAATAGTTGTGATTGCAGTCCTTTTAAGGACTAGGTTACAGCATTTCCTACGACTTTTATCAGGCAGGTCTGTGCTCTTAAATAGATAGATTGTGGGAGTAAAGACTAATTGTAATTGCAGTCCTTTTCAGGACTAGGTTACATCAGTTCCTATCAGTTTTTGCCAGGCAGGTCTGTGCCAGTGCTGTGCAAGTTTTTTTCACAGCATTTGACTGAATCTAGCAAAGCTAATCCTTTTTGGCCTATTGCAGAGTGTGTTAGTCAGTGGAGTAGCCTATCTGTGTTGCAAGATATACCACCTGTGTATAGAATACCAATTTTTTTACTGCACCTAGTGAAGTAAAATCTTTTGGGCATAGCATCATTCTATTAGTCCATCTATACTGACCTCCATCAGGTTGCAAATTGAATATAATTTTTTTCTGCATCTAGCTCTGAAAAAATATTTGGGCTTCTAGCAGTGTGTGGGACTTGTTCTATTAGTCCATCTATACTGACCTCCATCAGGTTGCAAACTGAATATAATTTTTTTCTGCATCTAGCTCTGAAAAATATTTGGCCTTCTAGCAGTGTGTGGGACTTTCTCTATTAGTCCATCTATACTGACCTCCATCAGGTTGCAAATTAAAAATAATTTTTATCTGCATCTAGCTCTGAAAAAATATTTGGCCTTCTAGCAGTGTGTGGGACTTTCTCTATTAGTCCATCTATACTGACCTCCATCAGGTTGCAAATTAAAAATAATTTTTATCTGCATCTACCTCTGAAAAAATATTTGGGCTTCTAGCTGTGTGTGGGACTTGTTCTATTAGTCCATCTATACTGACCTCCATCAGGTTGCAAACTGAATATAATTTTTTTCTGCATCTAGCTCTCAAAAAATATTTGGCCTTCTAGCAGTGTGTGGGACTTTCTCTATTAGTCCATCTATACTGACCTCCATCAGGTTGCAAATTAAAAATAATTTTTATCTGCATCTAGCTCTGAAAAAATATTTGGCCTTCTAGCAGTGTGTGGGACTTTCTCTATTAGTCCATCTATACTGACCTCCATCAGGTTGCAAACTGAATATAATTTTTTTCTGCATCTAGCTCTGAAAAAATATTTGGCCTTCTAGCAGTGTGTGGGACTTTCTCTATTAGTCCATCTATACTGACCTCCATCAGGTTGCAAATTAAAAATAATTTTTTTTCTGCATCTACCTCTGAAAAAATATTGGGCTTCTAGCTGTGTGTGGGACTTGTTCTATTAATCCATCTATACAGACCTCCATCAGGTTGCAAACTGAATATAATTTTTTTCTGCATCTACCTCTGAAAAAATATTTGGGCTTCTAGCTGTGTGTGGGACTTGTTCTATTAGTCCATCTATACTGACCTCCATCAGGTTGCAAACTGAATATAATTTTTTTCTGCATCTAGCTCTGAAAAAATATTTGGCCTTCTAGCAGTGTGTGGGACTTGTTCTATTAGTCCACCTATACTGACCTCCATCAGGTTGCAAATTCAAAATAATTTTTTGTCTGCATCTAGCTCTGAAAAAATATTTGGCCTTCTAGCAGTGTGTGGGACTTTCTCTATTAGTCCATCTATACTGACCTCCATCAGGTTGCAAACTGAATATATTTTTTTTCTGCATCTACGTCTGAAAAAATATTTGGGCTTCTAGCTGTGTGTGGGACTTGTTCTATTAGTCCATCTATACTGACCTCCATCAGGTTGCAAATCGAATATAATTTTTTTCTCCATCTAACCCAGCCAATAGTTTTGGCCTAATACCACAGTTTGGCCACTCAGCTCTGCTCGGTTCCCATCCATTGTTTTTTTGTGCAAACAACTCCAGAGTTGTGAATTAGTTAACCACCAAAATGAGTGGAAAAAGGCCTGCTGCTGGTGGAAAGGGGAATAGGCGTGTTGGGAAGGGGAAAAAAGGTTGTGTCTGTGGGGTAGGTGTTAAAGCAACAGTAACATCTGCAGAAGAAAGACCATCTTCCAGCCAAACTAAAATGTCTACTTCTTTTAGCGGACAATGTGATAAGATCCCTTTCTTACAGCCACGCCAATCGCTACAAATTCCAGATGAGGCACAAAAACAGCAGGTGCTTCAACGGATATCAAGTGCTCCTTTAAGTGGGCTCTCCTCCACATCAACTTCAACATCACAAATACTCCAGTCCTCAAAGGTGTCACCCCAATCGCACTTGCTTCCTCACAGCTCCCAAATCTCCAGCTGCCCGTCTGAGTATGAGGTAGAACAGATGGTTGAGTCTACAGAGCTGTTTACTCATACTATAGCCTGGGAATCAGAGGTCGACTCCAGCGCTTCTGTGAATCCAGACGAGGAAATGATCTGCACTGATGCCCAGAATCTTTATGAGTCGGATCCAGGACCAGACGCAGAAGGTTCTGACCATAATGTAGACCCTCATTCCCAAACTGTAACTCCTGTTGGTGGAGACAATGAGGAAGACGATGATGAGACTCAAATACCTGATTGGAGCGACAACTTTAGTTTTTTGTCAGGGCAGGAACAGGTTGGCTCTGAGGACGACGGGTGTGATAACGCACAGGGTGATGATGATGAGGTTGGAGATCCCACTTACTGTCAACCCACAGTCAGCCAAGAGATGAGGTCAGTAGAGGAGGTGGAGGAAGATGCTAGTGACGACGAGGTCAGGTTGCGCCTTCCTGGACAGAGACGTAGTACTGGAAGCACGTCAACAACTGCATCCTCAAACACAACTCTGCCTCTCACCACAAGTCGTGGTGGCTCTTCAGGTCGCATGGGTGCTAAGCCTTGCATAGCCTGGTCATTTTTTCAGATCGATAAAGATGACCCAACTCGTGTAATCTGTAACATTTGTCAGCAAAAGCTAAGTAGAGGCCAAAAAATACATAGTTTGAGTACTTCATGCATGAACCGGCACATGGACATGAAGCATAAGTTGCAGTGGGAAGCTCAGTGTGCTACAATGCGGCCTAGCCGGCCGGGCCAACCACCGTCTGCCATATCTTGTGCATCCGCGGCCTCTTCATCCTCTGTGACTGGGGGGACAGCAGTCACACCTGTTTTGGGGCGCAGACCTGCCACCTCTTTACCCGCAACAGCCAGCGTGATTGGCAGGTCATCATTTTCTTTGGAGGTGGTAACACCAGCTGGTGTTGAGCGCTGTCCGACATCGACAGCACCACCTTTGGATCAAGGCAACCTAACATGTCCACCTGCATCTTCCTCACAGACCGGCAGTTTGCCGGGGACACCCTTATCAACCCCGTCTAAGTACAATAGCCAGCTCTCGGTCCCTCAGATGTGGACAAGTAAAAGACCATTTCCTCCTAGCCATGAGAAAGCTAAGAGGTTGAATTTCACCATCTGCAAGCTCTTGGCTACAGAAATGCTGCCTTTCCGCCTGGTGGACACAGAGGATTTTCGAGACCTTATGTCCGTCGCAGTGCCCCAGTACCAGATGCCCAGTCGGCACTACTTCTCAAAGAAAGGTGTGCCTGCGCTCCACCAGCATGTCGCACACAACATCACCGCTTCTTTGAGAAACTCTGTGTGTGACAGGGTGCATTTCACCACAGACACTTGGACGAGTAGGCATGGACAGGGGCGTTACATGTCGCTGACTGGGCACTGGGTAACTATGGTGACAGCAGGACAAGGGGCTGCTGTCCAAGTCTTGTCGTCCCCACGAGTTGTGCGTCAATCCTCTTTATGTCAAAGTTCCTCCACTGCTTCTGCCTCCTCAACCTCCTCTCGGTCTTCCACCTGCACCCAAAGCCTGTCTGGTCATGCCACAAGCTTTCTAACTGCGCAGAAGGGATCCTGCACACCTGCTTACTATGCTGGCAGTAGGGCTCAACGTCATCAGGCGGTTTTTACTTTGAAATGTCTGGGAAATGTGAGTCACACAGCTGAGGAGTTGTGGTCAGCTCTGGAGAACCAATTTCATGAATGGTTGTCTCCACTGGACCTGAAACCAGGGAAGGCCGTGTGCGACAATGCTGCAAACCTGGGTGCGGCCCTTCGCCGGGGCAATGTCACACACGTGCCTTGTATGGCTCACGTGTTGAACCTGGTTGTCCAGCAATTTTTAGCCCACTATCCCAGACTAGATGGCCTTCTGCAGAGGGCACGGCCGCTGTGTGCTCACTTTCGCCGTTCGCATCCCGCAGCTCAGCGACTTACATCTCTACAGAAGTCGTTGGGCCTGCCACTTCACCGGCTAAAATGCGATGTGCCTACCCGGTGGAATTCAACTCTGCACATGTTGCAGCGACTGTGGCAGCACCGACAAGCCCTGGTGCAATACGTTCTGACGTATAGCCTGGGCCAACGAGATCCAGAGGTGGGGCAAATCACGCTGGAGGAGTGGTCTCAGATCAGGGACCTATGCACCCTTCTGCACAGTTTTGAAATGGCGACGAAGATGTTTAGTGCTGACAATGCCATTATCAGCATGACTATTCCGGTGATTTACATGCTGGAGCACATGTTAAACAGAATTCGGAGTCAGGTGGTGGCACAAGAGGAGGTGGAGGAAGTAGAGGAGGAGGAGTTGTATGCGGAAGGGCTAACATCTGCAAGGTCCAGACGGTCGGCAGCACCAAGGCGGCAGGCATGTGAGGGTGGGGGAGATGGTTTTACCAGGGCGCATGGTAGCAGCCAAACTAGTGAGGAAGGTGCAGGAGCCCAGGAAGAAGTGGAGGACGAACTGATGGAAGACTCATCAGATGAGGGAGACCTTGATCACATTTCTGTTGTGCGAGGTTGGGGGGAGAGGACAGAGGAAGGAAGCATGATTGTTACCTCGCCACCAACACAACAGGGACTTGGTGCTCCTGGATGCGCAACACACATGAGTGCCTTCTTGCTGCACTACCTGCAACATGACCCTCGAATTGTGAGAATTAGAAATAATCCTGACTACTGGGTTGCCACACTGTTAGATCCCCGGTACAAAAGTAAATTTGCCGAAATTATTCCTGCCATAGAAAGGGATGCACGCATGCAGGAGTATCAGCAGAGACTGTTGCAGAATCTTACATGTGCTTTTCCACAAAACACCAGTGGTGCACGTAGTGAATCTCACAGTTCTAACTTGCCAACCGTGGGACCGTCAAGTGTTCAGCACTCAAACCATAACAGAACCACAGTATCTGCTGGTAACATCAATTTTGCGGAATCATTTCACCACTTTTTTAGCCCATCCTTTGCAAGGCCACAGGAGACAAGAAGTCTGACACATAGTCAACGCCTAGAGACGATGGTACAGGCGTATCTCCAAGTAAACATTGAAGCCATGACTGTGTCACTGGACCCTTGCTCTTTTTGGGCTTCCAATCTGGATAAATGGCCGGAGCTAGCCACTTACGCCTTGGAGATCTTGTCATGCCCCGCAGCCAGTGTTCTGTCTGAACGTGTGTTCAGCGCTGCTGGTGGTGTGCTGACAGATAAGCGCACGCGGCTCTCCACTGATAATGTAGACAGACTCACGTTCATAAAGATGAACAAATCATGGATCCGAAATGACTTTTCTACCCCTGTGTCATCCTGGGGAGAGTAAAAGCTTGATGATTGGTTAAAATCACCCTACCAACAGTTTTAAGCTTTCAAATTACTAATCATGTTTATCTGTATCTTGGCTGGAAAATAATTTGGGCTTTGTAGCAGTGTGCAGTGCAGCACTGATTCTATTAGGCCATCTATAATAAGCTCCACCAGATTTAAAATTACTAATCATGTTTATCTGTATCTTGGCTGGAAAATAATTTGGGCTTTGTAGCAGTGTGCAGCACTGATTCTATTAGGCCATCTAAAATAAGCTCCACCAGATTTAAAATTACTAATCATGTTTATCTGTATCTTGGCTGGAAAATAATTTGGGCTTTGTAGGAGTGTGCAGCACTGATCCTATTAGGCCATCTATACTAAGCTCCACCAGATTTAAAATTAATAATAATTTTTAGCTGCATCTAGCCCGGAAAATAATTTTGGGGCTCCGAGATGCGCAAGACACATAAGTGCCTTCTTGCTGCACTACCTGCAACATGACCCTCATATTGTCAGAATTCGAAATAATCATGACTACTGGGTTGCCACACTCTTAGATCCCCCAAACTTTTCGATCAACCTTTTCATTTTAATAAAGACCAAAAAAATGGTCATTTTTGAAATTATAAGCATTAGCAGGTTATTAGAAACTGAAATCAAACAGTTTTCAACTCAAAACTTTATTCTAGGTGATGTTACATTTTCACATAGGACCCCTTGTTCGAAAGGAGCTTCTGAACTCTCTCGTCCATTGAATTTGTCAGGTTTTGGATGGTTTCTGCTTCAATTGTTTTGCATGAGGACAGAATACCCTCCCAGAGGTGTTGCTTAGATGTGAACTGCCTCCCGTCATCATAGACACTCCTTTTGATGATGCTCCAGGGGTTCTGAATGGGGTAGAGGTCAGGGGAGCATGGGGGTCACACCATAAGTTTGTCCCCTTTTATGCCCATATCAGCCAGAGATGCAGATGTTTTATGTGCAGCATGAGATGGTGCATTATCATTCAAAAAAATTATCTTGCTGTGAAATACACGGTTCTTCTTCTTGAACCATGGCAGGAAGTGCTGTTTGAGAAAATCCACATACATTATGGAGTTCATCTTTAGCGCCTTCAGGGATCCTAAAGGGGCCGACAATCTCTCTCCCCATGATTCCAGCCCAAAACATTACTCCACCTCCTCCTTGTTGGCGCTGTAGCCGTGTTTGCGTGGGGTGTCCATCAACCAGCCATCCTCCACTCCATCCATCTGGACCATCGAGCTCTGCACGGCACTCATCCATGAACAAAACAGTTTTGAAATCAGTCTTCATGTAATGTTTAGCCCACTGGAGCCGTTTCTGCTTGTGTGAAGTGGATAGAGGAGGTCAACAGGATGGCGTATGCACAGCTGCAAACCTCTGAAGGACCCTGCATCTTGTTGTTCGGGGGACGTTGGAGGCACCAGCAGCTTCAAAAACTTGTCTGCTGCTATGAGAAGGCTTTTTTGCCGCTGCTCTTTTAACCTGACGTAATTGCCTGTAGGAAAGAGTCCTCAATTTGTCCTTATCAGCACGCACACGTGTGTACTGTGAATCAGCTACATACTTCTTGATTGCCAAGACACTTCATCCTGATCATCGCACAATGTTGATTGTAGTCATGCCTTGACCTAAACACTCCACAATTTGTTGCTTCTCAGCAGCCGACACATCCTTTTTCTTTCCCATTTTGGCAGAAAATGTAGGCTGCTTAATAATGTGAGACAGCCTTCTTAAGTAGTCTTGCCTTTCATTGGACACACCTGCCAAACTAATTAGCACAGGTGTCTGCAATTGCTTACAGTGATATAAAGAGCCCTGACACACATCACCATCAATGAGTTTAACTGACAAACAAACAAATTCTTCCCTTATCACTCCTAAACACTTTTTGCATAATAATTTGGAACACAGTGTACATGTGCTTTTCCACAAAACACCAGTGGTTCACGTAGTGAATCTTACAGTTCTAACTTGCCAACCGTGGTCTGTATGGAGTTGTTCAATAAAGGGCCCAAAATTAAGATAACATAGATGGGAGAGGTCTCTATGAATAGGAATTCCTAAGTATTTGATACCCTGTGAGGGCCAGGCAAAGGGAAAGTTGGACTGGATGGAATCCTATATGGATTTGGGGAGGGAGACATCGAGGGCCTCAGACTTCGCTGCATTGATTTTAAAATTTGACCATGTAACAAAGTGATCTATTTCAGCCATAACAGCATGGATGGATATATGTGATTGAGTGATATATACTAGGACATCATCAGCAAATAGAGAGCACTTGTACTCAGTGCCTCCCACCTCAATCCACCTAATATTGGGGTTATGGCGAATTGATGAGAGCAGGTGCTCCGTCACTAGGATGTATAAGAGAGAGGACAGAGGACATCCCTGCCTTGTCCCATTGGTGATTGTGAAAGGTGATGAAAATGTTCTGATGCACCCCCTGGGCCTTGGGACACCCGGAGCCGGACCCTTTTTGGTGGATGCTGGTGGTTGTAGTCTTCGTGGCGGCGACCCGGTTCCGTGGCTCAGGGTGGTCAAACCAGTGGCGGAACTATTTATGTGGTTTTGATGTTTAAATGTCCGACTACGCCACCCGTGGATTGCGGTCAGAGTGAACCGCCGCTGCAGGGCAGACCGCTGAGGCTGGTGTTGTGGGTGCAGCAGAGAGTAGCATAACTCCCCACGGGAGGAGTATAGCCTCAGGGCAGTGTATGCGGAGGATGGGGGTGATGGTGCAGGGCAGCAGCAGTAATGACACGGAGTCAGTGATGCAGTCCAGGGCCTTTACTCACAGTTCTTATTATCCAGACCACGTCTGCAGGTAACGGCTGCCCACGTCGTACTGTGCTCACCAGGTGAGGGGCTCAGACAACTCCCAGATAACTTTGGAGCGCTTCACAGGACCCCCTTTGTGTGTCCTTTGTCTGGCCTTTCTTACCAACCCTTCTGTCCGGCTGCCTCGGGCCTCCTCTTGGTAAACTTGGCGCCAGTGTCCCTGACCCTATGTGGTGCCTTCCTAGCGGGTGTAGCGAGGGGCTGCACCACATAAAATGTCAGAGCCTCCGGTTTCTAGCTGAGGGTCGTTTCCTGCCTCCACTAGTTTCGGGGACCGGTCTCCCCCTTTGGCCTGACCCCTCCACGCAGGTGGATTCGGGCGTGCGGTGGCGACTCGCCCGTCCGCACCCCTGGGATCCCTTCATTCCTCGTTCCTGGAGTCTTCTCCGCTCCTCTTCCTTCCTTCTCCCTCTTCCAGGCCTGGGCCTCTGTTACTAGGCCCGCCTCCGGAGCAGAGCTCATGCAGAGCCCCTGCTCCCTGCCACTTCTGCTCAGACTTCTCTGCACTGAACTAAGATGGTGCCCACCTTTTATACTCCCTTCTCAATGCACCCAGGAACTGCTTCCTCCCTGCTCCTGCACTACAGGGTTCCCCTTCCTCAGTGTTCCCTCCCCCCACTCCAGCCAGGGACAGGGACTGTCGTGCCCATCTCAGAGGCATATTGGTCGCCCTGCCCCACGGCAATGTGGTGTAATGCATGCAGGTGTCGGGTCCTGATCCACACTCCATCCTTACCTGAGAGTGAGATATCACACCTCTGGGTGAGGTGCAATACCTCTGTAGCAACCGAGCCCTCAGGGTGCTACAGTTCCATTTATCTTCAGCCTAGGTGACGTATTGTGATACAGGGCCGTGATTTTGGCTATAAAAGGGTCCCCTAGACCCCTACCCCAAGCTTTTTAAGAGAATCATATATGGCGTGCCAGGAGACTCTATGGAATGCTTTCTCAGCATCCAACGAGATTATCTAATTACAAATTTTTAACTGCATCTAGCCCAGGAAATACTTTGTGCCTAGTAGCAGTGTCTGCTAGTCAGCGGATTATCCCGGCTGTTAAGCAAGCTACACCACCTGTAGTTTGGACACTTAATTTTTTCAAAGGAAATGCTTCGGGACCACGGGATACTCAGCGAAGAGCATCAGGAGGCACCCCAAGGCATAGGGGCTGGGACTGGCAGTAGGATGCCTTGCGGTGGACAGCCAAGCTCGATCCTTATAAAAGCTTTTTAACTGCAGCAGCTTTAGTGGACGCTACTGGAGCTGGAATTACGCGGCTGCTGGCATGAGACTTGCCCTCCAATAGATCCTTGTAAATGGATTTAAAGTGTATTCATTCAAATTAGAGAGACAATTTAAATTAAAAAGCTTAGAGCTGCCTCCACCACAGGGGGGCTCGCTCGACCCACCAGCGGACAGGCACCAGTATTGGGAGAGGGGGGCTGGCCGTCAGGGTTCACCGCGGCTCTGGCACAAACCCGGCGACACGGAGGTGGCACGGGCAGGAGCGGACTGAACGTGTCGGCTTCTCACTTTTTGGATTTTAGAAGGGCATGACATGCCTATATTTGTGTCTCCCCCTCCTTTTATTCCTCCACCTCTTTTCTTTTCGCATGACTATATGTATGTCACTTTTCCATGTGTTAGTTGTGTCTTCTGAGCAGTTTGTCAGCTTTTGGACACCTTTGAAGTTGTTTTCTATGTGTTTCTATGTGTTTTTGTTTGCCTGCCATTGGTTTTAACGGTGTTCGAAGGTGTTCGACGAACAGTTCGACGAACAGTTCGGCGAACACACGGGTGTTCGACGAACCGAACTCGAACACTACGGGGGTGGCTCAACACTAGTTACGACGTACATCAGTCCAAACTCTCTCCAAATCACCGGAAAAATTCTCCTCCTCCGGCACAGCCGATATCAATTTGGAGAATGACCCAAACGATGGATGCCTCCCAGTACAACAAAAAAAAGGAGAACACCCAGCAGAAGAGGATGTATGGTTGTTAAGAGCAAATTCAGCCAGTGGCAGAAACTCAGACCACACCTCTTGATTGTCAGCCACAAAACAACGCAAAAACTGTTCAACATCCTGGTTCTTTCTTTCTGTCTGTCCATTAGACTCAGGATGATAACCAGATGAAAATGACAAATGGACTCCCAACCTGTCACAAAAGGCACGCCAAAAACGAGCCACGAACTGAGGTCCCCTATCGGAAACAATGTCGGTAGGAACGCCATAGAGCCTGACAATTTATTTAACAAAAGCCTTAGCGAGTGTCTTGGCGCAGGGCAGTTTGATGAAGGGAACCAAGTGACACATCTTGCTAAAACGGTCCACGACCACCCAGATAACTGAAACCCTCAGAGGCAGGAAGGTCAGTAATAAAATCCATAGCAAGATGTGACGCGCCCCCTGGGCCTGTGTTGTGTAGCGTTGCGCACGCGGGGAATACCCGGAGCCGGATCTGTCGGGGTTAGTAGTCCTCGTGGCGGTGACCCGGTCCGTGCCCAGGGTGTCAAACTAAGTGGCGGAATTTAGCAGAAGATGTTATAGTGTTCGACTACGCCACCCGTTGAATGCGGTTATGAAGCCGCCGCTGCAGGGCAGACCGCTGAGGCCGGTGGTACAGTTGTGCAGCGTGGGTAGTATAACCCCCAACGGGAGGGGTATGGCCTCAGGGCAGCAGACGTGGATGATGGGGATAGCAGAATTGCACGCAGGCACCAGGAACCACTCAGAGACGGTGCGGTGTAGTTCAGGGTCTTTACTGGTGGCAAAGGTAGACCCTCCCGGGAGTACTGGCTAGCGATCGGGGCCTGGTCAGTCCGTGAGCAGATAGGATCTCCCCCGGCCAGGCGGAGTTGTAGGCCTCCCCAACTAATTGTACTCTTCCTGGCTACCTTGCTAGAAGCGGGTAAAAGTAGCCCACGTCCCTGAGTGTACCGTGTGGTGCTCACCCGTATGGCCGGTGACTCGGGGCCTTCTGGTAGCCTCCGCTCCACGACGGCGGTGCTGGTCCCTTGCGTGTGACCGTGCCTTCGGGTTTCTTGGCCAGAGGACCTGAAATCCCCTGCCGGACGGTTTCTGCTGCTGGGTATGGAACAGTCCCCACAGCCTCGGACTCCATGTCCGGTGAGATCTCTTCAGTCAGGACGAGCTCTACAGCTTCCAGTCCTGGACCCCTTTTATCACTGCTCCCACAGAGCTCCTGATCTTGCTCTCCCTGCATCTGCTCCACTCCAGACCAGACTGTGTCTCTGTCTGGGACTCCTCTTCTTCTCTTCTTTTTTTCCTAACCCCACCTCAGCCCCAGTTTATATAGGGGAAGTTCTTCCCCTCCCAGGACTGGGCAGGAGGTGTGGCATGCTTAGGGTTCCTGACCAGGAGACCTCCCACCTGCTCACAGACGTAATATTGCTATTACTGTGGTAACCAGAACCCTGGGGTGCCACATTCCCCCCTAGTAAAATTTAGTACTCCGGGACTAAACATATTTTTGAAAACATAACAGGGTATAAACAGGAACAATACAATAAGGAAAAACACGTTAGGGTGGTCACGGAGTGTCCGCAACCGGGTGCAATTTTTGAAGCAAAAAGGGTGTCCATTTCACCAAAGAACGGGGAGCCGTAACCAGGCAGGGGTCTGTCCTGCCCCGAGTCTTTAACAGTCTATAGTCCGTTCCTGGGTTACGCTCCAAACATATATACAACAGAGTTCCGGTTAATCCACAAAAGACACCTATAAAATAACTGGAAAAACATAATTATTTACAAGCAACAGTAAACAGGTAAATACCAATAAGACAGTCTGAACACTTTAGATCCTCCAACGTACGGGCAACTGGCCTCTATTGGCCCTAGTAGACCTACGGAGCTTACTGACCGGTCCTGAGCTACAGGGTGTAGGAGCTGTCAAAGGTAAGCTGGGCAGCTGTCTACGGACTCTTTGGCTCACTAGGGGCACGGCAGGCTCACTATAAGCAGAGGGTCGATTCTCCTGGTCTGCTTGTGTGGGGTCTTCTGCCTCCTGGACCGGCTGCTCTTCCAGCTCTACCTGTTTTTCCGTAGGCACTTAGGATGCTGGCTGGAGGAAGGTGAGGACGGGTACCACAACAGCGCCATTTACCTGTGTCCAAGACCGAGGGAAGTCTCCGAGTACAGTACTGACCATCTCTTCCCTTTCCTCTGCGGGTCGAGGGTTTTCTTGATCTTCTTCAGGGTTTCGTAGCTGCTCGGGACACTTCTTCAGGTGATCTCGGGAGACAATGGCTGTGGTTTCTCCTCCATCCTTACTGATTGTGCAGATTTTTGGGTTTTCATGGCTTGATGGCAGTACGGTGTACGGGTCCTTCTCCCACTGGTCGTCCAACTTGTGGAGCCGTCTTTTCCTCTTCAAGACCTGCTCTCCGGGCACCAGGGGAACAGTGGGAGCACACTGGTTGTAAGTCTTCTCCTGTCTTTCTCTTGCTTGACGGAGACTTCGCTCAACGCTCTCCTGTACTTTCCGGTACTGCTGCTGCCTCTCTGTGTCCCAGTCTGCTTCTGGTGAAGTGTCCTCGGGTGTCAGGACTCCCATATCCAGATCAACAGGCAGCTTACCAGGTCTTGCTCTCATTAGGTAAGCCGGGGTACAGTTGGTAGAACCTACAGGGATGTGGTTGTATAGGTCCACCAGATCAGGCAGTTTCTCAGGCCACAGACTGCGTTCTTTCAGGGGCAATGTTTTCAGAAGGTCTATCACCACCTGGTTCATCTTCTCGCAAAGTCCATTGGTTTGCGGATGATAGGGTGTTGTTCTTATCTTCCGGCAGCCATACAGAGTGCAGAACTCCTGGAAGACTTCCGCTTCAAAGGCAGGTCCTTGGTCCGTCAGCACCTGCTCTGGGTATCCGTGTGGACGACAGAAGTGCTGCTGGAAGGCTCTAGCTGCTGTTTGAGCCGTTAAGTCCTTGACGGGGACTACAACCAAGAACCGGGAGTAGTGATCCACGATGGTTAACGCATAGACGTAGCCACTTCTGCTGGGGGTCAGTTTTACATGGTCCAAGGCTACCAGTTCCAACGGCTGCCTGGTGACGATGGACTGCAGGGGAGTCTTCTGGCTGGCACGGTCCTTCCTTCTTAGGTTGCATGGGCCACAGTCTCTGCACCACCTCTCGATGGTCCCTCTCATGCCTACCCAGTGGAATCACCCGCGCAGCAGGAACTCCAGCTTCTTCCAGCCGAAGTGCCCAGCTCCGTCGTGGTATGCCTCCAGTACCATAGCCGCGTCTCTTCTTGGCACCACTACTTGCCAGATCAGTTCATGCGTCCGGGAGTTAACCATTCTGCGGCACAACTTCCCCTTGTAAAGAAACAGTCGACTCTTCTCAGCCCACAGTTGCTTGGTCTCCTCCGGAGCGTCTGGGTCAAGGCGGGCATCTGGCCGAGTCAGCATCTCCTTCACTAGTCGGACGGCAGGGTCACTGTCTTGTGTTTCCGCTCAGTTGTAATGAGGTAAGGGGTTGAACGTAGCGGATTGCTTACCCCTTACACGGTGGGAATACTGGGTAGTCCCATGACGGTGAAACGCGGGGAGTTCAACTTCTTCCAGTTCCTCTGGATCTTCCCCTACGTCCGGTAGGTTTGGCATTCTGGACAAGGCATCCGCGTTGGTATTGGAGCGTCCTGCCCGGTATTTGATCGTGAACTCATAGTTGGACAGGCGGGCCATCCATCTCTGCTCCAGGGCACCGAGTCTTGCAGTGTCCAGGTGTGTCAACGGGTTGTTATCCGTGTACACGGTGAACCGCGAAGAGGCGAGGTAGTGCTTAAAGCGTTCGGTGACTGCCCACACCACTGCCAGGAACTCTAGCTTGAATGAGCTGTAATTCTCAGGGTTTCTTTCGGTGGGTCGCAGTTTTCGGCTGGCGTAAGCAATTACCCGTTCTCTCCCCTGCTGGATCTGGGACAGTACGGCTCCTAGCCCGATGTTACTTGCGTCGGTGTAGAGGATAAAGGGCTGGCTGTAATCAGGGTACGCCAGGATTTCATCCCCCGTGAGGGCCATCTTCAGCTGGCGGAAGGACTCTTCTTCCAGCTTCTCCCATCTGAAGGGCGGCTTCTGGTTATTGGCCTTCCTGGACTGGCCTATCAGGAGGTCCTGCATAGGAGCTGCCTTTTTGGTGAAACCGGGAATGAATCTTCGGTAGTAGCCTACCAACCCGAGGAACTGCCGCACTTCCTTTACGCTGGAGGGTCTTGGCCATTCCTTAATCGCGGTGATCTTATCAGGGTCGGGAGCCACTCCGTCAGCACTCACCACGTGTCCCAGGTACTGCACTTTTGGTTTTAGCAGGTGACACTTCGACGGTTTCACCTTCAGACCGTAGTTTGCCAGGGCTTCGAACACTTCCGCCAGGTGTTTCAGGTGGTCCTCGTAGGTTTTGGAATAAACTATAACATCGTCCAGGTACAGCAGGACCGTCTCAAAGTTCCGGTGTCCCAGACAGCATTCCATCAATCGTTGGAAGGTTCCTGGTGCGTTGCAGAGTCCGAACGGCATGCAGGTAAACTCGCTAAGTCCCATCGGGGTGGTGAATGCGGTCTTCTCCCGGTCCGCCTCCGCGACAGGAACCTGCCAGTACCCGCTAGTGAGATCCAAAGTGGAGAAGAAGTTAGCAGATTTTAAAGCAGCCAAAGACTCCTCTATCCTTGGTAAGGGGTACGCATCTTTGTGTGTGATACGGTTGATTTTCCGGTAATCTAAACACATTCTCATGGTGTTGTCTTTTTTTTTAACCAAGACTAGTGGAGCTGCCCAGGGGCTACAGCTATCCCTGATTACTCCAGCCTCCTTCATGTCTCTAAGCATCCCCTTGGCGTGTTGGTAGTGTGCAGGGGGTACGGGACGATACCTTTCCTTTATGGGAGGATGATCTCCCGTGGGGATGTGATGTTCCACTCCCTTTACTCGCCCGAAGTCCAGCGGGTGTTTACTGAACACTCTCTCGTATTCCTGGATCACCCGGTAGACTCCCTGCTTTTGGTGAGCAGGTGTGGAGTCAGTACCCAAATGCAGTTGCTGACACCAGTCCTCCATTTGTTGCTTCGAGCCGTTACCTTCCTCTGGATGAGATGGAGGCAAGGGTTCCACGGACTGTACAGAATTTTGGTTGATGGTATACAATTTGGCTAGCGTAGCATACCGGGGCAGGTACACTTTCTTCTTCCCGATATTTATTATGCAAACGGGCACCCTCCCATGGCGTACATCAACCACCCCCCGTGCCGTCAAAATGGTGGGCCTACTATCTGATTAGACTGGTTCTACCATTGCCTGGTAATCTCTACCTCTCAGACCAATAGCTGCCCGGCACCAAATCATCATTTCACTTTTCGGGGGCATGGCAATAGGGAAAGGGTCAAACATTCTCACGCTACCAATCTCACCACCGGAGAGTTCCACCTGTTGCCGTCGCATCAGTGCCCGGATCTCTTTTTGGAGCACTCGCTGCTGGCCGGAGCTGGCGTTCTTGGCAACCTGCTGTAAAATGAGAATCACCTCTGCAAGACAATTTTCAATCACATTAGTTCCTAGAGTTATCTTTGGGTGACTCTCGCGCTTGTCAATGTCTACAATGATCAGTCCCTGTGCTGCCAGTTCGACTTTACCGATTTTAATGGTCATCTCTTTAAATCCGATCTGTGGCATGGGCTGACCATTGCTGGCGATGATACTCAAGTCGTCGTCTGGGTAGCGGGTTATATCCGAGTCATTCCAGTACTGCTTGAAGAGCACGTACGGGATGGTGGTGACCTGTGACCCGGTGTCAAGTAGGGCACTCATAGGAATGCCATCCAGTACTACAGGCAAGACTGGACGTCCTCCCACGTATTTGTCACGCCAGTTCGATGGGCCTGGTGATCTTATTCCTAGGGGTTGGCCCTCTACCCCAGGTTGTGCCAGTTTAAAGGACAGTACCTTGCCATATGTCCGGGTTGATTGCAGCGGCGGCAGATGGGTTGTCCGTCCTCGTTGTATCGGTCGCTGGGTCTTCCTCTGGCCGGTGGGGTCCTCCTTGGTCGGCGCCACGGGATATCCTCCGGTCCGGATGCCAGCTGGATCTTCCCTGGAGCAGAAACCTGTAAAGACTGCACAGTTCGGGTTAGCGCGGCAACGCTTTTAGTTAGCTCTTGGACCTGACGGTGCAGGTCTGTAGCCGGGTCATTGTTTAAAGCCTGCGCATCAGCTCCCACAGGCCCTGCCGACAAGGGCGCCGTCTCCTGGTGGTAAATGGTAGCAGGGCGTTTGTGGGTCACAGCGCCACCTGGTGCCGGTTCTCGGAGCACCCGGATGGCTCTGTCCTTGAACTGTGCAAAGTCCAGATGAGGGTCCTGTAAGGCCATTGCTCGCAACTGGGTTCGGTGGGCATTGCAATGTAGACCCTCTATAAATTGTTCAGTCAACAACTTGTCTTCGTTTCCCACGCCGTCAGGGTCGGCCTGCTTAATGGCTCTCAGGGCCTCTTGTAGGTTTAGTGCATAGTCCCTTATATTCTCATGTGCTTGCTGCTTGCACCCGTAGAATCTAAGCTTGATCTCGGCTGAGGTACGGGTATCAAAGGTGTCCTTCAGCCGGGCTAGTATCTCTGCGACAGTCCTCCTCCTCCCAAGTGGCCAGGACTTTACCTCCCTTTGGGCTGCCCCTGTTAATTGAGCCACCAGGATGCTCACTTTTTGCTCTTCTGTGAGGGGGTACACCTGGAAGAGGCTATCCAGCCTTTCTCTGAAGTCATTTAGGGTATGGGACTCCCCTGAGTACTGGGGTAGCCAGGCTGCCCCCGGGATGTAGGGCATGGTGAAAGGCATGACCGCAGCAGCGGTGGTGCTGGCGGTGGCTGTAGCAGTGAAGCTCTCCTCCGTATCCGACATCCTTCTCCCCCCTAGTGGACCGTGGCCTACCTTGCGATGATCCTCTTCCGTAGGCCGTGGCTCCGCAGTGGATCGTCCGGGTTGAGGACCTTCCGTCGCGCTCCTGTGACGTCGGCGTCTGCTGGGCTCCTTCCAGGACCTTACGCAACGTCCGGACGTGATGCGGGGCTTCCGTTCTCGCGCGCTTTCGGAGTCCACGCCCCTCTTCTTCTCGCGCGGCGTCCTCGAGATGGCGTCCAATGGCGGGAAAACTCCACGGATGGCGGGAAGAAGGCAAAAGATGGCGTCGGATGGCGGGAAAACTCCACGGATGGCGGGAAGAAGGCAAAAGATGGCGTCGGATGGCGGGAATCTTCACCACAGGTAAGTTTAACAGTCTTTTTCAGGCACGCAGTACCCGGTGGTTGCGGGCACGAGATCCTGCCGAGTACGCCAAAGTTGACGCGCCCCCTGGGCCTGTGTTGTGTAGCGTTGCGCACGCGGGGAATACCCGGAGCCGGATCTGTCGGGGTTAGTAGTCCTCGTGGCGGTGACCCGGTCCGTGCCCAGGGTGTCAAACTAAGTGGCGGAATTTAGCAGAAGATGTTATAGTGTTCGACTACGCCACCCGTTGAATGCGGTTATGAAGCCGCCGCTGCAGGGCAGACCGCTGAGGCCGGTGGTACAGTTGTGCAGCGTGGGTAGTATAACCCCCAATGGGAGGGGTATGGCCTCAGGGCAGCAGACGTGGATGATGGGGATAGCAGAATTGCACGCAGGCACCAGGAACCACTCAGAGACGGTGCGGTGTAGTTCAGGGTCTTTACTGGTGACAAAGGTAGACCCTCCCGAGAGTACTGGCTAGCGATCGGGGCCTGGTCAGTCCGTGAGCAGATAGGATCTCCCCCGGCCAGGCGGAGTTGTAGGCCTCCCCAACTAATTGTACTCTTCCTGGCTACCTTGCTAGAAGCGGGTAAAAGTAGCCCACGTCCCTGAGTGTACCGTGTGGTGCTCACCCGTATGGCCGGTGACTCGGGGCCTTCTGGTAGCCTCCGCTCCACGACGGCGGTGCTGGTCCCTTGCGTGTGACCGTGTCTTCGGGTTTCTTGGCCAGAGGACCTGAAATCCCCTGCCGGACGGTTTCTGCTGCTGGGTATGGAACAGTCCCCACAGCCTCGGACTCCATGTCCGGTGAGATCTCTTCAGTCAGGACGAGCTCTACAGCTTCAAGTCCTGGACCCCTTTTATCACTGCTCCCACAGAGCTCCTGATCTTGCTCTCCCTGCATCTGCTCCACTCCAGACCAGACTGTGTCTCTGTCTGGGACTCCTCTTCTTCTCTTCTTTTTTTCCTAACCCCACCTCAGCCCCAGTTTATATAGGGGAAGTTCTTCCCCTCCCAGGACTGGGCAGGAGGTGTGGCATGCTTAGGGTTCCTGACCAGGAGACCTCCCACCTGCTCACAGACGTAATATTGCTATTACTGTGGTAACCAGAACCCTGGGGTGCCACAGATGCGTCCAAGGAGCACTAGGAACCTCCAGAGAGCAAAGCAACCCCGCAGCAGGAGCATGTGAAGACTTAGATCTAGCACACACAGTACATTGACGCACCCACTTAATGACTTCCTTCTGCCACCCAGGCCACCAAAAACTGCGACCTACAAGTCTCTTAGTCTCCGAAATTCCTTGATGACCTGCCAATCGAGACTCATGACACTCCACAAACAAATCTCTCCTAAAGTTCCTAGGCACAAACAACCTCCCATGGGGAGTGTTAGATGGGGCATCCTCCTGGGCTTTCAGAATACCATCTTCCAAAACGGAGTCCAATGCTGCTATCGCAACACCTTCCTGTAAAATGCTCTCCAACCATGGGAGAAAAACTGCGAGATAGCATCAGCTTTTACATTCTTGGTACCCGGAATGTAAGTAACAGAAAAATTAAACCGCGAAAAAAAAAGTGCCCACCTAGCTTGACGGGCATTCAAGCGCTTGGCAGCATCAAGATAGATCAGATTCTTATGATCAGTAAAAACCTGAATGGGAAATTTAGCACCTTCCAAGAGATGACGCCAATGTTCAAATGCGAGTTTAATCGCCAGCAATTCCCGATTACCGACATCGCAATTAAGTTCGGTCTCAGAAAATTTTTTTGAAAAAAAGCACAGGGATATACTTCATCCTTGTTTTCCTGAGACAAAACAGCACTGACCCCCACCGAAGAAGCATCAACCTCGACCAAAAAAGGCTTAGTCTCATCAGGCTGCATAAGGATGGGGGCAGAACTGAACCTCTCCTTGAGATACACAAAAGCTTCAATGGCCTCAGTAGTCCACTGGACCGTATTCGCACCTTTCCTGGTGAGATCGGTCAGCGGCTTAACAATTATAGAAAAATTCTTAATGAATTTTCTGTAATAATTGGCGAAACCCAAAAATCTCTGTATTGGTTTCAAACCAATAGGCCTAGGCCATTCCTGAACCGCCTGAACCTTCACCGGGTCCATCTCAAAGCCCTCGCTGGAGATAATGTAGCCCAAAGAACTAATTCTCTGCACAGCGAACTCACATTTCTCCAGCTTAGCAAAAAGTGAATTGTCGCTTATCAACTGCAATACCTCACATACGCTCTGCCAATGAGACTCCAGAGCCGGCGCAAAAATCAAAATGTCATCCAAATACACCACCACATTCTTACCGATCAACGGTCTTAGGATGTCATTAATAAGGTTCTGAAAAAACGCTGGTGCGTTGGTAAGACCAAAGGGCATAACCAGATTCTCAAAATGACCCACTGGAGTGTTAAAAGCAGTTTTCCACTCATCACCTTCCTTCATACGTAACAAATTGTATGCCCCCCGGAGATCAATCTTAGAGAACCACTTGGCCCCCACTAACTGGTTAAACAAGTCAGGAATTAATGGCAGTGGGTAGGAATTGCGTACTGTAATTTTATTAATTTCGCGAAAGTCCAGACATGGACGTAAACCGCCGTCCTTTTTTTTTTTTTACAAAAAAGAATCCAACAGCCACAGGAGACTTAGAAGGTCTAATGTGACTGGCGGCCAAGCTTGTCTGTATGTATTCCTCCAAGGCCTTTCTCTCAGGGATAGTAAGATTAAATAAGCGACTCTTGGGAAGAGTTGCTCCAGGGACAAACTCAATAGTACAATCATAGTCCCTATGAGGAGGCAAAACTTGCGACTCCTCCTCAGAAAAAACCTTCCAAAAATCCTAAATAGGTACAAGTAATTCCCCTCTTTCCACAGCAGCAATGCGACCGTTGCAACATCTATCATAACACTTAGGACTCCAAGACTTAATTTCATTGGTAGACCAGTCCAGTACAGGATTATGCAATTTTAACCAAGGTAACCCCAAAACCACTGGAGCAGGCAAATTATTTAATACCGCCAAATCCAAATTCTCTTGGTGGATACCATTAATGGTGAGGGGAAATTCAAAAACCTTGTGAGTAATACCTTTCAAGGGAGAGCCATCAACACAACCACAGAAATAGGAGATGACAAAAGTTTGGATTCTAATTTAAATTTTTCCAAAAAACCCTCATCAATCACATTGAGTGTAGAACCACAATCCACAAATACCCGAAATTCAATCAACTCCTCCTGGAATGAGGTGCTTCCAGAAAAAAAATACTCCTTTTGAGTTTAAACAAGCTATACGGGTGTAACTGACCTTTTTTTTTTTTTTCTTTGTTCAAACGAAGCACACAGTTCTTAATAAAGTGGTCAGATTTACCGCAATAAAAACACAATCCTTTAGCAAACCTGCGGTCTTTTTCCTGAGAGTGGGGTGACATCGCCCCAATCTCCATCGGTTCTCCACCCTCCGAACAGACCCTCTGAAAACTAGGAGCTGCCATAGCAGTAGATTTCTCTTCATTACTCCTAGCACGCAGTCTCCTGTCCACACGTATAGCTAATTGCATTGCCTCCTGCAAGGATCGAGGTTTTGGGAAGGCAATCAGCAGATCCTTAACCCTTTCACCTAGACCATCAAGAAACAAACATTTTAATGCTGAGTCATTCCTTTCCACTTCAGCCGACCATCTTCTGAAGTATGTACAATAATTTTCCACATCACCTGATCCCTGCTTCAAACGTCTTAATTCAGTTTCAGCAGATGAGACTCGATCAGGATCATCATACAACAACCCCATAGCAGAAAAAAAATCTTCCACAGATCTAAAACACGGATCAGTAGAGAAAAGGCCCATCCCTGTGGTTCTTTGCGCAAAAGTGACATTATAAACCCAATGCGCTGTGATTCATTCCCCGAGGATCTGGGTCTTAAAAGAAAATATAATAAACAAGCGTTTTTAAAGGAAAAAAAATCTTGCCGTTTACCATAAAAAAAATCTGGCAGTCCTACCTTCGGTTCGACAAAATGCGCTCCAGGACAGCTACTCACGTGTTGCTGGAGCTCGGCCACCTCCAAAGACAGTCCCTGCAGGCGTTGAGCCAACTCCTGAACCGACACCATGCTGAAATCAGGATTTCTTACCTTAGAGTGTTTTATTTTGGGGCTGGACTTACTGTTATGAACTGCTACAAACACTAAGGAAAGATAGTAAAACTGTCCCTACATTAGGACTAAGCTGATTCCCTACGATGCAGCGGGGGACCTGTTCCTTGTGAACAGACCCGTCTAAGTCCTCGGCTAGTCTGAATGCAGACCTATAGATATAAGGGAGGGGTCCCTACAAGAACTAAGGACTGGGATATAGTTGGACACCTCCTAGCAGAAGTTGTAGCAGAGCAAAGACAAACAAACAAACAGAAGTACTAGTGGTCCAAGGACCAAGCAAACTACAGAGTTAGGTACAAGGCACCTGGCTAGCTTAAGAGTAAATGTGACACTGAAGTCCAGCAAGGCCAGGAGGGCGGAGCTGGATTAAATAGGAAAAAGTCATGTGACCAGCAAAATAGAAAAAACTAACAAGAGGGTTTTAACACTTTTTATGAAAGGAGTTACAGACATTTATGCCTGAAAGGCATGGGAACGCCCCCCATTAGCTGGGGATGGCAACCCAGTGGCCTTATTAGGATGGGAGACAGATACCCATGAGGGCACCGATCTCACCACCCCTATAACACAGGCTACCTACTGGTCCATATACTCCCATAGATAATTGTATAACAACCCCTCAGTATATTGTAAATAAAAGATTTATCACATGGAGCCCAACCAATATCTTTTAACATCATATTCCTATACACACATTGCGCCATTTTTAGATGAAAACTATCAATATTGATAGGGATGAATCATGTTCTCAAACATCAGACAGTGGTGGTAGATCTATAAAGAAAATAAAGAAAAAATAAATATTAATAAGATTTCTTAAAAATAACCACATCATGTAGGACTAAGAAACAATCACAAGGAGGAAATGGGCAAGCAAACATTCCTAAATAGTTACATTCAACTTATAATCAACATTTAATCCATAAGGTTTTAAAGTTCTAAGTCTCTTAATCTATTCCAATTCTCTGATTTTCAATAAACGGACCCTATCTCCACCCCGTCTCAAGGGTGGTATGTGATCAATAATTCTACATTTCAAATGTTTCTCTAAGTGTTGCATCTCAGTAAAATGTTTTGGAACAGGTAGGTCAAGTCTTTTTTTCCGAATCGTATATCTATGCTGATTGAGTCTAATTCTAAAATGTAGTGTAGTCTCCCCGACGTAAAAAAGATTACAGGGGCACTGCAATAGATAAACAACATAATTTGATGAGCATGTTAAAAAGTGATTTATAAAATAAATCTCCCCATCATTGGAAAGCTGAAACTGATTACCTTTCTGCAAGAATGAACAATTAATGCAGTTGAGGCAGGGGAAACAACCTGTCCTCAGTTGTCCTGTTAATGTACTCTGAACTGTCTCGGTTTGGGAACCGATATCTGCCCGAATCAACCTATCCTTGATGTTTTTGGCACGTTTGTAAGATATCAGGGGAGGCAGTTGAAATTCTTTGATTTCGGGTAGACATGTATTTAGCATTGGCCAATGGCGTTTAACAATATTAGCCACCATCTTACTTTCCTCACAAAAAGACGTTACCATTGGTATTCTACTTAAATTTCCATGTTTTTTCACTCGTTTATTCAGCAGACAATTGTGGTCCATTCCCTTCACTTTATCCTTCCATTTATCTAAGAGTTTGTGTGGATAATTCCTCACCTTGAATTTATCAATCATTGAATCTAAAGAAACCTCCAATATATCATCCTCACTTACAATCCTCCTAACTCTCAACATCTGGCTATAAGGAAGCAACTCAACCATTTTACGTGGATGGTGACTATCGTATTTCAATAAATTGTTTCTATCCGTTGGCTTGACAAATAATTTTGTACTCAATCTATTGTTATTATATTTAATCAAAACATCAAGAAATTGTATCTCTCTATCCGAATGCACCAAAGTAAACCTAATGCCCTCGATCAGATCATTAAGAAAGGCATGAAAATCCAACAGTTCCTCCAAGGAACCGGACCAAAGAAGGAAGACATCATCTATATATCTCCACGACCCACATACATGACGGAAGTGGTGGGACACATAGACAAAGTCCTCCTCCATGATCCTCATTACCAAATTTGCTTAAGTGGGCGCCATACTGGCGCCCATCGCTGTTCCTCTGCACTGCATATAATATTTGTCACCAAACAGAAAAGAATTATTTCTCAATACAACCTCAAGTAAGTTCATAATGAAATCTATCTGTCTGGATGTAAAATGAGTCCCACTCAATATCTTTTTCACAGCACTAAGTCCCACCTCATGACTAATAGATGTGTATAAAGATACTACATCAAATGATGCCAGAATAATCTCACCACTAAGTACCACCAAACTCAATTTACATAAAAAGTCAGTAGTTTCCAAAATAAAAGATTTAGCCTCTCTTGCTAGTGGGCCTAAAATTTTGTCCAAAAAGATTCCAATATGACTCGACAATGAATCACTTCCAGAGATAATAGGACGTCCTGGCGGATCTATGAACGTCTTATGTATCTTTGGGAGAAGATATATAACCGGCGTAACCGGATTCTCCTTCAACAAAAATTTAAACAAGTCCTCATCAATTATGTCCTGTGCCATTGCCTCTTTCAAGATCAATTTAATCCTTTTCATAACAATTAATTTAGGATCCCCACTTAGTTCTTCATATACCTCAGTATCGGCAAGTTGCCGATCAATTTTGGCTATATATTTTTTCGTATCCATGACGACGACCGAACCACTCTTATCAGTTGGCTTAACCGTAAGGTCGCCGTCATGGATCAAGGAATTAAGGGCAACAATCTCACTTTTAGAAAAATTAGAGTGACTAAATGAAGTTTTAGTATGTGACTCCTTCAACCTTTCCACATCATTATTCACTGCTGTAATGTAAGCCTCAATAACAGATTGATTTATAATAGGTACAAAATCACTTTTATTACTAAGTCCATAGTCCTGCAGTCTTAAAGTACTGCCACTACTTGTGTTAATACCTTGTGTCTTGTCACTCCTACCAAACCAATATTTTAACTTACTTGATCTAAAAAAATTGTACAGTTCAGTTTCAAGCTTAAACCAGTTAATATGAGTACAATAACTATATGACAAGCCTTTAGCCAGCACATTAATCTCATCATTCGTAAGGGTTTTAGAAGATATATTGACTACCAAATTTACTCCTTCTTTTTCATTTTCCTTGGTGGATTCACCCGATTTTTCTGCCTCTTTTCTTTTCTCTCTGCGATGGTGTTTCCTTTCTCCCCATCTAATTCTTTGTTATATGGATAGATAGCTAGATAATAAATATATAGATATTTAGATAGATAATAGATATATGGATAGATAAATAGATAGATATATGGAAGATATATGGATAGATAAATCGATTATAGATAGATAGATAATAGTTAGATATATGGATCTATAGATATATTGATAGATAATAGATATATGGATAGATACATAAATAGATTAATAGATATACGGATAGATAATAAATATATGGATAGGTAGATAGATGGATAGATGGATAATAGATATATGGATATCTATAAGGCATCCCCATTACTAACCCCATAGTGTAAGTAAAATGTAAAATAAAAGACCCACACCCAGAATAAAATATTTTATTTGAAATAACAACAGGATTCCTTTAATATTCTAAATTAAACCATACTTACTGTCACGCTCATTCCAGCTGAAACCCTTGATAACCTGTACTAAAAATAAAATAAACTAACCTCATCTTTACTGTTCTGACGTCCAAATAACTAGTGTCCCACGAAGGTCCCATGAACAAAGCAGCCACATAGTATGTGACCGCTCAGGTCATTTGCTGGGAATACACTGATTTGTCGAATAACAAATTTCAGAGGAAGCCAATTGTCATTAGAAGTGATAATGGAGGTGAATTCACAGGACACCAAATAGAAAACTACTTAAGAAAAAATGGCATAGAGCATCAAAAGACTGTTCCTTACACACCTGAAGAAAATGGAGTAGCAGAAAGGAAAAACAGAAATATGACTGAAACGATAAGATGTATGCTGACAGATTCCAAACTATCAGAGAAATATTGGGGTGAAGCAGCAATGACAGCTACATATCTACAGAACCGACTTTTTTCAAGAAAATTGAAAAAAAAACCTTATGAACTCTGGAAAGGTATGAAACCAAGTGTAAATCATTTAAGAGTTTTTGGCTGTAAAGTTTTTGTATTCATTTCAACAAAAAAACGTTCCAAACTTCAAAATAGGTCCATGGAAGGAATATTTGTTGGATATAGTGAAAATTGCAAAGGATATAGAATCCTAGATCCCAAAACAGTCATAGTGAGTAACAGTGTGACATTCATTGAGGATCTAAATGAAGACACTATGATCTCACTGGAAACAAAAAATGAGAAAAACAGCATTGATATAGATGAAGGAATATCTGATGAAAAGAAGTTGAAATTAATAAAAAACAGAATACTGAAAGTGAAGAGAAACAACGACAAACAGACACAGAACCAAGACGTTCAATAAGAGAAAACAAAGGAAAACCATGCCTTTCATACAAGGCAAGTACAAGTAAAATTTGTGAGCCTACCTCTTGGGAAGACATATCTCGACTTCCTGAAGAAGAAGCCAATAAATGGATAGAGGCAACAGAAATAGAAATAAAATCCAAGTATGACTCAAATACATGGGCACTAACAGAATTACCAGAAGGAAGAAAAGCTATAGGATGTAATTGGGTTTTTAATGTAAAGTACCGAACAGATGGCACAGCTGAACGATACCGAGCAAGACTCGTAGCTAAAGGTTATTCTCAAAAATATGGAGAAGACTATGATGAAACATTTGCTCCAGTTGTCAAACATACTGCAATAAGAATTTTGTTTGCAGTTGCAGCAATGAAACAAATGGAACTGAAACATCTGGATGTAAAGACAGCATTTTTGAATGGAAGTTTAACAGAAGATATTTACATGGAACAACCTCCAGGATTCAAAGATGAAGGTAACCCAAACATGGTTTGCAAATAACAGAAAAGTATATATGGTTTAAAATAAGCTGCTGAAGCGTGGAATGATAAAATCACGGAGGTGCTCACAAATGAAAAATTTAAAAGGAGCAAAGCTGATCCTTGCCTGTACACAAAAAGACTAATGGACAGATGGATTTATGTACTCATATATGTTGATGACATTTTAGTTTGTTTTGAAAAAGAAAGGTTAAAGAGGACATACTAAAAATCCTGAATCAACATTTTGAGATCAAAGACTTGAGAAATGTGAAACAGTACTTAGGAATACAGATAGAAAGAGAAGAAGATGGAATCACATGATTCAAGACATAAATGAAACATTTGGATTGAAGGATACAAAACTAGCAAAGTCTCCAATGGAAACTAATTATCTTAAAGAGATGAGTAGTGAGAAAAATGTGTTACGAAATAATGAAGAGTACAGAATGGTGATAGGAAAATTACTGTATCTAGCGACTGTTACAAGGCCAGACATTGCAGCAGCAGTAGGAATTCTGAGTAGAAAAGTGTCCAAGCCAAATAAAGCGGATTGGAATGCTGTGAAGAGAGTAATATGTTATTTGAAAGGAACCAGCAATGTTAAACTGAAACTGCTTACAAGTGATAAATGCATTTTAACTGGATACGTTGATGCAGAATGGGCTGGAGATCCAACTGACAGAAAATCTACCAGTGGCTATCTTTTCTTTCTCTTAGGTGAACCAATTAGTTGGACTAGTAAAAAACAATCAATAGTAGCAACAGAAGCAGAATATGTTGCAGCAGCACATGTGAGTGAAGAAGTTCTATGGTTAAAACAATTGCTAACAGACCTAGGACAAGCACAATTGGAACCAACAAAAATAAATGAGGACAATCAGGGATGTCTTGTTCTTGCTCAGATGGAAAGAGTTAAACCAAGAACCAAGCACATTGATGTAAAGTATCATTTCTTGAGGGACCATCAGGAACAAGGAATCCTGAAATTAGATTATTGTCCAACTGAAGATATGACAGCAGACATTTTCACAAAGGCATTGAATGCTGAAAAACATCAGAGACTAATGAAGAAATTGGGTTTGATTGAATAAGTCCTTACTGTTGAGAAAGGGTGTTGGTATATGCAACAGTTGTGGACTTCTTTGTTTGTGTGAAGGAGGACTTTATACTGATCTCACAGTAGATGGCTATGTTGTGTAAAGTTTCCTTGTTTAATGTACAGTACAGACCAAAAGTTTGGACACACCTTCTCATTTAAAGATTTTTCTGTATTTTCATGACTATGAAAATTGTACATTCACACTGAAGGCATCAAAACTATGAATTAACACATGTGGAATTATATACTTAACAAAAAAGAGTGAAACAACTGAAAATATGTCTTATATTCTAGGTTCTTCAAGGTAGACACCTTTTGATTTGATGACTGCTTTGCACACTCCTTGGCATTCTCTCGATGAGCTACAAGAGGTAGTCACCGGAAATAGTCTTCCAACAATCTTGAAGGAGTTCCCAGAGATGCTTAGCACTTGTTGGCCCTTTTGCCTTCACTCTGCGGTCCAGCTCACCCCAAAGCATCTCGATTGGGTTCAGGTCTGGTGACTGTGGAGGCCAGGTCATCTGGCGTAGCACCCCATCACTCTCCTTCTTGGTCAAATAGCCCTTACACAGCCTGGAGGTATGTTTGGTGTCATTGTCCTGTTGAAAAATAAATGATGGTCCAACTAAACGCAAACCGGATGGAATAGCATGCCGCTGCAAGATGCTGTGGTTGCCATGCTGGTTCAGTATGCCTTCAAGTTTGAATAAATCCCCGACAGTGTCACCAGCAAAGCACCCCCACACTATCACACCTCTTCCTCCATGCTTCACGGTGGGAACCAGGCATGTAGAGTCCATCCGTTCACCTTTTCTGCACTGCACAAAGGCACAGTGGTTGGAACCAAAGATCTAAAATTTGGACTCATCAGACCAAAGCACAGATTTCCACTGGTCTAATGTCCATTCCTTGTGTTCTTTAGCCCAAACAAGTCTCTTCAGCTTGTTGCCTGTCCTTAGCAGTGGTTTCCTAGCAGCTATTTTACCATGAAGGCCAGCTGTACAAAGTCTCCTCTTAACAGTTGTTGTAGAGATGTGTCTGCTGCTTGAACTCTGTGTGGCATTGACCTGGTCTCTAATCTGAGCTGCTGTTAACCTGCGATTTCTGAGGCTGGTGACTCGGATAAACTTATCCTCAGAAGCAGAGGTGACTCTTGGTCTTCCTTTCCTGGGACGGTCCTCATGTGAGCCAGTTTCTTTGTAGCGCTTGATGGTTTTTGCAACTGCACTTGGGGACACTTTCAAAGTTTTCCCAATTTTTCACACTGACTGACCTTCATTTCTTAAAGTAATGATGGCCACTCGTTTTTCTTTACTTAGCAGCTTTTTTCTTGCTATAATACAAATTCTAACAGTCTATTCAGTAGGACTATCAGCTGTGTATCCACCTGACTTCTGCACAACACAACTGATGGTCCCAACCCCATTTATAAGGCAAGAAATCCCACTTATTAAACCTGACAGGGCACACCTGTGAAGTGAAAACCATTTCCGGTGACTACCTCCTGAAGCTCATCAAGAGAATGCCAAGAGTGTGCAAAGCAGTCATCAAAGCAAAAGGTGGCTACTTTGAAGAACCTAGAATATAAGACATATTTTCAGTTGTTTCACACTTTTTTGTTAAGTATATAATTCCACATGTGTTAATTCATAGCTTTGATGCCTTCAGTGTGAATGTACAATTTTCATAGTCATGAAAATACAGAAAAATCTTTAAATGAGAAGGTGTGTCCAAACTTTTGGTCTGTACTGTATTGTAAAAAGAAAAAAGTCTCTCTTGTATTTTCTGTTTTGCACTTACTTCCTGGTGTAGTACTGTGTGACTGTGCGTTTTTTCCTTTACCTCATGTTCTGAGAAGTAAAAGCTTGTTATCCCATGTAATCTGCTCTGTGAAGTTTCTACTGCAACTGTGGGTATCCAGAAGCTGTGCAACAGTCTTCACTGTCCTGAACAAGACGACAACTCTCCATGCTTTCCTCCTCATCCTCCTCATTCTCCCTTTACTCAGGCCATCCACGCTGAACAGACGATATGAATATAGTGTGGGTAGTACCGTTTGTAATGCAGGAAGCCAACTCCTATTCCCAAACAGCGAGGGAACCAGGAGGATAGGTGAGTATTGGGGGGAGGGAGCTTGTGACGGCGGAGGAGCGGGGCACACACAATAGCTGCTGCTGCAGCTACCACGTGTGCCCGCTGCTAAATAGACATGAATATTTCCTCTTCTCCACTCCCATAGGCGTGGAGAAGAGGGAATATTCATTCTCCTAAGTAGCGGGCATAGAGGAGTGCTGTCAGTGCCTTCTGCTAAAGAGAATGCATATTCACGCTTCTCCATGCCCATAGTCCCAGCTTGGAGAATAGTGAATGTGCCGGCAGCAGCAGCAGCTCACCTCGGCATCTAAGAGTGCGTGCTGCTCAGATGCTGACATGAGCTGCAGCAGACAGGATTTTATGTGTGCAGTGATGGGGCCAAACATACTAGGATTGGGGGATGAGGAGGCCACACATACTAGGATTGGGGGATGAGGAGGTCACACATACCAGGATTGGGGAGGCCACACATACCAGAATTGGGGAGGCCACACACACCGGGATTGGGGGATTGGGGAGGCCACACATACCAGGATTTGGGGATTGGGGAGGCCACACACACCAGGATTGGGGGATTGGGGAGGCCACACATACCAGGAATGGGGGATGAGGGGTGCTACACATACCAGTATTGGGGGATGAGGAGTGCCACACATGCCAGGATTGGGGGATTGATAAGGCTACACATATATGAATTGGAGGATGGGGGAGGCCACACATACCAGGATTGGGGGATTGGTGAGGCCACACATACCAGGATTGGTGGATTGGGGAGGCCACACATACCAGGATTGGGGGATGAGGGGTGCCACACATACCAGGATTGGGGAATTTAGGAGGCCACACATACCAGGATTGCGGGATGAGGGGTGCTACACATACCAGGATTGGGGGATGAGGAGTGCCACACATACCAGGATTGGGGGATTAATGAGGCTACACATACTGGGATTGGGGTATTGGGGAGGCCACACATACCAGGATTGGGGGATGAGGGGTGCTACTTAGAATATTGTGCACAGTTCTGGGCTCCGGTGCTCAGGAAAGACATATTGGAGCTAGAGAGGGTACAAAGGAGGGCGACTAAGGTAATAAAGGGAATGGAGGGACTAGAATACCCAGAGAGGTTGTCAAAATTAGGCCTATTTACGTTGGAAAAAAGAAGGCTTAGGGGAGACCTCATAAACATGTATAAATACATCAGGGGGCAGTACAGAGATCTCTCCCATGACCTGTTTGTAACAAGGATGGTGACAAAGACGAGGGGGCACACTATGCGTCTGGAGGAAAGGAGGTTCCTGCACCAGCATAGAAGGGGATTCTTTACGGTCAGAGCCGTGAGACTCTGGAACTCTCTGGGAGAGGAAGTGGTGATGTCCAACTCACTTAATGAGTTCAAGAGAGGCCTGGACGCCTTTCTTGAGAACAATAAAATTACATTTTATGCTTAGTTAATTAATCCAGGGATTTAATCTGACTGCCAGATTGGTGTCGGGAAGTGAATTTATCCTCAATGATGTAAATTGGCCTATACCGCATCGTTTTTTGTTGCCTTCCCCTGGATCAACGCTGCGGAATAGCTGCAGTGCACAAGAAATAGGCTGAACTGGATGGACGCTTGTCTTTTTTCGACCTTATAAACTATGTAACTATATATGTAACTATGTAACTATGTAACACATACCAGGATTGGACGATAAGGAGTGCCACACATACCAGGATTGGGGGATTGATGAGGCTTCACATACCAGGATTGGGGGATTGGGGAGGCCACACATACCAGGATTGGGGGATTGGGGAGGCCACACATACCAGGATTGGGGGATTGAGGAGGCCACACATACCAGGATTGGGGGATGAGGAGGCTACACATACCAGGATTGGAGGATTGAGGAGACCACACATACCAGGATTGGGGGATTGAGGAGACCACACATACCAGGATTGGGGGGTGAGGAGGCCACATATACCAGGATTGAGGGTGAGGGGGCCACACATACCAGGATTGGGGGATGAGGGGGCCATACATACCATGAGGGGGGTGAGGAGGCCATACATACCAGGATTGAGGAGGCCGTACATACCAAGATTGGAGGATTGGGGAGGCCACACATACCAGGATTGGGGAGGCCACACACACCAGGACTTGGGAATTGGGGAGGCTACACATACCAGAATTGGAGGACTGAGGAGGCCACACATACCAGGATTGGGGGATTGGGGAGGCCACACATACCAGGATTGGGGGATTGAGGAGGCCACATATAACAGGATTGGGGGATAAGAGGTGCAACACATACCAGGATTGGGGGATTTAGGAGGCCACACATACCAGGATTGGGGGATGGGGGGTGCTACACATACCAGGATTGGGGGATGAGGAGTGCCACACATACCAGGATTGGGGGATTTAGGAAGCTACACATACCAGGATTGGGGGATTGAGGAGGCTACACATACCAGGGTTGGGGGAATGAGGAGGCTACACATACCAGGATTGGGGGATTGGGGAGGCCACACATACCAGGATTGGGGGATTGGGGAGGCCACACATACCAGGATTGGGGGATTGGAGAGGCCACATATACCAGGATTGGGGGGTGAGGGGTGCCACACATACCAGGATTGTGGAGGCCACACATAACAGGATTGGGGGATTGGGGAGGCCACACATACCAGGATTGGGGGATTGTAGAGGCCACATATACCAGGATTGTGGGGTGAGGGGTGCCACACATACCAGGATGGTGGAGGCCACACATAACAGGATTGAGGGATTGGGGAGGCCACACATACCAGGATTGGGGGATTGATGAGGCTACACATACCAGGATTGGGGGATTGAGGAGGCCGCGCATGCCAGGATTGGAGGATTTAGGAAGCTATACATACCATGATTGGGGGATTGATGAGGCTACACATACCAGGGTTGGGGGATTGAGGAGGCTATACATACCAAGACTGAAGGAGTGGGGAGGCCACACATACCAGGATTGGGGGATTGGGGAGGCCACACATACCAGGATTGGGGGATTGGGAAAGCCACACATACCAGGATTGGGGGATGAGTGGTGCCACACATACCAGGATTGGGGGATGAGGGCTGCCACATATACCAGAATTGAGGGTTGAGGAGGCTACACATACCAGGATTGGGGGATTGAGGAGGCTACACATGCCAGAATTTGGGGATCGGGGAGGCCACCCGTACAAGGATTGGGGGATTGGGGAGGCCACATATACCAGGATTGGGGAATGAGGAGGCCACACATACAAGGATTGAGAGATGAGGGGTGCCAGACATACCAGGATTGGGGAGGCCACATATACCAGGATTGGGGGATTGGGGAGGCCACACATACCAGGATTGGGGGATTGGGGAGGTCACACATACCAGGATTGGGGGATTGGGGAGGTCACACATACCAGGATTGGGGAGGCCACACATACCAGGATGGGGGGATTGGGGAGGCCACATATACCAGGATTGGGGGATGAGGGGTGCTACACATACCAGGATTTGGGGATGTGTGGTGCCACACATACCAGGATTGGGGGATTGAGGAGGCCACACATACCAGGATTGGGGGATTGAGGAGGCTTCACATACCAGGATTTGGGGATTGGGGAGGACACACATACCTGGATTGGGGGATTGGAGAGGCCACACATAACAGGATTGGGGGAAGAGAAGGCCACACATACCAGGATTGGGGGAGGATCGGTGCCATACATACCAGAATTGGGGGATGAGGGGTACCATACATACCAGGATGGGGAAATTTACCAGTAGCTGCTGCACTTCCCACCCTAGTAAGAAGTATATTGGGAAAATTCCAACATCGTCTCCGTATCCATCACAAGAGATGTAAAGTTAAAATGTCCATTTTATTAGCTCCATTAAAAAAACGCCATATGTAAGGCAGACCTTAAGCAAATTGGAATAACAATGAGAAACAGTTTCAGTGATTAACGGTAAAGTTCTTTGCAAAAGTGTGATGCCCCAGTCATGGGAGTCACCATGTGACTTCTCTTTGTATAGCTCTAGCGGGGATCACTGGTTATTCCCGCTAGGCCGCAAGTCTCTTCCGGATAAAGTCTATCAGATCCCGTTTAGCCTCCCACACACCAAACGGCCCCCTCCCAACCTGAAATCTTAATCCCAACTGTTCCCGGTACCGTGAGTGGAAATTGGAAGCGACGGCCCTGTTCAATTGCGCGATTCCCCTGCTGCTGCTGGCACATCACTCTTGTCGCAGTCCTTTCTCAGCTCTTCTCAGCTTGACCATCGACGGTAGTCTCTCACACTTGGTGTGCAGGGATCCAGACCTCGGCTCATGACTGACGGCGTCGAGTCCCAGGAACTTACTCTGTGTGTGGCGCAGGTCCTGACTCTGGGCCACACGTGCAGGGCTCAGGGTGCTTCTGTGGGGAGTCCAGAACTTCTCGGGCGCTGTCTGACTCTGATGCACCGCAGGCCTCTGGCTGGGGCCTGCCGCGCTGGGATCTGCTGTCCCTCTGGAACACTTCTGCTCCACTCTGCAACCTGGCGCCAAATCTCTCTGTGTCTTGGCGCGATGGACTTTTATATCCAGGAAATCCTTCCGGGAGGTCACCTGATCAGGTGCAGCATCTGAATCTCTTCCCCCTCCAACTGTTCTAGTATAACTTGGTTCCGCCTTATTTCGTCTGGCCAGCCGATGGCAACCTTTCCTCATCTCTGGCACATCCTGTAAGAATCCTCCTGTATTGCATTCTACTACATTCCTCCCTCCTTTTTGCTTGCCAATCCTCGGGCGAGTGGACTTCTTGCGGGGTTGACGTCTCCTTCAAGGCAGCACAAGTTCAGACAAGAGTTGAGAACACTCTTATGTTTTCTATTGAATCTGAGACCAGATAAACTCCTCTTGGGCAAACCAGTTAGGGGGGACTCCGGCATTAGCCCGCCTAATCCGGCGGAGCTCCTCTTGCAAAGGTGATTCTGGAGTTCCTGAAGAATCAATCACTGGGGACTGCAAATTGCCTCCCGATTCATTCTCTGCCCCACTTGAGGGTGGCACTGGCAACTCTGACAGACTCAACGAAACAGTAGCCCATCCTTCTTCATCCCCCAAGGCCCCTGTTTGTGGTGCCTCAACCACCTCAGTTGGAGATTCAGTCCCTTGACAGTCCTCCACTTCGGAGGAGCAGGGCCGCAGCATGTTATGGTGCAGCACCCTAGATGCCGCGGTGTCATCTTCTTCGGGTCGAACCACATAGATCGGGTTATCTGGGTGGACCTTCTTCACCACTAGATAAGGTATCGCCTCCCAACGGTGATCCAGTTTACTTCCGAGCCACTTGGCTCGCACTAGCTCATGGTCTCCTGACTTGAGTGGTCCACCCGAGGTCGGGGGCCGACTTGAATGTTCCACTTCCCAGAACATCTGTTTAACCAACATCACTAGTGTGTAGTCGGCGTCGGTGCTCCCGAATCCAGGTAATTGGGCTGGTGCCCGGGCAGGGGTCTTCTGATTCTTGCTCCATTTCAGTGATTTCTGCAGCAACATGTAAGGGGTGTAGCCAGTAGTCGCATGAACTCGATTATTATACACCCACACCAGCTCAGACACAAATTCGGGCCACTTCATCCTCTTGTCTTCTTCCAGAGTTCCCAACATCTGCAACAGGGTTCGGTTGAAGTGTTCGCAGGCCCATTACCCTGGGGGTGATATGGCGTTGTTCGGGATTTATCGATTCCATAGATACGATACACCTCATCCATAATTCGCCCCTGGAAGCAGGCCGCCTGGTGAGTATGTATTCGCTTAGGGCACCAGTATATTCGAATGAAATCTTGGCAGATGGCCTTAGCCGCAGCTTCTGCTGTCTGATCTCGAGTAGGAGTCACCGCTGCGAACTTGGTGAAGTGGTCAGTCATCACCAAGCAGTACCCATAGCCATTGGATGAAGTTTCGATCATCAGGTAGTCAATTATCTGGACCTCCAAGAGAACAGAAGTTCGGATGGTCTGAACAGGAGCCCTCTGCTCCGGGGCCTTACTTAGCTCACACTGGCGACATTTTCGGCAAGCTCCCTCAACTTCCTGCCGCAGTTGAGGCTAGTACACCAGTCGTTGTAACCACCGGGAGGTCTTCTCCACACCAAAGTGAGCGCCCCTCTCATGAGCTTCTTTGGCCAGCTGTACCACTAGTGCCTCTGGAACCAGTACTTGCTAGGTAACGTCGAACTCAAGGTAGTTGGATCCTTCGGCATAGCAAGTCATCCCTCATAAAAAGCCTTTCCCACTGGCCCAAGATTTGCAGGGTAGTTGGGAGCGAAGCATCCCTGGCCTCCTGATTGGGCTTTTCCCCCAGGGTGACCCATTCTCTCAGTTTCGCCAGTTCTGGGTCAGCCTGCTGTAGGTGTATCCACTCATGTCTTCATCGTCCTAGAATTTGAGTGGGTCTAGGCTCTTTTCCGGACTCCTGAGCGTCTACTACAGCAGCGACAAACGGTCTGAAATCCGGGATCTCGTCGCCTTCAAGCTCTTCGTCTATATCCCTCTTTGGCCCCACTTGGGTGACTCGGGACAAGGTGTCTGCATGCGTGTTCCGGGCCTTAGACTGATAGGCGAACTTGTACTGGTACTTAGACATCCTCGCGACCTACAGTTGTTCCAACGCTCCCAGCTTCGTATTCTCCAGGTGGGCCAATGGGTTGTTGTCTGTCCGCACTTGTACTTCTGATCCCGACAAGTATTCCGCAACTTTCTCGGTCATGGCCCACAGTAATGCCAGTAACTCCAGTTTGAACATATTGTAGTTGTCTGGGTTCTTCTCTGTGTCCCGCAGTGACCGACAAGCATACGCGATCACCCGCTCTCTTCCTTCCTGTACTTGTGCCAACACTGCTCCCAGACCATGCAAACTTCCATCATGGCTGCGCCACGTGACTGCGGCAGGCTGTGACGGGTGGTTGGACAGCTGCAATTGCAGGGTGGGAACACGCACGCGCTGAGTGCTGTAATCTCATTGGACCATTTAGATCACATGATCGGAAGGTCCTAGCAGACTTAAAAAAAACAAAAACATATTCTGGCAACGCCCCCTGAGGAAGCACACGAGCGAAAGCGCGCGTTCTGGGTCTGGGAAGAGGGTCCATTACCAGCATCCTACAATGGGTAAATAACTTTTTAATCTAATCACTGGTTTATCACCGATTTGTGGCATTATACATACCCAAACTGGTGTTAGGGGAAGAATGTAAAACCTACAGTTGGGAGTTTGCTACTCAAGCAGTAGTAAATATATGCTGCACACTATATGGGGATATACAGTGTGGCCAAAAGTATTGGCACCCCTGCAATTCTGTCAGATAATACTCAGTTTCTTCCTGGAAATGATTGCAATCACAAATTCTTTGGTCTTATTATCTTCATTTAATTTGCTTGCAAGGAAAAACACAAAAGAGAATGAAGCAAAAATCAAATCATTGATAATTTCAAACAAAACTCCAAAAAAGGGCCGGACAAAAGTATTGGCACCCTCAGCCTAATACTTGGTTGCACAACCTTTAGCCAAAATAACTGGGAACAACCGCTTCCGGTAACCATCAATGAGTTTCTTACAATGCTCTGCTGGAATTGTAGACCATTCTTCTTTGGCAAACTGCTCCAGGTCCCTGATATTTGAAGGGTGCCTTCTCCAAACTGCCATTTTGAGATCTCTCCACAGGTGTTCTATGGGATTCAGGTCTGGACTCATTGCTGGCCACCTTAGAAGTCTCCAGTGCTTTCTCTCAAACCATTTTATAGTGCTTTTGGAAGTGTGTTTTGGGTCATTGTCCTGCTGGAAGACCCATGACCTCTGAGGGAGACCCAGCTTTCTCACACTGGGCCCTACATTATGCTGCAAAATTTGTTGGTAGTCTTCAGACTTCATAATGCCATGCACACAGTCAAGCAGTCCAGTGCCAAAGGCAGCAAAGCAACCCCAAAACATCAGGGAACCTCCGCCATGTTTGACTGTAGGGACCGTGTTCTTTTCTTTGAATGCCTCTTTTTTTTCCTGTACACTCTATGTTGATGCTTTTTCCCAAAAAACTCTACTTTTGTCTCATCTGACCAGAGAACATTCTTCCAAAATGTTTTAGGCTTTCTCAGGTAAGTTTTGGCAAACTCCAGCCTTGCTTTTTTATGTCTCGGGGTAAGAAGTGGGGTCTTCCTGGGTATCCTACCATACGGTCCCTTTTCACTCAGATGCCGACGGATAGTACGGGTTGACACTGTTGTACCCTCGGACTGCAGGGCAGCTTGAACTTGTTTGGATGTTAGTCGAGGTTCTTTATCCACCATTCGCACAATCTTGCGTTGAAATCTCTCGTCAATTTTTCTTTTCCGTCCACATCTAGGGAGGTTAGCCACAGTGCCATGGGCTTTACACTTCTTGATGACACTGCGCACGGAAGACACAGGAACATTCAGGTCTTTGGAGATGGACTTGTAGCCTTGAGATTGCTCATGCTTCCTCACAATTTGGTTTCTCAAGTGCTCAGACAGTTCTTTGGTCTTCTTTCTTTTCTCCATGCTCAATGTGGTACACACAAGGACACAGGACAGAGGTTGAGTCAACTTTAATCCATGTTAACTGGCTGCAAGTGTGATTTAGTTATTGCCAACACCTGTTAGGTGCCACAGGTAAGTTACAGGTGCTGTTAATTACACCAATTAGAGAAGCATCACATGATTTTTCAAGGGTGCCAATACTTTTGTCCATCCCCTTTTTTAGGTTTGGTGTGGAATTATATCCAATTTGGCTTTAGGACAATTCTTTTTGTGTTTTTTTCATTGAAGACAAATTAAATGAAGATAATAATACCAAAGAATTTTTGATTGCAATCATTTTCAGGAAGAAACTGAGTATTATCTGACAGAATTGCAGGGGTGCCAATACTTTTGGCCAGCACTGTATATGTTGGACCATGAATACTTCTGTATCCCTATGGGATCAGAAGAGGTATACTTAACTGAACACTCTAGTTCTATGATAGATATGTGAGGAGAATCTTTGTCCTCAATAGTCTTTAGCTTTACTCTATTCCCCTCTATTATAGAGCATGTAACAGCTGCATTTAACTGATATCTAACGGGCCCATACTAGCCCATATACTGGGTTTCAATACTGCTTGACTTCATTAGTTATTTTTGCATGTACAGTACAGACCAAAAGTTTGGACACACCTTCTCATTTAAAGATTTTTCTGTATTTTCATGACTATGAAAATTGTACATTCACACTGAAGGCATCAAAAAGATGAATTAACACATGTGGAATTATATACTTAACAAAAAAGTGTGAAACAACTGAAAATATGTCTTATATTCTAGGTTCTTCAAAGTAGCCACCTTTTGCTTTGATAGTAAATAACCTCGGCACTCAAGGTATATTAAATGTGAAAGTTTATTACAATCATGGTCCAATCCCAAAAAAACAGTAGACGTTTCAGCCAGTCAGTGGCCTTCATCAATACAATCTATAAGCATAAATGGACACCATAGATTATAATATGAAATTACAAAAATAAAGGAACAGATCAAAATTGCATAGTGATCATGCGCCGGCATTGAGAACATGCATAAAACATAGCATAATAACAATGAGGAAGCTTCAAAAGTGACACATACCAGGTGTGGATTGGAGTGAATCCAGAGAAACAGGCAAGTGTCACTGGGAGTACAGGTAAGTCCTGTGGGAGGATGTAAGTCAGAGTGAGTAACCAGAGCTCATAATACTAATAGGGGGTGCCGCATACTGTCCTATTGGGGTGTACCTGTGCGTCCTGGAAGTGGTCCTACGATTCCAACGCGGAGTCCACCGCTAGTTGTGGGAGGAGTGACCTCATGGGTTCGAAATTGCCGCTATTTATAAGCCCTGAGGTTGGGGAGGGCGTGATTGACGTCGCCAGTGAGGTGAGTGGAACGCACCCAGCAACGTTGCTGTATGTGTGTGCGTTCCACGGAGAACCGGAAGTGACCTTTCCGGAAGTGACGTCACCGGATACGCGAAAACCGGAAGTCAAGTGCGTTCCACGTATAAGGACTTGCGTTCCACCAGGGAAAAGGAAGAGGAGGGGAGCTTGAGAAGCCATTTTTTCAAAGCAGATATGTGGAGAACAAATCGCTTAGACAGGGTGCATTGTGCTTGGGTGGTCCTGTGTCCAGGTGGCAGGATGAGACATGTGGAGGTGACATCAGAGGAATATACAAAGAATATGTTTATCTGAAACAAAGTACACAATCATTAGAAGAATATCAATGGTGTATCACATAAATAGTATAACCAATCACTGTGTTTCAAATAAAGGATAATAGGTCGTAATCTCTGTTGAGGCCCCTGGGGGTAAGGGATTGTAATTCGTGTATCCAAAACGCCTCCCTCTGTTTGAGAAGGCGTACACGATCTCCGCCCCTACGCGGTGTTGAAACCTGCTCTAGTATTTGGAATTTGAGTTGTGAGATTTGATGACCTGCTGAGTGGAAATGGAATGGAATGGGTAATAACAGGTTCTTGCAGCGGATAGTCGATTTATGTTTAGAGATACGATCTCTAATCGGTTGCGTAGTTTCCCCAACGTAAATAAGACCGCATGGACATTTAATCAGGTAGACAACGAATGACGTGTCACATGTGAAATAGTCCTTGACCTTATATCTCTTCCCAGACAGTGGGTGGTGAACAGTATCACCTCGTAACACATTGTTACATTGTCTACATTGTAGGCAGGGAAAGGTACCGGTTCTGGGGTTCTGGAGGAACCTCTGTCTAGGACCTAAATTCTGGCTTCCTATGTCAGCCCGTATAAGGCTATCTCTCAGGTTTGTGGATCGTTTGAAGCACGGTAAGAATGGTGTCTGAAAAGAGGAGATGTCTGGATAACCTGTACTCAAGATGCCCCAGTGTCGTCTGATAGCTTTATGGATTAAATATGCATATGGGTGATAGGTATGTACAAAAGGGATGCGGTCTCTCATAGGCGGATTAGGACGCTTAGGTTTTTGGAGGTTCGGATTCCAAATGAATGTGGGATATCCCCTTTGTACAAATTTGTCCTTCATCTCCTGTAATCTTGTTTGTTTAAGATGATCGTCAGTGACGATTCTTTCAACCCTTTTGAATTGCGACTGGGGAATGGAGCGTTTCATAGTCATGGAATGATTGCTAGTGAAATGCAATAGGCTATTGCGATCAGTGGATTTAGAGAACAGGTCTGTGGTGAGGTTGTCATATTGATCTTTCATAACCTTGGTGTCCAGGAAGCTCACATGATCCGGGTCATGGGTCAATGTGAAGTTGAGGTTGGGCCAGGCTGTATTGATATCCAAAAAAAATGTCATTAGGGAGTCTTGTGGGCCCACCCATATGCAAAAAATGTCGTCTATATATCTTTTCCAGACGATTGTAAATTGTTGAAATAGTGCATGGGGATAGACAGTAGCACCGCATCATCATGAATAAAATCGACTATGTTAGTGAGGTAGAACGACAATTGGGTGACACCACTACTTACCGTCCCCTACCATGTGACCCCACATCACGTTTAACGACACTTATTCGAACAACCGTAGAGAATTATCAGAGGGCGGGAGTAATTGACTCCAAGACGAGTACATTTTTGATTAAAAAATTCCCCATCATCCCCGTTTTTTATATCCTGTCAAAAATACACAAGAATCTTCAACATCCTCCGGGCAGGCCTATAGTAGCCTCAACGGACTCATTACTCTCCCCTCTCTCAATCTTTTTAGAGAAGGTCCTGACACCGTTAACCCAACGCAGTCCGTCTTACCTCCTTGACACAGGGGCTTTTCTACAGAGCCTACGCGACATTGGACAGGTTCCATCCAAAGCAATACTAGTATCTCTGGATGTAAAAGACCTGTATACCTCCATACCACATGAACATGGAATCGTTACGGCCCAACGCTTACTAGAATCTTCTCATATCGACTCCAGGGTTTCCAACCTTTGCATTGACCTCCTACACATAGTTCTTACGCAGAATTTCTTTTTATTCCAAGATACATATTACCTCCAAGTCAGGGGGACCGCAATGGGGTCAAATGTGGCCCCCCCATATGCAAATTGTTATATGTCCGCTTTTGAACAAGATGTCGTCTATCCCCATGCACTATTTAAACAATTTGCAATCGTCTGGAAAAGATATATAGACGACATTTTTTGCATATGGGTGGGCCCACAAGACTCCCTAATGACATTTTTTTTGGATATCAATACAGCCTGGCCCAACCTCAACTTCACATTGACCCATGACCCGGATCATGTGAGCTTCTTGGACACCAAGGTTATGAAAGATCAATATGGCAACCTCACCACAGACCTGTTCTCTAAATCCACTGATCGCAATAGCCTATTGCATTTCACTAGCAATCATCCCATGACTATGAAACGCTCCATTCCCCAGTCGCAATTCAAAAGGGTTGAAATAATCGTCACTGACGATCATCTTAAACAAACAAGATTACAGGAGATGAAGGACAAATTTGTACAAAGGGGATATCCCACATCCATTTGGAATCCGAACCTCCAAAAACCTAAGCGTCCTAATCCGCCTATGAGAGACCGCATCCCTTTTGTACATACCTATCACCCATATGCATATTTAATCCATAAAGCTATCAGACGACACTGGGGCATCTTGAGTACAGGTTATCCAGACATCCCCTCTTTTCAGACACCATTCTTACCGTGCTTCAAACGATCCACAAACCTGAGAGATAGCCTTATACGGGCTGACATAGGAAGCCAGAATTTAGGTCCTAGACAGAGGTTCCTCCAGAACCCTAGAACCGGTACCTTTCCCTGCCTACAATGTAGACAATATAACAATGTGTTACGAGGTGATACTGTTCACCATCCACTGTCTGGGAAGAGATATAAGGTCAAGGACTATTTCACATGTGACACGTCATTCGTTGTCTACCTGATTAAATGTCCATGCGGTCTTATTTACGTTGGGGAAAACTACGCAACCGATTAGAGATCGTATCTCTAAACATAAATTGACTATCCGCTGCAAGAACCTGTTATTACCCATTCCATTCCATTTCCACTCAGCAGGTCATCAAATCTCACAACTCAAATTCCAAATACTAGAGCAGGTTTCAACACCGCGTAGGGGCGGAGATCGTGTACGCCTTCTCAAACAGAGGGAGGCGTTTTGGATACACGAATTACAATCCCTTACCCCCAGGGGCCTCAACAGAGATTACGACCTATTATCCTTTATTTGAAACACAGTGATTGGTTATACTATCTATGTGATACACCATTGATATTCTTCTAATGATTGTGTACTTTGTTTCAGATAAACATATTCTTTGTATATTCCTCTGATGTCACCTCCACATGTCTCATCCTGCCACCTGGACACAGGACCACCCAAGCACAATGCACCCTGTCTAAGCGATTTGTTCTCCACATATCTGCTTTGAAAAAATGGCTTCTCAAGCTCCCCTCCTCTTCCTTTTTCCTGGTGGAACGCAAGTCCTTATACGTGGAACGCACTTGGCTTCCGGTTTTCGCGTATCCGGTGACGTCACTTCCGGAAAGGTCACTTCCGGTTCTCCGTGGAACGCACACACATACAGCAACGTTGCTGGGTGCGTTCCACTCACCTCACTGGCGACGTCAATCACGCCCTCCCCAACCTTAGGGCTTATAAATAGCGGCAATTTCGAACCCATGAGGTCACTCCTCCCACAACTAGCGGTGGACTCCGCGTTGGAATCGTAGGACCACTTCCAGGATGCACAGGTACACCCCAATAGGACAGTATGCGGCACCCCCTATTAGTATTGTGAGCTCTGGTTACTCACTCTGACTTACATCCTCCCACAGGACTTACCTGTACTCCCAGTGACACTTGCCTGTTTCTCTGGATTCACTCCAATCCACACCTGGTATGTGTCACTTTTGAAGCTTCCTCATTGTTATTATGCTATGTTTTATGCATGTTCTCAATGCCGGCGCATGATCACTATGCAATTTTGATCTGTTCCTTTATTTTTGTAATTTCATATTATAATCTATGGTGTCCATTTATGCTTATAGATTGTATTGATGAAGGCCACTGACTGGCCGAAACGTCTACTGTTTTTTGGGATTGGACCATGATTGTAATAAACTTTCACATTTAATATACCTTGAGTGCCGAGGTTGTTTACTACATTACGGGTTAGGCCCATACTCGAGCACCTCTCCCCGTCGGTGGTGCGGTAATATACTCCTATTTACCTTTTGCTTTGATGACTGCTTTGCACACTCTTGGCATTCTCTTGATGAGCTTCAAGAAGTAGTCACCGGAAATGGTCTTCCAACAATCTTGAAGGAGTTCCCAGAGATGCTTAGCACTTGTTGGCCCTTTTGCCTTCACTCTGCGGTCCAGCTCACCCCAAACCATCTCAATTGGGTTCAGGTCTGGTGACTGTGGAGGCCAGGTCATCTGGCGTAGCACCCCATCACTCTCCTTCTTGGTCAAATAGCCCTTACACAGCCTGGAGGTGTGTTTGGGGTCATTGTCCTGTTGAAAAATAAATGATGGTCCAACTAAACGCAAACCGGATGGAATAGCATGCCGCTGCAAGATGCTGTGCTAGCCATGCGGGTTCAGTATGCCTTCAATTTTGAATAAATCCCCAACAGTGTCACCAGCAAAGCACCCCCACACCATCACACCTCCTCCTCCATGTTTCACGGCGGGAAACAGGCATGTAGAGTCCATCTGTTCACCTTTTCTGCGTTGCACAAAGACACGGTGGTTGGAACCAAAGATCTCAAATTTGGACTCATCCAACCAAATCACAGATTTCCACTGGTCTAATGTCCATTCCTTGTGTTCTTTAGCCCAAACAAGTCTCTTCTGCTTGTTGCCTGACTCGGATAAACTTATCCTTAGAAGCAGAGGTGACTCTTGGTCTTCCTTTCCTGGGGCAGTCCTCATGTGAGCCAGTTTCTTTGTAGCGCTTGTTGGTTTTTGCAACTGCACTTGGGGACACTTTCAAAGTTTGCCTAATTTTTCGCACTTAAAGTAATGATGGTCACTCGTTTTTCTTTACTTAGCTGCTTTTTTCTTGCCATAATACAAATTCTAACAGTCTATTCAGTAGGACTATCAGCTGTGTATTCACCTGACATCTGCACAACACAACTGATGGTCCCAACCCCATTTATAAGGCAAGAAATTCCACTTATTAAACCTGACAGGGCACACCTGTGAAGTGAAAACCATTTCCGGTGACTACCTCTTTAAGTTCATCAAGAGAATGCCAAGAGTGTGTAAAGCAGTCATCAAAGCAAAAGGTGGCTACTTTGAAGAACCTAGAGTATAAGACATATTTTCAGTTGTTTCACACTTTTTTGTTAAGTATATAATTCCACATGTGTTCATTAATAGTTTTGATGCCTTCAGTGTGAATGTACAATTTTCAAAGTCATGAAAATACAGAAAAATCTTTAAATGAGAAGGTGTGTCCAAACTTTTGGTCTGTACTGTATGTTCCCTGCTGGACTCGGCCGCCATCTCTGTATCTGAATGTTGCATCCTGCCGACTACGCCAAATGTAACACAGGTGCCGGAATGCAAGAAAGAGAGATACAAGACGGGAACAGTCAGGGATATATAAAAACAATTCCTCCGCTGCTGCGGGCGTGTCCCTTTTGTCGCAGTCCTCTCTCAGCTCTTCTCGGCTTGACCGTCGACGGTAGTCTCTCATACTTGGTGTAAGGGGATACAGACCTCGGCTCTTGACAGACAGTGTCAGGTCTCAGGAACTCACTCTGTGTGGGGCCCAGGTCCTGACTCTGGGCCACACGTGCAGGGCTCAGGGTGCTTCTGTTGAGAGTCCAGAACTTCTCAGGTGGCGTCTGAATCTGATGCACCGCACTGGGATCTGCTGACCCTCTGGAACACTTCTGCTCCACTCTGCTACCTGGCACCAAATCTCTCTGTGTCTTGGCGCCCCGGATTTTTATATCCAGTAAATCCATCTAGGAGGTCACCTGATCAGTTGCAGCATCTGAATCTGTTACTTTTTCCACCCCGTGTGAAGAGATGAAACATGTGGTGGGAGTGGTGAAGACCCTTCCTTGTGGGACTGTGTTGGGAAGAGACATGCCTCTGTTCTGGTCACTGTGGGAGAACAAAATTAACCCTCCCAGAGTAAATGTCATTCCGGGTGAAGAACCCGAAGATTCCGAGTCAGGGATACCTGCCGTTGGGGCCGCCAACCTAGGAACAGAGTGTAACCCTGATAGGTTTCCCCTAGAGGTATTGGCAGGAGAGGTCGAGGAGACCCCGTCGATCCCAGAGCTGTAAGTGTCCCTTGGTATGTTTGGGACAGATCAGCTCTAGGATCCCACTCTAACCAGGGCACGAGAAAGGGTGATAGAAATAAATGGGGTGCCTCAGGAATCGGGTGCAGAGGTGTTTTTTCCCTGCATGGCTGTCAACCAGAATTTGTTATACAGGATTGATAAAATCCGGGATGAAGTGGTGGAACAGCTGGTAGTGCCACAGTCATACCGTCGGGCTAGAGATGACCCACACACACATGCTGGCTGGTGGTCGGTTCATGCAGCCTTATATTTATATCCTTATTTATTCTAACAGTGGCGAGCCAAGCACCCTTTCAGAAATATCTGTTTTTCACCACTGTACTTTGACATGAATAGAGCCATTACCTATCGTAACATCGTCGTGCATCAAGCAGCTCGACCTCTGTTTTGAAAGTGAAACCGATTCCCTGATTCTAAGAGCCACCGAAAAAATAGACAAAAACTCGCCGAAAAAAGTGTGGACTCATAAGCCAAAGTGCAAATTAACTGCACCAATAAAATGTATGACAGCAATTGACAGCATACACAATGTTTTTACTCCTTCTTCACCCCTAAGTGTTCCTGGCGAACTACACAACTCCCAACCCAAGAGTTGAATATAAAAAAGTAACTCCAGACAACGGGCTGGGCAACTGTGCCCGACGCCCCTTTGAACCGCATGGCTGGCAAGAATTCAACTGTGACCTCTATTTCTGTTTTGAAATCCATTCTTCCACCCCCAGAACCCCAACCACCCATGTATTGACACTTATGAGAACCAGAAGGACAAGTGAGATAAAGGATTCAAGTGAAGTATTGGATCACGCCTTGGAACGGCTGAAGACATCAGGTTTCCTTGGAAACATTGCATGTTGAATGATACATTCTACCAGACTGCCCAGATGGGCTGAGCCATACTGGGGGGCAGTTTCGCCATGTACTGCATCAGCTGCTCAAGCCCTCAATAAGTCCAGTAATCTCGTGTGAGGTACGGCAGAGGGTTGTGCTCCTGGAGGTCTATAATGGGCCTCACAGTCGCCAAACTTTCAGTCACAATGAGCCTCCTTCCCTCCCAATTTACACACGCACAACATTTCCACAATGTATAAAAGGAAGAGGGATATAACAGTGGGAGATAGTTTGTTGCTGCACCAGATTCGAATCAGACCATTTGAGACGGGCTCCTGGACATAGGACTGATGATGAATCCCAAATCTGCGCACATCAGAACGGGTAATGTCGAGAACGACAATTTGCAGAGTAGCTGCCTTTTTAAGAGGAGGATGATGGTGGTGATGGTGGTTTGTGCAACTAATTCTCAATTATGAAGAAGCAGTGTTTACTTGAAAAGAACAGTCTCTTTACTAATGATAATGGGGCCTGTCAGTAGTTATTACAATGTGCTACAACTTACAGTTTACACAGAAATCACAGTATTTGCATGGAACACATTATACATCTGGTATCCCATAGAAATGTCCACTTTGTGGGATACCACATAGGGGACACCACAAGGAGAGCGCAGGGGAAGCAGTGGTAGCACTGAGGCTAGAAATAAGCCGGCCAAGCCAGTCATTACTCTCCTGTGAATCAACCAGTATTTTCTATTGCAAAAACACAACATTTCCAGATAAAAATTTCTATTTTTTTTATTGATAAAATCTCCATATCAGTCTACAAATTTATATATATATATATATATATATATATATATATACATAAAAAAAAAAAAAAACACTTTTCAGTCATTAAAAAGCACCCCTTATTGAAAAGGCCAAATATATCAAATCTGATGTGTTACTCCATGTGGCAATATGGAACGTGGAATGTTTCGATATATATCCCAGTGAATTTGAAAAAGTATTTTTCGTTACGCTATATACTGATATTATGATAATTGTACATTTAGGTTGATGTGTTTTGCATTTATTTAAAATCAAATATATTAAAATCCTATTGCATTCAATGGGAGGCAAAATGTAATGCATACACAACACCTTTAAAGGGGCCCGAAAGCTGCCAAACAGCTCAAATTAGGTAGCAGACATCAGGAAAAGTGACATCAATTGACCTACAGTACAATTTTTGGCACAGCAGCAGTCAGCCACGGGCCATGCATGAGGTATCAGGGTCTGGGCCAGCATTTACAGCTTTGGATTAAACTTCAAATTAAGATGAGGTGGGTGTGGGATAGGAGGATTAACTCGGGTGCAAAAAATGCACGCAAAAATGCGGCAAAATGCATCAAAATCGCAGCAAAATGCCCATTTTTTCCACAGCATTTTTGCTACCAAGAGATGCAGAAACCTTGCAGAAAGGTCTGCAACCAAATATTCAACGAGCGCACATAGCCTAACAGGTCTGTGAACCAGAATTCTTGCTGGTCGGTAGGTGATCAAATACTTATTATGTGCAATAAAATGCTAATTAATTATGTAAAAATCATACAATGTGATTTTCTGGATTTTTTTTTAGATTCTGTCTCTCACAGGTGAAGTGTACCTATGATAAAAATTACAGACCTCTCCATTCTTTATAGGGGGGAAAACTTCCAAAATCGGCAGTGTATCAAATACTTATTTTCCCCACTGTATTTGTGCAGCGCCGCTTCTTGAAGATTCCATCAGAAGATTCTGTGATGACAGTCAGCCATTATGACATCACTGCTCACAATTGCTACTTCTACAATGCACACAGGCTCACGGGCGCCATTCTTGATTCCATAGTGACTGATAGCACTTGCAGTTTTTCGCTATGGCTGGATTATATCTAGACGATTTTCAGGAAGAAGCACTATTGGACATTCTTATCATCAATCGCCCTAACATTGTGCTTCTACCACCCGATGGCGTCCTCAGCTTCACTCGCCGGCTGGTGATGCAGCTAGTAAAGGACTGCCTGACCAAAAATCAACAAGATCAACTAACCTCAGAGTATCTGACGGATTTATGTCGCAACATCAGGACATTACTACAACAGGTAAATGGCGGACGCTCCGCACAAAACTTTTCTGTTATAATAGATAATAATGGTGGGATAGAAGCTGGTTATTTCCTCTAATATATAACACTATAAACCCCAGATATGTAGTCATTGTATCTGCAGAGAGAGGAGCAGATGTCACATACAATGGCCGCCTCCATTGTGACCTTTCTCACCTCAGAATTTTCCTTATTGTTTCTTTCCTTCTTTATAGGCTGAAAAAAGATCTCAAAATGGAGATTTAGCTTTTGTTAAAGACCTGGCCGAAAAAGTCCTGTGTGTATTGGAACGTCCGGCCCGCTCATCGGAATGCCCGGTAAGGATCCATAATCTTCTCTATCACTCGTCCTTGTTCTCTGATCTTCTCCAGATCACCAGTCAGATCTCAGAAGATCTGGGGTTAGATCTTACAGGCCTCCCTGTCAGTCCCCAGCAGGCACAGGATATTTTATGGCCGCCTGTCTCTGCTGCTCCCTCGTCTGTGATGACAGTCTGTATTCTGCTGATGTAGTCACAGCTCAGTGGTGGGAAGTCTGTATATCCCGCCTCTGTCTATCACTATTATCAGAGTCTTCCTGCTTCTAAATGCTGCAGCTGAGATAATACACATCTTTACAGAAATATTGTGTATAGAAGTCACTTGTACAGTATATTAATCTGGACTTGTGGAGAGGAGCTGCAGTGTAAAGCAATTCTACCCAATACTGTAATGAATGAATTACAAGATGTCGCCATGGTATATAGAATGTAGATAACGCACATCTGGGATATCACGGTGCAGAAAATAGAATCTGACACCGAACGTGAGATTTTGTAATTTAACTCATCTTAATCCCCTGAAGTGAGAGAACTTTCTGAGAAAAGTTCTGAAGATGGCACGGGATTCGTACAGTTACAATTGGTGCATCTGTAAATGTTGGTTTTGTCCTTCCTGATTTATGTATTTGGTGATTTAGTGAAATTTTCCACATATTAATTATATATATTATATCAATCAGGAAGCACCAGAAGGCGACGACGAATATGGGCAAAATGTGACCCCAGAAATCCCTGACCCTAATAGGAGTCAGCCGGAGCTGAACAGCGATCTGATTACAGGTGAGCGATCACCCGACCTTCTGCAAGGAATATCCAGATATAATAGAGGACGGGGATAATGTTAGATTTACTCTGTACTCCAAGGGTGGGCAATTAATTTTCCCGAGGGGCCACATGAGAGACTGTGATTAATTCTGATCCATATTAATGTCAATATATTAATTATAATTCTTATATTAATTACATTAATATTAATTGCATTACTTAATATTGAGCAGAAGTAAGTATGCTGACATCCCCCTTTATACCGTTTGAACCCGAATACAACCCCTTCTATATACCGTATGAGCCCAATAGTCTCTCAACGTCCAACATGAGAGCCCCACACAGCCTCCCCACATCCAGAAACAGACCCCCATAGCCTCCCCATGTCCTGCAACTGACCCCCATAGCCTTCCCATGTCCAGCAACAGACCCCCATAGCCTCACCATGTCCCTCAACTGGCTCCCATAGCCTCACCATGTCCCTCAACTGACTCCCATAGCCTCACCATGTCCCTCAACTGACTCCCAGAGCCCCCCCCCATGTCCTGCAATAGACCCCTATAGCCTGCCCATGTCCTGCAAAAGCCCCCTTTAGCCCTCCATGTCCTGCAATAGACCCATATAGCCTACCAATGTCCTGCAATGGACTTCTATAGTCTTCATATATCCAGCAACAGATACCCAGACATTCCCCATGTCCAGTAACAGACCCCATAACCTCCCCATGTCCAGCAACAAACCCCCATAGCCTCCACATGTCCTGCAACAGACCCCCATAGCCTCCCCATGTCCTGCAACAGACCCCCATAGCCACTCCATGTCCTGCAATAGACCCCCATAGTCTTCCAATGTCATGCAACGGACCCCCATAGCCTCCCCATGTCCAGCAACAGACCCCCATAGCCTCCCCATGTCCAGCAACAGACCCACATAGCCTCCCCATGTCGTTCAACAGACTCCCATAGCCTCCCCATGTCCTGAAATAGACCCCCATAGCCTTTCCATGTCCTGGGATTTACCCCTATAGCCTCCCCATGTCCTGCAATAGACCTCTATAGCCGCCCCATTTCCTGCAATAGACCCCAATAGCCTCCCCATGTCCTGCAATAGACCCCTATAGCCTCCCCATGTCCTGCAATAGACCCCTATAGTCTCCCCATGTCCTGTCTGACATCTCATACACCTTTAAAAAGACACACATTCACCTTGCTCCCCTTCCCCCGGTGCTGTGCCTCTTCTCATGTCTCAATGCACTGACGTGATGACGTCATTGCGTCAGCTGCTTCACATGCTGATTGGCGGAGGAAGGGGCTGGAGGTCCCTCCTCTACCAATGCAGTCAGCGGCTCAGTGGCTTGCAGGGTCAGGTGGCGATGAAAGCGAGTGGGCTGGCACGGTGCGGTCCGTGGGCCTCTGCTTCAGGCCTACGGCTATCTCAGTCCACAGGCCGGACTGGAACAGTCAGAGGGCCGGATGTGGCCCGCGGGCTCCACTTTGCCCTGGTCTGCTCTACTCTGTGTAATGGGAACCAGGCAGCACATTGTTACATATAGAAGTAGTGGTAGGACCAGGGACATACAAAGAAATCATGGGGCCTCATAGCAGAAGTTCTAATTGCCCCCCCCAACTAAAATAAATAAATAAATGAATAATTGTGGGGGTGACAGAAGAGCAGATCTCACAACTTTCCAGCCTTTACATTGTAATTTTCCTCCTGCTGAAGTCCTAGATTGCTCTTTCATTGCCCCCATATAGTATGATGCAACAAAAGTGCCCCCCAAATACAGCATGATTCCTCCGTGGTGCATTCCTCCACATTAGCCTCCACATACACAGTATAATGACCCTACTGTACACCCCTCAACTCCCGACACAAAGTATGGTGACCCCAACACAGTATGATCCCCCAACTGTGACCCTCACACTGCATTCTATGCAGTATAATGGCCCCCATACCTCACCACACCATAAAATGGCCCCCGCTAGCCCTCCAAACAGCATAAAGGCAACACTCAGCCCTTCACACAGTAAGATGGACCCCACATAAATCTTCACAAAGTATAACTGCTTGCATACAGTATAATGCCCCAACATAACCCTACAAATATTATAATGGCCCCACTTAACCCTTCAAATATCATAATGGTCCCCCATGGTCTTACATGCAATATAATGCACCCCCCATGGTCCTCCACGAAATATAATGCACCCCCCCATTGTCCTCCATGCAATATAATGCACCCCCCATGGTCCTTCATGCAATATAATGCACCCTGCATGGTCCTCCATACAATATAATGCACCCCCCATGGTCCTCCACGAAATATAATGCACCCCCCATTGTCCTCCATGCAATATAATGCACCCCCATGGTCCTTCACACAATATAATGCACCCCCATAGTCCTCCATGCAATATATTGCACCCCATATGGTCCTCCATGCAATATCATGCACCTCCTATGGTCATCCCCGCAATATTATGCACCCCTCATGGTCCTCCACAAAATGTAATGCATTCCCCATCGTCCCTCATGCAATATAATGCACCCCCATGGTCTTCCATGCAATATATTGCACCCCCATGGTCCTCCATGCAATATAATGCATCCCCCATGGTCCTCCTCGCAAAATATTGCAGCCCCCATAGGGCATAGTGCAGCACCCATAGGGTACAGTGCTGCTCCTATAGGGCTTAGTGCAGCCCAATGTGGTTGCTGACACTTGGGCCCACCAGCTCACGGGTCCCATAGCAGTCACGTGGCCTGCCGCCGCTGAGTATTACGGTATAGGCCATTGTCCCCTAATAATAATTAATTGTTTTCAGAAATCCAATGTGCCAATCAGGAGAAATCTAATGTAGAAGCCATATACAAATCAGGATGGAAGTGCACTGGGGGCGTGGAAGAGAAATCGGATTGCAGTGGCACGCCCCCAGTACACTTCCAGGCTAATTTACATATGGCTCCTATGTTTCAGCTCTCTTCTCATCACTCACATGTGCAGCGAGGGTGGGGCGTTCCTCATAAATGTGATGATTGGGGTTCTCCATCATTTACATTACATTTATATATGGATGCCCCATACATTCCCATATTAGAGTCCCCATATAACGAGTATTAATCCCATTCACAGACGTCTTGTCATTTCCCCGTTATATCGCTGTATTATCTATGTAGGATTAATATCGTCTAATACATTTTATCTCTTCATCATTTATCACTATTTTAGTTCCATCTGCGCTGATGAATCCTGACAGTGGAATCTGTGAGATCCCGGAGATCCAGGAATCCGCCAGTGTAAGTATCATAGAGGGGGACGTCTGTGTATCACCAGATCATGGGGTGTGAATGACCCAACCAGTATTATCCCCCATATAACCAGGGGAAGTCTCTGTTCTAAGTTTAGATGACACTAATGTGTTAGTCAACTGCATTTATATTAAAAGGAATCTGTCACCAGGTTTATGCTATTTCATCAGAGAGTAGCATGATGTAGGGACAGAGACCCTGATTCCAATGATATATCACTTACTTTACTGGGTGCAGCAGTTGTAATAAAATCACTGTTTTATCCGCTGCAGATCTAGCAGTGTTCTGAATGCTGAGCCCTGTATAACCCCGCCCACACTACTGATTGGCAGCTTTCTGTGTACACTGTGCATAGGCAGAAAGCTGCTAATTAGTGGTGGAGGCAGGGTTACAGAGCAATAGGACTACATGGCACGAGACACATATTCCTCTAATAATCTCCTGCTGATCAAAAACTGATTTTATGGAAACAACAGCACACAGCCTAGTAAGTTACACATCGTTGGAATCAGGGTTTCTGCCCCTACATCATGCTACTGTAGCACCCTGAGGATTCGGCTGCTACAGGAGTATTACACCTCAAGCCAGAGGTGTGGTATTCCACTCCCGGGTAAGGATGGAGTGTGGAACTGAGCTCAGTAGGCTGCATGCACTACATACATCCCATTTCCGGGGGACAGATCAATGGTACTCCCACTAGAGAAATGTGCAGGTACGACAGTGTCTGTCCCTGGCTGGAGTGGGAGGGGGGTGGAACATCCCAGTAGTGTAGGGGCAGATAGGGGGAGCAGTCTGGGTAATGCTAGGAGCTCATTGGGTGCTGGTCACCTGAGCTCACACATAGAGGGAGTATATAAGGTGGGAACCATCTTAGATCAGGGTCAGACAGGCAGACAGTTACCAGTCAGTCTTTGTAGAGGAAGAGAGCAGAGGAGAAGAGCAGCTCCAAGGCCAAGAGAGAGAGAGAGGAGAAAGAAGGACCCAGAGGGGGAGAAGAGGGAACCCAAGAGCCCAAATACAACCAGAAGGGTGAAGGGTTGGCACAAGGGTACCGGATCCCAAACTGGTGGAGGGCACTAATCCTCAGCCAGAGACCGGAGGTCGTGGGCAGGATCTGCCACGACCCCCCACTAAATCCACCCGTAAGGCAAACCGAGCATAGGGTCAGGGAACCCCGAGACAAGGGTTTTACCAACAAGAGGCCCGAGGGAGCCGGACATAAGTGGATCCCTGGTGGGGAAGGCCAGAGGAAAGGACGTCAGAAAGGGAGCTCAGGATCACGCTCCAGAATTACTTGGGAGTTGGCCGAGTCCAGGACCTGGTGGACGCAGCACGGCTCGGGTGGTCACTCAAGGCCGGAGTGACCAGCACAACAGCAGTAAGTAAAAACCCTGAACTGCACAGCCCGACTCTGAGTCTCATTACCATCCTCACTGCACCTCCACAACCACCATCCTCTACAACTGACCCCCTGAGGCTATACCCCTCCCGTTGGGGGTTATACTACCAGAGCTGCACAAACACCACCAGCCTCAGCGGACCCTGCTGCAGCGGCGGCCGTATTGACCGCAAATCAACGGGTGGCGTAGTCGACACAAAGAACATCCAGCAACATCTGTAAGGACTGCCACACACTGAGCTTGACACCCTGGGCACGGACCGGGTCACCGCCACTCGGAGACTACAACCCCCATCTGATCCGGCTCCGGGTATCCCCCAAACAACACTGGCCCAGGGGGCGCGTCAACTTTGGCGTAGTCGGCAGGATCACGTGCCCGCAACAACCGGGTACTGCGTATCTGAAGAAAAGTTCACCGTTACCTCAAAAAGAAGTCTCCCGCCGGTTCCGGAGGGTCCCCGCCAACGGACCCCATCACAGGTCGATTCCCGCCGGTTGTCCGCCATTTGCAGCTTTTTCCCGCCATCCATGGAGTTTCCCGCCACTGGGAGACGATTCCCGCCATTTCCAAAGATTTCCCGCCTTGGAAGAGCGGACGCCATTATGGGCGTGCCAGAGGGTGGCAAAAGGCCACCTCCCATCGTGGGCCAGGTCGAAGAATGGCGCCAAAAGCGGAAACCGCGCCCACCAACAGAGACTGTGATGCTGGAAGTGTCCATCAGCGTGAGAGAACTGCCCCTGGAACTGAAGTTGCCCCGGGACCACCCTCAATGTGGGCGGAGACAGAACAAAAGAAAGAAGATGGGTGCAGCCTGGAGGAGTCTGGAGAGAGCGCACCCGGAGACAATAAGTCTGGAGAGGAGTCCAGAGAGAACACACCCGGAGATGGAAGGAGAGACAGGCAGCACCGACCCAGTGGTCAGGAGCCTGCTGCAAGCAACAAGCCCACTAGGCTTAGTGGAGGTCCTGGCACAGCTCCCCCGAGACCGGGAGTGTGCACAGACCGCGCTGGAGGGCCTCGCACGGAGGATGGCCCGGGTGCAGCGGGAGATGTTGGCGGAGTGGAGCCGAGAGATGGCCCAGCAGACCGAAACCCGTCAGCGGAGCACGCCACCCGAGACGAGGAGACAGACCGCCTCTGAGGATGGTGCAGGAGGACTCAAGGCCGGAGACGGAGCCGAGAAGGGAGCTGATCGGACGGAGGCAGGTAAAGGGGACGTCTCTACCCCGAGCCGGGAAACCGCGTGCCTGCCCCAGCTCCCCGTCGCAGAGCCCGAAGTTCCCCCTGCCGTGCCCGACGCTGCATCGTCACCGCCGCAGACTAGGCCTCAATCGGAAACCGCGGCCGCGACCCCTGTGACGTCACGCGCTTCGACCCTGAGCGCGGCAAAGCAGGAAATACCATCGGCCTGGTCGCAAGGCCTAGTACACCCGGGCGCCGCAATTCCAACAGCGCCCCCTACCTCCGCGGAGCCACCGGCCTGGTCGCAGGGCCGAGTAACCACGGGCGCCGCCGTTCTTACGGTGCCCTTTTCCTTTAGGGTGCCCCAAGCCTGGTCGCAAGGCCTGGTCAATCCGGGCGCCGCTACCACCACAGCGCCCATAACATCTAAAGTACCGCACCTGGGTGAAGACCTGTTCGCCCAGCATACGTGCCCGGATGGGCAGCCCTTCATATGGCCCCAGGAGTACTATGAATTGGAACTCCAAAGGGCGAGGCCCCAGTGTGAGCCCCTGATTCCGGCTCCAAAGCCCGCTAGGAGGACCCAGCCCCCGCTAGAGGAGGCACAGTTTGAGTGGGACCCCACCGGAGAAGACCTCATGGGGTTCACTCAGGAGACTCGGGCGGCCGCAGCGGAGCGTGCAGAGTGCTGCCGGCAGCAGCTCGAGGTCTTCGAGAGGGAGCGGAGAGAGAGGCGGGTGCGGGAACAGCAAATGCAGATAAGGAGCGCGGAGCAGAAGAGCCGGACCAGGAGAGATCCCCGTGCAGCGCATGGTCCCCGTACCACCGGGACTGTGATAAAATTCAATATGCAGCACGGATGGGGCTTTATTAGAGACCATCATACCCCCGGCGACGTCTTTGTAACTCGCAGAGACGTAGAAAGCCATCTGCCGGAGGGACACAGAGGTCGTGACCTATACGTAGGGGATGAGGTCACATTCACCCGGCACAAGTGTGCCAAAGGACCCTACACCCTCCATGTACATCGCCTGACGGAGGAGGAGCAAGAGGACCCGGACGGGTCTGAAGAATCTAAAGAAGGAGCAGGAGGACGCCGTCGTTGAAGTACGGTAGAGAGAGACTGTAAATAGTTACCCGTCGGGGTACCAGAACTGTTGCTGAGTTAAATATGTTCCCCGTTGGGACAAAGAGTGAACTTGAACCCGTATGTCCCCTATCCCTTAACAGCCATCCCTTTTCCCCACTGGCCGAGGACTGAGAGTGGCCATATCCCCTTGTATATAGTTGCGCCTCTTAAGGCGCCCCCTACTGGTTTTATAGGAAACCGTGTTTCTAAAAGAGACTGTCGCACTTTACCCGGTCACAAGTTGCACCGTGGCCGGAGAAACAAGAATGTTTCTAATGAGAAGTTTTATATGAAAAGTTTTATGATATATATATATGATGTTTTATATGTTATGTTGTTATGAAAAAAAAAAAAAAATTGTATGTTTTGAAGTTTTATTCTCTTACAGCCCGAGGACGTGCTGTGATTTACCGGGGGGGAATGTAGCACCCTGAGGATTCGGCTGCTACAGGAGTATTACACCTCAAGCCAGAGGTGTGGTATTCCACTCCCGGGTAAGGATGGAGTGTGGAACTGAGCTCAGTAGGCTGCATGCACTACATACATCCCATTTCCGGGGGACAGATCAATGGTACTCCCACTAGAGAAATGTGCAGGTACGACAGTGTCTGTCCCTGGCTGGAGTGGGAGGGGGGTGGAACATCCCAGTAGTGTAGGGGCAGATAGGGGGAGCAGTCTGGGTAATGCTAGGAGCTCATTGGGTGCTGGTCACCTGAGCTCACACATAGAGGGAGTATATAAGGTGGGAACCATCTTAGATCAGGGTCAGACAGGCAGACAGTTACCAGTCAGTCTTTGTAGAGGAAGAGAGCAGAGGAGAAGAGCAGCTCCAAGGCCAAGAGAGAGAGAGAGGAGAAAGAAGGACCCAGAGGGGGAGAAGAGGGAACCCCAAGAGCCCAAATACAACCAGAAGGGTGAAGGGTTGGCACAAGGGTACCGGATCCCAAACTGGTGGAGGGCACTAATCCTCAGCCAGAGACCGGAGGTCGTGGGCAGGATCTGCCACGACCCCCCACTAAATCCACCCGTAAGGCAAACCGAGCATAGGGTCAGGGAACCCCGAGACAAGGGTTTTACCAACAAGAGGCCCGAGGGAGCCGGACATAAGTGGATCCCTGGTGGGGAAGGCCAGAGGAAAGGACGTCAGAAAGGGAGCTCAGGATCACGCTCCAGAATTACTTGGGAGTTGGCCGAGTCCAGGACCTGGTGGACGCAGCACGGCTCGGGTGGTCACTCAAGGCCGGAGTGACCAGCACAACAGCAGTAAGTAAAAACCCTGAACTGCACAGCCCGACTCTGAGTCTCATTACCATCCTCACTGCACCTCCACAACCACCATCCTCTACAACTGACCCCCTGAGGCTATACCCCTCCCGTTGGGGGTTATACTACCAGAGCTGCACAAACACCACCAGCCTCAGCGGACCCTGCTGCAGCGGCGGCCGTATTGACCGCAAATCAACGGGTGGCGTAGTCGACACAAAGAACATCCAGCAACATCTGTAAGGACTGCCACACACTGAGCTTGACACCCTGGGCACGGACCGGGTCACCGCCACTCGGAGACTACAACCCCCATCTGATCCGGCTCCGGGTATCCCCCAAACAACACTGGCCCAGGGGGCGCGTCACTACTTCCAGATTACATAGCACAATCCTGCTGACAGATTCCCAGTAAGTTCTTCTCTGTGTGATCTCTCATGTTATCCAGCACTTTACAATGATACCGGTGTATAGAGGACCCCCTTATATTACATCCGTGTCTGCGGAGCGTCCGGCTTTTATCCTCCCTACATCGCATCAGTGTAAATCAGCGGGGACATAATATAGGGGGAGACATTTCTGCATCTGGAGCTTTTTTCCTCACTATCATTTCTTATTCCTTTATAGAGCGTGATCGAATCATCATTGATCCCGGCAGGAAAGCCGCATATGAGCGACTATGAAACTTCCAAACTGATCAGCAGCGGAGCTTTTGGGTGAGATTTCTGTTACCATAATCCACATTTCTCAGGGTTCCCTATGACAATACTTCTGCCTCCGTGCTCTGCCATTCAGTGTAATCATAGGGCAGTGGTGGCAAACCTATGGTACGCAGAGCCCTCCCGGTGGGCACGAGCTCCATGTCCTCAGCACTGCCGCCACCACCATCACTCTCCTCAGGCCGCGCATCATCCACCTCTCACTAGCGCTGCGGCCACTCTAATCTGCACATGCGCCCTGATTATACAGTATGGAACACTATGCAGGGCCATTATACTGTACGGAGAAGTATTTGGGGTCATTGTACTGTATGGAGGACTATGTGGGGCCATTATACAATATGGAGGACCATGCGGGGCCATTATACTGTATGGAGGACTATGTGGGGCCATTATACTGTATGGAGAAGTATGCGGGGCCATTATACTTTATAGAGGACTATGTGGGGCCATTATACAATATGGAGGACTATGCAGGGCCATTATACTGTATGGAGGACAATGGGGGGCCATTATACTGTATAGAGAAGTATGCGGGGCCATTATACTTTATGGAGGACTATGTGGGGCCATTATACAATATGGAGGACTATGCGGGGCCATTATACTGTATGGAAGACTATGTAGGGCCATTATACAATATGGAGGACTATACGGGGCCATTGTACTGTATGGAGGACTATGCGGGGCCATTATACAATATGGAGGACTATGCAGGGCCATTATACTGTATGGAGGACTATGTGGGGCCCATTACACTGTATGGAGGACTATGTGAATGCCATTATACTGTATGGAGGACTATGTGGGGCCCATCTCACTGTATGGAGGACTATGTGGGGGCCATTATACTGTAGGAAGGACCATGTGGGGGCCCATTATACTGTATGTAGGACTATGTGGGGCCCATTATTCTGTATGGAGGACTATGTGGCGCTCATAATACTGTATGAAGGACTATGTGGGGCCCATTACACTGTATGGAGGACTATGTGGGGCCCATTATTCTGTATTGAGGACTATATGGTGCTCATAATACTGTATGAAGGACTATATGGGGCCATTATACTGTGTGGAGGACTAGGTGGGGCCATTATACTGTATGGAGGACTATGCTCGGCCATTATACTGTATGGAGGACTATGTGGGCCCATTACACTGTATGGAGGACTATGTGGGGCCATTACACTGCATGGAGGACTATGTGGGCCCATTATTCTGTATGGATGACTATGTGGGGACACATTACACTGTATGGAGGACTATGTGGGGGCCATTATAGTGTAGGAAGGACCATGTTGGGGCCCATAATTCTGTATGGAGGACTATGTGGGGCCCATTATTCTGTATGGAGTACTATGTGGTGCTCATAATACTATATCAAGGACTATGTGAGGCCATTAAACTGTATGGAGGACTACGTGGGGCCTTTATACTGTATGGAGGACTATGTGGGGCCATTATACTGTATGGAGGACTATGTGAGCCCATTACACTGTATGGAGGACTTTGTGGGGTTATTACACTGTATGGAGGACTATGTTGGCCCATTATACTGCAAGGAGGACTATGTGGGGCCCATTACACTGTATGGGAGCTATGTGGGCCCATTATTCTGTATGGAGGATTGTGTGGGGGCCATTACACTATACGGAGGACTATGTGGGCCCATTAAACTGTATGGAGGACTATGTGGGGTCATTACACTGTATGGAGGACTATGTTGGCCCATTATACTGTAAGGAGGACTATATGGGGCCATTACACTGTATGGAGGACTATGTTGGCCCATTATTCTGTATGGAGGATTGTGTGGGGCCCATTACACTATATGGAGGACTATGTGGGCCCATTATACTGTAGGAAAGACTATATAGGGCCATTATACTGTGTGGAGGACTATGTGGGCCCATTATACTGTATGGAGGACTATGTGGGGCCCATTACACTGTATGGAGAACTAAGTGGGGCCATTATACAGTAGGAAGGACTATGTGGGGCCATTATTCTGTATGGAGGACTATGTGGTTCCATTATACTGTATCGAAGGACTATGTGGGGCCTATTATTCTGTATGGAGGAATATGTGGGGCCCATTACACTATATGAAGGACTAAGTGGGCTCATTACACTGTATGGAGGACTATGTTGTCTCATTACACTGTATGGAGGACTATGTGGGCCATTACACTGTATGGAGGACAATGTGGTCCCTTTATACTGTAAGGAGGACTATGTGGGGCCCATTACACTGTATGGAGGACTATGTGGTCCTCCATACTTTGACATCCCTGGCTTAAAGGGTTATTCTCATCATGATAAAGGGTTACAGATACAAAGGTTGTAAAAACAAACAACTTTGCAATTTTAATTTTGAATAAAAATCCTCTCCCTTATCAAGAACAGACCACCTCTACAATAGATGGGTAGTATCTTAGGCTTGGAGTGCAGCGCTTACAAACTCTTTGCTATAGACTCTATAGCGTGCTAATATAGAAGTTGTTTTTCTAAACTAAAACCTCAGGATTCAGGTTAAATTGCCGTGTTGGCACTTTGCAATAAATAAGTGGGTTTTGGATTGCAGTTTGGGCACTCGGTCTCTAAAAGGTTCTCCATCACTGTCATAGGGAAACGATACAAGTCCACACCACTGTCCACATCTAAATGTCACTATTCAGGTCAGTTATATACAGTTGAGCAAACTGATCTGTAACAAATCAAACTCTAAGGAAAGGGATTAAAATAATATAATTCTTTACACTTGCCTGTCCTGGACCCTCATCTGTCCTTATGCTGCCACCTGCACCAGAGCTTTCCTGCTCTCCACTCCAGTCTTATTTTTTTGGGCGCCATTATGGAGCTGATAAGAGTTATTGGTTACACATGGTCACGAGGAGGGTGACATGATATGGGCGTCAATGACATCTGCACCCATCACACTTCACTATAACCATGTGAGTCCAATCACTGGCCTCAGCAGCAGAACGGAGCACCAGAACAACCACAGACTGGCACAGAGGACGTAAGACTGCAATGATGGGCCAGTGAGGGCCTAGGACAGGTGGGTATAATGTGATTAATTACATTTTCACTTCTTCCCTCCCCTTTATTATGCCTTGGGGTATGGAGAGAGCTTAACAACCATCTTCTTACGGCAATTGGAGGACTTTTGGAACAATTTTTATTTGGACTGAATCGTATCTACTGGTCAATTATAGCGAATCTGCCCAAGAAGAATTTCAGTAGATTATCTCACCTGTAATGTGACCTGGGTGAGGTCTCCGGCAGACATGGCATTGTGGAGACCTGCCATAGGTGATCTATGTAGTGTCTCATGTATTTCTAGAAGTGGATTTCTAGTGATGACGGGACTTCTAGTAATCATCATTAGTGCAGAAGATCATATAATGACTTCTATATACAGACTGTAATAAGGATTTATTATAACCCTTGGATTCTCCTTCTCTCCAGTGCCGTCTACTTAGTGCACCATAAAGACTCACAAGAGATCTTTGCTATGAAGAAAATGGCCAAGCGGAATCTGGTTACTCCGAATAGAGTGGAAAAGGCCTTTCTGGAGAGGGACATCCTGACATTCGCTGATTGTCCCTTTGTGGTCTCCATGCTCTGCTCTTTCCCTACAAGATCTCACCTGTGTATGGTCATGGAGTATGTAGGAGGTAGGACACGTACATTGTATTATATTCAGCCCATGTCTGCTTACCTTTCATCACCACTCATAAAATTAGAATTTTTTAATGTGAATGGTTACATCCTCACACAGCATTTACTATAGGTTATCTATTACCAAGATGCCCGGAAAGTCATTGATCTGTGTGATCTCCCTGTATGTCCGCACTGAGCACGTCAGTATCTCCAGCTGTAGACAAGATGTTATTTATGTTATTAGTTACATGGACGATGTTTCACCATGACTTCAGACTAATATTATGTCAACTATACATTATATCTTTATATATTCCCTCCTGCCCCAATGTCTCCTCTCAGTTCTCATTATACATTATGGTGATCCGCTGTATAAACCACTTACCTGTCATATTTTCTTTCTTCTATAGGTGGAGACTGCAGGACCCTCCTAAGAACCAGGGGTCCTTTACCTGTCCCCTTGGCCCGCTTATACTTTGCAGAAGTGGTTGTTGCTGTAGAATACCTCCATAGTTATGGTGTGGTGCACAGGGACTTGAAGCCAGAGAAGTAAGTGTCCCCTGTAGTATAACAAAAGGGGGAAATTTATCCTTTATCATCTCACGGTCTATGAAGCTAAAACCATCTTCCCTTTCACAGCCTCCTGATAACATCTACTGGACATATTAAAGTCACCGATTTTGGGCTTTCAAAAGTTGGTGTCATGATACCAAACACCAACATCTACAAGCAATTAGCGGAGGACATCGCCAGAGAGTTCCTGAACCGTGAGGTCAGCAGTACTTACAGGAACTTAGCTTGTTCTGTACAAATATCATCACCCTATGGTCTCTTCTCTGTGTTCTTAATATTTAAAGAACTTTTCCACTGATATTCTAACTTCTGTCATTCTGTTTTTATGTCGAAAACTTGGCAAAATAATAATTTAATCAATTTTCATCTCTAACCTCTGTTGGTTTCCAGGACTGTGGCACCCCGTTATACAAAGCCCCAGAGATCATCCTGAAGAAAGGCTATGGTAGACCTGTTGACTGGTGGTCAATGGGGATCATCCTACATGAATTTCTCCTGGGATACGTACCATTTCGTGGGGGTTCTGTAACTGAGCTTTATAAAAGTATTGTCATTGGTAAGTAGAATGATTCAGTCATTGCTTTGACTGGTTACATTAGTTTAGTTTTTTCCTTTGCTTTATCTTATAGTCCAGTAAAGAGGTTTTATGTTCTGTAATTTTCTACATAACAGGAGACATAATTTGGAATTGTGATTGTGCTCCTCCACCTGATGCTCGGACCCTCATCACAGAGCTGCTCATAACAAATCCTGTGCATAGACTTGGGACAGGTAACAGATATAATAATATTATATTTCCTTATTACACTGAGGACATATCACAAATGTACATGAGGATCGGCACTTGTCTACCAGCTCGTGCATTTCTAGTGCTTTAGTCTATTTCTTACATGTCGGCTCAGTTATATAATTAGTTCAGATTAAGATACACCATTTAGATATGGAGCAGTTTCTGACAATATCCACATCATCTTTGTTTTTCTTTATTCAGGAGGAGTATTTCAGATCAAGGGTCATCCCTTCTTAAGTGACGTAGACTTTAATAACCTTTTAAGTCAAAAGCCGGTGTATGTTCCTAAGCTCACATCAGATGTGGACACCAGCTTATTTATCAGTAAGTAGAAGGCGTCATCTAGACTAAGTGGCTGTTTGTCTCGTTTTCCTTAATATGTAACAATCGATACCCATTAATATTAATGATAAATGGTGACTGTATTATACTGACAATCTCTAATAGCACTTTATTATCTATGTCTTGTAGATCATTATGATATAAACAAACATCTGGTCTCAGAGCGCACAAGTGAGGACAATGAGAGCCTTGACTTCCACAATTTTACATCATCTTCTGAACGGTTTTCTAAAGTAAGTATGTGATTAGTAAATCCAAAATATGTATAAAAAACACGTAATAGTAAACATTAAATTATTTCATATTTTATTGTTTCCACATTTAGCTCTGTACCACTGCTACCAGGACAATGGACAATGAGGATCCCAAGTCCTCTCCAGAGTATACCGTAGAATCCGGCACAAACATCTCAGAAATGTGAGTAGATTATGGGGCCACTACTGGGAGCTTCAGGATGATATATGTGCACAACATCAAATATAGGACATGAATACCATATTATCAAATTCAGCATCCACAACCCCATGATGAGCGGTAATTGTGCTTTTGCCTTTAGAAACTGCTGGTGATAACAGTCTATAATTGCGGCCGGTCATGCATTTTTAGTGCTGCCCATATTGTGGTAGAGATGTAGTATTCCATGCCAGCCATGCTTAGCATCTGATTTCCGCCCGGCTCTATAGAAGGTAGTTTTGAGCAGGAAACCTTCCCCATTATGACAGTCATACATCCTATTAGGCCCTATTGTCCATGTTCTTATACTGAGAAAACCCCTTTTATACTGCATTTAATTCTGATTTACACATTTATTTTCATTCAAACAGGCAGAAAGATTCTGTTCCTCTATCTGATAGAGACAATGCTATTAGCAGCTTGCCATCCTCGTCCCCATTGTCAGGTATGTACATGTCTACAGCACAAACAATGTGAATGTTGACCTTAAGGCTATGTGCCCACGATGCAGAAATGCTCAGGATTTTTTACTGAGCGTTTCTGCATCTCCCTGGCAGAAAAAAACGCATGCGGATTGTACATGCGGATTGTACATGCGTTTTCCTGCCAGGGACATGCGGAAATGGAGCATTATCCACTGACATTTCCGCATGCGGATTGACAAGCGCTTTCCAAGCGATTATCATCACTTGGAAAGTGCTTGTGACAACTAAGTCACACTATATAAATCTATGCAAACGGCATGGATTTATATAGTGTGACCCGAGAGAGTGGTGAAAAATAAAAAATAAATGTGTACTTACCCTCCGATGGCCCCCAGTGTCCTGCTTTACACTCCGTTCTCCCTTGCCTGCAGTGGTGGATTGAAAGACCTGTCGACGTCAGCGTCGCATGACCCGTCACATGACTCTGACGTCAGCGCAGGTCCTTCAATCCACCGCGAAGTGCCGGGAAGCAAGGAAGAGCGCACCTCTGGCCGCCGGAAGGTAAATATACATTTATTTTTTATTTTATTCTTTTTTTACAGATTTTTTAAAGGTACCTGGGTCCGGAGGAGAGTCTCCTCTCCTCTACACCCGGGTACTATCCGCACATTAGAACGCGCCAATTACACAAGTACAGATGCAGTCTTGTGGAATTGGCGCGTTCTAATGCAAGTCAATGGCGGCAAAAACGCAGCACTTCCGCAAAATAATTGCGTTTTTTTCCGCAATGATAATCCGCAGCGGAAATTTCCGCAGCATGTGCACAGCACATGCGGATTATCATTGGGGAACATTGCTGCCCTTCTACCTTTTTTATTGCGTTTCCGCAGCTGCAAAAACGTTGCAGAAACGCATTAAAAACGCATCGTGGGCACACAGCCTAAGGCTCAAATATTTCCACATGGTTTTTCTGTAGTAGTTCTCCTATGTTGTCTATGTTTCATGGATTCCAATTATGTTGCCCATGGCCCATACTCTATCTCTGTTTCCTTACATTGTGTACAGAAATATTTTTCATGGTTTCTGTGAGATACATTGTAGCATCCAATAACCTGCATCATCATAAGGAGACATTGTCTCCTATTATAAAATATCGTTCATCAATGATGTACTACATGGCGGCAGACAGGGTGCTTACGTCTCTATGTTAGTGATACATCTAATGCCCCTCAGATGAGGTTATGCACATTATATAGGACTTATTCTGCCCTATTATGATGTAATAGCAGATTATCAGGACTATAGGAGATAGGACTATATACAGGAGACTAAGCAGGTCCCATAGGAATATGTCGTTACTGAGGTTTTTTTTTTTACTTTCTGATCAGAATTTCCAGCTCAGGAGGAAAGAAAATCTTCAATAAATCTGAGTAAAGAGCAAGAAAAATCTGAAAATGTAGAAAAGGGGAATAAGAGACGAGGTAAGTGTGAGAATCAGCTCAATGTTGTGTGATGTCGGTCAGTGATGGATTGTCACATGTATGATGGCTGACAATGATCCCTGACCTCTGTATGATAAGATTCCTCTGCCGTCCGGCCACAGTGACCGCACAGCAGTATCATGTAATATGGAGTCCCATTACTTAAATTATAATTACTTCTCTTCTCATAGGTTCCATCTTCCACCGGATCTTATCATCCTGCCGGCGTGGATTATCCAGGGTTGCTCGTGTATTTGCATGCTGTTACTGTTGCCCTAAAACCATCTGAAAAACAGGAAACCTCCCCATCTAGTGACTTGAAGTCCAGCAGATCTACCATCACTGCTGGAGCTGTATAGAAGGACCATCACCATCTACCTGTGGCTTTCTGACTGGTCCATCCCTACCTGGACATGTTTCAGTAACGCCTCTGTCACCAGGCTCCGCGGTATTCATACTGATCATCTGATTGGCTTTTACTGATCACCTGGTATCTGACCCCGGCAGTCCTCCTGACTATGATTTTGGCTATTGATTCTATTCCTTGTCCCTCCCTCATTCTTCTATCCTATTATTAATTGAAATAAAACAAAATTTAATTTAAAAAACAAACTTTTAGGTTTACTGAAATTTATTTTGCATTCGTCAAACTTAACTATGCATTTTGTTAACTGATAAAAAATCTCTACATATACAGATACCGGCTGGTGGCCGGTTCATGCAGCCTTATACTATATGTATATCCTTATTTATTCTAAAGGTGGCCGGACCATATACTACAAACATTACCTTTTGTGTCCAACATTTTACTTATGAGTTGTAAACTTGTGAGCAGGGCCCGCACCTCCTCTTGTAGGAATTGAACTATATGGTACTTTGTAATTTCTGACATTGTACATGTAACCTCTGAATTGTAAAACATCGTAGAATAATACAATTATTATTTTATATTTTCATTATTATTATTATTATTATTATTAATATATATAATACCTAATATTTGTATTTGTATTTTTATGACATTTATCAATTAAAATGTTTTAGTCTGTTTTTCCTTACATTTTTTCCAAGACTCTCTATAGAGTGTGGTGATTATGTGTCAAGGGGTAAACATAAGGCTATGGATGTGCCTGATACTCAGGGGTCGTTTACTGTAAGCCTTTTGTCTATGGCGTTACACCCTCACATAGTAGTCCTAACCAGACCGTTAGACCGGCACCATCCTCTTCCCCCTCTAAACTGTGGATTGAGATGGTATTTGCAGTGACTTTTTGACAACACTACTAAAACATACAATGACTCGCCCAGGGGATATGGGGGCTCGGTACCCGGGCCTTTACCTTCTTGGGATGTCACGGTGGTCAGCTACAGGGCCCGTACCCTGGGGTCACTCTTAAAAGGGGTTGTTGCTTGAAGGGATGATAAACGGTTTTGTCTCGTGACACCACCTGTGGTTCATGGTAATGGGTACCAGCGCTGCTACAGACCTCCGGGGGTGATGGGATGGCAGCTGAGATGTTTCTGCTCCCCACAGGTGGAGCGGGCCCCCGGGGCAGGGTTGATGGAAGGGATGCAGGTGAGAGGTGGCCCAGCCGGGTCAGGGGAGAATAACAGACACGCACACAGGGGATTCGCTTCAGTACCTTTACTGGTGTAGACAGCAGGTACGGTCCAGGGTACTTGGTAGGAAGGGTGCACTTCTGGACTCTTCCCAGTGAGCGAGTATAAGGCCTCCTTGTCTGTTTCTTCCTCTCTCTCTCTGAAGCTCCTGACCTGCTTGGAACTAGGCCTAGCTTCTGTACTCTCTCACCTGTCTGCTTGGTGGTAAGAACTTTCCTCTGGCTACCACTATCCCTAGATGCTGGGGCTTTCGTAGTTCCTAGTTCTTTGGATGGTTGCAGCTTCAGGTTGACCAGGGGTCTAGAATCCCCTTGGGCAGTGGCGGTCCTTTAATATCGTGCAGCTCACCTTGGATATCCTGGATCTCTTGACGTATCTCCCGTACCCAGTCGGACTCTTTGTGGATTAATTCAGGTGTAGTCACTTCAGAGCTCCGGACTGCGGCCTCGAGAACAGGAACCTCTTTCTCCAGGACCCTGGCTTCGGCCCGACCTCCAGGAAGGCCACATCAGGCTCCTTTAGAATTAATCTCACGGAGGGGTCCTACAAGCCAGCAATCAGTTGGTCCCATAAAACTATGTCTAATGGCCCTAGTCCACAGTTCTCATCTCGAGCCTTCTTGACGATGTGGGCCATCACTTCCTGCAATGCATTAACATATTGACTTATAGTCTCATTTTTCCCTTGGATCTGCTGAAACAGCCGCAGGCGTAAGTGCCCTAGGTATGTTGTGTCACCGGGCATGTCCTCTAATATTTTTATCGCATCACAATCTGCCGGGCCTCCCCATCAAGGGTTAGGAGGGCCAGCTCAGCCTGTGCGAGACGGGTCAGGGGATACATGCGTAGCATACTTCTCAGTCTTTCTACCCAGTGACATAGCGACACGCTGCTCCCTGTAGGTAGGTGGCTGAGCATCACCCCAAGGGTATATGCTCCCTGCTGGACTCGGCCGCCATCTCTGTATCTGAATGTTGCATCCTGCCGACTACGCCAAATGTAACACAGATGCCGGAATGCAACAAACAGAGATACAAGACTGGAACAGTCAGGAATATATAAAAACAATTCCTCCGCTGCTGCGGGCGTGTCTCTCTTGTCGCAGTCCTCTCTCAGCTCTTCTCGGCTTGACCATCGATGGTAGTCTCTCACGCTAGGGGTAAAGGGATACAGACCTCGGCTCTTGACAGACGGTGTCGGGTCTCAGGAACTCAGTCTGTGTGGGGCCCAGGTCCTGACTCTGGGCTACACGTGCAGGGCTCAGGGCGCTTCTGTGGAGAGTCCAGAACTCTGATGCACCGCGCTGGGATCTGCTGTCCCTCTGGAACACGTCTGCTCCACTCTGCAGCCTGGCACAAAATCTCTCTGTGTCTTGGCGCACTGGACTTTTATATCCAGGAAATCCTTCTAGGAGGTCACCTGATCAGGTGCAGCATTTGAATCTCTTCTCCCTCCAACTCTTCTGATATAACTTGGTTCCGCCTTATTTTGTCTGGCCAACAGAGGGCAACCTTTCCTCATCTCTGGCACATCCTGTAAGAATCCTCCTTTATTGCATTCTACTACATATGACCAGACAGTCTGCACCGTGAATGCAGACACGACGCGCAGTGAACCCCCACTGTGCCGGGTACATGTCAACGGGTACCCGACGAAGGACCTCTTGGATTCGGGGAGCCTGGTGACACTGGAGCCTGTAGACACTTGTCCATGCGTCATTGGTTGCTGAGGACAGCCCAAATGGTCGGAAAGTCAGAGTTGTTTGTATACATGGTGACCTCCGAGAGTACCCGACAGCGGAGGTTACTTTTTCCACCCCGTGTGAAGAGATGAAACATGTGGTAGGAGTGGTGAAGACCCTTCCTTATGGGACTGTGTTGGGAAGAGACATGCCTCTGTTCTGGTCACTGTGGGAGAACAAAATTAACCCTCCCAGAGCAAATGTCATTCCGGGCGAAGAACCCGAAGATCCCGAGTCAGGGATACCTGCCGTAGGGGCAGCCAACCTAGGGACAGAGTGTAACTCTGATAGGTTTCCCCCAGAGGTATTGACAGGAGAGGTAGAGGAGACCCCGTCGATTCCAGAGCTGTAAGTGTCCCTTGGTATGTTTGGGACAGCTCAGCTCTAGGATCCCACTCTAACCTAGGCACGAGAAAGGGTGATAGAAATAAATGGGGTGCCTCAGGAACCGGGTGCAGAGGCGGTTTTTCCCTGCATGGCTGTCAACCAGAATTTGTTATATAGGATTGATAAAATCCGGGATGAAGTGGTGGAACAGCTCGTAGTGCCACAGTCATACCGTCAGGCTAGAGATGACCCACACACACATGCTGGCTGGTGGTCGGTTCATGCAGCCTTATATTTATATCCTTATTTATTCTAAAAGTGGCCGAACCATATACTACACTTAGGGGTAAACATAAGGCTATGGATGTGCCTGATACTCAAGAATCGTCTACTGTAAGCCTTTTGTCTATGGCGTTACACCCTCACATAGTAATCGTAACCAGACCGTTAGACTGGCACCATCATCTTCCCCCTCTAAACTGTGCATAGAGTTGGTATTTGAACCGCATGGACCCTTTGAACTGCATGGCTGGCAAGAATTCAATTGTGACCTCTATTTCTGTTTTGAAATCAATTCTTCCACCCCCAGAACCCCAACCACCCATGTATTGACACTTATGAGAACCAGAAGGACATAGTTACATAGTTACATAGTTAGTAAAGCCGAATAAAGACTTGCGTCCATCAAGTTCGACCTGTTAGTTCTGTAATTGCTAAAGTTGATCCAGAGGAGGGCAAAAACCCCAAATGATTTAGCCAATCTTCACCTGAGGAAAAATTCCCTCCCGACTCTGAAACCAGCAGTCAGAATAAATCCCTGTATCAACCTACTATTTTATTTTATTTTTAAGTATATGCAGAAATCTGCCTGGTATCTAGAAAAGCATCCAGTCCCCGCTTGAACTGGTTTAGTGAATCCGACATTACCGTCTCCTCACTCAGTGAATTCCATATTCTCACTGCTCTTACCGTAAAGAACCCCTTCCTATGCTGGTGCTGAAACCTTTTCTCTTCCAGTCTTAGTGAATCTTGTTACCGTAATATCCCTCCTTTTGAACAAATCCCGGGCAAGGTCTCTATACTGTCCCCTAACATATTTGTACACATTTATTATGTCCCCCCTCAACCTTCTCTTTTCCAGGCTGAATAGTCCTAGTTTTGCCAACCTCTCTGGGTATTGCAGTCCCTCCATTCCCCTTATTAATTTTGTTGCCCTCCTTTGTACCTTTTCAAGCTCATTTATATCCTTTCTATATATTGGGGCCCATAACTGAGCACAGTATTCCAAGTGTGGTCTGACCAGTGCTTTGTACAGTGGAAGAACAATGTTCTCATCCTTTGCAGCTATACCTCTTCTGATACATCCCATTACCCTGTTTGCCATTACAGCAGCGGCCTGACTTTGGGCACTCCAATTTCGTTTGCTATCAATTAAGATGCCCAAGTCCTTCTCCATCTCTGAATTCCGCAATGGTTTCCCATTCAGTGAGTACTGGTGACTTCCATTTTTCCTTCCCATATGTATGACCTTACATTTCTCCTCGTTAAACCTCATTTGCCATTTAATGCTCCACCTACCCAGCTTATCCAAATCCCTCTGTAGGTCTTCACTATCCTCTTTTGTATTAATTGTTTTACATAACTTTGTGTCATCTGCAAATATTGATATTTTACTATTTATCCCGTTCACTAATGTCGTTAATAAAGATATTAAATAACATTGGGCCTAGTACAGACCCCTGTGGTACTCCACTAGTGACGCTTACCCAATCTGAGTATATTCCATTTATAACCACCCCCTGCCTTCTATCCTTTAGCCAGTTAGCTACCCACTTGCAGACATTTTCCCCCAGCCCCATCATTCTCATTTTGTATACCAACCTATTATGTGGCACGCTATCGAACGCTTTTGAGAAGTCGAGATACACGACATCCACTGGTTCCCCCTGATCTACCCGAGAGCTAACCTCCTCGTAGAAGTCAATCAGGTTTGTTTGGCAGGAGCGATTCCTCATGAATCCATGTTGGTTCGGGGTTACTAGATTATTAGCATCAAGATGCTCCATGATTGCCTCATTAATAAAACCTTCAAAAATTTTGCCCACAACGGACGTCAGACTCACCGGCCGATAGTTTCCGGTGTTACTTTTTGCTCCCTTTTTGAATATTGGCACTACATTCGCCTGTCGCCAATCAAGTGGTACAGACCCAGTCTCAACAGAGTCCTTAAATATAAGATATAACGGTCTGTCTATCACATTACTTAGTTCCCTTAGTACCCGTGGGTGTATGCCATCAGGTCCTGGTGATTCGTTTATTTTAATGTTACTGTGGCGTTTCTGTACCCCAGCTTGGGTTAGATTTGTCATACTTAGTGGAGGATTAAGTTTGTCACTTCTCATTTCGCCTGTTAGTTCTTTTTCCTTTGTGAAAGTTGACGAAAAAAATTTATTTAATAGATTAGCTTTATCCTCATCTTTCTCTATGATTTTGCCTTCATCACTTTTTATCGGTCCAATATTATTCGATTTAATCCTTTTACTATTTATATACGTAAAGAACAGTTTGGGATTTGATCTACTTTCCCTAGCAATACGTCTCTCTGTTTCCTCCTTTGCTATTTTTATTTGTTTTTTGCAGGTTCTCGTTTTTTCCTTGTAACACATTAGTGCCTCCTTGCTGTTTTCCTGTTTTAATCTCTTGAATGCCTCTTTTTTGCTATTTAACGCCCCTTTTACGTTCTTATTCAACCATATTGGTTTCCTCTTATTTCTGGCCCTTTTATTCCCATACGGTATATACCTCTCGCACTGAGTATTCAGAATTCTTTTGAAGGTTTCCCATTTACTATTCGTATTTCCTTGATTAAGAACTTTGTCCCAGTCTATAAGTTGAAGGTTTTCTTTCAGCTGATCAAACTTCGCCCTCCTAAAGTTTAATGTTTTAGTTGTTCCCTTATTGATAACCCTACTGAAGGGCATTTTGAAATTGATAATATTATGATCGCTATTACCTAGGTGCCCCCCTATCTGTACCTCAGTTATTCTATCAGGCCTATTAGTCAATATTAAGTCCAACACGCCCTTCCCTCTCGTTGGTTCCTGCACTAGTTGGGAGAGATAATTATCCTTGATATTTGTCAAGAACCTTTTTCCTTTCTGCGATCTACAGGTTTCTGTTTCCCAGTCAATATCCGGGTAGTTGAAGTCCCCCATTACAATCACCTCATTATGTTTTGCTACTTTGTCTATTTGTCCTAATAGCAGTTTCTCATTCTCCTCTGTTATATTAGGTGGCTTATAGCAGACCCCCAGTAATATTTTATTATTATTTTTTGCCCCCTCTATCTCTACCCACATGGACTCGACCCCCTCTTCTCCCTCTCCTATATCTTCCCTTAGTCTGGGCTTTAGACGTGACCTTACATATAAGCAGACTCCTCCGCCCTTCCCCTGTTTCCGGTCCCTTCTAAATAAACTATAATCTGTTAAATTTACCGCCCAGTCGTAGCTATCGTCTAGCCAAGTCTCTGTTATACCTACGATGTCATACCTCTCCTCCGATATAAGCGCCCGCAGCTCATCCGCCTTATTGGTCAGGCTTCTTGCGTTGGTCAGCATGCAAGATAAAACTTTGGGGTTATTTAGCATCCTATTCTTCTCTAACGATCTAACTGTACTATCCCCACCCCCCTCTCCACCCTCATTATATTCACTTCTCCCCTTCCCCCTTGCTTGCCTCACATCCCACCTATTTCCTTGGTTCCCCCCCCCGCCTCTAGTTTAAAAACTCCTCCAACCTATTAGCCATCTTCTTCCCCAGCACCGCTGCACCCTCCCCATTGAGGTGCAGCCCGTCCCTACGGTAGAGCCTGTAGCCGACAGCGAAGTCGGCCCAGTTCTCCATGAACCCAAACCCTTCTGCCTTGCACCAACTCTTTAGCCACTTATTCACCTCCCTAACCTCCCGTTGGTGCTCCTGTGTGGCTCGCGGGATTGGTAGTATTTCGGAGAAAACTACCTTGGAGGTCCTTGCCCTAAGCTTCCTACCTAGATCCCTGAAATCATTTTTAAGGACCCTCCATCTACCACTCACTTTGTCATTGGTGCCAATGTGGACCATGACCGCTGGGTCTTCGCCAGCCCCACCCAGTAACCTGTCAACCCGATCCGCGATGTGCCGGACTCGAGCGCCAGGGAGGCAGCACACCGTTCGGCGATCCCGGTCTTTGTGACAGATTGCCCTGTCTGTCCCCCTAATAATAGAGTCACCCACTACCAGGACCTGTCTAGCCTGCCCTACACTTCCCCCCTCCCCCTCATTACTGGAGCATACACTCCCCCGGCGGTCAGAGGATCTGTCGTGCTCCAATAATGCCGGTTCTGAACCAGCCTTCCTATACTTCTTCCCTCTATCCCTTCTAACTGTTACCCAGCTCCCTGCCTGTTCAGCCTGCGCTTCCCCACTAAGCTCCACCCCCAGTGTTGACCCATTGAGTGTCTGCTCGGTGAGCAGCAAACTCCGTTCCATGTTGTCGATGCTCCTCAGTACCGCTATCTGAGCACTTAGATCCAGGATTTGGGCTTCCAAGTGCACGATATGCTCACATCTCTCGCAGCAGTATGGATCCCTGAGCGGTAGCTCAGGGAATGCATACATTGCGCAAGATGTACACTGCACAGCTCCGGCCAACATGGACGTCATTCTAAATATGGGGATACAGTCAGTATATATGTACAAGTACAAAACACAATTATTTATATATAGGTGTATGGACGGGGATCAATTAGGGATGTGCAAGTGTATCGATTAGATATCGGCGCGGGATCAGTTAAGTATGGACGGGGGATCAATTAAGTATCAATTAAGTATGGACGGGGGATCAGCTGAGTGGGTCAGGGGGATTAATTAAGTATGGACGGTGTGTCAATTAACTATGGACTGGGATCAATAAGTATGGACTAGGGAAATAATTAATTGTGGACTAGGGAATCAATCAATTAATTATGGACAGGGAGTTTAATTAAATAGGATGGGGGTAAAGCAAATAGATAGGTATGGACGGTGGGTCAATTAACTAAGGACTGGGGATCAATAAGTATCAATAATATCAATAAATATGGACTGGGGAAATAATTAATTGTGGTCTGGGGAATCAATCAATTAATTATGGACAGGGGTTAATTAAATATGGTGGGGAATAAGGCAAATAGATAGGGACTGGGGATGAGTAAAAGTGGACAAGGGGAATCTATTAAATAGGACAAGGGGGATCAATCAATTATGGGCTGGGGGGGTCAATCATTTAAATGTGGTCAGGGGGATCACTTTAATATGGACGGGCGGTGGTCGGGGATCAATTAAATGAGGACGGGGGGTCAATTTAATGTGGTCAGAGGGATCAGTTAAATATGGACGGGGGTGTTCAGGGGAATCAATTTAAATATGGACGGGGGTGATCAATTAAATATGGACGGGGGGGTAATCAATTAAATATGGACTAGGGAATACAATACAATTACAATACAGATACAAATACAATACAGTACAGTACACACTTGGGTTCAGTAGGGCCGCTTATCGCGGCCTCCTGCCCCTCACTCACCTCCTCTAGGGACGCTGCACGCTATCACAGCGCGCTTGTCCCTCCGGTCGCCTCTTACCGGTCCTCCTGATCACCTCCTGGTCACCACCACCTGGCACCCTCCGCTGGCCGGCACTGCACGCTGCCACAGCGCTCTCTTGCGCTCGTCCCTCCGGTCGCCTCCTACTGGTCCTCCCGATCCGCTCGGTCACCTCCGCCTGGCTCTCCTCCCTTCACAGGACAAGTGAGAAAAAGGATTCAAGTGAAGTATTGGATCACGCCTTGGAACGGCTGAAGACATCAGGCTTCCTTGGAAACATTGCATGTTGAATGATACATTCTACCAGACTGCCCAGATGGGCTGAGCCATATTGGCGGGCAGGTTCGCCATGAAGTACATCAGCTGCTCAAGCCCTCAATAGGTCCAGTAATCTCGTGTGAGGTACGGCAGAGGGTTGTGTTCCTGGAGGTCTATAATGGGCCTCACGGTGGCCAAACTTTCTGTCACAATGAGCCTCCTTCCCTCCCAATTTATACACGCACAACATTTCCACAATATATAAAAGGAAGAGGGATATAACAGTGGGAGATAGTTTGTTGCTGCACCAGATGCGAATCAGACCATTTGAGACCGGCTCCTGGACATAGGGCTGATGATGAATCCCAAATCTGCGCACATCAGAACGGGTAATGTGGAGAACGATGATTTGAAGAGTAGCTGCCTTTTTAAGAAGAGGATGACGGTGGTGATGGTGGTTTGTGCAACTAATTCCCAATTATGAAGAAGCAGTGTTTACTTGAAAAGAACAGTCTCTTTACTAATGATAATGGGGCCTGTCAGTAGTTCTTACAATGTGCTACAAAATACAGTTTACACAGAAATCACAGTATTTGCATGGAACACACTATACATCTGGTATCCCATAGAAATGTCCACTTTGTGGGATACCACATAGGCAGGGCCCTCGTCAGCACCCGGCGCACCCGGGCAAGTGACGGGGCCCTGAGCAGGCAGGGGGGCCCACTGGTGGTCGCGCACCCCGCTGGGCTATGGGCGGAGGAGAGCGGTGTCAGCACCCACCCTTCTCCCCCGCTTGCTCAGGGCCCCAGCAGCCGGATACTTACCTCTCCCCGTGCCTCCGCAGATCTGCTGTCTTCCTGCTCTGTGCTCCCTGTGACATCTCAGGTCAGAGGGTGCGGTGATGTCTTTCCATCGCGCGCTCCCCTGAGCCGTCACAGGGAGCGCAGAGCGGGAAAACGCCGGCGACGCTGGAGTCCGGACACGAGCAGCTGCAGCAGGTGAGGAAGAGGGAGGTGAGTATTTGATTTTTTTTTTTCAAATGTATGGAGGCATGGGGCATAATATGGGGGGGTGAAATCCTGCATGGGGCATAATATGGGGGGGTGACATCCTGCATGGGGAATTATAAAGAGAGGGGGGGTGACAGCCTGCATGGGGCATTATAGAGAGAGGAGGTGACATCCTGCATGGGACATTATAGAGAGAGGGGGTGACAGCCTGCATGGGGTCCTTATAAAGAGGGGGGTACATCCTGCATGGGGCATTATAAAGAGAGGGGGGGTGACATCCTGCATGGGGCATTATAAAGAGAGGGGGGGTGACATCCTGCATGGGGCATTATAAAGAGAGGGGGGGTGAGATCCTGCATGGGGCATTATAAAGAGAGGGGGGGGTGACATCCTGCATGGGGCATTATAGAGAGAGGGGGTGACATCCTGCATGGGGCCTTATAAAGAGGGGGGGGGTACATCCTGCATGAGGCATTATACATAGAGGGGGTGACATCTTACATGGGGAATTATAAAGAGAGGGGTGACATCCTGCATAGGGCATTATAAAGAGAGGGGGTGACATCCTGCATGGGGCATTATAAAGAGAGGGGGTGACATCCTGCATGGGGCATTATAAAGAGAGGGGGTGACATCCTGCATGGGGCATTATAGAGAGAGGGGGTGACATCCTGCATGGGGCTTTATAAAGAGGGGGGGGTACATCCTGCATGGGGCATTATAAATAGAGGGGGTGACATCTTACATGGGGAATTATAAAGAGAGGGGTGACATCCTGCATAGGGCATTATAAAGAGAGGGGGTGATATGCTGCATGGGGCATTATAAAGAGAGGGGGTGACATCCTGCATGGGGCATTATAAAGAGAGGGGGTGACATCCTGCATGGGGCATTATAAAGAGAGGGGGGTGACATCCTGCATGGGGCATTATAAAGAGAGTAGGTGACATCCTGCATGGGGCATTATAAAGAGGGGGGGTGACATCCTGCATGGGGCCTTATAAAGAGGGGGGGTACATCCTGCATGGGGCATTATAAAGAGGGGGGGTGACATCCTGCATGGGGCCTTATAAAGAGGGGGGGGTACATCCTGCATGGGGCATTATAAAGAGGAGGGGTGACAGCCTGTATGGGGCATTATAATGGGGGGGACAGCCTTGCATGGGGCATTATAACGGGGGGGACAGCCTGCATAGTGCATTATGTGGGGGGAACAGCCTGCATGGAGCATTATAAGGGGGGGGGACAGCCTGTATGGGGTATTATGTGGGGGGGTAACAGCCTGCATGGAGCATTATATGGGGGCCAGTATCCTGTATGGAGCCTTATATGGGGGCCAGTATTCAGTATGGAGCCTTATATGGGGGCCAGTATTCCGTATGGAGCCTTATATGGGGGCCAGTACTCCGTATGGGGCCTTATATGGGGGCCAGTATTCCGTATGGGGCCTTATATGGGGGCCAGTATTCTATGTGGAGCGATTCGCCGGTTTCTGAGCTATTGTGGAATTTACAATAGATATCGCTCATGTAATGTAAGAAGTGAAATCTTTGCATTGTACTATATATATATATTTCTCTGCGGTATCTGTGCATCATGAATCGTGGTATGTATTAAAGGGGCCCACTGAGACTCGCCCGGGGCCCAGAAATTTCTGCAACCAAATACTCAACGTGCGCACATAGCCTAACAGGTCTGTGAACCAGAATTCTTGCTGGTCGGTAGGTGATCAAATACTTATTTTGTGCAATAAAATGCTAATTAATTATGCAAAAATCATACAATGTGATTTTCTGGATTATTTTTAGATTCTGTCTCTCACAGGTGAAGTGTACCTATGATAAAAATTACAGACCTCTCCATTCTTTATAGGTGCGAAAACTTCCAAAATCGTCACTGTATCAAATGCTTATTTTCCCCCACTGTATTTGTGCAGAGCCGCTTCTTGAAGATTCCATCACAAGATTCCGTGATGACAGTCGGCCATTATGACATCACTGCTCACAATTGCTACTTCTACAATGCACACAGGCTCACGGGCGCCATTCTTGGTTCCATAGTGACTGATAGCACTTGCAGTTTTTCGCTATGGCTGGATTATATCTAGACGATTTTCAGGAAGAAGCACTATTGGACATTCTTATCATCAATCGCCCTAACATTGTGCTTCTACCACCTGATGGCGTCCTCAGCTTCACTCGCCGGCTGGTGATGCAGCCAGTAAAGGATTGCCTGACCAAAAATCAACAAGATCAACTAACCTCAGAGTATCTGACGGATTTATGTCACAACATCAGGACATTACTACAACAGGTAAATGGCGGACGCTCCGCACAAAACTTCTCTGTAATAATAGACAATAATGGTGGGATAGAAGCTTGTTCTTTCCTCTAATATATAACACTATAAACCCCAGATATGTAGTCATTGTATCTGCAGAGAGAGGAGCAGATGTCACATACAATGGCCGCCTCCATTGTGACCTTTCTCACCTCAGAATTTTCCTTATTGTTTCTTTCCTTCTTTATAGGCTGAAAAAAGATCTCAAAATGGAGATTTGGCTTTTGTTAAAGACCTGGCCGAAAAAGTCCTGTGTGTATTGGAACGTCCGGCCCGCTCATCGGAACGCCCGGTAAGGATCCATAATCTTCTCTATCACTCGTCCTTGTTCTCTGATCTTCTCCAGATCACCAGTCAGATCTCAGAAGATCTGGGGTTAGATCTTACAGGCCTCCCTGTCAGTCCCCAGCAGGCACAGGATATTTTATGGCTGCCTGTCTCTGCTGCTCCCTCGTCTGTGATGACAGTCTGTATTCTGCTGATGTAGTCACAGCTCAGTGGTGGGAAGTCTGTATATCCCGCCTCTGTCTATCACTATTATCAGAGTCTTTCTGCTTCTAAATGCTGCAGCTGAGATAATAGACATCTTTACAGAAATATTTTGTATACAAGTCCCTTGTACAGTATATTAATCTGGACTTGTGGAGAGGAGCTGCAGTGTAAAGCAATTCTACCCAATACTGTAATGAATGAATTACAAGATGTCGCCATGGTATATAGAACGCAGATAACGCACCTCTGGGATATCACGGTGCAGAAAATAGAATCTGAAACCGAATGTGAGATTTTGTAATGTTAACTCATCTTAATCCCCTGAAGTGAGAGAACTTTCTGAGAAAAGTTCTGAAGATGGCGCAGGATTCGTACAGTTACAATTGGTGCATCTGTAAATGTTGGTTTAGTTCTTCCTGATTTATGTATTAAGTGATTTAGTGAAATCTTCCACATATTAATTCTATATATTATATCAATCAGGAAACACCAGAAGGCGATGACGAATATGAGCAAAATGTGACCCAGGAAATCCCTGACCCTAATAGGAGTCAGCCGGAGCTGAACAGCGATCTGATTACAGGTGAGCGATCACCCGACCTTCTACAAGGAATATCCAGATATAATAGAGGACGGAGATAATGTTAGATTTACTCTGTACTCCAAGGATGGGCAATTAATTTTACATGAGAGACTGTGATTAATTCTGATCCGTATTAATGTCAATATATTAATTATAATTCTTATATTAATTACATTAATATTAATTGCATGACTTAATATTGAGCAGAAGTAAGTATGCTGACATCCCCCTTTATACTGTTTGAACCCGAATACAGCCCCTTCTATATACCGTATGAGTCCAATAGTCTCTCGACGTCCAACATGAGAGCCCCACACAGCCTCCCCACATCCAGAAACAGACCCCCATAGCCTCCCCATGTCCTGCAACAAACCCTCATAACCTCCCCATGTCCTGCAACAGACCCCTATAGCCTCCCCACATCCTGCGACAGACCCCCATAGCCTTCCCATGTCCAGCAACAGACCCCCCATAGCCCCACCATGTCCCTCAAGTTACTTCCATAGCCTCACCATGTCCCTCAACTGACTCCCAGAGCCCCCCATGTCCTGCAATAGACCCTTATAGTCTTCCCATGTCCTGCAATAGACCCCTATAGCCTGCCCATGTCCTGCAAAAGCCCCCTTTAGCCCTCCGTGTCCTGCAATAGACCCCTATAGCCTACCCATGTCCTGCAATAGACTTCTATAGTCTCCCTATATCCAGCAACAGATCCCGAGACACTCCCCATGTCCAGTAACAGACCCCATAACCTCCACATGTCCTTAAACAGACACCCATAGCCTCCCCATGTCCTGCAACAGACCCCCAAAGCCTCTCCATGTCCTGCAATAGACCCCCATAGTCTTCCCATGTCATGCAACAGACCCCCATAGCCTCCCCATGTCCAGCAACAGACTCATATAGCCTCCCCATGTCCTTCAAAAGACTCCCGTAGCCTCCCCATGTCCTGCAATAGACCCCCATAGCCTTTCCATGTCCTGGAATGTACCCCTATAGCCTCCCCATGTCCTGCAATATACCCCTATAAACAAACCAAGGTCAACCATAAGGCGCTAAACGGACCACGGTACCTGAACAAACATGTTGAATCCCTTTTTTCCGGCACCTTGCGCTTTACTCCCCCATTCCTTGTGATTTTGTATACTTCTATGCTTTTAATTTATCTATTAATAAAACTTTACTTATTATGCCTAATCACTCATTTTGTTCTCCTCTTTCTTAATAGACCTCTATAGCCTCCCCATGTCGTGCAATAGACCCCTATAGCCTCCCCATGTCCTGTAATGGACCCCTATAGCCTCCCTATGTCCTGGAATGGACACCTATAGCCTCCCCATGTCGTGCAATAGACCCCTATAGCCTCCCCATGTCCTGCAATAGACCCCTATAGCCTCCCCATGTCGTGTAATAGACCCCTATAGCCTCCCCATGTCCTGGAATGGACCCCTATAGCCTCCCCTTATGACCCTACTGTACACCCCCTCAACTCCCGACACAAAGTATGGTGACCCCAACACAGTATGATCCCCCAACTGTGACCCTCACACTGCATTCTATGCAGTATAATGGCCCCCATACCTCACCACACCATAAAATGGCCCCCGCTAGCCCTCCAAACAGTATAAAGGCAACACACAGCCCTTCACACAGTAAGATGGACCCCACACAAATCTTCACACCATATAATTGCTTGCATACAGTATAATGCCCCGACATAACCCTCCAAATATTATAATGGCCCCACATAACCCTTCAAATATCATAATGGTCTCCCATGGTCTTCCATGCAATATAATGCACCACCCATGGTCCTCCATGCAATATAATGCACCCCCCATGGTCCTTCATGCAATATAATGCACCCTCCATGTAATATACGAGTGCACCCCCCATGGTCCTCCATGCAATATCATGCACCTCCCATGGTCATCCCCGCAATATTATGCACCCCCTCATGGTCCTCCACAAAATATAATGCACCCCCATAGTCCTCCATGCAATATACTGCACCCCATATGGTCCGCCATTCAATATAATGCACCCCCCATGGTCCTTCATGCAATATAATGCACCCTCCATGGTCCTCCATGTAATATACGAGTGCACCCCCCATGGTCCTCCACGTAATATAATGCACCCCTATGGTCCTTCACACAATATAATGCACCCCCATAGTCCTCCATGCAATATACTGCACCCCATATGGTCCTCCATGCAATATACTGCACCCCATATGGTCCTCCATGCAATATCATGCACCCCTCATCGTCCTCCACAAAATATAATGCATTCCCCATCGTCCTTCATGCAATATAATGCACCCCCATGGTCCTCCATGCAATATAATGCACCCCCATGGTCCTCCATGCAATATAATGCATCCCCCATGGTCCTCCTCGCAATATATTGCAGCCCCCATAGGGCATAGCGCAGCCCCCATAAGGTACAGTGCAGCTCCTATAGGGCTTAGTGCAGCCCAATGTGGTTGCTGACACTGGGGCCCACCAGCTCCCATAGCAGTCACGTGGCCTGCCGCCGCTGAGTATTACGGTATAGGCCATTGTCCCCTAATAATAATTAATTGTTTTCAGAAATCCAATGTGCCAGTCAGGAGAAATCTAATGTAGAAGCCATATACAAATCAGGATGGAAGTGCACTGGGGGCGTGGAAGAGAAATCGGATTGCAGTGGCACGCCCCCAGTACACTTCCAGGCTAATTTACATATGGCTCCTATGTTTCAGCTCTCTTCTCATCACTCACATGTGCAGCGAGGGTGGGGGGTTCCTCATAAATGTGATGACTGGGGTTCTCCATCATTTACATTACATTTATCTATGGATGCCCCATACGTTCCCATATTAGAGTCCCCATATAACGAGTATTAATCCCATTCACAGATGTCTTGTCATTTCCCCGTTATATCGCTGTATTATCTATGTAGGATTAATATCGTCTAATACATTTTATCTCTTCATCATTTATCACTATTTTAGTTCCATCTGCGCTGATGAATCCTGACAGTGGAATCTGTGAGATCCCAGAGATCCAGGAATCTGCCGGTGTAAGTATCATAGAGGGGGACGTCTGTGTATCACCAGATCATGGGGTGTGAATGACCCGACCAGTATTATCCCCCATATAACCAGGGGATGTCTCTGTTCTAAGTGTAGATGACACTAATGTGTTAGTCAACTGCATTTATAATAAAAGGAATCTGTCACCAGGTTTATGCTATTTCATCAGAGAGCAGCATGATGTAGGGACAGAGATCCTGATTCCAACGATAGATCACTTACTATACTGGGTGCAGCAGTTGTAATAAAATCACTGTTTTATCCGCTGTAGATCTAGCAGTGCTCTGAATGCTGAGCCCTGTATAACCCCGCCCACACTACTGATTGGCAGCTTTCTGTGTACACTGTGCATAGGCAGAAAGCTGCTAATTAGTGGTGGAGGCAGGGTTACAGAGCAATAGGACTACATGGCACGAGACACATATTCCTGTAGTGATAATCTCCTGCTGATCAAAAACTGATTTTATGGAAACAACAGCACACAGCCTAGTAAGTAACACATCGTTGGGATCAGGGTTTCTGCACCTACATCATGCTACTTCCAGATTACATAGCACAATCCTGCTGACAGATTCCCAGTAAGTTCTTCTCTGTGTGATCTCTCGTGTTATCCAGCACTTTACAATGATACCGGTGTATAGAGGACCCCCTTATATTACATCCGTGTCTGCGGAGCGTCCGGCTTTTATCCTCCCTACATCGGATCAGTGTAAATCAGCTGGGACTTAATATAGGGGGAGACATTTCTGCATCTGGAGCTTTTTTCCTCACTATCATTTCTTATTCCTTTATAGAGCGTGATCGAATCATCATTGATCCCGGCAGGAAAGCCGCATATGAGCGACTATGAAACTTCCAAACTGATCAGCAGCGGAGCTTTTGGGTGAGATTTCTGTTACCATAATCCACATTTCTCAGGGTTCCCTATGACAATACTTCTGCCTCTGTGCTCTGCGATTCAGTGTTATCATAGGGAAGTGGTGGCAAACCTATGGCACGCAGAACCCTCCCGGTGGGCACGAGCTCCATGTCCTCAGCACTGCCGCCACCACCATCACTCTCTTAAGGCCGCGCACCATCACCCCTCTCACTAGCGCCGCGGCCACTCTCCTCTGCACATGCGCCCTGATTATACAGTATGGAACACTATGCAGGGCCATTATACTGTACGGAGAAGTATGTGGGGCCATTATACAATATGGAGGACCATGCGGGGCCATTATACTGTATGGAGGACTATGTGGGGCCATTATACTGTATGGAGAAGTTTGCGGGGCCATTATACTTTATGGAGGACTATGTGGGGCCATTATACAATATGGAGGACTATGCGGGGCCATTATACTGTATGGAGGACTATGTGGGCCCATTACACTGTATGGAGGACTATGTGGGGCCATTACACTGTATGGAGGACTATGTGGGGCCATTATACTTTATGGAGGATTATGTGGGGCCATTATACTGTACGGAGAAGTATGCGGGGTCATTATACTGTATGGAGGACTATGTGGGGCCATTATACAATATGGAGACCATGCGGAGCCATTATACTGTATGGAGGACTATGTGGGGCCATTATACTGTATGGAGGAGTATGCGGGGCCATTATACTGTATGGAGAAGTATGCCGGGCCATTATACTGTATGGAGGACTATGTGGGGCCATTATACTATATGGAAGACTATGTGGGCCCATTACACTGTATGGAGGACTATGTGGGGCCATTTCACTGTATGGAGGACTATGTGGGCCCATTATTCTGTATGGAGGACTATGTGGGGACCCATTACACTGTATGGAGGACTATGTGGGGGCCATTATACTGTAGGAAGGACCATGTTGGGGCTCATAATTCTGTATGGAGGACTATGTGGTGCCCATTATTCTGTATGGAGTACTATGTTGTGCTCATAATACTATATCAAGGTCTATGTGAGGCCATTATACTGTATGGAGGACTATGTTGGCCCATTATACTGTAAGGAGGACTATGTGGGGCCCATTACACTGTATGGGAGCTATGTGGGCCCATTATTCTGTATGGAGGATTGTGTGGGGCCCATAACACTATATGGAGGACTATGTGGGCCCATTACACTGTACGGAGGACTTTGTGGGGTCATTACACTGTATGGAGGACTATGTTGGCCCATTATACTGTAAGGAGGACTATGTGGGCCCATTACACTGTATGGAGGACTATGTTGGCCCATTATTCTGTATGGAGGATTGTGTGGGGCCCATTACACTATATGGAGGACTATATGGGCTCATTATACTGTAGGAAGGACTATATAGGGCAATTATACTGTGTGGAGGACTTTGTGGGCCCATTAAACTGTATGGAGGATTATGTGGGGCCCATTACACTGTATGGAGAACTAAGTGGGTCCATTATACTGTAGGAAGGACTATGTGGGGCCCATTACACTGTATGGAGGACTATGTTGGCCCATTATTCTGTATGGAGGATTATGTGGGGCCCATTACACTGTATGGAGAACTAAGTGGGTCCATTATACTGTAGGAAGGACTATGTGGGGCCATTATTCTGTATGGAGGACTATGTGGTCCCATTATACTGTATCGAAGGACTATGTGGGGCCAATTATTCTGTATGGAGGACTATGTGGGGCCCATTACACTATATGAAGGACTATGTGGGCCCATTACACTGTATGGAGGACTATGTGGGGCCATTACACTGTATGGAGGGCAATGTGATCCCTTTATACTATAAGGAGGACTATGTGGGGCCCATTACACTGTATGGAGGACTATGTGGTCCCTTTATACTGTAAGGAGGACTGTGTGGGGCCTATTATACTGTATGGAGCACTATGTGGGGCCCATTATACTGTATGGAGGACTATGTGGGGCCCATTATACTGTATGGAGGGCTGCGTGTGGCCATTATACTATATGGAGGGCTGTGTGGGGATTACAGCTGGAGAATCATACTATGATGGGGTCACAATCATACTGTGATGGGGTCACCAGGGATTGATGGGGGGTACAGTAGGGTCATCATACTGTGCATGTGGAGGAATTCAATGTGGGGGTATCATACTGTGTTTGGGGGCACTTTTGTTTGCATCATACTTTATTATCTGTTTTATTCAAGTTTTTTTATCCTTTGTTATTACATATTTACATTAGGCCATTGGGCCATATTCTTTTTACGGCTCTTACATAACATATTATATTATTACAATATAATTCCAAAAGTTAATAGTTTTATTTGATAAGGAAAAACTTCCTGAATTGTAGACATATTTTAACAAATATAAAGGATGGCCGATGATTTTATCCAAGCTTTTTATTTTGGCCCTCTGTATATTAAAGTTTAACATCCCTGGCTTAAAGGGTTATTCTCATCATGATAAAGGGTTACAGATACAAAGGTTGTAAAAACAAACGACTTTGCAATTTTAATTTTGAGTAAAAATCCTCTCCATTCTCAAGAACAGAACTCCTCTGCAATAGATGGCTAGTATCTTAGGCTTGGAGTGCAGCGCTTACAAACTCTTCGCTATAGACTCTATAGCGCGCTAATATAGAAGTTGTTTTTCTAAACTTAAACCTCAGGATTCAGGTTAAATTGCCGTGTTGGCACTTTGCAATAAATAAGTGGGTTTTGGATTGCAGTTTGGGCACTCGGTCTCTAAAAGGTTCTCCATCATTGTCATAGGATAACGATACAAGTCCACACCACTGTCCACATCTAAATGTCACTATTCAGGTCAGTTATATACAGCTGAGCAAACTGATTTGTAACAAATCAAACTCTAAGGAAAGGGATTAAAATAATATAATACATTACACTTGCCTGTCCTGGACCCTCATCTGTCCTTATGCTGCCACCTGCACCAGAGCTTTCCTGCTCTCCGCTCCAGTCTTTTTATTTTTTTGGGCGCCATTATGGAGCTGATAAGAGTTATTGGCTACACATGGTCACGAGAAGAGTGACATGATATGGGCGTCAATGACATCTGCACCCAACACCCTTCACCATAACCATGTGAGTCCAATCACTGGCCTCAGCAGCAGAACGGAGCACCAGAACAACCACAGACTGGCACAGAGGACGTAAGACTGCAATGATGGGCCAGTGAGGGCCTAGGACAGGTGGGTATAATGTGATTAATTACATTTTCACTTCTTCCCTCCCCTTTATTATGCCTTGGGGTATGGAGAGAGCTTAACAAGCATCTTCTTACGGCAATTGGAGGACTTTTGGAACAAATTTTATTTGGACTGAATCGTATCTACTGGTCAATTATAGCGAATCTGCCCAAGAAGAATTTCAGTAGATTATCTCACCTGTAATGTGACCTGGGTGAGGGCTCCGGCAGACATGGCATTGTGGAGACCTGCCATAGGTGATCTATGTAGTGTCTCATGTATTTCTAGAAGTGGATTTCTAGTGATGACGGGACTTCTAGTAATCATCATTAGTGCAGAAGATCATATAATGACTTCTATATACAGACTGTAATAAGGATTTATTATAACCCTTGGATTCTCCTTCTCTCTAGTGCCGTCTACTTAGTGCACCATAAAGACTCACAAGAGATCTTTGCTATGAAGAAAATGGCCAAGCGGAATCTGGTTACTCCGAATAGAGTGGAAAAGGCCTTTCTGGAGAGGGACATCCTGACATTCGCTGATTGTCCCTTTGTGGTCTCCATGCTCTGCTCTTTCCCTACAAGATCTCACCTGTGTATGGTCATGGAGTATGTAGGAGGTAGGACACGTACATTGTATTATATTCAGCCCATGTCTGCTTACCTTTTATCACCACTCTTAAAATTAGAATTTTTTTATGTGAATGGTTACATCCTCACACAGCATTTACTATAGGTTATCTATTACCAAGATGCCCGGAAAGTCATTGATCTGTGTGATCTCCCTGTATGTCCGCACTGAGCACGTCAGTATCTCCAGCTGTAGACAAGATGTTATTTATGTTATTAGTTACATGGACGATGTTTCACCATGACTTCAGACTAATATTATGTCAACTATACATTATATCTTTATATATTCCCTCCTGCCCCAATGTCTCCTCTCAGTTCTCATTATACATTATGGTGATCCGCTGTATAAACCACTTACCTGTCATATTTTATTTCTTCTATAGGTGGAGACTGCAGGACCCTCCTAAGAACCAGGGGTCCTTTACCTGTCCCCTTGGCCCACTTATACTTTGCAGAAGTGGTTGTTGCTGTAGAATACCTCCATAGTTATGGTGTGGTGCACAGGGACTTGAAGCCAGAGAAGTAAGTGTCCCCTGTAGTATAACAAAAGGGGGAAATTTATCCTTTATCATCTCACGGTCTATGAAGCTAAAACCATCTTCCCTTTCACAGCCTCCTGATAACATCTACTGGACATATTAAAGTCACCGATTTTGGGCTTTCAAAAGTTGGTGTCATGATACCAAACACCAACATCTACAAGCAAATAGCGGAGGATATCGCCAGAGAGTTCCTGAACCGTGAGGTCAGCAGTACTTACAGGAACTTAGCTTGTTCTATACAAATATCATCACCCTATGGTCTCTTCTCTGTGTTCTTCATTTTTAAAGAACTTTTCCACTGATATTCTAACTTCTGTCATTCTGTTTTTATGTCGAAAACTTGGCAAAATAATAATTTAATCAATTTTCATCTCTAACCTCTGTTGGTTTCCAGGACTGTGGCACCCCGTTATACAAAGCCCCAGAGATCATCCTGAAGAAAGGCTACGGTAGACCTGTTGACTGGTGGTCAATGGGGATCATCCTACATGAATTTCTCCTGGGATACGTACCATTTCGTGGGGGTTCTGTAACTGAGCTTTATAAAAGTATTGTCATTGGTAAGTAGAATGATTCAGTCATTGCTTTGACTGGTTACATTAGTTTAGTTTTTTCCTTTGCTTTATCTTATAGTCCAGTAAAGAGGTTTTATGTTCTGTAATTTTCTACATAACAGGAGACATAATTTGGAATTGTGATCGTGCTCCTCCACCTGATGCTCGGACCCTCATCACAGAGCTGCTCATAACAAATCCTGTGCATAGACTTGGGACAGGTAACAGATATAATAATATTATTATTTCCTTATTACACTGAGGACATATCACAAATGTACATGAGGATCGGCACTTGTCTACCAGCTCGTGCATTTCTAGTGCTTTAGTCTATTTCTTACATGTCGGCTCAGTTATATAATTAGTTCAGATTAAGATACACCATTTAGATATGGAGCAGTTTCTGACAATATCCACATCATCTTTGTTTTTCTTTATTCAGGAGGAGTATTTCAGATCAAGGGTCATCCCTTCTTAAGTGACTTAGACTTTAATAACCTTTTAAGTCAAAAGCCGGTGTGTTATGCACACGCCCGGGCTGAGCGGCGTGTGCGTGTGATTGTAGTGATTCCACTGGACCGTGCCGGAGAGTGAATGCCTGGAGGGGCGTGACTAGGTATTCACCCGATCCGACCAGGGTCGCACGACGGCATACGACGCCAGTGCACCAAGGAGGAACCGAGCAGAGGGACCAGGTGCTACTCCAGGACAGACCCCGGACACGGCTGTTGACCCACACAGGGGAATACAGGAACAGGCTGGTAGGCTGGCACACAGACTGGTGGGTATAGGCAGGCACGACTGGTATGCAGGCAGGCGGGTATGCAGGCAGGGGGGTAAAGGCAAGCACAGCTAGAGTGCAGACAGGAAGGCACTAGCAGGTAGGAACACAGGCGGGATAGGACCCAGTACACACCGGGACACAGGAACAATACAGGCAAAGGGGTACAGGCAAGCACGGCTAGAGTGCAGACAAGGCTGAGCAGGGAGGACAGGGCTCTGTTCACACGGAACAGACAGGAAGGGAAAGGCAGAGCCAGACACCCACAGGGTACTTGCAGTGAAGTAGCGAGTGGACCACAAACTCACAAACGGGAGTACAGAGACAACTGGCAGGAGTTAGGTACGAGTTCAGACTCTGCAGAAAAAGGAAGGGAACGGACATAGAGGCAAAAACAGGTAAAGGATAGGAGAGAGTTCAGACTGGAACTGAGTGTACGGAGGAGACCGACACTGCAGCGGGATACAGGAGCGGGTCTGGGAATACTGCCCCCAGAGAGGCGGGACGAACAGGCAAGGAGCGTGTTCAGACAGGACAGACAAGATACAGGAGCGGGTCTAGGTAATCGGCCCCTAGAAGGCAGGAGGAACAGGCTAGGAGCGTGTTCAGACAGGACAGACAAGAGAACACAGAAAGGACTCAGTTCAGACACGGGAACTAATACCGAAAAGCAGGAGACATACAGGACTCAGTTCAGACACGGGAGCTGATACCGCAAAGCAGGAGACATACAGGACTCAGTTCAGACACGGGAGCTGATACCGCAAAGCAGAAGACATACAGGACTCAGTTCAGACACGGGAGCTGATACCGCAAAGCAGAAGACATACAGGACTCAGTTCAGACAGGCCTGGAAATACAGCCTCCAGGAAAGGCAGACAAGGAAACAAAGAACGGGACCTGGCACCTTCAGAGTGCAAGCACACACTGAAGGAAACACTATGCTCAGGCAGGGATAGAAGGGAGCTGCTGAGCTATATACCAAGTGACAGACAGCAATAGGCTGAGGACACACAAGGGGTGTGACCCACAGCAGGTACAAAAGGCAGGAAGTGATCGGGCGCCGCCCTTAAGCAGCAGAAACAGACACAAACAGACAGCATGGAGGGAAGCCAGAGAGACATTCTGGACAGGAGATCAAGTGCGCCCTCTTGCACAGTGGGAGATGGACCACCATGCAAGGACGCCGCCAGGTATGTTACAGTACCTCCCCCCTTACGCCCCCTCTTCTTCAGGCCTGCCAGAATCTTCTGCAGGGAATTCGAGGACCAGTCGTTCACTGGGTTGGAGGGGGACAGAGACTTAAGGGTAATCTCTGCTTCGAGGTACATCTTGTCAAGCTCACAGGAAGAAATAGACGGGTTATCAGGTACATAATGAGGAAAAGTCACTGTCTCTTTGTTATCTGGTGGTATCCCGGAGGATTCAGGAAACAACTGGAGGTCCTCCGCCGGGTCAGAAGAGTGCAGAGGCTCAGAGAAAACAACTGCTTCAGAGTACACTAGGTCGGACTCACTGGAGGAAGCAGGCGAGGTATCGGGTACCGAGTATAGGAAAGTCTCTGTCCATTCACCACCAGGTGGCACCCCGAAGGGTTCAGGAGACAGCTGGCGGTTCTCCGCCTGGTCAGAGGGGTGTAGAGACTCACGGGTAACCTCTGCTTCAGAGTACACTAGGTCGGACTCACTGGACGAAGCAAGCGAGGTATCAGATCCAGGATATAGGAAAGTCTCTGTCCATTCACCACCAGGTGGCACCCCGAAGGATTCTGAACACAACTGGAGGTCCTCCGCCTGGTCGGAGGGGTGTAGAGACTCAGGAGTAACCTCTGCTTCGGAGTACACTAGGTTGGACTCACTGGACGAAGCGAGCGAGGTATCAGGTACAGAGTATAGGAAAGTCTCTGTCCATTCACCACCAGGTGGCACCCCGAAGGATTCTGAACACAACTGGAGGTCCTCCGCCTGGTCGGAGGGGTGTAGAGACTCAGGAGTAACCTCTGCTTCGGAGTACACTAGGTTGGACTCACTGGACGAAGCGAGCGAGGTATCAGGTACAGAGTATAGGAGAGTCTCTGTCCTTTCGCTACCAGGTAGCACCCCGAAGGGTTCAGGAGACAACTGGAGATCCTCCGCCTGGTCGGAGGGGTGTAGAGACTCGGAGGTAACTACCACTTTGGGGTACCCATTGTCAGGCTCACAGGACGAAGCGGACAAGGTATTGAGTACCGGGTGTAGAGAAGTCTCTCTCCATTTGTCATCGAGTGGTATCCCGGAGGGTTCAGGAGGCAACAGGGGATCCTCCGCCAGGTAGTAGAGGTGCACAGACTCTGAGGTAACCACAGCTTTGGAGCATCCTTGGACATGCACACCGGTTAAAGAGAAAGAAGCATCTGATGCCGGGTGCAGGAAGTTCTCCTGTGTGGAGTCTGGATGGGCAGAAGTCTCTTCGGCCAGGAGAACTGGTGCACTACCCACGCACATTACCCATTGGGGTTTCTCCGGGATACAGGGAGATGAAGCTTTAGTAGGGACTTCAAGGTTGGGGTCAGGAGGCCTCAGGGTGGACAGACCCTGGCGTGACGGCTTGCCTCTAAGTCTAGCACGTCTGGACTGCCTCTTGAGGTTGAGAGAAGTATTCCGGAAAGCGTAGTCACCCTGTGAGGATTCTGGGTGGGCAGTAGTCTCATTGGGCTGGAGGACTATTGCGCTACCCACACACATTACCCGTCGGGGCTGCTCCGGGATATTGGGAAGTGAAGCTTCAGCAGGGGCTTCAGAGTTAGGGTCCTCGAAGACCATACGAAAGGCCACCAGGAAGGCCTGCAGGTCAAGGATGACAGGATCCCATGCTTCCCATAGGGGGGTGACCCATTTCAAGGCATCACCCGCTAGGTAGTCAATCATAAAGGCCACTTTAGCCCAATCGGAAGGAAAATAGAGAGGGTAGGCCTTAAAGTGTAGCATGCATTGCTCCACAAATGCACGACACTGTCTTGGATCCCCATAGTAACGTGGCGGATCCGCAGGAACGAGAGCTGATAGATCCATCTGGACGGGTGCGTAATTCGCCTGGAACTCAGCTAAAGGGGGAAAAAAAAAATGTATTCATTTATTTTAATGCATGTATTCGCTGGAAAAACTTCTCAAAGAGCGAAGGCCGTGGGGCTCAACGGGAACCATGGCCTGAGCACGCCCGGGCTGAGCGGCGTGTGCGTGTGATTGTAGTGATTCCACTGGACCGTGCCGGAGAGTGAATGCCTGGAGGGGCGTGACTAGGTATTCACCCGATCCGACCAGGGTCGCACGACGGCATACGACGCCAGTGCACCAAGGAGGAACCGAGCAGAGGGACCAGGTGCTACTCCAGGACAGACCCCGGACACGGCTGTTGACCCACACAGGGGAATACAGGAACAGGCTGGTAGGCTGGCACACAGACTGGTGGGTATAGGCAGGCACGACTGGTATGCAGGCAGGCGGGTATGCAGGCAGGGGGGTAAAGGCAAGCACAGCTAGAGTGCAGACAGGAAGGCACTAGCAGGTAGGAACACAGGCGGGATAGGACCCAGTACACACCGGGACACAGGAACAATACAGGCAAAGGGGTACAGGCAAGCACGGCTAGAGTGCAGACAAGGCTGAGCAGGGAGGACAGGGCTCTGTTCACACGGAACAGACAGGAAGGGAAAGGCAGAGCCAGACACCCACAGGGTACTTGCAGTGAAGTAGCGAGTGGACCACAAACTCACAAACGGGAGTACAGAGACAACTGGCAGGAGTTAGGTACGAGTTCAGACTCTGCAGAAAAAGGAAGGGAACGGACATAGAGGCAAAAACAGGTAAAGGATAGGAGAGAGTTCAGACTGGAACTGAGTGTACGGAGGAGACCGACACTGCAGCGGGATACAGGAGCGGGTCTGGGAATACTGCCCCCAGAGAGGCGGGACGAACAGGCAAGGAGCGTGTTCAGACAGGACAGACAAGATACAGGAGCGGGTCTAGGTAATCGGCCCCTAGAAGGCAGGAGGAACAGGCTAGGAGCGTGTTCAGACAGGACAGACAAGAGAACACAGAAAGGACTCAGTTCAGACACGGGAACTAATACCGAAAAGCAGGAGACATACAGGACTCAGTTCAGACACGGGAGCTGATACCGCAAAGCAGGAGACATACAGGACTCAGTTCAGACACGGGAGCTGATACCGCAAAGCAGAAGACATACAGGACTCAGTTCAGACACGGGAGCTGATACCGCAAAGCAGAAGACATACAGGACTCAGTTCAGACAGGCCTGGAAATACAGCCTCCAGGAAAGGCAGACAAGGAAACAAAGAACGGGACCTGGCACCTTCAGAGTGCAGGCACACACTGAAGGAAACACTATGCTCAGGCAGGGATAGAAGGGAGCTGCTGAGCTATATACCAAGTGACAGACAGCAATAGGCTGAGGACGCACAAGGGGTGTGACCCACAGCAGGTACAAAAGGCAGGAAGTGATCGGGCGCCGCCCTTAAGCAGCAGAAACAGACACAAACAGACAGCATGGAGGGAAGCCAGAGAGACATTCTGGACAGGAGATCAAGTGCGCCCTCTTGCACAGTGGGAGATGGACCACCATGCAAGGACGCCGCCAGGTATGTTACACGGTGTATGTTCCTAAGCTCACATCAGATGTGGACACCAGCTTATTTATCAGTAAGTAGAAGGCGTCATCTAGACTAAGCGGCTGTTTGTCTCGTTTTCCTTAATATGTAACAATCGATACCCATTAATATTAATGATAAATGGTGACTGTATTATACTGATAATCTCTAATAGCACTTTATTATCTATGTCTTGTAGATCATTATGATATAAACAAACATCTGGTCTCAGAGCGCACAAGTGAGGACAATGAGAGCCTTGACTTCCACAATTTTACATCATCTTCTGAACGGTTTTCTAAAGTAAGTATGTGATTAATAAATCCAAAATATGTATAAAAAACACGTAATAGTAAACATTAAATTATTTCATATTTTATTGTTTCCACATTTAGCTCTGTACCACTGCTACCAGGACAATGGACAATGAGGATCCCAAGTCCTCTCCAGAGTATACCGTAGAATCCGGCACAAACATCTCAGAAATGTGAGTAGATTATGGGGCCACTACTGGGAGCTTCAGGATGATATATGTACACAACACCAAATATAGGACATGAATACCATATTATCAAATTCAGCATCCACAACCCCATGATGAGCGGTAATTGTGCTTTTGCCTTTAGAAACTGCTGGTGATAACAGTCTATAATTGCGGCCGGTCATGCATTTTTAGTGCTGCCCATATTGTGGTAGAGATGTAGTATTCCATGCCAGCCATGCTTAGCATCTGATTTCCGCCCGGCTCTATAGAAGGTACTTTTGAGCAGGAAACCTTCCCCATTATGACAGTCATACATCCTATTAGGCCCTATTGTCCATGTTCTTATACTGAGAAAACCCCTTTTAAACTGCATTTAATTCTGATTTACACATTTATTTTCTTTCAAACAGGGAGAAAGATTCTGTTCCTCTATCTGATAGAGACAATGCTATTAGCAGCTTGCCATCCTCGTCCCCATTGTCAGGTATGTACATGTCTACAGCACAAACAATGTGAATGTTGACCTTAAGGCTATGTGCCCACGATGCAGAAATGCTCAGGATTTTTTACTGAGCGTTTCTGCATCTCCCTGGCAGAAAAAAACGCATGCGGATTGTACATGCGCATTGTACATGCGTTTTCCTGCCAGGGACATGCGGAAATGGAGCATTATTCACTGACATTTCCGCATGTGGATTAACAAGCGCTTTCCAAGCGATTAGCATCACTTGGAAAGTGCTTGTGACAACTAAGTCACACTATATAAATCTATGCAAACGGCATGGATTTATATAGTGTGACCCGAGAGAGTGGTTAAAAATAAAAAATAAATGTGTACTTACCCTCCGATGGCCCCCAGTGTCCTGCTTTACACTCCGTTCTCCCTTGCCTGCAGTGGTGGATTGAAAGACCTGTTGACGTCAGCGTCGCGTGACCCGTCACATGACTCTGACGTCAGCGCAGGTCCTTCAATCCACCGCGAAGTTCCGGGGAGCAAGGAGGAGCGCACATCTGGCCGCCGGAAGGTAAATATACATTTATTTTTTATTTTATTCTTTTTTTACAGATTTTTTAAAGGTACCTGGGTCCGGAGGAGAGTCTCCTCTCCTCTACACCCGGGTACTATCCGCACATTAGAACGCGCCAATTACACAAGTACAGATGCAGTCTTGTGGAATTGGCGCGTTCTAATGCAAGTCAATGGCAGCGAAAACGCAGCACTTCCGCAAAATAATTGCTTTTTTTTCCGCAATGATAATCCGCAGCGGAAATTTCCGCAGCATGTGCACAGCACATGCGGATTATCATTGGGGAACATTGCTGCCCTTCTACCATTTTTATTGCGTTTCCGCAGCTGCAAGAACGTTGCAGAAACGCATTAAAAACGCATCGTGGGCACACAGCCTAAGGCTCAAATATTTCCACGTGGTTTTTCTGTAGTAGTGCTCCTATGTTGTCTATGTTTCATGGATTCCAATTATGTTGCCCATGGCCCATACTCTATCTCTGTTTCCTTACATTGTGTACAGAAGTTTTTTTCATGGTTTCTGTGAGATACATTGTAGCATCCAATAACCTGCATCATCATAAGGAGACATTGTCTCCTATTATAAAATATCGCTCATCAATGATGTACTACATGGCGGCAGACAGGGCGCTTACTTCTCTATGTTAGTGATACATCTAATGCCCCTCAGATGAGGTTATGCACATTATATAGGACTTATTCTGCCCTATTATGATGTAATAGCAGATTATCAGGACTATAGGAGATAGGACTATATACAGGAGACTAAGCAGGTCCCATAGGAATATGTCGTTACTGAGGTTTTTTTTTTTACTTTCTGATCAGAATTTCCAGCTCAGGAGGAAAGAAAATCTTCAATAAATCTGAGTAAAGAGCAAGAAAAATCTGAAAATGTAGAAAAGGGGAATAAGAGACGAGGTAAGTGTGAGAATCAGCTCAATGTTGTGTGATGTCGGTCAGTGAGAATAATTCATGCGGAGCAGATGTCATCTGTCAGTGATGGATTGTCACATGTATGATGGCTGACAATGATCCCTGACCTCTGTATGATAAGATTCCTCTGCCGTCCGGCCACAGTGACCGCACAGCAGTATCATGTAATATGGAGTCCCATTACTTAAATTATAATTAGGCTGTGTTCACACGATGCGTATTTCATGCGTTTCCGCGGCGTTTTTGCAGTTGCGTAAACGCCGCGGAAACGCATGAAAAACGCATGGTAGAAGGGAAGCAATGTTCCCCAATGGAAATCCGCATGTGCTGTGCCCATGATGCGGATTTTTCCGCAGCGTTAACGCTGCGGTCAAAAATCCGCAGCATGTCAATTAATTTTGCGGAAACGCGGCGATTTCGCCGCCATTGACTTGCATTAGAACGCGCCAATTCCGCAAGACAGCATTTGTACTTGCGTAATTGGTGCGTTCTAATGTGCGGATGGTACCCGGGTGTGGAGGAGAGGAGAGTCTCATCCACACCCAGGTACCATTAAAAAAGCTGTAAAAAGAAGAATAAAATAAAAAATAAATGTATTCTTACCTTCTGTCGGCCCGCGCAGCGCTCCCGCTTGGTTCCCGGCACTTGCAGTGAGTTGTAGGACCTGCGGTGACGTCAGAGTCATGTGACGGGTCACGTGACGCTGACGTCGGCAGGTCTTTCAATTCAAAGTTGCCGGCAGCCGGGAGAACGGAGTGAGCAGGACAGCGCGGGCCATCGGAGGTAAGTATATACACTCTCTCGGGTCACACTATATAAATCCATGCTGTTTGCATGGATTTATATAGTGTGACCTAGTTATCAAGCACTTTCCAGGTGATGCTAACATCGCCTGGAAAGCGCTTGTCAATCTGCATGCGGAAACGCATGTGAATCTGCATGTGGATCCGCATGTATTCTGCAGGAAAAACGCATGCACAATCTGCATGCGTTTTTTCTGCCAGGGAGATGCAGAAATGATGCAGAAATTTTCTGCTTCATTTCTGCATCGTGTGCACATACCGTTACTTCTCTTCTCATAGGTTCCATCTTCCGCCGGATCTTATCATCCTGCCGGCATGGATTATCCAGGGTTGCTCGTGTATTTGCATGCTGTTACTGTTGCCCTAAAACCATCTGAAAAACAGGAAACCTCCCCATCTAGTGATTTGAAGCCCAGCAGATCTACCATCACTGCTGGAGCTGTATAGAAGGACCATCACCATCTACCTGTGGCTTTCTGACTGGTCCATCCCTACCTGGACATGTTTCAGTAACGCCTCTGTCACCAGGCTCCGCGGTATTCATACTGATCATCTGATTGGCTTTTACTGATCACCTGGTATCTGACCCCGGCAGTCCTCCTGACTATGATTTTGGCTATTGATTCTATTCCTTGTCCCTCCCTCATTCTTCTATCCTATTATTAATTGAAATAAAACAAAATTTAATTTAAAAAACAAACTTTTAGGTTTACTGAAATTTATTTTGCATTCGTCAAACTTAACTATGCATTTTGTTAACTGATAAAAAATCTCTACATATACAGATACAGGCTGGTGGCCGGTTCATGCAGCCTTATACTATATGTATATCCTTATTTATTCTAAAGGTGGCCGGACCATATACTACAAACATTACATTTTGTGTCCAACATTTTACTTATGAGTTGTAAACTTGTGAGCAGGGCCCGCACCTCCTCTTGTAGGAATTGAACTATATGGTACTTTGTAATGTCTGACATTGTACATGTAACCTCTGAATTGTAAAACATCGTGGAATAATACAATTATTATTTTATATTTTCATTATTATTATAATTATTATTATTAATATATATAATACCTAATATTTGTATTTTTATTTTTATGACATTTATCAATTAAAATGTTTTAGTCTGTTTTTCCTTACATTTTTTCCAAGACTCTCTATAGAGTGTGGTGATTATGTGTCAAGGGGTAAACATAAGGCTAAGGATGTGCCTGATACTCAGGGGTCGTTTACTGTAAGCCTTTTGTCTATGGCGTTACACCCTCACATAGTAGTCCTAACCAGACCGTTAGACCGGCACCATCATCTTCCCCCTCTAAACTGTGGATTGAGATGGTATTTGCTGTGACTTTTTGACAACACTACTAAAACATACAATGACTATCCCAGGGGGATATGGGGGACTCAGTATCCGGGCCTTTACCTTTTTGGGATGTCACGGTGGTCGGCTCCCGGGCCCGTACCCTGGGGTCACTCTTAAAAGGGGTTGTTGCTTGAAGGGATGATAAATGGTTTTGTCTTGTGACACCACCTGTGGTTCCAGGTAATGTGTACCAGCACTGCTACAGACCTCCGGGGGTGATGGGAGGGCAGCTGAGATGTTTCTGCTCCCCACAGGCAGAGCGGGTCCTCGGGGCAGGGTTGATGGAAGGGATGCAGGTGAGTGTGGCCCAGCCGGGTCAGGGGAGAATAACAGACACGCACACAGGGGATTCGATTCAGTACCTTTACTGGTGTAGACAGCAGGTACGGTCCAGGGTACTTGGTAGGAAGGGTGCACTTCTGGACTCTCCCCAGTGAGCGAGTATAAGGCCTCCTTGTCTGTTTCTTCCTCTCTCTCTCTGAAGCTCCTGACCTGCTTGGAACTAGGCCTAGCTTCTGTGCTCTTTCTCACTCTCTCACCGGTCTGCTTGGTGGTAAGAACTTTTCTCTGGCTACCACTATCCCTGGGGCCTTTGTAGTTCCTAGTTCTTCGGATGGTTGCAGCTTCAGGTTGACCAGGGGTCTAGAATTCCCTTGGGCAGTGGCGGTCCTTTAATATCGTGCAGCTCACCTTGGATATCCTGGATCTCTTGACGTATCTCCCGTACCCAGTCGGGCTCTTTGTGGATTAATTCAGGTGTAGTCACTTCAGAGCTCTGGACTGCGGCCTCGAGAACAGGAACCACTTTCTCCAGGACCCTTGTTTTCGGCCCGACCTCCAGGAAGGCCAGATCAGGCTCCTTTAGAATTAATCTCAGGGAGGGGTCCTTGAAGCCAGCAATCAGTTGGTCCCATAAAACTATGTCTAATGGCCCTAGTCCTCGGTTCTCATCTCGAGCCTTCTTGACGATATGGGCCATCACTTCCTGCAATGCATTAACATATTGATTTATGGTCTCATTTTCCCCTTGGATCTGCTGAAACAACCGCAGGCGTAAGTGCCCTAGGTATGTGGTGTCACCGCGCATGTCCTCTAATATTTTTATCGCGGAACATCACAATCTGCCAGGCCTCCCCATCAAGGGTTAGGAGGGCCAGCTCAGCCTGTGCGAGACGGGTCAGGGGATACATGCGTAGCATACTTCTCAGTCTTTCTACCCAGTCCCATAGCGACACGCTGCTCCCTGTAGGTAGGTGGCTGAGCATCACCCCAAGGGTATATGTTCCCTGCTGGACTCGGCCTCCATCTCTGTATCTGGATGTTGCATCCTGCCGACTACGCCAAATGTAACACAGATGGCGGAATGCAACAAACAGAGATACAAGACGGGAACAGTCAGGGATATATAAAAACAATTCCTCCGCTGCTGTGGGTGTGTCTCTCTTGTCGCAGTCCTCTCTCAGCTCTTCTCGGCTTGACCGTCGACGGTAGTCTCTCACGCTTGGGGTAAGGGGATACAGACCTCGGCTCTTGACAGACAGTGTCGGGTCTCAGGAACTCAGTCTGTGTGGGGCCCAGGTCCTGACTCTGGGCCACGCGTGCAGGGCTCAGGGCGCTTCTGTGGAGAGTCCAGAACTTCTCAGGTGGCGTCTGACTCTGATGCACCGTGCTGGGATCTGCTGTCCCTCTGGAACACGTCTGCTCCACTCTGCAGCCTGGCACAAAATCTCTCTGTGTCTTGGTGCGCTGGACTTTTATATCCAGGAAATCCTTCTAGGAGGTCACCTGATCAGGTGCAGCATCTGAATCTCTTCTCCCTCCAACTCCTCTGATATAACTTGGTTCCGCCTTATTTTGTCTGGCCAGCAGATGGCAACCTTTCCTCATCTCTGGTACATCCTGTAAGAATCCTCCTTTATTGCATTCTACTACATATGCCCAGACAGTCTGCACCGCGAATGTAGACACGACGCGCAGTGAACCCCCACTGTGCCGGGTACATGTCAACGGGTACCCGATGAAGGACCTCTTGGACTCGGGGAGCCTGGTGACACCGGAGCCTGGTGACACTTGTCCATGCGTCATTGGTTGCTGAGGACAGCCCAAATGGTCGGAAAGTCAGAGTTGTTTGTGACGCGCTCCTGGGCCTGTGCTGAGTAGTGTTGCGCACGCGGGGGCCTACCCGGAGCCGGATCTGATAGGGGTAGTAGTCTCGTGGCGGTGACCCGGTCCGTGCCCAGGGAGTCAAGCTGAGTGGCAGAGTTTAGCAGAAGATGGTACGGTGTTCGACTACGCCACCCGTTGAATGCGCCTATGAAGCCGCCACTGCAGGGCAGACCGCTGAGGCCGGTGGTAAGGTTGTGCAGCGTAGCTGGTAGAACCCCCAACGGGAGGGGTATGGCCTCAGGGCAGCCGACGTGTTTGAAGGGGGTAGCAGGAACCACTCAGAGACGGTGCGGTGTAGTTTTGGGTCTTTACTGGTGACAAGGTAGACCCTCCCGGAGTACTGGCTAGCGATCGGGGCCTGGTCAGTCCGTGAGCTGATGGGATCTCCCCTGGCCAGGTGGAGTTGTAGGCCTCCCCAACTAATCGTACTCTTCTGGCTACCTTGCTAGAGGCGGGTAAAAGTAGCCCATGTCCCTGAGTGTACCGTGTGGTGCTCACCCGTATGGCCGGTGACTCGAGGCCTTTTGGTAACTTCCGCTCCACGTCGCGGTGCTGGTCCCTTGCGTGTGACCGTGCCTTCGGGTTTCTTGGCCAGAGGGCCTGAAATCCCCTGCCGGGCGGTTTCTGCTGCTGGGTAAGGATTAATCCCCACAGCCTCGGACTCCGGGTCCGGTAAGAACTCTTCAATCAGGGCGAGCTCTACAGCTTCCAGCCCCTGATCTCTTTTAGCACAGCTCCCACAGAGCTCCTGATCTTTCTTGTTCCTAAAGCTGCTCCACTACAGACCAGACTGTGTCTCTGTCTGTGTTCTCTGCTCTTTCTCCTCTAACCCTGCCTCAGCCCCAGCTTTATATAGGGGAAGTTCTTCCCCTCCCAGGACTGGGCAGGAGGTGTGGCATGCATAGGATGTCTGACCAGGAAACCTCCCACCTGCTCACAGACGTAATATTGCTATTACTGTGGAAACCAGACCCCTGGGGTGCCACATTCCCCCCTAGTGAAATTTAGTACTCCGGGACTAAACATATTTTTGTAAAACATAACAAGTAAAAACAGAAACGGTACAATAAAGAAAAACACATTAAGATGGTCACGGCATGTCCGCAACCGGGTGCAGTCTTTGAAGAAAACAAAGGTGTCCATTTCACCATGAGACCGGGAGCCGTAACCAGGTAGGGGTCTGTCCTACCCCGAGTCCTTAACAGTCTTTGTCCTTTCCTGGGTTACGCTCCAAACATATGTACAAAGGATTCCGGATAATCCATAAACGACATCTATGAAATAACTAGAAATACACAATTATTTACAAGTAACAGAAAACAGATAAATACAAATAAACAGTCTAAACACTTAGATCCTCCAACGTACGGGCAACTGGCCTCTAGTGGCTCTAGTGGACCTACGGAGCTGACTGACTGGTCCTGAGCTACCAGGTGTAGGAGCTGTCAAAGGTAAACTGGGCAGCTGTCTACGGGCTCTTTGGCTCACTAGGGGTACGGCAGGCTCACTATAAGCAGAGGGTTGATCCTCCTGGTCTGCTTGTGTGGGGTCTTCTGCCTCCTGGACCGGCTGCTCTTCCAGCTCTACCTGTCTCTCCGTAGGGACTTGAGATGCTGGTTGGAGGAAGGTGAGGACGGGTACCACAACAGCGCCATTGACTTGAGTCCAAGACCGAGGGAAGTCTCCGAGCACAGTACTGACCATATCTTCCCTTTCCTCTGCGGGTCGAGGGTCTTCTTGCTCTTCTTCAGGGCTTCGTAGCTGTTCGGGACACTTCTTCAGATGATCTCGGGAGACAATGGCTGTGGTTTCTCCTCCGTCCTTACTGATTATGCAGACTTTCGGGTTCTCATGGCTTGAGGGTAGTACGGTGTACGGGTCCTTCTCCCACTGGTCGTCCAACTTGTGGAGCCGTCTCTTCCTCTTCAAGACCTGCTCTCCAGGTACCAGGGGAACAGCGGGAGCATATTGGTTGTAAGTCTTCTCCTGCCTTTCTCTAGCTTGACAGAGACTTCGCTCCACGCTCTCCTGTACTTTCCGGTACTGCTGCTGCCTTTCTGTGTCCCAGTCTGCTTCTGGTGAAGTGTCCTCGGGTGTCAGGACTCCCATCTCCAGATCAACAGGCAGCTTACCAGGTCTTGCTCTCATTAGGTAAGCCAGGGTACAGTTGGTAGAACCTACCGGGATGTAGTTGTATAGGTCCACCAGATCAGGCAGTTTCTCAGGCCACAGACTGCGTTCTTCCAGGGGCAATGTTTTCAGAAGGTCTATCACCACCTGGTTCATTTTCTCACAGAGTCCATTGGTTTGCGGATGATAGGGTGTTGTTCTTATCTTCCGGCAGCCATACAGAGTACAGAATTCCTGGAAGACTTCCGCTTCAAAGGCAGGTCCTTGGTCCGTCAGCACCTGCTCTGGGTATCCGTGTGGACGGCAGAAGTGCTGCTGGAAGGCTCTAGCTGCTGTTTGAGCCGTTAAGTCATTGACGGGGACGACAACCAAGAACCGGGAGTAGTGATCCACGATGGTTAACGCATAGACGTAGCCACTTCTGCTGGGGGTCAGTTTTACATGGTCCAGGGCTACCAGTTCCAGTGGCTGTCGGGTGATGATGGGCTGCAAGGGAGTCTTCTGGCTAGCACGGTCCTTCCTTCTTAGGTGGCACGGCCCACAGTCTCTGCACCACCTCTCGATGGTTCCTCTCATGCCTACCCAGTGGAACCGCCCGCGCAGCAGGAACTCCAGCTTCTTCCATCCGAAGTGCCCAGCTCCGTCGTGGTATGCCTCCAGTACCATAGCCGCATCTCTTCTTGGCACCACTACTTGCCAGATCAGTTCATGCGTCCGGGAGTTAACCATTCTGCGGCACAACTTCCCCTTGTAAAGGAACAGTCGACTCTTCTCAGCCCACAGTTGCTTGGTCTCCTCCGGAGCGTCTGGGTCAAGGCGGGCATCTGGCTGAGTCAGCATCTCCTTCACCAGTCGGACGGCGGGGTCACTGTCTTGCGTTTCCGCCCAGTTGTAATGAGGTAAGGGGTTGAACGTAGCAGATTGCTTACTCCTTACACGGTGGGAATACTGGATAGTCCCATGACGGTGGAACGCGGGGAGTTCAACTTCTTCCAGTTCCTCTGGATCTTCCCCTACGTCCGGTAGGTTTGGCATTCTGGACAAGGCATCCGCGTTGGTATTGGAGCGTCCTGCCCGGTACTTGATCGTGAACTCGTAGTTGGACAGGCGGGCCATCCATCTCTGCTCCAGGGCACCGAGTCTTGCCGTATCCAGGTGTGTCAACGGGTTGTTATCCGTGTACATGGTGAACCGGGAAGAGGCGAGGTAGTGCCTAAAGCGTTCGGTGACTGCCCACACCACTGCCAGGAACTCTAGCTTGAATGAGCTGTAATTCTCAGGGTTTCTTTCGGTGGGTCGCAGTTTTCGGCTGGCGTAAGCAATTACCCGTTCTTTCCCCTGCTGTATCTGGGACAGTATGGCTCCTAGCCCAATGTTACTTGCGTCGGTGTAGAGGATAAAGGGCTAGCTGTAATCAGGGTACGCCAGGATTTCATCCCCCGTGAGGGCCATCTTCAGCTGGCGGAAGGACTCTTCTTCCAGCTTCTCCCATCTGAAGGGTGGCTTCTGGTTCTTGGCCTTCCTGGACTGGCCTATCAGGAGGTCCTGCATAGGAGCTGCCTTTTTGGTGAAACCGGGAATGAATCTTCGGTAGTAGCCTACCAACCCGAGGAACTGCCGCACTTCCTTTACGCTGGAGGGGCTTGGCCATTCCTTAATTGCGGTGATCTTATCAGGGTCGGGAGCCACTCCGTCAGCACTCACCACGTGTCCCAGGTACTGCACCTTTGGTTTCAGGAGGTGACACTTGGAGGGTTTCACCTTTAGGCCGTAGTTTACCAGGGCTTCGAACACTTCTGCCAGGTGTTTCAGGTGGTCCTCGTAGGTCTTGGAGTAGACGATGACATCGTCCAGGTATAACAGGACCGTCTCGAAGTTTCGGTGTCCCAGACAGCATTCCATCAACCGTTGGAAGGTTCCTGGTGCGTTGCAGAGTCCGAACGGCATGCAGGTAAACTCGCTAAGTCCCATCGGGGTGGTGAATGCGGTCTTCTCCCGGTCCGCCTCTGCTACAGGAACCTGCCAGTACCCGCTAGTGAGATCCAAAGTAGAGAAGAAGTTAGCAGATTTTAAAGCGGCCAAAGACTCCTCTATCCTTGGTAAGGGGTACGCATCTTTGTGTGTGATACGGTTGATTTTCCGGTAATCTACACACATTCTCATGGTGTTGTCTTTCTTTTTAACCAAGACCAGTGGAGCTGCCCAGGGGCTACAGCTATCCCTGATTACCCCAGCCTCCTTCATGTCTCTAAGCATCCCCTTGGCGTGTTGGTAGTGTGCAGGGGGTACGGGTCGGTATCTCTCCTTTATGGGAGGATGGTCTCCCGTGGGGATATGGTGTTCTACCCCCTTTACTCGCCCGAAGTCTAACGGGTGTTTACTAAACACTCTCTCGTACTCTTGAACCACCCGATAGACTCCTTGTTTCTGGTGTGAGGGAGTGGAGTCAGTACCCAGATGTAGTTGCTGACACCAGTCCTCCATTGGTTTCTTAGAGCCGTTACCTTCCTCTGGTTGGGATGGAGGTAAGGGTTCCACGGCCTGTACAGAATTCTGATTGATGGTATACAATTTGGCTAGCGTAGCATACTGGGGCAGGTACACTTCCCTTTTCCCGATGTTTATTATGCGAACGGGCACCCTCCCATGGCGTACATCAACCATCCCCTGTGCTGTCAAAATGGTGGGCCTACTGTCTGAGTAGACGGGTTCTACCATTGCTTGGTAGTCTCTACCTCTTAGACCAATAGCTGCCCGGCACCAAATCATCATTTCACTTTTTGGGGGCATGGCAATAGGGAAAGGGTCACACATTCTCATGCTTCCAATCTCACCACCGGAGAGTTCCACCTGTTGCCGCCGCATCAGTGCCCGGATCTCTTTTTGGAGCACTCGCTGCTGGCCGGAGCTGGCGTTCTTGGCAACCTGCTGTAAAATGAAAATCACCTCTGCAAGACAATTTTCAATCACATTAGTTCCTAGAGTTATCTTTGGGTGACTCTCGCGCTTGTCAATGTCTACAATGATCAGTCCCTGTGCTGCCAGTTCGACTCTACCGATTTTAATGGTCATCTCTTTGAATCCGATCTGTGGCACGGGTTGACCATTGCTGGCGATGATACTCAAGTCGTCGTCAGGGTAGCGGGTTATATCCGAGTCATTCCAGTACTGCTTGAAGAGCACGTACGGGATGGTGGTGACCTGTGACCCGGTGTCAAGTAGGGCACTCATAGGAATGCCATCCAGTACCACAGGCAAGACTGGACGTCCTCCCACATATTTGTCATGCCAGTTCGATGGGCCTGGTGATCTTATTCCTGGGGGTTGGCCCTCTACCCCAGGTTGTGCCAGTTTAAAGGACAGTACCTTGCCATATGTCCAGGTTGATTGCAGCGGCGGCAGATGGGTTGTCCGTCCTCGTTGTATCGGTCGCTGGGTCTTCCTCTGGGCGGTGGGGTCCTCCTTGGTCGACGCCACGGGATGTCCTCCGGTCCGGATGCCAGCTGGATCTTCCCTGGAGCAGCAACCTGTAAAGACTGCACAGTTCGGGTTAGCGCAGCTACGCTTTTAGCTAGCTCTTGGACCTGATGGTGCAGGTCTGGAGCCGGGTCATTGTTCAAAGCCTGCGCATCAGCTCCCACAGGCCCTGCAGACAAGGGCGCCGCCTCCTGGTGGTAAGCGGTAGTAGGGCGCCTGTGGGTCACAACGCCACCCGGTGCCGGTTCTCGGAGCACCCGGATGGCTCTGTCCTTGAACTGTGCAAAGTCCAGATGAGGATCCTGTAAGGCCATTGCCCGCAACTGGGTTCGGTGGGCATTGCAATATAGTCCCTCTATAAATTGTTCGGTCAACAGCCTGTCCTCGTTTCCCACGCCGTCAGGGTCGGTCTGCTTAATGGCTCTCAGGGCCTCTTGTAGGTTTAGTGCATAGTCCCTTATATTCTCATGTGCTCGCTGTTTGCACCCGTAGAATCTAAGCTTAATCTCGGCTGAGGTGCGGGTATCAAAGGTGTCCTTCAGCCGGGTTAATATCCCTGCGACAGTCCTCCTCCCAGGTGGCCAGGACTTTACCTCCCTTTGGGCTGCCCCGGTTAGTTGGGCCACCAGGATGCTCACTTTTTGCTCTTCTGTGAGGGGGTACACCTAGAAGAGGCTATCCAGCTTTTCTCTAAAGTCATTCAGGGTATGTGACTCCCCTGAGTACTGGGGTAGCCAGGCTGCCCCCGGGATATAGGGCATCGTGAAAGGCATGACCGCAGCAGCGGTGGCGCTGGCGGTGGCTGTGGCAGTGAAGCTCTCCTCCGTATCCGACATCTTCCTCCCCCCTAGTGGACCGTGGCCTACCTTGCGATGATCCTCTTCCGTAGGCCGCGGCTCCGCAGTGGATCGTCAGGGTCGAGGACCTTCCGTCGCGCTCCTATGACGTCGGCGTCTGCTGGGCTCCTTCCAGGACCTTACGCAACGTCCGGACGTGAGGCGGGGCTTCAGTTCTCGCGCGCTTTCGGAGTCCATGCCCCTCTTCTTCCCGCGCGGCGTCTTCAAGATGGCATCCAACGGCGGGAAAACTCCACGGATGGCGGGAAGAAGGCAGAAGATGGCGCCGGATGGCAGGAAAACTTCACGGATGGCGGGAAGAAGGCAGAAGATGGCGCCGGATGGCGGGAATCTTCACCACAGGTAAGTTTAAAAGTCTCTTTTTCAGGCACGCAGTACCCGGTGGTTGCGGGCACGAAATCCTGCCGACTACGCCAAAGTTGACGCGCCCCTGGGCTTGTGCTGAGTAGCGTTGCGCACGCGGGGGCCTACCCGGAGCCGGATCTGATAGGGGTAGTAGTCTCGTGGCGGTGACCCGGTCCGTGCCCAGGGAGTCAAGCTGAGTGGCAGAGTTTAGCAGAAGATGGTACGGTGTTCGACTACGCCACCCGTTGAATGCGGCTATGAAGCCGCCGCTGCAGGGCAGACCGCTGAGGCCGGTGGTAAGGTTGTGCAGCGTAGCTGGTAGAACCCCCAACGGGAGGGGTATGGCCTCAGGGCAGCCGACGTGTTTGAAGGGGGTAGCAGGAACCACTCAGAGACGGTGCGGTGTAGTTTTGGGTCTTTACTGGTGACAAGGTAGACCCTCCCGGAGTACTGGCTAGCGATCGGGGCCTGGTCAGTCCGTGAGCTGATGGGATCTCCCCTGGCCAGGCGGAGTTGTAGGCCTCCCCAACTAATCGTACTCTTCTGGCTACCTTGCTAGAGGCGGGTAAAAGTAGCCCACGTCCCTGAGTGTACCGTGTGGTGCTCACCCGTATGGTCGGTGACTCGGGGCCTTTTGGTAACTTCCGCTCCACGTCACGGTGCTGGTCCCTTGCGTGTGACCGTGCCTTCGGGTTTCTTGGCCAGAGGGCCGGAAATCCCCTGCCGGGCGGTTTCTGCTGCTGGGTAAGGATTAATCCCCACAGCCTCGGACTCCGGGTCCGGTAAGAACTCTTCAATCAGGGCGAGCTCTACAGCTTCCAGCCCCTGATCTCTTTTAGCACAGCTCCCACAGAGCTCCTGATCTTTCTTGTTCCTAAAGCTGCTCCACTACAGACCAGACTGTGTCTCTGTCTGTGTTCTCTGCTCTTTCTCCTCTAACCCTGGTTCAGCCCCAGCTTTATATAGGGGAAGTTCTTCCCCTCCCAGGACTGGGCAGGAGGTGTGGCATGCATAGGATGTCTGACCAGGAAACCTCCCACCTGCTCACAGACGTAATATTGCTATTACTGTGGGAACCAGACCCCTGGGGTGCCACATTTGTATACATGGTGACCTCCGAGAGTACCTGACAGTGGAGGTTACTTTTTCCACCCCATGTGAAGAGATGAAACATGTGGTGGGAGTGGTGAAGATCCTTCCTTATGGGACTGTGTTGGGAAGAGACATGCCTCTGTTCTGGTCACTGTGGGAGAACAAAATTAACCCTCCCAGAGCAAATGTCATTCCGGGCGAAGAACCTGAAGATCCCGAGTCAGGGATACCTGCCGTAGGGGCAGCCAACCTAGGGAACGAGTGTAACCCTGATAGATTTTCCCTAGAGGTATTGGCAGGAGAGGTCGAGGAGACCCCGTCAATCCCAGAGCTATAAGTGTCCCTTGGTATGTTTGGGACAGCTCAGCTCTAGGATCGCACTCTAACCTGGGCACGAGAAAGGGTGATAGAAATAAATGGGGTGCCTCAGGAACCGGGTGCAGAGGCGGTTTTTCCCTGCATGGCTGTCAACCAGGATTTGTTATATAGGATTGATAAAATCCGGGATGAAGTGGTGGAACAGCTTGTAGTGCCACAGTCATACCGTCGGGCTAGAGATGACCCACACACACATGCTGGCTGGTGGTCGGTTCATGCAGCCTTATATTTATATCCTTATTTATTGTAAAAGTGGCCGAACCATATACTACACTTAGGGGTAAACATAAGGCTATGGATGTGCCTGATACTCAAGAATCGTTTACTGTAAGCCTTTTGTCTATGGCGTTACACCCTCACATAGTAATCGTAACCAGACCGTTAGACTGGCACTATCATCTTCCCCCTCTAAACTGTGCATAGAGTTGGTATTTGGTGATTTTTTGACAACACTACCAAAACATACTACGCAAACGAATGAACAACATGACGATGCAAAACACATAGCAACATACTGCACTAAATCTCTTTTCCATATTACCATCTTGTTTTATTATTTAATACCCTATAACCGGAACATAGATTAAAAACAACATAGGGAGGGAGAGTAAACAACTCTAATGCACCTATTGCTATGAAATATTCTGACCCGAACTGGGCATACGGGTCCCGGAACAGGATAAAGAGAGAGCCAAGCACCCCTTTCAGAAATATCTGTTTTTGTCACGCTGTCTCCGTATACTGGAAGTAGGGGGCCTAAGCTGACCCTAAGCTGGGGCCCTGACTAATCCCTCAACCTGGAGGTACTGTTAAAGGTACAGAGGTCCAGGCCGCCAGCGTAACCCCTACCTCCTGAAGATCCCTGCACCACAGTAATCTAGTCCTGAGAAGGACCCCGATCACAACCAAAGGGAACAAGACATAATATGCCCAAACACAATACTTAGACGAACGAGACAGTACAAGGGAAAAACCAAAACCACCTTGCATACAAACAACTTCTCAACTACAACAGAGGGAAAACCAACGGGAAAGGAGATAAATGATAAAGCGAGGAAAGGGAAAAACACTTCCAAATACACTTATCTCAGCAACTCCAAACACCACGATCCGCTCTGTCAGTCTGAATGAAATGCTTTCACCGACACTTCCCAAACAGACCAGCAGGTATAAGAAGGAGTCTCACTACAGAAGTATTGATTGCAGCTGGGCGAGGCTGGACCTCATCTAGCCCAGAGAGAGAGAGAATTAACTCCCTCACTGCCGAGAGACACAAAGCACCAACAAGTCAGCTGCGAGAAGTCAGGCTGTGTACTCGTGACGATCTTCGTGGCAACACACCCGTGACAGTACCCCCCCTTCTACGAGGGGCCTCCGGACCCTCAGGGCCAGGTTTATCCGGGTGAGTCGTGTGGAAGGCCCGAACTAATCGGTCTGCGTTAATATCCGACGCAGGAACCCACATCCTCTCCTCAGGACCATACCCCTTCCAATGAACCAGGTACTGAAGGGACCGGCGATTAAAGCGTGAATCAATGACCCTCGATACCTGGAACTCCAAGTTACCATTGACAACCACTGGAGGGGGAGGTAAAGGTGACGGTACCACCGGCGCCACATACCTCTTAAGCAATGATCTGTGAAACACGTTGTGAATTTTAAACGTAGGGGGGAGATCAAGACGGAATGCCACCGGATTAATAATAGAACTGATTCTGTACGGCCCAATGAACCTGGGACCCAATTTCCAGGAGGGAACCTTAAGTTTAATATTCCTGGTAGACAACCATACCCGATCGTTCACACTTAGGTCCGGACCAGACACTCTCCTCCTATCAGCCATACGTTTGTATCGGTTCCCCATAGTATTCAGATTCTTCAGCACCCCTCTCCATACTGAAGCGAGTGATGAGGAAAATCGTTCCTCCTCAGGAACCCCCGAAGAGCCCCCCCTACTGAAAGTACAAAACTGGGGGTGAAAACCATATGCCCCAAAAAACGGGGACTTACCAGTGGACTCGCTCCGCCTATTATTAAGAGCAAACTCTGCCAGAGGTAAGAAAGAAGCCCAGTCCTCCTGGTTCTCTGACACAAAACACCGGAGATATGTCTCCAAGCTCTGGTTCATACGTTCCGTCTGACCATTGGTCTGAGGATGAAAAGCCGAAGAGAATGACAACTGCATCCCCCGCCGTGCACAAAACGCCTTCCAGAACTTAGACACAAACTGAGACCCCCGATCAGACACCACCTCGGAGGGTACCCCGTGAAGCCTCACAATCTCCCCAATGAACACCTGCGCAAGAGTTTTAGCATTAGGGAGAGCCGGAAGAGCGATAAAATGTGCCATCTTGCTGAACCTGTCCACTACAACGAGTATGACCGTTTTACCCGAAGACGGAGGGAGGTCCGTAATAAAGTCCATAGACAGATGAGTCCAAGGACGCTCCGGGATCTTCAAAGGTAAGAGGGCCCCAGACGGACGGGTATGTGAGGTCTTAGAGCGCGCACAAACCCCACAGGACGCGACAAAAGTTACCACCTCCTTATGTAAGTTAGGCCACCAAAACCGACGCGAGAGGAGATCCACAGTTGCTTTACTCCCCGGGTGTCCTGCAAAAACAGAGTTATGGTGTGCCTCGATCACCTTTTGTCGCAACTGATCTGGAACAAACAGTCTCCCTGGAGGTCCAACAGGGGCGTCCCCCTGAGCCTCCAATACCTCCTCCTCCAGCTCAGAGCATACTGCCGAAACCACCACCCCCTCCTGAAGGATAGGAATCGGGTCGTCCGTATTCCCGGCCCCCGGGAAACTACGAGATAAGGCATCCGCCTTTACATTTTTTGACCCAGGACGATATGTAACGACAAAATTAAACCTGGTAAAAAACAATGACCACCTAGCTGGTCGGTGAAAATGTCACGCTGTCTCCGTATACTGGAAGTAGGGGGCCTAAGCTGACCCTAAGCTGGGGCCCTGACTAATCCCTCAACCTGGAGGTACTGTTAAAGGTACAGAGGTCCAGGCCGCCAGCGTAACCCCTACCTCCTGAAGATCCCTGCACCACAGTAATCTAGTCCTGAGAAGGACCCCGATCACAACCAAAGGGAACAAGACATAATATGCCCAAACACAATACTTAGACGAACGAGACAGTACAAGGGAAAAACCAAAACCACCTTGCATACAAACAACTTCTCAACTACAACAGAGGGAAAACCAACGGGAAAGGAGATAAATGATAAAGCGAGGAAAGGGAAAAACACTTCCAAATACACTTATCTCAGCAACTCCAAACACCACGATCCGCTCTGTCAGTCTGAATGAAATGCTTTCACCGACACTTCCCAAACAGACCAGCAGGTATAAGAAGGAGTCTCACTACAGAAGTATTGATTGCAGCTGGGCGAGGCTGGACCTCATCTAGCCCAGAGAGAGAGAGAATTAACTCCCTCACTGCCGAGAGACACAAAGCACCAACAAGTCAGCTGCGAGAAGTCAGGCTGTGTACTCGTGACGATCTTCGTGGCAACACACCCGTGACAGTTTTTCACCACTGTACTCTGACATGAATAGAGCCATTACCTATCGTAACATCGTCGTGCATCAAGCAGCTCGACCTCTGTTTTGAAAGTGAAATCGATTCCCTGATTCTACGAGCCACCGAAAAAATAGACAAAAACTCGCCGAAAAAAGTGTGGACTCATAAGCCAAAGGGCAAATTAACTGCACCAATAAAATGTATGACAGCAATTGACAGCATACACAATGTTTTTACTCCTTCTTCACCTCTAAGTGCGCCTGGCAAACTACATAACTCCCAACCCAAGAGTTGAAAATAAAAAAGTAACTCCAGACAACGGGCTGGGCAACTGTGCCCGACGCCCCTTTGAACCGCATGGCTGGCAAGAATTCAATTGTGACCTCTATTTCTGTTTTGAAATCCATTCTTCCACCCCCAGAACCCCAACCACCCATGTATTGACACTTATGAGAACCAGAAGGACAAGTGAGAAAAAGGATTCAAGTGAAGTATTGGATCACGCCTTGGAACGGCTGAAGACATCAGGCTTCCTTGGAAACATTGCATGTTGAATGATACATTCTACCAGACTGCCCAGATGGGCTGAGCCATATTGGCGGGCAGGTTCGCCATGAAGTACATCAGCTGCTCAAGCCCTCAATAGGTCCAGTAATCTCGTGTGAGGTACGGCAGAGGGTTGTGTTCCTGGAGGTCTATAATGGGCCTCACGGTGGCCAAACTTTCTGTCACAATGAGCCTCCTTCCCTCCCAATTGATACACGCACAACATTTCCACAATATATAAAAGGAAGAGGGATATAACAGTGGGAGATAGTTTGTTGCTGCACCAGATGCGAATCAGACCACTTGAGACCGGCTCCTGGACATAGGGCTGATGATGAATCCCAAATCTGCGCACATCAGAACAGGTAATGTGGAGAACGATGATTTGAAGAGTAGCTGCCTTTTTAAGAAGAGGATGACGGTGGTGATGGTGGTTTGTGCAACTAATTCCCAATTATGAAGAAGCAGTGTTTACTTGAAAAGAACAGTCTCTTTACTAATGATAATGGGGCCTGTCAGTAGTTCTTACAATGTGCTACAAAATACAGTTTACACAGAAATCACAGTAGTTGCATGGAACACACTATACATCTGGTATCCCATAGAAATGTCCACTTTGTGGGATACCACATAGGCAGGGCCCTCGTCAGCACCCGGCGCACCCGGGCAAGTGACGGGGCCCTGAGCAGGCAGGGGAGCCCACTGGTGGTCGCGCACCCCGCTGGGCTATGGGCGGAGGAGAGCGGTGTCAGCGCCCACCCTTCTCCCCCGCTTGCTCAGGGCCCCAGCAGCCGGATACTTACCTCTCCCCGTGCCTCCGCAGATCTGCTGTCTTCCTGCTCTGTGCTCCCTGTGACATCTCAGGTCAGAGGGTGCGGTGATGTCTTTCCATCGCGCGCTCCCCTGAGCCGTCACAGGGAGCGCAGAGCGGGAAGACGCCGGCGACGCTGGAGTCCGGACCCGAGCAGCTGCAGCAGGTGAGGAAGAGGGAGGTGAGTATTTGATTTTTTTTTTTTCAAATGTATGGAGGCATGGGGCATAATATGGGGGGGGTGACATCCTGCATGGGGCATAATATGGGGGGGTGACATCCTGCATGGGGAATTATAAAGAGGGGGGGGGTGACAGCCTGCATGGGGCATTATAGAGAGAGGAGGTGACATCCTGCATGGGACATTATAGAGAGAGGGGGTGACAGCCTGCATGGGGTCCTTATAAAGAGGGGGGTACATCCTGCATGGGGCATTATAAAGAGAGGGGGGGTGACATCCTGCATGGGGCATTATAAAGAGAGGGGGGGTGACATCCTGCATGGGGCATTATAAAGAGAGGGGGGGTGACATCCTGCATGGGGCATTATAAAGAGAGGGAGGGGGTGACATCCTGCATGGGGCATTATAGAGAGAGGGGGTGACATCCTGCATGGGGCCTTATAAAGAGGAGGGGGGGGTACATCCTGCATGGGGCATTATAAATAGAGGGGGTGACATCTTACATGGGGAATTATAAAGAGAGGGGTGACATTCTGCATAGGGCATTATAAAGAGAGGGAGTGACATCCTGCATGGGGCATTATAAAGAGAGGGGGTGACATCCTGCATGGGGCATTATAAAGAGAGGGGGTGACATCCTGCATGGGGCATTATAAAGAGAGTGGGTGACATCCTGCATGGGGCATTATAAAGAGAGGGGGTGACATCCTGCATGGGGCATTATAAAGAGAGTGGGTGACATCCTGCATGGGGCATTATAAAGAGAGGGGGTGACATCCTGCATGGGGCATTATAAAGAGGGGGGGTAACATCCTGCATGGGGCCTTATAAAGAGGGGGGGTACATCCTGCATGGGGCATTATAAAGAGGGGGGGTGACATCCTGCATGGGGCCTTATAAAGAGGGGGGGTACATCCTGCATGGGGCATTATAAAGAGGAGGGGTGACAGCCTGTATGGGGCATTATAAGGGGGGACGACAGCCTGCATGGGGCATTATAAGGGGGGGGACTGCCTGCATTGTGCATTATGTGGGGGGAACAGCCTGCATGGAGCATTATAAGGGGGGGGGACAGCCTGTATGGGGCAATATGTGGGGGGTAACAGCCTGCATGGAGCATTATAAGGGGGAGACAGCCTGTATGGGGTATTATGTGGGGGGTAACAGCCTGCATGGAGCATTATATGGGGGCCGGTATCCTGTATGGAGCGTTACAAGGGGACCAGTATCCTGTATGGAGCCTTATATGGGGGCCAGTATTCAGTATGGAGCCTTATATGGGGGCCAGTATTCCGTATGGAGCCTTATATGGGGGCCAGTACTCCGTATGGGGCCTTATATGGGGGCCAGTATTCCGTATGGAGCCTTATATGGGGGCCTGTACTCCGTATGGGGCCTTATATGGGGGCCAGTATTCCGTATGGGGCCTTATATGGGGGCCAGTATTCTATGTGGAGCGATTCGCCGGTTTCTGAGCTATTGTGGAATTTACAATAGATATCGCTCATGTAATGTAAGAAGTGAAATCTTTGCATTGTACTATATATATATATATTTCTCTGCGGTATCTGTGCATCATGAATCGTGGTATGTATTAAAGGGGCCCACTGAGACTCGCCCGGGGCCCAGAAATTTCTGCAACCAAATACTCAACGTCCGCACATAGCCTAACAGGTCTGTGAACCAGAATTCTTGCTGGTCGGTAGGTGATCAAATACTTATTTTGTGCAATAAAATGCAAATTAATTATGTAAAAATCATACAATGTGATTTTCTGGATTATTTTTAGATTCTGTCTCTCACAGGTGAAGTGTACCTATGATAAAAATTACAGACCTCTCCATTCTTTATAGGTGCGAAAACTTCCAAAATCGTCACTGTATCAAATGCTTATTTTCCCCCACTGTATTTGTGCAGAGCCGCTTCTTGAAGATTCCATCACAAGATTCCGTGAAGACAGTCGGCCATTATGACATCACTGCTCACAATTGCTACTTCTACAATGCACACAGGCTCACGGGCGCCATTCTTGGTTCCATAGTGACTGATAGCACTTGCAGTTTTTCGCTATGGCTGGATTATATCTAGACGATTTTCAGGAAGAAGCACTATTGGACATTCTTATCATCAATCGCCCTAACATTGTGCTTCTACCACCCGATGGCGTCCTCAGCTTCACTCGCCGGCTGGTGATGCAGCTAGTAAAGGATTGCCTGACCAAAAATCAACAAGATCAACTAACCTCAGAGTATCTGACGGATTTATGTTACAACATCAGGACATTACTACAACAGGTAAATGGCGGACGCTCCGCACAAAACTTCTCTGTAATAATAGACAATAATGGTGGGATAGAAGCTTGTTCTTTCCTCTAATATATAACACTATAAACTCCAGATATGCAGTCATTGTATCTGCAGAGAGAGGAGCAGATGTCACATACAATGGCCGCCTCCATTGTGACCTTTCTCACCTCAGAATTTTCCTTATTGTTTCTTTCCTTCTTTATAGGCTGAAAAAAGATCTCAAAATGGAGATTTGGCTTTTGTTAAAGACCTGGCCGAAAAAGTCCTGTGTGTATTGGAACGTCCGGCCCGCTCATCGGAACGCCCGGTAAGGATCCATAATCTTCTCTATCACTCGTCCTTGTTCTCTGATCTTCTCCAGATCACCAGTCAGATCTCAGAAGATCTGGGGTTAGATCTTACAGGCCTCCCTGTCAGTCCCCAGCAGGCACAGGATATTTTATGGCTGCCTGTCTCTGCTGCTCCCTCGTCTGTGATGACAGTCTGTATTCTGCTGATGTAGTCACAGCTCAGTGGTGGGAAGTCTGTATATCCCGCCTCTGTCTATCACTATTATCAGAGTCTTCCTGCTTCTAAATGCTGCAGCTGAGATAATAGACATCTTTACAGAAATATTTTGTATACAAGTCCCTTGTACAGTATATTAATCTGGACTTGTGGAGAGGAGCTGCAGTGTAAAGCAATTCTACCCAATACTGTAATGAATGAATTACAAGATGTCGCCATGGTATATAGAACGCAGATAACGCACCTCTGGGATATCACGGTGCAGAAAATAGAATCTGACACCGAATGTGAGATTTTGTAATGTTAACTCATCTTAATCCCCTGAAGTGAGAGAACTTTCTGAGAAAAGTTCTGAAGATGGCGCGGGATTCGTACAGTTACAATTGGTGCATCTGTAAATGTTGGTTTAGTTCTTCCTGATTTATGTATTAAGTGATTTAGTGAAATCTTCCACATATTAATTCTATATATTATATCAATCAGGAAACACCAGAAGGCGATGACGAATATGAGCAAAATGTGACCCAGGAAATCCCTGACCCTAATAGGAGTCAGCCGGAGCTGAACAGCGATCTGATTACAGGTGAGCGATCACCCGACCTTCTGCAAGGAATATCCAGATATAATAGAGGACGGGGATAATGTTAGATTTACTCTGTACTCCAAGGATGGGCAATTAATTTTACATGAGAGACTGTGATTAATTCTGATCCATATTAATGTCAATATATTAATTATAATTCTTATATTAATTACATTAATATTAATTGCATGACTTAATATTCAGCAGAAGTAAGTATGCTGACATTCCCCTTTATACTGTTTGAACCTGAATACAGCCCCTTCTATATACCGTATGAGTCCAATAGTCTCTCGACGTCCAACATGAGAGCCCCACACAGCCTCCCCACATCCAGAAACAGACCCCCATAGCCTCCCCATGTCCTGCAACAAACCCTCATAACCTCCCCATGTCCTGCAACAGACCCCTATAGCCTCCCCACATCCTGCAACAGACCCCCATAGCCTTCCCATGTCCAGCAACAGACCCCCCATAGCCTCACCATGTCCCTCAACTGACTTCCATAGCCTCACCATGTCCCTCAACTAACTCCCAGAGCCCCCCATGTCCTGCAATAGACCCTTATAGTCTTCCCATGTCCTGCAATAGACCCCTATAGCCTGCCCATGTCCTGCAAAAGCCCCCTTTAGCCCTCCGTGTCCTGCAATAGACCCCTATAGCCTACCCATGTCCTGCAATAGACTTCTATAGTCTCCCTATATCCAGCAACAGATCCCGAGACACTCCCCATGTCCAGTAACAGACCCCATAACCTCCACATGTCCTGAAACAGACACCCATAGCCTCCCCATGTCCTGCAACAGACCCCCAAAGCCTCTCCATGTCCTGCAATAGACCCCCATAGTCTTCCCATGTCATGCAACAGACCCCCATTGCCTCCCCATGTCCAGCAACAGACTCATATAGCCTCCCCATGTCCTTCAAAAGACTCCCGTAGCCTCCCCATGTCCTGCAATAGACCCCCATAGCCTTTCCATGTCCTGGAATGTACCCCAATAGCCTCCCCATGTCCTGCAATAAACCCCTATAAACAAACCAAGGTCAACCATAAGGCGCTAAACGGACCACGGTATCTGAACAAACATGTTGAATCCCTTTTTTCCGGCACCTTGCGCTTTACTCCCCCATTCCTTGTGATTTTGTATACTTCTATGCTTTTAATTTATCTATTAATAAAACTTTACTTATTATGCCTAATCACTCATTTTGTTCTCCTGTTTCTTAATAGACCTCTATAGCCTCCCCATGTCGTGCAATAGACCCCTATAGCCTCCCCATGTCCTGGAATGGACCCCTATAGCCTCCCCATGTCCTGGAATGGACCCCTATAGCCTCCCCATGTCATGCAATAGACCCCTATAGCCTCCCCATGTCCTGCAATAGACCCCTATAGCCTCCCCATGTCGTGTAATAGACCCCTATAGCCTCCCAATGTCCTGGAATGGACCCCTATAGACTCCCCATGTCGTGCAATAGACCCCTATAGCCTCCCCATTCCTGCAATAGACCCCTATAGCCTCCCCAAGTCCTGCAATAGACCCCTATAGCCTCCCCATGTCCAGCAATAGACCCCTATAGTCTCCCCATGTCCTGTCTGACATCTCATACACCTTAAAAAAAACACACATTCACCTTGCTCCTGTTCCCCCGATGCTGTGCCTCTTCTCATGTCTCGATGCACTGACGCGATGACGTCATTGCGTCAGCTGCTTCACACGCTGATTGGCGGAGGAAGGGGCTGGAGGTCCCACCTCTACCAATGCAGTCAGCGGCTCAGTGGCTTGCAGATGGAGACAGGGTCAGGTGGCGATGAAAGCGAGTGGGCTGGCACGGTGCGGTCCGTGGGCCTCTGCTTCAGCCCTACGGCAATCTCAGTCCACAGGCCGGACTGGAACAGTCAGAGGGCCGGATGTGACCCGCGGGCTCCACTTTACCCAGGTCTGCTCTACTCTGTGTAATGGGAACCTGGCAGAACATTGTTACATATAGAAGTAGTGGTAGGACCAGGGACATACAAATAAATCATGGGGCCTCATAGCAGAATTCTAATTGCCCCCCCAACTGAAATAAATAAATAAATAATTGTCGGGGTGACAGAAGAGCAGATCTCACAACTTTCCAGCCTTTACATTGTAATTTTCCTCCAGCTGAAGTCCTAGATTGCTCTTTCATTGCCCCCATATAGTATGATGCCAACAAAAGTGCCCCCTAAATACAGTATGATTCCTCCATGGTGCATTCCTCCACAATAGCCTCCACATGCACAGTATAATGACCCTACTGTACACCCCCTCAACTCCCGACACAAAGTATGGTGACCCCAACACAGTATGATCCCCCAACTGTGACCCTCACACTGCATTCTATGCAGTATAATGGTCCCCATACCTCACCACACCATAAAATGGCCCCCGCTAGCCCTCCAAACAGTATAAAGGCAACACACAGCCCTTCACACAGTAAGATGGACCCCACACAAATCTTCACACCGTATAATTGCTTGCATACAGTATAATGCCCCGACATAACCCTCCAAATATTATAATGGCCCCACATAACCCTTCAAATATCATAATGGTCTCCCATGGTCTTCCATGCAATATAATGCACCCCCCATGGTCCTCCATGCAATATAATGCACCCCCCATGGTCCTTCATGCAATATAATGCACCCTCCATGTAATATACGAGTGCACCCCCCATGGTCCTCCACGCAATATAATGCACCCCCATGGTCCTTCACACAATATAATGCACCCCCATAGTCCTCCATGCAATATACTGCACCCCATATGGTCCTCCATGCAATATCATGCACCTCCCATGGTCATCCCCGCAATATTATGCACCCCTCATGGTCCTCCACAAAATATAATGCACCCCCATAGTCCTCCATGCAATATACTGCACCCCATATGGTCCGCCATTCAATATAATGCACCCCCCATGGTCCTTCATGCAATATAATGCACCCTCCATGTTCCTCCATGTAATATACGAGTGCACCCCCATGGTCCTCCACGTAATATAATGCACCCCTATGGTCCTTCACACAATATAATGCACCCCCATAGTCCTCCATGCAATATACTGCACCCCATATGGTCCTCCATGCAATATCATGCACCTCCCATGGTCATCCCCGCAATATTATGCACCCCTCATGGTCCTCCACAAAATATAATGCATTCCCCATCGTCCTTCATGCAATATAATGCACCCCCACGGTCCTCCATGCAATATAATGCACCCCCATGGTCCTCCATGCAATATAATGCATCCCCCATGGTCCTCCTCGCAATATATTGCAGCCCCCATAGGGCATAGCGCAGCCCCCATAAGGTACAGTGCAGCTCCTATAGGGCTTAGTGCAGCCCAATGTGGTTGCTGACACTGGGGCCCACCAGCTCCCATAGCAGTCACGTGGCCTGCCGCCGCTGAGTATTACGGTATAGGCCATTGTCCCCTAATAATAATTAATTGTTTTCAGAAATCCAATGTGCCAGTCAGGAGAAATCTAATGTAGAAGCCATATACAAATCAGGATGGAAGTGCACTGGGGGCGTGGAAGAGAAATCAGATTGCAGTGGCACGCCCCCAGTACACTTCCAGGTTAATTTACATATGGCTCCTATGTTTCAGCTCTCTTCTCATCACTCACATGTGCAGCGAGGGTGGGGGGTTCCTCATAAATGTGATGACTGGGGTTCTCCATCATTTACATTACATTTATCTATGGATGCCCCATACGTTTCCATATTAGAGTCCCCATATAACGAGTATTAATCCCATTCACAGATGTCTTGTCATTTCCCCGTTATATCGCTGTATTATCTATGTAGGATTAATATCTTCTAATACATTTTATCTCTTCATCATTTATCACTATTTTAGTTCCATCTGCGCTGATGAATCCTGACAGTGGAATCTGTGAGATCCCGGAGATCCAGGAATCCGCCGGTGTAAGTATCATAGAGGGGGACGTCTGTGTATCACCAGATCATGGGGTGTGAATGACCCGACCAGTATTATCCCCCATATAACCATGGGATGTCTCTGTTCTAAGTGTAGATGACACTAATGTGTTAGTCAACTGCATTTATAATAAAAGGAATCTGTCACCAGGTTTATGCTATTTCATCAGAGAGCAGCATGATGTAGGGACAGAGACCCTGATTCCAACGATAGATCACTTATTATACTGGGTGCAGCAGTTGTAATAAAATCACTGTTTTATCCGCTGTAGATCTAGCAGTGCTCTGAATGCTGAGCCCTGTATAACCCCGCCCACACTACTGATTGGCAGCTTTCTGTGTACACTGTGCATAGGCAGAAAGCTGCTAATTAGTGGTGGAGGCAGGGTACAGAGCAATAGGACTACATGGCACGAGACACATATTCCTGTAGTGATAATCTCCTGCTGATCAAAAACTGATTTTATGGAAACAACAGCACACAGCCTAGTAAGTAACACATCGTTGGGATCAGGGTTTCTGCCCCTACATCATGCTACTTCCAGATTACATAGCACAATCCTGCTGACAGATTCCCAGTAAGTTCTTCTCTGTGTGATCTCTCGTGTTATCCAGCACTTTACAATGATACCGGTGTATAGAGGACCCCCTTATATTACATCCGTGTCTGCAGAGCGTCCGGCTTTTATCCTCCCTACATCGGATCAGTGTAAATCAGCTGGGACTTAATATAGGGGGAGACATTTCTGCATCTGGAGCTTTTTTCCTCACTATCATTTCTTATTCCTTTATAGAGCGTGATCGAATCATCATTGATCCCGGCAGGAAAGCCGCATATGAGCGACTATGAAACTTCCAAACTGATCAGCAGCGGAGCTTTTGGGTGAGATTTCTGTTACCATAATCCACATTTCTCAGGGTTCCCTATGACAATACTTCTGCCTCTGTGCTCTGCGATTCAGTGTTATCATAGGGCAGTGGTGGCAAAAATATGGCACGCAGAGCCCTCCCGGTGGGCATGAGCTCCATGTCCTCAGCACTGCCGCCACCACCATCACTCTCCTCAGGCCGCGCACCATCCCCCCTCTCACTAGCGCCGCGGCCACTCTCCTCTGCACATGCGCCCTGATTATACAGTATGGAACACTATGCAGGGCCATTATACTGTACGGAGAAGTATGCGGGGTCATTATACTGTATGGAGTACTATGTGGGGCCATTATACAATATGGAGGACCATGCGGGGCCATTATACTGTATGAAGGACTATGTGGGGCCATTATACTGTAGGAAGGACCATGTGGGGGCCCATTATTCTGTATGTAGGACTATGTGGGGCCCTTTATTCTGTATGGAGGACTATGTGGTGCTCATAATACTGTATGAAGGCCTATGAGGGGCCCATTACACTGTATGGAGGACTATGTGGGGGCCATTATACTGTAGGAAGGACCATGTAGGGGCCCATTATTCTGTATGGAGGACTATGTGGGGCCCATTATTCTGTATTGAGGACTATAATGTGCTCATAATACTGTATGAAGGACTATATGGGGCAATTATACTGTATGGAGACCATGCGGAGCCATTATAATGTATGGAGGACTATGTGGGGCCATTATCCTGTATGGAGGAGTATGCGGGGCCATTATACTGTATGGAGAAGTATGCCGGGCCATTATACTGTATGGAGGACTATTTGGGGCCATTATACTATATGGAAGACTATGTGGGTCCATTACACTGTATGGAGGACTATGTGGGCCCATTATTCTGTATGGAGGACTATGTGGGGACCCATTACACTGTATGGAGGACTATGTGGGCCCATTATTCTGTATGGAGGACTATGTGGGGACCCATTACACTGTATGGAGGACTATGTGGTGCCCATTATTCTGTATGGAGTACTATGTGGTGCTCATAATACTATATCAAGGTCTATGTGAGGCCATTATACTGTATGGAGGACTATGTTGGCCCATTATACTGTAAGGAGGACTATGTGGGGCCCATTACACTGTATGGGAGCTATGTGGGCCCATTATTCTGTATGGAGGATTGTGTGGGGCCCATAACACTATATGGAGGACTATGTGGGCCTATTACACTGTACGGAGGACTTTGTGGGGTCATTACACTGTATGGAGGACTATGTTGGCCCATTATACTGTAAGGAGGACTATGTGGGCCCATTACACTGTATGGAGAACTATGTTGGCCAATTATTCTGTATGGAGGATTGTGTGGGGCCCATTACACTATATGGAGGACTATATGGGCTCATTATACTGTAGGAAGGACTATATAGGGCCATTATACTGTGTGGAGGACTATGTGGGCCCATTATACTGTATGGAGGATTATGTGGGGCCCATTACACTGTATGGAGAACTAAGTGGGTCCATTATACTGTAGGAAGGACTATGTGGGGCCATTATTCTGTATGGAGGACTATGTGGTCCCATTATACTGTATCGAAGGACTATGTGGGGCCTATTATTCTGTATGGAGGACTATGTGGGGCCCATTACACTATATGAAGGACTATGTGGGCCCATTACACTGTATGGAGGACTATGTGGGGCCATTACACTGTATGGAGGACTATGTGGGCCATTACACTGTATGGAGGACTTTGTGGTCCCTTTATACTGTAAGGAGGACTGTGTGGGGCCTATTATACTGTATGGAGGACTATGTGGGGCCCATTATACTGTATGGAGGACTATTTGGGGCCCATTATACTGTATGGAGGGTTGCGTGTGGCCATTATACTATATGGAGGGCTGTGTGGGGATTACAGCTGGAGAATCATACTATGATGGGGTCACAATCATACTGTGATGGGGTCACCAGGGATTGATGGGGGGGTACAGGAGGGTCATCATACTGTGCATGTGGAGGAATTCAATGTGGGGGTATCATACTGTGTTTGGGGGCACTTTTGTTTGCATCATACTTTATTATCTGTTTTATTCAAGTTTTTTTATCCTTTGTTATTACATATTTACATTAGGCCATTGGGCCATATGCTTTTTACGGCTCTTACATAACATATTATATTATTACAATATAATTCCAAAAGTTAATAGTTTTATTTGATAAGGAAAAACTTCCTGAATTGTAGACCTATTTTAACAAATATAAAGGATGGCCGATGATTTTATCCAAGCTTTTTATTTTGGCCCTCTGTATATTAAAGTTTAACATCCCTTGCTTAAAGGGTTATTCTCATCATGATAAAGGGTTACAGATACAAAGGTTGTAAAAACAAACGACTTTGCAACTTTAATTTTGAATAAAAATCCTCTCCATTCTCAAGAACAGTCCTCCTCTGCAATCGATGGCTAGTATCTTAGGCTTGGAGTGCAGCGCTTACAAACTCTTTGCTATAGATTCTATAGCGCGCTAATATAGAAGTTGTTTTTCTAAACTAAAACCTCAGGATTCAGGTTAAATTGCCGTGTTGGCACTTTGCAATAAATAAGTGGGTTTTGGATTGCAGTTTGGGCACTCGGTCTCTAAAAGGTTCTCCATCATTGTCATAGGGAAACGATACAAGTCCACACCACTGTCCACATCTAAATGTCACTATTCAGGTCAGTCATATACAGCTGAGCAAACTGATCTGTAACAAATCAAACTCTAAGGAAAGGGATTAAAATAATATAATACATTACACTTGCCTGTCCTGCACCCTCATCTGTCCTTATGCTGCCACCTGCACCAGAGCTTTCCTGCTCTCCGCTCCAGTCTTTTTATTTTTTTGGGCGCCATTATGGAGCTGATAAGAGTTATTGGCTACACATGGTCACGAGAAGGGTGACATGATATGGGCGTCAATGACATCTGCACCCAACACCCTTCACCATAACCATGTGAGTTCAATCACTGGCCTCAGCAGCAGAACGGAGCACCAGAACAACCACAGACTGGCACAGAGGACGTAAGACTGCAATGATGGGCCAGTGAGGGCCTAGGACAGGTGGGTATAATGTGATTAATTACATTTTCACTTCTTCCCTCCCCTTTATTATTCCTTGGGGTGTGGAGAGAGCTTAACAACCATCTTCTTACGGCAATTGGAGGACTTTTGGAACAATTTTTATTTGGACTGAATCGTATCTACTGGTCAATTATAGCGAATCTGCCCAAGAAGAATTTCAGTAGATTATCTCACCTGTAATGTGACCTGGGTGAGGGCTCCGGCAGACATGGCATTGTGGAGACCTGCCATAGGTGATCTATGTAGTGTCTCATGTATTTCTAGAAGTGGATTTCTAGTGATGACGGGACTTCTAGTAATCATCATTAGTGCAGAAGATCATATAATGACTTCTATATACAGACTGTAATAAGGATTTATTATAACCCTTGGATTCTCCTTCTCTCCAGTGCCGTCTACTTAGTGCACCATAAAGACTCACAAGAGATCTTTGCTATGAAGAAAATGGCCAAGCGGAATCTGGTTACTCCGAATAGAGTGGAAAAGGCCTTTCTGGAGAGGGACATCCTGACATTCGCTGATTGTCCCTTTGTGGTCTCCATGCTCTGCTCTTTCCCTACAAGATCTCACCTGTGTATGGTCATGGAGTATGTAGGAGGTAGGACACGTACATTGTATTATATTCAGCCCATGTCTGCTTACCTTTTATCACCACTCATAAAATTAGAATTTTTTAACGTGAATGGTTACATCCTCACACAGCATTTACTATAGGTTATCTATTACCAAGATGCCCGGAAAGTCATTGATCTGTGTGATCTCCCTGTATGTCCGCACTGAGCACGTCAGTATCTCCAGCTGTAGACAAGATGTTATTTATGTTATTAGTTACATGGACGATGTTTCACCATGACTTCAGACTAATATTATGTCAACTATACATTATATCTTTATATATTCTCTCCTGCCCCAATGTCTCCTCTCAGTTCTCATTATACATTATGGTGATCCGCTGTATAAACCACTTACCTGTCATATTTTCTTTCTTCTATAGGTGGAGACTGCAGGACCCTCCTAAGAACCAGGGGTCCTTTACCTGTCCCCTTGGCCCGCTTATACTTTGCAGAAGTGGTTGTTGCTGTAGAATACCTCCATAGTTATGGTGTGGTGCACAGGGACTTGAAGCCAGAGAAGTAAGTGTCCCCTGTAGTATAACAAAAGGGGGAAATTTATCCTTTATCATCTCACGGTCTATGAAGCTAAAACCATCTTCCCTTTCACAGCCTCCTGATAACATCTACTGGACATATTAAAGTCACCGATTTTGGGCTTTCAAAAGTTGGTGTCATGATACCAAACACCAACATCTACAAGCAATTAGCGGAGGACATCGCCAGAGAGTTCCTGAACCGTGAGGTCAGCAGTACTTACAGGAACTTAGCTTGTTCTATACAAATATCATCACCCTATGGTCTCTTCTCTGTGTTCTTCATTTTTAAAGAACTTTTCCACTGATATTCTAACTTCTGTCATTCTGTTTTTATGTCGAAAACTTGGCAAAATAATAATTTAATCAATTTTCATCTCTAACCTCTGTTGGTTTCCAGGACTGTGGCACCCCGTTATACAAAGCCCCAGAGATCATCCTGAAGAAAGGCTACGGTAGACCTGTTGACTGGTGGTCAATGGGGATCATCCTACATGAATTTCTCCTGGGATACGTACCATTTCGTGGGGGTTCTGTAACTGAGCTTTATAACAGTATTGTCATTGGTAAGTAGAATGATTCAGTCATTGATTTGACTGGTTACATTAGTTTAGTTTTTTCCTTTGCTTTATCTTATAGTCCAGTAAAGAGGTTTTATGTTCTGTAATTTTCTACATAACAGGAGACATAATTTGGAATTGTGATCGTGCTCCTCCACCTGATGCTCGGACCCTCATCACACAGCTGCTCATAACAAATCCTGTGCATAGACTTGGGACAGGTAACAGATATAATAATATCATTATTTCCTTATTACACTGAGGACATATCACAAATGTACATGAGGATCGGCACTTGTCTACCAGCTCATGCATTTCTAGTGCTTTAGTCTATTTCTTACATATCGGCTCAGTTATATAATTAGTTCAGATTAAGATACACCATTTAGATATGGAGCAGTTTCTGACAATATCCACATCATCTTTGTTTTTCTTTATTCAGGAGGAGTATTTCAGATCAAGGGTCATCCCTTCTTAAGTGACTTAGACTTTAATAACCTTTTAAGTCAAAAGCCGGTGTATGTTCCTAAGCTCACATCAGATGTGGACACCAGCTTATTTATCAGTAAGTAGAAGGCGTCATCTAGACTAAGCGGCTGTTTGTCTCGTTTTCCTTAATATGTAACAATCGATACCCATTAATATTAATGATAAATGGTGACTGTATTATACTGACAATCTCTAATAGCACTTTATTATCTATGTCTTGTAGATCATTATGATATAAACAAACATCTGGTCTCAGAGCGCACAAGTGAGGACAATGAGAGCCTTGACTTCCACAATTTTACATCATCTTCTGAACGGTTTTCTAAAGTAAGTATGTGATTAATAAATCCAAAATATGTATAAAAAACACGTAATAGTAAACATTAAATTATTTCATATTTTATTGTTTCCACATTTAGCTCTGTACCACTGCTACCAGGACAATGGACAATGAGGATCCCAAGTCCTCTCCAGAGTATACCGTAGAATCCGGCACAAACATCTCAGAAATGTGAGTAGATTATGGGGCCACTACTGGGAGCTTCAGGATGATATATGTGCACAACACCAAATATAGGACATGAATACCATATTATCAAATTCAGCATCCACAACCCCATGATGAGCGGTAATTGTGCTTTTGCCTTTAGAAACTGCTGGTGATAACAGTCTATAATTGCGGCCGGTCATGCATTTTTAGTGCTGCCCATATTGTGGTAGAGATGTAGTATTCCATGCCAGCCATGCTTAGCATCTGATTTCCGCCCGGCTCTATAGAAGGTAGTTTTGAGCAGGAAACCTTCCCCATTATGACAGTCATACATCCTATTAGGCCCTATTGTCCATGTTCTTATACTGAGAAAACCCCTTTTATACTGCATTTAATTCTGATTTACACATTTATTTTCTTTCAAACAGGCAGAAAGATTCTGTTCCTTTATCTGATAGAGACAATGCTATTAGCAGCTTGCCATCCTCGTCCCCATTGTCAGGTATGTACATGTCTACAGCACAAACAATGTGAATGTTGACCTTAAGGCTATGTGCCCACGATGCAGAAATGCTCAGGATTTTTTACTGAGCGTTTCTGCATCTCCCTGGCAGAAAAAAACGCATGCGGATTGTACATGCGTTTTCCTGCGAGGGACATGCGGAAATGGAGCATTATTCACTGACATTTCCGCATGCGGATTGACAAGCGCTTTCCAAGCGATTATCATCACTTGGAAAGTGCTTGTGACAACTAAGTCACACTATATAAATCTATGCAAACGGCATGGATTTATATAGTGTGACCCGAGAGAGTGGTTAAAAATAAGAAATAAATGTGTACTTACCCTCCGATGGCCCCCAGTGTCCTGCTTTACACTCCGTTCTCCCTTGCCTGCAGTGGTGGATTGAAAGACCTGTCGACGTCAGCGTCGCGTGACCCGTCACATGACTCTGACGTCAGCGCAGGTCCTTCAATCCACCGCGAAGTGCCGGGAAGCAAGGAGGAGCGCACATCTGGCCGCCGGAAGGTAAATATACATTTATTTTTTATTTTATTCTTTTTTTACAGATTTTTTAAAGGTACCTGGGTCCGGAGGAGAGTCTCCTCTCCTCTACACCCGGGTACTATCCGCACATTAGAACGCGCCAATTACACAAGTACAGATGCAGTCTTGTGGAATTGGCGCGTTCTAATGCAAGTCAATGGCGGCGAAAACGCAGCACTTCCGCAAAATAATTGCGTTTTTTTCCGCAATGATAATCCGCAGCGGAAATTTCCGCAGCATGTGCACAGCACATGCGGATTATCATTGGGGAACATTGCTGCCCTTCTACCATTTTTATTGCGTTTCCGCAGCTGCAAAAACGCATTAAAAACGCATCGTGGGCACACAGCCTAAGGCTCAAATATTTCCACATGGTTTTTCTGTAGTAGTTCTCCTATGTTGTCTATGTTTCCTGGATCCCAATTATGTTGCCCATGGCCCATACTCTATCTCTGTTTCCTTACATTGTGTACAGAAGTTTTTTTCATGGTTTCTGTGAGATACATTGTAGCATCCAATAACCTGCATCATCATAAGGAGACATTGTCTCCTATTATAAAATATCGCTCATCAATGATGTACTACATGGCGGCAGACAGGGCGCTTACTTCTCTATGTTAGTGATACATCTAATGCCCCTCAGATGAGGTTATGCACATTATATAGGACTTATTCTGCCCTATTATGATGTAATAGCAGATTATCAGGACTATAGGAGATAGGACTATATACAGGAGACTAAGCAGGTCCCATAGGAATATGTCGTTACTGAGGTTTTTTTTTTTACTTTCTGATCAGAATTTCCAGCTCAGGAGGAAAGAAAATCTTCAATAAATCTGAGTAAAGAGCAAGAAAAATCTGAAAATGTAGAAAAGGGGAATAAGAGACGAGGTAAGTGTGAGAATCAGCTCAATGTTGTGTGATGTCGGTCAGTGAGAATAATTCATGAGGAGCAGATGTCATCTGTCAGTGATGGATTGTCACATGTATGATGGCTGACAATGATCCCTGACCTCTGTATGATAAGATTCCTCTGCCGTCCGGCCACAGTGACCGCACAGCAGTATCATGTAATATGGAGTCCCATTACTTAAATTATAATTACTTCTCTTCTCATAGGTTCCATCTTCCGCCGGATCTTATCATCCTGCCGGCATGGATTATCCAGGGTTGCTCGTGTATTTGCATGCTGTTACTGTTGCCCTAAAACCATCTGAAAAACAGGAAACCTCCCCATCTAGTGACTTGAAGCCCAGCAGATCTACCATCAATGCTGGAGCTGTATAGAAGGACCATCACCATCTACCTGTGGCTTTCTGACTGGTCCATCCCTACCTGGACATGTTTCAGTAACGCCTCTGTCACCAGGCTCCGCGGTATTCATACTGATCATCTGATTGGCTTTTACTGATCACCTGGTATCTGACCCCGGCAGTCCTCCTGACTATGATTTTGGCTATTGATTCTATTCCTTGTCACTCCCTCATTCTTCTATCCTATTATTAATTGAAATAAAACAAAATTTAATTTAAAAAACAAACTTTTAGGTTTACTGAAATTTATTTTGCATTCGTCAAACTTAACTATGCATTTTGTTAACTGATAAAAAATCTCTACATATACAGATACCGGCTGGTGGCCGGTTCATGCAGCCTTATACTATATGTATATCCTTATTTATTCTAAAGGTGGCCGGACCATATACTACAAACATTACATTTTGTGTCCAACATTTTACTTATGAGTTGTAAACTTGTGAGCAGGGCCCGCACCTCCTCTTGTAGGAATTGAACTATATGGTACTTTGTAATTTCTGACATTGTACATGTAACCTCTGAATTGTAAAACATCGTGGAATAATACAATTATTATTTTATATTTTCATTATTATTATTAATATATATAATACCTAATATTTGTATTTATATTTGTCGTTTACTGTAAGCCTTTTGTCTATGGCGTTACACCCTCACATAGTAATCGTAACTAGACCGTTAGACTGGCACCATCATCTTCCCCCTCTAAACTGTGCATAGAGTTGGTATTTGAACCGCATGGACCCTTTGAACCGCATGGCTGGCAAGAATTCAATTGTGACCTCTATTTCTGTTTTGAAATCCATTCTTCCACCCCCAGAACCCCAACCACCCATGTATTGACACTTATGAGAACCAGAAGGACAAGTGAGAAAAAGGATTCAAGTGAAGTATTGGATCACGCCTTGGAACGGCTGAAGACATCAGGCTTCCTTGGAAACATTGCATGTTGAATGATACATTCTACCAGACTGCCCAGATGGGCTGAGCCATATTGGCAGGCAGGTTCGCCATGAAGTACATCAGCTGCTCAAGCCCTCAATAGGTCCAGTAATCTCGTGTGAGGTACGGCAGAGGGTTGTGCTCCTGGAGGTCTATAATGGGCCTCACGGTTGCCAAACTTTCTGTCACAATGAGCCTCCTTCCCTCCCAATTTATACACGCACAACATTTCCACAATATATAAAAGGAAGAGGGATATAACAGTGGGAGATAGTTTGTTGCTGCACCAGATGCGAATCAGACCATTTGAGACCGGCTCCTGGACATAGGGCTGATGATGAATCCCAAATCTGCGCACATCAGAACAGGCAATGTGGAGAACGATGATTTGAAGAGTAGCTGCCTTTTTAAGAAGAGGATGAAGGTGGTGATGGTGGTTTGTGCAACTAATTCCCAATTATGAAGAAGCAGTGTTTACTTGAAAAGAAAAGTCTCTTTACTAATGATAATGGGGCCGGTCAGTAGTTCTTACAATGTGCTACAAAATACAGTTTACACAGAAATCACAGTAGTTGCATGGAACACACTATACATCTGGTATCCCATAGAAATGTCCACTTTGTGGGATACCACATAGGCAGGGCCCTCGTCAGCATCCGGCGCACCCAGGCAAGTGACGGGGCCCTGAGCAGGCAGGGGGGCCCACTGGTGGTCGCGCACCCCGCTGGGCAATGGGCGGAGGAGAGCAGTGTCAGCGCCCACCCTTCTCCACCGCTTGCTCAGGGCCCCCGCAGCCGGATACTTACCTCTCCCCGTGCCTCCGCAGATCTGCTGTCTTCCTGCTCTGTGCTCCCTGTGACATCTCAGGTCAGAGGGTGCGGTGATGTCTTTCCATCGCGCGCTCCCCTGAGCCGTCACAGGGAGCGCAGAGCGGGAAGACGCCGGCGACGCTGGAGTCCGGACCCGAGCAGCTGCAGCAGGTGAGGAAGAGGGAGGTGAGTATTTGATTTTTTTTTTTCAAATGTATGGAGGCATGGGGCATAATATGGGGGGGGTGACATCCTACATGGGGCATAATATGGGGGGGGTGACATCCTGCATGGGGAATTATAAAGAGAGGGGGGGGTGACAGCCTGCATGGGGCATTATAGAGAGAGGAGGTGACATCCTGCATGGGACATTATAGAGAGAGGGGGTGACAGCCTGCATGGGGTCCTTATAAAGAGGGGGGGTACATCCTGCATGTGGCATTATAAAGAGAGGGGGGGTGACATCCTGCATGGGGCATTATAAAGAGAGGGGGGATGACATCCTGCATGGGGCATTATAAAGAGAGGGGGGGTGACATCCTGCATGGGGCATTATAAAGAGAGGGGGGGTGACATCCTGCATGGGGCATTATAAAGAGAGGGGGGGGTGACATTCTGCATGGGGCATTATAGAGAGAGGGGGTGACATCCTGCATGGGGCCTTATAAAGGGGGGGGGTACATCCTGCACGGGGCATTATAAATAGAGGGGGTGACATCTTACATGGGGAATTATAAAGAGAGGGGTGACATCGTGCATAGGGCATTATAAAGAGAGGGGGTGACATCCTGCATGGGGCATTATAAAGAGAGGGGGTGACATCCTGCATGGGGCATTATAAAGAGAGGGGGTGACATCCTGCATGGGGAATTATAAAGAGAGTGGGTGACATCCTGCATGGGCATTATAAAGAGGGGGGGTGACATCCTGCATGGGGCCTTATAAAGAGGGGGGGGTACATCCTGCATGGGGCATTATAAAGAGGGGGGGTGACATCCTGCATGGGGCCTTATAAAGAGGGGGGGGTACATCCTGCATGGGGCATTATAAAGAGGAGGCGTGACAGCCTGTATGGGGCATTATAGGGGGGGGGGACAGCCTGCATGGGGCATTATAAGGGGGGGGGGGGACAGCCTGCATGGAGCATTATAAGGGGGGGGGGGACAGCCTGTATGGGGCAATATTTGGGGGGTAACAGCCTGCATGGAGCATTATAAGGGGGAGACAGCCTGTATGGGGTATTATGTGGGGGGTAACAGCCTGCACGGAGCATTATATGGGGGCCAGTATCCTGTATGGAGCGCTACAAGGGGACCAGTATCCTGTATGGAGCCTTATATGGGGGCCAGTATTCAGTATAGAGCCTTATATGGGGGCCAGTATTCTATGTGGAGCGATTCGCCGGTTTCTGAGCTATTGTGGAATTTACAATAGATATCGCTCATGTAATGTAAGAAGTGAAATCTTTGCATTGTACTATATATATATATTTCTCTGCGGTATCTGTGCATCATGAATCGTGGTATGTATTAAAGGGGCCCACTGAGACTCGCCCGGGGCCCAGAAATGTCTGCAACCAAATACTCAACGTGCGCACATAGCCTAACAGGTCTGTGAACCAGAATTCTTGCTGGTCGGTAGGTGATCAAATACTTATTTTGTGCAATAAAATGCAAATTAATTATGTAAAAATCATACAATGTGATTTTCTGGATTATTTTTAGATTCTGTCTCTCACAGGTGAAGTGTACCTATGATAAAAATTGCAGACCTCTCCATTCTTTATAGGTGCGAAAACTTCCAAAATCGTCACTGTATCAAATGCTTATTTTCCCCCACTGTATTTGTGCAGAGCCGCTTCTTGAAGATTCCATCACAAGATTCCGTGATGACAGTCGGCCATTATGACATCACTGCTCACAATTGCTACTTCTACAATGCACACAGGCTCACGGGCGCCATTCTTGGTTCCATAGTGACTGATAGCACTTGCAGTTTTTCGCTATGGCTGGATTATATCTAGACGATTTTCAGGAAGAAGCACTATTGGACATTCTTATCATCAATCGCCCTAACATTGTGCTTCTACCACCCGATGGCATCCTCAGCTTCACTCGCCGGCTGGTGATGCAGCTAGTAAAGGATTGCCTGACCAAAAATCAACGAGATCAACTAACCTCAGAGTATCTGACGGATTTATGTCACAACATCAGGACATTACTACAACAGGTAAATGGCGGACGCTCCGCACAAAACTTCTCTGTAATAATAGACAATAATGGTGGGATAGAAGCTTGTTCTTTCCTCTAATATATAACACTATAAACCCCAGATATGTAGTCATTGTATCTGCAGAGAGAGGAGCAGATGTCACATACAATGGCCGCCTCCATTGTGACCTCTCACCTCAGAATTTTCCTTATCGTTTCTTTCCTTCTTTATAGGCTGAAGAAAGATCTCAAAATGGAGATTTGGCTTTTGTTAAAGACCTGGCCGAAAAAGTCCTGTGTGTATTGGAACGTCCGGCCCGCTCATCGGAATGCCCGGTAAGGATCCATAATCTTCTCTATCACTCGTCCTTGTTCTCTGATCTTCTCCAGATCACCAGTCAGATCTCAGAAGATCTGGGGTTAGATCTTACAGGCCTCCCTGTCAGTCCCCAGCAGGCACAGGATATTTTATGGCTGCCTGTCTCTGCTGCTCCCTCGTCTGTGATGACAGTCTGTATTCTGCTGATGTAGTCACAGCTCAGTGGTGGGAAGTCTGTATATCCCGCCTCTGTCTATCACCATTATTAGAGTCTTCCTGCTTCTAAATGCTGCAGCTGAGATAATAGACATCTTTACAGAAATATTTTGTATACAAGTCCCTTGTACAGTATATTAATCTGGACTTGTGGAGAGGAGCTGCAGTGTAAAGCAATTCTACCCAATACTGTAATGAATGAATTACAAGATGTCGCCATGGTATATAGAACGCAGATAACGCACCTCTGGGATATCACGGTGCAGAAAATAGAATCTGACACCGAATGTGAGATTTTGTAATGTTAACTCATCTTAATCCCCTGAAGTGAGAGAACTTTCTGAGAAAAGTTCTGAAGATGGCGCAGGATTCGTACAGTTACAATTTGTGCATCTGTAAATGTTGGTTTAGTTCTTCCTGATTTATGTATTTGGTGATTTAGTGAAATCTTCCACATATTAATTATATATATTATATCAATCAGGAAACACCAGAAGGCGATGACGAATATGGGCAAAACGTGACCCAGGAAATCCCTGACCCTAATAGGAGTCAGCCGGAGCTGAACAGCGATCTGATTACAGGTGAGCGATCACCCGACCTTCTGCAAGGAATATCCAGATATAATAGAAGACGGGGATAATGTTAGATTTACTCTGTACTCCAAGGATGGGCAATTAATTTTACATGAGAGACTGTGATTAATTCTGATCCATATTAATGTCAATATATTAATTATAATTCTTATATTAATTACATTAATATTAATTGCATGACTTAATATTGAGCAGAAGTAAGTATGCTGACATCCCCCTTTATACTGTTTGAACCCGAATACAGCCCCTTCTATATACCCGTATGAGCCCAATAGTCTTTCGACGTCCAACATGAGAGCCCCACACAGCCTCCCAACATCCAGAAACAGACCCCCATAGCCTCCCCATGTCCTGCAACAAACCCTCATAACCTCCCCATGTCCTGCAACAGACCCCCATTGTTATGATCTGCTACAGAAACTAAGGAAAGGAAGGAGATCTGTCCCTACAATAGAACTAAACTAGATCCCTACGATGTAACGGGGAGCCTGATCCTGCGATCAGACCCGCTAAAGTCCTCGGCTAGTCTGAACGCAGACCTATAGATGTAGGGGAGGGATCCCTACAAGATCTAGGGACTGGGATACGTTGGACACCTCCTAGCAGAAATAGTAGCAGTCAAAGACAAACACACAACAAAAAGCATAGAGGTCAGAAGACCAAGCAAAAACTAACAGAGAACGGCAATAGAGCAACAAGCTAGCTCAACAGTAGTAAATACAAATGAAGTCCAGCAAAGCCAGGAGGGCGGAGCCGGATTAAATAGGCCAAAATGGTCATGTGACCAGCAAACTAAAAAAAACCTAACATGAGAGTTGTAACAGTACCCCCTCTTCTAAGAGGATCCTCCGGATCCCCTAGGCCCAGGCTTACCAGGAAACCTCCTGTGAAACGCTCGGACAAGTCTGGGGGCAGAAACATCATCCGCCCTCACCCATGAGTTATCCTCAGGTCCGAAACCCTTCCAAGCGATGAGATACTGCAAACTCCCTCTATACCGTCTAGAATTTAGGATGCGGGAAATTTCATATTCCCCGTCCTCCACCACCGGAGGAACAGTGGCAGAGGCGTCACCATCCGACACATCAGCTTTTTTCAACAGAGAAACATGAAACACCGGATTAATCCTCCAGGACGTAGGAACCTCCAGCCTAACAGCAGATTGGTTAACTATCTGAAGTACCTTAAAGGGCCCTACGAACTTGGGACCCAATTTTTTAGAAGGAATCCTCAATCGCAGATTCTTAGAGGACAACCAAACCATGTCACCAACAGCAAACAAAACCTCTTGCCGTTTCCTATCAAAGTACCTCTTAGATTTTTTGTTAGCCTCCTGAAGATTACCACGCACATCCGTCCAAACTCTCTCCAAATCACCGGAAAAACTCTCCTCCTCAGGCACAGCCGAAACCAATTTGGAAAATGACCCAAAAGACGGATATCTCCCAGAACAACAAAAAAAATGCGAACACCCAGCAGAAGAGGATGTATGGTTGTTAAGAGCAAATTCAGCAAGTGGCAGAAACTCAGACCACCCCTCTTGATTGTCTGCCACAAAACAACGCAAGAACTGCTCAACATCCTGGTTCTTCCTTTCTGTCTGGCCATTAGACTCAGGATGATATCCGGATGAAAACGACCAATGAACTCCCAACCTGTCACAAAAGGCACGCTAAAAACGAGCCACGAACTGAGGTCCCCTATCAGAAACAATGTCAGTAGGAACACCATGTAGTCTGACAATCTCCTTGACAAAGGCCTTAGCGAGTGTCTTAGCGCAAGGCAGTTTGATGAAGGGAACCAAGTGACACATCTTGCTAAAACGGTCCACGACCACCCAGATGACCGTGAAACCTTCAGAGGGAGGAAGGTCAGTAATAAAGTCCATAGCCAGATGTGTCCAAGGTGCACTAGGAACCTCCAGAGGGCAAAGCAACCCCGCAGCAGGAGCATGCGAAGACTTGGATCTTGCACACACAGTACATTGGCGCACCCACTTAATGACTTCCTTCTGCCATCCCGGCCACCAAAAACTGCGACCCACAAGTCTCTTGGTCTCAGAAATTGCTGGATGACCTGCCAACCGAGACTCATGACACTCAACAAACAAATCTCTCCTAAAGGTCCTAGGCACAAACAACCTCCCATGGGGAGTGTTAGATGGGGCATTCTCCTGTGCTTTAAGAATCTCATCCTCCAAAACGGAGTCCAAAGCAGCAATCACAACACCTTCTTGTAAAATGGTCTCCTCCTCCTCCTCAACACCTACCATGGGAGAAAAAGCGGATGCTTTGTCTCGCAGCTTAACATTCTTGGTACCCGGGATGTAAGTAACGGAAAAATTAAACCGCGAGAAAAAAAGTGCCCACCTAGCCTGACGTGCATTCAAGCGCTTGGCAGCATCAAGATAGATCAGATTTTTATGATCAGTGAAAACCTGAACGGGAAATTCAGCACCTTCCAAGAGGTGACGCCAGTGTTCAAATGCGAGTTTAATCGCCAGCAATTCCCGATTACCAATATCGTAATTAAGTTCAGTCTCGGAAAATTTTTTTGAAAAAAAGACACAAGGATGTACTCCATCCTTGTTTTCCTGAGACAACACCGCACCAACCCCCACCGAAGAAGCATCAACCTCAACCAAAAACGGCTTAGTCACATCAGGCTGCATAAGGATGGGAGCAGAGGTGAACCTCTCCTTTAAAAACACAAAAGCTTCAATGGCCTCAGAAGTCCACTGAACCGCATTAGCACCTTTCCTGGTGAGATCGGTCAGCGGTTTGACAATAATAGAAATTTTTTTTATGAATTTTCTGTAATAATTGGCGAAACCCAAAAACCTCTGTATCGATTTCAAACCAATAGGCCTAGGCCATTCCTGCACAGCTTGAACTTTAACCGGGTCCATCTCAAAACCTTTACTGGAGATAATGTAGCCCAAAAAACTAATTCTCTGTACAGCGAACTCACATTTCTCCAGCTTAGCAAAAAGCGAATAACTGTAATACCTCACGTACGCTCCGCCAATGAGACTCCAGATCCGGCGAATAAATCAAAATGTCATCCAAATACACAACCACATCTTTGCCGATTAAAGGTCTAAGGATATCATTAATAAGATTCTGAAAAAATGCTGGAGCATTGGTGAGACCAAAAGGCATAACCAGATTCTCAAAATGACCCACAGGAGTGTTAAAAGCAGTCTTCCATTCATCACCCTCCTTCATGCGCAACAAATTGTATGCCCCCCGGAGATCAATTTTAGAGAACCACTTGGCCCCCACTAACTGGTTAAATAAATCAGGAATCAATGGCAGTGGGTAGGTATTGCGTACAGTAATTTTATTAATCTCACGAAAATCCAGACAAGGACGTAAACCGCCATCTTATTTTTTTTACAAAAAAAAAACCAACAGCCACAGGAGACTTGGAAGGCCTAATGTGACCAGCGGCCAAGCTTGTCTGTATGTATGTATTCCTCCAAAGCCTTTCTCTCAGGAATAGTAAGATTAAATAAACGACTCTTAGGAAGAGTCGCTCCAGGGACAAATTCAATGGTACAATCATAGTCTCTATGGGGAGGCAAAACTTGCGACTCCTCCTCAGAAAAAACTCTCCAAAAATCCTGAATAGGTACAGGCAATTCCCCTTTATCCACAGCAGCAATGCGTCTGTTACAACACTTGTCATAACACTTAGGGCTCCAGGACTTAATTTCATTGGTAGACCAATCCAGTACAGGATTGTGCAATTTTAACCAGGGTAACCCCAATATTACTGGAGAAGGCAAATTATCTAATACCACCAAATCCAAATTCTCTTGATGAATACCATTAATAGTGAGGGGAAATTCACAGACCTTGTGAGTAACACTCTTCAAGGGAGAGCCATCGACAGAAACCACAGCAATAGGGGATGACAAAGTTTTAGGTTCTAATCTAAGTTTTTCCAAGAATCCCCCATCAATCACATTCAGAGTAGATCCACAATCCACAAATACCCGAAATTCAATTAATTCATCCTGAGCAGCAGTAGTGGCAGATAGGAATACCCCCTTAGAATTTAAACAGGCAATACGTGCATGACTGACCATTTTTTTTTCTTTCTTCATACGAAGCACACAATTCTTAATAAGATGACCAGAATTTCCGCAATAGAAACACAAGCCTTCAGAAAGTCGGCGATCTTTTTCCTGAGAGCGGGGTGCCATCGCCCCAATTTCCATCGGCTCTCCATTGTCCGCACAGAACCTCTCAGGACTCGAAACCGACATAGCAGAGGATTTGCTCTCATTAACCCTTGCACGCAGTCTCCTGTCCACCCGTATAGCTAATTGCATTGCCTCCTGCAAGTTTCCAGGTGTGGGATAAGCAATCAGTAAATCTTTAACCCTTTCACCTAGCCCTGCAAGAAACAAGCTTTTCAAAGCTGAATCGTTCCACCCCACCTGGGCAGACCACCGACGGAAGCGAGAACAATATTTTTCCACATTACCTGATCCCTGCCTCAAACGTCTTAATTCAGACTCAGCAGATGAGACACGATCAGGATCATCGTACAACAAACCCAAAGCAGAAAAAAAACTATCCACTGAACTAAAGCACGGATCACTAGGATGGAGAGAGAAGGCCCATCCCTGAGGATCTTTGCGCAAAAGTGACATTATGAACCCTATGCGCTGTGATTCATCACCAGAGGATCCGGGTCTCAAACGAAAATATAATAGACAAGCATTTTTAAAAGAAAAAAAAATCTTGTTGTTCGCCAAAAAATAAATCAGGCAGACGTACCTTTGGTTCCACAAAATGTGCTCCAGAACAGCTACTCACGTGTTGTTGGAGCTTGGTCACCTCCAGAGAGAGTCCCTGCAAGCGTTGAGCCAAATCTTGCACCGAGATCATGATGGAAAACTGGAGGTCTTTCCCCAGAGAAAATCCTTTCCCTTTTTTTTTTTTTTTTATGGCTGGACTTACTGTTATGATCTGCTACAGAAACTAAGGAAAGGAAGGAGATCTGTCCCTACAATAGAACTAAACTAGATCCCTACGATGTAACGGGGAACCTGATCCTGCGATCAGACCCGCTAAAGTCCTCGGCTAGTCTGAACGCAGACCTATAGATGTAAGTGAGGGATCCCTACAAGATCTAGGGACTGGGATACGTTGGACACCTCCTAGCAGAAATAGTAGCAGTCAAAGACAAACACACAACAAAAAGCATAGAGGTCAGAAGACCAAGCAAAAACTAACAGAGAACGGCAATAGAGCAACAAGCTAGCTCAACAGTAGTAAATACAAATTAAGTCCAGCAAAGCCAGGAGGGCGGAGCCGGATTAAATAGGCCAAAATGGTCATGTGACCAGCAAAGTAAAAAAAACCTAACATGAGAGTTGTAACACCCATAGCCTCCCCACATCATGCAACAGACCCCCATAGCCTTCCCATGTCCAGCAACAGACCCCATAGCCTCACCATGTCCCTCAACTGACTTCCATAGCCTCACCATGTCCCTCAACTGACTCCCAGAGCCTCCCATGTCCTGCAACAGACCCTTATAGACTCCCCATGTCCTGCAATAGACCCCTATAGCCTGCCCATGTCCTGCAAAAGCCCCCTTTAGCCCTCCGTGTCCTGCAGTAGACCCCTATAGCCTACCCATGTCCTGCAATAGACTTCTATAGTCTCCCTATATCCAGCAACAGATCCCCAGACACTCCCCATGTCCAGTAACAGACCCCATAACCTCCACATGTCCTGCAACAGACACCCATAGCCTCACCATGTCCTGCAAAAGACCCCCAAAGCCTCTCCATGTCCTGCAATAGACCCCCATAGTCTTCCCATGTCATGCAACAGACCCCCATAGCCTCCCCATGTCCAGCAACAGACTCCTATAGCCTCCCCATGTCCTTCAAAAGACTCCCGTAGCCTCCCCATGTCCTGCAATAGACCCCCATAGCCTTTCCATGTCCTGGAATGTACCCCTATAGCCTCCCCATGTCCTGCAATATACCCCTATAAACAAACCAAGGTCAACCATAAGGCGCTAAACGGACCACGGTACCTGAACATGTTGAATCCCTTTTTTTCGGCACCTTGCGCTTTACTCCCCCATTCCTTGCGATTTTGTATACTTCTATGCTTTACTTATTATGCCTAATCACTCATTTTGTTCTCCTGTTTCTTAATAGACCCCTATAGCCTCCCCATGTCCTGGAATGGACCCCTATAGCCTCCCCATGTCATGCAAAAGACCCTTATAGCCTCCCCATGTCCTGGAATGGACCCCTATAGCCTCCCCATGTCCTGGAATGGACCCCTATAGCCTCCCCATGTCGTGCAATAGACCCCTATAGCCTCCCCATGTCGTGTAATAGACCCTTATAGCCTCCCCATGTCCTGGAATGGACCCCTATAGCCTCCCCATGTCCTGCAATAGACCCCTATAGCCTCCCCATGTCGTGTAATAGACCCCTATAGCCTCCCCATGTCCTGGAATGGACCCCTATAGTCTCCCCATGTCGTGCAATAGACCCCTATAGCCTCCCCATGTCCTGCAATAGACCCCTATAGCCTCCCCATGTCCTGCAATAGACCCCTAGAGCCTCCCCATGTCCTGCAATAGACCCCTATAGTCTCCCCAAGTCCTGCAATAGACCCCTATAGCCTCCCCATGTCCTGCAATAGACCCCTATAGTCTCCCCATGTCCTGTCTGACATCTCATACACCTTAAAAAAAACACACATTCACCTTGCTCCTGTTCCTCCGGTGCTGTGCCTCTTCTCATGTCTCGATGCACTGACGCGATGACGTCATTGCGTCAGCTGCTTCACACGCTGATTGGCGGAGGAAGGGGCTGGAGGTCCCTCCTCTACCAATGCAGTCAGCGGCTCAGTGGCTTGCAGGTGGAGACAGGGTCAGGTGGCGATGAAAGCGAGTGGGCTGGCATGGTGCGGTCCGTGGGCCTCTGCTTCAGCCCTACGGCTATCTCAGTCCACAGGCCGGACTGGAACAGTCAGAGGGCCGGATGTGACCCGCGGGCTCCACTTTGCCCAGTTCTGCTCTACTCTGTGTAATGGGAACCTGGCAGAACATTTTTACATATAGAAGTAGTGGTAGGACCAGGGACATACAAAGAAATCATGGGGCCTCATAGCAGAAGTTCTAATTGCCCCCCCAACTGAAATAAATAAATAAATAATTGTCGGGGTGACAGAAGAGCAGATCTCACAACTTTCCAGCCTTTACATTGTAATTTTCCTCCAGCTGAAGTCATAGATTGCTCTTTCATTGCCCCCATATAGTATGATGCCAACAAAAGTGCCCACTAAATACAGTATGATTCCTCCATGGTGCATTCCTCCACATTAGCCTCCACATGCACAGTATAATGACCCTACTGTACACCCCCTCAACTCCCGACACAAAGTATGGTGACCCCAACACAGTATGATCCCCCAACTGTGACCCTCACACTGCATTCTATGCAGTATAATGGCCCCCATACCTCACCACACCATAAAATGGCCCCCGCTAGCCCTCCAAACAGTATAAAGGCAACACACAGCCCTTCACACAGTAAGATGGACCCTACACAAATCTTCACACCGTATAATTGCTTGCATACAGTATAATGCCCCGACATAACCCTCCAAATATTATAATGGCCCCACATAACCCTTCAAATATCATAATGGTCTCCCATGGTCTTCCATGCAATATAATGCACCCCCCATGGTCCTCCATGCAATATAATGCACCCCCCATGGTCCTTCATGCAATATAATGCACCCTCCATGGTCCTCCATGTAATATACGAGTGCACCCCCCATGGTCCTCCACGCAATATAATGCACCCCCATGGTCCTCCACGCAATATACTGCACCCCATATGGTCCTCCATGCAATATAATGCACCCCCATAGTCCTCCATGCAATATACTGCACCCCATATGGTCCTCCATGCAATATCATGAACCTCCCATGGTCATCCCCGCAATATTATGCACCCCTCATGGTCCTCCACAAAATATAATGCACCCCCATAGTCCTCCATGCAATATACTGCACCCCATATGGTCCTCCATGCAATATAATGCACCCTCCATGGTTCTTCATGCAATATAATGCACCCTCCATGGTCCTCCATGTAATATACGAGTGTACCCCCCATGGTCCTCCACATAATATAATGCACCCCCATGGTCCTTTACACAATATAATGCACCCCCATAGTCCTAAATGCAATATACTACACCCCATATGGTCCTTCATGCAATATCATGCACCTCCCATGGTCATCCCCGCAATATTATACACCCCTCATGGTCCTCCACAAAATATAATGCATTCCCCATCGTCCTTCATGCAATATAATGCACCCCCATGGTCCTCCATGCAATATAATGCACCCCCATGGTCCTCCATGCAATATAATGCACCCCTCATGGTACTCCTCACAATATATTGCAGCCCCCATAGGGCATAGCGCAGCCCCCATAAGGTACAGTGCAGCTCCTATAGGGCTTAGTGCAGCCCAATGTGGTTGCTGACACTGGGGCCCACCAGCTCACGGGTCCCATAGCAGTCACGTGGCCTGCCGCCGCTGAGTATTACGGTATAGGCCATTGTCCCCTAATAATAATTAATTGTTTTCAGAAATCCAATGTGCCAGTCAGGAGAAATCTAATGTAGAAGCCATATACAAATCAGGATGGAAGTGCACTGGGGGCGTGGAAGAGAAATCGGATTGCAGTGACACGCCCCCAGTACACTTCCAGGCTAATTTACATATGGCTCCTATGTTTCAGCTCTCTTCTCATCACTCACATGTGCAGCGAGGGTGGGGCGTTCCTCATAAATGTGATGATTGGGGTTCTCAATCATTTACATTACATTTATATATGGATGCCCCATACATTCCCATATTAGAGTCCCCATATAACGAGTATTAATCCCATTCACAGATGTCTTGTCATTTCCCCGTTATATCGCTGTATTATCTATGTAGGATTAATATCGTCTAATACATTTTATCTCTTCATCATTTATCACTATTTTAGTTCCATCTGCGCTGATGAATCCTGACAGTGGAATCTGTGAGATCCCGGAGATCCAGGAATCCGCCGGTGTAAGTATCATAGAGGGGGACGTCTGTGTATCACCAGATCATGGGGTGTGAATGACCCAACCAGTATTATCCCCCATATAACCAGGGGTTGTCTCTGTTCTAAGTGTAGATGACACTAATGTGTTAGTCAACTGCATTTATATTAAAAGGAATCTGTCACCAGGTTTATGCTATTTCATCAGAGAGTAGCATGATGTAGGGACAGAGACCCTGATTCCAACGATATATCACTTACTTTACTGGGTGCAGCAGTTGTAATAAAATCACTGTTTTATCCGCTGTAGATCTAGCAGTGCTCTGAATGCTGAGCCCTGTATAACCCCGCCCACACTACTGATTGGCAGCTTTCTGTGTACACTGTGCATAGGCTGAAAGCTGCTAATTAGTGGTGGAGGCAGGGTTACAGAGCAATAGGACTACATGGCACGAGACACATATTCCTGTAGTGATAATCTCCTGCTGATCAAAAACTGATTTTATGGAAACTACAGCACACAGCCTAGTAAGTAACACATCGTTGGGATCAGGGTTTCTGCCCCTACATCATGCTACTTCCAGATTACATAGCACAATCCTGCTGACAGATTCCCAGTAAGTTCTTCTCTGTGTGATCTCTCGTGTTATCCAGCACTTTACAATGATACCGGTGTATAGAGGACCCCCTTATATTACATCCGTGTCTGCGGAGCGTCCGGCTTTTATCCTCCCTACATCGGATCAGTGTAAATCAGCTGGGACTTAATATAGGGGGAGACATTTCTGCATCTGGAGCTTTTTTCCTCACTATCATTTCTTATTCCTTTATAGAGCGTGATCGAATCATCATTGATCCCGGCAGGAAAGCCGCATATGAGCGACTATGAAACTTCCAAACTGATCAGCAGCGGAGCTTTTGGGTGAGATTTCTGTTACCATAATCCACATTTCTCAGGGTTCCCTATGACAATACTTCTGCCTCTGTGCTCTGCGATTCAGTGTTATCATAGGGCAGTGGTGGCAAAAATATGGCACGCAGAGCCCTCCCGGTGGGCATGAGCTCCATGTCCTCAGCACTGCCGCCACCACCATCACTCTCCTCAGGCTGCGCACCATCCCCCCTCTCACTAGCGCCGCGGCCACTCTCCTCTGCACATACGCCCTGATTATACAGTATGGAACACTATGCAGGGCCATTATACTGTACGGAGAAGTATGCGGGGTCATTATACTGTATGGAGGACTATGTGGGGCCATTATACAATATGGAGGACCATGCGGGGCCATTATACTGTATGAAGGACTATGTGGGGCCATTATGCTGTATGGAGAAGTATGCGGGGCCATTATACTTTATGGAGGACTATGTGGGGCCATTATACAATATGGAGGACTATGCAGGGCCATTATACTGTATGGAGGACTATGCAGGGCCATTATACTGTATGGAGGACTATGTGGGGCCATTATACTGTATGGAGGACTAAGTGGGGCCCATTACACTGTAGGAAGGACCATGTGGGGGCCATTATACTGTAGGAAGGACCATGTGGGGGCCCATTATTCTGTATGTAGGACTATGTGGGGCCCTTTATTCTGTATGGAGGACTATGTGGTGCTCATAATACTGTATGAAGGCCTATGTGGGGCCCATTACACTGTATGGAGGACTATGTGGGGGCCATTATACTGTAGGAAGGACCATGTAGGGGCCCATTATTCTGTATGGAGGACTATGTGGGGCCCATTATTCTGTATTGAGGACTATAATGTGCTCATAATACTGTATGAAGGACTATATGGGGCAATTATACTGTATAGAGGACTATGTGGGGCCATTATACTGTATGGAGGACTATGTGGGCACATTACACTGTATGGAGAACTATGTGGGGCCATTACACTGTATGGAGGACTATGTGGTCCCATTATTCTGTATGGAGGACTATGTGGGGACCCATTACACTGTATGGAGGACTATGTGGGGGCCATTATATTGTTGGAAGGACCATGTTAAGGCCCATAATTCTGTATGGAGGACTATGTGGAGCCCATTATTCTGTATGGAGTACTATGTGGTGCTCATAATACTATATCAAGGACTATGTGAGGCCATTATACTGTATGGAGGACTACGTGGGGCCTTTATACTGTATGGAGGACTCTGTGGGGCCATTATACTGTATGGAGGACAATGTGGGTCCATTACACTGTATGGAGGACTTTGTGAGGTCATTACACTGTATGGAGGACTATGTTGGCCCATTATACTGTAAGGAGGACTATGTGGGGCCCATTACACTGTATGGGAGCTATGTGGGCCCATTATTCTGTATGAAGGATTGTGTGGGGCCCATTACACTATATGGAGGACTATGTGGGCCCATTACACTGTTTGGAGGACTTTGTGAGGTCATTACTAGAGATGAGCGGTGTTCGACTAGAACTGTTCGCCAATCTCAAATTCGAGCTGTTTTGGGCGGTGTTCGAGTTGTTCGACGAACCCGAACGATTTGCAAAAAATTCGGCTGTTCGAGGTTATGTTCGATAACTGTTCGTGCACCAAAAGCGTGTCCTGCATGTCTGGTGCTATTTAGAGCACCAATCATGCAGGGATTGTCTGCCACTCACTGTAATGCCACAGCCATGGTGGTTGTGGCATTACAGTGATTGCCCAAATCGATGGGAACAGTGCCAACAGTGAAACATGAAAAGCCGGCAATTCAGCAGCGGCATACACCGGTACCCGACAATTTAGAACCGAAAGAATAGAGCTTCACACATAGATTAGATAGATATAAACATGTCAGCCACATATATACGAAGTACAGTGAAAGTGCTGCTTACTGTACTTGTCATTTAGCGTAAAGGATTTATCAAAAAAAATAATAGTGTTTTCATGCACCGTCTCTTTAAAAAAGCCAGCCAGCAATTCAGCAGCGGTACCCGACAATTTAGAATAGAAGGAATAGAGAATCACACATAGATTAGATAGATAGAAACATGTCAGTCACATATATATGAAGTACAGTGACAGTGTTGATTACTGTACTTGTCATTTAGTGTAAAGGATTTATCAAAAAAAATAATAGTGTTTTCATGCACCGTCTCTTTAAAAAAGCCGGCCGGCAATTCAGCATCTGTACCCAACAATTTAGAATAGAAGGAATAGAGAATCACACATAGATTAGATAGATAGAAACATGTCAGTCACATATATATGAAGTACAGTGACAGTGTTGCTTACTGTACTTGTCATTTAGTGTAAAGGATTTATTAGAAAAAATAATAGTGTTTTCATGCACCGTCTCTTTAAGAAAGCCGGCCAGCAATTCAGCAGCGGTACCCGACAATTTAGAATAGAAGGAATAGAGAATCACACATAGATTAGATAGATAGAAACATGTCAGTCACATATATATGAAGTACAGTGACAGTGTTGATTACTGTACTTGTCATTTAGTGTAAAGGATTTATCAAAAAAAATAATAGTGTTTTCATGCACCGTCTCTTTAAGAAAGCCGGCCGGCAATTCAGCATCTGTACCCAACAATTTAGAATAGAAGGAATAGAGAATCACACATAGATTAGATAGATAGAAACATGTCAGTCACATATATATGAAGTACAGTGACAGTGTTGCTTACTGTACTTGTCATTTAGTGTAAAGGATTTATTAAAAAAAATAATAGTGTTTTCATGCACCGTCTCTTTAAGAAAGCCGGCCGGCAATTCAGCATCTGTACCCAACAATTTAGAATAGAAGGAATAGAGAATCACACATAGATTAGATAGATAGAAACATGTCAGTCACATATATATGAAGTACAGTGATAGTGTTGGTTACTGTACTTGTCATTTAGTATTAAAATAAAGGATTTATTATTAAAAAAATTGGCATGGGGTTCCCCTTAATTTTAGGCTCTAGCGGAGGTTAAGCAGACAGCTGGGGCAGATGTTTGAAGCCTGGGAAGGGGGTAATACCCACGGAGCTTCCCAGGCTACTAATATCAGCCCCCAGCTGAATACATAGCCTTTACTAGCTATTAAAATGGGGGACCCCCCCCAAAAAATGACGTGGGGTTCCCCCTAATTTAATAGCTAGCAAAGGCTAGGCAGACAGCTGGGGGCTGATATTAATAGCCCAGGAAGGGTGCCATGAATATTGGCCCCCTCCCAGGCTAGAAACACCAGCCGTCAGCCGCCCCAGAAATGGCGCATTCATAGGATGCGCCAATTCTGGCACTTAGCCTCGCTCTTCCATGCTGCCCTGGTGCGGTGGCAGGGGGTAATAGGGCTGGGGTTGATGTCAGCTTATAATGCCAGCTGACATCAAGCCCAGGTTAGTAATGGAGAGGCGTCTATAAGACACCCCCATTACTAACCCCATAGTCAAAGTTAAAAAAAACACAAACACCCAGAATAAAGTCCTTTAATTGAAATAAAGACACAATTCTTTATTGTTCTAAATTAAACCATACTTACCGTCACGCCCATTCCAGCTGAAGCCAACGATCTCCTGTAATAAAAATAAAATAATAAAGCAACCTCATCCTTACCTTTCCATGATTCCCACGACAGCTTCAGCTCTGCTACATCGAGATGACAGGCTGGACCGCAGCAGAACGCCGCCATCCAGCCTGTCATCCCGCAGACACTGAGAAGAGCAGGCTTGCTTGCGCTCCACATTGTCTCTCTGTGACGGCATAAAGATGAGCCGAGGTCATGTCCAATGAACTCGGCTCACCTCATGCACGTCACTTACAGCGTGGGAGAATTCTCCTGCACTCAGCACTTCAGCGTGGGAGAATTCTCACGCTGAAGCGCTGAGTGCAGGAGAATTCTCCCACGCTGTCAGTGACGTGCAGGAGGTGAGCTGAGTTCATTGGACATGAGCTCACCTTATGCACGTCACTGACAGCGTGGGAAAATTCTCCTGCACTCAGCGCTTCAGCGTGGGAGAATTCTCACGCTGAAGCGCTGAGTGCAGGAGAATTCTCCCACGCTGTCAGTGACGTGCAGGAGGTGAGCTGAGTTCATTGGACATGAGCTCACCTTATGCACGTCACTGACAGCGTGGGAGAATTCTCCTGCACTCAGCGCTTCAGCGTGAGAATTTTCCCACGCTGTCAGTGACGTGCATGAGGTGCGCCGAGTTCATTGGACATGAACTCGTCTCATCTTTATGCCGTCACAGCCAGACACTGCAGAGCGCAAGCATGCCTGCGCTTCTCAGTGTCTGCGAGATGACAGGCTGGATGGCAGCGTTCTGCTGCGGTCCAGCCTGTCATCTCGATGTAGCAGAGCTGAAGCTGTCGTGGGAACCATGGAAAGGTAAGGATGATGTTGCTTTATTATTTTTCTTTTATTGCAGGAGATCGTTGGCTTCAGCTGGAATGGGCGTGATGGTAAGTATGGTTTAATTTAGAACAATAAAGAATTGTGTGTTTATTTCAATTAAAGGACTTTATTCTGGGTGTTTGTGTTTTCTTTTAACTTTGACTATGGGGTTAGTAATGAGGGTGTCTTATAGACGCCTCTCCATTACTAACCTGGGCTTGATGTCAGCTGGCATTATAAGCTGACATCAACCCCAGCCCTATTACCCCCTGCCACCGCTACAGGGCAGCGTGGAAGAGCGAGGCTAAGTGCCAGAATTGGCGCATCCTATGAATGCGCCATTTCTGGGGCGGCTGACGGCTGGTGTTTCTAGCCTGGGAGGGGGCCAATATTCATGGCACCCTTCCTGGGCTATTAATATCAGCCCCCAGCTGTCTGCCTAGCCTTTGCTAGCTATTAAATTAGGGGGGACCCCACGTCATTTTTTTGGGGGGGGGTCCCCCATTTTAATAGCTAGTAAAGGCTATGTATTCAGCTGGGGGCTCATATTAGTTGCCTGGGAAGCTCCGTGGGTATTACCCCCTTCCCAGGCTTCAAACATCTGCCCCAGCTGTCTGCTTAACCTCCGCTAGAGACTAAAATTAAGGGGAACCCCACGCCAATTTTTTTTAATAATAAATCCTTTATTTTAATACTAAATGACAAGTACAGTAACCAACACTATCACTGTACTTCATATATATGTGACTGACATGTTTCTATCTATCTAATCTATGTGTGAAGCTCTATTCTGTCTGTTATAAATTGTCGGGTACAGATGCTGAATTGCCGGCCGGCTTTTTTAAAGAGACGGTGCATGAAAACACTATTATATTTTATAATAAATCCTTTACACTAAATGACAAGTACAGTAAGCAACACTGTCACTGTACTTCATATATATGTGACTGACATGTTTCTATCTATCTAATCTATGTGTGAGGCTCTATTCCTTCTTGTCTAAATTGTCGGGTACCGGTGTATGCCGCTGCTGAATTGCCGGCCGGCTTTTTTAAAGAGAGCGTCTTCTGAGCAGTTTGTCAGCTTTTGGACACCTTTGAAGGTGTTTTCTATGTGTTTCTATGTGTTTTTGTTTGCCTGCCATTGGTTTTAACGGTGTTCGACGGTGTTCTAAGGTGTTCGACGAACAGTTCGACGAACAGTTCCTCGAACATCCCGGTGTTCGACGAACCGAACCGAACCCGAACACTACGGGGGTGGCTCAACACTAGTCATTACACTGTATGGAGGACTATGTTGGCCCATTATACTGTAAGGAGGACTATGTGGGGCCCATTACACTGTATGGGAGCTATGTGGGCCCATTATTCTGTATGAAGGATTGTGTGGGGCCCATTACACTATATGGAGGACTATGTGGGCCCATTACACTGTATGGAGGACTTTGTGGGGTCATTACACTGTATGGAGGACTATGTTGGCCCATTATACTGTAAGGAGGACTATGTGGGGCCCATTACACTGTATGGAGGACTATGTTGGCCCATTATTCAGTATGGAGGATTGTGTGGGGCCCATTACACTATATGGAGGACTATGTGGGCCCATTATACTGTAGGAAGGACTATGTGGGGCCATTATTCTGTATGGAGGACTATGTGGTCCCATTATACTGTATCGAAGGACTATGTGGGGCCTATTACTCTGTATGGAGGACTATGTGGGGCCCATTACACTATATGAAGGACTATGTGAGCCCATTACACTGTATGGAGGACAATGTGGTCCCTTTATACTGTAAGGAGGACTATGTGGGGCCCATTATACTGTATGGAGGACTATGTGGTCTCTTTATACTGTAAGGAGGACTGTGTGGGGCCTATTATACTGTATGGAGGACTATGTGGGGCCCATTATACTGTATGGAGGACTATGTGGGGCCCATTATACTGTATAGAGGGCTGCTTGGGGCCATTATACTATATGGAGGGCTGTGTTTGGTTATTACAGCTGGAGAATCATACTGTGATGGGGTCACAATCATACTGTGATGGGGTCACCAGGGATTGATGGGGAGGGGGGTACAGTAGAGTCATCATACTGTGCATGTGGAGGAATTCACTGTGGGGGTTTCATACTGTGTTTGGGGGCACTTTTGTTTGCATCATACTTTATTATCTGTTTTATTCAAGTTTTTTTATCCTTTGTTATTACATATTTACATTAGACCTTTGGGCCATATGCTTTTTACTGCTCTTACATAACATATTACATTATTACAATATATTTCCAAAAGTTAATAGTTTTATTTGATAAGGAAAAACTTCCTTAATTGTAGACATTTTTTAACAAATATAAAGGTTGGCCCGTGATTTTGTCCAAGCTTTTAATTTTGGCCCTCTGTATATTAAAGTTTAACATCCCTGGCTTAAAGGGTTATTCTCATCATGATAAAGGGTTACAGATACAAAGGTTGTAAAAAAAACGATTTTGCAACTTTAGTTTTGAATAAAAATCCTCTCCATTCTCAAGAACAGTCCTCCTCTGCAATCGATGGCTAGTATCTTAGGCTTGGAGTGCAGCGCTTACAAACTCTTTGCTATAGACTCTATAGCGCGCTAATATAGGAGTTGTTTTTCTAAACTAAAACCTCAGGATTCAGGTTAAATTGCCGTGTTGGCACTTTGCAATAAATAAGTGGGTTTTGGATTGCAGTTTGGGCACTCGGTCTCTAAAAGGTTCTCCATCACTGTCATAGGAAAACGGTACAAGTCCACACCACTGTCCACATCTAAATGTCACTATTCAGGTCAGTTATATACAGTTGAGCAAACTGATCTGTAACAAATCAAACTCTAAGGAAAGGGATTAAAATAATATAATACATTACATTTGCCTGTCCTGGACCCTCATCTGTCCTTATGCTGCCACCTGCACCAGAGCTTTCCTGCTCTCCGCTCCAGTCTTCTTATTTTTTTGGGCGCCATGATGGAGCTGATAAGAGTTATTGGCTTCACATGGTCACGAGAGGGGTGACATGATATGGGCGTCAATGACATCTGCACCCAACACCCTTCACCATAACCATGTGAGTCCAATCACTGGCCTCAGCAGCAGAACGGAGCACCAGAACAACCACAGACTGGCACAGAGGACGGAAGACTGCAGTGATGGGCCAGTGAGGGCCTAGGACAGGTGGGTATAATGTGATTAATTGCATTTTAACTTCTTCCCTCCCCTTTATTATGCCTTGGGGTGTGGAGAGAGCTTAACAACCATCTTCTTACGGCAATTGGAGGACTTTTGGAACAATTTTTATTTGGACTGAATCGTATCTACTGGTCAATTATAGCGAATCTGCCCAAGAAGAATTTCAGTAGATTCTCTCACCTGTAATGTGACCTGGGTGAGGGCTCCGGCAGACATGGCATTGTGGAGACCTCCCATAGGTGATCTATGTAGTGTCTCATGTATTTCTAGATGTGGATTTCTAGTGATGACGGGACTTCTAGTAATCATCATTAGTGCAGAAGATCATATAATGACTTCTATATACAGACTGTAATAAGGATTTATTATAACACTTGGATTCTCCTTCTCTCTAGTGCCGTCTACTTAGTGCACCATAAAGACTCACAAGAGATCTTTGCTATGAAGAAAATGGCCAAGCGGAATCTGGTTACTCCGAATAGAGTGGAAAAGGCCTTTCTGGAGAGGGACATCCTGACATTCGCTGATTGTCCCTTTGTGGTCTCCATGCTCTGCTCTTTCCCTACAAGATCTCACCTGTGTATGGTCATGGAGTATGTAGGAGGTAGGACACGTACATTGTATTATATTCAGCCCATGTCTGCTTACCTTTTATCACCACTCATAAAATTAGAATTTTTTAACGTGAATGGTTACATCCTCACACAGCATTTACTATAGGTTATCTATTACCAAGATGCCCGGAAAGTCATTGATCTGTGTGATCTCCCTGTATGTCCGCACTGAGCACATCAGTATCTCCAGCTGTAGACAAGATGTTATTTATGTTATTAGTTACATGGACGATGTTTCACCATGACTTCAGACTAATATTATGTCAACTATACATTATATCTTTATATATTCTCTCCTGCCCCAATGTCTCCTCTCAGTTCTCATTATACATTATGGTGATCCGCTGTATAAACCACTTACCTGTCATATTTTCTTTCTTCTATAGGTGGAGACTGCAGGACCCTCCTAAGAACCAGGGGTCCTTTACCTGTCCCCTTGGCCCGCTTATACTTTGCAGAAGTGGTTGTTGCTGTAGAATACCTCCATAGTTATGGTGTGGTGCACAGGGACTTGAAGCCAGAGAAGTAAGTGTCCCCTGTAGTATAACAAAAGGGGGAAATTTATCCTTTATCATCTCACGGTCTATGAAGCTAAAACCATCTTCCCTTTCACAGCCTCCTGATAACATCTACTGGACATATTAAAGTCACCGATTTTGGGCTTTCAAAAGTTGGTGTCATGATACCAAACACCAACATCTACAAGCAAATAGCGGAGGATATCGCCAGAGAGTTCCTGAACCGTGAGGTCAGCAGTACTTACAGGAACTTAGCTTGTTCTGTACAAATATCATCACCCTATGGTCTCTTCTATGTGTTCTTCATTTTTAAAGAACTTTTCCACTGATATTCTAACTTCTGTCATTCTGTTTTTATGTCGAAAACTTGGCAAAATAATAATTTAATCAATTTTCATCTCTAACCTCTGTTGGTTTCCAGGACTGTGGCACCCCGTTATACAAAGCCCCAGAGATCATCCTGAAGAAAGGCTACGGTAGACCTGTTGACTGGTGGTCAATGGGGATCATCCTACATGAATTTCTCCTGGGATACGTACCATTTCGTGGGGGTTCTGTAACTGAGCTTTATAAAAGTATTGTCATTGGTAAGTAGATTGATTCAGTCATTGCTTTGACTGGTTACATTAGTTTAGTTTTTTCCTTTGCTTTATCTTATAGTCCAGTAAAGAGGTTTTATGTTCTGTAATTTTCTACATAACAGGAGACATAATTTGGAATTGTGATCGTGCTCCTCCACCTGATGCTCGGACCCTCATCACAGAGCTGCTCATAACAAATCCTGTGCATAGACTTGGGACAGGTAACAGATATAATAATATTATATTTCCTTATTACACTGAGGACATATCACAAATGTACATGAGGATCGGCACTTGTCTACCAGCTCGTGCATTTCTAGTGCTTTAGTCTATTTCTTACATGTCGGCTCAGTTATATAATTAGTTCAGATTAAGATACACCATTTAGATATGGAGCAGTTTCTGACAATATCCACATCATCTTTGTTTTTCTTTATTCAGGAGGAGTATTTCAGATCAAGGGTCATCCCTTCTTAAGTGACTTAGACTTTAATAACCTTTTAAGTCAAAAGCCGGTGTATGTTCCTAAGCTCACATCAGATGTGGACACCAGCTTATTTATCAGTAAGTAGAAGGCGTCATCTAGACTAAGCGGCTGTTTGTCTCGTTTTCCTTAATATGTAACAATCGATACCCATTAATATTAATGATAAATGGTGACTGTATTATATTGACAATCTCTAATAGCACTTTATTATCTATGTCTTGTAGATCATTATGATATAAACAAACATCTGGTCTCAGAGCGCACAAGTGAGGACAATGAGAGCCTTGACTTCCACAATTTTACATCATCTTCTGAACGGTTTTCTAAAGTAAGTATGTGATTAATAAATCCAAAATATGTATAAAAAACACGTAATAGTAAACATTAAATTATTTCATATTTTATTGTTTCCACATTTAGCTCTGTACCACTGCTACCAGGACAATGGACAATGAGGATCCCAAGTCCTCTCCAGAGTATACCGTAGAATCCGGCACAAACATCTCAGAAATGTGAGTAGATTATGGGGCCACTACTGGGAGCTTCAGGATGATATATGTGCACAACACCAAATATAGGACATGAATACCATATTATCAAATTCAGCATCCACAACCCCATGATGAGCGGTAATTGTGCTTTTGCCTTTAGAAACTGCTGGTGATAACAGTCTATAATTGCGGCCGGTCATGCATTTTTAGTGCTGCACATATTGTGGTAGAGATGTAGTATTCCATGCCAGCCATGCTTAGCATCTGATTTCCGCCCGGCTCTATAGAAGGTAGTTTTGAGCAGGAAACCTTCCCCATTATGACAGTCATACATCCTATTAGGCCCTATTGTCCATGTTCTTATACTGAGAAAACCACTTTTATACTGCATTTAATTCTGATTTACACATTTATTTTCTTTCAAACAGGCAGAAAGATTCTGTTCCTCTATCTGATAGAGACAATGCTATTAGCAGCTTGCCATCCTCGTCCCCATTGTCAGGTATGTACATGTCTACAGCACAAACAATGTGAATGTTGACCTTAAGGCTATGTGCCCACGATGCAGAAATGCTCAGGATTTTTTACTGAGCGTTTCTGCATCTCCCTGGCAGAAAAAAACGCATACGGATTGTACATGCGTTTTCCTGCGAGGGACATGCGGAAATGGAGCATTATTCACTGACATTTCCGCATGCGGATTGACAAGCGCTTTCCAAGCGATTATCATCACTTGGAAAGTGCTTGTGACAACTAAGTCACACTATATAAATCTATGCAAACGGCATGGATTTATATAGTGTGACCCGAGAGAGTGGTTAAAAATAAAAAATAAATGTGTACTTACCCTCCGATGGCTCCCAGTGTCCTGCTTTACACTCCGTTCTCCCTTGCCTGCAGTGGTGGATTGAAAGACCTGTCGACGTCAGCGTCGCGTGACCCGTCACATGACTCTGACGTCAGCGCAGGTCCTTCAATCCACCGCGAAGTGCCGGGAAGCAAGGAGGAGCGCACCTCTGGCCGCCGGAAGGTAAATATACATTTATTTTTTATTTTATTCTTTTTTTACAGATTTTTTAAAGGTACCTGGGTCCGGAGGAGAGTCTCCTCTCCTCTACACCCGGGTACTATCCGCACATTAGAACACGCCAATTACACAAGTACAGATGCAGTCTTGTGGAATTGGCGCGTTCTAATGCAAGTCAATGGCGGCGAAAACGCAGCACTTCCGCAAAATAATTGCATTTTTTTCCGCAATGATAATCCGCAGCGGAAATTTCCGCAGCATGTGCACAGCACATGCGGATTATCATTGGGGAACATTGCTGCCCTTCTACCATTTTTATTGCGTTTCTGCAGCTGCAAAAACGTTGCAGAAACGCATTAAAAACGCATCGTGGGCACACAGCCTAAGGCTCAAATATTTCCACATGGTTTTTCTGTAGTAGTTCTCCTATGTTGTCTATGTTTCCTGGATCCCAATTATGTTGCCCATGGCCCATACTCTATCTCTGTTTCCTTACATTGTGTACAGAAGTTTTTTTCATGGTTTCTGTGAGATACATTGTAGCATCCAATAACCTGCATCATCATAAGGAGACATTGTCTCCTATTATAAAATATCGCTCATCAATGATGTACTACATGGCGGCAGACAGGGCGCTTACTTCTCTATGTTAGTGATACATCTAATGCCCCTCAGATGAGGTTATGCACATTATATAGGACTTATTCTGCCCTATTATGATGTAATAGCAGATTATCAGGACTATAGGAGATAGGACTATATACAGGAGACTAAGCAGGTCCCATAGGAATATGTCGTTACTGAGGTTTTTTTTTTTACTTTCTGATCAGAATTTCCAGCTCAGGAGGAAAGAAAATCTTCAATAAATCTGAGTAAAGAGCAAGAAAAATCTGAAAATGTAGAAAAGGGGAATAAGAGACGAGGTAAGTGTGAGAATCAGCTCAATGTTGTGTGATGTCGGTCAGTGAGAATAATTCATGCGGAGCAGATGTCATCTGTCAGTGATGGATTGTCACATGTATGATGGCTGACAATGATCCCTGACCTCTGTATGATAAGATTCCTCTGCCGTCCGGCCACAGTGACCGCACAGCAGTATCATGTAATATGGAGTCCCATTACTTAAATTATAATTACTTCTCTTCTCATAGGTTCCATCTTCCGCCGGATCTTATCATCCTGCCGGCATGGATTATCCAGGGCTGCTCGTGTATTTGCATGCTGTTACTGTTGCCCTAAAACCATCTGAAAAACAGGAAACCTCCGCATCTAGTGACTTGAAGCCCAGCAGATCTACCATCACTGCTGGAGCTGTATAGAAGGACCATCACCATCTACCTGTGGCTTTCTGACTGGTCCATCCCTACCTGGACATGTTTCAGTAACGCCTCTGTCACCAGGCTCCGCGGTATTCATACTGATCATCTGATTGGCTTTTACTGATCACCTGGTATCTGACCCCGGCAGTCCTCCTGACTATGATTTTGGCTATTGATTCTATTCCTTGTCCCTCCCTCATTCTTCTATCCTATTATTAATTGAAATAAAACAAAATTTAATTTAAAAAACAAACTTTTAGGTTTACTGAAATTTATTTTGCATTCGTCAAACTTAACTATGCATTTTGTTAACTGATAAAAAATCTCTACATATACAGATACCGGCTGGTGGCCGGTTCATGCAGCCTTATACTATATGTATATCCTTATTTATTCTAAAGGTGGCCGGACCATATACTACAAACATTACCTTTTGTGTCCAACATTTTACTTATGAGTTGTAAACTTGTGAGCAGGGCCCGCACCTCCTCTTGTAGGAATTGAACTATATGGTACTTTGTAATGTCTGACATTGTACATGTAACCTCTGAATTGTAAAACATCGTGGAATAATACAATTATTATTTTATATTTTCATTATTATTAATATATATAATACCTAATATTTGTATTTGTATTTTTATGACATTTATCAATTAAAATGTTTTAGTCTGTTTTTCCTTACATTTTTTCCAAGACTCTCTATAGAGTGTGGTGATTATGTGTCAAGGGGTAAACATAAGGCTATGGATGTGCCTGATACTCAGGGGTCGTTTACTGTAAGCCTTTTGTCTATGGCGTTACACCCTCACATAGTAGTCCTAACCAGACCGTTAGACCGGCACCATCCTCTTCCCCCTCTAAACTGTGGATTGAGATGGTATTTGCAGTGACTTTTTGACAACACTACTAAAACATACAATGACTCGCCCAGGGGATATGGGGGCTCGGTACCCGGGCCTTTACCTTCTTGGGATGTCACGGTGGTCAGCTACAGGGCCCGTACCCTGGGGTCACTCTTAAAAGGGGTTGTTGCTTGAAGGGATGATAAACGGTTTTGTCTCGTGACACCACCTGTGGTTCATGGTAATGGGTACCAGCGCTGCTAATGACCTCCGGGGGTGATGGGATGGCAGCTGAGATGTTTCTGCTCCCCACAGGTGGAGCGGGCCCCCGGGGCAGGGTTGATGGAAGGGATGCAGGTGAGAGGTGGCCCAGCCGGGTCAGGGGAGAATAACAGACACGCACACAGGGGATTCGCTTCAGTACCTTTACTGGTGTAGACAGCAGGTACGGTCCAGGGTACTTGGTAGGAAGGGTGCACTTCTGGACTCTTCCCAGTGAGCGAGTATAAGGCCTCCTTGTCTGTTTCTTCCTCTCTCTCTCTGAAGCTCCTGACCTGCTTGGAACTAGGCCTAGCTTCTGTACTCTCTCACCTGTCTGCTTGGTGGTAAGAACTTTCCTCTGGCTACCACTATCCCTAGATGCTGGGGCTTTCGTAGTTCCTAGTTCTTTGGATGGTTGCAGCTTCAGGTTGACCAGGGGTCTAGAATCCCCTTGGGCAGTGGCGGTCCTTTAATATCGTGCAGCTCACCTTGGATATCCTGGATCTCTTGACGTATCTCCCGTACCCAGTCGGACTCTTTGTGGATTAATTCAGGTGTAGTCACTTCAGAGCTCCGGACTGCGGCCTCGAGAACAGGAACCTCTTTCTCCAGGACCCTGGCTTCGGCCCGACCTCCAGGAAGGCCAGATCAGGCTCCTTTAGAATTAATCTCACGGAGGGGTCCTACAAGCCAGCAATCAGTTGGTCCCATAAAACTATGTCTAATGGCCCTAGTCCACAGTTCTCATCTCGAGCCTTCTTGACGATGTGGGCCATCACTTCCTGCAATGCATTAACATATTGACTTATAGTCTCATTTTTCCCTTGGATCTGCTGAAACAGCCGCAGGCGTAAGTGCCCTAGGTATGTTGTGTCACCGGGCATGTCCTCTAATATTTTTATCGCGGTACATCACAATCTGCCGGGCCTCCCCATCAAGGGTTAGGAGGGCCAGCTCAGCCTGTGCGAGACGGGTCAGGGGATACATGCGTAGCATACTTCTCAGTCTTTCTACCCAGTGACATAGCGACACGTTGCTCCCTGTAGGTAGGTGGCTGAGCATCACCCCAAGGGTATATACTCCCTGCTGGACTCGGCCGCCATCTCTGTATCTGAATGTTGCATCCTGCCGACTACGCCAAATGTAACACAGACGCCGGAATGCAACAAACAGAGATACAAGACGGGAACAGTCAGGAATATATAAAAACAATTCCTCCGCTGCTGCGGGCGTGTCTCTTGTCGCAGTCCTCTCTCAGCTCTTCTCGGCTTGACCGTCGACGGTAGTCTCTCACGCTAGGGGTAAAGGGATACAGACCTCGGCTCTTGACAGACGGTGTCGGGTCTCAGGAACTCAGTCTGTGTGGGGCCCAGGTCCTGACTCTGGGCCACACGTGCAGGGCTCAGGGCGCTTCTGTGGAGAGTCCAGAACTCTGATGCACCGCGCTGGGATCTGCTGTCCCTCTAGAACACGTCTGCTCCACTCTGCAGCCTGGCACAAAATCTCTCTGTGTCTTGGCGCACTGGACTTTTATATCCAGGAAATCCTTCTAGGAGGTCACCTGATCAGGTGCAGCATTTGAATCTCTTCTCCCTCCAACTCTTCTGATATAACTTGGTTCCGCCTTATTTTGTCTGGCCAGCAGATGGCAACCTTTCCTCATCTCTGGCACATCCTGTAAGAATCCTCCTTTATTGCATTCTACTACATATGACCAGACAGTCTGCACCGTGAATGCAGACACGACGCGCAGTGAACCCCCACTGTGCCGGGTACATGTCAACGGGTACCCGACAAAGGACCTCTTGGATTCGGGGAGCCTGGTGACACTGGAGCCTGGAGACACTTGTCCATGCGTCATTGGTTGCTGAGGACAGCCCAAATGGTCGGAAAGTCAGAGTTGTTTGTATACATGGTGACCTCCGAGAGTACCCGACAGCGGAGGTTACTTTTTCCACCCCGTGTAAAGAGATGAAACATGTGGTGGGAGTGGTGAAGACCCTTCCTTATGGGACTGTGTTGGGAAGAGACATGCCTCTGTTCTGGTCACTGTGGGAGAACAAAATTAACCCTCCCAGAGCAAATGTCATTCCGGGCGAAGAACCCCAAGATCCCGAGTCAGGGATACCTGCCGTAGGGGCAGCCAACCTAGGGACAGAGTGTAACTCTGATAGGTTTCCCCCAGAGGTATTGACAGGAGAGGTAGAGGAGACCCCGTCGATTCCAGAGCTGTAAGTGTCCCTTGGTATGTTTGGGACAGCTCAGCTCTAGGATCCCACTCTAACCTGGGCACGAGAAAGGGTGATAGAAATAAATGGGGTGCCTCAGGAACCGGGTGCAGAGGCGGTTTTTCCCTGCATGGCTGTCAACCAGAATTTGTTATATAGGATTGATAAAATCCGGGATGAAGTGGTGGAACAGCTCGTAGTGCCACAGTCATACCGTCGGGCTAGAGATGACCCACACACACATGCTGGCTGGTGGTCGGTTCATGCAGCCTTATATTTATATCCTTATTTATTCTAAAAGTGGCCGAACCATATACTACACTTAGGGGTAAACATAAGGCTATGGATGTGCCTGATACTCAAGAATCGTCTACTGTAAGCCTTTTGTCTATGGCGTTACACCCTCACATAGTAATCGTAACCAGACCGTTAGACTGGCACCATCATCTTCCCCTCTAAACTGTGCATAGAGTTGGTATTTGAACCGCATGGACCCTTTGAACCGCATGGCTGGCAAGAATTCAATTGTGACCTCTATTTCTGTTTTGAAATCCATTCTTCCACCCCAAGAACCCCAACCACCCATGTATTGACACTTATGAGAACCAGAAGGACAAGTGAGAAAAAGGATTCAAGTGAAGTATTGGATCACGCCTTGGAACGGCTGAAGACATCAGGCTTCCTTGGAAACATTGCATGTTGAATAATACATTCTACCAGACTGCCCAGATGGGCTGAGCCATATTGGCAGGCAGGTTCGCCATGAAGTACATCAGCTGCTCAAGCCCTCAATAGGTCCAGTAATCTCGTGTGAGGTACGGCAGAGGGTTGTGCTCCTGGAGGTCTATAATGGGCCTCACGGTGGCCAAACTTTCTGTCACAATGAGCCTCCTTCCCTCCCAATTGATACACGCACAACATTTCCACAATATATAAAAGGAAGAGGGATATAACAGTGGGAGATAGTTTGTTGCTGCACCAGATGCGAATCAGACCATTTGAGACCGGCTCCTGGACATAGGGCTGATGATGAATCCCAAATCTGCGCACATCAGAACGGGTAATGTGGAGAACAATGATTTGAAGAGTAGCTGCCTTTTTAAGAAGAGGATGAAGGTGGTGATGGTGGTTTGTGCAACTAATTCCCAATTATGAAGAAGCAGTGTTTACTTGAAAAGAACAGTCTCTTTACTAATGATAATGGGGCCTGTCAGTAGTTCTTACAATGTGCTACAAAATACAGTTTACACAGAAATCACAGTAGTTGCATGGAACACACTATACATCTGGTATCCCATAGAAATGTCCACTTTGTGGGATACCACATAGGCAGGGCCCTCGTCAGCATCCGGCGCACCCAGGCAAGTGACGGGGCCCAGAGCAGGCAGGGGGGCCCACTGTGGTCGCGCACCCCGCTGGGCAATGGGCGGAGGAGAGCGGTGTCAGCGCCCACCCTTCTCCACCGCTTGCTCAGGGCCCCAGCAGCCGGATACTTACCTCTCCCCGTGCCTCCGCAGATCTGCTGTCTTCCTGCTCTGTGCTCCCTGTAACATCTCAGGTCAGAGGGTGCGGTGATGTCTTTCCATCGCGCGCTCCCCTGAGCCGTCACAGGGAGCGCAGAGCGGGAAGACGCCGGCGACGCTGGAGTCCGGACACGAGCAGCTGCAGCAGGTGAGGAAGAGGGAGGTGAGTATTTGATTTTTTTTTTTTCAAATGTATGGAGGCATGGGGCATAATATGGGGGGGGGTAACATCCTACATGTGGCATAATATGGGGGGGGGTGACATCCTGCATGGGGAATTATAAAGAGAGGGGGGGTGACAGCCTGCATGGGGCATTATAGAGAGAGGAGGTGACATCCTGCATGGGACATTATAGAGAGAGGGGGTGACAGCCTGCATGGGGTCCTTATAAAGAGGGGGGGTACATCCTGCATGTGGCATTATAAAGAGAGGGGGGGTGACATCCTGCATGGGGCATTATAAAGAGAGGGGGGATGACATCCTGCATGGGGCATTATAAAGAGAGGGGGGGTGACATCCTGCATGGGGCATTATAAAGAGAGGGGGGGTGACATCCTGCATGGGGCATTATAAAGAGAGGGGGGGTGACATTCTGCATGGGGCATTATAGAGAGAGGGGGTGACATCCTGCATGGGGCCTTATAAAGAGGGGGGGGGTACATCCTGCATGGGGCATTATAAATAGAGGGGGTGACATCTTACATGGGGAATTATAAAGAGAGGGGTGACAACCTGCATAGGGCATTATAAAGAGAGGGCGTGACATCCTGCATGGGGCATTATAAAGAGAGGGGGTGACATCCTGCATGGGGCATTATAAAGAGAGGGGGTGACATCCTGCATGGGGCATTATAAAGAGAGGGGGGGTGACATCCTGCATGGGGCATTATAAAGAGAGTGGGTGACATCCTGCATGGGGCATTATAAAGAGGGGGGGGTGACATCCTGCATGGGGCCTTATAAAGAGGGGGGGTAACATCCTGCATGGGGCCTTATAAAGAGGGGGGGTACATCCTGCATGGGGCATTATAAAGAGGGGGGGTGACATCCTGCATGGGGCCTTATAAAGAGGGGGGGGTACATCCTGCATGGGGCATTATAAAGAGGAGGCGTGACAGCCTGTATGGGGCATTATAAGGGGGGAGGGACAGCCTGCATGGGGCATTATAAGGGGGGGGACAGCCTGCATAGAGCATTATGTGGGGGGAACAGCCTGCATGGAGCATTATAAGGGGGGGGGGGACAGCCTGTATGGGGCAATATGTGGGGGGTAACAGCCTGCATGGAGCATTATAAGGGGGAGACAGCCTGTATGGAGTATTATGTGGGGGGTAACAGCCTGCATGGAGCATTATATGGGGGCCAGTATCCTGTATGGAGCGCTACAAGGCGACCAGTATCCTGTATGGAGCCTTATATGGGGGCCAGTATTCAGTATAGAGCCTTATATGGGGGCCAGTATTCTATGTGGAGCGATTCGCCGGTTTCTGAGCTATTGTGGAATTTACAATAGATATCGCTCATGTAATGTAAGAAGTGAAATCTTTGCATTGTACTATATATATATATTTCTCTGCGGTATCTGTGCATCATGAATCGTGGTATGTATTAAAGGGGCCCACTGAGACTCGCCCGGGGCCCAGAAATTTCTGCAACCAAATACTCAACGTGCGCACATAGCCTAACAGGTCTGTGAACCAGAATTCTTGCTGGTCGGTAGGTGATCAAATACTTATTTTGTGCAATAAAATGCAAATTAATTATGTAAAAATCATACAATGTGATTTTCTGGATTATTTTTAGATTCTGTCTCTCACAGGTGAAGTGTACCTATGATAAAAATTGCAGACCTCTCCATTCTTTATAGGTGCGAAAACTTCCAAAATCGTCACTGTATCAAATGCTTATTTTCCCCCACTGTATTTGTGCAGAACAGCTTCTTGAAGATTCCATCACAAGATTCCGTGATGACAGTCGGCCATTATGACATCACTGCTCACAATTGCTACTTCTACAATGCACACAGGCTCACGGGCGCCATTCTTGGTTCCATAGTGACTGATAGCACTTGCAGTTTTTCGCTATGGCTGGATTATATCTAGACGATTTTCAGGAAGAAGCACTATTGGACATTCTTATCATCAATCGCCCTAACATTGTGCTTCTACCACCCGATGGCATCCTCAGCTTCACTCGCCGGCTGGTGATGCAGCTAGTAAAGGATTGCCTGACCAAAAATCAACGAGATCAACTAACCTCAGAGTATCTGACGGATTTATGTCACAACATCAGGACATTACTACAACAGGTAAATGGCGGACGCTCCGCACAAAACTTCTCTGTAATAATAGACAATAATGGTGGGATAGAAGCTTGTTCTTTCCTCTAATATATAACACTATAAACCCCAGATATGTAGTCATTGTATCTGCAGAGAGAGGAGCAGATGTCACATACAATGGCCGCCTCCATTGTGACCTCTCACCTCAGAATTTTCCTTATTGTTTCTTTCCTTCTTTATAGGCTGAAGAAAGATCTCAAAATGGAGATTTGGCTTTTGTTAAAGACCTGGCCGAAAAAGTCCTGTGTGTATTGGAACGTCCGGCCCGCTCATCGGAATGCCCGGTAAGGATCCATAATCTTCTCTATCACTCGTCCTTGTTCTCTGATCTTCTCCAGATCACCAGTCAGATCTCAGAAGATCTGGGGTTAGATCTTACAGGCCTCCCTGTCAGTCCCCAGCAGGCACAGGATATTTTATGGCTGCCTGTGTCTGCTGCTCCCTCGTCTGTGATGACAGTCTGTATTCTGCTGATGTAGTCACAGCTCAGTGGTGGGAAGTCTGTATATCCCGCCTCTGTCTATCACTATTATCAGAGTCTTCCTGCTTCTAAATGCTGCAGCTGAGATAATAGACATCATTACAGAAATATTTTGTATACAAGTCCCTTGTACAGTATATTAATCTGGACTTGTGGAGAGGAGCTGCAGTGTAAAGCAATTCTACCCAATACTGTAATGAATGAATTACAAGATGTCGCCATGGTATATAGAACGCAGATAACGCACCTCTGGGATATCACGGTGCAGAAAATAGAATCTGACACCGAATGTGAGATTTTGTAATGTTAACTCATCTTAATCCCCTGAAATGAGAGAACTTTCTGAGAAAAGTTCTGAAGATGGCGCAGGATTCGTACAGTTACAATTTGTGCATCTGTAAATGTTGGTTTAGTTCTTCCTGATTTATGTATTTGATGATTTAGTGAAATCTTCCACATATTAATTATATATATTATATCAATCAGGAAACACCAGAAGGCGATGACGAATATGGGCAAAACGTGACCCAGGAAATCCCTGACCCTAATAGGAGTCAGCCAGAGCTGAACAGCGATCTGATTACAGGTGAGCGATCACCCGACCTTCTGCAAGGAATATCCAGATATAATAGAGGACGGGGATAATGTTAGATTTACTCTGTACTCCAAGGATGGGCAATTAATTTTACATGAGAGACTGTGATTAATTCTGATCCATATTAATGTCAATATATTAATTATAATTCTTATATTAATTACATGACTTAATATTGAGCAGAAGTAAGTATGCTGACATCCCCCTTTATACTGTTTGAACCCGAATACAGCCCCTTCTATATACCCGTATGAGCCCAATAGTCTTTCGACGTCCAACATGAGAGCCCCACACAGCCTCCCAACATCCAGAAACAGACCCCCATAGCCTCCCCATGTCCTGCAACAAACCCTCATAACCTCCCCATGTCCTGCAACAGACCCCCATTGTTATGATCTGCTACAGAAACTAAGGAAAGGAAGGAGATCTGTCCCTACAATAGAACTAAACTAGATCCCTACGATGTAACGGGGAACCTGATCCTGCGATCAGACCCGCTAAAGTCCTCGGCTAGTCTGAACGCAGACCTATAGATGTAGGGGAGGGATCCCTACAAGATCTAGGGACTGGGATACGTTGGACACCTCCTAGCAGAAATAGTAGCAGTCAAAGACAAACACACAACAAAAAGCATAGAGGTCAGAAGACCAAGCAAAAACTAACAGAGAACGGCAATAGAGCAACAAGCTAGCTCAACAGTAGTAAATACAAATGAAGTCCAGCAAAGCCAGGAGGGCGGAGCCGGATTAAATAGGCCAAAATGGTCATGTGACCAGCAAACTAAAAAAAAACCTAACATGAGAGTTGTAACAGTACCCCCTCTTCTAAGAGGATCCTCCGGATCCCCTAGGCCCAGGCTTACCAGGAAACCTCCTGTGAAACGCTCGGACAAGTCTGGGGGCAGAAACATCATCCACCCTCACCCATGAGTTATCCTCAGGTCCGAAACCCTTCCAAGCGATGAGATACTGCAAACTCCCTCTATACCGTCTAGAATTTAGGATGCGGGAAATTTCATATTCCCCGTCCTCCACTACCGGAGGAACAGTGGCAGAGGCGTCACCATCCGACACATCAGCTTTTTTCAACAGAGAAACATGAAACACCGGATTAATCTTCCAGGACGTAGGAACCTCCAGCCTAACAGCAGATTGGTTAACTATCTGAAGTACCTTAAAGGGCCCTACGAACTTGGGACCCAATTTTTTAGAAGGAATCCTCAATCGCAGATTCTTAGAGGACAACCAAACCATGTCACCAACAGCAAACAAAACCTCTTGCCGTTTCCTATCAAAGTACCTCTTAGATTTTTTGTTAGCCTCCTGAAGATTACCACGCACATCCGTCCAAACTCTCTCCAAATCACCGGAAAAACTCTCCTCCTCAGGCACAGCCGAAACCAATTTGGAAAATGACCCAAAAGACGGATGTCTCCCAGAACAACAAAAAAAAGGCGAACACCCAGCAGAAGAGGATGTATGGTTGTTAAGAGCAAATTCAGCAAGTGGCAGAAACTCAGACCACCCCTCTTGATTGTCTGCCACAAAACAACGCAAGAACTGCTCAACATCCTGGTTCTTCCTTTCTGTCTGGCCATTAGACTCAGGATGATATCCGGATGAAAACGACCAATGAACTCCCAACCTGTCACAAAAGGCACGCCAAAAACGAGCCACGAACTGAGGTCCCCTATCAGAAACAATGTCAGTAGGAACACCATGTAGTCTGACAATCTCCTTGACAAAGGCCTTAGCGAGTGTCTTAGCGCAAGGCAGTTTGATGAAGGGAACCAAGTGACACATCTTGCTAAAACGGTCCACGACCACCCAGATGACCGTGAAACCTTCAGAGGGAGGAAGGTCAGTAATAAAGTCCATAGCCAGATGTGTCCAAGGTGCACTAGGAACCTCCAGAGGGCAAAGCAACCCCGCAGCAGGAGCATGCGAAGACTTGGATCTTGCACACACAGTACATTGGCGCACCCACTTAATGACTTCCTTCTGCCATCCCGGCCACCAAAAACTGCGACCCACAAGTCTCTTGGTCTCAGAAATTCCTGGATGACCTGCCAACCGAGACTCATGACACTCAACAACCAAATCTCTCCTAAAGGTCCTAGGCACAAACAACCTCCCATGGGGAGTGTTAGATGGGGCATTCTCCTGTGCTTTAAGAATCTCATCCTCCAAAACGGAGTCCAAAGCAGCAATCACAACACCTTCTTGTAAAATGGTCTCCTCCTCCTCCTCAACACCTACCATGGGAGAAAAGCTGCGAGACAAAGCATCCGCTTTAACATTCTTGGTACCCGGGATGTAAGTAACGGAAAAATTAAACCGCGAGAAAAAAAGTGCCCACCTAGCCTGACGGGCATTCAAGCGCTTGGCAGCATCAAGATAGATTTTTATGATCAGTGAAAACCTGAACGGGAAATTCAGCACCTTCCAAGAGGTGACGCCAGTGTTCAAATGCGAGTTTAATCGCCAGCAATTCCCGATTACCAATATCGTAATTAAGTTCAGTCTCGGAAAATTTTATGGAAAAAAGGAACAAGGATGTACTCCATCCTTGTTTTCCTGAGACAACACCGCACCAACCCCCACCGAAGAAGCATCAACCTCAACCAAAAACGGCTTAGTGACATCAGGCTGCATAAGGATGGGAGCAGAGGTGAACCTCTCCTTTAAAAACACAAAAGCTTCAATGGCCTCAGAAGTCCACTGAACCGCATTAGCACCTTTCCTGGTGAGATCGGTCAGCGGTTTGACAATAATAGAAATTTTTTTTATGACTTTTCTGTAATAATTGGCGAAACCCAAAAACCTCTGTATCGATTTCAAACCAATAGGCCTAGGCCATTCCTGCACAGCTTGAACTTTAACCGGGTCCATCTCAAAACCTTTACTGGAGATAATGTAGCCCAAAAAACTAATTCTCTGTACAGCGAACTCACATTTCTCCAGCTTAGCAAAAAGCGAATTGTCCATTAATAACTGTAATACCTCACGTACGCTCCGCCAATGAGACTCCAGATCCGGCGAATAAATCAAAATGTCATCCAAACACACAACCACATCTTTGCCGATTAAAGGTCTAAGGATATCATTAATAAGATTCTGAAAAAATGCTGGAGCATTGGTGAGACCAAAAGGCATAACCAGATTCTCAAAATGACCCACAGGAGTGTTAAAAGCAGTCTTCCATTCATCACCCTCCTTCATGCGCAACAAATTGTATGCCCCCCGGAGATCAATTTTAGAGAACCACTTGGCCCCCACTAACTGGTTAAATAAATCAGGAATCAATGGCAGTGGGTAAGCATTGCGTACAGTAATTTTATTAATCTCACGAAAATCCAGACAAGGACGTAAACCGCCATCTTATTTTTTTTACAAAAAAAAAACCAACAGCCACAGGAGACTTGGAAGGCCTAATGTGACCAGCGGCCAAGCTTGTCTGTATGTATGTATTCCTCCAAAGCCTTTCTCTCAGGAATAGTAAGATTAAATAAACGACTCTTAGGAAGAGTCGCTCCAGGGACAAATTCAATGGTACAATCATAGTCTCTATGGGGAGGCAAAACCTGCGACTCCTCCTCAGAAAAAACTCTCCAAAAATCCTGAATAGGTACAGGCAATTCCCCTTTATCCACAGCAGCAATGCGTCCGTTACAACACTTGTCATAACACTTAGGGCTCCAGGACTTAATTTCATTGGTAGACCAATCCAGTACAGGATTGTGCAATTTTAACCAGGGTAACCCCAATATTACTGGAGAAGGCAAATTATCTAATACCACCAAATCCAAATTCTCTTGATGAATACCATTAATAGTGAGGGGAAATTCACAGACCTTGTGAGTAACACTCTTCAAGGGAGAGCCATCGACAGAAACCACAGCAATAGGGGATGACAAAGTTTTAGGTTCTAATCTAAGTTTTTCCAAGAATCCCCCATCAATCACATTCAGAGTAGATCCACAATCCACAAATACCCGAAATTCAATTAATTCATCCTGAGCAGCAGTAGTGGCAGATAGGAATACCCCCTTAGAATTTAAACAGGCAATACGTGCATGACTGACCATTTTTTTTTCTTTCTTCATACGAAGCACACAACTCTTAATAAGATGACCAGAATTTCCGCAATAGAAACACAAGCCTTCAGAAAGTCGGCGATCTTTTTCCTGAGAGCGGGGTGCCATCGCCCCAATTTCCATCGGCTCTCCATTGTCCGCACAGAACCTCTCAGGACTCGAAACCGACATAGCAGAGGATTTGCTCTCATTAACCCTTGCACGCAGTCTCCTGTCCACCCGTATAGCTAATTGCATTGCCTCCTGCAAGTTTCCAGGTCTGGGATAAGCAATCAGTAAATCTTTAACCCTTTCACCTAGCCCTGCAAGAAACAAGCTTTTCAAAGCTGAATCGTTCCACCCCACCTGGGCAGACCACCGACGGAAGTGAGAACAATATTTTTCCACATTACCTGATCCCTGCCTCAAACGTCTTAATTCAGACTCAGCAGATGAGACACGATCAGGATCATCGTACAACAAACCCAAAGCAGAAAAAAAAACTATCCACTGAACTAAAGCACGGATCACTAGGATGGAGAGAGAAGGCCCATCCCTGAGGATCTTTGCGCAAAAGTGACATTATGAACCCTATGCGCTGTGATTCATCACCAGAGGATCCGGGTCTCAAACGAAAATATAATAGACAAGCATTTTTAAAAGAAAAAAAATCTTGTTGTTCGCCAAAAAATAAATCAGGCAGACGTACCTTTGGTTCCACAAAATGTGCTCCAGAACAGCTACTCACGTGTTGTTGGAGCTTGGTCACCTCCAGAGAGAGTCCCTGCAAGCGTTGAGCCAAATCTTGCACCGAGATCATGATGGAAAACTGGAGGTCTTTCCCCAGAGAAAATCCTTTCCCTTTTTTTTTTTTTTTTTTTTTTTTTTTTTTATGGCTGGACTTACTGTTATGATCTGCTACAGAAACTAAGGAAAGGAAGGAGATCTGTCCCTACAATAGAACTAAACTAGATCCCTACGATGTAACGGGGAACCTGATCCTGCGATCAGACCCGCTAAAGTCCTCGGCTAGTCTGAACGCAGACCTATAGATGTAAGTGAGGGATCCCTACAAGATCTAGGGACTGGGATACGTTGGACACCTCCTAGCAGAAATAGTAGCAGTCAAAGACAAACACACAACAAAAAGCATAGAGGTCAGAAGACCAAGCAAAAACTAACTGAGAACGGCAATAGAGCAACAAGCTAGCTCAACAGTAGTAAATACAAATTAAGTCCAGCAAAGCCAGGAGGGCGGAGCCGGATTAAATAGGCCAAAATGGTCATGTGACCAGAAAACTAAAAAAAACCTAACATGAGAGTTGTAACACCCATAGCCTCCCCACATCATGCAACAGACCCCCATAGCCTTCCCATGTCCAGCAACAGACCCCATAGCCTCACCATGTCCCTCAACTGACTTCCATAGCCTCACCATGTCCCTCAACTGACTCCCAGAGCCTCCCATGTCCTGCAACAGACCCTTATAGACTCCCCATGTCCTGCAATAGACCCCTATAGCCTGCCCATGTCCTGCAAAAGCCCCCTTTAGCCCTCCGTGTCCTGCAGTAGACCCCTATAGCCTACCCATGTCCTGCAATAGACTTCTATAGTCTCCCTATATCCAGCAACAGATCCCCAGACACTCCCCATGTCCAGTAACAGACCCCATAACCTCCACATGTCCTGCAACAGACACCCATAGCCTCACCATGTCCTGCAACAGACCCCCAAAGCCTCTCCATGTCCAGCAATAGACCCCCATAGTCTTCCCATGTCATGCAACAGACCCCCATAGCCTCCCCATGTCCAGCAACAGAGTCCTATAGCCTCCCCATGTCCTTCAAAAGACTCCCGTAGCCTCCCCATGTCCTGCAATAGACCCCCATAGCCTTTCCATGTCCTGGAATGTACCCCTATAGCCTCCCCATGTCCTGCAATATACCCCTATAAACAAACCAAGGTCAACCATAAGGCGCTAAACGGACCACGGTACCTGAACAAACATGTTGAATCCCTTTTTTTCGGCACCTTGCGCTTTACTCCCCCATTCCTTGCGATTTTGTATACTTCTATGCTTTACTTATTATGCCTAATCACTCATTTTGTTCTCCTGTTTCTTAATAGACACCTATAGCCTCCCCATGTCCTGGAATGGACCCCTATAGCCTCCCCATGTCATGCAATAGACCCTTATAGCCTCCCCATGTCCTGGAATGGACCCCTATAGCCTCCCTATGTCCTGGAATGGACCCCTATAGCCTCCCCATGTCGTGCAATAGACCCCTATAGCCTCCCCATGTCGTGTAATAGACCCCTATAGCCTCCCCATGTCCTGGAATGGACCCCTATAGCCTCCCCATGTCCTGCAATAGACCCCTATAGCCTCCCCATGTCGTGTAATAGACCCCTATAGCCTCCCCATGTCCTGGAATGGACCCCTATAGTCCCCCCATGTCGTGCAATAGACCCCTATAGCCTCCCCATGTCCTGCAATAGACCCCTATAGCCTCCCCATGTCCTGCAATAGACCCCTAGAGCCTCCCCATGTCCTGCAATAGACCCCTATAGTCTCCCCAAGTCCTGCAATAGACCCCTATAGCCTCCCCATGTCCTGCAATAGACCCCTATAGTCTCCCCAAGTCCTGCAATAGACCCCTATAGCCTCCCCAAGTCCTGCAATAGACCCCTATAGCCTCCCCATGTCCTGCAATAGACCCCTATAGTCTCCCCATGTCCTGTCTGACATCTCATACACCTTAAAAAAAAACACACATTCACCTTGCTCCTGTTCCTCCGGTGCTGTGCCTCTTCTCATGTCTCGATGCACTGACGCGATGACGTCATTGCGTCAGCTGCTTCACACGCTGATTGGCGGAGGAAGGGGCTGGAGGTCCCTCCTCTACCAATGCAGTCAGCGGCTCAGTGGCTTGCAGGTGGAGACAGGGTCAGGTGGCGATGAAAGCGAGTGGGCTGGCATGGTGCGGTCCGTGGGCCTCTGCTTCAGCCCTACGGCTATCTCAGTCCACAGGCCGGACTGGAACAGTCAGAGGGCCGGATGTGACCCGCGGGCTCCACTTTGCCCAGTTCTGCTCTACTCTGTGTAATGGGAACCTGGCAGAACATTTTTACATATAGAAGTAGTGGTAGGACCAGGGACATACAAAGAAATCATGGGGCCTCATAGCAGAAGTTCTAATTGCCCCCCCAACTGAAATAAATAAATAAATAATTGTCGGGGTGACAGAAGAGCAGATCTCACAACTTTCCAGCCTTTACATTGTAATTTTCCTCCAGCTGAAGTCATAGATTGCTCTTTCATTGCCCCCATATAGTATGATGCCAACAAAAGTGCCCACTAAATACAGTATGATTCCTCCATGGTGCATTCCTCCACATTAGCCTCCACATGCACAGTATAATGACCCTACTGTACACCCCCTCAACTCCCGACACAAAGTATGGTGACCCCAACACAGTATGATCCCCCAACTGTGACCCTCACACTGCATTCTATGCAGTATAATGGCCCCCATACCTCACCACACCATAAAATGGCCCCCGCTAGCCCTCCAAACAGTATAAAGGCAACACACAGCCCTTCACACAGTAAGATGAACCCTACACAAATCTTCACACCGTATAATTGCTTGCATACAGTATAATGCCACCGACATAACCCTCCAAATATTATAATGGCCCCACATAACCCTTCAAATATCATAATGGTCTCCCATGGTCTTCCATGCAATATAATGCACCCCCCATGGTCCTCCATGCAATATAATGCACCCCCCATGGTCCTTCATGCAATATAATGCACCCTCCATGGTCCTCCATGTAATTTACGAGTGCACCCCCCATGGTCCTCCACGCAATATAATACACCCCCATGGTCCTTCACACAATATAATGCACCCCCATAGTCCTCCATGCAATATACTGCACCCCATATGGTCCTCCATGCAATATCATGCACCTCCCATGGTCATCCGCGCAATATTATGCACCCCTCATGGTCCTCCACAAAATATAATGCACCCCCATAGTCCTCCATGCAATATACTGCACCCCATATGGTCCTCCATGCAATATAATGCACCCCCCCATGGTTCTTCATGCAATATAATGCACCCTCCATGGTCCTCCATGTAATATGCGAGTGTACCCCCCATGGTCCTCCACATAATATAATGCACCCCCATGGTCCTTTACACAATATAATGCACCCCCATAGTCCTAAATGCAATATACTACACCCCATATGGTTCTCCATGCAATATCATGCACCTCCCATGGTCATCCCCGCAATATTATGCACCCCTCATGGTCCTCCACAAAATATAATGCATTCCCCATCGTCCTTCATGCAATATAATGCACCCCCATGGTCCTCCATGCAATATAATGCACCCCCATGGTCCTCCATGCAATATAATGCACCCCTCATGGTACTCCTCACAATATATTGCAGCCCCCATAAGGTACAGTGCAGCTCCTATAGGGCTTAGTGCAGCCCAATGTGGTTGCTGACACTGGGGCCCACCAGCTCACGGGTCCCATAGCAGTCACGTGGCCTGCCGCCGCTGAGTATTACGGTATAGGCCATTGTCCCCTAATAATAATTAATTGTTTTCAGAAATCCAATGTGCCAGTCAGGAGAAATCTAATGTAGAAGCCATATACAAATCAGGATGGAAGTGCACTGGGGGCGTGGAAGAGAAATCGGATTGCAGTGACACGCCCCCAGTACACTTCCAGGCTAATTTACATATGGCTCCTATGTTTCAGCTCTCTTCTCATCACTCACATGTGCAGCGAGGGTGGGGGGTTCCTCATAAATGTGATGATTGGGGTTCTCCATCATTTACATTACATTTATATATGGATGCCCCATACATTCCCATATTAGAGTCCCCATATAACGAGTATTAATCCCATTCACAGATGTCTTGTCATTTCCCCGTTATATTGCTGTATTATCTATGTAGGATTAATATCGTCTAATACATTTTATCTCTTCATCATTTATCACTATTTTAGTTCCATCTGCGCTGATGAATTCTGACAGTGGAATCTGTGAGATCCCGGAGATCCAGGAATCCGCCGGTGTAAGTATCATAGAGGGGGACGTCTGTGTATCACCAGATCATGGTTTGTGAATGACCCAACCAGTATTATCCCCCATATAACCAGGGGTTGTCTCTGTTCTAAGTGTAGATGACACTAATGTGTTAGTCAACTGCATTTATATTAAAAGGAATCTGTCACCAGGTTTATGCTATTTCATCAGAGAGTAGCATGATGTAGGGACAGAGACCCTGATTCCAACGATATATCACTTACTATACTGGGTGCAGCAGTTGTAATAAAATCACTGTTTTATCCGCTGTAGATCTAGCAGTGCTCTGAATGCTGAGCCCTGTATAACCCCGCCCACACTACTGATTGGCAGCTTTCTGTGTACACTGTGCATAGGCTGAAAGCTGCTAATTAGTGGTGGAGGCAGGGTTACAGAGCAATAGGACTACATGGCACGAGACACATATTCCTGTAGTGATAATCTCCTGCTGATCAAAAACTGATTTTATGGAAACAACAGCACACAGCCTAGTAAGTAACACATCGTTGGGATCAGGGTTTCTGCACCTACATCATGCTACTTCCAGATTACATAGCACAATCCTGCTGACAGATTCCCAGTAAGTTCTTCTCTGTGTGATCTCTCGTGTTATCCAGCACTTTACAATGATACCGGTGTATAGAGGACCCCCTTATATTACATCCGTGTCTGCGGAGCGTCCGGCTTTTATCCTCCCTACATCGGATCAGTGTAAATCAGCTGGGACTTAATATAGGGGGAGACATTTCTGCATCTGGACCTTTTTTCCTCACTATCATTTCTTATTCCTTTATAGAGCGTGATCGAATCATCATTGATCCCGGCAGGAAAGCCGCATATGAGCGACTATGAAACTTCCAAACTGATCAGCAGCGGAGCTTTTGGGTGAGATTTCTGTTACCATAATCCACATTTCTCAGGGTTCCCTATGACAATACTTCTGCCTCTGTGCTCTGCGATTCAGTGTTATCATAGGGCAGTGGTGGCAAACCTATGGCACGCAGAGCCCTCCCAGTGGGCATGAGCTCCATGTCCTCAGCACTGCCGCCACCACCATCACTCTCCTCAGGCCGCGCACCATCCCCCTCTCACTAGCGCCGCGGCCACTCTCTTCTGCACATGCGCCCTGATTATACAGTATGGAACACTATGCAGGGCCATTATACTGTACGGAGAAGTATGTGGGGCCATTATACAATATGGAGGACCATGCGGGGCCATTATACTGTATGGAGGACTATGTGGGGCCATTATGCTGTATGGAGAAGTATGCGGGGCCATTATACTTTATGGAGGACTATGTGGGGCCATTATACAATATGGAGGACTATGCAGGGCCATTATACTGTATGGAGGACTATGTGGGGCCATTATACAATATGGAGGACTATACGGGCCATTATACTGTATGGAGGACTATGTGGGGCCATTATACTGTATGGAGGACTATGTGGGGCCCATTACACTGTATGGAGGACTATGTGGGGGCCATTATACTGTAGGAAGGACCATGTGGGGGCCCATTATTCTGTATGTAGGACTATGTGGGGCCCTTTATTCTGTATGGAGGACTATGTGGTGCTCATAATACTGTATGAAGGCCTATGTGGGGCCCATTACACTGTATGGAGGACTATGTGGGGGCCATTATACTGTAGGAAGGACCATGTAGGGGCCCATTATTCTGTATGGAGGACTATGTGGGGCCCATTATTCTGTATTGAGGACTATAATGTGGTCATAATACTGTATGAAGGACTATATGGGGCAATTATACTGTATGGAGGACTATGTGGGGCCATTATACTGTATGGAGCACTATGTGGGCCCATTACACTGTATGGAGAACTATGTGGGGCCATTACACTGTATGGAGGACTATGTGGGCCCATTATTCTGTATGGAGGACTATGTGGGGACCCATTACACTGTATGGAGGACTATGTGGGGGCCATTATACTGTTGGAAGGACCATGTTGAGGCCCATAATTCTGTATGGAGGACTATGTGGAGCCCATTATTCTGTATGGAGTACTATGTGGTGCTCATACTACTATATCAAGGACTATGTGAGGCCATTATACTGTATGGAGGACTACGTGGGGCCTTTATACTGTATGGAGGACTCTGTGGGGCCATTAAACTGTATGGAGGACAATGTGGGTCCATTACACTGTATGGAGGACTTTGTGAGGTCATTACACTGTATGGAGGACTATGTTGGCCCATTATACTGTAAGGAGGACTATGTGGGGCCCATTACACTGTATGGGAGCTATGTGGGCCCATTATTCTGTATGAAGGATTGTGTGGGGCCCATTACACTATATGGAGGACTATGTGGGCCCATTACACTGTTTGGAGGACTTTGTGAGGTCATTACACTGTATGGAGGACTATGTTGGCCCATTATACTGTAGGGAGGACTATGTGGGGCCCATTACACTGTATGGGAGCTATGTGGGCCCATTATTCTGTATGAAGGATTGTGTGGGGCCCATTACACTATATGGAGGACTATGTGGGCCCATTACACTGTATGGAGGACTTTGTGGGGTCATTACACTGTATGGAGGACTATGTTGGCCCATTATACTGTAAGGAGGACTATGTGGGGCCCATTACACTGTATGGAGGACTATGTTGGCCCATTATTCAGTATGGAGGATTGTGTGGGGCCCATTACACTATATGGAGGACTATGTGGGCCCATTATACTGTAGGAAGGACTATGTGGGGCCATTATTCTGTATGGAGGACTATGTGGTCCCATTATACTGTATCGAAGGACTATGTGGGGCCTATTACTCTGTATGGAGGACTATGTGGGGCCCATTACACTATATGAAGGACTATGTGAGCCCATTACACTGTATGGAGGACAATGTGGTCCCTTTATACTGTAAGGAGGACTATGTGGGGCCCATTATACTGTATGGAGGACTATGTGGTCTCTTTATACTGTAAGGAGGACTGTGTGGGGCCTATTATACTGTATGGAGGACTATGTGGGGCCCATTATATTGTATGGAGGACTATGTGGGGCCCATTATACTGTATAGATGGCTGCTTGGGGCCATTATACTATATGGAGGGCTGTGTTTGGTTATTACAGCTGGAGAATCATACTGTGATGGGGTCACAATCATACTGTGATGGGGTCACCAGGGATTGATGGGGAGGGGGGTACAGTAGAGTCATCATACTGTGCATGTGGAGGAATTCACTGTGGGGGTTTAATACTGTGTTTGGGGGCACTTTTGTTTGCATCATACTTTATTATCTGTTTTATTCAAGTTTTTTTATCCTTTGTTATTACATATTTACATTAGACCTTTGGGCCATATGCTTTTTACTGCTCTTACATAACATATTACATTATTACAATATATTTCCAAAAGTTAATAGTTTTATTTGATAAGGAAAAACTTCCTTAATTGTAGACACTTTTTAACAAATATAAAGGTTGGCCCGTGATTTTGTCCAAGCTTTTAATTTTGGCCCTCTGTATATTAAAGTTTAACATCCCTGGCTTAAAGGGTTATTCTCATCATGATAAAGGGTTACAGATACAAAGGTTGTAAAAACAAACGACTTTGCAACTTTAATTTTGAATAAAAATCCTCTCCATTCTCAAGAACAGTCCTCCTCTGCAATCGATGGCTAGTATCTTAGGCTTGGAGTGCAGCGCTTACAAACACATTTGCTATAGACTCTATAGCGCGCTAATATAGGAGTTGTTTTTCTAAACTAAAACCTCAGGATTCAGGTTAAATTGCCGTGTTGGCACTTTGCAATAAATAAGTGGGTTTTGGATTGCAATTTGGGCACTCGGTCTCTAAAAGGTTCTCCATCACTGTCATAGGGAAACGGTACAAGTCCACACCACTGTCCACATCTAAATGTCACTATTCAGGTCAGTTATATACAGTTGAGCAAACTGATCTGTAACAAATCAAACTCTAAGGAAAGGGATTAAAATAATATAATACATTGCACTTGCCTGTCCTGGACCCTCATCTGTCCTTATGCTGCCACCTGCACCAGAGCTTTCCTGCTCTCCGCTCCAGTCTTCTTATTTTTTTGGGCGCCATAATGGAGCTGATAAGAGTTATTGTCTTCACATGGTCACGAGAGGGGTGACATGATATGGGCGTCAATGACATCTGCACCCAACACCCTTCACCATAACCATGTGAGTCCAATCACTGGCCTCAGCAGCAGAACGGAGCACCAGAACAACCACAGACTGGCACAGAGGACGGAAGACTGCAGTGATGGGCCAGTGAGGGCCTAGGACAGGTGGGTATAATGTGATTAATTGCATTTTAACTTCTTCCCTCCCCTTTATTATGCCTTGGGGTGTGGAGAGAGCTTAACAACCATCTTCTTACGGCAATTGGAGGACTTTTGGAACAATTTTTATTTGGACTGAATCGTATCTACTGGTCAATTATAGCGAATCTGCCCAAGAAGAATTTCAGTAGATTATTTCACCTGTAATGTGACCTGGGTGAGGGCTCCGGCAGATATGGCATTGTGGAGACCTCCCATAGGTGATCTATGTAGTGTCTCATGTATTTCTAGATGTGGATTTCTAGTGATGACGGGACTTCTAGTAATCATCATTAGTACAGAAGATCATATAATGACTTCTATATACAGACTGTAATAAGGATTTATTATAACCCTTGGATTCTCCTTCTCTCTAGTGCCGTCTACTTAGTGCACCATAAAGACTCACAAGAGATCTTTGCTATGAAGAAAATGGCCAAGCGGAATCTGGTTACTCCGAATAGAGTGGAAAAGGCCTTTCTGGAGAGGGACATCCTGACATTCGCTGATTGTCCCTTTGTGGTCTCCATGCTCTGCTCTTTCCCTACAAGATCTCACCTGTGTATGGTCATGGAGTATGTAGGAGGTAGGACACGTACATTGTATTATATTCAGCCCATGTCTGCTTACCTTTTATCACCACTCATAAAATTAGAATTTTTTAACGTGAATGGTTACATCCTCACACAGCATTTACTATAGGTTATCTATTACCAAGATGCCCGGAAAGTCATTGATCTGTGTGATCTCCCTGTATGTCCGCACTGAGCACGTCAGTATCTCCAGCTGTAGACAAGATGTTATTTATGTTATTAGTTACATGGACGATGTTTCACCATGACTTCAGACTAATATTATGTCAACTATACATTATATCTTTATATATTCTCTCCTGCCCCAATGTCTCCTCTCAGTTCTCATTATACATTATGGTGATCCGCTGTATAAACCACTTACCTGTCATATTTTCTTCCTTCTATAGGTGGAGACTGCAGGACCCTCCTAAGAACCAGGGGTCCTTTACCTGTCCCCTTGGCCCGCTTATACTTTGCAGAAGTGGTTGTTGCTGTAGAATACCTCCATAGTTATGGTGTGGTGCACAGGGACTTGAAGCCAGAGAAGTAAGTGTCCCCTGTAGTATAACAAAAGGGGGAAATTTATCCTTTATCATCTCACGGTCTATGAAGCTAAAACCATCTTCCCTTTCACAGCCTCCTGATAACATCTACTGGACATATTAAAGTCACCGATTTTGGGCTTTCAAAAGTTGGTGTCATGATACCAAACACCAACATCTACAAGCAAATAGCGGAGGATATCGCCAGAGAGTTCCTGAACCGTGAGGTCAGCAGTACTTACAGGAACTTAGCTTGTTCTGTACAAATATCATCACCCTATGGTCTCTTCTATGTGTTCTTCATTTTTAAAGAACTTTTCCACTGATATTCTAACTTCTGTCATTCTGTTTTTATGTCGAAAACTTGGCAAAATAATAATTTAATCAATTTTCATCTCTAACCTCTGTTGGTTTCCAGGACTGTGGCACCCCGTTATACAAAGCCCCAGAGATCATCCTGAAGAAAGGCTACGGTAGACCTGTTGACTGGTGGTCAATGGGGATCATCCTACATGAATTTCTCCTGGGATACGTACCATTTCGTGGGGGTTCTGTAACTGAGCTTTATAAAAGTATTGTCATTGGTAAGTAGATTGATTCAGTCATTGCTTTGACTGGTTACATTAGTTTAGTTTTTTCCTTTGCTTTATCTTATAGTCCAGTAAAGAGGTTTTATGTTCTGTAATTTTCTACATAACAGGAGACATAATTTGGAATTGTGATCGTGCTCCTCCACCTGATGCTCGGACCCTCATCACAGAGCTGCTCATAACAAATCCTGTGCATAGACTTGGGACAGGTAACAGATATAATAATATTATATTTCCTTATTACACTGAGGACATATCACAAATGTACATGAGGATCGGCACTTGTCTACCAGCTCGTGCATTTCTAGTGCTTTAGTCTATTTCTTACATATCGGCTCAGTTATATAATTAGTTCAGATTAAGATACACCATTTAGATATGGAGCAGTTTCTGACAATATCCACATCATCTTTGTTTTTCTTTATTCAGGAGGAGTATTTCAGATCAAGGGTCATCCCTTCTTAAGTGACTTAGACTTTAATAACCTTTTAAGTCAAAAGCCGGTGTATGTTCCTAAGCTCACATCAGATGTGGACACCAGCTTATTTATCAGTAAGTAGAAGGCGTCATCTAGACTAAGCGGCTGTTTGTCTCGTTTTCCTTAATATGTAACAATCGATACCCATTAATATTAATGATAAATGGTGACTGTATTATACTGACAATCTCTAATAGCACTTTATTATCTATGTCTTGTAGATCATTATGATATAAACAAACATCTGGTCTCAGAGCGCACAAGTGAGGACAATGAGAGCCTTGACTTCCACAATTTTACATCATCTTCTGAACGGTTTTCTAAAGTAAGTATGTGATTAATAAATCCAAAATATGTATAAAAAACACGTAATAGTAAACATTAAATTATTTCATATTTTATTGTTTCCACATTTAGCTCTGTACCACTGCTACCAGGACAATGGACAATGAGGATCCCAAGTCCTCTCCAGAGTATACCGTAGAATCCGGCACAAACATCTCAGAAATGTGAGTAGATTATGGGGCCACTACTGGGAGCTTCAGGATGATATATGTGCACAACACCAAATATAGGACATGAATACCATATTATCAAATTCAGCATCCACAACCCCATGATGAGCGGTAATTGTGCTTTTGCCTTTAGAAACTGCTGGTGATAACAGTCTATAATTGCGGCCGGTCATGCATTTTTAGTGCTGCCCATATTGTGGTAGAGATGTAGTATTCCATGCCAGCCATGCTTAGCATTTGATTTCCGCCCGGCTCTATAGAAGGTAGTTTTGAGCAGGAAACCTTCCCCATTATGACAGTCATACATCCTATTAGGCCCTATTGTCCATGTTCTTATACTGAGAAAACCACGTTTATACTGCATTTAATTCTGATTTACACATTTATTTTCTTTCAAACAGGCAGAAAGATTCTGTTCCTCTATCTGATAGAGACAATGCTATTAGCAGCTTGCCATCCTCGTCCCCATTGTCAGGTATGTACATGTCTACAGCACAAACAATGTGAATGTTGACCTTAAGGCTATGTGCCCACGATGCAGAAATGCTCAGGATTTTTTACTGAGCGTTTCTGCATCTCCCTGGCAGAAAAAAACGCATACGGATTGTACATGCGTTTTCCTGCGAGGGACATGCGGAAATGGAGCATTATTCACTGACATTTCCGCATGCGGATTGACAAGCGCTTTCCAAGCGATTATCATCACTTGGAAAGTGCTTGTGACAACTAAGTCACACTATATAAATCTATGCAAACGGCATGGATTTATATAGTGTGACCCGAGAGAGTGGTTAAAAATAAAAAATAAATGTGTACTTACCCTCCGATGGCTCCCAGTGTCCTGCTTTACACTCCGTTCTCCCTTGCCTGCAGTGGTGGATTGAAAGACCTGTCGACGTCAGCGTCGCGTGACCCGTCACATGACTCTGACGTCAGCGCAGGTCCTTCAATCCACCGCGAAGTGCCGGGAAGCAAGGAAGAGCGCACCTCTGGCCGCCGGAAGGTAAATATACATTTATTTTTTATTTTATTCTTTTTTTACAGATTTTTTAAAGGTACCTGGGTCCGAAGGAGAGTCTCCTCTCCTCTACACCCGGGTACTATCCGCACATTAGAACGCGCCAATTACACAAGTACAGATGCAGTCTTGTGGAATTGGCGCGTTCTAATGCAAGTCAATGGCGGCGAAAACGCAGCACTTCCGCAAAATAATTGCATTTTTTTCCGCAATGATAATCCGCAGCGGAAATTTCCGCAGCATGTGCACAGCACATGCGGATTATCATTGGGGAACATTGCTGCCCTTCTACCATTTTTATTGCGTTTCCGCAGCTGCAAAAACGTTGCAGAAACGCATTAAAAACGCATCGTGGGCACACAGCCTAAGGCTCAAATATTTCCACATGGTTTTTCTGTAGTAGTTCTCCTATGTTGTCTATGTTTCATGGATTCCAATTATGTTGCCCATGGCCCATACTCTATCTCTGTTTCCTTACATTGTGTACAGAAGTTTTTTTCATGGTTTCTGTGAGATACATTGTAGCATCCAATAACCTGCATCATCATAAGGAGACATTGTCTCCTATTATAAAATATCGCTCATCAATGATGTACTACATGGCGGCAGACAGGGCGCTTACTTCTCTATGTTAGTGATACATCTAATGCCCCTCAGATGAGGTTATGCACATTATATAGGACTTATTCTGCCCTATTATGATGTAATAGCAGATTATCAGGACTATAGGAGATAGGACTATATACAGGAGACTAAGCAGGTCCCATAGGAATATGTCGTTACTGAGGTTTTTTTTTTTACTTTCTGATCAGAATTTCCAGCTCAGGAGGAAAGAAAATCTTCAATAAATCTGAGTAAAGAGCAAGAAAAATCTGAAAATGTAGAAAAGGGGAATAAGAGACGAGGTAAGTGTGAGAATCAGCTCAATGTTGTGTGATGTCGGTCAGTGAGAATAATTCATGCGGAGCAGATGTCATCTGTCAGTGATGGATTGTCACATGTATGATGGCTGACAATGATCCCTGACCTCTGTATGATAAGATTCCTCTGCCGTCCGGCCACAGTGACCGCACAGCAGTATCATGTAATATGGAGTCCCATTACTTAAATTATAATTACTTCTCTTCTCATAGGTTCCATCTTCCGCCGGATCTTATCATCCTGCCGGCATGGATTATCCAGGGTTGCTCGTGTATTTGCATGCTGTTACTGTTGCCCTAAAACCATCTGAAAAACAGGAAACCTCCCCATCTAGTGACTTGAAGCCCAGCAGATCTACCATCACTGCTGGAGCTGTATAGAAGGACCATCACCATCTACCTGTGGCTTTCTGACTGGTCCATCCCTACCTGGACATGTTTCAGTAACGCCTCTGTCACCAGGCTCCGCGGTATTCATACTGATCATCTGATTGGCTTTTACTGATCACCTGGTATCTGACCCCGGCAGTCCTCCTGACTATGATTTTGGCTATTGATTCTATTCCTTGTCCCTCCCTCATTCTTCTATCCTATTATTAATTAAAATAAAACAAAATTTAATTTAAAAAACAAACTTTTAGGTTTATTGAAATTTATTTTGCATTCGTCAAACTTAACTATGCATTTTGTTAACTGATAAAAAATCTCTACATATACAGATACCGGCTGGTGGCCGGTTCATGCAGCCTTATACTATATGTATATCCTTATTTATTCTAAAGGTGGCCGGACCATATACTACAAACATTACATTTTGTGTCCAACATTTTACTTATGAGTTGTAAACTTGTGAGCAGGGCCCGCACCTCCTCTTGTAGGAATTGAACTATATGGTACTTTGTAATGTCTGACATTGTACATGTAACCTCTGAATTGTAAAACATCATGGAATAATACAATTATTATTTTATATTTTCATTATTATTATAATTATTATTATTAATATATATAATACCTAATATTTGTATTTTTATTTTTATGACATTTATCAATTAAAATGTTTTAGTCTGTTTTTCCTTACATTTTTTCCAAGACTCTCTATAGAGTGTGGTGATTATGTGTCAAGGGGTAAACATAAGGCTAAGGATGTGCCTGATACTCAGGGGTCGTTTACTGTAAGCCTTTTGTCTATGGCGTTACACCCTCACATAGTAGTCCTAACCAGACTGTTAGACCGGCACCATCATCTTCCCCCTCTAAACTGTGGATTGAGATGGCATTTGCTGTGACTTTTTGACAACACTACTAAAACATACAATGACTATCCCAGGGGGATATGGGGGACTCAGTATCCGGGCCTTTACCTTTTTGGGATGTCACTGTGGTCGGCTCCCGGGCCCGTACCCTGGGGTCACTCTTAAAAGGGGTTGTTGCTTGAAGGGATGATAAATGGTTTTGTCTTGTGACACCACCTGTGGTTTCAGGTAATGTGTACCAGCACTGCTACAGACCTCCGGGGGTGATGGGATGGCAGCTGAGATGATTCTGCTCCCCACAGGCAGAGCGGGTCCTCGGGGCAGGGTTGATGGAAGGGATGCAGGTGAGTGTGGCCCAGCCGGGTCAGGGGAGAATAACAGACACGCACACAGGGGATTCGCTTCAGTACCTTTACTGGTGTAGACGGCAGGTACGGTCCAGGGTACTTGGTAGGAAGGGTGCACTTCTGGACTCTCCCCAGTGAGCGAGTATAAGGCCTCCTTGTCTGTTTCTTCCTCTCTCTCTCTGAAGCTCCTGACCTGCTTGGAACTAGGCCTAGCTTCTGTACTCTTTCTCACTCTCTCACCGGTCTGCTTGGTGGTAAGAACTTTTCTCTGGCTACCACTATCCCTGGGGCCTTTGTAGTTCCTAGTTCTTCGGATGGTTGCAGCTTCAGGTTGACCAGGGGTCTAGAATCCCCTTGGGCAGTGGCGGTCCTTTAATATCGTGCAGCTCACCTTGGATATCCTGGATCTCTTGACGTATCTCCCGTACCCAGTCGGGCTCTTTGTGAATTAATTCAGGTGTAGTCACTTCAGAGCTCTGGACTGCGGCCTCGAGAACAGGAACCTCTTTCTCCACGACCCTGGTTTTCGGCCCGACCTCCAGGAAGGCCAGATCAGGCTCCTTTAGAATTAATCTCAGGGAGGGGTCCTTCAAGCCAGCAATCAGTTGGTCCCATAAAACTGTGTCTAATGGCCCTAGTCCTCGGTTCTCATCTCGAGCCTTCTTGACGATATGGGCCATCACTTCCTGCAATGCATTAACATATTGATTTATGGTCTCATTTTCCCCTTGGATCTGCTGAAACAACCGCAGGCGTAAGTGCCCTAGGTATGTGGTGTCACCGCGCATGTCCTCTAATATTTTTATCGCGGTACATCACAATCTGCCAGGCCTCCCCATCAAGTGTTAGGAGGGCCAGCTCAGCCTGTGCGAGACGGGTCAGGGGATACATGCGTAGCATACTTCTCAGTCTTTCTACCCAGTCCCATAGCGACACGCTGCTCCCTGTAGGTAGGTGGCTGAGCATCACCCCAAGGGTATATGTTCCCTGCTGGACTCGGCCTCCATCTCTGTATCTGAATGTTGCATCCTGCCGACTACGCCAAATGTAACACAGATGGCGGAATGCAACAAACAGAGATACAAGACGGGAACAGTCAGGGATATATAAAAACAATTCCTCCGCTGCTGTGGGTGTGTCTCTCTTGTCGCAGTCCTCTCTCAGCTCTTCTCGGCTTGACCGTCGACGGTAGTCTCTCACGCTTGGGGTAAGGGGATACAGACCTCGGCTCTTGACAGACGGTGTCGGGTCTCAGGAACTCAGTCTGTGTGGGGCCCAGGTCCTGACTCTGGGCCACGCGTGCAGGGCTCAGGGCGCTTCTGTGGAGAGTCCAGAACTTCTCAGGTGCCGTCTGACTCTGATGCACCGTGCTGGGATCTGCTGTCCCTCTGGAACACGTCTGCTCCACTCTGCAGCCTGGCACAAAATCTCTCTGTGTCTTGGCGCGCTGGACTTTTATATCCAGGAAATCCTTCTAGGAGGTCACCTGATCAGGTGCAGCATCGGAATCTCTTCTCCCTCCAACTCCTCTGATATAACTTGGTTCCGCCTTATTTTGTCTGGCCAGCAGATGGCAACCTTTCCTCATCTCTGGTACATCCTGTAAGAATCCTCCTTTATTGCATTCTACTACATATGCCCAGACAGTCTGCACCGCGAATGCAGACACGACGCGCAGTGAACCCCCACTGTGCCGGGTACATGTCAACGGGTACCCGATGAAGGACCTCTTGGACTCGGGGAGCCTGGTGACACTGGAGCCTGGTGACACTTGTCCATGCGTCATTGGTTGCTGAGGACAGCCCAAATGGTCGGAAAGTCAGAGTTGTTTGTATACATGGTGACCTCCGAGAGTACCTGACAGTGGAGATTACTTTTTCCACCCCGTGTGAAGAGATGAAACATGTGGTGGGAGTGGTGAAGACCCTTCCTTATGGGACTGTGTTGGGAAGAGACATGCCTCTGTTCTGGTCACTGTGGGAGAACAAAATTAACCCTCCCAGAGCAAATGTCATTCCGGGCGAAGAACCTGAAGATCCCGAGTCAGGGATACCTGCCGTAGGGGCAGCCAACCTAGGGACAGAGTGTAACCCTGATAGATTTCCCCTAGAGGTATTGGCAGGAGAGGTCGAGGAGACCCCGTCAATCCCACAGCTATAAGCGTCCCTTGGTATGTTTGGGACAGCTCAGCTCTAGGATCCCACTCTAACCTGGGCACGAGAAAGGGTGATAGAAATAAATGGGGTGCCTCAGGAACCGGGTGCAGAGGCGGTTTTTCCCTGCATGGCTGTCAACCAGGATTTATTATATAGGATTGATAAAATCTGGGATGAAGTGGTGGAACAGCTCGCAGTGCCACAGTCATACCGTCGGGCTAGAGATGACCCACACACACATGCTGGCTGGTGGTCGGTTCATGCAGCCTTATATTTATATCCTTATTTATTCTAAAAGTGGCCGAACCATATACTACACTTAGGGGTAAACATAAGGCTATGGATGTGCCTGATACTCAAGAATCCTTTACTGTAAGCCTTTTGTCTATGGCGTTACACCCTCACATAGTAATCGTAACCAGACCGTTAGACTGGCACCATCATCTTCCCCCTCTAAACTGTGCATAGAGTTGGTATTTGTTGTGATTTTTTGACAACACTACCAAAACATACTACGCAAACGAATGAACAACATGACGATGCAAAACACATAGCAACATACTGCACTAAATCTCTTTTCCATATTACCATCTTGTTTTATTATTTAATACCCTATAACCGGAACATAGATTAAAAACAACATAGGGAGGGAGAGTAAACAACTCTAATGCACCTATTGCTATGAAATGTTCTGACCCGAACTGGGCATACGGGTCCCGGAACAGGATAAAGAGAAAGCCAAGCACCCCTTTCAGAAATATCTGTTTTTCACCACTGTACTCTGACATGAATAGAGCCATTACCTATCGTAACATTGTCGTGCATCAAGCAGCTCGACCTCTGTTTTGAAAGTGAAACCGATTCCCTGATTCTACGAGCCACCGAAAAAATAGACAAAAACTCGCCGAAAAAAGTGTGGACTCATAAGCCAAAGTGCAAATTAACTGCACCAATAAAATGTATGACAGCAATTGACAGCATACACAATGTTTTTACTCCTTCTTCACCTCTAAGTGCGCCTGGCAAACTACACAACTCCCAACCCAAGAGTTGAAAATAAAAAAGTAACTCCAGACAACGGGCTGGGCAACTGTGCCCGACGCCCCTTTGAACCGCATGGCTGGCAAGAATTCAATTGTGACCTCTATTTCTGTTTTGAAATCCATTCTTCCACCCCCAGAACCCCAACCACCCATGTATTGACACTTATGAGAACCAGAAGGACAAGTGAGAAAAAGGATTCAAGTGAAGTATTGGATCACGCCTTGGAACGGCTGAAGACATCAGGCTTCCTTGGAAACATTGCATGTTGAATGATACATTCTACCAGACTGCCCAGATGGGCTGAGCCATATTGGCGGGCAGGTTCGCCATGAAGTACATCAGCTGCTCAAGCCCTCAATAGGTCCAGTAATCTCGTGTGAGGTACGGCAGAGGGTTGTGCTCCTGGAGGTCTATAATGGGTCTCACGGTGGCCAAACTTTCTGTCACAATGAGCCTCCTTCCCTCCCAATTTATACACGCACAACATTTCCACAATATATAAAAGGAAGAGGGATATAACAGTGGGAGATAGTTTGTTGCTGCACCAGATGCGAATCAGACCATTTGAGACCGGCTCCTGGACATAGGGCTGATGATGAATCCCAAATCTGCGCACATCAGAACAGGTAATGTGGAGAACGATGATTTGAAGAGTAGCTGCCTTTTTAAGAAGAGGATGACGGTGGTGATGGTGGTTTGTGCAACTAATTCCCAATTATGAAGAAGCAGTGTTTACTTGAAAAGAACAGTCTCTTTACTAATGATAATGGGGCCTGTCAGTAGTTCTTACAATGTGCTACAAAATACAGTTTACACAGAAATCACAGTATTTGCATGGAACACACTATACATCTGGTATCCCATAGAAATGTCCACTTTGTGGGATACCACATAGGCAGGGCCCTCGTCAGCACCCGGCGCACCCGGGCAAGTGACGGGGCCCTGAGCAGGCAGGGGGGCCCACTGGTGGTCGCGCACCCCGCTGGGCTATGGGCGGAGGAGAGCGGTGTCAGCGCCCACCCTTCTCCCCCGCTTGCTCAGGGCCCCAGCAGCCGGATACTTACCTCTCCCCGTGCCTCCGCAGATCTGCTGTCTTCCTGCTCTGTGCTCCCTGTGACATCTCAGGTCAGAGGGTGCGGTGATGTCTTTCCATCGCGCGCTCCCCTGAGCCGTCACAGGGAGCGCAGAGCGGGAAGACGCCGGCGACGCTGGAGTCCGGACCCGAGCAGCTGCAGCAGGTGAGGAAGAGGGAGGTGAGTATTTGATTTTTTTTTTTTCAAATGTATGGAGGCATGGGGCATAATATGGGGGGGGTGACATCCTGCATGGGGAATTATAAAGAGAGGGGGGGTGACAGCCTGCATGGGGCACTATAGAGAGAGGAGGTGACATCCTGCATGGGACATTATAGAGAGAGGGGGTGACAGCCTGCATGGGGTCCTTATAAAGAGGGGGGGTACATCCTGCATGGGGCATTATAAAGAGAGGGGGGGTGACATCCAGCATGGGGCATTATAAAGAGAGGGGGGGGTGACATCCTGCATGGGGCATTATAAAGAGAGGGGGGTGACATCCTGCATGGGGCAATATAAAGAGAGGGGGGGTGACATCCTGCATGGGGCATTATAAAGAGAGGGAGGGGGTGACATCCTGCATGAGGCATTATAGAGAGAGGGGGTGACATCCTGCATGGGGCCTTATAAAGAGGGGGGGTACATCCTGCATGGGGCATTATAAATAGAGGGGGTGACATCTTACATGGGGAATTATAAAGAGAGGGGTGACATCCTGCATAGGGCATTATAAAGAGAGGGGGTGACATCCTGCATGGGGCATTATAAAGAGAGGGGGTGACATCCTGCATGGGGCATTATAAAGAGAGGGGGTAACATCCTGCATGGGGCATTATAAAGAGAGGGGGGTGACATCCTGCATGGGGCATTATAAAGAGAGTGGGTGACATCCTGCATGGGGCATTATAAAGAGGGGGGGTGACATCCTGCATGGGGCCTTATAAAGAGGGGGGGTACATCCTGCATGGGGCATTATAAAGAGGGGGGGTGACATCCTGCATGGAGCCTTATAAAGAGGGGGGGTACATCCTGCATGGGGCATTATAAAGAGGAGGCAGCCTGTAAAGAGGTGACAGCCCGTATGGGGCATTATAAGGGGGGACGACAGCCTGCAAGGGGCATTATAAGGGGGGGGGGACAGCCTGCATTGTGCATTATGTGGGGGGAACAGCCTGCATGGAGCATTATAAGGGGGGGACAGCATATATGGGGCAATATGTGGGGAGTAACAGCCTGCATGGAGCATTATAAGGGGGAGACAGCCTGTATGCGGTATTATGTGGGGGGTAACAGCCTGCATGGAGCATTATATGGGGGCCAGTATCCTGTATGGAGCGTTACAAGGGGACCAGTATCCTGTATGGAGCCTTATATGGGGGCCAGTATTCAGTATGGAGCCTTATATGGGGGCCAGTATTCCATATGGAGCCTTATATGGGGGCCAGTACTCCGTATGGGGCCTTATATGGGGGCCAGTATTCCGTATGGAGCCTTATATGGGGGCCAGTACTCCGTATGGGGCCGTATATGGGGGCCAGTATTCCGTATGGGGCCTTATATGGGGGCCAGTATTCTATGTGGAGCGATTCGCCGGTTTCTGAGCTATTGTGGAATTTACAATAGATATCGCTCATGTAATGTAAGAAGTGAAATCTTTGCATTGTACTATATATATATATTTCTCTGCGGTATCTGTGCATCATGAATCGTGGTATGTATTAAAGGGGCCCACTGAGACTCGCCCGGGGCCCAGAAATTTCTGCAACCAAATACTTAACGTGCGCACATAGCCTAACAGGTCTGTGAACCAGAATTCTTGCTGGTCGGTAGGTGATCAAATACTTATTTTGTGCAATAAAATGCAAATTAATTATGTAAAAATCATACAATGTGATTTTCTGGATTATTTTTAGATTCTGTCTCTCACAGGTGAAGTGTACCTATGATAAAAATTACAGACCTCTCCATTCTTTATAGGTGCGAAAACTTCCAAAATCGTCACTGTATCAAATGCTTATTTTCCCCCACTGTATTTGTGCAGAGCCGCTTCTTGAAGATTCCATCACAAGATTCCGTGATGACAGTCGGCCATTATGACATCACTGCTCACAATTGCTACTTCTACAATGCACACAGGCTCACGGGCGCCATTCTTGGTTCCATAGTGACTGATAGCACTTGCAGTTTTTCGCTATGGCTGGATTATATCTAGACGATTTTCAGGAAGAAGCACTATTGGACATTCTTATCATCAATCGCCCTAACATTGTGCTTCTACCACCCGATGGCGTCCTCAGCTTCACTCGCCGGCTGGTGATGCAGCTAGTAAAGGATTGCCTGACCAAAAATCAACAAGATCAACTAACCTCAGAGTATCTGACGGATTTATGTCACAACATCAGGACATTACTACAACAGGTAAATGGCGGACGCTGCGCACAAAACTTCTCTGTAATAATAGACAATAATGGTGGGATAGAAGCTTGTTCTTTCCTCTAATATATAACACTATAAACCCCAGATATGTAGTCATTGTATCTGCAGAGAGAGGAGCAGATGTCACATACAATGGCCGCCTCCATTGTGACCTTTCTCACCTCAGAATTTTCCTTATTGTTTGTTTCCTTCTTTATAGGCTGAAAAAAGATCTCAAAATGGAGATTTGGCTTTTGTTAAAGACCTGGCCGAAAAAGTCCTGTGTGTATTGGAACGTCCGGCCCGCTCATCGGAACGCCCGGTAAGGATCCATAATCTTCTCTATCACTCGTCCTTGTTCTCTGATCTTCTCCAGATCACCAGTCAGATCTCAGAAGATCTGGGGTTAGATCTTACAGGCCTCCCTGTCAGTCCCCAGCAGGCACAGGATATTTTATGGCTGCCTGTCTCTGCTGCTCCCTCGTCTGTGATGACAGTCTGTATTCTGCTGATGTAGTCACAGCTCAGTGGTGGGAAGTCTGTATATCCCGCCTCTGTCTATACTATTATCAGAGTCTTCCTGCTTCTAAATGCTGCAGCTGAGATAATAGACATCTTTACAGAAATATTGTGTATACAAGTCCCTTGTACAGTATATTAATCTGGACTTGTGGAGAGGAGCTGCAGTGTAAAGCAATTCTACCCAATACTGTAATGAATGAATTACAAGATGTCGCCATGGTATATAGAACGCAGATAACGCACCTCTGGGATATCACGGTGCAGAAAATAGAATCTGACACCGAACGTGAGATTTTGTAATGTTAACTCATCTTAATCCCCTGAAGTAAGATAACTTTCTGAGAAAAGTTCTGAAGATGGCGCAGGATTTGTACAGTTACAATTGGTGCATCTGTAAATGTTGGTTTTGTCCTTCCTGATTTATGTATTTGGTGATTTAGTGAAATCTTCCACACATTAATTATATATATTATATCAATCAGGAAACACCAGAAGGCGATGACGAATATGGGCAAAATGTGACCCAGGAAATCCCTGACCCTAATAGGAGTCAGCCGGAGCTGAACAGCGATCTGATTACAGGTGAGCGATCGCCCGACCTTCTACAAGGAATTTCCAGATATAATAGAGGACGGGGATAATGTTAGATTTACTCTGTACTCCAAGGATGGGCAATTAATTTTACATGAGAGACTGTGATTAATTCTGATCCATATTAATGTCAATATATTAATTATAATTCTTATATTAATTACATTAATATTAATTGCATGACTTAATATTGAGCAGAAGTAAGTATGCTGACATCCCCCTTTTTACTGTTTGAACCCGAATACAGCCCCTTCTATATACCGTATGAGTCCAATAGTCTCTCAACGTCCAACATGAGAGCCCCACACAGCCTCCCCACATCCAGAAACAGACCCCCATAGCCTCCCCATGTCCTGCAACAAACCCTCATAACCTCCCCATGTCCTGCAACAGACCCCTATAGCCTCCCCACATCCTGCAACAGACCCCCATAGCCTTCCCATGTCCAGCAACAGACCCCCCATAGCCTCACCATGTCCCTCAACTGACTTCCATAGCCTCACCATGTCCCTCAACTGACTCCCAGAGCCCCCCATGTCCTGCAATAGACCCTTATAGTCTCCCCATGTCCTGCAATAGACCCCTATAGCCTGCCCATGTCCTGCAAAAGCCCCCTTTAGCCCTCCGTGTCCTGCAATAGACCCCTATAGCCTACCCATGTCCTGCAATAGACTTCTATAGTCTCCCTATATCCAGCAACAGATCCCGAGACACTCCCCATGTCCAGTAACAGACCCCATAACCTCCACATGTCCTGAAACAGACACCCATAGCCTCCCCATGTCCTGCAACAGACCCCCAAAGCCTCACCATGTCCTGCAATAGACCCCCATAGTCTTCCCATGTCATGCAACAGACCCCCATAGCCTCCCCATGTCTAGCAACAGACTCATATAGCCTCCCCATGTCCTTCAAAAGACTCCCGTAGCCTCCCCATGTCCTGCAATAGACCCCCATAGCCTTTCCATGTCCTGGAATGTACCCCTATAGCCTCCCCATGTCCTGCAATATACCCCTATAAACAAACCAAGGTCAACCATAAGGCGCTAAACGGACCACGGTACCTGAACAAACATGTTGAATCCCTTTTTTCCGGCACCTTGCGCTTTACTCCCCCATTCCTTGTGATTTTGTATACTTCTATGCTTTTAATTTATCTATTAATAAAACTTTACTTATTATGCCTAATCACTCATTTTGTTCTCCTGTTTCTTAATAGACACCTATAGCCTCCCCATGTCGTGCAATAGACCCCTATAGCCTCCCCATGTCCTGGAATGGACCCCTATAGCCTCCCCATGTCCTGGAATGGACCCCTATAGCCTCCCCATGTCGTGTAATAGACCCCTACAGCCTCCCCATGTCCTGGAATGGACCCCTATAGCCTCTCCATGTCCTGCAATAGACCCCTATAGCCTCCCCATGTCCTGCAATAGACCGCTATAGCCTCCCCATGTCCTGCAATAGACCCCTATAGCCTCCCCATGTCCTGCAATAGACCCCTATAGCCTCCCCAAGTCCTGCAATAGACCGCTATAGCCTCCCCATGTCCAGCAATAGACCCCTATAGTCTCCCCATGTCCTGTCTGACATCTCATACACCTTAAAAAAAACACACATTCACCTTGCTCCTGTTCCTCCGGTGCTGTGCCTCTTCTCATGTCTCGATGCACTGACGCGATGACGTCATTGCGTCAGCTGCTTCACACGCTGATTGGCGGAGGAAGGGGCTGGAGGTCCCTCCTCTACCAATGCAGTCAGCGGCTCAGTGGCTTGCAGATGGAGACAGGGTCAGGTGGCGATGAAAGCGAGTTGGCTGGCACGGTGCGGTCCGTGGGCCACTGCTTCAGCCCTACGGCTATCTCAGTCCACAGGCCGGACTGGAACAGTGAGAGGGCCGGATGTGACCCGCGGGCTCCACTTTGCCCAGGTCTGCTCTACTCTGTGTAATGGGAACCTGGCAGAACATTGTTACATATAGAAGTAGTGGTAGGACCAGGGACATACAAAGAAATCATGGGGCCTCATAGCAGAAGTTCTAATTGCCCCCCCAACTGAAATAAATAAATAAATAATTGTCGGGGTGACAGAAGAGCAGATCTCACAACTTTCCAGCCTTTACATTGTAATTTTCCTCCAGCTGAAGTCATAGATTGCTCTTTCATTGCCCCCATATAGTATGATGCCAACAAAAGTGCCCCCTAAATACAGTATGATTCCTCCATGGTGCATTCCTCCACATTAGCCTCCACATGCACAGTATAATGACCCTACTGTACACCCCCTCAACTCCCGACACAAAGTATGGTGACCCCAACACAGTATGATCCCCCAACTGTGACCCTCACACTGCATTCTATGCAGTATAATGGCCCCCATACCTCACCACACCATAAAATGGCCCCCGCTAGCCCTCCAAACAGTATAAAGGCAACACACAGCCCTTCACACAGTAAGATGGACCCCACACAAATCTTCACACCGTATAATTGCTTGCATACAGTATAATGCCCCGACATAACCCTCCAAATATTATAATGGCCCCACATAACCCTTCAAATATCATAATGGTCTCCCATGGTCTTCCATGCAAAATAATGCACCCCCCATGGTCCTCCATGCAATATAATGCACCCCCCATGGTCCTTCATGCAATATAATGCATCCTCCATGGTCCTCCATGTAATATACGAGTGCACCCCCCATGGTCCTCCACACAATATAATGCACCCCCATGGTCCTTCACACAATATAATGCACCCCCATAGTCCTCCATGCAATATACTGCACCCCATATGGTCCTCCATGCAATATCATGCACCTCCCATGGTCATCCCCGCAATATTATGCACCCCTCATGATCCTCCACAAAATATAATGCACCCCCATAGTCCTCCATGCAATATACTGCACCCCATATGGTCCGCCATGCAATATAAGGCACCCCCCATGGTCCTTCATGCAATATAATGCACCCTCCATGGTCCTCCATGTAATATACGAGTGCACCCCCCATGGTCCTCCACATAATATAATGCACCCCCATGGTCCTTCACACAATATAATGCACCCCCATAGTCCTCCATGCAATATACTGCACCCCATATGGTCCTCCATGCAATATCATGCACCTCCCATGGTCATCGCCGCAATATTATGCACCCCTCATGGTCCTCCACAAAATATAATGCATTCCCCATCGTCCTTCATGCAATATAATGCACCCCCATGGTCCTCCATGCAATATAATGCACCCCCATGGTCCTCCATGCAATATAATGCACCCCCCATGGTCCTCCTCGCAATATATTGCAGCCCCCATAGGGCATAGCGCAGCCCCCATAAGGTACAGTGCAGCTCCTATAGGGCTTAGTGCAGTCCAATGTGGTTGCTGACACTGGGGCCCACCAGCTCCCATAGCAGTCACGTGGCCTGCCGCCGCTGAGTATTACGGTATAGGCCATTGTCCCCTAATAATAATTGTTTTCAGAAATCCAATGTGCCAGTCAGGAGAAATCTAATGTAGAAGCCATATACAAATCAGGATGGAAGTGCACTGGGGGCGTGGAAGAGAAATCGGATTGCAGTGGCACGCCCCCCAGTACACTTTCAGGTTAATTTACATATGGCTCCTATGTTTCAGCTCTCTTCTCATCACTCACATGTGCAGCGAGGGTGGGGGGTTCCTCATAAATGTGATGACTGGGGTTCTCCATCATTTACATTACATTTATATATGGATGCCCCATACGTTCCCATATTAGAGTCCCCATATAACGAGTATTAATCCCATTCACAGACGTCTTGTCATTTCCCCGTTATATTGCTGTATTATCTATGTAGGATTAATATCGTCTAATACATTTTATCTCTTCATCATTTATCACTATTTTAGTTCCATCTGCGCTGATGAATCCTGACAGTGGAATCTGTGAGATCCCAGAGATCCAGGAATCCGCCGGTGTAAGTATCATAGAGGGGGACGTCTGTGTATCACCAGATCATGGGGTGTGAATGACCCGACCAGTATTATCCCCCATATAACCAGGGGATGTCTCTGTTCTAAGTGTAGATGACACTAATGTGTTAGTCAACTGCATTTATATTAAAAGGAATCTGTCACCAGGTTTATGCTATTTCATCAGAGAGCAGCATGATGTAGGGACAGAGACCCTGATTCCAACGATAGATCACTTACTATACTGGGTGCAGCAGTTGTAATAAAATCACTGTTTTATCCGCTGTAGATCTAGCAGTGCTCTGAATGCTGAGCCCTGTATAACCCCGCCCACACTACTGATTGGCAGCTTTCTGTGTACACTGTGCATAGGCAGAAAGCTGCTAATTAGTGGTGGAGGCAGGGTTACAGAGCAATAGGACTACATGGCACGAGACACATATTCCTGTAGTGATAATCTCCTGCTGATCAAAAACTGATTTTATGGAAACAACAGCACACAGCCTAGTAAGTAACACATCGTTGGGATCAGGGTTTCTGCACCTACATCATGCTACTTCCAGATTACATAGCACAATCCTGCTGACAGATTCCCAGTAAGTTCTTCTCTGTGTGATCTCTCGTGTTATCCAGCACTTTACAATGATACCGGTGTATAGAGGACCCCCTTATATTACATCCGTGTCTGTGGAGCGTCCGGCTTTTATCCTCCCTACATCGGATCAGTGTAAATCAGCTGGGACTTAATATAGGGGGAGACATTTCTGCATCTGGAGCTTTTTTCCTCACTATCATTTCTTATTCCTTTATAGAGCGTGATCGAATCATCATTGATCCCGGCAGGAAAGCCGCATATGAGCGACTATGAAACTTCCAAACTGATCAGCAGCGGAGCTTTTGGGTGAGATTTCTGTTACCATAATCCACATTTCTCAGGGTTCCCTATGACAATACTTCTGCCTCTGTGCTCTGCCATTCAGTGTTATCATAGGGCAGTGGTGGCAAACCTATGGCACGCAGAGCCCTCCCGGTGGGCACGAGCTCCATGTCCTCAGCACTGCCGCCACCACCATCACTCTCCTCAGGCCGCGCACCATCCCCCTCTCACTAGCGCCGCGGTCACTCTCCTCTGCACATGCGCCCTGATTATACAGTATGGAACACTATGCAGGGCCATTATACTGTACGGAGAAGTATGCGGGGTCATTATACTGTATGGAGGACTATGTGGGGCCATTATACAATATGGAGGACCATACGGGGCCATTATACTGTATGGAGGACTATGTGGGGCCATTATACTGTATGGAGAAGTATGCGGGGCCATTATACTTTATGGAGGACTATGTGGAGCCATTATACAATATGGAGGACTATGCAGGGCCATTATACTGTACGGAGAAGTATGCGGGGTCATTATACTGTAAGAAGGACTATGTGGGGCCATTATACAATATGGAGGACCATACGGGGCCATTATACTGTATGGAGGACTATGTGGGGCCATTATACTGTATGGAGAAATATGCGGGGCCATTATACTTTATGGAGGACTATGTGGGGCCATTATACAATATGGAGGACTATGCAGGGCCATTATACTGTATGGAGGACTATGTGGGCCCATTACACTGTATGGAGGACTATGTGGGGCCATTACACTGTATGGAGGACTATGTGGGGCCATTATACTTTATGGAGGACTATGTGGGGCCATTATACTGTACGGAGAAGTATGCGGGGTCATTATACTGTATGGAGGACTATGTGGGGCCATTATACAATATGGAGACCAAGCGGAGCCATTATACTGTATGGAGGAGTATGCCGGGCCATTATACTGTATGGAGAAGTATGCCGGGCCATTATACTGTATGGAGGACTATGTGGGGCCATTATACTATATGGAAGACTATGTGGGCCCATTACACTGTATGGAGGACTATGTGGGGCCATTACACTGTATGGAGGACTATGTGGGCCCATTATTCTGTATGGAGGACTATGTGGGGACCCATTACACTGTATGGAGGAATATGTGGGGGCCATTATACTGTAGGAAGGACCATGTTGGGGCTCATAATTCTGTATGGAGGACTATGTGGTGCCCATTATTCTGTATGGAGTACTATGTGGTGCTCATAATACTATATCAAGGTCTATGTGAGGCCATTATACTGTATGGAGGACTATGTTGGCCCATTATACTGTAAGGAGGACTATGTGGGGCCCATTACACTGTATGGGAGCTATGTGGGCCCATTATTCTGTATGGAGGATTGTATGGGGCCCATAACACTATATGGAGGACTATGTGGGCCCATTACACTGTACGGAGGACTTTGTGGGGTCATTACACTGTATGGAGGACTATGTTGGCCCATTATACTGTAAGGAGGACTATGTGGGCATATTACACTGTATGGAGGACTATGTTGACCCATTTTTCTGTATGGAGGATTGTGTGGGGCCCATTACACTATATGGAGGACTATATGGGCTCATTATACTGTATGGAGGATTATGTGGGGCCTATTACACTGTATGGAGAACTAAGTGGGTCCATTATACTGTAGGAAGGACTATGTGGGGCCATTATACTATATGGAAGACTATGTGGGCCCATTACACTGTATGGAGGACTATGTGGGGCCATTATACTATATGGAAGACTATGTGGGCCCATTACACTGTATGGAGGACTATGTGGGGCCATTACACTGTATGGAGGACTATGTGGGCCCATTATTCTGTATGGAGGACTATGTAGGGACCCATTACACTGTATGGAGGACTATGTGGGGGCCATTATACTGTAGGAAGGACCATGTTGGGGCTCATAATTCTGTATGGAGGACTATGTGGTGCCCATTATTCTGTATGGAGTACTATGTGGTGCTCATAATACTATATCAAGGTCTATGTGAGGCCATTATACTGTATGGAGGACTATCTTGGCCCATTATACTGTAAGGAGGACTATGTGGGGCCCATTACACTGTATGGGAGCTATGTGGGCCCATTATTCTGTATGGAGGATTGTGTGGGGCCCATAACACTATATGGAGGACTATGTGGGCCCATTACACTGTACGGAGGACTTTGTGGGGTCATTACACTGTATGGAGGACTACGTTGGCCCATTATACTGTAAGGAGGACTATGTGGGCCCATTACACTGTATGGAGGACTATGTTGGCCCATTATTCTGTATGGAGAATTGTGTGGGGCCCATTACACTATATGGAGGACTATATGGGCTCATTATACTGTAGGAAGGACTATATAGGGCCATTATACTGTGTGGAGGACTATGTGGGCCCATTATACTGTATGGAGGATTATGTGGGGCCCATTACACTGTATGGAGAACTAAGTGGGTCCATTATACTGTAGGAAGGACTATGTGGGGCCATTATTCTGTATGGAGGACTATGTGGTGCCATTATACTGTATTGAAGGACTATGTGGGGCCTATTATTCTGTATGGAGGACTATGTGGGGCCCATTACACTATATGAAGGACTATGTGGGCCCATTACACTGTATGGAGGACTATGTGGGGCCATTACACTGTATGGAGGGCAATGTGATCCCTTTATACTATAAGGAGGACTATGTGGGGCCCATTACACTGTATGGAGGACTATGTGGTCCCTTTATACTGTAAGGAGGACTGTGTGGGGCCTATTATACTGTATGGAGGACTATGTGGGGCCCATTATACTGTATGGAGGACTATGTGGGGCCCATTATACTGTATGGAGGGCTGCGTGTGGCCATTATACTATATGGAGGGCTGTGTGGGGATTACAGCTGGAGAATCATACTATGATGGGGTCACAATCATACTGTGATGGGGTCACCAGGGATTGATGGGGGGGTACAGTAGGGTCATCATACTGTGCATGTGGAGGAATTCAATGTGTGGGTATCATACTGTGTTTGGGGGCACTTTTGTTTGCATCATACTTTATTATCTGTTTTATTCAAGTTTTTTTATCCTTTGTTATTACATATTTACATTAGGCCATTGGGCCATATGCTTTTTACGGCTCTTACATAACATATTATATTATTACAATATAATTCCAAAAGTTAATAGTTTTATTTGATAAGGAAAAACTTCCTGAATTGTAGACATATTTTAACAAATATAAAGGATGGCCGATGATTTTATCCAAGCTTTTTATTTTGGCCCTCTGTATATTAAAGTTTAACATCCCTGGCTTAAAGGGTTATTCTCATCATGATAAAGGGTTACAGATACACAGGTTGTTAAAATAAACGAGTTTGCAATTTTAATTTTGAGTAAAAATCCTCTCCATTCTCAAGAACAGAACTCCTCTGCAATCGATGGCTAGTATCTTAGGCTTGGAGTGCAGCGCTTACAAACTCTTTGCTATAGACTCTATAGCGCGCTAATATAGAAGTTGTTTTTCTAAACTAAAACCTCAGGATTCAGGTTAAATTGCCGTGTTGGCACTTTGCAATAAATAAGTGGGTTTTGGATTGCAGTTTGGGCACTCGCTCTCTAAAAGGTTCTCCATCATTGTCATAGGGAAACGATACAAGTCCACACCACTGTCCACATCTAAATGTCACTATTCAGGTCAGTTATATACAGTTGAGCAAACTGATTTGTAACAAATCAAACTCTAAGGAAAGGGATTAAAATAATATAATACATTACACTTGCCTGTCCTGGACCCTCATCTGTCCTTATGCTGCCACCTGCACCAGAGCTTTCCTGCTCTCCGCTCCAGTCTTTTTATTTTTTTGGGCGCCATTATGGAGCTGATAAGAGTTATTGGCTACACATGGTCACGAGAAGGGTGACATGATATGGGCGTCAATGACATCTGCACCCAACACCCTTCACCATAACCATGTGAGTCCAATCAATGGCCTCAGCAGCAGAACGGAGCACCAGAACAACCACAGACTGGCACAGAGGACGTAAGACTGCAATGATGGGCCAGTGAGGGCCTAGGACAGGTGGGTATAATGTGATTAATTACATTTTCACTTCTTCCCTCCCCTTTATTATGCCTTGGGGTGTGGAGAGAGCTTAACAACCATCTTCTTACGGCAATTGGAGGACTTTTGGAACAATTTTTATTTGGACTGAATCGTATCTACTGGTCAATTATAGCGAATCTGCCCAAGAAGAATTTCAGTAGATTATCTCACCTGTAATGTGACCTGGGTGAGGGCTCCGGCAGACATGGCATTGTGGAGACCTGCCATAGGTGATCTATGTAGTGTCTCATGTATTTCTAGAAGTGGATTTCTAGTGATGACGGGACTTCTAGTAATCATCATTAGTGCAGAAGATCATATCATGACTTCTATATACAGACTGTAATAAGGATTTATTATAACCCTTGGATTCTCCTTCTCTCTAGTGCCGTCTACTTAGTGCACCATAAAGACTCACAAGAGATCTTTGCTATGAAGAAAATGGCCAAGCGGAATCTGGTTACTCCGAATAGAGTGGAAAAGGCCTTTCTGGAGAGGGACATCCTGACATTCGCTGATTGTCCCTTTGTGGTCTCCATGCTCTGCTCTTTCCCTACAAGATCTCACCTGTGTATGGTCATGGAGTATGTAGGAGGTAGGACACGTACATTGTATTATATTCAGCCCATGTCTGCTTACCTTTTATCACCACTCATAAAATTAGAATTTTTTAATGTGAATGGTTACATCCTCACACAGCATTTACTATAGGTTATCTATTACCAAGATGCCCGGAAAGTCATTGATCTGTGTGATCTCCCTGTATGTCCGCACTGAGCACGTCAGTATCTCCTGCTGTAGACAAGATGTTATTTATGTTATTAGTTACATGGACGATGTTTCACCATGACTTCAGACTAATATTATGTCAACTATACATTATATCTTTATATATTCTCTCCTGCCCCAATGTCTCCTCTCAGTTCTCATTATACATTATGGTGATCCGCTGTATAAACCACTTACCTGTCATATTTTCTTTCTTCTATAGGTGGAGACTGCAGGACCCTCCTAAGAACCAGGGGTCCTTTACCTGTCCCCTTGGCCCGCTTATACTTTGCAGAAGTGGTTGTTGCTGTAGAATACCTCCATAGTTATGGTGCGGTGCACAGGGACTTGAAGCCAGAGAAGTAAGTGTCCCCTGTAGTATAACAAAAGGGGGAAATTTATCCTTTATCATCTCACGGTCTATGAAGCTAAAACCATCTTCCCTTTCACAGCCTCCTGATAACATCTACTGGACATATTAAAGTCACCGATTTTGGGCTTTCAAAAGTTGGTGTCATGATACCAAACACCAACATCTACAAGCAATTAGCGGAGGACATCGCCAGAGAGTTCCTGAACCGTGAGGTCAGCAGTACTTACAGGAACTTAGCTTGTTCTGTACAAATATCATCACCCTATGGTCTCTTCTCTGTGTTCTTCATTTTTAAAGAACTTTTCCACTGATATTCTAACTTCTGTCATTCTGTTTTTATGTCGAAAACTTGGCAAAATAATAATTTAATCAATTTTCATCTCTAACCTCTGTTGTTTTCCAGGACTGTGGCACCCCGTTATACAAAGCCCCAGAGATCATCCTGAAGAAAGGCTACGGTAGACCTGTTGACTGGTGGTCAATGGGGATCATCCTACATGAATTTCTCCTGGGATACGTACCATTTCGTGGGGGTTCTGTAACTGAGCTTTATAAAAGTATTGTCATTGGTAAGTAGATTGATTCAGTCATTGCTTTGACTGGTTACATTAGTTTAGTTTTTTCCTTTGCTTTATCTTATAGTCCAGTAAAGAGGTTTTATATTCTGTAATTTTCTACATAACAGGAGACATAATTTGGAATTGTGATCGTGCTCCTCCACCTGATGCTCGGACCCTCATCACAGAGCTGCTCATAACAAATCCTGTGCATAGACTTGGGACAGGTAACAGATATAATCATATTATTATTTCCTTATTACACTGAGGACATATCACAAATGTACATGAGGATCGGCACTTGTCTACCAGCTCGTGCATTTCTAGTGCTTTAGTCTATTTCTTACATGTCGGCTCAGTTATATAATTAGTTCAGATTAAGATACACCATTTAGATATGGAGCAGTTTCTGACAATATCCACATCATCTTTGTTTTTCTTTATTCAGGAGGAGTATTTCAGATCAAGGGTCATCCCTTCTTAAGTGACTTAGACTTTAATAACCTTTTAAGTCAAAAGCCGGTGTATGTTCCTAAGCTCACATCAGATGTGGACACCAGCTTATTTATCAGTAAGTAGAAGGCGTCATCTAGACTAAGCGGCTGTTTGTCTCGTTTTCCTTAATATGTAACAATCGATACCCATTAATATTAATGATAAATGGTGACTGTATTATACTGACAATCTCTAATAGCACTTTATTATCTATGTCTTGTAGATCATTATGATATAAACAAACATCTGGTCTCAGAGCGCACAAGTGAGGACAATGAAAGCCTTGACTTCCACAATTTTACATCATCTTCTGAACGGTTTTCTAAAGTAAGTATGTGATTAATAAATCCAAAATATGTATAAAAAACACGTAATAGTAAACATTAAATTATTTCATATTTTATTGTTTCCACATTTAGCTCTGTACCACTGCTACCAGGACAATGGACAATGAGGATCCCAAGTCCTCTCCAGAGTATACCGTAGAATCCGGCACAAACATCTCAGAAATGTGAGTAGATTATGGGGCCACTACTGGGAGCTTCAGGATGATATATGTGCACAACACCAAATATAGAACATGAATACCATATTATCAAATTCAGCATCCACAACCCCATGATGAGCGGTAATTGTGCTTTTGCCTTTAGAAACTGCTGGTGATAACAGTCTATAATTGCGGCCGGTCATGCATTTTTAGTGCTGCCCATATTGTGGTAGAGATGTAGTATTCCATGCCAGCCATGCTTAGCATCTGATTTCCGCCCGGCTCTATAGAAGGTAGTTTTGAGCAGGAAACCTTCCCCATTATGACAGTCATACATCCTATTAGGCCCTATTGTCCATGTTCTTATACTGAGAAAACCCCTTTTGTACTGCATTTAATTCTGATTTACACATTTATTTTCTTTCAAACAGGCAGAAAGATTCTGTTCCTCTATCTGATAGAGACAATGCTATTAGCAGCTTGCCATCCTCGTCCCCATTGTCAGGTATGTACATGTCTACAGCACAAACAATGTGAATGTTGACCTTAAGGCTATGTGCCCACGATGCAGAAATGCTCAGGATTTTTTACTGAGCGTTTCTGCATCTCCCTGGCAGAAAAAAACACATGCGGATTGTACATGCGGATTGTACATACGGATTGTACATGCGTTTTCCTGCCAGGGACATGCGGAAATGGAGCATTACTCACTGACATTTCCGCATGCGGATTGACAAGCGCTTTCCAAGCGATTATCATCACTTGGAAAGTGCTTGTGACAACTAAGTCACACTATATAAATCTATGCAAACGGCATGGATTTATATAGTGTGACCCGAGAGAGTGGTTAAAAATAAAAAATAAATGTGTACTTACCCTCCGATGGCCCCCAGTGTCCTGCTTTACACTCCGTTCTCTCTTGCCTGCAGTGGTGGATTGAAAGACCTGTCGACGTCAGCTTCGCGTGACCCGTCACATGACTCGGACGTCAGCGCAGGTCCTTCAATCCACCGCGAAGTGCCGGGAAGCAAGGAGGAGCGCACATCTGGCCGCCGGAAGGTAAATATACATTTATTTTTTATTTTATTCTTTTTTTTACAGATTTTTTAAAGGTACCTGGGTCCGGAGGAGAGTCTCCTCTCCTCTACACCCGGGTACTATCCGCACATTAGAATGCGCCAATTACACAAGTACAGATGCAGTCTTGTGGAATTGGCGCGTTCTAATGCAAGTCAATGGCGGCGAAAACGCAGCACTTCCGCAAAATAATTGCGTTTTTTTCCGCAATGATAATCCGCAGCGGAAATTTCCGCAGCATGTGCACAGCACATGCGGATTATCATTGGGGAACATTGCTGCCCTTCTACCATTTTTATTGTGTTTCCGCAGCTGCAAAAACGTTGCAGAAACGCATTAAAAACGCTTCGTGGGCACACAGCCTAAGGCTCAAATATTTCCACATGGTTTTTCTGTAGTAGTTCTCCTATGTTGTCTATGTTTCATGGATTCCAATTATGTTGCCCATGGCCCATACTCTATCTCTGTTTCCTTACATTGTGTACAGAAGTTTTTTTCATGGTTTCTGTGAGATACATTGTAGCATCCAATAACCTGCATCATCATAAGGAGACATTGTCTCCTATTATAAAATATCGCTCATCAATGATGTACTACATGGCGGCAGACAGGGCGCTTACTTCTCTATGTTAGTGATACATCTAATGCCCCTCAGATGAGGTTATGCACATTATATAGGACTTATTCTGCCCTATTATGATGTAATAGCAGATTATCAGGACTATAGGAGATAGGACTATATACAGGAGACTAAGCAGGTCCCATAGGAATATTTCGTTACTGAGGTTTTTTTTTTACTTTCTGATCAGAATTTCCAGCTCAGGAGGAAAGAAAATCTTCAATAAATCTGAGTAAAGAGCAAGAAAAATCTGAAAATGTAGAAAAGGGGAATAAGAGACGAGGTAAGTGTGAGAATCAGCTCAATGTTGTGTGATGTCGGTCAGTGAGAATAATTCATGCGGAGCAGATGTCATCTGTCAGTGATGGATTGTCACATGTATGATGGCTGACAATGATCCCTGACCTCTGTATGATAAGATTCCTCTGCCGTCCGGCCACAGTGACCGCACAGCAGTATCATGTAATATGGAGTCCCATTACTTAAATTATAATTACTTCTCTTCTCATAGGTTCCATCTTCCGCCGGATCTTATCATCCTGCCGGCGTGGATTATCCAGGGTTGCTCGTGTATTTGCATGCTGTTACTGTTGCCCTAAAACCATCTGAAAAACAGGAAACCTCCGCATCTAGTGACTTGAAGTCCAGCAGATCTACCATCACTGCTGGAGCTGTATAGAAGGACCATCACCATCTACCTGTGGCTTTCTGACTGGTCCATCCCTACCTGGACATGTTTCAGTAACGCCTCTGTCACCAGGCTCCGCGGTATTCATACTGATCATCTGATTGGCTTTTACTGATCACCTGGTATCTGACCCCGGCAGTCCTCCTGACTATGATTTTGGCTATTGATTCTATTCCTTGTCCCTCCCTCATTCTTCTATCCTATTATTAATTAAAATAAAACAAAATTGAATTTAAAAAACAAACTTTTAGGTTTACTGAAATTTATTTTGCATTCGTCAAACTTAACTATGCATTTTGTTAACTGATAAAAAATCTCTACATATACAGATACCGGCTGGTGGCCGGTTCATGCAGCCTTATACTATATGTATATCCTTATTTATTCTAAAGGTGGCCGGACCATATACTACAAACATTACCTTTTGTGTCCAACATTTTACTTATGAGTTGTAAACTTGTGAGCAGGGCCCGCACCTCCTCTTGTAGGAATTGAACTATATGGTACTTTGTAACGTCTGACATTGTACATGTAACCTCTGAATTGTAAAACATCGTGGAATAATACAATTATTATGTTATATTTTCATTATTATTATAATTATTATTATTATTAATATATATAATACCTAATATTTGTATTTTTATTTTTATGACATTTATCAATTAAAATGTTTTAGTCTGTTTTTCCTTACATTTTTTCCAAGACTCTCTATAGAGTGTGATGATTATGTGTCAGGGGGGAAAACATAAGGCTAAGGATGTGCCTGATACTCAGGGGTCGTTTACTGTAAGCCTTTTGTCTATGGCGTTACACCCTCACATAGTAGTCCTAACCAGACCGTTAGACCGGCACCATCATCTTCCCCCTCTAAACTGTGGATTGAGATGGTATTTGCTGTGACTTTTTGACAACACTACTAAAACATACAATGACTATCCCAGGGGGATATGGGGGACTCGGTATCCGGGCCTTTACCTTTTTGGGATGTCACGGTGGTCGGCTCCCGGGCCCGTACCCTGGGGTCACTCTTGAAAGGGGTTGTTGCTTGAAGGGATGATAAATGGTTTTGTCTTGTGACACCACCTGTGGTTCCAGGTAATGTGTACCAGCACTGCTACAGACCTCCGGGGGTGATGGGATGGCAGCTGAGATGTTTCTGCTCCCCACAGGCAGAGCGGGTCCTCGGGGCAGGGTTGATGGAAGGGATGCAGGCGAGTGTGGCCCAGCCGGGTCAGGGGAGAATAACAGACACGCACACAGGGGATTCGCTTCAGTACCTTTTCTGGTGTAGACGGCAGGTACGGTCCAGGGTACTTGGTAGGAAGGGTGCACTTCTGGACTCTCCCCAGTGAGCGAGTATAAGGCCTCTAATATTTTTATCGCGGTACATCACAATCTGCCAGGCCTCCCCATCAAGGGTTAGGAGGGCCAGCTCAGCCTGTGCGAGACGGGTCAGGGGATACATGCGTAGCATACTTCTCAGTCTTTCTACCCAGTCCCATAGCGACACGCTGCTCCCTGTAGGTAGGTGGCTGAGCATCACCCCAAGGGTATATGTTCCCTGCTGGACTCGGCCTCCATCTCTGTATCTGAATGTTGCATCCTGCCGACTACGCCAAATGTAACACAGATGCCGGAATGCAACAAACAGAGATACAAGACGGGAACAGTCAGGGATATATAAAAACAATTCCTCCGCTGCTGTGGGTGTGTCTCTCTTGTCGCAGTCCTCTCTCAGCTCTTCTCGGCTTGACCGTCGACGGTAGTCTCTCACGCTTGGGGTAAGGGGATACAGACCTCGGCTCTTGACAAACGGTGTCGGGTCTCAGGAACTCAGTCTCATCTGGATGCCCTCACAGCCAGACACTGAGGAGCGCAAGCAAGCCTGCGCTTCTCAGTGTCTGCGGGATGACAGGCTGGATGGCAGCGTTCTCCTGCGGTCCAGCCTGTCATCTCGATGTAGCAGAGCTGAAGCTGTCGTGGGAACCATGGAAAGGTAAGGATGAGGTTGCTTTATTATTTTTCTTTCATTGCAGGAGATCGTTGGCTTCAGCTGGAATGGGCGTGATGGTAAGTATGGTTTAATTTAGAACAATAAAGAATTGTGTGTTTATTTCAATTAAAGGACTTTTTTCTGGGTGTTGTGTTTTTTTTAAATACTTTACTAGAAATTCATAGTGGTCATGTCTAATATTGGCGTGACCCCATGAATTTCGGGCTTAGGGCCAGCTGAATGCCAAGCTGGCCCTAACCCCTTTATTACCCAGTGAGCCACCGCACCAGGGCCCTGGATGAGTTGGGTACAGCGCCAGAAGATGGCGCTTCTATGAACGCGCCATTTTCCGGGGCGGCTGCGGACTGCAATTTGCAGCGGGTGGGGCCCAGAAAGCTTGGGCCTCCCTGCGCTGCGGATTCCAGTCCCCAGCTGCCTAGTTGTACCTGGCTGGACACAAAAATAGGGCGAAGCCCCACGTATTTTTTTTTTTTAATTATTTCATGAAATTCATGAAATAATTAAGGAAAAAAGGGCTTCCCTATATTGTTGTGTCCGGCCAGGTACAAATAGGCAGCTGGTAGTTGGGGGCAGCCAGTTCCTGCCTGCTGTACCTGGCTGGACACAAATATAGTGCGAAGCCCCACGTCAATTTTTTTTTAATTATTTAATGAAACTAGATGGTGGCCCGATTCTAACGCATCGGGTATTCTAGAATATGTATGCGGCAGACCCGGCGCAATCAGCAGAGCGGTGTTTAAATTTGGCGCCAAAATCGCTGACTGGTCGCGGCCAGCAACCGCGACCAATCAGCAAAGCGGTGTTGAAATTTGGCGACTATATCACTGATTGGTCACGGCCGGCGGTCGCGACTAATCAGCAGAGCGGGGTTTAAATTTTGCGCCAATAATGCTGATAGGTTGTGGTCGCGACCAATCAGCAAAGCGGTGTTTAAATTTGGCGCCAATAATGGTGATTGGTCACGACCTCGACCATTCAGCAGAGCGGTGTTTAAATTTGGCGGCAACAATGTTGATTAGTCGCGGCCGGCGGTCGCGACCAATCAGCAGAGCGGGGTTTAAATTTGGCGCCAATAATGCTGATTGGTCGCAATCGCCGGCCGCGACCAATCAGCAGAGCGGTGTTTAAATTTGGCGTCAAAATCGCTGATTGGTCGCGGAAGGCAACTGTGACCAATCAGCCGAGCAGGGTTTAAATTTGGCGCCAATACTACTGATTGGTCGCGGACGGCGACCGCGATCAATCAGCAGAGCGGTGTTTAAATTTGGCGCCAATAATGCTGAATAGTCGCGGCCGGCATCCGCGACCAATTAGCAGAGCGGGGTTTAAATTTGTCGCCAATCTCGCTGATTGGTCGCGGCTGGAGTCCGCGACCAATCAGCAGAGCGTTGTTTAAATTTGGCGCCAAGCTCGCTGATTGGTCGCGGCCGCTATTTAAATGTGGCGCCCAAATCGGTGATTGGTCGTGGGCAGTTTCCGCGACCAATCAGCAGAGCGGTGTTTAACTTTAGCGCCAAGATCACTGATTGGTCGCGTGCGGAGAGCGCGACCAATCAGCTAATCGTATTGGTGAGGACCGGGGAGCGCCGCTGCCTGGTCGGATACTTCCGTTGCGAGAAGCCGGGAGATGAGCGACTGCTCGCAGCAGATGTATCCCGACCCGCAGCGCCGCTCCCCGGTCCTCCCTTGACACCCTAGCCGCTGATCTCCCCACAGTATCCGCATGGTGTTACAAAGATCCGGACATTTGTGTTAAAAATCGCTGATTGGTCGCTGGCGCTGCCCGCGACCAATCACCGATTTGGGCGCCAAATTTAAATATCGGCCGCAACCAATCACCAATCTTGGCTCCACATTTAAACACCGCTGTGCTGATTGGTCGCCGACGCTGGGCGCGACCAATCACCGATTTTGGCGCCACATTTAAATAGTGTCCGCGACCAATCAGTACAGCGGTGTTTAAATGTGGAGCCAAGATGGGTGATTCGTCGCGGAGGATATTTAAATTTGGCGCCCAAATCGGTGATTGGTCGCGGCTGATATTTAAATTTGGCGCCCAAATCGGTGATTGGTCGCGGGCAGCGCCAGCGACCAATCAGCGATTTTTAACACAAATGTCCGGACCTTTGTAACACCATGCGGATACTGTGGGGACATCAGCGGCTAGGGTGTGAAGGGAGGACCGGGGAGTGGCGCTGCGGGTCGGGATACTTCTGCTGCGAGCGCCCGCTCATGTCCCGGGTTCTCGCAGCGGAAGTATCCGCACAGGCAGCGCCGCTGACATCCATGCGGCTAGGGTGTGAAGGGAGGACCGGGGAGCGGCGCTGACATCCAATTGGTCGCGGCCGCTATTTAAATGTGCCGCACAAATCGGTGATTGGTCGCCGTCTTGACCGCGACCAATCACTGATCTTGCCGCCAAAGTTAAACACTACTGTGCTGATTGGTCGCGGACGCTGCCCGCGACCAATCACAGATTTGTGCGCCAAATTTAAATATCGGCCGCGACCAATCACCGATCTTGGATCCACATTTAAACAACGCTGTGCTGATTGGTCGCGGCCGATATTTAAATGTGGCGCCCAAATCGGTGATCGGTCGCGGACGCTGCCTGCGACCAATCACCGATTTGTGCGCCAAATTTAAATATCAGCCTCATGCACGTCACTGACAGCGTGGGAAAATTCTCCTGCACTCAGTGCTTCAGCGTGAGAATTTTCCCACGCTGTCAGTGACGTGCATGAGGTGAGCTGAGTTCATTGGACATGACCTCACCTCATGCACGTCACTGACAGCGTGGGAAAATTCTCACGCTGAAGCGCTGAGCACAGGAGAATTCTCCCACGCTGTCAGTGACGTGCATGAGGTGAGCAGAGTTCATTGGACATGACCTCGGCTCATCTTTATGCCGTCACAGCCAGACACTGAGGAGCGCAAGCATGCCTGCGCTTCTCAGTGTCTGCGGGATGACAGGCTGGATGGCAGCGTTCTGCTGCGGTCCAGCCTGTCATCTCGATGTAGCAGAGCTGAAGCTGTCGTGGGAACCATGGAAAGGTAAGGATGAGGTTGCTTTATTATTTTATTTTTATTGCAGGTGATCGTTGGCTTCAGCTGGAATGGGCGTGATGGTAAGTATGGTTTAATTTAGAACAATAAAGAATTGTGTCTTTATTTCAATTAAAGGACTTTATTCTGGGTGTTTGTGTTTTCTTTTAACTTTGACTATGGGGTTAGTAATGGGGGTGTCTTATAGACGCCTCTCCATTACTAACCTGGGCTTGATGTCAGCTGGCATTATAAGCTGACATCAACCCCAGCCCTATTACCCCACTGCCACCGCTACAGGGCAGTGGGAAGAGCGAGGCTAAGTGCCAGAATTGGCGCATCCTATGGATGCGCCATTTCTGGGGCGGCTGACGGCTGGTGTTTCTAGCCTGGAAGGGGGCCAATATTCATGGCACCCTTCCTGGGCTATTAATATCAGCCCCCAGCTGTCTGCCTAGCCTTTGCTAGCTATTAAAATAGGGGGGACCCCACGTCATTTTTTGGGGGGGTTCCCCCATTTTAATAGCTAGTAAAGGCTAGGTATTCCGCTGGGGGCTGATATTAGTAGCCTGGGAAGCTCCGTGGGTATTACCCCCTTCCCAGGCTTCAAACATCTGCCCCAGCTGTCTGCTTAACCTCCGCTAGAGCCTAAAATTATGGGGACCCCCACGCCAATTTTTTTTTTTAATAAATCCTTTATTTTAACACTAAATGACAAGTACAGTAACCAACACTGTCACTGTACTTCTTATATATGTGACTGACATGTTTCTATCTATCTAATCTATGTGTGATTCTTTATTCTTTCTATTCTAAATTGTCGGGTACAGATGCTGAAATGCTGGCCGGCTTTTTTAAAGAGATGGTGCATGAAAACACTATTATTTTTTTTAATAAATCCTTTACACTAAATGACAAGTACAGTAACCAACACTATCACTGTACTTATTATATATGTGATTGGCATGTTTATATCTATCTATGTGTGAAGCTCTATTCTTTCTGTTATAAATTGTCGGGTACCGCTGCTGAATTGCCGGCCGGCTTTTTTAAAGAGACGGTGCACGAAAACACTATTATTTTTTTAAATAAATCCTTTACACTAAATGACAAGTACAGTAAGCAACACTGTCACTGTGCTTCTTATATGTGTGACTGACATGTTTCTATCTATCTAATCTATGTGTGAAGCTCTATTCCTTCTTGTCTAAATTGTCGGGTACCGGTGTATGCCGCTGCTGAATTGCCGGCCGGCTTTTTTAAAGAGAGCGTCTTCTGAGCAGTTTGTCAGCTTTTGGACACCTTTGAAGGTGTTTTCTATGTGTTTCTATGTGTTTTTGTTTGCCTGCCATTGGTTTTAACGGTGTTCGACGGTGTTCGACGAACAGTTCCTCGAACATCCCGGTGTTCGACGAACCGAACCGAACCCGAACACTACGGGGGTGGCTCAACACTAGTGAAGACCCTTCCTTATGGGACTGTGTTGGGAAGAGACATGCCTCTGTTCTGGTCACTGTGGGAGAACAAAATTAACCCTCCCAGAGCAAATGTCATTCCGGGCGAAGAACCTGAAGATCCCGAGTCAGGGATACCTGCCGTAGGGGCAGCCAACCTCGGGAACGAGTGTAACCCTGATAGATTTCCCCTAGAGGTATTGGCATTAGAGGTCGAGGAGACCCCGTCAATCCCAGAGCTATAAGCGTCCCTTGGTATGTTTGGGACAGCTCAGCTCTAGGATCCCACTCTAACCTGGGCACGAGAAAGGGTGATAGAAATAAATGGGGTGCCTCAGGAACCGGGTGCAGAGGCGGTTTTTCCCTGCATGGCTGTCAACCAGGATTTGTTATATAGGATTGATAAAATCTGGGATGAAGTGGTGGAACAGCTGGTAGTGCCACAGTCATACCGTCGGGCTAGAGATGACCCACACACACATGCTGGCTGGTGGTCGGTTCATGCAGCCTTATATTTATATCCTTATTTATTCTAAAAGTGGCCGAACCATATACTACACTTAGGGGTAAACATAAGGCTATGGATGTGCCTGATACTCAAGAATAGTCTACTGTAAGCCTTTTGTCTATGGCGTTACACCCTCACATAGTAATCGTAACCAGACCGTTAGACTGGCACCATCATCTTCCCCCTCTAAACTGTGCATAGAGTTGGTATTTGTTGTGATTTTTTGACAACACTACCAAAACATACTACGCAAACGAATGAACAACATGACGATGCAAAACACATAGCAACATACTGCACTAAATCTCTTTTCCATATTACCACCTTGTTTTATTATTTAATACCCTATAACTGGAACATAGATTAATAACAACATAGGGAGGGAGAGTAAACAACTCTAATGCAGCTATTGCTATGAAATGTTCTGACCCGAACTGGGCATACGGGTCCCGGAACAGGATAAAGAGAGAGCCAAGCACCCCTTTCAGAAATATCTGTTTTTCACCACTGTACTCTGACATGAATAGAGCCATTACCTATCGTAACATCGTCGTGCATCAAGCAGCTCGACCTCTGTTTTGAAAGTGAAACCGATTCCCTGATTCTACGAGCCACCGAAAAAATAGACAAAAACTCGCCGAAAAAAGTGTGGACTCACAAGCCAAAGTGCAAATTAACTGCACCAATAAAATGTATGACAGCAATTGACAGCATACACAATGTTTTTACTCCTTCTTCACCTCTAAGTGCGCCTGGCAAACTACACAACTCCCAACCCAAGAGTTGAAAATAAAAAAGTAACTCCAGACAACGGGCTGGGCAACTGTGCCCGACGCCCCTTTGAACCGCATGGCTGGCAAGAATTCAATTGTGACCTCTATTTCTGTTTTGAAATCCATTCTTCCACCCCCAGAACCCCAACCACCCATGTATTGACACTTATGAGACCAGAAGGACAAGTGAGAAAAAGAATTCAAGTGAAGTATTGGATCACGCCTTGGAACGGCTGAAGACATCAGGCTTCCTTGGAAACATTGCATGTTGAATGATACATTCTACCAGACTGCCCAGATGGGCTGAGCCATATTGGCAGGCAGGTTAGCCATGAAGTCCATCAGCTGCTCAAGCCCTCAATAGGTCCAGTAATCTCGTGTGAGGTACGGCAGAGGGTTGTGCTCCTGGAGGTCTATAATGGGCCTCACGGTGGCCAAACTTTCTGTCACAATGAGCCTCCTTCCCTCCCAATTTATACACGCACAACATTTCCACAATATATAAAAGGAAGAGGGATATAACAGTGGGAGATAGTTTGTTGCTGCACCAGATGCGAATCAGACCATTTGAGACCGGCTCCTGGACATAGGGCTGATGATGAATCCCAAATCTGCGCACATCAGAACGGGTAATGTGGAGAACGATGATTTGAAGAGTAGCTGCCTTTTTAAGAAGAGGATGACGGTGGTGATGGTGGTTTGTGCAACTAATTCCCAATTATGAAGAAGCAGTGTTTACTTGAAAAGAACAGTCTCTTTACTAATGATAATGGGGCCTGTCAGTAGTTCTTACAATGTGATACAAAATACAGTTTACACAGAAATCACAGTATTTGCATGGAACACACTATACATCTGGTATCCCATAGAAATGTCCACTTTGTGGGATACCACATAGGCAGGGCCCTCGTCAGCACCCGATGCACCCAGGCAAGTGACGGGGCCCTGAGCAGGCAGGGGGGCCCACTGGTGGTCGCGCACCCCGCTGGGCTATGGGCGGAGGAGAGCGGTGTCAGCGCCCACCCTTCTCCCCCACTTGCTCAGGGCCCCAGCAGCCGGATACTTACCTCCCCCCGTGCCTCCGCAGATCTGCTGTCAACCTGCTCTGTGCTCCCTGTGATATCTCAGGTCAGAGGGTGCGGTGATGTCTTTCCATCGCGCGCTCCCCTGAGCCGTCACAGGGAGCGCAGAGCGGGAAGACGCTGGAGTCCGGACCCGAGCAGCTGCAGCAGGTGAGGAAGAGGGAGGCGAGTATTTGATTTTTTTTTTTTCAAATGTACGGAGGCATGGGGCATAATATGGGGGGGGGTGACATCCTGCATGGGGCATAATATGGGGGGGTGACATCCTGCATGGGGCATTATAGAGAGAGGAGGTGACATCCTGCATGCGACATTACAGAGAGAGGGGGTGACAGCCTGCATGGGGTCCTTATAAAGAGGGGGGGTAAATCCTGCATGTGGCATTATAAAGAGAGGGGGGGTGACATCCTGCATGGGGCATTATAAAGAGAGGGGGGGTGACATCCTGCATGGGGCATTATAAAGAGAGGGGGGGTAACATCCTGCATGGGGCATTATAGAGAGAGGGGGTGACATCCTGCATGGGGCCTTATAAAGAGGGGGGGGTACATCCTGCATGGGGCATTATAAATAGAGGGGGTGACATCTTACATGGGGAATTATAAAGAGAGGGGTGACATCCTGCATAGGGCATTATAAAGAGAGGGGGTGACATCCTGCATGGGGCATTATAAAGAGAGGGGGTGACATCCTGCATGGGGCATTATAAAGAGAGGGGGTGACATCCTGCATGGGGCATTATAAAGAGAGGGGGGTGACATCCTGCATGGGGCATTATAAAGAGAGTGGGTGACATCCTGCATGGGGCATTATAAAGAGGGGGGGTGACATCCTGCATGGGGCCTTATAAAGAGGGGGGGTACATCCTGCATGGGGCATTATAAAGAGGGGGGGTGACATCCTGCATGGGGCCTTATAAAGAGGGGGGGGTACATCCTGCATGGGGCATTATAAAGAGGAGGGGTGACAGCCTGTATGGGGCATTATAAGGGGGGGGACAGCCTGCATGGGGCATTATAAGGGGGGGGGGGACAGCCTGCATAGTGCATTATGTGGGGGGAACAGCCTGCATGGACCATTATAAGGGGGGGACAGACTGTATGGGGCAATATGTGGGGGGTAACAGCCTGCATGGAGCATTATAAGGGGGAAACAGCCTGTATGCTGAGTATTACGGTATAGGCCATTGTCCCCTAATAATAATTAATTGTTTTCAGAAATCCAATGTGCCAGTCAGGAGAAATCTAATGTAGAAGCCATATACAAATCAGGATGGAAGTGCACTGGGGGCGTGGAAGATAAATCGGATTGTAGTGACACGCCCCCAGTACACTTCCAGGTTAATTTACATATGGCTCCTATGTTTCAGCTCTCTTCTCATCACTCACATGTGCAGCGAGGGTGGGGGGTTCCTCATAAATGTGATGACTGGGGTTCTCCATCATTTACATTACATTTATCTATGGATGCCCCATACATTCCCATATTAGAGTCCCCATATAACGAGTATTAATCCCATTCACAGATGTCTTGTCATTTCCCCGTTATATCGCTGTATTATCTATGTAGGATTAATATTGTCTAATACATTTTATCTCTTCATCATTTATCACTATTTTAGTTCCATCTGCGCTGATGAATCCTGACAGTGGAATCTGTGAGATCCCGGAGATCCAGGAATCCGCCGGTGTAAGTATCATAGAGGGGGACGTCTGTGTATCACCAGATCATGAGGTGTGAATGACCCAACCAGTATTATCCCCCATATAACCAGGGGTTGTCTCTGTTCTAAGTGTAGATGACACTAATGTGTTAGTCAACTGCATTTATATTAAAAGGAATCTGTCACCAGGTTTATGCTATTTCATCAGAGAGTAGCATGATGTAGGGACAGAGACCCTGATTCCAACGATATATCACTTACTATACTGGGTGCAGCAGTTGTAATAAAATCACTGTTTTATCCGCTGTAGATCTAGCAGTGCTCTGAATGCTGAGCCCTGTATAACCCCGCCCACACTACTGATTGGCAGCTTTCTGTGTACACTGTGCATAGGCTGAAAGCTGCTAATTAGTGGTGGAGGCAGGGTTACAGAGCAATAGGACTACATGGCACGGGACACATATTCCTGTAGTGATAATCTCCTGCTGATCAAAAACTGATTTTATGGAAACAACAGCACACAGCCTAGTAAGTAACACATCGTTGGGATCAGGGTTTCTGCCCCTACATCATGCTACTTCCAGATTACATAGCACAATCCTGCTGACAGATTCCCAGTAAGTTCTTCTCTGTGTGATCTCTCGTGTTATCCAGCACTTTACAATGATACCGGTGTATAGAGGACCCCCTTATATTACATCCGTGTCTGCGGAGCGTCCGGCTTTTATCCTCCCTACATCGGATCAGTGTAAATCAGCTGGGACTTAATATAGGGGGAGACATTTCTGCATCTGGAGCTTTTTTCCTCACTATTATTTCTTATTCCTTTATAGAGCGTGATCGAATCATCATTGATCCCGGCAGGAAAGCCGCATATGAGCGACTATGAAACTTCCAAACTGATCAGCAGCGGAGCTTTTGGGTGAGATTTCTGTTACCATAATCCACATTTCTCAGGGTTCCCTATGACAATACTTCTGCCTCTGTGCTCTGCGATTCAGTGTTATCATAGGGCAGTGGTGGCAAACCTATGGCACGCAGAGCCCTCCCGGTGGGCATGAGCTCCATGTCCTCAGCAGTGCCGCCACCACCATCACTCTCCTCAGGCTGCGCACCATCCCCCCTCTCACTAGCGCCGCGGCCACTCTCCTCTGCACATGCGCCCTGATTATACAGTATGGAACACTATGCAGGGCCATTATACTGTACGGAGAAGTATGCGGGGTCATTACACTGTATGGAGGACTATGTGGGACCATTATACTGCATGGAGGACTATGTGGGGCCATTATACTGTACGGAGAAGTATGCGGGGTCATTATACTGTATGGAGGACTATGTGGGGCCATTATATAATATGGAGGACCATGCGGGGCCATTATACTGTATGGAGGACTATGTGGGGCCATTATACTGTATGGAGGACTATGTGGGGCCATTATACTGTATGGAGAAGTATGCGGGGCCATTATACTTTATGGAGGACTATGTGGGGCCATTATACAATATGGAGGACTATGCAGGGCCATTATACTGTACGGAGAAGTATGCGGGGTCATTATACTGTATGGAGGACTATGTGGGTCCATTACACTGTATGGAGGACTATGTGGGGCCATTATACTGTATGGAGGACTATGTGGGGCCATTATACTGTACGGAGAAGTATGCGGGGTCATTATACTGTATGGAGGACTATGTGGGGCCATTTTACAACATGGAGGACCATGCGGGGCCATTATACTGTATGGAGGACTATGTGGGGCCATTATACTGTATGGAGAAGTATGCAGGGCCATTATACTTTATGGAGGACTATGTGGGGCCATTATACAATATGGAGGACTATGCAGGGCCATTATACTGTATGGAGGACTATGTGGGGCCATTATACAATATGGAGGACTATACGGGCCATTATACTGTATGGAGGACTATGCGGGGCCATTATACTGTATGGAGGACTATGTGGGGCCATTTTACAACATGGAGGACCATGCGGGGCCATTATACTGTATGGAGGACTATGTGGGGCCATTATACTGTATGGAGAAGTATGCAGGGCCATTATACTTTATGGAGGACTATGTGGGGCCATTATACAATATGGAGGACTATGCAGGGCCATTATACTGTATGGAGGACTATGTGGGGCCATTATACAATATGGAGGACTATACGGGCCATTATACTGTATGGAGGACTATGCGGGGCCATTATACTGTATGGAGGACTATGTGGGGCCATTATACTGTATGGAGGACTATGTGGGGCCCATTACACTGTATGGAGGACTATGTGGGGGCCATTATACTGTAGGAAGGACCATGTGGGGGCCCATTATTCTGTATGTAGGACTATGTGGGGCCCTTTATTCTGTATGGAGGACTATGTGGTGCTCATAATACTGTATGAAGGCCTATGTGGGGCCCATTACACTGTATGGAGGACTATGTGGGGGCCATTATACTGTAGGAAGGACCATGTAGGGGCCCATTATTATGTATGGAGGACTATGTAGGGCCCATTATTCTGTATTGAGGACTATAATGTGCTCATAATACTGTATGAAGGACTATATGGGGCAATTATACTGTATGGAGGACTATGTGGGGCCATTATACTGTATGGAGGACTATGTGGGCCCATTACACTGTATGGAGAACTATGTGGGGCCATTACACTGTATGGAGGACTATGTGGGCCCATTATTCTGTATGGAGGACTATGTGGGGACCCATTTCACTGTATGGAGGACTATGTGGGGGCCATTATACTGTTGGAAGGACCATGTTGAGGCCCATAATTCTGTATGGAGGACTATGTGGAGCCCATTATTCTGTATGGAGTACTATGTGGTGCTCATAATACTATATCAAGGACTATGTGAGGCCATTATACTGTATGGAGGACTACGTGGGGCCTTTATACTGTATGGAGGACTCTGTGGGGCCATTATACTGTATGGAGGACAATGTGGGCCCATTACACTGTATGGAGGACATTGTGAGGTCATTACACTGTATGGAGAACTATGTTGGCCCATTATACTCTAAGGAGGACTATGTGGGGCCCATTACACTGTATGGGAGATATGTGGGCCCATTATTCTGTATGAAGGATTGTGTGGGGCCCATTACACTATATGGAGGACTATGTGGGCCCATTACACTGTTTGGAGGACTTTGTGAGGTCATTACACTGTATGGAGGACTATGTTGGCCCATTATACTGTAAGGAGGACTATGTGGGGCCCATTACACTGTATGGGAGCTATGTGGGCCCATTATTCTGTATGAAGGATTGTGTGGGGCCCATTACACTATATGGAGGACTATGTGGGCCCATTACACTGTATGGAGGACTTTGTGGGGTCATTACACTGTATGGAGGACTATGTTGGCCCATTATACTGTAAGGAGGACTATGTGGGGCCCATTACACTGTATGGAGGACTATGTTGGCCCATTATTCAGTATGGAGGATTGTGTGGGGCCCATTACACTATATGGAGGACTATGTGGGCCCATTATACTGTAGGAAAGACTATGTGGGGCCATTATTCTGTATGGAGGACTATGTGGTCCCATTATACTGTATCGAAGGACTATGTGGGGCCTATTACTCTGTATGGAGGACTATGTGGGGCCCATTACACTATATGAAGGACTATGTGAGCCCATTACACTGTATGGAGGACAGTGTGGTCCCTTTATACTGTAAGGAGGACTATGTGGGGCCCATTATACTGTATGGAGGACTATGTGGTCTCTTTATACTGTAAGGAGGACTGTGTGGGGCCTATTATACTGTATGGAGGACTATGTGGGGCCCATTATACTGTATGGAGGACTATGTGGGGCCCATTATACTGTATAGAGGGCTGCTTGGGGCCATTATACTATATGGAGGGCTGTGTTTGGTTATTACAGCTGGAGAATAATACTGTGATGGGGTCACAATCATACTGTGATGGGGTCACCAGGGATTGATGGGGAGGTGGGTACAGTAGAGTCATCATACTGTGCATGTGGAGGAATTCACTGTGGGGGTTTCATACTGTGTTTGGGGGCACTTTTGTTTGCATCATACTTTATTATCTGTTTTATTCAAGTTTTTTTATCCTTTGTTATTACATATTTACATTAGACCTTTGGGCCATATGCTTTTTACTGCTCTTACATAACATATTACATTATTACAATATATTTCCAAAAGTTAATAGTTTTATTTGATAAGGAAAAACTTCCTTAATTGTAGACATTTTTTAACAAATATAAAGGTTGGCCCGTGATTTTGTCCAAGCTTTTAATTTTGGCCCTCTGTATATTAAAGTTTAACATCCCTGGCTTAAAGGGTTATTCTCATCATGATAAAGGGTTACAGATACAAAGGTTGTAAAAACAAACGACTTTGCAACTTTAATTTTGAATAAAAATCCTCTCCATTCTCAAGAACAGTCCTCCTCTGCAATCGATGGCTAGTATCTTAGGCTTGGAGTGCAGCGCTTACAAACTCTTTGCTATAGACTCTATAGCGCGCTAATATAGGAGTTGTTTTTCTAAACTAAAACCTCAGGATTCAGGTTAAATTGCCGTGTTGGCACTTTGCAATAAATAAGTGGGTTTTGGATTGCAGTTTGGGCACTCGATCTCTAAAAGGTTCTCCATCACTGTCATAGGGAAACAGTACAAGTCCACACCACTGTCCACATCTAAATGTCACTATTCAGGTCAGTTATATACAGTTGAGCAAACTGATCTGTAACAAATCAAACTCTAAGGAAAGGGATTAAAATAATATAATACATTACACTTGCCTGTCCTGGACCCTCATCTGTCCTTATGCTGCCACCTGCACCAGAGCTTTCCTGCTCTCCGCTCCAGTCTTCTTATTTTTTTGGGCGCCATGATGGAGCTGATAAGAGTTATTGGCTTCACATGGTCACGAGAGGGGTGACATGATATGGGCGTCAATGACATCTGCACCCAACACCCTTCACCATAACCATGTGAGTCCAATCACTGGCCTCAGCAGCAGAACGGAGCACCAGGACAACCACAGACTGGCACAGAGGACGGAAGACTGCAGTGATGGGCCAGTGAGGGCCTAGGACAGGTGGGTATAATGTGATTAATTGCATTTTAACTTCTTCCCTCCCCTTTATTATGCCTTGGGGTGTGGAGAGAGCTTAACAACCATCTTCTTACGGCAATTGGAGGACTTTTGGAACAATTTTTATTTGGACTGAATCGTATCTACTGGTCAATTATAGCGAATCTGCCCAAGAAGAATTTCAGTAGATTCTCTCACCTGTAATGTGACCTGGGTGAGGGCTCCGGCAGACATGGCATTGTGGAGACCTCCCATAGGTGATCTATGTAGTGTCTCATGTATTTCTAGATGTGGATTTTTAGTGATGACGGGACTTCTAGTAATCATCATTAGTACAGAAGATCATATAATGACTTCTATATACAGACTGTAATAAGGATTTATTATAACCCTTGGAATCTCCTTCTCTCTAGTGCCGTCTACTTAGTGCACCATAAAGACTCACAAGAGATCTTTGCTATGAAGAAAATGGCCAAGCGGAATCTGGTTACTCCGAATAGAGTGGAAAAGGCCTTTCTGGAGAGGGACATCCTGACATTCGCTGATTGTCCCTTTGTGGTCTCCATGCTCTGCTCTTTCCCTACAAGGTCTTACCTGTGTATGGTCATGGAGTATGTAGGAGGTAGGACACGTACATTGTATTATATTCAGCCCATGTCTGCTTACCTTTTATCACCACTCATAAAATTAAAATTTTTTAACGTGAATGGTTACATCCTCACACAGCATTTACTATAGGTTATCTATTACCAAGATGCCCGGAAAGTCATTGATCTGTGTGATCTCCCTGTATGTCCGCACTGAGCACGTCAGTATCTCCAGCTGTAGACAAGATGTTATTTATGTTATTAGTTACATGGACGATGTTTCACCATGACTTCAGACTAATATTATGTCAACTATACATTATATCTTTATATATTCTCTCCTGCCCCAATGTCTCCTCTCAGTTCTCATTATACATTATGGTGATCCGCTGTATAAACCACTTACCTGTCATATATTCTTTCTTCTATAGGTGGAGACTGCAGGACCCTCCTAAGAACCAGGGGTCCTTTACCTGTCCCCTTGGCCCGCTTATACTTTGCAGAAGTGGTTGTTGCTGTAGAATACCTCCATAGTTATGGTGTGGTGCACAGGGACTTGAAGCCAGAGAAGTAAGTGTCCCCTGTAGTATAACAAAAGGGGGAAATTTATCCTTTATCATCTCACGGTCTATGAAGCTAAAACCATCTTCCCTTTCACAGCCTCCTGATAACATCTACTGGACATATTAAAGTCACCGAATTTGGGCTTTCAAAAGTTGGTGTCATGATACCAAACACCAACATCTACAAGCAATTAGCGGAGGATATCGCCAGAGAGTTCCTGAACCGTGAGGTCAGCAGTACTTACAGGAACTTAGCTTGTTCTGTACAAATATCATCACCCTATGGTCTCTTCTCTGTGTTCTTCATTTTTAAAGAACTTTTCCACTGATATTCTAACTTCTGTCATTCTGTTTTTATGTCGAAAACTTGGCAAAATAATAATTTAATCAATTTTCATCTCTAACCTCTGTTGGTTTCCAGGACTGTGGCAACCCGTTATACAAAGCCCCAGAGATCATCCTGAAGAAAGGCTACGGTAGACCTGTTGACTGGTGGTCAATGGGGATCATCCTACATGAATTTCTCCTGGGATACGTACCATTTCGTGGGGGTTCTGTAACTGAGCTTTATAAAAGTATTGTCATTGGTAAGTAGATTGATTCAGTAATTGCTTTGACTGGTTACATTAGTTTAGTTTTTTTCCTTTGCTTTATCTTATAGTCCAGTAAAGAGGTTTTATGTTCTGTAATTTTCTACATAACAGGATACATAATTTGGAATTGTGATCGTGCTCCTCCACCTGATGCTCGGACCCTCATCACAGAGCTGCTCATAACAAATCCTGTGCATAGACTTGGGACAGGTAACAGATATAATAATATTATATTTCCTTATTACACTGAGGACATATCACAAATGTACATGAGGATCGGCACTTGTCTACCAGCTCGTGCATTTCTAGTGCGTTAGTCTATTTCTTACATGTCGGCTCAGTTATATAATTAGTTCAGATTAAGATACACCATTTAGATATGGAGCAGTTTCTGACAATATCCACATCATCTTTGTTTTTCTTTATTCAGGAGGAGTATTTCAGATCAAGGGTCATCCCTTCTTAAGTGACTTAGACGTTAATAACCTTTTAAGTCAAAAGCCGGTGTATGTTCCTAAGCTCACATCAGATGTGGACACCAGCTTATTTATCAGTAAGTAGAAGGCGTCATCTAGACTAAGCGGCTGTTTGTCTCGTTTTCCTTAATATGTAACAATCGATACCCATTAATATTAATGATAAATGGTGACTGTATTATACTGACAATCTCTAATAGCACTTTATTATCTATGTCTTGTAGATCATTATGATATAAACAAACATCTGGTCTCAGAGCGCACAAGTGAGGACAATGAGAGCCTTGACTTCCACTATTTTACATCATCTTCTGAACGGTTTTCTAAAGTAAGTATGTGATTAATAAATCCAAAATATGTATAAAAAACACGTAATAGTAAACATTAAATTATTTCATATTTTATTGTTTCCACATTTAGCTCTGTACCACTGCTACCAGGACAATGGACAATGAGGATCCCAAGTCCTCTCCAGAGTATACCGTAGAATCCGGCACAAACATCTCAGAAATGTGAGTAGATTATGGGGCCACTACTGGGAGCTTCAGGATGATATATGTGCACAACACCAAATATAGGACATGAATACCATATTATCAAATTCAGCATCCACAACCCCATGATGAGCGGTAATTGTGCTTTTGCCTTTAGAAACTGCTGGTGATAACAGTCTATAATTGCGGCCGGTAATGCATTTTTAGTGCTGCCCATATTGTGGTAGAGATGTAGTATTCCATGCCAGCCATGCTTAGCATCTGATTTCCGCCCGGCTCTATAGAAGGTAGTTTTGAGCAGGAAACCTTCCCCATTATGACAGTCATACATCCTATTAGGCCCTATTGTCCATGTTCTTATACTGAGAAAACCCCTTTTATACTGCATTTAATTCTGATTTACACATTTATTTTCTTTCAAACAGGCAGAAAGATTCTGTTCCTTTATCTGATAGAGACAATGCTATTAGCAGCTTGCCATCCTCGTCCCCATTGTCAGGTATGTACATGTCTACAGCACAAACAATGTGAATGTTGACCTTAAGGCTATGTGCCCACGATGCAGAAATGCTCAGGATTTTTTACTGAGCGTTTCTGCATCTCCCTGGCAGAAAAAAACGCATGCGGATTGACAAGCGCTTTCCAAGCGATTATCATCACTTGGAAAGTGCTTGTGACAACTAAGTCACACTATATAAATCTATGCAAACGGCATGGATTTATATAGTGTGACCCGAGAGAGTGGTTAAAAATAAAAAATAAATGTGTACTTACCCTCCGATGGCCCCCAGTGTCCTGCTTTACACTCCGTTCTCCCTTGCCTGCAGTGGTGGATTGAAAGACCTGTCGACGTCAGCGTCGCGTGACCCGTCACATGACTCTGACGTCAGCGCAGGTCCTTCAATCCACCGCGAAGTGCCGGGAAGCAAGGAAGAGCGCACCTCTGGCCGCCGGAAGGTAAATATACATTTATTTTTTATTTTATTCTTTTTTTACAGATTTTTTAAAGGTACCTGGGTCCGGAGGAGAGTCTCCTCTCCTCTACACCCAGGTACTATCCGCACATTAGAACGCGCCAATTACACAAGTACAGAGGCAGTCTTGTGGAATTGGCGCATTCTAATGCAAGTCAATGGCGGCGAAAACGCAGCACTTCCGCAAAATAATTGCGTTTTTTTCCGCAATGATAATCCGCAGCGGAAATTTCCGCAGCATGTGCACAGCACATGCGGATTATCATTGGGGAACATTGCTGCCCTTCTACCATTTTTATTGCGTTTCCGCAGCTGCAAAAATGTTGCAGAAACGCATTAAAAACGCATCGTGGGCACACAGCCTAAGGCTCAAATATTTCCACATGGTATTTCTGTAGTAGTTCTCCTATGTTGTCTATGTTTCCTGGATCCCAATTATGTTGCCCATGGCCCATACTCTATCTCTGTTTCCTTACATTGTGTACAGAAGTTTTTTTCATGGTTTCTGTGAGATACATTGTAGCATCCAATAACCTGCATCATCATAAGGAGACATTGTCTCCTATTATAAAATATCGTTCATCAATGATGTACTACATGGCGGCAGACAGGGCGCTTACTTCTCTATGTTAGTGATACATCTAATGCCCCTCAGATGAGGTTATGCACATTATATAGGACTTATTCTGCCCTATTATGATGTAATAGCAGATTATCAGGACTATAGGAGATAGGACTATATACAGGAGACTAAGCAGGTCCCATAGGAATATGTTGTTACTGAGGTTTTTTTTTTTACTTTCTGATCAGAATTTCCAGCTCAGGAGGAAAGAAAATCTTCAATAAATCTGAGTAAAGAGCAAGAAAAATCTGAAAATGTAGAAAAGGGGAATAAGAGACGAGGTAAGTGTGAGAATCAGCTCAATGTTGTGTGATGTCGGTCAGTGAGAATAATTCATGCGGAGCAGATGTCATCTGTCAGTGATGGATTGTCACATGTATGATGGCTGACAATGATCCCTGACCTCTGTATGATAAGATTTCTCTGCCGTCCGGCCACAGTGACCGCACAGCAGTATCATGTAATATGGAGTCCCATTACTTAAATTATAATTACTTCTCTTCTCATAGGTTCCATCTTCCGCCGGATCTTATCATCCTGCCGGCATGGATTATCCAGGGTTGCTCGTGTATTTGCATGCTGTTACTGTTGCCCTAAAACCATCTGAAAAACAGGAAACCTCCCCATCTAGTGACTTGAAGCCCAGCAGATCTACCATCACTGCTGGAGCTGTATAGAAGGACCATCACCATCTACCTGTGGCTTTCTGACTGGTCCATCCCTACCTGGACATGTTTCAGTAACGCCTCTGTCACCAGGCTCCGCGGTATTCATACTGATCATCTGATTGGCTTTTACTGATCACCTGGTATCTGACCCCGGCAGTCCTCCTGACTATGATTTTGGCTATTGATTCTATTCCTTGTCCCTCCCTCATTCTTCTATCCTATTATTAATTGAAATAAAACAAAATTTAATTTAAAAAACAAACTTTTAGGTTTACTGAAATTTATTTTGCATTCGTCAAACTTAACTATGCATTTTGTTAACTGATAAAAAATCTCTACATATACAGATACCGGCTGGTGGCCGGTTCATGCAGCCTTACACTATATGTATATCCTTATTTATTCTAAAGGTGGCCGGACCATATACTACAAACATTACATTTTGTGTCCAACATTTTACTTATGAGTTGTAAACTTGTGAGCAGGGCCCGCACCTCCTCTTGTAGGAATTGAACTATATGGTACTTTGTAATTTCTGACATTGTACATGTAACCTCTGAATTGTAAAACATCGTGGAATAATACAATTATTATTTTATATTTTCATTATTATTATTATTATTATTATTAATATATATAATACCTAATATTTGTATTTGTATTTTTATGACATTTATCAATTAAAATGTTTTAATCTGTTTTTCCTTACATTTTTTCCAAGACTCTCTATAGAGTGTGGTGATTATGTGTCAAGGGGTAAACATAAGGCTATGGATGTGCCTGATACTCAGGGGTCGTTTACTGTAAGCCTTTTGTCTATGGCGTTACACCCTCACATAGTAGTCCTAACCAGACCGTTAGACCGGCACCATCCTCTTCCCCCTCTAAACTGTGGATTGAGATGGTATTTGCAGTGACTTTTTGACAACACTACTAAAACATACAATGATTCGCCCAGGGGATATCGGGGCTCGGTTCCCGGGCCTTTACCTTCTTGGGATGTCACGGTGGTCAGCTACAGGGCCCGTACCCTGGGGTCACTCTTAAAAGGGGTTGTTGCTTGAAGGGATGATAAACGGTTTTGTCTCGTGACACCACCTGTGGTTCATGGTAATGGGTACCAGCGCTGCTACAGACCTCCGGGGGTGATGGGATGGCAGCTGAGATGTTTCTGCTCCCCACAGGTGGAGCGGGCCCCCGGGGCAGGGTTGATGGAAGGGATGCAGGTGAGAGGTGGCCCAGCCGGGTCAGGGGAGAATAACAGACACGCACACAGGGGATTCGCTTCAGTACCTTTACTGGTGTAGACAGCAGGTACGGTCCAGGGTACTTGGTAGGAAGGGTGCACTTCTGGACTCTTCCCAGTGAGCGAGTATAAGGCCTCCTTGTCTGTTTCTTCCTCTCTCTCTCTGAAGCTCCTGACCTGCTTGGAACTAGGCCTAGCTTCTGTACTCTCTCACCTGTCTGCTTGGTGGTAAGAACTTTCCTCTGGCTACCACTATCCCTAGATGCTGGGGCTTTCGTAGTTCCTAGTTCTTTGGATGGTTGCAGCTTCAGGTTGACCAGGGGTCTAGAATCCCCTTGGGCAGTGGCGGTCCTTTAATATCGTGCAGCTCACCTTGGATATCCTGGATCTCTTGACGTATCTCCCGTACCCAGTCGGACACTTTGTGGATTAATTCAGGTGTAGTCACTTCAGAGCTCCGGACTGCGGCCTCGAGAACAGGAACCTCTTTCTCCAGGACCCTGGCTTCGGCCCGACCTCCAGGAAGGCCAGATCAGGATCCTTTAGAATTAATCTCACGGAGGGGTCCTACAAGCCAGCAATCAGTTGGTCCCATAAAACTATGTCTAATGGCCCTAGTCCACAGTTCTCATCTCGAGCCTTCTTGACGATGTGGGCCATCACTTCCTGCAATGCATTAACATATTGACTTATAGTCTCATTTTTCCCTTGGATCTGCTGAAACAGCCGCAGGCGTAAGTGCCCTAGGTATGTTGTGTCACCGGGCATGTCCTCTAATATTTTTATCGCGGTACATCACAATCTGCCGGGCCTCCCCATCAAGGGTTAGGAGGGCCAGCTCAGCCTGTGCGAGACGGGTCAGGGGATACATGCGTAGCATACTTCTCAGTCTTTCTACCCAGTGACATAGCGACACGCTGCTCCCTGTAGGTAGGTGGCTGAGCATCACCCCAAGGGTATATGCTCCCTGCTGGACTCGGCCGCCATCTCTGTATCTGAATGTTGCATCCTGCCGACTACGCCAAATGTAACACAGATGCCGGAATGCAACAAACAGAGATACAAGACGGGAACAGTCAGGAATATATAAAAACAATTCCTCCGCTGCTGCCGGCGTGTCTCTCTTGTCGCAGTCCTCTCTCAGCTCTTCTCGGCTTGACCGTCGACGGTAGTCTCTCACGCTAGGGGTAAAGGGATACAGACCTCGGCTCTTGACAGACGGTGTCGGGTCTCAGGAACTCAGTCTGTGTGGGGCCCAGGTCCTGACTCTGGGCCACACGTGCAGGGCTCAGGGCGCTTCTGTGGAGAGTCCAGAACTCTGATGCACCGCGCTGGGATCTGCTGTCCCTCTGGAACACATCTGCTCCACTCTGCAGCCTGGCACAAAATCTCTCTGTGTCTTGGCGCACTGGACTTTTATATCCAGGAAATCCTTCTAGGAGGTCACCTGATCAGGTGCAGCATTTGAATCTCTTCTCCCTCCAACTCTTCTGATATAACTTGGTTCCGCCTTATTTTGTCTGGCCAGCAGATGGCAACCTTTCCTCATCTCTGGCACATCCTGTAAGAATCCTCCTTTATTGCATTCTACTACATATGACCAGACAGTCTGCACCGTGAAAGCAGACACGACGCGCAGTGAACCCCCACTGTGCCGGGTACATGTCAACGGGTACCCGACGAAGGACCTCTTGGATTCGGGGATCCTGGTGACACTGGAGCCTGGAGACACTTGTCCATGCGTCATTGGTTGCTGAGGACAGCCCAAATGGTCGGAAAGTCAGAGTTGTTTGTATACATGGTGACCTCCGAGAGTACCTGACAGCGGAGATTACTTTTTCCACCCCGTGTGAAGAGATGAAACATGTGGTGGGAGTGGTGAAGACCCTTCCTTATGGGACTGTGTTGGGAAGAGACATGCCTCTGTTCTGGTCACTGTGGGAGAACAAAGTTAACCCTCCCAGAGCAAATGTCATTCCGGGCGAAGAACCCGAAGATCCCGAGTCAGGGATACCTGCCGTAGGGGCAGCCAACCTAGGGACAGAGTGTAACTCTGATAGGTTTCCCCCAGAGGTATTGACAGGAGAGGTAGAGGAGACCCCGTCGATTCCAGAGCTGTAAGTGTCCCTTGGTATGTTTGGGACAGCTCAGCTCTAGGATCCCACTCTAACCTGGGCACGAGAAAGGGTGATAGAAATAAATGGGGTGCCTCAGGAACCGGGTGCAGAGGCGGTTTTTCCCTGCATGGCTGTCAACCAGAATTTGTTATATAGGATTGATAAAATCCGGGATGAAGTGGTGGAACAGCTCGTAGTGCCACAGTCATACCGTCGGGCTAGAGATGACCCACACACACATGCTGGCTGGTGGTCGGTTCATGCAGCCTTATATTTATATCCTTATTTATTCTAAAAGTGGCCGAACCATATACTACACTTAGGGGTAAACATAAGGCTATGGATGTGCCTGATACTCAAGAATCGTATACTGTAAGCCTTTTGTCTATGGCGTTACACCCTCACATAGTAATCGTAACCAGACCGTTAGACTGGCACCATCATCTTCCCCCTCTAAACTGTGCATAGAGTTGGTATTTGAACTGAATGGACCCTTTGAACCGCATGGCTGGCAAGAATTCAATTGTGACCTCTATTTCTGTTTTGAAATCCATTCTTCCACCTCCAGAACCCCAACCACCCATGTATTGACACTTATGAGAACCAGAAGGACAAGTGAGAAAAAGGATTCAAGTGAAGTATTGGATCACGCCTTGGAACGGCTGAAGACATCAGGCTTCCTTGGAAACATTGCATGTTGAATGATACATTCTACCAGACTGCCCAGATGGGCTGAGCCATATTGGCAGGCAGGTTCGCCATGAAGTACATCAGCTGCTCAAGCCCTCAATAGGTCCAGTAATCTCGTGTGAGGTACGGCAGAGGGTTGTGTTCCTGGAGGTCTAAAATGGGCCTCACGGTGGCCAAACTTTCTGTCACAATGAGCCTCCTTCCCTCCCAATTTATACACGCACAACATTTCCACAATATATAAAAGGAAGAGGGATATAACAGTGGGAGATAGTTTGTTGCTGCACCAGATGCGAATCAGACCATTTGAGACCGGCTCCTGGACATAGGGCTAATGATGAATCCCAAATCTGCGCACATCAGAACGGGTAATGTGGAGAACGATGATTTGAAGAGTAGCTGCCTTTTTAAGAAGAGGATGAAGGTGGTGATGGTGGTTTGTGCAACTAATTCCCAATTATGAAGAAGCAGTGTTTACTTGAAAAGAACAGTCTCTTTACTAATGATAATGGGGCCTGTCAGTAGTTCTTACAATGTGCTACAAAATACAGTTTACACAGAAATCACAGTAGTTGCATGGAACACACTATACATCTGGTATCCCATAGAAATGTCCACTTTGTGGGATACCACATAGGCAGGGCCCTCGTCAGCATCCGGCGCACCCAGGCAAGTGACGGGGCCCTGAGCAGGCAGGGGGGCCCACTGGTGGTCGCGCACCCCGCTGGGCAATGGGCGGAGGAGAGCGGTGTCAGCGCCCACCCTTCTCCACCGCTTGCTCAGGGCCCCAGCAGCCGGATACTTACCTCTCCCCGTGCCTCCGCAGATCTGCTGTCTTCCTGCTCTGTGCTCCCTGTGACATCTCAGGTCAGAGGGTGCGGTGATGTCTTTCCATCGCGCGCTCCCCTGAGCCGTCACAGGGAGCGCAGAGCGGGAAGACACCGGCGACGCTGGAGTCCGGACCCGAGCAGCTGCAGCAGGTGAGGAAGAGGGAGGTGAGTATTTGATTTTTTTTTTTTTCAAATGTATGGAGGCATGGGGCATAATATGGGGGGGTGACATCCTGCATGGGGCATAATATGGGGGGGTGACATCCTGCATGGGGAATTATAAAGAGAGGGGGGGTGACAGCCTGCATGGAGCCTTATATGGGGGCCAGTATTCAGTATAGAGCCTTATATGGGGGCCAGTATTCTATGTGGAGCGATTCGCCGGTTTCTGAGCTATTGTGGAATTTACAATAGATATCGCTCATGTAATGTAAGAAGTGAAATCTTTGCATTGTACTATATATATATATATATTTCTCTGCGGTATCTGTGCATCATGAATCGTGGTATGTATTAAAGGGGCCCACTGAGACTCGCCCGGGGCCCAGAAATTTCTGCAACCAAATACTCAACGTGCGCACATAGCCTAACAGGTCTGTGAACCAGAATTCTTGCTGGTCGGTAGGTGATCAAATACTTATTTTGTGCAATAAAATGCAAATTAATTATGTAAAAATCATACAATGTGATTTTCTGGATTATTTTTAGATTCTGTCTCTCACAGGTGAAGTGTACCTATGATAAAAATTGCAGACCTCTCCATTCTTTATAGGTGCGAAAACTTCCAAAATCGTCACTGTATCAAATGCTTATTTTCCCCCACTGTATTTGTGCAGAGCCGCTTCTTGAAGATTCCATCGCAAGATTCCGTGATGACAGTCGGCCATTATGACATCACTGCTCACAATTGCTACTTCTACAATGCACACAGGCTCACAGGCGCCATTCTTGGTTCCATAGTGACTGATAGCACTTGCAGTTTTTCGCTATGGCTGGATTATATCTAGACGATTTTCAGGAAGAAGCACTATTGGACATTCTTATCATCAATCGCCCTAACATTGTGCTTCTACCACCCGATGGCATCCTCAGCTTCACTCGCCGGCTGGTGATGCAGCTAGTAAAGGATTGCCTGACCAAAAATCAACGAGATCAACTAACCTCAGAGTATCTGACCGATTTATGTCACAACATCAGGACATTACTACAACAGGTAAATGGCGGACGCTCCGCACAAAACTTCTCTGTAATAATAGACAATAATGGTGGGATAGAAGCTTGTTCTTTCCTCTAGTATATAACACTATAAACCCCAGATATGTAGTCATTGTATCTGCAGAGAGAGGAGCAGATGTCACATACAATGGCCGCCTCCATTGTGACCTCTCACCTCAGAATTTTCCTTATTGTTTCTTTCCTTCTTTATAGGCTGAAGAAAGATCTCAAAATGGAGATTTGGCTTTTGTTAAAGACCTGGCCGAAAAAGTCCTGTGTGTATTGGAACGTCCGGCCCGCTCATCGGAATGCCCGGTAAGGATCCATAATCTTCTCTATCACTCGTCCTTGTTCTCTGATCTTCTCCAGATCACCAGTCAGATCTCAGAAGATCTGGGGTTAGATCTTACAGGCCTCCCTGTCAGTCCCCAGCAGGCACAGGATATTTTATGGCTGCCTGTCTCTGCTGCTCCCTCGTCTGTGATGACAGTCTGTATTCTGCTGATGTAGTCACAGCTCAGTGGTGGGAAGTCTGTATATCCCGCCTCTGTCTATCACTATTATCAGAGTCTTCCTGCTTCTAAATGCTGCAGCTGAGATAATAGACATCTTTACAGAAATATTTTGTATACAAGTCCCTTGTACAGTATATTAATCTGGACTTGTGGAGAGGAGCTGCAGTGTAAAGCAATTCTACCCAATACTGTAATGAATGAATTACAAGATGTCGCCATGGTATATAGAACGCAGATAACGCACCTCTGGGATATCACGGTGCAGAAAATAGAATCTGACACCGAATGTGAGATTTTGTAATGTTAACTCATCTTAATCCCCTGAAGTGAGAGAACTTTCTGAGAAAAGTTCTGAAGATGGCGCAGGATTCGTACAGTTACAATTTGTGCATCTGTAAATGTTGGTTTAGTTCTTCCTGATTTATGTATTTGGTGATTTAGTGAAATCTTCCACATATTAATTATATATATTATATCAATCAGGAAACACCAGAAGGAGATGACGAATATGGGCAAAACGTGACCCAGGAAATCCCTGACCCTAATAGGAGTCAGCCGGAGCTGAACAGCGATCTGATTACAGGTGAGCGATCACCCGACCTTCTGCAAGGAATATCCAGATATAATAGAGGACGGGGATAATGTTAGATTTACTCTGTACTCCAAGAATGGGCAATTAATTTTACATGAGAGACTGTGATTAATTCTGATCCATATTAATGTCAATATATTAATTATAATTCTTATATTAATTACATTAATATTAATTGCATGACTTAATATTGAGCAGAAGTAAGTATGCTGACATCCCCCTTTATACTGTTTGAACCCGAATACAGCCCCTTCTATATACCCGTATGAGCCCAATAGTCTTTCGACGTCCAACATGAGAGCCCCACACAGCCTCCCAACATCCAGAAACAGACCCCCATAGCCTCCCCATGTCCTGCAACAAACCCTCATAACCTCCCCATGTCCTGCAACAGACCCCCATTGTTATGATCTGCTACAGAAACTAAGGAAAGGAAGGAGATCTGTCCCTACAATAGAACTAAACTAGATCCCTACGATGTAACGGGGAACCTGATCCTGCGATCAGACCCGCTAAAGTCCTCGGCTAGTCTGAACGCAGACCTATAGATGTAGGGGAGGGATCCCTACAAGATCTAGGGACTGGGATACGTTGGACACCTCCTAGCAGAAATAGTAGCAGTCAAAGACAAACACACAACAAAAAGCATAGAGGTCAGAAGACCAAGCAAAAACTAACAGAGAACGGCAATAGAGCAACAAGCTAGCTCAACAGTAGTAAATACAAATGAAGTCCAGCAAAGCCAGGAGGGCGGAGCCGGATTAAATAGGCCAAAATGGTCATGTGACCAGCAAACTAAAAAAAACCTAACATGAGAGTTGTAACAGTACCCCCTCTTCTAAGAGGATCCTCCGGATCCCCTAGGCCCAGGCTTACCAGGAAACCTCCTGTGAAACGCTCGGACAAGTCTGGGGGCAGAAACATCATCCGCCCTCACCCATGAGTTATCCTCAGGTCCGAAACCCTTCCAAGCGATGAGATACTGCAAACTCCCTCTATACCGTCTAGAATTTAGGATGCGGGAAATTTCATATTCCCCGTCCTCCACCACCGGAGGAACAGTGGCAGAGGCGTCACCATCCGACACATCAGCTTTTTTCAACAGAGAAACATGAAACACCGGATTAATCCTCCAGGACGTAGGAACCTCCAGCCTAACAGCAGATTGGTTAACTATCTGAAGTACCTTAAAGGGCCCTACGAACTTGGGACCCAATTTTTTAGAAGGAATCCTCAATCGCAGATTCTTAGAGGACAACCAAACCATGTCACCAACAGCAAACAAAACCTCTTGCCGTTTCCTATCAAAGTACCTCTTAGATTTTTTGTTAGCCTCCTGAAGATTACCACGCACATCCGTCCAAACTCTCTCCAAATCACCGGAAAAACTCTCCTCCTCAGGCACAGCCGAAACCAATTTGGAAAATGACCCAAAAGACGGATGTCTCCCAGAACAACAAAAAAAAGGCGAACACCCAGCAGAAGAGGATGTATGGTTGTTAAGAGCAAATTCAGCAAGTGGCAGAAACTCAGACCACCCCTCTTGATTGTCTGCCACAAAACAACGCAAGAACTGCTCAACATCCTGGTTCTTCCTTTCTGTCTGGCCATTAGACTCAGGATGATATCCGGATGAAAACGACCAATGAACTCCCAACCTGTCACAAAAGGCACGCCAAAAACGAGCCACGAACTGAGGTCCCCTATCAGAAACAATGTCAGTAGGAACACCATGTAGTCTGACAATCTCCTTGACAAAGGTCTTAGCGAGTGTCTTAGCGCAAGGCAGTTTGATGAAGGGAACCAAGTGACACATCTTGCTAAAACGGTCCACGACCACCCAGATGACCGTGAAACCTTCAGAGGGAGAAAGGTCAGTAATAAAGTCCATAGCCAGATGTGTCCAAGGTGCACTAGGAACCTCCAGAGGGCAAAGCAACCCCGCAGCAGGAGCATGCGAAGACTTGGATCTTGCACACACAGTACATTGGCGCACCCACTTAATGACTTCCTTCTGCCATCCCGGCCACCAAAAACTGCGACCCACAAGTCTCTTGGTCTCAGAAATTCCTGGATGACCTGCCAACCGAGACTCATGACACTCAACAAACAAATCTCTCCTAAAGGTCCTAGGCACAAACAACCTCCCATGGGGAGTGTTAGATGGGGCATTCTCCTGTGCTTTAAGAATCTCATCCTCCAAAACGGAGTCCAAAGCAGCAATCACAACACCTTCTTGTAAAATGGTCTCCTCCTCCTCCTCAACACCTACCATGGGAGAAAAGCTGCGAGACAAAGCATCCGCTTTAACATTCTTGGTACCCGGGATGTAAGTAACGGAAAAATTAAACCGCAAGAAAAAAAGTGCCCACCTAGCCTGACGGGCATTCAAGCGCTTGGCAGCATCAAGATAGATCAGATTTTTATGATCAGTGAAAACCTGAACGGGAAATTCAGCACCTTCCAAGAGGTGACGCCAGTGTTCAAATGCAAGTTTAATCGCCAGCAATTCCCGATTACCAATATCGTAATTAAGTTCAGTCTCGGAAAATTTTTTTGAAAAAAAGGCACAAGGATGTACTCCATCCTTGTTTTCCTGAGACAACACCGCACCAACCCCCACCGAAGAAGCATCAACCTCAACCAAAAACGGCTTAGTCACATCAGGCTGCATAAGGATGGGAGCAGAGGTGAACCTTTCCTTTAAAAACACAAAAGCTTCAATGGCCTCAGAAGTCCACTGAACCGCATTAGCACCTTTCCTGGTGAGATCGGTCAGCGGTTTGACAATAATAGAAATTTTTTTTATGAATTTTCTGTAATAATTGGCGAAACCCAAAAACCTCTGTATCGATTTCAAACCAATAGGCCTAGGCCATTCCTGCACAGCTTGAACTTTAACCGGGTCCATCTCAAAACCTTTACTGGAGATAATGTAGCCCAAAAAACTAATTCTCTGTACAGCAAACTCACATTTCTCCAGCTTAGCAAAAAGCGAATTGTCCATTAATAACTGTAATACCTCACGTACGCTCCGCCAATGAGACTCCAGATCCGGCGAATAAATCAAAATGTCATCCAAATACACAACCACATCTTTGCCGATTAAAGGTCTAAGGATATCATTAATAAGATTCTGAAAAAATGCTGGAGCATTGGTGAGACCAAAAGGCATAACCAGATTCTCAAAATGACCCACAGGAGTGTTAAAAGCAGTCTTCCATTCATCACCCTCCTTCATGCGCAACAAATTGTATGCCCCCCGGAGATGAATTTTAGAGAACCATTTGGCCCCCACTAACTGGTTAAATAAATCAGGAATCAATGGCAGTGGGTAAGGATTGCGTACAGTAATTTTATTAATCTCACGAAAATCCAGACAAGGACGTAAACCGCCATCTTATTTTTTTTACAAAAAAAAAACCAACAGCCACAGGAGACTTGGAAGGCCTAATGTGACCAGCGGCCAAGCTTGTCTGTATGTATTCCTCCAAAGCCTTTCTCTCAGGAATAGTAAGATTAAATAAACGACTCTTAGGAAGAGTCGCTCCAGGGACAAATTCAATGGTACAATCATAGTCTCTATGGGGAGGCAAAACCTGCGACTCCTCCTCAGAAAAAACTCTCCAAAAATCCTGAATAGGTACAGGCAATTCCCCTTTATCCACAGCAGCAATGCGTCCGTTACAACACTTGTCATAACACTTAGGGCTCCAGGACTTAATTTCATTGGTAGACCAATCCAGTACAGGATTGTGCAATTTTAACCAGGGTAACCCCAATATTACTGGAGAAGGCAAATTATCTAATACCACCAAATCCAAATTCTCTTGATGAATACCATTAATAGTGAGGGGAAATTCACAGACCTTGTGAGTAACACTCTTCAAGGGAGAGCCATCGACAGAAACCACAGCAATAGGGGATGACAAAGTTTTAGGTTCTAATCTAAGTTTTTCCAAGAATCCCCCATCAATCACATTCAGAGTAGATCCACAATCCACAAATACCCGAAATTCAATTAATTCATCCTGAGCAGCAGTAGTGGCAGATAGGAATACCCCCTTAGAATTTAAACAGGCAATACGTGCATGACTGACCATTTTTTTTTCTTTCTTCATACGAAGCACACAACTCTTAATAAGATGACCAGAATTTCCGCAATAGAAACACAAGCCTTCAGAAAGTCGGCGATCTTTTTCCTGAGAGCGGGGTGCCATCGCCCCAATTTCCATCGGCTCTCCATTGTCCGCACAGAACATCTCAGGACTCGAAACCGACATAGCAGAGGATTTGCTCTCATTAACCCTTGCACGCAGTCTCCTGTCCACCCGTATAGCTAATTGCATTGCCTCCTGCAAGTTTCCAGGTGTGGGATAAGCAATCAGTAAATCTTTAACCCTTTCACCTAGCCCTGCAAGAAACAAGCTTTTCAAAGCTGAATCATTCCACCCCACCTGGGCAGACCACCGACGGAAGTGAGAACAATATTTTTCCACATTACCTGATCCCTACCTCAAACGTCTTAATTCAGACTCAGCAGATGAGACACGATCAGGATCATCGTACAACAAACCCAAAGCAGAAAAAAACTATCCACTGAACTAAAGCACGGATCACTAGGATGGAGAGAGAAGGCCCATCCCTGAGGATCTTTGCGCAAAAGTGACATTATGAACCCTATGCGCTGTGATTCATCACCAGAGGATCCGGATCTCAAACGAAAATATAATAGACAAGCATTTTTAAAAGAAAAAAAATCTTGTTGTTCGCCAAAAAATAAATCAGGCAGACGTACCTTTGGTTCCACAAAATGTGCTCCAGAACAGCTACTCACGTGTTGTTGGAGCTTGGTCACCTCCAGAGAGAGTCCCTGCAAGCGTTGAGCCAAATCTTGCACCGAGATCATGATGGAAAACTGCAGGTCTTTCCCCAGAGAAAATCCTTTCCCTTTTTTTTTTTTTTTTTTTTTTTTTTTTATGGCTGGACTTACTGTTATGATCTGCTACAGAAACTAAGGAAAGGAAGGAGATCTGTCCCTACAATAGAACTAAACTAGATCCCTACGATGTAACGGGGAACCTGATCCTGCGATCAGACCCGCTAAAGTCCTCGGCTAGTCTGAACGCAGACCTATAGATGTAGGTGAGGGATCCCTACAAGATCTAGGGACTGGGATACGTTGGACACCTCCTAGCAGAAATAGTAGCAGTCAAAGACAAACACTCAACAAAAAGCATAGAGGTCAGAAGACCAAGCAAAAACTAACAGAGAACGGCAATAGAGCAACAAGCTAGCTCAACAGTAGTAAATACAAATTAAGTCCAGCAAAGCCAGGAGGGCGGAGCCGGATTAAATAGGCCAAAATGGTCATGTGACCAGCAAACTAAAAAAAACCTAACATGAGAGTTGTAACACCCATAGCCTCCCCACATCATGCAACAGACCCCCATAGCCTTCCCATGTCCAGCAACAGACCCCATAGCCTCACCATGTCCCTCAACTGACTTCCATAGCCTCACCATGTCCCTCAACTGACTCCCAGAGCCTCCCATGTCCTGCAACAGACCCTTATAGACTCCCCATGTCCTGCAATAGACCCCTATAGCCTGCCCATGTCCTGCAAAAGCCCCCTTTAGCCCTCAGTGTCCTGCAGTAGACCCCTATAGCCTACCCATGTCCTGCAATAGACTTCTATAGTCTCCCTATATCCAGCAACAGATCCCGAGACACTCCCCATGTCCAGTAACAGACCCCATAACATCCACATGTCCTGCAACAGACACCCATAGCCTCACCATGTCCTGCAACAGACCCCCAAAGCCTCTCCATGTCCTGCAATAGACCCCCATAGTCTTCCCATGTCATGCAACAGACCCCCATAGCCTCCCCATGTCCAGCAACAGACTCCTATAGCCTCCCCATGTCCTTCAAAAGACTCCCGTAGCCTCCCCATGTCCTGCAATAGACCCCCATAGCCTTTCCATGTCCTGGAATGTACCCCTATAGCCTCCCCATGTCCTGCAATATACCCCTATAAACAAACCAAGGTCAACCATAAGGCGCTAAACGGACCACGGTACCTGAACAAACATGTTGAATCCCTTTTTTTCGGCACCTTGCGCTTTACTCCCCCATTCCTTGCGATTTTGTATACTTCTATGCTTTACTTATTATGCCTAATCACTCATTTTGTTCTCCTGTTTCTTAATAGACCCCTATAGCCTCCCCATGTCCTGGAATGGACCCCTATAGCCTCCGCATGTCATGCAAAAGACCCTTATAGCCTCCCCATGTCCTGGAATGGACCCCTATAGCCTCCCCATGTCCTGGAATGGACCCCTATAGCCTCCCCATGTCGTGCAATAGACCCCTATAGCCTCCCCATGTCGTGTAATAGACCCCTATAGCCTCCCCATGTCCTGGAATGGACCCCTATAGCCTCCCCATGTCCTGCAATAGACCCCTATAGCCTCCCCATGTCGTGTAATAGACCCCTATAGCCTCCCCATGTCCTGGAATGGACCCCTATAGTCTCCCCATGTCGTGCAATAGACCCCTATAGTCTCCCCATGTCCTGCAATAGACCCCTATAGCCTCCCCATGTCCTGCAATAGACCCCTAGAGCCTCCCCATGTCCTGCAATAGACCCCTATAGTCTCCCCAAGTCCTGCAATAGACCCCTATAGCCTCCCCATGTCCTGCAATAGACCCCTATAGTCTCCCCATGTCCTGTCTGACATCTCATACACCTTAAAAAAAACACACATTCACCTTGCTCCTGTTCCTCCGGTGCTGTGCCTCTTCTCATGTCTCGATGCACTGACGCGATGACGTCATTGCGTCAGCTGCTTCACACGCTGATTGGCGGAGGAAGGGGCTGGAGGTCCCTCCTCTACCAATGCAGTCAGCGGCTCAGTGGCTTGCAGGTGGAGACAGGGTCAGGTGCCGATGAAAGCGAGTGGGCTGGCATGGTGCGGTCTGTGGGCCTCTGCTTCAGCCCTACGGCTATCTCAGTCCACAGGCCGGACTGGAACAGTCAGAGGGCCGGATGTGACCCGCGGGCTCCACTTTGCCCAGTTCTGCTCTACTCTGTTTAATGGGAACCTGGCAGAACATTTTTACATATAGAAGTAGTGGTAGGACCAGGGACATACAAAGAAATCATGGGGCCTCATAGCAGAAGTTCTAATTGCCCCCCCCAACTGAAATAAATAAATAAATAATTGTCGGGGTGACAGAAGAGCAGATCTCACAACTTTCCAGCCTTTACATTGTAATTTTCCTCCAGCTGAAGTCATAGATTGCTCTTTCATTGCCCCCATATAGTATGATGCCAACAAAAGTGCCCACTAAATACAGTATGATTCCTCCATGGTGCATTCCTCCACATTAGCCTCCACATGCACAGTATAATGACCCTACTGTACACCCCCTCAACTCCCGACACAAAGTATGGTGACCCCAACACAGTATGATCCCCCAACTGTGACCCTCACACTGCATTCTATGCAGTATAATGGCCCCCATACCTCACCACACCATAAAATGGCCCCCGCTAGCCCTCCAAACAGTATAAAGGCAACACACAGCCCTTCACACAGTAAGATGGACCCTACACAAATCTTCACACCGTATAATTGCTTGCATACAGTATAATGCCCCGACATAACCCTCCAAATATTATAATGGCCCCACATAACCCTTCAAATATCATAATGATCTCCCATGGTCTTCCATGCAATATAATGCACCCCCCATGGTCCTCCATGCAATATAATGCACCCCCCATGGTCCTTCATGCAATATAATGCACCCTCCATGGTCCTCCATGTAATATACGAGTGCACCCCTATGGTCCTCCACGCAATATAATGCACCCCCATGGTCCTTCACACAATATAATGCACCCCCATGGTCCTCCATGCAATATACTGCACCCCATATGGTCCTCCATGCAATATCATGCACCTCCCATGGTCATCCCCGCAATATTATGCACCCCTCATGGTCCTCCACAAAATATAATGCACCCCCATAGTCCTCCATGCAATATACTGCACCCCATATGGTCCTCCATGCAATATAATGCACCCCCCATGGTTCTTCATGCAATATAATGCACCCTCCATGGTCCTCCATGTAATATACGAGTGTACCCCCCATGGTCCTCCACATAATATAATGCACCCCCATGGTCCTTTACACAATATAATGCACCCCCATAGTCCTAAATGCAATATACTACACCCCATATGGTCCTCCATGCAATATCATGCACCTCCCATGGTCATCCCCGCAATATTATGCACCCCTCATGGTCCTCCACAAAATATAATGCATTCCCCATCGTCCTTCATGCAATATAATGCACCCCCATGGTCCTCCATGCAATATACTGCACCCCATATGGTCCTCCATGCAATATCATGCACCTCCCATGGTCATCCCCGCAATATTATGCACCCCTCATGGTCCTCCACAAAATATAATGCACCCCCATAGTCCTCCATGCAATATACTGCACCCCATATGGTCCTCCATGCAATATAATGCACCCCCCATGGTTCTTCATGCAATATAATGCACCCTCCATGGTCCTCCATGTAATATACGAGTGTACCCCCCATGGTCCTCCACATAATATAATGCACCCCCATGGTCCTTTACACAATATAATGCACCCCCATAATCCTAAATGCAATATACTACACCCCATATGGTCCTCCATGCAATATCATGCACCTCCCATGGTCATCCCCGCAATATTATGCACCCCTCATGGTCCTCCACAAAATATAATGCATTCCCCATCGTCCTTCATGCAATATAATGCACCCCCATGGTCCTCCATGCAATATAATGCACCCCCATGGTCCTCCATGCAATATAATGCACCCCTCATGGTACTCCTCACAATATATTGCAGCCCCCATAGGGCATAGCGCAGCCCCCATAAGGTACAGTGCAGCTCCTATAGGGCTTAGTGCAGCCCAATGTGGTTGCTGACACTGGGGCCCACCAGCTCACGGGTCCCATAGCAGTCACGTGGCCTGCCGCCGCTGAGTATTACGGTATAGGCCATTGTCCCCTAATAATAATTAATTGTTTTCAGAAATCCAATGTGCCAGTCAGGAGAAATCTAATGTAGAAGCCATATACAAATCAGGATGGAAGTGCACTGGGGGCGTGGAAGAGAAATCGGATTGCAGTGACACGCCCCCAGTACACTTCCAGGTTAATTTACATATGGCTCCTATGTTTCAGCTCTCTTCTCATCACTCACATGTGCAGCGAGGGTGGGGGGTTCCTCATAAATGTGATGATTGGGGTTCTCCATCATTTACATTACATTTATATATGGATGCCCCATACATTCCCATATTAGAGTCCCCATATAACGAGTATTAATCCCATTCACAGATGTCTTGTCATTTCCCCGTTATATTGCTGTATTATCTATGTAGGATTAATATCTTCTAATACATTTTATCTCTTCATCATTTATCACTATTTTAGTTCCATCTGCGCTGATGAATCCTGACAGTGGAATCTGTGAGATCCCGGAGATCCAGGAATCCGCCGGTGTAAGTATCATAGAGGGGGACGTCTGTGTATCACCAGATCATGGGGTGTGAATGACCCAACCAGTATTATCCCCCATATAACCAGGGTTTGTCTCTGTTCTAAGTGTAGATGACACTAATGTGTTAGTCAACTGCATTTATATTAAAAGGAATCTGTCACCAGGTTTATGCTATTTCATCAGAGAGTAGCATGATGTAGGGACAGAGACCCTGATTCCAACGATAGATCACTTACTTTACTGGGTGCACCAGTTGTAATAAAATCACTGTTTTATCCGCTGTAGATCTAGCAGTGCTCTGAATGCTGAGCCCTGTATAACCCCGCCCACACTACTGATTGGCAGCTTTCTGTGTACACTGTGCAAAGGCTGAAAGCTGCTAATTAGTGGTGGAGGCAGGGTTACAGAGCAATAGGACTACATGGCACGAGACACATATTCCTGTAGTGATAATCTCCTGCTGATCAAAAACTGATTTTATGGAAACTACAGCACACAGCCTAGTAAGTAACACATCGTTGGGATCAGGGTTTCTGCCCCTACATCATGCTACTTCCAGATTACATAGCACAATCCTGCTGACAGATTCCCAGTAAGTTCTTCTCTGTGTGATCTCTCGTGTTATCCAGCACTTTACAATGATACCGGTGTATAGAGGACCCCCTTATATTACATCCGTGTCTGCGGAGCGTCCGGCTTTTATCCTCCCTACATCGGATCAGTGTAAATCAGCTGGGACTTAATATAGGGGGAGACATTTCTGCATCTGGAGCTTTTTTCCTCACTATCATTTCTTATTCCTTTATAGAGCGTGATCGAATCATCATTGATCCCGGCAGGAAAGCCGCATATGAGCGACTATGAAACTTCCAAACTGATCAGCAGCGGAGCTTTTGGGTGAGATTTCTGTTACCATAATCCACATTTCTCAGGGTTCCCTATGACAATACTTCTGCCTCTGTGCTCTGCGATTCAGTGTTATCATAGGGCAGTGGTGGCAAACCTATGGCACGCAGAGCCCTCCCGGTGGGCATGAGCTCCATGTCCTCAGCACTGCCGCCACCACCATCACTCTCCTCAGGCTGCGCACCATCCCCCCTCTCACTAGCGCCGCGGCCACTCTCCTCTGCACATGCGCCCTGATTATACAGTATGGAACACTATGCAGGGCCATTATACTGTACGGAGAAGTATGCGGGGTCATTATACTGTATGGAGGACTATGTGGGGCCATTTTACAACATGGAGGACCATGCGGGCCATTATACTGTATGGAGGACTATGTGGGGCCATTATGCTGTATGAAGAAGTATGCGGGGCCATTATACTTTATGGAGGACTATGTGGGGCCATTATACAATATGGAGGACTATGCAGGGCCATTATACTGTATGGAGGACTATGTGGGGCCATTATACAATATGGAGGACTATACGGGCCATTATACTGTATGGAGGACTATGCAGGGCCATTATACTGTATGGAGGACTATGTGGGGCCATTATACTGTATGGAGGACTATGTGGGGCCCATTACACTGTATGGAGGACTATGTGGGGGCCATTATACTGTAGGAAGGACCATGTGGGGGCCCATTATTCTGTATGTAGGACTATGTGGGGCCCTTTATTCTGTATGGAGGACTATGTGGTGCTCATAATACTGTATGAAGGCCTATGTGGGGCCCATTACACTGTATGGAGGACTATGTGGGGGCCATTATACTGTAGGAAGGACCATGTAGGGGCCCATTATTCTGTATGGAGGACTATGTGGGGCCCATTATTCTGTATTGAGGACTATAATGTGGTCATAATACTGTATGAAGGACTATATGGGGCAATTATACTGTATGGAGGACTATGTGGGGCCATTATACTGTATGGAGGACTATGTGGGCCCATTACACTGTATGGAGAACTATGTGGGGCCATTACACTGTATGGAGGACTATGTGGGCCCATTATTCTGTATGGAGGACTATGTGGGGACCCATTACACTGTATGGAGGACTATGTGGGGGCCATTATACTGTTGGAAGGACCATGTTGAGGCCCATAATTCTGTATGGAGGACTATGTGGAGCCCATTATTCTGTATGGAGTACTATGTGGTGCTCATAATACTATATCAAGGACTATGTGAGGCCATTATACTGTATGGAGGACTACGTGGGGCCTTTATACTGTATGGAGGACTCTGTGGGGCCATTATACTGTATGGAGGACAATGTGGGTCCATTACACTGTATGGAGGACTTTGTGAGGTCATTACACTGTATGGAGGACTATGTTGGCCCATTATACTGTAAGGAGGACTATGTGGGGCCCATTACACTGTATGGGAGCTATGTGGGCCCATTATTCTGTATGAAGGATTGTGTGGGGCCCATTACACTATATGGAGGACTATGTGGGCCCATTACACTGTTTGGAGGACTTTGTGAGGTCATTACACTGTATGGAGGACTATGTTGGCCCATTATACTGTAAGGAGGACTATGTGGGGCCCATTACACTGTATGGGAGCTATGTGGGCCCAATATTCTGTATGAAGGATTGTGTCGGGCCCATTACACTATATGGAGGACTATGTGGGCCCATTACACTGTATGGAGGACTTTGTGGGGTCATTACACTGTATGGAGGACTATGTTGGCCCATTATACTGTAAGGAGGACTATGTGGGGCCCATTACACTGTATGGAGGACTATGTTGGCCCATTATTCAGTATGGAGGATTGTGTGGGGCCCATTACACTATATGGAGGACTATGTGGGCCCATTATACTGTAGGAAGGACTATGTGGGGCCATTATTCTGTATGGAGGACTATGTGGTCCCATTATACTGTATCGTAGGACTATGTGGGGCCTATTACTCTGTATGGAGGACTATGTGGGGCCCATTACACTATATGAAGGACTATGTGAGCCCATTACACTGTATGGAGGACAATGTGGTCCCTTTATACTGTAAGGAGGACTATGTGGGGCCCATTATACTGTATGGAGGACTATGTGGTCTCTTTATACTGTAAGGAGGACTGTGTGGGGCCTATTATACTGTATGGAGGACTATGTGGGGCCCATTATACTGTATGGAGGACTATGTGGGGCCCATTATACTGTATAGAGGGCTGCTTGGGGCCATTATACTATATGGAGGGCTGTGTTTGGTTATTACAGCTGGAGAATCATACTGTGATGGGGTCACAATCATACTGTGATGGGGTCACCAGGGATTGATGGGGAGGGGGGTACAGTAGAGTCATCATACTGTGCATGTGGAGGAATTCACTGTGGGGGTTTCATACTGTGTTTGGGGGCACTTTTGTTTGCATCATACTTTATTATCTGTTTTATTCAAGTTTTTTTATCCTTTGTTATTACATATTTACATTAGACCTTTGGGCCATATGCTTTTTACTGCTCTTACATAACATATTACATTATTACAATATATTTCCAAAAGTTAATAGTTTTATTTGATAAGGAAAAACTTCCTTAATTGTAGACACTTTTTAACAAATATAAAGGTTGGCCCGTGATTTTGTCCAAGCTTTTAATTTTGGCCCTCTGTATATTAAAGTTTAACATCCCTGGCTTAAAGGGTTATTCTCATCATGATAAAGGGTTACAGATACAAAGGTTGTAAAAACAAATGACTTTGCAACTTTAATTTTGAATAAAAATCCTCTCCATTCTCAAGAACAGAACTCCTCTGCAATCGATGGCTAGTATCTTAGGCTTGGAGTGCAGCGCTTACAAACTCTTTGCTATAGACTCTATAGCGCGCTAATATAGGAGTTGTTTTTCTAAACTAAAACCTCAGGATTCAGGTTAAATTGCCGTGTTGGCACTTTGCAATAAATAAGTGGGTTTTGGATTGCAGTTTGGGCACTTGGTCTCTAAAAGGTTCTCCATCACTGTCATAGGGAAATGGTACAAGTCCACACCACTGTCCACATCTAAATGTCACTATTCAGGTCAGTCATATACAGTTGAGCAAACTGATCTGTAACAAATCAAACTCTAAGGAAAGGGATTAAAATAATATAATACATTACACTTGCCTGTCCTGGACCCTCATCTGTCCTTATGCTGCCACCTGCACCAGAGCTTTCCTGCTCTCCGCTCCAGTCTTCTTATTTTTTTGGGCGCCATGATGGAGCTGATAAGAGTTATTGGCTTAACATGGTCACGAGAGGGGTGACATGATATGGGCGTCAATGACATCTGCACCCAACACCCTTCACCATAACCATGTGAGTCCAATCACTGGCCTCAGCAGCAGAACGGAGCACCAGAACAACCACAGACTGGCACAGAGGACGGAAGACTGCAGTGATGGGCCAGTGAGGGCCTAGGACAGGTGGGTATAATGTGATTAATTGCATTTTAACTTCTTCCCTCCCCTTTATTATGCCTTGGGGTGTGGAGAGAGCTTAACAACCATCTTCTTACGGCAATTGGAGGACTTTTGGAACAATTTTTATTTGGACTGAATCGTATCTACTGGTCAATTATAGCGAATCTGCCCAAGAAGAATTTCAGTAGATTATTTCACCTGTAATGTGACCTGGGTGAGGGCTCCGGCAGACATGGCATTGTGGAGACCTCCCATAGGTGATCTATGTAGTGTCTCATGTATTTCTAGATGTGGATTTCTAGTGATGACGGGACTTCTAGTAATCATCATTAGTACAGGAGATCATATAATGACTTCTATATACAGACTGTAATAAGGATTTATTATAACCCTTGGATTCTCCTTCTCTCCAGTGCCGTCTACTTAGTGCACCATAAAGACTCACAAGAGATCTTTGCTATGAAGAAAATGGCCAAGCGGAATCTGGTTACTCCGAATAGAGTGGAAAAGGCCTTTCTGGAGAGGGACATCCTGACATTCGCTGATTGTCCCTTTGTGGTCTCCATGCTCTGCTCTTTCCCTACAAGATCTCACCTGTGTATGGTCATGGAGTATGTAGGAGGTAGGACACGTACATTGTATTATATTCAGCCCATGTCTGCTTACCTTTTATCACCACTCATAAAATTAGAATTTTTTAACGTGAATGGTTACATCCTCACACAGCATTTACTATAGGTTATCTATTACCAAGATGCCCGGAAAGTCATTGATCTGTGTGATCTCCCTGTATGTCCGCACTGAGCACATCAGTATCTCCAGCTGTAGACAAGATGTTATTTATGTTATTAGTTACATGGACGATGTTTCACCATGACTTCAGACTAATATTATGTCAACTATACATTATATCTTTATATATTCTCTCCTGCCCCAATGTCTCCTCTCAGTTCTCATTATACATTATGGTGATCCGCTGTATAAACCACTTACCTGTCATATTTTCTTTCTTCTATAGGTGGAGACTGCAGGACCCTCCTAAGAACCAGGGGTCCTTTACCTGTCCCCTTGGCCCGCTTATACTTTGCAGAAGTGGTTGTTGCTATAGAATACCTCCATAGTTATGGTGTGGTGCACAGGGACTTGAAGCCAGAGAAGTAAGTGTCCCCTGTAGTATAACAAAAGGGGGAAATTTATCCTTTATCATCTCACGGTCTATGAAGCTAAAACCATCTTCCCTTTCACAGCCTCCTGATAACATCTACTGGACATATTAAAGTCACCGATTTTGGGCTTTCAAAAGTTGGTGTCATGATACCAAACACCAACATCTACAAGCAAATAGCGGAGGATATCGCCAGAGAGTTCCTGAACCGTGAGGTCAGCAGTACTTACAGGAACTTAGCTTGTTCTGTACAAATATCATCACCCTATGGTCTCTTCTATGTGTTCTTCATTTTTTGTTATGTTCTGCTACCAGAGCTAAGGAAAGAGAGGAGATCTGTCCCTACGATAGAACTCAGCTGAATCCCTACGATGTAACAGGGAACCTGATCCTGCGATCAGACCTGCTAAAGTCCTAAGCTAGTCTGTACGGAGACCTATAGATGTGGGGAAGGAATCCCTACAAGTACTAAGGACTGGGAGGAAAATGGGACACCTCCTAACAGAAATAGTAGCAGACAGACGAACAAACAAAATATATAGAACATAGAGGTCCGTAGACCAAGCAAACTAACAGAGTTAGATACAGAGCACAGGCTAGCTAGAAAGTAGTTATACAATGAAGTCCAGCAAAGCCAGAAGGGCGGAGCAGGCTTAAATAGGCCAACAAGGTCATGTGACCAGCAAAGGAAAAAAAACCTAAGAGCAAGGTTCTAACAGTACCCCCCCTTCTAAGAGGATCCTCCGGATCCCCTAGGACCAGGCTTATCAGGAAATCTCCTGTGAAACGCTCTGATAAGTCTGGACGCGGAAACATCATCCGACCTCACCCAAGAGTTATCGTCGGGTCCGAAACCTTTCCAGGCCACAAGATACTGCAAACTACCTCTATACAGTCTAGAGTTAAGGATGCGAGAAATTTCATATTCCCCGTCCTCCACCACCGGAGGAACAGAGGCAGAGGTGTCACAATCCGATACAACAGCTTTTTTCAACAGAGAGACATGAAATACCGGATTAATTCTCCAGGAGGTAGGAACCTCCAACCTAACAGCAGATTGGTTGACAACCTGAAGCACCTTAAAGGGCCCTACAAACTTGGGACCCAATTTCTTAGAAGGAATCCTCAACCTCAGATTCCTAGAGGACAACCAAACCATGTCACCAACAGCGAACAAAACCTCCTGTCGTTTCCTATCAAAGTAGTCCTTAGATTTTCTGTTGGCCTCCTGAAGATTACCACGCACATCCGTCCAAACTCTCTCCAAAACACCGGAAAAATTCTCCTCCTCAGGCACAGAAGATCCCAACTTGGAGAACGACCCAAACGACGGATGTCTCCCAGAACAACAAAAAAAAGGCGAACAACCAGCAGAAGAAGATGTATGATTGTTCAGAGCAAATTCAGCAAGTGGCAGAAACTCAGACCACCCCTCTTGATTGTCTGCCACAAAACAACGCAAGAACTGCTCAACATCCTGGTTTTTCCTTTCTGTCTGGCCATTAGATTCAGGATGATATCCGGACGAGAACGACAAATGAACTCCCAACCCACAAAAGGCACGCCAAAAACGAGCCACGAACTGAGGACCCCTATCAGAAACAATGTCAGTAGGAACGCCATGAAGTCTGACAATTTCCTTGACAAAGGCCTTAGCGAGAGTTTTAGCGCAGGGCAGTTTGACGAAGGGAACCAAGTGACACATCTTGCTAAAACGGTCCACGACCACCCAGATGACAGTAAAACCCTCAGAGGGGGGAAGGTCAGTTATAAAGTCCATAGCCAAATGTGTCCAAGGAGCACTGGGAACCTCCAAAGGACAAAGCAACCCCGCAGCAGGAGTATGTGAGGACTTAGATCTAGCATATATAGTACATTGACGCACCCACTTAATGACTTCCTTCTGCCATCCAGGCCACCAAAAACTGCGACCCACCAGTCTCTTGGTCTCAGAGATTCCGGGATGACCTGCCAACCGAGATTCGTGACACTCAACAAACAAATCTCTCCTAAAGGTCCCAGGCACAAGCAACCTCCCATGAGGAGTGTTAGATGGGGCATTCTCCTGTGCTTTAAGAATCTCATCTTCCAAAACGGAGTCCAAAGCAGCTATCACAACACCTTCTTGTAAAATGTTCTCCTCTTTCTCAGCACCGACTATGGGAGAAAAACTGCGAGACAAGGCATCCGCCTTAACATTCTTAGTACCAGGGATGTAAGTAACAGAGAAATTAAACCGCGAGAAAAACAGTGCCCACCTAGCCTGACGGGCATTCAGGCGCTTGGCAGCATCAAGATATATCAGATTTTTATGATCCGTAAGAACCTGAACGGGAAATTCCGCACCTTCCAAGAAGTGGCGCCAGTGTTCAAATGCAAGTTTAATAGCCAATAATTCCCGATTACCAATATCGTAATTCAGTTCAGTCTCCGAAAATTTTTTTGAAAAAAAGGCACAGGGATGTAATCCATCCCCGTTATCCTGAGACAATACTGCGCCAACCCCCACAGAGGAAGCATCAACCTCAACCAAAAACGGCTTAGTCACATCAGGCTGCATAAGGATGGGAGCAGAGGTGAACCTCTCCTTGAGATACACAAAAGCTTCAATGGCCTCAGAAGACCACTGAACCGCATCAGCACCTTTCCTGGTGAGATCGGTCAGAGGTTTGACAATACTAGAAATTTTTTTTATGAATTTTCTGTAATAATTGGTGAAACCCAAAAACCTCTGTATCGATTTCAAACCAATAGGCCTAGGCCATTCCTGTACAGCTTGAACTTTAACCGGGTCCATCTCAAAACCTTCGCTGGAGATAATGTAACCCAAAAAACTAATTCTCTGTACAGCGAACTCACATTTCTCCAGCTTAGCAAAAACCGAATTGTCCATTAATAACTGTAATACCTCACGTACGCTCCGCCAATGAGACTCCAGATCCGGCGAATAAATCAAAATGTCATCCAAATACACAACCACATTTTTGCCGATCAAAGGTCTAAGGATGTCATTAATAAGATTCTGAAAAAATGCAGGAGCATTAGTAAGACCAAAAGGCATAACCAGGTTCTCAAAATGACCCACAGGAGTGTTAAAAGCAGTCTTCCATTCATCACCCTCCTTCATGCGCAACAGATTGTATGCCCCCTTAAGGTCAATTTTAGAGAACCACTTGGCCCCCATTAACTGGTTAAACAGATCAGGAATCAATGGCAGTGGGTAAGGATTGCGTACAGTAACTTTGTTAATCTCACGAAAATCCAGACAAGGACGTAAACCGCCGTCCTTTTTTTTTACAAAAAAAAATCCAACCGCCACAGGAGACTTAGAGGGCCTAATGTGACCCGCGGCCAAACTTGTCTGTATGTATTCCTCCAAAGCCTTCCTCTCAGGAATAGTAAGGTTAAATAAACGACTTTTAGGAAGAGTCGCTCCAGGGACAAATTCAATAGAACAATCATAGTCTCTATGGGGAGGCAAAACCTGCGATTCCTTCTCAGAAAAAACTCTCCAAAAATCCTGAATAGGAACAGGCAATTCTCCCCTATCCACAGCTGCAATACGCCCGTTACAACACTTGTCATAACATTTATGGCTCCAGGATTTAATTTCACTGGTAGACCAATCCAGTACAGGATTGTGAAATTTTAACCAGGGCAATCCCAATATTACTGGAGAAGGCAAGTTATTCAAAACTACCAAATCCAATTTCTTATGGTGAACACCATTAATAGTGAGAGGAAATTCACAGACCTTGAGAGTAATATTCTTCAAAGGGGAACCATCCACAGAAACCACAGCAATGGGGGATGATAAAGGTTTGGGTTTTAAATTGAGTCTTTCCAAGAATCCCCCATCAATTACATTCAGAGTAGACCCACAATCAACAAACACCCGAAATTCCATTAATTTTTCCTGAGCAATCGTGGAAGCAGCTAAAAATACACCCTTGGAATTTAAACAGGCAATACGGGCATGACTGACCATTTTTTTTTCTTTCTTCATACGAAGCTCAAAGCCTTTAATCAAATGACCAGATTTTCCGCAATAGAAACACAAGCCTTCAGAAAATCGACGGTCTTTTTCTTGAGAGCGAGGTGCCACCGATCCAATCTCATCGGTTCACCACTGTTAGTACACACATTCTCATAACCAGAAACTGACATAGCAGAGGATTTGCTCTCATTAACCCTTGCACGCAGTCTCCTATCCACCCGTATAGCTAATTGCATAGCCTGTTGCAAATCTTCAGGTGTAGGATAAGCAATTAGCAGGTCTTTAACCCTTTCATTGAGCCCAGCAAGAAATAGACTTTTCAGAGCAGAATCGTTCCACCCTGTTTGAGTAGACCATCGACGGAAATGAGTACAATATTTTTCCACATTACCTGATCCCTGTTTCAAACGTCTCAACTCAGTCTCAGCTGATGCGACACGGTCAGGATCATCATATAATAGTCCCAAAGCAGAAAAAAAACTATCCACTGCTCTGAAGCATGTATCACTAGGTTGCAAAGAAAAGGCCCACTCCTGAGGCTCTTTGCGCAAAAGTGACATTATGAACCCTATGCGCTGGGATTCATCCCCAGAGGACTTGGGTCTCAAACGAAAATACAATAAGCAAGCATTTTTAAATGAAAAAAATTCTCGGTGTTCACCAAAAAATAAATCCGGCAAACATACCTTAGGCTCCAAGAAATGTGCTCCAGGACAGTTACTCACGTGCTGACGGAGCTCGGCCACCTCCAGAGAGAGTCCCTGCAGGCGATGAGCCAAATCCTGAACCGACACCATGATGGAACAGAAAAATCTTTCCTTAGAGAATTTGCTGGCTGGACTTACTGTTTTGTTCTGCTACCAGAGCTAAGGAAAGAGAGGAGATCTGTCCCTACGATAGAACTCAGCTGAATCCCTACGATGTAACAGGGAACCTGATCCTGCGATCAGACCTGCTAAAGTCCTAAGCTAGTCTGTACGGAGACCTATAGATGTGGGGAAGGAATCCCTACAAGTACTAAGGACTGGGAGGAAAATGGGACACCTCCTAACAGAAATAGTAGCAGACAGACGAACAAACAAAATATATAGAATATAGAGGTCCGTAGACCAAGCAAACTAACAGAGTTAGATACAGAGCACAGGCTAGCTAGAAAGTAGTTATACAATGAAGTCCAGCAAAGCCAGAAGGGCGGAGCAGGCTTAAATAGGCCAACAAGGTCATGTGACCAGCAAAGGAAAAAAAACCTAAGAGCAAGGTTCTAACATTTTTAAAGAACTTTTCCACTGATATTCTAACTTCTGTCATTCTGTTTTTATGTCGAAAACTTGGCAAAATAATAATTTAATCAATTTTCATCTCTAACCTCTGTTGGTTTCCAGGACTGTGGCACCCCGTTATACAAAGCCCCAGAGATCATCCTGAAGAAAGGCTACGGTAGACCTGTTGACTGGTGGTCAATGGGGATCATCCTACATGAATTTCTCCTGGGATACGTACCATTTCGTGGGGGTTCTGTAACTGAGCTTTATAAAAGTATTGTCATTGGTAAGTAGATTGATTCAGTCATTGCTTTGACTGGTTACATTAGTTTAGTTTTTTCCTTTGCTTTATCTTATAGTCCAGTAAAGAGGTTTTATGTTCTGTAATTTTCTACATAACAGGAGACATAATTTGGAATTGTGATCGTGCTCCTCCACCTGATGCTCGGACCCTCATCACAGAGCTGCTCATAACAAATCCTGTGCATAGACTTGGGACAGGTAACAGATATAATAATATTATATTTCCTTATTACACTGAGGACATATCACAAATGTACATGAGAATCGGCACTTGTCTACCAGCTCGTGCATTTCTAGTGCTTTAGTCTATTTCTTACATGTCGGCTCAGTTATATAATTAGTTCAGATTAAGATACACCATTTAGATATGGAGCAGTTTCTGACAATATCCACATCATCTTTGTTTTTCTTTATTCAGGAGGAGTATTTCAGATCAAGGGTCATCCCTTCTTAAGTGACTTAGACTTTAATAACCTTTTAAGTCAAAAGCCGGTGTATGTTCCTAAGCTCACATCAGATGTGGACACCAGCTTATTTATCAGTAAGTAGAAGGTGTCATCTAGACTAAGCGGCTGTTTGTCTCGTTTTCCTTAATATGTAACAATCGATACCCATTAATATTAATGATAAATGGTGACTGTATTATACTGACAATCTCTAATAGCACTTTATTATCTATGTCTTGTAGATCATTATGATATAAACAAACATCTGGTCTCAGAGCGCACAAGTGAGGACAATGAGAGCCTTGACTTCCACAATTTTACATCATCTTCTGAACGGTTTTCTAAAGTAAGTATGTGATTAATAAATCCAAAATATGTATAAAAAACACGTAATAGTAAACATTAAATTATTTCATATTTTATTGTTTCCACATTTAGCTCTGTACCACTGCTACCAGGACAATGGACAATGAGGATCCCAAGTCCTCTCCAGAGTATACCGTAGAATCCGGCACAAACATCTCAGAAATGTGAGTAGATTATGGGGCCACTACTGGGAGCTTCAGGATGATATATGTGCACAACACCAAATATAGGACATGAATACCATATTATCAAATTCAGCATCCACAACCCCATGATGTGCGGTAATTGTGCTTTTGCCTTTAGAAACTGCTGGTGATAACAGTCTATAATTGCGGCCGGTCATGCATTTTTAGTGCTGCCCATATTGTGGTAGAGATGTAGTATTCCATGCCAGCCATGCTTAGCATCTGATTTCCGCCCGGCTCTATAGAAGGTAGTTTTGAGCAGGAAACCTTCCCCATTATGACAGTCATACATCCTATTAGGCCCTATTGTCCATGTTCTTATACTGAGAAAACCACTTTTATATTGCATTTAATTCTGATTTACACATTTATTTTCTTTCAAACAGGCAGAAAGATTCTGTTCCTCTATCTGATAGAGACAATGCTATTAGCAGCTTGCCATCCTCGTCCCCATTGTCAGGTATGTACATGTCTACAGCACAAACAATGTGAATGTTGACCTTAAGGCTATGTGCCCACGATGCAGAAATGCTCAGGATTTTTTACTGAGCGTTTCTGCATCTCCCTGGCAGAAAAAAACGCATACGGATTGTACATGCGTTTTCCTGCGAGGGACATGCGGAAATAGAGCATTATTCACTGACATTTCCGCATGCGGATTGACAAGCGCTTTCCAAGCGATTATCATCACTTGGAAAGTGCTTGTGACAACTAAGTCACACTATATAAATCTATGCAAACGGCATGGATTTATATAGTGTGACCCGAGAGAGTGGTTAAAAATAAAAAATAAATGTGTACTTACCCTCCGATGGCTCCCAGTGTCCTGCTTTACACTCCGTTCTCCCTTGCCTGCAGTGGTGGATTGAAAGACCTGTCGACGTCAGCGTCGCGTGACCCGTCACATGACTCTGACGTCAGCGCAGGTCCTTCAATCCACCGCGAAGTGCCGGGAAGCAAGGAGGAGCGCACCTCTGGCCGCCGGAAGGTAAATATACATTTATTTTTTATTTTATTCTTTTTTTACAGATTTTTTAAAGGTACCTGGGTCCGAAGGATAGTCTCCTCTCCTCTACACCCGGGTACTATCCGCACATTAGAACGCGCCAATTACACAAGTACAGATGCAGTCTTGTGGAATTGGCGCGTTCTAATGCAAGTCAATGGCGGCGAAAACGCAGCACTTCCGCAAAATAATTGCATTTTTTTCCGCAATGATAATCCGCAGCGGAAATTTCCGCAGCATGTGCACAGGACATGCGGATTATCATTGGGGAACATTGCTGCCCTTCTACCATTTTTATTGCGTTTCCGCAGCTGCAAAAACGTTGCAGAAACGCATTAAAAACGCATCGTGGGCACACAGCCTAAGGCTCAAATATTTCCACATGGTTTTTCTGTAGTAGTTCTCCTATGTTGTCTATGTTTCATGGATTCCAATTATGTTGCCCATGGCCCATACTCTATCTCTGTTTCGTTACATTGTGTACAGAAGTTTGTTTTTTTCATGGTTTCTGTGAGATACATTGTAGCATCCAATAACCTGCATCATCATAAGGAGACATTGTCTCTTATTATAAAATATCGCTCATCAATGATGTACTACATGGCGGCAGACAGGGCGCTTACTTCTCTATGTTAGTGATACATCTAATGCCCCTCAGATGAGGTTATGCACATTATATAGCACTTATTCTGCCCTATTATGATGTAATAGCAGATTATCAGGACTATAGGAGATAGGACTATATACAGGAGACTAAGCAGGTCCCATAGGAATATGTCGTTACTGAGGTTTTTTTTTTTACTTTCTGATCAGAATTTCCAGCTCAGGAGGAAAGAAAATCTTCAATAAATCTGAGTAAAGAGCAAGAAAAATCTGAAAATGTAGAAAAGGGGAATAAGAGACGAGGTAAGTGTGAGAATCAGCTCAATGTTGTGTGATGTCGGTCAGTGAGAATAATTCATGCGGAGCAGATGTCATCTGTCAGTGATGGATTGTCACATGTATGATGGCTGACAATGATCCCTGACCTCTGTATGATAAGATTCCTCTGCCGTCCGGCCACAGTGACCTGACCGCACAGCAGTATCATGTAATATGGAGTCCCATTACTTAATTTATAATTACTTCTCTTCTCATAGGTTCCATCTTCCGCCGGATCTTATCATCCTGCCGGCATCGATTATCCAGGGTTGCTCGCGTATTTGCATGCTGTTACTGTTGCCCTAAAACCATCTGAAAAACAGGAAACCTCCCCATCTAGTGACTTGAAGTCCAGCAGATCTACCATCACTGCTGGAGCTGTATAGAAGGACCATCACCATCTACCTGTGGCTTTCTGACTGGTCCATCCCTACCTGGACATGTTTCAGTAACGCCTCTGTCACCAGGCTCCGCGGTATTCATACTGATCATCTGATTGGCTTTTACTGATCACCTGGTATCTGACCCCGGCAGTCCTCCTGACTATGATTTTGGCTATTGATTCTATTCCTTGTCCCTCCCTCATTCTTCTATCCTATTATTAATTAAAATAAAACAAAATTTAATTTAAAAAACAAACTTTTAGGTTTACTGAAATTTATTTTGCATTCGTCAAACTTAACTATGCATTTTGTTAACTGATAAAAAATCTCTACATATACAGATACCGGCTGGTGGCCGGTTCATGCAGCCTTATACTATATGTATATCCTTATTTATTCAAAAGGTGGCCGGACCATATACTACAAACATTACATTTTGTGTCCAACATTTTACTTATGAGTTGTAAACTTGTGAGCAGGGCCCGCACCTCCTCTTGTAGGAATTGAACTATATGGTACTTTGTAATGTCTGACATTGTACATGTAACCTCTGAATTGTAAAACATCATGGAATAATACAATTATTATTTTATATTTTCATTATTATTATAATTATTATTATTAATATATATAATACCTAATATTTGTATTTTTATTTTTATGACATTTATCAATTAAAATGTTTTAGTCTGTTTTTCCTTACATTTTTTCCAAGACTCTCTATAGAGTGTGGTGATTATGTGTCAAGGGGTAAACATAAGGCTAAGGATGTGCCTGATACTCAGGGGTCGTTTACTGTAAGCCTTTTGTCTATGGCGTTACACCCTCACATAGTAGTCCTAACCAGACCGTTAGACCGGCACCATCATCTTCCCCCTCTAAACTGTGGATTGAGATGGCATTTGCTGTGACTTTTTGACAACACTACTAAAACATACAATGACTATCCCAGGGGGATATGGGGGACTCAGTATCCGGGCCTTTACCTTTTTGGGATGTCACTGTGGTCGGCTCCCGGGCCCGTACCCTGGGGTCACTCTTAAAAGGGGTTGTTGCTTGAAGGGATGATAAATGGTTTTGTCTTGTGACACCACCTGTGGTTTCAGGTAATGTGTACCAGCACTGCTACAGACCTCCGGGGGTGATGGGATGGCAGCTGAGATGTTTCTGCTCCCCACAGGCAGAGCGGGTACTCGGGGCAGGGTTGATGGAAGGGATGCAGGTGAGTGTGGCCCAGTCGGGTCAGGGGAGAATAACAGACACGCACACAGGGGATTCGCTTCAGTACCTTTACTGGTGTAGACGGCAGGTACGGTCCAGGGTACTTGGTAGGAAGGGTGCACTTCTGGACTCTCCCCAGTGAGCGAGTATAAGGCCTCCTTGTCTGTTTCTTCCTCTCTCTCTCTGAAGCTCCTGACCTGCTTGGAACTAGGCCTAGCTTCTGTACTCTTTCTCACTCTCTAACCGGTCTGCTTGGTGGTAAGAACTTTTCTCTGGCTACCACTATCCCTGGGGCCTTTGTAGTTCCTAGTTCTTCGGATGGTTGCAGCTTCAGGTTGACCAGGGGTCTAGAATCCCCTTGGGCAGTGGCGGTCCTTTAATATCGTGCAGCTCACCTTGGATATCCTGGATCTCTTGACGTATCTCCCGTACCCAGTCGGGCTCTTTGTGAATTAATTCAGGTGTAGTCACTTCAGAGCTCTGGACTGCGGCCTCGAGAACAGGAACCTCTTTCTCCAGGACCCTGGTTTTCGGCCCGACCTCCAGGAAGGCCAGATCAGGCTCCTTTAGAATTAATCTCAGGGAGGGGTCCTTCAAGCCAGCAATCAGTTGGTCCCATAAAACTGTGTCTAATGGCCCTAGTCCTCGGTTCTCATCTCGAGCCTTCTTGACGATATGGGCCATCACTTCCTGCAATGCATTAACATATTGATTTATGGTCTAATTTTCCCCTTGGATCTGCTGAAACAACCGCAGGCGTAAGTGCCCTAGGTATGTGGTGTCACCGCGCATGTCCTCTAATATTTTTATCGCGGTACATCACAATCTGCCAGGCCTCCCCATCAAGGGTTAGGAGGGCCAGCTCAGCCTGTGCGAGACGGGTCAGGGGATACATGCGTAGCATACTTCTCAGTCTTTCTACCCAGTCCCATAGCGACACGCTGCTCCCTGTAGGTAGGTGGGTGAGCATCACCCCAAGGGTATATGTTCCCTGCTGGACTCAGCCTCCATCTCTGTATCTGAATGTTGCATCCTGCCGACTACGCCAAATGTAACACAGATGGCGGAATGCAACAAACAGAGATACAAGACGGGAACAGTCAGGGATATATAAAAACAATTCCTCCGCTGCTGTGGGTGTGTCTCTCTTGTGGCAGTCCTCTCTCAGCTCTTCTCGGCTTGACCGTCGACGGTAGTCTCTCACGCTTGGTGTAAGGGGTTACAGACCTCGGCTCTTGACAGACGGTGTCGGGTCTCAGGAACTCAGTCTGTGTGGGGCCCAGGTCCTGACTCTGGGCCACGCGTGCAGGGCTCAGGGCGCTTCTGTGGAGAGTCCAGAACTTCTCAGGTGGCGTCTGACTCTGATGCACCGTGCTGGGATCTGCTGTCCCTCTGGAACACGTCTGCTCCACTCTGCAGCCTGGCACAAAATCTCTCTGTGTCTTGGCGCGCTGGACTTTTATATCCAGGAAATCCTTCTAGGAGGTCACCTGATCAGGTGCAGCATCTGAATCTCTTCTCCCTCCAACTCCTCTGATATAACTTGGTTCCGCCTTATTTTGTCTGGCCAGCAGATGGCAACCTTTCCTCATCTCTGGTACATCCTGTAAGAATCCTCCTTTATTGCATTCTACTACATATGCCCAGACAGTCTGCACCGCGAATGCAGACACGACGCGCAGTGAACCCCCACTGTGCTGGGTACATGTCAACGGGTACCCGATGAAGGACCTCTTGGACTCGGGGAGCCTGGTGACACTGGAGCCTGGTGACACTTGTCCATGCGTCATTGGTTGCTGAGGACAGCCCAAATGGTCGGAAAGTCAGAGTTGTTTGTATACATGGTGACCTCCGAGAGTACCTGACAGTGGAGGTTACTTTTTCCACCCCGTGTGAAGAGATGAAACATGTGGTGGGAGTGGTGAAGACCCTTCCTTATGGGACTGTGTTGGGAAGAGACATGCCTCTGTTCTGGTCACTGTGGGAGAACAAAATTAACCCTCCCAGAGCAAATGTCATTCCGGGCGAAGAACCTGAAGATCCCGAGTCAGGGATACCTGCCGTAGGGGCAGCCAACCTAGGGACAGAGTGTAACCCTGATAGATTTCCCCTAGAGGTATTGGCAGGAGAGGTCGAGGAGACCCCGTCAATCCCAGAGCTATAAGCGTCCCTTGGTATGTTTGGGACAGCTCAGCTCTAGGATCCCACTCTAACCTGGGCACGAGAAAGGGTGATAGAAATAAATGGGGTGCCTCAGGAACCGGGTGCAGAGGCGGTTTTTCCCTGCATGGCTGTCAACCAGGATTTGTTATATAGGATTGATAAAATCTGGGATGAAGTGGTGGAACAGCTCGTAGTGCCACAGTCATACCGTCGGGCTAGAGATGACCCACACACACATGCTGGCTGGTGGTCGGTTCATGCAGCCTTATATTTATATCCTTATTTATTCTAAAAGTGGCCGAACCATATACTACACTTAGGGGTAAACATAAGGCTATGGATGTGCCTGATACTCAAGAATCGTTTACTGTAAGCCTTTTGTCTATGGCGTTACACCCTCACATAGTAATCGTAACCAGACCGTTAGACTGGCACTATCATCTTCCCCCTCTAAACTGTGCATAGAGTTGGTATTTGTTGTGATTTTTTGACAACACTACCAAAACATACTACGCAAACGAATGAACAACATGACGATGCAAAACACATAGCAACATACTGCACTAAATCTCTTTTCCATATTACCACCTTGTTTTATTATTTAATACCCTATAACCGGAACATAGATTAAAAACAACATAGGGAGGGAGGTAAACAACTCTAATGCACCTATTGCTATGAAATATTCTGACCCGAACTGGGCATACGGGTCCCGGAACAGGATAAAGAGAGAGCCAAGCACCCCTTTCAGAAATATCTGTTTTTCACCACTGTACTCTGACATGAATAGAGCCATTACCTATCGTAACATTGTCGTGTATCAAGCAGCTCGACCTCTGTTTTGAAAGTGAAACCGATTCCCTGATTCTACGAGCCACCGAAAAAGTAGACAAAAACTCGCCGAAAAAAGTGTGGACTCATAAGCCAAAGTGCAAATTAACTGCACCAATAAAATGTATGACAGCAATTGACAGCATACACAATGTTTTTACTCCTTCTTCACCTCTAAGTGCGCCTGGCAAACTACACAACTCCCACCCAAGAGTTGAAAATAAAAAAGTAACTCCAGACAACGGGCTGGGCAACTGTGCCCGACGCCCCTTTGAACTGCATGGCTGGCAAGAATTCAATTGTGACCTCTATTTCTGTTTTGAAATCCATTCTTCCACCCCCAGAACCCCAACCACCCATGTATTGACACTTACGAGAACCAGAAGGACAAGTGAGAAAAAGGATTCAAGTGAAGTATTGGATCACGCCTTGGAACGGCTGAAGACATCAGGCTTCCTTGGAAACATTGCATGTTGAATGATACATTCTACCAGACTGCCCAGATGGGCTGAGCCATATTGGCGGGCAGGTTCGCCATGAAGTACATCAGCTGCTCAAGCCCTCAATAGGTCCAGTAATCTCGTGTGAGGTACGGCAGAGGGTTGTGCTCCTGGAGGTCTATAATGGGCCTCACGGTGGCCAAACTTTCTGTCACAATGAGCCTCCTTCCCTCCCAATTTATACACGCACAACATTTCCACAATATATAAAAGGAAGAGGGATATAACAGTGGGAGATAGTTTGTTGCTGCACCAGATGCGAATCAGACCATTTGAGACCGGCTCCTGGACATAGGGCTGATGATGAATCCCAAATCTGCGCACATCAGAACGGGTAATGTGGAGAACGATGATTTGAAGAGTAGCTGCCTTTTTAAGAAGAGGATGACGGTGGTGATGGTGGTTTGTGCAACTAATTCCCAATTATGAAGAAGCAGTGTTTACTTGAAAAGAACAGTCTCTTTACTAATGATAATGGGGCCTGTCATTAGTTCTTACAATGTGCTACAAAATACAGTTTACACAGAAATCACAGTATTTGCATGGAACACACTATACATCTGGTATCCCATAGAAATGTCCACTTTGTGGGATACCACATAGGCAGGGCCCTCGTCAGCACCCGGCGCACCCGGGCAAGTGACGGGGCCCTGAGCAGGCAGGGGGGCCGACTGGTGGTCGCGCACCCCGCTGGGCTATGGGCGGAGGAGAGCGGTGTCAGCGCCCACCCTTCTCCCCCGCTTGCTCAGGGTCCCAGCAGCCGGATACTTACCTCTACCCGTGCCTCCGCAGATCTGCTGTCTTCCTGCTCTGTGCTCCCTGTGACATCTCAGGTCAGAGGGTGCGGTGATGTCTTTCCATCGCGCGCTCCCCTGAGCCGTCACAGGGAGCGCAGAGCGGGAAGACGCCGGCGACGCTGGAGTCCCGACCCGAGCAGCTGCAGCAGGTGAGGAACAGGGAGGTGAGTATTTGATTTTTTTTTTTTCAAATGTATGGAGGCATGGGGCATAATATGGGGGGGGGTGACATCCTGCATGGGGCATAATATGGGGGGGTGACATCCTGCATGGGGAATTATAAAGAGAGGGGGGGGTGACAGCCTGCATGGGGCATTATAGAGAGAGGGGGTGACAGCCTGCATGTGGTCCTTATAAAGAGGGGGGGTACATCCTGCATGGGGCATTATAAAGAGAGGGGGGGTGACATCCTGCATGGGGCATTATAAAGAGAGGGGGGGTGACATCCTGCACGGGGGCATTATAAAGAGAGGGGGGGTGACATCCTGCATGGGGCATTATAAAGAGAGGGGGGGTGACATCCTGCATGGGGCATTATAAAGAGAGGGAGGGGGTGACATCCTGCATGGGGCATTATAGAGAGAGGGGGTGACATGCTGCATGGGGCCTTATAAAGAGGAGGGGGGGTACATCCTGCATGGGGCATTATAAATAGAGGGGGTGACATCTTACATGTGGAATTATAAAGAGAGGGGTGACATCCTGCATAGGGCATTATAAAGAGAGGGAGTGACATCCTGCATGGGCCATTATAAAGAGAGGGGGTGACATCCTGCATGGGGCATTATAAAGAGAGGGGGTGACATCCTGCATGGGGCATTATAAAGAGAGTGGGTGACATCCTGCATGGGACATTATAAAGAGAGGGGGTGACATCCTGCACGGGGCATTATAAAGAGAGGGGGTGACATCCTGCATGGGGCATTATAAAGAGGGGGGGTGACATCCTGCATGGGGCCTTATAAAGAGGGCGGGTACATCCTGCATGGGGCATTATAAAGAGGGGGAGTGACATCCTGCATGGGGCCTTATAAAGAGGGGGGGTACATCCTGCATGGGGCATTATAAAGAGGAGGGGTGACAGCCTGTATGGGGCATTATAAGGGGGGACGACAGCCTGCGTGGGGCCTTATAAGGGGGGGGGACTGCCTGCATTGTGCATTATGTGGGGGGAACAGCCTGCATGGAGCATTATAAGGGGGGGGGGACAGCCTGTATGGGGCAATATGTGGGGGGTAACAGCCTGCATGGAGCATTATAAGGGGGAGACAGCCTGTATGGGGTATTATGTGGGGGGTAACAGCCTGCATGGAGCCTTATATGGGGGCCGGTATCCTGTATGGAGCGTTACAAGGGGACCAGTATCCTGTATGGAGCCTTATATGGGGGCCAGTATTCAGTATGGAGCCTTATATGGGGGCCAGTATTCCGTATGGAGCCTTATATGGGGGCCAGTACTCCGTATGGGGCCTTATATGGGGGCCAGTATTCCGTATGGAGCCTTATATGGGGGCCTGTACTCCGTATGGGGCCTTATATGGGGGCCAGTATTCCGTATGGGGCCTTATATGGGGGCCAGTATTCTATGTGGAGCGATTCGCCGGTTTCTGAGCTATTGTGGAATTTACAATAGATATCGCTCATGTAATGTAAGAAGTGAAATCTTTGCATTGTACTATATATATATATTTCTCTGCGGTATCTGTGCATCATGAATCGTGGTATGTATTAAAGGGGCCCACTGAGACTCGCCCGGGGCCCAGAAATTTCTGCAACCAAATACTCAACGTGCGCACATAGCCTAACAGGTCTGTGAACCAGAATTCTTGCTGGTCGGTAGGTGATCAAATACTTATTTTGTGCAATAAAATGCAAATTAATTATGTAAAAATCATACAATGTGATTTTCTGGATTATTTTTAGATTCTGTCTCTCACAGGTGAAGTGTACCTATGATAAAAATTACAGACCTCTCCATTCTTTATAGGTGCGAAAACTTCCAAAATCGTCACTGTATCAAATGCTTATTTTCCCCCACTGTATTTGTGCAGAGCCGCTTCTTGAAGATTCCATCACAAGATTCCGTGATGACAGTCGGCCATTATGACATCACTGCTCACAATTGCTACTTCTACAATGCACACAGGCTCACGGGCGCCATTCTTGGTTCCATAGTGACTGATAGCACTTGCAGTTTTTCGCTATGGCTGGATTATATCTAGACGATTTTCAGGAAGAAGCACTATTGGACATTCTTATCATCAATCGCCCTAACATTGTGCTTCTACCACCCGATGGCGTCCTCAGCTTCACTCGCCGGCTGGTGATGCAGCTAGTAAAGGATTGCCTGACCAAAAATCAACAAGATCAACTAACCTCAGAGTATCTGACGGATTTATGTTACAACATCAGAACATTACTACAACAGGTAAATGGCGGACGCTCCGCACAAAACTTCTCTGTAATAATAGACAATAATGGTGGGATAGAAGCTTGTTCTTTCCTCTAATATATAACACTATAAACTCCAGATATGTAGTCATTGTATCTGCAGAGAGAGGAGCAGATGTCACATACAATGGCCGCCTCCATTGTGACCTTTCTCACCTCAGAATTTTCCTTATTGTTTCTTTCCTTCTTTATAGGCTGAAAAAAGATCTCAAAATGGAGATTTGGCTTTTGTTAAAGACCTGGCCGAAAAAGTCCTGTGTGTATTGGAACGTCCGGCCCGCTCATCGGAACGCCCGGTAAGGATCCATAATCTTCTCTATCACTCGTCCTTGTTCTCTGATCTTCTCCAGATCACCAGTCAGATCTCAGAAGATCTGGGGTTAGATCTTACAGGCCTCCCTGTCAGTCCCCAGCAGGCACAGGATATTTTATGGCTGCCTGTCTCTGCTGCTCCCTCGTCTGTGATGACAGTCTGTATTCTGCTGATGTAGTCACAGCTCAGTGGTGGGAAGTCTGTATATCCCGCCTCTGTCTATCACTATTATCAGAGTCTTCCTGCTTCTAAATGCTGCAGCTGAGATAATAGACATCTTTACAGAAATATTTTGTATACAAGTCCCTTGTACAGTATATTAATCTGGACTTGTGGAGAGGAGCTGCAGTGTAAAGCAATTCTACCCAATACTGTAATGAATGAATTACAAGATGTCGCCATGGTATATAGAACGCAGATAACGCACCTCTGGGATATCACGGTGCAGAAAATAGAATCTGACACCGAATGTGAGATTTTGTAATGTTAACTCATCTTAATCCCCTGAAGTGAGAGAACTTTCTGAGAAAAGTTCTGAAGATGGCGCGGGATTCGTACAGTTACAATTGGTGCATCTGTAAATGTTGGTTTAGTTCTTCCTGATTTATGTATTAAGTGATTTAGTGAAATCTTCCACATATTAATTCTATATATTATATCAATCAGGAAACACCAGAAGGCGATGACGAATATGAGCAAAATGTGACCCAGGAAATCCCTGACCCTAATAGGAGTCAGCCGGAGCTGAACAGCGATCTGATTACAGGTGAGCGATCACCCGACCTTCTGCAAGGAATATCCAGATATAATAGAGGACGGGGATAATGTTAGATTTACTCTGTACTCCAAGGATGGGCAATTAATTTTACATGAGAGACTGTGATTAATTCTGATCCATATTAATGTCAATATATTAATTATAATTCTTATATTAATTACATTAATATTAATTGCATGACTTAATATTGAGCAGAAGTAAGTATGCTGACATCCCCCTTTATACTGTTTGAACCTGAATACAGCCCCTTCTATATACCGTATGAGTCCAATAGTCTCTCGACGTCCAACATGAGAGCCCCACACAGCCTCCCCACATCCAGAAACAGACCCCCATAGCCTCCCCATGTCCTGCAACAAACCCTCATAACCTCCCCATGTCCTGCAACAGACCCCTATAGCCTCCCCACATCCTGAAACAGACCCCCATAGCCTTTCCATGTCCAGCAACAGACTCCCCATAGCCCCACCATGTCCCTCAACTGACTTCCATAGCCTCACCATGTCCCTCAACTGACTCCCAGAGACCCCCATGTCCTGCAATAGACCCTTATAGTCTTCCCATGTCCTGCAATAGACCCCTATAGCCTGCCCATGTCCTGCAAAAGCCCCCTTTAGCCCTCCGTGTCCTGCAATAGACCCCTATAGCCTACCCATGTCCTGCAATAGACTTCTATAGTCTCCCTATATCCAGCAACAGATCCCGAGACACTCCCCATGTCCAGTAACAGACCCCATAACCTCCACATGTCCTGAAACAGACACCCATAGCCTCCCCATGTCCTGCAACAGACCCCCAAAGCCTCTCCATGTCCTGCAATAGACCCCCATAGTCTTCCCATGTCATGCAACAGACCCCCATAGCCTCCCCATGTCCAGCAACAGACTCATATAGCCTCCCCATGTCCTTCAAAAGACTCCCGTAGCCTCCCCATGTCCTGCAATAGACCCCCATAGCCTTTCCATGTCCTGGAATGTACCCCTATAGCCTCCCCATGTCCTGCAATAAACCCCTATAAACAAACCAAGGTCAACCATAAGGCGCTAAACGGACCACGGTACCTGAACAAACATGTTGAATCCCTTTTTTCCGGCACCTTGCGCTTTACTCCCCCATTCCTTGTGATTTTGTATACTTCTATGCTTTTAATTTATCTATTAATAAAACTTTACTTATTATGCCTAATCACTCATTTTGTTCTCCTGTTTCTTAATAGACCTCTATAGCCTCCCCATGTCGTGCAATAGACCCCTATAGCCTCCCCATGTCCTGGAATGGACCCCTATAGCCTCCCCATGTCCTGGAATGGACCCCTATAGCCTCCCCATGTCATGCAATAGACCCCTATAGCCTCCCCATGTCCTGCAATAGACCCCTATAGCCTCCCCATGTCGTGTAATAGACCCCTATAGCCTCCCAATGTCCTGGAATGGACCCCTATAGCCTCCCCATGTCGTGCAATAGACCCCTATAGCCTCCCCATTCCTGCAATAGACCCCTATAGCCTCCCCAAGTCCTGCAATAGACCCCTATAGCCTCCCCATGTCCAGCAATAGACCCCTATAGTCTCCCCATGTCCTGTCTGACATCTCATACACCTTAAAAAAAACACACATTCACCTTGCTCCTGTTCCCCCGATGCTGTGCCTCTTCTCATGTCTCGATGCACTGACGCGATGACGTCATTGCGTCAGCTGCTTCACACGCTGATTGGCGGAGGAAGGGGCTGGAGGTCCCACCTCTACCAATGCAGTCAGCGGCTCAGTGGCTTGCAGGTGGAGACAGGGTCAGGTGGCGATGAAAGCGAGTGGGCTGGCACGGTGCGGTCCGTGGGCCTCTGCTTCAGCCCTACAGCAATCTCAGTCCACAGGCCGGACTGGAACAGTCAGAGGGCCAGATGTGACCCGCGTGCTCCACTTTGCCCAGGTCTGCTCTACTCTGTGTAATGGGAACCTGGCAGAACATTGTTACATATAGAAGTAGTGGTAGGACCAGGGACATACAAATAAATCATGGGGCCTCATAGCAGAAGTTCTAATTGCCCCCCCCAACTGAAATAAATACATAAATAATTGTCGGGGTGACAGAAGAGCAGATCTCACAACTTTCCAGCCTTTACATTGTAATTTTCCTCCAGCTGAAGTCCTAGATTGCTCTTTCATTGCCCCCATATAGTATGATGCCAACAAAAGTGCCCCCTAAATACAGTATGATTCCTTCATGGTGCATTCCTCCACATTAGCCTCCACATGCACAGTATAATGACCCTACTGTACACCCCCTCAACTCCCGACACAAAGTATGGTGACCCCAACACAGTATGATCCCCCAACTGTGACCCTCACACTGCATTCTATGCAGTATAATGGCCCCCATACCTCACCACACCATAAAATGGCCCCCGCTAGCCCTCCAAACAGTATAAAGGCAACACACAGCCCTTCACACAGTAAGATGGACCCCACACAAATCTTCACACCGTATAATTGCTTGCATACAGTATAATGCCCCGACATAACCCTCCAAATATTATAATGGCCCCACATAACCCTTCAAATATCATAATGGTCTCCCATGGTCTTCCATGCAATATAATGCACCCCCCATGGTCCTCCATGCAATATAATGCACCCCCCATGGTCCTTCATGCAATATAATGCACCCTCCATGTAATATACGAGTGCACCCCCCATGGTCCTCCACGCAATATAATGCACCCCCATAGTCCTCCATGCAATATACTGCACCCCATATGGTCCTCCATGCAATATCATGCACCTCCCATGGTCATCCCCGCAATATTATGCACCCCTCATGGTCCTCCACAAAATATAATGCACCCCCATAGTCCTCCATGCAATATACTGCACCCCATATGGTCCGCCATTCAATATAATGCACCCCCCATGGTCCTTCATGCAATATAATGCACCCTCCATGTTCCTCCATGTAATATACGAGTGCACCCCCATGGTCCTCCACGTAATATAATGCACCCCTATGGTCCTTCACACAATATAATGCACCCCCATAGTCCTCCATGCAATATACTGCACCCCATATGGTCCTCCATGCAATATCATGCACCTCCCATGGTCATCCCCGCAATATTATGCACCCCTCATGGTCCTCCACAAAATATAATGCATTCCCCATCGTCCTTCATGCAATATAATGCACCCCCATGGTCCTCCATGCAATATAATGCACCCCCATGGTCTTCCATGCAATATAATGCATCCCCTATGGTCCTCCTCGCAATATATTGCAGCCCCCATAGGGCATAGCGCAGCCCCCATAAGGTACAGTGCAGCTCCTATAGGGCTTAGTGCAGCCCAATGTGGTTGCTGACACTGGGGCCCACCAGCTCCCATAGCAGTCACGTGGCCTGCCGCCGCTGAGTATTACGGTATAGGCCATTGTCCCCTAATAATAATTAATTGTTTTCAGAAATCCAATGTGCCAGTCAGGAGAAATCTAATGTAGAAGCCATATACAAATCAGGATGGAAGTGCACTGGGGGCGTGGAAGAGAAATCGGATTGCAGTGACACGCCCCCAGTACACTTCCAGGCTAATTTACATATGGCTCCTATGTTTCAGCTCTCTTCTCATCACTCACATGTGCAGCGAGGGTGGGGGGTTCCTCATAAATGTGATGACTGGGGTTCTCCAACATTTACATTACATTTATCTATGGATGCCCCATACGTTCCCATATTAGAGTCCCCATATAACGAGTATTAATCCCATTCACAGACGTCTTGTCATTTCCCCGTTATATCGCTGTATTATCTATGTAGGATTAATATCGTCTAATACATTTTATCTCTTCATCATTTATCACTATTTTAGTTCCATCTGCGCTGATGAATCCTGACAGTGGAATCTGTGAGATCCCAGAGATCCAGGAATCCGCCGGTGTAAGTATCATAGAGGGGGACGTCTGTGTATCACCAGATCATGGGGTGTGAATGACCCGACCAGTATTATCCCCCATATAACCAGGGGATGTCTCTGTTCTAAGTGTAGATGACACTAATGTGTTAGTCAACTGCATTTATAATAAAAGGAATCTGTCACCAGGTTTATGCTATTTCATCAGAGAGCAGCATGATGTAGGGACAGAGACCCTGATTCCAACGATAGATCACTTACTATACTGGGTGCAGCAGTTGTAATAAAATCACTGTTTTATCCGCTGTAGATCTAGCAGTGCTCTGAATGCTGAGCCCTGTATAACCCCGCCCACACTACTGATTGGCAGCTTTCTGTGTACGCTGTGTATAGGCAGAAAGCTGCTAATTAGTGGTGGAGGCAGGGTACAGAGCAATAGGACTACATGGCACGAGACACGTATTCCTGTAGTGATAATCTCCTGCTGATCAAAAACTGATTTTATGGAAACAACAGCACACAGCCTAGTAAGTAACACATCGTTGGGATCAGGGTTTCTGCCCCTACATCATGCTACTTCCAGATTACATAGCACAATCCTGCTGACAGATTCCCAGTAAGTTCTTCTCTGTGTGATCTCTCGTGTTATCCAGCACTTTACAATGATACCGGTGTATAGAGGACCCCCTTATATTACATCCGTGTCTGCGGAGCGTCCGGCTTTTATCCTCCCTACATCGGATCAGTGTAAATCAGCTGGGACTTAATATAGGGGGAGACATTTCTGCATCTGGAGCTTTTTTCCTCACTATCATTTCTTATTCCTTTATAGAGCGTGATCGAATCATCATTGATCCCGGCAGGAAAGCCGCATATGAGCGACTATGAAACTTCCAAACTGATCAGCAGCGGAGCTTTTGGGTGAGATTTCTGTTACCATAATCCACATTTCTCAGGGTTCCCTATGACAATACTTCTGCCTCTGTGCTCTGCGATTCAGTGTTATCATAGGGCAGTGGTGGCAAACCTATGGCACGCAGAGCCCTCCCAGTGGGCATGAGCTCCATGTCCTCAGCACTGCCGCCACCACCATCACTCTCCTCAGGCCGCGCACCATCCCCCTCTCACTAGCGCCGCGGCCACTCTAATCTGCACATGCGCCCTGATTATACAGTATGGAACACTATGCAGGGCCATTATACTGTACGGAGAAGTATGCGGGGTCATTATACTGTATGGAGGACTATGTGGGGCCCATTACACTATATGAAGGACTATGTGGGCCCATTACACTGTATGGAGGACTATGTGGGGCCATTACACTGTATGGAGGACTATGTGGGCCATTAGACTGTATGGAGGACTTTGTGGTCCCTTTATACTGTAAGGAGGACTGTGTGGGGCCTATTATACTGTATGGAGGACTATGTGGGGCCCATTATACTGTATGGAGGACTATGTGGGGCCCATTATACTGTATGGAGGCCTGCGTGTGGCCATTATACTATATGGAGGGCTGTGTGGGGATTACAGCTGGAGAATCATACTATGATGGGGTCACAATCATACTGTGATGGGGTCACCAGGGATTGATGGGGGGGTACAGGAGGGTCATCATACTGTGCATGTGGAGGAATTCAATGTGGGGGTATCATACTGTGTTTGGGGGCACTTTTGTTTGCATCATACTTTATTATCTGTTTTATTCAAGTTTTTTTATCCTTTGTTATTACATATTTACATTAGGCCATTGGGCCATATGCTTTTTACGGCTCTTACATAACATATTATATTATTACAATATAATTCCAAAAGTTAATAGTTTTATTTGATAAGGAAAAACTTCCTGAATTGTAGACCTATTTTAACAAATATAAAGGATGGCCGATGATTTTATCCAAGCTTTTTATTTTGGCCCTCTGTATATTAAAGTTTAACATCCCTTGCTTAAAGGGTTATTCTCATCATGATAAAGGGTTACAGATACAAAGGTTGTAAAAACAAACGACTTTGCAACTTTAATTTTGAATAAAAATCCTCTCCATTCTCAAGAACAGTCCTCCTCTGCAATCGATGGCTAGTATCTTAGGCTTGGAGTGCAGCGCTTACAAACTCTTTGCTATAGATTCTATAGCGCGCTAATATAGAAGTTGTTTTTCTAAACTAAAACCTCAGGATTCAGGTTAAATTGCCGTGTTGGCACTTTGCAATAAATAAGTGGGTTTTGGATTGCAGTTTGGGCACTCGGTCTCTAAAAGGTTCTCCATCATTGTCATAGGGAAACGATACAAGTCCACACCACTGTCCACATCTAAATGTCACTATTCAGGTCAGTTATATACAGTTGAGCAAACTGATTTGTAACAAATCAACCTCTAAGGAAAGGGATTAAAATAATATAATACATTACACTTGCCTGTCCTGCACCCTCATCTGTCCTTATGCTGCCACCTGCACCAGAGCTTTCCTGCTCTCCGCTCCAGTCTTTTTATTTTTTTGGGCGCCATTATGGAGCTGATAAGAGTTATTGGCTACACATGGTCACGAGAAGGGTGACATGATATGGGCGTCAATGACATCTGCACCCAACACCCTTCACCATAACCATGTGAGTTCAATCACTGGCCTCAGCAGCAGAACGGAGCACCAGAACAACCACAGACTGGCACAGAGGACGTAAGACTGCAATGATGGGCCAGTGAGGGCCTAGGACAGGTGGGTATAATGTGATTAATTACATTTTCACTTCTTCCCTACCCTTTATTATGCCTTGGGGTGTGGAGAGAGCTTAACAACCATCTTCTTACGGCAATTGGAGGACTTTTGGAACAATTTTTATTTGGACTGAATTGTATCTACTGGTCAATTATAGCGAATCTGCCCAAGAAGAATTTCAGTAGATTATCTCACCTGTAATGTGACCTGGGTGAGGGCTCCGGCAGACATGGCATTGTGGAGACCTGCCATAGGTGATCTATGTAGTGTCTCATGTATTTCTAGAAGTGGATTTCTAGTGATGACGGGACTTCTAGTAATCATCATTAGTGCAGAAGATCATATAATGACTTCTATATACAGACTGTAATAAGGATTTATTATAACCCTTGGATTCTCCTTCTCTCTAGTGCCGTCTACTTAGTGCACCATAAAGACTCACAAGAGATCTTTGCTATGAAGAAAATGGCCAAGCGGAATCTGGTTACTCCGAATAGAGTGGAAAAGGCCTTTCTGGAGAGGGACATCCTGACATTCGCTGATTGTCCCTTTGTGGTCTCCATGCTCTGCTCTTTCCCTACAAGATCTCACCTGTGTATGGTCATGGAGTATGTAGGAGGTAGGACACGTACATTGTATTATATTCAGCCAATGTCTGCTTACCTTTTATCACCACTCATAAAATTAGAATTTTTTAATGTGAATGGTTACATCCTCACACAGCATTTACTATAGGTTATCTATTACCAAGATGCCCGGAAAGTCATTGATCTGTGTGATCTCCCTGTATGTCCGCACTGAGCACGTCAGTATCTCCAGCTGTAGACAAGATGTTATTTATGTTATTAGTTACATGGACGATGTTTCACCATGACTTCAGACTAATATTATGTCAACTATACATTATATCTTTATATATTCTCTCCTGCCCCAATGTCTCCTCTCAGTTCTCATTATACATTATGGTGATAAGCTGTATAAACCACTTACCTGTCATATTTTCTTTCTTCTATAGGTGGAGACTGCAGGACCCTCCTAAGAACCAGGGGTCCTTTACCTGTCCCCTTGGCCCGCTTATACTTTGCAGAAGTGGTTGTTGCTATAGAATACCTCCATAGTTATGGTGTGGTGCACAGGGACTTGAAGCCAGAGAAGTAAGTGTCCCCTGTAGTATAACAAAAGGGGGAAATTTATCCTTTATCATCTCACGGTCTATGAAGCTAAAACCATCTTCCCTTTCACAGCCTCCTGATAACATCTACTGGACATATTAAAGTCACCGATTTTGGGCTTTCAAAAGTTGGTGTCATGATACCAAACACCAACATCTACAAGCAATTAGCGGAGGACATCGCCAGAGAGTTCCTGAACCGTGAGGTCAGCAGTACTTACAGGAACTTAGCTTGTTCTATACAAATATCATCACCCTATGGTCTCTTCTCTGTGTTCTTCATTTTTAAAGAACTTTTCCACTGATATTCTAACTTCTGTCATTCTGTTTTTATGTCGAAAACTTGGCAAAATAATAATTTAATCAATTTTCATCTCTAACCTCTGTTGGTTTCCAGGACTGTGGCACCCCGTTATACAAAGCCCCAGAGATCATCCTGAAGAAAGGCTACGGTAGACCTGTTGACTGGTGGTCAATGGGGATCATCCTACATGAATTTCTCCTGGGATACGTACCATTTCGTGGGGGTTCTGTAACTGAGCTTTATAAAAGTATTGTCATTGGTAAGTAGAATGATTCAGTCATTGATTTGACTGGTTACATTAGTTTAGTTTTTTCCTTTGCTTTATCTTATAGTCCAGTAAAGAGGTTTTATGTTCTGTAATTTTCTGCATAACAGGAGACATAATTTGGAATTGTGATCGTGCTCCTCCACCTGATGCTCGGACCCTCATCACAGAGCTGCTCATAACAAATCCTGTGCATAGACTTGGGACAGGTAACAGATATAATAATATCATTATTTCCTTATTACACTGAGGACATATCACAAATGTACATGAGGATCGGCACTTGTCTACCAGCTCGTGCATTTCTAGTGCTTTAGTCTATTTCTTACATATCGGCTCAGTTATATAATTAGTTCAGATTAAGATACACCATTTAGATATGGAGCAGTTTCTGACAATATCCACATCATCTTTGTTTTTCTTTATTCAGGAGGAGTATTTCAGATCAAGGGTCATCCCTTCTTAAGTGACTTAGACTTTAATAACCTTTTAAGTCAAAAGCCGGTGTATGTTCCTAAGCTCACATCAGATGTGGACACCAGCTTATTTATCAGTAAGTAGAAGGCGTCATCTAGACTAAGCGGCTGTTTGTCTCGTTTTCCTTAATATGTAACAATCGATACCCATTAATATTAATGATAAATGGTGACTGTATTATACTGACAATCTCTAATAGCACTTTATTATCTATGTCTTGTAGATCATTATGATATAAACAAACATCTGGTCTCAGAGCGCACAAGTGAGGACAATGAGAGCCTTGACTTCCACAATTTTACATCATCTTCTGAACGGTTTTCTAAAGTAAGTATGTGATTAATAAATCCAAAATATGTATAAAAAACACGTAATAGTAAACATTAAATTATTTCATATTTTATTGTTTCCACATTTAGCTCTGTACCACTGCTACCAGGACAATGGACAATGAGGATCCCAAGTCCTCTCCAGAGTATACCGTAGAATCCGGCACAAACATCTCAGAAATGTGAGTAGATTATGGGGCCACTACTGGGAGCTTCAGGATGATATATGTGCACAACACCAAATATAGGACATGAATACCATATTATCAAATTCAGCATCCACAACCCCATGATGAGCGGTAATTGTGCTTTTGCCTTTAGAAACTGCTGGTGATAACAGTCTATAATTGCGGCCGGTCATGCATTTTTAGTGCTGCCCATATTGTGGTAGAGATGTAGTATTCCATGCCAGCCATGCTTAGCATCTGATTTCCGCCCGGCTCTATAGAAGGTAGTTTTGAGCAGGAAACCTTCCCCATTATGACAGTCATACATCCTATTAGGCCCTATTGTCCATGTTCTTATACTGAGAAAACCCCTTTTATACTGCATTTAATTCTGATTTACACATTTATTTTCTTTCAAACAGGCAGAAAGATTCTGTTCCTTTATCTGATAGAGACAATGCTATTAGCAGCTTGCCATCCTCGTCCCCATTGTCAGGTATGTACATGTCTACAGCACAAACAATGTGAATGTTGACCTTAAGGCTATGTGCCCACGATGCAGAAATGCTCAGGATTTTTTACTGAGCGTTTCTGCATCTCCCTGGCAGAAAAAAACGCATACGGATTGTACATACGGATTGTACATGCGTTTTCCTGCGAGGGACATGCGGAAATGGAGCATTATTCACTGACATTTCCGCATGCGGATTGACAAGCGCTTTCCAAGCGATTATCATCACTTGGAAAGTGCTTGTGACAACTAAGTCACACTATATAAATCTATGCAAACGGCATGGATTTATATAGTGTGACCCGAGAGAGTGGTTAAAAATAAAAAATAAATGTGTACTTACCCTCCGATGGCCCCCAGTGTCCTGCTTTACACTCCGTTCTCCCTTGCCTGCAGTGGTGGATTGAAAGACCTGTTGACGTCAGCGTCGCGTGACCCGTCACATGACTCTGACGTCAGCGCAGGTCCTTCAATCCACCGCGAAGTGCCGGGAAGCAAGGAGGAGCGCACCTCTGGCCGCCGGAAGGTAAATATACATTTATTTTTTATTTTATTCTTTTTTTACAGATTTTTTAAAGGTACCTGGGTCCGGAGGAGAGTCTCCTCTCCTCTACACCCGGGTACTATCCGCACATTAGAACGCACCAATTACACAAGTACAGATGCAGTCTTGTGGAATTGGCGCATTCTAATGCAAGTCAATGGCGGCGAAAACGCAGCACTTCCGCAAAATAATTGCGTTTTTTTCCGCAATGATAATCCGCGGCGGAAATTTCCGCAGCATGTGCACAGCACATGCGGATTATCATTGGGGAACATTGCTGCCCTTCTACCATTTTTATTGCGTTTCCGCAGCTGCAAAAACGTTGCAGAAACGCATTAAAAACGCATCGTGGGCACACAGCCTAAGGCTCAAATATTTCCACATGGTTTTTCTGTAGTAGTTCTCCTATGTTGTCTATGTTTCCTGGATCCCAATTATGTTGCCCATGGCCCATACTCTATCTCTGTTTCCTTACATTGTGTACAGAAGTTTTTTTCATGGTTTCTGTGAGATACATTGTAGCATCCAATAACCTGCATCATCATAAGGAGACATTGTCTCCTATTATAAAATATCGTTCATCAATGATGTACTACATGGCGGCAGACAGGGCGCTTACTTCTCTATGTTAGTGATACATCTAATGCCCCTCAGATGAGGTTATGCACATTATATAGGACTTATTCTGCCCTATTATGATGTAATAGCAGATTATCAGGACTATAGGAGATAGGACTATATACAGGAGACTAAGCAGGTCCCATAGGAATATGTCGTTACTGAGGTTTTTTTTTTACTTTCTGATCAGAATTTCCAGCTCAGGAGGAAAGAAAATCTTCAATAAATCTGAGTAAAGAGCAAGAAAAATCTGAAAATGTAGAAAAGGGGAATAAGAGACGAGGTAAGTGTGAGAATCAGCTCAATGTTGTGTGATGTCGGTCAGTGAGAATAATTCATGCGGAGCAGATGTCATCTGTCAGTGATGGATTGTCACATGTATGATGGCTGACAATGATCCCTGACCTCTGTATGATAAGATTCCTCTGCCGTCCGGCCACAGTGACCGCACAGCAGTATCATGTAATATGGAGTCCCATTACTTAAATTATAATTACTTCTCTTCTCATAGGTTCCATATTCCGCCGGATCTTATCATCCTGCCGGCATCGATTATCCAGGGCTGCTCGTGTATTTGCATGCTGTTACTGTTGCCCTAAAACCATCTGAAAAACAGGAAACCTCCCCATCTAGTGACTTGAAGTCCAGCAGATCTACCATCACTGCTGGAGCTGTATAGAAGGACCATCACCATCTACCTGTGGCTTTCTGACTGGTCCATCCCTACCTGGACATGTTTCAGTAACGCCTCTGTCACCAGGCTCCGCGGTATTCATACTGATCATCTGATTGGCTTTTACTGATCACCTGGTATCTGACCCCGGCAGTCCTCCTGACTATGATTTTGGCTATTGATTCTATTCCTTGTCCCTCCCTCATTCTTCTATCCTATTATTAATTGAAATAAAACAAAATTTAATTTAAAAAAACAACTTTTAGGTTTACTGAAATTTATTTTGCATTCGTCAAACTTAACTATGCATTTTGTTAACTGATAAAAAATCTCTACATATACAGATACCGGCTGGTGGCCGGTTCATGCAGCCTTATACTATATGTATATCCTTATTTATTCTAAAGGTGGCCGGACCATATACTACAAGCATTACCTTTTGTGTCCAACATTTTACTTATGAGTTGTAAACTTGTGAGCAGGGCCCGCACCTTATCTTGTAGGAATTGAACTATATGGTACTTTGTAATTTCTGACATTGTACATGTAACCTCTGAATTGTAAAACATCGTGGAATAATACAATTATTATTTTATATTTTCATTATTATTATTATTATTAATATATAATACCTAATATTTGTATTTGTATTTTTATGACATTTATCAATTAAAATGTTTTAGTCTGTTTTTCCTTACATTTTTTCCAAGACTCTCTATAGAGTGTGGTGATTATGTGTCAAGGGGTAAACATAAGGCTATGGATGTGCCTGATACTCAGGGGTCGTTTACTGTAAGCCTTTTGTCTATGGCGTTACACCCTCACATAGTAGTCCTAACCAGACCGTTAGACCGGCACCATCCTCTTCCCCCTCTAAACTGTGGATTGAGATGGTATTTGCAGTGACTTTTTGACAACACTACTAAAACATACAATGACTCGCCCAGGGGATATGGGGGCTCGGTACCCGGGCCTTTACCTTCTTGGGATGTCACGGTGGTCAGCTACAGGGCCCGTACCCTGGGGTCACTCTTAAAAGGGTTTGTTGCTTGAAGGGATGATAAACGGTTTTGTCTCATGACACCACCTGTGGTTCATGGTAATGGGTACCAGCGCTGCTACAGACCTCCGGGGGTGATGGGATGGCAGCTGAGATGTTTCTGCTCCCCACAGGTGGAGCGGGCCCCCGGGGCAGGGTTGATGGAAGGGATGCAGGTGAGAGGTGGCCCAGCCGGGTCAGGGGAGAATAACAGACACGCACACAGGGGATTCGCTTCAGTACCTTTACTGGTGTAGACAGCAGGTACGGTCCAGGGTACTTGATAGGAAGGGTGCACTTCTGGACTCTTCCCAGTGAGCGAGTATAAGGCCTCCTTGTCTGTTTCTTCCTCTCTCTCTCTGAAGCTCCTGACCTGCTTGGAACTAGGCCTAGCTTCTGTACTCTTTCTCACTCTCTCACCGGTCTGCTTGGTGGTAAGAACTTTTCTCTGGCTACCACTATCCCTGGGGCCTTTGTAGTTCCTAGTTCTTTGGATGGTTGCAGCTTCAGGTTGACCAGGGGTCTAGAATCCCCTTGGGCAGTGGCGGTCCTTTAATATCGTGCGGCTCACCTTGGATATCCTGGATCTCTTGACGTATCTCCCGTACCCAGTCGGACTCTTTGTGGATTAATTCAGGTGTAGTCACTTCAGAGCTCCGGACTGCGGCCTCGAGAACAGGAACCTCTTTCTCCAGGACCCTGGCTTCGGCCCGACCTCCAGGAAGGCCAGATCAGGCTCCTTTAGAATTAATCTCACGGAGGGGTCCTACAAGCCAGCAATCAGTTGGTCCCATAAAACTATGTCTAATGGCCCTAGTCCACAGTTCTCATCTCGAGCCTTCTTGACGATGTGGGCCATCACTTCCTGCAATGCATTAACATATTGACTTATAGTCTCATTTTTCCCTTGGATCTGCTGAAACAGCCGCAGGTGTAAGTGCCCTAGGTATGTTGTGTCACCGGGCATGTCCTCTAATATTTTTATCGCGGTACATCACAATCTGCCGGGCCTCCCCATCAAGGGTTAGGAGGGCCAGCTCAGCCTGTGCGAGACGGGTCAGGGGATACATGCGAAGCATACTTCTCAGTCTTTCTACCCAGTGACATAGCGACACGCTGCTCCCTGTAGGTAGGTGGCTGAGCATCACCCCAAGGGTATATGCTCCCTGCTGGACTCGGCCGCCATCTCTGTATCTGAATGTTGCATCCTGCCGACTACGCCAAATGTAACACAGATGCCGGAATGCAACAAACAGAGATACAAGACGGGAACAGTCAGGAATATATAAAAACAATTCCTCCGCTGCTGCGGGCGTGTCTCTCTTGTCGCAGTCCTCTCTCAGCTCTTCTCGGCTTGACCGTCGACGGTAGTCTCTCACGCTAGGGGTAAAGGTATACAGACCTCGGCTCTTGACAGACGGTGTCGGGTCTCAGGAACTCAGTCTGTGTGGGGCCCAGGTCCTGACTCTGGGCCACACGTGCAGGGCTCAGGGCGCTTCTGTGGAGGGTCCAGAACTCTGATGCACCGCGCTGGGATCTGCTGTCCCTCTGGAACACGTCTGCTCCACTCTGCAGCCTGGCACAAAATCTCTCTGTGTCTTGGCGCACTGGACTTTTATATCCAGGAAATCCTTCTAGGAGGTCACCTGATCAGGTGCAGCATTTGAATCTCTTCTCCCTCCAACTCTTCTGATATAACTTGGTTCCACCTTATTTTGTCTGGCCAGCAGATGGCAACCTTTCCTCATCTCGGGTACATCCTGTAAGAATCCTCCTTTATTGCATTCTACTACATATGACCAGACAGTCTGCACCGTGAATGCAGACACGATGCGCAGTGAACCCCCACTGTGCCGGATACATGTCAGCGGGTACCCGACGAAGGACCTCTTGGATTCGGGGAGCCTGGTGACACTGGAGCCTGGAGACACTTGTCCATGCGTCATTGGTTGCTGAGGACAGCCCAAATGGTCGGAAAGTCAGAGTTGTTTGTATACATGGTGACCTCCGAGAGTACCCGACAGCGGAGGTTATTTTTCCACTCCGTGTGAAGAGATGAAACATGTGGTGGGAGTGGTGAAGACCCTTCCTTATGGGACTGTGTTGGGAAGAGACATGCCTCTGTTCTGGTCACTGTGGGAGAACAAAATTAACCCTCCCAGAGCAAATGTCATTCCGGGCGAAGAACTCGAAGATCCCGAGTCAGGGATACCTGCCGTAGGGGCAGCCAACCTAGGGACAGAGTGTAACTCTGATAGGTTTCCCCCAGAGGTATTGACAGGAGAGGTAGAGGAGACCCCGTCGATTTCAGAGCTGTAAGTGTCCCTTGGTATGTTTGGGACAGCTCAGCTCTAGGATCCCACTCTAACCTGGGCACGAGAAAGGGTGATAGAAATAAATGGGGTGCCTCAGGAACCGGGTGCAGAGGCGGTTTTTCCCTGCATGGCTGTCAACCAGAATTTGTTATATAGGATTGATAAAATCCGGGATGAAGTGGTGGAACAGCTCGTAGTGCCACAGTCATACCGTCGGGCTAGAGATGACCCACACACACATGGCTGATGGTCGGTTCATGCAGCCTTATATTTATATCCTTATTTATTCTAAAAGTGGCCGAACCATATACTACACTTAGGGGTAAACATAAGGCTATGGATGTGCCTGATACTCAAGAATCGTCTACTGTAAGCCTTTTGTCTATGGCGTTACACCCTCACATAGTAATCGTAACCAGACCGTTAGACTGGCACCATCATCTTCCCCCTCTAAACTGTGCATAGAGTTGGTATTTGAACCGCATGGACCCTTTGAACCGCATGGCTGGCAAGAATTCAATTGTGACCTCTATTTCTGTTTTGAAATCCATTCTTCCACCCCCAGAACCCCAACCACCCATGTATTGACACTTATGAGAACCAGAAGGACAAGTGAGAAAAAGGATTCAAGTGAAGTATTGGATCACGCCTTGGAACGGCTGAAGACATCAGGCTTCCTTGGAAACATTGCATGTTGAATGATACATTCTACCAGACTGCCCAGATGGGCTGAGCCATATTGGCAGGCAGGTTCGCCATGAAGTACATCAGCTGCTCAAGCCCTCAATAGGTCCAGTAATCTCGTGTGAGGTACGGCAGAGGGTTGTGCTCCTGGAGGTCTATAATGGGCCTCACGGTGGCCAAACTTTCTGTCACAATGAGCCTCCTTCCCTCCCAATTTATACACGCACAACATTTCCACAATATATAAAAGGAAGAGGGATATAACAGTGGGAGATAGTTTGTTGCTGCACCAGATGCGAATCAGACCATTTGAGACCGGCTCCTGGACATAGGGCTGATGATGAATCCCAAATCTGCGCACATCAGAACGGGTAATGTGGAGAACGATGATTTGAAGAGTAGCTGCCTTTTTAAGAAGAGGATGAAGGTGGTGATGGTGGTTTGTGCAACTAATTCCCAATTATGAAGAAGCAGTGTTTACTTGAAAAGAACAGTCTCTTTACTAATGATAATGGGGCCTGTCAGTAGTTCTTACAATGTGCTACAAAATACAGTTTACACAGAAATCACAGTAGTTGCATGGAACACACTATACATCTGGTATCCCATAGAAATGTCCACTTTGTGGGATACCACATAGGCAGGGCCCTCGTCAGCATCCGGCGCACCCAGGCAAGTGACGGGGCCCTGAGCAGGCAGGGGGGCCCACTGGTGGTCGCGCACCCTGCTGGGCAATGGGCGGAGGAGAGCGGTGTCAGCGCCCACCCTTCTCCACCGCTTGCTCAGGGCCCCAGCAGCCGGATACTTACCTCTCCCCGTGCCTCCGCAGATCTGCTGTCTTCCTGCTCTGTGCTCCCTGTGACATCTCAGGTCAGAGGGTGCGGTGATGTCTTTCCATCGCGCGCTCCCCTGAGCCGTCACAGGGAGGGCAGAGCGGGAAGACGCCGGCGACGCTGGAGTCCGGACCCGAGCAGCTGCAGCAGGTGAGGAAGAGGGAGGTGAGTATTTGATTTTTTTTTTTTCAAATGTATGGAGGCATGGGGCATAATATGGGGGGGTGACATCCTACATGGGGCATAATATGGGGGGGGTGACATCCTGCATGGGGAATTATAAAGAGAGGGGGGGTGACAGCCTGCATGGGGCATTATAGAGAGAGGAGGTGACATCCTGCATGGGACATTATAGAGAGAGGGGGTGACAGCCTGCATGGGGTCCTTATAAAGAGGGGGGGTACATCCTGCATGTGGCATTATAAAGAGAGGGGGGGTGACATCCTGCATGGGGCATTATAAAGAGAGGGGGGGTGACATCCTGCATGGGGCATTATAAAGAGAGGGGGGGTGACATCCTGCATGGGGCATTATAAAAAGAGGGGGTGACATCCTGCATGGGGCATTATGAAGAGGGGGGGTACATCCTGCATGGGGCATTATAAAGAGGGGGGGTGACATCCTGCATGGGGCCTTATAAAGAGGGGGGGTGACATCCTGCATGGGGCATTATAAAGAGGAGGCGTGACAGCCTGTATGGGGCATTATAAGGGGGGGGGAGACAGCCTGCATGGGGCATTATAAGGGGGGGGGGACAGCCTGCATAGAGCATTATGTGGGGGGAACAGCCTGCATGGAGCATTATAAGGGGGGGGGACAGCCTGTATGGGGCAATATGTGGGGGGTAACAGCCTGCATGGAGCATTATAAGGGGGAGACAGCCTGTAAGGGGTATTATGTGGGGGGTAACAGCCTGCATGGAGCATTATATGGGGGCCAGTATCCTGTATGGAGCGCTACAAGGGGACCAGTATCCTGTATGGAGCCTTATATGGGGGCCAGTATTCAGTATAGAGCCTTATATGGGGGCCAGTATTCTATGTGGAGCGATTCGCCGGTTTCTGAGCTATTGTGGAATTTACAATAGATATCGCTCATGTAATGTAAGAAGTGAAATCTTTGCATTGTACTATATATATATATTTCTCTGCGGTATCTGTGCATCATGAATCGTGGTATGTATTAAAGGGGCCCACTGAGACTCGCCCGGGGCCCAGAAATTTCTGCAACCAAATACTCAACGTGCGCACATAGCCTAACAGGTCTGTGAACCAGAATTCTTGCTGGTCGGTAGGTGATCAAATACTTATTTTGTGCAATAAAATGCAAATTAATTATGTAAAAATCATACAATGTGATTTTCTGGATTATTTTTAGATTCTGTCTCTCACAGGTGAAGTGTACCTATGATAAAAATTGCAGACCTCTCCATTCTTTATAGGTGCGAAAACTTTCAAAATCGTCACTGTATCAAATGCTTATTTTCCCCCACTGTATTTGTGCAGAGCCGCTTCTTGAAGATTCCATCACAAGATTCCGTGATGACAGTCGGCCATTATGACATCACTGCTCACAATTGCTACTTCTACAATGCACACAGGCTCACGGGCGCCATTCTTGGTTCCATAGTGACTGATAGCACTTGCAGTTTTTCGCTATGGCTGGATTATATCTAGACGATTTTCAGGAAGAAGCACTATTGGACATTCTTATCATCAATCGCCCTAACATTGTGCTTCTACCACCCGATGGCATCCTCAGCTTCACTCGCCGGCTGGTGATGCAGCTAGTAAAGGATTGCCTGACCAAAAATCAACGAGATCAACTAACCTCAGAGTATCTGACCGATTTATGTCACAACATCAGGACATTACTACAACAGGTAAATGGCGGACGCTCCGCACAAAACTTCTCTGTAATAATAGACAATAATGGTGGGATAGAAGCTTGTTCTTTCCTCTAATATATAACACTATAAACCCCAGATATGTAGTCATTGTATCTGCAGAGAGAGGAGTAGATGTCACATACAATGGCCGCCTCCATTGTGACCTCTCACCTCAGAATTTTCCTTATTGTTTCTTTCCTTCTTTATAGGCTGAAGAAAGATCTCAAAATGGAGATTTGGCTTTTGTTAAAGACCTGGCCGAAAAAGTCCTGTGTGTATTGGAACGTCCGGCCCGCTCATCGGAATGCCCGGTAAGGATCCATAATCTTCTCTATCACTCGTCCTTGTTCTCTGATCTTCTCCAGATCACCAGTCAGATCTCAGAAGATCTGGGGTTAGATCTTACAGGCCTCCCTGTCAGTCCCCAGCAGGCACAGGATATTTTATGGCTGCCTGTCTCTGCTGCTCCCTCGTCTGTGATGACAGTCTGTATTCTGCTGATGTAGTCACAGCTCAGTGGTGGGAAGTCTGTATATCCCGCCTCTGTCTATCACTATTATTAGAGTCTTCCTGCTTCTAAATGCTGCAGCTGAGATAATAGACATCTTTACAGAAATATTTTGTATACAAGTCCCTTGTACAGTATATTAATCTGGACTTGTGGAGAGGAGCTGCAGTGTAAAGCAATTCTACCCAATACTGTAATGAATGAATTACAAGATGTCGCCATGGTATATAGAACGCAGATAACGCACCTCTGGGATATCACGGTGCAGAAAATAGAATCTGACACCGAATGTGAGATTTTGTAATGTTAACTCATCTTAATCCCCTGAAGTGAGAGAACTTTCTGAGAAAAGTTCTGAAGATGGCGCAGGATTCGTACAGTTACAATTTGTGCATCTGTAAATGTTGGTTTAGTTCTTCCTGATTTATGTATTTGGTGATTTAGTGAAATCTTCCACATATTAATTATATATATTATATCAATCAGGAAACACCAGAAGGCGATGACGAATATGGGCAAAACGTGACCCAGGAAATCCCTGACCCTAATAGGAGTCAGCCGGAGCTGAACAGCGATCTGATTACAGGTGAGCGATCACCCGACCTTCTGCAAGGAATATCCAGATATAATAGAAGACGGGGATAATGTTAGATTTACTCTGTACTCCAAGGATGGGCAATTAATTTTACATGAGAGACTGTGATTAATTCTGATCCATATTAATGTCAATATATTAATTATAATTCTTATATTAATTACATTAATATTAATTGCATGACTTAATATTGAGCAGAAGTAAGTATGCTGACATCCCCCTTTATACTGTTTGAACCCGAATACAGCCCCTTCTATATACCCGTATGAGCCCAATAGTCTTTCGACGTCCAACATGAGAGCCCCACACAACCTCCCAACATCCAGAAACAGACCCCCATAGCCTCCCCATGTCCTGCAACAAACCCTCATAACCTCCCCATGTCCTGCAACAGACCCCCATTGTTATGATCTGCTACAGAAACTAAGGAAAGGAAGGAGATCTGTCCCTACAATAGAACTAAACTAGATCCCTACGATGTAACGGGGAACCTGATCCTGCGATCAGACCCGCTAAAGTCCTCGGCTAGTCTGAACGCAGACCTATAGATGTAGGGGAGGGATCCCTACAAGATCTAGGGACTGGGATACGTTGGACACCTCCTAGCAGAAATAGTAGCAGTCAAAGACAAACACACAACAAAAAGCATAGAGGTCAGAAGACCAAGCAAAAACTAACAGAGAACGGCAATAGAGCAACAAGCTAGCTCAACAGTAGTAAATACAAATGAAGTCCAGCAAAGCCAGGAGGGCGGAGCCGGATTAAATAGGCCAAAATGGTCATGTGACCAGCAAACTAAAAAAAACCTAACATGAGAGTTGTAACAGTACCCCCTCTTCTAAGAGGATCCTCCGGATCCCCTAGGCCCAGGCTTACCAGGAAACCTCCTGTGAAACGCTCGGACAAGTCTGGGGGCAGAAACATCATCCGCCCTCACCCATGAGTTATCCTCAGGTCCGAAACCCTTCCAAGCGATGAGATACTGCAAACTCCTTCTATACCGTCTAGAATTTAGGATGCGGGAAATTTCATATTCCCCGTCCTCCACCACCGGAGGAACAGTGGCAGAGGCGTCACCATCCGACACATCAGCTTTTTTCAACAGAGAAACATGAAACACCGGATTAATCCTCCAGGACGTAGGAACCTCCAGCCTAACAGCAGATTGGTTAACTATCTGAAGTACCTTAAAGGGCCCTACGAACTTGGGACCCAATTTTTTAGAAGGAATCCTCAATCGCAGATTCTTAGAGGACAACCAAACCATGTCACCAACAGCAAACAAAACCTCTTGCCGTTTCCTATCAAAGTACCTCTTAGATTTTTTGTTAGCCTCCTGAAGATTACCACGCACATCCGTCCAAACTCTCTCCAAATCACCGGAAAAACTCTCCTCCTCAGGCACAGCCGAAACCAATTTGGAAAATGACCCAAAAGACGGATGTCTCCCAGAACAACAAAAAAAAGGCGAACACCCAGCAGAAGAGGATGTATGGTTGTTAAGAGCAAATTCAGCAAGTGGCAGAAACTCAGACCACCCCTCTTGATTGTCTGCCACAAAACAACGCAAGAACTGCTCAACATCCTGGTTCTTCCTTTCTGTCTGGCCATTAGACTCAGGATGATATCCGGATGAAAACGACCAATGAACTCCCAACCTGTCACAAAAGGCACGCTAAAAACGAGCCACGAACTGAGGTCCCCTATCAGAAACAATGTCAGTAGGAACACCATGTAGTCTGACAATCTCCTTGACAAAGGCCTTAGCGAGTGTCTTAGCGCAAGGCAGTTTGATGAAGGGAACCAAGTGACACATCTTGCTAAAACGGTCCACGACCACCCAGATGACCGTGAAACCTTCAGAGGGAGGAAGGTCAGTAATAAAGTCCATAGCCAGATGTGTCCAAGGTGCACTAGGAACCTCCAGAGGGCAAAGCAACCCCGCAGCAGGAGCATGCGAAGACTTGGATCTTGCACACACAGTACATTGGCGCACCCACTTAATGACTTCCTTCTGCCATCCCGGCCACCAAAAACTGCGACCCACAAGTCTCTTGGTCTCAGAAATTCCTGGATGACCTGCCAACCGAGACTCATGACACTCAACAAACAAATCTCTCCTAAAGGTCCTAGGCACAAACAACCTCCCATGGGGAGTGTTAGATGGGGCATTCTCCTGTGCTTTAAGAATCTCATCCTCCAAAACGGAGTCCAAAGCAGCAATCACAACACCTTCTTGTAAAATGGTCTCCTCCTCCTCCTCAACACCTACCATGGGAGAAAAAGCGGATGCTTTGTCTCGCAGCTTAACATTCTTGGTACCCGGGATGTAAGTAACGGAAAAATTAAACCGCGAGAAAAAAAGTGCCCACCTAGCCTGACGTGCATTCAAGCGCTTGGCAGCATCAAGATAGATCAGATTTTTATGATCAGTGAAAACCTGAACGGGAAATTCAGCACCTTCCAAGAGGTGACGCCAGTGTTCAAATGCGAGTTTAATCGTCAGCAATTCCCGATTACCAATATCGTAATTAAGTTCAGTCTCGGAAAATTTTTTTGAAAAAAAGGCACAAGGATGTACTCCATCCTTGTTTTCCTGAGACAACACCGCACCAACCCCCACCGAAGAAGCATCAACCTCAACCAAAAACGGCTTAGTCACATCAGGCTGCATAAGGATGGGAGCAGAGGTGAACCTCTCCTTTAAAAACACAAAAGCTTCAATGGCCTCAGAAGTCCACTGAACCGCATTAGCACCTTTCCTGGTGAGATCGGTCAGCGGTTTGACAATAATAGAAATTTTTTTTATGAATTTTCTGTAATAATTGGCGAAACCCAAAAACCTCTGTATCGATTTCAAACCAATAGGCCTAGGCCATTCCTGCACAGCTTGAACTTTAACCGGGTCCATCTCAAAACCTTTACTGGAGATAATGTAGCCCAAAAAACTAATTCTCTGTACAGCGAACTCACATTTCTGCAGCTTAGCAAAAAGCGAATTGTCCATTAATAACTGTAATACCTCACGTACGCTCCGCCAATGAGACTCCAGATCCGGCGAATAAATCAAAATGTCATCCAAATACACAACCACATCTTTGCCGATTAAAGGTCTAAGGATATCATTAATAAGATTCTGAAAAAATGCTGGAGCATTGGTGAGACCAAAAGGCATAACCAGATTCTCAAAATGACCCACAGGAGTGTTAAAAGCAGTCTTCCATTCATCACCCTCCTTCATGCGCAACAAATTGTATGCCCCCCGGAGATCAATTTTAGAGAACCATTTGGCCCCCACTAACTGGTTAAATAAATCAGGAATCAATGGCAGTGGGTAAGGATTGCGTACAGTAATTTTATTAATCTCACGAAAATCCAGACAAGGACGTAAACCGCCATCTTATTTTTTTTACAAAAAAAAAACCAACAGCCACAGGAGACTTGGAAGGCCTAATGTGACCAGCGGCCAAGCTTGTCTGTATGTATTCCTCCAAAGCCTTTCTCTCAGGAATAGTAAGATTAAATAAACGACTCTTAGGAAGAGTGGCTCCAGGGACAAATTCAATGGTACAATCATAGTCTCTATGGGGAGGCAAAACCTGCGACTCCTCCTCAGAAAAAACTCTCCAAAAATCCTGAATAGGTACAGGCAATTCCCCTTTATCCACAGCAGCAATGCGTCCGTTACAACACTTGTCATAACACTTAGGGCTCCAGGACTTAATTTCATTGGTAGACCAATCCAGTACAGGATTGTGCAATTTTAACCAGGGTAACCCCAATATTACTGGAGAAGGCAAATTATCTAATACCACCAAATCCAAATTCTCTTGATGAATACCATTAATAGTGAGGGGAAATTCACAGACCTTGTGAGTAACACTCTTCAAGGGAGAGCCATCGACAGAAACCACAGCAATAGGGGATGACAAAGTTTTAGGTTCTAATCTAAGTTTTTCCAAGAATCCCCGATCAATCACATTCAGAGTAGATCCACAATCCACAAATACCCGAAATTCAATTAATTCATCCTGAGCAGCAGTAGTGGCAGATAGGAATACCCCCTTAGAATTTAAACAGGCAATACGTGCATGACTGACCATTTTTTTTTCTTTCTTCATACGAAGCACACAACTCTTAATAAGATGACCAGAATTTCCGCAATAGAAACACAAGCCTTCAGAAAGTCGGCGATCTTTTTCCTGAGAGCGGGGTGCCATCGCCCCAATTTCCATCGGTTCTCCATTGTCCGCACAGAACCTCTCAGGACTCGAAACCGACATAGCAGAGGATTTGCTCTCATTAACCCTTGCACGCAGTCTCCTGTCCACCCGTATAGCTAATTGCATTGCCTCCTGCAAGTTTCCAGGTGTGGGATAAACAATCAGTAAATCTTTAACCCTTTCACCTAGCCCTGCAAGAAACAAGCTTTTCAAAGCTGAATCGTTCCACCCCACCTGGGCAGACCACCGACGGAAGTGAGAACAATATTTTTCCACATTACCTGACCCCTGCCTCAAACGTCTTAATTCAGACTCAGCAGATGAGACACGATCAGGATCATCGTACAACAAACCCAAAGCAGAAAAAAAACTATCCACTGAACTAAAGCACGGATCACTAGGATGGAGAGAGAAGGCCCATCCCTGAGGATCTTTGCGCAAAAGTGACATTATGAACCCTATGCGCTGTGATTCATCACCAGAGGATCCGGGTCTCAAACGAAAATATAATAGACAAGCATTTTTAAAAGAAAAAAAATCTTGTTGTTCGCCAAAAAATAAATCAGGCAGACGTACCTTTGGTTCCACAAAATGTGCTCCAGAACAGCTACTCACGTGTTGTTGGAGCTTGGTCACCTCCAGAGAGAGTCCCTGCAAGCGTTGAGCCAAATCTTGCACCGAGATCATGATGGAAAACTGGAGGTCTTTCCCCAGAGAAAATCCTTTCCCTTTTTTTTTTTTTTTTTTTTTTTTTATGGCTGGACTTACTGTTATGATCTGCTACAGAAACTAAGGAAAGGAAGGAGATCTGTCCCTACAATAGAACTAAACTAGATCCCTACGATGTAACGGGGAACCTGATCCTGCGATCAGACCCGCTAAAGTCCTCGGCTAGTCTGAACGCAGACCTATAGATGTAAGTGAGGGATCCCTACAAGATCTAGGGACTGGGATACGTTGGACACCTCCTAGCAGAAATAGTAGCAGTCAAAGACAAACACACAACAAAAAGCATAGAGGTCAGAAGACCAAGCAAAAACTAACAGAGAACGGCAATAGAGCAACAAGCTAGCTCAACAGTAGTAAATACAAATGAAGTCCAGCAAAGCCAGGAGGGCGGAGCCGGATTAAATAGGCCAAAATGGTCATGTGACCAGCAAACTAAAAAAAACCTAACATGAGAGTTGTAACACCCATAGCCTCCCCACATCATGCAACAGACCCCCATAGCCTTCCCATGTCCAGCAACAGACCCCATAGCCTCACCATGTCCCTCAACTGACTTCCATAGCCTCACCATGTCCCTCAACTGACTCCCAGAGCCTCCCATGTCCTGCAACAGACCCTTATAGACTCCCCATGTCCTGCAATAGACCCCTATAGCCTGCCCATGTCCTGCAAAAGCCCCCTTTAGCCCTCCGTGTCCTGCAGTAGACCCCTATAGCCTACCCATGTCCTGCAATAGACTCCTATAGTCTCCCTATATCCAGCAACAGATCCCCAGACACTCCCCATGTTCAGTAACAGACCCCATAACCTCCACATGTCCTGCAACGGACACCCATAGCCTCACCATGTCCTGCAAAAGACCCCCAAAGCCTCTCCATGTCCTGCAATAGACCCCCATAGTCTTCCCATGTCATGCAACAGACCCCCATAGCCTCCCCATGTCCAGCAACAGACTCCTATAGCCTCCCCATGTCCTTCAAAAGACTCCCGTAGCCTCCCCATGTCCTGCAATAGACCCCCATAGCCTTTCCATGTCCTGGAATGTAACCCTATAGCCTCCCCATGTCCTGCAATATACCCCTATAAACAAACCAAGGTCAACCATAAGGCGCTAAACGGACCACGGTACCTGAACAAACATGTTGAATCCCTTTTTTTCGGCACCTTGCGCTTTACTCCCCCATTCCTTGCGATTTTGTATACTTCTATGCTTTACTTATTATGCCTAATCACTCATTTTGTTCTCCTGTTTCTTAATAGACCCCTATAGCCTCCCCATGTCCTGGAATGGACCCCTATAGCCTCCCCATGTCATGCAAAAGACCCTTATAGCCTCCCCATGTCCTGGAATGGACCCCTATAGCCTCCCCATGTCCTGGAATGGACCCCTATAGCCTCCCCATGTCGTGCAATAGACCCCTATAGCCTCCCCATGTCGTGTAATAGACCCCTATAGCCTCCCCATGTACTGGAATGGACCCCTATAGCCTCCCCATGTCCTGCAATAGACCCCTATAGCCTCCCCATGTCATGTAATAGACCCCTATAGCCTCCGCATGTCCTGGAATGGACCCCTATAGTCTCCCCATGTCGTGCAATAGACCCCTATAGCCTCCCCATGTCCTGCAATAGACCCCTATAGCCTCCCCATGTCCTGCAATAGACCCCTAGAGCCTCCCCATGTCCTGCAATAGACCCCTATAGTCTCCCCAAGTCCTGCAATAGACCCCTATAGCCTCCCCATGTCCTGCAATAGACCCCTATAGTCTCCCCATGTCCTGTCTGACATCTCATACACCTTAAAAAAAACACACATTCACCTTGCTCCTGTTCCTCCGGTGCTGTGCCTCTTCTCATGTCTCGATGCACTGACGCGATGACGTCATTGCGTCAGCTGCTTCACACGCTGATTGGCGGAGGAAGGGGCTGGAGGTCCCTCCTCTACCAATGCAGTCAGCGGCTCAGTGGCTTGCAGGTGGAGACAGGGTCAGGTGGCGATGAAAGCGAGTGGGCTGGCATGGTGCGGTCCGTGGGCCTCTGCTTCAGCCCTACGGCTATCTCAGTCCACAGGCCGGACTGGAACAGTCAGAGGGCCGGATGTGACCCGCGGGCTCCACTTTGCCCAGTTCTGCTCTACTCTGTGTAATGGGAACCTGGCAGAACATTTTTACATATAGAAGTAGTGGTAGGACCAGGGACATACAAAGAAATCATGGGGCCTCATAGCAGAAGTTCTAATTGCCCCCCCAACTGAAATAAATAAATAAATAATTGTCGGGGTGACAGAAGAGCAGATCTCACAACTTTCCAGCCTTTACATTGTAATTTTCCTCCAGCTGAAGTCATAGATTGCTCTTTCATTGCCCCCATATAGTATGATGCCAACAAAAGTGCCCACTAAATACAGTATGATTCCTCCATGGTGCATTCCTCCACATTAGCCTCCACATGCACAGTATAATGACCCTACTGTACACCCCCTCAACTCCCAACACAAAGTATGGTGACCCCAACACAGTATGATCCCCCAACTGTGACCCTCACACTACATTCTATGCAGTATAATGACCCCCATACCTCACCACACCATAAAATGGCCCCCGCTAGCCCTCCAAACAGTATAAAGGCAACACACAGCCCTTCACACAGTAAGATGGACCCTACACAAATCTTCACACCGTATAATTGCTTGCATACAGTATAATGCCCCGACATAACCCGCCAAATATTATAATGGCCCCACATAACCCTTCAAATATCATAATGGTCTCCCATGGTCTTCCATGCAATATAATGCACCCCCCATGGTCCTCCATGCAATATAATGCACCCCCCATGGTCCTTCATGCAATATAATGCACCCTCCATGGTCCTCCATGTAATATACGAGTGCACCCCCCATGGTCCTCCACGCAATATAATGCACCCCCATGGTCCTTCACACAATATAATGCACCCCCATAGTCCTCCATGCAATATACTGCACCCCATATGGTCCTCCATGCAATATCATGCACCTCCCATGGTCATCCCCGCAATATTATGCACCCCTCATGGTCCGCCACAAAATATAATGCACCCCCATAGTCCTCCATGCAATATACTGCACCCCATATGGTCCTCCATGCAATATAATGCACCCCCATAGTCCTAAATGCAATATACTACACCCCATATGGTCCTCCATGCAATATCATGCACCTCCCATGGTCATCCCCGCAATATTATGCACCCCTCATGGTCCTCCACAAAATATAATGCATTCCCCATCGTCCTTCATGCAATATAATGCACCCCCATGGTCCTCCATGCAATATAATGCACCCCTATGGTCCTCCATGCAATATAATGCACCCCTCATGGTACTCCTCACAATATATTGCAGCCCCCATAGGGCATAGCGCAGCCCCCATAAGGTACAGTGCAGCTCCTATAGGGCTTAGTGCAGCCCAATGTGGTTGCTGACACTGGGGCCCACCAGCTCACGGGTCCCATAGCAGTCACGTGGCCTGCCGCCGCTGAGTATTACGGTATAGGCCATTGTCCCCTAATAATAATTAATTGTTTTCAGAAATCCAATGTGCCAGTCAGGAGAAATCTAATGTAGAAGCCATATACAAATCAGGATGGAAGTGCACTGGGGGCGTGGAAGAGAAATCGGATTGCAGTGACACGCCCCCAGTACACTTCCAGGCTAATTTACATATGGCTCCTATGTTTCAGCTCTCTTCTCATCACTCACATGTGCAGCGAGGGTGGGGGGTTCCTCATAAATGTGATGATTGGGGTTCTCCATCATTTACATTACATTTATCTATGGATGCCCCATACATTCCCATATTAGAGTCCCCATATAACGAGTATTAATCCCATTCACAGATGTCTTGTCATTTCCCCGTTATATCGCTGTATTATCTATGTAGGATTAATATCGTCTAATACATTTTATCTCTTCATCATTTATCACTATTTTAGTTCCATCTGCGCTGATGAATCCTGACAGTGGAATCTGTGAGATCCCAGAGATCCAGGAATCCGCCGGTGTAAGTATCATAGAGGGGGACGTCTGTGTATCACCAGATCATGGGGTGTGAATGACCCAACCAGTATTATCCCCCATATAACCAGGGGTTGTCTCTGTTCTAAGTGTAAATGACACTAATGTGTTAGTCAACTGCATTTATATTAAAAGGAATCTGTCACCAGGTTTATGCTATTTCATCAGAGAGTAGCATGATGTAGGGACAGAGACCCTGATTCCAACGATATATCACTTACTTTACTGGGTGCAGCAGTTGTAATAAAATCACTGTTTTATCCGCTGTAGATCTAGCAGTGCTCTGAATGCTGAGCCCTGTATAACCCCGCCCACACTACTGATTGGCAGCTTTATGTGTACACTGTGCATAGGCTGAAAGCTGCTAATTAGTGGTGGAGGCAGGGTTACAGAGCAATAGGACTACATGGCACGAGACACATATTCCTGTAGTGATAATCTCCTGCTGATCAAAAACTGATTTTATGGAAACTACAGCACACAGCCTAGTAAGTAACACATCGTTGGGATCAGGGTTTCTGCCCCTACATCATGCTACTTCCAGATTACATAGCACAATCCTGCTGACAGATTCCCAGTAAGTTCTTCTCTGTGTGATCTCTCGTGTTATCCAGCACTTTACAATGATACCGGTGTATAGAGGACCCCCTTATATTACATCCGTGTCTGCGGAGCGTCCGGCTTTTATCCTCCCTACATCGGATCAGTGTAAATCAGCTGGGACTTAATATAGGGGGAGACATTTCTGCATCTGGAGCTTTTTTCCTCACTATCATTTCTTATTCCTTTATAGAGCGTGATCGAATCATCATTGATCCCGGCAGGAAAGCCGCATATGAGCGACTATGAAACTTCCAAACTGATCAGCAGCGGAGCTTTTGGGTGAGATTTCTGTTACCATAATCCACATTTCTCAGGGTTCCCTATGACAATACTTCTGCCTCTGTGCTCTGCGATTCAGTGTTATCATAGGGCAGTGGTGGCAAAAATATGGCACGCAGAGCCCTCCCGGTGGGCATGAGCTCCATGTCCTCAGCACTGCCGCCACCACCATCACTCTCCTCAGGCTGCGCACCATCCCCCCTCTCACTAGCGCCGCGGCCACTCTCCTCTGCACATGCGCCCTGATTATACAGTATGCAACACTATGCAGGGCCATTATACTGTACGGAGAAGTATGCGGGGTCATTATACTGTATGGAGGACTATGTGGGGCCATTTTACAACATGGAGGACCATGCGGGGCCATTATACTTTATGGAGGACTATGTGGGGCCATTATACAATATGGAGGACTATGCAGGGCCATTATACTGTATGGAGGACTATGTGGGGCCATTATACAATATGGAGGACTATACGGGCCATTATACTGTATGGAGGACTATGCAGGGACATTATACTGTATGGAGGACTATGTGGGGCCATTATACTGTATGGAGGACTAAGTGGGGCCCATTACACTGTATGGAGGACTATGTGGGGGCCATTATACTGTAGGAAGGACCATGTGGGGGCCCATTATTCTGTATGTAGGACTATGTGGGGCCCTTTATTCTGTATGGAGGACTATGTGGTGCTCATAATACTGTATGAAGGCCTATGTGGGGCCCATTACACTGTATGGAGGACTATGTGGGGGCCATTATACTGTAGGAAGGACCATGTAGGGGCCCATTATTCTGTATGGAGGACTATGTGGGGCCCATTATTCTGTATTGAGGACTATAATGTGCTCATAATACTGTATGAAGGACTATATGGGGCAATTATACTGTATGGAGGACTATGTGGGGCCATTATACTGTATGGAGGACTATGTGGGCCCATTACACTGTATGGAGAACTATGTGGGGCCATTACACTGTATGGAGGACTATGTGGGCCCATTATTCTGTATGGAGGACTATGTGGGGACCCATTACACTGTATGGAGGACTATGTGGGGGCCATTATACTGTTGGAAGGACCATGTTGAGGCCCATAATTCTGTATGGAGGACTATGTGGAGCCCATTATTCTGTATGGAGTACTATGTGGTGCTCATAATACTATATCAAGGACTATGTGAGGCCATTATACTGTATGGAGGACTACGTGGGGCATTTATACTGTATGGAGGACTCTGTGGGGCCATTATACTGTATGGAGGACAATGTGGGTCCATTACACTGTATGGAGGACTTTGTGAGGTCATTACACTGTATGGAGGACTATGTTGGCCCATTATACTGTAAGGAGGACTATGTGGGGCCCATTACACTGTATGGGAGCTATGTGGGCCCAATATTCTGTATGAAGGATTGTGTGGGGCCCATTACACTATATGGAGGACTATGTGGGCCATTACACTGTTTGGAGGACTTTGTGAGGTCATTACACTGTATGGAGGACTATGTTGGCCCATTATACTGTAAGGAGGACTATGTGGGGCCCATTACACTGTATGGGAGCTATGTGGGCCCATTATTCTGTATGAAGGATTGTGTGGGGCCCATTACACTATATGGAGGACTATGTGGGCCCATTACACTGTATGGAGGACTTTGTGGGGTCATTACACTGTATGGAGGACTATGTTGGCCCATTATACTGTAAGGAGGACTATGTGGGGCCCATTACACTGTATGGAGGACTATGTTGGCCCATTATTCAGTATGGAGGATTGTGTGGGGCCCATTACACTATATGGAGGACTATGTGGGCCCATTATACTGTAGGAAGGACTATGTGGGGCCATTATTCTGTATGGAGGACTATGTGGTCCCATTATACTGTATCGAAGGACTATGTGGGGCCTATTACTCTGTATGGAGGACTATGTGGGGCCCATTACACTATATGAAGGACTCTGTGAGCCCATTACACTGTATGGAGGACAATGTGGTCCCTTTATACTGTAAGGAGGACTATGTGGGGCCCATTATACTGTATGGAGGACTATGTGGTCTCTTTATACTGTAAGGAGGACTGTGTGGGGCCTATTATACTGTATGGAGGACTATGTGGGGCCCATTATACTGTATGGAGGACTATGTGGGGCCCATTATACTGTATAGAGGGCTGCTTGGGGCCATTATACTATATGGAGGGCTGTGTTTGGTTATTACAGCTGGAGAATCATACTGTGATGGGGTCACAATCATACTGTGATGGGGTCACCAGGGATTGATGGGGAGGGGGGTACAGTAGAGTCATCATACTGTGCATGTGGAGGAATTCACTGTGGGGGTTTCATACTGTGTTTGGGGGCACTTTTGTTTGCATCATACTTTATTATCTGTTTTATTCAAGTTTTTTTATCCTTTGTTATTACATATTTACATTAGACCTTTGGGCCATATGCTTTTTACTGCTCTTACATAACATATTACATTATTACAATATATTTCCAAAAGTTAATAGTTTTATTTGATAAGGAAAAACTTCCTTAATTGTAGACATTTTTTAACAAATATAAAGGTTGGCCCGTGATTTTGTCCAAGCTTTTAATTTTGGCCCTCTGTATATTAAAGTTTAACATCCCTGGCTTAAAGGGTTATTCTCATCATGATAAAGGGTTACAGATACAAAGGTTGTAAAAAAAAACGACTTTGCAACTTTAATTTTGAATAAAAATCCTCTCCATTCTCAAGAACAGTCCTCCTCTGCAATCGATGGCTAGTATCTTAGGCTTGGAGTGCAGCGCTTACAAACTCTTTGCTATAGACTCTATAGCGTGCTAATATAGTAGTTGTTTTTCTAAACTAAAACCTCAGGATTCAGGTTAAATTGCCGTGTTGGCACTTTGCAATAAATAAGTGGGTTTTGGATTGCAGTTTGGGCACTCGGTCTCTAAAAGGTTCTCCATCACTGTCTTAGGGAAACGGTACAAGTCCACACCACTGTCCACATCTAAATATCACTATTCAGGTCAGTTATATACAGTTGAGCAAACTGATCTGTAACAAATCAAACTCTAAGGAAAGGGATTAAAATAATATAATACATTACACTTGCCTGTCCTGGACCCTCATCTGTCCTTATGCTGCCACCTGCACCAGAGCTTTCCTGCTCTCCGCTCCAGTCTTCTTATTTTTTTGGGCGCCATGATGGAGCTGATAAGAGTTATTGGCTTCACATGGTCACGAGAGGGATGACATGATATGGGCGTCAATGACATCTGCACCCAACACCCTTCACCATAACCATGTGAGTCCAATCACTGGCCTCAGCAGCAGAACGGAGCACCAGAACAACCACAGACTGGCACAGAGGACGGAAGACTGCAGTGATGGGCCAGTGAGGGCCTAGGACAGGTGGGTATAATGCGATTAATTGCATTTTAACTTCTTCCCTCCCCTTTATTATGCCTTGGGGTGTGGAGAGAGCTTAACAACCATCTTCTTACGGCAATTGGAGGACTTTTGGAACAATTTTTATTTGGACTGAATCGTATCTACTGGTCAATTATAGCGAATCTGCCCAAGAAGAATTTCAGTAGATTATTTCACCTGTAATGTGACCTGGGTGAGGGCTCCGGCAGACATGGCATTGTGGAGACCTCCCATAGGTGATCTATGTAGTGTCTCATGTATTTCTAGATGTGGATTTCTAGTGATGACGGGACTTCTAGTAATCATCATTAGTACAGAAGATCATATAATGACTTCTATATACAGACTGTAATAAGGATTTATTATAACCCTTGGATTCTCCTTCTCTCTAGTGCCGTCTACTTAGTGCACCATAAAGACTCACAAGAGATCTTTGCTATGAAGAAAATGGCCAAGCGGAATCTGGTTACTCCGAATAGAGTGGAAAAGGCCTTTCTGGAGAGGGACATCCTGACATTCGCTGATTGTCCCTTTGTGGTCTCCATGCTCTGCTCTTTCCCTACAAGATCTCACCTGTGTATGGTCATGGAGTATGTAGGAGGTAGGACACGTACATTGTATTATATTCAGCCCATGTCTGCTTACCTTTTATCACCACTCATAAAATTAGAATTTTTTAACGTGAATGGTTACATCCTCACACAGCATTTACTATAGGTTATCTATTACCAAGATGCCCGGAAAGTCATTGATCTGTGTGATCTCCCTGTATGTCCGCACTGAGCACGTCAGTATCTCCAGCTGTAGACAAGATGTTATTTATGTTATTAGTTACATGGACGATGTTTCACCATGACTTCAGACTAATATTATGTCAACTATACATTATATCTTTATATATTCTCTCCTGCCCCAATGTCTCCTCTCAGTTCTCATTATACATTATGGTGATCCGCTGTATAAACCACTTACCTGTCATATATTCTTTCTTCTATAGGTGGAGACTGCAGGACCCTCCTAAGAACCAGGGGTCCTTTACCTGTCCCCTTGGCCCGCTTATACTTTGCAGAAGTGGTTGTTGCTGTAGAATACCTCCATAGTTATGGTGTGGTGCACAGGGACTTGAAGCCAGAGAAGTAAGTGTCCCCTGTAGTATAACAAAAGGGGGAAATTTATCCTTTATCATCTCACGGTCTATGAAGCTAAAACCATCTTCCCTTTCACAGCCTCCTGATAACATCTACTGGACATATTAAAGTCACCGATTTTGGGCTTTCAAAAGTTGGTGTCATGATACCAAACACCAACATCTACAAGCAAATAGCGGAGGATATCGCCAGAGAGTTCCTGAACCGTGAGGTCAGCAGTACTTACAGGAACTTAGCTTGTTCTGTACAAATATCATCACCCTATGGTCTCTTCTATGTGTTCTTCATTTTTAAAGAACTTTTCCACTGATATTCTAACTTCTGTCATTCTGTTTTTATGTCGAAAACTTGGCAAAATAATAATTTAATCAATTTTCATCTCTAACCTCTGTTGGTTTCCAGGACTGTGGCACCCCGTTATACAAAGCCCCAGAGATCATCCTGAAGAAAGGCTACGGTAGACCTGTTGACTGGTGGTCAATGGGGATCATCCTACATGAATTTCTCCTGGGATACGTACCATTTCGTGGGGGTTCTGTAACTGAGCTTTATAAAAGTATTGTCATTGGTAAGTAGATTGATTCAGTCATTGCTTTGACTGGTTACATTAGTTTAGTTTTTTCCTTTGCTTTATCTTATAGTCCAGTAAAGAGGTTTTATGTTCTGTAATTTTCTACATAACAGGAGACATAATTTGGAATTGTGATCGTGCTCCTCCACCTGATGCTCGGACCCTCATCACAGAGCTGCTCATAACAAATCCTGTGCATAGACTTGGGACAGGTAACAGATATAATAATATTATATTTCCTTATTACACTGAGGACATATCACAAATGTACATGAGGATCGGCACTTGTCTACCAGCTCGTGCATTTCTAGTGCTTTAGTCTATTTCTTACATGTCGGCTCAGTTATATAATTAGTTCAGATTAAGATACACCATTTAGATATGGAGCAGTTTCTGACAATATCCACATCATCTTTGTTTTTCTTTATTCAGGAGGAGTATTTCAGATCAAGGGTCATCCCTTCTTAAGTGACTTAGACTTTAATAACCTTTTAAGTCAAAAGCCGGTGTATGTTCCTAAGCTCACATCAGATGTGGACACCAGCTTATTTATCAGTAAGTAGAAGGCGTCATCTAGACTAAGCGGCTGTTTGTCTCGTTTTCCTTAATATGTAACAATCGATACCCATTAATATTAATGATAAATGGTGACTGTATTATACTGACAATCTCTAATAGCACTTTATTATCTATGTCTTGTAGATCATTATGATATAAACAAACATCTGGTCTCAGAGCGCACAAGTGAGGACAATGAGAGCCTTGACTTCCACAATTTTACATCATCTTCTGAACGGTTTTCTAAAGTAAGTATGTGATTAATAAATCCAAAATATGTATAAAAAACACGTAATAGTAAACATTAAATTATTTCATATTTTATTGTTTCCACATTTAGCTCTGTACCACTGCTACCAGGACAATGGACAATGAGGATCCCAAGTCCTCTCCAGAGTATACCGTAGAATCCGGCACAAACATCTCAGAAATGTGAGTAGATTATGGGGCCACTACTGGGAGCTTCAGGATGATATATGTGCACAACACCAAATATAGGACATGAATACCATATTATCAAATTCAGCATCCACAACCCCATGATGAGCGGTAATTGTGCTTTTGCCTTTAGAAACTGCTGGTGATAACAGTCTATAATTGCGGCCGGTCATGCATTTTTAGTGCTGCCCATATTGTGGTAGAGATGTAGTATTCCATGCCAGCCATGCTTAGCATCTGATTTCCGCCCGGCTCTATAGAAGGTAGTTTTGAGCAGGAAACCTTCCCCATTATGACAGTCATACATCCTATTAGGCCCTATTGTCCATGTTCTTATACTGAGAAAACCACTTTTATACTGCATTTAATTCTGATTTACACATTTATTTTCTTTCAAACAGGCAGAAAGATACTGTTCCTCTATCTGATAGAGACAATGCTATTAGCAGCTTGCCATCCTCGTCCCCATTGTCAGGTATGTACATGTCTACAGCACAAACAATGTGAATGTTGACCTTAAGGCTATGTGCCCACGATGCAGAAATGCTCAGGATTTTTTACTGAGCGTTTCTGCATCTCCCTGGCAGAAAAAAACGCATACGGATTGTACATGCGTTTTCCTGTGAGGGACATGCGGAAATGGAGCATTATTCACTGACATTTCCGCATGCGGATTGACAAGCGCTTTCCAAGCGATTATCATCACTTGGAAAGTGCTTGTGACAACTAAGTCACACTATATAAATCTATGCAAACGGCATGGATTTATATAGTGTGACCCGAGAGAGTGGTTAAAAATAAAAAATAAATGTGTACTTACCCTCCGATGGCCCCCAGTGTCCTGCTTTACACTCCGTTCTCCCTTGCCTGCAGTGGTGGATTGAAAGACCTGTCGACGTCAGCGTCGCGTGACCCGTCACATGACTCTGACGTCAGCGCAGGTCCTTCAATCCACCGCGAAGTGCCGGGAAGCAAGGAAGAGCGCACCTCTGGCCGCCGGAAGGTAAATATACATTTATTTTTTATTTTATTCTTTTTTTACAGATTTTTTAAAGGTACCTGGGTCCGGAGGAGAGTCTCCTCTCCTCTACACCCGGGTACTATCCGCACATTAGAACGCGCCAATTACACAAGTACAGATGCAGTCTTGTGGAATTGGCGCGTTCTAATGCAAGTCAATGGCGGCGAAAACGCAGCACTTCCGCAAAATAATTGCATTTTTTTCCGCAATGATAATCCGCAGCGGAAATTTCCGCAGCATGTGCACAGCGCATGCGGATTATCATTGGGGAACATTGCTGCCCTTCTACCATTTTTATTGCGTTTCCGCAGCTGCAAAAACGTTGCAGAAACGCATTAAAAACGCATCGTGGGCACACAGCCTAAGGCTCAAATATTTCCACATGGTTTTTCTGTAGTAGTTCTCCTATGTTGTCTATGTTTCCTGGATCCCAATTATGTTGCCCATGGCCCATACTCTATCTCTGTTTCCTTACATTGTGTACAGAAGTTTTTTTCATGGTTTCTGTGAGATACATTGTAGCATCCAATAACCTGCATCATCATAAGGAGACATTGTCTCCTATTATAAAATATCGCTCATCAATGATGTACTACATGGCGGCTGACAGGGTGCTTACTTCTCCATGTTAGTGATACATCTAATGCCCCTCAGATGAGGTTATGCACATTATATAGGACTTATTCTGCCCTATTATGATGTAATAGCAGATTATCAGGACTATAGGAGATAGGACTATATACAGGAGACTAAGCAGGTCCCATAGGAATATGTCGTTACTGAGGTTTTTTTTTTTACTTTCTGATCAGAATTTCCAGCTCAGGAGGAAAGAAAATCTTCAATAAATCTGAGTAAAGAGCAAGAAAAATCTGAAAATGTAGAAAAGGGGAATAAGAGACGAGGTAAGTGTGAGAATCAGCTCAATGTTGTGTGATGTCGGTCAGTGAGAATAATTCATGCGGAGCAGATGTCATCTGTCAGTGATGGATTGTCACATGTATGATGGCTGACAATGATCCCTGACCTCTGTATGATAAGATTCCTCTGCCGTCCGGCCACAGTGACCGCACAGCAGTATCATGTAATATGGAGTCCCATTACTTAAATTATAATTACTTCTCTTCTCATAGGTTCCATCTTCCGCCGGATCTTATCATCCTGCCGGCATCGATTATCCAGGGTTGCTCGTGTATTTGCATGCTGTTACTGTTGCCCTAAAACCATCTGAAAAACAGGAAACCTCCGCATCTAGTGACTTGAAGCCCAGCAGATCTACCATCACTGCTGGAGCTGTATAGAAGGACCATCACCATCTACCTGTGGCTTTCTGACTGGTCCATCCCTACCTGGACATGTTTCAGTAACGCCTCTGTCACCAGGCTCCGCGGTATTCATACTGATCATCTGATTGGCTTTTACTGATCACCTGGTATCTGACCCCGGCAGTCCTCCTGACTATGATTTTGGCTATTGATTCTATTCCTTGTCCCTCCCTCATTCTTCTATCCTATTATTAATTAAAATAAAACAAAATTGAATTTAAAAAACAAACTTTTAGGTTTATTGAAATTTATTTTGCATTCGTCAAACTTAACTATGCATTTTGTTAACTGATAAAAAATCTCTACATATACAGATACCGGCTGGTGGCCGGTTCATGCAGCCTTATACTATATGTATATCCTTATTTATTCTAAAGGTGGCCGGACCATATACTACAAACATTACATTTTGTGTCCAACATTTTACTTATGAGTTGTAAACTTGTGAGCAGGGCCCGCACCTCCTCTTGTAGGAATTGAACTATATGGTACTTTGTAATGTCTGACATTGTACATGTAACCTCTGAATTGTAAAACATCATGGAATAATACAATTATTATTTTATATTTTCATTATTATTATAATTATTATTATTAATATATATAATACCTAATATTTGTATTTTTATGACATTTATCAATTAAAATGTTTTAGTCTGTTTTTCCTTACATTTTTTCCAAGACTCTCTATAGAGTGTGGTGATTATGTGTCAAGGGGTAAACATAAGGCTAAGGATGTGCCTGATACTCAGGGGTCGTTTACTGTAAGCCTTTTGTCTATGGCGTTACACCCTCACATAGTAGTCCTAACCAGACCGTTAGACCGGCACCATCCTCTTCCTCCTCTAAACTGTGGATTGAGATGGCATTTGCTGTGACTTTTTGACAACACTACTAAAACATACAATGACTATCCCAGGGGGATATGGGGGACTCAGTATCCGGGCCTTTACCTTTTTGGGATGTCACTGTGGTCGGCTCCCGGGCCCGTACCCTGGGGTCACTCTTAAAAGGGGTTGTTGCTTGAAGGGATGATAAATGGTTTTGTCTTGTGACACCACCTGTGGTTTCAGGTAATGTGTACCAGCACTGCTACAGACCTCCGGGGGTGATGGGATGGCAGCTGAGATGTTTCTGCTCCCCACAGGCAGAGCGGGTACTCGGGGCAGGGTTGATGGAAGGGATGCAGGTGAGTGTGGCCCAGCCGGGTCAGGGGAGAATAACAGACACGCACACAGGGGATTCGCTTCAGTACCTTTACTGGTGTAGACGGCAGGTACGGTCCAGGATACTTGGTAGGAAGGGTGCACTTCTGGACTCTCCCCAGTGAGCGAGTATAAGGCCTCCTTGTCTGTTTCTTCCTCTCTCTCTCTGAAGCTCTTGACCTGCTTGGAACTAGGCCTAGCTTCTGTACTCTTTCTCACTCTCTCACCGGTCTGCTTGGTGGTAAGAACTTTTCTCTGGCTACCACTATCCCTGGGGCCTTTGTAGTTCCTAGTTCTTCGGATGGTTGCAGCTTCAGGTTGATCAGGGGTCTAGAATCCCCTTGGGCAGTGGCGGTCCTTTAATATCGTGCAGCTCACCTTGGATATCCTGGATCTCTTGACGTATCTCCCGTACCCAGTCGGGCTCTTTGTGAATTAATTCAGGTGTAGTCACTTCAGAGCTCTGGACTGCGGCCTCGAGAACAGGAACCTCTTTCTCCACGACCCTGGTTTTCGGCCCGACCTCCAGGAAGGCCAGATCAGGCTCCTTTAGAATTAATCTCAGGGAGGGGTCCTTCAAGCCAGCAATCAGTTGGTCCCATAAAACTGTGTCTAATGGCCCTAGTCCTCGGTTCTCATCTCGAGCCTTCTTGACGATATGGGCCATCACTTCCTGCAATGCATTAACATATTGATTTATGGTCTCATTTTCCCCTTGGATCTGCTGAAACAACCGCAGGCGTAAGTGCCCTAGGTATGTGGTGTCACCGCGCATGTCCTCTAATATTTTTATCGCGGTACATCACAATCTGCCAGGCCTCCCCATCAAGGGTTAGGAGGGCCAGCTCAGCCTGTGCGAGACGGGTCAGGGGATACATGCGTAGCATACTTCTCAGTCTTTCTACCCAGTCCCATAGCGACACGCTGCTCCCTGTAGGTAGGTGGCTGAGCATCACCCCAAGGGTATATGTTCCCTGCTGGACTCGGCCTCCATCTCTGTATCTGAATGTTGCATCCTGCCGACTACGCCAAATGTAACACAGATGGCGGAATGCAACAAACAGAGATACAAGACGGGAACAGTCAGGGATATATAAAAACAATTCCTCCGCTGCTGTGGGTGTGTCTCTCTTGTCGCAGTCCTCTCTCAGCTCTTCTCAGCTTGACCGTCGACGGTAGTCTCTCACGCTTGGGGTAAGGGGATACAGACCTCGGCTCTTGACAGACGGTGTCGGGTCTCAGGAACTCAGTCTGTGTGGGGCCCAGGTCCTGACTCTGGGCCACGCGTGCAGGGCTCAGGGCGCTTCTGTGGAGAGTCCAGAACTTCTCAGGTGGCGTCTGACTCTGATGCACCGTGCTGGGATCTGCGGTCCCTCTGGAACACGTCTGCTCCACTCTGCAGCCTGGCACAAAATCTCTCTGTGTCTTGGCGCGCTGGACTTTTATATCCAGGAAATCCTTCTAGGAGGTCACCTGATCAGGTGCAGCATCTGAATCTCTTCTCCCTCCAACTCCTCTGATATAACTTGGTTCCGCCTTATTTTGTCTGGCCAGCAGATGGCAACCTTTCCTCATCTCTGGTACATCCTGTAAGAATCCTCCTTTATTGCATTCTACTACATATGCCCAGACAGTCTGCACCGCGAATGCAGACACGACGCGCAGTGAACCCCCACTGTGCCGGGTACATGTCAACGGGTACCCGATGAAGGACCTCTTGGACTCGGGGAGCCTGGTGACACTTGTCCATGCGTCATTGGTTGCTGAGGACAGCCCAAATGGTCGGAAAGTCAGAGTTGTTTGTATACATGGTGACCTCCGAGAGTACCTGACAGTGGAGGTTACTTTTTCCACCCCGTGTGAAGAGATGAAACATGTGGTGGGATTGGTGAAGACCCTTCCTTATGGGACTGTGTTGGGAAGAGACATGCCTCTGTTCTGGTCACTGTGGGAGAACAAAATTAACCCTCCCAGAGCAAATGTCATTCCGGGCGAAGAACCTGAAGATCACGAGTCAGGGATACCTGCCGTAGGGGCAGCCAACCTAGGGAACGAGTGTAACCCTGATAGATTTCCCCTAGAGGTATTGGCAGGAGAGGTCGAGGAGACCCCGTCAATCCCAGAGCTATAAGCGTCCCTTGGTATGTTTGGGACAGCTCAGCTCTAGGATCCCACTCTAACCTGGGCACGAGAAAGGGTGATAGAAATAAATGGGGTGCCTCAGGAACCGGGTGCAGAGGCGGTTTTTCCCTGCATGGCTGTCAACCAGGATTTGTTATATAGGATTGATAAAATCTGGGATGAAGTGGTGGAACAGCTCGTAGTGCCACAGTCATACCGTCGGGCTAGAGATGACCCACACACACATGCTGGCTGGTGGTCGGTTCATGCAGCCTTATATTTATATCCTTATTTATTCTAAAAGTGGCCGAACCATATACTACACTTAGGGGTAAACATAAGGCTATGGATGTGCCTGATACTCAAGAATCGTTTACTGTAAGCCTTTTGTCTATGGCGTTACACCCTCACATAGTAATCGTAACCAGACCGTTAGACTGGCACCATCATCTTCCCCCTCTAAACTGTGCATAGAGTTGGTATTTGTTGTGATTTTTTGACAACACTACCAAAACATACTACGCAAACGAATGAACAACATGACGATGCAAAACACATAGCAACATACTGCACTAAATCTCTTTTCCATATTACCACCTTGTTTTATTATTTAATTCTCTATAACCGGAACATAGATTAATAACAACATAGGGAGGGAGAGTAAACAACTCTAATGCACCTATTGCTATGAAATGTTCTGACCCGAACTGGGCATACGGGTCCCGGAACAGGATAAAGAGAGAGCCAAGCACCCCTTTCAGAAATATCTGTTTTTCACCACTGTACTCTGACATGAATAGAGCCATTACCTATCGTAACATCGTCGTGCATCAAGCAGCTCGACCTCTGTTTTGAAAGTGAAACCGATTCCCTGATTCTACGAGCCACCGAAAAAATAGACAAAAACTCGCCGAAAAAAGTGTGGACTCATAAGCCAAAGTGCAAATTAACTGCACCAATAAAATGTATGACAGCAATTGACAGCATACACAATGTTTTTACTCCTTCTTCACCTCTAAGTGCGCCTGGCAAACTACACAACTCCCAACCCAAGAGTTGAAAATAAAAAAGTAACTCCAGACAACGGGCTGGGCAACTGTGCCCGACGCCCCTTTGAACCGCATGGCTGGCAAGAATTCAATTGTGACCTCTATTTCTGTTTTGAAATCCATTCTTCCACCCCCAGAACCCCAACCACCCATGTATTGACACTTATGAGAACCAGAAGGACAAGTGAGAAAAAGGATTCAAGTGAAGTATTGGATCACGCCTTGGAACGGCTGAAGACATCAGGCTTCCTTGGAAACATTGCATGTTGAATGATACATTCTACCAGACTGCCCAGATGGGCTGAGCCATATTGGCAGGCAGGTTCGCCATGAAGTACATCAGCTGCTCAAGCCCTCAATAGGTCCAGTAATCTCGTGTGAGGTACGGCAGAGGGTTGTGCTCCTGGAGGTCTATAATGGGCCTCACGGTGGCCAAACTTTCTGTCACAATGAGCCTCCTTCCCTCCCAATTTATACACGCACAACATTTCCACAATATATAAAAGGAAGAGGGATATAACAGTGGGAGATAGTTTGTTGCTGCACCAGATGCGAATCAGACCATTTGAGACCGGCTCCTGGACATAGGGCTGATGATGAATCCCAAATCTGCGCACATCAGAACGGGTAATGTGGAGAACGATGATTTGAAGAGTAGCTGCCTTTTTAAGAAGAGGATGACGGTGGTGATGGTGGTTTGTGCAACTAATTCCCAATTATGAAGAAGCAGTGTTTACTTGAAAAGAACAGTCTCTTTACTAATGATAATGGGGCCTGTCAGTAGTTCTTACAATGTGCTACAAAATACAGTTTACACAGAAATCACAGTATTTGCATGGAACACACTATACATCTGGTATCCCATAGAAATGTCCACTTTGTGGGATACCACATAGGCAGGGCCCTCGTCAGCACCCGGCTCACCCGGGCAAGTGACGGGGCCCTGAGCAGGCAGGGGGGCCCACTGGTGGTCGCGCACCCCGCTGGGCTATGGGCGGAGGAGAGCGGTGTCAGCGCCCACCCTTCTCCCCCGCTTGCTCAGGGCCCCAGCAGCCGGATACTTACCTCTCCCCGTGCCTCCGCAGATCTGCTGTCTTCCTGCTCTGTGCTCCCTGTGACATCTCAGGTCAGAGGGTGCGGTGATGTCTTTCCATCGCGCGCTCCCCTGAGCCGTCACAGGGAGCGCAGAGCGGGAAGACGCCGGCGACGCTGGAGTCTGGACCCGAGCAGCTGCAGCAGGTGAGGAAGAGGGAGGTGAGTATTTGATTTTTTTTTTTTCAAATGTATGGAGGCATGGGGCATAATATGGGGGGATGACATCCTGCATGGGGCATAATATGGGGGGGTGACATCCTGCATGGGGAATTATAAAGAGAGGGGGGGTGACAGCCTGTATGGGGCATTATAGAGAGAGGAGGTGACATCCTGCATGGGACATTATAGAGAGAGGGGGTGACAGCCTGCATGGGGTCCTTATAAAGAGGGGGGGTACATCCTGCATGGGCCATTATAAAGAGAGGGGGGGTGACATCCTGCATGGGCCATTATAAAGAGAGGGGGGGGTGACATCATGCATGGGGCATTATAAAGAGAGGGGGGGTGACATCCTGCATGGGGCATTATAAAGAGAGGGGGGGTGACATCCTGCATGGGGCATTATAAAGAGAGGGGGGGTGACATCCTGCATGGGGCATTATAAAGAGAGGGAGGGGGTGACATCCTGCATGGGGCATTATAGAGAGAGGGGGTGACATCCTGCATGGGGCCTTATAAAGAGGGGGGGTACATCCTGCATGGGGCATTATAAATAGAGGGGGTGACATCTTACATGGGGAATTATAAAGAGAGGGGTGACATCCTGCATAGGGCATTATAAAGAGAGGGGGTGACATCCTGCATGGGGCATTATAAAGAGAGGGGGTGACATCCTGCATGGGGCATTATAAAGAGAGGGGGTGACATCCTGCATGGGGCATTATAAAGAGAGGGGGGTGACATCCTGCATGGGGCATTATAAAGAGAGTGGGTGACATCCTGCATGGGGCATTATAAAGAGGGGGGGTGACATCCTGCATGGGGCCTTATAAAGAGGGGGGGTACATCCTGCATGGGGCATTATAAAGAGGGGGGGTGACATCCTGCATGGGGCATTATAAAGAGGAGGCAGCCTGTAAAGAGGTGACAGCCCGTATGGGGCATTATAAGGGGGGACGACAGCCTGCAAGGGGCATTATAAGGGGGGGGGGAACAGCCTGCATTGTGCATTATGTGGGGGGAACAGCCTGCATGGAGCATTATAAGGGGGGGACAGCATGTAAGGGGCAATATGCGGGGGGTAACAGCCTTCATGGAGCATTATAAGGGGGAGACAGCCTGTATGGGGTATTATGTGGGGGGTAACAGCCTGCATGGAGCATTATATGGGGGCCAGTATCCTGTATGGAGCGTTACAAGGGGACCAGTATCCTGTATGGAGCCTTATATGGGGGCCAGTATTCAGTATGGAGCCTTATATGGGGGCCAGTATTCCATATGGAGCCTTATATGGGGGCCAGTACTCCGTATGGGGCATTATATGGGGGCCAGTATTCCGTATGGAGCCTTATATGGGGGCCAGTACTCCGTATGGGGCCTTATATGGGGGCCAGTATTCCGTATGGGGCCTTATATGGGGGCCAGTATTCTATGTGGAGCGATTCGCCGGTTTCTGAGCTATTGTGGAATTTACAATAGATATCGCTCATGTAATGTAAGAAGTGAAATCTTTGCATTGTACTATATATACATATTTCTCTGCGGTATCTGTGCATCATGAATCGTGGTATGTATTAAAGGGGCCCACTGAGACTCGCCCGGGGCCCAGAAATTTCTGCAACCAAATACTCAACGTGCGCACATAGCCTAACAGGTCTGTGAACCAGAATTCTTGCTGGTCGGTAGGTGATCAAATACTTATTTTGTGCAATAAAATGCAAATTAATTATGTAAAAATCATACAATGTGATTTTCTGGATTATTTTTAGATTCTGTCTCTCACAGGTGAAGTGTACCTATGATAAAAATTACAGACCTCTCCATTCTTTATAGGTGCGAAAACTTCCAAAATCGTCACTGTATCAAATGCTTATTTTCCCCCACTGTATTTGTGCAGAGCCGCTTCTTGAAGATTCCATCACAAGATTCCGTGATGACAGTCGGCCATTATGACATCACTGCTCACAATTGCTACTTCTACAATGCACACAGGCTCACGGGCGCCATTCTTGGTTCCATAGTGACTGATAGCACTTGCAGTTTTTCGCTATGGCTGGATTATATCTAGACGATTTTCAGGAAGAAGCACTATTGGACATTCTTATCATCAATCGCCCTAACATTGTGCTTCTACCACCCGATGGCGTCCTCAGCTTCACTCGCCGGCTGGTGATGCAGCTAGTAAAGGATTGCCTGACCAAAAATCAACAAGATCAACTAACCTCAGAGTATCTGACGGATTTATGTCACAACATCAGGACATTACTACAACAGGTAAATGGCGGACGCTCCGCACAAAACTTCTCTGTAATAATAGACAATAATGGTGGGATAGAAGCTTGTTCTTTCCTCTAATATATAACACTATAAACTCCAGATATGTAGTCATTGTATCTGCAGAGAGAGGAGCAGATGTCACATACAATGGCCGCCTCCATTGTGACCTTTCTCACCTCAGAATTTTCCTTATTGTTTCTTTCCTTCTTTATAGGCTGAAAAAAGATCTCAAAATGGAGATTTGGCTTTTGTTAAAGACCTGGCCGAAAAAGTCCTGTGTGTATTGGAACGTCCGGCCCGCTCATCGGAACGCCCGGTAAGGGTCCATAATCTTCTCTATCACTCGTCCTTGTTCTCTGATCTTCTCCAGATCACCAGTCAGATCTCAGAAGATCTGGGGTTAGATCTTACAGGCCTCCCTGTCAGTCCCCAGCAGGCACAGGATATTTTATGGCTGCCTGTCTCTGCTGCTCCCTCGTCTGTGATGACAGTCTGTATTCTGCTGATGTAGTCACAGCACAGTGGTGGGAAGTCTGTATATCCCGCCTCTGTCTATACTATTATCAGAGTCTTCCTGCTTCTAAATGCTGCAGCTGAGATAATAGACATCTTTACAGAAATATTGTGTATACAAGTCCCTTGTACAGTATATTAATCTGGACTTGTGGAGAGGAGCTGCAGTGTAAAGCAATTCTACCCAATACTGTAATGAATGAATTACAAGATGTCGCCATAGTATGTAGAACGCAGATAACGCACCTCTGGGATATCACGGTGCAGAAAATAGAATCTGACACCGAATGTGAGATTTTGTAATGTTAACTCATCTTAATCCCCTGAAGTGAGAGAACTTTCTGAGAAAAGTTCTGAAGATGGCGCAGGATTCGTACAGTTACAATTGGTGCATCTGTAAATGTTGGTTTAGTTCTTCCTGATTTATGTATTTGGTGATTTAGTGAAATCTTCCACATATTAATTATATATATTATGTCAATCAGGAAACACCAGAAGGCGATGACGAATATGAGCAAAACGTGACCCAGGAAATCCCTGACCCTAATAGGAGTCAGCCGGAGCTGAACAGCGATCTGATTAGAGGTGAGCGATCACCCGACCTTCTACAAGGAATATCCAGATATAATAGAGGACGGGGATAATGTTAGATTTACTCTGTACTCCAAGGATGGGCAATTAATTTTACATGAGAGACTGTGATTAATTCTGATCCATATTAATGTCAATATATTAATTATAATTCTTATATTAATTACATTAATATTAATTGCATGACTTAATATTGAGCAGAAGTAAGTATGCTGACATCCCCCTTTATACTGTTTGAACCCGAATACAGCCCCTTCTATATACCCGTATGAGCCCAATAGTCTTTCGACGTCCAACATGAGAGCCCCACACAGCCTCCCCACATCCAGAAACAGACCCCCATAGCCTCCCCATGTCCTGCAACAAACCCTCATAACCTCCCCATGTCCTGCAACAGACCCCCATAGCCTCCCCACATCCTGCAACAGACCCCCATAGGCTTCCCATGTTCAGCAACAGACCCCCATAGCCTCACCATGTCCCTCAACTGACTTTCATAGCCTCACCATGTCCCTCAACTGACTCCCAGAGCCCCCCATGTCCTGCAATAGACCCTTATAGACTCCCCATGTCCTGCAATAGACCCCTATAGCCTGCCCATGTCCTGCAAAAGCCCCCTTTAGCCCTCCGTGTCCTGCAGTAGACCCCTATAGCCTACCCATGTCCTGCAATAGACTTCTATAGTCTCCCTATATCCAGCAACAGATCCCCAGACACTCCCCATGTCCAGTAACAGACCCCATAACCTCCACATGTCCTGCAACAGACACCCATAGCCTCCCCATGTCCTGCAACAGACCCCCAAAGCCTCTCCATGTCCTGCAATAGACCCCCATAGTCTTCCCATGTCATGCAACAGACCCCCATAGCCTCCCCATGTCCAGCAACAGACTCCTATAGCCTCCCCATGTCCTTCAAAAGACTCCCGTAGCCTCCCCATGTCCTGCAATAGACCCCCATAGCCTTTCCATGTCCTGGAATGTACCCCTATAGCCTCCCCATGTCCTGCAATATACCCCTATAAACAAACCAAGGTCAACCATAAGGCGCTAAACGGACCACGGTACCTGAACAAACATGTTGAATCCCTTTTTTTCCGGCACCTTGCGCTTTACTCCCCCATTCCTTGTGATTTTGTATACTTCTATGCTTTTAATTTATTTATTAATAAAACTTTACTTATTATGCCTAATCACTCATTTTGTTCTCCTGTTTCTTAATAGACCCCTATAGCCTCCCCATGTCCTGGAATGGACCCCTATAGCCTCCCCATGTCATGCAATAGACCCCTATAGCCTCCCCATGTCCTGGAATGGACCCCTATAATCTCCCCATGTCCTGGAATGGACCCCTATAGCCTCCCCATGTCGTGCAATAGACCCCTATAGCCTCCCCATGTCGTGTAATAGACCCCTATAGCCTCCCCATGTCCTGGAATGGACCCCTATAGCCTCCCCATGTCCTGCAATAGACCCCTATAGCCTCCCCATGTCGTGTAATAGACCCCTATAGCCTCCCCATGTCCTGGAATGGACCCCTATAGTCTCCCCATGTCGTGCAATAGACCCCTATAGCCTCCCCATGTCCTGCAATAGACCCCTATAGCCTCCCCATGTCCTGCAATAGACCCCTAGAGCCTCCCCATGTCCTGCAATAGACCCTATAGTCTCCCCAAGTCCTGCAATAGACCCCTATAGCCTCCCCATGTCCTGCAATAGACGCCTATAGTCTCCCCATGTCCTGTCTGACATCTCATACACCTTAAAAAAAACACACATTCACCTTGCTCCTGTTCCTCCGGTGCTGTGCCTCTTCTCATGTCTCGATGCACTGACGCGATGACGTCATTGCGTCAGCTGCTTCACACGCTGATTGGCGGAGGAAGGGGCTGGAGGTCCCTCCTCTACCAATGCAGTCAGCGGCTCAGTGGCTTGCAGGTGGAGACAGGGTCAGGTGGCGATGAAAGCGAGTGGGCTGGCACGGTGCGGTCCGTGGGCCTCTGCTTCAGCCCTACGGCTATCTCAGTCCACAGGCCGGACTGGAACAGTCAGAGAGCCGGATGTGACCCGCGGGCTCCACTTTGCCCAGGTCTGCTCTACTCTGTGTAATGGGAACCTGGCAGAACATTTTTACATATAGAAGTAGTGGTAGGACCAGGGACATACAAAGAAATCATGGGGCCTCATAGCAGAAGTTCTAATTGCCCCCCCAACTGAAATAAATAAATAAATAATTGTCGGGGTGACAGAAGAGCAGATCTCACAACTTTCCAGCCTTTACATTGTAATTTTCCTCCAGCTGAAGTCATAGATTGCTCTTTCATTGCCCCCATATAGTATGATGCTGACGCGCCCCCTGGGCCATATTCTTTAGGGGGAATATCCGGAGCCGGATCAGATGGGGGTTGTAGTCTTCCGAGTGGCTGTGACCCGGTCCGTGCCCAGGGTGTCAAACTCAGTTGTATGTGGCAGTCCTACAGATGTTAATAAGTTCTTAATGTCGACTACGCCACCCGTTGTGTTGCGGTCACTGTGGCCGCCGCTGCAGCAGGGTCCGCTGAGGCTGGTGGTGTAGGTGCAGCTTTGGAGATATAACCCCCAACGGGTGGGGTATAGCCTCAGGGGGATCAGGTGCAGAGGATGGGAGTTGTGGTGATGCAGTGTAGACGGCAATCAGAGACAGAGTCGGGTTATGCAGTTTAGGATGTTTACTCACTGCTGATGTTCCGGTCACTCCAGCTTCGAGTGACCTCCCGAGCCGTGCTGCGTCCACCAGGTTCTGGATCCAGCCAACCCCCAAATAAGTCCGGAGCGTGACCCTGAGCTCTCCTTCTGTCCTTTCTCTGGCCGTCCCCACTATTGATCCACCCAGGTCCAGCTCCCTCGGGCCTTCTGTTGGGAGACCCTTGGCCTTGGGTTCCCTGACCCTCCACGTGGTATGCCTTCGTGGTGGATGTGGTGGGTGGCTGTGGCAAACGCTGCCCACGGCCTCCGGTCTCTGGCTGGGGTGTGTTTTTGCCCCCACCAGCTTGGGTTCCGGTACCCTGTGCCGACTCTTCACCCGGGGATTTAATTTGGGTTCTTAGAGTCCTCTTCTTCTGTTTCCCCCGCTGGGTCTCTCTTTCTCCTCTCTCACTCTGGGTCTCTCTTCTTCTCTGCTCGCTGACTTTCTCTCTGCAACTGACCCTGTTCTTAGTTGGTGCCCACCTTATATACACCCTCTATGTGTGAGCTCAGGTGACCAGCACCCAATGAGCTCCTATCTTTACCCAGGCTGCTCCCCCTATCTGCCCCTACACTACTTGGGATGTACCACCCCCCTCCCACTCCAGCCAGGAACAGACTCGGTCGTACCTGCACATTTCTAAGTGGGAGTACCGTCGGTCTGCTCCTCGGAAATGGGATGTGTGTAGTGCATGCAGCCTACCGAGCTCAGTTCCACACTCCTTCCTTACCCGGGAGTGGAATATCACACCTCTGGGTTGAGGTGCAATACCCCTGTAGCAGCCGAATCCTCAGGGTGCTACATTCCCCCCTGGTAAATCACAGCACGTCCTCGGGCTGTAAGACAAAAACATCCAAACATACAAATTTATTTTTTTTTTTCATAAACATGTAAAACATATAAAACATCATATAAATTAGCAGCATCAATAAAACTTTTTTATAATAGACATTCTCGTCGTCTCTTGCTCCTCCTCCGGTCACTGGGCAACTGTTGACCGGGCAAAGTGCGACAGTTCTTTTCCTTAAGGTGGTTTTACAGTAAAACCAGTAGGGGGCGCTTTAGGAAGCGCAACTATTTACAAGTGACAGTGTGGCCGCTCTCAGTCCTCGGCCAGGTATTGGGGAGGAATGACCGCTCTCAGTCCTCGGTCAGTGGGATTAAGGGTAAACGGGTGAACAGTTCACATCAGCTGGTCCCAACGGGGACTATATTTGCAGTAACAGTTTCTTTGTACCCCGGTCGGGTAACTATTTACAGCACCTGCTCCGCTGTACTTAACGACGTCTTCCTCCTGCTCTTTCTTTGGGGATCTTAGCTTCAGACCCGTCCGGGTCCTCTTGCTCTTCCTCCTCACATCGCAGCTCCTCCTCTGTCAGGCGATGCACATGGAGGGCGTAAGGTCCTTTGGCACACTTGTGCCGGGTAAAGGTGACCTCGTCCCCGATGTAAAGGTCACGACCTCTGTGCCCCTCCGGCAGATGGGACTCCACGTCTCTGCGCGTGACAAAGACGTCGCCGGGGGTGTTGTGGTCTCGGATGAAGCCCCACCCATGCTGCAGGTTAAACTTTATTACAGTCCCGGTGGTGCGGGGACTGTGCGCTGCACGGGGGTCCCTCCTGGTCCGGCTCTTCTGCTCGGCGCTCCTTATTTGGGCCTGTTGTTCCCGGACCCGCCTCTCTCTCCGCTCCTTCGCAAACTCCTCGAGCTGCTGTCGGCAGCACTCAGCACGCTCCGCTGCAGCTGCCCGGGTTTCTTGAGTGAACCCCATTAGATCTTCTCCGGTGGGGTCCCACTCAAATTGGGTCTCTTCAAGCGGGGGCGAGATCCTTATCACGGGCTTCGGAGCCGGAATCAGGGGTGCACACATGGCCCCATCCCTCCTCTGGCGCTCCAGTCCATAATATTCCTGGGGCCAGATGAAAGGCTGCCCGTCCGGCCACGTGTGCTGGGCAAACAAGTCCTCTCCCAGACGCGGCACCCTTGGTTTTACGGGCGCGGGCGCGGTGGTGGTGGCGCCCGGGTTGCCCAGGCCTTGCGGCCAGGCCTGGGGCACCTGGAAGGTGAAGGGCACCGTTAGGACGGCGGCGCCCTGGGCTACCTGGCCTTGCGGCCAGGCCGGAGGCTCCGCGGAGGTAGGGGGCGCTGTTGGTGATGCGACGCCCGGGAATTCTAGGCCCTGCGACCAGGCTGGTGTTGCTTCCTGTTTTGCCACGCTCGGGGTCGTTGCGCATGGCGTCACAGGGGTCGCGGCGGCGGCTTCCGGTTGGGGCCTAGTCTGCGTCGGTGACATGGCGTTTTTGGGCACAGCAGGGGGACTTTCGGGCTCTGCGACGGGGAGCTGGGGCAGGTACGCGGTTTCCCGGTTTGGGGTATAGACGTCCCCTTTACCTGCCTCCATGCGTTCGGCTCCCTTCTCGGCGCCGTCTCCGGCCTTGGGTCCTCCCGCGCCATCCTCAGAGGCGGTCTGTCTCCTCATCTTGGCTGGCGTGCTCCGGGTCTTGGTTTGCTGGGCCATCTCTCGGCTCCACTCCGCCAATGTCTCTCGCTGTACCCGGGCCATCCTCCGTGCGAGGCCCTCCAGAGCGGTCTGTGCACACTCCCGGTCTCGGGGAAGCTGTGCGAGGACCTCCACTAGGCCTAGTGGGGTCGTGGTTTCCAGCAGGCTCCTGACCAACGGGTCGGTGCTGCTCTGCTCTTCTTCCAGCAGGCTCCTGGCCAGCGGGCCGGTGCTGCTCTGCTCTCCTACAGTCGTCTCCAGCAGGCTCCTGGCCAGCGGGCCGGTGCTGCTCTGCTCTCCCTCCTCTGTTTCTAGCAGGCTCCTGGCCAACGGGCCGGTGCTGCTCTGCTTTCTCGCCATCTCCGGGTAAGCTCCTCCGATATTCTTCTCCAGGCTTCTTGCCTCCGGGTGCGCTCGCTCTAGACTGCTCCAGGCGACACCCATCTTTTCTCTTTCCTTTCGTCTCCTCCCCCCTCGAGGGCGGTCCCGGGGCAACTTGGTGACTGTCAGCTCCAGGGGGAGTTCTTTCACGCTGACAGACACCTCTAGCATCACAGTCTCTGTTGGTGGGGGCGGTTTCCACTTTTGGCGCCATTTTCGGTCCTGGCCCACGATGGGAGGTGGCCTCTCGCCACCCTCTGGCACGCCCATAATGGCGTCCGCTCTTCCAAGGCGGGAAACCTTTGGAAATGGCGGGAATCGCTTCCCAGTGGCGGGAAACTCTGCAGATGGCGGGAAAACGCGGTTAATGGCGGACAACCGGCTGGAATCGACTGGTGATGGGGTCCGATGGCGGGGACCCTCCGGAACCGGCAGGAGACTTATTTTTGAGGTAAACTCGTCCTTTTCTTCAGGCACGCAGTACCCGGTTGTTGCGGGCACGTAATCCTGCCGACTACGCCAAAATTGACGCGCCCCCTGGGCCATATTCTTTAGGGGGAATATCCGGAGCCGGATCAGATGGGGGTTGTAGTCTTCCGAGTGGCTGTGACCCGGTCCGTGCCCAGGGTGTCAAACTCAGTTGTATGTGGCAGTCCTACAGATGTTAATAAGTTCTTAATGTCGACTACGCCACCCGTTGTGTTGCGGTCACTGTGGCCGCCGCTGCAGCAGGGTCCGCTGAGGCTGGTGGTGTAGGTGCAGCTTTGGAGATATAACCCCCAACGGGTGGGGTATAGCCTCAGGGGGATCAGGTGCAGAGGATGGGAGTTGTGGTGATGCAGTGTAGACGGCAATCAGAGACAGAGTCGGGTTATGCAGTTTAGGATGTTTACTCACTGCTGATGTTCCGGTCACTCCAGCTTCGAGTGACCTCCCGAGCCGTGCTGCGTCCACCAGGTTCTGGATCCAGCCAACCCCCAAATAAGTCCGGAGCGTGACCCTGAGCTCTCCTTCTGTCCTTTCTCTGGCCGTCCCCACTATTGATCCACCCAGGTCCAGCTCCCTCGGGCCTTCTGTTGGGAGACCCTTGGCCTTGGGTTCCCTGACCCTCCACGTGGTATGCCTTCGTGGTGGATGTGGTGGGTGGCTGTGGCAAACGCTGCCCACGGCCTCCGGTCTCTGGCTGGGGTGTGTTTTTGCCCCCACCAGCTTGGGTTCCGGTACCCTGTGCCGACTCTTCACCCGGGGATTTAATTTGGGTTCTTAGAGTCCTCTTCTTCTGTTTCCCCCGCTGGGTCTCTCTTTCTCCTCTCTCACTCTGGGTCTCTCTTCTTCTCTGCTCGCTGACTTTCTCTCTGCAACTGACCCTGTTCTTAGTTGGTGCCCACCTTATATACACCCTCTATGTGTGAGCTCAGGTGACCAGCACCCAATGAGCTCCTATCTTTACCCAGGCTGCTCCCCCTATCTGCCCCTACACTACTTGGGATGTACCACCCCCCTCCCACTCCAGCCAGGAACAGACTCGGTCGTACCTGCACATTTCTAAGTGGGAGTACCGTCGGTCTGCTCCTCGGAAATGGGATGTGTGTAGTGCATGCAGCCTACCGAGCTCAGTTCCACACTCCTTCCTTACCCGGGAGTGGAATATCACACCTCTGGGTTGAGGTGCAATACCCCTGTAGCAGCCGAATCCTCAGGGTGCTACAATGCCAACAAAAGTGCCCACTAAATACAGTATGATTCCTCCATGGTGCATTCCTCCACATTAGCCTCCACATGCACAGTATAATGACCCTACTGTACACCCCCTCAACTCCCGACACAAAGTATGGTGACCCCAACACAGTATGATCCCCCAACTGTGACCCTCACACTGCATTCTATGCAGTATAATGGCCCCCATACCTCACCACACCATAAAATGGCCCCCGCTAGCCCTCCAAACAGTATAAAGGCAACACACAGCCCTTCACACAGTAAGATGGACCCCACACAATCTTCACACCGTATAATTGCTTGCATACAGTATAATGCCCCGACATAACCCTCCAAATATTATAATGGCCCCACATAACCCTTCAAATATCATAATGGTCTCCCATGGTCTTCCATGCAATATAATGCACCCCCCATGGTCCTCCATGCACTATAATGCACCCCCCATGGTCCTTCATGCAATATAATGCACCCTCCATGGTCCTCCATGTAATATACGAGTGCACCCCCCATGGTCCTCCACGCAATATAATGCACCCCCATGGTCCTTCACACAATATAATGCACCCCCATAGTCCTCCATGCAATATACTGCACCCCATATGGTCCTCCATGCAATATCATGCACCACCCATGGTCATCCCCGCAATATTATGCACCCCTCATGGTCCTTCACAAAATATTATGCACCCCCATAGTCCTCCATGCAATATACTGCACCCCATATGGTCCTCCATGCAATATAATGCACCCCCCATGGTTCTTCATGCAATATAATGCACCCTCCATGGTCCTCCATGTAATATACGAGTGTACCCCCCATGGTCCTCCACATAATATAATGCACCCCCATGGTCCTTCACACAATATAATGCACCCCCATAGTCCTAAATGCAATATACTACACCCCATATGGTCCTCCATGCAATATCATGCCCCTCCCATGGTCATCCCCGCAATATTATGCACCCCTCATGGTCCTCCACAAAATATAATGCATTCCCCATCGTCCTTCATGCAATATAATGCACCCCCATGGTCCTCCATGCAATATAATGCACCCCTCATGGTACTCCTCACAATATATTGCAGCCCCCATAGGGCATAGCGCAGCCCCCATAAGGTACAGTGCAGCTCCTATAGGGCTTAGTGCAGCCCAATGTGGTTGCTGACACTGGGGCCCACCAGCTCACGGGTCCCATAGCAGTCACGTGGCCTGCCGCCGCTGAGTATTACGGTATAGGCCATTGTCCCCTAATAATAATTAATTGTTTTCAGAAATCCAATGTGCCAGTCAGGAGAAATCTAATGTAGAAGCCATATACAAATCAGGATGGAAGTGCACTGGGGGCGTGGAAGAGAAATCGGATTGCAGTGACACGCCCCCAGTACACTTCCAGGCTAATTTACATATGGCTCCTATGTTTCAGCTCTCTTCTCATCACTCACATGTGCAGCGAGGGTGGGGGGTTCCTCATAAATGTGATGACTGGGGTTCTCCATCATTTACATTACATTTATCTATGGATGCCCCATACATTCCCATATTAGAGTCCCCATATAACGAGTATTAATCCCATTCACAGATGTCTTGTCATTTCCCCGTTATATCGCTGTATTATCTATGTAGGATTAATATCGTCTAATACATTTTATCTCTTCATCATTTATCACTATTTTAGTTCCATCTGCGCTGATGAATCCTGACAGTGGAATCTGTGAGATCCCAGAGATCCAGGAATCCGCCGGTGTAAGTATCATAGAGGGGGACGTCTGTGTATCACCAGATCATGGGGTGTGAATGACCCAACCAGTATTATCCCCCATATAACCAGGGTTTGTCTCTGTTCTAAGTGTAGATGACACTAATGTGTTAGTCAACTGCATTTATATTAAAAGGAATCTGTCACCAGGTTTATGCTATTTCATCAGAGAGCAGCATGATGTAGGGACAGAGACCCTGATTCCAACGATATATCACTTACTTTACTGGGTGCAGCAGTTGTAATAAAATCACTGTTTTATCCGCTGTAGATCTAGCAGTGCTCTGAATGCTGAGCCCTGTATAACCCCGCCCACACTACTGATTGGCAGCTTTCTGTGTACACTGTGCATAGGCAGAAAGCTGCTAATTAGTGGTGGAGGCAGGGTTACAGAGCAATAGGACTACATGGCACGAGACACATATTCCTGTAGTGATAATCTCCTGCTGATCAAAAACTGATTTTATGGAAACAACAGCACACAGCCTAGTAAGTAACACATCGTTGGGATCAGGGTTTCTGCCCCTACATCATGCTACTTCCAGATTACATAGCACAATCCTGCTGACAGATTCCCAGTAAGTTCTTCTCTGTGTGATCTCTCGTGTTATCCAGCACTTTACAATGATACCGGTGTATAGAGGACCCCCTTATATTACATCCGTGTCTGCGGAGCGTCCGGCTTTTATCCTCCCTACATCGGATCAGTGTAAATCAGCTGGGACTTAATATAGGGGGAGACATTTCTGCATCTGGAGCTTTTTTCCTCACTATCATTTCTTATTCCTTTATAGAGCGTGATCGAATCATCATTGATCCCGGCAGGAAAGCCGCATATGAGCGACTATGAAACTTCCAAACTGATCAGCAGCGGAGCTTTTGGGTGAGATTTCTGTTACCATAATCCACATTTCTCAGGGTTCCCTATGGGAATACTTCTGCTATGTGGGGCCATTATACAATATGGAGGACTATGCAGGGCCATTATACTGTATGGAGGACTATGTGGGGCCATTATACAATATGGAGGACTATACGGGCCATTATACTGTATGGAGGACTATGCGGGGCCATTATACTGTATGGAGGACTATGTGGGGCCATTTTACTGTATGGAGGACTATGTGGGGCCCATTACACTGTATGGAGGACTATGTGGGGGCCATTATGCTGTAGGAAGGACCATGTGGGGGCCCATTATTCTGTATGTAGGACTATGTGGGGCCCTTTATTCTGTATGGAGGACTATGTGGTGCTCATAATACTGTATGAAGGCCTATGTGGGGCCCATTACACTGTATGGAGGACTATGTGGGGGCCATTATACTGTAGGAAGGACCATGTAGGGGCCCATTATTCTGTATGGATGACTATGTGGGGCCCATTATTCTGTATTGAGGACTATAATGTGCTCATAATACTGTATGAAGGACTATATGGGGCAATTATACTGTATGGAGGACTATGTGGGGCCATTATACTGTATGGAGGACTATGTGGGCCCATTACACTGTATGGAGAACTATGTGGGGCCATTACACTGTATGGAGGACTATGTGGGCCCATTATTCTGTATGGAGGACTATGTGGGGACCCATTACACTGTATGGAGGACTATGTGGGGGCCATTATACTGTTGGAAGGACCATGTTGAGGCCCATAATTCTGTATGGAGGACTATGTGGAGCCCATTATTCTGTATGGAGTACTATGTGGTGCTCATAATACTATATCAAGGACTATGTGAGGCCATTATACTGTATGGAGGACTACGTGGGGCCTTTATACTGTATGGAGGACTCTGTGGGGCCATTATACTGTATGGAGGACAATGTTTGCCCATTACACTGTATGGAGGACTTTTTGAGGTCATTACACTGTATGGAGGACTATGTTGGCCCATTATACTGTAAGGAGGACTATGTGGGGCCCATTACACTGTATGGGAGCTATGTGGGCCCATTATTCTGTATGAAGGATTGTGTGGGGCCCATTACACTATATGTAGGACTATGTGGGCCCATTACACTGTATGGAGGACTTTGTGGGGTCATTACACTGTATGGAGGACTATGTTGGCCCATTATACTGTAAGGAGGACTATGTGGGGCCCATTACACTGTATGGAGGACTATGTTGGCCCATTATTCAGTATGGAGGATTGTGTGGGGCCCATTACACTATATGGAGGATTATGTGGGCCCATTATACTGTAGGAAGGACTATGTGGGGCCATTATTCTGTATGGAGGACTATGTGGGGCCCATTATACTGTATAGAGGGCTGCTTGGGGCCATTATACTATATGGAGGGCTGTGTTTGGTTATTACAGCTGGAGAATCATACTGTGATGGGGTCACAATCATACTGTGATGAGGTCACCAGGGATTGATGGGGAGGGGGGTACAGTAGAGTCATCATACTGTGCATGTGGAGGAATTCACTGTGGGGGTTTCATACTGTGTTTGGGGGCACTTTTGTTTGCATCATACTTTATTATCTGTTTTATTCAAGTTTTTTTATCCTTTGTTATTACATATTTACATTAGACCTTTGGGCCATATGCTTTTTACTGCTCTTACTTAACATATTACAATATTACAATATATTTCCAAAAGTTAATAGTTTTATTTGATAAGGAAAAACTTCCTTAATTGTAGACATTTTTTAACAAATATAAAGGTTGGCCCGTGATTTTGTCCAAGCTTTTAATTTTGGCCCTCTGTATATTAAAGTTTAACATCCCTGGCTTAAAGGGTTATTCTCATCATGATAAAGGGTTACAGATACAAAGGTTGTAAAAACAAACGACTTTGCAACTTTAATTTTGAATAAAAATCCTCTCCATTCTCAAGAACAGTCCTCCTCTGCAATCGATGGCTAGTATCTAAGGCTTGGAGTGCAGCGCTTACAAACTCTTTGCTATAGACTCTATAGCGCGCTAATATAGGAGTTGTTTTCTAGACTAAAACCTCAGGATTCAGGTTAAATTGCCGTGTTGGCACTTTGCAATAAATAAGTGGGTTTTGGATTGCAGTTTGGGCACTCGGTCTCTAAAAGGTTCTCCATCACTGTCATAGGGAAACGGTACAAGTCCACACCACTGTCCACATCTAAATGTCACTATTCAGGTCAGTTATATACAGTTGAGCAAACTGATCTGTAACAAATCAAACTCTAAGGAAAGGGATTAAAATAATATAATACATTACACTTGCCTGTCCTGGACCCTCATCTGTCCTTATGCTGCCACCTGCACCAGAGCTTTCCTGCTCTCCGCTCCAGTCTTCTTATTTTTTTGGGCGCCATGATGGAGCTGATAAGAGTTATTGACTTAACATGGTCACGAGAGGGGTGACATGATATGGGCGTCAATGACATCTGCACCCAACACCCTTCACCATAACCATGTGAGTCCAATCACTGGCCTCAGCAGCAGAACGGAGCACCAGAACAACCACAGACTGGCACAGAGGACGGAAGACTGCAGTGATGGGCCAGTGAGGGCCTAGGACAGGTGGGTATAATGTGATTAATTGCATTTCAACTTCTTCCCTCCCCTTTATTATGCCTTGGGGTGTGGAGAGAGCTTAACAATCATCTTCTTACGGCAATTGGAGGACTTTTGGAACAATTTTTATTTGGACTAAATCGTATCTACTGGTCAATTATAGCGAATCTGCCCAAGAAGAATTTCAGTAGATTCTCTCACCTGTAATGTGACCTGGGTGAGGGCTCCGGCAGACATGGCATTGTGGAGACCTGCCATAGGTGATCTATGTAGTGTCTCATGTATTTCTAGAAGTGGATTTCTAGTGATGACGGGACTTCTAGTAATCATCATTAGTGCAGAAGATCATATAATGACTTCTATATACAGACTGTAATAAGGATTTATTATAACCCTTGGATTCTCCTTCTCTCTAGTGCCGTCTACTTAGTGCACCATAAAGACTCACAAGAGATCTTTGCTATGAAGAAAATGGCCAAGCGGAATCTGGTTACTCCGAATAGAGTGGAAAAGGCCTTTCTGGAGAGGGACATCCTGACATTCGCTGATTGTCCCTTTGTGGTCTCCATGCTCTGCTCTTTCCCTACAAGATCTCACCTGTGTATGGTCATGGAGTATGTAGGAGGTAGGACACGTACATTGCATTATATTCAGCCCATGTCTGCTTACCTTTTATCACCACTCATAAAATTAGAATTTTTTAATGTGAATGGTTACATCCTCACACAGCATTTACTATAGGTTATCTATTACCAAGATGCCCGGAAAGTCATTGATCTGTGTGATCTCCCTGTATGTCCGCACTGAGCACGTCAGTATCTCCAGCTGTAGACAAGATGTTATTTATGTTATTAGTTACATGGACGATGTTTCACCATGACTTCAGACTAATATTATGTCAACTATACATTATATCTTTATATATTCTCTCCTGCCCCAATGTCTCCTCTCAGTTCTCATTATACATTATGGTGATCCGCTGTATAAACCACTTACCTGTCATATTTTCTTTCTTCTATAGGTGGAGACTGCAGGACCCTCCTAAGAACCAGGGGTCTTTTACCTGTCCCCTTGGCCCGCTTATACTTTGCAGAAGTGGTTGTTGCTGTAGAATACCTCCATAGTTATGGTGTGGTGCACAGGGACTTGAAGCCAGAGAAGTAAGTGTCCCCTGTAGTATAACAAAAGGGGGAAATTTATCCTTTATCATCTCACGGTCTATGAAGCTAAAACCATCTTCCCTTTCACAGCCTCCTGATAACATCTACTGGACATATTAAAGTCACCGATTTTGGGCTTTCAAAAGTTGGTGTCATGATACCAAACACCAACATCTACAAGCAATTAGCGGAGGATATCGCCAGAGAGTTCCTGAACCGTGAGGTCAGCAGTATTTACAGGAACTTAGCTTGTTCTGTACAAATATCATCACCCTATGGTCTCTTCTATGTGTTCTTCATTTTTAAAGAACTTTTCCACTGATATTCTAACTTCTGTCATTCTGTTTTTATGTCGAAAACTTGGCAAAATAATAATTTAATCAATTTTCATCTCTAACCTCTGTTGGTTTCCAGGACTGTGGCACCCCGTTATACAAAGCCCCAGAGATCATCCTGAAGAAAGGCTACGGTAGACCTGTTGACTGGTGGTCAATGGGGATCATCCTACATGAATTTCTCCTGGGATACGTACCATTTCGTGGGGGTTCTGTAACTGAGCTTTATAAAAGTATTGTCATTGGTAAGTAGATTGATTCAGTCATTACTTTGACTGGTTACATTAGTTTAGTTTTTTCCTTTGCTTTATCTTATAGTACAGTAAAGAGGTTTTATGTTCTGTAATTTTCTACATAACAGGAGACATAATTTGGAATTGTGATCGTGCTCCTCCACCTGATGCTCGGACCCTCATCACAGAGCTGCTCATAACAAATCCTGTGCATAGACTTGGGACAGGTAACAGATATAATAATATTATATTTCCTTATTACACTGAGGACATATCACAAATGTACATGAGGATCGGCACTTGTCTACCAGCTCGTGCATTTCTAGTGCTTTAGTCTATTTCTTACATGTCGGCTCAGTTATATAATTAGTTCAGATTAAGATACACCATTTAGATATGGAGCAGTTTCTGACAATATCCACATCATCTTTGTTTTTCTTTATTCAGGAGGAGTATTTCAGATCAAGGGTCATCCCTTCTTAAGTGACTTAGACTTTAATAACCTTTTAAGTCAAAAGCCGGTGTATGTTCCTAAGCTCACATCAGATGTGGACACCAGCTTATTTATCAGTAAGTAGAAGGCGTCATCTAGACTAAGCGGCTGTTTGTCTCGTTTTCCTTAATATGTAACAATCGATACCCATTAATATTAATGATAAATGGTGACTGTATTGTACTGACAATCTCTAATAGCACTTTATTATCTATGTCTTGTAGATCATTATGATATAAACAAACATCTGGTCTCAGAGCGCACAAGTGAGGACAATGAGAGCCTTGACTTCCACAATTTTACATCATCTTCTGAACGGTTTTCTAAAGTAAGTATGTGATTAATAAATCCAAAATATGTATAAAAAACACGTAATAGTAAACATTAAATTATTTAATATTTTATTGTTTCCACATTTAGCTCTGTACCACTGCTACCAGGACAATGGACAATGAGGATCCCAAGTCCTCTTCAGAGTATACCGTAGAATCCGGCACAAACATCTCAGAAATGTGAGTAGATTATGGGGCCACTACTGGAAGCTTCAGGATGATATATGTGCACAACACCAAATATAGGACATGAATACCATATTATCAAATTCAGCATCCACAACCCCATGATGAGCGGTAATTGTGCTTTTGCCTTTAGAAACTGCTGGTGATAACAGTCTATAATTGCGGCCGGTCATGCATTTTTAGTGCTGCCCATATTGTGGTAGAGATGTAGTATTCCATGCCAGCCATGCTTAGCATCTTATTTCCACCTGGCTCTATAGAAGGTAGTTTTGAGCAGGAAACCTTCCCCCTTATGTCAGTCATACTTCCTATTAGGCCCTATTGTCCATGTTCTTATACTGAGAAAACCCCTTTTATACTGCATTTATTTCTGATTTACACATTTATTTTCTTTCAAACAGGCAGAAAGATTCTGTTCATCTATCTGATAGAGACAATGCTATTAGCAGCTTGCCATCCTCGTCCCCATTGTCAGGTATGTACATGTCTACAGCACAAACAATGTGAATGTTGACTTGAAGGCTGTGTGCCCACGATGCAGAAATGCTCAGGAATTTTTACTGAGCGTTTCTGCATCTCCCTGGCAGAAAAAAATGCATGCGGATTGTACATGCGGATTGTACATGCGTTTTCCTGCCAGGGACATGCGGAAATGGAGCGTTATTCACTGACATTTCCGCATGCGGATTGACAAGCGCTTTCCAAGCGATTAGCATCACTTCGAAAGTGCTTGTGACAACTTGGTCACACTATATAAATCTATGCAAACGGCTTGGATTTATATAGTGTGACCCGAGAGAGTGGTTAAAAATAAAAAAATAAATGTATACTTACCCTCCGATGGCCCCCATTGTCCTACTTTACATTCCGTGCTCCCTTGCCGGCAGCGGTGGATTGAAAGACCTGCCGACGTCAGCGTCTCGTGACCCGTCACATGACTCTGACGTCAGCGCAGGTCCTTCAATCCACCGCGAAGTGCCGGGAAGCAAGGAGGAGCGCTGCGCGGGCCGCCGGAAGGTAAATATACATTTATTTTTTATTTTAATCTTTTTTTACAGATTTTTTAAAGGTACCTGGGTCCGGAGGAGAGTCTCCTCTCCTCTACACCCGGGTACCATCCGCACATTGGAACGCTTCAATAACGCAAGTACAGATGCAGTCTTGCGGATTTGGCGCGTTCTAATGCAAGTCAATGGCGGCGAAAACGCAGCACTTCCGCAAAATAATTGGTAGTGCTGTGTTTTTTTCCGCAATGATAATCCGCAGCGGAAATTTCCGCAGCATGTGCACAGCACATGTGGATTATCATTGGGGAACATTGCTGCCCTTCTACCATGCGCTTTTAATGCGTTTCGCAGCTGCAAAAACGTTGCAGAAACGCATTAAAAACGCATCGTGTGCACACAGCCAAAGGCTCAAATATTTCCACATGGTTTTTCTGTAGTAGTTCTCCTATGTTGTCTATGTTTCCTGGATCCCAATTATGTTGCCCATGGCCCATACTCTATCTCTGTTTCCTTACATTGTGTACAGAAGTTTTTTTCATGGTTTCTGTGAGATACATTGTAGCATCCAATAACCTGCATCATCATAAGGAGACATTGTCTCCTATTATAAAATATTGTTCATCAATGATGTACTACATGGCGGCAGACAGGGTGCTTACGTCTCTATGTTAGTGATACATCTAATGCCCCTCAGATGAGGTTATGCACATTATATAGGACTTATTCTGCCCTATTATGATGTAATAGCAGATTATCAGGACTATAGGAGATAAAACTATATACAGGAGACTAAGCAGGTCCCATAGGAATATTTCGCTACTGAGGTTTTTTTTTTTACTTTCTGTTCAGAATTTCCAGCTCAGGAGGAAAGAAAATCTTCAATAAATCTGAGTAAAGAGCAAGAAAAATCTGAAAATGTAGAAAATGGGAATAAGAGACGAGGTAAGTGTGAGAATCAGCTCAATGTTGTGTGATGTCGGTCAGTGAGAATAATTCATGCGGAGCAGATGTCATCTGTCAGTGATGGATTGTCACATGTATGATGGCTGACAATGATCCCTGACCTCTGTATGATAAGATTCCTCTGCCGTCCGGCCACAGTGACCGCACAGCAGTATCATGTAATATGGAGTCCCATTACTTACATTATAATTACTTCTCTTCTCATAGGTTCCATCTTCCGCCGGATCTTATCATCCTGCCGGCATGGATTATCCAGGGTTGCTCGCGTATTTGCATGCTGTTACTGTTGCCCTAAAACCATCTGAAAAACAGGAAACCTCCGCATCTAGTGACTTGAAGCCCAGCAGATCTACCATCACTGCTGGAGCTGTATAGAAGGACCATCACCATCTACCTGTGGCTTTCTGACTGGTCCATCCCTACCTGGACATGTTTCAGTAACGCCTCTGTCACCAGGCTCCGCGGTATTCATACTGATCATCTGATTGGCTTTTACTGATTACCTGGTATCTGACCCCGGCAGTCCTCCTGACTATGATTTTGGCTATTGATTCTATTCCTTGTCCCTCCCTCATTCTTCTATCCTATTATTAATTAAAATAAAACAAAATTGAATTTAAAAAAACAAACTTTTAGGTTTACTGAAATTTATTTTGCATTTGTCAAACTTAACTATGCATTTTGTTAACTGATAAAAAATCTCTACATATACAGATACCGGCTGGTGGCCTGTTCATGCAGCCTTATACTATATGTATATCCTTATTTATTCTAAAGGTGGCCGGACCATATACTACAAACATTACCTTTTGTGTCCAACATTTTACTTATGAGTTGTAAACTTGTGAGCAGGGCCCTCACTTCCTCTTGTAGGAATTGAACTATATGGTACTTTGTAGTGTCTAACATTGTACATGTAACTAGTGTTGAGCCACCCCCGTAGTGTTCGAGTTCGGTTCGGTTAGTCGAACACCCGTGTGTTCGCCGAACTGTTCGTCGAACTGTTCGTCGAACACCTTCGAACACCGTTAAAACCAATGGCAGGCAAACAAAAACACATAGAAACACATAGAAAACACCTTCAAAGGTGTCCAAAAGCTGACAAACTGCTCAGAAGACACAAATAACACATGGAAAAGTGACAAGTACATATAGTCATGCGAAAAGAAAAGAGGTGGAGGAGTAAAAGGAGGGGGAGACACAGATATAGGCATGTCATGCCCTTCTAAAATCCAAAAAGTGAGAAGCCGACACGTTCAGTCCGCTCCTGCCCGTGCCACCTCCGCGTCGCCGGGTTTGTGCCAGAGCCGCAGTGAACCCTGACGGCCAGCCCCCCCTCTCCCAATACTGGTGCCTGTCCGCTGGTGGGTCGAGCGAGCCCCCCTGTGGTGGAGGCAGCTCTAAGCTTTTTAATTTAAATTGTCTCTCTAATTTGAATGAATACACTTTAAATCCATTTACAAGGATCTATTGGAGGGCAAGTCTCATGCCAGCAGCCGCGTAATTCCAGCTCCAGTAGCGTCCACTAAAGCTGCTGCAGTTAAAAAGCTTTTATAAGGATCGAGCTCGGCTGTCCACCGCAAGGCATCCTACTGCCAGTCCCAGCCCCTATGCCTTGGGGTGCCTCCTGATGCTCTTCACTGAGTATCCCGTGGTCCCGAAGCATTTCCTTTGAAAAAATTAAGTGTCCAAACTACAGGTGGTGTAGCTTGCTTAACAGCCGGGATAATCCGCTGACTAGCAGACACTGCTACTAGGCACAAAGTATTTCCTGGGCTAGATGCAGTTAAAAATTTGTAATTAGATACTCTCGTTGGATGCTGAGAAAGCATTCCATAGAGTCTCCTGGCACGCCATATATGATTCTCTTAAAAAGCTTGGGGTAGGGGTCTAGGGGACCCTTTTATAGCCAAAATCACGGCCCTGTATCACAATACGTCACCTAGGCTGAAGATAAATGGAACTGTAGCACCCTGAGGGCTCGGTTGCTACAGAGGTATTGCACCTCACCCAGAGGTGTGATATCTCACTCTCAGGTAAGGATGTAGTGTGGATCAAGACCCGACACCTGCATGCATTATATCACATTGCCGTGGGGCAGGGCGACCAATATGCCCCTGAGATGGGCACGACAGTCCCTGTCCCTGGCTGGAGTGGGGGGAGGGAACACTGAGGAAGGGGAACCCTGTAGTGCTGGAGCAGGGAGGAAGCAGTTCCTGGGTGCATTGAGAAGGGAGTATAAAAGGTGGGCACCATCTTAGTTCAGTGCAGAGAAGTCTGAGCAGAAGTGGCAGGGAGCAGGGGCTCTGCATGAGCTCTGCTCCGGAGGCGGGCCTAGTAACAGAGGCCCAGGCCTGGAAGAGGGAGAAGGAAGGAAGAGGAGCGGAGAAGGCTCCAGGAACGAGGAATGAAGGGATCCCAGGGGTGCGGACGGGCGAGTCGCCACCGCACGCCCGAATCCACCTGCGTGGAGGGGTCTGGCCAAAGGGGGAGACCGGTCCCCGAAACTAGTGGAGGCAGGAAACCACCCTCAGCTAGAAACAGGAGGCTGTGACATTTTATGTGGCGCAGTCCCTCGCTACACCCGCTAGGAAGGCACCACATAGGGTCAGGGAAACTGGCGCCAAGTTTACCAAGAGGAGGCCCGAGGCAGCCGGACAGAAGGGTTGGTAAGAAAGGCCAGACAAAGGACACACAAAGGGGGTCCTGTGAAGCGCTCCAAAGTTATCTGGGAGTTGTCTGAGCCCCTCACCTGGTGAGCACAGTACGACGTGGGCAGCCGTTACCTGCAGACGTGGTCTGGATAATAAGAACTGTGAGTAAAGGCCCTGGACTGCATCACTGACTCTGTGTCGTTACTGCTGCTGCCCTGCAACATCACCCCCATCCTCCGCATACACTGCCCTGAGGCTATACTCCTCCCGTGGGGAGTTATGCTACGCTCTGCTGCACCCACAACACCAGCCTCAGCGGTCTGCCCTGGAGCGGCGGTTCACTCTGACCGCAATCCACGGGTGGCGTAGTCGGACATTTAAACATCAAAACCACATAAATAGTTCCGCCACTGGTTTGACCGCCCTGAGCCAGGGAACCGGGTCGCCGCCACAGAGACTACAACCACCAGCATCCACCAAAAAGGGTCCGGCTCCGGGTGTCCCAAGGCCCAGGGGGCGCGTCAGAACATTTTCATCACCTTTCACAATCACCAATGGGACAAGGCAGGGATGTTCTCTGTCCCCTCTCTTATACATCCTAGTGACGGAGCACCTGCTCTCATCAATTCGCCATGACCCCAATATTAGGTGGATTGAGGTGGGAGGCACCGAGTACAAGTGCTCTCTATTTGCTGATGATGTCCTAGTATATATCACTCAATCACATATATCCATCCATGCTGTTATGGCTGAAATAGATCACTTTGTTACATGGTCAAATTTTAAAATCAATGCAGCGAAGTCTGAGGCCCTCGATGTCTCCCTCCCCAAATCCATATAGGATTCCATCCAGTCCAACTTTCCCTTTGCCTGGCCCTCACAGGGTATCAAATACTTAGGAATTCCTATTCATAGAGACCTCTCCCATCTATGTTATCTTAATTTTGGGCCCTTTATTGAACAACTCCATACAGACCACGGTTGGCAAGTTAGAACTGTAAGATTCACTACGTGAACCACTGGTGTTTTGTGGAAAAGCACATGTACACTGTGTTCCAAATTATTATGCAAAAAGTGTTTAGGAGTGATAAGGGAAGAATTTGTTTGTTTGTCAGTTAAACTCATTGATGGTGATGTGTGTCAGGGCTCTTTATATCACTGTAAGCAATTGCAGACACCTGTGCTAATTAGTTTGGCAGGTGTGTCCAATGAAAGGCAAGACTACTTAAGAAGGCTGTCTCACATTATTAAGCAGCCTACATTTTCTGCCAAAATGGGAAAGAAAAAGGATGTGTCGGCTGCTGAGAAGCAACAAATTGTGGAGTGTTTAGGTCAAGGCATGACTACAATCAACATTGTGCGATGATCAGGATGAAGTGTCTTGGCAATCAAGAAGTATGTAGCTGATTCACAGTACACACGTGTGCGTGCTGATAAGGGCAAATTGAGGACTCTTTCCTACAGGCAATTACGTCAGGTTGAAAGAGCAGCGGCAAAAAAGCCTTATCATAGCAGCAGACAAGTTTTTGAAGCTGCTGGTGCCTCCAACGTCCCCCGAACAACAAGATGCAGGGTCCTTCAGAGGTTTGCAGCTGTGCATACGCCATCCTGTCGACCTCCTCTATCCACTTCACACAAGCAGAAACGGCTCCAGTGGGCCAAACATTACATGAAGACTGATTTCAAAACTGTTTTATTCACGGATGAGTGCCGTGCAGCGCTCGATGGTCCAGATGGATGGAGTGGAGGATGGCTGGTTGATGGACACCCCACGCAAACACGGCTACAGCGCCAACAAGGAGGAGGTGGAGTAATGTTTTGGGCTGGAATCATGGGGAGAGAGATTGTCGGCCCCTTTAGGATCCCTGAAGGCGCTAAAGATGAACTCCATAATGTATGTGGATTTTCTCAAACAGCACTTCCTGCCATGGTTCAAGAAGAAGAACCGTGTATTTCACAGCAAGATCATTTTTTTGCATGATAATGCACCATCTCATGCTGCACATAAAACATCTGCATCTCTGGCTGATATGGGCATAAAAGGGGACAAACTTATGGTGTGACCCCCATGCTCCCCTGACCTCTACCCCATTCAGAACCTTTGGAGCATCATTAAAAGGAGTGTCTATGATAGCGGGAGGCAGTTCACATCTAAGCAACAGCTCTGGGAGGGTATTCTGTCCTCATGCAAAACAATTGAAGCAGAAACCATCCAAAACCTGACAAATTCAATGGACGAGAGAGTTCAGAAGCTCCTTTCGAACAAGGGGTCCTATGTGAAAATGTAACATCACCTAGAATAAAGTTTTGAGTTGAAAACTGTTTGATTTCAGTTTCTAACAACCTGCTAATGCTTATAATTTCAAAAATGACCATTTTTTTGGTCTTTATTAAAATGAAAAGGTTGATCGAAAAGTTTGGGGGATCTAAGAGTGTGGCAACCCAGTAGTCATGATTACTTCGAATTCTGACAATATGCGGGTCATGCTGCAGGTAGTGCAGCAAGAAGGCACTTATGTGTCTTGCGCATCTCGGAGCCCCAAAATTATTTTCCGGGCTAGATGCAGCTAAAAATTATTATTAATTTTAAATCTGGTGAAGCTTTAGTATAGATGGCCTAATAGGATCAGTGCTGCACACTGCTACAAAGCCCAAATTATTTTCCAGTCAAGATACAGATAAACATGATTAGTAATTTTAAATCTGGTGGAGCTTATTATAGATGGCCTAATAGAATCAGTGCTGCACACTGCTACAAAGCCCAAATTATTTTCCAGCCAAGATACAGATAAACATGATTAGTAATTTGAAAGCTTAAAACGGTTGGTAGGGTGATTTTAACCAATCATCAAGCTTTTACTCTCCCCAGGATGACACAGGGGTAGAAAAGTCGTTTCGGATCCATGATTTGTTCATCTTTATGAACGTGAGTCTGTCTACATTATCAGTGGAGAGCCGCGTGCGCTTATCTGTCAGCACACCACCAGCAGCGCTGAACACACGTTCAGACAGAACGCTGGCTGCGGGGCATGACAAGATCTCCAAGGCGTAAGTGGCTAGCTCCGGCCATTTATCCAGATTGGAAGCCCAAAAAGAGCAAGGGTCCAGTGACACAGTCATGGCTTCAATGTTTACTTGGAGATACTCCTGTACCATCGTCTCTAGGCGTTGACTATGTGTCAGACTTCTTGTCTCCTGAGGCCTTGCAAAGGATGGGCTAAAAAAGTGGTGAAATGATTCCGCAAAATTGATGTTACCAGCAGATACTGTGGTTCTGTTACGGTTTGAGTGCTGAACACTTGACGGTCCCACGGTTGGCAAGTTGGAACTGTGAGATTCACTACGTGCACCACTGGTATTTTGTGGAAAAGCACATGTAAGATTCTGCAACAGTCTCTGCTGATACTCCTGCATGCGTGCATCCCTTTCTATGGCAGGAATAATTTCTGCAAATTTACTTTTGTACCGGGGATCTAACAGTGTGGCAACCCAGTAGTCAGGATTATTTCTAATTCTCACAATTCGAGGGTCATGTTGCAGGTAGTGCAGCAAGAAGGCACTCATGTGTGTTGCGCATCCAGGAGCACCAAGTCCCTGTTGTGTTGGTGGCGAGGTAACAATCATGCTTCCTTCCTCTGTCCTCTCCCCCCAACCTCGCACAACAGAAATGTGATCAAGGTCTCCCTCATCTGATGAGTCATCCATCAGTTCGTAATCCACTTCTTCCTGGGCTCCTGCACCTTCCTCACTAGTTTGGCTGCTACCATGCGCCCTGGTAAAACCATCTCCCCCACCCTCACATGCCTGCCGCCTTGGTGCTGCCGACCGTCTGGACCTTGCAGATGTTAGCCCTTCCGCATACAACTCCTCCTCCTCTACTTCCTCCACCTCCTCTTGTGCCACCACCTGACTCCGAATTCTGTTTAACATGTGCTCCAGCATGTAAATCACCGGAATAGTCATGCTGATAATGGCATCGTCAGCACTAAACATCTTCGTCGCCACTTCAAAACTGTGCAGAAGGGTGCATAGGTCCCTGATCTGAGACCACTCCTCCAGCGTGATTTGCCCCACCTCTGGATCTCGTTGGCCCAGGCTATACGTCAGAACGTATTGCACCAGGGCTTGTCGGTGCTGCCACAGTCGCTGCAACATGTGCAGAGTTGAATTCCACCGGGTAGGCACATCGCATTTTAGCCGATGAAGTGGCAGGCCCAACGACTTCTGTAGAGATGTAAGTCGCTGAGCTGCGGGATGCGAACGGTGGAAGTGAGCACACAGCGACCGTGCCCTCTGCAGAAGGCCATCAAGTCTGGGATAGTGGGCTAAAAATTGCTGGACAACCAGGTTCAACACGTGAGCCATACAAGGCACGTGTGTGACATTGCCCCGGCGAAGGGCCGCACCCAGGTTTGCAGCATTGTCGCACACGGCCTTCCATGGTTTCAGGTCCAGTGGAGACAACCATTCATGAAATTGGTTCTCCAGAGCTGACCACAACTCCTCAGCTGTGTGACTCACATTTCCCAGACATTTCAATGTAAAAACCACCTGATGACGTTGAGCCCTACTGCCAGCATAGTAAGGAGGTGTGCAGGATCCCTTCTGCGCAGTTAGAAAGCTTGTGGCATGACCAGACAGGCTTTGGGTGCAGGTGGAAGACCGAGAGGAGGTTGAGGAGGCAGAAGCAGTGGAGGAACTTTGACATAAAGAGGATTGACGCACAACTCGTGGGGACGGCAAGACTTGGACAGCAGCCCCTTGTCCTGCTGTCACCATAGTTACCCAGTGCCCAGTCAGCGACATGTAACGCCCCTGTCCATGCCTACTCGTCCAAGTGTCTGTGGTGAAATGCACCCTGTCACACACAGAGTTTCTCAAAGAAGCGGTGATGTTGTGTGCGACATGCTGGTGGAGCGCAGGCACACCTTTCTTTGAGAAGTAGTGCCGACTGGGCATCTGGTACTGGGGCACTGCGATGGACATAAGGTCTCGAAAATCCTCTGTGTCCACCAGGCGGAAAGGCAGCATTTCTGTAGCCAAGAGCTTGCAGATGGTGAAATTCAACCTCTTAGCTTTCTCATGGCTAGGAGGAAATGGTCTTTTACTTGTCCACATCTGAGGGACCGAGGGCTGGCTATTGTGCTTAGACGGGGTTGATAAGGGTGTCCCCGGCAAACTGCCGGTCTGTGAGGAAGATGCAGGCGGACATGTTAGGTTGCCTTGATCCAAAGGTGGTGCTATCGATGTCGGACAGCGCTCAAGACCAGCTGGTGTTACCACCTCCAAAGAAAATGATGACCTGCCAATCACGCTGGCTGTTGCGGGTAAAGAGGTGGCAGGTCTGCGCCCCAAAACAGGTGTGACTGCTGTCCCCCCAGTCACAGAGGATGAAGAGGCCGCGGATGCACAAGATATGGCAGACGGTGGTTGGCCCGGCCGGCTAGGCCGCATTGTAGCACACTGAGCTTCCCACTGCAACTTATGCTTCATGTCCATGTGCCGGTTCATGCATGAAGTACTCAAACTATGTATTTTTTGGCCTCTACTTAGCTTTTGCTGACAAATGTTACAGATAACACGAGTTGGGTCATCTTTATCGATCTGAAAAAATGCCCAGGCTATGCAAGGCTTAGCACCCATGCGACCTGAAGAGCCACCACGACTTGTGGTGAGAGGCAGAGTTGTGTTTGAGGATGCAGTTGTTGACGTGCTTCCAGTACTACGTCTCTGTCCAGGAAGGCGCAACCTGACCTCGTCGTCACTAGCATCTTCCTCCACCTCCTCTGCTGACCTCATCTCTTGGCTGACTGTGGGTTGACAGTAAGTGGGATCTCCAACCTCATCATCATCACCCTGTGCGTTATCACACCCGTCGTCCTCAGAGCCAACCTGTTCCTGCCCTGACAAAAAACTAAAGTTGTCGCTCCAATCAGGTATTTGAGTCTTATCATCATCTTCCTCATTGTCTCCACCAACAGGAGTTACAGTTTGGGAATGAGGGTCTACATTATGGTCAGAACCTTCTGCGTCTGGTCCTGGATCCGACTCATAAAGATTCTGGGCATCAGTGCAGATCATTTCCTCGTCTGGATTCACAGAAGCGCTGGAGTCGACCTCTGATTCCCAGGCTATAGTATGAGTAAACAGCTCTGCAGACTCAACCATCTGTTCTACCTCATACTCAGACGGGCAGCTGGAGATTTGGGAGCTGTGAGGAAGCAAGTGCGATTGGGGTGACACCTTTGAGGACTGGAGTATTTGTGATGTTGAAGTTGATGTGGAGGAGAGCCCACTTAAAGGAGCACTTGATATCCGTTGAAGCACCTGCTGTTTTTGTGCCTCATCTGGAATTTGTAGCGATTGGCGTGGCCGTAAGAAAGGGATCTTATCACATTGTCCGCTAAAAGAAGTAGACATTTTAGTTTGGCTGGAAGATTGTCTTTCTTCTGCAGATGTTACTGTTGCTTTAACACCTACCCCACGGACACAACCTTTTTTCCCCTTCCCAACACGCCTATTCCCCTTTCCACCAGCAGCAGGCCTTTTTCCACTCATTTTGGTGGTTAACTAATTCACAACTCTGGAGTTGTTTGCACAAAAAAACAATGGATGGGAACCGAGCAGAGCTGAGTGGCCAAACTGTGGTATTAGGCCAAAACTATTGGCTGGGTTAGATGCAGAAAAAAATTATATTCAATTTGCAACCTGATGGAGGTCAGTATAGATGGACTAATAGAACAAGTCCCACACACAGCTAGAAGCCCAAATATTTTTTCAGAGGTAGATGCAGAAAAATTTTTTATTCAGTTTGCAACCTGATGGAGGTCTGTATAGATGGATTAATAGAACAAGTCCCACACACAGCTACAAGCCCAATATTTTTTCAGAGGTAGATGCAGAAAAAAAATATATTCAGTTTGCAACCTGATGGAGGTCAGTATAGATGGACTAATAGAGAAAGTCCCACACACTGCTAGAAGGCCAAATATTTTTTCAGAGCTAGATGCAGACAAAAAATTATTTTGAATTTGCAACCTGATGGAGGTCAGTATAGGTGGACTAATAGAACAAGTCCCACACACTGCTAGAAGGCCAAATATTTTTTCAGAGCTAGATGCAGAAAAAAATTATATTCAGTTTGCAACCTGATGGAGGTCTGTATAGATCGATTAACAGAACAAGTCCCACACACAGCTAGAAGCCCAAATATTTTTTCAGAGGTAGATGCAGATAAAAATTATTTTTAATTTGCAACCTGATGGAGGTCAGTATAGATGGACTAATAGAGAAAGTCCCACACACTGCTAGAAGGCCAAATATTTTTTCAGAGCTAGATGCAGATAAAAATTATTTTTAATTTGCAACGTGATGGAGGTCAGTATAGATGGACTAATAGAGAAAGTCCCACACACTGCTAGAAGGCCAAATATTTTTTCAGAGCTAGATGCAGATTAAAATTATATTCAATTTGCAACCTGATGGAGGTCAGTATAGATGGACTAATAGAACAAGTCCCACACACAGCTAGAAGCCCAAATATTTTTTCAGAGGTACTGTAGATGCAGATAAAAATTATTTTTAATTTGCAACCTGATGGAGGTCAGTATAGATGGACTAATACAACATGTCCCACACACAGCTAGAAGCCCAATATTTTTTCAGAGGTAGATGCAGAAAAAAATATATTCAGTTTGCAACCTGATGGAGGTCAGTATAGATGGAGTAATAGAACAAGTCCCACACACAGCTAGAAGCCCAAATATTTTTTCAGAGGTAGATGCAGATAAAAATTATTTTTAATTTGCAACCTGATGGAGGTCAGTATAGATGGACTAATAGAGAAAGTCCCACACACTGCTAGAAGGCCAAATATTTTTTCAGAGCTAGATGCAGATAAAAATTATATTTAATTTGCAACCTGATGGAGGTCAGTATAGATGGACTAATAGAACAAGTCCCACACACAGCTAGAAGCCCAAATATTTTTTCAGAGGTACTGTAGATGCAGATAAAAATTATTTTTAATTTGCAACCTGATGGAAGTCAGTATAGATGGACTAATACAACAAGTCCCACACACAGCTAGAAGCCCAATATTTTTTCAGAGGTAGATGCAGAAAAAAATATATTCAGTTTGCAACCTGATGGAGGTCAGTATAGATGGAGTAATAGAACAAGTCCCACACACAGCTAGAAGCCCAAATATTTTTTCAGAGGTAGATGCAGATAAAAATTATTTTTAATTTGCAACCTGATGGAGGTCAGTATAGATGGACTAATAGAGAAAGTCCCACACACTGCTAGAAGGCCAAATATTTTTTCAGAGCTAGATGCAGAAAAAAATTATATTCAATTTGCAACCTGATGGAGGTCAGTATAGATGGACTAATAGAGAAAGTCCCACACACAGCTAGAAGCCCAATATTTTTTCAGAGGTAGATGCAGAAAAAAATATATTCAGTTTGCAACCTGATGGAGGTCAGTATAGATGGAGTAATAGAACAAGTCCCACACACAGCTAGAAGCCCAAACATTTTTTCAGAGGTAGATGCAGATAAAAATTATTTTTAATTTGCAACCTGATGGAGGTCAGTATAGATGGACTAATAGAGAAAGTCCCACACACTGCTAGAAGGCCAATTAGTTTTTCAGAGCTAGATGCAGATAAAAATTATATTCAATTTGCAACCTGATGGAGGTCAGTATAGATGGACTAATAGAACAAGTCCCACACACAGCTAGAAGCCCAAATATTTTTTCAGAGGTACTGTAGATGCAGATAAAAATTATTTTTAATTTGCAACCTGATGGAGGTCAGTATAGATGGACTAATAGAGAAAGTCCCACACACTGCTAGAAGGCCAAATATTTTTTCAGAGCTAGATGCAGATAAAAATTATTTTTAATTTGCAACCTGATGGAGGTCAGTATAGATGGACTAATAGAGAAAGTCCCACACACTGCTAGAAGGCCAATTATTTTTTCAGAGCTAGATGCAGATAAAAATTATATTCAATTTGCAACCTGATGGAGGTCAGTATAGATGGACTAATAGAACAAGTCCCACACACAGCTAGAAGCCCAAATATTTTTTCAGAGGTACTGTAGATGCAGATAAAAATTATTTTTAATTTGCAACCTGATGGAGGTCAGTATAGATGGACTAATACAACAAGTCCCACACACAGCTAGAAGCCCAATATTTTTTCAGAGGTAGATGCAGAAAAAAATATATTCAGTTTGCAACCTGATGGAGGGCAGTATAGATGGAGTAATAGAACAAGTCCCACACACAGCTAGAAGCCCAAATATTTTTTCAGAGGTAGTTGCAGATAAAAATTATTTTTAATTTGCAACCTGATGGAGGTCAGTATAGATGGACTAATAGAGAAAGTCCCACACACTGCTAGAAGGCCAAATATTTTTTCAGAGCTAGATGCAGATAAAAATTATATTCAATTTGCAACCTGATGGAGGTCAGTATAGATGGACTAATAGAGAAAGTCCCACACACTGCTAGAAGGCCAAATATTTTTTCAGAGCTAGATGCAGATAAAAATTATATTCAATTTGCAACCTGATGGAGGTCAGTATAGATGGACTAATAGAACAAGTCCCACACACAGCTAGAAGCCCAAATATTTTTTCAGAGGTACTGTAGATGCAGATAAAAATTATTTTTAATTTGCAACCTGATGGAGGTCAGTATAGATGGACTAATAGAGAAAGTCCCACACACTGCTAGAAGGCCAAATATTTTTTCAAAGGTAGATGCAGAAAAAAAATATATTCAGTTTGCAACCTGATGGAGGTCAGTATAGATGGACTAATAGAGAAAGTCCCACACACTGCTAGAAGGCCAAATATTTTTTCAGAGCTATATGCAGACAAAAAATTATTTTGAATTTGCAACCTGATGGAGGTCAGTATAGATGGACTAATAGAGAAAGTCCCACACACTGCTAGAAGGCCACATATTTTTTCAGAGGTAGATGCAGAAAAAAATATATTCAGTTTGCAACCTGATGGAGGTCTGTATAGATGGATTAATAGAACAAGTCCCACACACAGCTAGAAGCCCAATATTTTTTCAGAGGTAGATGCAGAAAAAAATATATTCAGTTTGCAACCTGATGGAGGTCAGTATAGATGGACTAATACAACAAGTCCCACACACAGCTAGAAGCCCAATATTTTTTCAGAGGTAGATGCAGAAAAAAATATATTCAGTTTGCAACCTGATGGAGGTCTGTATAGATGGATTAATAGAACAAGTCCCACACACAGCTAGAAGCCCAATATTTTTTCAGAGGTAGATGCAGAAAAAAATATATTCAGTTTGCAACCTGATGGAGGTCAGTATAGATGGACTAATAGAATGATGCTATGCCCAAAAGATTTTACTTCACTAGGTGCATTAAAAAAATTGGTATTCTATACACAGGTGGTATATCTTGCAACACAGATAGGCTACTCCACTGACTAACACACTCTGCAATAGGCCAAAAAGGATTAGCTTTGCTAGATTCAGCCAAATGCTGTGAAAAAAACTTGCACAGCACTGGCACAGACCTGCATGGCAAAAACTGATAGGAACTGATGTAACCTAGTCCTGAAAAGGACTCCAGTTACAATTAGTCTTTACTCCCACAATCTATCTATTTAAGAGCACAGACCTGCCTGATAAAAGTCGTAGGAAATGCTGTAACCTAGTACTTAAAAGGACTGCAATCACAACTATTCCCTACTCCCAAGCTATCTGTAGATTTGTGCGAAAATTGGCTTGAAATTAACAAGGTATAGCGCACACAGCAACAGCGGTGCCGTCTAACACGCAGCTGCAGTAGTGAGAAAATGGTGGCGACGGGGAAAATGGCTTGGTCTTATAGGGCAAGGACATGTGACATACACTGCCAATGACACATGCCCTTGCTTGTGTGAAAAAAAGCACTTCGCTCCGTGTGTGCGCTGCTGATAGGCTGACAGATTGCACCTCCCCACTGTAAATGCGGGAAAGAGAAAAAAAAAATGGAGATCTTCATTATTCCTGCAGAGATCCATCCCCTGCCCCTCCCCCCACCCCGCTGTACACTCAAACTGCGTATTAACATTAATTTTCATCATTACTGAGAAAAAATCCAGTTATGATTTTGGTGCACGAACAGTTATCGAACATAACCTCGAACAGCCGAATTTTTCTCAAATTGTTCGTGTTCGCCGAACGGCTCGAACACCGCCCAAAACAGCTCGAATTTGAGATTGGCGAACAGTTCGAGTAGAACAACGCTCATATCTACATGTGGCCTCTGAATTGTAAAACATCGTGGAATAATACAATTATTATTTTATATTTTCATTATTATTATAATTCTTCTTCTTATTATTATTATTAATATATATAATACCTAATACTTGTATTTTTATTTTTATGACATTTATCAATTAAAATGTTTTAGTCTGTTTTTCCTTACATTTTTTCAAAGACTCTCTATAGAGTGTGGTGATTATGTGTCAAGTAGTGTTGAGCGATACCTTCCGATATCGAGAAATATCGGATCGGATTGGATCAGACCGATACCCAAAAAATATCGGATATCGCCGATTCTGATACCGGAAACCAATGCAAGTCAATGGGACACAAATATCGGAATGAAAATAAACCCTTTCTTTCCTTGTAGGTTAATTCTACATGAAGGAAAACAACTAAGAATAATGTAGAATGTATTGGGGGAGGTGGCGGAGACAATAAAGGCATAGAGGTTTAGCCCAATCAAATGGAATAGCAGGAATTAATATTTTTTTTAAGACGTTCTGAGTTACAAAAATATTGACTATGTTAAGCTTTTTTATATTTTGTCAGATATTTATGTTTCACTACTTCCATGCTCTTCACCTTCTTTTTACTTCTTCCACACTTTCTCCTTCATCATCCTCAGCATCAGCATCTTTTTCATCAATTTCTTCTTCACCTTCTTCATCTTCTTCTTCTTCTTCACCTTCTTCCTATTATTCTTTTTTTTATATTCTTCATATTCTTCTTATTCAACTATTATTCTTCTTCATATTCTACTTCTTCATCTTCTTCATATTCTTCTTCTTCATCATATTCTTATTTGTGACATGCTTTCCTGTAGTTGTTATCTATAAAAGTTTGAACATTACACCTTTTGGTCTGCCTGTCACAAAAGATTTACAACAGGATTTGTCCGCGTTCAGTTTTGCCTGCAGCAGCAGGTCTTTTCAGGGGCACCACGAGGAGGAACGGACTCACCCCCATACACTGCTTGGTCTTCTTCTGCTTATAATTTAGATAATATCTTTTGCTCTGATTTTTAGTCTTATGCTTAATGTTCTTCTGATTTTTGTTCTGCAGCTTCTTGTTCTTCTGCTTCTTGGTTTTCTGTCTCTTGTTCTTCTGTATCTTGGTGGTTGTTTTCTTGTTCTTTGTCCTCTTGGTCATATTCTTCAGGGTCATCTTCTTGGTCTTCTTCGGGGTGGACTTCAGGGTCGTCGTCTTCAGGGTCATCGTCTTCGGGGTCCTCGTCTTCTTCGTGTTGGTCCTCAGGGTCCTCATCTTCAGGGTCGTTGTCTTCGGGGTCCTTGTCTTCTTCGGGGTGATCTTCAGGGTCCTTGTCTTCAGGGTCGTCATCTTCGGGGTCCTCGTCTTTTTTGGGGTGGTCTTCAGGGTCCTCGTCTTCGGGGCTATCATCTTCGGGGTCCTCGTCTTCTTCGGGGTGGTCTTAAGGGTCCTCGTCTTCAGGGTCGTCGTCTTCGGGGTCCTCATCTTCTTCGGGGTGGTCTTCAGGGTCCTTGTCTTCAGGGTTGTCGTCAGGGAGATCCAGAGTGATTACCAAGAACCATTTCAAAAAGCTTGAACTTGGAAATGTAGCAGAAGGTACAAGAAGGCTGAGGAACTGCCGAGGACCAGCTGACAGTACTGGAACCCGGTTACTAAGCAGGAGGTACCTGTGCCAAGCACTACCAAGGACCAGCAGACATTGGTGGAACTCGGATACCGAGAAGGAAGCACCTAAGCCAAAGGCACTGCCGAGAATCAGCTGACAGTACTGGAACTCGAATGGGTAGCAGAAGGTACCCATGAAAAAAAAAGTTGCAAGGCCGCGAGCCAGCCGCAGTTGCCGAAACCCACAGTCCTACAGGGGGTGCTTTTCCTTTTGGCACTATGGAACCAGCCTTCATTGCCAGATCCCGCAGCCCACATAGGAGTCACCTAAACTGCAGGCACCATAGAGTCGGCTAACCCGACCGCAACACGACAGGACAACGTATTGGAGGCAAAGTGTTGTTAACACTACGTGGAAACAGCTGGCGTGCTGGAACCAGGCTGGGCAGGAGGGAGTACCCGTGCCAAAGACACTGCCGGGGGTAGCAGAAGGTACAAGAGCCAATGGAACTACCGAGGACCAGCTGACGGTACTGGAACCCGGTTACTAAGCAGGAGGTACCTGTGCCATAAAGCACTACCAAGGACCAGCAGACATTGGTGGAACTCGGATACCGAGAAGGAGGCATCTAAGCCAAAGACACTGCCGAGAACCAGCTGACGGTACTGGAACTCGGATGGGTAGCAGAAGGTACCCATGCAAAAAAAAGTGGCAGGGCCACGAGCCGGCCGCAGTTACCGAAACCCACAGTCCTACAGGGGGTGCTAGTCTTATTGGCACTATGGAACCAGCCTTCATTGCCAGATCCAGCAGCCCACATAGGAGTCACCTAAACTGCAGGCACCATAGAGTCGGGTAACCCGACCGCAACACAACAGGACAACGTATTGGAGGCAAAGTGACGTTGACACTATCCGGAAACAGCTGGCGTGCTGGAACCAGGCTGGGCAGGAGAGAGTACCCATGCCAAAGACACTGCTGGGAAACAGCTGGAGGTGCTGGAACCCAGGGTAAATACTAAAAACAGAGTGCAGAGTGCAGCCAGAGGCCTAATTGGAGCAAGTTTTAAATTAGTAGTAGAGTGGATGTGGACAGAGCAGGAGAATTTGCAGGACACACAGTTGGGGATCAACTGACGTTACTGAACCCCAATAACACTGGACCAAGTGTTGACTGTGCAGACAGCACTTCTGAGTAGCAACTGGCGGTGTTTGAGCTCAGGGATAAGGGATAATACTGAAAACAGAGAGGAGCCAGAGGTGTAATTGGAGCAAGTTTTAAATCTGTAGTACAGTGGATGTGGACAGAGCAGGAGAATTTGCCGGACACACAGCTGGGGATCAGCTGACGTTACTGAACCCCAATAACACGACAGCAAGTGTTGACTGTGCAGACAGCACTTCTGAGCAGCAACTGGCGGTGTTGGAGCTCAGGGATAATGCTGAAAACAGAGAGGAGCCAGAGGTGTAATTGGAGCAAGTTTTAAATCTGTAGTACAGTGGATGTGGACAGAGCAGGAGAATTTGCCGGACACACAGCTGGGGATCAGCTGATGTTACTGAACCCCAATAACATGTCAGCAAGTGTTGACTGTGCAGACGGCACTTCTGAGTGGCAACTGGCGGTGTTGGAGCTCAGGGATAATACTGAAAACAGAGAGGAGCCAGAGGTGTAATTGGAGCAAGTTTTAAATCAGTAGTACAGTGGATATGGACAGAGCAGGACAATTTGCCGGACACACAGCAGGGGATCAGCTGACGTTACTGAATCCCAATAACATGGCAGCAGGTGTTGACTGTGCAGACGGCACTTCTGAGCAGCAACTGGCGGTGTTGGAGCTCAGGGATTACAGTTCAGGTGGTAGAAACATGAACACAACAGGAGACCTGGATACTGTTGCCAATCAATTATTTATTCTGGAAGAGGACTGGCAAATTCATGCGAGATCCAGGCCTTGTTCATTTTCAGAAAAGTAAGCCGGTCAACGTTATCGGAGAATAGGCGCATGCGACGCTCTGTTAGTACACCACCTGCAGCACTAAAGACGCGTTCCGATAATACACTAGCAGCAGGGCAAGCCAGCACCTCCAGTGCATACTGGCTAAGCTCTAGCAATGTATCCAGCTTAGAGACCCAAAACTTGAAGGGCGAAGAGCAGTCTGGGAGTACACTGAGAGGTCAAGACATGTAGTCTGTCACCATCTGACAGAAACGTTGCCTCCTGCTGACTGGAGCCATCTGTGATGGTGTAGACATTTGTGGCGGTGGGGACACAAAACTTTGCCACATTTGGGCCATACTGGTCTTACCTTTTGCTGAGGCGCTGCTTCTGCTCCCTCTTTGTGCAGAGCTTCCTCCACTGACTCGACGCACTGAGCTGCTTTGTAAAGCACTAGCAGCACTGCTCTCAGTTGGAATGGAGAACATGATGGAATGCACCAGTGTGTCTTGGTACTCCCGCATTTTACGCTCCCGGTTCAACGGTGTTATGAGGCTTTGTAAGTTGTCCCGGTAGCGAGGATCTAGGAGGGTGGACACCCAATAATCAGCCGTGTTGAGAATGTGGGCGATGCGGCGGTCGTTTCTCAGGCACTGCAGCATGAAATCAACCATGTGCTGCAGACTGCCAACTGGCCAAGAAACGCTGTCCCCCGCTTGAGGCGTGATCTCTGCCTGCTCTGCATCACCCCACCCTCGCTCTAGATACTGACTACTAGAGCATTGTGTACCTCCCTCCTCTGGACAGATGTCTTCCTCCTCCATTGACTCCTCCTCATCCTCCTCACAAAGTGTCCCCTGCCTAGGCCTTTGTGAGGAACCACGTTGCGCAGACTGTACAGGAGCAGATGGCATTTGTGACTCCTCATCCTCCACCTCTTCCAAAACCTCCTCCCTTAGTGCTTGCATTGTTTTTTCAAGCAGGCAAATAAGGGGGATAGTCATGCTGACTAGTGCATCATCTGCACTCGCCATCCGAGTGGAATAATCGAAGGCACGCAAAATGTGGCAAATGTCCTTCATAGGGGCCCACTCAGTGGTGGTGAAGTGTGAACGACGCGCACTGCGACTTGTTTGCGCCTGCTGCAGCTGGTACTCCATTACTGCTGCCTGCTGCTCACACAACCTCTCCAACATATGTAACGTTGAATTCCACTTGGTGGGTAGGTCACATATGATGCGATGTTCCGGAAGACGTAATCGGCACTGCAGAGGTGCAATGCGCGATCTTGCGTTGCTGGAACGCCGCAAGTGAGCGCACTCTATGCGGACCTTGCGCAGAAGTGCATCAAGATCCGGATAGTCCCTCAAAAAACTCTGCATGACCAAGTTGAGCACATGTGCCAGACATGGGATGTGAGTGAGGTTGCCTAGGCCCAGAGCTGCCACCAGATTTCGGCCATTGTCACACACTACCATGCCTGGCTGGAGTTTCGCTGGCACAAACCACACGTCGCTCTGCTGCTTGATGGCATTCCAGAGCTCCTGCGCTGTGTGGCTTCGAATCCCCAAAGAAATAAATTTTAATACGGCCTGTTGACGTTTGGCCACGGCTGTGCTCATATCGGTAGTAACAGGTAACTGTTCACGGGTCGATGTGGAGGTAGACCGTGAAGGCTCCTGCAGCGCTGATTCAGAGGAACTGTAGTATGAGGAGGAGTCAACGTGTACAGACTGGATTCCTGCAATCCTTGGAGTTGGCAGAACACGTACAGCGCCACTCTCAAGATCTGTACCCGGCTCCACAACATTTACCCAATGGGCAGTGAGGGAAAGGTATCGTCCCTGTCCATGCTTACTGGTCCACGCATCGGTCGTCAGGTGGACCTTGCTACTGACGGCGTTTTGTAGCGTATGTTTAATTTTTCCCTCCACATGCTGTTGCAGGGCAGGGACGGCTTGCATGCTAAAATAAAAGCGGCTGGGCACGTTGTATTGTGGGACTGCCAATGCCATAAAGTTACGGAAGGAGTCAGTCTCCACCAGCCTGAATGATAACATTTCAAGGGCCAGTAGTTTTGCAATGCCAGCATTCAGAGCCTGTGCTCTGGGGTGGTTTGCTGAGTATGGGCGCCTTTTCTCCCATGCCTGTGCTAACGATGGCTGTAGACTGGCCTGGGAGTGTGAGGATGACAGAGAACGTGATGCTGTGGGTGGAATGACACTGTGTCTCTGTACAACAGTACCAGAGGTTCTTCCATGGCGATCCTGTGAGGAAGCCGAACCAGCTGTGTGAGAGCTGGAGGAAGAGGCTACAACACGAGCTGAAGAGGTGGTAGGTGGCGCTGTAGGTTGGCCTAGGTCTTCAGTGTGTCTTTGTAACTCCACCATGTGCTTGGTCCGCACATGTTTCCACATATTTGTGGTATTGAGGTTAATGACACTTTTCCCTCTTTTCAATTTCTGATTACACAGCTTGCATTTGACAAAGCAAATGTCATCTGCAACTGTGTCAAAAAAGGACCAGGCACTGCAAGTCTTGGGAGCGTCCGCTTTGGGTTTTGAAAGAGCCATGCTCCTAATGGGTGCCGAAGTGCAGGCTACAGGCAACCTAGTCTGCCCCCTGCCTCTCCCTCCTTTTTGGCCGTTCGGGGAATCTCTTCCTCAGAGCTGCTCCCACCACCTTTCTGTCCCTCATGCCATGATGGGTCAAGGACCTCATCATCTACACCACCCTCTTCAAACAACTGCTTCTCCTGGGTAGTCTCAACAGCACAGTAAGCACCAGAAAGTGGCACCTGAGTCTCATCATCAGATGCGTACAGAGGTGTGCTGCTGACCATAGGCACTGGCCCATCCGCCTCATCAGATTCAGAGAGACAAAACGGTTGTGCATCACTGCATACTACCTCTTCTTCAAATTCTCGAATTCTGCTTGGCTGGCCCCCTCTTTCCAAGCCAAGAGATTCAGAGAACAGAAGTAGAGATGGCTCCTCTCCAGGGCTCTCTGACTGCCTGGGCAATTTGGCAGGTGGTGAAGAGACAGTTGGGTGCTCTTCAGTGCTCAGGACCTGAGAGGATCTGGAACTAATTGAAGTCGATGCGTTAGCTGCCATCCATCCGACAACGGCTTCAATTTGGTCCTCCCGCAGCAGTGGGGTGCGGCTAACTCCTACAAAGCTGCGCATAAAGGACTGTTCCCTGATAAAACTGGGGGATGCTGAGTCACTGGTGCCCGCAGCAGGCACAGAATCCCCACGTCCTCTCCCTGCAGGCTCAGAATCCTCACATTCTCTCCCTGTAGAAACTCCACGCCCACGACCACAACCACATGCCTTACTCCCTGCCTTCTTCATCTTGGTAGACTGATAAAGATAGGCAGAAAAGTACTAATGGCTTAGTGTGCTTATTCCTGAACAGCTGCTAACAGGTATAAGAAACACTAATTTTATAAAGTGTGGACTAGACTTTAATATGAGCTAATGTGGCCTACACAACTGTAAAGAGGAGTGCTTGGTGAACTTTATTTAGGTTTTTTTGTCACAAAAAGACACTGGATGTGCCCAAAGATGTAATATCGATAGTATCACAAACTTTTTGTAGCTATTACAATGCAGGAAGGTAACCTACAATGCAATAGATGAGGCTACAAAAAATAGGCTAATACTAATCTGGCTGGGGCTGCAGGGCACAAGGTTGCAGAAAGGCTCTTCTATCTACTCCTATATAGTGTGTTTGGAGCCAATGTAGCTGGATATGGAAGGAACCACCACACTAATTGGAGAAATCAGGAAAAATGATCAATTAGCAAAAAAGGACAATGTATGAGGCAGTGACGCATGCTGAGCGCACTACAACCAGACGTGGCTGAAGCACACACTACAGCGTGAGCTGCACTCACACACAGAGACCTTGCAGACAGCCGTGAACAGTGCAGAGGCAGAGCACTGTGCACTAGCGCTGCAAGAAAAATAAAACTTCTCTATCTACTCCTATATAGTGTGTTTGGAACCAATGTAGCTGGATACGGATGGAACCACCACACTAATAGGAGAAATCAGGAAAAATGATCAGTTAGCAAAAAAGGACAATGTATGAGGCAGTGATGCACGCTGAGAGCACTACAACCAGACGTGGCTGAAGCACACACTACAGGGTGAGCAGCACTCACACACAGAGACCTTGCAGACAGCGGTGAACAGCACAGAGAACTGTGCACTAGCGCTGCAAGGCACAGCGATTTATAAAGTAGATTGGGTAAAGCAGAATAGAGCAAATAGGTAGCTAGAACTGTCTCTCAGAACAGCAGCGTACTATCCCTAACTGAATTCACAGCAGAGTGAACTCAAAATGGCGGCGGCGGCTTTTATAGTGCATCATGACATCATTTCAGCAGCCAATCACAGCCATGCCATTAGTTAACATGCCTACATGCCTAACAGGATGTGCCTACGCTTCTTAGGATCCTCATTGGCTGAATAAAATGAAACTGGCTCCTTGCATTATGGGAACTTCCGATTCCGGTATCCGATATTCTAAAAGTATCGGAACTAAGTATCGGAATTCCGATACCGCGAATATCGGCCAATACCCGATATTTCAGTATCGGAGTGCTCAATACTAGTGTCAAGGGGTAAACATAAGGCTAAGGATGTGCCTGATTCTCAGGGGTCGTTTACTGTAAGCCTTTTGTCTATGGCGTTACACCCTCACATAGTAGTCCTAACCAGACCGTTAGACCGGCACCATCATCTTCCCCCTCTAAACTGTGGATTGAGACGGTATTTGCTGTGACTTTTTGACAACACTACTAAAACATACAATGACTCGCCCAGGGGGATATGGGGGCTCGGTAGCCGGGCCTTTACCTTCTTGGGATGTCACGGTGGTCAGCTCCCGGGCCCGTACACTGGGGTCACTCTTAAAAGGGGTTGTTGCTTGAAGGGATGATAAACGGTTTTGTCTCGTGACTCCACCTGTGGTTCCTGGTAATGGGTACCAGCGCTGCTACAGACCTCCGGGGGTGATGGGATGGCAGCTGAGATGTTTCTGCTCCCCACAGGCAAAGCGGGCCCCCGGGGCAGGGTTGATGGAAGGGATGCAGGTGAGAGGTGGCCCAGCCGAGTCAGGGGAGAATAACAGACACGCACACAGGGGATTCGCTTCAGTACCTTTACTGGTGTAGACGGCAGGTACGGTCCAGGGTACTTGGTAGGAAGGGTGCACTTCTGGACTCTCCCCAGTGAGCGAGTATAAGGCCTCCTTGTCTGTTTCTTCCTCTCTCTCTGAAGCTCCTGACCTGCTTGGAACTAGGCCTAGCTTCTGTACTCTTTCTCACTCTCTCACCTGTCTTCTTGGTGGTAAGAACTTTCCTCTGGCTACCACTATCCCTAGACGCTGGAGCCTTCGTAGTTCCAAGTTTTTAATATGGTTACAGCTTCAGGTTGACCAGGGGTCTAGAATCCCCTTGGACAGTGGCGGTCCTTTAATACCGTGCAGCTCACCTTGGATATCCCGGATCTTTTGACGTATCTCCCGTATCCAGTAGGGCTCTTTGTGGATTAATTCAGGTGTAGTCACTTCAGAGCTCCGGACTGCGGCCTCGAGAACAGGAAACTCTTTCTCCAGGACCCTGGCTTCGGCCCGACCTCCAGGAAGGCCAGATCAGGCTCCTTTAGAATTAATCTCAGGGAGGCATCCTTCAAGCCAGCAATCAGTTGGTCCCATAAAACTGTGTCTAATGGCCCTAGTCCTCGGTTCTCATCTCGAGCCTTCTTGACGATATGGGCCATCACTTCCTGCAATGCATTAACATATTGATTTATGGTCTCATTTTCCCCTTGGACCTGCTGAAACAGCCGCAGGCGTAAGTGCCCTAGGTATGTGGTGTCACCGCGCATGTCCTCTAATATTTTTATCGCGGTACATCACAATCTGCCGAGCCTCCCCATCAAGGGTTAGGAGAGCCAGCTCAGCCTGTGCGAGACGGGTCAGGGGATACATGCGTAGCATACTTCTCAGTCTTTCTACCCAGTTCCATAGCGACACGCTGCTGTTATGAACTGCTACAAACACTAAGGAAAGATAGGAAAACTGTCCCTACAATATGACTAAGCTGATTCCCTACGATGCAGCGGGGGACCTGTTCCTTGTGAACAGACCCGCCTAAGTCCTCGGCTAGTCTGAACGCAGACCTATAGATATAAGGGAGGGGTCCCAACAAGAACTAAGGACTGGGATATAGTTGGACACCTCCTAGCAGAAATGTAGCAGAGCAAGGACAAACAAACAAACAGAAGTACTAGTGGTCAAAAGACCAAGCAAACTACAGAGTAAGGTACAAGGCACCTGGCTAGCTTAAGAGTAAATGTAACACTGAAGTCCAGCAAGGCCAGGAGGGCGGAGCTGGATTAAATAGGTAAAAAGTCATGTGACCAGCAAAATAGAAAAAACTAACAGGAGGGCTCTAACAGTACCCCCTCCAGGCCCAGGTCTATCAGGAAACCTCCTGTGAAACGCTCCGACAAGTCTAGGAGCAGAGACATCATCCGCCCTTACCCAGGAGTTATCCTCGGGACCGAAACCTTTCCAAGCGACGAGATACTGCAATCTCCCTCTATGCCATCTATAATTAAGAATGCGAGAAATTTCATATTCACTGTCTTCCTCCACCGGAGGAACAGAGACAGTGGCGTCTCTATCAGAAACATCAGCTTTTTTCAATAAGGAAACATGAAACACCGCATTAATCTTCCAGGAGGTAGGGACCTCCAACCTAACAGCAGATTGGTTAACTACCTGAAGCACCTTAAACGGACCCACAAACTTCGGGCCCAATTTCTTAGAAGGAATCCTCAACCGCAGATTCCTAGAGGACAACCAAACCATGTCACCAACAGTAAACAAAACCTCTTGACGTTTCCTGTCGAAGTACCTCTTGGATTTTTTGTTAGCCTCTTGAAGGTTACGACGTACATCAGTCCAAACTCTCTCGAAATCACCGGAAAAATTCTCCTCCTCCGGTACAGCCAATATCAATTTGGAGAATGACCCAAATGACGGATGTCTCCCAGTACAACAAAAAAAAGGAGAACACCCAGCAGAAGAGGATGTATGGTTGTTAAGAGCAAATTCAGCCAGTGGCAGAAACTCAGACCACCCCTCTTGATTGTCACCCACAACGCAAAAACTGTTCAACATTCTGGTTCTTTCTTTCTTTCTGTCCATTAGACTCAGGATGATAACCAGATGAAAATGACAAATGGACTCCCAACCTGTCACAAAAGGCAAGCCAAAAACGAGCCACGAACTGAGGTCCCCTATCGGAAACAATGTCGGTAGGAACGCCATGGAGCCTGACAATTTCTTTAACAAAAGCCTTAGTGAGTGTCTTGGCGCAGGGCAGTTTGATGAAGGGAACCAAGTGACACATCTTGCTAAAACGGTCCACGACCACCCAGATAACAGTGAAACCCTCAGAGGCAGGAAGGTCAGTAATAAAATCCATAGCAAGATGCGTCCAAGGAGCACTAGGAAGCTCCAGAGGGCAAAGCAACCCCGCAGCAGGAGCATGTGAAGACTTAGATCTAGCACACACAGTACATTGAGGCACCCACTTAATGACTTCCTTCTGCCACCCAAGCCACCAAAAACTGCGACCTACAAGTCTCTTAGTCTCCGAAATTCCTGGATGACCTGCCAACCGAGACTCATGACACTCAACAAACAAATCTCTCCTAAAGTTCCTAGGCACAAACAACCTCCCATGGGGAGTGTTAGATGGGGTATCCTCCTGGGCTTTCAGAATCCCATCTTCCAAAACGGAGTCCAAAGCTGCTATCACAACACCTTCCTGTAAAATGCTCTCCTCCTCCTCCTTGGTACCAACCATGGGAGAAAAACTGCGAGATAAAGCATCAGCTTTTACATTCTTGGTACCCGGAATGTAAGTAACAGAAAAATTAAACCGCGAAAAAAAAGTGCCCACCTAGCTTGACGGGCATTCAAGCGCTTGGCAGCATCAAGATAGATCAGATTCTTATGATCAGTAAAAACCTGAAAGGGAAATTTAGCGCCATCCAAGAGATGACGCCAATGTTCAAATGCGAGTTTAATCGCCAGCAATTCCCGATTACCGACATCGTAATTAAGTTCGGTCTCAGAAAATTTTTTTGAAAAAAAAGCACAGGGATGTACTCCATCCTTGTTTTCTTGAGACAAAACAGCACCGATCCCCCACCGAAGAAGCATCAACCTCGACCAAAAAAGGGTTCGTCTCATCAGGCTGCATGAGGATGGGGGCAGAACTGAACCTCTCCTTGAGATACACAAAAGCTTCAATGGCCTCAGTAGTCCACTGGACCATATTCGCACCTTTCCTGGTGAGATCGGTCAGTGGCTTAACAATTATAGAAAAATTCTTAATGAATTTTCTGTAATAATTGGCGAAACCCAAAAATCTCTATATTGGTTTCAAACCAATAGGCCTAGGCCATTCCTGAACCGCCTGAACCTTCACCGGGTCCATCTCAAAGCCCTCGCTGGAGATAATGTAGCCCATAAAACTAATTCTCTGCACAGCAAACTCACATTTCTCCAGTTTAGCAAAAAGTGAATTGTCGCTTAACAACTGCAATACCTCACGTACGCTCTGCCAATGAGACTCCAGATCCGGCGCAAAAATCAAAATGTCATCCAAATACACAACCACATTCTTACCGATCAACGGTCTTAGGATGTCATTAATAAGGTTCTGAAAAAATGCTGGTGCGTTGGTAAGACCAAAGGGCATAACCAGATTCTCAAAATGACCCACTGGAGTGTTAAAAGCAGTTTTCCACTCATCACCTTCCTACAAACGTAACAAATTGTATGCCCCCCGGAGATCAATCTTAGAGAACCACTTGGCCCCCACTAACTGGTTGAACAAGTCAAGAATTAATGGCAGTGGGTAGGAATTGCGTACTGTAATTTTATTAATTTCACGAAAGTCCAGACATGGACGTAAACCGCCGTCCTTTTTTTTTACAAAAAAGAATCCAACAGCCACAGGTGACTTAGAAGGTCTAATGTGACCGGCGGCCAAGCTTGTCTGTATGTATTCCTCCAAGGCCTTTCTCTCAGGGATAGTAAGATTAAATAAGCGACTCTTGGGAAAAGTTGCTCCAGGGACAAACTCAATAGTACAATCATAGTCCCTATGAGGAGGCAAAACTTGCGACTCCTCCTCAGAAAAAACCTTCCAAAAATCCCGAATAGGTACAGGTAATTCCCCTCTTTCCACAGCAGCAATGTGACCGTTGCAACATCTATCATAACACTTAGGACTTCAAGACTTAATTTCAATGGTAGACCAGTCCAGAACAGGATTGTGCAATTTTAAACAAGGTAACCCCAAAACCACTGGAGCAGGCAAATTATTTAATACCGCCAAATCCAAATTCTCTTGGTGGATACCATTAATGGTGAGGGGAAATTCAAAAACCTTGTGAGTAATACCTTTCAAGGGAGAGCCATCAACAGCAACCACAGAAATAGGAGATGACAAAAGTTTGGATTCTAATTTAAATTTTTCCAAAAAACCCTCATCAATCACATTGAGTGTAGAACCACAATCCACAAATACCCGAAATTCAATCAACTCCTCCTGGAATGAGGTGCTTCCAGAAAGAAATACTCCTTTTGAGTTTAAACAAGCTATGCGGGCGTAACTGGCCTCTTTTTTTTTTTCTTTGTTCAAACGAAGCACACAGTTCTTAATAAAGTGGTCAGATTTACCGCAATAAAAACACAATCCTTTAGCAAACCTGCGGTCTTTTTCCTGAGAGTGGGATGACATCGCCCCAATCTCCATTGGTTCTCCACCCTCCGAACAGACCCTCTGAAAACTAGGAGCTGCCATAGCAGTAGATTTATCTTCATTACTCCTAGCACGCAGTCTCCTGTCCACACGTATGGCTAATTGCATTGCCTCCTGCAAGGTTCCAGGTTTTGGGAAGGCAATCAGCAGATCCTTAACCCTTTCACCTAGACCATCAAGAAACAAACATTTTAATGCTGAGTCATTCCATTCCACTTCAGCCGACCATCTTCTGAAGTATGTACAATAATTTTCCACATCACCTGATTCCTGCTTCAAACGTCTTAATTCAGTTTTAGCAGATGAGACTCGATCAGGATCATCATACAACAACCCCATAGCAGAAAAAAAATCTTCCACAGATCTAAAACACGAATCATTAGGGTGTAGAGAAAAGGCCCATCCCTGTGGTTCTTTGCGCAAAAGTGGCATTATAAACCCAATGCGCTGTGATTCATTCCCCGAGGATCTGGGTCTTAAATGAAAATATAATAAACAAGCATTTTTAAAGGAAAAAAAATCTTACCGTTTACCATAAAAAAAATCTGGCAGTCCTAACTTCGGTTCGACAAAATGCGCTCCAGGACAGCTACTCACGTGTTGCTGGAGCTCGGCCACCTCCAAAGACAGTCCCTGCAGGCGTTGAGCCAACTCCTGAACCGACACCATGCTGAAATCAGGATTTCTTTCCTTAGAGTGTTTTATTTTTGGGCTGGACTTACTGTTATGAACTACTACAAACACTAAGAAAAGATAGGAAAACTGTCCCTACAATAGGACTAAGCTGATTCCCTACGATGCAGCGGGGGACCTGTTCCTTGTGAACAGACCCGCCTAAGTCCTCGGCTAGTCTGAACGCAGACCTATAGATATAAGTGAGGGGTCCCTACAAGAACTAAGGACTGGGATATAGTTGGACACCTCCTAGCAGAAATGTAGCAGAGCAAGGACAAACAAACAAACAGAAGTACTAGTGGTCAAAAGACCAAGCAAACTACAGAGTAAGGTACAAGGCACCTGGCTAGCTTAAGAGTAAATGTAACACTGAAGTCCAGCAAGGCCAGGAGGGCGGAGCTGGATTAAATAGGCAAAAAGTCATGTGACCAGCAAAACCGAAAAAACTAACAGGAGGGTTCTAACAGCTGCTCCCTGGAGGTAGGTGGCTGAGCATCACTCCAAGGGTATATGTTCCCTGCTGGACTCAGCCGCCATCTCTGTATCTGAATGTTGCATCCTGCAGACTACGCCAAATGTAGCACAGGTGCCGGAATGCAACAAACAGAGATACAAGATGGGAACTGTCAGGGATATATAAAAACAATTCCTCCGCCACTGCAGGCGTGTCTCTCTTGTCGCAGTCCTCTCTCAGCTCTTCTCAGCTTGACCGTCGACGGTAGTTTCTCACGCTTGGGGTAAGGGGATACAGACCTCGGCTCTTGACAGACGGTGTTGGATCTCAGGAACTCACTCTGTGTGGGGCCCAGGTCCTGACTCTGGGCCACACGTGCAGGGCTCAGGGCGCTTTTGTGGAGAGTCCAGAACTTCTCAGGTGGCGTCTGACTCTGATGCACCGCGCTGGGATCTGCTTTCCCTCTGGAACACGTCTGCTCCACTCTGCAGCCTGGCACCAAATCTCTCTCTGTCTTGGCACGCTGGACTTTTATAGCCAGGAAATCCTTCTCGGAGGTCAACTGATCAGGTGCAGCATCTGAATCTCTTCTCCATCCAACTCTTCTGATATAACTTGGTTCCGCCTTATTTCGTCTGGCCAGCAGATGGCAACCTTTCCTCATCTCTGGCACATCCTGTAAGAATCCTCCTTTATTGCATTCTACTACATATGCCCAGACAGTCTGCACCGCGAATGCAGACACAGTGAACCCCCACTGTGCCGGGTACATGTCAACGGGTATCCGACGAAGGACCTCTTGGACTCGGGGAGCCTGGTGACACTTATCCATGCGTCATTGGTTGCTGAGGACAGCCCAAATGGTCAGAAAGTCAGAGTTGTTTGTATACATGGTGACCTCCGAGAGTACCCGACAGCGGAGGTTACTTATTCCATCCCGTGTGAAGAGATGAAATGTGGTGGGAGTGGTGAAGACCCTTCCTTATGGGACTGTGTTGGGAAGAGACATGCCTCTGTTCTGGTCACTGTGGGAGAACAAAATTAACCCTCCCAGAGTAAATGTCATTCCGGGCGAAGAACCCGAAGATCCCGAGTCAGGGATACCTGCCGTTGGGGCCGCTAACCTAGGGACAGAGTGTAACCCTGATAGGTTTCCCCTAGAGGTATTGTCAGGAGAGGTCGAGGAGACCCCGTCGATCCCAGAGCTGTAAGCGTCCCTTGGTATGTTTGGGACAGCTCAGCTCTAGGATCCCACTCTAACCTGGGCACGAGAAAGGGTGATAGAAATAAATGGGGTGCCTCAGGAACCGGGTGCAGAGGTGGTTTTTCCCTGCATGGCTGTCAACCAGGATTTGTTATATAGGATTGATAAAATCCGGGATGAAGTGATGGAACAGCTGGTAGTGCCACAATCATATCGTCGGGCTAGAGATGACCCACACACACATGCTGGCTGGTGGTCGTTTCATGCAGCCTTATATTTATATCCTTATTTATTCTAAAGGTGGCTGAACCATATACTACACTTAGGGGTAAACATAAGGCTATGGATGTGCTTGATACTCAAGAATCGTTTACTGTAAGCCTTTTGTCTATTGCGTTACACCCTTACATAGTAATTCTAACCAGATCGTTAGACTGGCACTAGTGTTGAGCGAGCATGCTCGACACTGCTCGGTAGTCGCCCGAGCATCACGCTACTCGGGATGTTCGGCGAGCACCGAGCAGTTCAGGGTTACTCGGGCGGGAGCTCGGGTCTCCGCCCTGCATGTTTGGCGTTCTTTACAGAGCCAATGAACATGCAGGGATTGCCAGCCAGTCACTGTAATGCCGCAGCCATGTTGTTTATGGGCATTACAGTGATTGGCTGGCCGCACGGCGTCACCTCGAGTATTTAAAACCGGGTGCCGCCATCTTGGAAACCGTCGCTCCGGATCAGACAGTGTACGGACAGCGCTGATGATTTAGGGAGAGATATATACTGCAAAATAGTTAGTGTAGGGTCTGTAAAGGCTGCCAGATCAAACAAACAGTCATTCTCAGGACTAATATCCATCCCAGATATCAGGCAGGCAGGCAGTATAGGAGACGAATTGTTTATACCAGCAAACGCTGCATTACAGTCCTGTGTGCTCCTGTTGCTGAAATTGCTGGACTTAGCTCCAGGTCTCGGGGGCCAGTAAAAATCTTTTTTTTTTCATCTAAATCCTCTTTTTTTTCCCTCCTTCACACTGTACAAATACCCGTCTTATTAACCTTTTGGTGTCCCCCTCCCCCCAAAAAAAAGTGTGTCTCTGATTTTTCAGACGCAAATATATCTGTTGAAAATAGTCTGATGTAGGTCAGAGAAATAGAAGTGTGGTTTTGCAGTTCCATTGGCCATTTGTATCTAAAAAAAAACAGTTTAGTGTGTCGCTCACTGTTCAGCCGCAAATATATATTTTTAAAAAAGTCTGGTATACACCAGTAAAATATAACTGTGGTTTTGCTGTTCCATGGTAAAAAATCTCTATTATCCTGCTTTTGGCATTTTTTGCCATAAAAAAAAAAATAATAGTGTCTCCCTGATTTTTCAGACACAAATATATCTGTTGAAAATAGTCTGGTGTAGGCCAGAAAGACAGAAGTGTGCTTTTGCTGTTCCACGGTAAAAAATCTCTATTATCCTGCTTTTGGCATTTTTTGCCGTAAAAAATAAATAATAGTGTCTCCTGATTGTTTAGACACAAATATATCTGTTGAAAATAGTCTGGTGTAGGCCCGAGAAATACAAGTGTGGTTTTGCATTTCCACGTGTGAAATCTCTGCATTATCCTGCTTTTGGCATTTTTTGCCGTAAAAAATAAATAAGAGTGTCTCCTGATTGTTCAGACACAAATATATCTGTTGAAAATAGTCTGATGTAGGCCCGAGAAATACAAGTGTGGTTTTGCAGTTCCACAGGTCAAATCTCTGTATTATCCTGCTTTTCACAATTTTTGCCGTAAAAAATAAATAATAGTGTCTCCTGATTGTTCAGACACAAATATATCTGTTGAAAATAGTCTGGTGTAGGCCCGAGAAATACAAGTGTGGTTTTGCAGTTCCACGGTTCAAACCTCTGTATTATCCACTTTTGGGCCATTTGTATCTAAAAAAAACAGTTTGAGTGTGTCTCTCACTGTTCAGCCGCAAATATATATATTTAAAAAAAGTCTGGTATACACCAGTAAATTATAACTGTGGTTTTGCTGTTCCACGGTAAGAAATCTCTATTATTCAGCTTTTGGTATTTTTTCCGTAAAGAAAAACAGTAATAGTTTCTCCCTGATAGTGCGAGTGTAAGCTATTTTACTTCCTTTACAATGGGCAAGGCACGTGGCAAGGGACGTGGAAGTGGACGTTCTTGTGATGGTGCGTGCAGAGGACGGTGAAAATGTGCCACAACCAACAGCCACATCTTCTCGCTCCCACTTCTTGACCGAAGCACAGAACAACACCAGTATTGCGAACTGATCAGTGTGAACAGGTTATTAATTGGATAGCAGATAATACTTCCAGTTACCTGGGCACCACCACCTCCGGCCTGTCTTCCACACGGTCGACTCTTAGTAGCCGTGAGTCACGACCGCATACTCCTCCTCACCCTGATGCTCCTTCCTCCCACCATGCCGAGTGTCGTCAGACAGCAACTGATCCCACACTTGGACACTCTGAAGAGCTGTTCACTGGTCCATTTCCAGATTTGTGCTCCTCGCCTGCTCCGCTTGAAGTGGTGGAAGAGGAGATCCCATGTAGCGATGCCCAAATATTTGAACAGCCACAGCCCCAGGAAGTCAATGCTGGCAATTTGTCACAAGAGGTGGATGATGACGAGACATAATTGCCAGCAAGTGAGGAGGAGGATCGTGGTGCGCAAGTGGAAGAGGAGGAGGTGGTGGATGATCTAGTAACTGACCCAACGTGGCAGGAGGACATGCAGAGTGAGGCCAGCAGCACACAGGGTGAGGGAGGCAGAGTACCCCAACAGGCAGGAAGAAGCAGTGTGGTGGCCGCAGACAGAAGGCGGGCAACCGTTCCCCGTAACACCAACACGAGGAACGTTGCCAGCACAACCGGTAGGTCTTCCACAGTCTAGAATTTTTTTAAAGTCTCTGCTGATAACCCCAAAAAGGCCATTTGTACCACCTGCCATGCCAGCATCAGCAGGGGTGACAAAACTACCAGCCTGACCACCACCAGCATGATCAGGCACATGGCAGCAAAGCACCCGACTTTGTGGGGCCAACCCCAGGGTCCACGACCAGTGTCAGCGGGTGTCACCACTGCTTCTTCCGCTGTTGTGCGTGCAATAGAATCCCCTGTTGTGTGTGCAAGGCAATCCCCTGTCCATACTGCATGCAAAGATGCCCCCTCCTCTCAGTCTTCACTTGTTATGGCAGTTTCTTAAGAAACAGTATCAACATCCACGTCCACGTCCCACCGCAGCGTTCAATTGTCCATATCCCAGACCTTTGAACCAAAGCTTAAATTCGCAGTTAACGCCCCACAGGACACAGTCCTAAATTCGCACATTTCACGACTGCTTGCATTGAAAATGCTGCCTTTTAGGCTGGTGGAGACAGAATTCTTCCGCAACCTTATGGCGGTGGCAGTCCCTCGGTACTCGGTCCCCAGCTGACACTATTTTGCCAGGTGTGCCATCCCCGCACTACACAAGCACGTGTCCCAAAACATCTGCTGTGCCCTCAACAACGCGGTTACTGGGAGTGTCCACCTGACAATAGACACGTGGACAAGTACTTGTGGCCAGGGACGGTACATCTCCCTGACGGCACACTGGGTAAACATAGTGGAAGCCGGGACCCAGTCGGACCTTGGGACGAAATACATCCTCCCCACACCGAGGCCCTATGTCAGTCAGAGTTGCCCCCACAGTGTACAGCTCCTGCGCATCATCCTCCTCCTCCTCATCATGTTCAGTCTCCATCTCAGATATCAACACGTCAGTTACAAGCTGCAAGCACTGCAGTACTGCCTCCACCAAGCAGCAACAGGCTGTGCTGAAACTCATAAGCTTAGGTGAGAAACCTCACACTGCTTGAGAGTTGTGGACAGCTGTGAAAGAGCAGGCAGATCTGTGGCTGAGACCGCTGAACCTACATCCAGGCATGGTCGTGTGTGACAATGGCCGTAACCTGCTGGCGGCTCTGAGGCGAGGCGAGATCACACACATACCATGCCTGGCTCATGTGCTTAACCTCGTGGTTCAGCGGTTTCTTAAATCGTACCCCGAGTTGCCAGATCTGCTCGTCAAAGTACACCGCCTGTCAGCTCATTTTCGCAAGTCGGCTACAGCTTCCGCCGCCCTTGCTGTGTTGCAGCAGCGTTTGCAGCTTCCGTCACACCGACTGGTGTGTGATGTCTTCACACGTTGGAACTCTACCCTCCACATGTTGCAAAGGATTTGTGAGCAGAAGAGAGCAGTTGTGGAGTACCAGCTGCAACAAGACCGTCGATATTCCGGTCAGACTCCACACATAAGACCTCAGGAGTGGACCTGGATGTCTGACATCTAGACCATCTTGACAAATTTTGAGGAGTCCACCCAGATGGTGAGTGGCGATGACGCCATCATTAGCATCAGCATTCCACTGGTCTGTCTTTTGCAACGCTCTCTGCAGAGAATTAAAGAGGAGGCATTGCTGCCAGAGTATGATGAGATGGATCAAGAAGCGGAAGCGGTCGATTACACGCAGCCCAGCCTCATCTCATCCCAACGTGCATTGGCAGACAATGAGGGAGAGGAGGAGGAGGAGGAGGAAGAACAGGTGCTTGTATGGTGCGCTGTAGACGGTAGTACCTGTACAACTGTCATACCGTCGGTTCAGCATGGGTGGCCTGAGGACAGGGGGGAGGAGGAGGAGAGCATGGTCAGTCGTCATCTTGGTGAGGACACGGAAGTCTTTCCCGTTACCAGTCTGGCACGCATGGCTGACTTTATGTTACGCTGCCTTAACCGTAACCCTCGCGTTGTCAAAATGTTGGGTGACAGTCATTACTGGTTGGTGACACTTTTAGACCCCCGCTACAAGGAGAACTTTCACTCTCTTATTCCTGAGGTGGAGAGGTCTACAAAAATGGGGCAGTACCAGAAGGCCCTTGCTGCGGAACTGTTAAAAAAGTTCCCATCTGAACACGCTAGCGGCAGAGGTCACAGTTCGTTGACCAACCAAGGCGTACAAGCGAGAGAGAGGCAACTCCAATCCAGCAGAGGCAGGGGAACGCTGTCAACGTTCTGGGACAGTTTTCTGAGACCCGCCCAGCTTACAGGCCCTGAGGCGCGGGGTTCTCTCACAAGGAGTGGAAAGGTTCAAAAGATGGTGAGGGAGTACCTTGCTGACCGTACCAGAGTCCTCCGTGATTCCTCTGTGCCTTTTAATTATTGGGTATCCAAGCTGGACACTTGGAATGAACTCGCTCTCTACACCTTGGAGGTCCTGGCCTGCCCTGCCGCTAGCGTGTTATCGGAGCCTGTTTTTAGTGCCGCTGGGGGAACTATAACTGATAAGCGCACTCGCCTGTCAGCTGATAATGCTGACAAGCTGACCCTTATCAAAATGAATAAGGGCTGGATTGGGCCAGACTTCTCATCACAGCAGAGTAACATAAAGTAAAATCCACTGTGTTTTTTGGGGAGGTGTATTCACATGCACCGCTTCACACCCACACATGGGTATACGCTTCCTCATTTCGGCTGTTTTATGTTCTTTTCCTTATCCTCAGCCTCCACCACCACTATACAATCAGGGTGACCGTGTTGCCATTATTGAAAGTTCCTCCGTCCTTATTTTTGTCAGCTTTTGATTGGAAGGCATAGGCAAAGACTGTGGGAGACACACTCCCCAAAAATGGGAATAATATTTTTAAGATGCTGTACTGCATGGCTCTTGTAAGGGGCATTAAAAGAGTCTTGTTAAGCTACTGCGACCTCCACCACTTTTCCGAGGGGCATTAAAAGCATCATGTTAAGCTACTGCGACCTCCACCACTTTTCCGAGGAGCATTTAAAGCGTCTTGTTAAGCTACTGGGATCTCCACGTCTCTTCTGAGGGGCATTAAAAGCGTTTTGTTAAGCTACTGGGACCTCCACGTCTCTTCTGAAGGGCATTAAAAGCATCTTGTTAAGCTACTGCGACCTCCACCACTTTTCCGAGGGGCATTAAAAGCGTCTTGTTAAGCTGCTGGGATCTCCACGTCTCTTCAGAGGGGCATTAAAACCATCTTGTTAAGCTACTGCGACCTCCACGTCTCTTCTGAGCGGAATTAAAAGCGTCTTGTTAAGCTACTGGGACCTCCACGTCTCTTCTGAGGGGCATTAAAACAGTCTTGTTAAGCTACTGTGACCTCCACGTCTCTTCTGAGGGGCAATAAAAGCATCTTGTTAAGCTACTGGGACCTCCACGTCTCTTCTGAGGGGCATTAAATGCGTCTTGTTAAGCTACTGCGACCTCCACCACTTTTCCGAGGGGCATTAAAAGCGTCTTGTTAAGCTACTGGGACCTCCACGTCTCTTCTGAGGGGAATTAAAAGTGTCTTGTTAAGCTACTGCGACCTCCACGTCTCTTCTGAGCGGCATTAAAAGCGTCTTGTTAAGCTACTGGGACCTCCATGTCTCTTCTGAGGGGCATTAAAAGCATCTTGTTAAGCTACTGGGACCTCCACGTCTCTTCTGAGGGGCATAAAAAGCATCTTGTTAAGCTACTGGGACCTCTACGTCTCTTCTGAGGGGCATAAAAAGCATCTTGTTAAGCCACTGGGACCTCCACGTCTTTTCCGAGGGGCATTAAAACCGTCTTGTTAAGCTACTGGGACCTCCACGTCTCTTCTGAGGGGCATTAAAAGCATCTTGTTATGCTACTGGGACCTCCACGTCTCTTCTGAGGGGCATTAAAAGCGTCTTGTTAAGCTACTGGCACCTCCACCACTTTTCCGAGGGGCATTAAAATCGTCTTGTTAAGCTACTGGGACCTCCACGTCTCTTCTGAGGGGCATTAAAAGCGTCTTCTTAACCACTCTAAACTCCACAGCTCTTCCAAGGGGCATTGCAATGTTGTTTTTAATTAACTCTAACCTCCACAACTCTTCGAACGGGCATTGCATTTCTTCCTAATTTTTGGCAGCTTTTGCTTGGAAGGCATAAGCAAAGACTATGGGAGACCCACTCCCCAGTCATGGGAATAATGTGTGTAATATGCTGTACTGCATGGCTCTTGTAAGGGGCATTACAAGTTCCTTCGTCCTAATTTTTGGCAGCTTTTGCTTGGAAGGCATAAGCAAATACTATGTGAGACCCACTCCGCAATCATGGGAATAATGTTTGTAACATGCTGTACTGCATGGCTCTTGTAAGGGGCATTACAAGTTCCTACGTCCTAATTTTTGGCAACTTTTGCTTGGAAGGCATAAGCAAATACTAAGGGAGACTCACTCCCCAATAATGGGAATAATGTTTGTAATATGCTGCACTGCATGGCTCTTGTAAGGGGCATTGCAAGTTACTCCGTCCTAATTTTTGGCAGCTATTGCTTGGAAGCCATAAGCAAAGACTATGGGAGACACACTCCCCAATAATGAGAATAATGTTTGTAATATGCTGTACTGCATGGCTCTTTTAAGGGGCATTGCAAGTTCCTCCGTCCTAATTGTTGGCAGCTTTTGCTTGGAAAGCATAAGCAAAGACTATGGGAGACACACTCCCCAATAATGGGAATAATGTTTTTAAGATGCTGTACTGTATGGCTCTTGTAAGGGGCATTAAAACCGTCTTGTTAAGCTACTGCGACCTCCACCACTTTTCCGAGGGGCATTAAAACCGTCTTGTTAAGCTACTGGGACCTCCACGTCTTTTCCAAGGAGCATTAAAACTGTCTTGTTAATCTACTGGGACCTCCACGTCTCTACTGAGGGGCATTAAAAGTGTCTTGTTAAGCTATCTAGACCTCCACGTCTCTTCTGAGGGGCATTAAAACCATCTTGTTAAGCTACTGCGACCTCCACTTCTCTTCTGAGGGGCATTAAAAGCATCTTGTTAAGCTACTGGGACCTCCACGTCTCTTCTGAGGGGCATAAAAAGCATCTTGTTAAGCTACTGGGACCTCTACGTCTCTTCTGAGGGGCATTAAAAGCGTCTTGTTAAGCCACTGGGACCTCCACGTCTTTTCCGAGGGGCATTAAAACCGTCTTGTTAAGCTACTGGGACCTCCACGTCTCTACTGAGGGGCATTAAAAGTGTCTTGTTAAGCTATCTAGACCTCCACGTCTCTTCTGAGGGGCATTAAAACTGTCTTGTTAAGCTACTGCGACCTCCACATCTCTTCTGAGGGGTATTAAAAGCGTCTTGTTAAGCTACTGGGACCTCCACGTCTCTTCTGAGGGGCATAAAAAGCATCTTGGTAAGCTACTGGGACCTCTACGTCTCTTCTGAGGGGCATTAAAAGCGTCTTGTTAAGCCACTGGGACCTCCACGTCTTTTCCGAGGGGCATTAAAACCGTCTTGTTAAGCTACTGGGACCTCCACGTCTCTTCTGAGGGGCATTAAAAGCGTCTTCTTAAACCACTCTGAACTCCACAGCTCTTCCAAGGGGCATTGAAATGTTGTTTTTAATTAACTCTAACCTCCACGACTCTTCGAACGGGCATTGCATTTCCTCCTAATTTTTGGCAGCTTTTGCTTGGAAGGCATAAGCAAAGACTATGGGAGACCCACTCCGCAATCATGAGAATAATGTTTGTAATATGCTGTACTGCATGGCTCTTGTAAAGGGCATTGCAAGTTCCTCTGTCCTAATTTTTGGCAGCTTTTGCTTGGAAGGCATAAGCAAATACTATGGGAGACCCACTCCGCAATGATGGGAATAATGTTTGTAATCTGCTGTACTGCATGGCTCTTGTAAGGGGCATTGCAAGTTCCTCCGTCCTAATTTTTGGCAACTTTTGCTTGGAAGGCATAAGCAAAAACTTAAGGGAGACCCACTCCCCAATCATGGGAATAATGTTTGTAATATGCTGTACTGCATGGCTCTTGTAAGGGGCATTGCAAGTTCCTCCGTCCTAATTTTTGGCAGCTTTTGCTTGGAAGGCATAAGCAAAGACTATGGGAGACACACTCCCCAATAATGAGAATAATGTTTGTAATATGCTGTACTGCATGGCTCTTGTAAGGGGCATTGCAAGTTCCTCCATCCTAATTTTTGGCTGCTTTTGCTTGGAAAGCATAAGCAAATACTATGAGAGACACACTCCCCAATAATGGGAATAATGTTTTTAAGATGCTGTACTGTATGGCTCTTGTAAGGGGCATTAAAACCGTCTTGTTAAGCTACTGCGACCTCCACCACTTTTCCGAGGGGCATTAAAACCGTCTTGTTAAGCTACTGGGACCTCCACGTCTTTTCCGATGGGCATTAAAACTGTCCTGTTAAGCTACTGTGACCTCCATGTCTCTTCAAAGGGGCATTAAAAGCGTCTTCTTAAGCCACTCTGAACTCCACAGCTCTTCCAAGGGGCATTGAAATGTTGTTTTTAATTACCTCTAACCTCCACGACTCTTCCAACGGGCATTACATTTTCTCCTAATTTTAGTCAGCTTTTGCTTTTCAATGCAAAGGCGAAAACTAAGGGAGACCCACTCCCCAATAATGGGTAGAAGGTTTTTAGTACGCTGTAATCCACGTCTGTTTCAAGGGGCATTGCAGTTCCTCATAATTTTTGGAAAGCGTTCCATTCACTGCTTAGGCCAATAGTGTACAGCAGACCCAGCTGCTATAAATGGAAAAAACGGTTTAGTTAAGGCCCTCTGACCTACATGTCATTTCTAAGGGGCATTGGAGTGCCTCAAAATTTTTGTTAGGCATTGCACTCACTGTATGCCCTATAACTTTGTAGCCGAACCGCTCCTTTTGTTACAGAACATATCCTACAAGACGTATGTGGTTGACTGGCCTGATATTGATCTGAATGGTCCCTGCTCCTCCTGCTCTTTCTCCTTTGCAACTACCTCATCCATCATTTATCACCTGAAGCTTTGTTTTAACGGGAGTCATAGAACTGGGATAGTAGCAGGAAAACATCCAGCAATCCTCGGAGGAGGTAGGATATGCGCCAAAACACTGACCACCTCAGGCCTAGCCGCTACTACATACATGCGCTTGCATTCCAAGAAAACAAAGCAGATCCTAACTTCTATCATCATCATAATGGTCCTCACCTTGGCCCTCTCAACTCCCCTGATGGAGAAGCTAGGGCCCACCGGAGGAGTCTGGTTCTCTGGTGGGCTCATCCAATGCTGCCCTAAAGCAGGCTGGGCTAAGAAAAGTGTGTGGGGGGAAGTTGACAGGAGAAATAGGGGCGGCTGGGGACCGTTTATGGACACCCGGCTGCCCCCAGGCTGCTGGGGACCGTGTGTGGACACCCGGCCGTGGGGCGGCTGGGGACCGAGTATGGACACACGGCCGCCCCCTGGCGGCTGGGGACCGAGTGTGGATACCAGAAAGCCAACGCAGCCATGACGTGGTGGCCAGATTCCGCCTCCACATGCCTAAAAGGCCCAATTTCACATGCAAGCAAGCAAGCAGTATGGTATTGCAGCCTGGGGGTGGGTGGGTGGTTGGCTGCATATTTGCGCTTGCATTGCAAGGAATGGGGAGGTACAATTGAACACGGCCCTGGAACAAGAACTTGCACGGGGATAGTTGCAAGTCTGCATCTTCTGATGCGGCAAGGATGACTTCTGATGGGCACACTTTTAGGTAGTGACCTGGTGTCAGAGATGCTTCAAAGGGTCTTCCCCATGCTGTTCCCATGTCTTTTCAGCACTGTATGTATGTGTCACACAGCACATTGCCAGATAAGGTTGTAAAATGTTAAAATTACATTTCCCGGTGAATGCATTTGTCACGGTTGAAAGCAATACAAAAGTGCAAAAACACATAAAAAAATGATACTTGTGAACATAGCCCAAGGTGTGGAGGAGTATTTTTTTGGGGGGTTATTTATTTTACCTTATACACAAGTCTTTATCCTGGAAAGGAAGTTCCTTAACATATTTCACAGGAAAGCCCTTTCAGTTTAGTTTTTGAACGTTTTATTGTGAGCCCTTAACAGTGGCTTAATACCTCTGACCACATTGTTGACAGCAGTGACCTGGGGGTCAGAAATGCTTCCTGGGGTGATCCCCATGCTGTCCCCATGTCATTTGAGCACTGTCACTATCGTTTTGGGCACTTGTTAGGCTTTTAAAAGACTGCCGGGGGTGCCGCCGCAAAAATGCTCGTGTCTCCCATAGACTAACATAGACTAACATTGGGCTCGTTGCTCGGGTCGAGCACCTGAGTATCACGGCGAGCTTGGCCCAAGCTTCGAGCACCCAAGCATTTTAGTGCTCGCTCAACACTAATAATAACTGCTCCATCAAGTTGAGGCCAGTCCGCAGGGAAATCTCCTAGAACTGTGTGAAGCACATCTTCCTTGGGTTCTTCCGGTGCTATAGGAGGTACTGCTTCCTCCGTTGTCTTCAGTAGACCTGGACACACTTTCAAGTGGTCTCTTGAGACTGTTGCGGTTGTCTTACCTCCATCCTTACTGATCAGGCAGGTTTTACTGTTGTCAAATCTGGAGTTTAGCACAGTGTAGGGCTCTCTTTCCCACTGGTCATCGAGCTTGTGACCTCTTCTTTTCCGCTTTAGCACTATCTCTCCAGGTGCCAAGGATTCTGCTGGTGCATGTTTGTTATACTGCTCTTCCTGTCTTTCCCTCACCTTGTTTAGACTGTCTTCGACACAGGCCTGTACCTTCCTGTATTGCTCTTGCCGACTTGTGTCCCAATCTTCAGTGGAAGTATCTGCAGCAGGTTCTACCACTCTGAGCTCCAGGTCCATGGGCAATTTTCCAGGTCTTGCTCTCATAAGGTACGCTGAGGTACAATTTGGAGAACTCACGGGTATGTGGTTATACAAGCCCACCAGGTCAGGTAGCTTTTCTGGCCTCTGGTTCATTTCTTCCAAAGGTAGGGTTTTCAAAAGGCCTATAACGATGTTGTTCATTTTCTCTCACATACTGTTGGTTTGCTATGGCGTAGTCCAGATCTTCTTGCATCCATACACGTGGCAGAATTCCTTGAATAGCTCAGCTTCGAAAGCAGGGCCTTGATCTGTGAGCACCTTTTCCAGATATCCATGGCGTCTGCAGAAGTAGGCTTGAATCGTTCTTGCTGCTGTTTCTGCTGTCAGATCCTTGACGGGGGCTACCACCAGGAACCGGAAATAGTGATCCACCATGGTCAGGGCATAGGAGTAGCCTGATCTGCTGGGTGACAGTTTGACGTGATCCAAAGCGACAATCTCCAGGGGTTGGGTTGTTTTGATGGACTGCAAGGGTGCTTTCTGGCTGCTGTAGTCTTTCCTTCTGAGGCTACAGGGTCCACAATTCCGGCACCACCTTTCTATGGAGCTCCGCATTCCAACCCAATAGAACCGGTCCTTCAGCAGGGTTTCCAGCTTCTTCCAGCCAAAATGACCTGCTTGGTCGTGGTAGGCCTCTAACACCATCTGTCCTGGGTACAACAATCTGCCACACCATTTCATGGGTCTTGGGGTTGACATACCTTCTGCACAGCTTCTCTCTGTAGATGAACAGCCAGCATCTCTCATTCCACAGGTTTTTGGCTTGTGGGGGAGCATCCTTCTCCAGGTGAGAACTTTCTTGGGTTATCAGTCTTTTGATGAGGCTGACAACTGGGTCACTGTCCTGGGTCTCCTTCCAGCTGTGATGAGGTAGAGGGTTTGGCGTCCTACCATGACATCTTCTGGAGGCGTGTTGCTCGTGGACTACTCGGCTTCTGTGGAAGGCAGGTAATTCAACTTCTTCTAGGTCATCCACTTCATCCTCAGTGTCTGACTGGTGGGGAATCCTTGACAGGGCATTGGCATTGGTGTTCTTGTAACCTGCTCGGTATTTGATTGTGAACTGATAATTTGACAGTCTGGCCACCCAACGCTGTTCCATGGCTCCCAACCTGGCTGCCTCCAGGTGTGTCAAGGGATTATTGTCGGTAAAGGCTGTGAATTTAGTTGAGGCTAGGTAATGCTTGAATCTTTCGGTGATAGCCCAGACCAAGGCCAGGAACTACAGCTTGAAGGAGCTGTAATTCTCTGGGTTCCTTTCAGTAGGGCGAAGCTTCTTACTGGCATACGCAATTACCTTTTCTCTGCCATTTTGCTTCTGGGACAACACAGTTCCCAGTCCTTCGTTGCTGGCGTCGGTGTACAGCAGGAAAGGCTGGCTGTAGTCAGAGCAAGCCAGGATTTCTTCACCAGTTAGGACTTCCTTCATTGATGCAAAGGACTCAGTCTGCTCTTTGCCCCACTGGAATGGGGGACTTTTTCCTCTTTTGGACTGTCCTACCAAGAGATCTTGTAGAGGTGCTACCTTTTTGGTATAGTCCTTCATGAACCTCCTGTAGTACCCGACCAGTCCCAGGAATTGCCGTACTTCTTTGATGTTTCTCGGTTCAGGCCACTTCTGGATGGCAGTGACCTTCTCCGGGTCTGGTGCTACTCCCTCTGAGCTGACTACGTGTCCCAGGTACTGAACCATCTGTTTGAGCAGGTGGCACTTGGAAGGTTTTAGTTTCATCCCATATCGGGACAATGCTTCAAATACCTCCGCCAGGTGATTCAGATGGTCTTCATACGTCCCCGAGTACACGATAACGTCATCCAGGTACACCAGCACTGTCTGAAAGTTCTGGTTTCCCAAGCAACACTCCATCAACCTCTGGAAAGTTCCGGGTGCGTTGCAGAGTCCAAACGGCATACTGTTGAATTCGCACAGTCCCATCGAGATGGTGAAGGCTGTCTTCTCCCGGTCTTCCTCAGCAACAGAGACTTGCCAGTACCAGCTAGTGAGATCCAATGTAGAGAAGTAATTGGCAGATTTTAGTGCAGCCAGGGATTCCTCTATACGGGGCAAAGGGTATGCATCTTTATGTGTTATTCGATTAATTTGTCTATAATCTACACACATCCTCATGCTACCGTCCTTTTTCCTGACCAGGACCAGGGGAGCTGCCCAGTGTTAGAACTCTCCTGTTAGTTTTTTTCTATCTTGCTGGTCACATGACGTTTTTTGCCTATTTAATCCTGCTCCGCCCTCTCGGCCTTGCTGGACTTCATTGTAATTTCTACTCTTAAGCTAGCCTGGTGTTTAGTTACCTTTCTCAGTCAGTTTAGCTAGGTCTTTGCACCTTTATGTTCTATGTTGTGTGTTTGTCTTTTACTGCTACAATTTCTGCTAGGAGGTGTCCAACTTTATCCCAGTCCCTAGTTCTTGTAGGGATCCCTCCCTTGCATCTATAGGTCTTCGTACAGACTAGCCGAGGACTTTAGCGGGTCTGATCGCAGGATCAGGTTCCCCGTTACATCACAGGGATCTAGCTTAGTTCTATTGTAGGGACAGATCTCCTTTCTTTCCTTAGTGCTTGTAGCAGATCATAACAGTAAGTCCAGCCCAAAAATATCTCTAAGGAAAGACCTCCAATTTCCATCATGGTGTCGGTTCAGGATTTGGCTCAACGCCTGCAGGGACTCTCTCTGGAGATGGCCAAGCTCCAACAACACGTGAGTAGCTGTTCTGGAGCACATTTTGTGGAGCCAAAGGTACGTTTGCCTGATTTATTTTTTGGTGATCAACAAGAATTTTTTTCCTTTAAAAATGCTTGTTTGTTGTATTTTCGTTTGAGACCCAGATCCTCTGGTGATGAATCACAGCGCATAGGGTTCATAATGTCACTTTTGCGCAAAGAACCTCAGGGATGGGCCTTTTCTCTCCAACCTATTGATCCGTGCTTTAGATCAGTGGATAGTTTTTTTTCTGCTTTGGGTTTGTTGTATGATGATCCTGATCGTGTCTCATCAGCTGAGACTGAATTGAGACGTTTGAGGCAGGGATCAGGTAATGTGGAAAAATATTGTTCTCACTTCCGTCGGTGGTCTGCCCAGGTGGGGTGGAACGATTCAGCTTTGAAAAGTTTATTTCTTGCTGGGTTAGGTGAAACGGTTAAGGATTTGCTGATTGCTTATCCCACACCTGGAAACTTGCAGGAGGCAATGCAATTAGCTATACGGGTGGACAGGAGACTGCGTGCAAGGGTTAATGAGAGGAAATCCTCTGCCATGTCAGCTCCGAGTCTTGAGAGGGTCTGTACTGACATTGGAGAGCCGATGGAGATTGGGGCGATGGCACCCCACTCTCAGGAAAAAGACCGCAGGTCTTCTGAAGGTTTGTGCTTTTATTGCGGGAAATCTGACCATTTTATTAAGAACTGTGTGCTTCGTATGAACAAAGAAAAAAGAAAGGTCAGTTAGACCCGTATAGCCTGTTTAAATACTAAGGGGGTATTTCTTTCTGCTACTACTGCTGCTCAGGAAGAATGAATTGAATTTCGGGTATTTGTGGATTGTGGTTCTACTCTGAATGCGATTGATGGGGGATTCTTGGAAAAACTTAAATTAAAACCCAAACCTTTGTCATCCCCTTTTGCTGTGGTTTCTGTCGATGGCTCCCCCTTGAAGAGTGTTACTCACAAGGTCTGTGAATTTCCCCTCACTATTAATGGTATTCACCAAGAAAATTTGGATTTGGTAGTATTAAATAATTTGCCTTCTCCAGTAGTTTTGGGGTTACCCTGGTTAAAATTGCACAATCCTGTACTGGATTGGTCTACCAATGAAATTAAGTCCTGGAGCCCTAAGTGTTATGACAAGTGTTGTAACGGACGTATTGCTGCGGTGGAAAAAGGGGAATTACCTGTACCTATTCAGGATTTTTGGAGGGTTTTTTGAGGAGGAGTCACAAATTTTGCCTCCCCATAGAGACTATGATTGTACCATTGAATTTGTCCCTGGAGCGACTCTTCCTAAAAGTCGTTTATTTAATCTTACTATTCCTGAGAGAAAGGCTTTGGAGGAATACATACAGACAAGCTTGGCCGCCGGTCACATTAGGCCTCCCAAGTCTCCTGTGGCTGTTGGATTTTTTTTTGTTAAAAAAAAGGACGGCGGTTTACGTCCTTGTCTGGATTTTCGTGAGATTAATAAAATTACTGTACGCAATCCTTACCCACTGCCATTGATTCCTGATTTGTTTAACCAGTTAGTGGGGGCCAAGTGGTTCTCTAAAATTGATCTCCGGGGGGCATACAGTTTGTTGCACATGAAGGAGGGTGATGAATGGAAGACTGCTTTTAACACTCCTGTGGGTCATTTTGAGAATCTGGTTATGCCTTTTGGTCTCACCAATGCTCCAGCATTTTTTCAGAATCTTATTAATGACATCCTTAGACCTTTGATCGGCAAAAATGTGGTTGTGTATTTGGATGACATTTTGATTTATTCACCGGATCTGGAGTCTCATTGGTGGAGCGTACGTGAGGTATTACAGTTATTAATTGACAATTCGCTTTTTGCTAAGCTGGAGAAATGTGAGTTCGCTGTACAGAGAATTAGTTTTTTGGGCTACATTATCTCCAGTGAGGGCTTTGAGATGGACCCGGTGAAAGTTCAAGCTGTGCAGGAATGGCCTAGGCCTATTGGTTTGAAATCGATACAGAGGTTTTTGGGTTTCTCCAATTATTACAGAAAATTCATTAAAAATTTTTCTATTATTGTCAAACCACTGACCGATCTCACCAGGAAAGGTGCTAATGCGGTTCAGTGGACTACTAAGGCCATTGAAGCTTTTGTGTTTCTAAAGGAGAGGTTCACCTCTGCTCCCATCCTTATGCAGCCTGATGTGACTAAGCCATTTTTGGTTGAGGTTGATGCTTCTTCGGTGGGGGTCGGTGCGGTGTTGTCTCAGAAAAACAAGGATGGAGTACATCCCTGTGCTTTTTTTTCAAAAAAATTTTCTAAGACTGAACTTAATTACGATATTGGTAATCGGGAATTGCTGGCTATTAAACTCGCATTTGAACACTGGCGTCATCTCTTGGAAGGTGCTGAATTTCCCATTCAGGTTTTCACTGATCATAAAAATCTGATCTATCTTGATGCTGCCAAGCGCTTGAATGCCCGTCAGGCTTGGTGGGCACTTTTTTTCTCGCGGTTTAATTTTTCCGTTACTTACATCCCGGGTACCAAGAATGTTAAAGCTGATGCTTTGTCTCCCAGCTTTTCTCCCATGGTCGGTGCTGAGGAGGAGGGGAGCATTTTACAAGAAGGTGTTGTGATTGCTGCATTGGACTCCGTTTTGGAAGATGAGATTCTTAAAGCACAGGAGAATGCCCCATCTAACACTCCCCATGGGAGGTTGTTTGTGCCTAGGACCATTAGGAGAGATTTGTTTGTTGAGTGTCATGAGTCTCGGTTGGCAGGTCATCCAGGAATTTCTGAGACCAAGAGACTTGTGGGTCGCAGTTTTTGGTGGCCTGGATGGCAGAAGGAAGTCATTAAGTAGGTGAGTCAATGTACGATGTGTGCTAGATCTAAGTCTTCACATACTCCTGCAGAGGGATTGATTTGCCCTCTGGAGGTTCCAAGTGCACCTTGGACACATCTGGCTATGGACTTTATTACTGACCTTCCCCTCTCTGAGGGTTTCACAGTCATCTGGGTGGTCGTTGACCGTTTTAGCAAGATGTGTCACTTGGTTCCTTTCATCAAACTGCCCTGCGCTAAGACACTCGCTAAGGCCTTTGTCAAGGAAATTGTCAGACTACATGGCGTTCCTACTGACAGTGTTTCGGATAGGGGACCTCAGTTCGTGGCTCATTTTTGGCGTGCTTTTTGTGACAGGTTGGGAGTTCATTTGTCGTTTTCATCCAGATATCATCCTGAGTCTAATGGCCAGACAGAAAGGAAGAATCAGGATGTTGAGCAGTTCTTGCATTGTTTTGTGGCAGACAATCAGGAGGGGTGGTCTGAGTTTCTGCCACTTGCTGAGTTTGCTCTTAACAACCATACATCCTCTTCTGCTGGTTGTTCGCCTTTTTTTTGTTGTTCTGGGAGACATCCGTCTTTTGGGTCATTCTCCAAATTGGTATCGGCTGTGCCTGAGGAGGAGAGAGAGTTTTTCCGGTGATTTGGAGAGAGTTTGGATGGATGTGCGTGGTAATCTTCAGGAGGCTAACAAAAAATCTTAGAGGTACTTTGATAGGAAACGGCAAGAGGTTTTGTTTGCTATTGGTGACATGGTTTGGTTGTCCTCTAAGAATCTGCGGTTGAGGATTCCTTCTAAAAAATTGGGTCCCAAGTTTGTAGGGCTCTTTAAGGTGCTTCAGGTAGTTAACCAATCTGCTGTTAGGTTGGAGGTTCCTACTTCCTGGAAGATTAATCCGGTGTTTCATGTTTCTCTGTTGAGAAACTCTGCCACTGTTCCTCCGGTGGTGGTGGATGGGGAATACGAAATTTTCCGCATCCTTAATTCTAGACGGTTTAGAGGGAGTTTGCAGTATCTCGTCGCTTGGAAGGGTTTCGGACCCGAGGATAACTCATGGGTGAGGGCGGATGATGTTTCTGCTTCCAGACTTGTCAGAGCGTTTCACAAGAGGTTTCCTGATAAGCCTGGGCCTAGGGGATCCGGAGGATCCTCATAGAAGAGGGGGTACTGTTAGAACTCTCCTGTTAGGTTTTTTCTATCTTGCTGGTCGCATGACCTTTTTTGCCTATTTAATCCTGCTCCGCCCTCCTGGCCTTGCTGGACTTCATTGTAATTTCTACTCTTAAGCTAGCCTGGTGCTTATTTACGTTTCTCAGTCAGTTTAGCTAGGTCTTCGGACCTTTATGTTCTATGTTGTGTGTTTGTCTTTTACTGCTACAATTTCTGCTAGGAGGTGTCCAACCCTATCCCAGTCCCTAGTTCTTGTAGGGATCCCTCCCTTGCATCTATAGGTCTTCGGACAGACTAGCCGAGGACTTTAGCGGGTCTGATTGCAGGATCAGGTTCCCCGTTACATCGTAGGGATCTAGCTTAGTTCTATTGTAGGGACAGATCTCCTTTCTTTCCTTAGTGCTTGTAGCAGATCATAACACCCAGGGGCTACAGCTATCCCTTATTACCCCTGCCTTTTTCATGTCATGCAACATTTCCTTGGCTTTTTGGTAATGTGCTGGTGGTATGGGTCTGTAACGCTCTTTAATGGGTGGATGGTTACCGGTGGGTATGTGGTGTTGTACCCCTTTAACCCTTCCAAAATCAAGTGGGTGTTTGCTAAACACTAGTTCATATTCCTGAACCACTCTGTAGACACCGTGTTTTTGATGGACAGGAGTGGCGTCAGTTCCAACATGGAGCTTTAGACACCTATCCTCCAACTGAGCATTGGAGTCATTGTCCTCCACTGTATCTAGTGGGGTCAAGGATTCCACTGTGTGTATGGCATCATTATTCACAGTATACAGTCTGGCAACAGTGGTGTATCTTGGCAATTTGACTTCCTCCTCCCCACAATTTAAGAGATGTACGGGTACCCTCCCATTGCGTACATCAACTACCCCTCTAGCAGTTAGGAGTGTAGGTCTGTGCTCTGAGCTAATGGGCTCCACTACCGCCTGGTAGTTCTGTCCCTTGAGACCTATTGCTGCCCTACACCAAATCAGCATTTCACTCATTGGGGGAATCACAATGTGTATTGGATCTGTCACCCGTACATTACCACCACCTGTTAGCTTTACCTGTTGCTGGTACAGGAGGGCTTGAATTTCTTTATGGAGCACCTTCCTCTGCCCTGATTTGGCAGTATCAGCAATCTGTTGGAGTAAAAACAACACTTCTCCCAAACAGTTACCAACAATATTTGTACCAAGTATCATATACGGATTGGTATCACCAGGGTTAGATTCTATGACAATTAGTCCTTGGTCCTTTAGTTCCACTCTCCCCACCTTCACTGTCATGTCCTTAACCCCTACTAGGTTAAGAGGAAGGCCGTTAGGGGCATACACAGAGAGGTTCGGGGCTGGCGGGTGGAGTTCATCTATGGACCAGTACCTTTTGTAGAGGACATCAGGTATGATGGTTACTTGTGAGCCAGTGTCCAGTAATGCTGGTGTTGCTAAGCTGTCCAGCATGATGGACAGGAAAGGCCTTCCTCCTACAAACTGGTCATACCAGCTGGATGGGCCTGGTTGATCTACTCCTGGTTGTCGGCCCTCGGCCCCAGGGTTTGCCCGTTTAAAGGACTGTTCCACGCGGTGTGGCCTGCCTTGTGGCAACGGTAGCAGATGAATTCTCCCGGAGGGCGACGTTGGTCATTGGTCCTCCCATGGGGTGGCGTTGTCCTCTTATGGGGTGGCATTGTTCTCCTTCTTCTCCTCATCCAGGGGACATCCTCAGGATTGTCAGCGAGTAGGATCCTTCCTTCCGGCTCAGGCTCCGTCTGTAGCTGCAGGGCGCTCAGGACAGTGGTCAGGGTTTTACTTAGCTGATGCACTTCAGAGTGCAGGCTGTCCAGCTCACTAGGGGGCACTGTTTGCATTTTTGTTTCAGCCATTAATGAAGGAGCAGTGGGTGCTGCGGGCACTAGGGTGGTCCCACCCTGGTAACGCTGGATAGCAGTATCTGATGGTTCCAGGGGCTGCAGACCCTTAATAGCCATGTCCTTTAGGGCATCAAAGGTGGCATTTGGATGATCTAAGGCCCACCACCGTACAGTTCTGCTCTCCTCCTGGGACCTCAACCCCCGGATGAACTGTTCTGTCAGCATTTTGTCCTCACCATGTATGCTGGCTGGACTAACCTGTTTCAGGGCCCGCAGGGCTTCCTGTAAGTGCCAGGCATAGTCCCGGATACTGTCCTCGGGTTTCTGGGTACAGTGGTAGAACCTCATTCGGAGATCTGTCTCAGTGCAGTTTTCAAACACAGTTTGCAGTCTCTTAAATATGATAGATACTGATTCCTGGTCAGTGGCTGGCCAGGTTTCAACTTCTCGCTCCGCGGCACCAGTCAATTGTCCCAGCACAACAGCGGCTCTCTGGTTACCAGTCATTGAGTACATATCCAGTACACTGCATATTTTCCTTTTGAATCCAGACAGGGTGTCTGGTTTGCCGTCATACAGGGGAAGCCATTTTGCTCCAGGGAAATACGGCAGGGCCATGGGTATTAATGGAGTCACGACCCCTGCGGGGGTGCGGCCGCTCCGGCCTGAGCAGTGCCGGGCGCGAATTGAGCATCAGGAGCGTTAACCGGTGCTCCGGTGTTTTGCTGGTCATCGGCCATGGTTGCGCCCCCCTAGTAAACCGTAGCCTACCTCCTGCTTCTTTTTCACGTAGGCCGCAGCTCCGCAGACGACGGTCTCCTTCCAGGACCTGACGCTTCCTGGTGCTGCATCAGAGCGCGAGACGGGGCTTGAGCTTTGCGCGCTTCCAACAGTCACACCTCTCTGATTCCCGCGGTTATACCCCTCTTCCTCCCGCGCGGCGACGCGGTAATGGCGGCGATGTTCACCACAGTTAAAGCACAGTTCAATATGGCACACAGTACCCGGTGGCAACGGGCACAAAATACTGTTCGTGACGCCAGGAAAGAGAGCTGTGTCACCCAGGGGGAATATAGGGGATTTGGTACCCGGGCCTTTTACCTTATTTAGGAGGTCACGACAGTCGGCTCCCGGGTCTCTCTTTAAAAAGGGGTTTTAGTGTACAGTTTGTCTCGTGACGCCACCTGTGTTTTCCGGTAATTGTTACCGGCGCTGCTGCAGACCTCCGGGGGGTGATGGGACGGCAGCTGGGATGTTTCTGCTCCCCACAGGTGGAGCGGGCCCCTGGGGCAGTGTAGGTGCAGATGGTGGTGATGCTGGGGCTTGTGGTGCAGGAGAGATGGCACAGCAGGAGTAACTGACAGAGACAGGGGATTCACTTCAGTACCTTTACTGGTGCGAATGTCAGGTACGGTCCAGGGTACTCGGTAGAAAGGGTGCACTTCAGGACTTCTCCCCAGTGAGCGGGTATAAGGCCTCCTGGTCCATGTCTCCCTCTCTCTAAGCTCCAGGCCAGCCTGCAACTGGGCCTAGCTTCTGTGTCGTGCTGTTCCTTCACCTGTCGCTTGGTAGTAGGACCTTTTTCTGGCAACCACTATTCCTGGACACCGGGGCCTTCGTGGCTCCTAGTCCTGTCAAGGGTTTAGCTTCAGGTCAACCAGGGCCTTGTAGTCCTCCCTGTAAGCCGGTGATCCCTACTGGGTATAAAGGACCCTGTAGGCACGGACCCGGTGTCCGGTTCATGTTTTGGGGTAAGCCTATGATGCTCCTCTGCCCCCTCAACTCCTCTCTCCTCTCCTCTTTGCCTCCAGCCACACTCGGGGCCCTCAATACAGCAGCAGACGTGCTGCGTCTTCACTGCTCTCAGTGGCAGCACACTCTCTGAACAACTAACTCTGACTTTCTGACTGCCTGGCTCCGCCCTCCATATATATATATCCCTAACGGGCTCCCTCTGGTGGTATGAGGTGGAAGGGTGGAGGTGTTTGTTTGTAACGAGGGCCTCTTGTGGAGAAGTCCATCCATGCACCCTTTTGGGTCCTGTGGTACCTGTGAACAGCAGGGTGCCACATATCAGATTGAGCCTTGGAACGGCTGAAGACATCAGGCTTCCTTAAAAACATTGTGTGTTGACTGAGATGTTCTACCAGACTGCCCATATGGGCTGAGCCATAAGGAAGGGCAGGTTCGCCGTGTAGTGCGTCAGCTGCTCAAACCCTCAATAGGTCCGGTAATTTTGTGTGGCGTACCGTACGGCAGAGGGTTCTGCTCCTGGAGGTCTATAATGTGCCTCCCAGTGGCCAGACTTTCTGTCGTGATGAGCCTACTTCACTCGCAATTTACACACACACAAAATTTCCACAATGTATAAAAGGAAAAGGGATATAACAGTGGGAGATAGTTTGTTGCTGCACCAGATGCGAATAAGACCGTTTGAGATGGGCTCCTGGACTGGGCTGATGGTGAATCCCAAATTTGCGCACATCAGAATGGGTAATGTGGAGAATGACGATTTGCACTTTTTAAGTAGAGGATGAAAGGGGGCACCACAAAGAGAGCTCTGAGGGAAACAGTGGTAGCACTGAGGCCAGAAATAAACCAGCTAAGCCAGCCATTACTCTCCAATGAAGCAGCCAGTATTTTCTATAGCAGAAACACATGTGCTACAACTTTCCAGAAAATACTTTCTATTTTCTTTATTGATACATCTTAAAATCTCCCTATCACTCTACAAAGTTATATAAAAAAAAATCAACGCTTTTCATTCAGAAAAAATACCCTTTAAACCGCTTAGTGAAGAGGCCAAATGTATCAAATCTGACGTGTTACTTCATGTGGCAATAACTCTGGGATGTTTCAATATATCTCAGTGAATTTGAGAAAGTTTTTGTGACACATTATACTTTATGTTAATCATAAATTTAGGTTGATATGTTTTGCATTTATATAAAAAAATCCGATATTTGACAAAAATGTAAAAAAAAACTTGCAATTTTCAATTTTTTAATGATTTTCCATTTATTGTGGATATTCACACCACACAAAATAGTTAATGAATAATATTTCCCTCATGTCTGTTTTACATGAGCATCATTTGTAAAATGTTAGGATGTTAACAGTAGAGATGAGCCAACCTTTAAATGTCTATTGAATGTGTTTAAATCGGCGAACTTCTCATTGTTTGCTGAACAGTTCATTGAACAGTTCGTCGAATATATCCAAATCCCATTGCATTCAATGGGAGGAAAACCAAACGCATACACAACACCTTCTAAGGGGCCTAAAAGCTGCCAAAACAGCGCAAATTAGGGGCAGACATCAGGAAATGTGGCATCAATTGACCAACAGTAAAAATTTTATAATGATACAGCAGCAGCCAGCCATGGGCCATGCATGGGGTATCAGGGTCTGATCCAGCATTTACAGTTTTGAATTTAACTTCAAATTAAGATGAGGTGGGTGAGGGATTGGTGTAGGCCTGCTGTGCTGGGAGTCCTGATACCTCATGCAACAGCTCAAGCTGCTTTCCTGCTCAGGTGGCACAGACATCAGTTTCATAGAGTACTATTGGTACAAAAATTTAAGGATAGTAACACAGGTAGTTGACTGAAAGTAAGTGCAGGCCTGCTGGTCTGGGAGCCATACTGCTACAGGCAATACACATGAAGGAGACCCAACCATGAGTCTCCACATTTAAAAAAATTAGGGTCTGACACCACGAAAGTGACATTAATTTCACCAGAGTAGAAATAGTATAATGGGGCACTGACACCCCTTCCACTACAGCTAACCCAGCAGATGGAGACCCAATCAAGAGTCTCCACATTTCAAAAAATTAGGGTCTGACACCACCAAAGTGGCATAAATTTCACCAGAGTAGAAATAGTATAATGGGGCACTGACACCCCTTCCACTACAGCCAACCCAGCAAATGGAGACCCAATCAATAGTCTCCACATTTCCAAAAGTTATTGTTAACATCAGCAGCAGCAACAGCAGGCACAGAAGCCACGACAAAGATATCACAGACTGCAATAACACGAGTTCAATGCAGCGCACTAAAAACTACACCATCGTCTAGTCTGTACGGTCTGCGATTGGGGTGCAAAAGTCCTTGGAGATCCGTGACTTGTTCATCTTTATGAAAGTTAGACGGTCTACACTTTCAGGGGACAGCCGGATGCGCTTATCCGTCAGTACACCACCAGCAGCGCTGAAGACACATTCTGAGAGAACGCTGGCTGCTGAGACTGATAAAACCTCCAAGGTGTGACAGGCAAGCTCAGGCCACTCTAACATTTTTGAAAACCAAAATGTAAAATGGTCCAAACCCTCCATGATGGTATTAATATTGAGCTTGAGATACTCCGTTACCATCCTCTACAGTCATTCACCACATGTCAGACTTTGTTGTGCTGGCGCACGAGCTGGTGTAACTAATGTGTGAATGGACTCACAGAAATAGTTTCTGCCACTTACGCTGCTGCTGCTAATGTTTTTGCGTTGACAAATTGACATTCCTGGGGTTGGAAGTCTAGAGCAGCGATGCACACTGTGTGCCTCACTTCTATCTTGGGGAAAACCTCTCTTAAGGTTGTCTAAAAGCGTGTTTCGATACTCCAGCATGCGCGGGTTCCTTTCCAGGGCAGGAAGCATCTGGCAAAATTTACTCTTGTAACGTGGATCTAACAGAGTGGCTACCCAGTAGTCAGCCCTATTTTGAATCCTAACTATATGGGGATCATGTTGCAGATGGTGCAGCAAGAAAGTGCTCATATGTCAGGCTCTTCCATGCATTCCAAACCCATGGTGAGTTGGTGGTTGGGTAACACTGATGCTTGTTTCCTCCATCCCCTCCCGCCAACTGTAAAAAAATACTTCTTTCTGTATATTTTTTCTATCGAGGACTTCTCACAGTATCAATATCACTATATTCTTATAAAAAATTTATTGATTTATTTGCGGGTTGTCCATTAAAAAGAATGATTGCAGAAGGTACATACAATAATTAGTTACAAAGTGATTGTCCATTTGTCCATAATTAGCTTAATTGTTGAGATTCACCCATCTTTTCCTGGGATCCTGGCTGGTAGATTGCGTCTGTCTGTGTCCAGCACGTGTGTCAGGATGGCACTATGTGTCCGTTGGGCCTACATCAGCAACTAGTTTAAACACAGATCCTCGTCCTGTGTCTTGTGGAATGGCAAGCCCCGCCTGTCTCTAACATGGGCTTTTATTGCACCTGTTATTCCGCATATGGTAATGACCTAAAAATACACACACAAATGTATGGTACAGAACTCAGAATTAGGAATGAAATGAATATCCATAATTAATATTTAACACCAACCACGAACAACAGACAGTGGATCATTATCCTTTTCATCTCCTGACTGTTACGTGCCTATCACCTCTTCCTCTTCATCCTCTCCATTTGTTCCTCAGCTCTTGGACCTTCATTAACAGTTTTCATGGTAACACAAGCTCCCCTCGATCACTGTAATACACCCTGTCTTGACACCTGTCTGTGTGACCACAGTCTGGAACTTAGAGATATTGTTATCTTTTCAGCATCCTCCTCTACTTCCTCCTCTTCCTCTGGGACCACCACCTACTCCAGCATGTAGATGATCAGAATAGTGATACTGATGATGGCATCATCAGCGTTAACTGACGCGCCCCTGGGCCTATGTCGCGCTGCGTTGCACACGCGGGAGCTTACCCGGAGCCGGATCTCTTGAGGGTTGTAGTCTCGTGGCGGCGACCCGGTCCGCGCCCAGGGAGTCAAACTGAGCGGCGATGTACTAGCAGTAGATGGTTGGTGACTACGCCACCCGTTGAATGCAGCTATGGAGCTGCCGCTGCAGGGCAGACCGCTGAGGCCGGTGGAAGGATGGTGCAGCGTGGATGGTATAACCCCCAACGGGAGGGGTATGGCCTCAGGGCAGCCGACGTGGATGATGGGGGTAGCAGGAACCACTCAGAGACGGTGCGGTGTAGTTCAGGGTCTTTACTGGTGACAAAGATAGACCCTCCCGGAGTACTTGCTAGTGATAGGGGCCTGGTCAGTCCTTGAGCAGATGGGATCTCCCCTGGCCAGGCGGAGTTGTAGGCCTTCCCAACTAACTGTACTCTTCTGGCTACCTTGCTAGAGGCGGGAATAAGTAGCCCACGTCCCTGAGTGTACCGTGTGGTGCTCACCCGTATGGCCGGTGACTCGGGGCCTTCTAATGGCTTCCGCTCCACGATGGCGGTGCTGGTCCCACGCGTGTGACCGTGCCTTCGGGCTTCTGGGCCAGAGGACCTGAAATCCTCTGCCGGACGGTTTCTGCTGCTGGGTAGGAGTTAGTCCCCACAGCCTCGGACTCCGGGTCCGGTAAGAAATCTTCTCAGTCAGGGCGAGCTCTGTAGCTGCCAGCCCCTGACTCGTTGTAACACTGCTCCCCACAGAGCTCCTGATGTTTCTTGCTATACTGCTTCTCTTCTCTACTCTTGTTCTGTCTTCTTTCTCACTAACTCTGCCTCAGCCCCGGGTTTATATAGGGGAAGTCCTTCCCCTCCCAAGACTGGGCAGGAGGTGTGTCATGCACAGGATCCCTGACCAAAGGACCTCCCACCTGCTCTCAGACGTAATATCTCTATCACTGTGGCAACCAGACCCCTGGGGTGTCACATTCCCCCCTAGTGAAATTTAGTACTCCGGGACTAAACATATATATTTTTTTTTTTTAGAAAAACATAACAAGGTATAACAATACCAATACAATAAGAAAAACACATAAGATGGTTACGGCGTGTCCGCAACCGGGTGCAGTTTTGAAAAGCAAGGTGTCCATTTCACCAAAACAGGGAGACGTAACCAGGTAGGGGCCTGTCCTGCCCCGAGTCCTTAACAGTCTTTAGTCCATCCTGGGTTACGCTCCAACTATGTACAAGGATTCCCGGTAAATCCACCAAGGACTCCTAAAAAGAACTAGAAACACAAAATTATACACAAGCAACTATAAACAAGTAAACATTATAAGATAGCTTAAACATTTAGATCCTCCAACGTGCGGGTAGCTGGCCTCTAGTGGCCCTAGTGGACCTACGGAGCTGACTGTCTGGCCCTGAACTACAGGGTGTAGGAGCTGCCAAGGGTAAACTGGGCAGCTGTCCATGGGCCCTCTGGCTCACTAGGGGTATGGCATGCTCACTATAAGCAGAGGGTTGATTTTCCGGGTCTGCTTGTGTAGAGTCTTCTGCCTCCTGGACCGGCTGTTCTTCCAGCTCTACCGGTTGCTCCGTAGGTTCTTGGGATGATGGTTGGAGGAAGGTGAGTACGGGTACCACAACTGCACCATTGACTTGAGTCCAAGACCGAGGGAAGTCCCCGAGCACGGTACTAACCATATCTTCCCTTTCCTCTACGGGTCGATGGTCTTCTTGTTCCTCTTCATGGTTCCTCAGTTGTTCGGGACACTTCTTCAGGTGGTCCCGGGATACAATGGCTGTGGTTTCCCCTCCGTCTTTACTGATGGTACAGACCTTCGGGTTTTCGTGGCTTGAGGGCAGTACGGTGTACGGGTCCTTCTCCCACTGGTCGTCCAACTTGTGGAGCCGTCTCTTCCTCTTCAAGACCTGCTCTCCGGGTACCAGGGGAACAGCGGGAGCATACTGGTTGTAAGTTTTCTCTTGTCTTTCCCTAGCCTGACAGAGACTTCGCTCCACGCTCTCCTGTACTCTCCGGTACTGCTGCTGCCTCTCTGTGTCCCAGTCGGTTTCTGGTGAAGTGTCCTCGGGTGTCAGGACTCCCATTTCCAGGTCAACAGGTAACTTACCAGGTCTTGCCCTCATTAGGTAAGCCGGGGTACAGTTGGTGGAACCTACCGGGATGTGGTTGTATAGGTCCACCAGATCGGGCAACTTTTCAGGCCACAGACTGCGTTCTTCCAGGGGCAATGTTTTTAGAAGATCCATTACCACCTGGTTCATTTTTTCACAAAGTCCATTAGTCTGCGGATGGTAGGGTGTCGTCCTTATCTTCCGGCAGCCATACAGATTGCAGAATTCCTGGAAGACCTCCGCTTCAAAGGCAGGTCCCTGGTCCGTCAGCACTTGGTCCGGGTACCCGTGTGGACGGCAAAAGTGCTGCTGGAAGGCTCTAGCTGCTGTTTGAGCCGTTAAGTCCTTGACGGGGACGACAACCAGAAACCGGGAGTAATGATCCACGATGGTTAACGCGTAGACGTAGCCACTTCTGCTTGGGGTCAGTTTTACATGATCCAAGGCTACCAGTTCCAACGGTTGCCGGGTGACGATGGACTGCAGGGGAGTCTTCTGGCTGGCGCGGTCCTTCCTTCTCAGGTTGCACGGGCCACAGTCTCTGCACCACTTCTCAATGGTTCCCCTCATGCCTACCCAGTGGAATCGCTCGCGCAGCAGGAACTCCAGCTTCTTCCACCCGAAGTGTCCAGCTCCGTCGTGGTATGCCTCCATCACCATGGCTACGTCTCTTCGTGGCACCACTACTTGCCAGAGTAATTCATGCGTCCGGGAGTTAACCATTCTGCGGCACAACTTCCCTTTGTAAAGGAACAGTCGACTCTTCTCTGCCCATAGTTGTTTGGCTTCCTCCGGAGCGTCTGGTTCAAGGCGAGCCTCCGGCCGAGTCAGCATCTCCTTCACCAGTCGGACGGCAGGGTCGCTGTCTTGCGTTTCCGCCCAGTTGTAGTGAGGTAAGGGGTTCAACGTAGCAGCCTGCTTACTCCTTACCCGGTGGGAATACTGGATAGTCCCATGACGGTGGAACGCAGGGAGTTCAATTTCTTCCAGTCCCTCCGGATCTTCTCCTTCGTCCGGCAGGTTGGGCATCCTGGACAGGGCGTCCGCGTTAGTATTGTAGCGCCCTGCCCGGTATTTGATTATGAACTCGTAGTTGGACAGACGGGCCATCCACCTCTGCTCCAGGGCACCGAGTCTTGCCGTGTCCAGGTGTGTCAACGGGTTGTTATCCGTGTACACGGTGAACCAGGAAGAAGCAAGGTAATGCTTAAAGCGCTCAGTGACTGCCCATACCACGGCCAGGAACTCTAGCTTAAATGAGCTATAATTCTCGGGGTTCCTTTCGGTGGGTCGCAGTTTTCGGCTGGCGTAGGCGATTACTCGTTCTTTCCCCTGCTGGATCTGGGACAGTACGGCTCCTAGCCCGATGTTACTGGCGTCGGTGTAGAGGATGAAGGGCTGGCTATAATCCGGGTACGCCAAGATTTCATCCCCCGTGAGGGCCATCTTCAGCTGGCGGAAGGACTCTTCTTCTAGCTCTTCCCATTTGAAGGGCGGCTTCTGGTTCTTGGCCTTCCGGGACTGGCCTATCAGGAGGTCCTGCATAGGCGCTGCCTTTTTGGTGAAACCGGGAATAAACCTTCGGTAGTAGCCTACCAACCCGAGGAACTGCCGCACTTCTTTTACGCTGGAGGGGCTTGGCCATCCCTTAATTGCGGTGATCTTATCGGGGTCGGGAGCCACTCCGTCAGCGCTCACCACGTGTCCCAGGTACTGCACCTTTGGTTTCAGGAGGTGACACTTGGAGGGTTTCACCTTTAGGCCGTAACTCGCCAGAGCTTCGAACACCTCCGCCAGGTGTTTCAGGTGGTCCTCATAAGTTTTGGAGTATACGATGACATCGTCCAGGTACAACAGGACCGTCTCGAAGTTTCTGTGGCCCAGACAGCACTCCATTAATCGTTGGAAGGTTCCTGGGGCGTTGCAGAGTCCGAACGGCATGCAGGTGAACTCACTAAGTCCCATCGGGGTGGTGAATGCGGTCTTCTCCCGGTCCGCCTCTGCTACAGGAACCTGCCAGTACCCGCTAGTGAGATCCAAGGTAGAGAAGAAGTTAGCAGATCTTAAAGCAGCCAATGACTCCTCTATCCTTGGTAAGGGGTACGCATCCTTGTGTGTGATACGGTTGATTTTCCGGTAATCTACACACATCCTCATGGTGTTGTCTTTCTTTTTGACTAAAACTAGCGGGGCTGCCCAGGGGCTACAGCTATCCCGGATTACCCCAGCCTCCTTCATGTCTCTAAGCATCCCCTTGGCGTGTTGGTAATGTGCAGGGGGTACGGGTCGATACCTCTCTTTTATGGGAGGATGATCTCCCGTGGGGATGCGGTGTTCTACCCCCTTGACTCGCCCGAAGTCTAACGGGTGTTTACTAAACACTCTCTCATACTCTTGAACCACCCGGTAGACTCCCTGTTTCTGGTGGGAGGGAGTGGAGTCAGTTCCCAAGTGTAGTTGCTGACACCAATCCTCCATTACTTTCTTAGAGCCGTTACCTTCCTCCGGGTGAGATGGAGGCAAGGGTTCCACAGACTGTATAGAGTTTTGGTTGATGGTATATAATTTTGCTAGCGTGGCATACCGGGGCAGGTACACTTCCCTCTCCCCGATATTGATTATGCGAACGGGCACCCTCCCATGGCGTACATTGACCACCCCCCGTGCTGTCAAAATGGTGGGCCTACTGTCTGAGTAAACTGGTTCTACCATTGCCTGGTAATCTCTACCTCTCAGACCAATAGCTGCCCGGCACCAAATCATCATTTCGCTTTTTGGGGGCATGGCAATAGGGAAAGGGTCACACATTCTTACGCTACCAATCTCACCGCCGGAGAGTTCCACCTGTTGCCGTCGCATCAGTGCCCGGATCTCTTTCTGGAGCACTCGCTGCTCGCCGGAGCTGGCGTTCTTGGCAACCTGCTGTAGAAGGAAAATCACCTCTGCAAGACAATTCTCAATTACATTAGTTCCTAGAGTTATTTTTGGGTGGCTCTCATGTTTGTCAATGTCTACAATGATCAGTCCCTGTGCTGCCAGTTCGACTCTACCGATTTTGATGGTCACCTCTTTAAATCCGATCTGTGGCACGGGCTGGCCATTGCTGGCGATGATACTCAAGTCGTCGTCAGGGTAGCGGGTAATATCCGAGTCATTCCAGTACTGCTTAAAGAGCACGTACGGGATAGTGGTGACCTGTGACCCGGTGTCCAGTAGGGCACTCATGGGAATGCCATCCAGTACCACAGGCAAGACTGGACGTCCTCCCACATATCTGTCGCGCCAGTTCGATGGGCCTGGTGATCTTTTTCCTGGGGGTTGGCCCTCTACCCCAGGTTGTGCCCGTTTAAAGAACAGTACCTTTCCATATGTCCGGGTTGATTGCAGCGGCGGCAGATGGGTCGTCCGTCCTCGCTGTATCGGTCACTGGGTCTTCCTCTGGCCGGTGGGGTCCTCCTTGGTCGACGCCACGGGATGTCCTCCGGTCCGGATGCCAGCTGGATCTTCCTTGGGGTGGAAACCTGTAAAGACTGCACAGTTCGGGTTAGCGCAGCAACGCTCTTAGCTAGCTCTTGGACCTGATGGCGTAGGTCTGGAGCCGGGTCATTGTCCAAAGCCTGCGCATCAGCTCCCACAGGCCCTGCCGACAAGGGCGCCGCCTCCTGGTGGTAAGTGATAGCTGGGCGCCTGTGGGTCACAACGCCACCCGGTGCCGGTTCTCGGAGCACCCGGATGGCTCTGTCCTTGAACTGTGCAAAGTCCAGATGGGGATCCTGTAAGGCCATTGCCCGCAACTGGGTTCGGTGGGCATTGCAATATAAACCCTCTATAAATTGTTCAGTCAACAGCCTGTCCTCGTTTCCCACCCCATCAGGGTCGGTCTGCTTTATGGCCCTCAGGGCCTCTTGTAGGTTTAGTGCATAGTCCCTTATACTCTCATGCGCTCGCTGCTTGCACCCGTAGAATCTAAGCTTAATCTCGGCTGAGGTGCGGGTATCAAAGGTGTCCTTCAGCCGGGTTAGTATCCCTGCGACAGTCTTCCTCCCAGGTGGCCAGGATTTTACTTCCCTTTTGGCTGCCCCGGTTAGTTGGGCCACCAGGATGCTCACTTTTTGCTCTTCTGTGAGGGGGTACACCTGGAAGAGGCTATCCAGCTTTTCTCTAAAGTCATGCAGGGTATGTGACTCCCCTGAGTACTGGGGTAGCCAAGCTGCTCCCGGGATATAGGGCATGGTGAAGGGCATAACTGCAGCAGCGGTGGCGCTGGCGGGGGTTGAGGCAGTGAAGCTCTCCTCCGTATCCGACATCTTCCTCCCCCCTAGTGGACCGTGGCCTACCTTGCGATGATCCTGTTCCGTAGGCCGCGGCTCCGCAGTGGATCGTCAGGGTTGAGGACCTTCCGTCGCGCTCCGGTGACGTCGGCGTCTGCTGGGCTCCTTCCAGGACCTTACGCAACGTCCGGACGTGAGGCGAGGCTTCAGTTCTCGCGCGCTTTCGGAGTCCACGCCCCTCTTCTTCCTGCGCGGCGTCCTCAAGATGGCGTCCAATGGCGGGAAAACTCCACGGATGGCGGGAAGAAGGTCGAAGATGGCGCCGGATGGCGGGAAAACTTCGCGGATGGCGGGAAGAAGGTAGAAGATGGCGCCGGATGGCGGGAAACCTCCACGGATAGCGGGAATCTTCACCACTGGTAAGTTTGAACAGTCTTTGCTTTTCAGGCACGCAGTACCCGGTGGTTGCGGGCACGAAATCCTGCCGACTACGCCAAAGTTGACACGCCCCTGGGCCTATGTCGCGCTGCGTTGCGCACGCGGGAGCTTACCCGGAGCCGGATCTCTTGAGGGTTGTAGTCTCGTGGCGGCGACCCGGTCCGCGCCTAGGGAGTCAAACTGAGCGGCGATGTACTAGCAGTAGATGGTTGGTGACTACGCCACCCGTTGAATGCAGCTATGGAGCTGCCGCTGCAGGGCAGACCGCTGAGGCCGGTGGAAGGATGGTGCAGCGTGGATGGTATAACCCCCAACGGGAGGGGTATGGCCTCAGGGCAGCCGACGTGGATGATGGGGGTAGCAGGAACCACTCAGAGACGGTGCGGTGTAGTTCAGGGTCTTTACTGGTGACAAAGATAGACCCTCCCGGAGTACTTGCTAGTGATAGGGGCCTGGTCAGTCCTTGAGCAGATGGGATCTCCCCTGGCCAGGCGGAGTTGTAGGCCTTCCCAACTAACTGTACTCTTCTGGCTACCTTGCTAGAGGCGGGAATAAGTAGCCCACGTCCCTGAGTGTACCGTGTGGTGCTCACCCGTATGGCCGGTGACTCGGGGCCTTCTAATGGCTTCCGCTCCACGATGGCGGTGCTGGTCCCACGCGTGTGACCGTGCCTTCGGGCTTCTGGGCCAGAGGACCTGAAATCCTCTGCCGGACGGTTTCTGCTGCTGGGTAGGAGTTAGTCCCCACAGCCTCGGACTCCGGGTCCGGTAAGAAATCTTCTCAGTCAGGGCGAGCTCTGTAGCTGCCAGCCCCTGACTCGTTGTAACACTGCTCCCCACAGAGCTCCTGATGTTTCTTGCTATGCTGCTTCTCTTCTCTACTCTTGTTCTGTCTTCTTTCTCACTAACTCTGCCTCAGCCCCGGGTTTATATAGGGGAAGTCCTTCCCCTCCCAAGACTGGGCAGGAGGTGTGTCATGCACAGGATCCCTGACCAAAGGACCTCCCACCTGCTCTCAGACGTAATATCTCTATCACTGTGGCAACCAGACCCCTGGGGTGTCACATTAACCATCTTAGTAGAAATTTCAAAACTGCAGAAGAATTCAGAAGTCCTTAATCTGTACCCACTCCGCAAATGTGATTTGCACCATGTCCATACTGCGTTGGCCCAGGCTGTACAACATGAGATACTGCGTCAGGGCTCGTCGCAGCTGCCACATTCACTTCAACATGTACAGAGTGGAATTCCACCATGTCGGCACATAGTTAACTGGTATGGACAAAGACCTCTGTATCAATGCAAGTTGATGACTTGCGGGGTGCAAGCAGCAGAAGTGAGCACACAGCGTCTGTGAATTTTGCAGCAGGGCTATCCAGGCCGGGATAGTGGTGGAGAAATTGCTGTACCACCAGGTTGAGGATGTGAGCCATGCAAGGCATGTGTATGAGGTTGCTCCGGTATAGGGCCGCCATCAGGTTAGCACCATTATTGTACATGGCTCCAGGTTAAGCGGAAACAGCCATTGCTAAAACTCAGCCTGGATAGCTGTCTACAAATCTTGACCTGTGTGACTGCGCTCTCCAAGACATATTCATTTTAAGACTGCCTGATTGCGGTGAGCCCTCACTGCGCAGTACGAAGGTGGTGGAGATTTACTCTGCACTGTTGGAATGCATGTCTCATTAAGGCAGAGGTTGAGGGCACAGGTGGAAGCCCTAGAGGAGGTGAAGGAGGCAGAAGCAGTGAAGTAAGTGTTAGATCAAGAGGTTTCTCCCGCAAGCTTTGGGGATTCCAAGACTTGTGGAGCAGCCCCTTCCCCGCCTGCCCCCACAGCCACCAGAGTCATTCAGTGCCCAGTCAGCGAGATGTAACGCCTCGTCCAGGGGTCTGTGGTGAAATGCACCCTGGCAGACATAGATTTAGTCAAGGAATAGGTGATGTTGTCTGCGACATGCTGGTGTAGCGAAGGCATAGCTTTCTTAGAAAAGTAATGGTGACTGGGCAACTGGTACTTGGGGACTGCGATGGCCTTCAGCTTTTGGAAACCGTATATATCCACCAGGGAAATAAGCAGCATTTCTGTGGCCAACAGATTGGAGACCACAACTGCGGGACCGAGAGCTGGCTGCTGTGCTGAGAGAGGGTGGAGTAGATTAAACACAACAAACTGTTGGACCGTGAGTGAGGTGCAAGCAGAGATGTTACAGTGGATTGAGAAAGATGTGGTGTGCTCTGTAAAGCAAAAACAGCAGGCATGTCCACTTCCATTACAGCTGATGGGCTCTCACTCAGCCTGACTGGAGGGGTAAACAAGTGGAGGTTCTGTGGCCAGAGTGCTGTGTGACAACACTTGGCACGGTGACAGAAAAGGAAGAAGCAGCAGATGTGGTTGATGGGGCGGCCGATGGTTGGTGAGGCGCGCTGATCCTCATTTTATCTCAGTGAGATTGCCAGACTAATGCATGTTGATCGCACATGTGCCGCTTCATGCATGTAGTAGTGAAATTATTGCAATTTTTGCCTTTACTAAGTAGTTTTTTGCAAAGTTGGCAGATAACATGAGTTGGGTCATCCTTTGCGGTCGCAAAAAGGCCCAGGATCTACAACCTCATCATCATCCTCTCTATTCTCCCATTCCTCGCTATGAGAGTGACTCTCCTCCTTTTCCTGCCCTGACAGCACAGTACAATTCGCGTGTACCTCAGGTATCTGAGTTTCATCAGGATCAAATCCCTCCTCAGGGGTTAACATCTGGTGAGGAGGGTCAGGATTCTGCTTGGACCCTACTTCATCCTGCCCTGGATCAAACGGAAAAAACATTTGGGCATCGGTGCAGATGGTTTACTCCTCTTGAGTCTGTGAATCTTTGAAGCAGACCTCTGATGCCCATGGTATAGAATGTATGAACAGCTCTGTAGACTCTACCATCTGTGGTTCCCTACAGTCAGTTGAGCGGTTGGAGAGTTGTGACAAAGAAGCAAACAAGGGTAATTGGGGTGCCAAGTTTGAGGACTGTACTGTGTGTGATGTTGAGGTGGAGGAAAAGAGGAGAGGCCACTTGATGCAGCGCTTGCCATCCACTGGAGCACATGCTCTCTTTGGCCCTCATCTACAAGGCGTACCGCTGTGCGGCTGCCAAAGAAAGGGAATGGAGTAGCCCGTCCAGTAACAGAAGTTGTCAGCTGTCTTTAAATAGAATCTGACTGTGTTTTTTCACTAGAGCTTTTACTAACATTACCACCTACCATACGTACACCTTGAACACCAAGCCCTTTTCCCCCTTCCACCACGACCTCGCTTTTTCCCACTCTTGTTGCTCAGATAGTGTGGTTGGAGCACGCTATTAGCAACAAAAAGAATAGACTTTTTTACTGTGGAGCCCTGGATACAGCAGAATCCCAGCACAAAAACATAATAAGCTGAGATATGGTCTGCTGTATGTATCATGGTAGTAACAGAAGAAATTTGATTTTTCACTGTGGATGAGGTCTGGATAAGGTAGAATTTATGCGTCAAAAAATCATAAGCTGAGATATGTCACGGTAGTAACAGGAGAAATAATTTTTTTTTACTGTGGATGGGCCCTGTATACAGCTGAATCTCAGCACTAAAAAATTACAAGCTGAGATGTGGCCTGCTGTATGTATCACGTGAGTAAGAGAAGAAACAGATTTTTGACTTTGGACGAGACCTGTATACAGCTGAATCTCAGCGCAAAAAAAATTACAAACTGAAATGTGGACTGCTGTATCTATCACGGTAGTAACATAGTGAAAATGGCTAGCACATCCTTACTAATGTGAACAGGAGGCAACTAAAAAAATTCAAACTATAAAAAAGGGTCAAAGTTGCCTCCTAAATTGCTAAGAGTGATTGCTCTAATACATTGAAACTGCATTACTGCAATAGAAACATAAGAAAGTGCTACAAAACGTACACATGAAATATTTCATTTTTTTTCTGTAATATTAATATGAAAAATTACAGTAAAGGAAAGCACTTTGCGCATAGATTGGCCGATATATGTGTGCCCAACAGCCAGCGTCAAGTTGTCTTCCATTGTTGGGTCCCTATCCTTCGCTGTTACCTCTCTTGGGCTGAAATGCAAGCCTACAATTTATGGCTTAGGATTGAGCCTGCTAACTGCTTAAAATCACCTGAGGCTGATGGGGGAGGGAGTGCACATGCCAAATAGAGAATTTAGAAACATAGTGAAAATGGCCAGCACATACTTACTAGTGTTGAGCGAGCACTAAAATGCTCGGGTGCTCGAAGCTCGGGCCGAGCTCACCGTAATACTCGGGTGCTTAACCCGAGCAACGAGCCCAATGTTAGTCTATGGGAGACCCGAGCATTTTTGCGGCGTCACCCCCGGCAGTCTGTAGAAAGCCTAAAAAGTGCCCAAAACGATAGTGTCAGTGCTCAAAAGACACGGGGACAGCATGGGCATCGCCCCAGGAAGCATTTCTGACCCCCAAGTCACTGCTGACAACAACGTGGTCAGAGGTATTAAGCCACTTTAACGGGCTCACAATAAAACGTTCAAAAACTAAACAGAAACGGTTTTCCTGTGAAATATGTTAAGGAACTTCCTTTCCAGGGTAAAGACCTGTGTATAAGGTAAAATAAATAACCAAAAACAAAAATACTCCTCCACACCTTGGGCTATTTTCACAAGTAGCATTTTTTATGCGTTTTCGCACTTTTGTATTGCTTTCAACCGTGACAAATGCATTCACCGGGAAATGTCATTTTAACATTTTACAATCTTATCTGGCCATGTGCTGTGTGACACATGCATACAGTGCTGAAAAGACATGGGAACAGCATGGTGAAGACCTCTGGAAGCATCTCTGACACACAGGTCACTGCCTAAAAGTGTGCCCATCAGAAGTGATCCTTTCCACATCAGAACGTGCAGACTTGCAACTATCCCCGTGCAAGTCCTTGTCCCAGGGCAGTGTTCAATTGTACCTCCCCCATTCCTTGCAATGCAAGGGCAAGTATGCAGCCTGCCACCCACCCACCCCAAGGCTGCAAAACCATACTGTTAGCTTGCTAGCACTTGTAATGGGGCCTTTTAGCTTGGAGGAGGACGAAGCTGGCCACTACCTCATGGCTGCTTCAGCAGCGAGGTATCCATACTCAGTCTCCAGCTGCCCGGCGGCCAGGTGTCCACGCTCGGTCCCCAGCCGCCAGGGGGCGGCCGGGTGTCCATACTCGGTCCCCAGCCACCCCGCGGCCGGGTGTCCACACACGGTCCCCAGCCACCTGGGGGCGGCCGGGTGTCCATAAAGGGTCCCCAGCCGCCCCTATTTCTCCTTGAAACTTCCCCCACACTTTTCTTAGCCTGGCCTGCTTTAGGGCAGCATTGGACGAGCCCACCAGAGAACCAGACTGCTCCGGTGGGCCCTGGCTTCTCCATCAGTGGAGTTGAGAGTGCCAAGGTAAGGAGCATGATGATGAAGATAGAAGTTAGCATCTGCTTTGTTTTCTTGGAATGCAAGCGTAAGTGTGCAACCTGCCACCCACCTACCCCCCAGGCTGCAATACCATACTGCTAGCTTGCACTTGAAATGAGGCCTTTTAGTTTGGAGGAGGCCGAAGCTGGCCACTGCCTCATGGCTGCTTCGGCAGCAAGGTATCCATACTTAGTCCCCAGCCGCCCGGCGGCCGGGTGTCAGGGGAGTTGAGAGTGCCAAGATGAGGAGCATAATGATAATGATAGAAGTTAGCGTCTGCTTTGTTTTCTTGGAATGCAAGCTCATGTATGTAGTAGTGGCTAGGCTTGAGGTGGTCAGCGTTTTGGCGCATATCCTACCTCCTCCGAGGATTGCTGGATGTTTTCCTGCTACTATCCCAGTACTATGACTCCCGTTAAAACAAAGCTTCAGGTGATGAATGATGGATGAGGTGATGGCAAAGGAGAAAGAGCAGGAGAAACAGGGACCATTCACATCAATATCAGGCCAGTCAGCCACACATGCCTTGTAGGACATGTTTCTGTACCAAAAGGAGCGGTTTGGCTACACAGTTAAAGGGCATGCAGTGAGTGCAATGCCTACCAAAAATTTCGAGGCACTCCAATGCCCCATGGAAGTGACATGGAGGTCCGAGGGCCTTAACTAAACCGTTTTTTCCATTTATACCAACTGGGTCTCCTGTGCACTGTTGGCCTAAGCAGTAGAGATGAGCGTTGTTCAACTCGAACTGTTCGCCAATCTCAAATTCGAGCTGTTTTGGGCGGTGTTCGAGCCGCTCGGCGAACACGAACGATTTGAGAAAAATTCGGCTGTTCGAGGTTATGTTCGATAACTGTTCGTGCACCAAAATCATAACTGGATTTTTTCTCAGTAATGATGAAAATTAATGTTAATACGCAGTTTGAGTGTACAGCGGGGTGGGGGGAGGGGCAGGGGATGGATCTCTGCAGGAATAATGAAGATCTCCATTTTTTTTTCTCTTTCCCGCATTTACAGTGGGGAGGTGCAATCTGTCAGCCTATCAGCAGCGCACACACCGAGCGAAGTGCTTTTTTTCACACAAGCAAGGGCATGTGTCATTGGCAGTGTATGTCACATGTCCTTGCCCTATAAGACCAAGCCATTTTCCCCGTCGCCACCATTTTCTCACTGCTGCAGCTGCGTGTTAGACGGCACCGCTGTTGCTGTGTGCGCTATACCTTGTTAATTTCAAGCCAATTTTCGCACAAATCTACAGATAGCTTTGGAGTAGGGAATAGTTGTGATTGCAGTCCTTTTAAGGACTAGGTTACAGCATTTCCTACGACTTTTATCAGGCAGGTCTGTGCTCTTAAATAGATAGATTGTGGGAGTAAAGACTAATTGTAATTGCAGTCCTTTTCAGGACTAGGTTACATCAGTTCCTATCAGTTTTTGCCAGGCAGGTCTGTGCCAGTGCTGTGTAAGTTTTTTTCACAGCATTTGGCTGAATCTAGCAAAGCTAATCCTTTTTGGCCTATTGCAGAGTGTGTTAGTCAGTGGAGTAGCCTATCTGTGTTGCAAGATATACCACCTGTGTATAGAATACCAATTTTTTTATTGCACCTAGTGAAGTAAAATCTTTTGGGCATAGCATCATTCTATTAGTCCATCTATACTGACCTCCATCAGGTTGCAAATTGAATATAATTTTTTTCTGCATCTAGCTCTGAAAAAATATTTGGGCTTCTAGCAGTGTGTGGGACTTGTTCTATTAGTCCATCTATACTGACCTCCATCAGGTTGCAAACTGAATATAATTTTTTTCTGCATCTAGCTCTGAAAAAATATTTGGGCTTCTAGCAGTGTGTGGGACTTGTTCTATTAGTCCATCTATACTGACCTCCATCAGGTTGCAAACTGAATATAATTTTTTTCTGCATTTAGCTCTGAAAAAATATTTGGTTTTCTAGCAGTGTGTGGGACTTTCTCTATTAGTCCATCTATATTGACGTCCATCAGGTTGCAAATTAAAAATAATTTTTATCTGCATCTACCTCTGAAAAAATATTTGGGCTTCTAGCAGTGTGTGGGACTTGTTCTATTAGTCCATCTATACTGACCTCCATCAAGTTGCAAACTGAATATAATTTTTTTCTGCATCTAGCTCTGAAAAAATATTTGGCCTTCTAGCAGTGTGTGGGACTTTCTCTATTAGTCCATCTATACTGACCTCCATCAGGTTGCAAATTAAAAATAATTTTTATCTGCATCTAGCTCTGAAAAAATATTTGGCCTTCTAGCAGTGCGTGGGACTTTCTCTATTAGTCCATCTATACTGACCTCCATCAGGTTACAAATTAAAATAATTTTTTGTCTGCATCTAGCTCTGAAAAAATATTTGGCCTTCTAGCAGTGTGTGGGACTTTCTCTATTAGTCCATCTATACTGACCTCCATCAGGCTGCAAATTAAAAATAATTTTTATCTGCATCTACCTCTGAAAAAATATTTGGCCTTCTAGCTGTGTGTGGGACTTGTTCTATTAGTCCATCTATACTGACCTCCATCAGGTTGCAAACTGAATATAATTTTTTTCTGCATCTAGCTCTGAAAAAATATTTGGCCTTCTAGCAGTGTGTGGGACTTTCTCTATTAGACCATCTATACTGACCTCCATCAGGTTGCAAATTAAAAATAATTTATATCTGCATCTAGCTCTGAAAAGATATTTGGCCTTCTAGCAGTGTGTGGGACTTTCTCTATTAGTCCATCTATACTGACCTCCATCAGGTTGCAAATTAAAAATAATTTTTTGTCTGCATCTAGCTCTGAAAAAGTATTTGGCCTTCTAGCAGTGTGTGGGACTTTCTCTATTAGTCCATCTATACTGACCTCCATCAGGTTGCAAACTGAATATATTTTTTTTCTACATCTACCTCTGAAAAAATATTGGGCTTCTAGCTGTGTGTGGGACTTGTTCTATTAGTCCATCTATACTGACCTCCATCAGGTTGCAAACTAAATATAATTTTTTTCTGCATCTAGCTCTGAAAAAATATTTGGCCTTCTAGCAGTGTGTGGGACTTTCTCTATTAGCCCATCTATACTGACCTCCATCAGGTTGCAAATTAAAAATAATTTATATCTGCATCTAGCTCTGAAAAAATATTTGGCCTTCTAGCAGTGTGTGGGACTTTCTCTATTAGTCCATCTATACTGACCTCCATCAGGTTGCAAATTAAAAATATTTTTTTGTCTGCATCTAGCTCTGAAAAAATATTTGGCCTTCTAGCAGTGTGTGGGACTTTCTCTATTAGTCCATCTATACTGACCTCCATCAGGTTGCAAACTGAATATATTTTTTTTCTGCATCTACCTCTGAAAAAATATTGGGCTTCTAGCTGTGTGTGGGACTTGTTCTATTAATCCATCTATACAGACCTCCATCAGGTTGCAAACTGAATATAATTTTTTTCTGCATCTACCTCTGAAAAAATATTTGGGCTTCTAGCTGTGTGTGGGACTTGTTCTATTAATCCATCTATACAGACCTCCATCAGGTTGCAAACTGAATATAATTTTTTTCTGCATCTACCTCTGAAAAAATATTTGGGCTTCTAGCTGTGTGTGGGACTTGTTCTATTAGTCCATCTAAACTGACCTCCATCAGGTTGCAAACTGAATATAATTTTTTTCTGCATCTAGCTCTGAAAAAATATTTGGCCTTCTAGCAGTGTGTGGGACTTTCTCTATTAGTCCATCTATACTGACCTCCATCAGGTTGCAAATTAAAAATAATTTTTATTTGCATCTAGCTCTGAAAAAATATTTGGCCTTCTAGCAGTGTGTGGGACTTTCTCTATTAGTCCATCTATACTGACCTCCATCAGGTTGCAAATTAAAAATAATTTTTTGTCTACATCTAGCTCTGAAAAAATATTTGGCCTTCTAGCAGTGTGTGGGACTTTCTCTATTAGTACATCTATACTGACCTCCATCAGGTTGCAAATTCAAAATAATTTTTTGCCTGCATCTAGCTCTGAAAAAATATTTGGCCTTCTAGCAGTGTGTGGGACTTTCTCTATTAGTCCATCTATACTGACCTCCATCAGGCTGCAAATTAAAAATAATTTTTATCTGCATCTACCTCTGAAAAAATATTTGGCCTTCTAGCTGTGTGTGGGACTTGTTCTATTAGTCCATCTATACTGACCTCCATCAGGTTGCAAACTGAATATAATTTTTTTCTGCATCTAGCTCTGAAAAAATATTTGGCCTTCTAGCAGTGTGTGGGACTTTCTCTATTAGTCCATCTATACTGACCTCCATCAGGTTGCAAATTAAAAATAATTTTTTGTCTGCATCTAGCTCTGAAAAAATATTTGGCCTTCTAGCAGTGTGTGGGACTTTCTCTATTAGTCCATCTATACTGACCTCCATCAGGTTGCAAACTGAATATATATTTTTTCTGCATCTACCTCTGAAAAAATATTTGGGCTTCTAGCTGTGTGTAGGACTTGTTCTATTAGTCCATCTATACTGACCTCCATCAGGTTGCAAACTGAATACAATTTTTTTCTGCATCTACCTCTGAAAAAATATTTGGGCTTCTAGCTGTGTGTGGGACTTGTTCTATTAGTCCATCTATACTGACCTCCATCAGGTTGCAAATTGAATATAATTTTTTTCTGCATCTAACCCAGCCAATAGTTTTGGCCTAATACCACAGTTTGGCCACTCAGCTCTGCTCGGTTCCCATCCATTGTTTTTTTGTGCAAACAACTCCAGAGTTGTGAATTAGTTAACCACCAAAATGAGTGGAAAAAGGCCTGCTGCTGGTGGAAAGGGGAATAGGCGTGTTGGGAAGGGGAAAAAAGGTTGTGTCCGTGGGGTAGGTGTTAAAGCAACAGTAACATCTGCAGAAGAAAGACCATCTTCCAGCCAAACTAAAATGTCTACTTCTTTTAGCGGACAATGTGATAAGATCCCTTTCTTACGGCCACGCCAATCGCTACAAATTCCAGATGAGGCACAAAAACAGCAGGTGCTTCAACGGATATCAAGTGCTCCTTTAAGTGGGCTCTCCTCCACATCAACTTCAACATCACAAATACTCCAGTCCTCAAAGGTGTCACCCCAATCGCACTTGCTTCCTCACAGCTCCCAAATCTCCAGCTGCCCGTCTGAGTATGAGGTAGAACAGATGGTTGAGTCTGCAGAGCTGTTTACTCATACTATAGCCTGGGAATCAGAGGTTGACTCCAGCGCTTCTGTGAATCCAGACGAGGAAATGATCTGCACTGATGCCCAGAATCTTTATGAGTCGGATCCAGGACCAGACGCAGAAGGTTCTGACCATAATGTAGACCCTCATTCCCAAACTGTAACTCCTGTTGGTGGAGACAATGAGGAAAACGATGATGAGACTCAAATACCTGATTGGAGCGACAACTTTAGTTTTTTGTCAGGGCAGGAACAGGTTGGCTCTGAGGACGACGGGTGTGATAACGCACAGGGTGATGATGATGAGGTTGGAGATCCCACTTACTGTCAACCCACAGTCAGCCAAGAGATGAGGTCAGCAGAGGAGGTGGAGGAAGATGCTAGTGACGACGAGGTCAGGTTGCGCCTTCCTGGACAGAGACGTAGTACTGGAAGCACGTCAACAACTGCATCCTCAAACACAACTCTGCCTCTCACCACAAGTCGTGGTGGCTCTTCAGGTCGCATGGGTGATAAGCCTTGCATAGCCTGGGCAATTTTTCAGATCGATAAAGATGACCCAACTCGTGTTATCTGTAACATTTGTCAGCAAAAGCTAAGTAGAGGCCAAAAAATACATAGTTTGAGTACTTCATGCATGAACCGGCACATGGACATGAAGCATAAGTTGCAGTGGGAAGCTCAGTGTGCTACAATGCGGCCTAGCCGGCCGGGCCGACCACCGTCTGCCATATCTTGTGCATCCGCGGCCTCTTCATCCTCTGTGACTGGGGGGACAGCAGTCACACCTGTTTTGGGGCGCAGACCTGCCACCTCTTTACCCGCAACAGCCAGCGTGATTGGCAGGCCATCATTTTCTTTGGAGGTGGTAACACCAGCTGGTGTTGAGCACTGTCCGACATCGATAGCACCACCTTTGGATCAAGGCAACCTAACATGTCCGCCTGCATCTTCCTCACAGACCGGCAGTTTGCCGGGGACACCCTTATCAACCCCGTCTAAGCACAATAGCCAGCCCTCGGTCCCTCAGATGTGGACAAGTAAAAGACCATTTCCTCCTAGCCATGAGAAAGCTAAGAGGTTGAATTTCACCATCTGCAAGCTCTTGGCTACAGAAATGCTGCCTTTCCGCCTGGTGGACACAGAGGATTTTCGAGACCTTATGTCCGTCGCAGTGCCCCAGTACCAGATGCCCAGTCGGCACTACTTCTCAAAGAAAGGTGTGCCTGCGCTCCACCAGCATGTCGCACACAACATCACCGCTTCTTTGAGAAACTCTGTGTGTGACAGGGTGCATTTCACCACAGACACTTGGACGAGTAGGCATGGACAGGGGCGTTACATGTCGCTGACTGGGCACTGGGTAACTATGGTGACAGCAGGACAAGGGGCTGCTGTCCAAGTCTTGCCGTCCCCATGAGTTGTGCGTCAATCCTCTTTATGTCATTTTTCCTCCACTGCTTCTGCCTCCTCAACCTCCTCTAGGTCTTCCACCTGCACCCAATGCCTGTCTGGTCATGCCACAAGCTTTCTAACTGCGCAGAAGGGATCCTGCACACCTCCTTACTATGCTGGCAGTAGGGCTCAACGTCATCAGGCGGTTTTTACTTTGAAATGTCTGGGAAATGTGAGTCACACAGCTGAGGAGTTGTGGTCAGCTCTGGAGAACCAATTTGATGAATGGTTGTCTCCACTGGACCTGAAACCAGGGAAGGCCGTGTGCGACAATGCTGCAAACCTGGGTGCGGCCCTTCGCCGGGGCAATGTCACACACGTGCCTTGTATGGCTCACGTGTTGAACCTGGTTGTCCAGCAATTTTTAGCCCACTATCCCAGAGTAGATGGCCTAATGCAGAGGGCACGGTCGCTGTGTGCTCACTTCCGCCGTTCGCATCCCGCAGCTCAGCGACTTACATCTCTACAGAAGTCGTTGGGCCTGCCACTTCACCGGCTAAAATGTGATGTGCCTACCCGATGCAATTCAACTCTGCACATGTTGCAGCGACTGTGGCAGCACCGACAAGCCCTGGTGCAATACGTTCTGACGTATAGCCTGGGCCAACGAGATCCAGAGGTGGGGCAAATCACGCTGGAGGAGTGGTCTCAGATCAGGGACCTATGCACCCTTCTGCACAGTTTTGAAATGGCGACGAAGATGTTTAGTGCTGACGATGCCATTATCAGCATGACTATTCCGGTGATTTACATTCTGGAGCACATGTTAAACAGAATTCGGAGTCAGGTGGTGGCACAAAAGGAGGTGGAGGAAGTAGAGGAGGAGGAGTTGTATGCGGAAGGGCTAACATCTGCAAGGTCCAGACGGTCGGCAGCACCAAGGCGGCAGGCATGTGAGGGTGGGGGAGATGGTTTTACCAGGGCGCATGGTAGCAGCCAAACTAGTGAGGAAGGTGCAGGAGCCCAGGAAGAAGTGGAGGACGAACTGATGGAAGACTCATCAGATGAGGGAGACCTTGATCACATTTCTGTTGTGCGAGGTTGGGGGGAGAGGACAGAGGAAGGAAGCATGATTGTTACCTCGCCACCAACACAACAGGGACTTGGTGCTCCTGGATGCGCAACACACATGAGTGCCTTCTTGCTGCACTACCTGCAACATGACCCTCGAATTGTGAGAATTAGAAATAATCCTGACTACTGGGTTGCCACACTGTTAGATCCCCGGTACAAAAGTAAATTTGCAGAAATTATTCCTGCCATAGAAAGGGATGCACGCATGCAGGAGTATCAGCACAGACTGTTGCAGAATCTTACATGTGCTTTTCCACAAAATACCAGTGGTGCACGTAGTGAATCTCACAGTTCCAACTTGCCAACCGTGGGACCGTCAAGTGTTCAGCACTCAAACCGTAACAGAACCACAGTATCTGCTGGTAACATCAATTTTGCGGAATCATTTCACCACTCTTTTAGCCCATCCTTTGCAAGGCCACAGGAGACAAGAAGTCTGACACATAGTCAACGCCTAGAGACGATGGTACAGGAGTATCTCCAAGTAAACATTGAAGCCATGACTGTGTCACTGGACCCTTGCTCTTTTTGGGCTTCCAATCTGGATAAATGGCCGGAGCTAGCCACTTACGCCTTGGAGATCTTGTCATGCCCCGCAGCCAGCGTTCTGTCTGAACGTGTGTTCAGCGCTGCTGGCGGTGTGCTGACAGATAAGCGCACGTGGCTCTCCACTGATAATGTAGACAGACTCACGTTCATAAAGATGAACAAATCATGGATCCGAAATGACTTTTCTACCCCTGTGTCATCCTGGGGAGAGTAAAAGCTTGATGATTGGTTAAAATCACCCTACCAACCGTTTTAAGCTTTCAAATTACTAATCATGTTTATCTGTATCTTGACTGGAAAATAATTTGGGCTTTGTAGCAGTGTGCAGCACTGATCCTATTAGGCCATCGATACTAAGCTCCACCAGATTTAAAATTAATAATAATTTTTAGCTGCATCTAGCCCGGAAAATAATTTTGGGGCTCCGAGATGCGCAAGACACATAAGTGCCTTCTTGCTGCACTACCTGCAACATGACCCTCATGTTGTCAGAATTCGAAGTAATCATGACTACTGGGTTGCCACACTCTTAGATCCCCCAAACTTTTCGATCAACCTTTTCATTTTAATAAAGACCAAAAAAATGGTCATTTTTGAAATTATAAGCATTAGCAGGTTATTAGAAACTGAAATCAAACAGTTTTCAACTCAAAACTTTATTCTAGGTGATGTTACATTTTCACATAGGACCCCTTGTTCGAAAGGAGCTTCTGAACTCTCTCGTTCATTGATTTTGTCAGGTTTTGGATGGTTTCTGCTTCAATTGTTTTGCATGAGGACAGAATACCCTCCCAGAGCTGTTGCTTAGATGTGAACTGCCTCCCGCCATCATAGACACTCCTTTTGATGATGCTCCAGAGGTTCTGAATGGGGTAGAGGTCAGGGGAGCATAGGGGTCACACCATAAGTTTGTCCCCTTTTATGCCCATATCAGCCAGAGATGCAGATGTTTTATGTGCAGCATGAGATGGTGCATTATCATGCAAAAAAATGATCTTGCTGTGAAATACACGGTTCTTCTTCTTGAACCATGGCAGGAAGTGCTGTTTGAGAAAATCCACATACATTATGGAGTTCATCTTTAGCGCCTTCAGGGATCCTAAAGGGGCCGACAATCTCTCTCCCCATGATTCCAGCCCAAAACATTACTCCACCTCCTCCTTGTTGGCGCTGTAGCCGTGTTTGCGTGGGGTGTCCATCAACCAGCCATCCTCCACTCCATCCATCTGGACCATCGAGCGCTGCACGGCACTCATTCGTGAACAAAACAGTTTTGAAATCAGTCTTCATGTAATGTTTGGCCCACTGGAGCCGTTTCTGCTTGTGTGAAGTGGATAGAGGAGGTCGACAGGATGGCGTATGCACAGCTGCAAACCTCTGAAGGACCCTGCATCTTGTTGTTCGGGGGACGTTGGAGGCACCAGCAGCTTCAAAAAATTGTCTGCTGCTATGACAAGGCTTTTTTGCCGCTGCTCTTTTAACCTGACGTAATTGTCTGTAGGAAAGAGTCCTCAATTTGTCCTTATCAGCACGCACACGTGTGTACTGTGAATCAGCTACATACTTCTTGATTGCCAAGACACTTCATCCTGATCATCGCACAATGTTGATTGTAGTCATGCCTTGACCTAAACACTCCACAATTTGTTGCTTCTCAGCAGCCGACACATCCTTTTTCTTTCCCATTTTGGCAGAAAATGTAGGCTGCTTAATAATGTGAGACAGCCTTCTTAAGTAGTCTTGCCTTTCATTGGACACACCTGCCAAACTAATTAGCACAGGTGTCTGCAATTGCTTACAGTGATATAAAGAGCCCTGACACACATCACCATCAATGAGTTTAACTGACAAACAAACAAATTCTTCCCTTATCACTCCTAAACACTTTTTGCATAATAATTTGGAACACAGTGTACATGTGCTTTTCCACAAAACACCAGTGGTTCACGTAGTGAATCTTACAGTTCTAACTTGCCAACCGTGGTCTGTATGGAGTTGTTCAATAAAGGGCCCAAAATTAAGATAACATAGATGGGAGAGGTCTCTATGAATAGGAATTCCTAAGTATTTGATACCCTGTGAGGGCCAGGCAAAGGGAAAGTTGGACTGGATGGAATCCTATATGGATTTGGGGAGGGAGACATCGAGGGCCTCAGACTTCGCTGCATTGATTTTAAAATTTGACCATATAACAAAGTGATCTATTTCAGCCATAACAGCATGGATGGATATATGTGATTGAGTGATATATACTAGGACATCATCAGCAAATAGAGAGCACTTGTACTCGGTGCCTCCCACCTCAATCCACCTAATATTGGGGTTATGGCGAATTGATGAGAGCAGGTGCTCCGTCACTAGGATGTATAAGAGAGGGGACAGAGGACATCCCTGCCTTGTCCCATTGGTGATTGTGAAAGGTGATGAAAATGTTCTGATGCACCCCCTGGGCCTTGGGACACCCGGAGCCGGACCCTTTTTGGTGGATGCTGGTGGTTGTAGTCTTCGTGGCGGCGACCCGGTTCCGTGGCTCAGGGTGGTCAAACCAGTGTCGGAACTATTTATGTGGTTTTGATGTTTAAATGTCCGACTACGCCACCCGTGGATTGCGGTCAGAGTGAACCGCCGCTGCAGGGCAGACCGCTGAGGCTGGTGTTGTGGGTGCAGCAGAGCGTAGCATAACTCCCCACGGGAGGAGTATAGCCTCAGGGCAGTGTATGCGGAGGATGGGGGTGATGGTGCAGGGCAGCAGCAGTAACGACACGGAGTCAGTGATGCAGTCCAGGGCCTTTACTCACAGTTCTTATTATCCAGACCACGTCTGCAGGTAACGGCTGCCCACGTCGTACTGTGCTCACCAGATGAGGGGCTCAGACAACTCCCAGATAACTTTGGAGCACTTCACAGGACCCCCTTTGTGTGTCCTTTGTCTGGCCTTTCTTACCAACCCTTCTGTCCGGCTGCCTCGGGCCTCCTCTTGGTAAACTTGGCGCCAGTTTCCCTGACCCTATGTGGTGCCTTCCTAGTGGGTGTAGCGAGGGGCTGCGCCACATAAAATGTCACAGCCTCCGGTTTCTAGCTGAGGGTCGTTTCCTGCCTCCACTAGTTTCGGGGACCGGTCTCCCCCTTTGGCCTGACCCCTCCACGCAGGTGGATTCGGGCGTGCGGTGGCGACTCGCCCGTCCGCACCCCTGGGATCCCTTCATTCCTCGTTTCTGGAGCCTTCTCCGCTCCTCTTCCTTCCTTCTCCCTCTTCCAGGCCTGGGCCTCTGTTACTAGGCCCGCCTCCGGAGCAGAGCTCATGCAGAGCCCCTGCTCCCTGCCACTTCTGCTCAGACTTCTCTGCACTGAACTAAGATGGTGCCCACCTTTTATACTCCCTTCTCAATGCACCCAGGAACTGCTTCCTCCCTGCTCCTGCACTACAGGGTTCCCCTTCCTCAGTGTTCCCTCCCCCCACTCCAGCCAGGGACAGGGACTGTCGTGCCCATCTCAGAGGCATATTGGTTGCCCTGCCCCACGGCAATGTGGTGTAATGCATTCAGGTGTCGGGTCCTGATCCACACTCCATCCTTACCTGAGAGTGAGATATCACACCTCTGGGTGAGGTGCAATACCTCTGTAGCAACCGAGCCCTCAGGGTGCTACAGTTCCATTTATCTTCAGCCTAGGTGACGTATTGTGATACAGGGCCGTGATTTTGGCTATAAAAGGGTCCCCTAGACCCCTACCCCAAGCTTTTTAAGAGAATCATATATGGCGTGCCAGGAGACTCTATGGAATGCTTTCTCAGCATCCAACGAGAGTATCTAATTACAAATTTTTAACTGCATCTAGCCCAGGAAATACTTTGTGCCTAGTAGCAGTGTCTGCTAGTCAGCGGATTATCCCGGCTGTTAAGCAAGCTACACCACCTGTAGTTTGGACACTTAATTTTTTCAAAGGAAATGCTTCGGGACCATGGGATACTCAGTGAAGAGCATCAGGAGGCACCCCAAGGCATAGGGGCTGGGACTGGCAGTAGGATGCCTTGCGGTGGACAGCCAAGCTCGATCCTTATAAAAGCTTTTTAACTGCAGCAGCTTTAGTGGACGCTACTGGAGCTGGAAGTACGCGGCTGCTGGCATGAGACTTGCCCTCCAATAGATCCTTGTAAATGGATTTAAAGTGTATTCATTCAAATTAGAGAGACAATTTAAATTAAAAAGCTTAGAGCTGCCTCCACCACAGGGGGGCTCGCTCGACCCACCAGCGGACAGGCACCAGTATTGGGAGAGGGGGGCTGGCCGTCAGGGTTCACCGCGGCTCTGGCACAAACCCGGCGACACGGAGGTGGCACGGGCAGGAGCGGACTGAACGTGTCGGCTTCTCACTTTTTGGATTTTAGAAGGGCATGACATTCCTATATCTGTGTCTCCCCCTCCTTTTACTCCTCCACCTCTTTTCTTTTCGCATGACTATATGTACTTGTCACTTTTCCATGTATTAGTTGTGTCTTCTGAGCAGTTTGTCAGCTTTTGGACACCTTTGAAGGTGTTTTCTATGTGTTTCTATGTGTTTTTGTTTGCCTGCCATTGGTTTTAACGGTGTTCGAAGGTGTTCGACGAACAGTTCGACGAACAGTTCGGCGAACACAAGGGTGTTCGTCGAACCGAACCGAACTCGAACACTACGGAGGTGGCTCAACACTACTAAGCAGTGAATGGAAGGCTTTCCAAAAATTATGAGGAACTGCAATGCCCCTTGAAACAGACGTGGATTACAGCATACTAAAAACCTTCTACCCATTATTGGGGAGTGGGTCTCCCTTAGTGTTCGCCTACGCATTGAAAAGCAAAAGCTGACTAAAATTAGGAGGAAATGCAATGCCCGTTGGAAGAATGATGGAGGTCGCAGTGGAATAAAAAGACAATATCAATGCCCCTTGGAAAAGTGGTGGAGGTCGCAGTAGCTTAACAAGACGGTTTCTATGCCCCTTGAAAGAATGGTGGAGGTCGCAGTAGCTTAACAAGACGGTTTTAATGCCCCTTCGGAAAGTGGTGGAGGTCATAGTAGCTTAGCAAGACGGTTTTAATGCCCCTTGGAAGAGACGTGGAGGTTGCAGTAGCTTAACAAGACGGTTTTAATGCCCCTTGGAAGAGACGTGCAGGTCGCAGTAGCTTAACAAGATGGTTTTTATGCCCCTTGGGAGAATGGTGGAGGTCGCAGTAGCTTAACAAGACGGTTTTAATGCCCCTTGGGAAAGTGGTGGAGGTGGTAGTAGCTTAACAAGACGGTTTTAATGCCCCTTGGAAGAGATGTGGAGTTTGCAGTAGCTTAACAAGATGGTTTTAATGCCGCTTGGAAGAGACGTGGAGGTTGCAGTAGCTTAACAAGACAGTTTAATGCCCCTTGAAAGAGACATGGAGGTTGCAGTGGAATAAAAAGACAATATCAATGCCCCTGGGAAAAGTGGTGGAGGTTGCAGTAGCTTAACAAGACGGTTTTAATGCCCCTTGGAAGAATGATGGAGGTCACAGTGGAATAAAAAGACAATATCAATGCCCCTGGGAAAAGTGGTGGAGGTCGCAGTAGCTTAACAAGACGGTTTTAATGCCCCTTGGAAGAGACGTGGAGGTCGCAGTAGCTTAACAAGACAGTTTTAATGCCCCTTGGAAGAGACGTGGAGGTTGCAGTAGCTTAACAAGACGGTTTTAATGCCCCTTGGAAGAGACGTGGAGGTTGCAGTAGCTTAACAAGACGGTTTTAATGCCCCTTGGAAGAGACATGGAGGTTGCAGCAGCTTAACAAGATGGTTTTAATGCCCCTTGGAAGAGACGTGGAGGCTGCAGTAGCTTAACAAGACGGTTTTAATGCTCCTTGGAAGAGACGTGGAGGTTGCAGTAGCTTAACAAGACGGTTTTAATGCCTCTTGGAAGAATGGTGTAGGTCGCAGTGGAATAAAAAGACAATATCAATGCCCCTGGGAAAAGTGGTCGAGGTCGCAGTAGCTTAATAAGACGGTTTTAATGCCCCTTGGAAGAGATGTGGAGGTTGCAGTAGCTTAACAAGACGGTTTAAATGCCCCTTGGAAGAGCCATGCAGTACAGCATCTTAAAAACATTATTTCCATTATTGGGGAGTGGGTCTCCCATAGTCTTTGCCTATGCCTTCCAAGCAAAAGCTGCCAAAAATTTGGACGGAGGAACTTGCAATGCTGGCAAAAAAAGAGCCATGCAGTACAGCATCGTAAAATCATTATTCCCATTATTGGGGAGTGGGTCTCCCATAGTCTTTGCCTATGTCTTCCAAGCAAAAGCTGCCAAAAATTAGGACGGAGGAACTTGCAATGCTGGCAACATGGACCAAGGTCACCCTGGTGATATAGTGGTGGTGGAGGCTGAGGATAAGGAGAAGAGCAAAATACAGCTGAAATGAGGAAGCATATACCCATGTGTAGATGTGAAGCGGTGCATGGGAAAACACCTCCCAAAATAACACAGTGGATTTCACTTTATGTTACTCTGCTGTCATTTGGTGGTGATGAGAAGTCTGGCCCAATCCAGCCCTTGTTCATTTTGATAAGGGTCAGCTTGTCAGCATTGTCAGTTGACAGGCGAGTGCGCTTATCAGTTATAATTCCCCTAGCGGCACTAAAAACAAGCTCCGATAACACGCTAGCGGCAGGGCAGGCCAGGACCTCCAAGGTGTTATGCACACGCCCGGGCTGACTGGCGTGTGCGAGATTTAGTGATTTCACTGTGCCATGAACCGGAGAGTGCCTGGAGGGCCGTAACTAAGTATCTACCCGATCCGACCCAGGTTGCACGACGGCTAACGACGCCGTGCACCTGGGAGGAACCGAGCAGAGGGACCAGGTGCTACTCCAGGCCAGACCCCGGACACGGCTGTTGACCCACACCGGGGAATACAGGAACAGGCAGGTTAGGCTGGCACACAGACAGGTGGGTATTGGCAGGCACGGCTGGTATGCAGACAGGTGGGCACTGGCAGGCACGGCTGGAGTGCAGACAGGAGGATACTGGCAGGCACGGCTGGCATGCAGACAGGAGGGTACTGACAAGTACGGCTGGCATGCAGATGGAGAGGTACTAGCAGGTTGGAGCATAGGCTGGATAGGGTCCAGTACAGACTGGGATTCAGGAACAGAACTGCAGATGCGGTAGACAAGCAGAGCAGAGAGGTACCCCCGGATCGGTGAGCAAGCAGAGCAGGGAGAAACCTCCAGAGTGGTGAGCAAGGCAGAGCAGGCAGGAACCGCAGGAGCGGTGAGCAAGGCAGAGCAGGCAGGAACCGCCGGAGCGGTGAGCAAGGCAGAGCAGGCAGGAACCGCCGGAGCGGTGAGCAAGGCAGAGCAGGCAGGAACTGCCAGAGCGGTGAGCAAGGCAGAGCGGGCAGGAACCGCCAGAGCGGTGAGCAAGGCAGAGTGGGCAGGAACCGCCGGAGCGGTGAGCAAGGCAGAGCAGGCAGGAACCGCCGGAGCGGTGAGCAAGGCAGAGCAGGCAGGAACCGCCGGAGCGGTGAGCAAGGCAGAGCAGGCAGGAACCGCCGGAGCGGTGAGCAAGGCAGAGCAGGCAGGAACTGCCAGAGCGGTGAGCAAGGCAGAGCGGGCAGGAACCGCCAGAGCGGTGAGCAAGGCAGAGTGGGCAGGAACCGCCGGAGCGGTGAGCAAGGCAGAGCGGGCAGAAACCGCCGGAGCGGTGAGCAAGGCAGAGCGGGCAGGAACCGCCGGAGCAGTGAACAAGGCAGAGCGGGCAGAAACCGCCGGAGCGGTGAGCAAGGCCGAGCGGGCAGAGACCGCCGGAGCGGTGAGCAAGGCAGAGCAGAGGGGACAGGGCTCTGTTCACACGGAACAGACTGGAAGGGAAAGGCAGAACCAAATACACACAAGATACTTGCAATGAAGTAGCGAGTGGACTCTAAATTCACAAACGGAAGTACAGCGACAATGAGTGGGAGTTAGGTGCAGGTTCAGACTCTGCAGAAAAAGGGAAGGTACGGACATAGAGAAAAACAGGTAACAGACTAGGAGAGTGTTCAGACAGGAATTGAGTGTTCAGACAGGAACTGACACTGCAGCGAGCTACAGGAGCGGGTCTGGGTATGCGGCCCCCAGAAGGCGGGATGAACAGGCTAGGAGCGTGTGCAGACTGGCCTGGAAATACAGCCTCCAGGAATGCGGACAGACAACAGGCTAGGAGATAGTTCAGACAGGCCTGGGAATACAGCCCCCAGGTTGGCAGACAGGCAAGAACAGAACAGGACCTGGCACATTCAGAGAAAAGGAGCACACTGAATGTTAGAGTTGCTCAGGCACCAGCTTCCAGGTGGAGCTGGTTTAAATATCCAGTGACAGACAGCAATAGGCTGAGGACGCATCAGGGGTGTGCCCACAGCAGCTACAAGAAACAGGAAGTAACCGGGCCGCCGCCCTAAGCAGTCAGAACAGAGACAAACAGACAGCATGAACAGAAGCCAGGCTAGCAGACTGGACTGAAGATCAAGTTTGCGATCTTGCATAGTGAGAAATGGTGCACCATGCAAGCCCGCCACCAGGTATGTTACACAAGGCGCACATAGCGAGTTCATTCCAAGTGTCCAGCTTGGATACCCAATTATTAAAAGGCACAGAGGAATCACGGAGGACGCTGGTACGGCCGGCAAGGTACTCCCTCACCATCTTTTGAAACTTTCCACTCCTTGTGAGAGTACCCCGCGCCTCAGGGCCTGTAACCTGGGCGGGTCTCAGAAAACTGTCCCACAACGTTGACAGTGTTCCCCTGCCTCTGCTGGATTGGAGTTGCCTCTCTCTCGCCTGTACGCCTTGGTTGGGCAACGAACTGTGACCTCTGCAACTAGTGTGTTCAGATGGGAATTTTTTTGACAGTTCTGCAGCAAGGGCCTTCTGGTACTGCCCCATTTTTGTAGACCTCTCCACCTCAGGAATAAGAAAGTGAAATTCTCCTTGTAACGGGGGTCTAAAACTGTCACCAACCAGTAATGACTGTCACCCAACATTTTGACAACGCGAGAGTCACGGTTAAGGCAACGTAACATAAAGTCAGCCATGCGTGCCAGACTGGTAACGGCAAGACTTCCGTTTCCTCACCAAGATGACGACTGACCATGTTCTCCTCCTCCTCCTCCCCCCTGTCCTCAGGCCACCCACGCTGAACCGACGGTATGACAGTTGTACAGGTACTACCGTATACAGCGCATGAGACCAGCTCCTGTTCTTCCTCCTCTCCTCCTCCTCTCCCTCATTGTCCCCCAATGCACGTTGGGATGAGATGAGGCTGGGCTGTGTCTAATCGCCCACTACGGCTTCTTGATCCATCTCATCATACTCTGGCTGCAATGCCTCCTCTTTAATTCTCTGCAGAGAGCGTTGCAAAAGACAGACAAGTGGGATGCTGACACTAATGATGGCGTCATCGCCACTCACCATCTTGGTGGCTTCCTCAAAGTTTGTCAGGATGGTACATATGTCAGACATCCAGGTCCACTCCTGAGGTCTTATGTGTGGAGTCTGACCTGAATATCGACGGTCTTGTTGCAGCTGGTACTCCACAACTGCTCTCTTCTGCTCATAAATCCTTTGCAACATGTGGAGGGTAGAGTTCCAATGTGTGGGGACATCACACACCAGTCAGTGTGCCGGAAGCTGCAAACGCTGCTGCAACACAGCAAGGGCAGCGGAAACTGTAGCCAACTTGTGAAAATGAGCTGACAGGCGGCGTACTTTGACGAGCAGATCTGGCAACTCGGGGTACAATTTAAGAAACCGCTGAACCACGAAGTTAAGCACATGAGCCAGGCATGGTACGTGTGTGATCTCGCCTCAGAGCCGCCACCAGGTTACGGCCATTGTCACACACGACCATGCCTGGATGTAGGTTCAGCGGTTTCAGCCACAGATCTGCCTGCTCTTTCACAGCTGTCCACAACTCACAAGCAGTGTGAGGTTTATTACCTAAGCTTATGAGTCTCAGCACAGCCTGTTGCTGCTTGGCTGAGGCAGTACTGCAGTGCTTCCAGCTGGTAACTGATGTGGTGATATCTGAGATGGAGGCTGAATATGCGGAGGAGGAGGATGCGCTGTACACTGTGGGGGCAACTCTGACTGACATAGGGCCCGCAATCCTCAGTGTGGGGAGGATGTGCTCCGTCCCAAGGTCCGACTGGGTCCCGGCTTCCACTATGTTTACCCAGTGTGCCGTCAGGGAAATGTACCGTCCCTGGCCAGAAGCACTTGCCCACGTGTCCGTTGTCAGGTGGACTCTCCCAGTAACTGCGCTGATGAGGGCACGGCAGATGTTTTGGGACATGTGCTTGTGTAGTGCGGGGATGGCACACCGGGCAAAATAGTGTCGGCTGGGGACCGAGTACCGAGGGACGGCCACCGCCATAAGGTTGCGGAAGGATTCCGTCTCTAACAGCCTAAAAGGCAGCATTTCCAACGGAAGCAGTGGTGAAATGTGCGAATTTAGGACTGTGGCCTGTGGGGCGTTAGCTGCGAATTTGCGCTTTCATTCAAAGCTCTGGAATATGGACAATTGAACGCTGCGGTGGGACGTGGACGTGGACGTTGATGCAGTTTCTTGAGAAACTGCCATAACAAGTGAAGACTGAGAGGAGGGGGCATCTTTGCATGCAGTATGGACAGGGGATTGCCTTGCACGCACAACAGGGGGTTCTATCACACGCACAACAGCGGAAGAAGCAGTGGTGACACCCGCTGACTAGTGTTGAGCCACCCCCGTAGTGTTCGGGTTCGGTTCGGTTCGTCGAACACCGGGATGTTCGAGGAACTGTTCGTCGAACTGTTCGTCGAACACCTTAGAACACCGTCGAACACCGTTAAAACCAATGGCAGGCAAACAAAAACACATAGAAACACATAGAAAACACCTGCAAAGGTGTCCAAAAGCTGACAAACTGCTCAGAAGACACTCTCTTTAAAAAAGCCGGCCGGCAAATTCAGCAGCGGCATACACCGGTACCCGACAATTTAGACAAGAAGGAATAGAGCATCACACAAAGATTAGATAGATAGAAACATGTCAGTCACACATATAAGAAGCACAGTGACAGTGTTGGTTACTGCACTTGTCATTTAGTGTAAAGGATTTATTAAAAAAAATATTAGTGTTTTCATGCACCGTCTCTTTAAAAAAGCCGGCCGGCAATTCAGCATCTGTACCCGACAATTTAGAACAGAAAGAATAGAGCTTCACACATAGATTAGATAGATAGAAACATGTCAGTCACATATATAATAAGTACAGTGATAGTGTTGCTTACTATACTTGTCATTTAGTGTAAAGGATTTATTTAAAAAAATAATAGTGTTTTCATGCACTGTCTCTTTAAAAAAGCCGGCCGGCAATTCAGCAGCGGTACCCGACAATTTAGAACAGAAAGATAGAGCATCACACATAGATTAGATAGATAGAAACATGTCAGTCACATATATATGAAGTACAGTGATAGTGTTGGTTACTGTACTTGTCATTTAGTATTAAAATAAAGGATTTATTATTAAAAAAATTGGCGTGGGGTTCCCCTTAATTTTAGGCTCTAGCGGAGGTTAAGCAGACGGCTGGGGCAGATGTTTGAAGCCTGGGAAGGGGGTAATACCCACGGAGCTTCCCAGGCTACTAATATCAGCCCCCCGCTGAATACATAGCCTTTACTAGCTATTAAAATGGGGGACCCCCCCAAAAAAATGACGTGGGGTCCCCCCTAATTTAATAGCTAGCAAAGGCTAGGCAGACAGCTGGGGGCTGATATTAATAGCCCAGGAAGGGAGCCATGAATATTGGCCCCCTCCCAGGCTAGAAACACCAGCCGTCAGCCGCCCCAGAAATGGCGCATTCATAGGATGCGCCAATTCTGGCACTTAGCCTCGCTCTTCCACGCTGCCCTGGTGCGGTGGCAGGGGGTAATAGGGTTGGGGTTGATGTCAGCTTATAATGCCAGCTGACATCAAGCCCAGGTTAGTAATGGAGAGGCGTCTATAAGACACCCCCATTACTAACCCCATAGTCAAAGTTAAAAAAAACACAAACACCCAGAATAAAGTCCTTTAATTGAAATAAAGACACAATCCTTTATTGTTCTAAATTAAACCATACTTACCATCACGCCCATTCCAGCTGAAGCCAACGATCTCCTGCAATAAAAGAAAAATAATAAAGCAACCTCATCCTTACCTTTCCATGGTTCCCACGACAGCTTCAGCTCTGCTACATCGAGATGACAGGCTGGACCGCAGCAGAACGCTGCCATCCAGCCTGTCATCCCGCAGACACTGAGAAGCGCAGGCTTGCTTGCGCTGCTCAGCGTCTCTCTGTGACGACATCCAGATGAGCCGAGTTCATGTCCAATGAACTCGGCTCACCTCATGCACGTCACTGACAGCGTGGGAAAATTCTCACGCTGAAGCGCTGATTGCAGGAGAATTTTCCCACGCTGTCAGTGACGTGCAGGAGGTGAGCTGAGTTCATTGGACATGAGCTCACCTCATGCACATCACTGACAGCGTGGGAGAATTCTCCTGCACTCAGCACTTCAGCGTGAGAATTTTCCCACGCTGTCAGTGACGTGCATGAGGTGAGCCGAGTTCATTGGACATGACCTCGGCTCATCTGGATGCCGTCACAGCGAGACAGTGAGGAGCGCAAGCATGCCTGCGCTTCTCAGTGTCTGCGGGATGACAGACTGGATGGCAGCGTTCTGCTGCGGTCCAGCCAGTCATCTCGATGTAGCAGAGCTGAAGCTGTCGTGGGAACCATGGAAAGGTAAGGATGAGGTTGGTTTATTATTTTTCTTTTATTGCAGGAGATCGTTGGCTTCAGCTGGAATGGGTGTGATGGTAAGTATGGTTTAATTTAGAACAATAAAGAATTGTGTCTTTATTTCAATTAAAGGACTTTATTCTGGGTGTTGTGTTTTTTTTAAATACTTTACTAGAAATTCATGGCGGTCATGTCTAATACTGGCGTGACCCCATGAATTTTGGGCTTGGGGCCAGCTGATAATACCAAGCTGGCCCTAACCCCTTTATTACCCAGTGAGCCACCGCACCAGGGCCCTGGATGAGTTGGGTACAGCGCCAGAAGATGGCGCTTCTATGAACGCGCCATTTTCTGGGGCGGCTGCGGACTGCAATTTGCAGCGGGGGTGGCCCAGAAAGCTTGGGCCTCCCTGCGCTGCAGATTCCAGCCCCCAGCTGCCTAGTTGTACCTGGCTGGACACAAAAATAGGGCGAAGCCCCACGTACTTTTTTTTTAATTATTTCATGAAATTCATGAAATAATTAAGAAAAAAAGGCCTTCCCTATATTGTTGTGTCCGGCCAGGTACAAATAGGTAGCTGGTGGTTGGGGGCAGCCCGTTCCTGCCTGCTGTACCTGGCTGGACACAAATATAGTGCGAAGCCCCACTTCAATTTTTTTTAATTATTTCATGAAATAATTAAGAAAAAAAGGGCTTCCCTATATTGTTGTGTCCGGCCAGGTACAAATAGGCAGCTGGTGGATGGGGGCAGCTCGTTCCTGCCTGCTGTACCTGGCTGGACACAAATATAGTGCGAAGCCCCACTTCAATTTTTTTAAATTATTTCATGAATTTCATGAAATAATTAAGAAAAAAAGGGCTTCCCTATATTGTTGTGTCCGGCCAGGTACAAATAGGCAGCTGGTGGATGGGGGCAGCCCGTTCCTGCCTGCTGTACCTGGCTGGACACAAATATAGTGCGAAGCCCCACTTCAATTTTTTTAAATTATTTCAGGAAATTCATGAAATAATTTAAAAAAAATTGACGTGGGGCTTCGCACTATATTTGTGTCCAGCCAGGTACAGCAGGCAGGAACGGGCTGCCCCCAACCACCAGCTGCCTATTTGTACCTGGCCGGACACAACAATATAGGGAAGCCCTTTTTTTCTTAATTATTTCATGAAATAATTTAAAGAAAATTGACGTGGGGCTTCGCCCTGTTTTTGTGTCCAGCCAGGTACAACTAGGCAGCTGGGGGCTGGAATCCGCAGCGCAGGGAGGCCCAAGCTTTCTGGGCCACCCCCGCTGCAAATTGCAGTCCGCAGCCACCCCGGAAAATGGCGCGTTCATAGAAGCGCCATCTTCTGGCGCTGTACCCAACTCATCCAGGGCCCTGATGCGGTGGCTCACTGGGTAATAAAGGGGTTAGGGCCAGCTTGGCATTATCAGCTGGCCCTAAGCCCGAAATTCATGGGGTCACGCCAATATTAGACATGACCACCATGAATTTCTAGTAAAGTATTTAAAAAAAACACAACACCCAGAAAAAAGTCCTTTAATTGAAATAAACACACAATTCTTTATTGTTCTAAATTAAACCATACTTACCATCACGCCCATTCCAGCTGAAGCCAACGATCTCCTGAAATAAAAGAAAAATAATAAAGCAACATCATCCTTACCTTTCCATGGTTCCCATGACAGCTTCAGCTCTGCTACATCGAGATGACAGGCTGGACCGCAGCAGAACGCTGCCATCCAGCCTGTCATCCCGCAGACACTGAGAAGCGCAGGCTTGCTTGCGCTCCACAGTGTCTCTCTGTGAGGGCATCCAGATGAGCCGAGTTAATGTCCAATGAACTCGGCTCACCTCATGCACGTCACTGACAGCGTGGGAAAATTCTCCTGCACTCAGCGCTTCAGCGTGGGAGAATTCTCACACTGAAGCGCTGAGTGCAGGAGAATTCTCCCACGCTGTCAGTGACGTGCAGGAGGTGAGCTGAGTTCATTGGACATGAGCTCACCTTATGCACGTCACTGACAGCGTGGGAAAATTCTCCTGCACTCAGCGCTTCAGCGTGGGAGAATTCTCACGCTGAAGCGCTGAGTGCAGGAGAATTCTCCCACGCTGTCAGTGACGTGCAGGAGGTGAGCTGAGTTCATTGGACATGAGCTCACCTTATGCACGTCACTGACAGCGTGGGAGAATTCTCCTGCACTCACCGCTTCAGCGTGAGAATTTTCCCACGCTGTCAGTGACGTGCATGAGGTGAGCCGAGTTCATTGGACATGAACTCGGCTCATCTGGATGTCGTCACAGAGAGACGCTGAGCAGCGCAAGCAAGCCTGCGCTTCTCAGTGTCTGCGGGATGAGAGGCTGGATGGCAGCGTTCTGCTGCGGTCCAGCCTGTCATCTCGATGTAGCAGAGCTGAAGCTGTCGTGGGAACCATGGAAAGGTAAGGATGAGGTTGCTTTATTATTTTTCTTTTATTGCAGGAGATCGTTGGCTTCAGCTGGAATGGGCGTGACGGTAAGTATGGTTTAATTTAGAACAATAAAGGATTGTGTCTTTATTTCAATTAAAGGACTTTATTCTGGGTGTTTGTGTTTTTTTTAACTTTGACTATGGGGTTAGTAATGGGGGTGTCTTATAGACGCCTCTCCATTACTAACCTGGGCTTGATGTCAGCTGGCATTATAAGCTGACATCAACCCCAACCCTATTACCCCCTGCCACCGCACCAGGGCAGCGTGGAAGAGCGAGGCTAAGTGCCAGAATTGGCGCATCCTATGAATGCGCCATTTCTGGGGCGGCTGACGGCTGGTGTTTCTAGCCTGGGAGGGGGCCAATATTCATGGCTCCCTTCCTGGGCTATTAATATCAGCCCCCAGCTGTCTGCCTAGCCTTTGCTAGCTATTAAATTAGGGGGGACCCCACGTCATTTTTTTGGGGGGGTCCCCCATTTTAATAGCTAGTAAAGGCTATGTATTCAGCTGGGGGCTGATATTAGTAGCCTGGGAAGCTCCGTGGGTATTACCCCCTTCCCAGGCTTCAAACATCTGCCCCAGCCGTCTGCTTAACCTCCGCTAGAGCCTAAAATTAAGGGGAACCCCACGCCAATTTTTTTAATAATAAATCCTTTATTTTAATACTAAATGACAAGTACAGTAACCAACACTATCACTGTACTTCATATATATGTGACTGACATGTTTCTATCTATCTAATCTATGTGTGAAGCTCTATTCTGTCTGTTATAAATTGTCGGGTACCGCTGCTGAATTGCCGGCCGGCTTTTTTAAAGAGACGGTGCATGAAAACACTATTATTTTTTTTGATAAATCCTTTACGCTAAATGACAAGTACAGTAAGCAGCACTTTCACTGTACTTCGTATATATGTGGCTGACATGTTTATATCTATCTAATCTATGTGTGAAGCTCTATTCTTTCGGTTCTAAATTGTCGGGTACAGGTGTATGCCGCTGCTGAATTGCCGGCTTTTCATGTTTCACTGTTGGCACTGTTCCCATCGATTTGGGCAATCACTGTAATGCCACATCCACCATGGCTGTGGCATTACAGTGAGTGGCAGACAATCCCTGCATGATTGGTGCTCTAAATAGCGCCAGACATGCAGGACACGCTTTTGGTGCACGAACAGTTATCGAACATAACCTCGAACAGCCGAATTTTTTGCAAATCGTTCGGGTTCGTCGAACAACTCGAACACCGCCCAAAACAGCTCGAATTTGAGATTGGCGAACAGTTCTAGTCGAACACCGCTCATCTCTACCGCTGACTAGAGATGAGCGTTGTTCTACTCGAACTGTTCGCCAATCTCAAATTCGAGCTGTTTTGGGCGGTGTTCGAGCCGGTCGGCGAACACGAACAATTTGAGAAAAATTCGGCTGTTCGAGGTTATGTTCGATAACTGTTCGTGCACCAAAATCATAACTGGATTTTTTCTCAGTAATGATGAAAATTAATGTTAATACGCAGTTTGAGTGTACAGCGGGGCGGGGGGAGGGGCAGGGGATGGATCTCTGCAGGAACAATGAAGATCTCCATTTTTTTTTCTCTTTCCCGCATTTGCAGTGGGGAGGTGCAATCTGTCAGCCTATCAGCAGCGCACACACGGAGCGAAGTGCTTTTTTTCACACAAGCAAGGGCATGTGTGATTGGCAGTGTATGTCACATGTCCTTGCCCTATAAGACCAAGCCATTTTCCCCGTCGCCACCATTTTCTCACTGCTGCAGCTGCGTGTTAGACGGCACCGCTGTTGCTGTGTGCGCTATACCTTGTTAATTTCAAGCCAATTTTCGCACAAATATACAGATAGCTTGGGAGTAGGGAATAGTTGTGATTGCAGTCCTTTTAAGGACTAGGTTACAGCATTTCCTACGACTTTTATCAGGCAGGTCTGTGCTCTTAAATAGATAGATTGTGGGAGTAAAGACTAATTGTAATTGGAGTCCTTTTCAGGACTAGGTTACATCAGTTCCTATCAGTTTTTGCCAGGCAGGTCTGTGCCAGTGCTGTGCAAGTTTTTTTCACAGCATTTGGCTGAATCTAGCAAAGCTAATCCTTTTTGGCCTATTGCAGAGTGTGTTAGTCAGTGGAGTAGCCTATCTGTGTTGCAAGATATACCACCTGTGTATAGAATACCAATTTTTTTACTGCACCTAGTGAAGTAAAATCTTTTGGGCATAGCATCATTCTATTAGTCCATCTATACTGACCTCCATCAGGCTGCAAATTAAAAATAATTTTTTTCTGCATCTAGCTCTGAAAAAATATTTGGGCTTCTAGCAGTGTGTGGGACTTGGTCTATTAGTCCATCTATACTGACCTCCATCAGGTTGCAAATTAAAAATAATTTTTTTCTTCATTTATCTCTGAAAAAATATTTGGGCTTCTAGCAGCGTGTGGGACTTGTTCTATTAGTCCATCTATACTGACCTCCATCAGGTTGCAAATTAAAAATAATTTTTTTCTGCATCTAGCTCTGAAAAAATATTTGGGCTTCTAGCAGTGTGTGGGACTTGGTCTATTAGTCCATCTATACTGACCTCCATCAGGTTGCAAATTGAATAAAAAAATTTTCTGCATCTAGCTCTGAAAAAATATTTGGGCTTCTAGCGGTGTGTGGGACTTGGTCTATTAGTCCATCTATACTGACCTCCATCAGGTTGCAAATTAAAAATAATTTTTTTCTGCATCTAGCTCTGAAAAAATATTTGGGCTTCTAGCAGTGTGTGGGACTGGGTCTATTAGTCCATCTATACTGACCTCCATCAGGTTGCAAATTAAAAATAATTTTTTTCTTCATTTAGCTCTGAAAAAATATTTGGGCTTCTAGCAGTGTGTGGGACTTGTTCTATTAGTCCTTCTATACTGACGTCCAGCAGGTTGCAAATTGAATATAATTTTTTTCTGCATCTAGCTCTGAAAAAATATTTGGGCTTCTAGCGGTGTGTGGGACTTGGTCTATTAGTCCATCTATACTGACCTCCATCAGGTTGCAAATTAAAAATAATTTTTTTCTGCATCTAGCTCTGATAAAATATTTGGGCTTCTAGCAGTGTGTGGGACTTGGTCTATTAGTCCATCTATACTGACCTCCATCAGGTTGCAAATTAAAAATAATTTTTTTCTTCATTTAGCTCTGAAAAAATATTTGGGCTTCTAGCAGTGTGTGGGACTTGTTCTATTAGTCCTTCTATACTGACCTCCAGCAGGTTGCAAATTGAATATAATTTTTTTCTGCATCTAGCTCTGAAAAAATATTTGGGCTTCTAGCGGTGTGTGGGACTTGGTCTATTAGTCCATCTATACTGACCTCCATCAGGTTGCAAATTAAAAATAATTTTTTTCTGCATCTAGCTCTGAAAAAATATTTGGGCTTCTAGCGGTGTGTGGGACTTGGTCTATTAGTCCATCTATACTGACCTCCATCAGGTTGCAAATTAAAAATAATTTTTTTCTGCATCTAGCTCTGAAAAAATATTTGGGCTTCTAGCAGTGTGTGGGACTTGGTCTATTAGTCCATCTATACTGACCTCCATCAGGTTGCAAATTGAATAAAAAAAATTTCTGCATCTAGCTCTGAAAAAATATTTGGGCTTCTAGCGGTGTGTGGGACTTGGTCTATTAGTCCATCTATACTGACCTCCATCAGGTTGCAAATTAAAAATAATTTTTTTCTGCATCTAACCCAGCCAATAGTTTTGGCCTAATACCACAGTTTGGCCACTCAGCTCTGCTCGGTTACCATCCATTGTTTTTTTGTGCAAACAACTCCTGAGCTGTGAATTAGTTAACCACCAAAATGAGTGGAAAAAGGCCTGCTGCTGGTGGAAAGGGGAATAGGCGTGTTGGGAAGGGGAAAAAAGGTTGTGTCCGTGGGGTAGGTGCAGAAGAAAGACCATCTTCCAGCCAAACTAAAATGTCTACTTCTTTTAGCGGACAATGTGATAAGATCCCTTTCTTACGGCCACGCCAATCGCTACAAATTCCAGATGAGGCACAAAAACAGCAGGTGCTTCAACGGATATCAAGTGCTCCTTTAAGTGGGCTCTCCTCCACATCAACTTCAACATCACAAATACTCCAGTCCTCAAAGGTGTCACCCAAATCGCACTTGCTTCCTCACAGCTCCCAAATCTCCAGCTGCCCGTCTGAGTATGAGGTAGAACAGATGGTTGAGTCTGCAGAGCTGTTTACTCATACTATAGCCTGGGAATCAGAGGTCGACTCCAGCGCTTCTGTGAATCCAGACGAGGAAATGATCTGCACTGATGCCCAGAATCTTTATGAGTCGGATCCAGGACCAGACGCAGAAGGTTCTGACCATAATGTAGACCCTCATTCCCAAACTGTAACTCCTGTTGGTGGAGACAATGAGGAAGACGATGATAAGACTCAAATACCTGATTGGAGCGACAACTTTAGTTTTTTGTCAGGGCAGGAACAGGTTGGCTCTGAGGACGACGGGTGTGATAACGCACAGGGTGATGATGATGAGGTCGGAGATCCCACTTACTGTCAACCCACAGTCAGCCAAGAGATGAGGTCAGCAGAGGAGGTGGAGGAAGATGCTAGTGACGACGAGGTCAGGTTGCGCCTTCCTGGACAGAGACGTAGTACTGGAAGCACGTCAACAACTGCATCCTCAAACACAACTCTGCCTCTCACCACAAGTCGTGGTGGCTCTTCAGGTCGCATGGGTGCTAAGCCTTGCATAGCCTGGGCATTTTTTCAGATCGATAAAGATGACCCAACTCGTGTTATCTGTAACATTTGTCAGCAAAAGCTAAGTAGAGGCCAAAAAATACATAGTTTGAGTACTTCATGCATGAACCGGCACATGGACATGAAGCATAAGTTGCAGTGGGAAGCTCAGTGTGCTACAATGCGGTCTAGCCGGCCGGGCCAACCACCGTCTGCCATATCTTGTGCATCCGCGGCCTCTTCATCCTCTGTGACTGGGGGGACAGCAGTCACACCTGTTTTGGGGCGCAGACCTGCCACCTCTTTACCCGCAACAGCCAGCGTGATTGGCAGGTCATCATTTTCTTTGGAGGTGGTAACACCAGCTGGTCTTGAGCGCTGTCCGACAATGATAGCACCACCTTTGGATCAAGGCAACCTAACATGTCCGCCTGCATCTTCCTCACAGACCGGCAGTTTGCCGGGGACACCCTTATCAACCCCGTCTAAGCACAATAGCCAGCCCTCGGTCCCTCAGATGTGGACAAGTAAAAGACCATTTCCTCCTAGCCATGAGAAAGCTAAGAGGTTGAATTTCACCATCTGCAAGCTCTTGGCTACAGAAATGCTGCCTTTCCGCCTGGTGGACACAGAGGATTTTCGAGACCTTATGTCCGTCGCAGTGCCCCAGTACCAGATGCCCAGTCGGCACTACTTCTCAAAGAAAGGTGTGCCTGCGCTCCACCAGCATGTCGCACACAACATCACCGCTTCTTTGAGAAACTCTGTGTGTGACAGGGTGCATTTCACCACAGACACTTGGATGAGTAGGCATGGACAGGGGCGTTACATGTCGCTGACTGGGCACTGGGTAACTATGGTGACAGCAGGACAAGGGGCTGCTGTCCAAGTCTTGCCGTCCCCACGAGTTGTGCGTCAATCCTCTTTATGTCATTTTTCCTCCACTGCTTCTGCCTCCTCAACCTCCTCTCGGTCTTCCACCTGCACCCAAAGCCTGTCTGGTCATGCCATAAGCTTTCTAACTGCGCAGAAGGGATCCTGCACACCTCCTTACTATGCTGGCAGTAGGGCTCAACGTCATCAGGCGGTTTTTACATTGAAATGTCTGGGAAATGTGAGTCACACAGCTGAGGAGTTGTGGTCAGCTCTGGAGAACCAATTTCATGAATGGTTGTCTCCACTGGACCTGAAACCAGGGAAGGCCGTGTGCGACAATGCTGCAAACCTGGGTGCGGCCCTTCGCCGGGGCAATGTCACACACGTGCCTTGTATGGCTCACGTGTTGAACCTGGTTGTCCAGCAATTTTTAGCCCACTATCCCAGACTAGATGGCCTTCTGCAGAGGGCACGGTCGCTGTGTGCTCACTTCCGCCGTTCGCATCCCGCAGCTCAGCGACTTACATCTCTACAGAAGTCGTTGGGCCTGCCACTTCACCGGCTAAAATGCGATGTGCCTACCCGGTGGAATTCAACTCTGCACATGTTGCAGCGACTGTGGCAGCACCGACAAGCCCTGGTGCAATACGTTCTGACGTATAGCCTGGGCCAACGAGATTCAGAGGTGGGGCAAATCACGCTGGAGGAGTGGTCTCAGATCAGGGACCTATGCACCCTTCTGCACAGTTTTGAAATGGCGACGAAGATGTTTAGTGCTGACGATGCCATTATCAGCATGACTATTCCGGTGATTTACATGCTGGAGCACATGTTAAACAGAATTCGGAGTCAGGTGGTGGCACAAGAGGAGGTGGAGGAAGTAGAGGAGGAGGAGTTGTATGCGGAAGGGCTAACATCTGCAAGGTCCAGACGGTCGGCAGCACCAGGGCGGCAGGCATGTGAGGGTGGGGGAGATGATTTTACCAGGGCGCATGGTAGCAGCCAAACTAGTGAGGAAGGTGCAGGAGCCCAGGAAGAAGTGGAGGACGAACTGATGGAAGACTCATCAGATGAGGGAGACCTTGATCACATTTCTGTTGTGCGAGGTTGGGGGGAGAGGACAGAGGAAGGAAGCATGATTGTTACCTCGCCACCAACACAACAGGGACTTGGTGCTCCTGGATGCGCAACACACATGAGTGCCTTCTTGCTGCACTACCTGCAACATGACCCTCGAATTGTGAGAATTAGAAATAATCCTGACTACTGGGTTGCCACACTGTTAGATCCCCGGTACAAAAGTAAATTTGCAGAAATTATTCCTGCCATAGAAAGGGATGCACGCATGCAGGAGTATCAGCAGAGACTGTTGCAGAATCTTACATGTGCTTTTCCACAAAATACCAGTGGTGCACGTAGTGAATCTCACAGTTCCAACTTGCCAACCGTGGGACCGTCAAGTGTTCAGCACTCAAACCGTAACAGAACCACAGTATCTGCTGGTAACATCAATTTTGCGGAATCATTTCACCACTTTTTTAGCCCATCCTTTGCAAGGCCACAGGAGACAAGAAGTCTGACACATAGTCAACGCCTAGAGACGATGGTACAGGAGTATCTCCAAGTAAACATTGAAGCCACGACTGTGTCACTGGACCCTTGCTCTTTTTGGGCTTCCAATCTGGTTAAATGGCCGGAGCTAGCCACTTACGCCTTGGAGATCTTGTCATGCCCCGCAGCCAGCGTTCTGTCTGAACGTGTGTTCAGCGCTGCTGGTGGTGTGCTGACAGATAAGCGCACGCGGCTCTCCACTGATAATGTAGACAGACTCACGTTCATAAAGATGAACAAATCATGGATCCGAAACGACTTTTCTACCCCTGTGTCATCCTGGGGAGAGTAAAAGCTTGATGATTGGTTAAAATCACCCTACCAACCGTTTTAAGCTTTCAAATTACTAATCATGTTTATCTGTATCTTGACTGGAAAATAATTTGGGCTTTGTAGCAGTGTGCAGCACTGATCCTATTAGGCCATCTATAATAAGCTTCACCAGATTTAAAATTAAAAATAATTTTCAGCTGCATCTAGCCCGGAAAATAATTTTGGGGCTCCGAGATGCGCAAGACACATAAGTGCCTTCTTGCTGCACTACCTGCAGCATGACCCTCATATTGTCAGAATTCGAAGTAATCATGACTACTGGGTTGCCACACTCTTAGATCCCCCAAACTTTTCGATCAACCTTTTCATTTTAATAAAGACCAAAAAAATGGTCATTTTTGAAATTATAAGCATTAGCAGGTTGTTAGAAACTGAAATCAAACAGTTTTCAACTCAAAACTTTATTCTAGGTGATGTTACATTTTCACATAGGACCCCTTGTTCGAAAGGAGCTTCTGAACTCTCTCGTCCATTGAATTTGTCAGGTTTTGGATGGTTTCTGCTTCAATTGTTTTGCATGAGGACAGAATACCCTCCCAGAGCTGTTGCTTAGATGTGAACTGCCTCCCGCCATCATAGACACTCCTTTTAATGATGCTCCAAAGGTTCTGAATGGGGTAGAGGTCAGGGGAGCATGGGGGTCACACCATAAGTTTGTCCCCTTTTATGCCCATATCAGCCAGAGATGCAGATGTTTTATGTGCAGCATGAGATGGTGCATTATCATGCAGAAAAATGATCTTGCTGTGAAATACACGGTTCTTCTTCTTGAACCATGGCAGGAAGTGCTGTTTGAGAAAATCCACATACATTATGGAGTTCATCTTTAGCGCCTTCAGGGATCCTAAAGGGGCCGACAATCTCTCTCCCCATGATTCCAGCCCAAAACATTACTCCACCTCCTCCTTGTTGGCGCTGTAGCCGTGTTTGCGTGGGGTGTCCATCAACCAGCCATCCTCCACTCCATTCATCTGGACCATCGAGCGCTGCACGGCACTCATCCGTGAACAAAACAGTTTTGAAATCAGTCTTCATGTAATGTTTGGCCCACTGGAGCCTTTTCTGCTTGTGTGAAGTGGATAGAGGAGGTCGACAGGATGGCGTATGCACAGCTGAAAACCTCTGAAGGACCCTGCATCTTGTTGTTCGGGGGACGTTGGAGGCACAAGCAGCTTCAAAAACTTGTCTGCTGCTATGACAAGGCTTTTTTGCCGCTGCTCTTTCAACCTGACGTAATTGCCTGTAGGAAAGAGTCCTCAATTTGCCCTTATCAGCACGCACACGTGTGTACTGTGAATCAGCTACATACTTCTTGATTGCCAAGACACTTCATCCTGATCATCGCACAATGTTGATTGTAGTCATGCCTTGACCTAAACACTCCACAATTTGTTGCTTCTCAGCAGCCGACACATCCTTTTTCTTTCCCATTTTGGCAGAAAATGTAGGCTGCTTAATAATGTGAGAGAGCCTTCTTAAGTAGTCTTGCCTTTCATTGGACACACCTGCCAAACTAATTAGCACAGGTGTCTGCAATTGCTTACAGTGATATAAAGAGCCCTGACACACATCACCATCAATGAGTTTAACTGACAAACAAACAAATTCTTCCCTTATCACTCCTAAACACTTTTTGCATAATAATTTGGAACGCGGTGTACATGTGCTTTTCCACAAAACACCAGTGGTTCACGTAGTGAATCTTACAGTTCTAACTTGCCAACCGTGGTCTGTATGGAATTGTTCAATAAAGGGCCCAAAATTAAGATAACATAGATGGGAGAGGTCTCTATGAATAGGAATTCCTAAGTATTTGATACCCTGTGAGGGCCAGGCAAAGGGAAAGTTGGACTGGATGGAATCCTATATGGATTTAGGGAGGGAGACATCGAGGGCCTCAGACTTCGCTGCATTGATTTTAAAATTTTACCATGTAACAAAGTGATCTATTTCAGCCATAACAGCAGGGATGGATATATGTGATTGAGTGATATATACTAGGACATCATCAGCAAATAGAGAGCACTTGTACTCGGTGCCTCCCACCTCAATCCACCTAATATTGGGGTTATGGCGAATCGATGAGAGCAGGTGCTCCGTCACTAGGATGTATAAGAGAGGGGACAGAGGACATCCCTGCCTTGTCCCATTGGTGATTGTGAAAGGTGATGAAAATGTTCTGACGCACCCCCTGGGCCTTGGGATACCCGGAGCCGGACCCTTTTTGGTGGATGCTGGTGGTTGTAGTCTTCGTGGCGGCGATCCGGTTCCGTGGCTCAGGGCGGTCAAACCAGTGGCGGAACTATTTATGTGGTTTTGATGTTTAAATGTCCGACTACGCCACCCGTGGATTGCGGTCAGAGTGAACCGCCGCTACAGGGCAGACCGCTAAGGCTGGTGTTGTGGGTGCAGCAGAGCGTAGCATAACTCCCCACGGGAGGAGTATAGCCTCAGGGCAGTGTATGCGGAGGATGGGGGTGATGGTGCAGGGCAGCAGCAGTAACGACACGGAGTCAGTGATGCAGTTCAGGGCCTTTACTCACAGTTCTTATTATCCAGACCACGTCTGCAGGTAACGGCTGCCCACGTCGTACTGTGCTCACCAGGTGAGGGGCTCAGACAACTCCCAGATAACTTTGGAGCGCTTCACAGGACCCCCTTTGTGTGTCCTTTGTCTGGCCTTTCTTACCAACACTTCTGTCCGGCTGCCTCGGGCCTCCTCTTGGTAAACTTGGCGCCAGTTTCCCTGACCCTATGTGGTGCCTTCCTAGCGGGTGGAGCAAGGGGCTGCGCCACATAAAATGTCAGAGCCTCCGGTTTCTAGCTGAGGGTCCTTTCCTGCCTCCACTAGTTCGGGGACCGGTCTCCCCCTTTGGCCTGACCCCTCCACGCAGGTGGATTCGGGCGTGCGGTGGCGACTCGCCCGTCCGCACCCCTGGGATCCCTTCATTCCTCGTTCCTGGAGCCTTCTCCGCTCCTCTTCCTTCCTTCTCCCTCTTGCAGGCCTGGGCCTCTGTTACTAGGCCCGCCTCCGGAGCAGAGCTCATGCAGAGCCCCTGCTCCCTGCCACTTCTGCTCAGACTTCTCTGCACTGAACTAAGATGGTGCCCACCTTTTATACTCCCTTCTCAATGCACCCAGGAACTGCTTCCTCCCTGCTCCTGCACTGCAGGTTTCCCCTTCCTCAGTGTTCCCTCCCCCCACTCCAACCAGGGACAGGGACTGTCGTGCCCATCTCAGGGGCATATTGGTCGCCCTGCCCCACGGCAATGTGGTGTAATGCATGCAGGTGTCGGGTCCTGATCCACACTCCATCCTTATCTGAGAGTGAGATATCACACCTCTGGGTGAGGTGCAATACGTCTGTAGCAACCGAGCCCTCGGTGCTACAGTTCCATTTATCTTCAGCCTAGGTGACGTATTGTGATACAGGGCCGTGATTTTGGCTATAAAAGGGTCCCCTAGACCCCTACCCCAAGCTTTTTAAGAGAATCATATATGGCGTGCCAGGAGACTCTATGGAATGCTTTCTCAGCATCCAACGAGAGTATCTACTTACAAATTTTTAACTGCATCTAGCCCAGGAAATACTTTGTGCCTAGTAGCAGTGTCTGCTAGTCAGCGGATTATCCCGGCTGTTAAGCAAGCTACACCACCTGTAGTTTGGACACTTAATTTTTTCAAAGGAAATGCTTCGGGACCACGGGATACTTAGTGAAGAGCATCAGGAGGCACCCCAAGGCATAGGGGCTGGGACTGGCACTAGGATGCCTTGCGGTGGACAGCCGAGTTCGATCCTTATAAAAGCTTTTTAACTGCAGCAGCTTTAGTGGACGCTACTGGAGCTGGAATTACGCGGCTGCTGGCATGAGACTTGCCCTCCAATAGATCCTTGTAAATGGATTTAAAGTGTATTCATTCAAATTAGAGGGACAATTTAAATTAAAAAGCTTAGAGCTGCCTCCACCACAGGGGGGCTCTCTCGACCCACCAGCGGACAGGCACCAGTATTGGGAGAGGGGGGCTGGCCGTCAGGGTTCACCGCGGCTCTGGCACAAACCCGGCGACACGGAGGTGGCACGGGCAGGAGCGGACTGGCCGTCTCGGCTTCTCACTTTTTGGATTTTAGAAGGGCATGACATGCCTATATCTGTGTCTCCCCCTCCTTTTACTCCTCCACCTCTTTTCTTTTCGCATGACTATATGTACTTGTCACTTTTCCATGTGTTAGTTGTGTCTTCTGAGCAGTTTGTCAGCTTTTGGACACCTTTGAAGGTGTTTTCTATGTGTTTCTATGTGTTTTTGTTTGCCTGCCATTGGTTTTAACGGTGTTCGAAGGTGTTCGACGAACAGTTCAACGAACAGTTCGGCGAACACACGGGTGTTCGACGAACCGAACCGAACTCGAACACTACGGGGGTGGCTCAACACTACCGCTGACACTGGTCGTGGACCCTGGGGTTGGCCCCACAAAGTCCGGTGCTTTGCTGCCATGTGCCTGATCATGCTGGTGGTGGTCAGGCTGGTAGTTTTGTCACCCCTGCTGATGCTGGCATGGCAGGTGGTACAAATGGCCATTTTGGAGTTATCAGCAGAGTCTTTAAAAAAATTCCAGACTCTGGAAGACCTACCGATTGTACTGGTAGCATCGCTCGTGTTGGTGTTACGGGGAACTGTTGCCCGCCTTCTGTGTGCGGCCACCACACTGCTTCTTCCTGCCTGTTGAGTACTCTGCCTCCCTCCCCCTGTGTGCTACTGGCCTCGATCTGCGTGTCCTCCTGCCACGTTGGGTCAGTTACTAGATCAGCCACCACCTCCTCCTCTTCCACTTGCGCACCACGATCCTCCTCCTCACTTCGTGGCAATTGTGTCTCGTCATCTTCCACCTCTTGTGACAAATTGCCTGCGTCGGCTTCCTGTGGCCGTGGCTGTTCAAATATTTGGGCATCGCTACATGGGATCTCCTCTTCCACCACTTCAAGCGGAGCAGGCGAGGGGCACAAATATGGAAATGGACCAGTGAACAGCTCTTCAGAGTGTGAAACTGTGGGATCAGTTGCTGTCTGACGACACTCGGCATGGTGGGAGGAAGGCGCATCAGGGTGAGGGGGAGTATGCAGTCGAGACTCACGGCTACTAAAACTTGACCGTGTGGAAGACAAAACAGAGGTGGTGGTGCCCAGGTAACTGGAAGTATTATCTGCTATCCAGTTAATAACCTGTTCACACTGATCAGTTCGCAATACTGGTGTTGTTGTGTGCTTCCCTAGTAATTCGGTCAAGAAGTGGGAGCAAGAAGATGTGGCTGTTGGTTGTGCCACATTTTCACCTTGGCCACGGCCCCGTGGAACTGCAAAACCACAGTTCTAATTTACTGGCGTATACCAGACTTTTTTAAATAGATATATTTGGGGCTGAACAGTCAGCGACACACTCAAACTGTTCTTTTTATGTAAAAACGACCCAAAAGTGGATAATACAGAGATTTGAACCGTGGAACTGCAAAACCACAGTTATAGTTATGTGGCATACACCAGAATCTTTCAAACAGATATATTTGTGTCTGAACAGTCAGGGAGACACTATTTCAGTTTTTTTTTACGGCAAAAAATGCCAAAAGCAGGATAATACAGAGATTTAACCCGTTGAACTGAAAAACCACAGTTCTATTTTTCTGGCCTACACCAGACTCTTTTAAACAGATATATTGGAGTCTGACCAGTCAGGGAGACACTATTACAAATTTTTTTTACGTCAAAAAATGCCAAAAGCAGGATAATACAGAGATTTGTCCCGTGGAACTGCAAAACCACAGTTATAGTTATGTGGCGTACACCAGACTCTTTTAAACAGATATATTGGTGTCTGACCAGTCAGGGAGACACTATTACATTTTTTTTATGGCAAAAAATGCCAAAAACAGGATAATACAGAGATTTGACCCGTGGAACTGCAAAACCACAGTTATAGTTATTAAATCTTACAGCAAGGAAAGTGAAAAACCTGCACCACCTGCAAGCAGCTGCAATAGTCAGTGCAAAGCTGAACATGTACAATGCAGACACCTAAATAGGACTTGGTAACATTTCAGGTGCAAAAGCTCATAAAAAAGTTTAAACAGTCCAAAGTAACCATAAGAAAGAAAAATGAGCTGCACTCATCAGTCCTTAAAAGCAGTATCTTTATTCCATAAGGATAAAAAGTCCAGCAAGCAGGGAGAGCGGGAAAGAAAAAAGCAGACAACAGCTGTTTCGAGTGAAGACGCTTCTACAGGTCTGTGGAACTGCAAAACCACAGTTATAGTTATGTGGCATACACCAGAATCTTTTAAACAGATATATTGGTGTCTGACCAGTCAGGGAGACACTATTACAGTTTTTTTTACGGCAAAAGATGCCAAAAACAGGATAATACAGAGATTTGACCCATGGAACTGCAAAACCACAGTTCTATTTTTCTGGCCTACACCAGACTCTTTTAAACAGATATATTGGTGTCTGAACAGTCACAGACACACTCAATTTTTTTTTTTTGGGGGGGGGGGGGGATACCAAAAGGTTAATAAGACATGTATTTGGACAGTCTGACTGAGGACAAAAAAAAATACAGGATTTAGATGAAAAAAAAATATTTTTTCCTGGACCATGAGACCGGGGTGATAAGTCTAGCAATTTGACCAACAGGAGCACACAGGACTGTAATGCAGCATTTGCTGGTATAACCACTGCGTCTTCTATACAGCCTGCCTGCCTGCCTGATATCTGGGATGGATATTAGTCCTGAGAAGGACTGTTTATTTGATTAGGCAGGCTTTAGAGACCCTACACTACCTATTTCGCAATATATATCTCTCCCTAACTCAACAGCACTGACCCTACACTGGCTGATCCAGAGTGACTGTGTCCAAGATGGCGGCGCCCGGTTTTAAATACTCGAGTTGACGCTGTGCGGCCAGCCAGTCACTGTAATGCCCACAAACAACATGGCTGCGGCATTACAGTGACTGGCTGGCAATCCCTGCATGTTCATTTGCTCTGTAAAGAGCGCCAAACGTGCAGGGCGGAGACCAGAGCTCCCGCCCGAGTAACCCGGAAATGCATTTCAGCCCAAGAGAGGTGACAGAGAAGGACAGGGACCCAACAATGAAAGATGCCTTGATGCTGGCTCTTGGGCACACATATATTGGCCAATCTATGTGTTAAGTGCTTTCCTTTACTGTAATTTTTCATATTAAGGTTACAGAATTTTTTTTTAAATATTTAATGTGTACATTTTGTAGTGCTTTCTTATGTTTCTATTGCAGTAATGCAGTTTCAATGTCTTAGAGCAATCACTCTTAGCAATTTAGGAGGCAACTTTGACACTTTTTTATTGTATCACGGTAGTAACAGAAGAAGTTAGATTTTTTACTGTGGAGCCCTGGATACATCTGAATCTCAGCGCAAAAGAATTACAAGCTGAGATGTGACCTGCTGTATGTGTCACAGTAGGAACAGAAAAAAATAGAGTTTCAAAGGTGTACTCCTGCATGGAGCACAATATTAGCACAACAGAGTTATATGCAGAAATGTGGCCTGCTGTCTCTGTCTGGACACTAATAGCAAAACCTACTGATATGCTAGAAGGTCAATTTCACAGTCACACAGGATCCTATCTATCTAAACTATCTGACTTAGAAGCAACCACCTAGCTAACTATCTCAATCTGTCACTATCTAGGAGCAGCGTCAGAAGTAGCCTCTCTGCGCTGTTACACTGACAAAATAGAGCTAAAACAACTTGTCTGCTCTTTATATGGAGGGGGACATGTGACTTCAGCAGTCAATGACAGAAACACTTGTGTCTGGATGTTGTGGATGGTTCCTGCGCTCTGATTGGATTGCCGGAATCGCCACACATTAAGTAAAGAAAAAAAAATAAGATTAATAGTCCGCCGCCACTCTGACCTCTCCCCGCCCCTCCCCTCATCAAACATGTCCTCCCCACTCATCATACAGCACCACTATCTTAGCCAAAGTCATAAAAAATACAGTAGTGGAAACACGATCATTTACCGCACTTTTGCTGAATTGGGCAGATTTTCAGTAAAAACGCTCGGGGGTCCGATCACGAATCCGAATGTGCAATGTTTGTGCCGAATAAATTTGAAAAACAAACAAACATGTTCACTCATCTCTAGTTAACAAGTTGAAAAATTAAGCAGCAATTTTTCATTTTTTTTAAAGAAATTAACAAAACTTATTTTTTTAGAGACCTAATTAGACTTGAAGTGACTTTTTTCTTTTGGGGGGGGCTATATATTGGAAATACCACAAAAGTGATACCATTTTATAAACAGCACCCCTCAACATATTCAAATTTGCTGTCAGGTAGTTTATTAACCCTTCAGGTGCTTTTCAGGAATTAATGCAGAATGGCAGCACAGGAATAAAAAATGTAACTAATACAACCTAAATGTTGCTAACTCCAGAACAGGCCTCTATAGGTGGTAGACTTTAAGGCCGTTATTTGACCATGAATTGCAGGACCACTAAATCATGAGAGCAGGGTGCCAATACAGTTAAAGAGGGAGCCCCCCATGCTTTTTTAACCATCTAGATGCTGTAGTCACTATTGACAGCAGCATCTAAGGGCCATGGTTGATGTCAACACGGATTGTGACTTATTCAACAAGGTGTCGGCTATAGTGTGTAGTTTTCACCCATCGGGAGCACTAGTGTTTCCTTAGGCCGGGGTCCCACTAATGAATCACATCTGTTGCGAGAGCATCGAATGTGATATGCTCACATGGAGAGGATCGCAGCACAGCTGCTCAGGGGACGGAGAAATCAATTTCTCTATCTCCTCTGTTGCTGGCATCGGCGGGTATCGCACAGCACTCGGGTGATATCCGAGTGCAGTGCGATGTTTCACACACATCCATAGATTATATGGGTTCCGAATGCAGCATGCTGCGATTTTTTTCCAGCCCGATCGCAATCCAATTGGTGCTGGGAAAAAAAACGCAACTGAGCACACACTCATAAGATTAAATTCGTCTGATTTAATCGCAAGTGAGAGCGAGCCCTTACTCATATCTCATGGCAGAAAAAAGACGTATTGGTGGTCATTAAGGGGTTGATCATGGCACAAAAACAATGTTACAAACTTGACTTTAACCCCTTAAGGACCGAGTCACTTTGTACGTTAATGACCGAGGCTCATTTTCCAATTCTGACCAGTGTCACTTTATGTGGTAATAACTCTGGAACGCTTCAACATATCCCAGTGATTCGGAGACTGTTTTTTTCTTGACACATTGTACTTCATGGTAGTTGTAAATTTAGGTTGGTATGTTTTGCGCTTATTTATGACAATTTTGAACATTTTACAAAAAAGTTTGAAAATGTTGAAATTTTCAAACTTTTAATTTTTATGCCCTTAAACTAGATAGTTATATCACGTAAAATAGTTAATAAATAACATTTCCCATATGTCTACTTTACATCTGCTTCAGTGTTCAAATGTCGTTTTATTTTGTTACGATGTTAGAAGTGTTAAAATTTAGCAGCAATTTCTAATTTGTTCAAGAAATTTACAAAACCTATTTCTTTAGGCACCTATTCAGATTTAAATGGATTTTGAGGGCCCTATATATTGGAAACTCCCCAAAAGTGAAACCATTTTAAAAACTGTACCCCTCAAATAGTTCAAAACTGCTCTCACAGGAATTAATGCAAACTAGAATGAAAAATAAATAGCAATGCTTCCTCTAAAATGTTGCTTTATCCCCAATTTTTTCACTTTACCAAAGATTGGCATGAGGAAATCGACCACTTAATGTGTTACCCAGTCTCTTCTGAGCCTGCAGATGACCAAAATATGGTTATAAACCTCTTTTTGGACAAATGGCAGAGTTTGGAAGGGAAGGAGCACCATTTCCATTTTGGAACACTAATTTTCTGAAATAGATTGCAGGTGACATGTCACCTTTGCAGGGTCACTAAAGTGCCTAAACAGCAAAAATACCCCCACAACTGCCCTTATTTTGGAAGCTTCATCCCTCAAAGATTTTATCCAGGGCTATAGAGTGGATTTTGAACCTACAGTTACTGTACAGAATTTGATAACAATAGGTCGTCATATAGAAATATTTAAATTTTTTCACGAAAATATTGTTTTAGCCCCAATTTTTTCACTTTTGTGAAAGGTAAAAAAAAATGGACTACTCAGTTTGTTACCCGCTTTCTTATGAGTGTGGCAGTACCCCACATGTAGTCAAAAAGTTCGGTTTGCACAAATGGCCGGGCTTGGAACGGAAAGAGCATCATTTGCATTTTGGAACACAAATTTGGCTGAAATAGATTGTACCGTGTCGCATTTGCAGAGTTCTTGACTCGAGATGCTCGGAGCTCGCCGAGTACTTGCGCGATGCTCAGGCGGGAGCTCGAGTCCCCGTCCTGCATGTTTGGCGCTATTTAGAGCACCAATCATGCAGGGATTGTCTGCCTCTCATTGTAATGTCACAGCCATGGTGGTTGTGGCATTACAGTGATTGCCCAAATCGATGGGAACAGTGCTCACAGTGAAACATGAAAAGCCGGCAATTCATCAGCGGCATACACTGGTACCCGACAATTTAGAACAGAAAGAATAGAGCATCACGCATAGATTAGATAGATAGAAACATGTCAGTCACATATATAATAAGTACAGTGACAGTGTTGGTTACTTTACTTGTTATTTAGTGTAAAATAAAGGATTTATTAAAAAAAAAATAATAGTGTTTTCAATGCAACCGTCTCTTTAATAAAGCCGGCCGGCAATTCATCAGCGGCATACATCGGAACCCGACAATTTAGAACAAAGAATAGAGCATCACACATAGATTAGATAGATAGAAACATGTCAGTCAAATATATAATAAGTAGAGTGACAGTGTTGGTTACTGTACTTGTCATTTAGTGTTAAAATAAAGGATTTATTAAAAAAAAAATTGACGTAGGGTTCCCTGTAATTTTAGTCTCTAGCAGAGGTTAAGCAGACGGCTGGGGCAGATGTTTGATGCCTGGGAAGGGGGTAATACCGATGGAGCTTCCCAGGCTACTAATATCAGCCCCCAGCTGAATACTTAGGCTTTATTAAAGCTATTAAAATGGGGGACTCCCCAAAAAAATGACATATGGTCACCCCTATTTTAATAGCTAGCAAAGGCTAGGCAGACAGCTGGGGGCTGATATTAATAGCCCAGGAAAGGTGCCATGAATATTGGCCCCCTCCCAGGGTAGAAACACCAGCCGTCAGCCGCCCTAGAAATTGCGCATCCATAGGATGTGCCAATTCTTGCACTTAGCCTCGCTCTTCCCACTGCCCTGTAGCAGTGGCAGTGGGGTAATAGGGTTGGGGTTGATGTCAGCTTATAATGCCAGCTGACATCAAGCCCAGATTAGTAATGGAGAGGCATCTATAAGACACCCCCATTACTAACCCCATAGTCAAAGTTAAAAAAAAACACAAACACCCAGAATAAAGTCCTTTAATTGAAATAAACACACAATTCTTTAATGTTCTAAATTAAACCATATTTACCATCACGCCCATTCCCGCTGAAGCCAACAATCTCCTGCAATAAAAATAAAATAATAAACAAACCTCATCCTTACCTTTCCATGGTTCCCAGGACGGCTCCAGCTCTGCTACATTCTCGTGACAGGCTGGATCGCAGCTGAAAGCTGCCATCCAGCTTGCCATGCCGCAGACACTGAGAAGCGCAGGCATGCTTGCGCTCTGCAGTGTCTATGAAGGATGGCATGCTGGATGGTAGCGCTCAGCTGCGATCCAGCCTGTCATCTCAATGCCATTCCAGCGTGGGAGAATTCTCCTGCTCAAGCGCTGAGCGCAGTAGAATTCTCCCACGCTGTCAGTGACGTGCATGAGGTGAGCTGATTTCATTGGACATGAACTCGGCTCATCTGGATGCCATCACAGCGAGATACTGAGGAGCGCAAGCATGCCTGCGCTTCTCAGTGTCTGCGGCATGGCAAGCTGGATGGCAGCATTCAGCTGCGATCCAGCCTGTCATGTGAATGTAGCAGAGCTGAAGCTGTCCTGAGAACCATGGAAAGGTAAGGATGAGGTTGCTTTATTATTTTACTTTTATTGCAGAAGACATTGGCTTCAGCTGGAATGGGCGTGATGGTAAGTATGGTTTAATTTAGAACATTAAAAAATTGTGTGTTTATTTCAATTAAAGGACTTTATTCTGGGTGTTGTGTTTTTTTTAAATACTTTACTAGAAATTCATGGCGGTCATGTCTAATATTGGCGTGACCTCATGAATTTCGGGCTTAGGGCCAGCTGATAATACCAAGCTGGCCCTAACCCCTTTATTACCCAGTGAGCCACCGTACCAGGGCCCTGGATGAGTTGGGTACAGCGCCAGAAGATGGTGCTTCTATGAAAGCGCCATTTTCTGGGGTGGCTGCGGACTGCAATTTGCAGCGGGTGGGGCCCAGAAAGCTTGGGCCTCCCTGCGCTGTGGATCCCAGCCCTCAGCTGCCTAGTTGTACCTGATTGGACGCAAAAATAGGGCGAAGCCCCACGTATTTTTTTTTTAAATTATTTCATGAAGTTCATGAAATAATTAAAAAAAAATTGACGTGGGGCTTCGCCCTAATTTTGTGTCCAGCCAGGTACAGCAGGCAGGAACCAACCACCAGCTGCCTATTTGTACCTGGCCGGACACAACATTATAGCGAAGCTCTTTTTTTTATTATTATTTCATGAATTTCATGAAATAATTTAAAAAAAAAATGCGTGGGACATGAACTCGGCTCATCTGGATACCGTCACAGCGAGATACTGAGGAGTGCAAGCATGCCTGCGCTTCTCAGTGTCTGCGGCATGGCAAGCTGGATGGCAGCTTTTGGCTGCGATCCAGCCTGTCATGTGAATGTAGCAGAGCTGGAGCCGTCCTGGGAACCATGGAAAGGTAAGGATGAGGTTGGTTTATTATTTTATTTTTATTGCAGGAGATCGTTGGCTTCAGCTGGAATTGGCGTGATGGTAAGTATGGTTTAATTTAGAACAATAAAGAATTGTATGTTTATTTCAATTAAAGGACTTTATTCTGAGTGTTTGTGTTTTTTTTTAACTTTGACTATGGGGTTAGTAATGGGGACGTCTTATAGACGCCTCTCCATTACTAACCTGGGCTTGATGTCAGCTGGCATTATAAGCTGACATCAGCCCCAACCCTATTACCCCACTGCCACCGCTACAGGGCAGTGGGAAGAGCGAGGCTAAGTGCCAGAATTGGCGCATCCTATGGATGCGTCATTTCTGGGGCGGCTGACGGCTTGTGTTTCTAGCCTGGGAGGGGGCCAATATTCATGGCACCCTTTCTGGGCTATTAATATCAGCTCCCAGCTGTCTGCCTAGCCTTTGCAAGCTATTAAAATAGGGGGACCCCATGTCATTTTTTTGGGGGGTCCCCCATTTTAATAGCTGGTAAAGGATAGGTATTCAGCTGGGGGCTGATATTAGTAGCCTCGGAAGCTCTGTGGGTATTACCCCCCTTCCCAGGCTTCAAACATCTGCCCCAGCCGTCTGCTTAACCTCCGCTAGAGACTAAAATCACGGGGAACCCCACGCCAATTTTTTTTTTAATAAATCCTTTATTTTAACACTAAATGACAAGTACAGTAATCAACACTATCACTGTACTTATTATATATGTGACTGACATGTTTCTATCTATCTAATCTATGTGTGATGCTCTATTCTTTCTGTTCTAAATTGTCTGGTACCGGTATATGCCGCTGATGAATTGCCGGCCGGCTTTTTTAAAGAGACAAAAACACTATTATTTTTTTTAAATAAATCCTTTATTTTAACACTAAATAACAAGTACAGTAACCAACACTGTCACTGTACTTATTATATATGTGACTGACATGGTTCTATCTATCTAATCTATGTGTGATGCTCTATTCTTTCTGTTCTAAATTGTCGGGTACCGGTGTATGCCGCTGATGAATTGCCGGCCGGCTTTTTTAAAGAGACGGGTGCATGAAAATCGGAGGGCACTAGTGTGTTCCAAGTGCCCTGCTATTTTTTTCATGCACCCTCCTATATACCCTACCTGCCTGTCTGCCTATATATTCAGCCTGCCTGACATTTAATTGAGCACTGTTCCCATCGATATGGGCAATTTTTGACCTTTTGCAGACCGCCGGGGGGGACCACCAGAAAAATGCTCGAGTTTCCCATAGACTTACATTGGGCTCGTTGCTCGGGTCGAGCACCCGAGTATTCCAATGTGGTCGACCAGAGCTTCGAGCACCCGAGCATTTTAGTGCTCGATCATCACTAGTCTTCTGCATTATTTTTAATCTTGGCCTTTGTATAATAATGCATATTAATATTCACAATAATCTGTTAAGGTATTTCTCAGATATGTCCTAACAAGGACTTACAAACAGTATTGCTATAGACTTGAGGTCTCTTGTTTTTCTTTTCATGACAATTTGCTAAGGACTCATTCTGACATCCATTTTTCACACTCAAATACTATCCGTGTTTTTCACGTGCCATCCATGTGCTGACTGTTTTTCACATACTGGTTGATAGGAGAAACATTTTTTATTTCTGACGAGAAAAACTGATAAAACTCTATCCAAATTCTGATGACACTCTGCTGAAAATCAGATGAAACTTTGATCGATAACACTGATAAAACTTGATCCATTTTTCTCTTACGTGAAACAAATGGACATCTGAATGAGCCCTAAAGCAGAGGATCACTGATCAAAAAGCTTGGTTTCCCCATTTACTGTGACAAGACCTATGTATCATAGTGTCATAACTATGCATCCAAAGCAAAACAGTTTCGCAACTATGGCTGTTGCTCAATGTCTTCTTCCTACTGGCGACTGTGTGGGTAGCTGCATAATTATAGTACAGTGTGAAGTGTCCACATACTGTATTGCTTTCATAGAAAGCACAGTAATATTTTGGTATTACCTATTTAATATAAAGTGGTGAAAGAGCCAAACAAAATTGCTAATTTACATAGATGTTAATATCTTGGAAGCATAGATTTAATAAAGTTAGCAGTTAAAGAAGCTCATCAGCAGAACAATGATGTTGTAAACCTTAAATTAATTATTGATAGGGTACAAATTAAAAAAAATAGAGAGCAGAAATAAAATAAATCTAATTCTTAGGATTGAACAGAAGCTAATACAAACCTATAATTTAAACATGGATTACAATCCAAAGTATGAGAGTGACCTGTGGTTCATGAATGCTGGCAATGAATAATAAAGTGATTATTCTTTTGTACATAAGGTTCTAAAAGTGAGTGGGCAGAAGTTCACAGCTTTGCCTGCACTTAACATTCCCTCTTCAGTGTGTGGTACTACTACAGCTTCTAGGCAGTGCACACGCTGTCTGGAGGTTACGTTTGACTCAGATCCATTTTTCATTCCCTACATTCAATTACTTGCACACTCATACCATCTGAATCTTAAAAACATCTTTTTAATCTGTATTTTTTTCTGTGGAAACAACCAAAACTGTGATTGTTGCTCTGATTCATTATCGTCCTGATTACTTACTACTAGTGTTGAGCGAGCACTAAAATGCTCGGGTGCTTGAAGCTCGGGCCGAGCTCACCGTGATACTCGGGTGCTCGACCCGAGCAATGAACCCAATGTTAGTCTATGGGAGACCTGAGCATTTTTGCGGTGGCACCCCCAGCAGTCTTTTAAAAGCCTAACAAGTGCCCAAAACGATAGTGACAGTACTCAAATTACATGGGGACAGCATGGGGATCGCCCCAGGAAGCATTTCTGGCCCCCAGGTCACTGCTGTCAACAACGTGGTCAGAGGTATTAAGCCACTTTTACGGGCTCACAATAAAACGTTCAAAAACAAAACTGAAACGGTTTTCCTGTGAAATATGTTAAGGAAGTTCCTTTCCAGGGTAAAGACTTGTGTATAAGGTAAAATAAATTACCCCCCAAAAAAATACTCCTCCACACCTTGGGCTATGTTCACAAGTAGCATTTTTATGCGTTTTTGCACTTTTGTATTGCTTTCAACCGTGACAAATGCATTCACCGGGAAATGTAATTTTAACATTTTACAATCTTATCTGGCCATGTGCTGTATGACACATGCATACAGTGCTGAAAAGACATGGGAACAGCATGGGGAAGACCCCTGGAAGCATCTCTGACACCCAGGTCACTGCCTAAAAGTGTGCCCATCAGAAGTCATCCTTGCCGCATCAGAAGATGCAGACTTGCAACTATCCCCGTGCAAGTCCTTGTCCCAGGGCAGTGTTCAATTGTACCTCCCAATTCCTTGCAATGCAAGCGCAAATATGCAGCCAATCAACCACCCACACACCCGCAGGCTGCAATACCATGCTGCTAGCTTTCACTTGAAATGGGGTCTTTTAGTTTGGAGGAGGCCGAAGCTGGCCACTACCTCATGGCTGCTTCTGCAGCGAGGTATCCATACTCAGTCCCCAGCCGCCCGGCGGCCGGGTGTCCACGCTCGATCCCCAGCCGCCAGGGGGCGGCCGGGTGTCCATACTCGGTCCCCAGCCGCCCCGCGGCCGGGTGTCCACACACGGTTCCCAGCCGCCTGGGGGCGGCCGGGTGTCCATAAACGGTTCCCAGCCGCCCCTATTTCTCCTGTTACCTTCCCACACACTTTTCTTAGCCTGGCCTGCTTTAGGACAGCATTGGACGAGCCCACCAGCGAACCAGACTCCTCCGGTGGGCCCTGGCTTCTCCATCAGGGGAGTTAAGAGTGCCTAGGTGAGGAGCATGATGATGATAGAAGTTAGCATCTGTTTTGTTTTCTTGGAATGCAAGCGCATGTATGTAGTAGCGGCTAGGCCTCAGGTGGTCAGTGTTTTGGCGCATATCCTACCTCCTCCGAGGATTGCTGGATTTTTTCCTGCTACTATTCCAGTTCTCTGATTCCTGTTAAAACAAAGCTTCAGGTGATAAATGATGGATGAGGTGGTGGCAAAGGAGAAAGAGCAGGAGGAAGGGGAACCATTCACATCAATATCAGGCCAGTCAACCACACATGTCTTGTAGAATATGTTTCTGTACCAAAAGGAGCAGTTCGGCTACACAGTTATAGGGCATACAGTGAGTGCAATGCCTACCAAAAATTTAGAGGCACTCCAATGCCCCTTGGAAGTGACATGGAGGTCAGAGGGTCTTAACTAAACCATTTTTCCATTTATAGCAACTGGATCTCCTGTGCACTGTTGGCCTAAGCAGTGAATGGAACGCTTTCCAAAAATTGTGAGGAACTGCAATGCCCCTTGAAACAGACGTGGATTACAGCATACTAAAAACCTTCTACCCATTATTGGGGAGAGGGTCTCCCTTAGTGTTCGCCTATGCATTGAAAAGCAAAAGCTGACTAAAATTAGGAGGAAATGCAATGCCCGTTGGAAGAGACGTGGAGGTCGCAGTAGCTTAACAAGATGGTTTTAATGCCCCTTGGAAGAGACGTGGAGGTCGTAGTAGCTTAACAAGATGGTTTTAATGCCCCTTGGAAGAGACGTGAAGGTCGCAGTAGCTTAACAAGACGGTTTTAATGCCGCTTGGAAAAGTGGTGGAGGTCACAGTAGCTTAACAAGATGGTTTGAAAGCCCCTTGGAAAAGTGGTGAAGGTCTCAGTAGCTTAACAAGACAGTTTTAATGCCCCTTACAAGAGCCATACAGTACAGCATCTTAAAATCATTATTCCCATTATTGGGGAGTGTGTCTCCCATAGTCTTTGCTTTTGCCTTCCAAGCAAAAGCAGCCAAAAATTAGGACGGAGGAACTTGCAATGCCCCTTACAAGAGCCATGCAGTACAGCATATTAAAAACATTATTCCCATTATTGGGGAGTGGGACTCGCATAGTCTTTGCCTATGCCTTCCAAGCAAAAGCTGCCAAAAATTAGGATGGAGGAACTTGCAATGCCCCTTACAAGAGCCATGCAGTACAGCATATTACAAACATTATTCCCATTATTGAGGAGTGGGTCTCCCATAGTATTTGCCTATGCCTTCCAAGCAAAAGCTGCCAAAAATTAGGATGGAGAAACTTGCAATGCCCCTTACAAGAGCCATGCAGTACAGCATATTACAAACATTATTCCCATTATTGGGGAGTGGGTCTCCCATAGTCTTTGCTTATGCCTTCCATGCAAAAGCTGCCAAAAATTAGGACGGAGGAAAATGCAATGCCCCTTACAAGAGCCATGCAGTACAGCATATTACAAACATTATTCCCATTATTGGGGAGTGGGTCTCCCATAGTCTTTGCCTATGCCTTCCAAACAAAAGCTGCCAAAAATTAGGATGGAGGAACTTGCAATGCCCCTTACAAGAGCCATGCAGTACAGCATATTACAAACATTATTCCCATTATTGGGGAGTGGGTTTCCAAAGTCTTTGCTTATGCCTTCCAAGTAAAAGCTGCCAAAAATTAGGACAGAGGAGCTTGCAATGCCCCTTACAAGAGCCATGCAGTGCAGCATATTACAAACATTATTCCCATTATTGGGGAGTGGGTCTCCCATAGTCTTTGCTTATGCCTTCCAAGCAAAAGCTGCCAAAAATTAGGAGGAAATGCATTGCCCGTTCGAAGAGTCGTGGAGGTTAGAGTTAATTAAAAACAACATTTCAATGCCCCTTCGAAGAGCTGTGGAATTCAGAGTGGTTTAACAAGATGCTTTTAATGCCCCTCGGAAGAGACATGGAGGTCCCAGTAGTTTAACAAGACTGTTTTAATGCCCCTCGGAAGAAACGTGGAGGTCGCAGTAGCTTAACAAGACAGTTTTAATACCCCTTGGAAGAGACGTGGAGGTCGCAGTAGCTTAACAAGACAGTTTTAATGACCCTTGGAAAAGTGGTGGAGGTCGCAGTAGCTTAACAAGACAGTTTTAATGCCCCTTGGAAAAGTGGGGGAGGTCGCAGTAGCTTAACAAGACGGTTTTAATGCCCCTTGGAAAAGTGGTGGAGGTCGCAGTAGCTTAACAAGACAGTTTTAATGCCCCTTGGAAAAGTAGTGGAGGTCCCAGTAGCTTAACAAGACGGTTTTAATGCCCCTTACAAGAGCCATACAGTACAGCATCTTAAAAATATTATTCCCATTATTGGGGAGTGGGTCTCACACAGTCTTTGCTTATGCCTTCCAAGCAAAAGCTGACAAAAATAATGACGGAGGAACTTTCAATAATGGCAACACGGACCACGGTCACCCTGGTGGTGTAGTGGTGGTGGAGGCTGAGGATAAGGAGAAGAACATAAAACAGCCGAAATGAGGAAGCGTATACCCATGTGTGGGTGTGAAGCGGTGCATGTGAATACACTTCCCGAAATAACACAGTGGATTTCACTTTATGTTACTCTGCTGTCATTTGGTGGTGATGAGAAGTCTGGCCCAATCCAGCCCTTGTTCATTTTGATAAGGGTCAGCTTGTCAGCATTGTCAGTTGACAGGCGAGTGCCCTAATCAGTTATAATTCCCCCAGCAGCACTAAAAACACGCTCCGACAACACGCTAGCGGCAGGGCAGGCCAGGACCTCCAAGCCGTACAGGGCGAGTTCATTCCAAGTGTCCAGCTTGGATACCCAATAATTAAAAGGCACAGAGGAATCACGGAGGATGCTGGTACGGTCAGCAAGGTACTCACTCACCATCGTTTGAAACTTTCCAATCCTTGTGAGAGAACCCCATGCCTCAGGGTCTGTCCAAAGGGAGGGTCTGAGAAAACTGTTCCAGAACGTTGACAGTGTTACACTGCCTCTGCTGGATTGGAGTTGCGTCTCTCTTGCATGTACGCCTTGGTTGGGCAACGAACTGTGACCTCTGCTGCTAGCGTGTTCAGATGGGAATTTTTTTAACAGTTCTGCAGCAAGGGCCTTCTGGTACTGCCCCATTTTTGTAGACCTCTCCACCTCAGGAATAAAAGAGTGAAAGTTCTCCTTGTAGCGGGGGTCTAAAAGTGTCACCAACCAGTAATGACTGTCACCCAACATTTTGACAACGCGAGGGTCACGGTTAAGGCAGCGTAACATAAAGTCAGCCATGCGTGCCAGACTGGTAACGGGCAAGACTTCCGTGTCCTCACCAAGATGACGACTGACCATGCTCTCCTCCTCCTCCTTCCCCCTGTCCTCAGGCCACCCACGCTGAACCGACAGTATGACAGTTGTACAGGTACTACCGTCTACAGCGCATGATACAAGGTCCTGTTCTTCTTCCTCCTCCTCCTCCTCTCCCTCTTTGTCCCCCAATGCGCATTGGGATGAGATGAGGCTGGGCTGTGTGTAATCAACTGCTACGGCTTCTTGATCCATCTCATCATACTCTGGCTGCAATGCCTCCTCTTTAATTCTCTGCAGAGAGCGTTGCAAGTGGAATACTGATGCTAATGATGGCATCATCACCACTCACCATCTTGGTGGACTCCTCAAAATTTGTCAAGATGGTACATATGTCAGACATCCAGGTCCACTCCTGAGGTCTTATGTGTGGAGTCTGACCTGAATATCAACGGCCTTATTGCAGCTGGTACTCCACAACTGCTCTCTTCTGCTCACAAATCCTTTGCAACATGTGGAGGGTAGAGTCCCATTGTCACACACGACCATGCCTGGATGTAGGTTCTGCGGTCTCAGCCACAGATCTGCCTGCTCTTTCACAGCTGTCCACAACTCACAAGCAGTGTGAGGTTTCTCACCTAAGCTAATGAGTTTCAGCACAGCCTGTTGCCGCTTGGCGGAGGCAGTACTGCTGTGCTTCCAGCTTGTAACTGATGTGGTGATATCTGAGATGGAGGCTGAACATGAGGAGGAGGAGGAGGATGATGCGCAGGAGCTGTACACTGTGGGGGCAACTCTGACTAACATAGGACCCGCAATCCTTGGTGTGGGGAGGATGTGTTCCGTCCCAAGGTCTGACTGGGTCCCGGCTTCCACTATGTTTACCCAGTGTGCCGTCAGGGAGATGTACCGTCCCTGGCCACAAGCACTTGTCCACAGGTCCGTTGTCAGGTGGACTCTCCCAGTAACTGCGTTGTTGAGGGCACGGCAGATGTTTTGGGACACGTGCTTGTGCTATGCGGGGATGGCACACTGGGCAAAATAGTGTCGGCTGGGGACCGAGTACCGAGGGACGGCCACCACCATAAGGTTGATGAAGGATTCCGTCTCCACCAGCCTAAAAGGCAGCATTTCCAACGCAAGCAGTGGTGAAATGTGCGAATTTAGGACTGTGGCCTGTGGGGCGTTAGCTGTGAATTTCCGCTTTCGTTCAAAGGTCTGGGATATGGACAATTGAATGCTGCGGTCGGACGTGGACGTGGACGTTGATGCTGTTTCTTGAGAAACTGCCACAACAAGTGAAGACTGAGAGGAGTGGGCATCTTTGCATGCAGTATGGACAGGGGATTGCCTTGCACACACAACAGGGGGTTCTGTTGCACGGACAACAGCGGAAGAAGCAGTGATGACACCCGCTGACACTGGTCGTGGACCCTGGGGTTCGCCCTACAAAGTCAGGTGCTTTGCTGCCATGTGCTTGATCAAATGGTGGTGGTCAGGCTGGTAGTTTTGTCACCCCTGCTGATGCTGGCATGGCAGGTGGCACAAATGGCCTTTTTGGAGTTAGCAGAGTCTTTAAAAAAATTCCAGACTCTGGAAGACCTACAGGTTGTACTGGCAACGTCCCTCGTGTTGGTGTTACGGGGAACTGTTGCCAGCCTTCTGTGTGTGGCCACCACACTGATTCTTCCTGCCTGTTGGGGTACTCTGCCTCCCTCACCCTAAGTGTGCTGCTGGCCTCGCTCTGAATGTCCTCCTGCCACGTTGGGTCAGTTACTAGAACATCCACTTGCGCACCACGATCCTCCTCCTCACTTCCTGGCAATTGTGTCTGGTTATCGTCCACCTCTTGTGACAAATTGTCAGCGTCGACTTCCTGTAGCCGTGGCTGTTCAAATATTTGGGCATCGCTACATGGGATCTCCTCTTCCACCACTTCAAGCGGAGCAGGCGAGGGGCACAAATCTGGAAATGGACCAGTGAACATCTCTTCAGAGTGTCCAAGTGTGGGATCAGTTGCTGTCTGACAACACTCGGCATGGTGGGAGGAAGGAGCATACAGGGTGAGGAGTAGTGTTGAGCCACCCCCGTAGTGTTCGGGTTCGGTTCGGCTCGTCGAACACCGGGATGTTCGAGGAACTGTTCGTCGAACACCTTAGAACACCGTCGAACACCGTTAAAACCAATGGCAGGCAAACAAAAACACATAGAAACACATAGAAAACACCTTCAAAGGTGTCTAAAAGCTGACAAACTGATCAGAAGACACTCTCTTTAAAAAAGCCGGCCGGCAATTCAGCAGCGGCATACACCGGTACCCGACAATTTAGACAAGAAAGAATAGAGCATCACACATACATTAGATAGATAGAAACATGTCAGTCACATATATAAGAAGTACAGTGACAGTGTTGGTTACTGTACTTGTCATTTAGTGTTAAAGGATTTATTAAAAAAAATATTAGTGTTTTCATGCACCGTCTCTTTAAAAAAGCTGGCCGGCAGTTCAGCATCGGTACCCGACAATTTATAACAGAAAGAATAGAGCATCACACATAGATTAGATAGATAGAAACATGTCAGTCACATTTACTGTATAAGAAGTACAGTGATAGTGTTGATTACTGTACTTGTCATTTAGTGTTAAAATAAAGGATTTATTTAAAAAAAAATTGGCGTGAGGTTCCCCGTGATTTTAGTCTCTAGCGGAGGTTAAGCAGACGGCTGGGGCAGATGTTTGAAGCCTGGGAAGGGGGTAATACCCACGGAGCTTCCCAGGCTACTAATATCAGCCCCCAGCTGAATACCTAGCCTTTACTAGCTATTAAAATAGGGGACCCCCAAAAAAATGACGTGGGGTCCCCCCTATTTTAATAGCTAGCAAAGGCTAGGCAGACAGCTGGGGGCTGATATTAATAGCCCAGGAAGGGTGCCATGAATATTGGCCCCCTCCCAGGCTAGAAACACCAGCCGTCAGCCGCCCCAGGAATGGCGCATCCATAGGATGCGCCAATTCTGGCACTTAGCCTCGCTCTTCCCACTGCCCTGTAGCGGTGGCAGTGGGGTAATAGGGTTGGGGTTGATGTCAGCTTATAATGCCAGCTGACATCAAGCCCAGGTTAGTATTGGAGAGGCGTCTATAAGACACCCCCATTACTAACCCCATAGTCAAAGTTACAAAAAAACACAAACACCCAGAATAAAGTCCTTTAATTGAAATAAAGACACAATTCTTTAATGTTCTAAATTAAACCATACTTACCATCACGCCCATTCCAGCTGAAGCCAACGATCTCCTGCAATAAAAGTAAAATAGTAAAGCAACATCATCCTTACCTTTCCATGGTTCCCACGACAGCTTCAGCTCTGCTACATTCACATGACAGGCTGGACCGCAGCAGAGCGCTGCCATCCAGCTTGCCATGCGGCAGACACTGAGAAGCGCAGGCATGCTTGCGCTCCTCAGTGTCTGGCTGTGACGGCATCCAGATGAGCCCAGTTCATGTCCAATGAACTCAGCTCACCTCATGCACGTCACTGACAGCATGGGAAAATTCTCCTGCTCATGCGGTGAGTGCAGGATAATTTTCCCACGCTGTCAGTGACGTGCATGAGGTGAGCTCATGTCCAATGAACTCGGCTCACCTCATGCACGTCACTGACAGAGTGGGAAAATTCTCAGCGCTCAGCGCTTGAGCAGGAGAATTCTCCCACGCTGGGATGGCATTGAGATGATAGGCTGGATCACAGCTGAGCGCTGCCATCCAGCTTGTCATCCTTCAGAGACACTGCAGAGCGCAAGCATGCCTGCGCTTCTCAGTGTCTGCGGCATGGCAAGCTGGATGGCAGCGTTCTGCTGCGGTCCAGCCTGTCATGTGAATGTAGCAGAGCTGAAGCTGTCGTGGGAACCATGGAAAGGTAAGGATGATGTTGCATTATTATTTTACTTTTATTGCAGGAGATCGTTGGCTTCAGCTGGAATGGGCGTGATGGTAAATATGGTTTAATTTAGAACAATAAAGAATTGTGTCTTTATTTCAATTAAAGGACTTTATTCTGGGTGTTGTGTTTTTTTTTTATCTTTGACTATGGGGTTAGTAATGGGGGTGTCTTATAGACGCCTCTCCATTATTAACCTGGGCTTGATGTCAGCTGGCATTATAAGCTGACATCAACCCCAACCCTATTACCCCACTGCCACCGCTACAGGGCAGTGGGAAGAGCGAGGCTAAGTGCCAGAATTGGCGCATCCATTTCTGGGGCGGCTGACGGCTGGTGTTTCTAGCCTGGGAGGGGGCTAATATTCATGGCAGCCTTCCTGGGCTATTAATATCAGCCCCCAGCTGTCTGCCTAGCCTTTGCTAGCTATTAAAATAGGGGGGCCCCACGTCATTTTTTTGGGGGTCCCCCATTTTAATAGCTAGTAAAGGCTAGGTATTCAGCTGGGGGCTGATATTAGTAGCCTGGGAAGCTCCGTGGGTATTACCCCCTTCCCAGGCTTCAAACATCTGCCCCAGCCGTCTGCTTAACCTCCGCTAGAGACTAAAATTACGGGGAACCCCACGCCAATTTTTTTTTTAATAAATCCTTTATTTTAACACTAAATGACAAGTACAGTAATCAACACTATCACTGTACTTCTTATATATGTGACTGACATGTTTATATCTATCTAATCTATGTGTGATGCTCTATTCTTTCTGTTATAAATTGTCGGGTACCGATGCTGAATTGCCGGCCGGCTTTTTTAAAGAGACGGTGCATGAAAACACTAATATTTTTTTTAAGAAATCCTTTACACTAAATGACAAGTACAGTAAGCAACACTGTCACTGTGCTTCTTATATATGTGACTGACATGTTTCTATGTATCTAATCTATGTCTGATGCTCTATTTTTTCTGTTATAAATTGTCGGGTACCGATGCTGAATTGCCGGCCGGCTTTTTTAAAGAGACGGTGCATGAAAACACTAATATTTTTTTTAATAAATAATTTACACTAAATGACAAATACAGTAAGCAGCACTGTCACTGTACATCTTATATATGTGACTGACAAGTTTCTATCTATCTAATCTACGTGTGATACTCTATTCTTTCGGTTCTAAATTGTCGGGTACCGGTGTATGCCGCTGCTGAATTGTCGGCTTTTCATGTTTCACTGTGAGCACTGTTCCCATCGATTTGGGCAACCACTGTAATGCCACATCCACCATGGCTGTGGCATTACAGTGAGTGGCAGACAATCCCTGCATGATTGGTGCTATTAATAGTGCCAGACATGCAGGACACGCTTTTAATGCACGAACAGTTATCGAACATAACCTCGAACAGCCGAATTTTTTGCAAATCGTTCGCGTTCATCAAACGGCTCGAACACCGCCCAAAACAGCTCGAATTTGAGATTGGCGAACAGTTCTAGTCGAACACCGCTCATCTCTAGTGAGGAGGAGTATGCGGTCGAGACTCACGGCTACTAAGATTTGACCGTGTGGAAGACAGGCCGGAGGTGGTGGAGCCCAGGTAACTGGAAGTATTATCTGCTATCCAATTAATAACCTGTTCACACTGATCAGTTCGCAACACTGGTGTTGTTCTGTCCTTCCCTAGTAATTCGGTCAAGAAGTGGGAGCGAGAAGATGTGGCTGCTGGTTGTGGCACATTTTCACCTTGGCCAAGGCCCGTTCCTCCGCACGCACCATCACCAGAACGTCCAGTTCCACGTCCCTTGCCACGCGCCTTGCCCATTGTAAAGGAAGTAAAATAGCTAACACTCACACTATCAATGGAAAAAGGGTAATAAAAAGTAGATTAGAACCGTGGAAGAGGAAAACCACAGTTCTATTTCTCTGGCCTACACCCAACTCTTTTAAACAATCTGAACAATCAGGGAGAAACTATTACTGTTTTTCTTTACGGAAAAAATACCAAAAGCTGAATAATAGAGATTTTTTACCGTGGAATGGCAAAACCACAGTTTTTGTTTACTGGGGTATACCAAACAATTTTAAATAGATATATTTGCGGCTGAACAGTGAGCGACACACTTAAACTGTTTTTTTAAGGTAAAAATGGCCCAAAAGTGGATGATACAGAGGTTTGAACCGTGGAATTGCAAAACCACACTTCTATTTCTCTGGCCTTCACCAGACTATTTTCAACAGATATATTTGTGTCTGAACGATCAGGAGACACTATTACTGTTTTTCTTTCTGGCAAAAATGCCAAAAGCAGGATAATACAGAGATTTGACCCATGGAACTGCAAAACCACAGTTCTATTTCTCGGGCCTACACCAGACTATTTTAAACAGATATATTTGCGTCTGAACAATCAGGAGACACTATTACTGTTTTTCTTTACGGCAAAAAATGGCAAAAGCAGGATAAAACAGAAATTTGACCCGTGGAAAGGAAAAACCACACTTCTATTTCTCAGGCCTACACCAGACTATTTTCAACAGATATATTTGTGTCTGAACAATCAGGAGACACTATTACTGTTTTTCTTTATGGCAAAAAAAGGCAAAAGCAGGATAATACAGAGATTTGACCCGTGGAACGGCAAAACCACATTTATATTTCTCGGGCCTACACCAGACTATTTTCAACAGATATATTTGTGTCTGAACAATCAGGAGACACTATTACTGTTTTTCTTTACGTCAAAAATTGGCAAAAGCAGAATAATAGAGATTTTTTACCGTGGAACGGCAAAACCACAGTTATAATTTACTGGTGTATACCAGACTCTTTTAAACAGATATATTGGTGTCTGAACAATCAGGAGACACTATTACTGTTTTTCTTTATGGAAAAAATACCAAAAGCTGGATAATAGAGATTTTTTACCGTGGAACGGCAAAACCACAGTTATAATTTAGTGGTGTATACCAGACTCTTTTGAACAGATATATTGGTGTCTGAACAATCAGGAGACACTATTACTGTTTTTCTTTGCGGAAAAAATACCAAAAGCACAATAATAGAGATTTTTTACCGTGGGACGGCAAAACCACAGTTATAATTTACTTTGTGGATATCAGACTCTTATAAACAGATATATTGGTGTCTGAACAATCAGGAGACACTATTACAGTTTTTCTTTACGCAAAAAATGCCAAAAGCAGGATAATCCAGAGATTTGACCCATAGAACTGTAAAACCACAGTTCTATTTCTCGGGCCTGCACCATACTATTTTCAACAGATATATTTTTGTCTGAACAATCAGGAGACACTATTACTGTTTTTCTTTACAGAAAAAAATGGCAAAAGCAGGATAATACAGAGATTTGACCCGTGGAACTGCAAAACCACACTTCTATTTCTCGGGCCTACACCAGACTATTTTCAACAGATATATTTGTGTCTGAACAATCAGGGAGACACTATTACTGTTTTTTTTTATGGCAAAAAATGCCAAAAGCAGGATAATAGAGATTTTTTACAGTGGGACGGCAAAACCACAGTTATAATTTACTGGTGTATACCAGACTATTTTAAACAGATATATTGGTGTCTGAACAATCAGGAGACACTATTACTGTTTTTCTTTACGGAAAAATTACCAAAAGCTGGATAATAGAGATTTTTTACCGTGGGATGGCAAAACCACAGTTATAATTTACTGGTGTATACCAGACTCTTTTAAACAGATATATTGGTGTCTGAACAATCAGGAGACACTATTACTGTTTTTCTTTACGGAAAAAATACCAAAAGCTGGATAATAGAGATTTTTTACAGTGGGACCGCAAAACCACAGTTATAATTTACTGGTGTATACCAGACTCTTTTAAACAGATATATTGGTGTCTGAAGAATCAGGAGACACTATTACTGTTTTTCTTTACGGAAAAAATGCCAAAAGCAGGATAATACAGAGATTTGACCCATGGAACTTCAAAACCACAGTTCTATTTCTCGGGCCTACACCATACTATTTTCAACAGATATATTTGTGTCTGAACAATCAGGAGACACTATTACTGTTTTTCTTTACGGCAATAATTGGCAAAAGCAGGATGACAGAGATTTTTTACCGTGGAACGGCAAAACCACAGTTATAATTTACTGATGTATACCAGACTCTTTTAAGCAGATATATTTGTGTCTTAACAATCAGGAGACACTATTACTGTTTTTCTTTACGGCAAAAAATGGCAAAAGCAGGATAATACAGAGATTTGACCCGTGGAACTGCAAAACCACAGTTATAATTTACTGGTGTATACCAGACTCTTTTAAACAGATATATTGGTGTCTGATCAATCAGGAGACACTATTACTGTTTTTCTTTACGGCTAAAAATGCCAAAAGCAGGATAATACAGAGGTTTTTTACCGTGGAACATCAAAACCACAGTTATAATTTACTGGTGTACACCAGACTTTTTTCAATATATATATTTGCGGCTGAACAGTGAGCGACACACTCAAACTGTTTTTTTTTAGGTACAAATGGCCCAAAAGTGGATAAAACAGAGGTTTGAACCGTGGAACTGCAAAACTACACTTCTGTTTCTCTGGCCTACACCAGACTATTTTAAATAGATATATTTGTGTCTGAACAATCAGGGAGGCACTATTACAGTTTTACTGGTCCCTATCTTGTCGTAATGTGCCCCATCCTGGTCCTCATCTTGTTGTAATGTCCACATCCAGGTTGCCCTCTTGTTGTAATGTCCCCCATCCAGGTCCCCATATTGTAGATATGTCTTCATCCAGGTCCTCATCTTGTAATAATGCCCCATCCTGGTCCCCATCTTGTCGTAATGTTCCCCATCCATGTCCCCATCTTATCGTATTGTCCCCCATCCAGGTCCCCATATTGCAGAAATGTCCCCGTATGGGAGGAATGTCCCCCATCCAGGTCCCCATCTTGATGTAATGTCCCCATCTTGTAGGACTGTCACCATCTTGTAGGAATGTTCCCCATCCAGGTCCCCATATTGTAGGAATGTCCCCCATCCAGGTCCCCATATTGTAGGTATGTCCCCATCCAGGTCCCCATGTTGTAGGAATGTCCCCATTCAGGTTCCCATATTGGAGGAATTCCCCATCCAGGTCCCCATATTGTAGGAATGTCCCCCATTCAGGTCCTCATATTGTAGGAATGTCCCCATCCAGGTCCCCATATTGTATGAATTTCCCCATCCAGGTCCCCATATTGGAGGAATGTCCCCATCCAGGTCCCCATATTGTATGAATGTTCCCATATTGTAGATATGTCCCCATCTAGGTCCCCATATTGTAGGAATGTCCCCATATTAGAGGAATGTCCCCATCTAGATCCTCATATAGGTAGGAATGTCCCCATATTGTAGGAATGTCCCCATCCAGGTCCCCATATTGGAGGAATGTCTCCATATTGTAGGTATGTCCTCATCCAGTTCCCTATCTTGTTGTAATGTCCCCATCTTGTAGGAATGTCCCCCATCCAAGTCCCCATATTGTAGGTATGTCCCCATCCAGGTCCCCATGTTGTAGGAATGTCCCCATCCAGGTCACCATGTTGTAGGGATGTCCCCATCCAGGTCCCCATATTGTAGGAATGTCCCCATCCAGGTCCCCATATTGTAGGAATGTCCCCATCCTGGTCCCCATATTGTATGAATGTTCCCATATTGGAGGAATGTCCCCTGTGCCGTTTCTTCACATACATATATAAGAGATAAAAAAAAGATTCTTCTCACCTGTCCTTCGTTCCCTCGGTGTCCTTCCTGCACATGCGAGCTGCAGGCACCGTAGACCCCTTGACGATCGCGGCCCGCATGTCAGTGGCACAGATGTCAGCTGCTGGCCTCTGATAGGCCGGCGGCTGGCATTGGTATTGCTGCGTGCAGAGAGCCGGTCTCTGAGCGGCAATACACTGAAGTAAAGCGCAGCTGTCGGCAGCTACTGGACTGGGTCACGATCGGGGTCTATGGTGCCTGCGGGCCCCATGAAGCAGCCTGAAGAGCCGCATGCGGCCCGCGGGCCACGTGTTTAAGACACCTGTTCTAGAGCTTATTTTAAATAAAAGGGGGAGCTATCACTGTGAGACAAATAACTAACATAGAACAGGAGAAATGAACATTGTCTTCTTTCAAATATATTTTTTGCAGCTCTCTGAGCTCTGCTGTATTGCAACAATATTAAACCCTGTCTGCCTGTGAGCTGGAAGCTGAAGCTGAGAGGAACCTGCAGATGTGTGAGGTATAATCACACACAGCTCTGCAGAGATCAGGAGAGCAGAGAGCGGCCATCATACATCACACTGGTAACTCCCTCTTCTATTTATAATAATCTCTGAAGGCAGAGTTATCTCCCACGTAACATCCTTTCCATAGCCTGGAAGAGGTCATTTACATAAAGTGATAAAAGATGATTTATCATCAACAAGCCATCTGATATGAGGCATATAGGTAGGATTTTTTTCAGCAGTCTATAACCTGTATTAATAGTTTAGATAGGTCAAATGTGGTGTGATAGTTAAAAACTAGAGAAAATCGAATCTGTCAAGATTCAAATGCGCCAGATCATGCGGATTATACAAGGAAATTCAATTTACAGCTAAATTATTTTCTGTTAACTGAATAGACCCCAGAGCACGGGTGGGCAATTAATTTTCCCAAGGGGCCATATGTGAGAGCATGACTGTTGTGGAGAGCCAAACCAATAGGATGAAATTAATTTTGCTCAATATTAATATTAACATATTAATTATAAACATTTATAGTCATATTAATTGTATCACTTAATATTGAGTAGAATTAAGTATGCTGACACACCCTATATAGGGTATGAGCCTGCACACAGCTCCCCTATAAACCATATGAGCCCACACACAGTCCCCTATATACAGTATGAGCCCCCATAGCCTCCTATATACAATATGAGCCCCAACATAGCCCCCTATATAATGTATGAGCCCCCACATGGCCTCCTATAAAGAGTATGAGCCCCCACATAGCATCCAAAATACAGTATGAGCCCCACATTGCCTCCTACATACTGTATGAGCCTCCCATAGCCTTCTATATACAGTATGAGCCCCCACATAGCCTTCTTTATATAATATGAGCCCTCCATACCCTTGTATATGCAGTGTGAGCCCCTCATAGCCTCCAATATACAGTATGAGCCCCCACATAGCCTCAAGTATAAAGTATGACCCCCATAGCCTCCTATATAGAATATGAGCCCCACTATAGCCCCCTCTATATAGTATGAGCCGCTACAAAGCCTCCAATATAAAGTATGAGCCCCTATAGCCTATATACTTCACATGTAAAGCGCCATGGAATAAATGGCGCTATAACAATAAATAATAATAATAATATACAATAAGAGTCCCAATAGCCTGCAATATTCAGCATGAGCCCCATCTAGTCTCCTATATACAGTATTAGCCCCCATATAGCCTCCTATATACAGTATGAGACTTTTATATGCAGCATGAGACCCCACATAGCCTCTTATATACAGTATGAGCCCCCCACATAACCTCCTATACACAGTATGAGCCCCCACATAGCCTCCTATATACAGTATGAGCCACCATTTAGCCTCCTATATACAGTGTGAACCACCACAAAGCCTCCTATATGCAACATGAGCCTCCATATATACAATGTGAGACCCACCTACCCTCCTATATACCGTATGAGCCCCACATAGCCTCCTATATACAGTAGGAGCCTTACATACTGCGTGAGCCTCCATATATACAATGTGAGACCCATGTAGTCTCTTATACACAGCATGTGCCCCACATAGCATCCATATATTCAGTGTGAGCCCCATATAGCCTCCATATATTATGAGCCCCACATAGCCTCCATATATACAGTGTGAGCCCCACATAGCCTCCATATATAGTCATGGCAAAAAGTGTTGGCAACCTTGAAATAGTTCCAGAAAATGAAGTATTTCTTCCAGAAAATTATTGCAATTACATATGTTTTGTTATACACATGTTTATATCATTTTTGTGTATTGGAACAACACAAAAAAAAAAAAGAAAAAAGGCAAATTGGACAGAATTTTACATAAAATTGCCAGACAAAATTGTTGGCACCTTTTCCAAAATTGTCGGTAAACAACTTTATTTCCAGCATGTGATGCTTGTCCAAACTCACCCGTGGCAAGTAATAGGTGTGGGCAATATGAAAATCACACCTAAAACCAGATAAAAAGGGGAGAAGTTGACCCAATCTTTGTATTGTGTGTCTGTGTGCGCCACACTAAGCATGGAGAACAGAAAGAGTAGAAGAGAACTGTCTGAAGACTTGAAAACCAAAATTGTTGAGCAATATGAACAATCTTAAGGTTATGAGCAATAAACAGTTTTCAACAAAAATATACTAAATAACATATGTGCAGTCTATGAATTTGTCCTAAGAAATAGAATTGCCTCCATCAGATCCTCCTTCATAGATGACCTCAAATCTGACCTAATAGTTTTAAGGCTAGAGAACTGGGTTGGAGGCAAAGCCGTAATCACATGTGCAACATCTCTAACAATTTCCGGGTATAAAGGAATTGCCTCATGCACAGTCAGTTTTGACGAACGGTTGAATTTTTCTATTTCTTTGAGAGCAAGTGAAACATTTTGCTGAAATATGGTCAATCTGCTTGCTATAGGAGACAGAGTGAAATCTTTTCCTTGCGGCAACGCTTTGCCTGCTCCATGTCATCCAAATACTTGTCAAAGTCAAACTCCTCATCTGATGAGGATGAAGATATGGCAGCAGTAGCACTGTCAGGACCCAAGTCCTCTTGCGCCTGGCAGTCCTCCTGTAGGCCACTCATCCTAACTGCTACTTCAGTCAGAGCTTCTTTTCCTTTAGTAAGCTGTTGATCATCAAGCAGTATACAATGACTTGGGTCCACATAAACAGCTGCCAGAAAAATACTCTAGCAATTCTTCTGAGATGAGTGCAGGAATTCCTTCTTTCTGAGTGTGTTTACTTTTACCCTTGTCTGTAGAGGAGGAGCTTCACTGGTGATGGAGTGCAGCACTGACTTATCTCAGCTAAGACAAAGCCTAGATCCTCAGGCCACATTCACACCATGGGCATAGCCAGGATCAAAACTAGGGGGGGTAGAACCTCATACTGTTCCGCAAAACCTCATACTACACACCTCAGCTGCTGCAGAACCTCATACTGCACACCCCTACACTTGAAAATAAAGCCTGCACCTTAAGAAGATGTGGTGAATGCAGTCTATTTATTCCAACTATCAATTGATGTTGATGTGTTACTGAAGATGAACAATGCCTGTCCTGGGCGTCCTTTTGGGCAACTATGAGGTGTACCTGACTGGTGCTAAAAAAAAGGAGTGTTAGTCTGTGTGCTACCCTTTTATTCTTTTTGGTACAGATAAGACATGGATAGACAGATATGGATAAATGGATAGATAGATAGATAGATAGATAGATAGATAGATAGATAGATAAAGTCATAGAGGGATAGATAGATAGATAGATAGATAGATAGATAGATAGATAGATAGATAGATAGATAGATAGATGGAGAGATGGATAGATAGATGGAGGGATGGATAGATAGATAGTGGGATAGATGGAGGAATAGATATATTAATAGAGGGATGGATAGGTAAATAGAGGGATGGATAGATGGAGAGATAGATAGATAGATAGATAGATAGATAGAGGGATGGATGGATGGATGGATGGATGGATAAATATATGGATAGATAGATGATAGATAGCCATATGGATGGATAGATGGAGGGATAGATGAAGGGATAGATGAAAGGATGGATAGATAGATAAGATAACATAGATAAGATAGATAAAGTCATAGATAGATGGAGGGATGGATAGATAGATGGAGGGATGGATAGATAGATAGTGGGATAGATGGAGGAATAGATAGATTAATAGAGGGATGGATAGGCAAATAGAGGAATGGATAGATGGAGAGATAGATAGATAGATAGATAGATACAGGGATGGATGAATGGATAAATATATGGATAGATAGATGATAGATAGCCATATGGATGGATAGCTGGAGGGAGAGATGAAAGGATGGATAGATAGATAGATAGATAGAGGGATGGATGGATATATAGAGGGATAAATGAAAGGATAGATGAACGGATAGATGGAGGGATAGATAGATGGATAGATAGAGGGATGGATAGATAGATGAATACATGGAGGGATAGATAGAGTGTGATAGACAGATGACAGCTACAGACAGCAAATAGTACATTGCACATATCGCACATATAGTTCACACATTGTACAGAGAGCACATAATAATCACCTACAATATTAGCATCAGTTACCTTCCTGTGACAGAGATAAGCAGTAGTACTTTCACTTTCTCACTTTCTCCAGCTCGGGGCCCAGGAATCGGATCCTGTGCAGGGCAGGCACCCCTCCCCCTCCTCTTTCTGGTGAAGACGGCAGAAGATAGGACAGAGGAGGGGAGATTGCCTCCTGCAGTCTGGAGCCGGTGCAGGACGGGAGCACTGCATCATACAAGTGAGTTTTGATAGGTGCGTGCCCCTGCTTCTAGGGGGGGGGCAGCTGCCCCCCTGCCCCTCGCTGGCTACGGCCATGATTCACACACAGTGTTTTTGCGGATCCGTTTTTGCAGTAAAATGCAGTGACTCTGGACATCCCAGCAAAGTCAATGGGTTTCAAGATATGACATTCAGACACATCGTTTTGTGAGGATCCGTGTTTGGGCTCAAAAACAGATCCTCATAAAGAATGAGCATGTCAGTTTGTGCGGTGTTTTACTAATCTGCTTTTGTTATTGAAAACATTATCTATGAGCTCAAAAACCTTTCAGGTGATGCGGTTTTTTAAAAAGCTTATCTGCTTTTGCAGCTGAAAAACGTATCCTCAAAAAGCGCAGCAAAAACGCTGTGTGTGAATGTAGCCTTAGATCAGGAATAGAACAGCCATTTATAGGACATTTCATAACTTTCCCAAATTTCTATGAAAAAATATTCAGCACATTCTGCATTGAACTACTGTACCCAATTTATTATATATTTTAGAAGTCGGATTCGGTCCATTTTATACCGACTCCGACTCCACCAAAATGAGCACCGACTCCGAATCCACGACTCCGACTCCGACTCCACAGCCCTGGTTATGAGTCCATCTCCAAAGATCTTGATGTTCCTTTGTCCATAATGTGCAACATAATCAACATGTTTACAACCCATGGTACAGTAGCTAATCTCCCTGGACATGGATGGCAGAAAAACATTATGAAAGGTTGCAGTGCAGGATAGTCCAGATGGTGGATAAGCAACCCCAATCAAGCTTAAAAGATATTCAAGCTGTCCTGCAGGTTCATGGTGCATCAGTATCAGTGTGAACTATCCATCGACATTTGAATGAAATGAAAATCTATGGCACGAGACCCAGGAGGACCCACTGCTGCCACATAGACATAAAAAAGCTAGACTATAGTTTGCCAAAATGTACATAAGTCAAAATCCTTCTGAAAAGTGTCTTGTGGACAGAATAGACCAAGATAGAGCTTTTTGGTAAACACATCATTCTACAGTTTACCAAAAACGGAATGAGGCCTACAAAGAAAAGAACACAGTACCTACAGTCAAATATGGAGGAGGTTCATTTTGAGTTTTTTGTTGCTGCCTCTGCCGACATAGCCTCCTATAAACATACAAATATCCCATACACATGAAAAAAAGCAACACATGCTCACCTCGCTCCCGTTCCCCCAGCAATGTCACTTATGCACTGAGTCTCAGCAGCAGAACGATGAAATGATGTCATCGCTAGAGATAAGCAAAAGTTTTGATGCTCGGTTTCATCGACTTAACCCAGGCATCAAAAAAAGGTTTGTGTTCAGGCACCCAAGCACGAACGTGAACCCAAAGATCAGTAGACAACAGACGCGATGACTTGAGATGAGCAAACATGTTCAGAAAATTTTTTTTTTTTCAAATTCGGCATGAACTTTGCACATTTGGGTTCGTGCTCGGACCCCAGAGCGTTTTTTTTCAAAATCGTCTAAAGTCGAGCACGAAGATCAGTAGTTTCCCAAGCTGTCATCTGCGTGATAGCCCGGGAAACAGGGGTTTTGATCTGCGGTAACATAGTTACCACGGGTCACAGCGCTGTGGAATCACGCTGTCTGATGTCAGCGTGATCTCACAGCTGTCACGGTGACGCGCGATAAAATGCTTACTGAGGGTGACAGGCGCTGGCTGATGCAACTACTTCAGCTGGCGCCCCCTCTCACTGTTAACAGGGAGCGCAAGCGCCGCTGATGAGTAGAGAAGTTTCATCAGCAGGAGCTTGTGCAGTGAAAGTAAAAAAAAGTTGAAATTAATAAATAATTATTTAAATGAAAATAAAAAAGCACATTATACTCACCTACACCTAATCAACGATGGCCTTGTCCCCAGAAAAAATTGACGTGAGGTCCCCCTATAAAATCTAACCAGCAAAGGCTAGGCAGACAGCTGCGAGCTGATATTATTAGCCAGAGATGGGGCCATCGATCCTTGCCCTCTCCGAGGTTAATAACATCAGCTCTCAGACTCCCCAGAAATGGCGCATCAATAACAATCACCAAATCTGGCTCTTAGTCTCGCACTTCCCACTTGCCCTGTGGCAGTGGCAAGTGGGGTAATAGGGTTGAGGTTCATGTCAGCCTTATTTTGGCAGCTGACATGAAGCTCAGGTTAGTAATTGAGAGGTGTCTATAAGATGCTTATCCATTGCTAATCCTATAGTAAAATTGTTAAATAAAGACGAACACCCAGAATAAATTACTTTATTTGAAATAAAACACACACAGTTTTACTTTTTTATTTAAAAATAACAAACACGGTTATACTCACCAAACACAAAATCCATGATGCCGTTGTCTCCTGTAAGAAAACCAAAATAAAAAACAACAATGTCCTGTACCTGTTCAAATTTCTGTCCCATGACGTAATCCAAGTTTGGGATAAATAGTTTTCAATCTGGACGGTACCAAGAAGCAACCGTCCCCTACTGAAAACCACTAAGGAATGAGTTGCTGTCGCTGCTGCGAGCTCAGCATCACTGACTAGCGGTGACATCATAGAGTTCATCGACAGTCATTGAGGCTGTGCTCCCAGCCGGGCCGCTAGTGATGATCTCACAGAGGCCACCACAGTTCATTATAGACGCCTCTCCATTACTAACCCATGGGGTTTATGTCATCGGACAATACAAAGCTAACATGAGCCCCACCAATATTACCCCACTTGCGACTGCCACAGGGCAGTGGGAAGAGCGGAGGCTAAGCGCCAGAATTGTTGCATATTATGGATTCGCCATTTCTGGGGCGGCCAATATCGATGGCCCCTTCCTAGGCAATTAATATGAGCCCGCAGCTGTCTGCCTAGCATTTACTGGTTATTAATTATAGGGGGGGGCCACAAATAAATTTTTTTGGGGGGGGGTTCTCCAGATAGATACAGTACAGACCAAAAGTTTGGACACACCTTCTCATTTAAAGATTTTTCTGTATTTTCTTGACTATGAAAATTGTACATTCACACTGAAGGCATCAAAACTATGAATTAACACATGTGGAATTATATACTTAACAAAAAAGTGTGAAAGAACTGAAAATATGTCTTATATTCTAGGTTCTTCAAAGTAGCCACGTTTTGCTTTGATGACTGCTTTGCACACTCTTGGCATTCTCTTGATAAGCTTCAAGAGGTAGTCACCGGAAATGGTCTTCCAACAATCTTGAAGGAGTTCCCAGAGATGCTTAGCACTTGTTGGCCCTTTTGCCTTCACTCTGGGGTCCAGCTCACCCCAAACCATCTCAATTGGGTTCAGGTCTGGTGACTGTGGAGGCCAGGACATCTGGCGTAGCACCCCATCACTCTCCTTCTTGGTCAAATAGCCCTTACACAGCCTGGAGGTGCATTTGGGGTCATTGTCCTGTTGAAAAATAAATGATGGTCCAACTAAACGCAAGCCGGATGGAATAGCATGCCACTGCAAGATGCTGTGGTAGCCATGCTGGTTCAGTATGCCTTCAATTTTGAATAAATCCCCAACAGTGTCACCAGCAAAGCACCCCCACATCATCACACCTCCTCCTCCATGCTTCACGGTGGGAACCAGGCATGTAGAGTCCATCCGTTCACCTTTTCTGCGTCGCACAAAGACACGGTGGTTGGAACCAAAGATCTCAAATTTGGACTCATCAGACCAAAGCACAGATTTCCACTGGTCTAATGTCCATTCCTTGTGTTCTTTAGCCCAAATAAGTCTCTTCTGCTTGTTGCCTGTCCTTAGCAGTGGTTTCCTAGCAGCTATTTTACCATGAAGGCCTGCTGCACAAATTCTCCTCTTAACAGTTGTTGAAGAGATGTGTCTGCTGCTAGAACTCTGTGTGGCATTGACCTGGTCTCTAATCTGAGCTGCTGTTAACCTGCGATTTCTGAGGCTGGTGACTCGGATAAACTTATCCTCAGAAGCAGAGGTGACTCTTGGTGTTCCTTTCCTGGGGCGGTCCTCATGAGAGCCAGTTTCTTTGTAGCGCTTGATGGTTTTTGCAACTGCACTTGGGGACACTTTCAAACTTTTCCCAATTTTTCGCACTGACTGACCTTCATTTCTTAAAGTAATGATGGCCACTCGATTTTCTTTACTTAGCTGATTTTTTCTTGCCATAATACAGTCTATTCAGTAGGACTATCAGCTGTGTATCCACCAGACTTCTGCACAACAGAACTGATGGTCCCAACCCCATTTATAAGGCAAGAAATCCCATTTAATAAACATGACAGGGCACACCTGTGAAGTGAAAACCATTTCCGGTGACTACCTCTTGAAGCTCATCAAGAATCTAGCATTTCACTTGAGAACCTGTGATACATATGTGGCGCCCCTGAGGGTTCAGTTGCCACAGAGGTACTGCATCTCACCCCGAGGTGTGGTGTCTCCCTTCTCTCAGGTAAGGAGGGAGTGCTGCATGGAACCCCAAACACCTGCATCCAACACTACACTGCTCCAGGCCGGCTGGAGGGGCAACATGTAGAGCGCAGCTGCTGAGCCCTGACCCTGGCTGGAGTGGGGGGAACCCAAAGGTATGGGGGAACCAGTATTGGGTGTGGGTGGAGGAAGTAGTTAGAGGGAGCACTTTAGTAGGAGTATAAATAGGGAGGCCATCTTAGGGTGGCAGTTCAGTTAGGGAGAGTTCAGTCAGTGGGAGCAGTTCAGAAGAACAGCTCGGGACAGTTCAGAAGAACAGTCCGGGAGCAGAGTCTCATTAGGAGATCTGCTCCACAAGTAGGGCCAAGTTAGGAGGCCCAGGAGGGGAGCAGGGAGTAGGCTCTGTTCTAAGAAAGGATCCTAGGGGGTACGGCGCGTGCAGGACGACAACCGTACGCCCCGCATCTGTCAGAAGACAGAGGGATCGTAGCCACATTCTGGTCCCCTGAGGGTCAAGCAAGTCTATGTAACTCTGACGGACAGGAGGGACTTCAGAGTACCCAAACAGGATTCAGAGTGGGCAGCGCAGTGCAGGAGGGAGAAGGACCAAGTGTGAAGATGGTCAAAATAGGAACACGAGAAAGTGAGGTTCTGCCAGGTATTCCCAAGCTGCCTGAGGGAGGATTGACCCCCTGCCCGGTGAACGCAGCGTGACGCGGGAGGCCTTCAGCTGTACAGTGCACCTGTGGATTGTCTTAAGAACTGTGAGTAAAAATCTCGGATGACTGCACGGTACTGCCTCCATCCATTCTTTCATCGGTGCCATTGTTCCCCCTGCACTACAACACCCAGCGCAACCCACTCTCTCACCTCACTGCCCTGAGGCCTGCTCCACCTGTGGGGAGCCGTCCCATCACAAGCTGCCCTAACATCTGCCTCAGAGGACTGTTGAAGCGCTGGTGATCCTCACCAGACACCACAGGTGGCGTCACAAACTTTCTAAAAATATCCCCCTTTTGCACTGACCGCCCTGGGTCACGGACCGGGCCAGCCACCATGATATTATCCCCCAACTGGCATCCAGAGGCCCGCTGCCGAGTACGCCACGGCCCTGGGGGCACGTCACATACCTGAGTACCTGATGCAAACTCAAGTAGTGAGCACTTGCGCTCAAGACTAATGACAACTTATTCAATATGATGACCTAATGTTATCAAATTCTGTGTCGTACCTCTGGGTTCAAAATGTTAACTATACCCCTTGATAAAATCCTTGAGGGGTGTAGTTTCCAAAATGGGGTCACTTGTGGGGGGTTTCCACTATTTAGGCACATCAGGGGCTCTCCAAATGCGACATGGCGTCCGCTCTAGATTCCAGCCGATTTTGCATTCAAAAAGTCACACAGTGCTCCTTCCCTTCTGAACCCTGCCGTGCGCTGAAGCACTGTATTTTCCCCACATATGGGGTATTGGCGTACTCAGAAGAAATTTCACAAAAGTTTTTGAGGTTCATTTTCTCCTTTTACCCTTGTGAAAATAAAAAAAATGCGGCTAAAACATCATTTTTGTGGAAAAGTTTGATTTTTTTATTTTCACGGCTCTATGTTATAAACTTCTGTAAAGGACTTGGTGGTTCAAGGTGCTCACCACACATCTAGATAAGTTCCCTGAGGGGTCTATTTTCCAAAATGGTGTAACTTGTGGGGGGTTTCCACTGTTTAGGCACATCAGGGACACATCCGCTAATTATTCAAGCAAATATTACTATCAAAAAGTCAAATGGCACTCCTTCCCTTCCGAACCCTGCCGCGTGCCCAAACAGTGGTTTTCCCCCATATATGGGGTATCTGCTAACTCAGAAGAAATTGCACAACAAACAGCAGAGTGCAATTTCTTCTGTTACCCTTATGAAAATGCAAAAGTGGGGGCTGAAAAACATTTTTGTGGGAAAAATGTGAACATTTTATTTTTACGGCTCAATGTTATAAACTTCTGTGAAGCAGTTGGAGGTTCAAGGTGCTCACCACACATCTAGATAAGTTCCCTGAGGGGTCTAGTTTCCAAAATGGTGTCACTTGTGTGGAGTTTCCACTGTTTAGGCACATCAGGAGCTCCCCAAATGCAACATGGCATCCGCTAATTATTCAAGCAAATTTTACATTCAAAAAGTCAAATGGCACTCCTTCCCTTCCAAACCCTGCTGCGCGCCCAAACAGTGGCTTCCCCCCACATATGAGGTATTGGCTAACTCAGGAGAAATTGCACAACAAACTGCATGGTGCAATTTCTTCTGTTATCCTTATGAAAATGCAAAAGTGGGGGCTGAAAAACATTTTTGTGGGAAAAGTGTGAAAATTTTATTTTTACGGCTCAATGTTATAAACTTCTGTGAAGCACCTGGGGGTTCAAGGTGCTCACCACATATCTAGATAAGTTCCCTGAGAGATCTAGTTTCCAAAATGGTGTCACTTGTGGGAGGTTTCCACTGTTTAGGCACATCAGGGGCTCCCAAAATGCAACATGGCGTCCGCTAATTATTCAAGCAAATTTTACAAAAAGTCAAATGGCGCTCCTTCCCTTCCGAACCCTGCCGTGTGCCCAAACAGTAGTTTTTCCCCACATATCGGGTATCTGCGTGCCCAGGGGAAATTGCACAACAAATTTTGAGGTCCATTTTTTCCTGTTAAAAGTAACTTACTTCCTGTTTAAAGTAACATTTTTGTGAAAAAAGTTAAATGTTAATTTTTTTCTACCACATTCTAAAAATTCCTGTGAAGCACCTGAAGGGTTAATAAAGTTCTTAAATGTGATTTTGAGCACCTTGAGGGGTGCAGTTTTTATAATGGTGTCACTTTTGGGTATTTTCTGTCATAAAGACCCCTCAAAGTGACTTTAAATATGATGTGGTCCCTAAAAAAATGGTTTTGTAAATTTTGCTGGAAAAATGAGAAATCGCTGGTCAAATTTTAACCCTTATAGCTCCGCAATAAAAAAAATTTTGGTTCCAAAATTGTGGTGATGTAAATTAGACACGTGGGAAATGTTATTTATTAATTATTTTGCGTGACATACAGTACAGACCAAAAGTTTGGACATACCTTCTCATTTAAAGATTTTTCTGTATTTTCATGACTTTGAAAATTGTACATTCACACTGAAGGCATCAAAACTATGAATTAACACATGTGGAATTATATACTTAACAAAAAAGTGTGAAACAACTGAAAATATGTCTTATATTCTAGGTTCTTCAAAGTAGCCACCTTTTGCTTTGATTACTCCTTTGCACACTCTTGGCATTCTCTTGATGAGCTTCAAGAGGTAGTCACCGGAAATGGTTTTCACTTCACAGGTGTGTCCTGTCAGGCTTATTAAGTGTGATTTCTTGCCTTATAAATGGGGTTGGGACCATCAGTTGTGTTGTGCAGAAGTCAGGTGGATACACAGCTGATAGTACTACTGAATAGACTGTTAGAATTTGTATCATGGCAAGAAAAAAGCAGCTAAGTAAAGAAAAACGAGTGGCCATCATTACTTTAAGAAATGAAGGTCAGTCAGTCCGAAAAATTGGGCAAACTTTGAAAGTGTCCCCAAGTGCAGTTGCAAAAACCATCAAGCGCTACAAAGAAACTGGCTAACATGAGAACCGCCACAGAAAAGGAAGACAAAGAGTCACCTCTGCTTCTGAGGATAAGTTTATCCGAGTCACCAGCCTCAGAAATAGCAGGTTAACAGCAGCTCAGATTAGAGACCAGGTCAATGCCACACAGAGTTCTAGCAGCAGACACATCTCTACAACAACTGTTAAGAGGGGACTTTGTGCAGCAGGCCTTCATGGTAAAATAGCTGCTAGGAAACCACTGCTAAGGACAGGCAACAAGCAGAAGAGACTTATTTGGGCTAAAGAACACAAGGAATGGACATTAGACCAGTGGAAATCTGTGCTTTGGTCTGATGAGTCCAAATTTGAGATCTTTGGTTCCAACCACCGTGTCTTTGTGCGACGCAGAAAAGGTGAACGGATGGACTCTACATGCCTGGTTCCCACCGTGAAGCATGGAGGAGGAGGTGTGATGGTGTGGGGGTGCTTTGCTGGTGACACTGTTGGGGATTTATTCAAAACTGAAGGCATACTGAACCAGCATGGCTACCACAGCATCTTGCAATGGCATGCTATTCCATCCAGTTTGCGTTTAGCTGGACCATCATTTATTTTTCAACAGGACAATGACCCCAAACACACCTCCAGGCTGTGTAAGGGCTATTTGACCAAGAAGGAGAGTAATGGGATGTTACGTCAGATGACATGGCCTCCACAGTCACCAGACCTGAACCCAATCGAGATGGTTTGGGGTGAGCTGGACCGCAGAGTGAAGGCAAAAGGGCCAACAAGTGCTAAGCATATCTGTGTACTCCATCAAGATTGTTGGAAGACCATTTCCGGTGACTACCTCTTGAAGCTCATCAAGAGAATGCCAAGAGTGTGCAAAGCAAAAGGTGGCTACTTTGAAGAACCTAGAATATAAGACATATTTTCAGATGTTTCACACTTTTTTGTTAAGTATATAATTCCACATGTGTTAATTCATAGTTTTGATGCCTTCAGTGTGAATGTACAATTTTCATGGTCATGAAAATACAGAAAAATATTTAAATGAGAAGGTGTGTCCAAACTTTTGGTCTGTACTGTATCTCTCTGATTTAAGGACATAAAAATTAAAATTTTGAAAATTGCAAAATTTTCAAAATTTTTGCCAAATTTCCATTTTTTTCACAAATAAATGCAAGTGATATCGAAGAAATTTTACCACAATCATAAAGAACAATATGTCCCGAAAAAACAATCTCAGAATCAGGGGGATCCGTTGAAGCGTTCCAGAGTAATTACCTCATAAAGTGACGGTAGTCAGAATTGTAAAAATTGGCCTGGTCATTAACGTGCAAACCACCTTGGGTTGTAAAGGGGTTAATAACTAGTAAAGGCTAAGTATACAGCTGTGGGCTGATTTTAAGAGCCTGGGAAGCGCCATGGGTATTACCCTCTTCCCAGGTTATAAACATCAGGCCCAACTGTCCACTTTCCCTCTGCTGGTTAATAAAATTCAGGGGGATCCCATGGCATTTTTTAATGAAATGTAATCATTTATTAATAAATTACATGTACAGTAAGCTACAAATACAAAGCACTGATTATATATGTCACTCACATATTTATATCTATCTATCTATCTATCTATCTATCTATCTGTCTATCTCATATCTACCTGGAGGACCCCCCCCAAAAAAATTACTTGGGCCACCCCTATAATTAATAACCAGCAAAGGCTAGGCAGGGGGGCTGATATTAATAGCCTAGGAAGAGGCCATGGATATTGGTCCTCTTCTGAGGCTAAAAACATCAGCTCTCAGCTTCCCTAGAAATGGCGCATTCATAAGATGCGCCAATTCTGGCACTTAGCCTCCGCTCTTTCCACTTGCCCTGGTGCGGTGGCAAGTGGGGGTAAGAAGGTTGGGGTTCATGCTAGCCTTGTATTGGCAACTGACATGAAGCCCAGGTTAGTAAAGGAGAGGTGTCTATTAGACACCCCCTTTACTAACTCCATAGTAAAATTGTAATAAAAAAACACAAAATCCCCAGAATAAAGTACCATATTTTTCGGACTGTTAGATGCAACGGACCATAAGACACACTTAGGTTTAAGACGAGGAAAATAGAAAAAAAATGTAAGCAAAAAATGTGGTCATGATGCACTGTTAAGGGGGAGGTGGTCTGATGAAACTGTTATAGGGGTAATGTCCCCCAATTCTGTTAATATCCCCCATCCTGGTATATACAGCCCTCTCCTTCCTGTTATATGTGGCCCCCATTCCCATCTTAGTATGCATGGTACCCCAATCCCACATCTTGGTATGCATGGCACCCGAATCCCCATCCTGGTATGCATGGCACCCCTTGATCCCTATCCTGGTATGCTAACCACCCCTCATCCTGGTATGCGTGGCACCCCTCATCCTGGTATGCATGGCACACCTCATCTAAGTATGCATTCCCCCCCTCGTCCTGGTATGTATGGCTCCCCTCATCTTGGTATGCATGGCACCCCTCATCCCTCTTCCTGGTATGCTTGGTACCCTCATCCCTCTTCCTGGTATACATGGCACCCTCATCCCTCTTCCTGGTATGCATGGCACCCTCATCCCTCATCCTGGTATGTATGGCACCCTTCATTCCTCTTCCTGGTATGTAGGGCACTCCTTATCCCTCATCCTGGTATGCATGGCACCCCTGATCCCCATCCTGGTATGCATGGCACCCCTGATTCCCATCCTGGTATGCATGGTACCCCCTGATCCCCATCCTGATATGCAAGGCACCCCCTGATCCCCATCCTGGTATGCTTGGCACACCTCCATCCTGGTATGCTTGGCACCCCCTGATCCCTATCACGCTGCACACACAAAAATAAACAATTATACTCATCTCCTCTCTCCTCCAGCGCTGCGTCCAGCTCTGCTGCTGACACTTTCAGTGTGTGAGCCGTGCATCGCGCTACTGCCATGCGCCCTCACACAGTGTGAGATGCTGTGCCGGAATAGTCACTGCTTCCCACACAGGGACTGTCTGCGTGGGGAGCAGTGACCATTCACTCACCTTAATAGCGCCCACACTGTACCCGCAGCGCGGCTCCTGCTGCGGCCGGCGGTCTGTGTACCCGCTATTAAAGACCATAAATATTCACTACAAACCATTGGAGTGGATTGTAGTGAATATTCATGATCTTTAATAGAGGGCACACAGAACGCCGAGCGGCAGCAGGAGCCGCGCTGTGGCTACAGTGTGCGCTCTATTGAGGAAAATGAATGTTCATTGGTCTCCATGCCCATGGGCGTGTGGAGCAGTGAGACAACACAGCATCAACCCCGATATCCGATGCATCAACCACCACAATAAAGGGTTGTGAAACCTAGGGTTGACTGAGTATAGGTGCAGTGGCAAAATGATCCTTTAAGGAAGAAAAAGCCTGGTGAAAATTAGTAAAGCCCAGAAAACGTTGTAGAGCCTTCAGGTTCTCGGCATGTTCCCAATCAAGGACTGCACGGATCTTCTCCAGAACCCTCCGAAAACCCGAAGATGACAACAAGTACCCCAAAAACTTCACCTCCTGAATAGCGAAAACACATTTTTCCAGTTTGGCATAATGTTTGTTATCCCTTAATATCTGGAGCACCTGCTTAACATGCCCCCGATGGGTCTCAAAATCAGGCGACTAAACCAAAATATCGTCCAGATAGACCACCACAAACCTACCCACCAAATGATGGAAAATATAATTTATGAAATGCTGGAATACCACAATTGCATTGGTCAAACCAAGGCATAACCAGACTCTCGAAATGTCCTTCTGGGGTATCAAAGGCTGTTTTCCATTTGTCCCCTTCTCGGATTCTAACCAGATTGTAGGCTCCCTTTAAATCCAACTTGGAAAATACCTTAGCTCCTGTTATGTATCCGGGTGGTGGAACCTCTGTGCTGAGATGCAAGGAGGGACCAGAGGGGCGTAACTAAGTGCCTACTCGGACCGACCCTGGCCACACGGCGGCTTAGTCGACTCCGTGAACCAGGGAGGGACAGGGCAGGTGGACCAGGTGTCACTCTGGGACTGACATTGCGTGAGAGCAGGCGACTCCCATGGGTCAGATGGCTGAAGCTGATAGGTACAGTGGATGAGCACGGCAGATAGCCAGACAGGTGATCCGGGTAGGCAAGCAGGCGGGCACAGCAGGTAGCCAGACAGGTGATCCGGGTAGGCAAGTCGGCGGGCGCGGCAGGTAGACAGGCAGGTGGGCACGGCTGATAGATAGGCAGGCGGGCACGGCTGATAGATAGGCTGGCAGGCACGACTGATAGACAGGCAGGCGGGCACGGCTGATAGACAGGCAGGTGAGCACGGCTGATAGAGAGACTGGCGGGCACTGGAACCTGAGGGATAAGGAGAGTGTTAGCACACAAGCAACAACCTTGCACAGGCACCTCCATTTTGGAGGAGGTGCTTTAAATAGGAGCGGTCCTCTGGCCATTGGCCGGGGACTCTTTAGGATGGCACACGCGGCCCCTTTAAGAGGGGGGGAGCTCGCGCATGCCCTAAGCACAGTGCCGGGAAGCTGAGCGTGGTGCGCGCAACAGAAGCAGGTGAGCTCGAGGACGCCGGACCAGGACCGCGGCAGTGAGGGGAACGGGGTCTCTGCCCGGCAGGAGGCAGAGACGCCAGCGCTACAGTACCCACCCTTTACGCCCCCTCTTCTTTAGGCCTTCAAGAAATTTTTCTAGAAGACGAGGGGCATGAATGTTCTCCCTGGGCTCCCAAGATCTCTCCTCAGGACCAAACCCCTTCCAATCCACAAGAAAGAAAGTCTTTCTTCTTACCCTCTTTACGGCCAAAATGTTTTCTACCTCAAAGACGTCCTTAGCTGAGACTAGAGCTGGAGTGGTACCTGGATCGTCAGAGAAAGAATTAAGGACAACCCGTTTGAGGAGAGACACGTGAAAGGAGTTGGGGATCCGTAAGGAGGCCAGGAGTTTCAGCTTGTAAGCCACTGGATTTATTTGGTTCAGAATCTCGAACGGACCAATGAACCGTGGACACAACTGGTAAGATGGTATCTTGAGGCGAATATACTTGGAGGAAAGCCTGACCTTGTCTCCCAGACGGAATTGAGGTGGATCCAGATGTCTCTTATCAGCATGCTTTTTCATCCGCTCGGAGGACTGAAGGAGAGCAGATCTGGTGTCTTCCCAAATTGCAGAAAATTCACTGACGAGAGACTCCGCGGCAGGATTGTCCAATTAAGAGGAGACGGGAAACGGAATCCCGGGTTGTTGACCGTAGCCCACAAAAAATGGAGACTTAGAAGAAGACTCACTCACATGGTTGTTATAGGAAAACTCGGCCCAGGGCAGGAGCTCAACCCAATCGCTATGGTGAACGTTGACAAAGTGCTGAAGAAAACTGGTAAGGATCTGATTGATACGTTCCACTTGACCATTGGACTGATGATGATAGGCCAATGAAAAATCCAAAGAGACATCCAGCAGCTAGCACGTGGATCTCCAAAAGCGAGAAGTGAACTGAACTCCTCGGTCCTCTGTAAGAGGGAGGGAGCGAGTGTGCACGCCCTAAGCACAGTGCCCGGGAAGCTGAGAGGGGTGCGCCCAACAACAGCAGAGGAGCTGGAGGACGCCGGACCAGGACCGCAGCATTGAGGGGAACAGCATCTTTGCCCGGCAGGATGCAGAGATGCCGGCACTACAGCTCCTACAACCTGGCTGAACAAATCAGAAATCAGAGGAAGAGGGTATGGATCACGGATGGTAATTTTATTTAATTCCCGGAAATCTAAACAGGGATGTAGATCGCCCTTGTCCCTACCTCCTGATAACCTGTCCTTGGGTTCAGGCTGGGCAGGGTCCCCCACATTAGCGACCTGTAGCCGCTGATGTTGCTGCTGAACATCACAGCAGAGTTCATTCACCTTCAGGGACAGACAGCGGAACTGCTCTGCGAGCTCTGCAATAGTACCCATACCAAGGGAGAAAGGAAAAAAAAACAAAAAAAGTCCACGCCCAAAACACACAGAGGGGAAAAAAAACAAAGTGTCAGTTTCTTTTTTTTTTTTCCTTTTCAAAATGTGCCAGCGATAATGTCACACAAGGTGTGGGAAAAACTTAGTGCAACACAAAGGGAAGAGGAAAAGGGAGCCCAGACTCTAGGGAATGGGGGAAAGTGGAGACCTCTTAGGTTGATCTAGCGTCACCCTATCTCCCCTAAAGTCCTCTTCACCAATCGCCGCATGTGTGCCTCACCCTGTCTTTCCCTAGTGTATGGCTAAGGCTAGGGAAGGGAGAAGATGATCACTAGTCGATCTCCACTAAACACTATAGACAAGGATCGACCAACAGTGGGAAATTGCTTAGCTTTAGATGAATCCAGACAAATATGCACACGTCCTCAAGCTCCAGAGAGGACAAGGTACTGCTCTTGCTGAAGCCTTCAGAAGTACTAATGAATATCGCCGGTACCTCCCTCTGAAACACAGTAGGTATTTATACACCCAGGCAGGGTGTTAATTAGCCAGAGGGAGGTAGCCGCTGGGTCCTAGAGACAGCCACTAAGAAGCTGTCTTTAATGCCAAACATAGAGATCTCCTGCAACCAACTGCAGGGCGACTTTCTGTCACCTCTGACATACCCATAGGAATATAGTATGTGGCACAGTTCGGACTATAAGACGCAGCCCCCACTTTCCTCCAAAATTTTGGAGGAAAAAAAGTGTGTCTTATAGTCTGAAAAATATAGCAATTTATTTGAAATAATGACACAGTCCTTTATTTAAGATTCTTAATTAACCAAAAACAGTTATACTTATCTAACGCCTAATCCACTGAAGCCCATGTCTCCTGTAACAAAAATAAAATAATAAAAAAACATAATACTTATCTGTCCGACCTGATGAAATAATCCAGATTGTCCCACAGCGATCGGATCATTGATAGAACAGTCATATCAGCAGTCACTGATGTGAATGCTCTATCCAGCAGCAAGCTATACACTGACTGGGGAGGTGCTATGGATATTGGCCCTCCCCAGTCTAAAAATAGCAGCACTCAGCCCTCCCAGAAAAGGTGCATAGATTAGAAGTGCCAATTCTGGCGTTTTGCCTGGCTCTTCCTACTTGCCCTGGTACAGTGGCAAGTGGGATAATAGTTGTAGGGTTGATGTCAGCTGTTTTATGGCCACTAGCATCAAGCCCATGGGTTAGTAATGGAGAGGCGTCTATAAGACACCCTCATTACTAACCCCATAGTCAATTGTAATAAAGACAGAAACATAGTAAAGTCCTTTAATTGAAATAAACACAGACTCCTTTATTTGAAATAAAAACTCCCCATCTTCCTTCTTTTACCCATTTACTACTGTAAAATAAAAATAATAAAACACCATATTCCTCACCTTTTTGTGGAAAATCCATTAATGGCCATGTCCCACTACGATCCGGATGGCTTGGAGAGCAGTCACGTTAGTGACGCGACTGCTCTCCATGCCAGGCGGAACACACTGAGCAGAGCGTGAGAAGCTGCGTGTGATCGGTGGCAACCTTAAGATCTCACCGCCAGTCACAGGTCTGGACTCTATCCAGCTCCACTCTAGCTCCGCCTCCACCCAGCTTCACCTCCATCTTTGAACCTTCCACAGTCCCACCGCCCACTCTTGGAAAAACTCTACTTTCTGCACCACGTCTTCACCAATCACACATTAACAGTTCCCATCGAACACCATATCACATACATAGCCAGCAGCTTTTGTTTTGGCCAATAGATTTTTTAAGCCACCATGACTAGGAGAGTCTTCTGGCTGAGCCCTACTCTAATCTATTAAACATTTCTTATAATACCCAATACTCTTTTAAGTATATTTTTACTTATGGGAATGTGTCACATAAATTTTTTAAAATGAAAAATAATACCACATACAAGGGACAAATACCACCACACTATGACCATATCACACATTACCACCACATAGTGACCAAATAATACCACATACAAGGGAAAAATGCCGCTACACCATGACCAGACCACATATTGCCACCACATAGTGACCGAATAATACCACGTACAAGGGACAAATACTGCCACACCATGACTGGACCACATATGGCCACCACATGGTGACCAAATAATAACACATACAAGGGACAAATACTGCTACATCATTACCAGACCACATAGTTACTGAATAATATCACATACAAGGGACAAATACCACCACACCATGACCAGATCACATATTACCACCACATAGTGACCGAATACTACAATACTGATCATTATTAAAAAAACAGAATACTAATATTACCATAAGTGCCATTATACACGGGATTTCTGTACATAGTATACAGTGTATAGTGACAGTATACAGATAACACACTGACTCACCGGTGACATCTCTAGTTGAAGTCCTTCATCTTTGCTTTTCCTCTTCATCCAGTGCAGACCGTCATCACTTCTTCCAGCCAGGACTCGTCTCTGCATAAAATAACACAGTTATCTAAAGCAGCTTCCAGAGCACATGCCTCAATTTTCCCAACTTCTCACTACACCAGATGAAGAAAAAAAAGTGACAGTGTTGAACTGCACAGTAACAGGATCCCCCCTCACTGAAAACAGTATCCTCAAAAATAAAATACATTACAGGAGTAATAATATCCTTTAATTAGCCCTTACAGTAATAGTGTCCCACTTTTTGCCTCCATTGTCTCCATCCTGTCCCCATTGTCTCTATAAATAGCCCCTACAGTAGCAATGTCCCACATCCTGCCCCCATTGTCTCCATCCTGCCCCCAATCTGCCTCCAATGTCTGTCCTGCCCCCATGTCTCCATTTGTCTCCATTCTGCTCCCAATGTTTCTCCATCCTGCCCCCATGCCTCTCAATCCTGCCCCTTATGTCTCCATTCTGCCTCCATGTTTCCATTCTGCCTCCATGTTTCCATTCTGCCCCATGTCTCCATTCTGCCCCATGTCTCCATTCTGCCCCCATGTCTCCATTCTGCCCCCAATGTTCTCCATACTGCATCCATGTCTCTACATTCTGCCTCCATGTCTCCATTCTGCCCTCAATGTCCCCCATTCTGCCCCCTGCCTCCATGTCTCTCCATTCTGCCCCATTTCTCCATTCTTCCCCCAATGTCCCCCATCCTGCCTCAATGTTTTCATTCTGCCCTCAATGTTCCCCATCCTGCCTCAATGTTTCCATTCTGCCCTCAATGTCCCCCATTCTGCCCCCATGTTTTCATCCTGCCCCATGTTTTCTGCCCCCAATGTCCCCCATACTGCCCCCAATGTCCCCCATACTGCCCCCATGTCTCTCCATTCTGCCCCATGTCTTCATTCTGCCCCCAATGTCCCCCATTCTGCTCCCATGTTTTCATCCTGCCCCCAATGTACCCCATGTTTTCATACTGCCCATGTTTTCATCCAGCCCCCAATGTCCCCATGTTTTCATCCTGCCCCCATGTTTTCATCCTGCCCCCAATGCCCCCCATGTTTTCATTCTGCCCCCATGTTTTCTTCCCCCAATGTCCCCCATGTTTTCATCCTACCCCCAATGTCCCCCATGTTTTCATCCTGTCCCCAGTGCCCCCCATGTTTTCATCCTGCCCCCAATGTCTCCCATGTTTTCATCCTGCCCCCAATGTCCCCCATGTTTCCATTCGGCCCCCATCATCTTTGCTTTTCCTCTTCATCCAGTGCAGACCGTCATCACTTCTTCCAGCCAGGACTCGTCTCTGCATAAAATAACACAGTTATCTAGAGCAGCTTCCAGAGCACATGCCTCAATTTTCCCAACTTCTCACTACACCAGATGAAGAAAAAAAAGTGACAGTGTTGAACTGCACAGTAACAGGATCCCCCCTCACTGAAAACAGTATCCTCAAAAATAAAATACATTACAGCAGTAATAATATCCTTTAATTAGCCCTTACAGTAATAGTGTCCCACTTTTTGCCCCCATTGTCTCCATCCTGCCCCCATTGTCTCTATAAATAGCCCCTACAGTAGCAATGTCCCACATCCTGCCCCCATTGTCTCCATCCTGCCCCCAATCTGCCTCCAATGTCTGTCCTGCCCCCATGTCTCCATTTGTCTCCATTCTGCTCCCAATGTTTCTCCATCCTGCCCCCCATGCCTCTCAATCCTGCCCCTCATGTCTCCATTCTGCCTCCATGTTTCCATTCTGCCTCCATGTTTCCATTCTGCCCCATGTCTCCATTCTGCCCCATGTCTCCATTCTGCCCCCATGTCTCCATTATGCCCCCAATGTTCTCCATACTGCATCCATGTCTCCATTCTGCCCTCAATGTCCCCCATTCTGCCCCCTGCCTCCATGTCTCTCCATTCTGCCCCATTTCTCCATTCTTCCCCCAATGTCCCCCATCCTGCCTCAATGTTTTCATTCTGCCCTCAATGTTCCCCATCCTGCTTCAATGTTTCCATTCTGCCCTCAATGTCCCCCATTCTGCCCCCATGTTTTCATCCTGCCCCATGTTTTCTGCCCCCAATGTCCCCCATACTGCCCCCAATGTCCCCCATACTGCCCCCATGTCTCTCCATTCTGCCCCATGTCTTCATTCTGCCCCCAATGTCCCCCATTCTGCCCCCATGTTTTCATCCTGCCCCCAATGTCCCCCATGTTTTCATTCTGCCCCCATGTTTTCTTCCCCCAATGTCCCCCATGTTTTCATCCTCCCCCCAATGTCCCCCATGTTTTCATCCTGTCCCCAGTGCCCCCCATGTTTTCATCCTGCCCCCAATGTCTCCCATGTTTTCATCCTGCCCCCAATGTCCCCCATGTTTCCATTCGGCCCCCATCATCTTTGCTTTTCCTCTTCATCCAGTGCAGACCGTCATCACTTCTTCCAGCCAGGACTCGTCTCTGCATAAAATAACACAGTTATCTAGAGCAGCTTCCAGAGCACATTCCTCAATTTTCCCAACTTCTCACTACACCAGATGAAGAAAAAAAAGTGACAGTGTTGAACTGCACAGTAACAGGATCCCCCCTCACTGAAAACAGTATCCTCAAAAGTAAAATACATTACAGCAGTAATAATATCCTTTAATTAGTCCTTACAGTAATAGTGTCCCACTTTTTGCCCCCATTGTCTCCATCCTGCCCCCATTGTCTCTATAAATAGCCCCTACAGTAGCAATGTCCCACATCCTGCCCCCATTTTCTCCATCCTGCCCCAAATCTGCCTCCAATGTCTGTCCTGCCCCCATGTCTCCATTTGTCTCCATTCTGCTCCCAATGTTTCTCCATCCTGCCCCCCATGCCTCTCAATCCTGCCCCTCATGTCTCAATTCTGCCTCCATGTTTCCATTCTGCCTCCATGTTTCCATTCTGCCCCATGTCTCCATTCTGCCCCATGTCTCCATTCTGCCCCCAATGTTCTCCATACTGCATCCATGTCTCTACATTCTGCCTCCATGTCTCCATTCTGCCCTCAATGTCCCCCATTCTGCCCCCTGCCTCCATGTCTCTCCATTCTGCCCCATTTCTCCATTCTTCCCCCAATGTCCCCCATCCTGCCTCAATGTTTTCATTCTGCCCTCAATGTTCCCCATCCTGCCTCAATGTTTCCATTCTGCCCTCAATGTCCCCCATTCTGCCCCCATGTTTTCATCCTGCCCCATGTTTTCTGCCCCCAATGTCCCCCATACTGCCCCCAATGTCCCCCATACTGCCCCCATGTCTCTCCATTCTGCCCCATGTCTTCATTCTGCCCCCAATGTCCCCCATTCTGCTCCCATGTTTTCATCCTGCCCCCAATGTACCCCATGTTTTCATACTGCCCATGTTTTCATCCAGCCCCCAATGTCCCCATGTTTTCATCCTGCCCCCATGATTTCATCCTGCCCCCAATGTCCCCCATGTTTTCATTCTGCCCCATGTTTTCTTCCCCCAATGTCCCCCATGTTTTCATCCTACCCCCAATGTCCCCCATGTTTTCATCCTGTCCCCAGTGCCCCCCATGTTTTCATCCTGCCCCCAATGTCTCCCATGTTTTCATCCTGCCCCCAATGTCCCCCATGTTTCCATTCGGCCCCCATGTTTTCTTCCAGCCCCTAATGTCCCCAATTTTTTCATTCTGCCCACATGTTTTCATAATGTCCCCAATGTCCCCCATGTTTTCATTCTGCCCCCATGTTTTCATCCTCCCCTTAATGTCCCCCATGTTTTCATTCTGCCCCATGTTTTCATCCTGCCCCCATGTTTTCTGCCCCCAATGTACCCCGTGTTTTCATCCTGCCCCATGTTTTCTGCCCCCAATGTCCCCCATGTTTTCATCCTGCCCCATGTTTTCTGCCCCCATGTTTCCATCCTATCCTGGTGTGGTTTTAAAAAAAAATAAAGTAAAAAAAAAAAAGTTTCTCCTTATCTTGCGGAGCTCCCGCGGTGTCCGGCTCTGTCATCATCGGAAGCACCATCGCTGGCGCATGACAGTGACGTCATACGCCAGCGACGTGTGCGCTGACGTCAGCCACCAGCCTGTAAGTGGCCGGCGGCTGTAAGCTATTGCTGTGCGGGAAGCTTCCCTTATGGCAATAGATTTTAAGTGAATCTGAGTCCAAGGACGCACATTCAATGGACCAGCAGAAGCCTGCCGCTGGGGCCCGGTGAGCAAAAGAACCGGGGTCCGAATGGGACCCCTCGGTGCAGCGGGTCCCAAACGCCATTAAGGGCAGTAATGCCCTGATGGCGGCCCTGTGTATACCTAAACTAGAAGCCTTTAATCTGGAGCATTTACAGTACATCCACTTAGCAGAAAAAAAACATTACTAGAGAAAAGTGTGAGCAAAATGGCAATTACTTAACCCTGGAAATGAAAAAGTAGTGGTCAATCATTGAAATGATCACTTACTGCTACTGCACATTAAACTAATACTGATAAAGAACTTTGTCTCAGTAATGGATCAAAATGGCATTGAATTTATGTATCTGAAGTTTCCCGGAATCAGTGATGCCAAGATCAAAGAAAGAAATAATTTCCACAGGACTCCAAATTATATAGTTTCCGAGCAAATTGAATGCACCATGAAATAGTGGCAGCATACAAAGCAATGCGGTCCAATATGTGACTAAGAATCGATTTTTTTTTTATTATTCTCCCTTTTTCTCTGTGGGTCTTTCTCCTGTGAGTGATGAGCATAATGAGGTATCTTATTAAAATATTTAAAGCAAGGAAAAATGGTACCAAGGAAAGTGAAGACCTTGCATGTGGACTGAAAACTGTTGGACTCTCGAGATGTGCCAGAGACAAAATATACCAGAAAGACAGCCATGTAAAATTTCTGGTACGGTAATTTATGTACTGTACAATTGTAGTAGAGGTGAGAGAGCCTTTAACCACCTCGCGCCAGAGCCTGTTTTTGCCTTCGTGACCGGGCCAATTTTTTCAATTCTGACCACTGTCACTTTATGAGGTAATTACTCTGGAACGCTTCAACGGATCCCCCTGATTCTGAGATTGTTTTTTTGTGACATATTGTACTTCATGATAGTGGTAAAATTTCTTTGATATCACTTGCGTTTGATTGTGAAAAAATCGGAAATTTGGCGAAAATTTTGAAAATTTTGCAATTTTCAAACTTTGAATTTTCATGCCCTTTAATCAGAGAGATATATCACACAAAATAGTTAATAAATAACATTGCCCACATGTCTACTTCACATCAGCACAATTTTGGAACCAAAATTTTTTTTTGTTAGGAAGCTATAAGGGTTAAAAGTTGACCAGCGATTTCTCATTTTTACAACAAAATTTACAAAAACATTTTTTTTAGGGACCACATCTTATTTGAAGTGACTTTGAGGAGCCTTTATGACAGAAAATACCCAAAAGTGATACCATTCTAAAAACTGCACCCCTCAAGGTGCTCAAAACCACATTCAAGAAGTTTATTAACCCTTCAGGTGCTTCACAGGAATTTTTGGAATGTGGAAGAAAACAATGAACATTTAACTTTTTTTCACAAAACTGCTACTTTAACCTCAAATTTTTAATTTTCACAAGGGCAGCCAGAAAAAATGGACCCCAAAATGTGTTGTGTAATTTCTCCTGAGCACGCTGATACCCCATATGTGGTGCAAAGCTACTGTTTGGGTGCACGGCATGGCTTGGAAGGTAAGGAGCGCCATTTGACTTTTGGAATGGAAATTTGACTGGAATGGATAGCAGACGCCATGTTGCATTTGAAGAGCCCCAGAGGTGTCTAAACAGAGGAAACCCCCAACAACTGACCCCATTTTGGAAACTAGACCCCTCAAGGAACTTATCTAGATGTGTGGTGAGTACCTTGAACCCCCAGGGGCTTCACAGAATTTTATAATGTTGAAGTGTGAAAATAAAAAAACACATTTTTAACACAAAACTGCTACTTTAGCCTCAAATTTTTAATTTTCACAAGGGCAGCCAGAAAAAATGGACCGCAAAATGTGTTGTGCAATTTCTCCTGAGCACGCTGATACCCCATATGTGGTGCAAAGCCACTGTTTGGGCGCACGGCATGGCTTGGAAGGTAAGGAGCGCCATTTGACTTTTGGAATGGAAATTTGACTGGAATGGATAGCGGACGCCATGTTGCATTTGGAGAGCCCCTGAGGTGCCTAAACAGAGGAAACCCCCAACAAGTGATCCCATTTTGGAAACTAGACCCCTCAAGGAACTTATCTAGATGTGTGGTGAGCACCTTGAACCCCCAGGGGCTTCACAGAATTTTATAATGTTGAAGTGTGAAAATAAAAAAACACATATTTAACACAAAACTGCTACTTTAGCCTCAAATTTTTAATTTTCACAAGGGCAGCCAGAAAAAATGGACCGCAAAATGTGTTGTGCAATTTCTCCTGAGCACGCTGATACCCCATATGTGGTGCAAAGCCACTGTTTGGGCGCACGGCATGGCTTGGAAGGTAAGGAGCGCCATTTGACTTTTGGAATGGAAATTTGACTGGAATGGATAGCGGACGCCATGTTGCATTTGGAGAGCCCCTGAGGTGCCTAAACAGAGGAAACCCCCAACAAGTGATCCCATTTTGGAAACTAGACCCCTCAAGGAACTTATCTAGATGTGTGGTGAGCACCTTGAACCCCCAGGGGCTTCACAGAATTTTATAATGTTGAAGTGTGAAAATAAAAAAACACATTTTTAACACAAAACTGCTACTTTAGCCTCAAATTTTTAATTTTCACAAGGGCAGCCAGAAAAAATGGACCCCAAAATGTGTTGTGCAATTTCTCCTGAGCACGCTGATACCCCATATGTGGTCCAAAGCCACTGTTTGGGCGCACGGCATGGCTTGCAAGGTAAGGAGCGCCATTTGACTTTTGGAATGGAAATTTGACTGGAATGGATAGCGGACGCCATGTTGCATTTGGAGAGCCCCTGAGGTGCCTAAACAGAGGAAACCCACAACAAGTGACCGAATTTTACAATCTACTCCTCTGTATAAATTAATCTAGTGGTGGGAAAATAAGTAGATAGGTAAATGGTCACTAAACCCATAGATGAATTCCCACAGAGGTGTCATTTCTATAATGGGGTCACTTCAGGGGGGATTATGCTGTTCTGGCACTTTTCAGAGTACCAGAGCTAAAGAATCCCCCCTGAAGTGACCCCATTTTGGAAATGAAACCCCTCTGGGAATTCATCTATGGGTTTAGTGACCATTTTAACTCAATGGATGATTTCCAGAAACAAGCACGCAATGGAAGGTTTAGATTCTGGAGAACCCCCCCTGGAAATTAAGTGAGCTCTACTCGAATGTGTCATTCACTAAATGAACCAAATGTTTGAATGACAAATTGGGATACATTTTTACAGTTTAAAAACGTGGTTCTGTGTGGAAGATTTTAAAGCAGTCAGTGATGCATAAGGCTGGCAATGATGGGCATTGTGGGCAATAGTAGCGGGTATCACTCCTCATTCCTCTCTTAGTACATACACGACATCTTTTCTGGGGGTTCCTTCTTGTTTCCGTTGCTGGAATAAGTGCAATAAAATGTCGCTCAGTGAGTCTTTTCACATCCTCAGATTCTAATGGATGAGCGGGGCTAACACTTTGAAAGACAAGATTTTCAATTACCTTTTCTTGATAATCAAGAAAAGGATCTGAATTTCCTGCTTTTTTGTACAACACAAAAGAATTGTATGTGGCCACCTGAAACAAATAAATAACCAACTTTTTATACCAGGTATAGGACTTTCTTGATACCTGGTATGGCTGTAGAACCTGGTCTGCAAGGTCCACACCCCCCATGTGTTTGTTGTAGTCAATGACTGACACAGGTTTTTGCTTCGGAGTGGTGGATCCTAGTTCTACAGTGGCCCTTGTGGCATCTGTGTGGATCGAGCTGAGGACAAAAATATCCCTCTTATCCCTATATTTCAGGGCAAGCAGCTCTCCGTTGCGTACAGCCCCTGACTGCCCCTTTTGAAACTTTTGGTTGACCAATGGTTGTGGAAACCCCTGACAGTTTTTACGGATGGTCCCACAAGCCCCGATGTTGTGTTCAACCAGACTTTTAAATAGGGGTATGCTGGTGTAATAATTGTCCACATATAGATTGTAGCCTTTTTGAAAAAATGGACTTATCAGCTCCCAAACAATTTTTCCAGATGTCCCCAGATAAGTAGGGCATCCTGGTGGGTTTAGTTGGCTATCTTTCCCCTCATATATGCGAAAAGCGGATGTGTATCCGGTTGAACTTTCGCACATTTTATAGAGCTTTATTCCAAACCTTGCCCTTTTAGATGGGATAAATTGCTTGAGGTGCAGTCTTCCTTTGAATTTTACAAGGGACTCGTCTATAGAAATATTTTGTGTTGGGGTGTAGAGGCTTAAGAATTTTTCTGACAAATTTTCAATGATGGGTCTAATTTTATATAACCTGTCATGTTCTGGGGCATTTCTGGGCAGGCATTGACTATTGTCGTTAAAATGCCAAAACCGCATGAGCATTTCATAACGGGTCCTAGGCAGAATGACTGAAAACATAGGGGTGGCTTGAACAGGGTGGTTGGACCAGTAGGATCGAATGCTCGGTTTTTTAACAAGCCCCATGGCAAATGTAAGTCCTAAAAATTTTTTTATTTCCGGGACATTAGTTGGTGTCCATAAATTTGCCCTAGCATAGTAAGATCGGGGATTCTGGCTTATGAATTGGGACGCGTATAAATTTGTTTGCACGACAATATGCTCTAGCAAGCTGTCTGTAAAAAACAAATTAAAAAAATGAATTGGTCCAAAATCTTCCACCTCCACATTTATACCAGGAATGGCGTTGAAATCAGGGCTGAATGGAGCAGCCGAATCTGAAGCCTCCCATCTGGGAAATGCTAGATCATGTGGCAACGCCCCTTGTACACTGGCGTGCGCCAATTCACTAGTAGCAGGGACAGCGCTTGTACTGGGCAGTGTTCCCTGATTTGGAGACGTTTCTCCAGTAGCGCTATTTGCCCCTATTGCTGTACTGGTCCTTGGGCTTGAGGATGGAACAGAATCACTGCTCATTTCTGGGCTCTCAGTGTCGCCGCTACTAAAGCCCTCAAAATCCATATCTCCATCTGAGATTGAGCTGTCATCAGTGTCAGAACACAGCAGGGCATACACCTCCTCTGCGGTATAAGTCTGACGGGCCATTTTATTTTTATATTTTTTGACTGGACTGAACGGACCGGACTGAAAGGACGGGACCGGACTGGACTGACCGGACTGATCTGACAGGACTGACTGACTGATGTGACAGGACTGACTGACTGATCTGACAGGACTGACTTACTGACAGATCTGACAGGACTGACTGACTGACAGATCTGACTGACTGACAGATCTGACAGGACTGACTGACTGACAGATCTGACAGGACTGACAGATCTGACAGGACTGACTGACTGACTGACAGATCTGACTGACTGACAGATCTGACAGGACTGACTGACTGACAGATCTGACAGGACTGACTGACTGACAGATCTGACAGGACTGACTGACTGACAGATCTGACAGGACTGACTGACTGACAGATCTGACAGGACTGACTGACAGATCTGACTGACTGACAGATCTGACAGGACTGACAGGACTGACTGACAGATCTGACAGGACTGACTGACAGATCTGACAGGACTGACAGATCTGACTGACAGATCTGACAGGACTGACAGATCTGACTGGACTGATCTGACAGGACTGACTGATCTGACAGACTCACTAACCCTAACTCTTACTTTCTTTTTTATTTATTTATTTTTTTACTTTCACAGTGGCAAGGCTGACAGCTCTTGTCACACTGTTTCTCCTCTGCTCTCTCACTGAGATCGGAGGAGAAACAGCATTTATCAGGCAGATCGCCCGGGAAAGTTTGTTGCTAAAACAAACTTCCCTGGTGATCTCTCTGATTGGCTGGTGTGACGCTGACATCATCGAGACCTGAGCCAATCAGGTCTCGATGATGTCAGAGGTCACAGCACCGGGATCCCCGCCGCTGACAGGTATGTGGGGGGTCCCGATCGCCGACCACCGGCTGTCCCTATCTTTTAAATGCCGCGATCGCTATGGATCGCGGCATCTAGAAGATAGGAACAGGTTAACATCATGGGGACCTGATCCAATCAGGTCCCCATGATGCCACATGTCAGAGCTATCGCTCTGAACCGGTACCGCAGCGCTAGCAGGACCCTGGGGGTCCTGAGCGCTGCGGGACCACCCACCATTTTTAAACGTCGGCGCTGCACAGAGCCCAGGCAGCGCCGACGTTTATGTACAGTGGGCGGTCCTGAACCGGTTAAGAGAACTCTTACATGATGCTTCAAAGATGGAGAGAGACTGCCATCTGCTGGCCAGACACCGTCAAGCGGAACCAACATATACAAGAGAAGTAAAAGGGAGAGCAGATTTAGACGCTGGACCCGGTCAGGTGACTTCCAGGAAGGAGTTCCTGAAGATAAGAGGCCAGCGCGCCAAGCCTGAGGAGTTTTTGGCGCCAAGTAGCAGAGAGGATCAGACGTGTTCTCTGCGTGCTGAGAAGCCCCGTGTGGCGGGCCTAAGCCAGACCTGTGAGGTGCCACAGCCAGGCGCCGGTGGAAGAGCTCCGGATCCCTTACAGATGTGACCCGAGTGCTGTGCCTGCTGTGGAGACTCGGAACCTGCTTGCGGTGCTGAGTGAGTTCGCGGAACCCGACGTCGCCCGCCGACACACCAGGTCTGGACCCCCCTACCCAAGGCTTGAGAGATTGCCTACAACAGTCAAGCAGAGAGGAGTTGAGAGACGGCTGCCCCAGGAAAGTCATGCCAGTGAAGGCAGAGGAGCTGCATACGTGAACAGGGCCGTCACTTCTACTGTTCACTCACGGTACTGGGGCCAATTGGGTTTAGGTACTCAGGTTGGGATGGGAACGGTTGGGGCTAAAGAAGCTCAACGTGATCTAATTGAACTTGTCCGGAAAAGACTTTCGGCCTAGCGGGAACAACCGGTGACCCCCGCTAGGGCCATACACAGAGTTAAAGAACTCACATGGTGTCTCCCATGATTTAGGGCAACACATCACTTTGAGAGACTTCGTATTTTGCTAACATTTCAAATTACTGTTCATTACCCTTTTTGCCAATCCCTTGTTCAGAATATCTGTTATATATATATATATATATATATATATATATATATATATATATATATATATATATAAAAACTGTTTATATTCATCTCTGACTGTTCTCGCCTTGTGTCTCTGTGTGTTGCATTCCGGCACCTGCATTACACAATTACAATTTTCTAAGCATGTACGTTTTCTTTGATTTTTAAATCATGTGTGGGTGATACAATAATAAAACTGATGCATATTTGAAACCAGAGGAAAAATAGGATCTTCTTTACTTCAGGTGGCAAAAAAAAAATTATTTTCAACTTTGTAAACCAGTAATTTTTCATTACTTTTTCCTACGGACTGCAATATTTGCAGAAAAATGGTCTTAGTCAAAGATGGTTAATTTGAACTGCACAATGACAGGACATGTGGCATAAAAGTAGAGAATGGCCTGAGCACCAATGCACTTCATGAATAGAGTGCACCCTTTAGCTAACGATTGCTACTCTATGCATTGGTGTCACCAGCAAAGTTCCATTCAACAGAATGACTATGAACAAACATTTGGACCATTTAGGTTTGGACCATATAGATAAAAAACAGTGTTTAAGCGTAGACATTCAGTTTAAAGTGTTTGTTTGGCACCTCTTTTTCTGCCCAGTCTGATACCAACCTGGTCTCATCTAATTATGGTAATAGGATGTTCTTCTTAGACAAAACCAGTTGGATTGAGGGTGGTTGCCACTGCAACTGTCAGTTAGCGAACAGCAGTTTCAGATGGATAAATGATCTAAACGGAATAGCAAAGACTGCAGCTGATCAGCATCCTGTAATTGGCTGCAGTGGTCACGTGACATTGTTTATATCACATGACCATTGGGGGTACAATTTTGTGATCAAAGGAATGCCACTGGTCCAAGACTTAAGTATATTGTTTTTTTGTTTTTTTTAATAGACAGTTGGTCTAATAAAAAAAGGGTTGTCCAGCAGGACAACTCCTTCAGGTCCCTACTTTTCATAGACAGAACTTCAAATCCCCACAGAAGTAATAAAATTGAAAGATAAAATTTCTGTTTCCTAAAGCTTATGACGCGCCCCTGGGCCTGTGTCGCGCTGCGTTGCGCACGCGGGAGCTTACCCGGAGCCGGATCTGTTGAGGGTTGTAGTCTCGTGGCGGTGACCCGGTCCGTGCCCAGGGAGTCAAACTGAGCGGCGATGTATCAGCGGTAGATGTTGGACGACTACGCCACCCGTTGAGTACAGCTAAGGAGCTGCTGCTGCAGGGCAGACCGCTGAGGCCGGTGGTAGGATTGTGCAGCGTGATAGTATAACCCCCAACGGGAGGGGTATGGCCTCAGGGCAGCCGACGTGGATGATGGGGGTAGCAGGAACCACTCGGAGACGGTACGGTGTAGTTCAGGGTCTTTACTGGTGACAAAGATAGACCCTCCCGGAGTACTGGCTAGCCATTGGGGCCTGGTCAGTCCTTGAGCAGATGGGATCTCCCCTGGCCAGGCGGAGTTGTAGGCCTCCCAAACTAACTGTACTCTTCTGGCTACCTTGCTAGAGGCGGGTATAAGTAGCCCACGTCCCTGAGTGTACCGTGTGGTGCTCACCCGTATGGCCGGTGACTCTGGGCCTTCTAGTAGCTTCCGCTCCACGACGGCGGTGCTGGTCCCATGCGTGTGACCGTGCCTTCGGGTTTCTTGGCCAGAGGACCTGGAATCCCCTGCCTGACGGATTCTGCTGCTGGGTAGGAGTTAGTCCCCACAGCCTCGGACTCCGGGTCCGGTAAGAAATCTTCTCAGTCAGGGCGAGCTCTGCAGCTGCCAGCCCCTGACTCCTTGTAACACTGCTCCCACAGAGCTCCTGATGTTCTGTTCCTATATTTGCTTCTTTTCTCTGTCTCTACTTCTTCTCTACTCACTAACCCTGCCTCAGCCCTAGGTTTATATAGGGGAAGTTCTTCCCCTCCCAGGACTGGGCAGGAGGTGTGGCATGCATAGGATTCCTGACCAAGAGACCTCCCACCTGCTCTCAGACATAACATTGCTGTTACTGTGGAAACCAGATCCCTGGGGTGCCACATTCCCCCCTAGTGAAATTTAGTACTCCGGGACTAAACATATTTTAGAAAAACATAACAAGATATAACAATAACAATACAATAAAGAAACACATAAAGGTGGTCACGGCATGTCCGTAACCGGGTGCAGTCTTTGAAGAAAGCAAGGTGTCCATTTCACCAAAACAGGGAGACGTAACCAGGTAGGGGTCTGTCCTGCCCCGAGTCCTTAACAGTCTTTAGTCCGTCCTGGGTTACGCTCCAACTATGTACACAGGATTCCCGGTAAATCCACCAAAGACTCCTATAAACAACTAGAAACACATAATTATACACAAGCAACAAGAAAAACAGGTAACCACAAATAAAACAATTTATACACTTCAAATCCTCCAACGTGCGGGTAACTGGCCTCTAGTGGCCCTAGTGGACCTACGGAGCTGACTGTCTGGCCCTGAACTACAGGGTGTAGGAGCTGTTAAGGGTAAACTGGGCAGCGGTCCACGGGCCCTTTGGCTCACTAGGGATATGGCAGGCTCACTGCAAGCAGAGGGTTGATCCTCCTGGTCTGCTGGTGTGGGGTCTTCTGCCTCCTGGACCGGCTGTTCTTCCAGCTCTACCTGTTGCTCCGTAGGTGCTTGGGATGCTGGTTGGAGGAAGGTGAGTACGGGTACCACAACTGCACCATTGACTTGAGTCCAAGACCGAGGGAAGTCTCCGAGCATAGTACTAACCATATCTTCCCTTTCCTCTACGGGTCGATGGTCTTCTTGTTCCTCTTCAGGGTTCCGTAGCTGTTCAGGACACTTCTTCAGGTGATCCCGGGATACAATGGCTGTGGTCTCCCCTCCGTCTTTACTGATGGTACAGACCTTCGGGTTCTCGTGGCTTGAGGGCAGTACGGTGTACGGGTCCTTCTCCCACTGGTCGTCCAACTTGTGGAGCCGTCTTTTCCTCTTCAAGACCTGCTCTCCGGGCACCAGGGGAACAGCGGGAGCATACTGGTTGTAAGTTTTCTCTTGTCTCTCCCTAGCCTGACAGAGACTTCGCTCCACGCTCTCCTGTACTCTCCGGTACTGCTGCTGCCTCTCTGTGTCCCAGTCTGCTTCTGGTGAAGTGTCCTCGGGTGTCAGGACTCCCATTTCCAGGTCAACAGGTAACTTACCAGGTCTCGCCCTCATTAGGTAAGCCGGGGTACAGTTGGTGGAACCTACCGGGATGTGGTTGTATAGGTCCACCAGATCGGGCAGCTTCTCAGGCCACAGACTGCGTTCTTCCAGGGGCAACGTTTTCAGAAGATCCATTACCACCTGGTTCATTTTCTCACAAAGTCCATTAGTTTGCGGATGATAGGGTGTCGTCCTTATCTTCCGGCAGCCATACAGATTGCAGAATTCCTGGAAGACCTCCGCTTCAAAGGCAGGTCCCTGGTCCGTCAGCACTTGGTCCGGGTACCCGTGTGGACGGCAGAAGTGCTGCTGGAAGGCTCTAGCTGCTGTTTGAGCCGTTAAGTCCTTGACGGGGATGACAACCAAGAACCGGGAGTAGTGATCCACGATGGTTAACGCGTAGACGTAGCCACTTCTGCTTGGGGTCAGTTTTACATGATCCAAGGCTTCCAGTTCCAATGGCTGCCGGGTGACGATGGACTGCAGGGGAGTCTTCTGGCTGGCACGGTCCTTCCTCCTCAGGTTGCACGGGCCACAGTCTCTGCACCACCTCTCGATGGTTCCCCTCATGCCTACCCAATGGAACCGCCCGCGCAGCAGGAACTCCAGCTTCTTCCATCCGAAATGCCCAGCTCCATCGTGGCATGCCTCCATCACCATGGCTGCGTCTCGTCGTGGCACCACTACTTGCCAGATTAGTTCATGCGTCCGGGAGTTAACCATCCTGCGGCACAACTTCCCCTTGTAAAGGAACAGTCTACTCTTTTCTGCAAACAGTTGCTTGGCTTCCTCCGGAGCGTCTGGGTCAAGGCGAGCCTCTGGCTGAGTCAGCATCTCCTTCACCAGCCGGACAGCAGGGTCACTGTCTTGCGTTTCCGCCCAGTTGTAGTGAGGTAAGGGGTTAAGCTTAGCGCCTTGCTTACTCCTTACCCGATGGGAATACTGGATAGTCCCATGACGGTGAAACGCGGGGAGTTCGACTTCTTCCAGTCCCTCTGGATCTTCTCCTACGTCCGGTAGGTTTGGCATCCTGGACAGGGCGTCCGCGTTGGTATTGGAGCGTCCTGCCCGGTATTTGATGGTGAACTCGTAGTTGGACAGGCGGGCCATCCATCTCTGCTCTAGGGCACCGAGTCTTGCCATGTCCAGGTGTGTCAACGGGTTGTTATCCGTGTACACGACGAACCGGGAAGAAGCGAGGTAGTGCTTAAAGCGTTCGGTGACTGCCCATACCACTGCCAGGAACTCTAGCTTAAATGAGCTGTAATTCTCAGGGTTTCTTTCGGTGGGTCGCAGTTTTCGGCTGGCGTAAGCGATTACTCGCTCTTTCCCCTGCTGGATCTGGGACAGCACGGCTCCTAGCCCGATGTTACTTGCGTCGGTGTAGAGGATAAAGGGCTGGCTGTAATCCGGGTACGCCAGGATTTCATCCCCCGTGAGGGCCATCTTCAGCTGGCGGAAGGACTCTTCTTCCAACTTCTCCCATCTGAAGGGCGGCTTCTGGTTCTTGGCCTTCCGGGACTGGCCTATCAGGAGGTCCTGCATAGGAGCTGCCTTTTTGGTGAAACCGGGGATGAACCTGCGGTAGTAGCCTACCAACCCGAGGAACTGCCACACTTCCTTTACACTGGAGGGACTTGGCCATTCCTTAATTGCGGTGATCTTATCAGGGTCGGGAGCCACTCCGTCAGCGCTCACCACATGTCCCAGGTACTGCACCTTTGGTTTCAGGAGGTGACACTTGGAGGGTTTCACCTTTAGGCCGTAGCTTGCCAGAGCTTCGAACACTTCCGCCAGGTGTTTCAGGTGGTCCTCATAAGTCTTAGAATATACGATGACATCGTCCAGGTACAACAGGACCGTCTCGAAGTTTCTGTGGCCCAGACAGCACTCCATTAATCGTTGGAAGGTTCCTGGTGCGTTGCAGAGTCCGAACGGCATGCAGGTAAACTCGCTAAGTCCCATCGGCGTGGTGAATGCGGTCTTCTCCCGGTCCGCCTCTGCTACAGGAACCTGCCAGTACCCACTAGTGAGATCCAAGGTAGAGAAGAAGTTAGCAGATCTTAAAGCAGCCAAAGACTCCTTTATCCTTGGTAAGGGGTACGCATCCTTGTGTGTGATACGGTTGATTTTCCGGTAATCTACACACATCCTCATGGTGTTGTCTTTCTTTTTGACTAAGACTAGTGGAGCTGCCCAGGGGCTACAGCTATCCCTGATCACCCCAGCCTCCTTCATGTCTCTAAGCATCCCCTTGGCGTGTTGGTAGTGTGCAGGGGGTACGGGTCGATACCTCTCTTTTATGGGAGGATGGTCTCCCGTGGGGATGTGGTGTTCTACCCCCTTGACTCGCCCGAAGTCTAACGGGTGTTTACTAAACACTCTCTCGTACTCTTGAACCACCCGATAGACTCCCTGTTTCTGGTGTGAGGGAGTGGAGTCAGTACCCAAATGTAGTTGCTGAAACCAGTCCTCCATTGTTTTCTTAGAGCCGTTACCTTCCTCCGGGTGAGATGGAGGCAAGGGTTCCACAGATTGTACAGCATTTTGGTTAATGGTATATAATTTGGCTAGCGTGGCATACCGGGGCAGGTACACTTCCCTCTTCCCGATATTGATTATGCGAACGGGCACCCTCCCATGGCGTACATTAACCACCCCCCGTGCTGTCAAGATGGTGGGCCTACTGTCTGAGTAAACTGGTTCTACCATTGCCTGGTAATCTCTACCTCTCAGACCAATAGCTGCCCGGCACCAAATCATCATTTCACTTTTTGGGGCCATGGCAATAGGGAAAGGGTCACACATTCTCACGCTACCAATCTCACCGCCGGAGAGTTCCACCTGTTGCCGTCGCATCAGTGCCCGGATCTCTTTTTGGAGCACTCGCTGCTCGCCGGAGCTGGCGTTCTTGGCAACCTGCTGTAAAAGGAAAATCACCTTTGCAAGACAATTTTCAATTACATTAGTTCCTAGAGTTATCTTTGGGTGACTCTCGTGTTTGTCAATGTCTACAATGATCAGTCCCTGTGCTGCCAGTTCAACTCTACCAATTTTAATGGTCACCTCTTTAAATCCGATCTGTGGCACGGGCTGACCATTGCTGGCGATGATACTCAAGTCGTCGTCAGGGTAGCGGGTAATATCCGAGTCATTCCAGTACTGCTTGAAGAGCACGTACGGGATGGTGGTGACCTGTGACCCGGTGTCCAGTAGGGCACTCATAGGAATGCCATCCAGTACCACAGGCAAGACTGGACGTCCTCCCACATATTTGTCGCGCCAGTTCGATGGGCCTGATGATCTTTTTCCTAGGGGTTGGCCCTCTACCCTAGGTTGTGCCAGTTTAAAGGACAGTACCTTGCCATATGTCCGGGTTGATTACAGCGGCGGCAGATGGGTCGTCCGTCCTCGTTGTATCGGTCGCTGGGTCTTCCTCTGGCCGGTGGGGTCCTCCTTGGTCGACGCCACGGGATGTCCTCCGGTCCGGATGCCAGCTGGATCTTCCCTGGAGTAGAAACCTGTAAAGACTGCACAGTTCGGGTTAGCGCAGTTACGCTTTTAGCTAGCTCTTGGACCTGATGGTGCAGGTCTGGAGCCGGGTCATTGCTCAAAGCCTGCGCATCAGCTCCCACAGGCCCTGCCGACAAGGGCGCCGCCTCCTGGTGGTAAGTAGTAGTGGGGCGTCTGTGGGTCACAACGCCACCTGGTGCCGGTTCTCGGAGCACCCGGATGGCTCTGCCCTTGAACTGTGCAAATCCCAGATGAGGGTCCTGTAAGGCCATTGCCCGCAACTGGGTTCGGTGGGCATTGCAATATAAACCCTCTATAAATTGTTCAGTCAACAGCCTGTCCTCGTCTCCCACGCCGTCAGGGTCGGTCTGCTTAATGGCTCTCAGGGCCTCTTGTAGGTTCAGGGCATAGTCCCTTATACTCTCATGTGCCCGCTGTTTGCACCCGTAGAATCTAAGCTTGATCTCGGCTGAGGTGCGGGTATCAAAGGTGTCCCTCAGCCGGGTTAGTATCCCTGCGACAGTCGTCCCCCCAGGTGGCCAGGACTTTACCTCCCTTCGGGCTGCCCCAGTTAATTGGGCCACCAGGATGCTCACTTTTTGCTCTTCTGTGAGGGGGTACACCTGGAAGAGGCTATCCAGCTTTTCTCTAAAGTCATGCAGGGTATGTGACTCCCCTGAGTACTGGGGTAGCCAGGCCGCTCCCGGGATATAGGGCATGGTGAAAGGCATGACTGCAGCAGCGATGGCGCTGGCGGGGGTTGAGGCAGTGAAGCTCTCCTCCGTATCCGACATCCTCCTCCCCCCTAGTGGACCGTGGCCTACCTTGCGATGATCCTCTTCCGTAGGCCGCGGCTCCGCAGTAGATCGTCAGGGTTGAGGACCTTCCGTCGCGCTCCTGTGACGTCGGCGTCTGCTGGGCTCCTTCCAGGACCTTACGCGACGTCCGGACGTGAGGCGGGGCTTCAGTTCTCGCGCGCTTTCGGAGTCCACGCCCCTCTTCTTCCCGCGCGACGTCTTCAAGATGGCGTCCAACGGCGGGAAAACTCCACGGAAGGCGGGAAGAAGGCTGAAAATGGCGCCGGATGGCGGGAATCTTCACCGATGGCGGGAAGAAGGCTGAAGATGGCGCCGGATGGCGGGAATCTTCACCACAGGTAAGTTTGAACAGTCTCTTTCAGGCACGCAGTACCCGGTGGTTGCGGGCACGAAATCCTGCCGACTACGCCAAAAGTTGACGCGCCCCTGGGCCTGTGTCGCGCTGCATTGTGCACGCGGGAGCTTACCCGGAGCCGGATCTGTTGAGGGTTGTAGTCTCGTGGCGGTGACCCGGTCCGTGCCCAGGGAGTCAAACTGAGCGGCGATGTATCAGCGGTAGATGTTGGACGACTACGCCACCCGTTGAGTACAGCTAAGGAGCTGCTGCTGCAGGGCAGACCGCTGAGGCCGGTGGTAGGATTGTGCAGCGTGATAGTATAACCCCCAACGGGAGGGGTATGGCCTCAGGGCAGCCGACGTGGATGATGGGGGTAGCAGGAACCACTCGGAGACGGTACGGTGTAGTTCAGGGTCTTTACTGGTGACAAAGATAGACCCTCCCGGAGTACTGGCTAGCCATTGGGGCCTGGTCAGTCCTTGAGCAGATGGGATCTCCCCTGGCCAGGCGGAGTTGTAGGCCTCCCAAACTAACTGTACTCTTCTGGCTACCTTGCTAGAGGCGGGTATAAGTAGCCCACGTCCCTGAGTGTACCGTGTGGTGCTCACCCGTATGGCCGGTGACTCTGGGCCTTCTAGTAGCTTCCGCTCCACGACGGCGGTGCTGGTCCCATGCGTGTGACCGTGCCTTCGGGTTTCTTGGCCAGAGGACCTGGAATCCCCTGCCTGACGGATTCTGCTGCTGGGTAGGAGTTAGTCCCCACAGCCTCGGACTCCGGGTCCGGTAAGAAATCTTCTCAGTCAGGGCGAGCTCTGCAGCTGCCAGCCCCTGACTCCTTGTAACACTGCTCCCACAGAGCTCCTGATGTTCTGTTCCTATATTTGCTTCTTTTCTCTGTCTCTACTTCTTCTCTACTCACTAACCCTGCCTCAGCCCTAGGTTTATATAGGGGAAGTTCTTCCCCTCCCAGGACTGGGCAGGAGGTGTGGCATGCATAGGATTCCTGACCAAGAGACCTCCCACCTGCTCTCAGACATAACATTGCTGTTACTGTGGAAACCAGATCCCTGGGGTGCCACACTTACACTAGGGAAGGGCATAAAAGCTTACTGCATACTTTTATACATTGAGGCCTACGAATAATAAAACAATATACAATAAGATTCTAAGCTTCCCTTAGTAATGACTGCAGGCAGTCAAATTTCAATGGATATTCATTTTAGGCCACTTTCATACATTCAGTATTTTCTCAGTATTTTTCATCATTTAGGCATGAGAAAAAGTCGCAGATCTGCACTTCCCCATAGTATAACATTGGGTCAAGTGTAATCTGATAAAACATTGGAGAACTCTTGGTTTTTTTATACGGTCGTGTGAGCGAGCCCTTTTACTTTTCCTCTGATTGTACCACTCCTTATTTTGGTTTACAAACACTGATGTAAAATACTGACCAAATACTGAATGTGTGAACGTGGCCTAAATGTTGGTATCTTCTTGGATGACGTTCATTATTTTGTTTCCTTGGCTGTCAAACTGAGAAAAGGTAAAATGGCCATTAATTCACTATAAAGGTTTTATGGAGAATTGCTGTGTGTCATCCTTGTAATACCAATTCTACCTACAAGCCTGTAAACAATCTCAGGACAGATCCTGCATATTCCAAGAAACCCAATGTACAATAATATCACTTGTTTTTATGGCTACAATTAGGGCAGTACTGAGAGCACTAAAGTCAGGGACTCAAGCTAATCATTCTAAAGTAGGGCCCAAACTAGCCTCCTTCAAAGAGTCACTATAAGGCCAGCGTCAAACCAGCGTATGACATCTGATGCGAGAGCATCAGATGCGATATGCTAATGACACTCGGCTCCTGCTCTGCTGCGAGCATGAGCCAAGTGTCAGTGCTCTGTGCTCCGATCTTCTCACATGAGAGAAGCACAGCACAGCTGCGGAGGAGACGGAGAAAGTAATTTCTCCATCTCCTCAATGGTGTGACTCTGCTTACAGTATATGGGACTGCACTGGGCTGACATGCGAGTGCAGTCCGATGTTTCACTCGCACCCATAGACTTGTAATGGGTGCGAGTGAAATGAGTCTTGCTGCAAATTGCAGCATACTGTGATTGTTCTGTCATGCCGAATCGACATGAGAAAATAATCGCTGATCTGAGCAGCCCCATAGAATAACACTGGGCCGAGTGCTATGCAATGTTTTACCGCATGGCTCTCGGCCGTGTTATATGGTAGTTTGATTCAGGCCTAAAGCTACGGCCCCACTATCAGTATTTACTCAGTGTTTTGTCAGTATTTTACCTCAGTATTTGTAAGCCAAAACCAGGTGAGGAACAATCAGAGCAAAAGTATAAAAGAAACACGTCACCACTTCTGTATTTTTGACCCACTCCTGGTTTTGGCTTACAAATACTGAGGAAAAATACTGACGAAATACTGCCCAAATACGGATAGTGGGGCTGTAGCCTAAGGCTAGATACACATCGAATTTCTGCACACTGTTGAGAGCATATGCTCAGAATTATGGACCCGACAGTGTAGCGCAGTCAGGATGGATCCTTAGGCATTCATCCACTATAGGATCATAATGATCAAAAAAATGTTTACAGCATGGTAAAAGTTTCTTTGCAGTGGTCCTCTGTATAGGTAAGTGCAATCTGCTGCACTTTGCTATACAGGTAATCCCCAACTTACAAACATCTGACTTTTGCACGTGACGAGCCCAGGGGATGGGGACGACTCGATACCCGGGCCTTTGTCTGGCTTGGGGATGTCGCGGTGGTCGGCTCCCGGGCCCGTACCCTGGGGTCACTCTTGAAAAAGGGGATTGGAACTTGGATAAAATAAATAAACAGTTTGTGACGCCACCTGTGGGGGGTGATGGGATGGCAGTTGGGATGTTTCTGCTCCCCACAGGCGGAGCGAGCCCCCGGGGCAGTGTGGGGTTTGATGGTGGGTGGTGATTCTGGGGCTTGTAGTGCAGGCGGGATGGCGCAGCAGGAGTAACTGACAGAGACAAGGGATTCGCTTCAATACCTTTACTGGTGCGGATGTCAGGTACGGTCCAGGGTACTCAGTAGGATGGGTGCACTTCAGGACTTCTCCCCAGTGAGCGGGTATAAGGCCTCCTGGTCCGTGTCTGCCTCTCTGTATGCTCCTGGCCAGCCTGCAACTGGGCCTAGCTTATGTGTCGTGCTGTTCCTTCACCTGTCGCTTGGTAGTGGGACCTTCTGCTGGCAACCACTATCCCTGGTCGCCGGGGCCTTCGTGGTTCCTGGTCCTGTAATGGATCTAGCTTCAGGTCTGCCAGGGACTTGTAGTCCTCCTGGAATGCCGGTGGTCCTTCCCGGGTATAAAGGACCCTGTTGGCGCGGACCCGGTGTCCGGTTTGTATCCTCGGGGTGAGCCTATGATGCTCCTCTGCCCCCTCAACTCCTTTCTCCTCTCCTCTTTGCCGTCGGCCACACTCGGGGCCCTCAGAACTCAGCAGCAGACGTGCTGCGTCTTCGCTGCTCTCAGCGTCAGCACGCTCTCAGACTCTCTGACTCTGTCTGACTGACTTACTTTCTGGCTCCACCCTCCATATATATATCCCTAACGAGCTCCCTCTGGTGGTATGAGGTGGAAGGGTGGAGGTGTTTGTATGTAGTGAGGGCTTCTTGTGGAGAAGTCCATCCATACACCCTGGGTCCTGTGGTACCTGTGAACAGCAGGGTGCCACACACGGCCAATAGTTCTGAGCGCTGGATATTAAAAAAAAGCTAATACCTCATGGCTGACCTCTACGATCCACTGTCGCACATTTATTCATTGTAGAGCAGGACTCCCATTTGCGTGCAGGCCATAGCTCACTGCACGCTATAAAGTTGCATCATTATCAAACCTTTATGATGCGCTTTAGCTTGGACGCGTCTCGAAGTCCTGGCCTATGGTGAAGAAACCAGAGCTATAGCGCACCTGATGATGGAAAGAAGAGGACCAAATGGTTAGCATTGGGGCGGCCAGAACGATGAGCATTGGTTAAAAAAACTAATAGTCAACTCTCCAGCTGCCCTGCATCTTGCCATCCAGTCCGCATCTGTTTGCTGTCACATTCTGAATCTTCAAGACTTTGGCTGTGTCCCCTGAGGTCATATGATTACAGCTACCTTATGATGTTATGCAGTAACCTCTGAGACCTGAACTAGGCCAGAAGTTCTAGTCTATAATGACAAGGCCGGAGATTAAGCTTGTGACAGTAGAAAGAAGATGACCAGACAGCAATGCCGCCAGAGTGGTTAGCAATGATGTGAGTATTATTTATTTTTATTTTTTCCCATCCCTCTTTCAATTTACATACATAATTGAGTTACGAACAATCCTACAGAACACATGTAGCTCGTAACCCGGAGACTGCCAGTACACTTAATCAAATAGTATGCAGAGATATGCCTGCTGGCCAGACAGCAAAAGAACACACTTTTGGCCTCTGATACATAGGGACCTACGAGAACATTACAGTATTCAAAAGAAGCAGTGTGTACTCAGTCTTACAGTTCGTGAATAGGCTCCAATTAATAGGTAATAAATGGTTACCCTCGTATTTAAGGACCCACCAATATATTGCATAGACCAGAAAATTCCTCCTCTATTATTAAATCTATGAACAGAGTAATTGCATAATATTTTTGTGCTTTACAGTGGGTACAGAAAGTATTCAGACCACTTTACATTTTTCACTCTTTGTTTCATTGCAGCCATTTGGTAAATTAAATTCTAAAAAGTTCATTTTTTTCACATTAAAGTACACTGTACAGACCATGTTGACTGAAAAAAAAAACAGAAATGTAGACATTTTTACAAATTTATTAAAAATGAAAAACTGTACTATTACATGGTCATAAGTATTCAGACCCTTTGCTCAGTATTGAGTAGAAGCACCCTTTTGAACTAGTACAGCCATGAGTCTTCTTGGGAATGATGCAACAAGTTTTTCACACCTGGATTTGGGGATCCTCTGCCATTCTTCCTGCAGATCCTCTCCAGTTCTGTCAGGTTGGAGGTGAACGTTGGTGGACAGCCATTTTCAGGTCTCTCCAGAGATACTCAACTGGGTTTAGGTCAGGGCTCTGGCTGGGCCAGTCAAGAATGGTCACATAGTTGTTCTGAAGCCACTCCTTTGTTATTTTAGCTATGTGCTTAGGGTCATTGTCTTGTTGGAAGGTGAAGCTTAGGTCAAGCCTGAGGTCCAGAGCACTCTGGAAGAGGTTTTCATCCAGGATATCTTTGTACTTGGTCGCATTCATGTTTCCTTCAATTGCAACCAGTCGTCCTGTCCCTGCAGCTGAAAAACACTCCCATAGCATGATGCTGCCACCACCATGTTTCACTGTTGGGAATGTATTGGGCAGGTGATGAGCAGTGCCTGGTTTTCTCCACACATACCGCTTAGAATTATCACCAAAAAGTTCTATCTTCGTCTCATCAGACCAGAGAATCTTATTTCTCATAGTCTGGGAGTCCTTCATGTGTTTTAGAGCAAACTCTATGCGGGCTTTCATATGTCTTGCACTGAGGAGAGGCTTACGTTGGGCCACGCTGCCATAAAGACCCAACTGGTGGAGGGCTGCAGTTATAGTTAACTTTCTGGAACTTTCTCCCATCTCCCTACTGCATCTCTGGTGCTCAGCCACAGTGATCTTGGGGTTTTTCTTTACCTCTCTCGCCGAGGCTCTTCTCCCACGATTACTCAGTTTGGCGGGACGGCCAGATCTAGGAAGACTTCTGGTGGTCCCAAACTTCTTCCATTTAAGGATTATGGAGGCCACTGTGCTCTTAGGAACCTTGAGTACTGCAGAAATTCTTTTGTAACCTTGGCCAGATCTGTGCCTTGCCACAATTCTGTCTCTGAGCTCCTTGGGCAGTTCCTTTGAGCTCATGATTCTCATTTGGTCTGAAATGCACTGTGAGCTGTGAGGTCTTATATAGAAATGTGTGTACCTTTCCAAATCAAGTCCTATCAGTTTAATTAAACACAGCTAGACTCCAATGAAGGAGTAGAACCATCTCAAGGAGGATCACAAGGAAATGGACAGCATGTGACTTAAATATGAGTGTCTGAGCAAACGGCCTGAATACTTATGACCTTGTGATATTTCAGTTTTTCTTTTTTAATAAATTTGCAAAAATTTCTGCATTTCTGTTTTTTTTCAGTCAAAATGGGGTGCAGAGTGTACATTAATGAGAAAAAAAAATAAACCTGAACATTTTAGAATTTACCAAATGGCAGCAATGAAAGAAAGAGTGAAAAATTTAAAGGTGTTAAATTACTTTCCGTACCCACTGTATGCTCATGTTATATTCCACCAACAACCCATACGTTCCTTCAGATGTCAACCAAATTTATATTATCCAGTACGCCAGACATTTAGCTTTCTTGTTTTTAGATTTCAAAAGAGGACTAAGAAGACCTCATCATCATTGCTAGCTTCTCATTTCTCTTCTTTCTGTTTGTTTAGTTTTTCTTTCTACTTTCTGTACAACTAAAATATTAATCTTAAGGTGTCACACGAAGCAGAGTAGACATGTAATTAGTTAGGAAATTGTCCTACGTTCTTAAAATGCAAGCCACTAATGATAATGTCATCGTTTTTCACATGTGGTTGCGTGACACAGCTTCGGAAGCCGCTTAATTTATGTTAATGAAAGAAGAAAAGGCAATGTCTGCAGCTGTGCGTACCATTCCTCCCAATCAATAACAACAGCCAATAAAACCAGATTTCACCCATTTCCTTACCGTATGTTAAACAACATGAGTCGCGACAACAGTTGGGCAATAAACAGATTAGACACTGTAGACTTACAAATGCGTGCATTTAAAAAGTTAATCTTGCTGCGAAGGGATATGTGACAGTATTTGCATACACAAACAAAACCTAAATTCTAAAAATTACAAAAATCTGATTATATTACACTACCGTTCAAAAGTTTGGGGTCACCCAAACAATTTAGTGTTTTCCATGAAAACTCCTTCTTTTATTTATCAAATGAGTTGCAAAATGATTAGAAAATATAGTCCAGACATTCACAAGGTCAGATATAATGATTTTTATTAGAAAGGATAATTTTCTCCTTCAAACTTTGCTTTCGTCAAAGAATGCTCCCTTTGCAGCAATTACAGCATTGCAGATCTTTGGCATTCTAGCTGTTAATTTGCTGAGGTAATCTTGAGAAATTTCACCCCATGCTTCCTGACGCCCCTCCCACAAGTTGGATTGGCTTGATGGGCACTTTTTGCGTACCATACGGTCAAGCTGCTCCCACAACAGCTCAATGAGGTTGAGATCTGGTGACTGCACTGGCCACTCCATTGCAGATAGAATACCAGCTGCCTGCTTATTCCCTAAATAGTTCATACATAATTTGGAGGTGTGCTTTGGGTCATTGTCCTGTTGTAGGATGAAATTAGCTCCAATCAAGCGCTGTCCACAGGGCATGGCATGGCGTTGCACAATGGAGTGATAGCCTTCCTTATTCAAAATCCCATTTACCTTGTACAAATCTCCCACTTTACCAGCACCAAAGCAACCCCAGGCCATCACATTAACTCCACCATGCTTGACAGATGGCATCAGGAACTCTTCCAGCATCTTTTCAGTTGTTCTGCGTCTCACAAATGTTTTTCTGTGTGATACAAACACCTCAAACTTTGATTCGTCTGTCCATAAAACTAACTTTCCTCTGTCCAATGTCTGTGTTCTTTTGCCCATATTAATCTTTTCCTTTTATTAGCCAGTCACAGATATGGCTTTTTCTTTGCCACTTTGCCCTGAAGGCCAGCATCCCGCAGTCGCCTCTTCACTGTATACGTTGACACTGGCGTTTTGCGTGTACGATTTAATGAAGCTGCCAGTTAAGGAGCTGTGAGGCGTCGATTTCTCAAACTACAGACTCTAATGTACTTGTCTTGTTGCTCAGTTGTGCAGCAGGGCCTCCCACTTCTCTTTCTACTCTGGTTAGAGCCTGTTTGTGCTCTCCTCTGAAGGGAGTAGTACACACCGCTGTAGGAAATCTTCAGTTTCTTGGCAACTTCTCGCATGGAATAGCCTTCATTTCTAAGAACAAGAATAGACTTTCGAGTTTCACATGAAAGTTCTCTTTTTCTGCCCATTTTGAGAGTTTCATAGAACAAACAAATGTAATGCTCCAGATTCTCAACTAGCTCAAAGTAAGGTCAATGTTATAGCTTTTCAAATCAGCCAAACCATTTTCAGCTGGGCTAACATACTTGTGCAAGGGTTTTCTAGGGTTTTCTAAACATCCATTAGCATTCTTACACAGTTAGCAAACACAATGTACCATTAAAACACTGGAGTGGTGGTTGTTGGAAATGGGCCTCTATACACCTATGTAGATATTGCAATAAAAACAAGACATTTGCAGCTAGAATATTCATTTACCACATTAACAATGTATAGGGTGTATTTCTGATTCATTTAATGTTAGCTTCATTGAAAAAAAAGTGATTTTCTTTCAAAAATAATGAAATTTCTAAATGACCCCAAACTTTTGAACGGTAGTGTACATATAATTTTGTTAATGAAGCTGTATTTGTGAAAATACCATCTAGCAGTTTTCACTCATGCATATGTTAATGCACTTTTGCATGAACATTCAGGCTACGTGCGCAAGCCGTGGTCAACCTGCAGCTGAAAAGCCTTATGCCGCTGTGGACTTTCCACTGTTCCCTGTACAATCACTTAATCTTGTAGGGAAACAGCCGCGGATGATTTTAATGGCGCTGTAAAATATAAGGCAAAATTTATCAAAGCTTCATCAAAGCCAAAAAAGTTGGCATAATAGCCTTGAAAAGTCACCAAATTTTGGAACAACTTGGAGTATGACCTTCGGCTTTTTCATGGGCAGATCTGGGGTAGGACATGGGTATGGCGGTGGTTGATGCCAGAGCTTATCTCGTTCATGACATGCTGTGGCATTCCCTATGGCTGAATTCTCACTCTAGTCCCTGACTGGAGTAAGATCTCTGGCATGGCGCAAGGGGTCACATACCTCTCCTCACATGCTCCAGATTCATGAAGAGACGTGCAAATCTTTATGAGTCAGGAGCGTCTAACTCCACCTCATCAAGACCAGCAAGAAAATTGCCTGTCTTGATTAATCAGGGCCAAAGAGATTGTGCAGGGAAACAGTGGAAAAACCGCAGTGGCACAGGGCCATTGCAGTCTTTTTTTGTAATAGTTAATTAAAAATTGTTGTGAAATAGTCAGAGCTTAGTCGCACTGCACCTGGTAAAAAAAAATAAAATTCAACAAACTATTTGACAATAAGGGTGATCAATAAGTGGAACAGGATGCCAAGAGAGGTGGTGAGTTCTCTTTCAATGGAAATCTTCAGACAGAGGAAAGACATCTGTCTAAGATGGTTTAGTGAATCCTGCTTTGAGCAGGAGGTTGGACACGATGACCCTGGAGGTTCCCTCCAACTCTGACATTATATGAATCTATGAACATGTGAGCAGCTTAGACATTTCACTTATGTCTATCTGTACATCTACATATCTTCACAAAATGATCAATAATCACATTGATCTAGATCACGGTAAATCGAGAGCATTTATCCTTTCTCCTTCATGAGGGTGTAATACCATGTTTTCATGCATCATTATCTTGTAGTAACGAAATGGCTGTACAGGTGGAGATGACAGTAAGAAGCTGAATTTTTCCTTCCTGGTGTCATTTGCAGATTTGAAGATTAGTATTAGTAGAACAAAGCTAAGACAATTAGAAATAATATATATCTAAAAAATAATCAGTACAGAATTTTGAAACTGAAGCTGATTTATTGATAGAAGCCTATTCACTTTAAAAGGAGCCTGTAATGTTAAACATGCTGACCTAGCTACAGACATATTATTCAGCAGGAGAAACTGAAAAGATTGATAAATAATGCAGTTTAGTGTGAAAAGTAAATATAACCAGCAATCTAATCATTTTAATTGGGTTGTCCCCAACTTTAACATTGATGGCCTATCCTTAGGATATGTCATCATGGCTGATAAGTGTGCGACACCTGGGACCCCCACCGATCAGCCGTTCCCGGTGGCCAGACCTGCTCAATTACAAAGCTCCACAGCTCAGCTCCGTCGATGGAATAATGGCAGCGGCAGGGTATTGCACATCCACTTGCTATTGATTTGAATAGGTGGTAGATGTGCACTACCTGGCTGCGGCCTCTATACAGTTGATGGAGCTGTGCTGTGCAGCTCTGTAACTGAACAGTTCTGTCTGCCTTCAACACCGGGAGCAGCTGATCAGCGAAGGTGCCAGGTGTCGTATTCCCGCCAAACAGACATTGATGGCCTATCCTAATGAAAGGCCATCAATGTTAAAGTTCCAGACTATTCCTTTAAGAGAATAAAGAAGAGTGGCCCTCAAAACAGGATTGGTATTCCCAGTCAAGGATCATGAAAGAAATACAGACGCACATAGGGGAAGCCATTTCACGCTGCCAAGCACTTCATCCAGGTTCTATTATCAGCTCCCCCAATCCCCATTATATCCTGTTTTGGCAGATGGGTGAAGACTAGTGATGGGCGAGCACTAAAATGCTCGGGTGCTCGATGCTCGGGTCGAGCACATTGGAATACTCGGGTGCTCGACCCCAGCAACAAGCCCAATGTAAGTCTATGGGAAACTTGAGCATTTTTCAGGCGACTCCTCCCCCGGCGTTCTGCAGTGGGCCTAAAAATTGACAAAATCGATGGGAACAGTGCTCAAATGACATGGGAACAGCATGGGGAAGACCCCTGGAAGCATTTCTGACTCCCAGATCACTGCTGTCAACAACGTTGTCAGAGGTATTACGCCACTTTTACAGACTCATAGTAAAACATGCAAAAACGAAACCATAATGGATATTCCTGGGAAATATGTTAAGGAACATCCTTTCTAGGGTAATGACTTGTATATAAGGCAAAATAAATAACCAAAAACAAAAATGCTCCTCCACACCTTGGGCTATGTCCACATGTAGCATTTTTAACGCGTTTTTGCACTTTTGCATTGCTTTCAACCAAGACAAATGCATTCACTGGGAAATGTCATTTTAATATTTTACAACCTTATCTGGCCTTGTGGTGTGACTCCCAGATCACTGCTGTCAACAACGTTGTCAGAGGTATTACGCCACTTTTACAGACTCATAGTAAAACATGCAAAAACGAAACCATAATGGATATTCCTGGGAAATATGTTAAGGAACATCCTTTCCAGGGTAATGACTTGTATATAAGGCAAAATAAATAACCAAAAACAAAAATGCTCCTCCACACCTTGGGCTATGTCCACATGTAGCATTTTTAACGCGTTTTTGCACTTTTGCATTGCTTTCAACCAAGACAAATGCATTCACTGGGAAATGTCATTTTAATATTTTACAACCTTATCTGGCCTTGTGGTGTGACTCATCATCAGACAGACATGCATACAGACATGCATACAGTGCCGAAAAGACATGGGAACAGCATGGGAAAGACCCCTGGAAGCATCTCTGACTCCCAGGTTACTGCCTAAAAGTGTGCCCATTATAAGTGATACTTGGCGCATGCAAAGATGCCTCCCACCATGCACCTGTCATTGCAGACTTGCAACAATCACCGTCCACGTCCTTGTCCCAGTGCAGCATTCAGTTGTCCCTACCCCATTCCTTGGAATGCAAGCACAAGTATGCAGCCAGCCAGCCACCCACCCTTCCACAGGCTGCAATACTATACTGCCAAATTTTTGACAGCTGCTTGCACTTGAAATGTGGCCTTTTAAGCACGTGGAGGTGGAAGCTGTCCACAACCTTATGGCAGTGGCGACCGGATGTCACACTTGGTCCCCAGCAGCCAATATTTGTCCCGGTGTTGTCTCCACCTTCCACAAACACGGGTCCTACAACATTACCTGTGCCCTCCCCAGTTTACTTACTGGGAAGGACCGCCCAACCACAAACACGTGGACAAGTGAATGTGGCAAGGGATGGTACAGAGCCAGTCCACAGCTTGTCGGTGAGTTGTATTTCACCACAGCCATATTTTTTTAGCTCGGTGAAAGGACTGACTTTTGGGAAACCGTATCTACTCCAGCTGTCATTTCTCCCAGGATGTCCTCTAAAGCTGCTTGTACTTGAAATGTGGCCTTTTAGGCTTGTGGGGGAGGAAACTTTTCACAACTTCATGCCGGCGGCCATTATTTCTCCCGGTATCATCTCCACCTTCCACAAGCAAGGGTTCCTGAACATTACTGCTGGTACTTTTCTGTGGGAATCTGCTTGCCTCCTACCAGCCTGTAATATTTCCAGTGCACTATGGTACAACGCTATGGTATTAGCACTGCCTCCAGTACCAGTAGCGAAGCCATCCCCAATTTCCTTCTCAGGAATTCTATTTGGTAGACTGACTGGCTGCCCAAATACATTAGTTTCTCACAAAGGAGCTGAAGATAGAGTGGCAGTAGGTGCAAGTCTCTCCAGCCAGTTAGATATCAGAGGGTGAGCAACAGCACATTGGCTCAGTGGTTAGCACTGAAGCCTTGCAGCACTGGGATCCTGGGTTCAAATCCCAGCAAGGACAACATTTGCAAGGATTTTGTATGTTCTCCCTGTGTTTGCGTGGGTTTCCACCTCAGTAAAAAAGGAGCCATAGAGTGTCCAGGAACCTTCCCACACACTTTTCTTAGCCAGGACGGCTTCTCGGCAGGGTTGGACAGTCCCACCAAAGAGTCCTCGGGTGGGCCTTGGCTTCTCTATCAGGAGAGTTCATGATAGCACAAACTTTGAAGCAGCTATGGGGCTCTTGAGCGGGGGAGAAAAGTGGGCCCTCAGAATCAAATCCTCTGGTGGACCCAATGTTTTTCAGTTTAAAACTGTTTCTCAGTGGGAGTTGTATTTCACCGCAGCCATATTATTTAGGTCGGTGAAAGGACTGGCATAGAGGGAAACCGTATCTACTCTGGCTTTCATTTCTCCGTCACCAGGTTCCACCGATTGTCACACACGACCATGCCTGGCTGCATGTTTAGAGGTGAGAGCCACAGATCAGGCTGCTGTGTTACTTCTTTCAACAACTCTGCAGCGCTGGGTGGTTTTTCACCTAAGCATTAAGCATGTTATCTTCAGCACAGCCTGTTGCCGCTTGGCCAAGGCAGTGCTGCAGTGCTTTCGGCTTGTGACTGATGTGGTCATTTCGGAGATGGAGGCCGAACAGGAGGAGGAGATTCAGGAGCTGAACAATGTGATTACATTGAGGTTACATTGGCGACTTTGGTTTTTATACTACTGTTTTTTTACGTTATTTTTTAAGACAAATGCATTCACCGGAAAATGTCATTTTAACATTTTACAACCTTTTCTGGCCATGTGATGTGTGACACATCATAATACACATCCTGTTTCATTTACGATGGAGGGACTCTGAAAGTCACAAAGCCTATTTTTATAGGGCCATCAGGCGGCCCTTACTATTATAAAAGGGCCAGCAGTCGGCCCTCGCTATTGTTAGAGAGCCATCAGCCGGCTATGCTTGGTTGTTCCCATTATTAACAATTATTAACTTTACTGTTATTGTGTATGCAGTGACTGCAAGGGCTGCCAAAAATTCAGACGCAACCCAATACCCCTTTGAAGAGACATAGAGGAGGGTCTCAGTAAAAAAAATGTTCCCATGATAAAGGAGTTGGTCTAATATAGTGGTAATGCCCATGCTGTGACTGCAAGGGCTGCCAAAATTTGGGAAAAACCCCACTAACAATTTAAAGACACATAGAGCAGGTCCACAGTAATAACATGTTTCCATTACAAAGGAGCAGGTGTGCTATACAGTTATAGGGTATGCAGTGAGTCCAACGGCTGATAAGATGTAGGAAAAACCCCACTAACAATTTAAAGACATATAGAGCAGGGCCACAGTAATGACATATTTCCATTAATAAGGAGAGGGTCTTCCATACTGTTTGCCTATGCAGTGAAGCAACGGCTGCCAAAAATTTGGAGGAACTCCAATGCCCCTTGCAAGAGACATAGAGGTCAGAAAGTCTCCTAAAAACAATGTTCCCATTAATATGAAGTGGGTCTCCCATAGTGTTTGCCTATGCAGTGAATGCAAAAGCTGCCAAAAATTTGGAGGAACTCCAATGCCCCTTGCAAGACACGTAGAGGAAGTGATATGGTAGATATGGTAGTAAATTATATGTTGATGGAGGATATGGAGAAGGAGGAGGACAAGAGCAAATAGACAAAATCAGGAAGCGTATACCCATGTGTAGGTGTGAAGAGGTGCATGGGAATAGACCTCCCAAAAGAAACCACTGGATTTGAGTTTATGCTACGCTGCTATCATTTCGGTGATGTTGAGAAGTCTGGCCCAATCTAGCCCTTGTTCATTTTTATAAGAGTCAGCCTGTGAGCATTTTCAGTTGACAGGCTGAGGCGCTTATCAGTTATAATTCCACCAGCGGCACTAAAAACCTGCTCTGACAAAATGATAGTGGCAGGGCAGACCAGGACCTCCAAGGCGTAGCGAGCCAGTTCATTCCATGTGTCCAGCTTGGATACTAAATAATTTTAAGGTACAGAGGAATCACGGAGGACATTGGTATGGTCGGCAAAGTACTCTCTCACCATCTTCCCAAACTTTGCACTCCTTGTGAGAGTACCCCGCACCTCAGGGCCTGTAAGATGGGAGGGTCTGAGAAAACTGTCCCAGAACTTTGACAGTGTTCCCCTGCCTCTGGTGGATTGGAGTTGTGTCTCTCTCGCCTGTACTCCTTTCTTGTCCAAAGAGCTGTGACCTCTGCCACCAGCGTTTTCAGATGGGAATTTTTTTAATAATTCCGCAACAAGGGCCTTCATGTAGTGCCCCATTTTAGTAGACCTGTCCGCCTTGGGAATAAGAGATAGAATGTTCTCCTTGTAGCATAGAAGTGTCACCAACCAGTAATGACTGTCACTCAAAATTTGGAGAACACGAGGTTCAAGGGAAAGGCAGCGTAACATAAACTCAGCTATGCATGCCAGACTGCTAACAGGCAAGACTTCCGTGTCCTCACCATGAGGACGATTTACCATGCTCTCGTCCTCCTTCTCCTCCCTATCCTCAGGCTATCGATGCTGAACAGACGGTATGACAGTTGTGCAGGTAGTACCGTCTATAGGGCATAAAACTAGCTCCTCCTCTTCCTCATTGTCACCCAATCCACACTGGGATGAGATGAGGCTGGGCTGTGTGTTATCACCGTGTATGGTTCCTTGCTCCATCTCATCGTGCTCTGCCTGCAAAGCATCCTCTCTGATTGTGAGCAGAGACCATTTCAGGAGACAGAGAAGCGGGATGGTGATGCTAATTATGGCGTCATCTCCGTTCACAATCTTGGTAGCGTCCTCAAAATTTTGGAGGATGGTACTTATTTTTAACATCCATGTCCACTTCTAAGGTCTTATGTGTGGAGTCTGAATTGAATACCGACGGCCTTGTTGATGCTGATAGTCAACAACGGCCCTCTTTTGCTCACAAATCCTTCCCAACATTTGCAATGTAGAGTTCCAATGCGTGGGAACATCATGCACCAGTCAGTGAGCCGGAAGCTGCAAATACTGCTGAAACACCGCAAGGGTGGTGGAAGCTGTATGTGACTTTATAAAATGGGCACACATTCGGCGTCCTTTAACAAGCAGATCCAGCAGCTGCGGGTAGGTTTTGATAAACCGCTGAACCACGAGGTTAAGCACATGGGCCAGGCATGGTACATGTGTGAGCTCGCCTCGCCTCAAAGCCGCCACCAGGTTCGGCCATAGTCACACACGGCCATGCCTGACTGTAGGTTCAGCGGTGTCAGCCACAGATCTGCCTGCTCTTTCAGAGCTGTCCACAAGTCTTCAGCATTGTGTGGTTTGTCACCAAAACATATTAGCTTGGGCGCAGCCTGTTGCCGCTTGGCTGAGGCAGTGATGCAGTGCTTCCAGCTTGCCACTGATGTGGTCATTTCAGAGGTGGATGCTGAAGAGGAGGAGGAGGTTCAGGAGCTGTAGAATGTGGGGGCAACCCTGATTGACCCAGGGCCTGCAATCCTCGGCGATGGGAGGACGTGTTCCGTCCCAAGGTCCGAGTGGGTCCTGGCTTCCACTATGTTAACCCCGTGTGCCATCAGTGAGATGTACCATCCCTGCCAACAAGAACTTGTCCACGTGTCCATGGTAAGGTGGACTTTCCCAGTAACTGCATTGTTGAGGGCACGGCTAATGTTGTGGGACACGTGCTCAGGTAATGCGGGAATGGCACAACGGGAGAAATACTGGCGGCTGGGGACCGAATACCGAGAGATGGCCGCCGCCATCAGGTTGCGGAAAGCTTCCATCTCCACGAGCCTAAGAGACAACATTTCGAGTGCAAGCAGTTGCGAAATGTGTGAATTTAGTAGTGAGGCCTGTGGGGCGTTGGCTGCATATTTGCGCTTGTATTCCAAGGACTGGGGTAGGGACAACTGAACACTGTGCTGGGATAAGGACGTGCTTGCTGATGGTGCTGCTTGAAAGTGTGCAATGACAGTTGCAGGGCAGGAGGCATCTTTGCATGCACCATGGACAGAGGATTGGCTTGCAAGCAGCAACAGTGGAAGAAGCAGTGGTGCCACCTGCAGATACTGTTCCTGGACCCTGGGGTTCGGCCCACTTAGTCGAGTGCTTTGCTGCCATGTGCCTGGTCATGCTGGTGGTGGTCAGGCTGCTAGTTTTTCCACCCCTGCTGATGCTGGCCTGGCAGGTGGTGCAATTGGCCTTTTTGGTGTTATCAGCAGAGTCTTTAAAAAGCAACCAGACTCGGGAAGACCTAACAGTTGTACTGGCAACTTCCGTTGTGTGGATGTTACAGGGAACGGTTGCCCACCTTCTGTCTGTGGACACCACACTGCTTCTTCCTGCCTGTTGTGGTTCTACGCCTCCTTCCCCTGTTTTCTGCAGTCCTCGCGCTCTATGTCCCCCTGCCAGGTTATGTCAGTTACTATATCATCCACCACCTCGTCTTCCACTTCCGCACCCTGGTCCTCCTCCTGACTTTTTGGCAATTTTGTCTCATCATCGTCCACCTCTTGTGACACTTTCCCACCATTGCCTTCATGTAACCGTGGCTGTTCAAATATTTGGGCATTGCTACATGCAATCTCCTCTTGCCCCGCTTCAAGTGGACCGGGCGAGAGGCTGAATCTATAAATGGAAAAGTGAACAGCTCTTCGGAGTGTCCAAGTGTGGGATCAGTTGTCTCCGGGCACTCGGCATGGTGGGAGGAAGGAGGATCAGGGTGAGGAATATGTGGTCCAGACTCACGGCTGCTGAGACTTGACCGTGTGGAACACACGGTGGTCGTGGTGGCTAAGTGACTGGAAGCATAATCCGCTATCCAACCAATAACCTTTTCACACTGCTCTGTATTCAATAGTGGTGTTCTGCGGTCCCCTATTAATTGGGACAGGAAGGTCTAGCAAGAAGATGTGGGTGTTTGTTGTGGCACAATTTCAGCTAGCCCACGGCCTCGGCCTCGTCCTCTGCATGCACCATCATCACCATCATGTCCACTTCCCCATCCCTTGCTGCACGCCTTGCCCATTTTAAATGGAGGACAATATTTTCCACATTCGCTGCAAATGGCTGGATTTGAACCACAGTGATATGTGATACGTGTGATGGAAAACAACAGTTTTAAATTGCTGGCCTGTAGGTAACTATTTTTAACAGCGACCTCATGTCAATAACTTTGCTGACACACTGCAACAAAATATCAATCGAGGCCAGAAATGGCAACATTTTCAGCACACTTATATGTGATCCATGTGACGGACAAACCACAGTCTTAAATAGCTGGCCTGTAGGTAACTATTTTTAGCAGCGACCTCGTGTCAATAACTTTGCTGACACACTGCAACAAAATTTCAATGGAGGCCAGAAATGGCAGAATTTTCAGCTCAATTATATGTGATTCGTGTGACGGACAAACCACAGTTTTAAATATTAACAACAAAGTTCCGCACTTGGAATCCTGAAAATTGTTACTGGTTATTAAACTCAATTCACATTGACACACCTACTCTTCTCAAATGGGACACAAGTCCCTCGAGAAAAGAAAACGAGTATTTAAACCTTAAAAAATCAATATTTTATTAAGACAGCATTAAAACATGGTAAAACAAATCACAGTGCTTCACATATAAGAACGGGCTTATATATATATACACAACCACTGTTGCTATGGATATGGAGTTGCAAATTTGCAGTATACTACTCACAAATGCGACCGTATTGCTTGTTCAAAGATATAAGTAAAATTAAACATAGTAGTGCCAATAAAATTATCTATCTTTGTAAAGCCATGGTCGCTAGTGGAAGGAATGTTATAAAATATTGTGCAAAAACATGCAGGAAAAAAGCCCATAAGCATCAAAACATAGACAACAGTGGAAAAACCTGATTAGGTCACGCCAACAGGGAAATACTAAATGTAATTACCTGAATCTGTATATTGACGCTAGAGCCCGTCTGTCGCCCCGACGTACGTTTCAAATATCTTTCCTCAGGGAGCTAGAGTTGATATGTCGCGTGGTGGTATATATATGGGCGGGTGTCCCTCATGGATGAGCGTGTTGCCGTTTCCGGTTACCTTAGACCTTGGATGACGCATGCGCAGACTGTCACCCCCTTTAGTGCGGAACTTCCGTTTTCGGCCGGTGGAACGCAAGCCACAAGTTGCCAAGCGGCACTGGTGCGCTCGCGAGCACAGTGGCCGAGTCAGGAAGTATCCAAGGAGCCGCAGTCCAACGCATGCGTACAGGTCACGGGCAGAGTGGCCGGATCAGGGGGTATCCAGGGAGCCGCAATCATACGCATATGTGCAGATCCAGGAATGACAAGTATATAAAAAAATATATGTTGTTATGATATTGTGGAAATTAGATGTTTATCTAATATATGAGGCATATAGATTATATATTATGCTTACAGCCTAGACGCGCTCCTCCTGCACGTGATCCTCTTAGTATAATGTTTGCTAAATGAGAGATGTATCAAATAATTAACAGTTTTTATGTCCTCATTATACATTCTGCTTACAACTAGGAAGTGTCCTTCCTGTGTATATTCCTCTTAATATTATATTTACGTGCATTGAAAAAATATATACTAGAAGAAAAGTGTATCCCAAAATTGACAGTTTTATATCCAAATTAAATGTGAAGTTGTGTGAATTGTGTGTTGTATATGTGCTAAAAGGTAAAAAAAAAAAACAAAACAAAACAAAAAAAACACAAAACGTGATGACAAGTGAATGATACTGCATGTGTGTGTGAATGGTGAGGGTATGTGGTGCGTCTACTAATATAAATAGATAGAAAAACAATCACGTAAATAAACTGTTTATAAAAATACAATGACTAATACTACTCGTGAGAATGTGAAGTGATCAATTTGTTAATGGGAAATCCATGTTAAAGTGTGTGTGTGTCAATAGTGAAAGTGTATGGTGCATGAAAAAATTCTGTATTGTTGCTTGTATATGTGAGTGGTGAAAAATGTGCAGGTGCATGTGTGTGTGTGAATGGTGAAGGTGTATTGGAAAAAAAAAAGAAAAAAAAAAAAATTAATTTTTGTATTGTTACTTGTACTTGTGAGTGATAAAAAATGTGCAGGTGCATGAATTAAGTATAAGATAAGAAGATGGAATGGTAATACGTAAACAAATCGTATGTAAATAAAATGACGGTAATAACACACGAAACTTGTGACGTGATCCTACCGTTCATGTATTAGTCTACAGCACATGAGCATTTTAAAATAATCATGACGTGCATGTGATGACTAAAAACGCATTACAAAGTTGTGAAATAAACATGACATGCATATAATAACTTAGTAAATACACAAATCTACCATTACAGAAATCCCAATGTTCATATTGGCGAATTACATGTTCGGATCCAGGTAATCATGTCTTCAGTATAAAGTTATATCGGAAGTGGGTGCTCCAAGTTTTGTAAATCTTATGTATCATTCCTCAAGATAGAAAATCAACTGGAACCTCGCTGGTATCAGCAACATCACGATACATGGTGGACTCCACACCAACTATGTATATGAATATCTGCATCTGTGTATAATGAAACTCGTATTAAAAACACATAAAAAACACATAGAAAAAAACCCATTAAAAAACAACTCAGAATGATAAATCAGAACCGGAATCACAAAAAAGAACTAAACCCAAAATTTTCATTCAATCCGTATGGAACGATAGAATTTAATCGGTAAATCCACCGACTTTCTACCTGCGCTAATGTTTTGAACAAATCCCCACCTCTAATACCCAGTGATACTTTGTCAATGGCCTTGATCTTCAAGACTGTAGCATCAGAGTCATGAAATTGTTTAAAATGCCATGGAAAAGTCTTCAAATGTTCAGTGTCCACGGCATTTTTTGATTTTTCAATATCTCGCACGTGTTCTCGCACTCTAACTCGGAGCTCTCTAGTGGTCATGCCCACGTAAATCTTATCACATGGGCATTCAGCCACATAGACTACTCCTTTGGTGGAACAGGTGAGAAATTGCCTTATAGAAAATTGACGGTCTTTTGCGGCATTATGGAATACTTTGCTTTTTATCATACTGGTACAAGCCTTACACTGTCCACAAGGGCAAAAACCTTTTATTTGGTCCCGAAAGGATGCGGTCTTGTTTTTTGCTGGTATGTATTGGCTTCTTACCAAAAAGTCTTTCAAGTTTTTGGATCTTTTAGCTGTGATGCATGGTTTTAGTGGTAGGGTTTTTCCCAAAATGACATCAGTTTTGAGAATATCCCAATGTTTGTAAATAATTTGCTTAAATTTATCCCACTGACTGTTATATGGGGTGATTAGTCTTATTTGATTGTAGTCATGATTATGCTCACGCTTTTTATTAGGGTAGAGTGCCTGATCCCTACTTAGAGCTTTAGCTCTCTTATATCCCCGCCTGATTTGCCTGTGTCCATAGCCGTGTTCTGTGAAGCGACTGTACAGATCCGTGGCTTGTTTTTCAAAAGCTTCCTCCGTTGAACAAATCCTCCTAGCTCGTAAATACTGTCCCACTGGTATACCACGTATGGTTGAAGGTAAATGTGAGGAGTCTGCTCTCAAGATAGAGTTTGTGGCTGTTGGTTTGCGGAATATATCAGTTTTAATTATTCCATCCGATGTAACTTCAATATTGATGTCAAGGAAATCAACTTTACGTCCAGATTGATAGGTCAATTTGATATTCAAATTATTATTATTGATATTACGCATGAATTCATGAAGGTCGACCTCAGAGCCTTCCCATACAAAGAGAATGTCATCGATGTACCTGATCCAATTATGGATCCTTTCTATACCCTTAATTGGAAAGCATTGGAAAATGTCCCTCTCCCATGCCCCCAAAAATAAATTTGCATAAGATGGGGCACAAGCTGCACCCATCGCAGTTCCTTGTGTTTGTAGGAATACTTGATCTTTAAATAGGAAGCAATTGTGGGACAGGACAAATTCCAAGAGTCTGACCAATAATTCAATGAGGTCCTGATCTAAATTACTGTTTTTAAGAAACCATTCAGTAGCCCTCAAACCATGCTCGTGCTCAATGGAAGTATATAATGCTTCAACATCGGCAGTGACCAAAATCATGTTGGAATCTAGATGGAGCTGATCCAGACATCTCAATGCCGCCGACGTATCCTGGATATAAGAGGGGAGTGTGGCCACAATAGGTTTCAAATAATGGTCAATTAATAGGCAGATTGTTTCACACAACCCCCCATTTCCTGAGATGATTGGTCTACCAGGGGGATCTAACAGATTTTTATGGATTTTTGGAATAAGATATAAGGTTGGCATACGTGGCTTTAGTTTTATGACATGGTCCAAGAATCTTTTTGGAATTGTTCCATTATCATATGCGGCTTGCAGGATATCTATCAGCTCTGATTGAAATCCCAAAATGGGACTGTTGGAAAGTTTTTTATAACATTTTAGGTCTGATAGGAGTTTAAATGCTTGCATTTCATATAACTTATTGGGCCAGATAACTAAATTTCCCCCTTCATCAGCCATCTTAAGTACACAATCATTCCAGCTTGAAATCTCCTCAATTATTTTCTTAGATTGATTGTTTCCATGGTATCTGTGGGTATCTACTTTCAGTTGCTCAATGTCTCTAGTCACCATTTTGACAAAAATATCCACAGCTGAGCAGGTGTTGATGTTTGGAAATTTTTTGGATTTATCAACAAGTTGCATCGGAAATGTACTCACCTTAGTAGTGGGTTCTTCTTCAGCCAGGGATTCAAGAATAGCCAACGCCGCCTTTTCCTCATCTGAATCTAAAGTCAGACCCATATTGGATTTCTCATGAAATCTTTTTAATATCAATTTTCTGGCAAAAAGATGGACATCTTTCACTGCCATGAAGGCATCTAGAGGTTGGGGAGGGGAAAACATTAGTCCTTTCTCCAAAAGCTTAATTTGTTGTTCCGTTAGTTTATGTGAAGATAAATTGATTACCTTGGGATTATCAGTACGTTTGTTTCTATGGGTGGATGTATAATCATGATGCATTCTTCCTCTCCCTCCATATCTGGTCTTGATATATCGATTTGAGACTGGCTCATTTTCCAAACCTGAGGTTGTTCCACTGGAGAGGGATGACACTGATGTGGCAGATGTAGTTCGCTTTAAATTGGTGGAATTGTTCACATTTTTATATTGCCATCGATATACTCTTTTATTTTCATAATCTCCCACATCCCTCAAATATTTCTTCATTTTTATTTTACTGATAGATTCCTCCCACTTCTCCAATTCATTGTTCATATCTTGAAAAAATTTTTCAAGGGATTGGGGGGACATCTCTTGCGAAATCTGCTTCTGAATGGATTCTAATTCCTGATCTATCTCACTTAGTATATTAACATTCCTCTCATTAATGATGTCAATAAATGTTAATGAGCAGGTAGATGCAGCCACCTCCCATTTTTTAATCAATTCACCATCATCCAGACCAAACGTCGGATATAGTTGAACTCTTAAACCCCTAGGAACAATTTTTTGTTGCATATAATTTTCAAGTGAAGCTTTGGTCCACCAAATTTTGGTCTTTTTTTGCAATAGATTCTTATATTTCTTACATAGTTCTTTATATTCATTCTGAGAGCTATTAAAACCACCTAAAGCACCTGATTTAAATAAGTTGGAGGCTTTATCCTGCCAGGACTGCATCCCAAGGTAATCAATTTATCTTCACATAAACTAACGGAACAACAAATTAAGCTTTTGGAGAAAGGACTAATGTTTTCCCCTCCCCAACCTCTAGATGCCTTCATGGCAGTGAAAGATGTCCATCTTTTTGCCAGAAAATTGATATTAAAAAGATTTCATGAGAAATCCAATATGGGTCTGACTTTAGATTCAGATGAGGAAAAGGCGGCGTTGGCTATTCTTGAATCCCTGGCTGAAGAAGAACCCACTACTAAGGTGAGTACATTTCCGATGCAACTTGTTGATAAATCCAAAAAATTTCCAAACATCAACACCTGCTCAGCTGTGGATATTTTTGTCAAAATGGTGACTAGAGACATTGAGCAACTGAAAGTAGATACCCACAGATACCATGGAAACAATCAATCTAAGAAAATAATTGAGGAGATTTCAAGCTGGGATGATTGTGTACTTAAGATGGCTGATAAAGGGGGAAATTTAGTTATCTGGCCCAATAAGTTATATGAAATGCAAGCATTTAAACTCCTATCAGACCTAAAATGTTATAAAAAACTTTCCAACAGTCCCATTTTGGGATTTCAATCAGAGCTGATAGATATCCTGCAAGCCGCATATGATAATGGAACAATTCCAAAAAGATTCTTGGACCATGTCATAAAACTAAAGCCACGTATGCCAACCATATATCTTATTCCAAAAATCCATAAAAATCTGTTAGATCCCCCTGGTAGACCAATCATCTCAGGAAATGGGGGGTTGTGTGAAACAATCTGCCTATTAATTGACCATTATTTGAAACCTATTGTGGCCACACTCCCCTCTTATATCCAGGATACGTCGGCGGCATTGAGATGTCTGGATCAGCTCCATCTAGATTCCAACATGATTTTGGTCACTGCCGATGCTGAAGCATTATATACTTCCATTGAGCACGAGCATGGTTTGAGGGCTACTGAATGGTTTCTTAAAAACAGTAATTTAGATCTGCACAGTCGCTTCACAGAACACGGCTATGGACACAGGCAAATCAGGCGGGGATATAAGAGAGCTAAAGCTCTAAGTAGGGATCAGGCACTCTACCCTAATAAAAAGCGTGAGCATAATCATGACTACAATCAAATAAGACTAATCACCCCATATAACAGTCAGTGGGATAAATTTAAGCAAATTATTTACAAACATTGGGATATTCTCAAAACTGATGTCATTTTGGGAAAAACCCTACCACTAAAACCATGCATCACAGCTAAAAGATCCAAAAACTTGAAAGACTTTTTGGTAAGAAGCCAATACATACCAGCAAAAAACAAGACCGCATCCTTTTGGGACCAAATAAAAGGTTTTTGCCCTTGTGGACAGTGTAAGGCTTGTACCAATATGATAAAAAGCAAAGTATTCCATAATGCCGCAAAAGACCGTCAATTTTCTATAAGGCAATTTCTCACCTGTTCCACCAAAGGAGTAGTCTATGTGGCTGAATGCCCATGTGATAAGATTTACGTGGGCATGACCACTAGAGAGCTCCGAGTTAGAGTGCGAGAACACGTGCGAGATATTGAAAAATCAAAAAATGCCGTGGACACTGAACATTTGAAGACTCTTCCACGGCATTTTAAACAATTTCATGACTCTGATGCTACAGTCTTGAAGATCAAGGCCATTGACAAAGTATCACTGGGTATTAGAGGTGGGGATTTGTTCAAAACATTAGCGCAGGTAGAAAGTCGGTGGATTTACCGATTAAATTCTATCGTTCCATACGGATTGAATGAAAATTTTGGGTTTAGTTCTTTTTTGTGATTCCGGTTCTGATTTATCATTCTGAGTTGTTTTTTAATGGGTTTTTTTCTATGTGTTTTTTATGTGTTTTTAATACGAGTTTCATTATACACAGATGCAGATATTTATATACATAGTTGGTGTGGAGTCCACCATGTATCGTGATGTTGCTGATACCAGCGAGGTTCCAGTTGATTTTCTATCTTGAGGAATGATACATAAGATTTACAAAACTTGGAGCACCCACTTCCGATATAACTTTATACTGAAGACATGATTACCTGGATCCGAACATGTAATTCGCCAATATGAACATTGGGATTTCTGTAATGGTAGATTTGTGTATTTACTAAGTTATTATATGCATGTCATGTTTATTTCACAACTTTGTAATGCGTTTTTAGTCATCACATGCACGTCATGATTATTTTAAAATGCTCATGTGCTGTAGACTAATACATGAACGGTAGGATCACGTCACAAGTTTCGTGTGTTATTACCGTCATTTTATTCACATACGATTTGTTTACGTATTACCATTCCATCTTCTTATCTTATACTTAATTTATGCACCTGCACATTTTTTATCACTCACAAGTACAAGTAACAATACAAAAATTAATTTTTTTTTTCTTTTTTTTTTCCAATACACCTTCACCATTCACACACACACATGCACCTGCACATTTTTCACCACTCACATATACAAGCAACAATACAGAATTTTTTCATGCACCATACACTTTCACTATTGACACACACACACATTAACATGGATTTCCCATTAACAAATTGATCACTTCACATTCTCACGAGTAGTATTAGTCATTGTATTTTTATAAACAGTTTATTTACGTGATTGTTTTTCTATCTATTTATATTAGTAGACGCACCACATACCCTCACCATTCACACACACATGCAGTATCATTCACTTGTCATCACGTTTTGTGTTTTTTTTTTTTTTTTTTTACCTTTTAGCACATATACAACACACAATTCACACAACTTCACATTTAATTTGGATATAAAACTGTCAATTTTGGGATACACTTTTCTTCTAGTATATATTTTTTCAATGCACGTAAATATAATATTAAGAGGAATATACACAGGAAGGACACTTCCTAGTTGTAAGCAGAATGTATAATGAGGACATAAAAACTGTTAATTATTTGATACATCTCTCATTTAGCAAACATTATACTAAGAGGATCACGTGCAGGAGGAGCGCGTCTAGGCTGTAAGCATAATATATAATCTATATGCCTCATATATTAGATAAACATCTAATTTCCACAATATCATAACAACATATATTTTTTTATATACTTGTCATTCCTGGATCTGCACATATGCGTATGATTGCGGCTCCCTGGATACCCCCTGATCCGGCCACTCTGCCCGTGACCTGTACGCATGCGTTGGACTGCGGCTCCTTGGATACTTCCTGACTCGGCCACTGTGCTCGCGAGTGCACCAGTGCCGCTTGGCAACTTGTGGCTTGCGTTCCACCGGCCGAAAACGGAAGTTCCGCTCTAAAGGGGGTGACAGTCTGCGCATGCGTCATCCAAGGTCTAAGGTAACTGGAAACGGCAACACGCTCATCCATGAGGGACACCCGCCCATATATATACCACCACGCGACATATCAACTCTAGCTCCCTGAGGAAAGATATTTGAAACGTACGTCGGGGCGACAGACGGGCTCTAGCGTCAATATACAGATTCAGGTAATTACATTTAGTATTTCCCTGTTGGCGTGACCTAATCAGGTTTTTCCACTGTTGTCTATGTTTTGATGCTTATGGGCTTTTTTCCTGCATCTTTTTGCACAATATTTTATAACATTCCTTCCACTAGCGACCATGGCTTTACAAAGATAGATAATTTTATTGGCACTACTATGTTTAATTTCACTTATATCTTTGAACAAGCAATACGGTCGCATTTGTGAGTAGTATACTGCAAATTTGCAACTCCATATCCATAGCAACAGTGGTTGTGTATATATATATAAGCCCGTTCTTATATGTGAAGCACTGTGATTTGTTTTACCATGTTTTAATGCTGTCTTAATAAAATATTGATTTTTTAAGGTTTAAATACTCGTTTTCTTTTCTCGAGGGACTTGTGTCCCATTTGAGAAGAGTAGGTGTGTCACAGTTTTAAATAGATGGATTTTTAGCGCTGTAATATGGAAAGAATCTGGCTGTATTCGGCAGTGCCAACAAGCAAACGGAGCAGAAAAACAGTGTTTTCTGGATTGCTTTTTAAGCAAATAATCAGGATTAAGATCCAAAAAAAAATTATTCCTGGCCCCTGATACGTGGGGCTATTTCTAGAAATATCTGTAAAAGCACCAGCAGACAGAACTGGAATGGACCCTCCTGCATATAGCAAGGCCTGTAGGTAACAATTTTTAACAGCGACCTTTTGTCAATAGCTTCGCTGACACACTGCAACAAAATTTCAATGGAGGCCAGAAATGGCAGAATTTTCAGCGCAATTATATGAGATACATGTGACAGACAAGCCACAGTTTTAAATAGCTGGCCAGTAGGTAACTATTTTTAACAGCGACCTCGTGTCAATAACTTCACTAACACACTGTAACAAAATTACAATGGAGGCCAGAAATGGCAGAAATTTCAGCTCAATTATATGTGATCCGTGTGACGGACAAACCACAGTTTTAAATAGATGGATTTTTAGCGCTGTAATATGGAAAGAATCTGGCTGTATTCTGCGGTGCCAACAAGCGCAGGAAAACAGTGTTCTCTGGATCGCTTTTTAAGCAAATAATCAGGATTAAGATCCAAAAAAAAATTATTCCTAGCCCCTGATACCTGGTGCTATTTCTAGAAATATCTGTAAAAGCACCAGTAGACAGAACTGGAATGGACCCTCTTGCTATATGCACTGCAGTCTACCACATACACTGCCTGCCTAGTACTGATATCTATGCAGCTGGATTAGTCCTCAGAAGGACTGTTAGTTGAGATGGATATTTGTATAATATATTGAGGTATATCTACACTAACTAAGAAACAAGCAAATCTCTCCCTAGCTCAGCAGCACCTCTCCCTACACTGCCTGATTCCGGAGTAGATTGTGATGAGCATGGCGGCGCCAGGTCTGATATAAACCTGATGACGCTATGCGACCAGCCAATCACTATAATGCCACAACCAACATGGCTGCGGCATTACAGTGTGTGGCAGACAATCCCTGCATGTTCATTGGCTAAAGAGCGCCAAACATGTAGGGAGGGGACCCGAGCTCCCACCGAGCAACCCCGGAAATACTCGGTGAGCGCCGAGCATCTCGAGCAGTGAGATGCTCGAGCGAGTACCGAGCAGTAGCGAGCATGCTCACTCATCACTAGTGAAGACATATAAAAAACAATTACATAATAACACAAAATTTTACACAAATAAATAAGCTTCCACTCGGGGGATCGAATCCCAGTCTCCCGCATGCAGGCCGGGGAAATTCTCCACTATATTAACACAAATTACAGATGCATTACAATTCAAATGTTTTCATGTATTTTTTTAAAATGGGACTAGATTGTTTCTATCATTTAACCCTAATAGTCCCAACGCTTCAAATTTTAGAATTAGTTCTGCTTCCTTTCGTAATAATAAATTGTGTCTATCTTCCCCAGGTGACAGGCGGTCGGCCTGTGCGATTCCTGCAAATTGCATTACTTGTGGATTGGCGTTATGAACTTGTCACATATGTTGTATTAAGCGTGGTGAACCCACACCTGATTCCAAATTTCTCACAAGCTCATTAAAACGTTTCAACATGGGGCAAATTGTTTCACCAATATATTATAAACCGCAGTCACAAATTACTACATAGACAACTTAATTGGTTTTACAGGTCATGAATTGTTTTACGCTAACCCATAAAACTTCAATTTGGAGATGCGACCGTTGATTAACTGCATACAATACTTACAATGACCACATTTGTGATTCCCTCTTGGTAATGTTTAATTCAACCAATTCCCATTAGTTTTTGATAAAAATCTCCCCTTTATCAAAATATCTTTAAAATTAGTACACCTCCTAAAGGATATGATTGGTTTTCTAGACACAAACTCAGCCAGTGTCGGGTCATTCATTAATATATGCCAGTTTTTTCGGATGACAGATCTGATTGTATTTTTCATAGGGCTATACTTAAATGAAAACACAAACTTTTTATCCTTATGTTTTTTCTGATATTTTAATAACAAGCGTCACTCCTTATTTTTTGCTTTTTCAAATGCCTCACTACTTTTTCAGGATAACCTCGTTGTTTAAATCTGTCTTGTAATTCAGTAGCTTGCTTGATAAATTCATGCTCTCTTTCACTAATATGTCTGAGTCTCAAAAATTGCCCATATTGTAAGTAATTTTTAACATAATGGGGATGGTAGCTGTCATACCTCAGTAAAGAGTAGTGTTGAGCCATCCCCGCAGTGTTCGGGTTTGGTTCGGTTCGTCGAACACCGGGATGTTCGAGGAAATGTTCGTCGAACACCTTAGAACACCGTCGAACACCGTTAAAACCAATGGCAGGCAAACAAAAACACATAGAAACACATAGAAAACACATTCAAAGGTGTCCAAAAGCTGACAAACTGCTCAGAAGACACTCTCTTTAAAAAAGCCGGCCGGCAATTCAGCAGCGGCACACACCGGTACCCGACAATTTAGACAAGAAGGAATAGAGCATCACGCATAGATTAGATAGATAGAAACATGTCAGTCACATACAGTACAGACCAAAAGTTTGGACACATCTTCTCATTTAAAGATTTTTCTGTATTTTCTTGACTATGAAAATTGTACATTCACACCGAAGGCATCAAAACTATGAATTAACACATGTGGAATTATATAATTAACAAAAAAGTGTGAAACAACTGAAAATATGTCTTATATTCTAGGTTCTTCAAAGTAGCCACCTTTTGCTTTGATGACGGCTTTGCACACTCTTGGCATTCTCTTGATGAGCTTCAAGAGGTAGTCACCGGAAATGGTCTTCCAACAATCTTGAAGGAGTTCCCAGAGAAGCTTAGCACTTGTTGGCCCTTTTGCCTTCACTCTGCGGTCCAGCTCACACCAAACCATCTCGATGGGGTTCAGGTCTGGTGACTGTGGAGGCCAGGTCATCTTGCGTAGCACCCCATCACTCTACTCCTTGGTCAAAAAGCCCTTACACAGCCTGGAGGTGTGTTTGGGGTCATTGTCCTGTTGAAAAATAAATGATGGTCCAACTAAACGCAAACCGGATGGAATAGCATGCCGCTGCAAGATGCTGTGGTAGCCATGCTGGTTCAGTAGCCTTCAATTTTGAATTAATCCCCAACAGTGCCACCAGCAAAGCACCCCCACACCATCACACCTCCTCCTCCATGCTTCATGGTGGGAACCAGGTAGAGTCCATCTGTTCACCTTTTCTGCGTCGCACAAAGACACGGTGGTTGGAACCAAAGATCTCAAATTTGGACTCATCAGACCAAAGCACAGATTTCCACAAGTCTAAGGTCCATTCCTTGTGTTCATTAGCCCAAACAAGTCTCTTCTGCTTGTTGCCTGTCCTTAGCAGTGGTTTCCTAGCAGCTATTTTACCATGAAGACCTGCTGCACAAAGTCTCCTCTTAACAGTTGTTGTAGAGATATGTCTGCTGCTAGAACTATGTGTGGCATTGACCTGGTCTCTAATCTGAGCCGCTGTTAACCTGCGATTTCTGAGGCTGGTGACTCGGATAAACTTATCCTCAGAAGCAGAGGTGACTCTTGGTCTTCCTTTCCTGGGGTGGTCCTCATGTGAGCCAGTTTCTTTGTAGCACTTGATGATTTTTGCAACTGCGCTTGGGGACACTTTCAAATTTTTCCCAATTTTTCGCACTGACTGGTCTTCATTTCTTAAAGTAATGATGACCACTAGTTTTTCTTACTTAGCTGCTTTTTTCTTGCCATAATACAAATTCTAACAGTCTATTCAGTAGGACTATCAGCTGTGTATCCACCAGACTTCTGCACAACACAACTGATGGCCCCAACCCCATTTATAAGGCAAGAAATCCCACTTATTAAACCTGACAGGGCACACATGTGAAGTGAAAACCATTTCCAGTGACTACCTCTTGAAGCTCATCAAGAGAATGCCAAGAGTGTGCAAAGCAGTCATCAAAGCAAAAGGTGGCTACTTTGAAGAACCTAGAATATAAGACATATTTTCAGTTGTTTCACTTTTTTTGTTAAGTATATAATTCCACATGTGTTAATTCATAGTTTTGATGCCTTCAGGGTGAATGTACAATTTTCATAGTCATGAAAATACAGAAAAACCTTTAATTGAGAAGGTGTGTCCAAACTTCTGGTCTGTACTGTATATAAGAAGTACAGTGACAGTGTTGGTTACTGTACTTGTCATTTAGTGTTAAAGGATTTATTAAAAAAAATATTAGTGTTTTCATGCACCGTCTCTTTAAAAAAGCCGGCCGGCAATTCAGCATCGGTACCAGACAATTTATAACAGAAAGAATAGAGCATCACACATAGATTAGATACATAGAAACTTGTCAGTCACATATATAGTAAGTACAGTGACAGTGTTGATTACTGTACTTGTCATTTGTACAATTTTCCCACGCTGTCAGTGACGTGCATGAGGTGAGCTGAGTTCATTGGACATGAACTCGGCTCATCTGGATGCCATCACAGCCAGACACTGAGGAGCGCAAGCATGCCTGCGCTTCTCAGTGTCTGCCGCATGGCATGCTGGATGGCAGCGTTCTGCTGCGGTCCAGCCTGTCATGTGAATGTAGCAGAGATGAAGCTGTCGTGGGAACCATGGAAAGGTAAGGATGATGTTGCTTTATTATTTTACTTTTATTGCAGGAGATCGTTGGCTTCAGCTGGAATGGGCGTGATGGTAAGTATGGTTTAATTTAGAACAATAAAGAATTGTGTCTTTATTTCAATTAAAGGACTTTATTCTGGGTGTTTGTGTTTTTTTGTAACTTTGACTATGGGGTTAGTAATAGGGGTGTCTTATAGACACCTCTCCATTACTAACCTGGGCTTGATGTCAGCTGGCATTATATGCTGACATCAACCCCAACCCTATTACCCCACTGCCACCGCTACAGTGCAGTGGGAAGAGCGATGCTAAGTGCCAGAATTGGCGCATCCTATGGGGCGGCTGACTGCTGGTGTTTCTAGCCTGGGAGGGGGCCAATATTCATGGCACCCTTCCTGGGCTATTAATATCAGCCCCCAGCTGTCTGCCCAGCCTTTGCTAGCTATTAAAATAGGGGGGACCCCACATCATTTTTTTTGGGGTCCCCCATTTTAATAGCTAGTAAAGGCTAGGTATTCAGCTGGGGGCTGATATTAGTAGCCTGGGAAGCTCCGTGGGTATTACCCCCTTCCCAGGCTTCAAACATCTGCCCCAGCCGTCTGCTTAACCTCCGCTAGAGACTAAAATTACGGGGAACCCCACGCCAATTTTTTTTTTAATAAATCCTTTATTTTAACACTAAATGACAAGTACAGTAATCAACACTATCACTGTACTTCTCATATATGTGACTGACATGTTTCTATCTATCTAATCTATGTGTGATGCTCTATTCTTTCTGTTATAAATTGTCGGGTACCGCTGCTGAATTGCCAGCCGGCTTTTTTAAAGAGACAGTGCATGAAAACACTAATATTTTTTTTAATAAATCCTTTAACACTAAATGACACGTACAGTAACCACCACTGTTACTGTACTTTTTATATATGTAACTGACATGTTTCTATCTATCTAATCTAGGTGTGATACTCTATTCTTTTGGTTCTAAATTGTCGGGTACCGGTGTATGCCGCTGCTGAATTGCCGGCTTTTCATGTTTCACTGTGAGCACTGTTCCCATCGATTTGGGCACCCACTGTAATGCCACAACCACCATGGCTGTGGCATTACAGTGAGTGGCAGACAATCCCTGCATGATTGGTGCTCTAAATAGCGCCAGACATGCAGTACACGCTTTTCGTGCACGAACAGTTATCGAACATAACCTCGAACAGCCGAATTTTTTGCAAATCGTTCGCGTTCGTCGAACGACTCGAACACCGCCCAAAACAGCTCGAATTTGAGATTGGCGAACAGTTCTAGTCGAACACCGCTCATCTCTAGAAAAGAGTTTGTTGCGGAATTCCCCAGTGTGGATAGTGTCATTGATAATATCCACTTCCACATCAAGGAATTCAATTTTGCCTTGTCCAATTTTATAAGCAAAGTGTATATTCAGGTTATTATCATTTATATAGATAACAAATTCGAAGAATTGTATCTCACAGCCTGCCCAAATAATAAACATGTCATCTATATATCAAATGTACAATTATAAGTACTTCAAAAATGGAATATTGATGTTATAGATCATCTGATCTTCAATTTCTGTGAACATAGAGCTGAAGTGACTTGACAAAGGGCTCCAGTTTTGCCTCATCTGTCCAAAGGACATTATCCCAGAAGCTTTGTGACTTGTCAATATGCATTTTGTCAAGTTCCAGTCTTGCTTTGTTATAATTTGCTTTCAACAGTGGTTTCCTCCTCTGTCATCTTCCATGAAGTCCACTTTGGCCAAGACAGTGACTGATGGTGCAGTCTGACACTGATGTACCTTGACCTTGGAGGTCACCTCTAATCTCTTTGGAAGTTTTTCTGGGCTCTTTGGTTACCATTCATATTCATCTCTTAAATTTGTTATCATTTTTCCTCTTGCAGCCTCATTCAGTGAGGTTGGCTATAGCCCCATAGACCTTAAGGTTCTGAATACTATGTTCAACTGTAGTATATCAACCAGAGACAGAAAAAAGTAGCAGGAGAATCAAGCTGTTTGGAGATATCTTAAAGCCTTTACCTTTAAGATGTTTGTTTATAATTGTCTTTCTAATCTTCTGAGACAATTCTCTCCTTAGCTTTCTTTGATTCATGCTCAGTATGATACACACCATGATACCAAACAACACAATGACTACTTTTCACCCTGGTAAATAGCTGGATTGACTGATTACAAATTTGTAGAAACAAGTGATACTAATTACAGGACATATCTTAGTTTAACATGTCCATATAGTCAAATTACTTTCAATCTTTTCTATGGGGACCATTTTTGATCAGGCCATTAGCAGTTTAAATTTTTAAAGCACTTTTAGTAGTTTAAATTGTTTCAGAGACCATTGTGGGCTTTTCTTACTTTAACAGAAGGTACCAACAATTTTGACCACATGTGTAGATTATTATATCATTGTAAAGGGTCTGAGAAATAAAGAAACTTCATAATTTACTTGCTCCTGATCTGTTGCACATGTGGCAACTCCTTACTTCTTGATGCTGTCCATTCACGGCTTAGAGTAAGAGATTTCCTGTCTCTGCTTTGAACAAAACGTAGCTGTCACTCAGGCTGAACCCAGCATGCAGTGTTGTGGGTTCAGGAAAAGCAGCTCGCAGCAGCTCTTAGAGTAGAGACTATTCAACAATTATATCATGGGGGGCATGGTCTTTAATATTTATATTGTGACATGCAGAAGTAGTGCTGTTGCTTCAAAAGCATCTAGCAACTATTAGAAGTAACACAAGCACAGGAGACAGGAAGTGTTGTGCTCCAGAAACATCTAGCAACTAGAGGGGTTAACACAGTCACATGAGACAGGGAGTGTTTTAGCAGAGCCCCAGAGGGATAGTGGGGAAGTTGTTTGCTGTCTGGCTGGAGCCAAAGAGAAAGGTGGTGTGTGATCTGTATCTGAACAGAATTCAGGTCAGGAGGGAAGCTTAACACAGGTCAGATAGACTCCCTGAGCTAACAGTGTGGAGCATTTTTGGCAGAAAGATAAGGACTGGAAGGAATCATATCATAGGGATCTTCTCCCTCATCAAATCCTCCCCCCTCCATCTCCATGCAGGATAAAGAATGCTGTGTACTATTGAGTCCTTGTGAAGGAAAAGCCTGTGGTTGTGTATGCATAGAAGTGTGCTGCTAAGAGATCTTACAGGACAGGTTTTCCATTGTGAGAAATGCTCTTTATAACCACTGTGTCTCTTTCAATGGAATCAGATTCCTCTTTAAGGATCACACTCTTTGTAATATGCAACCCTCTTAAGTAGCACAAAATGATTATAACTGACTGTAAATAGCAATAGCAAGAGCAAATAGTAAAGGGAAGTCACCAAACCAAATTTTCTGTCCGTGTATCATTGGCCATTACAATCATAGTGTTATTTATATTACAAGGCCAGTGACAGTGCTATTCTATTGTGTATTTGTCATTCAGTATTTTCAAAATTATGAATATATCCTGTTCTGTTTTTTTATGAAAAATATAAAACAGGACATATTCATAATTTTGAAAATACTGAGTGAAAGATACCTAATAGAACAGCACTGTCACTGACCTTGTAATATAAATAACCCTATGATTGTAATGGCCAATGAAACAAGAAAAAAAATTAGGTTCAGTGATTTCCCTTTACTTTACTATTTGCTCTTGTTAAGTTAAATGTCCACATCGGCAGCACAGAAATAAACATAAAACAAGTGAATGTTGGAGCCATCAATTGGTCTAAACATTCATTATTCAACATCATGCCACAAAACAAGCTGAATGGGCAATACACAGGCACAGTTCCTAGAATGCCAGACAGGAGATGAATAAAGCAACAGTCGATCAATATTATATTAAAGGGATGCCGGCTTGTAGTCATCTGAGCACAGTTCAGGAAATATCTTCTCTGGGGAATAGGCTTTACTCTGTAGTATATGCAGCATCCCAAATATATATTATTATACAACAGTAGCTGAAATTTAAGAAGCTTACTAGGCTCTTCTATCACATTGATATATTATTTTCTACATTACACAAAGTAGGAATATCAGTATCTGTAAAGATGAAATTTAATAAATTGACAAGTCACTAAATAATGATAGTTTATGTAGATTATTTTTCAATTTGTGCCATATAAGGAACAATTATGATTATTAATAGAGTAAACATTTACAGCCCTGGACTGTATCAAGTTTTACCATGTGGCAACAATGATCGGGAGGGCATTTAATCGAACTTTTTAAAACTCCTCTTCAGAAATTTGTTCTAATTTCACAGTCAAAATAAATCTTTATTTAAGTTTTATTCCCATCTTCATAAATGGGTATTATTTGGTAGTTCTTATGAATACATTGATTTTGCAATTCACTGCTATTAAAATTTTCAGCCTTTCTTAAGATATAAATACTTATTTTTATTTTGTTTACAGCTCGTTGCCTTGGAGACTGACCACCTTTGCAAGAGAGGAGAACATGAGCAGTGTCACTTACAAGCTCTTTTCTATTGATCTTGCAATTACTGTTTTGAAGCTGTTCAGGATCGCTGGAGCGCACTTTTACCTCATATTCCTGTAGCACAGTCCTTACAAGCCAGGTAGCAATGGTGGTTGGTCTACTGGGCAATGAGCTATAAATAAAATAAAATTAAAGTTTTAAAATCTCAACAATGGCTGTAAATTTTAAAAAACATAAACTGCAATATTGCTTGAATTTTTTTTGACAAGCACTATACGACAATATCCATCTATGAAGATGGGAATAACCTTTTAATAAAGTCACCATATATTGCAAACCATAAAATAATTGAATATACTTTATTGCAATTAATCTTCATATCTTTTGGTCAGTATTTAGTAATTTGAATCTTTAAAGCAAGAGTAAACTTCAATCACTCTCATAGAAATCGCTTGTGTGAGAGTGGAGGGATAGAAAGTGTGATGTGACGTTAGCAGGCTTGTAGACTCAGTGGCAAGGACAGAGCTACAGCTCCACTGTATCTGTAACATGGTAACCAATGATAAAAAACTTTGGGGCTGATTCATGATGTAAAACTTTACATTTTTTACACCAGGCATAACCAGTTCTACCAATTTTTTGAAAGGTGAAGCTTTACAGGGAGGGTGACAAAGCGCAACCAACAAATTCATTTTAATTTATGCCACAAAAGTGGCTTAAATTGCAACAACGATGTACTACAATCACCATCTAATATATTTCTTACAGCTGAACGATGTGCCAAATTTATTAGGAAGCGTCTCTTAGTGATTTGCCGCATCTTACTCTAGCACAACTTTTTTCAAAACTGGTGTTCACAATGCCAATCTTGATGAATTGGGGCACTCCTGTTTGTGTAGGAGAATAGAAAGGTCTATAACACAAAAGCTTCCCAAAAGAGCATGTGTGATTTTTATTTTAAGTTTAAGGTATGTTCACACATAGCAGATTTGTTGCAGACATTTCTGACTACTGTTAGACACATCTTAATGGGGTTTGTAAAAACCCATGCATATACTTGAGGAGCAATCCCATTTAGATATCAGGAGCAGGCTTTCAGTAGAAGAAATTTACATAACAAACATGCCACATGTGATCATACTCTAAGGGTATGTGCCCACGATGCAGTTTTGAAGCAGAAATTTCCTTAGCGTTTTTGTCTCTCCTTGCCAGAAAAAACGCATGCGGTTTTTACATGCGGTTTTGCCGCGTGTTTTTGACGCATTTTTTTAAGCAATTTTTGAAGTGTTTTTGAGCATGAATGAATTATTTTTGGAGCTAAATAAAGTTGGTGGGACATTGCTTAAGCCCTTGGATTACCATAAGAACTGGGGTGAGTATATTGGTTCAATTAAATGATTAAAGAAAGGGTCTGTTGTATTTCAAATAAAGTGTTTACACTGTGTCTGTGTGTTTCTTTACTTTGTTTGGTCATGAAAAGGTGTGATACCTTGACATAACCAAACAAAAGAGCTGGGTGTCAGCTATTCCCATTCACCCAATCTTCATTAGCATTCTATTCACGTAATTTATGCAACTGCTGGGAGCTGTTTTTTTTAGCCTGGGAATGTGCCACTAGGCAAACATTTTCCCTGGCCATAATTAACATCTCACAGCTTGTTCGTTAGCCCCTATGTCCCCCCTCCCCGATCAGCACTCAGCAGTGCTTTGGACACAACGTATTTATATTGCGTCCAAAACGCCGAGTTATAATGTTGCACTTTTGTTGTCAGTAAATGTGAATCCACCACATATAATGACACTTCAATTGGTCAAAATCTGCAGCTGAGACTAGTGTGTCCGCTACAGAAGTTGACATGCTGCTGGTGAGTTTGGGTACGTGGCCACGGTCAGGAGCCGCTGCTGGTTTGATGCTGCATGTTTATATAGCGTCAAACCCGCAGCATCCAGATGTTACAGCATAGTGGATGGGATCTCTAGAAATCCCATGTCCACTATGTGTGCATCTGAGCCTGCGAATCACCCGCGGACGCTGACATGCGGTGCGTCTTTCAGGACCGCAGCATTTCAAATTCTCTTATGGGGTCGCTAGTCTCCACAACAGAAATTTGACCACTAAAAAGTACTGTATGTGGTAAATCCGCATGGTTCAGTGAACACATGTGGATTTACCTGTGTTCTATAGAATGCAACGGTTTGCACTCAGCAAAATTTGCGTCCAAAGCGCTGCTGCATCAGAATTATGGGCACAAAGTCTAAAAAAAAAAAAATGGCATGGGCTACCACATCATTTTTATAATGAGCAGAGGGAAAGCTCACCCCTGGGGGCTGATATTAGTAGCTGCGGAAGGGGCCATTAGCCAACAATGTTCCATGGCGATTAATATCAGCCTACAGCTGTTTGTTTAGCCTTTACTGGCTAGATTACAGGGGGATCCCAGAATTTTTTTTACGTGGAGTCCCCCTATAAAATCTAGCCAGCAAAGGCTAAACTAGATAGCTCTTCCACGCTGCCCTGTTGCGGTGGCAGGGATTAATGGGGTTGGGTTGAAGCCCAGATTAGTAATGGAAGGGGTCTATATAACCTTTCCTGCTCAGAGTACTTGTGATGCAGTAGAGATTTTCACAAAAATGGTGACCTACGAGATTGAAGCACTTCCTCATAGCCCCAAATATGTTTTAAATCTGAACACGGAAAAAAGAAAAGCCTTACAAGATATACGATCTTTGTAAGTTGTTTTAATCAAGCCTGCATACAAAGGGTTGAAACGTGGCTGTTTGGCCGAAGACCCTATATGAAAAACAAGCTAAAAGGATACTGGGTCTATAAACCCGTTATAAAAGACTGACACGGAACCTGTTACCGGAGAATCAAGATCAATTAATTAATATTCTGGAGAAAGCACAAGATCAAGGCATCATCCCCAAAAAAATGGTTGACAACATCAGAAAATACACCAAAGGCTACCCACATTTTATTTATTGCCGAAACTACATAAAAATCCCATAGATCCATAGTTTCGGGCAATGGTGGTCTATGTGAGATGGTCTGCTTGGTTCTTTATTACTGATTGAAACCTTTGGTCCATACATTACCATCATACATCCAAGATGCTACGGCAGCATTACAAAGACTGAGTAATCTGGAACTGGTGAAAGGATGGTGATGGTAACGGCTGACGTCAAAGCTCTCTACTCTTCGATCAGGCATGGGGATGGACTGTATGCAGTGTCATGGTTCCTGGAGTCCAGTCATCTTGAGAAACCTTTAGCCCATCTAGTTTTAGAATTGCTAAAATTTGTCCTGGAATACATTTTTATTTTTAAAGGATTTTTTTTTTACAGCTACAGGGGACAGCAATGGGGGCAGCTCAGATCATATTGATGATGTTTGGTTCCTCTGGGAGGGCTCAATCAACCAATTACACAATTTGATGGAGCATTTCAATGACAATGAGATCAATATTAGACTTACTGTACTTACAAATACGGACGAGAACTAGATTTCCTGGATTTAAGGATTATAAACCTCCCAGACAGCCACATTATCACCAATGTATACACGATTACATTACTTCATGCTAACTCCTCACATGTGCTCTCTACTGTTAACAGGATCCCTATAGGGCAATTTTTACTCATTAAGAAATTTCTGTGCCACTGAAAAGTCCTTTATTGAACAAGCCCAGGATTTATCCCAGAGATTTCGGGACAGAGACTATAGAAAAAGACAAATCAAAAAGGTTTCAGTAAAGCAGCTAGGACTCCAAGAGAATGACTGCTTTTTGGTAAAAGAGTAGAGAACAAGACAGAACGGCCTAAAAAAATTTAAATTTGTCCAATTATTACCTATACTGCACAGGCATTTGGAGATGCTTCAAATAGGATTTATTGACAGTATTTCATATCCATTGGTTATACCGCGGTAAGTAGAGTATTACATCACTTTTCAGGTGGAAACCCTTCATCAGACATATAGGCTATGTTCACCGCAGGCCTTGATACAGCTGGATCTTGGTTGTCCCTGTTTGGGGGAATCCCATCCCGAATGCTGGATCCCCTTGATCTACAGTACAGACCAAAAGTTTGTACACATCTTCTCATTTAAAGATTTTTCTGTATTTTCATGACCATGAAAATTGTACATTCACACTGAAGGCATCAAAACTATGAATTAACACATGTGGAATTATATACTTAACAAAAAAGTGTGAAACAACTGAAAATATGTCTTATATTCTAGGTTCTTCAAAGTAGCCACCTTTTGCTTTGATGACTGCTTTGCACACTCTTGCCATTCTCTTGATGAGCTTCAAGAGGTAGTCACCAGAAATGGACTTCCAACAATCTTGAAGGCGTTCCCAGAGATGCTTAGCACTTGTTGGCCCTTTTGCCTTCACTCTGCGGTCCAGCTCATCCCAAACCATCTCGATTGGGTTCAGGTCTTGTGACTGTGGAGGCCAGGTCATCTGGCGTAGCACCCCATCACTCTCCTTCTATGCAGTGAATATAGCCTATAGGTCTGATGAAGGGTCCTCACTCGAAACATTATGTAATATTGTAACCAATAGATTTGAAACACTGTCAATAAATCCTATTTGAAGCATCTCCTCATGACTTTAGGTATACAGCTCTTTCACTCTGTCTACTATTGGTCTACAGAAGCTCAGTGATTGGCTCCAGAGGAACTAGCATCCTTCTCAAGCTAACTAATTCATTGGGTGTGTCCCCTATCTGTTTGATTATAAATATAATAATCAAAAATAATTATTACATGATATTACAATTATGTGATGTTCAGTAGTTTTTTCTTGTTATGTGTAGTCTATTTATGACTCTATGAGTAAAGGCAACAATGTCATAAACGCGACAGAGTAACTTTATTTCCTCCTATCATGGAAAACTTTAATCCTTTTAATCAAGTGGTATGTTTTTGCATACTTTTCCAATTCCGACCTCTCTTTTGCACTACAGTCTACTGTTCAGCTTTCTCTTCGGATTGAAGTGGTTTTGGATTTGAGCGTTTTTTCCACATATTACATGGTGAGGCAAATGTTTTTCTTTTTTTCCTTACTATAATAATATGTTGATTTTCTTAAAATTTTAACGTATTTTCCTTTAAGAGATTGTATGTAATATTTGTAAAGCATACAAAATCCATTTCATTCAATTATGTGTCCATCTTATTAGTTCAGTAATTCTTGCTGACTTTGAATATGCCATTGAAATCCACTTATATTGGAAATGGCAAAGTATTGCCTAAAGCAGTTTATGTGCAGTAATAATGCATTTTGCTCTGCATAGTAATTTGAGAGCGCCCAACCAGTGATGTATTTTTATCGATCTATGTTTTTATTATTTTTGTTGTTTATACTGTGTAATTAGACGGACTGATTAATAAATATTGATTCATATTTGTAACTATTTGTGGAACTATGATGCAAAGAATATGATGGCGAGGTTTGACCTTGGCATATTTTAACACACAACTCACAATTCCTTTTTTTTCAAGCAAAACAAAAAAAAACTATCAATGTTTATAATATACACAGCTTTATGGCCTAGCATATTTTGTCCTCTTTGTTTTCTTCATATTTTGTCCTAATTTTCAGTCCTCTATCATATTGTGAATTTTACAGAAATGAAGAAATAGCACAAGACAGGAAACAATTGATATTAATGTATTGCAATAAAAGGTAACCCCCAAGTAGAATGGATTCTGCAGAACATAAATTATTTATTTTGAAATAATTAAATAGTCAATATTTTCCAGTAATAAATGCAAAATGATTAAATCATAAATATCAACAAAACCATTAGAACAATAAAGTTAAAGAGAGATTAACTTAGAACAATTAAGTTCAATTTAAAATATCTCAAGGACATACAAATTGAAGTGTTAAAGACTGTGATTATAGCAATTTAGCAATTAGTCTTAATTATAAATTACATAATGTGTCCACAGCTCTTATGCAGACCTATATGTTTCCGTAGTAGTAAACTTCTATGTAGTCTGATCATGCAGATGTATTGTAATAATTCCACTCCTCAATGTGTCTTAGGACACAGTGATTGACAGCTCTGTCTTCCAGTCTGGTGCAGGGGTGTCCTGAGCTGTCTGTGCAGCGATTGACAGCTCAGTTACCCAGTCTGGTGCAGGGGTGTGCTGAGCTGCCTGTGCATTGCTTGACAGCTCAGTGTTCAGTCTGGTGTCGGCGTGTGCTGAGATGTCTGTGCAGTGATTGACAGGTCAGTTGCCCAATCTGGTGCAGAAGTGTCCTGAGCTGTCTGAGCAGTGATTGTCAGCTCAGTTGCCCAGTCTGGTGCAGAGGTGCGCTGAGCTGCCTGTGTATTGCTTTACATTTCAGTGTCCAGTCTGGTGCAGGGGTGTGTGGAGCTGTCTGTGTTTTTATTGACAGCTTGGCCATCTAATCTGAGACTGGGAAGTGCTGAGCTCTCACCAGATGCTCTCTGTTCCCTTGATTGCGCAGCTATTTAATTGAGCTGACAGTCCCCGATAGCTGCAAGCTGTATCTTCAGCTCTATGTGGTTTGTTTTCCCTGTGCCTAGTGCCTTGCTTATTGATCTATCGCTGCCTGACCTTGGACCTCATTCTGACCATCCGTTATTCTAATCCTTTTGATCTGATCCGCTATCCTCCTGGCATTTTGACCTCGCACCGTTACCTGATTACGCCTTTGTCTGTTCCCTCTGTTTATGACGTACCGTCCTCCCTTTTGACCTCGGAAGACTTGACTATCCTGACTCATGGCTTCTTCATGAGAAGTGACTCAGCATCACACATATTGCATAATTTTTAAAGGGTTTACCCTACAAAGAACATTTAACAAACAAACAGCCACAGATTAAGTGATTTATATATAATCAGTGGGGATCTAACTGCTGGGACCCCCTCCAATACTGAGAATGGAGGTCCTAAACTCCTATGGGAACATATCAGTAATGTATTGTAGTGCGGCAGTGTTCACACTGTGCAGTAATGAAGCAGTGACCCAAGGAAAGTTCAACTTAAATGTCTTTATTTGCAAAACAACTCACAACCCAAATGCAAAAAATGTCCTCGAAACAGTCCGTGTAAACCTGTTGCCATGAGAGACGGCAGCGCCGTTTCACTCTGAGGTGCGCCAGTTACGTTGCCTTCACAGGCCTGTGTTGTGGCTTCACACAGACTTGCAGTGCACAGAGCCTCCTGCTCTGCTGCTTGTGACGCGCCCCCTGGGACATATTCCTTTTTGAGGGGAATACCCGGCACCGGATCAGATGGGGGGTTGTAGTCTCCGAGCGGCTGTGACCCGGCCCGTGCCCAGGGCGTCAAACTCAGTGTTATGTGGCAGTCCTACAGATGTTATTAAGAGTTCTTTTGTGTCGACTACGCCACCCGTTGTGATGCGGTCACTGTGGCCGCCGCTGCAGCAGGGTCCGCTGAGGCTGATGGTGGGTGCGCAGCTTGGTGGGATAACCCCCAACGGGAGGGGTATAGCCTCAGGGGGGACAGGTGCAGAGGATGGGGGTTGTGGTGGTGCGGTGCAGACGGCAATGAAGACAGAGTCGGGTTGTGCAGTTAAGGGTGTTTACTTACTGCAGATGTTGTACTGGTCACTCCAGCTTCGAGTGACCACCCGAGCCGTGCTGCGTCCACCAGGTCCTGGATCCAGCCAACCCCCAAACAAGTCCGGAGCGTGGCCCTGAGCTCTCCTTCTGTCCCGTTCTCTGGCCGTCCCCACCAGTGATCCACCTAGGTCCAGCTCCCTCGGGCCTTCTGTTGGGATACCCTTGGCCTTGGGTTCCCTGACCCTTCATGTGGTGTGCCTTCGGGGTGGATGTGATGGGTGGCCGTGGCAGATGCTGCCCACGGCCTCCGGTCTCTGGCTAGGGTGTGTTTTCTGCCCCCGCCAGTTTGGGATCCGGTACCCTGTGCCGACTCTTCACCCGGGGATTTAAGTTGGGTTCTTGGAGTCCTTTTTTCTGTTTCCCCCTCTGGGTCTCTCTTCTCCTCTCTCACTCTGGGTCTCTCTTCTCCTCTGCTTGCTGACTTGTTCTCTGCATCTGACTTGTTCTCTGCATCTGACCCTGTTCTTAGTTGGTGCCCACCTTATATACACCCTCTATGTGTGAGCTCAGGTGACCAGCACCCAATGAGCTCCTATCTTTACCCAGGCTGCTCCCCCTATCTGCCCCTACACTACTTGGGATGTACCACCCCCCTCCCACTCCAGCCAGGAACAGACTCGGTCGTACCTGCACATTTCTAAGTGGGAGTACCGTTGGCCTGTTCCTCGGAAATGGGATGTATGTAGTGCATGCAGCCTACCGAGCTCAGTTCCACACTCCATCCTTACCCGGGAGTGGAATATCACACCTCTGGGTTGAGGTGCAATACCCCTGTAGCAGCCGAATCCTCAGGGTGCTACATTCCCCCCTGGTAAATCACAGCACGTCCTCGGGCTGTAAGACATAAACAACACCAAAACATACATTTTTTTTTTTTTTTTTTAAACATATAAAACAACATATATTAGCAAATAAAACATTCTCGTCGCCTCTGGCTCCTCCTCCGGTCACTGTGCAACGTGTGACCGGGTAAAGTGCGACAGTCTCTCTGGAAAACTGGTTTTCCTATAAAACCAGTAGGGGGCGCTTTAGGAAGCGCAACTATATACAGGGGAAGTTGGCCGCTCTCAGTCCTCGGCCAGGTAAAAGGAAGGGAATGGCTGCTCACAGTCCTCAGCCTGGTATGGATACGGAATAACGGGTAAACAGTTCACTCATGCTGGTCCCAACGGGGACTATATATATGTAGCAACAGTTTCTTTGGTACCCGGTCGGGTAACTATTTACATCTACTGCTCTGCCGCACTCAACGGCGTCTTCCTCCTGCTCTTTGCTTGTAGCTGGTTGTAACTTCAGACCCGTCCGGGTCCTCTTGCTCCTCCTCCTCGCACCGCTACTCCTCCTCCGTCAGGCGGTGTACGTGGAGGGCGTAAGGTCCTTTGGCACACTTGTGCCGGGTGAAGGTGACCTCGTCTCCGATGTAGAGGTCACGACCTCTGTGCCCCTCCGGCAGATGGGACTCCACGTCTCTGCGCGTGACAAAGACGTCGCCGGGGGTGTTGTTGTCTCGGATGAAGCCCCACCCATGCTGCTGGTTGAACTTGATCACTGTCCCGATGGTGCGGGGACAATGCGTGGCACGGGGGTCCCTCCTGGTCCGGCTCTTCTGCTCGGCACTCCGTACTTGGGCCTGCTGTTCCCGGACCCGCCTCTCTCTCCGCTCCCTCGCAAACTCTTCGAGCTGCTGTCGGCAACACTCAGCACGCTCCGCTGCAGCTGCCCTGGTTTCCTGAGTGAACCCCATTAGGTCTTCTCCGGTGGGGTCCCACTCAAATTGGGCCTCTTCAAGCGGGGGAGAGATCCGTGCCACGGGCTTCGGAGCCGGAATCAGGGGCTCACACAAGGGCCCTAGTCTCTGCCGCCGTTCCAGCTCATGGAATTCTTCGGGCCAGATGAAGGGACGCCCGTCCGGCCATGTGAGCTGGCTGAACAAGTCCTCCCCCAGGTGTGGCACCCTTGGTTTTACGGGCGCGGGCGCGGTGGTGGTGGCGCCCGGGTTGCCCAGGCCTTGCGGCCAGGCCTGGGGCACCTGGAAGGTGAAGGGCACCGTTAGGACGGCGGCGCCCTGGGCTACCTGGCCTTGCGGCCAGGCCGGAGGCTCCGCGGAGGTAGGGGGCGCTGTTGGTGATGCGGCGCCCGGGGGTACTAGGCCTTGCGACCAGGCTGGTGGTATTTCCTGCTTTGTCACGCTCCGGGTCGAGGCGCGTGACGTCACAGGGGTCGCTGCGGCGGCTTCCGGTCGGGGCCTAGTCTGTGTCGGTGACATGGCGTTTTCGGGCACAGCAGGGGGACTTTCGGGCTCTGCGACGGGGAGCTGGGGCAGGTGGGCGGTTTCCCGGCTTGGGGTATAGGCGTCCCCTTTACCTGCCTCCTTGCGTCCGGCTCCCTTCTCGGCGCCGTCTCCGGCCTTGGGTCCTCCCGCGCCATCCTCAGAGGCGGTCTGTCTCCTCATCTTGGCTGGCGTGCTCCGGGTCTTGATTTGCTGGGCCATCTCTCGGCTCCACTCCGCCAATGTCTCTCGCTGTACCCGGGCCATCCTCCGTGCGAGGCCCTCCAGGGCAGTCTGTGCACACTCCCGGTCTCGGGGGAGCTGTGCAAGGACCTCCACTAGGCCTAGTGGGGTCGTGGTTTCTAGCAGGCTCCTGACCAACGGGTCGGTGCTGCTCTGCTCTTCTTCCAGCAGGCTCCTGGCCAGCGGGCCGGTGCTGCTCTGCTCTCCTTCCTCGGTCTCTAGCAGACTCCTGGCCAGCGGGCCGGTGCTGTTCTGCTTTCTCTCCATCTCCGGGTAAGCTCCTCCGCTACTCCTCTCCAAGCTTCTTGCCTCCGGGTGCGCTCGCTCCAAACTGCTCCAGGCGGCACCCATCTTCGTTCTTTTCTTTCGTCTCCTCCCACTTCGAGGGCGGTCCCGGGGCAACTCGGTGACTGTCAGCTCCAGGGGTAGTTCTTTCACGCTGACAGACACCTCCAGCATCACAGTCTCTGTTGGTGGGGGCGGTTTTCACTTTTGGCGCCATTTTCGGTCCTGGCCCACGATGGGAGGCGGCCTCTTGCCCTCCTTTGGCACGCCCATAATGGCGTCCGCTCTGACAAGGCGGGAAACCTTTGGAAATGGCGGGAATCGCTTCCCAGTGGCGGGAAACTCTGCAGATGGCGGGAAAATGCTGTTAATGGCGGACAACCGGCTGGAATCGACTGGTGATGGGGTCCGATGGCGGGGACCCTCCGGAACCGGCAGGAGACTTCTTTTTGAGGTAAACTCATTCTTTTCTTCAGGCACGCAGTACCCGGTTGTTGTGGGCACGTAATCCTGCCGACTACGCCAAAGTTGTCGCGCCCCCTGGGACATATTCCTTTTTGAGGGGAATACCCGGCACCGGATCAGATGGGGGGTTGTAGTCTCCGAGTGGCTGTGACCCGGCCCGTGCCCAGGGCGTCAAACTCAGTGTTATGTGGCAGTCCTACAGATGTTATTAAGAGTTCTTTTGTGTCGACTACGCCACCCGTTGTGATGCGGTCACTGTGGCCGCCGCTGCAGCAGGGTCCGCTGAGGCTGATGGTGGGTGCGCAGCTTGGTGGGATAACCCCCAACGGGAGGGGTATAGCCTCAGGGGGGACAGGTGCAGAGGATGGGGGTTGTGGTGGTGCGGTGCAGACGGCAATGAAGACAGAGTCGGGTTGTGCAGTTAAGGGTGTTTACTTACTGCAGATGTTGTACTGGTCACTCCAGCTTCGAGTGACCACCCGAGCCGTGCTGCGTCCACCAGGTCCTGGATCCAGCCAACCCCCAAACAAGTCCGGAGCGTGGCCCTGAGCTCTCCTTCTGTCCCGTTCTCTGGCCGTCCCCACCAGTGATCCACCTAGGTCCAGCTCCCTCGGGCCTTCTGTTGGGACACCCTTGGCCTTGGGTTCCCTGACCCTTCATGTGGTGTGCCTTCGGGGTGGATGTGATGGGTGGCTGTGGCAGATGCTGCCCACGGCCTCCGGTCTCTGGCTAGTGTGTGTTTTCTGCCCCCGCCAGTTTGGGATCCGGTACCCTGTGCCGACTCTTCACCCGGGGATTTAAGTTGGGTTCTTGGAGTCCTTTTTTCTGTTTCCCCCTCTGGGTCTCTCTTCTCCTCTCTCACTCTGGGTCTCTCTTCTCCTCTGCTTGCTGACTTGTTCTCTGCATCTGACTTGTTCTCTGCATCTGACCCTGTTCTTAGTTGGTGCCCACCTTATATACACCCTCTATGTGTGAGCTCAGGTGACCAGCACCCAATGAGCTCCTATCTTTACCCAGGCTGCTCCCCCTATCTGCCCCTACACTACTTGGGATGTACCACCCCCCTCCCACTCCAGCCAGGAACAGACTCGGTCGTACCTGCACATTTCTAAGTGGGAGTACCGTCGGCCTGTTCCTCGGAAATGGGATGTATGTAGTGCATGCAGCCTACCGAGCTCAGTTCCACACTCCATCCTTACCCGGGAGTGGAATATCACACCTCTGGGTTGAGGTGCAATACCCCTGTAGCAGCCGAATCCTCAGGGTGCTACACTTGCAAACAAACCACTGACACACCCAAACCTTTGCTGCATGTTTTTAAATGAAAACTGTGGACATGAGCCACTTGTAAGACCCAGTTTGAGGGAACAATCCGCCCCACATCCATCCTGTAAATCACTGCAAAAATAAAAGCCCATGTCGGGTTTTCTTAATCTGACTTGATCAAATAGCTTGACCAAGTTCAAACTTACTTTTATTTTGCACTGCAACCACAGCTGTGTCTGTGATTGCAATGCACTCCAGCGGGTTCAATAACATTCTATGCACATCCTGGGGGATACATACCATCCCTTGTATATGATCCCCCTCACTGCCTCATATACCCCCCCCCGTTCAAACTTGTGGGGTTGACACTTGTCACCATACAGGGTGCCCGTGACAGGGAATCCGCATATCCCTCTGACTTCCCCAATCCATGCTCCACGGAAAAACTAAAATTTTGGAGTGACAGGAACCATCAGGTGCCTCTAGCATTCCTCTCTTTGGAATTTCGCATCCAGACCAAAGGTGAATGGCCCATCATCAAACTAAACTGTCTCCTGAGCAAATAATAGCATAGGGACTCCAAGTCCCACTTAATGGCCAAGCACTCCTCCACTACGCTATAATTTTTCTCTGCCAGGGTAAGTTTCCTGCTCAAGTAGGTAACCGGAGGTTCTTCTTCATTCACCTCCTGTGACAGCACCGCTCCTATGCCTACCTCCGAGGTGTCTGTTTGCACTATAAAGCCTTTCTTGAAGTTGGGGCTGGTGAGGACTGGCTGTCCGCATAATGCCAACTCAATGGATTGGAATGCTTCCTCCGCCTGCGGATTCCACCGACCCATGACAGACTTATTTCCCTTTAAGAGATTGGTCAGGGGTGCCGGCAAAATTAGATATAAATAGTTGGTAGTACCCAGTGATGCTGAGGAACCCTCTTACCTGTTTAATAGTAAGAGGCCGGGACCAGTTTTGAAAGGCCTCAATTTTGTTTATTTGGGGTTTAATCTCCCCACGGCCAATCACGTACCTTAAGTACCAGGCTTCCTCGAGACCTATCGCACATTTTTTTGGGTTCGCCATTAATCCAGTGGCTCTGAGCGAATTCCCCACCGCTTGTACCTGGGACAAGTGGGTATGCCAGTTGGTACTAAAGATGTTAATTAGTGATGAGCGAGCACTAAAATGCTCAGGTATTCGTTGCTCAGGTCGAGCAAATTGGAATGCTCGAGTGCTCAGTCCAAGTAACGAGCCCAATGTAAGTCTATGGGAAACTCGAGCATTTTTACGGCGCCCCCCCCCCGGCGTTCTGCAGAGGGCCTAAAAATTGACAAAATCGATGGGAACAGTGCTCAAATGACATGGGAACGGCATGGGGAAGACCCTGGAAGCATCTCTGACTCCCAGGTCATTGCTGTCAACAACGTTGTCAGAGGTATTATGCCACTTACTCACAATAAAACATACAAAAACGAAACCAAAATGGATTTTCCTGGGAAATATGCTAAAGAACATCCTTTCCAGGGTAATGACTTGTATATAAGGCAAAATAAGTATACAAAAACAAAAATGCTCCTCCACACCTTGGGCTATGTTCACACGTAGCATTTTTGCATTTTTGAATTGCTTTCAATGGTGAAAAATGCATTCACCAGGAAATGTCATTTTAACATTTTAATACCTTATCTGGCCATGTGGAGTGTGAGACATCATCAGACACATCCTGTTTAATTTATGAAGGAGGGACTCTGAAAGTCACAAACACTATTTTTATAGGGCCATCAGACGGCCCTTACTATTCTTAAAGGGCCAGCAGTTGGCTATGCTTTGTTATTCCCATTATTAAATAGTGGGTCTCCTATACTGTTATTGCGTATGCAGTGATTGCAAGGGCTGCCAAAAAATTGACGCACCCCAATACCCCCTTGAAGAGACATAGAGGAGGGTCTCAGTAAAAAAAATTTTCCCATTATAAAAAGAGTGGTAATGCCCATGTAGTGACTGAAAGGGCTGCCAAAATTTGGGGAAAACCCCAATACCAATTTAAAGACACATACAGCTGGGCCATAGTAATGACATGTTCCCATTAGAAAGGAGCTGGTCTGCTATACAGTTATAGGGTATGCAGTGAGTCCAATGGCTGCCAAAATGTAAGAAATACCCCAATAACAATTTAAAGACACACAGAGCTGGGCCGCAGTAACATTTTCCCAATATAAAGGAGTGGGTCTCCCATACTGTTATTGCTTATGCAGTGACTGCAACAGCTGCCAAAATTTGGAGGAACTCCAATGCCCCTTGCAAGAAACATAGATATGGTCATATGGTAGATATTGTGGTGATATGGTGGTGGAGGATGAGGATGAGGAGAGGGAGGACAAGAGCAAATAGACAAAATCAGGAAGCTTATACCCATGTCTGGGTGTGAAGACAGAGGTGCATGCGAATAAAGTTAGACCTCCCAAAAAAAAGACACTGTATTTGAGTTTATGCTACGCTGCTATCATTCGGTGTTGTTGAGAAGTCTGGCCCAATCCAGCCCTTGTTCATTTTTATAAGAAACAGCCTGTCAGCATTTTCAGTTCACAGGTGGATGCGCCTATCGGTTATAATTCCACCAGCGGCACTAAAAACCAGCTCTGACAAAATGCTAGCGGCAGGGCAGGCCAGGACCTCCAAGGTGTAGAGAGCCAGTTCATGCCTCGTGTCCACCTTGGATACCCAATAATTATAAGGCACAGAGGAATCACGGAGGACGTTGATATGGTCGACAAGGTACTCCCTCACCATCTTCCCAAACTTTTCCCTCCTTGTGAGAGTACCCCGCGCCTCAGGGCCTGTGCGATGGGAGGGTCTGAGAAAACTGTTCCAGAACTTTGACAGTGTTACCCTTTTATTAGGCCAGTCCTGCATGCAAAATTTGGACAATGCGAGGGTCACGAGAAAGGCAGCGTAACATAAACTCAGCCATGTGTGCCAGACTGCAAAGAGGCAAGACTTCCATGTCCTCACCAAGAGGACGACTGACCATGCTCTTCTCCTCATTCTCCTCCTCTTTCTCCTTCTCCCTGTCCTCAGGCCATCAACGCTGAACAGACGGTATGGCAGTTGTGCAGGTAGTACCGTCTATAGCGCAGATAACTAGCTCCTGTTCTTCCTCCTCCTCCTCCTCAAAGTCACCCAATCCACGTTGGGATGAGATGAGGCTGGGATATGTGGAATCACCCTGTATGGTTCCTTGCTCCACCTTGCTCCATCTCATCGTGCTCCGCCTGCAATGCATCATCTTTAATTGTGAGCAGAGAGCGTTTCAGAAGACAGAGAAGCGGGATGGTGACGCTAATTATGGCGTCAATGCCGCTCACCATCGTGGTGGACTCCTAAAAGTTTTGGAGTATGATACAGATATCTGATATCCATGTCCACTCCTGAGGTCTTATGTGTGGAGTCTGACCTGAATACCGATGGCCGTGTTGATGCTGGTAGTCAACAACTGCCCTCTTCTTCACAGGAATCCTTCACAACATCTGCAATGTAGAGCTGGGAACATCGCACACCAGTCGGTGAGCCGGAAGCTGCAAATGCTGCTGAAGCACGGCAAGGGCGGTGGAAGCTGTAGCTGACTTTTTAAAATGGGCACACACGTGGAGTACTTTGACAAGCAGATGCGACAAATCTGGGTAGGTTTTGAGAAACCGCTGAACCACGAGGTTAAGCACATGGGCCAGGCATGGTACGTGTGTGAGCTCACCTTGCTTCAGAGCCGCCACCAGGTTCCGGCCATTGTCACACACAACTTTGCCTGGCTGTAGGTGCAGCGTGTCAGCCAAACATCTGACTGCTCTTTCAGAGCTGTCCATAATTCTTCAGCGGTGTGCGATTTGTCACTTAAGCATATTAGCTTCAGTGCAGCCTGCTGCCGCTTGGCTGAGGCAGTGCTGCAGTGCTTCCAGCTTCTGACTAGAGATGAGCGGTGTTCGACTAGAACTGTTCGCCAATCTCAAATTCGAGCTGTTTTGGGCGATGTTCGAGTTGTTCGACGAACCCGAACGATTTGCAAAAAATTTGGCTGTTCGAGGTTATGTTCGATAACTGTTCGTGCACCAAAAGCGTGTCCTGCATGTCTGGCGCTATTTAGAGCACCAATCATGCAGGGATTGTCTGCCACTCACTGTAATGCCACAGCCATGGTGGTTGTGGCATTACAGTGATTGCCCAAATCGATGGGAACAGTGCCAACAGTGAAACATGAAAAGCCGGCAATTCAGCAGCGGCATACACCTGTACCCGACAATTTAGAACCGAAAGAATAGAGCTTCACACATAGATTAGATAGATATAAACATGTCAGCCACATATATACGAAGTACAGTGAAAGTGCTGCTTACTGTACTTGTCATTTAGCGTAAAGGATTTATCAAAAAAAATAATAGTGTTTTCATGCACCGTCTCTTTAAAAAAGCCGGCCGGCAATTCAGCAGCGGTACCCGACAATTTATAACAGACAGAATAGAGCTTCACACATAGATTAGATAGATAGAAACATGTCAGCCACATATATACGAAGTACAGTGACAGTGTTGCTTACTGTACTTGTCATTTAGCGTAAAGGATTTATCAAAAAAAATAATAGTGTTTTCATGCACCGTCTCTTTAAAAAAGCCGGCCGGCAATTCAGCAGCGGTACCCGACAATTTATAACAGACAGAATAGAGCTTCACACATAGATTAGATAGATAGAAACATGTCAGTCACATATATATGAAGTACAGTGATAGTGTTGGTTACTGTACTTGTCATTTAGTATTAAAATAAAGGATTTATTATTAAAAAAATTGGCGTGGGGTTCCCCTTAATTTTAGGCTCTAGCGGAGGTTAAGCAGACGGCTGGGGCAGATGTTTGAAGCCTGGGAAGGGGGTAATACCCACGGAGCTTCCCAGGCTACTAATATCAGCCCCCAGCTGAATACATAGCCTTTACTAGCTATTAAAATGGGGGACCCCCCCAAAAAAATGACGTGGGGTCCCCCTAATTTAATAGCTAGCAAAGGCTAGGCAGACAGCTGGGGGCTGATATTAATAGCCCAGGAAGGGAGCCATGAATATTGGCCCCCTCCCAGGCTAGAAACACCAGCCGTCAGCCGCCCCAGAAATGGCGCATTCATAGGATGCGCCAATTCTGGCACTTAGCCTCGCTCTTCCACGCTGCCCTGGTGCGGTGGCAGGGGGTAATAGGGTTGGGGTTGATGTCAGCTTATAATGCCAGCTGACATCAAGCCCAGGTTAGTAATGGAGAGGCGTCTATAAGACACCCCCATTACTAACCCCATAGTCAAAGTTAAAAAAAACACAAACACCCAGAATAAAGTCCTTTAATTGAAATAAAGACACAATCCTTTATTGTTCTAAATTAAACCATACTTACCGTCACGCCCATTCCAGCTGAAGCCAACGATCTCCTGCAATAAAAGAAAAATAATAAAGCAACCTCATCCTTACCTTTCCATGGTTCCCACGACAGCTTCAGCTCTGCTACATCGAGATGACAGGCTGGACCGCAGCAGAACGCTGCCATCCAGCCTCTCATCCCGCAGACACTGAGAAGCGCAGGCTTGCTTGCGCTGCTCAGCGTCTCTCTGTGACGACATCCAGATGAGCCGAGTTCATGTCCAATGAACTCGGCTCACCTCATGCACGTCACTGACAGCGTGGGAAAATTCTCACGCTGAAGCGGTGAGTGCAGGAGAATTCTCCCACGCTGTCAGTGACGTGCATAAGGTGAGCTCATGTCCAATGAACTCAGCTCACCTCCTGCACGTCACTGACAGCGTGGGAGAATTCTCCTGCACTCAGCGCTTCAGCGTGAGAATTCTCCCACGCTGAAGCGCTGAGTGCAGGAGAATTTTCCCACGCTGTCAGTGACGTGCATAAGGTGAGCTCATGTCCAATGAACTCAGCTCACCTCCTGCACGTCACTGACAGCGTGGGAGAATTCTCCTGCACTCAGCGCTTCAGTGTGAGAATTCTCCCACGCTGAAGCGCTGAGTGCAGGAGAATTTTCCCACGCTGTCAGTGACGTGCATGAGGTGAGCCGAGTTCATTGGACATTAACTCGGCTCATCTGGATGCCCTCACAGAGAGACACTGTGGAGCGCAAGCAAGCCTGCGCTTCTCAGTGTCTGCGGGATGACAGGCTGGATGGCAGCGTTCTGCTGCGGTCCAGCCTGTCATCTCGATGTAGCAGAGCTGAAGCTGTCATGGCAACCATGGAAAGGTAAGGATGAGGTTGCTTTATTATTTTTCTTTTATTTCAGGAGATCGTTGGCTTCAGCTGGAATGGGCGTGATGGTAAGTATGGTTTAATTTAGAACAATAAAGAATTGTGTGTTTATTTCAATTAAAGGACTTTTTTCTGGGTGTTGTGTTTTTTTTAAATACTTTACTAGAAATTCATGGTGGTCATGTCTAATATTGGCGTGACCCCATGAATTTCGGGCTTAGGGCCAGCTGATAATGCCAAGCTGGCCCTAACCCCTTTATTACCCAGTGAGCCACCGCATCAGGGCCCTGGATGAGTTGGGTACAGCGCCAGAAGATGGCGCTTCTATGAACGCGCCATTTTCCGGGGTGGCTGCGGACTGCAATTTGCAGCGGGGGTGGCCCAGAAAGCTTGGGCCTCCCTGCGCTGCGGATTCCAGCCCCCAGCTGCCTAGTTGTACCTGGCTGGACACAAAAACAGGGTGAAGCCCCACGTCAATTTTCTTTAAATTATTTCATGAAATAATTAAGAAAAAAAGGGCTTCCCTATATTGTTGTGTCCGGCCAGGTACAAATAGGCAGCTGGTGGTTGGGGGCAGCCCGTTCCTGCCTGCTGTACCTGGCTGGACACAAATATAGTGCGAAGCCCCACGTCAATTTTTTTTAAATTATTTCATGAATTTCCTGAAATAATTTAAAAAAATTGAAGTGGGGCTTCGCACTATATTTGTGTCCAGCCAGGTACAGCAGGCAGGAACGGGCTGCCCCCATCCACCAGCTGCCTATTTGTACCTGGCCGGACACAACAATATAGGGAAGCCCTTTTTTTCTTAATTATTTCATGAATTTCATGAAATAATTAAAAAAAATTGAAGTGGGGCTTCGCACTATATTTGTGTCCAGCCAGGTACAGCAGGCAGGAACGGGCTGCCCCCAACCACCAGCTGCCTATTTGTACCTGGCCGGACACAACAATATAGGGAAGGCCTTTTTTTCTTAATTATTTCATGAATTTCATGAAATAATTAAAAAAAAAGTACGTGGGGCTTCGCCCTATTTTTGTGTCCAGCCAGGTACAACTAGGCAGCTGGGGGCTGGAATCTGCAGCGCAGGGAGGCCCAAGCTTTCTGGGCCCCCCCCCCGCTACAAATTGCAGTCCGCAGCCACCCCGGAAAATGGCGCGTTCATAGAAGCGCCATCTTCTGGCGCTGTACCCAACTCATCCAGGGCCCTGGTGCGGTGGCTCACTGGGTAATAAAGGGGTTAGGGCCAGCTTGGTATTATCAGCTGGCCTCAAGCCCAAAATTCATGGGGTCACGCCAGTATTAGACATGACCGCCATGAATTTCTAGTAAAGTATTTAAAAAAAACACAACACCCAGAATAAAGTCCTTTAATTGAAATAAAGACACAATTCTTTATTGTTCTAAATTAAACCATACTTACCATCACACCCATTCCAGCTGAAGCCAACGATCTCCTGCAATAAAAGAAAAATAATAAACCAACCTCATCCTTACCTTTCCATGGTTCCCACGACAGCTTCAGCTCTGCTACATCGAGATGACTGGCTGGACCGCAGCAGAACGCTGCCATCCAGTCTGTCATCCCGCAGACTCTGAGAAGCGCAGGCATGCTTGCGCTCCTCACTGTCTCGCTGTGACGGCATCCAGATGAGCCGAGGTCATGTCCAATGAACTCGGCTCACCTCATGCACGTCACTGACAGCGTGGGAAAATTCTCACGCTGAAGTGCTGAGTGCAGGAGAATTCTCCCACGCTGTCAGTGATGTGCATGAGGTGAGCTCATGTCCAATGAACTCAGCTCACCTCCTGCACGTCACTGACAGCGTGGGAAAATTCTCCTGCAATCAGCGCTTCAGCGTGAGAATTTTCCCACGCTGTCAGTGACATGCATGAGGTGAGCCGAGTTCATGGGACATGAACTCGGCTCATCTGGATGTCGTCACAGAGAGACGCTGAGCAGCGCAAGCAAGCCTGCGCTTCTCAGTGTCTGCGGGATGACAGGCTGGATGGCAGCGTTCTGCTGCGGTCCAGCCTGTCATCTCGATGTAGCAGAGCTGAAGCTGTCGTGGGAACCATGGAAAGGTAAGGATGAGGTTGCTTTATTATTTTTCTTTTATTGCAGGAGATCGTTGGCTTCAGCTGGAATGGGCGTGATGGTAAGTATGGTTTAATTTAGAACAATAAAGGATTGTGTCTTTATTTCAATTAAAGGACTTTATTCTGGGTGTTTGTGTTTTTTTTAACTTTGACTATGGGGTTAGTAATGGGGGTGTCTTATAGACGCCTCTCCATTACTAACCTGGGCTTGATGTCAACTGGCATTATAAGCTGACATCAACCCCAACCCTATTACCCCCTGCCACCGCACCAGGGCAGCGTGGAAGAGCGAGGCTAAGTGCCAGAATTGGCGCATCCTATGAATGCGCCATTTCTGGGGCGGCTGACGGCTGGTGTTTCTAGCCTGGGAGGGGGCCAATATTCATGGCTCCCTTCCTGGGCTATTAATATCAGCCCCCAGCTGTCTGCCTAGCCTTTGCTAGCTATTAAATTAGGGGGGACCCCACGTCATTTTTTTTGGGGGGTCCCCCATTTTAATAGCTAGTAAAGGCTATGTATTCAGCTGGGGGCTGATATTAGTAGCCTGGGAAGCTCCGTGGGTATTACCCCCTTCCCAGGCTTCAAACATCTGCCCCAGCCATCTGCTTAACCTCCGCTAGAGCCTAAAATTAAGGGGAACCCCACGCCAATTTTTTTAATAATAAATCCTTTATTTTAATACTGAATGACAAGTACAGTAACCAACACTATCACTGTACTTCATATATATGTGACTGACATGTTTCTATCTATCTAATCTATGTGTGATGCTCTATCTTTCTGTTCTAAATTGTCGGGTACCGCTGCTAAATTGCCGGCCGGCTTTTTTAAAGAGACAGTGCATGAAAACACTATTATTTTTTTAAATAAATCCTTTACACTAAATGACAAGTACAGTAAGCAACACTATCACTGTACTTATTATATATGTGACTGACATGTTTCTATCTATCTAATCTATGTGTGAAGCTCTATTCTTTCTGTTCTAAATTGTCGGGTACAGATGCTGAATTGCCGGCCGGCTTTTTTAAAGAGACGGTGCATGAAAACACTAATATTTTTTTTAATAAATCCTTTACACTAAATGACAAGTGCAGTAACCAACACTGTCACTGTGCTTCTTATATGTGTGACTGACATGTTTCTATCTATCTAATCTATGTGTGATGCTCTATTCCTTCTTGTCTAAATTGTCGGGTACCGGTGTATGCCGCTGCTGAATTTGCCGGCCGGCTTTTTTAAAGAGAGTGTCTTCTGAGCAGTTTGTCAGCTTTTGGACACCTTTGCAGGTGTTTTCTATGTGTTTCTATGTGTTTTTGTTTGCCTGCCATTGGTTTTAACGGTGTTCGACGGTGTTCTAAGGTGTTCGACGAACAGTTCGACGAACAGTTCCTCGAACATCCCGGTGTTCGACGAACCGAACCGAACCGAACACTACGGGGGTGGCTCAACACTACTTCTGACTGATGTGCTCATTTTGGAGATGGAGGCTGAAGAGGAAGAGGAGGAGGTGAAGGAGCTGTAGAATGTGAGGGCAACCCTGATTGACCCAGGGCCCGCAATCCTCGGCGTCGGGAGGACGTTTTCCATCCCAAGGTCTGACTGGGTCACGGCTTCCACTATATTAACCCAGTGTGCCATCAGCAAGATGTACCGTCCCTGCCCATAAGCACTTGTCCATCTGTCCGTGGTGAGGTGAACTTTCTCAGAAACTGCGTTGTTGAGGGCATAGCTAATGTTGTGGGAAACGTGCTCATGTAATGTGGGGACGGCACACCGGGAGAAATAGTGGCGGCTGGGGACCGAGTACTGAGGGACTGCTGCCGCCACTAGGTTGCTGAAAGCTTCCGTCTCCACGACCCTAAAAGGCAACATTTCTAGTGCAAGCAGTCACGAAATGTGGGAATTTAGTAGTGTGGCTTATGGGGCGTTGGCTGCGTATTTGCGCTTGCGTTCCAAGGACTGGGGTAGGGACAACTGAATGCTGCGCTGGGTCAAAGATGTGGACATGCTTGCTTATGGTGCTAGTTGAGAGTGTGCAACAACACGTGCAGGGCGGGGGCATCTTCGCATACGCCATGGACAGGGGATTGGCGTGTACGCACAATAGCTGAACAAGCAGTGTCACACACAGGCACTGTTTCTGGACCCTGGGGTTTGGCCCACTTAGCAGGGTGCTTTGCTGCCACATGCCTGATCATGCTGGTGGTGCTCTGGCTGCTAGTTTTGCTACCCCTGCTGATGCTGGCCTGGCAGGTGGTGCAAATGGTCTTTTTGGAGTTATTTGTAGAGTCTTTAAAAAACAACCAGACTCGGGAAGACCTAACAGTTGTACTGGCAACTTCCTTCGTGATGGTGTTACGAGGAACGCTTTCCTGCCTTGTGTCTAAAGCCACCACACTGCTTCTTCCTGCCTGTTATGATGCTATGCCTCCATCCCTGTATGCTGCTGTCCTCGCTCTGCATGTCCCCCTGCCAGGTTGGGTCAGTTACTATATCATCAACCACCCCGTCTTCCACTTCCGCTGCCGGGTCCTCCTCCTGACTTTCTGGCAATTGTGTCTCATCATCATCCACCTCTTGCGACAGTAATTGCACTTTCCCACCGTTGCCTTCGTGTGACCATGGCTGCTCAAATATTTGGCCATTGCTACACCCACTCTCCTCTTGACTCGCTTGAAGCTGGCTGGGCGAAAGGCCCGAATCTACAAATGGAAAAGTGAACAGCTCTTCTGAGTGTCCAAGTGTGGGATCAGTTGTCTCTGGGCACTGGCATGGTGGGAGGAAGGAGGATCAGGGTGAATATGCAGTCCAGACTCACGGCTACTGACACTTGAACTTGACCATGTGGAAGACAGGGTGGTAGTGATGGTGGCAAAGTGACTGGAAGCATTATCTGCTATCCAACCAACAACCTTTTGACATTGCTCTAGGTTCAATAGTGGTGTGCTGCGGTCTCCTAGCAATTGAGACAGGAAGGACGGGCGACAACATGTGGGTGGGTGTTTGTTGTGGCATAATTTCAGCTTGCCCACGGCCTCGGTATCCGCCTCTGCATGCACTATCACCATCACGTTCCCTTCCATTCCCTTGCCATGCACCTTGCCCATTTTAAATGGAGGACAATATTTTCCATGTTCACTCGAAATGGCTGATTTTGGAACATTCTTATAGGTGATATGTTTGACAGAGATCCATGGTTTTAAATAGCAGGCCTGTAATTTACTAATACTATTCTTCACAGAGACCTAGTGTGAATAGCTTGACCGACACACTGCAACGAAATGAAAGGCAGAAATGGCTGATTTTGGAACACAGTTATACGTGAGATACGTCTGACAGAGAACCAAGGTCTTAAATAGCAGGCCTGTAGTATAGTAATACTATTCTTTTCAGAGACCTAGTGTGAATAGCTTGACCGACACACTGCAACAAAATCAAAATGTAAGCCAATATTTTCCACATACAGTTCAAATTTCTGGATTTTTATCGCTGTAATATGGAAAAGATCTGGCTGCATTCTGCAGTGCTAACAAGCAAATGGAGCAGAAAAATGTGTACTCTGGATTGCTTTTTAAGCAATTAATCAGGATTAAGATAAAAAAAAACATATATGGGGCTATGTCTACAAATATCTGTAAGAATAGCAGCAGCAGAAAGGTGCTTTGGACCCTCTTGCACTATATGCACTGCAGTCTGCCACATACAATGTCTGCCTGCCTAACTCTTATCACCTTCACCACTGAAAATATCCACCTGGTTTAGTCATCAGAATGACTGTTAGTTCAGATGGGTATATATATGCTGTGGAATACCTATACTATCTCTAAACAAGCAAATCTCTCCCTGACTGAGCAGCACCTCTCCCTACTCTGCCTGATTTCGCGGTAGACTATGACGAGCATAGCGGTGCCAGGTCTTATATAGACCTGATGATGCTGTGTGGCCAGCCAATCACTGTAATGCCCACAACCAACATGGCTACGGCATTACAGTGCATGGCAAGCAATCTCTGCATGTTCATTGCCTCTCTAAAGAGCGCCAAACATGCAGGGTGGGGACCCGAGCAACCCGGAAATACTCACCGAGCATCGAGCTTGTCGAGCACTGTGATGCTTGGGCGAGTACCAAGCAGTGGAGAACACGTTCGCTCATCACTAATGATAATATCATCCAAATACGCTGATGCGTATTTTTGATGAGACTCTAACACTATGTCTATCAACCTCTGGAACGTAGTCGGGGCACCATGTAATCCAAAAGGCAAGACGACATAGTGATAGAGACCCTCTGGCGTTATAAAGGCAGTCTTTTCTTTTGCCAACTCTGTCAGAGGCACCTGCCAGTAACCATAGGTCAGATCGAGCTTTGTGAAGTACTGGGCCTGCTCCAGTCTCTCGATCAGCACGTCCACCCGGGGCAATGGATAATGGTCAAATTTTGACACCTCATTCAATTTCCGGAAATCGTTACAAAATTGTACAGATCCGTCCTGCTTCGGAATCAGTATAATGTGACTAGCCCACTCACTCCTGGATTCCTCAATGACTCCTAACGGGAGCATTTGTTTTACCTCAGCCGCTATGGCTTGCCTCCGGGCCTCTGAAACACGGTACAGTTTCATTCGTACCCTTAACTGAGGCTCGGTGACAATGTCATGTCATATCACAGATGTATGGCTGGGCAGTTCTGAGAATACATCTGTATTCTGCTGTATCAACTTCCGAGCCTCCTGTCGCTGCTGTTTCGTGAGAGTGTCGCTTATCTTTGCCTCTCCCCCGGTCTCTTCCCGGGCCGGTGGCTGAGGATCCACAGACGATACGACCGGAGTCGCCTCCATAATCATACATTCCTGGTCTTTCCAGGCTTTAAGCAGATTGATGTGAATTATTTGTTTCCTCTTCCTGGGTTGGTATACGCTGTAATTTACCTCCCCCACCTTTCCCAGACTTCATATGGCCTTGCCACTTGGCCATGAGCTTACTCTCTGCGGTGAGCACTAATACTAATATCCAATCCGCTTCCTTAAAGGACCTGACAGTGAGCTTTCTATTATATGCTCGCCTCTGTGCTGCCTGAGCATCCAGGAGGTGTTCATTTGCTATAGGCATGACAACCGCGATCTGGTCCTGCATGCTTGTAACATGTTCTATTATACTCTTATACGGAGAAGGCTCCTGTTCCCACGTCTCTTTGGCTACATCCAGCAGACCCCTAGGATGCCTGCTGTACAATAGCTCAAAGGTGAAAACCCCGTGGAAGTCTGTTGTACCTCGCGGATGGCAAACATTAAATAGGGCAGTAACATGTCCCAATCCCTCCCATCCTTGGCAACCACTTTTTCCAACATAGATTTAAGAGTTTTGTTAAATCAATCAACTAAACCATTGGTCTGTGGGTGGTACACAGACGTGCGTAACTGTTTTATTTTAAGCAAGTTGCACAGTTCTATTGTCACCTTGGACATAAAGGGAGTCCCCTGATCTGTAAGGATCTCCTTAGGTAGCCCAAGGCAACAGAACATGGCAAACAGCTCCTGGGCAATAAGTTTAGTGGAGGTGTGGCGGAGCGGAATGGCCTCCGGGTAACGGGTAGCATAGTTTACGACCACTAGTATGTGTTGGTGGCGACGAGCTGACTTTAAAATGGGCCCCATCAGATCCATCGCAATCCGTTCAAAAGGTACTTCTATAATAAGCAGAGGAACCAATGGACTATGGAAGCTTGCGGTGGGTGTGGTTAGCTGACATTCCAGGAAGACTCACAAAACCTCTGTACCTCGGTGTATATCCCGGGCCAAAAAAACAGCTGCAAGATACGTTCTTGCATCTTTTTAAGCCCTAAGTGCCCACCCAGCATGTGTGTGTGAGCCATCTCGAGCACCGCCCAACAGTAGGATTGAGGCACTACCAGCTGTTCCACTACCTCGTCCCGGATTTTATCAACCCTCTACAGTAAATCCTGGTTGACCGCCATACGCAGAAAAACCTCCTCTGCCCCTGGTTGCTGAGCTACCCCATTGATCTGTATCAAACTTTCCAATGCCCAGGTCAGGGTAGGATCCTGTAGCTGAGCTATTCCAATCATTCCCAAGGACACTTTCAGCTCTGGGATTGATGGGGTTTCATCAACCTCTCCTGCTAAAATCTCTAGGGCAACCTATCGGGTTTACACTCTATCCCTAGGTTGGCGACCCCTACGGCAGGTATCCCTGACTTGGGATCTTTGGGTTCGGCACCTGGACAAATCTTTATTCTGAGAGGGTTAATCTTTCTCTCCCACAACGACCAAAACAGGGGTAGGTCTCTTCCCAACACAGTCCCATAAGGAAGAGTATTTACCACTCCCATCACATGTTAAACCTCTCTGCACGGAGTGGAAAAAATAACCTTGCAGAAAAGATACTCACGGAGTTCGCCATGTATGCATATGACCCCGACTTTCCCCCCAGTGGGTTCAAACCCAGAGATTAATGACCCATGGACGAGGGTCACTAGGATCCATAAGTCCAAGAGAGCCTTCACTTGATGTCCATTGATGTGCACCTGGCACAGATGGGGTTCGCCCTTTGCACCGACGAGGTCCGAGGTGTAGACGGTCCCGGCATACATAGACAACCGGCGGCTAAACCCATAGTCCATGGGTTCAGCAGTCAGCCATATGTCCTGGCCTTTGGCATCACCAGCACCTAATAGCGGTGGCACCACTAGTCCTCAAGACCCATTTAGGGGAAACTGATCTTAGGCCACCCACACTCCAGGGTACCCCCTCAGTACGGGTTCGGTCTTGACTGACCCAAGCAGAGGATAACGTCCCTTTCCCAGGGTTCTGACTTGCAAGGTCCGGCATGATAGCCGCAGTGGGGTAAAGTCCCGTTTGAAGTCCTGAGTGGCCGTATACCGCTTGATCAGGCTAACCACTACAGTGGTCTTGAGTGCTGGGATTCCCTTGCTCCACCCAACGCTATAAAGCGGCTGGCAGAGTTCTCACCAACCGGTCGACCGCCACCCTCTCTACTATCTGGGACAGAGTCAAGGTCTTAGGCTGGAGCTATCCTTTAACTAGCTGCAGCAAGTCATATGCCTGAGACCTGGCGTGTCGGGCTCCACAAAGGTTCATGAAAACACCCGTTGGGATCTCACATATGTATTAACCCCCACTCAGGCAAGGATCTCACCTTTCAGCTCCCCATAGTCCTGAGCATCCTCCCGACTGAGGTCAAAGTAGGCCTTCTGAGCATCGCCCATCAGAAACAGAGCCACCACTTCAGCCCACTGGGAAGTTGGCAAGTTCTCCCGCTCCACGGTGCGTTTGTAGATAGTGAGAAAGGCTTCCACATCGTCCTCCAGAATCAACTTCCTCAATGCTGAACGGACCTTGTCCCGGACCTTACGACGTTCCGGGGTTGGTGATGGGGACGTCTGCTTTAGTAGCTCCTCCATGTTGTCGGTAGGCCTGTGCTGTAGCTTTGCAGGCATGATCACGGATATGCAGCTTTCAGGGTATGCCTCAGTTCACACTGTCTGCATTCTCCACCATATTGTATTGCGGTGGTGTTCGCACTGTGCGGTAATGAGGCAGTAACCCAAGAAAAGTTCAAATTAAATGTCTTAATTGGCAAAAAAAACTCACAATTCAAATGCAAAAGATGTCCTCTAGATAGCAGCCGGATGATCCAAACAGTCAATGTAAACCTGTTGCCGCGGGAGATGGCTGCGTTGTTTCACTCTGAGGTGCGCCAATTACTTTGCCTTCACAGGTCTGTGTTGTGCCTTCAAACAGGCTTGCAGTGTACAAAGCCTTCTGCTGTGCAGCTTGCAAACAAACCACTGACACACCCAAACCTTGGCTGCAGTTTTTTAAATGAAAACTGAGGACATGAGCCGCTTGTAAGACCTAGTTGGAGGGAGCAATCTGCCCCACTTCCATCCTGTAGATCGCTCCAAAAATAAAAAGCCCATGTCGGGTTTTCTTAATCTGACTTGGTCTAACAGCTTGACCAAGTTCAAACTTACTTTTATTTTGTGCTGCAATAACAGCTGTGTCTGTGATTGCAATACACTCCAGCAGGTTCAATAACCTTCTATGCACATCCTGGGGGATACATACTGTCCCTCGTATATGATCCCCCTCACTGCCTCACAGCATATACGTGTTCACTGCTTTCTTCACAATTTTGGGTTTAATGGAGCAATAGTGCGCGTGCATTGACCACCACTTCAAAAGACTATGAATAGAGCATAATTCATGCATGCACACTATTTTCCCAGGCACACACAATATACAATAGACCTCTATTCTTTGTATTAGTGGAGCTCCCTCAGACCCCCATTAATTATATATTTATCATCAATCATGTGGTTATGTAATAAATTTTGTCATACTGAACCAATCTGTGGGCTGCACTAAAAATTAAAGGGGTATTATGTTACACACATGCCGCTAGGTTCAGATAGGGGCAAGACAGGTTACATGAATTCTTTGGAATCCTGGGGGAACCGTTACTCAGGGCGACCATAAACCATGTGCTGCAGCTTCTCTTCCGATAGCACAGTACAGCACAGTTTTAATGCATACACAACCACAGGTTTTTCCTTCACAAGGACTCAATAGTACACAGCATTCTTTATCCTGTGTGGAGATGGAGGGTGGAAGGGTCTGATGAGGGAGATGATCTTTATGATGGCTTCCTTCCAGTCCTTATCTTCCTGGCCAATAACACTCCACACTGTTAGCTCAGGGAGTCTAACTGACCTTTGCTTAGCTTCCCTCCTGACCTGAATTCTGTTCCCTTGCCTTCTGTGAGATACAGATCATAAGCCACCTTTCTCTTTGGCTCCGGCCAGACAGTAAACAACTTCCCCACAATCCCCCTGGGGCTCTGCTAAAACACTCCCCTTCTCCTGTGACTGTGTTAACCCCTCTAGTTTCTGGATGCTTCTGGAGCACAACACTTCCTGTCCCATGTGCTTGTGTTCCTTCTGATAGCTGCTGAATGCTTTTAAAGCAACAGCACTACTTCTGCATGTCACACTCTGCAACAGCACTATTTCTTCATGTCACACTCTTCCCTCCTTTTTGAATGTCAGCCTCAACATTCGTCTTAATTGGTCAATCTGACCAATTCTGAGACAGTGGTGAAAGTTGGATAACTTTATATACAAACTGGCATTGTGAAATTAGTATAACGTTCATAAACAATGATAACAACCTAATCTTACGAGCTTTTTCTTGTAGGATGCCTGTAAGAAATAAACAATTAAAACAATCATCTCTCTCTCTCTATGCTTTAACAGTTCTTTGTTTCTACAAAGTCTTTTAAGGAAAATCAAAGCATGAAAACAAGTCTTTCCACCAGTCAACATCTTCCATACTGCCTCTCGGTGGTGAATACCACTCAAGTGGGCTTACCTGGTCCACAGGCAGAGATACCTGTTTCCAGTCGACAGTCCTTGGCACTTTATTTGGTTCACCAAGGGTCTCATACGTCAGCATCACGGGCCTCCTCACTTCTCGAGTCGACATCCTCCTGGTGAATTGTTCCTCAGAGACCACGGGTTCTTCGGTCACAGAAGTTTCTTCCGCTGCACTCATTTCCCATGCTTCCTCAGATGCTCTTGGATCTGCCTTTATAAGTTCCTGTACTTCTCCTGAGTCACTTGTTTCCGCACGGTCTGGTAATTCCGCTCCTCCTGAGTGTTGATCGGTCTCTTCAGGGGCCGGTGTTTGATCATCAGATATGAATTGGACTTCATCTGTTCTCCTTGGTATGAACTCTAAAGCCTCAGGACTTCACTCTCCTAAGGAAGGTATATCCCTCTCCTTGCCGGGCTGAGAAATGCAACGGTGTGTTCCGCTCCATCGGAACTTTCAAGGTCACTATCCTCCTCCGGAGCTTCAGTCTGTGTTGGTCCCTTAGTCGATCTCGGACGATGTTGGTCTACTTCTGGGAAGTCTTGTTGTGGTGGGAGACTTTTAGTTTTCTGGTTTTCTTGTCTCCCGTTTCCAATCGGATTTCATACACTGGGCTGTCATCAGCTTTCCTCCTTACGACCACATACACCCCGTCTTCCCAGTGCGAACAAAGTTTTCCTGGATCGCCTTTCTCACGTACGTTCTTGACTAGCACCCGGCTTCCCCGTGCCAGTTTTGTTCCATAAAATTTTCGATCATAGTACTCCTTACTCTTGCTCTGTTCTTGCGTAACCACTTTGGACACTATGTTGTATGCCACTGCCATCCGTTCCTTTCATTTCCGAACGTACTCCAGATACATTCAGTAAGTCTCTGACACTGGACTATCGAACATGATGTCGATTGGCAGTCTTGGCGATTGTCCATACAATAGGAAAATGGGTGAGTAACCCGTTGCATCGCTCTTTGTACAGTTACAGGCATGTAACACTTTTGACAGAGAACTCTTCAAGTCTTTCTTCTCATCAGCCGTTAAAGTGCGCAACATCAATAATAATGTCCGGTTAAAACGTTCCACTTGTCCATTACCCTGTGGGTGATAGGGCGTTGTGTGGGATCTCTGAATTCTACAGTACTTTCCTAGCTTGGCAAAGAGCTGGTTCTCAAATTCTCTTCCTTGGTCGTAGTGTAACCTCGTAGGGAACCCAAACCTCAAAGCAAAATCATTGAAGATATTCTCTGCTGCTGTTCGACCTGATTTATTGGTGGTGGCATATGCTTGAGCAAATCGAGTTAAATGGTCCATCACCACCAAATGTATTCGCAACCACCCTTGCACGTCTCGAGATGTAGAAAGTCTATTGAGACCATCTCAAATGGATACGTAGTATGGATTTTGCCCATAGGTGCCCGGGTTGATGTATTGGGACATTTATCTTTCAGACACCCACACTCCCTGGTCACATACCTCTCAATATCTCTCTACAGCCAGAAGAAATGTTCACGGATCAAATTTTTTGTCCTTTCCAGATACCCACACTCCCTTTCCAGACACCCACACTCCCTGGTCACATACCTCTCAATATCTCTCTGCATGTACAGTCAGAAGAAACGTTCACGGATCAAATTTTTTGTCCTTTCCACTCCCAGGTGTCCCATGTTTTCATGGAGTTCTTTGAAGACCAACCTATGGAATACTCTGGGTAGTACCAACTGCCAGTTTTGTCCTCCTTTACGATACAGGATACTGTCTTCACTGAGGTAGATCTTCGTCCATTCTTTAATTAAAACAGATACTGCTGGTGACTCATTGTCTCTCTCCCATTTACTTGGAAACTGATTTTGCTCCATAAAGTAGTATTCTACCAATTATCTAATCTTCCCGTTGTGCTCTACGGATTTTCCCTTTTGGTAGTTGTTGAATAGACCGGGGGTGATCTTGTTCTCTCGCTTTTATGGTGGTTTCCACCGTCAATGGACACTACAATGGTGTGTCTTCCTCCTGATAAGCTTGTACTGCTTGGGTAGTGCTCTCAATTGATTCCAGACTGACTTCCTCCGAGAATTCTTGCATGAACTCCTCAGGCTCTAGTGGCATTCTTGACAAGCCGTCAGCATCCGCATTGCATTTTCCTGGCCTGCATTTGATACTGAAATTGAAGTCAGTTAGTTCAGTCACCCATCTCTGACCTGTTGCATTCAGTTTTGCTGTAGTAAGGACACAGGTTAAAGGGTTGTTGTCAGTGTATACCTCAAATTCTTTGCTGTAGTAGAGATAATCTCTAAATCGTTCACAGATAGCCCATTTGTATTTCCACATCCATTGCTGCTAGTGAGTTTTTCTTTAAGGCTGGTCCCCTTTAACTGGTGTAACAGAGTTGAGTTGAGGTGCTGTGCTGCTGTCTTTTTCCAGACACTTTTCCTCTTCTCCCTCTACATGCTAATTCCCAAGCAGGATTCCCTCTATGGGCCACCAATGTTTCACGCACGCTGCTAGGTTCAGATAGGGGCAAGACAGGTTACATGAATTCTTTGTAATTCTGGGGAACCGTTACTCAGGGCGAACATAGACCATATGCTGCAGCTTCTCTCAGGCACACAGGGGTATTGACCCTCGGGCACAGACACGTAGGTTGTTCATGTGCTGACCAGACACACTTGACAAGAGTCCTCATACACGGTAGAACAGTAGCATTTAATAAGAAGCCACACAGCCAGTGCAAGTTAAGTCTTATGAGCAACAGGCTCCTGTGACAAACAGTACAGTTTCCTTAGCAGCACAGCAGTACACAGTCTATTATCCTGTAGCATAGTACAGCACAGTTTTAATCCATACACAACCACAGGCTTTTCCTTCACAAGGACTCAATAATACACAGCATTTTTTATCCTGCATGGAGATGGAGGGGGGAAGGGTGTGATGAGGGAGATGATCTTTATGACGGGCTTCCTTCCAGTCCTTATCTTCCAAGCTGATAATACTCCACACTGTTAGCTCAGGGAGTCTAACTGACCTTTGCTTAGCTTCCCTCCTGACCTGAATTCTGTTCCCTTGCCTTCTGTGAGATACAGATCATAAGCCACCTTTCTCTTCGGCTCCAGCCAGACTGTAAACAACTTCCCCACAATCCCCCTGGGGCTCTGCCCAAACACTCCCCTTTTCCTGTGACTGTGTTAACCCCTCTAGTTGCTGGATGCTTCTGGAGCACAACACTTCATGTCTCATGTGCTTGTGTTCCTTCTAATAGTTGCTGAATGCTTTTAAAGCAACAGCACTACTTCTGCATGTCACACTATGCAACAGCACTACTTCTGCATGTCACAATTACCTTCTGTGGCATTTATGGCATATCGAAAGTATATACCATAAATGTCTGATAGATACAAATAATACTTACAGGACTCTTATGCAGAGTTTTATGTGTTAATTTTCCCCATATAATTGCATTAGATGCAGAAAATCTGAAGGTGAAAAACACATGTAATATGTACATGACTGTATCAGTAAAGTTCTGTCAAAGCAAAATACCAGGAAGTATCAAAAACAAAGCAGCTTTATTTAAAGCATGACATACCATGAAGAGACAAAAACAGCAGAGTCAAAAACGCAATGAAAACGCATGTAAAAAATGCACTCAAAAACTAAATAAAAGAACGCAAGTAATCTAGCTTATCTAATTGGTGCAGAAATACTACAAAAAATCTGCAACAGAAGAGGAAGATAGAAGGAGGAATAAGAACAGAGAGCGCTGCCTAAGCATTGTAATTAATTGTAACACTGTGGAGAGGAGAAGTGTATGTAAAGAACTCACCCAAAATGGTTGTGCTGGACAGGCACAACACTGACAGAAAATTTAGAAGAGGACTGAAGTTTCTCCTCCAGTATGCTGCTTATCCAATGCTGTGGTAGTGTGCTTTTCCTGGCCCTGAAGCCGCTCCACGAGGAGGTATACAAGGAAAGAAGAACTTGGGATAGCGCTTCTGTTTGGATGTGGAGATCAGACAGTCCATAGATCCATATAAGATTTATTGGTTTTAAAAAAAGATTTTGCTGTCAAACCATATTTACCATAAAAAAATGTAACACAGTGTTTTTAAAAACACTGCTGCGTCAGGGTGCTGCTGCGCAACATTGACCACAACATATACACACGTGGTCAAAATTGTTGGCACCCCTTGTTTAATGAAAGAAACACCCAAAATGGTCACAGAAATAACTTGAATCTCACAAAAGTAATAATAAATAGTGTTGAGTGAGCATGCTCGACACTGCTCGGTACTCGCCCGAGCATCACGCTACTCGGGATGTTCGGCGAGCACCGAGCATTTCAGGGTTACTCGGGCGGGAGCTCTGGTCTCCGCCCTGCATGTTTGGCGCTCTTTACAGAGCCAATGAACATGTAGGGATTGCCAGCCAGCCATGTTGGTTGTGGGCATTACATTGATTGGCTGGCCACACAGCGACACCTCGAGTATTTAAAACCGGGCGCCGCCATCTTGGACACAGATGGCTGGGGTCAGACAGTGTTGGGACAGCGCTGCTGTTTTAGGGAGAGATATATACTGCAAAATAGTTAGTGTAGGGTCTGTAAAGGCTGCCAGATCAAACAAACAGTCCTTCTCAGGACTAATATCCATCCCAGATATCAGGCAAGCAGGCAGGCAGGCTATATAGGAGACGCAGTGGTTATACCAGCAAACGCTGCATTACAGTCCTGTGTGCTCCTGTTGCTGAAATTGCTGGACTTAGCTCCAGGTCTTGGGGGCCAGGAAAAATCCTTTTTTTTTCATCTAAATCCTCTTTTTTTTTTCCTCCTTCACACTGTACAAATACCCGTCTTATTAACCTTTTGGTGTCGTCCCCTTCCCCCCCCCCCAAAAAAAAAAAAAAAAAGTGTCTCCCTGATTTTTCAGACACAAATATATCTGTTGAAAATAGTATGGTGTAGGCCAGAGAAACAGAAGTGTGGTTTTGCAGTTCCACGGTTCAAACCTCTGTATTATCCACTTTTGGACCATTTTTACCTAAAAAAAAACAGTTTAACTTTGTCGCTCACTGTTCAGCCGCAAATATATCTATTTAAAATTGTCTGGTATACCCCAGTAAACAATAACTGTGGTTTTGCCATTCCACGGTAAAAAATCTTTGTAATGCACACGCCCGGACTGACTGGCGTGTGCATGTTTAGTGGTTCCACTGTGCCATGAACCGGAGAGTGCCTGGAGGGGCGTAACTAAGTATCTGCCCAATCCGACCAAGGTCGCACGACGGCATACTACGCCAGTGCACCAGGGAGGAACCGAGCAGAGGGACCAGGGTCTACACCAGGTCAGACTCCGGACACGGCTGTTGACCCATACCAGAGAATACAGGAACAGGCAGACTAGACAGGCTGGGTAGGGTCCAGTACAGACTGGGAGACAAATTCGGAGCTTCAGATGCGGTAAACAAACAGAGTAAAGCGAAACCGCAGGTGCGGTAGTCAAGGCCGAGCAGAGCAGAACCGCAGACGCGGTAGACAAGGCAGAGCAGAGCAGAACCGCAGACGCGGTAGACAAGGCTGAGCAGAGCAAAACCGCAGACGCGGTAGACAAGGCTGAGCAGAGCAAAACCGCATACGCGGTAGACAAAGCTGAGCAAAGCGAAACCGCAGACGCGGTGGACAGGGCTGAGCAAAGCGAAACCGCAGACGCGGTGGACAGGGCTGAGCAAAGCGAAACCGCAGACGCGGTGGACAGGGCTGAGCAAAGCGAAACCGCAGACGCGGTGGACAGGGCTGGGCAAAGCGAAACCGCAGACACGGTGGACAGGACTGAGCAAAGCGAAACTGCAGACGCGGTGGACAGGGCTGAGCAAAGCGAAACCGCAGATGCGGTGGACAGGGCTGAGCAAAGCGAAACCGCAGACACAGTGGACAGGGCTGAGCAAAGCGAAACTGCACACGCGGTGGACAGGGCTGAGCAAAGCGAAACTGCAGACGCGGTGGACAGGGCTGAGCAAAGCGAAACCACAGACGCGGTGGACAGGGCTAAGCAAAGCGAAACCGCAGACGCGGTGGACAGGGCTGAGCAAAGCGAAACCGCAGACGCGGTGGACAGGGCTGAGCAAAGCGAAACCGCAGACGCGGTGGACAGGGCTGAGCAAAGCGAAACCGCAGATGCGGTGGACAGGGCTGAGCAAAGCGAAACCGCAGACGCGGTGGACAGGGCTGAGCAAAGCGAAACCGCAGAAGCGGTGGACAGGGCTGAGCAAAGCGAAACCGCAGACACGGTGGACAGGGCTGAGCAAAGCGAAACCGCAGACACGGTGGACAGGGCTGAGCAGGCAAGAACCGCCGAAGCGGCAAGCAAGGCAGAGCGGAGGGGACAGCGCAATATTCACACGAAACAGACTGGAAGGGAAAGGCAGAACCAGGTACACACAGGATACTTGCAATGAAGTAGCGAGTGGACTCTAAGCTCACAAACGGGAGTACAGAGACAACGAGTAGGAGATAGGTACGGGATCAGATTCTGCAAGAAAAGGGAAGGTACGGACATGGAGAAAAACAGGTAACAGGCTAGGAGAGTATACAGACAAGAACAGGCAAGATACAGGAACAGGTCTAGGTATGCGGCCCCTAGAAGACAGAAAGAACAGGCTAGGAGCGTGTTCACACGGGCCTGGAAATACAGCCTCCAGGATAGGCAGAAGACAACAGGCTAGAGAGCGTGTACAAACTGCAGGTTAGAGTGCAAAGGTAGGACACAGTACAGACACGGGAACAGATACTGCAAGACAGGTAACATACACAGGACCTGGCATGTCAGAGACAAGAAGCCAACTGACAGGGCAAGATGCTCAGGCATGGGTTAATTGGAGCAGCTGGTTTAAATACCAGGTGACAGACAGCAATAGGCTGAGGACGCACAAGGGGTGTGCCTGCAGCAGGTACAAAAAGCAGGAAGTGATCGGGCGCCGCCCTTAAGCAGCAGAAACAGAAGCAAACAGACAGCATGGAGGGAAGCCAGAGAGACATTCTGGATTGGAGATCAAGTGCGTGCTCTTGCACAGTGGGAGATGGACCACTATGCAAGGACGCCACCAGGTATGTTACAGTACCCCCCCCTTACGCCCCCTCTTCTTCAGGCCTCCCAGAGTCTTCCGCAGGGAATTCAAGGGCCAGTCCTTCACTTCAAGGAGATCACTTCCACTGTCCACAGAAAAAAACTGGTCTCATCTGGTTAGCTAGGATGCTACCTCCTATCCAGCCATCCTCAGCAACAGACGAAACGGGTGGAGTACCAGGAACAGCACACAAGGAAGTCTCTCTCCACATATTTTCAGGTGGCACCCCAGAGGGTACAGAAGACAACTGGAAGTCCTCCGCCGGGTTGGAGGGGGGCAGAGACTCGGGGGTAACCTCCGCTTCGGAGTACACTTGTTCAGACTCACTGGATGAAGCAGGCGAGGTATCAGGTACCGAGTATAGGAGAGTCTCTGTCCATTCGCTATCAAGTAGCACCCCGAAGGGTTCAGGAGACACCTGGAGGTCCTCTGCCGGGTCAGAGGAGTGCAGAGACTCGGGGGTAACCTCTGCTTCAGAAAACACTAGGTCGGACTCACTGGACGAAGCAGGCGAGGTATCGGGTGCCGAGTATAGGAAAGTCTCTGTCCATTCACCACCAGGTGGCACCCCGAAGGGTTCTGGAGACAACTGGAGGTCCTCCGCCTGGTCGGAGGGGTGTAGAGACTCAGTAATAACCTCTGCTTCGGAGTACACTAGGTTAGACTCACTAGGCGAAGCGAGCGAGGTATCAGATCCAGGATATAGGAAAGTCTCTGTCCATTCACCACCAGGTGGCACCCCAAAGGGTTCTGGAGACAACTGGAGGTCCTCCGCCTGGTCGGAGGGGTGTAGAGACTTGGGAGTAGCCTCTGCTTCGGAGTACACTAGGTTGGACTCACTGGACGAAGCGAGCGAGGTATCAGGTACAGAGTATAGCAGAGTCTCTGTCCTTTCGCTACCAGGTAGCACCCCGAAGGGCTCAGGAGACAACTGGTGGTCCTCTGCCAGGTTGGAGGGGTGAAGAGACTCATGGGTAACCTCTGCTTCGGAGTACACTAGGTCGGACTCACTGGACAAAGCGGACGAGGTATCAGGTGCAGAGTATAGGGAAGTCTCTCTCCAATTGTCATCAAGTGGTATCCCGGGGGATTCAGGAGGCAACAGTGGGTCCTCCGGTGTGGATTCTGGGTGGGCAGCAGTCTCTTCGGGCAGGAGAACTGTTGCGCTACCCACGCACATTACCCGTCGGGGCTGCTGCGGGATACTGGGAAGTAAAGCTTCGACAGGGACTTCAGGGTTAGGGTCCTCAAAGACCATACAAAAGGCCACCAGGAAGGCCTGCAGGTCAAGGACGACAGGATCCCATGCTTCCCATAGGGGGGTGACCCATTTCAAGGCATCACCCGCTAGGTAGTCAATCATAATGGCCTCTTTAGCCCAATCAGAAGGAAAATAGAGAGGGTAGGCCTTAAAGTGTAGCATGCATTGCTCCACAAATGCACGACTTTGTTTTGGATTCCCAAAGTACCGTGGCGGATCCGCAGGAACGAGTGCAGAAAGCTCCATCTGGACGGGTGTGAAATTTGCCTGGAACTCAGGTAGTAGCAAAAAAAAAAAAAATAAATAAATTTCTTCTAGATGCACGTATTCGCTGGAAAACGTCTCAGAGAGCGAAGGCCGTGGGGCTCAACGGGAACCATGGCCTGAGCATGCTGTAATGCACACGCATGCTGTAATGCACACTGACTGGCGTGTGCGTGTTTAGTGGTTCCACTGTGCCATGAACCGGAGAGTGCCTGGAGGGGTGTAACTAAGTATCTGCCCGATCCGACCAAGGTCGCACAACGGCATACGACGCCAGTGCACCAGGGAGGAACCGAGCAGAGGGACCAGGGTCTACTCCAGGTCAGACTCCGGACACGGCTGTTGACCCACACCGGGGAATACAGGAACAGGCAGACAAGAGCGCAGGCTGGGTAGGGTCCAGTACAGACTGGGAGACAAATTCGGAGCTGCAGATGCGGTAAACAAACAGAGTAAAGCGAAACGGCAGGTGCGGTAGTCAAGGCCGAGCAGAGCAGAACCGCAGACGTGGTAGACAAGGCAGAGCAGAGCAGAACCGCAGACGCGGTAGACAAGGCTGAGCAGAGCAAAACCGCAGACGCGGTAGACAAGGCTGAGCAGAGCAAAACCGCATACGTGGTAGACAAAGCTGAGCAAAGCGAAACCGCAGACGCGGTGGACAGGGCTGAGCAAAGCGAAACCGCAGACGCGGTGGACAGGGCTGAGCAAAGCGAAACCGCAGACGCGGTGGACAGGGCTGGGCAAAGCGAAACCGCAAACACGGTGGACAGGACTGAGCAAAGCGAAACCGCAGACGCGGTGGACAGGGCTGAGCAAAGCGAAACCACAGATGCGGTGGACAGGGCTGAGCAAAGCGAAACCGCAGACAAGGTGGACAGGGCTGAGCAAAGCGAAACCGCAGACGCGGTGGACAGGGCTGAGCAAAGCGAAACCGCAGGCGCGGTGGACAGGGCTGAGCAAAGCGAAACCACAGACGCGGTGGACAGGGCTTAGCAAAGCGAAACCGCAGACGCGGTGGACAGGGCTGAGCAAAGCGAAACCGCAGACGTGGTGGACAGGGCTGAGCAAAGCGAAACTGCAGACGCGGTGGACAGGGCTGAACAAAGCGAAACCGCAGACGCGGTGGACAGGGCTGAGCAAAGTGAAACCGCAGAAGCGGTGGACAGGGCTGAGCAAAGCGAAACCGCAGATGCGGTGGACAGGGCTGAGCAAAGCGAAACCGCAGAAGCGGTGGACAGGGCTGAGCAAAGCGAAACCGCAGACACGGTGGACAGGGCTGAGCAAAGCGAAACCGCAGACACGGTGGACAGGGCTGAGCAGGCAAGAACCGCCGAAGCGGCAAGCAAGGCAGAGCGGAGGGGACAGCGCTCTATTCACACGAAACAGACTGGAAGGGAAAGGCAGAACCAGGTACACACAGGATACTTGCAATGAAGTAGCGAGTGGACTCTAAGCTCACAAACGGGAGTACAGAGACAACGAGTAGGAGATAGGTACGGGATCAGATTCTGCAAGAAAAGGGAAGGTACGGACATGGAGAAAAACAGGTATCAGGCTAGGAGAGTATACAGACAAGAACAGGCAAGATACAGGAACAGGTCTAGGTATGCGGCCCCTAGAAGGCGGAAAGAACAGGCTAGGAGCGTGTTCACACGGGCCTGGAAATACAGCCTCCAGGATAGTCAGAAGACAACAGGCTAGAGAGCGTGTACAAACTGCAGGTTAGAGTGCAAAGGTAGGACACAGTACAGACACGGGAACAGATACTGCAAGACAGGTAACATACACAGGACCTGGCATGTCAGAGACAAGAAGCCAACTGACAGGGCAAGATGCTCAGGCATGGGTTAATTGGAGCAGCTGGTTTAAATACCAGGTGACATACAGCAATAGGCTGAGGACGCACAAGGGGTGTGCCTGCAGCAGGTACAAAAAGCAGGAAGTGATCGGGCGCCGCCCCTAAGAAGCAGAAACAGAAGCAAACAGACAGCATGGAGGGAAGCCAGAGAGACATTCTGGATTGGAGATCAAGTGCGTGCTCTTGCACAGTGGGAGATGGACCACTATGCAAGGACGCTGCCAGGTATGTTACAATCTCTATTATTCAGCTTTTGGTATTTTTTCTGTAAAGAAAAACAGTAATAGTTTCTCCCTCATTGTTCAGATTGTTTAAAAGAGTCGGGTGTAGGCCAGAGAAATAGAACTGTGGTTTTCCTCTTCCACGGTTCTAATCTACTTTTTATTATCCTTTTTCCATTGATAGTGCGAGTGTAAGCACTTCCTTTACAATGGGCAAGGCGCATGGCAAGGGACGTGGAACTGGACGTTCTGGTGATGGTGCGTGCAGAGGACGGGGCCGTGGCCAAGGTGAAAATGTGCCACAACCAACAGCCACATGTTCTCGCTCCCACTTCTTGACCGCAATACTAGGGAAGCACAGAACAACACCAGTATTGTGAACTGATCAGTGTGAACAGGTTATTAATTGGATAGCAGATAATACTTCCAGTTACCTGGGCACCACCACCTCCGATCTGTCTTCCACACGGTCAACTCTTAGTAGCCGTGAGTCTCGACCGCATACTCCTCCTCACCCTGATGCTCCTTCCTCCCACCATGCCGAGTGTCGTCAGACAACAACTGATCCCACACTTGGACACTCTGAAGAACTGTTCACTGGTCCATTTCCAGATTTGTGCCCCTCGCCTTCTCCGCTTGAAGTGGTGGAAGAGGAGTTCCCATGTAGCGATGCACAAATAGTTGAACAGCCACAGCCATAGGAAATCGACGCTGGCAATTTGTCACAAGAGGTGGACGATGACGAGACACAATTGCCAGGAAGTGATGAGGAGGATCGTGGTGCGCAAGTGGAAGAGGAGGAGGTGGTGGATGATCTAGTAACTGACCCAACGTGGCAGGAGGACATGCAGAGCGAGGCCAGCAGCACACAGGGTAAGGGAGGCTGAGTACCCAACAGGCAGGAAGAAGCAGTGTGGTGGCCGCACACAGTGTTCCCCGTAACACCAACACGAGGGACGTTGCCAGTACAACCTGTAGGTCTTCCAGAGTCTGGAATTTTTTTAAAGACTCTACTAATAACCCCCAAAAGGCCATTTGTACCACCTGCCATGCCAGCATCAGCAGTGGTGACAAAACTACCAGCCTGACCACCACCAGCATGATCAGGCACATGGCAGCAAAGCACCCGACTTTGTGGTGAACCCCAGGGTCCATGACCAGTGTCAGCGGGGGTCACCACTGCTTCTTCCGCTGTTGTGCATGCAATAGAACCCCCTGTTGTGTGTGCAAGGCAATCCCCTGTCCATACTGCATGCAAAGATGCCCCCTCCTCTCAGTCTTCACTTGTTCTGGTAGTTTCTCAAGAAACAGCATCAACGTCCATGTCCACGTACCACCGCAGCGTTCAATTGTCCATATCCCAGACCTTTGAACGAAAGCGGAAATTCGCAGCCAACGCCCCACAGGTCACAGTCCTAAATTCGCACATTTCACGACTGCTTGCGTTGTAAATGCTGCCTTTTAGCCTGGTGGGGAGAAGTCGGAATCCTTCCACAACCTTATGGCGGTGGCCGTCCCTCGGTACTCGATCCCCAGCTTACACTATTTTGCCTGGTGTGCCATCCCCGCACTACACAAGCACGTGTCCCAAAACATCTGCGTGCCCTCAACAACGCAGTTACTGGGAGAGTCCACCTGACAACGGACACGTGGACAAGTGCTTGTGGCCAGGGACGGTACATCTCCCTGACGGCACACTGGGTAAACATAGTGGAAGCCGGGACCCAGTCGGACCTTGGGATGGAACACATCCTCCCCACACCGAGGATTGCAGGCCCTATGTCAGTCAGAGTTGCCCCCACAGTGTACAGCTCCTGCGCATCATCCTCCTCCTCATGTTCAGCCTCCATCTCAGATATCACCACATCAGATACAAGCTGGAAGCACTGCAGTACTGCCTCCGCCAAGTGGCAACAGGCTGTGCTGAAACTCATAAGCTTAGGTGAGAAACCTCACACTGCTTGTGAGTTGTGGACAGCTGTGAAAGAGCAGGCATATCTGTGGCTGACACCGCTGAACCAACATCCAGGCATGGTCGTGTGTGACAATGGCCGTAACCTGGTGGTGGCTCTGAGGCGAGATCACACACGTACCATGCCTGGCTCATGTGCTTAACCTCGTGGTTCAGCGGTTTCTTAAATCGTACCCTGAGTTGCCAGATCTGCTCGTCAAAGTACGCCGCCTGTCAGCTCATTTTCGCAAGTCAGCTACAGCTTCCGCCGCCCTTGCTGTGTTGCAGCAGCGTTTGCAGCTTCCGCCACACCGACTGGTGTGTGATGTCCCCACACGTTGGAACTCTACCCTCCACATATTGCAAAGTACTTGTGAGCAGAAGAGAGCAGTTGTGGAGTACCAGCTGCAACAGCGCCGTCGATATTCAGGTCAGACTTCACACACAAGACCTCAGGAGTGGACCTGGATGTCTGACATATGTACCATCTTGACAAACTTTGAGGAGTCCACCAAGATGGTGAATGGCGATGACGCCATCATTAGCGTCAGCATTCCACTTGTTTGTCTTTTGCAACGCTCTCTGCAGAGAATTAAAGAGGAGGCATTGCAGCCAGAGTATGATGAGATGGATCAAGAAGCTGTAGCGGTCGATTACACACAGCCCAGCCTCATCTCATCCCAACGTGCATTGGGGGACAATGAGGGAGACGAGGAGGAGGAGGAGGAAGAACAGGAGCTTGTATCATACGCTGTAGACAGTAGTACCTGTACAACTGTCATACCGTCGGTTCAGCGTGGGTGGCCTGAGGACAGGGGGGAGGAGGAGGAGGAGGAGGAGGAGAGCATGGTCAGTCGTCATCTTGGTGAGGACATGGAAGTCTTGCCCGTTACCAGTCTGGCACGCATGGCTGACTTTATGTTACGCTGCCTTAACCGTGACCCTCGCGTTGTCAAAATGTTGGGTGACAGTCATTACTGGTTGGTGACACTTTTAGACCCATGCTACAAGGAGAGCTTTCACTCTCTTATTCCTGAGGTGGAGAGGTCAACAAAAATGGCGCAGTACCAAAAGGCCCTTGCTGCAGAACTGTTAAAAAATTCCCATCTGAACACGCTAGTGGCAGAGGTCACAGTTCGTTGCCCAACCAAGGCGTACATGCGAGAGAGACGCAACTCCAATCCAGCAGAGGCAGGGGAACACTGTCAACGTTCTGGGACAGTTTTCTCAGACCTTCCCTTCCACAGACCCTGAGGCGCGGGGTACTCTCACAAGGAGTGGAAAGTTTCAACAGATGGTGAGGGAGTACCTTGCCGACCGTACCAGCATCCTCCGTGATTCCTCTCGGCCTTTTAATTATTGGGTAACCAAGCTGGACACTTGGAATTAACTCGCTCTGTACGCCTTGGAGGTACTGGCCTGCCCTGCCGCTTGCGTGTTATCGGAGCGTGTTTTTCTTGCCGCTGGGGGAATTATAACTGATAAGCGCACTCGCCTGTCAACTGACAATGCTGACAAGCTGACACTTATCAAAATGAACAAGGGCTGGATTGGGCCTGACTTCTCATCACCACAAAATGACAGCAGAGTAGCATAAAGTCAAATCCACTGTGTTATTTCGGGGAAGTGTATTCACATGCACCGCTTCACACCCACACATGGGTATACGCTTCCTCATTTCGGCTATTTTATGTTCTTCTCCTTATCCTCAGCCTCTACCACCACTATGCCACCAGGGTGACTGTGGTCTGTGTTGCCATTATTGAAAGTTCCTCCGTCCTTATTTTTGTCAGCTTTTGCTTGGAAGGCATAAGCAAAGACTGTGGGAGACCCACTCCCCAATAATGTGAATAATATTTTTAAGATGCTGCATTGTATGGCTCTTTTAAGGGGCATTAAAACCGTTTTGTTAAGCTACTGTGACCTCCACCACTTTTCCAAGGGGCATTAAAGCCATCTTGTTAAGCTACTGGGACCTCCACGTCTCTTCCAAGGGGCATTCAAACCGTCTTGTTAAGCTACTGGGACCTCCACGTCTCTTCTGAGGGGCATTATAAGCATCTTGTTAAGCTACTGCGACCTCCACCACTTTTCCGAGGGGCATTAAAACCGTCTTGTTAAGCTACTGGGACCTCCACCACTTTTCCGAGGGGCATTAAAAAAGTCTTGTTAAGCTTCTGGGACCTCCACGTCTCTTCCAAGGGGCATTCAAACCATCTTGTTAAGCTACTGGGACCTCCACGTCTCTTCTGAGGGGCATTAAAAGCGTTGTGTTAAGCTACTGTGACCTCCACCACTTTTCCAAGGGGCATTAAAACCATCTTGTTAAGTTACTGGGACCTCCATGTCTTTTCTGAGGGGCATTAAAACCATCTTGCTAAGCTACTGCGACCTCCACCACTTTTCCAAGGGGCATTCAAACCGTCTTGTTAAGCTACTGTGACCTCCACCACTTTTCCAAGGGGCATTAAAACGGTCTTGTTAAGCTACTGCGACCTCCATGTCTCTTCCAAGGGGCGCAAAAACCGTCTTGTTAAGCTACTGGGACCTCCACGTCTCTTCCAAGGGGCATTCAAACTGTCTTGTTAAGCTACTGCGACCTCCACCACTTATCCAAGGGGCATTAAAACCGTCTTGTTAAGCTACTGGGACCTCCACGTCTCTTCTGAGGGGCATTAAAACCATCTTGTTAAGCTACTGTGACCTCCACCACTATTCCAAGGGGCATTAAAACCGTCTTGTTAAGCTACTGGGACCTCTACGTCTCTTCTGAGCGGCATTAAAAGCGTCTTGTTAAACCACTCTGAACTCCAGAGCTCTTCCAAGGGGCATTGAAATGTTGTTTTTAATTAACTCTAACCTCCACGACTCTTCGAACGCGCATTGCATTTCCTCCTAATTTTTGACAGCTTTTGCTTGGAAGGCATAAGCAAAGACTATGGGAGACCCACTCCCCAATAATGGGAATAATGTTTGTAATATGCTACACTGCATGGCTCTTGTGAGGGGCATTGCAAGTTCCTCCGTCCTAATTTTTGGCAGCTTTTGCTTGGAAGGCATAAGCAAAGACTATGGGAGACCTACTCCCCAATAATGGGAATAATGTTTGTAATATGCTGTACTGCATGGCTCTTGTAAGGGGCATTGCAAGTTCCTCCGTCCTAATTTTTGGCAGCTTTTGCTTGGAAGGCATAAGCAAAGACTATGGGAGACCCACTCCCCAACAATGGGAATAATATTTTTAAGATGCTGTACTGTATGGCTCTTGTAGGGGGCATTAAAACCATCTTGTTAAGCTACTGTGACCTCCACCACTTTTCCAAGGTGCATTAAAACCGTCTTGTTAAGCTACTGGGACCTCCACGTCTCTTCTGAGGGGCATTAAAAGCGTCTTGTTAAGCTACTGCGACCTCCACCACTTTTCCGAGGGGCATTAAAACCATCTTGTTAAGCTACTGTGACCTCCACCACTTTTCCAAGGGGCATTAAAACCGTCTTGTTAAGCTACTGGGACCTCCACGTCTCTTCTGAGGGGCATTAAAAGCGTCTTGTTAAGCTACTGTGACCTCCATCACTTTTCCAAGTGGCATTAAAACCGTCTTGTTTAGCTACTGGGACCTCCCCGTCTCTTCCGAGGGGCATTAAACCGTTTTGTTAAGCTACTGTGACCTCCACGTATCTTCAAAAGGGCATTAAACGTGTCTTCTTAAGCCACTCTGAACTTCACAGCTCTTCCAAGGGGCATTGTAATGTTGTTTTTAATTACCTCTAACCTCCATGACTCTTCCAACGGGCATTGCATTTCCTCCTAATCTTAGTCAGCTTTTGCTTTTCAATGCAAAGGCGAAAACTAAGGGAGACCCACTCCCCAATAATGGGTAGAAGTTTTTAGTAAGCTGTAATCCACATCTGTTTCAAGGGGCATTGCAGTTCCTCATAATTTTTGGAAAGCCTTCCATTCACTGCTTAGGCCAACAGTGTACAGGAGACCCAGTTGCTATAAATGGAAAAAACGGTTTAGTTAAGGCCCTCTGACCTCCATGTCATTTCCAAGGGGCATTGGAGTGCCTCGAAATTTTTGGCAGGCATTGCACTCACTGTATGCCCTATAACTGTGTAGCCGAACTGCTCCTTTTGTTACAGAAACATATCCTACAAGACATGTGTGCTTGACTGGCCTGATATTGATGTGAATGGTCCCTGTTCCTCCTGCTCTTTCTCCTTTGCCACCACCTCATCCATCATTTATCACCTGAAGCTTTGTTTTAACGGGAGTCATAGAACTGGGATAGTAGCATGAAAACATCCAGCAATCCTCGGAGGAGGTAGGATATGCGCCAAAGCGCTGACCACCTTAGGCCTAGTCGCTACTACATACATGCGCTTGCATTCCAAGAAAACAAAGAAGATGCTAACTTCTATCATCATCATCATGCTCCTCACCTTGGCACTCTCAACTCCCCTGATGGAGAAGCCAGGGCCCACCGGAGGAGTCTGGTTCTCTGGTGGGCTCGTCCAATGCTGCCCTAAAGCAGGCCTGGCTAAGAAAAGTGTGTGGGAAGGTGACAGGAGAAATAGGGGCGGCTGGGGACCGTTTATGGACACCGGCTGCCCCCAGGCGGCTGGGTACCGAGCATGGACACCCGGCTGCCGGGCGGCTGGGGACTGAGTATGGATACCTCGCTGCTGAAGCAGCCATGAGGTAGTGGCCAGCTTCGGCCTCCTCCAAACTAAAAGGCCCCATTTCAAGTGCAAGCTAGCAGTATGGTATTGCAGCCTGGGGGTGGGTGGGTGGCAGGCTGCACACTTACGCTTGCATTCCAAGAAAACAAAGCAGATGCTAACTTCTATCATCATCATCATGCTCCTCACCTTGGCACTCTCAACTCCCCTGATGGAGACGCCAGGGCCTACCGGAGGAGTCTGGTTCTCTGGTGGGCTCGTCCAATGCTGCCCTAAAGCAGGCCGGGCTAAGAAAAGTCTGTGGGGGGAACTTGACAGGAGATATAGGGGCGGCTGGTGACCGTTTAGGGACACCCGGCTGCCCCCAGGCGGTTGGGGACCGAGTATGGACACCCGGCCGCCCCCTGGCGGCTGGGGACCGAGTGTGGACACCCGGCCACCGGGCGGCTGGGGACTGAGTATAAATACCAGGCCGCCAACGCAGCCATGACGTGGTGGCCAGATTCCGCCTCCACATGCCTAAAAGGCCCAATTTCAAGTGCAAGCAAGCAGTATGGTTTTGAAGCCTGGGGGTGGGTGGGTGGCAGGCTGCATACTTGCGCTTTTGTGTCACCCTGGCCTGGATGCCACAAAATGTAATAAAGCTGTGTCTGAGAGCAGGGGGGAGGTTCTCTAGTCAGGGAAACATTAGCATGCAGTACCTCCTGTCTCAGGCCAATAGGGGGAGCAGGCTGCCCCTATAAAAGCTGGTGCTCGGGGCAGGGTTAGGGAGAACTTGATGGCCTGTCTCAGCACTGAGACTTGTCCCAGAGCAGAGCAGGGACAGACAGTTGCACTGCACCTAAGAGGAAGTGTGGCAGGAGGAGAGCCACAAGCCAGAGACAAGAGGTGAAGAGAGCCTGTCTTGGCAGATAAAAGACTTACTTTACCAGACTTTGGTGTCTGAGGCTGGGAGGATTCTACATCCTCCAGCAGATAACCAGTCCGCAAGGGACTGTATATTCCTTGGCCTAAGAAGCCTGGAGGCCCTGCCACAACAGAAGGGACCAGCAAAGCCGTACAAGGCTGGGAGCAGAAAGGAACCCACGTCGCAGGCCATACAGGCGAGAATACACGGAAAGCTCGGAAACGTGGGCTGTTACCCTATAACGAGGAGATAGCCAGAAGGAGCACAGAAAGCACGGTAGGCCTACACCCTCACCCTGACCAGGGCCAATTTCCCCGTTGCTCTCAGACATCCAGGTCCCCTCCTAGCTGGGACTGTTTATGGGTCAGTTTACCTGTTTCAGTAAAGACCCTGGACTGCAACCTATTGTCTGTGTGCTCCTTCGCGCCTCCAGCACTACCGGTATTGGGACTCTCACCACCATCACTCCCACCATCCATTATACTGCCCTGGGGCCGCACTCTTCCCGTGGGGAGTCATACTACCCTAGCTGCACACCTCATTAGCCCCAGCGGTCTGCATGCAGCGGCTGTTCCTAATGACCGCAAATCCACGGGTGGCGTAGTCGGACATAATCAACAGCAGAAGGTAGCAGACTACCATTGGCCTGACCACCCTGAGCCACGGAACCGGGTGGCTACTACTACCCCCACCGTTTCCCTATTGCCCGGATCCGAGTGCCCCACGGCCCAGGGGGCGAGTCAGTTTTGGCGTAGTCGGCAGGATTTCGTGCCCGCAACCACCGGGTACTGCGTGCCTGAAAAAGACTTTTGTAACTTACCTGTGGCGAAGTTTCCCGCCACCCGGAGCCGATTCCCGCCATCAGACGTCATCTTGGACCGTTTCCCGCCGTCTTCTGCCGTCTTCCCGCCATCCGCAGCTGCTTCCCGCCATCGGACGCCATCTTCAGGACGCCGCGCGGGAAGAAGAGGGGCGTGGACGCCGAAAGCGCGCGAGATCCGAAGCTCCGCCCCACGCACCGACGCTGCGCAAGGTCCTGGAAGGGAGAGAGAGCGACGCTGACGTCATCAGGACGCGACGCCAGGTCCTCGTCCATAGCAGCAGCAGCGGAGCCGCGGCCTACAGAAGAGGATCGTCGGAAGGTAGGCCACGCTTAACTAGGGGGGAGGAAGATGTTGGATACAGAGGCGCCCACTACCACCAACGCAGCTGCAGCAGCGGTGATGCCTTTTTCCCTGCCCTACATCCCTGGAGCGGCCTGGCTGCCCAAGTACTCAGGGGAGCCCCATGCCCTAACTGACTTTAAGGAAAGGCTGTACAGTTTGTTCCACGTTTACCCCCTGACAGAGGAACAGAAGGTCAGCATACTAACAGGGCAGTTAACTGGCGCAGCCCAAAGGGAGGGAAAATCATGGCCCACTGAGGAGAAAAGAACTGTAAAGGGTATTCTGGCCCGGCTGCGGGGTACCTTTGACACACGTACCTCCGCTGAAATTAAAATGAGGTTCTATGGATGTAAGCAGCGGGCACAGGACAGCATCAGAGACTATGCCCTAAATCTGCAGGAAGCCTTGAGGGCTATTCAACAAACTGACCCTGGCAGTGTGCAGGAAACGGATAAGCTGCTAACAGAACAATTCATAGAAGGTCTGCTGTCTAGCGCCCACAGGGCCCAACTGCGCCTCATGTTCTTTCAGAACCCCGACCTGACCTTTGCCCAATTTAAGGACAGGGCCATAAGGGTGCTCCGTGAATCTGCAACCAGTGGCGCTATAAACCCCCAGCGCCCTGCTCTCACCTACCACCAGGAGGCGGCGCCCTCCTCTATGGACCCCGTGGGGGCTGATGCACAGGCCCTGAACCAAGCCCCGTCGAAAGACCTGCACCACCAAGTCCAGGAGCTGACCAGGAGCGTTGCAGCGTTGACCAGGACCGTCCAGGCGTTGCAAGTGGACCCATCAAGACCCATCGAGCTGGCTTCAAGTCCGGAGGATGTCCCGTGGCGTCGACAGAGGAGGATCCCGTCGTTCCGATGGAGGCCCACAGACCGCTAGGCAGAGGATGGACAGCCCATTTGCCGTCGATGTAACCAGCCCGGACACATTTCCAGGTACTGTAATTTAAACGGGTCCAACCTGGGGCAGAGGGCCAACCCCCAGGCATAAGATCACCAGGCCCTTACAATTGGCGTAATAAGTACGTTGGGGGGCGCCCGGTTTTACCCGTGGTGCTGGACGGTATCCCCATGAGCGCCTTGCTGGATACTGGGTCGCAAGTAACCACTATCCCTTATGTACTTTTTAAGCAGTATTGGACTGATGCTGATATCACACGGTATCCAGACAGTAACTTGAGCATCATCGCCAGTAATGGCTTACCCGTGCCGCAGATGGGGTTCAAGGAGATGACCATTAAAATTGGTAAAGTTGAACTGCCGGCACAGGGAGTGATTATTGTGGACATTGACCGACGTGAAAGTCACCCTAAAATAACTGTGGGTACTAACGTAATTGAAAATTGTCTTTCAGAGGTAATTGTAATTCTACAACAGGTGGCGGTGAATGCTAGTTCCAGCCAACAGAGAGTCCTCAACAAGGAGATAAAAGCCCTGATGAGACCGCAGCAGGTAGAACTGTCTGGTGGTGAGATCGGTAGCGTAAGACTGAGTGACCCATTCCCCATTTCCATGCCTCCCAAAAGTGAAATGATGATCTGGTGTCGGACTGCAATCGGGTTGAGAGGCAGAGACTACCAAGCCATGGTAGAACCCGTGTACTCAGACAGCAGGCCCACCATTTTGACAGCCCGGGGGGTGGTTGATGTCCGTCATGGGAGGGTGCCCGTCCGCATCCTCAACATTGGAGAGAGGGAGGTACACTTACCCAGGTACGCTACACTCGCCAAACTGTTTGTTGTTGAAAACAAAGCTATCAGGGCCGTGGAACCCTTGCCTCCATCTCCACAGGTGGAGGGTAATGGCTCCCAGAAACAAAAGGAGGACTGGTGCCAGAAACTCCATGTGGGTGCTGACTCCACTCCCCTGCACCAAAAACAAGGAGTCTACCGGGTGGTACAGGAGTACGAGAGAGTCTTTAGTAAGCACCCGCTAGACTTCGGCAGAGTAAAAGGGATAGAACACCACATCCCCACAGGGAGCCACCCACCAATAAAAGAGAGGCACAGACCTGTACCCCCTGCACATTATCAGAACGCAAAGGGCATGCTAAGAGAGATGAAAGAAGCTGGGGTCATTAGAGACAGCTGTAGCCCCTGGGCAGCCCCCTTGGTTCTGGTCAAAAAGAAAGGCGGCACCATGTGAATGTGTGTGGACTATAGACAAATCAACCGTATCACCCACAAAGACGCATATCCGCTGCCTAGAATAGAGGAGTCTTTAGCCGCACTAAAATCTGCTAACTTCTTTTCTACTTTGGACCTTACTAGGGTACTGGCAGGTTCCTGTGGCAGAGGCTGACAAGGAGAAGACCGCCTTCACCACCCCGATGGGACTGAGCGAATTCAACTGTATGCCTTTCGGGCTCTGCAATGCACCAGGGACCTTCCAGCGGCTGATGGAATGCTGTCTAGGGCACCGAAACTTCGAGACGGTCCTCCTTTACCTGGACGACGTGATCGTCTATTCGAAGACCTACGAGGACCATCTAAAGCACCTGGCCGAGGTGTTCGAAGTCCTGGCAGGCTATGGCCTGAAGGTAAAACCATCGAAGTGTCACCTGCTGAAACCAAAGTTCCAGTACCTAGGGCACGTGGTAAGCGCGGAAGGAGTAGCCCCCGACCCTGACAAGGTCACTGCAATCAAGAGCTGGCCAAGCCCCTCGAACATCAAAGAGGTGAGACAGTTTCTCGGGTTGATAGGCTACTACCGAAGGTTCATCCCCGGGTTCACTAAGATGGCAGCTCCTATGCAGGACCTCCTGATCGGACAGTCTAAGTCCCGAAGACAAAAGCCACCCTTCAAGTGGGATAAACCGGAAGAGGAGTCCTTCCGCCAGCTGAAGATGGCCCTCACGGGGGATGAGATCCTGGCCTACCCTGACTATGGCGAGCCTTTTATCCTCCACACAGACGCCAGTAATGTGGGACTGGGAGCCGTACTGTCCCAAAACCAACAGGGCAGAGAACGGGTGACCGCATTCGCCAGTCGGAAGCTGAGGCCCACCGAGAGGAACCCGGAGAATTACAGCTCCTTCAAGCTAGAATTCTTGGCGGTGGTGTGGGCCGTGACGGAACGCTTCAAGCATTACCTGGCCTCCGCGAAGTTCACCGTGTACACGGACAACAACCCGTTGACACACCTGGACAATGCAAGACTGGGTGCCCTGGAACAGCGGTGGATGGCCCGTCTCTCCAACTATGACTTCGTGATCAAGTACCGGGCAGGCAAAACCAATGCCAACGCGGATGCCCTATCAAGAATGCCTCACTTACCTGAAGGTGACGAAGACCCAGAAGAGCTGGAGGAGGTTGAACTCCCCGTGTTTCACCGGTATGGAGCCGCTCAATACTCCCACCGCGTGAAGGAGGAGGATCTAACAACCGTGATGATCAATCCCCTACCTCACCACAGCTGGGCCGAGACCCAAGATAGTGACCCTGCAATCCGCCTGGTGAAAGATCTGCTGACCCGGGAAGACGCCCGCTTAGATCCAGATGCCCCAGAGGAAGCCAAGCAGCTATGGAAAGAGAAGAGCAAGCTGTTCCTCTACGAAGGCAAGCTGTGCAGAAGGATTGTCAACCACCGGACGCACGAGCTGACCTGGCAAGTCGTGGTCCCAAGGCGGGATGCAGCTATGGTCCTGGGGGCTTACCATGATAGAGCGGGACACTTCGGTTGGAAGAAACTGGAGTTCCTGCTAAGAGGACGGTTCTTTTGGGTCGGCATGAGAGGAGCTGTAGAGAAGTGGTGCAGAGACTGTGGCCCTTGTCACCTAAGGAGGAAGGACCGCACCAGCCAGAAGACGCCCTTGAGGCCCATCGTCACCACGCAGCCTCTTGAGCTGATAGCTCTGGACCATGTCAAATTGGCTCCCAGCCGGTCAGGATACATCTATGCCCTGACAATCGTGGACCACTATTCCCGTTTTCTAGTGGTGGTCCCGGTAAAGGACATGACAGCCCAAACGGCGGCCAGAGCCTTCCAGCAATACTTCTGCCGTCCACACGGGTATCCGGAACAGGTCCTGACAGACCAGGGTTCAGCGTTCGAGGCTGAAATCTTCCAAGAGTTCTGCAACCTCTATGGCTGTAAGAAGATTCGAACAATGCCTTACCACCCCCAAACCAACGGGATGTGTGAAAAGATGAACAATATAGTCATTGATCTCCTGAAGACGTTGCCCCTGGAGGAACGCAGCCTGTGGCCAGAAAAACTGCCGGACCTGATAGACCTATACAACAATATCCCGGTGAATGCTACAAACTGCACCCCGGCTTACCTGATGCGAGCTAGACCAGGTAAGCTGCCCGTAGACCTGGAGATGGGTGTCCTAATACCTGAGGACACCTCCCTGGATGCGGACTGGGATACGGAAAGGCAACTGCAGTACAAGAAGGTACAGGAGAGTGTGGAGAAGAGCCTGGCCCAGGTGAGAGAGAGGCAAGAAAAACTCTTCAATCAACATGCCCCTGCTGGTCCCCTAGAACCTGGTGAGCAAGTCTTAAAGCGAAAAAGAAGGCTACATAAGTTAGACGACCAGTGGGAAAGGGAACCCTACACCGTACTGCAGTCTGACCACGACAACCCAAAGGTGTGCGTAATCACCAAGGACGGAGGAGAAACCACTAGTGTCGTCTCCAGAGACCACCTCAAAAGGTGCCCCGAGCAACTCCGTAGTGCAGAAGAGGATCAGAGTGACCTTGAACCCGCAGAGGACAAGGAAGAAATGATCAGCACCGTTCTCGGAGAGTTCCCTCAGTCCTGGACTCGCATAAATGATGTCATAGTGGTACCCGTCCTGCATTTCCTGCAACCGGCCCAGCAACAACCAACACCAGAGCTGGAAGGTGAAGAGGAGCAAGCGGTTCCAGAGGCAGAAGAGCCTGTACCAGCAGCCCAGGAGAGTCAACCCTCTGCTGACAGTGAGCCTGCCATGCCTGCGGTAAGCCAAAGGACCTGCCCTACCAGTACACCCAGCTGGTAGCTGTACCCCTAACGCTAGTGGGGAAAGCCAGGTTGGTCCACCACCAGACAGTGGGCTACGTAGGTCAACCAGGAGCACAAAGGGGCAGATACTCGCTCGCTGGAGAATATAGGGTGCACTAAAATTGTAAATGGCCCTGTTGCCAAATGTTGAATTGTTTGCAAAGTTACATGCATGTTTGGTAATTCTGTGTTTCAGTTTCTTGCAGCTACCGTAAGGACTCACAGGTTATGGACTTTTTATAACTGGGACCATGTATGGACTGCGTTCGGAGCCTGACCAAGGAATGAACTAAGACTGTGAAGGACTTTGGGTAGGACAGACCCCCACCTGGTTAAGGCTCCCCGTTGTGCTGGTGATATGGACACCCGGTCACAGACCACACTGTGACCTTAAGAACTCAAGCTGTGCGTCGTCTGTCTGATAATGTTTTATGGTTATGCATGTTATTCTTTATTTACTGTTTAGTCCCGGAGTACTAAATTTTACTAGGGGGGAATGTGTCACCCTGGCCTGGGTGCCACAAAATTTAATAAAGCTGTGTCTGATAGCAGGGGTGAGGTTCTCTAGTCAGGGGAACATTAGCATGCAGTACCTCCTGTCTCAGGCCAGTAGGGGGAGCAGGCTGCCCCTATAAAAGCTGGTGCTGGGGGCAGGGTTAGGGAGAACTTGATGGCCTGTCTCAGCACTGAGACTTGTCCCAGAGCAGAGCAGGGACAGACAGTTGCACTGCACCTAAGAGGAAGTGTGGCAGGAGGAGAGCCACAAGCCAGAGACAAGAGGCAAAGAGAGCCTGTCTTGGCAGATAAAAGACTTACTTTACCAGACTTTGGTGTCTGAGGCTGGGAGGATTCTACATCCTCCAGCAGATAACCAGTCCGCAAGGGACTGTATATTCCTTGGCCTAAGAAGCCTGGAGGCCCTGCCACAACAGAAGGGACCAGCAAGCCGTACAAGGCTGGGAGCAGAAAGGAACCCACGTCGCAGGCCATACAGGCGAGAATACACGGAAAGCTCGGAAACGTGGGCTGTTACCTTATAACGAGGAGATAGCCAGAAGGAGCACAGAAAGCACGATAGGCCTACACCCTCACCCTGACCAGGGCCAATTTCCCCGTTGCTCTCAGACATCCAGGTCCCCTCCTAGCTGGGACTGTTTATGGGTCAGTTTACCTGTTTCAGTAAAGACCCTGGACTGCAACCTATTGTCTGTGTGCTCCTTCGCGTCTCCAGCACTACCGGTACTGGGACTCTCACCACCATCACTCCAACCATCCATTATACTGCCCTGGGGCCGCACTCTTCCCGTGGGGAGTCATACTACCCTAGCTGCACACCTCATCAGCCCCAGCGGTCTGCATGCAGCGGCGGTTCCTAATGACCGCAAATCCACGGGTGGCGTAGTCGGACATAATCAACAGCAGAACGTAGCAGACTACCATTGGCCTGACCACCCTGAGCCACGGAACCAGGTTGCCACTACTACCCCCACCGTTTCCGTATTGCCCGAATCTGAGTGCCCCACTGCCCAGGGGGCAAGTCACTTGCATTGCAAGGAATGGGAGAGGTACAATTGAACACTGCCCTGGTACAAGGACTTGAATGGGGATAGTTGCAAGTCTGCAATGACAGGTGCAGGGTGGGAGGCATCTTCGCATGTACCATGAACAGGGGTTTGGCATGCACACACTACAGTGGAATAGACTGTCCTTCCCACTAAATGCACTGGGGAGGGCACAGGTAATGTTTTGGTATGCGCGCTTAATCTTATGTATAGGGCACACCGGGACAAATAGGGGTGGCTGGGGACTGAGTATGTATACCTCGCTGCCGAAGCAGCCATGAGGTAGTGGCCAGCTCCGGCCTACTCCAAACTAAAAGACCCCATTTCAAGTGCAAGCTAGCAGTATGGTATTGCAGCCTGGGGGTGGGTGGGTGGCAGGCTGCACACTTACGCTTGCATTCCAAGAAAACAAAGCAGATGCTAACTTCTATCATCATCATCATGCTCCTCACCTTGGCACTCTCAACTCCCCTTATGGAGAAGCCAGGGCCTACCGGAGGAGTCTGGTTCTCTGGTGGACTCGTCCAATGCTTCCCTAAAGCAGGCCGGGCTAAGAAAAGTGTGTGGGGGGAAGTTGACAGGAAAAATAGGGGCGGCTGGGGACCGTTTATGGACACCCGGCTGCCCCCTGGCGGCTGGGGACCGAGTGTGGACACACGGCCGCCGGGCGGCTGGGGACTGAGTATGGATACCAGGCCGCCAACGCAGCCATGTCGTGGTGGCCAGATTCCTCCTCCACATGTCTAAAAGGCCCAATTTAAAGTGCAAGCAAGCAGTATGGTATTGCAGCCTGGGGGTGGGTGGGTGGCAGGCTGCATACTTGCGCTTGCATTGCATTTAATGAGGGAGGTACAATTGAACACTGCCCTGGGACAAGGACTTGCACGGCGATAGTTGCAAGTCTGCATCTTCTGATGGGGCAAGGATAACTTCTGATGGGCACACTTTTAGGCAGTGACCTGGGTGTCAGAGATGCTTCCAGGGGTCTTCCCCATGCTGTTCCCATGTCTTGTCAGCACTGTATGCAAGTGTCCAGAGCACATGGCCAGATAAGGTTGTAAAATGTTAAAATGACATTTCCCGGTGAATGCATTTGTCACAGTTGAAAGCAATACAAAAGTGCAAAAACGCATAAAAAATGCTACTTGTGAACATAGCCCAAGGTGTGGAGGAGTATTTTTGGGGGGGTTATTTATTTTACCTTATAAACAAGTCTTTACCCTTGAAAGGAACTTCCTTAACATATTTCACAGGAAATCAGTTTCAGTTTCATTTTTGAAAGTTTTATTGTGAGCCCTTAAAAGTGGCTTAATACCTCTGACCACGTTGTTGACAGCAGTGACCTGGGGGTCAGAAATGCTTCCTGGGGCGATCACCATGCTGTCTCCATGTCATTTGAGCACTGTCACTATCGTTTTGGGCACTTGTTAGGCTTTTAAAAGACTTCCGGGGGTGCCGCCGCAAAAATGCTCGGGTCTCCCATAGATTAACATTGGGCTCGTTGCTCAGGTCGAGCACCCGAGTATCACAGCGAGCTCGGCCCGAGCTTCGAGCACCTGAGCATTTTAGTGCTCGCTCAACACTAATAATAAATTAAAAATTTATGAAAATGAACAAATGAATGTCAGACATTGCTTTTCAACCCTGCTTCCACAGAATTTTTAAAAAAATGAAACTCATGAAATAGGCCTGAACAGAAATGATGGTACGCTTAACTTAATATTTTGTTGAACAACCTTTTGAAGCAATCACTGCAATCAAACGATTCCTGTAACTGTCAATGAGATTTCTGCCTCTCGACAGGTATTTTGGCCCACTCCACATGAGTAAACTGCTCCAGTTGTCTCGTGTTTGAAGGTTGTATTTTCCAGATGGCATGTTTCAGCTCTTTCCAAAGATGCTCAATAGGATTTAGGTCAGGGCTCATAGAAGGCCACGTCAGAATAGTCCAATGTTTTCCTCTTAACCATTATTGGGTGTTTTTAGCTGTGTGTTTTGGGTCATTATCCTGTTGCAAGACCCATGACCTGCGACTGAGACCAAGCCTTCTGACACTGGGCAGCACATTTTTCTCTAGAATTCCTTGATAGTCTTAAGATTTCATTGTACCCTGCAAAGATTCAAGACACCCTGTGCCAGATGCAGCAAAGCAGCCCCAGAACATAACAGAGCCTCCTCCATGTTTCGCAGTAGGGACAGTGTTCTTTTCTTGATATGCTTCATTTTTCCGTCTGTGAACATAGAGCTACTGTGCCTTGCCAAAAACTTTTTTGTCTCATATGTCCATAGGACATTCTCCCAGAAGCTATGTGGCTTGTCAACATGTAGTTTGGCAAATTCCAGTCTGGCTTTTTTATAATTTTTTTTCAACAATGGTGCTCTCCTTGGTCGTCTCCCATGAAGTCCACTTTGGTTCAAACAACGACAGATGGTGCGATCTGACAATGACATCTGTTTAGAAGTTATCCTGGGCTCTTTTGTTACCATTCGTAGTATCCGTCTCTTTGATTTGTCATCAATTTTCCTCCTGCGGCCACTTCCAGGGAGGTTGGCTAGAGTCCCATTGATCTTAAATGTCTGAATAATATGTGCAACTGTAGTCACAGGAACATCAAGCTGCTTGAAGATTGTCTTATAACCTTTATCTTTAACATGCTTGTCTATAATTTTCTTTCTAATCTCCTGAGACAACTCTTTCCTTTGCTTCCTCTGGTCCATGTTGAGTGTAACATAGTAACATAGTTTTTAAGGTTGAAGGAAGACTAAGTCCATCTAGTTCAACCCATAGCCTAACTTGTGTGGTACACACCATGTCACCAAACAGCCCAGTGAGTATCTGTAGCCCTATATACAGGCCCATTGACGGATTACAAGATTGTAGACACATGTGATGCTAATTAGTGGACACAACTTGATTAAACATGTCCCTTTTGTCATATTATTTTCAGGGGTACCATCATTTCTATCCAGGCCTATTTCATGAGTTTAATTTTTTAAAACATTCTGTGGAAGCAGGATTGAAAAGCAATGTCTGACTTTCATTTGTTCATTTTCATAGATTTTTAATTTCTTATTACATTTGTCAGATTCAAGTTATTTCTGTGACCGTTGTGGGTTTTTCTTTCATTAAACGAGGGGTACCAACAATTTTGACCACATGTGTATCTATAATATCCATCTGAACTAACAGTCCTTCTGAGGACTAATCCAGCTGCATATAATCAGTGATGATAGCAGGAATTAGGCAGGCAGGCAGTGTATGAGGCAGACTGCAGTGCATATAGCAAGAGTGTCCATTAAACTTCCTGTTATTCTAGGTATTACACAGCACATATATACAGTATATATATATATATATATATATATATATATATATATATCAGAGCTAGGCAGGAAGGCAGTGCATGTGGCAGACTGCAGTGTATAATACAGCACAAGAGGCTCCATTCCAGTTCTGTCTGCTGCTGCTGTTACAGATATTTCTACAATTAGCTCCAGGTATCAGGGGCCAGGGATAATTATTATTTTGATCTTAATCCTGATTACTTGGTTAAAAAGCAATCCAGAGAACACCGTTTTTCTGCTCCATTTGCTTGTTGCCACAGCAGAACACAGACAGATTCTTTCCATATTACTGAGATAAAAATCCATAAATTTGTAGTGAACGTGGAAAATATTGGCCTCCAGGCCAGCTATTTAAAACTGTGGTGTTCCGTCAAACGTATCACATATAAGTTCGCTCCAAATTCAGCCATTTCTGGCCTCCATTTAAATTTTGTTACGTGTGTCAGTGAAGTTATTGACACCAGGTTTCTGTGAAAAAGAGTAACCTACAGGCCAGCTATCACACATATCACACGTCAGACGTATCACTACCAGCCTGACCACCACCCTCATGATCAGGCACATGTCAGCAAAGCACCCGACTAAGTGGGCCGAACCTCAGGGTCCAGCAACAGTGTCTGCGGGTGACACCACTGCTTGTTCCGCTGTTGTGCGTGCACGCCAATCCCCTGTCCATGGCGCATGCCAAGATGCCTCCCACCCTGCACCTGTCGTTGAACACTCTCAACTAACACCATCAAGAAGCACGTCCCCGTCCTTGTCCCAACGCAGCGTTCTGTTGTCCATACCCCAGTCCTTGGAACGCAAGCGCAAATAAGCAGCCAACGCCCCACAGGACACACTACTAAATTCACACATTTCGCGAATGCTTACGATCGAAATGTTGCCTTTTAGGCTCGTGGAGATGGAAGCTTTCCGCAACCTGATGGTGGCGGCCGTCCCTCAGTACTCGGTCCCCAGCCGTCACTATTTCTCCCGGTGTGCCGTCCCCGCATTACACAAGCATGTGTCCCACAACCGGAGTTACTGGGAAAGTCCACCTAACCACGGACACATGGACAAGTGCTTGTGGGCAGGGACGGTACATCTCGCTGACGGCACACTGGGTTAACATAGTGGAAGCCGGGACCCAGTCGGACCTTGAGAAGGAACACGTCCTCTCGACGCCGAGGATTGCGGGCCCTGGGTCAATCAGGGTTGCCCCCACATTCTACAGCTCCTGTATCTCCTCCTCCTCTTCAGCATCCATCTCTGAAATGACCACATCAGTCGCAAGCTGGAAGCACTGCAGCACTGTCTCGGCCAAGCGACAGCAGGCTGTGCTGAAGTTAATATGCTTAGGTGACAAACCACACAATGCTGAAGAGTTGTGGACAGCTCTGAAAGAGCAGGCAGATCTGTGACTGACACCGATGAACCTACAGCCAGGCATGGTGGTGTGTGACAATGGCCGGAACCTGGTGGCGGTTCTGAGTCGAGGCGAGCTCACACACGTGCCATGCCTGGCCCATGTGCTTAACCTCATGGTTAAGCGGTTTCTCAAAACCTACCCGGATCTGTCGCATCTTCTTGTCAAAGTACGCCGCCTGTGTGCCCATTTTAGAAAGTCAGCTACAGCTTCCGCCACCCTTGCCGTGCTTCAGCAGCGTTTGCAGCTTCCGGCTCATCGACTGGTGCGTGATGTCCCAATGCATTGGAACTCTACACTGCAGATGTTGGGAAGGATTTGTGAGCAGAAGAGGGCAGTTGTTGACTACCTGCATCAACAAGGCCGTCGGTATTGAGGTCAGACTCCACACATAAAACCTCAGGAGTGGACATGGATGTCAGACAACTGTACCATCCTCCAAAACTTTGAAGACTCCACACCAAGATGGTAAGCGGTGATGACACCATAATTAGCGTCACCATACCGCTTTTCTGCCTTCTGAAACACTCTCTGCTCTCAATTAAAGAGGATGCATTGCAGGCGGAGCACGATGGGATGGAGCAAGGAACCATACAGGATGATTAAACACAGCCCAGCCTCATCCCAACGCGGATTGGGTGACAATGAGGAAGAGGAGGAGGAGGAAGAACAGGAGCTAGTTTCCTGCACTATAGACAGCACCACCTGCACAACTGCCATACCGTCTGTTCAGCATGGATGACCTGAGGGCAGGGAGGTGGAGGATGAGGAGGAGAGCATGGTCAGTCATCCTCTTGGTGAGGACACGCAAGTCTTGCCTCTTTGCAGTCTGGCACACATGGCTGAGTTTATGTTACGCTGTCTTTCCCGTGACCCTCGCGTTGTCCAAATTTTGGGTGACAGTCATTACTGGTTGGTGATGCTTCTAGACCCATGCTACAGGGAGAACTTTATGTCTCTTATTCCTTTGCAGGACAGGCCTAATAAAATGGGGCAGTATGAGAAGGCCCTTGTTGTGGAATTAGTGAAAAAATTCCCATCTGAAAAAGCTGGCGGCAGAGGTCACAGTTCGTTGGACAACCAAGGAGTACAGGCGAGAGAGCCACAAATTCAATCCAGCAGAGACAGGGGAACACTGTCAAAGTTCTGGAACAGTTTTCTCAGCCCCTCCCATTGCACAGGCCCTGAGGCGGGGGGTACTTTCACAAGGAGGGAAAAGTTTCAGAAGATGGTGAGGGAGTACCTTGACAATGGTACGAACGTCCTCCGTGATTCCTCTGTGCCTTATAATTATTGGGTATCCAAGCTGGACACGTGGCATGAACTGTCTCTCTACGCCTTGGAGGTCCTGGCCTGCCCTGCTGCTAGCATTTTGTCAGAGCGGGTTTTTAGTGCCGCCGGTGGAATCATAACCGATAGGCGCATTCGCCTGTCAACTAAATATGCTGACAGGCTGACTCTTATAAAAATGAAGGGCTGGATTGGGCAAGACTTCTCAACACCACCGAATGATAGCAGCGTAACTCAAATACAGTGTCTTTTTTTTGGGATGTCTAACTCTATTCCCATGCACCTCTGTCTTCACACCCAGACATGGGTATACGCTTCCTGATTTTGTCTATTTGCTCTTGTCCTCCTCCTTCTCCGCATCCTCCACCACATCACCACCATATGTACCATATCAACATATCTACATCTCTTGCAAGAGACATTGGAGTTCTTCCAAATTTTTGGCAGCCGTTGCTTCACTGCATAGGCAAACACTATGGAAGACCCACTTCCTAATAATGGAAACATTGTTTTTAGCAGGCTCTCTGACCTCTATGACTCTTGCAAGGGGCATTGGAGCGCCTCCAAATTTTTGGCAGCTCTTGCAGTCACTGCATACGCAATAACAGTATAGGAGACCCAGTTGTTAATAATGGGAACAACAAAGAATAGCCGGCTGATGGCTCTCTAACCATAGCAAGGGCCAACTTCTGGTCCTTTAAACATAGTAAGGGCCGCTTGATGGCCCTATAAAACTAGGCTTTGTGACTTTCAAAGTCCCTCCATCATAAATGAAACAAATGTGTCTGATGATGTGTCACACACCACATGGCTAGATAAGGTTGTAAAATGTTAAAATGACATTTCCCAGTGAATGCATTTGTCTTAAAAAATAAAGCAAAAAAAAACAAAACACAGAAAGATCTTTCTTTAGTATAAAAACCAGAGTCGCAAATGTAACCTCAATGTAATCACATTGTTCAGCTCCTGCACCTCCTCCTCCAGTTTGGCCTCTCCAAAAGACCACATCAGTCACAAGCTGAAAGCACTGCAGCACCGCCTTGGCCAAGCGACAACAGGCTGTGCTGAAGATAACATGCTTATTGCTTAGATGACAAACCGCCCACCACTGCAGAGTTGTTGAAAGCTTTAACACAGCAGCCTGATCTGTGGCTCTCACCGCTGAACATACAGCCAGACATGGTCGTGTGTGACAATGGGCGTAACTTGGTGACGGAGAAATGACAACCGGAGTAGATACGGTTTCCCAAAAGTCAGTCCTTTCACCGAGCTAAAAAAATACGGCTTTGGTGAAATAAAACTCACCGACAAGCTGTGGACTGGCTCCGTACCGTACCTGGCCACATTCACTTGTCCATGAGTTTGTGGTTAGGCAGTCCTTCCCAGTAAATGCTCTGGGGAGGGCACAGGTAATGTTGTGAGACCCGTGCTTGTGGAAGGCAGAGACGACACTGGGAGACATAGCGGCGACTGGGGGACCGAGTATGGACACCCAGCCACCGCCATGAGGTTGTGGACAGCTTCCGCCTCCACTGGCCTAAAAGGCCACATTTCAAGTGCAAGCAGCTTTTGAGGACTTCCTGGGAGAAATGGCAGCTGGAGTAGATACGGTTTCACAAAAGTCAGTCCTTTCCCAAGTCTTTTCACCAAGCTAAAGAATATGGCTGTGGTGACATACAACTCTCAGAAAAAAAGCAGTGGACTGGCTCCGTACCGTCCCTGGCCACATTTACTTGACCACGTGTTTGTGGTTAGGCGGTCCTTCAAAGTAAGTGAACTAGGGAGGGCACGGGTAAGGTTGTGGGGCCCGTGCTTGTAGAAGGCTGAGACGACACGGGGAGACATAGTGGCAGCTGGGGACGAGTATGGAAGCCCGGCTGCCACCGCCATAAGGTTGTGGACAGCTTCCACCTCCACGAGCCTAAAAGGCAGTATAGTATTGCAGCCTGTGGCTGAGTGGGTGGCTGGCTGCATACTTGCGCTTGCATTCCAAGGAATGGGGTAGGGACAACTGAACGCTGCGCTGGGACAAGGACGTGGACGGTGATTGTTGCAAGTCTGCAAAGATAGAGGCATCTTTGCATGCGCCAAGGATCACTTGTGATGAGCACACTGTTAGGCATTGACCTGGGAGTCAGAGATACTTCCAGGGGTCTTCCCCATGCTGTTCCCAAGTCTTTTCAGCACTGTATACATGTGTTTGATTATGTGTCACACACCACATAGCCAGATAAGGTTGTAAAATGTTAAAATGACATTTCCCAGTGAATACATTTGTCTTGGTGTGGAGGAGCATTTTTGTTTTTGGTTATTTATTTTGCCTTATATACAAGTCATTACCATGGAAAGGATGTTCTTTAACATATTTCCCAGGAAAATCCATTTTGGTTTCGTTTTTACATGTTTTATTGTGAGTCCGTAAAAGTGTCATAATACCTCTGACAACATTATTGACCTGGGAGTCAGAGATGCTTCCAGGGGTCTTCCCCATGTCATTTGAGCACTGTTACCGTCTGCCCTCTGCAGATCGCTGGGGGGGAGCCGCCGGAAAAATGCTTGAGTTTCCCATAGACTTACATTGGGCTCGTTACTCGGACTGAGCACTTGAGCATTCCAATTTGCTCGACCCGAGCAACGAGTACCCGAGCATTTTTGTGCTCGCTCATCACTAGTTAGGAGACTCCATTCTCCTGATGTATGAGGCATCCAGAGGTGTCTACACCGTGTACCATTAGTACTTGCCAGTCCCTGCTCCTCGGCTGCTGCCAATACTTTTCTTTGTGTGGCTGCCTACATATAATTAACCTGTGAGTCAAGCATTTTTCTGTTCATGTGGTTGGGGGCCGCACAGAATGGCATTGTGGGTTGCATGTGGTCCCTGAGTTGGAGGTTGTGCACCCCTGATTTAGAACAAATATTGCAGTCAAATTGCTTTAACCCTCAGATAACGGAATTCTTAAAGGGGTGGCCAAGATTGGATAAATTATTGTTGACACGGTTTAGTCTGTTTTAAAAAATATAATAAAAAATACACAGCCTCTCCAATCACATTCAGCACCATGTTACCAATTGCATAATTATAATTAAAACATTTCAATTCAATGACTTTTCTGTTGTCTACAGGTATATTTAGATTTAATCTGGCCTGACGATCAATTGGGTATTGTCACCACTGGGACAAAGTTGTAAACAGACACACATTTCAATGCTGTCTACATGTTTAATTACTGATTTCAATGAAAAGAATAGCTGACCACCATTTAATAAATGTTTTGGCTCTCCATTTTGGCTCAAACTTGCAATTACCCTTTGCATTTATTGTTCAAGTACGCATCTGACCACTCTATGAGCCAAAATTGATAAAGTTGAGCTGAACTTTTTCTGGTCATATATCAGCTGAGAGGAGATCAGAAGAAGGAAAGTCAAGAGCTCTCTTTGGATTCTAAGTTGACTCATTCTGCAGCCAGCAACAGACAATGCAACACAGAGTCTATAAAATGCAAATAGTACAGATTTTTAATGAAACAATTGCAAGAACGATTTTTAGTCATACAATACATGCCTTTAAGTTAAAGGAAATAGCCCCCAAATGTTCAAATCCTTTCAATACTTACTGTTAATTAATTTTTTTCCAAGTAGCAAACTCTTGCCTAATAGGTCTCCTGTACATGCTGTAGGTGTGTGAAGAATATTTATTTTGTTACTTTAACTGTTGCTGGAAGTACCACACAAAAATAAAGCCAGGCTTAACAACAGGATTTTTTCTTACACATACAGTAGTTGCAGCGCAGAGGGGAAAACTGTTCAGCAATGAAAAGCATCCTGGAAAATTATTCTCCGAGGTGAATCAGGGTTCCAGAGGAACCATATTTTTGCACATATTACACATTAAAAAGTCTACAAAATATGGAAACTGACAACGGATGCTTCTTTAATGTAATATTCAATGGCATACTGTTACTTGCACAACAATCAGCATATGGCTGTGTTCAGGTTCACATAGCACAGTTTATTCTTATAGTCCCATTGGATTCCAGAAGTTGAAATTGCACCCTTAATTTTTGCAGAGAATTGGATAACGCTGAGAGCATTGTGCTGTGATCCATGTTGAAGATATAAATTAATTGTAAGCAGTTATGTTTCAGTAAAGAATAATACAATTACATTATATCTTCATTATGTGATCCAGATGTTTTTATGTCTACTAATTATACTAAAATTAAAACTGTATATATTTTTAGCTTTACTAGGCCAACTGTCCATAAGTCACACGGTCTAGATGCATACTGTAGGTCTCTGGTTAGAGCTATATGCTTAGTCTGGAACAAGTGCAAATTTGAATGGATACATTCTATTAAATGTGGTTGTAACGGGGGCCAGGGTGGTAGTCGGTGGCGAGTGGCATGTCAGTTTCAGTGTTTGGATCTTCACCCTGGCCCGCTACAGACAATGGGGACTCTGAGAATCCCTGGGTGTGTGTGTGCTGTGGTGATTCTGTGGAAGGAGCCTCCAGGGCTGGTGTCAGCACCCGGCGCACCCGGGCAAGTGTCGGGGCCCTGAGCAGGCGGGGGGCCCACTCACGGCAGGCACCCCTGCACGCGATAGGACCCATGAGCGGTGGAGAGCAGTGTCAGCTTCTGCTCCCCCCGCTTGCTCAGGGCCCCGGCAGCTGGCGATACAATACTTACCTCTCCCCGTGCCTCCGCAGCAGGTCTGATGTCTTCCGCGTCTTCTGACTGTGACGTCTCAGGTCAGAGGGCGCGGTGACATCTTTCCACCGTGCTGTCTCCTGAGCCGTCACAGCGCAGAGCGGGAACACACCGGCGCGGGTGAGGAGTCCGGAGCAGCGGCAGCAGGTGATAAGTGAGGCGAGTATTTGATTTTTTTTTTTTTAATGTATGGAGGCATGGGGCATTATATGGAAGGGGGGTGTGTGTGACATCCAGCATGGGGCATTATATGGAAGGGTGTGTGTGTGACATCCTGCATGAGGCATTATATGGAAGGAGGGGGGTGTGTGACATCCTGCATGGGTCATTATATGGAAGGGGGGGTGTGACATCCTGCATGGAGCATTATATGGAAGGGAGGGGTGTGTGACATCCTGCATGGGGCATTATATGGAGGGGGGTGTGTGACATCCTGCATGGGGCATTATATGGAAGGGGGGGTAACATCCTGCATGGGGTATTATAAGGGGGGGTGTTACATCCTGCATGGGGCATTATAAGGGGGGTGACAGCCTGCATGGGGCATTATAAGGGGGGAACAGCCTGCATGGGGCATTATAAGGGACGACAGCCTGCGTGGGGCATTATGTGGGGGGGGACAAAGCAAAGCCTGCATGGAGCGTTATATGGGGGCCAGTATTATGTATGGAGCATTATATGGGGTCCAGTATCCTGTATGGAGCATTATATGGGGGCCAGTATCCTGTATGGAGCATTATATGGGGGCCAGTATCCTGTATGGAGCATTTTATGGGGGCCAGTATTCTGTATGGACCATTTTATGGGGGGTCAGTATTCTGTATGGAGCGATTCGCCGGTTTCTGAGCTATTGTGGAATTTACAATAGATATCGGTCATGTAATGTAAGAAGTGAAATCTTTGGCATTGTACTATATATATATATATTTCTCTGCGGTATCTGTGCATCATGAATCATGGTATGTATTAAAGGGGCCCACTGAGACTCTTTCGCCCAGGGCCCACAAAAACCTGGAGCCGGCCCTGCCTGTATCCTATATGGAGCATTTTATGGGGGCCAGTGTTCTGTATGGAGCATTTTATGGGGGCTAGTATTCTGTATGGAGCGATTCGCCGGTTTCTGAGCTATTGGGGAATTTACAATAGATATCGGTCATGTAATGTAAGAAGTGAAATCTTTGGCATTGTACTACATATATATTTCTTTGCGGTATCTGTGCATCATGAATCGTGGTATGTGTTAAAAGGGCCTACTGAGACTCTTTCGCCCAGGGCCCACAAAAACCTGGAGCCGGCCCTAGAAGCCTCAATACTCACTTCTAACCCGCCGTCCAGGGTGTCGACTCTTTCAGCCTTCAGAAGGAGGAGACCGGACAGTTTGATAAAAACCCCAGTCCATTTTACTTGTCAAACAATCAGCATACAAAGGATAGCAGGAATTACACTTATTCACTTCTGCACCAAACAGAGTCACGTTCTTGGCAGTTACTGACGATGGCACAATACTTGTGGCAAACGTTACTGGAAATTCACAGATCAGGCAGAGGACCTCCATATTACTAATGCAGCACCACCCGGGTCGATGTGTTTCTCCATGGAACTGCACTCAGACCAATCTTTCCACGGGAAAAGAAGTAAGGGAGATTCTCCCACTATCTTCTTCCTATTCATGCCCAGACCCCGCTGTCTCCGTCTATCTGACTGCAGCTCTTGGGCCTCGCCAGCACCAGAGTCGTTCCCACTACCTCTCTTAGAAAGGTTCCTTAAACGCCTCTTCTCACTGTAGATCCCCAACTTACCTGTGTCCGGGAGAACATTGTCGCACTGTAGTTTTGCTGAGAACACTTGCTTCATTTTAACACTGACTCCCACACACACTCTTCTGTTGTACTTGTCACTGTGTCCTCCTGACACATCTCCACTCTTCGCTGTCCCTGAACAACTAACTAAGATGGCAGAAACTAACCTCCCAGAGATCCCTCAGTTCCCCCTTTTCACCGAGGGCAGCCCATCCTAGGTTAACCTGTGTCACCCAGAAGAATATAGGGGACTCGGTACCCAGGCCTTTTAGCTTGTTTAGGAGGTCACGGCAGTCGGCTCCCGGGCCCGTACTCTGGGTCTCTCTTTAAAAAGTGGTTTTAGTGTACAGTTTGTCTCATGATGCCACCTGTGGTTTCCGGTAATGGTTATCGGTGCTGGTGCAGACCTCTGGGGCTGATGGGATGGCAGCTGGGATGTTCCTGCTCCCCACAGGCGGAGCAGGCCCCCGGGGCAGTGTAGGTTCAGATGGTGGTGATGCTGGGGCTTGTAGTGCAGGAGAGATGGTGCAGCTGGAGTAACTGAGAGAGACAGGGGATTCACTTCAGTACCTTTACTGGGGCAGATGTCAGGTACGGTCCAGGGTACTCGGTAGGAAGGGTGCACTTCAGGTGCAGGTATAAGGCCTCCTGGTCCAGTCTCCCTCTCTCTAAGCTCCTGGCCAGCCTGCAATTGGGCCTAGGTTGTTACAACTCTCCTGTTAGGTTTTTTCTATCTTGCTGGTCACATGACCTTGTTTGCCTATTTATTCCTGCTCCGCCCTCCTAGCCTTGCTGGACTTCATTATAAGTTCTACTCTTAAGTAAGCCTGGTGCTTAGTTACCTTTCTCAGTCAGTTTAGCTTGGTCTTCGGACCTTTATGTTCTATGTTGCGTGTTTGTCTTTTACTGCTACAATTTCTGCTAGGAGGTGCCCAACTTTATCCCAGTCCCTAGTTCTTGTAGGGATCCCTCCCTTGCATCTATAGGTCTTCGTACAGACTAGCCGAGGACTTTAGCGGGTCTGATCGCAGGATCAGGTTCCCCGTTACATCGTAGGGATCTAGCTTAGTTCTATTGTAGGGACAGATCTCCTTTCTTTCCTTAGTGCTTGTAGCAGATCATAACAGTAAGTCCAGCCCAAAAATATCTCTAAGGAAAGACTTCCAGTTTCCATCATGGTGTCGGTTCAGGATTTGGCTCAACGCCTGCAGGGACTCTCTCTGGAGGTGGCCGAGCTCCAACAACACGTGAGTAGCGGTTCTGGAGCACATTTTGCGGAGCCAAAGGTACGTTTGCCTGATTTATTCTTTGGTGATCAACAGGAATTTTTTTCCTTTAAAAATGCTTGTTTATTGTATTTTCGTTTGAAACCCAGATCCTCTGGTGATGAATCACAGCGCATAGGGTTCATAATGTCACTTTTGCGCAAAGAACCTCAGGGATGGGCCTTTTCTCTCCAACCTAGTGATCCATGCTTTAGATCAGTGGATAGTTTTTTTTTCTGCTTTGGGTTTGTTGTATGATGATCCTGATCGTGTCTCATCAGCTGAGACTGAATTGAGACGTTTGAGGCAGGGATCAGGTAATGTGGAAAAATATTGTTCTCACTTCCGTCGGTGGTCTGCCCAGGTGGGGTGGAACGATTCAGCTTTGAAAAGTTTGTTTCTTGCTGGGCTAGGTGAAAGGGTTAAGGATTTGCTGATTGCTTATCCCACACCTGGAAACTTGCAGGAGGCTATGCAATTAGCTATACGGGTGGACAGGAGACTGCGTGCAAGGGTTAATGAAAGTAAATCCTCTGCCATATCAGCTCCGAGTCTTGAGAGGGTCTGTACTGACATTGGAGAGCCGATGGAGATTGGGGCGATGGCACCCCGCTCTCAGGAAAAAGACCGCAGATCTTCTGAAGGTTTGTGCTTTTATTGCGGGAAATCTGACCATTTTATTAAGAACTGTGTGCTTCGTATGAACAAAGAAAAAAAAAAGGTCAGTTACGCCCGTATTACCTGTTTAAATTCTAAGGGGGTATTTCTTTCTGCTACTACTGCTGCTCAGGAAGAATTAATTGAATTTCGGATATTTGTGGATTGTGGTTCTACTCTGAATGTGATTGATGGGGGATTCTTGGAAAAACTTAAATTAAAACCCAAACCTTTGTCATCCCCTATTGCTGTGGTTTCTGTCGATGGCTCCCCCTTGAAGAGTATTACTCACAAGGTCTGTGAATTTCCCCTCACTATTAATGGTATTCACCAAGAAAATTTGGATTTGGTGGTATTAAATAATTTGCCTTCTCCAGTAATTTTGGGGTTACCCTGGTTAAAATTGCACAATCCTGTACTGGATTGGTCTACCAATGAAATTAAGTCCTGGAGCCCTAAGTGTTATGACAAGTGTTGTAACAGACATATTGCTGCGGTGGAAAAAGGGGAATTACCTGTACCTATTCAGGATTTTTGGAGAGTTTTTTCTGAGGAGGAGTCACAAATATTGCTTCCCCATAGAGACTATGATTGTACCATTGAATTTGTCCCTGGAGCGACTCTTCCTAAAAGTCGTTTATTTAATCTTACTATTCCTGAGAGAAAGGCTTTGGAGGAATACATACAGACAAGCTTGGCCGCCGGTCACATTAGGCCTTCCAAGTCTCCTGTGGCTGTTGGATTTTTTTTTTGTTAAAAAAAAGGACGGTGGTTTACGTCCTTGTCTGGATTTTCGTGAGATTAATAAAATTACTGTACGCAATCCCACTGCCATTGATTTCTGATTTGTTTAACCAGTTAGTGGGGGCCAAGTGGTTCTCTAAAATTGATCTCCGGGGGGCATACAATTTGTTGCGCATGAAGGAGGGTGATGAATGGAAGACTGCTTTTAACACTCCTGTGGGTCATTTTGAGAACCTGGTTATGCCTTTTGGTCTTACCAATGCTCCAGCAATTTTTCAGAATCTTATTAATGACATCCTTAGACCTTTGATCGGCAAAAATGTGGTTGTGTATTTGGATGACATTTTGATTTATTCGCCTGATCTGGAGTCTCATTGGCGGAGCGTACGTGAGGTATTACAGTTATTAATTGACAATTCGCTTTTTGCTAAGCTGGAGAAATGTGAGTTTGCTGTACAGAGAATTAGTTTTTTGGGCTACATTATCTCCAGCGAGGGCTTTGAGATGGACCCTGTGAAGGTTCAGGCGGTTCAGGAATGGCCTAGGCCTATTGGTTTGAAATCGATACATAGGTTTTTGGGTTTCGCCAATTATTACAGAAAATTCATTAAAAAATTTTCTATTATTGTCAAACCACTGACCGATCTCACTAGGAAAGGTGCTAATGCGGTTCAGTGGACTACTGAGGCCATTGAAGCTTTTGTGTTTCTAAAGGAGAGGTTCAGCTCTGCTCCCATCCTTATGCAGCCTGATGTGACTAAGCCGTTTTTGGTTGAGGTTGATGCTTCTTCGGTGGGGGTCGGTGCGGAGTTGTCTCAGAAAAACAAGGATGGAGTACATCCCTGTGCTTTTTTTTCAAAAAAATTTTCTGAGACTGAACTTAATTACGATATTGGTAATCGGGAATTGCTGGCTATTAAACTCGCATTTGAACACTGGCGTCATTTCTTGGAAGGTGCTGAATTTCCCATTCAGGTTTTCACTGATCATAAAAATCTGATCTATCTTGATGCTGCCAAGCGCTTGAATGCCCGTCAGGCTAGGTGGGCACTTTTTTTCTCGCGGTTTAATTTTTCTGTTACTTACATCCCGGGTACCAAGAATGTTAAAGCTGATGCTTTGTATCGCAGCTTTTCTCCCATGGTCGGTGCTGAGGAGGAGGGGAGCATTTTACAAGAAGGTGTTGTGATTGCTGCATTCGACTCCGTCTTGGAAGATGAGATTCTTAAAGCACAGGAGAATGCCCCATCTAACATTCCCCATGGGAGGTTGTTTGTGCCTAGGACCTTTAGGAGAGATTTGTTTGTTGAGTGTCATGAGTCTCGGTTGGCAGGTCATCCAGGAATCTCTGAGACTAAGAGACTTGTGGGTCGCAGTTTTTGGTGGCCTGGATGGCAGAAGGAAGTCATTAAGTGGGTGCGTCAATGTACGGTGTGTGCTGGATCTTCACATACTCCTGCAGCGGGGTTGCTTTGCCCTCTGGAGGTTCCTAGTGCACCTTGAACACATCTGGCTATGGACTTTATTACTGACCTTCCCCCCTCTGAGGGTTTCACAGTCATCTGGGTGGTCGTGGACCGTTTTAGCAAGATGTGTCACTTGGTTCCTTTCATCAAACTGCCCTGCGCTAAGACACTCGCTAAGGCCTTTGTCAAGGAAATTGTCAGACTACATGGCGTTCCTACTGACATTGTTTCGGATAGGGGACCTCAGTTCGTGGCTCGTTTTTGGCATGCTTTTTGTGACAGGTTGGGAGTTCATTTGTCGTTTTCATCCGGATATCATCCTGAGTCTAATGGCCAGACAGAAAGGAAGAATCAGGATGTTGAGCAGTTCTTGCGTTGTTTTGTGGCAGACAATCAGGAGGGGTGGTCTGAGTTTGTGCCACTTGCTGAGTTTGCTCTTAACAACCATACATCCTCTTCTGCTGGTTGTTCGCCTTTTTTTTGTTGTTCTGGGAGACATCCGTCTTTTGGGTAATTCTCCAAATTGGTATCGGCTGTGCCTGAGGAGGAGAGTTTTTCCGGTGACTTGGAGAGAGTTTGGACGGATGTGCGTGGTAATCTTCAGGAGGCTAACAAAAAATCTAAGAGGTACTTTGATAGGAAACGGCAAGAGGTTTTGTTTGCTATTGGTGACATGGTTTGGTTGTCTTCTAAGAATCTGCGGTTGAGGATTCCTTCTAAAAAATTGGGTCCCAAGTTTGTAGGGCCTTTTAAGGTGCTTCAGGTAGTTAACCAATCTGCTGTTAGGTTGGAGGTTCCTACCTCCTGGAAGATTAATCCGGTGTTTCTTGTTTCTCTGTTGAAAAGAGCTTATGTGTCGGATGGAGATGTCTCTGCCACTGTTCCTCCGGTGGTGGAGGACGGGGAATACGAAATTTCCCGCATCCTAAATTCTAGACGGTATAGGGGGAGTTTGCAGTATCTCGTCGCTTGGAAGGGTTTCAGACCCGAGGATAACTCATGGGTGAGGTCGGATGATGTTTCTGCTTCCAGACTTGTCAGAGCGTTTCACAAGAGGTTTCCTGATAAGCCTGGGTCTAGGGGATCCGGAGGATCCTCATAGAAGAGGGGGTACTGTTAGAACTCTCCTGTTAGGTTTTTTCTATCTTGCTGGTCACATGACCTTGTTTGCCTATTTATTCCTGCTCCGCCCTCCTTGCCTTGCTGGACTTCATTGTAATTTCTACTGTTAAGTTAGCCTGGTGCTTAGTTACCTTTCTCAGTCAGTTTAGCTTGGTCTTCGGACCTTTATATTCTATGTTGTGTGTTTGTCTTTTACTGCTACAATTTCTGCTAGGAGGTGCCCAACTTTATCTCAGTCCCTAGTTCTTGTAGGGATCCCTCCCTTGCATCTATAGGTCTTCGTACAGACTAGCCGAGGACTTTAGCGGGTCTGATCACAGGATCAGGTTCCCCGTTACATCGTAGGGATCTAGCTTAGTTCTATTGTAAGGACAGATCTCCTTTCTTTCCTTAGTGCTTGTAGCAGATCATAACATAGGTTCTGTGTCGTGCTGTTCCTTCACCTGTCGCTTGGTAGTAGGACATTTCTCTGGCAACCACTATCCCTGGATGCCGGGGCCTTCGTGGTTCCTAGTCCTGTCAAAGGTTTAGCGTCAGGTCAACCAGAGACTTGTAGTCCTCCTGGTATGCCGGTGATCCCTACTGGGTATAAAAGACCATGGGGCCCAAACCCGGTGTCCGGTTTGTGTCTTGGGGTGCGCCTATGATGCTCCTCTGCCCCCTCAACTCCTCTCTCCTCTCCTCTTTACCTCCGGCCACACTCGGGGCCCTCAATACAGCAGCAGACATGCTGCGTCTTCACTGCTCTCAGTGGCAGCACACTCTCAGACTTCCTCTGACTGAACTGCCTGGCTCCAACTTCCATATATATATCCCTAACAGGGCTCCCTCTGGTGGTATGAGGTGGAAGGGTGGAGGTGTCTGAATGTAATGAGGGCCTCTTGTGGAGAAGTCCATCCATGCACCCTTTTGGGTCCTGTGGTACCTGTGAACAGCAGGGTGCCACAAACCCTCTATGTGCCCCCAACTACCATGAGAGTAAGATAATACAAGTATAAACCTTGGCTGCCATCTAATGGCTGTACCTGAAAACAACAGTTTTTTTCAGATGACTAAAGCATACACAGTTATTAAAAAAGTACAGTTCTATAGGGGTGTGGAGTAGACAATCTCCCCACACCCCTTACATTCTATTAAATGTGGTTATTATACGTACATGCCCACACACCTTTGCCCCCACTTTCCTTACATGAGTGATATTCACGAATTGATGTATATTCCAGCAGGGTAAATCATCCAAACTTGTGACATATTAGTAGACTTCATTTGTACATATAGTTCCTTAGAAGATGAAATTACTAGCAACAGTTGTACTGCCCACAACCTCAAAATATGTACTGCTCATAATCTCAATCAGTAATGCCTTGTTTAATTTTCTCCTCAACATCTCAACCATGTAAACTTTTTTTTCATGCCTAGGACATGAAACCTTCGGAAATCCAAAGTACAAAAACATTTCTGTCTTTCACTTTATCTTTGGTATCCTCAATCACTTTCATGCCCTATTTCATACAATGAAGCTTTCGCTTCTTCTCAAGCTGCAGTGTCCCATTTCTAATTTGAGGAGTCAATTTCTTTCAAATGCTATTGTGTCACCCCAGGCCTGGATGCCACAAATAATAAAGGCTGTGTCTGAGAGCAGGAGGGAGGTTCCCTGGTTAGGGACAATTAGCATACAGCACCTCCTGTCCCAGGCCAGTAGGGGGAGCAGGCTGCCCCTATAAAAGCTGGAACTGGGGGCAGGGTTAGGGAGAACTGGATGACCTAGCTCAGGAGTGAGACTAGTCCCAGAGAAGGAGGGACAGTTCAGTTGTAGCTGAGGAGGTCGTGAGGCAGTGGAGGAACTGCTAGCCAGGGATGTATGGCGCCGAGAGCCTGTCCTGGCAGAAGGGGAGAATAATCTACCGGACATTGGGCTCCGAGGCTGTAAAGACTCTAAGTCCAGCAGCAGAGAACCAATCCGTGAGGGATTTCATGTCCTTTGGCCTAAAAAGCCCAGAGGCTCCGCCACCACAGAAGGGACCAGCAAAGCAAAGAGAGGCCAGAGGTAAAAGGAGCCCAAGTTGCAAGCCATACGGGTGAGAATACACGGCACACTCAGGGACGTGGGCTATTTTACCACTAAAGGGGGAAATAGTCAGAAAGAGCTTAGAGAGCACGGTAGACCTACACCCTCACCCTGACCAGAGGGGCGTCCCGAGTGTTCTCAGACATCCAGGCCCCCTCCTAGCCGGTACTGTTGTTTGGTCATTATCATCTGTTATAATAAAGACCCTGAACTGTTTAAGCGGACTTTGCATTCTGACCCTCGCGGACGGAACTATCACCCCCAACATCCACCTACACTACCCTGGGGCTACACTCCTCCCGTGGGGAGTTATTCTACCTCTGTGCTGCACACCAACACCAGCCCCAGTGGCCTGCCCTGCAGCGGCGGTTATCCCTGACCGCAATCCATGGGTGACGTAGTCGGACATTCAAAACACTAATAAATAGACCGCCACAATTTGGTCTGACCACCCTGAGCCACGGGATCGGGTTGCCACTACTACCCCCAGCATCGTACAGAAGCCCGGTTCCGGGTACCCCACGGCCCAGGGGGCGAGTCACTATTAATAAATAAATTATGGATTTTCCAAGTTTTTAAGGAGCCGTCAGGATCATTTCAGATGATAGAGAATATGGCAACAGTTTTTCTTCCTATTAGGTGTACAGTGGTGTGAAAAAGTGTTTGCTCCCGTTCTGATTTCTTATTCTTTTGTATGCTTGTCACACTTAAATGTTTCAGATCACAAAAAAAATTTAAATATTAGACAAAGAAAACACAAGTAAGCACAAAATGCAGTTTTTAAATGAAGGTCTTTATTATTAAGAGAAAAAGAAATCCAAACTTACAGGGCTCTTTGTGAAAAAGTAATTGCCCCCTAAACCTAATAACTGGTTGGGCCACCCTTAGCAGCAACAACTGCAATCCAGAATTTCCGATAACTGTCAATCAGTCATGGACTCATTGACAGTTCTGGCGTAATTTTGACATGCTCTGGAGTAATATTGGCCCACTCATGTTTGCAAATTGTTGTAATTCAGCCACATTGGAGGGTTTCCGAGCATGAGCCGTCTTTTTAAGATCATGCCACAGCATCTCAATCGGAATAAGGTCAGGACTTTGACTAGGCCACTCCAAAGTCTTAATTTTGTTTTTCTTAAGCCATTCAGAGGTGGACTTGTGGGTGAGTTTTGGGTCATTGTCCTGCTGCATAACCCAAGTGCGCTTCAGCTTGAGGTCAAGAACAGATGGCCAGACATTCTCCTTTAGGATTTTTTGGTAGACATGGTTCCATTTACCACAGCAAGTCTTCCAGGTCCTGAAGGAGCAAAACAGCACATATTTTGCAGTTGGTATGATGCTCCTTTTCTAAAATGCTGTGTTACTTCTACGCCTGATGTAATGGGACATGCACCTTCCAAAAAGTTCAACTTTTCTTTCGTCAGTCCACAGAGTATTCTCCCAGAAGTATTGGCGATCATCAAGATGTTTTCTGGCAAAAGTGAGACAAGCCTTTATGTTCTTTTTGCTCAGCAGTGGTTTTTGTCTTGGAACTGAGGCAAATGAGGCCTACAGTTCTTTGGATGTTGTAGTGGGGTCTTTTCTGATCTCTTGGATGAGTCGCTCTTGGGGTAATTTTGGTCGGCTGGGCACTCCTGGGAAGGTTCACCAGTGTTCCATATTTTCGCCATTTGTAGATAATGGCTCTCACTGTGGTTCGCTGGAGTCCCAAAGCATTATAAATGGCTTTATAACCTTTTCCAGACTGAGAGATCTAAATTACTTTGTTTCTCATTTGTTCCTGAATTTCTTTGGATCACAGCATCATGTCTAGCTTTTGTGGATCTTTTGATCTACTTCACTTTGTCAGTCAGGTCCTATTTAAGTTATTTATTGATTGAGAACAGGTGTAGCAATAATCAGGCTTGTGTGTGGCTAGGGAAATTTAACTTAGCTTCCCAAAGATGTGATAAACCACAGTTAATTTATGTTTTAAGGGGAGAGGGGGCAATCACTTTTTCACACAGGGCCCTGTAGGTTTGGATTTCTTTTTCCCTTAATAATAAAGACCTTCATTTAAAAACTGCATCTTGTGTTTACTTGTGTTATCTTTGTCTAATATTTACATTTGTTTTATGATCCGAAACATTTAAGTGTGACAAACATGCAAAAGAATAAGAAATCAGGAAGGGGGCAAACAGTTTTTCATACCACTGTATGTTTCAATGGCAATTTTTTATAAAAAATAAGAATATTCAGATGAATTAAAGTTATAAAATTCACAGAGTCCTGTCTCCTCTCTCTTAAATAATTAAATTAATGTCTTACTACTGAGTCTGTGAAACTATAGACAGTTTATCTATGGACCTTTCTAGATCTTTCACTCTTTTCCAGACGTTCTTTCCTTGATCTTTTTTTCATTAAACTTAGTCTTACAGCTGTGTTTCCCTTTACGGTATGTTTTGCCCTTCTTATAAGCTTGTTTGATGCAGCCCTAATTTGGCTTCCATAGTATTTATTGACAATGTCATGCATTGGCTAATTATTCACTGGGCCCTCCTCAAGATAGATAGATTGATAGATATGAAGAAGGCAGGTATTTAGATATGGTAGATAGTTAAATATGAGGAAGAGACTAGAGAAATATGAGAGATAGATAGATACTGTAGATAGATAGATAGATAGATAGATAGATAGATAGATAGATAGATAGATAGATTGTACATGAGGAATTATTTTCTCTTCAGACCATAGATACGAGGTTGACAATAGAGAAACATGAAGCAGATAATAAAGAAATATGAGGTAGGTAGATAGATTAGGTAGATGGATAGATAGTATGCAAAATATTGGAGATGGTCAAAGAAAAAAATAAATTATACTTTACTTTTGGGCTTTGGAGTGCTGTCACTTTTCATAGCTGGCATTCCCACACACAGAATGATACATCCACAGTGAATTCCCCCCCAAACAGTCCTCCCCCCATATACACAGTATGATGCTCATATAATAACCCTGCACACATTATGATGTCGATAATGTGTATGAATTGTAAAGCGCTGAGGAATATGTTGGCGCTATATGTGGCACCCCAGGGGTCTGGTTTTCCACAGTAATGTAATGTTATGTCTGAGAGCAGGTGGGAGGTCCTTTGGTCAGGGATCCTGTGCATGCCACACCTCCTGCCCAGTCTTGGGAGGGGAAGAACTTCCCCTGTATAAACCCGGGGCTGAGGCAGGGTGAGTCAGACAAGGAGAGTGGAGACAAGAAGCAGCATAGGAAACAGCAGAGTTACAAGGAGTCAGGGGCTGGCAGCTACAGAGCTCGCCCTGACTAAGAAGATTCTTTACCGGACCCGGAGTCCGAGGCTGTGGGGACTAACTCCTACCCAGCAGCAGAATCCGTCAGGCAGGGGATTTCAGGTCCTCTGGCCCAGAAGCCCGAAGGCACGGTCACACGCGTGGGACCAGCACCGCCATCGTGGAGCGGAAGCCATTAGAAGGCCCCGAGTCACCGGCCATACGGGTGAGCACCACACGGTACACTCAGGGACGTGGGCTACTTACATCAGCTTCTAGCAAGGTAGCCAGAAGAGTACAGTCAGTTTGGGAGGCCTACAACTACGCCTGGCCAGGGGAGATCCCATCTGCTCAAAGACTGACCAGGCCCCGTTTGCTAGCAAGTACTCCGGGAGGGTCTGTCGTTGTTACCAGTAAAGACCCTGAACTACACCGTACCGTCTCTGAGTGGTTCCTGCTACCCCCATCATCCACGTCGGCTGCCCTGAGGCCATACCCCTCCCGTTGGGGGTTATACTATCACGCTGCACAATCCTACCACCGGCCTCAGCGGTCTGCCCTGCAGCAGCAGCTTCCTGGCTGCACTCAACGGGTGGCGTAGTCATCAACCATCTACTGCTAGTACATCGCCGCTCAGTTTGACTCCCTGGGCACGGACCGGGTCGCCGCCACGAGACTACAACCCTCAAGAGATCCGGCTCCGGGTAAGCTCCCGCGTGCGCATCGCAGCGCGACACAGGCCCAGGGGCGCGTCAACTTTGGCGTAGTCGGCAGGATTTCGTGCCCGCAACCACCGGGTACTGCGTGCCTGAAAAGCAAAGACTGTTCAAACTTACCAGTGGTGAAGGTTTCCCGCCATCCGGCGCCATCTTCTACCTTCTTCCCGCCATCCGCGAAGTTTTCCCGCCATCCGGCGCCATCTTCGACCTTCTTCCCGCCATCCGTGGAGTTTTCCCGCCATTGGACGCCATCTTGAGGACGCCGCGCGGGAAGAAGAGGGGCGTGGACTCCGAAAGCGCGCGAGAACTGAAGCCCCGCCTCACGTCCGGACGTTGCGTAAGGTCCTGGAAGGAGCCCAGCAGACGCCGACGTCACAGGAGCGCGACGGAAGGTCCTCAACCCTGACGATCCACTGCGGAGCCGCGGCCTACGGAAGAGGATCATCGCAAGGTAGGCCACGGTCCACTAGGGGGGAGGAAGATGTCGGATACGGAGGAGAGCTTCACTGCCTCAACCCCCGCCAGCGCTACCGCTGCTGCAGTTATGCCCTTCACCATGCCCTATATCCCGGGAGCAGCTTGGCTACCCCAGTACTCAGGGGAGTCACATACCCTGCATGACTTTAGAGAAAAGCTGGATAGCCTCTTCCAGGTGTACCCCCTCACAGAAGAGCAAAAAGTGAGCATCCTGGTGGCCCAACTAACCGGGGCAGCCAAAAGGGAAGTAAAATCCTGGCCACCTGGGAGGAAGACTGTCGCAGGGATACTAACCCGGCTGAAGGACACCTTTGATACCCGCACCTCAGCCGAGATTAAGCTTAGATTCTACGGGTGCAAGCAGCGAGCGCATGAGAGTATAAGGGACTATGCACTAAACCTACAAGAGGCCCTGAGGGCCATAAAGCAGACCGACCCTGATGGGGTGGGAAACGAGGACAGGCTATTGACTGAACAATTTATAGAGGGTTTATATTGCAATGCCCACCGAACCCAGTTGCGGGCAATGGCCTTACAGGATCCCCATCTGGACTTTGCACAGTTCAAGGATAGAGCTATCCGGGTGCTCCGAGAACCAGCACCGGGTGGCGTTGTTACCCACAGGCGCCCAGCTATCACTTACCACCAGGAGTCGGCGCCCTTGTCGGCAGGGCCTGTGGGAGCTGATGCGCAGGCATTGGACAATGACCCGGCTCCAGACCTACGCCTTCAGGTCCAAGAGCTAGCTAAGAGCGTTGCTGCGCTAACCCGAACTGTGCAGTCTTTACAGGTTTCCACCCCAGGGAAGATCCAGCTGGCATCCGGACCAGAGGACATCCCGTGGCGTCGACCAAGGAGGACCCCACCGGCCAGAGGAAGACCCAGTGACCGATACAGCGAGGACGGACGACCCATCTGCCGCCGCTGCAATCAACCCGGACATATGGAAAGGTACTGTTCTTTAAACGGGCACAACCTGGGGTAGAGGGCCAACCCCCAGGAAAAAGATCACCAGGCCCATCGAACTGGCGCGACAGATATGTGGGAGGACGTCCAGTCTTGCCTGTGGTACTGGATGGCATTCCCATGAGTGCCCTACTGGATACCGGGTCACAGGTCACCACCATCCCGTACGTGCTCTTCAAGCAGTACTGGAATGACTCGGATATTACCCGCTACCCTGACGACGACTTGAGTATCATCGCCAGCAATGGCCAGCCCGTGCCACAGATCGGATTTAAAGAGGTGACCCTCAAAATCGGTAGAGTCGAACTGGCCGCACAGGGACTGATCATTGTAGATATTGATAAACATGAGAGTCACCCAAAAATAACTCTAGGAACTAACGTAATTGAAAATTGTCTTGCAGAGGTGATTTTCCTTTTACAGCAGGTTGCCAAGAACGCCAGCTCCGGCGAGCAGCGGGTGCTCCAGAAAGAGATCCGGGCACTGATGCAACGGCAACAAGTGGAACTCTCCGGCGGTGAGATTGGTAGCGTAAGAATGTGTGACCCTTTTCCTATTGCCATGCCCCCAAAAAGTGAAATGATGATTTGGTGCCGGGCAGCTATTGGTCTGAGAGGTAGAGATTGCCAGGCAATGGTAGAACCAGTTTACTCAGACAGTAGGCCCACCATTTTGACAGCACGGGGGGTGGTCAATGTACGCCATGGGAGGGTGCCCATTCGCATAATAAATATCGGGGAGAGGGAAGTGTACCTGCCCCGGTATGCCACGCTAGCCAAATTATATACCACTAATCAAAATTCTATACAATCTGTGGAACCCTTGCCTCCATCTCACCCGGAGGAAGGTAACGGCTCTAAGAAAGACATGGAGGACTGGTGTCAGCAACTACATTTGGGTACTGATTCCACTCCCTCACATCAGAAACAAGGAGTCTATCGGGTGGTTCAAGAGTATGAGAGAGTGTTTAGTAAACACCCGTTAGACTTCGGGCGAGTCAAGGGGGTAGAACACCGCATCCCCACGGGAGATCATCCTCCCATAAAAGAGAGGTATCGACCCGTACCCCCTGCACATTACCAACACGCCAAGGGGATGCTTAGAGACATGAAGGAGGCTGGGGTAATCCGGGATAGCTGTAGCCCCTGGGCAGCCCCACTAGTTTTAGTCAAAAAGAAAGACAACACCATGAGGATGTGTGTAGATTACCGGAAAATCAACCGTATCACACACAAGGATGCGTACCCCTTACCAAGGATAGAGGAGTCATTGGCTGCTTTAAGATCTGCTAACTTCTTCTCTACCTTGGATCTCACTAGCGGGTACTGGCAGGTTCCTGTAGCAGAGGCGGACCGGGAGAAGACCGCATTCACCACCCCGATGGGACTTAGCGAGTTCACCTGCATGCCGTTCGGACTCTGCAACGCCCCAGGAACCTTCCAACGATTAATGGAGTGCTGTCTGGGCCACAGAAACTTCGAGACGGTCCTGTTGTACCTGGACGATGTCATCGTATACTCCAAAACTTATGAGGACCACCTGAAACACCTGGCGGAGGTGTTCGAAGCTCTGGCGAGTTACGGCCTAAAGGTGAAACCCTCCAAGTGTCACCTCCTGAAACCAAAGGTGCAATACCTGGGACACGTGGTGAGCGCTGACGGAGTGGCTCCCGACCCCGATAAGATCACCGCAATTAAGGGATGGCCAAGCCCCTCCAGCGTAAAAGAAGTGCGGCAGTTCCTAGGGTTGGTAGGCTACTACCGAAGGTTTATTCCCGGTTTCACCAAAAAGGCAGCGCCTATGCAGGACCTCCTGATAGGCCAGTCCCGAAAGGCCAAGAACCAGAAGCCGCCCTTCAAATGGGAAGAGCTAGAAGAAGAGTCCTTCCGCCAGCTGAAGATGGCCCTCACGGGGGATGAAATCTTGGCGTACCCGGACTATAGCCAGCCCTTCATCCTCTACACCGACGCCAGTAACATCGGGCTAGGAGCCGTACTGTCCCAGATTCAGCAGGGGAGAGAACGAGTAATCTCCTATGCCAGCCGAAAACTGCGACCCACCGAAAGGAACCCCGAGAATTACAGCTCATTTAAGCTAGAGTTCCTGGCCGTGGTATGGGCAGTCACCGAGCGCTTTAGGCATTACCTCGCTTCTTCCCGGTTCACCGTATACACGGATAACAACCCGTTGACACACCTGGACACGGCAAGACTCGGTGCCCTGGAGCAGAGGTGGATGGCCCGTCTGTCCAACTACGAGTTCACAATCAAATACCGGGCAGGACGCTCCAATACTAACGCGGATGCCCTGTCTAGGATGCCCAACCTGCCGGACGAAGGAGAAGATCCGGAGGGACTGGAAGAAGTTGAACTCCCTGCGTTCCACCGTCATGGGACTATCCAGTATTCCCACCGGGTAAGGGGTAAGCAGGCTGCTACGTTGAACCCCTTACCCCACTACAACTGGGCGGAAACGCAAGACAGCGACCCTGCCGTCCGACTGGTGAAGGAGATGCTGACTCGGCCGGAGGCTCGCCTTGAACCAGACGCTCCGGAGGAAGCCAAACAACTATGGGCGGAGAAGAGTCGACTATTCCTTTACAAGGGGAAGTTGTGCCGCAGAATGGTCAACTCCCGGACGCATGAACTACTCTGGCAAGTAGTGGTGCCACGAAGAGACGCAGCCATGGTGATGGAGGCATACCACGACGGAGCTGGACACTTCGGGTGGAAAAAGCTGGAGTTCCTGCTGCGCGAGCGGTTCCACTGGGTAGGCATGAGGGGAACCATCGAGAAGTGGTGCAGAGACTGTGGCCCGTGCAATCTGAGAAGGAAGGACCGGGCCAGCCAGAAGACTCCCCTGCAGTCCATCGTCACCCGGCAACCGTTGGAACTGGTAGCCTTGGATCATGTAAAACTGACCCCAAGCAGAAGTGGCTACGTCTACGCGTTAACCATCGTGGATCATTACTCCCGGTTCTTGGTTGTCGTCCCCGTCAAGGACTTAACGGCTCAAACAGCAGCTAGAGCCTTCCAGCAGCACTTCTGCCGTCCACACGGGTACCCGGACCAAGTGCTGACGGACCAGGGACCTGCCTTTGAAGCGGAGGTCTTCCAGGAATTCTGCAATCTGTATGGCTGCCGGAAGATAAGGACGACACCCTACCATCCGCAAACTAATGGACTTTGTGAAAAAATGAACCAGGTGGTAATGGATCTTCTAAAAACATTGCCCCTGGAAGAACGCAGTCTGTGGCCTGAGAAGTTGCCCGATCTGGTGGACCTATACAACCACATCCCGGTAGGTTCCACCAACTGTACCCCGGCTTACCTAATGAGGGCGAGACCTGGTAAGTTACCTGTTGACCTGGAAATGGGAGTCCTGACACCTGAGGACACTTCACCAGAAACAGACTGGGACACAGAGAGGCAGCAGCAGTACCGGAGAGTACAAGAGAGCGTGGAGCGAAGTCTCTGTCAGGCTAGGGAAAGACAAGAGAAGACTTACAACCAGTATGCTCCCGCTGTTCCCCTGGTACCCGGAGAGCAGGTCTTGAAGAGGAAAAGACGGCTCCACAAGTTGGATGACCAGTGGGAGAAGGACCCGTACACCGTACTGCCCTCAAGCCACGAGAACCCGAAGGTCTGTACCATCAGTAAAGACGGAGGGGAAACCACAGCCATTGTATCCCGGGACCACCTGAAGAAGTGTCCCGAACAACTGAGGAACCCTGAAGAGGAACAAGAAGACCATCGACCCGTGGGAGAAAGGGAAGATATGGTTAGTACCGTGCTCGGGGACTTCCCTCGGTCTTGGACTCAAGTCAATGGTGCAGTTGTGGTACCCGTACTCACCTTCCTCCAACCATCATCCCAAGAACCTACGGAGCAACGGGTAGAGCTGGAAGAACAGCCGGTCCAGGAGGCAGAAGACTCCACACGAGTAGAACAGGAGAATCAACCCTCTGCTTATAGTGAGCCTGCCGTACCCCTAGTGAGACAAAGAGCCGGTAGACAGCTGCCCAGTTTACCCTTGACAGCTCCTACACCCTGTAGTTCAGGGCCAGACAGTCAGCTCCGTAGGTCCACTAGGGCCACTAGAGGCCAGTTACCCGCACGCTGGAGAATTTGAAGTGTAAAAATAGTTTTATTTATGTTTATCTGTGTATTGTTGCTTGTGTATAATTTTGTGTTTCCAGTTGTTTTTAGGAAACCTTGGTGGATTTACCGGGAATCCTTGTATATAGTTGGAGCGTAACCCAGGATGGACTAGAGACTGTTAAGGACTCGGGGTAGGACAGACCCCTACCTGGTTACGTCTCCCTGTGTTGGTGAAATGGACACCTTTGCTTTTCTTCAAAGACTGCATCCGGTTGCGGACACGCCGTAACCATCTTATGTGTTTTTCTTATAGTATTGTTATTGTTATACTTTGTTATGTTTTTCTAAATGTGTTTAGTCCCGGAGTACTAAATTTCACTAGGGGGGAATGTGGCACCCCAGGGGTCTGGTTTTCCACAGTAATGTAATGTTATGTCTGAGAGCAGGTGGGAGGTCCTTTGGTCAGGGATCCTGTGCATGCCACACCTCCTGCCCAGTCTTGGGAGGGGAAGAACTTCCCCTGTATAAACCCGGGGCTGAGGCAGGGTGAGTCAGACAAGGAGAGTGGAGACAAGAAGCAGCATAGGAAACAGCAGAGTTACAAGGAGTCAGGGGCTGGCAGCTACAGAGCTCGCCCTGACTAAGAAGATTCTTTACCGGACCCGGAGTCCGAGGCTGTGGGGACTAACTCCTACCCAGCAGCAGAATCCGTCAGGCAGGGGATTTCAGGTCCTCTGGCCCAGAAGCCCGAAGGCACGGTCACACGCGTGGGACCAGCACCGCCATCGTGGAGCGGAAGCCATTAGAAGGCCCCGAGTCACCGGCCATACGGGTGAGCACCACACGGTACACTCAGGGACGTGGGCTACTTACATCAGCTTCTAGCAAGGTAGCCAGAAGAGTACAGTCAGTTTGGGAGGCCTACAACTACGCCTGGCCAGGGGAGATCCCATCTGCTCAAAGACTGACCAGGCCCCGTTTGCTAGCAAGTACTCCGGGAGGGTCTGTCGTTGTTACCAGTAAAGACCCTGAACTACACCGTACCGTCTCTGAGTGGTTCCTGCTACCCCCATCATCCACGTCGGCTGCCCTGAGGCCATACCCCTCCCGTTGGGGGTTATACTATCACGCTGCACAATCCTACCACCGGCCTCAGCGGTCTGCCCTGCAGCAGCAGCTTCCTGGCTGCACTCAACGGGTGGCGTAGTCATCAACCATCTACTGCTAGTACATCGCCGCTCAGTTTGACTCCCTGGGCACGGACCGGGTCGCCGCCACGAGACTACAACCCTCAAGAGATCCGGCTCCGGGTAAGCTCCCGCGTGCGCATCGCAGCGCGACACAGGCCCAGGGGCGCGTCACTATATAAATAAAGAGATTATTAATAATAATAATAATATGTCCCCAGAGTGACCTCCAACACAGTATAATAGTCCCCAGGGCATGATGCCTCTATAATGCCCACCACAGAAGTATGATATCCCCATAGCTATCCCACATATTATGATCGCCACACAGTCCACCCTTACAAAGTATCATGGCCCCCACACAGAATTATGGCCCTACAGACGAGACACAGTATGAAAACCTCCACACAATTTGATGGCTCATAATAATAGTAATAATAATAATACAATTCACCTAGCCACTAGTGTTGAGCGAGTATGCTCGACACTGCTCGGTACTCGCCCGAGCATCATGCTACTCGGGATGTTCGGCGAGCACCGAGCATTTACGGGTTACTCGGGCAGTAGCTCTGGTCTCCGCCCTACATGTTTGGTGCTCTTTACAGAGCCAATGAACATGCAGGGATTGCCAGCCAGTCACTGTAATGCCACAGCCATGTTGTTTGTGGGCATTACAGTGATTGGCTGGCCGCACAGCGTCACCTCGAGTATTTAAAACCGGGCGCCGCCATCTTGGACACAGTCGCTCCAGATTAAACAGTGTAGGGACAGCGCTGCTGAGCTAGGGAGAGATTTATCCTGCAAAATAGTTAGTGTAGGGTCTGTAAAGCCTGCCAGATCAATCAAACAGTCCTTCTCAGGACTAATATCCATCCCAGATATCAGGCAGACAGGCAGGCTGTATAGGAGACGCAGTGGAGTTATACCAGCAAACACTGCATTACAGTCCTGTGTGCTCCTGTTTCTGAAATTGCTGGACTTAGCTCCAGGTCTCGAGGGCCAGGAAAAATCCTTTTTTTTCATCTAAATCCTGTTTTTTTTTCCTCCTTCACACTGTACAAATACCGGTCTTATTAACCTATTGGTGCCCCCCCCCCTCCCAAAAAAAAAGTGTGTCTCTAATTTTTCAGACACAAATATATCTGTTGAAAAGAGTCTGGTATAGGCCACAGAAACAGAAGTGTGGTTTTGAAGTTCCACGTGTGAAATCTCTGTATTATCCAGTTTTGTGCCTTTTGTATCTAAAAAAACAGTTTGAGTGTGTTGCTCACTGTTCAGCCGCAAATATATATATGTATTTTAAAAAGTCTGGTATACACCAGTAAATTATAACTGTGGTTTTGCTGTTCCACGGTGAAAAATCTCTATTATCCTGCTTTTGGCATTTTTTGCCGTAAAAAATAAATAATAGTGTCTTCTGATTGTTCAGACACAAATATATCTGTTGAATATAGTCTGGTATACACCAGTAAATTATAACTGTGGTTTTGCTGTTCCACGGTAAAAAATCTCTATTATCCTGCTTTTGGCATTTTTTGCTGTAAAAAATAAATAATAGTGTCTCCTGATTGTTCAGACACAAATATATCTGTTGAAAATAGTCTGGTATACACCAGTAAATTATAACTGTGGTTTTGCAGTTCCACGGTAAAAAATCTTTATTATCCTGCTTTTGGCATTTTTTGCCGTAAAAAATAAATAATAGTGTCTCCTGATTGTTCAGACACAAATATGTCTGTTGAAAATAGTCTGGTATACACCAGTAAATTTTAACTGTGGTTTTGCTGTTCCACGGTAAAAAATCTCTATTATCATGCTTTTGGCATTTTTTGCCGTAAAAAAATAAATAATAGTGTCTCCTGATTGTTCAGACACAAATATATCTGTTGAAAATAGTCTGGTGTAGGCCCGAGAAATACAAGTGTGGTTTTGCAGTTCTACAGGTCAAATCTCTGTATTATCCTGCTTTCGCAATTTTTGGCCGTAAAAAATAAATAATAGTGTCTCCTGATTGTTCAGACACAAATATACCTGTTGAAAATAGTCTGGTATACACCAGGAAATTATAACTGTGGTTTTGCTGTTCCACCGTAAAAAATCTCTATTATCCTGCTTTTAGCATTTTTTGCCGTAAAAAATAAATAGTGTCTCCTGATTGTTCAGACACAAATATATCTGTTGAAAATAGTCTGGTGTAGGCCCGAGAAATACAAGCGTGGTTTTGCAGTTCCACGATTCAAACCTCTGTATTATCCACTTTTGGGCCATTTGCATCTAAAAAAAACAGTTTGAGTGTGTCGCTCACTGTTCAGCCGCATATATATATATATTTAAAAAAGTCTGGTATACACCAGTAAATTATAACTGTGGTTTTGCTGCTCCACGGTAAAAAATCTCTATTATCCTGCTTTTAGCATTTTTTGCCGTAAAAATAAATAGTGTCTCCTGATTTTTCAGACACAAATATATCTGTTGAAAATAGTCTGGTGTAGGCCCGAGAAATACAAGTGTGGTTTTGCAGTTCCACGGTTCAAACCTCTGTATTATCCACTTTTGGGCCATTTGTATAAAAAAAAACAGTTTAAGTGTGTCGCTCACTGTTCAGCCGCATATATATATATATATATTTAAAAAAGTCTGGTATACACCAGTAAATTATAACTGTGGTTTTGCTGCTCCACAGTAAAAAATCTCTATTATCCTGCTTTTAGCATTTTTTGCCGTAAATATAAATAGTGTCTCCTGATTGTTCAGACACAAATATATCTGTTTAAAAGAGTCTGGTATACACCAGTAAATTATAACTGTGGTTTTGCTGTTCCACGGTAAAAAATCTCTATTATCCTGCTTTTGGCATTTTTTGCCGTAAAAAATAAATAATAGTGTCTTCTGATTGTTCAGACACAAATATATCTGTTGAATATAGTCTGGTATACACCAGTAAATTATAACTGTGGTTTTGCTGTTCCACGGTAAAAAATCTCTATTATCCTGCTTTTGGCATTTTTTGCCGTAAAAAATAAATAATAGTGTCTCCTGATTGTTCAGACACAAATATATCTGTTGAAAATAGTCTGTTATACACCAGTAAATTATAACTGTGGTTTTGCAGTTCCACGGTAAAAAATCTTTATTATCCTGCTTTTGGCATTTTTTGCCGTAAAAAATAAATAATAGTGTCTCCTGATTGTTCAGACACAAATATGTCTGTTGAAAATAGTCTGGTATACACCAGTAAATTTTAACTGTGGTTTTGCTGTTCCACGGTAAAAAATCTCTATTATCATGCTTTTGGCATTTTTTGCCGTAAAAAATAAATAATAGTGTCTCCTGATTGTTCAGACACAAATATATCTGTTGAAAATAGTCTGGTGTAGGCCCGAGAAATACAAGTGTGGTTTTGCAGTTCTACGGGTCAAATCTCTGTATTATCCTGCTTTCGCAATTTTTGGCCGTAAAAAATAAATAATAGTGTCTCCTGATTGTTCAGACACAAATATACCTGTTGAAAATAGTCTGGTATACACCAGGAAATTATAACTGTGGTTTTGCTGTTCCACCGTAAAAAATCTCTATTATCCTGCTTTTAGCACTGTTTGCCGTAAAAAATAAATAGTGTCTCCTGATTGTTCAGACACAAATATATCTGTTGAAAATAGTCTGGTGTAGGCCCGAGAAATACAAGCGTGGTTTTGCAGTTCCACGATTCAAACCTCTGTATTATCCACTTTTGGGCCATTTGTATCTAAAAAAAACAGTTTGAGTGTGTCGCTCACTGTTCAGCCGCAAAAATATATATATTTAAAAAAGTCTGGTATACACCAGTAAATTATAACTGTGGTTTTGCTGCTCCACGGTAAAAAATCTCTATTATCCTGCTTTTAGCATTTTTTGCCGTAAAAATAAATAGTGTCTCCTGATTTTTCAGACACAAATATATCTGTTGAAAATAGTCTGGTGTAGGCCCGAGAAATACAAGTGTGGTTTTGCAGTTCCACGGTTCAAACCTCTGTATTATCCACTTTTGGGCCATTTGTATAAAAAAAAAACAGTTTGAGTGTGTCGCTCACTGTTCAGCCGCAAATATATATATTTAAAAAAGTCTCGTCTACATACACCAGTAAATTATAACTGTGATTTTGCTGTTCCACGGTAAGAAATCTCTATTATTCAGCTTTTGGTATTTTTTCCGTAAAGAAAAACAGTAATATTTTCACCCTGATTGTTCAGATTGTTTAAAAGAGTCGGGTGTAGGCCAGAGAAATAGAACTGTGGTTTTCCTCTTCCACGGTGATAATCTACTTTTTATTAACCTTTTTCCATTGATAGTGTGAGTGTACGCTATTTTACTTACTTTACAATGGGCAAGGCGCGTGGCGAGGGACGTGGAAGTGGACATTCTGGTGATGGTGCGTGCAGAGGACGGGGCCGTGGCCAAGGTGAAAATGTGCCACAACCATCAGCCACATCTTCTCGCTCTCACTTCTTGACCGAATTACTAGGGAAGCACAGAACAACACCAGTATTGCGAACTGATCAGTGTGAACAGGTTATTAATTGGATAGCAGATAATACTTCCAGTTACCTGGGCACCACCACCTCCGGCCTGTCTTCCACACGGTCGACTCTTAGTAGCCGTGAGTTTCGACCGCATACTCCTCCTCACCCTGTTGCTCCTTCCTCCCACCATGCCGAGTGTCGTCAGACAGCAACTGATCCCACGCTTGGACACTCTGAAGAGCTGTTCACTGGTCCATTTCCAGATTTGTGCCCCTCGCCTGCTCCGCTTGAAGTGGTGGAAGAGGAGATCCCATGTAGCGATGCCCAAATATTTGAACAGCCACGGCCAGAGGAAGTCGACGCTGGCAATTTGTCACAAGAGGTGGACGATGGCGAGACACAATTGCCAGGAAGTGAGGAGGAGGATCGTGGTGGGCAAGTGGAAGAGGAGGAGGTGGTGGATGATCTTGTAACTGACCCAACGTGGCAGGAGGACATGCAGAGTGAGGCCATCAGCACACAGGGGGAGGGAGGCAGAGTACCCCAACAGGCAGGAAGAAGCAGTGTGGTGGCCGCAGACAGAAGGCGGGCAACCGTTCCCCGTAACACCAACATGAGGGACGTTGCCAGTACAAGCGGTAGGTCTTCCAGAGTCTGGAATTTTTTTAAAGACTCTGCTGATAACCCAGAAAAGGCCATTTGTACCACCTGCCATGCCAGCATCAGCAGGGGTGACAAAACTACCAGCCTGACCACCACCAGCATGATCAGGCACATGGCAGCAAAGCACCCGACTTTGTGGGGCGAAACCCAGGGTCCACGACCAGTGTCAGCGGGTGTCACCACTGCTTCTTCCACTGTTGTGCGTGCAATAGAACCCCCTGTTGTGTGTGCAAGGCAATCCCCTGTCCATACTTCACTTGTTATGGCAGTTTCTCAAGAAACAGCAACAACGTTCATGTCGACGTCCCACCCGAGGTATTCAATTGTCCATATCCCAGACCTTTGAACGAAAGTGGAAATTCGCAGCTAACGCCCCACAGGCCGCAGTCCTAAATTTGCACATTTCACGACTGCTTGCGTTGGAAATGCTGCCTTTTAGGCTGGTGGAGACGGAATCCTTCTGCAACCTTATGGCAGTGGCCGTCCCTCAGTACTCGGTCCCCAGCCGACGCTATTTTGCCCAGTGTGCCATCCCCGCACTACACAAGCACGTGTCCCAAAACATCTGCCGTGCCCTCAACAACGCAGTTACTGGGAGAGTCCACCTGACAACGGACACGTGGACAAGTGCTTGTGGCCAGGGACGTTACATCTCCCTGACGGCACACTGGGCAAACATAGTGGAAGCCGGGACCCAGTCGGGCCTTGGGACGGAACACATCCTCCCCACACCGAGGATTGTGGGCCCTATGTCAGTCAGAGTAGCCCCCACAGTGTACAGGTCCTGCGCATCATCCTCCTCCTACTCCTCATGTTCAGCCTCCATCTCAGATATCAACACATCAGTTACAAGCTGGAAGCACTGCAGTACTGCCTCGGCCAAGCGGCAACAGGCTGTGCTGAAACTCATAAGCTTAGGTGAGAAACTTCACACTGCTTTTGAGTTGTGGACAGCTGTGAAAGAGCAGGCAAATCTGTGGCTGAGACCGCTGAACCTACATCCAGGCATGGTCGTGTGTGACAATGGCCGTAACCTGGTGGCAGCTCTGAGGTGAGGCGAGATCACACACGTACCATGCCTGGCTCATGTGCTTAACCTCATGGTTCAGCGGTTTCTTAAATTGTACCCCGAGTTGCCTGATCTGCTCATCAAAGTACGCCACCTGTCAGCTCATTTTCGCAAGTCGGCTACAGCTTCCGCTGCCCTTGCTGTGTTGCAGCAGCGTTTGCAGCTTCCGTCACACCGACTGGTGTGTGATGTCCCCACACATTGGAACTCTACCCTCCACATGTTGCAAAGGATTTGTGAGCAGAAGAGAGCAGTTGTGGAGTATCAGCTGCAACAAGGCCATCGATATTCAGGTCAGACTCCACACATAAGACCTCAGGAGTGGACCTGGATGTCTGACATCTGTACCATCTTGACAAACTTTGAGGAGTCCACCCAGATGGTGAGTGGCGATGATGCCATCATTAGCATCAGCATTCCACTTGTCTGTCTTTTGCAACGCTCTCTGCAGAGAATTAAAGGGGAGGCATTGCAGCCAGAGTATGATGAGATGGATCAAGAAGCCGTAGCGGTCAATTACACACAGCCCAGCCTCATCTCATCCCAACGAGCATTGGGGGACAATGAGGGAGAGGCGGAGGAGGAGGAGGAGGAAGAAGAACAGGAGCTTGTGTCATGCGCTGTAGACGGTAGTACCTGTACAACTGTCATACCGCCGGTTCAGCGTGGGTGGCCTGAGGAGGAGAAGGAGGAGAGCATGGTCAGTCGTCATCTTTGTGAGGACACGGAAGTCTTGCCCGTTACCTGTCTGGCACGCATGGCTGACTTTATGTTACGCTGCCTTAACCGTGACCCTCGCATTGTCAAAATGTTGGGTGACAGTCATTACTGGTTGGTCACACTTTTAGACCCCCGCTACAAGGAGAACTTTCACTCTCTTACTCCTGAGGTGTAGAGGTCTACAAAAATGGGGCAGTACCAGAAGGCCCTTGCTGCAGAACTGTTAAAAAAGTTCCCATCTGAAAACGCTAGCGGCAGAGGTCACAGTTCGTTGACCAACCAAGGCGTACAAGCGAGAGAGAGGCAACTCCAATCCAGCAGAGGCAGGGGAACACTGTCAACGTTCTGGGACAGTTTTCTGAGACCCGCCCAGATTACAGGCCCTGAGGCGCGGGGTACTCTCACAAGCAGTGGAAAGTTTCAAAAGGTGGTGAGGGAGTACCTTGCCGACCGTACCAGCGTCCTCCGTGATTCCTCTGTACCTTTTAATTATTGGGTATCCAAGCTAGACACTTGGAATGAATTCGCTCTGTATGCCTTGGAGGTCCTGGCCTGCCCTGCCACTAGCTTGTTATTGGAGCGTGTTTTTAGTGCCGCTGGGGAAATTATAACTGATAAGCGCACTCGCCTGTCATCTGACAATGGTGACAAGCTGACTCTTATCAAAATGAACAAGGGCTGGATTGGGCCAGACTTCATATCACCACCAAATGACAGCAGAGTTACATAAAGTCAAATCCACTGTGCTTTTTTGGGAGGTGTATTCACATGCACCGCTTCACACCCACACATGGGTATACGCTTCCTCAGTTTGGCTGTTTTATGTTCTTCTCCTTATCCTCAGCTTCCACCACCACTATACCACCAGGGTGACCGTGGTCCGTGTTGCCATTATTGAAAGTTCCTCCGTCCTTATTTTTGTCAGCTTTTGCTTGGAAGGCATAAGCAAAGACTGTGGGAGACCCACTCCCCAATAATGGGAATAATATTTTTAAGATGCCGTACTGTATGGCTCTTGTAAGGGGCATTGCAAATTCCTCCATCCTGATTTTTGGCAGCTTTTACTTGGAAGGCATAAGCAAATACTATGGGAGACCCACTCCCCAATAATGGGAATAATGTTTGTAATATGCTGTACTGTATGGCTCTTGTAAGGGGCATTGCAAGTTCCTCCGTCCTAATTTTTGGCAGCTTTTGCTTGGAAGGCATAAGCAAAGACTATGGGAGACACACTCCCCAATAATGGGAATAATGTTTTTAAGATGCTGTACTGTATGGCTCTTGTAAGGGGCATTAAAAGCGTCTTGTTAAGCTACTGCGACCTCCACCACTTTTCCGAGGGGCATTAAAAGCATCTTGTTAAGCTACTGGGACCTCCACGTCTCTTCTGAGGGGCATTAAATGCGTCTTGTTAAGCTACTGGGACCTCCACCACTTTTCCGAGGGGTATTAAAAGCGTCTTGTTAAGCTACTGGGACCTCCACGTCTCTTCTGAGTGGCATTAAAAGCATGTTGTTATACCACTCTGACCTCCACGTCTCTTCCAAGGGGCATTAAAAGCGTGTTGTTATACCACTCTGACCTCCACGTCTCTTCTGAGGGGCATTAAAAGCGTGTTGTTATACCACTCTGACCTCCACGTCTCTTCTGAGGGTCATTAAAAGTGTCTTGTTATACCACTCTGACCTCCACGTCTCTTCTGAGGGGCATTAAAAGCGTCTTGTTAAGCTACTGTGACCTCCACGTCTCTTCTGAGGGGCATTAAAAGCATGTTGTTATACCACTCTGACCTCCACGTCTCTTCTGAGGGGCAGTAAAAGCGTGTTGCTATACTACTCTGACCTCCACGTCTCTTCTGAGGGGCATTAAAAGTGTCTTGTTATACCACTCTGACCTCCACGTCTCTTCTGAGGGGCATTAAAAACGTGTTGTTGTACCACTCTGACCTCCACGTCTCTTCTGAGGGGCATTAAAAGCGTCTTGTTATACCTCTCTGACCTCCACTTCTCTTCTGAGGGGCATTAAAAGTGTCTTGTTATACCACTCTGACCTCCACGTCTCTTCTGAGGGGCATTAAAACCGTCTTGTTATACCACTCTGACCTCCACGTCTCTTCTGAGGGGCATTAAAGGCGTGTTGTTATACTACTCTGACCTTCACGTCTCTTGAGAGTGGCATTAAAACGGTCTTGTTAAGCTACTGGGACCTCCACGACTCTTCGAACGGGCATTGTATTTCCTCATAATTTTTGGCAGCTTTTGCTTGGAACACATAAGCAAATACTATGGGAGACCCTCTCACCAACCATAGGAATAATGTTTGTAATATGCTGTACTTCATGGCTCTTGTAAGGGGCATTGCAAGTTCCTCCATCCTAATTTTTGGCAGCTTTTGCTTGGAAGGCATAAGCAAAGACTATGGGAGACCCACTTCCCAATAATGGGAATAATGTTTGTAATATGCTGTACTGCATGGCTCTTGTAAGGGTATTGCAAGTTCCTATGTCCTAATTTTTGGCACCTTTTGCTTGGAAGGCATAAGCAAAGACTATGGGAGACCCACTTCCCAATAATGGGAATAATGTTTGTAATATGCTGTACTGTATGGCTTTTGTAAGGGGCATTAAAACTGTCTAGTTAAGCTACTGCGACCTCCACGTCTCTTCTGAGGGGCATTTAAAGCATCTTGTTAAGCTACTGGGACCTCCACGTCTCTTCTGAGGGGCATTAAAAGCGTGTTGTTTTACCACTCTGACCTCCACGTCTCTTCCAAGGGGCATTAAAACCATCTTGTTATACCACTCTGACCACCACGTCTCTTCTGAGGGGCATTAAAACCATCTTGTTAAGCTACTGCGACCTCCATCACTTTTCCAAGGGGCATTAAAAGCATCTTGTTATGCTACTGTGACCTCCACATCCCTTCCGAGGGGCATTAAAACCGTCTTGTTAAGCTACTGCAACCTCCATGTCTCTTCAAAGGGGCATTAAAAGAGTCTTGTTAAGCACTGTGACCTCCACCACTTTTTCAAGGGGCATTAAAACCGTCTTGTTAAGCTACTGTAACCTCCATGTCTCTTCCGTGGGGCATTGAAATGTTGTTTTTAATTACCTCTAACCTCCACGACTCTTCCAACGGGCATTGCATTTCCTCCTAATTTTAGTCAGCTTTTGCTTTACAATGCAAAGGCGAAAACTAACGGAGACCCACTCCCCAATAATGGGTAGAAGGTTTTTAGTAAGCTGTAATCCACGTCTGTTTCAAGGGGCATTGCAAATCCTCATAATTTTTGGAAAGCCTTCCATTCACTGCTTAGGCCAACAGTGTACAGGAGACCCAGTTGCTATAAATGGAAAAAATGGTTTAGTTAAGGCCCTCTGATCTCCATGTCACTTCCAAGAGGCATTGGAGTGCCTCAAAATGTTTGGTATGCATGGCACTCACTGTATGCCCTATAACTGTGTAGCAGAACCGCTCCTTTTGTTACAGAAACATATCCTACAAGACATGTGTGGTTGACTGGCCTGATATTGATGTGAATGGTCCCTGTTCCTCCTGCTCTTTCTCCTTTGCCACCACCTCATCCATCATTTATCACCTGAAGCTTTGTTTTAACAGGAGTCATAGAACTGGGATAGTAGCAGGAAAATATCCAGCAATCCTCGGAGGAGGTAGGATATGCGCCAAAACGCTGACCACCTAAGGCCTAGCCGCTACTACATACATGCGCTTGCATTCCAAGAAAACAAAGCAGATGCTAACTTCTATCATCATCATGCTCCTCACCTTGGCACTCTCAACTCCCCTGATGGAGAATCCAGGGCCCACCGGAGGAGTCAAGTTCTCTGGTGGGCTCGTCCAATGCTGCCCTAAAGTAGGCCGGGCTAAGAAAAGTCTGTGGGGATGTTCCGCGGAGAAATCGGGGCGGCTGGGGACTGTTTATGGACACCCGGCCGCCCCCAGGCAGCTGGGGACCGTGTGTGGACACCCGGCCGCCCCCTGGCGGCTAACGACCGAGCGTGGACACCCGGCCACCGGGCGGCTGGGGACTGAGTATGGATACCTCGTTGCCGAAGCAGCCATGAGGTAGTGGCCAGCTTCGGCCTCCTCAAAACTAAAAGGCCCCATTTCAAGTGCAAGCTAGCAGTATGGTATTGCAGCCTGCGGGTGGGTGGGTGGTTGGCTGCATATTTGCGCTTGCATTGCAAGGAATGGGGGAGGTACAATTGAACACTACCCTGGAACAAGGACTTGCACGGGGATAGTTGCAAGTCTGCATCTTCTGATGTGGCAAGGATCACTTCTGATGGGCACACTTTTAGGCAGTGACCTGGGAGTCAGAGATGCTTCCAGGGGTCTTCCACATGCTGTCCCCATGTCTTTTCAGCACTGTATGCATGTGTCACACAGCACATGGCAAGATAAGGTTGTAAAATGTTAAAATGACATTTCCCGGTGAATGCATTTGTCACAGTTGAAAGCAATACAAAAGTGCAAAAACGCATAAAAAATGCTACTTGTGAACATAGCCAAAGGTGTGGAGGAGTATTTTTTGTTTTTGGTTATTTATTTTACCTTATACACAAGTCTTTACCCTGGAAAAGAAATTCCTTAACAAATTTCACAGGAAAAAAGTTTCACTTTCGTTTTTGAACGTTTTATTATGAGCCTGTAAAAGTGGCTAAATACCTCTGAACACGTTGTTGACAACAGTGACCTGGGGGTCAGAAATGCTTCCTGGGGCGATCCCCATGCTGTCCCCATGTCATTTGAGCACTGTCACTATCGTTTTGGGCACTTGTTATCTTTTAAACGACTGCCGGGGGTGCCGCCGCAAAAATGCTCGGGTCTCCCATAGACTAACATTGGACTCGTTGCTCGGGTCGAGCACCCGAGTATCACGGCGAGCTCGGCCCAAGCTTCGAGCACCCGAGCATTTTAGTGCTCGCTCAACACTACTAGCCACTTTTCCCACTGTTCTAATCTGTGTCTAGTGATGTCATCATACCTGTTGCACTGAGATTCTGATGCACAGGCTGGTGGCAGAGGGAGCTGATGGCTTCATGTTTTACCATTCTGGAATCTGCATCATGAGGATGTGGATACTGTTAAAATTGTGAAGACTCCAAGACTCTCCTGCCCATGTAACCACCACGTGGTCTGCCACTTTGGACGTGCTTTGTCCCTTATTAGGACTTAGCAGAAGCTGACTGCTCTCCTGGGAGATTCTGGTTCTTCCTGGTCCCATGGAGCCAAGTGATGTCTGCCCACAGGAAGAGAAGAAATGTGAACTGCATAGCAGTGACTGAAAAGGCATTTTCATGGCAATATTCTGTTAATTCCCTGGCCCAGTGATTTCTGCAATTTACCCCTTTTCATTGAGCAAACTAATTTCCTCTTTGATATTTGTAATCGACACCAGTAGATCTTTGCATAAGTGATCACCTTTGTAATTTTGGTTTTGTATTATTACCTACGTTTTGTGTTTTACAAGCATTTTTATAAATGTTTTTCATGTGTCTATAATGTTTATTGAATGTATATACATAAGAGTAACTGAAAACATTTGGCATGTGTATTATTAATCAATATTTAGAAATGTAATAAAGTTGTAAAGTGTTTTACTTTTCTCTGTAATCTGTGCAGATTGTGAGAAGGGCACTTGCCTCAGTCATGGATAATGAAACCTTGAGAGCACTTACATATTTTCTGGTTGGTGCCTTACTGATTGAAGCACCTGTTCTCTATTTATAGTATATATCGAAGACTTCATGCCTTCTTTACACCTTGAAGGAAAACACATTAAGGCTTGGTTCACATTATATCTTACCCTCACATCAGTGGCTCTTTTATGCTTCTGTATGAAGCCCTGAAAAATGAGATTTAGTCATATCCACCAACAGGCCATTGACTTTAATAAAGCAGATGGGTCCATTTTGTGCTGTCTGACCTCATTTTTGGTAATGACTGCCTTTTTGAGGCAGGCACCAAATCACAGTCAACCATGTTTTTGTGCCCACCTGAGAAAGATGAACACTACCAAAAATAAGGTCAGATCGAGCATAAAATGGTCCCATCTGCTTCATTAAAGGGGTGTTTCACTTCTCTGACAACCCATTCTCAAGTACTATATTCCCTCATATAAAATATAAACAGGATGTACTCACCTCCAGTGTCAATGACGTTGTTATGACACATGAGCTTTGCAGCTAATTAATGGCCGCTGACATAACTGACATCTAGAGAAGTCAAAGCAGCACCAGTTCTCACTTATTCCCGGATGTCAGTTTTTTCCGCAGGAAATGAGACTGAAGTGACGCGCCCCTGGGCCTGTGTCGCGCTGCGTTGCGCACGCGGGAGCTTACCCGGAGCCGGATCTGTTGAGGGTTGTAGTCTCGTGGCGGTGACCCGGTCCGTGCCCAGGGAGTCAAACTGGACGGCAGTAGATGTAGTACGACTACGCCACCCGTTGAATGCAGCTTATGGAGCTGCCGCTGCAGGACAGTCCGCTGAGGCCGGTGGATGGATGGTGCAGCGGGGATGGTATAACCCCCAACGGGAGGGGTATGGCCTCAGGGCAGCCGACGTGGATGATGGGGGTAGCAGGAACCACTCAGAGACGGTGCGGTGTAATTCAGGGTCTTTACTGGTAACAACGATAGACCCTCCCGGAGTACTTGCTAGCGAACGGGGCCTGGTCAGTCCTTGAGCAGATGGGATCTCCCCTGGCCAGGCGGAGTTGTAGGCCTCCCAAACTGACTGTACTCTTCTGGCTACCTTGCTAGAAGCGGATATAAGTAGCCCACGTCCCTGAGTGTACCGTGTGGTGCTCACCCGTATGGCCGGTGACTCGGGGCCTTCTAATGGCTTCCGCTCCACGATGGCGGTGCTGGTCCCACGCGTGTGACCGTGCCTTCGGGCTTCTTGGCCAGAGGACCTGAAATCCCCTGCCTGACGGATTCTGCTGCTGGGTAGGAATTAGTCCCCACAGCCTCGGACTCCGGGTCCGGTAAGAAATCTTCTCAGTCAGGGCGAGCTCTGCAGCTGCCAGCCCCTGACTCGTAGTAGTATTGCTTCTGCTGTTTCTTGTCTCTACTCTCCTTGACTGACTGACCCTGCCTCAGCCCAGGGTTTATACAGGGGAAGTTCTTCCCCTCCCAAGACTGGGCAGGAGGTGTGGCATGCACAGGATCCCTGACCAAAGGACCTCCCACCTGCTCTCAGACATAACATTACATTACTGTGGAAAACCAGACCCCTGGGGTGCCACATTCCCCCCTAGTGAAATTTAGTACTCCGGGACTAAACATATTTTAGAAAAAAACATAACAAGATATAACAACAATAATAGTACAATAAGAAGAAACACATAAAGGTGGTCACAGCATGTCCGTAACCGGGTGTAGTCTTTGAAGAAAGCAAGGTGTCCATTTCACCAAAACAGGGAGACGTAACCAGGTAGGGGTCTGTCCTACCCGAGTCCTTAACAGTCTCTAGTCCATCCTGGGTTACGCTCCAACTATGTACAAGGATTCCCGGTAAATCCACCAAGGATTCCTAAAAATAACTGGAAACACAAAATTATACACAAGCAACAATACACAGATAAACATAAATAAAACAATTTATACACTTCAAATCCTCCAGCGTGCGGGTAACTGGCCTCTAGTGGCCCTAGTGGACCTACGGAGCTGACTGTCTGGCCCTGAACTACAGGGTGTAGGAGCTGTCAAGGGTAAACTGGGCAGCTGTCTACCGGCTCTTTGTCTCACTAGGGGTACGGCAGGCTCACTATAAGCAGAGGGTTGATCCTCCTGTTCTGCTTGTGTGGAGTCTTCTGCCTCCTGGACCGGCTGTTCTTCCAGCTCTACCTGTTGCTCCGTAGGTGCTTGGGATGCTGGTTGGAGGAAGGTGAGTACGGGTACCACAACTGCACCATTGACTTGAGTCCAAGACCGAGGGAAGTCCCCGAGCACAGTACTAACCATATCTTCCCTTTCCTCTACGGGTCGATGGTCTTCTTGTTCCTCTTCAGGGTTCCTCAGTTGTTCGGGACACTTCTTCAGGTGGTCCCGGGATACAGTGGCTGTGGTTTCCCCTCCGTCTTTACTGATGGTACAAACCTTCGGGTTCTCGTGGCTTGAGGGCAGTACGGTGTACGGGTCCTTCTCCCACTGGTCGTCCAACTTGTGGAGCCGTCTCTTCCTCTTCAAGACCTGCTCTCCGGGTACCAGGGGAACAGCGGGAGCATACTGGTTGTAAGTTTTCTCTTGTCTTTCCCTAGCCTGACAGAGACTTCGCTCCACGCTCTCCTGTACTCTCCGGTACTGCTGCTGCCTCTCTGTGTCCCAGTCTGTTTCTGGTGAAGTGTCCTCGGGTGTCAGGACTCCCATTTCCAGGTCAACAGGTAACTTACCAGGTCTTGCCCTCATTAGGTAAGCCGGGGTACAGTTGGTGGAACCTACCGGGATGTGGTTGTATAGGTCCACCAGATCGGGCAACTTCTCAGGCCACAGACTGCGTTCTTCCAGGGGCAACGTTTTTAGAAGATCCATTACCACCTGGTTCATTTTCTCACAAAGTCCATTAGTTTGCGGATGGTAGGGTGTCGTCCTTATCTTCCGGCAGCCATACAGATTGCAGAATTCCTGGAAGACCTCCGCTTCAAAGGCAGGTCCCTGGTCCGTCAGCACTTGGTCCGGGTACCCGTGTGGACGGCAAAAGTGCTGCTGGAAGGCTCTAGCTGCTGTTTGAGCCGTTAAGTCCTTGACGGGGACGACAACCAGAAACCGGGAGTAATGATCCACGATGGTTAACGCGTAGACGTAGCCACTTCTGCTTGGGGTCAGTTTTACATGATCCAAGGCTACCAGTTCCAACGGTTGCCGGGTGACGATGGACTGCAGGGGAGTCTTCTGGCTGGCACGGTCCTTCCTTCTCAGGTTGCACGGGCCACAGTCTCTGCACCACTTCTCGATGGTTCCCCTCATGCCTACCCAGTGGAACCGCTCGCGCAGCAGGAACTCCAGCTTCTTCCACCCGAAGTGTCCAGCTCCGTCGTGGTATGCCTCCATCACCATGGCTGCGTCTCTTCGTGGCACCACTACTTGCCAGAGTAATTCATGCGTCCGGGAGTTAACCATTCTGCGGCACAACTTCCCTTTGTAAAGGAACAGTCGACTCTTCTCTGCCCATAGTAGTTTGGCTTCCTCCGGAGCGTCTGGTTCAAGACGAGCCTCCGGCCGAGTCAGCATCTCCTTCACCAGTCGGACGGCAGGGTCGCTGTCTTGCGTTTCCGCCCAGTTGTAGTGGGGTAAGGGGTTCAACGTAGCAGCCTGCTTACTCCTTACACGGTGGGAATACTGGATAGTCCCATGACGGTGGAACGCAGGGAGTTCAACTTCTTCCAGTCCCTCCGGATCTTCTCCTCCGTCCGGCAGGTTGGGCATCCTGGACAGGGCGTCCGCGTTGGTATTGGAGCGTCCTGCCCGGTATTTGATTGTGAACTCGTAGTTGGACAGACGGGCCATCCACCTCTGCTCTAGGGCACCGAGTCTTGCCGTGTCCAGGTGTGTCAACGGGTTGTTATCCGTGTACACGGTGAACCGGGAAGAAGCGAGGTAATGCTTAAAGCGCTCGGTGACTGCCCATACTACGGCCAGGAACTCTAACTTAAATGAGCTGTAATTCTCGGGGTTCCTTTCGGTGGGTCGCAGTTTTCGGCTGGCGTAGGCGATTACTCGTTCCTTCCCCTGCTGGATCTGGGACAGTACGGCTCCTAGCCCGATGTTACTGGCGTCGGTATAGAGGATAAAGGGCTGGCTATAATCCGGGTACGCCAGGATTTCGTCCCCCGTGAGGGCCATCTTCAGCTGGCGGAAGGACTCTTCTTCCAGCTCCTCCCATTTGAAGGGCGGCTTCTGGTTCTTGGCCTTCCGGGACTGGCCTATCAGGAGGTCCTGCATAGGTGCTGCCTTTTTGGTGAAACCGGGAATAAACCTTCGGTAGTAGCCTACCAACCCGAGGAACTGCCGCACTTCTTTTACGCTGGAGGGGCTTGGCCATTCCTTAATTGCGGTGATCTTATCAGGGTCGGGAGCCACTCCGTCAGCGCTCACCACGTGTCCCAGGTACTGCACCTTTGGTTTCAGGAGGTGACACTTGGAGGGTTTCACCTTTAGGCCGTAACTTGCCAGAGCTTCGAACACTTCTGCCAGGTGTTTCAGGTGGTCCTCATACGTCTTGGAATATACGATGACATCGTCCAGGTACAACAGGACCGTCTCGAAGTTTCTGTGGCCCAGACAACACTCCATTAGTCGTTGGAAGGTTCCCGGTGCGTTGCAGAGTCCGAACGGCATGCAGGTGAACTCGCTAAGTCCCATCGGGGTGGTGAATGCGGTCTTCTCCCGGTCCGCCTCTGCTACAGGAACCTGCCAGTACCCGCTAGTGAGATCCAAGGTAGAGAAGAAGTTAGCAGATCTTAAAGCAGCCAATGACTCCTCTATCCTTGGTAAGGGGTACGCATCCTTGTGTGTGATACGATTGATTTTCCGGTAATCTACACACATCCTCATGGTGTTGTCTTTCTTTCGGACTAAGACTAGTGGAGCTGCCCAGGGGCTACAGCTATCCCTGATCACCCCAGCCTCCTTCATGTCTCTAAGCATCCCCTTGGCGTGTTGGTAGTGGGCAGGGGGTACGGGTCGATACCTCTCTTTTATAGGAGGATGGTCTCCCGTGGGGATGTGGTGTTCTACCCCCTTGACTCGCCCGAAGTCTAACGGGTGTTTACTGAACACTCTCTCGTACTCCTGAACCACCCGATAGACTCCTTGTTTCTGGTGTGCGGGAGTGGAGTCAGTACCCAGATGTAGTTGCTGACACCAGTCCTCCATGTTTTTCTTAGAGCCGTTACCTTCCTCCGGGTGAGATGGAGGCAAGGGTTCCACAGATTGTATAGAATTTTGGTTAATGGTATATAATTTGGCTAGCGTGGCATACCGGGGCAGGTACACTTCCCTCTCCCCGATATTTATTATGCGAACGGGCACCCTCCCATGGCGTACATCAACCACCCCCCGTGCTGTCAAAATGGTGGGCCTACTGTCCGAGTAAACTGGTTCTACCATTGCCTGGTAATCTCTACCTCTCAGACCAATAGCTGCCCGGCACCAAATCATCATTTCACTTTTTGGGGGCATGGCAATAGGAAAAGGGTCACACATTCTTACGCTACCAATCTCACCGCCGGAGAGTTCCACCTGTTGCCGTCGCATCAGTGCCCGGATCTCTTTCTGGAGCACCCGCTGCTCGCCGGAGCTGGCGTTCTTGGCAACCTGCTGTAAAAGGAAAATCACCTCTGCAAGACAATTTTCAATTACATTAGTTCCTAGAGTTATTTTTGGGTGACTCTCATGTTTGTCAATATCTACAATGATCAGTCCCTGTGCTGCCAGTTCGACTCTACCGATTTTGATGGTCACCTCTTTAAATCCGATCTGTGGCACGGGCTGGCCATTGCTGGCGATGATACTCAAGTCGTCGTCAGGGTAGCGGGTAATATCCGAGTCATTCCAGTACTGCCTAAAGAGCACGTACGGGATGGTGGTGACCTGTGACCCGGTGTCCAGTAGGGCACTCATGGGAATGCCATCCAGTACCACAGGCAAGACTGGACGTCCTCCCACATATCTGTCGCGCCAGTTCGATGGGCCTGGTGATCTTTTTCCTGGGGGTTGGCCCTCTACCCCAGGTTGTGCCCGTTTAAAGAACAGTACCTTGCCATATGTCCAGGTTGATTGCAGCGGCGGCAGATGGGTCGTCCGTCCTCGCTGTATCGGTCACTGGGTCTTCCTCTGGCCGGTGGGGTCCTCCTTGGTCGACGCCACGGGATGTCCTCCGGTCCGGATGCCAGCTGGATCTTCCCTGGGGAGGAATCCTTTAAAGACTGCACAGTTCGGGTTAGCGCAGCAACGCTCTTAACTAGCTCTTGGACCTGATGGTGTAGGTCTGGAGCCGGGTCATTGTCCAAAGCCTGCGCATCAGCTCCCACAGGCCCTGCCGACAAGGGCGCCGCCTCCTGGTGGTAAGTGATAGCAGGGCGCTTGTGGGTCACAACGCCACCCGGTGCCGGTTCTCGGAGCACCCGGATGGCTCTGTCCTTGAACTGTGCAAAGCCCAGATGGGGATCCTGTAAGGCCATTGCCCGCAACTGGGTTCGGTGGGTATTACAATACAGTCCCTCTATAAACTGTTCGGTCAACAGCCTGTCCTCGTTTCCCACTCCATCAGGGTCGGTCTGCTTAATGGCCCTCAGGGCCTCTTGTAGGTTTAGTGCATAGTCCCTTATACTCTCATGCGCTCGCTGCTTGCACCCGTAGAATCTAAGCTTAATCTCGGCTGAGGTGCGGGTATCAAAGGTGTCCTTCAGCCGGGTTAGTATCCCTGCGACAGTCTTCCTCCCAGGTGGCCAGGATTTTACTTCCCTTTTGGCTGCCCCGGTTAGTTGGGCCACCAGGATGCTCACTTTTTGCTCTTCTGTGAGGGGGTACACCTGGAAGAGGCTATCCAGCTTTTCTCTAAAGTCATGCAGGGTATGTGACTCCCCTGAGTACTGGGGTAGCCAAGCTGCTCCCGGGATATAGGGCACGGTGAAGGGCATAACTGCAGCAGCGGTAGCGCTGGCGGGGGTTGAGGCAGTGAAGCTCTCCTCCGTATCCGACATCTTCCTCCCCCCTAGTGGACCGTGGCCTACCTTGCGATGATCCTGTTCCGTAGGCCGCGGCTCCGCAGTGGATCGTCAGGGTTGAGGACCTTCCGTCGCGCTCCGGTGACGTCAGCGTCTGCTGGGCTCCTTCCAGGACCTTACGCAACGTCCGGACGTGAGGCGGGGCTTCAGTTCTCGCGCGCTTTCGGAGTCCACGCCCCACTTCTTCCCGCGCGGCGTCCTCAAGATGGCGTCCAACGGCGGGAAAACTCCACGGATGGCGGGAAGAAGGCTGAAGATGGCGCCGGATGGCGGGAATCTTCACAGATGGCGGGAAGAAGGCTGAAAATGGCGCCGGATGGCGGGAATCTTCACCGATGGCGGGAAAACTTCACGGATGGTAAGTTTTAAAAGTCTCTTTTTCAGGCACGCAGTACCCGGTGGTTGCGGGCACGAAATCCTGCCGACTACGCCAAAGTTGACGCGCCCCTGGGCCTGTGTCGCGCTGCATTGAGCACGCGGGAGCTTACCCGGAGCCGGATCTGTTGAGGGTTGTAGTCTCGTGGCGGTGACCCGGTCCGTGCCCAGGGAGTCAAACTGGACGGCAGTAGATGTAGTACGACTACGCCACCCGTTGAATGCAGCTTATGGAGCTGCCGCTGAAGGACAGTCCGCTGAGGCCGGTGGATGGATAGTGCAGCGGGGATGGTATAACCCCCAACGGGAGGGGTATGGCCTCAGGGCAGCCGACGTGGATGATGGGGGTAGCAGGAACCACTCAGAGACGGTGCGGTGTAATTCAGGGTCTTTACTGGTAACAACGATAGACCCTCCCGGAGTACTTGCTAGCGAACGGGGCCTGGTCAGTCCTTGAGCAGATGGGATCTCCCCTGGCCAGGCGGAGTTGTAGGCCTCCCAAACTGACTGTACTCTTCTGGCTACCTTGCTAGAAGCGGATATAAGTAGCCCACGTCCCTGAGTGTACCGTGTGGTGCTCACCCGTATGGCCGGTGACTCGGGGCCTTCTAATGGCTTCCGCTCCACGATGGCGGTGCTGGTCCCACGCGTGTGACCGTGCCTTCGGGCTTCTTGGCCAGAGGACCTGAAATCCCCTCCCTGACGGATTCTGCTGCTGGGTAGGAATTAGTCCCCACAGCCTCGGACTCCGGGTCCGGTAAGAAATCTTCTCAGTCAGGGCGAGCTCTGCAGCTGCCAGCCCCTGACTCGTAGTAGTATTGCTTCTGCTGTTTCTTGTCTCTACTCTCCTTGACTGACTGACCCTGCCTCAGCCCAGGGTTTATACAGGGGAAGTTCTTCCCCTCCCAAGACTGGGCAGGAGGTGTGGCATGCACAGGATCCCTGACCAAAGGACCTCCCACCTGCTCTCAGACATAACATTACATTACTGTGGAAAACCAGACCCCTGGGGTGCCACAGAAGCAGCTCATTAGTGGCCGTTGATTAGCTGTAAAGCTCATGTGTCATAACAATGTTTGGTGAACCCTAAGAGACCTGGCACTTGCATCACTGGGACAGCACAAGCAGCAGAGATGAGTATAGGCTGTTTATATTTTACATGGGGGAATATAGTTATTGAGAAGGGTTTGTCTGAGTAGCGGAAAATCTCTGTAAAGTCAATGGCCTTGTTGGCATATATGCCTGACCCTGAATTTTCAGGGCTTCAGGCTGAAGCATCAAGGGAGCCATTTAGATTGTCACAATTCCTCCTATCTGAGTGTCTGGATGTAAGGAGATGGAAATGCTGCCCATGTTCCCCATTGAAGATGTGTGTTATTGCAATGTGTTATGATTAGTGATGAGCGAGCATACTCGAAAGTACTCGCCCGAGCATCTCAGTACTCGAGATGCTCGGAGCTCGTCGAGTACTTGCAACATGCTTGGGCAGATGCTCGGGTCCCCTCCCTGCAATCAAGATACAGAGATTGCCTGCCACTCATTGTAATGCCGCAGCCATGGTGGTTGTGGCATTACAGTGATTGACTGGCCGCACAGCTTCATTAGATCTATATCAGACCTGGCGCCGCTGTGCTCGTCACAGTCACTCTGTAATCAGGCAGATTAGGGAGAGGTGCTGCTGAGCTAGGGAGAGATTTGCTTGTGTATTAGGTAGTCTAGGGAGAAAACATGTACATTACACATATCCATCTCAACAAACAGTCCTTCTGAGGACTAATCCATCTGCAGAGATATCAAGCAGGCAGTGTATATAGGCAGGCAGTGTAAATAGCAGACTGCAGTGCATATAGCACAAGAGGCTCCATTCCAGTTCTGCCTTCTGCTGCTGTTAGATATTTCTAGAAATAGGCCCAGGTCCCAGGGGCCAGGAATAATTTTTTTTGGATCTTAATCCTCATTATTTGCTTAAAAAGGAATCCAGAGAACACCGTTTTTCTGCGCCATTTGCTTGTTGGCACTGCAGAATACAGCCAGGTCCTTTCCATATTACAGCGCTAAAATCCAGCTATTTAAAACTGTGCTTTCTCCATCACACGGATCACATATACGTTTTCAGAAAATACTGCCATTTTTGGCCTCCATTCAAATTTTTTTTTCACTGTGTCAGCGAAGTTTTTGACACCAGATTGCTGTTCAAAATAGCTACCTACAGGCCAGATATTTAAAACTGTGTTTTCTCCATCACACGGATCATATATACGTTTTCAGAAAATACTGCCATTTCTGACCTCCATTAAAAATTTATTTCAGTGTGTCAGTGAAGCAATTGACACCAGATTGCTGTTCAAAATAGTTACCTACAGGCCAGATATTTAAAACTGTGGTTTTTCCGTCACACGGATCACATATAAGTTCGCTCCAAATTCAGTCATTTGTAGTGAGCATGGAAGATATTGTCCTCTATTTAAAATGGGCAAGGCACGTGGCAAGGGACGGGAAACTGGACGTGATGGTGCATGCAGAGGCCAAGGCCGTGGGCAAGCTGAAATTGTGCCACAACAAACACCCACATCTTCTCGCCCGACCTTCCTGTCCCAATTCCTAGGGGACCGCAGCACACCACTACTGAACCCAGAGCAGTGTCAAAAGGTTGTTGGTTGGATAGCGGATAATGCTTCCAGTCACTTAGCCACCACCCTGTCTTCCACACGGTCAAGTCTCATTAGCCGTGAGTCTGGACCGCATATTCCTCACCCTGATCCTCCTTCCTCCTACCATGCAGAGTGCCCATAGACAAATGATCCCACACTTGGACACTCTGAAGAGCTGTTCACTTTTCCATTTATAGATTCGGGCCTCTCGCCTGGTCCACTTGAAGCGAGGCAAGAGGAGATCGCACGTAGCGATGCCCAAATATTTGAGTAGCCACGGTCACACTAAGGCAACAGTGGGAAAGTGTCACAAGAGGTGGACGATGATGAGACACAATTGCCAGAAAGTCAGGAGGAGGACCAGGGTGCGGAAGTGGAAGACGAGGTGGTGGATGATATAGTAACTGACCCAACCTGGCAGAAGAACATGCAGAGCGAGGAGAGCAGCACACAGGGGGAGGGAGGCAGACCACCCAACAGGCAGGAAGAAGCAGTGTGGTGGCTACAGACAGAAGGCAGGCAACCGTTCCTCGTAACACCAACACGAAGGAAGTTGCCAGTACAACTGTTAGGTCTTCCCGAGTCTGGTTGTTTTTTAAAGACTCTGCCGATAACCCTAAAAAGGCCATTTGCACCACCTGCCAGGCCAGCATCAGCAGGGGTGGCAAAACGACCAGCCTGACCACAACCAGCATGATCAGGCACATGGCAGCAAAGCACCCGACTTTGTGGCCCGAACCCCAGGGTCCAGGAACAGTGTCTGCGGGTGGCACCATTGCTTCTTCCGCTGTTGTGCATGCAAGACAATCCACTGTCCATGGTGCATGCGAAGATGCCTCCTACCCTGCACCTGTCGTTGCACACTCTCAAGTAGCAGCATCGGGAAGCACGTCCATGTCCTTGTCCCAGCGCAGCGTTCAGTTGTCCATACCCCAGTCCTTGGAACGCAAGCGCAAATATGCAGCCAACGCCCCACAGGCCACACTAATAAATTCTCACATTTCACGACTGCTTGCACTCGAAATGTTGCCTTTTAGGCTCGTGTATATGGAAGCATTCCGCAACCTGATGGCGGCGGCCATCCCTCGGTACTCGGTCCCCAGCCGCCACTATTTCTTCTGGTGTGCCGTCCCCGCATTACACAAGCACATGTCCCAAAACAAAACATTAGCCGTGCCCTCAACAACGCAGTTACTGGGAAAGTCCACCTAACCATGGACACGTGGACATGTACTTGTGGGCAGGGATGGTACATCTCGCTGACGGCACACTGGGTTAACATAGTGGAAGCCGGGAACCACTCGGACCTTGGGACGGAGCACGTCCTCCTGATGCCAAGGATTGCGGGCCCTAGGTCAATCAGGGTTGCCCCCATGGTCTATAGCTCCTGCACCTCATCCTCCTCAGCCTCCTCCTCCTCTTCAGCCTCCATCTCCGAAATGACCACATCAGTCAAAAGCAGGAAGCACTGCAGCACTGCCTCGGTCAAGCGGTAACAGGCTGTGCTGAAGCTAATATGCTTAGGTGACAAACTGTACAATGCTGAAGAGTTGTGGACAGCTCTGAAAGAGCAGGCCGATCTGTGGCTCACACTGCTGAACCTACAGCCAGGCATGGTCGTGTGAGACAATAGCAGGAACCTGGTGGCTGCTTTGAGGCGAGGCGAGCTCACACACGTTCCATGCCTGGCCCATGTGCTTAACCTCGTGGTTCAGCGGTTTCTCAAATCCTACCCGGAGCTGCCAGATCTGTTTGTTAAAGTATGCCACCTGTGTGCCCATTTTAGAAAATCACCTACAGCTTCCGCCATGTTTCAGCAGCGTTTGCAGTTTCCGGCTCACAGACTGTCCCCACGCGTTGGAACTCTACATTGCAGATGTTGGGAAGGATTTGTGAGAAGAAGAGGGCAGTTGTTCAGTACCAGCATCAACAAGGCCGCCGGTATTCAGTTCAGACTCCACACATAAGACCTCAGGAGTGGACATGGATGTCAGACATATGTACCATCCTCCAAAACTTTGAGGACTCCACCAAGATGGTGAGCGACGATGACGCCATAATTAGCATCACCATCCCGCTTCTCTGCTCACAATTAAAGAGGATGCATTGCAGGCGGAGCACGATGAGATGGAGCAAGGAACCATACAGGGTGATTACACACAGCCCAGCCTCATCTCATCCCAACGTGGATTGGGGGACAATGAGGAAGAGGAGGAGGAAGAAGAACAGGAGCTAGTTTCATGCGCTATAGACGTTACTACCTGCACAGCTGTCATACCGTCTGTTCAGCGTGGATGGCCAGAGGACAGAGAGGAGGAGGAGGACGAGAGCATGGTCAGTCATCCTCTTAGTGAGGACACGGAAGTCTTGCCTGTTAGTAGTCTGACACGCATGGCTGAGTTTATGTTACACTGCCTTTCCCATGACCCTCGCGTTCTCAAAACTTGGGTGACAGTCATTACTGGTTGGTGACACTTCTAGACCCACGCTACAAGGAGAACTTTATATTTCTTAATCCTGAGGCGGACAGGTCTACAAAAATGGGGCTGTACCAGAAGGCCTTTGTTGCAGAACTATTAAAAAAATTCCCATCTGAAAACGCTGGCGGCAGAGGTCACACTTCGTTGGATAACCAAGGAGTACAGGCGAGAGAGACATAACTTTAATCCAGCAGAGGCAGGGGAACACTGTCAAAGTTCTGGGAGAATTTTCTCAGCCCCTCTCATCGCACAAGCCCTGAGGCGCGGGGTACTCTCACAAGGAGTGCAAAGTTTGGGAAGATGCTGAGGGAGTACCTTGCCGACCGTACCAACTTCCTCCCTGATTCCGCTGTGCCTTATAATTATTGGGTATCCAAGCTGGATACGTGGAATGAACTGGCTCTCTATGCCTTGGAGGTCCTGGCCTGCCCTGCCACCAGCGTTTTATCAGAGCGGGTTTTTAGTGCCGCTGGTGGAATTATAACTGATAAGCGCATCCGCCTGTCAACTGAAAATGCTGACAGGCTGACTCATAAAAATGAACAAGGGCTGGATTGGGCCAGACTTCTCAACACCACCAAATGATAGCAGCGTAGCATAAACTCCAATCCAGTGTCTTTTCTTGGGAGGTGTATTCCCATGCACCTTTTCACACCCAGACATGGGTATACGCTTCCTGATTTTGGCTATTTGCTCTTGTCCTACTCCTTCTCCTCGTCCTCCCCCACCATATCACCAGGGTGCCAGTGGTCTGTGATGCAACACCCACCTAATTTTTTTAAAGGGTGTTTATGATGCCCGTAAAAAAAAAATGTATACAGTATGTTCATGTATACCCCCCAGGGGTAAATGTTTGTCAGCCCATACACTTAGTGCATGGGCATTACAAGTATAGGACTAGACCATCGGTTTGAGGGTGGTACACCGAGGTGCACAATTGTTTAATTTTTAGCAATTTGCACAGTTCCCTTGTCATTTTGGACATAAAAGGGGTCCCCTGATCCATTAGGATCTCCTTAGGTAGTCCAAGGCGACAGAACATGGCAAACAGCTCCCGTGCAATCAGTTTTGCCGAGGTGTGGCGTAGCGGTATAGCCTCCAGGTACCGGGTGGCATAGTCGACGACCACAAGTATATGTTGGTGGCCACAGCCGTATTTTACAATGGGCCCTACCAAGTCCATTGCAATCCGTTCAAAAGGTACCTCTATCACTGGCAGCGGTACCAATGGGCTACGGAAACTTGCATTCGGGGCAGGATTTGCAGTACCTTTGGACCTCCACGTAAACCCCAGGCCAAAAGAACCACTGCAAGATACGCTCTTGCGTCTTTTTAACCCCTAAGCGTCCACCCAGCAGGTGTGTGTGTGATAAATCTATAACCACCCGACGGTACGACTGAGGTACCACTAACTGTTCCACGACCTCGTCCCTGATCTTATCTATCCTATAAAGCAACTCACCATTGACTACCATGCGTGGAAATACAGTAGCTGCACCGGGCTGTTGGATAGTGTTGAGCCACCCCCGTAGTGTTCGAGTTCGGTTCGGTTCGTCGAACACCCGTATGTTCGCCGAACTGTACGTCGAACTGTTCGTCGAACACCTTCGAACACCATTAAAACCAATGGCAGGCAAACAAAAACACATAGAAAACACATTCAAAGGTGTCCAAAAGCTGACAAACTGCTCAGAAGACATAACTAACACATGGAAAAGTGACAAGTACATATAGTCATGCGAAAAGAAAAGAGGTGGAGGAGTAAAAGGAGGGGGAGACACAGATATAGGCATGTCATGCCCTTCTAAAACCAAAAAAGTGCGAAGCCGACGCGGCCAGTCCGTTCCTGCCCGTGTGACCTCCGTGTCGCCGGGTTTGTGCCAGAGCTGCGGTGGACCCTGACGGCCAGCCCCCCTCTCCCAATACTGGTGCCTGTCCGCTGGTGGGTCGAGCGAGCCCCCCTGCGGTGGAGGCAGGTCTAATCTTTTTAATTTAAATTGTCTTTCTAATATGAATGAGTACACTTTAAATCCTTTTACAAGGATCTATTGGAGGGCAAGTCTCATGCCAGCAGCCGCGGTAATTCAAGCTCCAGTAGCGTCCACTAAAGCTGCTGCAGTTAAAAAGCTTTTATAAGGATCGAGCTTGGCGGTCCACCGCAAGGCGTCCTACTGCCAGTCCCAGCCCCTGTGCCTTGGGGTGCCTCCCCGATGCTCTTCACTGAGTGTCCCGGGAGCCCAAACCATTTCCTTTGAAAAAATTAACTGTCCAAACTACAGGTGGTGTAGCTTGCTTAACAGCTGGGATAATCCGCTGACTAGCAGACACTGCTACTAGGCACAAAGTATTTCCTGGGCTACATGCAGTTAAAATTTGTAATTAGATACTCTCGATGGATGCTGAGAAAGCATTCCATAGAGTCTCCTGGCACGCCATATATTATTCTCTTAAAAAGCTTGGGGTAGGGGTCTAAGGGACCCTTTTATAGGCAAAATCACGGCCCTGTATCGCAATACATCACCTAGGCTGAAGATAAATGGAACATTTTCATCACCTTTCATAATCACCAATGGGACAAGGCAGGGATGTCCTCTGTCCCCTCTCTTATACATCCTAGTGACGGAGCACCTGCTCTCATCATTTCGCCATAACCCCAATATTAGGTGGATTGAGGTGGGAGGCACCGAGTACAAGTGCTTTGCATTTGCTGATGATGTCCTAGTATATATCACTCAATCACATATATCCATCCCTGGTGTTATGGCTGAAATAGATCACTTTGTTACATGGTCAAATTTTAAAATCAATGCAGCGAAGTCTGAGGCCCTTGATGTCTCCCTCCCCAAATCCATACAGGATTCCATCCAGTCCAACTTTCCCTTTGCCTGGCCCTCACAGAGTATCAAATACTTAGGAATTCGTATTCACAGAGACCTCTCCCGTCTATGTTATCTTAATTTTGGGCCCTTTATTGAACAACTCCATACAGACCACGGTTGGCAAGTTAGAACTGTAAGATTCACTACGTGAACCACTGGTGTTTTGTGGAAAAGCACATGTACACTGTGTTCCAAATTATTATGCAAAAAGTGTTTAGGAGTGATAAGGGAAGAATTTGTTTGTTTGTCAGTTAAACTCATTGATGGTGATGTGTGTCAGGGCTCTTTATATCACTGTAAGCAATTGCAGACACCTGTGCTAATTAGTTTTGCAGGTGTGTCCAATGAAAGTCAAGACTACTTAACAAGACTGTCCCACATTATTAAGCAGCCTACATTTTCTGCCAAAATGGGAAAGAAAAAGGATGTGGCGGCTGCTGAGAAGCAACAAATTGTGGAGTGTTTAGGTCAAGGCATGACTACAATCAACATTGCCAAGACACTTCATCCTGATCATCGCACAATCAAGAAGTATGTAGCTGATTCACAGTACACTTGTGTGCGTGCTGATAAGGGAAACTTGAGGACTCTTTCCTACAAGCAATTACGTCAGGTTAAAAGAGCAGTGGCAAAAAAGCCTTGTCATAGCAGCAGACAAGTTTTTGAAGCTGCTGGTGCCTCCAACGTCCCCCGAACAACAAGATGCAGGGTCCTTCAGAGGTTTGCAGCTGTGTGTAAGCCATCCTGTCGACCTCCTCTATCCACTATACACAAGCAGAAACGGCTCCAGTGGGCCAAACAATACATGAAGACTGACTTCAAAACTGTTTTGTTCACCGATAAGTGCCGTGCAACGCTCGATGGTCCAGATGGATGGAGTGGAGGATGGTTGGTTGATGGACACCCCATGCAAACACGGCTACGGCGCCAACAAGGAGGAGGTGGAGTAATGTTTTGGGCTGGAATCATGGGGAGAGAGATTGTCGGCCCCTTTAGGATCCCTGAAGGGGTAAAGATAAGCTCCATAATGTATGTGGAGTTTCTCAAACAGCACTTCCTGCCATGGTTCAAGAAGAAGAACCGTGTATTCCGCAGCAAGATCATTTTCATGCATGATAATGCACCGTCTCATGCTGCACATAACACATCTGCATCTCTGGCTGATATGGGCATAAAAGGGGACAAACTTCTGGTGTGACCCCCATGCTCCCCTGACCTCAACCCCATTGAGAACCTCTGGAGCATCATCAAAAGGAGTGTCTATGATGGCGGGAGGCAGTTCACATCTAAGCAACAGCTCTGGAAGGGTATTCTGTCCTCATGCAAAACAATTGAAGCAGAAACCATCCAAAACCTGACAAATTCAATGGACGAGAGAGTTCAGAAGCTCCTTTCGAACAAGGGGTCCTATGTGCAAATGTAACATCACCTAGAATAAAGTTTTGAGTTTCTAATAACCTGCTAATGCTTATAATTTCTAAAATGACCATTTTTTTTTCTTTATTAAAATGAAAAGGTAGAGTGTGGGGGATCTAAGAGTGTGGCAACCCAGTAGTCAGGATTATTTCGAATTCTGACAATCTGAGGGTCATGTTGCAGGTAGTGCAGCAAGAAGGCACTCATGTGTCTTGCGCATCTAGGAGCCCCAAAATTATTTTCTGGGCTAGATGCAGCTAAAAATTATTATTGATTTGAAAGCTGGTGGAGCTTAGTATAGATGGCCTAATAGAATCAGTACTGCAAACAGCTACAAGGCCCAAATTATTTTCCAGCCAAGATACAGATAAACATGATTAGTAATTTTAAATCTGGTGGAGTTTAGTATAGATGGCCTAATAGACTCAGTACTGCAAACTGCTACAAGGCCCAAATTATTTTCCAGCCAAGATACAGATAAACATGATTAGTAATTTTAATTCTGGTGGAGTTTAGTATAGATGGCCTAATAGAATCAGTACTTCACACGGCTACAAGGCCCAAATTATTTTCCAGCCAAGATACAGATAAACATGATTAGTAATTTGAAAGCTTAAAACGGTTGGTGAGGTGATTTTAACAAATCATCAAGCTTTTACTCTCCCCAGGATGACACAGGGGTAGAAAACTCGTTTCGGATCCATGATTTGTTCATCTTTATGAACGTGAGTCTGTCTACATTATCAGTGGAGAGCCGCGTGCGCTTATCTGTCAGTACACCACCAGCAGCGCTGAACACAATTCGAGGGTCATGTTGCAGGTAGTGCAGCAAGAAGGCACTCATGTGTCTTGCGCATCCAGGAGCACCAAGTCCCTGTTGTGTTGGTGGCGAGGTAACAATCATGCTTCCTTCCTCTGCCCTCTCCCCCCAACCTCGCACAACAGAAATGTCATTAAGGTCTCCTTCATCTGATGAGTCTTCCATCAGTTCGTCCTCCACTTCTTCCTGGGCTCCTGCACCTTCCTCACTAGTTTGGCTGCTACCATGCGCCCTGGTAAAACCATCTCCCCCACCCTCACATGCCTGCCGCCTTGGTGCTGCCGACCGTCTGGACCTTGCAGATGTTAGCCCTTCCGCATACAACTCCTCCTCCTCTACTTCCTCCACCTCCTTTTGTGCCACCACCTGACTCCGAATTCTGCTTAACATGTGCTCCAGCATGTAAATCACCAGAATAGTCATGCTGATAATGGCATCGTCAGCACTAAACATCTTCGTCGCCATTTCAAAACTGTGCAGAAGGGTGCATAGGTCCCTGATCTGAGACCATTCCTCCAGCGTGATTTGCCCCACCTCTGGATCTCGTTGGCCCAGGCTATACGTCAGAACTAGTGTTGAGCGATACCTTCCGATATCGGGAAATATCGGATCGGATTGGATCGGACCGATACCGAAAAAGTATCGGATATCGCCGATTCCGATACCGGAAACCAATGCAAGTCAATGGGACATAAATATCGGAATTAAAATAAACCCTTTCTTTCCTTGTAGGTTATTTCTACATGAAGGAAAACAACTAAGAATAATGTAGAATGTATTGGGGGAGGTGGGGGAGACAATAAAGGCATAGAGGTTTAGCCCAGTCAAATGGAATAGCAGGAATTAATATTTTTTTATTATGTTCTGAGTTACGGAAATATTAACTATGTTAAGTATTTTTATATTTTGTCAGATATTTATGTTTCACTACTTCCATGCTCTTCACCTTCTTTTTTACTTCTCCCACACTTTCTCCTTCATCATCCTCAGCATCTTTTTCATCCACTTCTTCTTCACCTTCTTCTTCTTCACCTTCTTCGTATTATTCTTTTTTTTACATTCTTCATATTCTACTTCTTCATCTTCTTCATATTCTTCTTCTTCATCATATTCTTATTTGTGACAGGCATTCCTGTAGTTGTTATCTATAAAAGGTTGGACATTACACCTTTCGTTCTGCCCGTCACAAAAGATTTACAACAGGATTTGTCCGCGTTCAGTTTGGCCTGCAGCAGCAGGTCTTTTCCAGGGGCACCACGAGGAGGAACGGACTCACCCCCATACACTGCTTAGTCATCTTCTGCTTATAATTTAGGTATTATCTTTTGCTCTGATTTTTAGTCTTATGCTTAATGTTCTTCCGCTTTTTGTTCTGCAGCTTCTTGTATTTCTGCTTCTTGGTTTTCTGTCTCTTGTTTTTCTGTATCTTGGTGCTTGTCTTCTCTTCTTTGTCTTCTTGGTCAACTTCTTCAGGGTCATCTTCTTGGTCTTCTTCGGGGTGGTCTTCAGGGTCGTCGTCTTCGGGGGTCCTCGTCTTCGGGGTCCTCGTCTTCTTCGGGTTGGTCTTCTGGGTCCTCGTCTTCGGGGTCCTCGTCTTCTTCGGGGTGGTCTTCAGGGTCCTCGTCTTCTTCGGGGTGGTCTTCAGGGTCCTCGTCTTCTTCGGGGTGGTCTTCAGGGTCCTCGTCTTCAGGGTCATTGTCTTCGGGGTCCTCGTCTTCTTAGGGTTGGTCTTCAGGGTCCTCGTCTTCAGGGTCCTCGTCAGGGAGATCCAGAGTGATTACCAAGAACCATTTCAAAAAGCTTGAACTTGGAAATGTAGCAGAAGGTACAAGAAAGCTGAGGAACTACCGAGGACCAGCTGACGGTACTGGAACCCGGATGGATAGCAGAAGGTACAAGAGCCAATGGAACTACCGAGGACCAGCTGATGTTACTGGAACTCGGTTACTAAGCAGGAGGTACCTGTGCCAGAAAGCACTACCAAGGACCAGCAGACGTTGGTGGAACTTGGATACCGAGAAGGAGGCACCTAATCCAAAGGCACTGCCGAGAACCAGCTGACGGTACTGGAACCCGGATGGGTAGCAGAAGGTACAAGAGCCAATGGAACTACCGAGGACCAGCTGATGTTACTGGAACCCGGATGGGTAGCAGAAGGTACAAGAGCCAATGGAACTACCGAGGACCAGCTGATGTTACTGGAACTCGGTTACTAAGCAGGAGGTACCTGTGCCAGAAAGCACTACCAAGGACCAGCAGACGTTGGTGGAACTTGGATACCGAGAAGGAGGCACCTAATCCAAAGGCACTGCCGAGAACCAGCTGACGGTACTGGAACCCGGATGGGTAGCAGAAGGTACCCATGTAAAAAAAAAGTTCAACGCCGCGAGCCGGCCGCAGTTACCAAAACCCACAGTCCTACAGAGGGTGCTTGTCCTATTGGCACTATGGAACCAGCCTTCATTGCCAGATCCCGCAGCCCACATAGGAGTCACCTAAACTGCAGGCACCATAGAGTCGGCTAACCCGACCGCAACACGACAGGACAACGCATTGGAGGCAAAGTGACGTTGACACTACCCGGAAACAGCTGGCGTGCTGGAACCAGGCTGGGCAGGAGGGAGTACCCGTGCCAAAGACACTGCCGAGGACCAGCTGACGGTACTGGAACCCGGATGGGTAGCAGAAGATACAAGAGCAAATGGAACTACCGAGGACCAGCTGACGGTACTGGAACCCGGATGGGTAGCAGAAGGTACAAGAGCCAATGGAACTACCGAGGACCAGCTGATGTTACTGGAACTCGGTTACTAAGCAGGAGGTACCTGTGCCAGAAAGCACTACCAAGGACCAGCAGACGTTGGTGGAACTTGGATACCGAGAAGGAGGCACCTAATCCAAAGGCACTGCCGAGAACCAGCTGACGGTACTGGAACCCGGATGGGTAGCAGAAGGTACCCATGTAAAAAAAAAGTTCAAGGCCGCGAGCCGGCCGCAGTTACCAAAACCCACAGTCCTACAGAGGGTGCTTGTCCTATTGGCACTATGGAACCAGCCTTCATTGCCAGATCCCGCAGCCCACATAGGAGTCACCTAAACTGCAGGCACCATAGAGTCGGCTAACCCGACCGCAACACGACAGGACAACGCATTGGAGGCAAAGTGACGTTGACACTACCCGGAAACAGCTGGCGTGCTGGAACCAGGCTGGGCAGGAGGGAGTACCCGTGCCAAAGACACTGCCGAGAACCAGCTGACGGTACTGGAACCCGGATGGGTAGCAGAAGATACAAGAGCAAATGGAACTACCGAGGACCAGCTGACGGTACTGGAACCCGGATGGGTAGCAGAAGGTACAAGAGCCAATGGAACTACCGAGGACCAGCTGATGTTACTGGAACTCGGTTACTAAGCAGGAGGTACCTGTGCCAGAAAGCACTACCAAGGACCAGCAGACGTTGGTGGAACTTGGATACCGAGAAGGAGGCACCTAATCCAAAGGCACTGCCGAGAACCAGCTGACGGTACTGGAACCCGGATGGGTAGCAGAAGATACAAGAGCAAATGGAACTACCGAGGACCAGCTGACGGTACTGGAACCCGGATGGGTAGCAGAAGGTACAAGAGCCAATGGAACTACCGAGGACCAGCTGATGTTACTGGAACTCGGTTACTAAGCAGGAGGTACCTGTGCCAGAAAGCACTACCAAGGACCAGCAGACGTTGGTGGAACTTGGATACCGAGAAGGAGGCACCTAATCCAAAGGCACTGCCGAGAACCAGCTGACAGTACTGGAACCCGGATGGGTAGCAGAAGGTACCCATGTAAAAAAAAAGTTCAACGCCGCGAGCCGGCCGCAGTTACCAAAACCCACAGTCCTACAGAGGGTGCTTGTCCTATTGGCACTATGGAACCAGCCTTCATTGCCAGATCCCGCAGCCCACATAGGAGTCACCTAAACTGCAGGCACCATAGAGTCGGCTAACCCGACCGCAACACGACAGGACAACGCATTGGAGGCAAAGTGACGTTGACACTACCCGGAAACAGCTGGCGTGCTGGAACCAGGCTGGGCAGGAGGGAGTACCCGTGCCAAAGACACTGCCGAGAACCAGCTGACGGTACTGGAACCCGGATGGGTAGCAGAAGGTACAAGAGCCAATGGAACTGCCGAGAACCAGCTGGCGGTGCTGGAGCCCAGGGTAAATACTAAAAACAGAAGAGCCAGAGGTGTATTTGGAGGAGGTTTTAAATCCGTACTACAGTGGATGTGGACAAAGCAGGAGAATTTGCCGGACACACAGCTGGGGATCAGCTGACGTTACTGAATCCCAATAACACTGGAGCAAGCGTTGACTGTGCAGACGGCACTTCTGAGCAGCAACTAGCGGTATTGGAGCCCAGGGTAAATACTAAAAACGGAGGAGCCAGAGGTGTAATTGGAGCAAGTTTTAAATAAGTAGCACAGTGAATATGGACAGAGCAGGAGAAATTGCCGTGAACACAGCAGGGGAACAGCTGACGTTACCGAACCCCAATAACACCGCAGCAAGTGTTGACTGTGCAGACGGCACTTCCGAGCGCCAACTGGCGGTGCTGGAGCCCAGGGATAAGAATGAAAACAGAGGAGCCAGAGGTGTAATTCGAGCAACTTTAAAATGTGTAGTACAGTGGATGTGGACAAAGCAGGAGAAATTGCCGTCCGCACAGCAGGAGAACAGCTGACGTTACTGAACCCCAATAACACGGCAGCAAGTGTTGACTGTGCAGACAGCACTTCCGAGCGCCAACTGGCGGTGTTGGAGCCCAGGGTAAATACTAAAAACGGAGGAGCCAGAGGTGTAATTGGAGCAAGTTTTAAATAAGTAGCACAGTGAATATGGACAGAGCAGGAGAAATTGCCGTGAACACAGCAGGGGAACAGCTGACGTTACCGAACCCCAATAACACCGCAGCAAGTGTTGACTGTGCAGACGGCACTTCCGAGCGCCAACTGGCGGTGCTGGAGCCCAGGGATAAGAATGAAAACAGAGGAGCCAGAGGAGTAATTGGAGCAACTTTAAAATGTGTAGTACAGTGGATGTGGACAAATCAGGAGAAATTGCCGTCCGCACAGCAGGAGAACAGCTGACGTTACTGAACCCCAATAACACGGCAGCAAGTGTTGACTGTGCAGACGGCACTTCCGAGCGCCAACTGGCGGTGCTGGAGCCCAGGGATAAGAATGAAAACAGAGGAGCCAGAGGTGTAATTGGAGCAACTTTAAAATCTGTAGTAGTGAGAATGTGGACAGAGCAGGAGAAATTGCCGTCCGCACAGCAGGGGAACAGCTGACGTTACTGAACCCCAATAACATGGTAGCAAGTGTTGACTGTGCAGACAGCACTTCCGAGCGCCAACTGGCGGTGCTGGAGCCCAGGGATAAGAATGAAAACAGAGGAGCCAGAGGAGTAATTGGAGCAACTTTAAAATGTGTAGTACAGTGGATGTGGACAAATCAGGAGAAATTGCCGTCCGCACAGCAGGAGAACAGCTGACGTTACTGAACCCCAATAACACGGCAGCAAGTGTTGACTGTGCAGACGGCACTTCCGAGCGCCAACTGGCGGTGCTGGAGCCCAGGGATAAGAATGAAAACAGAGGAGCCAGAGGTGTAATTGGAGCAACTTTAAAATCTGTAGTAGTGAGAATGTGGACAGAGCAGGAGAAATTGCCGTCCGCACAGCAGGGGAACAGCTGACGTTACTGAACCCCAATAACATGGTAGCAAGTGTTGACTGTGCAGACAGCACTTCCGAGCGCCAACTGGCGGTGCTGGAGCCCAGGGATAAGAATGAAAACAGAGGAGCCAGAGGTGTAATTGGAGCAACTTTAAAATCTGTAGTAGTGAGAATGTGGACAGAGCAGGAGAAATTGCCGTCCGCACAGCAGGGGAACAGCTGACGTTACTGAACCCCAATAACACGGCAGCAAGTGTTGACTGTGCAGACAGCACTTCCGAGCGCCAACTGGCGGTGTTGGAGCCCAGGGTAAATACTAAAAACGGAGGAGCCAGAGGTGTAATTGGAGCAAGTTTTAAATAAGTAGCACAGTGAATATGGACAGAGCAGGAGAAATTGCCGTGAACACAGCAGGGGAACAGCTGACGTTACTGAACCCCAATAACATGGTAGCAAGTGTTGACTGTGCAGACGGCACTTCCGAGCGCCAACTGGCGGTGCTGGAGCCCAGGGATAAGAATGAAAACAGAGGAGCCAGAGGTGTAATTCGAGCAACTTTAAAATGTGTAGTACAGTGGATGTGGACAAAGCAGGAGAAATTGCCGTCCGCACAGCAGGAGAACAGCTGACGTTACTGAACCCCAATAACACGGCAGCAAGTGTTGACTGTGCAGACGGCACTTCCGAGCGCCAACTGGCGGTGCTGGAGCCCAGGGATAAGAATGAAAACAGAGGAGCCAGAGGTGTAATTCGAGCAACTTTAAAATGTGTAGTACAGTGGATTTGGACAAAGCAGGAGAAATTGCCGTCCGCACAGCAGGAGAACAGCTGACGTTACTGAACCCCAATAACACGGCAGCAAGTGTTGACTGTGCAGACGGCACTTCCGTGCGCCAACTGGCGGTGTTGGAGCTCAGGGATAATACTGAAAACAGAGGAGCCAGAGGTGTAATTGGAGCAACTTTAAAATCTGTAGTAGTGAGAATGTGGACAGAGCAGGAGAAATTGCCGTCCGCACAGCAGGGGAACAGCTGACGTTACTGAACCCCAATAACATGGTAGCAAGTGTTGACTGTGCAGACAGCACTTCCGAGCGCCAACTGGCGGTGCTGGAGCCCAGGGATAAGAATGAAAACAGAGGAGCCAGAGGAGTAATTGGAGCAACTTTAAAATGTGTAGTACAGTGGATGTGGACAAATCAGGAGAAATTGCCGTCCGCACAGCAGGAGAACAGCTGACGTTACTGAACCCCAATAACACGGCAGCAAGTGTTGACTGTGCAGACGGCACTTCCGAGCGCCAACTGGCGGTGTTGGAGCTCAGGGATTACAGTTCAGGTGGTAGAAACATGAACAGAACAGGAGACCTGGATACTGTTGCCAACCAATTATTTATTCTGGAAGAGGACTGGCAAATTCATGAGAGATCCAGGCCTTGTTCATTTTGAGAAAAGTAAGCCGGTCAACGTTATCGGAGGATAGTCGCATGCGACGGTCTGTTAGTACACCACCTGCGGCACTAAAGACGCGTTCCGATAATACACTAGCAGCAGGGCAAGCTAGCACCTCCAGTGCATACTGACTAAGCTCTGGCCATGTATCCAGCTTACAGACCCAAAACTTGAAGGGAGAAGAGCCGTCTGGGAGTACACTAAGAGGGCAAGACATGTAGTCTGTCACCATCTGACGGAAACGTTGCCTCCTGCTGACTGGAGCTGTCTGTGATGGTGTAGACATTTGTGGCGGCGGGGACACAAAACTTTGCCACATTTCGGCCATACTGGTCTTGCCTTGTGCTGAGGCGCTGCTTCTGCTCCCTCTTTGTGCAGAGCTTCCTCCACTGCCTCGACGCACTGAGCTGCTTTGTAAAGCACTAGCAGCACTGCTCTCGGTTGGAATGGAGAACATGATGGAATGCACCAGTGCGTCTTGGTACTCCCGCATTTTACGCTCCCGGTTCAATGGTGTTATGAGGCTTTGTAAGTTGTCCCGGTAGCGAGGATCTAGGAGGGTGGACACCCAATAATCAGCCGTGTTGAGAATGTGGGCGATGCGGCGGTCGTTTCTGAGGCACTGCAGCATGAAATCAACCATGTGCTGCAGACTGCCAACTGGCCAAGAAACGCTGTCCCCTGCTTGAGGCGTGATCTCTGCCTGCTCTGCATCACCCCACCCTCGCTCTAGATACTGACTACTAGAGCATTGTGTACCTCCCTCCTCTGGACAGATGTCTTCCTCATCCTCCTCACAAAGTGTCCCCTGCCTAGGCCTTTGTGAGGAACCACGTTGCGCAGACTGTAGAGAAGCAGATGGCATTTGTGACTCCTCATCCTCCACCTCTTCCAAAACCTCGTCCCTTAGTGCTTGCAGTGTTTTTTCAAGCAGGCAGATAAGGGGGATAGTCATGCTGACTAGTGCATCATCTGCACTCGCCATCCGCGTGGAATAATCGAAGGCACGCAAAACGTGGCAAATGTCCTTCATAGAGGCCCACTCAGTGGTGGTGAAGTGTGAACGGCGCGCACTGCGACTTGTTTGCGCCTGCTGCAGCTGGTACTCCATTACTGCTGCCTGCTGCTCACACAACCTCTCCAACATATGTAACGTTGAATTCCACCTGGTGGGTAGGTCACATATGATGCGATGTTCCGGAAGACATAATCGGCGCTGCAGAGCTGCAATGCGTGATCTTGCATTGCTGGAACGCCGCAAGTGAGCGCACTCTATGCGGACCTTGTGAAGCAGTGCATCAAGATCCGGATAGTCCCTCAAAAAACTCTGCACGACCAAGTTGAGCACATGTGCCAGACATGGGATGTGAGTGAGGTTGCCTAGGCCCAGAGCTGCCACCAGATTTCGGCCATTGTCACACACTACCATGCCTGGCTGGAGATTCGCTGGCACAAACCACACGTCACTCTGCTGCTTGATGGCATTCCAGAGCTCCTGCGCTGTGTGGCTTCGATTCCCCAAAGAAATTAATTTTAATACGGCCTGTTGACGTTTGGCCACGGCTGTGCTCATATCGGTCATCATAACAGGTAACCGTTCACGGGTCGATGTGGAGGTAGACCGTGACGGCTCCTGCAGCGCTGATTCAGAGGAACTGGAGTATGAGGAGGAGTCAATGTGTACAGACTGGATTCCTGCAATCCTTGGAGTTGGCAGAACACGTACAGCGCCACTCTCAAGATCTGTACCCGGCTCCACAACATTTACCCAATGGGCAGTGAGGGAAAGGTATCGTCCCTGTCCATGCTTACTGGTCCACGCATCAGTGGTCAGGTGGACCTTGCTACTGACGGCGTTTTGTAGCGCATGTTTAATTTTTCCCTCCACATGATGTTGCAGGGCAGGGACGGCTTGCCTGCTGAAATAAAAGCGGCTGGGCACGTTGTATTGTGGGACTGCCAATGCCATAAAGTTACGGAATGTGTCAGTCTCCACCAGCCTGAATGATAGCATTTCAAGGGCCAGTAGTTTAGCAATGCCAGCATTCAGAGCCTGTGCTCGGGGGTGGTTTGCCGAGTATGGGCGCCTTTTCTCCCATGCCTGTGCTAACGATGGCTGTAGACTGGCCTGGGAGTGTGAGGATGACTGGGAAAGTGGTGCTGTGGGTGGAATTACACTGTGTCTCTGTACAACAGTGCCAGAGATTCTTCCATGGCGATCCTGTGAGGAAGCCGAACCAGCTGTGTGTGAGCTGGAGGAAGAGGCTACAACACGAGCTGAAGAGGTGGTAGGTGGCGCTGTAGGTTGGCCTAGGTCTTCAGTGTGTTTGTGTAACTCCACCACGTGCTTGGTCCGCACATGTTTCCACATATTTGTGGTATTGAGGTTGCTGACACTTTTCCCTCTTTTCACCTTCTGATTACACAGCTTGCATTTGACAAAGCAAATGTCATCTGCAACTGTGTCAAGAAAGGACCAGGCACTGCAAGTCTTGGGAGCGCCCGCTTTGGATTTTGGAAGAGCCATGCTCCTAATGGGTGCCGAAGTGGAGGCTACAGGCAACCAAGTCTGCCCCCTCCCTCTCCCTCCTTTTTGGGCCATTCGGGGAATCTCTTCCTCAGAGCTGCTCCCACCACCTTCCTGTCCCTCACGCTATGATGGGTCAAGGACCTCATCATCTACACCACCCTCTTCAAACAACTGCTTCTCCTGGGTAGTCTCGACAGCACAGTACGCACCAGAAAGTGGCACCTGAGTCTCATCATCAGATGCGTACTGAGGTGTGCTGCTGACCATAGGCACTGGCCCACCCGCCTCTTCAGATTCAGAGAGACAAAACGGTTGCGCATCACTGCATACTACCTCTTCTTCAAATTCTCGAATTCTGCTTGGCTGGCCCCCTCTTTCCAAGCCAAGAGATTCAGAGAACAGAAGTAGAGATGGCTCCTGTCCAGGGCTCTCTGACTGCCTGGGCAATTTGGCAGGTGGTGAAGAGACAGATGGGTGCTCTTCAGTGCTCAGGACCTGAGAGGATCTGGAACTAATTGAAGTCGATGCGTTAGCTGCCATCCATCCGACAACGGCTTCAATTTGGTCCTCGCGCAGCAGTGGGGTACGGCTAGCTCCTACAAAGCTGCGCATAAAGGACTGTTCCCTGGTAAAACTGGGGGATGCTGAGTCACTGGTGCCCGCAGCAGGCACAGAATCCCCACGTCCTCTCCCTGCAGGCACAGAATCCTCACGTCCTCTCCCTGCAGAAACTCCACGCCCACGCCCACGACCACGACCACATGCCTTACTCCCTGCCTTCTTCATCTTGGTAGACTGATAAAGATAGGCAGAAAAGTACTAAGGGCTTAGTGTGCTTATTCCTGAACAGCTGCTAACAGGTATAAGAAACACTAATTTTATAAAGTGTGGACTAGACTTTAATATGAGCTAATGTGGCCTACACAACTGTAAAGTGGAGTGTTTGGTGAACTTTATTTAGGTTTTTTTTGTCACAAAAAGACACTGGATGTGCCTAAAGATGTAATAACGATAGTATCACAAACTTTTTGTAGCTATTACAATGTAGGAAGGTAACCTACAATGCAATAGATGAGGCTGCAAAAAATAGGCTAATACTAATCTGGCTGGGGCTGCAGGGCCCAATGCTGCAGAAAGGCTCCTCTATCTACTCCTATATAGTGTGTTTGGAATCAATTTAGCTGAATATGGATGGAACCACCACACTAATAGGAGATATCAGGAAAAATTATGAATTGGCAATAAAGGACAATGTATGAGGCAGTGACACACACTGAGTGCACTACAACCAGACGGGGTTGAAGCACACACTACAGGGTGAGCTGCACTCACACACCAGACCTTGCAGACAGCGGTGAACAGTACAGATGCAGAGCACTGTGCACTAGTGCTGCAAGACGGAAAAAAAATTCTCTATCTACTCCTATATAGTGTGTTTGGAACCAATTTAGCTGAATACAGATGGAACCACCACACTAATAGGAGATATCAGGAAAAATTATGAATTGGCAATAAAGGACAATGTATGAGGCAGTGACACACACTGAGTGCACTACAACCAGACGGGGTTGAAGCACACACTACAGGGTGAGCTGCACTCACACACCAGACCTTGCAGACAGCGGTGAACAGTACAGATGCAGAGCACTGTGCACTAGTGCTGCAAGACGGAAAAAAATTTCTCTATCTACTCCTATATAGTGTGTTTGGAACCAATTTAGCTGAATACAGATGGAACCACCACACTAATAGGAGATATCAGGAAAAATTATGAATTGGCAATAAAGGACAATGTATGAGGCAGTGACACACACTGAGTGCACTACAACCAGACGGGGTTGAAGCACACACTACAGGGTGAGCTGCACTCACACACCAGACCTTGCAGACAGCGGTGAACAGTACAGATGCAGAGCACTGTGCACTAGTGCTGCAAGACGGAAAAAAATTTCTCTATCTACTCCTATATAGTGTGTTTGGAACCAATTTAGCTGAATACAGATGGAACCACCACACTAATAGGAGATATCAGGAAAAATTATGAATTGGCAAAAAAGGACAATGTATGAGGCAGTGACACACACTGAGTGCACTACAACCAGACTTGGCTGAAGCACACACTACAGGGTGAGCTGCACTCACACACACAGACCTTGCAGATAGCGGTGAACAGCACAGGGAACTGTGCACTAGCACTGCAAGGCACAGTGATTTAGAAAGTAGCTTGGGTAAAGCAGTATAGAGCAAATAGGTAGCTAAAACTGTCCCTCAGAACAACAGCGTCCTATCCCTAACTGAATTCACAGCAGAGTGAGCTCAAAATGGCGGCGGTGGCTTTTATAGTGCATCATGACATCATTTCAGCAGCCAATCACAGCCATGCCATTAGTTAAGATGCCTACATGCCTAACAGGATGTGCCCACACTTCTTAGGATCCTCATTGGCTGAATAAAATGAAAATGTCTCATTGCATTATGGGAACTTCCGATTCCGGTATACGATATTGCAATAGTATCGGAATTAAGTATCGGAATTCCGATACCGCGAATATCGGCCGATACCCGATATTTCAGTATCGGAATGCTCAACACTAGTCAGAACGTATTGCACCAGGGCTTGTCGGTGCTGCCACAGTCGCTGCAACATGTGCAGAGTTGAATTCCACCGGGTAGGCACATCGCATTTTAGCGGGTGAAGTGGCAGGCCCAACGACTTCTGTAGAGATGTAAGTCGCTGAGCTGCGGGATGCGAACGGCGGAAGTGAGCACACAGCGACCGTGCCCTCTGCAGAAGGCCATCTAGTCCGGGATAGTGGGCTAAAAATTGCTGGACAACCAGGTTCAACACGTGAGCCATACAAGGCACGTGTGTGACATTGCCCCGGCGAAGGGCCGCACCCAGGTTTGCAGCATTGTCGCACACGGCCTTCCCTGGTTTCAGGTCCAGTTGAGACAACCATTCATGAAACTAGTTCTCCAGAGCTGACCACAACTCCTCAGCTGTGTGACTCACATTTCCCAGACATTTCAAAGTAAAAACCGCCTGATGATGTTGAGCCCTGCTGCCAGCATGGTAAGGAGGTGTGCAGGATCCCTTCTGCGCAGTTAGAAAGCTTGTGGCATGACCAGACAGGCTTTGGGTGCACGTGGAGGACCGAGAGGAGGTTGAGGAGGCAGAAGCAGTGGAGGAACTTCGAGATAAAGAGGATTGACGCACAACTCGTGGGGACGGCAAGACTTGGACAGCAGCCCCTTGTCCTGCTGTCACCATAGTTACCCAGTGCCCAGTCAGCGACATGTAACGCCCCTGTCCATGCCTACTCGTCCAAGTGTCTGTGGTGAAATGCACCCCGTCACACACAGACTTTCTCAAAGAAGCGGTGATCTTGTGTGCGACATGCTGGTGGAGCGCAGGCACACCTTTCTTTGAGAAGTAGTGCCGAGTGGGCATCTGGTACTGGGGCACTGCGACGGACATAAGGTCTCGAAAATCCTCTGTGTCCACCAGGCGGAAAGGAAGCATTTCTGTAGCCAAGAGCTTGCAGATGGTGAAATTCAACCTCTTAGCTTTCTCATGGCTCTTTTACTTGTCCACATCTGAGGGACCGAGGGCTGGCTGTTGTGCTTAGACGGGGTTGAGAAGGGTGTCCCCGGCAAACTGCCGGTCTGTGAGGAAGATGCAGGTGGACATGTTAGGTTGCCTTGATCCAAAGGTGGTGCTATCGATGTCGGACAGCGCTGAACACCAGCTGGTGTTTCCACCTCCAAAGAAAATGATGACCTGCCAATCACGCTGGCTGTTGCGGGTAAAGAGGTGGCAGGTCTGCGTCCCAAAACAGGTGTGACTGCTGTCCCCCCAGTCACAGAGGATGAAGAGGCCGCGGATGCACAAGATGTGGCAGACGGTGGTTGGCCCGGCCGGCTAGGCCGCATTGTAGCACCGTGAGCTTCCCACTGCAACTTATGCTTCATATCCATGTGCCGGTTCATGCATGAAGTACTCAAACTATGTATTTTTTGGCCTCTACTTAGCTTTTGCTGACAAATGTTACAGATAACACGAGTTGGGTCATCCTTATCGATCTGAAAAAATGCCCAGGCTATGAAAGGCTTAGCACCCATGCGACCTGAAGAGCCACCACGACTTGTGGTCAGAGGCAGAGTTGTGTTTCAGGATGCAGTTGTTGACGTGCTTCCAGTACTACGTCTCTGTCCAGGAAGGCGCAACCTGACCTCGTCGTCACTAGCATCCTCCTCCACCTCCTCTGTTGACATCATCGACTGGCTGACTGTGGGTTGACAGTAAGTGGGATCTCCAACCTCGTCATCATCACCCTGTGTGTTATCACACCCGTTGTCCTCAGAGCCAACCTCTTCCTGCCCTGACAAAAAACTAAAGTTGTCGCTCCAATCAGGTATTTGAGTCTCATCATCGTCTTCCTCATTGTCTCCACCAACAGGAGTTACAGTTTGGGAACGAGCGTCTACATTATGGTCAGAACCTTCTGCGTCTGGTCCTGGATCCGACTCATAAAGATTCAGGGCATCAGTGCAGATCATTTCCTTGTCTGGATTCACAGAAGCTCTGGAGCCGACCTCTGATTCCCAGGCTATAGCATGAGTAAACAGCTCTGCAGACTCAACCATCTGTTCTACCCCATACTCAGACGGGCAGCTGGAGACTTGGGAGCAGTGAGGAAGCAAGTGCGATTGGGGTGACACCTCTGAGGACTGGAGTATTTGTGATGTTGAAGTTGAGGTGGAGGAGAGCCCACTTAAAGGAGCACTTGATATCCGTTGAAGCACCTGCTGTTTTTGTGCCTCATCTGGAATTTGTAGCGATTGGCATGGCCGTAAGAAAGGGATCTTATCACATTGTCCGCTAAAAGAAGTAGACATCTTAGTTTGGCTGGAAGATGGTCTTTCTTCTGCAGATGTTACTGTTGCTTTAACACCTACTCCACGGACACAACCTTTTTTCCCTTCCCAACACGCCTATTCCCCTTTCCACCAGCAGCAGGCCTTTTTCCACTCATTTTGGTGGTTAACTAATTGACAATTCTGGAGTTGTTTGCACAAAAAACAATGGATGGGTACCGAGCAGAGCTGAGTGGCCAAACTCTGGTATTAACCCAAAAGTATTGTCTGGGCTAGATGCAGATAAAAATTATTTTGAATTTGCAACCTGGTGGAGGTTAGTATAGATGGACTAATAGAACAAGTCCCACACACTGCTACAAGCCGAAGCCAAAATATTTTTTCAGAGCTAGATGCAGATAAAAATTATTTTGAATTTGCAACCTGGTGGAGGTTAGTATAGATGGACTATTAGAACAAGTCCCACACACTGCTACAAGCAAAGCCAAAATATTTTTTCAGAGCTAGATGCTGATAAAATTTATTTTGAATTTGCAACCTGGTGGAGGTTAGTATAGATGGACTAATAGAACAAGTCCCACACACTGCTACAAGCTGAAGCCAAAATATTTTTTCAGAGCTAGATGCAGATAAAAATTATTTTAAATTTGCAACCTGGTGGAGGTTACTATAGATGGACTAATAGAATGATGCTATGCCCTAAAGGTTTTACTTCACTAGGTGCAGTAAAAAATTTGTATTCTATACACAGGTGGTGTAGCTTGCAACACAGATAGGCTACTCCACTGACTAACACACACTGCAAGAGGCCAAAAAGGATTTGCTTTGCTAGATTTAGCCAAATGCTGTGAAAAAAACTTGCACAGCACTGGCACAGACCTGCCTGGCAAAAAGTGATAGGAACTGATGTAACCTAGCCCTCAAAAGGACTGCAATTACAATTAGTCTTTACTCCCAACCTATCTATTTAAGAGCACAGACCTGCCTGATAAAAGTGATAGGAACTGATGTAACCTAGCCCTCAAAAGGACTGCAATTACAATTAGTCTTTACTCCCAACCTATCTATTTAAGAGCACAGACCTGCCTGATAAAAGTCGTAGGAAATGATGTAACCTAGTCCTCAAAAGGACTGCAATCACAACTATTCCCTACTCCCAAGCTATCTGTAGATTTGTGCGAAAATTGGATTGAAATTAACACTGAAAGTATAGCGCACACAGCAACAGCGGTGCCGTCTAACATGCAGCTGCAGCAGTGAGAAAATGGTGGTGATGGGGAAAATGGCTGGGTCTTATAGGGCAAGGACATGTGACATACACTGCCAATGACACATGCCCATGCTTGTGTGAAAAAAAGCAGTTCGCTCTGTGTGTGCGCTGCTGATAGGCTGACAGATTGCACCTCCCCACTGTAAATGCGGGAAAGAGAAAAAAAAATGGAGATCTTCATTATTTCTGCAGAGATCCATCCCCTGCCCCTCCCCCCGCCCCGCTGTACACTCAAACTGCGTATTAACATTAATTTTCAGCATTACTGAGAAAAAATCCAGTTATGATTTTGTTGCATGAACAGTTATCGAACATAACCTCGAACAGCCGAATTTTTTTCAAATTGTTCGTGTTCGCCGAACGGCTCGAACACCGCCCAAAACAGCTTGAATTTGAGATTGGCGAACAGTTCGAGTCGAACACCGCTCATCTCTACTGTTGGGCTAAGCCATTTACCTCTACCACCCTTTTCCGCGCCTGAGTCAGGGTGGGATCCTGTAGCTGAGCCGTCCCAAACGTGTCCCGGGACACTTCCAGCTCAGGGATCGATGGGGTCTCCTCGACCTTTCCTGCCAGCACCTCTAAGGGAAACCTATCGGGGTCACACTCTGTCCCTATGTTGGACACCCCTACAGCAGGTTCCCCTGACTCGGGTTCGTCGGGTACAGCGCCTGTAATACATTTTACCGGGGGAGAGTGAATTTTGTTTTTCCACAGAGTCCAGAACAGGGGCAAGTCTCTTCCCAACACAGTCCCATAGGGAAGAGTTTTTACCACCCCCACCACATGATTTATATCTCCACATGGCGTGGACAAAACTACCTCCACAGTTGGGTACTCTCGGAGGTCCCCATCGATACACACAACCCCGACTGGCCATCCACTGGGGTTGTCTCCTGCCACCAGCGACCTATGTTCCAAAGTCACGAGGCTCCCTGAGTCTAGGAGGGCCTCCGTGGGGTACCCATTAACCAGTACCTGGCATAGTTGGAGTTCACTGTCCCGGGGGTTGGTGCTCGCCGTGCAGACGGTCTGGGCATACATTGAGACACGTTGGTTATACCCACAGTCCATGGGTTCCATAGTAAGGGGACAGTTAGCAACCACATGTCCCGGGCCCCTGACACCGCCAGCACCTAATGGTGGAGGTACTGTTAGGTCTTATGACTGTTTGGGAGGGAACCGGTCTGCCACTCTCTCTCTCCGGGGTACCCCTTCAGCACGGGCACGGTGCTGACTGTCCTCAGCCGAAGGACGCGACTCCTTTACCGATTCCTGAGTTGGTAGGGATCGGCGTGACAGCCGAGAGGGGGCAGAGTCTCGAATGAAGTCCTGAGTGGCCAAGTAGCGCTCGATCAGACTGACCACCTGGTCGAGGGTGCCAGGGTCCCCTAGCCCCACCCAACATTGGATAGCGGCCGGCAGAGTCCTAACCAGCCGGTCAACCACCACCCTCTTCACCATCTGGGCTGGAGACAAAGTCTCAGGCTGGAGCCACTTCTTTACCAGCTGCAGGAGGTCATAAGCCTGAGACCGGGCAGGTCGGGTCTTCACATAGGCCCATGAAAATACACGCTGAGCCCTCACGTATGTATTGACCCCCAGTAGGGCAGGGATCTCACCTTTGAGCCTCTGGTAGTCCTGGGGGTCCTCCCGACTGAGGTCGAAGTAGGCCTTTTGGGCATCGCCAACCCGAAACGGAGCCACCAATCCTGCCCACTGGCCGGCTGGTAGGTTTTCCCGCTCCGCTGTGCGCTCATAAATGGTCAGGAAGGCTTCCACGTCATCCTCCGGTCCCATCTTCCTCAACGCTGAGTGAACCTTGTCCCGGGCCTCTCGACATTCCGGGACTGGTGCCGTCTGCGTCTCCCGCATGGCAACAATCTGTTGCAGCAACTGTTCGTTTGTTTTCTGCTGCTGCTGGTACAGTAACTGTTGCTGCTGATTACGCTGCTGCTGAGAGAGTATCAACTGCTTGTACTGTAGCACCCTGAGGATTCGGCTGCTACAGGAGTATTGCACCTCAACCCAGAGGTGTGATATTCCACTCCCGAGTAAGGAAGGAGTGTGGAACTGAGCTCGGTAGGCTGCATGCACTACACACATCCCATTTCCGAGGAACAGGCCGACGGTACTCCCACTTAGAAATGTGCAGGTACGACCGAGTCTGTTCCTGGCTGGAGTGGGAGGGGGGTGGTACATCCCAAGTAGTGTAGGGGCAGATAGGGGGAGCAGCCTGGGTAAAGATAGGAGCTCAATGGGTGCTGGTCACCTGAGCTCACACATAGAGGGTGTATATAAGGTGGGCACCAACTAAGAACAGGGTCAGATGCAGAGAACAAGTCAGTTGGAGACAGCAAGACAGCTGCAGAGGAGCAGACAGCAAGCAGAGAGGAAGTCAGCCTGCAGCAAGAGAGAGACCCTGAGTGAGAGAGGAGCAGAGAAGGAGTACCCAGAGGGGAGAACAGAGAGGACCCAAGAACCCAAATTAAAGCACCGGGTGAGGAGTCGGCACAGGGTACCGGATCCCAAGCTGGTGGGGGCAGAAAACACACCCTAGCCAGAGACCGGAGACCGTGGGCAGCGTTTGTCACGGTCACCCATCACATCCACCCCGAAGGCACACCACATGAAGGGTCAGGGAACCCAAGGCCAAGGGTGTCCCAACAGAAGGCCCGAGGGAGCTGGACCTAGGTGGATCACTGGTGGGGACGGCCAGAGAACGGGACAGAAGGAGAGCTCAGGGCCACGCTCCGGACTTGTTTGGGGGTTGGCTGGATCCAGGACCTGGTGGACGCAGCACGGCTCGGGTGGTCACTTGAAGCTGGAGTGACCGGAACATCAGCAGTGAGTAAATACCCTAAACTGCACAACCCGACTCTGTCTTCCTTTAACATCTATGCTGCACCACTACAACCCCCATCCTCTGCACCTGACCCCCTGAGGCTATACCCCACCCGTTGGGGGTTATACCATCACAAGCTGCACCTACACCATCAGCCTCAGCGGACCCCGCTGCAGCGGCGGCCATAGTGACCGCAACACAACGGGTGGCGTAGTCGACATTAAGAACTTAATAACATCTGTAGGACTGCCACATAACACTGAGCTTGACGCCCTGGGCACGGGGCCGGGTCACAGCCGCTCGGAGACTACAACCCCCCATCTGATCCGGTGCCGGGTATTCCCCTCAAAAAGGAATATGTCCCAGGGGGCGCGTCAACTTTGGCGTAGTCGGCAGGATTACGTGCCCGCAACAACCGGGTACTGCGTGCCTGAAGAAAAGTGCAAGTTTACCTCAGAAAGAAGTCTCCCGCTGGTTCCGGAGGGTCCACGCCATCGGACTCCATCACCAGTCGTTTCCCGCCGATTGTCCGCCATTTCCAACTTGTTCCCGCCATCTGCAGAGTTTCCCGCCACTGGGCGACGCTTCCCGCCAAAACCGCAGATTTCCCGCCTTGGAAGAGCAGCGGACGCCATTATGGGCGTGCCAAAGGAGGGCAAGAGGCCGCCTCCCATCGTGGGCCGGGACAGAAAATGGCGCCAAAAGTGGAAACCGCCCCCACCAACAGAGACTGTGATGCTGGAGGTGTCTGTCAGCGTGAAAGAACTACCCCTGGAGCTGACAGTCACCGAGTTGCCCCGGGACCGCCCTCGAAGCGGGAGGAGACGAAAGGAGAGAGCAAAGATGGGTGTCGCCTGGAGCAGTCTGGAGCGAGCGCACCCGGAGGCAAGAAGTCTAACGAGGAGTAGCGGAGAAGCTTACCCGGATATGGAGAGAAAGCAGAACAGCACCGGCCCGCTGGCCAGGAGTCTGCTAAAGACCGAGGAAGGAGAGCAGAGCAGCACCGGCCCGCTGGCCAGGAGCCTGCTGGAAGAAGAGCAGAGCAGCACCGACCCGTTGGTCAGGAGCCTGCTGGACACCACGACCCCACTAGGCCTAGTGGAGGTCCTTGCACAGCTCCCCCGAGACCGGGAGTGTGCGCAGACTGCCCTGGAGGGCCTCGCACGGAGGATGGCCCGGGTACAGCGCGAGATATTGGCGGAGTGGAGCCGGGAGATGACCCAGCAAGCTGAAACCAAGACGCAAGCTGAAACCAAGACCCGGAGCACGCCAGCCGAGATGAGGAAGGAGACCGCCTCTGAGGATGGCGCGGGAGGACCCAAGGCCGGAGACGGCGCCGAGAAGGGAGCCGAATGCATGGAGGCAGGTAAAGGGGACGCCTATACCCCAAGCCGAGAAACCGCCCACCTGCCCCAGCTCCCCGTCGCAGAGCCCGAAAGTCCCCCTGCTGTGCCCGTAGCCGCCATGTCACCGCTATGGACTAGGCCCCGACCGGAAGCCGCCGCAGCGACCCCTGTGACGTCACGCGCCTCGACCCGGAGCGTGACAAAGCAGGAAATACCACCAGCCTGGTCGCAAGGCCTAGTACCCCCGGGCGCCGCATCACCAACAGCGCCCCCTACCTCCGCGGAGCCTCCGGCCTGGCCGCAAGGCCAGGTAGCCCAGGGCGCCGCCGTCCTAACGGTGCCCTTCACCTTCCAGGTGCCCCAGGCCTGGCCGCAAGGCCTGGGCAACCCGGGCGCCACCACCACCGCGCCCGCACCCGTAAAACCAAGGGTGCCGCGTCTGGGAGAGGACTTGTTTGCCCAGCACACGTGGCCGGACGGGCAGCCTTTCATCTGGCCCCAGAAGTATTACGAACTGGAGCACCAGAGGAGGGTTGGGGCCATGTGTGCACCCCTGATTCCGGCTCCGAAGCCCATAATAAGGATCTCGCCCCCGCTAGCGGAAGCACAGTTTGAGTGGGACCCCACCGGAGAAGATCTAATGGGGTTCACTCAGGAAACTAGGGCAGCTGCAGCAGAACGTGCGGAGTGCTGCCGCCAACAGCTCGAGGAGTTTGCGAGGGAGCGGAGAGAGAGGCGGGTCCGGGAACAACAGGCCCAAATACGGAGTGCCGAGCAGAAGAGCCGGACCAGGAGGGACCCCCGTGCAGCGCACAGTCCCCGTACCACCGGGACTGTAATAAAGTTTAACCAGCAGCATGGGTGGGGCTTCATTCGAGACAACAACACCCCCGGCGACGTCTTTGTCACGCGCAGAGACGTGGAGTCCCATCTGCCGGAGGGGCACAGAGGTCGTGACCTCTACATCGGAGATGAGGTCACCTTTACCCGGCACAAGTGTGCCAAAGGACCTTATGCCCTCCACGTACACCGCCTGACGGAGGAGGAGTTGCGGTGCGAGGAGGAGGAGCAAGAGGACCCGGACGGGTCTGAAGTAACAACCAGCTGTAAGCAAAGAGCAGGAGGAAGACGCCGTTGAGTGCGGCAGAGCAAGTGATGTAAATAGTTACCCGACCGGGTACCAAAGAAACTGTTGATATATATATATATAGTCCCCGTTGGGACCAGAAAGTGTGAACTGTTTACCCGTTTACCCTTAATCCCACAGGCTGAGGACTGTGAGCAGCCATTCCCTTCCCTCTACCTGGCCGAGGACTGAGAGCGGCCACTACCCCTTTTGTATATAGTTGCGCGTCCTAAAGCGCCCCCTACCGGTTTTATAGGAAAACCAGTTTTCTAAGAGACTGTCGCACTTTTCCCGGACACACGTTGCACAGTGTCCGGAGGAGGAACCTGAAACAAAAGACGACGAGAAAGTTTTATCTGCTAAGATATGTTATTTATATATGTTTTATATGAAAAAAAAAAAAAAAAATGTATGTTTGGTGTTTTATGTCTTACAGCCCGAGGACGTGCTGTGATTTACCAGGGGGGAATGTAGCACCCTGAGGATTCGGCTGCTACAGGAGTATTGCACCTCAACCCAGAGGTGTGATATTCCACTCCCGAGTAAGGAAGGAGTGTGGAACTGAGCTCGGTAGGCTGCATGCACTACACACATCCCATTTCCGAGGAACAGGCCGACGGTACTCCCACTTAGAAATGTGCAGGTACGACCGAGTCTGTTCCTGGCTGGAGTGGGAGGGGGGTGGTACATCCCAAGTAGTGTAGGGGCAGATAGGGGGAGCAGCCTGGGTAAAGATAGGAGCTCATTGGGTGCTGGTCACCTGAGCTCACACATAGAGGGTGTATATAAGGTGGGCACCAACTAAGAACAGGGTCAGATGCAGAGAACAAGTCAGTTGGAGACAGCAAGACAGCTGCAGAGGAGCAGACAGCAAGCAGAGAGGAAGTCAGCCTGCAGCAAGAGAGAGACCCTGAGTGAGAGAGGAGCAGAGAAGGAGTACCCAGAGGGGAGAACAGAGAGGACCCAAGAACCCAAATTAAAGCACCGGGTGAGGAGTCGGCACAGGGTACCGGATCCCAAGCTGGTGGGGGCAGAAAACACACCCTAGCCAGAGACCGGAGACCGTGGGCAGCGTTTGTCACGGTCACCCATCACATCCACCCCGAAGGCACACCACATGAAGGGTCAGGGAACCCAAGGCCAAGGGTGTCCCAACAGAAGGCCCGAGGGAGCTGGACCTAGGTGGATCACTGGTGGGGACGGCCAGAGAACGGGACAGAAGGAGAGCTCAGGGCCACGCTCCGGACTTGTTTGGGGGTTGGCTGGATCCAGGACCTGGTGGACGCAGCACGGCTCGGGTGGTCACTTGAAGCTGGAGTGACCGGAACATCAGCAGTGAGTAAATACCCTAAACTGCACAACCCGACTCTGTCTTCCTTTAACATCTATGCTGCACCACTACAACCCCCATCCTCTGCACCTGACCCCCTGAGGCTATACCCACCCGTTGGGGGTTATACCATCACAAGCTGCACCTACACCATCAGCCTCAGCGGACCCCGCTGCAGCGGCGGCCATAGTGACCGCAACACAACGGGTGGCGTAGTCGACATTAAGAACTTAATAACATCTGTAGGACTGCCACATAACACTGAGCTTGACGCCCTGGGCACGGGGCCGGGTCACAGCCGCTCGGAGACTACAACCCCCCATCTGATCCGGTGCCGGGTATTCCCCTCAAAAAGGAATATGTCCCAGGGGGCGCGTCAGTACAGCTCCTCCAATTTGTCCACGGGGTGGAACTGAAAGGTGGCAGGTCGGATTGTGGTCATGCAGCTGCCGGTGGGGTATGCCTCAGTCACAATGCCCGCATTCTCCACCAAGCTGTAAGGCGGCGGTGTTCACACCGTGCAGTAACTGAGGCAGTGACCCAAGCAAGTTCAACATAAAGAGCTTTATTCAGCAACTCACGGATAAACAGAACAGTCCTCCGGTTCGCAGCCGGGTTAACACTAGTCTTTAAACAACATCTGCCATGGGCAACGGCCGCGCTGGGACGCTCAGAGCCTCACAGGTGCAGAGGCTTCCCAGGCGTGGGTTCAGCCACACTCAATTCTACGGAGCTTCCCTGCTGTGCTCCTAGCAGGTTCCAACATAGAACAACACTAATCGTTAGTGCAGGCTTTTTAAAGGACCTGTGGTAAGAGCCACTGGAAAAACCCGGGTTTGAGGGAAGAGGCCGCCCCACTGCCTCCTGTGACCTCCTCCAACAAATGAAGGCCCTGCCGGGTTTTTACTAATCTGCCTTAGCCAGATAGCCTGACTAGGTCAATGCTCACCTTCATTACTGTAGGCATATACAACAGATTAGGACTTATTATAAGTGAAAGGAGGACTTTATACTAACCAGACAGCAGATGGCGATAGTGTGTAAAGTTATATGCTTGCTGTAATGAGGGGAGGAAAGCTCTCAATTGTTGGTGGTTTTTACTTCCTGTGTTTTTCTTTCTTTCCTGTATGTGTTATGTCAGCAGCACACGGACTGTGTGACACTGAATTGTATCTCATGCTTAACCAGTATGAAGTAAATACTGTTTACTCAAGATATCTTGCTGATTGAAGCTCTCGTAAGTACAGTGGTGACTGTAAGAAGATGCACTCTGCGACAATTACTGCATTGCAGCCCAAGGTGTGTCTGTGACTGCAATGCACTACAATGGTTTTAATAGGTCTCTGTACACATTCTGGGGGATATACGATCCCGGTCACTGCCTCACATTGCATATAAAGGGGAATTCAATTACGATCTGGTGTCTCTTGCACTTCTATCTGTCCCCTCTTTTCTGGAGCACACATTCCACTGGCTTTCAGAGGACATGCCTTGTTGCAGCAGTGCTACTCCTATACTGACATCCCCCCTTCTGCCAACTATGCAATCTTTTTGGGGTGTGCCAGCTTCGGATTAGCTTCCCATTACCCCTTGTCCTAACTGTCACCAAGTTAGCTGCCTCATTTTCCTATATCTCCACCTCCTCTAGAAGTCCAAAAACGCTACCTTGGATAGACTTGGATCAAGCCACACAGTCTACCAGATCCCATAGGAACTTCAGCTTTCACCCTTCAACACCTATACAGTGATGTATAAATTCTGTAGGCCCTCATGTGTTGTGTACCAGTGGAGCAAGCCTGTGGCAAGGAAGGCCAAACAAAACCAATCAGCATCAGGAGGGATGCAACAATTGAAAGAAATTACAGAAACAAAAGACAAAACCAATTTCAGAAGGCAAGACGGGGTCATATACCAGAAAGTCAGTTAAGAGAGGATTCAGAAAGGTCAAAATCAGGAGAAATAATGAATGAAGACAAAATAAGGATAAAATCAAGACAGAAACAGAATATATTAACAGGAATAGCACTAGAAATGTCTGAGGTTAACTGAACACAACATCTGGCCGTTCCCAGCAAAATGCTGGGAGTTAGGCTGGAGTCTCATGGTCGCTGCATGAGAGAATCAGATCGATTATGCTAATGTCACTCAAATCAAACTCTGTCAGAGTTAGAGCCGAGTGTCACCTTAGTGTGATCCAATTCTCTTGCATAATAGAATCGCAGCACAGGTGTGGACAAGACTGAGAACTTAATTCCTCTATCTTTTCCATTGTCGCGCATGTCGGACTTCACTCGGATAACATCTGTAATGCAGCGGCTTTCGGCATTACTGTAATGGTCCAGGGTGTGTTTTGGCCGACCATGTACCTCCCCCAGGTGACTGGTCACATGACTGTGACATCGCACAGGTCCTGTGTACACAGAAGGTCTGATCACATGACTGTGACATCAGCACAGGTCCTGTGTGTACACTAGAGGATATATAAACCCTGGTAGATTTGAGACAGGGTGTGAAAGGCGTGAGGCCTGTTCCCTGTGTGGGACACCGTTAGAGTGTGAGGCCTAGTGAGGCCTAGTGAGGCCTAGTGAGGCCTAGTGAAGCCTGGTGAAGCCTGAAAGGCAGAGGCTGGATCCTTATGTGTAAGCGATCCCAGTAGCCTTGGAGGGCAAGAGGCTTGGAAGACAAGAGTCCTGGAAGGCAGAGGCTGGATGTAAGGTGTGTAAACATACCAGTAGCCTTTGAAGGTACGAGGGCTGGAGACCCCTATCTGGGAAGCCGTAAAGCCACAGTGGTGGCAGAACAAAACTGAAGCAGCTAAAACCCGCAAAGGTAAAACACTGCATTATATGGACGTTGATTTAAGTGACTTTGCTGGAGGCTGTAACTGGAGCCAAGTGGGCCTGTCTGCCACTTGAAAGGCTCCTGGACATTATATGTGTATGTCGGCGAGCCACTGAGTTGGACTCGGTGATAAGCAGTAGTGAAGTATAATAAACTGCTGGATTGTGAAATACTGGAAAACGTGGCTGGTGTGCTTTAATTGACCCGATGCAGCGAGTGTCCCTCAGCATGATGACTAGCTCTGCCTTACACATCACATAAATAAAATTCATTGGTCAAGCAACAAACCACATGATATCACCTCCAAATACCTGACGTCTATGTAAATGAAAAATGTATAAAAAGATATATGCATCAAAATAGCTAAGTTTATTGAAATTACAAATTAAATCAATTAAAATCAGCAGAGGAGGGGAGAGAATGATGAATGATGAAGAGAATGATGATGGGAGAGTGATGAATTTATGAAAATTCTACAGTGGGGAAAATAAATATTTATGTCGACGAGACACTGAGTAGGACTCGGTGATAAGCAATAGTGAAGTATAATAAACTGCTGGATTGTGAAATACTGGAAAACGTGGCTGGTGTGCTTTAATTGACCCCGTGCAGTGAGTGTCCCCCAGCATGATTACTAGCGCTGCCTTACATGTGGTTGGAGAATGCGGGCAACTGCAGCCCGGTTGCTAGGGGCAACTGCAGCCTGGTTGCTAGGAGTAACGGCACAGGATGACGAGTGGGGATACAAGCATCTTGCTGTGGCTCGGCGAGGTCACGAAGATTAAAGCATCTTGCTGTAACTCGGCGGGGTTACGAAAATTGTCTTCGCACTCAAACCTGGTTTGTTATAACTCGGCTGGGTTACGAAAATTGTCCTCGCCCTCAAACCTGGTTTGCTGTGGCTCGGCGGGGCCACGAAAATTTTCTGGGGAGAGCGGTGTGAAGTGTCTAGTGTGAATAGTGTACCGCAATGGCTGTGAACGGAGCAGCAAAAGAAAATGAAGCTATCGAGCGATTAAAGTGCCGGTTAAAACCGCAGCAGGTATTTGAGAAACATCTACAGGACATGGTGCAGGAACGGCAGGAGCTGTGGGCACCATAGAAAATGGCGGCAGTGGACCATTCTGTGAACTCTCCGGGGACGCCAGTTTTGTCCAAGAGTGCCCCGGGGAGGTGGTAAAAGATGTTGTGAACTGGGTCCTAAGACTATTGCTGATTTTTTTTGTAAAAATTCCCCTACCGGTGTGGTTGTTCAAAAGGGTCGGAGTCTAAAAAGGGGCGGATTTTCACAAGAGCGTGGAGTATAGAAAACCAAAATTTGTTACTGGTTGTGGGATGGTACTGCCTAAAAATGACAATTTGACCGTTGATAACGGGGTAGCTCCAGTAGAAGGGGTTGACGTCAAGGTGGGAGGTGACTTGTTGGTCCACGACACCATGGGGAGTGACACAGACCCCACAACTGACGGTGACACTATGAAAGTAGAAGGAGAGTTCAGTCAGGAGGAGCTAGACGAGGAGAGAAAGTCCCCCTCTCGTCGTCGACGGCGCAAGGGCCACAAAAAGGTTGCTCCTGTAGTCTTTGCTGCAAGTGAAAATAAAGAAAATGTAGTACTGTGTGCCTTTGTTTCAAGTGTGGATCCTCCTTTAGAGGCAGAAGACGTGGTGACGTTGCCAATAGCAACCTCTGGTACAGTACTGAGACAGAAAGATCAGGATCTGACAGCCCTGAAAGAGGAAGTGGTGAGTCATGACCAAGAGCTGAAGCCTATCAGGCAGCAGTGTCAGAGTGACGTACAGCAACTATGGGAAAACCTGGAGAACGTGTCCCCAGACCAGCGGAGCCTGGAGTCTGAACGGCAGAAAATATACCAGGTTGTGAGGAACTTACAGCGTGACCTGGAGGGAAGCAACGAGGAAATTAACCAATGGAAGGAAATGTTCCAGGAAATTAAGGAGGACCGCCGCAAAACCAAGGAGGAGGTTTTGCAGTTGAAGCTTGAGAAGGAGGCGCTGCAGGATGAAGTTTCTGGGTGTGAACAAAACCTAGAACGACTGCGTTAACAGTTCAACCGGGAGCTGTGTGAATCCAAGAAGGAATATGGTGAACGCAGTGGGGAGCTGCAACAAATTAAGAGAGACTATGAGGATCTTCTCAGGGTTAAAGGAAAACTAGAGGATGATAAGGCGGATGCAGAGCACATGCGCCAAGTGGTTGAGACCACTCTGCAGGACAACCGTGATGAAAATGATGATCTCCGCAGAAAGACCCTAGGTCTGGAAGCTCAGGTGAAGGAGCTGCAGACATTCTGTGATAATCTCCAGAGGGCAGAGTCGTGCCTTAAGGAAAGAATCAGCAAGATGGAAGCAGAGCGGAAACAGATGGAGGAGTCTATCGGAGAAGCCACAGACCACGGCCAGGAGTTGGCCACTGGACATAGGAGGTATGAAACAGATACCTCCTCGAATAATACGAGCTCAGGTGATTTGGTGGATGTAAGAGCCGAGATCAAGGAGCTCAAGGAGACACTACAAGCCCATTTGAAGCAAGAGAAGCTTGAGAGACTGGCTCTTGAGAGCCGAGTGGGCGCATTGGAGACAGAGAGGTCTGAGAGAACTCTACTGTTAAAGCAGCAGTTGAAGCAGGAAGAGCTTCAGAGATGGGCTGCTGAGAGGCAAGTAGCTGAGCTAGAGGAAGAAGTTTTCGGGTTCAAAAGTCACCTGGCAAAGTATCACTCAGTGAACGAGGTCTCCTTGGAGAAGGAAAAGGAAAAACAAGTTGTACTCACTCCCTTATACCATGAGAAGGTGGACCTGAGGAGATCTAAGAGAGTGTTAACAGAAGATAAATATGAAATGGAAGTGGTCAAGACGAAAATTCGTGAATTTGTAGCTGTGAGTCAGCTCAGGGGAAGCATACAGGGTGAAGAAGCTGAAAGTCAGTTGCCCCTGAAACATGAGCCAGATGATCGTTTGGAGACCACTGGTGAGACAGAAATTTCTCGGTACAAGTGCCTCATAGATGTACCCGAGGATTTGAGAGAAGAATGCGCCAGTGAGTCCGTGCATGAAGAGTTTAAGAAGGCCGTGGGAGCCTGTAAGGTGTACTCGACCTCAGAAGCTAACCAGCTGGTGGTCCTGTCCACGACCGAAGTCACAGTGAAGAGGGTGGCGATCCTAAGTGACATGCACTGGCGATGTATTCGCACGAAGCGGTTTCTCCGGTTGAAGACGGAACAAGCCGTTAGACAACTGGAGCTTATGAGAAAAGCTCACAGTCTGCGGGAAGAGGTCATCCGGGTGCCTCATGTTCTGGTGAGAAAGCTCATTGGGAGAAATGGCCAAGCCATGCAAATGATGGTAAAGAAGTCTGGCATGATGAAAGTAAGCAGTCCACATGATCGTCAGAACTGGATACCAGATGAAGATGGCATGGTGTCATTCTCCGCTGTAGGAAAGGAAGAAAATCTTGCATATATATGCATGCTGATGGAGTACGGAGTGACCTACCTGCGAGAGGTAGAACAGTTGAATCTCGCTAGACTGCGAGTGGAAAGACAGCATCATCTGAGCAGCTGAAGATGACAGCCGTCTAGAAATTGTGAGACCAGACAGAGAAAGGGCCCCCTAAATAACAGAACAGCTACAGCTGAAGTTAGGGACCTTTCAAGATGTCCTGAGAGTAGTGGGCGTGGGTTTAGAGGTAGTGAGACCTCCAGTAACTCAGGTTTGAGAGGCCCATACAAGCGACCCAATAGAGTACGAGACAGCACGGAGTCTAACCGGACCTTAGATACAAGGGCATGTGAGTCATACTGCTGTATTGACCGCTGGGAGCGGGGGAGGTCTGACAAGGTTATGACTGACCGCTGGGAGCGGGGGAGGTCTGACAAGGTCACGACCCGGAAATGTGACTTGACGAGGTCAGTGACAATGACAAATGGTAGGTCACTAAGGAATGGGCTAATGTCGATGACTAATGTTCCAGGGGCTGAGCAGCGCAATTGTCAAGTACATGGTCTCGATGTGAACTGTGAGTCATAAGGTGATTGTGTATATTATTAGTTCAACCCCACAAGTTTGAACAGAGGGGGGGGATATGTAATGCAGCGACTTGCGGCATTACTGTAATGGTCCAGGGTGTGTTTTGGCAGACCATGTACCTCCCCCAGGTGACTGGTCACATGACTGTGACATCGCACAGGTACTGTGCACACAGAAGGTCTGATCACATGACTGTGACATCAGCACAGGTCCTGTGTGTACACTAGAGGATATATAAACCCTGGTAGATTTCAGACAGGGTGTGAAAGGCGTGAGGCCTGTTCCCTGTGTGGGACACCATTAGAGTGTGAGGCCTAGTGAGGCGTAGTGAAGCCTGGTGAAGCCTGAAAGGCAGAGGCTGGATCCTTATATGTAAGCGATCCCAGTAGCCTTGGAGGGCAAGAGGCTTGGAAGACAAGAGTCCTGGAAGGAAGAGGCTGGATGTAAGGTGTGTAAACATACCAGTAGCCTTTGAAGGTACGAGGGCTGGAGACCCCCATCTGGGAAGCCGTAAAGCCACAGTGGTGGCAGAACAAAACTGACTGAAGCAGCTAAAACCCGGCAAAGGTAAAACACTGCATTATATGGACGTATATTTAAGTGACTTTGCTGGAGGCTGTAACTGGAGCCAAATGGGCCTGTCTGCCACTTGAAAGGCTACTGGACATTATATGTGTATGTCGGCGAGCCACTGAGCTGGACTCGGTGATAAGCAGTAGTGAAGTATAATAAACTGCTGGATTGTGAAATACTGGAAAACGTGGCTGGTGTGCTTTAATTGACCCGATGCAGTGAGTGTCCCCCAGCATGATGAGTAGCGCTGCCTTACACATCACATAAATAAAATTCATTGGTCAAGCAACCAACCACATGATATCACCTCCAAATACCTTACGTCTATGTAAATGAAAAATGTATAAAAAGATATATGCATCAAAATAGTTAAGTTAAGTTCAATAGAAATCAAATTTTTTAACCAATGCAGGCCTGGATTTGGAGTCACCCCCAAAATTAAAGTGGAAAAACACACTACAGGCTGATCCAACTTTGATGTAATGTCCTTAAAACAAGTCAAATTGAGGCTCAGTATTGTGTGTGGCCTCCACGTGCCTGTATGATCTCCCTACAACGCCTGGGCATGCACCTGATGAAGTTGCGGATGGTCTCCAGTGGGATCTCCCAGACCTGGACTAAAGCATCCGACAACTCCTGGACAGTCTGTGGTGCAACGTGACATTGGTGGATGGAGCGAGACATGATGTCCCAGATGTGCTTTATCAGAATTCAGGTCTGGGGAACGGGCGGGCCAGTCCATAGCTTCAATGCCTTCATCTTGCAGGAACTGCTGACACTCCAGCCACATGAGGTCTGGCATTGTCCTGCATTAGGAGGAACCTAAGGCCAACCGCCCCAGCATATGGTCTCACACGTGGTCTAAGGATCTCATCTCGGAACCTAATGGCAGTCAGGCTACCTCTGGCGAGAACATGGAGGGCTGGGCGGCCCTCCAAAGAAATGCCACCCCATACCATTACTGACCCACTGCCAAACCGGTCATGCTGAAGGATGTTGCAGGCAGCAGATCGCTCTCCACGGCGTCTCCAGACTCTGTCATGTCTGTCACATGTGCTCAGTGTGAACCTGCTTTTATCTGTGAAGAGCACAGGGCGCCAGTTGCGACTTTGCCAATCCTGGTGTTCTGTGGCAAATGCCAAGCGTCCTGCACGGTGTTGGGCTGTGAGTACAACCCCCATCTGTGGACGTTGTGCCCTCATACCACCCTCATGGAGTCAGTTTCTTACTGTTTGTGCAGACACATGCACATTTGTGGCCTGCTGGAGGTCATTTTGCAGGGCTCTGGCAGTGCTCCTCCTGTTCCTCCTTGCACAAAGGCGGAGGTAGCGGTCCTGCTGCTTGGTTGTTGCCCTCCTACAGCCCCCTCCACATCTCCTGGTGTACTGGCCTGTCTCCTGGTAGCACCGCCAGCCTCTGGACACTACGCTGACAGACACAGCATACCTTCTTCGCACAGCTCGCATTGATGTGCCATCCTGGATGAGCTGCACTACCTGAGCAACGTCTGGGGGTTGTAGAGTCCGTCTCATGGTACCACGAGTGAGAAAGCACAACCAACATTCAAAAGTGACCAAAACATCAGCCAGAAAGCATTGGTACTGAGATGTGGTCTGTGGTCCCCACCTGCAGAACCACTCCTTTATTGAGGGTGTCTTGATAATTGCCAATAATTTCCATCTATTGTCTATTCCATTTGCACAACAGTATGTGAAATTGATTGTCAATCAGTGTTGCTTCCTAAGTGGACAGTTTGATTTCACAGAAGTTTGATTCACTTGGAGTTATATTCTGTTGTTTAAGTGTTCCCTTTATTTTTTTGAGCAGTGTACTATGGGGGTGACTGGGATCATCATACTTAGGAAGCATCATTCTGTGAGGGTGTCACTGTGCGGAAATCACCTTGTGGGGGGTAACTGTGAGGGCACATACTGTGTTAGGGGTAAACTATCTGTGTTGGGGTAGCTTCTAATATGCATGTGCGGAACTATAGGGAAAATAATACTGTGTGTGGGGGCACTTTAGAATCATCATACTGTGGTGGGGGCAATTTATTATGTTGTGGCACTTTGGCAGCATTATACTGGGCTTGGGGGGTACATTGTGAATTCATTGGACGGCATATTAATCTATTGAGGCCATATAAGGAGCATCATAGTGTGTGAGAAAATTAAAGGGGTTGTCCAGTCTAAAATGAAATGTCTGCAGTCATTCTGTGTGACTGTAGACTTTTGAATTCCCACAGTGTGCCCACTGTGCGCTACAAGGATTCTTTAGTTTCTGAGTGGGGACCGGTGATGATGTATGCGATATGCCATCTAGTGGGCATGGTCTTGCTCCATACAAGTGTACAGAGCTAAGGCACGGTCATCTAGTTGGCATGGCTGTCCAGTGGGTGCGGTCATCTAGTGGGTACAGCCTCTCTCTATATACTTGTATGGAGCGAGGCCATGACCACTGGATGGCGAATCCTCGCAACACAGTGGGGGGGTTAAAAAAACTGCAGTTACAGTCTGTGTGACTTCAGACTTTTCATTTTAGACTGGACCACCCCTTTAAGTGGCTTTAGTACTATTTCTGTGTATGTGCCCCAATACATGTCCCTCTTCTTATCTTTAAAAGTTGATTGCGGCGTGGCCCCATCTAATCTGACATATATATTTTTTTCTGATGGGAGGTGTATATCGGGCCCAATGAGGACTTTTGCTAAATGACCAAATGATTTCTATGTAAGCCTCTGATTGAAACACGCCTCTTTTTTACATGCTAGTGGAGTTTATGATCCCAGTTGCTAAAATATTATGGTACATCTGTGAATATCAGCATTTAGAGTCCACAAACTGCTCCTACCACACTATGTTTTATTCAGCATCTTGAAATCCATTTGTCAGTTCAGTCACGGCACAAAGCTATTGAGAAAGTTAAAATATTAAACAGACATGAGTTAAAAATAACCATTTTGTTCCCATTAGTGAGTTCTGAAAGAGTGTCTACTTATTAATGAATCTCCTCTTTTTATGGAGTGAGTAGACATTTAGAATATCAGATATGTAGATTTATACAATATTAATTGTATGTCGCCACAACCTGGATGCACATAGCATCATCTCATTTCTACTTCTTTTTAGTAAACTGAAAATTCACCAAGCTATCAGTTCTTCCCTGTTAATTTGTAATATATGATTCAGCTTCAGTTTTTTCTCCAGATGTAGGAAAAAAAGTAATGGTTTAAATGACAGCTTCAGTAAGAGTTATAACCTAGGTCAGCAAAATATTTGGCAGATCCATTGATTAAAAGCTCATACAGACATCCGTTCAAATTGGTCCGAGCATGGATTGCTATTTCACAAACTGGCCGTGGCTCTCCTGACCCGAGCATGACAGATTCATAGGAATAAATTAAGTTTGGGTCGGGGGAACTGCGACCAGTCCATGCATGACAGTCCAAGATCAGACTGATTTGCACAGTAGTCTGCATGAGCCCCTATGCTATGAGAAAATAATGGAGATAGATCAACTCTATGCCGAAATCAGTGCCGAAATGACTACCCCTTTCTGTAAAATCGGGGCCGGGTTCTCAAGGTTACCACCACTAGGGAAGCTCCGCGACAAAGCATTAGCCTTGACATTTTTGACCCCTGGGCGAAAAGTGACAACATAATTGACCCTGGTAAAAAACAGGGACCATCTGGCTGGCCTAGGATTGAGACGTTTAGCTAACTGGAGATATGACAGGTTCTTATGATCAGTAACAACAGTAATAGGATGGACAGCCCCCTCCAACCAATGTCGCCATTCCTCAAATGCCAATTTGATCGCCAAAAGTTCCCTATTACCCACGTCATAATTTCTCTCAGCCGAAGACAATTTTTTTAAAAAAGAAGGCGCATGTACACGATTTACCAGGGGATGAACCCTGAGACAACACAGCTCCAACCTCGAAATCCGACGCATCAACCTCCACAATAAAGGGTTGAGAAACATCGGGTTGACTGAGTATAGGTGCAGTGGCAAAATGATTCTTTAAGGAAGAAAAAGTCTGGAGGGATGCATCCGACCATTTGGAAAAAATCAGACCCCTTCTTAGTCATGTCAGTAAGGGGTTTTACTATAACAGAGTAATTTTGGATGAATTTCCGGTAAAAATGAGTAAAGCCCAGAAAACGCTGAAGAGCCTTCAGGTTCTCGGGACATTTCCAGTTAAGGACAGCACGGATCTTCTCTGAATTCATCCGAAAACCCGAAGATGAGAAGTGCCCTAAAAACTGCACCGCCTGAACAGCGAAAACACATTTTTCTAGTTTGGCATACAGTTTGTTATCCCTTAATTTCTGGAGCACATGCTTAACATGCCCCCGATGAGTCTCAAAATCAGGTGAGTATACCAAAATATCATTCAGATAGACCACCACAAACCTCCCCATCAAATGATGGAAAATATTATTTATAAATGCTGGAATACCGCAGGTGCATTGGTCAAACCAAAAGGCATAACCAGACACTCTAAATGTCCTTCCTGGGTATTGAACGCTGTTTTCCATTCGTCCCCTTCTCGGATTCTATCCAGGTTGTAGGCTTCCCTTAAATCCAACTTGGAGAATACCTTAGCACCCACAACCTGGCTGAACAAATCAGGAATCAGAGGAAGAGGGTATGGATCACGGTTGGTAATTTGATTTAATTCCTGGAAATCGAAACAGGAACGTAGACCACCATCTTTTTTCTTCACAAAGAAGAACCCTGCCGCCATGGGCGAAGATGAGGGTCTGATATGTCCCTTCTACAGACTTTCCGAAGTGAAATCCTTCATGGCTTGTCTCTCAGGGCTACAAATATTAAACAGTCTGGACTTTGGTTAGGTTAATAGGACACTCATAAGCACGATGAGGAGGCAAATCCTGACACCCCCTCTCATAAAAAACGTCCTCAAAACCAGACAGAAAGGCAGGTAATATTTCCGTAGTGACATTAGCAAGGTAAATATATAAACAGTTCTCATGGCAGTAATCTCCTCATTCAATAATCTCCCCATTCAATAATCTCCCCGGCTTGCCAATCCACTAGCGGATTATGTTTAATAAGCCAAGGGATACCCAAGACAATCTGTGTGGGAAGATTGTCCAGAACATAGCGAGGGATTATTTCACAATGAACTGACCCCACCCTCAGTTTTACATTATGTACAATCTGAGTAAATGCTTTCTGTGCAAGTGGCGCCAAGTCAATGACAAAGATGGGAATAGGTTCAGCTAAATCACAGCAAGCAAGACCACGAGTTTTCACAAACTCAGCATCAACCATGCTGACTCCAGCTCCACTATCAACAAACACAGAAATTTTCTCGTTTTTTCTAGCATCACCTCTGCTGTCAGGACAAAGCGGGAACTGAAGTTTGGTCAAAAATGCACCCCTTGTTTATCCAACTCCAGACTACCAAGAGTTAATCGAGTCTCCTTTTGTTTAGGAATTGAAGGACAGGTCCCAACAAAATGTCCCTTTTTCCCACAAAAAAAACATACGCCTTTTTTCTTGCGAATCTCTGGGGGAGATGTATTATGTAGAGACACCCCCTAACTGCATGGGTTCCTCCACCTCTCCCAGTACTGGCTCAACCCCAGACCACTCCTCCGGCAGAGGTACACAACCCCGACAAGAAGGCCCCGTAGAAGGTGGTCTCACCCATCTATCCTGAAGGCATCTATCAAGACGTATGGGCAACGACATGGCAACCTCCAAGGACTGAGGGGTTTCATATACTGCCAAGGCATCTTTCAACTTTTCAGAAAGCCCCTCACAAAATTGACTTCTAAGGGCTGAGTCATTCAATTTGGAATCCTTTGCCCATCTATGGAATTCCAAACTGTACGTTTCCACTGACCGATTCCCTTGCTGAAGGCGACATAGCCTAGACTAAGCCAAGGCGACTTGGTCAGGGTCATTATAGATGATGACCAGAGCCCCGAAAAACCCTTCCACAGACTGGAGACAAACCGAGTCCTGCGGTAACGAAAACGCCCATGACTGAGGATCTCCCTGTAATAGAGAGATCACAATATCAACCCATTGCTCCTCATTACCGGAGGAGTAAGGACGAAGTTTGAAATACAATTTGCATGCCTCCATAAATACAAAAAACTTGTCCCTACCTCCTGAAAGCCTGTCCGGGAGGGCAACCTTGGGTTCTGGCTGGACAGGCCTACCTGCAAAGACCCCCACATTGGCGACCTGTATCCGCTGATGCTGCTGCTGAGCCTCAAAGTGGAGGTCATTCACCTCCAGAGACAGACGGCGGAACTGCTCTGCGAGCTCTGCAACTGAACCCATATCAAAGGAGAAAGGGAAAAAAAAGGTCCCCACCCAAAAACACACAAAGTGAAAAAAAAATGTCAGTTTTTTTTTTCCCTTTTCAAAACATGCTCAGCTGGCGATTGTTAGAACCCTCCTGTTTGTTTTTTCCATCTTGTGTTTTGCGGTGACGTGACCATCTGCCTTTATATTCCAGCTCCGCCCTTATGGCTGTGCTGGACTTCAGTGTTTGACTGTTTCTCTAGCCTGGTGCTTCATTTGCCTTTCTCTGTCAAGTTCGCTTGGTCCTCTGGGACCTCTAGTACATTTTTGTCAGTTTGACTTTTTGTGTTCTGCAACAACTTCTCTGTTTAGGAGGTGTCCCATTTTTGTCCCAGTCCTTAGTTCTTTTAGGGACCCCTCCCTTAATTCTATAGGTCTTCGTTCAGACTAGCCGTGGACTAAGGCGGGTCTGTTCACTAGGAAAAGGCATCCTGCTACATCGTAGGGATTCAGCTTAGTCTTACTGTAGGGACAGCTTTCCCCTATCTTTCCTTAGTACATGTTGCAGATCATAACAGTAAGTCCAGCCCAAAAAACTAAAAGGAAAGAAATTCGGGGATCAGGATGGTTTCCGTCCAGGATTTGGCTCAACGCCTGCAGGGATTGTCTCTGGAGGTGGCCGAGCTTCAGCAACACATGAGTAGCTGTTCTGGAGCGCATTTTGTCAAACCCATGGTAGGACTACCTGATGTTTTTTATGGTAAACAGCAAGATTTTTTTTCCTTTAAAAATGCTTGTTTGTTATATTTTAGTTTGAGACCAAGGTCCTCTGGGAATGAATCACAGCGCATTGGTTTTATTATGTCATTTTTGCTCAAGGAACCACAGGGGTGGGCCTTTTCTCTCCAACCTAATGATCCGTGTTTAAGGTCTGCTGAAGAATTTTTTTCTGCTATGGGGCTATTATATGACGATCCTGATCGAATCTCATCTGCTGAAGGCGTTTGAATCAGGGGTCAGATGATGTTGAAAATTATTGCACACACTTCAGGAGATGGGATTCAGAAGTTAAATGGAATGATCCTGTGCTGAGATACTTATTTCTTGCTGGTCTGTGTGAAAGGGTTAAGGATTTGCTAATTGCATTCCCTGCACCTGAGACTCTGCAGGATGCCATGCAGTTAGCTGTTCGTGTAGACAGGAGACTGAGATGCAGGCTTAATGACGTAAAGACTCCTGTAAAGTCAGTTCCAAGTCCCCAGAAAATCTGCTCTGACGGCGGAGAACCGATGGAGGTTGGGGCGATGTCACTTGATTAAGTATTGTGAGCGTCGTTTAAGTAAAGAAAAAAAAAAGGTCAGTTACGCCCGTATAGCTTGTTGTCGCTCTGCAGGAGTATTTCTTTCTGGGAGTACTACTTTGCAGGGAGATTTGATTGATTTTCAGGTATTTGTGGATTGTGGTTCAACACTTAATGTGATTGATAAAGGGTTTTTGGAAAAACTTAAATTGAAATCCAAACCTTTGTCATCACCTACTTCTGTGATTGCAATTGATAACACTCCTTTGAAATGTATTACTCACAAGACTGCTGCATTTCCCCTCACTATCAATGGAGTTCACCAAGAAATTTTGGACTTGGTTGTTTTAGATAATTTACCCTCTCCGGTTGTTCTAGGATTGCCTTGGTTAAAACTGCACAATCCTTTATTGGACTGGTCTACTAATGTGATTAAGTCTTGGAGTCCGAAGAGCTATGATAAATGTTGTAATGGTCGCATTGCGGCTGTGGAAAAAGGGGAATTACCGGTACCTATTCAAGATTTTTGGAGGTTTTTTTTGGAGGAGGAGTCGCAAGTTTTACCTCCTCATAGGGATTATGATTGCGCCATTGAGTTTGTTCCGGGAGCTACTTTTCCCAAGAGTCGCTTGTTTAATCTGACTATCCCTGAAAGAAAGGCCTTGGAGGAGTACATACAGACTAGCCTGGCTGCTGCTCACATTAGACCTTCTAAGTCACCTGTGGCAGTTGGATTTTTCTTTGTTAAAAAAAAGGACGGCGGTTTACGTCCATGTCTGGATTTTCGTGAAATTAATAAGATTACCCTACGCAATTCCTACCCATTGCCATTAATTCCTGACTTGTTTAACCAGATAGTGGGGGCCAAGTGGTTCTCCAAAATTGATCTCCGGGGGGCATACAATTTGTTACGAGTGAAGGAGGGTGATGAATGGAAAACTGCTTTTAACACTCCGGTAGGTCATTTTGAGAATCTGGTGATGCCTTTTGGTCTTACCAATGCACCTGCATTTTTTCAGAACCTTAATAATGACATCCTGAGACCTTTGATTGGTAAGAATGTGGTTGTGTATTTGGATGACATTTTGATTTACTCACAAGATCTAGAGTCCCATTGGCAGAGTGTACGTGAAGTTTTGCAGTTATTGAGTGATAATTCACTCTTTGCTAAGCTGGAGAAATGTGAGTTTGCTGTGCAGAAAATTAGTTTTTTGGGCTACATTGTTTCCAGCGAGGGCTTTGAGATGGACCCTGTGAAGGATCAGGCTGTGCAGGAATGGCCTAGGCCTATTGGTTTGAAATCTATACAGAGATTTTTGGGTTTTGCCAATTATTACAGGAAATTCATTAAGAATTTTTCTGTGATTGTTAAACCTCTAACCGATCTCACCAGGAAAGGTACGAATACGGCCCAGTGGACTACTGAGGCCATTGAAGCGTTTTAGTATCTCAAAAACAGGTTCAGTTCTGCCCCTATCCTTATGCAGCCTGATGAGACCAAGCCTTTTTTGGTCAAGGTCGATGCTTCATCGGTGGGGGTCGGAGCAGTTTTGTCTCAGGAGAACAAGGGTGGAGTACATCCTTGTGCCTTCTTTTCGAAAAAAAAATTCGGGAACCGAACTGAATTATGATGTTGGAAATTGGGAGTTGCTGGCTATTAAACTTTTGTTTGAACATTGGCGTCATTTTTTGGAAGGCGCTAGATTTCCTATTCAGGTTTTCACAGATCATAAGAATTTGATCTATCTGGATGCTGCCAAGCGCTTGAATACCCGTCAAGCTAGGTGGGCACTTTTTTTTTCTCGGTTTCATTTTTCTATTACCTATATCCCTGGTACTAAGAATGTTAAAGTCGATGCTTTATCTCGCAGCTTCTCTCCTACGGTCGGTGCCGGGGAGGAGGAGAGCATTTTACAGAAAGGAGTTGTGGTGGCGGCATTGGACTCCGTTTTGGAGAATGGGATTCTGAAAGCTCATGATGATGCTCCATCTAACACTCCCCATGGGAGGTTGTTCGTGCCTAGAGCCTTTAGGAGAGATTTGTTTGTGGAGTGTCATGAGTCTTGGTTGGCAGGTCATCCAGGAATTTCGGAGACTAAGAAACTTATCAGTCACAGTTTTTGGTGGCCTGGATGGTAGAAGGAAGTCATCACGTGGGTGCGTCAGTGTACTGTGTGTGCTAGGTCAAAGGCTTCACATACTCCTGCTGCGGGGTTGCTTTGCCCTCCGGAGGTTCCTAGTGCGCCTTGGACGCATCTCACAATGGATTTTATTACTGATCTTCCTGTGTCCGAGGGTTTTACTGTCATCTGGGTTGTCGTGGACTGTTTTAGTAAGATGTGTCATTTGGTTCCATTCATTCTTGCCCTGTGCCAAGACACTCGCTAAGGCGTTTGTTAAGGAGATTGTCAAGCTCCATGGCGTTCCCACGGATATTGTTATTGATAGAGGACCTCAGTTTGTGGCTCGCTTTTGGCGTGCTTTTGGTCACAGGTTGGGAGTCCATTTGTCATTTTCGTCTGGTTATCATCCTGAGTCTAATGGACAGACTGAAAGAATGAACCAGGATGTTGAACAGTTTTTGCGTTGTTTTGTGGCGGACAATCAAGAGATGTCGTCTGAGTTTCTGCCTCTCGCAGAATTTGCTCTTAACAATCATACATCCTCCTCTGCTGGGTGTTCTCCTTTTTTTTGTTGTACTGGGAGACATCTGTCTTTTGGTTCGTTCTCCAAATTGGGGTCGGCGGTGCCGAAGGAGGAGAATTTTTCCGGTGATTTGGAGAAAGTTTGGACTAATGTACGTTGCAACCTTCAAGAGGCTAACAAGAAGTCCAAGAAGTATTTTGACAGGAGGTTTTGTTTACTGTGGGTGACATGGTTTGGTTGTCCTCGAAGAACCTGCGGTTGAGGATTCCCTCTAAAAAACTGGGTCCTAAGTTTGTGGGTCCATTTAAAGTGCTTCAGTCTGCTGTTAGGTTGGATGTCCCTACTTCCTGGAAGATTAATCCTGTGTTTCATGTTTCCTGGTTGAAAAAGGCTGATGTATCTGATAGGGACGCCACTGTCACAGTTCCTCCTGTGGTGGAAGACGGCGAATATGAAATATGAAATTTCTCGTATCTTGAATTCTACATGGCATAGAGGGAGATTACAGTATCTTGTCTCCTGGAAGGGTTTCGGTCCCGAAGACAACTCCTGGGTAAGGACGGATGATGTCTCTGCTCCTAGGCTTGTTAAAGCTTTCCACAGGAGGTGGGCCTGGAGGATCCGGAGGATCCTCATAAAAGAGGAGGTACTGTTAGAACCCTCCTGTTTGTTTTTTCCATCTTGTGTTTTGCGGTCACGTGACCATCTGCCTTTATATTCCAGCTCCGCCCTTATGGCTGTGCTGGACTTCAGTGTTTGAATGTTTCTCTAGCCTGGTGCTTCATTGCCTTTCTCTGTCAAGTTCGCTTGGTCCTCTGGGACCTCTAGTACATTTTTGTCAGTTTGTCTTTTTGTGTTCTGCAACAACTTCTCTGTTTAGGAGGTGCCCCATTTTTGTCCCAGTCCTTAGTTCTTTTAGGGACCACTCCCTTAATTCTATAGGTCTTCGTTCAGACTAGCAGTGGACTAAGGCAGGTCTGTTCACTAGGAACAGGCAGCCCGCTACATTGTAGGGATTCAGCTTAGTTTTACTGTAGGGACAGCTTCCCCCTATCTTTCCTTAGTACATGTTGCAGATCATAACAGCGATAATGTCACGCAGGGTGTGGGAAAGACAGAGGGAAGAGGGAAAGGGAGCCCAGACACTAGGGAAAGGGGAAAGTGGAGACCTTCTAGTCTGGTCTAGTGTCATCTTGTCTCAACTACCGTCCCTATATTGGGTCTTCACCAATCGCCACACGTGTGCCTCGCCCTGACTTTCCCTGGTGTATGGCTAAGGCTAGGGAAGGGAGCAGATGAGCACTAGTCAATCTCCACTAGACTCTATAGACAACAAGGGTAGACAAACAGGGGGGATTGCTTAGCTTTAGACAACTCCAGACAAATGCGCACATGGCCTTAAGCTCCAGAGAGGACGAAGTCTCACAAAGCCTCACAAATAGTAATGAATATCGCTGGCACCTCCCTCTCAGACACACCAGGTATTTATACACTCAGGCCAGAGAGCTAATTATCCAGAGAGAGGTAGCCGCTGGGTCCTAGAGACAGCCAGCCTCTAAGAAGATGTCTGTAATGCCAAACGTAGAGATCTCCTGCAACCAATTGCAGGGCGACTGTCTGTCACCTCTGACACACCCGAACGAAAGTTCATTTTAATCAGTAGATCTTGGAATAATAATAGCTTCCACAATGGATGTGCTTAAATAAAATGTTCCTGTGCTGAGATAATCTTGTAAGTGTGTCCCTGCGTAATGGATGTGTCTGACTATGTACGGAACATGGTCTGATCATACCACAGCTCCTGGGCAGGGGAGAAAGCAAAAGAGTATACAGACATTACAGCAGGGGATCACAGCTGATTCTTTCTGTGAGGTAAAACATTTCACTGTCTGTTTTTAAACAATGTTTTACTTCAAAGAAAGATCAGCTCTGATCCCCTACTGAAATGTCTGTATACCCTTTTTCTTCCTCCCCTGCCCAGGAGCTGTGGTATGATCAGACCATGTTCCGTACACGGTCAGACACAGCCATTACACAGTACACAGCAGGGGCACATTTATAAGATTATCTCAGCACAGGAACATTTTATTTAACACATCAAATTGTGGAACTTATTTTTATTCCAAGATCTATTGATTAAAATAAACTTTAGTTCGTGGGAAAACCCCTTTAAAATAAGATAAAAAGAAGCATGCAGTACCGAGGTGTGGCCACTAAACGGTGCACTTATCTGTAGTTTTACATACTGCTGCTGCCAGAGTTGATAATTTCTGATTGGTGGGAGTACCAGGTGTTGGACACTCACCTATCTGATATTGATGACTTCTTCTGTTGATAGGTCATGAATATCATAGTAGTGGACAATCCTTTTTAAGGGGAAAAAGCTTTAAAACATTGATGAGGTAGGTAGGGCTGGAGAATTTTTTTCCACATTCAATTTGCATTGCCATCTTCATCAGCAATACAACAGCAGCAAAGTAAAATCACACTCATAAAACATTGAACATCACTATGCAATCATGGAAAATATGTATTTACATACATTCTTACATTATATTTATTGTAATTGACCACAGAAATCAGTACAAGATGAAAAAAACACTCTACAAATCAACAATCACATGGAAAAGGACAATAGATATAATAATAAGGGATAGCAAAGTAAGATTTGTAAAAAGGTCAATATCATCCAATTTCTTAACCGCTAAGTCTCACAGTGCGTCCTTATAACATCTTTAGTTTTCTTTTGGCTGTGTACAGCTCTGCTATTTATAAGATCTAAAGGAACCCATTAATCTCCAGTGCTGTCATATTCCTGAACTGCAACCTCCCTGGAACATCCAGAGCTACAGGGTGTGTTCAGTGCTAAGAGATATGGCTGGGGAAAGGAAGGCTGAAACCCGACCACCTCTGAACAAGACACAGAAGTGGAAAAGTCAAGACTGGGCCAAAAAATGTATGGTAATAGCAAAAGAAGATGCACTGCCTATAATATATGGCAAAATAACCAATTAATGTCTAATTAAGACAATACAAATAACAATGTGCACACCTAAAGTTGTGTGTATATACAAGCGCTTCTCACTAAATTAGAATATCATCAAAAAGTTAATTTATTTCAGTTCTTCAAAACAAAAAGTGAATCTCATATATTATATAGAGTCATTACAAACAGAGTGATCTATTTCAAATGTTTATTTCTGTTAATGTTGATGATTATGGCTTATAGCCAATGAAAATACAAAAGTCATTATCTCAGTAAATTAGAATACTTTATAACAACAGCTTGAAAAATGTTTTTAAAATCCGAAATGTTGGCCTACTGAAATGTATGTTCAGTAAATGCACTCAATACTTGGTCGGGGCTCCTACTGCATCAATTACTGCATCAATGCGGCGTGGCATGGAGGCGATCAGCCTGTGGCACTGCTGAGGTGTTATTGAAGTGTGACGCCCAGCTGTGCTTGGTATCACAGATCCTGGAAGAGTGCATTGATGGATTCCTCCACAAGAGGCCCCCATAACCATTCACACATCTCCACCTTCCACCTCAGACCAGCAGAGGGAGCCCGTTAGGGAGAGAAACAGGGAAGGTGGAGCTAGGTAGCTAGTCTAGTCTAGTCTGGAGTCGACAGAGAGTGATTCAGCAGTTCCTCTGAGGAGCTCCTGCAGTAGAGAAGCCTGAGAGAGGTTAGTCTGCAGTGGAGCACAGTCCAGACTCAGTTGTAGCTCAGAATAGTGAGCTTTAGGTGTGCCGGTGCCATAAGATCGGTGAGGCGCGGCAAGCTGCAGTTAGTGTGCATAGCCTAGTGAGGGACCGAGTAGGCCGAAGGCGAGTGGAGAGTTAGTACATAGGGGGCAGAGGAGCTTAACTGGCTCTCCCCGAAGCAGATACCGGACACCGGGTCCGAAGCTTACCGGGATCTCTACGACCCAGTAAGGCATAACCGGAAACCCTGGAGAACTACAAGTCCCAGGATCGCTAAAGTGCTGATACATAATGGAGCCAGGAGACACATAGGCCCCGCAGGCCGAGAGCGTGCACTCCAAGAGAAGGCCCAACCACAACGTCAGCCAGCGCAGGACAGAGACAAAGTTAGGCCTAGCTTCAGGCAGGTCAGAAACTTACTACGCAGAGGCAAGAAACAGAGGGCCCTACACCCGCTCATTGGGGAGGATCCTGATATGGACCCTTCACCCTACAGTGCTCCGGGACGTGCCTGAATTTCCATCAGTAAAAGGTACTGAAGTGACTATCGTGCCTGTCCCTGTTCTTGCTCTGACCCGGCTGGGTCTAGCCTGTCCTGCATTCACCTTCATACACTGCCCTGAGGCCTAGCTCCACCTGTGGGGCGCTATACCATCAAGCTGCCTTATCACCGGCCTCAGAGGACTGCGCAGCGCTGGTGTTCCTCACCAGAAACCACAGATGGCATCACGAACTTTCATAAAAATAACAAATCTAATATCCACCCTTTTAAAGAGCGACCCCAGGGTACGGGCCCGGGAGCCGACCACTTCGACATCCCCAAGGCCAGGCAAAGGCCCGGGTACCGAGTCATCCCCATCCCCTGGGCTAGTCATCTCTTCTGGCGTCACGAACAGGATAGCATGCCCGCTGCAACGACGGAGTGTTATGCCCGTTGCCACCGGGTACTGTGCGCCTTTATTGAAGAGAACTGTATATTTAACTGTGGTGAAGATTGCCGCCATTGTTGGGCTGCCGAGCGAGAAGAAGGGCATAACCGCGTGAAAATTAGGGGCGTACCTGCAAAAGAGCGCGAAGCCCCAGACACGCCCCACGCCTCGACGTCAAACCAAGAAGTGCCAGGTCCTGTAAGGAGCGTCGCTGAATGCTCTGACGTAGGACGCAAGCGACGCAAGGTCCTGAAGACGACTGTCACCTGTGGAGCTGCGGCCTACCGGAAGAAAAGCTAGAAGGTAGGCCACGGTTAGCTAGGGGGGCGCCAGGATGTCCGACGAGCAGCACAATGCCGGAATACCGGCCAACGTCCCTGAAGTTCAACCCGTGCCCGATGATGAGCAGGCCGAAGCAGCCGCTCCGGCAGCGCCTATAACCCCTGTCATTCCAATAACTCTACCGTACATTCCTGGAGCAAAGTGGCTCCCCCAGTACAATGGCAAACCAGATACCCTGTCTGGATTCAAACGGAAGATATGTTGTATCCTGGACATGTACTCCATGACAGGCTAACAAAGAGCCGCTGTAGTATTAGGACAACTGACTGGTGCTGCGGAACGGGAAGTGGAAACATGGTCGGCCGCAGACCAGGAGTCAGTGTCCGCAATCTTTCAAAAGCTACAGACTGTCTTTGAGGATCTTACTGAGGCGGACCTCCGGATGAGGTTCTACAGCTGTTCCCAACAACCGGAGGACAATGTTAGGGACTACGCCTGGCGTCTACAAGGGGCCCTGCGGGCTCTGAACCAGGTTAATTCAACCAGCGTTGAGAATGAAAACAAAATGCTGAAGGAACAGTTTGTCCGGGGACTGAGGTCTCCAGAGGAGAGCAGGACCGTGCGTTGGTGGTCCCTGGATCATCCAGATGCCACTTTTGACAATCTTAAGGACATGGCTATAAAAGGACTGCAGCCCCTGGAAACAAATGCCATTCAATGTTACCAGGGTGGGGCTACCCCAGTACCTGCTACACCCACCTTTTCCCCAGTGGCTGCTGAAGCTAAGGTTCCGGCAGCGTCCCCTAAAGAACTGGACAGTTTGCGCTCTGAAGTGCGCCAGTTGAGTAAAACCCTGACATCTGTGCTGAGTGCTCTGCAGCTGCGCACGGAGCCCGAGGAGGGAGGGAAAATCCTGTTAGCCGATAGCCCTGAGGATGTCCCATGGAGGAGAAGGAGGAGGAGGCCAACACCACCCTCACCGAGGACCAGTGACCAGCGTCGTCCACAGAAGGACCCTACCTGCTACTGCTGCCGCAAGACCGGACACATCGCCCAGAATTGTCCTTTAAATGAGAAAACCCTGGGTCCGAGGGCCGACTCCCAGGAGTAAATTCACCAGGCCCATCAGACTGGTACAACAGGTTCGTTGGAGGAAGACCTTTCCTGTCCATTGTGTTGGACAGGATCCCGACGCATGCTCTGCTGGACACAGGATCTCAGGTAACCATCATGCCTGACGTCCTCTACAAGAGGTTCTGGTCCATGGACGATCTACGTCCGCCGGCTCCAAATCTTTCTGTTTATGCCTCAAATGGACTCCCCCTGAACCTACTCGGGGTTAAGAATGTGACTGTAAAGGTGGGGAGAGTGGAGCTGAAGGACCAGGGGCTAATTGTGGTAGAGACTAATCCTGATGACACCAACCCGTATATGGTACTAGGCACTAACATTGTTGGTAACTGTTTGGGAGAAGTTGTGTTCTTGCTCCAACAGATAGCCGACACGGCCAGGCCAAGACAGAGGAGGGCACTGCAGAGGGAAATCTGAGTCCTGATGTATCAACAGCAAGTAAGGTTAACAGATGGTTAAATCGGTAACGTGCGGGTGACGGACTCAATGCCTATTGTCATTCCCCCAATGAGTGAAATGCTCATCTGGTGTAGAGCTGCTATAGGTCTTAGAGGGCAGAGCTATCAGGCGGTAGTAGAACCCCTTTGCTCCGAGCATAGACCCACACTCTTAACCGCCAGGGGAGTGGTAGGTGTAAGTAATGGGAGGGTGCCCGTCCGTCTTCTCAACTGTGGAGAAGATGAAGTCAAATTGCCACGTTATGCCACTGTTGCCAAATTACATGCTGTAAATAACAACTGTATTTATGAAGCGGAGTCCTTAACCTCACCAGATGAAGAGGAGGATAATGACCCTGCAACCCACGTGGAGGATAGGTGTCAACAGCTCCATATTGGGACAGACACCACTCCTGCCCATCAAAAACAGGGTGTACACCGGGTGGTTCAAGAATACTCACAGGTGTTCAGTAAACATCCACTTGACTTCGGGAGGGTTAAGGGGGTTCAACATCATATCCCCACAGGCGACCATCCCCCAATCAAAGAACGTTTCAGGCCTATACCACCAGCTCACTACCAGAAGGCTAAGGAAATGCTGCATGACATGAGAAAGGCGGGAGTAATAAGGGATAGTTGTAGTCCCTGGGCAGCTCCCCTAGTGCTAGTTAGGAAAAAGGACGGGAGCATGAGAATGTGTGTAGATTACCGACAAGTAAATCGCATTACACATAAGGATGCATACCCTTTACTACGCATAGAGGAGTCCCTAGCTGCCTTAAAGTCTGCAAATTACTTTTCCACCCTTGACCTCACTAGTGGGTACTGGCAAGTAGCTGTGGCTGAGGAGGATCGGGAGAAGACAGCCTTTACAACCCCGATGGGACTCTACGAGTTCAACAGTATGCCATTTGGACTCTGCAATGCCCCCGGAACGTTCCAGAGATTGATGGAATGCTGCCTGGGACACCGCTACTTCGAGACTGTGTTACTTTACCTGGACGATGTAATAGTGTACTCCAAAACGTACGAGGACCACTTGAAACACCTAGCAGAGGTATTTTAGTCACTGTCCCAGTACGGAATGAAGTTGAAGCCCTCAAAGTGCCACCTGCTTAAGAGAAAGGTACAGTACCTGGGGCACATTGTTAGTCCGGAAGGGGTAGCACCAGACCCGGAGAAAGTCACTGCCATCTAGAAGTGGCCGGAGCCGAAGAACCTCAAGGAGGTGCGTCAGTTCTTGGGACTAGTAGGATACTACCGGAGGTTTGTAAAAGACTACACGAAGAAAGCAGCTCCTCTGCAAGACCTCCTGGTAGGGCAGTCCCTCAAAGGCAGAAATCCCCCATTCCACTGGGGTAAGGAGCAAGCAGAGTCATTTCAGGAGATGAAGGAGATCCTGACAGGTGATGAGATCTTAGCCTACCCTGACTACAGCCAACCATTCCTGCTGTATACTGATGCCGGCAACGAAGGGCTGGGAGCTGTCTTAAGTCAGAAGCAGAATGGCCAAGAGAAAGTGATCGCCTATGCGAGCAGGAAGCTCCGCCCGACCGAGAGGAACCCAGAGAACTATAGCACCTTTAAGTTGGAGTTCCTGTCCCTGGTCTGGGCCATCACTGAAAGGTTCAAGCACTATCTAGCCTCCAGTAAGTTCACTGCCTTCACTGATAACAACCCCTTGACTCATCTTGAAAAAGCTAAGCTCGGGGCACTGGAACAACGATGGATGGCACGGCTGTCGAATTACCAATTTGCAATTAAATACCGGGCGGGCCGCAAGAACGCCAACGCCGATGCCCTGTCTAGGATGCCTCACCAGTCAGACACAGAAGAAGTAGTGGATGACCTGGAAGAGATTGAGCTACCTGCCTTTCACCGGAATGGGATGATCCACGAACAACGAGCCTCCAGGAAGCAGCATGGAAAGATGTTAAACCCCCTGCCTCACCACAACTGGAAAGAGACCCAGGACAGTGACCCAGTTGTCAGTCGCATTAAGGTGCTGATAACCCAAGAAGGTGCCTCACTGGAGAAGGAAGCGTCTCTCCAAGCAAAGCAGCTGTGGAACGAGAGAAGCCGGCTGTTTATCTACCGTGAGAAGCTGTGCCGGAGGTACGTCAATCCGAAAACCCATGAGATGGTATGGCAGATAGTGGTCCCCAAGACAGACATCCAGATGGTATTAGAGGCTTACCACGATCAGGCGGGGCACTTTGGCTGGAAAAAGCAAGAGACTACTGGGTAGGAATGCGCAGCTCCATTGAAAGGTGGTGCCGGGACTGTGGACCCTGTGGCCTTAGAAGAAAAGACTTCAGCAGCCAGAAGGCACCCCTGCAACCCATCTAGACGACTCAACCCCTGGAGATCGTGGCCCTGGACCATGTCAAGCTGTCCCCCAGCAGGTCAGGGTACTCTTATGCTCTGACCATGGTGGATCACTACTCGCGTTTCCTGGTGGTCGCCCCCGTCAAAGACCTGACAGCAAAGACAGCAGCAAAGATGTTCCAAGCGTACTTCTGTAGACCCCATGGTTATCCTGAGCAGGAGCTGACGGATCAAGGTCCGGCCTTTGAGGCTGAGTTGTTTAAGGAGTTCTGCCATCTTTACGGTTGTAAAAAGATAAGAACTACACCGTACCACCCACAAACCAATGGTCTCTGCGAAAAGATGAACAACATCATCATCGACCTGCTAAAGACCATAACATTTGAGGAGAGAAACCAGTGGCCAGACCAACTACCAGACCTAGTGGATCTGTATAATCATATACCAGTAAGTTCCACCAATTGTACCAATTGCATATCTCATGCGGGCAAGGCTAGGAAAGCTGCCCATGGATGTGGAACTTGGTGTTGTTGAGCCTGAAGCTGATATGACCACTGAAGATTGGAACAAGACCAGACAAGAGCAGTACAGAAGAGTACAAGCCTGTGTCGAAGACAGTCTTACTCGGGTGAGGGAAAAGCAGGAGGCTCAATACAACAAAAACGCGCCTGCAGAACCCTTCACACATGGTGAAGTAGTATTGAAAAGGAAAAGACGAAACCATAAACTTGACGATCAGTGGGAAAAAGAACCCTACACTTTATTGAATTCAAGATTTGACAATAAGAAGACATGCTTAATCAGTCGAGATGGAGGAAAATCGTCTACAACAGTGTCCAGGGACCACATAAAGTTGTGTCCAGATTTACTGAAACCCCAAGAAGAAGAAGTGCCTCTCACAATCCCGGAAGAACCTGAAGAAGCAGTGATACACACTGACCTAGGAGATTTCCCGGCAGATTGGCCTCAAATTGGAGGAGCAGTAATCATCCCAGTACTCCAATTCTACGAACAGCCAGAAAATCCTCTACAGCAAGTTGAACCTGTAAGTGCTGCAGAAGAGCCAGCTCAAGAAGTATCCCCGGACGAAGGATCCCCGGTAGGAGCAGAGCAAGAAGGCCCAGCCAATGGTAAACTTGCCAGTCCAAGAGATAGGTTAAGGCAGTTTTACAACTTAGTCACACATAGAACTGGTATGGTAACTGAAAATACAGACTCTGTTACCACACAAACCACCGCACTACGCAGATCTACACGTACCACGTGAGGCCAACCCCCTGCCAGATATAAGAAGTAAAATAGCTAAACTCTGAAAAATGTAGATAGTTACCCCTGGGGTATTAAATTGTATTATTGTACTGTATAATTATATATTTTCATGCATATGTATATTACTTTGTGTTTTGCCTAATGACTTCTTTATTGTTTACTTAAGAACTTCGTGGCTGAGGACTGTGTGCAGCCCAAAAACTATGCCTTGTATATAATTGCGCTCCCTGAAGTGCCCTTCTAGGTGACCTCAGAAGGAAAACCTGTCTGGAGTGGCTCTCTTGGAGGTCCAACTCGGGATCTTCATGCCCTGCAGCCACCCCAGGGCCTACGTTGAGGGTTTGGGACTGGTCCCCCAAACCACCAAGTACTGTACCCTGTGAGATTGACATCCTGGCTGGGAACCTCACCACAAGAGACTTGAACTCTGAGGACACTTTGTATTTGTTATTGTTATGCAACGTTTAAGCTTGGTGCCTCAAATAAAGGGAATATTGTTATTGCATTGTTCATGCTTCCTATTGTTGTTGATATAAAATGTACTTCAGCCCGGAAGTGCTGAGCTTTGCTAGGGGGGAATGTGACGCCCAGCTGTGCTTGGTATCACAGATCCTGGAAGAGTGCATTGATGGATTCCTCCACAAGAGGCCCCCATAACCATTCACACATCTCCACCTTCCACCTCAGACCAGCAGAGGGAGCCCGTTAGGGAGAGAAACAGGGAAGGTGGAGCTAGGTAGCTAGTCTAGTCTAGTCTGGAGTCGACAGAGAGTGATTCAGCAGTTCCTCTGAGGAGCTCCTGCAGTAGAGAAGCCTGAGAGAGGTTAGTCTGCAGTGGAGCACAGTCCAGACTCAGTTGTAGCTCAGAATAGTGAGCTTTAGGTGTGCCGGTGCCATAAGATCGGTGAGGCGCGGCAAGCTGCAGTTAGTGTGCATAGCCTAGTGAGGGACCGAGTAGGCCGAAGGCGAGTGGAGAGTTAGTACATAGGGGGCAGAGGAGCTTAACTGGCTCACCCCGAAGCAAATACCGGACACCGGGTCCGAAGCTTACCAGGATCTCTATGACCCAGTAAGGCATAACCGGAAACCCTGGAGAACTACAAGTCCCAGGATCGCTAAAGTGCTGATACATAACAGAGCCAGGAGACACATAGGCCCCGTAGGCCCAACCACAACGCAGGACAGAGACAAAGTTAGGCCTAGCTTCAGGCAGGTCAGAAACTTACTACGCAGAGGCAAGAAACAGGACGCCCTACACCCGCTCATTGGGGAGGATCCTGATATGCACCCTTCACCCTACAGTGCTCCGGGACGTGCCTGAATTTCCATCAGTAAAAGGTACTGAAGTGACTATCGTGACTGTCCCTGTTTTTGCTCTGACCCGACTGGGTCTAGCCTGTCCTGCATTCACCTTCATACACTGCCCTGAGGCCTAGCTCCACCTGTGGGGAGCTATACCATCAAGCTGCCTTATCACCGGCCTCAGAGGACTGCGCAGCGCTGGTGATCCTCACCAGAAACCACAGGTGGCGTCACGAACTTTCATAAAAATAACAAATCAAATATCCACCCTTTTAAAGAGCGACTCCAGGGTACGGGCCCGGGATCCGACCACCGCGACATCCCCAAGGCCAGGCAAAGGCCCGGGTACCGAGTCATCCCCATCCCCTGGGCTAGTCAGATGCCCAGGTTGCTTTGATATCAGCCTTCAGCTCATCTGCATTGTTGGGTCAGGTGTCTCTTATCCTCCTCTTCACAATACCCCATAGATTCTCTATGGGGTTAAGGTCAGTCGAGTTTGCTGGCCAATCAAGCACAGTTATATTGTTGTTTTTAAACCAGGTATTGTTACTTTTGGCAGTGTGGACAGTTGCCAAGTCCTGCTGGAGAATGAAATTTCCATCTCCAAAAAGCTTGTCGGCAGAGAGAGGCATGAAGTGCTCTAAAATTTCCTGGTAGACGGCTGCGCTGACTTTGGTCTTGATAAAACACATTGCATCTACACCAGCTGATGACATGGCTCCCCAAACCATCAGTGATTGTGGAAACTTCACACTAGACCTCAAGCAGCTTGGATTGTGGCCTCTCCACTCTTCCTCCACACTCTGGGACCTTGATTTCCAAATGAAAATTGGAACTCTGGGACCTTGTGGAGTGTGTCAATGACTGCCTACTGGACGTCTGTCAAGTCAGCAGTCTTCCCCATGATTGTGGAGCCTACTGAAACAGACTAAGGGATCTTTTTAAATGCTTAGGAAGCCTTTTCAGATGTCTTTTGTTAATTATTCTGATTTACTGAGATACCGACTTTTGTTTTTTCATTGTCTGTAAGCCTTAATCATAATAATAATATTTTTATTTATATAACGCCAACATATTCCGCAGCGTTTTACAATTCAGACATTTTACAGACATTATGGGCACTGTCCCCATTGGGGCTCATGACGTGCCCCCAGGGCAATGGGGTACTCGGCAGCCAGGCCTCTATGGATGCAGGTGGGGGATATCACGGTGGCTGGTCCGGTCCGTGGCCCAGGGCGGTCAACAAAAAGGGGAATTATTTGAAGGGGATTTGTAAAGTGTTCATGGCACCACCTGTGGAATGCGGCTAAAGGGAGTGGACGCTGTGGAGCAGTCCTCTGAGGCAGATGTTAGGGCAGCTTATGATGGAATGGCTCCCCACAGGTGGAGCAGCAGGCCTCAGGGCAATGTAGAAAGCTAGGGTTGTGCTGGGCGTTGTAGTGCAGGGAGGGAAAGATGGAGCAGCTGAAATAATGGACGGAGGCAGTACGGTGCAGTTATCCGAGTCTTTACTCACAGTTCTTATGAAAGTTCCACTGGTGCACTGTACGGGTGCCAACCTCCCACATTGCGCTGCGCTCACCAGGCAGGGGTTCAGCTCTTCTTCAGGCAGATTAGGAGCACCTGACGGAACCCCGCTTTCTTGTGTTCCTAGCTAGACCATCTTCACGCTTGGTCTTCTCCCTCCTGCCCTGCGCTTCTGCACTCTCAATCACGCTCGGGTGCTCTGAAGTCCCTCCCATCTTACTGGAGTTCCTGGCCCTGCTTGACCCTCACGGTGATTAGAATAAGGCTGCGGCAACTGGTCTATGAAATCCTGAAGCCTCCGTTTTTTCCAGCCGAGACTTGAAGTTACACGACTGGTCGAGAGGCCGGTCTCCTTCTTGCGGCCTACGATCCCTCTGTCTTCTGACAGATTCGGGGCATACGGGTGCCGTCCTGCACTCGCCGTACCCCCTGGGATCCCTTCTGTAGATCAGAGACTACTCCTCTGCTGTCAAAGGGCTCCCCTAATCTGCTTCCTCCACCCACACCCACTACTGGTTCCCCCCTACCTTTGGGTTACCCCCACTCCAGCCAGGGACAGGGCTCAGCATGAAAACACATTGCATGTTGCCCTTCCAGCCGGCCTGGAGCAGTGTAGTGTTGAATGTGAGTGTTGGGGTTCTGGGCAGCACTCCCTCCTTACCTGAGAGAAGGGGATACCACACCTCTGGGTGAGGTGCAGTACCTCTGTGGCGACTGAACCCTCAGGGGCACCACACTCCCCCCTGGTAAAACACAGCACATCCGCGGGCTGGAACAGAGTAAAACAGGGTATATTACAGACATGCAAATTTTTAGATGCATCACATATAAGATCATAAAACTTAACATCTCTTCCCTTTTTGGGGAGGCACTTTTTCTTGAACGTTAGAGGTTATTGTTACACTATAAAAACATTTTTAATAACATTCTGTAGCAGGATGTCCTTTTTACTTTTTAAACTGGTGCAAAGGTAGCAGCATGAGGGACCCGTCCGCAAACCCTCAACGTAGGTCCTGGGCATGGCTGCAGGGCATAAGTGATCCTGGTGCTGGACCACGTCTTCCGCCACGCCAAACGGGTTTTTCTTCTGAAGTCATGTGGTTACACTGATAAAACCAATAGGAAGCACTTTAAGAAGTGCAGAACTATATACACAATCAGTTTTTGGCTGTTCACAGTCCCCAGCCTGGAGTCTGTATACGCTGACAGGTAATTATGCACACATAAAAAAAAATACTGCTGGTTCCCTTACAGGTGACTATTTACAGTTTTAGTCCAACCTACTGGACTAGTAGTGTCCCTGCCTGGGGTACTTCTGGTTCTTGCCGGACCCATCCGGGTCATAAGCTATGTCCTGCGGGGGTGTGTCCTCGATCACGCGGTGCACTTGTAGGGCGTACCACCCGCATTCCCCGTGGTGCCGAGTGTAGGTGACACGGTCACCGGGGTACAGATTCCGGTCGGGATGGCCCTTTTCCAGCTCTGGCTCAACATCCCGCCGGTTTACAAAAATATCCCTTGCAAAGTTAGAATCCCTGATAAAGCCCCACCCAGCCTTCAGGTCGAACTTCACCACGAGTCCTTCTTCACAGGGGCTGGGGTGGGCAGACTCGCCTGCCGGGCTTGAGCCTTTGCGGCCTTGTTCCGGGCCTCCAGTCGCTCACAACATGCCCGCCGCTCCTTCTCCAGCTGCTGGAGCTCCCGCCTGCAGAACTCCTTCCTCTGCAGGGCTTCGGCCTGGGTCTCCTGCGTTAACCCCATCAGGTTCCCCCCGGTTGTCCCATCTATACTCTTCTCCACTGGAGCAGGTAACCGGGGGCGCTGGTGTCGGGAGTAGCGGGCACGGCTGCTGGTCCTCGAACCGGGCGGACCAATCGAAGGCCGGTGCGCCGTACACCCACTCGGGTACCGGAGGTGGAGGCTCCGGGAGGGAACCGAGCAGGAGGTTCCTTGCTTCGGCGCCCGGAAGTGGAGGTTCCAGGAGGGCACCAAGTAGAAGGTCCTCAGGATCAGCGCCCGGGGGTGGAGGTTCTGGGCTGAGCAGCTGCTCCAGGGAGGGCATGGCGGGGTACGGGGAGTGCTGGTGTAGGAGACCCAGGGGCAGGTCGGCACTTGCAGCGCCCGGGACAGGGGATTTCTTCCTACCTGCTCCAGTGCTGCACACGGCCTCCTGGTATTCAGCGGGCTCCGCCGGGGCTGGGGTGCTGCTGCTGGCATCCGGTGCTGCTCTCCGCCGTGCTGCCAATTTCTCTAGCAGCTCGCTCCTCCACTTGGTGACCGCTGCTTGCTGGGCCCGTTCTACTTGCTGGCTCAGCTACAGAATCTCACTCTGGAGGAATTCAGAATTCTATGGGGACAATTTACTGGCTTCTCCCTCCAGGGTGAGGGGGGGTCGCTTGCCACTGCAGCAGGCCAGAGGCGGAGGCTTGATCCTGGCTTCCGTCCATGCTGGCTGCCGGGTGCGGTCTGTCTAGACTGGTTAAGACCACACCCTGTCTCCATTCCTTCTCTCTTCCTCCCCTCCTCTTTCGGGGGCGGTCCCGTGGCAGTCTGCTGTCGGTCACTCCTTGCGACGTCCTCCCTGCCTTGACGGACACATCTACGTGGACAGTCATTGTTGCAAGGGGCAGGGTGTGCTTTTGGCGCCATTCTGGGACCTGGCCCACGATGGGAGGTTCCATATTGTTGTTTTTGATCAGGCACATAATGGCGCCCGTTCTTCTGGGGCGGGCGCCACATTCAGTACCATAATACTGTTCCTTAGGCACACAATACATGCCGTTAACAGGTTGGTCACGTATCCTGTTCGTGACACCAGAAGATGACGCGCCCCCAGGGCAATGGGGTACTTGGCAGCCAGGCCTCTATGGATACCGGTGGGGGATATCACGGTGGCTGGCCCGGTCCGTAGCCCAGGGCGGTCAACAAAAAGGGGAATTATTTATAGGGGATTTGTAAAGTGTTCGTGACGCCACCTGTGGAATGCGGCTAAAGGGAGCCGCCACTGCGGAGCAGTCCTCTGAGGCAGATGTTAGGGCAGCTTATGATGGAACGGCTCCCCACAGGTGGAGCAGCTGGGTGTTTTAGTGCAGGGAGGGAAAGATGGAGCAGCTGAAATAATGGACGGAGGCAGTACGGTGCAGTCATCCGAGTCTTTACTCACAGTTCTTATGAAAGTTCCACTGGTGCACTGTACGGGTGCCAATCTTCCACGTTGCGCTGCGCTCAACAATCAGGGTTTCAGCTCTTCTTCAGGCAGAATAGGAGCACCTGACGGAACCATGCTTTCTTGTGTTCCTAGCTAGACCGTCTTCACGCTGGGTCTTCTCCCTCCTGCCCTGTGCTTCCCCACTCTCAATCCTGCTCGGGTGCTCTGAAGTCCTTCCTATCTTACTGGAGTTCCCGGACCTGCTTGACCCTCATGGGGATTAAAATAAGGCTGCGGCAACTGGTCTATGAAAGCCAGAAGCCTCAGTTTTTTCCAGCCGAGACTTGAAGTCCTCTGACAGATTCGGGGCATACGGGTGTCGTCCTGCACTCGCTGTACCCCCTGGGATCCCTTCTGTAGATCGGAGCCTACTCCTCTGCTCCCCTCCTGGGCCTCCAGGAATGGGCCCTTCCTGTGGAGCAGAGCTCCTAAGAGACTCTGCTCCCAGACTGTCTTCTCTCACTGACTACCCTGCTAACTTCTGCCACCCTAAGATGGCTTCCCATTATTTATCTACTGTCAAAGTGCTCCCCTAAACTGCTTCCTCCACCCACACCCACTACTGGTTCCCTCCTACCTTTGCGTTCCCCCCACTCCAGCCAGGGACAGGGCTCAGCAGGAAAACACATTGCATGTTGCCCTTCCAGCCGGCCTGGAGAAGTGTAGTGTTGAATATGAGTGTTGGGGTTCCGGGCAGCACTCCCTCCTTACCTGAGAGAAGGGGATACCACACCTCTGGGTGAGGTGCAGTACCTCTGTGGCGACTGAACCCTCAGGGGTGCCACACTCACAATCTACTTTCAGTATGTCTTTGGAGTGTGGGAGGAAACCAGAGAACGGGAAGGAAACCAGAGAACCCGAAGGAAACCCACGTAAACACAGGGAGAACATACAAACTCAGGACAGATGTTGTCCTTGGTGGGATTTCAACCTAGGACCCCAGAATTGCAAGGCTGCAGTGCTAACCACTGAGCCCACCGTGCTGCCCCCATCATCAACATTAACAAAAATAAACATTTGAAATAGATCTCTCCGTTTGTAATGACTCTATATAATATATGAGTTTCACTTTTTGTTTTGAAGAACTGAAATAAATTAACTTTTTAATGATATTCTAATTTAGTGAGAAGCACTTTTGTGTATATATATATATATATATATATATATATACAGTACAGACCAAAAGTTTGGACACACCTTCTCATTTAAAGATTTTTCTGTATTTTCATGACTATGAAAATTGTACATTCCCACTGAATGCATCAAAACTATGAATTAACACATGTGGAATTATATACTTAACAAAAAAGTGTGAAACAACTGAAAATATGTCTTATATTCTAGGTTCTTCAAAGAAGCCACCTTTTGCTTTGGTGACTGCTGTGCACACTCTTGGCATTCTCTTGATGAGCTTCAAGAGGTAGTCACCGGAAATGGTTTTCACTTCACAGGTGTGCCCTGTCAGGTTTAATAAGTGGGATTTCTTGCCTTATAAATTTGGTTGGGACCATCAGTTGTGTTGTGCAGAAGTCTGGTGGAGACACAGCTGATAGTCCTACTGAATAGACTGTTAGAATTTGTGTTATAGCAAGAAAAAAGCAGCTAAGTAAAGAAAAACGAGTGGCCATCATTACTTTAAGAAATGAAGGTCAGTCAGTCTGAAAAATTGGGAAAACGTTGAAAGTGTCCCCAAGTGCAGTTGCAAAAACCATCAAGCGCTACAAAGAAACTGGCTCACATGAGGACTGCCCCAGGAAAGGAAGACCAAGAGTCACCTCTGCTTCTGAGGATAAGTTTATCCGAGTCACCAGCCTCAGAAATCGCAGGTTAACAGCAGCTCAGATTAGAGACCAGGTCAATGCCACACAGAGTTCTAGCAGCAGACACATCTCTTCAACAACTGTTAAGAGGAGACTTTGTGCAGCAGGCCTTCATGGTAAAATAGCTGCTAGGCAGAGGTAGTGGTCCTGTTGCCCTCCTACGGCCCTCTCCACGTCTCCTGGTGTACTGGCCTGTCTCCTGGTAGCGCCGTCAGCCTCTGGACACTACGCTGACAGACACAGCAAACCTTCTTGCCACAGCTCGCATTGATGTGCCATCCTGGATGAGCTGCACAACCTGAGCAACGTCTGTGGTTTGTAGAGTCCGTATCATGCTACCACGAGTGTGAAAGCACAACCAACATTTAAAAGTGACCAAAACATCAGCCAGAAAGCATTGGTACTGAGATATGGTCTGCGGTTCCCACCTGCAGAACCACTCCTTTATTGAGTGTGTCTTGATAATTGCCAATAATTTCCATCTATTGTCTATTCCATTTGCACAACAGCATGTGAAATTGATTGTCAATCAGTGTTGCTTCCTAAGTGGACAGTTTGATTTCACAGAAGTTTGATTTCCATGGAGTTATATTCTGTTGTTTAAGTGTTCCCCTTATTTTTTTGAGCAGTGTATATATATATATATATATATATATATATATATATATATTTATTAAAGGGGAGGTCCAAAAGTAATACTGATTTGATCCTTAATCATAAATAAACGCCAAAAGTAATAGGAGCTCTTTCTGACATTTCAGCTGTGTGTCTCTTCTTCAGCCGCTTGGATCTCATATTATGGCTTCAGTATACTTTATACCACTGCAAATCCCTTTGTGATTGGTATTAGGGCATTATTTGTCTCAGCACTTCATATTTATTTATATGCACTTGCACGTTATTCACTAAATGTTGTTGCTGTGAGATTATAAACCATGTGGTAAAACAAAAAAAGTGAATAGCACAGGCGCCGCCTATAATATTAATCAAGAATTGTCATGTAACTCAGATTATGAGGTCTATGTGGTTACATGTGACAATGGTCTACATTATGTGGGCCAAACAATACAAACTTTAAGAGCACGTATGAATGGCCACAGACATAACACTAAGAATCTTTTTTGGGGGGTGTAGCCTAACTCGGAATGCTGTAAGACGTGTATGCATGCTCTACTGCCAATTTTTCGCTATAATAGCTGTTAAACTTACCAAAAGGAGACAAAGCGATAACCGGGTGATGTCTTAAGCATCCCTGCACCGGATCATCTGCCCCCGTTGGAAGCAGCATGCGGAAAAAAGGCAGTGCAAAGCTGCAAAGAAGAGGGGATCCAACTACCCAAGATGGTGCTGCCGGAAACTCTGCTGTGGATGAAGTAAGACGTAATAGGAGTGACGCAGTAGCAAGGTTGCAGATGTTTGCCCAGAAACTGGGAGCTGAGGCGAGCGAATTTCTCGCTGATGATGACTGGAGCCGGATAAGCAAGGCCACAGTATCCGACACAGGAGCTCTGTAATCTGAGGTGGCCATTCTGAGGAGGCTGAGGGGCAGACACCATTACAGCGGAAGTGCTGGAAAACACCTCAAAAAATGTACAACAAAAGATAAAGAACCCATTATGAGGGACTTAATGATCGCTTTATCACATCGCAACTGTGTCACCCTGGCCTGGATGCCACAAAATGTAATAAATCTGTGTTTGAGAGCAAGGGGGAGGTTCTCTAGTCAGGGGAACATTAGCATGCAGTACCTCCTGTCTCAGGCCAGTAGGGGGAGCAGGCTGCCCCTATAAAAGCTGGCACTGGGGGCAGGGTTAGAGAGAACTGGATGACCTGTCTCAGTACTGAGACGTGTCCCGGAGCAGAGCAGGGACAGAAAGTTGTATTGCACCTAAGAAGAAGTGTGGCAGGAGGAGAGCCACAAGCCAGAGACAAGAGGCGAAGTGAGCCTGTCTTGGCAGATAAAGGACTTAATTCACGAGATTTTGGTGTCTGAGGCTGGGAGGATTCCACATCCTACAGCAGATAACCAGTCCGCAGGGGACTGTATATTCCTTGGCCTAAGAAGCCTGGAGGCTCTGCCACAACAGAAGGGACCAGTAAAGCCGTACCAGGCCGGGAGCAGAAAGGAACCCACGTCGCAGGCCATACAGACAAGAGTACACAGAAAGCTCGGAAACGTGGGCTGTTACCCTATAAGGAGGAGATAGCCAGAAGGAGCGCAGAAAGCACGGTAGGCCTACACCCTCACCCTGACCAGGGCCAATTTCCCCATTGCTCTCAGACATCCAGGTCCCCTCCTAGCCGGGACTGTTTATGGGTCAGTTTACCTGTTTTAGTAAAGACCCTGGACTGCAACCTGTTGTCTGTGTGCTCCTTCGCGCCTCCAGCACTACCGGTACTGGGACTCGCACCACCATCACTCCCACCATCCATTATACTGCCCTGGGGCCGCACTCTTCCCGTGGGGAGTCACACTACCCTAGCTGCACACCTCATCAGCCCCAACGGTCTGCATGCAGCGGCGGTTCCTAATAACCGCAATCCACGGGTGGCGTAGTCGGACATAATCAACAGCACATAACGGACTACCACTGGCCTGACCACCCTGAGCCACGGACCCGGGTTGCCACTACTACTCCCATGGTTCCCCTACTGCCCGGATCCGAGTGCCCCACGGCCAAGGGGGCGAGTCAGCTTTGGCGTAGTCGGCAGGATTTCGTGCCCGCAACCACCGGGTACTGCGTGCCTTCAAAAGACTGTCATACCTGCCGTAGTAGAGGTTCCCGCCATCCGGAGCCATTTCCCTCCATCTTCAGTCGGTTCCCGCCATCTTCAGCTGTTTTCCCGCCATCCGAAGTCGTTTTCCCGCCGTCGGACGCCATCTTCAGGACGCCGCGCGGGAAGAAGAGGGGCGTGGACGCCGAAAGCGCGCGAGACCTGAAGCTCCGCCCCACGCACTGACGCTGCGCAAGGTCCTGGAAGGGAGAGAGAGCGACGCTGACGTCACCAGGACGCGACGCAAGGTTCTCGTCCAGAGCAGCATCAGCGGAGCCGCGGCCTACAGAAGAGGATCGTCGGAAGGTAGGCCACGCTTAACTAGGGGGGAGGAAGATGTCGGACACGGAGGCGCCCACTACCACCAGCGCAGCTGCAACAGCGGTGATGCCATTTTCCCTGCCCTACATCCCTGGAGCGGCCTGGCTGCCCAAGTACTCAGGGGAGCCCCATGCCCTAACTGACTTTAAGGAAAGGCTGTACAGTTTGTTCCAGGTTTACCCCTTGACAGAGGAACAGAAGGTCAGCATACTAACAGGGCAGTTAACTAGCGCAGCCCAAAGGGAGGTAAAATCATGGCCCACTGAGGAGAAAAGGACTGTGAAGGGTATTCTGGCCCGGCTGCGGGGTACCTTTGACACACGTACCTCCGCTGAAATTAAAATGAGGTTCTATGGATGTAAGCAGCGGGTACAGGACAGCATCAGAGACTATGCCCTAAATTTGCAGGAAGCCCTGAGGGCCATCCAACAAACTGACCCTGGCAGCGTGCAGGATACGGATAAGCTCCTAACAGAACAATTCATAGAAGGTCTGCTGTCTTGCGCCCACAGGACCCAGCTGCGCCTCATGTTCTTTCAGAACCCTGATCTGACCTTTGCCCAATTCAAGGACAGGGCCATAAGGGTGCTCCGTGAACCCGCAACCAGTGGCGCTATAAACCCCCGGCGCCCTGCTCTCTCCTACCACCAGGAGGCGGCGTCCTCCTCTCTGGACTCCGTGGGGGCTGATGCACAGGCCCTGAACCAAGCCCCGTCGAAAGATCTGCACCACCAAGTCCAGGAGCTGACCAGGAGCGTTGCGGCGTTGACCAGGACCGTCCAGGCGTTGCAAGTGGACCCATCAAGACCCATCGAGCTGGCTTCAAGTCCGGAGGATGTCCCATGGCGTCGACAGAGGAGGATCCCGTCGTTCCGAGGGAGGCCCACAGACCGCTACGCAGAGGAAGGACAGCCCATTTGCCGTCGATGCAACCAGCCCGGACACATTTCCAGGTACTGTAATTTAAACGGGTCCAACCTGGGACAGAGGGCCAACCCCCAGGCATAAGATCACCAGGCCCTTATAATTGGCGTGATAAGTATGTTGGGGGGCGCCCGGTTTTACCCGTGGTGCTGGACGGTATCCCCATGAGCGCCTTGCTGGATACTGGGTCGCAAGTAACCACTATCCCTTATTTACTTTTTAAGCAGTATTGGACTGATGCTGATATCACACGGTATCCAGACAGTAACTTGAGCATCATCGCCAGTAATGGCTTACCCGTGCCGCAGATGGGGTTCAAGGAGATGACCATTAAGATTGGTAAAGTTGAACTGCCGGCACAGGGAGTAATTACCCTAAAATAACTGTGTGTACTAACGTGATTGAAAATTGTCTTTCAGAGGTAATTGTAATTCTACAACAGGTGGCGGTGAATGCTAGCTCCAACCAACAGAGAGTCCTCAACAAGGAGATAAAAGCCCTGATGAGACGGCAGCAGGTAGAACTGTCTGGTGGTGAGATCGGTAGCGTAAGACTGAGTGATCCGTTCCCCATTTCCATGCCTCCCAAAAGTGAAATGATGATCTGGTGTCGGACTGCAATCGGGTTGACAGGTAGAGACTACCAAGCCATGGTAGAGCCCATGTACTCGGACAGCAGGCCCACCATTTTGACAGCCGGGGGGTGGTTGCCCGTCCGCATCCTCAACATTGGGGAAAGGGAAGTACACTTACCCAGGTACGCTACACTCGCCAAACTGTTTGTTGTCGAACACAAAGATATCAGGGCCGTGGAACCCTTGCCTCCATCTCCTCAGGCGGAGGGTAATGGCTCCCAGAAACAAAAGGAGGACTGGTGCCAGAAACTCCATGTGGGTGCTGACTCCACTCCCCTGCACCAAAAACAAGGAGTCTACCGGGTGGTACAGGAGTACGAGAGAGTCTTTAGTAAGCACCCACCAATAAAAGAGAGGCACAGGCCTGTACCCCCTGCACATTATCAGAACGCCAAGGGTATGCTGCGGGAAATGAAAGAAGCTGGGGTCATTAGAGATAGCTGTAGCCCCTGGGCAGCCCCCCTGGTTCTGGTAAAAAAGAAAGACGGCACCATGAGAATGTGCGTGGACTATAGACAAATCAACCGTATCACCCACAAAGACGCATATCCGCTGCCTAGAATAGAGGAGTCTTTAGCCGCACTAAAATCAGCTAACTTCTTTTCTACTTTGGACCTTACTAGCGGGTACTGGCAGGTTCCTGTGGCAGAGGCTGACAAGGAGAAGACCGCCTTCACCACCCCGATGGGACTGAGTGAGTTCAACTGTATGCCCTTCGGGCTCTGCAACGCACCAGGGACCTTCCAGAGGCTGATGGAATGCTGTCTAGGGCACCGAAACTTTGAGACGGTCCTCCTTTACCTGGACGACGTGATCGTCTATTCAAAGACCTACGAGGACCATCTAAAGCACCTGGCCGAGGTGTTCGAAGCCGTGGCAGGCTACGGCCTGAAGGTGAAGCCATCGAAGTGTCACCTGTTGAAACCAAAAGTCCAGTACCTAGGGCACGTTGTAAGCGTGGAAGAAGTGGCCCCCGACCCTGACAAGGTCACGGCAATCAAGAGCTGGCCAAGCCCCTCGAACAACAAAGAGGTGAGACAGTTCCTCGGGTTGGTAGGCTACTACCGAAGGTTCATCCCCGGGTTCACTAAGATGGCAGCTCCTATGCAGGACCTCCTGATTGGACAGTCTAAGTCCCGATGTCAAAAGCCACCCTTCAAGTGGGATAAACCGGAAGAGGAGTCCTTCCGCCAGCTAATGATGGCCCTCATGGGGGATGAGATCCTGGCCTACCCTGACTATGGCCAGCCTTTTATTCTCCACACAGACGCCAGTAATGTGGGACTGGGAGCCGTACTGTCCCAAAACCAACAGGGCAGAGAAAGGGTGATCGCGTACGCCAGCCGGAAGCTGAGACCCACCGTGAGGAACCCGGAGAATTACAGCTCCTTCAAGCTAGAATTCTTGGCGGTGGTGTGGGCCGTGACGGAATGCTTCAAGCATTACCTGGCCTCCGCAAAGTTCACTGTGTACACGGACAACAACCCGTTAACACACCTAGACAATGCAAGACTTGGTGCCCTGGAACAGCGGTGGATGGCCCGTCTCTCCAACTATGACTTCGTGATCAAGTACCGGGCAGGCAAAACAAATGCCAACGCTGACGCCCTATCTAGAATGCCTCACTTACCTGAAGGTGACGAAGACCCAGAAGAGCTGGAGGAGGTGGAACTCCCCACGTTTCACCGGTATGGAGCCGCTCAATAGTCCCACCGCGTGAAGAAGGAGGATCTAACAACCGTGATAATCAATCCCCTACCTCACCACAGCTGGGCCGAGACCCAAGATAGTGACCCTGCCATCCGCCTAGTGAAAGATCTGCTGACCCAGGAAGACGCCCGCATGGATCCGGATGCTCCAGAGGAAGCCAAGCAGCTATGGAAAGAGAAGAGCAAGCTGTTCCTCTATGAAGGCAAGCTGTGCAGAAGGATTGTCAACCACCGGACGCACGAGCTGACCTGGCAAGTCGTGGTTCCAAGGCGGGATGCAGCTATGGTCCTGGGGGCTTTCCATGACTTCGGTTGGAAGAAACTGGAGTTCCTGCTAAGAGGACGGTTCTTTTGGGTCGGCATGAGAGGGGCTGTAGAGAAGTGGTGCAGAGACTGTGGCCCTTGTCACCTAAGGAGGAAGGACCGTGCCAGCCAGAAGACACCCTTGAGGCCCATCGTCACCACGCAGCCTCTTGAGCTGTTAGCTCTGGACCACGTCAAATTTGCTCCAAGCCGGTCAGGATACATCTACGCCCTGACAATCGTGGACCACTATTCCCGTTTTCTAGTGGTGGTCCCGGTGAAAGATTTGACAGCCCAAACGGCGGCCAGACCCTTCTGGCAATACTTCTGCCGTCCACACGGGTATCCGGAACAGGTCCTGACGGACCAGGTTCCAGCGTTCGAAGCTGAAATCTTCCAAGAATTCTGCAACCTCTATGGCTGTAAGAAGATTCGGACAACGCCTTACCATCCACAAACCAACGGAAAGTGTGAGAAAATGAACAATATAGTCATTGCTCTCCTGAAGACGTTGCCCCTGGAGGAACACAGCCTGTGGCCAGAAAAACTGCCGGATCTGATAGACTTATACAATCATATCCCGGTGAATGCTACAAACTGCACCCCGGCTTACATGATGCGAGCCAGACCAGGTAAGCTGCCCGTAGACCTGGAGATGGGAGTCCTAACACCTGAGGACACCTCCCCGGATGCGGACTGGGATACGGAAAGGCAACTGCAGTACAAGAAGGTACAGGAAAGTGTGGAGAAGAGCCTGGCCCAGGTGAGAGAGAGGCAAGAAAAGCTCTTCAACCAACATGCCCCTGCTGGTCCCCTAGAACCTGGTGAGCAGGTCCTGAAGCGAAAGAGAAGGCTTCACAAGTTGGACGACCAGTGGGAAAGGGAGCCCTACACCGTACTGCAGTCTGATCACGACAACCCGAAGGTGTGCGTGATCACCAAGGAAGGAGGAGAAACCACTAGTACCGTCTCCAGAGACCACCTAAAAAGGTGCCCCGAGCAACTCCGTAGTGCATAAGAGGATCAACGTGACCTTGAACCCGCAGAGGACAAGGAAGAAATGATCAGCACCATTCTCGGATAGTTCCCCCAGTCCTGGACTCGGATAAATGATGCCATAATGGTACCCGTCCTGCATTTCCTGCAACTGACTGCGAAACAACCTGCACCAGAGCCGGAAGGTGAAGAGGAGCAAGCAGTTCCAGAGGCAGAAGAGCCTGTACCAGCAGCCCAGGAGTGTCAACCCTCTGCTGACAGTGAGCCTGCTATGCCTGCGGTAAGCCAAAGGACCCGCAGACAGCTGCCTGCCCTACCTGTACACCCAGCTGGTAGCTGTACCTCTAACGCTAGTGGGGAAAGCCAGGTCGGACCACCACCAGACAGTGGGTTAAGGAGATCAACCAGGAGCACAAAGGGACAGATACCCGCTCGCTGGAGAATATAGAGTGCACTGAAATTGTAAATAACCCTGTTGCCAAGTTACACGCATGTTTGGTAATTCTGTGTTTCAGTTTCTTGCAGTTACCGTAAGGACTCACAGGTTATGGACTTTTTATAACCGGGACCTTTTATGGACTGCGTTCGGAGCCTGACCAAGGAATGAACTAAGACTGTGAAGGACTTGGGGTAGGACAGACCCCCACCTGGTTAAGGCTCCCCGTTGTGTTGGTGATATGGACACCCGGTCACAGACCACACTGTGACCTTAAGAACTCAATCTGTTCGTTGTCTGTCTGTTAATGTTTTATGGTTATGCATATTGTCTTTGTTTATTGTTTAGTCCCGGAGTACTAAATTTCACTAGGGGGAATGTGTCACCCTGGCCTGGATGCCACAAAATGTAATAAAGCTGTGTCTGAGAGCAAGGGAGAGGTTCTCTAGTTAGGGGAACATTAGCATGCAGTACCTCCTGTCTCAGGCCAGTAGGGGGAGCAGGCTGCCCCTATAAAAGCTGGTACTGGGGGCAGGGTTAGAGAGAACTGGATGACTTGTCTCAGTACTGAGACGTGTCCCGGAGCAGAGCAGGGACAGAAAGTTGTATTGCACCTAAGAGGAAGTGTGGCAGGAGGAGAGCCACAAGCCAGAGACAAGAGGCGAAGTGAGTCTGTCTTGGCAGATAAAGGACTTAATTCACCAGACTTTGGTGTCTGAGGCTGGGAGGATTCCACATCCTACAGCAGATAACCAGTCCGCAGGGGACTGTATATTCCTTGGCCTAAGAAGCCTGGAGGCTCTGCCACAACAGAAGGGACCAGTAAAGCCGTACCAGGCCGGGAGCAGAAAGGAACCCACGTCGCAGGCCATACAGGCGAGAGTACACGGAAAGCTCGGAACGTGGGCTGTTACCCTATCAGGAGGAGATAGCCAGAAGGAGCGCAGAAAGCACGGTAGGCCTACACCCTCACCCTGACCAGGGCCAATTTCCCCATTGCTCTCAGACATCCAGGTCCCCTCCTAGCCGGGACTGTTTATGGGTCAGTTTACCTGTTTTAGTAAAGACCCTGGACTGCAACCTGTTGTCTGTGTGCTCCTTCGCGCCTCCAGCACTACCTGTACTGGGACTCGCACCACCATCACTCCCACCATCCATTATACTGCCCTGGGGCCGCACTCTTCCCGTGGGGAGTCACACTACCCTAGCTGCACACCTCATCAGCCCCAGCGGTCTGCATGCAGCGGCGGTTCCCAATCCACGGGTGGCGTAGTCGGACATAATCAACAGCACATAACGGACTACCACTGGCCTGACCACCCTGAGCCACGGAACCGGGTTGCCACTACTACTCCCATCGTTCCCCTACTGCCCGGATCCGAGTGCCCCACGGCCCAGGGGACGAGTCACAACCAGTCTATTAATGTACTTGTAAGTGGGCAAAATAAGAAAGGATTTGAATATTACCAGGCTTGATCTGCAAAAAGTGAGCGGAAAAGTCAGTGCTGTAGTAATCAGGGTCTCAACACTAGAAGATGATCTAGATAAGGTGGGGAAAGCAGCTAAGAAATCTACTGGAGAGGTGGCTGAGTTATGATCCAAAATGGACGACCTAGAAAGTAGACTCCGCCGCAATAACATCAGAATAGTGTAGTTCCCTGAAAAATCTGAAGGCTCATGCCCCACTGAATTTATAGAATCCTGGTTGCTGCAAGACTTCGGAAAGAAGGCCTTTCCCCTCTATATGTCATAGAGAAGACCTATTGGGTGCCCACTCACCCACTCCCACCATGGAGACCACCGAGACCAATCTTAGCCAAGATTCTCCACTTTAAGGATCCTGTGGATGGCAATTAACCATGAAGGCCTTACCTTTATTAGGAATAAGATTTCTATTTTTCTGGACTATTCTATTGAAATACTAAAGAGTAGAGATGAGCGTTGTTCTACTCGAACTGTTCGCCAATCTCAAATTCGAGCTGTTTTGGGCGGTGTTCGAGCCGTTCGGCGAACACGAACAATTTGAGAAAAATTCGGCTGTTCGAGGTTATGTTCGATAACTGTTCGTGCACCAAAATCATAACTGGATTTTTTCTCAGTAATGATGAAAATTAATGTTAATACGCAGTTTGAGTGTACAGCGGGGTGGGGGGAGGGGCAGGGGATGGATCTCTGCAGGAATAATGAAGATCTCCATTTTTTTTTCTCTTTCCCGCATTTACAGTGGGGAGGTGCAATCTGTCAGCCTATCAGCAGCGCACACACGGAGCGAAGTGCTTTTTTTCACACAAGCAAGGGCATGTGTGATTGGCAGTGTATGTCACATGTCCTTGCCCTATAAGACCAAGCCATTTTCCCCGTCGCCACCATTTTCTCACTGCTGCAGCTGCGTGTTAGACGGCACCGCTGTTGCTGTGTGCGCTATACCTTGTTAATTTCAAGCCAATTTTCGCACAAATCTACAGATAGCTTGGGAGTAGGGAATAGTTGTGATTGCAGTCCTTTTAAGGACTAGGTTACAGCATTTCCTACGACTTTTATCAGGCAGGTCTGTGCTCTTAAATAGATAGATTGTGGGAGTAAAGACTAATTGTAATTGGAGTCCTTTTCAGGACTAGGTTACATCAGTTCCTATCAGTTTTTGCCAGGCAGGTCTGTGCCAGTGCTGTGCAAGTTTTTTTCACAGCATTTGGCTGAATCTAGCAAAACTAATCATTTTTGGTCTATTGCAGAGTGTGTTAGTCAGTGGAGTAGCCTATCTGTGTTGCAAGATATACCAACTGTGTATAGAATACCAATTTTTTTACTGCACCTAGTGAAGTAAAATCTTTTGGGCATAGCATCATTCTATTAGTCCATCTATACTGACCTCCATCAGGTTGCAAATTGAATATAATTTTTTTCTGCATCTAGCTCTGAAAAATATTGGGCTTCTAGCTGTGTGTGGAACTTGTTGTATTAGTCCATCTATACTGACCTCCATCAGGTTGCAAACTGAATATATTTTTTTCTGCATCTACCTCTGAAAAAATATTGGGCTTCTAGCTGTGTGTGGGACTTGTTCTATTAATCCATCTATACAGACCTCCATCAGGTTGCAAACTGAATATATTTTTTTCTGCATCTACCTCTGAAAAAATATTGGGCTTCTAGCTGTGTGTGGGACTTGTTGTATTAGTCCATCTATACTGACCTCCATCAGGTTGCAAACTGAATATATTTTTTTCTGCATCTACCTCTGAAAAAATATTGGGCTTCTAGCTGTGTGTGGAACTTGTTGTATTAGTCCATCTATACTGACCTCCATCAGGTTGCAAATTGAATATAATTTTTTTCTGCATCTAGCTCTGAAAAAATATTGGGCTTCTAGCTGTGTGTGGAACTTGTTGTATTAGTCCATCTATACTGACCTCCATCAGGTTGCAAACTGAATATATTTTTTTCTGCATCTACCTCTGAAAAAATATTGGGCTTCTAGCTGTGTGTGGGACTTGTTCTATTAATCCATCTATACAGACCTCCATCAGGTTGCAAACTGAATATATTTTTTTCTGCATCTACCTCTGAAAAAATATTGGGCTTCTAGCTGTGTGTGGGACTTGTTGTATTAGTCCATCTATACTGACCTCCATCAGGTTGCAAACTGAATATATTTTTTTCTGCATCTACCTCTGAAAAAATATTGGGCTTCTAGCTGTGTGTGGGACTTGTTCTATTAATCCATCTATACAGACCTCCATCAGGTTGCAAACTGAATATATTTTTTTCTGAATCTACCTCTGAAAAAATATTGGGCTTCTAGCTGTGTGTGGGACTTGTTGTATTAGTCCATCTATACTGACCTCCATCAGGTTGCAAACTGAATATATTTTTTTCTGCATCTACCTCTGAAAAAATATTGGGCTTCTAGCTGTGTGTGGGACTTGTTCTATTAATCCATCTATACAGACCTCCATCAGGTTGCAAACTGAATATATTTTTTTCTGCATCTACCTCTGAAAAAATATGTGGCCTTCTAGCAGTGTGTGGGACTTTCTCTATTAGTCCATCTATACTGACCTCCATCAGGTTGCAAATTAAAAATAATTTTTATCTGCATCTGCAGTACCTCTGAAAAAATATTTGGGCTTCTAGCTGTGTGTGGGACTTGTTCTATTAGTCCATCTATACTGACCTCCATCAGGTTGCAAATTGAATATAATTTTTATCTGCATCTAGCTCTGAAAAAATATTTGGCCTTCTAGCAGTGTGTGGGACTTTCTCTATTAGTCCATCTATACTGACCTCCATCAGGTTGCAAATTGAATATAATTTTTATATGCATCTAGCTCTGAAAGAATATTTGGCCTTCTAGCAGTGTGTGGGACTTTCTCTATTAGTCCATCTATACTGACCTCCATCAGGTTGCAAATTAAAAATAATTTTTGTCTGCATCTACCTCTGAAAAAATATTTGGGCTTCTAGCTGTGTGTGGGACTTGTTCTATTACTCCATCTATACTGACCTCCATCAGGTTGCAAACTGAATATATTTTTTTCTGCATCTACCTCTGAAAAAATATTGGGCTTCTAGCTGTGTGTGGGACTTGTTGTATTAGTCCATCTATACTGACCTCCATCAGGTTGCAAATTAAAAATAATTTTTATCTGCATCTACAGTACCTCTGAAAAAATATTTGGGCTTCTAGCTGTGTGTGGGACTTGTTCTATTAGTCCATCTATACTGACCTCCATCAGGTTGCAAATTGAATATAATTTTTATCTGCATCTAGCTCTGAAAAAATATTTGGCCTTCTAGCAGTGTGTGGGACTTTCTCTATTAGTCCATCTATACTGACCTCCATCAGGTTGCAAATTAAAAATAATTTTTATCTGCATCTAGCTCTGAAAAAATATTTGGCCTTCTAGCAGTGTGTGGGACTTTCTCTATTAGTCCATCTATACTGACCTCCATCAGGTTGCAAATTAAAAATAATTTTTATCTGCATCTACCTCTGAAAAAATATTTGGGCTTCTAGCTGTGTGTGGGACTTGTTCTATTAATCCATCTATACAGACCTCCATCAGGTTGCAAACTGAATATAATTTTTTTCTGCATCTAGCTCTGAAAAAATATTTGGCCTTCTAGCAGTGTGTGGGACTTGTTCTATTAGTCCACCTATACTGACCTCCATCAGGTTGCAAATTCAAAATAATTTTTTGTCTGCATCTAGCTCTGAAAAAATATTTGGCCTTCTAGCAGTGTGTGGGACTTTCTCTATTAATCCATCTATACAGACCTCCATCAGGTTGCAAACTGAATAAAAAATTTTTCTGCATCTACCTCTGAAAAAATATTTGGGCTTCTAGCTGTGTGTGGGACTTGTTCTATTAGTCCATCTATACTGACCTCCATCAGGTTGCAAATTGAATATAATTTTTTTCTGCATCTAACCCAGCCAATAGTTTTGGCCTAATACCACAGTTTGGCCACTCAGCTCTGCTCGGTTACCATCCATTGTTTTTTTGTGCAAACAACTCCAGAGTTGTGAATTAGTTAACCAACAAAATGAGTGGAAAAAGGCCTGCTGCTGGTGGAAAGGGGAATAGGCGTGTTGGGAAGGGGAAAAAAGGTTGTGTCCGTGGGGTAGGTGTTAAAGCAACAGTAACATCTGCAGAAGAAAGACCATCTTCCAGCCAAACTAAAATGTCTACTTCTTTTAGCGGACAATGTGATAAGATCCCTTTCTTACGGCCACGCCAATCGCTACAAATTCCAGATGAGGCACAAAAACAGCAGGTGCTTCAACGGATATCAAGTGCTCCTTTAAGTGGGCTCTCCTCCACATCAACTTCAACATCACAAATACTCCAGTCCTCAAAGGTGTCACCCCAATCGCACTTGCTTCCTCACAGCTCCCAAATCTCCAGCTGCCCGTCTGAGTATGAGGTAGAACAGATGGTTGAGTCTGCAGAGCTGTTTACTCACACTATGGCCTGGGAATCAGAGGTCGGCTCCAGCGCTTCTGTGAATCCAGACGAGGAAATGATCTGCACTGATGCCCAGAATCTTTATGAGTCGGAACCAAGGACCAGACGCAGAAGGTTCTGACCATAATGTAGACCCTCATTCCCAAACTGTAACTCCTGTTGGTGGAGACAATGAGGAAGACGATGATAAGACTCAAATACCTGATTGGAGCGACAACTTTAGTTTTTTGTCAGGGCAGGAACAGGTTGGCTCTGAGGACGACGGGTGTGACAACGCACAGGGTGATGATGATGAGGTTGGAGATCCCACTTACTGTCAACCCACAGTCAGCCAAGAGATGAGGTCAGCAGAGGAGGTGGAGGAAGATGCTAGTGACGACGAGGTCAGGTTGCGCCTTCCTGGACAGAGACGTAGTACTGGAAGCACGTCAACAACTGCATCCTCAAACACAACTCTGCCTCTCACCACAAGTCGTGGTGGCTCTTCAGGTCGCATGGGTGCTAAGCCTTGCATAGCCTGGGCATTTTTTCAGATCGATAAAGATGACCCAACTCGTGTTATCTGTAACATTTGTCAGCAAAAGCTAAGTAGAGGCCAAAAAATACATAGTTTGAGTACTTCATGCATGAACCGGCACATGGACATGAAGCATAAGTTGCAGTGGGAAGCTCAGTGTGCTACAATGCGGCCTAGCCGGCCGGGCCAACCACCGTCTGCCATATCTTGTGCATCCGCGGCCTCTTCATCCTCTGTGACTGGGGGGACAGCAGTCACACCTGTTTTGGGGCGCAGACCTGCCACCTCTTTACCCGCAACAGCCAGCGTGATTGGCAGGTCATCATTTTCTTTGGAGGTGGTAACACCAGCTGGTGTTGAGCGCTGTCCGACATCGATAGCACCACCTTTGGATCAAGGCAACCTAACATGTCCGCCTGCATCTTCCTCACAGACCGGCAGTTTGCCGGGGACACCCTTATCAACCCCGTCTAAGCACAATAGCCAGCCCTCGGTCCCTCAGATGTGGACAAGTAAAAGACCATTTCCTCCTAGCCATGAGAAAGCTAAGAGGTTGAATTTCACCATCTGCAAGCTCTTGGCTACATAAATGCTGCCTTTCCGCCTGGTGGACACAGAGGATTTTCGAGACCTTATGTCCGTCACAGTGCCCCAGTACCAGATGCCCAGTCGGCACTACTTCTCAAAGAAAGGTGTGCCTGCGCTCCACCAGCATGTCGCACACAACATCACCGCTTCTTTGAGAAACTCTGTGTGTGACAGGGTGCATTTCACCACAGACACTTGGACGAGTAGGCATGGACAGGGGCGTTACATGTCGCTGACTGGGCACTGGGTAACTATGGTGACAGCAGGACAAGGGGCTGCTGTCCAAGTCTTGCCGTCCCCACGAGTTGTGCGTCAATCCTCTTTATGTCAAAGTTCCTCCACTGCTTCTGCCTCCTCAACCTCTTCTCGGTCTTCCACCTGCACCCAAAGCCTGTCTGGTCATGCCACAAGCTTTCTAACTGCGCAGAAGGGATCCTGCACACCTCCTTACTATGCTGGCAGTAGGGCTCAACGTCATCAGGCGGTTTTTACATTGAAATGTCTGGGAAATGTGAGTCACACAGCTGAGGAGTTGTGGTCAGCTCTGGAGAACCAATTTCATGAATGGTTGTCTCCACTGGACCTGAAACCAGGGAAGGCCGTGTGCGACAATGCTGCAAACCTGGGTGCGGCCCTTCGCCGGGGCAATGTCACACACGTGCCTTGTATGGCTCACGTGTTGAACCTGGTTGTCCAGCAATTTTTAGCCCACTATCCCAGACTAGATGGCCTTCTGCAGAGGGCACGGTCGCTGTGTGCTCACTTCCGCCGTTCGCATCCCGCAGCTCAGCGACTTACATCTCTACAGAAGTCGTTGGGCCTGCCACTTCACCGGCTAAAATGCGATGTGCCTACCCGGTGGAATTCAACTCTGCACATGTTGCAGCGACTGTGGCAGCACCGACAAGCCCTGGTGCAATACGTTCTGACGTATAGCCTGGGCCAACGAGATCCAGAGGTGGGGCAAATCACGCTGGAGGAGTGGTCTCAGATCAGGGACCTATGCACCCTTCTGCACAGTTTTGAAATGGCGACGAAGATGTTTAGTGCTGACGATGCCATTATCAGCATGACTATTCCGGTGATATACATGCTGGAGCACATGTTAAACAGAATTCGGAGTCAGGTGGTGGCACAAGAGGAGGTGGAGGAAGTAGAGGAGGAGGAGTTGTATGCGGAAGGGCTAACATCTGCAAGGTCCAGACGGTCGGCAGCACAAAGGCGGCAGGCATGTGAGGGTGGGGGAGATGGTTTTACCAGGGCGCATGGTAGCAGCCAAACTAGTGAGGAAGGTGCAGGAGCCCAGGAAGAAGTGGAGGACGAACTGATGGAAGACTCATCAGATGAGGGAGACCTTGATCACATTTCTGTTGTGCGAGGTTGGGGGGAGAGGACAGAGGAAGGAAGCATGATTGTTACCTCGCCACCAACACAACAGGGACTTGGTGCTCCTGGATGCGCAACACACATGAGTGCCTTCTTGCTGCACTACCTGCAACATGACCCTCGAATTTTGAGAATTAGAAATAATCCTGACTACTGGGTTGCCACACTGTTAGATCCCCGGTACAAAAGTAAATTTGCAGAAATTATTCCTGCCATAGAAAGGGATGCACGCATGCAGGAGTATCAGCAGAGACTGTTGCAGAATCTTACATGTGCTTTTCCACAAAATACCAGTGGTGCACGTAGTGAATCTCACAGTTCCAACTTGCCAACCGTGGGACCGTCAAGTGTTCAGCACTCAAACCGTAACAGAACCACAGTATCTGCTGGTAACATCAATTTTGCGGAATCATTTCACCACTTTTTTAGCCCATCCTTTGCAAGGCCACAGGAGACAAGAAGTCTGACACATAGTCAACGCCTAGAGACGATGGTACAGGAGTATCTCCAAGTAAACATTGAAGCCATGACTGTGTCACTGGACCCTTGCTCTTTTTGGGCTTCCAATCTGGATAAATGGCCAGAGCTAGCCACTTACGCCTTGGAGATCTTGTCATGCCCCGCAGCCAGCGTTCTGTCTGAACGTGTGTTCAGCGCTGCTGGTGGTGTGCTGACAGATAAGCGCACGCGGCTCTCCACTGATAATGTAGACAGACTCACGTTCATAAAGATGAACAAATCATGGATCCGAAACGACTTTTCTACCCCTGTGTCATCCTGGGGAGAGTAAAAGCTTGATGATTGGTTAAAATCACCCTACCAACCGTTTTAAGCTTTCAAATTACTAATCATGTTTATCTGTATCTTGGCTGGAAAATAATTTAGGCTTTGTAGCAGTGTGCAGCACTGATTCTATTAGGCCATCTATAATAAGCTCCACCAGATTTAAAATTACTAATCATGTTTATCTGTATCTTGACTGGAAAATAATTTGGGCTTTGTAGCATTGTGCAGCACTGATCCTATTAGGCCATCTATACTAAAGGTTCACCAGATTTAAAATTAATAATAATTTTTAGCTGCATCTAGCCCGGAAAATAATTTTGGGGCTCCGAGATGCGCAAGACACATAAGTGCCTTCTTGCTGCACTACCTGCAGCATGACCCTCATATTGTCAGAATTCGAAGTAATCATGACTACTGGGTTGCCACACTCTTAGATCCCCCAAACTTTTCGATCAACCTTTTCATTTTAATAAAGACCAAAAAAATGGTCATTTTTGAAATTATAAGCATTAGCAGGTTGTTAGAAACTGAAATCAAACAGTTTTCAACTCAAAACTTTATTCTAGGTGATGTTACATTTTCACATAGGACCCCTTGTTCGAAAGGAGCTTCTGAACTCTCTCGTCCATTGAATTTGTCAGGTTTTGGATGGTTTCTGCTTCAATTGTTTTGCATGAGGACAGAATACCCTCCCAGAGCTGTTGCTTAGATGTGAACTGCCTCCCGCCATCATAGACACTCCTTTTAATGATGCTCCAAAGGTTCTGAATGGGGTAGAGGTCAGGGGAGCATGGGGGTCACACTATAAGTTTGTCCCCTTTTATGCACATATCAGCCAGAGATGCAGATGTTTTATGTGCAGCATGAGATGGTGCATTATCATGCAAAAAAATGATCTTGCTGTGAAATACACGGTTCTTCTTCTTGAACCATGGCAGGAAGTGCTGTTTGAGAAAATCCACATACATTATGGAGTTCATCTTTAGCGCCTTCAGGGATCCTAAAGGGGCCGACAATCTCTCTCCCCATGATTCCAGCCCAAAACATTACTCCACCTCCTCCTTGTTGGCGCTGTAGCCGTGTTTGCGTGGGGTGTCCATCAAGCAGCCATCCTCCACTCCATCCATCTGGACCATCGAGCGCTGCACGGCACTCATCCGTGAACAAAACAGTTTTGAAATCAGTCTTCATGCAATGTTTGGCCCACTGGAGCCGTTTCTGCTTGTGTGAAGTGGATAGAGGAGGTCGACAGGATGGCGTATGCACAGCTGCAAACCTCTGAAGAACCCTGCATCTTGTTGTTCGGGGGACGTTGGAGGCACCAGCAGCTTCAAAAACTTGTCTGCTGCTATGACAAGGCTTTTTTGCCGCTGCTCTTTCAACCTGACGTAATTGCCTGTAGGAAGGAGTCCTCAATTTGCCCTTATCAGCACGCACACGTGTGTACTGTGAATCAGCTACATACTTCTTGATTGCCAAGACACTTCATCCTGATCATCGCACAATGTTGATTGTAGTCATGCCTTGACCTAAACACTCCACAATTTGTTGCTTCTCAGCAGCCGACACATCCTTTTTCTTTCCCATTTTGGCAGAAAATGTAGGCTGCTTAATAATGTGAGACAGCCTTCTTAAGTAGTCTTGCCTTTCATTGGACACACCTGCCAAACTAATTAGCACAGGTGTCTGCAATTGCTTACAGTGATATAAAGAGCCCTGACACACATCACCATCAATGAGTTTAACTGACAAACAAACAAATTCTTCCCTTATCACTCCTAAACACTTTTTGCATAATAATTTGGAACACAGTGTACATGTGCTTTTCCACAAAACACCAGTGGTCCACGTAGTGAATCTTACAGTTCTAACTTGCCAACCGTGGTCTGTATGGAGTTGTTCAATAAAGGGCAGAAAATTAAGATAACATAGATGGGAGAGGTCTCTATGAATAGGAATTCCTAAGTATTTGATACCCTGTGAGGGCCAGGCAAAGGGAAAGTTGGACTGGATGGAATCCTATATGGATTTGGGGAGGGAGACATCGAGGGCCTCAGACTTCGCTGCATTGATTTTAAAATTTGACCATGTAACAAAGTGATCTATTTCAGCCATAACAGCATGGATGGATATATGTGATTGAGTGATATATACTAGGACATCATCAGCAAATAGAGAGCACTTGTACTCGGTGCCTCCCACCTCAATCCACCTAATATTGGGGTTATGGCGAATTGATGAGAGCAGGTGCTCCGTCACTAGGATGTATAAGAGAGGGTACAGAGAACATCCCTGCCTTGTCCCATTGGTGATTGTGAAAGGTGATGAAAATGTTCTGACGCGCCCCCTGGGCCTTGGGACACCCGGAGCCGGACCCTTTTTGGTGGATGCTGGTGGTTGTAGTCTCCGTGGCGGCGACCCGGTTCCGTGGCTCAGGGTGGTCAAACCAGTGGCGGAACTATTTATGTGGTTTTGATGTTTAAATGTCCGACTACGCCACCCGTGGATTGCGGTCAGAGTGAACCGCCGCTCCAGGGCAGACCGCTGAGGCTGGTGTTGTGGGTGCAGCAGAGCGTAGCATAGGAGTATAGCCTCAGGGCAGTGTATGTGGAGGATGGGGGTGATGGTGCAGGGCAGCAGCAGTAACGACACGGAGTCAGTGATGCAGTCCAGGGCCTTTACTCACAGTTCTTATTATCCAGACCACGTCTGCAGGTAACGGCTGCCCACGTCGTATTGTGCTCACCAGGTGAGGGGCTCAGACAACTCCCAGATAACTTTGGAGCGCTTCACAGGACCCCCTTTGTGTGTCCTTTGTCTGGCCTTTCTTACCAACCCTTCTGTCCGGCTGCCTCGGGCCTCCTCTTGGTAAACTTGGCGCCAGTTTCCCTGACCCTATGTGGTGCCTTCCTAGCGGGTGTAGCGAGGGGCTGCGCCACATAAAATGTCACAGCCTCCTGTTTCTAGCTGAGGGTCGTTTCCTGCCTCCACTAGTTTCGGGGACCGGTCTCCCCCTTTGGCCTGACCCCTCCACGCAGGTGGATTCGGGCGTGTGGTGGCGACTCGCCCGTCCGCACCCCTGGGATCCCTTCGTTCCTCATTCCTGGAGCCTTCTCCGCTCCTCTTTCTTCCTTCTCCCTCTTCCAGGGCTGGGCCTCTGTTACTAGGCCCGCCTCCGGAGCAGAGCTCATGCAGAGCCCCTGCTCCCTGCCACTTCTGCTCAGACTTCTCTGCACTGAACTAAGATGGTGCCCACCTTTTATACTCCCTTCTCAATGCACCCAGGAACTGCTTCCTCCCTGCTCCTGCACTACAGGGTTCCCCTTCCTCAGTGTTCCCTCCCCCCACTCCAGCCAGGGACAGGGACTGTCGTGCCCATCTCAGGGGCATATTTGTCGCCCTGCCCCACGGCAATGTGGTGTAATGCATGCAGGTGTCGGGTCCTGATCCACACTACATCCTTACCTGAGAGTGAGATATCACACCTTTGGGTGAGGTGCAATACCTCTGTAGCAACCGAGCCCTCAGGGTGCTACAGTTCCATTTATCTTCAGCCTAGGTGACGTATTTTGGCTATAAAAGGGTCCCCTAGACCCCTACCCCAACCTTTTTAAGAGAATCATATATGGCGTGCCAGGAGACTCTATGGAATGCTTTCTCAGCATCCAACGAGAGTATCTAATTACAAATTTTTAACTGCATCTAGCCCAGGAAATACTTTGTGCCTAGTAGCAGTGTCTACTAGTCAGCGGATTATCCCGGCTGTTAAGCAAGCTACACCACCTGTAGTTTGGACACTTAATTTTTTCAAAGGAAATGCTTCGGGACCACGGGATACTCAGTGAAGAGCATCAGGAGGCACCCCAAGGCATAGGGGCTGGGACTGGCAGTAGGATGCCTTGCGGTGGACAGCCGAGCTCGATCCTTATAAAAGCTTTTTAACTGCAGCAGCTTTAGTGGACGCTACTGGAGCTGGAATTACGCGGCTGCTGGCATGAGACTTGCCCTCCAATAGATCCTTGTAAATGGATTTAAAGTATATTCATTCAAATTAGAGAGACAATTTAAATTAAAAAGCTTAGAGCTGCCTCCACCACAGGGGGGCTCGCTCGACCCACCAGCGGACAGGCACCAGTATTGGGAGAGGGGGGCTGGCCGTCAGGGTTCACCGCGGCTCTGGCACAAACCCGGCGACACGGAGGTGGCACGGGCAGGAGCGGACTGAACGTGTCGGCTTCTCACTTTTTGGATTTTAGAAGGGCATGACATGCCTATATCTGTGTCTCCCCCTCCTTTTACTCCTCCACCTCTTTTCTTTTCGCATGACTATATGTACTTGTCACTTTTCCATGTGTTAGTTGTGTCTTCTGAGCAGTTTGTCAGCTTTTGGACACCTTTGAAGGTGTTTTCTATGTGTTTCTATGTGTTTTTGTTTGCCTGCCATTGGTTTTAACGGTGTTCGAAGGTGTTCGACGAACAGTTCGACGAACAGTTCGGCGAACACACGGGTGTTCGACGAACCGAACCGAACTCGAACACTACGGGGGTGGCTCAACACTACTAAAGAGGAGAGCTCGAGTCACAGAGATTAAGAAACGTTTACAAGATGTGGGAGTAACCTACTCCATGATCTATCTGACTAGGTTCAGAGTTGCTGCTTTTGATACCACTCACTTTTTCGAAGATACAAAGGAAGCCTTAAAATGGTTAGACCTCAATGAGAAGAAACTGTATGAGATTAGAGGAACCACTTGACACTGGTATTGTCGATGATCCGTTTAACCAAACCATCTAATATTAATACCCATCTACCCATGAAACTCCTTTACTTAACTAGAATAAGACCAAAACACCATATACTTTGGGAAAAACTGGCCACAGCAGCCTTTATTTAAACAAAATTACATAGATAAGTAATTAAATTAACACCCAATGGTAGGAGGGTCCTTGAAGCTCCAAAGATCTGGTGATTAACATAAACCAACAATTAACACCAACTTGCCCCCAGCCGATACCCACTGGCTCGAGAGCACCACAACCCAACATGGGTTCCAAAAATTACTTCCACTTTCCGGGCTCCGACATTCCCTGCCATGAGACCCCCAAAACCAGATCAGCAATCAACGCTTTCTAATTAAGGAATCCATACCCAAATGGACCCCTTATACCAATTTAAAACCAACTTCAAGGACCCCCAACCGCCACAACGAGGGAGCTTTGAATATCTCAAATGCCCGAGACCCCCCCCGAACGAAAAGCTATGGCCCTCTCAATGCCCTCTTGTAACCCCAAAGCCCACATGTCAATACCTACTGCGTTCAAATGCACCCCATCTGCCAACCAAAATTCACCCTCTCCTTTCTCTAACTCAAAGTGCCGCACAGCAATCCCCCCATTCCTAGTAACAAACTAGAGACTGCCCTATTAACTTTAATCCTGGCTTTATTGATTTTCTCCACTGACCTAGCCCTACGCCAACATCTTCGAGGAACAATCTCCGACCAAACAATAAACAAGCCTGGAAATGCCACCCGCAAACGCAATAAATCATGTTTAACATCCTGTAACGGGTCTGGGAGGTGGAACCACAGAGCAACTATACAAAGGGGCAGTCCTTGTAAGGAAGCGGGTGACACCCAGGGAAGGCAGGCAGGCAGTCACGGCTAATGACGGGGACAGTCTCTGGGTAAGAGGGCAGGAGATCACGGCAAGTAACGGGGACAGTCTCTGGGTAAGAGGGCAGGAGATCACGGCAAGTAACGGGGACAGTCTCTGGGTAAGAGGGCAGGAGATCACGGCCAGTGACGGGGACAGTCTCTGGGTAAGAGAGCAGGAGGTCACGGCAAGTGACGGGGGCAGTTTCTAGACAGGCGGGTGGTCACGGCAAGCGATGGCTAAGCCTCCAGGTAGGCTAGCAGGCAGGTAGCGGGTGGACGCTCCCAGGTGAGCGGGCGAGAGTCTCTGGACAAGTGGGTGGTCACAGCAAGTGACGGCTGAGCCTCCAGGTAGGCAAGCAGGCAGGTAGCGGGTGGACGCTCCCAGGTGAGCGGGCGAGAGTCTCTGGACAAGCGGGTGGTCACAGCAAGTGACGGCTGAGCCTCCAGGTAGGCAAGCAGGCAGGTAGCGGGTGGACGCTCCCAGGTGAGCGGGCGAGAGTCTCTGGACAAGCGGGTGGTCACAGCAAGTGACGGCAGAGCCTCCAGGTAGGCAAACAGGCAGGTAACAGGTGGACGCTCCCAGGTGAGCGGGCAAGAGTCTCTGGACGGGCAGGTGGTCACAGCACGTGACGGCAGAGCTTCCAGGTAGGCTAGCGGGCAGGTAGCAGGTGAGCGCTCCCAGGTGAGCGGGTAAGATTCTCTGGACAGGCAGGTGGTCACAGCACGTGACGGCAGAGCCTCCAGGTAGGCTAGCAGGCAGGTAGCAGGTGAGCGCTCCCAGGTGAGCGGGCTGACGGATCCATAGACAGACTGGCAGGGCTGGTAGGCAGACTGTCGGACCGCAGGAATAACAGCAGATAGACACGAGACAGGCAGGTATCAGACAGGAAACTGGCAGGAAACTGGCAGGTAACTGGTAACGGGACCTGAGGGCTGAAGCAGAGTGATGAACTATGCTACAACATTGCTCGGGCACCTCCATTTTGGAGGAGGTGCCTTATATATGGAGAGATCCTCCGGCCATTGGCCGGGGACTCCTTAGGACGGCGCGCGCGGCCCCTTTAAGAGAGGGGGAGCGCGCGCGCGCGCGCGCCCTAAGCACAGTTGCCGGGAAGCAGCGCGCGCTGACAGCAGAGCGGGAGGAGGACGCCGGACACGGAGCGGAGACGTGAGGGGAACAGCGTCCCTGCCTAGCAGGAGGCAGGGACGCCGACGCTACTGTACCCCCCCCTTTAGGCCCCCCCTTCTTTAGGCCAGACAGAAATTTATCAAGGATGAGAGGGGCATGGATGTTCTCCCGGGGCTCCCACGTTCTCTCCTCAGGACCAAACCCCTTCCAATCTACTAGAAAAAAGGTCTTTCCTCTTACCCTTTTGGTGGCCAGAATGTTCTCTACCTCAAACTCGTTTTCAGCGGAAACCGGAGCAGGAGGCGTACCTGTAGACTTGGATAAAGAGTTAAGTACCACGGGTTTGAGGAGAGATACATGGAAGGAGTTAGGGATCCGCAAATTGGCCGGGAGTTTCAATTTATAGGCCACCGGGTTGATCTGTTTGATAACCTCCAGTGGGCCGATGAACCGAGGCCCTAACTTGTAGGAAGGAACCTTGAGCCGGACATACTTGGACGAGAGCCAAACTTTATCTCCAGGACGGAATTGTGGAGGATCCAGGCATCTTTTGTCAGCGTGTTTTTTCATCCGCTCGGACGACTGAAGGAGTGCGGATCGGGTACTCTCCCAAATGGAGGAAAATTCGCTAACGAGGGATTCCGCAGCCGGATTGTCCACCGAGGTGGAGACGGGAAATGGGATCCGAGGATGCTGACCGAAGACTACAAAAAACGAGGATTTGGAGGACGATTCGCTCTCGTGGTTATTGTAAGAGAATTCGGCCCATGGTAGGAGATCCACCCAGTCTGAATGGTGGGCATTAACGAAGTGCCGGAGGTAACTGTTCAGGATCTGATTGATCCGCTCCACTTGACCATTGGACTGTGGGTGGTAAGCGGAGGAGAAGTCCAGGGTGACGTCTAGCAGCTTACATGTGGCTCTCCAGAAGCGTGAGGTGAACTGAACCCCACGATCCGACACGATGTGGAGAGGCAGGCCATGGAGACGGAAGATGTGGCGGATAAAGTCTTTAGCCAGCTCGGGTGCAGACGGGAGGCCCGGCAGGGGAATGAAGTGAGCCATCTTGGAAAAGCGGTCAGCGACCACCCAAATGACCGTACAACCGGCAGAGACAGGGAGATCTGTAATAAAGTCCATAGCTATATGCTGCCAGGGGGCAGCAGGTAAGGGAAGAGGAAGAAGGCGACCGGCTGGCAGGTGTCTTGGAATCTTGTTGCGGGCGCAGGACACACAGGCAGAAACAAAGTCTATTACGTCCTTGTGCAGGGTAGACCACCAGTAGTGCCGGGTAATAAGCTGGAGGGTCTTTTTCTGACCGGCGTGGCCAGCTAGCTTAGACGAGTGACCCCAGTGTAGGATCTTCTCCCAATCAGGTACAGTTACGAATGTCTTACCGGGAGGGAGACGATTTAGATTCACGGGAGCCACCTGCATTACTCTGGCGGGATCGATGATGTGTTTAGGTTCCTCCTCGAGATCAGACACCAGGAAGGATCGGGACAAGGCGTCAGCTTTGATGTTTTTGTCAGCCGGGCGAAAATGAAGAACGAAATTAAAGCGAGCAAAAAACAAGGACCACCGGGCTTGGCACGGGTTAAGTCTCTGGGCACTCTGGAGGTAAGCCAAGTTCTTGTGGTCCGTGTAAATTATTACCGGGTGAAGAGCCCCCTCGAGCAGGTAACGCCACTCCTCCAATGCCAGCTTAATGGCCAATAACTCTCGGTCTCCTATAGAATAGTTGCGCTCAGAAGAGGAGAAGAGTTTGGAGAAGAAGCCGCAAGTTACCATTCTTCCGGTAGATGATTTTTGGGTAAGTACCGCTCCGGCTCCAGAGGAGGAGGTGTCAACTTCCAGGAAGAATTGCTTGTTACCGTCCGGGCGATGCAGCACCGGGGCGGAAGAGAAAGCCTGTTTTAAGGAAAGAAAGGCTTCCTCTGCTTCGGGCGGCCATTCTCTGGGATTAGTGCCCTTACGGGTGAGCGCAGAAATTGGGGCAGTCCGGGAAGAGAAGTGCGGTATGAAGAGGCGGTAGTAGTTGGCGAAGCCCAGGAACCGCTGAATAGCCTTCAACTCCTCTGGTCGAGGCCACTTCTCGATGGCAGACAGTTTCTCAGGATCCATTCGTAGGCCGGTCTGAGAAATTATGTAGCCCAAAAACGGAAGCGAGGTCTGCTCAAGAGGCACTTCTCAAATTTAGCGTAGAGGTGGTTCTGCCTGAGCCTGAGCAGGACCTGACGAACATCCCTCCGGTGAGTGAGAAGATCCGGAGAGAAGACCAAGATGTCGTCCAGGTACACCACTATGCAGGAGTAGAGAAGGTCCCGGAAGATGTCATTGACCAACTCTTGAAAGACGGCGGGAGCGTTACAGAGACCAAAGGGCATTACTAGGTATTCATAGTGGCCGTCCCGGGTGTTGAATGCCGTCTTCCATTCATCCCCCTGACGGATACGGACCAGGTTATAGGCCCCACGGAGGTCCAGCTTGGTGAAGATTCTAGCCCCTCTCAGACAGTCAAATAATTCCGGAATGAGCGGAAGGGGGTATTTATTCTTCACCGTGATCTGGTTAAGGCCTCTATAGTCTATACAGGGACGGAGTGAGCCGTCCTTCTTTTTAACGAAGAAGAAGCCTGCTCCCGCCGGGGAGGTAGATTTCCGGATAAATCTCCGGGCCAGATTCTCCTCAATATATTCAGACATGGACTGGGTCTCAGCAGCGGAAAAATGGTAAATACGCCCACGGGGAGGAGTAGCGCCGGGCATCAGGTCGATTGGGCAGTCGTATGGTCTATGAGGGGGTAATGTCTCTGCCTCCTTTTTATTAAAGACATCCGCATAAGACCAATAGGGAATCGGAAGTCCAGGTAGATTAGCAGGGGTAGGAGAAGTACGGACAGGATGGACGGGAACTAAACAAGTCTTATGGCAGTCCTGTCCCCAGCGAAGGACTTCTCCGGTCTGCCAATCAAGCACGGGTGCATGTCTCTGAAGCCAAGGTTGGCCTAGCAAGAGGGCGTGAGAGAGTCCAGGCAGAACATGAAAGAAGATGCTCTCAGAGTGCAGCATTCCCACCTGCAGAGTAATGGATTCCGTGATGAGTTGGATGGGACATGGTAAGAGGCCTCCATCCACGGCAGCGACAGATAAGGGTACAGCCAGAGGTTTGGTGGGAATGCGGTATTTTTCTACCAGGGACTGAGAAATGAGATTTCCGGCAGCTCCAGAGTCAAGTTGGGCTAGTTCAAAATAACGGTTCTCCCTGCAGATGATAGAGACCGACAGCAACAGAGATGGAGAGGGTTTATTCAAGTCTAGGATGACCTCTCTGAGCGATCCTAGACACAGGCGTTTCCCGACCTCTCCGGGCAGGTACGGATCCGGTGCTCCTTACTGCCACAGTAGAAGCAGCTCCCCTCAGCTCGGCGTAACTCTTGATGGGTCTTGACCATCTTGGTCTGGTCGACCTGCATAGGTTCGGATGAGTGCGCCTGGGAAGTAGCGGGAGAAGAGACGGGTTTCTGAAAGGTAGGGGCTAGACGTGGAAACCTCCTCTCACGGGTGACCTCTTTGGCGCGCTCCTGGAACCGGATGTCAATCCGGGTGGCAAGAGTTATTAAGTCGTCGAGAGTGGTAGGAATGTCCCGACCGGCGAGTTCATCTTTAATACGGCCGGACAGACCCTCCCAAAAGACAGACACCAGGGCGTCGTTATCCCAGGCCAGCTCCGAAGCAAGGGTACGGAACCGTATGGCATATTGGCCCACGGTGAGATTTCCTTGATGGAGGCGTAGCAGAGATGATGCAGATGAGGTCTTCCGTCCGGGTTCGTCGAAGACTTTCCGGAAAGCCGTGAGAAAGGCTGGCAGGTCGGTCACCAGGGGGTTTCCTCTCTCCCATAGAGGATTTAGCCAAGCCAGTGCCTCCCCCGTGAGATGGGACATGATGAAGGCTACTTTGGCCCGGTCGGAGATAAACTGGTGGGACAAGAGTTCAAAGTGCAGGGTGCACTGGTTTATGAAGCCCCGAGCTTGAGCGGGGTCGCCTCCGAAGCGAGGAGGTGCAGAAAGCCGGGGTCCGGGGCAGGATACCATGGTATTGGTGGGCAGCGGCGCTGCCGGGTTGCGAGTCATGACACTAGCGGTGGTTGCTGGTGGAGCAGTCAGAGTGTCCAGGCGAGAGTTGACATTCCGCAGGTGACTCAGGATGGACTCCTGTTGGGACCTCTGACGGGACAGTTCATGACATAGGTCCGAGAGCGAGGGAGCTTGGGTGCCACCGGGTTCCATGGCCCGAGCAAACTGTAACGGGTCTGGGAGGTGGAACCACAGAGCAACTATACAAAGGGACAGTCCTTGTAAGGAAGCGGGTGACACCCAGGGAAGGTGGGCAGGCAGTCACGGCTAGTGACAGGGACAGTCTCTGGGTAAGAGGGCAGGAGATCACGGCAAGTAACGGGGATAGTCTCTGGGTAAGAGGGCAGGAGATCACGGCCAGTGACGGGGACAGTCTCTGGGTAAGAGGACAGGAGGTCACGGCAAGTGATGGGGGCAGTTTCTAGACAGGCGGGTAGTCACGGCAAGTGATGGCTAAGCCTCCAGGTAGGCTAGCAGGCAGGTAGCGGGTGGACGCTCCCAGGTGAGCGGGCGAGAGTCTCTGGACAAGCGGGTGGTAACAGCAAGTGACGGCTGAGCCTCCAGGTAGGCAAGCAGGCAGGTAGCGGGTGGACGCTCCCAGGTGAGCGGGCGAGAGTCTCTGGACAAGCGGGTGGTCACAGCAAGTGACGGCAGAGCCTCCAGGTAGGCAAACAGGCAGGTAACAGGTGGACGCTCCCAGGTGAGCGGGCAAGAGTCTCTGGACGGGCAGATGGTCACAGCACGTGACGGCAGAGCTTCCAGGTAGGCTAGCGGGCAGGTAGCAGGTGAGCGCTCCCAGGTGAGCGGGCAGACGGATCCATAGACAGACTGGCAGGGCTGATAGGCAGACTGTCGGACCGCAGGAATAACAGCAGATAGACACGAGACAGGCAGGTATCAGACAGGAAACTGGCAGGAAACTGGCAGGTAACTGGTAACGGGACCTGAGGGCTGAAGCAGAGTGATGAACTATGCTACAACATTGCTCGGGCACCTCCATTTTGGAGGAGGTGCCTTATATATGGAGAGATCCTCCTTAGGACGGCGCGCCCGGCCCCCTTAAGAGAGGGGGAGTGTGCGTGCCCTAAGCACAGTGGCCGGGAAGCAGCGCGCGCTGCCAGCAGAGCGGGAGGAGGACGCCGGGCACGGAGCGGAGAGGTGAGGGGAACAGCGTCCCTGCCTAGCAGGAGGCAGGGACGCCGACGCTACACATCCTTTATCAACTCTCTAAAAGGGCGTGAACCTAGGTCGTTCCCCCCTACGTGCAACATCAAAATGTCAGGTGACCTATCTAAACGCGCACTGTGATGTACCTCCTGCAGCACTCTGGACCAACTCATGCCTCTAAAGCCCAACCACCTAATCACAGCTGTTTCTCTGTCAAAACCGAGCTGCCTTCCTGCAGGCCTTATATCCGCCTTCAGTGCTTCCCAGTGCACGTAGGAGTGTCCCAGAATCCATACCAACGCGGAATTGGAACCTGCAGAAAATACAAACAAACTTGAACAACTCTCGCAATAACAACACCTGCCGTAAATCAAACATTAAAGTTGTATTTTACCCTGAGCCTGAGGCCTGATATAACTCCGATAACGCCTCGATTCCCAACGCCCAATGCGCTGTATAGTCTCCCCACTAAGACCACCCGCAGCCGCTTCCATTGCTGCTCCAATCCGAAACGAGTGGGACCCAAAACGGGATGCATCTAACCCTAATGAATTTAAAGACTTCCTAAATACCTCTATGAACTGATATCTGGACAAGAAGGAACCGTCCTCATGACACAATAACGGACCACCCTGCTTTGGTTCGGACTCCCTAAACAGCTGCAAGCATCTTAGCGGACACATAATGGAATTCCTAATTGCTCTCAAAACTACACGCCTCCCTTTACCCATCTGGTCCGTTTTAGATTTCCTGATCCAAAATTCCACACCTCCTGAGGTACCAATCACATCGGCTGACAAAAGCCCCCCACCCACTGACCTGCTGGGTGACACGATCTCACCCAACCTCAACGCTCCAAAGAAGGCCAGGGAGAAGGCCAATCTAAAAAGACAGATTTCAAACCCGGAGCAACACACAGAAGGTAACACCCCCCCAATCTTTTCCAAAATGCCAAATGAAACCGGTCTCCTGGAGTCCACTTGCCCCTTCCCTTTCCGAAACCCCTTCAAAGCCTGTTTGATCAACAAACTTTTTGCTAAATCTCTCTGACCATGAAACTTGAAACCAAAAGCCAAAGCCGCCACAGTCCGATAGATTTTTGCTACCGACCAACCCTCCCCAGCCCCTTGACTAATCCATGACAATAGTGCGCCTAACTGATCGTCATCCTGAGCCATAAGCCCGACTGTATTAAGCAACCGATCTTCCCATAAATGCCAAATAGACTGATACGCTTCCCAAGTTCCCCCTGCCAACGATGACCTAATCAGCGACTCAGCGGCCCGCATACCACCTTCCAAAGCTCTGGAGGGCACTCCAGCCCCTTGTCTGCCGCCTCTGGTGCCAACTGCCGGAAGCGCTCCCACTGAAAACGAGAAAGTGAGTCAGCAATGGCATTCTGGACTCCCAGTACTTGAGACGCTGTCACATAAGCATTCATGAAAAGGCAAGTCAGCACTAACTGTCGTAGAACCCTAATCACTGGAGGTGAAGATGCTGTAATGTTATTAATTGCAAACACAACCCACATGTTGTCGCAATTAAACCTCACCCTCTTATTTTGCAGTCCCCCTTCCACAAATATATTGCCACCAAAATGGGAAAAATCTCTAATAGGGCTATGTTCTTTACCAATCCTGATGTTACCCACTCCTTAGGCCAACTGGATGCGCACCATCGACCACTAAAGTACGCCCAAAACCTGAACTTCCCGCCGCATCCGTGTGCAACTCCAAAGCACAGTTGTCCTGTACTTCCTCCATGAGCAATGAACGTCCGTTATATTGCTCCAAAAATTTCTCCCACACTACCAAATCGTCTCTGTGTTCAGCTGACAAACGCATGTAATGATGCGGCAATTTTAGACCCGCCGTAGCGCTGGCTAACCGGCGAGAAAAAATTCTCCCCATAGGAATAATGCGACATGCAAAATTAAGTTTTCCAAGAAGAGACTGCATTTCTCTCAAAGTCATCTTCTTTAACTTCCTAACCCGTGCGACCTCTTCCTTCAAAGCCTTCACTTTCTCCTCAGGCAACCTAAATTCCCAATTCACTGAATCAATTACAATTCCTAAAAAACAAATGGTGGTAGTTGGACCTTCGGTCTTTTCTGGAGCCAAAGGCACTCCGAAACGCTCTGCTACCCACTGAGTCGCTCTCAGCAAAATTTCACAATATGAAGAATCGCCCGAACCGATGCACAGAAAATCATCCAGGTAATGTATAATGGATTCGAGCCCTGTCACATCCTGTAGGACCCATTCCAAAAATGTGCTGAAAGCCTAAAACAAGGAGCAGGATAAAGAACATCTCATGGGCAAACATCTATCTACGAAAAACTCGCCCTCCCAGTAACAACCCAACAACCTAACACTTTCAGGATGAACGGGCAACAACCGAAACGCTGATTCCACATCCGTCTTAGCCAGCAATGCCCCTTTACCACACTGTTTGACCCACCGAGCCGCCTCATCAAATGATGTATAAACCACGGAACATAGTTCCGGATCAATCCCATCATTAGCTGACTTTCCCCACGGATAGGAAAGATGGTGAATGAGCCTAAACTTATTAGGCTCCTTTTAGGGCACCACCCCCAATGGCGATACTACTAAATTCGAAAAAAGAGGATTGGAAAACGGGCCCGCCATACACCCCAAAGCTACCTCCTTTTGTAACTTAGCAGAAACCACCTCCGCATATTGATCTGCTGATCTAAGATTTTCCAACACCCGGGGAATCTCGAATGGAGGTGGAGGAATTTTAAAACCGTCAGCAAAACCTGACACTAACATTGCAGCTTTTTCCCTATCGGGAAACCTACTTAGATAAGGGAGCATCACAGTTAGTTTCACCGGCGTCTCCCCCTTGGGAATTGTTGGCCCCTGGCTTAGCCTTCTTTTTGAAACATCTGGCCGCACCGTGTGATGATCCACTGCAGTGCGAGCAAAGATGCTTGAACCTGCAGTTAGCCCCAAATTTGCACTGGCCGTCGTTGAACTGCCAGCATAAACCCGGTTTCTGCAATGTCCTTCTGATTCCATCTTATGGCAGGACGAATAGCTTTCCTCTGACGAAACTGCTCGTCATAACGAAGCCATGTTTGTCCCCTATAAGTTCTGTGAGCCTCCCCAATAGCATCCATATATCAAAACAAGGGAGAGCAATTCTCGGTGCTTTTTCACGTATTACGCTCGCCAAAATGGCGAATGCCTGCAGCCAATTAGTTAAAGTCTGCGGGATTAAGCGCCATCTTTTCTTTTCCTCCTCCTCCTTCTTACTATCATCCTTCTTACTTTTTTCCAGGTTAAATTTCACCAGAGGCAAAAGAGAAAAAATTTCGACGTATTCATTTTTCCAAATTTTTTCCCTCACCTCCTTCTTGAGGTGTGCACCCAACAGACCCTCAAAACACACGTAAACCTCGCCGTGAGACCTATCATCCAAATGAATTCTACACTCTTTTTCTTTCTCTGTCTGGACTGACACCGAAACGGGCTCAGGCAATTAGCTCGCGCCCCCAAATCTATTACCTAAGCTGTTCAGCCCGCCCCATTGCGGGCTCACCCATGAGGCTAAATGGCCCGAAACAGCACTACTATCCCTTTCCAAACGCAACAATAACTCCCTCACATTTTCTAAAACCTCACTCACACTCTCCCCAACCTGTTCCTGACTTGTACCCCCAGCCACTGACCCCCGATTAGCACTTAAAACTGGGGATAAAAAATTCTGGGATAACGAACAAGACATAGAACCCAACTCACCGGGCTGCGGAGGAGCTGTGGTCCCCCCAGCCGATAATCCAGACTCCAGCAGTCCATCCCGACTTCCGATTCTTCCCGTTGGACCCTCTATCTCTTGAGGCCCGAGCACCACCGATGCACTGGATCCCGCTGACGCAGCCCTGTAAGGCCGAAAGTTACTGACATGCACTGGAGTTGAAGAAGGACCAAAGGGTTGTGTATGTGGGGACATATTAATATCACCCGACCCCCTGTCCGCTCTGCCCACTGCCCGCAAGGTCTGTGTATTGGCATCCGGTCCTGAATTTAACGCTGTCCAGCGACCATCTGTAAGGGCCGGTAAAAACACTTGCCTGTTATGACCGCCCGATTGCTGCCCATCGTGGATAATCCTGCCGTCTAATGTGTCTGAGGAGGCGGGCCGCCCGACCGGAGCATCGCTGATGCGACCCCCCGTGACGTCACTGGTGTTGCGAGGACTGGCGCGTGTCCGAGCGCAGGCTGCGGCCTACTAACCGCCGCGTGACACGTGCTGGCAAGCGGATTCCTCCCAGACCGGGGCCTGCTGCTGTGCTTCCTAACCGGCACCCAGCCTGGAGGGTCCCCGGAGGGGCTCCTGCGCCTGCGCTGTGTCTGGGGAGCTAAATCAGGCGACAGCCTGGCAGGAGGCCGCGCCCGACAGGAACGCCGCTCAGGCTGCGCTGACACAGCCACCGTCCCCGCTCCCCTTCCAACGATCGCCGCTATCTGCTCTTCCAGCCAGCCCGCAGGGTGCGACTCTGCGGCCGCCCTCAGGGACTCAAACAGCTGTGCCGTGGACGCCATGAGGTACGCAGCACGATGTGGGGGAGACAACTCACCACCCTTGTGAGCGGGAAAATGTGACACCCCTCCCCTCCCTGGCACTTAAACCCCCCGTTAAACCCCTCCCAATGCTAATAGCCTTAGCCACTCCCTCCAACCCATTGTCATGCAGGCCTGCGTCCAAGCCTGCGGGGGAGGGGGGCGGCTGTTCTTCGGCCTGTCCTTGACTGTTTTCTGCTGGATAAATGCCAGGTCCGTCATTCCTCAACAGGTCTGAGCTGAACCCAATAGGAATCTCTTTTTCACCCCTTCCCCATCTTTACTCTATTTCCTTATCTTTGCCTTCTCCCATCTTAGCCTTACCCTACTTTTCCACTCTCTTCACATATCTGTCTTCATAAGATTGAACCAACATGTGTTGACATTCCAGGAACAGGCTTGTTGACAAATCTAAGTTAGCGTTATGGCATACACAGTTAAACGAAAGTAACCTTGTATACGGTGCCTAGTTGGGTGAATACTAGGGATGAGTGAACATCTTAGAAAAACATTCGCCAATTTCAAATTCGGCAAATTCGGTACGAATATTGCACAGTCGGATTCGTGATCGGACACACAAGCATTTTTACTTAAAATAGGCAAAATTCATTAAAAGTGATGCATTTCCACTACAGTATTTTTATAACTTTGGCTAGGATAGTGGTGCTGTATGATGAGCGGGGGGTGGTGGGGGCGTGTTTGATGAGGGGAGGTGGTGGAGAGAGGTCAGAGGAGCAGCGTGCTTGTAATTTTTTTTCCCCCTAACTTTATGTGTGCAAATTGCGGTTAGCCAATCAGGGCGCAGGAACCATACACGATGTCCAGACACAAGGGCTTGTGCCATTGGCTGCTAAAATCACATGTCCCTCTATATTTAAAGAGCGGACATGTTCTTTTAGCGCAATTTTGTTAGTATAACAGGTCAGAGAGGCTGCTCCTGACGCAGCTCCTGGATACTGAGAGATTTTAACTCGTTAGCTAGGTGGGGAAATTCAGCTGGATGCAGAGCTCGTACACAGTAAAAAAATCTATTTTTTTCTGTTACTAATGTAGCACCCTGAGGACTCGGCTGCTACAGGGGTATTACACCTCAAGCCAGAGGTGTGGTATTCCACTCCCGGGTAAGGATGGAGTGTGGAACTGAGCTCAGTTAGCTGCATGCACTACACACATCCCATTTCCGGGGAACGGACCGATGGTACTCCCACTAGAGAAATGTGCAGGTACGACAGTGTCTGTTCCTGGCTGGAGTGGGAGGCGGGTGGAACATCCCAGTAGTGTAGGGGCAGATAGGGGGAGCAGCCTGGGTAAAGCTAGGAGCTCATTGGGTGCTGGTCACCTGAGCTCACACATAGAGGGAGTATATAAGGTGGGCACCATCTTAGGACAGGGTCTTTTGTAGAGTGAGTCAGTCTGTCGGAGTGTAACCTGAGGAGCAGAGCAGAGAAGCTCAGCCAGGAGGGCTGACAGGGAGTTGTGGTTCCGGCTGGGCCCAGCTCCAAGGCCAAGAGAGAGAGAGGAGTCTGAAGGACCCAGAGAAAACAAGAGGGAACTCCAAGAACCCAAAATTAGATCAGAGGGTGAAGAGTTGGCACCTAGGGTACCGGATCCCAAGCTGGCAGAGAGAAAAGCACACCTTAGCCAGAGACCGGAGGTCGTGGGCAGGATCTGCCACGACCCTCACCACATCCACCAGGAAGGCAGACCAAGTATAGGGTCAGGGAACCCAGAGGAGGTGTACCCACCAAGAGACCCGAGGGAGCCGGACATAGGTGGATCCCTGGTGAGAACGGCCAGAAGAGAGGGAAAGTCAGACAGGAGCTCAGGACCACGCTCCAGAACTGCCTGGGGGTTAGCCGAGTCCAGGACCTGGTGGACGCAGCACGGCTCGGGTGGTCGCTTCAGGCCAGAGTGACCATAAGAACACCCGTAAGTAAAAACCCCTGAACTGCACAGCCCGACTCTGAGTCTTCTTGCTGATTCATCCTGCACCTTCACAACCACCATCCTCTACATCTGACCCCCTGAGGCTATACCCCTCCCGTTGGGGGTTATACTGCCAAAGCTGCACACATACCAACAGCCTCAGCGGACCCTGCTGCAGCGGCGGCCTTTTGACCGCAAATCAACGGGTGGCGTAGTCGACACAAAGAACTCTAATAACATCTGTAGGACTGCCACACACTGAGCTTGACACCCTGGGCACGGACCGGGTCACCGCCACTCGGAGACTACAACCCCCATCTGATCCGGCTCCGGGTATCCCCTAAACAACACTGGCCCAGGGGGCGCGTCAACTTTGGCGTAGTCGGCAGGATAACGTGCCCGCAACAACCGGGTACTGCGTGCCTGAAGAAAAGTTCACCGTTACCTTAAAAAGAAGTCTCCCGCCGGTTCCGGAGGGTCCCCGCCAACGGACCCCATCACAGGTCGTTTCCCGCCGGTTGTCCGCCATTTACAGCTTTTTCCCGCCATCCATGGAGTTTCCCGCCACTGGGAGACGATTCCCGCCATTTCCAAAGATTTCCCGCCTTGGAAGAGCGGACGCCATTATGGGCGTGCCAGAGGGTGGCAAGAGGCCACCTCCCATCGTGGGCCAGGTCGAAGAATGGCGCCAAAAGCGGAAACCGCGCCCACCAACAGAGACTGTGATGCTGGAAGTGTCCATCAGCGTAAGAGAACTGCACCTGGAACTGACAATCACAAAGTTGCCCCGGGACCACCCTAAATGTGGGCGGAGACAGAACAAGAGAGCAAAGATGGGTGTCGCCTGGAGCAGTCTGGAGAGAGCGCACCCGGAGACAAGACGTCTGGAAGAGAGTCCAGAGAGAGCCTACCCGGAGATGGAGGGAGAGTCAGGCAGCACCGACCCAGTGGTCAGGAGCCTGTTGCAGGTCGCCACTCCAGAAGGCCTGCTGGAGATCCTAGCACAGCTCCCCCGAGACCGGGAGTGTGCACAGACCGCGCTGGAGGGCCTCGCACGGAGGATGGCCCGGGTGCAGCGAGAGACGTTGGCGGAGTGGAGCCGAGAGATGGCCCAGCAGACCGGCACCCGTCAGCGGAGCACGCCACCCGAGACGAGGAGACAGACCGCCTCTGAGGATGGTGCAGGAGAACTGAAGGCCGGAGACGGCGCCGAGAAGGGAGCTGGACAACTGGAGGCAGGTAAAGGGGACGTCTCTACCCCGAGCCGGGAAACCGCGTGCCTGCCCCAGCTCCCCGTCGCAGAGCCCGAAATTCCCCCTGCCGTGCCCGTCGCTGCATCGTCACCGCCGCAGACTAGGCCTCAACCGGAAACCGCGGCCGCGAACCCTGTGACGTCACGCGCTTCGACCCTGAGCGCGGCAAAGCAGGAAATACCATCGGCCTGGTCGCAAGGTCTAGTACCTCCGGGCGCCGCAATTCCAACAGCGCCCCCTACCTCCGCGGAGCCACCGGCCTGGTCGCAGGGCCGAATAACCCAGGGCGCCGCCGTCCTTACGGTGCCCTTTACCTTTAGGGTGCCCCAAGCCTGGTCGCAAGGCCTGGTCAAACCGGGCGCCGCTACCATCAACGCGCCCTCAACATCTCGAGTGCCGCACCTGGGCGAAGATCTATTTGCCCAGCACACGTGCCCGGATGGGCAGCCCTTCATATGGCCACCGGAGTTTCACCATCCCCGACTCCGGAAAGAAAGACCCCTAGATGAACCCCTGATTCCGGTTCCGAAGCCCGTCAGGAGGACCCAGCCCCCGCTAGAGGAGGCACAGTTTGAGTGGGACCCCACCGGAGGAGACCTCATGGGGTTCACTCAGGAGACTCGGGCGGCCGCAGCGGAGCGTGCAGAGTGCTGCCGGCAGCAGCTCGAGGTCTTCGAGAGGGAGCGGAGAGAGAGGCGGGTCCGGGAACAGCAGATGCAGATAAGAAGCGCGGAGCAGAAGAGCCGGACCAGGAGGAATCCCCGTGCAGCTCATGGTCCCCCTTCCACCGGGACTGTGATAAAATTCAACATGCAGCATGGGTGGGGCTTCATTAGAGACCATCATACCCCCGGCGACGTCTTTGTGACCCGCAGAGACGTAGAAAGCCATCTGCCGGAGGGACACAGAGGTCGTGACCTGTATGTAGGGGACGAGGTCACCTTCACCCGGCACAAGTGTGCCAAAGGACCCTACGCCCTCCATGTGCATCGCCTGACGGAGGAGGAGCTGCGGTGTGAGGAGAAGCAAGAGGACCCGGACGGGTCTGAAGAATCTAAAGAAGGAGCAGGAGGACGCCGTCGTTAAAGAACGGTAAAGAGACTGTACATAGTTACCCGTCAGGGTATAAGAATTGTTCTAGTTGAAATATAGTCCCCGTTGGGACCAGCCAATTGAACTGAAACCCGTGTGTCCCTATTCCCACTGACCGAGGACTGAGAGCAGTCAATCCTCCGTAATACCTGGCCAAGGACTGAGAGCGGCCATATTTCCCTTGTATATAGTTGCGCTTCTTAAAGCGCCCCCTACCGGTTTTATAGGAAACTGTTTTCTTCCAAAAGAGACTGTCGCACTTTACCCGGTCACAAGTTGCACCGTGGCCGGAGGAACAAGAATGTTTCCAATGAAGAGTTTTATATGAAAAGTTTTATAATATATATATATTGTTTTATATGTTTATGATGTTTATGAAAAAAAATTGTATGTTTGGATGTTTTGTATCTTACAGCCCGAGGACGTGCTGTGATTTACCAGGGGGGAATGTAGCACCCTGAGGACTCGGCTGCTACAGGGGTATTACACCTCAAGCCAGAGGTGTGGTATTCCACTCCCGGGTAAGGATGGAGTGTGGAACTGAGCTCAGTTAGCTGCATGCACTACACACATCCCATTTCCGGGGAACAGACCGATGGTACTCCCACTAGAGAAATGTGCAGGTACGACAGTGTCTGTTCCTGGCTGGAGTGGGAGGGGGGTGGAACATCCCAGTAGTGTAGGGGCAGATAGGGGGAGCAGCCTGGGTAAAGCTAGGAGCTCATTGGGTGCTGGTCACCTGAGCTCACACATAGAAGGAGTATATAAGGTGGGCACCATCTTAGGACAGGGTCTTTTGTAGAGTGAGTCAGTCTGTCGGAGTGTAACCTGAGGAGCAGAGCAGAGAAGCTCAGCCAGGAGGGCTGACAGGGAGTTGTGGTTCCGGCTGGGCCCAGCTCCAAGGCCAAGAGAGAGAGAGGAGTCTGAAGGACCCAGAGAAAACAAGAGGGAACTCCAAGAACCCAAAATTAGATCAGAGGGTGAAGAGTTGGCACCTAGGGTACCGGATCCCAAGCTGGCAGAGAGAAAAGCACACCTTAGCCAGAGACCGGAGGTCGTGGGCAGGATCTGCCACGACCCTCACCACATCCACCAGGAAGGCAGACCAAGTATAGGGTCAGGGAACCCAGAGGAGGTGTACCCACCAAGAGACCCGAGGGAGCCGGACATAGGTGGATCCCTGGTGAGAACGGCCAGAAGAGAGGGAAAGTCAGACAGGAGCTCAGGACCACGCTCCAGAACTGCCTGGGGGTTAGCCGAGTCCAGGACCTGGTGGACGCAGCACGGCTCGGGTGGTCGCTTCAGGCCAGAGTGACCATAAGAACACCCGTAAGTAAAAACCCCTGAACTGCACAGCCCGACTCTGAGTCTTCTTGCTGATTCATCCTGCACCTTCACAACCACCATCCTCTACATCTGACCCCCTGAGGCTATACCCCTCCCGTTGGGGGTTATACTGCCAAAGCTGCACACATACCAACAGCCTCAGCGGACCCTGCTGCAGCGGCGGCCTTTTGACCGCAAATCAACGGGTGGCGTAGTCGACACAAAGAACTCTAATAACATCTGTAGGACTGCCACACACTGAGCTTGACACCCTGGGCACGGACCGGGTCACCGCCACTCGGAGACTACAACCCCCATCTGATCCGGCTCCGGGTATCCCCTAAACAACACTGGCCCAGGGGGCGCGTCACTAACATGATACAGCACACCATATCTCAGCTTGTCATTTTGTGGCGGTGAAATTCAGCTGGATGCAGAGCTCGTGCAGAGTAAAAAAATCTATTTGTTTCTTTAACAAATGTGATACAGCATGACACATCTCAGTTTACGTAAATACTTTTATGCCGAAAGATGACAAAAGTATTCTCGGAGTGATTTCTTTATTTGATAACCAGAAAAAAACATATATATGCAAGCTTTCAGAGCTCAGAGGCTCCTTCTTCAGGCAGTATTACAAATAAATTGATAAGACAAAAGGCACAACACTTAAGAGATGTTACAGCAAACATTTGTTCATGAAGTGTAAGGGTTGATGCCTCCTAATGATAAGTCAAGTGTAAGGGTTGACGCCTCCTAATGATAAGTCAAAAAGATCAAATTTTCTGCAGACCATCTGGTGGAGGTGTGAATTGAATCCATGTAGTGAGTCATAAATCCAGGTGTTAGTTTGAGTCCTGTTGTCAAGGAATTGAACATTTTTATCAATTTGAATTCTCAAATTTTTCTCTCTCTGTCGTCTTTGAAATTATCTTTTAGTATTAAAACTTTTAGATCTGTCATACAGTGTCCCGGACCAGAGAAATGTTTTTCCACAGGCGTGTCCAGTTCATTCTTAATTGTGTGTCTGTGTAAATTCATTCTCGTTTGCAGTTTTTGCATAGTTTCTCCAATATAAACTCCTTCTGGGCACCTTGTACATTGTATCATGTACACCACATTGGAGGATGTACATGAAAAGACATCCATGAGTTTGTAGTCCTGATTTGTGTTTGGTATGCAGACTGTATTTGATGGTAATATGTGGGTACAAGTTTTGCATTTCTTGTTTTTACATGGGAATGTGCCCGTCACTGATGGTGATGAGTGGACACTTCTGACAAGGAGATTCCTTAAGTTAGGGGGCTGTTTGTAGGAGAGAAGTGGTAGTTCTGGGAATATTTCTTTCAGTTTGTGGTCTCTGTGGAATATGGGTTAGAGATCAGCACAAATTTTCCTAAGGATATTCATGTTGGGTGGTATGTGACCACAAGAGGTACCCTGTTGTTGTCCTCCCTCTGTCTTTAATCCAGGAGGCTGCTTCTTGGTATCCTTGTAGCTCTGTGGATCTGTTCATCTATTACCAGTGGATGGTATCCTGATTGTAGGAATGTATTCCTCAGTGATAGCAGCTGCAGTTTTCTGTCCTTACTGTCTGAACAGATTCAAATGTACCTCAGAGCTTGACTATAGATGATGGATTTTATTGTGTGTCTTGGGTGAAAGATATGCCGGATGTCCTGTGGCCTTATGGTAAATTGATATTTGTATGATGTTGTCTTTGATGTATATGGTCGTGTCCAGACAATGTATTTGGGATTTTGAGAAGTTGAGGGTTAGCTTGATGGTTGCGTGAAACCTGTTGAAGTTATCGTGGAAGGTCAGCAGATGTTCTTTTGAGCCTGTCCAGATTATTAGCAGATCATCAATGTAGCGGAAGTATGCTAGAGGTTTAACAGAGCAAGATGACAAAAACTCCTCCTCTATTTTAGCCATAAATAGGTTAGCATATTGTAGGGACATTTTGCTTCCCATGGCTCAGTTTGAAATTGTTTTGAGCATATATTCTATGTTATACAGGCCTCATTCACAGTAAAAAAAAATTCTTCTGTTACTAATGTGATACACCAAGGGAAAATCTTAGTTTGAAATTGTTTTGAGCATATATTCTATGTTATATAGGCCTCATGCACAGTGAAAAAAAAATTCTTCTGTTACTAACATGATACAGCAGGAGAGATCTCAGTTTGAAATTGTTTGGAGCATATATTCTATGTTATACAGGCCTCATCCACAGTAAAAAAAAAAATTCTTCTGTTACTAATGGGATGGAGCAGGGGAGATCGGAGTTTGAAATTATTTGGAGCATATATTCTATGTTATACAGGCCTCATCCACAGTAAAAAAAAAAAAAATTCTTCTGTAACTAATGTGATACAGCAGGGGAGATCTCAGTTTGAAAATGGAGCATATATTTTCTGTTTTACAGGCCTCATCCACAGTAAAAAAAAAAATCTCTTGTGTTACTAACGTGATACAGCAAAGGAAAATCTCAGTTTGAAATTGTTTTGAGCATATATTCTATGTTATACAGGCCTCATGCACAGTAAAAAAAAAATAATTCTTCTGTAACTAATGTGATACAGCAGGGGAGATCTCAGTTTGAAAATGGAGCATATATTTTATGTTTTACAGGCCTCATCCACAGTAAAAAAAAAATCTCTTCTGTTACTAATGTGATACAGCAAGGGAAAATCTTAGTTTGAAATTGTTTTGAGCATATATTCTATGTTATACAGGCCTCATGCACAGTAAAAAAAAAATTCTTCTGTTACTAACATGATACAGCATGAGAGTTCTCAGTTTGAAATAGTTTGGAGCATACATTCTATGTTATACAGCCTCTTCCAGTCCATGTCTTACTGGCCTAATAAAATGCACCTGGTCTAGCTCAAGTAGTACCAGTGTGCTGAGGCTGGAGAAACACAAAGCTGTGGATAGTCTGTAGTGTAGCCTGAGTGGTTCCATAATACCAAGCTGATGAGACCATCTGATTTACTTTGCCTTACCCAGAGAGGAGACTTTTTAAAATTTGTGCTGAAGAAAAGAGTGTGTTTGTTTTTTTATTTTGGCTGAAGGAAGGCTGTTTAATTTTGGAGCTGTAATGTTTATGAAGGATAATAAACTTTATTCTGTTTTGATATAAAAATCCTGTGTCTATGTGTATACAAGCAGTTAAAAAGAGCTGAAGCCCCTACTACAGGTGCATCTCACTAAATTAGAATATGATCAAAAAGTTTATTTATTTCAGTTCTTCAATACAAAAAGTAAAACTCATATATTATATAGAGTCATTACAAACAGAGTGATCTATTTCAAGTGTTTATTTCTGTTAATGTTGATGATTATGGTTTACAGCCAATGAAAACACAAAAGTCATTATCTCAGTAGATTAGAATAATTAGTAAAAAACACCTGCAAAGGCTTCCTATGAGTTTAAAAAAAGTCCTTTAGTTTGTTTCAGTAGGCTCCACAATCATGAGGAAGACTGCTGACTTCACAGATGTCCAGAAGGCAGTCATTGACATGTGGCGCCCCTGAGGGTTCAGTCGCCACAGGGGTACTGCACCTCAGTTGAGGTGTGGTATCTCCTCTTCCAGGTAAGGATGGAGCATGTCTCGGGACACCACTTCACCATTCAACACTAAACCACTCCTGTCCTGTAGGGGGCCTAAATGCACCAGGGTGCTGCCCCGGCCCGGGATAGAGGAGATGGGGGGAACCAAAGATAGGGGGAACCATGTAATGGGTGAGGGTGGAGAGCACACTTTTAGGTAACCCTTACTAATTCATATTTAATCTACGGCCATCTTAGGTTCAAGGTCTTCGTCTTTGATTGTGGTCCTCTGCTAGAGTCTGCATCCGACTGAAGATTCACGGTCCTCGTACTCTGGCCTTGAGACGAGGAGCGGGTCAGAGTTAACCACTGTCTCTACCCGGTCAAGGTCCTGACCTAAGAAGGCCAGGAGGGGAGCGGAGGAGATAGGCTCCACAGGCAAAAGGATCCCAGGGGGATACGGACGGAGCGGCCTACGCCACCTGTATTCTTTATTCTGTCCTAGTCAGAGGGATTCCTGCTGCAAGAGGCCCCCGATATCTGACTTTCTAACTTCACGTCTCAGTCAGAAAAGCCCGGAGGCTTAGTGGATCCCAGGAGGGATACGGACGGAGCGGCTTATGCCACCTGTATCACTCTACCTGCGTTTATCCAGTGGGACCCGGCCTTACACCTTATTCTAACCACACAAACAGTCAGGTGAAGACTTAGTGGGAGAACTTACCAAGGAGAGGAACACACACCAGAGGGGTCTCGACAGGTGCTCCTGATCTACCTGGAAAGTGCTGGACCCCCTTCCTGGTGGCCACAGTACGCCGTGAGGAGCAGAGGGAAGCTTTGCGGCTAAAGTTCATCTGAAAGTGAGTAGAAACCCTGGATGACTTCACACCCTGCTTCAGCCTGTTATTTCCTGCGCGGCACTGCACCCACCATTTCTCCACACACTGCCCTGAGGTCTGCTCCGCCTCTGGGGAGCCATCCCATCTTAGCTGCCTGTAACACCGGCCTCAGTGGACTGGAGCAGCGCTGGTGCTCATCACCGGAAACCGTAGGTGGCGTAGTTGAAAAACACCACTCTTACTTGAAAGCCCATTAAATCCACCCTTTTATGTGACCGCCCTGGGCACGGACTGGGTCCAGGTCACGACTGCATCCCCCGCTACCCTTATACCGACCCGGCTCCGAGTAACCCCATTTCCCAGGGAGGGCCATCACAGACACACTCCACAAGGTCCCAGAGTTCCAATTTTCATTTGGAATTCAAGGTCCCAGAGTCTGGAGGAAGAGTGGAGAGGCCACAATCCAAACTGCTTGAGGTCTAGTATGAAGTTTCCACAATCAGTGATGGTTTGGGGAGCCATGTCATATGCTGGTGAAGGTCCAATGTGTTTTATCAAAACTAAAGTCAGCGAAGGCGTGTACAGGGAAATTTTAGAGCACTTCATGCTTCCCTCTGCCGACAAGCTTTTTGGAGATGTAAATTTCATTCTCCAGCAGGACTTGGCACCTGTCCACACTGCCAAAAGTACCAATACTTGGTTTACAACCAACAGTATCACTGTGCTTGATTGGCCTGCAAACTTGCTGATCTTAACCCCATAGAGAATCTATGGGGTATTGTCAAGAGGAAGATGAGAGACACCAGACCCAACAATGCAGACGAGCTGAAGGCTGCTATCAAAGCAACCTGGACTTCCATAACACCTCAGAAGTGCCACAGGCTGATCGCCTCCATGCCACACCACATTGATGCAGTAATTGATGCAAAAAGAGCCCCGACCAAGTATTGAGTGCATTTACTGAACATACATTTCAGTAGGCCAGCATTTCAGATTTTAAAAACATTTTTCAAGCTGTTGTTATAAAGTATTCTAATTTACTGAGATAATGACTTTTGTGTTGTCATTGGCTGTAAGCCATAATCATCAACATTAACAGAACTAAACACTTGAAATAGATCACTCTGCTTGTAATGACTCTATATAATATATGAGTTTATCTTTTTGTATTGAAGACCTGAAATAAATTAACTTTTTGATGATATTCTAATTTAGTGAGATGTACCTGTATATTTATATATACTATATATATATATATATATATATATATATATTACTTTTTTTGGTGTGCACATTGTTACTTGTATTGTCTTTTTTCTTGTTTTGGGCCAAGAAATATCTGAAGACAGGTTTCTCAAAGGTTTTATGAACTGATGAGATGAGAGTCACTTTTGACGGATGAGATGGATGGACCCATGGCTGGATCAGTAACTGGCACAAACTTCCATTTCGACTTAGATGCTAACAAGGTGTAGGTGGGGTTCAACTATGGGCTGAGTACTTTATCAGAACAGCCAAGAGTAACTAAAAATTACTTCACTGAATCACGACACTATCTTCACTACAGTTTATCTAAAACATATGTGAATCACTAAAAGTTTGTGGAAAATAGCTAGTAGAAGCCTATTTAAAATTTTTCTTGTTGCTTATATATCTCCAGCCTTACACAGCAATAGTACACACTTTATATGACCCTCAATGTAATAACACCTCTAACAGTAAAAGTGCACCTTTTGTGCCTCTACAAATTAATATTGCCTCTTCTGTGCTGTGTACAGCAGTAGAGCCCCTTTATGCCTCCACAAGTAATAGTAACTATTTTATGTTCCTACACAGTAGTAATTTCCTCCTTGGTGCCCCCCATACAATAGTACTGTTCCCCTTTGTGCCTCCACACTAGGACAGCACGGATGAGACTCAAACCTATGCGTGAGTTTTTATACATTAGCAGTTATTAAAATTTGCAAGACCAAATACAGTAAAATATGTTTAAGAATTGTGAAGTATCAATAAAAATCAGATGCTATACGGCTGATCTAGTTAGGTTCAGATTTATTTTTTTTTGCGCACCCATAGACTTCAATAGATGAGTCTCATCAGAAATATGAGAGTATAGTGCATGAGTTTTTTTCATGGACAGCACTGGGACTGAAAATCATATGACCATTTTTTTTCCTAATGTCTTCATGAAAAAAAATCACAGCATGTACTGGTTTTCTTCTTATTTCAGCTTAAATTTGCCTATTCAAGTCTATTGGTGCACAAAGTAAAAATATCAGATCAACTGTACAGCATATTAGTTTTGTGGGGGCATTACAATTGTTTAACAAAGGAAACTGTACTTGGTCTTGTAAATTTTAATAACTAATGTTTAAAAAAGCTATATGGATGCTACACAAAAAAACTTCCATTTTTGAGGATAAAAATAAAGCAATTTTTTTATATGCTTTTGTGTGAATTTAGCCTGACAGGGATAGTTCTCTGCCTACCATTGTATTCAATTGTGTCCATGTCTTAATGACACAAACAGTTAAAAGTGGTGCCTGTCTGGGAATTCGGACAGACCCCTTTTCCTCTGAGCCTGGTCACGGTCACTCTCTATTCATGACTGAGATTGTTATACCACTGCCTGTCCACTCAGATTCTATAATTACTGCCCATCAAATTGGAGTAGTAGTGTTTGTGTAACTCAATGTCAGATAAGTCTATTATTACATTGCATTTAAATGGATATAAGGATACAGAATATTCTCTCTTAAATATTAAGGCAGCTTATATTTCATTCATGACACTATAAAACAATGGGCATGAGAAATGGTGCCCAGCACACAGTGATAATAAGATACGTTTAATGGGATTTAAATGGTTTAATAATGGGATCATTTTGAACAGTATAAACCATTTTGATAATTAATGTCCTTTCAACTGTTAGCATAAAATGGTAATAATGATAGCAGTAATGATAATCAAACAATAAGACATACATTTAAAAAGAAAATATTGAAAAGAGAAGAAAAAATGAACAAGATATACTTCTATTTTAAAACACCATTACATACTTTGTGAATACAACGGTGTGAGGAGTTGCCCATTTACTAAAGACTTTTCCAGCATGGGGCACCCATTTCCGTCGATCTTATTGTTCTGTTTTGTTAGAAATTTGCTTGCTGTGATTTATTAGTGACTTGTTTGCTCATCAGTCCAATCTCAGATATCAATGCTTCCATTCAGTGACTTTATCTCAGGAGCCTTACACCTTTGTTCTCTGAGAGGAGCCATCACCACAGGGGACACTAGTTATGGGCATCTCAAAGAGTTTTCATTCTTACAGCTAAAAGCAAAAGTCTAAAGCTCCCGTCTCACATAGCGAGATCGCTAGCGAGATCGCTGCTGTGTCACGGTTTTGGTGACGCAACAGCGACCTCACCAGCGATGTCGCTATGTGTGACACTTTGCAGCGATCAGGCCCCTGCTGTGAGGTCGCTGATCGCTGCAAAGTGTCCTGGACCATTTTTTGGTCGTTGCCCTCCCACTGGTCAGCACACATCGCTGTGTGTGACCAGCGGGAGCAGCGATCAGGCTGGTAACCATGATAAACATCGGGTTACTAGGGGCACACGCGCACTTAGTAACCCGCTGTTTATCATGGTTACGAGCCTGCTAAAGTGAGCGGTAACCTCCCGCTCACCGTAGCAGAGTGGTAACCATGATAAACAACGGGTTACTAGGTGCGCGTGTGCCCCTAGTAGCCCGATGTTTATCATGGTTACCAGCCTGCTCCTGCTTCAGCAGGCTGGTAACCAGGAGCAGGACATCGTGAAAAGATTCTTTCCACGATGTCGCTGCTCCCCTGGTCGTTGGTGAGCCTGCCTGTTTGACAGCTCACCAGCGACCACATAGCGACGCAGCAACGATCCCTGACAGGTCGTATCGTTGTCGGGATCGTTGCAGCGTCGCTAAGTGTGACGGGGCCATAAGGGGGATCGGGCTGATCCCAGGAAAGGAGAAAAGAGAAGCCACATGTTTAGTTAAGGAGTTGGTGGAAGGACGCTGAAGGGAGAGAATCTATAGCTGGGACATGGAGCCAATGGATGGATGGCTTATGGAGTGTGGGAGATCAGTTACCGACTAGACTGGATAAACACGCTACAGTTGTGGGATCTGTCATTTAGATTTAAACTTTCTTAAAGGATTGTTGCTACTGGATACCTGTGCTTCCATCGTTTTACCTGTCATCTGGTGGATCGGGAACTGTGACTACAGACTATACTGGCACAAAAACAGTGGAACTACTGTCCTGGGAAGGGGATCTTGTGGACTGAGACAATTGTATTTGGGACATTTACCTAGAATTGCTGTATTACCATGGATGTGAGGAATAAAATATTGTTGCATTAACCTGCCTAGGTGATTATTAGAATCCACAATCGCACATCTTTACAATCGGGTATACTAAATAACTGTTCAAATCACAGTCAGCCACAAACAGTCCAAAAAAATAATTGAGATGCCTTGGTGCCAAGCAAAATCTGTTACCGAAGCTCTCTTGGTGCCTCATTTCTCCCTGTCATTGGTTGTTCGTGTTCTTATTTTCACTACAGAATTCATATTTTCTTCAATCTCATCTTGTCTAGCAGGGTCCACTGTGTCGTGCAGCTTTTCTATTTTTTTTTAAATCATGAATTGTGCCCCCATCTTCCTCCTTGTCCCACCCCCTGCCACTTACCATGTGCCATTTATACTACTAGGGTATTCTTAGCTGATGTCAGGGCCCAAATACGACTACTAAGCTCTAAAAAGCAATGGTTTATACATTTTTCTTTTCAATATATGCCCCATTGTGAAATAGTCATTTGTCTAGCAGCAGAAGTTTATCATCTGTGGGCCTCCTATGCAATCATTTTCCAAATAGTCTTCGTACTATTGTGCCAGTCTGTGTTGCAGCTGTAAAATAATTATAGACCAGTCTAGAGATTTACATAACATCTCATCAGCAGTTAATGTAATATAGGACAATAGTCGCAAACAATCCACCTATTTTTTTTACACAGGACAATAGGAAGCAAACCTTTTAGTCTGTCACAGGGACAGGACAAAAGTGATTCTGCTTTCCCATTAATTAAAGCGTGGACTGAGTAGGTAGAGACTAAAAGCACATCGATACATAGGCTGACAGTTAAATATGTCCAATGCTAATGCTTTCATTTATATTAGCTGACGGGTGGGGAAGATTAATATGTGTATGTGTGCTATTTGCAAGTCATAGTTTATTGTGTTTTTCTATATAAAGGTTACTCAGCTACTGTCAAAAATGTTCCAACAAGATGACTTTCAAACTAAAGTACATTTTAAGGAGTAGCTGAGCTATTAAATATACTTTTCGGTATGTTACAGCATCCTTGCAGTAGTGTTAAAGGGAACCTGTCAAGTCGGATAATGCTATTAGCCTGAAGATATATGATTAATCTGGAGGTTAATAGTGTTAGAAAGTATTGATTATGCAACACCTAGGACAAAATGAACTCGCTTCCTCGTGGGAGCCACCAGCTTTCAGTCATACAGGGATACTGAGCGGCTTCAGTCACCGCTCACAAGCATTACAAATCGAGTTGTCAGTCAAAGTGCCAGGCCATACTTACAGACACCACTCACAGTATAGTGAGCGATGACTGGTGCTGTGCCAACACGCCTCTACGACTGAAAGCTAGCATTAGAAAGGTGCCCAGCCGATAAACTGAAAGTCCTGCTCCTGGGGGAAAATTAACTTATTTCCTTTCAGTTAGGGGGCTGTGCACCTTGCTATTAACATGCACATTAATCCTACATCTGTAGATTAATAGCACAAGCATTGATTCCTTTTAACAAGGACCCCCATAAATTGCTTAAACCAAGGGATAGAAGTATTCAGCATGACCTTTTTTTGAATGCTTCTGCCACTAAGGGCTCATGCATATGACCTTATTTCCGGTCCGAGTGCGATCTGACAAAACATCGGATAGCATTTGGATCAATATTATTCTATGGGGCAGTGCTCATGTCTAGTTTTTTCCTCAAAGTGAGCCAGCCGAGTTGGATACAATATTCAGATCGCACTCAGCCATGCAAGTCGATGAGTCCATGGAACACAATGGGACTGCACTTGGATGACATTTGACTGCGGTCCAATTTTCACAGACTGAGAGAATGGAGGAGATGGAGAAATTTTTGTTCCATCTTTTCCACATCTGAGAGAATCGGATCACACTCTGATCACACTCTAATCAAACTCTGATCAGAATGTGATTGGCATAATTGGCGCATTAGATTGAGAGAATATATGTTTTAGTGACCTTAACCTACGTTTAGGCTGTGTGCCCACTATGCGCTTTTTAAGCGCTTCCGCAGCGGCATTTCCACCACAGAGACGCTTAAAAAACGCTTGGTAGAAGGTCTGCAATGTTCCCCAATGGTAATCAGCTATGCACATGCTGCGGAAATTTCCGCTGCGGATTATCATTGCGGAAAAATCCGCAACACTACCAATTATTTTGCGTAAGCACGGCGTTTTTGCTGCCATTGACTTGCATTGAATCGCTTAATATCTGCATGACTACATGTGCACATGCGGATATTAAGCGATTCAATGTGCGGATGGTACCCTGGTCTGGAGAAGAGGAGACTCTCGTCCAGACCCAGGTACCATAGTATCTGTTAAAAAAAAAAGAATTTAAAATAAAAAAAACATTATACTCACCTTCTGATGGCCCGCGGTCTTCTATCCGGTACGTCTTGGCTCCCCGGTGGCTCGCGATGGTGTAAAAGGATCTTCCATGACGTCATTCAGTCATGTGACAGGTCACACGACCGCTGACGTCGGCGGTCGCAAGACCTGTCACATGACTAAATGATGTCATGGAAGGTCCTTTTACACCACCGCGGGCCACGGGGGAGACCGGAGAAGGAGACCGGGGTCCATCGGAAGGTGAGTGTAATGTTTTTTTTTATTTTTTACCATTTTTATTCTTTTTTTTAACTAAATTGGGCACAAATAAAGAAATTGGGGGTGGAGTTATAATAGTCAATATAGTAAGAAGGAATAGAGGTACAGAGAGATACATAAAATGCATGTACACTAATGCCAGAAGCCTCACCACCAAAATGGAGGAATTAGAATTAATTTTGTTGGAAAATAATTATGACATGGTGGGGATATCTGAGACATGGCTGGACGAGAGCCATGACTGGGCAGTTAATTTACAGGGCTATAGTCTGTTCAGAAATGACCGTACAAACAAGCGAGGGGGGGGGTGTTTATATGTAAAATCATCCTTAAAACCCGTCTTGTGTGAGAATATATGTGAATCTAATGAAAATGTAGAATCCCTGTGCTTGGAGATAAGGGGAGGGGGAAAAAATAATAAATTACTGATAGGGGTTTGTTATAAGTATGGGAGACATTTATTAACATCCTGAAGGACCTGTGCACAATATATACCCTATGGGAATAAACATGCTAGAAATAGGAGGAAACCACTATGGCTAAATAGAGCTGTAAGGGGCACAATAAGTGACAAAAAGAAAGCGTTTAGAGAACTAAAGCAAGTTGGTAGTGATGAGGCATTAAATAAATACAGAAAATTAAATAAATTCTGTAAAAACCAAATCAAGGCAGCAAAGATTGAGACAGAGAGACTCATTGCCAGAGAAAGTAAAAATAATCCCAAAATATTCTTTAACTACATAAATAGTAAAAAACTAAAAAATGATAGTGTTGGCCCCCTTAAAAATAGTCTGGGTGAAATGGTGGATGAGGATGAGGAAAAAGCCAATATGCTAAATGATTTTCTTTCAACAGTATTTACACAAGGAAATCGCATGACAGAAAACATGATTAGTGATGACAAAAATTCTCCATTAAATGTCACTTGCTTAACCCAGCAGGAAGTACGGCGGCGTCTAAAAATCACTAAAGTTGACAAATCCTCGGGCCCGGATGGGATACACCCGCGAGTACTGCAGGAATTAAGTAACGTCATAGACAGATAATAGGAAAGACGATGATCCAGCTCCACAAACTCCAATAGTAAAAACAAATGTCTTTTATTTAGAATTTTTTTAAAATATCCAGATGGCGATAATGTAACTCCAGCTGGTGGAAGAACAATACTAGAAGGGAAATGTGACGCCTCTACTCAGAAAGCCCGTGTTTTACCCTGGGTGTTGGGGGACTCGGTGTCGGGCCCTGCATTGAAGAGATGGGATGCAGCCGTGGCCCGGGCCCGACCCGTGCTCAGGGCCGTCACATTAGAAAGAGATGGTGTGGGCTATTCCGGGTTGAGTGGCTGAATTAACGACTACGCCACCTGTGGTGTCTGGTGAAAGGGGCCACCAGCGCCGCTACAGTCCGCTGAGGCCCGATGTCATGGCGGCCAAAGTTCTCGCTGCTCCCCACAGGCGGAGCAGGGCCTCAGGGCAGGCAAGGCAGGATGAAGGGGGTAGCAGTAGCGCGGGAGAGAGTATGGGCACCGTGTCGCGTGGTATGGCGCGTAATGAACAGTCCGGAGGCCATAGGGGTGAACTTCCAAAGCTTTACTCACTCAGAGATGTTAGCGGGAAGGCGACTCCCTGCTCATCACGGAGTCCTGCGGCCACCAGGGATGGGGGTCCGACTACCTCCAAGGAAGTCCAGTGTTTGGTAGCGACCCTGCACCAGAGTGTTCCTGCACTACAGACTTCACCCATTCCCGTCTAAATAGGCCGGGTCTCCCTCTGAGCTCCTCTCAGGTCTAGGGGTCGGGTGGCAATTCCTCTCCATCCGATGCCCGGCAGGATCCTCAGGGCCTAACCGGGCTTTCCCATCCAGGACATAGAGTGCAAGGTCGGGTGTCGGGGGCCGGTACCCCTCTTGCAGCCGGAATCCCTCTGAATAGATCAGGTAGACGAGGACAGGTGGCGTGCTCCGCTCCGTCTGCATCCTCCCCGGGACCCATTTGCTAGGGAGCCTCACTCTAAAGCTCCCGGGCCTTCTTGATCCTGGTCCTCGGCCGGGTTGAGACATTCCTTGTCTGCAACTTACCTCTCGTCCCAAAGATCGGAGTACGAGAGCCGTGTCCCATGCCGCTGCAGGCCCACACAGGATCTGCGCTCCCGGAGGGAAGTCACATTAACACACAGTAGTTTGACAGCACAGTGACAGTCAACAGACTAGCAAGGGCTAGACTGATGGACCAGAGAAGACAGGACAGAAGGACCAAAAGACCAAGATCAAAGATGGCATTCTATTAAATATGAAATTAGAAGTGTAACTAACTAGTGTTCCTCCACCCACACCCACTAACTGGTTCCTACCACTTTGTGTTCCCCAGTCACCCTGTAACCAGGGGAGCAGCACCTAGTGCATACTAGCTCCCTCTGGTGGAAATGTGGTGTTGGATGCAAAAGGCTAGGTCACTACCATCACACTGGCCTTACCTCAGAGGAGGAACACCACACTCCATTGAAGAAGTGCAGCATTCCTGTGGCGGTTGAACCCTCAGGGGCGCCACATTCCCCCCTGGTAAAACACAGCACGCCCGCGGGCTGTAAAGGAAGTAACACCCAGGAAATTTCTTTTTATAATAACATAACTATCATCCCTTTATGGGAGACACATTTCTTAAACGTTGCATAACAAGGTATAAAAGTACTAAATTATAAAAGTATAAAGCATAAATTAGGACAAGAGACTTTTGACAAAGGCAGCAGACTGGTTAAAAGTGGCGACGGTCATTTCAGTAGCAAGAGGGACCTGCCCTAAACCCTCTACGTCGGCCCTGGGGTGGCTGCAGGGAATGAAGATCCGGAGCTGGACCCCCACACAAGCCACTCCAGACAGGTTTTGCTTCTGAGGTCTGAGGTAGAAGAAGAGACACGGTTTTTGTATAAAACCAATAGGAAGCACCTAAATAGATGCATAACTAAATACAATGCACAGTCCGCCACCTGCCATAGTCCGCAGGGACCAAAGTCTTTGTAAAAAGGAAAAAAACACAAGAATAGCAGCATAGAACTTAAAACTTCAACAACAACAACAGCAGCCGGGGGCTACTTTAGACTTCAGGCTCTCGTCTTGGGAAAGGCTCATTCCTCCTGACGGAGGCTAGCCGGTCACCTGAGGCTGAGGGCGGGGTGGCGTCACTCCCAGACACTTTGTGGACTTCCAGGGCGTACCACCTACGCTCCCCCTGGTGGCGAGAGAAAGTCACCGTGTCGCCCGGGAGAAGGTTCCGACCGGGGTGTCCCTTTTTAAGGCGTGGCTCGACGTCCCGCCGGCTCACGAACACATCGTCCTGGAACAGGGGACACCGGATAAACCCCCACCCCGCCTCATGGTGAAATCGGACGATCTGGTCTTCGTACCGGGGACTGGGATGGGTGGCCTCCTCCTGACGCGCCCGAGTCTTTGCAGCCTTGGTCCTAACCTCGAGACGCTCGCAGCGCTGCTCCCGCCGACGTTGCTCCCGTGCTAGCTGGAAGATCTGACCGCTGCACCACTGGCTCCTCCTTCGCACTTCCGATCGGGTCTCCCGTGAGAAGCCCATTTGGTCGCCCCCCCTGGTTTTCCCAGGCCCAGTCCTCGTCCTCGGGCCAGGTTACCACTGGTGCAGGTAGCGGGGTGAGAACGGGTTGCTGCGAGTCCTCGATTGACCCGGACCAGTCCGGGTTGGAGCCGGTAGCCTCCTCCGCAGCTTCAGGCACCTCCGTTTCAGAATTTTGGCATCATCGCAGGTCCCCACCGACTGCTGCCAATTGCAGCTCAGGATCTAGCGCTTGCTCCCAGGTGACCGCGTGGGGGACTATGTACTCCGCCATGAGGTCCAGGATAGAATCTGTTGGCTCCGCAGCCAGGGCAGGGGTTGCACACTCACCCGCCGCGAGGTCACCCTCGACCTCTGTCTCCGAGTTGACTGGTCCTGGCACCTCTACTCCTCGGCGGCGGTCTCGGATATGCTGCAGCATCTCCTCTTTCCACGCTGCCGTCGCCGCCTCCTGGGCCTCATTTTGCCTCCTTGCAAGTTCCGGAGCTTCTTTATGGAGAAATTCAATATCTCCCTGGGTCAATACGCTGCCGCCTTGCTCTCTGCCGGGTGAAGGGCCTGAAACGGGTTCAGTGGTTGCATGGTCTTGCTCCCCAGATACATCCATGTCTGCCTCCGTTGACTGCCAAGCTCCGACTACTATGGCCGCACCTTGTTGCTTTTCTTCTTCCTCCTCTTTCGGGGCGGTTCCTGGGCGGAATGCTGACAGGCCTGCCTTCGTTCAGCCCATCCAGTTTGACGGGCATTACCCCGCGGACAGTCTCTGATGGAAGGGGCAGTCCACATTTTTGGCGCCAAGCGGGAGCCCAGCCCACGATGGGAGGCGTTCAAAGACAGTCTTTTTACAGCGTTATGGCATCTGTTCTTCTTGGGCGGGTGCCATTTTAAGTGTAAAACAACAGTTCAAGGTGTAAGGCACACAGTACCCGATAGCAATGGGCACTCTTCTCCGTTGCTGCGGGCACGATATCCTGCCGACTACGCCAGGTTGTGACGCCTCTACTCAGAAAGCCCGTGTTTTACTCTGGGTGTTGGGGGACTCGGTGTTCAGGGCCATCACATTAGAAAGAGATGGTGTGGGCTATTCCGGGTTGAGTGGCTGAATTAACGACTATGCCACCAGTGGTGTCTGGTGAAAGGGGCCACCAGCGCCGCTACAGTCCGCTGAGGCCCGATGTCATGGCGGCCAAAGTTCTCGCTGCTCCCCACAGGCGGAGCAGGGCCTCAGGGCTGGCAAGGCAGGATGAAGGGGGTAGCAGTAGCGCGGGAGAGAGTACGGGCACCGCGTCGTGTGGTATGGCGCGTAATGAACAGTCCGGAGGCCATAGGGGTGAACTTCCAAAGCTTTACTCACTCAGAGATGTTAGCGGGAAGGCGACTCCCTGCTCCTCGCTGAGTCCTGCGGCCACCAGGGACGGGGGTCCGACTACCTCCGAGGAAGTCCAGTGTTTGGTAGCGACCCTGCACCAGAGGGTTCCTGCACTACAGACTTCACCCATTCCCGTCTGTGCGTGTGTAAATAGGCCGGGTCTCCCTCTGAGCTCCTCTCAGGTCTAGGGGTCGGGTGGCAATTCCTCTCCATCCGATGCACGGCGGGATCCTCAGGGCCTAACTTGGCTTTCCCGTCCAGGACATAGAGTGCAAGGTCGGGTGTCGGGGGCCGGTACCCCTCTTGCAGCCGGAATCCCTCTGAATAGATCAGGTAGACGAGGACAGGTGGCGTGCTCCGCTCCGTCTGCATCCTCCCTGGGACCCATTTGCTAGGGAGCCACACTCTAAAGCTCCCGGGCCTTCTTGATCCTGGTCCTCGGCCGGGTTGAGACATTCTTTGTCTGCAACCTACCTCTCGTCCCAAAGATCGGAGTACGAGAGCCGTGTCCCATGCCGCTGCAGGCCCACACAGGATCTGCGCTCCCGGAGGGAAGTCACATTAACACACAGTAGTTTGACAGCACAGTGACAGCCGACAGACTAGCAAGGGCTAGACTGATGGACCAGAGAAGACAGGACAGAAGGACCAAAAGACCAAGATCAAAGATGGCATTCTATTAAATATGAAATTAGAAGTGTAGCTAACTAGTGTTCCTCCACCCACACCCACTAACTGGTTCCTACCACTTTGTGTTCCCCAGTCTCCCTGTAACCAGGGGAGCAGCACCTAGTGCATACTAGCTCCCTCTGGTGGAAATGTGGTGTTGGATGCAAAAGGCTAGGTCACTACCATCACACTGGCCTTACCTCAGAGGAGGAACACCACACTCCATTGAAGAAGTGCAGCATTCCTGTGGCGGTCGAACCCTCAGGGGCGCCACAGAAGCACAGGGGCACCAAGGAGGGGTGCGCTACCAGACACGTTTCGAGCGAAGACCACTCTTAAACTTGGTATAAATAAACTGCAATACCAAGACTTATAAACCAATAAACTTATTCATACCAAGTTTAAGAGCGGTATTCGCTCTAAACGCATCTGGTAGCGCACCCCTCCTTGGTGCTACTGTGTATCTGACGCGCCCCCTGGGCCGCGTGGGGAGCCCGGAACCGGGCCTCTGGTGGGATGCTGGGGGTTGTAGTCTCTATGGCGCTGACCCGGTCCGTGCCTAGGGTGGTCAATTCAGTGGCAGTCTTAGTGTAATAACAAATGTCCGACTACGCCACCCATGGATTGCGGTCAGTGGGGACCGCCGCTGCGCTGCAGACCGCTGAGGCTGATGTTGTTTGCGCAGCCGAGTATGGGATAACTCCCCACGGGAGAAGTATTGCCTCAGGGCAGCTAGCCTGGATTATGGGAGTGATGGTGCGCGAGTGTCCCAGCACCAGTAGTGCTGGTGCGGTGAAGAAGCACAGAGACGTGGGGTTGCAGTTTCCAATGCTTTACTCACAGTTGTTATTCGTGTCAATCCTGCAGGCGATGACTGCCCAGGCCGTGCTGCGTCCACCAGGCGAGGGGCTCGACCAACTCCCAGGCAATTCCAGAGCGTGGCACAGGGCTCCCTTCTCTTCCCTTCTCTGGCCGTCGTCACCAGTGACCCACCTTTGTCCAGCTCCCTCGGGCCTTCTCTTGGCGAAACCTATCTCTGGTTTCCCTGACCCTATGTGGTATGCTTTCCTGGTGGATGTAGTGAGGGGTCGCACCAAGATATGGTCACAACCTCCGGTCTTTGGCTGAGGAATCTGTTGCCTCCACCAATTTGGGTTCCGGTACCCTGTTCTTCCAACCCGTCACCCGCAATCTCCTGGGCCTATGGGGTTCCTTCTTCTCTCGTGTCTCTGGGCCTTTCTTAATGTTCTGCTCCTTGTTTCCTTTCTCTTCTGTTCCTGTTCTCTCTGCTGTTTCTGGCCTCTACTCCAGGCCCGCCTCATGGAGCTGGGCCCAGACTGAGCCACAGCTCCCTGTCAGCCCTCTCTGGCTGAACTCCTCTCTGAACTGAACTGACTACTCTAAGATGGTGACCAACTTACATACCTCCTTCTAACACCCAAGCCCAGGTGACTAGCAACCAATGGGCTCCTACCTATGCCCAAAGACCCACCCCTATCTGCTCCTACACCACTGGGTGTACTTTCCCCTCCCCACTCCAGCCAGGGACAGATGCTGTCGTGCCTGCACTTCTGTCTAGTGGGAGCACCGTTGAGCTGTCCCTCGGAAATGGGGTGTGTGTGGTGCATGCAGCCTAACGAGTCCTGGTTCACACTCCATCCTTACCCGGGAGTGGAATATCACACCTCTGGTTTGAGGTGCAATACCCCTGTAGCAGCCGAGCCCTCGGGGTGCTACATATCCCTTCTAGTATTGTTCTTCTACCAGCTGGAGTTACATTATCGCCATCTGGATATTTTTTAAAAATTCTAAATAAAAGATATTTGTTTTTACTATTGGAGTCTGTGGAGCTGGATCATCGTCTTTCCTATTATCTGTCTACTGAGCGCAAGCAGCAGCGCTGGTCACGGATCCCGGAGACACCAAGCTGGTTCACGGAGGTGAGCTGTTTTTTTTTCTTTTCCCTTTCCATAATGTCATAGATAGACCATTATTTTTAATCTTTATAGATTACATAATAACAGGGTCTGTACCACAGGACTGGCGTATCGCAAATGTGGTGACAATATTCAAAAAGGGGACAAAAGCCGAACTTGGAAATTATAGGTCAGTAAGCTTAACCTCTCCTGTGGGTAAAATCCTGGAGGGTTTCCTAAGAGATGCTATGCTAGAGTATCTGAAGAAGAATAACCTCATGACCCAATATCGACATGGGTTTACGAGGGACCGTTCCTGTCAAATTAATCTGATCAGCTTTTATGAGGAGGCAAGTTCCGGACTGGACCAAGGAAATGCAGTGGATGTTGTGTATATGGACTTTTCAAAAGCTTTTGATACGGTTCCACACAAAAGGTTGATACATAAAATGAGAACAATGGGGATAGGGGAAAATATACAGTATGTATGTGGGTTAAGAACTGGCTCAGTGATAGGAAACAAAGGGTGGTTATTAATGGAACACACTCAGACTGGGTCTCAGTTAACAGTGGGGTACCACAGGGGTCAGTATTGGGCCCGCTTCTTTTTAACATATTTATTAGTGTCCTTGTAGGGGGCATACAGAGTAGTATTTCAATATTTGCAGATGACACTAAACTCTGCAGGGTAATCAATACAGAGGAGGGCAATTTTATATTACAGGAGGATTTATGTAAACTAGAAGCTTCGGCTGATAAATGGCTAATGAAGTTTAATGGGGATAAATGTAAGGTAATGCACTTGGACAGAGGAAATAAAATGTATAATTAATTATATGCTTAATTGTAAAACACTGGGCAAAACTGTAACTGAAAAAGACCTGGGTGTAGTGGTGGACGACAAGGTCATGTTTGGTGGCCAGTGTCAGGCAGCTGCTGCAAAGACAAATAAAATAATGGGATGCATTAAAAGAGGCATAGATACCCATGAGGAGAACATAATTTTACCTTTATACAAGTCACTAGTGCGACCACACTTAGAATACTGTGTACAGTTCTGGTCTGCGGTGTATAAGAAAGACATAGCTGAACTAGAGCGGGTGTAGAGAAGAGCGACCAAGGTTATTACAGACTGGGGGCTCAGCAATACCAAGACAGGTTATTACACTTGGGGTTATTTAGTTTGGAAAAACGAATGCTTAGGGGTGATCTTATTACTGTTATGATCTGCAACAAGTACTAAGGAAAGATAGGGGAAAGCTGTCCCTACAGTAAGACTAAGCTGAATCCCTACGATGTAGCGGGCTGCCTGTTCCTAGTGTACAGACCCGCCTTAGTCCTCGGCTAGTCTGAACGAAGACCTATAGAATTAAGGGGAGGGGTCCCTAAAAGAACTAAGGACAAAAAGGGACACCTCCTAAACAGAAGTTGTTGCAGAACACAAAAAGACAAACTGACAAAAAGTACTAGAGGTCCCAAAGGACCAAGCGAACTTGACAGAGAAAGGCACAGAAGCACCAGGCTAGAGAGACAGTAGAACACTGAAGTCCAGCACAGCCAGAAGGGCGGAGCTGGAATATAAAGGCAGATGGTCACGTGACCGCAAAACACAAGATAGAAAAAACTAACAGGAGGGTTCTAACAGTACCCCCTTTTTTATGAGAATCCTGCGGATCCTCCAGGCCCAGACCTATCCGGAAACCTCCTGTGGAAAGCTTTAACAAGCCTAGGAGCAGAGATATCATCCGTCCTTACCCAGGAGTTGTCTTCGGGACCGAAACCCTTCCAGGAGACAAGATACTGTAATCTCCCTCTATGCCATCTAGAATTCAAGATACTCGAAATTTCAAATTCGCCGTCTTCCACCGCAGGAGGAACTGTGACAGTAGCGTCCCTATCAGATACCTCAGCCTTTTTCAACAAGGAAGCATGAAACACAGGATTAATCTTCCTGGAAGTAGGGACATCCAACCTAACAGCAGACGGGTTAACAACCTGAAGCACTTTAAATGGACCCACAAACTTAGGACCCAGTTTTTTAGAGGGAATCCTCAACCGCAGGTTCTTCGAGGACAACCAAATCATGTCACCCACAGTAAACAAAACCTCTTAACGTTTCCTGTCAAAATACTTCTTGGACTTCTTGTTAGCCTCTTGAAGGTTGCAACGTACATTAGTCCAAACTCTCTCCAAATCACCGGAAAAATTCTCCTCCTCCGGCACCACCGACCCCAATTTGGAGAACGAACCAAAAGACGGATGTCTCCCAGTACAACAAAAAAAAGGAGAACACCCAGCAGAGGAGGATGTATGATTGTTAAGAGCAAATTCTGCGAGAGGCAGAAACTCAGACCACACCTCTTGATTGTCCGCCACAAAACAATGCAAAAACTGTTCAACATCCTGGTTCTTTCTTTTAGTCTGTCCATTCGACTCAGGATGATAACCAGACGAGAAGGACAAATGGACTCACAACGTGTCACAAAAAGCACGCCAAAAGCGAGCCACAAACTGAGGTCCTCTATCAGAAACAATATCTGTGGGAATGCCATGGAGATTGACAATCTCTTTAACAAACCCCTTAGCGAGTGTCTTGGCGCAGGGCAACTTAATGAATGGAACCAAATGACACATCTTACTAAAACAGTCCACGACCACCCAGATGACAGTAAAACCCTCGGACACAGGAAGATCAGTAATAAAATCCATATTGAGATGCATCTAAGGCGCACTAGGAACCTCCAGAGGGAAAAACAACCCCGCAGCAGGAGTATGTGAAGCCTTCGACCTAGCACACACAGTACACTGACGCACCCACTTGATGACTTCCTTCTGCCATCCAGGCCACCAAAAACTGCGACTGATAAGTCTCTTAGTCTCCAAAACTCCTGGATGACCTGCAAACCGAGACTCATGACACTCCACAAACAAATCTCTCCTAAAGGCTCTAGGCACGAACAACCTCCCATGGGAAGTGTTAGATGGAGCATCATCTTGAGCATTCAGAATCCCATTCTCCAGAAAGGAGTCCAAAACCGCCACCACAACTCCTTTCTGTAAATTTCTCTCCTCCTCCTCGGCACCAACCGTAGGAGAGAAGCTGTGAGATAAAGCATCCGCTTTAACATTCTTAGTACCAGGGATATAGGTAACAGAAAAATGAAACCGAGAAAAAAAAATGCCCACCTAGCTTGACGGTCATTCAAGCGCTTGGCAGCATCCAGATAGATCAAATTCTTATGATCTGTGAAAACCTGAATAGGAAATCTAGCGCCTTCCAAAAAATGACACCAATGTTCAAACGCGAGTTTAATAGCCAGCAACTCACGATTTCCAACATCATAATTCAGTTCGGTTTCTGAAATTTTTTTTAAAAGAAGGCACAAGGATGTACTCCATCCTTGTTCTCCTGAGACAAAACTGCTCCGACCCCCACCGATGAAGCATCGACCTCGACCAAAAAAGGCTTGGTCTCATCAGGCTGCATAAGGATAGGGGCAGAACTGAACCTCTCTTTGAGATACTCAAATGCTTCAATGGCCTCAGTAGTCCACTGGGCCGTATTCACCCCTTTCTGGGTGAGATCGGTTAGAGGTTTAACAATTACAGAAAAATTCTTAATGAATTTCCTGTAATAATTAGCAAAACCCAAAAATCTCTGTATAGATTTCAACCAATAGGCCTAGGCCATTCCTGCACAGCCTGAACCTGCACAGGGTCCATCTCAAAGGCCTCGCTGGAGACAACATAGCCCAAAAAACTAATTTTCTGCACAGCGAACTCACATTTCTCCAGCTTAGCAAAGAGTGAATCATCACTCAATAAGTGCAAAACCACGTACACTCTGCCAATGGGACTCTAGATCTGGTGAATAAATCAAAATGTCATCCAAATACACAACCACATTCTTACCAATCAAAGGTCTCAGGATGTCATTAATAAGGTTCTGAAAAAATGCAGGTGCATTGGTAAGACCAAAAGGCATCACCAGATTCTCAAAATGACCTACCGGAGTGTTAAAAGCAGTTTTCCATTCATCACCCTCTTTCACACGCAACAAATTGTATGCCCCCCGAAGATCAATTTTGGAAAACCACTTGGCTCCCACTAACTGGTTAAACAAGTCAGGAATTAACGGCAATGGGTAGGAGTTGCGTAGGGTAATCTTATTAATTTCACGAAAATCCAGACATGGACGTAAACCGCCATCCTTTTTTTTATCAAAGAAGAATCCAACTGCCACAGGCAACTTAGAAGGTCTAATGTGACCAGCAGCCAGGCTAGTCTGTATGTACTCCTCCAAAGCCTTTCTTTCAGGGATAGTCAGATTAAACAAGCGACTTTTGGTAAGAGTAGCACCCGGAACAAACTCAATGGCGCAATCATAATCCCTATGAGGAGTTAAAACTTGCGACTCCTCCTCCGAAAAAACCCTCAAAAATCTTGAATAGGTACCGGTAATTCCCGTTTTTCCACAGCTGCAATGCGACCATTACAACATTTATCATAGCACTTGGGACTCCAAGACTTAATCACATTAGTAGACCAGTCCAATAAAGGATTGTGCAGTTTTAACCAAGGCAATCCTAGAACGACTGGAGAGGGCAAATTATCCAAAACAACCAAGTCCAAAATTTCTTGGTGAACTCCATTGATAGTGAGTGGAAATGCAGCAGTCTTGTGAGTAATACATTTCAAAGGAGTGTTATCAATTGCAACCACAGAAATAGGCGATAACAAAGGTTTGGATTTCAATTTAAGGTTTTCCAAAAACCCTTTATCAATCACATTAAGTGTTGAACCATAATCCACAAATGCCTGAAATTCAATCAAATCTTCCTGCAGAGTAGTACTCCCAGAAAGAAATAATCCTGCAGAGTGTAAACAAGCTATACAGGCTTTTTTTTTTCTTTACTTAAGCGACGATCACAATACTTAATCAAATGGTCAGCTTTACCAAAATAAAGACACAATCCCTCGGCGAATCTCCGATCTCTTTCTTGAGAGCGGAGTGACATCGTCCCTACCTCCATCGGTTCCCCGCCGTCAGAGCAGATTTTCTGGGGACTAGGACCTGACATTACAGGAGTCTTTACCTCATTGAGCCTGACCCTCAGTCTCTTGTCTATACGAACAGCTAACTGCATAGCTTCCTGCAGAATCTCAGGTGCAGGGAATGCAATTAGCAAATCCTTAACCCTTTCACTCAGACAAGCAAGAAATAAACATCTCAGCGCCGAATCATTCCACTTAACTTCTGAAGCCCATCTCCTGAAGTGTGTGCAATAATTTTCAACATCATCTGACCCCTGATTCAAACATCTAAGTTCTGATTCAGCAGATCAGACTCGATCAGGATCGTCATATAATAGCCCCATAGCAGAAAAAAATTCTTCAACAGACCTTAAACACGGATCATTAGGCTGGAGAGAAAAGTCCCACCCCTGTGGTTCATTGCGCAAAAGTGACATAATAAAACCAATGCGCTGTGATTCATTCCCAGAGGATCTTGGTCTCAAATGAAAATATAACAAACAGCCATTTTTAAAGGAAAAAAAAATATTGCTGTTTACCATAAAAAACATTAGGCAGTCCTACCTTGGGTTCGACAAAATGCGCTCCAGGACAGCTACTCACGTGTTGCTGAAGCTCGGCCACCTCCAGAGACAATCTCTGCAGGCGTTGAGCCAAATCCTGAATGGAAACCATACTGATCCCCAAATTTCTTTCCTTTTAGTTTTTTGGGCAGGACTTACTGTTATGATCTGCAACAAATTCTAAGGAAAGATAGGGGAAAGCTGTCCCTACAGTAAGACTAAGCTGAATTCCTACGATGTAGCGGGCTGCCTGTTCCTAGTGAACAGACCCGCCTTAGTCCTCGGCTAGTCTGAACGAAGACCTATAGAATTAAGGGGAGAGGTCCCTAAAAGAACTAAGGACTGGGACAAAAAGGGACACCTCCTAAACAGAATTTGTTGCAGAACACAATAAGACAAACTGACAAAAAGTACTAGAGGTCCCAGAGGACCAAGCGAACTTGACAGAGAAAGGCACAGAAGCACCAGGCTAGAGAGACAGTAGAACACTGAAATCCAGCACAGCCAGAAGGGCGGAGCTGGAATATAAAGGCAGATGGTCACTTGACCGCAAAACACAAGATAGAAAAAGCTAAAAGGAGGGTTCTAACAATTACTATGTACTAAAATATGAGAGGACAGTACAAAGACTTTTCTACTGATCTTTTCACTCTGAGACCTGAGACGGGACAAGGGGGCATCTTCTACGTCTGGAGGAAAGAAGGTTTAATCATAATCACAGATGCGGATTCTTTACTGTAAGAGCAGTGAGACTATGGAACTCTCTGCCGCATGATGTTGTAATGAGTGATTCACTACTAAAATTTAGGAAGGGCATGGATGCGTTTCTTGAAAAGTATATTACAGGTGATATATACTAGATTCCTTGATAGGGGGTTGATCCAGGGAACTAGTCTGATTGTCGTATTGAGTCAGGAAGGAATTTCTTTCCCCAATATGGAGCTTAGTGTTTGCCACATGTTTTTTTTTGCCTTCCTCTGGATCAACATGTTAGGCTATGGGTTGAACTAGATGGACTTAGTCTTCCTTCAACCTTAAAAACTATATTACTATGTTACTATATAAAATCCATGCCGGTTGCATGAATTTATATAGTGTGACCAAGTTGTCAAGCACTTTTTCAAGTGATGCTAAAATCGCTTGGAGGCACTTGACAACACGCATGCGAAATCGCATGTGCAAAACGCGTGACAAACGCTTGTCCCTGGCTGAAAAAACGCATGTAAAATCCGCATGCGTTTTTTTCTATCAGGGAGATGCAGAAACACTCAGGAAAAATCCGGAGCATTTCTGCATCGTGGGCACATAGCCTTAATCAATTGGTTTGTCTCAGGACCCAGACACCACATTCAACAGCAGTTAAAGGAGATATCCGGGACTTTGTAAAGAAATAAATAAAATGTGCCTAAGCACAAAGAGATAGTTAATTGCTAACTACCTGCCTGTCGTGCTCAGCGCCATTCTTCGCCAACACAGAGTGGTCACTAACCCTGTAAACAGAGCAGCTCTTCTTTTTCCGGGCTGCTCTGTTGATGTTTATTTTTTTAGTATTAAACAAAAAAACGAATAAATTTAGTATCGCTTTATGTAATGGCCCACAGAATAAAGTCAATGGGCCTTATTCATTATTGCATTCTCCCTTTTTTATTTAGTTATTAGTGTTTTTTAAACTGTTTTTAATTTGTACCTAATTTACATCCATGCCTTTTTTACTATTCTATGTTATGTGTTCACTTAATTTTTATGTTTTTCAATTTGTTTGTGGTTTTGCTTTCTAGAGGTTTGCAACTTTCTTAAAAAGTCACAACATTTTGCGCAAATGTACTCCTGTGCACTCTTGGACTGATTTTCTGTACAGCAAAAGTTTTTGCACAAATTTTGCAACATTTTGGAGTAACATGCAACTTTTTTGCTAAAAGACACAAAACATGTTAAAGACAAAATAATTTTTATTATTTTATGCAAAATTCAAAAACCACAGATATAATTTTGAAAAAGAATAAAACCTTGAATGTCACAAGACATAAAAAGAAAAGTGACTTCAAATAAACCACCAAATGATGAATTTGGGCCCAATATGTCACTTACCATGCCAAATGTTGAATGGCACAGAAACAGCAACAAAGAATTTTTTTCCCTACAAAAATGTTTTTCCCCATTTTATCCCCTTTACCTCCGAAGGTGGTTTGCACGTTAATGACCAGGCCAATTTTTACAATTCTGACCACTGTTACGTTATGAGGAAATAACTCTGGAACGCTTCAACAGATCCCACTGATTCTGAGACTGTTTTTTATGACATATTGTACTTCATGATAATGGTAAAAAATTTTCGATTTGACTTGCATTTATTTGTGAAAAAATCAGAAATTTTGCTAAAATTTTGAAAATTTTGCAATTTTCAAAATTTGAATTTTCATGCCCTTAAATCAGAATAATATGTCACACGAAATAGTTAATAAATAACATTTCCCACATGTCTACTTTACATCTGCATAATTTTGGAGCCAACATTTTTTTTTGTTAGGAAGTTATAAGGGTTAAAAGTTGACCAGTGATTTTTTATTTTTCCAACAAAATTTTCAAAACCATTTTTTAGAGACCACATTACATTTGAAGTGACTTTGAGGGGCCTTTATGACAGAAAATACCCAAAAGTGACACGATTCTAAAAACTGCACCCTCAATGTGCTCAAAACCACATTTTAGAAGTTTATTAACCCTTCAGGTGCTTCACAGGAATTTTTGGAATGTTGAAGAAAAAATGAACATTTAACTTTTTTCACAAAAATGTTACTTTAGACTGAATTTTTTTTTTCGTAAGGGTAACAGGAAAAAAACAAACAAAATTTGTTGTGCAATTTCTCCTGAGCACGCAGATACTCCATATGTGGGGGAAAACCACTGTTTGAGCACATGGCAGGGTTCGGAATGTATTTGACTTTTTGAATGTAAAATTTGCTTGAATAATTAGTGGACGCCATGTTGCGTTTGGGGGGATAAAAACACTGTTTGGGCACACGGCAGGATTTGAAAGGGAAGGAGCGCTATTTGACTTTTTAAATGTAAAATTTGCTTGAATAATTAGCGGACGCCATGTTCGGTTTAGAGAGCCCTTGATGTGCCTAAACAGTGTAAACCGCCCACAACTGACCCCATTTTGAAAACTAGACCCCTCAAAGAACTTATCTAGATGTGTGGTGAGCACCTTGAACCCCAAGGTGCTTCACAAAAGTTTATAACGTAGAGCCGTGAAAATAAAAAACTCTAACTTTTTCCACAAAAATGATCTCTTAGCCCCAAACTATTTTTTTTTACAAGGGTAAGAGGAGAAAATGGAACCTAAAAACTGTTGTTTAATTTCTCCTGAGTACGCAGATGCCCCATATGTGGGGAAAAACCACTGTTTGGCCGCACGTCAGGGTTCAGAAGGGAAGGAGCACTGTGTGACATTTAGAATGCAAAATTGGCTGGAATTGAGAGCCGATACCAAGTCATGTTTGGAGAGCCCCTGATGTGCCTAAACAGTGGAAACCCCCCACAGGTGACCCAATTTTGTAAACTAGACTCCTCAAGGATTTTATCAAGGGGTATAGTGAACATTTTGAACCCAGAAGTAAGACACAGAATTTGATAACATTAGGTCATCATATTGAATATGTTGTCATTATTTTTCAGCGCAAGTGCTCACTACTTTGCATCGGGTACACAGGTGTGCACCAAGTATCGCGGGTGCTCGAGTGACATGCTTGAGTTCCCCCCCTGAATGTTTCATGATTTTCTTTTTTTGATATTTTTACAATTTTTTTTTTCACTTTCTGTTACTTTTTTTTACTTTTACACTTTGTCCGACTATGGGACTTTTATTTTTTGCAGGCTGATCGCTTGCATAGCATAGAGATGCAGCAGCATCTCTATGCTATGCAGCCTGTCAGCTCCGCAGTTAGATAGATCGTGCACTAAACAAGCAAAAAACAAGCCCTCATAGGGCTATATTGATGTAAATAGAAAACAAAACTATGGCTCTCTGCAGAAGGGGAGGGAAAAAAGAAAAACCTGAAAATGGCCCAGGGGGAAGGGGTTAAGTTAGAAAAGGGAATTGCGTCATGTAGACAACACTTTCCACATTTACCCTAATAGGGCTTACATGTGTCTTTGAGCGGTCCCGTGCTACAGCTGCCATGCTTGGTTGGTTGGCTGAGGCTTTCTCTGACAAAATCAACTTTTTGCTGAGGGAGCAGAGAACGAGAATCTCGGTGATCAGTTGATTGCTATGGTGTCAATATTGTCACTGATAAAGCACCCCCTCATAACACTTTCATTCTTATGATTCATCAATTATAGTTTATACTGAAGTTGAATAAGTCTATTAATCCTAATAATATACAGGCTATTAACTTTTAGCTTTTCAAGGGTAGCCCGGTTCATGTTGAATAATGATATATTCTGTGAATCTGCTAATATATTATCTTATGCCCATTACAAGAACTTGAGATTTATACACATATTTATATTCTAGCAGTAAGGTTAACCCTTTTACTACCAGGATTTTCTTTTGACATTTTGCACCTTTGGTAGCCAGAACAAGTTTCCAATACAAATAAAACCTAAATTACAAAATAAAAAAAATAATGTTAACACCAAATATCTATGTATCTCCAGAAAGTAGACATCTAGCATATTGTCAACATACCTCTTAGTCCTTTACACATGAATTAAAAAAATTGATATTAGTGGCTAAAAGTATAACCAAACAGAAAATTAGATACAACACACCTCCTTAAAATAAAAGTTAAACATGTACAGAGTCCATACATGCATCTACATTTATACAGTGCCTTGAAAAAGTATTAATAGCCTGTGAACTTCTCAATATAAATCTGAATAAATTGTATATCTGAAAATTGTGATGTGCATTTGTATTCAGGCCCCGGAGTCAATACTTTGTAGGACCATCTTTTGCTGCAATTACTGCTGCAAGTCTTTTGGGGTCTGTCTCTACCAGCTTTACACATCTAGAGACTGAAATTTTTGCCCATTCTTCTTTGCAAACCAGCTGTAGCTCAGTGAGATTGGATGGAAAGCGTCTGTGAGAAGTAATTTTCAAGTCTTGCAACAGACTCGTGCTGGGATTTTGGTCTGGACTTTGGCTGAGCCATTCACACACATGAATTTACTTTGATTTAAACCAATCCATTGTAGCTCTGACAGTATGTTTAGGGTCGTTGTCTTGCTGGAAGATGGACCTATACCCCAGTCCCAAGTCTTTTGCAGCATCTAACAGGTTTTCCTCCAGGATTGCCCTATATTTAGCTCTGTCAATCTTCCCATTAACTTTGACCAGCTTCTGAACTAAAGCATTCCCTCAGCATGATACATCCACCCCCAGGTTTGGGGATGGTGTCTTCAAGATGTACATTGTTAGTTTTCCACCACACATAGCATTTTGCACTTAGCCCAAAAAAGTTCTACTTTGGTCTCATTTGATCAGAGCACTTTCTTTCATATGCAGAAAAAAAGATGGAAAGCGCTCCTTGAGGAGATCAACAAATAATTCTATGTAGAAGTAAGTGGCTTCTACTACGTGGATCGGTTGTGCAGCATCAGGCACAACCCTGGTAATTACAGATTAATCTTCCACGCTGCAGCTATGCCCTCTGAACCTCCATGAGAAATCAAGAATGGAATTCAGACAAAGGAAACAAATATTGGGCTTCCAGTAGCACTGCCAAGGATCCATGGAAACGGTTCTAATGTTTAAATCTTTAAAATGTATTGAGCTATGCGTTACAGAGCCGGTCCAGCGCCTTCCTTATGCCAGCTGAACTCCTTTACATGGATTTTTGCAACTTCTTATGGCTTGCTTTAAAAAATGGTGTCCTTCGTGTCTGTCTTCTATAAAGGCCAGAAGGCCAGATTTGTGACGTATGCAACTAATAGTTGTCCTTTGGACAAATTCTCCCACCTGAGCTGTGGATCTCTTGAGGTCCTCCAGAGTGACCACAGGATTCTAAGCTGCTTTTCTAATTAGTGCTCTCTTTGCTTGGAATGTCATTTTAGGTGAAAGGTCATGTCTTGGTAGGATTGCAGTTGTGCTATACGCCTTCAATTTTTGGATGATGGCTTGAATAGTGCTCCAGGAGATGTTCAGAGCTTGGACTATTTTTTAAACCTAACTGTACTTTACTCTTCTCCACAACTTTATCCCTGACCTGTCTGGTGCGTTCCTTGGTTTTCATGATGCTGTTTGATCCCTAATGTTGAAAAAAAAACCTTTGAGGTCTTCACAGAACAGCTGTGATTATACTGAGAATAAATTACACATACTTGTAGGTGGACTCAATTTACTAATGTGACTTCTGGAGGCAATTGGTCACTCAGGATTTTATTTGGTGATATCAGACTACAGGTGGTTGAATACAAATGCACATCATCATTTTCAGACTTATATTTTTTTAAAAATTTGAAAACCATGTATCATTATTTTATTTCTTTACACTTCACAAATACAGTTGCATCTCACTAAATTAGAATATCATCAAAAAGTTAATTTATTTCAGTTCAATACAAAAAGTGAAACTCATATATTATATAGAGTCATTACAAACCGAGTGATCTATTTCAAGTATTCATTTCTGTTAATGTTCATGATTATGGCATACAGCCAGGGCTCCAGGATTTTGTGGGCCCTGGGCGAAGGAGTCTCAGTGGGTCCCTTTAACACATACCACAATTCATGATGCACAGATACGACAGAGATATATATATATATATTGCAATGCCAAAGATTTCACTTCTTACATTACATGACCGATATCTATTGTAAATTCCACAATAATTCAGAAACTGGCAAATCGCTCCATACAGAATACTGGCCCCCATAAAATGCTCCATACAGGATACTGGCCCCCATATAACGCTCCATACAGGATACTGACCACCATATAACGCTCCATACAGGATTCTGGCCCCCATATAACGCTCCATACAGAATACTGGCCCCCATAAAACCCTCCATGCAGGCTGTGCCCCCACATAATGCTCCATGCAGGCTGTTCCCCCACATAATGCCTCATGCAGACTGTTCCCCCCATATAATACCCCATGCAGGCTGTTCCCCCCTATAATGCCCCATGCAGGCTGTTCTCCCCATACAATGCCCCATGCAGGATGTCACCCCCCCTTATAATGCCCCATGCAGGATGTCGACCCCTTATAATGCCCCATGCAGGATGTCACCCCCTTTATAATGCCCCATGCATTATGTCACCCCCCTTATAATGCCCCATGCAGGATGTCACCCCCCTTATAATATCCCATGCAGGATGTCACTTCCCCCCTTTGTAATGCCCCATGGAGGATGTGACCCCCCCTCTCTTATAATGCCCCATGCAGGATGTCACTACCCCTTTTAATGCCTCATGCAGGATGTCACCCCCCCCTCCCTTATAATGCCCTATGCAGTATGTCACTCCCCCCCTTTTAATGCCCCATGCCGAATGTCACACCCCCCTCCCTTATAATGCCCCATGCAGGATGTCACTTCCCCCTCTTTTAATGCCCCATGCAGGATGTCACTTCCACCTCTTTTAATGCCCCATGCAGGATGTCACCCCCTCCCTCCCTTATAATGCCCCATGCAGGATGTTACTTTCCCCCTTTTAATGCCCATGCAGGATGTCACACCCCCCAGTAGGACTATCAACTGTGTATCCACCTAACTTCTGCACAACACAACTGATGGTCCCAACCCCATTTATAAGGCAAGAAATCCCACTTATTAAACCTGACAGGGCACACCTGTGATGTGAAAACCATTTCCGGTGACTACCTCTTGAAGCCCATCAAGAGAATGCCAAGATTGTGCAAAGCAGTCATCAAAGCAAAAGGTGGCTACTTTGAAGAACCTAGAATATAAAAGACATATTTTCAGTTGTTTCACACTTTTTTGTTAAGTATATAATTCCACATGTGTTAATTCATAGTTTTGATGCCTTCAGTGTGAATGTACAATTTTCAAAGTCATGAAAATACAGAAAAATCTTTAAATGAGAAGGTGTGTCCAAACTTTTGGTCTGTACTGTATATATTTATAAATGTTATATTGTATTCATTATATTGATGTGATACACACAACACTTGTCTTACACAGGGAGAAAAGGAGGATCACATGTTATAGATCTCCCTCCATTCCCTACAGCCTACCAGCTCTCCCACTGCCCGATCTCTTCATTTATGCTGAAGTCAGTAGAGGTAGTGACGCGCCTCCAGAGCCGTGGGATACTCGGCAGCTGGGCCTCTGGTTGCCGAGGTGATATCACGGTGGCTGACCCGGTCCGTGGCCCAGGGCGGTCAACAAAAGGGGGTGTACTTTTATATGGGGTTTTTGGGATTTTTCGTGATGCCACCTGTGGATTGCGGATAGAGGGAGGGTCCTCTGGAGCTGGTGTTGCAGACGCAGGGATGGTGTGGCTCTCCACAGGTAGAGCTAGCTCCAGGGCGGTGTAGAATGTGTAAGGTGTGCTGCGCACTGTAGAGCAGGGGGAAAGACGAAATAACTGGACAGAGGCGGTGCGGTGCAGTCATCCGTGTCTTTACTCACAGTTCTTTAGTTCCTCAGGGTGCACTGTCAGTTTACAGCCTCCCGCGTTGCGCTGCGTTCACCAGGCAGGGGTTCAGTGCTTCCTCAGGTAGACCAAGGGTACCTGGCAGAACCCCACTTGCATGTGTTCCTATTTAGGCCGTCTTCACACTAGGTCCTTCTCCCTCCTGCCCTGCGCTGCCCACTCTCAATCCCGTTCGGGTGCTCTGAAGTCCCTCCTGTGCGTCGGATCCTGGACCTGCTTGACCATCCAGGAGATTAGAATGCGGCTTACGATCCCTCTGTCTTCTGACAGGTGCGGGGCGTACGGGTGCCTTCCAGCACTCGCCGTACCCCCTAGGATCACTCCTTAGAACGGAGCCTACTCCCTGCTCCCCTCCTGGGCCTCCAGACTTGGCCCTACTTGTGGAGCAGAGCTCCTAATGAGACTCTGCTCCCGGACTGTTCTTCTGAACTGTCCGAGCTGTTCTTCCGAACTGCTCTCCTCTATTAAACTGCCACCCTAAGATGGCTTCCCTATTTTATACTCCTACCAAAGTGCTCCCTCTAACTACTTCCTCCTCCCACACCCACTACTGGTTCCCCCTACCTTTGGGTTCCTCCCACTCCAGCCAGGGTCAGGCTCAGCAGCTGCGCTCTGCATGTTGCCCCTCCTGCCGGCCTGGAGCAATGTAGTGTTGGATGCAGGTGTAGGGGGTTCCGAGCAGCACTCCCTCCTTACCTGAGAGAAGAGAGACACCACACCTCTGGGTGAGGTGCAGTACATCTGTGGCGACTGAACCCTCAGGGGCACCACACTCCCCCCTGGTAAAACACAGCACGTCCGCAGGCTGGAACAATGCAAAAATTTTTAAGAATGCATTCGCATATAAGATTACAAAAACACAACATTTCTTCCCTTTATGGGAGGCACATCACTTTAACGTTGCAAGCTATATATTTATCAAAACCTTATAAAACATTTTTCATACGTTTCTTATAACAGGTTACAGTTCATGCTGTAACCGGGTGTCCATTTTTCTGTAAAACAGGTGCAACAAGTAGCAGCATGAGGACCCGTCCGCAAACCCTCAACATAGGCCCTGGGCGTGGCTGCAGGGCGTAGGCAATCCTGGAGTTGGACCACGGCTTCCGCCACGCCAAACGGGTTTTTGTTCTGTGATCATGGTTATTAATATAAAACCAATAGGGTGCACTTTAAGAAGTGCTGAACTATTTACAACATCAATGTCCGGCTGTTCACAGTCCCCAGCCTGTATACCCTGACGGGTAATGATAGAAACTCACACTCAAAAACATTATTTTCAACTTTCACTATTGCACCCACACGGGTGACTACTTGCAGTTAGTCCCAACTACTGGCCTAGTAGTGGGGTCCCCGCCTTGGGTACGGCTGATTTTTACCTGACCCAGCCGAGTCATACGGTATGTCCTGCGGGGGTGTGTCTTCGATGACGCGGTACACCTGCAGGGTGTACCACCCGCGTTCCCCTTGGTGACATGTGTAGGTGACCTTGTCACCAGGGTAGAGATTCCGGTCGGGATGGGCCTCTTCCAGCTCGGGCTCCACATCCCGCTGGTTAACAAAGATGTACCGTGCAAAATTGTGATCTCTAATGAAGCCCCACCCAGCCTTCAGCTCAAACTTTACCACGACTCCCTCGTCGCGGGGGCTGGGGTTGGCTGACTCCGCCTGGCGGACTTGGGCCTTGGCGGCCTTGTCCCGGGCCTCCAGGCGTTCACAGCGCGCCCGTTGAGCACGTCGCTCCTTCTCCAGTTACCGGAGCTCCCGCCTGCAGAACTCCTTCCTTTGCAGGGCTTTGGCCTGGGTCTCCCGCGGGAACCCCATCAGGTCCCCCCCCTGGTTTTCCCAGCAAAACTCCTCTCCGCCGGAATAGGCAACCAGGGGTGCTGGTATCGGGAGTAGCATGCTCGGCTGCTGGTCCTCGATCCGGGCAGACCAGTCGAAGACCGGCGCTCCGTACACCCACTCGGGTGCTGGAGGTGGAGGCACCGGGAAGGAACCACATAGAAGGCTCCCTGGTTCCGTGCCTGGGAGTTAAGATTCCAGCAGTGCACTAGGTGGAGGCTCCTCAGGGTCAGCGCCCGGGGGTGGAGGTTCTGGGCTAAGCAGCTGCTCCTGGGAGGGCATGGCGGCATACGGGGAGTGCAGGGGAAAGAGGCCCAGGAGCAGGTCGGCGCCCGCAGCGCCCGGGACATGGGACTCTGTCCTACCTGCTCCTGTGCTGCATCCGGCCTCTTGGTACTCAGCGGGCTCCGCCGGGGCTGGGGTGCCGCTGCTGGCTTCCGGTGCTGCTTTCCGCAGTGCTGCCATCTTCTCTAACAGCTCGCTCCTCCATCTGGCGACCATTGCCTGCTGAGCCTGTTCCACTTGCCGACTCAGCTCCAGGACTTCACTCTGGAGGAACTCCGCGTCCTCCGCGGACAACTTTCCGATTTTCCCCTCCTGGGTGAGGGGATTTGCTTGCGACTCGAGCAGGCCAGAGGCGGAGGCTTCGTCTTCGCGTCCGTCCTTGCTGGCTGCCAGGTAAGGTCTGTCTAGACTGGCTAAGACCACACCCCGTCTCCATTCTTTCTCTCCTCCTCCTCTCTTCTTTCGGGGGCGGTCCCATGGCAATCTGCTGTCGGTCACTCCTTGTGACGGCCTCCCTGCCTTGACGGACACATCTATGCGGACAGTCACTGTTGCAAGGGACAGGGCTGGCTTTTGGCGCCTATCCGGGACCCGGCTAACGATGGGAGGTTCCATACTGTTGTCCTTTAGCATGCACATAATGGCGCCCGTTCTTCTGGGGCGGGCGCCACATTCAGTTACATAACACAATTCTTTAGGCACACTTCACCCGCCGGTACGGGCTGGTCACGCATCCTGTTCGTGACGCCAGAGATGACGCGCCCCCAGAGCCGTGGGATACTCGGCAGCCGGGCCTCTGGTTGCCAGGGGATATAACGGTGGCTGACCCGGTCCGTGGCCCAGGGCGGTCAACAAAAGGGGGTGTACTTTTACATGGTGTTTTTGGGATTTTTCGTGACGCCACCTGTGGATTGCGGCTAGAGGGAGCCGCTGCTGCAGAGCAGTCCTCTGGAGATGGTGTTGCGGCAGCAGGGATGGTGTGGCTCTCCACAGGTAGAGCTAGCTCCAGGGCAGTGTAGAATGTGTAAGGTGCACTGGGTGTTGTAGCGCAGGGGGAAAATGGCGCAGATGAAATAACAGGACAGAGGCGGTGCGGTGCAGTCATCCGTGTCTTTACTCACAGTTCTTTAGTTCCTCAGGGTGCACTGTCAGTTTACAGCCTCCCGCGTTGCGCTGCGTTCACCAGGCAGGGGTTCAGTGCTTTCTCAGGTAGACCAGGGGTACCTGGCAGAACCCCACTTGCACGTGTTCCTATTTAGACCGTCTTCACACTAGGTCCTTCTCCCTCCTGCCCTGCGCTGCCCACTCTCAATCCCATTCGGGTGCTCTGAAGTCCCTCCTGTTCATCAGATCCCGGACCTGCTTGACCCTCCAGGGGATTAGAATGCGGCTTACGATCCCCCTGTCTCCTGACAGGTGCGGGGCGTACGGGTGCCTTCCTGCACTCGCCGTACCCCCTAGGATCACTCCTTAGAAAGGAGCCTACTCCCTGCTCCCCTCCTGGGCCTCCAGACTTGGCCCTACTTGTGGAGCAGAGCTCCTAATGAGACTCTGCTCCCGGACTGTTCTTCTGAACTGTCCCGAGCTGTTCTTCTGAACTGCTCTCCTCTACTGAACTGCCACCCTAAGATGGCTTCCCTAAGTTATACTCCTACCAAAGTGCTCCCTCTAACTACTTCCTCCTCCCACACCCACTACTTGTTCCCCCTATCTTCGGGTTCCCCCCACTCCAGCCAGGGTCAGGGCTCAGCAGCTGCGCTCTGCATGTTGCTTTTCCTGCCGGCCAGGAGCAGTGTAGTGTTGTATGCAGGTGTAGGGGGTTCCGAGCAGCACTCCCTCCTTACCTGAGAGAAGAGAGACACCACACCTCTGGGTGAGGTGCAGTACATCTGTGGCGACTGAACCCTCAGGGGCGCCACAGTAGCATTTTAGAGACTGTACCTCAGCCTGGATCACAGCTATAGCTGCTACTTAGGCCACTTGAGAGTTTCAATTGGGTTTCTAACCTTAAACTCCCTGATGTATTATTTAAATTAACTGCTACTTCAGCCTAGGTGCCTATGTTGTACCTATACCGTGCATGCATGTGTGACAGTGTATATCTTGTATTGATACACTTCTTTATTTCTGTTGCTCACCATTATCTTCTGATGTACTTCTTTGAATATAAGAAAGGCTGGGGAGCCCCATAGGGTATACAGACAATACAGAGGGTGGGGAGTAAAGAGTTAAGGAGTTTGAAAAGAGTGGTAGGGATGCGTGCGGGGGTTTGTGATTGGAGGGGAGGGTTTGGGGGCAGGTTTAGCACTAGATAAAAGGAGGTGAAGGGGACAGTTACCCGTCTTGCTTTCTGGAACACAGCTGCAGATCCAGGACATTGGGAAGACTACCCATGATGGACCTTGTGGCCTTGATGGAGTAAGTGAAGGCTGCTACCGCAATTCATGGATCTAGGCTGGTGCAGGAGCAGCTTCGGTCGGCCTGCACATCCCCGACTGCTGCGGGAACAAGCTCATTCATGCCCGCACTGTGTGCTCAGTGGTCCTGGACACCAGAGCGTTACTCACTGGAAGGTGAGAGACAGAGCACGAGGCTTTCTCGGAGCCCCTTCGGGGACCCTTTGGTCCTATCCACAAGGCACAAACATATGTGTACAAGGGTAAAGGAGGAAGTGGAACAATACTCTCGACACCCCTACTCTATTTGTATGGCCCTCTTGTTCTGGGGGGTTGTGGGCCGATGTACATCCTGATGGCCAACAGGTAATGCAGGCTAGGTCCACGGCGTTGATCAAATGTCTTGGAATTCGTGGTATGACTTGGATTTTGCTTGTACTCTCCTACTACGGCAGATTGGATGAACCACCGAACGTCCTGGTGTTATATGTGGGAGGTAATGACCTGGGAGTTAGCTCTTCTCGGGAGACATAAAGTTTGATCTATTAAGGTTATGGTCTTCCTATCTGGGGATTATTATTGTTTGGTTGGACATAATGGCACAGCTTACATGGAGGTATGCGAAATCAGTGGAATGGATCAACAGGACCAGAATTAAAGTTAATAAAACAGTGGATCTTTGTTGAGAGGAATGGTGGAATAGTGGAGACGCAAGGAGTTGGAGGTACCATAGATGGAGCACTTGAGGTTGGACAGGATTCATTGAATTATGGATGTTAGGTTTAGAGATGAGCGGTGTTCGACTAGAACTGTTCGCCAATCTCAAATTCGAGCTGTTTTGGGCGGTGTTCGAGTTGTTCGACGAACCCAAACGATTTGCAAAAAATTCGGCTGTTCGAGGTTATGTTCGATAACTGTTCGTGCACCAAAAGCGTGTCCTGCATGTCTGGCGCTATTTAGAGCACCAATCATGCAGGGATTGTCTGCCACTCACTGTAATGCCACAGCCATGGTGGTTGTGGCATTAGAGTGATTGCCCAAATCGATGGGAACTGTGCTCACAGTGAAACATGAAAAGCCGGCAATTCAGCAGCGGCGTACACCGGTACCCGACAATTTAGAACCGAAAGAATAGAGCTTCACACATAGATTAGATAGATAGAAACATGTCAGTCACATATATAAGAAGTACAGTGACAGTGTTGATTACTGTACTTGCCATTTAGTGTAAAGGATTTATTTAAAAAAATATTAGTGTTTTCATGCACCGTCTCTTTAAAAAAGCCGGCCGGCAATTCAGCAGCGGTACCCGACAATTTAGAATAGAAGGAATAGAGAATCACACATAGATTAGATAGATAGAAACATGTCAGTCACATATATATGAAGTACAGTGACAGTGTTGATTACTGTACTTGTCATTTAGTGTTAAAATAAAGGATTTATTTAAAAAAAAATTGGCGTGGGGTTCCCCACAATTTTAGTCTCTAGCGGAGGTTAAGCAGACAGCTGGGGCAGATGTTTGAAGCCTGGGAAGGGGTAATACCCACGGAGCTTCCCAGGCTACTAATATCAGCCCCCAGCTGAATGCCTAGCCTTTACTAGCTATTAAAATGGGGGACCCCCCAAAAAATTGACGTGGGGTCCCCCCTATTTTAATAGCTAGCAAAGGCTAGGCAGACAGCTGGGGGCTGATATTAATAGCCCAGGAAGGGTGCCATGAATATTGGCCCCCTCCCAGGCTAGAAACACCAGCCGTCAGCCGCCCCAGAAATGGCACATCCGTAGGATGCGCCAATTCTGGCACTTAGCCTCGCTCTTCCCACTGCCCTGTAGCGGTGGCAGTGGGGTAATAGGGCTGGGGTTGATGTCAGCTTATAATGCCAGCTGACAGCAAGCCCAGGTTAGTAATGGAGAGGCGTCTATAAGAAACCCCCATTACTAACCCCATAGTCAAAGTTAAAAAAAAAACACAAACACCCAGAATAAAGTCCTTTAATTGAAATAAAGACACAATTCTTTATTGTTCTAAATTAAACCATACTTACCATCACGCCCATTCCAGCTGAAGCCAACGATCTCCTGCAATAAAAGAAAAATAATAAACCAACATCATCCTTACCTTTCCATGGTTCCCACGACAGCTTCAGCTCTGCTACATCGAGATGACAGGCTGGACCGCAGCAGAAAGCTGCCATCCAGCCTGTCATCCCGCAGACACTGAGAAGCGCAGGCTTGCTTGCGCTCCTCAGCGTCTCCCTGTGACGGCATCCAGATGAGCCGAGTTCATGTCCAATGAACTCGGCTCACCTCATGCACGTCACTGACAACGTGGGATAATTCTCACGCTGAAGCGCTGAGTGCAGGAGAATTCTCCCACGCTGTCAGTGACGTGCATGAGGTGAGCTCATGTCCAATGAACTCAGCTCACCTCATGCACGTCACTGACAGCGTGGGAAAATTCTCCTGCACTCAGCGCTTCAGCGTTCGAATTCTCCCACGCTGAAGCGCTGAGTGCAGGAGAATTTTCCCACGCTGTCAGTGACGTGCATGAGGTGAGCCGAGTTCATTGGACATTAACTCGGCTCATCTTTATGCCGTCACAGAGAGACACTGTGGAGCGCAAGCAAATGTCTGCGGGATGACAGGCTGGATGGCAGCGTTCTGCTGTGGTCCAGCCTGTCATCTCGATGTAGCAGAGCTGAAGCTGTCATGGGAACCATGGAAAGGTAAGGATGATGTTGCTTTATTATTTTTCTTTTATTTCAGGAGATCGTTGGCTTCAGCTGGAATGGGCGTGATGGTAAGTATGGTTTAATTTAGAACAATAAAGAATTGTGTGTTTATTTCAATTAAAGGACTTTTTTTTGGGTGTTGTGTTTTTTTTAAATACTTTACTAGAAATTCATGGTGGTCATGTCTAATATTGGCGTGACCCCATGAATTTCGGGCTAAGGGCCAGCTGATAATGCCAAGCTGGCCCTAACCCCTTTATTACCCAGTGAGCCACCGCATCAGGGCCCTGGATGAGTTGGGTACAGCGCCAGAAGATGGCGCTTCTATGAACGCGCCATTTTCCGGGGTGGCTGCAGACTGCAATTTGCAGCGGGGGTGGCCCAGAAAGCTTGGGCCTCCCTGCGCTGCGGATTCCAGCCCCCAGCTGCCTAGTTGTACCTGGCTGGACACAAAAACAGGGCGAAGCCCCACGTCAATTTTCTTTAAATTATTTCATGAAATAATTAAGAAAAAAAGGGCTTCCCTATATTGTTGTGTCCGGCCAGGTACAAATAGGCAGCTGGTGGTTGGGGGCAGCCCGTTCCTGCCTGCTGCACCTGACTGGACACAAATATAGTGCGAAGCCCCACGTCAATTTTTTTTTAATTATTTCATGAATTTCCTGAAATAATTTAAAAAAATTGAAGTGGGGCTTCGCACTATATTTGTGTCCAGTCAGGTGCAGCAGGCAGGAACGGGCTGCCCCCAACCACCAGCTGCCTATTTGTACCTGGCCGGACACAACAATATAGGGAAGCCCTTTTTTTCTTAATTACTATTACATTTAATATTTAATCCAGAACGATAGGCAGTGTTTATAAAAATATACAAAAGATTTTACAAAGGGGACAAAACAATACAGCATATACAGTTACATAAAATAGAAAGGAATTAACAAAAGAAACTTACTACGCCATTCACAGAGATGATTCAGCTAGCAGATGCAAGCTGATTGAAAACGTCTGGTTAAGCCTACACTGAGATGTATCTTCCTTAGCATTGAACACAGATCATAATTCGCCTTGAACTTTTATAAGCACCTAAGTTACACCCACACACCTATCCTTGATGACCTCACGTGGACCGGGTTGTGGGATGTTCTCAGCCCTTCAGAATTTTATGAAATTCCCCACATTAACAATATGTTACCTCCTGACGATCGCAGAAGTTCGAGAACGCCACCATATTTTTTATCGGAATTTTACCCTTTTTCAGAGACCAAACATGACATGCCTGTTGTCCGCAATGTTCCCACTATTGATTTGTGGCTTATATGCAGGGGTTACAGTTATGAAAAAAATCATCTTCTTCCCTGATTTGTCCTGAAAATGAAAATGTATGTCCCATCACTATCGGATCTATATGAAGTTCAATATTTCTAACATTCTTTCGGAGGCATAAGTCTGGGGTCAATGTATAGCATTTCCCTTGCAGGAAACAGCAGTGTCACTTGAATTCAAGATGCATTTCCTGTGGACAAAGCATCTTCCACTTTGGTATCTATGTGTAAACACATGTACCTTTGTTACCCAACCCTCTGAAAAGTCCTCTTCTCTCTCAATTACCTGTCCTATCTATAACTCTTTGTCTACACACAAAATACATCCTCATTGGTACTGCATTTTAATTAGGATTATCACTAGCCAGCTATACCTAACTACCTGCTTCTTTATGCCCATTGTGCCAGTCTAAGTCTAGGAGATTCAGACTATCAGCTATTTTTGCCACTGCAATTCCGTGTGATAGGAGGAGGGAGGGGGGTTAATGCCCCTTCACTGCAGTGGCTTTAGGAATCTTAATATTTTCTATGACAAATACATATAGTATCACTATATACATATCCTAACTATATTGTATCCTTAATAGTCCTAATGATTATATAGAACTTGCTAGTCCTTATCAGTCAAATTGATTCCTTAGTGGCAAGACATATATACTAAAGAAAAAGAAGAAATACTTACATGTCAGTCAAGCTAGTGTAGGATATGGTTCTGGTGCCGCACCAGGTCTTGCCACTAAGGCTTCTTGCCACTAAAGCTTCAATTTGCCTCTAAGGCTTCTTGCCACTAAAGCTCCAATTTGATTGATAAGGACTAGCAAGTTCTATATAGTCATTAGGACAAGTAAGGATACAATATAGTTAAGATATGTGTATAGTGATACTATATGTATTCATGTCATTATTCCTAATGTGATCCTCCATTATGTTATTTTCATGTAACATTTACATTATTATTGTTTATAATGTTGTGCGGAGCCCTTTGTTGTGGCTGCCTCAGGTTGTGTGTAATATTTAATAAAAGGCTGCTGTGACAATTTCACCCAAGTCGCAAGCAGTCGTGTGTTTATTTACACTGCGTTGGTAAGGGAGGTTACCGGGAGAGAATTGTACGACTAAATTCCTCCTAGAATTGTTATGTTTTTCATGTTCTTTCTAACACTAATGTGCTATGGATCAGTTGAATGTCTCTACATTCTGCAGGATTATCCTTTTGCGCATGCGCCCTCTGTCTATATTCTATGAGTGGTGTAAAAGTTTCCTACGTATGTGCCGCTCCTTGTGACATACAGTATACTTTGATCTTGCATGCGTAGTGATTGTCCTATAAACTTTATTGCTATCTTTTATTCACGCATGCGCAATGAATGTTTCAAAACAAACTTTATTAATATCCAAAACAATGAAAAAAGGAAAAAAGGTAGCACTCACCGATCTTCTTATTAACCACTTCGCACCAGAGCCTGTTTTTGCCTTCGTGACCGGGCCAATTTTTTCAATTTTGACCACTGTCACTTTATGAAGTAATTACTCAGGGACGCTTCAACGGATCCCCCTGATTCTGAGAATGTTTTTTCGTGACATATTGTACTTCATGATAGTGGTAAAATTTATTCGATATCACTTGCGTTTATTTGTGAAAAAATCGGAAATTTGGCGAAAATTTTGAAAATTTTGCAATTTTCAAACTTTGAATTTTCATGCCCTTAAATCAGAGAGATATGTCTCAGAAAATAGATAATAAACAACATTTCCCACATGTCTACTTTACATCAGCACAATTTTGGAACCAAAATTTTTTTTTGTTAGGGAGCTATAAGGGTTAAAAGTGGACCAGCGATTTCTCATTTTTCCAACAAAATTTACAAAAACATTTTTTAGGGACCACATCATATTTGAAGTCACTTTGAGGGGTCTTTATGACAGAAAATACCCAAAAGTGACACCATTCTAAAAACTGCACCCCTCAAGGTGCTCGAAACCACATTCAAGAACTTTATTAACCCTTCAGGTGCTTCACAGGAATTTTTGGAATGTGGAAGAAAAAAATTAACATTTAACTTTTTTCACAAAAATGTTACTTTAGACCCAATTTTTTTTATTTTCTCAGGGGTAACAGGAAAAAATGGACCGCAAATTTTTTTGTGCAATTTCTCTTGAGCACGCTGATACCCCATATGTGAGGGAAAACCACTGTTTGGGCGCACTGCAGGGTTTGGAAGGGAAGGAGCGCCATTAGACTTTTTGAATGTAAAATTTGTCTGAATAATTAGCAGACGCCATGTTGCGTTTGGAGAGCTCCTGATGTTCCTAAACAGTGGAAACCCCCCATAAGTGACACCATTTTGGAAACTAGACCCCTTAGGGAACTTATCTAGATGTGTGGTGAGCACCTTGAACCCCAAGGTGCTTCACAGAATTTTATAATATTGAGCTGTAAAAATAAAATTTTCACATTTTTCCCACAAAAACGTTTTTCATCCCTTAATTTTGCATTATCATAAGGGTAATAAGAAAAATTGCACCATGAAATTTGTTGTACAATTTCTCCTGAACACTCTGATACCCCTTATGTGGAGGCAAACCACTGTTTGGGCGCACGGCAGGATTTGGAAGGGAAGGAGCGCCATTTGACTTTTTGAATGTAAAATTTGTTTGAATAATTAGCGGATGCCATGTTGCATTTGGGGAACCCCTGATGTGCCTAAACAGTGGAAACCCCCCACAAGTGACACCATTTTGGAAACTAGACCCATTAGGGAACTTATCTAGATGTGTGGTGAGCACCTTGCACCCCCAGCCGCTTCACAGAAGTTTATAGTATTGAGCCGTAAAAATAAAATTTTCACATTTTTCCCACAAAAAATGTTTTTCATTCCCTAATTTTGCATTATCATAAGGGTAACATGATAAATTGCACCATGAAATTTGTTGTGCAATTTCTCCTGAGTACGCCGATACCCCATATGTGGGGGAAAACCACTGCTTTGGTGTACGGCGGGGTTCGGAAGAGAAAGGAGCTCTATGTTGGCTCGGATAGGTTGCAGACACCATGTCACATTTGAAGAGTCGCTGACATGCCGAAACAGCAGAAACCCCCACAAGTGACCCCATTTTGTAAACTACACCTCTCAAGAAATTCATCTAGGGAAGCATTGAGTATTTTTTAATTTTTAAATTTATACCATTGGGCAGTGAAGAAAGCATAATTATATTTTTACCACAAAAAATGTTTTACCCTCAGATTTTACATTTTCACACTGGGCAATGGGTAAAAATGGTGCCGAAATGTGTCACACAATTTCTTCTAAAAGTGTCAATACCCCATATGTGGCTGTATCGTACCGCTCAGCCATACGGCGAGATCTGGGGGGGACGGAGTGCTATTTGACAATTGGAGAACAAATTATTGTAGAATAGGCATTTGGATTTGGGAGCACAAAATTTTCTGAATTTCTTTTGGGGGGCAAGGGCCATTTCGCTTTTCCAGAGCCTTTCTGCTACCAGTAACTTGGAAGTCCCTTATATTTTTAACAGATGACGGACCTGAGTGGGGACTAGCTTTTTTCGAGGACTGATTTGAAGCTTTTATTGGGAACATTTTACGTAACATTTATCCGGCGCTCTAGGCTGAGCACTTACATCGGGGTTTCCATCTAAATTTCCAAGTTATGTAATTCAGATGAAACCCCTGCGGGATCCATTCACTGTAATGAGGCAGCAGAGTTACTCTGGACTCCGTCTGGCCTCTGTTTAGCGGTGTCCTTTTTTTCACAAGTGCACAAAACTGTGACCAACCGCACTTTTATGCACGCCTAAAACAAATGACACCGTGGGATCCCAGGCCAGACGGCATCCACAGTGCCTATATCTGCCTCATTACAGGTAATCTTCCGTCATGGGTTCTGGCTGTATCACATATTTCAGAGATTTACACAGAAACTCTGGGGTAAGTGCTCAGTGCAGAGCGCAGGATAAATGTAAGGCTCTGCGCCTTACTGCGATCTTTAGGAGACATAATAAACTAATCAGTAGCAGGTGAAGAATTGGTTTTATTTATTTTTTACGCCATTCCTAGTGTGATATAACTGATTAGATTACTTTATTCTTTGGGTCAGTGCGATTACAGAGATACCAGATTTATATTGGGTTTTTATGACTGACAGCTGTCACACACTAAAAGACGCTTTTTTTGCAAAATCTAGTTTTTGCATTGCCATATTTTGAGAGCTATAACTTTTCCAGATTTTGGCCGACAGAGTCATGTGATGGCTTGTTTTTTGCGGAACAAGTTGACATTTTTTCTAGTACCATTTTTGGGTACGTGACAATTTTTGATCGCTTTCTATTCCGTTTTTTGGGAGGTAAAATTATCAAAAACCAACAATTCAGGAATTGTTTTTTGAGGGTTTTTTTATGCCGTTCTGCGTGTGGTAAAAGTGATCAGGCAGCGTTATTCTTCGGGTCAGTACGTTTACAGCGATACTACACTTACTGTATATTTTTTTTATGTTTTGGCGCTTTTACACAATAAAACCATTTTATAGAAAAAATATTTTTTTTGCATTGCTTTATTCTGAGAGGTATAACTTTTTTATTTTTCAGCTGATGGAGCAGTATGGCGGCTTGTTTTTTGCGGAACAAGATGATGTTTTCAGTGGTACCATTTTTATTTCCATTTTGCTTTTTGATCGCATTTTTTTCCACTTTTTGTTTGGCGATATGAGGAAAAAGCATAGTTTTTTGCTCCGTTTTTTATTTATTTTTATTACGGTGTGCACAGAAGGAGTTAATTAGTGTGACAGTATTATAGCTCTGGTTGTTTCGGACGCGGTGATACCAAATATGTGTACTTTTTTTATTTTTGCATAAATATACGGATTTATCGGTTTAATATTTTATTTATTTATTTTTATTTATTTTGTAATTTTTTTTTAACAGTTTAAAAACATTTTTTTTTACATTTTTACTTAGTCCCTGTATGTGACATTAATTTTTATTTTTCTGATCACTGATCTCATGTAATGTAATAGACATGTATTACATTACATGAGATCTTCCCTGACTGTTTCACATTCAGTTTCCTGCCTGGCTTCAGCTGCAGGCTGAGCCAGGCAGGACACCATATATGGCAGATCTGGAGGCGGTCATGTGACCTCCAGCTGCCATAGCAACGTCAGGTCCTGGAAGGTATAAGGGGGCCGTTGGAGAGGTAAGTGGACGACCCCCTCTCCTCCTGCTGTCTTCTATATGCCGCGATCACTATAGATCGCGGCATATAGAAGACAGCAAAGGGTTAACATCACTGGGACCTGATCCAATCAGGTCCGGATGATGTTCCCTGTCAGAGCTATCGCTCTGCACCGCTCCCACAGTGCTTGCAAGACCCTGGGGGTCCTGAGCGCTGCGGGACCACCCACCGTTTTTAAACGTCCGCGCTGCACAGAGCCCAGGCAGCGCGGACTTTTATCTACAGTGGGCGGTCGGGAAGCGGTTAAAAGCCAACAATTTATTGATCCATTAAAAATGGTACAGGGGGAGGATGGAAGGAAACCTCTGGACGACGGCCGTTTCGCTCCTTCTTGCGTTTCAACGGGTCCCAAGGTGTCCTTTGTTTTGATGATAAGAGAACTCATCCTGTGAGGTTGGAAACAGATAAATTAGCCCCTATTAGCTACATCTAGAATCTTTTCATCAAAAACTGTACAAAGCTTTACCATTCTAATGACAATGTGACAGTGGATGAGCAACTTCTTGCCTTTAGGGGACGTTGCAAATTCATTCAGTATATGCCCAGTAAACCTGCCAAGTATGGCATAAAAATTTTCTGGATGTGTGATTCTACAAGCTATTATGGCATGAATGGTCTGATTTACTGTGGCAAAGAAGCTGATGCTCCAGTCCAGAAAGACCTATGTTCTGACATAGTAAAAAAACTTGCAGTACCAATTTTCAATTCGGAAAAAAATATAACAATGGACAACTACTTTACCAATCTGGAACTGGGCAAATTTTTGCTTCAGAGAAAACTCACACTTATTGGTACTATGAGGCCAAACCGCCACGAAATTCCTCCAATCATGAAGCACAATCCCCAACGACCACTTTATGAGAGTGTCTTTGGTTTCTGCAATCAAGCAACAATGGTATCTTATAAAGCAAAGAAATAAAAATCTGTGATATTACTGAGTACAATGCATCATGATGGAAGAATGGACACCGATGACAGGAAACAGAAACCTGAAATTATACTGCATTATAATAAAACAAAAGGAGGTGTGGACAAGATGGATGAAATGATTGGAGAGTATTCGTGCAAGAGGCAGACAAAACGTTGGCCTGTAGTCATTTTTTATAATATCCTTGATGTGTCAGCCCTCAATAGCTATATTGTTTATAGTGAAACTCATCAAGAATTCCATGCCAACAGGAAGGACAAGAGACGTCTATTCTTGACGGAACTTTGCTATGAACTTTTGATGCCTACTATGATGGAGCGAAGCAACACAAAATGCTTGCCAAGGCAAATTATGGAAGCTATGATCCGATGTGGTATACATTTTCAGGAACTTCCAGAGCCAAGAGAAAAAAAAAGAATGCGCTGTTATATTTGTCCAGCAAAGAAGGAAAGGAAATCTGAGCATTTCTGTACTACTTGTGGACAAAATGTCTGCAAGGAACATTCTTCCGAAAAAATAATATGTGAAAATTGTTGGAGTAATCAGCAAAGTTGAAAAGGAAAGTTTTTGAAAAGAAATATTCCTGCACCATGTTTACTACAACTTTTATATAATCGTTATATATATATATAAAGAATTATATAGAATGCATATATTGGGCGTTTTAAGCCGCTGTAATTACTTTTTTTTGTTTTATGCACATAATTATAATGTTTTGAAATATTCACATCTCAAATAAACTTTGAAAAGTATTTCTATTTGAGTTACTCCATGTTATTTGCACACAGGCCTAAAAGGCCCCAGGTATGTGAAAATGTAGATTTCTATGGTTGCGCGTTCTAGGGTTAATATAGCGTGTTCGTGCCTGCACATTGTCGACTCGAATCAACTTTGAATCACTTTACATCCCCGGACGACAGTATGATCCATTGAATCACTCCCTCTGACTCCTATAACTGGTAATTAAATGATTTATCTATATGTGTTTATAAGGTACAATATTTTACACCGCTATTTACTTTTACCCCTGAGGAAGCCACAGCTTGTGTGGCGACATGTGTGGAGTCCTTTCTGCTCATTCTAGTTTTGCCTCATTTGATATGATCCTTGCTATATTTTGCCTTTTTTGGATTTACTTTTATGGCCATTTGTGCTTAGTTCAAGTCTTTGTGCACTGACATGTATAATACTTTAGTGAATGTTATTGATATTGAGGAGTATTTGCTACGATTGCATTATTATTCTGTTACTTTGGCTTTACATACTATTTATATTCTTTTGATCATCATCACTAAATGTCAGCATATATTATATTTCAACTTAGCATATTACCTTTTCTTTGCTAGGTATAGGGCTTAGAGAACCCCATTTAATATATGACTGTTATAAAAGTTTCTTTTGTGACATCAGTGAATATGTATGTAGTTGTTAAAGGTAATGATGTTTTACTGTCTATAATGAATTAAATAAGATATTCTAAGGATGTTTCCAAAAATTTCTTTACTTGGATTTAGATGATTTAGCATAACTGATGAGCATCCAAGCAGTTCTGTACTTCACTGCTCTATCTCATCTTATTGCATCAAGTGGCTTTTGAAACTTCCAATTTCAGCTCATGATCTTATAATAGAGCCCAAATTAGAAAGAGCAGAAACAATTTGTTGATTTTATACAGTAATTGCATTTCCTTTCTATTCTGGTCTGTATAAAAAGATGAATACACATTGACCTTGGAAAATTGGTTTATGTTGATACTTAGCAGACATGGTTATATTAAGATAAAACTGACTACTACATTTACTGTAAATAGCAGCAAACATTTATCATAGAAAATCGAGTTGATTCATTGAATTAGGCTGGTTTTATATAAAATATAGTGTATTGAATTTCTATACACTACATTATATAGATACATTTTGTAAAATTCTGAATGTGCTTTGGACATATGGCTTGGACAGTTACCGCATATTGCAAAGTGCATTTATATACCGTATTTTTTTCGGACTATAAGACGCACCAGACCATAAGACGCACCTAGGTTTTAGAGGAGGAAAATAATAAAAAAAAATGTAAGAAAAAATGTATTCATGATGCACTTTTACGGGGGAGGGGGTCTTCTGCTGACACTGGTATAGGGGAAATATCCCCCAATTCTGACAATATCCCCTATCCTGGTATATATGCCCCCCTTCCTTTTATACGTGGTCCCCATCCCCATCCTGGTATGCCTGGCATCCCTTCATCCTGGTATGCACGGAACCCCTCCATCCTGGTATGCATGGCACCCCTCATCCCTATCCTGGTATGCATGGCACCCCTCATCTCTGTCCTGGTATGCATGGCACCCCTCATCCCTGTCCTGGTATGCATGGCACCCCTAATCCCTATCCTGGTATGCATGGCACCCCTAATCCCTATCTTGGTATGCATGGCATCCCTCATCCTAATCCTGGTATGTATGGCCCCCTCATCTTTACCTTGTTATGAATGCCCCCCTCAGAGTTATCCTGGTATGTATGGCCCCCTCATCTTTATCCTGTTATGTATGGCCCCCTCAGCGTTACCCTGGTATGTATGGTACCCTCATCCTTACCCTGGTATGTATGGCCCTCTAATCCTTACCCTGGTATGCATGGTCCCCCTAATCCCCATCAGACTGCACATAAAAAAATAAACACTCATGCTCACCTTTCTTCTCTCTCCTCCAGCGCTGCGTCCTGTCTGCCTGCACTGATCTCTCCATGTGAGTCGCGCATGGCGTCACTGCCATGCGCGGCTCACAAGGACAGATCAGCTGCCGGAAGTCACTGCTCCCCATGCTGGGACTGTGTGCGCGGGGAGCAGTGACTTCATGCTGCTTAATAGCCGGCACACAGTGTAGCCGCGCTACGGCTCCTGCTACTGCCGGGCTATCGCGTGTGCCCGCTTATTAAAGGGCATGAATATTCACCCCTCTCCACTCCCATGGCCGTGGAGAGAGGTTGAATATTCATGCCCTTTAACAATGGGCACAGGTGATTCCGGCAGCAGCAATGGCCGCGCTGCGGCTATACTGTGTGCTGCTATGAAGGAGTATGAATATTCAGTGCTCCCCAAGCCCCATGGGCGTGGGGAGCAGTGAATATTCATTTTCTTTAGCAGCGGGGACAATGTAAGCTGCAGTGAGCGGCTGCTGCCTCCTGTGCCACGCTCCTCCACTGCTATCGCTCCCCCCACACCCCACATATATATACACACACCCCCCAACATTCGGACTATAAGACGCACCCTCCATTTTCCTCCAAAATTTTGGAGGAAAAAAGTGTGTCTTATAGTCCGAAAAATACGGTACTAATGTTTATTTGTTGTTATGTCATTACGTATAATAATGATGTTTTTACACTGTGTAAAGTGTGTTGTAATGTTCAGATCAAGTAGTAGACTGTAGTGGTTAGTTGCGATTTCTTATAAATTAATGAGAGGAGCAGTCTTAGAAGAGGGCCCCTATGCAAGGACAATATATAGGACCTTTGCAGACCAATAGCTCCTCATAATGCAAAATTTCACCTGCTTTGATGTGGAAATGAGCCCCTTACCTTTTGGACCCCTTTGCAGCTGCCTTCTCTGGTTCATGAAAATTCTTTGGCCACTATGCAGCATGTCTGCCTATGGCTCATGAGAACTCAGCCCAAAGTCCCATGATGGTAGGATATTTTCATGTTCAGCCAGTGTAGAAACACAGAATTGGAAAGTGTTACATTCCCCAAAACATCAGAGGATAGCTAAAAAACAGAAGTCACATTGCTGCTTGAGTAGTCTTGTTGACTCCAGTCCTGTTCTTGTCCTGGTGTTGTGTTAGCTTGGCCTGCTGAGGAGACTCATTGGATATGATACCCATGTCAGGCTAAATGTGACATGCAGAAGTAGTGCTTTGCAGAGTGTGACATGCAGAAATACTGCTGGTGCTTTAAAAGCATCCAGCAACTAGAGGGGTTAACACAGTCACAGGAGAAGGGGAGTGTTTTAACAGAGCCCCAGGGGAATTGTGGGGAAGTTGTTCACTGTCTGGCTGGAGCCGAAGAGAAAGGTGGTGTGTGTTCTGTATCTCACAGAAGGGCCCCTGCAAGTGAAAAGGATTCAAGTCAGGAGTGAAGCTAAGCACAGGTCAGGTAGAGTTCCTGAACTAGCAGGGCAGAGTATTGTCAGGCATAAAGATAAGGACTAGAAGAAATGGTGTCACAGGGATCATCTCTCTCAGAAAAACCCTCCTCCCCTCCTCCATCTCACTGTGCTGTAAAGATTGCTGTTTTCATTAAAAAAGTTGTGCACTACTTTAGACTTCTTGTAAAAACCTTCCGTTGCAGATAATGCCTGTGAGCGGCGCTATCGATGGCCGCTCACAGGCATCACGTAACCCCACGCTGACGTCACGACAAGCGAGGCGTAACTCAGAGCTGGGTTCCTCGCGGTGGCTGCTGGGTTGTGGGCAGAGTTACCCCCTCGTCAAACGCAGCATTCATCGCGCGCTTTCCCAGTGAATGGGGAGAGGCAGAGCGCTGTGGATGCCGGGTGTGATGCGGGGGAGTAACCTCGCCCACACCCTGGCATCCATCGTGGAACCAGGAAGGAAAAGACCCCCGGCTACTGCCAGCACGTGTCGTGACATCAGCGGATGTCAGAGCCGGCTGCAGCTGGGGGTCACGTGATGCCTGTGAATGGCCACTGATAGCGCCACTCACAGGCACTATCTGCAATGGAAGGTATTCTCAAAAAGTCTTAGGGGTCCCGGTGGGATACATTGGGGGGTTATCTAAAGTAGTGGACAACCCCTTTAATATGCCTTTGCATTAGAACTGTGCTGTCCTGTACTACTGGGAAGACTGTGAACTGCTGTGCTGCTAAGGAAATTGTACTGCTTGTCACTGGAGCCTGTTGCTCATAAGACTTAGCTTGCACTGGCTGTGCGGCTTCTTATTAAATGCTACTGTTCTACTGTTTATGAGGACTCTTGTCAATTGTGTCTGTGTTAGAACTCTCCTGTTAGTTTTTTCTATCTTGTGTTTTGCGGTCACGTGACCATCTGCCTTTATGTTCCAGCTCCGCCCTTCTGGCTTTGCTGGACTGCAGTGTTGTTTGACTGTTTTGCTAGCCTGGTGCTTCGGTGCCTATCTCTGTCAGTTTGCTTGGTCCTCTGGGACCTCTAGTACATTTTTGTCAGTTTGTCCTTTGTGTTCTGCAACAACTTTTGTTTAGGAGGTGTCCCATTTTTGTCCCAGTCCTTAGTCCTTTTAGGGAGCCCTCCCTTAATTCTATAGGTCTTCGTTCAGACTAGCCGAGGACTAAGGCGGGTCTGTTCACTAGGAACAGGCAGCCCGCTACATCGTAGGGATTCAGCTTAGTCTTACTGTAGGGACAGATTTCCACTATCTTTCCTTAGTACATGTTGCAGATCATAACAGTAAGTCCAGCCCAAAAAACTAAAAGGAAAGAAATTCGGGGATCAGTATGGTTTCCGTCCAGGATTTGGCTAAACGCTTGCAGGGATTGTCTCTGGAGGTGGCTGAGCTTCTGCAACACGTGATTAACTGTTCTGGAGCGCATTTTGTCGAACCCATGGTAGGACTGCCTGATGTTTTTTATGGTAAACAGCAAGATTTTTTTTCCTTTAAAAATGTTTGTTATATTTTCGTTTGAGACCAAAATCCTCTGGGAATGAATCACAGCGCATTGGTTTTATTATGTCACTTTTGCGCAAAGAACCACAGCGGTGGGCCTTTTCTCTCCAACCTAATGATCCGTGTTTAAGGTCTGTTGAAGAATTTTTTTCTGCTATGGGGCTATTATATGACGATCCTGATCAAATCTCATCTGCTGAATCAGAACTTAGATGTTTGAATCAGGGGTCAGATGATGTTGAAAATTATTGCACACACTTCAGGAGATGGGCCTCTGAAGTTAAATGGAATGATTCTGCGCTGAGATGTTTATTTCTTGCTGGTCTGAGTGAAAGGGTTAAGGATTTGCTAATTGCATGCCCTGCACCTGAGACCAGCAGGAAGCTATGCAGTTAGCTGTTCGTGTGGACAGGAGACTTAGGTCCAGGGTGAATGATGTAAAAACTCCTGTAACGTCAGGTCCTAGTTCCCAGAAAATCTGCTCGGACAGTGGAGAACCAATGGAGGTTGGGGCGATGTCACTCCGCTCTCAAGAAAGAGACCGTAGATTCGTTGAGGGTTTGTGTCTTTATTGTGGTAAAGCTGAACATTTGATTAAGTATTGTGAGCATCGATTAAGTAAAGAAAAAAAAAAGGTCAGTTACGCCCATATAGCTTGTTTATGCTCTGCAGGAGTATTTCTTTCTGGGATTACTACTCTGCAGGGAGATTTGATTGAATTTCAGGCATTTGTGGATTATGGTTCAACACTTAATGTGATTGATAAAGGGTTTTTGGAAAACCTTAAATTGAAATCCAAACCTTTGTCATCACCTATTTCTGTGGATAACACTCCTTTGAAATGTATTACTCACAAAACTGCTGCATTTTCCCTCACTATCAATGGAGTTCAACAAGAAATTTGGACTTGGTTGTTTTGGATAATTTGCCCTCTCCAGTTGTTCTAAGATTGCCTTGGTTAAAACTGCACAATCCTTTATTGGACTGGTCTACTAATGTGATTAAGTCTTGGAGTCCCAAGTGCTATGATAAATGTTGTAATGGTCACATTGCGGCTGTGGAAAAAGGGGAATTACCTGTATACCTGTACCTAATCAAGATTTTTGGAGGTTTTTTTCGGAGGAGGAGTCGCAAGTTTTACCTCCTCATAGGGATTATGATTGCGCCATTGAGTTTGTTCCGGGTGCTACTCTTCCCAAAAGTCGCTTGTTTAATCTGACTATCCCTGAAAGAAAGGCTTTGGAGGAGTACATAGAGACTAGCCTGGCTGCTGGTCACATTAGACCTTCTAAGTAGAGATGAGCGTTGTTCTACTCGAACTGTTCGCCAATCTCAAATTCGAGCTGTTTTGGGCGGTGTTCGAGCCGGTCGGCGAACACGAACAATTTGAGAAAAATTCGGCTGTTCGAGGTTATGTTCGATAACTGTTCGTGCACCAAAATCATAACTGGATTTTTTCTCAGTAATGATGAAAATTAATGTTAATACGCAGTTTGAGTGTACAGCGGGGCGGGGGGAGGGGCAGGGGATGGATCTCTGCAGGAACAATGAAGATCTCCATTTTTTTTTCTCTTTCCCGCATTTGCAGTGGGGAGGTGCAATCTGTCAGCCTATCAGCAGCGCACACACGGAGCGAAGTGCTTTTTTTCACACAAGCAAGGGCATGTGTGATTGGCAGTGTATGTCACATGTCCTTGCCCTATAAGACCAAGCCATTTTCCCCGTCGCCACCATTTTCTCACTGCTGCAGCTGCGTGTTAGACGGCACCGCTGTTGCTGTGTGCGCTATACCTTGTTAATTTCAAGCCAATTTTCGCACAAATATACAGATAGCTTGGGAGTAGGGAATAGTTGTGATTGCAGTCCTTTTAAGGACTAGGTTACAGCATTTCCTACGACTTTTATCAGGCAGGTCTGTGCTCTTAAATAGATAGATTGTGGGAGTAAAGACTAATTGTAATTGGAGTCCTTTTCAGGACTAGGTTACATCAGTTCCTATCAGTTTTTGCCAGGCAGGTCTGTGCCAGTGCTGTGCAAGTTTTTTTCACAGCATTTGGCTGAATCTAGCAAAGCTAATCCTTTTTGGCCTATTGCAGAGTGTGTTAGTCAGTGGAGTAGCCTATCTGTGTTGCAAGATATACCACCTGTGTATAGAATACCAATTTTTTTACTGCACCTAGTGAAGTAAAATCTTTTGGGCATAGCATCATTCTATTAGTCCATCTATACTGACCTCCATCAGGTTGCAAACTGAATATAATTTTTTTCTGCATCTAGCTCTGAAAAAATATTTGGGCTTCTAGCAGTGTGTGGGACTTGGTCTATTAGTCCATCTATACTGACCTCCATCAGGTTGCAAATTAAAAATAATTTTTTTCTTCATTTAGCTCTGAAAAAATATTTGGGCTTCTAGCAGTGTGTGGGACTTGTTCTATTAGTCCTTCTATACTGACCTCCAGCAGGTTGCAAATTGAATATAATTTTTTTCTGCATCTAGCTCTGAAAAAATATTTGGGCTTCTAGCGGTGTGTGGGACTTGGTCTATTAGTCCATCTATACTGACCTCCATCAGGTTGCAAATTAAAAATAATTTTTTTCTGCATCTAGCTCTGAAAAAATATTTGGGCTTCTAGCAGTGTGTGGGACTTGGTCTATTAGTCCATCTATACTGACCTCCATCAGGTTGCAAATTAAAAATAATTTTTTTCTTCATTTATCTCTGAAAAAATATTTGGGCTTCTAGCAGCGTGTGGGACTTGTTCTATTAGTCCATCTATACTGACCTCCATCAGGTTGCAAATTAAAAATAATTTTTTTCTGCATCTAGCTCTGAAAAAATATTTGGGCTTCTAGCAGTGTGTGGGACTTGGTCTATTAGTCCATCTATACTGACCTCCATCAGGTTGCAAATTAAAAATAATTTTTTTCTGCATCTAGCTCTGAAAAAATATTTGGGCTTCTAGCAGTGTGTGGGACTTGGTCTATTAGTCCATCTATACTGACCTCCATCAGGTTGCAAATTGAATAAAAAAATTTTCTGCATCTAGCTCTGAAAAAATATTTGGGCTTCTAGCGGTGTGTGGGACTTGGTCTATTAGTCCATTTATACTGACCTCCATCAGGTTGCAAATTAAAAATAATTTTTTCTGCATCTAGCTCTGAAAAAATATTTGGGCTTCTAGCAGTGTGTGGGACTTGGTCTATTAGTCCATCTATACTGACCTCCATCAGGTTGCAAATTAAAAATAATTTTTTTCTTCATTTAGCTCTGAAAAAATATTTGGGCTTCTAGCAGTGTGTGGGACTTGTTCTATTAGTCCTTCTATACTGACGTCCAGCAGGTTGCAAATTGAATATAATTTTTTTCTGCATCAAGCTCTGAAAAAATATTTGGGCTTCTAGCGGTGTGTGGGACTTGGTCTATTAGTCCATCTATACTGACCTCCATCAGGTTGCAAATTAAAAATAATTTTTTTCTGCATCTAGCTCTGAAAAAATATTTGGGCTTCTAGCGGTGTGTGGGACTTGGTCTATTAGTCCATCTATACTGACCTCCATCAGGTTGCAAATTAAAAATATTTTTTTTCTGCATCTAACCCAGCCAATAGTTTTGGCCTAATACCACAGTTTGGCCACTCAGCTCTGCTCGGTTACCATCCATTGTTTTTTTGTGCAAACAACTCCAGAGTTGTGAATTAGTTAACCACCAAAATGAGTGGAAAAAGGCCTGCTGCTGGTGGAAAGGGGAATAGGCGTGTTGGGAAGGGGAAAAAAGGTTGTGTCCGTGGGGTAGGTGCAGAAGAAAGACCATCTTCCAGCCAAACTAAAATGTCTACTTCTTTTAGCGGACAATGTGATAAGATCCCTTTCTTACGGCCACGCCAATCGCTACAAATTCCAGATGAGGCACAAAAACAGCAGGTGCTTCAACGGATATCAAGTGCTCCTTTAAGTGGGCTCTCCTTCACATCAACTTCAACATCACAAATACTCCAGTCCTCAAAGGTGTCACCCAAATCGCACTTGCTTCCTCACAGCTCCCAAATCTCCAGCTGCCCGTCTGAGTATGAGGTAGAACAGATGGTTGAGTCTGCAGAGCTGTTTACTCATACTATAGCCTGGGAATCAGAGGTCGACTCCAGCGCTTCTGTGAATCCAGACGAGGAAATGATCTGCACTGATGCCCAGAATCTTTATGAGTCGGATCCAGGACCAGACGCAGAAGGTTCTGACCATAATGTAGACCCTCATTCCCAAACTGTAACTCCTGTTGGTGGAGACAATGAGGAAGACGATGATAAGACTCAAATACCTGATTGGAGCGACAACTTTAGTTTTTTGTCAGGGCAGGAACAGGTTGGCTCTGAGGACGACGGGTGTGATAACGCACAGGGTGATGATGATGAGGTCGGAGATCCCACTTACTGTCAACCCACAGTCAGCCAAGAGATGAGGTCAGCAGAGGAGGTGGAGGAAGATGCTAGTGACGACGAGGTCAGGTTGCGCCTTCCTGGACAGAGACGTAGTACTGGAAGCACGTCAACAACTGCATCCTCAAACACAACTCTGCCTCTCACCACAAGTCGTGGTGGCTCTTCAGGTCGCATGGGTGCTAAGCCTTGCATAGCCTGGGCATTTTTTCAGATCGATAAAGATGACCCAACTCGTGTTATCTGTAACATTTGTCAGCAAAAGCTAAGTAGAGGCCAAAAAATACATAGTTTGAGTACTTCATGCATGAACCGGCACATGGACATGAAGCATAAGTTGCAGTGGGAAGCTCAGTGTGCTACAATGCGGTCTAGCCGGCCGGGCCAACCACCGTCTGCCATATCTTGTGCATCCGCGGCCTCTTCATCCTCTGTGACTGGGGGGACAGCAGTCACACCTGTTTTGGGGCGCAGACCTGCCACCTCTTTACCCGCAACAGCCAGCGTGATTGGCAGGTCATCATTTTCTTTGGAGGTGGTAACACCAGCTGGTCTTGAGCGCTGTCCGACATCGATAGCACCACCTTTGGATCAAGGCAACCTAACATGTCCGCCTGCATCTTCCTCACAGACCGGCAGTTTGCCGGGGACACCCTTATCAACCCCGTCTAAGCACAATAGCCAGCCCTCGGTCCCTCAGATGTGGACAAGTAAAAGACCATTTCCTCCTAGCCATGAGAAAGCTAAGAGGTTGAATTTCACCATCTGCAAGCTCTTGGCTACAGAAATGCTGCCTTTCCGCCTGGTGGACACAGAGGATTTTCGAGACCTTATGTCCGTCGCAGTGCCCCAGTACCAGATGCCCAGTCGGCACTACTTCTCAAAGAAAGGTGTGCCTGCGCTCCACCAGCATGTCGCACACAACATCACCGCTTCTTTGAGAAACTCTGTGTGTGACAGGGTGCATTTCACCACAGACACTTGGACGAGTAGGCATGGACAGGGGCGTTACATGTCGCTGACTGGGCACTGGGTAACTATGGTGACAGCAGGACAAGGGGCTGCTGTCCAAGTCTTGCCGTCCCCACGAGTTGTGCGTCAATCCTCTTTATGTCATTTTTCCTCCACTGCTTCTGCCTCCTCAACCTCCTCTCGGTCTTCCACCTGCACCCAAAGCCTGTCTGGTCATGCCACAAGCTTTCTAACTGCGCAGAAGGGATCCTGCACACCTCCTTACTATGCTGGCAGTAGGGCTCAACGTCATCAGGCGGTTTTTACATTGAAATGTCTGGGAAATGTGAGTCACACAGCTGAGGAGTTGTGGTCAGCTCTGGAGAACCAATTTCATGAATGGTTGTCTCCACTGGACCTGAATCCAGGGAAGGCCGTGTGCGACAATGCTGCAAACCTGGGTGCGGCCCTTCGCCGGGGCAATGTCACACACGTGCCTTGTATGGCTCACGTGTTGAACCTGGTTGTCCAGCAATTTTTAGCCCACTATCCCAGACTAGATGGCCTTCTGCAGAGGGCACGGTCGCTGTGTGCTCACTTCCGCCGTTCGCATCCCGCAGCTCAGCGACTTACATCTCTACAGAAGTCGTTGGGCCTGCCACTTCACCGGCTAAAATGCGATGTGCCTACCCGGTGGAATTCAACTCTGCACATGTTGCAGCGACTGTGGCAGCACCGACAAGCCCTGGTGCAATACGTTCTGACGTATAGCCTGGGCCAACGAGATTCAGAGGTGGGGCAAATCACGCTGGAGGAGTGGTCTCAGATCAGGGACCTATGCACCCTTCTGCACAGTTTTGAAATGGCGACGAAGATGTTTAGTGCTGACGATGCCATTATCAGCATGACTATTCCGGTGATTTACATGCTGGAGCACATGTTAAACAGAATTCGGAGTCAGGTGGTGGCACAAGAGGAGGTGGAGGAAGTAGAGGAGGAGGAGTTGTATGCGGAAGGGCTAACATCTGCAAGGTCCAGACGGTCGGCAGCACCAGGGCGGCAGGCATGTGAGGGTGGGGGAGATGATTTTACCAGGGCGCATGGTAGCAGCCAAACTAGTGAGGAAGGTGCAGGAGCCCAGGAAGAAGTGGAGGACGAACTGATGGAAGACTCATCAGATGAGGGAGACCTTGATCACATTTCTGTTGTGCGAGGTTGGGGGGAGAGGACAGAGGAAGGAAGCATGATTGTTACCTCGCCACCAACACAACAGGGACTTGGTGCTCCTGGATGCGCAACACACATGAGTGCCTTCTTGCTGCACTACCTGCAACATGACCCTCGAATTGTGAGAATTAGAAATAATTCTGACTACTGGGTTGCCACACTGTTAGATCCCCGGTACAAAAGTAAATTTGCAGAAATTATTCCTGCCATAGAAAGGGATGCACGCATGCAGGAGTATCAGCAGAGACTGTTGCAGAACCTTACATGTGCTTTTCCACAAAATACCAGTGGTGCACGTAGTGAATCTCACAGTTCCAACTTGCCAACCGTGGGACCGTCAAGTGTTCAGCAATCAAACCGTAACAGAACCACAGTATCTGCTGGTAACATCAATTTTGCGGAATCATTTCACCACTTTTTTAGCCCATCCTTTGCAAGGCCACAGGAGACAAGAAGTCTGACACATAGTCAACACCTAGAGACGATGGTACAGGAGTATCTCCAAGTAAACATTGAAGCCACGACTGTGTCACTGGACCCTTGCTCTTTTTGGGCTTCCAATCTGGATAAATGGCCGGAGCTAGCCACTTACGCCTTGGAGATCTTGTCATGCCCCGCAGCCAGCGTTCTGTCTGAACGTGTGTTCAGCGCTGCTGGTGGTGTGCTGACAGATAAGCGCACGCGGCTCTCCACTGATAATGTAGACAGACTCACGTTCATAAAGATGAACAAATCATGGATCCGAAACGACTTTTCTACCCCTGTGTCATCCTGGGGAGAGTAAAAGCTTGATGATTGGTTAAAATCACCCTACCAACCGTTTTAAGCTTTCAAATTACTAATCATGTTTATCTGTATCTTGACTGGAAAATAATTTGGGCTTTGTAGCAGTGTGCAGCACTGATCCTATTAGGCCATCTATAATAAGCTTCACCAGATTTAAAATTAAAAATAATTTTTAGCTGCATCTAGCCCGGAAAATAATTTTGGGGCTCCGAGATGCGCAAGACACATAAGTGCCTTCTTGCTGCACTACCTGCAGCATGACCCTCATATTGTCAGAATTCGAAGCAATCATGACTACTGGGTTGCCACACTCTTAGATCCCCCAAACTTTTCGATCAACCTTTTCATTTTAATAAAGACCAAAAAAATGGTCATTTTTGAAATTATAAGCATTAGCAGGTTGTTAGAAACTGAAATCAAACAGTTTTCAACTCAAAACTTTATTCTAGGTGATGTTACATTTTCACATAGGACCCCTTGTTCGAAAGGAGCTTCTGAACTCTCTCGTCCATTGAATTTGTCAGGTTTTGGATGGTTTCTGCTTCAATTGTTTTGCATGAGGACAGAATACCCTCCCAGAGCTGTTGCTTAGATGTGAACTGCCTCCCGCCATCATAGACACTCCTTTTAATGATGCTCCAAAGGTTCTGAATGGGGTAGAGGTCAGGGGAGCATGGGGGTCACACCATAAGTTTGTCCCCTTTTATGCCCATATCAGCCAGAGATGCAGATGTTTTATGTGCAGCATGAGATGGTGCATTATCATGCAGAAAAATGATCTTGCTGTGAAATACACGGTTCTTCTTCTTGAACCATGGCAGGAAGTGCTGTTTGAGAAAATCCACATACATTATGGAGTTCATCTTTAGCGCCTTCAGGGATCCTAAAGGGGCCGACAATCTCTCTCCCCATGATTCCAGCCCAAAACATTACTCCACCTCCTCCTTGTTGGCGCTGTAGCCGTGTTTGCGTGGGGTGTCCATCAACCAGCCATCCTCCACTCCATTCATCTGGACCATCGAGCGCTGCACGGCACTCATCCGTGAACAAAACAGTTTTGAAATCAGTCTTCATGTAATGTTTGGCCCACTGGAGCCGTTTCTGCTTGTGTGAAGTGGATAGAGGAAGTCGACAGGATGGCGTATGCACAGCTGCAAACCTCTGAAGGACCCTGCATCTTGTTGTTCGGGGGACGTTGGAGGCACAAGCAGCTTCAAAAACTTGTCTGCTGCTATGACAAGGCTTTTTTGCCGCTGCTGTTTCAACCTGACGTAATTGCCTGTAGGAAAGAGTCCTCAATTTGCCCTTATCAGCACGCACACGTGTGTACTGTGAATCAGCTACATACTTCTTGATTGCCAAGACACTTCATCCTGATCATCGCGCAATGTTGATTGTAGTCATGCCTTGACCTAAACACTCCACAATTTGTTGCTTCTCAGCAGCCGACACATCCTTTTTCTTTCCCATTTTGGCAGAAAATGTAGGCTGCTTAATAATGTGAGAGAGCCTTCTTAAGTAGTCTTGCCTTTCATTGGACACACCTGCCAAACTAATTAGCACAGGTGTCTGCAATTGCTTACAGTGATATAAAGAGCCCTGACACACATCACCATCAATGAGTTTAACTGACAAACAAACAAATTCTTCCCTTATCACTCCTAAACACTTTTTGCATAATAATTTGGAACGCGGTGTACATGTGCTTTTCCACAAAACACCAGTGGTTCACGTAGTGAATCTTACAGTTCTAACTTGCCAACCGTGGTCTGTATGGAATTGTTCAATAAAGGGCCCAAAATTAAGATAACATAGATGGGAGAGGTCTCTATGAATAGGAATTCCTAAGTATTTGATACCCTGTGAGGGCCAGGCAAAGGGAAAGTTGGACTGGATGGAATCCTATATGGATTTAGGGAGGGAGACATCGAGGGCCTCAGACTTCGCTGCATTGATTTTAAAATTTTACCATGTAACAAAGTGATCTATTTCAGCCATAACAGCAGGGATGGATATATGTGATTGAGTGATATATACTAGGACATCATCAGCAAATAGAGAGCACTTGTACTCGGTGCCTCCCACCTCAATCCACCTAATATTGGGGTTATGGCGAATTGATGAGAGCAGGTGCTCCGTCACTAGGATGTATAAGAGAGGGGACAGAGGACATCCCTGCCTTGTCCCATTGGTGATTGTGAAAGGTGATGAAAATGTTCTGACGCACCCCCTGGGCCTTGGGACACCCGGAGCCGGACCCTTTTTGGTGGATGCTGGTGGTTGTAGTCTTCGTGGCGGCGATCCGGTTCCGTGGCTCAGGGCGGTCAAATCAGTGGCGGAACTATTTATGTGGTTTTGATGTTTAAATGTCCGACTACGCCACCCGTGGATTGCGGTCAGAGTGAACCGCCGCTACAGGGCAGACCGCTAAGGCTGGTGTTGTGGGTGCAGCAGAGTGTAGCATAACTCCCCACGGGAGGAGTATAGCCTCAGGGCAGTGTATGCGGAGGATGAGGGTGATGGTGCAGGGCAGCAGCAGTAACGACACGGAGTCAGTGATGCAGTTCAGGGCCTTTACTCACAGTTCTTATTATCCAGACCACGTCTGCAGGTAACGGCTGCCCACGTCGTACTGTGCTCACCAGGTGAGGGGCTCAGAAAACTCCCAGATAACTTTGGAGCGCTTCACAGGACCCCCTTTGTGTGTCCTTTGTCTGGCCTTTCTTACCAACACTTCTGTCCGGCTGCCTCGGGCCTCCTCTTGGTAAACTTGGCGCCAGTTTCCCTGACCCTATGTGGTGCCTTCCTAGCGGGTGGAGCAAGGGGCTGCGCCACATAAAATGTCAGAGCCTCCGGTTTCTAGCTGAGGGTCGTTTCCTGCCTCCACTAGTTCGGGGACCGGTCTCCCCCTTTGGCCTGACCCCTCCACGCAGGTGGATTCGGGCGTGCGGTGGCGACTCGCCCGTCCGCACCCCTGGGATCCCTTCATTCCTCGTTCCTGGAGCCTTCTCCGCTCCTCTTCCTTCCTTCTCCCTCTTGCAGGCCTGGGCCTCTGTTACTAGGCCCGCCTCCGGAGCAGAGCTCATGCAGAGCCCCTGCTCCCTGCCACTTCTGCTCAGACTTCTCTGCACTGAACTAAGATGGTGCCCACCTTTTATACTCCCTTCTCAATGCACCCAGGAACTGCTTCCTCCCTGCTCCTGCACTGCAGGGTTCCCCTTCCTCAGTGTTCCCTCCCCCCACTCCAGCCAGGGACAGGGACTGTCGTGCCCATCTCAGGGGCATATTGGTCGCCCTGCCCCACGGCAATGTGGTGTAATGCATGCAGGTGTCGGGTCCTGATCCACACTCCATCCTTATCTGAGAGTGAGATATCACACCTCTGGGTGAGGTGCAATACGTCTGTAGCAACCGAGCCCTCGGTGCTACAGTTCCATTTATCTTCAGCCTAGGTGACGTATTGTGATACAGGGCCGTGATTTTGGCTATAAAAGGGTCCCCTAGACCCCTACCCCAAGCTTTTTAAGAGAATCATATATGGCGTGCCAGGAGACTCTATGGAATGCTTTCTCAGCATCCAACGAGAGTATCTACTTACAAATTTTTAACTGCATCTAGCCCAGGAAATACTTTGTGCCTAGTAGCAGTGTCTGCTAGTCAGCGGATTATCCCGGCTGTTAAGCAAGCTACACCACCTGTAGTTTGGACACTTAATTTTTTCAAAGGAAATGCTTCGGGACCACGGGATACTTAGTGAAGAGCATCAGGAGGCACCCCAAGGCATAGGGGCTGGGACTGGCACTAGGATGCCTTGCGGTGGACAGCCGAGCTCGATCCTTATAAAAGCTTTTTAACTGCAGCAGCTTTAGTGGACGCTACTGGAGCTGGAATTACGCGGCTGCTGGCATGAGACTTGCCCTCCAATAGATCCTTGTAAATGGATTTAAAGTGTATTCATTCAAATTAGAGGGACAATTTAAATTAAAAAGCTTAGAGCTGCCTCCACCACAGGGGGGCTCTCTCGACCCACCAGCGGACAGGCACCAGTATTGGGAGAGGGGGGCTGGCCGTCAGGGTTCACCGCGGCTCTGGCACAAACCCGGCGACACGGAGGTGGCACGGGCAGGAGCGGACTGGCCGTCTCGGCTTCTCACTTTTTGGATTTTAGAAGGGCATGACATGCCTATATCTGTGTCTCCCCCTCCTTTTACTCCTCCACCTCTTTTCTTTTCGCATGACTATATGTACTTGTCACTTTTCCATGTGTTAGTTGTGTCTTCTGAGCAGTTTGTCAGCTTTTGGACACCTTTGAAGGTGTTTTCTATGTGTTTCTATGTGTTTTTGTTTGCCTGCCATTGGTTTTAACGGTGTTCGAAGGTGTTCGACGAACAGTTCGACGAACACACGGGTGTTCGACGAACCGAACCGAACTCGAACACTACGGGGGTGGCTCAACACTACTTCTAAGTCGCCTGTGGCACTTGGATTCTTCTTTGTTAAAAAAAGGATGGCGGTTTACGTCCATGTCTGGATTTTCGTGAAATTAATAAGATTACTGTACGCAATTGCTACCCATTGCCGTTAATTCCTGACTTGTTTAACCAGTTAGTGGGAGCCAAGTGGTTCTCCAAAATTGATCTCTGGGGAGCATAAAATTTGTTACGAGTGAAGGAGGGTGATGAATGGAAAACTGCTTTTAACACTCCGGTAGGTCATTTTGAGAATCTGGTGATACCTTTTGGTCTTACCAATGCACCTGCATTTTTTCAGAACCTTACTAATGACATCCTGAGACTTTTGATTGGTAAGAATGTGGTTGTGTATTTGGATGACATTTTGATTTATTCGCCAGATCTGGAGTCCCATTGGCAGAGTGTACGTGAAGTTTTGCAGTTATTGAGTGATAATTCACTCTTTGCTAAGCTGGAGAAATGTGAGTTCGCTGTGCAGAAAATTAGTTTTTTGGGCTACATTGTCTCCAGCGAGGGCTTTGAGATGGGCCCTGTGAAGGTTCAGGCTGTGCAGGAATGGCCTAGGTCTATTGGTTTGAAATCCATACAGAGATTTTTGGGTTTTGCCAATTATTACAGGAAATTCATTAAGAATTTTTCTGTAATTGTTAAACCTCTAACCGATCTCACCAGGAAAGGTGCGAATACGGCCCAGTGGACTACTGAGGCCATTGAAGCGTTTGAGTATCTCAAAGAGAGGTTCAGTTCTGCCCCTATCCTTATGCAGCCTGATGAGACCAAGCCTTTTTTGGTCAAGGTCGAATGCTTCATCGGTGGGGGTCGGAGCAGTTTTGTCTCAGGAGTGGAATACATCCTTGTGCCTTCTTTTCGAGGAAACTTTCGGAAACCGAACTGAATTATGATGTTGGAAATTGGGAGTTGCTGGCTATTAAACTTGCGTTTGAACATTGGCGTCATTTTTTGGAAGGCGCTATATTTGCTATTCAGGTTTTCAGAGATCATAAGAATTTGATCTATCTGGATGCTGCCAAGCGCTTGAATGCCCGTCAAGCTAGATGGGCACTTTTTTTTTCTCTGTTTCATTTTTCTGTTACCTATATCCCTGGTACTAAGAATGTTAAAGCCGATGCTTTATCTCACATCTTCTCTCCTCGGTGCCGAGGAGGAGGAGAGCATTTTACAGAAAGGAGTTGTGGTGGTGGCTTTGGACTCCGTTTTGGAGAATGGGATTCTGAAAGCTCAAGATGATGCTCCATCTAACACTCCCCATGGGAGGTTGTTCGTGCCTAGAGCCTTTAGTAGAGATTTGTTTGTGGAGTGTCATGAGTCTCGGTTGGCAGGTCATCCAGGAATTTCGGAAACTAAGAGACCTATAAGTCGCAGTTTTTGGTGGCCTGGATGGCAGAAGGAAGTCATCAAGTGGGTGCATCAGTGTACTGTGTGTGCTAGGTCAAAGGCTTCACATACTCCTGCTGCGGGGTTGCTTTGCCCTCTGGAAGTTCCTAGTGCGCCTTGGACACATCTCAGAATGGATTTTATTACTGATCTTCCTGTGTCCGAGGGTTTTACTGTCATCTGGGTGGTCGTGGACCGTTTTAGTAAGATGTGTTACTTGGTTCCATTCATTAAGTTGCCCTGCGCCAAGACACTCGCTAAGGTGTTTGTTAAGGAGATTGTCAAACTCCATGGCGTTCCCACAGATGTTGTTTCTGATAGAGGACCTCAGTTTGTGGCTTGCTTTTAGCGTGCTTTCTGTGACAGGTTGGGAGTCCATTTGTCATTTTCGTCTGGTTATCATCCTGAGTCTAATGGACAGACTGAAAGAAAGAACCAGGATGTTGAACAGTTTTTGCATTGTTTTGTGGCAGACAATCAAGAGGTGTGGTCTGAGTTTCTGCCTCTCGCAGAATTTGCTCTTAACAATCATACATCCTCCTCTGCTGGGTGTTCTCCTTTTTTTGGTTGTACTGGGAGACATCCATCTTTTGGTTCGTTCTCCAAATTAGGATCGGCGGTGCCGGAGGAGGAGAATTTTTCTGGTGATTTGGAGAGAGTTTGGACTAATGTACGTTGCAACCTTCAAGAGGCTAACAAGAAGTCCAAGAAGTATTTTGACAGGAAACGTAAAGAGGTTTTGTTTACTGAAGGTGACATGGCTTGGTTGTCCTCGAAGAACCTGCGGTTGAGGATTCCCTCTAAAAAACTGGGTGCTAAGTTTGTGGGTCCATTTAAAGTGCTTCAGGTTGTTAACCCGTCTGGTGTTAGGTTAGATGTCCCTACTTCCTGGAAGATTAATCCTGTGTTTCATGTTTCCTTGTTGAAAAAGGCTGACGTATCTGATAGGGATGCCACTGTCACAGTTCCTCCTGTGGTGGAAGACGGTGAATTTGAAATTTCGCGTATCTTGAATTCTAGATGGCATAGAGGGAGATTGCAGTATCTTGTCTCCTGGAAGGGTTTCGGTCCCGAAGACAACTCCTGGGTAAGGACGGATGATGTCTCTGCTTCTAGGCTTGTTGAAGCTTTCCACAGGAGGTTTCCGGATAGGCCTGGGCCTGGAGGTTCCGGAGGATCCTCATAAAAGAGGGGGTACTGTTAGAACCCTCCTGTTAGTTTTTTCTATCTTGTGTTTTGCGGTCACTTGACCATCTGCCTTTATATTCCAGCTCCGCCCTTCTGGCTTTGCTGGACTGCAGTGTTGTTTGACTGTTTTGCTAGCCTGGTGCTTCGGTGCCTATCTCTGTCAGTTCGCTTGGTCCTCTGGGACCTCTAGTACATTTTTGTCAGTTTGTCTTTTGTGTGCTGCAACAACTTCTGTTTACGAGGTGTCCCATTTTGTCCCAGTCCTTAGTCCTTTTAGGGATCCCTCCCTTAATTCTATAGGTCTTCGTTCAGACTAGCCGAGGACTAAGGCAGGTCTGTTCACTAGGAACAGGCAGCCCGCTACATCGTAGAGATTCAGCTTAGTCTTACTGTAGGGTCAGCCTTCCCCTATCTTTCCTTAGTACATGTTGCAGATCATAACAGTCTGGTCAGCAAGTGAAACAACCTATGTGTCTGTGCCTGAGGGTCAATACCCCTGTGTGCCTGAGAGAAGCTGCAGCACATGGTCTATGGTCACCCTGAGTAATGGTTCCCCCAGGATTCCAAAGAATTAATGTAACCTGTCTCATCCCTATCTGAACCTAGCGGTGTGCATGCAACATTGGTGGCCCGTATGGGGAATCCTGAGCCGCAATTAGCGTGCAAGTTGAGAAGAGGAGAAGTGTCTGGAAAAACACAGCAGCACCCCACCTCAACTCAGCTCTGCTACACCAGTTAAAGGGGACCAGTCCTAAAGAAAAACTCACTAGCAGCAATGGATGTGGAAATACAGATGGACAGAATTAGTGAGTTGCTTCTTCAGTTAACCTGTGAAGAATTGAGAACAGTATCAGAACATATAAAAATGTCAGTAGAACAGATTTCCAAAGCATACAACCGCAGGCAACTGTTAGCTGCCATTAATGCAAAAATGGATGAGCTGGGGGAAAAAGAAGCTGAAGACATCATGGGGACACTCCTCCAGGAACTAGCACAGTTTCTAATCAGGTTGAAGTTGGAGGATGGAGGGGCGGCACCAATTACCAAAAGCGAGAATCTCCTTCCACAGACTGAACTACAGGAATTGAAAGAACAATTCAAAGCCCTAACAACAGCCCTGCAGGAATCAACCGAAACCTCTGAACGGGTGATAGACTCAGACAGGACCTTTAACCTGCTCAGGTTAGATAAATTAGGGAGACAGTCATCTGTAACACCTCAAATCACCATAAGGAAAGAATTCAAGATCCTGGGACAGATTGGAGAGTGTGAACAGAAAGAGAAACTATCTTATATGAACTTGTTGCACCAGATCGATGCAGGCTTTCAGAAAGGCTACCAGCCAGACGAGATCATTGACGGGGGGGTGAAAGCGATCAGCCCAGGACTGAACCTACGTAGTATGCTAGAAATTAAAAGTCAATTGACCTTGCAACAGCTAAAGATGATTTTAAAAGGGCACTATAAAGAAGAGAGTACGTCAGAATTGTTCCACCGACTCATTAACCTCTCATGATGGTTTGATTCTGGACTAGTGCAGAAGAAGTTCTTGAGATCATTGGGAACGGGATTAATCAGCAAAGATATCCGGTTGCAGCTGAAATAGTACCTAGAAGATCCTGGCATTTTGGACAAAGTCCTAATTGAAAAAATGAATGAGGCTGCTAGTTTGGAGTCAGAGAGTGAACAGAAGTTAAAGAAAGGCTCTGCTCCTAAAATCACCAAAATGAGTCAGCTGAAGTTGAAAACCCCCAGAGGCCAGTTCGAAGATCATCATAGAGACCCTCCAGTGCCACCTCCGAGAGGGAACCTTAAATCCAGAGTAAAAGAGAGGCCTGACAGTGCTGACTGGGAGGAAGTAATAGGAGAACTGCGAGCCGAGTTGATTGAAGTGAAAAAGTTGATTCGTTCCAGACCAGAACCTGTATATCTCAGACCCAGGAGTGGGTTCCAAAACAGAAGATATCCGGCTTGTGAAGCATGCCATTCATCAAATCCGAGTACGTTATGTGTCCACTGTCTAAGATGTGGTGAAGAAGGACATTATGCCAAGGAGTGCATGGAATGGTTATGGTCGTTTGGGTTAAAAGACAGGAGGTTGCCAGTGCAGGGCGACTGGTAACCTTGGCACGGAGGAGGACCCAGAAGCAAGTCCAAATTTCACCAAACCCCAGAACGGAGCATGAGGTAAAATGGCTGCATCAGTACTATCCCCAAGTGTGTTCCCGTCTACAACAGCTGCAAGGGAGGCATGGGCATCAGTTACTTAATGCCCAGTGTGGAGGTCAAACGATGTACTCCTGGGAAGAGGATTCCTTGGTCAGTATAGATAGCCTCATCAGCCTAATCGGTGAAAGGTGCTTTATACAGTGCCAGCTAGATGGACTCATAGTAAAAGCACCTTGGGACACAGGAGCCCAAGAGAGCTTTTTAAATGAAGAATCGAGAAGGCGTTACCTACCACACACTTGCCTTCGATCACTAAAAGAACTCTTGGGACCAGTGGAACTCCACGGCAAAGCCGTCAACCAGACCAAAATCCCTTTCATAGGCTGGGTGGAAGTGATTTTCCAACTCAGGGCCACAAAGAACAGCAACACCATTGAGCTTTTAGTACCTTTTCTTGTGACCAGTGATCAGAACGTGGCAGAGGATCCTATCCTGGGTTATAATGTAATCAGTGAGGCCATCACGAAACACAAGGCAGGGGCATTGGTGGTGTATGCAATCGCCACATCGCTCGCCATACCCAACGCCGTGGTGAAAAACGTGATTCATAGAGTAAAGAAAGTACAGAATACAATGGACCTAAAAGAAGTCAAGGTAGGCTTGAGCCCAACCATCATCCCTGCAAACCCAATGGTGGGGGTGAGGTGTGGAGTCCGGGTAGAACCGGGAAGAAAAGACTCCTCAGAACTTCCGGAAAGTCTAATTCAAGGTGAGACTGTGCTTACGATTCCTACTGGTGGTTTTGCTCGAGTGACAATACCGGTGATGAATACTACGAAACACAAAATTAGACTGGATCCAAAGACTGTGTTAGGTCATATTGAAACCGTTAAAACGGTATATCCAGCCAGTGTGAGACCCGCCCAGAGGTCTACCGTGAATTCAGTCTCCCCACCAAGGAACAGGAGTTGCCCAGGGGAAGAAATTGCACGACCCACCTCGGAGTCCTGGGATCCCCCAGTACCCCTGGAACACTTGTGTGCTGAAGATCGATCGGTAGCAAAACAGATGCTGAGAGAAGAGTGTCATGCATTCTCCAAAGATGACTGTGATATAAGCTATATACCATCATTGCAGTTGAAAATCAATTTGAAAGGCACGACCCCAGTAACCAGAAGTTACATGTCTGTTCCGAAACCATTACATCTTGAAATGAAAGAGTATTTACGAGACCTAATCAACAGAGGTTGGGTCCAAAAGTCGAAGTTGTCTTATTCCTCTCCTATTGTCTGTGTTAGGAAGAAGGAAGGTATGTTGAGACTCTTGTGATTACCGGGAACTAAACCAAAAGTCAGTACTGATTGACACCCGATACCAAACATCCAATATATGCTTCATAGCCTATCCGGAAGCACCTAGTTCTTTGTCCTCGATCAGGGTAAGGCATACCAATAGGGTTTGTCGAAGAGTCCAGTAGACCCTTGACGGCATTCATAACACCGTGGGGATTATATGAGTGGATATACAGTACAGACCAAAAGTTTGGACACACCTTCTCATTTAAAGATTTTTCTGTATTTTCATGACTATGAAAATTGTACATTCACACTGAAGGCATCAAAACTATGAATTAACACATGTGGAATTATTTAGTTAATAGTGATGAGCGAGCATGCTCGCCACGGCTCGGTACTCGCCCGAGCATCTCAGTACTCGAGATGCTCGGAGCTCGTTGAGTACTTTCGAGATGCTCAGGCGGGAGCTCAGGTCCCCGTCCTGCATGTCTGGCACTATTTAGAGCACCAATCATGCAGGGATTGTCTGCCACTCACTGTAATGCCGCAGCCATGGTGGTTGTGGCATTACAGTGATTGCCCAAATCAATGGGAACAGTGCTCACAGTGAAACATGAAAAGCCGGCAATTCATCAGCGGCATACACCGGTACCCGACAATTTAGAACAGAAAGAACAGAGCATCACACATAGATTAGATAGATAGAAACATGTCAGCCACATATATAATAAGTACAGTGATAGTGTTGGTTACTGTACTTGTCATTTAGTGTTAAAATAAAGGATTTATTAAAAAAAAATAATAGTGTTTTCATGAACCCGTCTCTTTAAAAAAGCCGGCCGGCAATTCATCATCGGTACCCAACAATTTAGAACAGAAAGAATAGAGCATCACACATAGATTAGATAGATAGAAACATGTCAGTCACATATATAATAAGTACAGTGACAGTGTTGGTTACTGTACTTGTCATTTAGTGTTAAAATAAAGGATTTATTAAAACAAAAATTGGCGTGGGATTCCCTGTAATTTTAGTCTCTAGCAGAGGTTAAGCAGATGGCTGGGGCAGATGTTTGAAGCCTGGGAAGGGGATAATACCAACGGAGCTTCCCAGGCTACAAATATCAGCCCCCAGCTGAATACCTAGCCTTTACTAGCTAATAAAATGGGGGACCCAAAAAAAATGACTTGGGGTCCCCCCTATTTTAATAGCTAGCAAAGGCTAGGCAGACAGCTGGGGGCTGATATTAATACCCCAGGAAGGGTGCCATGAATATTGTCCCCCTCCCAGGCTAGAAACACTAGCCGTCAGCCACCCCAGAAATGGCGCATCCATAGGATGTGCCAATTCTGGCACTTAGCCTCGCTCTTCCCACTGCCCTGTAGCGGTGGCAGAGGGGTAATAGGGTTGGGGTTGATGTCAGCTTATAACGCCAGCTGACATCAAGCCCAGGTTAGTAATGGAGAGGCGTCTATAAGACACCCCCATTACTAACCCCATAGTCAAAGTTAAAAAAAACACAAACACCCAGAATAAAGTCCTTTAATTGAAATAAAGACACATTCCTTTAATGTTCTAAATTAAACCCTAATTACCGTATCGCCCATTCTAGCTGAAGCCTACAATCTCCTGCAATAAAAATAAAATAATAAACCAACCTCATCCTTACCTTTTCATGGTTCTCAGGACACCATCAGCTCTGCTACATTGACATGACAGGCTGGAGCGCAGCAGAACGCTGCCATCCAGCTTGCCATGCCGCAGACACTGAGGAGCTCCTCAGTGAAGCTCCTCAGTGTCTGGCTGTGACGGCATCCAGATGAGCCGAGTTTATGTCCAATGAACTCAGCTCACCTCATGCATGTCACTGACAGCGTGGGAGAATTCTCCTGCGCTCACCGCTTGAGCAGGAGAATTCTCCCACGCTGGGATGGCATTGAGATGACAGGCTGGATCGCAGCAGAGCGCTGCCAAGAGTGTGCAAAGAAGTCATCAAAGCAAAAGGTGGCTACTTTGAATAACCTAGAATATAAGACATATTTTCAGTTGTTTCACACTTTTTTGCTAAGTATATAATTCCACATGTGTTAAATCATAGTTTTGATGCCTTCAGTGTGAATGTACAATTTTCATAGTCATTAAAAATAAAGAAAAATCTTTAAATGAGAAGGTGTGTCCAAACTTTTGGTCTGTACTGTACATACCGTTTGGGCTCAGTTCAGCTCCAGCAGAATTCCAGAGGAGCATGGAGACATGTTTAGAAGGACTGAGGAGCGATATCTGTGAGCCGTACTTCGATGACAATGTGGTACACAGCAAAACCTTCCAGGAGCATGTTGAACACGTGAGGATCGTATTACAACGGTATCAACAACACGGATTTAAGTTGACCCCAAAGAAGTGTGAAGTGTTCAAAGACAAAAGTGCGATTTCTAGGGAAAATTGTGTCTGGAGAAGGATATACCATGGACCCAGCAGAAATCGCTTCTGTACTGGCCTTAAAAGACAAGCGTCCCTCTACTGTCGGGAAGTTGAGGAAGTTCTTGGGAATCCTCTCCTACTATCGCACTTACGTTCTTCTCCAGGATTGCCCCCCCACTATACCTCCTCTTGGGTGGGACGACAGAGACAACAACACCCACGGAGAAATAGAAGAATACAGGTAGGACCGGGCTTAAAAGAAACAACGCTGTTTTGTCCCAACAGCCCATTCTCTGGACAGTAGACCTCCTGGAGGTATTGGAAGAACTAGTAGACTACCTGGTAAAACCACCCATCCTGGGATATCCTGATTTCAATTTACCATTTGTTCTTCATTGTGAGACTCTTCTCAAGTTGGACTGGGAGCTGCCCTGTATCAGCATAAAGATGGAGAAATGAGAGTCATCGTCTACGGTTCTAGAACGTTGACAGACGCCGAGAAGAATTACCATCTACATTTGGGAAAATTGAGGTTCCTGGCATTGAAGTGGGCTATCTGTGAACAATTTAGATATTATCTCTACTACAGCAAAGAGTTTGAGGTATACACTAACAACAACCTTTTGACCTATGTACTTACTACAGCCAAACTGAATGCAACGGGTCAGAGATGGGTCGCTGAACTAGCTGACTTCAATTTCAGTATCAAGTACAGGCCAGGAAAATGCAATGCGGATGCTGATGGATTGTCGAGAATGCCACTAGAGCCTGAGGAGTTCATGCAAGAATGCTCGAAGAAAGTCAGTCTGGAAGCAATTGAGAGCACTACTCAAGCAGCAAAAGCTTATCAGGAGGAAGACACACTATTGTGGTGTCCGTTGACCACCATAAGAGCGAGAGAACAAGGTCACCCCCTGTCTATTCAACTACTACCAAAAGGAAAAATCCATAGAGCACAATGGGAAGATCACATAATTGGTAGAATACTACTTTATGTGGACAAAAATCGGTTTCCAAGTAAACGGGAGAGAGACAATGAGTCACCAGCAGTATCTGTTTTAATTAAAGAATGGACGAAGCTCTACCTCAGTGAAGACGGTATCCTGTATCATAAAGTAGGACAAAACCGGCAGTTAGTACTACCCAGAGTATTCTGTAGGTTGGTCTTCAAAGAACTCCATGAAAACATGGGACACCTGGGAGTGGAAAGGACAACAAATTTGATCCGTGAACGTTTCTTCTAGCTGTACTTGCAGAGAGATATTGAGAGGTACGTGACCAGGGAGTGTGAGTGTCTGAAAGATAAACGTCCCAACACATCAACCCGGCCACCACCAATAAATCGGGTCGAACAGCAGCAGAGAAGACCTTCAATGATTTTGCTTTGAGGTTTGGGTTTCCTACAAGGTTACACCATGACCAAGGAAGGGAATTTGAGAGCCAGCTCTTTGCCAAGCTAGGAAAGTACTGTAGAATTCAGAGATCCCACACAATGCCCTATCACCCAAAGGGTAATGGACAAGTGGAACGTTTTAACCGGACATTATTGTCGATGTTGTGCACTTTAACAGCTGATGAGAAGAAAGACTGGAAAAGTTATATGTCAAAAGTGGTACATGCCTATACCTGTACAAAGAACGATGCAACGGGTTACTCACCTTTCCTATTTTATGGACGATCGCCAAGACTGTCAATCAACATCATGTTCGATACTCCGGTGTCAGAGACTTGCAGAACGTATCCGGGTATGTTCGGAAATGGAAGGAACAGATGGCAGAGGCATGCAACATAGCGTCCAAAGTGGTTACGCAAAGACAGAGCCGAGTAAGGAGTGCTATGATCGAAAATGTTATGCAGCAGAATTGGCACCGGGAAGCCGGGTGCTAGTCAAGAACGTACATGAGAAAGGTGGTCCAGGAAAACTTCTTTCGTACTGGGAAGACAAGGTGTATGTGGTTGTAAGGAGGAAAGCTGATGACAGCCCAGTGTATGAAATCCGGGAGACAAGAAAACCAGAATAGTCCATTGGAATTTACAACTACCCTGTGATTATCTCCCACCACAACAAGACTTCCCAGAAGTAGACCGTCATCATCCGAGATCGACTAAAGGACCCACCACAGACAGAAGCTCTGGAGGTGGATAGTGACCTTCAAAGTTCAGATGAAGAAGAGCACACCATCGTATTTCACGGACCGGCAAGGAGAGGGATGTACCATCCTCAGGAGAGTGAACTAAGTCCTGAGGCTCCAATGTTTGCACCAAGGAGTACAGATGAAGTCCAATTCAGATCTGATGATTGAACACCGGCCCCTGAAGAGACCGATCGACTCTCAGAAGTACAGGAACTTACAGAGGCAGCTCCAAGAACATTTTAGGAAGCAAGGGAAATGAGTGCGGCGGAAGAAACTTCTGTGACCGAAGAACTCGTGGTCTCTGAGGAACAACCCACCAGGAGGATGTCGACTCGAGAAGTGAGGAGGCCCGTGATGCTGACGTATGAGACACTTGGTGAACCGAGTCAAGTGCCAAGGACTGTCGACTGGAAACAGGTATCTCTGCCTGTGGACCAGGTAAGTCCACTTGAGTGGTATTCACCACCGAGTGGCAGTATGGAAGATGTTGCCTACTGGAAAGACTTGTTTTCATGCTTTGATTTTCCTTAAAAGACTTTGTAGAAGCAAAGAACTGTTAAAGCATAGAGAGAGAGAGCTGGTTGAAGATGTACGAAAAGCTCCAGCTGAAGAGATGCTGATTGTTTTAATTGTGTTAATTGTTTATTTCTTACAGACATCCTACAATAAAAAGGTCATAAGATTAGGTTGTTATCAATGTTTGTGAACCTTATACCAATTTCACAATGCCAATTTGTATATAAAGTTATCCATCTTTCACCACTGCCTCAGAATTGATCAGATTGACCAATTAAGATGAATGTCAAGGACGACATTCAAAAAGGAGGGAAGAGTGTGACAAGCAGAAGTAGTGCTTATGCAGAGTGTGACATGCAAAAGTAGTGCTGGTGCTTTAAAAGCATACAGCAACTAGAGAGGTTAACACAGTCACAGGAGAAGGGGAGTGTTTTAGCAGAGCCCCATGGGGATTGTGGGGAAGTTATTTACTGTCTGGCTGGAGCCGAAGAGAAAGGTGGTGTGTGTGTTTTGTATCTCACAAAAGTGCCCCTGCAAGTGAAAAGGATTAGAGTCAGGAGTGAAGCTAAGCACAGGTCAGGTAAAGTTCCTGAACTAGCAGGGCAGAGTATTGTCTGGAATAAAGATAAGAACTGGAAGAAATGGTGTCACAGGGATCATCTCCCTCAGCAAACCCCCCCCCCCTCTGCCTCCATCTCACTGTGCTGTAAAGAATGATGTGTTCATTAATGTGCATTCGCATTAGAACTGTGCTGTCCTGTACTACTGGGAAGACTGTGAACCGCTGTGCTGCTAAGGAAACTGTACTGTTTGTCAGTGGAGCTTGTTGCTCATAAGACTTAACTTGCACTGGCTGTGCGGCTTCTTATTAAATGCTACTGTTCTGCTGTTTATGAGGACTCTTGTCAAGTGTGTCTGTGCCTGAGAGTCAATACCTGTGTGTGCCTGAGAGAAGCTGCAGCACATGGTCTATAGTCGCCCTGAGTAATGTTTTCCCCAGGATTCCAAAGAATTCATGTAACCTGTCTTGTCCCTATCTGAACCTAGCAGCATGCGTGTAACATAAACTCAAGTCTATGAGTAATTTTCAGAATTTTCTCAAGGTTTTTTGTGTCCAGAAACTTTAGTAAAGTGAATCTCAGGAACTCCTGTTGTAAAACTTCAGACCACCTAGCTGTCCTTATAAGGAAAAGAGAATAAAAGATATACAAGTAAGAGAATAAAAATGGAAGAAAATATTTTATGTTATAATAAACTTATTTATTCTTTTCGAGTTTCCAAAAATAATATTTAATTTGGTTTACTGAAACTTGAAGCCGAATGCCTCTACATGTAATTATGCAAGAAGTAATATCTATAATATAATCGGCCAAGCGTCCCTCTATCTGAAGCCTCTATAGACTGCGCATGCGCAGGTAAGAGGAGTGTATGGCGCAAGAGATCACGGTATGCGTAGACACTGAACGTATACCGCGATCTCCGGCGCCATACTTACATACTTACCTGACCGGGAGGAGCGTTGCCGTGGCGCCTCTCTTCTGGCCTGAGCCCGGGGGCGGAGTGAAGGCGTCGGAAACGGCGCATGCGCATAGTGCTATCCGGCGCCATTTTACTGAAGATACATTTACAGTGTGTCTTCAGCAAAATAGCGCCGGACAGCGCGGTGCTCCGGCGCCGCACTCCTCCCCGGGCCTCCGGCAGAACAGGACACAGCAGCGCTGGAGAACAGGGAAGAAAGGTGAGTATAAGTGTTTATTTTTTTTGGATGTGTGCAGCGTGAAAGGGATGAGGAGTGCCACACATACCAGGATTGGGGAATGAGGGGGTCACACATACCCGGATTGGGGGATGAGGGGGCCACACATACCAGGATTTGGGGATGAGAAGGCCACACATACCAGGATTGGGGGATGAGGGAGCCACACATACCAGGATTGGGGGATGAGGGGTACCATACATACCAGGATTGAGGGATGAGGGGACCATGCATACCAGGATTGAGGGATGAGGGGACCATGCATATCAGGATTGGGGGTGAGGGGACCATGCATACCAGGATTGGGGGATGAGGGGTCCATGCATAACAGGATTGGGGGATGAGGGTACCATACATACCAGGATTGGGGGATGAGGGGTACCATGCATACCAGGATTGGGGGATGAGGGGTACCATACATACTAGGATTGGAGTATGAGGGGGGCCATGCATACCAGGATTGGGGGTGAGGGGACCACACATACCAGAATTGGGGGATGAGGGGTGCCATACATACCAGGATTGGGGATGAGGGGACCATGCATACCAGGATTGGTGTGAGGGACCACACATACCAGGATTGGGGGTGATGGTACCATGAATGCCAGGATTGGGGGATGAGGGGTACCACGCATACCAGGATTGGGGGATGAGGGGTACCACGCATACCAGGATTGGGGGATGAGGGGTACCACGCATACCAGGATTGGGGGATGAGGGGTGCCATGCATACCAGGATTGGGGGATGAGTGGTAGCATGCATACCAGGATTGGGGGATGAGGAGTGCCATGCATACCAGGATAGGGATAAGGGGGCCATACATACCAGGATTGGGGATGAGAAAGCCATGCATACCAGGATGAGGGATTGGGTACCATACATACCAGGATTGGGGGATGAGGGATGCCATACATACCAGGATTGGTATGAGGGGTGCCATGTTTATCAACTTTTGGGATGAGGGGTGCCATGCATACCAGGATTGGGATGAGGGTTGCCATGTATACCAGATTTGAAATGAGAGGTGCCATGCATACCAGGATTGGGGATGGTGGGGTGCCATGCATACCAGGATTGGGGATGAGGGGTGCCATGCATACCAGGATTGGGGGAAGAGGGGTGCCATGCATACCAGGATTGAGGGTGAGGGGTGCCACGCATACCAGGATAGAGATGAGGGCAGCACATAACAGGATGAGGGAACAGGATTGGGGAGCACAAATACCATGCATACCAGGATTGGGGGATGAGGGGTACCATGCATACCAGGATAGGAATCTGGGGGGGCCATGCATACCAGGATTTGGATAAGGTGCCATGCATAACAGGATAGGGATGCGGGGTACCATGTATACCAAGATAGGGATGAGGGGTACCATGCATACCAGGATTGAGGGTGAGGGGTGCCATGCGTACCAGTATTGGGGGTGAGGGGTGCCATGCGTTCCAAGATTGAGGGTGAGGGGTGCCATGCGTACCAGGATTTAGGGTGAGGGGTGCCATGCGGACCAGTATTGGGGGTGAGGGGTGCCATGCGTACCAGGATTGAGGGTGAGGGGTGCCATGCATACCAGGATAGAGATGAGGGCAGCACATAACAGGATGAGGGAACAGGATTGGGGAGCACAAATACCAGGATGGGGGCAGCACAAATACCAGGATGGGTACAGCACAAATACCAGGATGGGGACAGCACAAATACCAGGATGGGGGCAGCACATACCAGCATGGGAGACCATATACCAATAAAAATGCTCGCCACCCGGGCATAGAACGGGCTCAATAGATGGTAAGTAATATAACATCTGTTGGTCTGGTGCCGGTCAGCAACCAAAAAATGTATTTGAAGAACCTGAGTATAAAGGTGCTCTCTAAGGCCATGTTCGCACGTTCAGTATTTGGTCAGTATTTTGCATCAGTATTTGTAAACCAAAATCAGGAGTGGAACAGTCAGAAGAAAAGTATAATAGAAACACGTCACCACTTCTATATTTTTTACCCACTCCTGGTTTTGTCTTACATATACTGAGGTAAAATACTGACCAAATAGTAAACATGTGAACATGGCCTAACTTCAATATCCCACCAATCTCAGTCCAATGATAATTCCTGGGAAGAGGATCCATCAGCATGTCTGTCGTCTGATCCTGATATGTCTGTTTTAGTTAATGCTGTCATATAAAGATGCCAATATTTCATCCACTTTGACTAATTTTCCCCCAAAAATCAATTTTCAGTGAATAAATTTGCACGAAACTGGAAATCTTGTAATTGATTGGAAAGCACAAGTGAGGGAGAGAAGAGAAAAAAAAGAGAGAATCCAACTGTCCATAAGAGCTTACACTTTACAAGCGAGAGAGAGGACCCCATTGACCATAAAAGCTTACACTCTACAGGAGAGAGAGGCCCCAGCTGAATATAAGAGCTTACACTCTACAGTAGAGAGAGGACCCCACTTACCCTAAGATCTTACACTCTTCAGGAGAGAGAGGACCCCACTGACCATAAGAGCTTACATTCCACAGGAGAGAGGACCCCGCTGACCATAAGAGCGTACACTCCACAGGAGAGAGAAACATACCAGGTTACTTTGGAGATTGAAAACGATTCTGATGTCCAAACTGTGCTCCACTGTGAACCACCGATTTGCGATGACTCAGGTACTGACCCTCCCTACACAAGGTATGATAATCCGCTAGATGTCATAGCTGCAGGGCATTATGGTAGGCCCATGCAACAATGAAATATGACATTAACCTGCTCTCTGATGCTCCATTAATCGATCCACTCATCTCTACTTGCATACTTACGGTAATAAAAAAAACTACTTAGGAGCATATTTTTTAGAACTCTGTCATCCCTTGGTTATTCATTTTGGAAATGCATATAAAAAAAAAGAGGTGGACAGTGTTGACAATGTCAGCAGTAATTGGGCAGTTTCCTACTGTGTAGGGACACATCTCATTTATAAGGGGAATGATTGTCAATAAGTCACATGTTTTCAGAAAACATTTAAGAGAACAATTTGGTGAAAATATGCTCCAGAATTATTATTTTAGAAGGAATGACAGTATTTACTAAAACATATAGGACATGAAATATGATAGGTCCTCTTCGAACATGTTTTCCATCAGGTTGGAAATCTGAAAAGCAAATTTCTTTGAGCTTTGATTGAATATAAAAAAAATATTTCACCCTTTAAAAATGTGTTTCTCCTGAGTCTGCAGATTCCAGATGAATGGAATATTTGCATGTTTTTCTGTGTAATATAATGTAAATAAACATCACAATAGAAAACACTGTGATCATTAATTTGCAAATACTCTATTAAGTGAAAGCAAGCATAATTATATTGTGCAGCTGTAAAATCTAAAGGATGTAAAGGTCACTTAGTAAATAAATTGAGATATCATGTAATGTTTTTTAATTAAACATGTTGACATCTTTGTAATTAGCGAAATATCCACAATTCCGTCACTGAGACATGTGTTTTTACTAACAGCACTAATTATTATAAAATCACATATATTGCTTTTATTCAAGCTCTTAGAAAAATATGGCTTCTAATTTACTTTGTCATTTTTTTTTCTAAACTTACAGATTTTAGTCCCCATCACATTATCTCGGAAGTGTTGCTTCACTTTGTTATAGTTAATTTTTAATATCCAGATATCATTATTAATTTAGAAAAAAGAATTTATATTTTTGCTATGTCTGAAGTCTGCTTGAGTGTTTTCTGATTTTATATTGTGGAATGCCTGACTAAGATACTTGTTTCCTGTGAAGTCCTTGACAAGAAGGTTTATGCTGGGCCAAGGGAAATGTGTTTGTTACTTATAAGTCTATTTTGGTTTTCTGTTCAGTTGTATGTAACAATGAAGTTCTGTTCTGTCTAGCTAATAAATATGGTGAGTCTTTGTTGCCACACCAGAAGACTCTACCTGCTGACAATGCATGTCACATGTATTCTGTCTCTCTTCCTTCATCGATGAAGTATCTTAATTTGAATGTCACTGGCAATGTGAAGACCCTTTGCTGTCTATTCCAAAGTTCTCCTTAAAACAAAGAGGGTCTCCATAACAGTACATGTTGCCGAAACCCGGGATTGTCATAACCGGACCTCCTCTGGACCCGTCAACAAGGATCTCTCTGGGAATTGCTGAATAAAATCTGTGGTAAGTAATCCCTTGTATTACTACTAATTCACTACTACCTAGAGGGCTCCAGGACGGGTAATTGGTGGTCCTAACAAGGCAATCATTTTTGAACTCTTGCCAGTGATTGAATTTGTCGTCTTATATGTTTCAATGTGGTTTTTAGATGTATGATTGACGATTGAATGATGGTTGAATGATAATTGAATGAAGTGACGAGTAACCAACCTTGCCCAGCGTGTCAGGATTAGGCACCTCCGCAGTTCTTCTGTATATTTCAGGAGTCGGAGGATTGTTTTATGTTGTTTGTTTTGTCTACGTCATAAATGTCTGGTATGATATTGTAAACTATGAGGATCCTTGAATATAGGACTGAATGATTTTTGATTGACCAATAAGGGACTACGGTCTCTGCTTGATAAGGGATCCCGTAAGGTGTGTTCCTTCACATGTGGTGGAGAGGAAAATCGGTCTGTAAGAGGATCAGGGAAGTGTGATTGCCTATAACAGAGGAATCCTTCACGGTAAGGTAGTACTCTGAGGGTATTGAATTCACCTGTTAATTGATAAGGGCACCCTCAAGAAAGGGGTAACTGAATGCAGCTTTTAGCCCAAATACAGCAGGGGGATTAATATCAGCGATTGTGCAGTGTGCATTGAATGATTGACATATTGTTAAGAATCGTTGTCCTCAGTGTCTGTGTTCTGTTTTGTGTAAGCTCAAGAGAGGGAAAATCATAGTAGCTGAACTTCTTGCTTAGCCTGTATACCCAGACTGGGAAACATATAATATAAAAAGTAACACTTATTGCAGATATAATTGTCACCCGGTCATTTTACAAGGTGTAGAAGGAAAACCTTTGAACTAGGAAATGTTATATGATCATGCAGAAATAATTGCAATAGTAGGTGGAGCAGTAGGCTTGGTATTGTTATTTGTTTGGTTGTGTGTAAGAATCTCCCTAGCTCACAGGGCTGGAAAATCTGTGTTAGTACTTCCTTAAAGATCTGTCTTCCGAGTCTCAGAGGAGACTGGGACAGGATCAGATCCGTCTTTCAAAGATCAGAGGAGACTGGGATGGGATCAAATTTAGAGTCTGAGAGGCTCTAGGTGTGCTGAAGAGAGTTCTGCAGTAACTCTGGCACAGTGGTTGCAGTCATGGGCACTGGCAACAGTAAGGAATTGACTAACCTAAAGGGCGTTGCCCCAGTTCCAGCATGTGAGATAGTGGAGAGATTGAAAGGTAAAGAAGCAGTAGAGGGATGTGAAATAATATTGAGGAAATTTGGTATGGGAAAGTGGGGAAATTTGGAGGAGAAGGAATGGGAGAAATATATCTGCAATTGGGAAGGATGGTTGAAAGATAAAAAAAACTAGAGCAGGCTAGGATGTGGTTAGAAGTAGCAAAACGTCTCTCAATGAGTGAACATAAATCAGAGGAAACCAGGCATCGAACTGTGTATGTAATCTATGATAGTTTGAAAAACTCTCAAACCCCTGTAGTCTCTGTACCTGATGTAAATTCTGCACCCCCTTCAGCACCCCCGTCTTATGCTGGATCAATGGCATGGACTTGCAGACATTGTGGTCATCAGAATCCCCCTGGGGTTAATTGTTGCAGGTCCTGTGGGTCTTCACACCCAGGGTGCCTCTGTTCCCTATGAGGACCACTTGTCATGTACAGTTTCAACCTCCTAGGATGGTTGATAATGTTCAGGTACAGGATCCCCCCCAAGTATGGCCAATAGAAACATATCGGCCTTGGTCCCCCATTGAACTTATTGCCCTCGCTACCCAGATCCCAAAAAAAAAACTTAACATTTAGAATGCGCCTCCAGGGTGTTCAGGAGGTATATCGGGCCACATGGGATGATCTAGTTTCTGTTACTCTGCAGAAAGGCAGTGACCCCTTACTTATGGAAATTACTCAGATGCTGCCAGGCCGTGAACCGACCATTAAAAATACATCAGAGTTGGGTCTGGTGTTTATACAAAGGATTCAAAACTGGGCACGGGCAGAGCAGGATGAAAAACAAGACCTGTTACAAACTGTAGTACAGGATAAGGCTCAGTCAGTCTCAGAATATGCCTCTGTATTAGAACAAACATGGTTGGATTTTGGATATGAGCATAATGATGATAAGGATCGCAGATTATTGTTGCAGTGTTTTATGAATGGCCTTAGAACTACTGTTCAGACTGTAGAAAGCACTAGTCGCCCGGAGTAGCGCAATATGCAATGGGTTGATTTAAAGGAAATAGCCTGAGGTGCTGAACTAGAAAGCATGTCAAAGAAAAGGGTTAACTTGGCTCCTGTGCAGCCCAGGAAGGGAAGATGGGGGGGGGGGGGAGGAAGTAACCACCAAGGAGGAAATAGAGATTACAGCAATGTAGAATGTTGGTCTTGCCGGCAAAAAGGAGATCTATCCATCAAATGTCCCACAAAATCAACAGACACTGCCCAGCCCCCTCCATAGGAAACTGGCAATCCAGATGTCTTCCTCTGCCCCGTTGTCACCCCCCAGGGACCCACACTCACTGTCCCCTTGTCCCTGGGGGAGGGACAAACTATTTCATTCATGGTAGACATTGGAGCAGCCCGTACAGTATTAATGCAAGAACATGTTCCAGAGGACATTTTTGTCCCCCGACTATGTGGCTTGTGAAGGGGTAGAGGGACGATTTACTAAATTACAAATGACTCATCCTCTCCGGTCAAATTTGCATGACTCAATTTCAATTGTAACACAGGTCTTAGTTTCCCATGATGTGCCTTTTAATTTGTTGGGAACAGATGTGTTGCAGAAAATTGGGGCCTGCATAGAATTCACTCCAAATGGCCCCAAGATGACCACCCCCCTGGATGATGACACATTGTGTAGTCTTCTATCCCCAACAATTCCCACAGTTCTAGACAATACAGACTCTAAACCTCATTCCCATCCTGTTTGGCTTGAGAATATACCCAGTCAGTTGTGGGCTTGTAGCAAAAACTACCCATCCCTCCGGTGACTGTAAAACTTAAACCAGGTGCCCAACCCCCCTGTAGAAAGCAGTATCCTTTAAGTGCTGCTCAGGATGCAGCAATACATGAGAATGTCCAGGAGCTTTTGTTAAGAGGTCTAGTTATTCCTATAACCTCCCAATTTAACACTCCCCTGTACCCAGTCAAAAAGAAAACCCCACCTGGACAGCCAGTAGCCTATTGTATGGTACATGATCTTAGGGCAGTTAATGCAGTAACTATAGTGGATACTCCACTTGTACCCAACCCCCATACTCTCCTGAATCAGGTCCTCTCCACAGCCTCCTGTTTCACAGTGATTGATCTGGCCAATGCTTTTTTCTCTGTCTTCTTGTCCACGGAGTGTACCTCTTATCTTGCCTTCACCCACAGAGGTGCCCAGTATGCATGGGCAGTCCTTCCTCAGAGAGCTGCTAACTCCCCTTCCTTATTTTCCACATACCTAAAGACTGTACTCGATAACTGGTGCCCCTTTGATTCATCCACCATACTCTTACAATATGTGGATGACCTTCTCCTTTGCTGCACCACTGACCAGATATGCCACAATGAATCTCAATCTCTGCTGATATTCTTAGCAGAAAATGGGTGCAAAGCTTCAAAAGATAAACTCCAATTGTGCAAGCCCACAGTCACTTTCCTTGGGCACTGCCTGTCTCCAGGCATTAAGCATCTCAGCCCAGGGAGGATTGAGGCTATACTAAAAATACCCCTTCCAAGATCTACCAAGTCCCTTCGGGCATTCTTGGGCCTAGTCCAGTACTGCCGTCTCTGGATACGAAATGCCTCTAGTATTATGGCCCCATTGTTTCAATGCCTCAAAACTGAGCCTTTCACCATTAATTCTGAGGCTATTGATGCATTTCACACCCTCAAGCTCACTCTTTCTACCTCACCAGCTCTAGGTATACCGAATTGTGACAAGTTTTTTACTTTGTACTGCCACGAACAGGCTGGACATGCGTCTGGTGTCCTTACCCAAGAGCATGGTGGTAGGCAGCGCCCTCTAGGGTATTACTCTGTAACCCTTGATCCAGTCATTATGGGTTCTCCTACTTGTGTTAGAGCTGTGGCAGCTGCTTCAGAACTTGTTAAAAAGACAGAGGACATAGTGTTAGGAAGCCCCCTCACACTTCAAGTTCCTCATGCTGTATCTGAAATACTTCAACAGGCTCTGATCTGTCACCTCTCAGCATCAAGGTTGACAAAATATGAAGTCTCACTCCTTACACCTCCCCATATAACTATCAAACGATGTAATGTTCTAAATCCAGCTACACGACTACCAGTGGATTTAGAAAAGGGAGGAAAGTATCAGGATGGGGACGAGGGAGAGACCATGAGCCAAGATTTGCCCATTTTTCAAATTAGCTGATGAGGAAGCTCAGTTTGATATGGCACATGAACATGATTGTCAGGCATTGATGGAAGCTGCAATAAAGGGCTTGGCAAATATTACTGATGTACCACTCACTAACCCCTCTGCTGAGTATTTTGTAGATGGTTCCAGAGTTTGGGACAGTGAACAAGGACGATTCATCACCGGGTATGCAGTAGTCCACAATGGTAAGGCAGTGATACAAGAACCACTCCCCTCCAGCTGCTCTGCGCAAGAGGCAGAGCTTAAAGCACTCGCTGCAGCATGTAATCTGGGAAAAGGTAAAGAAATGAATGTACTTTCTGACTCGCAATATGCTTATGGTGTTGCACATGACTTTGGCGCCATTTGGCGAAGCCGTAATTTCTTGATCTCTGCTGGCAAACCTATAAGGAATGCGCAAGCGGTAGAGCAGCTACTCACAGCAATCAACCTTCCCTGAGGGCAGCCTAGTCAAAGTGTCAGCACACACTCGGGAACAAACTCCCCTTGCAGTAGGGAATGTGTAGCACCCCGAGGGCTCGGCTGCTACAGGGGTATTGCACCTCAAACCAGAGGTGTGATATTCCACTCCCGGGTAAGGATGGAGTGTGGACCAGGACTCAGTAAGCTGCATGCACCACACACACCCCATTTCCGAGGGACAGCTCAACGGTGCTCCCACTAGACAGAAGTGCAGGCACGACAGCATCTGTTCCTGGCTGGAGTGGGGAGGGGGAGGAAAACCCAGTGGTGTAGGAGCAGATAGGGGTGGGTATCTGGGCATAGGTAGGAGCCCATTGGTTGCTAGTCACCTGGGCTCGGGTGTTAGAAGGAGGTATATAAGGTGGGCACCATCTTAGGACAGAGTTCAGTGCAGTGCAGAGAAGAAGCTAAGAGTGAGAGGAGAAGACAGGAAGCAGAGCCCCTGCATGGGCTCTGCTCTGCAGGCAGGCCTTGTCAAGAGGCTGGAGCCTGAGAGAGAGAGAAAGGAGAATGAACAGAAAGGACAGTAAGAAAGGAAGCAAGGAACAGGAACACAGAGAAAGGCCCAGAGACACGAGGACAGAAGGAACCCCATATGCCCAGGAGATACAGGGTGAAGGGTTGGCAGAGCAGGGTACCGGAACCCAAATTGGTGGAGGCGACTAATCCTCAGCCAAAACCCGAGGTTGTGACCACATCTTGGTGCGACCCCTCACTACATCCACCAGGAAAGCATACCACATAGGGTCAGGGAAATCCGGAGAGAGGTTTCGCCAACAGAAGGCCCGAGGAAGCTGGACAAAGGTGGGTCACTGGTGGGGACGGCCAGAGAAAGGAAAGGAAGGGAGTCCTGTGCCACGCTCTGGAATTGCCTGGGAGTTGGTCGAGCCCCTTGCCTGGTGGACGCAGCACGGCTTGGGCAGTCACCGCCGGTACCGAGGTGACTAGGACCAGTAAAGAACTGTGAGTAAAGCATTGGAAACTGCAACCACACGTCTCTGTGTTTCATCGCCGCACCAGCACCATTAGTACTGGGACGCTCACACCACCACTACCATCATCTACACTAGCTGCCCTGAGGTAATACTTCTCCCGTGGGGAGTTATCCCATTCTTGGCTGCGCATACGACATCAGCCTCAGCGGTCTGCAGCGCAGCGGCGGTCCCCACTGACCGCAATCCACGGGTGGCGTAGTCGGACACTTATTATAACACCAATAGACTGCCACTGGTTTGACCACCCTGGGCACGGACCGGGTCACCGCCACGGAGGACTACAACCCCCAGCGATCCGGCTCCGGGTATCCCCCTGCACAGCACAGGCCCAGGGGGCGCGTCAACTTTGGCGTAGTCGGCAGGATCGAGACCAACCCGCCACAAACGGGTATTGCGTGCCTGAAGAAAATTGTACATGTACCTGGAAAAGAAGTTTCCCGCCATTTCCCGAAGTTTCCTGCCGTCCGGAGTTGTTTCCCACCATCCGGAGCCGATTCCCGCCATCTGACGCCATCTTGGACCGTTTCCCGCCATCAGACGCCATCTTGGGTCGTTTCCCGCCGTCTTCCCGCCATCCGCAGTCGTTTTCCCGCCATCGGGCGCCATCTTCGGGACGCCGCGCGGGAAGAAGAGGGGCGTGGACGCCGAAAGCGCGCGAGATCTGAAGCTCCGCCCCACGCACCGACGCTGCGTAAGGTCCTGGAAGGGAGAGGGAGCGACGCTGACGTCACAGGAGCACGACGCAAGGTCCTCAACCCCGACTATCGACTATGGAGCCGCGGCCTGCGGAGGAAGATCAACGCAAGGTAGGCCACGGTCCACCAGGGGGGAGGAGGACACCAGGAACGGAGAGCAAGATGGCGGACCGGCAGCAGACTAAGCTGCCCAGCATCGGCAGTGCCCCAGCCGTCGCGGGCCCCGACCAGCGCCAGGAGAAGACGCGTGATGCAGGAGCGGTCGCGGGAGCAGGTAAGAGGAGTCTCCCTGTCCCGGACGCTGCCAGCGTCAGCCTGCTCCCGGGCCCCCTGGTGGAGCCGCCGATCCCGGGGGGTGCAAACACCGACCTGCTCCAGACCCCGCAACAAGCCCTGCTGCCGAGCCCTCCAGCCCTGGTCACTGCCGCCACCAGCCCGCGCCCAGGCCCAAAGTCGCACCCTCTGACCCCGGGCATCATCAACAGCGACCTTCTCCAGGCCCGGTCGCAAGGCCTGCTACACAAGGGCGCAAAGGGACTGTATGCCCTCCATGTCCACCGTCTAACAGAGGAAGAACTGCGGTACCGCCCAGACATGGACTACCCTGAGGGTCCGGACCGATCTGAAGAGTACAAGAAGGAAGCATCAGGAGGACACCGTTACCAGTGAACGGTAAATGGAACTGTATATAGTTACCCGTATGTAACATACCTGGCGGCGTCCTTGCATGGTGGTCCATCTCCCACTGTGCAAGAGCGCGCACTTGATCTCCAGTCCAGAATGTCTCTCTGGCTTCCCTCCATGCTGTCTGTTTGTGTCTGTTTCTGCTGCTTAAGGGCGGCGCCCGATCACTTCCTGCTTTTTGTACCTGCTGTGGGTCACACCCCTTGTGCGTCCTCAGCCTATTGCTGTCTGTCACCTGGTATATAGCTCAGCTGCTCCCATCTATCCCTGCCTGAGCATAGTGTTTCATTCAGTGTGTGCCTGCACTCTGAAGATGCCAGGTCCCGTTCTTTGTCTCCTGTCTTGCGGTATCAGTTCCCGTGTCTGAACTGAGTCCTGTCTATGTCTCCTGCCTTGCGGTATCAGTTCCCGTGTCTGAACTGAGTCCTGTCTGTGTACTCTTGCCTGCTGCCTTTCCTGGAGGCTGTATTTCCAGGCCTGTCTGAACACGCTCCTAGCCTGTTCCTCCCGCCTTCTAGGGGCCGATTACCTAGATCCGTTCCTGTATCTTGTCTGTCCTGTCTGAACACGCTCCTTGCCTGTTTGTCCCGCCTCTCTGGGGGCCGATTACCCAGACCTGCTCCTGTATCTTGTCTGTTCTGTCTGAACACGCTCCTTGCCTGTTCGTCCCGCCTCTCTGGGGGCCGATTACCCAGACCTGCTCCTGTATCTTGTCTGTTCTGTCTGAACACGCTCCTTGCCTGTTCGTCCCGCCTCTCTGGGGGCCGTATTCCCAGACCCGCTCCTGTGTCCCGCTCCTGTGTCGGTCTCGTCCGTACACTCAGTTCCAGTCTGTACTCTCTCCTATCTTTCATCTGTCTTTTCTCTATGTCCGTTCCTTTCCTTTTTCTGCAGAGTCTGAACTCGTACCTAACTCCTGCCTGTTGTCTCTGTACTCCCGTTTGTGAGTTTGTGGTCCACTCGCTACTTCACTGCAAGTACCCTGTGGGTGTCTGGCTCTGCCTTTCCCTTCCTGTCTGTTCCGTGTGAACAGAGCCCTGTCCCCCCTACTCAGCCTTGCCTGCTCTGACTCCTTTGCTCACTGCTCCGGCGGTTCTAGCCTGCTCTGACTCCTTTGCTCACCGCTCCGGCGGTTCTAGCCTGCTCTGACTCCTTTGCTCACCGCTCCGGCGGTTCTAGTCTGCTCTGACTCCTTTGCTTACCGCTCCGGCAGTTCTAGCCTGCTCTGACTCCTTTGCTCGCTGCTCCGGCAGCCTTGCTCCGCTCTGACCCTTTTGCTCGCTGCTCCGGCAGTCTCGCTCCACTCTTGCTCACCGCTCCAGGCGGCCTCGTCCTGCTTTACTCTTGCTCACTGCTCCAGCAGTCTCGCTCAGCTTTGATCCTTTGTTCACCGCTCCTGGCGGCCTTGTCCTGCTCTACTCTTGCTCACCGCTCCAGGCGGCCTTGTCCTGCCCTGTTCTCGCTCACCTCTCTGGGCGGCCTCACTCTGCTGTGTTTGTCCGCCACATCTGTGGCTCTGTTCCTGAGTCCCAGTGTGTACTGGGTCCTATCCCGCCAGTGTCCCTACCTGCTAGTGCCTCCCTGTCTGCACTCTAGCTGTGCTTGCCTGTACCCCTCTGCCTGTATTGTTCCTGAGTCCCAGTGTGTACTGGGTCCTATCCCGCCTGTGTTCCTACCTGCTAGTGCCTCCCTGTCTGCACTCTAGCTGTGCTTGCCTGTACCCCCCTGCCTGCTTACCCGCCTGCCTGCATACCAGTCGTGCCTGCCTATACCCACCAGTCTGTGTGTCAGCCTACCAGTCTGTTCCTGTATTCCCCTGTGTGGGTCAACAGCCGTGTCCGGGGTCTGTCCTGGAGTAGCACCTGGTCCCTTTGCTCGGTTCCTCCTTGGTGCACTGGCGTCGTATGCCGTCGTGCGACCCTGGTCGGATCGGGTGAATACCTAGTTAAGCCCCTCCAGGCATTCACTCTCCGGCACGGTCCAGTGGAATCACTACAATCACACGCACACGCCGCTCAGCCCGGGCGTGTGCATAACAGCATGCTCAGGCCATGGTTCCCGTTGAGCCCCACGGCCTTCGCTCTCTGAGAAGTTTTCCAGCGAATACATGCATTAAAATAAATAAATAAATTTTTTTTTTCCTTAGCTGAGTTCCAGGCGAATTACGCACCGTCCAGATGGATCTATCAGCTCTCGTTCCTGCGGATCCGCCACGTTACTATGGGGATCCAAGACGGTGTCGTGCATTTGAGGAGCAATGCATGCTACACTTTAAGGCCTACCCTCTCTATTTTCCTTCCGATTGGGCTAAAGTGGCCTTTATGATTGACTACCTAGCGGGTGATGCCTTGAAATGGGTCACCCCCCTATGGGAAGCATGGGATCCTGTCGTCCTTGACCTGCAGGCCTTCCTGGTGGCCTTTCGTATGGTCTTCGAGGACCCTAACCCTGAAGCCCCTGCTGAAGCTTCACTTCCCAATATCCCGGAGCAGCCCCGACGGGTAATGTGTGTGGGTAGCGCAATAGTCCTCCAGCCCAATGAGACTACTGCCCACCCAGAATCCTCACAGGGTGACTACGCTTTCCGGAATACTTCTCCCAACCTCAAGAGGCAGTCCAGACGTGCTAGACGTAGAGGCAAGCCGTCACGCCAGGGTCTGTCCTCCCTGAGACCTCCTGACCCCAACCTTGAAGTCCCTACTGAAGCTTCATCTCCCTGTATCCCGAAGAAGCCCCAACGGGTAATGTGCGTGGGTAGTGCACCAGTTCTCCTGCCCGAAGAGACTTCTGCCCATCCAGACTCCACACAGGAGAACTTCCTGCACCCGGCATCAGATGCTTCACCCACTTTAACCGGTGTGCATGTCCAAGGATGCTCCAAAGCTGTGGTTACCTCAGAGTCTGTGCACCTCTACTACCTGGTGGAGGACCCCCTGTTGCCTCCTGAATCCTCCGGGATACCACTCGATGACAAATGGAGAGAGACTTCTCTACACCCGGTACTCGATACCTTGTCCGCTTCGTCCTGTGAGCCTGACAATGGGTACCCCAAAGTGGTAGTTACCCCCGAGTCTCTACACCCCTCCGACCAGGCGGAGGACCTCCAGTTGTCTCCTGAACCCTTCGGGGTGCTACCTGGTAGCGAAAGGACAGAGACTCTCCTATACTCTGTACCTGATACCTCGCTCGCTTCGTCCAGTGAGTCCAACCTAGTGTACTCCGAAGCAGAGGTTACTCCCGAGTCTCTACACCCCTCCGACCAGGCGGAGGACCTCCAGTTGTCTCCAGAACCCTTCGGGGTGCTACCTGGTAGCGAAAGGACAGAGACTCTCCTATACTCTGTACCTGATACCTCGCTCGCTTCGTCCACTGAGTCCAACCTAGTGTACTCCGAAGCAGTGGTTACTCCCGAGTCTCTACACCCCTCCGACCAGGCGGAGGACCTCCAGTTGTCTCAAGAACCCTTCGGGGTGCCACCTGGTGGTGAATGGACAGAGACTTTCCTATACTCGGTACCCGATACCTCGCCTGCTTCGTCCAGTGAGTCCGACCTAGTGTACTCTGAAGCAGATGTTTTCTCTGAGCCTCTTCACTCTTCTGACCCGGCGGAGGACCTCCAGTTGTTTTCTGAATCCTCCGGGGTACCACCAGATAACAAAGAGACAGTGACTTTTCCTCATTATGTACCTGATAACCCGTCTATTTCTTCCTGTGAGCTTGACAAGATGTACCTCGAAGCAGAGATTACCCCCAAGTCTCTGTCCCCCTCCAACCCGGTGAAGGACTTCCAGTTGTCTCCTGTACCCTCTGGGGTGCCACCTGAAAATATGTGGAGAGAGACTTCCTTGTGTGCTGTTCCTGGTACTCCACCCGTTTCGTCTGTTGCTGAGGATGGCTGGATAGGAGGTAGCATCCTAGCTAACCAGATGAGATCAGTTTTTCCTGTGGACAGTGGAAGTGATCTCCTTGAAGTGAACGACTGGTCCTCGAATTCCCTGCGGAAGATTCTGGCAGGCCTGAAGAAGAGGGGGCGTAAGGGGGGGGGTACTGTAACATACCTGGCGGCGTCCTTGCATGGTGGTCCATCTCCCACTGTGCAAGAGCGCGCACTTGATCTCCAGTCCAGAATGTCTCTCTGGCTTCCCTCCATGCTGTCTGTTTGTGTCTGTTTCTGCTGCTTAAGGGCGGCGCCCGATCACTTCCTGCTTTTTGTACCTGCTGTGGGTCACACCCCTTGTGCGTCCTCAGCCTATTGCTGTCTGTCACCTGGTATATAGCTCAGCTGCTCCCATCTATCCCTGCCTGAGCATAGTGTTTCATTCAGTGTGTGCCTGCACTCTGAAGATGCCAGGTCCCGTTCTTTGTCTCCTGTCTTGCGGTATCAGTTCCCGTGTCTGAACTGAGTCCTGTCTATGTCTCCTGCCTTGCGGTATCAGTTCCCGTGTCTGAACTGAGTCCTGTCTGTGTACTCTTGCCTGCTGCCTTTCCTGGAGGCTGTATTTCCAGGCCTGTCTGAACACACTCCTAGCCTGTTCCTCCCGCTTTCTAGGGGCCGATTACCTAGATCCGTTCCTGTATCTTGTCTGTCCTGTCTGAACACGCTCCTTGCCTGTTTGTCCCGCCTCTCTGGGGGCCGATTACCCAGACCTGCTCCTGTATCTTGTCTGTTCTGTCTGAACACGCTCCTTGCCTGTTCGTCCCGCCTCTCTGGGGGCCGATTACCCAGACCTGCTCCTGTATCTTGTCTGTTCTGTCTGAACACGCTCCTTGCCTGTTCGTCCCGCCTCTCTGGGGGCCGTATTCCCAGACCCGCTCCTGTGTCCCGCTCCTGTGTCGGTCTCGTCCGTACACTCAGTTCCAGTCTGTACTCTCTCCTATCTTTCATCTGTCTTTTCTCTATGTCCGTTCCTTTCCTTTTTCTGCAGAGTCTGAACTCGTACCTAACTCCTGCCTGTTGTCTCTGTACTCCCGTTTGTGAGTTTGTGGTCCACTCGCTACTTCACTGCAAGTACCCTGTGGGTGTCTGGCTCTGCCTTTCCCTTCCTGTCTGTTCCGTGTGAACAGAGCCCTGTCCCCCCTACTCAGCCTTGCCTGCTCTGACTCCTTTGCTCACTGCTCCGGCGGTTCTAGCCTGCTCTGACTCCTTTGCTCACCGCTCCGGCGGTTCTAGCCTGCTCTGACTCCTTTGCTCACCGCTCCGGCGGTTCTAGTCTGCTCTGACTCCTTTGCTTACCGCTCCGGCAGTTCTAGCCTGCTCTGACTCCTTTGCTCGCTGCTCCGGCAGCCTTGCTCCGCTCTGACCCTTTTGCTCGCTGCTCTGGCAGTCTCGCTCCACTCTTGCTCACCGCTCCAGGCGGCCTCGTCCTGCTTTACTCTTGCTCACTGCTCCAGCAGTCTCGCTCAGCTTTGATCCTTTGTTCACCGCTCCTGGCGGCCTTGTCCTGCTCTACTCTTGCTCACCGCTCCAGGCGGCCTTGTCCTGCCCTGTTCTCGCTCACCTCTCTGGGCGGCCTCACTCTGCTGTGTTTGTCCGCCACATCTGTGGCTCTGTTCCTGAGTCCCAGTGTGTACTGGGTCCTATCCCGCCAGTGTCCCTACCTGCTAGTGCCTCCCTGTCTGCACTCTAGCTGTGCTTGCCTGTACCCCTCTGCCTGTATTGTTCCTGAGTCCCAGTGTGTACTGGGTCCTATCCCGCCTGTGTTCCTACCTGCTAGTGCCTCCCTGTCTGCACTCTAGCTGTGCTTGCCTGTACCCCCCTGCCTGCTTACCCGCCTGCCTGCATACCAGTCGTGCCTGCCTATACCCACCAGTCTGTGTGCCAGCCTACCAGTCTGTTCCTGTATTCCCCTGTGTGGGTCAACAGCCGTGTCCGGGGTCTGTCCTGGAGTAGCACCTGGTCCCTTTGCTCGGTTCCTCCTTGGTGCACTGGCGTCGTATGCCGTCGTGCGACCCTGGTCGGATCGGGTGAATACCTAGTTAAGCCCCTCCAGGCATTCACTCTCCGGCACGGTCCAGTGGAATCACTACAATCACACGCACACGCCGCTCAGCCCGGGCGTGTGCATAACACTGTAAGGGTATAGAAACTGTTACTGAGTGGAGTGTGGTCCCCGTTGGGACTGATATAGAACTGTGTAGAAGTTACCCCCTATATCCCTTATCTGGCTGGGGACTGAGAACAGCCATCCCTTTTTGCTAATCTGGCTGGGGACTGAGAGCAGCCATTCCCCTAAGAAGAAATAACACCTGGTCGCAAGTTGCACGACGGCCAGAACTCAAGAATGTGTTTTTTTGAAAAAAGAAAAAAAAAAAAAAAGAAAAATGTTTTACTTAAGAATGTCTTATACTGAAAAAGTTTTATATGCTGCTAAAAGAGTTTATGGTATTTTATGTGTGTGAAGAAAGTCTTATAATGTTTATACCAGTAACGTTGGAAAGAAAAGAGTACCTCCCATAAAGAGATGAGTTTTTGGTTAATGTCTTATATGCGAATGCATTCTAAAATTTTGTATGTTTTAAATTGTTTTGCTCTTTTCCAGCCCGAGGACGTGCTGTGATTTACCAGGGGGGAATGTAGCACCCCGAGGGCTCGGCTGCTACAGGGGTATTGCACCTCAAACCAGAGGTGTGATATTCCACTCCCGGGTAAGGATGGAGTGTGGACCAGGACTCAGTAAGCTGCATGCACCACACACACCCCATTTCCGAGGGACAGCTCAATGGTGCTCCCACTAGACAGAAGTGCAGGCACGACAGCATCTGTTCCTGGCTGGAGTGGGGAGGGGGAGGAAAACCCAGTGGTGTAGGAGCAGATAGGGGTGGGTCTCTGGGCATAGGTAGGAGCCCATTGGTTGCTAGTCACCTGGGCTCGGGTGTTAGAAGGAGGTATATAAGGTGGGCACCATCTTAGGACAGAGTTCAGTGCAGTGCAGAGAAGAAGCTAAGAGTGAGAGGAGAAGACAGGAAGCAGAGCCCCTGCATGGGCTCTGCTCTGCAGGCAGGCCTTGTCAAGAGGCTGGAGCCTGAGAGAGAGAGAAAGGAGAATGAACAGAAAGGACAGTAAGAAAGGAAGCAAGGAACAGGAACACAGAGAAAGGCCCAGAGACACGAGGACAGAAGGAACCCCATATGCCCAGGAGATACAGGGTGAAGGGTTGGCAGAGCAGGGTACCGGAACCCAAATTGGTGGAGGCGACTAATCCTTAGCCAAAACCCGAGGTTGTGACCACATCTTGGTGCGACCCCTCACTACATCCACCAGGAAAGCATACCACATAGGGTCAGGGAAATCCGGAGAGAGGTTTCGCCAACAGAAGGCCCGAGGAAGCTGGACAAAGGTGGGTCACTGGTGGGGACGGCCAGAGAAAGGAAAGGAAGGGAGTCCTGTGCCACGCTCTGGAATTGCCTGGGAGTTGGTCGAGCCCCTTGCCTGGTGGACGCAGCACGGCTTGGGCAGTCACCGCCGGTACCGAGGTGACTAGGACCAGTAAAGAACTGTGAGTAAAGCATTGGAAACTGCAACCACACGTCTCTGTGTTTCATCGCCGCACCAGCACCATTAGTACTGGGACGCTCACACCACCACTACCATCATCTACACTAGCTGCCCTGAGGTAATACTTCTCCCGTGGGGAGTTATCCCATTCTTGGCTGCGCATACAACATCAGCCTCAGCGGTCTGCAGCGCAGCGGCGGTCTCCACTGACCGCAATCCACGGGTGGCGTAGTCGGACACTTATTATAACACCAATAGACTGCCACTGGTTTGACCACCCTGGGCACGGACCGGGTCACCGCCACGGAGGACTACAACCCCCAGCGATCCGGCTCCGGGTATCCCCCTGCACGGCACAGGCCCAGGGGGCGCGTCAACTTCTTTGGCCGACCAGGCTGCTAAGGAAGCAGCACGATTACCTCTGACAGAAATACTGACTATCGCAAGTGCGGGAACCCCAGGAGACTCAGAGTCAGGGAGTGCAGGAAGCCCCCTTTCAAATAAGGAGACATCCCCTGCACCGGTCCCAGTGGCCGTGGACCTCGAACTACTGCAGGTCTTCCAGACCCAGGCTTCCCCCCCACGAGCAGAATGCATGGGTCAAAGCAAAGCGGGCGCCGTACAGTCACTATCAGGGGTATGGCAGGTAAAATAACGTATTTGCCTTCCACGCTGCCTGTTCCCCTTGATGGCTGCCCTTGCACATTCTCCAGTGCATAACTCAAAGGGTGTTATGTGTGCAGTGGTGCTACAAAACTGGTGTGCCCCAGGGCTCCTGAATACGGCTGCAAAGTATGTTCAAGAATGTCTAGTTTGTGCAAAACATAACCTTGGTAGGCCTATTCTAGTCCCACGAAAATGCATGCCAAAACCAGATTGCCCATTTCTAAGACTGCAGGTGGACTACATACAGCTACCTAAGGTGGGTAATTATGAATATGGTATGCATTGACTTTTTCTCTAGGTGGCCAGAAGCTTGGGCGGTGACTAAAGCAAACACAAAAACTACTGCTAAAAAATTGATCAATGAAGTGGTTTGTAGATATGGGGTACCCAAAACTATAGAAAGTGACAGAGGAACCCACTTTACTGGGGAACTAATGAAAAAAATCATGGTCACTCTTAGAATAGAACAGGTTTTCCATGTTCCCTATCATCCACAAAGTAGTGGGAAGGTGGAACGTCTCAATGGTACCTTGAAACTAAAAATTCAAAAGTGCATGGAAGAAACACACTTGTCCTGGGTAGATTGTTTGCCCATAGCATTGTATTCAGTGAGGACCGCCCCAAGGGGGAGGGAGAAGCTGTCCCCATATGAAATACTGTTTGGTAGTGTCCCTAAGACAGGGTTGTATTTCCCACAGCAGCTGCAGGCCTCCTATGGTTCTCTCACTGAATATGTTCTGGAGTTGCATAAACATTTGACAGTTACTCATAATCGTGCTCTTTCCTCTATCCCAGACCCCAATTGCCTCAGCGGCACTCACACTTTGGTACCAGGAGACTGGGTCGTGGTAAAGAGACATATGAGGAGACCAGGGGCGGACACAGACTGTAGTGGGCCCCTGTGCAAGAAATTTTTGGGCCCCCCCCCTCCCTTCATAAGGCAACAAAGTTATGTAAACATAACCCCCCCATGTGCATCTCTCACCCCCCCATGTGCAGCTCTCATCCCCCCCATGTGCAGCTCACTCCCCCCGTGCATCTCTCATGCCCCCCCGTGCATCTCTCATCCCCCCATGTGCATCTCTCATCCCCCCATGTGCATCTCTCATCCCCCCATGTGCATCTCTCATCCCCCCCCATGTGCATCTCACCCCCCCCCGTGCATCTCTGATTCCCCCCACTCCTAGTTAATTAATTGTATTTAAAAAAAATAAAACTTGTTATACTTACCCCCATGCAATCCCTGCAGAATCCTGGCGCTCGTCCACGTCGCTGCCACCAGGTTCTCCTGACGTTCGGCCATGTGACGGCGCCACATACATAGACAGCAGCTTTTATTTTGGCCAAAAGATTTTTAAAGCCGCCACCACGATAAGGTAGACTCTTCTGGCCGGGCCCTTCTCTAACCTATTAAAATTTTCTTAAAATATCCAATACTCTTTTTAGATATATTTTTATTTAGTTTTCTTTAAGGGAATGTGTCATATACATTTTTTTTTAAAATGATCAATAATACCACATACATGGAATACCGCCACATCATGACCAGACCACATATTACCACAACATAGTGACTGAATAATACCACACAGAAGGGAGAAAAACTGCCACACCATGACCAGACCACATATTACCACCACATTACTAATATTACCACCCCATTACTAATATTACCACCACATTACTAATATTACCATAAGTGTCATTATACATGGGAGCTCTATACATGGTATGTATAATGTAAGTGTCCAGGTAATCTAGTGATCACCAGTGACATTATACACAGGAGCTCTGTATATAGTGTCAGTGTACAGGTAATACAGTGATCACCAGTGACATTATACACAGGAGCTCTGTATATAGTGTACAGGTAATACAGTGATCACCAGTGACATTATACACAGGAGCCCAGTACATAGTATATAGTGTAAGTGTACATGTAATACACTGACTCACTGGTGACGTCTCTAGGTGAAGTCCTTCAGCTACGCTTTTCTCCTTCATCCAGCACAGACCGCCATCACGTCTTCCAGCCAGGACTCGTCTCTGCATAAAATAACACAGTTATCTAGAGCACATTCTCCAACTTCTACATTACGCAGCTGAATACAGACGTGCATCCACCATCAATATATGGTTAGTTATTATGCAACCTACCATTCCAAATATAAATTGTAATCCACCACGGTGCCCCCATTAACTGTAAATAGGCACTTAATATATAATTTAATTAGAACCTCTACTCTTTCCGCCAATGTGTTACCAGTTACACTCCTGCATCCGCAACGCCCCCTACTCTATACTTCCTGCTCCCCGCATTCATTATTTACATGCAACCCCCTGCCCCAATTCATTATATCATGTCTGTGCTCTCCCCACCCCATCATCATTTACTCTCCCCCACCCCACATTCATTATGTGCAGCTCATTATCCCCCTACTCCCAATTCCCCCATGTGCAGCTCTTATCCCCCCATGTGCATCTCTCACCCCCCCCATGTGCAGCTCTCAAACCCCCCCATGGCAAGCTCTCAAACCCCCCCCCATGTGCAGCTCTCAAACCCCCCCCATGTGCAGCTCTCATCTCCCCCCATGTGCAGCTCTCACCCCCCCATGTGCACAACTCTCATCCCCCCCATGTGCACAGCTCTCACCCCCCCATGTGCACATCTCTCATTCCCCCATGTGCACATCTCTCATCCCCCCCATGTGCACATCTGTCATCCCCCTCCCCCACATGTGCCCCTCTCTCATCCCCCTACATGTGCAGCTCTCACCACCCCCCCATGTGCACATCTCTCATCCTCCTCACCCCCATGTGCACATCTCTCATCCCCCTCCCCCACATGTGCACCTCTCTCATCCCCCTCCCCCACATGTGCACCTCTCTCATCCCCCACCCCCACATGTGCACATCTCTCATCCCCCTCCCCCACATGTGCATCTCTCTCATCCCCCCCACATGTGCATCTCTCATCTCCCCCCACATGTGCATCTCTCATCTCCCCCCCACATGTGCATCTCTCACCCCCCCACATGTGCATCTCTCATCCCCCCCCACATGTGCATCTCTCACCCCCCCACATGTGCATCTCTCATCTCCCCCCCCCACATGTGCATCTCTCATCACCCCCCCACATGTGCATCTCTCATCTCCCCCCCACATGTGCATCTCTCATCTCCCCCCCACATGTGCATCTCTCATCTCCCCCCCCACATGTGCATCTCTCATCTCCCCCCCCACATGTGCATCTCTCATCTCCCCCCCCACATGTGCATCTCTCATCTCCCCCCCCACATGTGCATCTCTCATCTCCCCTCACGTGCATCTCTCATCTCCCCCCCACGTGCATGTCTCACCCCCCCCACATGTGCATCTCTCACCCCCCCCCACATGTGCATCTCTCATCTCCCCCCCACATGTGCATCTCTCATCTCCCTCCCCACATGTGCATCTCTCATCTCCCCCACCACATGTGCATCTCTCATCTCCCCCCCCCACATGTGCATCTCTCATCTCCCCCCACATGTGCATCTCCCATTCCCCCCACTCCTAGTTAATTGTATTTAAAAAAAAATAAAACTTATTATACTTACCCCCATCCCTGCAGAATCCTGGCGCTCGTCCAAATCGCTGACACCAGGTTCTCCTGACTTCCGGCCATGTGACGGCGCCGTCACATGACCAGAAGTCAGGGGAATCATGAAGGCGCTGCTGCAGCAGCGCAGCGCTGAGATGTCCCGGACCCGGCGCTTAGCATGGGGCCGGGGGCCCCATGAGGAGAGAGACGCACAAGAGGGGGGCCCCCAACGGGGCTCCGAGGGGGCCCCTACCGGCCGGGCCCCATACTGGAGTCAGGACAGTCATGCCCTGATGGCGGCCCTGCTGGAGGCTGGAGGGGCCCCCTCTCCCTCGCCCCTGGAGGAGACCACTGGAGCCCAGATACAGTGAACTATTCCAAGTGCTGTTAACCACTGCCACTTCGGTCAAGCTTCAAGGCAAGGACACTTGGATCCACGCCAGCCATTGTAAAAAGATTTTGAACCCCAGCAGCAGCAAAGATGATGACCCTGTTTGTTTGGACTATGGTGATAGCAACCGTACCTTTTGCCCTAACTCTCCATGAAGTACTTAAAGAGAACTGGGATAACAAACTGATAAAAGCATCACCAAGTCTTACTCCAAGACATGAACTCTAATGACTGTCCTAAGAACTGTTGGATATGCACCCATAGTCCAATATTCTCCAATACTATGTCTTATTTAGGTATTCCAGTGACTTTGAGTGAAATGTTTTACTTAAGTATCTATACTTTTCCTATTAAGAAACTATGCAAGAAAACACACAAGATTAAGCATCACAGGCCTGCAAAATATAATGCCACTTCTCCTATAAACATATATGATGAGATTTACAAGCAAGATATTTGTCGGTGAACGGGATTCGTCCATTCCAGGCTTTTATAGCATGGGGAAGTAGCTGATGAATAAATTGTTTTGTAAAATAATAAAAAGGGAGGAGTTGTTATGGTTAATTTTTAATATCTTGATATCATTATTAATTTAGAAAAAACAATTTATATTTTTGCTATGTCTGAAGTCTGCTTGAGTGCTTGTGGAAAGTCTGACTAAGATACTTGTTTGCTGTGCAGTCCTTGACGAGAAGGTTTATGCTGGGCCAAGGGAAATATGTTTGTTACTTAAAAGTCTATTTAGGTTTTCTGTTCAGTTGTATGTAACAATGAAGTTCTGTTCTGTCTAGCTAATAAATATGGTGAGTCTTTGTTGCCACACCAGAAGAATCTACCTGCTGACAATGCATGTCACATGTATTCTGTCTCTCTTCCTTCATCGATGAAGTATCTTAATTTGAATGTCACTGGCAATGTGAAGACCCTTTGCTATCTATTCCAAAGTTCTCCTTAAAGCAAAGAGGGTCTCCATAACAACTTGATGTTTCTGCTTTCTTTTCTTCCGTGGGGGTCTGTCTGGGTCAGTTCATCACCTACTGTAAGCCTGTAAGGGGCACGTAGGTCATTCGTCGTGAAAGTGGTTCTTTCCCTGTGGGTCCATGAAATTTTGAAGGGGCTGACTGTTAGGCTCAGTTCATCACCCACCCCCCACAGATTAAACCTCTCCCCTCCACACTGAATAAATCCCCCCTCCACACTGAATAAATATGCCCCCTGCACAATGAATAAATATGCCCCCTTGCACAATTAGTAAATATCCCCCCTGTACAATTAGTAAATAGCCCCCCTGCACAATTAGTAAATAACCCTCTGCACACTTAGTAAATAGCCCTTCTGCAATATTAATAAATAGCCCCCTTGCACCATGAATAAATCCCCCTTGCACAATGAATAAATAGCCCCCCTGCACAATGATTAGCCCCCTGCACAATTTATACATAGCCCCCTGCACAATTAATAGTCCCCTGCACAATTAATAAATAGCCCCCCTGCACAATGAATAAATCCCCCCTGCACAATTAGTAAATAGCCCCCCTGCACATTTAATAATTAGCCCCCCTGCACAACTAATAGCCCCCAGCACAAATAATAGCCCCCCCAGGCTGAATCTTCGGTATCTTCAGCTCCATAGCCACAGGAGCATTTACCACCGAGGCTCTGTTCTCTCCTGTGGGTGCCGGCGAGTGACGTCAGCAGCGCGACCACAAGAGCTAATCACGCTGCTGACGTCGCACTAAGCCGACGGTCAGAGCTTCAATTGTACTTGCGTCTGCAAGACACAAGTACAATCACTGGGAGCCGGCACGCTGCAGCTTCTCTGAGCGGGCTGTCAACTTGACAGCCCACTCAGAGAATGGCCGAATCCTGGTCCGGGGGCGGCAGAATGCAGCCGCCAGGGGGGACACCTCGGACCGCCGCATTAGGCGGCCCGACAGTGCCCCCTACCGGCTGCTCCCGGGGCACATGCCCAGCCTGCCCCCCCCAGATATGCCCCTTAGTAAGCCTGTAGAGAGTGCAAGGACCGAAGTTCACATCCATGGCCCTAGAAATCAGTAAAACCGATTCCCATATACGTGTGTGTTTCCTGTAGGCATAGGCTACAGATGAGCTGAATATTGTTCTTTTTGTAAAGCTCTCAACCAAGCACAGAAAATAAACAGCTGTTTTAACATACTATGTGGTGAGTCCAATCTACTCGTTTATATGTTAAATGTGTTTGTTATGTTCCCTGTATCAGACTCTTTCACAGATTGCCATATACTTGAGAGGATCGAATCTTTTGAAATTCAAATTCACCAGCTTTGGCAAATTTTCCCCAAAAATGTATTTGCAGTGAATCAATTTGTTGTGAATCGCAATATTGCAAATCTTCAAATTGTCCTGTAAAGATAGTGAAACAATCTGGGGTCTCCTAGGACTGGAGTCAGCAGTCAATTTAAAAACAAAACAGTGTACTGACAGACTTTTTGTGAATTTTAAAATTAAAACACGGTTCAAAGGTAAGATCATCAGGTGGCCATCATTCAAAATCTTAATAGGGTCAACAGGCGAACCTCACTCAAAATCTTTATAGGGTCATCATACAACCCTCACTCAAAATGAACAAGGCCTGGATTGGCTCAGATTTCTCAACTCCAACAGATGACAGCAGCAGAACATGAAGCCAATTCAAATGTAGGATCATCAGGTGGCCTTCACTCAAAATCTTTAGAAGGCAATTATGCATCCCTCTCCAAATTTTTAGAAGGTCATTATAGTCACACTCTCCAAATTTTTAGAAGGTCATTATAGTCACTCTCTCTTCAAATCTTTAGAGGGCCATTATGCCTCACTCTCCCCACATTTTTAAAGGGTCATTATAGTTACTCTTTCCAAACCTTTAGAGGGCCATTATGCTTCACTGTCTCTCCAAATTTTTAGAAGGTCATTATAGTCACTTTCGCCAAATTTTTAGAGGGTCATCATGCGGCACTCGTTGAAAATTTTTCCAGGGTGTATTTCAATCCTTCCTTCTAATTTTTGGCAGTCCTTGCACTTAACTCCTAGGCTTTATGAGTCTAGGTGTTCCACTACTTAACAATTATAACAGAATGTGTGTGATGCCCTCCTTTATACCTAATACAGGGTGTATCAGAGTCCTTCTTCCTTCTAATTTTTGGAAGTTCCTGCAATGTTTGCATAGGCTTTGTAAGTTTCAGGATCCCTCCTTCATAACTTCATAAATTAAATAGGATGTGTCTGACCATGTCACACACACCACATGCCCAGATAAGATAGTAAAATGTTAAAATTATATTTAACAGTGACTACCGGTGTCTATGTCATCTACTGTAATCATAGGCGATGGCAAAATATGGTGAGAGATGGTCCGGCTATTAAGGGGTGCACGAGGCGTTTTTTTTTTTTTTCTCTTTTTAATTTTGCCTTATATACAAGTCATTATACAGGAAAAAATGTTTCCTAACATTTTTTCCTGTAAAATCCATTTTCTCTTCGGTTTTGTATGTTTTTTTGTCAGTCCATAAAAGTTGCGTAATACTCTAACAACATTGTTCCCAGCAGTGACCTAGGAGTCAGAGATGTGTCCAATTATCTTCCCCATGCTGCACCAATTCCATTTCAGCGCTGTTTCCATTCATTTCAGCAATTTTCCTGCCATCTGGGTAGGGTCTTCTGGAAAATGTTTGAGTTTCCCATTGACTTCAATTATACTCGTTACTCAACTCGAGCCCATCCAAGTGTCCGACCTACTCTATTCGAGTATCGAGCACTTGACCATTTTAGTGCTCGATTATCACTAGTGGCCACATAAAATTATTTTGTGTTAACCAAAAAAGCAGGAACTTCAAACACTTTACTTGATTATCAAGAAAAGGTAATTGAAAATTTTGTTTTTGCAAATATTTCCCCCGCTTATCCATTAGAATTTGAAGATGTCAAAAGACTCACTGTGTGACATTTTATTGCACTCATTCCAGCAACAAAAACAAGAAAGAACCCCCAGAGAAGATGTTGTGTATATACCAAGAGTGGAATGAGGTGTGAGACCCGCTATTATTACCCACATTGCCCATCATTACCAGCCAATAACTTCTTTAAAATCTTGCACACGGAACCACGATTTTAAACTGCATTATTTATCCCATTTTGTTATTCAAGCATATGGTTTATTTAGTGAGTGAGACATTGGAGTAGAATTTGCTTAACAATTTCAAGAGTGGATGTCTCCAGAGACACAAGCTGGGCACAATATATTGGGCACTACAAAGGTATACTTGCAATTTTTGCTTTGAAACATCCACTGTGTGATTGTTTCTGGAAATCATCCATGGAGTGAAAATGGTCACTACTCCTATAGATGAATTCCCAGAGGGGTGTAATTTCCAAAATGCAGTCACTTCAGGGGGAGATCTGTTGTTCTGGCACTTAGCGGCTCTGCAAATGGAATCCACAAGCTATTCTAGGAAAATCTGTGCTCCAATAGTCAAATAGCACTCCTTCCTTCCTCAGTCCTGCTATGTTGCCAAACAATACTGCACAGCCATATATGGGGTATTGCAAAAATTGTGATACAAATTAAGTGGCTACTTTTACCTATTTTCCCATGTAAAAATGTAAAAATTGTAGTGAACAACAACATTTTAGTAGTAAAAATGTAATTATTTTTTCTTCGCCACTCAACTGTATGCTCACTGCACCATTGGATGAATTAATTTGGGGGGGGGGGGGTTGTAAAATGGGGTCACTTATGTGGGGTTCTGCCAATGTGAAACATCACCCACAAACCATTCCAGCAAAATCACACATTTAATAAATTCATTGAGGGGTCTATTTGTCAAAATGGGGTCACTTTTGGGGATTTCCACTGTTTAAGCATATTAGGGCTCTCCAAATGTGACATGCCACATGCTTTCGATTCCAGACAATTTTGCATTCCAAAAGTCAAATGATGATCCCTTCCTTCCGGATCATGCCATGCGCCCAAACAGTAGTTTTCCACCACATATCGGCGTACTCAGGAGAAATTGCACACCAAAGTTTGGGTTCCATTTTTTTTGCTACCCTTGTGGAAATAAAATAATTATTGCTAAAACAACATTTTTGTGGGAAAAAAAGTGTATTTTAATTTTCACGGCTCAACATTATAAAAAATTCTCTGAAGCCCCAGGGGGTTCAAAGTGTTCACCACACATTTAAATAAATTCCTTGAGGGGTTTATTTTCCAAAATAGGGTCACTTGTTGGGGTTTCCACTATTTAAGTCTAACAGGGGCTCTCCAAATGTTTAATGGCGTCTGCTTTAAATTCCAGCCAATTTTGCATTTCCAAAACTCAAATGGTGCTCCTTTCATTCCGAGCCCTGCAGTGCACCCAAACAGTAGTTTTCCACCACATATGGGGTATCGGCGTACTCAGGAGAAATTGCACAACAAATTGTAGGGTCCATTTTTTCCTGTTGCCCTTGTGAAAATAAAAAATTTGGAACTAAAAACATTTTTGCTTGAAAAAGTAAAATGTTCATTTTTTCTTCCACATTGCTTTAATTCCTGTAAAGCACCTAAAGGGTTAATAAACTTATTGAATGTGGGTTTGAGCAGTTTGAGGGGTACTGTTTTTAGAATGGTGTCACGTCTGGGAATTTTTTGCCATGTAGGCCACTCCAAGTCACTTCAAATGTGATGTGGTCCTAAAAAAATGGTTTTGTACATTTTTGGGGAAAATGAGAAATTGCTGATAAAATTTTAACCTTTCTAACTTCCTAACAAAAAAGAAATTATGTTTCAAAAATGATGCAAAAGTAAAGTAGACATGTGGTAGATATTATTTATTAAGTATTTTTTGTGGCATAATCTGGTTTAGGGGCATAAAATTTAAAGCTTGAAAATTGCTAAATTTTCAAAATTTTCACCAAATTTCCAAGATTTTCACAAATAAGTGCAAAAAATATCGTCCCAAATTTACCAATAACATAAAGTACAATTTGTTGTGAAAAAGAAAGAGTCAGAATGAGTAGGATCCATTGAAACGTTCCAGAGTTATTGCCTCATAAAGTGACACTGGTCAGAATTGAAAAAATTGGCCTGGTCACGATGGTGAAAACAGGATCTAGTGCAAAAGGGTTAATAATCGCCTGTCCTACTAGTTTGATGTGGACCTTGGTCCCCAGCGGCTTCTCCACACCCTCTGCCCTGGAGTGACAACAAGTCTATCCCTATAAACGCATGAAGGGAGAGACCTGTCACTCCATGGAAATGGGGGAGAAGCCGCTGGGGCTGTGAAACTGCAGCATTTCAGAGTTAAACACATGTGGCTGAAATTATACAGACAGTGTCTGATAAATGCTGCCCATGAATTGAGCAGCAGGTATCAGCTGTCAGTTTCCCTCAAAAGTTCTAAGTATGCATTTAACAAATACATCCTATAAAATTACAATGTAGTTTAACCTCTTAGGGCTCATACCCATATGCAGGGCCGGCTCCAGGTTTTTGTGGGCCCCGGGCGAAAGAGTCTCAGTGGGCCCCTTTAACACATACCACGATTCATGATGCACAGATACCGCAGAGAAATAAATATATAGTACAATGCCAAAGATTTCACTTCTTACATTACGTGAGTGATATCTATTGTAAATTCTACAATAGCTCAGAAACCGGCGAATCGCTCCATACAGAATACTGACCCCCATAAAATGCTCCATACAGAATACTGGCCCCCATATAACGCTCCATGCAGGATACTGGCCCCCATATAATGCTCCATGTAGAATACTGGCCCCCATATAATGCTGCATGCAGGCTGTTCCCCCACATAATGCCTCATGCAGGCTGTTCCCCCCACATAATGCCTCAAGCAGGCTGTTCCCCCCACATAATGCCCCACACAGGTTGTTCCCCCCACATAATACCCCATGCAGGCTGTTCCCCCCCATATAATGCCCCATGCAGGATGTCACACACCCCCTCCCTTATAATGCCCCATGCAGGATGTCACCCCCCCTTATAATGCCCCATGCAGGATGTCACCCCCCCATATAATGCCCCATACAGGATGTCACACCCCCCTTCCCTTATAGTGCCCCATTCAGGATGTCACCCCCCTTATAATGCCCCATACAGGATATCACCCCCCCTCCCTTATAATGCCCCATGCAGGATGTCACCCTCCTTATTATGCCCCATGAACGATGTCACACACACCCCCTCCCTTATAATGCCCCATGCAGGATGTCACTCTCCCCCATATAATGCCCCATGCAGGATGTCACCCCCCCCCATATAATTCCCCATGCAGGGTGTCACACAAGCCCACCTCACCCCCCAATATAATGCCCCATGCCTCCATACAATAAAAAAAAAAAATCAAATACTCACCTCACTTCTCACCTGCTGCCGCTGCTCTGGACTCCAGGGTCGCCAGCTTCTTCCCACTCTGCACTGTAACGGCTCAGGAGAGAGCGCGGTGTAAAGACATCACCACGCCCTCTGACCTATGATGTCACTGTGCAGCAGCCGCGGAAGAGACCGGAGCTGCTGCGGAGGCACGGGGAGAGGTAAGTATTGCGCCAGGTGCCGGGGCCCTGAGCAAGCGGGGGGAGCGGGCGCTGGCACCGGCACCGCACCGCTCATGGGTCCCATAGCGCGCAGGGTGCCCGACGGTGAGTGGGCCCCCCCGCCTGCTCAGGGCCCCGGGTGCTGACGCCAGCCCTACCCATATGTGTGAAAAAAAATGTTCCGTATTCTGGACTGAAAAATCGTATCATGTGCGTGCTATGCGAGTGCTGTGTGAGTGTCATGCGATTACTGTGCGATTTTCACGCACCCGTCTCTTTAAAAGCCGGCAATTCATCAGCCGGTGCACTGTAAAATCACAGCGGTACCCGACAATTTAGAATAGAAAGAATAGATCCACACACATAGAACAGATAGATTGAAAGTTGTCACATATATAATTAGTACAATGACAGTGTTGGTTACTGTACTTGTCATTTATTGCTAAAATAAAAAATGCATCTGCTTAACCTCTGCTAGACTATAAAAATACGGGGGACCCTAAGCCAATTTTTTTAAAATAAATTCTTCATTTTAACAATAAATAACAAGTACAGTAACCAGGTCCGGTGTCAGTGACGCGCCCCCTAGGCCTCGGGGTACTCGGTGCCGGGCCGGTCGTTGCTAGGGGAGATGTCACAGTGGCAGTGACCCGGTCCGTGACCCAGGGCGGTCAATAAAAGGGGGATATTTACAGAGGAATTAAAGTTCTTATATACACAGTTCGTGACGCCACCTGTGGTATGCGGCTAAAGGGAGCCGCCGCTGCGGAGCAGGTCCTCTAGAGCTGGTGTAAATGCAGCAGTGTTGGTTTAGCTCTCCACAGGTAGAGCTTAGCTCCAGGGCAGTGTAGATGTTAAAGATGTTGCGATGTAGTGCAGGAGGTGATGGCGCAGCAGCAATAACTGACAGAGACCGTGGGGTGCAGTTTTCAGGGTTTAACTCACGATTTTCAGACTCCAAGTTACCAGGGCCAGGGTAACCTCCCACGTCGTCCTGTACTTACTCAGGGACGGGTTCAGCCAACCCTCAGGTACCTCCAGAGTACATAGCGGGACCCCCTTCTGTGTGTTCCTTCTGGCCGTCTCCCTGCCCCTCACACCTAGTGTTCCAATCCAGTGACTGCGGGCCTTGTCGGGTGACGTCTTCTCTGTCCCCTGGGTCCTCTATGGCTACCTTATTGGTGAGACAGATGTGGATTGTGGCTGCAGTACCTGAAATACTGCAGCCTCCGGTTTCCTAGTTGAGACTTGAAGAACTCTGCTAGTTTAGGGACCGGTCTCCCCTGTGCAACCTGACCCCTCTACCCTCTGACAGATTAGGGCGTACGGGTGGCCTCCAGCACTGCCCGTACCCCTGGGGTCCCTTTCAGGTTCCTGGAGCCTTTCTCCTGCTCCCCTCCTCCTCAGTCTGTCCTGGGCCTCTCTCTAGGCCCTCCTCCTGAGCAGAGCTCCTACAGAGCTCCTGCTCCTCTCACTGTCCTCCTCTGACTGACTGGCTAAACTCACTCTAGAATGTTCCACACTCTTTTTATATCACTTCTTCCAATGCTCCCCTGATTTACTTCCTCCACTCACACCCACTGCATGGTTCCCCCTCTCTTGGTTCCCCCCACTCCAGCCAGGGACAGGGCTCAGCAGGAAAGCGACGCATCTTGCCCCTCCTGCTGGTCTGAAGTAGTGTAGTGTTGGATGCTGGTGTTAGGGTCCCGGGCAGTGCTCCTTCCTTACCTGAGAGTGAGATGCCACACCTGTGGGTGAGATGCAGTACCTCTGTGGCGACTGAACCCTCAGGGGCGCCACATCAGCACTTGGCGCACCAGGGCAAGTGCCAGGGCCCTAATTAGGTGGGGGCCCACTCGCCCTCAGGCACCCCGGCACGATATGGGACCCGAGTGCGGAGGAGAGCGGTGACAGTGCCCGCCCCGCTCCTTGCTTGCTGAGGGCCCGTCACAATACTTAACTCTCCCCGTGCCTCCGCAGCAGGTCCTGTATCTTCCACTGCTGCTGCACTGTGATGTCTCAGGTCAGAGGGCATGATGACGTCTTTCCACCGCACCCTCTGCTGAGAAGTCACAGCGCAGATGGCGACGTGGCTGAGGAGTCCAGAGCAGCGGCAGCAGGTGAGGAGAGGTGAGGTGAGTATTTCATTCTTTTATTTTTTTTATGTATGGGGCATTATAGGGGGCACCTGCATGGGGCATTATATGGGGCACCTGCATGGGGCGTTTTATGGGGGCCCAGGAGGCATGGGGCATTATATAGGGCACCTGCATGGGGCATTATATGGGGAACCTGCATTGGGCATTATATGGGGGCCCGGGAGGCATGGGGCATTATATGGGGCATTAGATGGGGCATCTGCATGGGGCATTATATGGGACACCTGCATGGGGCATTAGATGGGGTACCTGCATGGGGCATTATATGGGGGCACCTGCATGGGGCATGATATGGGGGCCCAGGAGGCATGGGGTATTATATGGGGGGCCAGCCTGCATGGGGCATTATCTGCTGTCCTAGGAGGCATGGGGCATTATATGGGGGCCCAGGAGGCATGGGGCATTATATAGGGGCCCAGGAGTCATGGGGCATTATATGGGGGCACAGCCTGCATGGGGCATTATATGAGGGCCAGTATTCTGTATGGAGCATTATATTGGGGCCAGTATTCTGTATGGAGCATTATATGGGGGCCAGTATTCTGTATTGAGCATTATATGGGGGCCAGTATTCTGTATTGAGCGTTATATGGGGTCCAGTATTCTGTATGGAGCATTATATGGGGGCCAGTATTCTGTATGGAGCATTACATGGACACCAGTATTCTGTATGGAACATTATATGGGGGTCAGTGTTCAGAATGGAGCATTATATGGAGGCCAGTATTCTGTATGGAGCGTTATATCAGGGCCAGTATTCTGTATCGAGAATTATATGGGGGCCAGTATACTGCATGGAGCATTTTATGGAGGCCAGTATCCTGTATGGAGCATTATATGGGGTCCATTATTCTGTATGGAGGACTTAGTGGTGCCCATTATACTGTATGGAGGACTATGTGGTGCCCATAATACTGTATAGAGGACTTAGTGGTGCCCATTATACTGTATGGAGGACTATGTGGTGCCCATAATACTGTATGGAGGACTTAGTGGTGCCCATAATACTGTATGGAGGACTATATTGTCTGGTCTGCACTGTGCGCTGTGAGGATTCGCCGGTTTCTGAGCTATTGTAGAATTTACAATAGATATCACTCATGTAATGTAAGAAGTTAAATCTCTGGCATTGTACTATATATATATTTCTCTGCGGTATCTGTGAATCATGAATCGTGGTATGTGTTAAAGGGGCCCACTGAGACTTTTTCGCCCAGGGCCCACAAAAACCTGGAGCCGGCCCTGACAGGAACTAACACTGTCACTGTACTAATTATATATCTTTATACACTATATACATCTTTCTATCTATCTATTCTATGTCTGTGGATCTGTCCATTCTATTCTAAATTGTTGGGTACAGCTGTGATTTTACAGTACACCGGCTGATGTATTGCCAACTTTTAAAGAGACGGGTGCGTGAAAATCTTACGGCTCTCGCAAGGTCCGAGTGCCGTGAGATTTTTTTCACGCACCCATTGACTTGCATTGCAGTTTCGTCCAAGATATGTGGCAAATCAATGCAAGCTGCGATTTTTTTCTCAGCCCGATTTCAGTTGAGAAAAAAATTGCAGATGAGATGTCACTTGTTGGTTAACATTGGTCCGAGTGCAATCTGATTTTTTATCGGATTGCACTCGTCCATTTTTCTTGCAGATGAGTATGAGCCCTTAGTGATTAGTCCTGAATATTAATTAGTAACTGTCCAATTTTATTTAGTTTTTTGCCTCTCCTCATTTCAGAAGCCATATTTTTTTTTCATTGACGTGGCTGTATGAGGCTTTGTTTTATGTGGAACAAATTTAACTTTTTCTTAGCGCTATTTTCAGGTACATGTAAATTACTGTGTAATTTATATAATTTTTATTTGTGACTCAAATATAAATATAAGCAATTTCTGGGTGCATTTTTTTGTTTACATTTTTTTCACATTTCACACGTGAATTCTCTAGGTTATTTTGGTCAAGTGGGTACCTACTATGTATAGTTTTATTTTGTCTACTATATTTATGTAATAAAATGTATTTTATATGGGAAAAGTGATTTTGTTTCATATTATTGTTGTGGGAACTTTTTATTTTGTATTACTTTTTTAAGGTTTTGCAGATGTTTTTCTTTTTTACATAATTTACATAATTATAAAAGATCTCAGGGAACATTTTTCCATTATTGATCATATTTTTCTTAACTGTACCTGGGACATCTTAATGGAGTCACAGCTCCATTGGCAGAGCTGATCTGGGTCCGCGAGGACCCAGCAGCTCTGCTATGCTGATTGATCCCAGATGATCATGTGATCGACAGGGTTCTACAGAAGCATCGGCAGTGCAGATGCTTTGGTTCACTGCAAAAAAAAAACTAGAAGCGATAATTGACCACTTATGTCTTCTCCCCAGGTTTTCTGGCTGTCTCTGAGAGCCATGGACAGGATCTGCTCTTGCTACATTGCAAAGAGGAGAAACAAAGGGGGGGAAACTTAGCTTGGGCAGACACCAGAGAGATAACACCAAATGTCCTCCAAGGGCACCAGAGAGGAAGCTAGCCAACTGCTATTGCTTCAAGCCTTCACAAGGGGAAATGAGAATATCATCGGCGACTCCCTGAAGCAGACTGAGAGTTTATAAACACCCAGACCAGGGTGTGTCAAGCAGAGCAGGAGGGAGGTTGCCACTGGGTCCAAAAGTAAGAAGGATTAAGAAGGCGTCTGCAATGCCAAACGCAGTGACCTTCTGCAACCAGATTCAGAGCGACTGTCTGTTATATCTGACACACCCATGACACTATGTCATGTAAAATCTACCAAATTAAGCAATGTATTAAAAAAATATTATGGCTTCAGTTCTAAAGTACAGTTTAATATTATAGATGTTTAGTGTTCCTACGATGCATTCACTGAATTCTAATGGTGACCACAGCAAACATAACCTTCATGTGACTGACATTTTGTGCATGCTGCATTATTCTGACACACAAATTAAGAAATCAAAGCAATGATGAAATTAGATTGTCTTTGTCATTTGCAAACAATGATCTTTACCATCACAGAAACAATTCCTGCTTTCAGTAAGACAAATTGGAGGCAGAATACTCTTGACATTTGCAGATTTCTTTTGTCTTTACGACAGAGGAGAAATAAGTGGAAATACTTATGTGTAAGTATACAGAGCCATTTGCCTTTTTTATAATAGAGATGAGAACAGACATAAAGAGAAATTTCAACATTCAGAGGAAGTCAGAGCTTTTCCACCTGAAATAAAAAAAATGTTTTGACAACAAGCAACGACAAGCATTACAGCACCTGTGGAGGTTGTCACCTATATTCCTTGACTCCAAAATGTCAAATCTTCTTACCATTGCAGTAATCTAGGGACAGGAAAAGTATAAGTACATATTCAGACAAATTTAACCTTACCAGAGTCTGTTAAAAACAGGTATCAACCATTAACATGCGTGTAACATATTTTATTTTTTGGAAAACATTTTTTACCCAATTACTTAAGTTTGTTCATTTTGGACAAAGCAATTTCTATTTTCCAAATTTTCTCATTGTCACATTCCAGAAGCCATAATATTTCTATTTGTTGGTTGATATAACTGTAGGAAGGGAAACTTATGGGAGAGGGGCAGTACAGCAGAGTTGACAGTAATATGAGAGGAGGAAACCTGATAGAAGGGTGTGTAATGTGACAGCAAAACTTAGCTATGCTACTCTTTCCCCCAGAGGGACCTTATCTAAAAGGTGTGAGTAATCTGTGCTTTAATTTCCCAGGGTTTTTTAATTATGCACATGACGCGCCCAGGGGATGGGGACGACTACTCGGCGCCCGGGCCTTGCTGTTGGTTTTGGGGGATGCCGCGGTGGCCGGCTCCCGGGGCCGTACCCTGGGGTCACTCTTAAAAGCAAGGAATGGTGGGGAAAGGTGTATGGGATAGGAAAAGTTTGCGATGCCACCTGTGGTGTCTGGTGAGGATCACCAGCGCTGCTACAGTCCTCTGAGGCCGGTGGTCAGGCAGCTTAGTTGGTGTGGCTCCCCACAGGTGGAGCGGGGCCTCAGGGCAGCGTAGGAGAAGGGATGCAGGTCAGAGGGGACCCAGCCGGGTCAGAAGAAGAAGAATAGGCACACTCACAACAGTTCGCTTCAGTACCTTTACTGGTGGTGTTTCAGGCACGATCCAGGGCACTGTAGGGTGAAGGGTGCATTTCAGGACTCTCCCCAGTGAGTGGGTGTTGGGCCTCCTGTTTCTTGCCTTCTCCTGATAAGTTTATGACCTGCCTGGAGCTAGGCCTAACTTGGTCTCTGTCTTGCACCGTCTGACCTGGTGGTAGGGCTTTCTGTTGGAGATCACAATCCCTGGTCTCTTGGGCCTCAGTGACTCCTGACCCTGGTATATCAGTCAGCTTTTGGTGATCCTGGGACATGTAGTTCGCCAGGGGTTCCGGTAGTTTCTGCTGGTCTTAGAGATCCCTGCAGACCCGGACCCGGTGTCCGGTAAATGGTTGTGGGGTGAGCTGGCTAAGCTCCTCTGCCCCCTATGTAGCTCGCTTACTCCACTTGCCTTCGGCCACGCTCAGGGCCCTCACTAGGCTTCACACTGGCAGTAGGCCTCGCTACTCTTCACCGCTCTTACGGCGTCGGCACGCCTTAGGCTCACTAGTCTGAGCTTTATGAGTCTGAACTCTCTCTAGAGGGACTGGAACTACCTCTGTCCCCTGAGGAAACTGTTCTCTAGACTGACTGCCTAGCTCCACCTTCCCTTTTTATATCCCTAACGGGCTCCCTCTGGTGGTCTGAGGTGGAAGGTGGAGGTGTGTGTATGCTGTGAGGGCTTCTTGTGGAGGAATCCGTCCATGCACCCCTCTAGGATCTGTGGCACCAATTCGCAGCAGGGCGCCACACACAAAGTTAGAACAGAAGATCACAACTTTTTCTTTGCATCTCACACACTGATAGACCTAAGCTTTTTTTTTGGGAGGAATGTTCTTTTTCTGCTGTGTTGCTTCCTGATTACATGTCACAGGTGTGTCACAAGTGACAGACAGTCGTCCTGCAGTTGGTTGCTGAAGGTCTTTTCATTTGGTATTACAGACACCTTCTTAGCTGTCTCACTCTAGGACCCAGTGGCTACCTCCCTGATGCTCTAATTGACAATCAGGCCTGGGTGTTTAAATACTTAGTGGTTGCTACACAGTGGTGCCGGTGATATTCATTTGTTCTCTGGTGAAAGCTTGGAGCAAGTGCAGCCTGTTTACTTCCTCTATGGTGCTAAGAGGACGTGTATGTTATCTCTCTGAAGTCGACTCAAGCTAAGTTATATTTCCCCCATGTCTGTCTACGTTGTCTTTAGTTGTCAGTGGGGATCGACTAGTGCTCACCCCCCTCCTTCCCTAGCCAGGGACAAGCGCTAGGGAAATACAGGGATATGTTCCTGTGCGGCAATTGGTGAAGAATAGGGTTGAGCGAGTATGTTGTGTCCGAGTATACTCGGGCAAAGCTCCGAGTATTTACAGCTGCTCGGTGATATGGTTGAATCGCTCCCGTGTGCATGATTTGCAACTGTTTGACAGCTTTATTACATGTGAGGAATGTGTAAGAAATAGACATTCCTCACATGTAATAAAACTGTAAAACAGTTGCAAATCATGCACACGGGAGCGATTGAACCATATCACCGAGCAGCTATAAATACTTGGAGCTCGGCCCGAGCGTACTCGGCGAAAGGGTTAATAGTACATACTCGCTCAACACTAGTGAAGAACCAATATAGGGACGGTAGGGGAGACCGGGTGATATCAGATCATCCTAGGAGGTCTCCACTTCCCCCTTTCCCTAGAGTCTGGGTTCCCTTTCCCTCTTCCCTTTGTGTCACACTTAGTCTTTCCCACACCTTGGGTAACATTATCACCGGCGGTGCACATTTAGGAAAAACAAAAAAAACAAACTGACACTTGGGTTTAAATGTGTGTTTTTTTTTCTCCTTTCTCTCTTAGTATGGGTTCAGTTGCAGAACTTGCAGAGAGGGTGCGCTGTTTGTCTCTGGAGGTGAATGACCTCCATAGTGAGGTCCAGAAACAGCATCAGCGGCTACAGGTTGCTAATGTGGGAGTCTCTGCAGATAGGCCTGTACAGCCTGAACCCAAGGTTGCCCTCCCGGACAGATTTTCAGGAGGTTGGGACAAGTTTTTTGCATTCAAGGAGGCCTGCAAACTGTATTTTAAACTTCGTCCTTACTCCTCCGGAAGTGAGGAGCAATGAGTAGGAATTGTGATCTCTCGCTTACAGGGAGATCCACAATTCTGGGCTTTTTCTTTACAGCAGGAGTCGGCTTGTCTCTGTAGAGAGTTTTTTTGGGGCTCAGGCTCTCATCTATAATGACTGACTGAGTCGCCTTGGCTGAGTCTAGGCTAACTTGCTTTCAGCAGGGGAATCGGTCAGTGGAGACATACAGTTCTGAATTCCGTAGATGGGAAACGGATTCTATATGGAATGACTCAGCCCTTAGAAGCTAATTTTGTGAGGGTCTTACTGAAAGGTTGAAAGATGCTTTGGCAGTGTATGAAACCCCTGAGTCCTTGTCGTTGGCTATACGTCTTGATAGACGCCTTCGGAATAGACGGGTGAGTCCACCTTCTCTGGAATCTTCTTGTCGGGGTTATGTAAGTCTGCCAGGGGAGCGGTCTGGCAGTGAACCAGTACTGGGGGAGGTAGAGGAACCCATGCAGTTAGGGGGTGCCTCTGCCTCATACATTTCCCTGGAGATTTGCAAGACAAAAGGTGTAAGGGTTTTTTTTGTGGGAAAAAGGGACATTTTATTAGGACCTGTCCTTCAATTCCTAAACAAAAGGAAACTTAATTAACTCTTGGTAGTCTGGAGTTGGATAAGCAAGGTGTGCATTTGTCGCCAACCTGCAGTTCCCCGCTTTGTCCTGACAGCAGAGGTGGTGCTAGAGAGCAAAACCAAGAAAATTTCTGTGTTTGTTGACAGCGGAGCCGGAGTCACCAAAAAATTGCCGTTTTTTCCAAAACGTTTTTTTGGTTTCACATATGTCTTCCATTGGTGGTGACACCTTGCATTGTTCATGGTGGAAGCAAAGTTGAACTTTTGGATTCTGAAAAATGTAGCAAAAAAATGCAGCAAAAACGGCTTTGGCTATGTTCATACATTGCATTTTTGCTGCGTTTTTTTCTCATGCACACGCTTGGTTTTTAGCGAAAAAAACAAAGGTACAGGAGAATGTGAAATCCATTTATTTTGTGATTTTACCAAGTTTAAACCATAATGTCTTGTATGTATCCTCACATAAGCATGGATGTTAGTGTTAGTACTGTTTAAATTAGGAATATGTATTAAAGTAAACAATGCCTGATCAATGTGTGAAAATGAACAATGCCTGACCAACTCAATGCCCTACAAATGTGTAAAAGTAAAAATTGCCTGACCAATGTGTGAAATTTGAACAATACCTGACCAACTCATTGGCCAATCAATATGGGAAAGTAAACAGTGCCTGCCATCTCAATGCACTGCCAATGTCTTAGGTACAGTAAACTATACCTGACCAATTCAACTCCCCTGGCTGTTTTTACATTTGCAATTGTGTGTTTTTTCATGAACTCATATAAACTTTTTCTTTGCTCAGAATAGTCACTATTTTTTCTGACATAAACTTTCTTCCACTGAATAATTTGATCAAATTGCCCTTTTTTACAGAAATCTTTTATGGATTCACATATGTCTTGTATTGGTGGCGTAACATCTTGTATTGTTCATGCATGTGCGGCGCCCCGACGGGGCTGCTGCAGTCATGGTACTGGTGCACTGTGGTCTGAGTGCTGGTCTGGTCCGACTGGTCACAGTCTTTGTCAATTGTGGGGGTTAATAATAAAATAATAAAAAGATTTGTGACGCCAGTTGGGATGTTTGGCCTGGTATGGCCGGTCACTTATGAAGGCCCCTGGGAGTTAGGTCGTGATGAGCAGTGCCAGATGATTAACCTTTCCCAACCAGGGCTGGATCTCAGCTGAGTTGGAGCAGGAATGGTGCAGCAGGGAATAATCAGCTTGAAACAGGGTAATAACCATTTCATACCTTATACTGGAGTTTTGCAAACAGTTCCAGAAGCTTCATTACAGTTCACATACAGGGTTTTGGACAGACCTGCATGGTGGGGGATCAGATTCTCTTCTGTGAGGTTGTGTAGCCTTCCTGCTGCTAAGTATACCTCTGGTAGATGATTCCTTGGATCCCCAGGGGTCCAAGGTAAATAGTTACTGGATCTGTGATCCCTTCCAGTGAGCAGGCAACTTTAATCCTGTCAGAACACTCACTTTTTCTTGCAGCAGTCTCTTTGATTCCATGCTGTTGCTGAGCTCCCAGGTAAAACACTTCACTGCTCATTATATAAAGACCGAGCAGACTCACAGTTTAGCACAGACTCTGGAAGTCTCTGTGCTCTAGGGACTGGACCCTGCCTTGTGCAGCTTGTACATGCAGAGTACACTTCTCTCCCCTGCACAGGAAACTCCATGATGCTCCTTCTTCCTCACACTACAATTACTACTACGGAAGCACCTCCACCCCTCTCTTAGGCAAAAGTGCGCAGTCCTTCAGTAAGGGATCGGGTAATAATGTGTGGATGCAATGATAACAGCAGAGAATTTAGCCCTCGCTGGCAATACAGATAATTATATTACAGATGCAGGCATTTTGTGGTGCTACAGACACGAGCGCCATATTCTCCCCTAGTGAAGAGTAGCATGTCCTTGGGCTACTCAGCCAGTAGGCAGTCCATAATAAAACAAAATAACATTAACCTAAACATATATAAACAGTTGTATTAATCTAGCTGTGGATTACAGCCCAAAACCACTCCTGATTGTTCCCGAGTGCAGCTGCGGGGCACACAGACCATAATATAGAATTCACTGCACTGGCTGTTTTGGATGGCTCCTTGACAAAGGCACGATGTACCGAGCTCCTTTCAGTTCGTAAGTCCTTACAAGAGTTCTTGTAGTGGAAGAAAGCATAATGGTTGCTGAAATCTCACATTAGTCCATGTGGGCACATCTTTTTCAAGATTTTTGATAACGTTACATAAAGCATTGCTCAACATAAATACAAATCAAATCTACTTACTGGTTTTCCTTGCTCTATGAATCATTCCTATAGTGAGAAAGGGTCTGTCCCTGAACTGAGCGAAGTCCATATAGGGGGTTTTGTAGTGACATCATGCTGGGCCTTACTGGAATCAGACAAAAGGCCCTCAATGAACTGCTCTTTCAGTATTTTGCTTTCATCATGTACACTGTCAGGGTCAATTCGCCTGATGGTCCACAACGCCTCCTGCAGATTAAGTTCATAGTCTCTAACAGTTCTTGTGCTTTCTGTCTCCAACTGAAAAATCACATCTTTATTTCTGAGGCAGTATGGGTATCAAAGGTATCCCTGAGTTTAACAAAAATGTCTTTTACAGTGTTTTTATCAGTAGCTGGCCAAGATTTGACTTCTCTTTGGGCTGCGCCACTGAGCAGACTTGTAAGTATGGTAACTTTCTGCTCTACTGACATGGGGTAAAGTTCAAACAGGCTGCCCAGCTTCTCTTTGAAGTCGCTTGAGGTGTGTGATTCGCCTGTGCACTGTGGCAGCCATGCTGCACCCGGTATATAAGGTATAGTTAGCGGCAATACGGGAGCTGCTGCGGCAGCCCTACTAGGGTGACTCACTGCTCCTTCTGCTGCAGTCTTTACTCCACTGTAACACCATAACAGCAGAGAATTTAGCCCTCGCTGGCAATACAGATAATTATATTGCACATGCAGGCATCTTTCCACTGTCTCACTCAACCCCCCATCTGACCTATCCATCATAGTCAAAGGCTGCTCACTCTCCCTAGTCCCGCAAGCTTGCTACCTCGGGGTAACCCTGGACTCTAATCTCTCCTTCAAACCACATAGCCAAGATCTTCCCACTTCCTGGTGACTCAAATTCAAAAATATCTCTCAGATGCGCACATTCTGCAAAAACAGTAGTGCAAGCCCTCATCATCTCCAGCCTCAACTACTGCAACCTACTGCTCTGTGGCCTCCCCTCTAACACTCTCGCACCCCTCCAATCTATCCTAAACTCTGCTGCCCGACTAATTCACCTGTCTCCCCGCTATTCCCCAGCCTCTCCTCTCTGGCAATCCCTTCACTGGCTCCCCTTTACCCAGAGACTCCAGTTCAAAACCCTAACCATGGCATACAAAGCCATCCACAACCTGTCTTCTCCATCCAGACCTAGTCTCCCGGTACCGGCACGCAGCCTCCGATCCTCACAAGATCTCTTTCTCTACTCCCCTCGTATCTCCTCCTCTCACAATAGCATACAAGATTTCTCCCGTGCATCCCCCCTACTCTGGAACTCTCTAACCTATCACATCAGACTCTTGCCTACCGTGGATATCTTCAAAAGGAACCTGAAGACCCACCTCTTCCAACAAGCCTACAACCTGCAGTAACCACCGCTCCATCATACCGCTGCACGAACAGCTCTACACTGACCTACTGTATCCTTACCAATCCCTTGTAGATTGCGAGCCCTCGCGGGCAGGGTCCCCTCTCCTCCTGTACCAGTCGCTGACTTGTATTGTTCAAAATTATTGTAATTGCTTGTGCTTTGTATACCCCTTTCACATGTAAAGCGCCATGGAATGGCGCTATAATAATAAATAATATTAATAATAATTTTGTCACAGTACAGACATGGTTGCCACACTTGCATGGTGGAAGCAAAGCTGAACTTTGGGATCCTGAAAAATGCAGCAAAAAAAACCGCAGGAAAAAATGCATAAAAAAGCAAGCAGAACCTGCTTTTTGTCTGCAGGTTTTTTACTGCCAAGAGATTAGGTATTGGCTGCAGAAAAAGTAGTAAAAAAGCAACAGGTGAACATAGCCTAAAAAACAGCTTTTAATTTGCATAAAAAATCTGCAGCAATAAAACAAAGCAAAAGCGCAATGTATGAACATAGCCGTTCTGTAATAGTTATGACAGTGACTTTTGCAGTGACTCATGACTCATGCAGGGAAATAGATTTTCTGTTTCCAATATAAGGTTGCCGCTGGACAGGTTGTGGACTGGAGGTATGTGTCTAAGCCTCGGTGATGTAGGACCCGGAAAAGCAGGCTCCAGCACACATAGTGCTGAGAGGTAGTTAACGGGCCAGGATTAAAGGGCCGAGTTTTACAAGCAGCTGAAAGAGCTGTGTGTGATCGGCTGCTCACTTACCTCCAGTCCAGATCTTGGAAGGTCTGATTTAAGACAGCTGCGCCTGTCTCAGTTGGGCTGTGTGTTGTGCAATGTGAGCAAGCCTTGCATGTGTTGCTCAGACTCTGCTGGAGGCAGAGAAAGGCACTTCATTTAAACGACTGAGGCCGTGCTGTATGGACTGGCTATTTTGAGTTTTGTTCTGTTATATCTTTTTGTGCCAGGAAGAGGCTGTTATGTTATGTTTTCCTGACTGGTTTATGGACACTTAATAAACCACCAGTTTGTTTTGAACCTGCGGACTGCATCCCTTTGTGAATTTGCGTCTACCCACAGCTGATCCTTCACACTATGTAGTGCCGGCGTCCCTGCCCTCTGCTAGGCAGGGACGCTGTTCCCCTCACCGCTCTGCTCCGTGCCCGGCGTCCCTCTCCCGCTCTGCTGGCAGCGCGCGCTCCTTCCCGGCCACTGTGCTTAGGGCGCGCGCGCGCGCCCTCCCTCCCTCTTAAAGGGGCCGCGCGCGCCGTCCTAAGGAGTCCCCGGCCAATGGCCGGAGGACTTTACCATATATAAGGCACCTCCTCCAAAATGGAGGTGCCCGAGCAATGTTGTTGCACCGTTCTACTCTGCTTCAGCCCTCAGGTCCCGTTGCCAGTTACCTGCCAGTTACCTGCCAGATTTTGCCAGCTTGCTGTCCTAATCCTGCCTGATTTCCTGTTACCTGCCTGCCTGCCTGAGGTCCGACGGTCTGCCTTACAACTCCGGTCAGTCTGTCTAAGGACCAACTTGCCCGCTCACCTGGGAGCGCACATCAGCTACCTGCCTGCTTGCCTGAGGTCCGACGGTCTGCCTTACAACTCCGGTCAGTCTGTCTATGGACCAGCTTGCCCGCTCACCTGGGAGCGCTTCTCCGCTACCTGCCTGCTTGCCTGCCCGGATGCTCCGCTGTCACGTGCTGTGACCACCAGCTATTCCAGACTCTTGCCCGCTCACCTGGGAGCGCTTCTCCACTACCTGCCTGCTTGCCTGCCCGGGGGTTCCGCTGTCACGTGCTGGGACCACCAGCTATTCCAGAGACTCTTGCCCGCTCACCTGGGAGCGCTTCTTCGCTACCTGCTACCTGCCTGCTTGCCTACCTGGAGGCTCCGCCGTCACGTGCTGTGACCACCTGCTATTCCAGAGACTCTCGCTTGCTCACCTGGGAGCACACATCCTCCATCTGCCTTGCTAGCCTACCTGGAGGTTCAGCCATCACAGGTCGTACCTACCCTTTACCTAGAGACTGCCCCGGTCACTTGCCGTGACCTCCAGCCCGTTCTTCCAGAGACTGCCCCGGTCACTTGCCGTGACCTCCAGCCCGTTCTTCCAGAGACTGCCCTGATCACTTGCCGTGACCTCCTGCCCGTACACCCAGAGACTGTCCCGGTCACCTGCTGTGACTGCCTGCCTGGTCGCCACCCGCTCCCTTACAAGGACCGCTCCCTTGTATAGTAGCCCAGAGGTTCCGCCTCCCAGACCCGTTACAGTTTGCTCGGGCCATGGAACCCGGTGGCACCCAAGCTCCCTCGCTCTCGGACCTGTGTCATGAACTGTCCCGTCAAAGGTCCCAACAGGAGTCCATCCTGGGTCACCTGCGGAATGTCAATACTCGCCTGGACACTCTGACTGTTCCACCAACAACCTCCGCCAGTGCCATGTCTCGCAATCCGGCAGCTCCGCTGTCCACTAACACCATGATATCCTACCCCGGACCTCGGCTTTCTGCACCTCCTCGCTTCGGAGGCGACTCAGCCCAGGCTCGGGGCTTCATAAATCAGTGCACCCTGCACTTTGAACTATTGTCCCACCAGTTTAACTCCGACCGAGCCAAAATTGCATTCATCATGTCCCATCTCACCGGGGAGGCCCTGGCCTGGCTAAATCCTCTATGGGAGAGAGGAGACCCCCTGGTGTCCAACTTGCCTGCTTTTCTCACGGCCTTCCGGAAAGTCTTCGACGAACCCGGACGGAAGACCTCATCCGCATCATCGTTGCTTCGCCTCCGTCAGGAAAGTCTCACCGTGGGCCAATATGCCATACGGTTCCGTACCCTTGCCTCGGAGCTGGCCTGGGATAATGACGCTCTGGTTTCCGTCTTCTGGGAGGGTCTGTCCGGCCGTATTAAAGATGAACTTGCCGGTCGGGACATTCCTACCACTCTCGATGACTTAATAACTCTTGCCACCCGGATTGACCTACGGTTCCAGGAGCATGCCAGAGAGGTCACCCTTGAGAGGAGGTTACCACGTCTAGCTCCTACTTTTCAGAAACCCGTCACTCCTTCTGTCTCTAACCAGGTACACCCTCCTGAGCCTATGCAGGTCGACCAGACCAAGATGGTCAAGACCCGTCAGGACTTACGCCGTGCCGAGGGGACCTACTTCTACTGTGGCAGTAAGGAGCACCGGATCCGTGCCTGCCCGGAGAGGTCGGGAAACGCCTGTGTCTAGGTTCGCTCAGAGAGGTCCACCTAGACAAGAATAAATCCTCTCCATCCCTGCTGTTGTCAGTTTCAATCGTCTACGGGGAGAACCGTTATTTCGAACTAGCCCAACTGGACTCTGGAGCAGCCGGGAATCTTATTTCACAGTCCCTGGTAGAGAAATACCGCATCCCCACCAAACCTCTGGCTGTACCCTTGTCTGTTGCTGCCGTGGATGGGGGGCTCTTACCACGTCCCATCCAACTCATCACCGAATCCATTACTCTGCAGGTGGGAATGCTGCATTCTGAAAGTATCTCCTTCCATGTTCTGCCTGGACTCTCTCACGCCCTCTTGCTAGGCCTACCTTGGCTCCAGAAACATGCACCCGTTCTTGACTGGCAGACCGGAGAAGTCCTTCGCTGGGGACAGGGCTGCCATAAGACCTGTCTGGTTCCCGTTCATCCCGTCCGTCCTTCTCCTACCCCAGCTAATCTACCTGGACTTCCGATTCCTTATTGGTCTTATGCTGATGTCTTTAATAAAAAGGAGGCAGAGACACTACCCCCTCATAGACCATACGACTGCCCTATCGACCTGTTACCTGGTACTTCTCCTCCCCGTGGGCGTATTTATCCATTATCCGCTGCTGAGACCCGGTCGATGTCCGAATATATTGAGGAGAATTTGGCCAGGGGATTCATCCGGAAATCTACCTCCCCGGCGGGAGCAGGCTTCTTTTTCGTCAAAAAGAAGGACGGCTCTCTCCGTCCCTGTATAGACTATAGAGGCCTTAACCAGATCACGGTGAAGAATAAGTACCCCCTTCCGCTCATTCCGGAGTTATTTGATCGTCTGAGGGGGGCTAGAATCTTCACCAAACTGGACCTCCGTGGGGCGTACAACCTGGTTCGTATCCGTCAGGGGGATGAATGGAAGACGGCATTCAACACCCGGGACGGCCACTATGAATATCTGGTAATGCCCTTTGGCCTCTGTAACGCTCCTGCCGTCTTTCAAGAGTTGGTCAATGACATCTTCCGGGACCTTCTCTACTCCTGCGTAGTGGTGTACCTGGACGACATCTTGGTCTTCTCTCCGGATCTCCAGACTCACCGGAGGGATGTTCGTCAGGTCCTGCTCAGGCTCAGGCAGAACCATCTCTACGCTAAATATGAGAAGTGCCTCTTTGAGCAGACCTCGCTTCCGTTTCTGGGCTACATTATCTCTCAGACCGGCCTACAAATGGATCCTGAGAAACTGTCTGCCATCGAGAAATGGCCCCGACCAGAGGGGTTGAAGGCTATTCAACGGTTCCTGGGCTTCGCCAACTATTACCGCCTCTTCATCCCGCACTTCTCTTCCCGGACTGCCCCAATTTCCGCGCTCACCCGTAAGGGTACTAATCCCAAAGAGTGGCCGCCCGAAGCAGAGGAGGCCTTTCTTTCCCTAAAACAGGCCTTCTCTTCCGCCCCGGTGCTGCATCGCCCGGACGGCAGCAAGCAGTTCTTCCTGGAAGTTGACGCCTCCTCCTCTGGAGCCGGAGCGGTACTTACTCAAAAATCATCTTCCGGGAGAATGGTAACTTGTGGCTTCTTCTCCAAACTCTTCTCCTCTTCTGAGCGCAACTATTCCATAGGAGACCGAGAGTTATTGGCCATCAAGCTGGCGTTGGAGGAGTGGCGTTACCTACTCGAGGGGGCTCTTCATCCAGTAATAATTTACACTGACCACAAGAACTTGGCTTACCTCCAGCATGCCCAGAGACTTAACCCGCGCCAAGCCCGGTGGTCCTTGTTTTTTGCTCGCTTTGATTTTGTTCTTCATTTTCGCCCGGCTGACAAAAACGTCAAAGCAGACGCCTTGTCCCGATCCTTTCTGGTGTCCAATCTCGAGGAAGAACCTAAACATATCATCGATCCCGCCAGAGTAATGCAGGTGGCTCCCGTGAGTCTAAATCGTCTCACTCCCGGTAAGACGTTTGTTTCAGTACCTGATCGGGAGAAGATCCTACACTGGGGCCATTCGTCTAAACTAGCTGGCCACGCCGGTCAGAAAAAGACCCTCCAGCTTATTGCCCGGCACTATTGGTGGCCTACCCTGCACAAGGACATAATAGACTTTGTTTCTGCCTGTGTGTCCTGCGCCCGCAACAAAGTCCCGAGACATCTGCCAGCCGGACGCCTCCTTCCGCTTCCTGTACCTGCTGCCCCCTGGCAGCATATAGCAATGGACTTTATAACTGATCTCCCCGTCTCTGCCGGTTGTACGGTCATTTGGGTGGTCGCTGACCGCTTTTCCAAGATGGCTCACTTTATTCCCCTGCCAGGCCTTCCGTCTGCACCCGAGCTGGCTAAAGACTTTATCCGCCACATCTTCCGTCTTCATGGCCTGCCCCTCCACATCGTGTCGGATCGTGGGGTACAGTTCACCTCACGTTTCTGGAGAGCCACTTGTAAACTACTAGACGTCACCCTGGACTTCTCTTCCGCTTACCACCCACAGTCCAATGGTCAAGTGGAGCGGATCAATCAGAACCTGACCAGTTACCTCCGGCACTTCGTTAATGCCCACCATTCTGACTGGGTGGATCTCCTACCATGGGCCGAGTTCTCTTATAATAATCACGAGAGCGAATCCTCCTCCAAATCCCCGTTTTTTGTAGTCTTTGGTCAGCATCCTCAGATTCCTTTTCCTGTCTCCACCTCTGTGGACAACCCGGCTGCGGAATCTCTCGTTAGCAAATTTTCCTCCATATGGGAGAGTACCCGGTCCGCACTCCTTCTGTCATCCGAGCGTATGAAAAGACACGCTGACAAAAAACGCCTGGATCCTCCACAATTTCGTCCAGGAGATAAAGTCTGGCTCTCATCTAAATATGTTCGACTCAAGATACCTTCTTACAAGTTAGGGCCTCGGTTCATCGGTCCTCTGGAGGTCATCAATCAGATCAACCCGGTGGCCTATAAATTGAAACTCCCGGCCAACTTACGGATCCCTAACTCCTTCCATGTATCTCTCCTCAAACCCGTGGTGCTTAACTCTTTTTCCAAGTCTACAGGTACGCCTCCTGCTCCGGTTTCTGCTGAGGACGAGTTTGAGGTAGAGAACATTCTTGCCACCAAAAGGGTAAGAGGAAAGACCTTTTTTCTGGTAGATTGGAAGGGGTTTGGTCCTGAGGAGAGAACGTGGGAGCCCCGGGAGAACATCCATGCCCCTCTCATCCTAGCTAAATTTCTATCTGGCCTAAAAAAGGGGGGGCCTAAAGGGGGGGGGGTACTGTAGTGCCGGCGTCCCTGCCCTCTGCTAGGCAGGGACGCTGTTCCCCTCACCGCTCTGCTCCGTGCCCGGCGTCCCTCTCCCGCTCTGCTGGCAGCGCGCGCTCCTTCCCGGCCACTGTGCTTAGGGCGCGCGCGCGCGCCCTCCCTCCCTCTTAAAGGGGCCGCGCGCGCCGTCCTAAGGAGTCCCCGGCCAATGGCCGGAGGACTTTACCATATATAAGGCACCTCCTCCAAAATGGAGGTGCCCGAGCAATGTTGTTGCACCGTTCTACTCTGCTTCAGCCCTCAGGTCCCGTTGCCAGTTACCTGCCAGTTACCTGCCAGATTCCTGCCAGCTTGCTGTCCTAATCCTGCCTGATTTCCTGTTACCTGCCTGCCTGCCTGAGGTCCGACGGTCTGCCTTACAACTCCGGTCAGTCTGTCTAAGGACCAACTTGCCCGCTCACCTGGGAGCGCACATCAGCTACCTGCCTGCTTGCCTGAGGTCCGACGGTCTGCCTTACAACTCCGGTCAGTCTGTCTATGGACCAGCTTGCCCGCTCACCTGGGAGCGCTTCTCCGCTACCTGCCTGCTTGCCTGCCCGGATGCTCCGCTGTCACGTGCTGTGACCACCAGCTATTCCAGACTCTTGCCCGCTCACCTGGGAGCGCTTCTCCACTACCTGCCTGCTTGCCTGCCTGGGGGTTCCGCTGTCACGTGCTGGGACCACCAGCTATTCCAGAGACTCTTGCCCGCTCATCTGGGAGCGCTTCTTCGCTACCTGCTACCTGCCTGCTTGCCTACCTGGAGGCTCCGCCGTCACGTGCTGTGACCACCTGCTATTCCAGAGACTCTCGCTTGCTCACCTGGGAGCACACATCCTCCATCTGCCTTGCTAGCCTACCTGGAGGTTCAGCCATCACAGGTCGTACCTACCCTTTACCTAGAGACTGCCCCGGTCACTTGCCGTGACCTCCAGCCCGTTCTTCCAGAGACTGCCCCGGTCACTTGCCGTGACCTCCAGCCCGTTCTTCCAGAGACTGCCCTGATCACTTGCCGTGACCTCCTGCCCGTACACCCAGAGACTGTCCCGGTCACCTGCTGTGACTGCCTGCCTGGTCGCCACCCGCTCCCTTACAAGGACCGCTCCCTTGTATAGTAGCCCAGAGGTTCCGCCTCCCAGACCCGTTACACACTACATACATCTTAGAAGGATTCAGCTAGTCTGTTATCATAGACCTAATGGAAAAGAGAAGAATTAGCTGGTAGAAGGACAAAATGAGCAATTGTAAGTACACAGTGCTATATAATATGGTGACTGAAATTAAGAGGATAAAAACTTTGATGGGAGAGCTTGTTTAAATGTTTAATTGTTGACAGTTTTATGTTTTCTATATGTGTTCTCTGCTGTGCCAAAAGTGAAAAATGTAATTATCTTTCCTTTGCCATTAAATTACAGGCCAAGCACATAATCCACTGCTTTCAAATCCTAGGTGTAAATCTATAACTAAAATATTTTCATTAAACTTCAGTGCACTCCAATTGTCACTCAAAAAACAACATGAATCTTTGTTCTGGCTATTTTAATATTGCTAATACGGATAAAGCAGAAATCATATTACAAATGTTAAACTTTACAAAAATGTAAAATATTGCACTTTGCAAAGATAATTTTTGGCTTTCTGTACAGAGACTTCTGATTCCAATTTAAATCAATGTGTGGTCAGAGAATGCAAGGATGTGGTTGACTGAAGGTCTCAAATAAGAGGCACCCTCTATTAACTTAGAATTGCCCAACAGAGTAAATAAAACATTTGTTTTAACCCTGACAAACCCTTTATGGGGGTTGTCCACTACTTTGATTTTGATGATGTATCCTTAGGAAGTCCCATCTATCAGCTGCTATCAACTCTAGTGCTGGTTGGGTGTAAAAATGTATGGTACAGGAACAGTGTACCCCCTAAAAACTATTTAGTGTCTGCTTCCAAGTTCTGCAGTTCATCTCTTTCAAGATAGACCCCTAGCAATAAGAGGGAAATGTCATAAGCCGTATGATTGTGGGAGAAGGGGTGATCAGAGAGGTAGAGGGGCCTATGCCATTGCACAGCCATCCATAGAAGCAGTAGAAATTCTAATTATTATTATTATTTATTTATATAGCGCCATTGATTCCATGAAGCTGTACATAAGAAGGGGTTACATACCAAATACAGATATCACTTACAGTAAACAAACTAACAATGATAGACTGGTACAGAGGGAAGAGGACCCTGCCCTTTGTGGGCTTACATTCTACAGGATGGTGGGGAAGGAAACAATTCAGCAGCTCCGGTGGTGGTGATGCGGCAGCGTGGTCATTGCAGGCTGTAAGCTTGTTTGAAGAGATGGGTTTTCAGGTTCCGTCTGAAGGATCCAAATGTGGAGGCTAATCGCACATGTTGAGGCACAGAGTTCCATAGGATAGGGGATTTTCGGGAGAAGTCTTAGAGGCAATTAGGTGAGGAACGAATAAGTGTGGAGGAGAGGAGGAGGTCTTGGGAGGACCGGAGATTACGTAAGGGAATATATCAGGAGATTAGTTCAGAGATGTACGGAGGAGAAAAGTTATGGATGGCTTTTTAGGTCAGGGTTAGTAGTTTGAACTGGATAAGCTGGGCAATTGGGAGACAATGAAGGGATTTGCAAAAGGGGGTAGCAGAGGAGTAGCGAGGTGAGATATGAATTAGTCGCGCAGTTGAGGATGGACTGGAGCGGTGCGAGAGTGTTAGCAGGTAGGCCACTGAGGAGGGTGTTGCAGTAGTCAAGGTGGGAGATGATGAAGGCATGCACAAGCAGTTTAGTAGATTGAGGGTTGAGGAAAGGATGGATTCTGGAAATATTTTTGAGCTGGAGGCGATAGGAGGTGGTGAGAGTTTGGATGTGGGGTTTGAAGGACAGGGCAGAGTCAAGGGTTACTCGGAGACAGTGAATTGCCGGTACAGGGGAAAGCGTGATGTCATTTATTGTGATAGAAAGATCAGGTGGGGAAGATATGCGAGATGGGGGAAAGATGATGAGTTCAGTTTTGTCCACATTGAGCTTGAGGAAGAAAGAGGAGAAGGAGGACATGGCTGATAGACATGCTGGGATTCTGGACAGCAGAGAGGTGACAACTGGGCCAGAGAGGTAGATCTGGGTGTCATCAGCTTACAGATGGTACTGGAAGCCATGGGATTTTATGAGCTGTCCCAGGCCAAGGGTATAGATTGAGTAGAGCAGGGGTCCTAGGACAGAGCCTTGAGGAACTCCAACAGAGAGGGGGCGGGATTAGGAGGTATTGTGGGAGTGGGAGACACTAAATGTGTGGTTAGAAAGGTATGAGGAGATCCAAGATAGGGCAAGGTCCTTGACGCCAAAGAAAGAGAGGATCTGTAGTAGGAGGCAGTGGTCAACTGTGTCGAAGGCAGAGGACAGGTCAAGAAGGAGTACAGAGAATTGTCTGTTAGCTTTGGCATTATGTAAGTCATTAGTAATTTTGGTAAGGGCAGTTTCAATGGAATAGTGGGGGCGGAAGCCAGATTGTTGGTTGTTGAAGAGAGAGTTAGATGAGAAGTGAGAGGAAAGTTCAGCGTGGACGTGTTGGTCAAGGAGTTTGGAGGCAAATGGGAGCAGCAATATTGGGCGGTAGCTGGACAAGGCGGTTGGGTCAAGTGATGACTTTTTGAGGATGGACGTGATTATGGCATGTTTAAAGGCAGCAGGGAAGGTACCAGAAGTTAGTGATAGGTTGAAGAGATGGGTTAGGGATTGGATGAGTGTGGGAGTGAGGTTCGGGAGGAGGTCGGATGGGATGTGGTCGAGTGCACTAGTGGTGAGGTGTGATTTGGAGAGGAGACGAGTAAGATCTCCTTCCATGATGTTGAAAAGGGAGGTTATGGGTGAAGTGCAAAGGTCTAGAAAACTAAGGGATTGTGTTGGTTGGACAGTAAAGACTTGCCATGTTTGGTCAATCTTGTTTTTGAACTGTGTGGATAACTCCTCAGCAGAGATGACTGAGTTCGGAGGGGGCAGTGGACGGCGGCGGAGAGAGTTAAATGTTGAATAACTGTTTGGGGTTATAGGATAAGGAAGATATGAGGGTTGTGAAATAGGCCTGTATAATAGAGGTGAGGGATGATTTGAATGTTAGTGTTGCTTGTTTGAATGCAGTGAAGTTATCCTGCGAATGTGTTTTCTTCCAATGCCGCTCCGTAACCCTGGACGCTTGCCAAAGCTGTTTAGTGAGGTTGTTGTGCCAGGGTTGCCTATTGACTCCTTGCTCTCTGCCATGCATAAGAGGGGTGACCTAGTCAATAGCTGATGCGAGAGTGGCATTGTAGAAAGCAGTGGCGCTGTCTGTGTCGTGGAGTGAAGATATGGATGTCAGTGGTAAAATAGAGTCAGAGAGTGTGTGTGTGTCTAGATGTGCAAGGTTTCTGCGGGGGTGTGCTAGTTGCTGGACATGGGTGACAGGTGAGGAGGACAGGGATGAGAACGTGAGTAGATGGTGGTCAAATAGGGGAAGGAGGGAGGTTGTGAGGTTAGATAGGGAGCAGAGTCGGGTGAAGATGAGGTCTAGTGTGTGTCCATTTGTGTGGGTGGCTGAGGAGTATCACTGTGTAAGTCCAAAAGATGAAGTAAGCGACAGGAGTTTGGATGCTGCTGACTGGCGAGTGTCAGTGGGGATGTTGAAATCGCCCATGATGATTGTGGGAACGTCAGCAGAGAGAAAGTAAAGAAGCCAGGTGGAGAATTGGTCAATAAAGGCAGTCACCGGGCCTGGAGGTCAGCATATGACAGCCACTTGGAGGTTGGAGGGAGAGTAGATGCAGACAGAGTGGACTTCAAAAGGAGGGAGAATAAGGGAGGTTAGAGGTGGGGTAGGGCTAAAGGTGCAGTTGATAGAAAGGAAAGACCCACTCCTCCACCACGTCTGTTACTAGGTCGAAGAGTGTGGGTGAAGAGGAGGCCACCTTAACACAGCGCAGCAGGGGAGGCAGTGTCGGAGGGTGTCAGCCATGTCTCTGTAATGCCCAGGAAGGAGAGATTGCGAGAGGTAAAGAGGTTGTGGACAAAATGGAGCTTATTGCAGACAGAGCGAGCGTTCCAGAGTGCTCCAGAGAGAGGGAGCAGAGGGTGGGCGTCCGTGGCACAGGTTTTACATAGGAGAGGTTGCAGTAGTTTGCAGTTAGTTGGAAGCGATAGGAGGGGGAGTTGGTGGGAGGTGTAAGTTGTGGGGGTCCAGGGTTGGGAGATATGTCGCCAACAGTGAGAAGAAAGAGAGAGAGGGAGAGCAGGTGGGCGAAGAAGAGTGGCCGGGCCGGCTTGTTTCATGTTTTGATAGGATAGATATGAGGTTGAGGAGCAGGTTTGCAGATGAGGTCAGGTGGAGAGGTAAGAGGGAAGGAGAGATGATTATTTGGTTAGAGAGTAGAGATGAGCGAGCACTAAAGTGCTCGATGCTCTGGTCGAGCACATTGGAATACTCGGGTGCTCGACCCGAGCAACGAGCCCAATGTAAGTCTATGGGAAACTCGAGCATTTTTCAGGCGGCTCCCCCCGGCGGTTTGCAGAGGGCCTAAAAATTGCCCAAATCGATGGGAACAGTGCTCAAATGACATGGGGGCAGCATGGGGAAGACCCCTGGAAGCATTTCTGACTCCCAGGTCACTTCTGTCAACAACATTGTTAGAGGTATTACTCCACTTTTACGGACTCACAATAAAAGATACAAAAACTAAACCAAAATGGATTTTCCGGGGAAATATGTTAAGGAACATCCTTTCCAGGCTAATGACTTGTATATAAAGAAAAACAAATAACCAAAAACAAAAATGCTTCTACATACTTTGGGCTATGTTCATACATAGCATTTTTGATGCATTTTTTCACTTTTGCATTGCTTTCAACCGTGACAAATACATTCACCAGGAAATGTCATTTTAACATTTTACAACCTTATCTGGCCATGTGGTGTGTGAGATATAATCAATAAACACCAATAAATCATTTAGACTGAAAATCAATAAGCAACACCAATATACATAAGGCAAATAAACAACTACACAGCCCAGGTTGAAAATTGCCAATGCTTCAATAGAAACACATTAAAACAAATACATACAACAATGATAAAATCAAATACACACCACAGATGGAAAAAGTGGAGTGCCTGGACTAAGTAGTATATAGGACAACATAATTATCTAACATATAGCTCTCACAGTATGCAATAGTAATATAAAACTAAGGCCATAAAATACAAAAGGTAGCGAAAAATATTGCATAGAAAATGAAGAAGTTACCGGAAAAATATTTTATATATATATCATAGATGGCAGATCACATAGTGCTAGTAAGATCAATATATCAATATGTGCAGTGACTCTACCTAAAAAGTACGTACATAAATGTATAAACAAATAGATAACCTCTATAAATACATTATGCCAATATAGCTGCATGTATAGATAACCAATATCAATAAGAATAGCCCAGGATGGTATGAGAAGTAACTATAATTACCCAAAGAGCATAGATCAATAGTCCAGGCACCCACCACTCACCCGACGCGCGTTTCACATAGGAAATGCTTCATCCAGGGGTGATGATATGCTGGAGTAAGTAAGTATATAAAGGATCCTGGCCAATATCGTACAGATTGATGATCATCAACAGCTGTGCATAAGTGCTTAGCCTAATCGCTGCGAGGTGTTGCCATGGGTACCTGTATACTATCTTGCCCCTGTATAGAGACGCCACCGCCACGCCATCCATCATGTTGCGGAGTTACCGGAAGGACATAATTAAAAGAAAGTACTTCCCGTTACGTGATCGCAAATGGTCACATGATCGGAACTAATTCACGTGATTAGTATTACAGCGGAGCGCATGCGCGATGGCTGCCATTCAAACTAAAGCAGTATCACCGAAGCACACAAAGGTAAGTATCAAAGAGACAGGAACCCAGTAGGATTACTACCAAAAAATAAATAAAAAATAAATAAAGATAAAAAGAAAAAAGGGAAAGGGGTAAAAAGACAAAGAGAAAAAAAGAAAAATGTGCAACTGAAGTGAAACACAGGAACATGTGAAAGTGAAAAAAGTGCAAGTGAAATAGAACACAGGAAAATGAAGGAGACCAAAGAAGAAGACCAAAAAAGGAAAAACGAAAATATTTTTATTTTTATTATTAAGTGAAAGAAACCACCACATTACATATCATATAAGACAAAGAAACACCACGTGTGTGAATAAAATAGTGCATGACAAATACAGTGAAATAAGTATCTTGACACAATGATGTGATGTAGTGATGAAAAAAATTATGTCAAAAAAGATATATCGAAAAAATATATATACACAATATATGATAATAAAGTGACATGTGCACTATATTGAAAAAATAATGTGATAGAGAATGGATGATTAAAGATATCAAAACAATATATACCAAATATATGATCATAGAGTGACAGATGCACCAGCTACATACGTGGCATAGATTAAAAATGTATAAACAACACTAAGTGTAAAAACATGAATCAAAATATATGATGATAAAGTGTCATGTGCATTGTATTGAAAAAATGATATGAAAAAATATATGATAAAAAATGACAAAAATATATACCAAATGTATGATCATAAAGTGACATGTGCGCCAGCTACATACATGGCATAGATTAGAAGTGTATAAAAAAAAGGTAGGAATCCTCGCAGAAAGCCAAAAATAATCCAGGACCAGCTAAAAAGAAATATAATCAGTGGCACATATAAACAAAACAATTTAAACACATAATATTAAAACCAGCATGACTAGGACTCAGATCAAAAGGTGGATAAAAAGTAGAACCCAAAAGTATAACAAATTTATATATATATGAATACACATACATATATAAATGCATATAGACATAAAGGGTGACAAGATATCTCAGAGAAAGGGCACAAAGCTATTATGATCATTTCATCCAAGGGGTGATGTGGTATTTAACTTATAAATCCACTTTGTTTCTTTTTGAGCCAATAATTTCTTCTAGTTTCCCCCTCTAGAACTCAAAAAAACCTGGTCAATACCCCTAAAGACCAACCCAGTAGGATCACAATTATGGGTCACTTTAAAATGACGTGGCATTGGTTTCAACAAAGATAAATCATCCACTTGTCCAGCCCCCTCAATATCCAGGACATGTTCACGAATTCGCCTCCTGAATTCACGTGTCGTCATGCCTACATATATAAGACCACACGGACATGCGGCATGATAAATAACTGCCTTGGTGGTGCAATTAATATTGTAGGTGATTCTGTATCTTGAACCCTTGGAATCAAAGAAATATTCCGCTGTGTCAACATACTTGCAAGCAACACATTTGTTACATGGTGAACATCCCCATTTTGGACCTTTTGAGCCAAAGATGAATTCTTTTCCAGGTCCCTTATGATAGCTATGAACCAAATGATCACGTAGATTCCTGGCTCTTCTGTATGCAATAGATGGCTTTGTGTCGATACATTGGGAGATGGTTTTGTCCAATGATAAGACACCCCAATGTTTCTGCATAATTGCATATACTTCATCGCTGTGGGAGTTATAATCAAAGACACAGCGTACCTTTGAATCCGAAGGAACAGAGCGTGGTTTATTCTTTAAAAGATCAATTCTCTCACTGTGGCGAGCTCTTGAATAGGCTTTACAAATGGACTTCTTTCCATATCCCCGGTCTTTGAACCTTCTGTATAGATCATCTGCCTGTTTTTCAAAAAGAGGAATACTGGAACATATCCTTCTGGCCCTAAGAAATTGTCCAACCGGTATGTTGTTGATCAAATGTTTCGGGTGCTGTGATGAAGCATGGAGGAGGGTGTTGGCAGAGGTACTCTTCCGGAACAGGTCTGTCTCAATATTTCCATGACAGTCCACCTGTATGAGAATATCAAGAAATTCAATACACTCTCTACTGCTTTTATAAGTCAACTTGACATTCAGATCGTTGTTGCTAAGATCACTAAAGAATGAACATAATTCATCTTGTGAACCCTGCCAAATGAAGAGTACATCGTCGATGTAACGCCACCATGATACCACTCGATTCGCTAAAGCCGAGGGACAAGTCTGAAAAATGCTACGCTCCCACAGCCCCAGGAACAGATTAGCATATGAGGGCACACAAGACGCCCCCATTGCTGTGCCCTGGAGCTGCAGGTAAAACACATCCCGGAACATAAAAAAGTTGTGTGTTAATACAAACTTCAATGAAGCAAGAAGGAACCTGCACATATCACTATCAAGCCCACTGGAACTCAAGAAAAACCGCACGGCATCAATGCCATCACTGTGTCGAATCGATGTATACAATGACTCGACGTCACATGTAACCAACCACATGTTAGGCTCAAGTTGGATATTGTCTAATTTTCTCAATGTATCATTAGTATCCTTCAGATAGGACGGGAGCGTCTCAACTATAGGTCGTAAATAATGATCTATTAATTTGCATAACGGATCACAAATACTGTTAATCCCCGACACAATCGGCCTACCTGGTGGTGTCAAAGGATCTTTATGAATTTTCGGAGGAGGTATATTCCGGCTACTCGGTTCATCAATCCAGAGGCCTTCCATTTGTTTCATGGTGATAATCCCTTTGTCCACCGCATCCAATAAAAAAATGTGCAGTTCACTCCTAAATTTAGACAGTGGGTTAAATGTCAGCCTACGGTAACAATCATTATTTCTAAGTAACCTATACATCTCATTCTCATACATGGCCGTCGGCCAAATGACCACATTGCCCCCCTTATCGGAAGGTTTAATAACCGCTCCTTTAAGGGAATCAAGTTCCTTTAGGGCCTGTCTTTCTTGTTTATTAAGGTTATCACCCTTGATGGTTTCAGGTACCTTTTCAAGATCCTGTATGACCAATCGCATGAAGAGATCGATTTCAGGAAATCCTGATACTTGAGGAAACTTCTTGGATCTTGGAAGCAGGTGTTGTGGGTATGTATTACTTCTGATGCCTGATGATTCTTCCTCCAGTTCCTCCAATATCTTCAGAGTCTCAATTTCAGTAGGTGTAGATAAAGCAGATTTATTAAAATACAGCTTCCTGAATATCAATTTTCTAGCACACAGCTGTAAGTCCTTAACGGCTGAAAATCGATTAAAACTACACGATGGAGAAAAAGAAAGACCACGGCTCAAAATCGAGATCTGATCACTTGATAATGTAACATCCGACAAATTGATTACCTTAAGAGAAGTCTTTTGTTGATGGACCCCGGAAGTATCCTGACGTCTCTAACCATTAAATCGACGGTATTGATCAGCGCGGCCCTTATTGTATCGGAGATAATATCCTTCATTATCCGTAGATGAAGTGCTAGATGCACCAGTAATTGATATGTCCCTTGAACTTGTAGTAGAGGTTTCTGTTTTATTGGTCTTTTTTGAAAAATTCCATCTAAAAACTCTATTTTGTTTCTTGTCTTGTAAATCTCTCTGAAACTTCTTAGTTTTAGTGTTAGATATTTGATTTTCACATTCCATACAGCTTTTTTCAATCTCTCTTTTATATTCCTCCATCTCTTCCTTGGAACATTCTATCTGTAATTTCTTCTGAATCTCCTCTATCTCAACCCCCAATTCGTCCAGAGTTTTACCATTAATCTCCACCAATATTTCCATAAATGTAACGGAACAGATATTACAGGCCACCTCCCAACGCAGTCGCATGTTTTCGTCTTCCACAGGGAAAGATGGGAACATCTGAACCCGTAACCCACGAGGAGTTAACCCTTTAGCCAGATAATTTTCCAATGATCCCTTATTCCACCATGTCCGCGTCTGATGATTAAGTAAATGTGAAAAGGTATTTTTAAGAGCCACCTTTTGAACAGAGTCCTGCATCTGGGGTGTGTCATTTGAAAAAAGTTTTTGTGCACGAATACGCCAGGACGCTTCTCTGCTCCTGTAATCCATAATGGATGTAATCAATACTGAAAAATAGATCAAGAAACACCAATAAATCATTTAGACTGAAAATCAATAAGCAACACCAATATACATAAGGCAAATAAACAACTACACAGCCCAGGTTGAAAATTGCCAATGCTTTAATAGAAACACATTAAAACAAATACATACAACAATGATAAAATCAAAGACACACCACAGATGGAAAAAGTGGAGTGCCTGGACTAAGTAGTATATAGGATAACATAATTAGCTAACATATAGCTCCCACAGGTAGTATGCAATAGTAATATAAAACTAAGGGCATAAAATACAAAAGGCAGCGAAAAATATTGCATAGAAAATGAAGAAGTTACCGGAAAAATATTTTATATATATCATAGATGGCAGATCACATAGTGCTAGTAAGATCAATATATCAATATGTGCAGTGACTCTACCTAAAAAGTACGTACATAAATGTATAAACAAATAGATAACCTCTATAAATACATTATGCCAATATAGCTGCATGTATAGATAACCAATGTCAATAAGAATAGCCCAGGATGGTATGAGAAGTAACCATAATTACCCAAAGAGCATAGATCAATAGTCCAGGCACCCACTACGCACCCGACGAGCGTTTCGCATAGGAAATGCTTCGTCCAGGGGTGATGATATGCTGGAGTAAGTATATAAAGGATCCTGGCCAATATCGTACAGATTGATGATCATCAACAGCTGTGCATAAGCGCTTAGCCTAATCGCTGTGAGGTGTTGCCATGGGTACCTGTATACTATCTTGCCCCTGTATAGAGACGCCACCGCCACGCCATCCATCATGTTGTGGAGTTACCGGAAGGACATAATTAAAAGAAAGTACTTCCTGTCACGTGATCGCAAATGGTCACATGATCGGAACTAATTCACATGATTAGTATTACAGTTGAGCGCATGCGCGATGGCTGCCATTCAAACTAAAGCAGTATCGCCAAAGCACACAAAGGTGAGTATCAAAGAGACAGGAACCCAGTAGGATTGCCACCCAAAAATAAATAAATAAAGATAAAAAGAAAAAAGGGAAAGGGGTAAAAAGACAAAGAGAAAAAAAGAAAAATGTGCAACTGAAGTGAAACACAGGAAAATGTGCAAGTGAAAAAAGTGTAAGTGAAATAGAACACAGGAAAATGAAGGAGACCAAAGAAGAAGACATTGGTTATCTATATATGCAGCTATATTGGCATAATGTATTTATAGAGGTTATCTATTTGTTTATACATTTATGTACGTACTTTTTAGGTAGAGTCACTGCACATATTGATATATTTATCTTACTAGCACTATGTGATCTGCCATCTATGATATATATATAAAATATTTTTCTGGTAACTTCTTCATTTTCTATGCAATATTTTTCGCTGCCTTTTATATTTTATGCCCTTAGTTTTATATTACTATTGCATACTACCTGTGGGAGCTATATGTTAGATAATTATGTTATCCTATATACTACTTAGTCCAGGCACTCCACTTTTTCCATCTGTGGTGTGTCTTTGATTTTATCATTGTTGTATGTATTTGTTTTAATGTGTTTCTATTAAAGCATTGGCAATTTTCAACCTGGGCTGTGTAGTTGTTTATTTGCCTTATGTATATTGGTGTAAGATATAATCAGACACATCGTGTTTCATTTATGAAGGAGGGACTCTGAAAGTCACAGCCTATTTTTATAAGGCCATCAGGCAGCCTTTACTATTCTTAAAGGGCCAGCAGTCGTCCCTCACTATTCTTAGAGAGCCATCAGCCGGCTATGTTTTATTGTTCCCATTACTAAAGAGTGGGTCTCCTATACTGTTATTGCGTATGCAGTGAGTGGCAGGGCTGCCCAAAATTTGGATGCACCCCAATACCACTTGGAAAATTTGGATGCACCCCAATACCCCTTTGAAGAGACTTAGCGGAGGGCTTCCTGAAAACAATGTTCCCATTATTAGGAAGTAGGTCTCCCATTGTGTTTGCCTATGCAGTGAATGCAAGGGTTGCCAAAAATTTGGAGGCACTCCAATGCCCCTTGGAAGAGACGTGGAGGTCAGAGGGCCTCCTGAAAACAATGTTCCCATTATTAGGAAGTGGGTCTCCCATTATGTTTGTCTATGCAGTGAATGCAAGGGTTGCCAAAAATTTGGAGGCACTCCAATGCCCCTTGGAAGAGACGTGGAGGTCAGAGGGCCTCCTGAAAAGAATGTTCCCAATATTAGGAAGTGGGTCTCCCATTGTGTTTGCCTATGCAGTGAATGCAAGGGTTGCCAAAAATTTGGAGGCACTCCAATGCCACTTGGAAGAGACGTGGAGGTCAGAGGGCCTCCAGAAAACAATGTTCCCATTATTAGGAAGTGGGTCTCCCATTATGTTTGTCTATGCATTGAATGCAAGGGTTGCCAAAAATTTGGAGGCACTCCAATGCCCCTTGGAAGAGACGTGGAGGTCAGAGGGCCTCCTGAAAAGAATGTTCCCAATATTAGGAAGTGGGTCTCCCATTGTGTTTGCCTATGCAGTGAATGCAAGGGCTGCCAAAAATTGGGAGGTACACCAATGCCCCTTGAAAGAGACATGGAGGAGGGCCTAATAAAAAAATGTTCCCATTAGAAAGAAGCGGGCCTTCTATACTTGTAATGCCCATTCACTAAGTGTATGAGCTGACAAACATTTACCCCTGGGGGGTATACATGAACATACAGTATAAAAAAAATTTTCACGGGCATCATAAACACCCTTTAAAAAAATTATGTGGGTGTTGAATCACGGACCACGGTCACTCTGGTGATATGGTGGTGGAGGATGAGGAGAAGGATGAGGACAAGAGCAAATAGCCAAAATCAGGAAGCATATACCCATGTCTGGGTGTGAAAAGGTGCATGGGAATACACCTCCCAAGAAAAGACACTGGATTTGAGTTTATGTTACGCTGCTATCATTCGGTGGTGTTGAGAAGTCTGGCCCAATCCAGCCCTTGTTCATTTTTATAAAAGTCAGCCTGTCAGCATTTTCAATTGACAGGCAGATGTGCTTACCAGTTATAATTCCACCTGCGGCACTAAAAACCCGCTCTGATAAAACGCTAGCGGCAGGGCAGGCCAGGACAACCAAGGCATAGAGAGCCAGTTCATTCCACTTATCCAGCTTGGATACCCAATAATTATAAGACACAGAGAAATCACTGAGGACGTTGGTCCGGTCGGCAAGGTACTCCCTCAGCATCTTCCCAAACTTTGCACTCCTTGTGAGAATACCCCGCGCCTCAGGGCTTGTGCGATGGGAGGGGCTGAGAAAATTCTCCCAGAACTTTGACAGTGTTCCCCTGCCTCTGCTGGATTGAAGTTGTGTCTCTCTCACCTGTATTCCTTGGTTGTCCAACGAAGTGTGACCTCTGCCGCCAGCGTTTTCAGATGGGAATTTTTTTTAATAGTTCTACAGCAAGGGCCTTCTGGTACAGCCCCATTTTAGTAGACCTGTCCGCCCCAGGAATAAGAGATACAAAGTTCTCCTTGTAGCATGGGTCTAGAAGTGTCACCAACCAGTAATGACTGTCACCCAAAATTTTGAGAACGCGAGCGTCATGGGAAAGGCAGCGTAACATAAATACAGCCATGCGTGCCAGACTACTAACAGGCAAGACTTCCGTGTTCTCACCAACAGGGTGACTGACCATGCTCTCCTCCTCCTCCTCTCTGTCCTCTGGCCATCCACACTGAACAGACGGTATAACAGCTGTGCAGGTAGTACCGTCTATAGCGCACGAAACTAGCTCCTGTTCTTCCTTCTCCTCCTCTTCCTCATTGTCCCCCAATCCATGTTGGGAAGAGATGAGGCTGGGCTGTGTGTAATCACCCTGTATGGTTCCTTGCTCCATCTCATTGTCCTCCGCCTGCAATGCATCCTCTTTGATTGTGAGCAGAGAGCATTTCAGAAGACAGATAAGTGGGACGGTAGCGCTAATTATGGCGTCATCACCGCTCACCATCTTGGTGGAGTCCTCAAAGTTTTGGAGGATGGTACATATGTCTGACATCCATGTCCACTCCTGAGGTCTTATGTGTGGAATCTGAACTGAATACCGACGGTCTTGTTGATGCTGGTACTCAACAACTGCCCTCTTCTGCTCACAAATCCTTCCCAACATCTGCAGTGTAGAGTTCCAATGCGTGGGGACATCACACACCAGTCTGTGAGCCGGAAGCTGCAAACGCTGCTGAAACACGGCAACGGTGGCGGAAGCTGTAGGTAACTTTCTAAAATGGTCACACAGGCGGCGTACTTTTACAAGCAGATCCAGCAGCTCCGGGTAGAATTTGAGAAACCACTGAACTACGAGGTTAAGCACATGGGCCAGGCATGGTACATGTGTGATCTCGCCTCGCCTCAGAGCCGTCACCAGGTTCTGGCCATTGTCACACACGACCATGCCTGGCGGTAGGTTCAGCGGTGTGAGCCACACATCTGTCTGCTCTTTCAGAGCTGTCCACAACTCTTCAGAACAGTCTGTTGCCGCTTGGCCGAGGCAGTGCTGCAGTTCTTCCAGCTTGTAACTGATGTGGTCACTTCGGAGATGGAGGCTGAAGAGGAGGAGGAGGCTGAGGAGGATGAGGTGCAGGAGCTTTAGACCGTGGGGGAAACCCTGATTGACCTAGGTCCGACTGGGTCTCGTCTTCCACTATGTTAACCCAGTGTTCCGTCAGCGAGATGTACCGTCCCTGCCCACAAGCACTTGTCCACTTGTCTGTGGTTAGGTGGACTTTCCCGGTAACTGCGTTGTTGAGGGCACGGCTAATGTTTTTGGACACGTGCTTGTGTAATGCATGGACGGCACACCGGGAGAAATAATGGCGGCTGGGGACCGAGTACCGAGGGACGGCAGCTGCCATCAGGTTGCGCAATGCTTCCGTCTCCATGAGCCTAAAAGGCAACATTTCGAGCGCAAGCAGTCGTGAAATGTGAGAGTTTAGTAGTGTGCCCTGTGGGGCGTTGGCTGCGTATTTACGCTTGCGTTCCAAGGACTGGGGTATGGACAACTGAACGCTGCGCTGGGAAAAGGATGTGGAGTGCTTCCTGATGCTGCTTCTTGAGAGTGTTCAATGACAGGTGCAGGGCAGGAGGCATCTTCGCATGCACCATGGACAGGGGATTGGCTTTCATGCACAACAGCGGAAGAAGCAATGGTTCCACCCGCAGACACTGTTCCTGGACCCTGAGGTTTGGCCCACAAAGTCTGGTGCCCTGCTGCCATGTGCATGATCATGCTGGTGGTGGTCAGGCTGCTAGTTTTGCCACCTCTGCTGATGCTGGCCTGGCAGGTGGTGCAAATGGCCTTTTTGGGATTATCGGCAGAGTCTTTTAAAAACAACCAGACACGGGAAGACCTAACAGTTGTACTGACAACTTCCTTCGTGTTGGTGTTGCAGTGAACGGTTGCCTGCCTTCTGTCTGCAGCCACCACACTGATTCTTCCTGCCTGTTGGGGCGCTCTGCCTCCCTCCCCCTGTGTGCTACTCTCCTCGCCCTGCATGTCCTCCTGCCAGGATGGGTCAGTTACTATATCATCCACCCACCACCTCATCCTCCACTTCTGCACCCTGGTCCTCCTCCTGACTTTCTGGCAATTGTGTCTCATCATCGTCCACCTCTTGTGACACTTTCCCACCATCGCCTTCGTGTAACCGTGGCTGCTCAAATATTTGGGCATCGCTACATGCGATCTCCTCTTGCCTCGCTTCAAGTGGACCGGGCGAGAGGCCCGAATCTATAAATGGAAAAGTGAACAGCTCTTCAGAGTGTCCAAGTGTGGGATCATTTGTTGCTGGGCACTTAGCATGGTGGGAGGAAGGAGGATCAGGGTGAGGAATATGCGGTCCTGACTCACGGTTACTGAGACTTGACCGTGTGGAAGACAGGGTGGTGGTGGTGGTGGCTAAGTGACTGGAAGCATTATCGGCTATCCAACCAACAACCTTTTGACACTGCTCTGGGTTCAATAGTGGTGTGCTGCGGTCCCCTAGGAATTGGGACAGGAAGGTCAGGCGAAAGAATGTGGGTGCTTGTTGTGGCACAATTTCAGCTTGCCCACGGCCTTGGCCTAGGCCTCTGCATGCACCATTACCATCACGTCCAGTTCCCCGTCCCTTGCCACGTGCCTTGCCCATTTTAAATGGAGGACAATATCTTCCATGCTCACTACAAATGACTGAATTTGGAGCAAACTGTGATACGTGTGACGGACAAACCACAGTTTTAAATATCTGGCCTGTAGGTAACTATTTTGAACAGCAAACCAGTGTCAAAAACTTCGTTGACACAGTGAAAAAAAATTTGAATGGAGGCCAAAAATGGCATTTTTTTCTGAAAACGTATATGTGATCCGTGTGACAGAGAAAACACGGTTTTAAATAGCTGGATTTTTAGCACTGTAATATGGAAAGGACCTGGCTATATTCTGCAGTGCCAACAAGCAAATGGCGCATATAAACGGTGTTCTCTGGATTGCTTTTTAAGAAAATAATGAGGATTAAGATCCAAAAAAAATTATTCCTGGCCCCTGAGACCTGGGCCTTTGTCTAGAAATATCTAACAGCAGCAGAAGGCAGAACTGGAATGGAGCCTCTTGTGCTATATGCACTGCAGTCTGCTATATACACTGCCTGCCTATATACACTGCCTGCCTGATATCTCTGCAGATGGATTAGTCCTCAGAAGTAGAGATGAGCGGTGTCCAACTAGAACTGTTCGCCAATCTCAGATTCGAGCTGTTTTGGGCGGTGTTCGAGTCGTTCAACGAACGCGAACGATTTACAGAAAATTCGGCTGTTCAAAGTTATGTTCGATAACTGTTCGTGCACCAAAAGCGTGTCCTGCATGTCTGGCGCTATTTAGAGCACCAATCATGCAGGGATTGTCTGCCACTCACTGTAATGCCACAGCCATGGTGGTTGTGGCATTACAGTGGTTGCTAAAATCGATGGGAACAGTGCTCACAGTGAAACATGAAAAGCCGGCAATTCAGCAGCGGCATACACCGGTACCCGACAATTTAGAACAGAAAGAATAGAGTATCACACATAGATTAGATAGATAGAAACATGTCAGTCACACATATAAGAAGTACAGTGACAGTGTTGGTTACTGTACTTGTCATTTAGTGTTAAAGGATTTATTAAAAAAAATATTAGTGTTTTCATGCACCGTCTCTTTAAAAAAGCCGGCCGGCAATTCAGCATTGGTACCCGACAATTTAGAATAGAAAGAATAGAGCATCACACATAGATTAGATAGATAGAAACATGTCAGTCACATATATAAGAAGTACAGTGATAGTGTTGATTACTGTACTTGTCATTTAGTGTTAAAATAAAGGATTTATTTAAAAAAAAATTGGTGTGGGGTTCCCCGTAATTTTAGCCTCTAGCGGAAGTTAAGCAGACGGCTGGGGCAGATGTTTGAAGCCTGGGAAGGGGGTAATACCCACGGAGCTTCCCAGGCTACTAATATCAGCCCCCAGCTGAATACCTAGCCTTTACTAGCTATTAAAATGGGGGACCCCAAAAAAAATGACGTGGGGTCCCCCCTATTTTAATAGCTAGCAAAGGCTAGGCAGACAGCTGGGGGCTGATATTAATAGCCCAGGAAGGTTGCCATGAATATTGGCCCCCTCCCAGGCTAGAAACACCAGCCGTCAGCAGCCCCAGAAATGGCGCATCCATAGGATGCGCCAATTCTGGCACTTATCCTCGCTCTTCCCACTGCCCTGTAGCGGTGGCAGTGGGGTAATAGGGCTGGGGTTGATGTCAGCTTATAATGCCAGCTGACATCAAGCCCAGGTTAGTAATGGAGAGGCATCTATAAGACATCCCCATTACTAACCCGGCCGGCTTTTTTAAAGAGACGGTGCATGAAAACACTATTATTTTTTTTTATAAATCCTTTAACACTAAATGACAAGCACAGTTTGCAACACTGTCACTGTACTTCTTATATATGTGACTGACATGTTTCTATCTAATCTATGTGTGATGCTCTATTCCTTCTTGTCTAAATTGTCGGGTACCGGTGTATGCCGCTGCTGAATCTGAATTGCTGGCCGACTTTTTTAAAGAGAGTGTCTTCTGAGCAGTTTGTCAGCTTTTGGACACCTTTGAAGGTGTTTTCTATGTGTTTCTATGTGTTTTTGTTTGCCTGCCATTGGTTTTAACGGTGTTCGACGGTGTTCAACGGTGTTCTAAGGTGTTCGACGAACAGTTCCACGAACATCCCGGTGTTCGACGAACCGAACCGAACCCGAACATTACGGGGGTGGCTTAACACTACTCAGAAGGACTGTTTGTTGAGATGGATATGTGTAATGTACTTGTTTTCTCCCTACACTACCTAATACACAACCAAATCTGTCCCTAGCTCAGCAGCACCTCTCCCTACACTGCCTGATTGCGGAGTAGACTGACGAGCACAGCGGCGCCAGGTCTGAAATTGACCTGATGATGCTGTGCGGCCAGCCAATCATTGTAATGCCACAACCACCATGGCTGCGGCATTACAATGAGTGGCAGACAATCCCTGCATGTTGATTGGCACTCTAAACAGCGCCAAACATGCAGGGAGGGGACCCGAGCATTTCGCAAGTACTCGGTGAGCTCCGAGCATCTCGAGTACTGAGATGCTCAGGCGAGTACCGAGTACTTGCAAGTATGCTCACTCATCACTATTAGAGAGTGCTGGGGTTTGGGGATAGCGAAGGAGAGTAAGGATTAGTGGTGCAAAGACAGTAAGGGCGTATGTAAGCATGGTAAAAGTGTAAGATAGAGAAGTTAAGTTCAATTAGTAAATAGTAATTCGTACCTTCGGGTCACTTCTGGACCATTTCTGGTATATTTCTAATAGACCCTTAAGATCAACCCTTCAGAGCCAGACCTACAGTCTTTTCCAGATCTAAAACTCTTGATATATGTAATATATATAATCAATCTGCAGTCTCATGTATAGTCAGGTACAGCATACGGCTATGGCTGTTCACGTTGTAGTGATGACCACACGTCCATCTAAGCTGAACAAGTGAAACCAGAGTTACAACACTTTCCGCTCTTGCCTAATTCCCTGAATAGCAGTGTGCTCTTGACTCCAGTCCAGCACTGTGGCTGTATAAACTTGAGAAAGGAAAAATTTCATCAGTTAGGAGTTGACTACTCTATGACGCACTGGGAATAATGACTGAGAGAACCTGGTGCAAGGATAAGTATTCTTCCACTGGCTGAAAGGGTGGTGGGGTTTCGGGAGAGTGGTGTGCCCATCTAAACTTTGCTCTGGGGCCAAAAGAAATCTAGTTACTCACTTGAGAGGCAAAATGTAGGAAAGTTATGTTAACTGGCCACCTTTGATATGTAATAGTGGTCAGTAAACTACTGAAAACCAATAAACTATAAAATTAAAAAATGTATCCATTCTTGAGAATGGATGCCTGTATGAACCAGTACTCACACAAAGGACTTTGTCAGCCTAAAAAGCCTGTAGAGGCACATATGAAGGTTCCAGGAGTTTTTCTCAAGCTGAACTCTTGTATTACAATTTTGAACAAGAGCTGTACAGATATGAACCTCAGCCAAAGATGGATGACAAACACTGACACAGGAGGAAGAGGTGAATGTTACTTATATTAGAGTTGGGCTACAGGGAGATAGACAGGACAAGCTTCAAAAAGGGGCAAATCTGATTGCATAGCAGTATAACAACAACACAATCATAATACAATAACGTATGATTTCCAAGTCGTGTGGCATGAAAATGACAATAAATTCTCAAAAAAGCTACTCCTTTACCAGTTTAATGCAAAGATGCAGAGAAAAAGGTCAAAATATGTTGTGATTAGTGATGGGCGAGCACTAAAATGCTCGGATGCTCAATGCTCGAGTCGAGCAAATTGGAATGCTCGGGTGCTCGACCCGAGCAATGAGTCCAATGTAAGTCTATGGGAAACTCGAGCATTTTTCCGACTGCTCCCCCTGGCGCTCTGCAGAGGGCCTAAAAATTGCCCAAAGCGATGGGAACAGTGCTCAAATGACATGGGAACAGCATGGGGAAGACCCCTTGAAGCATTTATGACTCCTAGGTCACTGCTGTCAACAACAAGGTATTACGCCACTTTTACGGACTCACAATAAAATATACAAAACCAAAATGGATTTTCCTGGGAAATATGTTAAGGAACATCCTTTCCAGGGTAATGAATTGTATTTAAGGCAAAATAAAAATACAAAAACAAAAATCCTTCTCCACACCTTGGGCTATGTTCACACGTAGCGTTTTTGATGCGTTTTTGCACTTTTGCATTGCTTTCAACCAAGACAAATGCATTCACTGGTAAATGTCATTTTAACATTTTACAACCTTATCTGGCCATGTGGTGTGTGACACATCATCAGACACATCCTGTTTAATTTATGATGGAGGGACTCTGAAAGTCACAAAGGCTATTTTCATAGGACCACCAGGCGGCCTTTACTATTCTTAAAGGGCCAGCAGTTGTCCCTCGCTATTGTTAGAGAGCCATCAGCTGGCTATTTTTAACGAGTGGGTCTCCTATACTGTTATTGCGTATGCAGTGAATGCAAAAGCTGCCAAAAATTTGGAGGCACTCCAATGCCCCTTGGAAGAGACGTAGAGGTGGGAGAGACTCCTAAAAACAATGTTCCCATTATTAGGAAGTGGGTCTCCCATAGTGTTTGCCTATGCAGTGAATGCAAAAGCTGCCAAAAATTTGGAGGAACTCCAATACCCCTTGCAAGACACGTAGAGGAAGTGATATGGTAGATATGTTGGTGAATGATATGGTGATGGAGGATGAGGAGAAGGAGGAGGACAAGAGCAAATAGACAAAATCAGGAAGCGTATACCCATGTCTGGGTGTGAAGAGGTGCATGGGAATAGAATTAGACCTCCCAAAAAAAGACACTTTTTGAGTTTAGGTTACACTGCTATCATTCAGTGGTGTTGAGAAGTCTGGCCCAATCCAGCCCTTGTTCATTTTTATAAGAGTCAGCCTGTGAGCATTTTCAGTATTGTCAGCCTATCGGTTATAATTACAACGGTGTCACTAAAAACACGCTCTGATAAAACGCTAGTGGCAGGGCAGGCCAGGACCTCCAAGGCGTAGAGAGCCAGTTCATTCCATGTGTCAAGCTTGGATACTCAGTAATTATAAGGCACAGAGGAATCACGGAGGGCGTTGGTACGGTCGGCAAGGTACTCCCTCAGCATCTTCCCAAACTTTGCACTCCTTGTGAGAGTACCCCGCGCCTCAGGGCCTGTAAGATGGGAGGTTCTAAGAAAACTGTCCCAGAACTTTGACAGTGTTCCCCTGCCTTTGCTAGATTGCATTTGTGGCTCTCTCGCCTGTGATCCTTGGTTGTCGAACGAACTGTGACCTCTGCCGCCAGCGATTTCAGATAGGAATTTTTTTAAGAATTCCGCAACAAAGACCTTCTAGTACTGCCCCATTTTAGTAGACCTGTCTGCCTCGGGAATAAGAGATAGAAAGTTCTCCTTGTAGCGTGGGTCTAGAAGTGTCAACAACCAGTAATGACTGTCACCCAAAATTTTGAGAACGCGAGGGTCACAGGAAAAGCAGCGTAGCATAAACTCAGCCATGCGTGCCAGACTGCTAACAGGCAAGACTTCCGTGTCCTCACCAAGAGGACGACTGACCATGCTATCCTCCTCCTTCTCCCTGTCCTCAGGCCATCCATGCTGAACAGACGGTATGACCGTTGTGCACTGTTAGAACCCTCCTGTTTGTTTTTTCCATCTTGTGCTTTGCGGTCACGTGACCATCTGCCTTTATATTCCAGCTCCGCCCTTCTGGCTGTGCTGGACTTCAGTGTTTGTCTGTTTCTCTAGCCAGGTGCTTCTGTGCCTTTCTCTGTCAGTTCGCTTGGTCCTTCTGGGACCTCTAGTACCTTTTTGTCAGTTTGTCTTTTTTTTGTTCTGCAACTACTTCTCTGTTTAGGAGATGTCCCTTTTTTGTCCCAGTCCTTAGTTCTTTTAGGGACCCCTCCCTTTATGCTATAGGTCTTCGTTCAGACTAGCTGGGGACTAAGGCAGGTCTGTTCGCTAGGAACAGGCAGCCCGCTACATCATAGGGATTCAGCTTAGTCTTAATGTAGGGACAGCTTTCCCCTATTTTCCTTAGTTCATGTTGCAGATCATAACATGCACGTAGTACCACCTATAGCGCATGAAACCAGCTCCTCCTCCTCTTCCTCATTGCCACCCAATCCAAGTTGGGATGAGATGAGGCTGGGCTGTGTGTAATCACCCTGTATGGTTCCTTGCTCCATCTCATCATGCTCCGCCTGCAATGCATCCTCATCCTCGCAGATCCGGCGGCTCCAGGTAGGTTTTGAGAAAACGCTGAACCACGAGGTTAAGCACATGGGCCAGGCATGGTAGGTGTGTGAGCTTGCCTCGTCTCAGAGCCGCCACCAGGTTCCGATCATTGTGACATATGACCATGCCTGGCGGTAGGTTCAGCGGTGTCAGACACAGACCTGCCTGCCCTTTCAGAGCTGTCCACAACTCTTCAGCATTGTGCGGTTTGTCACCTAAGCATATTAGCTTCAGCACAGCCTGTTGCCGCTTGGCCGAGGCAGTGCTTGCAGCTTGCGACTGATGGTCATTTCAGAGATGGATGCTGAAGACAAGGAGGAGGAGGTGCAGGAGCTGTAGAATGTGGGGGCAACCCTGATTGACCAAGGGCCCACAATCCTCGGCTTCGGGAGGACGTATTACGTCCCAAGGTCCGACTGGGTCCCAGCTTACACTATGTTAACCCAGTGTGCCGTCAGCGAGATGTACTGTCCCTGCCCACAAGCACTTGTCCACAAGCACTTGGAATGCGGGGACGGCACACCGGGAGAAATAGTGGCGGCTGGGGACCGAGTACCGAGGGACGGCCGCCGCAATCAGGTTGCGGAAAGCTTCCATGTCCATGAGCCTAAAAGGCAACATTTTGAGGGAAGCAGTCGCGAAGTGTGTGAATTTAGTAGTGAGGCCTGTGGGGTGTTGGCTGCTTATTTGCTCTTGCATTCCAAGGACTGGGGTAGGGACAACTGAACGCTGCGCTGGGATGTGGACTTGCTTGCTGATGGTGCTAGCTGAGAGTGTGCAACGACAGGTGCAGGGCAGGAGGCATCTTCGCATGTGCCATGGACAGAGGATTGGCATGCATGCGCAACAGAGGAAGAAGACTGTTCCTGGACCCTGGGGTTCGGCCCTATTAGTCGGGTGCTTTGCTGCCATGTGCCCAATCATGCTGGTGGTGGTCAGGCTGCTAGTTTTGCTAACCCTACTGATGCTGGCCTGGCAGTGGTGCAAATGGCCTTTTTGGGGTTATCGGCAGAGTCTTTAAAAAACAACCAGACTCGGGAAGACCTAACAGATTTACTGGCAACTTCCGTCGTGTTGATGTTACGGGGAACAGTTGCCCACCCTCTCTCTCCAACTACCACACTGTTTGTTCTTGCCTGTTGTGGTACTACACCTCCCTCCCCCTGTGTGATGCTGTCTTCGCTTTGTTTGTCCCCCTGCCAGTTTGGATCAGTTACTACATCATTCACCACCTCGTCTTCCACTTCCGCACCCTGGTCCTCCTCCTGAGTTTCTGGCAATTGTGTCTCATCATCATCCACCTCTTGTGATAGTTTCCCACCGTTGCCTTCGTGTGACCATGGCTGCTCAAATATTTGGGCATCGCTACATGCAATCTCTTCTTGCCTCGCTTCAAGTGGACCGGGCGAGAGGCCCGAATCTATAAATGGAAAAGTGAACAGCTCTTTGGAGTGTCCAAGTGTGGGATCAGTTGTCTCCGGGCACTCGGCATAGTGGGAGGAAGGAGGATCAGGGTGAGGAATATGCGGTCCAGACTCACGGCTACTGAGACTTCGTGTGGAAGACAGGGTGGTGGTGGTGGCTAAGTGACTGGAATCATTATCTGCTATCCAACCAATAACCTTTTCACACCTCTCTGTGTTCAATAGTGGTGTTCTGTGGTCCACTGTTAATAGGGACAGGAAGGTCGAGCGAGAAGATGTGGGTGTTTGTTGTGGGACAATTTCAGCTAGCCCACGGCCATTTCCCTGTCTCTTGCCAAGCGTCTTTCCCATTTTTAAATGAAGGACAATATTTTCCATGGTCTCTAGAAATGGCTGGATTTGAACCGCAGTGATATGTGATACGTGTGATGGAAAATCACAGTTTTAAATAGCTGGCCTGTAGGTAACTATTTTGAACAGTGATCTCGTGTCAATAACTTCACTGATACACTGCAACAAAATTTCAATGGAGGCCAGAAATGGCAGAATTTTCAGCGCACTGATATGTGATCCGTGTGAAGGACAAACCACAGTTTTAAATAGATGGATTTTTAGCGCTGTAATATGGAAAGGACCTGGCTGTATTCTGCAGCGCCAACAAGCAAATGGAGCAGAAAAACGGTGTTCTCTGGATTGATTTTTAAGCAAATAATCAGGATTAAGATCCAAAAAAATGATTCATGGCCCCTGACACCTGGGGCTATTTCTAGAAATATCTGTAATAGCACCAGCAGACAGAACTGGAATGGACCCTCTTGCTATATGCACTGCAGTCTGCCACATATGATGCCTGCCTAGCACTTATATCTATGCAGCTGGATAAGTCCTCAGAAGAACTGTTAGTTGAGATGGATATGTGAATAATATATGGTGGAATACCTACACTAACTAAGAAATAACCAAATCTCTCCCTAGCTCAGCAGCACCTCTCCCTACACTACCTGCTTCCGGAGTAGACTGTGAGGAGCATGGCGGCGCCAGGTTTGATATAGACCTGATGACGCTGTGCGGCCATCCAATCACTGTAATGCCACAACCAACATGGCTACGGCATTACAGTGTGTGGCAGACAATCCCTGCATGTTCACGGTCACTCTAAAGAGTGCCAAACATGCAGAGAGGGGACCCAAGCTCTCGCCGAGCAACCCCGGAAATACTCAGCAAGCGCCGAGCATCTCGAGCAGTGAGATGCTCGGGTGAGCACCGAGCAGTAGCGAGCATGCTTGCTCATCACTAGTTGCGACCAGATCTCATTTTTATAAATATTTTCCTGTAATTCGTAATTTACAGTAACACAACATGACAGGGTCATTCAATTAATCAGGCTAATTACTATGCGATCGTCAACTAGGTTGGTTTTTATTTTATTTTATTTGACATGCTATTTTTTTTCATGTGCTTCTATCCAAGAGTAGAGCTTGATTGATCCACTGTGTGCTTTAGGAAAAAAAAGGTGTCCAGGGAGAGAGCTGAGGAGTCAGGTGACCAGGGAGTTGAGCTCGTGTCTAGGAAGAGGGTGGAAAAGGAGTTTTTGAGCGAGAAAAGCGGCAGTGGACAGTGGGAGTCAAGCCCGACTAGAGGGAGAAGAGACACAGGATCCCTGGAGGTGCACTGTTATGGACTAGGGGCTCAGCAGGTCAAACCGGAGACCGCCTGCTGCCGCCAGAAGATGGAGCATTGTTTAGGCAGGGAAGCCGGAAGAAAGTAACACCGGCATCAGCCGGCAACTGCCTTGTGAGGAGCAAGAGTCAGCTAAGTGAAAAAACTGCCGATTACAACCGTGTTGAATCTGCTACATCTAGCCCAACTGTGGATTGTCAGTTATAGCATATTACCTGCTACTTCCCTTGTTGTCCCCATATATTCCCTGCGTGGAGATTGACCCTGTTACAGTAAATCCCCCTTGTTATTTAACCCTGTACTGGCTGCTCTGTGTTTCTCTGTCACTGCATCTAAAGTACCTGTGTTACATTTACACCTTCTCCAAAATAGCAGAACTGTGCAATCTTGAAAAACAGCCACGCCAGGTTAGTGTCTCATAATGACTCATGGTGCAATGTCTTGCACAGGATCTAAGGGGGTGGAGCGTGATATACACCCCTGAGAGATATCTGCCTGAAAATGATGGTTCCAACTCACCTTAATTTCTGTACAGCGAACATTATAGTTATGACTTGCTAATTATTAATAATCAATATTTGGGGCTTTCCATCTGGTTTTAAAAGTTGTCAGCACAAATACATACACTATAACAGTTCTATCTTGATTTAAAGGACAATATACAAGTCACCTTTTACAAGAATGAAATGCTAGCTTGAGAATTTCATGCCCTTTCCACTAGTTATATTACTATTACTATTCATTACTCAGCTAGGGTTATAGCTCCTTCATCATCCTTTTTATGGCATCAGTTATATGATCTGTGAAGCTTGGTCATTTTTAACAGTTTGTAGTTTCAGCCTGAAGTGTTTTCTTTTTCATTTTCTTTTGGAAATCATAAGAAATGCAATGGATCTGTTATGCACACGCCCGGACTGACTGGCGTGTGCGTGTTTATGTAGTGATTCCACTGTGCCATGAACCGGAGAGTGCCTGGAGGGGCGTAACTAAGTATCTGCCCGATCCGACCAAGGTCGCACGACGGCATACGACGCCAGTGCACCAGGGAGGAACCCAGCAGAGGAACCAGGGTCTACTCCAGGTCAGACTCCGGACACGGCTGTTGACCCACACCGGGGAATACAGGAACAGGCAGACTAGAGCACAGGCTGGGTAGGGTCCAGTACAGACTGGGAGACAAATTCTAAACCGCAGACGCGGTAGACAGAGCTGATCAAAGCGAAAACCGCAGACGCGGTGGACAGAGCTGAGCAAAGCGAAAACCGCAGACGCGGCGGACAGAGCTGAGCAAAGTGAAAACCGCAGACGCGGTGGACAGAGCAGAGCAAAGCGAAAACCGCAGACGGGGCGGACAGAGCAGAGCAAAGCGAAAACCGCAGACGCGGCGGACAGAGCAGAGCAAAGCGAAAACCGCAGACGGGGCGGACAGAGCAGAGCAAAGCGAAAACCGCAGACGCGGCGGACAGAGCAGAGCAAAGCGAAAACCGCAGACGGGGCAGACAGAGCAGAGCAAAGCGAAAACCGCAGACGCGGCGGACAGAGCAAAGCGAAAACCGCAGACGGGGCGGACAGAGCAGAGCAAAGCGAAAACCGCAGACGGGGCGGACAAAGCAGAGCAAAGCGAAAACCGCAGATGGGGCAGACAGAGCAGAGCAAAGCGAAAACCGCAGACGCGGCGGACAGAGCTGAGCAAAGCGAAAACCGCAGACGCGTCGGACAGAGCTGAGCAAAGCGAAAACCGCAGACGCGGCGGACAGAGCTGAGCAAAGCGAAAACCGCAGACGCGGCGGACAGAGCTGAGCAAAGCGAAAACCGCAGACGCGGCGGACAGAGCAGAGCAAAGCGAAAACCGCAGACGCGAGGAACAGGGCTCTGTTCACACGGAACAGACTAGAAGGGAAAGGCAGAACCAGATACCCACAGGGTACTTGCAGGGAAGTAGCGAGTGGACCACAAACTCACAAACGGAAGTACAGTGACAACGAGCAGGAGTCAGGTACGAGTTCAGACTCTGCAGAAAAAGGAATGGAACGGACATAGAGAAAAAACAGGTAAAAGATAGGAGAGAGTTCAGACTGGAACTGAGTGTACGGAGGAGACCGACACTGCAGCGGGATACAGGAGCGGGTCTGGGAATACGGCCCCCAGAGAGGCAGGACGAACAGGCAAGGAGCGTGTTCAGACTGGCCTGGAAATACAGCCTCCAGGAGGGCGGAACAAACAGGCAAGGAACGAGTACAGACTGCAGGTTAAGGTACACAGATAGGACACAGTACAGACATGGGAACAGATACTGCAAGACAGGTAACATAGACAGGACCTGGCATGTCAGAGACAAAAGCCAACTGACAGGGCAAGATGCTCAGGCATCAGTTAATTGGGGCAGCTGATTTAAATACCAGGTGATAGACAGCAATAGGCTGAGGACGCACAAGGGGTGTGCCTGCAGCAGGTACAAGAAGCAGGAAGTGATCGGGCGCCGCCCTTAAGCAGCAGAAACAGACACAAACAGACAGCATGGAGGGAAGCCAGAGAGACACCCTGGACTGGAGATCAAGTATGCGCTCTTGCACAGTGGAAGATGGACCACTACGCAAGGACGCCGCCAGGTATGTTACAGGATCTTTCTTCTGAATTCACACTATAATTTGCATATGATGCGCCCCCTGGGCCGTGGGGTACCCGGAGCCAGGCCTGCAGATGCTGGGGGTTGTAGTCACCGTGGCGGTGACCCGGTCCGTGACCCAGGTGGTCAATCCAAGGGTAGTAGAGGTATATAGGTTATATAATGTCTGACTACTCTACCTGTGGAGTGCAGTTAATAGAGACCGCCACTGCGGAACAGTCCTCTGAAGCCGGTGGTATAGCAGCAAAGGTGGTATAACTCCCCACAGGAAGAGTTAGCTTCAGGGCAGTGTGTGTGGATGATGGTGGTTGTGCAGGGTGTCGCGGTGCAGAAATAACCACAGAGTCCGTATAGTGCAGTCCCAGGGTCTTTACTGGTAGCAATTAGACAGGCCTGAACTGGAGTACTGGCTAGAGATAAGAGTCTGGTCAGTCTGGGAGCAAGCATTGAATCCTCCTGGGCAGGTGGAGTTGTAGGCCTGCCGTGCTCACTATTCTCTTTGGCTATTCTGCTTGTTGCTGTGATGTAGCCCACGTCCCTGAGTGTAACGTGCTGTGCTCACTCGTATGGCTGGCAGCTCGGGCCTTGTGGATGCTTGCTCCTCCTTGGCGGTACTGGTCCCTCGGTGCTGCTGAGCCTCCGGGCGTCTGATGGAGGCCAGGAGACCTGCAATCTCCTGCCCTACGGTATCTGCTGCTGGGTCTGGAATCCCCCACAGCCTCGGACTCCGGTGTCCGGTTCTTTGTGTAGTCCAGCTAGGACGAGCTATCTCCAGCTCCAGTCCCTAGCTCCTCTCTCTTCAATGTCCTAAACTCGACTCCTTGCACTGACTAAACTAACCCCGCCTCCAGATACCAGTTGCCAAGGGGAGGAACTCCCCTTGCTGGCCTGGAGCCAGGAAGTGTTGCATGTATTGGGTTCCTGACCAGGAAACCCCTGTTTGCCTCCAGACATGGCATTACTTCTTTTAAGGGAGGCAATAGCACTGTGGCAACCAGACCCTCTGGGGTGCCACATTCCCCCCTAGTTAATTTCAGTACTCCGAGACTGAACATATTTTTGCAAAATAACAATAGCATTAACAGGGTACACAGAATATTTACAAAAATTACTGTCTTTAACAGGTTACAGTATAACCCGCAACCAGGTGTCCATTCCACTGAAGAAGATGTAGTTTGAGGGACCCATCCAAAACCCTCCACGGAGGCCCTGGGGTGGCTGCAGGGCATAGATGATCCAGGTGTTGGACCACGTCTTCGGCCACCTCCAACGGGTTTTTGTTCAGTGGTCTGTCACAAAGGGGCACTTTTACAAGTGCAACTATTTACAAGTGAAAGTTCTTGGTTATTCACTGTCCATAACGTAAAAGTCTCTGGATCCCTTTCGGGTAACTGGAAAAACAGGTTAAATGCACACATATAAAACCTTTAAATACGTTTATACTTTATATTTCTGCATTTTAAATTCTCCAACGAGCAGGGGACTGACCTATTGTACTTCTGGTAGATTTACGGAGTACACTACTTGTCACTGCGCTCTCCTGGTCCCCTGTGCCCACCCCTGGTGTAGTGTGTTCAGCGTGGAAGACACTATGGTTATTTTGAGGTGGTACTGGCAGGCTGGGCAATCTCCTGCGGATTCTTTGGCTTACCGTGGGTACGACAAGTTCACTATTAGCAGAGGGTAGATTCTCCTGGTCTGCTGTCGATGAAACTTCTGCCTCCGGGGCCAACTGTTCTTCCAACTCTTCTGGGACTTCTACAGCTTCCTGAGGGGCTGGTTGGAGAAAGGTAAGGACTGGCACAACAATTGCTCTGTTCACTTGTGTCCACGACCAGGGAAATTCTCCGAGTACTGTTTTGACCATTTCTTCCACTTCCTCTGTGGGTTGAGGGCTATCCTGGTCTTCTTTAGTGTGTTGTAATTGCTCGGGACATTTCTTCAAGTGGTCTCTTGAAATTCTTGCTGATGTTTCTCCTCCATCCTTACTAATGAGGCACACCTTGGTGTTATCATGACTCGATGGTAGGATGGTGGACGGCTTTACCTCCCACTGGTAATCCAATTTGTGGAGTTGCCTCTTTCTTTTAAGGACTTGTTCTCCAGGTGATAAGGGAACAGCAGGTGCCTGTTGATTATAAGTCTTCTCTTGTCTTTGTCTTGCTTGGGACAGACTTCTTTCAACACTTTCTTGCACTTTGCGCTCAGTGTCCCAATCTGCATCTGGTGAGGCCGTCTCTGGTGTTAGGACTCGCATGTCCAGGTTGATGGGCAGCTTACCAGGTCTTGCTCTCATCAGGTAAGCAGGTGTGCAATTGGTAGAGTTTACTGGGATATGGTTATAGAGGTCCACCAGATCTGGTAGCTTTTCTGGCCACAGGCTGCGTTCCTCAAGGGGCAACATCTTCAGCAGGTCTATCACCACCTGGTTCATCTTCTCACACATTCCGTTGGTTTGGGGGTGATACGGCGTTGTCCTGATTTTCTTGCAGCCATACAGGTTGCAGAATTCTTGGAACACTTCCGCTTCGAAGGCTGGACCTTGGTCAGTAAGCACACGGTCAGGGTAACCGTGCGGGCGACAGAAGTGCTGTTGGAAAGCTTTGGCTGCCGTCTGAGCCGTCTGGTCTTTCACTGGCGCTACTACCAGGAACCGGGAGTAGTGGTCTACGATGGTGAGGGGGTAGACATAGCCTGACCTGCTTGGGGCTAGCTTCACGTGGTCCAAGGCTACCAGTTCAAGTGGCTGTTTGGTGATGATGGGCTGCAGGGGAGCCCTCTGACTGTCACGGTCTATTCGCCTCAGGTTGCATGGTCCACATTCTCGACACCACCTCTCGATTGCTTTCCTCATGCCAGCCCAGTAGAACCGTTCACGTAGCAGGACTTCCAACTTCTTCCAGCCAAAGTGTCCCACTCCATCGTGGTACGCTTCCAAGACCATTGACGCATCCCGCCTCGGGACTACCACCTGCCAGACCAATTCATGTGTCCGGGAGTTGATTGCTCTTCGACACAGCTTCCCTTCATAGATGAATAGCTTGCCCTTCTCCTTCCACAGCTGTTTGGTCTCCTCTGGAGCATCTGGATCAGGGTACGAGTCAGCTTGTGTCAGCAACTCCTTGACTAGGCGGACAGCCGTGTCACTATCTTGTGTCTCTGCCCATCCATGGTGAGGCAATGGATTGAACATGGCCTCTCTGTTGGCGTAGCACCTGTTCTTTACACAATGGGAGCACTGGGTTTCTCCATGACGATGGAAAGTGGGGATCTCTATCTCCTCCAGCTCTTCCGGGTCTTCTCCCCCATCTGGCAAGTTAGGCATCCTGGACAGCGCATGGGCGTTTGCATTCTTGCGCCCAGCCCGGTACTTGATGGTGAACTCATCCATCTTTGTTCCAGGGCACCAAGTTTCGCAGTGTCCAGGTGCATCAGCGGGTTATTATCCATGAAGATGGTGAATTTGGAGGAGGCGAGATAATGCTTGAAGCGCTCTGTCACCACCCAGACTACGGCGAGGAACTATAACTTGAAGGAACTGTAATTTTCGGGGTTCCTTTCTGTGGGCCGGAGCTTCCTGCTGGCATAGGCAATCACTCTTTCTCTGCCTTGCTGTATCTGGGACAGCACCGCTCCTAGCTCCACATTACTTGCGTCTGTATGGAGTATGAAGGGTTGGCCATAGTCGGGGTAGGCAAGGATCTCGTCTCCTGTGAGAGCCATCTTCAGCCTACTGATGGATTCATCTTCTGTCTTATCCCATTTGAATGGAGGCTTCGGGTTTTTGGCCTTCCTGGACTGGCCTACTAGGAGGTCCTGCATGGGTGCCGCCATCTTGGTGAAGCCTTGGATAAATCTTCGGTAGTAGCCCACCAACCCGAGTGAACCGTGGCCTACCTTCTTTCACTTTTCTTCCGTAGGCCGCAGTTCCGCAGGTGATGGTCTCCTTTGAGGACCTGGCGTCGCTTGCTTCTGACATCAGCGCTCGCTGGGGCTCCTTCCAGGACCTGGCGCTGCGTGGGTGCGTGGGGCAGAGCTTAGGCTTCGCGCGCTTCCAGCGGTTACGTCCCTCTTCTTCCCGAGCGGCGACCCGGAAATGGCGGCCAATGGCTGGAAACAGCGGTAATTGGCGGGAAAACTTCACCACGGTATGTGACACAGTTCGTGATGGCGCGCAGTACCCGGTGGAAACGGGCACGAAATCCTGCTGACTACGCCAAAGTTGACGCACCCCCTGGGCCGTGGGGTACCCAGAGCCGCGCCTGTAGATGCTGGGGGTTGTAGTCACCGTGGCGGTGACCCGGTCCGTGACCCAGGTGGTCAATCCAAGGGTAGTAGAGGTATATAGGTTATATAATGTCTGACTACGCTACCTGTGGAGTGCGGTTAATAGAGACCGCCGCTGCGGAACAGTCCTCTGAAGCCGGTGGTATAGCAGCAAAGGTGGTATAACTCCCCACAGGAAGAGTTAGCTTCAGGGCAGTGTGTGTGGATGATGGTGGTTGTGCAGGGTGTCGCGGTGCAGAAATAACCACAGAGTCCGTATAGTGCAGTCCGAGGGTCTTTACTGGTAGCAATTAGACAGGCCTGGACTGGAGTACTGGCTAAAGATAAGAGTCTGGTCAGTCTGGGAGCAAGCATAGAGTCCTCCTGGGCAGGTGGAGTTGAGGCCTGCCATGCTCACTATTCTCTTTGGCTATTCTGCTTGTAGCTGTGATGTTGCCCACGTCCCTGAGTGTAACGTGCTGTGCTCACCCGTATGGCTGGCAGCTCGGGCCTTGTGGATGCCTCGCTCCTCCTTGGCGGTACTGGTCCCTCGGTGCTGCTGAGCCTCCGGGCGTCTGATGGGTGCCAGGAGACCTGCAATCTCCTGCCCTACGGTATCTGCTGCTGGGTCTGGAATCCCCCACAGCCTCGGACTCCGGTGTCCGGTTCTTTGTGTAGTCCAGCTAGGATGAGCTATCTCCAGCTCCAGTCCCTAGCTCCTCTCTCTTCAATGTCCTAAACTCGACTCCTTGCACTGACTAAACTAACCCCGCCTCCAGATACCAGTTGCCAAGGGGAGGAACTCCCCTTGCTGGCCTGGAGCCAGGAAGTGTCGCATGTATTGGGTTCCTGACCAGGAAACCCCTGCTTGCCTCAAGACATGGCATTACTTCTTTTAAGGGAGGCAATACCACTGTGGCAACCAGACCCTCTGGGGTGCCACACATACATTATTAAAGACATTTGTTTTCTTACCTTTAGAAAGGCGCCAGTCTGATGCCAAAATGTGTTGGTGTGAATAAAATCCCTTACTTATACCCTTTGGATCTCATCCTTTCCATGAATGCAGCCCGCACATCATCATGATAATCTCCACTTTGCCAAGCTACATTATTAAAGAAGCACTCCCATGAAACTTTGTATGTCGTAAACCTGTGTAAATGCACATGTAGTGCAGTATGTCTGTTAATATACAAGTACATACCAATCAGCAATTTCACAGGTTTCCAGTAGTGATGAGTGAACGTGCCCGCCACTACTCGGTACTCGCCCGAGCATCACTATGCTCAGCATGCTCGGCGAATATTTCCGGGTTGTTCGGGCGGGAGCTTGGGTCCCCACCCTGCATGTTTGGCGCTCTTTAGAGAGTCAATGAACAGGCAGGGATTGCTTGCCACACTGCCACACACTATAATGCCATAGCCATGTTGGTTGTGGCAATACAGTGTTTGACTGGCCGCATAGCGTCATCGGGTCTATTTAAGACCCGGTGACACTAGGTTTGTCACAGTCTACCCCGGAAACAGGCAGAGTAGGGAGAGCTGCTGCTGAGTCAGGGAGAGATTTGCTTGTTTATAGTTAGTATAGGTATTCCACAACATATCTATATATTCATCTGTACTAACAGTTCTTCTGAGGACTAATCCAGGTGCATATATTAGTGGTGATAGCAGGAATTAGGCAGGCAAGCAGGGCTTGTGGCAGTGCATACAGCACAAGAGGGTCCATTGCATGTTCTGTCTGATCCTGCAGTTACAGATATTTGTAGACAAAGCCCCGGATATCAGGGGCCAGGGCTAGTTTTTTTTAATCTTAATCCTGATTATTTGCTTAAAAAGCAAGGCAGGCAGGGTATATAATAGACTGCAGTGCATACAGCACAAGAGGGTCCATTACACGTTCTGTTTGATCCTGCTGTTACAGATATACAGATATGACTTTTGTGTTTTCATTGGCTGTAAGCCATAATCATCAACATTAACAGAAATAAACACTTGAAATAGATCACTCTGTTTGTAATGACTCTATATAATATATGAGTTTCACTTTTTGTATTGATGAACTGAAATAAATTCACTTTTTGATGATATTCTTATTTAGTGAGATGCACCTGTATGTAGACATAGCCCAAGATATCAGGGGCCAGGGCTATTTTTTTGGATCTTAATCCTGTTTATTTCATTGAAAAGCAATCCAGAGTACACAATTTTTCTGCTCCATTCGCTTGTTAGCACTGCAGAATACAGCCAGATCTTTTCCATATTACAGCGATAAAAATACAGAAATTTATAGTGAACGTGGAAAATATTGGCCTCCATTTACAGTTTGTTGCAGTGTGTCAGGGAAGCTATTCACATGAGGTCACTGTGAAGAATAGTAAACTACAGGGCTGCTATTTAAAACAGTGGGTGCCCTTCAGACGTATCACATATAACTGCGGTCCAAATTCAGCCATTTCTGTCTTCCATTTACAGTTTGTTGCAGTGTGTCAGTGAAACTATACACACGTGGTCGCTGTGAAGAATAGTAAACTACAGGCCTGCTATTTAAAACCGTGGATGTCTGTCAGATGTATCACATATAACTGCGTTACAAATCCAACCATTTGTAGTGAATGTGGAAAATATTGTCCTCCATTTAGAGTTTGTAGCAGTGTGTCAGTGTACATCATTTTTACTGCTCATTTTGCTTGTTCGCAGCATACAGACATTTATTTTTTATTTTATTCACATTACTGTATTGTGGAAGCAGAGAAACTTTTTGCAATGACCAGACATGATCCCATATGACTGCCATAATAATCCAGCAATTTTTGTGAGCATGTCAAATATTACACTCCATTTAAAGTATTGCAATTGTGGTTTCAAACATATTCACAGTTAGTTGCTGACAAATAGCATATCTGTGAACAATGTTGTCAGAGTATTACGCCACTTTTACGGACTGAAAAAGAAATACAAAAAACAAGGTAAAATAGAAAAATGTTAAGAAACATTCTTTCCAGAGTGATGACTTGTATATAATGCCAAAGAAATGCTAAAAACAAAAGTTATGGACTGTGGAAGACATTTATGCGACCAGAATGAACATGAACAGAACAACACTCATCTGAAGCTGATGATACCACCTAGCAGCTCCTGTCCCTATTGTAAAGGCATCTAACAGTATTATCGATAGGGAATAGAATAGATTTTAATATTTTTTTCGGCAGCACGCAGTATAAGGCAATAATACCTGGCTGAATCGGTGTAATACGCTATCTATACTGCGATACCTCACCCGTAAACGAATTTCAGATAATTCAGTTAATATTTTAGAATATAGAATCTATTTGAATTTTCCTTCCCATTATTAAGGAGTGGGTCTCCTATACTGTTATTGCATATGCAGCAATTTCAAGGGCTTCCAAAAATTAGGACGCACTCCAATACACATTTGAAGAGACCTGAGATCAGCTCCTGCACCTCCTCCTCCTGTTTGGCCTCCATCTCTGAAATGATCACATCAGTCATAAGTTGGAAGCACTGCAGCACTGCCTTGGCCAAGTGGCAACAGGCTGTGCTGAAGATAATATGCTTAATGATTAGGTGACAAACCACACACCGCTGTAGAGTTGTTGAAAGCTGTAACACAGCAAGCAGCTCTGTGGTATTCACTGCTGAACATACAGCCAGACATGTTCGTGTGTGATAATGGCCGGAACCTGGTGGCAGAGAAATGACAGCCGTAGTAGATAAGGTTTCCCTGTATGCCAGTCCTTTCATCTGACCTTAAAAATATGACTGTGGTGAAATACAACTCTCTCTGAGAAGCAGCCCTGGCTAATAAAAGTCTGTGTGAAGGTTCCCAAACACTCTATGGCTGCTTTTTTTTTTTTTTTTTACTGTGGATTGGACGTCCTTATGCATGTTATTTATCAAACCACATAGCAGATCAGGCCATTGCCCATCTCTGTAGTCATGAAATTCAAGGCGCAAAGAAAGATCTTTGTGTGTCGAAGCACCATCGAGAAGTGTGAGCTGATGTTGGAAAGGCTGCCATTGCTTATGCAAGAAGCTGCATTAGGGGACTTCCTGGGAGAAATAACAGCTGGAGTAGATACTGTTTCCCTCTATGCCAGTCCTGTCACTGAGCTAAAGAAAATGGCTGTGGTGAAATACAAGAAGCAGTGCCAGACTAAAGAACATTGGGCCCACCAGAGGATTTGATTCTGATGGTCCATCTTTCTCCCCCGCTCAAGATCCCCTGAGCAGCTAAAAGGTTTTCGCTATGAACTCCCCTGAAGGAGATGCCAGGGCCCACCGAAGGATTCCCTGTTCTCTGGTGGACCCTTCCAACCCTGCCGAGAAGCAGCCCTGGCTAAGAAAAGTCTGTGTGAAGGTTCCCGGACACTCTATGGCTGCTTTTTTACTGAGTGGGAAACCCACACAAACTCGGGGAGAACATACAAATTCCTTACGGATGTTATCCTTGGTGGGATTTGAACCCAGGACCCCAGCGCTGCAAGGCCTCAGTGCTAACCACTGAGCCACTGTGCCTCTGTTCTCCCTCTGATATATAACATAATGGAAAAACTTACACCTACTGCCACTCAGTATCTTCAGCTTCTTTGTGAGAAACTAATGTATTTGAGCAGCCACTCAGCCTACCAAATAAAATTCCTGAGAAGGAAATTGTAGATGGCTTCGCTACTGGTACTCGAGACACTACAAATACCATGGCGTCGTTCCATAATTCACTGGAAATATTCCAGGCTGGTAGGAGCCAAGCAGATTCCCACAGAAAAGTACCAGCAGCAAGCTAAGGAGATGGTGGCCTCTATCATCAACACGACCTGCAAGGTTTGTACTATGAACCGTCCTGATGCAGAAGCCAGGGCCCAGGAATCTCTAGTTCTCTGGTGGGCCTGTCCAAACCTGTCAAGAAGCAGCCCTGGCTAAGAAAAGTCTTTGGGAAGGTTCCCGGACACTCTATGCTTGCTTTTTTACTGTGGACTTGCTCCAGCAATCTATAAGATCCCTTCACTGGCTCAAAATTGCCCAGAGACTCCAGTTCAAAACCCTAACCATGACATGCAAAGCCATCCGCAACCTGTCTCCTCCATATATCTGTGACCTCTTCTCATGGTACATATCTGCACACAACCTCCGATCCTCACAAGATCTCCTTCTCTACTCCCCTCTTATCTCATCTTCCCACAATCGCATACAAGATTTCTCCCGTGCATCCCCTCTACTCTTGAACTCTGTAGTACCCCAAAATATCAGACTTTCACCTACTGTTGAAACATTTAAAAGGAAGCTGAAGACCCACCTCTTCCAACAAGCCTACAACCTGCAGTAACCCTTGCTCCACCATACCGCTGCAGGACAGCTGTACCCTCACCTACTGTGTCCTCACCCATCTCTTATAGACTGTTTGTGCGCCCTCACTAGCAGGGTCCTCTCTCCTCTTGTACCAGTTGGTGACATCTTTTCACATATAAAGTGCCATGGAATAAATGGCGCTATAATAATAGATAATAATAATAATTTTACTACTTGTACTCTGGGTCAATTGATGGCACTTTTCTAGTGTCTGCCCTTAAATTGATGTGTTTTGGCAGCTTTTGGTCCCGTTTGAAGGTGTTGTGTATGCGTTTGCTTTTGGCCTCCATTGAATCCAATGGCGTTCGGCAATGTTTGGCGAATATTGAACAATTACATTGGCAAATATTGTAAAAACAGCTATCGTAATTTGAAACGAACATTGAAATATTCGCTCATCTCTAATCAGAAACAACCTTAAAAAAATTATGTGAGCATGTCATGATGGTTACCCTGGTGATATGGTGGTGGAGGATGCAGGGAAGGAGGAGGGCGACATAAAATAGAACAATTCCTTAACCCCTTTAAAGCCCATGACGTACTGGGACTTAAGAGCCTGACCCGTATTAGTACGTCATATCTTTAATGCGGCACCACATTAAAGTTACGGTGCCATCTAACCTCTGGGTAGTTGGTGCCGTCATCCAGGGGGGTGTCTCCGCCCCCCCGCACCAGCGATCGCTGTGATTGGCTGTTCAAATCTGAACAGCCAATCACAGCATTTCTCACTGTTTCCGGCAATGTGAATGCCGGAAACAGTGATCTGCAGCCTAGGATCGGTGCTCCTAAGAGCCTAGGATCCTAGGCTGTTGCTAGGACACCCCAGCCCTGGCCCCAGACTGCTATGATCGGTGCGATCGCCGATCACATCGATCGCACCGATCGTAGCGCAACCACGCGGCCATGGGGCGGTGACCGGCTTGTGACCTGCCTGTCACCGCCCCATGACCCCCTGAAATGTGAACCAAGCCCCCAGACTGCTGTGATTGGAGCGATCGATGATGACATCGATCGCTCCAATCAGAGTTCCTGAATACAGGTGACCGGGCGGTGACAGGGAGGTGTCACCTCCCTGTGACCCCCTGTGGTGCGTGATCTGCTCCAGCTATGTCTAATTGGTGCAATCAGTGTCACCAATCAGATGGTTGGGGCACAGCATGCACCACAGGGGGTCACAGAGAGGTGACACCTCCCTGTGACCGCCTGGTCACCTGTATTCAGGAACTCTGATTGGAGCAATCAATGTCATCAATGATTGCTCCAATCAGATTACCTCCACCTGTCACCACCCCATCATCACCCTGTGACCGCCCTGCAGACCCTCACACTTGGTGAGGATTTCTACAGAGCGATCACATCTGATGTGTCTGTGCTGGGCCTTGTAGTGCCACAGAATATTCTGTGACACCACAAGACCATCTTCTCACTGTTCCAGTCGCTGCTGCTGCTGCTGCTGCTCCTGGATCTTCTGCCCCAGCATCCTGGATCTTCTGCTCCAGCTCCTGGATCTTCTGCTCCTGACCTGCTGTGGTTCCTGCTGCTGATCCTGCAGAGAAGACTTTGGTAAGTCTGTTCTCCCCTCATCCACCCCAATGCCCCCTCCCCCCTCTTTTTACCCCCCCCCCCTTACCACCATTTTTTCTCTGCGTCCTGCAGCGGTCTCCAGCTCCGGTCCCAGTCTTCAGCTCCGGTCCCAGTCTCCAGCTCTGGTCCCAGTCACCAGCGCCGGGCTCTCGCTCCGGGCTCCCGGGCACCAGCGCCGGGCTCCTGCTCCCAGGCTCCTGCTCCCGGGCACCTGCTCCCGGGCACCTGCAGCCGGGCACCAGCACCGGGCTCCTGCTCCCGGGCACCAGCGCCGTGCTCCTGCTCCCGGGCTCCTGTTCCCGGGCACCTGCTCCTGACCTGCTGTGGTTCCTGCTCCAGAGCCTGCTGCTGATCCTGCTGCTGATACTGCAGAGAAGACTTTGGTAAGTCTGTTTTCCCCTCATCCACCCCAATGCCCCCTGCCCCCTCTTTTTACCCCCCCCTTACCACCATTTTTTTTATGCGTCCTGCAGCGGTCTCCAGCTCCGGTCCCAGTCTTCAGCTCCGGTCCCAGTCTCCAGCTCTGGTCCCAGTCACCAGCGCCGGGCTATCGCTCCAGGCTCCCGGGCACCAGCACCGGGCTCCTGCTCCCGGGCACCAGCGCCGGGCTCCTGCTCCCGGGCTCCTGCTCCCGGGCACCTGCTGCCGGGCACCAGCGCCGGGCTCCTGCTCCCGGACTCCTGCTCCCGGGCACCAGCGCCGGGCTCCTGCTCCCAGGCTCCTGTTCCCGGGCACCTGCTCCTGACCTGCTGTGGTTCCTGCTCCAGAGCCTGCTGCTGATCCTGCTGCTGATCCTGCAGAGAAGACTTTGGTAAGTCTGTTTTGCCCTCATCCACCCCAATGCCCCCTCCCCCCTCTTTTTACCCCCCCCTTACCACCATTTTTTTTCTGCGTCCTGCAGCGGTCTCCAGCTCCAGTCCCAGTCTTCTGCTCCGGTCCCAGTCTCCAGCTCCGGTCCCAGTCTCCAGCTCTGGTCCCAGTCACCAGCGCCGGGCTATCGCTCCGGGCTCCCGGGCACCAGCGCCAGGCTCCTGCTCCCGGGCTCCTGCTGCCGGGCACCTGCTGCCGGGCACCTGCTGCCGGGCTCCTGCTCCCGGGCACCGGCGCCGGGCTCCTGCTCCCGGGCTCCTGCTCTCAGGCACCAGCGCCGGACTCCTGCTCCCGGGCACCTACTGCTGGACACCTGCTCCTGACCTGCTGTGGTTCCTGCTCCAGAGCCTGCTGCTGATCCTGCAGAGAAGACTTTGGTAAGTCTGTTCTCCCCTCATCCACCCCAATGCCCCCTCCCCCCTCTTTTTACCCCCCCCTTACCACCATTTTTTTTCTGCGTCCTGCAGCGGTCTCCAGCTCCGCTCCCAGTCTCCAGCTCCGGTCCCAGTCTCCAGCGCCGGGCTCTCGCTCCGTGCTCCCGGGCACCAGCGCCGGGCTCCTGCTGCCGGGCTCCTGCTCCCGGGCTCCTGCTGCCGGGCACCTGCTGCCGGGCTCCTGCTGCCGAGCTCCTGCTCCCGGGCACCAGCGCCAGGCTCCTGCTTCCGGGCACCAGCGCCGGGCTCCTGCTCCCGGGCTCCTGCTCCCGGGCACCTGCTCCCGGGCACCAGCGCCAGGCACCTGCTCCCGGGCACCAGCGCCGGGCACCTGCTCCCGGGCACCAGCGCCGGGCTCCTGCTCCCGGGCTCCTGCTCCCGGGCACCTGCTCCCGGGCTCCTGCTCGCGGGCACCAGCGCCGGGCTCCTGCTCCCGGGCTCCTGCTCCCGGGCACCTGCTCCCGGGCACCTGCTCCCGGGCACCTGCTCCCAGATACCTGCTCCCGGGGTCCTGCTCCCGGGCACCAGCGTCGGGCTCCTGTCACGGGTGTGTTGCCACGAAGATCGTCACGAGTACACAGCCTGACTTCTCGCAGCTGACTTGTTGGTGCTTTGTGTTTTTTCGGCAGTGAAGGAGTTAATTCTCTCTCTCTCTGGGCTAGCTGAGGTCCAGCCTCGCCCAGCTGCAATCAATGCTTCTTTAGTGAGACTCCTTCATATTCCTGCAGGTCTGTTTGGGAGGTGTCGGTGAAAGCTTTTCATTCAGACTTACAGAGCGGATCGTGGTGTTTGGAGTTGCTGAGATAAGTGTATTTGGAAGTGTTTTTTCCCTTTCCTCGCTTTATCATTTATCTCCTTTCCCGTTGGTGTTCCCTCTGTTGTAGTTGTGTAGAAGTTGTATGCAAGGTGGTTTTGGTTTTTCCCTTGTACTGTCTCGTTCGTCTAAATACTGTGTGTGGGCATATTATTTCTGGTTCCCAATTGTTGTGATCGGGGTCCTTCTCAGGACTAGATTACTGAGGTGCAGGGATCCTCAGGAGGTAGGGGTTACGCTGGCGGCCTGGACCTCTGTACCTTTAACAGTACCTCCAGGTTGAGGGATTAGTCAGGGCCCCAGCTTAGGGTCAGCTTAGGCCCCCTACCTCCAGTATTCTGTGACAGTGTGACATTTTCACCGACCAACTTAGTTTTTCTCCAGCTACCATGGATCCAGTAGCCGGTCTAGCTCGGCAGTTGCAGAGTTTGTCCATGGGGCTGGCGGACGTTAGGTCCAAGGTTTTGCATCCTCTGGAGCAAGCCGGACCAGAACCTAAAGTAGCTCTCCCTGACAGGTTCACTGGGGGGCGGGACAAGTTTTTTGTTTTCCGGGAGGCATGCAAATTGTACTTTCGGCTGCGGCCTCGGTTATCGGGCAGCGAAGAACAAAGGGTGGGAATTGTCATCTCGCTCCTACAAGGGGACCCACAATCTTGGGCGTTCTCTCTTCCCCCAAGCTCCCCGGTTCTCCAGTCAGTGGATAGGTTTTTCGCTGCTCTGGGACTCGTATATGATGACCCAGATCGGATCTCCCTTGCTGAGTATAAGTTACGTAGGATTCAGCAGGGAGATCGTCCGGCGGAGGAATTCTGTTCGGAGTTCCGTAGGTGGGCCACGGACACCCAGTGGAATGACCCGGCTCTTAGGAGCCAGTTTTGTCATGGTTTATCCGACAAATTACAGGATGTGTTGGCACAGTATGACTCTCCCGCGTCACTGGAAGCCGCTATGGCCCTTGCCATTCGCGTTGACAGACGGCTTCGGGAGAGGTGCGGGATAACTCTACCCCCTGTAATGTCTCCACCTCCTACAAGGTCCCCTCATATGGTGGTTCCCCTGGTCAGTCCGGAGGAGCCTATGCAATTAGGAGGGACATCATTTCGGGGAAGGGGACCGGTGGAGCGCCATAAGACAGGAAGGTGTTTCCTCTGCGGGAAAAAGGGACATTTTATTGGGGGGTGTCCATCCCGTCCCTTGCAGAGTAAAGAGTCGTCGAAAAAACTGTTGATCCCAGGTTGTGTGGTGGACGGCAATCTGGGAGTAGGTATTTCGTCCCTAGGTTCGTCTCAGTTTCTTGTACCGGCGGAGGTGGTGGTGGGTGCGAGAACTGAGAGGATATCTGTTCTTCTGGATAGTGGGGCCGGGGCTAATCTGGTTGATGCTCGGTTTGCCCGGGTTCAAGGTATGCGATTGAGTGAGTTGGCTAAACCCATCCCCATATTCTCGATCGATGCCAGGCCTCTCGGTCAGGGAAGTTTTTTGCAAGCTGTGCATGGCGTAAAACTTCAAGTGGGGGCAATACATAAAGAACTGTTGTCTTGCTACGTGTTGGAGGGTCTTCCCACTCCTATAGTGTTGGGCCTTCCTTGGTTAGCTAAGCATAACCCGGTTATTAATTGGCAAACCAGAGAGATAAGCCAATGGAGTAAATTCTGTAATAAAAACTGCATGAACACGGTCATCGGTGCGGTTACTCCTTGGGTCTTACCTCCATTTCTGGCGGACTTTGAGGATGTATTCTCGGAGAATGGGTGTCAGGAACTACCTCCTCATCGCGAGTATGACTGTTCTGTAAAACTGCTCCCTGAGGCCAAGTTACCTAAAGCTAGGTTGTATAACCTTTCTGGTCCTGAGAGGCAGGCCATGAAGGATTATATTTCTGAAAGTCTGGCTAAGGGGCATATTAGACCTTCATCTTCACCGGTGGCCGCGGGGTTCTTCTTTGTTAAGAAGAAAGATGGAGGCCTACGCCCTTGCCTGGATTTCCGTGAACTTAATCGGATTACGGTCCGAGATCCGTATCTGCTCCCACTTATTCCCGATCTCTTTAATCAGATCGTGGGCGCCAAATGGTTCTCTAAGTTGGATCTCAGGGGGGCGTACAATCTGATTAGGATGAAGGAGGGGGATGAGTGGAAGACGGCTTTTAACACTCCGGAGGGGCATTATGAGAACCTTGTCATGCCATTCGGTCTGACTAATGCCCCGGCGGTGTTTCAACAGTTTGTTAATGATATTTTTCGCCACCTGGTGGGACAGTTTGTTGTCATATATCTGGATGATATCTTAATTTACTCGCCGGATCTGGTGTCTCATCAGGAGCATGTTAGACAGGTGTTACAGATCTTGCGGGATAATAAACTGTATGCCAAGTGGGAAAAGTGTGTGTTCGCCGTACAGGAACTCCAGTTTTTAGGCTTCCTGGTTTCAGCGTCCGGTTTTCGTATGGACCCTGGGAAAGTGCGGGCAGTTCTTGAGTGGGATCGGCCGGAGAATCTTAAGGCACTACAACGTTTCCTGGGGTTTGCTAACTATTACCGGAAGTTCATTCGTAATTTCTCGTCCATGGTTAAGCCTCTCACAGACATGACTAAAAAGGGGACGGATTTTTCTAGGTGGTCTGACAAGGCTTGTCAAGCATTCTCCTCCTTGAAAAAATGTTTTGCCTCGGCACCCATACTCATTCAACCTGATGCGTCTCAGCCATTCTTTGTAGAGGTAGACGCTTCCGAGGTAGGGGTGGGAGCAGTATTGTCACAGGGTTCGTCCCCTGGTAAGTGGCATCCGTGCGCCTTTTTCTCTAAAAAATTGTCGTCCGCTGAGAGGAATTACGATGTCGGCAATAGGGAACTCTTGGCCATTAAGTTAGCTTTTGAGGAGTGGCGCCATTTTTTGGAGGGGCAGTTCATCCGGTCACCGTCATCACCGATCACAAGAACCTGCTATATCTGGAGTCCGCTAAACGTATGAATCCCAGACAAGCTAGGTGGTCATTGTTTTTTACCAGGTTTAATTTCGTCGTTACATATCGTCCTGGGTCTAAAAATGTAAAGGCGGATGCCTTATCTCGTAGTTTCCCTGGGGCCGGGAATACGGACGACCCGATTCCTATTCTTCAGGAGGGGGTGGTGGTTTCGGCAGTATGCTCTGAGCTGGAGGAGGAGATATTGGAGGCTCAGGGGGACGCCCCTGTTGGACCTCCGGGGAGACTGTTCGTTCCAGATCAGTTGCGACAAAAGGTGATCGAGGCACACCATAACTCAGTTTTTGCAGGACACCCGGGGAGTAAAGCAACTGTGGATCTCCTCTCGCGTCGGTTTTGGTGGCCTAACTTACATAAAGAGGTGGTAACTTTTGTCGCGTCCTGTGGGGTTTGTGCGCGCTCTAAGACCTCACATACCCGTCCGTCTGGGGCCCTTTTACCTTTGAAGATCCCGGAGCGTCCTTGGACTCATCTGTCTATGGACTTTATTACGGACCTCCCTCCGTCTTCGGGTAAAACGGTCATACTCGTTGTAGTGGACAGGTTCAGCAAGATGGCACATTTTATCGCTCTTCCAGCTCTCCCTAATGCTAAAACTCTTGCGCAGGTGTTCATTGGGGAGATTGTGAGGCTTCACGGGGTACCCTCCGAGGTGGTGTCTGATCGGGGGTCTCAGTTTGTGTCCAAGTTCTGGAAGGCGTTTTGTGCACGGCGGGGGATGCATTTGTCATTCTCGTCGGCTTTTCATCCTCAGACCAATGGTCAGACGGAACGTATGAACCAGAGCTTGGAGACATATCTTCGGTGTTTTGTGTCAGAGAACCAGGAGGACTGGGCTTCTTTCCTACCTCTGGCAGAGTTTGCTCTCAATAATAGGCGGAGCGAGTCCACTGGTAAGTCCCCGTTTTTTGGGGCATATGGTTTTCACCCCCAGTTTTGTACTTTCAGTAGGGGGGGCTCTTCGGGGGTTCCGGAGGAGGAACGATTTTCCTCATCTCTCGCTTCAGTATGGAGAGGGGTGCTGAAGAATCTGAATACTATGGGGAACCGATACAAACGTATGGCTGATAGGAGGAGAGTGTCTGGTCCGGACCTAAGTGTGAACGATCAGGTATGGTTGTCTACCAGGAATATTAAACTTAAGGTTCCCTCCTGGAAACTGGGTCCCAGGTTCATCAGGCCGTACAGAATCAGTTCTGTTATTAATCCGGTGGCATTCCGTCTTGACCTCCCCCCTACGTTTAAAATTCACAACGTGTTTCACAGATCATTGCTTAAGAGGTATGTGGCGCCGGTGGTACCGTCACCTTTACCTCCCCCTCCTGTGGTTGTCAATGGTAACTTGGAGTTCCAGGTATCGAGGGTCATTGATTCACGCTTTAATCGCCGGTCCCTTCAGTACTTGGTTCATTGGAAGGGGTATGGTCCTGAGGAGAGGATGTGGGTTCCTGCGTCGGATATTAACGCAGACCGATTAGTTCGGGCCTTCCACACGACTCACCCGAATAAACCTGGCCCTGAGGGTCCGGAGGCCCCTCGTAGAAGGGGGGGTACTGTCACGGGTGTGTTGCCACGAAGATCGTCACGAGTACACAGCCTGACTTCTCGCAGCTGACTTGTTGGTGCTTTGTGTTTTTTCGGCAGTGAAGGAGTTAATTCTCTCTCTCTCTGGGCTAGCTGAGGTCCAGCCTCGCCCAGCTGCAATCAATGCTTCTTTAGTGAGACTCCTTCATATTCCTGCAGGTCTGTTTGGGAGGTGTCGGTGAAAGCTTTTCATTCAGACTTACAGAGCGGATCGTGGTGTTTGGAGTTGCTGAGATAAGTGTATTTGGAAGTGTTTTTTCCCTTTCCTCGCTTTATCATTTATCTCCTTTCCCGTTGGTGTTCCCTCTGTTGTAGTTGTGTAGAAGTTGTATGCAAGGTGGTTTTGGTTTTTCCCTTGTACTGTCTCGTTCGTCTAAATACTGTGTGTGGGCATATTATTTCTGGTTCCCAATTGTTGTGATCGGGGTCCTTCTCAGGACTAGATTACTGAGGTGCAGGGATCCTCAGGAGGTAGGGGTTACGCTGGCGGCCTGGACCTCTGTACCTTTAACAGTACCTCCAGGTTGAGGGATTAGTCAGGGCCCCAGCTTAGGGTCAGCTTAGGCCCCCTACCTCCAGTATTCTGTGACAGTGTGACAGCTCCTGCTCCCGGGCACCAGCACCGTGCTCTTGCTCCCGGGCTCCTGCTCTCGGGCACCAGCGCCGGGCTTCCGGTCCTGAAAGAAGAACAGAGAGGACTTTGGTAAGTAATCTCTGATCTCCCCTCATCCACCCCAATTCCCCTCTTCCCACTCCCCACACATCCGTGCGCACATCCAGCAGCCGCCGAGTATTGATCGGTGGCATAGTTCACCAATCCACACTCGTGCTCGCTGTTTGCACCACATACTGTATTTCCTTTTCCACACACTCTAAATAAAGTATTGACACACACGCACCACATACACACAAAACAATGTCCCGCTCATCCCAAACTCGCTATTCAGCGGAGGAGGCATATGCTATTCTTGCCTCCGACACTGACAGCGAGGGCGAGGATCCCACATTTCTTTGTTTTTCCGACTCCTCGTCGTCTTTCTCCTCCTCTTCTTACTCCTCTTCCTCTTCTTCCTCTTCTTCCTCTTCTTCTGCTGGCCCGCGCCGCCGTCATCGCAGGAGAGACGATAATCCAGCGCTGATCCATATGGACCTCGCCCCCCGAAAATTATGAGCCGCTGATTCCTGATTTCATGGCGGAATCAGGAATCAAGTTTGACACCACCGGCCTCACAGAAATAAACTTTTTCAAAGTCTTTTTCTCTGAGGATTTTGTAAACCTCATGGTGGGCCAAATTAATTTATACGCTCATCAATTTTTGGAACAAAACCCCTCTTCATCATTTTCTAACTGGTCTCCTGTAGACGCAGTAGAAATGATGAAGTTTTGGGGCCTGGTCCTTCTTATGGGGATCTTGAAGAAGCCCGAGCTTCGGCAATACTGGAGTGTTGACGTTTTGTATAACACTCCAGTGTTCCGAATGGTCATGATCCGGAGACGCTTTCAGGCCATCCACAAGTTCTTGCATTACAACGATAATGCAAGGTGTCCTGCACGCGATGACTCGAACTTTGATCGTCTTTTCAAAGTTCGGCCGGTCATCGAGCACTTCAACAACAAGTTTGGTGAAGTGTACGAGCCCCAAATGGACATCTGCGTGGATGAGTCCTTAATTTCTTTCAAGGGGCAGCTTGGATTCCGGCAGTACCTGCCCAGTAAAAGGTCCAGGTATGGGATCAAGCTGTATAAACTTTGTGAGAGTACCTCAGGGTACACTCACAAGTTTAGAGTTTATGAAGGGAAGGACTCCCGGATTGAACCCCCTGAATGCCCCCCTGTTCTGGGAGTGAGTGGGAAAATTGTGTGGGACATGGTGCACCCACTGCTGTATAAAGGTTATCACCTGTACGTGGATAACTTTTATACAAGTATCCCGCTCTTCAAGTCCCTCTCTGCGCGACATACCGCAGCTTGTGGTACTGTCCGCAAAAATCAGAAAGGCCTCCCAAAGACGCTAATTGGGCAGCTGCTCAGAAGGGGTGAGAGCAGAGCCCAATGTAGCGACCACCTGTTGGTGGTCAAGTACAAGGACAAGAGGGATGTCCTTCTCTTGACCACCATACATGGTGATGGCAGCACCCTCAGCACTGTAAGACGTTCCACTACACAGGTCGCCAAACCAGACTGTGTAGTGGGGTACAACAAGTACATGGGGGGAGTTGATCTCTCCGATCAAGTCCTCCAGCCGTACAGTGCTTTGAGAAAGGCCAAGATATGGTATAAGAAGCTGGCCGTGCACATTGTACAGATGGCAATGTACAACGCTTTCTTTCTGTCACAATGTGCAGGCCAGACTTCTATGTCATATCTTCACTTCCAGGAGACCGTTATCAAGGCCCTGATATTTGGCAGCGGTGACGGAGCAGGCCCCAGTACTTCCGAAATTGAAGGACCGAGAATTGTACCAGGCCAGCATTTCCCAGGGCAGATCCCTCACAGCGGAAAAAAAGGAAAGTCACAAAAGAGGTGCCGAGTGTGTTATAAAAGTGGAATACGCAAGGACACCATTTATCAATGTGACACCTGCCCTGACAAACCTGGCCTGTGTATGAAAGACTGCTTCAAAAGGTACCATACTTCGATGGACTATTGAATTAATTTCTGACGTATGACAACCTGACGAACACTACACAGCTGGCGTAGTGTTCATCAGGTTGTCATACTTCAGTTGCGTAGTGTTCGTCAGGTTGTCCTACACAACTGACGTATAACACTACATGATAAAATTCAAAAATCAACTATCACTACCAAAAAGGGGGCACTTGTTGAGCATTTCCACTGTTTAGGCACATCAGGGGTTCTGAGAATGTGACATGACGCCCGCAGACCATTCCATCAAAGTCTGCGTTCAAAAGCATCACTCCTTTCCTTCTGAGCCCTGACGTGCGCCCAAACAGTAGTTTTCTCCAACACATGGGGTATCTGCGTACTCAGGAGAAATCGCACAACATCTTATGGGGTGCAATTTCTCCTGGTACCCTTGTGAAAATATTTTTTTTTGCATTTTTGTGGAGAAAATGTTTGTTTTTTATTTTCACAAGACAACATTATAATTTTCTGTGACGCACCTGGGGGTTCAATGGGCTCACCACATATCTAGATAAATTCATTGGGGGGTCTAGTTTCCAAAAAGGGGGCACTTGTTGGGCATTTCCACTGTTTAGGCACATCAGGGGTTCTGAGAACGTGACATGACGCCCGCAGACCATTCCATCAAAGTCTGCGTTCAAAAGCGTCACTCCTTTCCTTCTGAGCCCTGACATGCGCCCAAACAGTAGTTTTCTCCAACACATGTTGTATCTGCGTACTCAGGAGAAATCGCACAACAACTTATGGGGTGCAATTTCTCCTGGTACCCTTGTGAAAATATTTTTTTTTGCATTTTTGTAGAAAAAATGTTTTTTTTTTATTTTCACAAGTCAACATTATAATTTTCTGTGACGCACCTGGGGGTTCAATGGGCTCACTACATATCTAGATAAATTCATTGGTGGTCTAGTTTCCAAAATGGGGGCACTTGTTGGGCATTTCCACTGTTTAGGCACATCAGGGGTTCTGAGACCGTGACATGACGCCCGCAGACCATTCCATCAAAGTCTGCGTTCAAAAGCGTCACTCCTTCCCTTCCGAGCCCTGCCGTGCGCCCAAACAATGGTTTACACCACATATGAGGTATCAACATACTCAGTAGAAATTGCTCAACAACTTTTGGAGTCCAATTTCTCCTAGTACCCTCTTAAAAATAAAAATATTGCGGCTAAAAGATCATTTTTGTGGAAAAAAAAAGTTTTTTTTTTCACGCCTCTACGTCATAAACCTTTGCAAAACACTTGGGGGTTCAAAGTGCTCACCACACATCTAAATAAGTTCCCTGAGGGGTCTAGTTTCCAAAATGGGGTCATTTGTGGGGGGTTTCCACTGTTTAGGCACATCAGGGGCTCTCCAAACGCAACATGGGGTCCGCTGGCAATTCCAGCGAGTTTTACATTGAAAATGTCAATTGGCGCTCCTTCCCTTCCGAGCCCTGCCGTGCGCCCAAACAATGGCTTACCCCCACATATGAGATATCTGCGTACTCAGTAGAAATTGCTCAACAACTTTTGGGGTCCAATTTCTCCTAGTACCCTTGTGAAAATATAAAAAAATGGGGTCTAAAATAAAATGTTAGTGAAAAAAAGTTAAATGTTCATTTTTTCCTTTCACGTTCAATTAATTGGTGTGAAGCACCTGAAGGGTTAATAAAGTTCTTGAATGTGGTTTTGAGCACCTTGAGGGGTGCAGTTTTTAGAATGGTGTCACTTTTGGGTATTTTCTGTCATAAAGGCCCCTCAAAGTCACTTCAAATGTGATGTGGTCCCTAAAAAAAATGGTTTTGTAAATTTTGTTGTAAAAATGAGAAATCGCTGGTCAAATTTTAACCCTTATAGCTCCCTAATAAAAAAAAATTTTGGTTCCAAAATTGTGCTGTTGTAAAGTAGACATGTGGGAAATGTTATTCATTAACTATTTTGTGTGACATATCTCTCTGATTTAAGGGAATAAAAATTAAAATTTTGAAAATTGCAAAATTTTCAAAATTTTCACCAAATTTCCATTTTTTTCACAAATAAACACAAGTGATATCGAAGAAATTTCACCACAATCATGAAGTACAATATGTCACGAAAAAACAGTCTCAGAATCAGTGGGATCCGTTGAAGCGTTCCAGAGGTATTACCTCATAAAGTGACAGTGTTTAGAATTGTAAAAATTGGCCTGGTCATTAAAGTGCAAACCACCTTGGGTTGTAAAGGGGTTAAGCGTATACCCATGTCAGAGTGTGAAGGGGTGCATGGTAATATAGACCCCCAAAAAAGTAACCACTGGATTTGAGTTTGTTTGATGCTATCATCTGCTGGTGTTGTTGAGAAGTCTGGCCTAATCCAGCCGTTGTTCATTTTGACAAGTCAGCCTGTCAGCATTTTCAGTCGACAGGTGGATGTGCCTATCAGTTATATCAGTTATAATGCCCCTGGCGGAACTAAAAACCATCTATGACAAAACGCTAGCGGCCAGGACCTCCAAGGTATAGAGACAGTTCATGCCACGTGTCCAGCTTGGATATCCAACAAATGTAAGGCACAGAGAGGAATCATGGAGGACACTGGTATGGTCGCCAAGGTCGTCCTTCAGCATCTTCCAAAAATTTTCCCTCCTTGTGAAAGTACCCCACGCATCAGGGCCTGTGCGCTGGGAGTGTCGGAGAAAACTATTCCAGACTTTTGACAGTGTTTCCCTGCCTCTGCTACATCATATTTGTGTCTCCCTCGCCTGTACACCTTGGTTGTCCAAGGAAGTGTGACCTCTGCCACCAGCGTTTTCAGGTGGGAATTTTTTGAATAATTCCGCAACAAGAGCTTTCTGGTACTGCAACATTTTACTAAACTTCTCCGCCGCAGGAAGGAGAGATAGAAAGTTCTCCTTGTAGCATTTGTCTAGAAGTGTGACAATCCAGTAATGATTGTCACCCAAAATGCGTAAAATGCGAGGGTCATGGGAAAGGCAGAGGAATATAAACTCGGCCATGTGTGCCAGACTGATAACAGGCAAGACTTCCATGTCCTCACCAAGAGGATGACTGACCATGCTCTCCTTCTCCTCCTACTCCCTCTCCTCAGGCCATCCACGGTATGACAGTTGTATGGGTAGTACAGTCTAGGAAACTAGCTCCTTTTCCTCCTCCTCATTGTCACCCAATCCACGTTGTAATGAGATGGGGCTGGGCTGTGTGCTCCATCTCCTAATGCTGCTCCAGCAATGCCTCCTCTTTAATTGTGAGCAATTGAGTGTTTCAGTAGACAGTAGCGGGATGGTAATGCTAATTATGGCATCATCACCGCTCACCATCTTGGTGGAGTCCTCAAAGTTTTGAAGGACGGCACAGATGTCAGACATCCATGCCATTGCCCACTCATCAGCTCTTATGTGCGAAGGCTGACCTGAATACTGACAGGCATGTTGAAGCTGGTACTCAACAAATGCTCTCTGCTGCTCAAAATCATTCTAAACATCTGCAACGTTGATTTACAATGCATGGTCACATCGCACACCAGTCGGTGAGCTGGAAGCTGTAAACTCTTCTGAAGTCCCGCCAGGGCGGTGGAAGCTGTAGCTGACTTTCTGAAATGGGCACACATGCGGCGTACTTTCACAAGCCGCTCTGGCAGATCTGGGTAGGTTTTGAGAAACCGCTGAGCCACTAAGTTGAGCACATGGTACACATGAAAGCTTGCCTAGCTTCAGAGCCACCACCAGGTTCTCAGATACAGCTTTCAACAACTCTGCAACTGTGTGTGGTTTCTCGTTTAAGCATACAGTCCTTCTTATTGTTATTGGCACCCACAAAGTTTAAGTACATAATCTGGAATATTTTCTGAAAAAAATGAATCAAGTGATGCAAACCTCTACGTTGGCAGGAAGTATTCCGTCCCGGGGTCTCACTGGGTCCCTGCTTTCACAATATTAACCCAGTGACATGTGTCAGTGAGATGTACCATCCCTGGCCACATTCACTTGTCCACGTGCTTGTGGTTAGGTGGTCCTTCCCACTTAAGTGCACTGGGGAGGGCATGGGTAATGTTCTGGGACCCATGCTTGTGGAAGGTGGGGATGATACCGGGAGAAATAATAGCGGCTGGGGACCGAGTATGGACACCTGGCCGCTGCCATGAGGTTGTGGAAAGCTTCCGCATTCACGAGCCTAAAAGGCAACATTTCAAATGCAAGCAAGCAGTCCATAAATGTGGCAGTTTAGTATTGCAGCCTGTGGGTGGGTGGGTGGCTGGCTGCATACTTGCACTTGCATTCCAAGGACTGAGGTAGGGACAACTGAATGCTGGTTGCAAATCTGCAAAGACAGGTGCAGGGCGGGAGGCATCTTCGCTTGCCCCATGGACAGGGGATTGGCGTGCACGCACAACAGCAGAAGAGGCAGTGGTATCACCCACAGACACTGTTTCTGGACTTTGGTGTTCGGCCCAGTTAGTCGGATACTTTGCTGTCATGTGCCTGAGCATGCTGGTGGTAGTCAGGCTGGTAGTTTTGGTGCTCTTGATGATGCTGGCCTGGCAGATGTTGCAAATGGCCTTGGAATAAATGGCGATAAAGTAAGAATAATAATGTGGTTCAGACTCATGGCTACTGAGACTGGACCATGTGGAAGATAGGGTGGTGGTGATGGCAAACTGACTGGAAGCTTTATCTGCTATCCAACCAACAACCTTTTCACACTGCTCTGGCTTCAATAGTGGTGTTCCGCTGCCCCCTAGAAATTGGGACAGGAAGGTAGTTCGATATGATGTGGGTGTTTGTTGTGCTCCCTCAGCAGGCACAGTTTCATCTTGCCCACAGCCTCTGCGTGCACTATCACCATCACCATAATGTCCACTTCCCCGTCCCTTGCCACACACTTTTCCCATTTTAAATGGAGTTTAATATTTGTCACGTTGACAAAAATGTCTGTATTATTACCGCAGTAATATAGGATCATGTCTAATGAGATGACCCCAATTTTAGGCAGTGACCTGGGAGTCAGAGATGCATCCAGTGGTCTTCCCCATGATGTTCCCATGTTTTTTCATCACTGGTATGAATGTGTCTGATCAAGTCTCACACACCACATGGCCAGATAAGGTAGTAAAAGATTAAAATTACATATACCGGTGAATGCATTTTTCACCGGTGAAAGCAATGCAAAAATGCAAAAACGCATGAAAAATGCTACGTTTGAACATAGCCCAAGGTATGGAGGAGCATTTTTGTTTTTGGCTCTTTATTATACCTTAGCTACAAGTCATAACCCTAGAAAAGATGTTCCTTAACATTTTCTCCAGGAAATTCCATTTTGGTTTAGTTTTTGTATGTTTTATTGTGAGTCCGTAAAAGTGGCGTAATACCTCTGACAACATTGTTCACAGCAGTAACCCAAGAGTCAGAGATGCTTCCAGGGGTCTTCCCCATGCTGTTCCCATGTCATTTGAGCACTGTTCCCATCGATTTGTGCAATTTTTAGGCCCTCTGCAGGGGGGCCGCTGGAAAAATGCTTGAGTTTCCCATAGACTTATATTGGGCTCGTTTCTCGCTCTGAGCAGTCGAGTATTCTAATTTGCTCAACTCAAACAACGAGTACCCTAGCATTTTAGTGCTCGCTCATCACTAGTTTCCAGTACTGATTCGGTCCTCTTCTCACTCAAGTGACTATGAAGTGTCAGAATGAGGCTCCGTTCATTTACATTGTCAGGGCTCGTGTAGACGACCGTATTTTCAGTCCGAGTGCGATACGACAAAACATCTAATTGCACTCAGGCCAATATTATTCTATGGGGCTGTGCACATGTCTGACTTTTTCCTCGGACAGAGTCTGTCCAAGGAAAAAAATAGGAAAAAAATCGCAGCATGCATGATTTGCATCCGATATTCGAATCGCCTTCGACCATGCAAGTCAACGAGTCCATGGAGAAAATGGACTGCACTCGGATGACATCTGAGTGCAGTCCACTTTTCATGGACTGACAGAATGGAGAAGATGGAGACAATTTTTTTTCCCATCTTCTCCTCATCCATGAAAATCGAATCACTCTATTACCTAACTCTGATCAAACTCTGAAAAGAGTGTGATCACAGTGTGATTAGCATAATCAGACTGATTCTCTCAGATGAGAGAAAATATGGTGGTGTAAAAAGGTTACATTTGATAAATATTTTGCATGCTTCATATTAAGCTTTGCCTTATTTGCCTTAGTAAACATTTTCCTAAAGGACACATAAAATGTTTTCAGAAATGTTGCACTCTTTTATATCTCTTTATTCCTGGTTGCATGAGAGAAACACTCGCAGCTGAATGCCAAAAGTTTGATTTAATACTTCTTTGCACTGGTTTTATTATACTATGCAGCATCTCATACATATGAAATGCAAGGGTCGCCTACCTATTTAGCAACATCAAATTTACCTCTGCACATAAACATTGTATCTGAATGTGATGTGAGGGGCTCTGCAGATTTATATAGCTTAACTGAACCATGAAACCACTGCTATTGTTCATAACAAATGGAAACATTTACAAGGACAAAAGAAAAATCATATGTGAGAGTATGTCGGTATAGTCCTTTCCAAAAGGAAAGCCATTCATCTGAGACTCGGATGCATTGTGAATGAGATGTTTGCTGAAAACTGGGAAATTAGAATACATGTTACTCGACTTTGCGTAAAAGAATAGCCTGCAGGTAAAGGTTTTCTTTATTACCAATCGTTTTGTAGCGCTGCAGAATCACTGAAAAGCTTGTTGAATTTGTAATGCCTTTTCTTCATCTCATTTCTATTTAGAATGATCAGTAATAGCACTTGATTTTGTTTTCCATGATTTTGTTTTCCAGCAGTAAGCAGGAATTGCATGGCGGTATAATTTAGTAATATCAAATCTTGCTATTTATTTACTAAAGTGCAGCAATAATATAAAAATAAAACTCAAAATGCTAATAGCAGGTTTGCTAGCAGTAATGTTTTACTTTTCTACAGTAGGTATCTGTTCTTTACACTGGAAAGTGCAGGGTTCAGAAGTCCTAAGCCTTTGCTAAGTAGTGTTTGATGTAATTTACAGGTCTAAGTATCCTTCATTAGTATATAAGACATTTATAGCAGAGTAATAGCTATATGTGCAAATTGCAAAGATAGCGTTAGCTGCCCTCCTCCTGTATTGAAAAGAAATTTGACACCAGGTGTCTGATAACTCACCTGAGAGCAGCATATCATAGAGAAAGAGACCCTGATTCCATCGATGTATCACTTAGTTTACTGGGTGCAGCAGTTGTGATACAATCAAGAGTTTTTAGATGTACCATGTAGCAGAGCTCAGAAAGCTATACTACACCCCAATTTAACAGCTTTCTGTGTACATTGTAAATTGACAGTAAGCAGCCAATTAGTGCTGGGTGAACCTGAACAGTAAAGATCGGGATCCGTACCAAATACCTACTGTTCGGGCACACACCCCGAACACGGACTTCCTCAGGAAGTCCGTGTTACTGTTCGGGTGTTTCCCGTGCTGTGACTTGCGTGACAGCGCAGGAAACACAGGCTCTGATCGAAGGTAATAGCATTACCGTGGCCAGAGGGCTGTGGCATCATGCTGACAGGTGTCAGCATGATCCCACAGCTGTGACAGTGACCCATGGTAAATAGCTTACCGTGGGTCATAGGCACCGACTGATGGCACTACTACTGTTCCAGGTCCGGGTGGTGGAACCTCTGTGCTTCGGAGAAAGGAGGGACCAGAGGGGCGTGACTAAGTGCCTACACGGCCCGACCAAGGTCACACGGTGGCTTAGTCGACTCCATGAACCAGGGAGGAACCGGGCAGGTGGACCAGGTGCCACTCTGGGACCGACCTTGTGTGAGAGCAGGTGACTCCCACGGGTCAGATGGCAGGAACTGACCGGTACAGCGGATGAGCACGGCAGGAAGGCTGACGGGTGGACAGGGTAGATAAGCAGGCTGGTTCGGCAGATAGCCAAACGGGTGCTCCAGGTGGGCGAGCAGGCGGGCACGGCAGGTAACTGACAGGCGCTTCGGGTAGACTGGCTGGCGGGCACAACAGGTAACAGGCAGGTGCTCCAGGTAGGCAGACTGGTGGGGACGGCAGGTTACAGACAGGTGCTCCAGGTAAGCAGGCTGGCAGGCACGGCAGGTTACAGACAAGTGCTCCAGGTAAGCAGGCTGGGGGCACAACTGTAGACAGACTGGAGAACAGAACTGTTAGACAGGCTGGCAGGCTAGACTGACAGAAGGCTGGCAGGCAGGACTGACAGGCAGCGGGACCTGAGGGCTGGAGCAAGTGTTTAGCACACAGAACAGCAACCTTGCACAGGCACCTCCATATTGGAGGAGGTGCCTAATATAGGGGAAGTCCTCTGGCCATTGGCCGGGGACTCTATAGGACGGCGCGAGCGGCCCCTTTAAGAGGGAGGCAGCGCGCGTGCCCTGAGCACAGAACCCGGGAAGCTGCGTGCAGAGAGTGCCACAGCAGCAGGGGAGCGGGAGGACGCTGGACCTGGACCGCGGCGGTGAGGGGCACGGCGTCTCTGCCCGGCTGGAGTCAGAGACGTCGATGCTACAGTACCCCCCTTTACGCCCCCTCTTCTTCAGGCCTCAAGAAATTTTTTAAGAAGATGAGGGGCATGATTGTTCTCCCTGGGTTCCCAAGGCCTCTCCTCAGGGCCAAACCCCTTCCAATCCACAAAAAAGAAAGTCTTTCCTCTTACCCTCTTGGTGGCCAAAATGTTTTCTACCTCAAAGACGTCCCCAACAGAGACAAGAGCTTGAGCGGTACCTGGATCGTCAGAGAAAGAATTAAGGACAACAGGTCTGAGGAGGATACATGAAAGGAGTTGGGAATCTGTAAGGTGACCGGGAGTTTCAGATTGTAAGCCATGGGATTGATTTGGTTCAAAACCTCGAACGGACTGATTAACCGTGGAGCAACTATAGGAAGGTATCTTGAGACGAACATATTTGGAGGAAAGCCAGACCTTGTCTCCCAGACGGAATTGAGGTGGATCCAGACATCTCTTATCGGCATGTCTCTTCATCCGCTCGGAGGACTGAAGAAGTGCAGATCTAGTGTCTTCCCAAATAGCTAAAAATTTGCTGACCAGAGACTCTACGGCAGGATTGTCCACTGAAGAGGAGACGGGAATCGGAATCCGGGGGGTGTTGACTGTAGACCACAAAGAACGGGGATTTGGAAGAGGACTCGCTTTCATGGTTATTATAGGAGAACTCGGCCCAGGGCAGGAGCTCAACCCAATCATTATGGTGAGCATTGACAAAGTGCCGAAGAAAGCTGGTAAGAACCTGGTTAATACGTTCCACTTGACCATTGGACTGAGAATGATAAGCAGAGGAGAAAACCAAGGAGACATCCAGCAGTTTACACATAGCTCTCCAGAAGCGCGAAGTGAACTGAACCCGGCGATCAGACACAATGTGGAGGGGTAGGCCGTGGAGATGAAAAATGTGATGAATGAAGTCCTTAGCCAGCACAGATGCAGATGGAAGACCAGGCAGAGGGATGAAGTGGGCCATTTTAGAAAAGCGGTCAGCGACCACCCAAATAACAGTACAAACGGCAGAAACAGGGAGATCCGTAATGAAGTCCATTGCAATGTGTTGCCACGGAGCAGAAGGCATGGGAAGAGGAAGAAGACAGCCGGATGGAAGGTGCCTGGGAACCTTGTTATGGGCACAGGAGGAACAAGCCATGACGAAGTCCGCAACATCCTTGCGCAGGGAAGGTCACCAGTAATGTCGGGCGATGAGCAAAAAGGTCTTCCTCTGGCCAGCATGACCAGCTAGTTTGGATGAATGGCACCAGAGTAGAACCTTCTTACGATCCGGAACCGCTACAAAGGTCTTACCTGGTGGAAGATGAGACAAGTCATTACTTTGGAGGGGTCGATGATATGTAGGGGTTCATCCTCTTGGTCAGAAGACAGGAATGAGCAGGATAGAGCGTCAGCTTTAATGTTCTTGTCTGCCGGGTGGTAATGCAAAGTGAAGCAGAATCGGGCAAAGAGAAGACTCCACCTGGCCTGGCCAAATTTAATCTTTGGGCGTTCTGCAAATAAGCAATGTTTTTGAGGTCAATGTAGATGACCACCAGATGCAGAGCCCCTTCCAGCAAGTAGCGCCACTCCTCCAGCCACTCCTCCAGCGCTAATTTGATGGCCAGCAGCTCACGATCTCATATGGAGTAGTTGCGCTCAGACAAGGAGAAGAGCTTGGAGAAGAAGCCGCAGGTTACCATTCTCCCGGACAAGGACTTCTGGGTGAGCCCCGCTCCGGCGGAGGATGCATTAACCTTCAGGAAGAACTGCTTGTTGCAATCCAGACGGTGTAGCACAGGGGCGAAAGAGAAGGCTTGTTTCAGGGAGACGAAGGCCTCCTCCGCTTCGGAAGTCAATTCCCTGGGATTTGCTCCTTTACGGGTGAGCGCGGAGATGGGAGCAGTCCAGGAGGAGAAAAAAAGGAATGAAGAGGCAGTAATAATTTGCAAAGCCCAGGAATCGCTGAATCGCCTTCAACCCCTCTGGAAGGGGCCACTTTAAGACGGCAGAGACCTTCTCGGGACCCATCCGCAGACCAGTCTTGGAGATAATATAGCCCAGGAACTGTAGAGAGGTCTGTTCAAAGAGGCATTTCTCGAACTTGGCGTAAAGGTGATTCTGCCTGAGCCTTAGCAGAACCTGACAAACATCCCTCCGGTGTGAGGGCAGATCTGGAGAGAAGACCAAGATATAGGTATACCACTGCGCAAGAATGCAGAAGATCACTGAAGATGTCGTTAACCAGCTCCTGGAAGATGGCTGGAGCATTACAGAGACCAAAGGGCATCACGTGTTACTCGTAGTGACCATCCCGGGTGTTGACTGCCGTCTTCCACTCGTCTTCCTGGCGGATCCGGATCAAATTATACGCCCCACGAAAATCGAGCTTAGTGAAGATCTTTGCGCCTTTAACGGCGGTCGAACAGCACCGAGATGAGAGGCGGGGGTACGTATTTTTGATGGTATTCTGGTTAAGACCCCTGTAATCGATACAGGGACGTAGGGAGCCGTCTTTCTTCTTGACGAAGAAGAATCCTGCACCAGCCGGAGAGGTGGATTTCTGGATAAAACCCCTAGCTAGATTCTCCTCTATGTACTCAGTCATGGCCCGGGTCTCAGCCAGCGACAAGGGGTAGATACCCCCGCGGGGAGGAGAAGCACTAGGTACCAGGTCGATGGGGAATCGTACGGCCTATGAGGTGGTAGTGTTTCTGCTTCATTTTTGTCCAAGACGTCCACATAGGTCCAGTAGGGTGGCGGCAGACCAGGTTGATTGGTCGGAGTATACGGGGGTCGATCTGGACGAACCGGAACCAGACAGGACTCATGGCATTCCTGACCCCAACGGAGCACTTCACCAGATCTCCAATTCAGAACGGGCTAATGTCTTTGTAACCAGGGTTGACCAAGCAAGAGGGGGTGAGAGAGACCAGACAGCACATGAAAGGAGATCTTCTCTGAATGCAGCATTCCCACCTGAAGGGTTGCAGGCTCTGTGACGAGTAAGATGGTCTCTGGAAAAAGCCTCCCATCCACGGAGGTAACCGCCAATGGTTCAGCCAGACGTACAGTAGGAATCTGATACCGCTCCACAACAGCCTGTTGAATGAGATTCCCAGCGGCTCCAGAATCCAGATGGGCACTCTCGAAGAAGCGGGTCTCACCACTGGAAATCGAAACAGACAGAGTCAAGGACGGAGATGATTTACTCTTCCCTAGGATGACCTCTCCGAGCGGTCCTAGACACTGGAGTTTCCCGGCCTCACCGGGCAGGAATGGATCAGATGCTCTTTACTGCTACAAAAGAAGCAACTCCCCTTGGCTCGGCGCGTCTCCTGGTGAGACTTGACCATCCTGGTTTGGTCAATTTGCATGGGCTCAGGCGAACATGCCCGAGGAATTGCTGGTTGCGAGGCTGGCTTTTGGAATACAGGAGCGAGATGCGGAAATCTTCTCTCCCGGGTAGTCTCCTTAGCACGTTCCAGAAAACGGATGTCAATCAGGATAGCTAAAGACACCAGGTTGTCCAGGGTGGAAGGGATGTCACGACCGGCTAGCTCATCCTTGATCCGTCCAGAAAGACCCTCCAAGAAGGTGGACACCAGGGCCTCGTTGTTCCAGGCAAGCTCAGATGTGAGGGTTTGGAAATGTATGGCATACTGGCCCACGGAGAGGCTCCCTTGGCGGAGAAGTGAGGAGGCAGTAGACGATTTTCGTCCAGGCTCATCAAAGACCTTCCGGAAGGCAGCGAGGAAAGCCGGAAGATCGGACACCAGGGGGTCCTCTCTTTCCCACAGAGGGTTTAGCCATGCCAATGCCCCCCCAGTGAAGTGAGACATGATGAAGGCCTCCTTGGCACGGTCGGAGAGGAACTGATGTGCCAGGAGTTCAAAGTGCAGCATGCACTGATTTAAGAAGCTCCAACATAAGACGGGGTCAACACCAAAACGAGGAGGTGCAGAGAGCCGGGGTACAGAGCCGGGTGCCATAGGTTGAGGTGCCGCTCGGCTAGAGGTGGACACAGACGGGGTGGACAACGTGTCCAGGCAGGAGTTGACAGTCCGCAAATAGGTCAGGATAGTCTCCTGTTGGGATCTCTGACGTGAGACCTCTTGGTACAGGTCAGAGAGTGAAGGAGCCTGGGGGCCATCGGGTTCCATGGCCTGTGCAAACTGTTACGGGTTCGGGTGGTGGAACCTCTGTGCTTCAGTGCAAGGAGGGACCAGAGGGGCGTGACCAAGTGCCTACATGGCCCGACCAAGGTCACACGGCGGCTTAGTCGACTCAGTGAACCAGGGAGGAACCAGGCAGGTGGACCAGGTGCCACTCTGGGACCAACCTTGTGTGAGAGCAGATGACTCCCACGGGTCAGATGGCAGGAACTGACCAGTACAGCGGATGAGCACGGCAGGAAGGCTGACGGGTGGACCGGGTAGATAAGTATGCTGGTTCGGCAGATAGCCAGACGGGTGCTCCGGGTAGGCGAGCAGACGGGCATGGCAGGTAACTGGCAGGCGCTTCGGGTAGACTGGCTGGCGGGTATGACAGGTAACAGGCAGGTGCTCCAGGTAGGCAGACTGGCGGGCACGGCAGGTTACAGACAGGTGCTCCAGGTAAGCAGGCTGGCGGGCACGGCAGGTTACAGACAGGTGCTCCAGGTAAGCAGGCTGGCGGGCACAACTGTAGACAGACTGGAGAACAGAACTGTTAGACAGGCTGGCGGACCTGAGGGCAGGAGCAAGTGTTTAGCACACTGAACAACAATCTTGCACAGGCACCTCCATATTGGAGGAGGTGCCTAATATAGGGGAAGTCCTCCGGCCATTGGCCGGGGACTCTATAGGACAGCGCGCGTGGCCCCTTTAAGAGGGAGGGAGCGCGTGCCCTAAGCACAGAGCCCGGGAAGCTGCGCACAGAAAGTGCCACAGCAGCAGGGGAGCGGGAGGACACCGGACCTGGACCGCGGCAGGGAGGGGAACGGCGTCTCTGCCCGGCTGGAGGCAGAGACGCCGATGCTACAACTACCACCATCAACCAGCGCCTACTGCCATAGGAAGTAGCGAGCGCAGGCACCTGCTGGATGGGAGCAGTAATCTATCATCCGCCGGTGCCTGTGCTGAAAGTTAAAAAAAAAAAAAAATGTTAAAATCAATAAAAAAAATTCAAATAAAAATAAAACACATTATACTCACCTACACCTTGTCCCTGCAAAAAAATAAAAAAACAACATATACTCACCTTACAGCTAATCTCCGAAGCCCACGATCACCTGTAATAAAGGTAAAATAATAAACCAACCTCATCCTTACCTGTCCGCCACAGTCTAAATATCGAGGGTCCCACAATGATCCCATGAATAGAACGGTCACATTGTGAAATGTGACCGCTCTATTCAGCAGGCAGCAATATACTGACGCTCAGTGCCGGCAAATGAGGTCAGCGCATGCACTGTGAGTATTTTCTCATACTCGCGCTGACGTCAATGAGTTGAACTGAGTTCATGTAACATGAACTCAGCTCAGCTCATTGACGGCACTGCGAGTCACCGAGGAGCGCAAGTATGCTTGCGCTCCTCAGTGTCTCTGCAGGATTGCAGCCTGGATGGTTGCATCCAGCTACAATCCAGCCTGCCATCCAGATGTAGCAAAGCTGGACACGTCGTGGGACACATGGATGCTCTTCACGTCGGAAAGGTGAGGATGAGGTTGATTTATTATTTTATTTTTATTGCAGGTGACAATGGCTTCAACTTGAATGGGCGTGATGGTAAATATGGTTTAATTTAGAACATTAAAAGGTGTCTGTGTTTATTTCAAATAAAGTATTTTATTCTGGGTGTGGGTGTCTTTATTTTACATTTCGCTTCCACTATGTGGTTAGTAATGGGGCATCTTATAGACACCTCTCCATTACTAACCTGGGCTTGATGTCAGCTGGCATTATAAGCTGACATCAACCCCAACCCTATAACCCCACTGCACTGCTACAGGGCAGTGAGCAGAGCGAGGCTAAGTGCCAGAATTGGTGCTAGATATCTTAGATAGTCTATCTAATAATTTATCTATTGACCTATCTATCCATATATCTACAGTATTTATTTATTATCTATTGACCTATCTAAGTATGTATCTATCATTCTATCTATCTATCCATATATCTATCATTCTATCTATCTATCCAGATATCTATTATCTGTCTATCTATCTATCTATCTATCCATATATCTATCCATATATCTTTTAACTATCTATCTATCTATCCATATATCTATCTATCAATCTATTTTCTATTTATCTATCTATTCATCTATATAGATAGATATATAATAAATATAATGTCCACTGTGCCTCCTCAAAAAGGAAATAATAAATAAAATGTCCACTGTGCCTTCACAGTTTCTCCAAATGTCTGTTAGAGGCGCTGGCTAACTTCACTTCTCATGGACAAGCCATGAGGCAGGGAAGTCAAGAAGTCCGGGGTCAAATACCAAGCGTAGACGTAAAGACAGATGGGTAGGACAAAAGAGAAAACAGGTCACAGTCCAAGATTAGAAGTGCAAAACGGTAGTGGATTGAGACAAGTAGGTTAGGCAAGTGAATAGTCAAAAGGCAAAGTCTGAAGTGAGGCAATGTGACACCTCGCCCTCCCTGAGCGGTCTGGTTATTCGGAGCCGGGTCAGTGTAGGGGTTGTGGGGATGCAGTCGTGGCCTCGACCCGTTCAGTGCCCAGGGCTGTCACATTAAAATAATGGGCTTTTGGATGAGTGGTTGTTCGACTACGCGACCTGTGGTCTCTGGTGAAGGCCACCAGCGCTGCAACAGTCCTCTCAGGCCGGTGTTCCGACAGCACAGTTGGTACTCAATCAAAGACCTTGAACTCAAGATGGCCGTAGATTATATATCAATCAATACATGCTTCAAAAAAGTGTGTCCTCCACCCTCACCCACTACTAGGTTCCCCCTATCTTTGGTACCCCCCTCATCTCCTCTATCCCGGGCCGGGGCAGCACCCTGGTGCATTTAGGCCCCCTTCAGGACAGGAGTGGTGTAGTGTTGAGTGCTGAAGTGGGGTCCTGAGTGATGCTCCATCCTTACCTGGAAGAGGAGATACCACACCTCAATCTGAGGTGCAGTACCCCTGTGGCGACTGAACCCTCAGGGGCGCCACAGCAACAAAAGATTAGAACATCAGAATACAAAAGCACAACGCAGGCACACCACCGAGCAAAACTATGATGAGCAATGGTCTCACCATTGCCAGCCAGCTAAATAGCCAGGTGATCACCCTGAAAGGGTGACACCTGGAGGAAGCCCAGTAAGCCCAGCCTGTGATTGACTGCTGGGCAATCCTAAATTTGCATGGGGACAGCCCAGCAAGCCCCAGCCTCCGATTGGGCGGCCTTGACTATATCTAATTAGCATGAGGATAGTCAGCACGCTCTAGTCCCTGATTGGGAGGCTGGGCTATCTCATTCAAAATACTGACCGCCCATTACACCCCTGTCATCTATTGGGGGGCTGAACTGTCACTCACTGCGTCCATAGGACACAGTGAGCGGCGAATTTGTGACACTGCTATTATCGGCCGCGCTGACGTTATGTCGACAGTACTTCAACTAATCAATGAACCCAGCGGCTCATGCTATCTACACAGGCACAGCCCTAAAGCTCAGTTATTGGCTGCAGTGCTGTCTACATGACTTCGTGGCTGCAGTCAATGACAGACAGGGGGTAGTTGGAGACTCGGCTCTGGACATTGGGTGGGTGAGCACTGCACAGTTTTCGTTATTTTTAAAAACTGCAGTTGGGGGAACAGGGGTGTTGTGGACATAATTTTGTGGCACATATTATATAGGTATGACACGTTATCTTCCTGCTCTTGTTAGTGTAGCATGTGACCAGACATCCATCAGTCTCCTCCAATAAAAAAGTAGTTTTTGCATATGAGGTTTTATATTGGACAAGGCTGATAGACAGGTCTGGTCACATGTTCCTCCATTAACAACCATTGTATGGACAGGAGAGCTGTTTAGTCTGTGAGGAAGGAGGTACTAACAAGAGCAGGAGGAGAACCTGTTATACCAATATCATAGTAAGTGCCACAAAATCATCTCTCTAACACACCTGTTAAATTATAGATGATGTGGCAAAACCCTGTTAACTCATACTGCAGTCAGCAATAGACAGTGTAATACAGTAGCTATAGGAGGCAATTTTTTCATGAAACCCAGTTGCAAAAATTAGTTTTAGCCCCAATTGCATGCATTTAAGTAACAAAAATAAATTGTCCACAAAGATGGACAATCTTTTAAAGTGGCCATACACAGGAGAATCTGTCGGGTGAACAATAATCTCTCCCCATTCTCCTGTATGCATGAATGCATGGCTTTTTTCCCCTGAGAACAAAATGATCAGGCATTTAAACAGCCTGATCCTTATCTTATCTGAAGGATAGTTAGAAGGCCCCCTTCTCATTGGCCAAGTTGTTGTGCTGCAACCCTAGGCACCAGTGACATGGGTTCCTCTGGGTGTGTGTGAAAGTTATTGTCTTCAGATGTTTCCCACTCAGGTCGCACACTGTATGATGGTCCAGAAGTCCCAAATCTATGCGGTACACGTGGAAGATCTCAGTTCACTTTAGGAAAATAAAATTTTCTTTACTGATGAACTAGTGGAGAACTAGATACAGTTGGTAGCAAGTTCAAAACTTTGTTTTCAGATAAATTTCATGTAGCAGTACATGATTTGTAAATATTATTTCAGCAATTTGGCATAGGTGAGTTGAATACTCCATTTTATCTGTCCTTCACTGACCACAGCCCACTTCCTTGCAGTACTTGTGCCCAGGCCTAGCAAGTCCTTTATTTCTTCATTAAGACTCCCAGGTCTAGCCTTCGGGTTGCTTCTTCAGCCCCACTTCTCCTTTGCTGTCTCAGGCCTCCTACAAACCCATAGCTATACCTCTTTGAGCTCCCAGCTGTACCCACTAAAGCTGAGCTCTTTCCTTGTCTGCTCCACTTCCCATGATCCATGATGTTCTGTTTGTATTAAGATCCAGACTGCCACATTATACAACTCAGTTACACGGATTTCTTCTTCGGAAAATCTTTTCCTTGCACCCATACCCAGTATGCAGTCTTGTCTATCACACTCTCTGTGACTGGTTTCACTCTCTTCTCTTCACTACTAACTGCTGACTTAGTCTAATCAGAAAATACCATATTTTCAATCTTTAAGATGCACTTTAGCATATGATGCACCCAAGGTTTAGACAGCAGACAATAGGAAAATAACTTTTTCCTATTAATTAAAACTTCCCTGGCCGTGCAAAGTGGAGAGGTCATTATCAGTAATTTTAATGTACTAAGGGTAGAATAGGGAGGTAATAAATCTATTGTTAGCATCTCTCTGCAGTGTTATACACACAATACAGCTCTGCTACGTGCACATAAAGACACACTCTGCTCTGCTACATGTGCATATATAGACTCACAGCTCTGATACATGTGTAGCACCCCGAGGGCTCGGCTGCTACAGGGGTATTGCACCTCGAACCAGAGGTGTGGTATTCCACTCCCGGGTAAGGATGGAGTGTGGACTAGAACTCAGTTAGCTGCATGCACCACATACATCCCATTTCCGGGGGACAGATCAACGGTACTCCCACCAGATAGATGTGCAGGTACGACAGCGTCTGTCCCTGGCTGGAGTGGGAGGGGGGGAGGAATATCCCAGTGGTTCAGGAGCAGAGAGGGGAGGGACTCTGGGCATAGGAAGGAGCCCATTGGTGGCTAGTCACCTGGGCTCGGGTGTCAGAGGGAGTATAAAAAGTGGGCACCATCTTAGGAGTTCAGTCAGACAGAAGAAGAGGAGAAGAGTAGTGACAGGGAGCAGCAGCCCTGTCTGGGTGCTGCTCCTGAAGGGAGCAAGAGAGAGAAAGACAAGAGGAAAGGAACAAGGAACAAGGAAGGAATGGAACCTGGAGAAAGGCCCAGAGACATGAAGGAAGAGGGAACCCGAACACGCTAGGAGTCAGCGGGTGAAGGGTTGGCAGATCAGGGTACCGGATCCCGAACTGGTGGAGGCCACTTATCCTCAGCCAGGAACCGGAGGTCGTGGCCACGTCTTGGCGCGACCACTCACTACACTCACCACGAAGGCACGCCACATAGGGTCAGGGAAACCGGAGATAGGTTTCGCCACCAGAAGGCCCGAGGAAGCTGGACATGGGTGGGTCCCTAGTGGGGACGGCCAGAGAAAGGAACGGAGAAAGGAGTTCAAGGTCACACTCTGGAACTGCCTGGGGGTTGGTCGAGCCCCGTACCTGGTGGACGCAGCACGGCTCGGGTCGTCATCACCTGCAGGACTGACACTGATAACATCTGTGAGTAAAGCATTGAAAACTGCAATCAGTCTCTGTGTTCCATCGCACTACCAGCACTAAAGGTACCGGGACGCCCTTTCTATCACTCCCTTCACCCGCATCAGCTGCCCTGAGGCCATACCTCTCCCGTTGGGGGTTATACCGCCATTGCTGCACACATACCACCGGCCTCAGCGGACTGTTCTGCAGCGGCGGCCTTGCGGCCGCAAATCAACGGGTGGCGTAGTCGACACTCATCCAACATCTACCGCTGATACAGCGCCACTTAGTCTGACTCCCTGGGCACGGACCGGATCACCGCCACGAGACTACAACCCTCAAAAGATCCGGCTCCGGGTAAGCTCCCGCGTGCGCAACGCTGCGCGACACAGGCCCAGGGGTGCGTCAACTTTGGCGTAGTCGGCAGGATCTCGTGCCCGTAACCACCGGGTACTACGTGCCTGAAAAAGAGACTTTTTACTTACCTGTGGTGAAGTTTCCCGCCGTCCGGAGTCGTTTCCCGCCATCCGGAGCCGATTCCCGCCATCCGACGCCATCTTCTGCCTTCTTCCCGCCATCCGTGGAGTTTTCCCGCCATTGGGCGCCATCTTGAGGACGCCGCGCGGGAAGAAGAGGGGTGTGGACTCCGAAAGCCCGCGAGAACTGAAGCCCCGCCTCACGTCCGGACGTTGCGTAAGGTCCTGGAAGGAGCCCAGTGACGCCGACGTCACAGGAGCGCGACGGAAGGTCCTCAACCCTGACGATCCACTGCGGAGCCGCGGCCTACGGAAGGGGATCATCGCAAGGTAGGCCATGGTCCACTAGGGGGGAGGAAGATGTCGGATACGGAGGAGAGCTTCACCGCTACAGCCGCCATACCAGATTGCAGAGCTGCTAGCGGTGCTCCAGAAGGAAGAACCGGAGTACGCGCAGGCCGCGCTGGAAGAGCTGAACAGGAGGATGATCTGGGCTCAACGAGACGTGCTCGCCGGGTGGAAGGAGGAGTTGACCCGGCGCACGCTGACCTGCCAACCGGAGGTGCAGCCACCATCCAGCACCGCGTCGATCCCGAGAGGCAGCAGAAGCAGACCGGAGGCCGGGGACGACGCCGCGGGGGAGGCCGCAACGACAAGTAAGGGGAACGCCGTTACTCCGGGCCCTGAGGCCGCGGACCTGCCCCTACCTCCCGCCGCGGGACCCGAAGCTCTGGGTGCCGCACCGCCCACCGTACCTCCACCACCAGTAGTCAGCCCTCCAGCAGCAAGCTCTGCAGCGGAGCCTAGCCCTGAACCGTGCTCCCCAACACCGGGCACGATCAGAAAGTCACCGGCCTGGTTAAAAGGCCGAGTGCCCACGGGCGCTGCACCCCAGCCGGGGCCCCCAGTCGTGCCATCATTGGGGAAAGACCTGTATGAGCAGCACACCTGCCCGGATGGGACACCATTCGTCTGGCCGCCTGAGTACACCAACCCCCGCTCCAGGAAGAGTCATCCCGTAGGAGCAAGGGCCCCAGATGAACCGCTAATCCCAGCTCCGGAGCTCGTGGACCTCTCTTCACCCCGCTGGAGGACGCCCAATTCGAGGTGGACCCCACTGGAGAAGGCCTGATGGGGTTCACTCAGGAGACCCGGGCGGGCGCCGCCCGGCGCTATGAGACCTGCCGCCAACAACTGGCAACGTTTGAGCGGGAGCGGAGAGAGAGGAAAGTGAAGGAGGAGTGGCTCCACATTAAAAACGTGGAGCAGAAGACAAGGACCCGCCAGGACCCCCCCCCGTACAGCTCACGGTCCCCGAGTCACCGGGACTGTTGTTAAGTTTCACATGGCATGTGGCTGGGGCATCATCCAAGACCCGAAGACCATAAGCCAGGTGTTTGTAAACAGGAGCGACGTAGAGTCCCACCTACCGGAGGGGCACAGTGGACGGGACCTGGTGCCTGGAGATACCGTCACCTATACCAGGCATAAGGGAGTGAAGGGGTGGTACGCCCTTCATGTCCACCGGGTCAAGGAAGAAGAGGAGCAATCGTACCAGGAGGAGGAGGAGAAAGAGGGCCCGGACGGGTCTGAACCTGAGAAAGAGAAAGGAGCGTGTGGAGCACACCGTTAATCGTAAACGGTAAAAGAGGAGATGTAAATAGTTACCCGACCGGGTATAAGGACTGTTGTGGGACTGTTTCCACTAAGAGTGTGGTCCCCGTTGGGACAGAAAGAGAACTGTTGCCTATTTTTGCCCTAATCCCTAACCTGACCGAGGACTGAGAGCGGTCATCCCTTCCCTCTACCTGGCCGAAGACTGAGAGCGGCCAGATCCCAAGATCCCAAGAACCCGAGAATTCAAGAATGTTTTATTTGAGAATGCCTTAATGTGAAATTTGATATGATGCCAAAGTTTTACATAGTGTTTTTGTAAAAGAGTTCCGGTGGCATTAGCCAGCTGTTGAGAAAACCTCCCATAAAGGGATGGATGAAAGTTGATGTGTTTTATGTGTACGTACACTTTAAAAATTGTTTTTACTCTATTTCAGCCCGAGGACGTGCTGTGGTTTACCAGGGGGGAATGTAGCACCCCGAGGGCTCGGCTGCTACAGGGGTATTGCACCTCGAACCAGAGGTGTGGTATTCCACTCCCGGGTAAGGATGGAGTGTGGACTAGAACTCAGTTAGCTGCATGCACCACATACATCCCATTTCCGGGGGACAGATCAACGGTACTCCCACCAGATAGATGTGCAGGTATGACAGCGTCTGTCCCTGGCTGGAGTGGGAGGGGGGGAGGAATATCCCAGTGGTGTAGGAGCAGAGAGGGGAGGGACTCTGGGCATAGGAAGGAGCCCATTGGTGGCTAGTCACCTGGGCTCGGGTGTCAGAGGGAGTATAAAAGGTGGGCACCATCTTAGGAGTTCAGTCAGACAGAAGAAGAGGAGAAGAGTAGTGACAGGGAGCAGCAGCCCTGTCTGGGTGCTGCTCCTGAAGGGAGCAAGAGAGAGAAAGACAAGAGGAAAGGAACAAGGAAGGAATGGAACCTGGAGAAAGGCCCAGAGACATGAAGGAAGAGGGAACCCGAACACGCTAGGAGTCAGCGGGTGAAGGGTTGGCAGATCAGGGTACCGGATCCCGAACTGGTGGAGGCCACTTATCCTCAGCCAGGAACCGGAGGTCGTGGCCACGTCTTGGCGCGACCACTCACTACACTCACCACGAAGGCACGCCACATAGGGTCAGGGAAACCGGAGATAGGTTTCGCCACCAGAAGGCCCGAGGAAGCTGGACATGGGTGGGTCCCTAGTGGGGACGGCCAGAGAAAGGAACGGAGAAAGGAGTTCAAGGTCACACTCTGGAACTGCCTGGGGGTTGGTCGAGCCCCGTACCTGGTGGACGCAGCACGGCTCGGGTCGTCATCACCTGCAGGACTGACACTGATAACATCTGTGAGTAAAGCATTGAAAACTGCAATCAGTCTCTGTGTTCCATCGCACTACCAGCACTAAAGGTACCAGGACGCCCTTTCTATCACTCCCTTCACCCGCACCAGCTGCCCTGAGGCCATACCTCTCCCGTTGGGGGTTATACCGCCATTGCTGCACGCATACCACCGGCCTCAGCGGACTGTTCTGCAGCGGCGGCCTTGCGGCCGCAAATCAACGGGTGGCGTAGTCGACACTTAAACAACATCTACTGCCATAGACTGCCATTTAGTTTGACACCCTGGGCACGGACCGGGTCCCCGCCACTCGGAGACTACAACCCCCATCGGATCCGGCTCTGGGTATTCCCCCGCGCACACGTGCGCCGCACTACAGCACTGGCCCAGGGGGCGCGTCACATGTGCATATATAGACACACAGCTCTGCTACATATGCACATATACAGTACTTAGGCTGCGTACCCACGTTGCGTATTACAAGCGTATATGCTGCGGAATTTCCGCAGCGTAAACGCTTGTAAAACGCATGTATATCCGCACCCCATGGTCCCCAATGGCATTCCGCAATGTCAATGCCCATGCTGCGGATTTTTCCGCAGCGTATATGCTGCGGTCAAAAATCCGCAGCATGTTCATTAATTTTGCGTTTCCGCATGCGGAATCAATGTGCGGATGGTACCCAAGTCTGGAGGAGAGGAGACTCTCATCCAGACCTGGGTACCAAAGAACCTGTAAAAAAAAGAATAAAATAAAGTTTATACTTATCTTCTGATGTTTTCCCTCCGTCGCGCTATTGTGTGAAGGACCTGCCACGTCATTGAGTCATGTGACCCATCACATGACTCAATGACGTCACCGAAGGTCCTGCACACAACAGCGTGAGCCGCTCAAGACTCCGGACGGGGCAGAGAATGCATCGGAAGGTGAGTATAAACTTTATTTTATTATTTTTTACCATTCTGATTCTTTTTTTCTAACTATTACTTGGTAACACTATATAAATCCATGCCGGTTGCATGGATTTATATAGTGTGAACAAGTTGTCAAGCACTTTTCCTAGTGATGCTTAAATCACTTGGAGAAGTGCTTGATAACCCGCATGCGGAAATGCATGCAAAGACGCTGCAAAGACGCCTCACAAACACTTCTACCTGGCGGGAAAACCGCATGTAAAATCCGCATGCGATTTTCCCGCCAGGGAGAAGCGTAAAAAATATGCTTCATTTCCGCAACGTGGGGACATAGCCTAACACACACTGCACTGCTGCATACACATACAGACATACAGAGCTCTGCTACATGCACACTACATGCACAAATAGACATACACACTCACACACTATACATTACTGCATCCTGCAGATCCTGATTGGGATCTGTGCAAAGGCTGCAGCAGCAGAACACTTGCATGACCTTCCACTTGATTAAATCAAGCACCTTTCAAACCATATGATCAGGGTTCTTTAGAAGTGGTACTAATCAGTGTAAAATCTGTCATCATGCACATGTTACCAGGAACTACTGTAATGCAGATGGTTCAGAACACTTTAATATTAAATAATATATAAACAGAAATACCCAAAATGTAGTTTATGGTTTTTTGTGCACCTCTTGCAACAAAATGTATGTGGGTTGCACATCAAGAAAATTGAAGGTATGGATATCAGAACACCTTGCCGATATCAACAAATTATCCAAATCCCCCCATTCTATTTTACATGCATCCAGGCACTTTATTCAGCAACATCAGAGACAAACAGCAACCCTTCAGGTTTAGTATTGAAAGGGTAAACACTAGTGTTAGGCGAGCACTAAAATGCTCGGGTGATCGATACTTGGGTTGAGCAAATTGGAATGCTCGGGTACTCGACCCGAGCAATGAGCCCAATGTAAGTCTATGGTAAACTCGAGCATTTTTCAGGCGGCTTCCCTCCGGCGGTCTGCAGAGGCCTAAAAATTTCCCAGATCGATGGGAACAGTGCTCAAATGACATGGGAACTGCATGGGGAAGACCCCTGGAAGCATCTCTGACTCCCAGGTCACTTCTGTCAACAACGTTGTCAGAGTATTACGTCACTTTTATGGACACACAATAAAACATACAAAAACAAAACCAAAATGGATTTTTCTGGAAAATATGTTAAGGAACATCCTTTCCAGGGTAATGATTTGTATATAAGGCAAAATAAATAAACAAAAACAAAAATACTCCTCCACACCTTGGCCTACGTTCACATGTAGCGTTTTTGCTGCGTTTTTGCACTTTTGCATTGCTTTCAACCATGACAAATTCATTCACCAGGAAATGTCATTTTAACAATTTACAACCTTATCTGGCCATGTGGTGTGTGAAACATGATCAGACACATCCTGTTTCATTTATGAAGGAGGGACTCTGAAAGTCACAAAGCCTATTTTAATAGGGCCATCAGGCGGCCTTTACTATTCTTAAAGGGCCAGCAGTCGGCCCTCACTATTCTTAGAGAGCCATCAGCCGGCTATGCTTTGTTGTTCCTATTAGTAAAGAGTGGGTCTCCTATACTGTTATTGCGTATGCAGTGAGTGGCAGGGCTGCCCAAAATTAGGACACACCCCAATACCACTTTGAAAATTTGGACCTTTCAGGGCCTCCTGAAAACAATGTTCCCATTATTAGGAAGTGGGTCTCCCATACTGTTTGCCTATGCAGTGAATGCAAGGGCTGCCAAAAATTGGGAGGCACTCCAATGCACCTTGCAAAAGACTTGGAGGAGGGCCTCATAAAAAATGTGCCCATTAGAAAGGAGCGGGTCTCCTATACTTGTAATGCCCATGCACTAAGTGTATGGGCTGACAAACATTTACCACTGGGGGGTATACATGAACATACTGTATAAAAAAAAATTTTAACGGGTATCATAAACACCCTTTAAAAAAATTATGTGGGTGTTGCATCATGGACCACGGTCACCCTGGTGATATGGTGGTGGAGGATGAGGAGAAGGAGGAGGACAAGAGCAAATAGCCCAAATCAGGAAGCATATATGACGCACCCCCTGTGCCGTGGGGTACCTGGTGCCGGGACCGTAGATGCTTGGGGTTGTAGTCACTGTGGTGGTGACCCGGTCCGTGACCCAGGGCGGTCAATCCAAGGTTAATTTGTATATATAGGTTTTATAATGTCCAACTACGCCACCTGTGGAGTGTGGCTAATGGAGGCCGCTGCTGTTGAACAGACCTCTGAAGCTGATGGCTTGGCAGCAAAGGTGGTATAACTCCCCACAGGAAGAGTTAGCTTCAGGGCTGTGTGTGGATGATGGTGGTTGTGCAGGGTATCAGTAATAACCACAGAGTCAGTATAGTGCAGTCCCAGGGTCTTTACTCACAGTTCTCAATTAGGCAAGCATGGACTGGAGTACTGGCTAGAAGTAAGAGTCCGGTTAGCCTGGAAGCAAACATAGAGTCCTCCCTGCCAGGTGGAGTTGTAGGCCTGCCGTTCTTACTATACTCTTTGGCTTCCCTGTTGTAGCTGCGTTGTAGCCCACGTCCCTGAGTGTAACGTGCGGTGCTCACCCGTATGGCTGGTAGCGCGGGCCTTGTGGATGCTTCGCTCCTCCGTGGTGGTACTGGTCCCTCTGTGCTGCTGAGCCTCCAGGCGTCTGATGGGGGCCAGGAGACCTGCAATCTCCTGCCCTGCGGTATCTGCTGCTGGGCCTGAAGGGTCCCACAGCCTCGGACTCCGGTGTCCGGTTCTTTGTGTAGTCCAGCTAGGACGAGCTATCTCCAGCTCCAGTCCCTAGCTCCTCTCTTCGATGTCCTAAACTCAACTCTCTGCACTAAGCTAAACTAACCCCGCCTCCAGATCCAGTTGCCAAGGGGAGGGTCCTCCCCTGGCTGGTCTAGAGCCAGGAAGTGTTGCATGTATTGTGTACCTGGCTAAAAGAACTCCTGTTTGCTTCCAGGTATGGCATTACCTCTTTTGAGGGAAGCAATGCCACTCTGGCAACCAGACCCTTGGGGTGCCACATATACCCATGTGTGGGTGTGAAAAGGTGCATGGGAATACACCTCCCACTGGATTTGAGTTTATGTTACGCTGCTATCATTCGGTGGTATTGAGAAGTTTGGCCCAATCCAGCCCTTGTTCATTTTTATAAGAATCAGCCTGTCAGCATTTTCAGTTGACAGGCAGATGCGCTTATCAGTTATAATTCCACCAGCAGCACTAAAAACTGATAAAACGCTAGCAGCAGGACAGGCCATTACCTCCAAGGTGTAGAGAGCCAGTTCATTCCACATGTCCAGCTTGGATACCCAATAATTATAAGGCACAGAGGAATCACGGAGGGCGTTGGTACGGTCGGCAAGGTACTCCCTCAGCATCTTCCAAAACGTTGCACTCCTTGTGAGAGTACCCCGCGCCTCAGGGTCTGTGCGATGGGAGGGGCTGAGAAAAGTCTCCCAGAACTTTGACAGTGTTCCCCTGCCTCTGCTGGATTGGAGTTGTGTCTCTCTCGGCTGTACTCCTTGGTTGTCCAACGAACTGTGACCTCTGCTGCCAGCGTTTTCAGATGGGAATTTTTTTAATAGTTCTGTAACAAGGGCCTTCTGGTACTGTCCCATTTTTGTAGACCTGTCTGCCTCAGGAATAAGAGATATAAAGTTCTTCTTGTAGCGTGGGTCTCGAAGTGTCACCAACCAGTAATGACTGTCACCCAAAATTTTGAGAACGCGAGGGTCACGGGAAAGGCAGCATAACATAAACTCAGCCATGTGTGCCAGACTGCTAACAGGCAAGACTTCCGTGTCCTCACCAAGAGGAAGACTGACCATGCTCTCCTCCTCCTCTCTGTCCTCTGGCCATCCACGCTGAACAGATGGTATGACAGCTGTGAAGGTAGTACCGTCTATAGCGCATGAAACTAGCTCCTGTTCTTCCTCCTCCTCTTCCTCATTGTCACTGAATCCACGTTGGGATGAGATGAAGCTGGGCTGTGTGTAATCACCCTGTATGGTTCCTTGCTCCATCTCATCATACTCTGCCTGCAATGCATCCTCTTTGATTGTGAGCAGAGAGCTTTTCAGAAGACAGAAAAGCGGGATGGTGACCCTAATTATGGCGTCATCGCCGCTCACCATCTTGGTGGAGTCCTCAAAGTTTTGGAGGATGGTACATATGTCTGACATCCGTGTCCACTCCTGATGTCTTATGTCTGGTGTCTGAACAGAATACCGACATCCTTGTTGATGCTGGCAGTCAACAACTGCCCTCTTCTGCGCACAAATCCTTCCCAACATCTGCAATGTAGAATTCCAACTCGTGGGGACATCACTCGGTGAGCCGGAAGCTACAAACGCTGCTGAAGCACGGCAAAGGCCGCGGAAGCTGTAGCTGACTTTCTAAAATGGGCACACAGGTACTGTACTTTGACAAGCAGATCCAGCAGATCCGGGTAGGTTTTGAGAAACCGCTGAACCACGAGGTTAAGCACATGGGCCAGGCACGGTATGTGTGTGAGCTCGCCTCGCCTCAGAGACGCCACCAGGTTCCGGCCATTGTCACACACGACCATGCCTGGCTGTAGGGTCAGCGGTGTCAGCCACAGATCTGCCTGCTCTTTCAGAGCTGTCCACAACTCTTCAGCATTGTGCGGTTTGTCACCTAAACATATTAGCTTCAGCACAGCTTGTTGCCACTTGGCCGAGGCAGTGCTTTCAGCTTGCGACTGATGTGGTCATTTCGGAGATGGAGACTGAAGAGGAGGAGGAGGAGGTGCAGGAGCTATAGAATGTGGGGGAACACTGATTGTCCCAGGACCCGTAATCCTTGGCTTCAGGAGGACGTGTTCCATCCCAAGGTCCGACTGGGTCTCGGTATCCACTATATTAACCCAGTGTGCCGTCAGCGAGATGTACAGTCCCTGCCCACAAGCACTTGTCCACGTGTCCATGGTTAGGTGGACTTTCCCAGTATCTGCGTTGTTGAGGGCACGTCTAATGTAGTGGGACACGTGCTCGTGTAATGCGGGGATGGCACACCGGGAGAAATAGTGGCGTCTTTGGACCGAGTACTGAGGGACAGCCGCCGCCATCTGGTTGCGGAAAGCTTCCGTCTCCACAAGCCTAAAAGGCAACATTTCGAGTGCATGCAGTCGTGAAATGTGTGAATTTAGTAGTGTGGCCTGTGGGGCATTGGCTGCGTATTTGCGCTTGTGTTCCAAGGACTGGGGTAGGGACAACTGAACACTGCACTGGGACAAGGACATGAACGTGCTTGCTGATGGTGCTAGTTGAGAGTGTTCAATGACAGGTGCTAGGCGGGAGGCGGAACAAGCAGTGGTGTCACCTGCACACCCTGTTGCTGGACCCTGGGGTTCGGCCCACTTAGTCGGGTGCTTTGCTGCCATGTGCCTGATCATGCTGGTGGTGGTCAGGCCGCTAGTTTTGCTACCCCTGCTGATGCTGGCCTGGCAGGTGGTGCAAATGGCCTTTTTGGGGTTATCTGCAGAGTCTTTAAAAAGTAAACAGACTCGGGAAGACCTAACAGTTGTACTGGCAACTTCTGTCGTGTTGGCGTTACGAGGAACGCTTTCCCGCCTTGTGTCTGCGGCCACCACACTGCTTCATCCTGCCTGTTGTGGTGCTCTGCCTCCCTCTCCCTGTGTGCTATTGTCCTTGCTCTGTATGTCCCCCTGCCAGGTTGGGTCAGTTACTATATCATTCACCACCGTTATCATCATCTTCTACTTCCGCACCCTGGTCCTCCTCCTGACTTTCTAGCAGTTGTGTCTCATCATCATCATCCACCTCTTGCGGAAGTAATTGAACTTTCCCATTGTCACCTTCGTGTGACCGTGGCTGCTCCAATATTTGGGCATCACTACATGCGTTCTCCTCTTGACTCGCTGGCCGGACGAGAGGCCCGAATCTACAAATGGAAAAGGGAACAGCTCTTCTGAATGTCCAAGTGTGGGATCAATTGTCTCTGGGCACTTGGCATGGTGGGAGGATGGAGGATCAGGGTGAAGAATATGCAGTCCAGACTCAGGGCTACTGAGACTTGACCGTGTGGAAGACAGGATGGAGGTGGTGGTGGCAAAGTGACTGGAAGCATTATCTGCTTTCCAACCAACAACCTTTTGACACTGCTCTGTGTTCAATAGTGGTGTTCTGCGGTCCCCTAATAATTGGGATAGGATAGGAAGGTCGAGCGACAAGATGTGGGTGTTTGTTGTGGCACAATTTCAGCTTGCACACGGCCACGTCCTCGGCCTCTACATGCACCATCACGTCCACTTCCCTGTCCCTTGCCACGCACCTTGCCCATTTTAAATGGAGGACAATATTTTCCACGTTCACGAGAAATGCATGATTTTGGAACGCAGTTATATGTGATACGTCTGACAGAGAACCACGATTTTAAATAGCAGGTCTGTAATTTGCTAATATTATTCTACACAGAAACCTACTGTGACAAGATTGACCGACACACTGCAACGGAATGAAAATGGAAGAAATGTCTAATTTTGGAACAGTCTTATAGGTGATATGTCTGACAGAGAACCATGGTTTTAAATACAGGCCTGTAATTTACTAATACTTTTCTTCAGACACCTAGTGTGAATAGCTTGACCAACACACTGCAACAGAATGGAAAAGGAGGCCAATATTTTCCACGTTCAGTTCAAATTTCTGGATTTTTATCGCTGAAATATGGAACAGATCTGGCTTTATTCTGCAGTGAGAACAAGCAAATGGAGCAGAAAAATTGTGTACTCTGGATTGCTTTTTAAGCAAATAACTAGGATTAAAATAAAAAAAAAAAGTTTGCCCTGGCCCCTGATATCTGGGGATATGTCTACAAATATCTCTAATTATTACAGCAGCAGCAGACTGGTTGTTCAATGGACCCTCTTGTGCTGTATCATACACTGCAGTCTGCCACATACACTGCCTGCCTGCCTAGCACTGGTTATATGCAGTTGGATTAGTCGTCAGAAGGACTGTTAGTTCAGTTGGATATATACATACTTACATACTGTTAGGCGTTGGGCGTCAGCTGGATCTGAAATTGGGTCAGAATCATTAGTGGATTCTGTGGTTTCCCATTCTGGTCCAGCCGGGGCAGATGCTGCTCTGCTTCACCGTTGGTGCCAACGCCTAGCTAGTGCACGAGATGTACAAGCTGTCTCTTGGGTCTTTGTTCCTAGTAGTGTTAAGCATAGGTTGCAGAGGGGAACATGGCTGCTACAGCCTAAGTCCAGAGTGCACTGCACTGAGCATGCCCGTGACATGGCGGACCGTGATTGGTGGTTTGGTGTCAGCTGATTCAGTGACCCGATACCGCCTGATTGGCCGCGGGTGACGTCATCAGTTGTCCGACCAATAATGTGACTGTGGGCAGGGCTTAGTCTTTAAATAGCCCGACCACAAGCATGGCGGTGCGCTCTGATCATTCCGTTTAGGTTGTGTTCTTGTGTGGACGCTTGTCTGTTTGGGCTCCACGTGCTCCCTAGCTGCTCTCTCTGTGACCTGCCTATGCCAGAGTTCGCTCGGCTGATTAGCACAGGTCGCTTAGGCAGGCTTAGATGTGCTTAGGTAGGCAGTTCCCGTTTGGCAGTCTGGCTCCGGCAAGGGGGTTGCTATACACCCCGAGCAGAATGCGGGTTCCGTATCCCTGACACCGCCTGTTACCCACTTGGAGAGTTACTCCGCAGGCCGGTCACACACCGGCTGGGAGCATGTACATTCCGGCGTGAGTCACACACACTTCCTACCGCCTGCGGCGTAGTCTCTGTGCAGTCAACAGAGCTACGGCTACGTTATTTGTCGCACATCTCCCGTGCAGTTAACAGAGATAGTGCGAATCCTTTCCCGTCACGGAGTGTAGTAACACTGGAGGGATTTATACTTTAAGTTGGTTGTTTCGCATTCTTTCCTGGTGGGTGTTCGGCCGCAGTCTTCTAGGCTGCATCGCGGACCCCGGGTTCGGTTGCTTTCCATTTTAATAAAGTTGTTGCAACCGTCCCCTTAACACATACATATATACATATATGTTGTGGAATACCTATGCTAACTATAAACAAGCAAATCTCTCCCTGACTCAGCAGCACCTCTCCCTACTCTGCCTGATTCCGTGGTACACTGTGACGAGCATAGCGGTGCCAGGTCTTATATAGACCTGATGACTGTGCGGCCAGTCAATCACTGTAATGCCCACAACCAACATGGCTACGGCATTACAGTGTGTGGCAGACAATCTCTGCATGTTCATTGTCTCTCTAAAGAGCGCCAAACATGCAGGGAGGGACCCGAATTCCCGCCCGAACAACCCGGAAATACGCGCCGAGCTTGTCGAGCACAGTGATGCTCGGGCGAGTACCGAGCAGTGGCGAGCACGTTCGCTCATCACTAATGATAATGTCACATTTGCATGTAGTTGAAAAGTGGTTCCCTGGAGTTGGTTACTGGTGGGCCCTTGATATTGTCAAATTTTTAATGCATCCAAATTGCAAAAACAGTTTTTAGCCTCGATTACATGCATTTAAATACAATAAAAATTGTCCCCAAAGATGGTCATCCCCTTTAATGTAGAAAAATTAACAAAATGCTTCTAGCAAAATCATGAGTTGACAAATACTCGTAAGCTGTAACGGCAATGCAAATACATTGAAAAAGCAAACACCAAATGCAACAGCACTCTGCAAATATTAAACATATTATTAAAACTGCTACCCACATTATGGGCACTAAGAACCTCATATTAATGTATGAAGACATTATGTCATGTCATGACATGTATGGTGTACATATACGTGTGTGTGTGTATGTGTGTATGTGTATGTGTGTGTGTGTATGTGTGTGTATGTACATGTATGTATGTATATACTATAACTATCTGTTGACATTTGAATGAAATTAAATAATGAAACAATGAAACGCTATGGCAGGAGACCCAGCGGGACCCCACTGCTGACACAGAGAAATGAAAAAGCTAGACTGCAGTTTGCCAAAATGTATGTGAGTAATAGTGTTGAGCCACCCCCGTAGTGTTCGAGTTCGGTTCGGTTCATCGAACACCCGTGTGTTCGCTGAACTGTTCGCCGAACTGTTCGTCGAACACCTTCGAACACCATTAAAACCAATGGCAGGCAAACAAAAACACATAGAAACACATAGAAAACACCTTCAAAGGTGTCCAAAAGCTGACAAACTGCTCAGAAGACATAACTAACACATGGAAAAGTGACAAGTACATATAGTCATGCGAAAAGAAAAGAGGTGGAGGAGTAAAAGGAGGGGGAGACACAGATATAAGCATGCCATGCCCTTCTAAAATCCAAAAAGTGAGAAGCCGACACGGCCAGTCCGTTCCTGCCCGTGCCACCTCCGTGTCGCCGGGTTTGTGCCAGAGCCGCGGTGGACCCTGACGGCCAGCCCCCCTCTCCCAATACTGGTGCCTGTCCGCTGGTGGGTCGAGCGAGCCCCCCTGTGGTGGAGGCAGCTCTAAGCTTTTTAATTTAAATTGTCTCTCTAATTTGAATGAATACACTTTAAATCCTTTTACAAGGATCTATTGGAGGGCAAGTCTCATGCCAGCAGCCACATAATTCCAGCTCCAGTAGCGTCCACTAAAGCTGCTGCAGTTAAAAAGCTTTTATAAGGATCGAGCTCGGCTGTCCACCGCAAGGCATCCTACCGCCAGTCCCAGCCCCTATGCCTTGGGGTGCCTCCTGATGCTCTTCACTGAGTATCCCGTGGTCCCGAAGCATTTCCTTTGAAAAAATTAAGTGTCCAAACTACAGGTGGTGTAGCTTGCTTAACAGCCGGGATAATCCGCTGACTGGCAGACACTGCTACTAGGCACAAAGTATTTCCTGGGCTAGATGCAGTTAAAAATTTGTAATTAGATAATCTCGTTGGATGCTGAGAAAGCATTCCATAGAGTCTCCTGGCACGCCATATATTATTCTCTTAAAAAGCTTGGGGTAGGGGTCTAGGGGACCCTTTTATAGCCAAAATCATGGCGCTGTATCGCAATACGTCACCTAGGCTGAAGATAAATGGAACTGTAGCACCCTGAGGGCTCGGTTGCTACAGAGGTATTGCACCTCACCCAGAGGTGTGATATCTCACTCTCAGGTAAGGATGGAGTGTGGATCAGGACCCAACACCTGCATGCATTACACCACATTGCCGTGGGGCAGGGCGACCAATATGCCCCTGAGATGGGCACGACAGTCCCTGTCCCTGGCTGGAGTCGGGGGAGGGAACACTGAGGAAGGGGAACCCTGTAGTGCAGGAGCAGGGAGGAAGCAGTTCCTGGGTGCATTGAGAAGGGAGTATAAAAGGTGGGCACCATCTTAGTTCAGTGCAGAGAAGTCTGAGCAGAAGTGACAGGGAGCAGGGGCTCTGCATGAGCTCTGCTCCGGAGGCGGGCCTAGTAACAGAGGCCCAGGCCTGGAAGAGGGAGAAGGAAGGAAGAGGAGTGGAGAAGGCTCCAGGAACGAAGGGATCCCAGGGGTGCGGACAGGCGGGTCGCCACCGCACGCCCGAATCCACCTGCGTGGAGGGGTCAGGCCAAAGGGGGAGACCGGTCCCCGAAACTAGTGGAGGCGGGAATTGACCCTCAGCTAGAAACTGGAGGCTGTGACATTTTATGTGGCGCAGCCCCTCGCTACACCCGCTAGGAAGGCACCACATAGGGTCAGGGAAACTGGCGCCAAGTTTACCAAGAGGAGGCCCGAGGCAGCCGGACAGAAGGGTTGGTAAGAAAGGCCAGACAAAGGACACACAAAGGGGGTCCTGTGAAGCACTCCAAAGTTATCTGGGAGTTGTCTGAGCCCCTCACCTGGTGAGCACAGTACGACGTGGGCAGCCGTTACCTGCAGAAGTGGTCTGGATAATAAGAACTGTGAGTAAAGGCCCTGGACTGCATCACTGACTCCGTGTCGTTACTGCTGCTGCCCTGCACCATCACCCCCATCCTCCGCATACACTGCCCTGAGGCTATACTCCTCCCGTGGGGAGTTATGCTACGCTCTGCTGCACCCACAACACCAGCCTCAGCGGTCTGCCCTGCAGCGGCGGTTCACTCTGACCGCAATCCACGGGTGGCGTATTCGGACGTTTAAACATCAAAACCACATAAATAGTTCCGCCACTGGTTTGACCGCCCTGAGCCATGGAACCGGGTTGCCTCCACGGAGACTACAACCACCAGCATCCACCAAAAAGGGTCCGGCTCCGGGTGTCCCAAGGCCCAGGGGGCGCGTCAGAACATTTTCATCACCTTTGATAATCACCAATGGGACAAGGCAGGGATGTCCTCTGTCCCCTCTCTTATACATCCTAGTGACGGAGCACCTGCTCTCATCAATTCGCCATAACCCCAATATTAGGTGGATTGAGGTGGGAGGCACCGAGTACAAGTGCTCTCTATTTGCTGAAGATGTCCTAGTATATATCACTCAATCACATATATCCATCCCTGCTGTTATGGCTGAAATAGATCACTTTGTTACTTGGTCAAATTTTAAAATCAATGCAGCGAAGTCTGAGGCCCTCGATGTCTCCCTCCCCAAATCCATACAGGATTCCATCCAGTCCAACTTTCCCTTTGCCTGGCCCTCACAGGGTATCAAATACTTAGGAATTCCTATTCATAGAGACCTCTCCCGTCTATGTTATCTTAATTTTGGGCCCTTTATTGAACAACTCCATACAGACCACGGTTGGCAAGTTAGAACTGTAAGATTCACTACGTGAACCACTGGTGTTTTGTGGAAAAGCACATGTACACTGTGTTCCAAATTATTATGCAAAAAGTGTTTAGGAGTGATAAGGGAAGAATTTGTTTGTTTGTCAGTTAAACTCATTGATGGTGATGTGTGTCAGGGCTCTTTATATCACTGTAAGCAATTGCAGACACCTGTGCTAATTAGTTTGGCAGGTGTGTCCAATAAAAGGCAAGACTACTTAAGAAGGCTGTCCCACATTATTAAGCAGCCTATATTTTCTGCCAAAATGGGAAAGAAAAAGGATGTGTCGGCTGCTGAGAAGCAACAAATTGTGGAGTGTTTAGGTCAAGGCATGACTACAATCAACATTGTGCGATGATCAGGGTGAAGTGTCTTGGCAATCAAGAAGTATGTAGCTGATTCACAGTACACACGTGTGCGTGCTGATAAGGGCAAATTGAGGACTCTTTCCTACAGGCAATTATGTCAGGTTAAAAGAGCAGCGGCAAAAATCCTTGACATAGCAGCAGACAAGTTTTTGAAGCTGCTGGTGCCTCCAACGTCCCCCGAACAACAAGATGCAGGGTCCTTCAGAGGTTTGCAGCTGTGCATACGCCATCCTGTCGACCTCCTCTATCCACTTCACACAAGCAGAAACGGCTCCAGTGGGCCAAACATTACATGAAGACTGATTTCAAAACTGTTTTGTTCACGGATGAGTGCCGTGCAGCGCTCGATGGTCCAGATGGATGGAGTGGAGGATGGCTGGTTGATGGACACCCCACGCAAACACGGCTACAGCGCCAACAAGGAGGAGGTGGAGTAATGTTTTGGGCTGGAATCATGGGGAGAGAGATTGTCAGCCCCTTTAGGATCCCTGAAGGGGTAAAGATGAACTCCATAATGTATGTGGAGTTTCTCAAACAGCACTTCCTGCCATGGTTCAAGAAGAAGAACCGTGTATTCCACAGCAAGATCATTTTCATGCATGATAATGCACCGTCTCATGCTGCACATAACACATCTGCATCTCTGGCTGATATGGGCATAAAAGGGGACAAACTTATGGTGTGACCCCCATGCTCCCCTGACCTCTACCCTATTCAGAACCTCTGGAGCATCATCAAAAGGAGTGTCTATGATGGCGGGAGGCAGTTCACATCTAAGCAACAGCTCTGGGAGGGTATTCTGTCCTCATGCAAAACAATTGAAGCAGAAACCATCCAAAACCTGACAAATTCAATGGACGAGAGAGTTCAGAAGCTCCTTTCGAACAAGGGGTCCTATGCGCAAATGTAACATCACCTAGAATAAAGTTTTGAGTTGAAAACTGTTTGATTTCAGTTTCTAATAACCTGCAAATGCTTATAATTTCAAAAATGACCATTTTTTTGGTCTTTATTAAAATGAAAAGGTTGATCGAAGAGTGTGGGGGATCTAAGAGTGTGGCAACCCAGTAGTAAGGATTACTTCGAATTCTGACAATCTGAGGGTCATGTTGCAGGTAGTGCAGCAAGAAGGCACTTATGTGTCTTGCGCATCTCGGAGCCCCAAAATTATTTTCCGGGCTAGATGCAGCTAAAAATTATTATTAATTTTAAGTTTAGTGGAGCTTAGTATAGATGGCCTAATAGAATCAGTACTGCACACTGCTACAAAGCCCAAATTACTTTCCAGCCAAGATACAGATAAACATGATTAGTAATTTTAAATCTGGTGGAGCTTAGTATAGATGGCCTATTAGAATCAGTGCTGCACACTGCTACAAAGCCCAAATTATTTTCCAGCCAAGATACAGATAAACATGATTAGTAATTTGAAAGCTTAAAACGGTTGGTGAGGTGATTTTAACCAATCATCAAGCTTTTACTCTCCCCAGGATGACACAGGGGTAGAAAAGTCGTTTCGGATCCATGATTTGTTCATCTTTATGAACGTGAGTCTGTCTACATTATCAGTGGAGAGCCGCGTGCGCTTATCTGTCAGCACACCACCAGCAGCGCTGAACACACGTTCAGACAGAACGCTGGCTGCGGGGCATGACAAGATCTCCAAGGCGTAAGTGGCTAGCTCCGGCCATTTATCCAGATTGGAAGCCCAAAAAGAGCAAGGGTCCAGTGACACAGTCATGGCTTCAATGTTTACTTGGAGATACTCCTGTATTATCGTCTCTAGGCGTTGACTATGTGTCAGACTTCTTGTCTCCTGTGGCCTTGCAAAGGATGGGCTAAAAAAGTGGTGAAATGATTCCGCAAAATTGATGTTACCAGCAGATACTGTGTTTCTGTTATGGTCTGAGTGCTGAACACTCGACGGTCCCACGGTTGGCAAGTTGGAACTGTGAGATTCACTACGTGCACCACTGGTGTTATGTGGAAAAGCACATGTAAGATTCTGCAACAGTCTCTGCTGATACTCCTGCATGCGTGCATCCCTTTCTATGGCAGGAATAATTTCTGCAAATTTACTTTTGTACCGGGGATCTAACAGTGTGGCAACCCAGTAGTCAGGATTATTTCTAATTCTCCCAATTCGAGGGTCATGTTGCAGGTAGTGCAGCAAGAAGGCACTCATGTGTGTTGCGCATCCAGGAGCACCAAGTCCCTGTTGTGTTGGTGGCGAGGTAACAATCATGCTTCCTTCCTCTGTCCTCTCCCCCCAACCTCGCACAACAGAAATGTGATCAAGGTCTCCCTCATCTGATGAGTCTTCCATCAGTTCGTCCTCCACTTCTTCCTGGGCTCCTGCACCTTCCTCACTAGTTTGGCTGCTACCATGCGCCCTGGTAAAACCATCTCCCCCACCCTCACATGCCTGCCGCCTTGGTGCTGCCGACCGTCTGGACCTTGCAGATGTTAGCCCTTCCGCATACAACTCCTCCTCCTCTACTTCCTCCACCTCCTCTTGTGCCACCACCTGACTCCGAATTCTGTTTAACATGTGCTCCAGCATGTAAATCACCGGAATAGTCATGCTGATAATGACATCGTCAGCACTAAACATCTTCATCGCCATTTCAAAACTGTGCAGAAGGGTGCATAGGTCCCTGATCTGAGACCACTCCTCCAGCGTGATTTGCCCCACCTCTGGATCTCATTGGCCCAGGCTATACGTCAGAACGTATTGCACCAGGGCCTGTCCATGCCTACTCGTCCAAGTGTCTGTGGTGAAATGCACCCTGTCACACACAGAGTTTCTCAAAGAAGCGGTGATGTTGTGTGCGCCATGCTGGTGGAGACCAGGCACACCTTTCTTTGAGAAGTAGTGCCGACTGGGCATCTGGTACTGGGGCACTGCGACGGACATAAGGTCTCGAAAATCCTCTGTGTCCACCAGGCGGAAAGGCAGCATTTCTGTAGCCAAGAGCTTGCAGATGGTGAAATTCAACCTCTTAGCTTTCTCATGGCTAGGAGGAAATGGTCTTTTACTTGTCCACATCTGAGGGACCGAGGGCTGGCTATTGAGCTTAGACGGGGTTGATAAGGGTGTCCCCGGCAAACTGCCGGTCTGTGAGGAAGATGCAGGCGGACATGTTAGGTTGCCTTGATCCAAAAGTGGTGGTATCGATGTCAGACAGCGCTCAACACCAGCTGGTGTTACCACCTCCAAAGAAAATGATGACCTGCCAATCACGCTTGCTGTTGCGGGTAAAGAGGTGGCAGGTCTGTGTCCCAAAACAGGTGTGACTGCTGTCCCCCCAGTCACAGAGGATGAAGAGGCCGCGGATGCACAAGATATGGCAGACGGCGGTTGGCCCGGCCGGCTAGGCCGCATTGTAACACAGTGAGCTTCCCACTGCAACTTATGCTTCATGTCCATGTGCCGGTTCATTCATGAAGTACTCAAACTATGTATTTTTTGGCCTCTACTTAGCTTTTGCTGACAAATGTTACAGATAACACGAGTTGGGTCATCTTTATCGATCTGAAAAAATGCCCAGGCTATGCAAGGCTTAGCACCCATGCGACCTGAAGAGCCACCACGACTTGTGGTGAGAGGCAGAGTTGTGTTTGAGGATGCAGTTGTTGACGTGCTTCCAGTACTACGTCTCTGTCCAGGAAGGCGCAACCTGACCTCGTCGTCACTAGCATTCTCCTCCACCTCCTCTGCTGACCTCATCTCTTGGCTGACTGTGGGTTGACAGTAAGTGGGATCTCCAACCTCATCATCATCACCCTGTGCGTTATCACACCCGTCGTCCTCAGAGCCAACCTGTTCCTGCCCTGACAAAAAACTAAAGTTGTCGCTCCAATCAGGTATTTGAGTCTCATCATCGTCTTCCTCATTGTCTCCAGCAACATGAGTTACAGTTTGGGAATGAGGGTCTACATTATGGTCAGAACCGTCTGCGTCTGGTCCTGGATCCGACTCATAAAGATTCTGGGCATCAGTGCAGATCATTTCCTCATCTGGATTCACAGAAGCGCTGGAGCCGACCTCTGATTCCCAGGCTATAGTATGAGTAAACAGCTCTGCAGACTCAACCATCTGTTCTACCTCATACTCAGACGGGCATCTGGAGATTTGGGAGCTGTGAGGAAGCAAGTGCGATTGGGGTGACACCTTTGAGGACTGGAGTATTTGTGATGTTGAAGTTGATGTGGAGGAGAGCCCACTTAAAGGAGCACTTGATATCCGTTGAAGAACCTGCTGTTTTTGTGCCTCATCTGGAATTTGTAGCGATTGGCGTGGCCGTAAGAAAGGGATCTTATCACATTGTCCGCTAAAAGAAGTAGACATTTTAGTTTGGCTGGAAGATGGTCTTTCTTCTGCAGATGTTACTGTTGCTTTAACACCTACCCCACGGACACAACCTTTTTCCCCTTCCCAACACGCCTTTTCCCCTTTCCACCAGCAGCAGGCCTTTTTCCACTCATTTTGTTGGTTAACTAATTCACAACTCTGGAGTTGTTTACACAAAAAAACAATGGATGGGAACCGAGCAGAGCAGAGGGGCCAAACTGTGGTAGTAGGCCAAAACTATTGGCTGGGTTAGATGCAGAAAAATATTATATTGAATTTGCAACCTGATGGAGGTCAGTATAGATGGACTAATAGACCAAGTCCCACACAATGCTAGAAGCCCAAATTTTTTTCAGAGCTAGATGCAGAAAAAAATTATATTCAATTTGCAACCTGATGGAGGTCAGTATAGATGGACTAATAGAACAAGTCCCACACACTGCTAGAAGCCCAAATATGTTTTCAGAGCTAGATGCAGAAAAAAAATATTTTTAATTTGCAACCTGATGAAGGTCAGTATAGATGGACTAATAGACCAAGTCCCACACACAGCTAGAAGCCCAAATATTTTTTCAGAGCTAGATGCAGAGAAAAATTATATTCAATTTGCAACCTGATGGAGGTCAGTATAGATGGACTAATAGACCAAGTCCCACACACTGCTAGAAGCCCAAATATTTTTTCAGAGCTAGATGCAGAAAAAAATTATATTCAATTTGCAACCTGATGGAGGTCAGTATAGATGGACTAATAGAACAAGTCCCACACACTGATAGAAGCCCAAATATTTTTTCAGAGCTAGATGCAGAAAAAAATTATATTGAATTTGCAACCTGATGGAGGTCAGTATAGATGGACTAATAGAACAAGTCCCACACACTGCTAGAAGCCCAAATATTTTTTCAGAGCTAGATGCAGATAAAAATTATTTTTAAAACTAGATTAATTTGCGCTGCCCTGTGGGCCAAAGTAATTAGATCTCTGGTGTTAGCAGGTATATAAAAGCGGCTGAATAACAACCTAAATAGATTGGTAAATTAAAATAACAATTTAATGGTAAAGTTTAAAAGGACAATGACAATTTAATATAGAAATTTAAAAGTACCACGAATATAAAATATTAAAATGGCTAGAGGTAATGACAATGATTGAGATAAATGGTGGGTATCGGCGTGGAATAAAAGGTGCAAGTGAAGTCCTTGTCAGATCCTGGTTAGTCAGCTGGTTAGCAGTTCGTAAGAGTCCGCTTGTATAATAGTAGGAAGCGGGGGCCAAAGTATGGGTGACAGTCCAGTTGCTGGGTCTAGAAAAAACGGAGGAGGGGGAAATTAATATAGGGAAGGTAACTGATGTAATAGCTGAATAGAGATGAATGGTAGTTACCTAAGGTACTAGGTTTGGTGTAAGTACTCAAGTGGCGGGAGGCCTTGTGAAGACACTGTGAAAGGTATAAACAAGAAAAATCAGTATAATGCTAGCAAACAAATAAGTGGAGTGTAAATGGTAGTTACCAGTAAAGATGGATGTGAGCCTTGTTAGGTAGGATGAAGAGTGAGCCCACTAATAGATGTTAAAAGGATCTTTGGAGACCTGTGTAGATGGGAGAATACAAGGTGAAAATAGGGATGAGGTTGATTGTTGATTCTAAATGATGGAGGTAGAGGTTATTACTTGCTTGAATGGGGAACGTGTGTGGTCCCAAAAATAGGGGCACGCTCCTAGGTGGTAAAAGGACCGATGTTCTGGCTGGGAGGGGGGGGTGGGTATGACCCCCAAAGTCCAATTGGCTGTTATGATCAATAGGATGATGCTTGGATCACTTAGGTGATCTGAGGAGGGAATAAGAATGGAGGTTAAAAAAAAAAAAAAATGGCACTGAATGGCAGTTCACTTAATGTACTGAGGGACTTGGAACAAATAGGGTGAAATCTGGGGGAGGGAAAAGAGAGTGCCGACTATATTGGTTGTTTATGGTAGGCTAGAGCGTCGGAGGTTTTGCAGCCTACCTCCTTGGTAGAAGAGATCTTTGCTGTAGTGGTCAGTGCGCGTTTCTTGAATGATAATGATGAAGCTTGATGGTAGGAGATTTTGGGGCTTACCTTCTGGATGTTGAAGGTGGAAGCCTGCGTCTTCGAGTGTCCGTCTGAGCGGAGATGAAAGGGCGGTTCTTACCTCCGTTCCTATGGTGGAGTCCCCCGGGTGGGTAGCTGGAGAGGAGGATGGGCGGGGGATGCAGGAGCAGAGTCCCAGCCGGCGACTACTGCTCTGTACCTTACCGCACGTGTAATTGTGGAACTGGTGCAGGACCTAGGAGGACCTGATGTGACGTCACAGTCACGTGTAGATCACGTGATTCAATGGAAGACGGTGTGGCAGAAGGACCAATTCCTACTAGTTTCGAAAGCTCCGGCTTTCTTCATCAGGGATGGTTGTTCTTCTGCCCATGGTCCTTTTTATACTTGATGGTTAATTGATAGAAAAAAAAAAAAAAAAGGCTGGAACAGCAGTCAGTCTTCGTTAAAAGCAAAGATCTCAATCTCTGCATTAAGTCCCTTAGGTTTCAAAGTGTCCAATTCAAAGATCCAGAAACTTTCTCTCTTTGACATCATTTTTATGTAGTTGCCTTTTCTCCAATTTTTTGGAACAGTCTCTAAGCCTACTATTTTGGTGCCTGTAATTTTTCCTCCGTGTATTTCAGCATAATGAACTGAAAGGGGGTGTCCTTGAAATTGGTTTGTAATGTTCCTTAGGTGTTCATTTATGCGTTTGAACATGGGACGTGTAGTACGTCCTATGTACACCTTATCGCATGGACATTTTAAATAGTAAATGACACCAGGTGTGGAACATGTGATAAAGTCATTAATTGTGTATTCCTTATGTGGTATGGTGATATTTGTTTGTTTGGACGTGAGTGAGTGTTTGCAGGCTTTACATTTTCTAGATGGAAAAAAGCCTCTCAAATTTTTAGTGAGTGTATTGGAGTGATTATAGTGCTTGGGTGGATTGCGCACAGAAGGAGCAATTAAGTTCCCCAAATTTTGGGCTTTTCTAAAGACGAATCTCGGGGTTGGCGCTAATTTGCTCCCTAAGATTTTATCGTCTCTAAGTAAGTCCCAGTGTTTTGTTACAATTTTACGAATAAAATGGATATTTGAGTTATATTGTAAAATTATGGGGATGTCTATAATTGTAACGTGGTCAGTGGATTTGGGATTAGGCTCTTTGTCTTTCAGTAGCCTGCTCCTAGGGATTTTTTGGATTCTGTCTTTTGTTGTTTCCAAAAATGTGGCTTGATACCCTTTTTCCAAGAATTTTTTTGTGAGAGCATTTGCTTCAATTTCGAAGTCTTGAGATAGAGAGCAGTTTCGGTGGAGCCTAGTATATTGACTTTGTGGTATATTAAGCAACCATTGTGGCAGATGGCAGCTATCTAATGGAATAAAGCTGTTAGCGTCCGTGGGTTTAGAGTAGGTTCGAGTTTGTAAACATCCTTTGTCGATGTATATATCTAGGTCTAGGAAGTTAATTTGGTTGGGACTAATATGAGATGTAAATTCCAAATAGTAATCGTTTTTATTAATATCTAGCAGGAACTGATTGAGTGACATTTGATCTCCTGACCAGATGAATATGATGTCATCAATAAATCTGTACCAGAGGACCAGGTTTGTGCGTAGTGTGCCTCCAGAGTAGATGGCGGTCTCTTCCCATCTACCTACGTATAAATTGGCATAACTGGGGGCAAACCTGGTCCCCATTGCGGTGCCCCATTGCTGGGTATAGTAGTGCTCGTTGTGTACAAAATAGTTGTGTGTCAAAATGAAGTACATACAGTCCTTTAGAAAAGAGATTTGTTCTGATGGTGTTTGACTGGAATGAGATAAGTAGTAGGCGGCTGATTCACATCCTTTATCGTGTTGTATAACCGTGTAGAGAGCAGTAATGTCCAGGGTACCCAGTATATAGTTGTCCTTCCAAACGATTTTCTGCAGTAGTTGTAATAAATGTTTGCTGTCCTTAATATACGAGGGGAGTTTTTGGACAAGGTTTTGGAGGTGATGGTCCACAAATCTTGATAAATTAGAGGTGAGGCAATGTATGCCAGATATAATGGGTCTCCCTGGAGGATTAGAAAGGGATTTGTGTATCTTAGGTAAATAATAAAAAACGGCGGTCCTTGGATGGGTGATGTTGATATAATCAAACTCCTGTTTGTTTATATATCCGAATTCTAGGCCTTTTGATGTTAGGCCCTTTAATTCGAGTTTATAAGCGTTAGTGGGGTCTTTCTTTAGGATTTTATAAGTGCGTGTATCATTTAGGATACGGGCGGCTTCAAGCTGGTAATGGTTAGAGTCCAGAATGACTAATAGACCAAGTCCCACACACTGTTAGAAGCCCAAATATTTTTTCAGAGCTAGATGCAGAAAAAATTATATTGATTTTGCAACCTGATGGAGGTCAGTAAAGATGGATTAATAGAACAAGTCCCACACACTGCTAGAAGCCCAAATATTTTTTCAGAGCTAGATGCAGATAAAAATTATTTTTAATTTGCAACCTGATGGAGGTCAGTATAGATGGACTAATAGACCAAGTCCCACACACTGCTAGAAGCCCAAATATTTTTTCAGAGCTAGATGAAGAAAAAAATTATATTTAATTTGCAACCTGATGGAGGTCAGTATAGATGGACTAATAGAACAAGTCCCACACACTGCTAGAAGCCCAAATATTTTTTCAGAGCTAGATGCAGATAAAAATTATTTTTAATTTGCAACCTAATGGAGGTCAGTATAGATGGACTAATAGACCAAGTCCCAAACACTGCTAGAAGCCCAAATATTTTTTCAGAGCTAGATGCAGCAAAAAATTATATTCAATTTGCAACCTGATGGAGGTCAGTATAGATGGACTAATAGAACAAGTCCCACACACTGCTAGAAGCCCAAATATTTTTTCAGAGCTAGATGCAGAAAAAAATTATATTCAATTTGCAACCTGATGGAGGTCTGTATAGATTGACTAATAGAACAAGTCCCACACACTACTAGAAGCCCAAATATTTTTTCAGTGCTAGATGCAGAAAAAAATTATATTCAATTTGCAACCTGGTGGAGGTCAGTATAGATGGACGAATAGAACAAGTCCCACACACGGCTAGAAGCCCAAATATTTTTTCAGAGCTAGATGCAGAAAAAAATTATATTCAATTTGCAACCTGATGGAGGTCAGAATATATGGACTAATAGAACAAGTCCCACACACTGCTAGAAGCCCAAATATTTTTTCAGAGCTAGATGCAGAAAAAAATTATATTTAATTTGCAACCTGATGGTGGTCAGTATAGATGGACTAATAGACCAAGTCCCACACACTGCTAGAAGCCCAAATATTTTTTCAGAGCTAGATGCAGAAAAAAATTATTTTTAACTTGCAACCTGATGGAGGTCAGTATAGATGGACTAATAGACCAAGTCCCACACACTGCTAGAAGCCCAAATATTTTTTCAGAGCTAGATGAAGAAAAAAATTATATTTAATTTGTAACCTGATGGAGGTCAGTATAGATGGACTAATAGAACAAGTCCCACACACTGCTAGAAGCCCAAATATTTTTTCAGAGCTAGATGCAGATAAAAATTATTTTTAATTTGCAACCTAATGGAGGTCAGTATAGATGGACTAATAGACCAAGTCCCAAACACTGCTAGAAGCCCAAATATTTTTTCAGAGCTAGATGCAGAAAAAAATTATATTCAATTTGCAACCTGATGGAGGTCAGTATAGATGGACTAATAGAACAAGTCCCACACACTGCTAGAAGCCCAAATATTTTTTCAGAGCTAGATGCAGAAAAAAATTATATTCAATTTGCAACCTGATGGAGGTCTGTATAGATTGACTAATAGAACAAGTCCCACACACTACTAGAAGCCCAAATATTTTTTCAGTGCTAGATGCAGAAAAAAATTATATTCAATTTGCAACCTGGTGGAGGTCAGTATAGATGGACTAATAGAACAAGTCCCACACACGGCTAGAAGCCCAAATATTTTTTCAGAGCTAGATGCAGAAAAAAATTATATTCAATTTGCAACCTGATGGAGGTCAGTATATATGGACTAATAGAACAAGTCCCACACACTGCTAGAAGCCCAAATATTTTTTCAGAGCTAGATGCAGATAAAAATTATTTTTAATTTGCAACCTGATGGAGGTCAGTATAGATGGACTAATAGACCAAGTCCCAAACACTGCTAGAAGTCCAAATATTTTTTCAGAGCTAGATGCTGAAAAAAATTATATTCAATTTGCAACCTGATGGAGGTCAGTATAGATGGACTAATAGAACAAGTCCCACACACTGCTAGAAGCCCAAATATTTTTTCAGAGCTAGATGCAGAAAAAAATTATATTCAATTTGCAACCTGATGGAGGTCTGTATAGATGGACTAATAGAACAAGTCCCACACACTACTAGAAGCCCAAATATTTTTTCAGTGCTAGATGCAGAAAAAAATTATATTCAATTTGCAACCTTGTGGAGGTCAGTATAGATGGACTAATAGAACAAGTCCCACACACGGCTAGAAGCCCAAATATTTTTTCAGAGCTAGATGCAGAAAAAAATTATATTCAATTTGCAACCTGATGGAGGTCAGTATATATGGACTAATAGAACAAGTCCCACACACTGCTAGAAGCCCAAATATTTTTTCAGAGCTAGATGCAGAAAAAAATTATATTCAATTTGCAACCTGGTGGAGGTCAGTATAGATGGACTAATAGAACACGTCCCATACACTGCTAGAATCCCAAATATTTTTTCAGAGCTAGATGCAGATAAAAATTATTTTTAATTTGCAACCTGATGGAGGTCAGTATAGATGGACTAATAGACCAAGTCCCACACACTGCTAGAAGCCCAAATATTTTTCAGAGCTAGATGCAGAAAAAAATTATATTCAATTTGCAACCTGATGGAGGTCAGTATAGATGGACTAATAGACCAAGTCCCACACACTGCTAGAAGCCCAAATATTTTTTCAGAGCTAGATGCAGATAAAAATTATTTTTAATTTGCAACCTTATGTAGGTCAGTATAGATGGACTAATAGACCAAGTCCCACACACCGCTAGAAGCCCAAATATTTTTTCAGAGCTAGATGCAGATAAAAATTATTTTTAATTTGCAACCTGATGGAGGTCAGTATAGATGGACTAATAGACCAAGTCCCACACACTGCTAGTAGCCCAAATATTTTTTCAGAGCTAGATGCAGAAAAAAATTATATTGAATTTGCAACCTGATGGAGGTCAGTATAGATGGACTAATAGATCAAGTCCCACACACTGCTAGAAGCCCAAATATTTTTTCAGAGCTAGATGCAGATAAAAATTATTTTTAATTTGCAACCTGATGGAGGTCAGTATAGATGGACTAATAGACCAAGTCCCACAAACTGCTAGAAGCCCAAATATTTTTTCAGAGCTAGATGCAGAAAAAAATTATATTCAATTTGCAACCTGATGGAGGTCAGTATAGATGGACTAATAGAACAAGTCCTACACACTGCTAGAAGCCCAAATATTTTTTAAGAGCTAGATGCAGATAAAAATTATTTTTAATTTGCAACCTGATGGAGGTCAGTATAGATGTACTAATAGACCAAGTCCCACACACTGCTAGAAGCCCAAATATTTTTTCAGAGCTAGATGCAGATAAAAATTATTTTTAATTTGCAACCTGATGGACGTCAGTATAGAGGGACTAATAGACCAAGTCCCACACACTGCTAGAATCCCAAATATTTTTTCAGAGCTAGATGCAGATAAAAATTATTTTTAATTTGCAACCTGATGTAGATCAGTATAGATGGACTAATAGACCAAGTCCCACACACTGCTAGAAGCCCAAATATTTTTTCAGAGCTAGATGCAGATAAAAATTATTTTTAATTTGCAACCTGATGGAGGTCAGTATAGATGGACTAATAGAAGAAGTCCCATACACTGCTAGAAGCCCAACTATTTTTTCAGAGCTAGGTGCAGAAAAAAATTATGTTGAATTTGCAACCTGATGGAGGTCAGTATAGATGGACTAATAGACCAAGTCCCACACACTGCTAGAAGCCCAAACATTTTTTCAGAGCTAGATACAGATAAAAATTATTTTTAATTTGCAACCTGATGGGGGTCAGTATAGATGGACTAATAGACCAAGTCCCACACACTGCTAAAAGCCCAAATATTTTTTCAGAGCTAGATGCAGAAAAAAATTTATTCAATTTGCAACCTGACGGAGGTCAGCATAGATGGACTAATAGACCAAGACCCACACACTGCTAGAAGCCCAAATATTTTTTCAGAGCTAGATGCAGAAAAAAATTATATTCAATTTGCAACCTGATGGAGGTCTGTTTAGATGGACTAATAGAACAAATCCCACATACTGCTAGAAGCCCAAATATTTTTTCAGTGCTAGATGCAGAACAAAAATTATATTCAATTTGCAACCTGGTGGAGGTCAGTATAGATGGACTAATAGAACAAGTCCTACACACTGCTAGAAGCCCAAATATTTTTTCAGAGCTAGATGCAGATAAAAATTGTTTTTAATCTGCAACCTGATGGAGGTCAGTATAGATGGACTAATAGACCAAGTCCCACACACTGCTAGAAGCCCAAATTTTTTTTGAGAGCTAGCTGCAGAAAAAATTATATTGAATTTGCAACCTGATGGAGGTCAGTATAGATGGACTAATAGACCAAGTCCCACACACTGCTAGAAGCCCAAACATTTTTTCAGAGCTAGATGCAGATAAAAATTATTTTTAATTTGCAACCTGATGGGGGTCAGTATAGATGGACTAATAGAACAAGTCCCACACACTGCTAGAAGCCCAAATATATTTTCAGAGCTAGATGCAGAAAAAAATTATATTCAATTTGCAACCTGATGGAGGTCAGTATAGATGAACTAATAGACCAAGACCCACACACTGCTAGAAGCCCAAATATTTTTTCAGAGCTAGATGCAGAAAAAAATTATATTCAATTTGCAAACTGATGGAGGTCAGTATAGATGGACTAAAAAAACAAGTCCCACACACTGCTAGAAGCCCAAATATTTTTTCAGAGCTAGATGCAGATAAAAATAATTTTTAATTTGCAACCTGATGGAGGTCAGTATAGATGGACTAATAGACCAAGTCCCACACACTGCTAGAAGCCCAAATATTTTTTCAGAGCTAGATGCAGATAAAAATTATTTTTAATTTTCAACCTGATGTAGGTCAGTATAGATGGACTAATAGACCAAGTCCCACACACTGCTAGAAGCCCAAATATTTTTTCAGAGCTAGTTGCAGATAAAAATTATTTTTAATTTGCAACCTGATGGAGGTCAGTATAGATGGACTAATAGAAGAAGTCCCACACACTGCTAGAAGCCCAACTATTTTTTCAGAGCTAGATGCAGAAAAAAATTATGTTGAATTTGCAACCTGATGGAGGTCAGTATAGATGGACTAATAGACCAAGTCCCACATACTGCTAGAAGCCCAAACATTTTTTCAGAGCTAGATCCAGATAAAAATTATTTTTAATTTGCAACCTGATGGGGGTCAGTATAGATGGACTAATAGACTAAGTCCCACACACTGCTAGAAGCCCAAATATTTTTTCAGAGCTAGATGCAGAAAAAAATTATATTCAATTTGCAACCTGATGGAGGTCAGTATAGATGGACTAATAGACCAAGACCCACACACTGCTAGAAGCCCAAATATTTTTTCAGAGCTAGATGCAGAAAAAAAATATATTCAATTTGAAACCTGATGGAGGTCTGTTTAGATGGACTAATAGAACAAATCCCACACACTGCTAGAAGCCCAAATATTTTTTCTGAGCTAGATGCAGATAAAAATTATTTTTAATTTGCAACCTGATGGAGGTCAGTATAGATGGACTAATAGACCAAGTCCCACACACTGCTAGAAGCCCAAATATTTTTTCAGAGCTAGATGCAGATTTCAATTATTTTTAATTTGCAACCTGATGGAGGTCAGTATAGATGAACTAATAGACCAAGTCCCACACACTGCTACAAGCCCAAATATTTTTTCAGAGCTAGATGCAGATAAAATTTATTTTTAATTTGCAACCTGATGGAGGTCAGTATAGATGGAATAATAGACCAAGTCCCACACACTGCTAGAAGCCCAAATATTTTTTCAGAGCTAGATGCAGATAAAAATTATTTTTAATTTGCAACCTGATGGAGGTCAGTATAGATGGACTAATAGACCAAGTCCCACACACTGCTAGAAGCCCAAATATTTTTTCAGAGCTAAATGCAGAAAAAATTATATTCAATTTGCAACCTGATGGAGGTCAGTAGAGATGGACTAATAGACCAAGTCCTACACACTGCTAGAAGCCCAAACATTTTTTCAGAGCTAGATGCAGATAAAAATTATTTTTAATTTGCAACCTGATGGGGGTCAGTATAGATGGACTAATAGAACAAGTCCCACACACTGCTAGAAGCCCAAATATTTTTTCAGAGATAGATGCAGAAAAAAATTATATTCACTTTGCAACCTGATGGAGGTCAGTATAGATGGCCTAATAGACCAAGACCCACACACTGCTAGAAGCCCAAATATATTTTCAGAGCTAGATGCAGAAAAAAATTATATTCAATTTGCAACCTGATGGAGGTCTGTATAGATGGACTAATAGAACAAATCCCACACACTGCTAGAAGCCAAAATATTTTTTCAGTGCTGGATGCAGAAAAAAATTATATTCAATTTGCAACCTGATGGAGGTCAGTATAGATGGACTAATAGACCAAGTCCCACACACTGCTAGAAGGCCAAATATTTTTTCAGAGCTAGATGCAGAAAAAAATTATATTCAATTTGCAACCTGATGGAGGTCAGTATAGATGGACTAATAGAACAAGTCCCACACACTGCTAGAAGCCCAAATATTTTTTCAGAGCTAGATGCAGAAAAAAAATATATTCAATTTGAAACCTGATGGAGGTCTGTTTAGATGGACTAATAGAACAAATCCCACACACTGCTAGAAGCCCAAATATTTTTTCAGTGGTAGATGCAGAACAAAAATTATATTCAATTTGCAACCTGGTGGAGGTCAGTATAGATGGACTAATAGAACAAGTCCCACACACTGCTAGAAGCCCAAATATTTTTTCAGAGCTAGATGCAGAAAAAAATTATATTCAATTTGCAACCTGGTGGAGGTCAGTATAGATGGACTAATAGAACAAGTCCTACACACTGCTAGAAGCCCAAATATTTTTTCAGAGCTAGATGCAGATAAAAATTGTTTTTAATCTGCAACCTGATGGAGGTCAGTATAGATGGACTAATAGACCAAGTCCCACACACTGCTAGAAGCCCAAATTTTTTTTGAGAGCTAGATGCAGAAAAAAATTATATTCAATTTGCAACCTGATGGAGGTCAGTATAGATGGACTAATAGAACAAGTCCCACACACTGCTAGAAGCCCAAATATTTTTTCTGAGCTAGATGCAGATAAAAATTATTTTTAATTTGCAACCTGATGGAGGTCAGTATAGATGGACTAATAGACCAAGTCCCACACACTGCTAGAAGCCCAAATATTTTTTCAGAGCTAGATGCAGATTTCAATTATTTTTAATTTGCAACCTGATGGAGGTCAGTATAGATGAACTAATAGACCAAGTCCCACACACTGCTACAAGCCCAAATATTTTTTCAGAGCTAGATGCAGATAAAATTTATTTTTAATTTGCAACCTGATGGAGGTCAGTATAGATGGAATAATAGACCAAGTCCCACACACTGCTAGAAGCCCAAATATTTTTTCAGAGCTAGATGCAGAAAAAATTATATTCAATTTGCAACCTGATGGAGGTCAGTAGAGATGGACTAATAGAACAAGTCCTACACACTGCTAGAAGCCCAAACATTTTTTCAGAGCTAGATGCAGATAAAAATTATTTTTAATTTGCAACCTGATGAGGGTCAGTATAGATGGACTAATAGAACAAGTCCCACACACTGCTAGAAGCCCAAATATTTTTTCAGAGCTAGATGCAGAAAAAAATTATATTCACTTTGCAACCTGATGGAGGTCAGTATAGATGGACTAATAGACCAAGACCCACACACTGCTAGAAGCCCAAATATTTTTCCAGAGCTAGATGCAGAAAAAAATTATATTCAATTTGCAACCTGATGGAGGTCTGTATAGATGGACTAATAGAACAAATCCCAAACACTGCTAGAAGCCCAAATATTTTTTCAGTGCTAGATGCAGAAAAAAATTATATTCAATTTGCAACCTGATGGAGGTCAGTATAGATGGACTAATAGACCAAGTCCCACAAACTGCTAGAAGCCCAAATATTTTTTCAGAGCTAGATGCAGAAAAAAATTATATTCAATTTGCAACCTGATGGAGGTCAGTATAGATGGACTAATAGAACAAGTCCCACACACTGCTAGAAGCCCAAATATTTTTTCAGAGCTAGATGCAGATAAAAATTATTTTTAATTTGCAACCTGATGGAGGTCAGTATAGATGGACTAATAGACCAAGTCCCACACACTGCTAGAAGCCCAAATATTTTTTCAGAGCTAGATGCAGATAAAAATTATTTTTAATTTGCAACCTGATGTAGGTCAGTATAGATGGACTAATAGACCAAGTCCCACACACTGCTAGAAGCCCAAATATTTTTTCAGAGCTAGATGCAGATAAAAATTATTTTTAATTTGCAACCTGATGGAGGTCAGTATAGATGGACTAATAGACCAAGTCCCACACACTGCTAGAAGCCCAAATATTTTTTCAGAGCTAGATGCAGAAAAAAATTATCTTCAATTTGCAACCTGATGGAGGTCAGTATAGATGGACTAATAGACCAAGTCCCACACACTGCTACAAGCCCAAACATTTTTTCAGAGCTAGATGCAGATAAAAATTATTTTTAATTTGCAACCTGATGGGGGTCAGTATAGATGGACTAATAGACCAAGTCCCACACACTGCTAGAAGCCCAAATATTTTTTCAGAGCTAGATGCAGAAAAAAATTATATTCAATTTGCAACCTGATGGAGGTCAGTATAGATGGACTAATAGAACAAGTCCCACACACTGCTAGAAGCCCAAATATTTTTTCAGAGCTAGATGCAGAAAAAAATTATATTCAATTTGCAACCTGATGGAGGTCTGTATAGATGGACTAATAGAACAAATCCCACACACTGCTAGAAGCCCAAATATTTTTTCAGTGCTAGATGCAGAAAAAAATTATATTCAATTTGCAACCTGATGGAGGTCAGTATAGATGGACTAATAGACCAAGTCCCACAAACTGCTAGAAGCCCAAATATTTTTTCAGAGCTAGATGCAGAAAAAAATTATATTCAATTTGCAACCTGATGGAGGTCAGTATAGATGGACTAATAGAACAAGTCCCACACACTGCTAGACGCCCAAATATTTTTTCAGAGCTAGATACAGATAAAAATTATTTTTAATTTGCAACCTGATGGAGGTCAGTATAGATGGACTAATAGACCAAGTCCCACACACTGCTAGAAGCCCAAATATTTTTTCAGAGCTAGATGCAGATAAAAATTATATTCAATTTGCAACCTGATGTAGGTCAGTATAGATGGACTAATAGACCAAGTCCCACACACTGCTAGAAGCCCAAATATTTTTTCAGAGCTAGATGCAGATAAAAATTATTTTTAATTTGCAACCTGATGGAGGTCAGTATAGATGGACTAATAGACCAAGTCCCACACACTGCTAGAAGCCAAAATATTTTTTCAGAGCTAGATGCAGAAAAAATTATATTGAATTTGCAACCTGAAGGAGGTCAGTATAGATGGACTAATAGACCAAGTCCCACACACTGCTAGAAGCCCAAACATTTTTTCAGAGCTAGATGCAGATAAAAATTATTTTTAATTTGCAACCTGATGGGGTCAGTATAGATGGACTAATAGACCAAGTCCCACACACTGCTAGAAGCCCAAATATTTTTTCAGAGCTAGATGCAGAAAAAAATTATATTCAATTTGCAACCTGATGGAGGTCAGTATAGATGGACTAATAGAACAAGTCCCACACACTGCTAGAAGCCCAAATATTTTTTAAGAGCTAGATGCAGATAAAAATTATTTTTAATTTGCAACCTGATGGAGGTCAGTATAGATGGACTAATAGACCAAGTCCCACACACTGCTAGAAGCCCAAATATTTTTTCAGAGCTAGATGCAGAAAAAAATTATATTCAATTTGCAACCTGATGGAGGTCAGTATAGATGGACTAATAGACCAAGACCCACACACTGCTAGAAGCCCAAATATTTTTCCAGAGCTAGATGCAGAAAAAAATTATATTCAATTTGCAACCTGATGGAGGTCTGTATAGATGGACTAATAGAACAAATCCCACACACTGCTAGAAGCCCAAATATTTTTTCAGTGCTAGATGCAGAAAAAAATTATATTCAATTTGCAACCTGATGGAGGTCAGTATAGATGGACTAATAGACCAAGTCCCACAAACTGCTAGAAGCCCAAATATTTTTTCAGAGCTAGATGCAGAAAAAAATTATATTCAATTTGCAACCTGATGGAGGTCAGTATAGATGGACTAATAGAACAAGTCCCACACACTGCTAGAAGCCCAAATATTTTTTCAGAGCTAGATGCAGATAAAAATTATTTTTAATTTGCAATCTGATGGAGGTCAGTATAGATGGACTAATAGACCAAGTCCCACACACTGCTAGAAGCCCAAATATTTTTTCAGAGCTAGATGCAGAAAAAAATTATATTCAATTTGCAACCTGATGGAGGTCAGTATAGATGGACTAATAGAACAAGTCCCACACACTGCTAGAAGCCCAAATATTTTTTCAGAGCTAGATGCAGATAAAAATTATTTTTAATTTGCAACCTGATGGAGGTCAGTATAGATGGACTAATAGACCAAGTCCCACACACTGCTAGAAGCCCAAATATTTTTTCAGAGCTAGATGCAGATAAAAATTATTTTTAATTTGCAACCTGATGTAGGTCAGTATAGATGGACTAATAGACCAAGTCCCACACACTGCTAGAAGCCCAAATATTTTTTCAGAGCTAGATGCAGATAAAAATTATTTTTAATTTGCAACCTGATGGAGGTCAGTATAGATGGACTAATAGACCAAGTCCCACACACTGCTAGAAGCCCAAATATTTTTTCAGAGCTAGATGCAGAAAAAAATTATCTTCAATTTGCAACCTGATGGAGGTCAGTATAGATGGACTAATAGACCAAGTCCCACACACTGCTACAAGCCCAAACATTTTTTCAGAGCTAGATGCAGATAAAAATTATTTTTAATTTGCAACCTGATGGGGGTCAGTATAGATGGACTAATAGACCAAGTCCCACACACTGCTAGAAGCCCAAATATTTTTTCAGAGCTAGATGCAGAAAAAAATTATATTCAATTTGCAACCTGATGGAGGTCAGTATAGATGGACTAATAGAACAAGTCCCACACACTGCTAGAAGCCCAAATATTTTTTCAGAGCTAGATGCAGAAAAAAATTATATTCAATTTGCAACCTGATGGAGGTCTGTATAGATGGACTAATAGAACAAATCCCACACACTGCTAGAAGCCCAAATATTTTTTCAGTGCTAGATGCAGAAAAAAATTATATTCAATTTGCAACCTGATGGAGGTCAGTATAGATGGACTAATAGACCAAGTCCCACAAACTGCTAGAAGCCCAAATATTTTTTCAGAGCTAGATGCAGAAAAAAATTATATTCAATTTGCAACCTGATGGAGGTCAGTATAGATGGACTAATAGAACAAGTCCCACACACTGCTAGACGCCCAAATATTTTTTCAGAGCTAGATACAGATAAAAATTATTTTTAATTTGCAACCTGATGGAGGTCAGTATAGATGGACTAATAGACCAAGTCCCACACACTGCTAGAAGCCCAAATATTTTTTCAGAGCTAGATGCAGATAAAAATTATATTCAATTTGCAACCTGATGTAGGTCAGTATAGATGGACTAATAGACCAAGTCCCACACACTGCTAGAAGCCCAAATATTTTTTCAGAGCTAGATGCAGATAAAAATTATTTTTAATTTGCAACCTGATGGAGGTCAGTATAGATGGACTAATAGACCAAGTCCCACACACTGCTAGAAGCCAAAATATTTTTTCAGAGCTAGATGCAGAAAAAATTATATTGAATTTGCAACCTGAAGGAGGTCAGTATAGATGGACTAATAGACCAAGTCCCACACACTGCTAGAAGCCCAAACATTTTTTCAGAGCTAGATGCAGATAAAAATTATTTTTAATTTGCAACCTGATGGGGTCAGTATAGATGGACTAATAGACCAAGTCCCACACACTGCTAGAAGCCCAAATATTTTTTCAGAGCTAGATGCAGAAAAAAATTATATTCAATTTGCAACCTGATGGAGGTCAGTATAGATGGACTAATAGAACAAGTCCCACACACTGCTAGAAGCCCAAATATTTTTTAAGAGCTAGATGCAGATAAAAATTATTTTTAATTTGCAACCTGATGGAGGTCAGTATAGATGGACTAATAGACCAAGTCCCACACACTGCTAGAAGCCCAAATATTTTTTCAGAGCTAGATGCAGAAAAAAATTATATTCAATTTGCAACCTGATGGAGGTCAGTATAGATGGACTAATAGACCAAGACCCACACACTGCTAGAAGCCCAAATATTTTTCCAGAGCTAGATGCAGAAAAAAATTATATTCAATTTGCAACCTGATGGAGGTCTGTATAGATGGACTAATAGAACAAATCCCACACACTGCTAGAAGCCCAAATATTTTTTCAGTGCTAGATGCAGAAAAAAATTATATTCAATTTGCAACCTGATGGAGGTCAGTATAGATGGACTAATAGACCAAGTCCCACAAACTGCTAGAAGCCCAAATATTTTTTCAGAGCTAGATGCAGAAAAAAATTATATTCAATTTGCAACCTGATGGAGGTCAGTATAGATGGACTAATAGAACAAGTCCCACACACTGCTAGAAGCCCAAATATTTTTTCAGAGCTAGATGCAGATAAAAATTATTTTTAATTTGCAATCTGATGGAGGTCAGTATAGATGGACTAATAGACCAAGTCCCACACACTGCTAGAAGCCCAAATATTTTTTCAGAGCTAGATGCAGATAAAAATTATTTTTAATTTGCAACCTGATGTAGGTCAGTATAGATGGACTAATAGACCAAGTCCCACACACTGCTAGAAGCCCAAATATTTTTTCAGAGCTAGATGCAGATAAAAATTATTTTTAATTTGCAACCTGATGGAGGTCAGTATAGATGGACTAATAGACCATGTCCCACACACTGCTAGAAGCCCAAATATTTTTTCAGAGCTAGATGCAGATAGAAATTATTTTTAATTTGCAACCTGATGGAGGTCAGTATAGATGGACTAAGAGACCAAGTCCCACACACTGCTAGAAGCCCAAATATTTTTTCAGAGCTAGATGCAGAAAAAATTATATTGAATTTGCAACCTGAAGGAGGTCAGTATAGATGGACTAATAGACCAAGTCCCACACACTGCTAGAAGCCCAAACATTTTTTCAGAGCTAGATGCAGATAAAAATTATTTTTAATTTGCAACCTGATGGGGTCAGTATAGATGGACTAATAGACCAAGTCCCACACACTGCTAGAAGCCCAAATATTTTTTCAGAGCTAGATGCAGAAAAAAATTATATTCAATTTGCAACCTGATGGAGGTCAGTATAGATGGACTAATAGAACAAGTCCCACACACTGCTAGAAGCCCAAATATTTTTTAAGAGCTAGATGCAGATAAAAATTATTTTTAATTTGCAACCTGATGGAGGTCAGTATAGATGGACTAATAGACCAAGTCCCACACACTGCTAGAAGCCCAAATATTTTTTCAGAGCTAGATGCAGAAAAAAATTATATTCAATTTGCAACCTGATGGAGGTCAGTATAGATGGACTAATAGACCAAGACCCACACACTGCTAGAAGCCCAAATATTTTTCCAGAGCTAGATGCAGAAAAAAATTATATTCAATTTGCAACCTGATGGAGGTCTGTATAGATGGACTAATAGAACAAATCCCACACACTGCTAGAAGCCCAAATATTTTTTCAGTGCTAGAGGCAGAAGAAAATTATATTCAATTTGCAACCTGATGGAGGTCAGTATAGATGGACTAATAGACCAAGTCCCACAAACTGCTAGAAGCCCAAATATTTTTTCAGAGCTAGATGCAGAAAAAAATTATATTCAATTTGCAACCTGATGGAGGTCAGTATAGATGGACTAATAGAACAAGTCCCACACACTGCTAGAAGCCCAAATATTTTTTCAGAGCAAGATGCAGATAAAAATTATTTTTAATTTGCAACCTGATGGAGGTCAGTATAGATGGACTAATAGACCAAGTCCCACACACTGCTAGAAGCCCAAATATTTTTTCAGAGCTAGATGCAGATAAAAATTATTTTTAATTTGCAACCTGATGTAGGTCAGTATAGATGGACTAATAGACCAAGTCCCACACACTGCTAGAAGCCCAAATATTTTTTCAGAGCTAGATGCAGATAAAAATTATTTTTAATTTGCAACCTGATGGAGGTCAGTATAGATAGACTAATAGACCAAGTCCCACACACTGCTAGAAGCCCAAATATTTTTTCAGAGCTAGATGCAGAAAAAAATTATATTGAATTTGCAACCTGATGGAGGTCAGTATAGATGGACTAATAGACCAAGTCCCACACACTGCTAGAAGCCCAAACATTTTTTCAGAGCTAGATGCAGATAAAAATTATTTTTAATTTGCAACCTGATGGGGGTCAGTATAGAGTGACTAATAGACCAAGTCCCACACAATGCTAGAAGCCCAAATATTTTTTCAGAGCTAGATGCAGAAAAAAATTATATTCAATTTGCAACCTGATGGAGGTCAGTATAGATGGACTAATAGAACAAGTCCCACACACTGCTAAAAGTCCAAATATTTTTTAAGAGCTAGATGCAGATTTCAATTATTTTTAATTTGCAACCTGATGGAGGTCAGTATAGATGAACTAATAGACCAAGTCCCACACACTGCTACAAGCCCAAATATTTTTTCAGAGCTAGATGCAGATAAAATTTATTTTTAATTTGCAACCTGATGGAGGTCAGTATAGATGGAATAATAGACCAAGTCCCACACACTGCTAGAAGCCCAAATATTTTTTCAGAGCTAGATGCAGATAAAAATTATTTTTAATTTGCAACCTGATGGAGGTCAGTATAGATGGACTAATAGACCAAGTCCCACACACTGCTAGAAGCCCAAATATTTTTTCAGAGCTAGATGCAGAAAAAATTATATTCAATTTGCAACCTGATGGAGGTCAGTAGAGATGGACTAATAGACCAAGTCCTACACACTGCTAGAAGCCCAAACATTTTTTCAGAGCTAGATGCAGATAAAAATTATTTTTAATTTGCAACCTGATGGGGGTCAGTATAGATGGACTAATAGAACAAGTCCCACACACTGCTAGAAGCCCAAATATTTTTTCAGAGCTAGATGCAGAAAAAAATTATATTCACTTTGCAACCTGATGGAGGTCAGTATAGATGGACTAATAGACCAAGACCCACACACTGCTAGAAGCCCAAATATATTTTCAGAGCTAGATGCAGAAAAAAATTATATTCAATTTGCAACCTGATGGAGGTCTGTATAGATGGACTAATAGAACAAATCCCACACACTGCTAGAAGCCAAAATATTTTTTCAGTGCTGGATGCAGAAAAAAATTATATTCAATTTGCAACCTGATGGAGGTCAGTATAGATGGACTAATAGACCAAGTCCCACACACTGCTAGAAGGCCAAATATTTTTTCAGAGCTAGATGCAGAAAAAAATTATATTCAATTTGCAACCTGATGGAGGTCAGTATAGATGGACTAATAGAACAAGTCCCACACACTGCTAGAAGCCCAAATATTTTTTAAGAGCTAGATGCAGATAAAAATTATTTTTAATTTGCAACCTGATGGAGGTCAGTATAGATGGACTAATAGACCAAGACCCACACACTGCTAGAAGCCCAAATATTTTTCCAGAGCTAGATGCAGAAAAAAATTATATTCAATTTGCAACCTGATGGAGGTCTGTATAGATGGACTAATAGAACAAATCCCACACACTGCTAGAAGCCCAAATATTTTTTCAGTGCTAGATGCAGAAAAAAATTATATTCAATTTGCAACCTGATGGAGGTCAGTATAGATGGACTAATAGACCAAGTCCCACAAACTGCTAGAAGCCCAAATATTTTTTCAGAGCTAGATGCAGAAAAAAATTATATTCAATTTGCAACCTGATGGAGGTCAGTATAGATGGACTAATAGAACAAGTCCCACACACTGCTAGAAGCCCAAATATTTTTTCAGAGCTAGATGCAGATAAAAATTATTTTTAATTTGCAACCTGATGGAGGTCAGTATAGATGGACTAATAGACCAAGTCCCACACACTGCTAGAAGCCCAAATATTTTTTCAGAGCTAGATGCAGATAAAAATTATTTTTAATTTGCAACCTGATGTAGGTCAGTATAGATGGACTAATAGACCAAGTCCCACACACTGCTAGAAGCCCAAATATTTTTTCAGAGCTAGATGCAGATAAAAATTATTTTTAATTTGCAACCTGATGGAGGTCAGTATAGATGGACTAGTAGACCAAGTCCCACACACTGCTAGAAGCCCAAATATTTTTTCAGAACTAGATGCAGAAAAAAATTATCTTCAATTTGCAACCTGATGGAGGTCAGTATAGATGGACTAATAGACCAAGTCCCACACACTGCTACAAGCCCAAACATTTTTTCAGAGCTAGATGCAGATAAAAATTATTTTTAATTTGCAACCTGATGGGGGTCAGTATAGATGGACTAATAGACCAAGTCCCACACACTGCTAGAAGCCCAAATATTTTTTCAGAGCTAGATGCAGAAAAAAATTATATTCAATTTGCAACCTGATGGAGGTCAGTATAGATGGACTAATAGAACAAGTCCCACACACTGCTAGAAGCCCAAATATTTTTTCAGAGCTAGATGCAGAAAAAAATTATATTCAATTTGCAACCTGATGGAGGTCTGTATAGATGGACTAATAGAACAAATCCCACACACTGCTAGAAGCCCAAATATTTTTTCAGTGCTAGATGCAGAAAAAAATTATATTCAATTTGCAACCTGATGGAGGTCAGTATAGATGGACTAATAGACCAAGTCCCACAAACTGCTAGAAGCCCAAATATTTTTTCAGAGCTAGATGCAGAAAAAAATTATATTCAATTTGCAACCTGATGGAGGTCAGTATAGATGGACTAATAGAACAAGTCCCACACACTGCTAGACGCCCAAATATTTTTTCAGAGCTAGATACAGATAAAAATTATTTTTAATTTGCAACCTGATGGAGGTCAGTATAGATGGACTAATAGACCAAGTCCCACACACTGCTAGAAGCCCAAATATTTTTTCAGAGCTAGATGCAGATAAAAATTATATTCAATTTGCAACCTGATGTAGGTCAGTATAGATGGACTAATAGACCAAGTCCCACACACTGCTAGAAGCCCAAATATTTTTTCAGAGCTAGATGCAGATAAAAATTATTTTTAATTTGCAACCTGATGGAGGTCAGTATAGATGGACTAATAGACCAAGTCCCACACACTGCTAGAAGCCCAAATATTTTTTCAGAGCTAGATGCAGAAAAAATTATATTGAATTTGCAACCTGAAGGAGGTCAGTATAGATGGACTAATAGACCAAGTCCCACACACTGCTAGAAGCCCAAACATTTTTTCAGAGCTAGATGCAGATAAAAATTATTTTTAATTTGCAACCCGATGGGGTCAGTATAGATGGACTAATAGACCAAGTCCCACACACTGCTAGAAGCCCAAATATTTTTTCAGAGCTAGATGCAGAAAAAAATTATATTCAATTTGCAACCTGATGGAGGTCAGTATAGATGGACTAATAGAACAAGTCCCACACACTGCTAGAAGCCCAAATATTTTTTAAGAGCTAGATGCAGATAAAAATTATTTTTAATTTGCAACCTGATGGAGGTCAGTATAGATGGACTAATAGACCAAGTCCCACACACTGCTAGAAGCCCAAATATTTTTTCAGAGCTAGATGCAGAAAAAAATTATATTCAATTTGCAACCTGATGGAGGTCAGTATAGATGGACTAATAGACCAAGACCCACACACTGCTAGAAGCCCAAATATTTTTCCAGAGCTAGATGCAGAAAAAAATTATATTCAATTTGCAACCTGATGGAGGTCTGTATAGATGGACTAATAGAACAAATCCCACACACTGCTAGAAGCCCAAATATTTTTTCAGAGCTAGATGCAGAAAAAAATTATATTCAATTTGCAACCTGATGGAGGTCAGTATAGATGGACTAATAGACCAAGTCCCACAAACTGCTAGAAGCCCAAATATTTTTTCAGAGCTAGATGCAGAAAAAAATTATATTCAATTTGCAACCTGATGGAGGTCAGTATAGATGGACTAATAGAACAAGTCCCACACACTGCTAGAAGCCCAAATATTTTTTCAGAGCTAGATGCAGATAAAAATTATTTTTAATTTGCAATCTGATGGAGGTCAGTATAGATGGACTAATAGACCAAGTCCCACACACTGCTAGAAGCCCAAATATTTTTTCAGAGCTAGATGCAGATAAAAATTATTTTTAATTTGCAACCTGATGTAGGTCAGTATAGATGGACTAATAGACCAAGTCCCACACACTGCTAGAAGCCCAAATATTTTTTCAGAGCTAGATGCAGATAAAAATTATTTTTAATTTGCAACCTGATGGAGGTCAGTATAGATGGACTAATAGACCATGTCCCACACACTGCTAGAAGCCCAAATATTTTTTCAGAGCTAGATGCAGATAGAAATTATTTTTAATTTGCAACCTGATGGAGGTCAGTATAGATGGACTAAGAGACCAAGTCCCACACACTGCTAGAAGCCCAAATATTTTTTCAGAGCTAGATGCAGAAAAAATTATATTGAATTTGCAACCTGAAGGAGGTCAGTATAGATGGACTAATAGACCAAGTCCCACACACTGCTAGAAACCCAAACATTTTTTCAGAGCTAGATGCAGATAAAAATTATTTTTAATTTGCAACCTGATGGGGTCAGTATAGATGGACTAATAGACCAAGTCCCACACACTGCTAGAAGCCCAAATATTTTTTCAGAGCTAGATGCAGAAAAAAATTATATTCAATTTGCAACCTGATGGAGGTCAGTATAGATGGACTAATAGAACAAGTCCCACACACTGCTAGAAGCCCAAATATTTTTTAAGAGCTAGATGCAGATAAAAATTATTTTTAATTTGCAACCTGATGGAGGTCAGTATAGATGGACTAATAGACCAAGTCCCACACACTGCTAGAAGCCCAAATATTTTTTCAGAGCTAGATGCAGAAAAAAATTATATTCAATTTGCAACCTGATGGAGGTCAGTATAGATGGACTAATAGACCAAGACCCACACACTGCTAGAAGCCCAAATATTTTTCCAGAGCTAGATGCAGAAAAAAATTATATTCAATTTGCAACCTGATGGAGGTCTGTATAGATGGACTAATAGAACAAATCCCACACACTGCTAGAAGCCCAAATATTTTTTCAGTGCTAGAGGCAGAAGAAAATTATATTCAATTTGCAACCTGATGGAGGTCAGTATAGATGGACTAATAGACCAAGTCCCACAAACTGCTAGAAGCCCAAATATTTTTTCAGAGCTAGATGCAGAAAAAAATTATATTCAATTTGCAACCTGATGGAGGTCAGTATAGATGGACTAATAGAACAAGTCCCACACACTGCTAGAAGCCCAAATATTTTTTCAGAGCAAGATGCAGATAAAAATTATTTTTAATTTGCAACCTGATGGAGGTCAGTATAGATGGACTAATAGACCAAGTCCCACACACTGCTAGAAGCCCAAATATTTTTTCAGAGCTAGATGCAGATAAAAATTATTTTTAATTTGCAACCTGATGTAGGTCAGTATAGATGGACTAATAGACCAAGTCCCACACACTGCTAGAAGCCCAAATATTTTTTCAGAGCTAGATGCAGATAAAAATTATTTTTAATTTGCAACCTGATGGAGGTCAGTATAGATAGACTAATAGACCAAGTCCCACACATTGCTAGAAGCCCAAATATTTTTTCAGAGCTAGATGCAGAAAAAAATTATATTGAATTTGCAACCTGATGGAGGTCAGTATAGATGGACTAATAGACCAAGTCCCACACACTGCTAGAAGCCCAAACATTTTTTCAGAGCTAGATGCAGATAAAAATTATTTTTAATTTGCAACCTGATGGGGGTCAGTATAGAGTGACTAATAGACCAAGTCCCACACAATGCTAGAAGCCCAAATATTTTTTCAGAGCTAGATGCAGAAAAAAATTATATTCAATTTGCAACCTGATGGAGGTCAGTATAGATGGACTAATAGAACAAGTCCCACACACTGCTAAAAGTCCAAATATTTTTTAAGAGCTAGATGCAGATAAAAATTATTTTTAATTTGCAACCTGATGGAGGTCAGTATAGATGGACTAATAGACCAAGTCCCACACACTGCTAGAAGCCCAAATATTTTTTCAGAGCTAGATGCAGAAAAAAATTATATTCAATTTGCAACCTGATGGAGGTCAGTATAGATGGACTAATAGAACAAGTCCCACACACTGCTAGAAGCCCAAATATTTTTTTCTGAGCTAGATGCAGATAAAAATTATTTTTAATTTGCAACCTGATGGAGGTCAGTATAGATGGACTAATAGACCAAGTCCCACACACTGCTAGAAGCCCAAATATTTTTTCAGAGCTAGATGCAGAATTCAATTATTTTTAATTTGCAACCTGATGGAGGTCAGTATAGATGGACTAATAGACCAAGTCCCACACACTGCTACAAGCCCAAATATTTTTTCAGAGCTAGATGCAGATAAAAATTATTTTTAATTTGCAACCTGATGGAGGTCAGTATAGATGGACTAATAGACCAAGTCCCACACACTGCTAGAAGCCCAAATATTTTTTAAGAGCTAGATGCAGAAAAAAATTATATTCAATTTCCAACCTGATGGAGGTCAGTATAGATGGACTAATAGAACAAGTCCCACACACTGCTAGGAGCCCAAATATTTTTTCAGAGCTAGATGCAGAAAAAAATTATATTCAATTTGCAACCTGATGGAGGTCTGTATAGATGGACTAATATAACAAGTAGTGTTGAGCCACCCCCGTAGTGTTCGAGTTCGGTTCGGTTCGTCGAACACCCGTGTGTTCGCCGAACTGTTCGTCGAACTGTTCGTCGAACACCTTCGAACACCGTTAAAACCAATGGCAGGCAAACAAAAACACATAGAAACACATAGAAAACACCTTCAAAGGTGTCCAAAAGCTGACAAACTGCTCAGAAGACATAACTAACACATGGAAAAGTGACAAGTACATATAGTCATGCGAAAATAAAAGAGGTGGAGGAGTAAAAGGAGGGGGAGACACAGATATAGGCATGTCATGCCCTTCTAAAATCCAAAAAGTGAGAAGCCGACACGGCCAGTCCGCTCCTGCCCGTGCCACCTCCGTGTCGCCGGGTTTGTGCCAGAGCCGCGGTGAACCCTGACGGCCAGCCCCCCTCTCCCAATACTGGTGCCTGTCCGCTGGTGGGTCGAGCGAGCCCCCCTGTGGTGGAGGCAGCTCTAAGCTTTTTAATTTAAATTGTCTCTCTAATTTGAATGAATACACTTTAAATCCATTTACAAGGATCTATTGGAGGGCAAGTCTCATGCCAGCAGCCGCGGTAATTCCAGCTCCAGTAGCGTCCACTAAAGCTGCTGCAGTTAAAAAGCTTTTATAAGGATCGAGCTCGGCTGTCCACCGCAAGGCATCCTACTGCCAGTCCCAGCCCCTATGCCTTGGGGTGCCTCCTGATGCTCTTCACTAAGTATCCCATGGTCCCGAAGCATTTCCTTTGAAAAAATTAAGTGTCTAAACTACAGGTGGTGTAGCTTGCTTAACAGCCGGGATAATCCGCTGACTAGCAGACACTGCTACTAGGCACAAAGTATTTCCTGGGCTAGATGCAGTTAAAAATTTGTAATTAGATACTCTCGTTGGATGCTGAGAAAGCATTCCATAGAGTCTCCTGGCACGCCATATATGATTCTCTTAAAAAGCTTGGGGTAGGGGTCTAGGGGACCCTTTTATAGTCAAAATCACGGCCCTGTATCGCAATATGTCACCTAGGCTGAAGATAAATGGAACTGTAGCACCCTGAGGGCTCGGTTGCTACAGACGTATTGCACCTCACCCAGAGGTGTGATATCTCACTCTCAGGTAAGGATGGAGTGTGGATCAGGACCCGACAACTGCATGCATTACACCACATTGCCGTGGGGCAGGGCGACCAATATGCCCCTGAGATGGGCACGACAGTCCCTGTCCCTGGCTGGAGTGGGGGGAGGGAACACTGAGGAAGGGGAACCCTGTAGTGCAGGAGCAGGGAGGAAGCAGTTCCTGGGTGCATTGAGAAGGGAGTATAAAAGGTGGGCACCATCTTAGTTCAGTGCAGAGAAGTCTGAGCAGAAGTGGCAGGGAGCAGGGGCTCTGCATGAGCTCTGCTCCGGAGGCGGGCCTAGTAACAGAGGCCCAGGCCTGGAAGAGGGAGAAGGAAGGAAGAGGAGCGGAGAAGGCTCCAGGAACGAGGAATGACGGGGTGCGGACGGGCGAGTCGCCACCGCACGCCCGAATCCACCTGCGTGGAGGGGTCAGGCCAAAGGGGGAGACCGGTCCCCGAACTAGTGGAGGCAGGAAACGACCCTCAGCTAGAAACCGGAGGCTCTGACATTTTATGTGGCGCAGCCCCTCGCTACACCCGCTAGGAAGGCACCACATAGGGTCAGGGAAACTGGCGCCAAGTTTACCAAGAGGAGGCCCGAGGCAGCCGGACAGAAGTGTTGGTAAGAAAGGCCAGACAAAGGACACACAAAGGGGGTCCTGTGAAGTGCTCCAAAGTTATCTGGGAGTTGTCTGAGCCCCTCACCTGGTGAGCATAGTACGACGTGGGCAGCCGTTACCTGCAGACGTGGTCTGGATAATAAGAACTGTGAGTAAAGGCCCTGGACTGCATCACTGACTCCGTGTCGTTACTGCTGCTGCCCTGCACCATCACCCCCATCCTCCGCATACACTGCCCTGAGGCTATACTCCTCCCGTGGGGAGTTATGCTACGCTCTGCTGCACCCACAACACCAGCCTCAGCGGTCTGCCCTGTAGCGGCGGTTCACTCTGACCGCAATCCACGGGTGGCGTAGTCGGACATTTAAACATCAAAACCACATAAATAGTTCCGCCACTGGTTTGACCGCCCTGAGCCACGGAACCGGGTCGCCGCCACGAAGACTACAACCACCAGCATCCACCAAAAAGGGTCCGGCTCCGGGTGTCCCAAGGCCCAGGGGGTGCGTCAGAACATTTTCATCACCTTTCACAATCACCAATGGGACAAGGCAGGGATGTCCTCTGTCCCCTCTCTTATACATCCTAGTGACGGAGCACCTGCTCTCATCAATTCGCCATAACCCCAATATTAGGTGGATTGAGGTGGGAGGCACCGAGTACAAGTGCTCTCTATTTGCTGATGATGTCCTAGTATATATCACTCAATCACATATATCCATCCCTGCTGTTATGGCTGAAATAGATCACTTTGTTACATGGTAAAATTTTAAAATCAATGCAGCGAAGTCTGAGGCCCTCGATGTCTCCCTCCCCAAATCCATATAGGATTCCATCCAGTCCAACTTTCCATTTGCCTGGCCCTCACAGGGTATCAAATACTTAGGAATTCCTATTCATAGAGACCTCTCCCATCTATGTTATCTTAATTTTGGGCCCTTTATTGAACAATTCCATACAGACCACGGTTGGCAAGTTAGAACTGTAAGATTCACTACGTGAACCACTGGTGTTTTGTGGAAAAGCACATGTACACTGCGTTCCAAATTATTATGCAAAAAGTGTTTAGGAGTGATAAGGGAAGAATTTGTTTGTTTGTCAGTTAAACTCATTGATGGTGATGTGTGTCAGGGCTCTTTATATCACTGTAAGCAATTGCAGACACCTGTGCTAATTAGTTTGGCAGGTGTGTCCAATGAAAGGCAAGACTACTTAAGAAGGCTCTCTCACATTATTAAGCAGCCTACATTTTCTGCCAAAATGGGAAAGAAAAAGGATGTGTCGGCTGCTGAGAAGCAACAAATTGTGGAGTGTTTAGGTCAAGGCATGACTACAATCAACATTGTGCGATGATCAGGATGAAGTGTCTTTGCAATCAAGAAGTATGTAGCTGATTCACAGTACACACGTGTGCGTGCTGATAAGGGCAAATTGAGGACTCTTTCCTACAGGCAATTACGTCAGGTTAAAAGAGCAGCGGCAAGAAAGCCTTGTCATAGCAGCAGACAAGTTTTTGAAGCTGCTGGTGCCTCCAACGTCCCCCGAACAACAAGATGCAGGGTCCTTCAGAGGTTTACAGCTGTGCATACGCCATCCTGTCGACCTCCTCTATCCACTTCACACAAGCAGAAACGGCTCCAGTGGGCCAAACATTACATGCAGACTGATTTCAAAACTGTTTTGTTCACGGATGAGTGCCGTGCAGCGCTCGATGGTCCAGATGGATGGAGTGGAGGATGGCTGGTTGATGGACACCCCACGCAAACACGGCTACAGCACCAACAAGGAGGAGGTGGAGTAATGTTTTGGGCTGGAATCATGGGGAGAGAGATTGTCGGCCCCTTTAGGGTCCCTGAAGGCGCTAAAGATGAACTCCATAATGTATGTGGATTTTCTCAAACAGCACTTCCTGCCATGGTTCAAGAAGAAGAACCGTGTATTTCACAGCAAGATCATTTTTCTGCATGATAATGCACCATCTCATGCTGCACATAAAACATCTGCATCTCTGGCTGATATGGGCATAAAAGGGGACAAACTTATGGTGTGACCCCCATGCTCCCCTGACCTCTACCCCATTCAGAACCTTTGGAGCATTATTAAAAGGAGTGTCTATGATGGCGGGAGGCAGTTCACATCTAAGCAACAGCTCTGGGAGGGTATTCTGTCCTCATGCAAAACAATTGAAGCAGAAACCATCCAAAACCTGACAAATTCAATGGACGAGAGAGTTCAGAAGCTCCTTTCGAACAAGGGGTCCTATGTGAAAATGTAACATCACGTACAATAAAGTTTTGAGTTGAAAACTGTTTGATTTCAGTTTTTAACAACCTGCTAATGCTTATAATTTCAAAAATGACCATTTTTTTGGTCTTTATTAAAATGAAAAGGTTGATCGAAAAGTTTGGGGGATCTAAGAGTGTGGCAACCCAGTAGTCATGATTACTTCGAATTCTGACAATATGAGGGTCATGCTGCAGGTAGTGCAGCAAGAAGGCACTTATGTGTCTTGCGCATCTCGGAGCCCCAAAATTATTTTCCGGGCTAGATGCAGCTAAAAATTATTTTTAATTTTAAATTTGGTGGAGCTTATTATAGATGGCCTAATAGGATCAGTGCTGCACACTGCTACAAAGCCCAAATTATTTTCCAGTCAAGATACAGATAAACATGATTAGTAATTTGAAAGCTTAAAACGGTTGGTAGGGTGATTTTAACCAATCATCAAGCTTTTACTCTCCCCAGGATGACACAGGGGTAGAAAAGTCGTTTCGGATCCATGATTTGTTCATCTTTATGAACGTGAGTCTGTCTACATTATCAGTGGAGAGCCGCGTGCGCTTATCTGTCAGCACACCACCAGCAGCGCTGAACACACGTTCAGACAGAACGCTGGCTGCGGGGCATGACAAGATCTCCAAGGCGTAAGTGGCTAGCTCGGGCCATTTATCCAGATTGGAAGCCCAAAAAGAGCAAGGGTCCAGTGACACCGTCGTGGCTTCAATGTTTACTTGGAGATACTCCTGTACCATCGTCTCTAGGCGTTGACTATGTGTCAGACTTCTTGTCTCCTGTGGCCTTGCAAAGGATGGGCTAAAAAAGTGGTGAAATGATTCCGCAAAATTGATGTTACCAGCAGATACTGTGGTTCTGTTACGGTTTGAGTGCTGAACACTTGACGGTCCCACGGTTGGCAAGTTGGAACTGTGAGATTCACTACGTGCACCACTGGTATTTTGTGGAAAAGCACATGTAAGATTCTGCAACAGTCTCTGCTGATACTCCTGCATGCGTGCATCCCTTTCTATGGCAGGAATAATTTCTGCAAATTTACTTTTGTACCGGGGATCTAACAGTGTGGCAACCCAGTAGTCAGGATTCTTTCTAATTCTCACAATTCGAGGGTCATGTTGCAGGTAGTGCAGCAAGAAGGCACTCATGTGTGTTGCGCATCCAGGAGCACCAAGTCCCTGTTGTGTTGGTGGCGAGGTAACAATCATGCTTCCTTCCTCTGTCCTCTCCCCCCAACCTCGCACAACAGAAATGTGATCAAGGTCTCCCTCATCTGATGAGTCTTCCATCAGTTCGTCCTCCACTTCTTCCTGGGCTCCTGCACCTTCCTCACTAGTTTGGCTGCTACCATGCGCCCTGGTAAAACCATCTCCCCCACCCTCACATGCCTGCCGCCTTGGTGCTGCCGACCGTCTGGACCTTGCAGATGTTAGCCCTTCCGCATACAACTCCTCCTCCTCTACTTCCTCCACCTCCTCTTGTGCCACCACCTGACTCCGAATTCTGTTTAACATGTGCTCCAGCATGTAAATCACCGGAATAGTCATGCTGATAATGGCATCGTCAGCACTAAACATCTTCGTCGCCATTTCAAAACTGTGCAGAAGGGTGCATAGGTCCCTGATCTGAGACCACTCCTCCAGCGTTATTTGCCCCACCTCTGAATCTCGTTGGCCCAGGCTATACGTCAGAACGTATTGCACCAGGGCTTGTCGGTGCTGCCACAGTCGCTGCAACATGTGCAGAGTTGAATTCCACCGGGTAGGCACATCGCATTTTAGCCGGTGAAGTGGCAGGCCCAACGACTTCTGTAGAGATGTAAGTCGCTGAGCTGCGGGATGCGAACGGCGGAAGTGAGCACACAGCGACCGTGCCCTCTGCAGAAGGCCATCTAGTCTGGGATAGTGGGCTAAAAATTGCTGGACAACCAGGTTCAACACGTGAGCCATACAAGGCACGTGTGTGACATTGCCCCGGCGAAGGGCCGCACCCAGGTTTGCAGCATTGTCACACACGGCCTTCCCTGGTTTCAGGTCCAGTGGAGACAACCATTCATGAAATTGGTTCTCCAGAGCTGACCACAACTCCTCAGCTGTGTGACTCACATTTCCCAGACATTTCAAAGTAAAAACCGCCTGATGACGTTGAGCCCTACTGCCAGCATAGTAAGGAGGTGTGCAGGATCCCTTCTGCGCAGTTAGAAAGCTTGTGGCATGACCAGACAGGCTTTGGGTGCAGGTGGAAGACCGAGAGGAGGTTGAGGAGGCAGAAGCAGTGGAGGAACTTTGACATAAAGAGGATTGACGCACAACTCGTGGGGACGGCAAGACTTGGACAGCAGCCCCTTGTCCTGCTGTCACCATAGTTACCCAGTGCCCAGTCAGCGACATGTAACGCCCCTGTCCATGCCTACTCGTCCAAGTGTCTGTGGTGAAATGCACCCTGTCACACACAGAGTTTCTCAAAGAAGCGGTGATGTTGTGTGCGACATGCTGGTGGAGCGCAGGCACACCTTTCTTTGAGAAGTAGTGCCGACTGGGCATCTGGTACTGGGGCAATGCGACGGACATAAGGTCTCGAAAATCCTCTGTGTCCACCAGGCGGAAAGGCAGCATTTCTGTAGCCAAGAGCTTGCAGATGGTGAAATTCAACCTCTTAGCTTTCTCATGGCTAGGAGGAAATGGTCTTTTACTTGTCCACATCTGAGGGTCCGAGGGCTGGCTATTGTGCTTAGACGGGGTTGATAAGGGTGTCCCCGGCAAACTGCCGGTCTGTGAGGAAGATGCAGGCGGACATGTTAGGTTGCCTTGATCCAAAGGTGGTGCTATCGATGTCGGACAGCGCTCAACACCAGCTGGTGTTACCACCTCCAAAGAAAATGATGACCTGCCAATCACGCTGGCTGTTGCGGGTAAAGAGGTGGCAGGTCTGCGCCCCAAAACAGGTGTGACTGCTGTCCCCCCAGTCACAGAGGATGAAGAGGCCGCGGATGCACAAGATATGGCAGACGGTGGTTGGCCCGGCCGGCTAGGCCGCATTGTAGCACACTGAGCTTCCCACTGCAACTTATGCTTCATGTCCATGTGCCGGTTCATGCATGAAGTACTCAAACTATGTATTTTTTGGCCTCTACTTAGCTTTTGCTGACAAATGTTACAGATAACACGAGTTGGGTCATCTTTATCGATCTGAAAAAATGCCCAGGCTATGCAAGGCTTAGCACCCATGCGACCTGAAGAGCCACCACGACTTGTGGTGAGAGGCAGAGTTGTGTTTGAGGATGCAGTTGTTGACGTGCTTCCAGTACTACGTCTCTGTCCAGGAAGGCGCAACCTGACCTCGTCGTCACTAGCATCTTCCTCCACCTCCTCTGCTGACCTCATCTCTTGGCTGACTGTGGGTTGACAGTAAGTGGGATCTCCAACCTCATCATCATCACCCTGTGTGTTATCACACCCGTCATCCTCAGAGCCAACCTGTTCCTGCCCTGACAAAAAACTAAAGTTGTCGCTCCAATCAGGTATTTGAGTCTTATCATCGTCTTCCTCATTGTCTCCACCAACAGGAGTTACAGTTTGGGAATGAGGGTCTACATTATGGTCAGAACCTTCTGCGTCTGGTCCTGGATCCGACTCATAAAGATTCTGGGCATCAGTGCAGATCATTTCCTCGTCTGGATTCACAGAAGCGCTGGAGTCGACCTCTGATTCCCAGGCTATAGTATGAGTAAACAGCTCTGCAGACTCAACCATCTGTTCTACCTCATACTCAGACGGGCAGCTGGAGATTTGGGAGCTGTGAGGAAGCAAGTGCGATTTGGGTGACACCTTTGAGGACTGGAGTATTTGTGATGTTGAAGTTGATGTGGAGGAGAGCCCACTTAAAGGAGCACTTGATATCCGTTGAAGCACCTGCTGTTTTTGTGCCTCATCTGGAATTTGTAGCGATTGGCGTGGCCGTAAGAAACGGATCTTATAACATTGTCCGCTAAAAGAAGTAGACATTTTAGTTTGGCTGGAAGATGGTCTTTCTTCTGCAGATGTTACTGTTGCTTTAACACCTACCCCACGGACACAACCTTTTGTCCCCTTCCCAACACGCCTATTCCCCTTTCCACCAGCAGCAGGCCTTTTCCACTCATTTTGGTGGTTAACTAATTCACAACTCTGGAGTTGTTTGCACAAAAAAACAATGGATGGTAACCGAGCAGAGCTGAGTGGCCAAACTGTGGTATTAGGACAAAACTATTGGCTGGGTTAGATGCAGAAAAAAATTATATTCAATTTGCAACCTGATGGAGGTCAGAATAGATGGACTAATACAACAAGTCCCACACACAGCTAGAAGCCCAATATTTTTTCAGAGGTAGATGCAGAAAAAAATATATTCAGTTTGCAACCTGATGGAGGTCAGTATAGATGGACTAATACAACAAGTCCCACACACAGCTAGAAGCCCAAATATTTTTTCAGAGGTACTGTAGATGCAGATAAAAATTATTTTTAATTTGCAACCTGATGGAGGTCAGTATAGATGGACTAATAGAGAAAGTCCGACACACTGCTAGAAGGCCAAATATTTTTTCAGAGCTAGATGCAGAAAAAAATTAGATTCAGTTTGCAACCTGATGGAGGTCTGTATAGATGGATTAATAGAACAAGACCCACACACAGCTAGAAGCCCAATATTTTTTCAGAGGTAGATGCAGAAAAAAATATATTCAGTTTGCAACCTGATGGAGGTCAGTATAGATGGACTAATACAACAAGTCCCACACACAGCTAGAAGACCAATATTTTTTCAGAGGTAGATGCAGAAAAAAATATATTCAGTTTGCCACCTGATGGAGGTCATTATAGATGGACTAATACAACAAGTCCCACACACAGCTAGAAGCCCAATATTTTTTCAGAGGTAGATGCAGAAAAAAATATATTCAGTTTGCAACCTGATGGAGGTCAGTATAGATGGACTAATACAACAAGTCCCACACACAGCTAGAAGCCCAAATATTTTTTCAGAGGTACTGTAGATGCAGATAAAAATTATTTTTAATTTGCAACCTGATGGAGGTCAGTATAGATGGACTAATAGAGAAAGTCCGACACACTACTAGAAGGCCAAATATTTTTTCAGAGCTAGATGCAGAAAAAAATTATATTCAGTTTGCAACCTGATGGATGTCAGTATAGATGGATTAATAGAACAAGACCCACACACAGCTAGAAGCCCAATATTTTTTCAGAGGTAGATGCAGAAAAAAATATATTCAGTTTGCAACCTGATGGAGGTCAGTATAGATGGACTAACAGAGAAAGTCCCACACACTACTAGAAGGCCAAATATTTTTTCAGAGCTAGATGCAGAAAAAAATTATATTCAGTTTGCAAACTGATGGAGGTCTGTATAGATGGATTAATAGAACAAGACCCACACACAGCTGGAAGCCCAATATTTTTTCAGAGGTAGATGCAGAAAAAAATATATTCAGTTTGCAACCTGATGGAGGTCAGTATAGATGGACTAATACAACAAGTCCCACACACAGCTAGAAGCCCAATATTTTTTCAGAGGTAGATGCAGAAAAAAATATATTCAGTTTGCAACCTGATGGAGGTCAGTATAGATGGACTAATACAACAAGTCCCACACACAGCTAGAAGCCCAAATATTTTTTCAGAGGTACTGTAGATGCAGATAAAAATTATTTTGAATTTGCAACCTGATGGAGGTCAGTATAGATGGACTAATAGAGAAAGTCCGACACACTGCTAGAAGGCCAAATATTTTTTCAGAGCTAGATGCAGAAAAAAATTATATTCAGTTTCCAACCTGATGGAGGTCTGTATAGATGGATTAATAGAACAAGACCCACACACAGCTAGAAGCCCAATATTTTTTCAGAGGTAGATGCAGAAAAAAATATATTCAGTTTGCAACCTGATGGAGGTCAGTATAGATGGACTAATACAACAAGTCCCACACACAGCTAGAAGCCCAAATATTTTTTCAGAGGTACTGTAGATGCAGATAAAAATTATTTTGAATTTGCAACCTGATGGAGGTCAGTATAGATGGACTAATAGAGAAAGTCCGACACACTGCTAGAAGGACAAATATTTTTTCAGAGGTACTGTAGATGCAGATAAAAATTATTTTTAATTTGCAACCTGATGGAGGTCAGTATAGATGGACTAATAGAGAAAGTCCGACACACTACTAGAAGGCCAAATATTTTTTCAGAGCTAGATGCAGAAAAAAATTATATTCAGTTTGCAACCTGATGGAGGTCAGTATAGATGGACTAATACAACAAGTCCCACACACAGCTAGAAGCCCAATATTTTTTCAGAGGTAGATGCAGAAAAAAATATATTCAGTTTGCAACCTGATGGAGGTCAGTATAGATGGACTAATACAACAAGTCCCACACACAGCTAGAAGCCCAATATTTTTTCAGAGGTAGATGCAGAAAAAAATATATTCAGTTTGCAACCTGATGGAGGTCAGTATAGATGGACTAATACAACAAGTCCCACACACAACTAGAAGCCCAAATATTTTTTCAGAGGTACTGTAGATGCAGATAAAAATTATTTTGAATTTGCAACCTGATGGAGGTCAGTATAGATGGACTAATAGAGAAAGTCCAACACACTGCTAGAAGGCCAAATATTTTTTCAGAGCTAGATGCAGAAAAAAATTAGATTCAGTTTGCAACCTGATGGAGGTCAGTATAGATGGACTAATAGAATGATGCTATGCCCAAAAGATTTTACTTCACTAGGTGCAGTAAAAAAATTGGTATTCTATACACAGGTGGTATATCTTGCAACACAGATAGGCTACTCCACTGACTAACACACTCTGCAATAGGCCAAAAAGGATTAGCTTTGCTAGATTCAGCCAAATGCTGTGAAAAAAAACTTGCACAGCACTGGCACAGACCTGCCTGGCAAAAACTGATAGGAACTGATGTAACCTAGTCCTGAAAAGGACTCCAATTACAATTAGTCTTTACTCCCACAACCTATCTATTTAAGAGCACAGACCTGCCTGATAAAAGTCGTAGGAAATGCTGTAACCTAGTCCTTAAAAGGACTGCAATCACAACTATTCCCTACTCCCAAGCTATCTGTATATTTGTGCGAAAATTGGCTTGAAATTAACAAGGTATAGCGCACACAGCAACAGCGGTGCCGTCTAACACGCAGCTGCAGCAGTGAGAAAATGGTGGCGACGGGGAAAATGGCTTGGTCTTATAGGGCAAGGACATGTGACATACACTGCCAATGACACATGCCCTTGCTTGTGTGAAAAAAAGCACTTCGCTCCGTGTGTGCGCTGCTGATAGGCTGACAGATTGCACCTCCCCACTGTAAATGCGGGAAAGAGAAAAAAAAATGGAGATCTTCATTGTTCCTGCAGAGATCCATCCCCTGCCCCTCCCCCCACCCCGCTGTACACTCAAACTGCGTATTAACATTAATTTTCATCATTACTGAGAAAAAATCCAGTTATGATTTTGGTGCACGAACAGTTATCAAACATAACCTCGAACAGCCGAATTTTTCTCAAATTGTTCGTGTTCGCCGAACGGCTCGAACACCGCCCAAAACAGCTCGAATTTGAGATTGGCGAACAGTTCGAGTAGAACAACGCTCATCTCTAATAACAAGTCCCACACACTGCTAGAAGCCCAAATATTTTTTCAGTGCTAGATGCAGAAAAAAATTATATTCAATTTGCAACCTGGTGAAGGTCAGTATAGATGGACTAATAGAACAAGCCCCACACACTGCTAGTGTGACACCCCAGGGGTCTGGTTGCCGCAGTAATAGAGATATTATGTCTGAGAGCAAGTGGGAGGTTTCTCTGGTCAGGATCCCTAAGCATGCAACACGGTCCGCCCAGACCTGGGAGGGGAGGAATCTGCCCTTTTAAACTGGGTCTGGGGCGGGATTAGAGCAGTCAGAGCCTGGAGAGGGAAAGGAAGAACTAGGAGCTCTGTAGGAGCAGTAGCAGAAGTCCAGGGGCTGGAGCTGAGCAGAGCTCGCCCTGGACAAGGACACTAAAACCGGACACAGGAGTCTGAGGCTGTGGGGACTGATCTACACCCAGCAGCAGAAACCAGCCGGCAGGGGATTCCAGGTCCTCTGGCCATAGAAGCCCGGAGGCTCAGTCACAGAGAAGGGACCAGCGCCGCCATCCAGGAGCGGAGGCTAACAGAAGGCCCCAGGTCACCAGCCATACGGGTGATTACCACACGGTATACTCAGGGACGTGGGCTACTAGTAACCGCTGACAGCAAGGTAGCCAGGAAGAGTGCAGATTAACGGGGAACTCCTGCTTGCTCGCAGACTGACCAGGCCCCTTATACTAGCCAGTACTCCCGGGAGGGTCTGCCTTGTACCATCAGTAAAGACCCTGAACTGCACCTCACGTCTCTGTGATTCCTTGCCGCTCCAGCACCATTAGCACTGGGACCCTCACACCATCACTCCCATCATCTTCCACATTAGCTGCCCTGAGGCAATACTTCTCCCGTGGGGAGTCATCCCATACTCAGCTGCGCAAACAACATCAGCCTCAGCGGTCTGCAGCGCAGCGGCGGTCCCCACTGACCGCAATCCACGGGTGGCGTAGTCGGACACTTATTACAACATTTAGACTGCCACTGGTTTGACCACCCTGGGCACGGACCGGGTCACCGCCACGGAGAACTACAACCCCCAGCGATCCGGCTCCGGGTATTCCCCCTGCACAGCAGCAGCAGCACAGGCCCAGGGGGCGCGTCAATTTTGGCGTAGTCGGCAGGATTTCGTGCCCGCAACCACCGGGTACTGCGTGCCTGAAAAAGAGACTTTTATACTTACCTGTGGTGAAGTTTCCCGCCTTCCGGAGCCGTTTCCCGCCATTAGACGCCATCTTGGACCGTTTCCCGCCGTCTTCTGCCTTCTTCCCGCCATCCGCAGCTGCTTCCCGCCCTCGGACGCCATCTTCGGGACGCCGAGCAGGAAGAAGAGGGGCTTGGACGCCAAAAGCGCGCGGGATCCGAAGCTCCGCCCCACACAGTGACGCTGCGCAAGGTCCTGGAAGGGAGGAAGAGCGACGCTGACGTCATCGGAGCGCGACGCCAGGTCCTCAACCCCGACGATCGACTGCGGAGCCGCGGCCTACGGAAGAAGAGCATCACAAGGTAGGCCACGGTCCACTAGGGGGGAGGAGGATGCCGGATACCGAGGGGAGCTCCACTGCCACAGCCACCGCCAGCGCAACCACTGCAGCAGTCATGCCATTCACCATGCCCTATATCCCGGGGGCAGCCTGGCTACCCCAGTACTCAGGGGAGTCACATACTCTAAATGACTTTAGAGAAAGACTGGACAGCCTCTTCCAGGTGTACCCCCTCACAGAAGAGCAAAAAGTGAGCATCCTGGTGGCCCAATTAATCGGGGCAGCCCAAAGGGAGGTAAAGTCCTGGCCACCTGGGAGGAAGAGGACTGTCAGAGACATACTAACCCGGCTGAAAGACACATTTGACACCCGCACCTCAGCTGAAATAAAACTAAGATTTTATGGGTGCAAACAACGGGCACATGAGAGTATAAGAGACTATGCTCTAAACCTACAAGAGGCCCTGAGAGCCATTAAGCAGGCAGACCCTGACAGCGTGGGAAATGAAGATAAGCTGTTGACTGAACAATTTATTGAGGGTCTACTGTGCAATGCCCATCGAACCCAGTTGCGGGCAATGGCCTTACAGGACCCTGACCTGGACTTTGCACAGTTCAAGGACAGAGCCATCCGGGTGCTCCGAGAACCGGCACCAGGTGGCGCTGTGACCCACAGGCGCCCTGCTATCACTTACCACCAGGAGACGGCGCCCTTGTCTGCAGGGCCTGTGGGAGCTGATGCGCAGGCTTTAAACAGTGACCCGGCTACAGACCTGCACCATCAGGTCCAAGAGCTGACTAAGAGCGTTGCCGTGCTAACCAGAACTGTGCAGTCTTTACAGGTCTCTTCTCCAGGAAAGATCCAGCTGGCATCCGGACCGGAGGACGTCCCGTGGCGCCGACTGAGGAGGACCCCACCGGCCAGATGAAGACCCAGCGACAGATACAACGAGGACGGACGACCCATCTGCCGCCGCTGCAATCAACCCGGACATGTGGCAAGGTACTGTCATTTAAACGGGCACAACCTGGGGTAGAGGGCCAACCCCCAGGCATAAGACCATCAGGCCCATCAAACTGGCGTGATAAATACGTAGGGGGACGTCCAATCTTGCCTGTGGTACTGGATGGCATTCCTATGAGTGCCCTACTAGACACCGGGTCACAGGTGACCACCATCCCGTACGTGCTCTTTAAACAGTACTGGAATGACTCGGACATAACCCGCTACCCAGATGACGACCTGAGTATCATCGCCAGCAATGGTCAGCCCGTGCCGCAGGTGGGATTCAAAGAGGTGACCATTAAGATCGGTAAAGTCGAACTGGCGGCACAAGGACTGATAATAGTGGACATAGACCGTCATGAGAGTCACCCTAGAATAACCTTGGGAACTAATGTGATTGAAAATTGTCTTGCAGAGGTGATTCTCATTTTACAGCAGGTTGCCAAGAACGCCAGTTCCGGCCAGCAGCGTGTGCTCCAAAAAGAGATCCGGGCACTGATGAAGCGGCAACAGGTGGAACTATCTGGTGGTGAGATAGGTAGCGTGAGAATGTGTGACCCGTTCCCTATTGCCATGCCCCCAAAAAGTGAGATGATGATTTGGTGCCGGGCAGCTATTGGTCTAAGAGGTAGAGACTACCAAGCAATGGTAGAACCCGTCTACTCAGACAGTAGGCCCATCATTTTGACGGCACGGGGGGTGGTCGGTGTACGCCATGGGAGGGTGCCCGTTCGCATCATAAATATCGGGGAGAGAGAAGTACACCTGCCCCGGTATGCCACGCTAGCCAAATTGTTCACCATAAACCAGAATTCTGTACAGGCCGTGGAACCCTTGCCTCCATCTCAACCAGAGGAAGGTAACGGCTCTAAGAAACCAATGGAGGACTGGTGTCAGCAACTGCATTTGGGTACTGACTCCACTCCCTCACACCAGAAACAGGGAGTCTATCGGGTGGTTCGAGAGTACGAGAGAGTGTTTAGTAAACACCCGCTAGTCTTCGGGCGAGTAAAGGGGGTAGAACACCACATCCCCACGGGAGACCATCCTCCCATAAAGGAGAGATACCGACCCGTACCCCCGACACACTACCAACACGCCAAGGGGATGCTTAGAGACATAAAGGAGGCTGGGGTGATCAGGGACAGCTGTAGTCCCTGGGCAGTTCCACTAGTCTTAGTGAAAAAGAAAGACAACACCATGAGAATGTGTGTAGACTACAGGAAGGTCAACCGTATCACACACAAAGATGCGTACCCGTTACCAAGGATAGAAGAGTCCTTAGCTGCATTAAAATCTGCTAACTTCTTCTCTACTTTGGATCTCACTAGCGGGTACTGGCAGGTTCCTGTAGCAGAGGCGGACCGGGAGAAGACCGCATTCACCACCCCGATGGGTCTCAGTGAATTTAACTGCATGCCGTTCGGGCTCTGCAACACACCAGGAACCTTCCAACGGTTGATGGAATGCTGTCTGGGACACCGGAACTTCGAGACGGTCCTGTTATACCTGGACGATGTCATCGTCTATTCCAAGACCTACGAGGACCACCTGAAACACCTGGCAGAAGTGTTCGAAGCTCTGGCAAACTACGGCCTAAAGGTGAAACCCTCCAAGTGTCACCTCCTGAAACCAAAGGTGCAATACCTGGGACACGTGGTGAGTGCTGACGGAGTGGCTCCTGACCCTGATAAGATCACCATGATTAAGGACTGGCCAAGACCCTCCAGCATAAAGGAAGTGCGGCAGTTCCTCGGGTTGGTAGGCTACTACCGAAGATTCATTCCCGGTTTCACCAAAATGGCAGCCCCTATGCAGGACCTCCTGATAGGTCAATCTCGGAAAGCCAAAAACCAGAAGCCGCCCTTCAGGTGGGAAAAGCTGGAAGAGGAGTCCTTCTGCCAGCTGAAGATGGCCCTCACGGGGGATGAAATCCTGGCATATCCAGACTACAGCCAGCCCTTTATCCTCCACACGGACGCAAGCAACATCGGGCTAGGAGCCGTACTGTCCCAGATCCAGCAAGGGAAAGAACGGGTAATCGCTTACGCCAGCCGAAAGCTACGGCCCACGGAGAGGAACCCTGAGAATTATAGCTCATTCAAGCTGGAGTTCCTGGCAGTAGTGTGGGCAGTGACCGAACGTTTCAAGCATTACCTTGCCTCCTCCAAATTCACCTTGTACATGGATAACAACCCGTTGACACACCTGGACACTGCAAGGCTCGGTGCCCTGGAACAGAGATGGATGGCCCGCCTGTCCAACTTTGAATTCACCATCAAATACCGGGCAGGACGCTCAAATGCCAACGCGGATGCCCTGTCTAGAATGCCGAACTTACCGGACGTAGGGGAAGATCCAGAAGATCTGGAAGAAGTTGAGCTCCCTGCGTTCCACCGTCATGGGATTACCCTGTATTCCCACCGTGTGAAGGACAGGCGCTCCGTGACGTTCAATCCCTTGCCCCACTACAACTGGGCGGAGACACAAGACAGTGATCCCGCAGTCAATTTGGTGAAGGAAATGCTGACCCAGGCCGATGCCCGTCTTGACCCAGATGCTCCGGAGGAGACCAAGCAACTGTGGAAGGAGAAAAGTAAGCTGTTCCTCTACAGGGAGAAGCTGTGCCGGAGAATGGTTAACTCTCGAACACATGAGTTGACCTGGCAGGTAGTGGTCCCAAGACGAGACGCGGCTATGGTTCTGGAGGCATACCACAACGGAGCAGGACACTTCGGATGGAAGAAGCTGGAGTTCTTGTTGCGTGAACGGTTCTACTGGGTAGGCATGAGAGGAGCCATCGAGAGGTGGTGCAGAGACTGTGGCCCGTGCCACCTGAGAAGAAAAGACCGTGCCAGCCAGAAGACTCCCCTGCAGCCCATCATCACCAGACAGCCACTGGAACTGGTAGCCCTGGACCATGTGAAACTGGCTACAAGCAGATCTGGGTATGTCTACGCCCTCACAATCGTAGATCATTACTCCCGGTTCCTGGTGGTGGTCCCGGTCAAGGACTTAACGGCTCAAACAGCAGCTAGAGCCTTCCAGCAGCACTTCTGCCGTTCACACGGGTACCCGGACCAAGTGTTGACAGACCAAGGACCAGCCTTTGAAGCGGAGGTCTTCCAGGAGTTCTGCAACCTGTATGGCTGCAAGAAGATAAGAACAACGCCCTATCACCCTCAAACCAATGGACTCTGCGAGAAGATGAACCAGGTGGTGATAGATCTGCTAAAAACACTGCCCCTGGAAGAACGCAGTCTGTGGCCTGAGAAACTGCCTGATCTGGTGGACCTGTATAACCACATCCCTGTAGGTTCCACCAACTGTACCCCGGCTTTCCTAATGAGAGCAAGACCTGGTAAGCTGCCTATTGACCTGGATATGGGAGTCCTGATGCCTGAGGACACCTCGCCAGAGGCAGACTGGGATACAGAACGGCAGCAGCAGTATCGGAAAGTACAGGAAAGCGTCGAGCGAAGTCTGTCTCAAGCTAGAGAAAGGCAAGAGAAGGCTTATAACCAGTATGCTCCCGCTGTTCCCCTGGTACCTGGAGAGCAGGTCTTGAAGAGGAAGAGGCGGCTCCACAAGTTGGACGACCAGTGGGAGAAGGACCCGTACACCGTACTGCCATCAAGCCATGAGAACCCAAAAATCTGCGTAATCAGTAAGGATGGAGGAGAAATCACAGCCATTGTCTCCAGAGACCACCTGAAGAAGTGTCCCAAGCAGCTGCAAAGCCCTGAAGAAGATCAAGAAAACCCTCAACCCGCAGAGGAAAGGGAAGAAATGATCAGTACCGTACTCGGAGACTTCCCCCGGTCTTGGACACAAGTAAACGGCGCTGTCGTGGTACCCGTCCTCACCTTTCTCCAGCCAGCCCCGCAAGTGCCTACAGAGGAACCGGTACAGCTGGAAGAGCAGCCGGCCCAAGAGGCAGAAGAGTCCACACTAGCAGTACAGGAGGATCAACCCTCTGCTAGTAGTGAGCCTGCCGTGCCCCTAGTGAGCCAAAGAGTGCGCAGAAAGCTGCCCAGCTTGCCCATAACACCTCCTACACCCTGTAGTGCAGAACCAGTTAGTGAGCTCCGTAGGTCCACTAGAGTCACTAGAGGTCAGATACCCGCTCGCTGGAGAATCTAAACCAATGCACTGTAAAGTTGACTGTTTATTGAAAAATGTTTATGGTTTTTGTTGTTGCCTGTTACTAATTATGTTTCTCAGTTACCCTGCAGATTTATTTGAACTAACAGGTTATGGGCACTGGATAACCGGAACAGTATTGTAGATAGTTGCACCTTGGTGCCTCTTGTGAAGACAGCCGCGGAAGAGAAAACCTGTCTGGCGTGGCCTCCTTGCGGCCCAAAGTAGTTAGTCTACCCTTGCAGCCACGCCCAAGGACAACGCAAGGGGTTTGCTTTGGACAGGTCCCCTATTTTGTGCCAAGACTTCACCTTGGGTGATATGGACACCCGGTCACGGAAACGCCGTGACCTCTACAGACTAAAGCTTCTTGTAAATATGTTGTCCCACACACTGCTAGAAGCCCAAATATTTTTTCAGTGCTAGATGCAGAAAAAAATTATATTCAATTTGCAACCTGGTGAAGGTCAGTATAGATGGACTAATAGAACAAGCCCCACACACTGCTAGTGTGACACCCCAGGGGTCTGGTTGCCGCAGTAATAGAGATATTATGTCTGAGAGCAAGTGGGAGGTTTCTCTGGTCAGGATCCCTAAGCATGCAACACGGTCCGCCCAGACCTGGGAGGGGAGGAATCTGCCCTTTTAAACTGGGTCTGGGGCGGGATTAGAGCAGTCAGAGCCTGGAGAGGGAAAGGAAGAACTAGGAGCTCTGTAGGAGCAGTAGCAGAAGTCCAGGGGCTGGAGCTGAGCAGAGCTCGCCCTGGACAAGGACATTAAACCGGACACAGGAGTCCGAGGCTGTGGGGACTGATCTACACCCAGCAGCAGAAACCAGCCGGCAGGGGATTCCAGGTCCTCTGGCCATAGAAGCCCGGAGGCTCAGTCACAGAGAAGGGACCAGCGCCGCCATCCAGGAGCGGAGGCTAACAGAAGGCCCCAGGTCACCAGCCATACGGGTGAGCACCACACGGTATACTCAGGGACGTGGGCTACTAGTAACCGCTAACAGCAAGGTAGCCAGGAAGAGTGCAGATTAACGGGGAGGCCTACAACTCCACCTGGCCAGGGGAACTCCTGCTTGCTCGCAGACTGACCAGGCCCCTTATACTAGCCAGTACTCCCGGGAGGGTCTGCCTTGTACCATCAGTAAAGACCCTGAACTGCACCTCACGTCTCTGTGATTCCTTGCCGCTCCAGCACCATTAGCACTGGGACCCTCACACCATCACTCCCATCATCTTCCACATTAGCTGCCCTGAGGCAATACTTCTCCCGTGGGGAGTCATCCCATACTCAGCTGCGCAAACAACATCAGCCTCAGCGGTCTGCAGCGCAGCGGCGGTCCCCACTGACCGCAATCCACGGGTGGCGTAGTCGGACACTTATTACAACATTTAGACTGCCACTGGTTTGACCACCCTGGGCACGGACCGGGTCACCGCCACAGAGAACTACAACCCCCAGCGATCCGGCTCCGGGTATTCCCCCTGCACAGCAGCAGCAGCACAGGCCCAGGGGGCGCGTCACTAGAAGCCCAAATATTTTTTAAGAGCTATATGCAGAAAAAAATTATTTTTAATTTGCAACCTGATGGTGGTCAGTATAGATGGACTAATAGACCAAGTCCCACACACTGCTAGAAGCCCATATATTTTTTCAGAGCTAGATGCAGAAAAAAATTATATTGATTTTGCAACCTGATGGAGGTCAGTATAGATGGACTAATAGAACAAGTCCCACACACTGCTACAAGCCCAAATATTTTTTCAGAGCTAGATGCAGATAAAAATTATTTTTAGTTTGCAACCTGATGGGGGTCAGTATAGATGGACTAATAGAACAAGTCCCACACACTACTAGAAGCCCAAATATTTTTTCAGAGCTAGATGCAGAAAAAAATTATATTCAATTTGCAACCTGATGGAGGTCACTATAGATGGACTAATAGAACAAGTCCCACACACTGCTAGAAGCCCATATATTTTTTCAGAGCTAGATGCAGAAAAAAATTATATTCAATTTGCAATCTGGTGGAGGTCAGTATAGATGGACTAATAGAACAAGTCCCACACACTGCTAGAAGCCCAAATATTTTTTCAGAGCTAGATGCAGATAAAAATTATTTTTAATTTGCAACCTGATGGAGGTCAGTATAGATGGACTAATAGAACAAGTCCCACACACTGCTAGAAGCCCAAATATTTTTCAGAGCTAGATGCAGAAAAAAATTATATTCAATTTGCAACCTGATGGAGGTCAGTATAGATGGACTTATAGACCAAGTCCCACACACTGCTAGAAGCCCAAATATTTTTTCAGAGCTAGATGCAGATAAAAATTATTTTTAATTTGCATCCTGATGGAGGTCAGTATAGATGGACTAATAGACCAAGTCCCATACACTGCTAGAAGCCCAAATATTTTTTCAGAGCTAGATGCAGATAAAAAATATTTTTAATTTGCAACCTGATGGAGGTCAGTATAGATGGACTAATAGACCAAGTCCCACACACTGCTAGAAGCCCAAATATTTTTTCAGAGCTAGATGCAGAAAAAAAATATATTGAATTTGCAACCTGATGGAGGTCAGTATAGATGGACTAATAGACCAAGTCCCACACACTGCTAGAAGCCCAAATATTTTTTCAGAGCTAGATGCAGATAAAAATTATTTTTAATTTGCAACCTGATGGAGGTCAGTATAGATGGACTAATAGACCAAGTCCCACACACTGCTAGAAGCCCAAATATTTTTTCAGAGCTAGATGCAGAAAAAAATTATATTCAATTTGCAACCTGATGGAGTTCAGTATAGATGGACTAATAGAACAAGTCCCACACACTGCTAGAAGCCTAAATATTTTTTCAGAGCTAGATGCAGATAAAAATTATTTTTAATTTGCAACCTGATGGAGGTCAGTATAAATGGATTAATAGACCAAGTCCCACACACTGCTAGAAGCCCAAATATTTTTTCAGAGCTAGATGCAGAAAAAAAATATATTCAATTTGCAACCTGATGGAGGTCAGTATAGATGGACTAATAGACCAAGTCCCACACACTGCTAGACGCCCAACTATTTTTTCAGAGCTAGATGCAGAAAAAAATTATATTCAATTTGCAACCTGATGGAGGTCAGTAAAGATGGACTAATAGACCAAGTCCCACACACTGCTACAAGCCCAAATTTTTTTTGAGAGCTAGATGCAGAAAAAAATTATATTCAATTTGCAACCTGATGGAGGTCAGTATAGATGGACTAATAGAACAAGTCCCACACACTGCTAGAAGTCCAAATATTTTTTCAGAGCTAGATGCAGATAAAAATTATTTTTAATTTGCAACCTGATGGAGGTCAGTATAGATGGACTAATAGACCAAGTCCCACACACTGCTAGAAGCCCAAATATTTTTTCAGAGCTAGATGCAGATTTCAATTATTTTTAATTTGCAACCTGATGGAGGTCAGTTTAGATGGACTAATAGACCAAGTCCCACACACTGCTACAAGCCCAAATATTTTTTCAGAGCTAGATGCAGATAAAAATTATTTTTAATTTGCAACCTGATGGAGGTCAGTATAGGTGGACTAATAGACCAAGTCCCACACACTGCTAGAAGCTCAAATATTTTTTCAGAGCTAGATGCAGATAAAAAAATGTTTTAATTTGCAACCTGATGGTGGTCAGTATAGATGGACTAATAGACCAAGTCCCACACACTGCTAGAAGCCCAAATATTTTTTCAGAGCTAGATGCAGAAAAAAATTATATTGAATTTGCAACCTGGTGGAGGTCAGTATAGATGGACTAATAGAACAAGTCCCACACACTGCTAGAAGCCCAAATATTTTTTCAGAGCTAGATGCAGAAAAAAATTATATTCAATTTGCAACCTGATGGAGGTCAGTATAGATGGACTAATAGAATGATGCTATGCCCAAAAGGTTTTACTTCACTAGGTGCAGTAAAAAATTGGTTTTCTATACACAGGTGGTGTAGCTTGCAACACAGATAGGCTACTCCACTGACTAACACACTCTGCAATAGGCCAAAAAGGATTAGCTTTGCTAAATTTAGCCAAATGCTGTGAAAAAAACTTGCACAGCACTGGCACAGGCCTGCCTGGCAAAAACTGATAGGAACTGATGTAACTTAGTCCTGAAAAGGACTGCAATTACAATTAGTCTTTACTCCCAACCTATCTATTTAAGAGCACAGACCTGCCTGATAAAAGTCGTAGGAAATGCTGTAACCTAGTCCTTAAAAGGACTGCAATCACAACTATTCCCTACTCCCAAGCTATCTGTAGATTTGTGCCAAAATTGGCTTGAAATTAACAAGGTATAGCGCACACAGCAACAGCGGTGCCGTCTAACACGCAGCTGCAGCAGTGAGAAAATGGTGGCGACGGGGAAAATGGCTCGGTCTTATAGGGCAAGAACATGTGACATACACTGCCAATGACACATGCCCTTGCTTGTGTGAAAAAAAGCACTTCGCTCCGTGTGTGCGCTGCTGATAGGCTGACAGATTGCACCTCCCCACTGTAAATGCGGGAAAGAGGAAAAAAAATGGAGATCTTCATTATTCCTGCAGAGATCCATCCCCTGCCCCGCTGTACACTCAAACTGCATATTAACATTAATTTTCATCATTACTGAGAAAAAATCCAGTTATGATTTTGGTGCATGAACAGTTATCGAACATAACCTCGAACAGCCGAATTTTTTTCAAATTGTACGTGTTCGCCGAATGGCTCGAACACCGCCCAAAACAGCTCGAATTTGAGATTGGCGAACAGTTCGAGTTGAACAACGCTCATCTCTAGTGAGTAAGCCAAAATCCTTCTCGGAAAGGGTCTTGGGGACAGATAAGACCAAGATAGAGCTGTTTGGTAAAGCACATCATTCTAATTTTTAACGAAAATAGGCTTACAAAAAAAAGAAACAGTATCTACAGTCAAATATGGTGGATATTCAAAGATGTTTTGTTTTTTTTGCTGCCTCTGGCATTGGGTGCCTTGACTGTGTGCAAGGCGTCATGAAATCTGAAGATTACCAAAGGATTTTGGGTCACAATGTAGTGAACACTGTCAGAAAGCTGGGTTTGCGTCGTAGGTCATGGGTCTTCCAGCAGAACCATGACCCCAAACATATTTCAATAATCACCCAGAAAAAGATGGAAACAAAGGGCTGAAGATTTCTGAAGTGTTCAACAATGAGTACGGATCTAAATCCAATTGAACACCTGTGGAAAGAACTTAAAATTGTTGTTGGGAGAAGGCAACTTCAAATATGAGAGACTTAGAGCAGTTTGCAAAAGAAGAGTGGTCCAAAATTCCAGTTGAGAGGTGTAAGAAGCTTGCTGATGGTTATAGAAAGTGAATTATTGCTGTTATTTATACCAAAGGCTGTGCAACCAAATATTAACTTGAGAGTGCCAACAATTTTGTCCAGCCCATTTTGGGGATTTTGTGTGAAATTATGTCCAATTTACCTTTTTTCTCTGTTTTTTTGTGTTGTTCCAGTACACACAAGGGAAATAAATGTGTATAACAAAACATGTGTAATTGCAATAATTTTCTGAGAGAAATACTTCATTTTCTGGAACAATTTCAATCGTGCCAACACTTTCAGCCATGACTGTAGATCTTGAAAATGAATGGAATGCATTGCAGGAAAAACTTTGAAAAGGAAGCAGCACTGTTTTTTTTTTTATAAGGATCAGTTAGAGTCTCAAAAGTTAGACCACCAGCAACTACAAGTCATACCATATCCCAGTGATATTACCTTATAAAATGAAAAAATCACATTAACATTTACATAAAGAATTTTTTGTACTTTGTAAAAATCTTTTATGCTATACTTTCATGTGATCATTTTTCGCTTCATAACTTCCTTCATTAATTTGCTAGTTCTCCTTTTTTTTAGTGTGACTATTTTTCCTGTTTATCATTCTTTTATTATAGCTATGAATTTCCAGGCACTGTGGAGGCAATATGAATTTATACTTCATATTATTGCAGCACCAAGATTTATATTTCAGTATTCAGAATACAAATTGATATTCTTTACACAAAGAAGTCTATTGAGTCTATTTATACGTCCTTGGCAAGAGGCTATTTTGCCTAGTAGCATTGGTGAGTGATTTGCTGGCCTATGAGTTATTGGTGTTTTGTAAGAGGCTTTTTTTGGCAGTAAACAAGAGCACAATCCCATTACTTTTGTTTACTTAACAGTAATGGAGATAATACTTGACACTGTGGATGATTTGATGAAGAAATCCTTACATTGATAATTTTATTAGCAGCACCAGCCAACAGCCTACTTAATATTCCTTAGTGACATAAAAAATGCATTACACAATATTTGTACTTGTACACATATTAATGAACATTGAAATACAGTTTGTAAAGTTTTAAAAGATTAAAAATCAATTGAAAGTATATTAAAATACTACTATACTATTAAAATACTAAAGAAAATAACAGAAACAAGAGTGTACATAATGTAGAGTTATATTTTTCAAACATTGCATGTCTGCCAGCAGCTGCCACTAAGTGACATTTAAAGGGATTGTTGTATAAAAAAAGTTATTATCTGTCCTCAGGAAAGGTGATAACTAGCTGATCAGTGGAGTGCCACCACTAGGACCCACATTAATCATCAGAACAGGGAATATTTATCCCCGATGGGGAAATCTGCATGGCGTCTCGACAAATTGGAGAAGAAAAGAAGGAGAATGACTTCAAACAGAGAAGAACTATAAGGTACCTGGATGTAAATGTATATTTGTGATACTGATTACATCTCTTCAGTATTGTGGTCCCTGTATGGTCCACTGTTTGATGACTGGTAACAGCAATTTCTAGCATCTCCTTTCCATTGTTAAAGACATACTTGGAGTTGTAGGTTCATACAATACAAAGGTATATGGGGCTGACCTGACATTGCAATTGATCGATGTACTAAGCTTGGTGCTATATAATGTACATGTACTGATGGTGGTTCTGATGCTGTATTCATGTACTGATGGTGCTTCTGGTGCTGCATTGATGTATTGATGGCGTTTTTGGCATTGCATTCATGTACTGATGGTTGTGGTGCTGCATTCATGTACTTTTTGTGGTTCTGGTGCTGCATTCATGTATTGATGGTAGTTCTGATACTACATTACTGTACTGATGGTAGTGGTTCTGGCACTGCATTCATGTATTGATGATGGTTCTGATGCTACATTCATTTACTGATGGTGGTACTGGTTCTGCATTCATGCACTAATGGGAGTTGTGGCGCCGCACTCATGTGTTGATGGTAGTTCTGATCTTGTACATATTTAGCAATCCATAACGTGCTTCATGGCTATGTTAAAACTTAAAAACCCTCAAAACTTAGAGATTATTGTTATGAATCGTGGTTTGCAACTCTCATTTTCATCTGCATACCATCCTCAAACTAATGGGCAAACGGAGCGAACAAACCAGTGTCTTGACTCCTACCAAATTGTTTTTGTCCCCATACTCAGCATAATTGAGGATCATACTTAGCTTTGGCAGAGTTCGCCCTAAACAATAGACACCACAACGGTTTTAGGGAAGTCTCCCTTCTTCTGTAATCTAGGATTCCTCCCTAGGTCTTGTTTTGAGGGAAGGGACGATGTCCTTCCAGCAGTCTCTGCTACTATCCACTGCCTCTGGAAGGTTTGGAGGAAGCCCGTATCCATCTCAAGAAAGCAGGGGAGAGCATGAAGAGGCAAGCCATTAAGCGTTGTCAGTAAGTTGCAAACTGAGAGTGGGGGACAAAGTTTGTAATAATAATAATACTGAAGAATTTTTGATAGAACGTATTGTGGGCTCTTATAGACCCCATTCAGTATTTGATTCATTGGAAGCAGTATGGTTCTGAGGAGAGGTCCTGGGTCTTGAGAGATAATATACATGCCAATCGTCTCATTTCTGAGTTCCATAAGAGTTGTTTGGAAAAGGTGGATGGTGAGATCCCAGAGGTCTCTCCTATGAAGAGGCGTACTGTTATGAATCGTGGTTCAGTGCTCCCACCTGGGAATGGAGCAGGTCCAGTACTACGCTTCTCCGGTCGCAAGCATCGCCATTGTCCTTACTACGCGTGCAGGGACACTGTCCTTGTGGATCGTCGTGTTCTGGGACATGCGAAGACGCGGGATGTCGTGATTTTCACTGATTTCTTTGCTTGGGGAAGATGGGATGCTGTCCTCCCCGGTTGCCAGGCAACACAAGATGCAGTTTTGTCTGGCACTAAGCGATGGTGGGATTTTGTCCAATCTGCTGTTGAAGCTAGCATGGAGTGGCGGTCTGAGAATGATTGGGAGGTAATCAATACCTGATCATTAGGCGGGCTATATAATGCTGCTTCCTGCTCAGTCCTTTGCTGTTTATTGCTGTTCCCTATGTGATTGGTGGTGAGTGGTGCTAGCATTAGTCTTGCTATCTTTTCAGGGGTTTTCTCATTTTCTCTTCTGGTTTTACTTCCTGGAGTTCTTGCAGAAGTACTCACCTGGTTTCTGACTACGCACCAGCCATCTCACCAGATGCCAGCTGTCCGGCAACAGTGGCCCTGGGAAGGGCTCTGCTAAAGTTCCCCTTCCATTTACTGGAAGGTGGGTGAAGAATATTCCAAGCACTCAAGGGCTTGCCTAGCTGGGCAACTTGTGCCAAGGGTGTATATGGCTGCGCTTTTGCTGATTTGGTGCCAGTCTTGCTGGGTCCTGCTGTGAAGCGAATAACAATTATGAGGAGTTTCTGCTCCAAACTCTCAGTTTAACGTGTTGAAACTCGTCAAATATTCAAAACTTGGTTCTGATTATGCATTAATGTATTTATGCTGGTTCTGTTGACGTATTCATGTAAGTAACCCTTTAAATTTTGCGGCCCCTTGGGATTGGTTCAATATGGCCCTTGGACCAAAAAATGTTGTGCACCCCTGCTATACTGTAAAACTGACCTGACAATGTGATTCTCCAGATCAGTACAATTAGGCAGATATCAAGTATATTATTTTTTTTTTTATTTCAGTGGTGAAAAAAAAAATCATAAATTTGTAAGAAAATTTTTTTGCTTCTGTCATTTTCTTCTGTTATTTTCCAAGACCCATAACGTTTTCAATTTTTGGGATATGGGGCTGTGAGAGGGCTTGTTGTTTTGTGCCCCGAGCTGACGTTTTCACTATTTTGTGGTAGACAAGAAGTTTTGATTGCCTCTTATTGCATTTTATTGTAATGTTGTGCTGACCATAAAAGCATAATTTTGGCGTTTTGATTTTTTTATCTTTAAAAAAAAAATCTGATCGAATTCATTTATTTTATATTTTGATAGATTGTATTTTCATGGATACAGCGATACCAAATATGTGTATTTTTTAATTGCTTTATTTTTAATGGAGCTAAAGGGGAATGATTTGAACCTTTAAATATTTCTTATTTATTTCAGATTTAAAAAAAACACTTTTTATTGTATTTGTACTTGAACTTGCAATCATCCTATCGCTTGTTTATTATTATTTTTCACACAGTGCCAAGAAACAAGGTTAGATTTTGCAAAATTTAAATAAAAAATTGGTTAAGTTTGTTAACAAAGTTTATAAACAAATTAAATGTTATACTTTTGTTCATAATGTACTCTAAACCATGGCAGAGATGTGGCAGGGTGATAAACATATAAAAAATAATATCATGAATAAGAAGGTGGTGGTCGATAGCAGCAGCTGTATCCCCGGAAATATCATCCTACTAAATCGTACTTACTGCTGGAAGCTGCCGGATATAGCTTTGTGCTTTCCTGGTTAAGATATGTGGTTTCTTCTGCTTAGTATTGTGTTTTCCTGTTTTGACCTTGGCTTGTTTATTGAAATTTATCTTGCAATTTTGTACCTTTGCGGCCCTCTTGGTTTTAATACCTAAATTGAACTCCTTGTTTTTCCTCCCTCTACTAACCTACCTATACCTGACTTTTCAATATCCTTGGTTGGTGCCATCATAACTCCCAAGCAGCAAGCTCACTGTCTTGGAATCATATTTGACACACAACTTTCCTTTATTCCCCATATACAATCACTCACTCGCTTATGTCACTTGCACCTTAAAAACATCTCCAGAATCCAACCTTTGGTCACCTTTGATACTGCAAAAACTCTTACTGTTGTTCTTATTCACTCTCGTGTGGACTACTACAACTCTTCTAATCGGTCTCCCTCTAAACAAACTCTCTCCTCTCCAATCCATCCTGAATGCAGAAGCCAGGGTCATACTTCTCTCAGGCCGCTTCACCGAAGCCTCTACCCTTTGCCAGTCATTGGACTAGTTACTAGTGATGAGTGAGCACTAAAATGCTCGGGTACCCGTTGTTCGGGTTGATGAAATCGTAATGCTCGGGTGCTCGACCTGATCAACGAGGCAAATGTAAGTCAATGGGAAACTTGAGCATTTTTCTGGTGGCACCCCCTGGAGGTCTGGAGTGGGCCTAAAAATTGGCCAAATAGATGGGAACAGTGCTAAAATGATATGGGGACAGCATTGGGAAGACCCCTGGAAGCATCTCTGACTCCCAGGTCACTGCTGTGAACAATGTTGTCAGAGTATTACGCAATTTTTACGGACTCACAATAAAACATACAAAAACAAAGCCAAAATGGCTTTTCCTGGAAAAAAATGTTAAGGAACATTTCAGGGTAATGACTAGTATATAAGGCAAAATAAATAACCATAAACAAAAATGCTCCTCCACACCTTGAGCTATGTTGACACGTAGTGTTTTTGATGCATTTTTGCACTTCTGCATTGCTTTCAATGGTGAAAAATACATTCACCAGTAGAAGTAATTTTAACATTTTATTACCTTATCTGTTGTGTGTGGTGTGTGGGACATGACATGACAGCACAGCTTTCTGATGGCCAAGAGCAATATAGCTTTATTTTTATGTAGACTTTTTTTTTAACCTTTTTTAACCTGTGTTCTTCTTCGGTTGATTAACACAGACTATTGTTTGAATAATCCTGAATGTTGACACTTGAGTCAAGCTGTTCTGCAGCTCATTATCTGCAAAACTTGCAAGAAACGGGAAATGGAGCAATACTCTTTGATAATATGCTGATTACATATTATACCAAGCCAAAGGAGTTGTTGATTTGACGAGTAATGGAGATTAAATGCTCAAACAATGAGTCGTGAGCTCTTTCCACCTTCATTTCTGACCCTTGACCTGTGAATGATGGCTGCAAGGACAATTGTGATCTATAAAAAGGGGGTCTCTGCCTCTATTCAGTGTCATTCTACAGCATGTCAGTTTAGGGGACTTTGGCCCCAGCTGGAGTAATACAGGTCGTCTCCATTGACCATTGCTGAACCCTCAGAGACGTCTTGAAGAATCCAGGTTGGGACAAACAGGTGACCTGGCCCCAGACCTCACTGCTCTCGGCTAGTTTCCTAAGCCTGTTATTACCTCCTCCCTTTGGGGGCCCGCCAATAGCGGGGTGCAACTGGTGGGGGTAGTCGACCCTGGAAGACCCGAAATCGCAACTATTCTATCCCAGGCGGGCCAGCGGAAGGGTGACGACTCTGTAATTTGCACCATCTTGGGTACTTGCTGTTCTACCTGTTTATTGTCCGCTTTGTGGTTTAATAAAGTATTGCCACACTGTTTTACCCACACCCTGCATTGTCTGAGTAGTGTTACGCCCACAGAAGACTCTGTGTCTTCACACATGATCAGACACATCCTGTTACATTTAGAAAAGAGTGACTGTGAAAGTCACAAAACCTATTTTTACACGGCTTTCAGACGGCCCTTACTATTGCTAGAGGGCCAGCAGTCGTCTCTCACTCTTGTAAGAGAGCCATCAGCCGGCTATGATTTGCTGTTCCCATTATTAAGGAGTCGGTCTCCTATAGTGGTAATGCCCATGCAGTGACTGCAAGGGCTGCCAAAAATTAGGATGCACTGCAATACCCCTTTGAAGAGACGTCGAGGAGGTCCTCATTAAAAAATTGAAAATAAAAAGGAAAATAGGGGTAAGGAGAGTCAGCTCACTGGTAAGTCATTGCACGGAACCACCCTGGTACGGGTCGAGCACAGAAAAGAAGATTTATCCAGCGATGATATTGTTAAAAAAAATTAATTTCTCTTTATTGAGTAAAATTTAAAAGATAATCCAGTGGATACAGTCAAAAGCAACTACCATGCACCCTCCATGGAGACCCAGATCGACGCATTTTGACTCGTTAGGTTTTAGTCATGATCATGACTAATCATGATCATGACGTCAAAACGCGTCGATCTGGATCGCTATGGAGGGTGCATGGCAGTTGCTTTTGACTGTATCCACTTGATTATCTTTTTCAATTTTACTCAGTAAATGAATTTTTATTAACAATATCGCTGGATAAATCTTCTTCATTAAAAAATTGTTACAATTGTTAAGGAGTGTGTCAGGGATTCACGTGATCCCGATTACTCACAGAGACCCCCCACTGTGATCTCTTGAGCAAACAGCTTTCTGCTGCCCCCTACCATCCAGACAATTGCATGATTGGCCGTCGATCAATATAGGAGGCTGGAGGCTTTTCTCACTAAGTAATTATCAGCAAGCTAGTAGTGAGCGTACAGCATACACACCACCTTCCAACACATGGAATATATGTGTATGCCCTCGTACTATCACTGATAGCCTTGCGATAACCCACTTAATATTATTTGCTGCCACCGATCAATTTTAAAATATAATACAGGCCTGATCGGACTCCTGCTTTCTGGTTGCGTATATGGCTTTGGGGGAAGAACGATTACAGGACAAAATAAATAGACTATTCAATTTTATATTTAATCCGAAAGGGAGGTAGTGTTTATGAAAAATATACAAAAGGTTTTACAAAGGGAGACATTACAATGCAGAATATACAGTTACAGAAATAAAATGGGGTTAAAGAAGAACTTATTATACAGATCGCAGAGACGATTCAGTTTAGCTGGAGGGGAGGCGCTCCAATTGATTTGACCGTTATCGAACGGGACCCATTGTTTATAGAATATATATCTCCCGGCAATGAGTCTCTGACCCATGTTCGGCTGGGTCTTTTATGCCGAAGGGGGGACCTGCCCACACCCCCTCTGTGATAGCATCACATGGACTTGGCCCCAGCCTTCATATTTTTATTAAAATCTCTAACTTCTGGGTTAACTTATCGCTGGTTGATCGCAGAAGCTTCCAAGTGACGCCATATTCTTTATTACGAATTTACCTTTCCTTAGAGATGAGACTGCAAGACTGCAAACTTCTGTTGAGCAAATGGAGATGCCCCGGGGGTGAGAGAGAATTCTTTTGAAGCTAGGACTACATCCTTCTCACCTTACACCAGGTGTATATTTATCACAGGCCGGTGGCACTAGAAAATACACACTTATGTTAATAGGGTTAGTAGTAGAGATGAGCGGTGTTCGACTAGAACTGTTCGCCAATCTCAAATTCGAGCTGTTTTGGGCGATGTTCGAGTTGTTCGACGAACCCGAACGATTTGCAAAAAATTCGGCTGTTCGAGGTTATGTTCGATAACTGTTCGTGCACCAAAAGCGTGTCCTGCATGTCTGGCGCTATTTAGAGCACCAATCATGCAGGGATTGTCTGCCACTCACTGTAATGTCACAGCCATGGTGGTTGTGGCATTACAGTGATTGCCCAAATCGATGGGAACAGTGCCAACAGTGAAACATGAAAAGCCGGCAATTCAGCAGCGGCATACACCTGTACCCGACAATTTAGAACCGAAAGAATAGAGCTTCACACATAGATTAGATAGATATAAACATGTCAGCCACATATATACGAAGTACAGTGAAAGTGCTGCTTACTGTACTTGTCATTTAGCGTAAAGGATTTATCAAAAAAAATATTAGTGTTTTCATGCACCGTCTCTTTAAAAAAGCCGGCCGGCAATTCAGCAGCGGTACCCGACAATTTATAACAGACAGAATAGAGCTTCACACATAGATTAGATAGATAGAAACATGTCAGCCACATATATACGAAGTACAGTGACAGTGTTGCTTACTGTACTTGTCATTTAGCGTAAAGGATTTATCAAAAAAAATAATAGTGTTTTCATGCACCGTCTCTTTAAAAAAGCCGGCCGGCAATTCAGCAGCGGTACCCGACAATTTATAACAGACAGAATAGAGCTTCACACATAGATTAGATAGATAGAAACATGTCAGTCACATATATATGAAGTACAGTGATAGTGTTGGTTACTGTACTTGTCATTTAGTATTAAAATAAAGGATTTATTATTAAAAAAATTGGCGTGGGGTTCCCCTTAATTTTAGGCTCTAGCGGAGGTTAAGCAGACGGCTGGGGCAGATGTTTGAAGCCTGGGAAGGGGGTAATACCCACGGAGCTTCCCAGGCTACTAATATGAGCCCCCAGCTGAATACATAGCCTTTACTAGCTATTAAAATGGGGGACACCCCAAAAAAAATGACGTGGGGTCCCCCCTAATTTAATAGCTAGCAAAGGCTAGGCAGACAGCTGGGGGCTGATATTAATAGCCCAGGAAGGGAGCCATGAATATTGGCCCCCTCCCAGGCTAGAAACACCAGCCGTCAGCCGCCCCAGAAATGGCGCATTCATAGGATGCGCCAATTCTGGCACTTAGCCTCGCTCTTCCACGCTGCCCTGGTGCGGTGGCAGGGGGTAATAGGGTTGGGGTTGATGTCAGCTTATAATGCCAGCTGACATCAAGCCCAGGTTAGTAATGGAGAGGCGTCTATAAGACACCCCCATTACTAACCCCATAGTCAAAGTTAAAAAAAACACAAACACCCAGAATAAAGTCCTTTAATTGAAATAAAGACACAATCCTTTATTGTTCTAAATTAAACCATACTTACCGTCACGCCCATTCCAGCTGAAGCCAACGATCTCCTGCAATAAAAGAAAAATAATAAAGCAACCTCATCCTTACCTTTCCATGGTTCCCACGACAGCTTCAGCTCTGCTACATCGAGATGACAGGCTGGACCGCAGCAGAACGCTGCCATCCAGCCTCTCATCCCGCAGACACTGAGAAGCGCAGGCTTGCTTGCGCTGCTCAGCGTCTCTCTGTGACGACATCCAGATGAGCCGAGTTCATGTCCAATGAACTCGGCTCACCTCATGCACGTCACTGACAGCGTGGGAAAATTCTCACGCTGAAGCGGTGAGTGCAGGAGAATTCTCCCACGCTGTCAGTGACGTGCATAAGGTGAGCTCATGTCCAATGAACTCAGCTCACCTCCTGCACGTCACTGACAGCGTGGGAGAATTCTCCTGCACTCAGCGCTTCAGCGTGAGAATTCTCCCACGCTGAAGCGCTGAGTGCAGGAGAATTTTCCCACGCTGTCAGTGACGTGCATAAGGTGAGCTCATGTCCAATGAACTCAGCTCACCTCCTGCACGTCACTGACAGCGTGGGAGAATTCTCCTGCACTCAGCGCTTCAGTGTGAGAATTCTCCCACGCTGAAGCGCTGAGTGCAGGAGAATTTTCCCACGCTGTCAGTGACGTGCATGAGGTGAGCCGAGTTCATTGGACATTAACTCGGCTCATCTGGATGCCCTCACAGAGAGACACTGTGGAGCGCAAGCAAGCCTGCGCTTCTCAGTGTCTGCGGGATGAGAGGCTGGATGGCAGCGTTCTGCTGCGGTCCAGCCTGTCATCTCGATGTAGCAGAGCTGAAGCTGTCATGGGAACCATGGAAAGGTAAGGATGATGTTGCTTTATTATTTTTCTTTTATTTCAGGAGATCGTTGGCTTCAGCTGGAATGGGCGTGATGGTAAGTATGGTTTAATTTAGAACAATAAAGAATTGTGTGTTTATTTCAATTAAAGGACTTTTTTCTGGGTGTTGTGTTTTTTTTAAATACTTTACTAGAAATTCAAAGTGGTCATGTCTAATATTGGCGTGACCCCATGAATTTCGGGCTTAGGGCCAGCTGATAATGCCAAGCTGGCCCTAACCCCTTTATTACCCAGTGAGCCACCGCATCAGGGCCCTGGATGAGTTGGGTACAGCGCCAGAAGATAGCGCTTCTATGAACGCGCCATTTTCCGGGGTGGCTGCGGACTGCAATTTGCAGCGGGGGTGGCCCAGAAAGCTTGGGCCTCCCTGCGCTGCGGATTCCAGCCCCCAGCTGCCTAGTTGTACCTGGCTGGACACAAAAACAGGGCGAAGCCCCACGTCAATTTTCTTTAAATTATTTCATGAAATAATTAAGAAAAAAAGGGCTTCCCTATATTGTTGTGTCCGGCCAGGTACAAATAGGCAGCTGGTGGTTGGGGGCAGCCCGTTCCTGCCTGCTGTACCTGGCTGGACACAAATATAGTGCGAAGCCCCACGTCAATTTTTTTTAAATTATTTCATGAATTTCCTGAAATAATTTAAAAAAATTGAAGTGGGGCTTCGCACTATATTTGTGTCCAGCCAGGTACAGCAGGCAGGAACGGGCTGCCCCCATCCACCAGCTGCCTATTTGTACCTGGCCGGACACAACATTATAGGGAAGCCCTTTTTTTCTTATTTCATGAATTTCATGAAATAATTAAAAAAAATTGAAGTGGGGCTTCGCACTATATTTGTATCCAGCCAGGTACAGCAGGCAGGAACGGGCTGCCCCCAACCACCAGCTGCCTATTTGTACCTGGCCGGACACAACAATATAGGGAAGGCCTTTTTTTCTTAATTATTTCATGAATTTCATGAAATAATTAAAAAAAAAGTACGTGGGGCTTCGCCCTATTTTTGTGTCCAGCCAGGTACAACTAGGCAGCTGGGGGCTGGAATCTGCAGCGCAGGGAGGCCCAAGCTTTCTGGGCCCCCCCCCGCTACAAATTGCAGTCCGCAGCCACCCCGGAAAATGGCGCGTTCATAGAAGCGCCATCTTCTGGCGCTGTACCCAACTCATCCAGGGCCCTGGTGCGGTGGCTCACTGGGTAATAAAGGGGTTAGGGCCAGCTTGGTATTATCAGCTGGCCCCAAGCCCAAAATTCATGGGGTCACGCCAGTATTAGACATGACCGCCATGAATTTCTAGTAAAGTATTTAAAAAAAACACAACACCCAGAATAAAGTCCTTTAATTGAAATAAAGACACAATTCTTTATTGTTCTAAATTAAACCATACTTACCATCACACCCATTCCAGCTGAAGCCAACGATCTCCTGCAATAAAAGAAAAATAATAAACCAACCTCATCCTTACCTTTCCATGGTTCCCACGACAGCTTCAGCTCTGCTACATCGAGATGACTGGCTGGACCGCAGCAGAACGCTGCCATCCAGTCTGTCATCCCGCAGACACTGAGAAGCGCAGGCATGCTTGCGCTCCTCACTGTCTCGCTGTGACGGCATCCAGATGAGCCGAGGTCATGTCCAATGAACTCGGCTCACCTCATGCACGTCACTGACAGCGTGGGAAAATTCTCACGCTGAAGTGCTGAGTGCAGGAGAATTCTCCCACGCTGTCAGTGATGTGCATGAGGTGAGCTCATGTCCAATGAACTCAGCTCACCTCCTGCACGTCGCTGACAGCGTGGGAAAATTCTCCTGCAATCAGCGCTTCAGCGTGAGAATTTTCCCACGCTGTCAGTGACGTGCATGAGGTGAGCCGAGTTCATTGGACATGAACTCGGCTCATCTGGATGTCGTCACAGAGAGACGCTGAGCAGCGCAAGCAAGCCTGCGCTTCTCAGTGTCTGCGGGATGACAGGCAGGATGGCAGCGTTCTGCTGCGGTCCAGCCTGTCATCTCGATGTAGCAGAGCTGAAGCTGTCGTGGGAACCATGGAAAGGTAAGGATGAGGTTGCTTTATTATTTTTCTTTTATTGCAGGAGATCGTTGGCTTCAGCTGGAATGGGCGTGATGGTAAGTATGGTTTAATTTAGAACAATAAAGGATTGTGTCTTTATTTCAATTAAAGGACTTTATTCTGGGTGTTTGTGTTTTTTTTAACTTTGACTATGGGGTTAGTAATGGGGGTGTCTTATAGACGCCTCTCCATTACTAACCTGGGCTTGATGTCAGCTGGCATTATAAGCTGACATCAACCCCAACCCTATTACCCCCTGCCACCGCACCAGGGCAGCGTGGAAGAGCGAGGCTAAGTGCCAGAATTGGCGCATCCTATGAATGCGCCATTTCTGGGGCGGCTGACGGCTGGTGTTTCTAGCCTGGGAGGGGGCCAATATTCATGGCTCCCTTCCTGGGCTATTAATATCAGCCCCCAGCTGTCTGCCTAGCCTTTGCTAGCTATTAAATTAGGGGGGACCCCACGTCATTTTTTTTGGGGGGTCCCCCATTTTAATAGCTAGTAAAGGCTATGTATTCAGCTGGGGGCTGATATTAGTAGCCTGGGAAGCTCCGTGGGTATTACCCCCTTCCCAGGCTTCAAACATCTGCCCCAGCCGTCTGCTTAACCTCCGCTAGAGCCTAAAATTAAGGGGAACCCCACGCCAATTTTTTTAATAATAAATCCTTTATTTTAATACTAAATGACAAGTACAGTAACCAACACTATCACTGTACTTCATATATATGTGACTGACATGTTTCTATCTATCTAATCTATGTGTGATGCTCTATCTTTCTGTTCTAAATTGTCGGGTACCGCTGCTGAATTGCCGGCCGGCTTTTTTAAAGAGACAGTGCATGAAAACACTATTATTTTTTTAAATAAATCCTTTACACTAAATGACAAGTACAGTAAGCAACACTATCACTGTACTTATTATATATGTGACTGACATGTTTCTATCTATCTAATCTATGTGTGAAGCTCTATTCTTTCTGTTCTAAATTGTCGGGTACAGATGCTGAATTGCCGGCCGGCTTTTTTAAAGAGACAGTGCATGAAAACACTAATATTTTTTTTAATAAATCCTTTACACTAAATGACAAGTACAGTAAGCAACACTATCACTGTACTTATTATATATGTGACTGACATGTTTCTATCTATCTAATCTATGTGTGATGCTCTATTCCTTCTTGTCTAAATTGTCGGGTACCGGTGTATGCCGCTGCTGAATTTGCCGGCCGGCTTTTTTAAAGAGAGTGTCTTCTGAGCAGTTTGTCAGCTTTTGGACACCTTTGCAGGTGTTTTCTATGTGTTTCTATGTGTTTTTGTTTGCCTGCCATTGGTTTTAACGGTGTTCGACGGTGTTCTAAGGTGTTCGACGAACAGTTCGACGAACAGTTCCTCGAACATCCCGGTGTTCGACGAACCGAACCGAACCCGAACACTACGGGGGTGGCTCAACACTAGTTAGTAGATCCCTTTGTACTAGCATTTTCCTATTAGCCACTTCTCTGTGTATGTTAATTTGCATGGAGACAGCTCTGTAGATTGCCAGCTTTTGTACTCTGACAGATGGTTGATAAGGGAGGTGGGAAGAGCGGTTTGGGAGAAATTCTTAATATTTCTATGACAGAGTGGGTCTCCTGTACTGGTAATACCCATGCACTAAGTTCATGGCTGAAAAACATTTACCCCTGGGGGGTGTACATGAACATACTATATAACGTACAAAATGTTAGAGGTAGCCCTCTAAAAAGAATTTGTAGAGGCATCATAAACACTCTTAAAAAAATTATGTGGGTGTTGCATCACGGTCACCCTGGTGAAATGGTGGATGAGAATGAGGAGAAGGAAAAGGAGGAGAACAACAGAAAATAGACAAAATCAGGAAACGTATACCCAAGTCTGGGTTTGAAGAGGTGCATGTGAATAGACCCCCCCCCAAAAAAAGCCACTGGATTTGACTTTATGTCCCGCTGCTATAATCCGGTGGTGTTGAGGAGTCTGGCCCAATCCAGCCCTTGTTCATTTTGATGAGAGTCAAGCCAATCAGCATTTTCAGTTGACAGGTGGATGCGCCTATCAGTTATAATGCCCCCGACGGCACTAAAAACCCACTCTGGCAAAACGCTAACGGCAGGGCAGGCCACGACCTCTAAGGTGTAGAGAGTCAGTTCATGCCACATGTCAAGCTTGGATACCCAATAGTTTTAAGGCACAGAGGAATCACGGAGGACGTTGTAATGACAGCAAGGTACTCCAGCATCTTCCAAAACTTTTCCCTCCTTGTCAGAGTACTCTGCGCATCAGGGCCTGGGCACTGAGAGGGTCTGAGAAAACTGTCCCACACCTTTGACAGTGTTCCCCTGTCTCTGCTGCATCGTATTTGTGTCTCCCTCGCCTGTACTCCTTGGTTGTCCAAGGAATTCTGACCTCTGCCACCAGCGTTTTCAGATGGGAATTTTTTAATAATTCCTCAACAAGGGCCTTCTGGAACTGCAACATTTTATTAGACCTCTCCGTCATGGGAAGAAGATATAGAAAGTTTTCCTTGTAGGGTGGGCCTAGAAGTGTGACCGACCAGTAATTACTGTCGACCAAAATGTGCACAACGCGAGGGTCATGGGATAGGCAGCTGAACATAAAGTCAGCCATGTGTGCTAAACTGCCAACAGTCAAGTATTCCCTGTCCTGACTAAAAGGACCTCTGTCCATGCTCTCCTCCTCCTGGTCCTCCTCCTCATCCTCTCTCTCCTCAGGCCATCCATGCTGAACAGACAGTATGGCTGTTGTGAGGGTAGTAGCATCTGTAGCATAGGAAAACAGCTCCCGTTCCTCCTCCTCCTCCTCATTATCACCCAATCCGAGTTGAGATGAGGCTGGGCTATGTGGAAGCATCCTATATGGTTCCTTGCTCCATCTCATCGTGCTCCGCCTGCAATGCCTCCTTTTTAATTGTGAGCAGCAAACGTTTCAGTGGACAAAGAAGCGGGATGGTGATGCTAATTATGGCATCATCACTGCTCACCATTTTGATGGGGTCCTCAAGGTTTTGGAGGATGGCACAGATGTCAGACATCCATGCCCACTCATCAGCTCTTATGTGGCTGACCTGAATACTGATGGGCCTGTTGAAGCTGGTACTCAACAACTGCCCTGTGCTGCTCACAAATTCTTCCCAACATATGCAACGTTGAGTTCCAACGCGTGGTGACATTGCACAGCAGTCAGTGAGCTGGAAGCTGCAAGCGCTGCTGAAGCAAGGTAAGGGTGGCGGAAGCTGTAGTTGACTTTTGGAAATGGGCACACATGGGGCTTACTTTCACAAGCAGATCCGGGTAGGTTTGAAAAACTGCTGAACCACTAGTTTGAGCACATGGGCCAGGTATGGTACATGTGCAAGCTCGTCTAGCTTCAGAGCCGCCACCAGGTACCAGCCATTGTCACATACGACCATGCCTGGCTGTAGGTTCAGCGGTGACAGCCACAGATCTGCCTGCTCTGTTACAGCTGTCAACAAATCTTCAGTGGTGTGCGGTTTGTCCCCTAAGCATATTAGCTTCAGCACAGCCTGTTGCTGCTTGGTCGAGGCAGTGCTGCAGTGCTTCCAGCTTCCAACTGATGTGGTCATTTCGGAGATGGAGGTTGAAGAGGAGGAGGAGGTGGAGACAACCCTGATTGATCCAGGACCCGCAATCCTTGGCGTCAGGAGGACGTGTTTTTTCCCAAGATCTGACTGAGTCCCGGCTTCCACTATATTAACCCAGTGTGCTGACTTAACTATTAACTTGGTCACACTAAATAAATTCATGCCGGTTGCATGGATTTATATAGTGTGATCAAGTTGTAAAGCACTTTTCCGAGTGATGCTAAAAACGCTTGGAAAAGCGCTTGATAACCCGCATGCAGAAATGCATGCAAAAAGACTTGACAAACGCTTCTACCTGGCAGGAAAAATACATGTAAAATCCGCATGCATTTTTCCTGCCAGGGAGATGCAGAAAAAATCTGCAGCATTTCTGCATCATAAGCACTTAGCCTAAGGGTGAAGGCTAGGGCAAGCCCAGGGCTCTGGAATACGAAGTAACTTGTACCAAGCCTGTTTGTGGTAGCCATTTTAGAGCTGCCAGACAATCACTAACAGAGCCCCATTATAATGATGCCCCCATTGTGCCTTCTTATCATAATGTCCCCATTGTGCCTCCTTATTGTAATGTTCCCCATTGTGCCTCCTTATCATAATGCCCCTATTGTGCCTTATTATAATGCCCATCATTAACCCTACTTATTATAACGCAGAAAATACTATTACCTAGTTAAGAGAAAGCAGCAATGTTTGCACAAAAAGTTTTATTTTAAATCAATGCACCCTGCAATCCCCCCCCCCCCCAAAAAAAAAATGAATGCTCTTACTTCTTTGCTTGCATTTGTTGTATTTCAGAGCTGTGTCCTTTATGCATTTCATTTGGCTGTCTATACCAACACTTTGAATTTGCTATCTGCTTCTTCCCAATCTAAGGTAATTTCTTTCCTACAAGGTCATCTATTTTTCAGGCGATGCACCCCTACAAAAAAAACTACATAGCTTTCTACCTTTATCACACAAGGATGGTTGAATTAATTCAATTCAGTTTAACAGAATAGAAGGATACTGTACATTTCACTACTAAGGCACTTTAACTTGGTAAATTTCCAAGCTAATGACTCCTGTTCTTTCACTGCTTGATCTGCTTTAGGGGATTTAAATATTACTTTGTCTCATATTGTGCTACTTCAACATAACTTCCATATAAAAAAAGAATTTAATCCATGAGATGTAAATTTTAAATTAGATTTTTAGAAAAAACTATACATGATATGGCATTTGGCCAGTACTCCTGCTATACAGTAAACGGTAGCAGTGTACACACATTGCATCAGGAGCGAACACAGACAGAAAAGGGCCCCTGAGCAAGAACAAAATTTGGGCTTTATGCAGTCCAATAACTCATCATAATGCACAATTCTGTAGGTGGGTGGAAGGGTTGAAAAATACGTTGTGGCAACTGGGGAGTTACTTGATATCATTTGCTGTTTATTTATATGTGTGATAAAGAATGTTATATTTTATTCCTTTGACCGGTTTGTGTTTCGGTTCTCCTAGAGGTTTTATCCTCAAGGCCGTATCTGGGAAGGCGCGAGGTCTGTCCACTAGGGGGACCATATAGAGCAAACGAATATAGTTTTGCACTACACAGGTTCGTATATAGTTAAAAGTTAGAGATTAGCCCACCAGTTGGGAGGAGTTAGAGCAGTTAATAGGAAAAGCACTTCCTAGTTTTAGTCAGAATTAGAGTCAAGGAGTTGAGTCTAGTCAATAGAGTGAAGGAGAGTGGAGTTCAGAGGAAGGCTAGACACTACAGTGTTAACAGGTTCTAAGAAAGTGGATGCAGCAGAGTTGGAGGGGTGCTGTTAGCACAAGTCTCCTAACAGCATAAGGGCATATCTAGAGGGCATATTGTCTGGATGCCAAGACAGTCTTGGGCCTAAGGCCCAGAAGAGGTATTGAGTGTCATATCTCTGTCTCCCCTGTGAGGAAGATGTCGGCTGAGTCGCAGCGGAAGGGAAGAATGGTGGGTCTCTGGAAAGCTGTTAAGTCCAATAGGAAGTCCCAAGCGTCAGCAAAAGAAGTTGGGCTAGGAACAGGTCAGGCAGGATGGAAGCAAGGACTGATTGTACTAAGGGAACATCACCAAAAAGAGACTCTATCTTAATCTGTATGCTGCAGCCATGTGTAACCGAATTGCACAGTAAAGCTGAACCTGTTATACCGGACCCAAGGTCTCCTGTCTTGTCTGTAGCCAGATCCGGTCTCATGGATGGGGAGGGTACAAGGACTACCAAACTAAAAGTGAGTAAAGAATGAGCTCCACAGCACCTCACACACAAGACAGACTCCTGTTTAGAAGAGGGGTTGCAGGTCAAAGAGACCTCAGTTTTGACCCACAGTAAACCGGCCCTCTGCCCTCCTTCAATTCCACCTGTTTTAGAGGCAACAGTGGGTCCCTTACCTCATCGACCCATGTGCCGCTGTACAGGTTGCACCAATGATATATCTGTCCTTGCATTGCATAAAATATAAATACGTAACGAAGCATAAATTACAAGGCATTGGATATGAATGCAAAGGTAACAAGGAACCTTTTTGTTCTGGAAATAATTTTACAATTAAGAGGAGTTTTACTTAAGGGGAATCTGTCATCAAGTTTTTGTTTCTCCATCTGGATGCAGCATAATGTATGGGCAGAAACCCTAATTCCAGTGAGGTGCCACTTTCTGGGCTGCATTTTGTAGTTTTGATAAATCACTGTTTTCTCTGCTACATATCTAGCAGTTCTCTGAATGCTGAGGGCTGTATAACCCCACCCTCACCACTGATTGACAGCTTTCTGTGTACACTGTACATTGACAGAATGCTACTAATCAATGGTGGGAACGGGGTTCCACAGAGCAGGAGTACTACATGGCATGAAACAACTAGTCCTCTAGTGATAATCTGCTACTGATAAAGCATTGTTTTTAATGAAAAAGCAAAACACAGCCAAGTAAGTGACACATCACTGCATTCAGGCACTCTGCCTTTACATTATGCTGCTCTCAGATTGCACTGCAAAAATCTGCTAACAGATTCCCTTTATCTGCAAAACCAATCAATTATTTGTGTTTACAAAGTATAGTGGAAGTTAAAAGTACTAAGCAGCAAGAGATAATATAAAACTACGAAGACTGGTAAAAAGTAGTAAGCTAGTAGCCAATTATTAGGCTATGGAACAAATCGGGGAAAAGAATAAGGACAAAAAACAAAAATTAATAAAAAAAAAACAGAATGGAACACAGGCTATCTTGGGTCAGGCTACCACTCTGCCAACAGTGTAGCAGCAGTCACCTTCTTTCCCAGTAGTCACAACAATGCCCCTCTTCTCCAGTAACTACATAACTAGAGATGAGCGTTGTTCTACTCGAACTGTTCGCCAATCTCAAATTCGAGCTGTTTTGGGCGGTGTTCGAGCCGTTCGGCGAACACGAACAATTTGATAAAAATTCGGCTGTTCGAGGTTATGTTCGATAACTGTTCGTGCACCAAAATCATAACTGGATTTTTTCTCAGTAATGATGAAAATTAATGTTAATACGCAGTTTGAGTGTACAGCGGGGTGGGGGGAGGGGCAGGGGATGGATCTCTGCAGGAACAATGAAGATCTCCATTTTTTTTTCTCTTTCCCGCATTTGCAGTGGGGAGGTGCAATCTGTCAGCCTATCAGCAGCGCACACACGGAGCGAAGTGCTTTTTTTCACACAAGCAAGGGCATGTGTCATTGGCAGTGTATGTCACATGTCCTTGCCCTATAAGACCAAGCCATTTTCCCCGTCGCCACCATTTTCTCACTGCTGCAGCTGCGTGTTAGACGGCACCGCTGTTGCTGTGTGCGCTATACCTTGTTAATTTCAAGCCAATTTTCGCACAAATATACAGATAGCTTGGGAGTAGGGAATAGTTGTGATTGCAGTCCTTTTAAGGACTAGGTTACAGCATTTCCTATCAGTTTTTGCCAGGCAGGTCTGTGCCAGTGCTGTGCAAGTTTTTTTCACAGCATTTGGCTGAATCTAGCAAAGCTAATCCTTTTTGGCCTATTGCAGAGTGTGTTAGTCAGTGGAGTAGCCTATCTGTGCTGCAAGATATACCACCTGTGTATAGAATACCAATTTTTTTACTGCACCTAGTGAAGTAAAATCTTTTGGGCATAGCATCATTCTATTAGTCCATCTATACTGACCTCCATCAGGTTGCAAATTAAAACTAATTTTTATCTGCATCTACAGTACCTCTGAAAAAATATTTGGGCTTCTAGCTGTGTGTGGGACTTGTTGTATTAGTCCATCTATACTGACCTCCATCAGGTTGCAAACTGAATATATTTTTTTCTGCATCTACCTCTGAAAAAATATTTGGGCTTCTAGCTGTGTGTGGGTCTTGTTCTATTAATCCATCTATACTGACCTCCATCAGGTTGCAAACTGAATATAATTTTTTTCTGCATCTAGCTCTGAAAAAACATTTGGCCTTCTAGCAGTGTGTCGGACTTTCTCTATTAGTCCATCTATACTGACCTCCATCAGGTTGCAAATTAAAAATAATATGTATCTGCTTCTACAGTACCTCTGAAAAAATATTTGGGCTTCTAGCTGTGTGTGGGACTTGTTGTATTAGTCCATCTATACTGACCCCCATCAGGTTGCAAATTAAAAATAATTTTTATCTGCATCTACAGTACCTCTGAAAAAATATTTGGGCTTCTAGCTGTGTGTGGGACTTGTTGTATTCGTCCATCTATACTGACCTCCATCAGGTTGCAAATTAAAAATAATTTTTATCTGCATCTACAGTACCTCTGAAAAAATATTTGGGCTTCTAGCTGTGTGTGGGACTTGTTGTATTAGTCCATCTATACTGACCTCCATCAGGTTGCAAATTAAAAATAATTTTTATCTGCATCTACAGTACCTCTGAAAAAATATTTGGGCTTCTAGCTGTGTGTGGGACTTGTTGTATTAATCCATCTATACTGACCTCCATCAGGTTGCAAACTGAATATATTTTTTTCTGCATCTACCTTTGAAAAAATATTTGGGCTTCTAGCTGTGTGTGGGACTTGTTGTATTAGTCCATCTATACTGACCTCCATCAGGTTGCAAATTAAAAATAATTTGTATCTGCATCTACAGTACCTCTGAAAAAATATTTGGGCTTCTAGCTGTGTGTGGGACTTGTTGTATTAGTCCATCTATACTGACCTCCATCAGGTTGCAAACTGAATATATTTTTTTCTGCATCTACCTCTGAAAAAATATTGGGCTTCTAGCTGTGTGTGGGTCTTGTTCTATTAATCCATCTATACTGACCTCCATCAGGTTGCAAACTGAATATAATTTTTTTCTGCATCTAGCTCTGAAAAAATATTTGGCCTTCTAGCAGTGTGTCGGACTTTCTCTATTAGTCCATCTATGCTGACCTCCATCAGGTTGCAAATTAAAAATAATTTTTATCTGCATCTACAGTACCTCTGAAAAAATATTTGGGCTTCTAGCTGTGTGTGGGACTTGTTGTATTAGTCCATCTATACTGACCTCCATCAGGTTGCAAATTAAAAATAATTTGTATCTGCATCTACAGTACCTCTGAAAAAATATTTGGGCTTCTAGCTGTGTGGGACTTGTTGTATTAGTCCATCTATACTGACCTCCATCAGGTTGCAAACTGAATATATTTTTTTCTGCATCTACCTCTGAAAAAATATTTGGGCTTCTAGCTGTGTGTGGGACTTGTTGTATTAGTCCATCTATACTGACCTCCATCAGGTTGCAAACTGAATATATTTTTTTCTGCATCTACCTCTGAAAAAATATTTGGGCTTCTAGCTGTGTGTGGGACTTGTTGTATTAGTCCATCTATACTGACCTCCATCAGGTTGCAAATTAAAAATAATTTTTATCTGCATCTACAGTACCTCTGAAAAAATATTTGGGCTTCTAGCTGTGTGTGGGACTTGTTGTATTAATCCATCTATACTGACCTCCATCAGGTTGCAAACTGAATATATTTTTTTCTGCATCTACCTCTGAAAAAATATTGGGCTTCTAGCTGTGTGTGGGACTTGTTGTATTAGTCCATCTATACTGACCTCCATCAGGTTGCAAACTGAATATATTTTTTTCTGCATCTACCTCTGAAAAAATATTGGGCTTCTAGCTGTGTGTGGGTCTTGTTCTATTAATCCATCTATACAGACCTCCATCAGGTTGCAAACTGAATATAATATTTTTCTGCATCTACCTCTGAAAAAATATTTGGCCTTGTAGCAGTGTGTCGGACTTTCTCTATTAGTTCATCTATACTGACCTCCATCAGGTTGCAAATTAAAAATAATTTTTATCTGCATCTACAGTACCTCTGAAAAAATATTTGAGCTTCTAGCTGTGTGTGGGACTTGTTGTATTAGTCCATCTATACTGACCTCCATCAGGTTGCAAATTAAAAATAATTTTTATCTGCATCTACAGTACCTCTGAAAAAATATTTGGGCTTCTAGCTGTGTGTGGGACTTGTTGTATTAGTCCATCTATACTGACCTCCATCAGGTTGCAAACTGAATATATTTTTTTCTGCATCTACCTCTGAAAAAATATTGGGCTTCTAGCTGTGTGTGGGACTTGTTGTATTAGTCCATCTATACTGACCTCCATCAGGTTGCAAACTGAATATATTTTTTTCTGCATCTACCTCTGAAAAAATATTGGGCTTCTAGCTGTGTGTGGGTCTTGTTCTATTAATCCATCTATACAGACCTCCATCAGGTTGCAAACTGAATATAATTTTTTTCTGCATCTACCTCTGAAAAAATATTTGGCCTTGTAGCAGTGTGTCGGACTTTCTCTATTAGTCCATGTATACTGACCTCCATCAGGTTGCAAACTGAATATATTTTTTTCTGCATCTAACCCAGCCAATAGTTTTGGCCTAATACCACAGTTTGGCCACTCAGCTCTGCTCGGTTACCATCCATTGTTTTTTTGTGCAAACAACTCCAGAGTTGTGAATTAGTTAACCACCAAAATGAGTGGAAAAAGGCCTGCTGCTGGTGGAAAGGGGAATAGGCGTGTTGGGAAGGGGAAAAAAGGTTGTGTCCGTGGGGTAGGTGTTAAAGCAACAGTAACATCTGCAGAAGAAAGACCATCTTCCAGCCAAACTAAAATGTCTACTTCTTTTAGCGGACAATGTGATAAGATCCCTTTCTTACGGCCACGCCAATCACTACAAATTCCAGATGAGGCACAAAAACAGCAGGTGCTTCAACGGATATCAAGTGCTCCTTTAAGTGGGCTCTCCTCCACATCAACTTCAACATCACAAATACTCCAGTCCTCAAAGGTGTCACCCAAATCGCACTTGCTTCCTCACAGCTCCCAAATCTCCAGCTGCCCGTCTGAGTATGAGGTAGAACAGATGGTTGAGTCTGCAGAGCTGTTTACTCATACTATAGCCTGGGAATCAGAGGTCGACTCCAGCGCTTCTGTGAATCCAGACGAGGAAATGATCTGCATTGATGCCCAGAATCTTTATGAGTCGGATCCAGGACCAGACGCAGAAGGTTCTGACCATAATGTAGACCCTCATTCCCAAACTGTAACTCCTGTTGGTGGAGACAATGAGGAAGACGATGATAAGACTCAAATACCTGATTGGAGCGACAACTTTAGTTTTTTGTCAGGGCAGGAACAGGTTGGCTCTGAGGACGACGGGTGTGATAACACACAGGGTGATGATGATGAGGTTGGAGATCCCACTTACTGTCAACCCACAGTCAGCCAAGAGATGAGGTCAGCAGAGGAGGTGGAGGAAGATGCTAGTGACGACGAGGTCAGGTTGCGCCTTCCTGGACAGAGACGTAGTACTGGAAGCACGTCAACAACTGCATCCTCAAACACAACTCTGCCTCTCACCACAAGTCGTGGTGGCTCTTCAGGTCGCATGGGTGCTAAGCCTTGCATAGCCTGGGCATTTTTTCAGATCGATAAAGATGACCCAACTCGTGTTATCTGTAACATTTGTCAGCAAAAGCTAAGTAGAGGCCAAAAAATACATAGTTTGAGTACTTCATGCATGAACCGGCACATGGACATGAAGCATAAGTTGCAGTGGGAAGCTCAGTGTGCTACAATGCGGCCTAGCCGGCCGGGCCAACCACCGTCTGCCATATCTTGTGCATCCGCGGCCTCTTCATCCTCTGTGACTGGGGGGACAGCAGTCACACCTGTTTTGGGGCGCAGACCTGCCACCTCTTTACCCGCAACAGCCAGCGTGATTGGCAGGTCATCATTTTCTTTGGAGGTGGTAACAGCAGCTGGTGTTGAGCGCTGTCCGACATCGATAGCACCACCTTTGGATCAAGGCAACCTAACATGTCCGCCTGCATCTTCCTCACAGACCGGCAGTTTGCCGGGGACACCCTTATCAACCCCGTCTAAGCACAATAGCCAGCCCTCGGTCCCTCAGATGTGGACAAGTAAAAGACCATTTCCTCCTAGCCATGAGAAAGCTAAGAGGTTGAATTTCACCATCTGCAAGCTCTTGGCTACAGAAATGCTGCCTTTCCGCCTGGTGGACACAGAGGATTTTCGAGACCTTATGTCCGTCGCAGTGCCCCAGTACCAGATGCCCAGTCGGCACTACTTCTCAAAGAAAGGTGTGCCTGCGCTCCACCAGCATGTCGCACACAACATCACCGCTTCTTTGAGAAACTCTGTGTGTGACAGGGTGCATTTCACCACAGACACTTGGACGAGTAGGCATGGACAGGGGCGTTACATGTCGCTGACTGGGCACTGGGTAACTATGGTGACAGCAGGACAAGGGGCTGCTGTCCAAGTCTTGCCGTCCCCACGAGTTGTGCGTCAATCCTCTTTATGTCAAAGTTCCTCCACTGCTTCTGCCTCCTCAACCTCCTCTCGGTCTTCCACCTGCACCCAAAGCCTGTCTGGTCATGCCACAAGCTTTCTAACTGCGTAGAAGGGATCCTGCACACCTCCTTACTATGCTGGCAGTAGGGCTCAACGTCATCAGGCGGTTTTTACATTGAAATGTCTGGGAAATGTGAGTCACACAGCTGAGGAGTTGTGGTCAGCTCTGGAGAACCAATTTCATGAATGGTTGTCTCCACTGGACCTGAAACCAGGGAAGGCCGTGTGCGACAATGCTGCAAACCTGGGTGCGGCCCTTCGCCGGGGCAATGTCACACACGTGCCTTGTATGGCTCACGTGTTGAACCTGGTTGTCCAGCAATTTTTAGCCCACTATCCCAGACTAGATGGCCTTCTGCAGAGGGCACGGTCGCTGTGTGCTCACTTCCGCCGTTCGCATCCCACAGCTCAGCGACTTACATCTCTACAGAAGTCGTTGGGCCTGCCACTTCACCGGCTAAAATGCGATGTGCCTACCCGGTGGAATTCAACTCTGCACATGTTGCAGCAACTGTGGCAGCACCGACAAGCCCTGGTGCAATACGTTCTGACGTATAGCCTGGGCCAACGAGATTCAGAGGTGGGGCAAATCACGCTGGAGGAGTGGTCTCAGATCAGGGACCTATGCACCCTTCTGCACAGTTTTGAAATGGCGACGAAGATGTTTAGTGCTGACGATGCCATTTTCAGCATGACTATTCCGGTGATTTACATGCTGGAGCACATGTTAAACAGAATTCGGAGTCAGGTGGTGGCACAAGAGGAGGTGGAGGAAGTAGAGGAGGAGGAGTTGTAAGCGGAAGGGCTAACATCTGCAAGGTCCAGACGGTCGGCAGCACCAAGGCGGCAGGCATGTGAGGGTGGGGGAGATGGTTTTACCAGGGCGCATGGTAGCAGCCAAACTAGTGAGGAAGGTGCAGGAGCCCAGGAAGAAGTGGAGGACGAACTGATGGAAGACTCATCAGATGAGGGAGACCTTGATCACATTTCTGTTGTGCGAGGTTGGGGGGAGAGGACAGAGGAAGGAAGCATGATTGTTACCTCGCCACCAACACAACAGGGACTTGGTGCTCCTGGATGCGCAAGACACATGAGTGCCTTCTTGCTGCACTACCTGCAACATGACCCTCAAATTGTGAGAATTAGAAATAATCCTGACTACTGGGTTGCCACACTGTTAGATCCCCGGTACAAAAGTAAATTTGCAGAAATTATTCCTGCCATAGAAAGGGATGCACGCATGCAGGAGTATCAGCAGAGACTGTTGCAGAATCTTACATGTGCTTTTACACAAAATACCAGTGGTGCACGTAGTGAATCTCACAGTTCCAACTTGCCAACCGTGGGACCGTCAAGTGTTCAGCACTCAAACCGTAACAGAACCACAGTATCTGGTGGTAACATCAATTTTGCGGAATCATTTCACCACTTTTTTAGCCCATCCTTTGCAAGGCCACAGGAGACAAGAAGTCTGACACATAGTCAACGCCTAGAGACGATGGTACAGGAGTATCTCCAAGTAAACATTGAAGCCACGACTGTGTCACTGGACCCTTGCTCTTTTTGGGCTTCCAATCTGGATAAATGGCCGGAGCTAGCCACTTACGCCTTGGAGATCTTGTCATGCCCCGCAGCCAGCGTTCTGTCTGAACGTGTGTTCAGCGCTGCTGGTGGTGTGCTGACAGATAAGCGCACGCGGCTCTCCACTGATAATGTAGACAGACTCACGTTCATAAAGATGAACAAATCATGGATCCGAAACGAATTTTCTACCCCTGTGTCATCCTGTGGAGAGTAAAAGCTTGATGATTGTTTAAAATCACCCTACCAACCGTTTTAAGCTTTCAAATTACTAATCATGTTTATCTGTATCTTGACTGGAAAATAATTTGGGCTTTGTAGCAGTGTGCAGCACTGATCCTATTAGGCCATCTATAATAAGCTCCACCAGATTTAAAATTAAAAATAATTTTTAGCTGCATCTAGCCCGGAAAATAATTTTGGGGCTCCGAGATGCGCAAGACACATAAGTGCCTTCTTGCTGCACTACCTGCAGCATGACCCTCATATTGTCAGAATTCGAAGTAATCATGACTACTTGGTTGCCACACTCTTAGATCCCCCAAACTTTTCGATCAACCTTTTCATTTTAATAAAGACCAAAAAAATGGTCATTTTTGAAATTATAAGCATTAGCAGGTTGTTAGAAACTGAAATCAAACAGTTTTCAACTCAAAACTTTATTCTAGGTGATGTTACATTTTCACATAGGACCCCTTGTTCGAAAGGAGCTTCTGAATTCTCTCGTCCATTGAATTTGTCAGGTTTTGGATGGTTTCTGCTTCAATTGTTTTGCATGAGGACAGAATACCCTCCCAGAGCTGTTGCTTAGATGTGAACTGCCTCCCGCCATCATAGACACTCCTTTTAATGATGCTCCAAAGGTTCTGAATGGGGTAGAGGTCAGGGGAGCATGGGGGTCACACCATAAGTTTGTCCCCTTTTATGCCCATATCAGCCAGAGATGCAGATGTTTTATGTGCAGCATGAGATGGTGCATTATCATGCAGAAAAATGATCTTGCTGTGAAATACACGGTTCTTCTTCTTGAACCATGGCAGGAAGTGCTGTTTGAGAAAATCCACATACATTATGGAGTTCATCTTTAGCGCCTTCAGGGATCCTAAAGGGGCCGACAATCTCTCTCCCCATGATTCCAGCCCAAAACATTACTCCACCTCCTCCTTGTTGGCGCTGTAGCCGTGTTTGCGTGGGGTGTCCATCAACCAGCCATCCTCCACTCCATCCATCTGGACCATCGAGCGCTGCATGGCACTCATCCGTGAACAAAACAGTTTTGAAATCAGTCTTCATGTAATGTTTGGCCCACTGGAGCCGTTTCTGCTTGTGTGAAGTGGATAGAGGAGGTCGACAGGATGGCGTATGCACAGCTGCAAACCTCTGAAGGACCCTGCATCTTGTTGTTCGGGGGACGTTGGAGGCACAAGCAGCTTCAAAAACTTGTCTGCTGCTATGACAAGGCTTTTTTGCCGCTGCTCTTTCAACCTGACGTAATTGCCTGTAGGAAAGAGTCCTCAATTTGCCCTTGTCAGCACGCACACGTGTGTACTGTGAATCAGCTACATACTTCTTGATTGCCAAGACACTTCATCCTGATCATCGCACAATGTTGATTGTAGTCATGCCTTGACCTAAACACTCCACAATTTGTTGCTTCTCAGCAGCCGACACATCCTTTTTTCTTTCCCATTTTGGCAGAAAATGTAGGCTGCTGAATAATGTGAGAGAGCCTTCTTAAGTAGTCTTGCCTTTCATTGGACACACCTGCCAAACTAATTAGCACTGGTGTCTGCAATTGCTTACAGTGATATAAAGAGCCCTGACACACATCACCATCAATGAGTTTAACTGACAAACAAACAAATTCTTCCCTTATCACTCCTAAACACTTTTTGCATAATAATTTGGAACACAGTGTACATGTGCTTTTCCACAAAACACCAGTGGTTCACGTAGTGAATCTTACAGTTCTAACTTGCCAACCGTGGTCTGTATGGAGTTGTTCAATAAAGGGCCCAAAATTAAGATAACATATATGGGAGAGGTCTCTATGAATAGGAATTCCTAAGTATTTGATACCCTGTGAGGGCCAGGCAAAGGGAAAGTTGGACTGGATGGAATCCTATATGGATTTGGGGAGGGAGACATCGAGGGCCTCAGACTTCGCTGCATTGATTTTAAAATTTGACCATGTAACAAAGTGATCTATTTCAGCCATAACAGCATGGATGGATATATGTGATTGAGTGATATATACTAGGACATCATCAGCAAATAGAGAGCACTTGTACTCGGTGCCTCCCACCTCAATCCACCTAATATTGGGGTTATGGCGAATTGATGAGAGCAGGTGCTCCGTCACTAGGATGTATAAGAGAGGGGACAGAGAACATCCCTGCCTTGTCCCATTGGTGATTGTGAAAGGTGATGAAAATGTTCTGACGCGCCCCCTGGGCCTTGGGACACCCGGAGCCGGACCCTTTTTGGTGGATGCTGGTGGTTGTAGTCTCCGTGGCGGCAACCCGGTTCCGTGGCTCAAGGCGGTCAAACCAGTGGCGGAACTATTTATGTGGTTTTGATGTTTAAATGTTCGACTACGCCACCCGTGGATTGCGGTCAGAGTGAACCGCCACTCCAGGGCAGACCGCTGAGGCTGGTGTTGTGGGTGCAGCAGAGCGTAGCATAACTCCCCACGGGAGGAGTATAGCCTCAGGGCAGTGTATGCGGAGGATGGGGGTGATGGTGCAGAGCAGCAGCAGTAATGACACGGAGTCAGTGATGCAGTCCAGGGCCTTTACTCACAGTTCTTATTATCCAGACCACGTCTGCAGGTAACGGCTGCCCACGTCGTACTGTGCTCACCAGGTGAGGGGCTCAGACAACTCCCAGATAACTTTGGAGCGCTTCACAGGACCCCCTTTGTGTGTCCTTTGTCTGGCCTTTCTTACCAACCGTTCTGTCCGGCTGCCTCGGGCCTCCTCTTGGTAAACTTAGCGCCAGTTTCCCTGACCCTATGTGGTGCCTTCCTAGCGGGTGTAGCGAGGGGCTGCGCCACATAAAATGTCACAGCCTCCTGTTTCTAGCTGAGGGTCGTTTCCTGCCTCCACTAGTTTCGGGGACCGGTCTCCCCCTTTGGCCTGACCCCTCCACGCAGGTGGATTCTGGCGTGCGGTGGCGACTCGCCCGTCCGCACCCCTGAGATCCCTTCGTTTCTCGTTCCTGGAGCCTTCTCCGCTCCTCTTCCTTCCTTCTCCCTCTTCCAGGCCTGGGCCTCTGTTACTAGGCCCGCCTCCGGAGCAGAGCTCATGCAGAGCCCCTGCTCCCTGCCACTTCTGCTCAGACTTCTCTGCACTGAACTAAGATGGTGCCCACCTTTTATACTCCCTTCTCAATGCACCCAGGAACTGCTTCCTCCCTGCTCCTGCACTACAGGGTTCCCCTTCCTCAGTGTTCCCTCCCCCCACTCCAGCCAGGGACAGGGACTGTCGTGCCCATCTCAGGGGCATATTGGTCGCCCTGCCCCACGGCAATGTGGTGTAATGCATGCAGGTGTCGGGTCCTGATCCACACTACATCCTTACCTGAGAGTGAGATATCACACCTCTGGGTGAGGTGCAATACCTCTGTAGCAACCGAGCCCTCAGGGTGCTACAGTTCCATTTATCTTCAGCCTAGGTGACGTATTGCGATACAGGGCCGTGATTTTGGCTATAAAAGGGTCCCCTAGACCCCTACCCCAAGCTTTTTAAGAGAATCATATATGGCGTGCCAGGAGACTCTATGGAATGCTTTCTCAGCATCCAACGAGAGTATCTAATTACAAATTTTTAACTGCATCTAGCCCAGGAAATACTTTGTGCCTAGTAGCAGGGTCTGCTAGTCAGCGGATTATCCCGGCTGTTAAGCAAGCTACACCACCTGTAGTTTGGACACTTCATTTTTTCAAAGGAAATGCTTCGGGACCACGGGATACTAAGTGAAGAGCATCAGGAGGCACCCCAAGGCATAGGGGCTGGGACTGGCAGTAGGATGCCTTGCGGTGGACAGCCGAGCTCGATCCTTATAAAAGCTTTTTAACTGCAGCAGCTTTAGTGGACGCTACTGGAGCTGGAATTACGCGGCTGCTGGCATGAGACTTGCCCTCCAATAGATCCTTGTAAATGGATTTAAAGTGTATTCATTCAAATTAGAGAGACAATTTAAATTAAAAAGCTTAGAGCTGCCTCCACCACAGGGGGGCTCGCTCGACCCACCAGCGGACAGGCACCAGTATTGGGAGAGGGGGGCTGGCCATCAGGGTTCACCGCGGCTCTGGCACAAACCCGGCGACACGGAGGTGGCACGGGCAGGAGCGGACTGGCCGTGTCGGCTTCTCACTTTTTGGATTTTAGAAGGGCATGACATGCCTATATCTGTGTCTCCCCCTCCTTTTACTCCTCCACCTCTTTTATTTTCGCATGACTATATGTACTTGTCACTTTTCCATGTGTTAGTTATGTCTTCTGAGCAGTTTGTCAGCTTTTGGACACCTTTGAAGGTGTTTTCTATGTGTTTCTATGTGTTTTTGTTTGCCTGCCATTGGTTTTAACGGTGTTCGAAGGTGTTCGACGAACAGTTCGACGAACAGTTCGGCGAACACACGGGTGTTCGACGAACCGAACCGAACTCGAACACTACGGGGGTGGCTCAACACTATACATAACATAAAAATATTAGGCCTAAAGATGATGATATGGCATAAACTTAATATACTCTACAATACAAATGTCTAGAGGACAAACATTGCCAATCTTTTACCATCCAATAATTCTTAAAACTTCACTTTTATTAATTTAATACAACCCCTGGCAAAAATTATGGAATCACCGGGCTCGGAGGATGTTCATTCATTTGTTTAATGTTGTTGAAAAAAAGCAGATCACAGACATGGCACAAAACTAAAGTCATTTCAAATGGCAACTTTATGGCTTTAAGAAACACTAAAAGAAATCAAGATAAAAATGTGGTACTCAGTAAGGGTAATTTTTTTCAGACCACGTAGAGGGAAAAAATTATGGAATCACTCAATTCTGAGGAAAAAATTATGGAATCATGAAAAACAAACATAGAATCATAGAATCATAGAATGGTAGAGTTGGAAGGGACCTCCTGGGTCATCTGGTCCAACCCCCTGCTCAAAGCAGGATTCACTAGATCATCTCAGACAGATGTCTGTCCAGCCTCTGTTTGAAGACGTCCATTGAAGGGGAACTCACCACCTCTCGTGGCAGCCTGTTCCACTCATTAATCACCCTAACTGTCAAAAAGTTTTTTCTAATATCTAATCTGTGTCTCCTCCCATTTAGTTTCATCCCATTGCTTCTAGTCTTTCCTTGTGCAAATGAGAATAAAGATGATCCTTCTACAATGTGACAGCCCTTGACATATTTGTAGACAGCTATTAAGTCTCCTCTCAGTCTTCTTTTTTGCAAGCTAAACATTCCCAAATCCTGCAACCGTTCCTCATAGGACATGGTTTGCAGACCAGTCACCATTCTGGTCGCTCTTCTCTGAACTTGCTCCAGTTTGTCTATGTCTTTTTTAAAATGTGGTGCCCAAAACTGTACACAGTATTCCAGATGAGGTCTGACCAAAGAGGAGTAAAGACCGATAATGACTTCACGTGATCTAGACTGTATGCTTCTGTTAATACATCCCAGAATTGTATTTGCCTTTTTTGCTGCTGCATCACACTGTTGACTCATGTTCAGTCTATGATCTATTAGTATACCTAAGTCTTTTTCACATGTACTGTTGCTTAGCTCTATTCCTCCCATTCTGTATATGCTTTTTTCATTTTTATTGCCCAGATGTAGTACTTTGCATTTTTCCCTGTTAAAAACCATTCTGTTGGTTGCTGCCCACTGCTCCAGTTTATTTAGGTCTTTTTGAATCCTCTCTCTCTCTTCTCTAGTATTAGCTATCCCTCCTAGCTTTGTGTCATCAGCAAATTTAATCACTTTACCCTCAATTCCTTCATCTAAATCATTGATAAAGATGTTGAACAATACAGGTCCCAGGACGGAGCCCTGTGGTACCCCACTTGAGACATTCTTCCAGCTGGATGTGAAGCCATTTACAACCACCCTTTGAGTCCGATCACTAAGCCAGTTATGAATCCACCTAACAGTTGCCTGGTCCATTGCATACTTGGTCATTTTTTCAATAAGGATGGTGTGAGATACTTTGTCAAATGCTTTGCTGAAGTCAAGATATACTATATCTACAGCATTTCCCTGATCCACCCAGTCAGTGATTCTGTCATAGAAGGAAATTAAGTTAGTCTGACATGACTTGTTAGTTACAAACCCATGCTGACTCTGGTTAATCACTTCATTCTTATCCATGTACTTACATACATGTTGTTTAATAATTTGTTCAAAGATCTTTCCTGGTATAGAAGTCAGACTCACCGGCCTATAGTTCCCAGGGTCCACCTTCTTCCCCTTTTTGAAGATAGGAACAACATTTGCTCTTCTCCAGTCTTCTGGGACTTCTCCTGTTCTCCAAGAATTTTCAAAGATTATGGAGAGTGGTTCTAAAATTTCTTCTACGATCTCCTTCAGTACTCTGGGGTGTAATTCATCTGGACCTGGAGACTTGAACTCATTTATGTTAGCTAAATATTCCCTCACAATCTTTCTGTTTACAGATAACTTGCATTCCTCTATTCCTTTAAAAGGACAGTGAAGATCAGTTGATGTTACATTTTCTTTCTGAGAGAAAAGAGATGCAAAATAGGAATTAAAAAGTTCGGCCACACACAAGAACATTCCAATACATCACTAGTATTTTGTTGCATCACCTCTGGCTTTAATAACAGCTTGCACTCTCCGAGGCATGGACTTAATGAGTGACAAACAGTACTCTTCATCAATCTGGCTCCAACTTTCTCTGATTGCTGTTGCCAGATCAGCTTTGCAGGTTGGAGCCTTGTCATGGACCATTTTCTGCAACTTCCACCAAAGATTTTCAATTGGATTGAGATCCGGACTATTTGCAGGCCATGACATTGACCTTATGTGTCTTATTTCAAGGAATGTTTTCACAGTTTTTGCTCTATGGCAGGATGCATTATCATCTTGAAAAATGATGTCATCATCCCCAAACATCCCTTCAATTGATGGGATAAGAAAGCTGTCCAAAATATCAATGTAAACTTGGGCATTTATTGAAGATGTAATGACAGCCATATCCCCAGTGCCTTTACCTGACATGCAGCCCCATATCATCAATGACTGTGGAAATTTGCATGTTCTCTTCATGCAGTCATCTTTATAAATCTCATTGGAACGGCACCAAACAAAAGTTCCAGCATCATCACCTTGCACAATGCAGATTCGCGATTCATCACTGAATATGACTTTCAGTCAGTCATCCACAGTCGACGATTGCTTTTCCTTAGCCCTTTGTAACCTTGTTTTTTTCTGTTTAGGTGTTAATGATGGCTTATGTTTAGCTTTTCTGTATGTAAATCCAATTTCCTTTAGGCGGTTTCTTACAGTTCGGTCACAGACCTTGACTCCAGTTTCCTCCCATTCGTTCCTCATTTGTTTTGTTGTGCATTTCCTGTTTTGGAGACATATTGCTTTAAGTTTCCGGTCTTGACGCTTTGATGTCTTCCTTGGTCTACCAGTATGTTTGCCTTTAACAACCTTCCCATGTTGTTTGTATTTGGTCCAGATTTTAGACACAGCTGACTGTGAACAACCAACATTTTTTGCAACATTGCGTGACGATTTACCTTTTTTTAAGAGTTTGATAATCCTCTCCTTTGTTTCAATTGACATCTCTTGTGTTGGAGCCATGGTTCATGTCAGTACACTTGGTGCAACAGCTCTCCAAGGTGTGATCACTCCATTTTAGATGCAGACTAACGAGCAGATCTAATTTGATGCAGGTGTTAGTTTTGGAATTTTTTTTTTCCCGCTGCTTGGTCTGAAAAAAATTACCCTTACTGAGTATCACATTTTTTATCTTGATTTGTTTTAGTGCTTCTTAAAGCCATAAAGTTGCTATTTGAAATGACTTTAGTTTTGTGCCATGTCTGTGATCTGCTTTTTTTTAACAACATTAAACAAGTGAATGAACATCCTCCAAGCCCGGTGATTCCATAATTTTTGCCAGGGGTTGTATTAAGATTGGTATTGGCCACTCTAAAAAATATGAGATGATAGAATGATAAACGATGAAGTGACTCTTGTCATACTTATCTGTGAATAACTAATGAAGATAAGGTGCATGCTGAAATTTAATTGAAACAATGTGCCTTATTTTTCTTTCAAGTATATGCATTTATGTGGCCTATACTTCAAAGAGATGTAATACAACCATGTCTGATACCTGTGGCAGTTATCTGTCAGAAAGGAAATGATAAAGGGATAGCTCTGCCCTGATATGTGTTCTCATAAACTGTATTGAGATCTATGAAAATATTCAAACCTGGGAAATTTGTACTTGGCGTATCCCAGAAGTCTAGTGTAAAGTAATGGCATGTATTCTACAGATGTAGGTAGAAGCTGTCCAGGCTATATAGGTCCTCAAGTTATAGGCCATGAGGCAGCAGAGCATGTACTTTGAGAGGTTACACTCAGACTTTAGGTACTGGAATGGCCCAAGAAGAAACCCAGAGACACGGAAGAAGGGACCATTACTGCTGTACTCGGTGCTTTTAATACACGAAGAGTCTCTTGAAGAGTTCCTTCCATGTATGGTGCTGTTGCTTCCGAGCCTATGTTACAAAAGACAAGCCAGCCTTACACCTAAGTAGAGACTATTGGCAGAATTAGGACTTGGAGAAAATTAGAAGAGGATTCCAGTATTAACCAGCAGTAATCAGACAAAATAAATAGGGAACCTGGCATACTGATCTAAAGAATTTTTCTATAACCTCTTGCCATCGAATTGAATTGTTTAAGTATATTGAGTTATAAACTAGTACTGCCATTGCTGGAAATAAGATAAAGCCTCCCTAAACACGCATTCTGAGATTAATTATATTCACACATGGTCAAAATTGTTGGTACCCCTCGTTTAATGAAAGAAAAATCCACAATGGTCACAGAAATAACTTGAATCTGACAAAAGTAATAATAAATTAAAAATCTATGAAAATGAACAATTGAAAGTCAGACATTGCTTTTTAATCCTGCTGCCATAGAATTTTTTTAAAAAATTTCATGAGTTGGCAGAAAGATGCCAATCAGTGGTGGGGTTTGGGTTAGACGGAGGTCATGAATATGGAGGACGACATGGCAGCATGTTTACTAGTCCTCTAGTGATAATCTCCTGTTGATAAAACTGTGAGCTTGTCAAAACTACAGCAAGTAACCCAGTATGTGATACATCAGCAAAGTCAGTGAATAGTATAAATAAACAACCATTCATAACCCCCAAAGCTCCAGCTGGTAATGAACTAAAACACAGCTTCATTCCCTTAAAACTTAAAGAGGACCTATCACCGAGTCAAAAATGGCCAGTTTTTGCTCTTATAGTCCCTTGAGTATTTTTATTTAAACATGCTATACGGTTTCAGATATATGAGTCTATTTATTTAGTAATATTTTTGGGGGTTCTTACAGTGTCGTGTGGCTCACAGAATTCTCTGGAGGGTGAGTCTATAGGCTACTCTGCAAAATTAGCCCAAGTGCAATGCCCACTTGGTAAAGACCAAATACATTTGCACTAAAAAAAGGAACAATTAATGGAATATTATAGTGAATTAAAAAAAAAGAATACTAAGGGGAACAGTTGATATAAAGAAGAACAAAAACTGGTCACTTTTGACCTGGTGACCGTTTCTATTTACAATGTATTTAACTTAAACCTGTTGCTCAAAAAAAAATTTAACAAAATATCTTGTAAACATTTTTGAGCTCCCCAATTATTTCACCCTTATCTGTTTAGCATTGTCACTCCATTGCAGAGATATTCGCATTGTTTGCTTTTGTAGCACAGCATGTGAACTCTCTACTTGCAGACCAATTGGATGTATTTTCATAATCTTCTCTGGGAGGTTATGTGCTTTTACCCCTCCATCACAGAAACTGCCACTCACAGCTCAGCAGATTCTGAGACTGCTAGAACACTAAATCAGCTGTTAAGCTGTGATTGGCACCATTTGGGAAGCTGAATGCCTACAGAAAAGACTTTAAAGAAATACCCAGTTAGTCTGCAAGAAGAGATTTCACATATTATGCTCTAAACGCAACAAATTTGAATTTCTACACAATGGTGAGACACAGTGCAAGACGGAAAAGAAGGTTAGAATCAGCGGAGTTCAGGGATTTTTACAAGATATTTAACTTATTTTTTGTGTGCAAGTGGTAGGTCCTCTTTAAAAACTTGCATCTGGCAGACTCTTGTGAATAGAAAAACTACTACATATTAAAGTCTATTGTAAAGTATGGTGAGCATGGAGCATACTCTATTACAAGTCTGAAGATCAGTGTGCAGAGATAGAAATTAAGTGTTACTAACAGAGGCATCCTGTGGCATATTTAGCTTTTAAATAATACTGTTAACTAATATTTTCCTGACTATAGAGATGAGAGTATTATTTGAAATTTAAATTTGCTGACATCAAATTTCCTCAAAATTTGATGTGTGGAGAATAAATTTGTGCTAATCTCAATACTGGAAGGCTTGTAATTCCTCGGAAAATACATGTGGGGGAGAGGAGAGAGAGAATCCAAGTGACCATGAGAGCATACACTTTACAGGTGAAAGAGAGAGAGAGGACCCTTCTAACCAGAAGAGAGAAAGAGAAGATGCTACTGACCATAAGAGCTTACACTCTACAGGAGAGGGAAAGAGAAGACTGCTAACCATAAGACATTACACTCTCCAGGAGAGATAGACTTACCCAGTGACTCCAGAGATGGAAAATGACTCTGCCATACAAGCTGTGCTCCACTGGGAACCATTGATCTGTGATGGCCCAGTGTTATGCTAGTGTAGCTACTCATTCAGGATAATAGGTAAAGCTAAATACTCAAAAAAAAAAAAGGGCTAGTTGTTCCAGCGTCTGGTAAAATAATTCTTTCTTTATTTTTCGTCCATTAAAATCTTGCAAAGATTACAAAGCTTGCATAGACAGGGTAGGGGAGCAAGACGAGTTTCGGACGCTCACTTGCGTTCTTTATCATTGCATAGCTACACAATGAAAAGGATTTTCTAAAATACTAAAAATGTGCCAATGAAAACAGTTGGAACAAATCACATGACATATTACCAGATTAAGCAACAGGTGCATGAAAACAGTCAATAGTGATACATGCTTTCTCTCTTCAGATTAAAACCCTTTGGGCTTCTTGAATCCAGATTAGATATCCAATGCGCTTCTTTTGTCAATAATTTTCGCTTTATATCTCCACCTCTTGCATGTGGAAAAAGTTTTTCAATACCTAAAACTTGCAAAGAAGACATGTCACAATTGTGCTCAATAATAAAATGCTTTGCGATAGCAGAGACATTTCTACTGGTGTTATTTGAATTAAGTATGTCATTATAATGTTCATTAAACCTAGTTTTTAATTTACGTGTAGTACAACCTATATAACATTTATCGCATATAGTACAATTCATTTTGTATACCACGTTCTCTGAATCACAATTAATATGCTGTTTGATTTTATATTCATTTCAATGATCAGAATAATGAAAAACAGAACTGCACAGTGTGTATGAACACATGCGACATTTCAGTGAACCACATTTATACTGCCCTTTTTGCTGCAACCAAGTGCTTTTTTTATGTGTGGATCAGAAAAAAAATGTTGGAGAAAGTGAGTCACCTAATGAAGGTGCCTTTTTTGCCACAACATTACAGCCTTTTCTCAAAATGCATGCTAATGTTTCATCCTCAAAAAGTATTGGTAGATGTTTAGCAAACAATTTTTTATTTCTGAAAATGGTGCACTATATTGCAGCGAGATGACAGGTTTACATTTCAAAAATTTATTTTTTACTTTTGTTTTAGGACGCAATAGATCAGTCCGTTTTTTGTCAGAAATTATTTTCTTACCCCCGTCCAATACCCATTGGGGATAACCCCGTTGTTTTAATCTTTTTGAAGGTAATATTACTTCATTTTCAACAACTATGGGATCAGAGCAATTTCTGACAATTCTTGTGAGCTCACCTACTGGAATGGCTTTAGCTGCATGCTGTGGTTGACTACTAGAAAAATGCATGATGGAATTACCTGCAGATGGTTTGCGATGAATAGCAGTGGATACAATTTCACCTGGAATGCCCATAAGAATCAAATCTAAGAACACCAAAACTTTTGAACTATAAGAAACAGTAAACCGCAAATTAAATGAATTGTCATTCAAAAATGTAACAAATCCTGGAATGGCAGATTCATCTCCTTGCCAGATATCATCAATAAATCTACCATACCAGGACAAATTAGGTATATAAAGATTACTGTCTGAATACAAAAAACAATGTTCCCAATATGACATAGTCAGATTTGCCAAAGAAGGTGAGAAACGAGCACCAATTGAGACACCTTGGATCTGTAAATAAAAAATTCTGTCAAAAGCAAAATAATTATGATTTAATAAAAAATTGGTCACATCTAATATATATTCTTGCATTACAAGCATTCTATACCATGTTAGCTATGGAAGCATTGAGATTCCATTTGGAAAAGTACAGTCCGTATCCTGATGTAATGCAAGAATATATATTAGATGTGACCAATTTTTTATTAAATCATAATTATTTTGTTTTTGACGGAAATTTTTATTTACAGATCCAACGTAGCCCTAACCACAGACTAGAAGATGGCGATTTGGACCTATGCTGCCTAAAACGCCGTTGAGCACATCACACTCCTCCTAAAGAACTGGAGGGCAGAGCAGAGTGAAAATTACCTACAAAAGGGAAAGTGTGCTGAAAAAAAGGAAAAGTCCAAGAGCGAGTAAAAAAAAACACGAAATACAAAATAAGGTATAAAGTACGTACTGTTAGAAAATATGTTTCCTACTTTCTAAAAAGAAACAAAAGCTAGGTGCAGAGCAAAGAACAAAAAACACAAAAAGATAAACCTAGCTGGAAATTCACTGACTGGTTTTAAACTACAACAGAATGGCTGAAAATCTAAATGAGAATATCACCAGCAGGAAATACCAACAGGGAAAAAGAATATAAGGGCGCACCCTAAAGATGATAGCGCAGATAAATGAAACACTTGTGTATTGCTAAACAGACTGCAGCCAGAATAGCAGAACCTACACACACTGAAAAAGGTGTGTCTGCTGTGGCTAGGAGGACAGAGAAGCTGACCACAAAACACAGGCTCAAGGGTTAAAACCCAAGAGCATGACATCCATGTACTGCCCACCACTGCAGGACATTATGGGGAGGCTCGTCTCTACTACTCTTGCATCATAATAATGAAATAACTGATGACCTTGCACCCCACTGTTAGCTGCACACATTGAAAGTCAACTCCACAAAATAAAATGAGTTTGCCAATGAGAAAGATCAGTAGCAGGTGTAAAAAGTGCAGTGTTCAACACCATTTGTTTTTTAAAATATTTTGTATACAGCTTACTGGTCTAACAGCTTGTGTACTGGGATGTCTGGAGTTATGTTCCTGGTCCGGACCAGGAAGCAATCTTGAACCTGGTGTAAAAATTTCAAATCCTTATTTAGTCATCATGATTAAAACCACATATAGCCAAATGCTGTGGTCATAAGCAGATCCATTTGCGTTAGGGTTCATTCAGATGTACAGTGATTTTCTCATACGAGAAACATGATTCAGGTTTCATCAGCAGTTTTTCTTAGGCTTTCATCAGAGTTTGGTCCGAGTTTCATCAGTTTTTACTCGTATGATAAAAACAAGAAATAAGTTTCTTAAGCTTCTCTTATCAAACATGAAAAACAGACAGCATACGGATGCATCTGATGGCAATGCTGTCTGATTTTTTTCACTAGCCAATAGACTTGCACAGATAGAACTCATACATGAAAAAACGGATGTCTGAATGAGCCATCAGTCACACCTACGACCAAAGGTGCATTTACAATGAAAGATTAGTAGTATTCAATAATTATTCTTAAAACTGCTCACTTAACTATATATTTCTTTTACTATGGACCTAAAAACGAACAGTCATGTAGTTGCTAACTACCTGACTGTGGTGCCTGGCGCCCAAGTCTGCTGGCACAGAGGGGTCACAGACCGCTACTGCCAGATATTCAGTGGCTTCTCTTGACGTTTAGGTTGGCAGAGCAATGACTTGTTTCTGCTCTGCTCAATTGAGGAGGCGTGACAGCCAACATCATCCTGATTGACAACCGGCTCCCCAATGCCTAACTGCGGAAATCTGGGTGTCAATCAGCATGACATCAGCAGTCATGCACCATAGACAAAGCAGCTTGGAAGAAGAAGAGCTGCTCTGTTGACATTGAGCCGCTGAATCTCCGGCAGCAGTGGTCAATGACAGCACTCATAGGTAATAACAATTACCTTCCTGTTAGTTCTTAGGCTCATAGTAAAAAAGGAAAGTCCTGGTTAAACCTTTTACGTATAAACTGGTTGCTGATGACTTGATGAACAATCAGAATGATTGGTTAAAATGATCTTTTTCTGCAGCACAAGAAATTGTCATTCTCGGCAGCACATCATCTTGTGTAAAGAGAACTATGGCAGTCAATGTTCACTGAACGATATATTACAGATGGTTACTGTATAACCAGGCTATTAAACAACCACCAATCAGTAAATACTAACTGATCGATGATCATTTAGTGCCACCAGTTAGTCTCTGTAAAAGGATCTTGAGGCTGGAAACACCTGAAATGCATAGACACTGCTTATGATTGCAGCACATGGCAATATCCTAATTCTATTGTACCTTGTAGATGGTAAGCCCATGAGGTCAGGGTCCTCTCCCCTTTTGTACCAGTCTATCATTATTATTTTGTTTACTTTGTTTTATATATGTATTATATATAGGTAAATCTGACGCGCCCCCTGGGCCGTGGGGTACCCGGAGCCGGGCCTGTAGATGCTGGGGGTTGTTGTCACCGTGGCGGTGACCCGGTCCGTGACCCAGGGCGGTCAAACCAGGGTAGTCTATATGTGTCTGTTATGTATAGTCCGACTACGCCACCTGTGGAATGCGGTTATTGGGAACCGCCGCTGCGGAGCAGTCCGCTGAAGCTGGTGGTATGTGCAGCAAGGTGATGTAACTCCCCACAGGAAGAGTGGAGCTTCAGGGCAGCGCGTATGCATGATGGTGGTGATGGTGCAAAGTGTCGCGGTGCAAGAATAATCACAGAGTCCAAGCGATGCAGTCCCAGATCCTTTACTCACGGTTAAAGCAGTTCCAGCTACAGGGCCAGTGTAAGAGCCCACGGCGTCCTGTGCTCACGCAGTGAGGGGCTCGGACGACCCTCAGATATCTCCAGAGTATTTATCAGGACCCACTTCTGTGTGTCCTCTCTGGCCTTCTCCCTGCACCTCACACCTAGAGGCACTCCTGTCCGGTGTCCTCGGGCCTTGGTGGGCGACGTGTGTTCTGTTCCCTGGGTCCTATGCGGCTACCTTCCTAGTACACTGGTATGGACTTATGGTCTGCGGTATTTGAAATGCTGCAGCCTCCGGTTCTCTAGTTAGGCCTTGTAGCTCTTGGCTAGCTAAGGGACCGGTTCCCTTTCTCCGGCCTGACCCCCCTACCTCCTGGCAGCGGCGGGCGTACGGGTGGCTTGCTGCATTGCCCGTACCCCTGGAGTCCCTTCTCTTCTTGTCCTGGAGCCTCTCCTGCTCCCCTTCTCTCTTCCTTCTCCTTCAGGCTCAGGCCTCCTGACTTGGCCCGCCTGTGGAGCAGAGCTCATGCAGAGCCCCTGCTCCAGTTACCTTCCTCCTCTGTCTGAACTCAAAAGACTGACTCCCTCTGATCTAAGATGGATCCTTACTTATACTCCTACTCCAGTGCTCCCAGGATCTACGTCCTCCACCCATCCACTACATAGTTCCCCCTCTCTAAGTGGTTCCTCCCCACTCCAGCCAGGGATCAGGGACTGTGCTCTTCCGTAGGAGCAATCTCGCCCTGTCCCCCGGAAATGTGGTGTAGTGAATGCAGGTGTTAGGGTCCTGAGCTGTACTCCTTCCTTGCCTGAGAGTGAGATACCACACCTCTGGGTGAGATGCAATACCTCTGTGGCGACCAAACCCTCAGGGGCGCCACAAATCCTTTTCACAATTACATCACCCTGGAATTAATGGTGCTTTAAAAATTAATAAGTACTATGTGTTTTTAAAAATTACTAAATAAAGCATTCAAGTTTTTACACCAGGTGCTTTAATTTTATCGACTTTATGAATGAAATGATTCTTCCAAAAAAGTTATTTTCCCAACATTTCTAGGGTTGAAAATTCCCCAAAGAAGTTACATTGTATCATGTAATAAAGAGCTGCAGCGTGACAGACTGTTGAGTACTGACATCAGCACCGCAGTACAATACTGTTTTGCAACACCGATAATTCTTAGGTTATAATTATAACAGTAAAAATATCCGGCAGTTAAACTTTTTACAATTCAGAAAATCTTGTGCACAAGCAATCACTTAGGAATAAAATGTAATTCTTCAAAGTATTCAGTGATTATCTCACAGATGATGTTTTTTTTTTTCGGAAGTAGTCTAGGGCAAAGACATCAAAGGAATATCACGATCACAGTTTATTTTATTGTTATGGTATCATTTACAGTGTAATAAGGAAGAAAATAATGCTGGAAGGAAATTTACATAATTGCATTTTCAGCAAGGGTGCTGTTGGTTTTATGTAACCGGCTTTTACCAAGAATCAACTCATTAACCACTCCAAGGCTTTATTTTAATTGGCCGTGACACTATAAAAAACTGTGGGAGAAAGAGCACATAAAGCAAAAAAGAGCAATAACTCTGAGTGGTGCAGTAATTTAATTACTGTAAGGTAATACCTATGTAACCGATGATTTAATACACACAAATCAATCAGAAATTTGCAGGATAAAAACAAAAGCTGAACAATGGTCAAAAGTTAAGCAGTAGTGTTAAGGGGACGGTTGCAAACAACTTTATTAAATAATGGAAAGCAACCGAACCCGGGATCCGCGATGCAGCCTGGTGGACTGCGGCCGAACACCTTCCGGGTGAGAAGGTAAAACAACCAACTTAAATAACAATCCCCTCCGTGTTACAGCACACCCGAACGGGAATAGGGATTCGCACTATCTCCGTTAACTGCACGAGGGATGTGCGATAAATAATGTATCTGTAGTCCTGTTGCAGCACAGGGACTACACAGTTGGCGCTAGGATGCGTGTGTGACTCACGCCGGCGTGCTACCGGACTGAGGAGTATCTCTCCATGTGGCTTACAGGTGGTACCAGGAATAGGGTGTCTGCAGACTGCTTGGGGTGTAAGGCGACCCCTTTGTCGGAGCCAGACTGTCAGATGAAGCTACCTGCCTATTTCATCTAAGCCTGCCTATTTCCACTAAACCTGCCTGCCAGAAACTAAAGCACACGTGGAGCCCAAGAGACCAAGCGTCCACACAACACCATCACAGCTCAATGATCAGAGCGCGCCGCCATGTTTGTGGGCGGGCTTTTTAAAGATTAAGCCCTGCCCACCATCGCACCATTGGTGACGTCACCCGCGACCAATCAGGCGGTGCCAGGTCACCGGATCAGCTAACTCCCCAACCACCAATCACGGTCCGCCATGTCACAGGCATGCTCAGTACAGTGAATCCTGGACTTAGACTTTAGCAGCCCTGTTTCCCTCCACAACCTATCCTTCATGTTGCTAGGAACAAAGACCCAAGAGACAATCTGTACATCTCGTGGACCAGCTAGGCGTTGGGACTGATGATAATGCTAAGCAGCATGAGCCCTGGCTGGACTGGAATGGGAGACCACAGAAAGTTCTGGACCCATTTTAAATCCAGCAAACACCCAATGCCTAACATTACCCCCCTTCTAACATCACCCTCCACTTGACGCTCATTTTCCTCAAAGAGCAGGGGAGCATGAATGTGGTCCACCGATTCCCAGGGATGATCCTCAGATCCATGGCCCCTCCAGTGTACTGGGTAACCTTTTTTTCCACGAACCATCTTAGACCCTATAATAGCCTGCACCTCAAGATTATCACCCTTGGTGTCTGTAGCAGGTTGGGGCTCAGCGAGTTTTGTCAGGCGAACGGGTTTAAGGAGAGACACCTCAGGTGTCGTGGTAACTGTAACCGGTACATTACAGGGTTTACTTGTGCCAAACTTTTGAAAGGACCAATAAAGCGGGGGGCAAACCTAGCAGATTCCCTGCGTACTTTACTATTGCGAGCCGTGAGCCACACTCTGTCGCCCGGATAGAATACGGGAGCAGGATGACGAAGAGTGTCAGCCGACTCTCTCATGCGATTCTGGGAGGCCAATATAGCCTCCTGGTTATGGTCCCAAACCTCCCTTGCCTCCAGAGCCAAATCTCTGACCCCTGGTTCCATAGGGAGAACTGGCATAGGAACCAGAACGCGCGGATGTTGGCCATTATTCAGAAGAAGCGGAGTCAGATCTGTGGAGTCCGCCACGGGTAACGGGTGGAGAAGAACAGCCGGACTTTGACGGGATGATTTACCTCTCGCACAGAAGGCACATGCAAGAACATATTCCTTGACGTCCTGGCGCCACCGGGGCCACCAATAGGACCGCTGAAGGAACCTTGTGGTACGTTTGACCCCAAAATGATCTCCGATCTTAGGGGCATGTGCCCAGGAGAGCACCTCATTTTGTAGATTGGGGGAATGAACGTCCTCCCCGAGGGGACCTGGTATAAGGACACTGGAGCCACCGTCCGCATACTTCCCGAAGGAACGGTGAGCCTGGGCTGGTCATCGTCCTCAGCCGTATCCATGGACTGGGACAAAAGGTCTACCCGAGGGTTCTTTTTGATATAATCTGACAAGACCTGGGTCTCGGGGACAAACAGAGAATCCGTGCTGGGAACCACATCGGAAGAAGGCTCAGAGACTACCCTCCAGGTGACTGTAACCAGACACTGAGACACACAATTCTCACTCCAGGAAGAAACTCTCCCCGTATTCCAGTCAATGTGTGGAGTGTGACAACGTAACCATGGAAGACCCAATAGCACCTCATCTAATCCACCGGGAATAATAAGAAAGGAGATAACCTCCCGGTGACCCTGAGGAAATGACATGGTGAGGGGGATCGACTGGTGGGTGATTTGCGTGTCCAGGAGTGAATCATTGACTACCCTAATGTTGATTGGTCTTGGCAGTAACTCCATAGGGATGGCGTGCTTTTGGGCAAACGTAGGTGACAAAAAATTTCCATCGGCGCCAGAATCCACCCACGCCTTGGCAGTAACCGTGGTTGTTCCGAAGAACAATGTCACCTTATACAATAATTTGGAGGAAGAAGCCCCAGAATCTAACACACCTCCTCCAACAGTGGTAAGACACACTCGTCTTCCCGACTGCTTGGAACCTTTATTACCGGGGTATTCCAAGAGATGTGCAAGTCGGCAACGAGAGGGACTAGACTCAGTCCGGGATATATCCATAGCCACAGGCTCCGGGTCAGGAGTCGCGGGTTTGGAAATGGGTCTAGAGAAGGATGGTGCCAACTGACACTGCGGTCTAGGGACCTCCAGCTCTAACTTGTGTTCTGCATGACGCAAATCTATTCGGTTAGCGAGAGAGATTACCTCCTCCAGGGAGGTTGGAATCTCTCTGGTAGATAGAGCATTTTTAATATGCCCAGTCAGACCCTTCCAGAAAACCGGGATTAAAGACCGCTCAGACCAATCCAATTCAGCCGCTAAGGTTCTGAAAATAGATGAGCGTTGTTCTACTCGAACTGTTCGCCAATCTCAAATTCGAGCTGTTTTGGGCGGTGTTCGAGCCGGTCGGCGAACACGAACAATTTGAGAAAAATTCGGCTGTTCGAGGTTATGTTCGATAACTGTTCGTGCACCAAAATCATAACTGGATTTTTTCTCAGTAATGATGAAAATTAATGTTAATACGCAGTTTGAGTGTACAGCGGGGCGGGGGGAGGGGCAGGGGATGGATCTCTGCAGGAACAATGAAGATCTCCATTTTTTTTTCTCTTTCCCGCATTTGCAGTGGGGAGGTGCAATCTGTCAGCCTATCAGCAGCGCACACACGGAGCGAAGTGCTTTTTTTCACACAAGCAAGGGCATGTGTGATTGGCAGTGTATGTCACATGTCCTTGCCCTATAAGACCAAGCTATTTTCCCCGTCGCCACCATTTTCTCACTGCTGCAGCTGCGTGTTAGACGGCACCGCTGTTGCTGTGTGCGCTATACCTTGTTAATTTCAAGCCAATTTTCGCACAAATATACAGATAGCTTGGGAGTAGGGAATAGTTGTGATTGCAGTCCTTTTAAGGACTAGGTTACAGCATTTCCTACGACTTTTATCAGGCAGGTCTGTGCTCTTAAATAGATAGATTGTGGGAGTTGTGATGAAAGCCGGCCGGTGGGTGCAGCTCTCTGGCGCCCCCTTACCTCTCAGGTCAGTCAAGGTACTGCACCTAGAGAAAGTAGTGCCAGGTAGCTGCAACCAGCGCAGGGAACACGGTAGTGTGTTATCCCTTCAACGTCACTAAACCGTAACGTCACTACACAGCACAACTCGCTAGCGCCCTCTTAGCCTCAGGTCAGTCAAGGAACTGCACCTAGGATAAGCGGTCGCCAGGGAGACTGTCCTGTAACCTACTGGGTATCGGGGCCCTCTGTAGTGAGGGCGGTATATATATCTTCCTTGGCCGCGCCAGGAATATATATATCTGAACCTCCGACCGTCACTACCAGCCTTCCCCAATCCCCAGTTGGTATGCTGCCACCAGTCCCTATTTTAGATATACGCCCAGTCCGTGAATGGGCCTATATCGGGTCAGGAACCAACCCTGGGTAGCGTTTTGGCTTGAGCCGAGCTCACACGGACGTGCGTTCGTTATGCAGAATAAAAGGCAGGCCCACAATTACTTGAGGTAATTGATTATAATAATACACTAGATACACGATATACAACTAAATATACACAGGTATAAGGTCAGGCTAAACTATACAACAATGGAATACAACACACAGAATCACCACAGCATATCAGTTACCGGTTTCTTGATTTTCTTGTGACGCAGGGAGAGGATTCTGCGATCGCAGGCACGGTTCTTTGTTACAGGCTGAGGCCTACCACCGCATGGTCAAACTGCTCCTCCCCTTGGTGGCCTCAGCTGGTGCTCAGATGTTCAGCACACCACTCTTGGGTCAAGACTGACTTGTCTCTTGTCTGTCCTGCTATCTTACCTGCCCCGTCCCGCCCACTGCTGGTGAGGTCAGCTGGCTCAGTCTCCACCCTCAGGTCTAACTTCGATCAGAAGCCCAAATTCTATGGAACCCAATAACTTCTTCTGGGATGGTCTCATGATACCCCCAGGGGTTCCCATGGATTCGGGCCGCCGTAACCGACCTTTTGATATCAATTATGATACCATACGGTCCTCAGGAATGGCTCCGCGCTATATCTTGGCTTCCAGAGCACGTACAAACGTCTACCGCGGAGGCTTGTGTGCGCAATGGCTCCGGGACGCCGTGATATTTTTTTATTGGCCCATCCCACGCAACATGCGTGTACTATTCATGTTTCTATATCTTATGCCTCCATGCTTGTGACAGACAAAGAAACTAGTCCTATGGGACAAATGGTCAGGTACAGATAGACGAAGCACCCCCCCCTGCTGGCTGTGTTTCCTCTCGAAGTCTTTGAAGCTCCTAGCATTCAAGTGTTAAGTAGGCTTCTTATCTTACAGGAGCCTGGATGGGGGGAAACTATCTAGTTGACGTTTTAACAGAAGGTCCCAAGGGTGGGGGCTGCTGAAGTGTGGCCATCCCTGGATATGATTTATCATTACCAAGATGGCGGCTACAGGTTCATCACACCTCCCCCTATACGAGGGCGCGAGGGGGTAGCACATTCCTGTGTTCCCCCGTGCGTCCTTCTGCACCCTCCCCTTGCCGGGATAACCCGTCAGCGTTACCGTGGTCACGGCCTCTTCTGTGGCGAATGGAGAAGTGGTACTGCTGGAGAGCGAGGCTCCAGCGTAGCAACCTGCCATTCGACCCAGAGACCGTGTGTAACCAGCTGAGGGGGTTGTGGTCCGTCTCCACGGTGAAATGGCTCCCGTACAAGTAGGGCTGCAGACGCTGCAGGGCCCATACAATTGCCAGGCATTCTTTTTCCACCGTGGAGTAAGCCACCTCCCGGGGCAGTAGCTTCCTGCTCAGGTACAAGACAGGATGTTCCTGGCCTGTCGTGTTGACCTGACTTAGCACAGCACCGAGGCCAAAGTCACTGGCGTCGGTCTGTACCACAAACGGCCGGTCGAAGTCGGCAGCTTGCAGTACAGGGGAGCTACTTAGGGCGGCCTTGAGTGCCCCGAAAGCTGTCTCGCAGGCGACTGTCCAGTCGACTGCGACGGGCAGCTTCTTCTTGGTGAGGTCCGTCAGGGGCTTGGCCAGGGTGCTATAGTGTGGGACGAACCTCCTATAGTACCCGGCGGTCCCCAAGAAGGACATCACCTGCTTTTTGGTCCTAGGAGTGGGCCAGGATGCGATGGCATCCACTTTCCCCGGTTCTGGCTTCAGAACCCCCCCGCCTACCCGGTGACCCAGGTAGAGGACCTCACTCATGCCCAGCTGGCACTTTTCCGGCTTGATGGTCAAGCCTGCCCGGTGGATCCGACCGAGCACCTGCCGCAGGTGCTCTAGGTGATCCTCCCAAGTGGGACTGAAGACTGCAATATCGTCCAAGTACGCAGCCGCGTACCCTTCAAGTCCCTCAAGCAGCGTATTGACCATCCGCTGAAAAGTGGCAGGGGCATTCTTCATGCCGAATGGCATCACTGTGGACTCGTACAGTCCAAAAGGGGTGATAAAGGCAGAGCGTTCCCTTGCCGCGGGGGTCAGAGGAATCTGCCAGTACCCCCGGCTCAGATCCATGATGGTCAGGTACTTAGCCCCGGCCATCCGATCGAGCAGGTCATCGATGCGTGGTATGGGGAACGCATCGGTGGCCGTTACAGCGTTGAGCCCCCGGTAGTCCACGCAGAACCGTGTAGTTCGGTCCTTCTTTGGTACGAGGACTACAGGCGAGGCCCACGCGCTGCTGGATGCCTGGATCACCCCCAGCTTCAGCATCTCGTCTATCTCTTGGCGCATGTTTCCCTGCACCTCGAAAGAGACCCGATATGCTGAACGCCGGATCGGCGGGTGATCGCCAGTGTCCACGTCGTGGACAGCCATCTCAGTCCTTCCGGGCAGGCTGCTGAACAGCCCCCGGAAGGGGTGCAGGGTGGTCCCCAGCTGGGACCGTTGGTCCTCCGTGAGCTGGTGGCCAACCCCCACATCCTCGATGGACCCACCCGCCTTGGCTTGGGTGAGCAGATCCAGGAGGGTTTCTACCTCTCCTTCCTCGGGAAGGTTGCACACTGGGTGGGCAGTCGCTTCCCGCTCATGATGAGCCTTCATCATGTTCACGTGGAAGGCCTTCCTCCTTCCACGGGCGTGATCCAGGGTGACCAGATAGGTGACGGCATTGAGTTTCTGGTGCACGAAGTAGGGACCTTCCCAGGCTGCCTGAAGCTTGTTCTGTGGTACGGGGACCAGTACCCACACCTTTTGACCCACCTGGTAGGTCCTCTCACAAGCATTCTGGTCGTACCACCGCTTCTGGTCGGCCTGGGCCTGGGCCATATTGTCCTGCACCAGCTTTGCCAAGGCCATCATCCTGTCCCGGTGGCGCACGACATACTCGATGACCGACACCTCGGGGGTGGCCAAATCCCCTTCCCATGCTTCCTTCACCAGAGCCAGGGGGCCCCGTGCCCGTCGCCCGTACAGGAGCTCAAAGGGGGAGAACCCCGTTGAGGCCTGCGGAACCTCCCGGTAAGCAAATAGGAGGTGTGGGAGGTAACGCTCCCAGTCTCTCCCGTGGGAGTCGACCAACATCTTAAGCATCTGCTTTAAGGTGCCATTGAACCGCTCACACAGGCCATTAGTCTGTGGGTGATACGGGCTGGCCACCAGATGTTGCACCTGCATTTGCTTACAGAGGGACTCCATCAGCCGCGACATGAACTGGGTCCCTCGGTCGGTGAGCATTTCTTGGGGGAAACCCACTCTGGAGAAGATCTCCAGTAAGGCGGTAGCCACCTTGTCGGCCCGAATGGACGACAAAGCTACCGCTTCCGGGTACCGGGTGGCATAGTCCACTACCGTGAGTATGAAGCATCTCCCGGAGTGGCTGGGAGTGGACAGAGGTCCAATAAGATCCACAGCAACCCTCGAGAAAGGCTCTTCGATGATTGGCAGAGTTACCAGTGGGGCTTTGGGGCGCGGCCCCGCCTTCCCCACCCTCTGACAGGTGTCACACGAACGGCAGTAGGCACCCACCGCGGCTCCCATCCCAGGCCAGTAGAAATGCTGAGCTATCCTGGCCTTGGTTTTAGCGATCCCTAGGTGTCCGGCCATCGGAATCTCGTGTGCGATCCGCAACAATTCCGCCCTGAACGGATAGGGTACCACTAACTGTCGGTCCCTGGGCCACGCCTCCGGTGAACCCTGCTGGACCGTTACCCGGTACAGCCGTCCCTGGTCCCAGACCACCCGCTCGCAGTCTGACTCCATGGGAGGCTGTGCCGCCTGTTCCTTGAGAGCTTTCAGGCTGTCGTCTGCTTCCAACGCAGCCTGAAATTCCTGACTTGATGTGGCCAGAATCGACGAAACTGCCACATCCTCTGTCAGCCCCTCCGGGCATGTCACCTGGCCGCTGTCTGACCCGGCAGACACTTGGTCAGAAGTGGGGAAGCCGTCGGACCTCTGCAAGGCTCCTTGGGCTCCGGCGCTCCCACTCCTGGTGACAGCGGCTATGACCGCTGTGACCGTGGGTAGTGCCTGCTTCCCCTCTGTTTCTGACCAAGCCGCCCGATCAGGCAGGCTTCCTAGGCCTTTGGACATCTCGGATGTGGGGAACTCTTGCCCTGGGGTCTTACCTGGCGGCTCCTCTCTTGGGACACCCCCACCTCCCATGGCCTGTTCCTCCCCCTGCAGTGGGCCTATACTCAGCAGCCTGGATACCCCTGGGAGCCCTACACTGCCGGTAGCTGCCCCCCTCTCCATCCCTGAGCTTCCCTCTACAGAATCCTGCCCGCCCCCTCCCTCACCGGAGGACAAGAGGTCACGGCACGCCGGCTGAGCACCTCTGCGGGCATCCCCACACTCCCCACCTGCTTTCACTAACCCTGTTTGTGTTGTGTCTGTGCAGGTGTTACCCTCAGGTTTCACTCCCTCCTCCTCAGCAGGACACACACTACATACAACATGGTTGGCATTAGCAGCAGACAAATCAATACACTCTTGGGGGGCCGAACTTGGGGGTTCAGAGGGTACATACTGCGATACTAGACGCCCCAAGTCGGTCCCTAATAAAACATTTGCGGGAATATTTGGCGTTACTCCCACCTCCCGCATCCCCCTTCCGGCACCCCAGTCCAAATACACCATGGCAACGGGAAGTGCCGGCTCCACGCCTCCAACCCCGGAGACGGAAAGAGTCTTTCCTGGTACCAAGTCCTGGGGGGACACCACCTCAGGCCGTACCAGTGTTCGTTCAGCGCCCGTGTCCCGCAGTCCCATGACCGCAGAACGGCCTATGGTGACGGGTTGGATGTTGTCCAGGGACCTACCACCACCCCCTCCCACACACAAAACATTGGGCGCTCTCTGGGACTGGGATGGGGTCTTTTGGCGCTGGGGACACTCAGCCCTAAAGTGTCCTGGTTTGTTGCATAGATGACAACGTCTTACGTCTGGTCCTTGCCTGGAGAGGGCAACAGGGGGATACACCCCTTGTGTTCTAGGGGCCGGGGAAACAGGGGCATGACTGGGCTTACCCCCTCTCCAGGTGCTGCTGGCAGACTTCTTCAGCTCAGGCGCCCTGTTATTGGCATACTCGTCTGCCAGGGCGGCTGTAGCAGAAGCCCCTGTTGGTTTTCGGTCACGGAGGAACTGTCGGAGGTCCTCTGGGCAGTTCCACAAGAACTGCTCCGTGACGAACAGTTCCTGGACCTCCTGGCGGGTAGTAAGCGCTAAACCCGAGGTCCAGTGCTCTGCGGCTCTCAACAGCGCCCGCATATGATCGGTCCAGGTGTCCTTGGGGCCACGCAGCAGGCTCCGGAACTTCTGGCGGTACGACTCGGGAGTGAGGTTGTACTGCCGGATCAGGGCCCGCTTGATGCAGTCGTAGTTCTGTACCTCCCCGGCAGGTAAGTCCCCCAAGGCATCCAGGGACTTACCCCTCAAACGGGGGGTCAGGTATCTGGCCCACTGATCCCGGGCCAGATGGTGCTGAAGACAGGTCCGTTCAAATGCCACCAGAAAGGAGTCCAGGTCCCCATCCTTCTCCAGTAGAGGGAAGTCCTCAGCTCGGACTTTGGACGACTTGGTCTCCTGATGGGTTGGTTGCTCTAGCGGAAGCCCCCGCTGGGCCAGGTCCAGTTGGTGCTGGCGCTCCGCAGCTCGCTCTGCACGCTCTGCAGCTTCACGCTCCGCAGCCTCCCGGCGCTCTGCAGCCCGCTCTGCACGCTCCGCAGCCTCCCGGCGCTCCGCAGCTTCGCGCTCCTCCTCCGCTGCCTTCTCTGATGCTGCCAGGAGGGTTTTGTAGACGGCATCGCCATGAGACTGGAGACTTGCCATAGCCGCTTGTAAAAGGGCTTGTGATCTGGACAGGCTGGGCTGGGTAGGTGGTGGGCAGCCCACTGCGGGACCGTATACTGGGGACTGGCTCCCTGAGGTGCCCGGGCTGGACTCCTCCTCGCCATGAGTAACAATGTCCTCCCCTCCTGCCACACGGACCGTAGCATTAGCCTCCTGCAGGGTCTTGCTCCTGGTGCCGTCTGCCATCTTGGTAACCGACACCGCTGCAACCCTGAGTTTGCACACACCTTGTTATACTTTTAGCCTGACCGTCTAACGTTGGGCTGACCTTAAGACTCCAGCAGTGGAAGTTACCACTGGCAGTCTTTAGTGCCTGGGAGTAGGGGTCCCACAACACTATTATTCTGCAATCCCACCGCTCTGCCACCAATGTGATGAAAGCCGGCCGGTGGGTGCAGCTCTCTGGCGCCCCCTTACCTCTCAGGTCAGTCAAGGTACTGCACCTAGAGAAAGTAGTGCCAGGTAGCTGCAACCAGCGCAGGGAACACGGTAGTGTGTTATCCCTTCAACGTCACTAAACCGTAACGTCACTACACAGCACAACTCGCTAGCGCCCTCTTAGCCTCAGGTCAGTCAAGGAACTGCACCTAGGATAAGCGGTCGCCAGGGAGACTGTCCTGTAACCTACTGGGTATCGGGGCCCTCTGTAGTGAGGGCGGTATATATATCTTCCTTGGCCGCGCCAGGAATATATATATCTGAACCTCCGACCGTCACTACCAGCCTTCCCCAATCCCCAGTTGGTATGCTGCCACCAGTCCCTATTTTAGATATACGCCCAGTCCGTGAATGGGCCTATATCGGGTCAGGAACCAACCCTGGGTAGCGTTTTGGCTTGAGCCGAGCTCACACGGACGTGCGTTCGTTATGCAGAATAAAAGGCAGGCCCACAATTACTTGAGGTAATTGATTATAATAATACACTAGATACACGATATACAACTAAATATACACAGGTATAAGGTCAGGCTAAACTATACAACAATGGAATACAACACACAGAATCACCACAGCATATCAGTTACCGGTTTCTTGATTTTCTTGTGACGCAGGGAGAGGATTCTGCGATCGCAGGCACGGTTCTTTGTTACAGGCTGAGGCCTACCACCGCATGGTCAAACTGCTCCTCCCCTTGGTGGCCTCAGCTGGTGCTCAGATGTTCAGCACACCACTCTTGGGTCAAGACTGACTTGTCTCTTGTCTGTCCTGCTATCTTACCTGCCCCGTCCCGCCCACTGCTGGTGAGGTCAGCTGGCTCAGTCTCCACCCTCAGGTCTAACTTCGATCAGAAGCCCAAATTCTATGGAACCCAATAACTTCCTCTGGGATGGTCTCATGATACCCCCAGGGGTTCCCATGGATTCGGGCCGCCGTAACCGACCTTTTGATATCAATTATGATACCATACGGTCCTCAGGAATGGCTCCGCGCTATATCTTGGCTTCCAGAGCACGTACAAACGTCTACCGCGGAGGCTTGTGTGCGCAATGGCTCCGGGACGCCGTGATATTTTTTTATTGGCCCATCCCACGCAACATGCGTGTACTATTCATGTTTCTATATCTTATGCCTCCATGCTTGTGACAGACAAAGAAACTAGTCCTATGGGACAAATGGTCAGGTACAGATAGACGAAGCACCCCCCCCTGCTGGCTGTGTTTCCTCTCGAAGTCTTTGAAGCTCCTAGCATTCAAGTGTTAAGTAGGCTTCTTATCTTACAGGAGCCTGGATGGGGGGAAACTATCTAGTTGACGTTTTAACAGAAGGTCCCAAGGGTGGGGGCTGCTGAAGTGTGGCCATCCCTGGATATGATTTATCATTACCAAGATGGCGGCTACAGGTTCATCACAGGAGTAAAGACTAATTGTAATTGGAGTCCTTTTCAGGACTAGGTTACATCAGTTCCTATCAGTTTTTGCCAGGCAGGTCTGTGCCAGTGCTGTGCAAGTTTTTTTCACAGCATTTGGCTGAATCTAGCAAAGCTAATCCTTTTTGGCCTATTGCAGAGTGTGTTAGTCAGTCGAGTAGCCTATATGTGTTGCAAGATATACCACCTGTGTATAGAATACCAATTTTTTTACTGCACCTAGTGAAGTAAAATCTTTTGGGCATAGCATCATTCTATTAGTCCATCTATACTGACCTCCATCAGGTTGCAAACTGAATATAATTTTTTTCTGCATCTAGCTCTGAAAAAATATTTGGGCTTCTAGCAGTGTGTGGGACTTGGTCTATTAGTCCATCTATACTGACCTCCATCAGGTTGCAAATTAAAAATAATTTTTTTCTTCATTTAGCTCTGAAAAAATATTTGGGCTTCTAGCAGTGTGTGGGACTTGTTCTATTAGTCCTTCTATACTGACCTCCAGCAGGTTGCAAATTGAATATAATTTTTTTCTGCATCTAGCTCTGAAAAAATATTTGGGCTTCTAGCGGTGTGTGGGACTTGGTCTATTAGTCCATCTATACTGACCTCCATCAGGTTGCAAATTAAAAATAATTTTTTTCTGCATCTAGCTCTGAAAAAATATTTGGGCTTCTAGCAGTGTGTGGGACTTGGTCTATTAGTCCATCTATACTGACCTCCATCAGGTTGCAAATTAAAAAAAAATTTTTTCTTCATTTATCTCTGAAAAAATATTTGGGCTTCTAGCAGCGTGTGGGACTTGTTCTATTAGTCCATCTATACTGACCTCCATCAGGTTGCAAATTAAAAATAATTTTTTTCTGCATCTAGCTCTGAAAAAATATTTGGGCTTCTAGCAGTGTGTGGGACTTGGTCTATTAGTCCATCTATACTGACCTCCATCAGGTTGCAAATTAAAAATAATTTTTTTCTGCATCTAGCTCTGAAAATATATTTGGGCTTCTAGCAGTGTGTGGGACTTGGTCTATTAGTCCATCTATACTGACCTCCATCAGGTTGCAAATTAAAAATAATTTTTATCTGCATCTACAGTACCTCTGAAAAAATATTTGGACTTCTAGCAGTGTGTGGGACTATTTGTATTAGTCCATCTATACTGACCTCCATCAGGTTGCAAATTCAAAATAATTTTTTTCTGCATCTAACCCAGCCAATAGTTTTGGCCTAATACCACAGTTTGGCCACTCAGCTCTGCTCGGTTACCATCCATTGTTTTTTTGTGCAAACAACTCCAGAGTTGTGAATTAGTTAACCACCAAAATGAGTGGAAAAAGGCCTGCTGCTGGTGGAAAGGGGAATAGGCGTGTTGGGAAGGGGAAAAAAGGTTGTGTCCGTGGGGTAGGTGCAGAAGAAAGACCATCTTCCAGCCAAACTAAAATGTCTACTTCTTTTAGCGGACAATGTGATAAGATCCCTTTCTTACGGCCACGCCAATCGCTACAAATTCCAGATGAGGCACAAAAACAGCAGGTGCTTCAACGGATATCAAGTGCTCCTTTAAGTGGGCTCTCCTCCACATCAACTTCAACATCACAAATACTCCAGTCCTCAAAGGTGTCACCCAAATCGCACTTGCTTCCTCACAGCTCCCAAATCTCCAGCTGCCCGTCTGAGTATGAGGTAGAACAGATGGTTGAGTCTGCAGAGCTGTTTACTCATACTATAGCCTGGGAATCAGAGGTCGACTCCAGCGCTTCTGTGAATCCAGACGAGGAAATGATCTGCACTGATGCCCAGAATCTTTATGAGTCGGATCCAGGACCAGACGCAGAAGGTTCTGACCATAATGTAGACCCTCATTCCCAAACTGTAACTCCTGTTGGTGGAGACAATGAGGAAGACGATGATAAGACTCAAATACCTGATTGGAGCGACAACTTTAGTTTTTTGTCAGGGCAGGAACAGTTTGGCTCTGAGGACGACGAGTGTGATAACGCACAGGGTGATGATGATGAGGTCGGAGATCCCACTTACTGTCAACCCACAGTCAGCCAAGAGATGAGGTCAGCAGAGGAGGTGGAGGAAGATGCTAGTGACGACGAGGTCAGGTTGCGCCTTCCTGGACAGAGACGTAGTACTGGAAGCACGTCAACAACTGCATCCTCAAACACAACTCTGCCTCTCACCACAAGTCGTGGTGGCTCTTCAGGTCGCATGGGTGCTAAGCCTTGCATAGCCTGGGCATTTTTTCAGATCGATAAAGATGACCCAACTCGTGTTATCTGTAACATTTGTCAGCAAAAGCTAAGTAGAGGCCAAAAAATACATAGTTTGAGTACTTCATGCATGAACCGGCACATGGACATGAAGCATAAGTTGCAGTGGGAAGCTCAGTGTGCTACAATGCGGTCTAGCCGGCCGGGCCAACCACCGTCTGCCATATCTTGTGCATCCGCGGCCTCTTCATCCTCTGTGACTGGGGGGACAGCAGTCACACCTGTTTTGGGGCGCAGACCTGCCACCTCTTTACCCGCAACAGCCAGCGTGATTGGCAGGTCATCATTTTCTTTGGAGGTGGTAACACCAGCTGGTCTTGAGCGCTGTCCGACATCGATAGCACCACCTTTGGATCAAGGCAACCTAACATGTCCGCCTGCATCTTCCTCACAGACCGGCAGTTTGCCGGGGACACCCTTATCAACCCCGTCTAAGCACAATAGCCAGCCCTCGGTCCCTCAGATGTGGACAAGTAAAAGACCATTTCCTCCTAGCCATGAGAAAGCTAAGAGGTTGAATTTCACCATCTGCAAGCTCTTGGCTACAGAAATGCTGCCTTTCCGCCTGGTGGACACAGAGGATTTTCGAGACCTTATGTCCGTCGCAGTGCCCCAGTACCAGATGCCCAGTCGGCACTACTTCTCAAAGAAAGGTGTGCCTGCGCTCCACCAGCATGTCGCACACAACATCACCGCTTCTTTGAGAAACTCTGTGTGTGACAGGGTGCATTTCACCACAGACACTTGGACGAGTAGGCATGGACAGGGGCGTTACATGTCGCTGACTGGGCACTGGGTAACTATGGTGACAGCAGGACAAGGGGCTGCTGTCCAAGTCTTGCCGTCCCCACGAGTTGTGCGTCAATCCTCTTTATGTCATTTTTCCTCCACTGCTTCTGCCTCCTCAACCTCCTCTCGGTCTTCCACCTGCACCCAAAGCCTGTCTGGTCATGCCACAAGCTTTCTAACTGCGCAGAAGGGATCCTGCACACCTCCTTACTATGCTGGCAGTAGGGCTCAACGCCATCAGGCGGTTTTTACATTGAAATGTCTGGGAAATGTGAGTCACACAGCTGAGGAGTTGTGGTCAGCTCTGGAGAACCAATTTCATGAATGGTTGTCTCCACTGGACCTGAAACCAGGGAAGGCCGTGTGCGACAATGCTGCAAACCTGGGTGCGGCCCTTCGCCGGGGCAATGTCACACACGTGCCTTGTATGGCTCACGTGTTGAACCTGGTTGTCCAGCAATTTTTAGCCCACTATCCCAGACTAGATGGCCTTCTGCAGAGGGCACGGTCGCTGTGTGCTCACTTCCGCCGTTCGCATCCCGCAGCTCAGCGACTTACATCTCTACAGAAGTCGTTGGGCCTGCCACTTCACCGGCTAAAATGCGATGTGCCTACCCGGTGGAATTCAACTCTGCACATGTTGCAGCGACTGTGGCAGCACCGACAAGCCCGGGTGCAATACGTTCTGACGTATAGCCTGGGCCAACGAGATTCAGAGGTGGGGCAAATCACGCTGGAGGAGTGGTCTCAGATCAGGGACCTATGCACCCTTCTGCACAGTTTTGAAATGGCGACGAAGATGTTTAGTGCTGACGATGCCATTATCAGCATGACTATTCCGGTGATTTACATGCTGGAGCACATGTTAAACAGAATTCGGAGTCAGGTGGTGGCACAAGAGGAGGTGGAGGAAGTAGAGGAGGAGGAGTTGTATGCGGAAGGGCTAACATCTGCAAGGTCCAGACGGTCGGCAGCACCAGGGCGGCAGGCATGTGAGGGTGGGGGAGATGATTTTACCAGGGCGCATGGTAGCAGCCAAACTAGTGAGGAAGGTGCAGGAGCCCAGGAAGAAGTGGAGGACGAACTGATGGAAGACTCATCAGATGAGGGAGACCTTGATCACATTTCTGTTGTGCGAGGTTGGGGGGAGAGGACAGAGGAAGGAAGCATGATTGTTACCTCGCCACCAACACAACAGGGACTTGGTGCTCCTGGATGCGCAACACACATGAGTGCCTTCTTGCTGCACTACCTGCAACATGACCCTCGAATTGTGAGAATTAGAAATAATCCTGACTACTGGGTTGCCACACTGTTAGATCCCCGGTACAAAAGTAAATTTGCAGAAATTATTCCTGCCATAGAAAGGGATGCACGCATGCAGGAGTATCAGCAGAGACTGTTGCAGAATCTTACATGTGCTTTTCCACAAAATACCAGTGGTGCACGTAGTGAATCTCACAGTTCCAACTTGCCAACCGTGGTCTGTATGGAATTGTTCAATAAAGGGCCCAAAATTAAGATAACATAGATGGGAGAGGTCTCTATGAATAGGAATTCCTAAGTATTTGATACCCTGTGAGGGCCAGGCAAAGGGAAAGTTGGACTGGATGGAATCCTATATGGATTTAGGGAGGGAGACATCGAGGGCCTCAGACTTCGCTGCATTGATTTTAAAATTTTACCATGTAACAAAGTGATCTATTTCAGCCATAACAGCAGGGATGGATATATGTGATTGAGTGATATATACTAGGACATCATCAGCAAATAGAGAGCACTTGTACTCGGTGCCTCCCACCTCAATCCACCTAATATTGGGGTTATGGCGAATTGACGAGAGCAGGTGCTCCGTCACTAGGATGTATAAGAGAGGGGACAGAGGACATCCCTGCCTTGTCCCATTGGTGATTGTGAAAGGTGATGAAAATGTTCTGACGCACCCCCTGGGCCTTGGGACACCCGGAGCCGGACCCTTTTTGGTGGATGCTGGTGGTTGTAGTCTTCGTGGCGGCGATCCGGTTCCGTGGCTCAGGGCGGTCAAACCAGTGGCGGAACTATTTATGTGGTTTTGATGTTTAAATGTCCGACTACGCCACCCGTGGATTGCGGTCAGAGTGAACCGCCGCTACAGGGCAGACCGCTAAGGCTGGTGTTGTGGGTGCAGCAGAGCGTAGCATAACTCCCCACGGGAGGAGTATAGCCTCAGGGCAGTGTATGCGGAGGATGGGGTGATGGTGCAGGGCAGCAGCAGTAACGACACGGAGTCAGTGATGCAGTTCAGGGCCTTTACTCACAGTTCTTATTATCCAGACCACGTCTGCAGGTAACGGCTGCCCACGTCGTACTGTGCTCACCAGGTGAGGGGCTCAGACAACTCCCAGATAACTTTGGAGCGCTTCACAGGACCCCCTTTGTGTGTCCTTTGTCTGGCCTTTCTTACCAACACTTCTGTCCGGCTGCCTCGGGCCTCCTCTTGGTAAACTTGGCGCCAGTTTCCCTGACCCTATGTGGTGCCTTCCTAGCGGGTGGAGCAAGGGGCTGCGCCACATAAAATGTCAGAGCCTCCGGTTTCTAGCTGAGGGTCGTTTCCTGCCTCCACTAGTTCGGGGACCGGTCTCCCCCTTTGGCCTGACCCCTCCACGCAGGTGGATTCGGGCGTGCGGTGGCGACTCGCCCGTCCGCACCCCTGGGATCCCTTCATTCCTCGTTCCTGGAGCCTTCTCCGCTCCTCTTCCTTCCTTCTCCCTCTTGCAGGCCTGGGCCTCTGTTACTAGGCCCGCCTCCGGAGCAGAGCTCATGCAGAGCCCCTGCTCCCTGCCACTTCTGCTCAGACTTCTCTGCACTGAACTAAGATGGTGCCCACCTTTTATACTCCCTTCTCAATGCACCCAGGAACTGCTTCCTCCCTGCTCCTGCACTGCAGGGTTCCCCTTCCTCAGTGTTCCCTCCCCCCACTCCAGCCAGGGACAGGGACTGTCGTGCCCATCTCAGGGGCATATTGGTCGCCCTGCCCCACGGCAATGTGGTGTAATGCATGCAGGTGTCGGGTCCTGATCCACACTCCATCCTTATCTGAGAGTGAGATATCACACCTCTGGGTGAGGTGCAATACGTCTGTAGCAACCGAGCCCTCGGTGCTACAGTTCCATTTATCTTCAGCCTAGGTGACGTATTGTGATACAGGGCCGTGATTTTGGCTATAAAAGGGTCCCCTAGACCCCTACCCAAAGCTTTTTAAGAGAATCATATATGGCGTGCCAGGAGACTCTATGGAATGCTTTCTCAGCATCCAACGAGAGTATCTACTTGCAAATTTTTAACTGCATCTAGCCCAGGAAATACTTTGTGCCTAGTAGCAGTGTCTGCTAGTCAGCGGATTATCCCGGCTGTTAAGCAAGCTACACCACCTGTAGTTTGGACACTTAATTTTTTCAAAGGAAATGCTTCGGGACCACGGGATACTTAGTGAAGAGCATCAGGAGGCACCCCAAGGCATAGGGGCTGGGACTGGCACTAGGATGCCTTGCGGTGGACAGCCGAGCTCGATCCTTATAAAAGCTTTTTAACTGCAGCAGCTTTAGTGGACGCTACTGGAGCTGGAATTACGCGGCTGCTGGCATGAGACTTGCCCTCCAATAGATCCTTGTAAATTGATTTAAAGTGTATTCATTCAAATTAGAGGGACAATTTAAATTAAAAAGCTTAGAGCTGCCTCCACCACAGGGGGGCTCTCTCGACCCACCAGCGGACAGGCACCAGTATTGGGAGAGGGGGGCTGGCCGTCAGGGTTCACCGCGGCTCTGGCACAAACCCGGCGACACGGAGGTGGCACGGGCAGGAGCGGACTGGCCGTCTCGGCTTCTCACTTTTTGGATTTTAGAAGGGCATGACATGCCTATATCTGTGTCTCCCCCTCCTTTTACTCCTCCACCTCTTTTCTTTTCGCATGACTATATGTACTTGTCACTTTTCCATGTGTTAGTTGTGTCTTCTGAGCAGTTTGTCAGCTTTTGGACACCTTTGAAGGTGTTTTCTATGTGTTTCTATGTGTTTTTGTTTGCCTGCCATTGGTTTTAACGGTGTTCGAAGGTGTTCGACGAACAGTTCGACGAACAGTTCGGCGAACACACGGGTGTTCGACGAACCGAACCGAACTCGAACACTACGGGGGTGGCTCAACACTAGTTCTGAACTGGATGGCATAGTGTCTGGTGGTGACTGAACCCTGGACCAATGCAAGAACCTTAAGAGCCGTATCATGCGTGACCTGTGGACCTAGGAAAACACTCTTTAGGGCATTAAGAAAGAGACCCGCATTAGCCACTACCGGGTCATTGCGCTCCCACAGAAGAGTAGCCCACTCCAGAGCCCTGTGGGAGAGTAACAAGATGACATAACCCACTTTGGCCCTTTCAGAGGGGAACCGTGCCTCCATCATCTCCAATTGAATGGAGCATAGGTTAATAAAACCTCTGCAGAATCTGCTGTCACCAGAAAATTTTTCCGGGAGAGCAAAACGGGGTAATGGGGCAGTTGCAGCTGCCGCAATATTTACCGCAGCCGAGTTAACCAGATTGGCTGCTTGAGAAGCCGCCTGGGTAGCTACTGCAGTGATATCAGCTACCGGGTCAGCTTGTTCCAGAGTCCTAAGTCTGGCCTCAAGTTGCTGTATATAGCGCTGCAGTTGCTGGTTGTCAGCCATGTTCGGCAAGACCCAGGCGCTCTGATATTGTTAAGGGGACGGTTGCAAACAACTTTATTAAATAATGGAAAGCAACCGAACCCGGGGTCCGCGATGCAGCCTGGTGGACTGCGGCCGAACACCTTCCGGGTGAGAAGGTAAAACAACCAACTTAAATAACAATCCCCTCCGTGTTACAGCACACCCGAACGGGAATAGGGATTCGCACTATCTCCGTTAACTGCACGAGAGATGTGCGATAAATAATGTATCTGTAGTCCTGTTGCAGCATAGGGACTACACAGTTGGCGCTAGGATGCGTGTGTGACTCACGCCGGCGAATGCGTGCTCCCAGCCGGCGTGCTACCGGACTGAGGAGTATCTCTCCATGTGGCTTACAGGTGGTACCAGGAATAGGGTGTCTGCAGACTGCTTGGGGTGTAAGGCGACCCCTTTGTCGGAGCCAGACTGTCAGATGAAGCTACCTGCCTATTTCATCTAAGCCTGCCTATTTCCACTAAACCTGCCTGCCAGAAACTAAAGCACACGTGGAGCCCAAGAGACCAAGCGTCCACACAACACCATCACAGCTCAAAGATCAGAGCGCGCCGCCATGTTTGTGGGCGGGCTTTTTAAAGATTAAGCCCTGCCCACCGTGGCACCATTGGTGACGTCACCCGCGACCAATCAGGCGGGGCCAGGTCACCGGATCAGCTGACTCCCAAACCACCAATCACGGTCCGCCATGTTACGGGCATGCTCAGTACAGCGAATCCTGGACTTAGACTTTAGCAGCCCTGTTTCCCTCCGCAACCTATCCTTCATGTTGCTAGGAACAAAGACCCAAGAGACAACCAGTACATCTCGTGGACCAGCTAGGCGTTGGGACTGGCGACGATGCTGAGCTGCATTACTCCTGGCTGAACCGGAATGGAAGACTACAGAAGGTTCTGGACCCATTTTGAATCCAGCAAATGCCCGACACCTAACAAGTAGTTCCTTGGTTAAAAGTATAAAGCAGAGAAATGTAAGACCACCCAGTTCTTTTCAGGGGTCTACAAGGATTCATACACATTAATATAGACCACAAGTGATTAAATGTTAAATGCTGTTCTTCAATTTACACTAACATATCCCTTTTTGCGCTGCAAACCCATTCCAATTGAAAATTCTTTAATTTTTTATTGGTATATTCAACATTTTCATCAATCAATTTTCATTTTTGCTGTTTTATTTCCTCATAATCTTCCAAAATGGCATAACTTTTTTATTTTTCATCTTTTCAGGAGTTGACACCATGCATTTTTTCATACAATGTTCTCTAAAATGGGAAAAAAATGCAATTGCTTTGAAATGGTGAAGAAAATGCAGTTTGACCATTGTTTTTTGGGTTTTCTTTTTATGGAGTTGATTGTGCAGTAAAAATTACCTATAAACACATCAGTACGATTACGGCAAAACCAAACTTGTGTAGTTTTTTTATAACTTAAATGGGGGAAAAAATAATGAATGTGTAAATTTGAAAAAAAAATTTGGTTTGTGTCGTTATTACTGTAACCTTCCATAACGTAGATCCGCTGATTGAGCTATGTAGGCCTTTTATTTCAGTGGCGAGCTGTAGATTTTATTGGCACCACTTTGTTGCACATACAACATCTTCATTGCATTTTATTTTATTTTTGGGGGGACTTGAAGCAACCAGATAACGGCACTTTTGGCAGTTTAATTTTATTTTTGCATTACAAAGTTTACCATGCGAATTAAATAGTTTAATATAACCTTTAATGATAATGTGGCAATATATATATATATATTTACAGTTCATATATATTTATATATATTTTAAACCCTCTTTTAATTTTTTATCGTAAGTTGGGGCTGGAACTGATGGGAGCCGATGCACGCATACAACGGAAATTTTTATATATAATAGCACTGTTTGGAGGACACAAATCTGTTCACATGAAAACGTCAAAAAATAAAAATTTTTGTCTAAAAGCGGACACACAAAAACACATAACAAAACACCTGCTAACACCTCAGTCAGGCTCTGGTTAATACTATAATGTCAGATGAAAGGCAGTATAGCACAGATATATACACTGCTCAAAAAAATAAAGGGAACACTTAAACAACAGAATATAACTCCAAGTGAATCAAACTTCTGTGAAATCAAACTGTCCACTTACGAAGCAACACTGATTGACAATCAATTTCACATGCTGTTGTGCAAATGGAATAGACAATAGATGGAAATTATTGGCAATCATCAAGACACCCTCAATAAAGGAGTGGTTCTGCAGGTGGGGACAACAGACCACATCTCAGTACCAATGCCTTCTGGCTGATGTTTTGGTCACTTTTGAATGTTGGTTGTGCTTTCACACTTGTGGTAGCATGAGACGGACTCTACAACCCACAGAAGTTGCTCAGGTAGTGCAGCTCATCCAGGATGGCACATCAATGCGAGCTGTGGCAAGAAGGTTTGCTGTGTCTGTCAGCGTAGTGTCCAGAGACTGGAGGCGCTACCAGGAGACAGGCCAGCACACCAGGAGACTTGGAGGGGGCCGTAGGAGGGCAACAACCCAGCAGCAGGACCGCTACCTCCACCTTTGTGCAAGGAGGAACAGGAGGAGTACTACCAGAGCCCTGCAAAATGACCTCCAGCAGGCCACAAATGTGCATGTGTCTGCACAAACGGTTAGAAACCGACTCCATGAGGGTGGTATGAGGGCCCGACGTCCACAGATGGGGGTTGTGCTCACAGCCCAACACCGTGCAGATCGCTTGGCATTTGCTTCAGAACACCAGGATTGGCAAAGTCGTCACTGGTGCCCTGTGCTCTTCACAGATGAAAGCAGGTTCACACTGAGCACATGTGACAGACGTGACAGAGTGTGGAGTAGTGTTGAGCCACCCCCGTAGTGTTCGAGTTCGGTTCGGTTCGTCGAACACCCGTGTGTTCGCCGAACTGTTCGTCGAACTGTTCGTCAAACACCTTCGAACACCGTTAAAACCAATGGCAGGCAAACAAAAACACATAGAAAACTCCTTCAAAGGTGTCCAAAAGCTGACAAACTGCTCAGAAGACATAACTAGCACATGGAAAAGTGACAAGTACATATAGTCATGCGAAAAGAAAAGAGGTGGAGGAGTAAGAGGAGGGGGAGACACAGATATAGGCATGTCATGCCCTTCTAAAATCCAAAAAGTGAGAAGCCGACACGGCCAGTCCGTTCCTGCCCGTGCCACCGGGTTTGTGCCAGAGCCGCGGTGGACCCTGACGGCCAGCCCCCCTCTCCCAATACTGGTGCCTGTCCGCTGGTGGGTCGAGCGAGCCCCCCTGTGGTGGAGGCAGCTCTAAGCTTTTTAATTTAAATTGTCTCTCTAATTTGAATGAATACACTTTAAATCCTTTTACAAGGATCTATTGGAGGGCAAGTCTCATGCCAGCAGCCGTGTAATTCCAGCTCCAGTAGCGTCCACTAAAGCTGCTGCAGTTAAAAAGCTTTTATAAGGATCGAGCTCGTCTGTCCACCGCAAGGCATCCTACCGCCTGTCCCAGACCCTATGCCTTGGGGTGCCTCCTGATGCTCTTCACTGAGTATCCCGTGGTCCCGAAGAATTTCCTTTGAAAAAATTAAGTGTCCAAACTACAGGTGGTGTAGCTTGCTTAACAGCCGGGATAATCCGCTGACTAGCAGACACTGCTACTAGGCACAAAGTATTTCCTGGGCTAGATGCAGTTAAAAATTTGTAATTAAATACTCTCGTTGGATGCTGAGAAAGCATTCCTTAGAGTCTCCTGGCACGCCATATATTATTCTCTTAAAAAGCTTGGGGTAGGGGTCTAGGGGACCCTTTTATAGCCAAAATCACGGCCCTGTATCGCAATACGTCACCTAAGCTGAAGATAAATGGAACTGTAGCACCCTGAAGGCTCGGTTGCTACAGAGGTATTGCACCTCACCCAGAGGTGTGATATCTCACTCTCAGGTAAGGATGGAGTGTGGATCAGGACCCGACACCTGCATGCATTACACCACATTGCCGTGGGGCAGGGCGACCAATATGCCCCTGAGATGGGCACGACAGTCCCTGTCCCTGGCTGGAGTGGGGGGAGGGAACACTGAGGAAGGGGAACCCTGTAGTGCAGGAGCAGGGAGGAAGCAGTTCCTGGGTGCATTGAGAAGGGAGTATAAATGGTGGGCACCATGTTAGTTCAGTGCAGAGAAGTCTGAGCAGAAGTGACAGGGAGCAGGGGCTCTGCATGAGCTCTGCTCCGGAGGTGGGCCTAGTAACAGAGGCCCAGGCCTGGAAGAGGGAGAAGGAAGGAAGAGGAGCGGAGAAGGCTCCAGGAACGAGGAACGAAGGGATCCCAGGGGTGCGGACGGGCGAGTCGCCACCGCACGCCCGAATCCACCTGCGTGGAGGGGTCAGGCCAAAGGGGGAGACCGGTCCCCGAAACTAGTGGAGGCGGGAAACGACCCTCAGCTAGAAACCGGAGGCTGTGACATTTTATGTGGCGCAGCCCCTCGCTACTCCTGCTAGGAAGGCACCACATAGAGTCAGGGAAACTGGCGCCAAGTTTACCAAGAGGAGGCCCGAGGCAGCCGGACAGAAGGGTTGGTAAGAAAGGCCAGACAAAGGACACACAAAGGGGGTCCTGTGAAGCGCTCCAAAGTTATCTGGGAGTTGTCTGAGCCCCTCACCTGGTGAGCACAGTACGACGTGGGCAGCCGTTACCGGCAGAAGTGGTCTGGATAATAAGAACTGTGAGTAAAGGCCCTGGACTGCATCACTGACTCCGTGTCGTTACTGCTGCTGCCCTGCACCATCACCCCCATTCTCCGCATACACTGCCCTGAGGCTATACTCCTCCTGTGGGGAGTTATGCTGCGCTCTGCTGCACCCACAACACCAGCCTCAGGGGTCTGCCCTGCAGCGGCAGTTCACTCTGACCGCAATCCACGGGTGGCGTAGTCGGACATTTAAACGTCAAAACCACACAAGTAGTTCCGCCACTGGTTTGACCGCCCTGAGCCACGGAACCGGGTCGCCGCCACGGAAACTACAACCACCAGCATCCACCAAAAAGGGTCCGGCTCCGGGTGTCCCAAGGCCCAGGGGGCGCGTCAGAACATTTTCTTCACCTTTCATAATCACCAATGAGACAAGGCAGGGATGTCCTCTGTCCCCTCTCTTATACATCCTAGTGACGGAGCACCTGCTCTCATCAATTCGCCATAACCCCAATATTAAGTGGATTGAGGTGGGAGGCACCGAGTTCAAGTGCTCTCTATTTGCTGATGATGTCCTAGTATATATCACTCAATCACATATATCCATCCCTGCTGTTATGGCTGAAATAGATTACTTTGTTACATGGTCAAATTTTAAAAATCAATGCAGAGAAGTCTGAGGCCCTCGATGTCTCCCTCCCCAAATCCATACAGGATTCCATCCAGTCCAACTTTCCCTTTGCCTGGCCGTCACAGGGTATTAAATACTTAGGAATTCCTATTCATAGAGACCTCTCCCGTCTATGTTATCTTAATTTTGGGCCCTTTATTGAACAACTCCATACAGACCACGGTTGGCAAGTTAGAACTGTAAGATTCACTACGTGAACCACTGGTGTTTTGTGGAAAAGCACATGTACACTGTGTTCCAAATTATTATGCAAAAAGTGTTTAGGAGTGATAAGGAAAGAATTTGTTTGTTTGTCAGTTAAACTCATTGATGGTGATGTGTGTCAGGGCTCTTTATATCACTGTAAGCAATTGCAGACACCTGTGCTAATTAGTTTGGCATGTGTGTCCAATGAAAGGCAAGACTACTTAAGAAGGCTGTCCCACATTATTAAGCAGCCTACATTTTCTGCCAAAATGGGAAAGAAAAAGGATGTGTCGGCTGCTGAGAAGCAACAAATTCACAGTACACACGTGTGCGTGCTGATAAGGGCAAATTGAGGACTCTTTCCTACAGGCAATTACGTCAGGTTAAAAGAGCAGCGGCAAAAAAGTCTTGTCATAGCAGCAGACAAGTTTTTGATGCTGCTGGTGCCTCCAATGTCCCCCGAACAACAAGATGCAGGGTCCTTCAGAGGTTTGCAGCTGTGCGTACGCCATCCTGTCGACCTCCTCTATCCACTGCACACAAGCAGAAACGGCTCCAAACAATACATGAAGACTGATTTCAAAACTGTTTTGTTCACGGATAAGTGCCGTGCAACGCTCGATGGTCCAGATGGATGGAGTGGAGGATGGCTGGTTGATGGACACCCCACGCAAACACAGCTACAGTGCCAACAAGGAGGAGGTGGAGTAATGTTTTGGGCTGGAATCATGGGGAGAGAGATTGTCGGCCCCTTTAGGATCCCTGAAGGGGTAAAGATGAACTCCATAATGTATGTGGAGTTTCTCAAACAGCACTTCCTGCCATGGTTCAAGAAGAAGAACCGTGTATTCCACAGCAAGATCATTTTCATGCATGATAATGCACCGTCTCATGCTGCACATAACACATCTGCATCTCTGGCTGATATGGGCATAAAAGGGGACAAACTTATGGTGTGTCCCCCATGCTCCCCTGACCTCTACCCCATTCAGAACCTCTGGAGCATCATCAAAAGGAGTGTCTATGATGGCGGGAGGCAGTTCACATCTAAGCAACAGCTCTGGGAGGGTATTCTGTCCTCATGCAAAACAATTGAAGCAGAAACCATCCAAAACCTGACAAATTCAATTGACGAGAGAGTTCAGAAGCTCCTTTCGAACAAGGGGTCCTATGTGCAAATGTAACATCACCTAGAATAAAGTTTTTAGTTGAAAACTGTTTGATTTCAGTTTCTAATAACCTGCTAATGCTTATAATTTAAAAAATGACCATTTTTTTGGTCTTTATTAAAATGAAATGGTTGATCGAAGAGTGTGGGGGATCTAAGAGTGTGGCAACCCAGTAGTCAGGATTACTTCGGATTCTGACAATCTGAGGGTCATGTTGCAGGTAGTGCAGCAAGAAGGCACTTATGTGTCTTGCGCATCTCGGAGCCCCAAAATTATTTTACGGGCTAGATGCAGCTAAAAATTATTATTGATTTTAAATCTGGTGGAGCTTAGCATAGATGGCCTAATAGAATCAGTACTGCACACTGCTACAAAGCCCAAATTATTTTCCAGCCAAGTTACAGATAAACATGATTAGTAATTTTAAATCTGGTGGCGCTTAGTATAGATGGCCTAATAGAATCATTACTGCATACTGCTACAAAGCCCAAATTATTTTCCAGCCAAGATACAGATAAACATGATTAGTAATTTGAAAGCTTAAAACGGTTGGTGAGGTGATTTTAACCAATCATCAAGCTTTTACTCTCCCCAGGATGACACAGGGGTAGAAAAGTCGTTTCGGATCCATGATTTGTTCATCTTTTTGAATGTGAGTCTGTCTACATTATCAGTGGAGAGCCGCGTGCGCTTATCTGTCAGCACACCACCAGCAGCGCTGAACACACGTTCAGACAGAACGCTGGCTGCGGGGCATGACAAGATCTCCAAGGCGTAAGTGGTTAGCTTCGGCCATTTATCCAGATTGGAAGCCCAAAAAGAGCAAGGGTCCAGTGACACAGGCATGGCTTCAATGTTTACTTGGAGATACTCCTGTACCATCGTCTCTAGGCGTTGACTATGTGTCAGACTTCTTGTCTCCTGTGGCCTTGCAAAGGATGGGCTAAAAAAGTGGTGAAATGATTCCGCAAAATTGATGTTACCAGCAGATACTGTGTTTCTGTTACGGTTTGAGTGCTGAACACTCGATGTCCCACGGTTGGCAAGTTGGAACTATGAGATTCACTACGTGCACCACTGGTGTTTTGTGGAAAAGCACATGTAAGATTCTGCTACAGTCTCTGCTGATACTCCTGCATGCGTGCATCCCTTTCTATGGCAGGAATAATTTCTGCAAATTTACTTTTGTACCGGGGATCTAACAGTCTGGTAACCCAGTAGTCAGGATTATTTCTAATTCTCACAATTCGAGTGTCATGTTGCAGGTAGTGAAGCAAGAAGGCACTCATGTGTCTTGCGCATCCAGGAGCACCAAGTCCCTGTTGTGTTGGTGGCGAGGTAACAATCATGCTTCCTTCCTCTGTCCTCTCCCCCCAACCTCGCACAATAGAAATGTGATCAAGGTCTCCCTCATCTGATGAGTCTTCCATCAGTTCGTCCTCCACTTCTTCCTGGGCTCCTGCACCTTCCTCGCTAGATTGGCTGCTACCATGCGCCCTGGTAAAACCATCTCCCCCACCCTCACATGCCTGCCGCCTTGGTGCTGCCGACCGTCTGGACCTTGCAGATGTTAGCCCTTCCGCATACAACTCCTCCTCCTCTACTTCCTCCACCTCCTCTTGTGCCACCACCTGACTCCGAATTCTGTTTAACATGTGCTCCAGCATGTAAATCACCGGAATAGTCATGCTGATAATGGCATCGTCAGCACTAAACATCTTCGTCGCCATTTCAAAACTGTGCAGAAGGGTGCATAGGTCCCTGATCTGAGACCACTCCTCCAGCGTTATTTGCCCCACCTCTGGATCTCGTTGGCCCAGTCTATATGTCAGAACGTATTGCACCAGGGCTTGTCGGTGCTGCCACAGTCACTGCAACATGTGCAGAGTTGAATTCCACCAGGTAGGCACATAGCATTTTAGCCGGTGAAGTGGCAGGCCCAACGACTTCTGTAGAGATGTAAGTCGCTGAGCTGCGGGATGCGAACGGCGGAAGTGAGCACACAGCGACCGTGCCCTCTGCAGAAGGCCATCTTGTCCGGGATAGTGGGCTAAAAATTGGTGGACATCCAGGTTCAACACGTGAGCCATACAAGGCACGTGTGTGACATTGCCCCGGCGAAGAGACGCACCCAGGTTTGCAGCATTGTCGCACACGGCCTTCCCTGGTTTCAGATCCAGTGGAGACAACCATTCATGAAATTGGTTCTCCAGAGCTGACCACAACTCCTCAGCTGTGTGACTCACATTTCCCAGACATTTCAAAGTAAAAACCGCCTGATGACGTTGAGCCCTACTGCCAGCATAGTAAGGAGGTGTGCAGGATCCCTTCTGCGCAGTTAGAAAGCTTGTGGCATGACCAGACAGGCTTTGGGTGCAGGTGAAGGACCGAGAGGAGGTTGAGGAGGCAGAAGCAGTGGAGGAACTTTGAGATAAAGAGGATTGACACACAACTCGTGGGGACGGCAAGACTTGGACAGCAGCCCCTTGTCCTGCTGTCACCATAGTTACCCAGTGCCCAGTCAGCGACATGTAACGCCCCTGTCCATGCCTACTCGTCCAAGTGTCTGTGGTGAAATGCACCCTGTCACACACAGAGTTTCTCAAAGAAGCGGTGATGTTGTGTGCGACATGCTGGTGGAGCGCAGGCACACCTTTCTTTGAGAAGTAGTGCCGACTGGGCATCTGGTACTGGGGCACTGCGACGGACATAAGGTCTCAAAAATCCTCTGTGTCCACCAGGCGGAAAGGCAGCATTTCTGTAGCCAAGAGCTTGTGTAGCATCCCGAGGGCTCGGCTGCTACAGGGGTATTGCACCTCAAACCAGAGGTGTGATATTCCACTCCCGGGTAAGGATGGAGTGTGGACCAGGACTCGTTAGGCTGCATGCACCACACACACCCCATTTCCGAGGGACAGGTCAACGGTGCTCCCACGAGACAGGAGTGCAGGCACGACAGCATCTGTCCCTATCTGGAGTGGGGAGGGGAAAGTACACCCAGTGGTGTAGGAGCAGATAGGGGTGGGTCTCTGGGCAAAGGTAGGAGCCCATTGGTTGCTAGTCACCTGGGCTCACATATAAGGGAGGTATATAAGGTGGGCACCATCTTAGGACAGGGTCCAGTTCAGTGCAGTCTGTGAGGAGAGCAGACAGGGAGCAGCAGCTCAGGCTGGGTGCTGCTCCAGAGGCAGGCCTAGAGAAGAGGCCGGAGCCTGAGAGGAGAAGGAGAAGTAGGAACTGAAACTGAAACAGAAAGGAGATAAGGGAACTGGAACACAGAGAAAGGCCCAGAGACACGAGGACAGAAGGAACCCCATAGGCCCAGGAGATTGCGGGTGAAGGGTTGGCAGAGCCGGGTACCGGAACCCAAATTGGTGGAGGCAACAGATTCCTCAGCCAAAGACCGGAGTTTGTGACCAGATCTTGGTGCGACCCCTCACTACATCCACCAGGAAAGCCTACCGCATAGGGTCAGGGAAACCGGAGATAGGTTTCGCCAAGAGAAGGCCCGAGGGAGCTGGACAAAGGTGGGTCACTGGTGAGGATGGCCAGAGAAGGGAAGAGAAGGGAGCCCTGTGCCACGCTCTGGAATTGCCTGGGAGTTGGTCGAGCCCTCTGCCTGGTGGACGCAGCACGGCTTGAGCAGTCATCGCCTGCAGGATTGACACGAATAACAACTGTGAGTAAATCATTGGAAACTGCAATTACAAGTCTCTGTGTTTCATCGCCGCACCAGCACCATTAGTACTGGGACGCTCACACCGTCACTCCCATCATCCACATTAGCTGCCCTGAGGCAATACTTCTCCCGTGGGGAGCTATTCCATCCTTGGCTGCGCATACAACATCAGCCTCAGCGGTCTACAACGCAGCGGCGGTCTCCACTGACCGCAATCCACGGGTGGCGTAGTCGGACATTCGTTACAACATTAAGACTGCCACTGAATTGACCACCCTGGGCACGGACGAGGTCAGAGCCACGGAGACTACAACCCCCAGCACCTTACAGAAGGCCCGGCTCCGGGTATCCCCTGCACAGCACAGGCCCAGGGGGCGCGTCACTTGCAGATGGTGAAATTCAACCTCTTAGCTTTCTCATGGCTAGGAGGAAATGGTCTTTTACTTGTCCACATCTGAGGGACCGAGGGCTGGCTGTTGTGCTTAGATGGGGTTGATAAGGGTGTCCCCGGCAAACTGTCGGTCTGTGAGGAAGATGCAGGCGGACATGTTAGGTTGCCTTGATCCAAAGGAGGTGCTATCGATGTCGGACAGCGCTCAACACCAGCTGGTGTTACCACCTCCAAAGAAAATGATGACCTGCAAATCACGCTGGCTGTTGCGGGTAAAGAGGTGGCAGGTCTGCGTCCCAAAACAGGTGTGACTGCAGTCCCCCCAGTCACAGAGGATGAAGAGGCCGCGGATGCACAAGATGTGGCAGACGGTGGTTGGCCTGGCCGGCTAGGCCGCATTGTAGCACAGTGAGCTTCCCACTGCAACTTATGCTTCATGTCCATGTGCCGGTTCATGCACGAAGTACTCAAACTATGTATTTTTTGGCCTCTACTTAGCTTTTGCTGACAAATGTTACAGATAACACGAATTGGGTCATCTTTATCGATCTGAAAAAATGCCCAGGCTATGCAAGGCTTAGCACCAATGCGACCTGAAGAGCCACCACAACTTGTGGTGAGAGGCAGAGTTGTGTTTGAGGATGCAGTTGTTGACGTGCTTCCAGTACTACGTCTCTGTCCAGGAAGGCGCAACCTGACCTCGTCGTCACTAGCATTCTCCTCCACCTCCTCTGCTGACCTCATCTCTTGGCTGACTGTGGGTTGACAGTAAGTGGGATCTCCAACCTCATCATCATCACCCTGTGTGTTATCACACCCGTCGTCCTCAGAGCCAACCTGTTCCTGCCCTGACAAAAAACTAAAGTTGTCGCTCCAATCAGGTATTTGAGTCTCATCATCGTCTTCCTCATTGTCTACACCAACAGGAGTTACAGTTTGGGAATGAGGGTCTACATTATGGTCAGAACCTTCTGCGTCTGGTCCTGGATCCGACTCAAAGATTCTGGGCATCAGTGCAGATCATTTCCTCGTCTGGATTCACAGAAGCGCTGGAGCCGACCTCTGATTCCCAGGCTATAGTATGAGTAAACAGCTCTGCAGACTCAACCATCTGTTCTACCTCATACTCAGACGGGCAGCTGGAGATTTGGGAGCTGTGAGGAAGGAAGTGCGATTGGGGTGACACCTCTGAGGACTGGAGTATTTGTGATGTTGAAGTTGATGTGGAGGAGAGCCCACTTAAAGGAGCACTTGATATCCGTTGAAGCACCTGCTGTTTTTGTGCCTCATCTGGAATTTGTAGCGATTGGCGTGGCCGTAAAAAAGGGATCTTATCACATTGTCCGCTAAAAGAAGTAGACATTTTAGTTTGGCTGGAAGATGGTCTTTCTTCTGCAGATGTTACTATTGATTTAACACCTACCCCACGGACACAACCTTTTTTCCCCTTCCCAACACGCCTATTCCACTTTCCACCAGCAGCAGGCCTTTTTCCACTCATTTTGGTGGTTATCTAATTCACAACTCTGGAGTTGTTTGCACAAAAACAACAATGGATGGGAACCGAGCAGAGCTGAGTGGCCAAACTGTGGTATTAGGCCAAAACTATTGGCTGGGTTAGATGCAGAAAAAAATTATATTCAATTTGCAACCTGATGGAGGTCAGTATAGATGGACTAATGGACCAAGTCCCACACACTGCTAGAAGCCCAAATATTTTTTCAGATCTAGATGCAGAAAAAAATTATATTCAATTTGCAACCTGGTGGAGGTCAGTATAGATGGACTAATAGAACAAGCCCCACACACTGCTAGAAGCCCAAATATTTTTTCAGAGCTAGATGCAGATAAAAATTATTTTTAATTTGCAACCTGATGGAGGTCAGTATAGATGGACTAATAGACCAAGTCCCACACACTGCTAGAAGCCCAAATATTTTTTCAGAGCTAGATGCAGAAAAAAATTATATTCAATTTGCAACCTGATGGAGGTCAGTATAGATGGACTAATAGAACAAGTCCCACACACTGCTAGAAGCCCAAATATTTTTTCAGAGCTAGATGCAGAAAAAAATTATATTCAATTTGCAACCTGGTGGAGGTCAGTATAGATGGACTAATAGAACAAGTCCCACACACTGCTAGAAGCCCAAATATTTTTTCAGAGTTAGATGCAGAAAAAATTATATTCAATTTGCAACCTGATGGAGGTCAGTATAGATGGACTTATAGAATGATGCTATGCCCAAAAGGTTTTACTTCACTAGGTGCAGTAAAAAAATTGGTATTCTATACACAGGTGGTGTAGCTTGCAACACAGATAGGCTACTCCACTGACTAACACACTCTGCAATAGGCCAAAAAGGATTAGCTTTGCTAGATTTAGCCAAATGCTGTGAAAAAAACTTGCACAGCACTGGCACAGACCTGCCTGGCAAAAACTGATAGGAACTGATGTAACTTAGTCCTGAAAAGGACTGCAATTACAATTAGTCTTTACTCCCAACCTATCTATTTAAGAGCACAGACCTGCCTGATAAAAGTCGTAGGAAATGCTGTAACCTAGTCCTTAAAAGGACTGCAATCACAACTATTCCCTACTCCCAAGCTATCTGTAGATTTGTGCGAAAATTGGCTTGAAATTAACAAGGTATAGCGCACACAGCAACAGCGGTGCCGTCTAACACGCAGCTGCAGCAGTGAGAAAATGGTAGCGATGGGGAAAATGGCTGGGTCTTATAGGGCAAGGACTTGTGACATACACTGCCAATGACACATGCCCTTGCTTGTGTGAAAAAAAGCACTTCGCTCCGTGTGTGCGCTGCTGATAGGCTGACAGACTGCTCCTCCTCACTGTAAATGCGGGAAAGAGAAAAAAAAATGGAGATCTTCATTATTCCTGCAGAGATCCATCCCCTGCCCCTCCCCCCGCCCTGCTGTACACTCAAACTGCGTATTAACATTAATTTTCATCATTACTGAGAAAAAATCCAGTTATGATTTTGGTGCACGAACAGTTATCAAACATAACCTCGAACAGCCGAATTTTTTTCAAATCGTTCGTGTTCGCCGAACGGCTCGAACACCGCCCAAAACAGCTCGAATTTGAGATTGGCGAACAGTTCGAGTCGAACAACGCTCATCTCGAGTCTGGAGACGCCGTGGAGAGCGATCTGCTGCCTGCAACATCCTTCAGCATGACCGGTTTGGCAGCGGGTCAGTAATTGTGTGGGGTGTCATTTCTTTGGAGGGCCGCACAGCCCTCCATGTGCTCGCCAGAGGTAGCCTGACTGCCATTAGGTACCGAGATGAGACCCTCAGACCCCTTGTGAGACCATATGCTGGTGCGGTTGGCCCTGGGTTCCTCTTAATGCAGGACAATGCCAGACCTCATGTGGCTGGAGTGTGCCAGCAGTTCCTGCAAGATGAAGGCATTGAAGCTATGGACTGGCCCACCCGTTCCCCAGACCTGAATCCGATTGAGCACATCTGGGACATCATGTCTCGCTCCATCCACCAACGTCACGTTGCACCACAGACTGTCCAGGAGTTGGCGGATGCTTTTGTCCAGGTCTGGGAGGAGATCCCACAGGAGACCATCCGCAACCTCATCAGGAGCATGCCCAGGCATTGTAGGGGGGGGTCATACAGGCACGTGGAGGCCACACACAATACTGAGCCTCATTTTGACTTGTTTTAAGGACATTACATCAAAGTTGCATCAGCCTGTAGTGTGTTTTTCCACTTTAATTTTGGGGGTGACTCCAAATCCAGGCCTCCATTGGTTAATAAATGTGATTTCCATTGATGATTTTTGTGTGATTTTTTGTGTGATTTTGTTGTCAGCACATTCAACTTTGTACTGAACAAAGTATTCAGTGAGAATATTTCATTCATTCAGATCTAGGATGTGTTATTTTAGTGTTCTCTTTATTTCTGTGAGCAGTGTATATTCATACTGGATACATCCTTCTACGTACAATCAACCAGTCCCAACCTTCCACAATTACAAGTAGCCTAAAATGAAAGTGACACCATGCAGAAAGTGACATAAGTGCATAATATAAAAACAATTCCAAAAACAATGGAACTCCCCCCGAATCCTGATATTCTAACAACAGCAGCTATCCAGGCCCTAGATCTTGGTCTCAATACTCACTCCTGCCTACCAGCGGGGGTTGGCACCCTAATTAAAGTTGATGGTGATTGGTGCCCCCACTCCATGGCGGCTCTCCCTCATTAGTCCTGAATAACCCTCAATCACAGACCGATACAACCTAAATCAGATACCAATACAATCATAATAAATGGGAGACTTATCTTAGATGAAAAATATAGTCCCAGAGGAGATGTCCCATCAGTCTTTCAAATGGATGGACAGAGATGATTGTCTATAAGCGTTTCCCCATTCCTGGTTCCTCGGGAGGCCAATGCATACAGATGTGTGAAGCACAAATGAAAATGCCCGCTATGATGTTCAATCAAACAGATAATGTACCCTCCCATAGCCCAGGTTTATAAGTACCTACCCCATGGGTGATTGACCACAGAAGATTACAATCAACATACAATTGATTTTGTTGTTCAATGCGGCATATATACACTCTCTCCTGCTGATTGGCGTGTGCTCCAAGGCACGGAACGCACTACTTCCAGTTCCTGTATGCTGTTTCCAAGCGTGCGCTCCACACTGTGGAACGCACTTGTCCCTTCCGGTTTAGCCTGAGGACGTCACTTCCAGTGCGGCACAGGCAAACATTACACAGCGCGTCACCTTAGGTGCCTGCAGAGTATGCAGTCCAGGTAATGGAACGCACAGAGAGGTGCACATTCCCCAATTGTTACCCTGGTGACCAAACAAAAGTGATCAACCCACAAGAATGCATACGGATAAGAAATCTATCATTAGAGTAGTGGCCCATCTGAAGAATTTGCATAATTGCAGCTTAATATGCCATAAAAGGTAGGGCCATCAGATAAACAGAGAGATACCATATAAATACTACATATAATATATAGATACACAAGTTAGTAGCAGACACAGGGTATATGTTACAAATATCTACAAATGGAAATAATTAGCCAATGAAATCAGAATGGTTATCAAGCTATAGCAGAGTGTATGGAGACATATAGATCAATATTATCATTCTAATCCAATCCTGGGCATCATACCTTTTGGTGATACACTATTTAATCGAAATATCCATTCGCTCTCCCTTCTGAGCAATTGTTTGTCATGATCTCCCTTCCTGATGTTCTGTCTGACCACCTTGATGACATTAAAAGAGACCTCTCTGATGTTACCCTGATGAACTCCAATTACATGTCTAGCCAGTGGTGTATCCCGTTTATGGCATATGTCCACCAGGTGCTCACTCACCCTACATCTGAATTCCCTGCACGTCTTTCCGTCGTAGTCAAGTATGCAGGTACCAATGGGAACCAAGCAATTTAAATACCACTGCAGTGATTGATAGTAGCATCTAAATCGTTAATCATGCTGCTATTACTGGAAGATGCTAGTTGTATAACACAGCAAGCACCTGCCTGTGGAGCAAGCTTAGATGCACCTTACCTGTACCATGCATATACTGTATGTTAGATGTCGGGAACGTCTTTAAAAATTAAATTGCGGTTGGCAAGACAGTTAATGGTTTTGGGGTTGATGTCAGTATGTTATGTTACCAAGCCCAAAATTTAGTAATGGTGCTACGTCTATCAGACACCCCCATTAGTAACCCGGCAATTGAATAGTTAAAAATGACAAACACAGAGGAAAAAATACTTTATTTGAATAAAGACTACCCCACACTCCCTCATTTACCTATTTATTAATTAAAACTAAATACAGGAAGTTCCAACGGTAATCGAATAGTAAAATGTCCCACAACACCCATCGAATCCTATGGAATCTCGATGGAGTCCTATGGAGAAAGTTCTCAGAATGAGACTTCATAGTTCACTCGCAGTCAGTTGCAGGCATGGAAATTCTCACGCTCCTGCTTGATGCTGACCGCGAGTAACTCTATTGAGCCTTGCTCTCAGAAAGTTCTGAGAATGAGACTCCTTTTCTGGAGCGGTTGTGGCCTGCTATTTTTAGGCTGGGGAGGGCAAAATATCCATGGACCTTCCCAGCCTGAGAATACCAGTCCCCAGCTGTCTGCCGTAACTTGGCTGCTTATAAAAAATAGAGGGGACCCCACATCGTTTTTTTTTCCATTTATTTATTACTAAAAAATAAATAAATACATGAAAAATACTAATAAATAAATAAATGAAAAAGACGACGTGGTGTCCCATTTATTTTTAATAACCAGCCAATGGAAAGCAAACAGCTGTGAGCTAGTTTTATTTTTCTGGAAAGGGGCTAATAACCATGGACCTTCACAACCTGTTAATATCAGCCCGCAGCTGTTTGCTTTGCCTTTACTGGTTATTAAAAATTAGAAGACCTAAAAAAGGGACGTGGGTCCCCCCTATTTTTTAATAACCAGCTAAGGCAAATCAGACAGCTGGGGGCTGATATTAATAGGCTGGAAAGGTCCATGGATATTGACCCCTTCCCAGCCTCATAAGACCGGCCCTCACCCGCCCCAGCAATGGCGCATCCATTAGATCTGCCAATTCTGGCGCATAGCCTCGGCTTTTCCAGATTTCCCAAGGTTACCACTGGTCAGAGCCGTTGTTTCCCAAATTATCACATATAAGACAGCATGGGAACCACAGAATGTTTGGGCCCCCCATTCACTTCAATGAGGTTCGGGATCAAGTTTGGGTACCGTTCTGCTACTGAACCAAACTTTTTTATAAAGTTCGGCCGAACCCGACGGACCCAAACATCCACAGGTCCACCCATCCCTAATTTCTTTCATAGTGAACACTGCCGCTAGTCAAGAATTTGATGAGTGGTGGTTGCCATGTCCCCATCCCACCCCAGCTCAGCTCACTTTGTTAGAACTGTGAGAAAATGGTGAACACAAAAAGTTGCAAAATTTTAGAGCAGACTTGAGTTGAGCTTAAATTTTGAGGCTTTTCAAAGCTTTTTATGCCAGGATGTTATGATGAATTGGGCCCATGATGTCTATACCAAAAGCTAGAAAATGTAAGGACATCTTGGAGGACAACCAACTTCAGTCTGCACGTTAAAACCTATTCCGGAATCCTGTTCAGAAATCTGTGGCTTTTCCTCATTTACACTAGAACATGACACTGTTACTTCTCCCCAAAAAACTGAAGAAAAAAAAAATAATTCTTTGTAATTTAAAATTTCTTTGATTCGGTGCCGTTACACAATAAAGCAGGAAATAGTCCAAAAGGGGAATTTTTTTTATATACTCATAGCTTTTATGGAATCAAAGGCTATACTCAAACCGCCTGGGTAAATCTGTATTGGTATAGTTCATTCCATTAACCTATGTTGTTTATTCTGCTATATTCTGCAGTTTTAACATATTTAGATTTATAATTGTTCTTAACAACCTGTCAGAAAAATGTGTTCATCTGAATGGCCATGTATGAGCAACTGGACTTGACAGAACTGTGAGTGAAGAACACGGGCAATCATACAGGCACAGTGTACAAAAGACAGAAAGTGCCATTCAGGAAATGCTCACAGTTTAATGCACAAAAGGCTTGGCACGTTGCAGCTACATACGGCTAAGTACATCTGTTGGTTATTTGTTTAGGCTACAATCATTTGAACTGAAAAGAATAAATCAGCAGCCAGATGACAAATCGTGTCAGAAAAATATTAACATTAGTATATCCTACGTAATATAACTATATAATACATACACCCTTATAGTACTAATTCTTTTTATTAATTCCCTTTTCATTGTTGCAGCTATTACATATTAATAGAACCCATGAGCATTATAGAACCTTTGAAGCTCGGAGACTTGCTTCCCATACTTTTACATGTATCCCCTGTTTTTATGGCGTTTCAATTTATTTTGCAGGCTGTACACAGATGCTACTCACTTGCATTTGACCCATTTCCCAGTGGGGCCCATAATACAAGTTTCCTATTTCAGACACATTTACAGTAAGATCAACTTCATGGAGCACAATATCTCTTTTTGTAAAAGTTTTACATTCTCTTCTGACGTAATTTTACATATTTTTCTCTAAAACAGGATGCGATGTTTTAAGTGTTTTTTAATTAGTTTTTTACGCTATTTAAGAAAAATTAAAAAAAAGGGGGCACTTTTTAGTTTTTATTATTTCTTTGTTTTAGTATTGTAAATTGACACTATAATAAATGTGGTTCCTTTCCCCCCATGTGTATTGTGATGCACTGTGATTTGAGCCAGTATTGGTGTTTTTTTAATCTTCTTTTTATACATTATGCCCACTATAAGGTCATAAGAAGAGACTTTTAGAAATATCTCAGCTGTTTTAAATATGGATCAGCCTGATGTTCAATGTTCAAATATGGTGGAGAGACCGCAGGAAATTAAACAAAACTTATGCATAAGGTGTCTTCTTACTATGTCAAAGTTAAAACTACTAAAATTATTTAAGATCACAACTTTATTGTACAGGTACGGATGAGATTAAAATATATGTTTTATATGTTTTTGTGACTTTGATCAAATGTTAATTACATTTATTAAAAATGTGCTTTTTTATTTGCTGCATTAAAACATGTTTTATTAATTGTTTATTTCATTTTTTTGTACATTTTTCTTCAGTCTTATCACCTTTAAAAAAAATTTAAATGTTAAAAAGTCCCACACAACTTTACTTAGGTCTGAGACTGTTAGGTTCTTGCATTCATACATTGGAATCAGGTTGCCAGGTCTGGCATAAATAGTACAAAAGGGTCCTGAGTGAGATCTAATATAAGCTTATCCTGTCAATGACCACATGGTTACAGGGGTTTCGCCTGCACAATCTTTGATAATGTACTTGAACTGCGTCATTCATCCATGTGTGTTACTTTGTGTTAAGAAATTAAACTTAGGAAGCCAGGGAGTGAAAGATAAAAATAATCAGATAAAAAAGTAAAAAAATACACTAATGAAGTTTAATATTATGGTGGGTAGAAAAGTACTGATGAAATCCTATGGATTTTAAGCAATTGACACAAGGTTGCCAGATAAGATTAGGGAGGTCTATAGAATTAGTCCTCATGCCATGTAACTTTTTTAATATTATTATAGAGGGCACTGTACCACTGCACAGAGTCATAATGAGGGAATTTTCTACTGGTCAGAAATATAGATGCAAGTTGCTGTATATCGATTGAAAAAGTTAATGAATCTGGTTGCAGATACCATGTTGTTTGTCCAGTAGGGTAAAAAATGGAGGATTTGAGAGGGAAGGGTACAAACTATTAAATTAAACCATAATATTTTAATACAGAATTCTATGGTTAATTCTTGCATGAAGATTCATGCCTATAACTGTAGATCTGCAGGATTATACTTAAAGAGGTTGGCCACTATTTTTTATTGATGGCCTATCCCAGACCTGGCACCCCCACCGATCAGCTGTTACCTGTGGAGGCCGGAAGTTCCTGGATGATGCTGGAGCTCAGCAGCCCCATCACAACTATAGTGGCTGCTAACAGATGATTGGCGGGAGTGCCAGGTGTTGCAGCCCCACCGATCAGATAATGATGGCTTATCCTAGGATAGACCATCAATAAAAAGGTAGTGGTCATCCCTTTTAACGGTCTTCATCTATCTACATGTATACCAGTAGCATCCCTTGTACTTTGTAACTGCAGCGGCCGTGAGGGCCTAGGGTACTCGGTAGCCGGGCCGGCAGTCTTCAAGGGAGGTCACGGTGGCAGTGGCCCAGCTCCGTGGCCCTGGCCGAGCAGATGAAGGGAGTATTTACAGGGGATTTGTAGTCTTTATGTGACGCCACCTGTGGTGCCTGGTCAGGGATGACCAGCGCTGCTGTGTGGGCCCTGGGGGATAGATGGTATAGCAGCTGAGATGAAACACTTCCCACAGGCGAAGCGTGCCCCCAGGGACTGAGAACGCTAATATGAAGGATGGCGACAGGGGAAACAGGGTGCAGAGAGCAGGGTGGCAGCAGTGATGATAGTCACGGTGGTAGCACAGTTGCGGGGAGGTGCAGAAGAAGAAGACAGACACGAGGAATGCAGTCCGGTTACCTTTACTGCAGAGAAAGCTGTGGAGTCCGGGGCACTGGTCACTAGGTCCAGGAGGGTCCGGTCAGTCTGGAAGCAGTCAGATTCCGCGCTGTCAGGTGGGTTTGGAGGCCTGCCTGCTGCGCTTCTCCGTTATGGGCCCCGCTGCCTGTGAGCTACTCTGTGGTCCCTATTCTTCACTCCTGCTCTAAGCTCCGTACTAGCGGGCGGTGCGAACCTATAATGGGTAGTGCCGTCTTGGGTGCTGCTCCAGGCTCTAGTTATGCCACTGTGCTGCCGGGCTTCTGCTTGTGGCCAAAAAACTTGCAGTCTCCTGTCCCCCAGATTCGGTTGCTGGGACTTGCAATCCCTGTACAACCCAGGACTCTGGCATCCTCTGCTCCGCTGCCTGGGGTGAGCTCTTCTCCCCCTCTCCCTTCCCTCTCACACTCACTGACTAACTCCTCCCCCCAACCAGAAAAGGCAGCTCCCCAAAAAAGGGTGTAGAGCTCCCTCTTCAGGTAAGGGATCAGAACTCGTGTGTGCATGTGGGGTTTACCTGACGTGGGGAGCCCCTCCTGCTTGCAAGCATAATATCACCTCCGGTGAAGGAGGCAACACTACTGTGGCAATTGGCCCATGGGGCGCCACATAACAAAACCAGTATTTGCAGGGTTGCGGGCTATAGATTGTCTGACAACTAGAATCATCCAACAGTTAGCGGAATCTGGTGTCTCTGTATTATCATAGCCTTCAAGAGAGTAATTCCAGCTGCCCCATGTAAATGCACTTCTAATGTCCAATATAGAATGAGTAGTCCAGAAATTCTATTAATCAATTATGCATCATGTAAAGTAAAGGTAGAAGTGTCTTAAAACTTTCACCCTCTTTTTAATCAGATATTTTCTGCTCTGCTACTTGACATTTTCATAACAATAAGCTGATGTGGAATGCTTATGACAGATGAAATAGTGCAAATTTCAAGAATCGAGTGTAAAATACAGAACTGAAGTAATTTTGACTATAACAATGCCCACATCTTTCCAAGGTGTACTTCATTTCTATCAGGTGTCAGTTCTGAAAGATAACTAATCCCATATAGGCTTACTGAAATCTAATGAAAGAACAGCCTGAAGATATCTGTAATATAAGAAGCTAGATCTAAGAACTATATTTCATATACATGTGATATGATGCTAACATTTTCCATAACCAGTTTGATTGTAGCCACACAACTTTATATCCTGCTTTTGGACATCCACCTCTTTCCACTGTGTAATGTTCAATCTATGGCTCCTTTCCTTCCATCCAGCTGTTCATAAATCTATAATACTTTTTTGCTCTAGGCAAACATGTAAAGACATACACCAGATAGATGGGTCAACACTTTGTACAGGATTTTTAGGTTCATTTCTTGATCAATATTTTGCTGCTATTGACGGCTACATCAATTTTCCTAAAGACTTTCAAAAGTTAAAGGAGTTATTCCATAACCAATCTTCATCAGAGATCCACTATATCATCATTTCATCTGTTGTCTTTGATATACTCGCCTGGAAACCAAACAGGATTTTGACCATGCCCATAAACTATACATCCTCTTCTCTTAATTAAAACATCCACGTAATGATGAGCTGATAAATTCATCTCTAACTTTTTCGATATGTCTACTGGAAGCCCACGTCATCCATTATTTACATCCTATTTTTATGATGAGATCTCTATACAATGTATCATAAGGCCACTCTGATAACATGCAAAACAGGCTTGTCTGATGGACCCTCTAAAAATTGTTTTTTACTACTGATAGACCACTTTAAAAAAGCACTCCCTTCAAAATTTGTATACTCTTAATCTATTTTCTCTACATGAGTCATCATTAGAACTACAATTCTACATCACTGCAAATTCCCTGGCAGAGGGGAGGAGCGGAGCACCTGGGTCAGGAGTTGAAGAGAAGAATAATAAATGCAGAGAAAAACAACTTCCTGTTTCTTACAGGGATTCAGCTAGGCACTTTTTAATCACATGATGTCATAGACCTAATGGAAAACAGACGATTTAACTGGGTAGAAGAGAAAAATGAGCAATTGTAAGTACACAGTGCTATATAATATGATGACTGCAATATATTAAGAAGGTAAAAACTTTGATGGGAGTGCTACTTTAAGTTTGCCATTTTAATGCCATAAGAATTTTTTTTCTACCAGTGACTCAAATGTAAAAAGTCAAATCACTTTGACAATAAATTCTCGAGATTAAGGTCCTTAGTATCCAAGGCAAGCTACATATTCCCTATGTAAGAATTTTAATGCGATTTTACATCTCTGCAGATTTACCATTGTGCTGTAAATCTTAAACAGAACCCGCAGTCACATCAAGTATAAATAATTACATCTTGTACATGTTTTCAAAAAGGTTGATTGACTTTTCACTAGAAGATCATCAGATTAAATAGCTTTCTACTCCTACATAAGTACAGAAGCAACCTGCAAAGCCTTCAACCTCCATTTAATGCAAGGAAACAAAAGCTGATCTCAGCCCCAAGGTGAAAAGAGAAATGTTTTTCTGGTCACGGAGGTTGAGTCACATGAACTCTTTCACTTCTCCCAGTGATGCAAGCAAATCTTTTGTCTGATGTTCAAACAGTGTCATGTGTGTTTGGCACAAAAGCATAAAAATGGCAATAAGGAAAGTGGAAAATAAACAATGCATTATGAATATTTATAGAAAAGCATAAAGCATGAAAATATTATCCATCCAAATATTTAATTAGCAATGCTACTTTATTCTACAGAGCTATCCAGAAATAGAAAGGTGTGGACACATGTACCATATCTATCTATCTATCTATCTATCTATCTATGACACCCCAGGGGTCTGGTTGCCACAGTGATAGAGATATTACGTCTGAGAGCAGGTGGGAGGTCTCTTGGTCAGGAATCCTATGCATGCCACACCTCCTGCACAGTCCTGGGAGGGGAAGAACTTCCCCTATATAAAACTGGGGCTGAGGCAGGGTTAGTGAGTAGAGAAGAAGTAGAGACAGAGAAAAGAAGCAAATACAGGAACAGAACATCAGGAGCTCTGTGGGAGCAGTGTTACAAGGAGTCAGGGGCTGGCAGCTGCAGAGCTCGCCCTGACTGAGAAGATTTCTTACCGGACCCGGAGTCCGAGGCTGTGGGGACTAACTCCTACCCAGCAGCAGAATCCGTCAGGCAGGGGATTCCAGGTCCTCTGGCCAAGAAACCCGAAGGCCCCGAGTCACCGGCCATACGGGTGAGCACCACACGGTACACTGAGGGACGTGGGCTACTTATACCCGCCTCTAGCAAGGTAGCCAGAAGAGTACAGTTAGTTTGGGAGGCCTACAACTCCGCCTGGCCAGGGGAGATCCCATCTGCTCAAGGACTGACCAGGCCCCAATCGCTAGCCAGTACTCCGGGAGGGTCTATCTTTGTCACCAGTAAAGACCCTGAACTACACCGTACCGTCTCCGAGTGGTTCCTGCTACCCCCATCATCCACACCTGCTGCCCTGAGGCCATACCCCTCCCGTTGGGGGTTATACCATCACTGCTGCACATATACCACCGGCCTCAGCGGACTGCTCTGCAGCGGCGGCTGCAAAGCCGTACTCAACGGGTGGCGTAGTCGACATCCAAGTTAACATCTACTGCCATAGACTGCCACTTAGTTTGACACCCTGGGCACGGACCGGGTCACCGCCACAAGGACTACTACCCCTATCCAGATCCGGCTCCGGGTATCCCCTGAACATGGCCCAGGGGGTGCGTCAACTTTTGGCGTAGTCGGCAGGATTTCGTGCCCGCAACCACCGGGTACTGCGTGCCTGAAAGAGACTGTTCAAACTTACCTGTGGTGAAGATTCCCGCCATCCGGCGCCATCTTCAGCCTTCTTCCCGCCATCGGTGAAGATTCCCGCCATCCGGCGCCATTTTCAGCCTTCTTCCCACCTTCCGTGGAGTTTTCCCGCCGTTGGACGCCATCTTGAAGACGTCGCGCGGGAAGAAGAGGGGCGTGGACTCCGAAAGCGCGCGAGAACTGAAGCCCCGCCTCACGTCCGGACGTCGCGTAAGGTCCTGGAAGGAGCCCAGCAGACGCCGACGTCACAGGAGCGCGACGGAAGGTCCTCAACCCTGACGATCTACTGCGGAACCGCGGCCTACGGAAGAGGATCATCGCAAGGTAGGCCACGGTCCACTAGGGGGGAGGAGGATGTCGGATACGGAGGAGAGCTTCACTGCCTCAACCCCCGCCAGCGCCATCGCTGCTGCAGTCATGCCTTTCACCATGCTCTATATCCCGGGAGCGGCCTGGCTACCCCAGTGCTCAGGGGAGTCACATACCCTGCATGACTTTAGAGAAAAGCTGGATAGCCTCTTCCAGGTGTACCCCCTCACAGAAGAGCAAAAAGTGAGCATCCTGGTGGCCCAATTAACTGGGGCAGCCCGAAGGGAGGTAAAGTCCTGGCCACCTGGGGGGAGGACTGTCGCAGGGATACTAACCCGGCTGAGGGACACCTTTGATACCCGCACCTCAGCCGAGATCAAGCTTAGATTCTACGGGTGCAAACAGCGGGCACATGAGAGTATAAGGGACTATGCCCTGAACCTACAAGAGGCCCTGAGAGCCATTAAGCAGACCGACCCTGACGGCGTGGGAGACGAGGACAGGCTGTTGACTGAACAATTTATAGAGGGTTTATATTGCAATGCCCACCGAACCCAGTTGCGGGCAATGGCCTTACAGGACCCTCATCTGGGATTTGCACAGTTCAAGGACAGAGCCATCCGGGTGCTCCGAGAACCGGCACCAGGTGGCGTTGTGACCCACAGACGCCCCACTACTACTTACCACCAGGAGGCGGCGCCCTTGTCGGCAGGGCCTGTGGGAGCTGATGCGCAGGCTTTGAGCAATGACCCGGCTCCAGACCTGCACCATCAGGTCCAAGAGCTAGCTAAAAGCGTTGCTGCGCTAACCCGAACTGTGCAGTCTTTACAGGTTTCTACTCCAGGGAAGATCCAGCTGGCATCCGGACCGGAGGACATCCCGTGGCGTCGACCAAGGAGGACCCCACCGGCCAGAGGAAGACCCAGCGACCGATACAACGAGGACGGACGACCCATCTGCCGCCGCTGTAATCAACCCGGACATATGGCAAGGTACTGTCCTTTAAACTGGCACAACCTAGGGTAGAGGGCCAACCCCTAGGAAAAAGATCATCAGGCCCATCGAACTGGCGCGACAAATATGTGGGAGGACGTCCAGTCTTGCCTGTGGTACTGGATGGCATTCCTATGAGTGCCCTACTGGACACCGGGTCACAGGTCACCACCATCCCGTACGTGCTCTTCAAGCAGTACTGGAATGACTCGGATATTACCCGCTACCCTGACGACGACTTGAGTATCATCGCCAGCAATGGTCAGCCCGTGCCACAGATCGGATTTAAAGAGGTGACCATTAAAATTGGTAGAGTTGAACTGGCAGCACAGGGACTGATCATTGTAGACATTGACAAACACGAGAGTCACCCAAAGATAACTCTAGGAACTAATGTAATTGAAAATTGTCTTGCAGAGGTGATTTTCCTTTTACAGCAGGTTGCCAAGAACGCCAGCTCCGGCGAGCAGCGAGTGCTCCAAAAAGAGATCCGGGCACTGATGCAACGGTAACAGGTGGAACTCTCCGGCGGTGAGATTGGTAGCGTGAGAATGTGTGACCCTTTCCCTATTGCCATGCCCCCAAAAAGTGAAATGATGATTTGGTGCCGGGCAGCTATTGGTCTGAGAGGTAGAGATTACCAGGCAATGGTAGAACCAGTTTACTCAGACAGTAGGCCCACCATCTTGACAGCACAGGGGGTGGTTAATGTACGCCATGGGAGGGTGCCCGTTCGCATAATCAATATCGGGAAGAGGGAAGTGTACCTGCCCCGGTATGCCACGCTAGCCAAATTATATACCATTAACCAAAATGCTATACAATCTGTGGAACCCTTGCCTCCATCTCACCCGGAGGAAGGTAACGGCTCTAAGAAAACAATGGAGGACTGGTGTCAGCAACTACATTTGGGTACTGACTCCACTCCCTCACACCAGAAACAGGGAGTCTATCGGGTGGTTCAAGAGTACGAGAGAGTGTTTAGTAAACACCCGTTAGACTTCGGGCGAGTCAAGGGGGTAGAACACCACATCCCCACGGGAGACCATCCTCCCATAAAAGAGAGGTATCGACCCGTACCCCCTGCACACTACCAACACGCCAAGGGGATGCTTAGAGACATGAAGGAGGCTGGGGTGATCAGGGATAGCTGTAGCCCCTGGGCAGCTCCACTAGTCTTAGTCAAAAAGAAAGACAACACCATGAGGATGTGTGTAGATTACCGGAAAATCAACCGTATCACACACAAGGATGCGTACCCCTTACCAAGGATAGAGGAGTCTTTGGCTGCTTTAAGATCTGCTAACTTCTTCTCTACCTTGGATCTCACTAGTGGGTACTGGCAGGTTCCTGTAGCAGAGGCGGACCGGGAGAAGACCGCATTCACCACCCCGATGGGACTTAGCGAGTTTACCTGCATGCCGTTCGGACTCTGCAACGCACCAGGAACCTTCCAACGATTAATGGAGTGCTGTCTGGGCCACAGAAACTTCGAGACGGTCCTGTTGTACCTGGACGATGTCATCGTATATTCTAAGACTTATGAGGACCACCTGAAACACCTGGCGGAAGTGTTCAAAGCTCTGGCAAGCTACGGCCTAAAGGTGAAACCCTCCAAGTGTCACCTCCTGAAACCAAAGGTGCAGTACCTGGGACACGTGGTGAGCGCTGACGGAGTGGCTCCCGACCCTGATAAGATCACCGCAATTAAGGAATGGCCAAGTCCCTCCAGTGTAAAGGAAGTGCGGCAGTTCCTCGGGTTGGTAGGCTACTACCGCAGGTTCATCCCCGGTTTCACCAAAAAGGCAGCTCCTATGCAGGACCTCCTGATAGGCCAGTCCCGGAAGGCCAAGAACCAGAAGCCGCCCTTCAGATGGGAGAAGTTGGAAGAAGAGTCCTTCCGCCAGCTGAAGATGGCCCTCACGGGGGATGAAATCCTGGCGTACCCGGATTACAGCCAGCCCTTTATCCTCTACACCGACGCAAGTAACATCGGGCTAGGAGCCGTGCTGTCCCAGATCCAGCAGGGGAAAGAGCGAGTAATCGCTTACGCCAGCCGAAAACTGCGACCCACCGAAAGAAACCCTGAGAATTACAGCTCATTTAAGCTAGAGTTCCTGGCAGTGGTGTGGGCAGTCACCGAACGCTTTAAGCACTACCTCGCTTCTTCCCAGTTCGTCGTGTACACGGATAACAACCCGTTGACACACCTGGACACGGCAAGACTCGGTGCCCTAGAGCAGAGATGGATGGCCCGCCTGTCCAACTACGAGTTCACCATCAAATGCCGGGCAGGACGCTCCAATACCAACGCGGACGCCCTGTCCAGGATGCCAAACCTACCGGACGTAGGAGAAGATCAAGAGGGACTGGAAGAAGTCGAACTCCCCGCGTTTCACCGTCATGGGACTATCCAGTATTCCCATCGGGTAAGGAGTAAGCAAGGCACTACGCTTAACCCCTTACCTCACTACAACTGGGCGGAAACCTGGTGAAGGAGATGCTGACTCAGCCAGAGGCTCGCCTTGACCCAGACGCTCCGGAGGAAGCCAAGCAACTGTGGGCAGAAAAGAGTAGACTGTTCCTTTACAAGGGGAAGTTGTGCCGCAGGATGGTTAACTCCCGGACGCATGAACTAATCTGGCAAGTAGTGGTGCCACGACGAGACGCAGCCATGGTGATGGAGGCATACCACGATGGAGCTGGGCATTTCGGATGGAAGAAGCTGGAGTTCCTGCTGCGAGGGCGGTTCCATTGGGTAGGCATGAGGGGAACCATCGAGAGGTGGTGCAGAGACTGTGGCCCGTGCAACCTGAGGAGGAAGGACCGTGCCAGCCAGAAGACTCCCGTGCAGTCCATCGTCACCCGGCAGCCGTTGGAACTGGTAGCCTTGGATCATGTAAAACTGACCCCAAGCAGAAGTGGCTACGTCTACGCGTTAACCATCGTGGATCATTACTCCCGGTTCTTGGTTGTCGTCCCCGTCAAGGACTTAACGGCTCAAACAGCAGCTAGAGCCTTCCAGCAGCACTTCTGCCGTCCACACGGGTACCCGGACCAAGTGCTGACGGACCAGGGACCTGCCTTTGAAGCGGAGGTCTTCCAGGAATTCTGCAATCTGTATGGCTGCCGGAAGATAAGGACGACACCCTATCATCCGCAAACTAATGGACTTTGTGAGAAAATGAACCAGGTGGTAATGGATCTTCTGAAAACGTTGCCCCTGGAAGAACGCAGTCTGTGGCCTGAGAAGCTGCCCGATCTAGTGGACCTATACAACCACATCCCGGTAGGTTCCACCATCTGTACCCCGGCTTACCTAATGAGGGCGAGACCTGGTAAGTTACCTGTTGACCTGGAAATGGGAGTCCTGACACCCGAGGACACTTCACCAGAAGCAGACTGGGACACAGAGAGGCAGCAGCAGTACCGGAAAGTACAGGAGAGCGTGGAGCGAAGTCTCTGTCAGGCTAGGGAGAGACAAGAGAAAACTTACAACCAGTATGCTCCCGCTGTTCCCCTGGTGCCCGGAGAGCAGGTCTTGAAGAGGAAAAGACGGCTCCACAAGTTGGACGACCAGTGGGAGAAGGACCCGTACACCGTACTGCCCTCAAGCCACGAGAACCCGAAGGTCTGTACCATCAGTAAAGACGGAGGGGAGACCACAGCCATTGTATCCCGGGATCACCTGAAGAAGTGTCCTGAACAGTTACGGAACCCTGAAGAGGAACAAGAAGACCATCGACCCGTAGAGGAAAGGGAAGATATGGTTAGTACTGTGCTCGGAGACTTCCCTCGGTCTTGGACTCAAGTCAATGGTGCAGTTGTGGTACCTGTACTCACCTTCCTCCAACCAGCATCCCAAGCACCTACGGAGCAACAGGTAGAGCTGGAAGAACAGCCGGTCCAGGAGGCAGAAGACCCCACACCAGCAGACCAGGAGGATCAACCCTCTGCTTGCAGTGAGCCTGCCATATCCCTAGTGAGCCAAAGGGCCCGTAGACCGCTGCCCAGTTTACCCCTAACAGCTCCTACACCCTGTAGTTCAGGGCCAGACAGTCAGCTCCGTAGGTTCACTAGGGCCACTAGAGGCCAGTTACCCGCACGTTGGAGGATTTGAAGTGTATAAATTGTTTTATTTGTGGTTACCTGTTTTTCTTGTTGCTTGTGTATAATTATGTGTTTCTAGTTGTTTATAGGAGTCTTTGGTGGATTTACCGGGAATCCTGTGTACATAGTTGGAGCGTAACCCAGGACGGACTAAAGACTGTTAAGGACTCGGGGCAGGACAGACCCCTACCTGGTTACGTCTCCCTGTTTTGGTGAAATGGACACCTTGCTTTCTTCAAAGACTGCACCCGGTTACGGACATGCCGTGACCACCTTTATGTGTTTCTTTATTGTATTGTTATTGTTATATCTTGTTATGTTTTTCTAAAATATGTTTAGTCCCGGAGTACTAAATTTCACTAGGGGGGAATGTGACACCCCAGGGGTCTGGTTGCCACAGTGATAGAGATATTACGTCTGAGAGCAGGTGGGAGGTCTCTTGGTCAGGAATCCTATGCATGCCACACCTCCTGCACAGTCCTGGGAGGGGAAGAACTTCCCCTATATAAAACTGGGGCTGAGGCAGGGTTAGTGAGTAGAGAAGAAGTAGAGAAGAAGTAGAGACAGAGAAAAGAAGCAAAAATAGGAACAGAACATCAGGAGCTCTGTGGGAGCAGTGTTACAAGGAGTCAGGGGCTGGCAGCTGCAGAGCTCGCCCTGACTGAGAAGATTTCTTACCGGACCCGGAGTCCGAGGCTGTGGGGACTAACTCCTACCCAGCAGCAGAATCCGTCAGGCAGGGGATTCCAGGTCCTCTGGCCAAGAAACCCGAAGGCCCCGAGTCACCGGCCATACGGGTGAGCACCACACGGTACACTGAGGGACGTGGGCTACTTATACCCGCCTCTAGCAAGGTAGCCAGAAGAGTACAGTTAGTTTGGGAGGCCTACAACTCCGCCTGGCCAGGGGAGATCCCATCTGCTCAAGGACTGACCAGGCCCCAATCGCTAGCCAGTACTCCGGGAGGGTCTATCTTTGTCACCAGTAAAGACCCTGAACTACACCGTACCGTCTCCGAGTGGTTCCTGCTACCCCCATCATCCACACCTGCTGCCCTGAGGCCATACCCCTCCCGTTGGGGGTTATACCATCACTGCTGCACATATACCACCGGCCTCAGCGGACTGCTCTGCAGCGGCGGCTGCAAAGCCGTACTCAACGGGTGGCGTAGTCGACATCCAAGTTAACATCTACTGCCATAGACTGCCACTTAGTTTGACACCCTGGGCACGGACCGGGTCACCGCCACAAGGACTACTACCCCTATCCAGATCCGGCTCCGGGTATCCCCTGAACATGGCCCAGGGGGTGCGTCATATCTATCTATCTATCTATTTAGAACAATGGAGCAGCACCTTTAAGAAATGAAGGTGAAAGTCTGAAGGCATCACACCAAAAGACTGTACAAAAGTGGATTGTTTATTTATAAGCCCATTGTGACGAAGTTTCGGTTCCAACGTGTGAACCTTTTTCAAGCTGATGAAAATTACTCTGTCACGCTCTTAGAAAAATTAAGAATTTATACCAGATGAGCCCCACTGTTATGTACTAGACAGTCAAGGACTGACCTGACCTATCCTCTCCTGCTGCCACAGGTTACTGTTGACCTTGTTACAGTGGAGATATCACCTGGTTAATTGAAGGGGTTTTCTGCTTTAAGAAAATGGCAACCAAACAATTGGATGATAGCAAAAGAAAATAGAGATCATACTCAACACTAGTCCAGCAACAGCTCCCATCCAGTACTAAGGTCTTTGTGTTTTGACTACAGCTGTGTTGTTATTGCCACAGCCAGGGCTGGTTTCAACCCCTTAAGGACCGAGCCACTTTGTAGGTTAATGACCGGGCCAATTTTTTCAATTCTGACCACTGTAACTTTATGAGGTAATTACTCTGGAACGCTTCAACGGATCCCCCTGATTCTGAGAATGTTTTTTCGTGACATATTGTACTTCATGATAGTGGCAAAATTTATTTGATATCATGTGCGTTTAATTGTAAAATAAACAGAAATTTGGCGAAAATTTTTAAAATTTCACAATTTTCAAGCTTTGAATTTTTATGCCCTGAAATCAGAGAGATATGTCACACAAAATTGTTAACAAATAACATTTCCCACATGTCTACTTTACATCAGCACAATTTTGGAACCAAAATTTTTTTGTTAGGAAGTTATAAGGGTTAAAAGTTGACCAGCGATTTCTCATTTTTCCAACAAAATTTACAAAACCATTTTTTTAGGGACCACATCACATTTGAAGTGACTTTGAGGTGTCTATATGACAGAAAATACCAAAAAGTGACACCATTCTGAAAACTGCACCCCTCAATGTGCTCAAAACCACATTCAAGAAGTTTATTAACTCTTCAGGTTCTTCACAGGAACTGACGCAATGAGGAAGAAAAAAATTAACATTTAACTTTTTTCCACAAAAAATTAAATTTAGACCAATTTTTTTTTTATTTTCACAAGGGTAAGACTATGTGCCCACGATGCAGAAATGCTCCGGATTTTTCCTGAGCGTTTCTGCATCTCCCTGGCAGAAAAAACGCATGCAAATTTTACATGCGTTTTTCCTGTCAGGGACAAGCGTAATTGAAGCGTTTTGCACATGCGATTTCGCATGTGGGTTGTCAAGCGCTTTCTAAGGGATTTTAGCATCACTTGGAAAGGGCTTGACAATTTGGTCACACTATATAAATCCATGCAACCGGCATGGATTTATATAGTGTGACCGTAAAAGAATGGTAAAAAATAAATATTATACTTACCTTCTGATGGCCTCCGGTGTCCTTATCCGATGCGTGCGGTCTCCCCGGTGTCTCGCGGTTGTGTAAAAAGATCTGCCTTTACGTCATTTAGTGATATGACGGGTCACGCGACCGCCGATGTCAGCGGTCGCGTGAACCGTCACATGACTAAGTGATGTAATGGCAGGTCCTTTTAGACCATCGCGAGCTGCCGGGAAGCCAGGACAGATCGCTGAGGAGACCGGGGGCCAGAAGAAGGCAAGTATAAAGTATATTTTTTATTTTAATTCTTTTTTTTTTTACAGGTACTATGGTACCCGGGTCTGGAGGAGAGTCTCCTCTTCTCCAGACCCGAGTTCCATCCGCACATTGAATCGCTTAATATCCGCATGTGCACATGTAGTGATGCGGATATTATGCGATTCAATGCAAGTCAATGGCGGCGAAAACTCCGCGATTACGCAAAATAATTGGTAGTGCTGCGGATTTTTCCGCAATGATAAACCGCAGCGGAAATTTCTGCAGCATGTGCACAGCACATGCGGATTATCATTGGGGAACATGGCAGATCTTCTACCAAGAGTTTTTAAGCGTTTCTGCAGCAGAATTGCTGCAGAAATGCTTAAAAAACTCATAATGGGCACACAGCCTAACAGGTAAAAATGGACCCCAAAATGTATTGTGCAATTTCTCCTGAGCATGCCGATACCCAATATGTGGAGGAAAACCACTGTTTGGGCGCACGGCAGGGTTCTGAAGGGATGAAGCACCATTTGACTTTTTGAACTAAAAATTTGCTGGAATAATTAGCGGACGCCATGTCGCATTTAAGGAGCCCCTGGTGTGCCTAAACAGCGGAAACTCCCCCCAAGTGACCCCATTTTGGAAACTAGACCCCCCAATGAACTTATCTAGATGTGTGATGAGCACTTTGAACCCCCAGGTGCTTCATAAAAGTTTATACATAGAGACGTGAAAAAAAAAAAATTCTTCTAGCCTCAAATTTTTTATTTTCACAAGGGTAACAGGAGATAATGGACCCTAAAAGTTGTTGTGCAATTTATCCTGAGCACGCAGATACCCTATATGTGGATGAAAACCACTGTTTGGGCACACGGGAGGGTTCGGAAGGGAAGGAGCGCCATTTGACTTTTTGAATTAAAAATTTGCTGGAATAATCAGCGAACGCCATGTTGCGTTAGGGGAGCCCCTGATGTGCCTAAACAGCAGAAACCTTCCACAAGTGACCCCATTTTGGAAACTAGACCCTTCAATGAACTTATCTAATGTGTGGTGAGCACTTTTAACCCCGAGGTGCTTCACAGAAGTTTATAACGTAGAGATGTGAAAATAAAAAAAATTGGGGCTAAAAGAAAATTGTGATTTTTTTTTTTTATTTTCACAAGGGTAACAGGAGAAAATTGATCTCTCATTTTGTTGTGCAATTTCTCCTGAGTACGCAAATACCCTATGTGTAATTGGCAACTACTTTTTGAGGCACAGTGCAAAGGTCAGAAAGGAAGGAGCACCATATTATAGTACAGATTTTACTGTTCTGGTTTGAGGGTGCCATGACCCACTAGGAGATCCCCTCAGGTGCCAGAACAGCAGAGTCCCCCATAAATGACCCCATTTTACAAACTAAACCTCTCAATGAATTCATCTAGGGGTATAGTGATCATACTGACACCAAGGGTGTGTCACAGAATTTTATACCATTGGGCAGTGAGGAAAAAATAATTACATTTTTACAGCAAAAAATTTGTTTTAGCCCCAGATTTTACATTTTCACACTGGGATAATGGATAAAAATGGCACCAAAATTTGTCCCATAATTTCTGCTGAATGTGGCAATACCTCATATGTGGCTGTACAGTACTGCTTAGCCATACCGCGACACTCGGGAGGGACGGAGCTCTATTTGCCTCCTGGAGCGCAGATTTTCCTAGAATAGTTTGCTGACTCCATATACAGAGACCCTAAATGCTAGACGACCCAAATCCCCCCTCAAGTGACCCCATTTTGGAAATTATACCCCTGCCAAACATGTGGACACTAAATGTGGTTAAGACACACTGCGGTGCTCAGAAGGGAGGGGGGATTTGGATGCGCAGAATTTGCTGAATTTCTTTTGGGGGCGAGGAGCCATTTAGCTTTTCCAGAGCCTTTGTACTACCAGTAACGTGGAAGCCCCCTATTTTTCCATTAACACATGATGGACCCAAGTGGGGGCTTTTATGTGAAGCTTTTATTGGGACATTTTACATAACAGTTTAGCTCACATTTATTCAGCGCTCTACGCTGAGCACTTACTTTGGGGTTTCCATCTAAATCTTCAAATGACGTAATTCAGATGAAACCTCTGAGAGATCCATTCACTATAATGAGATGAGGCAGCAGAGTTACTCTGGACTCCGTATGGCCTCGGTTCAGCGTTATCCTTCTTTTCAGAGGTGCACAAAACTGTGGCTGACCGCGCTTTTATCTACGCCTAAAAAGATGGACACCGCCAAATCATAGGTCAGACGGCGTCCACAATGCCTCCATCTGCCTTATTACAGGGAATCTTCAGTCAGGGGTTTCCGCCTGAATCACTTATTTCAGAGTTTTACACGGAAACCCCGGTGTATGCACTCAGCGCAGAGCGCAGGATAAATGTGAGCCGAGCCTTACTACGATCTTTGGGAGGCAGAATAAACAAATCAGCAGCAGGTGAAGAATTGGTTTTATATATTTTTTATGTCGTTCCTCACGCAGTATAAAAGTGAATAGGTAACTTTATCCTTCGGGTCGGTGCGATTACAGCGATGCCAGATTCATATAGGGTTTTTGTGATTGACAGCTGTCACACACTAAAAGACGCTTTTTTTTGCAAAAACTAATGTTTGCATCGCCATATTTAGAGAGCTATAATTTTTCCATATTTCGGCCGACAGTCATGTGACAGCTTGGTTTTTGCAGGACAAGTTGACGTTTTTATTGGTACCATTTTCGGGAAAATTGATAAGGCAGCTTTATTCTTCGGGTCAGTACATTTACAGTGGCACCACATTTATGTAATTTTTTTATGTTTTTGCGCTTTTACATAATAAAACTTTTATAGAAAAAAATTATTATCTTTGCATCGCTTTATTCTGAGCGTTGTAACTTTTTAATTTTTCAGCTGTTGTACCTGCATGGCGGCTTGATTTTTGTGGGACAAGATGACGTTTTCAGCGATAGCATTTTTATTTACATCCGTCTTTTTGATCGCGTTTTATTCCACTTTTTTCCAGTGGTATCATGAAAAGTCATAGGTTCTCATGTGGTTTTTTTTTACGCTGTTCACTGAAAAGGTTAGCTAGTGTGACAACGTTTATAGATCAGGTCGTTCCGGATGCGGCAATACCAAATATGTGTACTTTTTTGTTTTTTTGTTTTTTTTTTACCTAAAAACCTGCATTTAATAGTGTAATATATTTTATTTTATTTTTTTACATTTTTTTTTAGATCTTTACAATTTTTTTTTATTTTTTTCAACTTTTTTTACTTAGTCCCACTATGGGACTTTCACTTTTTTCATAGGTATAATGTACTGCAATGCAATAGCATGGCAGTACATTATACCTATAGTGAAAGCTCCTGAGATCATGCAGTGCATTGATCTCAGGAGCTTTCCGTAGCTTGGTGACCCAGGGGTTGTCATGACGACCCCCGGTCACCATGGCAACGGCCGGCCCCCGCGATGAGGTCACTTGGGCGCCTACCTGAAGGCAAAGGGAGCTCCCAGCCCTCTGCCTGCCTCCTGAATGCTGCGATCGCGCTCGATCGCAGTGTTCAGGGGGTTTACAGCCAGGGGCGGTGCTGACTGTCTAGTGCCGGAGCTCAGCCACTGGCAGTGCTAAGCTCCGGCACTGATCGGGCAGCAGACGCTGAAATTTCAGCGTCTCCTGCTCGATCATGCTGTGATCGGTCAGTCAGATTGACTGACCGATCGCAGCAATCTGGGTGCAGGGACCGACAGCATGGGTCCCTGCACCTCAGGCCCAGCCACTCTGTTGTCACAGACAGCTGTCGGCACTGAACTGGCACAACGTGTTTACAGTTCAAAGCCGTGACGGACACTGCACGGCAAGGAGCGGAAACTTACTCCCGCTTATGACGTGCAGTGTCCGTCATTGGGTGGTAAGGGGTTAAACAAAGTGGAGCTCTGGGCAAAAGTTTAAAGTAAGGCCCTAAATGCTCACATATTGCACCATCTCACAGACACATTTCGGTTGTATTTACATGCGCTGAGTTCATGCCGTTAAATGAGCATGAACAACAATATTGAAGTCTACGCTTGTTTTCCGGCCTCTTTACACCGGCTGAAGAAGAATGATGGTGACAGAACGATCACTAATGGATCAATCTGTCCCCATACAGTATCATATTATCAGCAGCACATCTGCAATTTACACCGGCGATGTGCTGCTGAGAACAAGGATTTTTGTTCCAATCACCTGATGAATAAGCAGCATTTTTCTCATTCATTGGATAACATGTTTTCATCTATGAGCTGTTGTCTGTGGAGCCAGGATTTATAAATGTGAATGCTACAAACACACGCACACACTGTGTGTCACATACTGCCACTGTGTGTCTATACTCGGCCATCTACATACTGTATACTACTAACATATATACAAGTTAGAGTATTGCAATAAAATATATAAGCATATACACTTATGTGTACATGACACACACAGATATACACACACACGTACATGGCACACACACACATGTACATGGGGCATGCACACACACACACGTACATGGCACACACACACGTACATGGCACACACACACACGTACATGGCACACACACACATGTACATGGCACACACACACACGTACATGGCACACACACACACATGTACATGGCACACACACACATGTACATGGCACACACACACACATGTACATGGCACACACACACACGTACATGGCGCACACACACACACGTACATGGCGCACACACGTACATGGCACACACACACACACGTACATGGCACACACACACACACGTACATGGCGCACACACACATGTACATGTCGCACACACACACGTACATGGCGCACACACACACATGTACATGTCACACACACACACATGTACATGTACGTGTACATGTCACACACACACATGTACATGTACATGGCACACACACACATGTACATGTACATGTCACACACACACATGTACATGTACATGTCACACACACACATGTACATGTACATGTCACACACACACATGTACATGTACATGTCACACACACACGTACATGTACATGTCACACACACACATGTACATGTCACACACACACACACACATGTACATGTCACACACACACACACATGTACATGTACATGGCACACACACACACACATGTACATGGCACACACACACACACACACATGTACATGGCACACACACATGTACATGTACATGGCACACACACACACACACACATGTACATGGCACCCACACACATGTACATGTACATGGCACACACACACATGTACATGGCACACACACACATGTACATGGCACACGTACATGGCACACGTACATGTACATGACACACACACACACGTACATGGCACACACACACACACACATGTACACGCGCACACACACACACACACACACACACACACACACACATGTACTGCAAAAAAAAAAAAAAGCATGGACCGCACCTCCAAAAATCATACATTTGATCTAATGCCTCTCAGCAAAAATATATATAACTGAACATGAGGTTCTTAGTTTAACATTCTGATCAGACTGTATGAAGCCCACTGCCACGTCACGGCAAACCTCGTAGTGGGTCCTAACATTTCCTACCTGAACGGGAGCGGAGCCGTGCGCCAACCACCGCCACAGCGACAATGCACCAGCAGGGCGGGCGGCCTGGTGCCTCACACCACCCATGCTGCAAGACCGAGTCCCCATGACTCCAGGCCACGCCGCCCCACAAGCACAAAACCACAGCAACAATGGCCGACACACTGCACCACCACAAGAAAGGAGCATTGTGACTCACCTTCCTCAAGCTCTCAAATGAGAGCAAAAATAGGATAGACCCTCATTGCAGTCTCCTGCTGATTTTTGGAGGTGCGGTCCATGCTCCTTTTTTTCATTGCATATTCTTTCCCCTTTCTTGGACCAGCACTCCTCCCATTTGGCACAGGTGATTTTAATTAGCAAGAGACTGCAAAGAGGGTCTAGCCTATTTTTGCTCTCATTTGAGAGCTTGAGGAAGATAAGTCACAATGCTCCTTTCTTGTGGTGTTGGTGCAGTGTGTCGGCCATTGTTGCTGTGGTTTTGTGCTTGTGGGGCGGCGTGGCCTGGAGTCATGGGGACTCGGTCTTGCAGCATGGGTGCTGTGAGGCACCAGGCCGCCCGCCCTGCTGGTGCATTGTCGCTGTGGCGGTGGTTGGCGCACGGCTCCGCTCCCGTTCAGGTAGGAAATGTTAGGACCCACTATGAGGTTTGCCGTGACGTGGCAGTGGGCTTCATACAGTCTGATCAGAATGTTAAACTAAGAACCTCATGTTCAGTTATATATATTTTTGCCGAGAGGCATTAGATCAAATGTATGATTTTTGGAGGTGCGGTCCATGCTCCTTTTTTTGCACACACACATATACACACGGCACACACACATGTACACTGCACACACACATAAACTCATGGCACACACACATATACACACAGCACATACACATATACTCATGGCACACACATATACACACATGTACACGACACACTTATACACACATGTACATGGCACACACTTACACATACAGTACATGTACACGGCACACACGTACACATGTACACGACACACATGTAAATGGCGCAAACACACATATTCACGTGGCACACACAAATGTACACGGCATATACACAGCACACAATTATACACAAATGTACATGGCACATACTTATACACACATGTACACAGCACACACATATACATAGCACACACTTGTACTGTACATAGCACACACATGTACATAGCACACACAGGATGCACAATAAATGCTCAGTAGATATGCATAACACATGTATGCAGGACCACAAAAGGTTCATATAAACACATACGAATATATCACAGACAGCACACACTACACATACCACAGATATGCACACAGCACATACTGCACACACCTCACATACACACACAGCACACACTACACATACCTCACGTACACACACAGCACACACTGCTTTATGCTGGAGTGAATGAAGATGTTCCACACTATGAGCTGCTGCAGCTTCTCCTCCTCACAGCAGCACTGTCCCAGCAGACACCTCCCTGACCTCTCCTCGGCTGGGACTGCTGACAATAGAAGAAGGAGCTGACAGGACAGGAGCAGCTTCTGCCATGACCAGGAGCAGCACAGCGCACCCAGGTGGATACAGGATGACTTATCTGGCAACTCAGGTTGGTAGGTGCCGGGTCTCTGGCTCTCCCTCCTCCTCAGAGGCTCTGTGCAGGAGGACAGGAACACTGGCCAGGGAGCGCTTCTATCACTCTGATGGGGGAAAGTTCAGTGGCCAGTGTTCTTGTTCTTCACTGGACACTCATCTTTTAATGCCAGACCCTCGCCAAAGGTCCTGAAGTTCCCAGAGTGCAAGGCCTGTGGTGACATCACTGGCACATGAGAGGTCATATGATCATGATGTCACTACAGGTACTGAACCAGGCTCTACATTGGAAGCTTCCCTGATAATGCTATTGTCAGCGAAGCTCCTGCTGACAACGGGTGCTGACAGAGCGCCTGTGGAGGTTGTCACTGAGAGTGACTGATCTTCAATCTAAGGCTCAGAAGCAACGGCAGCAACTGCAGACTCCTAATGTTGGGGACTCTGCGGGTAGGCCGGTCCAGCTTGAACCCTAAATTGCCCTCCCAGACAGGTTTTCAGAGTGTAGGGACAAGTTTTTTGTGTTCAAGGAAGCTTGTAAATTGTATTTCAGACTTCTACCTTACTCCTCTGGAGATGAGGAGCAGCGAGTGAGGATTGTGATCTCACTGTTGCAAGGAGATCCTCAATCCTGGTCTTTCTCGTTGCCACAGTGTTCTGTTTGTCTCCAGTCTATAGAAGGATTTTTTGGGGCTCTAGCCCTCGTCTATGATGATCCTGACCGAATCTCCTTGGCTGAATCCAAGCTGCGTTTCCTTCAGCAACGCAGTCAGTCAGTGCCGACTGTTACGCTTGTGCCCGGACTGACTGGCGTGAGCGTGGTTAGTGATCCCACTGGACCATGAACCGAGGAGTGCCTGGAGGGGCGTGACTAAGTATCAACCCAGTTCAAGGTCGCACGGCGGCTCAGTCGACTCCGTGAACCAGGGAGAAACCGAGCAGAGGGACCAGGTGCTACTCCAGGTCAGACCCCGGTCACAGCTGTTGACCCACACATGGGAATGCAGGAACAGACAGGTTAGACTGGCATATAGACAGGTGGGTACTGGCAGGCACGGCTGGTATGCAGACAGGTGGGTATTGGCAGGCACGGCTGGTATGCAGACAGGTGGGCACTGGCAGGCACGGCTGGCATACAGACAGGTGGGTACTGGCAGGCACGGCTGGCATGCAGACAGGTGGGCACTGGCAGGCACGGCTGGCATGCAGACAGGTGGGTACTGGCAGGTAGGAACGCAGGCAGGATAGGTACGAGTACAGACTGGGATACAGGAACAGAGGCGCAGGTGCGGTAGACAAGCAGAGCAGAGCAAAACCCGCAGGTGCGGTGAACAAGCAGAGCAGAGCGAAACCGCAGGTGCGGTGAACAAGCAGAGCAGAGCAAAACCGCAGGTGCGGTGAACAAGCAGAGCAGAGCGAAACCGCAGGTGCGGTGAACAAGCAGAGCAGAGCGAAACCGCAGGTGCGGTAGACAAGCAGAGCAGAGCAAAACCCGCAGGTGCGGTAGACAAGCAGAGCAGAGCAAAACACGCAGGTGCGGTAGACAAGCAGAGCAGAACAAAACCCGCAGATGCGGTAGACAAGCAGAGCAGAGCAAAACCCACAGGTGCGGTAGACAAGCAGAGCAGAGCAAAACCCGCAGGTGCGGTAGACAAGCAGAGCAGAGTAAAACCCGCAGATGCAATAGACAAGCAGAGCGAAACCGCAGGTGCGGTAGACAAGCAGAGCAGAGCAAAACCCGCAGATGCAATAGACAAGCAGAGCAGAGCAAAACCGCAGGTGCGGTAGACAAGCAGAGCAGAGCAAAACCCGCAGGTGCGGTAGACAAGCAGAGCAGAGCAAAACCCGCAGGTGCGGTAGACAAGCAGAGCAGAGCAACACCCGCAGGTGCGGTGAACAAGCAGAGCAGAGCAAAACCCGCAGGTGCGGTGAACAAGCAGAGCAGAGCAAAACCCGCAGGTGTGGTGAACAAGCAGAGCAGAGCAAAACCCGCAGGTGCGGTGAACAAGCAGAGCAGAACAAAACCCGCAGGTGCGGTGAACAAGCAGAGCAGAACAAAACCCGCAGGTGCGGTGAACAAGCAAAGCAGAGCAAAACCCGCAGGTGCGGTGAACAAGCAGAGCAATGCAAAACCCGCAGGTGCGGTGAACAAGCAGAGCAGAGCAAAACCCGCAGGTGCGGTGAACAAGCAGAGCAGAGCAAAACCCGCAGGTGCGGTGAACAAGCAGAGCAAAACCCGCAGGTGCGGTGAACAAGCAGAGCAGAGCAAAACCCACAGGTGCGGTGAACAAGCAGAGCAGAGCAGAACCCGCAGGTGCAGTTGACAAGCAGAGCAGAGCAAAACCCGCAGGTGCGGTAGACAAGCAGAGCAGAGCAAAACCCGCAGGTGCGGTAGACAAGCAGAGCAGAGCAAAACCCGCAGGTGCGGTAGACAAGCAGAGCAGAGCAAAACCCGCAGGTGCGGTAGACAAGCAGAGCAAAATCCGCAGGTGTGGTAGACAAGCAGAGCAGAGCAAAACCCGCAGGTGCGGTAGAAAAGCAGAGCAAAACCCGCAGGTGCGGTAGGCAAGTAGAGCAGAGCAAAACCGCAGGTGCGGTAAACAAGCAGAACCAGATACACACAAGGTACTTACAATGAAGTAGCGAGTGGACACTAAATTCACAAACAGAAGTACAGAGACAACGAGTTGGAGTTAGGTGCAGGTTAAGACACTGCAGGAAAAGGGAAGATACGGACATAGAGACAAACAAGGCTAGAACACTGTTCAGACAGGAACTGAACCAGGAACAAGATACAAGAATGAGCCTGGGAACTCAGCCCCCAGGGTGGCGGAGACAGACTAGAAGTCACACATGCAGGTAACAGGCCTGGGTATACAGCCCCCAGGGGCGGAACAGACAAGATACAAAACAGGACCTGGCAACTCAGTTGCAAGGAACACACTGAAGAAAAGTTTTGCTCAGGCACCCCCTGCTGGGTGGAGGGGGTTTAAGTATCCAGTGACTCACAGCAATAGGCTGGGGAGGCATTAGGAGCGGGCACACAGTAACTATAAGAATCAGGCAGTAACCGCGCCTCCACCCTAAGCAATCAGACAAGAGACACAGCAAGCACTGGAGCAAAGTGTGCAGCCTGGATTGACAGGCAAGATGGCGGTCTTGCATGGTGGGAGGTGGTAAGCTATGCCAGCACGCCGCCAGGGATGTTACACCGACATATAGCTCCGAATTCCATAGATGGGCCACTGAAACCAAATGGAATGACCCAGCTCTTAGAATCCAGTTTTGTCAAGGTCTTACAGAAAGATTGAAAGATGCCTTGGCAGTGTACGAAACTCCAGAGTCCTTGGAGGCTGCTATGTCATTGGCTATTTGTGTGGATAGACACCTTCGAGATAAAAGGGTAAGATACCCTTCTCCTGAGCTCTCTTTTCGGGGCAATGCCCCTTTGCTGGGGGAACGGACTGGGGTTGAACTAGTACTTGTGGAGTTAAAGGAACCCAGACAGTTAGGGGGTGCTTCTGCGTCATATGTTTCCACTGAGATCTGCAAGAAAAAGGGCGTGTGTTTTTTTGTGAAAAAAGGGACATTTTATTGGGGCCTTTCCCTTGATTCCTAAGCAAAGAGAAACTTGATTTACCCTTGGGAGTCTGGAGTTGGATAATCTAAGGGTGTTTGTCGTCAACCTGCAGTTCTCTGTTTGTCCTGATGGCAGAGGTGGTGCTAGAGAGCAGGAATGAGAAAATTTCTGTGTTTGTAGATAGTGGAGCTGGAGTCAGCATGGTTGATGCTGAGTTTGTGAGAACTCATGGGCTTGCTTGCTGTACTTTAGCTAAGCCCATTTCTATTTATGTCACTTGCACAGAGCTTTGACTCAAATTGTACACAATATAAGACTGAAGGTGGAGTCTTTTCATTATAAGGTAATTCCTTGTTATGTTCTGGAGGGGCTTCCCACTCCAATTGCACTGGGTTTACCCTGGTTGGTGAAACATAATCCGATAATGGATTGGCAATCCAGAAAGATTGTTGAGTGGGGAAATTACTGCCTTGAGAACTGCTTAAACATTTCCCTTTCTGCAGTCTCTACAGAGACCTTACCTGCATTTTTGTCTGGTTTTGAGGATGTATTTTCTGAGAAGGGGTGTCAGGATTTGCCTCCTCATCGTGGATATGACTGTCCTATTAACCTGACCCCTGGAGCTAAACTACCAAAGTCCAGACTGTATAATCTCTCTGGCCCTGAGAGACAAGCAATGAAGGTGTTCTCCAAGTTAGATTTAAGGGGAGTCTACAACCTGGTCAGAATCAGAGAGGGGGGTGAATGGAAAACAGGCATTCAATACCCCTGAGGGACATATCGAGAGTCTGGTTATGCCTTTCGGTCTGACCAATGCACCTGCAGTGTTCCAGCATTTCATAAATTATATTTTTCATCATTTGGTGGGCAGATTTGTGGTGGTCTATCTGGATGATATTTTGGTTTACTCACCTGATTTTGAGACACATCAGGGTCATGTTAAACAGGTGCTTCAGATATTAAGGGATAACAAACATTATGCCAAACTAGAGAAATGTGTTTTCGCCATCCAGGAGGTGTAGTTTTTGGGGTACCTGTTGTCATCTTTGGGTTTTCGGATGGATCCGGAGAAGGTTCGTGCTCTTGATTGGGACCATCCCGAAAACCTGAAGGCATTACAACGGTTTCTGGGCTTTACTAATTTTACCGGAAGTTTATTCCAAATTATTTGGTAATTGTGAGACCCCTTACATTAATCAGAATTTAGAGACTTACCACAGGTGTTTTGTCTCCAAAAACCAGGAGGATTGGGCATCTTACTTACCGTTGGCCGAGTTTGCTATTAATAATCATTGCCAGGAATCTACCAGAAGGTCACCGTTCTTTGGTGCATACGGTTTTTATCCATAGTTTGGTACTTTTAGTGGGGGAGGGGCTTTGGGAGTTCCTGAGGAGAAAAGTTTTGCTTTGTCGCTCTCCTCGGTAGGCAGGGGGTTCAGAGTAATTTGAAAATCATGGGAGACAGGTACAAACGAATGGCTGAATTACCTTGCTCGAATTGTATGATTTTTTAAATTATTTTCTAATAAATATATATTTTAATCATGTGGGGATCTCATTCACTCATCTTAGCCTGAGGTGGCTCTCAGTGCTTTTGGTTTACATTGATTGTAATATCTTTAGCAAAAACCATCGATTTCCAGAACAAAAATACAAAACTAGAAAGAATCATTATATTTCTTTTTTTAATGGTTTTATATTTAAATGTAAAAAAAAAAATGTTCAAATGTCCAACACCATATCCATTGCTGGGCAGCTCTGAAAAAACATATGTAGAGATTCTGCAGGTCTCGGAAACTTCATCTGATCAGGTTTTCAGCGCAGGTTGGTGCAGGTATTCACCTCTTTCTAACAAGATGTGTCATACCTGCATAGAAGCGAAAAGATGCCTTTCTCGTTAATCTGAAAACAATTAAAATACATGTTTTTTTTTAACTGTAGAATATATACTGGTTATCAATGAAACAAACTAAAGAAAAGTCATTGAGGAAAAGCACATAAAAATATTTACCTGGAAAATACATGTTGGAAGCTTTGTGTGAATCAGAATAGGTTGATTCTGAATGTTTTCTGTTAGCTGCTTGTGAGCAAGACATATGTTGATTGTCTCCCTGCGTGTTGAAAAAAAGGCAAAATATATAAAAAATTTTAAACTTTAAATGATAGAAGGTAATAAGAGAATAAATTAGAGACTCAAAATTCTCAATATTTTAAAAATAACTTATTGATTGTTGACGAAAGTAGAGGATTCTTTCTTACCTTCATGTTAGGTAGATGAGATGACGATTTTTAGATAAATCTCAATGTTCAAATAGTGAACCTGAAAATATAAAGAAAAATAATTATATTCAACTAAGTTTGAAATTATGGGAGGTTTTCAAAAGCATTGTAAATAATAGATGGGAAGTTTCAATCATTCCATATCCAGCAAGTTATGGAAAATGTATGCAGTATTAATATGGTAACCTATGAGGATGAATTCTGAATGTTCGATGCTAATTGCTGGTGCTGGTGATAAACACAGATACTCATTGTTTCGCTACTCAGGGGAAAACATATAAAAGTATCTGAACTTTAAATTATAACTAAACAAAATTAAAGACTAAATACTCTGAAGAATAGTTACATGTTTAGCTGGTGGACAGTTCCTCCACAGAGTCGGCAATAAGATTTATTGTCAACTATTTTTTGAAAACGTCCAAATCTACAAAGTTAGGAGGAATATTGGCTACCAGACTGGAAAGAACGTTGGTTAATACCATGGATTATGTTAAAAAGAACAAATTGAAACCAATATATTAAGGACTGGCCCCAGTGCAGAAAATAAAACATGTAGCATCCTAAACCCTACAGCCCCCAGATGTCAGTCCGCTCTGATAGTAGTAAAGTGTAAAAGCCTTATACCAACAGAACCGCACTGACGTCTCTCCACGGTGATTGTGTTTCATGACGCGATGAATCATCAAATCTACTTACTTGTTATCACACAGGGAGCACTGGTAGTTGTACTTATAGCTGATGGTATAACTGTGACACATCGTCACTTCCGGCAGCTCGGGATAGATGTCATTTACCCTTCTTGTATAAGTCTGCCATAAGGGGCCATGGTTGTCTATGCTTTCACCATCGATTATCCAACAGGCAGCATGGCACATCTCTTGCGCAAGTGTGGATCGTAGTCGCACTACAGTAAGAGTTTATACAGATATAAGAAAATCTAAGTACACCCTGCTTTAACTCTTTGGATTTACATATCAAGACATAATATAAAATATCTGGTCCTTAAAATGTCTTCAAATTAGGTAAATACATCCTGAGATGAACAGCACATGACAAGTCACACCGTGCCATTATTTATTTACCAATAAGCACTTCAAAATGCAGAAGCAGAGAGGGAAAAATAAGTACACCCCATGAATCACTAGCATTTAGAATCATCTTTATCTGTAATAAGTTTTAAGTTGCAGCAAGGGTGTACTTAATTTATCACACACTGCTTTTGCATTTTGGCCTACTTTTTGTTCAATAATTACGCTGTATTATTAATCATGTTGCTTTCTGAGATTGTATTTCAATACTTTAAAGATCTTCTAAGGACCTGATGCTTTTTTGATTTTGTCCTGATATGTAAAACATTAGAATTCAAAGAGGGTGTACTTAGTTTTTCTTATGACAGCATGTACAATGAATTTATAAGATGTATTACATCACAAGTAGCAGTTTTTTGCCCTGTATACAGGTTGCCTCATGAAGCTACAGGATGGACGTGATGTGAAACCTACCGGCAGAATCCAAGACTTTCTCTGAAAGCTCAATAACTGAGGAACAGTGGTTGTTCTCCAACTTGTGATGGCATTGACCGGATGCTGATGTCAGCCTCTTATTCCAGACTATGTCCATTTTCTTCGGGAGCTAAAATAAAGAAACCACATTTCACTAAAACTGTAAACTCATTGACCCCAATCTAACAAAGTACCCAACTCTCATGTGTGATTTACATCACTGGTCTCCTTGTATGGGGCATGGGGGCTACTGAGAATCAAACATGTAAGAGCAAAAATAAAAATAACATTTTTCAAAATTGTCCAGATGTCAACAAAATGGTTTTTATATATAAAAATTCTGTGAACGACAAGCCAAAAGTTGCTAATCTCTATATCTCTGCATGATGGATCATGTACAGTGGTGGCCAAAAGTATTGGCACCCCTGCAATTCTGTCAGATAATACTCCGTTTCTTCCAGAAAATGATTGCAATCACAAATTCTTTGGTCTTATTATCTTCATTTAATTTGCTTGCAAGGAAAAAACACAAAAGAGAATGAAGCAAAAATCAAATCATTGATCATTTCACACAAAACTCCAAAAATGGGCCAGACAAAAGTATTGGCACCCTTAGCCTAATACTTGGTTGCACAACCTTTAGCCAAAATAACTGCGAACAACCGCTTCCGGTAACCATCAATGAGTTTCTTACAATGCTCTGCTGGAATTGTAGACCATTCTTCTTGGCAAACTGCTCCAGGTCCCTGATATTTGAAGGGTGCCTTCTCCAAACTGCCATTTTGAGATCTCTCCACAGGTGTTCTATGGGATTCAGGTCTGGACTCATTGCTGGCCACCTTAGAAGTCTCCAGTGCTTTCTCTCAAACCATTTTATAGTACTTTTGGAAGTTTGTTTTGGGCCATTGTCCTGCTGGAAGACCCATGACCTCTGAGGGAGACCCAGCTTTCTCACACTGGGCCCTAAATTATGCTGCAAAATTTGTTGGTAGTCTTCAGACTTCATAATGCCATGCACACGGTCAAGCAGTCCAGTGCCAGAGGCAGCAAAGCAACCCCAAAATATCAGGGAACCTCCGCCATGTTTGACTGTAGGGACCGTGTTCTTTTCTTTGAATGCCTCTTTTTTTTTCCTGTACACTCTATGTTGATGCTTTTTCCCAAAAAGCTCTACTTTTGTCTCATCTGACCAGAGAACATTTTTCCAAAATGTTTTAGGCTTTCTCAGGTAAGTTTTGGCAAACTCCAACCTGGCTTTTTTATGTCTCGGGGTAAGAAGTGGGGTCTTCTTGGGTATCCTACCATACAGTCCCCTTTCATTCAGACGCCGACGGATAGTACGGGTTGACACTGTTGTACCCTCGGACTGCAGGGCAGCTTGAACTTGTTTGGATGTTAGTCAAGGTTCTTTATCCACCATCTGCACAATCTTGCGTTGAAATCTCTCGTCAATTTTTCTTTTCCGTCCACATCTAGGGAGGTTAGCCACAGTGCCATGGGCTTTAAAATTCTTGATGACACTGCGCACGGAAGACACAGGAACATTCAGGTCTTTGGAGATGGACTTGTAGCCTTGAGATTGCTCATGCTTCCTCACAATCTGGTTTCTCAAGTCCTCAGACAGTTCTTTGGTCTTCTTTCTTTTCTCCATGCTCAATGTGGTACACACAAGGACACAGGACAGAGGTTGAGTCAACTTTAATCCATGTTAACTGGCTGCAAGTGTGATTTAGTTATTGCCAACACCTGTTAGGTGCCACAGGTAAGTTACAGGTGCTGTTAATTACACAAACTAGAGAAGCATCACATGATTTTTCAAACAGTGCTAATACTTTTGTCCACCCCCTTTTTTAGGTTTGGTGTGGAATTATATCCAATTTGGCTTTAGGACAATTCTTTTTGTGTTTTTTCATTGAAGACAAATTAAATGAAGATAATAATACCAAAGAATTTGTGATTGCAATCATTTTCAGGAAGAAACTGAGTATTATCTGACAGAATTGCAGGGGAGCCAATACTTTTGGCCAGCACTGTAAGTGTGGCGCCCCTGAGGGTTCAGTCGCCACAGAGGTACTGCACCTCACCCAGAGGTGTGGTGTCTCCTTCTCTCAGGTAAGGAGGGAGTGCTGCCCGGAACCCCAACACCTGCATCCAACACTACACTGCTCCAGGCCAGCTGGAGGGGCAAGGCGCAATGTATGTTTCTGCTGAGCCCTGACCCTGGCTGGAGTGGGGGGAACCCAAAGGTAGGGGGAACCAGTAGTGGGTGTGAGTGGAGGAAGTAGTTTAGGGGAGCACTTTGGTAGGAGTATAAAATAGGGAAGCCATCTTAGGGTGGCAGAACAGAGAGACTAGTAGTTGGTGAACAGTCCGGGAGCAGAGTCTCAGTAGGAGCTCTGCTCCACAAGTAGGGCCCAGTATCAGAGACCCAGGAGGGGAGCAGGGAGTAGGCTCCATTCTAGGACGGGATCCTAGGGGGTACGGCGAGTGCAGGAAGGCACTTGTATGCCCTGCATCTGTCAGAAGACAGAGGGATCATAGGCGGCAGGAAGGGGACCGGCCCCTGGCCCTGTCATGTACTTCAAGTCCTGGCTGGAAAAACAGGAGGCTTCTGGCTTATATGGTCGGTTGCCGAAGCCGCATTCTAATCCCCAGGAGGGTCAAGCAGGTCCGGGAGCCGACGCACAGGAGCGACTTCAGAGCATCCGAGCGGTATTGAGAGTGGGCAGCGCAGGGCAGGAGGGAGAAAGACCCAGCGTGAAGTCGGTCTAGCTAGGAATACGTGAAAGTGGGGTTCTGCCAGGTACCCCTGATCTACCTGAGGAAGTACTGAACCCCTGCCTGGTGAACGCAGCGCGACGTGGGAGGCTAGCACCTGTACAGTGCATTAGTGGAACTGTCATAAGAACTGTGAGTAAAAACTCGGATGACTGCACCACGGGATACTCAGTGAAGAGCATCAGGAGGCACCCCAAGGCATAGGGGCTGGGACTGGCACTAGGATGCCTTGCGGTGGACAGCCGAGCTCGATCCTTATAAAAGCTTTTTAACTGCAGCAGCTTTAGTGGACGCTACTGGAGCTGGAATTACGCGGCTGCTGGCATGAGACTTGCCCTCCAATAGATCCTTGTAAATGGATTTAAAGTGTATTCATTCAAATTAGAGGGACAATTTAAATTAAAAAGCTTAGAGCTGCCTCCACCACAGGGGGGCTCTCTCGACCCACCAGCAGACAGGCACCAGTATTGGGAGAGGGGGGCTGGCCGTCAGGGTTCACCGCGGCTCTGGCACAAACCCGGCGACACGGAGGTGGCACGGGCAGGAGCGGACTGGCCGTCTCGGCTTCTCACTTTTTGGATTTTAGAAGGGCATGACATGCCTATATCTGTGTCTCCCCCTCCTTTTACTCCTCCACCTCTTTTCTTTTCGCATGACTATATGTACTTGTCACTTTTCCATGTGTTAGTTGTGTCTTCTGAGCAGTTTGTCAGCTTTTGGACACCTTTGAAGGTGTTTTCTATGTGTTTCTATGTGTTTTTGTTTGCCTGCCATTGGTTTTAACGGTGTTCGAAGGTGTTCGACGAACAGTTCGACGAACAGTTCGGCGAACACACGGGTGTTCGACGAACCGAACCGAACTCGAACACTACGGGGGTGGCTCAACACTATCACTGAGAGTGACTGATCTTCAATCTAAGGCTCAGAAGCAACGGCAGCAACTGCAGACTCCTAATGTTGGGGACTCTGCGGGTAGGCCGGTCCAGCTTGAACCCTAAATTGCCCTCCCAGACAGGTTTTCAGAGTGTAGGGACAAGTTTTTTGTGTTCAAGGAAGCTTGTAAATTGTATTTCAGACTTCTACCTTACTCCTCTGGAGATGAGGAGCAGCGAGTGAGGATTGTGATCTCACTGTTGCAAGGAGATCCTCAATCCTGGTCTTTCTCGTTGCCACAGTGTTCTGTTTGTCTCCAGTCTATAGAAGGATTTTTTGGGGCTCTTGCCCTCGTCTATGATGATCCTGACCGAATCTCCTTGGCTGAATCCAAGCTGCGTTTCCTTCAGCAATGCAGTCAGTCAGTGCCGACTGTTACGCTTGTGCCCGGACTGACTGGCGTGAGCATGGTTAGTGATCCCACTGGACCATGAACCGAGGAGTGCCTGGAGGGGCGTGACTAAGTATCAACCCAGTCCAAGGTCGCACGGCGGCTCAGTCAACTCCGTGAACCAGGGAGGAACCGAGCAGAGGGACCAGGTGCTACTCCAGGTCAGACCCCGGTCACAGCTGTTGACCCACACATGGGAATGCAGGAACAGACAGGTTAGACTGGCATATAGACAGGTGGGTACTGGCAGGCACGGCTGATATGCAGACAGGTGGGTATTGGCAGGCACGGCTGGTATGCAGACAGGTGGGCACTGGCAGGCACGGCTGGCATACAGACAGGTGGGCACTGACAGGCATGGCCGGTATGCAGACAGGTGGGCACTGGCAGGCACGGCTTGCATGCAGACAGGTGGGTACTGGCAGGTAGGAACGCAGGCAGGATAGGTACGAGTACAGACTGGGATACAGGAACAGAGGCGCAGGTGCGGTAGACAAGCAGAGCAGAGCAAAACCCGCAGGTGCGGTGAACAAGCAGAGCAGAGCAAAACCCACAGGTGCGGTGATCAAGCAGAGCAGAGCAAAACCGCAGGTGCGGTGAACAAGCAGAGCAGAGCAAAACCGCAGGTGCGGTGAACAAGCAGAGCAGAGCGAAACCGCAGGTGCGGTGAACAAGCAGAGCAGAGCGAAACCGCAGGTGCGGTAGACAAGCAGAGCAGAGCAAAACCCGCAGGTGCGGTAGACAAGCAGAGCAGAGCAAAACACGCAGGTGTGGTGAACAAGCAGAGCAGAGCAAAACCCGCAGGTGCGGTGAACAAGCAGAGCAGAACAAAACCCGCAGGTGCGGTGAACAAGCAGAGCAGAGCAAAACCCGCAGGTGCGGTGAACAAGCAAAGCAGAGCAAAACCCGCAGGTGCGGTGAACAAGCAGAGCAATGCAAAACCCGCAGGTGCGGTGAACAAGCAGAGCAGAGCAAAACCCGCAGGTGCGGTGAACAAGCAGAGCAGAGCAAAACCCGCAGGTGCGGTGAACAAGCAGAGCAAAACCCGCAGGTGCGGTGAACAAGCAGAGCAGAGCAAAACCCACAGGTGCGGTGAACAAGCAGAGCAGAGCAGAACTCGTAGGTGCAGTAGACAAGCAGAGCAGAGCAAAACCCGCAGGTGCGGTAGACAAGCAGAGCAGAGCAAAACCCGCAGGTGCGGTAGACAAGCAGAGCAGAGCAAAACCCGCAGGTGCGGTAGACAAGCAGAGCAGAGCAAAACCCGCAGGTGCGGTAGACAAGCAGAGCAAAATCCGCAGGTGTGGTAGACAAGCAGAGCAGAGCAAAACCCGCAGGTGCGGTAGAAAAGCAGAGCAAAACCCGCAGGTGCGGTAGGCAAGCAGAGCAGAGCAAAACCGCAGGTGCGGTAAACAAGCAGAACCAGATACACACAAGGTACTTACAATGAAGTAGCGAGTGGACACTAAACTCACAAACAGAAGTACAGAGACAACGAGTTGGAGTTAGGTGCAGGTTAAGACACTGCAGGAAAAGGGAAGATACGGACATAGAGGCAAACAAGGCTAGAACACTGTTCAGACAGGAACTGAACCAGGAACAAGATACAAGAATGAGCCTGGGAACTCAGCCCCCAGGGTGGCGGAGACAGACTAGAAGTCACACATAAAGGTAACAGGCCTGGGTATACAGCCCCCAGGGGCGGAACAGACAAGATACAAAACAGGACCTGGCAACTCAGTTGCAAGGAACACACTGAAGAAAAGTTTTGCTCAGGCACCCCCTGCTGGGTGGAGGGGGTTTAAGTATCCAGTGACTCACAGCAATAGGCTGGGGAGGCATTAGGAGCGGGCACACAGTAACTATAAGAATCAGGCAGTAACCGCGCCTCCACCCTAAGCAATCAGACAAGAGACACAGCAAGCACTGGAGCAAAGTGTGCAGCCTGGATTGACAGGCAAGATGGCGGTCTTGCATGGTGGGAGGTGGTAAGCCATGCCAGCACGCCGCCAGGGATGTTACACCGACATATAGCTCCGAATTCCATAGATGGGCCACTGAAACCAAATGGAATGACCCAGCTCTTAGAATCCAGTTTTGTCAAGGTCTTACAGAAAGATTGAAAGATGCCTTGGCAGTGTACGAAACTCCAGAGTCCTTGGAGGCTGCTATGTCATTGGCTATTTGTGTGGATAGACACCTTCGAGATAAAAGGGTAAGATACCCTTCTCCTGAGCTCTCTTTTCGGGGCAATGCCCCTTTGCTGGGGGAACGGACTGGGGTTGAACTAGTACTTGTGGAGTTAAAGGAACCCAGACAGTTAGGGGGTGCTTCTGCGTCATATGTTTCCACTGAGATCCGCAAGAAAAAGGGCGTGTGTTTTTTTGTGAAAAAAGGGACATTTTATTGGGGCCTTTCCCTTGATTCCTAAGCAAAGAGAAACTTGATTTACCCTTGGGAGTCTGGAGTTGGACAATCTAAGGGTGTTTGTCGTCAACCTGCAGTTCTCTGTTTGTCCTGATGGCAGAGGTGGTGCTAGAGAGCAGGAATGAGAAAATTTCTGTGTTTGTAGATAGTGGAGCTGGAGTCAGCATGGTTGATGCTGAGTTTGTGAGAACTCATGGGCTTGCTTGCTGTACTTTAGCTAAGCCCATTTCTATTTATGTCACTTGCACAGAGCTTTGACTCAAATTGTGCACAATATAAGACTGAAGGTGGAGTCTTTTCATTATAAGGTAATTCCTTGTTATGTTCTGGAGGGGCTTCCCACTCCAATTGCACTGGGTTTACCCTGGTTGGTGAAACATAATCCGATAATGGATTGGCAATCCAGAAAGATTGTTGAGTGGGGAAATTACTGCCTTGAGAACTGCTTAAACATTTCCCTTTCTGCAGTCTCTACAGAGACCTTACCTGCATTTTTGTCTGGTTTTGAGGATGTATTTTCTGAGAAGGGGTGTCAGGATTTGCCTCCTCATCGTGGATATGACTGTCCTATTAACCTGACCCCTGGAGCTAAACTACCAAAGTCCAGACTGTATAATCTCTCTGGCCCTGCGAGACAAGCAATGAAGGTGTTCTCCAAGTTAGATTTAAGGGGAGTCAACAACCTGGTTAGAATCAGAGAGGGGGGTGAATGGAAAACAGGCATTCAATACCCCTGAGGGACATATCGAGAGTCTGGTTATGCCTTTCGGTCTGACCAATGCACCTGCAGTGTTCCAGCATTTCATAAATTATATTTTTCATCATTTGGTGGGCAGATTTGTGGTGGTCTATCTGGATGATATTTTGGTTTACTCACCTGATTTTGAGACACATCAGGGTCATGTTAAACAGGTGCTTCAGATATTAAGGGATAACAAACATTATGCCAAACTAGAGAAATGTGTTTTCGCCATCCAGGAGGTGTAGTTTTTGGGGTACCTGTTGTCATCTTTGGGTTTTCGGATGGATCCGGAGAAGGTTCGTGCTCTTGATTGGGACCATCCCGAAAACCTGAAGGCATTACAACGGTTTCTGGGCTTTACTAATTTTACCGGAAGTTTATTCCAAATTATTTGGTAATTGTGAGACCCCTTACATTAATCAGAATTTAGAGACTTACCACAGGTGTTTTGTCTCCAAAAACCAGGAGGATTGGGCATCTTACTTACCGTTGGCCGAGTTTGCTATTAATAATCATTGCCAGGAATCTACCGGAAGGTCACCGTTCTTTGGTGCATACGGTTTTTATCCATAGTTTGGTACTTTTAGTGGGGGAGGGGCTTTGGGAGTTCCTGAGGAGAAAAGTTTTGCTTTGTCGCTCTCCTCGGTAGGCGGGGGGTTCAGAGTAATTTGAAAATCATGGGAGACAGGTACAAACGAATGGCTGAATTACCTTGCTCGAATTGTATGATTTTTTAAATTATTTTCTAATAAATATATATTTTAATCATGTGGGGATCTCATTCACTCATCTTAGCCTGAGGTGGCTCTCAGTGCTTTTGGTTTACATTGATTGTAATATCTTTAGCAAAAACCATCGATTTCCAGAACAAAAATACAAAACTAGAAAGAATCATTATATTTCTTTTTTTAATGGTTTTATATTTAAATGTAAAAAAAAAAATGTTCAAATGTCCAACACCATATCCATTGCTGGGCAGCTCTGAAAAAACATATGTAGAGATTCTGCAGGTCTCGGAAACTTCATCTGATCAGGTTTTCAGCGCAGGTTGGTGCAGGTATTCACCTCTTTCTAACAAGATGTGTCATACCTGCATAGAAGCGATAAGATGCCTTTCTCGTTAATCTGAAAACAATTAAAATACATGTTTTTTTTTAACTGTAGAATATATACTGGTTATCAATGAAACAAACTAAAGAAAAGTCATTGAGGAAAAGCACATAAAAATATTTACCTGGAAAATACATGTTGGAAGCTTTGTTTGAATCAGAATAGGTTGATTCTGAATGTTTTCTGTTAGCTGCTTGTGAGCAAGACATATGTTGATTGTCTCCCTGCGTGTTGAAAAAAAGGCAAAATATATAAAAAATTTTAAACTTTAAATGATAGAAGGCAATAAGAGAATAAATTAGAGACTCAAAATTCTCAATATTTTAAAAATAACTTATTGATTGTTGACGAAAGTAGAGGATTCTTTCTTACCTTCATGTTAGGTAGATGAGATGATGATTTTTAGATAAATCTCAATGTTCAAATAGTGAACCTGAAAATATAAAGAAAAATAATTATATTCAACTAAGTTTGAAATTATGGGAGGTTTTCAAAAGCATTGTAAATAATAGATGGGAAGTTTCAATCATTCCATATCCAGCAAGTTATGGAAAATGTATGCAGTATTAATATGGTAACCTATGAGGATGAATTCTGAATGTTCGATGCTAATTGCTGGTGCTGGTGATAAACACAGATACTCATTGTTTCGCTACTCAGGGGAAAACATATAAAAGTATCTGAACTTTAAATTATAACTAAACAAAATTAAAGACTAAATACTCTGAAGAATAGTTACATGTTTAGCTGGTGGACAGTTCCTCCACAGCGTCGGAAATAAGATTTATTGTCAACTATTTTTTGAAAACGTCCAAATCTACATAGTTAGGAGGAATATTGGCTACCAGACTGGAAAGAACGTTGGTTAATACCATGGATTATGTTAAAAAGAACAAATTGAAACCAATATATTAAGGACTGGCCCCAGTGCAGAAAATAAAACATGTAGCATCCTAAAGCCTACAGCCCCCAGATGTCAGTCCGCTCTGATAGTAGTAAAGTGTAAAAGCCTTATACCAACAGAACCGCACTGACGTCTCTCCACGGTGATTGTGTTTCATGACGCGATGAATCATCAAATCTACTTACTTGTTATCACACAGGGAGCACTGGTAGTTGTACTTATAGCTGATGGTATAACTGTGACACATCGTCACTTCCGGCAGCTCGGGATAGATGTCATTTACCCTTCTTGTATAAGTCTGCCATAAGGGGCCATGGTTGTCTATGCTTTCACCATCGATTATCCAACAGGCAGCATGGCACATCTCTTGCGCAAGTGTGGATCGTAGTCGCACTACAGTAAGAGTTTATACAGATATAAGAAAATCTAAGTACACCCTGCTTTAACTCTTTGGATTTACATATCAGGACATAATATAAAATATCTGGTCCTTAAAATGTCTTCAAATTAGGTAAATACATCCTGAGATGAACAGCACATGACAAGTCACACCGTGCCATTATTTATTTACCAATAAGCACTTCAAAATGCAGAAGCAGAGAGGGAAAAATAAGTACACCCCATGAATCACTAGCGTTTAGAATCATCTTTATCTGTAATAAGTTTTAAGTTGCAGCAAGGGTGTACTTAATTTATCACACACTGCTTTTGCATTTTGGCCTACTTTTTGTTCAATAATTACGCTGTATTATTAATCATGTTGCTTTCTGAGATTGTATTTCAATACTTTAAAGATCTTCTAAGGACCTGATGCTTTTTTGATTTTGTCCTGATATGTAAAACATTAGAATTCAAAGAGGGTGTACTTAGTTTTTCTTATGACAGCATGTACAATGAATTTATAAGATGTATTACATCACAAGTAGCAGTTTTTTGCCCTGTATACAGATTGTCTCATGAAGCTACAGGATGGACGTGATGTGAAACCTACCGGCAGAATCCAAGACTTTCTCTGAAAGCTCAATAACTGAGGAACAGTGGTTGTTCTCCAACTAGTGATGGCATTGACCGGATGCTGATGTCAGCCTCTTATTCCAGACTATGTCCATTTTCTTCGGGAGCTAAAATAAAGAAAGCACATTTCACTAAAACTGTAAACTCATTGACCCCAATCTAACAAAGTACCCAACTCTCATGTGTGATTTACATCACTGGTCTCCTTGTATGGGGCATGGGGGCTACTGAGAATCAAACATGTAAGAGCAAAAATAAAAATAACATTTTTCAAAATTGTCCAGATGTCAACAAAATGGTTTTTATATATAAAAATTCTGTGAACGACAAGCCAAAAGTTGCTAATCTCTATATCTCTGCATGATGGATCATGTACAGTGGTGGCCAAAAGTATTGGCACCCCTGCAATTCTGTCAGATAATACTCCGTTTCTTCCAGAAAATGATTGCAATCACAAATTCTTTGGTCTTATTATCTTCATTTAATTTGCTTGCAAGGAAAAAACACAAAAGAGAATGAAGCAAAAATCAAATCATTGATCATTTCACACAAAACTCCAAAAATGGGCCAGACAAAAGTATTGGCACCCTCAGCCTAATACTTGGTTGCACAACCTTTAGCCAAAATAACTGCGAACAACCGCTTCCGGTAACCATCAATGAGTTTCTTACAATGCTCTGCTGGAATTGTAGACCATTCTTCTTGGCAAACTGCTCCAGGTCCCTGATATTTGAAGGGTGCCTTCTCCAAACTGCCATTTTGAGATCTCTCCACAGGTGTTCTATGGGATTCAGGTCTGGACTCATTGCTGGCCACCTTAGAAGTCTCCAGTGCTTTCTCTCAAACCATTTTATAGTGCTTTTGGAAGTGTGTTTTGGGCCATTGTCCTGCTGGAAGACCCATGACCTCTGAGGGAGACCCAGCTTTCTCACACTGGGCCCTAAATTATGCTGCAAAATTTGTTGGTAGTCTTCAGACTTCATAATGCCATGCACACGGTCAAGCAGTCCAGTGCCAGAGGCAGCAAAGCAACCCCAAAATATCAGGGAACCTCCGCCATGTTTGACTGTAGGGACCGTGTTCTTTTCTTTGAATGCCTCTTTTTTTTTCCTGTACACTCTATGTTGATGCTTTTTCCCAAAAAGCTCTACTTTTGTCTCATCTGACCAGAGAACATTTTTCCAAAATGTTTTAGGCTTTCTCAGGTAAGTTTTGGCAAACTCCAACCTGGCTTTTTTATGTCTCGGGGTAAGAAGTGGGGTCTTCTTGGGTATCCTACCATACAGTCCCTTTTCATTCAGACGCCGACGGATAGTACGGGTTGACACTGTTGTACCCTCGGACTGCAGGGCAGCTTGAACTTGTTTGGATGTTAGTCAAGGTTCTTTATCCACCATCTGCACAATCTTGCGTTGAAATCTCTCGTCAATTTTTCTTTTCCGTCCACATCTAGGGAGGTTAGCCACAGTGCCATGGGCTTTAAAATTCTTGATGACACTGCGCACGGAAGACACAGGAACATTCAGGTCTTTGGAGATGGACTTGTAGCCTTGAGATTGCTCATGCTTCCTCACAATCTGGTTTCTCAAGTCCTCAGACAGTTCTTTGGTCTTCTTTCTTTTCTCCATGCTCAATGTGGTACACACAAGGACACAGGACAGAGGTTGAGTCAACTTTAATCCATGTTAACTGGCTGCAAGTGTGATTTAGTTATTGCCAACACCTGTTAGGTGCCACAGGTAAGTTACAGGTGCTGTTAATTACACGAACTAGAGAAGCATCACATGATTTTTCAAACAGTGCTAATACTTTTGTCCACCCCCTTTTTTAGGTTTGGTGTGGAATTATATCCAATTTGGCTTTAGGACAATTCTTTTTGTGTTTTTTCATTGAAGACAAATTAAATGAAGATAATAATACCAAAGAATTTGTGATTGCAACCATTTTCAGGAAGAAACTGAGTATTATCTGACAGAATTGCAGGGGAGCCAATACTTTTGGCCAGCACTGTAAGTGTGGCGCCCCTGAGGGTTCAGTCGCCACAGAGGTACTGCACCTCACCCAGAGGTGTGGTGTCTCCTTCTCTCAGGTAAGGAGGGAGTGCTGCCCGGAACCCCAACACCTGCATCCAACACTACACTGCTCCAGGCCAGCTGGAGGGGCAAGGCGCAATGTATGTTTCTGCTGAGCCCTGACCCTGGCTGGAGTGGGGGGAACCCAAAGGTAGGGGGAACCAGTAGTGGGTGTGAGTGGAGGAAGTAGTTTAGGGGAGCACTTTGGTAGGAGTATAAAATAGGGAAGCCATCTTAGGGTGGCAGAACAGAGAGACTAGTAGTTGGTGAACAGTCCGGGAGCAGAGTCTCAGTAGGAGCTCTGCTCCACAAGTAGGGCCCAGTATCAGAGGCCCAGGAGGGGAGCAGGGAGTAGGCTCCATTCTAGGACGGGATCCTAGGGGGTACGGCGAGTGCAGGAAGGCACTTGTATGCCCTGCATCTGTCAGAAGACAGAGGGATCATAGGCGGCAGGAAGGGGACCGGCCCCTGGCCCTGTCATGTACTTCAAGTCCTGGCTGGAAAAACAGGAGGCTTCTGGCTTATATGGTCGGTTGCCGAAGCCGCATTCTAATCCCCAGGAGGGTCAAGCAGGTCCGGGAGCCGACGCACAGGAGCGACTTCAGAGCACCCGAGCGGTATTGAGAGTGGGCAGCGCAGGGCAGGAGGGAGAAAGACCCAGCGTGAAGTCGGTCTAGCTAGGAATACGTGAAAGTGGGGTTCTGCCAGGTACCCCTGATCTACCTGAGGAAGTACTGAACCCCTGCCTGGTGAACGCAGCGCGACGTGGGAGGCTAGCACCTGTACAGTGCATTAGTGGAACTGTCATAAGAACTGTGAGTAAAAACTCGGATGACTGCACCGCACTGCCTCCGTCCATTCTTTAATCCGCGCCATCGTTCCCTCCCTGCACTACAACGCCTAGCGCAACTTCCACATCCTACACTGCCCTGGAGCTAGCGCTACCTGTGGAGAGCCACACCACCCCTGCTGCCGTAACACCAGCTCCAGAGGACTGCTCCGCAGCAGCGGCTCCCTCTAGTCGCAATCCACAGGTGGCGTCACGAAAAATCCCAAAAAAACATATAAAAATATCCCCCCTTTTTACTGACCGCCCTGGGTCACGGACCGGGCCAGCCACCGTGATATCCCCCGGCTACACAGAGGCCCAGCTGCCGAGTACCCCAAGTCTCCTCTCATGCCACAGATAAGAAGAGGGTGATGACATTTACCAAACTAAGTGAGTTTTGTCTGAGATATTCAATAACTAAATTTCACAACCATGACAAAGGGGTTAGGTTTATTTTCATAAAGTCTGAATGATAGAAACGATTGTTTGAAGGTAGAGATAATGGATAAGTCATGTGTCGCCAAGATACCGATGATAAGATACCTTATTCTCAAAGACTGTCCTGTTGTATAGATAGTACAGTCGCTCCACCAGCTTCTCCTTTGTTACCTGGAAGTGGGTAACATAGATGGAAGTAAGAGAAATAATGTCTTCCAGGAAACAGCCGGGGATATTACATAGAGGTGTCCTAGGGAAGATAAGGAATCATCTATAAATCCACAGGAAACTTTTCTTATCTAGTTCATGGTTTTCCATAAAGGTATGGGTCTGGGATAACTCACCTCTCCTCTGTAGCGGAGCTCTCCTCACTATCAGATGGTAAATTATTTGTGCAGAAATATGGAGAAAATTTGTAATCAGACATGTACGAATGCAGATCCATGCTAGAGAGAAAACATACGAGGGTCAGTCAATAAGTAATGCCTCCTATTTTTTTCTCCTTTTAATTGGCAAGAAATTCAAATGCAATTAAATAGGTTGAAAACCACAACATTAACGATTAATTTGTCACTTTTCAATATAATCTCCATCCATTTCCACAGTCTTGGTCCACCTTTTAACAAGGGCATGTATTCCAGAATGGTAAAAAGCATTCTTGGGACCCACCGTGCACAAACTTTTCTGTATCCCAGTTGTCCAATAATTTTCATCACACGGCCTTTACTGAGGCAGATAATGCCACACAATTCATCTGCAGTCACCCGGCGGTCACCACGAATGATGTCATCGACTTGCTGAATGTTGCTTGGAGTCACTGCGGTTACTGGCCTGCCACTCCGCATTTTGTCAGCCAATGGTGATGGCCCTTCAGCTGTGTTACAGCGATGAACCCATCATCTAACAGTACTGACATCCACTGTTGCATCACCGTACACATTTTTCAGTCTCTCATGAATTCGAATGGGCGTTTCACCTTCTGCATGCAAGAATTCAATCACAGAACGTTGTCTAATACGAACATCGATGTCAGACATTTTGCAAACAGATACAGTCCTGCCACCTGTTGGTGCAGGAAGTTGCAATTGCTGTTGATTGGAGAAGAAGGTTTGAGGAATTGTGCCAAATTCTAATATTTAACATAACTACCTTATTTAAGGAGAAAAAAAATAGGAGGCATTACTTATTGACTGACCCTCGTAATAAATTATGTAAAGTGAAAATAAATCAAAATGTCAGAATTGTGTTTTTTTACTCTCTGCAACTCCTCAAAAAGATGCAATAAGAAGCAATTTAAATGTCGCATCCACCCCATAATAGTATCAACAAAAACATCGAGTCGCCGTATAAAAAAGCCCTCATACAGCTCCAGCAACAGCAAAATAAAAATGTTATAGATCTCGGAAAATGGCGACGAAATTAAATATATTTATTAATAATTTCAGAATTTATTTTGACACTTAAAAAAAAAACTTTGCAAGTTTGGTATGGACATAATCATACTGACACAGGGACTCATATTTCCATGTTAATTTTCCTGTGCGATAAAGGCCATAAAATTCAAAGCAAATGAAAAATAAATCCGAAATTATGATTTTTTTTGGCAATTTCCCCTTACTTGGAATATTTTTCCATTTTCCAATATATTACATGGTAATGTGAATTGTGTCACTGAAAAGAACATCTCATTGCACTAAAAACAAGCCCTCATACGGCAATGTGAGTGGAAATGTTGAGGGAGGGCACCAACGTCCCTTCACGGTTGACCAAGTGAGTGTCAAATTATTGTTGTGCAATCCAACAGAAAACCAGACGGAGGCAATGCTCTGTATAGGAGGATTCAGAGAATCTCTAATCTCGTTTATTTCTGCTTAGCATTTTAAATTGTTTTGAGTATATCAATAGCCAATCACCTACAGCCATACTACCGGCTTAAACCAATGTTAGTACAATTATTACGGAAATACACATATGGTCATATTATCGTTAGTTTGGTGCATGATGGAAATTTACAAGGTTACCCATCCCGGCTCAGACTAGTCAGATAACGGGAGCAGGGTGTCTCACAGAATGTTCTTGTGAGAAAAGGTTATTGTGGGAAAGATGCATGTGAAGCATGAGAAAAGAAGGAAAGAATGTATGTTATGCAAAAAGTATAATAACATGATTTTAAAGCAAGCAGACAAAATGGAGTTGCGATAGCATGAGTATCAATATGTCCTTTACACTTGGATAGCATGAATATTAATATGTCCTTTACATTTCCCCCCTAAAAATTATGTTATTATCAACAATAGAGGTGCTTTTCCAGGCTCATGTTTTGAGCCTGAGGGACATTAGTCTTCACTCAATTAGTGCCCTTGTTACCAATCGAGGCTGTCGCGGCATGTCCATCCCCCCTTGTTTGTTGACATAATCATAAAGCTCTGATCTTCAGACGTGAGGTTGGTCGGGGCGTGCGGTTGAAGGTTATCATTCCCTTGTTGTCCAGGTCCTCAATGCTGGTTACATCTGGGAGGTCTGTGTATAGTAGCACTGGATGTCGGTTGACAGCGTCCTCCTTGCTCTCTGATGACTGGCAGGTTTTCCTCATGCAAATTGGGATACAATAAAAGACTAGTTTTAGTAAGACATATATTAACAAGATGCAAGCAGCAATATGCAACACTCCTTGTAATATTCCAGCAATCCATCCACCAATCCCTTTAAACCAATTAGCAGGATTTAACATGCTTCTTCACATACACATAATCTCTGGGCTTGAGGGTATGACAACCTACTGCATCAGCTGGATCTGGAATAAAAGATGATACTAACGCATGGGTGTTAGTTAAAGCTTTGGCAAGCTGAATCACATATTGCACAACATGATCTGTTTCTTCTGATAACTGTTGTGGGGTAAATCGAGCTATAGCTGGTTGTGACCCAAATAGTATCTCATAGGGTGACAGTTTGTGTTTCCCTATGGGGGTGGTGCGTATGTGATATAATGCAATGGGAAGGAGTTCAGGTCACTGGGCCGTAGTCTCCTGCATCATTTTGGTTAATTGCCTTTTCAGTGTGCCATTCAATCTCTCCACCTTGCCGCTTGACTGTGGATGGTAAGGAGTATGCAGCGCCACTGTTGATCCGATAATTGTAAGTATTTCTTGATATATGCATGAGGAAAAGGCTGGTCCTTGATCACTTTTGATAACTTCTGGTACTCCATACCGGCAAACAACTTCAGAGACCAACTTCTTGGCGGTAGTCTCACAGGAGAACCTGCAGTCATGACAAAGCCTCTCCTTGCCCAGATCTCCCCAAAATCATGTGCAATCCCGAAGGCGTATCTCATATTCATATTTTCCTTCTGCCTGTTGACAAGCAGCAATCAGGGCTTTGAGCTCTGCTTCCTGTGCTGACATACTGGGAGGTAAGGCTGCAGCCTCTACCAATGTATCTTCAGTTGTGACAGCATATCCAGTATGAAACCTGCCAAAGGTGTCAGCATATCTGGATCCAACCGTATATAACGTAAGTTCTGGGTCATCCAAGGGTACTTCCCCCACTAAAACAGGTGGAGTTGACTCCGCAGTAATCTGTTCCAGACAGTCATGTGGTGGATCCTCTTTCCCCTCTCCTTCAGGTGCTGGTGGAAGGGTGGCTGGGTTGATGGTGGTGCACCGGTTACAATTTCACATTTTCTGGCAAAATCAACGAACACTGCAGCCGCAGGTGTCTCTGTGTGGACAGATGTTTAGGTTGTTGTAAAGCCAGAACAGCCGCAATTTCATGTGTCTTTGTGCGATGCAGAAAAGGTGAACGGATGGACTCTACATGCCTGGTTCCCAACGTGAAGCATGGAGGAGGTGGTGTGATGGTGTGGGGGTACTTTGTTGGTGACACTGTTGGGGATTTATTCTAAATTGAAGGCATACTGAACCAGCATGGCTACCACAGCATCTTGCAACGGCATGCTATTCCATCCGGTTTGCGTTTAGTTGGACCATCATTTATTTTTCAACAAGACAATGACCCCAAACACACCTCCAGGCTGTGTAAGGGCTATTTGACCAAGAAGGAGAGTGATGGGGTGCTACGCCAGATGACCTGGCCTCCACAGTCACCAGACCTGAACCCAATCGAGATGGTTTGGGGTGAGCTCGACCGCAGAATGAAGGCAAAAGGGCCAACAAGTGCTAAGCATCTCTGGGAACTCCTTCAACATTGTTGGGAGACCATTTCCGGTGACTACCTCTTGAAGCTCATCAAGAGAATGCCAAGAGTGTGCAAAGCAGTCATCAAAGCAAAAGGTGGCTACTTTGAAGAACCTAGAATATAAGACATATTTTCAGTTGTTTCACACTTTTTTGTTAAGTATGTAATTCCACATGTGTTAATTCATAGTTTTGATGCTTTCAGTGTGAATGTACAATTTTCATAGTCATGAAAATACAGAAAAATCTTTAAATGAGAAGGTGTGTCCAAACTTTTGGTCTGTACTGTATCTCGTACTGTAATCTACCCGCCCAGGTACGACCCACACAATGACATTACTCTTTTGGCTTTCTCCATATTTCCTTCTTTCTATTTCAACATATCCTTCGTCACAAATCTCATGTGCAACTTTCCTAAACTTTTCAGCATCTTCCAACAATCCACAGTCAACTAGTCTTCCCCTGTTCTGCCGGATTCCTTTGTCCCACAATGCAGGCTGAAGTCTCCCCTCCACGGGAAAATTTAACACCTTAAACATTTTTGGTGCATTCTTAAATGATATTTTCCCCTCTCGACCCACCATGATATTCATCACAATCCTCTCCCTCCTGCAGGGGAGACAATTTCTTTCTGCTCCACGGAAACATTGATTAATCACTACAATTGACAAAAGATCCTTGATTTGTGCACAGCACGAGTCCGGCCGGACCTCATCTGCTGTTCCACTGACTTCACTTCACCCCTCCCGTCGGGGGAGTCACGAACGGCTCAGATGAAAGGAGGAGAACTCTCGTCCGCAGCTCTCCGGACACCAGATATATGTATATCTGTGTGCGTGTCCTACCCAATCTTCGATCACCTGCCGTGACTGAACCTAACAGTGTTCAGTCTCCTAAGGATCTTTGTCAGAAGTTAAGGAAGATTCACACAATATTCACTTGTCAATCTGAGGTGATACTGCTTTGAATGCAGCTATGCTCACCACTATACCACCAGGGAATGAAAAAAGATATGTCTCAAGGAAGAAGGAGAGGAAAAGACAAAAGTACAAAACTAAAAATTGACCAGTCCCTAAGGGGTTAAAGACACGGACCCATCTGTAATTTGCACTTAGTTGTTAGATTTGGAAACTGACTGTGACATTTTTTGAAAACCCTTTGTTCTTTCTACAATAATATAACCCTGGATTGTATCTAGAATTAATCACTTACCATTATATATGGAAGATTCTCCAGTATTAGAATCGTCATTGTCAGTAATAATAATGATGTCATTATCGGAGCTGTGAGATAAATGTAACAGAATATGAGCCACCATTAGTCATTAATCCCCATCAGGTATCTAATAATGGAGGGGACGTGGGTCTTACCAGGTGGTACTGTTCGGATCAGGATCTGAAGTTGGTGAAATCAAATCTGTGGGGGCAACACAACATAAATCTCTTATTACAATATTGTAATAGCAACAACTGAGAGACATCAAATAAATAAATCCTAACATAGCATTCAGTGTACCCCTATATGTACGTTGCTGAAAAGAAATGTTGTTCTCCCACTATGGAAGTGTCCCAGACATAGGACCCACACCAATAAAGCTTATCTAAAATAGGATTACCCCTTTAATGTATCTTTAATTTAAAAATGCACAGACTCATCTGTAATTTGCCTTTAATTGTTACATTTGGAAACTGACCTTGTGACAGTACAGAAACTCATTGTTCTTTCTACAATAACTTAGCTCTTTATTGTATCTAGAAATGATCACTTACTATAAGATGCGGAAGTTCCTGCTCTATTGGAATCCTCATCATCATTAATAATGATGGCATCGGAGCTGTGAAATAAAGGTAACAAATAATGAGCCGACCATTAATCATTAATCCCCATCATGTACCTAGTAATGGAGAAGATGTGGGTCTTACCAGGTGGTATTGTCCGGATCAGGATGTGAAGGTGGTAAAATCAGATCTGTGGGGGCAACACAACATAAATCTCTTATTAGAATATTGTAATAACAATGACTGAGGCTCAATATCAAATAAATAAATCCTAATATAGAATTCAGTGTATCCCTATATGTACATGGGGCAAAAAAATCACATTCAGCTACAGTAACCTGCCCAGTGCATGGACACCATGAGAAGAAATCCCCAAATCCCATTTCTGTCTGACTTTATAACACCTGCGTAAATATTCCTGACCAAATACTGTAAAGAGATGTTTAATATGAACTCATTACCATAGACAATTACAATAGAGATAAACTCAAGCCCTGGCCACAATGTGCACGTGAGCTGCACCCAATGACTATAATGACACTTCAATATATCAGAGCCATTACTGGATCGGAGCACAGTACCTGGTAAACTCGTAGTCGGGCCCGAATTGAAGCCACTGATGGTATCCTGGCCTGGAGACCTCGGAATTGGCTTCTTTCGTGGATGAGACTGAAAAATTGTCAAACGTGTCAGATAGAATCTATAACCATGAAGATCTCCTATTTATAATGTTACTCCATATTCCACAGACTTACAGGTAGATGCCTATATGAATGTGGTTACCATTGGCCTGCACTTATGTCATGTGCAGAGTATGACGGGTGTACAGGATGCTCATGGTTAGGAAATGGATAGGGGCATTGGTGACATTTATGTGTCTTTATACAATATTATTATGTATCCTGTACATGGACATAATGTTACAATTACTACAACTGAGGGCAGTCATTATTCTGCAAACATGAGCCAACCTATCACCCCATAGTTCCTCCTACTGGAGCTATATTTTTGATCTCACTATCTTTTTCTGGGATTTTTATACCAAAAGTATTCTAATTATTTAAAAATATAAAAGTGACGCTCACCTGATGGAAGTCGTCATCATCACTGCTGTCCTCGGTGTCAGAGAGAACTATAATACGCTTAAAGCGCTTTTTCTCATCATATTTGCAAAAGTCACTCGCAACACTCTTCTCTCCACAAACGCCTACAAAAACCCTCAACGAAACTCTGGATGTCGGGGCGTTCTATATCGTCCAGTCATTTGTGGAATCATTGGAATGATGTGACTATTTGTTTTTTTTTATAAATAACTTTATTTAAATATAGAAAACATACTATATAAATACAAAAAATGAAATCAGAAAAAAACAACAATCCTTCAAATTTCCAAATTCCTGCCCTTTTTCTAATTGGTCAGAAAAAAATGATTAACAAAAAAAAAAACACCTAAATCAACATTAAAAAAAACAAACAAAGAAACCCCTACTATTGTATAGGCGGTTGATTATATCTCTCTCCCAAGCTTTAATGCTCTCATCTACAATTTTTCCAAATTTTTGCCCAATTAAAAATATTCTCTGAGGAGCAAAACCACACCCTCTCATATTTCATAACTCTCTGAAATAAATTCTTTCATCTGTAGTATTCGATTTTTTTCCCTATCATTTCCTAACCAAATCCACTTTTCTGTATAAAGCCATCTACTTACAAGCTCTTCTTCCTCATTTCATCTCTTCCGTTCCAAAGAGCAGTTTAAAATTGTTGACTTGACCTCAATGGAGATCTAAGTCCCCGGTTTCCCCTCTATATCTTTATACCCTCTGATAAATGTATCAAATCTGCCGTTGTTTCTTACACAGTTTACAAGTATTGTCCGTTTTCTTCTCCATTCTGTATAATATTAGGCGAGAATATTAGAACCAATGGATCAATTTGATCACTTTATGATTTTATTGATTGACAACTTAAGTTTTTTTATATTTTGAGCCTGATTAATATTTACTCTTTACTTTCTCAACTAATCTCGTTCTTAAAGATGAAATGTACAAGTAATCACCCATTAAAAATGTATTCATATTATATTTATTATATTATATAATATTTTAAAATATATGCAAGGTTATTAATATTAGATTATTTTTTTAAATGGCAACCAATCAACAAATAATCCATTCCTCTATGAGAGGTGATGTGAAAGTTACTTGATTCCTTCATATTCTTACCCATGTGTTGAATCTGACAAAATCTAAAATCATGCACTTTATTTAAGCTAAACTGTGTCTCCAACCCAATAAATGGCAACAGCTCATCTTCGTGGATTAAATGTTTAACCAAATAAAACCTTTTCATCTTCACAAACCTGTATCTTAACAATTTTATGTGTATTTATATGGTCCCATAATGAGGTGCATCCAATTGCCCTGGTAATATTTGATTTCTTGTTTAAAGATCCTAGTAGAGTTCCATGAACAAAACATTGGTAATCTCCGAGATTTCCGTGAAACAAGATCCCTGGTTTCAAAAATTCATAAATGTAACAAAATCCTTCTTTTGTCTTATTTAGTAAAAATCTTTCCAAATCAGAATTCCTGAAATGCAAGTAATTGGGCTTCCCAGAAATATCTGAAGAAATAAGGGACAGCCATGCCTCCTTTTGTCTGAGAAGATATTTAGTTTTATTCTCACCCTCTCTCGCCAACAAATCAGGTCATTCAGAAGAATTTCTAATAATTAAAAAATTCTCTCATTCACCCATACTGGGCAGACACAGTGAACATAAAGAACTAGAGGCAAGAGACCATCATCTTAATCAGGGGCTATTCTATCGGCATTAGATATCGGCAGTAGCAACCACATCGACACCTGATTTAATTTCCTAATTAACAATATAATGTTAAATGATACAAAACTCACAACCTCCCCTGTGGTACTTATCCCTAAATATTCAAAGCTATCTTTTTGCTAAAATCTTTATTTCTCTTCATGCTTGTCTGATTTTTTCATCAAGTGATAATAAAACCCATTTACTACAGTTGCTATGCAAGTCAGAGTGGGCACCAAAAGAACTGATTACCTCTATGGTCCACAGAAGAGATTTCCCTATCTCTAACAAATCAGCAGAATATCATCTGCATAGACCCATATCTTTCCCCCTCTCCACTGCTGCAAAAAACCCTAATTTCCTCAAGGAAAATACAGTGCGAAGAGGGGATAGGGGGCATCACCGTCTTGTCCCTTAGGCTTAGGGTGAATGGTATATTAGTTTGAGCCACCTAATAAAATTCTCCATGAACCCAAACTTCTTAAATACCCTCCACGAGAACTCTTACTCCACCCTGTTACAAGTCTTTGTGGCATTTGATGCTAGGATGGAGCGGTGTGCTCCGTCTCCTAATATTTGCAAACACTTTCCTCAAATAGATCAGTTCCTCTCCCTGGTATAAAACCATTCTGGTAAGACATTAGTGGGGGCTTCAGAGTTATATAAACATTTGTTGCATTTCACTGAGGATCAAGATTCTAATGAAGAACAACTTCTTCCTTTAGGCTCATGATCAGAGCTGACAATTCACACCAGCCAATTCCAATATTAAAGTAGCTGTTCACTAATCTTTGATGAAACAAAGGAGTCTAGCATAAAATAAAATGCACATACCACTCTAATCACTGTCATTCCTGTGCACCTCTGCCTCTGTCCTCTATTAGTTTTCTCTATGTTTACTGGCAAGGAGTGTCTTCCATCCAAGTTAAAATAGACCAATGTCTAATTCTCTTTTCCTGCTTCGATGTCACCTCTACAAGATTATCTTTTTTTTTTTTAATTCAACTTATTGAGAGATTGCAGAACAGAAAAAAGGAACAATGGTTATAGAATGAAAATATATAATTATTTAACAACATCATATGTGTTATTTACTCTTTATATACAGTACAGACCAAAAGTTTGGACACACCTTCTCATTTAAAGATTTTTCTGTATTTTCATGACTATGAAAATTGTACATTCACATTGAAGGCATCAAAACTATGAATTAACACATGTGGAATTATATACTTAACAAAAAAGTGTGAAACAACTGAAAATATGTCTTATATTCTAGGTTCTTCAAAGTAGCCACCTTTTGCTTTGATGGCTGCTTTGCACACTCTTGGCATTCTCTTGATGAGCTTCAAGAGGTAGTCATCATGTCAAGTTTAAAGAATACAACAATACACATTACACGGGCTTATAGGGGAAATACAATGAAAATGTTTATCTCCCAGACAGATTCGAGAAGAAGGATGAGTAGGGAATGGGTCACACCAGAGTTTGCAAACCTGCTCAAATTTATTAGGACAAGTGTCCATTCTTATATACTATCCTCTCATACATAATGGAAGTGTTAACCATATTTACCCAATATGAGATCCTAGGAGGCCATTGGTCCATCCACCGCATTATGACTGTGTTTCTAGCTAAGAAGAGAGTTTCTCAAATTATAATGAGGAGCTGATGAGGTCAAATGTCCTCCTCCAAAATGAGGTGTATCGAAAGTTGAATAATCCTACTAATAATATTAACTATACTTTCCCAAAATTCAAATATTGTGGGACAGTGCCACATTTCTTGCAACTCCATCAGACCCGCATCTATGCCATTCCGAAGAGGAAAGTCTCTCTATTCTATGAAGACAAACAGGAGTTAGATTGCAGTACAGTATAGAAAGCTGGACTAGTCTGTTATTTACAGAAGAGAAGACATGTTGGGAAAATCTAGTGCTTCTGACTAGTGTTGAGCCACCCCCGTAGTGTTCGAGTTCGGTTCGGTTCGTCGAACACCCGTGTGTTCGCCGAACTGTTCGTCGAACTGTTCGTCGAACACCTTCGAACACCGTTAAAACCAATGGCAGGCAAACAAAAACACATAGAAACACATAGAAAACACCTTCAAAGGTGTCCAAAAGCTGACAAACTGCTCAGAAGACACAACTAACACATGGAAAAGTGACAAGTACATATAGTCATGCGAAAAGAAAAGAGGTGGAGGAGTAAAAGGAGGGGGAGACACAGATATAGGCATGTCATGCCCTTCTAAAATCCAAAAAGTGAGAAGCCGAGACGGCCAGTCCGCTCCTGCCCGTGCCACCTCCGTGTCGCCGGGTTTTTGGCCAGAGCCGCGGTGAACCCTGACGGCCAGCCCCCCTCTCCCAATACTGGTGCCTGTCCGCTGGTGGGTCGAGAGAGCCCCCCTGTGGTGGAGGCAGCTCTAAGCTTTTTAATTTAAATTGTCCCTCTAATTTGAATGAATACACTTTAAATCCATTTACAAGGATCTATTGGAGGGCAAGTCTCATGCCAGCAGCCGCGTAATTCCAGCTCCAGTAGCGTCCACTAAAGCTGCTGCAGTTAAAAAGCTTTTATAAGGATCGAGCTCGGCTGTCCACCGCAAGGCATCCTAGTGCCAGTCCCAGCCCCTATGCCTTGGGGTGCCTCCTGATGCTCTTCACTAAGTATCCCGTGGTCCCGAAGCATTTCCTTTGAAAAAATTAAGTGTCCAAACTACAGGTGGTGTAGCTTGCTTAACAGCCGGGATAATCCGCTGACTAGCAGACACTGCTACTAGGCACAAAGTTTTTCCTGGGCTAGATGCAGTTAAAAATTTGTAAGTAGATACTCTCGTTGGATGCTGAGAAAGCATTCCATAGAGTCTCCTGGCACGCCATATATGATTCTCTTAAAAAGCTTGGGGTAGGGGTCTAGGGGACCCTTTTATAGCCAAAATCACGGCCCTGTATCGCAATACGTCACCTAGGCTGAAGATAAATGGAACTGTAGCACCGAGGGCTCGGTTGCTACAGACGTATTGCACCTCACCCAGAGGTGTGATATCTCACTCTCAGATAAGGATGGAGTGTGGATCAGGACCCGACACCTGCATGCATTACACCACATTGCCGTGGGGCAGGGCGACCAATATGCCCCTGAGATGGGCACGACAGTCCCTGTCCCTGGCTGGAGTGGGGGGAGGGAACACTGAGGAAGGGGAACCCTGCAGTGCAGGAGCAGGGAGGAAGCAGTTCCTGGGTGCATTGAGAAGGGAGTATAAAAGGTGGGCACCATCTTAGTTCAGTGCAGAGAAGTCTGAGCAGAAGTGGCAGGGAGCAGGGGCTCTGCATGAGCTCTGCTCCGGAGGCGGGCCTAGTAACAGAGGCCCAGGCCTGCAAGAGGGAGAAGGAAGGAAGAGGAGCGGAGAAGGCTCCAGGAACGAGGAATGAAGGGATCCCAGGGGTGCGGACGGGCGAGTCGCCACCGCACGCCCGAATCCAGCTGCGTGGAGGGGTCAGGCCAAAGGGGGAGACCGGTCCCCGAACTAGTGGAGGCAGGAAACGACCCTCAGCTAGAAACCGGAGGCTCTGACATTTTATGTGGCGCAGCCCCTTGCTCCACCCGCTAGGAAGGCACCACATAGGGTCAGGGAAACTGGCGCCAAGTTTACCAAGAGGAGGCCCGAGGCAGCCGGACAGAAGTGTTGGTAAGAAAGGCCAGACAAAGGACACACAAAGGGGGTCCTGTGAAGCGCTCCAAAGTTATCTGGGAGTTGTCTGAGCCCCTCACCTGGTGAGCACAGTACGACGTGGGCAGCCGTTACCTGCAGACGTGGTCTGGATAATAAGAACTGTGAGTAAAGGCCCTGAACTGCATCACTGACTCCGTGTCGTTACTGCTGCTGCCCTGCACCATCACCCCCATCCTCCGCATACACTGCCCTGAGGCTATACTCCTCCCGTGGGGAGTTATGCTACGCTCTGCTGCACCCACAACACCAGCCTTAGCGGTCTGCCCTGTAGCGGCGGTTCACTCTGACCGCAATCCACGGGTGGCGTAGTCGGACATTTAAACATCAAAACCACATAAATAGTTCCGCCACTGGTTTGACCGCCCTGAGCCACGGAACCGGATCGCCGCCACGAAGACTACAACCACCAGCATCCACCAAAAAGTGTCCGGCTCCGGGTGTCCCAAGGCCCAGGGGGTGCGTCAGAACATTTTCATCACCTTTCACAATCACCAATGGGACAAGGCAGGGATGTCCTCTGTCCCCTCTCTTATACATCCTATTGACGGAGCACCTGCTCTCATCAATTCGCCATAACCCCAATATTAGGTGGATTGAGGTGGGAGGCACCGAGTACAAGTGCTCTCTATTTGCTGATGATGTCCTAGTATATATCACTCAATCACATATATCCATCCCTGCTGTTATGGCTGAAATAGATCACTTTGTTACATGGTAAAATTTTAAAATCAATGCAGCGAAGTCTGAGGCCCTCGATGTCTCCCTCCCTAAATCCATATAGGATTCCATCCAGTCCAACTTTCCCTTTGCCTGGCCCTCACAGGGTATCAAATACTTAGGAATTCCTATTCATAGAGACCTCTCCCATCTATGTTATCTTAATTTTGGGCCCTTTATTGAACAATTCCATACAGACCACGGTTGGCAAGTTAGAACTGTAAGATTCACTACGTGAACCACTGGTGTTTTGTGGAAAAGCACATGTACACCGCGTTCCAAATTATTATGCAAAAAGTGTTTAGGAGTGATAAGGGAAGAATTTGTTTGTTTGTCAGTTAAACTCATTGATGGTGATGTGTGTCAGGGCTCTTTATATCACTGTAAGCAATTGCAGACACCTGTGCTAATTAGTTTGGCAGGTGTGTCCAATGAAAGGCAAGACTACTTAAGAAGGCTCTCTCACATTATTAAGCAGCCTACATTTTCTGCCAAAATGGGAAAGAAAAAGGATGTGTCGGCTGCTGAGAAGCAACAAATTGTGGAGTGTTTAGGTCAAGGCATGACTACAATCAACATTGTGCGATGATCAGGATGAAGTGTCTTGGCAATCAAGAAGTATGTAGCTGATTCACAGTACACACGTGTGCGTGCTGATAAGGGCAAATTGAGGACTCTTTCCTACAGGCAATTACGTCAGGTTGAAACAGAAGCGGCAAAAAAGCCTTGTCATAGCAGCAGACAAGTTTTTGAAGCTGCTTGTGCCTCCAACGTCCCCCGAACAACAAGATGCAGGGTCCTTCAGAGGTTTGCAGCTGTGCATATGCCATCCTGTCGACCTCCTCTATCCACTTCACACAAGCAGAAACGGCTCCAGTGGGCCAAACATTACATGAAGACTGATTTCAAAACTGTTTTGTTCACGGATGAGTGCCGTGCAGCGCTCGATGGTCCAGATGAATGGAGTGGAGGATGGCTGGTTGATGGACACCCCACGCAAACACAGCTACAGCGCCAACAAGGAGGAGGTGGAGTAATGTTTTGGGCTGGAATCATGGGGAGAGAGATTGTCGGCCCCTTTAGGATCCCTGAAGGCGCTAAAGATGAACTCCATAATGTATGTGGATTTTCTCAAACAGCACTTCCTGCCATGGTTCAAGAAGAAGAACCGTGTATTTCACAGCAAGATCATTTTTCTGCATGATAATGCACCATCTCATGCTGCACATAAAACATCTGCATCTCTGGCTGATATGGGCATAAAAGGGGACAAACTTATGGTGTGACCCCCATGCTCCCCTGACCTCTACCCCATTCAGAACCTTTGGAGCATCATTAAAAGGAGTGTCTATGATGGCGGGAGGCAGTTCACATCTAAGCAACAGCTCTGGGAGGGTATTCTGTCCTCATGCAAAACAATTGAAGCAGAAACCATCCAAAACCTGACAAATTCAATGGACGAGAGAGTTCAGAAGCTCCTTTCGAACAAGGGGTCCTATGTGAAAATGTAACATCACCTAGAATAATGTTTTGAGTTGAAAACTGTTTGATTTCAGTTTCTAACAACCTGCTAATGCTTATAATTTCAAAAATGACCATTTTTTTGGTCTTTATTAAAATGAAAAGGTTGATCGAAAAGTTTGGGGGATCTAAGAGTGTGGCAACCCAGTAGTCATGATTACTTCGAATTCTGACAATATGAGGGTCATGCTGCAGGTAGTGCAGCAAGAAGGCACTTATGTGTCTTGCGCATCTCGGAGCCCCAAAATTATTTTCCGGGCTAGATGCAGCTAAAAATTATTTTTAATTTTAAATCTGGTGAAGCTTATTATAGATGGCCTAATAGGATCAGTGCTGCACACTGCTACAAAGCCCAAATTATTTTCCAGTCAAGATACAGATAAACATGATTAGTAATTTGAAAGCTTAAAACGGTTGGTAGGGTGATTTTAACCAATCATCAAGCTTTTACTCTCCCCAGGATGACACAGGGGTAGAAAAGTCGTTTCGGATCCATGATTTGTTCATCTTTATGAACGTGAGTCTGTCTACATTATCAGTGGAGAGCCGCGTGCGCTTATCTGTCAGCACACCACCAGCAGCGCTGAACACACGTTCAGACAGAACGCTGGCTGCGGGGCATGACAAGATCTCCAAGGCGTAAGTGGCTAGCTCCGGCCATTTATCCAGATTGGAAGCCCAAAAAGAGCAAGGGTCCAGTGACACAGTCGTGGCTTCAATGTTTACTTGGAGATACTCCTGTACCATCGTCTCTAGGCGTTGACTATGTGTCAGACTTCTTGTCTCCTGTGGCCTTGCAAAGGATGGGCTAAAAAAGTGGTGAAATGATTCCGCAAAATTGATGTTACCAGCAGATACTGTGGTTCTGTTACGGTTTGAGTGCTGAACACTTGACGGTCCCACGGTTGGCAAGTTGGAACTGTGAGATTCACTACGTGCACCACTGGTATTTTGTGGAAAAGCACATGTAAGATTCTGCAACAGTCTCTGCTGATACTCCTGCATGCGTGCATCCCTTTCTATGGCAGGAATAATTTCTGCAAATTTACTTTTGTACCGGGGATCTAACAGTGTGGCAACCCAGTAGTCAGGATTCTTTCTAATTCTCACAATTCGAGGGTCATGTTGCAGGTAGTGCAGCAAGAAGGCACTCGTGTGTTGCGCATCCAGGAGCACCAAGTCCCTGTTGTGTTGGTGGCGAGGTAACAATCATGCTTCCTTCCTCTGTCCTCTCCCCCCAACCTCGCACAACAGAAATGTGATCAAGGTCTCCCTCATCTGATGAGTCTTCCATCAGTTCGTCCTCCACTTCTTCCTGGGCTCCTGCACCTTCCTCACTAGTTTGGCTGCTACCATGCGCCCTGGTAAAACCATCTCCCCCACCCTCACATGCCTGCCGCCTTGGTGCTGCCGACCGTCTGGACCTTGCAGATGTTAGCCCTTCCGCATACAACTCCTCCTCCTCTACTTCCTCCACCTCCTCTTGTGCCACCACCTGACTCCGAATTCTGTTTAACATGTGCTCCAGCATGTAAATCACCGGAATAGTCATGCTGATAATGGCATCGTCAGCACTAAACATCTTCGTCGCCATTTCAAAACTGTGCAGAAGGGTGCATAGGTCCCTGATCTGAGACCACTCCTCCAGCGTGATTTGCCCCACCTCTGAATCTCGTTGGCCCAGGCTATACGTCAGAACGTATTGCACCAGGGCTTGTCGGTGCTGCCACAGTCGCTGCAACATGTGCAGAGTTGAATTCCACCGGGTAGGCACATCGCATTTTAGCCGGTGAAGTGGCAGGCCCAACGACTTCTGTAGAGATGTAAGTCGCTGAGCTGCGGGATGCGAACGGCGGAAGTGAGCACACAGCGACCGTGCCCTCTGCAGAAGGCCATCTAGTCTGGGATAGTGGGCTAAAAATTGCTGGACAACCAGGTTCAACACGTGAGCCATACAAGGCACGTGTGTGACATTGCCCCGGCGAAGGGCGGCACCCAGGTTTGCAGCATTGTCGCACACGGCCTTCCCTGGTTTCAGGTCCAGTGGAGACAACCATTCATGAAATTGGTTCTCCAGAGCTGACCACAACTCCTCAGCTGTGTGACTCACATTTCCCAGACATTTCAATGTAAAAACCGCCTGATGACGTTGAGCCCTACTGCCAGCATAGTAAGGAGGTGTGCAGGATCCCTTCTGCGCAGTTAGAAAGCTTGTGGCATGACCAGACAGGCTTTGGGTGCAGGTGGAAGACCGAGAGGAGGTTGAGGAGGCAGAAGCAGTGGAGGAACTTTGACATAAAGAGGATTGACGCACAACTCGTGGGGACGGCAAGACTTGGACAGCAGCCCCTTGTCCTGCTGTCACCATAGTTACCCAGTGCCCAGTCAGCGACATGTAACGCCCCTGTCCATGCCTACTCGTCCAAGTGTCTGTGGTGAAATGCACCATGTCACACACAGAGTTTCTCAAAGAAGCGGTTATGTTGTGTGCGACATGCTGGTGGAGCGCAGGCACACCTTTCTTTGAGAAGTAGTGCCGACTGGGCATCTGGTACTGGGGCACTGCGACGGACATAAGGTCTCGAAAATCCTCTGTGTCCACCAGGCGGAAAGGCAGCATTTCTGTAGCCAAGAGCTTGCAGATGGTGAAATTCAACCTCTTAGCTTTCTCATGGCTAGGAGGAAATGGTCTTTTACTTGTCCACATCTGAGGGACCGAGGGCTGGCTATTGTGCTTAGACGGGGTTGATAAGGGTGTCCCCGGCAAACTGCCGGTCTGTGAGGAAGATGCAGGCGGACATGTTAGGTTGCCTTGATCCAAAGGTGGTGCTATCGATGTCGGACAGCGCTCAACACCAGCTGGTGTTACCACCTCCAAAGAAAATGATGACCTGCCAATCACGCTGGCTGTTGCGGGTAAAGAGGTGGCAGGTCTGCGCCCCAAAACAGGTGTGACTGCTGTCCCCCCAGTCACAGAGGATGAAGAGGCCGCGGATGCACAAGATATGGCAGACGGTGATTGGCCCGGCCGGCTAGGCCGCATTGTAGCACACTGAGCTTCCCACTGCAACTTATGCTTCATGTCCATGTGCCGGTTCATGCATGAAGTACTCAAACTATGTATTTTTTGGCCTCTACTTAGCTTTTGCTGACAAATGTTACAGATAACACGAGTTGGGTCATCTTTATCGATCTGAAAAAATGCCCAGGCTATGCAAGGCTTAGCACCCATGCGACCTGAAGAGCCACCACGACTTGTGGTGAGAGGCAGAGTTGTGTTTGAGGATGCAGTTGTTGACGTGCTTCCAGTACTACGTCTCTGTCCAGGAAGGCGCAACCTGACCTCGTCGTCACTAGCATCTTCCTCCACCTCCTCTGCTGACCTCATCTCTTGGCTGACGGTGGGTTGACAGTAAGTGGGATCTCCGACCTCATCATCATCACCCTGTGCGTTATCACACCCGTCGTCCTCAGAGCCAACCTGTTCCTGCCCTGACAAAAAACTAAAGTTGTCGCTCCAATCAGGTATTTGAGTCTTATCATCGTCTTCCTCATTGTCTCCACCAACAGGAGTTACAGTTTGGGAATGAGGGTCTACATTATGGTCAGAACCTTCTGCGTCTGGTCCTGGATCCGACTCATAAAGATTCTGGGCATCAGTGCAGATCATTTCCTCGTCTGGATTCACAGAAGCGCTGGAGTCGACCTCTGATTCCCAGGCTATAGTATGAGTAAACAGCTCTGCAGACTCAACCATCTGTTCTACCTCATACTCAGACGGGCAGCTGGAGATTTGGGAGCTGTGAGGAAGCAAGTGCGATTTGGGTGACACCTTTGAGGACTGGAGTATTTGTGATGTTGAAGTTGATGTGGAGGAGAGCCCACTTAAAGGAGCACTTGATATCCGTTGAAGCACCTGCTGTTTTTGTGCCTCATCTGGAATTTGTAGCGATTGGCGTGGCCGTAAGAAAGGGATCTTATCACATTGTCCGCTAAAAGAAGTAGACATTTTAGTTTGGCTGGAAGATGGTCTTTCTTCTGCACCTACCCCACGGACACAACCTTTTTTCCCCTTCCCAACACGCCTATTCCCCTTTCCACCAGCAGCAGGCCTTTTTCCACTCATTTTGGTGGTTAACTAATTCACAACTCTGGAGTTGTTTGCACAAAAAAACAATGGATGGTAACCGAGCAGAGCTGAGTGGCCAAACTGTGGTATTAGGCCAAAACTATTGGCTGGGCTAGATGCAGAAAAAAATTATTTTTAATTTGCAACCTGATGGAGGTCAGTATAGATGGACTAATAGAACAAGTCCCACACGCTGCTAGAAGCCCAAATATTTTTTCAGAGATAAATGAAGAAAAAAATTATTTTTAATTTGCAACCTGATGGAGGTCAGTATAGATGGACTAATAGACCAAGTCCCACACACTGCTAGAAGCCCAAATATTTTTTCAGAGCTAGATGCAGAAAAAAATTATTTTTAATTTGCAACCTGATGGAGGTCAGTATAGATGGACTAATAGACCAAGTCCCACACACTGCTAGAAGCCCAAATATTTTTTCAGAGCTAGATGCAGAAAAAAATTATTTTTAATTTGCAACCTGATGGAGGTCAGTATAGATGGACTAATAGAACAAGTCCCACACGCTGCTAGAAGCCCAAATATTTTTTCAAAGATAAATGAAGAAAAAAATTATTTTTAATTTGCAACCTGATGGAGGTCAGTATAGATGGACTAATAGAACAAGTCCCACACGCTGCTAGAAGCCCAAATATTTTTTCAGAGATAAATGAAGAAAAAAATTATTTTTAATTTGCAACCTGATGGAGGTCAGTATAGATGGACTAATAGACCAAGTCCCACACACTGCTAGAAGCCCAAACATTTTTTCAGAGCTAGATGCAGAAAAAAATTATTTTTAATTTGCAACCTGATGGAGGTCAGTATAGATGGACTAATAGACCAAGTCCCACACACCGCTAGAAGCCCAAATATTTTTTCAGAGCTAGATGCAGAAAATTTTTTTATTCAATTTGCAACCTGATGGAGGTCAGTATAGATGGACTAATAGACCAAGTCCCACACACTGCTAGAAGCCCAAATATTTTTTCCGAGCTAGATGCAGAAATTTTTTTTATTCAATTTGCAACCTGATGGAGGTCAGTATAGATGGACTAATAGACCAAGTCCCACACACTGCTAGAAGCCCAAATATTTTTTCAGAGCTAGATGCAGAAAAAAATTATTTTTAATTTGCAACCTGATGGAGGTCAGTATAGATGGACTAATAGACCAAGTCCCACACACTGCTAGAAGCCCAAATATTTTTTCAGAGCTACATGCAGAAAAAAATTATTTTTAATTTGCAACCTGATGGAGGTCAGTATAGATGGACTAATAGAACAAGTCCCACTCGCTGCTAGAAGCCCAAATATTTTTTCAGAGATAAATGAAGAAAAAAATTATTTTTAATTTGCAACCTGATGGAGGTCAGTATAGATGGACTAATAGACCAAGTCCCACACACTGCTAGAAGCCCAAATATTTTTTCAGAGCTAGATGCAGAAAAAAATTATTTTTAATTTGCAACCTGATGGAGGTCAGTATAGATGGACTAATAGAACAAGTCCCACACGCTGCTAGAAGCCCAAATATTTTTTCAGAGATAAATGAAGAAAAAAATTATTTTTAATTTGCAACCTGATGGAGGTCAGTATAGATGGACTAATAGACCAAGTCCCACACACTGCTAGAAGCCCAAATATTTTTTCAGAGCTAGATGCAGAAAAAAATTATTTTTAATTTGCAACCTGATGGAGGTCAGTATAGATGGACTAATAGACCAAGTTCCACACACCGCTAGAAGCCCAAATATTTTTTCAGAGCTAGATGCAGAAATTTTTTTTATTCAATTTGCAACCTGATGGAGGTCAGTATAGATGGACTAATAGACCAAGTCCCACACACTGCTAGAAGCCCAAATATTTTTTCAGAGCTAGATGCAGAAAAAAATTATTTTTAATTTGCAACCTGATGGAGGTCAGTATAGATGGACTAATAGAACAAGTCCCACACGCTGCTAGAAGCCCAAATATTTTTTCAGAGATAAATGAAGAAAAAAATTATTTTTAATTTGCAACCTGATGGAGGTCAGTATAGATGGACTAATAGACCAAGTCCCACACACTGCTAGAAGCCCAAATATTTTTTCAGAGCTAGATGCAGAAAAAAATTATTTTTAATTTGCAACCTGATGGAGGTCAGTATAGATGGACTAATAGACCAAGTCCCACACACCGCTAGAAGCCCAAATATTTTTTCAGAGCTAGATGCAGAAAAAAATTATATTCAGTTTGCAACCTGATGGAGGTCAGTATAGATGGACTAATAGAATGATGCTATGCCCAAAAGATTTTACTTCACTAGGTGCAGTAAAAAAATTGGTATTCTATACACAGGTGGTATATCTTGCAACACAGATAGGCTACTCCACTGACTAACACACTCTGCAATAGGCCAAAAAGGATTAGCTTTGCTAGATTCAGCCAAATGCTGTGAAAAAAACTTGCACAGCACTGGCACAGACCTGCCTGGCAAAAACTGATAGGAACTGATGTAACCTAGTCCTGAAAAGGACTCCAATTACAATTAGTCTTTACTCCCACAATCTATCTATTTAAGAGCACAGACCTGCCTGATAAAAGTCGTAGGAAATGCTGTAACCTAGTCCTTAAAAGGACTGCAATCACAACTATTCCCTACTCCCAAGCTATCTGTATATTTGTGCGAAAATTGGCTTGAAATTAACAAGGTATAGCGCACACAGCAACAGCGGTGCCGTCTAACACGCAGCTGCAGCAGTGAGAAAATGGTGGCGACGGGGAAAATGGCTTGGTCTTATAGGGCAAGGACATGTGACATACACTGCCAATCACACATGCCCTTGCTTGTGTGAAAAAAAGCACTTCGCTCCGTGTGTGCGCTGCTGATAGGCTGACAGATTGCACCTCCCCACTGCAAATGCGGGAAAGAGAAAAAAAAATGGAGATCTTCATTGTTCCTGCAGAGATCCATCCCCTGCCCCTCCCCCCGCCCCGCTGTACACTCAAACTGCGTATTAACATTAATTTTCATCATTACTGAGAAAAAATCCAGTTATGATTTTGGTGCACGAACAGTTATCGAACATAACCTCGAACAGCCGAATTTTTCTCAAATTGTTCGTGTTCGCCGACCGGCTCGAACACCGCCCAAAACAGCTCGAATTTGAGATTGGCGAACAGTTCGAGTAGAACAACGCTCATCTCTACTTCTGACTAGTGATGAGCACTAAAATGCTCGAGTGCTTGTTGCTCAAATTGAGAAGGTTGGAAACTCGGATGGGCAATGGAAGGCAATGGGAAACTTGAGCATTTTTCCGGCAGACCCTTCCAGGAGGTCTGGGGAGGTAGCAAAATCATTGAAATGGTTGGAAACAACGCTCAAATGGAATGGGAACAGCATGGGGAATTTGCCTGGATGCATCCCTGACTCCCATGTCGCTGCTGGGAACAATATTGTCAGACTATTATGCCACTTTTACAAAGTGAAACTAAAACATCCAAAACCAATAAAATGGATTTTACAGGTAAAAATATTAAGAAACATTCTTTCCTGTATAATGACTTATACATAAGGCAAATTAAAAAAGTGAGAAAAACCTCCTCCACCTTCTCCTTGCTTTTATTTTTGAAAAAACACTGCAAAACACTGAAAAAATGTACATGCTGCATCTTTCACAAACAAAGCAGTTTTCCATGTCAGTCAAGAAAAAAAAATCAAATGTGTGCATGAGATTTCTAAAATGTCATAGCTTTTGCTAATACGGTAAAAAGCAGTTTTAATGTGCATAAAACTCATAAAAAAAGCTTAAAAAAAAAAAATCAACAAAAACGCAACGCGTGAACTTGTGCCCTTGATAGCCGGGCCATATCCCACCATATTTTCCCGTAGCATATGACCTCAGTAAATAACATAGTAGAAGGGGAAATAAAACTACATCCACCGATAGTTACCTGTAGAAGTAATTTTAATATTTTATTACCTTATTTGGGCATGTGGTTTATGTGACATGGTCAGACACATCCTGTTTAATTAATGAAGGAGGGACTCTGAAATTGACAAAGCCTATGCGGACAATGCAAGAACTGCCAAAAATTAGAAGAGGCTCTCCCGTACATCCTGTATTAGACATAAAGGAGGGCATCAAACACATTCTGTTAAAATTGTTAGGTAGTGTGACTCCTAGACTCATAAAGCCTATGTACTAAGTGCAAGGGCTGCCAAAAATTAGAAGGAGGGACTGTAATATCCCCTGGAAGATACGTAGAGGAGGGTCCCAGAAAAATTTTTTACACCATTTTTAAAGAATGGGACTACTAGACTGGTAAAGCCTATGCACTAGGTGCAAGGGCTGAAAACAATTATCTCTGGGGGGGAATATACATATATACATGTAAGAGAATTGTAGAGATAGGTCTCATGCATATCCCATAAAAATTATAAAGGAGGGCATCATACAAACCCTGGATAAATAAAGAGCAAGGGCCACAAGATGACCCTCTAAAAATCTGGAGCAAGGACCGCATGATCACTGTGGTGAAGTTAGCAGGATCAAGCCTTGTCATTGGAAGATCAGAGTGATGTGTGATCTTGCCCTCATCTGAGCCCAGGTTGTCCATGGAATCAAATTAAATAGGACTGGCTGCTGTGCTGAGAGAGGGTGGAGTAGGGTGAACACGACAAACTGCTGGACTGTGAGAGAGGTGCAGGCGGAGATGTTATGGTGGATTGAGAAAGATGTGATGTGCTCAGTGTCTGAAATCAGCCAAAAACAGCAGGCATGGCCACTTCCGTAACAGCTGACGGGCTCTCACTCACCCCAACTGTAGCGGGTAAACAAGTGGAGGTTCTGCGGCCGGAGACCTGTTTGAGAACACTTGCCATGGTGACAGAGGAGGAAGAAGCAGCAGATGCGGTTGATGGGGTGGCCGGTGGTTGGCGAGACCCTCTAGTCTGCATTTTAGCGCAGTCTTTTCCAGACTAATGCATGTTGATCGCGCATGAGCCAGTTCATGCATGTAGTAGTCAAATTATTGCAATTTTTGCCTCTACTCAGTCTTGTTTAACAAAGTTGGCAGATATCATGAGTTGGGTCATGCTTCTCCACCATTGCAGAAGATCAACTTGCCTCTTTACTCTCTAAATCATATCTCACTACCTGTGAACTTGACCCTATCCCGTCCCACCTTATTACAAACCTTACCACAGTCTTCATCCCAACCCTAACCCAACTCTTCAACCTGTCACTAACAACTGGTGTCTAACTATCGCCCCACATCACTTCTCCCCTATGCCTCAAAGCTACTGGAACAACACATCCATTTTGAACTGTCCGTCCCGCCTCTCTTCCTGCTCCCTTTATGACCACTTACAATCTGGCTTCCAACTGCACTATTCCACTGAAACTGCCCTGACTAAAGTCACCAACGAACTACTAACCACCAAATCCAAGCGACACTAGTTTGTCCTCCTCCTCCTGGACCTAGCATCTGCCTTCAACACAGTGGACCACTCCCTCCTACTACAGACTCTCTGATCTCTTGGCTTCACAGACTTGGCCCTATCTTGGATGTCCTCATACCTAACAGACAGGACATTCAGTGTCTTCCATTCACCCACCAACTCCTCATCTTGCCTATCTGTCGGTGTCCCCCAAGGTTCAGTTCTAGGACCCCTGCTCTTCTCCATCTTCACCTTCGGCCTGGGACAGCTCATAGAGTCTCACGGCTTTCAGTATCACCTCTATGTTGATGACACACAGATCTACCTCTCTGGACCTGATATCACCTCCTTACTAACCTGAATCCCACAATGTCTGTCCACCAAATTCTTTCCACCATTTCATTCAACCCCCCCAACTGACTTATCGATCAAAATCAATGGCTGCCCACTCTCCCCAGTCCTGCAAGCTTGACTCTGATCTCTCCTTCAAACCTGAGATCCAAGCCCTTTCCACTTCCTGCTGACTCCAAATGCAAAATATTTCCTAGATCCGCAATTCCTCAACCATTAATCTGCAAAAACACTAGTGCATGGTCTCATCATCTCCCGCCTTGACTACTGCAACCTCCTGCTCTGTGGCCTCCCTTCTTACTCTCTCGCACCTCTCCAATCTATCCTAAACTCTGCTGCCCGACTAATCCACCTTTCACCCTGCTATTCTCTGGCTTCTCCCATCTGTCAATCCCTTCACTGGCTCCCCAATGCCCAGAGACTAAAGTTCAAAACCCTAACTTTGGCATACAAAGCTATCTAAAACCTGTCTCCTCCATACATCTGTGACCTAGTCTCACGGTACTTACCTGCACGCAACCCCCGATCTTTACAAGATCTCTTTCTCTACTCCCCTCTTATCTCCTCTTCCCACAATCGCATACAAGTTTTCTCCCGTGCATTTCCCCACTCTGGAACTCTCTTCCACAAAATATCAGTCTCGCGCCTGCCGTGGAAACCTAAAAAGGAACCTGAAGACCTTCCTTTTCGGACAAGCATACAATGTGCAGTAACCCTCGCTCCATCATACTGCTGCATGACAAGCTCTACCCTCACCTACTGTATCTTCACCCATCCCTTATCCTCACCCATCCCTTGTAGATTGTTTGTGAGCCCTTGTGGGCAGGGCCCTTTCTCCTCCTGTACCAGTCGGTGACTCGTTTTTGTTCAAGATTATTGCACTTGTTGTTTTCTATGTATACCCCTTTTCACATGTAAATCGCCATGGAATAAATGGTGCTATAATAAATAATAATTATACTATTTGTACTCTGGGTCAAATGATGCCACTTTTTCTGCTGGCTGCCCCTAATTTGAGCTGTTTTGGCAGCTTTTGAGTCCCTTTGAAGGTGTTGTCTATGCATTTGGTTTTGGCTCCCATTGAATCCAATGGGATTCGGATATGTTCGACTAACTGTTCTACGAACATCAGGAAATTCATCGATCGGAACTGAATCAAACCTTGAAAGGTTCGTAAACCTTACCCTGTTTTACTCTTTTCCACAAATTTATCCCTGACCTGTCTGGTGTGTTCCTTGGCTTTCATGATGCTGCTTGATCCCTAATTATCTCAAACAAACCTCTGTGGTCATCACAGATCAGCTGTAGTTATACTGAGAATGAATTCTACACAGGTAGATTCAATTTACTAATGTGACTTCTGGAGGCAATTAGTCATTTAGGATTTTATTTGGAGGTATTAGACTGCAAGGAGCTGAATACAAATGCACATCACAATTTTCAGATTTATAATTTTAAAATATTTAGAAAACCATGTATCATTTCCTTTATACTTCAGTGCAAAGTGTGAGATCTGGTAGGTTATGTGAGAGGCTTCTGACTGGGATCAGAAGACTCTCACCTAGCCAAACCAGATTTCACACTTTGCACTGATGAGGGGCAGCACCTTTAAACACTGTCTGCAAATTGAGATTCTGGTTTGGCTTTTATCCTAAATCATGTGGTAAGGCTCATTAATGAGTCAATATTGACTTTTAGGATTGCTAATTCAAATAGGTGGCAGTAGAGTTCTAGTCCTCTTCCTCTCTGAATTTGCACCTTTACACTTCACAAATACTTATTACTTTGTGTTGGTCTATCACATAAAATCCTAATGACAAACATTTAAGTTTGTGGGTGTAACTTCAAAAAATGTGGAAAAGTTCACGAGGTATGAATACTTTTCAAGGCACTGTAAGTTTACCAATAAAGTACAATATGTCCCAAAAAACAATCACAGAATCACTGAGATTTGAAAAATTTGTCTGCTCATGAAGGTGAAAACTAGCTTTGGCAAAAAGTTGGCTACTAACAAAATTAGTTTATGAGCATCCAATTATGCAAAAAAAAAAATAGATTTTGTACTTCACTACATAAATGGAGTATACAAATGCACAAAAATTTGGGACATTTCAAAAAGTCTAAAAAGATGAATTAGACGAAAACATCAGGATAATGAAAACCAACAACACTGGAAAGCAAACCTAAATAAGAATAATGAAAGAAAATTTTTTACAAAGGTTACAAAGAGTGCAAAAGCCATAATGAATTTGACACAAACATGAATTTCTAAATATCAAAAATTTAGAGGAGAATCTATCATGAGAGTAATTTATTAACAACAAAATGTATAATAAACTATCCATTATGCTAAAAAAGATGCAAACAGATGGTGGAATCAGGGCCATCATTTTTTCAAACATTTTAAGGGTGTTTTCACACTGCGTCTTTTTCTTGTGCTTAAAAACATTTGTCTTTCAAGCAGAAGACACTTCAGTAAACTCTCCTTTTCTCTGCAGTTTTGTAAACCTGAGCTGTCTTTTTTAAGAGTTGTTTTTGTAGTTTCCAGAGTATTTTGTTTATGCCAATTTTTTTTCTGGTGTTTTCCAGATGCTTTTTGAACTGCATTAAGCAATGAAAACAACCACTTGTGTTTTTTGCAGCAGGAACGCTAAACAATACCCAAAACAATACCCAGACATCTTCCAGAAGTCTTTTTAGCTTTCCATTAACTTATTTTGTAAGTATTGAGAGATTTCCTAGTGGAAAATGACTGAAGAATGGACACATTACTTCTTTGTAACTTTTGGTGTCTTTTGAATGCCTGAAATGATTAAAAGGAGATCAAAAGCCTGAACATACAACATAATATGAACAACAAGTCTTTTTTTCTTTACATAAAAATGAATATGTTCATTCCTTTGAGCATTTTGTAGCACTTTTTTGCAGCGTTTTCGGTGAGAAAGAGATGCAGTGCACTGCGAACACACCCTTAAAGTGGTTTTCAAATCTCCATAACAGAATTTTGGGACCACAATTATTTATCAGAACAAAGCATATATCTCGGACGGTGTTTTATCGGATAGCACTCGCTCCAATGTTTTATGATGGAACAGTGCCGACTAGCATTTATTTTCTCATGCCGAGTTGGCATGAGAAAAAAGATGTCTGCATGCTGCGATTGGCAGCATATATTGGATGGCATGCACCCATCCAAGTCTATGGGTACGTGCAAAACATCAGACTGCACTCAGATGTAGCATGACACTCGGCTCACTCTTGCAGCAGAGTTTGACCCAAGTGTCATTAGCATATAGCATCTGATGCCCTCACTTTGAATGCTATACATTAATGTGACCCTGGCGTTAAAAATCTGTGATAATTAAGGGCAGAGTTGAAGAATTTGCATTGGGGCCCACTGAGCGTACATCACCGCTGCAGCCAATCATTGATATTGGTACTTCTGAGAATGTTGACGGCAAAAGTAGTTGAACTCAGTGATTGACTGCAAAGGTGATGTGCATTGTAGTTGTGACATCAATGCTGCAGCCAAAACACAGAGATCAGAACAGGGATGGAAATCAGGCACTGGACTGGGGGAAGTTGAATACCATCTACTTCTTTTTTTTACTAATATCCAGTTGTTTGGAGACCTCTTTCTTAAAAGTGAAAACCTTGTTGCCTAATTGCAAAAAATAAAATATTTTTGCAAGGTTTTATTATATCTCTTGGTATTTTATGTTGTATATTCCCTTGCTGTTTTTTGTTAGCCAAGCATTGTTCGCTAAGTAGCTTTATGTTACTACTAGTGATGAGTAGGGTTGAGCGAGTATGTTCTGTCCGCGTATGCTCGGGCCGAGCTCCGAGTATTTACAGCTGCTCGGTGATAAGGTTAAATCACTCCCGTGTGCATGATTTGCAACTGTTTGACAGCTTTATTACATGTGAGGAATGTGTAAGAAATAGACATTCCTCCCATGTAATAAAGCTGTCAAACAGTTGCAAATCATGCACACGGGAGCGATTTAACCTTATCACCGAGCAGCTATAAATACTCGGAGCTCGGCCCGAGCATACTCGGCGAAAGGGTTAATAGAACATACTCGCTCAACACTAGTGATGAGCGAACGTGCTTGCCATTGCTTGGTACTTGCCCAAGCATCACTGTGCTCGACAAGCTTGGAGATCGGCGAGTATTTCTGGGTTGCTTGGGCGGGAACTCGGGTCCCCTCCCTGCATGTTTGGCGCTCTTTAGAGAGCCAATTAACATACAGGGATTGCCTTCCATGCACTGTAATGCCGTAGCCATGTTAGTTGTGGGCATTACAGGTCTATATAAGACCTGGCGCTGCTATGCTCGTCACAGTCTATCCCGGAATCTGGCATAGTAGGGAGAGATGCTGCTGTGTCAGGGAGAGATTTGCTTGTTTATAGTTAGTATAGGTATTCCATAACATATATATCAAGCTGAACTAACAGTCATTCTTAGTACTAATCCAGTTGCACATATTCAGTGGTGATAGCAGGAGTTAGGCAGGCAGGGTATGTGGCAGACTGCAGTACATGATACAGCACAAGAGGGTCCATTGAACGTCCTGTTAGGATAGGTATTCTACAACATATATATATATCCATCTGAACTAACAGTCCTTCTGAGGACTAATCCAGCTGCATATAATCAGTGCTAGACAGGCAGGCAGTGTTATGTGGCAGACTGAAGTTTATGATACAGCACAAGAAGGTCCATTGAACATCCTGTCAACTGCTGCTGTAATAATTGCAGATATTTGTAGACATAGCCCCAGATATCAGAGGCCAGGGCACATTTTTTTTAGCTTAATCCTGGTTATTTGCTTAAAAAGCAATCCAGAGTACACCATTTTTCTGCTCCATTTGCTTGTTCTCACTGCAGAATAAAGCCAGATCTGTTCCATATTTCAGCGATTAAAATCCAGAAATATGAACTGAACGTGGAAAATATTGACCTCCTTTTTCATTCTGTTGCAGTGTGTCGGTCAAGCTATTCACACTAGGTGTCTGTGAAGAATAGTATTAGTAAATTACAGGCCTGCTATTTAAAACCGTGGTTCTCTGTCAGACATATCACCTATAAGACTTTTCCAAAATCAGACATTTCTTCCATTTTCATTCCGTTGCAGTGTGTCGGTCAAGCTATTCACACTAGGTGTCTGTGAAGAATAGTATTAGTAAATTACAGGCCTGCTATTTAAAACCGTGGTTCTCTGTCAATGTATGTTCCAAAATCAGACATTTCTTCCATTTAAATTTTGTTGCAGTGTGTAGGTCAAGCTATTCACACAAGGTCTCTGTGTAGAATATTAGTAAATTACAGGCCTGCTATTTAAAACTGTGGTTCTCTGTCAGACATATCACCTATAAGGCTGTTCCAAAATTAGACATTTCTTCCATTTTCTTTCCGTTGCAGTGTGTCAGTCAAGCTATTCACACTAGGTCTCTGTGTAGAATAATATTAGTAAATTACAGGCCTGCTATTTAAAACCATGGTTCTCTGTCAGACATATCACCTATAAGACTGTTCCAAAATCAGACATTTCTTCCATTTTCATTTCGTTGCAGTGTGTAGGTCAAGCTATTCACACTAGGTCTCTGGGTAGAATAATATTAGTAAATTACAGGCCTGCTATTTAAAACCGTGGTTCTCTGTCAAATGTATCACATATTACTGCAGTTCAAATCCAGCCATTTGTAGTGAATGTGGAAAATATTGTCCTCCATTTATAGATTGTAGCAGTGTGTCAGTGTACACCATTTTACAGCTCCATTTGTTGTTCACAGAATACAGACAAATTTTTTTCGTTTTATTTATATTACTGCATTTTGGAAGCAGAGGAACTTTTTTCAATGATCCATGATCCATATGACTGCCGTAATAATGCAGAAATTTTGTGGAGCGTACCAAATATTCCACTCCTTTTAAAGTCCCCCACCTGTGTTTTGTTGAACCAATTGATACTTGGTCGCTGACAAATACCATACTATTAGGCAACTGCTTGAAACCGTGGCCATCAGACGTTATCCCATATGACTGCCCTAATAATCCAGCAATTATTGTGAGCGTGTCAAATATTACACTCCATTTAAAGTATTTCAGTTGAGGGTTCAAACCTGTTCTCAGTTGGCTGCTGATAAATAGCATATCTGTGAACAATGTTGTCAGAGTATTATGCCACTTTTGCGGACTGACAAAAAAAAACATACAAAAAACAAGCTAAAATGGAAAAAATGTTAAGAAACATTCTTTCCAGGGTAATGACTTGTATATAAGGCCAAAGAAATAAAAAAAATATAAAGTTATGGACTGTGACATTTATTTGACCAGAATGAACACTCATGTGTAGCTGGTGATGATACCACCTAGCAGCAGCACCTGTTCCTATTGTAAATTCATCTGCCAGCATTATCGACAGGGAATTTTAAATATTTTGGGCAGCACGCAGTATAAGGCAATAATACCTGGCTGGATCGGTGTAATACGCTATCCATACTGCGATACCTCACCTGTAAAAGAATTTCAGATAAGACAGTTAATATTCTAGAACATAGAATCTATTTGAATTGTACTTCCTATTATTAAGGAGTGTGTTTCCTATACTGTTATTGCATATGTAACAATTTCATGGGCTGCCAAAATTAGGATGCACTCCAATACACATTTGAAGAGACGTAAAAAAAAAACAAAAAAAAACCACAATAGGATCTTTCTTTAGTATAAAAGCCAGACTCGCCAATGTAACCTCAATGTAATCACATTTTTCAGCTCCTGCACCTCCGCCTCCAGTTCGGCCTCCATCTCCAAAATGACCACATCAGTCTCAAGGTGGAATCACTGCAGCCCTGCCTTGGCCAAGCGACAACAGGCTGTAATGAAGATAATATGCTTAATGCTTAGGTGACAAACCGCCCACCGCTGCAGAGTTGTTGAAAGCTGTAACACAGCAGCCTGATCTGTGCCTCTCACCGCTGAACATAAAGTCAGTCATGGTCGTGTGTTACAATGGGGGAACCTGGTGGCGGAGAAATGACAGCTGGAGTAGATATGGTTTCCCTCTATGCCAGTCCTTTCACTGAGCTAAAGAATATGGCTGTGGTGAAATACAAGTCTCACCAAGAAGCAGTGTTAGTGAAAAACATTGGGCCCACCAGAGGATTTGATTTTGAGGGCCTATCTTTCTCCCCCGCTCAAGAGCCCCATAGCAGCTGCAAAGTTTGTGCTATCATGAACTCTCCTGATGGAGAAGCCAGGGCCCACCCGATGATTCTCTGGTGGACCCGTAAAACCCTGCTGAGAAACAGCCCTGGCTAAGAAAAGTGTGAGGGAAGGTTCCCGGACACTCTATGGCTGCTTTTTTACAATGGACTGGCTCCAGCAATCTATAAGATTGCAATCTATGATCCCTTCACTGGCTCCCCATTGGCCAGAGACTTCAGTTCAAAACCGTAACAATGACATGCAAAGCCATCCACAACTTGTCTGCTCCATATATCTGTGACCTAGTCTCCCGGTATATACCAGCAAGCAACCCCCAATCCTGACAATATCTTCTTCTCTACTCCCGTCTTCTCTCTTCTTCCCACAATCACATACAAGATTTTTCTTATGCATCTCTTCTACTCTCGAACTGTGTACCCCAACATATCAGACTCTCGCCTACTGTTGAAACCTTTAAAAGGAAGCTGAAGACCCACCTCTTCCGACGAGCCTACAACCTGCAGCAACCCTTGCTCCACCATACAGTTGCACGACCAGCTGTACCCTCACCTACTCTATCCTCACCCATCCCTTATAGACTGTTTGTGTGCCCTCACGGGCAGGGTCTTCTCTGCTCTTGTACCAGTCAGTGACTTCTTTTCACATGTAAAGCGCAATGGAGTAAATGGTACTATAATAATGAATAATAATTATACTACTTGTACTCTGGGTCAATTGATGGCACTATGTTGGTGACTGCCCTGAAATTGATGTGTTTTGGCAGCTTTTGGTCCCATTTGAAAGTTTTGTGTATACGTTTGGTTTTGGCACCCATTAAATCCAATGGAGTTTGGCAATGTTCGGAGAATATTCAACAATTACATTGGCGAATATTGCAAAAACGGCGATTGTAATTGTGAAGCCCAGCTATGCTTGGTATCACAAATCCTAGAAGGGCGTATTGAAGGATTCCTCCACAAGAGGCCCCCATACCCATTCACACATCTCCACCTTCCACCTCAGACCAGCAGAGGGAGCCGGTTAGGGAGATATAAAAGGGAAGGTGGAGCCAGGCAGCAGTTAGTCTAAGTCAGAGTCTGAGTTAGCAGTGAGTCCAGTGCAGTCTGAGAAGAGTTACCTCAGAGGACAAAAGCCTGTTCCAGCTCCTGCAATTGCTATCCTGCAGTGGAGCTTATCCAGATCAAGACTCGGTGTTGCTCAGAGAGGTGAGCTGTAGGTGTGCCAGCGCCATAAGATCGGTGAAGTGCGGCACGCTGCCATTAGTGTGAGTAGCCTATTGAGGGTCCGAGTAGGTCGAAGGCAAAAAAGAGTAGAGAGTTAGTTCATAGGGGGCAGAGGAGCTTAATTAGCTCACCTCGAAGAAGAAGTAGCTACCGGACACCGGGTCCGAAGCTTGCCGGGATCTCCACGACCCAGTAAGATAAACCGGAATCCCTGGAGAACTACAAGTCCCAGGATCGCTAAAGTGCTGATACGTACCAGAGCCAGGAGACACATAGGCCCCATAAGTCGGGAGCGTGCACTCCAAGAGAAGGCCCTACCACAAGGTCAGCTAGCGCAGGACAGAGACAAAGTTAGGCCTAGCTCCAGGCAGGTCAGAAACTTACTACGCAGAAGCAAGAACCAGGAGGCCCAAAACCTGCTCATTGGGGAGGATTCGGACATACACCCTTCACCCTACAGTGCTCCGGGGAGTGCCTGAATTTCCATCAGTAAAAGGTACAGAAGTGACTATTGTCTCCGTCCGTGTTCTTGCTCTGACCCGGCGGGGTCTCTTTGTCCTGCTTTCCCCGTTCATACCCTGCCCTGAGGCCTAGCTCCACCTGTGGGGAGCCATACCAGCTAGCTGCCTTATCATCGGCCTCAGTGGACTGCGCAGCGCTGGTGAATATCATCAGAAACCATAGGTGGCGTCACGAACTTTTATAAACTTGATATCTATCCACGCCTTTTTAAAGAGAGACCCCAGAGTACGGGCCCGGGAGCCGACCACCGCGACCTCCTTAAGGCTAAAGGCCCAGGTAACCGAGTCATCCCCCATCCCCTGGGCTTGTCATCTCTTCTGGCGTCACGAACAGGATTGCGTGCCCGCTGCAACGACGCCGTGTTTTGCCCGTTGCCACCGGGTACTGTGCGCCTTTATTTTGAACTGTGTACATAAAGTTGTGGTGAAGATAGCCGCCATTGTTGGGCCGTTGAGCGAGAAGAAGGGCGTAACTGCGGGAAAATAAGGGGCGTACCTGCAAAAGAGCGTGAAGTCCCGGACACGCCCCACGCCTCGACATCAAATCAGGAAGCGCCAGGTCCTGTACGGAGCGTCGCTGAACGCTCTGACGTAAGACGCAAGCGACGCAAGGTCCTGAAGATAACCGTCACCTGCGGAGCTGCGGCCTACCGGAAGAAAAACCAGAAGGTAGGCCACGGTTAACTAGGGGGGCGCTAAGATGTCCGTCGAACAGCAGAACGCCGACCTACCGGTCAACGTCCCTGAAGTTCAGCCCGCGCCCGATAATGTGCAGGCAGAAGCCGCCGCTCCACCAGCAGCGCCTGTAACACCTGTAATTCCTGACTTTACCATACATTCCTGGAGCAAAGTGGCTCCCCCAGTACAGCGGCAAACCAGATACCCTGTCTGGATTCAAACGGAAGGTATGTGGTATCTTAGACATGTACTCTATGACCGGCAAACAAAGAGCTGCCGTTGTATTAGGACAACTGACTGGTGCTGCGGAGCGGGAAGTGGAAACATGGTCAGCCGCAGACCAGGAGTCAGTGTCCGCAATATTCCAAAAACTACAGACTGTATTTGAGTACCTTACTGAGGCGGACCTCCGGATGAGGTTCTACAGCTGCTCCCAACAACCAGAGGACAATGTTCGGGACTACGCCTGGCGTCTCCAAGGGGCCCTGCGGGCTCTGAACCAGGTTATCCCAGCCAGCGTTGAGAATGAGAACAAAATGCTGAAGGAACAGTTTGTCCGGGGACTGAGGTCTCCAGAGGAGAGCAGGACTGTGTGTTGGTGGTCCCTGGAACATCCAGATGCCACCTTTGACAATCTCAAGGACATGGCTATAAAAGGGCTGCAGCCCATGGAAACTAATGTCATCCAACATTACCAGGGTGGGGTTACCCCAGAGCCTACTACACCCACCTTTTCCCCAGTGGCTGCTGAAGCTAAGGTTCCAGCAACGTCCCCTAAAGAACTGGACAGTCTGCGCTCTGAGGTGCGTCAGATGAGCAAAACTCTGACCACTGTGCTGAGTGCTCTGCAGCTGCGGACGGAGCCCGAGGAAGGAGGGAAGATCCTGCTAGCCGATAGCCCTGAGGATGTCCCCTGGATGTGCAGGAGGAGGAGGCCAACACCGCCCTCGCCGAGGACCAGTGACCAGAGTCGCCCACCAAGGGAACCAACCTGCTACCGATGCCACAAGACCGGACACCTCGCCCAGAAGTGTCCTTTAAACGAGAAAACCCTGGGTCCGAGGGCCGACACCCAGGAGTAGACTCACCAGGCCCATCAGACTGGTACAACAGGTTCGTCGGAGGGAGACCTTTCCTGTCCATTGTATTGGACGGGATCCCGACGCATGCCCTGCTGGACACAGGATCTCAGGTAACCATCATGCCTGAAGTCCTCTACGAGAGGTTCTGGTCCATGGACGATCTACGTCCGCCAGCTCCAAATTTGTCTGTATATGCTTCAAATGGACTCCCCCTTAACCTACTCGGGGTTAAGAATGTGACTGTAAAGGTGGGGAGAGTGGAGCTGAAGGACCAGGGACTAATTGTAGTGGAGACTAACCCTGATGACAGCAACCCATATATGGTACTAGGCACTAATGTTGTTGGTAACTGTTTGGGGGAGGTTGTGTTCTTACTCCAACAGATCGCTGACACTGCCAGACCGAGACAGAGGAGGGCACTGCAGAAGGAGATCCGCGTCCTGATGTATCAACAGCAAGTAAGGTTGACAGATGGTGAAATCCGTAACGTGAGGGTAACAGACCCCATACCCATTGTCATCCCCCCAATGATTGAAATGCTCATCTGGTGTAGAGCTGCCATAGGTCTTAGAGGACAGAGCTACCAGGCGGTAGTAGAACCCCTTTGCTCCGAGCATAGACCCACGCTCTTAACCGCCAGGGGAGTGGTAGATGTATGTAATGGGAGGGTGCCCGTCCGTCTTCTCAATATAGGGGAAGATAAGGTCAAACTGCCACGTTATGCCACTGTTGCCAAATTACATGCTGTCAATAATAACTGCATCCATGAGGCGGAGTCCTTAACCTCACCAGACGAAGTAGAGGATAATGACCCTGCAACCCAGGTGGAGGATTGGTGTCAACAGCTCCATGTTGGGACAGACACCACTCCTGCCCATCAAAAACAGGGTGTACACCGGGTGGTTCAGGAATACTCGCAGGTGTTCAGTAAACATCCACTAGACTTCGGGAGGGTTAAGGGGGTTCAACATCATATCCCCACAGGCAACCATTCCCCAATCAAAGAACGTTATAGGCCTATACCCCCAGCTCACTACCAGAAGGCAAAAGAAATGCTGCATGACATGAGGAAGGCGGGAGTAATAAGGGATAGCTGTAGACCCTGGGCAGCTCTTCTAGTGCTGGTTAGGAAAAAGGACGGGAGCATGAGAATGTGTGTAGATTACCGTCAAGTAAATCGCATTACACATAAAGATGCATACCCTTTACCACGCATAGAGGAGTCCCTAGCTGCCTTGAAGTCTGCAAATTACTTTTCCACCCTTGACCTCACTAGTGGATACTGGCAAGTAGCTGTGGCTGAGGAGGATCGGGAGAAGACGGCCTTCACCACCCCGATGGGACTCTGCGAGTTCAACAGCATGCCGTTTGGACTCTGCAATGCCCCCGGAACGTTCCAGAGATTGATGGAGTGCTGCCTGGGACACGGCAACTTCGAGACTGTGTTACTTTACCTGGATGATGTAATTGTGTACTCCAGAACATACGAGGACAACTTGAAACACCTGGCAGAGGTATTTGAGTCACTGTCCCGGTACGGGATGAAGTTGAAGCCCTCAAAGTGCCACCTGCTCAAGAAGAAGGTACAGTACCTGGGACACATTGTCAGTCCGGAAGGCGTAGCACCAGACCCGGAGAAAGTCACAGCCATCCAGAAGTGTCCGGAGCCGAAGAACCTCAAGGAGGTGCGTCAGTTCTTGGGACTAGTAGGATACTACCGGAGGTTCGTAAAGGACTACACAAAGAAAGCAGCTCCTCTGCAAGACCTCCTGGTAGGGCAGTCCCCCAAAGGCAAAAACCCTCCATTCCAGGAGCAAGCAGAGTCATTTCAGGAGATGAAGGAGATCCTGACAGGTGATGAGATCCTAGCCTACCCTGACTACAGTCAACCGTTCCTGCTGTATACGGATGCCAGCAACGAAGGCCTGGGCGCTGTCTTAAGTCAAAAGCAGAATGGCCAAGAGAAAGTCATCACGTACGCAAGCAGGAAGCTCCGTCCGACTGAGAGGAACCCAGAGAACTATAGCATCTTTAAGTTGGAGTTCCTGGCCTTAGTCTGGGCGATCGCTGAAAGATTCAAGCACTATCTGGCTTCCAGCAAGTTCACTGCCTTTACTGATAACAACCCCTTGACCCATCTTGAAACAGCTAAGTTGGGGGCTCAGGAACAACGATGGATGGCTCGGCTGTCAAACTACCAATTTACAATTAAATACCGGGCGGGCCGCAAGAACGCCAACGCCGATGCCCTGTCTAGGATGCCTCACCAGTGAGACACAGAAGAAGGAGAAGTGGATGACCTGGAAGAGATAGAGCTACCTGCCTTTCACCGGAGTGGGATGATCCACGAGCAACGAGCCTCCAGGAAGCAGCGTGGAAAGACGTTAAATCCCCTGCCTCACCACAGCTGGAAAGAGACCCAGGACAGCGACCCGGTGGTCAGCCGCATTAAACAGCTGATAACCCAAGAAGGTGCCTCCCTGGAGAAAGATGCGTCTCTGCAAGCAAAGCAGCTGTGGAACGAGAGAAGCCGGCTGTTTATCTACCGTGAGAGGCTGTGCCGGAGGTACGTTAATCCAAAAACTCATGAGATGGTATGGCAGATAGTAGTCCCTAAGACAGACATCCAGATGGTATTGGAAGCTTACCACGATCAGGCGGGGCACTTTGGCTGGAAAAAGCTAGAGACCCTGTTGAAGTGTCGATTCTACTGGGTAGGAATGCGCAGCTCCATTGAGAGGTGGTGCCGGGACTGTGGACCCTGTGGCCTAAGAAGAAAAGACTTCAGCAGCCAGAAGGCACCCCTGCAACCCATCAAGACGACTCGACCTCTGGAAATCGTGGCCCTGGACCATGTCAAGCTGTCCCCCAGCAGGTCAGGGTACTCCTATGCTCTGACTATGGTGGATCATTACTCACGTTTCCTGGTGGTCGCCCCTGTCAAAGACCTGACAGCAGAGACAGCAGCAAAGACGTTCCAAGCGTACTTCTGCAGACCCCATGGATACCCTGAGCAGGTACTGACTGACCAAGGCCCAGCCTTTGAGGCTGAATTGTTCAAGGAGTTCTGCCATCTCTACGGGTGTAAAAAGATAAGAACTACACCTTACCACTCACAAACAAACGGTCTCTGCGAGAAGATGAACAACATCATCATCGACCTGCTAAAGACCATATCACTTGAGGAGAGAAAACAGTGTCCAGACCTGCTACCAGACCTAGTGGATCTGTACAATCATATACCAGTCAGTTCCACCAATTGTACTCCGGCATATCTCATGCGGGCAAGGCCAGGAAAGCTGCCTATGGATCTGGAGCTTGGTGTTGTTGAACCTGAAGCTGATATGACCACTGAGGACTGGGACAAGACCAGACAAGAGCAGTACAGAAGGGTACAAGCTTGTGTCAAGGACAGTCTTACTCAGGTGAGAGAAAAGCAGGAAATGCACTACAACAAAAACGCACCAGCAGAACCTTTCCCACCAGGTGAAACAGTACTAAAAAGGAAAAGACGTAACCCCAAACTCGACAACCAGTGGGAAAAAGACCCTTACACTGTGTTACTGTGAAGATTTGACAACACAAAGACATGCATAATCAGTCGTGATGGAGGAAAAACATCTGCTACAGTGTCCAGGGACCACCTAAAGTTGTGTCCAGAATTACTGAAACCCCAAGAAAAAGTGCCTCTCACAATCCAGGAAGAACCTAAAGAAGCGGTGATACACACTGACCTTGGAGACTTCCCAGCTGATTGGCCTCAGATAGGAGGTGCAGTAATCATTCCAGTACTCCAATTCTATGAACGGCTAGAAAACCCTCTACAGCAAGTTGTACCTGTAAGTGCTGAAGAAGAGCCAGCTCGAGAAGTGTCCCCGGATGAAGAATCCCCGGCAGGAGCAGAGCAAGAGCCAATGGTAGACTTGCCAGTCCAAGAGAGAGGTTAAGGCAGTTTTACAACATGCTTACAAGTAGAACTATGAGTAACTGAGGATACAGACACTGACACTCCACCAACCACAGCACTACGCAGATCAGTACGCAGCACAAGAGGTAAACCTCCTGCTAGGTACACTGAGTAAAGTAGCAAAATTTCAGAGAGTGTAGATAGTTACCCCTGGTGTATTGTATATTAAATTGTGATGTACTGCATAGTTGTATAATTTCATGCATGCTTATCAATGTGTGCTTTTTCCTATTAATTCTTTATGCCTACATAATGAACTTCGTGGCTGAGGACTGTGTGCAGCCCAAAAACTTTTATTGTATATAATTGCGCTCCTTGGAGTGCCCTTTTAGGTGACCTCAGAAGGAAAACCTGTCTGGAGTGGCTCTCTTGGAGGTCCAACTCCGGATCTTCATGCCCTGCAGCCACCCCAGGGCCTACGTAGAGGGTTTAGGACAGGTCCCTGAAAACCACCAAAGTACTCTACCTTGTGAGATGGACATCCTGTATGGGAACCTCACCACAGGAGACTTGGATTCTGAGGACACTCTGTAATTATTTTGTTATGCAACGTTTAAGATTTGTGCCTCCCATAAAGGGAAGATTGTTCTTGTATTGCTTATGTTTCCTACTGTTCCTGTTGTTATAAAATGTACTTCATCCCGGGAGTGCTTAGTTTAACTAGGGGGGAATGTGAAGCCCAGCTATGCTTGGTATCACAAATCCTAGAAGGGTGTATTGAAGGATTCCTCCACAAGAGGCCCCCATAACCATTCACACATCTCCACCTTCCACCTCAGACCAGCAGAGGGAGCCGGTTAGGGAGATATAAAAGGGAAGGTGGAGCCAGGCAGCAGTTAGTCTAAGTCAGAGTCTGGGTTAGCAGTGAGTCCAGTGCAGTCTGAGAAGAGTTACCTCAGAGGACAAAAGCCTGTTCCAGCTCCTGCAATTGCTATCCCGCAGTGGAGCTTATCCAGATCAAGACTCTTTGTTGCTCAGAGAGGTGAGCTGTAGGTGTGCCAGCGCCATAAGATCGGTGAAGTGCGGCACGCTGCCATTAGTGTGAGTAGCCTATTGAGGGTCCGAGTAGGCCGAAGGCAAAAAAGAGTAGAGAGTTAGTTCATAGGGGGCAGAGGAGCTTAATTAGCTCACCCCGAAGAAGAAGTAGCTACCGGACACCGGGTCCGAAGCTTGCTGGGATCTCCACGACCCAGTAAGATAAACCGGAATCCCTGGAGAACTACAAGTCCCAGGATCGCTAAAGTGCTGATACGTACCAGAGCCAGGAGACACATAGGCCCCGTAAGTCGGGAGCGTGCACTCCAAGAGAAGGCCCTACCACAAGGTCAGCCAGCGCAGGACAGAGACAAAGTTAGGCCTAGCTCCAGGCAGGTCAGAAACTTACTACGCAGAAGCAAGAACCAGGAGGCCCAAAACCTGCTCATTGGGGAGGATCTGGACATACACCCTTCACCCTACAGTGCTCCGGGGAGTGCCTGAATTTCCATCAGTAAAAGGTACTGAAGTGACTATTGTCTCCGTCCGTGTTCTTGCTCTGACCCGGCGGGGTCTCTTTGTCCTGCTTTCCCCGTTCATACCCTGCCCTGAGGCCTAGCTCCACCTGTGGGGAACCATACCATCTAGCTGCCTTATCATCGGCCTCAGTGGACTGCGCAGCGCTGGTGAATATCATCAGAAACCATAGGTGGCGTCACGAACTTTTATAAACTTGATATCTATCCACGCCTTTTTAAAGAGAGACCCCAGAGTACGGGCCCGGGAGCCGACCACCGCGACCTCCTTAAGGCAAAAGGCCCAGGTAACCGAGTCATCCCCCATCCCCTGGGCTTGTCATAATCGGAAACGAATATTGAAATATTTGCTCGTCACTAATCAGAAACACCCTTAAAAAAATTATGTGTTTGTTGCATCACGGTCTCCCTGGTGATATGGTGGTGGAAGATGAGGAGGGCAACATAAAATAGAACAATTCCTGAAGGGTATATGCGTCACCCTGGCCTGGATGCCACAAATATAATAAAGCTGTGTCTGAGAGCAAGGGGGAGGTTCTCTAGTCAAGGACCATTAGCATGCAGCACCTCCTGTCCCAGGCCAGTAGGGGGAGCAGGCTGCCCCTATAAAAGCTGGAACTGGGGGCAGGGTTAGAGAAGAACTGGACAACCTGTCTCTGGATTGAGAGGTGTCCCAGAACAGGGACAGACAGTTGTGTTGCAGCCTGAGAGGCTGTGTGGCAGTAGGAGAGCCATGAGCCAGGGACAAGAGGCGAAGCGAGCCTGTCCTGGCAGATAGAGAAACTAATCTACCAGACTTTGGTGTCTGAGGCTGTGAGGATTCCAAGTCCTACAGCAAATAACCAGTCCACAGGGGATTGTATGTTCCCTGGCCTAAGAAGCCCGGAGGTTCCGCCACAGCAGAAGGGACCAGCAAAGCCGTACCAGGCCAAGAGTAAAAAAGGGACCCAAGTCGCCAGCCATATGGGCGAGAAGACACGGTGAGCTCAGGAACGTGGGCTATTACACCACAAGGAGGGAAATAGCCAGAGAGAGCGCATTGAGCACGGTAGGCCTACACCCTCACCCTGATCAGGGCCAGCTTCCCACTTGTTCTCAGACATCCAGGCCCCCTCCTAGCCGGGCCTGTTTTTGGGTCGTTTCACCTGTTCTAATAAAGACCCTGAACTGTTTAAGAGGCCTCCGTTTCCTGGCTATTGCGGTCGGAATCATCCCCTCCATCATCCATTAGATACTGCCCTGGGGCCATACTCCTCCCGTGGGGAGTTGTACTATTCAGTGCTGCACCTTTACATCTGCCCAGCGGTCTGCACTGCAGCGGCGGTTAGCCCTGACCGCAATCCATGGGTGGCGTAGTCGGACATTGCAAAACATATAGAAGACTGCCATTGGTCTGACGACCCTGAGCCACGGACTGGGTTGCCACTATTACCCCCATCATTGCCCTGTTGCCCAGATCCAAGTGCCCCACGGCCCAGGGGGCGAGTCAGCTTTGGCGTAGTCGGCAGGATTGTGACCAACCCGCCACAAACGGGTATTGCGCGCCTGAAAAAGACTGTGCACGTACCTTAAAAGAGGTTTCCCGCCATCCGGAGCCGTTTCCCGCCATTTTCAGCCATCTCCCGCCATCTTCAGCAGCTTCCCGCCATCTTCAGCCGTTTTCCCGCCATTGGACGCCATCTGCAGGACGCCGCGTGGGAAGAAGAGGGGCGTGGACGTCCAAACCGCGCGAGACCCGAACTCCGCCCTACGCACCGAAGCTGCGCAAGGTCCTGGAAGGGAGAGAGAGCGACGCTGACGTCACCAGGACGCGATGCAAGGTCCTCGTCCGGAGCAGCACCAGCGGAGCCGCGGCCTACAGAAGAGGATCGTCGGAAGGTAGGCCACGCTAACTAGGGGGGAGGTAGATGTCGGACACGGAAGCGCCCACTACCACCAGCACAGCTGCAGCAGCGGTGATGCCATTCTCCCTGCCTTACATCCCTGGAGCGGCCTGGCTGCCCAAGTTTTCAGGGGATCCCCATGCCCTAACTGACTTTAAGGAAAGGTTGTACAGTTTGTTCCAAGTTTACCCCCTGACAGAGGAACAGAAGATTAGCATACTGACAGGGCAGTTAACTGGCGCAGCCCAGCGGGAGGTAAAGTCATGGCCCGCTGAGGAGAAAAGAACTGTAAAGGACATTCTGGCCCGGCTGCGGGGTACCTTTGATACACGTACCTCCGCTGAAATTAAGATGCGGTTCTACGGATGTAAGCAGCGGGCACAGGACAGCATCAGAGACTATGCCCTAAATTTGCAGGAAGCCTTGAGAGCCATCAAACAAGCTGACCCTGGCAGCGTGTAGGATACAGATAAGCTACTAACAGAACAGTTCATAGAAGGTCTGCTGTCTAGCGCCCACAGGACCCAGCTGCGCCTCATGTTCTTTCAGAACCCTGATCTGACCTTTGCCCAATTCAAGGACAGGGCCATAAGGGTGCTCCGTGAACCCGCAACCAGTGGCGCTATAAACACCCGGCGACCTGTTCTCACCTACCTCCAGGAGGCGGCGCCCTCCTCTATGGACTCTGTGGGGGCCGATGCACAGGCCCTGAACCAAGCCCCGTCGAAAGATCTGCATCACCAAGTCCAGGAGCTGACCAGGAGCGTCGCAGCGTTGACAGGACCGTCCAGGCGTTACAAGTGGACCCGTCAAGACCCATCGAGTTGGCTTCAAGTCCGGAGGATGCCCCGTGGCGTCGACAGAGGAGGACCCCGTCATTCCGAGGGAGGCCCACAGACTGCTACGCAGAGGATGGACAGCCCCTTTGCCGTCGATGCAACCAGCCCGGACACATTTCCAGGTACTGTAATTTAAACAGGTCCAACCTGGGGCAGAGGGCCAACCCAAGGCATAAGATCACCAGGCCCTTACAATTGGCGTGATAAGTACGTTGGGGGGCGCCCGGTTTTACCCGTGGTGCTGGACGGTATCCCCATGAGCTCCTTGCTGGATACCGGGTCGCACGTAACTACTATCCCTTATGTACTTTTTAAGCAGTATTGGACTGATGCTGATATAACACGGTATCCAGACAGTGACTTGGGCATCATCGCCAGTAACGGCTTGCCCGTGCCACAGATGGGGTTCAAGGAGATGACCATTAAGATTGGTAAAGTTGAACTGCCAGCACAGGGAGTGATTATTGTGGACATTGACCGTCGTGAAAGTCACCCTAAAATAACTGTGGGTACTAACGTGATTGAAAATTGTCTTTCAGAGGTAATTGTAATTCTACAACAGGTGGCGGTGAATACTAGTTCCAGCCAACAGAGAGTCCTCAACAAAGAGATAAAAGCCCTGATGAGACGGCAGCAGGTAGAACTGTCTGGTGGTGAGATCGGTAGCGTAAGAATGAGTGACCCATTCCCCATTTCCATGCCTCCCAAAAGTGAAATGATGATCTGGTGTCGGACTGCAATCGGGTTGAGAGGCAGAGACTACCAAGCCATGGTAGAACCCGTGTACTCAGACAGCAGGCCCACCATTTTGACAGCCCGGGGGGTGGTTGATGTCCGTCATGGGACGGTGCCCGTCCGCATTCTCAACATTGGGGAGAGGGAGGTACACTTACCCAGGTACGCCACACTTGCCAAACTGTTTGCTGTCGAACACAAAGCTATCAGGGCCGTGGAGCTGTTGCCTCCATCTCCTCAGGTGGAGGGTAATGGCCCCCAGAAACAAAAGGAGGACTGGTGCCAGAAACTCCATGTGGGTGCTGACTCCACTCCCCTGCACCAAAAACAAGGAGTCTACCGGGTGGTTCAGGAGTACGAGAGAATCTTTAGTAAGCACCCGCTGGACTTCGGCAGAGTGAAAGGGGTAGAACACCACATCCCCACGGGGAGACACCCACCAATAAAGGAGAGGCACAGACCTGTACCCCATGCACATTATCAGAACGCAAAGGGCATGCTGAGGGAAATGAAAGAAGCCGGGGTCATTAGAGATAGCTGTAGCCCCTGGGCAGCCCCCTTGGTTCTGGTAAAAATGAAAGACGGCACCATGTGCGTGGACTATAGACAAATCAACCGTATCACCCACAAAGACGCATATCCGCTGCCTAGAATAGAGGAGTCTTTAGCCGCACTAAAATCAGCTAACTTCTTTTCTACTTTGGACCTTACTAGCGGGTACTGGCAGGTTCCTGTGGCAGAGGCTGACAAGGAGAAGGCCGCCTTCATCACCCCCGATGGGACTGAGGGAGTTCAACTGTATGCCCTTCGGGCTCTGCAATGCACCAGGGACCTTCCAGAGGCTGATGGAATGCTGTCTAGGGCACCGAAACTTCGAGACGGTCCTACTTTACCTGGATGACGTGATCGTCTATTCGAAGACCTACGAGGACCATCTAAAACACCTGGCAGAGGTGTTCGAAGCCCTGGCAGGCTATGGCCTGAAGGTGAAACCATCAAAGTGTCACCTGTTGAAACCGAAGGTCCAGTACCTAGGGCACATGTTAAGTGCCGAAGGGGTAGCCCCCGACCCTGACAAGGTCACGGTAATGAAGAGCTGGCCAAGCCCCTCAAACATCAAAGAAGTGAGGCAATTTCTCGGGTTGGTAGGCTACTACCGAAGGTCCCTATGCAGGACCTCCTGATAGGACAGTCTAAGTCCAGAAGCCAAAAGCCACCCTTCAAGTGGGACAGGCCGGAAGAGGAGTCCTTCCGCCAGTTGAAGATGGCCCTCACAGGGGATGAGATCCTGGCCTACCCCGATTATGGCCAGCCTTTTATTCTCCACACAGACGCCAGTAATGTGGGGCTGGGAGCCGTACTGTCGCAAAACCAACAGGGCAAAGAAAGGGTGATCACGTATGCCAGCCGGAAGCTGAGGCCCACTGAAAGGAACCCGGAAAATTACAGCTCCTTCAAGCTAGAATTCTTGGCAGTGGTGTGGGCCACCACAGAACGGTTTAAGCATTACCTGGCCTCCGCAAAGTTCACCGTGTACACGGACAACAACCCGTTGACACACCTGGACAATGCAACACTAGGTGCCCTAGAACAGCGGTGGATGGCGCGACTCTCGAATTATCACTTCGTGATCAAGTACCGGGCAGGCAAAACCAATGCCAACGCTGACGCCCTATCGAGAATGCCTCACTTACCTGAAGGTGACGAAGACCCAGAAGAGCTGGAGGAGGTAGAACTCCCCGAGTTTCACCGGTATGGAGCCGCTCAATACTCCCACCGCGTGAAGGAGGAAGATTTAACAACCGTTATGATCAATCCCCTACCTCACCACAGCTGGGCCAAGACCCAAGAAAGTGACCCTGCAATCCGCATGGTGAAAGATCTGCCGACCCAGGAAGACGCCCGCTTAGATCCGGATGCTCCAGAGGAAGCCAAGCAGCTATGGAAAGAGAAGAGCAAGCTGTTCCTCTATGAAAGTGTAACATACCGGGCGGCGTCCTTGCATAGTGGTCCATCTCCCACTGTGCAAGAGCGCGCACTTGATTTTCAGTCCAGACTATCTCTCTGGCTTCCCTCCATGCTGTCTGCTTGCCTCTGTTTCTGCTGCTTAAGGGCGGCGCCCGATCACTTCCTGCTTCTTGTAGCTGCTGCGGGCACACCCCTTGTGCGTCCTAAGCCTATTGCTGTCTGTCACCAGGTATTTAACCCAGCTCCTCCCTGGAATCCATGCCTGAGCATTGTGTTCTGTCAGTTGGCTTCTAGTCACTGATGTGCCAGGTCCTGTCTATGTTTCCTGCCTTGCGGTATCAGTTCCCGTGTCTGAACTGTGTCCTGTCTGAACTATCTTCTAGCCTGTTGTCTTCTGCCTATCCTGGAGGCTGCATTTCCAGGCCAGTCTGAACTCGCTCCTAGCCTGTTCTTTCCGCCTTCTAGGGGCCGCATACCTAGACCCGTTCCTGTATCTTGCCTGTTCCTGTCTGAACACGCTCCTAGCCTGTTCGTTCCGCCTTCTAGGGGCCGCATACCTAGACCCGCTCCTGTATCTTGCTGCTGTGTCTGTTCTTGTCTGAATACTCTCCTAGCCTGTTACCTGTTTTTCTCCATGTCCGTACCTTCCCTTTTCCTGCAGAATCTGATCCCATACCTAACTCCTACTCGTTGTCCCTGTACTCCCGTTTGTGAGTTTGGTGTCCACTCGCTACTTCATTGGAAGTATCTTGTGTGTACCTGTTTCTGCCTTTCCCTTCCTGTCTGTTCTGTGTGAACAGAGCCCTGCCCCCTCTGCTCTGCCTTGCTCACCGCTCCGGCGGTTCTTGCCTGCTCTGCCTTGCTCACCGCTCCTGCGGTTTCCGCTATGCTCTGCTTGCTCACCGCTCCTGCGGTTTCCGCTCTGCTCTGCTTGCTCACCGCTCCTGCGGTTTCCGCTCTGCTCTGCTTCGCTCACCGCTCCTGCGGTTTCCGCTCTGCTCTGCCTCGCTCACCGCTCCTGCGGTTTCCGCTCTGCTCTGCCTTGCTCACCACTCTTGCGGTTTCCGCTCTGCTCTGCCTTGCTCATCGCTCCTGCGGTTTCCGCTCTGCTCTGACCCTTTGCTCGCTGCTCCAGCAGTCTCACTCTGCTCTGACCCTTTGCTCGCTGCTCCGGCAGTCTCGCTCTGCTCTGACCCTTTGCTCGCTGCTCCGGCAGTCTCGCTCTGCTCTGACCCTTTGCTCGCTGCTTCGGCAGTCTCGCTCTGCTCTGACCCTTTGCTCGCTGCTTCGGCAGTCTCGCTCTGCTCTGACCCTTTGCTCACTGCTGCGGCAGTATCACTCTGCTCTGACCCTTTGCTCGCTGCTCCGGAGGTCTCTCTCTGCTCTGACCCTTTGCTCGCTGCTCCGGCAGTCTCGCTCTGCTCTGACCCTTTGCTCGCTGCTCCGGAAATCTCGCTCTGCTCTGACCCTTTGCTCGCTGCTCCGGCAGTCTCGCTCTGCTCTGACCCTTTGCTCGCTGCTCCGCCAGTCTCTCTCTGCTCTGACCCTTTGCTCGCTGCTCTGGCAGTCTCGCTCTGCTCTGACCCTTTGCTCGCTGCTCCGGCAGTCTCTCTCTGCTCTGACCCTTTGCTCGCTGCTTCGGCAGTCCCGCTCTGCTCTGACTCTTTGCTCGCTGCTTCGGCAGTCTCGTCCTGCTCCTCTCTCGCTCACCGCTCCAGGCGGCCTTGTCCTGCTCTTCTCTCGCTCACCGCTCCAGGCGGTCTCGTCTTGTTCTGCTCTTGCTCGCCGTTCTGGGCGGCCTCACTCTGCTGTGTTTGTCCACCGCATCTGCGGTTCTGTTCCTGAGTCCCAGTCTGTACTGGGTCCTATCCACTCGGTGCTCCAACCTGTCGTACCTGCAAGTGCATCCCTTCCTGCATACCAGTCGTGCTTACCAGTATCTGCTAGTCTGCATACCAGCCGTGTCTGCCTATACCCAGCAGTCTGTGTGCCAGCCTAACCTGCCTGTTCCTGTATTCCCCTGTGTGGGTCAACAGCCGTGTCCGGGGTCTGTCCTGGAGCAGCACCTGGTCCCACTGCTCGGTTCCTCCCTGGTGCACTGGCGTCGTATGCCGTCGTGCGACCCTGGTCGGATCGGGTGGATACTTAGTTACGCCCCTCCAGGCATTCACTCTCCGGCACGGTCCAGTGGAATCACTACTAAACACGCACACGCCAGTCTGTCCGGGCGTGTGCATTACAGCATGCTCAGGCCATGGTTCCCGTTGAGCCCCATGGCCTTCGCTCTCTGAGACCTTTTCCAGCGAATACGTGCATCTAGAAGAAATTTTTCTTTTTTTTTTTTGCTACTAGCTGAGTTCCAGGCGAATTTCGCACCCGTCCAGATGGAGCTTTCTGCACCCGTTCCTGCGGATCCGCCACGGTACTATGGGGATCCAAGACAGAATCGTGCATTTGTGGAGCAATGCATGCTACACTTCAAGTTCTACCCTCTTTGTTTTCCCACCGATCGGGCTAAGGTGGGATTCATGATGTCTTACCTAGCGGGTGATGCCTTGAAATGGATCACCCCCCTATGGGACGCACAGGATCCTATCGTCCTGGACATAATGGCCTTCCTGGTGGCCTTTCTAATGGTCTACGATGACCCTAATCCGGAGGCTCCTGCTGAAGCTTCACTTCCCAATAACCCGGAGCAGCCCTGTTGGGTAATGTGTGTGGGTAGCGCACTAGTCCTCCTGCCCGAAGAGACTACTGCCCACCCAGAATCCACACAGGATGACTACGCTCTCCGGAATACTTCTTCCAACCTCAAGAGGCAGTCCAGACGTGCTAGGCGTAGAGGCAAGCCGTCACGCCAGGGTCTGTCCTCCCAAAGACCTCCTGACCCCAACCTTGAAGTCCCTGCTGAAGCTTCACTTCCCTGTATCCCGGAGCAGCCCCGACGGGTAATGTGCGTGGGTAGCGCACCAGTTCTCCTGCCCAAAGAGACTTCTGCCCACCTAGAATCCACACAGGAGGACTTCCTGCACCCGGTATCTGATGCTTCACCCACTTTAACCGGTGAGCCTGTCCAAGGGTACTCCGAAGCAGTGATTACCTCAGAGTCTGTGCATCTCTACTACCTGGCGGAGGACCCCCTGTTGCCTCCTGAATCCTCCGGGATACCACCTGATGACAAATGGAGAGAGACTTCCCTACACCCGGTACCCGATACTTCGTCCGCTCCGTCCTGTGAGCCTGACAATGGGTACCTCAAAGCGGTAGTTAACCCCGAGTCTCTACAACACTCCGACCAGGCGGAGGACCTCCAGTTGTCTCCAGAACCCTTCGGGGTGCTACCTGGTAGCGAATGGACAGAGTCTTCCCTATACTCTGTACCTGATACCTCGCCCGCTTCGTCCAGTGAGTCCGACCTAGTGTACTCCGAAGCAGAGGTTATCCCCGAGTCTCTACACCACTCCGACCAGGCGGAGGACCTCCAGTTGTCTCCTGAACCCTTCGGGGTGCTACCTGATAGCGAATGGACAGAGACTCTCCTATACTCGGTACCTCATACCTCGCCCGCTTCTTCCAGTGAGTCCGACCTAGTGTACTCCGAAGCAGAGGTTATCCCCGAGTCTCTACACCCCTCCGACCAGGCGAAGGACCTCCAGTTGTCTCCTGAACCCTTCGGGGTGCTACCTGATAGCGAATGGACAGAGACTCTCCTATACTCGATACCTGATACCTCGCCCGCTTCTTCCAGCGAGTCCGACCTAGTGTACTCCAAAGCAGAGGTTACCCCCGAGTCTCTGCACTCTTCCGACCCGGGGGAGGACCCCCAGTTGTTTCCTGAATCCTCCAGGGTACCACCAGATAACAAAGAGACAGTGACTTTTCTACACCTTGTACCTGATACCTCGCCCATCTCTTCCTGTGAGCTTGACAAGATGTACCCCGAAGCATAGGTTACCCCCGAGTCTCTGCACCCCTCCAACCCGGCAGAGGACTTCCAGTTGTCTCCTGAACCCTCTGGGGTGCTACCTGATAATAAGTGGAGAGAGACTTCCTTGTGTGCTGTTCCTGGTACTCCACCCGTTTCGTCTGTTGCTGAGGATGGCTGGATAGGAGGTAGCATCCTAGCTACCCAGATGAGACCAGTTTTGTCTCTTCCTGTGGACAGTAGAAGTAATCTCCTTGAAGAGAAGGATTGGCCCTCAAATTCCCTGCGGAAGATTCTGGCAGGCCTGAAGAAGAGGGGGCGTAAGGGGGGGGTACTGTAACATACCTGGCGGCGTCCTTGCATAGTGGTCCATCTCCCACTGTGCAAGAGCGCGCACTTGATTTCCAGTCCAGACTATCTCTCTGGCTTCCCTCCATGCCGTCTGCTTGCCTCTGTTTCTGCTGCTTAAGGGCGGCGCCCGATCACTTCCTGCTTCTTGTAGCTGCTGCGGGCACACCCCTTGTGCGTCTTAAGCCTATTGCTGTCTGTCACCTGGTATTTAACCCAGCTCCTCCCTGGAATCCATGCCTGAGCATTGTGTTCTGTCAGTTGGCTTCTAGTCACTGATGTGCCAGGTCCTGTCTATGTTTCCTGCCTTGCGGTATCAGTTCCCGTGTCTGAACTGTGTCCTGTCTGAACTATCTTCTAGCCTGTTGTCTTCTGCCTATTCTGGAGGCTGCATTTCCAGGCCAGTCTGAACTCGCTCCTAGCCTGTTCTTTCCGCCTTCTAGGGGCCGCATACCTAGACCCGTTCCTGTATCTTGCCTGTTCCTATCTGAACACGCTCCTAGCCTGTTTGTTCCGCCTTCTAGGGGCCGCATACCTAGACTCGCTCCTGTATCTTGCTGCTGTGTCTGTTCTTGTCTGAATACTCTCCTAGCCTGTTACCTGTTTTTCTCCATGTCCGTACCTTCCCTTTTCCTGCAGAATCTGATCCCGTACCTATCTCCTACTCGTTGTCCCTGTACTCCCGTTTGTGAGTTTGGTGTCCACTCGCTACTTCATTGCAAGTATCTTTTGTGTACCTGGTTCTGCCTTTCCCTTCCAGTCTGTTCCGTGTGAACAGAGCCCTGTCCCCTCTGCTCTGCCTTGCTCACCACTCCGGCGGTTCTTGCCTGCTCTGCCTCGCTCACCGCTCCTGCGGTTTCCGCTCTGCTCTGCCTCGCTCACCGCTCCTGCGGTTTCCGCTCTGCTCTGCCTCGCTCACTGCTCCTGCGGTTTCCGCTCTGCTCTGCCTCGTTCACCGCTCCTCCGGTTTCCGCTCTGCTCTGCCACGCTCACCGCTCCTGCGGTTTCCGCTCTGCTCTGCCTTGCTCACCGCTCCTGCGGTTTCCGCTCTGCTCTGACCCTTTGCTCGCTGCTCCGGCAGTCTCGCTCTGCTCTGACTCTTTGCTCGCTGCTCTGGCAGTCTCGCTCTGCTCTGACCCTTTGCTCGCTGCTCTGGCAGTCTCGCTCTGCTCTGACCCTTTGCTCGCTGCTCCGGCAGTCTCGCTCTGCTCTGACCCTTTGCTCGCTGCTCCGGCAGTCTCGCTCTGCTCTGACCCTTTGCTCGCTGCTCCGGCAGTCTCGCTCTGCTCTGACCCTTTGCTCGCTGCTCCGGCAGTCTCGCTCTGCTCTGACCCTTTGCTCGCTGCTCCGGCAGTCTCGCTCTGCTCTGACCCTTTGCTCGCTGCTCCGGCAGTCTCGCTCTGCTCTGACCCTTTGCTCGCTGCTCTGGCAGTCTCGCTCTGCTCTGACCCTTTGCTCGCTGCTCCGGCAGTCTCGCTCTGCTCTGACCCTTTGCTCGCTGCTTCGGCAGTCTCGCTCTGCTCTGACCCTTTGCTTGTTGCTTCGGCTGTCTCGTCCTGCTCCTCTCTCGCTCACCACTCCAGGCAGCCTTGTCCTGCTCTTCTCTCACTCACTGCTCCAGGCGGTCTCGTCTTGTTCTGCTCTTGCTCGCCGATCTGGGCGGCCTCACTCTGCTTTGTTTGTCCACCGCATCTGCGGTTCTGTTCCTGAGTCCCAGTCTGTACTGGGTCCTATCCACTCGGTGCTCCAACCTGTCGTACCTGCCAGTACCTCCCTGCCTGCATACCAGTCGTGCTTACCAGCATCTGCCAGTCTGCATACCAGCCGTGTCTGCCTATACCCAGCAGTCTGTGTGCCAGTCTAACCTGCCTGTTCCTGTATTCCCCTGTGTGGGTCAACAGCCATGTGCGGGGTCTATCCTGGAGTAGCACCTGGTCCCTCTGCTCGGCTCCTCCTTGGTGCACTGGCGTCGTATGCCGTCGTGCGACCCTGGTCGAATCGGGTGGATACTTAGTTACGCCCCTCCAGGCATTCACTCTCCGGCACGGTCCAGTGGAATCACTACTAAACACGCACACGCCAGTCTGTCCGGTCGTGTGCACTACAGAAGGTAAGCTGTGCAGAAGGCTCGTCAACCACCGGACGCACGAGCTGACCTGGCAAGTCGTGGTCCCAAGGCGAGATGCAGCTATGGTCCTGGAGGCTTACCATGACAGAGCGGGGCACTTCGGCTGGAAGAAACTGGAGTTCCTGATAAGAGGCCGGTTCTTTTGGGTCGGCATGAGAGGGGCTGTAGAGAAGTGGTGCAGAGACTGTGGCCCTTGTAACTAAGGAGGAAGGACCGCACCAGCCAGAAGACACCCTTGAGGCCCATCGTCACCACGCAGCCTCTTGAGCTGGTAGCTCTGGACCATGTCAAATTGGCTCCAAGCTGGTCAGGATAAGTTTATGCCCTGACCATCGTAGATCACTATTCCCGATTTCTAGTGGTGGTCCCTGTAAAAGACTTGACAGCTCAAACGGCGGCCAGAGCCTTCCAGCAATACTTCTGCCGCCCACACGGGTATCCGGAACAAGTCCTGACAGACCAGTGTCCAGCGTTCGAGGCTGAAATCTTCCAAGAGTTCTGCAACCTCTATGGCTGTAAGAAGATCCGGACAACGCCTTACCACCCACAAACCAACGGGATGTGTGAGAAAATGAACAATATAGTCATTGATCTCCTGAAGACGTTGCCCCTGGAGGAACGCAGCCTGTGGCCAGAAAAACTGCCGGACCTGATAGACTTATACAACCATATCCCGGTGAATGCTACAAACTGCACCCTGGCTTACCTGATGCGAGCCAGACCAGGTAAGCTGCCCATAGACCTGGAGATGGGAGTCCTAATACCCGAGGACACCTCCCCAGATGCGGACTGGGATACGGAAAGGCGACTGCAGTACAAGAAGGTACAGGAGAGTGTGGAGAAGAGCCTGGCCCAGGTGAGAGAAAGGCAAGAAAGACTCTTCAACCAACACGCCCCTGTTGGTCCCCTAGAACCTGGTGAGCTGGTCCTGAAGCGAAAGAGAAGGCTACACAAGCTGGATGACCAGTGGGAAAGGGAACCCTACACCGTACTGCAGTCTGATCAAGACAACCCGAAGGTGTGCGTGATCACCAAGGATGGAGGAGAAACCACTAGTACCATCTCCAGAGACCATCTAAAAAGGTGCCCCGAGCAACTACGGAATGCAGAAGAGGATCAAAGTGACCTTGAACCCGCAGAGGACAAGGAAGAAATGATCAGCACTGTTCTCGGAGAGTTCCCTCAGTCCTGGACTCGAATAAATGATGCCATAGTGGTACCCATCCTGCATTTCCTGCAACCAACTCAGCAACAACCTACACCAGAGCAGGAAAGTGAAGAAGAACAAGCAGTTCCAGAGGCAGAAGAGCCTGTACCAGCAGCCCAGGAGAATAAACCCTCTGCTGACAGTGAGCCTGCCATGCCTGCGGTAAGCCAGAGGACCCGCAGACAGATGCCTGCCCTGCCTGTAAGTCTAGCCAGTGACTGTACCCTAAATGGTAGTGAAGAAAACCAGGTTAGACCACCACCAGACAGTGGGTTACGCAGGTCAACCAGGAGCACAAAGGGGCAGATACCCGCTCCCTGGAGAATATAGGGTGCACTAAAACTGTAAATAACCCTGTTACCAAGTGTTGAAATGTTTGCAAAGTTATATGCATGATTAGTAATTGTGTATTTCAGTTTCTTACAGTTGCCGTACGGACTCAAAGGTTATGAACTTTTAATAACCGGGACTTTGTATGGACTGCGTTCGGAGCCTAACCAAGGAATGAACTAAGACTGTAAAGGACTTGGGGCTAGGACAGACCCCCACCTGGTTAAGGCTCCCCGTTGTGTTGGTGATATGGACACCCAGTCACAGACCACACTGTAACCTTAAGAACTCAACCTGTGTGTCGTTTGTCTACTAATGTTGTATGGTCATGCATATTATTCTTGTTTCTTGTTTAGTCCCGGATGCCACAAATATAATAAAGCTGTGTCTGAGAGCAAGGGGGAGGTTCTCTAGTCAAGGACCATTAGCATGCAGCACCTCATGTCCCAGGCCAGTAGGGGGAGCAGGCTGCCCCTATAAAAGCTGGAACTGGGGGCAGGGTTAGAGAAGAACTGGACAACCTGTCTCTGGATTGAGAGGTGTCCCAGAGCAGGGACAGACAGTTGTGTTGCAGCCTGAGAGGCCGTGTGGCAGTAGGAGAGCCACGAGCCAGGGACAAGAGGCGAAGCGACCCTGTCCTGGCAGATAGAGAAACTAATCTACCAGACTTCGGTGTCTGAGGCTGTGAGGATTCCAAGTCCTACAGCAAATAACCAGTCTGCAGGGGATTGTATGTTCCCTGGCCTAAGAAGCCCGGAGGTTCCGCCACAGCAGAAGGGACCAGCAAAGCCGTACCAGGCCAAGAGTAAAAAAGGGACCCAAGTCGCCAGCCATACGGGTGAGAAGACACGGTGAGCTCAGAAACGTGGGCTATTACACCACAAGGAGGGAAATAGCCAGAGAGAGTGCAGAGAGCACGGTAGGCCTACACCCTCACCCTGATCAGGGCCAGCTTCCCACTTGTTCTCAGACATCCAGGTCCCCTCCTAGCCGGCCCTGTTTTTGGGTCGTTTCACCTGTTCTAATGAAGACCCTGAACTGTTTAAGAGGCCTCTGTTTCCTGGCTATTGCCGTCGGAATCATCCCCTCCATCATCCATTACATATTGCCCTGGGACCATACTCCTCCCGTGGGGAGTTGTACTATTCAGTGCTGCACCTTTACATCTGCCCCAGCGGTCTGCACTGCAGCGGCAGTTAGCCCTGACCGTAATCCACAGGTGGCGTAGTCGGACATTGCAAAACATATAGAAGACTGCCTTTGGTCTGACCACCCTCAGCCACAGACCGGGTTGCCACTACAACCCCCATCATTGCCCTGTTGCCCGGATCCGAGTGCCCCACGGCCCAGGGGGCGAGTCATATACCCATGTCTGGGTGTGAAGGGGTGCATGGGAATAGACCCCTAAAAAAATAACCACTGAATTTGAGTTTATGTTTGATGTTATCATCTGGTGGTGTTGAGAAGTCTGGCCCAATTCAGCCCTTGTTCATTTTTATAAGAGTCAGACTGTCAGCATTTTCAGTTGACAGGCGGATACGCCTATCAGTTTTATCAGCTATAATGCCCCCGGCGGCACTAAAAGCTATCTCTGACAAAACGCTAGCGGCCAGGACCTCCAAGGCATACAACGACAGTTCATGCCACGTGTCCAGCTTGCATCTTCCAAAACTTTTCCCTCCTTGTCAGAGTACCTCGTGTATCAGGGCCTGGGTGCTGGGAGAGCCTGAGAAAACTGTCCCAGACCTTTGACAGCATTCCCCTGCCTCTGCCGCATCTGGTTTGTGTCTTCCTCGCTTGTACTCCTTGGTTGTATAATAAACTGTCTGACTGTGACCTCAGCCACCAGAGTTGTCAGATGGGAATTTTTTTTTGTTATAATTCTTCAACAAGAGCCTGAACTTAATATCTCCAAAAATGAACTCCTTCGGTTTCCTCCCTCTACTAACCTACCTATATCTGACTTTGCAATTTCCTTTAGGTGCTGCCACCATAACTTCCACTCGGCACGCCTGCTATCTTGGAGTCATAATTGACACATAACTTTCCTTTATTCAACTTGGAAAATCACTCACTTGCTTAAATCACCTGCAACCTTAAAAACTTCTCCAGAAGTCGACCTTTTCTCACCTTTGATACTGCAAAAACTCTTACTCTCACTCTTATTCCCCAGTACAACTCTCTTCTAATCGGTCTCCCTCTAAACAAATTGTCTCCTCTCCAATCCCTTCTGAATGCAGCAGCCAGGGTCGTATTTCTATCAAGCCACTTCACCGATGCCTCTACCCTGTGCCAGTCATTGCACGGGTTAAGTTAAACAATCACTACAGAATACAATACAAACTCATCTCTCTCACCCACCAAGCTGTGCACAGTTCTGCACCGGCCTATATCTCTTCCCTCATTTCTTTATTTCTGTGTATCACCCCTCCTGTGCCCCCCGCTCTGCAACTGATCTAAGACAGACATCCTCCTTAATCAGAACCTCACACCTTTGTCTCCAAGAATTCTCTCGTGCCGTGCCAGTTTTCTGTAATGCACAAAATGCGTACAATGCGATGGTCACGGTGAAGGCAGGGGAACATAAAGTCGGACTTGTGTGTCAGAATGCCAACAGCCAAGACTTCACTGTTCTCACCAAGAGTATTACCGTCTATGTTCTCTTCCTCCTCCTCCTCATTATCACCCAATCCGTGCTGAGATGAGGCTGGGCTGGGTAGCATCACCCTGTACAGTTCCTTGCTCCGCCTGCAATGCCTCCTCTTTAATTATGAGTAGCATGCATTTCAGTAGACAGAGAAGCAGGATGGTGACGCTAATTATGGCATCATCGCCGCCCACCATCTTGGTGGAGTCCTCAAAGTTTTGGAGGAGGGCACAGATGTCAGACATCCATGCCCACTCATCAGCTCTTATGTGCGGAGGCTGACCTGAATGCCGACGGACGTGTTGAAGCTGGTACTCAACAACTGCTCTCTGCTGCTCAAAATCATTCCAAACATCTGCAACGTTGATTTCCAACGTGTAGTCACATCGCACACCAGTCAGTGAGCTGGAAGCTGCAAATGCTGCTGAAGCCCTGCCAGGGTAAAGGAAGCTGTAGCTGACTTTCTTAAATGGGCACACACGTGGCGTACTTTCACAAGCAGCTCTGGCAGATCCGTGTACATTTTGAGAAACTGCAGAACCTTTAAGTTGAGCACATGGGCCAGGAATGGTACATGTGCGAGCTTGCCTAGCTTCAGAGCTGACACTAGGTTCTCTGATACAGCTTTCAACAACTCTGCAACATTGTGCGGTTTGTCCTGCTTATTGTTATTGCCACACACAAAGTTTAAGTAAATAATCTGGAATATGTCCTGAAAAAGTTAATCAAGTCATGGAGATGGAGGCTGAAGACGAGGAGGATGAGGTGGTGCAGGAGCTGTAGAATGTAGGGATAACCCTGATTGACCCAGAGCCCGCAATCGTCGGGTGGACGTGTTCCGTCCCAGTGTCCCACTGGGTCCCAGCTTCCACAATATTAACCCCAAGGAATGCGTCAGTGAGATGAACCGTTCCTGGCCACATTCACTTGTCCACGTGTTTGTGGGTAGGCAGTCCTTCACACTTAAGTTCACTGGGGAGGGCACATGTAATGTTCTGGGATTCGCACTTGTGGAAGGCGGAGACAATACCGGGAGAAATAGTGGCGGCTGGGGACCGAGTATGGACACCCGGCCGCCGCCCTGAGGTTGTGGAAAGGTTCCGCCTCCACGAACCTAAAAGGCAACATTTGCAAGAAGTCCAGAAATGTGACAGTTTAGTATTGCGGCCTGTGGGTGGGTGGGTGGATGGCTGGCTGCAAAGTTGCGCTTGCAGTCCAAGTAACAGAAAACTAAGCAGATGGTGGCCTCTATAATCATCAAGACCTCACCTCGGCACTATGAAGTCAGGGCCCACCGGAGGAGTCTCCGGTTCTCTGATGGGCCCCTCCAACCCTGCCGAGAAGCAGCCCTGGCTAAAAAAAAGTGTGTGGGAAGGTTCCTGGACACTCTATGGCTGTTTTTTTTTTTTTTCTATGGACTGGCTCTGTACCGTCCCTGGCCACATTCACTTGTCCACATGTTTGTGGTTAGGCGGTCCTTCCCAGTAAGTGTACTGGGGAGGGCATGGGTAATTTTCTGGGACCCGCGCTTATGGAAGGCGGAGACGATACCGGGAGAAATAGCGGCGGCTGGGGACTGAGTATGGTCACCTGCTCGCCACCGCCATGAGGTTTTGTAAAGCTTCTGCCTCCACGAGCCTAAAAGGCAACATTTCAAGTGCAAGCAGTCCAGAAATGTGGCATTTTAGTATTGCGGCCTGTGTGTGTGTGGGTTGCTGGCTGCATACTTGCACTTGCATTCCAAGAACTGTGGTAGGGACAATTGAATGCTGCAAAGGGACAAGGACGTGGACGGTGATGGTTGCAAGTCTGCAATGAAAGGTGCAGGGCGGGAGGCATCTTTACATGCGCCATGGACAGGTGATTGATATGCATGCACAATAGCGGAAGAGGCAGTGGTGTCACCCGCTGACACTGTTTCTGGACTTTGTTCTTTGGCCTAGCTTGTCAGGTGCTTTGCTGTCATGTGCCTGAGCATGCTGGTGGTGGTCAGGCTGGTAGTTTTGGTGCTCTTCCTGATGCTGGCCTGGCAGATGTTGCAAATGGCCTTTTTGGGGTTATCTAAACAGTCTTTAAAAAAGAATCAGACTCGGGAATAGAGATGAGCGTTGTTCGACTCGAACTGTTCGCCAATCTCAAATTCGAGCTGTTTTGGGCGGTGTTCGAGCCGTTCGGCGAACACGAACGATTTGAGAAAAATTCGGCTGTTCGAGGTTATGTTCGATAACTGTTCGTGCACCAAAATCATAACTGGATTTTTTCTCAGTAATGATGAAAATTAATGTTAATACGCAGTTTGAGTGTACAGCGGGGCGGGGGGAGGGGCAGGGGATGGATCTCTGCAGGAATAATGAAGATCTCCATTTTTTTTTCTCTTTCCCGCATTTACAGTGGGGAGGTGCAATCTGTCAGCCTATCAGCAGCGCACACACGGAGCGAAGTGCTTTTTTTCACACAATCATGGGCATGTGTCATTGGCAGTGTATGTCACATGTCCTTGCCCTATAAGACCCAGCCATTTTCCCCATCGCCACCATTTTCTCACTGCTGCAGCTGCGTGTTAGACGGCACCGCTGTTGCTGTGTGCGCTATACCTTGTTAATTTCAAGCCAATTTTCGCACAAATCTACAGATAGCTTGAGAGTAGGGAATAGTTGTGATTGCAGTCCTTTTAAGGACTAGGTTACAGCATTTCCTACGACTTTTATCAGGTTGGTCTGTGCTCTTAAATAGATAGGTTGTGGGAGTAAAGACTAATTGTAATTGCAGTCCTTTTCAGGACTAAGTTACATCAGTTCCTATCAGTTTTTGCCAGGCAGGTCTGTGCCAGCGCTGTGCAAGTTTTGCTCACAGCATTTGGCTGAATCTAGCAAAGCTAATCCTTTTTGGCCTATTGCAGAGTGTGTTAGTCAGTGGAGTAGTCTATCTGTGTTGCAAGACACACCACCTGTGTATAGAATACCAATTTTTTTACTGCACCTAGTGAAGTAAAACCTTTTGGGCATAGCATCATTCTATTAGTCCATCTATACTGACCTCCATAAGGTTGCAAATTGAATATAATTTTTTTCTCCATCTAGCTCTGAAAAAATATTTGTCCTTCTAGCAGTGTGTGGGACTTGTTCTACTAGTCCATCTATACTGACCTCCATCAGGTTGCAAATTCAAAATAATTTTTTTTTCTGCATCTAGCTCTGAAAAAATATTTGGGCTTCTAGCAGTGTGTGGTACTTGTTCTATTAGTCCATCTATACGGACCTCCATCAGGTTGCAAATTAAAAATATTTTTTTGTCTGCATCTAGCTCTGAAAAAATATTTGGCCTTCTAGCAGTGTGTCGAACTTGGTCTATTAGTCCATCTATACTGACCTCCATCAGGTTGCAAATTAAAAATATTTTTTCGTCTGCATCTACCTCTGAAAAAATATTTGGCCTTCTAGCAGTGTGTGGGACTTGTTCTATTAGTCCATCTATACTGACCTCCATCAGGTTGCAAATTAAAAATAATTTTTATCTGCATCAAGCTCTGAAAAAATATTTGGGCTTCTAGCAGTGTGTGGGACTTGTTCTATTAGTCCATCTATACTGACCTCCATCAGGTTGCAAATTAAAAATATTTTTTATCTGCATCTAGCTCTGAAAAAATATTTAGCCTTCTAGCAGTGTGTGGGACTTGTTCTATTAGTCCATCTATACTGACCTCCATCAGGTTGCAAATTAAAAATAATTTTTTGTCTGCATCTAGCTCTGAAAAAATATTTGGCCTTCTAGCAGTGTGTGGGACTTGATCTATTAGTCCATCTATACTGACCTCCATCAGGTTGCAAATTGAATATAATTTTTTTCTGCATCTAGCTCTGAAAAAATATTTGTCCTTCTAGCAGTGTGTGGGACTTGTTCTACTAGTCCATCTATACTGACCTCCATCAGGTTGCAAATTAAAAATAATTTTTATCTGCATCTAGCTCTGAAAAAATATTTGTCCTTCTAGCAGTGTGTGGAACTTGTTCTACTAATCCATCTATACTGACCTCCATCAGGTTGCAAACTGAATATAATTTTTTTCTGCATCTACCTCTGAAAAAATATTTGGGCTTCTAGCAGTGTGTGGGACTTGTTTTATTAGTCCATCTATACTGACCTCCATAAGGTTGCAAATTAAAAATAATTTTTATCTGCATCTAGCTCTGAAAAAATATTTGGCCTTCTAGCAGTGTGTGGGACTTGTTCTATTAGTCCATCTATACTGACCTCCATCAGGTTGCAAATTAAAAATAATTTTTTGTCTGCATCTAGCTCTGAAAAAATATTTGGCCTTCTAGCAGTGTGTGGGACTTGATCTATTAGTCCATCTATACTGACCTCCATCAGGTTGCAAATTGAATATAATTTTTTTCTGCATCTAGCTCTGAAAAAATATTTGTCCTTCTAGCAGTGTGTGGGACTTGTTCTACTAGTCCATCTATACTGACCTCCATCAGGTTGCAAATTAAAAATAATTTTTATCTGCATCTAGCTCTGAAAAAATAGTTGTCCTTCTAGCAGTGTGTGGAACTTGTTCTACTAATCCATCTATACTGACCTCCATCAGGTTGCAAACTGAATATAATTTTTTTCTGCATCTACCTCTGAAAAAATATTTGGGCTTCTAGCAGTGTGTGGGACTTGTTTTATTAGTCCATCTATACTGACCTCCATCAGGTTGCAAATTAAAAATAATTTTTATCTGCATCTAGCTCTGAAAAAATATTTGGCCTTCTAGCAGTGTGTGGGACTTGTTCTATTAGTCCATCTATACTGACCTCCATCAGGTTGCAAATTAAAAATAATTTTTTGTCTGCATCTAGCTCTGAAAAAATATTTGGCCTTCTAGCAGTGTGTGGGACTTGTTCTATTAGTCCATCTATACTGACCTCCATCAGGTTGCAAATTGAATATAATTTTTTTCTGCATCTAGCTCTGAAAAAATATTTGTCCTTCTAGCAGTGTGTGGGACTTGTTCTACTAGTCCATCTATACTGACCTCCATCAGGTTGCAAATTCAAAATAATTTCTTTTCTGCATCTAGCTCTGAAAAAATATTTGTTCTTCTAGCAGTGTGTGGGACTTGGTCTATTAGTCCATCTATACTGACCTCCATCAGGTTGCAAATTAAAAATCATTTTTATCTGCATCTAGCTCTGAAAAAATATTTGTCCTTCTAGCAGTGTGTGGGACTTGTTCTACTAGTCCATCTATACTGACCTCCATCAGGTTGCAAACTGAATATAATTTTTTTCTGCATCTACCTCTGAAAAAATATTTGGGCTTCTAGCAGTGTGTGGGACTTGATCTATTAGTCCATCTATACTGACCTCCATCAGGTTGCAAATTAAAAATATTTTTTTGTCTGCATCTAGCTCTGAAAAAATATTTGGCCTTCTAGCAGTGTGTGGGACTTGTTCTATTAGTCCATCTATACTGACCTCCATCAGGTTGCAAATTGAATATAATTTTTTTCTGCATCTAGCTCTGAAAAAATATTTGTCCTTCTAACTGTGTGTGGGACTTGTTCTATTAGTCCATCTATACTGACCTCCATCAGGTTGCAAATTCAAAATAATTTTTTGTCTGCATCTAGCTCTGAAAAAATATTTGGCCTTCTAGCAGTGTGTGGGACTTGTTCTATTAGTCCATCTATACTGACCTCCATCAGGTTGCAAATTGAATATAATTTTTTTCTGCATCTAGCTCTGAAAAAATATTTGTCCTTCTAGCAATGTGTGGGACTTGTTCTACTAGTCCATCTATACTGACCTCCACCAGGTTGCAAATTAAAAATAATTTTTATCTGCATCTAGCTCTGAAAAAATATTTGTCCTTCTAGCAGTGTGTGGGACTTGTTCTACTAGTCCATCTATACTGACCTTCATCAGGTTGCAAATTCAAAATAATTTTTTTTCTGCATCTAGCTCTGAAAAAATATTTGTCCTTCTAGCAGTGTGTGGGACTTGTTCTACTAGTCCATCTATACTGACCTCCATCAGGTTGCAAATTAAAAATAATGTTTTTCTGCATCTAGCTCTAAAAAAATATTTGGCCTTCTAGCAGTGTGTGGGACTTGTTCTACTAGTCCATCTATACTGACCTCCATCAGGTTGCAAACTGAATAAAATTTTTATCTGCATCTGCCTCTGAAAAAATATTTGGGCTTCTAGCAGTGTGTGGGACTTGTTTTATTAGTCCATCTATACTGAACTCCAACAGGTTGCAAATTAAAAATAATTTTTACCTGCATCTAGCTCTGAAAAAATATTTGGCCTTCTAGTAGTGTGTGGGACTTGTTCTATTAGTCCATCTATACTGACCTCCATCAGGTTGCAAACTGAATATAATTTTTTTCTGCATCTACCTCTGAAAAAATATTTGGGCTTTTAGCAGTGTGTGGGACTTGTTCTATTAGTCCATCTATACTGACCTCCATCAGGTTGCAAATTGAATATAATTTTTTTCTGCATCTAACCCAGCCAATAGTTTTGGCCTAATACCACAGTTTGGCCACTCAGCTTTGCTTGGTTCCCATCCATTGTTTTTTTGTGCAAACAACTCCAGAGTTGTGAATTAGTTAACCACCAAAATGAGTGGAAAAAGGCCTGCTGCTGGTGAAAAGGGGAATAGGCGTGTTGGGAAGGGGAAAAAAGGTTGTGTCCGTGGGGTAGGTGTTAAAGCAACAGTAACATCTGCAGAAGAAAGACCATCTTCCAGCCAAACTAAAATGTCTACTTCTTTTAGCGGACAATGTGATAAGATCCCTTTCTTACGGCCACGCCAATCGCTACAAATTCCAGATGAGGCACAAAAACAGCAGGTGCTTCAATGGATATCAAGTGTTCCTTTAAGTGGGCTCTCCTCCACATCAACTTCAACATCACAAATACTCCAGTCCTCAAAGGTGTCACCCCAATCGCACTTGCTTCCTCACAGCTCCCAAATCTCCAGCTGCCCGTCTGAGTATGAGGTAGAACAGACAGTTGAGTCTGCAGAGCTGTTTACTCATACTATAGCCTGGGAATCAGAGGTCGGCTACAGCGCTTCTGTGAATCCAGACGAGGAAATGATCTGCACTGATGCCCAGAATCTTTATGAGTCAGATCCAGGACCAGACGCTGAAGGTTCTGACCATAATGTAGACCCTCATTCTCAAACTGTAACTCCTGTTGGTGGAGACAATGAGAAAGACGATGATGAGTCTCAAATACCTGATTGGAGCGACAACTTTAGTTTTTTGTCAGGGCAGGAACAGGTTGGCTCTGAGGACGACGGGTGTGATAACGCACAGGGTGATGATGATGAGGTTGGAGATCCCACTTACTGTCAACCCACAGTCAGCCAAGAGATGAGGTCAGCAGAGGAGGTGGAGGAGAATGCTAGTGACGACGAGGTCAGGTTGCGCCTTCCTGTACAGAGACGTAGTACTGGAAGCAAGTCAACAACTGCATCCTCAAACACAACTCTGCCTCTCACCACAAGTCGTGGTGGCTCTTCAGGTCGCATGGGTGCTAAGCCTTGCATAGCCTGGGCATTTTTTCAGATCGATAAAGATGACCCAACTCGTGTTATCTGTAACATTTGTCAGCAAAAGCTAAGTAGAGGCCAAAAAAAACATAGTTTGAGTACTTCATGCATGAACCGGCACATGGACATGAAGCATAAGTTGCAGTGGGAAGCTCACTGTGCTACAATGCGGCCTAGCCGGCCGGGCCAACCACTGTCTGCCATATCTTGTGCATCCGCGGCCTCTTCATCCTCTGTGACTGGGGGGACAGCAATCACACCTGTTTTGGGGCGCAGACCTGCCACCTCTTTACCCGCAACAGCCAGCGTGATTGGCAGGTCATCATTTTCTTTGGAGGTGGTAACACCAGTTGGTGTTGAGCGCTGTCCGACATCGATAGCACCACCTTTGGATCAAGGCAACCTAACATGTCCGCCTGCATCTTCCTCACAGACTGGCAGTTTGCCGGGGACACCCTTATGAACCCCGTCTAAGCACAATAGCCAGCCCTCGGTCCCTCAGATGTGGACAAGTAAAAGACCATTTCCTCCTAGCCATGAGAAAGCTAAGAGGTTCAAATTCACCATCTGCAAGCTCTTGGCTACAGAAATGCTGCCTTTCCGCCTGGTGGACACAGAGGATTTTCGAGACCTTATGTCCGTCGCAGTGCCCCAGTACCAGATGCCCAGTCGGCACTACTTCTCAAAGAAAGGTGTGCCTGCGCTCCACCAGCATGTCGCACACAACATCACCGCTTCTTTGAGAAACTCTGTGTGTGACAGGGTGCATTTCACCACAGACACTTGGACGAGTAGGCATGGACAGGGGCGTTACATGTCGGTGACTGGGCACTGGGTAACTATGGTGACAGCAGGACAAGGGGCTGCTGTCCAAGTCTTGCCGTCCCCACGAGTTGTGCGTCAATCCTCTTTATCTCAAAGTTCCTCCACTGCTTCTGCCTCCTCAACCTCCTCTCGGTCCTCCACCTGCACCGAAAGCCTGTCTGGTCATGCCACAAGCTTTCTAACTGCGCAGAAGGGATCCTGCACACCTCCTTACTATGCTGGCAGTAGGGCTCAACGTAATCAGGTGGTTTTTACTTTGAAATGTCTGGGAAATGTGAGTCACACAGCTGAGGAGTTGTGGTCAGCTCTGGAGAACCAATTTCATGAATGGTTGTCTCCACTGGACCTGAAACCAGGGAAGGCCGTGTGCGACAATGCTGCAAACCTGGGTGCGGCCCTTCGCCGGGGCAATGTCACACACGTGCCTTGCATGGCTCATGTGTTGAACCTGGTTGTCCAGCAATTTTTAGCCCACTATCCCGGACTAGATGGCCTTCTGCAGAGGGCACGGTCGCTGTGTGCTCACTTCCGCCGTTCGCATCCCGCAGCTCAGCGACTTACATCTCTACAGAAGTCGTTGGGCCTGCCACTTCACCGGCTAAAATGCAATGTGCCTACCCGGTGGAATTCAACTCTGCACATGTTGCAGCGACTGTGGCAGCACCGACAAGCACTGGTGCAATACGTTCTGACGTATAGCCTGGGCCAACGAGATCCAGAGGTGGGGCAAATCACGCTGGAGGAGTGGTCTCAGATCAGGGACCTATGCACCCTTCTGCACAGTTTTGAAATGGCGACGAAGATGTTTAGTGCTGACGATGCCATTATCAGCATGACTATTCCGGTGATTTAGATGCTGGAGCACATGTTAAACAGAATTCGGAGTCAGGTGGTGGCACAAGAGGAGGTGGAGGAAGTAGAGGAGGAGGAGTTGTATGAGGAAGGGCTAACATCTGCAAGGTCCAGACGGTCGGCAGCACCAAGGCGGCAGACATGTGAGGGTGGGGGAGATGGTTTTACCAGGGCGCATGGTAGCAGCCAAACTAGTGAGGAAGGTGCAGGAGCCCAGGAAGAAGTGGAGGACGAACTGATGGAAGACTCATCAGATGAGGGAGACCTTGATCACATTTCTGTTGTGCGAGGTTGGGGGGAGAGGACAGAGGAAGGAAGCATGATTGTTACCTCGCCACCAACACAACAGGGACTTGGTGCTCCTGGATGTGCAACACACATGAGTGCCTTCTTGCTGCACTACCTGCAACATGACCCTCGATTTGTGAGAATTAGAAATAATCCTGACTACTGGGTTGCCACACTGTTAGATCCCCGGTACAAAAGTAAATTTGCAGAAATTATTCCTGCAATAGAAAGGGATGCACGCATGCAGGAGTATCAGCAGAGACTGTTGCAGAATCTTACATGTGCTTTTCCGCAAAACACCAGTGGTGCACGTACTGAATCTCACAGTTCCAACTTGCCAACCGTGGGACCGTCGAGTGTTCAGCACTCAAACCGTAACAGAAACACAGTATCTGCTGGTAACATCAATTTTGCGGAATCATTTCACCACTTTTTTAGCCCATCCTTTGCAAGGCCACAGGAGACAAGAAGTCTGATACATAGTCAACACCTAGAGACGATGGTACAGGAGTATCTCCAAGTAAACATTGAATCCATGACTGTGTCACTGGACCCTTGCTCTTTTTGGGCTTCCAATCTGGATAAATGGCCGGAGCTAGCCACTTACGCCTTGGAGATCTTGTCATGCCCCGCAGCCAGCGTTCTGTCTGAACATGTGTTCAGCGCTGCTGGTGGTGTGCTGACAGATAAGCGCACGCGGCTCTCCACTGATAATGTAGACAGACTCACGTTTATAAAGATGAACAAATCATGGATCCGAAACGACTTTTCTACCCCTGTGTCATCCTGGGGAGAGTAAAAGCTTGATGATTGGTTAAAATCACCTCACCAACCATTTTAAGCTTTCAAATTACTAATCATGTTTATCTGTATCTTGGCTGGAAAATTATTTGGGCTTTGTAGCAGTGTGCAGTACTGATTCTATTAGGCCATCTATTCTAAGCTCCACCAGATTTAAAATTACTAATCATGTTTATCTGTATCTTGGCTGGAAAATAATTTGGGCTTTGTAGCAGTGTGCAGTACTGATTCTATTAGGCCATCTATACTAAGCTCCACCAGATTTAAAATCAATAATAATTTTTAGCTGCATCTAGCCCGGAAAATAATTTTTGGGCTCCGAGATGCGCAAGACATATAAGTGCCTTCTTGCTGCACTACCTTCAACATGACCCTCAGATTGTTAGAATTCGAAGTAATCCTGACTACTGGGTTGCCACACTCTTAGATCCCCCACACTCTTCGATCAACCTTTTCATTTTAATAAAGACCAAAAAAATGGTCATTTTTGAAATTATAAGCATTAGCAGGTTATTAGAAACTGAAATCAAACAGTTTTCAACTCAAAACTTTATTCTAGGTGATGTTACATTTGCACATAGGACCCCTTGTTCGAAAGGAGCTTCTGAACTCTCTCGTCCATTGAATTTGTCAGGTTTTGGATGGTTTCTGCTTCAATTGTTTTGCATGAGGACAGAATACCCTCCCAGAGCTGTTGCTTAGATGTGAACTGCCTCCCGCCATCATAGACACTCCTTTTGATGATGCTCCAGAGGTTCTGAATGGGGTAGAGGTCAGGGGAGCATGGGGGTCACACCATAAGTTTGTCCCCTTTTATGCCCATATCAGCCAGAGATACAGATGTGTTATGTGCAGCATGAGAAGGTGCATTATGATGCATAAAAATGATCTTGCTGTGGAATACACGGTTCTTCCTCTTGAACCATGGCAGGAAGTGCTGTTTGAGAAACTCCACATACATTATGGAGTTCATCTTTACCCCTTCAGGGATCCTAAAGGGGCCGACAATCTCTCTCCCCATGATTCCAGCCCAAAACATTACTCCACCTCCTCCTTGTTGGCGCTGTAGCCGTGTTTGCGTGGGGTGTCCATCAACCAGCCATCCTCCACTCCATCCATCTGGACCATCGAGCGTTGCACGGCACTCATCCGTGAACAAAACAGTTTTGAAATCAGTCTTCATGTAATGTTTGGCCCACTGGAGCCGTTTCTGCTTGTGTGAAGTGGATAGAGGAGGTCGACAGGATGGCGTATGCACAGCTGCAAACCTCTGAAGGACCCTGCATCTTGTTGTTCGGGGGACGTTGGAGGCACCAGCAGCTTCCAAAACTTGTCTGCTGCTTTGACAAGGCTTTTTTGCCGCTGCTCTTTTAACCTGACGTAATTGCCTGTAGGAAAGAGTCCTCAATTTGCCCTTATCAGCACGCACACGTGTGTACTGTGAATCAGCTACATACTTCTTGATTGCCAAGACACTTCATCCTGATCTTCGCACAATGTTGATTGTAGTCATGCCTTGACCTAAACACTCCACAATTTGTTGCTTCTCAGCAGCCGACACATCCTTTTTCTTTCCCATTTAGGCAGAAAATGAAGGCTGCTTAATAATGTGAGACAGCCTTCTTAAGTAGTCTTGCCTTTCATTGGACACACCTGCCAAACTAATTAGCACAGGTGTCTGCAATTGCTTACAGTGATATAAAGAGCCCTGACACACATCACCATCAATGAGTTTAACTGACAAACAAACAAATTCTTCCCGTATCACTCCTAAACACTTTTTGCATAATAATTTGGAAAACAGTGTACATGTGCTTTTCCACAAAACACCAGTGGTTCACGTAGTGAATCTTACAGTTCTAACTTGCCAACCGTGGTCTGTATGGAGTTGTTCAATAAAGGGCCCAAAATTAAGATAACATAGATGGGAGAGGTCTCTATGAATAGGAATTCCTAAGTATTTGATACCCTGTGAGGGCCAGGCAAAGGGAAAGTTGGACTTGATGGAATCCTGTATGGATTTGGGGAGGGAGACATCGAGGGCCTCAGATTTCGCTGCATTTATTTTAAAATTTGACCATGTAACAAAGTGATCTATTTCAGCCATAACAACAGGGATGGATATATGTGATTGAGTGATATATACTAGGACATCATCAGCAAATAGAGAGCACTTGTACTCGGTGCCTCCCACCTCAATCCACCTAATATTTCGGTTATGGCGAATTGATGAGAGCAGGTGCTCCGTCACTAGGATGTATAAGAGAGGGGACAGAGGACATCCCTGCCTTGTCCCATTGGTGATTATGAAAGGTGATGAAAATGTTCTGACGCGCCCCCTGGGCCTTGGGACACGCGGAGCCGGACCCTTTTTGGTGGATGCTGGTGGTTGTAGTCTTCGTGGCGGCGACCCGGTTCCGTGGCTCAGGGCGGTCAAACCAGTCGCGGAACTATTTATGTGGTTTTGATGTTTAAATGTCCGACTACGCCACCCGTGGATTGCGGTCAGAGTGAACCGCCTCTGCAGGGCGGACCGCTGAGGCTGGTGTTGTGGGTGCAGCAGAGCGTAGCATAACTCCCCACGGGAGGAGTATAGCCTCAGGGCAGTGTATGCGGAGGATGGGGGTGATGGTGCAGGGCAGCAGCAGTAACGACACGGAGTCAGTGATGCAGTCCAGGGCCTTTACTCACAGTTCTTATTATCCAGACCACTTCTGCAGGTAACGGCTGCCCACGTCGTACTGTGCTCACCAGGTGAGGGGCTCAGACAACTCCCAGATAACTTTGGAGCGCTTCACAGGACCCCCTTTGTTTGTCCTTTGTCTGGCCTTTCTTACCAACCCTTCTGTCCGGCTGCCTCGGGCCTCCTCTTGGTAAACTTGGCGCCAGTTTCCCTGATCCTATGTGGTGCCTTCCTAGCGGGTGTAGCGAGGGGTTGCGCCACATAAAATGTCACAGCCTCCGGTTTCTAGCTGAGGGTCGTTTCCCGCCTCCACTAGTTTCGGGGACCGGTCTCCCCCCTTGGCCTGACCCCTCCACGCAGGTGGATTCAGGCGTGCGGTGGCGACTCGCCCGTCCGCACCCCTGGGATCCCTTCGTTTCTCGTTCCTGGAGCCTTCTCCGCTCCTCTTCCTTCCTTCTCCCTTTTCCAGGCCTGGGCCTCTGTTACTAGGCCCGCCTCCGGAGCAGAGCTCATGCAGAGTCCCTGCTTCCTGTCACTTCTGCTCAGACTTCTCTGCACTGAACTAAGATGGTGCCCACCTTTTATACTCCCTTCTCAATGCACCCAGGAACTGCTTCCTCCCTGCTCCTGCACTACAGGGTTCCCCTTCCTCAGTGTTCCCTCCCCCCACTCCAGCCAGGGACAGGGACTGTCGTGCCCATCTCAGGGGCATATTGGTCGCCCTGCCCCACGGCAATGTGGTGTAATGCATGCAGGTGTCGGGTCCTGATCCACACTCCATCCTTACCTGAGAGTGAGATATCACACCTCTGGGTGAGGTGCAATACCTCTGTAGCAACCGAGCCCTCAGGGTGCTACAGTTCCATCTATCTTCAGCCTAGGTGACGTATTGCGATACAGGGCCGTGATTTTGGCTATAAAAGGGTACCCTAGACCCCTACCCCAAACTTTTTAAGAGAATAATATATGGCATGCCAGGAGACTCTATGGAATGCTTTCTCAGCATCCAACTAGAGTATCTAATTACAAATTTTTAACTGCATCTAGCCCAGGAAATACTTTGTGCCTAGTAGCAGTGTCTGCTAGTCAGCGGATTATCCTGGCTGTTAAGCAAGCTACACCACCTGTAGTTTGGACACTTAATTTTTTCAAAGGAAATGCTTCGGGACCACGGGATACTCAGTGAAGAGCATCAGGAGGCACCCCAAGGCATAGGGGCTGGGACTGGCAGTCGGATGCCTTGCGGTGGACAGCCGAGCTCGATCCTTATAAAAGCTTTTTAACTGCAGTAGCTTTAGTGGACGCTACTGGAGCTGGAATTACGCGGCTGCTGGTATGAGACTTGCCCTCCAATAGAGCCTTGTAAATGGATTTAAAGTGTATTCATTCAAATTAGAGAGACAATTTAAATTAAAAAGCTTAGAGCTGCCTCCACCACAGGGGGGCTCGCTCGACCCACCAGCGGACAGGCACCAGTATTGGGAGAGAGGGGCTTGCCGTCAGGGTTCACCGCGGCTCTGGCAGAAACCCGGCGACACGGAGGTGGCACGGGCAGGAGCGGACTGGCCGTGTCGGCTTCTCACTTTTTGGATTTTAGAAGGGCATGACATGCCTATATCTGTGTCTCCCCCTCCTTTTACTCCTCCACCTCTTTTCTTTTCGCATGACTATATGTACTTGTCACTTTTCCATGTGTTAGTTATGTCTTCTGAGCAGTTTGTCAGCTTTTGGACACCTTTGAAGGTGTTTTCTATGTGTTTCTATGTGTTTTTGTTTGCCTGCCATTGGTTTTAACGGTGTTCGAAGGTGTTCGACGAACAGTTCGACGAACAGTTTGGCGAACACACGGGTGTTCGATGAACCGAACCGAACTCGAACACTACGGGGGTGGCTCAACACTACTCGGGAAGACCTAACAGTTGTACTGGCAACTTCCGTTGTGTTGGTGTTCCGGGGAACAGTTGCCCGCCTTGTGTCTGACTTCCTATCCATTGTGACTCATCATTATCCATCTCTTGAGACAGTATTTGCAGTTTCCCACCGTCACCTTTGGGTGACCATGGCTCCTCAAATTGCTACATGTGATTTTCGGTTGCCGTGCTCGAAGCTGGCCGGTCGAGAGGCCCAAATTTATCGATGGAAAAGTGAACAGCTCTTGGGGTAACCCTGGACTCTAATCTTTCCTTCAAACCACATATCCAAGCTCTTTCCACTTCCGAGAGGACCGAACGAGAGGCCAGAAACTCTAAATGGAAAGATGAACAAAACAGCTCTTCGGAGTGTCTAAGTGTGGGACCAGTTGTCTCAGGGCACTCGGAATGGTGGGATGAAGGATGATCAGGGTGAGGAAGATTCAGACTCCAAGTAAAAAAAATCTCCTGTATCCGCACATTCCTCAATCACGAATCTACAAAAATACTAGTGCATGCACTCATCATCTCCCTTCTCGATGACTACAAACTTCTGCCCTGTGGCCTCCCTTCTAACACTCTCGCATTCCTCCAATCTATCCTAAACTCTGTTGCCCAACTAATCCACCTGTCACCTCGCTATTCCCTGGCCTCTCCTCTCTGTCAATCCCTTCACTGGTTCCCCATTACCCAGAGACTCCAGTTCAAAACCCTAACCTTGGAATGCAAAGCTATCCACAACCTGTCTCCTTCATGCATCTGTGACCTAGTCTCCTGGTACTTACCTGCATGCAACCTCCGATCCTCACCAGATCTCCTTCTCTACTCCCGTCTTATCTCCTCTTCCCAAAATCGCATACAAGATTTCTCCCGTGCATTCCCTCTTCTCTGGAACTCTCTACCCTACCATTTCTGAATCTCGCCTACTGTTGAAACCTTTAAAAGGAAGCTGAGAACCCACCATTTGCGATATGCGTACAACTTGCAGTAACCCTCGCTCCACCATACTGCTGCAAGACCAGCTCGTGCGTGTCAAGCGCTTGCAAACAGGAAGTCCATTTAACACGGCGGTCTTCCCTGTACATGTACGCATGCGCCGAACCCCTCCAACACTCACCTCTATTACTGACAGCTGGCTGAGATGTATTTAAAACCAGACAGGATTCATACACACACACGCCCCCTCAGAAGAAGCACTCGCGAAACGGCGTCGTCGGGGTGGTTCCCTACAAGCTCTTTTTTCTGGCAAGTAATATATCCTTATTCTTGGACTTCCTTTATACACTCTATATATATTTGTATTTCTATATGTGCAACATTTATTTTTTTATGTATGAGCATTCTCTATATGCATTAGCATCTTACACTTACCAAGTATGAATATCCTTTATATGCACTAGCACTTTATATTATTAAGGATTTATTACCAATACTATTTTTCAGTATTTATGCCCTTGTTGGGTATGAATATCCTCTAGTTGCACTAGCATTCTATATATTTAAGGATCCATTATTAATGTGATTTTGAACCTATGTATTCGCATTTCCTATGATTGCTATTTGTAAGGAGATATACTCCTACCTAAACATCGGACTCATTATTAGCATTAATTGGTTCAGTGAGCTATTGTGTAGGGAACTCAAGGGTTCCTGCTTTTTTTAACATTTTTTTATTGTTTGTCTACTTTTTATATGTATACCTCAATAAAATTATATTTTTAATTATGAGTTTTTTGCTTTCCGGTTATAGCTGCACTTATTTGCGGCAGTTTTTGTGTCTTTAGTGTATCTTTGGGAAAGTATATCGGGACCGTTGTGGTTTATACTAATTATTTTGCTGTTTTTGGACAGATGGTCTTTTGCACTGAAAATGGATCTTAAAGCCAGGGAGTCAGCCTGGAGATCCAAAGCTGTCAATATTTTTAAGCAGGGCCCTTCGGGCATTTTTCAGGAGACAACAACAGAACATAATGACCTTATGCTACAATATAAGTTGGAAGTTCAAAGGAAATTGAGGGTTTGGTGGAATAAGACGACTTTGGAGAGGTATTGTGAGCAAACGATTGTCCCTAGAGGTTTACGGGTGCAAGTGTACCCTTCCTTCGATTTAGAGGATGTTGAACTCATTACTAGATGGAAAAATGCAGCTACTACTTGTTCTATTGAATTTTTAAAAATACTTATAGACAAAAATTCTATGTCACTTAATCTTATTGACAAGAAAATTGAAGAGCTTCACAAGAGCCTACAAAAAGTCCTAAATCCAGAGAGACTGGAAACATATTTTAGAGCTATTGAGCATGATATGGACCAATGGGAAAATGATATTAGTAAAATCAAACTTAAGAAATATACCCGGGATGTACATGATTATGAGAATAATAAAATCTTCAAATGGCAACTCCCTAAGCGGAAAAATCTTAATCGCCTAAATGTTACGTCATCTTCAACTTATGAACCCTCAGGATCTGAAAATAGTACTTCTTTCAGTGAATCAGAAGATAATGGCCCTAAGTATACTAGACCCAATACCAGATTCCAGAAAAAATATCCTGAAATGTTTACAAAAAAAATCAACAAAAAACAGAGTGATCGTCTGAAGGTAATAAATTTATCTGATCTTACTTTAACTGAAACCCAGGTAAAAATACTTGAAAAGGGCTTGACATTCTCTCCTTCTGCCTATTTAGACCCATTCACAGTGGTGAAGGATCTACATTTATTCTCGAGAAAAATCACTCTGCAGAAACTTCACCATAAGCCTGAGCTGGATTCCCTCTTTCCTACGGAAATTGAGAAAAAAGCTCTAAAAGACCTGGAAGATTTAGAAGCGGAAAGTGAATCAGACATCAGAGGTAGGTTCCCTATGCACCTACTTGAAACCAGCAAAACCTTTCCTCCATTATCCACGGTCTCTGCAGTGGATGTGTTTACTAAAGTTGTTACTGGTGAAATTCTAAATCTCCCACGGTGCCCCAGAGATAGATTTAATTTTAGTCGTGATGAAAAACTGGCCCTTGAACAACTGAAAAGACTGCCCAATGTTCTAATTAAACCTGCGGATAAGGGTGGCAATGTGGTTATCTGGCCTGAACAATGTTATGAGAAACAGGCCCATAAAATTCTCAATTACCCGGGCTGTTATCAGAAACTTACATTTAACCCCCTCTCCCAATTTCAGGCTCAACTCCTCTCTATCCTTGAAAAGGCGCAGGAAGCTAATATTATTCCCAAAAAAGTGGTAGATCTCATAAGAAAAACTCGACCCCGACTTCCAGCCTTTTACCTACTACCAAAGGTACATAAGGATCAGATTGATCCGCCTGGCAGACCGATTATTTCGGGCAATGGAAGCCTCTGTGAATCTATATGCACCATTATTGACTTTTTCTTACAACCCTTGGTACATACATTACCATCTTTTATTAAAGATACCACCGAAGCCCTAAAAAGGATTGATTTAATACAATTAGAAAAAGAAGCTGTAATGGTAACAGCGGATGTGGAGGCTCTCTATTCCTCCATTAAGCATGAAGATGGACTGAGGGCAGTTTCCCTCTTTCTACATGAGAGCAATCTAGATCCGGCCACGGTCAATTTGATATTGGTTCTATTGAAATTTGTTCTGGAACACAATGTGTTCATCTTTAATCGGCAGATTTATTTACAGAGACAGGGCACGGCCATGGGGGCATCATGTGCCCCCTCCTATGCAAATTTGTTTCTGGGGGCCTGGGAGCGGAGTATCTTCCATGATGATGTCATCGATGACATCCACCTCGTACAGGGGTGGATGAGATACATCGATGACATCTGGTTCATTTGGGAGGGTACTAAAGAACAACTAGGCAAACTTATGGAACAACTAAATTACAATGATCTTAACATCAGACTCACTTTCCAACAGGGAAGGGAGGTCAATTTTTTAGACATCCATATTCAAACTACCTCTGATGGTCACCTTATGACGGATGTCTTTAGGAAAGAAACTGCGACCAACACATTATTGCATAGCTCTTCTGCTCATCCCCCGTCCACCATCCGGGATATCCCGATGGGACAATTTTTAAGACTCAGGAGGATATGCTCCAATCAGGATTCTTTTTTGGAACAGTCACATGACCTTACTAGGCGATTTCAAAACCGTGGTTATAGCAAAAGGCACATAATGACTGGTTTCAGAAAAGCACAAAACTCGAATAGAGAGCAATTGCTCTATGGAAACAAAAGGAACAAGGAGAATAACCATCATATGGTCAGATTTATATCTGACTACAACATGCAATGGCCTGAACTTAGGGCAATCCTAAATAAACATTGGAACATACTCCTCACGGATCCAGTACTACGGAAAATCTTGCCTGAAAAACCGGCCCTTGTTGCCAGAAGATCCAAAAGTCTTAAGGATTCTCTGGTACATAGTTATTACGAAAAAAGTCCATTAAGACTGACGCCTGTTGGTAAGAAATGGGGATTCTTTAAATGTGGCCAATGTAAAGCCTGTAAAAATCTGGTCTCCAGTAATGATTTCTGCAACTTTGATAACAGCAGAATATATGAAATTCGTAAAGCCCTGTCATGTAACTCCAAAGGAGTTATCTATCATGCACAATGCCCTTGTAAAAAAATCTATATTGGGTTAACTACGCGGGAATTAAGGGTCAGGACCAGGGAACATATACTTGACATTGAAAAATCCCTTCATGCTGAGGAGGTATCTAACCTTAGAACCCTCCCTAAACACTTTAAATTGTGCCACAATAGTGACCCCAAAGGCTTGATAATCAAGGGCATTGATCAAGTTGACATGGGCGTAAGGGGCGGTAATCTGGGCTTGGCCCTATCTAAATTGGAGAGTAAATGGATATTCCGTTTAGGTACTGTCTCCCCGCAAGGATTAAATGAACAATTTGGTTTTTCTGCTTTTTTATAACCATTTCTGCTCTCTACTGGATTCGTTCTTCCTACCATCACCCCTACTCTCTCATGGCCTCTGTGATTCTTCTCTGTGCCTGCTCACCACCCTCAATTTCATCTTTGTCTCTTATCCTTCTTTCATTATTTTCATTCTTCTGTTCTTTTGCCCTTTTATCTGTCTAGTTTTTGGTTTTATGTGTTTTTAATTTCTACATCTTGGCATCCACCTAGCTCTTACCTTGGTTCCTGAGTGTGTCGCGGTGGACGGACTGCATTCTTCTTCTGGTTGTTCGTTGGACGTGGGCTGGTTCCTTTTGGCCCTTCTCTTGTTCTTCATGATGACGGACTACGGAGGAATAACAGAAGATTTACATTTCTGGGAAACACACATGATTATATTCATGGCTTTGGAATATATGGGACTTGTCTGATGTTTTCATATTTTCAGGGATGGTATTTTTTTGCATTCCATTATATATTTTTGTGTATATTTATCTATTTTTTATATTACCATTGTTGCATCTTTGTTTATTTTGTCTCCCCATTTCTATGTTGTCTCACTATCATTGGTTCACCATCATCTTTTCACTTTAGTCTTTTTTACTTCCATCTCCCTTTCCCTCCTTCTTATTTCATTTTTCTGGCCCTCACATCTCTTTTTTTTTTTTTTTTTTTTTTTCACTTTTTTATATTCTTATTTCTTATACTCTTCACACCCACACTCATCTTTTCTTCCCCCTTTTCTCACCATACACTTTTCATTTACTTCCTTCACCTTTTTCACTTTCACATACCAGCATCACTCCCTTCTGCACTTACCACTTTTAGTTTCTTTTATTTTTCTTGTTTTCTTTCATTCATTTTCATTTTCATCTTTTCTTTTCCTTCTCCTTTTTCCTTTCATTTTGTCCTTTCTTCTGTCCTTTCTGTCATCAGATTTGTCCCCGTCATCCTCCTTTCCATCGCTTTCCCCTGTTGTTTTATATATTCTTTCTCCCTTTTGTCCGTACCCTGTATCTGGGTCTCCGCCCCTCTCTTACATCGCCGCATTCACTTGGGTATTTCCCTTTTAGTATACATGGGTACCGCCCCCTATCAACACCGCTTTCTCCGTATGGGGATTTTCTCTTGGAGTGTGCGCATGCGCCTGTACGGACCCGCGGACTTCCTGTCATGCGCACTGGACACGCCATGCGGTTCACCGCGTGCGTGTCAAGCGCTTGCAAACAGGAAGTCCATTTAACACGGCGGTCTTCCCTGTACATGTACGCATGCGCCGAACCCCTCCAACACTCACCTCTATTACTGACAGCTGGCTGAGATGTATTTAAAACCAGACAGGATTCATACACACACACGCCCCCTCAGAAGAAGCACTCGCGAAACGGCGTCGTCGGAGTGGTTCCCTACAAGCTCTTTTTTCTGGCAAGTAATATATCCTTATTCTTGGACTTCCTTTATACACTCTATATATATTTGTATTTCTATATGTGCAACATTTATTTTTTTATGTATGAGCATTCTCTATATGCATTAGCATCTTACACTTACCAAGTATGAATATCCTTTATATGCACTAGCACTTTATATTATTAAGGATTTATTACCAATACTATTTTTCAGTATTTATGCCCTTGTTGGGTATGAATATCCTCTAGTTGCACTAGCATTCTATATATTTAAGGATCCATTATTAATGTGATTTTGAACCTATGTATTCGCATTTCCTATGATTGCTATTTGTAAGGAGATATACTTCTACCTAAACATCGGACTCATTATTAGCATTAATTGGTTCAGTGAGCTATTGTGTAGGGAACTCAAGGGTTCCTGCTTTTTTTAACATTTTTTTATTGTTTGTCTACTTTTTATATGTATACCTCAATAAAATTATATTTTTAATTATGAGTTTTTTGCTTTCCGGTTATAGCTGCACTTATTTGCGGCAGTTTTTGTGTCTTTAGTGTATCTTTGGGAAAGTATATCGGGACCGTTGTGGTTTATACTAATTATTTTGCTGTTTTTGGACAGATGGTCTTTTGCACTGAAAATGGATCTTAAAGCCAGGGAGTCAGCCTGGAGATCCAAAGCTGTCAATATTTTTAAGCAGGGCCCTTCGGGCATTTTTCAGGAGACAACAACAGAACATAATGACCTTATGCTACAATATAAGTTGGAAGTTCAAAGGAAATTGAGGGTTTGGTGGAATAAGACGACTTTGGAGAGGTATTGTGAGCAAACGATTGTCCCTAGAGGTTTACGGGTGCAAGTGTACCCTTCCTTCGATTTAGAGGATGTTGAACTCATTACTAGATGGAAAAATGCAGCTACTACTTGTTCTATTGAATTTTTAAAAATACTTATAGACAAAAATTCTATGTCACTTAATCTTATTGACAAGAAAATTGAAGAGCTTCACAAGAGCCTACAAAAAGTCCTAAATCCAGAGAGACTGGAAACATATTTTAGAGCTATTGAGCATGATATGGACCAATGGGAAAATGATATTAGTAAAATCAAACTTAAGAAATATACCCGGGATGTACATGATTATGAGAATAATAAAATCTTCAAATGGCAACTCCCTAAGCGGAAAAATCTTAATCGCCTAAATGTTACGTCATCTTCAACTTATGAACCCTCAGGATCTGAAAATAGTACTTCTTTCAGTGAATCAGAAGATAATGGCCCTAAGTATACTAGACCCAATACCAGATTCCAGAAAAAATATCCTGAAATGTTTACAAAAAAAATCAACAAAAAACAGAGTGATCGTCTGAAGGTAATAAATTTATCTGATCTTACTTTAACTGAAACCCAGGTAAAAATACTTGAAAAGGGCTTGACATTCTCTCCTTCTGCCTATTTAGACCCATTCACAGTGGTGAAGGATCTACATTTATTCTCGAGAAAAATCACTCTGCAGAAACTTCACCATAAGCCTGAGCTGGATTCCCTCTTTCCTACGGAAATTGAGAAAAAAGCTCTAAAAGACCTGGAGGATTTAGAAGCGGAAAGTGAATCAGACATCAGAGGTAGGTTCCCTATGCACCTACTTCAAACCAGCAAAACCTTTCCTCCATTATCCACGGTCTCTGCAGTGGATGTGTTTACTAAAGTTGTTACTGGTGAAATTCTAAATCTCCCACGGTGCCCCAGAGATAGATTTAATTTTAGTCGTGATGAAAAACTGGCCCTTGAACAACTGAAAAGACTGCCCAATGTTCTAATTAAACCTGCGGATAAGGGTGGCAATGTGGTTATCTGGCCTGAACAATGTTATGAGAAACAGGCCCATAAAATTCTCAATTACCCGGGCTGTTATCAGAAACTTACATTTAACCCCCTCTCCCAATTTCAGGCTCAACTCCTCTCTATCCTTGAAAAGGCGCAGGAAGCTAATATTATTCCCAAAAAAGTGGTAGATCTCATAAGAAAAACTCGACCCCGACTTCCAGCCTTTTACCTACTACCAAAGGTACATAAGGATCAGATTGATCCGCCTGACAGACCGATTATTTCGGGCAATGGAAGCCTCTGTGAATCTATATGCACCATTATTGACTTTTTCTTACAACCCTTGGTACATACATTACCATCTTTTATTAAAGATACCACCGAAGCCCTAAAAAGGATTGATTTAATACAATTAGAAAAAGAAGCTGTAATGGTAACAGCGGATGTGGAGGCTCTCTATTCCTCCATTAAGCATGAAGATGGACTGAGGGCAGTTTCCCTCTTTCTACATGAGAGCAATCTAGATCCGGCCACGGTCAATTTGATATTGGTTCTATTGAAATTTGTTCTGGAACACAATGTGTTCATCTTTAATCGGCAGATTTATTTACAGAGACAGGGCACGGCCATGGGGGCATCATGTGCCCCCTCCTATGCAAATTTGTTTCTGGGGGCCTGGGAGCGGAGTATCTTCCATGATGATGTCATCGATGACATCCACCTCGTACAGGGGTGGATGAGATACATCGATGACATCTGGTTCATTTGGGAGGGTACTAAAGAACAACTAGGCAAACTTATGGAACAACTAAATTACAATGATCTTAACATCAGACTCACTTTCCAACAGGGAAGGGAGGTCAATTTTTTAGACATCCATATTCAAACTACCTCTGATGGTCACCTTATGACGGATGTCTTTAGGAAAGAAACTGCGACCAACACATTATTGCATAGCTCTTCTGCTCATCCCCCGTCCACCATCCGGGGTATCCCGATGGGACAATTTTTAAGACTCAGGAGGATATGCTCCAATCAGGATTCTTTTTTGGAACAGTCACATGACCTTACTAGGCGATTTCAAAACCGTGGTTATAGCAAAAGGCACATAATGACTGGTTTCAGAAAAGCACAAAACTCGAATAGAGAGCAATTGCTCTATGGAAACAAAAGGAACAAGGAGAATAACCATCATATGGTCAGATTTATATCTGACTACAACATGCAATGGCCTGAACTTAGGGCAATCCTAAATAAACATTGGAACATACTCCTCACGGATCCAGTACTACGGAAAATCTTGCCTGAAAAACCGGCCCTTGTTGCCAGAAGATCCAAAAGTCTTAAGGATTCTCTGGTACATAGTTATTACGAAAAAAGTCCATTAAGACTGACGCCTGTTGGTAAGAAATGGGGATTCTTTAAATGTGGCCAATGTAAAGCCTGTAAAAATCTGGTCTCCAGTAATGATTTCTGCAACTTTGATAACAGCAGAATATATGAAATTCGTAAAGCCCTGTCATGTAACTCCAAAGGAGTTATCTATCATGCACAATGCCCTTGTAAAAAAATCTATATTGGGTTAACTACGCGGGAATTAAGGGTCAGGACCAGGGAACATATACTTGACATTGAAAAATCCCTTCATGCTGAGGAGGTATCTAACCTTAGAACCCTCCCTAAACACTTTAAATTGTGCCACAATAGTGACCCCAAAGGCTTGATAATCAAGGGCATTGATCAAGTTGACATGGGCGTAAGGGGCGGTAATCTGGGCTTGGCCCTATCTAAATTGGAGAGTAAATGGATATTCCGTTTAGGTACTGTCTCCCCGCAAGGATTAAATGAACAATTTGGTTTTTCTGCTTTTTTATAACCATTTCTGCTCTCTACTGGATTTGTTCTTCCTACCATCACCCCTACTCTCTCATGGCCTCTGTGATTCTTCTCTGTGCCTGCTCACCACCCTCAATTTCATCTTTGTCTCTTATCCTTCTTTCATTATTTTCATTCTTCTGTTCTTTTGCCCTTTTATCTGTCTAGTTTTTGGTTTTATGTGTTTTTAATTTCTACATCTTGGCATCCACCTAGCTCTTACCTTGGTTCCTGAGTGTGTCGCGGTGGACGGACTGCATTCTTCTTCTGGTTGTTCGTTGGACGTGGGCTGGTTCCTTTTGGCCCTTCTCTTGTTCTTCATGATGACGGACTACGGAGGAATAACAGAAGATTTACATTTCTGGGAAACACACATGATTATATTCATGGCTTTGGAATATATGGGACTTGTCTGATGTTTTCATATTTTCAGGGATGGTATTTTTTTGCATTCCATTATATATTTTTGTGTATATTTATCTATTTTTATATTACCATTGTTGCATCTTTGTTTATTTTGTCTCCCCATTTCTATGTTGTCTCACTATCATTGGTTCACCATCATCTTTTCACTTTAGTCTTTTTTACTTCCATCTCCCTTTCCCTCCTTCTTATTTCATTTTTCTGGCCCTCACATCTCTTTTTTTTTTTTTTTTTTTTTTCACTTTTTTATATTCTTATTTCTTATACTCTTCACACCCACACTCATCTTTTCTTCCCCCTTTTCTCACCATACACTTTTCATTTACTTCCTTCACCTTTTTCACTTTCACATACCAGCATCACTCCCTTCTGCACTTACCACTTTTAGTTTCTTTTATTTTTCTTGTTTTCTTTCATTCATTTTCATTTTCATCTTTTCTTTTCCTTCTCCTTTTTCCTTTCATTTTGTCCTTTCTTCTGTCCTTTCTGTCATCAGATTTGTCCCCGTCATCCTCCTTTCCATCGCTTTCCCCTGTTGTTTTATATATTCTTTCTCCCTTTTGTCCGTACCCTGTATCTGGGTCTCCGCCCCTCTCTTACATCGCCGCATTCACTTGGGTATTTCCCTTTTAGTATACATGGGTACCGCCCCCTATCAACACCGCTTTCTCCGTATGGGGATTTTCTCTTGGAGTGTGCGCATGCGCCTGTACGGACCCGCGGACTTCCTGTCATGCGCACTAGACACGCCATGCGGTTCACCGCGTGCGTGTCAAGCGCTTGCAAACAGGAAGTCCATTTAACACGGCGGTCTTCCCTGTACATGTACGCATGCGCCGAACCCCTCCAACACTCACCTCTATTACTGACAGCTGGCTGAGATGTATTTAAAACCAGACAGGATTCATACACACACACGCCCCCTCAGAAGAAGCACTCGCGAAACGGCGTCGTCGGGGTGGTTCCCTACAAGCTCTTTTTTCTGGCAAGTAATATATCCTTATTCTTGGACTTCCTTTATACACTCTATATATATTTGTATTTCTATATGTGCAACATTTATTTTTTTATGTATGAGCATTCTCTATATGCATTAGCATCTTACACTTACCAAGTATGAATATCCTTTATATGCACTAGCACTTTATATTATTAAGGATTTATTACCAATACTATTTTTCAGTATTTATGCCCTTGTTGGGTATGAATATCCTCTAGTTGCACTAGCATTCTATATATTTAAGGATCCATTATTAATGTGATTTTGAACCTATGTATTCGCATTTCCTATGATTGCTATTTGTAAGGAGATATACTCCTACCTAAACATCGGACTCATTATTAGCATTAATTGGTTCAGTGAGCTATTGTGTAGGGAACTCAAGGGTTCCTGCTTTTTTTAACATTTTTTTATTGTTTGTCTACTTTTTATATGTATACCTCAATAAAATTATATTTTTAATTATGAGTTTTTTGCTTTCCGGTTATAGCTGCACTTATTTGCGGCAGTTTTTGTGTCTTTAGCATTTCTGAATCTCGCCTACTGTTGAAACCTTTAAAAGGAAGCTGAGAACCCACCATTTGCGATATGCGTACAACTTGCAGTAACCCTCGCTCCACCATACTGCTGCAAGACCAGCTCTATGCTCACCTACTGTATCCTCACCCATGCCTTGTAGACTGAGCCCTCGCGGGCAGGGTCCTCTCCTCTCCTTTACCAGTCGCTGTCACATTTTTGTTCAAGATTATTGTAATTGTTTTTGCGATGTATACTCCTTTTTCACATGTAAAGTGCCATAGAATAAATGGCGATAAAGTAACAATAATAATAATGTGATCCAGATTCACATCTACTGAGACTGGACCATGTGGAACACAGGGTGGTGGTGGTGGTGGCAAACTGACTGGAAACTTTATCTGATATTCAACCAACAACCTTTTCACACTGCACTGGCTTCAATAGTGGTGTTCCGCGGCCCCCTAGAAATTGGGACAGGAAGGTAGCTCTACATGACGTGGGTGTTTGTTATTCTCCCTCAGCAGGCACAGTTTTATCTCGCCCACGGCATCTGTGTGCACTATTACCATCACGTCCACTTCCCCGTCCCTTGACACACACCTTGCCAATTTTAAATGGAGTTTAAGATTGATCATGTTGCTAAAAATATATGTATTATTACCGCAGTAATATAGGATCACGTCTGATGAGATAACCACAGTTTTAGGCAGTGCCCTGGGAATCAGAGATGCTTCAAGCCCCAGGGGTCTTCCCCATGCTGTTCACAATGTCACACACCACATGGCCAGATAAGGTTGTAAAATGTTAAAATGACATTTCCCGGTGAGTGCATTTGTCTTGGTTGAAAGCAATGCAAAAGTGCAAAAACGCATCAAATACGCTACGTGTGAACATAGCCCAAGGTGTGGAGAAGCATTTTTGTTTTTGTATATTTATTTTGCCTTATATACAAGTCATTAACCTGGAAAGGATGTTCCTTAACATATTTCCCAGGAAAATCCATTTTGATTTTGTTTTTGTATGTTTTATTGTGAGTCCTTAAAAGTGATGTAATACCTCTGACAACATTGTTGACAGCAGTGACCTGGGAGTCAGAAATGCTTCCAGGGGTCTTACCCATGCTGTTCCCATGCCATTTGAGCACTGTTCCCATCGATTTAGGCAATTTTTAGGTCCTCTGCAGACCACCGGGGGGGCCAATAGAAAAATACTTGAGTTTCCCATAGACTTACATTGTGCTTGTTATTTGGTCTGAGCACTCGAGCATTCCAATTTGCTCGACTCGAACAACGAGTACCTGAGCATTTTAGTGCTCGCTCACTCATTATTATAAATCACATTATTATTATTTCATTCAGTGTCTGAAATGTAGAATCAGTCAATTACTATGAAAAAGACACTGAAAATGGCAAACCTCCAACTCACAAAGAATCATCCTTCAGCACTCAGGAGAGGAAAACCCCCTGCGGAGGAAACCGCTGGGGAACCATGGCTGCAGGACTGCTTTTCCCTTGGGCTTAGAAGGTTAATGCCAACACGTAACAGTAAATTGTATCATATTTGATAGTGAGATATTATATACATCCACTATAGATATGATATCAGTGACATCACATAGTCACACAGGTTACACATTACATCAACAGAAAACAGACAGTAATGGAGAAGGTCAAAGCAGGTGCCCTGTGTGAGCACCATATGGATAAGTCTGATGCGACCTCTCCAGGCCATGCACATAAAGGTGAAGGTGGCTAGTACTGGACGTGAGGGAGATCTGGCTGCAACATCTATCACCCCATTGATCGGTAGGTATTGGCTGATATGGCTGGCTGGGCGGTATGGCCGATCTGACTGGCTAGGCGATATGGCTGATCTGGCTGGCTAGGCAGTATGGCCGATCTGGCTTTCTAGGCAGTATGGCCGATCTGGCTGGCTAGGCAGTATGGCTGATCTGGCTGGATTTGTCCTGTGAATCATATGTGACGGCACATCTAGGTCCTCCATGCCCCGTTTTTACTATGTCTAAAGCCGTTGCAAACTGACATAAATAGCTGACCACTGTAGTGTCTCTCCAGAGCTTGATTGTCTCTGGATATACAATGCATTGTGAAAGTATTTGGCCCCCTTGAACTTTTAGAGGGACGGCCGGGTCTTGGTAGATTTGCAGTGGTCTGATACTCCTTCCATATCAATATGATCACTTGCACAGTGCTCCTTGAGATGTTTAAAACTTGGGAAATCTTTTTGTATCCAAATCCGGCTTTAAACTTTGCCACAAAAGTATCTCGGACCTGCCTGGTGTGTTCCTTGGTCTTCATGATGCTCTCTGCATTTGAAACAGAACCCTGAGACTATCACATAGCAGGTGCATTTACACTGCGTGCAGAATTATTAGGCAAGTTGTATTTTAGAGGATTATTTTCATTATTGATCAACAATTATGTTCTCAATCAACCCAAAAGACTCATAAATATCCAAGCTTAATATTTTTGGAAGTTGGAGTGTTTTTTTTTTAGACTTGGCTATCTTAGGAGGATATCTGTTTGTGCAGGTAACTATTACTGTGCAGAATTATTAGGCAACTTAATAAAAACCAAATATAATCCCATCTCACTTGTTTATTTTCACCAGGTAAACCAATATCAGTGCACAAAATTTAGAAATAAACATTTCTGACATGCAAAAACAAAAAACAAAAAAATTAGTGATCAGTATAGCCACCTTTCTTTATGATGACACTCAACAGTCTTCCATCAATAGATTGTCAGTTGCTTGATCTGTTTTCGATCAACATTGCGTGCAGCAGCCACCACAGTCTCCCAGACACTGTTCCGAGAGGTGTACTGTTTTCCCTCCCTGTAGATCTCACATTTTATGATGGACCACAGGCTCTCTATGGGGTTCAGATCAGGTGAACAAGGGGACCATGTCATTATTTTTTCTTCTTTTAGACCTTTACTGGCCAGCCACGCTGTGGAGTAGTTGGATGCATGTGATGGAGCATTGTCCTGCATGAAAATCATGTTTTTCTTGAACGATACTGACTTCTTCCTGTACCACTGCTTGAAGAAGTTGTGTTCCAGAAACTGGCAGTAGGTCTGGGAGTTGAGCTTCACTCCATCCTCAACCCGAAAAGGTCCCACAAGTTCATCTTTGATGATACCAGCCCATACCAGTACCCCACCTCCACCTTGCTGGTGTCAGAGTCGGAGTGGAGCTCTCTGCCCTTTATTGTTCCAGCCTCTGGCCAATCCATCTGGCCCATCAAGAGTCACTCTCATTTCATCAGTCCATAAAACCTTTGAAAAATCAGTCTTAAGATATTTCTTGGCCCATTCTTGACGTTTTATGTTATGTTTCTTGTTCAAAGGTGGTCGTTTTTCAGCCTTCCTTACCTTGGCCATGTCCCTGAGTATCGCACACCTTGTGCTTTTTGATACTCCAGTAACGTTGCAGCTCTGATATATGGCAAAACTGGTGGCGAATGGCATCTTGGCAGCTTCACGCTTGATTTTCCTCAATTCATGGGCAGTTATTTTGCGCCTTTTTTGGCCAACACGCTTCTTGCAACCCTGTTGGCTATTTGCTATGAAACGCTTGATTGTTCGGTGATCACGCTTCAAAAGTTTGGAAATTTCAAGACTGCTGCATCCCTCTGCAAAACATCTCACAATTTTGGACTTTTCAGAGCCTGTCAAATCTCTCTTCTAACCCATTTTGCCAAAGGAAAGGAAGTTGCCTAATAATTAAGCACACCTTATATAGGGTGTTGATGTCATTAGACAACAGCCCTCCTCATTACAGAGATGCACATCACCAGATTTACTTAATTGGTAGTTGGCTCTCAAGCCTATGCAGCTTGGAGTAGGACAACATGTATAAAAAGTATCATGTGATCAAAATACGCATTTGCCTAATAATTCTGCACGCGGTGTATATATACAGCAGTGACTCTATATACATCCTTAACAGGATATATGGTTTAGTTGGCAATTCAATAGAGATTTTACTCAATTAATAATAGTTACTTTTTATTCACATTTCCTTTTATTCCCCTTTCCCCTTTCCCTTCTTCTTCACTGAGTATTGAATTGGTGGTGTCCACCTTTGTGAATATTGTCCTACTAAATCGGACTGTATTTATTATGATCTGGCTGGCTAGGCAGGCAGTATGGCTGATCTGTCTGGCTAGGCAGTATGGCTGATCTGGCTAACTAGGCAGTATGGATGATCTGTCTGGCTAGGCGTTATGGCTGATCTGTCTGGCTTTGCAGTATGGCTGATTTGGCTGGCTAGGCAGTATGGCCGATCTGGCTGGCTAGGCAGTATGGCTCATCTGGCTGGCTAGGCAGTATGGCTGTTCTGGCTGGCTAGGCAGTATGGCTGCTCTGGCTGGCTATGCAATATGGCTGATTTGGCTGGCTAGGCAGATGTCCACTTCCTTCCTTATGGATTGTGGAGTGATGAAGCTCCATGTCTCCAGTCACATCAAATATGACATCTCCTACGGGCATCTGCCTTTTAGTTCCGGAATCTTCTCTTATATCATAAATGTGTGTGTTTATGGTATCAGTAGTTGCCATAGTTACAGTATCATAGTTGTATATTACTGAAGCTTCACTGGCTAGAAAGTCCCTCTCAGCGTTCCAAAGTATTAACCTTGAATGACTAACATTATGCCTTTCTACAGAAGCCTGTAAAATAAACTTGTCTCTAGGCAGGACCATTATCATTAAGACATTTTGAAGATGCCCTTACCAAAGTCTTATTAGTGAGCGCTTCTACAGATTTGAGGTGTATCTTGCACATTAGTGTACCTAAGCCTTATTAGATAAATAAATGCATAATATGAACACATAAGTGCACCATTTTGTACAATCAATTAAACTGAGAGGCCTCATGTAGCAGCTCCTCATTATCTCTGGAATCTGTCTATACAGTCAGGAGGATATGGTGAGAGGGACATGTGTAATGAGAAATTGCCTTGGTCAGATGGTGCTCACTGGGATGCCACTGGTAGCGAGTAGACTGTCTTAGGTGAGGTTCATTAGGAACAAGGTTTCACTGTTTTTTTTAACTCTTTAGCGATCTACAATGTATATTTTCATCATAGATCATTAAGGAAAATATGAAGCTGGCGCAGGAGTAGAGCCTGCTTTATATCAGGTAGATGCCGGCCGGAATGGTGTGTTACTTTGGCAGCCAGGTGCCAGCTGAAGGCCCCCATAACTGCCATTGCAGGCTTTCTGTGTAGCCTTAAACCTACAACGTATTATGAAGGAACAATTGATACCAGCTATAATCGGATTGTGTTTCTTCAGCCAGGGAAGGCCCAAGACGATGGGCGTAGGCAGACCCTCCAAGACGTAGCACGACAGGAACTCTCTATGTAGAGTCCCTATATGCAAGTTCACATTACAGTATGTACAACTTGGGTCAAATTCATTTGGCCAAAGGGAGCGGAATCAATGGCAAAAATAGGAATGGATCTCGCTAGTGCCCTACAAATAAGACCATGGGTCTGAGCAAAGCGATCACCCACCAAACTGACTCTAGCTCCACTCTCCACCAAAACCGGAATAGTCTCAGTTTTCCCACCCACCTGTCAGCAGAAATGGAAAAAGAAGACGTATTAAGGGAGGAAATGTACACACCCTTCGCGTCTCCCTCCACATGACCAGGAGGACGTGGCTCATGCGATGCAATAGCAAGCTTGGCACGAGATGGACATGCATTGATGTAATGATCCATAACACCAAAGTAAAACATGCCCCCTTCCCGCGGTGAACCGCAGGCAACCTAGTGTGAATGGAGGCACCCCCCAACTGTATGAATTCCTCCAACAGAAGCTGCATGACCTCCTCCCTAGGAACCACAACAGGGTGCAGAATTGGTGTAGATCTCTCCCTGAGGCGTCTATCCACCCTAATAGCAAGGGCCATGATGGCCTACAATGACCTTGAAGTAGCGTATTGGGCCAGAGAATGATGCAGCCTAACTGACAGGCCCTCACAAAAATGACTCCTAAGGGCTGGATCATTCAACTGAGTGTCATTGGCCCACCTTCCGAACTCCAAGCAGTACTACTTAGCCGGCCAAGCCCCTTGCTTGATTTTGACCCAGGGAGACACCATCAGGATCACCATATACCAGGGCCAAAGCAGCAAAAATATCATCCACCGACCGCAAAAATGGAGAGACGGTCGGTAGAGAGAAGGCCCAGGACTGAGGATCACTCCCAAGAAGGGAGACCACAAAGAGATCAGTGTTATTGAGCACCTTGACGCACCTTGCCAGGTCATTTTTTCACCAGAATGAATGCTGTGAAAAAGAAAAAAACTACAGCAGAATTGCATTTTTTTTACACTTTCATTGTACTTGACATTTGTTTCCTGTTGTAATACATTGCATTGTAAAATGAGTGATGTAATTCAAAACTACAACTTGTCCCACTAAAAAAGAAATCCTCATATATAGACAGAAAAAATAAAAAAGATATGTCTCTTGGAAGAAGGGATTAAAAAAATCAAAACTTCCTTGGTATTTAATTGGTTAGTTATGTGTTAATGCTGCTGGTAACACAGGTTAAGGCCTCATTCAGATGTCCAATTTTTCCATATATGAGGAAAACAAACTGATTTTTTGGATTACACTCTCCAGTCTGTGACAATCGATGTCATATGAGTGCGGTCCAATTTTTCCATGAACCCAGACTTGTAGTGCCTATTTTGATTCAACCCATGGATTAAAATTGAATATGTCTATGCGATTTTCTGCAAACCACATGGTCCACAAAAAATCACAGATATGTGAATGGCCCTTTAGACTATCACATGTACAAATGCGATCAGTGAAAATCACGGCTAGCACTTGTATGTGAAAATTGGATATCTCAATGATCCCTTAGGCTTCTGGTAACATGACTGGTTCAGAGGGAAGCATGGCATTGACTTGTAGGTTGCGTGCTGTGTAGTTTATCCCAGGTAGGTGATATCGTCCCACTTCCATTAGAGTACTATTGCCATCCTACAGTGGAGCAAAGTGGCTTATTGTAATGAGTGAACAGTGCATCTTTTAGATTAGCCAACTATAAGCATGCAGAGACAGGTTTGTGAGCGTGAGCGACTAATACATGGTAGCTGAATGAGCAGAACACAGAGTTGCATAAAATTGCTAAACATGCTATAGCAAAGCACTGCTGTCAAGTGACGTATCCACTGGCTGAGGTGAGCACAGGTAGAATATCTGATGAGCAGCGTGTTATTAGGCAATATCAGGTGTCTCAAGTGCAATCTCATTGTTATCGTATGTACTATCTGTTTACCTCTGTTCGAGCTGCTGCAACTGTTTGCAACTATCAGGCTATGTGCCCACGATGCAGAAATGAAGCAGAAAATTTCTGCAGCATTTCTGCATCTCCCTGGCAGAAAAAACGCATGCAGATTGTGCATGCGTTTTTCCTGCAGAATACATGCGGAATACATGCGGATTCACATGCGTACCCACATGCGTTAACGCATGTGTTTCCGCATGCGGACTGACAAGCACTTTCCAAGCGATAGCATCACTTGGAAAGTGCTTGACAACTAGGTCACACTATATAAATCCATGCAAAAGGCATGGATTGATATAGTATGACCGTAAAAATAAAAAAATAAAGCTATACTTACCCCCGATTCCCCGCCGCGTGTGCTGTCGCGCTCGTCCTGGCTTCTTCCGGGTTGCCGGCATCTCGCGAGACAGCCTGCGGTCACATGACCGCAACGTCATCTCAGGTCCTGGAAGGAGAAGCGCTGCCGGCAAGCAGAGAGAAGCCGCCGGACAGGTGAATATAACTTTATTTATTATTTTATTCTTTTTTTTACAGGTACAATGGTACCCAGGTCTGGATGAGAGTCTTCTCTCCTCCAGAACTGGGTACCATCCACACATAGAGACGCACATAGAGACGCATATAATCCCCTTGTACAAATGTACAGACACAGATTCTATGCGTCTCAATGCAAGTCAATGGCGGCGCTTCCGCAAAATTGATGGACATGCTGCGGATTTATTTGCGCTGCAGAAACGCTGCGGAAAAATCCGCAGCATGTGCATTGACATTGCGGAATGCCATTGGGGACCATGGGGTGCGGATTACCATGTGTTTTTGAGGCGTTTCCACTGCGGAAATTCCGCAGCATAAACGCATGAAAAACGCATCGTGTGCACGCAGCCTCAGGCATGTTGCTTCTTGAAAGACTCTGTAACCATCAGGCTTGTTGCCTCTTTACGAGCAAAGTTGTTCCTGAGCTGTCTGTTGCGTCTGTTCACATTTTTTCCTCCATTTCCAATTGCTGACATCCCTCTACCACTGAGAGGCACAACATCCTAAATCCCTTAGTGGGACACATCATTTACAATTTTTCTGCACCTACCTGCGTTAACTTTCTCCACTTTATATAAACTTAAAGAAAAACAAGAGGAAATTACTAATCATTCATAGTAAGTATTCATGACAGTAGAGATGACAGTTGTTCCTAGACAAGCATAAGAGGTTTAGATAAAGCCATTGGATACATTGGTGACTCTATTTTGTTGTGTTTTGGCAGGTACATATAAAATGCCCAAAGAAAATGGTATTGTCCGTGTAGGCTCACTTGTCATTCAGCAGCTCTTGTAAGAAGCTAGCATTCTTCTTTGCCATTCACCATTACATTGTAGTCTTCATAGCAGTTATAACCAGTTATAAGAAATAATAACAATATTGTTAAATAGTTTTACCGACTGTTACTTGTAAAATACATAAAAAATAAGCAAATGTTGCTAAAATGGGAACTTCTAAACTGTAAATTTTCGCTAAACCATTAAATCTTATCTGAAAATACGTCAGAGCTTTCAAGTTCTCCTTACTTTACAATTCATTACAGCAAAACATGGAAAGCATCCAAAACTGCTGTTATAGAGATACGATGAATAGCAATGATAGTGCATAATTTATATATATCCACATTTCCTGCAGCAGTTCTACAGCTACCACTGAAGCCTGTAAAGCTGACCTCAGGTCCTGCTTACACAAACTCTTAGAAACCTATGAGAGAGAATAACTATAAAGTTGGTGTGAAGACACAGGGTCTTCCATGGGCTTAATACAACTCAGACAACACAGGGTGAGAGTTAACAGTGTGGCAATATTTTATTGAACCACCAAATGGACAATAAACAGATAGAACAGTCCCAGCAAAATACCCAAGATGGTGCAAAATTACACAGTCTCACCCTTTCGCTGGCCCGATTGGAATAGAGCAGCTGCAACTTTGGGACTTCCAGGGCCAACTACCTCAACCAGTGGCCCCCCACTTTTGGATTGCCCCCACAGAGAGGAGGTAGCGCCAAGCTTAAGAAACTCATTGTCCATCGAGGTACAAGGCCAGGAGACCCAAGGGTCCCACCCTGGCTTCTTCTACAGTTTCCATGGGGCCAGATGACTGGCTGGTCCCAATCTGGCTTCTCCGAATGTCTCCATGGGTTCCAGGTAACCGGATGGTCCCACGTGGCAAGCCCAAACAACATATCCATGAGGCCAGATGACCTCATCGTCCCAACCTGGTCTTCCCAAATGTATCCATGGGTTCTCTGATGGTCAATGGAGCAGATCTGTATCCTTCCAGTCAGGGCCATATAACTTTAGGCCGGAATCATGTAGAATACAATTCTGTGTCTCTCTGGATTGAGCCATGCTACCAAGCTGATGTCCTGAAGAGTCTGTCTGATCTTTTATTCTCTTTGTAAAAGTCTGACTGCTACAGAGGCCTTGTTCCTTAAATAGTTCACTATTGTTCTTTCAAACACACATTCACACAGCAAGGATTAGGGGATGATATTATTCCACAGGTCTCAGGTCTCATTGTTTGAGCATTTAATCAATTTACATAGTTGATATAGCAAGGGGGCTCTTGTAAATCAACATCTAGCTACCTTTAGTACAATATGCAATGAGCATATTAACAAACATTATTGTTTCCAGACTAAGAGAAGTCAGCATTCAGGTTTATACATATAATAGTATGTCCTTCTTGACCAGAAACAAAAAAACACATACATTCACAAGTCAGCACAAACAAAATAGTGTATTTCTCTTGGCTTAGCAAATCTAGATGTCTGGCTGATTAAGACTAGAAGCTGTTTCGTCACAGTTGTGATGCACAACATGGGGTATTTAATGTCATTCTGTGTAGCATCACGAACCAGACGTGCTTGTTTGTGTCTTAGTGGTTCAGTAAGACATCCTATTTACGGCTCATTAAAACATCAATTTTTTGCAAACAAGTGCTACCCTTGTTTTTCTCAAATAGCACTCATAGCTATAATATTGAATGGGGCGGTTCAAATGTCCCTGACTTGTCCTGGACTTAGTGGTCAGTGTAAAATCAGGGATACATGTACAATATTTTCTGAATGTTGGATCAAAATCGGCAAAGCTTCTATAGGTCCATGAAAAAATTGGACAGCACTCGGATGCCATCCATGTGCTATCCATTTTTCACCGATTGCTGGATAGGAAAAGGTAGAGAAACTGATTATTCTTTTTAAAATATTGAGCCCAAAACTGGATCCCATATTCTAGATGTCGCCTCACCAGTGGTTTTTAAAGGGGTAGCAATAAGTTGGGATTGTGGGATTTTATCTCTCTTTTTATACATCCTAAAATCTTGTTTGCTTTTGCGGCTGCTGCTTGACATTGAGTACTGCTGCTCAGCTTACCTGTAACCTGAATACTCAAGTCCTTCTCCTGCTCTGTAGTCCCGAGTATACTCCCATTTAATGTATATGCAGTAGTGTTGAGCGAACATGCTCGACACTGCTCGGTACTCGCCCGAGCATCTTGCTACTCGGGATGTTCGGCGAGCACCGAGCATTTCCGGGTTACTCGGGCGGGAGCTCGGGTCTCCGCCCTGCATGTTTGGCGCTCTTTACAGAGCCAATGAACATGCAGGGATTGCCAGCCAGTCACTGGAATGCTGTAGCCATGTTGGTTGTGGGCATTACAGTGATTGGCTGGCCGCACAGCGTCACCTCGAGTATTTAAAACCGGGCGCCGCCATCTTGAACACAGTCACTCCGGATTAGATAGTGTAGGGACAGCGCTGCTGATTTAGGGAGAGATATAAACTGCGAAATAGTTAGTGTAGGGTCTGTAAAGGCTGCCAGAACAAACAAACAGTCCTTTTCAGGACTAATATCCATCCCAGATACCAGGCAGGCAGGCTGTATACGAGACACAGTGGTTATACCAGCAAACGCTGCATTACAGTCCTGTGTGCTCCTGTTGCTGAAATTGCTGGACTTAGCAACAGGTGTCGGGGGCCAGGAAAAATCCTTTTTTTTTCATCTAAATCCTCCTTTTTTTTCCTCCTTCACACTGTACAAACACCCGTCTTATTAACCTTTTGGTGTGCCCCCCACCCCCCCCAAAAAAAGCGTTTCTCTGATTTTTCAGACACAAATATAACTGTTGAAAATAGTCTGGTGTAGGCTAGAGAAACAGAAGTGTTGTTTTGCACTTCCACGGTTCAAACCTCTGTATTATCCATTTTGGGCCATTTGTATCTAAAAAAAAAACAGTTTGAGTGTGTCGCTCACTGTTCAGCCGTAAATCTATATATTTAAAAAGTCTGGTATACCCCAGTAAACAATAACTGTGGTTTTGCCATCCCACGGTAAAAAATCTCTATTATTCAGGTTTTGGCATATTTTCCGTAAAGAAAAACAGTAGTGTCTCCTGACTGTTGTGACACAAAAATATATCTGTTGAAAATAGTCTTGTGTAGGCCCGACATCCCAGTGTGGTTTCACAGTTCCATGGGTCAAATCGCTGTACTATTCAGTTTTGGGCCTTTGATATCTAAAAAAAAGCAGTTTGAGTGTGTCGCTCACTGTTCAGCCGCAAATATCTCTATTTAAAAAAGTATGATATACCCCAGTAAACAATAACTGTGGTTTTGCCATCCCACGGTAAAAAATCTCTATTATTCAGGTTTTGGTAGTTTTTTCCGTAAAGAAAAACAGTAGTGTCTCCTGACTGTTGTGACACAAAAATATATCTGTTGAAAATAGTCTTGTGTAGGCCCGACATCCCAGTGTGGTTTCGCAGTTCCACGGGTCAAATCGCTGTACTATCCAGTTTTGGGCCTTTGGTATCTAAAAAAAAAGCAGTTTGAGTGTGTCGCTCACTGTTCAGCCACAAATATCTCTATTTAAAAAAGTGTGGTATACCCCAGTAAACAATAACTGTGGTTTTCCTCTTCCACGGTTCTAATCTACTCTTTATTACCCTTTTTCCATTGATAGTGCAAGTGTAAGCTATTTTACTTCATTCACAATGGGCAAGGCGCGTGGCAAGGGACGTGGAAGTCGACGTTCTGGTGATGGTTCGTGCAGAGGACGGGGCCGTGGCCAAGGTGAAAATGTGCCACAACCAACAGCCACATCTTCTCGCTCCCACTTCTTGACCGAATTACTAGGGAAGCACAGAACAACACCAGTATTGAGAACTGATCAGTGTGAACAGGTTATTAATTGGATAGCAGATAATACTTCCAGTTACCTGGGCACCACCACCTCCGGTCTGTCTTCCACACGGTCAACTCTTAGTAGCCGTGAGTCTCGACCGCATACTCCTCCTCACCCTGATGCTCCTTCCTCCCACCATGCCGAGTGTCGTCAGACAGCAAGTGATCCCACACTTGGACACTCTGAAGAGCTGTTCACTGGTCCATTTCCATATTTGGGCCCCTCGCCTGATACGCTTGAAGCGGTGGAAGAGGAGATCCCATGTTGCGATGCCCAAATATTTGAACAGCCACAGCCACAGGAAGTCGACGTTGGCAATCTGTCACAAGAGGTGGACGATGACGAGACACAATTGCCAGGAAGTGAGGAGGAGGATCGTGGTGCGCAAGTGGAAGAGGAGGAGGTGGTGGATGATCTAGTAACTGACCCAACGTGGAAGGAGGACATGCAGAGTGAGGCCAGCAGCACACAGGGGGAGGGAGGCAGAGTACCCCAACAGGCAGGAAGAAGCAGTGTGGTGGCCGCAGACAAAAGGCAGGCAACCGTTGCCCGTAACACCAACACGAGGGACGTCGCCAGTACAAGCGGTAGGTCTTCCAGAGTCTGGAATTTTTTTACTCTTCTGATAACCCCAAAAAGGCCATATGTTCCACCTGCCATGCCAGCATCAGCAGGGGTGACAAAACTACCAGCCTGACCACCACCAGCATGATCAGGCACATGACAGCAAAGCACCCGACTTTTTGGGGCGAAACCCAGGGTCCACGACCAGTGTCAGCGGGTGTCACCACTGCTTCTTCCACTGTTGTGCGTGCAATAGAACCCCCTGTTGTGTGTGCAAGGCAATCCCCTGTCCATACTGCATGTAAAGATGCCCCCTCATCTCAGTCCTTCCGCAATCTTATGGCGGTGGCCGTCCCTCGGTACTCGGTCCCCAGCCGACACTATTTTGCCCCGTGTGCCATCCCCGCACTACACAAGCACGTGTCCCAAAGCATCTGCCGTGCCCTCAACAACGCAGTTACTGGGAGAGTCCACCTGACAACGGACACGTGGACAAGTGCTTGTGGCCAGGGACGGTACATCTCTCTGACGGCACACTGGGTAAAATAGTGGAAGCCGGGACCCAGTCGGACCTTGGGACCGAACACATCCTCCCCACACCGAGGATTGCGTGCCCTATGTCAGTCAGAGTTGCCCCCACAGTGTACAGCTCCTGCGCATCCTCCTCCTCCTCCTCATGTTACATAAGTTACATAGTTACATAGTTTATAAGGCCGAAAAAAGACAAGCGTCCATCCAGTTCAGCCTATTTCTTGTGCACTGCAGCTATTCCGCAGCGTTGATCCAGGGGAAGGCAAAAAAAAAAAAAAACATGCGGTATAGGCCAATTTACATCATTGAGGAAAAATTCACTTCCCGACACCAAACTGGCAGTCAGATTTAATCCCTGGATTAATTAACTAAGCATAAGATGTAATTTTATTGTTCTCAAGAAAGGCGTCCAGGCCTCTCTTGAACTCTTTAAGTGAGTTGGACATCACCACTTCCTCTCCCAGAGAGTTCCAGAGTCTCACGGCTCTGACCGTAAAAAATCCCCTTCTATGCTGGTGCAGGAACCTCCTTTCCTCCAGACGCATAGTGTGCCCCCTCGTCTTTGTCACCATCCTTGGTATAAACAGGTCATGGGAGAGATCTCTGTACTGCCCCCTGATGTATTTATACATGTTTAGGAGGTCTCCCCTAAGCCTTCTCTTTTCCAACGTAAATAGGCCTAATTTTGACAACCTCTCTGGGTATTCTAGTCCCTCCATTCCCTTTATTACCTTAGTCGCCCTCCTTTGCGCCCTCTCTAGCTCCAATATGTCTTTCCTGAGCACCGGAGCCCAGAACTGTGCACAATATTCTAAGTGCGGCCTTACCAGCGCATTATACAGAGGAAGAACAATGTTCTCATCATATGCCCCTATTCCTCTTCTGATGCATGCCATGACTCCATTTGCCTTCGCAGCTGCTGCCTGATACTGGGTACTCCAATTTAATTTGCTATTAACCAAGACGCCCAGGTCCTTCTCCATGTCAAATTTTCCCAACGGTTTCCCATTTAATATGTATGGGTGACTGCTGTTTTTCTTTCGTTCAGCCTCCATCTCAGATATTACCACATCAGTTACAAGCTGGAAGCATTGCAGTACTGCCTCCGCCAAGCGGCAACAGGCTGTGCTGAAACTCATAAGCTTAGGTGATAAACCTCACACTGCTTGTGAGTTGTGGACAGCTGTGAAAGAGCAGGCAGATCTGTGGCTGAGACCGCTGAACCTACATCCCGGCATGGTCGTGTGTGACAATGGCCGTAACCTGGTGGCGGCTCTGAGGCGAGGTGAGATCACACACGTACCATGCCTGGCTCATGTGCTTAACCTCGTGGTTCAGCGGTTTCTTAAATCGTACCCCGAGTTGCCAGATCTGCTCGTGAAAGTACGCCGCCTGTCAGCTCATTTTCACAAGTCGGCTACAGCTTCCGCCGCCCTTGCTGTGTTGTAGCAGCGTTTGCAGCTTCCGGCACACCGACTGGTGTGTGATGTCCCCACACGTTGGAACTCTACCCTCCACATGTTGCAAAGGATTTGTGAGCAGAAGAGAGCAGTTGTGGAGTACCAGCTGCAACAAGGCCGTCGATATTCAGGTCAGACTCCACACATAAGTCCTCAGGAGTGGACCTGGATGTCTGACATATGTACCATCCTGACAAACTTTGAGGAGGCCACCAAGATGGTGAGTGGCGATGACGCCATCATTAGTGTCAGCATCCCACTTGTCTGTCTTTTGCAACGCTCTCTGCAGAGAATTAAAGAGGAGGCATTGCAGCCAGAGTATGATGAGATGGATCAAGAAGCCATAGCGGGCGATTACACAGCCCAGCCTCATCTCATCCCAACGTGCATTTGGGGACAATGAGGGAGAGGAGGAGGGGGAGGAGGAGGAAGAACAGGAGCTGCTATCATGCGTTGTAGACGGTAGTACCTGTACAAGTGTCATACCGTCGGCTCAGCGTGGGTGGCCTGAGGACAGGGGGGAGGAGGAAGAGGAGAAGGAGAGCATGGTCAGTCGTCATCTTGGTGAGGACACGGAAGTCTTGCCCGTTACCAGTCTGGCATGCATGGCTGACTTTATGTTATGCTGCCTTAACCGTGACCCTCGCGTTGTCAAAATGTTGGGTGACAGTCATTACTGGTTGGTGACACTTGTAGACCCCCCCTACAAGGAGAACTTTCACTCTCTTATTCCTGAGGTGGAGAGGTCTACAAAAATGGGGCAGTACCAGAAGGCCCTTGCCACAGAACTCTTAAAAAAATTCCCATCTGAACACGCTAGTGACTCACCCCCTGGGCCAGTGCTGTAGTGCGGCGCGCGTGCGCGCGGGGGATACCCGGAGCCGGATCCGATGGGGGTAGTAGTCTTCGTGTGGCGGTGACCCGGTCCGCGCCCAGGGTGGTCAAACTTAGTGGCGGTTATTGGTATGTTGGTATTAGTGTCCGACTACGCCACCCGTTGAATGCGGTTATGAAACCGCCGCTGCAGGGCAGACCGCTGAGGCCGGTGGTATAGGTGTGCAGCAATGTTGATATAACCCCCAACGGGAGAGGTATGGCCTCAGGGCAGCGGATGTGGATGATGTTGGGAGTGATGGTGTGGATGTCCCAGCACTAACGGTGCGACAAGGAAGCACGGAAACGCGAGGGTACAGTTCAGGGCCTTTACTGATGGTACAAGGCAAATTCCCCCGGGAGTACTGGCTAGTAGTTGGGGCCTGGTTAGTCTGCGAGTAAGCCGGAGTTCCCCTGGCCAGGTGGAGTTGTAGGCCTTCCCGTTAGTCTGTACCCTTCCTGGCTACCCTGCTTTCGGTGGTTACAAGTAGCCCACGTCCCTGGGTATACCGTGTGGTGCTCACCCATATGGCTGGTGACCTGGGGCCTCCTGTTAGCCTCCGCTCTGGGATGGCGGTGCTGGTCCCTTCGTTGTGACTGAGCCTCCAGGCTTTTATGGCCAGAGGACCTGGAATCCCCTGCCGGATGGATTCTGCTGCTGGGTATATCTTAGTCCCCACAGCCTCGGACTCCTGTGTCCGGTTTTAGTACCTTCTCCCAGGGCGAGCTCTGCACAGCTCCAGCCCCTGGCGCTTCTCCTTGGCTCCTACAGAGCTCCTGAGGTCTATCTGTCCCTGTTTCTGCGTGTCCAGACCAGACTCCGTCTCTGTCTGGAACTCCTCTCTCTAACCCTGCTTCAGCCCCAGTTTATATAGGGGAAGTTCTTCCCCTCCCAGGACTGGGCAGGAGGTGCGGCATGCTTAGGATTCCTGCCCAGGAGACCTCCCACCTGCTCACAGACGTAATACTGCTATTACTGTGGAAACCAGACCCCTGGGGTGCCACACTAGCGGCAGAGGTCACAGTTCGTTGCCCAACCAAGGCGTACAGGCGAGAGAGATGCAACTCCAATCCAGCAGAGGCAGGGGAACACTGTCAACATTCTGGGACAGTTTTCTGACACCCGCCCAGCTTACAGGCCCTGAGGCGCGGGGTACTCTCACAAGGAGTGGAAAGTTTCAAAAGATGGTGAGGGAGTACCTTGCCGACCGTACCAGCGTCCTCCATGATTCCTCTGTGCCTTTTAATTATTGGGTATCCAAGCTGGACACTTGGAATGAACTCGCTCTGTATGCCTTGGAGGTCCTGGCCTGCCCTGCCGCTAGCGTGTTATCGGAGCGTGTTTTTAGTGCCGCTGGGGGAATTATAACTGATAAGCGCACTTGCCTGTCAACTGATAATGCTGACAAGCTGACCCTTATCAAAATGATCAAGGGCTGGATTGGGCCAGACTTCTCATCACCACCAAATGACAGCAGAGTAACATAAAGTCAAATCCACTGTGTTATTTCGGGAGGTGTATTCACATGCACCGCTTCACACCCACACATGGGTATACGCTTCCTCGTTTCGGCTGTTTTATCTTCTTCTCCTTATCCTCAGCCTCCACAACCACTACACCACCAGGGTGCCAGCGTTGCAAGTTCCTCCGTCCTTATTTTTGGCAGCTTTTGCTTGCAAGGCATAAGCAAATACTATGGGACACCCACTCCCCAATAATGGGACTTATGTTTGTAATATGCTGTACTGCATGGCTCTTGTAAGGGGCATTGCAAGTTGCTCTGTCCTAATTTTTGGCAGCTTTTGCTTGCAAGGCATAAGCAAATACTATGGGAGACCCACTCCCCAATAATAGGACTTATGTTTGTAATATGCTGTACTGCATGGCTCTTGTAAGGGGCATTGCAAGTTGCTCCGTCCTTATTTTTTTCAGCTTTTGCTTGCAAGGCATAAGCAAATACTATGGGACACCCACTCCCCAATAATGGGACTTATGTTTGTAATATGCTGTACTGCATGGCTCTTGTAAGGGGCATTGCAAGTTGCTCCGTCCTAATTTTTGGCAGCTTTTGCTTGCAAGGCATAAGCAAATACTATGGGAAACCCACTTCCCAATAATGGGACTTATGTTTGTAATATGCTGTACTGCATGGCTCTTGTAAGGGGCATTGCAAGTTGCTCCGTCCTAATTTTTGGCAGCTTTTGCTTGCAAGGCATAAGCAAATACTATGGGACACCCACTCCCAATAATGGGACTTATGTTTGTACTATGCTGTACTGCATGGCTCTTGGAAGGGGCATTGCAAGTTGCTCCGTCCTAATTTTTGGCAGCTTTTGCTTGCAAGGCATAAGCAAATACTATGGGAGACCCACTCCCCAATAATGGGACTTATGTTTGTAATATGCTGTACTGCATGGCTCTTGTAAGGGGCATTGCAAGTTGCTCCGTCCTAATTTTTGGCAGCTTTTGCTTGCAAGGCTTAAGCAAATACTATGGGAGACCCACTCCCCAATAATGGGACTTATGTTTGTAATATGCTGTACTGCATGGCTCTTGTAAGGGGCATTGCAATTTGCTCCGTCCTTATTTTTGGCAGCTTTTGCTTGCAAGGCATAAGCAAATACTATGGGACACCCACTCCCCAATAATGGGACTTATGTTTGTAATATGCTGTACTGCATGGCTCTTGTAAGGGGCATTGGAAGTTGCTCCGTCCTAATTTTTGGCACCTTTTGCTTGCAAGGCATAAGCAAATACTATGGGAGACCCACTCCCCAAAAATGGGACTTATGTTTGTAATATGCTGTACTGCATGGCTCTTGTAAGGGGCATTGCAAGTTGCTCCGTCCTAATTTTTGGCAGCTTTTGCTTGCAAGGCATAAGCAAATACTATGGGACACCCACTCCCCAATAATGGGACTTATGTTTGTAATATGCTGTACTGCATGGCTCTTGTAAGGGGCATTGCAAGTTGCGCCGTCCAAATTTTTGGCAGCTTTTGCTTGGAAAGCATAAGCAAATAATATGGGACACCCACTCCCCAATAATGGGACTTATGTTTGTAATATGCTGTACTGCATGGCTCTTTTAAGGGGCATTGCAAGTTGCTCCGTCCTAATTTTTGGCAGCTTTTGCTTGGAAAGCATAAGCAAATACTATGGGAGACCCACTCCCCAATAATGGGACTTATGTTTGTAATATGCTGTACTGCATGGCTCTTGTAAGGGGCATTGCAAGTTGCTCCATCCTAATTTTTGCCAGCTTTTGCTTGCAAGGCATAAGCAAATACTATGGGACACCCATTCCCCAATAATGGGACTTATGTTTGTAATATGCTGTACTGCATGGCTCTTGTAAGGGGCATTGCAAGTTGCTCCGTCCTAATTTTTGGCAGCTTTTGCTTGCAAGGCATAAGCAAATACTATGGGACACCCACTCCCAATAATGGGACTTATGTTTGTACTATGCTGTACTGCATGGCTCTTGGAAGGGGCATTGCAAGTTGCTCCGTCCTAATTTTTGGCAGCTTTTGCTTGCAAGGCATAAGCAAATACTATGGGAGACCCACTCCCCAATAATGGGACTTATGTTTGTAATATGCTGTACTGCATGGCTCTTGTAAGGGGCATTGCAAGTTGCTCCGTCCTAATTTTTGGCAGCTTTTGCTTGCAAGGCATAAGCAAATACTATGGGAGACCCACTCCCCAATAATGGGACTTATGTTTGTAATATGCTGTACTGCATGGCTCTTGTAAGGGGCATTGCAAGTTGCTCCGTCCTAATTTTTGGCAGCTTTTGCTTGCAAGGCATAAGCAAATACTATGGGACACCCACTCCCCAATAATGGGACTTATGTTTGTAATATGCTGTACTGCATGGCTGTTGTAAGGGGCATTGCAAGTTGCTCGGTCCTAATTTTTGGCAGCTTTTGCTTGGAAAGCATAAGCAAATAATATGGGACACCCATGTCATGGGTGTGTCGCCACGAAGATCGTCGCGACTACACAGCCTGACTTCTCGCAGCTGAGTTTTTGGTGCTTTGTGTTTTTTGGTTGTGAGGGAGTTAATTCTCTCTCTCTGTGCTTGACGAGGCTCAGCCTCGCCCAGCTGCAGTTAATGCTGCAGTATTGGGATTCCTTCAAATACCTGCTGGTCTGATAGGGAAGTTGTCGGTGAAAGCATTTCTTGCAGACCTTCAGAGTGGATCGTTGTTTGGTGGAGTTCGGAGCGAGGAGTATGCGGTGTGGTTTGTTCCCTTCCTCCCTTTATCATTTATCTCCTAACCTGTTGTTGTTCCCTCTGTAATTGTGGTGTTAGTTTTTGTATGCAAGGTGGTTTTTGGTTTTCCCCTTGTACTGTCTCGTTTGTCTAGTACTGTGTTTTGGGCATTTTCTATCCTGTTCCCCATTGTTGTGATCGGGGTCCTTCTCAGGACTAGATTACTTAGGTTCAGGGATATTCAGGAGTTTAGGGTTACGCTGGCGGCCTGGACCTCTGTACCATTAACAGTACCTCCAGGTTGAGGGATTAGTCAGGGCCCCCGTCTAGGGTCAGCTCAGGCCCCTGACCCCCCTGTACGCTGAGACAGCGTGACATTTTCACCGACCGACAAAAAAAAAGAAAAAAAATTTTTTTTTCCAACCACCATGGATCCAGTAGCCAGTCTAGCTCGGCAGTTGCAGAGTTTGTCCATGGAGTTGGCGGACGTTAATTCCAAGGTTTTGTGTCCTTTGGAGCAAGCCGGACCAGAACCTAAAGTAGCTCTCCCTGACAGGTTCACTGGGGGACGGGACAAGTTTTTTGTTTTCCGGGAGGCATGCAAGTTGTACTTTCAGCTGCGGCCTCGGTCATCGGGGAGTGAGGAGCAAAGGGTGGGAATTCTCATCTCGCTCCTACAAGGGGACACACAATCTTGGGCGTTCTCTATTCCCCCGGGCTCCCCGGCTCTCCAGTCAGTGGATAGGTTTTCCGCTGCTCTGGGACTCGTATATGATGACCCAGATCGGATCTCCCTTGCTGAATCTAAGCTACGTAGGATCCACCAGGGAGATCGTCCGGCGGAGGAATTCTGTTCGGAGTTCCGTAGGTGGGCCACGGACACCCAGTGGAATGACCCGGCTCTTAGGAGCCAGTTTTGTCAAGGGTTATCTGACAAATTAAAGGATGTGTTGGCACAGTATGACCCTCCCGCCTCACTGGAAGCCGCTATGGCCCTTGCTATTCACACTGACAGACGGCTTCGGGAGAGGTGCGGGATAACTCCGCCCCCTGGGATGACTCCACCTCCTACAAGGTCCCCTCATATGGAGGTTCCCCTGGTCAGTCCAGAGGAGCCTATGCAGTTAGGAGGGTCATCTTTCCGGGGGAGGGGACCGGCGGTGCACCACAAGACTGGAAGGTGCTTCTTCTGCGGGAGAAAGGGACATTTTATTGGGGGGTGTCCATCCCGTCCTTTGCAGAGTAAAGAGTCGTCGGAAAACTATTGATCCCAGGTTGTGTGGTGGACGGCAATCTGGGAGTAGGTATTTCGTCCCTAGGTTCGTCTCAGTTTCTCGTACCGGCGGAGGTGGTGGTGGGTACGAGAACTGAGAGGATATCTGTTCTTCTAGATAGTGGGGCCGGGGCTAATCTGGTGGACGCTCGGTTTGCCCGGGTTCAAGGTATGCTATTGAATATGTTGGCTAAACCCATCCCCATATTTTTGATTGACGCCAGGCCTCTCGGTCGGGGAAGTTTTTTGCAAGTGGTGCATAACGTAAATCTTCAAGTGGGGGCGATACATAAAGAACTGTTGTCTTGTTACGTGTTGGAGGGTCTTCCCACTCCTATTGTGTTGGGCCTTCCTTGGTTAACTAAGCATAATCCAGTTATTAATTGGCAATCCAGGGAGATAAGCCAATGGGGTGAATTCTGTAATAAAAACTGCATGAATACGGTCATCGGTGCTGTCACTCCTAGGGTCTTACCTCCATTTCTGGCGGACTTTGAGGATGTATTCTCGGAGAAAGGGTGTCAAGAACTACCTCCTCATCGCGTGTATGACTGTTCTGTAAAATTGCTCCCTGGGGCCAAGTTACCTAAATCTTGGTTGTATAACCTATCTGGTCCGGAGAGGCAGGCCATGAAGGATTATATTTCTGAGAGTCTGGCTAAGGGGCATATTAGACCTTCATCTTCCCCGGTGGCCGCGGGGTTCTTCTTTGTGAAGAAGAAAGATGGAGGCCTACGTCCTTGCCTGGATTTCCGTGAACTTAATCGGATTACGGTCCGAGATCCGTATCCACTCCCACTTATCCCCGATCTCTTTAATCAGATTGTGGGCGCCAAATGGTTCTCTAAGTTGGATCTCAGGGGGGCGTACAATCTGATTAGGATAAAGGAGAGGGATGAGTGGAAGACGGCGTTTAACACTCCGGAGGGGCATTATGAGAACCTTGTCAAGCCATTCGGTCTGACTCATGCCCCGGCGGTGTTCCAACACTTTGTTAATGACATTTTTCGCCGCCTGGTGGGTCAGTTTGTGGTCATATATCTGGATGACATCTTAATTTACTCGCCTGATCTTGTGTCTCATCAGGAGCATGTTAGGCAGGTGTTACAGATCTTGCGGGATAATAAACTGTACGCCAAATGGGAGAAGTGTGTGTTCGCCGTACAGGAACTCCAGTTTTTAGGTTTCCTGGTGTCAGCGTCCGGTTTTCGTATGGACCCAGGGAAAGTGCGGGCAGTTCTTGAGTGGGATCTGCCAGAGAATCTTAAGGCACTACAACGTTTCCTGGGGTTTGCTAATTATTACCGGAAATTCATTCATAATTTCTCATCCATGGTTAAACCTCTCACAGACATGACAAAAAAGGGGACGGATTTTTCTAGGTGGTCTGACAAGGCTTGTCAAGCATTCTCCTCCTTGAAAAAATGTTTTGCCTCAGCAGTCAGCACCCATACTCATTCAACCTGATGCGTCACAGCCATTCATTGTAGAGGTAGACGCTTCTGAGGTAGGGGTGGGAGCAGTTTTGTCACAAGGTTCGTCCCCTGGTAAGTGGCGTCCGTGCGCTTTTTTCTCCAAAAAATTGTCGTCCGCTGAGAGGAATTACGATGTCGGCAATAGGGAACTCTTGGCTATTAAGTTAGCTTTTGAGGAGTGGCGCCATTTTTTGGAGGGGGCAGTCCATCCGGTGACCGTCATCACTGATCACAAGAACCTGCTTTATCTGGAGTCCGCAAAACGTCTGAATCCCAGACAAGCCAGGTGGTCGTTGTTTTTTACCAGGTTTAATTTTGTCGTTACATATCGTCCTGGGTCAAAAAATGTGAAGGCGGATGCCTTATCTCGTAGTTTCCCTGGGGCCGGGAATACGGATGATCCGGTTCCTATCCTTCAAGAGGGGGTGGTGGTGTCGGCAGTATGCTCTGAGCTTGAGGAGGAGGTATTGGAGGCTCAGGGGGATGCCCCTGTTGGACCTCCAGGGAGACTGTTTGTTCCAGATCAGCTACGACAAGAGGTGATCGAGGCACACCATAACTCAGCTTTGGCAGGACACCCAGGGAGTAAAGCAACTGTGGATCTCCTCTCGCGTCGGTTTTGGTGGCCTAACTTACATAAGGAGGTGATAACTTTTGTTGCGTCCTGTGGGGTTTGTGCGCGCTCTAAGACCCCATATACCCGTCCGTCTGGGGCCCTCTTACCATTGAAGATCCCGGAGCGTCCTTGGACTCATCTGTCTATGGACTTTATTACGGACCTCCCGCCGTCCTCGGGTAAAACGGTCATACTCGTTGTAGTAGACAGGTTCAGCAAAATGGCACATTTTATCGCTCTTCCTGCTCTTCCTAATGCTAAAACTCTTGCGCAGGTGTTCATTGGAGAGATTGTGAGGCTTCACGGGGTACCCTCCGATGTGGTGTCGGATCGGGGGTCTCAGTTTGTGTCCAAATTCTGGAAGGCTTTTTGTACTCGGTGGGGGATGCTTTTATCGTTCTCATCGGCTTTTCATCCTCAGACCAATGGTCAGACGGAACGTCTGAACCAGAGTTTGGAGACATATCTCCGGTGTTTTGTGTCAGTGAACCAGGAGGACTGGGCTTCTTTCTTACCTCTGGCGGAGTTTGCTCTTAATAATAGGCGGAGCGAATCCACTGGTAAGTCCCCGTTTTTTGGGGCATATGGTTTTCACCCCCAGTTTTGTACTTTCAGTAGAGGGGGCTCTTCGGGGGTTCCTGAGGAGGAACGATTTTCGTCATCACTCGCTTCAGTATGGAGAGGGGTACTGAATAATCTGAGTACTATGGGGAACCGATACAAACGTATGGCTGATAGGAGGAGAGTGTCTGGTCCGGACCTAAGTGTGAACGATCGGGTATGGTTGTCTACCAAGAATATAAAACTCAAGGTTCCCTCCTAGAAACTGGGTCCCAGGTTCATCGGGCCGTACAGGATCAGTTCTATAATTAATCTGGTGGCATTCCGTCTTGACCTCCCCCCTACGTTTAAAATTCATAACGTGTTCCACAGATCTTTTCTTAAGAGGTATGTGGCGCCAATGATACCGTCACCTTTACCTCCTCCTCCAGTGGTGGTCAATGGAAATTTGGAGTTTCAGGTATCGAAAGTCATCGATTCACGTTTTAGTCGCCGGTCTCTTCAGTACCTGGTTCATTGGAAAGGGTATGGTCCTGAGGAGAGAATGTGGGTTCCTGCATCAGATATTAACGCAGACCGGTTAATTCGGGCCTTCCACACGACTCATCCAGATAAACCTGGCCCTGAGGGTCCGGAGGCCCCTCGTAGAAGGGGGGTACTGTCATGGGTGTGTCGCCATGAAGATCATCGCGACTACACAGCCTGACTTCTCGCAGCTGAGTTTTTGGTGCTTTGTGTTTTTTGGTTGTGAGGGAGTTAATTCTCTCTCTGTGCTTGACGAGGCTCAGCCTCGCCCAGCTGCAGTTAATGCTGCAGTATTGGGATTCCTTCAAATACCTGCTGGTCTGATAGGGAAGTTGTCGGTGAAAGCATTTCTTGCAGACCTTCAGAGTGGATCGTTGCTTGGTGGAGTTCGGAGCGAGGAGTATGCGGTGTGGTTTGTTCCCTTCCTCCCTTTATCATTTATCTCCTAACCTGTTGTTGTTCCCTCTGTAATTGTGGTGTTAGTTTTTGTATGCAAGGTGGTTTTTGGTTTTCCCCTTGTACTGTCTCGTTTGTCTAGTACTGTGTTTTGGGCATTTTCTATCCTGTTCCCCATTGTTGTGATCGGGGTCCTTCTCAGAACTAGATTACTTAGGTTCAGGGATATTCAGGAGTTTAGGGTTACGCTGGCGGCCTGGACCTCTGTACCATTAACAGTACCTCCAGGTTGAGGGATTAGTCAGGGCCCCCGTCTAGGGTCAGCTCAGGCCCCTGACCCCCCTGTACGCTGAGACAGCGTAGCAACCAACTCCCCAATAATGGGACTTATGTTTGTAATATGCTGTACTGCATGGCTCTTGTAAGGGGCATTGCAAGTTGCTCCGTCCTAATTTTTGGCAGCTTTTGCTTGGAAAGCATAAGCAAATACTATGGGAGACCCACTCCCCAATAATGGGACTTATGTTTGTAATATGCTGTACTGCATGGATCTTGTAAGGGGCATTGCAAGTTGCTCCGTCCTAATTTTTTGCAGCTTTTGCTTGCAAGGCATAAGCAAATACTATGGGACACCCACTCCCCAATAATGGGACTTATGTTTGTAATATGCTGTACTGCATGGCTCTTGTAAGGGGCATTGCAAGTTGCTCCGTCCTAATTATTGGCAGCTTTTGCTTGCAAGGCATAAGCAAATACTATGGGAGACCCACTCCCCAATAATGGGACTTATGTTTGTAATATGCTGTACTGCATGGCTCTTGTAAGGGGCATTGCAAGTTGCTCCGTCCTAATTTTTGGCAGCTTTTGCTAGCAAGGCATAAGCAAATACTATGGGAGACCCACTCCCCAATAATGGGACTTATGTTTGTAATATGCTGTACTGCATGTGACGTGCCCCCTGGGCCGTGTGTACTCGTGTGTGGGATACCCGGTGCCGGGTCTCTGGGGTCTGTAGTCTCCGTGGCGGTGACCCGGTCCCGTGGCTCAGGCTGGTCAAACCAGTGACAGTCTTTCTTAGGTTTTGAGGTTAATTGTCCGACTGCGCCACCCGTGGATTGCGGTCAGGGAGTACCACCGCTGCGAGGCAGACCACTGAGGCTGGTGTTGTGTGCGCAGCAGAGAATTGGATAACTCCCCACGGGAGGAGTATAGCCTCAGGGCGGTGAGTGTGGATGATGGGGGTGATGGTGCACGAGCGCAGCAGGAACGACTCAGAGTCTTTGTAATGCAGTTCAGGGTCTTTAATGATGATTATAAGGTAGATCCTCCCGGGAGTACTGGCTAGCATAAGAGGCCTGGTCAGTCTGTGAGCAAGCAGGAGTTCCCCTGGCCAGGTGGAGTTGTAGGCCTCCCCGTCTGTATGCACTCTTCCTGGCTACCTTGCTGTAAGCGGGTAGAAGTAGTCCACGTCCCTGAGTGTACCGTGTAGTGCTCACCCGTATGGCTGGTGACTTGGGGCCTTCTGTTAGCCTCCGCTCCACGACGGCGGTGCTGGTCCCTTGCTTGTGACTGAGCCTCCGGGCTTCTATGGCCAGAGGACCTGAAATCCCCTGCCGGCTGGTTTCTGCTGCTGGATATATAAGTCCTCACAGCCTCGGACTCCTGTGTCTGGTTCCTATTGTCTTCTGCCAGGGCGAGCTCTGCTCAGCTTCCAGCCCCTGGTCTTTAGCTCCTAGCTCCTACAGAGCTCCTTGCTGTTACTTTCCCTTGCTCTCACTCTGACTCTGACTGTTTTCTGTTCTCTGGCTCACTCAACCTCGCCCCAGATCCAGTTTATAAGGGCAGAATTAAAATGTTGCCTGTTTAAGGGATCCTGACCAGGAAACCTCCCACTTGCTCTCCGACGTAATATCTCTATTACTGTGGTGACCAGACCCCTGGGGTGCCACACATGGCTCTTGTAAGGGGCATTGCAGTTCCTCATAATTTTTGGAAAGCCTTCCATTCACTGCTTAGGCCAACAGTGCACAGGAGACCCAGTTGCTATAAATGGAAAAAAAGGTTTAGTTAACGCCCTCTGACCTCCATGTCATTTCCAAGGGGCATTGGAGTGCCTCAAAATTTTTGGTAGGCATTGCACTCACTGTATGCCCTATAACTGTGTAGCTGAACCGCTCCTTTTGTTACAGAAACATATCCTACAAGACATATCTGGTTGACTGGCCTGATATTGATGTGAATGGTCCCTGTTCCTCCTGCTCTTTCTCCTTTGCCACTACCTCATCCATCATTTATCACCTGAAGCTTTGTTTTAACAGGAGTCATAGAACTTGGATAGTAGCAGGAAAACATCCAGCAATCCTCGGAGGAGGTAGGATATGCGCCAAAACGCTGACCACCTCAGGCCTAGCCGCTACTACATACATGCGCTTGCATTGCAACAAAACAAAGCAGATGCTAACTTCTATCATCCTCATCATGCTCCTCACCTTGGCACTCTCAACTAGAGATGAGCGTTGTTCTACTCGAACTGTTCGCCAATCTCAAATTCGAGCTGTTTTGGGCGGTGTTCGAGCCGTTCGGCGAACACGAACGATTTGAGAAAAATTCGGCTGTTCGAGGTTATGTTCGATAACTGTTCGTGCACCAAAATCATAACTGGATTTTTTCTCAGTAATGATGAAAATTAATGTTAATACACAGTTTGAGTGTACAGCGGGGTGGGGGGAGGGGCAGGGGATGGATCTCTGCAGGAATAATGAAGATCTCCATTTTTTTTTCTCTTTCCCGCATTTGCAGTGGGGAGGTGCAGTCTGTCAGCCTATCAGCAGCGCACACACGGAGCGAACTGCTGTTTTTCACACAAGCAAGGGCATGTGTCATTGGCAGTGTATGTCACATGTCCTTGCCCTATAAGACCAAGCCATTTTCCCCGTCGCCACCATTTTCTCACTGCTGCAGCTGCGTGTTAGACGGCACCGCTGTTGCTGTGTGCACTATACCTTGTTAATTTCAAGCCAATTTTCGCACAAATCTAAAGATTGACTGGGAGTAGGGAATAGTTGTGATTGCAGTCCTTTTAAGGACTAGGTTACAGCATTTCCTACGACTTTTATCAGGCAGGTCTGTGCTCTTAAATAGATAGATTGTGGGAGTAAAGACTAATTGTAATTGCAGTCCTTTTCAGGACTAGGTTACATCAGTTCCTATCAGTTTTTGCCAGGCAGGTCTGTTCCAGTGCTGTGCAAGTTTTTTTCACAGCATTTGGCTGAATCTAGCAAAGCTAATCCTTTTTGGCCTATTGCAGAGTGTGTTAGTCAGTGGAGTAGCAAGATATACCACCTGTGTATAGAATACCAATTTTTTTACTGCACCTAGTGAAGTAAAATCTTTTGGGCATAGCATCATTCTATTAGTCCATCTATACTGACCTCCATCAGGTTGCAAACTGAATATAATTTTTTTCTGCATCTAGCTCTGAAAAAATATTTGGCCTTCGAGCAGTGTGTGGGACTTTCTCTATTAGTCCATCTATACTGACCTCCATCAGGTTGCAAATTGAAAATAATTTTTATCTGCATCTACCTCTGAAAAAATATTTGGGCTTCTAGCTGTGTGTGGGACTTGATTTATTAGTCCATCTATACTGACCTCCATCAGGTTGCAAACTGAATATAATTTTTTTCTGCATCTAGCTCTGAAAAAATATTTGGCCTTCTAGCAGTGTGTGGGACTTTCTCTATTAGTCCATCTATACTGACCTCCATCAGGTTGCAAATTAAAAATAATTTTTTTTCTGCATCTACCTCTGAAAAAATATTGGGCTTCTAGCTGTGTGTGGGACTTGTTCTATTAGTCCATCTATACTGACCTCCATCAGGTTGCAAACTGAATATAATTTTTTTCTGCATCTACCTCTGAAAAAATATTTGGCCTTCTACCAGTGTGTGGGACTTGTTCTATTAGTCCACCTATACTGACCTCCATCAGGTTGCAAATTCAAAATAATTTTTTTCTGCATCTACCTCTGAAAAAATATTTGGCCTTCTAGCAGTGTGTGGGACTTTCTCTATTAGTCCATTTATACTGACCTCCATCAGGTTGCAAATTAAAAATAATTTTTTTTCTGCATCTACCTCTGAAAAAATATTGGGCTTCTAGCTGTGTGTGGGACTTGTTCTATTAATCCATCTATACTGACCTCCATCAAGTTGCAAACTGAATATAATTTTTTTCTGCATCTATCTCTGAAAAAATATTTGGCCTTCTAGCAGTGTGTGGGACTTTCTCTATTAGTCCATTTATACTGACCTCCATCAGGTTGCAAATTAAAAATAATTTTTTTTCTGCATCTACCTCTGAAAAAATATTGGGCTTCTAGCTGTGTGTGGGACTTGTTCTATTAATCCATCTATACAGACCTGCATCAGGTTGCAAACTGAATATAATTTTTTTCTGCATCTACCTCTGAAAAAATATATGGGCTTCTAGCTGTGTGTGGGACTTGTTCTATTAGTCCATCTATACTGACCTCCATCAGGTTGCAAACTGAATATAATTTTTTTCTGCATCTAGCTCTGAAAAAATATTTGGCCTTCTAGCAGTGTGTGGGACTTGTTCTATTAGTCCACCTATACTGACCTCCATCAGGTTGCAAATTCAAAATAATTTTTTGTCTGCATCTAGCTCTGAAAAAATATTTGGCCTTCTAGCAGTGTGTGGGACTTTCTCTATTAGTCCATCTATACTGACCTCCATCAGGTTGCAAATTGAAAACAATTTTTATCTGCATCTACCTCTGAAAAAATATTTGGGCTTCTAGCTGTGTGTGGGACTTGTTCTATTAGTCCATCTATACTGACCTCCATCAGGTTGCAAACTGAATATAATTTTTTTCTGCATCTAGCTCTGAAAAAATATTTGGCCTTCTAGTAGTGTGTGGGACTTGTTCTTTTAGTCCACCTATACTGACCTCCATCAGGTTGCAAATTCAAAATAATTTTTTGTCTGCATCTAGCTCTGAAAAAATATTTGGCCTTCTAGCAGTGTGTGGGACTTTCTCTATTAGTCCATCTATACTGACCTCCATCAGGTTGCAAATTGAAAATAATTTTTATCTGCATCTACCTCTGAAAAAATATTTGGGCTTCTAGCTGTGTGTGGGACTTGTTCTATTAGTCCATCTATACTGACCTCCATCAGGTTGCAAACTGAATATAATTTTTTTCTGCATCTAGCTCTGAAAAAATATTTGGCCTTCTAGTAGTGTGTGGGACTTTCTCTATTAGTCCATCTATACTGACCTCCATCAGGTTGCAAATTAAAAATAATTTTTATCTGCATCTACCTCTGAAAAAATATTTGGGCTTCTGGCTGTGTGTGGGACTTTTTCTATTAGTCCATCTATACTGACCTCCATCAGGTTGCAAACTGAATATAATTTTTTTCTGCATCTACCTCTGAAAAAATATTTGGCCTTCTAGCAGTGTGTGGGACTTTCTCTATTAGTCCATCTATACTGACCTCCATTAGGTTGCAAATTAAAAATAATTTTTTTTCTGCATCTACCTCTGAAAAAATATTGGGCTTCTAGCTGTGTGTGGGACTTGTTCTATTAATCCATCTATACAGACCTCCATCAGGTTGCAAACTGAATATAATTTTTTTCTGCATCTACCTCTGAAAAAATATTTGGGCTTCTAGCTGTGTGTGGGACTTGTTCTATTAGTCCATCTATACTGACCTCCATCAGGTTGCAAACTGAATATAATTTTTTTCTGCATCTAGCTCTGAAAAAATATTTGGCCTTCTAGCAGTGTGTGGGACTTGTTCTATTAGTCCACCTATACTGACCTCCATCAGGTTGCAAATTCAAAATAATTTTTTGTCTGCATCTAGCTCTGAAAAAATATTTGGCCTTCTAGCAGTGTGTGGGACTTTCTCTATTAGTCCATCTATACTGACCTCCATCAGGTTGCAAACTGAATATATTTTTTTTCTGCATCTACCTCTGAAAAAATATTTGGGCTTCTAGCTGTGTGTGGGACTTGTTCTATTAGTCCATCTATACTGACCTCCATCAGGTTGCAAATCGAATATAATTTTTTTCTCCATCTAACCCAGCCAATAGTTTTGGCCTAATACCACAGTTTGGCCACTCAGCTCTGCTCGGTTCCCATCCATTGTTTTTTTGTGCAAACAACTCCAGAGTTGTGAATTAGTTAACCACCAAAATGAGTGTAAAAAGGCCTGCTGCTGGTGGAAAGGGGAATAGGCGTGTTGGGAAGGGGAAAAAAGGTTGTGTCCGTGGGGTAGGTGTTAAAGCAACAGTAACATCTGCAGAAGAAAGACCATCTTCCAGCCAAACTAAAATGTCTACTTCTTTTAGCGGACAATGTGATAAGATCCCTTTCTTACGGCCACGCCAATCGCTACAAATTCCAGATGAGGCACAAAAACAGCAGGTGCTTCAACGGATATCAAGTGCTCCTTTAAGTGGGCTCTCCTCCACATCAACTTCAACATCACAAATACTCCAGTCCTCAAAGGTGTCACCCCAATCGCACTTGCTTCCTCACAGCTCCCAAATCTCCAGCTGCCCGTCTGAGTATGAGTTAGAACAGATGGTTGAGTCTGCAGAGCTGTTTACTCATACTATAGCCTGGGAATCAGAGGTCGACTCCAGCGCTTCTGTGAATCCAGACGAGGAAATGATCTGCACTGATGCCCAGAATCTTTATGAGTCGGATCCAGGACCAGACGCAGAAGGTTCTGACCATAATGTAGACCCTCATTCCCAAACTGTAACTCCTGTTGGTGGAGTCAATGAGGAAGACGATGATGAGACTCAAATACCTGATTGGAGCGACAACTTTAGTTTTTTGTCAGGGCAGAAACAGGTTGGCTCTGAGGACGACGGGTGTGATAATGCACAGGGTGATGATGATGAGGTTGGAGATCCCACTTACTGTCAACCCACAGTCAGCCAAGAGATGAGGTCAGCAGAGGAGGTGGAGGAAGATGCTAGTGACGACGAGGTCAGGTTGCGCCTTCCTGGACAGAGACGTAGTACTGGAAGCACGTCAACAACTGCATCCTCAAACACAACTCTGCCTCTCACCACAAGTCGTGGTGGCTCTTCAGGTCGCATGGGTGCTAAGCCTTGCATAGCCTGGGCATTTTTTCAGATCGATAAAGATGACCCAACTCGTGTTATCTGTAACATTTGTCAGCAAAAGCTAAGTAGAGGCCAAAAAATACATAGTTTGAGTACTTCATGCATGAACCGGCACATGGACATGAAGCATAAGTTGCAGTGGGAAGCTCAGTGTGCTACAATGCGGCCTAGCCGGCCGGGCCAACCACCGTCTGCCATATCTTGTGCATCCGCGGCCTCTTCATCCTCTGTGACTGGGGGGACAGCAGTCACACCTGTTTTGGGGCGCAGACCTGCCACCTCTTTACCCGCAACAGCCAGCGTGATTGGCAGGTCATCATTTTCTTTGGAGGTGGTAACACCAGCTGGTGTTGAGCGCTGTCCGACATCGATAGCACCACCTTTGGATCAAGGCAACCTAACATGTCCGCCTGCATCTTCCTCACAGACCGGCAGTTTGCCGGGGACACCCTTATCAACCCCGTCTAAGCACAATAGCCAGCCCTCGGTCCCTCAGATGTGGACAAGTAAAAGACCATTTCCTCCTAGCCATGAGAAAGCTAAGAGGTTGAATTTCACCATCTGCAAGCTCTTGGCTACAGAAATGCTGCCTTTCCGCCTGGTGGACACAGAGGATTTTCGAGACCTTATGTCCGTCGCAGTGCCCCAGTACCAGATGCCCAGTCGGCACTACTTCTCAAAGAAAGGTGTGCCTGCGCTCCACCAGCATGTCGCACACAACATCACCGCTTCTTTGAGAAACTCTGTGTGTGACAGGGTGCATTTCACCACAGACACTTGGACGAGTAGGCATGGACAGGGGCGTTACATGTCGCTGACTGGGCACTGGGTAACTATGGTGACAGCAGGACAAGGGGCTGCTGTCCAAGTCTTGCCGTCCCCACGAGTTGTGCGTCAATCCTCTTTTTGTCAAAGTTCCTCCACTGCTTCTGCCTCCTCAACCTCCTCTCGGTCTTCCACCTGCACCTAAAGCCTGTCTGGTCATGCCACAAGCTTTCTAACTGCGCAGAAGGGATCCTGCACACCTCCTTACTATGCTGGCAGTAGGGCTCAACGTCATCAGGCGGTTTTTACTTTGAAATGTCTGGGAAATGTGAGTCACACAGCTGAGGAGTTGTGGTCAGCTCTGGAGAACCAATTTCATGAATGGTTGTCTCCACTGGACCTGAAACCAGGGAAGGCCATGTGCGACAATGCTGCAAACCTGGGTGCGGCCCTTCGCCGGGGCAATGTCACACACGTGCCTTGTATGGCTCACGTGTTGAACCTGGTTGTCCAGCAATTTTTAGCCCACTATCCCAGACTAGATGGCCTTCTGCAGAGGGCACGGTCGCTGTGTGCTCACTTCCGCCGTTCGCATCCCGCAGCTCAGCGACTTACATCTCTACAGAAGTCGTTGGGCCTGCCACTTCACCGGCTAAAACGCGATGTGCCTACCCGGTGGAATTCAACTCTGCACATGTTGCAGCGACTGTGGCAGCACCGACAAGCCCTGGTGCAATACGTTCTGACGTATAGCCTGGGTCAACGAGATCCAGAGGTGGGGCAAATCACGCTGGAGGAGTGGTCTCAGATCAGGGACCTATGCACCCTTCTGCACAGTTTTGAAATGGCGACGAAGATGTTTAGTGCTGACGATGCCATTATCAGCATGACTATTCCGGTGATTTACATGCTGGAGCACATGTTAAACAGAATTCGGAGTCAGGTGGTGGCACAAGAGGAGGTGGAGGAAGTAGAGGAGGAGGAGTTGTATGCGGAAGGGCTAACATCTGCAAGGTCCAGACGGTCGGCAGCACCAAGGCAGCAGGCATGTGAGGGTGGGGGAGATTGTTTTACCAGGGCGCATGGTAGCAGCCAAACTAGTGAGGAAGGTGCAGGAGCCCAGGAAGAAGTGGAGGACGAACTGATGGAAGACTCATCAGATGAGGGAGACCTTGATCACATTTCTGTTGTGCGAGGTTGGGGAGAGAGGACAGAGGAAGGAAGCATGATTGTTACCTCGCCACCAACACAACAGGGACTTGGTGCTCCTGGATGCGCAACACACATGAGTGCCTTCTTGCTGCACTACCTGCAACATGACCCTCGAATTGTGAGAATTAGAAATAATCCTGACTACTGGGTTGCCACACTGTTAGATCCCCGGTACAAAAGTAAATTTGCCAAAATTATTCCTGCCATAGAAAGGGATGCACGCATGCAGGAGTATCAGCAGAGACTGTTGCAGAATCTTACATGTGCTTTTCCACAAAACACCAGTGGTGCACGTAGTGAATCTCACAGTTCCAACTTGCCAACCGTGGGACCGTCAAGTGTTCAGCACTCAAACCGCAACAGAACCACAGTATCTGCTGGTAACATCAATTTTGCGGAATCATTTCACCACTTTTTTAGCCCATCCTTTGCAAGGCCACAGGAGACAAGAAGTCTGACACATAGTCAACGCCTAGAGATGATGGTACAGGAGTATCTCCAAGTAAACATTGAAGCCATGACTGTGTCACTGGACCCTTGCTCTTTTTGGGCTTCCAATCTGGATAAATGGCCGGAGCTAGCCACTTACGCCTTGGAGATCTTGTCATGCCCCGCAGCGAGCGTTCTGTCTGAACGTGTGTTCAGCGCTGCTGGTGGTGTGCTGACAGATAAGCGCACGCGACTCTCCACTGATAATGTAGACAGACTCACGTTCATAAAGATGAACAAATCATGGATCCGAAACGACTTTTCTACCCCTGTGTCATCCTGGGGAGAGTAAAAGCTTGATGATTGGTTAAAATCACCCTACCAACCGTTTTAAGCTTTCAAATTACTAATCACGTTTATCTGTATCTTGGCTGGAAAACAATTTGGGCTTTGTAGCAGTGTGCAGCACTGATTCTATTAGGCCATCTATAATAAGCTCCACCAGATTTAAAATTACTAATCATGTTTATCTGTATCTTGGCTGGAAAATAATTTGGGCTTTGTAGCAGTGTGCAGCACTGATCCTATTAGGCCATCTATACTAAGCTCCACCAGATTTAAAATTAATAATAATTTTTAGCTGTATCTAGCCCGGAAAATAATTTTGGGGCTCCGAGATGCGCAAGACACATAAGTGCCTTCTTGCTGCACTACCTGCAACATGACCCTCATATTGTCAGAATTCGAAGTAATCATGACTACTGGGTTGCCACACTCTTAGATCCCCCAAACTTTTCGATCAACCTTTTCATTTTAATAAAGACCAAAAAAATGGTCATTTTTGAAATTATAAGCATTAGCAGGTTATTAGAAACTGAAATCAAACAGTTTTCAACTCAAAACTTTATTCTAGGTGATGTTACATTTTCACATAGGACCCCTTGTTCGAAAGGAGCTTCTGAACTCTCTCGTCCATTGAATTTGTCAGGTTTTGGATGGATTCTGCTTCAATTGTTTTGCATGAGGACAGAATACCCTCCCAGAGGTGTTGCTTAGATGTGAACTGCCTTCCGCCATCATAGACACTCCTTTTGATGATGCTCCAGAGGTTCTGAATGGGGTAGAGGTCAGGGGAGCATGGGGGGTCACACCATAAGTTTGTCCCCTTTTATGCCCATATCAGCCAGAGATGCAGATGTTTTATGTGCAGCATGAGATGGTGCATTATCATGCAAAAAAATGATCTTGCTGTGAAATACACGGTTCTTCTTCTTGAACCATGGCAGGAAGTGCTGTTTGAGAAAATGCACATACATTATGGAGTTCATCTTTAGCGCCTTCAGGGATCCTAAAGGGGCCGACAATCTCTCTCCCCATGATTCCAGCCCAAAACATTACTCCACCTCCTCCTTGTTGGCGCTGTAGCCGTGTTTGCGTGGGGTGTCCATCAACCAGCCATCCTCCACTCCATCCATCTGGACCATCGAGCGCTGCACGGCACTCATCCGTGAACAAAACAGTTTTGAAATCAGTCTTCATGTAATGTTTAGCCCACTGGAGCCGTTTCTGCTTGTGTGAAGTGGATAGAGGAGGTCGACAGGATGGCGTATGCACAGCTGCAAACCTCTGAAGGACCCTGCATCTTGTTGTTCGGGGGACGTTGGAGGCACCAGCAGCTTCAAAAATTTGTCTGCTGCTATGACAAGTCTTTTTTGCCGCTGCTCTTTTAACCTGACGTAATTGCCTGTAGGAAAGAGTCCTCAATTTGCCCTTATCAGCACGCACACGTGTGTACTGTGAATCAGCTACATACTTCTTGATTGCCAAGACACTTCATCCTGATCATCGCACAATGTTGATTGTAGTCATGCCTTGACCTAAACACTCCACAATTTGTTGCTTCTCACCTGCCGACACATCCTTTTTCTTTCCCATTTTGGCAGAAAACGTAGGCTGCTTAATAATGTGAGACAGCCTTCTTAAGTAGTCTTGCCTTTCATTGGACACACCTGCCAAACTAATTAGCACAGGTGTCTGCAATTGCTTACAGTGATATAAAGAGCCCTGACACACATCACCATCAATGAGTTTAACTGACAAACAAACAAATTCTTCCCTTATCACTCCTAAACACTTTTTGCATAATAATTTGGAACACAGTGTACATGTGCTTTTCCACAAAACACCAGTGGTTCACGTAGTGAATCTTACAGTTCTAACTTGCCAACCGTGGTCTGTATGGAGTTGTTCAATAAAGGGCCCAAAATTAAGATAACATAGATGGGAGAGGTCTCTATGAATAGGAATTCCTAAGTATTTGATACCCTGTGAGGGCCAGGCAAAGGGAAAGTTGGACTGGATGGAATCCTATATGGATTTGGGGAGGGAGACATCGAGGGCATCAGACTTCGCTGCATTGATTTTAAAATTTGACCATGTAACAAAGTGATCTATTTCAGCCATAACAGCATGGATGGATATATGTGATTGAGTGATATATACTAGGACATCATCAGCAAATAGAGAGCACTTGTACTCGGTGCCTCCCACCTCAATCCACCTAATATTGGGGTTATGGCGAATTGATGAGAGCAGGTGCTCCGTCACTAGGATGTATAAGAGAGGGGACAGAGGACATCCCTGCCTTGTCCCATTGGTGATTGTGAAAGGTGATGAAAATGTTCTGATGCACCCCCTGGGCCTTGGGACACCCGGAGCCGGACCCTTTTTGGTGGATGCTGGTGGTTGTAGTCTTCGTGGCGGCGACCCTGTTCCGTGGCTCAGGGTGGTCAAACCAGTGGCGGAACTATTTATGTGGTTTTGATGTTTAAATGTCCGACTACGCCACCCGTGGATTGCGGTCAGAGTGAACCGCCGCTGCAGGGCAGACCGCTGAGGCTGGTGTTGTGGGTGCAGCAGAGCGTAGCATAACTTCCCACGGGAGGAGTATAGCCTCAGGGCAGTGTATGCGGAGGATGGGGGTGATGGTGCAGGGCAGCAGCAGTAACGACACGGAGTCAGTGATGCAGTCCAGGGCCTTTACCCACAGTTCTTATTATCCAGACCACGTCTGCAGGTAACAGCTGCCCACGTCGTACTGTGCTCACCAGGTGAGGGGCTCAGACAACTCCCAGATAACTTTGGAGCGCTTCACAGGACCCCCTTTGTGTGTCCTTTGTCTGGCCTTTCTTACCAACCCTTCTGTCCGGCTGCCTCGGGCCTCCTCTTGGTAAACTTGGCGCCAGTTTCCCTGACCCTATGTGGTGCCTTCCTAGCGGGTGTAGCGAGGGGCTGCGCCACATAAAATGTCAGAGCCTCCGGTTTCTAGCTGAGGGTCGTTTCCTGCCTCCACTAGTTTTGGGGACCGGTCTTCCCCTTTGGCCTGACCCCTCCACGCAGGTGGATTCGGGCGTGCGGTGGTGACTCGCCCGTCCGCACCCCTGGGATCCCTTCATTCCTCGTTCCTGGAGCCTTCTCCGCTCCTCTTCCTTCCTTCTCCCTCTTCCAGGCCTGGGCCTCTGTTACTAGGCCCGCCTTCGGAGCAGAGCTCTTGCAGAGCCCCTGCTCCCTGCCACTTCTGCTCAGACTTCTCTGCACTGAACTAAGATGGTGCCCACCTTTTATACTCCCTTCTCAATGCACCCAGGAACTGCTTCCTCCCTGCTCCTGCACTACAGGGTTCCCCTTCCTCAGTGTTCCCTCCCCCCACTCCAGCCAGGGACAGGGACTGTCGTGCCCATCTCAGAGGCATATTGGTCGCCCTGCCCCACGGCAATGTGGTGTAATGCATGCAGGTGTCGGGTCCTGATCCACACTCCATCCTTACCTGAGAGTGAGATATCACACCTCTGGGTGAGGTGCAATAACTCTGTAGCAACCGAGCCCTCAGGGTGCTACAGTTCCATTTATCTTCAGCCTAGGTGACATATTGTGATACAGGGCCGTGATTTTGGCTATAAAAGGGTCCCCTAGACCCCTACCCCAAGCTTTTTAAGAGAATCATATATGGCGTGCCAGGAGACTCTATGGAATGCTTTCTCAGCATCCAACGAGAGTATCTAATTACAAATTTTTAACTGCATCTAGCCCAGGAAATACTTTGTGCCTAGTAGCAGTGTCTGCTAGTCAGCGGATTATCCCGGCTGTTAAGCAAGCTACACCACCTGTAGTTTGGACACTTAATTTTTTCAAAGGAAATGCTTCGGGACCACGGGATACTCAGTGAAGAGCATCAGGAGGCACCCCAAGGCATAGGGGCTGGGACTGGCAGTAGGATGCCTTGCGGTGGACAGCCGAGCTCGATCCTTATAAAAGCTTTTTAACTGCAGCAGCTTTAGTGGACGCTACTGGAGCTGGAATTACGCGGCTGCTGGCATGAGACTTGCCCTCCAATAGATCCTTGTAAATGGATTTAAAGTGTATTCATTCAAATTAGAGAGACAATTTAAATTAAAAAGCTTAGAGCTGCCTCCACCACAGGGGGGCTCGCTCGACCCACCAGCGGACAGGCACCAGTATTGGGAGAGGGGGGCTGGCCGTCAGGGTTCACCGCGGCTCTGGCACAAACCCGGCGACACGGAGGTGGCACGGGCAGGAGCGGACTGAACGTGTCGGCTTCTCACTTTTTGGATCTTAGAAGGGCATGACATGCCTATATTTGTGTCTCCCCCTCCTTTTACTCCTCCACCTCTTTTCTTTTCTCATGACTAGTGTTGAGCCACCCCCGTAGTGTTCGAGTTCGGTTCGGTTCGTCGAACACCCGTGTGTTCGCCGAACTGTTCGTCGAACTGTTCGTCGAACACCTTCGAACACCGTTAAAACCAATGGCAGGCAAACAAAAACACATAGAAACACATAGAAAACACCTTCAAAGGTGTCCAAAAGCTGACAAACTGCTCAGAAGACACAACTAACACATGGAAAAGTGACAAGTACATATAGTCATGCGAAAAGAAAAGAGGTGGAGGAGTAAAAGGAGGGGGAGACACAGATATAGGCATGTCATGCCCTTCTAAAATCCAAAAAGTGAGAAGCCGAGACGGCCAGTCCGCTCCTGCCCGTGCCACCTCCGTGTCGCCGGGTTTGTGCCAGAGCCGCGGTGAACCCTGACGGCCAGCCCCCCTCTCCCAATACTGGTGCCTGTCCGCTGGTGGGTCGAGAGAGCCCCCCTGTGGTGGAGGCAGCTCTAAGCTTTTTAATTTAAATTGTCCCTCTAATTTGAATGAATACACTTTAAATCCATTTACAAGGATCTATTGGAGGGCAAGTCTCATGCCAGCAGCCGCGTAATTCCAGCTCCAGTAGCGTCCACTAAAGCTGCTGCAGTTAAAAAGCTTTTATAAGGATCGAGCTCGGCTGTCCACCGCAAGGCATCCTAGTGCCAGTCCCAGCCCCTATGCCTTGGGGTGCCTCCTGATGCTCTTCACTAAGTATCCCGTGGTCCCGAAGCATTTCCTTTGAAAAAATTAAGTGTCCAAACTACAGGTGGTGTAGCTTGCTTAACAGCCGGGATAATCCGCTGACTAGCAGACACTGCTACTAGGCACAAAGTATTTCCTGGGCTAGATGCAGTTAAAAATTTGTAAGTAGATACTCTCGTTGGATGCTGAGAAAGCATTCCATAGAGTCTCCTGGCACGCCATATATGATTCTCTTAAAAAGCTTGGGGTAGGGGTCTAGGGGACCCTTTTATAGCCAAAATCACGGCCCTGTATCACAATACGTCACCTAGGCTGAAGATAAATGGAACTGTAGCACCGAGGGCTCGGTTGCTACAGACGTATTGCACCTCACCCAGAGGTGTGATATCTCACTCTCAGATAAGGATGGAGTGTGGATCAGGACCCGACACCTGCATGCATTACACCACATTGCCGTGGGGCAGGGCGACCAATATGCCCCTGAGATGGGCACGACAGTCCCTGTCCCTGGCTGGAGTGGGGGGAGGGAACACTGAGGAAGGGGAACCCTGCAGTGCAGGAGCAGGGAGGAAGCAGTTCCTGGGTGCATTGAGAAGGTAGTATAAAAGGTGGGCACCATCTTAGTTCAGTGCAGAGAAGTCTGAGCAGAAGTGGCAGGGAGCAGGGGCTCTGCATGAGCTCTGCTCCGGAGGCGGGCCTAGTAACAGAGGCCCAGGCCTGCAAGAGGGAGAAGGAAAGAAGAGGAGCGGAGAAGGCTCCAGGAACGAGGAATGAAGGGATCCCAGGGGTGCGGACGGGCGAGTCGCCACCGCACGCCCGAATCCACCTGCGTGGAGGGGTCAGGCCAAAGGGGGAGACCGGTCCCCGAACTAGTGGAGGCAGGAAATGACCCTCAGCTAGAAACTGGAGGCTCTGACATTTTATGTGGCGCAGCCCCTTGCTCCACCCGCTAGGAAGGCACCACATAGGGTCAGGGAAACTGGCGCCAAGTTTACCAAGAGGAGGCCCGAGGCAGCCGGACAGAAGTGTTGGTAAGAAAGGCCAGACAAAGGACACACAAAGGGGGTCCTGTGAAGCGCTCCAAAGTTATCTGGGAGTTGTCTGAGCCCCTCACCTGGTGAGCACAGTACGACGTGGGCAGCCGTTACCTGCAGACGTGGTCTGGATAATAAGAACTGTGAGTAAAGGCCCTGAACTGCATCACTGACTCCGTGTCGTTACTGCTGCTGCCCTGCACCATCACCCCCATCCTCCGCATACACTGCCCTGAGGCTATACTCCTCCCGTGGGGAGTTATGCTACGCTCTGCTGCACCCACAACACCAGCCTTAGCGGTCTGCCCTGTAGCGGCGGTTCACTCTGACCGCAATCCACGGGTGGCGTAGTCGGACATTTAAACATCAAAACCACATAAATAGTTCCGCCACTGGTTTGACCGCCCTGAGCCACGGAACCGGATCGCCGCCACGAAGACTACAACCACCAGCATCCACCAAAAAGGGTCCGGCTCCGGGTGTCCCAAGGCCCAGGGGGTGCGTCAGAACATTTTCATCACCTTTCACAATCACCAATGGGACAAGGCAGGGATGTCCTCTGTCCCCTCTCTTATACATCCTAGTGACGGAGCACCTGCTCTCATCAATTCGCCATAACCCCAATATTAGGTGGATTGAGGTGGGAGGCACCGAGTACAAGTGCTCTCTATTTGCTGATGATGTCCTAGTATATATCACTCAATCACATATATCCATCCCTGCTGTTATGGCTGAAATAGATCACTTTGTTACATGGTAAAATTTTAAAATCAATGCAGCGAAGTCTGAGGCCCTCGATGTCTCCCTCCCTAAATCCATATAGGATTCCATCCAGTCCAACTTTCCCTTTGCCTGGCCCTCACAGGGTATCAAATACTTAGGAACTCCTATTCATAGAGACCTCTCCCATCTATGTTATCTTAATTTTGGGCCCTTTATTGAACAATTCCATACAGACCACGGTTGGCAAGTTGGAACTGTGAGATTCACTACGTGCACCACTGGTATTTTGTGGAAAAGCACATGTAAGATTCTGCAACAGTCTCTGCTGATACTCCTGCATGCGTGCATCCCTTTCTATGGCAGGAATAATTTCTGCAAATTTACTTTTGTACCGGGGATCTAACAGTGTGGCAACCCAGTAGTCAGGATTATTTCTAATTCTCACAATTCGAGGGTCATGTTGCAGGTAGTGCAGCAAGAAGGCACTCATGTGTGTTGCGCATCCAGGAGCACCAAGTTCCTGTTGTGTTGGTGGCGAGGTAACAATCATGCTTCCTTCCTCTGTCCTCTCCCCCCAACCTCGCACAACAGAAATGTGATCAAGGTCTCCCTCATCTGATGAGTCTTCCATCAGTTCGTCCTCCACTTCTTCCTGGGCTCCTGCACCTTCCTCACTAGTTTGGCTGCTACCATGCGCCCTGGTAAAATCATCTCCCCCACCCTCACATGCCTGCCGCCCTGGTGCTGCCGACCGTCTGGACCTTGCAGATGTTAGCCCTTCCGCATACAACTCCTCCTCCTCTACTTCCTCCACCTCCTCTTGTGCCACCACCTGACTCCGAATTCTGTTTAACATGTGCTCCAGCATGTAAATCACCGGAATAGTCATGCTGATAATGGCATCGTCAGCACTAAACATCTTCGTCGCCATTTCAAAACTGTGCAGAAGGGTGCATAGGTCCCTGATCTGAGACCACTCCTCCAGCGTGATTTGCCCCACCTCTGAATCTCGTTGGCCCAGGCTATACGTCAGAACGTATTGCACCAGGGCTTGTCGGTGCTGCCACAGTCACTGCAACATGTGCAGAGTTGAATTCCACCGGGTAGGCACATCGCATTTTAGCCGGTGAAGTGGCAGGCCCAACGACTTCTGTAGAGATGTAAGTCGCTGAGCTGCGGGATGCGAATGGCGGAAGTGAGCACACAGCGACCGTGCCCTCTGCAGAAGGCCATCTAGTCTGGGATAGTGGGCTAAAAATTGCTGGACAACCAGGTTCAACACGTGAGCCATACAAGGCACGTGTGTGACATTGCCCCGGCGAAGGACCGCACCCAGGTTTGCAGTATTGTCGCACACGGCCTTCCCTGGTTTCAGGTCCAGTGGAGACAACCATTCATGAAATTGGTTCTCCAGAGCTGACCACAACTCCTCAGCTGTGTGACTCACATTTCCCAGACATTTCAATGTAAAAACCGCCTGATGACGTTGAGCCCTACTGCCAGCATAGTAAGGAGGTGTGCAGGATCCCTTCTGCGCAGTTAGAAAGCTTGTGGCATGACCAGACAGGCTTTGGGTGCAGGTGGAAGACCGAGAGGAGGTTGAGGAGGCAGAAGCAGTGGAGGAAAAATGACATAAAGAGGATTGACGCACAACTCGTGGGGACGGCAAGACTTGGACAGCAGCCCCTTGTCCTGCTGTCACCATAGTTACCCAGTGCCCAGTCAGCGACATGTAACGCCCCTGTCCATGCCTACTCGTCCAAGTGTCTGTGGTGAAATGCACCCTGTCACACACAGAGTTTCTCAAAGAAGCGGTGATGTTGTGTGCGACATGCTGGTGGAGCGCAGGCACACCTTTCTTTGAGAAGTAGTGCCGACTGGGCATCTGGTACTGGGGCACTGCGATGGACATAAGGTCTCGAAAATCCTCTGTGTCCACCAGGCGGAAAGGCAGCATTTCTGTAGCCAAGAGCTTGCAGATGGTGAAATTCAACCTCTTAGCTTTCTCATGGCTAGGAGGAAATGGTCTTTTACTTGTCCACATCTGAGGGACCGAGGGCTGGCTATTGTGCTTAGACGGGGTTGATAAGGGTGTCCCCGGCAAACTGCCGGTCTGTGAGGAAGATGCAGGCGGACATGTTAGGTTGCCTTGATCCAAAGGTGGTGCTATCGATGTCGGACAGCGCTCAAGACCAGCTGGTGTTACCACCTCCAAAGAAAATGATGACCTGCCAATCACGCTGGCTGTTGCGGGTAAAGAGGTGGCAGGTCTGCGCCCCAAAACAGGTGTGACTGCTGTCCCCCCAGTCACAGAGGATGAAGAGGCCGCGGATGCACAAGATATGGCAGACGGTGGTTGGCCCGGCCGGCTAGACCGCATTGTAGCACACTGAGCTTCCCACTGCAACTTATGCTTCATGTCCATGTGCCGGTTCATGCATGAAGTACTCAAACTATGTATTTTTTGGCCTCTACTTAGCTTTTGCTGACAAATGTTACAGATAACACGAGTTGGGTCATCTTTATCGATCTGAAAAAATGCCCAGGCTATGCAAGGCTTAGCACCCATGCGACCTGAAGAGCCACCACGACTTGTGGTGAGAGGCAGAGTTGTGTTTGAGGATGCAGTTGTTGACGTGCTTCCAGTACTACGTCTCTGTCCAGGAAGGCGCAACCTGACCTCGTCGTCACTAGCATCTTCCTCCACCTCCTCTGCTGACCTCATCTCTTGGCTGACTGTGGGGGTTGACAGTAAGTGGGATCTCCGACCTCATCATCATCACCCTGTGCGTTATCACACCCGTCGTCCTCAGAGCCAACCTGTTCCTGCCCTGACAAAAAACTAAAGTTGTCGCTCCAATCAGGTATTTGAGTCTTATCATCATCTTCCTCATTGTCTCCACCAACAGGAGTTACAGTTTGGGAATGAGGGTCTACATTATGGTCAGAACCTTCTGCGTCTGGTCCTGGATCCGACTCATAAAGATTCTGGGCATCAGTGCAGATCATTTCCTCGTCTGGATTCACAGAAGCGCTGGAGTCGACCTCTGATTCCCAGGCTATAGTATGAGTAAACAGCTCTGCAGACTCAACCATCTGTTCTACCTCATACTCAGACGGGCAGCTGGAGATTTGAGAGCTGTGAGGAAGCAAGTGCGATTTGGGTGACACCTTTGAGGACTGGAGTATTTGTGATGTTGAAGTTGATGTGGAGGAGAGCCCACTTAAAGGAGCACTTGATATCCGTTGAAGCACCTGCTGTTTTTGTGCCTCATCTGGAATTTGTAGCGATTGGCGTGGCCGTAAGAAAGGGATCTTATCACATTGTCCGCTAAAAGAAGTAGACATTTTAGTTTGGCTGGAAGATGGTCTTTCTTCTGCACCTACCCCACGGACACAACCTTTTTTCCCCTTCCCAACACGCCTATTCCCCTTTCCACCAGCAGCAGGCCTTTTTCCACTCATTTTGGTGGTTAACTAATTCACAACTCTGGAGTTGTTTGCACAAAAAAACAATGGATGGTAACCGAGCAGAGCTGAGTGGCCAAACTGTGGTATTAGGCCAAAACTATTGGCTGGGTTAGATGCAGAAAAAAATTATTTTTAATTTGCAACCTGATGGAGGTCAGTATAGATGGACTAATAGACCAAGTCCCACACACCGCTAGAAGCCCAAATATTTTTTCAGAGCTAGATGCAGAAATTTTTTTTATTCAGTTTGCAACCTGATGGAGGTCAGTATAGATGGACTAATAGACCAAGTCCCACACACTGCTAGAAGCCCAAATATTTTTTCAGAGCTAGATGCAGAAAAAAATTATTTTTAATTTGCAACCTGATGGAGGTCAGTATAGATGGACTAATAGACCAAGTCCCACAAACCGCTAGAAGCCCAAATATTTTTTCAGAGCTAGATGCAGAAAAAAATTATTTTTAATTTGCAACCTGATGGAGGTCAGTATAGATGGACTAATAGACCAAGTCCCACACACCGCTAGAAGCCCAAATATTTTTTCAGAGCTAGATGCAGAAAAAAATTATATTCAATTTGCAACCTGCTGGAGGTCAGTATAGAAGGACTAACAGAACAAGTCCCACACACTGCTAGAAGCCCAAATATTTTTTCAGAGCTAAATGAAGAAAAAAATTATTTTTAATTTGCAACCTGATGGAGGTCAGTATAGATGGACTAATAGACCAAGTCCCACACACTGCTAGAAGCCCAAATATTTTTTCAGAGCTAGATGCAGAAAAAAAATATTTTTAATTTGCAACCTGATGGAGGTCAGTATAGATGGACTAATAGACCAAGTCCCACACACTGCTAGAAGCCCAAATATTTTTTCAGAGCTAGATGCAGAAAAAAATTATTTTTAATTTGCAACCTGATGGAGGTCAGTATAGATGGACTAATAAACCAAGTCCCACACACCGCTAGAAGCCCAAATATTTTTTCAGAGCTAGATGCAGAAAAAAATTATATTCAATTTGCAACCTGCTGGAGGTCAGTATAGATGGACTAATAGAACAAGTCCCACACACTGCTAGAAGCCCAAATATTTTTTCAGAGCTAAATGAAGAAAAAAATTATTTTTAATTTGCAACCTGATGGAGGTCAGTATAGATGGACTAATAGACCAAGTCCCACACACTGCTAGAAGCCCAAATATTTTTTCAGAGCTAGATGCAGAAAAAAATTATATTCAGTTTGCAACCTGATGGAGGTCAGTATAGATGGACTAATAGAATGATGCTATGCCCAAAAGATTTTACTTCACTAGGTGCAGTAAAAAAATTGGTATTCTATACACAGGTGGTATATCTTGCAACACAGATAGGCTACTCCACTGACTAACACACTCTGCAATAGGCCAAAAAGGATTTGCTTTGCTAGATTCAGCCAAATGCTGTGAAAAAAACTTGCACAGCACTGGCACAGACCTGCCTGGCAAAAACTGATAGGAACTGATGTAACCTAGTCCTGAAAAGGACTCCAATTACAATTAGTCTTTACTCCCACAATCTATCTATTTAAGAGCACAGACCTGCCTGATAAAAGTCGTAGGAAATGCTGTAACCTAGTCCTTAAAAGGACTGCAATCACAACTATTCCCTACTCCCAAGCTATCTGTATATTTGTGCGAAAATTGGCTTGAAATTAACAAGGTATAGCGCACACAGCAACAGCGGTGCCGTCTAACACGCAGCTGCAGCAGTGAGAAAATGGTGGCGACGGGGAAAATGGCTTGGTCTTATAGGGCAAGGACATGTGACATACACTGCCAATCACACATGCCCTTGCTTGTGTGAAAAAAAGCACTTCGCTCCGTGTGTGCGCTGCTGATAGGCTGACAGATTGCACCTCCCCACTGCAAATGCGGGAAAGAGAAAAAAAAATGGAGATCTTCATTGTTCCTGCAGAGATCCATCCCCTGCCCCTCCCCCCGCCCCGCTTTACACTCAAACTGCGTATTAACATTAATTTTCATCATTACTGAGAAAAAATCCAGTTATGATTTTGGTGCACGAACAGTTATCGAACATAACCTCGAACAGCCGAATTTTTCTCAAATTGTTCGTTTTCGCCGACCGGCTCGAACACCGCCCAAAACAGCTCGAATTTGAGATTGGCGAACAGTTCGAGTAGAACAACGCTCATCTCTACTCATGACTATATGTACTTGTCACTTTTCCATGTGTTAGTTGTGTCTTCTGAGCAGTTTGTCAGCTTTTGGACACCTTTGAAGGTGTTTTCTATGTGTTTCTATGTGTTTTTGTTTGCCTGCCATTGGTTTTAACGGTGTTCGAAGGTGTTCGACGAACAGTTCGACGAACAGTTCGGCGAACACACGGGTGTTCGACGAACCGAACCGAACTCGAACACTACGGGGGTGGCTCAACACTACTCTCAGCTCCCCTGATGGAGAAGCCAGGGCCCACCGGAGGAATCTGATAGTCCGGTCGGCTGGGCCAATGCTGCCCTAAAGCAGGCCAGGCTAAGAAAAATGTGGGAAAGGTTACCAGGACAAATAGGGGTGGCTGGGGACTGAGTATGGACACCCGGCCACCCCCTGGAGGCTGGGGAGCAAGCAGGGACACCCGGCCACCAGGCGGCTGGGGACTGAGTATGGATACCAGGCCGCCGACACAGCCATGGCGTGGTGGCCAGATTCCGCCTCCACATGCCTAAAAGGCCCAAATTAAAGTGCAAGCGGCTCATTAAAACATCAATTTTTTGCAAACAAGTGCTACCCTTGTTTTTCTCAAATAGCACTCATAGCTATAATATTGAATGGGGCGGTTCAAGTGTCCCTGACTTGTCCTGGACTTAGTGGTCTGTGTAAAATCAGGGATACATGTACAACATTTTCTGAATGTTGGATCAAAATCGGCAAAGCTTCTATAGGTCCATGAAAAAATTGGACAGCACTCGGATGCCATCCATGTGCTATCCATTTTTCACGGATTGCTGGATAGGAAAAGGTAGAGAAACTGATTATTCTTTTTAAAATATTGAGCCCAAAACTGGATCCCATATTCTAGATGTCGCCTTACCAGTGGTTTTTAAAGGGGTAGCAATACGTTGGGATTGTGGGATTTTATCTCTCTTTTTATACATCCTAAAATCTTGTTTGCTTTTGCGGCTGCTGCTTGACATTGAGTACTGCTGCTCAGCTTACCTGTAACCTGAATACTCAAGTCCTTCTCCTGCTCTGTAGTCCCGAGTATACTCCCATTTAATGTATATGCAGTAGTGTTGAGCGAACATGCTCGACACTGCTCGGTACTCGCCCGAGCATCACGCTACTCGGGATGTTCGGCGAGCACCGAGCATTTCCGGGTTACTCGGGCGGGAGCTCGGGTCTCCGCCCTGCATGTTTGGCGCTCTTTACAGAGCCAATGAACATGCAGGGATTGCCAGCCAGTCACTGTAATGCTGCAGCCATGTTGGTTGTGGGCATTACAGTGATTGGCTGGCCGCACAGCGTCACCTCGAGTATTTAAAACCGGGCGCCGCCATCTTGGACCCAGTCGCTCTGGATTAGACAGTGTAGGGACAGCGCTGCTGATTTAGGGAGAGATATAAACTGCGAAATAGTTAGTGTAGGGTCTGTAAAGGCTGCCAGAACAAACAAACAGTCCTTTTCAGGACTAATATCCATCCCAGATACCAGGCAGGCAGGCTGTATAGGAGACACAGTGGTTATACCAGCAAACGCTGCATTACAGTCCTGTGTGCTCCTGTTGCTGAAATTGCTGGACTTAGCACCAGGTGTCGGGGGCCAGGAAAAATCCTTTTTTTTTCATCTAAATCCTCCTTTTTTTTTCCTCCTTCACACTGTACAAATACCCGTCTTATTAACCTTTTCGTGTGTCCCCCCCCCCCCCAAAAAAAAGCGTGTCTCTGATTTTTCAGACACAAATATAACTGTTGAAAATAGTCTGGTGTAGGCTAGAGAAACAGAAGTGTTGTTTGGCACTTCCACGGTCAAACCTCTGTATTATCCATTTTGGACCATTTCTATCTAAAAAAAAAAACAGTTTGAGTGTGTCGCTCACTGTTCAGCCGCAAATCTATGTATTTAAAAAAGTCTGGTATACCCCAGTAAACAATAACTGTGGTTTTGCCATCCCACGGTAAAAAATCTCTATTATTCAGGTTTTGGCATATTTTCCGTAAAGAAAAACAGTAGTGTCTCCTGACTGTTGTGACACAAAAATATATCTGTTGAAAATAGTCTTGTGTAGGCCCGACATCCCAGTGTGTTTTCGCAGTTCCATGGGTCAAATCGCTGTACTATCCAGTTTTGGGCCTTTGGTATCTAAAAAAAAAGCAGTTTGAGTGTGTCGCTCACTGTTCAGCCGCAAATATCTCTATTTAAAAAAGTGTGGTATACCCCAGTAAACAATAACTGTGGTTTTGCCATCCCACGGTAAAAAATCTCTATTATTCAGCTTTTGGTAGTTTTTTCCATAAAGAAAAACAGTAGTGTCTCTTGACTGTTGTGACACAAAAATATATCTGTTGAAAATAGTCTTGTGTAGGCCCGACATTCCAGTGTGGTTTCACAGTTCCACGGGTCAAATCGCTGTACTATCCAGTTTTGGGCCTTTGGTATCTAAAAAAAAAGCAGTTTGAGTGTGTCGCTCACTGTTCAGCCGCAAATATCTCTATTTAAAAAAGTGTGGTATACCCCTGTAACAATAACTGTGGTTTTCCTCTTCCACGGTTCTAATCTACTCTTTATTACCCTTTTTCCATTGATAGTGCAAGTGTAAGCTATTTTACTTCATTCACAATGGGCAAGGCGCGTGGCAAGGGACGTGGAAGTGGACTTTCTGGTGATGGTTCGTGCAGAGGACGGGGCCGTGGCCAGGGTGAAAATGTGCCACAACCAGCAGCCACATCTTCTCGCTCCCACTTCTTGACCGAATTACTAGGGAAGCACAGAACAACACCAGTATTGAGAACTGATCAGTGTGAACAGGTTATTAATTGGATAGCAGATAATACTTCCAGTTACCTGGGCACCACCACCTCCGGTCTGTCTTCCACACGGTCAACTCTTAGTAGCCGTGAGTCTCGACCGCATACTCCTCCTCACCCTGATGCTCCTTCCTCCCACCATGCCGAGTGTCGTCAGACAGCAAGTGATCCCACACTTGGACACTCTGAAGAGCTGTTCACTGGTCCATTTCCATATTTGGGCCCCTCGCCTGATACGCTTGAAGTGGTGGAAGAGGAGATCCCATGTTGCGATGCCCAAATATTTGAACAGCCACAGCCACAGGAAGTCGACGTTGGCAATCTGTCACAAGAGGTGGACGATGACGAGACACAATTGCCAGGAAGTGAGGAGGAGGATCGTGGTGCGCAAGTGGAAGAGGAGGAGGTGGTGGATGATCTAGTAACTGACCCAACGTGGAAGGAGGACATGCAGAGTGAGGCCAGCAGCACACAGGGGGAGGGAGGCAGAGTACCCCAACAGGCAGGAAGAAGCAGTGTGGTGGCCGCAGACAGAAGGCAGGCAACCGTTCCCCGTAACACCAACACGAGGGACGTTGCCAGTACAAGCGGTAGGTCTTCCAGAGTCTGGAATTTTTTTAAAGACTCTGCTGATAACCCCAAAAAGGCCATATGTTCCACCTGCCATGCCAGCATCAGCAGGGGTGACAAAACGACCAGCCTGACCACCACCAGCATGATCAGGCACATGGCAGCAAAGCACCCGACTTTTTGGGGCGAAACCCAGGGTCCACGACCAGTGTCAGCGGGTGTCACCACTGCTTCTTCCACTGTTGTGCGTGCAATAGAACCCCCTGTTGTGTGTGCAAGGCAATCCCCTGTCCATACTGCATGTAAAGATGCCCCCTCCTCTCAGTCTTCACTTGTTATGGCAGTTTCTCAAGAAACAGCATCAACATCCACGTCCACGTCCCACCGCAGCGTTCAATTGTCCATATCCCAGACCTTTGAACGAAAGCGGAAATTCGCAGCTAACGCCCCACAGGCCACAGTCCTAAATTCGCACATTTCACGACTGCTTGCGTTGGAAATGCTGCCTTTTAGGCTGGTGGAGACGGAATCCTTCCGCAATCTTATGGCGGTGGCCGTCTCTCGGTACTCGGTCCCCAGCCGACACTATTTTGCCCGGTGTGCCATCCCCGCAATACACAAGCACGTGTCCCAAAGCATCTGCCGTGCCCTCAACAACGCAGTTACTGGGAGAGTCCACCTGACAACGGACACGTGGACAAGTGCTTGTGGCCAGGGATGGTACATCTCTCTGACGGCACACTGGGTAAACCTAGTGGAAGCCGGGACCCAGTCGGACCTTGGGACGGAACACATCCTCCCCACACCGAGGATTGCGGGCCCTATGTCAGTCAGAGTTGCCCCCACAGTGTACAGCTCCTGCGCATCCTCCTCCTCCTCCTCCTCATGTTCAGCCTCTATCTCAGATATCACCACATCAATTACAAGCTGGAAGCATTGCAGTACTGCCTCCACCAAGCGGCAACAGGCTGTGCTGAAACTCATAAGCTTAGGTGATAAACCTCACACTGCTTGTGAGTTGTGGACAGCTGTGAAAGAGCAGGCAGATCTGTGGCTGAGACCGCTGAACCTACATCCCGGCATGGTCGTGTGTGACAATGGCCGTAACCTGGTGGCAGCTCTGAGGCGAGGTGAGATCACACACGTACCATGCCTGGCTCATGTGCTTAACCTCGTGGTTCTGCGGTTTCTTAAATCGTACCCCGAGTTGCCAGATCTGCTCGTGAAAGTACTCCGCCTTTCAGCTCATTTTCGCAAGTCGGCTACAGCTTCCGCCGCCCTTGCTGTGTTGCAGCAGCGTTTGCAGCTTCCGGCACACCGACTGGTGTGTGATGTCCCCACACGTTGGAACTCTACCCTCCACATGTTGCAAAGGATTTGTAAGCAGAAGAGAGCAGTTGTGGAGTACCAGCTGCAACAAGGCCGTCGATATTCCGGTCAGACTCCACACATAAGACCTCAGGAGTGGACCTGGATGTCTGACATATGTACCATCCTGACAAACTTTGAGGAGGCCACCAAGATGGTGAGTGGCGATGACGCCATCATTAGTGTCAGCATCCCACTTGTCTGTCTTTTGCAACGCTCTCTGCAGAGAATTAAAGAGGAGGCATTGCAGCCAGAGTATGATGAGATGGATCAAGAAGCCGTAGCGGGCGATTACACACAGCCCAGCCTCATCTCATCCCAACGTGCATTTGGGGACAATGAGGGAGAGGAGGAGGAGGGGGAGGAGGAGGAAGAACAGGAGCTGCTATCATGCGTTGTAGACGGTAGTACCTGTACAAGTGTCATACCGTCGGTTCAGCGTGGGTGGCCTGAGGACAGGGGGGAGGAGGAAGAGGAGGAGGAGGAGAGCATGGTCAGTCGTCATCTTGGTGAGGACACGGAAATCTTGCCCGTTACCAGTCTGGCACGCATGGCTGACTTTATGTTATGCTGCCTTAACCGTGACCCTCACGTTGTCAAAATGTTGGGTGACAGTCATTACTGGTTGGTGACACTTGTAGACCCCCGCTACAAGGAGAACTTTCACTCTCTTATTCCTGAGGTGGAGAGGTCTACAAAAATGGGGCAGTACCAGAAGGCCCTTGCCGCAGAACTCTTAAAAAAATTCCCATCTGAACAAGCTAGCGGCAGAGTTCACAGTTCGTGGCGTACAGGCGAGAGAGATGCAACTCCAATCCAGCAGAGGCAGGGGAACACTGTCAACGTTCTGGGACAGTTTTCTGACACCCGCCCAGCTTACAGGCCCTGAGGCGCGGGGTACTCTCACAAGGAGTGGAAAGTTTCAAAAGATGGTGAGGGAGTACCTTGCCGACCGTACCAGCGTCCTCCGTGATTTCTCTGTGCCTTTTAATTATTGGGTATCCAAGCTGGACACTTGGAATGAACTCGCTCTGTACGCCTTGGAGGTCCTGGCCTGCCCTGCCGCTAGCGTGTTATCGGAGCGTGATTTTAGTGCCGCTGGGGGAATTATAACTGATAAGCGCACTCGCCTGTCAACTGACAATGCTGACAAGCTGACCCTTATCAAAATAATCAAGGGCTGGATTGGGCCAGACTTCTCATCACCACCAAATGACAGCAGAGTAGCATAAAGTCAAATCCACTGTGTTATTTCGGGAGGTGTATTCACATGCACTGCTTCACACCCACACATGGGTATACGCTTCCTCGTTTCGGCTGTTTAATCTTCTTCTCCTTATCCTCAGCCTCCACAACCACTATACCACCAGGGTGCCAGCATTGCAAGTTCGTCCGTCCTTATTTTTGGCAGCTTTTGCTTGCAAGGCATAAGCAAATACTATGGGACACCCACTCCCCAATAATGGGACTTATGTTTGTAATATGCTGTACTGCATGGCTCTTGTAAGGGGCATTGCAAGTTGCTCCGTCCTAATTTTTGGCAGCTTTTGCTTGCAAGGCATAAGCAAATACTATGGGAGACCCACTCCCCAATAATGGGACTTATGTTTGTAATATGCTGTACTGCATGGCTCTTGTAAGGGGCATTGCAGGTTGCTCCGTCCTAATTTTTGGCAGCTTTTGCTTGCAAAATCATATTCCGGTGATTTACATGCTGGAGCACATGTTAAACAGAATTCGGAGTCAGGTGGTGGCACAAGAGGAGGTGGAGGAAGTAGAGGAGGAGGAGTTGTATGCGGAAGGGCTAACATCTGCAAGGTCCAGACGATCGGCAGCACCAAGGCAGCAGGCATGTGAGGGTGGGGGAGATGGTTTTACCAGGGCGCATGTTAGCAGCCAAACTAGTGAGGAAGGTGCAGGAGCCCAGGAAGAAGTGGAGGACGAACTGATGGAAGACTCATCAGATGAGGGAGACCTTGATCACATTTCTGTTGTGCGAGGTTGGGGGGAGAGGACAGAGGAAGGAAGCATGATTGTTACCTCGCCACTAACACAACAGGGACTTGGTGCTCCTGGATGCGCAACACACATGAGTGCCTTCTTGCTGCACTACCTGCAACATGACCCTCGAATTGTGAGAAATAGAAATAATCCTGACTACTGGGTTGCCACACTGTTAGATCCCCGGTACAAAAGTAAACTTGCCGAAATTATTCCTGCCATAGAAAGGGATGCACGCATGCAGGAGTATCAGCAGAGACTGTTGCAGAATCTTACATGTGCTTTTCCACAAAACACCAGTGGTGCACGTAGTGAATCTCACAGTTCCAACTTGCCAACCGTGGGACCGTCAAGTGTTCAGCACTCAAACCGTAACAGAACCACAGTATCTGCTGGTAACATCAATTTTGCGGAATCATTTCACCACTTTTTTAGCCCATCCTTTGCAAGGCCACAGGAGACAAGAAGTCTGACACATAGTCAACGCCTAGAGACGATGGTACAGGAGTATCTCCAAGTAAACATTGAAGCCATGACTGTGTCACTGGACCCTTGCTCTTTTTGGGCTTCCAATCTGGATAAATAGCCGGAGCTAGCCACTTACGCCTTGGAGATTTTGTCATGCCCTGCAGCCAGCGTTCTGTCTGAACGTGTGTTCAGCGCTGCTGGTGGTGTGCTGACAGATAAGCGCACGCGGCTCTCCACTGATAATGTAGACAGACTCACGTTCATAAAGATGAACAAATCATGGATCCGAAACGACTTTTCTACCCCTGTGTCATCCTGGGGAGAGTAAAAGCTTGATGATTGGTTAAAATCACCCTACCAACCGTTTTAAGCTTTCAAATTACTAATCATGTTTATCTGTATCTTGGCTGGAAAATAATTTGGGCTTTGTAGCAGTGTGCAGCACTGATTCTATTAGGCCATCTATAATAAGCTCCACCAGATTTAAAATTACTAATCATGTTTATCTGTATCTTGGCTGGAAAATAATTTGGGCTTTGTAGCAGTGTGCAGCACTGATCCTATTAGGCCATCTATACTAAGCTCCACCAGATTTAAAATTAATAATAATTTTTAGCTGCATCTAGCCCGGAAAATAATTTTGGGGCTCCGAGATGCGCAAGACACATAAGTGCCTTCTTGCTGCACTACCTGCAACATGACCCTCATATTGTCAGAATTCGAAGTAATCATGACTACTGGGTTGCCACACTCTTAGATCCCCCAAACTTTTCGATCAACCTTTTCATTTTAATAAAGAACAAAAAAATGGTCATTTTTGAAATTATAAGCATTAGCAGGTTATTAGAAACTGAAATCAAACAGTTTTCAACTCAAAACTTTATTCTAGGTGATGTTACATTTTCACATAGGACCCCTTGTTCGAAAGGAGCTTCTGAACTCTCTCGTCCATTGAATTTGTCAGGTTTTGGATGGTTTCTGCTTCAATTGTTTTGCATGAGGACAGAATACCCTCCCAGAGGTGTTGCTTAGATGTGAACTGCCTCCCGCCATCATAGACACTCCTTTTGATGATGCTCCAGAGGTTCTGAATGGGGTAGAGGTCAGGGGAGCATGGGGGTCACACCATAAGTTTGTCCCCTTTTATGCCCATATCAGCCAGAGATGCAGATGTTTTATGTGCAGCATGAGATGGTGCATTATCATGCAAAAAAATGATCTTGCTGTGAAATACACGGTTCTTCTTCTTGAACCATGGCAGGAAGTGCTGTTTGAGAAAATGCACATACATTATGGAGTTCATCTTTAGCGCCTTCTGGGATCCTAAAGGGGCCGACAATCTCTCTCCCCATGATTCCAGCCCAAAACATTACTCCACCTCCTCCTTGTTGGCGCTGTAGCCGTGTTTGCGTGGGGTGTCCATCAACCAGCCATCCTCCACTCCATCCATCTGGACCATCGAGCGCTGCACGGCACTCATCCGTGAACAAAACAGTTTTGAAATCAGTCTTCATGTAATGTTTAGCCCACTGGAGCCGTTTCTGCTTGTGTGAAGTGGATAGAGGAGGTCGACAGGATGGCGTATGCACAGCTGCAAACCTCTGAAGGACCCTGCATCTTGTTGTTCGGGGGACGTTGGAGGCACCAGCAGCTTCAAAAACTTGTCTGCTGCTATGACAAGGCTTTTTTGCCGCTGCTCTTTTAACCTGACGTAATTGCCTGTAGGAAAGAGTCCTCAATTTGCCCTTATCAGCACGCACACGTGTGTACTGTGAATCAGCTACATACTTCTTGATTGCCAAGACACTTCATCCTGATCATCGCACAATGTTGATTGTAGTCATGCCTTGACCTAAACACTCCACAATTTGTTGCTTCTCAGCAGCCGACACATCCTTTTTCTTTCCCATTTTGGCAGAAAATGTAGGCTGCTTAATAATGTGAGACAGCCGTCTTAAGTAGTCTTGCCTTTCATTGGACACACCTGCCAAACTAATTAGCACAGGTGTCTGCAATTGCTTACAGTGATATAAAGAGCCCTGACACATATCACCATCAATGAGTTTAACTGACAAACAAACAAATTCTTCCCTTATCACTCCTAAACACTTTTTGCATAATAATTTGGAACACAGTGTACATGTGCTTTTCCACAAAACACCAGTGGTTCACGTAGTGAATCTTACAGTTCTAACTTGCCAACCGTGGTCTGTATGGAGTTGTTCAATAAAGGGCCCAAAATTAAGATAACATAGATGGGAGAGGTCTCTATGAATAGGAATTCCTAAGTATTTGATACCCTGTGAGGGCCAGGCAAAGGGAAAGTTGGACTGGATGGAATCCTATATGGATTTGGGGAGGGAGACATCGAGGGCCTCAGACTTCGCTGCATTGATTTTAAAATTTGACCATGTAACAAAGTGATCTATTTCAGCCATAACAGCATGGATGGATATATGTGATTGAGTGATATATACTAGGACATCATCAGCAAATAGAGAGCACTTGTACTCGGTGCCTCCCACCTCAATCCACCTAATATTGGGGTTATGGCGAATTGATGAGAGCAGGTGCTCCGTCACTAGGATGTATAAGAGAGGGGACAGAGGACATCCCTGCCTTGTCCCATTGGTGACTGTGAAAGGTGATGAAAATGTTCTGATGCACCCCCTGGGCCTTGGGACACCCGGAGCCGGACCCTTTTTGGTGGATGCTGGTGGTTGTAGTCTTTGTGGCGGCGACCCTGTTCCGTGGCTCAGGGTGGTCAAACCAGTGGCAGAACTATTTATGTGGTTTTGATGTTTAAATGTCCGACTATGCCACCCGTGGATTGCGGTCAGAGTGAACCGCCGCTGCAGGGCAGACCGCTGAGGCTGGTGTTGTGGGTGCAGCAGAGCGTAGCATAACTTCCCACGGGAGGAGTATAGCCTCAGGGCAGTGTATGTGGAGGATGGGGGTGATTTTGCAGGGCAGCAGCAGTAACGACACGGAGTCAGTGATGCAGTCCAGGGCCTTTACTCACAGTTCTTATTATCCAGACCACGTCTGCAGGTAACAGCTGCCCACGTCGTACTGTGCTCACCAGGTGAGGGGCTCAGACAACTCCCAGATAACTTTGGAGCGCTTCACAGGACCCCCTTTGTGTGTCCTTTGTCTGGCCTTTCTTACCAACCCTTCTGTCCGGCTGCCTCGGGCCTCCTCTTGGTAAACTTGGCGCCAGTTTCCCTGACCCTATGTGGTGCCTTCCTAGCGGGTGTAGCGAGGGGCTGCGCCACATAAAATGTCAGAGCCTCCGGTTTCTAGCTGAGGGTCGTTTCCTGCCTCCACTAGTTTCGGGGACCGGTCTCCCCCTTTGGCCTGACCCCTCCACGCAGGTGGATTCGGGCGTGCGGTGGCGACTCGCCCGTCCGCACCCCTGGGATCCCTTCATTCCTCGTTCCTGGAGCCTTCTCCGCGCCTCTTCCTTCCTTCTCCCTCTTCCAGGCCTGGGCCTCTGTTACTAGGCCCGCCTCCGGAGCAGAGCTCTTGCAGAGCCCCTGCTCCCTGCCACTTCTGCTCAGACTTCTCTGCACTGAACTAAGATGGTGCCCACCTTTTATACTCCCTTCTCAATGCACCCAGGAACTGCTTCCTCCCTGCTCCTGCACTACAGGGTTCCCCTTCCTCAGTGTTCCCTCCCCCCACTCCAGCCAGGGACAGGGACTGTCGTGCCCATCTCAGAGGCATATTGGTCGCCCTGCCCCACGGCAATGTGGTGTAATGCATGCAGGTGTCGGGTCCTGATCCACACTCCATCCTTACCTGAGAGTGAGATATCACACCTCTGGGTGAGGTGCAATACCTCTGTAGCAACCGAGCCCTCAGGGTGCTACAGTTCCATTTATCTTCAGCCTAGGTGACGTATTGTGATACAGGGCCGTGATTTTGGCTATAAAAGGGTCCCCTAGACCCCTACCCCAAGCTTTTTAAGAGAATCATATATGGCGTGCCAGGAGACTCTATGGAATGCTTTCTCAGCATCCAACGAGAGTATCTAATTATAAATTTTTAACTGCATCTAGCCCAGGAAATACTTTGTGCCTAGTAGCAGTGTCTGCTAGTCAGCGGATTATCCCGGCTGTTAAGCAAGCTACACCACCTGTAGTTTGGACACTTAATTTTTTCAAAGGAAATGCTTCGGGACCACGGGATACTCAGTGAAGAGCATCAGGAGGCACCCCAAGGCATAGGGGCTGGGACTGGCAGTAGGATGCCTTGCGGTGGACAGCCGAGTTCGATCCTTATAAAAGCTTTTTAACTGCAGCAGCTTTAGTAGACGCTACTGGAGCTGGAATTACGCGACTGCTGGCATGAGACTTGCCCTCCAATAGATCCTTGTAAATGGATTTAAAATGTATTCGTTCAAATTAGAGAGACAATTTAAATTAAAAAGCTTAGAGCTGCCTCCACCACAGGGGGGCTCGCTCGACCCACCAGCGGACAGGCACCAGTATTGGGAGAGGGGGGCTGGCCGTCAGGGTTCACCGCGGCTCTGGCACAAACCCGGCGACACGGAGGTGGCACGGGCAGGAGCGGACTGAACGTGTCGGCTTCTCACTTTTTGGATTTTAGAAGGGCATGACATGCCTATATTTGTGTCTCCCCCTCCTTTTACTCCTCCACCTCTTTTCTTTTCGCATGACTATATGTACTTGTCACTTTTCCATGTGTTAGTTGTGTCTTCTGAGCAGTTTGTCAGCTTTTGGACACCTTTGAAGGTGTTTTCTATGTGTTTCTATGTGTTTTTGTTTGCCTGCCATTGGTTTTAACGGTGTTCGAAGGTGTTCGACGAACAGTTCGACGAACAGTTCGGCGAACACACGGGTGTTCGACGAACCGAACCGAACTCGAACACTACGGGGGTGGCTCAACACTACTCTCAACTCCCCTGATGGAGAAGCCAGGGCCCACCGGAGGAGTCTGATAGTCCGGTCGGCTGGGCCAATGCTGCCCTAAAGCAGGCCAGGCTAAGAAAAATGTGGGAAAGGTTACCAGGAGAAATAGGGGTGGCTGGGGACTGAGTATGGACACCCGGCCACCCCCTGGAGGCTGGGGAGCAAGCAGGGACACCCGGCCACCAGGCGGCTGGGGACTGAGTATGGATACCAGGCCGCCGACACAGCCATGGCGTGGTGGCCAGATTCCGCCTCCACATGCCTAAAAGGCCCAAATTAAAGTGCAAGCGGCTCATTAAAACATCAATTTTTTGCAAACAAGTGCTACCCTTGTTTTTCTCAAATAGCACTCATAGCTATAATATTGAATGGGGCGGTTCAAATGTCCCTGACTTGTCCTGGACTTAGTGGTCTGTGTAAAATCAGGGATACATGTACAACATTTTCTGAATGTTGGATCAAAATCGGCAAAGCTTCTATAGGTCCATGAAAAAATTGGACAGCACTCGGATGCCATCCATGTGCTATCCATTTTTCACGGATTGCTGGATAGGAAAAGGTAGAGAAACTGATTATTCTTTTTAAAATATTGAGCCCAAAACTGGATCCCATATTCTAGATGTCGCCTCACCAGTGGTTTTTAAAGGGGTAGCAATACGTTGGGATTGTGGGATTTTATCTCTCTTTTTATACATCCTAAAATCTTGTTTGCTTTTGCGGCTGCTGCTTGACATTGAGTACTGCTGCTCAGCTTACCTGTAACCTGAATACTCAAGTCCTTCTCCTGCTCTGTAGTCCCGAGTATACTCCCATTTAATGTATATGCAGTAGTGTTGAGCGAACATGCTCGACACTGCTCGGTACTCGCTCGAGCATCACGCTACTCGGGATGTTCGGCGAGCACCGAGCATTTCCGGGTTACTCGGGCGGGAGCTCGGGTCTCCGCCCTGCATGTTTGGCGCTCTTTACAGAGCCAATGAACATGCAGGGATTGCCAGCCAGTCACTGTAATGCTGCAGCCATGTTGGTTGTGGGCATTACAGTGATTGGCTGGCCGCACAGCGTCACCTCGAGTATTTAAAACCGGGCGCCGCCATCTTGGACCCAGTCGCTCCGGATTAGACAGTGTAGGGACAGCGCTGCTGATTTAGGGAGAGAGATAAACTGCTAAATAGTTAGTGTAGGGTCTGTAAAGGCTGCCAGAACAAACAAACAGTCCTTTTCAGGACTAATATCCATCCCAGATACCAGGCAGGCAGGCTGTATAGGAGACACAGTGGTTATACCAGCAAACGCTGCATTACAGTCCTGTGTGCTCCTGTTGCTGAAATTGCTGGACTTAGCACCAGGTGTCGGGGGCCAGGAAAAATCCTTTTTTTCTTCATCTAAATCCTCCTTTTTATTTCCTCCTTCACACTGTACAAATACCCGTCTTATTAACCTTTTCGTGTGTCCCCCCCCCCCCCCAAAAAAAAAGCGTGTCTCTGATTTTTCAGACACAAATATAACTGTTGAAAATAGTCTGGTGTAGGCTAGAGAAACAGAAGTGTTGTTTGGCACTTCCACGGTCAAACCTCTGTATTATCCATTTTGGACCATTTCTATCTAAAAAAAAAAACAGTTTGAGTGTGTCGCTCACTGTTCAGCCGCAAATCTATGTATTTAAAAAAGTCTGGTATACCCCAGTAAACAATAACTGTGGTTTTGCCATCCCATGGTAAAAAATCTCTATTATTCAGGTTTTGGCATATTTTCCGTAAAGAAAAACAGTAGTGTCTCCTGACTGTTGTGACACAAAAATATATCTGTTGAAAATAGTCTTGTGTAGGCCCGACATCCCAGTGTGGTTTCGCAGTTCCATGGGTCAAATCGCTGTACTATCCAGTTTTGGGCCTTTGGTATCTAAAAAAAAAAGCAGTTTGAGTGTGTCGCTCACTGTTCAGCCGCAAATATCTCTATTTAAAAAAGTGTGGTATACCCCAGTAAACAATAACTGTGGTTTTGCCATCCCACGGTAAAAAATCTCTATTATTCAGCTTTTGGTAGTTTTTTCCGTAAAGAAAAACAGTAGTGTCTCTTGACTGTTGTGACACAAAAATATATCTGTTGAAAATAGTCTTGTGTAGGCCCGACATCCCAGTGTGGTTTCGCAGTTCCACGGGTCAAATCGCTGTACTATCCAGTTTTGGGCCTTTGGTATCTAAAAAAAAAGCAGTTTGAGTGTGTCGCTCACTGTTCAGCCGCAAATATCTCTATTTAAAAAAGTGTGGTATACCCCAGTAAACAATAACTGTGGTTTTCCTCTTCCACGGTTCTAATCTACTCTTTATTACCCTTTTTCCATTGATAGTGCAAGTGTAAGATATTTTACTTCATTCACAATGGGCAAGGCGCGTGGCAAGGGACGTGGAAGTGGACTTTCTGGTGATGGTTCGTGCAGAGGACGGGGCCGTGGCCAGGGTGAAAATGTGCCACAACCAGCAGCCACATCTTCTCGCTCCCACTTCTTGACCGAATTACTAGGGAAGCACAGAACAACACCAGTATTGAGAACTGATCAGTGTGAACAGGTTATTAATTGGATAGCAGATAATACTTCCAGTTACCTGGGCACCACCACCTCCGGTCTGTCTTCCACACGGTCAACTCTTAGTAGCCGTGAGTCTCGACCGCATACTCCTCCTCACCCTGATGCTCCTTCCTCCCACCATGCCGAGTGTCGTCAGACAGCAAGTGATCCCACACTTGGACACTCTGAAGAGCTGTTCACTGGTCCATTTCCATATTTGGGCCCCTCGCCTGATACGCTTGAAGTGGTGGAAGAGGAGATCCCATGTTGCGATGCCCAAATATTTGAACAGCCACAGCCACAGGAAGTCGACGTTGGCAATCTGTCACAAGAGGTGGACGATGACGAGACACAATTGCCAGGAAGTGAGGAGGAGGATCGTGGTGCGCAAGTGGAAGAGGAGGAGGTGGTGGATGATCTAGTAACTGACCCAACGTGGAAGGAGGACATGCAGAGTGAGGCCAGCAGCACACAGGGGGAGGGAGGCAGAGTACCCCAACAGGCAGGAAGAAGCAGTGTGGTGGCCGCAGACAGAAGGCAAGCAACCGTTCCCCGTAACACCAACACGAGGGACGTTGCCAGTACAAGCGGTAGGTCTTCCAGAGTCTGGAATTTTTTTAAAGACTCTGCTGATAACCCCAAAAAGGCCATATGTTCCACCTGCCATGCCAGCATCAGCAGGGGTGACAAAACTACCAGCCTGACCACCACCAGCATGATCAGGCACATGGCAGCAAAGCACCCGACTTTTTGGGGCGAAACCCAGGGTCCACGACCAGTGTCAGCGGGTGTCACCACTGCTTCTTCCACTGTTGTGCGTGCAATAGAACCCCCTGTTGTGTGTGCAAGGCAATCCCCTGTCCATACTGCATGTAAAGATGCCCCCTCCTCTCAGTCTTCACTTGTTATGGCAGCTTCTCAAGAAACAGCATCAACGTCCACGTCCACGTCCCACCGCAGCGTTCAATTGTCCATATCCCAGACCTTTGAACGAAAGCGGAAATTCGCAGCTAACGCCCCACAGGCCACAGTCCTAAATTCGCACATTTCACGACTGCTTGCGTTGGAAATGCTGCCTTTTAGGCTGGTGGAGACGGAATCCTTCCGCAATCTTATGGCGGTGGCCGTCTCTCGGTACTCGGTCCCCAGCTGACACTATTTTGCCCGGTGTGCCATCCCCGCAATACACAAGCACGTGTCCCAAAGCATCTGCCATGCCCTCAACAACGCAGTTACTGGGAGAGTCCACCTGACAACGGACACGTGGACAAGTGCTTGTGGCCAGGGACGGTACATCTCTCTGACGGCACACTGGGTAAACCTAGTGGAAGCCGGGACCCAGTCGGACCTTGGGACGGAACACATCCTCCCCACACCGAGGATTGCGGGCCCTATGTCAGTCAGAGTTGCCCCCACAGTGTACAGCTCCTGCGCATCCTCCTCCTCCTCCTCCTCATGTTCAGCCTCTATCTCAGATATCACCACATCAATTACAAGCTGGAAGCATTGCAGTACTGCCTCCGCCAAGCGGCAACAGGCTGTGCTGAAACTCATAAGCTTAGGTGATAAACCTCACACTGCTTGTGAGTTGTGGACAGCTGTGAAAGAGCAGGCAGATCTGTGGCTGAGACCGCTGAACCTACATCCCGGCATGGTCGTGTGTGACAATGGCCGTAACCTGGTGGCAGCTCTGAGGCGAGGTGAGATCACACAGGTACCATGCCTGGCTCATGTGCTTAACCTCGTGGTTCTACGGTTTCTTAAATCGTACCCCGAGTTGCCAGATCTGCTGGTGAAAGTACTCCGCTTTTCAGCTCATTTTCGCAAGTCGGCTACAGCTTCCGCCGCCCTTGCTGTGTTGCAGCAGCGTTTGCAGCTTCCGGCACACCGACTGGTGTGTGATGTCCCCACACGTTGGAACTCTACCCTCCACATGTTGCAAAGGATTTGTGAGCAGAAGAGAGCAGTTGTGGAGTACCAGCTGCAACAAGGCCGTCGATATTCCGGTCAGACTCCACACATAAGACCTCAGGAGTGGACCTGGATGTCTGACATATGTACCATCCTGACAAACTTTGAGGAGGCCACCAAGATGGTGAGTGGCGATGACGCCATCATTAGTGTCAGCATCCCACTTGTCAGTCTTTTGCAACGCTCTCTGCAGAGAATTAAAGAGGAGCCATTGCAGCCAGAGTATGATGAGATGGATCAAGAAGCCGTAGCGGGCGATTACACACAGCCCAACCTCATCTCATCCCAACGTGCATTTGGGGACAATGAGGGAGAGGAGGAGGAGGGGGAGGAGGAGGAGGAACAGGAGCAGCTATCATGCGTTGTAGATGGTAGTACCTGTACAAGTGTCATACCGTCGGTTCAGCGTGGGTGACAGTCATTACTGGTTGGTGACACTTGTAGACCCCCGCTACAAGGAGAACTTTCACTCTCTTATTCCTGAGGTGGAGAGGTCTACAAAAATGGGGCAGTACCAGAAGGCCCTTGCCGCAGAACTCTTAAAATAATTCCCATCTGAACACGCTAGCGGCAGAGGTCACAGTTCGTTGCCCAACCAAGGCGTACAGGCGAGAGAGATGCAACTCCAATCCAGCAGAGGCAGGGGAACACTGTCAACGTTCTGGGACAGTTTTCTGACACCCGCCCAGCTTACAGGCCCTGAGGCGCGGGGTACTCTCACAAGGAGTGGAAAGTTTCAAAAGATGGTGAGGGAGTACCTTGCCGACCGTACCAGCGTCCTCCGTGATTCCTCTGTGCCTTTTAATTATTGGGTATCCAAGCTGGACACTTGGAATGAACTCGCTCTGTACGCCTTGGAGGTCCTGGCCTGCCCTGCCGCTAGCGTGTTATCGGAGCGTGATTTTAGTGCCGCTGGGGGAATTATAACTGATAAGCGCACTCGCCTGTCAACTGACAATGCTGACAAGCTGACCCTTATCAAAATGATCAAGGGCTGGATTGGGCCAGACTTCTCATCACCACCAAATGACAGCAGAGTAGCATAAAGTCAAATCCACTGTGTTATTTCGGGAGGTGTATTCACATGCACTGCTTCACACCCACACATGGGTATACGCTTCCTCGTTTCGGCTGTTTAATCTTCTTCTCCTTATCCTCAGCCTCCACAACTACTATATCACCAGGGTGCCAGCATTGCAAGTACGTCCGTCCTTATTTTTGGCAGCTTTTGCTTGCAAGGCATAAGCAAATACTATGGGACACCCACTCCCCAATAATGGGACTTATGTTTGTAATATGCTGTACTGCATGGCTCTTGTAAGGGGCATTGCAAGTTGCTCCGTCCTAATTTTTGGCAGCTTTTGCTTGCAAGGCATAAGCAAATACTATGGGAGACCCACTCCCCAATAATGGGACTTATGTTGTAATATGCTGTACTGCATGTGACGCGCCCCCTGGGCCGTGTGTGCTCGTGTATGGGATACCCGGTGCCGGGTCTCTGGGGTCTGTAGTCTCCGTGGCGGTGACCCGGTCCCGTGACTCAGGCTGGTCAAACCAGTGGCAGTCTTTCTTAGGTTTTGAGGTTAATTGTCCGACTGCGCCACCCGTTGATTGCGGTCAGGGAGTACCACCGCTGCGAGGCAGACCGCTGAGGCTGGTGTTGTGTGCGCAGCAGAGAATTGGATAACTCCCCACGGGGGGAGTATAGCCTCAGGGCAGTGAGTGTGGATGATGGGGGTGATGGTGCACGAGCGCAGCAGGAATGACTCAGAGTCTTTGTAGTGCAGTTCAGGGTCTTTAATGATGATTATAAGGTAGACCCTCCCGGGAGTACTGGCTAGCATAAGAGGCCTGGTCAGTCTGTGAGCAAGCAGGAGTTCCCCTGTCCAGGTGGAGCTGTAGGCCTCCCCGTCTGTCTGCACTCTTCCTGGCTACCTTGCTGTAAGCGGGTAGAAGTAGCCCACGTCCCTGAGTGTACCGTGTAGTGCTCACCCGTATGGCTGGTGACTTGGGGCCTTCTGTTAGCCTCCGCTCCACGACGGCGGTGCTGGTCCCTTGCTTGTGACTGAGCCTCCGGGCTTCTATGGCCAGAGGACCTGAAATCCCCTGCCGGCTGGTTTCTGCTGCTGGATATATAAGTCCTCACAGCCTCGGACTCCTGTGTCCGGTTCCTATTGTCTTCTGCCAGGGCGAGCTCTGCTCAGCTTCCAGCCCCTGGTCTTTAGCTCCTAGCTCCTACAGAGCTTCTTGCTGTTACTTTCCCTTGCTCTCACTCTGACTCTGACTGTTCTCTGTTCTCTGGCTCACTCAACCTCGCCCCAGATCCAGTTTATAAGGGCAGAATTAAAATGTTGCCTGTTTAAGGGATCCTGACCAGGAAACCTCCCACTTGCTCTCCGACGTAATATCTCTATTACTGTGGTGACCAGACCCCTGGGGTGACACACATGGCTCTTGTAAGGGGCATTGCAGTTCCTCATAATTTTTGGAAAGCCTTCCATTCACTGCTTAGGCCAACAGTGCACAGGAGACCCAGTTGCTATAAATGGAAAAAAAGGTTTAGTTAACGCCCTCTGACCTCCATGTCATTTCCAAGGGGCATTGTAGTGCCTCGAAATTTTTGGTAGGCATTGCACTCACTGTATGCCCTATAACTGTGTAGCCGAACTGCTCCTTTTGTTACAGAAACATATCCTACAAGACATATCTGGTTGACTGGCCTGATATTGATGTGAATGGTCCCTGTTCCTCCTGCTCTTTCTCCTTTGCCACTACCTTATCCATCATTTATCACCTGAAGCTTTGTTTTAATGGGAGTCATAGAACTTGGATAGTAGCAGGAAAACATCCAGCAATCCTCGGAGGAGGTAGGATATGCGCCAAAACGCTGACCACCTCAGGCCTAGCCGCTACTACATACATGCGCTTGCATTGCAACAAAACAAAGCAGATGCTAACTTCTATCATCCTCATCATGCTCCTCACCTTGGCACTCTCAACTCCCCTGATGGAGAAGCCAGGGCCCACCGGAGGAGTCTGATAGTCCGGTGGGCTCGGCCAATGCTGCCCTAAAGCAGGCCAGGCTAAGAAAAGTGTGGGAAAGGTTACTGGGACAAATATGGGTGGCTGGGGACTGAGTATGGACACCCGGCCACCCCCTGGAGGCTGGGGAGCAAGCAGGGACACCCGGCCACCAGGCGGCTGGGGACTGAGTATGGATACCAGGCCGCCGACACAGCCATGGCGTGGTGGCCAGATTCCGCCTCCACATGCCTAAAAGGCCCAATTTAAAGTGCAAGCAAGCAAGCAGTATGGTATTGCAGCCTGGGGGTGGGTGGGTGGCAGGCTGCATACTTGCGCTTGCATTGCAAGGAATGGGAGAGGTACAATTGAACACTGCCCTGGGACAAGGACTTGAATGAGGATAGTTGCAAGTCTGCAATGACAGGTGCAAGGTGGGAGGCATCTTCGCATGTACCATGAACAGGGGTTTGGCATGCACACACTACAGCGGAATAGGCTCTCCTTCCCACTAAATGCACTGGGGAGGGCACAGGTAATGTTTTGGTATGCGCGCTTAATCCTATGTATAAGGCACACCAGGACAAATAGGGGCGGCTGGGGACTGAGTATGGATACCTCGCTGCCGAAGCAGCCATGAGGTAGTGGCCAGCTTTGGCCTCCTCCAAACTAAAAGGCCCCATTTCAAGTGCAAGCTAGCAGTATGGAATTGCAGTCTGGGGGTGAGTGGGTGGCAGGCTGCACAATTACACTTGCATTAAAAGAAAATAAAGCAGATGCTAACTTCTGCCATCATCATCATGCTCCTCACCTTGGCACTCTCAACTCCACCGATGGAGAAGTCAGGGCCCACCGGAGGAGTCTGGTTCTCTGGTGGGCTCGTCCAATGCTGCCTAAAGCAGGCCGGGCTAAGAAAAGTGTGTGGGGGGATGTTCCAAGGAGAAATAGGGGCTGCTGGGGACCGTATGTGGACACCCGGCCGCGGGGCGGCTGGGGACTGAGTATGGACACCCGGCCACCTGGCGGCTGGGGACTGAGCATGGATTCCAGGCCGCCAACACAGCCATGACGTGGTGGCCAGATTCCGCCTCCACATGCCTAAAAGGCCCAATTTCAAGTTCGAGCAAGCAAGCAGTATGGTATTGCAGCCTGGGGGTGGGTGGGTGGCAGGCTGCATACTTGCGCTTGTATTGCAAGGAATGGGGGAGGTACAATTGAACACTGCCCTGGGACTAGAACTTGCATGGGGATAGTTGCAAGTCTGCATCTTCTGATGCGGCAAGGATCACTTATGATGGGCACACTTTTAGACAGTGACCTGGGAGTCAGAGATGCTTCCAGGGGTCTTCCCCATGCTGTTCCCATGTCTTTTCAGCACTATATGCATGTGTCGCACAGCACATGGCCAGATAAGGTTGCAAAATGTTAAAATGACATTTCCCGGTGAATGCATTTGTCATAGTTGAAAGCAATACAAAAGTGCAAAAACGCATAAAAAATGCTACTTCTGAACATAGCCGAAGGTGTGGAGGAGTATTTTTGTTTTTGGTCATTTATTTTAACTTATACACAAGTCTTTTCCCTGGAAAGGATGTTCCTTAACATATTTCACAGGAAAAAAGTTTCACTTTAGTTTTTGAACGTTTTATTGTGAGCCCGTAAAAGTGGCTTAATATCTCTGACCACGTTGTTGACAGCAGTGACCTGGGGGTCAGAAATGCTTCCTGGGGCGATCCCCATGCTGTCCCCATGTCATTTGAGCACTGTCACTATCGTTTTGGGCACTTGTTAGGCTTTTAAAAGACTGCCGGGGGTGCCACCGCAAAAATGCTCGAGTCTCCCATAGACTAACATTGGGCTCGTTGCTCGGGTCGAGCACCCGAGTATCACGGCGAGCTCGGCCCGAGCTTCGAGCACCCGAGCATTTTAGTGCTCGCTCAACACTAATATGCAGCAATAGGATTACTTCATCCTAGATGCATTACTCTAACTTTATCTACACTAAACCTCATTTGTTAAGTGTTTGCTCATTCAGACATCTTATCCAGATCATTTTGCAATATTGTAATGTAAAGATCAGATTTTAATATTCTACATAGTTTGGTGTCATGAGCAAAGACTGACACTTTACTCTCGAGCCCATCAACAAGGTCATTAATAAAGAGGTTAAAAATAATTGTTCCTAGCAAAGATCCCTGTGATCAGGGCCGACGTAAGCACCTGGCGCTCCCAGTCAAGTGTCGTGGCCCTGGGCAAGCGGGGAGGGGCCCACTCACCATCGGGGACATCGGCACGCTATGGGGCCCGTGAGTCGGGGGAGCCTGGTGCCAGCTCCTGAGAGTGTGCCCCCCTGCTTGCTCAGGGTTCCACCACTTGCCATACTTACTTCTCCCTGTTCTGACGCTCTGACATCTCAGGTCAGTGGGCCCGATGATGTCACTACAGCACACCCTCTGCTCTGAGCATCACAGTGCAGAGATTCGGAAGACTGCATTGCTGAGGAGTCCGGTGAGAGACCAACGAGGAGAGATGAGTATTTTTTTTTCATGTATGGAGCAATATATGGGGGCCCATACTGCATGGAGAATTATAAGGGGCCTTTATTGTATGGAGCATTACATGGGGTCCTTACTGCATGGAGCAATATATGGGGCCCATTCTGTATGGAGCATTATATGGGGTTCAGTATTCTGTATGGATTCACCGGTTTCTGAGCTATTGTAGAACTTACAATAGATATCACTCATGTAATGTAAGAAGTAAGTAAAATCTTTGGCATTATACTTTATATTTCTCTGCCATATCTGTGCATCATGAATCGTGATATGTGTTAAAGGGTTCACTGAGACTCTTTCGCCCAGGGCCCATGAAAACCTGGAGCTGGCCCTGCCTGCGGTCCCCACTGCTGACTATATCCCATTTAGTGAACATACCATTTATGACTAGAGTTTATTTTCTGTCATTTAGCCAATTCATTACCCATCTAAATATAGTTCCCCCAAGTCCTTGCTTCTGTAGCTTCAGTATAAGGCTGTTATGTGGCACAGTATCAAATGCCTTTGCAAAGTCTAGATGAATTACATTAGCTGCATTACCAATGTCCACATTTGCACTTACCTCCTCATAGAAACCCAACATGTGGGTTAGACACGACCTATCTTTCCTAAATCCGTACTGGTTATTATTTATTATATTAATCTCTGGGATATATCTCTGCAGGTCATCTTTTGTGATGCCCTCAAAAACTTTGCACACTACTGATGTCAGACGGTAGTTACCTGGATCCACCTTCTTACCTGTCTTAAATATCGGTACCACATCAGCCATCCTCCAATCTTGTGTCACCACCCTTGTTACAAGAGAGTCTAAGAATATGAGATATAGTGGTCTGTCAATTACTGAGCTCAACTCCTTCAGTATCCGTGGATGAATGCCATCTGGGTTGGGGGATTTGTCAATGTTTAATTTGCTCAGAAGCAGGTGTACTTCTTTTTGTGATAAACTAGTTGAATGATCTCTGGAACAGACAGTTCATTGGTGAAGATGGGTGAAAAGTGCTTGTTTAATATCTCAGCCTTTTCTTTGTCCTCTATAATTGTCTTGTTGTTATCATCTTTTAAGGGGCCGATACCATCTGTTTTTTTATTTTTGACATTGATGTATTTATACAATTTTTGGGTATTTATTTTAATGTCGCTGGCAATATGTTTCTCTGTACATAACTTTGCTAGCTTAATTTCCTTTTTACATTTCTTATTTAAATCTTTATACTTCTGAAATGCTATTTCTGTATTCTTGGGCTTCAAGATTTTGAATGACCTTTGTTTTTGTCTTATTAAACTTTATAATGTCTTATTTATCCATAATGGTTTCTTTTTATTCCTTAACACATTATTACCAGAGGGTATACGTTTTCCACAGGATTCTAGTAGTATTTCCTTAAACATGCCCCATTTATGTTCGGTATCTCCAGTTACCATGACATGGTCCCAGTCTACATGATTAAGCTCTTCCCTTAATTTGTTGAAATCAACTTTCCTAAAGTTCCAGGCTTTTTCATTCCCCCTTTTGTATGTTTGATTGAAAATTACATTGAAACTTACCATATTATGGTCACTGCTTCCAAAATGCTCCCTGGCCTGTAAATCTGAAATTGTATCTGGTCTATTTGACAGAACCAAATTCAGCAGATTATCTCCCCTGGTTGGTTCATCTACAAGCTAAGAGAGGTAATTGTCCTGTACTGTGGATAAGAACTTGCAGCTTTTAGCACAACCAGAAGATTCTATGTCCCATTGAATGTCTGGATAATTAAAAACCCCATAATAAGGACCCTATTACTATTTGCTGCCTTTTTAATTTGTTGCAGCATTTCATCCTCTACCTGTTAAGCTATATTAAGTGGCTTGTAACAAACTCCAATTAGCAGCTTTCCATTATTGCCATCCCCATGTACATTTACCCATACTGACTCTACATTGTCGAAGCTCCTCCCAATATCATAATTTAGCACAGGTTTTAAGTTGGATTTTACAAAAATACACAACCCTCCACCTTTTTTGTCTTTCCTGTCCTTTCTAAATGTAGTGTAACCCCCTACATTTGTCATTAAGTCATGGCTTTCATCCAGCCAGGTTTCCACATCGTATTCTGTGACCGACCTAAGATTCTCCAGTTCAGCCATTTTGTTTGCGAGACTTCTTGCATTTGCCAGCAGGCATTTAATATTATTAGCACATTTGTTACGTCTGCTCAGCTCCCTACTTTGCTTGCATATACCAGCCCCTCTAAATCCTCATTAACCCCTACTGTCTCACTCTCTCTCTGTCTACTCTCTCTATCATCTTATTAGTACAACTACCGTCCCTCCCCTCAGGTGCTAGTTTAAAAGCTCCTCCATCCATCTGACCATTTTGTCCAAAGGCACAGCTGCACCCTCCCCATTGAGGTGCAGCCCGTCCCTACCATAGAGCCTGTAGCTGACAGAGAAGTTGGCCCAGTTCTCCATGAACCCAAACCCTTCCTTCCTGCACCAATTTCTAAGCTACTTATTTATCTCCCTAAGCTCCCGCTGTCTTTCTAGTTATGCTTGTGGCATCGATAGTATTTATGAAAGGACCACCTTGGAGGTCCTGGCCTTCAGCTTCTTTCCTAGTTCCTTGTAATCATTCTTAGGACATTCCACCTCCCTCTAATTTTGCCATTTTGTACCGATGTGTACCATGACTTATGAGATTTCCCTGGCTCCACCCAGCAATCTGTCTGTTCGATCCGCAATATGTCGAATCCAAGCACATGGCAGACAACATACTGTTCAGCATTCACGGTCTCAGCGGCAGATGGCCCTGTCTGTCTGCCTGATTAAAGAGTCCCCTACCACCGACATCTGTCTGGCCTTTGCTGCACTCCTATTTCCCTCCTTCCTACAGCAGTCGTTTTCCTGATTGCTAGTAGCAACGACCTGCTGTAGTGATTTCAGTCCTGGACTTGCATTCCTAATATTAACCAAACAGGCATATTTACAGGTTGTGCCAGATCTGGACTGGGCTCCCTGGCACTTTTCCCCCTGCCCCTTCTTGTAATATTTAACCAGCTATGTACTTCTGGCTCCTGATCTTCCCCACCTCCAACCTCCTCCATATCACTGGCCCCAGCCAGCGCAAATTCAGTGAGCTCTAAACTCCTCTCGAGTTTTTCAATGCTCCTGAGTGTTGCAAGCTGCATATTTAGATCCAGTACCTGGGCTTCCAAACATGTAACTCACTGACATCGAGCGCAGACATATTCACCCTCAAACGACTGTTCAAGGCATGCTTACATCTTACAAGATGCACACCTGGTAACATTGTCCATGGAGCACACATGCAGGGAAAAGAGACTTCCTGTTTCTGCATACAGATTAGAAGGATACAGCTAGTCTGTTTTTAATAACGTGATGTCATTGACCTAATGAAAAAGAGAAGGATTAACAGGGTAGAAGGGCAAAATGAGCAATTGTAAGTACGCAGTGCCATATAATATGTTGAGTGCAATATATTAAGAGGATAAAAATTTTGATGGTAGTGCTACTTTAATAGTTTTAGTAACCTGAAGTAGAACAAGAGATTTGAGAAAACAAACCTGGGATCATATAGATAATGTTAAGTATTGCTTTCATATCCTGAAGACTGCTCCATAGTACATAATGCCATTCACTGTGTCAAAAGACAATATTTTCCACATTCTAGCCAAATAAGTCAAGTTACATTTGTGGAGCAAGAATGAATTCAATAGAAGATATATTGTCTAAAAGTAATTGTTTGAAAGAATTGAACTGCTGGTAATATATATGAAATAGCTTAGTCAGAAGTGCCTACAGCAATAACACAAGTAGAAGGAACATGCTGGTAATATACTCAATATACCAGCTATTGTTCAGAAATCAATATCTCCTATCACATATGTTTTTCAGTGGTAACCTAAACTATTTACAGCAAGATTACTTTTCCTTGTTCAAATATTGGACACTGGAGTTTCCGACAAAATCATGTTTCAGATTTAATATATCCTTTCCAATATACAGTACAGACCAAAAGTTTGGACACACCTTCTCATTTAAAGATTTTTCTGTATTTTCATGACTATGAAAATTGTACATTCACACTGAAGGCATCAAAACTATGAATTAACACATGTAGAATTATATACTTAACAAAAAAGTGTGAAACAACTGAAAATATGTCTTATATTCTAGGTTCTTCAAAGTAGCCACCTTTTGCTTTGATGACTGCTTTTCATGATGAGCTTCAAGAGGTAGTCACCGAAAATGGTTTTCACTTCACAGGTGTGCCCTGTCAGGTTTAATAAGTGGGATTTCTTGCCTTATAAATGAGGTTGGGACCATCAGTTGTGTTGTGCAGAAGTCAGGTGGATACACAGCTGATAGTGCTGTTGAATAGACTGTTAGAATTTCTATTATGGCAAGAAAAAATCAGCTAAGTAAAGAAAAACGAGTGGCAATCATTACTTTAAGAAATGAAAGTCAGTCAGTCCAAAAAATTGGGCAAACTTTGAAAGTGTCCCCAAGTGCAGTTGCAAAAACCATCAAGCGCTACAAAGAAACTGGCTCACATGAGGACCGCCCCAGAAAAGGAAGACCAAGAGTCACCTCTGCTTCTAGGGATAAGTTTATCTGAGTCACCAACCTCAGAAATCGCAGGTTAACAGCAGCTAAGATTAGAGACCAGGTCAATGCCACACAGAGTTCTAGCAGCAGACACATCTCTTCAACAACTGTTAAGAGGAGACTTTGTGCAGCAGGCCTTCATGGTAAAATAGCTGCTAGGATCCACTGCTAAGGACAGGCAACAAGCAGAAGAGACTTGTTTGGGCTAAAGAACACAAGGAATGGACATTAGACTAGTGGAAATCTGTGCTTTGGTCTGATGAGTCCAAATTTGAGATCTTTGGTTCCAACCACCGTGTCTTTGTGCGACGCAGAAAAGGTGAACGGATGGACTCTACATGCCTGGTTCCCACCGTGAAGCATGGAGGAGGAGGTGTGGTGGTGTGGGGGTGCTTTGCTGGTGACACTGTTAGGGATTCATTCAAAACTGAAGGCATACTGAACCAGCATGGCTACCACAGCATCTTGCAGCGGCATGCTATTCCATCCGGTTTGTCCTGTTGAAAAATAAATGATGGTCCAACTAAATGCAATGACCGCAAACACACCTCCAGGCTGTGTAAGGGCTATTTGACCAAGGAGGAGAGTGATGGGGTGCTACGCCAGATGACCTGGCCTCCACAGTCACCAGACCTGAACCCAAACGAGATGGTTTGGGGTGAGTTGGACCGCAGAGTGAAGGCAAAAGGGCCAACAAGTGCTAGGCATCTCTGGGAACTCCTTCAAGATTGTTGGAAGACCATTTCCGGTGACTACCTCTTGAAGCTCATCAAGACAATGCCAAGAGTGTGCAAAGCAAACAAAGCAAAAGGTGGCTACTTTGAAGAACCTAGAATATAAGACATATTTTCAGTTGTTTCACACTTTTTTGTTAAGTATATAATTCCACATGTGTTAATTCATAGTTTTGATGCCTTCAGTGTGAATGTGCAATTTGCATAGTCATGTAAATACAGAAAAATCTTTAAATGAGAAGGTGTGTCCAAACTTTTGGTCTGTACTGTATAATCATTCTGCATTGTTCATTGAAAAGACATAACACTAACTATGTTAAAAGGGATGTCCAGCAAGAAGAAAATGGTTAAAGGGAATCTGTCACCCCCTGGGCGATATCAGACCTCTAATATGGGCATACAGGTTCTAGAAATGTAAATCTATACTTACCTGTATGGCCCATATTACAGGTTTGATTGCAGAGAAATCTCTTTTTATTCAATCCGTTTTTCTAGGCTTGGTGTCCGGGGGACGCCAAGAAATGCCTGCCTATCTGCTCAATTTAAATATTCCCCACTTCCCCTGCCCTTCCCTACACATCACAGGGCCCTGTGACATGCAGTCTAGAGCTGAACAAACCATGCATGTGACGCGCCCCCTGGGCCATATTCTTTAGGGGAATACCCGGAGCCGGATCAGATGGGGGTTGTAGTCTTCCGAGTGGCTGTGACCCGGTCCGTGCCCAGGGTGTCAAACTCAGTTGTATGTGGCAGTCCTACAGATGTTATTAAGTTCTTAATGTCGACTACGCCACCCGTTGTATTGCGGTCACTATGGCCGCCGCTGCAGCAGGGTCCGCTGAGGCTGATGGTGTTGGTGCAGCTTTTGGTGGTATAACCCCCAACGGGTGGGGTATAGCCTCAGGGGGTCAGGTGCAGAGGATGGGGGTTGTGGTGGTGCAGCATAGATGGTAATGAAGACAGAGTCGGGTTGTGCAGTTTAGGGTATTTACTCACTGCTGATGTTCCGGTCACTCCAGCTTCAAGTGACCACCCGAGCCGTGCTGCGTCCACCAGGTCCTGGATCCAGCCAACCCCCAAGCAAGTCCGGAGCGTGACCCTGAGCTCTCCTTCTGTCCTTTCCTCTGGCCGTCCCCACTAGTGATCCACCTAGGTCCAGCTCCCTCGGGCCTTCTGTTGGGAGACCCTTGGCCTTGGGTTCCCTGACCCTCCACGTGGTCTGCCTTCGGGGTGGATGTGGTGGGTGGCCGTGGCAGACGCTGCCCACGGCCTCCGGTCTCTGGCTAGGGTGTGCTTTTGCCCCCACCAGCTTGGGATCCGGTACCCTATTGCCGACTCTTCACCCGGGGATTGAATTTGGGTTCTCAGAGTCCTTTCTTTTCACCCCCTCTGGGTCTCTCCTTCTTCTCCTCTCTCACTCTGGCTCAGGCCGCTCTGCTCCTCTGCTCTCCTTACTGACTCTGACAGACTGACCCTGATCTTAGATGGTGCCCACCTTATATACTCCCTCTATGTGTGAGCTCAGGTGACCAGCACCCAATGAGCTCCTAACTTTACCCAGGCTGCTCCCCCTATCTGCCCCTACACTACTTGGGATGTTCCACCCCCCTCCCACTCCAGCCAGGAACAGACTCGGTCGTACCTGCACATTTCTAAGTGGGAGTACCGTTGGTCTGTTCCCCGGAAATGGGATGTGTGTAGTGCATGCAGCCTACCGAGCTCAGTTCCACACTCCATCCTTACCCGGGAGTGGAATATCACACCTCTGGGTTGAGGTGCAATACCCCTGTAGCAGCCGAATCCTCAGGGTGCTACATTCCCCCCTGGTAAATCACAGCACGTCCTCGGGCTGTAAGAACAAAACACCAAAACATACAATTTTTGCATAAACATCATAATAAAACATCATATAAACATTATATATATATATATATATCAATAAAACTTTTTCATATAGACTTTTCTTCGCTTCTTGCTCCTCCTCCGGTCACTGTGCAACGCGTGACCGGGTAAAGTGCGACAGTCTTTTCTTGAAAAAATGGTTTTCCTATAAAACCGGTAGGGGGCGCTTTAGGACGCGCAACTATATACAAAAGGGAAGGTGGCCGCTCTCAGTCCTCGGCCAGGTATTAGGGAGGAATGACCGCTCTCAGTCCTCGGTCAGTGGGATTTAAGGGTTAAACGGGTAAACAGTTCAATTCTATGGTCCCAACGGGGACTACATTAGCAACAGTAACAGTTCACTGTGCCCCGACGGGCAACTATATACAGCTTCTGCTCCGCTGTACTTAACGACGACATCCTCCTGCTCTTTCTTTATGGTTTCCTTTAACTCTAGTTTCAGACCCGTCCGGGTCCTCTTGTTCTTCCTCCTCACACCGCAGCTCTTCCTCCGTCAGGCGATGCACATGGAGGGCGTAGGGTCCTTTGGCACACTTGTGCCGGGTGAAGGTGACCTCGTCCCCGATGTAAAGGTCACGACCTCTGTGTCCCTCCGGTAGGTGGGACTCAACGTCTCTCCTGGTCACGAAGACGTCACCTGGGGTGCGGTGGTCTCGGATGAAGCCCCACCCATGCTGCATGTTAAACTTAATCACAGTCCCGGTGGTGCGGGGACTATGCGCTGCACGGGGGTCTCTCCTGGCCCGGCTCTTCTGCTCCGCGCTCCTTACTTGAGCTTGCTGTTCCCGGACCCGCCTCTCTCTCCGCTCCCTCTCGAAGACCTCGAGTTGTTGGCGGCAGCACTCAGCACGCTCCGCTGCAGCTGCCCGAGTCTCTTGAGTGAACCCCATGAGATCTTCTCCGGTGGGGTCCCACTCAAACTGCGCTTCTGCTAGCGGGGGCGAGATCCTCTTGACGGGCTTTGGAGCCGGGATCAGGGGTTCATCCAGGGGTCTCTCTTTACGGAGTCGGGGATGGTGAAACTCCGGTGGCCATATAAATGGCTGCCCATCCGGGCACGTATGCTGGGCGTACAGGTCCTCACCCAGGTGCGGCACTCTTGGTCTTATGGGCGCGGTGGTGCTAGCGCCCGGGTTGCCCGGGCCTTGCGGCCAGGCCTGGGGTATCTGGAAGGTGAAGGGCACCGTAAGGACGGCGGCGCCCTGGGCTACTTGGCCCTGCGACCAGGCCGGGGGCTCCGCGGAGGTAGGGGGCGCTGTTGGTATTGCGGCGCCCGGGGGTACTAGGCCTTGCGACCAGGCTGGTGGTACTTCCTGCTTGGTCACGCTCGGGGTCGAGGCGTGTGACGTCACAGGGGTCGCGGCTCCCGTTTGAGGCCTAGTCTGCGGCGGTGACGTTGCAGCGACGGGCACGGCAGGGGATACTTCGGGCTCTGCGACGGGGAGCTGGGGCAGGTACGCGGTTTCCCGGTTTGGGGTATAGACGTCCCCTTTACCTGCCTCCACTCGTTCGGCTCCCTTCTCGGCGCCGTCTCCGGCCTTTAGTCCTCCTGCGCCATCCTCAGAGGCGGTCTGTCTCCTCGTCTTGGGTGGCGTGCTCCGCTGACAGGTCTCAGTCTGCTGGGCCATCTCACGGCTCCACTCCGCCAACGTCTCTCGCTGCACCCGGGCCATCCTCCTTGCGAGGCCCTCCAGAGCGGTCTGTGCACACTCCCGGTCTCGGGGGAGCTGTGCTAGGACCTCCACTAGGCCTAGTGGGGTCGTTGTTTCCAGCAGGCTCCTGACCAACGGGTCGGTGCTGCTCTGCTCTCCTTCCACTGTTTCCAGCAGGCTCCTGGCCAGCGGGCCGGTGCTGCTCTGCTCTCCCTCCTCTGTTTCTAGCAGGCTCCTGGCCAACGGGCCGGTGCTGCTCTGCTTTCTCGCCATCTCCGGGTAAGCTCCTCCGATACTCTTCTCCAGGCTTCTTGCCTCCGGGTGCGCTCTCTCCAGACTGCTCCAAGCGGCACCCATCTTTGCTCTCTCCTTTCGTCTCCTCCCCCTTCGAGGGCGGTCCCGGGGCCACTTGGTGACTGTCAGCTCCAGAGGCGGTTCTTTCACGCTGACAGACACCTCTAGCATCACAGTCTCTGTTGGTGGGGGCGGTTTCCACTTTTGGCGCCATTTTCGGTCCTGGCCCACGATGGGAGGCGGCCTCTCACCACCCTCTGGCACGCCCATAATGGCGTCCGCTCTGACAAGGCGGGAAACCTTTGGAAATGGCGGGAACCGCTTCCCAGTGGCGGGAAACTCTGCAGATGGCGGGAAAAAGCTGTTAATGGCGGACAACCGGCGGGAATCGACCTGTGATGGAGTCCGATGGCGGGGACCCTCCGGAACCGGCAGGAGACTTCTTTTTGAGGTAAACTTGTTCTTTTCTTCAGGCACGCAGTACCCGGGTGTTGCGGGCACGTAATCCTGCCGACTACGCCAAAGTTGACGCGCCCCCTGGGCCATATTCTTTAGGGGAATACCCGGAGCCGGATCAGATGGGGGTTGTAGTCTTCCGAGTGGCTGTGACCCGGTCCGTGCCCAGGGTGTCAAACTCAGTTGTATGTGGCAGTCCTACAGATGTTATTAAGTTCTTAATGTCGACTACGCCACCCGTTGTATTGCGGTCACTATGGCCGCCGCTGCAGCAGGGTCCGCTGAGGCTGATGGTGTTGGTGCAGCTTTTGGTGGTATAACCCCCAACGGGTGGGGTATAGCCTCAGGGGGTCAGGTGCAGAGGATGGGGGTTGTGGTGGTGCAGCATAGATGGTAATGAAGACAGAGTCGGGTTGTGCAGTTTAGGGTATTTACTCACTGCTGATGTTCCGGTCACTCCAGCTTCAAGTGACCACCCGAGCCGTGCTGCGTCCACCAGGTCCTGGATCCAGCCAACCCCCAAGCAAGTCCGGAGCGTGACCCTGAGCTCTCCTTCTGTCCTTTCCTCTGGCCGTCCCCACTAGTGATCCACCTAGGTCCAGCTCCCTCGGGCCTTCTGTTGGGAGACCCTTGGCCTTGGGTTCCCTGACCCTCCACGTGGTCTGCCTTCGGGGTGGATGTGGTGGGTGGCCGTGGCAGACGCTGCCCACGGCCTCCGGTCTCTGGCTAGGGTGTGCTTTTGCCCCCACCAGCTTGGGATCCGGTACCCTATTGCCGACTCTTCACCCGGGGATTGAATTTGGGTTCTCAGAGTCCTTTCTTTTCACCCCCTCTGGGTCTCTCCTTCTTCTCCTCTCTCACTCTGGCTCAGGCCGCTCTGCTCCTCTGCTCTCCTTACTGACTCTGACAGACTGACCCTGATCTTAGATGGTGCCCACCTTATATACTCCCTCTATGTGTGAGCTCAGGTGACCAGCACCCAATGAGCTCCTAACTTTACCCAGGCTGCTCCCCCTATCTGCCCCTACACTACTTGGGATGTTCCACCCCCCTCCCACTCCAGCCAGGAACAGACTCGGTCGTACCTGCACATTTCTAAGTGGGAGTACCGTTGGTCTGTTCCCCGGAAATGGGATGTGTGTAGTGCATGCAGCCTACCGAGCTCAGTTCCACACTCCATCCTTACCCGGGAGTGGAATATCACACCTCTGGGTTGAGGTGCAATACCCCTGTAGCAGCCGAATCCTCAGGGTGCTACACATGCGCAATGCGCCTATAGCTGAAGGAGCTTTTTTTTTCTCCCTGCGCTATTTTACTTGTCTGCTCCAGTGCGCAGGCTCCGGGAGTCACTGTGACTTCCGCTTTAGTGACCTCTGGCGTGCGCAACAATAAGATTTGGTCCCCACTTCCTCCCGGCATCCTGCTATCCAGGAGGAAGTGGGGACCAAACCTCATTGGTGTATCTTCTGGAGGTCACTGGAGCGGAAGTCACAGTGACTCCCGGCACCTGCGCATTGGAGCAGACAAGTAAAATAGCGCAGGAAAAAAAAAGTGCATTGCGCATGTGCAGGATGTTCAGCTCTAGACTGCACATCACAGGGCCCTGTGACATGCATGGGTGGGCAGGGGAGGGGGGGATATTTAAATTAAGCAGATAGGTGGGCATTTCTTGGCGTCCCCCGGACGCCAAGCCTAGAAAAACAGATTGAATAGAAATCTCTCTGCAATCAAACCTCTACTATGGCCCGTACAGGTAAGTATAGATTTACATTTCTCTAACCTGTATGCCCATATTAGAGACCTGATAACTCCAAAGGTGTGACAGATTTCCTTCAAATGAGCTTAAAATACTAAATTCTCTACTTACTATTATACATTTATTATGATTTCAGCCAAATGTCCTGTTTTGCCCACTGAACCTGCTGCACTTCCAGAAGGTGAAGGAGGCTGGTTTAGCTATTTGATTGAGCCTGACAGCGAGCTCTCTTCATACACAGCACTGGCTATGTGCTGACACAGAGAGGGCAGACGCTTGCTTTTACTATTTGAATGAACCTGGAAGTGCGGCTATACAGGTGGAGAAATCAGGTCACCAGGGCTGAAAATCAGTAATTTATGTAAATAACACTTTCAAAAACACATTTAAAGGGAACCTGTCAGGCAGGTGTTTGCATGTCTAGACATTTTGACCAAGCTTGGACTAGCCCACAGGAGAACAGGAGAATCTTCCGGTAGGCCCCTGTGTAAGAGTGGGTCACCACCCCTTATATTAGCAGTACTTGGCACAATGTACAGACAAAGGCAGCATCTAATTCATTTAAGAATATACCTAGTTCATGGTTATATACATTTGTGATTGAGGATAATGTCACGTTTGCATGTAGTTGAAAAGTGGGGCCCTGGAGTGGGTTAATAGTGGCACCCCAGTCTGACATTATTATTATTTATTATTATAGCTCCATTTATTCCATAGTGCTTTACATGTGAAAAGCGGTATACATAATAAAAACAAGTACAATAATATTAGACAATAGAAGTCACTCACTGGTACAGGAGGAGAGAGGACCCTGCCCATGAGGGCTCACAATTTACAAGGGATGGGTGAGGATACAGTACATTGATTTTAATTGACCTTTTTCTGGTGATTTTTTTTTCCATAGTGAAATCTATTGGAAAACAGTTGATAAAATAAAGCCATACCCATAGGATGCTGGAATTTAAGAAATAAAATGGCAGAAACTGCAAATAGCAACACAAAATGTCTATTTGCCATGTATTGCCCCTAAGTTTCCAATTACCTTAGTGCCTAGGTGCCCGTATTTAAGTCACTGCTTTGTAAATGTGCTTTAAACACTTGAATATGCTTTAAAACATGTGTACACATTTACTTATACAGTGTATAGAAATTCCAGGCAGGCTAGGGTTAAATCCTAGCACTACATGTTCTGATTGCATGTACCTGGCTGACTATGTCTAGAGCCAGGCACTGTGTTCAGAATGAGTCAGTCTGCTGTGGGAAGCTGATCAGTGTGGATTGTGTTCGAGCTAAAGAGAAAGACAAGTCAGATTCTCTATCTGAGAAGGGACAACACAGGCCGTGTGCACCAAACTGAAATAATCGATGGTTGCTGTGGACCATAGCTGTTGTGTGTGACCGGATTAGGACTAACTCAGACGTGTATGAGTAGCCAGGGTCTATTTTGTTTAGTTAGTGACTGAACAAGGCTAGGGATTTTGTGTTTATTGCTTTGTTTTTCAGTGTTGTGCAACCTGTGGAAATAAACATCACATTGTTTTGACACAAGAATCCAGTGCCTGTGTGAACGCTGCCTACTGCTGAGCGTGAATCCCTACAAGTGATACAAAAATACATAGCTACAGCCAAATGGCCCCTTGTAGCAAAATGATCGCCCCACTAACAGGATATATTCACACATACTGGCAGTAAAATGAGGGCCTCTTGAGTTTAATTATAAAATGATTCCACTCCTGGGAACATTCACTAAAGTGTTACCATGCAAAATTACCATTAAGGGAGCTTATAGGAGAGTGTTTCCATATTATTCACAAACTTTCCTTGCTCTGGCTCTAAGAACACGCTCACATCAAGTCATAGCAGTGCGTTTTTTTGCTGTGATTTTCAAGAAATGAGGTAAATATGCTGTGGTTTTACTTCAATTTTTAAAATAAATGCACTTGATGAATTTTGCTGCAGATACATCCTGCAGGCATGGCCAATGGTGCGAGGCAGGTGGCAGCCCTCTGTGCAATTTAAGCCTGACAATGTGTTGTTTAAAAGTGTTTTCCCCCTTCAAAATTCTTTATGCAATCAATGTGCTCCTTATAGAAATAGTAAAATCATCTGTTACTCTCTCCCCAGGTTCAGTGCTGCATTTCATCAACCTATATTGCTAAACAGTCAACCCCAAAACATCACCAGTTTTTGCAATTGGAATAAAATAACATACTTTATTGAGTTACAAAATGGTTAAAACAGTAATTCTAGTAGATAGGTATAAGGTGTTCAATCAATGAAAATCACAGAAAGGTACAATACATCATCTTAGCCAACAGGGTAAAGTAAATAAATAGATATACCACAGCAAGTTAGTGTTGCATATGTGCAGGTATGTCATAAGAATGTCGAGAAGCCGAAGATCCCATAGAGCAAATGCTCAAAAAGGGGTGTATAGTGCACTACCAGTGCTAAGTCATAAGCCTCTCAAGCCATAAAAAAACCTTACCCATGGCGTGGATGTCTGGCCGACTGTGAGCGTCGCCCCGACGCACGTTTCGCGTGGTGGGCTTCCTCGGGGGGCGGTGTGGTGTGTATGAGTTGTGCATCCATTTATATTGCCGTCACTTGATGCAATTAGCAGAATTGGCTGCCGGTATAGGCACATGCGCAGTGGGTCCCATAACGCCGATGTGTCACTTCCGGCAATCATGATGACGGCTCGGGTCAAGGAAAGATTTCCTGTGACGTCAACACCCGCGTCGCATCGCAGGGATGCCTTCAGTGACAGCGGCGCAATAGGGACCCAGTGCGCACGCGCACTCCTGCGCGGCCATCTTGTTTGTGGGACAGACTAAGGGCAGATCAGAATAACCAACAGAAGTGTTGCCGCAAGACACACGTGTGAATGTTTATGCTGGAAAGCGAGAAGAGACAGTCCAAATGAGTATGGGTAAAAAAGATGTTAGTGGCACCATTATATCTGCATGTAAAACCATGAACACTATGATCAATAAGTAATGCATATATACATAACAGAATATACATTTATAACTGTTCCCAGTTTGAAAATTAAGTTCGCCACCATATATACTTCATTCTTCTCCAGATGGTGATACAACAGGACACACGTGGGATCTGTTCAGTCCCAGAATATAGAGGAAAGTGGAGGCATCCAAAAGAAGGAACATCATGTCCCACTAAAAGGTAAGACGCAATCAGTTAAAATAACATATTATAAAAAAACAACAACATACATTTAAAAGTATCAGAGAGGGAGTGTATCAAGAGTATTTTTACATAAACGGTGAGAAAGATAATCTTTCATTTAGCCCGGAGGGCGACATGGTAACCAGAGAAAAAATCCAACGGCATTCACGTTGGATTGATTGAACACCTTATACTTATCTACTAGAATTACTGTATTAATCATTTTGTAACTCAATAAAGTATGTTATTTTATTCTAATTGCAAAAACTGGTGATATTTTGGGGTTGACTATTTAGCAATATAGGTTGATAAATGATGTGTGTCATAGTACACCCCCTCTATATATGGTATTATGAGTATCAAGTACACCCATAGCATTGGTTCTATGTCCTCAGTGCTGCATTTCCTCTGATGCTCCAGTGATTGTTTACAGACTGCAGCTGCTGTGGCTTCAGCATGGGCCACTAAGCCCAATGACTAACTGCAGCAGTCATGTGTGATGTTTCATTATGTCACCGTTGCAACCTGGGCCTGGGGATAATAAGTAACAAAAGATTTCATTATTTTTATGAGGAACATGAAAATGGCAGAAAGAATATTGAAAGTGGCAAACTTCCTTAAATCCAGTTTGCCTGTAAAGAGCTCAAACAGTGTGATCTTTTGGTGACATCTTTGTTTTCTTTTAAAAAGCAAGACTCACTTGTTAATTGTTGGAATGGCCCCATTTCCCATTGTGTCAACCCTAGTGGCATACTGTTAATAGCAGTACACCATGCAGCTGCTAAAGGGCCCATGATCGTGGGGACCTGGTGCCATATAAATTTCAATGGCATCTGCATCCTCAGGTTGTAGATACAGTTTAATACAATGATCCACCATTTGGCATGTGTGTCTGAGTCTCAGCACAGCAGGCGCAATGACGAACCAAGATTCCACCTGCTGGATGGAGCCTCAGTCCACACACAGTACAGACCAAAGAAGTGCTGGAGACATATCAGGCTGTTAAAGTTTTCTTTTTTGTTAGTTATTACTTTTGAAGGGCATTGTGAGTCTTCATAATGTGTGTGGGGGCATCTTACTGTGGGGTGGGGTCACTGTGGGGGCATCATATTGTGGGAAAATCATACTGGTGTGTTCAGTGTGTGGGCATCAGCATCATACATTTGGGGGTCGCTGTTTAGGCATCACACTGTGGGGGCATCATACTGTGGGGAGTTTACAGTGGGAGCATCTTATTGTGTGGGGCTTCAGTGTAGAGGCATTTTAATGTGGGAGGGTCACTGTGGAATCATCATATCATGGAGTAGCATCATACTGTGGGGGGTCACTGTAGCAGTATCATAGTTTGGGTGATTACTGTGGGTGCATCATAGTTTAGGCAGTAACTTGGGCAACAGCATCATTTCATAATTTACATTGTAGGGCCATCATACTGTGGGGATTTACTTTGTTGGAGTCACTAAGGGGTCATCCTACTGTGGTGGAGTTGATTTGGAGCTTCATATCATAGGGGGATCGCTGTGGGGAGATTGTAATGAGAGAAGTCACTGTGGGGCCTCATGTGGGGGTGTGTGGGAGTGCTATGTGCCGCAATACATGTCCCTTTAAAAGTTAGGAGGTATGCCCTTCTGTGACAACATCAAGGTCTGTGTCATGAGCGCACCTACTCGACCAAATATGTATATTTTCAGGAGAAATGGTGATTAAAATTAGGATATTTCTGTGGGCATCTATGATTTCTGTGTACGCTCCTGGTCTAACTTACGGTCTCCCTCAAATCTAGTGCATGCCTTGAGGGTGGAGGTGCATCAAATTTTTGCTTCCTCCCCTGCCCAGGAGATGTGGTATGACAAGACTATGTTCCTGTACGGTCAGACACAGCCATTACACAGTACACAGCAGGGGCACATTTATAAGATTATCTCAGCACAGGAACATTTTATTTAAACACATGCAATTGTAGAACTTGTTATTATTTCAAGATCTATTGATTAAAATTAACTTTCATTTGTGGGAAAACCCCTTTAAGAAACCTTCATTTTGTAACATTAGAAGGAAATACAAATATGACAGAACTGCGATTCTAATCCTCCCATCACAAAATTACGTAAATGTTTCTGTGGAAACAAAGAAAACAACTAGAACTTTTGCAAATCCCTCAAGTTACTTTCTAAGTGTTTCCTTTGTATTCGCACAGTACTTTAGCTGCTGGAAGCATGTGAATATAATATGACAGCTCAATTTAAATTGCTTTAGTTCTGACTTTTAAACTTTTCCCACTGAGCTTCACAAATGACTTGTGCAACAGCAGCTAAATAGGTATTTTGAGCTTCGCTAAGTGTTTATTAAGGGCTTTTAAATATTGTACTGTAGTTTATTGGCTTTTCTTTTTACCCCTTCACAATTCACTAATCCTTTCCTTGCCACTTGGAAATATTCCTACTGAGCCTTTATTTTTAAAATGTTATATAATAGAATCATCTATTCATTAGACATATAAAGTGTTATATGTGGGGAAGGATAAGTCTCCAAAACTTAAATTATTATCTAAAATTGAATTTAGTTGCACTGAGTTTCATTTATACAACGAAAATTATTTACACGCAAAGAATATATAAAGTAAAATGCAAGAATTGGAATAAAAATAATAAATTAAGCTTGATTTCTTAAAATGCTGCTTTTAGCCAAAAGGAAAGTGCCCATCAAACCCCCAAATCTGGTACGCATTATTCCAGCGATCCACTGGAGCCTTTACACAGGAAGCTTCTTCTGTATGCCTGTTTGTTCAGGTCGTAGGAACAAAAGCAGGAGTCGGATTCAGCTGGGTTTTCTTGAAATTTTTGTTAACACAACAGCTGGCTCAGAGAACCAAGGAGAAGCCGAGTGCACATCAGGACCCTCTTTATTGTTTTTAATTGTACCCCTTTACTTAGGGATCATATACAATTGAACATGGCAACTGAAGATTGGTGTAACGTAGGTCCTATCATTTGATTCCTTCTATGATCTCAATGCTCCACATGCGCCATTCTGCAGAAGACTAGCCAAAAGTAGCCAAGCCGAATCTAAATTGCTCAGTGATGATGGGTTATAGATGCTGCGGAGTGGTATTGACATCTCCAGTAATATGTTTGAGGGGTAATATTTCTCCGTAATACTTTCAACTGGCACTGTGTAGCACTTATGTTTTCAAAGGGGCACAATGAGGCATTCATTTTTTCAAAATGTGGTACTAATGTGTGGCACTAATGTTTCCATAGGGCATAATATGGCACAGTGGGCAAAGTCTGTGGCAAAATTATACTCACATGCTTGAGAGCAGGCTTTGCTTCTAACATCCATTGTACAATCAGTACATATGATATGGCAAGGAGTTAAGCCCCGATTTTTCATGCCGGTCTTGATGAGGGGTAGGGTAGAGTAAGGGGAATCTGAGACATTAAGAGGCACACACCTCTTAATGAATCAGGCGAGGCATGAAGTGTCACCTCACTTCACCATAAATCTTAATCCAGTGTTGCGGAAGGTATGCCACCGCTCATCATGAATTTGATGAGTGGGGGTCGCCATGCCTTCATAAAACTGCCATCCTGCCACAGTTTTACCAACTTTGTCAAAGCTGAGCGACAGTGGTGTAAAAATGACAAAACTTGCAACAATTTTGTGCAGTGTCACATTGTGTAAATATATAATAAGAGCTCATCTGGTGAGGTCAGTTCGCTAAGTCGTAGGTCAGCATGGACCTGAGGCATTGAAGCAGCAGAGTCAGATAGAAAGGCAGGCACCTAGATGCAGTAGAGCAAAGTGTGAGGATAGAGGCTTGTAACAGCAGTCATGTTGATAAGCAAGTTGCTTGATGAATAACCAAGTGTGTGGATGGACAGCACTTTGCTGAAGATACACATATTGTTAAAATTGGGATGCAGCAGAGGCCTTGTGGCTTGCCACTATTTGTGATATAAGATTGTATATGACTCCCATTGCAAATTGGGTTTATTGACAAAATTTACAAACTTTCCACGGTTTGCAATAAACCAATGAAATAACAACAATTTAAGTAGCACAAAACAACTAATATTATAAGTGATTTCCACAAATTCAAGGCAGAATGGCACTTTTAATGACTGCCGCAGTCTCAGAATTATTCAGTCCTTCACGGTAAGCACCTTTAGTAATTAGTTGGCTGTTATAACCTGCTGCAACCATGATGCATAGCCAGACACCAGCTTCTGGCAGCATTTCTAAACAATGTTAGCCAATTCCTCCAGACACCAGCTTTTGGTAGAATATCTGAGGAATCTTTGCCCATTCCTCATGGGCAATGGCTTCCATTTTACTAATATTCTTGGGTTGTCAAAAGAGTGATCCAAGAAGTTAAGAGAAGAGATTATTGCCTTACACAAAAAAAGGAAACAAAAGATAGGAAAGGCATTTAATTTTCTGAGATATACTGTTGGAAATACAGTTCATAAGTTCAAAGTTAAAGGAACACTGGTGTTGGAGGTTCACTTGGTGAGGTCATTTCTTTAAGCTGTAATTCAGTCAGAAAGTAGGACGGTCCGAAGGCGATGGTGCAGTGGAACAGATCTTGACAGATGACATGTGGATCAGTGAGAACTAGGACAGCAGGATATGCAAGATGGCAGACAAACAAGTGGAGCAGGTAGCACAGATAAAGTAGAGCCAGGTGTGTTGACACACACAGATATAGTAGTTGTATAGGAAACTGGCATCTTCCAGCAGAAATGTAATTAATCACAGGAATTCAGATTTGTATCTTTCGCTAGGGAAATGATTAATAGGAGTGATTTATTCAAGCTGGGACTTGTAGAAAAGAAACAGTTACCGCAGAATAGCAGTCTAGAATAGGCAAACTAATTACCTTGCTTTCAGAGGCCAGGTGTGAACAACACCAAGATTAGTTGTGAGAAGTTGGTTACTTGCTTGCTAAGAAGTAGTTGTGAACAAAACCTAGTAAGCTGGACTGAGTTTGGAAATAATGCTGGTTGTAGCAAGGAAGCCAGTAGTAGCAGAGGAAAAAGACACAAAGACAAATGGCTGAAACTGAGTCAAGTGAAGTAGTAGCAAACACGTGACAAACTTCACAAATGTGGACAAATGATACTTAATACCCAAGCACCGTGCATCTGCCTGACTCTGCCTTAAAAGGACTACTGCAAAGAGAGGCAGCCATAGGAAAAGGACTGGAGCTGGGAAGGGTGAGTAACAAGGCTACAATATCTGGACATTACAGAAAGAGAAAGATATCAATGGCTGCCACTAGATTCCTGGTGGAGACAATTGGTCAAAAGACCTGCAGAAAGATTTGGTGGCAGTAGGCACAGTGGTATCAATTTTCATAGTAAAGTGATTAGTAAAGGTTAAAGGTCTCCATGCCTGAACTACAGCACATACACCTCTACTGATTCAAAGGCACAAGAAAAGACATATCCAATATGCAAAAGCAATATAGATATTTTGGGAGTCTGTTCTTTGAAGCGATATAACTAATCTGGAACTTTTTGAGCCAATGGATCAATAGTATTACTGGTGGAGGAAGAATGAAGTATTCTGACTTCATCACTAGGCTGCAAGTGTGGGGGTCTTGAGACAGCGTTTCTATGGATGTATATATTGTAGCTGTAATCGCACCAAGAACTTTGTCAGCTAGTGTGACAAGAGGAAAGAGTGTGACATGCAGAAGTAGTATTGTTGCAGAGTGTGACATGCAGAAGTAGTGCTGTTGCTTTAAAAGCATTCAGCAACTATTAGAAGTAATACAAGCACATGAGACAGGAAGTGTTGTGCTCCAGAAGCATCCAGCAACTAGAGGGGTTAACACAGTCACAGGAGAAGGGGAGTGTTTTAGCAGAGCCCCAGGGAGATTGTGGGGAAGTTGTTTACTGTCTGGCTGGAGCCGAAGAGAAAGGTGGTGTGATCTGTATCTCACAGAAGCGCTCCTGCAAGTGAAAAGGAGTGAAGCTAAGCACAGGTCAGGTAGAGTTCCTGAAATAGCAGTGCAGAGTATTGTCAGGAAGAAAGATAAGGACTGGAAGAAATGGTGTCACAGGGATTATCTCCCTCAGCAAACCCTTCCCCCTCCTCCATCTCACTGTGCTGTAAAGAATGCTGTGTTCATTAATGTGACTTTGCATTAGAACTGTGCTGTCCTGTACTACTGGGAACACTGTGAACTGCTGTGCTGCTAAGGAAACCATTCTACTGTTTATGAGGACTCTTGTCAAGTGTGTCTGGTCAGCAAGTGAAACAACCTACGTGTCTGTGCCTGAGGGTCAATACCCCTGTGTGCCTGAGAGAAGCTGCAGCACATGGTCTTTGGTCACCCTAAGTAACGGTTCCCCCAGGATTCCAAAGAATGCATGTAACCTGTTTCCCCCCTATCTGAACCTAGCGGCGTGCCTGTAACATTGGTGGCCCGTACGGGGAATCCTGAGCGGGAATTATCGTGTAGAGTGAGAAGAGGAAAAGTGTCTGGAAAAACACAGCAGCACAGCACCTCAACTCAACTCTGCTACACCAGTTATACGGGACCAGCCCTAAAGAAAACTCACTAGCAGCAATGGATGTGGAAATACAAATGGACAGAATTAGTGAGCTGCTTCTTCAGTTAACCTGTGAGGAATTGAGAACAGTAGCAGAACATATAAAGATGTCAGAAGAACAGATTTCCAAAGCACACAACTGCAGGCAACTGTTAGCTGCCATTAATGCAAAAATGGATGAGCTGGGGGAGAAAGAAGCTGAAGACATTATGGGGAATTCCTCCAGGAGCTAACACAGTTTCTATCCAGGTTGAAGTTGGAGGATGGAGGGGCGGCACCAATTACCAAAAGCGGGAATCTCCGTCCGCAGACAGAACTACAGGAGTTGAAAGAGCAATTCAAAGCCCTAACAACAGCCCTGCAGGAATCAACCAAAACCTCCTAACGGGTGATAAACTCAGACCGGACCTTTAACCTGCTTGGGTTAGATAAATCAGGGAGACAGTCGTCTCTAACACCACAAATCCCCATAAGGAAAGAATTCAAGATCCTGGGACAGATTGGAGAGTGTGAACAGAAAGAGAGACTGTCTTATATGAACTTGTTGCACCAGATCGATGCAGGCTTACAGAAAGGCTACTAGCCAGATGAGATCCTTGAGGGGGTGGTGAAAGCGATCAGCCCAGGACTGAACCTCCGTAGTATGCTAGAAATGAATAGTCAATTGACCTTGCAACAGCTGAAGATGATTTTAAAAGGGCACTATGAAGAAGAGAGTACTTCAGAATTGTTCCACCAACTCATTAACCTCTCAGAGAAAAATAATGAATCACCCCAAAGTTTCTTGTTCAGAGCAATTGAACTGAAGGATAGACTGTTGTTTGCATCCAGAGATGTAGAAGCAGAAGAGAAGTTTGATGCTAAACTAGTCCAGAAGAAGTTCTTGAGATCATTGGGAATGGGGTTAATCAGCAAAGACATCAAGTTGCAGCTGAAACAGTATCAAGAAGATCCTGGCATTCTGGACGAAGTCCTAATTGAAAAAATGAATGAGGCTGCTAGTTTGGAGTCAGAGAGCGAACAGAAGTTAAAGAAAGGCTCTGCTGCTAAAATCACCAAAATGAGTCAGCTGAAGTTGGAGACCCCCAGTGGCCAGTCTGAAGATCATCATGGAGACCCTCCAGTGCCGCCTCCGAGAGGGAACCTTAAATTACCAACAAAAGAGAGAACCGCCAGTGCTGACTGGGAGGAAGTAATAAGAGAACTGCGAGCTGAGTTGATTGAGGTGAAAAAGTTGATTTGTTCCAGGCCAGAACCGGTATCCCTCAGACCCAGGAGTGGGTTGCAAAACAGAAGATACCCGGATTGTGAAGCATGGCATTCATCAAATCAGAGTACAGTGTGTGTCCACTGTCTAAGATGTGGTGAGGAAGGACATTATGCCAAGGAGTGCATGGAATGGTCACGGTCGTTTGGGTTAAAAGACAGGAGGTTGCCAGTGCGGGGCAACTGGTAACCGTGACACGGAGGAGGCCCCAGAAGCAAATCCAAATCTCACCAAACCCCAGAATGGCACATGAGGTAAGACAGCTGCGTCAGTACCAAGTGTGTTCCTGTCTACAACAGCTGCAAGAGAGACAGGGGCATCAGTTACTTAATGCCCAGTGCGGAGGTCAAACACTGTACTCCTGGGAGGAGGATTCCTCCATCAGTAAAGGTAGCCTCATCAGCCTAATTGGTGAAAGGTGCTTTATACAGTGCCAGCTAGATGGACTCCTGGTAAAAGCACTGTGGGACACAGGAGCCCAAGCAAGCCTTTTAAATTAAGAATGGAGAAGGTGCTACCTGCCACATACCTGCCTTCGGTCGCTAAAAGAACTCTTTGGACCAGTGGAACCCCACGGCAAAGCTGTCCACCAGATCGAAATCCCTTTCATAGGCTGGGTGGAAGTGACTTTCGAACACCATTGAGCTTTTGGTACCTTTTCTCGTGACCAGTGATCAGAACGTGGCAGAGGATCCTATCCTGGGTTATAATGCAATCAGTGAGGTCATCACGAAACACAAGTCAGGGATGCTGGTGGTGGATGCAATTGCCACATCACTTGCCATACCCAACGCCATGGCGGAAAATGTGATTCATAGAGTAAAGAAAGCACAGAATACAATGGACCTAAAAGAAGTCAAGGTTGGCTGGCGCCCAACCATCATCCCTGCAAACCAAATGGTGGGGGTGAGGTGTGGAGTCTGGGTAGAACCGGGAAGAAAAGTCCAGAAAAGACTGTTCATGTCAAAAGACTCCTCAGAACTTCCGGAAGGCCTAGTTCAAGGTGAGACTGTGCTTACGATTCCTACTAGTAGGTTTGCTCAAGTGACAGTACTGATAATGAATACTACGAAACACGAAATTAGACTGGATCCAAAGACTGTGTTAGTGTTGTGTCACAATGAAACCATTAAAACGGTATATCCAGCCAATGTGAGACCCGCCCAGGGGTCTACTGTGAATTCAGTCTCCCCACCAAGGAAGAGGAGTTGCCCAGGGCAGAGAGACAATGAGTCATCAGCAGTATCTGTTTTAATTAAAGAATGGACGAAGCTCTACCACAATGAAGATCCTCTATCGTAAAGGAGGACATCGGCAGTTGGTACTATCCAGAATATTCCGTAGGTTAGTCTTCAAAGAACTCCTTGAAAACATGGGACACCTGGGAGTGGAAAGGACAACAAATTTGATCTGTGAACGTTTCTTCTGGCCATACATGCAGAGAGATAATGAGAGGTACATGACCAGGGAGTGTGGGTGTCTGAAAGATAAACGTCCCAACACATCAACCCGGGCACCTATGGGCAACATCCAAACTACGTATCTGTTTGAGATGCTCTCAATATACTTTCTACATCTTGAGACGTGCAAGGGTGGTTCCGAATACATCTTGGTGGTGATGGACCATTTCACTCGATTTGCTCAAGCACATGCCACCACTAGTGTTGAGTCACCCCCGTAGTGTTCGAGTTCGGTTCGGTTCTTGGAACACCCGTATGTTCGCCGAACTGTTCGTCGAACTGTTCGTCGAACACTGTCGAACATCGTTAAAACCAATGGCAGGCAAACAAAAACACATAGAAACACATAGAAAACACATAGAAAACACTTCTATGTGTCCAAAAGCTGACAAACTGCTCAGAAGACACAACTAACACATGGAAAAGTGACAAGTACATATAGTCATGCGAAAAGAAAAGAGGTGGAGGAGTAAAAGGAGGGGGAGACACAGATATAGGCATGTCATGCCCTTCTAAAACCAAAAAAGTGCGAAGCCGACATGGCCAGTCCGTTCCTGCCCGTGCGACCTCCGTGTCGCCAGATTTGTGCCAGAGCCGCGGTGGACCCTGATGGTCAGCCCCCCTCTCCCAATACTGGTGCCTGTCCGCTGGTGGGTCGAGCGAGCCCCCCTGCGGTGGAGGCAGGTCTAATCTTTTTAATTTAAATTGTCTCTCTAATTTGAATGAGTACACTTTAAATCCTTTTACAAGGATCTATTGAAGGGCAAGTCTCAGGCCAGCAGCCGCGGTAATTCCAGCTCCAGTAGCGTCCACTAAAGCTGCTGCAGTTAAAAAGCTTTTATAAGGATCGAGCTTGGCGGTCCACCGCAAGGCATCCTACCGCCAGTCCCATCCCCTGTGCATTGGGGTGCCTCCCCGATGCTCTTCACTGAGTGTCCCGGGGGCCCGAACCATTTCCTTTGAAAAAATTAAGTGTCCAAACTACAGGTGGTGTAGCTTGCTTAACAGCTGGGATAATCCGCTGACTAGCAGACACTGCTACTAGGCACAAAGTATTTCCTGGGCTAGATGCAGTTAAAAATTTGTAATTAGATACTCTCGTTGGACGCTGAGAAAGCATTCCTTAGAGTCTCCTGGCATGCCATATATTATTCTCTTAAAAAGCTTGGGGTAGGGGTCTAGGGGACCCTTTTAAGGCAAAATCACGGCCCTGTATTGCAATACGTCACCTAGGCTGAAGATAAATGGAACATTTTCATCACCTTTCATGATCACCAATGGGACAAGGCAGGGATGTCCTCTGTTCCCTCTCTTATACATCCTAGTGACGGAGCACCTGCTCTCATCAATTCGCCATAACCCCAATATTACGTGGATTGAGGTGGGAGGCACCGAGTACAAGTGCTCTGCATTTGCTGATGATGTCCTAGTATATATCACTCAATCACATATATCCATCCCAGCTGTTATGGCTGAAATAGATCACTTTGTTACATGGTCAAATTTTAAAATCAATGCAGCGAAGTCTGAGGCCCTCGATGTCTCCCTCCCCAAATCCATACAGGATTCCATCCAGTCCAATTTTCCCTTTGCCTGGTCCTCACAGGGTATCAAATACTTATGAATTCATATTCATAGAGACCTCTCCCGTCTATTTTATCTTAATTTTGGGCCCTTTATTGAGCAACTCCATACAGACCACGGTTGGCAAGTTAGAACTGTAAGATTCACTACGTGAAACACTGGTGTTTTGTGGAAAAGCACATGTACACTGTGTTCCAAATTATTATGCAAAAAGTGTTTAGGAGTGATAAGGTAAGAATTTTTTTGTTTGTCAGTTAAACTCATTGATGGTGATGTGTGTCAGGGCTCTTTATATCACTGTAAGCAATTGCAGACACCTGTGCTAATTAGTTTGGCAGGTGTGTTCTATGAAAGGCAAGACTACTTAAGAAGGCTGTCCCACATTATTAAGCAGCCTACATTTTCTGCCAAAATGGAAAAGAAAAAGGATGTGTCGGCTGCTGAGAAGCAACAAATTGTGGAGTGTTTAGGTTAAGGCATGACTACAATCAACATTGCCAAGACACTTCATCCTGATCATTGCACAATCAAGAAGTATGTAGCTGATTCACAGTACACACGTGTGCGTGCTGATAAGGGAAAATTGAGGACTCTTTCCTACAGGCAATTACGTCAGGTTAAAAGAGCAGTGGCAAAAAAGCCTTGTCATAGCAGCAGACAAGTTTTTGAAGCTGCTGGTGCCTCCAACGTCCCCCGAACAACAAGATGCAGGGTCCTTCAGAGGTTTGCAGCTGTGTGTAAGCCATCCTGTCGACCTCCTCTATCCACTGTACACAAGCAGAAGCGGCTCCAGTGGGCCAAACAATACATGAAGACTGACTTCAAAACTGTTTTGTTCACCGATGAGTGCCGTGCAACGTTCGATGGTCCAGATGGATGGAGTGGAGGATGGCTGGTTGATGGACACCCCATGCAAACACGGCTACGGCGCCAACAAGGAGGAGGTGGAGTAATGTTTTGGGCTGGAATCATGGGGAGAGAGATTGTCGGCCCCTTTAGGATCCCTGAAGGGGTAAAGATGAACTCCATAATGTATGTTGAGTTTCTCAAACAGCACTTCCTGCCATGGTTCAAGAAAAAGAACCGTGTATTCCGCAGCACGATCATTTTCATGCTTGATAATGCACCGTCTCATGCTGCACATAACACATCTGCATCTCTGGCTGATATGGGCATAAAAGGGGACAAACTTATGGTGTGACCCCCATGCTCCCCTGACCTCAACCCCATTCAGAACCTCTGGAGCATCATCAAAAGGAGTGTCTATGATGGCGGAAGACAGTTCACATCTAAGCAACAGCTCTGGGAGGGTATTCTGTCCTCATGCAAAACAATTGAAGCAGAAGCCATCCAAAACCTGACAAATTCAATGGACGAGTGAGTTCAGAAGCTCCTTTCGAACAAGGGGTCCTATGTGCAAATGTAACATCACCTAGAATAAAGCTTTGAGTTGAAAACTGTTTGATTTCAGTTTCTAATAACCTGCTAATGCTTATAATTTCAAAAATGACCATTTTTTTGTTCTTTATTAAAATGAAAAGGTTGATTGAAGAGTGTGGGGGATCTAAGAGTGTGGCAACCCAGTAGTCAGGATTATTTCGAATTCTGACAATCTGAGGGTCATGTTGCAGGTAGTGCAGCAAGAAGGCACTCATGTGTCTTGCGCATCTAGGAGCCCCAAAATTATTTTCCGGGCTAGATGCAGCTAAAAATTATTATTAATTTGAAAGCTGGTGGAGCTTAGTATAGATGGCCTAATAGATTCAGTACTGCAAACTGCTACAAGGCCCAAATTATATTCCAGCCAAGATACAGATAGACATGATTAGTAATTTTAAATCTGGTGGAGTTTAGTATAGATGGCCTAATAGAATCAGTACTGCACACTTCTACAAGGCCCAAATTATTTTCCAGCCAAGATACAGATAAACATGATTAGTAATTTGAAAGCTTAAAATGGTTGGTGAGGTGATTTTAACAAATCATCAAGCTTCTACTCTTCCCAGGATGACACAGGGGTAGAAAAGTCCTTTCGGATCCATGATTTGTTCATCTTTATGAACGTGAGTCTGTCTACATTATCAGTGGAGAACCGCGTGCGCTTATCTGTCAGCACACCACCAGCAGCGCTGAACACACGTTCAGACAGAACGCTGGCTGCAGGGCATGACAAGATCTCCAAGGCGTAAATGGCGAGCTCCGGCCATTTATCCAGATTGGAAGCCCAAAAAGAGCAAGGGTCCAGTGACACAGTCATGGTTTCAATGTTTACTTGGAGATACTCCTGTACCATCGTCTCTAGGCGTTGACTATGTGTCAGACTTCTTGTCTCCTGTGGCCTTGCAAAGGATGGGCTAAAAAAGTGGTGAAATGATTCCGCAAAATTGATGTTACCAGCAGAATACAGTGTTTCTGTTACGTTTTGAGTGCTGAACACTCGACGGTCCCACGGTTGGCAAGTTGGAACTGTGAGATTCACTACGTGCACCACTGATGTTTTGTGGAAAAGCACATGCAAGATTCTGCAACAGTCTCTGCTGATACTCCTGCATGTGTGCATCCCTTTCTATGGCAGGAAAAATTTCTGCAAATTTACTTTTGTACCGGGGATCTAACAGTGTGGCAACCCAGTAGTCAGGATTATTTCTAATTCTCACAATTCGAGGGTCATGTTGCAGGTAGTGCAGCAAGAAGGCACTCATGTGTCTTGCGCATCCAGGAGCACCAAGTCCCTGTTGTGTTGGTGGCGAGGTAACAATCATGCTTCCTTCCTCTGCCCTCTCCCCCCAACCTCGCACAACAAAAATGTGATCAAGGTCTCCCTCATCTGATGAGTCTTCCATCAGTTCGTCCTCCACTTCTTCCTGGGCTCCTGCACCTTCCTCACTAGATTGGCTGCTACCATGCGCCCTGGTAAAACCATCTCCCCCACCCTCACATGCCTGCCGCCTTGGTGCTGCCGACCGTCTGGACCTTGCAGATGTTAGCCCTTCCGCATACAACTCCTCCTCCTCTACTTCCTCCACCTCCTCTTGTGCCACCACCTGACTTCGAATTCTGTTTAACATGTGCTCCAGCATGTAAATCACGGGAATAGTCATGCTGATAATGGCATCGTCAGCACTAAACATCTTCGTCGCCACTTCAAAACTGTGCAGAAGGGTGCATAGGTCCCTGATCTGAGACCACTGCTCCAGCGTGATTTGACCCACCTCTGGATCTCGTTGGCCCAGGCTATATGTCAGAACATATTGCACCAGGGCTTGTCGGTGCTGCCACAGTCGCCGCAACATGTGCAGAGTTGAATTCCACCGGGTAGGCACATCGCATTTTAGCCGGTGAAGTGGCAGGCCCAACGACTTCTTTAGAGATGTAAGTCGCTGAGCTGCGGGATGCGAAAGGCGGAAGTGAGAACACAGCGACCATGCCCTCTGCAGAAGGCCATCTAGTCCGGGATAGTGGACTAAAAATTGCTGGACAACCAGGTTCAACACGTGAGCCATACAAGGCACGTGTGTGACATTGCCTCGGCGAAGGGCCGCATCCAGGTCTGCAGCATTGTTGCACACGGCCTTCCCTGGTTTCAGGTCCAGTGGAGACAACCATTCATGAAACTGGTTCTCCAGAGCTGACCACAACTCCTCAGCTGTGTAACTCACATTTCCCAGACATTTCAAAGTAAAAACCGCCTGATGACGTTGAGCCCTGCTGCCAGCATAGTAAGGAGGTGTGCAGGATCCCTTCTGCGCAGTTAGAAAGCTTGTGGCATGACCAGACAGGCTTTGGGTGCAGGTGGAGGACTGAGAGGAGGTTGAGGAGGCAGAAGCAGTGGAGGAACTTTGAGATAAAGAGGATTGACGCACAACTCGTGGGGACGGCAAGACTTGGACAGCAGCCCCTTGTCCTGCTGTCACCATAGTTACCCAGTGCCCAGTCAGAGACATGTAACGCCCCTGTCCATGCCTACTCGTCCAAGTGTCTGTGGTGAAATGCACCCTGTCACACACAGAGTTTCTCAAAGAAGCGGTGATGTTGTGTGCGACATGCTGGTGGAGCGCAGGCACACCTTTCTTTGAGAAGTAGTGCCGACTGGGCATCTGGTACTGGGGCACTGCGACGGACATAAGGTCTCGAAAATCCTCTGTGTCCACCAGGCGGAAAGGCAGCATTTCTGTAGCCAAGAGCTTGCAGATGGTGAAATTTAACCTTTTAGCTTTCTCATGGCTAGGAGGAAATGGTCTTTTACTTGTCCACATCTGAGGGACCGAGGGCTGGCTGTTGTGCTTAGACGGGGTTGAGAAGGGTGTCCCCGGCAAACTGCTGGTCTGTGAGGAAGAGGCAGGTGGACATGTCAGGCTGCCTTGATCCAAAGGTGGTGCTATCGATGTCGGACAGCGCTGAACACCAGCTGGTGTTTCCACCTCCAAAGAAAATGATGACCTGCCAATCACGCTGGCTGTTGCGGGTAAAGAGGTGACAGGTCTGCATCCCAAAACAGGTGTGACTGCTGTCCCCCCAGTCACAGAGGATGAAGAGGCCGTGTATGCATAAGATGTGGCAGACGGTGGTTGGCCCGGCCGGCTAGGCCGCATTGTAGCACAGTGAGCTTCCCACTGCAACTTATGCTTCATATCCATATGCCGGTTCATGCATGAAGTACTCAAACTATGTATTTTTTGGCCTCTACTTAGCTTTTGCTGACAAATGTTACAGATAACACGAGTTGGGTCATCTTTATCGATCTGACAAAATGCTCAGGCTATGCAAGGCTTAGCACCCATGCGACCTGAAGAGCCACCACGACTTGTGGTCAGAGGCAGAGTTGTGTTTGAGGATGCAGTTTTTGACGTGCTTCCAGTACTACGTCTCTGTCCAGGAAGGCGCAACCTGACCTCGTCGTCAATAGCATCCTCCTCCACCTCCTCTGCTGACCTCATCGACTGGCTGACTGTGGGTTGACAGTAAGTGGGATCTCCAACCTCGTCATCATCACCCTGTGTGTTATCACACCCGTCGTCCTCAGAGCCAACCTCTTCCTGCCCTGACAAAAAACTCAAGTTGTCGCTCCAATCAGGTATTTGAGTCTCATCATCATCTTCCTCATTGTCTCCACCAATAGGAGTTACAGTTTCGGATCGAGGGTCTACATTATGGTCAGAACCTTCTGCGTCTGGTCCTGGATCCGACTCATAAAGATTCTGGGCATAAGTGCAGATCATTTCCTCGTCTGGATTCACAGAAGCTCTGGAGCCGACCTCTGATTCCCAGACTATAGTATGAGTAAACAGCTCTGCAGACTCAACCATCTGTTCTACCCCATACTCAGACAGGCAGCTGGAAACTTGGGAGCTGTGAGGAAGCAAGTGCGATTGGGGTGACACCTCTGAGTACTGGAGTATTTGTGATGTTGAAGCTGAGGTGGAGGAGAGCCCACTTAAAGGAGCACTTGATATCCGTTGAAGCACCTGCTGTTTTTGTGCCTCATCTGGAATTTGGAGCGATTGGCGTGGCCGTAAGAAAGGGATCTTATCACATTGTCCGCTAAAAGAAGTAGACATCTTAGTTTGGCTGGAAGATGGTCTTTCTTCTGCAGATGTTACTGTTGCTTTAACACCTACCCCACGGACACAACCTTTTTTTCCCTTCCCAACACGCCTATTCCCCTTTCCACCAGCAGCAGGCCTTTTTCCACTCATTTTGGTGGATAACTAATTCACAACTCTGGAGTTGTTTGCACAAAAAACAATGGATGGGAACTTTGAAGAGCTGAGTGGCCAAACTGTGGTATTAGCCCCAAAGTATTGGCTGGGTTAGATGCAGTAAAACAATTTTATTACATACACAGGTGGTGGAGGTTAGTATAGATGGACTAATAGAACAAGTCCCACACACTGCTACAAGCCCCAATATTTTTTGAGAGCTAGATGCAGATAAAAATTATTTTGAATTTGAAACCTGGTGGAGGTTAGTATAGATGTACTAATAGAACAAGTCCCACACACTGCTACAAGCCCAAATATTTTTTCAGAGCTAGATGCAGATAAAAATTATTTTGAATTTGAAACCTGGTGGAGGTTAGTATAGATGGACTAATAGAACAAGTCCCACACACTGCTACAAGCCCAAATATTTTTTCAGAGCTAGATGCAGATAAAAATTATTTTGAATTTGAAACCTGTGGAGGTTAGTATAGATGGACTAATAGAACAAGTCCCACACACTGCTACAAGCCCAAATATGTTTTTCAGAGCTAGATGCAGATAAAAATTATTTTGAATTTGCAACCTGGTGGAGTTTAGTATAGATGGACTAATAGAACAAGTCCCACACACTGCTACAAGCCCAAATATTTTTTCAGAGCTAGACGCAGATAAAAATTATTTTGAATTTGATACCTGGTGGAGGTTAGTATAGATGGACTAATAGAACAAGTCCCACACACTGCTACAAGCCCAAATATTTTTTCAGAGCTAGATGCAGATAAAAATTATTTTGAATTTGCAACCTGGTGGAGTTTAGTATAGATGGACTAATAGAACAAGTCCCACACACTGCTACAAGCCCAAATATTTTTTCAGAGCTAGATGCAGATAAAAATTATTTTGAATTTGAAACCTGGTGGAGGTTAGTATAGATGGACTAATAGAACAAGTCCCACACACTGCTACAAGCCCAAATATTTTTTCAGAGCTAGATGCAGATAAAAATTATTTTGAATTTGAAACCTGGTAGAGGTTAGTATAGATGGACTAATAGAACAAGTCCCACACACTGCTACAAGCCCAAATATTTTTTCAGAGCTAGATGCAGATAAAAATTATTTTGAATTTGCAACCTGGTGGAGTTTAGTATAGATTGACTAATAGAACAAGTCCCACACACTGCTACAGGCCCAAATATTTTTTCAGAGCTAGATGCAGATAAAAATTATTTTGAATTTGAAACCTGGTGGAGGTTAGTATAGATGGACTAATAGAACAAGTCCCACACACTGCTAGAAGCCCAAATATTTTTTCAGAGCTAGATGCAGATAAAAATTATTTTGAATTTGCAACCTGCTGGAGGTTAGTATACATGGACTAATAGAACAAATCCCACACACTGCTACAAGCCCAAATATTTTTTCAGAGCTAGATGCAGATAAAAATTATTTAGAATTTGAAACCTGGTGGAGGTTAGTATAAATGGACTAATAGAATGATGCTATGCCCAAAAGTTTTACTTGGCTAGGCGCAGTAAAAAAATTTTATTCTATACACAGGTGGTGTAGCTTGCAACACAGATAGGCTACTCCACTGACTAACACACACTGCAAGAGGCCAAAAAGGATTTGCTTAGCTAGATTTAGCCAAATGCTGTGAAAAAAACTTGCACAGCACTGGCACAGACCGGCCTGGCAAAAAGTGATAGGAACTGATGTAACCTAGCCCTCAAAAGGACTGCAATTATAATTAGTCTTTACTCCCAACCTATCTATTGAAGAGCACAGACCTGCCTGATAAAAGTCATAGGAAATGATTTAACCTAGTCCTAAAAAGTACTGCAATCACAACTATTCCCTACTCCCAAGCTATCTGTAGATTTGTGCGAAAATTGGCTTGAAATTAACACTCAAAGTATAGCGCACACAGCAACAGCGGTGCCGTCTAACACGCAGCTGCAGCAGTGAGAAAATGGTGGCTGCGTGGAAAATGGCTGGGTCTTATAGGGCAAGGACATGAGACATACACTGCCAATGACACATGCCCTTGCTTGTGTGAAAAAAAGCAGTTCACTCCGTGTGTGCACTGCTGATAGGCTGACAGATTGCACCTCCCCACTGTAAATGCGGGAAAGAGAAAAAAAATGGAGATCTTCATTATTTATGCAGAGATCCATCCCCTGCCCCTCCCCCCCGCCCCGCTGTACACTCAAACTGCGTATTAACATTAATTTTCTGCATTACTGAGAAAAAATCCAGTTATGATTTTGGTGCACGAACAGTTATCGAACATAACCTCGAACAGCCGAATTTTTTTAAAATTGTTCGTGGTTGCCGAACGGCTCGAACACCGCCCAAAACAGCTCGAATTTGAGATTGGCGAACAGTTCGAGTCGAACACCGCTCATCTCTAACCTCCACCAAAGAATCATTTCGAACTGCGGCATAGAAGATCTTCAATGACTTAGCTTCTGCTTTGGGTTCCCTATGAGGTTACACCACGATCAAGGAAGAGAATTTGAGAACCAGCTGTTTGCCAAACTAGGAACATACTGTAGAATTCAGAGATCCCACACAACGCCCTATCACCCAGAGGGTAATGGACCATTGGAACGTTTTAACCGGACATTATTGTCGATGTTGCTCACTTAAACTGCTGATGAGAAGAAAGACTGGAAGAGTTCCCTGTCAAAAGTGGTACATGCCTATAACTGTACAAAGAGAGATGCAATGGGTTACTCACCCTTCTTCCTTTTGTATGTACGATCGCCCAAGACTCCCAATCGACATCATGTTCGATACTCCGGTGTCAGAGTCTTACAGAACGTATCCACGGTACGTTCGGAAATGGAAGGAACGGATGTCAGAGGCATACAACATAGCGTCCAAAGTGGTTAAGCAAGGACAGAGCAAGAGTTAGGAGTACTATGATCGAAAATGTTATGGAGCAGAATTGGCAAGGGGAAGCAGTGTGCTAGTCAAGAATGTACGTGAGAAAGGCGGTCCACAAAAACTTTGTTCATACTGGGAAGACAAGGTGTATGTGATCGTAAGGAGGAAAGCTGATGACAGCCCAGTGTGTGAAATCTGATTAGAAACGGGAGACAAGAAAACCAGAATAGTCCATCGGAATTTACTACTACCCTGTGATTATCTCCCACCACAACAAGATTTCCCAGAAGTAGACCAACATTGTGTGAGATCGACTAAGAGACCACCACAGACTGAATCTCCGGAGGTGGATAGTGACCTTGAAAGTTCCGATGGAAAAGAACACACCGTTGTATTTCTCAGACCGGCAAGTAGAGGGATGTACCATCCTCAAGAGCGTGAACTAAGTCCTGAGGCTCCAGAGTTCGTACCAAGGAGTATAGATGAAGTCCAATTCAGATCTGATGATCGAATACCGGCCCCTCAAGAGATCGATCGACACTCAGGAGAAGCAGAATTACCAGACCGTGTGGAAACAAGCGACTCAGGAGAATTACAGGAACTTACAGAGGCAACTCCAAGAGCATCTGAGAAAGCACAGGAAATGAGTGCGGCGGAAGAAACTTCTGTGACCGAAGAACCCGTGGTCTCTGAGGAACAACCCACCAGGAGGATGTCGACTCGAGAAGTGAGGAGGCTAGTGATGCTGACGTATGAGACACTTGGTGAACCGAGTCAAGTGCCAAGGACTGTCAACTGGAAGCAGGTATCTCTGCCTGCAGACCATGTAAGCCCACTTTAGTGGTACTCACCACCAAGAGGCAGTATGGAAGATGTTGCCTGGTGGGAAGAGTTGTTTTCATGCTTTGATTTTTCTTAAAAGACTTTGTAGAAACAAACAACTGTTAAAGCATAGATAGATAGAGCTGGTTGAAGACGTACGAAAAGCTCCAGCTGAAGATATGCTGAGTGTTTTAGTTGTGTTAATTGTTTATTTCTTACAGGCATCCTACAAGAAAAAGGTCGTAAGATTAGGTTGTTATTAATGTTTATGAACGTTATACCAATTTCACAATGCCAATTTGTATATAAAGTTATCCAACTTTCACCACTGTCTCAGAATTGGTCAGATTGACCAATTAAGATGAATGTCGAGGACGACATTCAAAAAGGAGGAAAGAGTGTGACATGCAGAAGTAGTGCTGTTGCTTTAAAAGCATTCAGCAACTATTAGAAGTAACACAAGCACATGAGACAGGAAGTGTTGTGCACCAGAAGCATCCGGCAACTAAAGGGGTTAACACAGTCACAGGAGAAGGGGAGTGTTTTAGCAGAGCCCCAGGGGAACTGTGGGGAAGTTGTTTACTGTCTGACTGGAGCCAAAGAGAAAGGTGGGGTGTGTGATCTGTATCTCACAGAAGCGCTCCTGCAAGTGAAAAGGATTCAAGTCAGGAGTGAAGCTTAGCACAGGTCAGGTAGAGTTCCTGAACTAGCAGTGCAGAGTATTGTCAGGCAGAAAGATAAGGACTGGAAGAAACTCTCCCCCCTCCTCCATCTCACTGTGCTGTAAAGAAAGCTGTGTTCATTAATGTGCCTTTGCATTAGCACTGTGCTGTCCTGTACTACTGGGAAGACTGTGAACTGCTGTGCCACTAAGGTAACTACTGTTTGTCACTGGAGCCTGTTGCTCATAAGACTTACCTTGCACTGGCTGTGCAGCTTCTTATTAAATGCTACTGTTCTACTGTTTATGAGGACTCTTGTCAAGTGTGTCTGGTCAGCAAGTGAAACAACATACGTGTCTGTGCCTGAGGGTCAATACCCCTGTGTGCCTGAGAGACGCTGGAGCACATGGTCTATGGTCGCCCTAAGTAACGGTTCCCCCAGGATTCCAAAGAATTCATGTAACTTGTCTCGCCTCTATGTGAACCTAGAGGCGTGCGTGTCACACTAGCTTGATTCGACTGCAGAGGCATGTATGAACATTCCAGAAGAAGTTTATTCTAAGACTGAATTCTTCTATTATGCACAACAGTAACAGCAGTAGCTGCAAGAGCAGGTGAAATAACTTCAGTAGATAAAATGACAATTCTGAACCAGACATGTACAGAGATGAACCTAGCAAGATGGCAAACAAACACTAACTGAGGAAAATGGGAGGGTTACTTACATCAGGGCTGGGCTACAGGGAGAGAAATTGGACAAACTTCATAAAGGTGGGAAAATTGATTCCATAGCGGTGTAACAGTGACATTACAATGACAATATAATGCTGTTTGAGTCTCGAGTCATGGGACATGACATGAAGCATACAATGAAAAGAACAACCTGCCGAAAGTGAAGCATGGCAGTGCCTCGGTGAGGCTCTGCGGCTGCTTTGCTGCCTCTTTTACTGGAAACCTGCAGTGTGTATAGGGCAAGGTGGATTCAATAAAATGTCAGGAAATACTAGGAAAAAATGTAATTGGACATTCAAACAGGACAGTGATTTCAAAAATACTTCATTATCCAGCAACAGTTGGTTTCAGGTGTCTTGGAAGATTCTGGAATGGTTATCACACTCACCTTCATTCCACAGAAAAAAAATTATGGAATTTGAAAATGGTTGCAGCACACAAACACAAGTATATCAATAAACTGAAGGTTATTGTCCATGAGACATGGGCTAAGATTCCTCAGGAAGGCAACCAGAAGCTGGTGTCTGGCTATTCATCACGTTTGCAGCAAATCATAACAGCCAAAGGTGCTCTCTAAGTACTAAAGATGCTCTTCATGATGTAGTTGAATAAGTTTGAGGCTGCACTAATCATTAAATGAGGCATTTTATGTTTAATGTTGAAAACCACTTATTATATTAGCTGTGTTGAGATATTTAAATTGCTCTTGTTTCATTTACATTTTGCTAAGAAACCTAATTTCTAATGCGTGTTGAATAACGTTGTTTTCAACAGTATACCGAAACAAGTATATTATATATATACATATATATATATATATATATATATATATATATATATATACACTGCTCAAAAAAATAAAGGGAACACTCAAATAACACATCCTAGATCTGAATGAATGAAATATTCTCATTGAATACTTTGTTCTGTACAAAGTTGAATGTGCTGACAACAAAATTGTTACGGATCTGGGTGGTGGAACCTCTGTGCTGCGGTGCAAGGAGGGGCCCAGAGGGGCGTAACTAAGTATCAACTCGGACCGACCCTGGTCGTACGGTGGCTAACGACTCCGTGATCAGGGAGGGACCGAGCAGAGGGACCAGGTGCTACTCTGGGAACGACCTTGTAAGGGAGCAGGTGACTCCCACGGGTCAGATGGCTGAGACTGACCGATACTGCAGATGGGCACAGCAGGCAGTCTGACGAGAGGTCCGGGTAGATGAACTGGCAGAGACAGCAGGCGACAGGCAGAAGTCTCTAGGTAGGCTGTCAGGTGGTCACGGCAAGTGACAGGCGGGAGCCTCTAGGTAGGCTGTCAGGTGGTCACGGCAAGTGACGGGCAGGAGCCTCCAGGTAGGCAGACAGGTGGTCACAGCAAGTGACAGGCAGGAGCCTCCAGGTAGGCTGACAGGTAACAGGCAGGTGCTTCCAGGTAAGCAGGCGGGTGAAGCCCATTGACAGACTGGCGGACTGAATGGAAGTCAGACTGTCGGGCTGGAGAGTAGTCAGGCTGGCGGACTGGACTGATAGTCAGGCTGGTGGGCACGACTAGTAGTCAGGCTAGCAGCGGGACCTGAGGGCTGAAGCAGAGGTTAGAACACTGTGCATCAACTGTTGCTCGGGCACCTCCATATTGGAGGAGGTGCCTTATATATGGGAGGACCTCCGGCAATTGGCCGGGGACTCTTTAGGGCGGTGCGCGCGGCCCCTTTAAGAAGGAGGGAGCGCGCACGCTCTAAGCACAGTGCCTGGGAAGCTGCGCTCGCCGGCAGCAGAAGCAGGAAGAGGAGCGCTGGAGGACGCCGGGCAGGGAGCGCCGCGGTGAGAGGGACGGCATTTCTGCCTGGCAGTGGGCAGAGGCGCCGACGCTACAGTACCCCCCCCCCTTTACGCCCCCTCTTTTTTAGGCCAGAAAGAAATTTTTCAAGAAGTAGCGGGGCATGAATGTTCTCCCTGGGTTCCCAAGTTCTCTCCTCTGGGCCAAGCCCCTTCCAATCCACCAGAAAAAAGGTTTTTCCTCTTACCCTCTTGGTGGCCAGAATGTTCTCTACCTCAAAAACGTCCTCAGCGGAAACCGGAGTAGGGGGAGTACCTGGATTACTGGAAAAAGAATTAAACACAACTGGTTTGAGGAGAGATACGTGGAAGGAGTTGGGAATCCGTAAGGTGGCCGGGAGTTTTAGCTTGTAGGCCACTGGGTTGATTTGTTTGAGGACTTCAAATGGACCGATGAACCGAGGACCCAACTTGTAGGAGGGTATTTTGAGCCGAACATGTTTGGAGGAGAGCCAAACCTTGTCTCCCGGACGGAATTGAGGCGGATCCAGACGTCTCTTGTCAGCATATCTCTTCATCCGCTCGGAGGACTGGAGCAGTGCGGACCTAGTATTCTCCCAAATGGTGGAAAATTCGCTGACCAGAGACTCCGCGGCAGGGTTGTCCACAGAAGCGGAGACGGGAAACGGAATCCGGGGATGTTGACCATAGACTACAAAGAACGGGGACTTGGAAGTAGATTCGCTCTCATGGTTGTAGGAGAATTCGGCCCATGGTAGGAGGTCCACCAAATCGGTATGGTGAGCATTAACAAAGTGCCGGAGGTAGCTGGAAAGGATCTGGTTGATACGCTCCACTTGGCCATTGGACTGTGGATGGTAAGCGGAGGAGAAATCCAGGGTGACATCCAGCAGCTTACACGTAGCTCTCCAGAAGCGTGAGGTGAATTGAACTCCTCGATCAGACACAATGTGGAGGGGTAGGCCATGGAGACGGAAGATGTGAAGGATGAAGTCCTTAGCCAGCTCCGATGCAGATGGGAGACCAGGCAGAGGGATGAAGTGGGCCATTTTAGAAAAGCGGTCGGCGACCACCCAAATGACTGTACAGCCGGCAGAAACAGGGAGATCTGTAATAAAGTCCATAGCAATGTGTTGCCAAGGGGCAGCAGGTACGGGAAGAGGCAGGAGGTGACCAGCTGGAAGATGTCTGGGAACTTTGTTGCGGGCACAAGATGAACAGGCCGAGATGAAGTCTACCACATCCTTGCGCAGGGTGGGCCACCAGTAATGCCGGGAAATGAGCAGGAAAGTTTTCTTCTGACCGGCATGGCTGGCTAGTTTAGATGAATGACCCCAGTGAAGAATCTTCTCCCGATCTGGAACTGCTGCAAACGTCTTACCGGGTGGGAGACGAGTCAGATCTAAGGGGGCCATACTCATCACTTTGGAGGGGTCGATGATGTGCGTAGGCTCCTCCTCTAGATCGGAGGACAGGAAGGATCGGTACAAGGCATCCGCTTTAACATTCTTGTCCGCCGGGCGGAAATGTAGGATAAAGTCGAAGCGAGCGAAGAACAAAGACCACCGGGCCTGACGCGGATTGAGTCTTTGGGCATTCTGGAGATATGCAAGGTTTTTGTGATCAGTATAGATGATCACTAGGTATAGAGCCCCTTCAAGCAGGTAACGCCACTCCCCCAGCGCCAATTTGATGGCTAGCAGTTCTCGGTCTCCTATGGAGTAGTTGCGCTTAGACGAGGAGAAGAGTTTGGAGAAGAAGCCGCAGGTTACCATTCTCCCGGATGAAGATTTTTGGGTGAGCACCGCTCCGGAGGAGGAAGCATCAACATCCAGGAAGAACTGTTTGTTGCAATCCGGACGGTGCAGCACTGGGGCAGAGGAGAAGGCTTGCTTTAAGGAAAGGAAGGCCTCCTCAGCTTTGGGCGGCCATACCTTGGGATTTGCTCCCTTACGGGTAAGCGCAGAGATGGGAGCAGTCCGAGAAGAGAAGTGCGGGATGAAGAGACGGTAGTAGTTGGCGAAGCCCAGGAATCGCTGAATCGCCTTCAACCCCTCCGAACGGGGCCATTTTAAGACGGCTGAGAGCTTCTCGGGGTCCATTCGTAGACCTGTCTGGGAGATAATATAACCCAGGAACAGAAGGGAGGTCTGCTCGAAGAGGCACTTCTCAAATTAGACATAGAGGTGATTCTGCCTGAGCCTAAGCAGGACCTGACGAACATCCCTCCGGAGTGTGGGAAGGTCTGGAGAGAAGAGAAAGATGTCGTCCAGGTACACCACCACGCAGGAATATAGAAGATCACGGAAGATGTCATTGACTAATTCTTGGAAGACGGCGAGAGCATTGCACGTAAATCCAGCTTGGAAAAGATCCTAGCGCCCTTAAAGTGGTCAAATAACTTGGAGATGAGTGGCAGGGGGTATTTGTTTTTGACCGTGATTTGGTTGAGTCCTTGATAGTCTATACAGGGGCGTAGGGAACCATCTTTCTTCTTGACAAAGAAGAATCCGGCTCCAGCCGGGGAGGTAGATTTCTGGATGAATCCCCTAGCCAGATTCTCCTTAATGTATTCCGACATGGCCTGGGTCTCGGCCGACGACAACGGGTAAATACGCCCACGGGGTGGAGTGGCACCGGGTACCAGGTCGGTCGGGCAATCATATGGCCTATGAGGTGGCAGGGTCTCTGCTTCCTTTTTGTTGAAGACATCTGCATAGAACCAGTAAGGTGCCGGTAAACCGGGTAGATTAGCCGGGGTGAGGGGCGGACGAACCGGGCGGACCGGGACCAGGCAGGTCTCATGGCAATCCTGCCCCCAACGGAGAACTTCACCGGATTGCCAGCTCAGCACGGGTTCATGTCTCTGAAGCCAGGGAAGACCTAGCAATGAGTGAGAGAGACCGGAAAGCACATGGAAGGAGATTCTCTCAGAGTGCAGCATTCCCACCTGCAGGGTTATAGGTTCTATGATGAGCAGGATGGTCACCGGAAGGAGTCTTCCATCCACGGAGACGACTGCCAATGGTTCAGCCAGAGGTTTGGTGGGAATGTGATATTTCTCAACCAGGGACTGGGAAATGAGGTTCCCAGCAGCTCTGGAATCTAGGTGTGCAATTTCAAAGCAGCGATTCTCTCCCCAGGAGATGGAGACAGACAAAGTCAGGGAAGGAGAGGGTTTACTTTTGCCTAGGATGACCTCTCCGAGTGGTCCTAGGTACTGGCCTTTCCCGGCTTCACCGGGCAGGAACGGATGAAGTGCTCCTTACTGCCACAATAGAAACAGCTCCCCTCGGCTCGGCGTGACTCTTGGCGAGATTTGACCATCTGGTCGACTTGCATAGGTTCGGGCGAGCGTGCCTGGGGAGTAGCTAATTGAGAGACCGGTCTCTGGAAAGTCTGAGCAAGGCGAGGAAATCTTCGCTCCCGGGTAGTTTCTTTAGCACGTTCCAGGAAACGGATGTCGATCCGGGTAGCTAGTGACACCAGGTCATCCAGGGTGGTAGGAATGTCCCGGCCGGCCAACTCTTCCTTAATCCGGCCGGAAAGGCCCTCCCAGAAGATGGACACCAGGGCCTCGTTGTCCCAGGCAAGCTCAGAAGCGAGGGTACGGAACTGTATGGCATACTGGCCCACGGTGAGACTCCCTTGGCGGAGACGGAGCAAAGAGGAGGCAGTAGAGGATTTTCGTCCTGGTTCATTGAAGACTTTGAGGAAAGCAGCGAGGAAAGGTGATAGATCAGACACCAGGGGGTCCCCTCTCTCCCACAGGGGATTAAGCCATGCCAGTGCTTCCCCAGTGAGGTGAGACATGATGAACGCCACCTTGGCCCGGTCGGAGGGAAACTGATGTGCCAAAAGTTCAAAGTGCGGGGTGCACTGGTTTATGAAACCCCGATCTAGAGCGGGGTCGCCTCCAAAACGAGGAGGTGCAGAAAGCCGGGGACCTGGGTTGGATGCCGTGGTATTGGTGGGCAGCAGCACTGCCAGAGTGGGAGTCGCACGACTCGAGGCGGACACAGGTGGAACAGGCAGTGTGTCCAGGCGGGAGTTGACACTCCGCAGTAAGTTCAGGATGGTTTCCTGTTGGGATCTCTGACGAGAAACCTCCTGGTACAGGTCACAGAGCGAGGGGGCTTGGGGGCCACCGGGTTTCATGGCCCGAGCAAACTGTTATGGATCCGGGTGGTGGAACCTCTGTGCTGCTCCCTTGTAAGGGAGCAGGTGACTCCCACGGGTCAGATGGCTGAGACTGACCGATACTGCAGATTGGCACAGCAGGCAGGCTGACGAGAGGTCCGGGTAGATGAACTGGCAGAGACAGCAGGCGACAGGCAGAAGTCTCTAGGTAGGCTGTCAGGTGGTCACGGCAAGTGACAGGCGGGAGCCTCTAGGTAGGCTGTCAGGTGGTCACGGCAAGTGACGGGCAGGAGCCTCCGGGTAGGCAGACAGGTGGGTGATTACGGCAAGTGACAGGCAGGAGCCTCCAGGTAGGCTGACAGGTAACAGGCAGGTGCTTCCAGGTAAGCAGGCGGGTGAAGCCCATAGACAGACTGGCGGACTGAATGGAAGACAGACTGTCGGGCTGGAGAGTAGTCAGGCTGGCGGACTGGACTGATAGTCAGGCTGGCGGGCAGGACTAGTAGTCAGGCTAGCAGCGGGACCTGATGGCAGAAGCAGAATACTGTGATTCAACTGTTGCTCGGGCACCTCCATATTGGAGGAGGTGCCTTATATATGGGAGGACCTCCGGCAATTGGCCGGGGACTCCTAGGGCGGCGCGCGTGGCCCCTTTAAGAGGGAGGGAGTGTGCGCACGCCCAAACACAGTGCCCGGGAAGCTGCGCGCGCCGGCAGCAGAAGCTGGAAGAGGAGCGCTGGAGGATGCCGGGCAGTGAGCGCGGCGGTGAGAGGGACTTCGTCTCTGCCTGGCAGGGGGCAGAGGCGCCGATGCTACAAAAATCATACAAAAATCATCGATAGAAATGAAATTTATTAACCAATAGAGGCCTGGATTTGGAGTCACCCCCAAAATTAAAGTGGAAAAACACACTACAGGCTGATCCAACTTTGATGTAATGTTCTTAAAAGAGGTCAAAATGAGGCTCAGTATTGTGTGTGGCCTCCACATGCCTGTATGACCTCCCTACAATGCCTGGGCATGCTCCTGATGAGGTTGCGGATGGTCTCCTGTGGGATCTCCTCCTAGACCTGGCCTAAAGCATACACCAACTCCTGGACAGTCTGTGGTGCAACGTGACGTTGGTGGATGGAGTGAGACATGATGTCCCAGATGTGCTCAATCGGATTCAGGTCTGGCGAATGGGCGGGCTAGTCCATAGCTTCAATGCCTTCATGTTGCAGGAACTGCTGACACACTCCAGCCACATGAGGTCTGGCATTGTCCTGCATTAGGAGGAACCCAGGGCCAACAAAAAACAGCATATGGTCTCACAAGGGGTCTGAGGATCTCATCTCGGTACCTAATGGCAGTCAGGCTTCCTCTGGCGAGCACATGGAGGGCTGTGCGGCCCTCCAAAGAAATGCCACCCCACACCATTACTGACCCACTGCCAAACCGGTCATGCTGAAGGATGTTGCAGGCAGAAGATCGCTCTCCACGGCGTCTCCAGACTCTGTCACTTCTGTAACATGTGCTCAGTGTGAACCTGCTTTCATCTGTGAAGAGCACAAGGCGCCAGTGGCAACTTTGCCAATCCTGGTGCTCTGTCACAAATGCCAAGCGTCCTGCACGGTGTTGGGCTGTGAGCACAACCCCCATCTGTGGATGTCGGGCCCTCATGCCACCCTCATGGAGTCGGTTTCTAACCGTTTGTGCAGACACATGCACATTTGTGGCCTGCTGGAGGTCATTTTGCAGGGCTCTGGCAGTGCTCCTCCTGTTCCTCCTTGCACAAAGGCAGAGGTAGCGGTCCTGCTGCTGGGTTGCTGCCCTTCTACGGCCCCCTCCACGTCTCCTGGTGTAATGGCCTGTCTCCTGGTAGCACCTCCAGCCTCTGGACATTACGCTGACAGACACAGCAAACCTTCTTGCCACAGCTCGCATTGATGTGCCATCCTGGATGAGCTGCACTACCTGAGCAACTTCTGTGGGTTGTAGAGTCTGTCTCATGCTACCACGAGTGTGAAAGCACAACCAACATTCAAAAGTAACCAAAACATCAGTCAGAAAGCATGGTACTGAGATGTGGTCTGTGGTCCCCACCTGCCGAACCACTCCTTTATTGAGGGTGTCTTGATAATTGCCAATAATTTCCATTTATTGTCTATTCCATTTGCACAACAGCATGTGAAATTGATGGTCAATCAGTGTTGCTTCGTAAGTGGACAGTTTGATTTCACAGAAGTTTGATCTACTTGGAGTTATATTCTGTTGTTTAAGTGTTCCCTTTATTTTTTTGAGCAGTGTATATATATTTATATATATATAGTCATAGCCGTAAGTGTTGGTACCCTTGAAATTCTTCCCAAAAATGAAGTGTTTATCCCAGAAAATTAATGCAATTATGCATGTTTTGTTATACACATGTTTATTTCCTTTGTGTGTACCTGGAACAACACAAAAAAAGAGAAAAAATGGCAAATTGGACATAATTTCACACAAAACCCCAAAAATGGGCCGGATAAAATTGTTGGCACCCTCAACTTAACATTTGGCTGTACACCCTTTGGAATAAATCATAGAATCATAGAATCATAGAATGGTAGAGTTGGAAGGGACCTCCTGGGTCATCTGGTCCAACCCCCTGCTCAAAGCAGGATTCACTAAATCATCTCAGACAGATGTCTGTCCAGCCTCTGTTTGAAGGCGTCCATTGAAGGGGAACTCACCACCTCTCGTGGCAGCCTGCTCCACTCATTAATCACCCTAACTGTCAAAAAGTTTTTTCTAATATCTAATCTGTGTCTCCTCCCATTTAGTTTCATCCCATTGCTTCTAGTCTTTCCTTGTGCAAATAAGAATAAAGATGATCCTTCTACAATGTGACAGCCCTTGACATATTTGTAGACAGCTATTAAGTCTCCTCTCAGTCTTCTTTTTTGCAAGCTAAACATTCCCAAATCCTGCAACCGTTCCTCATAGGACATAGTTTGCAGACCAGTCACCATTCTGGTCGCTCTTCTCTGAACTTGCTCCAGTTTGTCTATGTCTTTTTTAAAATGTGGTGCCCAAAACTGTACACAGTATTCCAGATGAGGTCTGACCAAAGAGGAGTAAAGACCGATAATGACTTCACGTGATCTAGACTGTATGCTTCTGTTAATACATCCCAGAATTGTATTTGCCTTTTTTGCTGCTGCATCACACTGTTGACTCATGTTCAGTCTATGATCTATTAGTATACCTAAGTCTTTTTCACATGTACTGTTGCTTAGCTCTATTCCTCCCATTCTGTATATGCTTTTTTCATTTTTATTGCCCAGATGTAGTACTTTGCATTTTTCCCTGTTAAAAATCATTCTGTTGTTTGCTGCCCACTGCTCCAGTTTATTTAGGTCTTTTTGAATCCTCTCTCTCTCTTCTCTAGTATTAGCTATCCCTCCTAGCTTTGTGTCATCAGCAAATTTAATCAGTTTACCCTCAATTCCTTCATCTAAATCATTGATAAAGATGTTGAACAATACAGGTCCCAGGACGGAGCCCTGTGGTACCCCACTTAAGACATTCATCCAGCTGGATGTGAAGCCATTTACAACCACCCTTTGAGTCCGATCACTAAGCCAGTTATGAATCCACCTAACAGTTGCCTGGTCCATTGCATACTTGGTCATTTTTTCAATAAGGATGGTGTGAGATACTTTGTCAAATGCTTTGCTGAAGTCAAGATATACTATATCTACAGCATTTCCCTGATCCACCCAGTCAGTGATTCTGTCATAGAAGGAAATTAAGTTAGTCTGACATGACTTGTTAGTTACAAACCCATGCTGACTCTGGTTAATCACTTCATTCTTATCCATGTACTTACATACATGCTGTTTAATAATTTGTTCAAAGATCTTTCCTGGTATAGAAGTCAGACTCACCGGCCTATAGTTCCCTGGGTCCACCTTCTTCCCCTTTTTGAAGATAGGAACAACATTTGCTCTTCTCCAGTCTTCTGGGACTTCTCCTGTTCTCCAAGAATTTTCAAAGATTATGGAGAGTGGTTCTAAAATTTCTTCTACGATCTCCTTCAGTACTCTGGGGTGTAATTCATCTGGACCTGGAGACTTGAACTCATTTATGTTAGCTAAATATTCCCTCACAATCTTTCTGTTTACAGATAACTTGGTTTCTTCTATTCCTTTGAAAGGACAGTGAAGATCAGTTGATGTTACATTTTCTTTCTGAGAGAAAACAAATGCAAAATAGGAATTAAAAAGTTCGGCCTTCTCAACATCCTCTCTTACCATTTCTCCATTTTCATCCTGTAAAAATCCTATAGCATCTTTGACTTTTCTTTTACTTTTGACGTACCCCCAAAATTCTTTTTTATTGCTTTTGACATCTCTTGCAAGCCTTAATTCATTGTCAGCTTTAGCTAACCTGATACGTGCCCTGCAGGATCTGCAGACTGCATTATAATCTTCTTTAGATATGCCTCCCTCTTTCCATTTAATAAACATTTCTTTCTTTCTTTTTAGCATGTGTTTAAGTTCTGTGTTCATCCATCCTGGTTTCCTTAAATACTTCCCATTCTTCCTACTTTTCGGGATTGTTAACGATTGTGCTTTGAGAATCTCATTTTTAAAAATTTCCCATCCTTCCTGGACATTTTTGTCCTTAAGGACATCCAGCCATTGGATCCCTCCTATTCTCTTTCTGAGTCTCTTAAAATCTGCCTTTCTAAAATCTAACCTTGAAGTTTGAGTCTTCACATGTCTTCCTCCTCTAGTTATCCAAAATTCTATAATAGCATGATCGCTGCCTCCTAGGGTCCCAGCCACCTTTACCTCCTCAACCATTTCCTCCCTGTTTATAAGGATTAGATCCAAAGTAGCAGATCCCCTTGTTTTCTCCCCTACCTTTTGGAAGATAAAGTTGTCAGCAAGAGAGGATAAGAATTTGCTTGACCTGTTAGTTTTACTTGAGAGAGATTCCCAACAAATGTCTGGATAGTTGAAATCTCCCATGACCACTACGTCATATTTTTTGGAGAACTTGATCATTTGATAAATAAAGAGTTCATCCATATCTTCAGCTTGCCCAGGTGGCCTGTAGTAAATGCCTACAATGGTGTCCTTTCCGTTGTTCTCTCCTTGTATTCTTACCCAGACAGTTTCCACAGAACTCCCAGTCTCTGAAGCTTCAAATAACTGCAATCAATCGCTCCTATAACCATCAACAAGCTTCTTACACCACTTAACTGGAATTTTGGACCACTCTTCTTTTGCAAACTGCTTCAGGTCTCTCAAATTTGAAGGGTGCCATCTCCCAACAGCAATTTTAAGATCACAGGTGTTCAATGGGATTAAGATCCAGACTAATTGCTGGCCATTTCAGAACTTTCCAGCACTTTGCTTCCATCCATTTCAGTGCTTCATGAAGTATGTTTGGGGTCATTGTCCTGTTGGAAGACCCATGACCTAGGAAGCAAACTGAGCTTAACCCCAAAACATATTTGGACCTCCAACATATTTGACTGTAGGTACTGTGTTCTTTTATTTTTAGGCCTCATTCCATTTTCAACAAACAGTAAAATCATGTGCTTTACCAAAAAGCACTATCTTGGTCTCATCTGTCCGCAATAGTCTTTCCCAGAAGGATTTTGGCTTACTGATGTACATTTGGCAAACTGCAGTCTAGCTTTTTCATGTCTTTTTGTCAGCATTGGGGTTGTCCTAGGTCTCCTACCATGCAGTTTCACTTCATTCAAATGTCAATGAATAATTCTGACTGACACTGATGCACCCTGAGTCTCCAGGACAGTTTGAATATCTTTGGAGCTTGATTGGGCTGCTTATCCACCATCCAGACTATCCTGCATTGCAAACTTTCATTAATATTTCTCTGCCGTCCACGTCTTGGGAGATTAAATACAGTGCCATGTTTGTAAATTTCTTAATTATGTTGCACACCGTGGACAAAGGAACACCAAGATCTCTACAGATGGACTTGAGATTGTTGACATTTTTCAACAATTTTGGCTCTCAAGTTTTTTTCTCTTCTTTCTATTCTCCATGCTTATTGTGGCACACACAGACCCACAATGCAAAGATTGAGTCGACTTCTCCCATTTTTATCTGGTTTCAAATATGATTTTCATATTGCCCACACCTGTTACTTGCCACAGGTGAGTTTAAACAAGCATCACATGCTTGAAACAAAGTTGTTTACCTACAATTTTGGAAAGGTGGCAACAATTTTGTCCTGTCCATTTTGGGGATTTTGTGTGAATTGATGTTCAATTTGCCTTTTTTCTCAGTTTTTTTTCAATACACACAATGGAAATAAAAACATGCATAACAAAGCATGTGTAATTGCAATAATTTTCTGGGAAGAATACTTAATTTCTTGGAAAAATTTCAAGAATGCCAACACTTTCGGCCATGACTGTATATATATATATATATATATATATATATATATATATACACTGTTCAAGAAAATAAAGGGAACACTTAAATAACACATCCTAGATCTGAATGAATGAAATATTCTCATTGACTACTTTGTTCTGTACAAAGTTGAATGTGCTGACAACAAAATCACACAAAAATCATCAATGGAAATCAAATTTATTAACCAATGGAGGCCTGGATTTGGAGTCACCCTCAAAATTAAAGTACAAAAACACACTACAGGCTGAAACAACTTTGATGTAATGTCCTTAAAACAAGTCAAAATGAGGCTCAGTATTGTGTGTGGCCTCCACATGCCTGTATGACCTCCCTACAATGCCTGGGCATGCTCCTGATGAGGTTGCAGATGGTCTCCTGTGGGATCTCATCCCAGACCTGGACTAAAGCATTCGCCAACTCCTGGACAGGCTGTGGTGCAAAGTGACGTTGGTGGATGGAGCGAGACATGATGTCCCAGATGTGCTAAATCGGATTCAGGTCTGGTGAATGGGCGGGCTAGTCCATAGCTTCAATGCCTTCATCTTGCAGGAACTGCTGACACACTCCAGCCACATGAGGTCTGGCACTGTCCTGCATTAGGAGGAACCCAGGGCCAACCGAAACCATCATATGGTCTCACAAGGGGTCTGAGGATCTCATCTCGGTACCTAGTGGCAGTCAGGCTACCTCTGGTGAGCACATGGAAGGCTGTGCGGCCCTCCAAAGAAATGTCACTCCACATCATTACTGACCCACTGCCAAACCGGTCATGCTGAAGGATGTTGCAGGCAGCAGATTGCTCTCCATGGCATCTCCAGACTCTGTCACATCTGTCACATGTGCTCAGTGTGAACCTGCTTTCATCTGTGAAAAGCACAGGGCGCCAGTGGCGACTTTGCCAATCCTGGTGTTCTGTGGCAACTGCCAAGCGTCCTGTGCGGTGTTGGGCTGTGAGCACAACCCCCATCTGTGGATGTCGGGCCCTCATACCACCCTCATAGAGTCGGCTTCTAACCGTTTGTGCAGACACATGCACATTTGTGGCCTGCTGAAGGTCATTTTGCAGGGCTCTGGCAGTGCTCCTCCTGTTCCTCCTTGCACAAAGGCGGAAGTAGCGGTCCAGGTGCTGGGTTGTTGCCCTCCTACAGCCCCATCCACGTCTCCTGGTAGCACCTCCAGCCTCTGAACACTATGCTGATATGTCACCCAGGGGGATATAGGGGACTCGGTACCCCGGCCTTTTACATTGCTTAGGATGTCACGGCAGTCGGCTCCCGGGCCCATACTCTGGGGTCTCTCTTGAAAAAGGTTTTTTTAGTGTATAGTTAGTTTCGTGACGCCATTTGTGGTTTCCGGTAATGGTTACCGGTGCTGCTGCAGACCTCCGGGGGTGATGAAATGGCAGCTGGGATGTTTCTGCTCCCCACAGGTGGAGCGGACCCCCGGGGCAGAGTTGATGGAAGGGATGCAGGTCAGGGGGAATGATGGACATGCACACAGGGGGTTCGCTTCAGTACCTTTACTGGTGTAACTGCAGGTATGTTCCAGGGTACTTGCTAGGAAGGGTGCACTTCAGGACTTCTCCCCAGTGAGAGGGTATAAGGCCTCCTGTTCTGTGTCTCCCTCTCTCTAAGCTTCTAGCCAGCCTGAAACTTGGCCTAGCTTCTGTGTTGTGATGCTCTCTCACCTGACCGCTTGGTAGTAGGACCTTTCTTTGGCAACCACTATCCCTGGACGCCGGGGCCTTCGTGGTTCCTAGTCCGGTTATTGCTGGTAGCTTCAGGATGACCAGGGGTCTGGAAGCCTCCTGGTAAGCCGGTAGTCCCTACTGGGTATAGAGGACCCTATAGGCACGGACCCAGTGTCCGGTTTGTGTCTTGGGGAGAACCTATGATGCTCCTCTGCCCCCTCAACTCCTCTCTCCTCTCCTCTTTGCCTCCGGCCACACTCGGGGCCTTCAATTCAGCAGCAGACATGCTGCGTCTTCACTGCTCTCAGTGGCAGCACACTCTCTGAACTCTCTGACTTTCTGACTGCCTAACTCCACCCTCCATTTATATATATATCATTAACAGGACTCCCTCTGGTGGTATGAGGTGGAAGGGTGGAGGTGTCTGCATGTAGTGAGGGCCTCTTGTGGAGAATTCCATCCATGCACCCTTTTGAGTTCTGTGGTACCTGTGGGTAGCAGGGTGCCACATTCCCCCCTAGTACAATTCAGTACTCCTGGACTGAAGCATTTTGTAACAGGTTACAACAATAACAATAACCATGTTACAGCAAGTCCCGTAACCCTGTGTCCATTTCACCGAAGAAAGCATAAAAATGAGTAACATGAGGGACCTGCCTGAAAACCCTCAACATAGGCCCTGGGCGTGGCTACAGGGCATAAGTGATCCAGGTGTTGGACCACGTCTTCGGCCACGCCAAACGGGTTTTTGCTTAGTGGTCAAATAAGGGGGCACTTTTGATGAGTGCAACTATTTACAAGGACAGTTTTTGGCTGCTCACAGTCCTCAGCCTACAAGTTTCTGTACCCTGACGGGTAACTACAGGCACACATTAATTTCAGTTTATACAATAAACAATAGACAATACCCAACTGGGTAACTATTTACACTTTAGGCATTTTGTATTTTAATCCCTAAACCTGGCAGGGATTTGGCCTTGGGTGCTGCATGTGAACCTTCGTAGCACTGGGGTGATACTGGTGTCTGTGCATGCACTTTCTGCTAACCTATCAGGTGTATGTGCTGGTAGATTATAAAACTGCTTCAATCTCTCTATGGGACTGGCAAGTGCACTGATCACTGGGCCTTCAGGCTCCGCTTCAACGGGTGATCCTCCTCTGACTGGGGACTCTTCCTGTTCCTGAGCAGGTTCCTCTAGGGCAGGGTTCCCCAACTTCAGTCCTAAAGGCCCACCAACAGGTCATGTTTTCAGGATTTCCTTAGTATTGCACAGGTGATGGAATTATTGCCTGTGCAGGTGATGGAATTATCACCTGTGTAATACTAAGGAAATCCTGAAAACATGACCTGTTGGTGGGCCTTGAGGACTGGAGTTGGGGAACCCTGCTCTAGGGCGCTCACAGGTTCTTCTTGTGGTTGATAGAAGTGTATTACTGGTATAATAACTGCTCCATCAAGTTGAGGCCAGTCCGCAGGAAAATCTCCTAGAACTGTGTGAAGCACATCTTCCTTGGGTTCTTCTGGTGCTATAGGAGGTACTTCTTCCACCGTTGTCTTCAGTAGACCTGGGCACACCTTCAAGTGGTCTCTTGAAACTGTTGCGGTTGTCTTACATCCATCCTTACTAATCAGGCAGGTTTTACCGTTGTCAAATCTGGAGTTTAACACAGTGCAGGGCTCTCTTTCCCACTGGTCATCGAGCTTGTGACCTCTTCTTTTCCGCTTTAGCACTATCTCTCCAGGTGCCAAGGGTTCTGCTGGTGCATGTTTGCTATACTGCTCTTCCTGTCTTTCCCTCACCTTATTTAGACTGTCTTCGACACAGGCCTGTACCTTCCTGTACTGCTCTTGCCGACTTGTGTCCCAGTCTTCAGTGGATGTACAGTACAGACCAAAAGTTTGGACACACCTTCTAATTTAAAGATTTTTCTGTATTTTCATGACTATGAAAATTGTACATTCACACTGAAGGCATCAAAACTATGAATTAACACATGTGGAATCATATACTTAACAAAAAAGTGTGAAACAATTGAAAATATGTCTTATATTCTAGGTTCTTCAAAGTAGCCACCTTTTGCTTTGATGACTGCTTTGCACACTCTTGGCATTCTCTTGATGAGCTTCAAGAGGTAGTCACCGGAAATGGTTTTCACTTCACTGGTGTGCCCTGTCAGGTTTAATAAGTGGGATTTCTTGCCTTATAAATGGGGTTGGGACCATCAGTTGTGTTGTGCAGAAGTCTGGTGGATACACAGCTGATAGTCCTACTGAATAGACTGTTAGAATTTGTATTAAGGCAAGAAAAAAGCAGCTAAGTAAAGAAAAACGAGTGGCCATCATTACTTTAAGAAATCAAGGTCAGTCAGTCCGAAAAATTGGGAAAACTTTGAAAGTGTCCCCCAGTGCAGTCGCAAAAGCCATCAAGCGCTACAAAGAAACTGGCTCACATGAGGACCGCCCCAGGAAAGGAAGACCAAGAGTCACCTCTGCTTCTGAGGATAAGTTTATACGAGTCACCAGCCTCAGAAATCGCAGGTTAACAGCAGCTCAGATTAGAGACTAGGTCAATGCCACACAGAGTTCTAGCAGCAGACACATCTCTACAACAACTGTTAAGAGGAGACTTTGTGCAGCAGGCCTTCATGGTAAAATAGCTGCTAGGAAACCACTGCTAAGGACAGGCAACAAGCAGAAGAGACTTGTTTGGGCTAAAGAACACAAGGAATGGACATTAGACCTGTGGAAATCTGTGCTTTGGTCTGATGAGTCCAAATTTGAGATCTTTGGTTCCAACCACCATGTCTTTGTGCAACGCAGAAATGGTGAACGGATGGACTCTACATGCCTGGTTCCCACCATGAAGCATGGAAGAGGAGGTGTGATGGTGTGGGGGTGCTTTACTGGTGACACTGTTGTGAATTTATTCAAAATTGAAGGCATACTGAACCAGCATGGCTACCACAGCATCTTGCAGTGGCATGCTATTCCATCCGGTTTGCGTTTAGCTGGACCATCATTTATTTTTCAACAGGACAATGACCCCAAACACACCTCCAGGCTGTGTAAGGGCTATTTGACCAAGGAGGAGGGTGATGGGGTGCTACGCCAGATGACCTGGCCTCCACAGTCACCAGACCTGAACCCAATCGAGATTGTTTGGGGTGAGCTGGACCGCAGAGTGAAGGCAAAAGGGCCAACAAGTGCTAAGCATCTCTGGGAACTCCTTCAAGATTGTTGGAAGACCATTTCCAGTGACTACCTCTTGAAGCTCATCAAGAGAATGCCAAGAGTGTGCAAAGCAGTCATCAAAGCAAAAGGTGGCTACTTTGAAGAACCTAGAATATAAGACATATTTTCAGTAGTTTCACACTTTTTTGTTAAGTATATAATTCCATATGTGTTAGTTAATTCATAGTTTTGATGCATTCAGTGTGAATGTACAATTTTCATAGTCATGAAAATACAGAAAAATGTTTAAATGAGAAGGTGTGTCCAAACTTTTGGTCTGTACTGTATCTGCAGCAGGTTCTACCACTCCGAACTCCAGGTCCATGGGCAATTTTCCAGGTCTTGCTCTCATAAGGTACGCTGGGGTACAATTTGTAGAACTCACAGGTATGTGGTTATACAGGTCCACTAGGTCAGGTAGCTTTTCTGGCCACTGGTTCCTTTCTTCCAAAGGTAGGGTTTTCAACAGGTCTATAATGATGTTGTTCATTTTCTCGCACATACCGTTGGTTTGCGGATGATATGGCGTAGTCCGGATCTTCTTGCATCCATACAAGTGGCAGAATTCCTTGAATAGCTCAGCTTCGAAAGCAGGGCCCTGATCTGTGAGCACCTTTTCCGGATATCCATGGGGTCTGCAGAAGTAGGCTTGGAACGTTCTTACTGCAGTTTCTGCTGTCGGGTCCTTGACAGGGGCTACCACCAGGAACCGGGAATAGTGATCCACCATTGTCAGGGCATAGGAGTAGCCTGATCTGCTGGGTGACAGTTTGACGTGATCCAGAGCGACAATCTCCAGGGGTTGGGTTGCTTTGATGGACTGCAAGGGTGCATTCTGGCTGCCGTCGTCTTTCCTTCTGAGGCTACAGGGCCCACAATTCCGGCACCACCTTTCTATGGAACTCCGCATTCCAACCCAATAGAACCGGTCCTTCAGCAGGGTTTCCAGCTTCTTCCAGCCAAAGTGACCTGCTTGGTCGTGGTAGGCCTCTAACACCATCTGGATATCTGTCCTAGGTACAACAATCTGCCACACCATTTCATGGGTCTTGGGGTTGACATACCTTCTGCACAGCTTCTCTCTGTAGATGAGCAGCCGGCTTCTCTCATTACACAGGTTTTTGGCTTGTGGGGGAGCATTCTTCTCCAGGTGAGAACCTTCTTGGGTTATCAGTCTTTTGATGAGGCTGACAACCGGGTCACTGTCCTGGGTCTCCTTCCAGCTGTGATGGGGTAGAGGGTTTGGCGTCCTACCATGACATCTTCTGGAGGCGTGCAGCTCGTGGCCCATTCCATTTCTGTGGAAAGCAGGTAGTTCAATTTCTTCAAAATCATCCACTTCATCCTCGGTGTCCGACTGGTGGGGCATTCTTGACAAGGCATCAGCATTGGTATTCTTGTGACCTGCCCGGTACTTGATTGTGAACTGATAATTCGACAGTCTGGCCACCCAACGCTGTTCCATGGCTCCCAACCTGGCTGTCTCCAGGTGTGTCAAGGGATTATTGTCGGTAAAGGCTGTGAACTTAGTTGAGGCTAGGTAATGCTTGAATCTTTCAGTAATATCCCAGACCAAGGCCAGGAACTCCAGCTTGAAGGAACTGTAATTGTCCGGGTTCCTTTCAGTAGGGCAAAGTTCCCGACTGGCATAAGCAATTACCTTTTCTCTGCCATTTTGCTTCTGGGACAACACAGCTCCCAGTCCCTCGTTGCTGGCGTCGGTGTACAACAGGAAAGGCTGGCTGTAGTCAGGGTAAGCCAGGATTTCTTCACCAGTTAGGACTTCCTTCATTACTGCAAAGGATTCAGCCTGTTCCTTACCCCACTGGAATGGGGGATTTTTACCTCTCTTGGACTGTCCTACCAGGAGATCTTGTAAAGGTGCTTCTTCTGGATGGCAGTGACCTTCTCCGGGTCTGGTGCTACTCCCTCTGAGCTGACCACGTGTCCCAGGTACTGAACCTTCTGCTTGAGAAGGTGGCACTTGGAAGGTTTTAGTTTCATCCCATACCGGGACAATGCTTCAAATACCTCCGCCAGGTGCTTCAGATGGACTTCATACGTCCTCGAGTACACGATAACTTCATCCAGATATAGCAGCACTGTCTCAAAGTTCCGATGTCCTAAGCAACACTCCATCAGCCTCTGGAACGTCCAGGGGGCGTTGCAGAGCCCAAACTGCATACTGTTGAACTCGCATAATCCCATCGGGGTGGTGAAGGCTGTCTTCTCCCGGTCTTCCTCAGCAACAGCGACTTGCCAGTACCCGCTAGTGAGATCCAATGTAGAGAAATAATTGGCAGGTTTCAGTGCAGCCAGGGATTCCTCTATACGGGGCAAAGGGTATGCATCTTTATGTGTTATTCGATTAATTTGTCTGTAATCTACACACATCCTCATGCTACCGTCCTTCTTTCTGACCAGGACCAGGAGGGCTGCCCAGGGTCTACAGCTATCCCTTACTACCCCTGCCTTTTTCATGTCATGCAACATTTCCTTGGCTTTTTGGTAATGTGCTGGTGGCACGGGTCTGTAACGCTCCTTAATGGGTGGATGGTTACCGATGGGTATGTGGCGTTGTACCCCTTTAACCCTTCCAAAATCAAATGGGTGTTTACTAAACACTTGTTCATATTCCTGAACCATTCTGTAGACACCGTGTTTTTGATGGACAGGAGTGGCGTCAGTTCCAACATGGAGCTGTTAACACCAATCCTCCAGCTGAGCTTCGGAGTCATTGCCCTCCACTGTGTCTGGTGGGGTCAAGGATTCCACTGTGTGTATGGCATCATCATTCACAGTATTCAATCTGGCAACAGTGGCGTATCTTGGCAATTTAACTTCCTCCTCCCCACAATTTAGGAGACGTACAGGTACCCTTCCATTGCGTACATGAACTACCCCTCTAGCAGTTAGGAGTGTAGGTCTGTGCTCTGAGCTAATGGACTCCACTACCACCTGGTAGTTCTGTCCCTTGAGACCTATTGCTGCCCTACACCAAATCAGCATTTCACTCATTGGGGGAATCACAATGGGTATTGAGTCTGTCACCCGTACATTACCAATCTCACTACCTATAAGTTTTACCTGTTGCTGGTACAGGAGGGCTCGAATTTCTTTCTGGAGCACCTTCCTCTGCCCTGGTTTGGCAGTGTCAGCAATCTGTTGGAGTAAAAACAACACTTCTCCCAAACAGTTACCAACAATATTTATACCAAGTATCATATTCGGATTGGTATCACCAGGATTAGATTCTATGACAATTAGTCCTTGGTCCTTTAGTTCCACTCTCCCCACCTTCACTGTCACGTCCTTAACCCCTACTAGGTTAAGAGGAAGGCCGTTAAAGGCATACACAGAGAGGTTCGGGGCTGGCGGGTGGAGTTCATCTATGGACCAGTACCTTTTGTAGAGGACATCAGGTATGATGGTTACCTGTGAGCTGGTGTCCAGTAATGCTGGTGTTGCTATTCCGTCCAGCACAATGGACAGGAAAGGCCTTCCTCCTACAAATCGGTCGTACCAGCTTGATGGGCCTGATTGATCTACTTCTGGGTGTCGGCCCTTGGCCCCAGGGTTTGCCCATTTAAAGGACAGTTCCGCGCGGTGTGGCCTGCCTTGTGGCAACGGTAGCAGATGAACTCTCCCGGAGGGCGACGTTGGTCCTCCCACGGGGTGGCGTTGTCCTCCTATGGGGTGGCATTGTCCTTCTTCTTCTCCTCATCCAGGGGACATCCTCAGGACTGTCGGCGAGTAGGATCCTTCCATCCGGCTCGGGCTCTGCCTGTAGCTGCAGGGCACTCAGGACAGTGGTCAGGGTTTTACTTAGCTGACGCACTTCAGAGCGCAGGCTGTCCAGCTCGCTAGGGGCCACTGTTTGCATCTTTGTTTCAGCCGTTACTGAAGGAGCAGTGGGTGCTGCGGGCACTGGGGTGGCCCCACCCTGGTAACGCTGGATAGCAGTATCTGATGGTTCCAGGGGCTGCAGACCCTTAATAGCCATGTCCTTCAGGGCGTCAAAGGTGGCATTTGGATGATCTAAGGACCACCACCGTACGGTTTGGCTCTCCTCCGGGGACCTCAACCCCCGGATGAAATGCTCTCTCAGCATTTTGTTCTCATCTTGTATGCTGGCTGGACTAACCTGCTTCAGGGCCTTCAGGGCTTCTTGTAAGCGACAGGCATAGTCCCGGATACTGTCCTCAGGTTTCTGGGCACAGTGGTAGAACCTCATCTGGAGATCTGTCTCAGTGCGGTTTTCAAAGACAGTTTGCAGTCTCTTAAAGATAATGGATACTGATTCCTGGTCTGCTGCTGGACAGGTTTCAACTTCCCACTCTGCGGCACCAGTCAATTGTCCCAGCACAACAGCGGCCCTCTGTTTACCAGTCATTGAATACATGTCCAATACACCGCATATCTTTCTCTTGAATCCAGACAGGGTGTCTGGTTTTCCATCATACTGGGGAACCCATTTTGCTCCGGGGATGTACGGCAGGGCCATGGGCATGACTGGAATCGCGACCCCTGCTGGTGGGGCGACTGCTCTGGCCTGAGCAGCGCCGGGCGCGAGTTGAGCATCAGAAGGGTTAACCTGTGCTCCGGCATTTTGCTGGTCATCGGCCATGGTTGCGCCCCCCTAGTGAACAGTAGCCTACCTCCTTTACTTTTGATCGGGTAGGAAGCAGCTCCACAGACGACGGTCTCCTTCCAGGACCTGCCGCTTCCTGGTGCTGCGTCAGAGCGCGAGGCGGGGCTTGAGCTTCGCACGCTTCCAACAGTCACGCCTCTCTGGTTCCCACGGTTACGTCCCTCTTCTTCCCGCGTGGCGGTGCGGTAATGGCGGCGATGTTCACCATAGTTAAAACACAGTTCAATTACGGCACACAGTACCCGGTGGCAACGGGCACGAAATCTTGTTCGTGACGCCAGGAAGAGAGGCGGAAGTAGCGGTCCAGGTGCTGGATTGTTGTCCTCCTACAGCCCCATCCACGTCTCCGGGTGTACTGGCCTGTCTCCTGGTAGCACCTCCAGCCTCTGGACACTACGCTGATATGTCACCCAGGGGGATATAGGGGACTCGGTACCCGGGCCTTTTACTTTGCTTAGGATGTCACGGCAGTCGGCTCCCGGGCCCGTACTCTGAGGTCTCTTTTGAAAAAGGGGTTTTTAGTGTATAGTTTGTTTCGTGACGCCACCTGTGCATTCCAGTAATGGTTACCGGCACTGCTGCAGACCTCCGGGGGTGATGAAATGGCAGCTGGGATGTTTCTGCTCCCCACAGGTGGAGTGGACCCCCGGGGCAGAGTTGATGGAAAGGATGCAGGTGAGAGATGGCCAGGTCAGGGGGAATGACGGACACGCACACAGGGGGTTCGCTTCAGTACCTTTACTGGTGTAATGGCAGGTATGGTCCAGGGTACTTGCTAGGAAGGGTGCACTTCAGGACTTCTCCCCAGTGAGTGGGTATAAGGCCTCCTGATCTGTGTCTCCCTCTCTCTAAGCTTCTAGCCAGCCTGAAACTTGGCCTAGCTTCTGTGTTGTGATGCTCTCTCACCTGACCGCTTGGTAGTAGGACCTTTCTTTGGCAACCACTATCCCTGGACGCCGGGGCCTTCGTGGTTCCTAGTCTGGTTATTGCTGGTAGCTTCAGGATGACCAGGGGTCTGGAAGCCTCCTAGTAAGCTGGTAGTCCCTACTTGGTATAGAGGACCCTGTAGGTGCGGACCCGGTGTCTGGTTTGTGTCTTGGGGTGAGCCTATGATGCTCCTCTGCCCCCTCAACTCCTCTCCTCTTTGCCTCCGGCCACACTCGGGACCCTCAATCCAGCAGCAGACGTGCTGCGTCTTCACTGCTCACAGTGGCAGCACACTCTCTGAACTCTATGACTTTCTGACTCCCTAACTCCACCCTCCATATATATGTATCCCTAAAAGGGCTTCCTCTGATGGTATAAGGTGGAAGGGTGGAGGTGTCTGCATGTAGTGAGGGCCTCTTGTGGAGAAGCCATCCATGCACCCTTTTGGATTCTGTGGTATCTGTGGGTAGAGGCGTGCCACACTGACAGACACAGCAAATCTTCTTGCCACAGCTCACATTGATGTGCCATCCTGGATGAGTTGCACTACCTGAGCAACTTCTGTGGGTTGTAGAGTCCGTCTCATGCTACCACAAGTGAGAAAGCACAACCAACATTCAAAAGTGACCAAAACATCAGCCAGAAAGCATTGGTACTGAGATGTGGTCTGTGGTCCCCACCTGCCGAACCACTCCTTTATTGAGTGGGTCTTGATAATTGCCAATAATTTCCATCTATTGTCTATTCCATTTGCACAACAGCATGTGAAATTGATTGTCAATCAGTGTCGCTTCCTAAGTGGACAGTTTGATTTCACAGAAGTTTGATTTACTTGGAGTTATATTCTGTTGTTTAAGTGTTCCCTCTATTTTTTTGAGCAGTGTATACATATATATATATACAGTACAGACCAAAAGTTTGGACACACCTTCTCATTTAAAGATTTTTCTGTATTTACATGACTATGAAAATTGTACATTCACACTGAAGGCATCAAAACTATGAATTAACACATGTGGAATTATATACTTAACAAAAAAGTGTGAAACAACTGAAAATATGTCTTATATTCTAAGTTCTTCAAAGTAGCCACCTTTTGCTTTGATGATTGCTTTGCACACTCTTGGCATTCTCTTGATAAGCTTCAAGAAGTAGTCACCGGAAATGATCTTTCAACAATCTTGAAGGAGTTCCCAGAGATGCTTAGCACTTGTTGGTCCTTTTGCCTTCACTCTGCGGTCCAGCTCACCTCAAACTATCTCGATTGGGTTCAGGTCTGGTGACTGTGGAGGCCAGGTCATCTGGCGTAGCACCCCATCACTCTCCTTCTCGGTCAAATAGCCCTTACACAGCCTGGAGGTGTGTTTGGGGTCATTGTCCTGTTGAAAAATAAATGATGGTCGAACTAAACGCAAACCGGATGGAATAGCATGCCACTGCAAGATGCTGTGGTAGCCATGCTGGTTCAGTATGCCTTCAATTTTGAATAAATCCCCAACTGTGTCACCAGCAAAGCACCCCCACACCATCACACCTCCTCCTCCATGCTTCACGGTGGGAACCAGGCATGTAGAGTCCATCCGTTCACCTTTTCTGCGTCGCACAAAGACACGGCGGTTGGAACCAAAGATCTCAAATTTGGACTCATCAGACCAAAGCACAGATTTCCACAGGTCTAATGTCCATTCCTTGTGTTCTTTAGCCCAAACAAGTCTCTTCTGCTTGTTGCCTGTCCTTAGCAGTGGTTTCCTAGCAGCTATTTTACCATGAAGGCCTGCTGCACAAAGTCTCCTCTTAACAGTTGTTGAAGAGATGTGTCTGCTGTTTGAACTCTGTGCGGCATTGACCTGGTCTCTAATCTGAGCTGCTGTTAACCTGCGATTTCTGAGGCTGGTGACTCGGATAAACTTATCCTCAGAAGCAGAGGTGACTCTTGGTCTTCCTTTCCTGGGGCGGTCCTCATGTGAGCCAGTTTCTTTGTAGTGCTTGATGGTTTTTGCAACTGCACTTGGGGACACTTTCAAAGTTTGCCCAATTTTTCGGACTGACTGACCTTCATTTTTTAAAGTAATGATGGCCACTCGTTTTTCTTTACTTAGCAGCTTTTTTCTTTCCATAATACAAATTCTAACAGTCTATTCAGTAGGACTATCAGCTGTGTATCCACCAGACTTCTGCACAACACAACTGATGGTGCCAATCCCATTTATAAGGCAAGAAATCCCACTTATTAAACCTGACAGGGCACACCTGTGAAGTGAAAACCATTTCCGGTGACTACCTCTTGAAGCTCATCAAGAGAATGCCAAGAGTGTGCAAAGCAGTCATCAAAGCAAAAGGTGGCTACTTTGAAGAACAAAGAATATAAGACATATTTTCATTTTTTTCACACTTTTGTGTTAAGTATATAATTCCACATGTTAACACATTCATAGTTTTGATGCCTTCAGTGTGAATGTTCAATTTTCAAAGTCATGAAAATACAGAAACATCTTTAAATGAGAAGGTGTGTCCAAACTTTTGTTCTGTTATATATATATATATATATATATATATATATATATATATATATATACACATTATAAAGTCTATGGGAATGTAAGAAATAGTTGAACACTATCTCTCAGTTATCTGTGGCAGTCCCTTAAATGAAGCAGGAGTGCACATGCTTATTATCTCCTATCCTGTAGATCGGTGATAACTTGCAATTTTGTTATAAACCTTTTAAATTCTCCCAGAATATTGTTATCATTAAATTACTAGAATCTAACAGACTAATACATGCCTCATGGATCAGGGTGTGTTTCTCATGCCCTAATTATATTGTGCATGTATTTCTACATTTAATTATAATTAGAAATGATCTCATAAATAATGGCATCCCATCTGTTTGTAGCTTTAAATTCAAAAGATAAATGATAATACTAAAAATGACCTTGTTTACTCATAGGGGAAATCTTCTGGCAGCTGCTAACTAAGAGGATGGCATAGGAAAGTCATGCAAATGTTTACATGAAAGTGAGCTTTTAGGTCATTTGACCATATTATATATAGTGTTGAGCCACCCCCGTAGTGTTCGAGTTCGGTTCGGTTCGTCGAACACCCGTGTGTTCGCCGAACTGTTCGTCGAACTGTTCGTCAAACACCTTCGAACACCGTTAAAACCAATGGCAGGCAAACAAAAACACATAGAAACACATAGAAAACACCTTCAAAGGTGTCCAAAAGCTGACAAACTGCTCAGAAGACACAACTAACACATGGAAAAGTGACAAGTACATATAGTCATGCGAAAAGAAAAGAGGTGGAGGAGTAAAAGGAGGGGGAGACACAGATATAGGCATGTCATGCCCTTCTAAAATCCAAAAAGTGAGAAGCCGACACGTTCAGTCCGCTCCTGCCCGTGCCACCTCCGTGTCGCCGGGTTTGTGCCAGAGCCGCGGTGAACCCTGACGGCCAGCCCCCCTCTCCCAATACTGGTGCCTGTCCGCTGGTGGGTCGAGCGAGCCCCCCTGTGGTGGAGGCAGCTCTAAGCTTTTTAATTTAAATTGTCTCTCTAATTTGAATGAATACACTTTAAATCCATTTACAAGGATCTATTGGAGGGCAAGTCTCATGCCAGCAGCCGCGTAATTCCAGCTCCAGTAGCGTCCACTAAAGCTGCTGCAGTTAAAAAGCATTTATAAGGATCGAGCTCGGCTGTCCACCGCAAGGCATCCTACTGCCAGTCCCAGCCCCTATGCCTTGGGGTGCCTCCTGATGCTCTACACTGAGTATCCCGTGGTCCCGAAGCATTTCCTTTGAAAAAATTAAGTGTCCAAACTACAGGTGGTGTAGCTTGCTTAACAGCCGAGATAATCCGCTGACTAGCAGACACTGCTACTAGGCACAAAGTATTTCCTGGGCTAGATGCAGTTAAAAATTTGTAATTAGATACTCTCGTTGGATGCTGAGAAAGCATTCCATAGAGTCTCCTGGCACGCCATATATGATTCTCTTAAAAAGCTTGGGGTAGGGGTCCAGGGGACCCTTTTATAGCCAAAATCACGGCCCTGTATCGCAATACGTCACCTAGGCTGAAGATAAATGGAACTGTAGCACCCTGAGGGCTCGGTTGCTACAGAGGTATTGCACCTCACCCAGAGGTGTGATATCTCACTCTCAGGTAAGGATGTAGTGTGGATCAGGACCCGACACCTGCATGCATTACACCACATTGCCGTGGGGCAGGGCGACCAATATGCCCCTGAGATGGGCACGACAGTCCCTGTCCCTGGCTGGAGTGGGGGGAGGGTACACTGAGGAAGGGGAACCCTGTAGTGCAGGAGCAGGGAGGAAGCAGTTCCTGGGTGCATTGGGAAGGGAGTATAAAAGGTGGGCACCATCTTAGTTCAGTGCAGAGAAGTCTGAGCAGAAGTGGCAGGGAGCAGGGGCTCTGCATGAGCTCTGCTCCGGAGGCGGGCCTAGTAACAGAGGCCCAGGCCTGGAAGAGGGAGAAGGAAGGAAGAGGAGCGGAGAAGGCTCCAGGAACGAGGAACGAAGGGATCCCAGGGGTGCAGACGGGCGAGTCGCCACCGCACGCCTGAATCCACCTGCGTGGAGGGGTCAGGCCAAAGGGGGAGAACGGTCCCCGAAACTAGTGGAGGCAGGAAACGACCCTCAGCTAGAAACAGGAGGCTGTGACATTTTATGTGGCGCAGCCCCTCGCTACACCCGCTAGGAAGGCACCACATAGGGTCAGGGAAAATGGCGCCAAGTTTACCAAGAGGAGGCCCGAGGCAGCCGGACAGAAGGGTTGGTAAGAAAGGCCAGACAAAGGACACACAAAGGGGGTCCTGTGAAGCGCTCCAAAGTTATCTGGGAGTTGTCTGAGCCCCTCACCTGGTGAGCACAGTACGACGTGGGCAGCCGTTACCTGCAGACGTGGTCTGGATAATAAGAACTGTGAGTAAAGGCCCTGGACTGCATCACTGACTCCGTGTCGTTACTGCTGCTGCCCTGCACCATCACCCCCATCCTCCGCATACACTGCCCTGAGGCTATACTCCTCCCGTGGGGAGTTATGCTACGCTCTGCTGCACCCACAACACCAGCCTCAGCGGTCTGCCCTGGAGCGGCGGTTCACTCTGACCGCAATCCACGGGTGGCGTAGTCGGACATTTAAACATCAAAACCACATAAATAGTTCCGCCACTGGTTTGACCGCCCTGAGCCACGGAACCGGGTCGCCGCCACGGAGACTACAACCACCAGCATCCACCAAGAAGGGTCCGGCTCCGGGTGTCCCAAGGCCCAGGGGGCGCGTCAGAACATTTTCATCACCTTTCACAATCACCAATGGGACAAGGCAGGGATGTTCTCTGTCCCCTCTCTTATACATCCTAGTGACGGAGCACCTGCTCTCATCAATTCGCCATAACCCCAATATTAGGTGGATTGAGGTGGGAGGCACCGAGTACAAGTGCTCTCTATTTGCTGATGATGTCCTAGTATATATCACTCAATCACATATACCCATCCATGCTGTTATGGCTGAAATAGATCACTTTGTTACATGGTCAAATTTTAAAATCAATGCAGCGAAGTCTGAGGCCCTCGATGTCTCCCTCCCCAAATCCATATAGGATTCCATCCAGTCCAACTTCCCCTTTGCCTGGCCCTCACAGGGTATCAAATACTTAGGAATTCCTATTCATAGAGACCTCTCCCATCTATGTTATCTTAATTTTGGGCCCTTTATTGAACAACTCCATACAGACCACGGTTGGCAAGTTAGAACTGTAAGATTCACTACGTGAACCACTGGTGTTTTGTGGAAAAGCACATGTACACTGTGTTCCAAATTATTATGCAAAAAGTGTTTAGGAGTGATAAGGGAAGAATTTGTTTGTTTGTCAGTTAAACTCATTGATGGTGATGTGTGTCAGGGCTCTTTATATCACTGTAAGCAATTGCAGACACCTGTGCTAATTAGTTTGGCAGGTGTGTCCAATGAAAGGCAAGACTACTTAAGAAGGCTGTCTCACATTATTAAGCAGCCTACATTTTCTGCCAAAATGGGAAAGAAAAAGGATGTGTCGGCTGCTGAGAAGCAACAAATTGTGGAGTGTTTAGGTCAAGGCATGACTACAATCAACATTGTGCGATGATCAGGATGAAGTGTCTTGGCAATCAAGAAGTATGTAGCTGATTCACAGTACACACGTGTGCGTGCTGATAAGGGCAAATTGAGGACTCTTTCCTACAGGCAATTACGTCATGTTGAAAGAGCAGCGGCAAAAAAGCCTTGTCATAGCAGCAGACAAGTTTTTGAAGCTGCTGGTGCCTCCAACGTCCCCCGAACAACAAGATGCAGGGTCCTTCAGAGGTTTGCAGCTGTGCATACGCCATCCTGTCGACCTCCTCTATCCACTTCACACAAGCAGAAACGGCTCCAGTGGGCCAAACATTACATGAAGACTGATTTCAAAACTGTTTTGTTCACGGATGAGTGCCGTGCAGCGCTCGATGGTCCAGATGGATGGAGTGGAGGATGGCTGGTTGATGGACACCCCACGCAAACACGGCTACAGCGCCAACAAGGAGGAGGTGGAGTAATGTTTTGGGCTGGAATCATGGGGAGAGAGATTGTCGGCCCCTTTAGGATCCCTGAAGGCGCTAAAGATGAACTCCATAATGTATGTGCATTTTCTCAAACAGCACTTCCTGCCATGGTTCAAGAAGAAGAACCGTGTATTTCACAGCAAGATCATTTTTTTGCATGATAATGCACCATCTCATGCTGCACATAAAACATCTGCATCTCTGGCTGATATGGGCATAAAAGGGGACAAACTTATGGTGTGACCCCCATGCTCCCCTGACCTCTACCCCATTCAGAACCTTTGGAGCATCATTAAAAGGAGTGTCTATGATGGCGGGAGGCAGTTCACATCTAAGCAACAGCTCTGGGAGGGTATTCTGTCCTCATGCAAAACAATTGAAGCAGAAACCATCCAAAACCTGACAAATTCAATGGACAAGAGAGTTCAGAAGCTCCTTTCGAACAAGGGGTCCTATGTGAAAATGTAACATCACCTGGAATAAAGTTTTGAGTTGAAAACTGTTTGATTTCAGTTTCTAACAATCTGCTAATGCTTATAATTTCAAAAATGACCATTTTTTTGGTCTTTATTAAAATGAAAAGGTTGATCGAAAAGTTTGGGGGATCTAAGAGTGTGGCAACCCAGTAGTCATGATTAATTCGAATTCTGACAATATGAGGGTCATGCTGCAGGTAGTGCAGCAAGAAGGCACTTATGTGTCTTGCGCATCTCGGAGCCCCAAAATTATTTTCCGGGCTATATGCAGCTAAAAATTATTATTAAATCTGGTGAAGCTTTAGTATAGATGGCCTAATAGGATCAGTGCTGCACACTGCTACAAAGCCCAAATTATTTTCCAGTCAAGATACAGATAAACATGATTAGTAATTTTAAATCTGGTGGAGCTTATTATAGATGGCCTAATAGAATCAGTGCTGCACACTGCTACAAAGCCCAAATTATTTTCCAGCCAAGATACAGATAAACATGATTAGTAATTTGAAAGCTTAAAACGGTTGGTAGGGTGATTTTAACCAATCATCAAGCTTTTACTCTCCCCAGGATGACACAGGGGTAGAAAAGTCGTTTCGGATCCATGATTTGTTCATCTTTATGAACGTGAGTCTGTCTACATTATCAGTGGAGAGCCGCGTGCGCTTATCTGTCAGCACACCACCAGCAGCGCTGAACACACGTTCAGACAGAACGCTGGCTGCGGGGCATGACAAGATCTCCAAGGCGTAAGTGGCTAGCTCCGGCCATTTATCCAGATTGGAAGCCCAAAAAGAGCAAGGGTCCAGTGACACAGTCATGGCTTCAATGTTTACTTGGAGATACTCCTGTACCATCGTCTCTAGGCGTTGACTATGTGTCAGACTTCTTGTCTCCTGTGGCCTTGCAAAGGATGGGCTAAAAAAGTGGTGAAATGATTCCGCAAAATTGATGTTACCAGCAGATACTGTGGTTCTGTTACGGTTTGAGTGCTGAACACTTGACGGTCCCACGGTTGGCAAGTTGGAACTGTGAGATTCACTACGTGCACCACTGGTATTTTGTGGAAAAGCACATGTAAGATTCTGCAACAGTCTCTGCTGATACTCCTGCATGCGTGCATCCCTTTTCTATGGCAGGAATAATTTCTGCAAATTTACTTTTGTACCGGGGATCTAACAGTGTGGCAACCCAGTAGTCAGGATTATTTCTAATTCTCACAATTCGAGGGTCATGTTGCAGGTAGTGCAGCAAGAAGGCACTCATGTGTGTTGCGCATCCAGGAGCACCAAGTCCCTGTTGTGTTGTTGGCGAGGTAACAATCATGCTTCCTTCCTCTGTCCTCTCCCCCCAACCTCGCACAACAGAAATGTGATCAAGGTCTCCCTCATCTGATGAGTCTTCCATCAGTTCGTCCTCCACTTCTTCCTGGGCTCCTGCACCTTCCTCACTAGTTTGGCTGCTACCATGCGCCCTGGTAAAACCATCTCCCCCACCCTCACATGCCTGCCGCCTTGGTGCTGCCGACCGTCTGGACCTTGCAGATGTTAGCCCTTCCGCATACAACTCCTCCTCCTCTACTTCCTCCACCTCCTCTTGTGCCACCACCTGACTCCGAATTCTGTTTAACATGTGCTCCAGCATGTAAATCTCCGGAATAGTCATGCTGATAATGGCATCGTCAGCACTAAACATCTTCGTCGCCATTTCAAAACTGTGCAGAAGGGTGCATAGGTCCCTCATCTGAGACCACTCCTCCAGCGTGATTTGCCCCACCTCTGGATCTCGTTGGCCCAGGCTATACGTCAGAACGTATTGCACCAGGGCTTGTCGGTGCTGCCACAGTCGCTGCAACATGTGCAGAGTTGAATTCCACCGGGTAGGCACATCGCATTTTAGCCGGTGAAGTGGCAGGCCCAATGACTTCTGTAGAGATGTAAGTCGCTGAGCTGCGGGATGCGAACGGCGGAAGTGAGCACACAGCGACCGTGCCCTCTGCAGAAGGCCATCTAGTCTGGGATAGTGGGCTAAAAATTGCTGGACAACCAGGTTCAACACGTGAGCCATACAAGGCACGTGTGTAACATTGCCCCGGCGAAGGGCCGCACCCAGGTTTGCAGCATTGTCGCACACGGCCTTCCCTGGTTTCAGGTCCAGTGGAGACAACCATTCATGAAATTGGTTCTCCACAGCTGACCACAACTCCTCAGCTGTATGACTCACATTTCCCAGACATTTCAATGTAAAAACCGCCTGATGACGTTGAGCCCTACTGCCAGCATAGTAAGGAGGTGTGCAGGATCCCTTCTGCGCAGTTAGAAAGCTTGTGGCATGACCAGACAGGCTTTGGGTGCAGGTGGAAGACCGAGAGGAGGTTGAGGAGGCAGAAGCAGTGGAGGAACTTTGACATAAAGAGGATTGACGCACAACTCGTGGGGACGGCAAGACTTGGACAGCAGCCCCTTGTCCTGCTGTCACCATAGTTACCCAGTGCCCAGTCAGCGACATGTAACGCCCCTGTCCATGCCTACTCGTCCAAGTGTCTGTGGTGAAATGCACCCTGTCACACACAGAGTTTCTCAAAGAAGCGGTGATGTTGTGTGCGACATGCTGGTGGAGCGCAGGCACACCTTTCTTTGAGAAGTAGTGCCGACTGGGCATCTGGTACTGGGGCACTGCGACGGACATAAGGTCTCGAAAATTCTCTGTGTCCACCAGGCGGAAAGGCAGCATTTCTGTAGCCAAGAGCTTGCAGATGGTGAAATTCAACCTCTTAACTTTCTCATGGCTAGGAGGAAATGGTCTTTTACTTGTCCACATCTGAGGGACCGAGGGCTGGCTATTGTGCTTAGACGGGGTTGATAAGGGTGTCCCCGGCAAACTGCCGGTCTGTGAGGAAGATGCAGGCGGACATGTTAGGTTGCCTTGATCCAAAGGTGGTGCTATCGATGTCGGACAGCGCTCAACACCAGCTGGTGTTACCACCTCCAAAGAAAATGATGACCTGCCAATCACGCTGGCTGTTGCGGGTAAAGAGGTGGCAGGTCTGCGCCCCAAAACAGGTGTGACTGCTGTCCCCCCAGTCACAGAGGATGAAGAGGCCGCGGATGCACAAGATATGGCAGACGGTGGTTGGCCCAGCCGGCTAGGCCGCATTGTAGCACACTGAGCTTCCCACTGCAACTTATGCTTCATGTCCATGTGCCGGTTCATGCATGAAGTACTCAAACTATGTATTTTTTGGCCTCTACTTAGCTTTTGCTGACAAATGTTACAGATAACACGAGTTGGGTCATCTTTATCGATCTGAAAAAATGCCCAGGCTATGCAAGGCTTAGCACCCATGCGACCTGAAGAGCCACCACGACTTGTGGTGAGAGGCAGAGTTGTGTTTGAGGATGAACATCTTTATCAATGATTTAGATGAAGGAATTGAGGGTAAACTGATTAAATTTGCTGATGACACAAAGCTAGGAGGAATAGCTAATACTAGAGAAGAGAGAGAGAGGATTCAAAAAGACCTAAATAAACTGGAGCAGTGGGCAGCAACGAACAGAATGGTTTTTAACAGGGAAAAATGCAAAGTACTACATCTGGGCAATAAAAATGAAAAAAGCATATACAGAATGGGAGGAAAAGAGCTAAGCAACAGTACATGTGAAAAAGACTTAGGTATACTAATAGATCATAGACTGAACATGAGTCAACAGTGTGATGCAGCAGCAAAAAAGGCAAATACAATTCTGGGATGTATTAACAGAAGCATACAGTCTAGATCACGTGAAGTCATTATCGGTCTTTACTCCTCTTTGGTCAGACCTCATCTGGAATACTGTGTACAGTTTTGGGCACCACATTTTAAAAAAGACATAGACAAACTGGAGCAAGTTCAGAGAAGAGCGACCAGAATGGTGACTGGTCTGCAAACCATGTCCTATGAGAAACGGTTGCAGGATTTGGGAATGTTTAGCTTGCAAAAAAGAAGACTGAGAGGAGACTTAATAGCTGTCTACAAATATGTCAAGGGCTGTCACATTGTAGAAGGATCATCTTTATTCTCATTTGCACAAGGAAAGACTAGAAGCAATGGGATGAAACTAAATGGGAGGAGACACAGATTAGATATTAGAAAAAAAATTTTGACAGTTAGGGTGATTAATGAGTGGAACAGGCTGCCACGAAAGGTGGTGAGTTCCCCTTCAATGGACGTCTTCAAACAGAGGCTGGACAGACATCTGTCTGAGATGATCTAGTGAATCCTGCTTTGAGCAGGGGGTTGAACCAGATGACCCAGGAGGTCCCTTCCAACTCTACCATTCTATGATTCTATGATTCTATGATTCTATGAAGTTGTTGACGTGCTTCCAGTACTACGTCTCTGCCCAGGAAGGCGCAACCTGACCTCGTCGTCACTAGCATCTTCCTCCACCTCCTCTGCTGACCTCATCTCTTGGCTGACTGTGAGTTGACAGTAAGTGGGATCTCCAACCTCATCATCATCACCCTGTGCGTTATCACACCCGTCGTCCTCAGAGCCAACCTGTTCCTGCCCTGACAAAAAACTAAAGTTGTCGCTCCAATCAGGTATTTGAGTCTGATCATCGTCTTCCTCATTGTCTCCACCAACAGGAGTTACAGTTTGGGAATGAGGGTCTACATTATGGTCAGAACCTTCTGCGTCTGGTCCTGGATCCGACTCATAAAGATTCTGGGCATCAGTGCAGATCATTTCCTCGTCTGGATTCACAGAAGCGCTGGAGTCGACCTCTGATTCCCAGGCTATAGTATGAGTAAACAGCTCTGCAGACTCAACCATCTGTTCTACCTCATACTCAGACGGGCAGCTGGAGATTTGGGAGCTGTGAGGAAGCAAGTGCGATTGGGGTGACACCTTTGAGGACTGGAGTATTTGTGATGTTGAAGTTGATGTGGAGGAGAGCCCACTTAAAGGAGCACTTGATATCCGTTGAAGCACCTGCTGTTTTTGTGCTTCATCTGGAATTTGTACCGATTGGCGTGGCCGTAAGAAAGGGATCTTATCACATTGTCCGCTAAAAGAAGTAGACATTTTAGTTTGGCTGGAAGATGGTCTTTCTTCTGCAGATGTTACTGTTGCTTTAACACCTACCCCACGGACACAACCTTTTTTCCCCTTCCCAACACGCCTATTCCCCTTTCCACCAGCAGCAGGCCTTTTTCCACTCATTTTGGTGGTTAACTAATTCACAACTCTGGAGTTGTTTGCACAAAAAAACAATGGATGGGAACCGAGCAGAGCTGAGTGGCCAAACTGTGGTATTAGGCCAAAACTATTGGCTGGGTTAGATGCAGAAAAAAATTATATTCAATTTGCAACCTGATGGAGGTCAGTATAGATGGACTAATAGAGAAAGTCCCACACACTGCTACAAGCCCAATATTTTTTCAGAGGTAGATGCAGAAAAAAAATATATTCAGTTTGCAACCTGATGGAGGTCAGTATAGATGGACTAATAGAGAAAGTCCCACACACTGCTAGAAGGCCAAATATTTTTTTAGAGCTAGATGCAGACAAAAAATTATTTTGAATTTGCAACCTGATGGAGGTCAGTATAGGTGGACTAATAGAACAAGTCCCACACACTGCTAGAAGGCCAAATATTTTTTCAGAGCTCGATGCAGAAAAAAATTATATTCAGTTTGCAACCTGATGGAGGTCTGTATAGATGGATTAATAGAACAAGTCCCACACACAGCTAGAAGCCCAAATATTTTTTCAGAGGTAGATGCAGATAAAAATTATTTTTAATTTGCAACCTGATGGAGGTCAGTATAGATGGACTAATAGAGAAAGTCCCACACACTGCTAGAAGGCCAAATATTTTTTCAGAGCTAGATGCAGATAAAAATTATTTTTAATTTGCAACCTGATGGAGGTCAGTATAGATGGACTAATAGAACAAGTCCCACACACAGCTAGAAGCCCAAATATTTTTTCAGAGGTACTGTAGATGCAGATAAAAATTATTTTTAATTTGCAACCTGATGGAGGTCAGTATAGATGGACTAATACAACAAGTCCCACACAGCTAGAAGCCCAATATTTTTTCAGAGGTAGATGCAGAAAAAAATATATTCAGTTTGCAACCTGATGGAGGTCAGTATAGATGGAGTAATAGAACAAGTCCCACACACAGCTAGAAGCCCAAATATTTTTTCAGAGGTAGATGCAGATAAAAATAATTTTTAATTTGCAACCTGATGGAGGTCAGTATAGATGGACTAATAGAGAAAGTCCCACACACTGCTAGAAGGCCAAATATTTTTTCAGAGCTAGATGCAGATAAAAATTATATTCAATTTGCAACCTGATGGAGGTCAGTATAGATGGACTAATAGAGAAAGTCCCACACACTGCTAGAAGGCCAAATATTTTTTCAGAGCTAGATGCAGATAAAAATTATATTCAATTTGCAACCTGATGGAGGTCAGTATAGATGGACTAATAGAACAAGTCCCACACACAGCTAGAAGCCCAAATATTTTTTCAGAGGTACTGTAGATGCAGATAAAAATTATTTTTAATTTGCAACCTGATGGAGGTCAGTATAGATGGACTAATAGAGAAAGTCCCACACACTGCTAGAAGGCCAAATATTTTTTCAGAGCTAGATGCAGAAAAAAATTATATTCAGTTTGCAACCTGATGGAGGTCAGTATAGATGGACTAATAGAGAAAGTCCCACACACTGCTAGAAGGCCACATATTTTTTCAGAGGTAGATGCAGAAAAAAATATATTCAGTTTGCAACCTGATGGAGGTCTGTATAGATGGATTAATAGAACAAGTCCCACACACAGCTAGAAGCCCAATATTTTTTCAGAGGTAGATGCAGAAAAAAATATATTCAGTTTGCAACCTGATGGAGGTCAGTATAGATGGACTAATACAACAAGTCCCACACACAGCTAGAAGCCCAATATTTTTTCAGAGGTAGATGCAGAAAAAAATATATTCAGTTTGCAACCTGATGGAGGTCTGTATAGATGGATTAATAGAACAAGTCCCACACACAGCTAGAAGCCCAATATTTTTTCAGAGGTAGATGCAGAAAAAAATATATTCAGTTTGCAACCTGATGAAGGTCAGTATAGATGGACTAATACAACAAGTCCCACACACAGCTAGAAGCCCAATATTTTTTCAGAGGTAGATGCAGAAAAAAATATATTCAGTTTGCAACCTGATGGAGGTCTGTATAGATGGATTAATAGAACAAGTCCCACACACAGCTAGAAGCCCAATATTTTTTCAGAGGTAGATGCAGAAAAAAGTATATTCAGTTTGCAACCTGATGGAGGTCAGTATAGATGGACTAATACAACAAGTCCCACACACAGCTAGAAGCCCAATATTTTTTCAGAGCTAGATGCAGAAAAAAATTATATTCAATTTGCAACCTGATGGAGGTCAGTATAGATGGACTAATAGAATGATGCTATGCCCAAAAGATTTTACTTCACTAGGTGCAGTAAAAAATTTGGTATTCTATACACAGGTGGTATATCTTGCAACACAGATAGGCTACTCCACTGACTAACACACTCTGCAATAGGCCAAAAAGGATTAGCTTTGCTAGATTCAGCCAAATGCTGTGAAAAAAACTTGCACAGCACTGGCTGTTATGCACACGCCCGGACTGACTGGCGTGTGCGGGTGTTGTGGTTCCACTGGACCATGAACCGGAGAGTGCCTGGAGGGGCGTGACTAAGTATCTGGCCGATCCGACCAAGATGGCACGACGGCATACGACGCCAGTGCACCAGGGAGAAACCGGGCAGAGGGACCAGGTGCTACTCCAGGTCAAACTCCGGACACGGGGGTTGACCCACACAGGGATTACTGGAACAGGCTGGTTAGGCTGGCGCACAGACTGGAGGGTATAGGCAGGCACGACTGGTATGCAGGCAGGCGGGTAAAGGCAAGCGCAGCTAGAGTGCAGACAGGGAGGCACTAGCAGGTAGGAACACAGGCGGGATAGGACCCAGTACACACTGGGACTCAGGAACAATACAGGCAGAGGGGTACAGGCAAGCACAGCTAGAGTGCAGACAGGGAGGTACTAGCAGGTAGGAACACAGGCGGGATAGGACCCAGTACACACTGGGACTCAGGAACAGGCAGGTTAGGCTGGCACAGACTGGTGGATGTAAGCAAACACGGCAGGTATGCAGATGGGTGGATACAGGCGAGTATGCAGGCAGGGAGGTACTGGCCGAAAGGACGGGCTGGAGCACAGAAAGGTTAAGACCCAGTACAGACTGGGTCACAGAACCGCAGATGCGGTAGACAACCACAGCAGAGAGGGAACGCCCGAAGCGGTGGGCAAGAACAAAGCAGGACGGGGCTGCAGGAGCAGCGAGCACAAGCAGGGCAGGACAGGACTGCCGGAGCAGCGGGCAGAAGCAGGGCAGGACAGGACTGCCGGAGCAGCGGGCAGAAGCAGGGCAGGACAGGACTGCCGGAGCAGCGGGCAGAAGCAGGGCAGGACAGGACTGCCGGAGCAGCGGGCAGAAGCAGGGCAGGACAGGACTGCCGGAGCAGCGGGCAGAAGCAGGGCAGGACAGGACTGCCGGAGCAGCGGGCAGAAGCAGGGCAGGACAGGACTGCCGGAGCAGCGGGCAGAAGCAGGGCAGGACAGGACTGCCGGAGCAGCGGGCAGAAGCAGGGCAGGACAGGACTGCCGGAGCAGCGGGCAGAAGCAGGGCAGGACAGGACTGCCGGAGCAGCGGGCAGAAGCAGGGCAGGACAGGACTGCTGGAGCAGCGGGCAGAAGCAGGGCAGGACAGGACTGCCGGAGCAGCGGGCAGAAGCAGGGCAGGACAGGACTGCCGGAGCAGCGGGCAGAAGCAGGGCAGGACAGGACTGCCGGAGCAGCGGGCAGAAGCAGGGCAGGACAGGACTGCCGGAGCAGTGAGCAAAAGGGTCAGAGCGGAGCAAGGCTGCCGGAGCAGTGAGCAAAGAGTCAGAGCAGGCTAGAACCGCCGGAGCGGTAAGCAAAGGAGTCAGAGCAGACTAGAACCGCCGGAGCGGTGAGCAAAGGAGTCAGAGCAGGCTAGAACCGCCGGAGCGGTGAGCAAAGGAGTCAGAGCAGGCTAGAACCGCCGGAGCGGTGAGCAAAGGAGTCAGAGCAGGCTAGGCTGAGTAGGGGGGACAGGGCTCTGTTCACACGGAACAGACAGGAAGGGAAAGGCAGAGCCAGACACCCACAGGGTACTAGCAGAGAAGTAGCGAGTGGACCACAAACTCACAAACGGGAGTACAGAGACAACAAGCAGGAGTTAGGTACGAGTTCAGACTCTGCAGAAAAAGGAAGGGAACGGACATAGAGGCAAAACAGGTAAAGGATAGGAGAGAGTTCAGACTGGAACTGAGTGTACGGAGGAGACCGACACTGCAGCGGAATACAGGAGCGGGTCTGGGAATACGGCCCCCAGAGAGGCAGGACGAACAGGCAAGGAGCGTGTTTAGACAGGACAGACAAGATACAGGAGCAGGTCTAGGTAATCAGCCCCTAGAAGGCGGGAGGAACAGGCTAGGAGCGTGTTCAGACAGGTCAGACAAGATACAGGAACGGGTCTAGGTATTCGGCCCCTAGAAGGCAGGAGGAACAGGCTAGGAGCGTGTTCAGACAGGACAGACAAGAGAACACAGAACGGGACCTGGCACCTTCAGAGTGCAAGCACACACTGAATGAAACACTATGCTCAGGCAGGAATAGATGGGAGCAGCTGAGCTCTATACCAGGTGACAGACAGCAATAGGCTGAGGACGCACAAGGGGTGTGACCCACAGCAGGTACAAAAAGCAGGAAGTGATCGGGCGCCGCCCTTAAGCAGCAGAAACAGACACAAACAGACAGCATGGAGGGAAGCCAGAGAGACATTTTGGACTGGAGATCAAGTGCGCGCTCTTGCACAGTGAGAGATGGACCACCATGCAAGGACGCCGCCAGGTATGTTACAGTACCCCCCCCCCTTACGCCCCCTCTTCTTCAGGCCTGCCAGAATCTTCCGCAGGGAATTCGAGGACCAGTCGTTCACTTCAAGGAGATCACTTCCACTGTCCACAGGAAAAACTGATCTCATCTGGTTAGCTAGGATGCTACCTCCTATCCAGCCATCCTCAGCAACAGACGAAACGGGTGGAGTACCAGGAACAGCACACAAGGAAGTCTCTCTCCACATATTTTCAGGTGGCACCCCAGAGGGTACAGGAGACAACTGGAAGTCCTTCACCGGGTTGGACGGGGACAGAGACTTGGGGGTAATCTCTGCTTCGAGGTACATCTTGTCAAGCTCACAGGAAGAAATAGACGGGTTATCAGGTACATAATGAGGAAAAGTCACTGTCTCTTTGTTATCTGGTGGTTCCCCGGAGGATTCAGGAAACAACTGGAGGTCCTCCGCCGGGTCAGAAGAGTGCAGAGGCTCAGAGAAAACATCTGCTTCAGAGTACACTAGGTCGGACTCACTGGACGAAGCAGGCGAGGTATCGGGTACCGAGTATAGGAAAGTCTCTGTCCATTCACCACCAGGTTTCACCCCGAAGGGTTCTGGAGACAACTGGCGGTCCTCCGCCTGGTCAGAAGGGTGTAGAGACTCACGGGTAACCTCTGCTTCAGAGTACACTAGGTTGGGCTCACTGGACGAAGCGAGCGAGGTATCAGGTACAGAGTAAAGGAGAGTCTCTGTCCTTTCGCTACCAGGTAGCACCCCGAAGGGTTCTGGAGACAACTGGAGGTCCTCCGCCTGGTCGGAGGGGTGTAGAGACTCGGGAGTAACCTCTGCTTCGGAGTACACTAGGTTGGACTCACTGGACGAAGCGAGCGAGGTATCAGGTACAGAGTATAGGAGAGTCTCTGTCCTTTCGCTACCAGGTAGCACCCCGAAGGGTTCTGGAGACAACTGGAGGTCCTCCGCCTGGTCGGAGGGGTGTAGAGACTCGGGGGTAACTACCACTTTGGGGTACCGATTGTCAGGCTCACAGGACGAAGCGGACAAAGTATCAAGTACTGAGTGTAGAGAAGTCTCTCTCCATTTGTCATCGAGTGGTATCCCGGAGGATTCAGGAGGCAACAGGGGGTCCTTCGCCAGGTAGTAGAGGTGCACAGACTCAGAGGTAACCACAGCTTTGGAGCATCCTTGGACATGCACACCGGTTAAAATGGGTGAAGCATCTGATGCCGGGTGCAGGAAGTTCTCCTGTGTGGAGTCTGGATGGGCAGAAGTCTCTTCGGGCAGGAGAACCGGAGCACTACCCATGCACATTACCCGTTGGGGCTTCTCCGGGATACAGGGAGATGAAGCTTCAGTGGGGACTTCAAGGTTGGGGTCAGGAGGTCTCAGGGAGGACAGACCCTGGCGTGACGGCTTGCCTCTACGTCTAGCACGTCTGGACTGCCTCTTGAGGTTGGGAGATGTATTCCGGAAAGCGTAGTCACCCTGTGAAGATTCTGGGTGGACAGTAGTCTCATTGGGCTGGAGGACTATTGCGCTACCCACACACATTACCCATCGGGGCTGCTCCGGGATATTGGGAGGTGAAGCTTCAGCAGGAGCCTCCGGGTTAGGATCATCGAAGACCATTAGAAAGGCCACCAGGAAGGCCATTAGGTCAAGGAGGATCGGATCCTGTGTTTCATATAGGGGGTTGATCCATTCCAAGGCATCACCCGCCAGGTAAGACATAATGAATGCCACCTTAACCCGATCGGTGGGAAAACATAGAGGGTAGAACTTGAAGTGTAGCATGCATTGCTCCACAAATGCACGACTTTGTCTTGGATCCCCATAGTAACGTGGCGGATCCGCAGGAACGAGAGCAGATAGATCCATCTGGACGGGTGCGTAATTCGCCTGGAACTCAGCTGAGAAAAAAAAAAAAAAAATTTTATTTATTTATTTTTAATGCATGTATTCGCTGGAAAACTTCTCAGAGAGCGAAGGCCGTGGGGCTCAACGGGAACCATGGCCTGAGCATGCTGTTATGCACACGCCCGGACTGACTGGCGTGTGCGGGTGTTGTGGTTCCACTGGACCATGAACCGGAGAGTGCCTGGAGGGGCGTGACTAAGTATCTGGCCGATCCGACCAAGATGGCACGACGGCATACGACGCCAGTGCACCAGGGAGAAACCGGGCAGAGGGACCAGGTGCTACTCCAGGTCAAACTCCGGACACGGGGGTTGACCCGCACAGGGATTACTGGAACAGGCTGGTTAGGCTGGCGCACAGACTGGAGGGTATAGGCAGGCACGACTGGTATGCAGGCAGGCGGGTAAAGGCAAGCGCAGCTAGAGTGCAGACAGGGAGGCACTAGCAGGTAGGAACACAGGCGGGATAGGACCCAGTACACACTGGGACTCAGGAACAATACAGGCAGAGGGGTACAGGCAAGCACAGCTAGAGTGCAGACAGGGAGGTACTAGCAGGTAGGAACACAGGCGGGATAGGACCCAGTACACACTGGGACTCAGGAACAGGCAGGTTAGGCTGGCACAGACTGGTGGATGTAAGCAAACACGGCAGGTATGCAGATGGGTGGATACAGGCGAGTATGCAGGCAGGGAGGTACTGGCCGAAAGGACGGGCTGGAGCACAGAAAGGTTAAGACCCAGTACAGACTGGGTCACAGAACCGCAGATGCGGTAGACAACCACAGCAGAGAGGGAACGCCCGAAGCGGTGGGCAAGAACAGAGCAGGACGGGGCTGCAGGAGCAGCGAGCACAAGCAGGGCAGGACAGGACTGCCGGAGCAGCGGGCAGAAGCAGGGCAGGACAGGACTGCCGGAGCAGCGGGCAGAAGCAGGGCAGGACAGGACTGCCGGAGCAGCGGGCAGAAGCAGGGCAGGACAGGACTGCCGGAGCAGCGGGCAGAAGCAGGGCAGGACAGGACTGCCGGAGCAGCGGGCAGAAGCAGGGCAGGACAGGACTGCCGGAGCAGCGGGCAGAAGCAGGGCAGGACAGGACTGCCGGAGCAGCAGGCAGAAGCAGGGCAGGACAGGACTGCCGGAGCAGCGGGCAGAAGCAGGGCAGGACAGGACTGCCGGAGCAGCGGGCAGAAGCAGGGCAGGACAGGACTGCCGGAGCAGCGGGCAGAAGCAGGGCAGGACAGGACTGCCGGAGCAGCGGGCAGAAGCAGGGCAGGACAGGACTGCCGGAGCAGCGGGCAGAAGCAGGGCAGGACAGGACTGCCGGAGCAGCAGGCAGAAGCAGGGCAGGACAGGACTGCCGGAGCAGCGGGCAGAAGCAGGGCAGGACAGGACTGCCGGAGCAGCGGGCAGAAGCAGGGCAGGACAGGACTGCCGGAGCAGCGGGCAGAAGCAGGGCAGGACAGGACTGCCGGAGCAGCGGGCAGAAGCAGGGCAGGACAGGACTGCCGGAGCAGCGGGCAGAAGCAGGGCAGGACAGGACTGCCGGAGCAGTGAGCAAAAGGGTCAGAGCGGAGCAAGGCTGCCGGAGCAGTGAGCAAAGAGTCAGAGCAGGCTAGAACCGCCGGAGCGGTAAGCAAAGGAGTCAGAGCAGACTAGAACCGCCGGAGCGGTGAGCAAAGGAGTCAGAGCAGGCTAGAACCGCCGGAGCGGTGAGCAAAGGAGTCAGAGCAGGCTAGAACCGCCGGAGCGGTGAGCAAAGGAGTCAGAGCAGGCTAGGCTGAGTAGGGGGGACAGGGCTCTGTTCACACGGAACAGACAGGAAGGGAAAGGCAGAGCCAGACACCCACAGGGTACTAGCAGAGAAGTAGCGAGTGGACCACAAACTCACAAACGGGAGTACAGAGACAACAAGCAGGAGTTAGGTACGAGTTCAGACTCTGCAGAAAAAGGAAGGGAACGGACATAGAGGCAAAACAGGTAAAGGATAGGAGAGAGTTCAGACTGGAACTGAGTGTACGGAGGAGACCGACACTGCAGCGGAATACAGGAGCGGGTCTGGGAATACGGCCCCCAGAGAGGCAGGACGAACAGGCAAGGAGCGTGTTCAGACAGGACAGACAAGATACAGGAGCAGGTCTAGGTAATCAGCCCCTAGAAGGCGGGAGGAACAGGCTAGGAGCGTGTTCAGACAGGTCAGACAAGATACAGGAACGGGTCTAGGTATTCGGCCCCTAGAAGGCAGGAGGAACAGGCTAGGAGCGTGTTCAGACAGGACAGACAAGAGAACACAGAACGGGACCTGGCACCTTCAGAGTGCAAGCACACACTGAATGAAACACTATGCTCAGGCAGGAATAGATGGGAGCAGCTGAGCTCTATACCAGGTGACAGACAGCAATAGGCTGAGGACGCACAAGGGGTGTGACCCACAGCAGGTACAAAAAGCAGGAAGTGATCGGGCGCCGCCCTTAAGCAGCAGAAACAGACACAAACAGACAGCATGGAGGGAAGCCTGAGAGACATTTTGGACTGGAGATCAAGTGCGCGCTCTTGCACAGTGGGAGATGGACCACCATGCAAGGACGCCGCCAGGTATGTTACACTGGCACAGACCTGCCTGGCAAAAACTGATAGGAACTGATGTAACCTAGTCCTGAAAAGGACTCCAATTACAATTAGTCTTTACTCCCACAATCTATCTATTTAAGAGAACAGACCTGCCTGATAAAAGTCGTAGGAAATGCTGTAACCTAGTCCTTAAAAGGACTGCAATCACAACTATTCCCTACTCCCAATCTATCTGTAGATTTGTGCGAAAATTGGCTTGAAATTAACAAGGTATAGCGCACACAGCAACAGCGGTGCCGTCTAACACGCAGCTGCAGCAGTGAGAAAATGGTGGCGACGGGGAAAATGGCTTGGTCTTATAGGGCAAGGACATGTGACATACACTGCCAATGACACATGCCCTTGCTTGTGTGAAAAAAAGCACTTCGCTCCGTGTGTGCGCTGCTGATGACAGATTGCACCTCCCCACTGTAAATGCGGGAAAGAGAAAAAAAAAATGGAGATCTTCATTGTTCCTGCAGAGATCCATCCCCTGCCCCTCCCCCCACCCCGCTGTACACTCAAACTGCGTATTAACATTAATTTTCATCATTACTGAGAAAAAATCCAGTTATGATTTTGGTGCACGAACAGTTATCGAACATAACCTCGAACAGCCGAATTTTTCTCAAATTGTTCGTGTTCGCCGAACGGCTCGAACACCGCCCAAAACAGCTCGAATTTGAGATTGGTGAACAGTTCGAGTAGAACAACGCTCATCTCTAATTATATATAACAAAAAATGAATTAACATGTAAAAGCCAATGCATTCATCTAATCTATAGATGATGGTTATTGTATTTAATTATGGATAGTAAGGTTCTTAGATCTGAAAAGAGTACAAGATCTATGTTATTTCTAGAAAGTGTCATATCTAGATCTAGTTTCACTAGGGGAGAGAAGATTAAGTACTGATATGATCCCTAGATATAATTATATTGATGGCTCATTCGAAAAATTCAATTATAATCAGATTAGGGTCCCCACGAACACTACAAGGCCACTAGAGGGAAAGAGATCTAATCTACAAAGTTAAATATTTTTACTGTTGCTCTATAAAACTATGAAAATTACTGCCACAATACAGGCAGATGATGTAAATTTGGAACACAAATTTGAAAATAAAAAATATAAATATTATATATCACAAATTAAAAAAAATATATTCAAGACTACAGAAGTGTGATCGTATGCAATCCAGGTACTGTTCAAGTCAGTACATTAAAAATGGAGATTGTAAGTAATAACACTTATTGGCATAATAAATATAAGTTTATTATTTACTTTTAGGGTAGCAGTGGGTCCCTATGCTCTCAGAGGCCTAATGCATAGGTTGCACATGGTAGTGTATAAGTCATAACTAATCTGCCAAAATTAAATTTACAGATAACTTATTTGATGGAAATAAAGTATTGCATATTATGCTTTAGGGTCTCTCCAGACCCCAGAGTATAATAAACATGAGGTGAAAAAAATTACTCACCTTGCCACTTACTTGTCCCGCCGCCATAGCCGCTCATCCAGTCCTCCATGCTCTTCCCTTTGGCACCGCATCCGTTATCCTCTTTGCCTCTTCTGGCATCTTCACTCTGGCACTGAATAGGCCTCCATCATCACAACGTGCATCATGAGATCAGGTCTAGTCATCAGTATCTCAGGCATATCATGACGTTAGATGCCAGAACAGTCAACAGAGACACATACAGTGAAGGAAATAATTATTTGATTCCTTGCTGTTTTTGTAAGTTTGCCCACTGACAAAGACATGAACAGTCTATAATTTTAAGTGTAGGTTAATTTTAACATTGAGAGATAGAATATCAAAAAAAAATCAAGAAAATCACATTGTATAAATTTATTTGCATTTTTCAGTGAGAAATAAGTATTTGATTCCTCTGGCAAGCAACACTTAATACTTGGTGGCAAAACCCTTGTTGGCAAGCACAGCAGTCAGATGTTTTTTGCAGTTGATGATGAGGGTTGCGCACATGTCAGCAGGAATTTTGGTCCACTCCTCTTTGCAGATCATCTCTAAATCATTCAGATTTTCAGGCTGTCGCTTGGCAACTCGGAGCTTCAACTCCATTCCATGACCTTACTGTGCTTCTTTTTGAGCCACTCCTTTGCTGCCTTGGCTGTATGTTTTGGGTCATTGTCTTGCTGGAAGACCCAGCCATGACCCAGTTTTAATGTCCTGGCGGAGGGAAGGCGGTTGTCACTCGGAATTTTATGGTACATGGCTCCATCCATTCTCCCATTGATGCGGTGAAGTAGTCCTATGCCCTTAGCAGAGAAACTCCCCCAAAACATAATGTTTCCACCTCCATGCTTGACAGTGGGGATGGTGTTCTTTGGGTCATAGGCAGCATTTCTCTTCCTCCAAATATGGCGAGTTGAGTTGATGCCAAAGAGCTCACGTTTTGTCTCATCCGACCACAGCACATTCTCCCAATAACTCACACAATCATCCAGGTGTTCATTGGCAAACTTCAGACGGGACTGCACATGTGCCTTCTTGAGCAGGGGGACCTTGCGGGCACTGCAGGATTTTAAACCTTTAAGGCGTAATGTGTTACCAATGGTTTTCTTGGTGACTGTGGTCCCAACTGCTTTGAGATCATTAACAAATTCCCCCGTGTAGTTTTAGGCTGATCTCTCATCTTTCTCATGATCAAGGATACCCCACGAGGTGAGATTTTGCATGGTGCCACAGATCGATGTCGATTGACAGTCATTTTGTATTTCTTCCATTTTCTTACCAATGCACCAACAGTTGTCTCCTTCTCACCCAGCATCTTACTTATGATTTTGTAGCCTAATCCAGCTTTGTGCGGGTCTATGATCTTGTCCCTGACATCCTTAGAAAGCTCTTTGGTCTTGCCCATGTTGTAGAGGTTAGAGTCTGACTGAGTAATTGAGTGTGTGGACTGAAGTCTTTTATACAGGTTACTATGTAAGACAGCTGTCTTTAATGCAGGTAACGAGTTGATTAGGAGCGTCTAACTGGTCTGTAGGAGCCAGAACTCATAATGGTTTGTAGGGGATCAAATACTTATTTTTCACTGCAAAATGCAAATAAATTTATCTAATTTATACAATGTGATTTTCTTGATTTTTTTGGGATATTATATCTCTCAATGTTAAAATTAACCTACCCTTAAAATTATAGATTGTTCATGTCTTTGTCAGTGGGCAAACTTACAAAAACAACAAAGGATCAAATAATTATTTCCTTCACTCTACGGTGTCCTGGAGGGAGATGTGTGGTGGATCAAACAGGGGGCAGGACAAGTGAGCGGCGTGGTATATTTTTGTTCACCCCTTTTTACAGCTCTCTACAAATGCTAAAATTGACAGCTGTACACCATTTGCTGAACTCATATGAAGTGAATCATAAAAAATTCTGATTCAGGAGATCCCAATGTAACAGATGCTCACCATCCCAATGTAACGGAAGCTTGTTGGTGCTGGAATCACTCTGATCAGGCGTTGTCCAAATGTAAATTAAGCAGATGTTCCAGCTCACAATGATAACACTTCCATTTTTTTTTATAGAGAGTAACAACGTATTTCATGATCATGATCAAGAATGCTAGTCTGGTTCGAAATGCGTTATTACTCTCAGATTCCATTTGCAAGTGAATGATTTGAATGGTTTTTGTATAAAGCAAAACCATTATTATTATTGCTATTATTAATTAAAATGTTATGTGTTTGAGTTGGAAAATCTTGTTTTATACATGTTACTATATGTTTGTCTTTCTATTCCAGTAGAGAATCCCTGAATTCTGTACATTTGTTTCCCATGATTAGTGTATCTGGACAGTGACAATATTATAGCTCGCCCAGTTATATTTTAGTAATAAATTCAACAATTTCCACTTTATCTTTATCCAGTAGATAATACATTTGTTTTATGTGCAGATTTATCCAAAATAGCATTGTTGCACAAATCCAACATAATATTTAGCCATGTTTCACATTGCATTATCTCTCTTTCAATTATAAATTCATTCCTTACACTTTTTCCATCCCAAATATTTGTTTTCCAGACAAACACTGAGGTTGGGAGGTTAAACCAAGCCTCCAGCAAGTGCTCTTTGTAGAGAGATGTACTGATGGGATTTCTCATTTACAGTGCAGACATACTACATGAAGCAATGTGTGAATGTTACAGATGAAAGATGAAAATATTTACTTGGTCTGATTTTGAAGAATATTTCTTTCCAAAATCATATTGGTAGAAGAATGTATGAAAAAAGAAGAAAATGTACTTAACTTTAGTGCTGGCCTAAGTTTGGACCCTGCACCCCATATAGTTATTATCATGCAGAGTACAAATTACTACATCATTTGATTAATGGTGTTAATTATCAGCATCACACAAGATGATAAAATACTCTGAAAAAACAATGTATTGGAATGTGCCTAAGTAGCAATGTTATGTAATGCTTAAGTAAATGCTCAAGAAAAACCAGAATACAGTGGCCAAATAACAATTCCAATGTAAAGTAATCTCATAACTAACCTCCCAGATCATACACCCTAAACCCTGCTTGTTGTCCTGCGGTGATAAACTGTTGTTCTACCATGATAACAGTGTTAGCTATTACATATATAGATGAAATAGATATGCTTGGCATATTGGTTATCACTAGTGTTGAGCCACCCCCGTAGTGTTCGAGTTCGGTTCGGTTCGTCGAACACCCGTATGTTCGCCGAACTGTTCGTCGAACACCTTCGAACATCGTTAAAATCAATGGCAGGCAAACAAAAACACATAGAAACACATAGAAAACACATAGAAAACACTTCAAAGGTGTCCAAAAGCTGACAAACTGCTCAGAAGACACAACTAACACATGGAAAAGTGACAAGTACATATAGTCATGCGAAAAAAAAAGAGGTGGAGGAGTAAAAGGAGGAGGAGACAGATATAGGCATGTCATGCCCTTCTAAAATCAAGAAAGGCTGGAGTAAAAATCTAAAATCAGCCTACCAACACCCAGACGTCGTGACAAGAAATTTAAAAAAAGAAATATCTTTAGGTAGAATGGCAGTTCCATTCAGAACACTTTCCTTACAAGACGCAGTGGTATCCCCGTTGTGAGTTGTGCCAAAAACGGAACCCAATACATTCGGACTAATCCACCATTTGTCATATCCAAAGGGCAGGTCAGTAAATGACAACATCGACGCGGAACCAAGTACAGTAGTATATACTGTACATCCTTTGACAAGGCAATCAGGCGGATCAAGAAGTTGGGAAGGGTCACCCTAATGGCCAAAACAGACATTGATTCGGCATTCCGGTTACTTACCACCTGTGCCTCCAAATAGTGTCCACCTATTGGGCTGCTTCTGGGAAGGAGCATACTATATAGATCGCTGTTTGCCCATAGGGTGCTCCAGATCCTGCTCACTATTTGAGGCGTTTAGTTGCTTTCTCGAATGGGTTGTAATGGACGTTTCTAAGGAGGCACATATTATCCATTACCTCGGCAACTTCTTATGCCTGGGCCCAAAAGATTTGCCACAGTGTGAATACACGCGGTAGTCCACCTGTGAGAAGGAGAGAGCTGGAGGGAGCGCGGACACCACAGAGCCGAGGGGTTAGATGGAGAACGGAGGAAGGAAAGAAGGCGAGGGAGGTAAGGGAGTACAGTGGAAGGCCGACCTGAGCTCCCCCACGTTCCTGCTGGGCGGGTAACAGCCCTGGGAAGAAAAGCCGCTTGCGCATCCCTTTGAGGGCGAGCGGGCAGAGGGACTACGCTGGAGTGCGAAGCCGACACGGCCAGTCCGTTCCTGCCCTTGCGACCTCCGTGTCACCGGGTTTGTGCCAGAGCCGCGGTGGACCCTTACGGCCTGCCCCCCTCTCCCAATACTGGTGCCTGTCCGCTGGTGGGTCGAGCCCCCCCTGTGGTGGGGGGGAGTAACGTCTGCAGAAGAAAGACCATCTTCCAACCAAACTAAGATGTCTACTTCTTTTCGTGGACAATGTGATAAGATCCCTTTCTTAGGGACATGCCCATTGCTACAAATTCCAGATGAGGCACAAAAACAGCAGGTGCCTCAACGGATATCAAGTGCTCCTTCAAGTGGGCTCTCCTCCACCTCAACTTCAACATCACAAATACTCCAGTCCTCAGAGGTGTCACCCCAATCGCACTTGCTTCCTCACAGCTCCAAAGTCTCCAGCTGCCCGTCTGAGTATGGGGTAACACAGATGGTTGAGTCTGCACAGCTGTTTATGACGCGCCCCCTGGGCCGTGTTGAGGGGAAACCCGGAGCCGGATCTGGATAGGGGTAGTAGTCCTTGTGGCGGTGACCCGGTCCGTGCCCAGGGTGTCAAACTCAGTGGCAGTCTATGGCAGTAGATGTTAGATGACTACGCCACCCGTTGAATACAGCTTTAGAGCTGCTGCTGCAGGGCAGACCGCTGAGGCCGGTGGTAGGATTGTGCAGCGTGGTAGTATAACCCCCAACGGGAGGGGTATGGCCTCAGGGCAGCCGACGTGGATGATGGGGGTAGCAGGAACCACTCGGAGACGGTATGGTGTAGTTTAGGGTCTTTACTGGTAACAAAGATAGACCCTCCCGGAGTACTGGCTAGCGATTGGGGCCTGGTCAGTCCTTGAGCAGATGGGATCTCCCCTGGCCAGGTGGAGTTGTAGGCCTCCCAAACTAACGATACTCTTCTGGCTACCTTGCTAGAGGCGGGTATAAGTAGCCCACGTCCCTGAGTGTACCGTGCGGTGCTCACCCGTATGGCTGGTGACTCGGGGCCTTCTAGTAGCTTCCGCTCCACGACGGCGGTGCTGGTCCCAAGTGTGTGACCGGGCCTTCGGGCTTCTGGGCCAGAGGACCTGCAATCCCCTGCCAGTCGGTTTCTGCTGCTGGATAGGAGTTAATCCCCACAGCCTCGGACTCCGGGTCCGGTGATAACTTCTCAGTCAGGGCGAGCTCTGCAGCTGCCAGCCCCTGACTCCTTGTAACACTGCTCCCACAGAGCTCCTGGTGTGCTTCTCCTATAGCTGCTTCTCTGTCTCTACTTCTTCTCTACTCACTAACCCTGCCTCAGCCCCAGGTTTATATAGGGGAAGTTCTTCCCCTCCCAGGACTGGGCAGGAGGTGTGGCATGCATAGGATTCCTGACCAAGAGACCTCCCACCTGCTCTCAGACATAATATTGCATTACTGTGGAAACCAGACCCCTGGGGTGCCACATTCCCCCCTAGTGAAATTTAGTACTCCGGGACTAAACAAATTTTGGAAAAACATAACAAGATATAACAATAACATTACAATAAAAAAACACATAAAGGTGGTCACGGCATGTCCGTAACCGGGTGCAGTCTTTAAAGAAAGCAAGGTGTCCATTTCACCACAACAGGGAGACGTAACCAGGTAGGGGTCTGCCCTGCCCCGAGTCCTTAACAGTCTTTAGTCCGTCCTGGGTTACGCTCCAACTATGTAAAAAGGATTCCCGGTAAATCCACCAAAGACTCCTATAAATAACTAGAAACATAAAATTACACACAAGCAACTATAAACAGGTAAACATTATAAAATAACTTAAACATTTAGATCCTCCAACGTGCGGGTAACTGGCCTCTAGTGGCCCTAGTGGACCTACGGAGCTGACTGTCTGGCCCTGAACTACAGGGTGTAGGAGCTGTCAAGGGTAAACTGGGCAGCTGTCTACGGGCCCTTTGGCTCACTAGGGGTATGGCAGGCTCACTATAAGCAGAGGGTTGATTTTCCGGGTCTGCTTGTGTAGAGTCTTCTGCCTCCTGGACCGGCTGTTCTTCCAGCTCTACCGGTTGCTCCGTAGGTACTTGGGATGATGGTTGGAGGAAGGTGAGTACGGGTACCACAACTGCATCATTGACTTGAGTCCAAGACCGAGGGAAGTCTCCGAGCACAGTACTAACCATATCTTCCCTTTCCTCTACGGGTCGATGGTCTTCTTGTTCCTCTTCAGGGTTCCGTAGCTGCTCAGGACACTTTTTCAGGTGATCCCGGGATACAATGGCTATGGTTTCCCCTCCATCTTTACTGATGGTACAGACCTTCGGGTTCTCGTGGCTTGAGGGCAGTACGGTGTACGGGTCCTTCTCCCACTGGTCGTCCAACTTGTGGAGCCGTCTTTTCCTCTTCAAGACCTGCTCTCCGGGTACCAGGGGAACAGCGGGAGCATACTGGTTATAAGTTTTCTCTTGTCTTTCCCTAGCTTGACAGAGACTTCGCTCCACACTCTCCTGTACTTTCCGGTACTGCTGCTGCCTCTCTGAGTCCCAGTCTGCTTCTGGTGAAGTGTCCTCGGGTGTCAGGACTCCCATTTCCAGGTCAACAGGTAACTTACCAGGTCTCGCCCTCATTAGGTAAGCCGGGGTACAGTTGGTGGAACCTACCGGGATGTGGTTGTATAGGTCCACCAGATCGGGCAGCTTCTCAGGCCACAGACTGCGTTCTTCCAGGGGCAACGTTTTCAGAAGATCCATTACCACCTGGTTCATTTTCTCACAAAGTCCATTAGTTTGCGGATGATAGGGTGTCGTCCTTATCTTCCGGCAGCCATACAGATTGCAGAATTCCTGGAAGATCTCTGCTTCAAAGGCAGGTCCCTGGTCCGTCAGCACTTGGTCCGGGTACCCGTGTGGACGGCAGAAGTGCTGCTGGAAGGCTCTAGCTGCTGTTTGAGCCGTTAAGTCCTTGACGGGGACGACTACCAAGAACCGGGAGTAATGATCCACGATGGTTAGCGCGTAGACGTAGCCACTTCTGCTTGGGGTCAGTTTTACATGATCCAAGGCTACCAGTTCCAATGGCTGCCGGGTGACGATGGACTGCAGGGGAGTTTTCTGGCTGTCACGGTCCTTCCTTCTTAGGTTGCACGGGCCACAGTCTCTGCACCACCTCTCGATGGTTCCCCTCATGCCTACCCAGTGGAACCGCCCGCGCAGCAGGAACTCCAGCTTCTTCCATCCGAAGTGTCCAGCCCCGTCGTGGTATGCCTCCATCACCATGGCTGCGTCTCTTCGTGGCACCACTACTTGCCAGATTAGGTCATGCGTCCGGGAGTTAACAATTCGGCGGCACAACTTCCCCTTATAAAGGAACAGTCGACTCTTCTCAGCCCACAGTTGCTTGGCTTCTTCCGGAGCGTCTGGGTCAAGGCGAGCCTCTGGCCGAGTCAGCATCTCCTTTACCAGCCGGACGGCAGGGTCGCTGTCTTGCGTTTCCGCCCAGTTGTAGTGAGGCAAGGGGTTAAACGTAGCGGCTTGCTTACTCCCTACCCGGTGGGAACACTGGATAGTTCCATGACGGTGGAACGCAGGGAGTTCGACTTCTTCCAGTTCCTCTGGATCTTCTCCTACGTCCGGTAGATTTGGCATCCTGGACAGGGAGTCCGCGTTGGTATTGGAGCGTCCTGCCCGGTATTTGATTGTGAACTCGTAGTTGGACAGACGAGCCATCCATCTCTGCTCTAGGGCACCGAGTCTTGCTGTGTCCAGGTGTGTCAACGGGTTGTTATCCGTGTACACGATGAACCGGGAAGAAGCGAGCTAGTGCTTAAAACGTTCGGTGACTGCCCACACCACTGCCAGGAACTCTAGCTTAAAGGAGCTGTAATTCTCCGGGTTTCTCTCGGTGGGTCGCAGTTTTCGGCTGGCGTAAGCGATTACTCGTTCTTTCCCCTGCTGGATCTGGGACAGCACAGCTCCTAGCCCGATGTTACTTGCGTCAGTGTAGAGGATAAAGGGCTGGCTGTAATCGGGGTACGCCAGGATTTCATCCCCCGTGAGGGCCATCTTCAGCTGGCGGAAGGACTCTTCTTCTAACTTCTCCCATCTGAAGGGCGGCTTCTGGTTCTTGGCCTTCCGGGACTGGCCTATCAGGAGGTCCTGCATAGGAGCTGCCTTTTTGGTGAAACCGGGGATGAATCTGCGGTAATAGCCTACCAACCCAAGGAACTGCCGCACTTCCTTTATACTGGAGGGACTTGGCCATTCCTTAATTGCGGTGATCTTATCAGGGTCGGGAGCCACTCCGTCAGCGCTCACCACGTGTCCCAGGTACTGCACCTTTGGCTTCAGGAGGTGACACTTAGAGGGTTTCACCTTCAGGCCGTAACTTGCCAGGGCTTCGAACACTTCCGCCAGATGTATCAGGTGGTCCTCATAAGTCTTGGAATATACGATGACATCGTCCAGGTACAACAGGACCGTCTCGAAGTTTTTGTGTCCCAGACAGCACTCCATTAATCGTTGGAAGGTTCCGGGTGCGTTACAAAGTCCAAACGGCATACAGGTAAACTCGCTAAGTCCCATCGGGGTGGTGAATGCGGTCTTCTCCCGGTCCGCCTCTGCTACAGGAACCTGCCAGTACCCGCTAGTGAGATCCAAGGTAGAGAAGAAGTTAGCAGATCTTAAAGCAGCCAAAGACTCCTCTATCCTTGGTAAAGGGTACGCATCCTTGTGTGTGATACGATTGATTTTCCGGTAATCTACACACATCCTCATAGTGTTGTCTTTCTTTTTGACTAAAACTAGTGGGGCTGCCCAGGGGCTACAGCTATTCCGGATTACCCCAGCCTCCTTCATGTCTCTAAGCATCCCCTTGGCGTGTTGGTAATGTGCAGGGGGTACGGGTCGATACCTCTCTTTTATGGGAGGATGATCTCCTGTGGGGATGCGGTGTTCTACCCCCTTAACTCGCCCGAAGTCTAACGGGTGTTTACTAAACACTCTCTCATACTCTTGAACCACCCGGTAGACTCCCTGTTTCTGGTGGGAGGGAGTGGAGTCAGTTCCCAAGTGTAGTTGCTGACACCAATCCTCCATTACTTTCTTAGAGCCGTTACCTTCCTCCGGGTGAGATGGAGGCAAGGGTTCCACAGACTGTATAGAGTTTTGGTTGATGGTATATAATTTGGCTAGCGTGGCATACCGGGGTAGGTATACTTCCCTCTTCCCGATATTTATTAGGCGAACGGGCACCCTCCCATGGCGTACATTAACCACCCCCCGTGCTGTCAAAATGGTGGGCCTACTGTCTGAGTAAACTGGTTCTACCATTGCCTGGTAATCCCTACCTCTCGGACCAATAGCTGCCCGGCACCATATCATCATTTCACTTTTTGGGGGCATGGCAATAGGGAAAGGGTCACACATTCTTACGCTACCAATCTCACCGCCGGAGAGTTCCACCTGTTGCCGTCGCATCAGTGCCCGGATCTCTTTCTGGAGCACTCGCTGCTCGCCGGAGCTGGCGTTCTTGGCAACCTGTTGTAAAAGGAAAATCACCTCTGCAAGACAATTTTCAATTACATTAGTTCCTAGCGTTATCTTTGGGTGACTCTCGTGTTTGTCAATGTCTACAATAATCAGTCCCTGTGCTGCCAGTTCGACTCTACCAATTTTAATGGTCGCCTCTTTAAATCCGATCTGTGGCACGGGCTGACCATTGCTGGCGATGATACTCAAGTCGTCGTCAGGGTAGCGGGTTATATCCGAGTCATTCCAGTACTGCTTGAAGAGCACGTACGGGATGGTGGTGACCTGTGACCCGGTGTCCAGTAGGGCACTCATAGGGATGCCATCCAGTACCACAGGCAAGACTGGACGTCCTCCGACATATTTGTCGCGCCAGTTCGATGGGCCTGGTGATCTTTTCCTGGGGGTGGGCCCTCTACCCCCAGGTTGTGCCAGTTTAAAGGACAGTACCTTGCCATATGTCCGGGTTGATTGCAGCGGCGGCAGATGGGTCGTCCGTCCTCGTTGTACCGGTCACTGGGTCTTCCTCTGGCCGGTGGGGTCCTCCTTGGTCGACGCCACGGGATGTTCTCCGGTCCGGATGCCAGCTGGATCTTCCCTGGAGTGGAAGCCTGTAAAGACTGCACAGTTCGGGTTAACGCAGCAACGCTTTTAGCTAGCTCTTGGACCTGATGGTGCAGGTCTGGAGCAGGGTCATTGTTCAAAGCCTGCGCATCAGCCCCTACAGGCCCTGCCGACAAGGGCGCCGCCTCCTGGTGGTAAGTGATAGCTGGGCGCCTGTGGGTCACAACGCCATCCGGTGCCGGTTCTCGGAGCACCCGGATGGCTCTGTCCTTGAACTGTGCAAATCCCAGATGAGGGTCCTGTAGGGCCATTGCCCGCAACTGGGTTCAGTGGGCATTGCAATATAAACCCTCTATAAATTGTTCAGTCAACAGCCTGTCCTCGTCTCCCACACCGTCAGGGTCGGTCTGCTTAACGGCTCTCAGGGCCTCTTGTAGGTTCAGGGCATAGTCCCTTATACTCTCATGGGCCCCCTGTTTGCACCCGTAGAATCTAAGCTTGATCTCGGCTGAGGTGCGGGTATCAAAGGTGTCCCTCAGCCGGGTTAGTATCCCTGCGACAGTCCTCCCCCCAGGTGGCCAGGACTTTACCTCCCTTCGGGCTGCTCCGGTTAATTGGGCCACCAGGATGCTCACTTTTTGCTCTTCTGTGAGGGGGTACACCTGGAAGAGGCTATCCAGCCTTTCTCTAAAGTCCTGCAGGGTATGTGACTCCCCTGAGTACTGGGGTAGCCAGGCTGCCCCCGGGATATAGGGCATGGTGAAAGGCATGACCGCGACAGCGGTGGCGCTGGCGGGGGTTGAAGCGTTGAAGCTCTCCTCCGTATCTGACATCCTTCTCCCCCCTAGTGGACCGTGGCCTACCTTGCGATGATCCTCTTCCGTAGGCCGCGGCTCCGCAGTGGATCGTCAGGGTTGAGGACCTTCCGTCGCGCTCCGGTGACGTCGGCGTCTGCTGGGCTCCTTCCAGGACCTTACGCAACGTCCGGACGTGAGGCGGGGCTTCAGTTCTCGCGGGCTTTTCGGAGTCCACGCCCCTCTTCTTCCCGCGCGGCATCCTCAAGATGGCGTCCAACGGCGGGAAAACTCCACGGATGGCGGGAAGAAGGCTGAAGATGGCGCCGGATGGCGGGAATCTTCACAGATGGCGGGAAGAAGGCTGAAAATGGCGCCGGATGGCGGGAATCTTCACCACAGGTGAGTTTGAAAGTCTCTTTTTCAGGCACGCAGTACCCGGTGGTTGCGGGCACGAAATCCTGCCGACTACGCCAAAAGTTGACGCGCCCCCTGGGCCGTGTTGAGGGGAAACCCGGAGCCGGATCTGGATAGGGGTAGTAGTCCTTGTGGCGGTGACCCGGTCCGTGCCCAGGGTGTCAAACTCAGTGGCAGTCTATGGCAGTAGATGTTAGATGACTACGCCACCCGTTGAATACAGCTTTAGAGCTGCTGCTGCAGGGCAGACCGCTGAGGCCGGTGGTAGGATTGTGCAGCGTGGTAGTATAACCCCCAACGGGAGGGGTATGGCCTCAGGGCAGCCGACGTGGATGATGGGGGTAGCAGGAACCACTCGGAGACGGTATGGTGTAGTTTAGGGTCTTTACTGGTAACAAAGATAGACCCTCCCGGAGTACTGGCTAGCGATTGGGGCCTGGTCAGTCCTTGAGCAGATGGGATCTCCCCTGGCCAGGTGGAGTTGTAGGCCTCCCAAACTAACGATACTCTTCTGGCTACCTTGCTAGAGGCGGGTATAAGTAGCCCACGTCCCTGAGTGTACCGTGCGGTGCTCACCCGTATGGCTGGTGACTCGGGGCCTTCTAGTAGCTTCCGCTCCACGACGGCGGTGCTGGTCCCAAGTGTGTGACCGGGCCTTCGGGCTTCTGGGCCAGAGGACCTGCAATCCCCTGCCGGTCGGTTTCTGCTGCTGGATAGGAGTTAATCCCCACAGCCTCGGACTCCGGGTCCGGTGATAACTTCTCAGTCAGGGCGAGCTCTGCAGCTGCCAGCCCCTGACTCCTTGTAACACTGCTCCCACAGAGCTCCTGGTGTGCTTCTCCTATAGCTGCTTCTCTGTCTCTACTTCTTCTCTACTCACTAACCCTGCCTCAGCCCCAGGTTTATATAGGGGAATTTCTTCCCCTCCCAGGACTGGGCAGGAGGTGTGGCATGCATAGGATTCCTGACCAAGAGACCTCCCACCTGCTCTCAGACATAATATTGCATTACTGTGGAAACCAGACCCCTGGGGTGCCACATTTACTCATACTATAGCCTGGGAAACGGAGGTCTGCTCCAGAGCTTCTGTTAATCCAGACGAGGAAATGATCTGCACTGATGCCCAGAATCTTTATGAGTCGGATCCAGGACCAGATGAAGAAGGTTCTGAGCATAATGTAGACCCTCGTTCCCAAACTGTAACTCCTGTTGGTGAAGACAATGATGAAGACGATGATGAGACTCAAATACCTGATTGGAGCGACAACTTGACTTTTCGGTCAGGGCAGGAAGAGGTTGGCTCTGAGGACGACGGGTGTGAGAACACACAGGGTGATGATGACGAGATTGGAGATCCCACTTACTGTCAACCCACAGTCAGCCAGTCAATGAGGTCAACAGAGGAGGTGGAGGAGGATGTGACTAGCCAAGGGGATGGGGATGACTCGGTACCCGGGCCTTTGCCTGGCCTTTGGGATGTCGCGGTGGTCGGCTCCCAGGCCCGTACCCTGGGGTCACTCTTTAAAAGGGTGGATAATTGTTAATTTTATAAGAGTTCGTCACGCCACTTGTGGTATCTGGTGAGAAGCACCAGCGCTGCAGCAGTCCACTGAGGCCGGTGATAAGGCAGCTCGATGGTATAGCTCCCCACAGGTGGAGCTAGGCCTCAGAAAAGCGTATGCAGGGGGAATGCAGGACAGGCGAGACCCAGCTGGGTCAGAGCAAGAACGGGAACGGACACGGTAGTCACTTCAGTACCTTTTACTGGTGGAAATTCAGGCACATCCCGGAGCACCGTAGAGTGAAGGGTGCATATCAGGATCCTCCCCAATGAGCGGGTGTAGGGCCTCCTGTTTCTTGCCTCTGCGTAGTAAGTTTCTGACCTGCCTGGAGCTAGGCCTAACTTTGTCTCTGTCCTGCGCTGGTTGACCTTGTGGTAGGGCCTTCTCTTGGAGTTCACGCTCCCAGTATGCGGGGCCTAAGCGTCTCCTGGCTCTGTTACGTATCATCACCTTAGCGATCCTGGGACTTGTAGTTCTCCAGGGATTCCGGTTATGCCTTACTGGGTCATAGAGATCCTGGTAAGCTCTGATCCGGTGTCTGGTAAATGCTTCGGGGTGAGCTGGTTAAGCTCCTCTGCCCCCTATGTACTAACTCTCCACTCGCCTTCGGCCTACTCGGGCCCTCACTAGGCTATACACACTACCGGCAGCTTGCCGCGCTTCACCGATCTTATGGCGCCAGCACACCTTAAGTTCTAACTGGGCTCCCTGAATCTAGCAAGCAGGAGCCTCGTGCTCCACTGCTGAACTAATAACTGAGTTCTCTAGACTAGACTGAGCTCCACTGCAGACTGACCTCTCTTAGGCTTCTCTACTGCAGGAACTCTTCAGAGGAACTGAACTGCCTAGCTCCACCTTCCCTATTTATATCCCTAACGGGCTCCCTCTGCTGGTCTGAGGTGGAAGGTGGAGATGTGTGAATGTTTATGGGGGCCTCTTGTGGAGGATTCCATCAATGCACTCTTCTAGGATCTGTGATACCAAGCACAGCTGGGCGTCACAGATGCAATTGACGACGAGGTTAGGTTGCGCCTTCCTGGACAGAGACGGAGTACTGGAAGCATGTCAAAACTGCATCCTCAACCACAACTCTGCCTCTGACCACAAGTCGTGGTGGCTCTTCAGGTCGCATGGGCTCTAAGCCTTGCATAGCCTGGGCATTTTTTCAGATCGATAAGGATGACCCAACTCGTGTTATCTGTAATATTTGTCACCAAAACCTAAGTAGAGGCCAAAAAATCCATAGTTTGAGTACTTCATGCATGAACCGTCACATGGATATGAAGCATAAGTTGCAGTGGTAAGCTCACTGTGCTATAACGCGGCCTAGCGGGCCGGGCCAACCACCGTCTGCCCCTTCTTGTGCATCCGCGGCCTCTTCATCCTCTGTGACTGGGGGGACAGCAGTCACACATGTTTTTGGACGCAGACCTGCCACCTCTTTACCCGCAACAGCCAGTGTGATTGGCAGGTCATCATTTCATTTGGAAGTGGAAACACCAGCTGGTGTTGAGCGCTCTCCGAAATCGAGAGCACCACCTTTGGATCAAGGCAACCTAACTTTTCCGCCTGCATCTTCCTCACAGACCGGCAGTTTGCCGGGGACACCCTACTCAACCCCGTCTAAGCACAACAGCCAGCCCTCGGTCCCTCAGATGTGGACAAGTAAAAGACCATTTCCTCCAAGCCATGACAATGCTAAGAGGTTGAATTTCACCATCTGCAAGCTGTTGGCTACAGAAATTCTGCCTTTCCGCCTGGTGGACACTGAAGATTTTAGAGACCTTATGTCCGTCGCAGTGCCCCAGTACCAGATGCCCAGTCGGCACTACTTCTCAAAGAAAGATGTGCCTGCGCTACACCAGCATGTCGGACACAAGATCACCGCTTCTTTGAGAAACTCTGTGTGTGACAGGGTGCATTTCACCACAGAAACTTGGACGAGTAGGCATGGACAGGGGCGTTACATGTCGCTGACTGGGCACTGGGTAACTATGGTGACAGCAGGACAAGGGGCTGCTGTCCAAGTCTTGCCGTCCCCACGAGTTGTGCGTCAATCCTCTTTATCTAGAAGTTCCTCCACTGCTTCTGCCTCCTCAACCTCCTCTCGGTCCTCCACCTGCACCCAAAGCCACCCGCTTTCCAACTGCACAGAAGGAATCCTGCACACCTCCTTACTATGCTGGCAGCAGGGCTCAACGGCATCAGGCCGTGTTTACTTTGAAATGTCTGGGAAATGTGAGTCACACAGCTGAGGAGTTGTGGTCAGCTCTGGAGACCCAGTTTCATGAATGGTTGTCTCCACTGGACCTGCAACCAGGGAAGGCCGTGTGCGACAATGCTGCAAACCTGGGTGTGGCCCTTCGCCGGGGAAATGTCACACACGTGCTTTGTATGGCTCACGTGTTGAACCTGGTTGTCCAGCAATTTTTAGCCCACTATCCCGGACTAGATGGCCTTCTGCATAGGGCACAGCCGCTGTGTGCTCACTTCCGCCGTTCGCATCCCGCAGCTCAACGACTTACATCTCTACAGAAGTCGTTGGGCCTGCCAGTTCACCGGCTGAAATGTGATGTGCCGACACGGTGGAATTCAACTCTGACCATGTTGCAGCGACTGTGACCTATGAAGTTGACGCGCCCCCTGGGCCGTGGGGTACCCGGAGCCGGGCCAGTAGACGCTGGGGTTTGTAGTCACTGTGGCGATGACCCGGTCCGTGACCCAGGGCGGTCAATCCAAGGGTAATTTGTATATATGGGTTTTATAATGTCCGACTACGCCACCTGTGGAGTGCGGCCAAAGGGGCCGCCGCTTCGGAACAGTCCTCTGAAGCTGGTGGTTTTGCAGCAATGGTATTATTACTCCCCACAGGAAGAGTGTAGCTTCAGGGCAATGTGGGTGGATGATTGTGGTTGTAGTGCAGGGAGTCAGTAATGAACACAGAGTCCGTGTGATGCAGTCCCAAGATCTTTACTCACAGTTGTTGCAGTCCAGATTACAGGTACCAGAGCAATCTCCCCTGTTGTGCTGTGCGTACTCAGTGAGGGGCTCAGTCCACCCCCAGATAGCTCCGGAGTACTTAGCAGGACCCCCTTCTGTGTGTCCTTTCTCTGGCCTTCTCCCTGCACCTCACACCCAGTGATACTTCTATCCGGTATCCTCGGGCCTTGGCGGGCGACGTGTGTTCCATCCCCCTCGGTCCTATGTGGCTACCTTCTTAGTGAGACTGGTGTGGACTTTGGCCTGCAGTACATGAAATGCTGCAGCCTCTTGTTTCTAGTTGAGCCTTGCTGTTTCTCCGCTAGTTGAGGGACCGGTTCCCCTTATCTGGCCTGACCCCTCTACCTCCTGGTAGCAGCGGGCGTACGGGTGGCCTTCTGCACGGCCCGTACCCCTAGGGTCCCTTCGATTCCTGGAGCCTTCCTGCTCCCACTCCTCTCTTCTCTCCTTCAGTCCTGGGCCTCCCAGGCTTGGCCCACCTCCGGAGCAGAGCTCATGCAGAGCCTCTGCTCCTGTCACTTCTCCTCCTCTGACTGGCTTGCTCTTTCTATGATGGCTTCCTATTTATACTCTACCTGTCATGTGCTCCCCTAAGCTGCTTTCTCCACCCACACCCACTACATAGGACCCTCCCGCCAGCTAGGGACCTGGGACTGTGCTCTCCCTTAGGAGCAATCTCGCCCTTCCCCCACTGAGGGTATGTGTTGGATGCAGGTGTTAAGGTCCCGAGGCATACTCCTTCCTTACCTGAGGGTGAGATACCACACCTCTGGGTGAGATGCAGTACCTCTGTGGCGACTGAACCTTCAGGGGCGCCACACACCCTTCTGCACAGTTTTGAAATGGCGACGAAGATGTTTAGTGCTGACGACGATGCCATTATCAGCATGACTATTCCGGTGATTTACGTTAAACAGAATTCAGAGTCAGGTGGTGGGACAAGAGGAGGTGGAGGAAGTAGAGGAGGAGTCGTATGCGGAAGGGATAACATCTCCAAGGTCCAGACGGTCGGCAGCACCAAGGCGGCAGGCATGGGAGGGTGGGGGAGAGGGATTAACCAGGGCGCATGGTAGCAGCCAAACTGTTGAGGAAGGTGCAGGAGCCGAGGAAGAAGTGGAGGACGAACTGGCGATGGGCATGTAAGACTCATCAGATGAGGGAGACCTTGATCACATTTCTGTTGTGCGAGGTTGGGGGGAGAGGGCAGAGGAAGGAAGCATGATTCTTACCTCACTACCAACACAACAAGGACTTGGTCCTCCTGGATGCGCAAGACACATGAGTGCCTTCTTGCTGCACTACCTGCAACATGACCCTCGGATTGTCAGAATTCGAAGTAATCCCGACTACTGGGTTGCCACACTCTTAGATCCCCAGTACAAAAGTAAATTTGCCAAAATAATTCCTGCCATAGAAAGGGATTCACGCATGCAGGAGTATCAGCAGAGGCTGTTGCAGAATCTTACATGTGCTTTTCCACAAAACACCAGTGGTGCACGTAGTGAATCTCACACTTCTAACTTGCCAACCGTGGGACTGTCGAGTCTTCATCACTCAAACCGTAACAGTAACACAGTATCTGCTGGTAACAGTAATTTTGTGGAATCGTTTCACCACTTTTTTGACCATCCTTTGCAAGGCCACAGGAGACAAGAAGTCTGACACATAGTCAACGCCTAGAGAGGATGGTACAGGAGTATCTCCAAGTGAACATTGAAGCCATGACTGTGTCACTGGTCCCTTGCTCATTTTGGGATTCCAATCTGGAAAAATGTCCGGAGCTCGCCACTCACGCCTTGGAGATCTTGTTATGCCCTGCAGCCAGCGTTCTCTCTGAACGTGTGTTCAGCGCTGCTGGTGGTGTGCTGACAGATAAGCGCACGCGGCTGTCCACTGAGAATGTAGACAGACTCACGTTCATAAAGATGAACAAATCATGGATCCGCAAGGACTTTTCTACCCCTGTGTCATCCTGGGGAGACTAAAAGCTTGAGGATTTGGTAAAATCACCTCACCAACCGTTTTAAGCAACTCTGGGGCAATTTATGCCACTTAAGTGGTGTCTGTGCCACAATTTTTGGAAAAAATGGAGACTCTTTTTGAAGTCCCCTTGCTGTGTTTTACGTGACGTTGGCATAGTCAATTCCAGGTGGGTTGTGTCGCCCCCCTCCCCTTTTAACTGTAAGAAACTACATACACTATGGCTTGGGGTAACAAAGATGGTTGAGTCTGAAGAGTTGTTTACTCAGAGGTCTGCTCCAAAGCTTCAGTGTCTGCTAGTCAGCGTAGAATTTTTAACTGCATCTAGCCTAGGCAATACTTTGGGCGTAGTAGCCCAGCTGCGAAGCAAGCTGCACCGCCTGTGTATCTAATAAGAATTTTTAAATGCATCTAGCCTAGGCAGACTGTGGGGACCCCCAACCAAACCCAGACGCTCAGCCTCCCTACCGCCCCCCTTTCCTTCAGAATACAATAATGTAACTCTTACAACTGGATTGGTAAGGACCGGTCACAGCTTTATTAATTCTTTATACTCATTCCATTAGAAAGGCATTTTATTTCTAAAATAATTCAGCTTGTTGCAGCATGCCCTGGGTCTCCACACCGGCAAGTTGGCCAACAAGTGTAACTCTCCAACATGTCCTTTCTATTTCCAGGCCACGGAGGATCCTGCGTACTCGTATGCAGGACTCTGACCCCCATCCATCACTCTTAACACTTGTTCCACTCTGTGCTGGAGTCCTGACAGGAATATGTCCAGTCCGATATCCATTAAGTGAACACCGTCGGGCCGTATGAGGCCTGCTTTATCTCCTTCCAGTTTTCGGTGTTGTATCACTACACCGCCTCTATCTCTTCTAAATTTTGCCATCCGAATATTTATTACCCGCATTGTCCGTTGGATGGCCGTGATGTCTTGCGCACCTTGCCATACCGCTATCGCACAATCTCTGACCATACTATAGTTAGTTTTGTGAAAAATTCTCTGAAGCGCTCAGTGTCTAGTTTCATTATTGCCATTAGTTATTAGTGTTGAGCCACCCCCGTAGTGTTCGAGTTCGGTTCGGTTTGTCGAACACCCGTGTGTTCGCCAAACTGTTCGTCGAACTGTTCGTCGAACACCTTCGAACACCGTTAAAACCAATGGCAGGCAAACAAAAACACATAGAAACACATAGAAAACACCTTCAAAGGTGTCCAAAAGCTGACAAACTGCTCAGAAGACATAACTAACACATGGAAAAGTGACAAGTACATATAGTCATGCGAATATAAAAGAGGTGGAGGAGTAAAAGGAGGGGGAGACACAGATATAGGCATGTCATGCCCTTCTAAAATCCAAAAAGTGAGAAGCCGACACGGCCAGTCCGCTCCTGCCCGTGCCACCTCCGTGTCGCCGGGTTTGTGCCAGAGCCGCGGTGAACCCTGATGGCCAGCCCCCCTCTCCCAATACTGGTGCCTGTCCGCTGGTGGGTCGAGCGAGCCCCCTGTGGTGCAGGCAGCTCTAAGCTTTTTAATTTAAATTGTCTCTCTAATTTGAATGAATACACTTTAAATCCATTTACAAGGATCTATTGGAGGGCAAGTCTCATGCCAGCAGCCGCGTAATTCCAGCTCCAGTAGCGTCCACTAAAGCTGCTGCAGTTAAAAAGCTTTTATAAGGATCGAGCTCGGCTGTCCACCGCAAGGCATCCTACTGCCAGTCCCAGCCCCTATGCCTTGGGGTGCCTCCAGATGCTCTTCACTGAGTATCCCATGGTCCCGAAGCATTTCCTTTGAAAAAATTAAGTGTCTAAACTACAGGTGGTGTAGCTTGCTTAACAGCCGGGATAATCCGCTGACTAGCAGACACTGCTACTAGGCACAAAGTATTTCCTGGGCTAGATGCAGTTAAAAATTTGTAATTAGATATTCTCGTTGGATGCTGAGAAAGCATTCCATAGAGTCTCCTGGCACGCCATATATGATTCTCTTAAAAAGCTTGGGGTAGGGGTCTAGGGGACCCTTTTATAGCCAAAATCACGGCCCTGTATCACAATACGTCACCTAGGCTGAAGATAAATGGAACTGTAGCACCCTGAGGGCTCGGTTGCTACAGAGGTATTGCACCTCACCCAGAGGTGTGATATCTCACTCTCAGGTAAGGATGGAGTGTGGATCAGGACCCGACAGCTGCATGCATTACAAAACATTGCCGTGGGGCAGGGCGACCAATATGCCTCTGAGATGGGCACGACAGTCCCTGTCCCTGGCTGGAGTGGGGGGAGGGAACACTGAGGAAGGGGAACCCTGTAGTGCAGGAGCAGGGAGGAAGCAGTTCCTGGGTGCATTGAGAAGGGAGTATAAAAGGTGGGCACCATCTTAGTTCAGTGCAGAGAAGTCTGAGCAGAAGTGGCAGGGAGCAGGGGCTCTGCATGAGCTCTGCTCCGGAGGCGGGCCTAGTAACAGAGGCCCAGGCCTGGAAGAGGGAGAAGGAAGGAAGAGGAGCGGAGAAGGCTCCAGGAACGAGGAATGAAGGGATCTCAGGGGTGCGGACGGGCGAGTCGCCACCGCACGCCCGAATCCACCTGCGTGGAGGGGTCAGGCCAAAGGGGGAGACCGGTCCCCGAAACTAGTGGAGGCAGGAAACGACCCTCAGCTAGAAACCGGAGGCTGTGACATTTTATGTGGCGCAGCCCCTCGCTACACCCGCTAGGAAGGCACCACATAGGGTCAGGGAAACTGGCGCCAAGTTTACCAAGAGGAGGCCCGAGGCAGCCGGACAGAAGGGTTGGTAAGAAAGGCCAGACAAAGGACACACAAAGGGGGTCCTGTGAAGCGCTCCAAAGTTATCTGGGAGTTGTCTGAGCCCCTCACCTGGTGAGCACAGTACGACGTGGGCAGCCGTTACCTGCAGAAGTGGTCTGGATAATAAGAACTGTGAGTAAAGGCCCTGGACTGCATCACTGACTCCGTGTCGTTACTGCTGCTGCCCTGCACCATCACCCCCATCCTCCGCATACACTGCCCTGAGGCTATACTCCTCCCGTGGGGAGTTATGCTACGCTCTGCTGCACCCACAACACCAGCCTCAGCGGTCTGCCCTGCAGCGGCGGTTCACTCTGACCGCAATCCACGGGAGGCGTAGTCGGACATTTAAACATCAAAACCACATAAATAGTTCCGCCACTGGTTTGACCACCCTGAGCCACGGAACCGGGTCGCCGCCACGAAGACTACAACCACCAGCATCCACCAAAAAGGGTCCGGCTCCGGGTGTCCCAAGGCCCAGGGGGTGCATCAGAACATTTTCATCACCTTTCACAATCACCAATGGGACAAGGCAGGGATGTCCTCTGTCCCCTCTCTTATACATCCTAGTGACGGAGCACCTGCTCTCATCAATTCGCCAAAACCCCAATATTAGGTGGATTGAGGTGGGAGGCACCGAGTACAAGTGCTCTCTATTTGCTGATGATGTCCTAGTATATATCACTCAATCACATATATCCATCCATGCTGTTATGGCTGAAATAGATCACTTTGTTACATGGTCAAATTTTAAAATCAATGCAGCGAAGTCTGAGGCCCTTGATGTCTCCCTCCCCAAATCCATATAGGATTCCATCCAGTCCAACTTTCCCTTTGCCTGGCCGTCACAGGGTATCAAATACTTAGGAATTCCTATTCATAGAGACCTCTCCCATCTATGTTATCTTAATTTTGGGCCCTTTATTGAACAACTCCATAAGGACCACGGTTGGCAAGTTAGAACTGTAAGATTCACTATGTGAACCACTGGTGTTTTGTGGAAAACCACATGTACACTGCGTTCCAAATTATTATGCAAAAAGTGTTTAGGAGTGATAAGGGAAGAATTTGTTTGTTTGTCAGTTAAACTCATTGATGGTGATGTGTGTCAGGGCTCTTTATATCACTGTAAGCAATTGCAGACACCTGTGCTAATTAGTTTGGCAGGTGTGTCCAATGAAAGGCAAGACTACTTAAGAAGGTTGTCTCACATTATTAAGCAGCCTACATTTTCTGCCAAAATGGGAAAGAAAAAGGATGTGTCGGCTGCTGAGAAGTAACAAATTGTGGAGTGTTTAGGTCAAGGCATGACTACAATCAACATTGTGCGATGATCAGGATGAAGTGTCTTGGCAATCAAGAAGTATGTAGCTGATTCACAGTACACACGTGTGCGTGCTGATAAGGGCAAATTGAGGACTCTTTCCTACAGGCAATTACGTCAGGTTGAAAGAGCAGCGGCAAAAAAGCCTTGTCATAGCAGCAGACAAGTTTTTGAAGCTGCTTGTGCCTCCAACGTCCCCCGAACAACAAGATGCAGGGTCCTTCAGAGGTTTGCAGCTGTGCATACGCCATCCTGTCGACCTCCTCTATCCACTTCACACAAGCAGAAACGGCTCCAGTGGGCCAAACATTACATGAAGACTGATTTCAAAACTGTTTTGTTCACGGATGAGTGCCGTGCAGCGCTCGATGGTCCAGATGGATGGAGTGGAGGATGGCTGGTTGATGGACACCCCACGCAAACACGGCTACAGCGCCAACAAGGAGGAGGTGGAGTAATGTTTTGGGCTGGAATCATGGGGAGAGAGATTGTCGGCCCCTTTAGGATCCCTGAAGGCGCTAAAGATGAACTCCATAATGTATGTGGATTTTCTCAAACAGCACTTCCTGCCATGGTTCAAGAAGAAGAACCGTGTATTTCACAGCAAGATCATTTTTCTGCATGATAATGCACCATCTCATGCTGCACATAAAACATCTGCATCTCTGGCTGATATGGGCATAAAAGGGGACAAACTTATGGTGTGACCCCCATGCTCCCCTGACCTGTACCCCATTCAGAACCTTTGGAGCATCATTAAAAGGAGTGTCTATGATGGCGGGAGGCAGTTCACATCTAAGCAACAGCTCTGGGAGGGTATTCTGTCCTCATGCAAAACAATTGAAGCAGAAACCATCCAAAACCTGACAAATTCAATGGACGAGAGAGTTCAGAAGCTCCTTTCGAACAAGGGGTCCTATGTGAAAATGTAACATCACCTAGAATAAAGTTTTGAGTTGAAAACTGTTTGATTTCAGTTTCTAACAACCTGCTAATGCTTATAATTTCAAAAATGACCATTTTTTTGGTCTTTATTAAAATGAAAAGGTTGATCGAAAAGTTTGGGGGATCTAAGAGTGTGGCAACCCAGTAGTCATGATTACTTCGAATTCTGACAATATGAGGGTCATGCTGCAGGTAGTGCAGCAAGAAGGCACTTATGTGTCTTGCGCATCTCGGAGCCCCAAAATTATTTTCCGGGCTAGATGCAGCTAAAAATTATTATTAATTTTAAATCTGGTGAAGCTTTAGTATAGATGGCCTAATAGGATCAGTGCTGCACACTGCTACAAAGCCCAAATTATTTTCCAGTCAAGATACAGATAAACATGATTAGTAATTTTAAATCTGGTGGAGCTTATTATAGATGGCCTAATAGAATCAGTGCTGCACACTGCTACAAAGCCCAAATTAGTTTCCAGCCAAGATACAGATAAACATGATTAGTAATTTGAAAGCTTAAAACGGTTGGTAGGGTGATTTTAACCAATCATCAAGCTTTAACTCTCCCCAGGATGACACAGGGGTAGAAAAGTCATTTCGGATCCATGATTTGTTCATCTTTATGAACGTGAGTCTGTCTACATTATCAGTGGAGAGCCGCGTGCGCTTATCTGTCAGCACACCACCAGCAGCGCTGAACACACGTTCAGACAGAACGCTGGCTGCGGGGCATGACAAGATCTCCAAGGCGTAAGTGGCTAGCTCCGGCCATTTATCCAGATTGGAAGCCCAAAAAGAGCAAGGGTCCAGTGACACAGTCGTGGCTTCAATGTTTACTTGGAGATACTCCTGTACCATCGTCTCTAGGCGTTGACTATGTGTCAGACTTCTTGTCTCCTGTGGCCTTGCAAAGGATGGGCTAAAAAAGTGGTGAAATGATTCCGCAAAATTGATGTTACCAGCAGATACTGTGGTTCTGTTACGGTTTGAGTGCTGAACACTTGACGGTCCCACGGTTGGCAAGTTGGAACTGTGAGATTCACTACGTGCACCACTGGTATTTTGTGGAAAAGCACATGTAAGATTCTGCAACAGTCTCTGCTGATACTCCTGCATGCGTGCATCCCTTTCTATGGCAGGAATAATTTCTGCAAATTTACTTTTGTACCGGGGATCTAACAGTGTGGCAACCCAGTAGTCAGGATTATTTCTAATTCTCACAATTCGAGGGTCATGTTGCAGGTAGTGCAGCAAGAAGGCACTCATGTGTGTTGCGCATGCAGGAGCACCAAGTCCCTGTTGTGTTGGTGGCGAGGTAACAATCATGCTTCCTTCCTCTGTCCTCTCCCCCCAACCTCGCACAACAGAAATGTGATCAAGGTCTCCCTCATCTGATGAGTCTTCCATCAGTTCGTCCTCCACTTCTTCCTGGGCTCCTGCACCTTCCTCACTAGTTTGGCAGCTACCATGCGCCCTGGTAAAACCATCTCCCCCACCCTCACATGCCTGCCGCCTTGGTGCTGCCGACCGTCTGGACCTTGCAGATGTTAGCCCTTCCGCACACAACTCCTCCTCCTCTACTTCCTCCACCTCCTCTTGTGCCACCACCTGACTCCGAATTCTGTTTAACATGTGCTCCAGCATGTAAATCACCGGAATAGTCATGCTGATAATGGCATCGTCAGCACTAAACATCTTCGTCGCCATTTCAAAACTGTGCAGAAGGGTGCATAGGTCCCTGATCTGAGACCACTCCTCCAGCGTGATTTGCCCCACCTCTGAATCTCATTGGCCCAGGCTATACGTCAGAACGTATTGCACCAGGGCTTGTCGGTGCTGCCACAGTCGCTGCAACATGTGCAGAGTTGAATTCCACCAGGTAGGCACATCGCATTTTAGCCGGTGAAGTGGCAGGCCCAACGACTTCTGTAGAGATGTAAGTCGCTGAGCTGCGGGATGCGAACGGCGGAAGTGAGCACACAGCGACCGTGCCCTCTGCAGAAGGCCATCTAGTCTGGGATAGTGGGCTAAAAATTGCTGGACAACCAGGTTCAACACGTGAGCCATACAAGGCACGTGTGTGACATTGCCCCGGCGAAGGGCCGCACCCAGGTTTGCAGCATTGTCGCACACGGCCTTCCCTGGTTTCAGGTCCAGTGGAGACAACCATTCATGAAATTGGTTCTCCAGAGCTGACCACAACTCCTCAGCTGTGTGACTCACATTTCCCAGACATTTCAATGTAAAAACCACCTGATGACGTTGAGCCCTACTGCCAGCATAGTAAGGAGGTGTGCAGGATCCCTTCTGCGCAGTTAGAAAGCTTGTGGCATGACCAGACAGGCTTTGGGTGCAGGTGGAAGACCGAGAGGAGGTTGAGGAGGCAGAAGCAGTGGAGGAACTTTGACATAAAGAGGATTGACGCACAACTCGTGGGGACGGCAAGACTTGGACAGCAGCCCCTTGTCCTGCTGTCACCATAGTTACCCAGTGCCCAGTCAGCGACATGTAACGCCCCTGTCCATGCCTACTCGTCCAAGTGTCTGTGGTGAAATGCACCCTGTCACACACAGAGTTTCTCAAAGAAGCGGTGATGTTGTGTGCGACATGCTGGTGGAGCGCAGGCACACCTTTCTTTGAGAAGTAGTGCCGACTGGGCATCTGGTACTGGGGCACTGCGACGGACATAAGGTCTCGAAAATCCTCTGTGTCCACCAGGCGGAAAGGCAGCATTTCTGTAGCCAAGAGCTTGCAGATGGTGAAATTCAACCTCTTAGCTTTCTCATGGCTAGGAGGAAATGGTCTTTTACTTGTCCACATCTGAGGGACCGAGGGCTGGCTATTGTGCTTAGACGGGGTTGATAAGGGTGTCCCCGGCAAACTGCCGGTCTGTGAGGAAGATGCAGGCGGACATGTTAGGTTGCCTTGATCCAAAGGTGGTGCTATCGATGTCGGACAGCGCTCAACACCAGCTGGTGTTACCACCTCCAAAGAAAATGATGACCTGCCAATCACGCTGGCTGTTGCGGGTAAAGAGGTGGCAGGTCTGCGCCCCCCAAAACAGGTGTGACTGCTGTCCCCCCAGTCACAGAGGATGAAGAGGCCGTGGATGCACAAGATATGGCAGACGGTGGTTGGCCCGGCCGGCTATGCCGCATTGTAGCACACTGAGCTTCCCACTGCAACTTATGCTTCATGTCCATGTGCCGGTTCATGCATGAAGTACTCAAACTATGTATTTTTTGGCCTCTACTTAGCTTTTGCTGACAAATGTTACAGATAACACGAGTTGGGTCATCTTTATCGATCTGAAAAAATGCCCAGGCTATGCAAGGCTTAGCACCCATGCGACCTGAAGAGCCACCACGACTTGTGGTGAGAGGCAGAGTTGTGTTTGAGGATGCAGTTGTTGACGTGCTTCCAGTACTACGTCTCTGTCCAGGAAGGCGCAACCTGACCTCGTCGTCACTAGTATCTTCCTCCACCTCCTCTGCTGACCTCATCTCTTGGCTGACTGTGGGTTGACAGTAAGTGGGATCTCCAACCTCATCATCATCACCCTGTGCGTTATCACACCCGTCGTCCTCAGAGCCAACCTGTTCCTGCCCTGACAAAAAACTAAAGTTGTCGCTCCAATCAGGTATTTGAGTCTTATCATCGTCTTCCTCATTGTCTCCACCAACAGGAGTTACAGTTTGGGAATGAGGGTCTACATTATGGTCAGAACCTTCTGCGTCTGGTCCTGGATCCGACTCATAAAGATTCTGGGCATCAGTGCAGATCATTTCCTCGTCTGGATTCACAGAAGCGCTGGAGTCGACCTCTGATTCCCAGGCTATAGTATGAGTAAACAGCTCTGCAGACTCAACCATCTGTTCTACCTCATACTCAGACGGGCAGCTGGAGATTTGGGAGCTGTGAGGAAGCAAGTGCGATTGGGGTGACACCTTTGAGGACTGGAGTATTTGTGATGTTGAAGTTGATGTGGAGGAGAGCCCACTTAAAGGAGCACTTGATATCCGTTGAAGCACCTGCTGTTTTTGTGCCTCATCTGGAATTTGTAGTGATTGGCGTGGCCGTAAGAAAGGGATCTTATCACATTGTCCGCTAAAAGAAGTAGACATTTTAGTTTGGCTGGAAGATGGTCTTTCTTCTGCAGATGTTACTGTTGCTTTAACACCTACCCCACGGACACAACCTTTTTTCCCCTTCCCAACACGCCTATTCCCCTTTCCACCAGCAGCAGGCCTTTTTCCACTCATTTTGGTGGTTAACTAATTCACAACTCTGGAGTTGTTTGCACAAAAAAACAATGGATGGGAACCGAGCAGAGCTGAGTGGCCAAACTGTGGTATTAGGCCCAAACTATTGGCTGGGTTAGATGCAGAAAAAAATTATATTCAATTTGCAACCTGATGGAGGTCTGTATAGATGGATTAATAGAACAAGTCCCACACACAGCTAGAAGCCCAATATTTTTTCAGAGGTAGATGCAGAAAAAAATATATTCAGTTTGCAACCTGATGGAGGTCAGTATAGATGGACTAATACAACAAGTCCCACACACAGCTAGAAGCCCAATATTTTTTCAGAGGTAGATGCAGAAAAAAAATATATTCAGTTTGCAACCTGATGGAGGTCTGTATAGATGGATTAATAGAACAAGTCCCACACACAGCTAGAAACCCAATATTTTTTCAGAGGTAGATGCAGAAAAAAATATATTCAGTTTGCAACCTGATGGAGGTCTGTATAGATGGATTAATAGAACAAGTCCCACACACAGCTAGAAGCCCAATATTTTTTCAGAGGTAGATGCAGAAAAAAATATATTCAGTTTGCAACCTGATGGAGGTCTGTATAGATCAGAGGTCCCCAACCTTTTTTGCACCAGGGACCGGCTTTAAGCAAGACCAGTTTTCCATGGCCCGGTGGGGGCGGGGCTTTGGTCATATGGGGGTGGGGTTATGGAGGGGTGGAGCTGTATGGGGAGGATGCTGGCGGGACCTCGGTGTACAGCGCTGCTAAGTAGCAGCATTGTACATTGAGCGTCAGTGCATACAGCGCTGCTGCTTAGCAGCGCTACACACTGAACACCGGTACCGGGATCCGCATCACTGAAGCCAGTCTGCTGCCCCAGCACGCCCCACATAACATGTTCTGCCGGGGAGGTGTCAGTGAGGATAGCCTGCCGCCCCACCCCGTCAGGAACACACCATGCTGTGCAGGAGGGCCGCGTCACTAAGACCCGCCCCGTGACGTACAACAGGTACCATGCTGTGCTGTGGAGGGCTGCGTCACTAAGACCCGCCCGACGCCCCACCCCGTCCTGCATAATGTTCTCTGCCGGGAGCTGCGAGCTGTCACGGCTATGGCAGAAAACATTATAAATCCACACAGAGCGAGCTCTGACCAGGCGCAGGGCCGCGGAGCTAGCTGTCAGCGGCGCCGCGGACCGGCTGAAAAACCCCAACGGCCCGGTCCTGGTCCGCGGACCGGCGGTTGGGGACCTCTGGTATAGATGGATTAATAGAACAAGTCCCACACACAGCTAGAAGCCCAATATTTTTTCAGAGGTAGATGTAGAAAAAAATATATTCAGTTTGCAACCTGATGGAGGTCTGTATAGATGGATTAATAGAACAAGTCCCACACACAGCTAGAAGCCCAATATTTTTTCAGAGGTAGATGCAGAAAAAAATATATTCAGTTTGCAACCTGATGGAGGTCAGTATAGATGGACTAATACAACAAGTCCCACACACAGCTAGAAGCCCAATATTTTTTCAGAGGTAGATGCAGAAAAAAAATATATTCAGTTTGCAACCTGATGGAGGTCTGTATAGATGGATTAATAGAACAAGTCCCACACACAGCTAGAAACCCAATATTTTTTCAGAGGTAGATGCAGAAAAAAATATATTCAGTTTGCAACCTGATGGAGGTCTGTATAGATGGATTAATAGAACAAGTCCCACACACAGCTAGAAGCCCAATATTTTTTCAGAGGTAGATGCAGAAAAAAATATATTCAGTTTGCAACCTGATGGAGGTCTGTATAGATCAGAGGTCCCCAACCTCTTTTGCACCAGGGACCGGCTTTAAGCAAGACCAGTTTTCCATGGCCCGGTGGGGGCGGGGCTTTGGTCATATGGGGGTGGGGTTATGGAGGGGTGGAGCTGTATGGGGAGGATGCTGGCGGGACCTCGGTCTACAGCGCTGCTAAGTAGCAGCATTGTACATTGAGCGTCAGTGCATACAGCGCTGCTGCTTAGCAGCGCTACACACTGAACACCGGTACCGGGAGCCGCATCACTGAAGCCAGTCTGCTGCCCCAGCACGCCCCACATAACATGTTCTGCCGGGGAGGTGTCAGTGAGGATAGCCTGCCGCCCCACCCCATCAGGAACACACCATGCTGTGCAGGAGGGCCGCGTCACTAAGACCCGCCCCGTGACGTACAACAGGTACCATGCTGTGCTGTGGAGGGCTGCGTCACTAAGACCCGCCCGACGCCCCACCCCGTCCTGCATAATGTTCTCTGCCGGGAGCTGCGAGCTGTCACGGCTATGGCAGAAAACATTATAAATCCACACAGAGCGAGCTCTGACCAGGCGCAGGGCCGCGGAGCTAGCTGTCAGCGGCGCCGCGGACCGGCTGAAAAACCCCAACGGCCCGGTCCTGGTCCGCGGACCGGCGGTTGGGGACCTCTGGTATAGATGGATTAATAGAACAAGTCCCACACACAGCTAGAAGCCCAATATTTTTTCAGAGGTAGATGTAGAAAAAAATATATTCAGTTTGCAACCTGATGGAGGTCAGTATAGATGGACTAATACAACAAGTCCCACACACAGCTAGAAGCCCAATATTTTTTCAGAGGTAGATGCAGAAAAAAAATATATTCAGTTTGCAACCTGATGGAGGTCTGTATAGATGGATTAATAGAACAAGTCCCACACACAGCTAGAAGCCCAATATTTTTTCAGAGCTAGATGCAGAAAAAAATATATTCAGTTTGCAACCTGATGGAGGTCTGTATAGATGGATTAATAGAACAAGTCCCACACACAGCTAGAAGCCCAATATTTTTTCAGAGGTAGATGCAGAAAAAAATATATTCAGTTTGCAACCTGATGGAGGTCTGTATAGATGGATTAATAGAACAAGTCCCACACACAGCTAGAAGCCCAATATTTTTTCAGAGCTAGATGCAGAAAAAAATATATTCAGTTTGCAACCTGATGGAGGTCTGTATAGATGGATTAATAGAACAAGTCCCACACACAGCTAGAAGCCCAATATTTTTTCAGAGGTAGATGCAGAAAAAAATATATTCAGTTTGCAACCTGATGGAGGTCTGTATAGATGGATTAATAGAACAAGTCCCACACACAGCTAGAAGCCCAATATTTTTTCAGAGGTAGATGCAGAAAAAAATATATTCAGTTTGCAACCTGATGGAGGTCTGTATAGATGGATTAATAGAACAAGTCCCACACACAGCTAGAAGCCCAATATTTTTTCAGAGCTAGATGCAGAAAAAAATATATTCAGTTTGCAACCTGATGGACGTCTGTATAGATGGATTAATAGAACAAGTCCCACACACAGCTAGAAGCCCAATATTTTTTCAGAGGTAGATGCAGAAAAAAATATATTCAGTTTGCAACCTGATGGAGGTCTGTATAGATGGATTAATAGAACAAGTCCCACACACAGCTAGAAGCCCAATATTTTTTCAGAGGTAGATGCAGAAAAAAATATATTCAGTTTGCAACCTGATGGAGGTCAGTATAGATGGACTAATACAACAAGTCCCACACACAGTTAGAAGCCCAATATTTTTTCAGAGGTAGATGCAGAAAAAAAATATATTCAGTTTGCAACCTGATGGAGGTCTGTATAGATGGATTAATAGAACAAGTCTCACACACAGCTAGACGCCCAATATTTTTTCAGAGCTAGATGCAGAAAAAAATATATTCAGTTTGCAACCTGATGGAGGTCTGTATAGATGGATTAATAGAACAAGTCCCACACACAGCTAGAAGCCCAATATTTTTTCAGAGGTAGATGCAGAAAAAAATATATTCAGTTTGCAACCTGATGGAGGGCTGTATAGATGGATTAATAGAACAAGTCCCACACACAGCTAGAAGCCCAATATTTTTTCAGAGCTAGATGCAGAAAAAAATATATTCAGTTTGCAACCTGATGGAGGTCTGTATAGATGGATTAATAGAACAAGTCCCACATACAGCTAGAAGCCCAATATTTTTTCAGAGCTAGATGCAGAAAAAAATTATATTCAATTTGCAACCTGATGGAGGTCAGTATAGATGGACTAATAGATTGATGCTATGCCCAAAAGATTTTACTTCACTAGGTGCAGTAAAAAAATTGGTATTCTATACACAGGTGGTATATCTTGCAACACAGATAGGCTACTCCCCTGACTAACACACTCTGCAATAGGCCAAAAAGGATTAGCTTTGCTAGATTCAGCCAAATGCTGTGAAAAAAACTTGCACAGCACTGGCACAGACCTGCCTGGCAAAAACTGATAGGAACTGATGTAACCTAGTCCTGAAAAGGACTCCAATTACAATTAGTCTTTACTCCCACAATCTATCTATTTAAGAGCACAGACCTGCCTGATAAAAGTCGTAGGAAATGCTGTAACCTAGTCCTTAAAAGGACTGCAATCACAACTATTCCCTACTCCCAAGCTATCTGTAGATTTGTGTGAAAATTGGCTTGAAATTAACAAGGTATAGCGCACACAGCAACAGCGGTGCCGTCTAACACGCAGCTGCAGCAGTCAGAAAATGGTGGCGATGGGGAAAATGGCTTGGTCTTATAGGGCAAGGACATGTGACATACACTGCCAATGACACATGCCCTTGCTTGTGTGAAAAAAAGCACTTCGCTCCGTGTGTGCGCTGCTGATAGGCTGACAGATTGCACCTCCCCACTGCAAATGCGGGAAAGAGAAAAAAAAATGGAGATCTTCATTGTTCCTGCAGAGATCCATCCCCTGCCCCTCCCCCCACCCCGCTGTACACTCAAACTGCGTATTAACATTAATTTTCATCATTACTGAGAAAAAATCCAGTTATGATTTTGGTGCACGAACAGTTATCGAACATAACCTCGAACAGCCAAATTTTTCTCAAATTGTTCGTGTTCGCCGAACGGCTCGAACACCGCCCAAAACAGCTCGAATTTGAGATTGGCGAACAGTTCGAGTAGAACAACGCTCATCTCTATTAGTTATGCGCGCTTGTGATGACCTAGGTCATTTCCCCCGGCCTGTATAACTAAGATGACCGAACCTCTTGCCCCTCTCCCTACCTTGATTACCTCCATTAGTACCTGTGGCCATAGCAGGCCTCTAATACCTCTCCAGTTGAAATATGTGTTATGAAACTGTAATTTCCTCCCGCCTGGGCGGACTTTCGCCCTTTTTTCTGCCCAATATATATACGAGTGGCATATCACCCACACTGTTGGCTTAGCGTCACCTGTAAAAGAAACAAACCACGTTAGGATAACAAGTCTGGTCTTATGTATCTCGCCAAACACGTGGATCGCCATCTCCCTATCCTCTGAACTTCTGTTTCTGACAGTCCTGCTCTTGCTGCTTCGGTGGCCGCGCCTATGCGGAATGAGTGTGTCCCGTAATCTTTGGGGTGCTTCCCTGCCGATGTTATGCATTTATTAAATATAGCTTGGAACTGGTATCTTGATAATGGCGTTCCATCAATGTGTGATAGGAAGAAATTACTTTGTGATCTGATGGTTATATATGTTTTTACTATTGCTACCCGACTCAGTGTACCGTTTGTGGGTTGTAGAAGTACCCAAGTGCCCCTGCCCGCTGGAACCGTTTTCGATTGGCATATGCGTAGACGTATTGCATTATTGGCTATGACTACGTCCTGGTGTAATAAGCCTTCACTGGTGGTAATTTTGGATTGAGGGACTAATTTGCTTATGCATAGCGCCCCGAAGAAGGCGATCGCAAATGCAGTAGACAGTAGTGTTGCTTCAAATTGTGAGTTTCATGTTAATGGTGTTAGGGATATGATGTGAGAAATCAGTTTTAGTGACACGGGACGGGACGTCTACACTCCTGACTTGGCTGACCCCTTTTCCACCCTTTTATGGATTGTCTGATGATGAATCTCTTTGTCACATCTCCCCAATTCAGTAGTTGGAAGTGAAATGCTACTCCGGTCAGACACCGCTGCGCTGATGCCCCTGATATGCCCCTCATCATTAGCTGGTGGAGGATTTTCTATGGTGACTTGTAATCTGGCTTGTTCACATTGGTCAACCCATCTGCCTGCTACTAGTCGTGTCCACTCTTCCCATGCCTTACGGTATGCTTGCCACGTCGACGGGGCAACTGACACTCTGATTAATGGTATCAACTATTCGCCACTAGATCCCATAGGGAGGGTGGCCAACTGTTGCCCGATGGGTGGGCGTTGGGGAGGAGCTCTGTGAAAATCTGCCAATTGAATTGTGATAAAGCGTTAGCAGCAGCTTTAGACCCCTCAGCATCATGGCTAGCGCGGACCCATACATTGTGTTTTAGGCACAGGAATGCTAGCCGGCGTAGTAGGCCTAGCACTGGGAGAGACGATGATGCCATCTTATTAATGCAGTGCGCTAGGCTGGTGTTTTTTGTTATGAAGCGTATAGTTTTGTTAGCCAGGCGCGAGTCCCATATTTCTATTGCTACCACTATTGGGAAGAAAAATTATTTTCTGGGCTAGATGCAGCTAAAAATTATTATTAATTTCAAAGCTGGTGGAGCTTGGTATAGATGGCCTAATACAATGAGTACCACACACTGCTACTATGCCCAAAATTATTTTCCAGGCAAGATGCAGCTAAAAATTATTAGTAATTGGAAAGCTGGTGGAGCTTGGTATAGATGGCCTAATACAATGAGTACCACACACTACTACTATGCCCAAAATTATTTTCCAGGCAAGATGCAGCTAAAAATTATTATTAATTTCAAAGCTGGTGGAGCTTGGTATAGATGGCCTAATACAATGAGTACCACACACTGCTACTATGCCCAAAATTATTTTCCAGGCAAGATGCAGCTAAAAATTATTAGTAATTTCAAAGCTGGTGGAGCTTAGTATAGATGGCCTAATAGAATGAGAACCACACACTGCTAATATGCCCAAAATTATTTTACAGGCAAGATGCAGCTAAAAATTATTATTAATTTCAAAGCTGGTGGAGCTTGGTATAGATGGCCTAATACAATGAGTACCACACACTGCTACTAAGCCCAAAATTATTTTCCGGGCTAGATGCAGCTAAAAATTATTATTAATTTCAAAGCTGGTGGAGCTTGGTATAGATGGCCTAATACAATGAGTACCACACACTGCTACTATGCCCAAAATTATCAGCAAAAAATTATTAGTAATTTGAAAGCTGGTGGAGCTTAGTATAGATGGCCTAATACAATGAGTACCACACACTGCTAATATGCCCAAAATTATTTGACAGGAAAGATGCAGCTAAAAATTATTATTAATTTCAAAGCTGGTGGAGCTTGGTATAGATGGCCTAATACAATGAGTACCACACACTGCTACTAAGCCCAAAATTATTTTCCGGGCTAGATGCAGCTAAAAATTATTAATTTCAATGCTGGTGGAGCTTGGTATAGATGGCCTAATAGATTGAGTACCACACACTGCTACAGGCCCAAAAGGTTTTACTTGGCTAGGTGCAGTAAAAAATTTGTATTACATACACAGGTGGTGTAGCTTGCAACACAGATAGGCTACTCCGCTGACTAACACACACTGCAAGAGGCCCAAAAGGATTTGCATAGCTAGATTTAGCCAAATGCTGTGAAAAACACTTGCACAGCACTAAAACAGACCTGCCTGGCAAAAAGTGATAGGAACTGATGTAACCTAGCCCTCAAAAGGGCTGGAATTACAACTGGTCACTACTCCCAACCTATCTGTCGATTTAAGAGCACAGACCTGCCTGCTAAAAGTGCTAGGAACTGCTTTAACCTAGCCCTCAAAAGGGCTGCAATTACAAACTAGTCCCTACTCCCTAAACCTTTCTGTCTATTTAAGAGAAAATTCGCTTGCAATTCAGTTACACAATACAGCGCTAACAGCAGCAACAGTGCCGTCTAACACTCAGCTGCAGCAGTGAGAAAATGGTGGCGACGGGGAAAATGGCTGGGTCTTATAGGGCAAGGACATGTGACATACACTGCCAATGACATGCCCTTGCTTGTGTGAAAAAAAGCACTTCGCTCCGTGTGTGCGCTGCTGATAGGCTGACAGATTGCACCTCCCCACTGTAAATGCGGGAAAGAGAAAAAAAAATGGAGATCTTCATTATTTCTGCAGAGATCCATCCCATGCCCCTCCCCCCGCCCCGCTGTACAGTCAAACTGTGTATTAACTTTGATTATCAGCATTACTGAGAAAAAATCCAGTTACGATTTGGGTGCACGAACAGTTATCGAACATAACCTCGAACAGCCGAATTTTTTTCAAATCGTTCGGGTTCGTCGAACGACTCGAACACCGCCCAAAACAGCTCGAATTTGAGAATAGCGAACAGTTTGATTCGAACACCGCTCATCTCTTGTTATCACTAATTCATTGGTTTAAATCAGCATGTAAATCAGATTTATAGTAGCTACTAAAGCATAGTAGCTATATTCAATTTCCAAGTGGAACTATAGTGGTTCCAAAAGTGAAAAAAAAAAACAACCTACCAAACCGCCACTATTCCAATACACCGCAGCTTCTGTCCTTGTCAGTCTCCTTTTCTGGGAGGGGGTGAATATCACCTAAACTCTGCAGCTGATCAGCAGCCACTGATTGGCTGCAGTATTGACATTCCATCTGAGCTGTAAGAGAGTGTGAAAGAGCTACATTAGGATACTGTTTATTGGCTCGGATGAAACATATCAGCTATCAGTGACTACTGGGGAGTCCAGTGAGGGACACAGGCCGAGGGACTGAGGGGGTCTGGTATGTGATTATGTGTTCTTTTTTATTATTATAGGATCACCATTGGCTCATTTGTAAAATAAAATATAGTAATGGAAATTCCCTTTAAGGACCTCTTCAAGGTGCCTATAATGTGAAGAGGTTGGGCATTGTCTAAACATATTGTGTGTTATGACTCTTCTAAAGCTATCAAGAGACATACTAAATAGTGAGTTCCTTTAAGACGCTATCCAGTATAAATAATGAAACTAAATGTGCTTAAACTAATACATTTTACCGGGAGAGGAAATTCTGTGGCAATGTAGCAAGCGTGCTCTATGTGACCGGCAATTTGCGCATGCCCGGGATGTCAGGGAGCACAGTGCACATCACAGGGCCCTGTGACGTGCAGGGGAGGGAGGGAAATATGGTAACTAACCATATAGGAGGGGATTTCGGGGAATAATAAACAGATAGGCGGGGATTTCTTGGCATCCGGGGGACACCAAGCCTGTGCAAAATGGAGTGGATAAAAACACTTTTCTCTGCAATCAAGTCTATACTATGGGCCATACAGGTATGTATGGATTTACTTTCCTATACCTTGTATGCCCAGAGTAGAGGTCTGATATCTCCAAAGTGGTGACAGATTCCCTTTAAGGTGAGTGTCCATTCTTATACATTATTCAGATATTTATTTTATCTAAATATTTGAAAAATTATTTGATGATTAATATGACAAAATATATCTTTATATGGGTTGGAATTCGTTCAATAAGTCATGGCCCAAAATTCCCTGTTTCCTGTAACAAATAAATAATAATTTGGCTGCCTGTACCAACCAGTAGAGAGAAATCCCTAAGCATGGTTTCAAACAGTGAGTATTGAGTCCAATGTGAATCCATCTCCAGTAAACCTTCCATCCTTCCTTAGCTGCAAACCGTGTGAGGAGAAGCAGGGAAATTGCTGCTCTGTATTAGAAAAAAAAGTACAATATAGCTATAAAGTGTAAGGTAGCGCTAATGATCATGTTGAGGGGCACTCACTTCACCGGGTCAATTAAAGCACACATGCAACATTTTCCGGTAATATGAAGTCCAGCAGTTTATTACACATCATAAACTGCTTATAACATAGTCCATCTCAGTGGCTCGCAGGAATGTTACACATGTAATATCCTAGAGCCTTTCCAGTGGCAGCTATGCCCGCTTGGTTTCAGATACAGACTTCAGCAAGGTAACAACATCAATGTCCATATAACGCACCGCTTTTACCTTTGCCGGGTCTTAGCTGCTTCTATCAGCTCTGTTCTGCCAAAGCTGTGGTTTAAGGCTACCGAGATGTGGTATCCAGGCCACATGCCTTCCAGGCTAATGGTGTCCCAGACACAGGGACCAGGTCTCTTGCCTCTCCAAGGCTAATGGTGTCCCAGACACAGGGATCACCCAGGGCTAATGGTGTCCCAGACACAAGGACCAGGTCTCTTGCCCCCCCCTGTTTCAAAACTACCAGGATTTATCCTTCTGTGCGCACAGGACCTGTGATGATGTCACAGTCATGTGATCAGTCACCTGAAGGGGAGGTATGTGGTCAGCCAGAACACACCCTCTGGACATTTTAGTAATGCAGCAAGCCGCTGCATTACAAAAGATGTAGATATATATGTTACAAGACCTCTTAACAGAGGATTTTGGATATTTGTATATATATTATAAAGACATTTTGACTAAATACTTGAACCCTACATAAAGCACCACTCCAGCATTATTTTTTGTTTCAGCACTGGAGTGGTTCCATTAATATAAGTTTCCTGCCCATGTACTCACCAGCCTCCGTCTTCAGCTCTTCCTGGCACCGCGCCAGTCCTGCACCGCCATCTTGTGACCGCAACTCCTGACTGACTGGAAGTCTGAAGTAACAACCACAAGCTCTCAAGCTCAGTCTGAGAGTCTCGTTTTGGCCTTGTTCTGGCTCTCATAGACTTTCAATGAGCTGTGACAAACACTGGAGTGAGCCGGCAGGTAACGAACTGCAGAAGACGACCGAAGCGGCACCTATAACAGAAGAAGCGGTAAAATAAAAAAAACGCTGGAGTGGAGCTTTAACCCAAGTTCATTACAGTGAGCAGAATTACATAGCTAAATATTATGACCAAGCGCCCTAAGGCCAGTCACACACACTAGATAGCTGTCGGCCAAATGGTGCTTCCACTGATCCTTTACAGTAGACACTCCTATACAGAGGAGCGCGTATTCTACTGAGCGCTCCTGTGTTCGCTATGAGAAAGCCAACAAATGACACATCGGATAGCGGTTTATCTCAGGGAGAACAATGCCATTGAAAGTTCAAAATCAGACATTCACGATCAACATCTCTCCCTACCATCAGTCGGCCGGCACCACCAGGCACATTAGACCGCCAGCTGAACCTGTCAATATCCTTAGGTTCAGCCAACTTACATTTTGCACCATTTGCCTGAGGTTTGAAGAACTTTTTCAGTGTTCATAGAATTAATTAATTTTCTGTCAGGAAAATCAGGGGATGAGCTTTCACCTTTAAACACCATGTTGCATTTGGAATTAATTTTAGGATTTATAACTTTATTGAAGTTAATGTACAATATCTCTGATGGGCTTCTAGTAGCCACCACTACAATGATCACAGAGGCTTATTCAATACAGTTTTATAATTGAATTTAAAGGGAATCTGGCAGCAGGTTTTTGCTATTTATTCTGAGAGCTGAATGATGTAGGGTATGAGACCCTGATTCCAGCGGTGTCACTAGGCTAAGTGCTGTCATTTCAATACAAACAGTGTGTTATCAGCAGGGGATTATCACTACTGGACTGGATATGGTGTGCAAGCCAGTCAGACTAATCTGTATAACCTCGTGCCCACCAATGATTCACAACTTGCTGACAATGTACAGTGTACACAAGAAGCTGCCAATCCGGGATGTTGGTGGGGTTATGCACAGCTCAGTATTCTGAGCACTGCTACATCTGCAGCATAGAAAACATGGATTCTATTAAAACTGTACCAAGCAGTAAAGTAACATGGCTGGAATCAGGGTCTCTGCCCATAGATCACGCTGCTCACAGATTCCATAGCAAAAACTCTACTGATAGATTCCCTTAATTGTAGTTAGCTCCTGAGCTCCCCTAGTGGTGACAGCAGCATCATGAAGCCATACTTTTATACTTAGACTTTGTTGCCTCAGCAGAGAATTCGGAGCTCCTTGTCAGAAAATTGAGCTTTAACCCCAATAAAGAGGTATTATGAAATTAATTATTGTAGATATTTAGATTAACAAAACAAACAGTGTTCAAGGGTGAACATTTACTTTAAATTAGAATTTATTATTAAAAATGAAATCCTTAAGGAACCATTGGGTCACTGAACCTGCTGCAGCCAACACTCAGCATTTGGCTGATAAATCTAATTTTTCTAAACTAATTGTTCATCAGCAGCAGCAGCATCTGTTAGCGCAGGCCTCTGTACATGCAGCCAACTATCACATACAAAGTTGCTTAACAAATAAGCTATAAAATTATCAAAAGCGAATACTTTAATTTCCAGGTATTAAATAGGCCAGGCAATGACATAATAACATGCAGCCATATGTTAATAATTTTCTTGTGGGACCTTGAAAGCGACACAATGAAATGTTTTCTTTGACATATTGTATTACATCTTTAATCAGATGATATTAAAAGAGTCTTTGATTAAATGCTTATTATCTAATAACATCATTATACAATATATCTACTCCAAGAATGTTGATAAAATATAATTTTAATCTGTTCTTTGTAGACGGGATAGGTCAATAATATGGATCCTATAAGCTATATACTTTTACAATAGTATGAAGTACTAATGCTAACACAAAAATTACATTTTTATTGGTTTAATGTAAATAGTCTCTGCTTTTAAAAAAAAAGTGACCTCATTTGCTAGTAACGACCAATAGGTGTCACCTTTCTTTTTAACTTGTTGTCCACTGCCTGTTGTTAAGTGTAATCCGTACCTAGCAGCACAGACACAGTGATAGATTACAGGAAGTGGAGGCTGGTCTTTGTTTCTCTGCTCATGCTCTCCTGTCTGTCAAACTGCATATAAGAGTGAGGCTTTCAGTTTGAGACAAGCAATTAAATAATGGCAGGAGAAATGTATTCTGGGAAGGAAGCTCCAGCACCTACAGTGCCAGAAGAATGCTGATGAAATGGAATCACACTTTAAAAAAAGTTGATAGCAAGTTCTAGATCATCAAAATTGGGGCAGTTTCTGGACATTTTTGTATGTGCACCAAAAACAGTTTGAACATGTTGTAAGGGATGAGGGTAGTAAGACTGTGCATTTAGATTTTGTGTGAAAGGTCAGTTATTTTTTAATTTATTCTGTAAAAGTGACGCGCCCCCTGGGCCAGTGTTGTTGGGGATACCCGGAGCCGGATCAGATGGGGGTTGTAGTCTCCGAGTGGCTGTGACCCGGTCCGTGCCCAGGGTGTCAAGCTCAGTGTGTGGCAGTCCTTACTGATGTTACTAAAGTTCTTTATGTCGACTACGCCACCCGTTGAATTGCGGTCACTTCGGCCGCCGCTGCAGCAGGGTCCACTGAGGCTGATGGTGTTTGTGCAGCTTAGGTAGTATAACCCCCAACGGGAGGGGTATAGCCTCAGGGGGTCAGGTGCAGAGGATGGTGGTTGTGGAAGTGCAGGGAAGATGGTAATGAGAGTCAGAGTCGGGTTGTGCAGTTCAGGGTTCTTTACTTACTGCTGTTCTTGTACTGGTCACTCCGGCCTTGAGTGACCACCCGAGCCGTGCTGCGTCCACCAGGTCCTGGACTCGGCCAACCCCCAAGTAGTTCTGGAGCGTGGTTCTGAGCTCCCTTTCTGTCCTGTCCTCGTCTCTGGCCTTCCCCACCAGGGATCCACCTATGTCCGGCTCCCTCGAGCCTCTTGTTGGCGAACCCTTGCCTCTGGGTTCCCTGACCCTATGCGTGGTCTGCCTTCCGGGTGGATTTGGTGGGTGGCCGTGGCAGATGCTGCCCACGGCCTCCGGTCTCTGGCTGAGGTATGCTGTAGCCCCCACCAGTTTGGGATCCGGTACCCTGTTGCCAACTCTTCACCCTGTGGTTGTATTTGGGCTCTCAGAGTTCCTTCTTTCTCCCCCTCTGGGTCTTTCGTTCTCTCCTCTCTCACTCTGGGCCTGGGGCTGCTCTGCTCCTCTGCTTTCTTCCACTGCTCTGCAAAGTCTTCACTACAACAGGCTGACTTCTCACAGACTGACTGACTGACTGACCCTGATCTTAGATGGTGCCCACCTTAAATACTCCCTCTATGTGTGAGCTCAGGTGACCAGCACTCAATGAGCTCCTAGCACTACCCAGACTGCTCCCCCTATCTGCCCCTACACTACTGGGATGTACCACCCCCCTCCCACTCCAGCCAAGGACAGACTCGGTCGTACCTGCACATTTCTAAGTGGGAGTACCGTTGGTCTGCCCTCCGGAAATGGGATGTGTGTAGTGCATGCAGCCTTCTGAGCTCAGCTCCACACTCCATCCTTACCCGGGAGTGGAATATCACACCTCTGGGTTGAGGTGCAATACCCCTGTAGCAGCCGAATCCTCAGGGTGCTACATTCCCCCCTGGTAAATCACAGCACGTCCTCGGGCTGTAAGATATAAACAACATCCAAAACATACAATTTTTTTTTTCATAAACATATAAAACATATAAAACATCATATATATCAGCATAAACTTTTCATATAAACTTTTCATAAAAACATTCTTGTCTTCTGGTTCCTCCGGTCACGGTGCAACTTGTGACCGGGTAAAGTGCGACTGTCTCTTGAAGAAACACGGTTTCCCATAAAACCAGTAGGGGGTGCTTTAGGAAGCGCAACTATATACAAGGGGATATGGCCGCTCTCAGTCCTCGGCCAGGTATTAGGGAGGATTGACCGTTCTCAGTCCTCAGTCAGTGGGAATAGGGACACACGGGTTAACAGTTCAGTTCTCTGGTCCCAACGGGGACTATATTAGCAGCAACGGTTCACTGTGCCCCGACGGGCAACTATATACAGTCTCTATACTACCGTACTCAACGACGGCGTCCTCCTGCTCTTTCTTTGTGATTGGTTCCAGGTTCTGGTTCAGACCCGTCCGGGTCCTCTTGCTCCTCCTCACACCGCAGCTCCTCCTCCGTCAGGCGATGCACATGGAGGGCGTAGGGTCCTTTGGCACACTTGTGCCGGGTGAAGGTGACCTCGTCCCCTAAATACAGGTCACGACCTCTGTGTCCCTCCGGTAGGTGGGACTCAACGTCTCTCCTGGTCACGAAGACGTCGCCTGGGGTGCGGTGATCCCTGATGAAACCCCACCCATGCTGCAGATTGAACTTTATCACAGTCCCGATGGTACGGGGACCATGCGCTGCACGGGGGTTTCTCCTGGTCCGGCTCTTCTGCTCCGCGCTCCTTATTTGGGCTTGCTGTTCCCGGACCCGCCTCTCTCTCCGCTCCCTCTCAAAGACCTCGAGCTGCTGGCGGCAGCACTCTGCACGCTCCGCTGCGGCTGCCCGAGTCTCCTGAGTGAACCCCATGAGGTCTTCTCCGGTGGGATCCCACTCAAACTGGGTCTCTTCTAGCGGGGGCGAGATCCTCTTTATGGGCTTTGGAGCCGGGATCAGGGGTTCGCACATGGCCCTTGCTTTTTGCAGCTCCAGCTGGATGTATTCCTGGGGCCATACGAAGGGCTGCCCATCCGGGCACGTATGCTGGGCGAACAGGTCCTCACCCAGGTGCGGTACTTTAGGTGTTATGGGCGCCGTGGTGGTAGTGGCGCCCGGGTTAACCAGGCCTTGCGACCAGGCCTGGGGCACCTTGAAAGTAAAGGGCACCGTAAGAACGGCGGCGCCCTGTGTTACTTGGCCCTGCGACCAGGCCGGGGGCTCCGCGGAGGTAGGGGGCGCTGTTGGTATTGCGTCGCCCGGGGGTACTAGACCTTGCGACCAGGCCGGTGGTATTTCGTGCTTGGCCACGCTCGGGGTCGAGGCGTGTGACGTCACAGGGGTCGCGGCTTCCGGTTGAGGCCTAGTCTGCGGCGGTGACGTTGCAGCGACGGGCACGGCAGGGGGTACTTCGGGCTCTGCGACGGGGAGCTGGGGCAGGCACGCGGTTTCCCGGCTCGGGGTAGTGACGTCCCCTTTACCTGCCTCCATTCGTTCGGCTCCCTTCTCGGCGCCGTCTCCGGCCTTCAGTCCTCCTGCGCCATCCTCAGAGGCGGTCTGTCTCCTCGTCTCGGGTGGCGTGCTCCGTTGACGGGTTCTTGTCTGCTGGGCCATCTCACGGCTCCATTCTGCTAACGTCTCTCGCTGCACCCGGGCCAACCTCTGTGCGAGGCCCTCCAGCGCGGTCTGTGCACACTCCCGGTCTCGGGGGAGCTGTGTTAGGATCTCCAGCAGGCCTTCTGGAGTGGCGACCTGCAACAGGCTCCTGACCACTGGGTCGGTGCTGCCTGGAGTGGCGGCCCGCATCAGGCTCCTGACCACTGGGTCGGTGCTGCCTGGCTCTCCCTCCATCTCCGGGTGTGCTTTCTCTGGACTCTCTTCCAGACGTCTTGTCTCCGGGTGCGCTCTCTCCAGACTCCTCCAGGCGACACCCATCTTTGTTCTCTTCTTCTGTCTCCGCCCACATCGAGGGTCGTCCCGGGGCAACTTCAGTTCCAGGGGCAGTTCTCTTACGCTGATGGACACTTCCAGCATCACAGTCTCTGTTGGTGGGGGCGGTTTCCGCTTTTGGCGCCATTCTTCGACCTGGCCCACGATGGGAGGTGGCCTCTTGCCACCCTCTGGCACGCCCATAATGGCGTCCGCTCCCCCAAGGCGGGAAATCCTTGGAAATGGCGGGAATCGTCTCCCAGTGGCGGGAAACTCCATGGATGGCGGGAAAAAGCTGCAAATGGCGGACAACCGGCGGGAAACGACCTGTGATGGGGCCCGATGGCGGGGACCCTCCGGAACCGGCAGGAGACTTCTTTTTAAGGTAACGATGTACTTTTCTTCAGGCACGCAGTACCCGGTTGTTGCGGGCACGTAATCCTGCCGACTACGCCAAAGTTGACGCGCCCCCTGGGCCAGTGTTGTTGGGGATACCCGGAGCCGGATCAGATGGGGGTTGTAGTCTCCGAGTGGCTGTGACCCGGTCCGTGCCCAGGGTGTCAAGCTCAGTGTGTGGCAGTCCTTACTGATGTTACTAAAGTTCTTTATGTCGACTACGCCACCCGTTGAATTGCGGTCACTTCGGCCGCCGCTGCAGCAGGGTCCACTGAGGCTGATGGTGTTTGTGCAGCTTAGGTAGTATAACCCCCAACGGGAGGGGTATAGCCTCAGGGGGTCAGGTGCAGAGGATGGTGGTTGTGGAAGTGCAGGGAAGATGGTAATGAGAGTCAGAGTCGGGTTGTGCAGTTCAGGGTTCTTTACTTACTGCTGTTCTTGTACTGGTCACTCCGGCCTTGAGTGACCACCCGAGCCGTGCTGCGTCCACCAGGTCCTGGACTCGGCCAACCCCCAAGTAGTTCTGGAGCGTGGTTCTGAGCTCCCTTTCTGTCCTGTCCTCGTCTCTGGCCTTCCCCACCAGGGATCCACCTATGTCCGGCTCCCTCGGGCCTCTTGTTGGCGAACCCTTGCCTCTGGGTTCCCTGACCCTATGCGTGGTCTGCCTTCCGGGTGGATTTGGTGGGTGGCCGTGGCAGATGCTGCCCCACGGCCTCCGGTCTCTGGCTGAGGTATGCTGTAGCCCCCACCAGTTTGGGATCCGGTACCCTGTTGCCAACTCTTCACCCTGTGGTTGTATTTGGGCTCTCAGAGTTCCTTCTTTCTCCCCCTCTGGGTCTTTCGTTCTCTCCTCTCTCACTCTGGGCCTGGGGCTGCTCTGCTCCTCTGCTTTCTTCCACTGCTCTGCAAAGTCTTCACTACAACAGGCTGACTTCTCACAGACTGACTGACTGACTGACCCTGATCTTAGATGGTGCCCACCTTAAATACTCCCTCTATGTGTGAGCTCAGGTGACCAGCACCCAATGAGCTCCTAGCACTACCCAGACTGCTCCCCCTATCTGCCCCTACACTACTGGGATGTACCACCCCCCTCCCACTCCAGCCAAGGACAGACTCGGTCGTACCTGCACATTTCTAAGTGGGAGTACCGTTGGTCTGCCCTCCGGAAATGGGATGTGTGTAGTGCATGCAGCCTTCTGAGCTCAGCTCCACACTCCATCCTTACCCGGGAGTGGAATATCACACCTCTGGGTTGAGGTGCAATACCCCTGTAGCAGCCGAATCCTCAGGGTGCTACAAAAGCATATAACATCACTGAGCTTGTCATAACATTTTTTGCTGCTTTATTTGAATGTTCTAACTCATAATACAATGCAATAGAAAAAGCATAGAAAAATAACCTATATCCCACAAGGGAGAGCTCAAAATCTACGACTCATCAATAGAGTATTAAAGACAAGCAAAATTTATGAGAAGTCTAAAACGTAGCTTTTACTTAGAATTTAAAAAATGGTCATACACATAGACAGACAAAATAGCCCTGGTTAGGTAGTGTTCCCAAGTAAATCCCCAACAGAAAATTTTAGAATTATTGTGTAGAATCAAGCATACTAAGTGGAAATTTCTCAACATCTGATGAAGGTATAATGCTACATTATGCAGTGTTGGGTGGGGGTAGAGGAGGAAAGAAGGACCCTTAACCCCTTAAGCCCCGGAGCATTTTTCGTTTTTGCATTTTCGTTTTTGCTCCCCTTGTTTCCAGAGCCATAGCGTTTTTATTTTTTGGTCAATATGGCCATGTGAGGGCTTATTTTTTGCGGGACGAGTTGTACTTTTCAACGCCATTACTAGTTTTATCATATCCTGTACGGGAAAACGGGAAAAAAATTCCAAGTGCGGTAAAATTGCAAAAAAAGTGCAATACCACAGATGTTTTTTATTTATTTTTTTTACCATGTTCACTGAATGCTAAAACTGACCTGCCCTTCTTATTCTACAGGTCATTACGAGTTCACAGACACCAAACATGTATAGGTTCTTTTATATTTAAGTGGTGAAAAAAAATTCCAAAATTTGGTAAAAAAATAAATAAAAAAAAAGCGCCATTTTCTAAGACCCGTAGCGTCTCCATTTTTCGTGATCTGGGGCTGGTTGATGGCTTATTTTTTGCGTGCCAGGCTGACGTTTTTATTGATAGCACTTGGGGTAGATCCGATGTTTTGATCGCCCGTTATTGCATTTTATTGCAATTTTGCGGCGACCAAAAAACGTAATTCTGGCGTTTAGAATTTTTTTCTCGCTACGCCGTTTACCGATCGGAATAATTCTTTTTTTATTTTGATAGATCAGGCGATTCTGAACGCGGCGATACCAAATATGTGTATGTGGGTTTTTTTTTTATATATTTTATTTTGAATGGGGCGAAAGGGGGGTGATTTAAACTTTTATATTTTTTTATTTTTTTTTATATTTTTAAAAACTTTTTTTTTTTACTTTTTGCATGCTTCTATAGTCTCCATAGGAGACTAGAAGCAGCAGTTGTCCGATCGCCTCTGCTACATACAGGGGACGAGCAGGTCCCCTGCATGCAGCAGAAATGGTCCTGTGCTATGAGCGCCGACCACTAGGTGGCGCTCATAGCGACAAGATCATGACAACCACAGGCGTCTGCTGCAGACCCTGGGTTGTCATGCACGCCCATCGGCGACCCGCGATCACGTGACGGGGTCGCCGGTGGGCGGGGCTTATGACGCGCTACCCGGAAGCGCGCGTTAAATGCTGCTGTCGGAGATTGACAGCAGCATTTAACTGGTTAACAGCCGCGGGTGGATCGCGATTCCACCCGCGGCTGTTGCGGGCACATGTCAGCTGTAAGAATCAGCTGACATGTGCTCGGTTCAGTGAGGGCTCAGCGCCGGAGCCCTCACTGAACCGGCGGTACGCAAAAGTGGGTACTAATACGTCCCCGGTAAGTAAGGGGTTAAGAAGCATCATGTAGGTACTATGTTTTAACTAAAAGCATCTTATAAAATATTATAGATGTCCTATGTTTACTATCCCTGCCTAACCATAGGGATTGGCAACCTATGGTGTATGAAACTGGTGCCTCCACTACATGTCGACTATTCCATATTTACCATAGGTAAAGTTAGTCTACAGATGGAGAAAAAAATCCATAGTAATTTTTTCCCTATGGTGCAATAATGTTAAGTCGAAAAATCCACTTTGCCTCCTGTTGTAAAATCAATCTGTCCCAGTCCACTCCCCTATATTTTTGTTCTTTTTTATCAGCTCCAATGAAGTTAAGTACTGTTGGTCCACTTGTGTGAACTAGGTTGACATGTTCTGCCAGGATGATATCCCTCTTGTTTGTGATCTCTCCAATGTGATCCCTTATTCTCCATCTAAATCTACTCCACATGTGCAGGTTTCTTTGTAAATATCCCCTTAGGTTTTTCAGTTAATAAAGCTCTTAATATAATCTGTGTGGCTAAGTGCCCATGATGCAGAAATGCTGCGGATTTTTCCTGAGCGTTTCTGCATCTCCCTGGCAGAAAAAACGCATGTGGATTTTACATGCGTTTTCCCTGCCTGGGACAAGCGTAAGTGAAGCGTTTTGCACATGCAATTTCGCATACGGGTTGTCAAGCGCTTTCCAAGCGATTTTAGCATCACTTGGAAAATGCTTAACAACTTGGTCACACTATATAAATCTATGCAACTGTGGTGCCCCTGAGGGTTCAGTCGCCACAGAGGTACTGCACCTCACCCAGAGGTGTGGTGTCTCCCTTCACTCAGATAAGGAGGGAGTGCTGCACGGAACCCCACAACACCTGCATCCAACACTACACTACTCCAAGCTGGCAGGAGGGGCAAGACGCAATGTATGTTTCTGCTGAGCCCTGACCCTGGCTGGAGTGGGGGGAACCCAAAGGTAGGGGGAACCAGTAGTGGGTGTGGGTGGAGGAAGTAGTTAGAGGGAGCACTTTAGTAGGAGTATATATAGGGAAGCCATCTTAGGGTGGCAGTTCAGAGTTGAGTAGTAGTATGAGTTCTAGGGAGCTGTTCAGAGGAACAGCTCGGGACTGTTTAGAAAAACAGTCCGGGAGCAGAGTCTCATTAGGAGATCTGCTCCACAGTTAGGGCCCAGTGTCAGAGGCCCAGGAGGGGAGCAGGGAGTAGGCTCCGTTCTACAGAAAGGATCCCAAGGGGTACGGCGCATGCAGGACGGCACCCGTACACCCCGCTTCTGTCAGAAGACAGAGGGATCGCTGCGGCATTCTAATCCCCAGGAGGGTCAAGTGGGTCCCGAATCCGACGTACAGGAAGGACTTCAGAGCACCCGAGTGGGATTGAGAGTGGGCAGCACAGAGCAGGAGGGAGAAAGACCGGAGTGAAAGCGGTCAAAATAGGAACACGAGAAAGTGGGGTTCCGCCAGGTATTCTCAAGTTGCCTGAGGAAGGATTGAACCTCGGCCCGGTGAACGCAGCGTGACGCGGGAGGCCTTTACCTGTATAGTGCACCTGTGAAGTGTCTAAAGAACTGTGAGTAAAATCTTGGATGACTGCACTGCACTGCCTCCGTCCATTCTTCATCGGCGCCATCGTTCCCCCTGCACCACAACGCCCAGCGCAACCCACTCTCCATTCCTCCACTGCCCTGAGGCCTGCTCCACCTGTGGGGAGCCGTCCCATCACAAGCTGCCCTAACATCTGCCTCAGAGGACTGTTGCAGTGCTGGTGATCCTCACCAGACACAACAGGTGGCGTCACAAACTTTCCCAAATCCCCATATATACATATACCCCCCTTTTGAGTGACCGCCCTGGGCCACGGACCGGTCCAGCCACCGTGATATTCCCCCAGCAACCAGAGGCCCGGATGCCGAGTACCCTACGGCCCTGAGGGTGCGTCACAACCGCCATGGATTTATATAGTGTGACCATAAAAGAATGGTAAAAAATAAAAAATAAATATTATACTTACCTTCTGATGGCCCCCGGTCTCCTTATCCGATGCGTCCGGTCTTCCCGGTGTCTCGCGGTTGTGTAAAATGACCTGCCATGATGTCATTTAGTCATGTGACGGGTCACGCGACCGCTGACGGTGGCGGTCGCGTGACCCATCACATGACTAAATGACGTCATGGCAGGTCCTTTTAGACCATCGTGAGCTGCTGGGAAACCAGAACGGATTGCTATGGAGACCGCGGGCCATCAGAAGGTAAGTATAATGTATATTTTTTATTTTAATTTTTTTTTTTACAGGTACTATGGTACTCGGGTCTGGAGGAGAGTCTCCTCTTCTCCAAACCCGGGTGCCATCCCCACATTGAATCGCTTAATATCCGCATGTGGACATGTAGTGATGCGGATATTATGCGATTCAATGCAAGTCAATGGCGGCGAAAACGCCGCGGTTACGCAAAATAATTGGTAGTGTTGCGGATTTTTCCGCAATGATAATCCACAGCGGAAATTTCCGCAGCATGTGCACATGCGGATTATCATTGGGGGACATGGCAGGCCTTCTACCAAGCATTTTTTAAGCGTTTCTGCAGCTGAATTGCCGCTGTGTAAACGCTTAAAAAATGCATAGTGGGCACACAGCCTATCACTAGTTGCTGTACAGCTGAATGTTTTCCCTACATCTACATGCTCACATGTCACACAGTTGCCACATTTAAAACATCCTTTATGCCCATTGTTAGCCAAGTATTTAATTTAGGGGTCTCAAAATGACTATGCACTAGACTTTCTTTAAGAAATTTTTCGCTCTTGTAAGTGATCTGAAGGTATGGGCTGAGGACATTCTTTATTTCATCATCCATCTGCACAATAGACCAGAATTTTTCCACCATATTTCTTACCTTTTTTGCTCCAATGTTAAGGGTGGTTGTAAATTGTATTACTATGTCAGTTCCTGTTTATGGGCGTTAGGATTTGGTTTCTATCCCTTCCCTTTGCTTCCTGGTATGATGGTTTTAGGATTTCCTTAGGATACCCCCTTTCCAGGATTCTTTGTTCTAATTCATTAGTTGTTTTTGGATGTTCTAGGATTAAGGCTGAGTGCCCACAATGCAGATTTAATACGTTTCCACGGCGGCAATCGCTTGTTAAGAGTCACTTGTACCCATCATACTTGCAAGTAAGAAGAGAATTATAAAGTAAAAAATAAAAAAAAATATTCATACTCACCTTTCAGCGGCCCCCGGTCTCCTGGCATCGTTCTCTTTTCTCATTGGCCCACGGTGTACTGGCAGGACCTGCGGTGACGTCATTTAGTCAGCTGATAGTCACGAGGCCAGTGACGTCAGCGGTCAGGTGATGGTCGCGTGACCATCAGCTGACTAAATTACGTCACCGCAGGTCCTGCCAGTACACCACGGGACGCCGATGAGATTGGACACTGCCGGGAGGAGACCGGGGACCGCCGGAGAGGTGAACATACGTTTTCTATTTCTTTTTACTTTTTAATTTTTTTTTTTACTTTAGATGCAGCATTTGATAGTAGAAATTTCCTCTAAGTTCGTCACATAATATAAATCCATGCCAGTTGCATGGATTTATATTGTGTGACCAACTTGTCAAGCCCTTTTCCAAGGGATGCTCAAAATCGCTTGGAAAAACGCTTGAAAAAACGCATGCATAAACGCATGTAAAGACGCTGAAAAAACCCTGAAAAAACGTATGTAAAATCTGCATGCGTTTTTTATGCCAAGGAGATGCAGAAATGCTCAGGAAATTTCTGCTTCAAATCTGCATCGTGGGCACATACCCCAAAGCAGTTTCTACGAATCCTTAGATATCGCCCTTTCGGATACCTCTTTTAAGGGGAGTTGGATGATTACTTTTCCAATCTCAAAAGAGAATCTGTTTCCATGAGTTTATATATATGTGTGGGTATGGAGGTTACCATTTTCAGATTTAGTAATCAAAATTTCCAAGAATGGTGGACAGATACCATTTATTTCATAAGTCAACTGAAGTCCTAGGTTAACATTCAATTATGTGATAAAAGATGAGAAACTGGCAACTAATTCTCTCCACAAAACCAGAATGTCATCTATATATCGTATCCATAACTCAGTTAGTTTGAGGGCTTTGATCGTCCCCAAAACCCATTGTCTTTTGCCATCAGCCAAAGAGAAAGTTGGCATAAATTGAGGCACAAAGATTACCCATATCTGAGCCTCTGAAATTCAGGTAAATCCTCCCATCAAAGAGGAAGTTGTTATGGGTAAAGACAAAATTCAGTAGTCCAAAGATAAATTCGTCATATGCATAATACTGGTGGTGACCTCTGGTGCATAGAAAATAATGGCTTTCAGCCACTTGTCATTTGGTATAGAGGAGTTGAGAGTCTCCACATCAGTGCTTGCCAAAGTGGTATTTGGACCCATTTTCATCTCCTCCAATCGTTTCAGGAGATCAGTGGAATCTTGTACAGTGGTGGCCAAAAGTATTGGCACCCCTGCAATTCTGTCAGATAATACTCACTTTCTTCCTGAAAATGAATGCAATCACAAATTCTTTGGTATTATTATCTTCATTTAATTTGCTTGCAAGGAAAAAACACAAAAGAGCATGAAGCAAAAATCAAATCATTGATCATTTCACACAAAACTCCAAAAATGGGCCAGACAAAAGTATTGGCACCCTCAGCCTAATACTTGGTTGCACAACCTTTAGCCAAAATAACTGCTAGCAACTGCTTCCAGTAACCATCAATGAGTTTCTTACAATACTCTGCTGGAATTGTAGACCATTCTTCTTTGGCAAACTGCTCCAGGTCCCTGATATTTGAAGGGTACCTTCTCCAAACTGCCATTTTGAGATCTCTCCACAGGTGTTCTATCGGATTCAGGTCTGGACTCATTGCTGGCCACCTTAGAAGTCTCCAGTGCTTTCTCTCAAACCATTTTATAGTGCTTTTGGAAGTGTGTTTTGGGTCATTGTCCTGCTGGAAGACCCATGACCTCTGAGGGAGACCCAGCTTTCTCACACGGGACCCTACATTATGCTGCAAAATTTGTTGGTAGTCTTCAGACTTCATAATGCCATGTACACGGTCAAGCAGTCCAGTGCCAGAGGCAACAAAGCAACCCCAAAACATCAGGGAACCTCTGCCATGTTTGACTGTAGGGACTGTGTTCTTTTCTTTGAATGCCTCTTTTTTTTCCTGTACACTCTATGTTGATGCTTTTTGGCAAAAAGCTCTACTTTTGTCTCATCTGACCAGAGAACATTCTTTCAAAGCAATTTAGGCTTTCTCAGTTAAGTTTTGGCAAACTACAGCCTGGATTTTTTATGTCTCGGGGTAAGAAGTGGGGTCTTCCTGGGTATCCTACCATACAGTCCCTTTTCATTCAGACGCCGATGGATAGTACGGGTTGACACTGTTGTACCCTCGGACTGCAGGGCAGCTTGAACTTGTTTTAATGTTAGTCGAGGTTCTTTATCCACCATCCGCACAATCTTGCGTTGAAATCTCTCGTCAGTTTTTCTTTTCCGTCCACATCTAGGGAAGTTAGCCACAGTGCCATGGGCTTTAAACTTCTTGATGACACTGCGCATGGAAGACACAGGAACATTCAGGTCTTTGGAAATGGACTTGTAGCTATGAGATTGCTCATGCTTCCTCACAATTTGGTTTCTCAAGTCCTCAGACAGTTCTTTGGTCTTCTTTCTTTTCTCCATGCTCAATGTGGTATACACAAGGATACAGGACAGAGGTTCAGTCAACTTTAATCCATGTTAACAGGTTGCAAGTGTGATTTAGTTATTGCCAACACCTGTTAGGTGCGACAGGTAAGTTACAGGTGCTGTTAATTACATGAATTAGAGAAGCATCACATGATTTTTCAAACAGTGCCAATACTTTTGTCCACCCCCTTTTTTAGGTTTGGTGTGGAATTGTATCCAATTTGGCTTTAGGACAATTCTTTTTGTGTTTTTTCATTGAAGACAAATTAAATGAAGATAATAATACCAAAGAATTTGTGATTGCAATCATTTTCAGGAAGAAACTGAGTATTATCTGACAGAATTGCAGGGGTGCCAATACTTTTGGCCACCACTGTATGTGTGAGAGTATCGATGTTGCAAAAGATCTCAATACCCTATCTAAACAGATTTCTGCACAAGAAAATCGTACTTTTTTAATGAAAACTTGCATGCCAATCTCCTTTCAATAAGTATTTTTAACTCCTTTTGGTATGCAATTAATAGGTATAATCTCATAACTAACTCTCATTCTCAAAAAGGTCCAAATTAATTTGTTCATAATTCCCTGTATCTATAATCACCACATTTCTATCTTTGTCAGATGGTTTAGTTGTCATAAAGCTTCATAAAATTGTATCTCAACCCTATGCACTATTAGTTTTACAAATAGTTGTATAGATAAGCAAGTTCAAATATCACCCCCATAGGTGAAAATGGGATAGGAATCACATCGAACGGTTCAGCGCTAATTTGTGTCCCAATCAATGTGGATATGACTTAGGTTACCTTCTATTAGGATGGGATGGTATACTGGATGGGACACCGACCTCCATAACCAGAAGTGGTTGTTCCGGCCAGGAGAAGAGTAACACATAGCAACTGTAGGCAATTGAATCAGAGTACGTGGTGGTATATGATCATTTAAGTATACCGCTCAGTCCTTGTAAAAAGAGCATTTATGCTGTAGCCAGCATTCTGTCTAGAAGTTACCCCATACAATTTAATTCATTCCCCAGATGAATCATTATTGAGGTAACACTTCTGGAATGAAAATTTCCTCATATACTAAGGTGGAATGGATGAGAGTTTCTGATGAGGATATTGGTTTATGCCGGAGGAGAACCCCTCCCAAATATAACATTTGCTTGCACCACCAGAGGATTACTAGGGACAGTTCTAAGGTCTTTAGAGCTGGATGATGGAGTATTATACCTACCTCAGATGGGTGAGAACTCTCCACTTAGCATGCTTGATTGATTCTTCTCTATAATAATACTACAATTTTTTGTTGGAAATGTACTTGGCAACACCACCCAATTAGGGTATTTTATACATATTTGTCTATGTGTATAATTGTTTTTTATATTATAAGAAAAAGTTAATTTTAGACTTTTCACAATTATCGCTACTGGTTTGTCAAGTCAGGTTCTCATGTATGAAGAGGACTAAGGAATTCAGTTCAAACCATACTAAAGAGATTCAAGCTGTGATAAATAGCATGGGCTGTCATGGACTCTATAGGAGAATATTATACAGTATATGAAATAAGAAAATCAGATAATAACAGATTTAAATCACCTTTTGAGACTAAAAAATAAAGTGAAGATTAAAAAAGGGTTTAAAAAAATGAAAAATAAGATAAAAGAATATGAATAGTCTATGTTTTCCCTCATTAATTGAAAAGAAATAAAAAATAAATATTTTTTAATTTATTGCTAAGTCTGTAAGAGTCCAATCTTTTATTATATAAAATTAATTATCCGGAACTGTAAATACCATGAGAAAAAAAATCTAAACACCAAAATGGCAATATTTTGGTAGCCACTGTAATGCAGCGCCTTGCTGCATTGCTAAAATGTCCAGGGGGTGTGTTCAAGCTGACCATGTACCTCCCCTCAGGTGACTGATCACATGACTGTGACATCATCACAGGTCCTATGTGCACAGGCTGATATATAAACCCTGGTAGTTTTGAAACAGAGGTGAAAGGCATGAGGCCTGATCCCTGTGTGTGGGACACCATTAGCCTGGAGAGGCTGGAAGAGAGAGGCCTGGAGAGGCCTGGTGAGGCAAGAGGCTAAATCCCTGTGTTTGGGACGCAGTAGCCCTGGAAGGCACGTGGCTTGAAGACCACGGCTGGGAAGCCTTAAAGCCACAGCTGTGGCAGAACCGAGCTGAGAGAAGCAGCTAAGACCCAGCAAAGGAAAAAATGGTTCTTTAGATGGACATTGATGTTGTACCTGGCTGAAGTCTGTATCTAAAGCCAAGCGGGCATATCTGTCACTAGAAAGGCTCTAGGACATTACATGTGTAACATGCCTGCGAGCCACTGAGATGGACTGTGTTATAAGCAGTTTATGACGTGTAATAAACTGCTGGACTTTAGTTTACTGGAAAACGTGGCTTGTGTTCTTTAATTGACCCGGTGAAGTGAGTGCCCCCCAACATGATCAATACCGCTACCTTACAATTGGTGGAGAATGCGGGCAACTACAGCCTGGTTGCTAGGGGTAGCGGCACAGGACGACGAACGTGGATGCAAGCATCTTGCTGTGGCTCGGTGGGGTCACAAAGATTAAAGCATCTGGCTGTAACTCGGCGGGGTTACGAAAATTGTCATCGCACTCAAACCTGGTTTGCTGTGGCTCGGCAGGGCCACGAAGATTAAAGCATCTGGCTGTAACTCGGCAGGGTTACGAAAATTGTCGTCGCACACAAACCTGGTTTGCTGTGGATTGGTGGGGCCACGAAAATTTTTCTGGGGAGAGCGGTGTCAGCAGTATCCCCAGACGGAATGGAGAAGGGGTTAAATGACCGGCTGCAAATGCTCTTCAACAAAATAGAGTATCCTGAAGAAATGCAGGAGCTGATAAAGATGGCTGTGAAGGGAGCAGAAAATGAGACTGAAGCTGTTGAGCGACTAAAGTGCCTGCAGCTGGTATTTGAAAAACAGCAGGTATTTGAGAAACGACAACAGGACTTGCAGCAGGTATTTGAGAAACGACAACAGGACTTGGTGCAGGAACGGCAGGAGCTGTTGGCACCTTACAGAATGGTGGCAGCAGACCATTCCTTGAGTTCTCCTGTGGCGCCGGTACTATCCCAGAGTGCCCAGGGAGGTAGTAAGAGATGTTGGGAACTGGGTCCTAAGACTGTTGCGTTTTTTTTTGTTAAAGTACCCCCTTTCGGTGTGGTTGTCCAAAAGGGGGCGGAGTCTAAAAAGGAGGCGAATTTTCAAAAGAGCGTGGAGTATAGAAAACCAAAATTTGTTACTGATTGTGGGTTGATACGGCCTAAAAATGACAATTTGACCATTGATAATGCGGTAGCTCTACTAGAAGGGGTTGACGTCAAGGTGGGAGGTGACTTGCTGGTCCACGACACCATGGGGAGTGACACAGACCCTACCACTGACGGTGACGCTAAGAAAGTAGAAAGAGAGTTCAGTCAGGAGGGGTTAGACGAGGGGAGAAAGTCCCCCTCTCGTCGTCGACGTCGTAAGGGCCACAAAAAGATTGCTCCTGTAGTCTTCGCTGAAAGTGAAAATAAAGAAAATGTAGTACAGTGTGCCTTTGTTCCAAGTGTGGATCCTCCTTTAGAGGCAGAAGAGGAGGTGACGTTGCCAGTAGCAACCTCCGGTACAGTACTGAGACAGAAGGATCAGGATCTGACAGCCCTGAAAGAGGAGGTGGCCAGTCATGACCAAGAGCTGGAGCCTATCAGGCAGCAGTGTCAGAGTGATGGGCAGCACAAACTGGAGGAAAGCAGCGAGGAAATCAACAAATGGAAGGAGATGTTCCAGAAAATTTATGAGGACCTCTGCAGAACCCAAGAGGAGGTTGTTCGGTTACAGTTTGACAATGCGATGTCTGAAGATGAGCTCTGCGAGATGAAAGATCATTTATCCCTGGTACAGTTAGAGCTGATGCAGGAGAAGCAAATGCTGGATGATGGTCTACTCCAGAGGGATAGGGAGCTATCTGCCTTAAAGGGGGCGCTGCAGGATGAAGTTTCTGGACGTGATCAAGACCTAGAACGACTGCGCGAACAGTTCAACCGGGAGCTGTGTGAATCCAAGAAGGAGCATGGTGAACTAATGAGGGAGCTGCAGAAATTCCAGGACCAAGTAAAGCCTCTAAACAGGAGAAGGAGCGGCTGGTGGACTCTTTGTACCAGCGAGACCGGGAGCTATCCACCCTGAAAGAGGCAGAAATGAGGCATGAAAAGTTCAATAGGGAACTGCAACAAACTAAGAGAGACTATGAGGATCTCCTCAAGGTTAAGGAAAAGCTAGAGGATGATAAGGCGGATGCAGAGCACAGGCGCCAAGTTATTGAGACCACTCTGCAGGACATCCGTGATGTAAATGATGATCTCCGCAGGAAGACCCTAGGTCTGAAAGCTCAGGTGAAGGAGCTGCAGACGTTCTGTGATAATCTCCAGAGGGCAGAGACGTGCCTTAAGGAAAGAATCAGCAAGATGGAAGCTGAGCAGAAAAAGATGGAGGAGTCTGTCGGAGAAGCCACAGACCAGGACCAGGAGTTGGCCACTGGAGATGGGAAGCAAATACCTCCTCGAATAATGCGAGCTTGGATGATTCGGTGGATGTTAGAGCCGAGATCAAGGAGCTCAAGGAGATGCTACAAGCCCATTTGAAGCAAGAGAAGTCTGAGAGAACTCTACTGTTAAAGAAGCAGTTGAAGCAGGAAGAGCTTCAGAGATGGGCTGCTGAGAGGCGAGTCGCTGAGCTAGAGGAAGAAGTTTTCGAGCTCAAAGGTCGCCTGGCAAAGTATCACTCAGTGAACGAGGCCTCCTTGGAGAAGGAAAAGGAAAAAAAAGTTGCACTCATTCCCTTATACCATGAGAAGGTGGACCTGAGGAGAGCTAAGAGTATGTCAACAGAAGATAAATATGAGATGAAAGTGGTCAAGACGAAAATTCTTGAAGTTGTAGCTGTGAGTCCGCTCAGGGGAAGCATACAGGGTGAAGAAGCTGAAAGTCAGTTGTCCCTGAAGCCTGAGCTGGTTGATCATCTGGAAACCACTGGTGAGACACAAACGTCTCGGTACAAATGCCTCATAGATGTACCCGAGGATTTGAGAAAAGAATGCACTAGTGAGTCCGTGCATGAACAGTTTAAGAAGGCCGTGGGAGCCTGTAAGGTGTACTCAACCTCAGAAGCTAAACAGCTGGTGGTCCTGTCCACGACCGAAGTCACAGTGAAGAGGGTGACGATCCTAAGTGACATGCACTGGCGATGTATTCGCACGAAGCGGTTTCTCCTTGTTGAAGACGGAACAAGCCATTAGACAACTGGAGCTTATGAGAAAAGCTCACAGTCTGCGGGAAGAGGTCATCCGGGTGCCGCATGTTCTGGTGAGAAAGCTCATTGGGAGAAATGGCCGAGCCATACAGATGATGGTAAAGAAGTCTGGGGTGATGAAAGTAAGCAGTCCACGTGATCAACAGGACTGGATACCAGATGAAGACGGCATGGTGTCATTCTCCGCTGTAGGAACGGAAGAAAGTCTTGCATATATACGCATGCTGATGGAGTACCGAATGACTGACCTGCGAGAGGTAAAACAGTTGAATCTCACCAGACTGCGAGTGGAAAGACAGCATCGCCTGAGCAGCAGAAGATGGCAGCCATCTAGAAATTGTGAGACCAGACAGAGAAAGGACCCTTCAAATAATAGAACAGCTACAGTAGGAGTTAGAGACCTTTCAAGATGTCCTGAGGATAGTGGGCGTGGGTTTAGAGGTAGTGAGACCTCCAGTAACTCAGGTCTGAGAGGCCCATACAAACGACCCAATAGAGTACGAGACCGTACAGAGTCGGACCGGACCTTAGATACAAGGGCTGTGAGTCACACTGCTGTATTGACCGCTGGGAGCAGGGGAGGTCTGACATAGTTACGACTGCCCGCTGGCAGCAGGGGAGGTCTGACAAGGTTACGACCCGGAAATGTGACTTGACGAAGTTAGTGACAATGACAGATCGTAGGTTCCTAAGGAACGGGCTAATGTTGATGACTTATGTTCCAGGGGCTGAGCAGCGCAATTGTCAAGTACATGGTCTCTGTGTGAACCGTGGGTTATAATGTGATTGCGTATATTATGTGTTCAACCCCACAAGTTTGAACAGAGGGGGGGGATATGTAATGCAGCTCCTTGCTGCATTGCTAAAATGTCCAAGGGGTGTGTTCTAGCTGACTATGTACCTCCCCTCAGGTGACTGATCACATGACTGTGACATCATCACAGGTCCTATGTGCACAGACTGATATATAAACCCTGGTAGTTTTGAAACAGAGGTGAAAGGCATGAGGCCTGATCCCTGTGTGTGGGACACCATTAGCCTGGAGAGGCTGGAAGAGAGAGGCCTGGAGAGGCCTGGTGAGGCAAGAGGCTAAATCCCTGTGTTTGGGACGCAGTAGCCCTGGAAGGCACGTGGCTTGGAGACCACGGCTGGGAAGCCTTAAAGCTACAGCTGTGGCAGAACCGAGCTGAGAGAAGCAGCTAAGACCCAGCAAAGGAAAAAATGGTTCTTTAGATGGACATTGATGTTGTACCTGGCTGAAGTCTGTATCTAAAGCCAAGCGGCATATCTGTCACTGGAAAGGCTCTAGGACATTACATGTGTAACATGCCTGCGAGCCACTGAGATGGACTGTGTTATAAGCAGTTTATGACGTGTAATAAACTGCTGGACTGTAGTTTACTGGAAAACGTGACTTGTGTGCTTTAATTGACCCGGTAAAGTGAGTGCCCCCCAACATGATCAATACCGCTACCTTACACCACATATCCTTAAAAAAATTGCAAAAGATCAAGGATTACAAGATCAGAATATCGTACCTACCCAAAAAACTATTAGCAAAAACATCACCTCACCACACAAAAACAAGCCTTCATACAGATATATCGACAGCTAAAATTAAAAAGTTATAGATCTCAGAAAAAATATACATTTTTACTGTAATTGTATTTACATGGAGAATCTTTTAATGCACAATGAACATTTTAATAAAATCCCAAAAAACATTTTAGAATAACATTTATTTTGGCAATTTTTACAATACAATAAATAAGGCAGGAGGGAGGGTAAGGGAGCTGCAAAGCTGAATCCAAGCTGGGATAGAGATGATTCACTGAAGGGTGCCGGTCCTGCTGGTGAGTGCAGTCATAGCAGAGGAAGATGAAGGGGACAAAGTCGGCACTCCAACAGGTAAAAACTGTTAAAACTTTATTGGATCATTTAAAAGGGAGAAAAAGTATTAAAATTCCGTCTAACGCGTTTCTGGTGCTGTGGCTGCGTCCTTAGTTATAGCAAATAAAAAATAAAATGAGGGTAGTATATATACGGGAATTGATGAAATCATATGGTACAAAATATAAATCTCATTAGGCAATCAGCTGGTGTGCAAAGGAACATTAGACAAAAACATATGACAAATGGAAATGCATAAGTATTAGTGATGAGTGAGCACTAAAATGCTCGGGTACTCGTTGCTCTGGTCGAGCAAATTGGAATACTCGGGTGCTCGACCCGAGCAACGAGCCCAATGTAAGTCTATGGGAAACTCGAGCATTTTTCAGGCGGCTCCTCCCGGCGGTCTGCAGAGGGCCTAAAAATTGCCCAAATCGATGGGAACAGTGCTCAAATGACATGGGAACAGCATGGGGAAGACCCCTGGAAGCATTTCTGACTCCCAGGTCACTGCTGTTAACAACGTTGTCAGAGGTATTACGCCACTTTTACGGACTCACAATAAAACATACCAAAACAAAACCAAAATGGATTTTCCTGGGAAATATGTTAAGAAACATCCTTTCCATGACATGTACAATGTATATAAAGCAAAATAAACAACCAAAAACAAAAATACTCCTCCACACCGTGGGTTATGTTCACACGTAGCGTTTTTGATGCGTTTTTGCACTTTTGCATTGCTTTCAACAAAGACAAATGCATTCACTGGGAAATGTAATTTTAACATTTTACAACCTTATCTGGCCATGTGGTGTGTGACACATCATCAGACACATGCATACAGTGCTGAAAATACATGGGAACAGCATGGGGAAGACCTATGGAAGCATTTCTGACTCCCAGGTCACTGCCTAAAAGTGAGCCCATCATAAATGATCCCTGGTGCATGCGAAGATGCCTCCCGCCATGCACCTGTCGTTGCAGACTTGCAACAATCACTGTCCATGTCCTTGTCCCAGTGCAGCGTTCAGTTGTCCCTACCCCATTCCTTGGAATGCAAGCACAAGTATGCAGGCAGCCACCCACCCACCCACAGGCTGCAATACTATACTGCCAAATTTTTGACAGCTGCTTGCTCTTGAAATGTGGCCTTTTAGGCTCGTGGAGGCGGAAGCTTTTCATAACCTCATGCTGGCGGCGGCCGGGTGTCCATACTCGGTCCCCAGCTGCCACTGTTTCTCCCGTTGTTGCCTCTGCCTTCCACAAGCACGGGTCCCACAACATTACCCGTGCCCTCCCCAGTGCACTTACTGGGAAGGACCGCCTAACCACAAACACGTGGACAGGTGAATGTGGCCAGAGACGGTATGGAGCCAGTCCACAACTTTTTTTGCTGAGAGTTGTATTTAGCTCAGTGAAAGGACTGGCATAGAGGGAAACTGTATCTACCCTGCGTGTCATTTCTCCCAGGAGCTCCTCTAATGCAGCTTGTTGCAGAAGCAATGGCAGCCCGTCCAACATCAACTCGCACTTGTCGGTGGTGCTTTGACACACACACATCTTTCTTTGCACATTTAATTTCATGAATACGGAGTTGGACAATGGCCTGATCTTTAATGCGGTTTAAGAAATAACATGCATAAGCATGTCCGATCCACATTAAAAAAGCAGCCATAGAGTGTCCGGGAACCTTCCCACATGCTTTTCTTAGCCAGGGCTGCTTCTCGGCAGGGTTGGACGGGCCCACCAGAGAACCGGAGACTCCTCCGGCGGGCCCTGGCTTCTCCTTCAGGAGAGTTCATAGTGCCGAGGTGAGGCCATGATGATGATAGAGGCCACCATCTGCTTAGTTTTCTGTTACTTGGAATGCAAGCGCAAGTATGCAGCCAGCCACCCACCCACAGGCCGCAACACTAAACTGCCAGATTTCTGGGCAGCTTTTTGCACTTGAAATATGGCCTTTTAAGCTCGTGGAGGCGGAAGCTTTTCACAACCTCATGCCGGCGGCGGCCGGGTTTCTATACTTGGTCCCCAGCCGCCACTATCTCTCGCGGTATCGTCTCCGCCTTCCACAAGCACGGGTCCCACAACATTACCCGTGCCCTCCCCAGTGCACTTACTGGGAAGGACCGCCTAACCACAAACACGTGGACAGCTGAATGTGGCCAGGGACGGTACGGAGCCAGTCCACAACATTTTTTGCTGAGAGTTGTATTTAGCTCGGTGAAAAGACTGGCATAGAGGGAAACCGTATCTACCCCGGCTGTCATTTCTCCGTCACCCGGTTCCGCCCATTGTCACACACGACCATGCCTGGCTGTATTTTCAGTAGTGAGAGCCACAGATCAGGCTGCTGTGTTACAGCTTTCAACAACTCTGCAGCGCTGGGCAGTTTGTCAATTAAGCATTAAGCATGTTATCTTCAGCACAGCCTGTTGCCACTTGGCCAAGGCAGTGCTGCAGTATTGTCAGCTTGTCACTGATGTGGTCATTTCGGAGATGGAGGAGGTGCATGAGCTGAACAATGTGATTACATTGAGGTTAAATTGGTGACACTGTTTTTTATACTAAAGAAAGATCCTATTGTTTTGTTTTTTTTACGTTATTTTTTAAGACAAATGCATTTACCGGGAAATGTCATTTTAACATTTTACTACCTTATCTGGCAATGTGGTGTGTGACACATCATCAGACACATCCTTTTTTATTTATGATAGAGGGACTCTGAAAGTCATAGAGCCTATTTTTATAGGGACATCAGACGGCCCTTACTATTCTTAAAAGGCCAGCAGTCGGCCCTCGCTATTGTTAGAGAGCCATCAGCTGGCTATGCTTTGTTGTTCCCATTATTAACAAGTGGGTCTCCTATACTGTTATTGCGTATCCAGTGACTGCAAGGGCTGCCAAAAATTTGGACGCAACCCAATACCCCTTTGAAGAGACATAGAGGAGGGTCTCAGTAAAAAAAATGTTCCCAATATAAAGGAGCGGGTCTCCTATAGTGGTAATTCCAATGCTGTGACTGCAAGGGCTGCCAACATTTGGGAAAACCCCCACTAAGAATTTAAAGACACATAGAGCAGGGCCACAGTAACGACAAATTCCATTTAGAAAGGAGAGAGTCTGCTATACAGTTATAGGGTATGCAGTGAGTCCAACGGCTGACCAATTTTAGGAAAAACCCCACTAAGAATTTAAAGACACACAGAGCAGGGCCACAGTAACAAGTACGACATGTTCCCATTAGAAAGGAGAGAGTCTGCTATACAGTTATAGGGTATGCTGTGAGTCCAATGGCTGACCAATTTTAGGAAAAACACCACTAAGAATTTAAAGACACACAGAGCAGGGCCACAGTAACAAGTACGATATGTTCCCATTAGAAAGGAGCGAGTCTGCTATACAGTTATAGGGTATGCAGTGAGTCCAATGGCTTACCAATTTTAGGAAAAACCCCACTAAGAATTTAAAGACACACAGAGCAGGGCTACAGTAACAAGGTACGACATGTTCCCATTAGAAAGGAGAGGGTCTGCTATTCAGTTATAGGGTATGCAGTGAGGCCAATGGTTGACCAATTTTAGGAAAAACCCCACTAAGAATTTAAAGACACACAGAGCAGGGCCACAGTAACAAGTACGACATGTTCCCATTAGAAAGGAGAGAGTCTGCTATACAGTTAAAGGGTGTGCAGTGAGTCCAATGGCTGACCAAGTTTAGGAAAACCCCCACTAAGAATTTAAAGACACATAGAGCAGGGCCACAGTAACGACAAATTCCATTTAGAAAGGAGAGAGTCTGCTATACAGTTATAGGGTATGCAGTGAGTCCAACGGCTGACCAATTTTAGGAAAAACCCCACTAAGAATTTAAAGACACACAGAGCAGGGCCACAGTAACAAGTACGACATGTTCCCATTAGAAAGGAGAGAGTCTGCTATACAGTTATAGGGTATGCAGTGAGTCCAATGGCTGACCAATTTTAGGAAAAACACCACTAAGAATTTAAAGACACACAGAGCAGGGCCACAGTAACAAGTACGATATGTTCCCATTAGAAAGGAGCGAGTCTGCTATACCAGGGTTCCCCAACTCCAGTCCTCAAGGCCCACCAACAGGTCATGTTTTCAGGATTTCCTTAGTATTGCACAGGTGATGGAATTATTGCCTGTGCAGGTGATGCAATTATCACCTGTGTAATACTAAGGAAATCCTGAAAACATGACCTGTTGGTGGGCCTTGAGGACTGGAGTTGGGGAACCCTGTGCTATACAGTTATAGGGTATGCAGTGAGTCCAATGGCTTACCAATTTTAGGAAAAACCCCACTAAGAATTTAAAGACACACAGAGCAGGGCTACAGTAACAAGGTACGACATGTTCCCATTAGAAAGGAGAGGGTCTGCTATTCAGTTATAGGGTATGCAGTGAGTCCAACGGCTGACCAATTTTAGGAAAAACCCCACTAAGAATTTAAAGACACACAGAGCAGGGCCACAGTAACAAGTACGACATGTTCCCATTAGAAAGGAGAGAGTCTGCTATACAGTTAAAGGGTATGCAGTGAGTCCAACGGCTGACCAAGTTTAGGAAAAAACCCACTAAGAATTTAAAGATACATAGAGCAGGGCCACAGTAATGACAAATTCCCATTAGAAAGGTGAGAGTCTCCCATAGTGTTGGCCTATTCAGTGAATGCAAGGGCTGCCAAAAATTTGGAGGCACTTCATTGCCCCTTGGAAGAGACGTGGAGGAGGGCCTCATAAAAAAATGTTCCCATTAGAAAGGAGCGGGCCTCCTATACTTGTAATGCCCATGCACTAAGTGTATGGGCTGACAAACATTTACCCCTGGGGGGTATACATGAACATACTGTATAAAAAAATTTTTTTACGGGCATCATAAACACCCTTTAAAAAAATTATGTGGGTGTTGCATCACGGACCACGGTCACCCTGGTGATATGGTGGTGGAGGATGAGGAGAAGGAGGAGGACAAGAGCAAATAGCCAAAATCAGGAAGCGTATACCAATGTGTGGGTGTGAAGAGGTGCATGGGAATACACCTCCAAGAAAAGACACTGGATTTGCGTTTATGTTACGCTGCTATCATTTGGTGGTGTTGAGAAGTCTGGCCCATTCCAGCCCTTGTTCATTTTTATAAGAGTCAGCCTGTCAGCATTTTCAGTTGACAGGCGGATGCGCTTATCAGTTATAATTCCACCAGTGGCACTAAAAACCCGCTCTGATAAAACGCCGGCGGCTGGGCAGGCCAGGACCTCCAAGGCGTAGAGAGCCAGTTGATTCCACGTATCCAGCTTGGATACCCAATAATTATAAGGCACAGCGGAATCATGGAGGACATTGGTACGGTTGGCAAAGTACTCCCTCAGCATCTTCCCAAACTTTGCACTCCTTGTGAGAGTACCCCGCACCCCAGGAATGTGCGATGGGAGGGTCTGAGAAAACTGTCCCAGAACTTTGACAGTGTTTCCCTGCCTCTGCTGGATTGAAGTTGTGTCTCTATTGCCTGTACTCCTTGGTTGTCCAACAAAGTGTGCCCTCTGCCGCCAGCATGTTCAGATGGGAATTTTTTTAATAGCTCCGCAACAAGGACCTTCTTGTACTGCCCCATTTTTGTAGACCTGTCCGCCTCAGGAATAAGAGATAGAAAGTTCTCCTTGTAGCGTTGGTCTAGAAGTGTCACCAACCAGTAATGACTGTCACTCAAAATTTTGAGAATGCGAGGGTCATGGGAAAGGCATCGTAACATAAACTCAGCCATGCGTGCCAGACTATTAACAGGTCACGCGCCCCCTGGGCCGTGGGGTACTCGGCAGCCGGGCCTCTGGCTGCTGGGGGATATCACGGAGGTGGGCCCGGTCCGTGGCCCAGGGCGGTCAGTAAAAAGGGGGAGATTTATAGGGGATTTGGGAAAGTGTTCGTGACGCCACCTGTGGATTACGGCTAGAGGGAGACGCCGCTGCGGAGCAGTCCTCTGGAGCTGGTGTTACGGCAGCAGGGATGGTGTGGCTCTCCACAGGTAGAGCTAGCTCCAGGGCAGCGTGGGGTGTAATTTACGGTGGTGCAGGGGAGAGACGGCAGGACGGTACCGGAGGAAAGACGGACACTCACACGGGGGTAAGCTTCAGTACCTTTACTGGTGATGCTGCAGGCACGGTCCAGGGTACTCCAGGTGAAGGGCGCACTTTTGGACTCTCCCCAGTGAGCGGGTATAGGGCCTCCTGATCCTTGGCTTTACTTGTTAAGCTTCTGACCTGCCTGGAGCTAGGCCTAGCTTGGTTACTGTCTCTCTTTGCACCTGCTGACCTGGTGGTAGGGCCTTCTCTTTGGAGATCACTCTCCCTGGATGCTGGGACCTCCGTGATTCCTAGCCCTGGTACTGTAGTCAGCGTTTGGTGAAGTTGGGACCTGTAGTTCTCCAGGAGTTCCGGTGGTTCCTACTGGGTATAAAGGATCCCTGTAGGCGCGGACCCGGTGTCCGGTATATATATTGGGGTGAGCCTGGTATGCTCCTCTGCCCCCTCTCACTACTTCGTCCTTCTCCTCTCTGCCTTCGGCCCACTCAAGGCCCTCACTAGGCCTTCACACATGCTGTAGGCCTTGGCTCGCCTAAGCACAGCTCTTCACTGCTCTCTGAGCATCAGCATGCTCTCTGCTCAACTCTGAGCTGTGCTCCTCTCTGTCTCTGAACACTAAACTGAGCTGCCTGCCTCCAACCTCCCTATATATATCCCTATCTATATATCCCTATCAGGGCTCCCTCTGCTGGTCTGAGGTGGTAGGGTGGAGGTGTGTGAATGTGTGAGGGCATCTTGTGGAGAAGTCCATCCATGCACCCTTCTGGGTTCTGTGGCACCAATGCGTAGCAGGGCGCCACACAGGCAAGACTTCCGTGTCCTCACCAAGAGGATGACTGACCATGCTCTCCTCCTCCTCCTCTCTGTCCTCTGGCCATCCACGCTGAACAGACGGTATGACAGCTGTGCAGGTAGTACTGTCTATAGTGCATGAAACTAGCTCCTGTCCTTCCTCCTCCTCTTCCTCATTGTCACCCAATCCACATTGGGATGAGATGAGGCTTGGCTGTGTGTAATCACCCTGTATGGTTCCTTGCTCCATCTCATCATGCTCCACCTCCAATGCATCCTCTTTGAATGTGAACAGAGAGCGTTTCCGAAGTCTGAGAAGTGGGATGGTGACGCTAATTATGGCGTCATCGCCGCTCACCATCTTGGTGGAGTCCTCAAAGTTTTGGAGGATGGTACATTTGTCTGACATCCATGTCCACTCCTGAGGTCTTATGTGTGGAGTCTGAACTAAATAACGATGGCCTTGTTGATGCTGGTACTCAACAACTGCCCTCTTCTGCTCACAAATCCTTCCCAACATCTGCAGTGTAGAGTTCCAACGCGTGAGGATATCACACACCATTCTGTGAGCCGGAAGCTGCAAACGCTGCTAAAACACTGCAAGGGGGCAGAAGCTGTAGCTGACTTTCTAAAATGGGCACACAGGCGGCGTACTTTAACAAGCAAATCCGGCAGCTCTGGGTAGGATTTGAGAAACCAATGAACCACGAGGTTAAGCACATGGGCCAGGCATGGTACGTGTGTGAGCTCGCCTCGCCTCAGAGCCGCCACCAGGTTCCGGCCATTGTCACACACGACCATGCCTGGCTGTAGGTTCAGTGGTGTGAGCCACATATCTGCCTGCTCTTTCAGAGCTGTCCACAACTCTTCAGCATTGTGTTGTTTTTCACCTAAGCATATTAGTTTCAGCACAGCCTGTTGCTGCTTGGCTGAGGCAGTGCTGCAGTGCTTCCAACTTGTGACTGATGTGGTCATTTCACAGATGGAGACTGAAGAGGAGGAGGAGGCTGAGGAGGATGAGGTGCAGGAGCTGTAGACCATGGGGGCAACCCTGATTGACCTAGGGCCCGCAATCCTTGGCGTCGGGAGGACGTGTTCCGTCCCAAGGTCCAACTGGGTCCCGGCTTCCACTATGTTAACCCAGTGTGCCGTCAGCGAGATGTACCGTCCCTACCCACAAGCACTTGTCCACGTGTCCGTGGTTAGGTAGACTTTACCGGTAACTGCGTTGTTGAGAGCACGGCTAATGTTTGGGACACTTGCTTGTGTAATGCGGGGACGGCACACCGGGAGAAATAGTGGCGGCTGGGGACTGAGTACCGAGGGATGGCCTTCGCCATCAGGTTGCGGAATGCTTCCGTCTCCACGAGCCTAAAAGGCAACATTTCGAGCACAAGCAGTGATGAAATGTGAGAATTTAGTAGTGTGGCCTGTGGGGCTTTGGCTGCATATTTGCACTTGTGTTCCAAGGACTGGGGTATGGACAACTGAACGCTGCGCTGGGCCAAGGACATGGATGTGCTTCCTGATGCTGCTACTTGAGAGTGTGCAATGACACTTGCAGGAGGCATCTTTGCATGCACCATGGACAGGGGATTGGCTTGCATGCACAACAGCGGAAGAAGCAATGGTGCCACCCGCAGACACTGTTCCTGGACCCTGGGGTTCGGCCTACAAAGTCGGGTGCTTTGCTGCCATGTGCCTGATCATGCTGGTGGTGGTCAGGCTGGTCGTTTTGCCATCCCTGCTGATGCTGGCCTGGCAGGTGGTGCAAATGGCCTTTTTGGGGTTATCGGCAGAGTCTTTAAAAAACAACCAGACTTGGGAACACCTAACAGTTGTACTGGCAACTTCCTTCGTGTTGGTGTTACGGAGAACGGTTGCCTGCCTTCTGTCTGTGGCCACCACACTGCTTCTTCCTGCCTGTTGGGGTGCTCTGCCTCCCTCCCCCTGTGTGCTGCTGTCCTCGCTCTGCATGTCCTCCTGCCAGGTTGGGTCAGTTACTATATCATCCACCACCTCGTCTTCCACTTCCGCACCCTGGTCCTCCTCCTGACTTTCTGGCAATTGTGTCTCATCATCATCCACCTCTTGTGACACTTTCCCACCGTCGCCTTCGTGTGACCGTGGCTGCTCAAATATTTGGGCATCACTACATGCGATCTCCTCTTGCCCTGCTTCAAGTGGACCGGGTGAGAGGCCCGAATCTATAAATGGAAAAGTGAACAGCTCTTCAGAGTGTCCCAGTGTGGGACCAGTTGTCTCTGGGTATTCGGCATGGTGGGAGGAAGGGGGATCAGGGTGAAGAATATGGGGTCCAGATTGAGACTTGACCGTGTGGAAGACAGGGTGGTGGTGGTGGCTAAGTGACTGGAAGGATTATCCGCTATCCAACCAACAACCTTTTGACACTGCTCTGGGTTCAATAGTGGTGTGCTGCGGTTCCGTAGAAATTGGGACAGGAAGGTCAGGCAAGAAGATGTGGGTGTTTGTTGTGGCACAATTTTGGCTTGCCCACGGCCTTGTCCTCGGCCTCTGCATGCACCATTACCATCACATCCAGTTCCCCGTCCCTTGCCACGTGCCTTGCCCATTTTAAATGGAGGACAGTATCTTCCACGCTCACTACAAATGACTGAGTTTGGAGCGTATTTATATGTGATCCATGTGATGGAGAAAACAGAGTTTTAAATACCTGGCCTGTAGGTAAGTAGTTTGAAAAGCAAACTGATGTGAATTGCTTCACTGACACACTAATGGAAATTTTTAATGGAGGCCAGTTTTAAACAGCTGGATTTCTAGCGCTGTAATATGGAAAGGACCTGGCTGTATTCTGCAGTGCCAACAAGCAAATGGCGCAGAAAAACGGTGTTCTCTAGATTGCTTTTTAAGCAAATAATGAGGATTAAGATCTAAAGAAAAGTATTCCTGGCCCCTGAGACCTGGGCCTTTGTATAGAAATATCTAACAGCAGCAGAAGGCAGAACTGGAATGGAGCCTCTTGTGCTATATGCACTGCAGTCTGCTATATACAGTGCTTGCCTATACACCCTGCCTGCCTGATATCTCTGCAGATGGATTAGTTCTCAGAAGGACTGTTTGTTAAGATGGATATGTGTAATGTACGGTTTTTCTCCCTATACTACCTAATACACAAGCAAATCTTTCCCTGACACAGCAGCACCTCTCCCTACACTGTCTGATCCGGAGTGACAGTGACGAGCATGGCGGCACAAGGTCTCATATAGACCTGATGATGCTGTGCGGCCAGCAAGTCACTGTAATGCCCACAACCAACTTGGCTATGGCATTACAGTGCATGGCAGGCAATCCCTGCATGTTCATTGGCTCTCTAAAGAGCGCCAAACATGCAGGGAGGGGACCCGAGCCCCCGCCCGAGCAACCCAGAAATACTCGGCGAGCGCTGAACATCTCGAGCAGTGAGATGCTCGGGCGACCACCGAGCAGTAGCGAGCGTGCTCACTCATCACTAGTCTTGAGCATATAAGCAAACACTCAATAGAATAGGAGAAAGGGTGTTCCCTAATGTCAATCCTCTTTTGGGAACACATCTACAGCCCTTAGAAATAATCTGTCGCAGAATATCATCCTGATTAATTACAGGTAAATATTTCGAAACTATATTTCTAATATCATTGAATTGCAGGATGAAGGCCGTGGCGAAAGTGAGAAGAGAACCATTATTTGTAGTAGAAGTATCCCTAGATTGGAGTGATCCTGCAAAAAACAAGCCCTCATATGGAAATATTGGTGGAAAAATAAAAGTTTATGGATCTTGGAAGAAGTGCTGAAAAAATGTAATTGCAAAAATGAAAAATCCCCTGATCATGAAAGATTAAACATGAATTTAAAGGGAATGTCTGGTGCTATGAGTTTGATAATCTATTCTTAGGATAAGATATCAATATAAGACCAGTGAGGGTCCAACACACAACAACCCCAACGATCAGCTGATTTATTTTAGCTGTAGCGCTGACCGGGTGTAAACAGTGAATGAAGCTCTGTAGTGGCTGTGTCATTAACTACAGGTAAGACTGTATTAAATTGAGGAGTAGTATAGCTAAAGTTCTTGGTATTAACCTTTATAGTGTGAACAGAGCAATTCTGTTCCTGCTCCTGGACCCCCAAAAATCAGCACAATTTTGGCATTTATTTTTTAAAGCGGCTTATGCCTGGTACAGCAGCTAGTCCCATTCAATGATCACCAGTCATTATAAAAGAAACTTTGTGCCACGTATAATGTATTGGAGTATGTGGTTTTAGCGTATTGTTGAAACTACTATCATGCTCACCCCAGGATGTAAAGAAGACTTTTCACCACTTTAGCATGCAAAATGGGCCATTTCTATTTTCTTAGTTTTCATCTCCATTGTGGAGTTACTACCTTGTAAAGTTTGGATATAAATTTTCTTCAACAAAGGAGGCAATTCCAGAGATTTTCGCTAATCATAAGCAGGAGGCGTCATGCAAGTAGAAAAAAACATATGTTCCCAGGGCAGATTAAAACATGCTTTCTCAATGTAATGACACACAGCCCTGCCCTCCTCACTGATCTCAGTGCCAACATCTATTGTAATTACAAGAAGGGGAATAGAGCAGAGCAGAGCTCTGTGTTATTACAAACAACTCTTACAGTAGTATTCTCATGGCACTGTCATTATGGGAGTAGGGGAGTACAGCAGTGCTTGTGTCATAATTTAATGTCAAGTAGTAACACACTGCTCTGCTCTATAGTCCCACACTGACAGTGCCATGGAAGGAGAGCTGCAGAAGTGATTATAAGGATACATAACCCTGCTTTACTCCCTTCTCAGGGAGTAATCTCAGTAGGTCCCAGCAGTAAAGAAAGTGGGACTGTGTGTCTTTACATGTCTCACACAGTGAAAGCCAGGTCTGAACATCTCTGGGGGTCATCTTCTTTTTCCCTTGAAGCTTCCAGCTTATGATTGAGCAACATCATGTAGGGGAAAAATAACTGTCCTCAGAGACTAATCTCTGCCAATGCCCCCTTGATTGAAGGGATAATTTGCATATAAACTTTGCCAGCCAATTTCTCTGCAGTAGAGAGAAAATACTCCATGGTGTGGATAGTTTAATATGCTAAAACTGGTGAAAGGTGCTCTGTGAACAGTAAGACATTAGTGTAATCTGGAGATTGGGATTCTGGTAATAAATTACTGCAAAAAGAAAGCATACTCTACATCTGCTAACATTATATACCAGATGTCTAGCCTTTTCTTCCACTGGAACACCCAACTCCTGCTGCAAAAGGCCATGTAGTGCAAGAAAAATATAAACAACCACTGATCTCATCTGGACTCATTCTACGCCTTCCATAGAACAGTGGATACAGTACCGTAGAGACAGGACACACTATTGCTGTTGAACTGGTGATAAGAAATAACACGGCACTGAATTGCTTCCACTACTTGCTGTGATTCTCTAACTGGTTACCTGCAGCCAACACTAGAGGAGCTCACCGCACACAGATTTATACAGATGCTATTGAGTTCAGTGCTAGCTGTTGAGAAGTAAGGAGCACATAGTGCTGGCAGCCTGTGCTTTCCTATAACAATATAGTAGGAATTATTGAGCACAACATTTTGGACTGTACAGAGGAAATATGAACATTAATAAAAGTGATGTATATTTTTCAAAGATCCTATAGGGAAATGTGGGCCCTAAGGAAGTGTGGACCATACCAAGATTTGCTATTATGTCCTATGCATTCTGTGTATGTCAGATGATCATGATCAATGTTGAAAATGATTGTGATGAATTGGGTAATAAAATAACTGGTTATAATTTTATAATAATTATCCATTCATACTTTGCAATGTTTTTTTCATTCTGCACAGCAACACAAAAAATTACAGGCATTTTGTAATCATTCTGGATCTGGATTTTCATAATATCTCTATGTGTTTTTCAATCATAAATTCTGATAATACAGCTTACAAACTGAATAATAACTCCATTGTTTTACATTCTCACTGCCTAGGTTATAACTGTGGGGGTTTTTAATAAAGGTTGTGGGAAGATTGATTTTGTTTGAGGATTTATATTGCTAATGCAATACACAAGCCAGTTAATTAAAACTTACTGTGTAAGGTAGAAACCTACTTCAAAACAGTTAAATGCATTCTAATCAGGTTTGCAGATTTAGTACGCTTGACTCATCCCCTTGAAAGGTTTCTAAATTGTGTGCATTTTAGTCCGTATTGTATTTACATTAACCACGCTGTAGTCAATAAAGCATCTATAATTCACGTTCAGACTATCCAGAAGTGCCAGTTTAGTATTTTTATCTATTAACAAAAAAATGACATTAAAGTTAAAACAAAAGACAAAAAAACAAAATGTATCAAAATCAATCCAACAATATCTATGCAGGGTCTGACCATACCAGTTTTCTGGCAACTGAAAATTTTAAAATGAGCATGAGCCTCACTGTGACCTTTTTAACTGGGTTGCTACTCTGTCATGGTGCAGTACTGCAGGATGACCAGCTTCAGCACTGCAGGCGGAGTAGTCCAACAACACTTCAGTTGATAGATATTTAAGAAAAATGTTATCATTTAATCTTAAAGTGGTGGTCCGATACCTAAAATGTCCTTTATAAATATCTATTTTTACACCCTAAACAATTTTATCATTTGCTCTTTTATAAAACAACCTACACTTTTCCCTAACCTTCTAATTCCTAAATGTTTTTTTTTACTTCACTTTGAGAGATGTTTCGTTTGAGGGGGAATCTCAAATTAGGAGTTATCAGGATGATGACCTACCTCTTCCGACTAGCCTACAACCTGCAATAACCCTCGCTTCACCACACTGCTGCACGACCAGCTCTATCCTCACCTACTGTATCCTCACCCATCCCTTGTAGACTGTGAGCCCTCAAGGGCAGGGTCCTCTCTCCTCCTGTACCGTTGTGTTTTTGTTCAAAATTTTTGTAATTGTTTTTGCTATGTATACCCCTTTTTCACATGTAAAGCGCCTTGGAATAAATGTCGCTATAATAATAAATAATAATAATTAGGAGGCTGGGGGTGCACTTACTTTCCATCAGCGTCAATCAACCCTCCTGGAGCAGAACGTCATCAGTGGGGGGTGCTGCAGTCATTTACAACAGTTTCTTTCATTGCCATCCTGTGAAGATGTCCTGAATCCTTGGCACTGATAGAAACTGTTGGAGAAATGATTGAGTTGCTGGCATTCTATTTTGGTCACCCCACTGGCCGCAGTATCTTTCTGTGAAACAAGTTGTCATCAGGGGTCGGCAACAGAATCAAGGGGAGTGACACTAACGCTGCCTTCAATTATCATTACGGTGCAGATGTCACTCACCCTGCTTCTATCACCGCCCCCTGATGACGTCTTGTTTCACAGTAAGAAGCTGGGACAGAGGAGGCAGAAGCAGAGTTCTGGTGTCTCAGTCAACTTTTATCAGCATTATGGATTTATGACATTTTCATAGGGTAGCGATGAAAGAAACTGTGATAAGTGACTGCAGCGCCGTCCCCTGATGATGTCTTGTTCCAGGAGGGATGAGAGATGCTGCGGGAAAGTGAGTGCAGCCCCAGCCTCCAGATGACGGCTCATTTGAGACTCCTGTCAAATGAAATGTCACAGGAAATGAAATTAGCACATTTAGAAATTAGCTAGATAGAGAGAAGTGTAGGGTATTTTATATAAAATCAAATGAAAAAAGTGCTTAGGGCTGATTATGCTAATCACACTTTGATCAAACTCTGATTAAAGTGTGATTAGCATATTCAGCCCTAAGTACTTTTGTCATTTGATTTTATATAAAATACCCTACTCTGATTAGTGTTTGATCAGAGTGTGATCTTAGTGTGATCTGATTTTCTCGGATGAGGAGAAGGTGGACAAAAAAAGTCTCCATTTTCTCCATTTTGTCAGTCTGTGAAAATCGTACCACACTGGGACTTCACTTGGAAGAAAAAATCGGACATGTGCACAGCCCCATAAAATAACACAGGGATGAGTGTTATCTGTCAATAGCACGCGTCCAATTAATACAGTTGTGCGCATAAACCCTTTGCCATTTTATTTCAATTCTGGGATTTAGTGGAGGGAAAATGAGTGAGAAAAGCATTGTCTTTTTCATTTCTTTTTTACTTATGTTATTTGCTACTTAATATTTTATCATTTCTTCAAAATTGCTCTATTTCTTCTACGTAATGACTTGCCTCAGTCTGCAGCATACTCCTTGTTTAACTCCTGGACTATGAGCCATAACAGCTGATCAATAATGAGCTATTATCCACCAAAGCAAATTTGACAGTGAACCAATCGTGTAAATTTGAGCTATAAAAGTAAATAACCATCTCATTTGATTTATATCATTCCTAAATTTATATAATCCTATCTGATTTTATTTTAAAAGCTGAACTCATTGCTGGAGTATTATTGTAGCATTTTCATTAACAAATATCCTGAAAGAACCTAAAGCCATGGTTTATTATGCAAAGAAAGCAAATTTAATATGTGCTAATAAAAAGTACATTTTAATTTAAGCATTAAATTATTGTTTAATGTTATTTAAATATATTTTATTATGCCTCCTGAATTCATGATCCTGCATAATGTGAACCTGACAGCTGATACATGCAGCCGATCCTCAGGCAGCACATATCAGACAGTGGCTGCACGATTTCAGCTACATATGTTTAACCTTGAAATGCTGCGGTGTTTGAGAGAAAAACATAGTTTAAAAACCTCCAGGGACTGAGCAGCGCTGAAAACTTGTCAGGCGGATCCTTGGCGACTTCTCCCCGCCTACAGCCCTGGATTGACAGGTCATTGTCTACGTGCACGCATAGGTAGAGACTTCTTCTTGACTAAGTATTTTTTGCCATATTGTCTCTTCTTCTTCACTACACTATACCTATAAGTTTGGTTATTAGATTAATACTGTGCCCCTTTATGACGAATCCTTGTTTTTTTTATATTTTAAAAAGATCTATGTGATGCTTAACCCCCCCCCCCGCACCGCCCCCCATCCACGGGTCATTTTGGGGTTTTTTATTTTCAAAAAACATAGTGTACTGGAAAATGGGAAAAAAATCCTAGTGCAGTGAAATTGCAAAAAAATGAAATTCGACAATTGTTTTTTGAGTTTTTTATTTACCATGCTCACTATATGGTAAAACTAACCTGGCAATATGATTTCTCAGGTCAGTATGAAAGCGCAGGTATCAAACACGTATAGTTTATTTTTTATTTAAGTGGTGAAAAAAAATTCTGAAGTTTATACAAAAAAAAAAGTTTTTGCTTTTGTCACTATTTTCTGAGACATGTAATGTTTTCATTTTTTGGGATATGGGGCTGGGTGATGTTTTATTTTTTGCGCCCTGAGCTGAGATTTTTATTGATACTGTTTTGGGGTACATAAGATGTTTTGATCACCTCTTATTACATTTCATTAGACCGGTAGCACTCATTACGGGTGGAAGAAAGGTGATTCCAGCAGCTACAGTTGTGCTCAAAAGTTTACATACCCCGGCAGAATTTTTCTTTTCTTGGCCTTGTTTCAGAGAATATGAATGATAACAAAAAAACTTTTTCTCCATTCATGGTTATTGGTTGGGTGAAGCCATTTATTGTCAAAATACTGTGTTTTCTCTTTTTAAATCTTAATGACAACCAAAAACATCCAAATGACCCTGATCAAAAGTTCACATACCCTGGTGATTTTGGCCTGATAACATGCACAGAATTTGACACAAATGGGTTTGAATGGCTACTAAAGATAGCATCCTCACCTGTGACCTGTTTGCTTCTAATCAGTGTGTGTGCATAAAAGCTGAGTGAGTTTCTGGTGCCCAGAGATCATGTCACAGGCACAACGATGGAGCATGGAATGATGCGCGCCCTGTAGGCTTGTGTTAAATCTCACTGTCAGAGATTGACAGCTGGATTTAACAGGTTAAAGCCATTGTTAAAGGCACATGAAAGCTGTCAGGGACTCGACATATAATGTAAATATACGTGATATGTTGTGAAGGGGTTAATAAATACTTCATGATTCTCTTCTTTTGCCCTGGAAATTGAATAGTGGCTTCCAGACAGTGGTGTTTAGAACACATTTAGAATATTGTTGCAGTTTTGGGCAGTATTGTACAAAAAAGACATATTGTAGTAGAGCTTGCGTCAGATCAAAGGGGGAAACCAAGGTAACAAACAAAATCAGTGGAATGTACTATCCAGAAAGTTTCTGAACATCTGGGCTATTTAGCTCATTCATTTCATCCTCCATAAAACCCTCATCCTGTTGTAGTGGATGCAGATAAGAAGTGTTTATCTTTACTATATCAACCTCTTGAAACATTTCAGTATTAGATTTACTTTTCTAACGGCACCAGAATTCTGGTGCAATTTATAGAAATAAAAACTTTATGTGTTTTGGAATTTTTGTTTTTGCACCTTGCTTGAAAAGGGGGCATGGGTAAGTGGAAATGGGTGTGGGTTCATGCAAAGAGGGCAGAACTTGTTATACAACACTGCTTCAAAATTGTGCCAAAATTGTGAAAAGCAACTTGCAAAAAGGAAGCCAACTAATAGTTGGTATAAACTATAAATTAACCTCATTATTTATCTTCTACAGACTTGCATGTCATTTATGAAGCTAAAATCACATTTTAACTGGTCTGCCCATAGAGCATGTCTTTTTCGACTAGTCAAGGAAATGCAGCAAAAGAAGTTTGAAAAGGTTAGTGCCACTTTAAGGTCAGGTCACACCACCATATTTAATGGACCAGTGCTTTCTGATTTTTTTTATTTGATAGCACTCAGACCAATGTTATTAAATGGGGCAGTGCTGATGCACAATTTTTTTCACTGACACAATCTGTCTATGAAAAAATTAGCAGTATGTTGCACTTTCACTCTGAAATCAAATGCCATTCCCCCATTCAAGTCTATGGGTGCGTTGAAAACATCGGACTCCACTCGGATGACATCTGAGTGAAGTCGGATTTCAGCTGGCTCACACAATGTAAAAAATTGAGAAATTTTGCTCTCAATTGCCTCCTCACAGTGTGCTATGGTTCTCTCATCCAAGAAAATCGGATCACACTATGCGGACTCTCTGATCAAACTCGCATAACAGTGTGATCGGAGTGTCATTAGCATAATAGGCCCAATTATCTCAGATGAGAGAATGCTTGGGCGCAGAAAGCACGGTAGGCCTACACCCTCACCCTGACCAGGGCCAATTTCCCCGTTGCTCTCAGACATCCAGGTCCCCTCCTAGCTGGGACTGTTTATGGGTCAGTTTACCTGTTTCAGTAAAGACCCTGGACTGCAACCTATTGTCTGTGTGCTCCTTCGCGCCTCCAGCACTACCGGTACTGGCACTCTCACCACCATCACTCCCACCATCCACTACACTGCCCTGCGGCCGCACTCTTCCCGTGGGGAGTCACACCATCCCAGCTGCACATATCATCAGCCCCAGCGGTCTGCCTTGCAGCGGCGGTTCCTAATGACTGCAAATCCACGGGTGGCGTAGTCGGACATAATCAACAACACGTAACGGACTACCACTGGCCTGACCACCCTGAGCCACGGAACTGGGTTGCCACTACTACTCCCATCGTTCCCCCTATTGCCCGGATCCGAGTGCCCCACGGCCCAGGGGGCGAGTCAGCTTTGGCGTAGTCGGCAGGATTTCGTGCCCGCAACCACCGGGTACTGCGTGCCTGAAAAAGACTTTTGTAACTTACCTGTGGCGAAGTTTCCCACCGTCCGGAGTCATTTCCCGCCATCCGGAGCCGATTCCCGCCATCAGACGCCATCTTGGACCGTTTCCCGCCGTCTTCTGCCGTCTTCCCGCCATCCGCAGCTGTTTCCCGCCATCGGACGCCATCTTCAGGACGCCGCGCGGGAAGAAGAGGGGCGTGGACGTCAAAACCACGCGAGATCCGAAGCTCCGCCCCACGCACCGACGCTGCGCAAGGTCCTGGAAGGGAGAGAGAGCGACGCTGACATCATCAGGACGCGACGCCAGGTCCTCGTCCATAGCAGCAGCAGCGGAGCCGCGGCCTACAGAAGAGGATCGTCGGAAGGTAGGCCACGCTTAACTAGGGGGGAGGAAGATGTCGGACACAGAGGCGCCCACTACCACCAACGCAGCTGCAGCAGCGATGATGCCCTTTTCCCTGCCCTACATCCCTGGAGCGGCCTGGCTGCCCAAATACTCAGGGGAGCCCCATGCCTTAACTGACTTCAAGGAAAGGCTATACAGTTTGTTCTACGTTTACCCCCTGACAGAGGAACAGAAGGTCAGCATATTAACAGGGCAGTTAACTGGCGCAGCCCAAAGGGAGGTAAAATCATGGCCCACTGAGGAGAAAAGGACTGTGAAGGGTATTCTGGCCTGGCTGCGGGGTACCTTTGACACATGTACCTCCGCTGAAATTAAAATGAGGTTCTATGGATGTAAGCAGCGGGCACAGTACAGCATCAGAGACTATGCCCTAAATCCGCAGGAAGCCCTGAGGGCTATTCAACAAACTGACCCTGGCAGTGTGCAGGAAACGGATAAGCTGCTAATAGAACAATTCATAGAAGGTCTGCTGTCTAGCGCCCACAGGGCCCAACTGCGCCTCATGTTCTTTCAGAACCCCGACCTGACCTTTGCCCAATTTAAGGACAGGGCCATAAGGGTGCTCCGTGAATCTGCAACCAGTGGCGCTATAAACCCCCCGCGCCCTGCTCTCACCAACCACCAGGAGGCGGCGCCCTCCTCTATGGATCCCGTGGGGGCTGATGCACAGGCCCTGAACCAAGCCCCGTCGAAAGACCTGCACCACCAAGTCCAGGAGCTGACCAGGAGCGTCGCGGCATTGACGAGGACCGTCCAGGCGTTGCAAGTGGACCCGTCAAGACCCATCGAGCTGGCTTCAAGTCCGGAGGATGTCCCGTGGTGTCGACAGAGGAGGATCCCGTCGTTCCGCGGGAGGCCCACAGACCGCTACGCAGAGGATGGACAGCCCATTTGCCGTTGATGCAACCAGCCCGGACACATTTCCAGGTACAGTAATTTAAACGGGTCCAACCTGGGGCAGAGGGCCAACCCCCAGGCATAAGATCACCAGGCCCTTATAATTGGCGTGATAAGTACGTTGGGGGGCGCCCGGTTTTACCCGTGGTGCTGGACGGTATCCCCATGAGCGCCTTGCTGGATACTGGGTCGCAAGTAACCACTATCCCTTATGTACTTTTTAAGCAATATTGGACTGATGCTGATATCACACGGTATCCAGACAGTAACTTGAGCATCATCGCCAGTAATGGCTTACCCGTGCCGCAGATGGGGTTCAAGGAGATGACCATTAAAATTGGTAAAGTTGAACTGCCGGCACAGGGAGTAATTATTGTGGACATTGACCGTCGTGAAAGTCACCCTAAAATAACTGTGGGTACTAACGTAATTGAAAATTGTCTTTCAGAGGTAATTGTAATTCTACAACAGGTGGCGGTGAATGCTAGTTCCAGCCAACAGAGAGTCCTTAACAAGGAGATAAAAGCCCTGATGAGACGGCAGCAGGTAGAACTGTCTGGTGGTGAGTAAGACTGAGTGACCCATTCCCCATTTCCATGCCTCCCAAAAGTGAAATGATGATCTGGTGTCGGACTGCAATCGGGTTGAGAGGTAGAGACTACCAAGCCATGGTAGAACCCGTGTACTCAGACAGCAGGCCCACCATTTTGACAGCCCGGGGGGTGGTTGATGTCCGTCATGGGAGGGTGCCCGTCCGCATCCTCAACATTGGGGAGAGGGAAGTACACTTACCCAGGTACTCTACACTCGCCAAACTGTTTGTTGTCGAACACAAAGCTATCAGGGCCGTGGAACCCTTGCCTCCATCTCCACAGGTGGAGGGTAATGGCTCCCAGAAACAAAAGGAGGACTGGTGCCAGAAACTCCATGTGGGTGCTGACTCCACTCCCCTGCACCAAAAACAAGGAGTCTACCGGGTGGTACAGGAGTACGAGAGAGTCTTTAGTAAGCACCCGCTAGACTTCGGCAGAGTAAAGGGGATAGAACACCACATCCCCACAGGGAGCCACCCACCAATAAAAGAGAGACACAGGCCTGTACCCCCTGCACATTATCAGAACGCAAAGGGCATGCTAAGAGAAATGAAAGAAGCTGGGGTCATTCGAGATAGCTGTAGCCCCTGGGCAGCCCCCTTGGTTCTGGTGAAAAAGAAAGACGGCACCATGAGAATGTGCGTGGACTATAGATAAATCAACCGTATCACCCACAAAGACGCATATCCGCTGCCTAAAATAGAGGAGTCTTTAGCCGCACTAAAATCAGCTAACTTCTTTTCTACTTTGGACCTTACTAGCGGGTACTGGCAGGTTCCTGTGGCAGAGGCTGACAAGGAGAAGACCGCCTTCACCACCCCGATGGGACTGAGCGAGTTCAACTGTATGCCTTTCGGGCTCTGCAACGCACCAGGGACCTTCCAGCGGCTGATGGAATGCTGTCTAGGGCACCGAAACTTCGAGACGGTCCTCCTTTACCTGGACGACGTGATCGTCTATTCGAAGACCTACGAGGAGCACCTAAAGCACCTGGCCGAGGTGTTCGAAGCCCTGGCAGGCTATGGCCTGAAGGTGAAACCATCGAAGTGTCACCTGCTGAAACCAAAGGTCCAGTACCTAGGGCACGTGGTAAGCGCGGAAGGAGTGGCGCCCGACCCTGACAAGGTCACGGCAATCAAGAGCTGGCCAAGCCCCTCGAACATCAAAGAGGTGAGACAGTTTCTCGGGTTGGTAGGCTACTACCGAAGGTTCATCCCCGGGTTCACTAAGATGGCAGCTCCTATGCAGGACCTCCTGATCGGACAGTCTAAGTCCAGAAGTCAAAAGCCACCCTTCAAGTGGGATAAACCGGAAGAGGAGTCCTTCCGCCAGCTAAAGATGGCCCTCACGGGGGATGAGATCCTGGCCTACCCTGATTATAGCTAGCCTTTCATTCTCCACACAGATGCCAGTAATGTGGGACTGGGAGCCGTACTGTCCCAAAACCAACAGGGCAGAGAACGGGTGATCGCATACGCCAGCCGGAAGCTGAGGCCCACCGAGAGGAACCCGGAGAATTACAGCTCCTTCAAGCTAGAATTCTTGGCAGTGGTGTGGGCCGTGACGGAAAGCTTCAAGCATTACCTGGCCTCCGCAAAGTTCACCGTGTACACGGACAACAACCCGTTGACACACCTGGACAATGCAAGACTGGGTGCCCTAGAACAGCGGTGGATGGCCCGTCTCTCCAACTATGACTTCGTGATCAAGTACCGGGCCGGCAAAACCAATGCCAACGCGGACGCCCTATCAAGAATGCCTCACTTACCTGAAGGTGACGAAGACCCAGAAGAGCTGGAGGAGGTAGAACTCCCCGCGTTTCACCGGTATGGAGCCACTCAACACTCCCACCGCGTGAAGGAGGAGGATCTAACAACTGTGATGATCAATCCCCTACCTCACCACAGCTGGGCCGAGACCCAAGATAGTGACCCTGCAGTCCGCCTGGTGAAATATCTGCTGACCCGGGAAGACGCCCGCTTAGATCCAGATGCCCCAGAGGAAGCCAAGCAGCTATGGAAGGAGAAGAGCAAGCTGTTCCTCTACGAAGGCAAGTTGTGCAGAAGGATTGTCAACCATCGGACGCACGAGCTGACCTGGCAAGTCGTGGTCCCAAGGCGGGATGCAGCTATGGTCCTGGGGGCTTACCATGACTGAGCGGCACACTTCGGTTGGAAGAAACTGGAGTTCCTGCTAAGAGGAAGGTTCTTTTGGGTCGGCATGAGAGGAGCTGTAGAAAAATGGTGCAGAGACTGTGGCCCTTGTCACCTGAGGAGGAAGGACCGTGCCAGCCAGAAGACACCCTTGAGGCCCATTGTCACCACGCAGCCTCTTGAGCTGGTAGCTCTGGACCATGTCAAATTGGCTCCCAGCCGGTCAGGATACATCTATGCCCTGACAATCGTGGACCACTATTCCCGTTTTCTAGTGGTGGTCCCGGTAAAGGACTTGACAGCCCAAACAGCGGCCAGAGCCTTCCAGCAATACTTCTGCCGTCCACACGGGTATCCGGAACAGGCCCTGACAGACCAGGGTCCAGCGTTCGAGGCTGAAATCTTCCAGGAGTTCTGCAACCTCTATGGCTGTATGAAGATTCGGACAACGCCTTACCATCCACAAACCAACGGGATGTGTGAGAAGATGAACAATATAGTTATCGATCTCCTGAAGACGTTGCCCCTGGAGGAACGCAGCCTGTGGCCAGAAAAACTGCCGGACCTAATAGACCTATACAACAATATCCCGGTGAATGCTACAAACTGCACCCCGGCTTACCTGATGCGAGCTAGACCAGGTAAGCTGCCCGTAGACCTGGAGATGGGAGTCCTAATACCTGAGGACACCTCCCCGGATGCGGACTGGGATACAGAAAGGCAACTGCAGTACAAGAAGGTACAGGAGAGTGTGGAGAAGAGCCTGGCCCAGTTGAGAGAGAGGCAAGAAAAACTCTTCAACCAACACGCCCCTGCTGGTCCCCTAGAACCTGATGAGCAAGTCCTGAAGCGGAAGAGAAGGCTACATAAGTTGGACGACCAGTGGGAAAGGGAACCCTACACCGTACTGCAGTCTGACCACGACAACCCAAAGGTGTGCGTAATCACCAAGGACGGAGGAGAAACCACTAGTGTCGTCTCCAGAGACCACCTCAAAAGATGCCCCGAGCAACTCCGTAGTGCAGAAGAGGATCAGAGTGACCTTGAACCCGCCGAGGACAAGGAAGAAATGATCAGCACCGTTCTCGGAGAGTTCCCTCAGTCCTGGACTCGAATAAATGATGCTATAGTGGTACCCGTCCTGCATTTCCTGCAATCGGCACAGCAACAACCAACACCAGAGCCGGAAGGTGAAGAGGAGCAAGCGGTTCCAGAGGCAGAAGAGCCTGTACCAGCAGCCCAGGAGAGTCAACCCTCTGCTGACAGTGAGCCTGCAATGCCTGCGGTAAGCCAAAGAACCCGCAGACAGCTGCCTGCCCTACCTGTACACCCAGCTGGTAGCTGTACCCCTAATGCTAGTAGGGAAAGCCAGGTTGGTCCACCACCAGACAGTGGGCTACGTAGGTGAACCAGGAGCACAAAGGGGCAGATACCCGCTCGCTGGAGAATATAGAGAGCGCAAAAATTGTAAATAACCCTGTTACCAAATGTTGAATTGTTTGCCAAGTTACCTGCATGATTATTAATAGCGTGTTTCAGTTTCTTGCAGCTACCGTAAGGACTCAAAGCTTATGGACTTTTTATAACCGGGACAATGTATGGACTGCGTTTGGAGCCTAACCCAGGAATGAACAAAGACTGTAAAGGACTTGGGGTAGGACAGACCCCCACCTGGTTAAGGCTCCCCGTTGTATTGGTGATATGGACACCCGGTCACAGGCCACACTGTGACCTTAAGAACTCAATCTGTGCGTCGCTCGTATACTAATGTTTTATGGTTATGCATGTTATTCTTTATTTACTGTTTAGTCCCGAAGTACTAAATTTTACTAGGGGGGAATGTGTCACCCTGGCCTGGATGCCACAAAATATATTAAAGCTGTGTCTGAGAGCAAGGGGGAGGTTCTCTAGTCAGGGGAACATTAGCATGCAATGCCTCCTGTCTCAGGCCAGTAGGGGGAGCAGGCTGCCCCTATAAAAGCTGGTACTGGGGGCAGGGTTAGAGAGAACTTGATGGCCTGTCTCAGCACTGAGACTTGTCCCAGAGCAGAGCAGGGACAGTTGCACTGCACCTAAGAGGAAGTGTGGCAGGAGGAGAGCCACAAGCCAGAGACAAGAGGCGAAGAGAGCCTGTCTTGGCAGATAAAAGACTTACTTTACCAGACTTTGGTGTCTGAGGCTGGGAGGATTCCACATTCTCCAGCAGATAACCAGTCCGCAAGGGACTGTATATTCCTTGGCCTAAGAAGCCTGGAGGCCCTGCCACAACCGAAGGGACCAGTAAAGCCGTACAAGGCTGGGAGCAGAAAGGAACCCACGTCGCAGGCCATACAGGCGAGAATACACGGAAAGCTTGGAAACGTGGGCTGTTACCCTATAATGAGGAGATAGCCAGAAGGAGTGCAGAAAGCACGGTAGGCCTACACCCTCACCCTGACCAGGGCCAATTTCCCCATTGCTCTCAGACATCCAGGTCCCCTCCTAGCTGGGACTGTTTATGGGTCAGTTTACCTGTTTCAGTAAAGACCCTGGACTGCAACCTATTGTCTGTGTGCTCCTTCGCGCCTCCAGCACTACCGGTACTGGGACTCTCACCACCATCACTCCCACCATCCACTACACTGCCCTGGGGCCGCACTCTTCCCGTGGGGAGTCACACCATCCCAGCTGCACATATCATCAGCCCCAGCGGTCTGCCTTGCAGCGGCGGTTCCTAATGACCGCAAATCCACGGGTGGCGTAGTCGGACATAATCAACAACACGTAACGGACTACCACTGGCCTGACCACCCTGAGCCACAGAACCGGGTTGCCACTACTACTCCCATCGTTCCCCCTATTGCCCGGATCCGAGTGCCCCACGGCCCAGGGGGCGAGTCACATGGACTCCTAAATTCACATCATTTGCAAACTGTGGGAGTCCTAAATAAAATCAGCTGAATCCTTTTAAGGGAACCTGATACTGGGCAGCATGAATCAGAGCCTCACTGCATGACTGTAGCCAGTAGTGTTGAGCCACCCCCGTAGTGTTCGAGTTCGGTTCGTCGAACTGTTCGTCGAACTGTTTGTCGAACACCTTAAAACCAATGGCAGGCAAACAAAAACACATAGAAACACATAGAAAACACCTTCAAAGGTGTCCAAAAGCTGACAAACTGCTCAGAAGACATAACTAACACATGGAAAAGTGACAAGTACATATAGTCATGCGAAAAGAAAAGAGGTGGAGGAGTAAAAGGAGGGGGAGACACAGATATAGGCATGTCATGCCCTTCTAAAATCCAAAAAGTGAGAAGCCGACACGGCCAGTCCGTTCCTGCCCGTGCCACCTCCGTTTGTGCCAGAGCCGCGGTGGACCCTGACGGCCAGCCCCCCTCTCCCAATACTGGTGCCTGTCCGCTGGTGGGTCAAGCGAGCCCCCCTGTGGTGGAGGCAGCTCTAAGCTTTTTAATTTAAATTGTCTCTCTAATTTGAATGAATACACTTTAAATCCTTTTACAAGGATCTATTGAAGGGCAAGTCTCATGCCAGCAGCCGCGTAATTCCAGCTCCAGTAGCGTCCACTAAAGCTGCTGCAGTTAAAAAGCTTTTATAAGGATCGAGCTCGGCTGTCCACCGCAAGGCGTCCTACCGCCAGTCCCAGTCCCTATGCCTTGGGGTGCCTCCTGATGCTCTTCACTGAGTATTCCGTGGTCCCAAAGCATTTCCTTTGAAAAAATTAAGTGTCCAAACTACAGGTGCTGTAGCTTGCTTAACAGCCGGGATAATCCGCTGACTAGCAGACACTGCTACTAGGCACAAAGTATTTCCTGGTCTAGATGCAGTTAAAAATTTGTAATTAGATACTCTCGTTGGACCCTTTTATAGCCAAAATCACGGCCCTGTATCGCAATGCATCACCTAGGCTGAAGATAAATGGAACTGTAGCACACCGAGGGCTCGGTTGCTGCAGAGGTATTGCACCTCACCCAGAGGTATGATATCTCACTCTCAGGTAAGGATGGAGTGTGGATCAGGACCCCGACACCTGCATGCTTTACACCACATTGCCGTGGGGCAGGGCGACCAATATGCCCCTGAGATGGGCACGACAGTCCCTGTCCGTGGCTGGAGTGGGGGGAGGGAACACTGAGGAAGGGGAACCCTGTAGTGCAGGAGCAGGGAGGAAGCAGTTCCTGGGTGCATTGAGAAGGGAGTATAAAAGGTGGGCACCATCTTAGTTCAGTGCAGAGAAGTCTGAGCAGAAGTGACAGGGAGCAGGGGCTCTGCATGAGCTCTGCTCCAGAGGCGGGCCTAGTAACAGAGGCCCAGGCCTGGAAGAGGGAGAAGGAAGGAAGAGGAGCGGAGAAGGCTCCAGGAACGAGGAACGAAGGGATCCCAGGGGTGTGGATGGGCGAGTCGCCACCGCACGCCCGAATCCACCTGCGTGGAGGGGTCAGACCAAAGGGGGAGACCGGTCCCTGAAACTACTGGAGGCGGGAAACGACCCTCAGCTAGAAACCGGAGGCTGTGACATTTTATGTGGCGCAGCCCCTCGCTACACCCGCTAGGAGGGCAGCACATAGGGTCAGGGAAACTGGCACCAAGTTTACCAAGAGGAGGCCCGAGGCAGCCGGACAAAAGGGTTGGTAAGAAAGGCCAGACAAAGGACACACAAAGGGGGTCCTGAGAAGCGCACCAAAGTTATCTGGGAGTTGTCTGAGCCCCTCACCTGGTGAGCACAGTACGACGTGGGCAGCCGTTACCTGCAGAAGTGGTCTGGATAATAACTGTGAGTAAAGGCCCTGGACTGCATCATTGACTCCATGTCGTTACTGCTGCTGCCCGGCACCATCACCCCCATCCTCCGCATACACTGCCCTGAGGCTATACTCCTCCCGTGGGGAGTTATGCTACGCTCTGCTGCACCCACAACACCTGCCTCAGCGGTCTGCCCTGCAGCGGCGGCTCACTCTGACCGCAATCCACGGGTGGCGTAGTCGGACATTTAAACATCAAAATCACATAAATAGTTCTGCCACTGGTTTGACCGCCCTGAGCCACGGAACCGGGTCGCCGCCACGGAGACTACAACCACCAGCAGCCACCAAAAAGGGTCCGGCTCCGGATGTCCCAAGGCCCAGGGGGCGAGTCAGAACATTTTCATCACCTTTCATAATCACCAATGGGACAAGGCAGGTATGTCCTCTGTCCCCTCTCTTATACATCCTAGTGACGGAGCACCTGCTCTCATCAATTCGCCATAACCCCAATATTAGGTGGACTGAGGTGGGAGGCACCGAGTACAAGTGCTCTGCATTTGCTGATGATGTCAATCACATATATCCATCAGCAGGCTGTTATGGCTGAAATAGATCACTTTGTTACATTGTCAAATTTTAAAATCACTGCAGCGAAGTCTGAGGCCCTCGATGTCTCCCTTCCCAAATCCATATAGGATTCCATCCAGTCCAACTTTCCCTTTGTCTGGCCCTCACAGGGTATCAAATACTTAGGAATTCCTATTCATAGAGACCTCTCCCATCTATGTTATCTTAATTTTGGGCCCTTTATTGAACAACTCCATACAGACCACGGTTGGCAAGTTAGAACTGTAAGATTCACTACGTGAACCACTGGTGTTTTGTGGAAAAGCACATGTACACTGTGTTCCAAATTATTATGCAAAAAGTGTTTAGGAGTGATAATGGGAGAATTTGTTTGTTTGTCAGTTAAACTCATTGATGGTGATGTGTGTCAGGGCTCTTTACATCACTGTAAGCAATTGCAGACACCTGTGCTAATTAGTTTGGCAGGTGTGTCCAATGAACGGCAAGACTACTTAAGAAGGCTGTCCCACATTATTAAGCCGCCTACATTTTCTGCCAAAATGGGAAAGAAAAAGGATGTGTCGGCTGCTGAGAAGCAACAAATTGTGGAGTGTTTAGGTCAAGGCATGACTACAATCAACATTGTGCGATGATCAGGATGAAGTGTCTTGGCAATCAAGAAGTATGTACCTGATTCACAGTACACACGTATGCGTGCTGATAAGGGCAAATTGAGGACTCTTTCCTACAGGCAATTACGTCAGGTTAAAAGAGCAGCGGCAAAAAAGCCTTGTCATAGCAGCAGACAAGTTTTTGAAGCTGCTGGTGCCTCCAACGTCCCCCGAACAACAAGATGCAGGGTCCTTCAGAGGTTTGCAGCTGTGCGTACGCCATCCTGTCGACCTCCTCTATCCACTTCACACACGCAGAAACGGCTCCAGTGGGCCAAACATTACATGAAGACTGATTTCAAAACCGTTTTGTTCACGGATGAGTGCCTTGCAACGCTCGATGGTCCAGATGGATGGAGTGGAGGATGGCTGGTTGATGGACACCCCACGAAAACACGGCTACAGCGCCAACAAGGAGGAGGTGGAGTAATGTTTTGGGCTGGAATCATGGGGAGAGAGATTGTCAGCCCCTTTAGGATCCCTGAAGGGGTAAAGATGAACTCCATAATGTATGTGGAGTTTCTCAAACAGCACTTCCTGCCATGGTTCAAGAAGAAGAACCGTGTATTCCAGAGCAAGATCATTTTCATGCATGATAATGCACCGTCTCATGCTGCACATAACACATCTGCATCTCTGGCTGATATGGGCATAAAAGGGGACAAACTTATGGTGTGACCCCCATGCTCCCCTGACCTCTACCCCATTCAGAACCTCTGGAGCATCATCAAAAGGAGTGTCTATGATAGCGGGAGGCAGTTCACATCTAAGCAACAGCTTTGGGAGGGTATTCTGTCCTCATGCAAAACAATTGAAGCAGAAACCATCCAAAACCTGACAAATTCAATGTATGAGAGAGTTCAGAAGCTCCTTTCAAACAAGGGGTCCTATGTGCAAATGTAACGTCACCTAGAATAAAGTTTTGAGTTGAAAACTGTTTGATTTCAGTATCTAATAACCTGCTAATGCTTATAATTTCAAAAATGACCATTTTTTTGGTCTTTATTAAAATGAAAAGGTTGATCGAAGAGTGTGGGGGATCTAAGAGTGTGGCAACCCAGTAGTAAGGATTACTTCGAATTCTGACAATCTGAGGGTCAAGTTGCAGGTAGTGCAGCAAGAAGGCACTTATGTGTCTTGCGCATCTCGGAGCCCCAAAATTATTTTCCGGGCTAGATGCAGCTAAAAATTATTATTAATTTTAAATCTGGTGGAGCTTAGTATAGATGGCCTAATAGAATCAGTACTGCACACTGCTACAAAGCCCAAATTATTTTCCAGCCAAGATACAGATAAACATGATTAGTAATTTTAAATCTGGTGGAGCTTAGTATAGATGGCCTAATAGAATCATTACTGCACACTGCTACAAAGCCCAAATAATTTTCCAGCCAAGATACAGATAAACATGATTAGTAATTTGAAAGCTTAAAACGGTTGGTGAGGTGATTTTAACCAATCATCAAGCTTTTACTCTCCCCAGGATGACACAGGGGTAGAAAAGTCGTTTCGGATCCATGATTTGTTCATCTTTCTGAACGTGAGTCTGTCTACATTATCAGTCGAGAGCCGCGTGCGCTTATCTGTCAGCACACCACCAGCAGTGCTGAACACACGTTCAGACAGAACGCTGGCTGCGGCGCATGACAAGATCTCCAAGGCGTAAGTGGCGAGCTCCGGCCATTTATCCAGATTGGAAGCCCAAACAGAGCAAGGGTCCAGTGACACAGTCATGGCTTCAATGTTTACTTGGAGATACTCCTGTACCATCGTCTCTAGGCGTTGACTATGCGTCAGACTTCTTGTCTCCTGTGGCCTTGCAGAGGATGAGCTAAAAAAGTGGTGAAATGATTCCGCAAAATTGATGTTACCAGCAGATACTGTGTTTCTGTTACGGTTTGAGTGCTGAACACTCGACGGTCCCACGGCTGGCAAGTTGGAACTGTGAGATTCACTACGTGCACCACTGGTGTTTTGTGGAAAAGCACATGTAAGATTCTGCATCAGTCTCTGCTGATACTCCTGCATGCGTGCATCCCTTTCTATGGCAGGAATTATTTCTGCAAATTTACTTTTGTACCGGGGATCTAACAGTGTGGCAACCCAGTAGTCAGGATTATTTCTAATTCTCCCAATTCGAGGGTCATGTTGCAGGTAGTGCAGCAAGAAGGCACTCATGTGTCTTGCGCATCCAGGAGCACCAAGTCCCTGTTGTGTTGGTGGCGAGGTAACAATCATGCTTCCTTCCTCTGTCCTCTCCCCCCAACCTCGCACAACAGAAATGTGATCAAGGTCTCCCTCATCTGATGAGTCTTCCATCAGTTTGTCCTCCACTTCTTCCTGGGCTCCTGCACCTTCCTCACTAGTTTGGCTGCTACCATGCGCCCTGGTAAAACCATCTCCCCCACCCTCACATGCCTGCCGCCTTGGTGCTGCCGACCGTCTGGACCTTGCAGATGTTAGCCCTTCCATATACAACTCCTCCTCCTCTACTTCCTCCACCTCCTCTTGTGCCACCACCTGACTCCGAATTCTGTTTAACATGTGCTCCAGCATGTAAATCACCGGAATAGTCATGCTGATAATGGCATCGTCAGCACTAAACATCTTCGTCGCCATTTCAAAACTGTGCAGAAGGGTGCATAGGTCCCTGATCTGAGACCACTCCTCCAGCGTGATTTGCCCCACCTATGGATCCCGTTGGCCCAGGCTATACGTCAGAACGTATTGCACCAGGGCTTGTCAGTGCTGCCACAGTCGCTGCAACATGTGCAGAGTTGAATTCCACAGGGTAGGCACATTGCATTTTAGCCGGTGAAGTGGCAGGCCCAACGACTTCTGTAGAGATGTAAGTCGCTGAGCTGCGGGATGCGAACGGCGGAAGTGAGAACACAGCGACCGTGCCCTCTGCAGAAGGCCATCTAGTCCGGGATAGTGGGCTAAAAATTGCTGGACAACCAGGTTCAACACGTGAGCCATACAAGGCACGTGTGTGACATTGCCCCGGCGAAGGGCCGCACCCAGGTTTGCAGCATTGTCGCACACGGCCTTCCCTGGTTTCAGGTCCAGTGGAGACAACCATTCATGAAATTGGTTCTCCAGAGCTGACCACAACTCCTCAGCTGTGTGACTCACATTTCCCAGACATTTCAAAGTAAAAACCGCCTGATGACGTTGAGCCCTACTGCCAGCATAGTAAGGAGGTGTGCAGGATCCCTTCTGCGCAGTTAGAAAGCTTGTGGCATGACCAGAGAGGCTTTGGGTGCAGGTGGAGGACCGAGAGGAGGTTGAGGAGGCAGAAGCAGTGGAGAAACTTTGACATAAAGAGGATTGACGCACAACTCGTGGGGACGACAAGACTTGGACAGCAGCCCCTTGTCCTGCTGTCACCATAGTTACCCAGTGCCCAGTCACCGACATGTAACGCCCCTGTCCATGCCTACTCGTCCAAGTGTCTGTGGTGAAATGCACCCTGTCACACACAGAGTTTCTCAAAGAAGCAGTGATGTTGTATGCGACATGCTGGTGGAGCGCAGGCACACCTTTCTTTGAGAAGTATTGCCGCCTGGGCATCTGGTACTGGGGCACTGCGACGGACATAAGGTCTCAAAAATCCTCTGTGTCCACCAGGCGGAAAGGCAGCATTTCTGTAGCCAAGAGCTTGCAGATGGTGAAATTCAACCTCTTAGCTTTCTCATGGCTAGGAGGAAATGGTCTTTTACTTGTCCACATATGAGGGACTGAGGGCTGGCTGTTGTGCTTAGACGGGGTTGATAAGGGTGTCCCCGGCAAACTGCCGGTCTGTGAGGACGATGCAGGCGGACATGTTAGGTTGCCTTGATCCAAAGGTGGTGCTATCGATGTCGGACAGCGCTCAACACCAGCTGGTGTTACCACCTCCAAAGAAAATGATGACCTGCCAATCACGCTGGCTGTTGCGGGTAAAGAGGTGGCAGGTCTGCGTCCCAAAACAGGTGTGACTGCTGTCCCCCCAGTCACAGAGGATGAAGAGGCCGCAGATGCACAAGATGGGGCAGATGGTGGTTGGCCCGGCCGACTAGGCCGCATTGTAGCACAGTGAGCTTCCCACTGCAACTTATGCTTCATGTCCATGTGCCGGTTCATGCATGAAGTACTCAAACTATGTATTTTTTGGCCTCTACTTAGCTTTTGTTGACAAATGTTACAGATAACACGAGTTGGGTCATCTTTATCGATCTGAAAAAATGCCCAGGCTATGCAAGTCTTAGCACCCATGCGACCTGAAGAGCCACCACGACTTGTGGTCAGAGGCAGAATTGTGTTTGAGGATGCAGTTGTTGATGTGCTTCCAGTACTACATCTCTGTCCAGGAAGGCGCAACCTGACCTCGTCGTCACTAGCATCCTCCTCCACCTCCTCTGCTGACCTCATCTCTTGGCTGACTGTGGGTTGACAGTAAGTGGGATCTCCAACCTCATCATCATCACCCTGTGTGTTATCACACCCGTCGTCCTTAGAGCCAACCTGTTCCTGCTCTGACAAAAAACTAAAGTTGTCGCTCCAATCAGGTATTTGAGTCTCATCATCGTCTTCCTCATTGTCTCCACCAACAGGAGTTACAGTTTGGGAATGAGGGTCTACATTATGGTCAGAACCTTCTGCGTCTGGTCCTGGATCCGACTCATAAAGATTCTGGGCATCAGTGCAGATCATTTCCTCGTCTGGATTCACAGAAGAGCTGGAGCCGACCTCTGATTCCCAGGCTATAGTATGAGTAAACAGCTCTGCAGACTCAACCATCTGTTCTACCTCATACTCAGACGGGCAGCTAGAGATTTGGGAGCTGTGAGGAAGCAAGTGCGATTGGGGTGACACCTCTAAGGACTGGAGTATTTGTGATGTTGAAGTTGATGTGGAGGAGAGCCCACTTAAAGGAGCACTAGATATCCGTTGAAGCACCAGCTGTTTTTGTGCCTCATCTGGAATTTGTAGCGATTGGCGTGGCCGTAAGAAAGGGATCTTATCACATTGTCCGCTAAAAGAAGTAGACATTTTAGTTTTGCTGGAAGATGGTCTTTCTTCTGCAGATGTTACTGTTGCTTTAACACCTACTCCACGGACACAACCTTTTTTCCCCTTCCCAACACGACCTATTCCCCTTTCCACCAGCAGCAGGCCTTTTTCCGCTCATTTTGGTGGTTAACTAATTCACAACTCTGGAGTTGTTTGCATAAAAAAACAATGGATGGGAACCGAGCAGAGCTGAGTGGCCAAACTGTGGCATTAGGCCAAAACTATTGTCTGGGTTAGATGCAGAAAAAAATTATATTCAGTTTGCAACCTGATGGAGGTCAGTATAGATGGATTAATAGAACAAGTTCCACACACAGCTAGAAGGCCAAATATTTTTTCAGAGCTAGATGCAGAAAAAAATTATATTGAATTTGCAACCTGATGGAGGTCAGTATAGATGGACTAATAGAACAAGTCCCACACACTGCTAGAAGGCCAAATATTTTTTCAGAGCTAGATGCAGAAAAAAATTATATTCAGTTTGCAACCTGCTGGAGGTCAGTATAGATGGACTAATAGAACAAGTCCCACACACTGCTAGAAGGCCAAATATTTTTTCAGAGCTAGATGCAGAAAAAAATTATATTCAATTTGCAACCTGATGGAGGTCAGTATAGATGGACTAATAGAACAAGTCCCACACACTGCTAGAAGGCCAAATATTTTTTCAGAGCTAGATGCAGAAAAAAATTATATTCACTTTGCAACCTGATGGAGGTCAGTATAGATGGACAAATAGAACAAGTCCCACACACTGCTAGAAGCCCAAATATTTTTTCAGAGGTAGATGCAGAAAAAAATTATATTCAGTTTGCAACCTGATGGAGGTCAGTATAGATGGACTAATAGAACAAGTCCCACACACTGCTAGAAGGCCAAATATTTTTTCAGAGCTAGATGCAGAAAAAAATTATATTCAATTTGCAACCTGTTGGAGGTCAGTATAGATGGACTAATAGAACAAGTCCCACACACTGCTAGAAGCCAAATATTTTTTCAGAGGTAGATGCAGAAAAAAATTATATTCAGTTTGCAACCTGATGGAGGTCAGTATAGATGGACTAATAGAACAAGTCCCACACACTGCTAGAAGGCCAAATATTTTTTCAGAGCTAGATGCAGAAAAAAATTATATTCAATTTGCAACCTGTTGGAGGTCAGTATAGATGGACTAATAGAACAAGTCCCACACACTGCTAGAAGCCAAATATTTTTTCAGAGGTAGATGCAGAAAAAAATTATATTCAATTTGCAACCTGATGGAGGTCAGTATAGATGGATTAATAGAACAAGTCCCACACACTGCTAGAAGGCCAAATATTTTTTCAGAGCTAGATGCAGAAAAATATTATATTCAATTTGCAACCTGATGGAGGTCAGTATATATGGACTAATAGAACAAGTCCTACACACAGCTAGAAGCCCAAATATTTTTTCAGAGGTAGATGCAGAAAAAAATTATATTCAGTTTGCAACCTGATGGAGGTCAGTATAGATGGACTAATAGAAAAAGTCCCACACACTGCTAGAAGCCCAAATATTTTTTCAGAGGTAGATGCAGAAAAAAATTATATTCAGTTTGCAACCTGATGGAGGTCAGTATGGATGGACTAATAGAACAAGTCCCACACACTGCTAGAAGCCCAAATAATTTTTCAGAGCTAGATGCAGAGAAAAATTATATTCAATTTGCAACCTGATGGAGGTCAGTATAGATGGACTAATACAACAAGTCCCACACACTGCTAGAAGCCCAAATATTTTTTCAGAGCTAGATGCAGAAAAAAATTATATTCAATTTGCAACGTGATGGAGGTCAGTATAGATGGACTAATAGAACAAGTCCCACACACTGCTAGAAGGCCAAATATTTTTTCAGAGCTAGATGCAGAAGAAACTTATATTCAATTTGCAACCTGATGGAGGTCAGTATAGATGGACTAATAGAACAAGTCCCACACACTGCTAGAAGCCAAATATTTTTTCAGAGGTAGATGCAGAAAAAAATTATATTCAATTTGCAACCTGATGGAGGTCAGTATAGATGGATTAATAGAACAAGTCCCACACACTGCTAGAAGGCCAAATATTTTTTCAGAGCTAGATGCAGAAAAATATTATATTCAATTTGCAACCTGATGGAGGTCAGTATATATGGACTAATAGAACAAGTCCCACACACAGCTAGAAGCCCAAATATTTTTTCAGAGGTAGATGCTGAAAAAAATTATATTCAGTTTGCAACCTGATGGAGGTCAGTATAGATGGACTAATAGAACAAGTCCCACACACTGCTAGAAGGCCAAATATTTTTTCAGAGCTAGATGCAGAAAAAAATTATATTCAATTTGCAACCTGATGGAGGTCAGTATAGATGGACTAATAGAACAAGTCCCACACACTGCTAGAAGGCCAAATATTTTTTCAGAGCTAGATGCAGATAAAAATTATCTTGAATTTGCAACCTGATGGAGGTCAGTATAGATGGACTAATAGAACAAGTCCCACACACTGCTAGAAGGAAAAATATTTTTTCAGAGCTAGATGCAGAAAAAAATTATATTCAATTTGCAACGTGATGGAGGTCAGTTTAGATGGACTAATAGAACAAGTCCCACACAAAGCTAGAAGCCCAAATATTTTTTCAGAGGTAGATGCAGAAAAAAATTATATTCAGTTTGCAACCGGATGGAGGTCAGTATAGATGGACTAATAGAACAAGTCCCACACACAGCTAGAAGGCCAAATATTTTTTCAGAGGTAGATGCAGAAAAAAATTATATTCAATTTGCAACCTTATGGAGGTCAGTATAGATGGACTAATAGAATGATGCTATGCCCGAAAGGTTTTACTTCACTAGGTGCAGTAAAAAAATTGGTATTCTATACACAGGTGGTGTAGCTTGCAACACAGATAGGCTACTCCACTGACTAACACAATCTGCAATAGGCCAAAAAGGATTAGCTTTGCTAGATTCAGCCAAATGCTGTGAAAAAAACTTGCACAGCACTGGCACAGACCTGCCTGGCAAAAACTGATAGGAACTGATGTAACTTAGTCCTGAAAAGGACTGCAATTACAATTAGTCTTTACTCCCACAACCTATCTATTTAAGAGCACAGACCTGCCTGATAAAAGTCGTAGGAAATGCTGTAACCTAGTCCTTAAAAGGACTGCAATCACAATTATTCCGTACTCCCAAGTAGAGATGAGCGTTGTTCTACTCGAACTGTTCGCCAATCTCAAATTCGAGCTGTTTTTGGCGGTGTTCGAGCCGTTCGGCGAACACGAACAATTTGAGAAAAATTCGGCTGTTCGAGGTTATGTTCGATAACTGTTCGTGCACCAAAATCATAACTGGATTTTTTCTCAGTAATGATGAAAATTAATGTTAATACACAGTTTGAGTGTACAGCGGGGTGGGGGGAGGGGCAGGGGATGGATCTCTGCAGGAACAATGGAGATCTCCATTTTTTTTTTCTCTTTCCCGCATTTACAGTGGGGAGGTGCAATCTGTCAGCCTATCAGCAGCGCACACACGGAGCGAAGTGCTTTTTTTCACACAAGCAAGGGCATGTGTCTTTGGCAGTGTATGTCACATGTCCTTGCCCTATAAGACCAAGCCATTTTCCCCGTCGCGACCATTTTCTCACTGCTGCAGCTGCGTGTTAGACGGCACCGCTGTTGCTGTGTGCGCTATACCTTGTTAATTTCAAGCCAATTTTCGCACAAATCTACAGATAGCTTGGGAGTAGGGAATAGTTGTGATTGCAGTCCTTTTAAGTGCTAGGTTACAGCATTTCCTACGACTTTTATCAGGCAGGTCTGTGCTCTTAAATAGATAGATTGTGGGAGTAAAGACTAATTGTAATTGGAGTCCTTTTCAGGACTAGGTTACATCAGTTCCTATCAGTTTTTGCCAGGCAGGTCTGTGCCAGTGCTGTGCAAGTTTTTTTCCCAGCATTTGGCTGAATCTAGCAAAGCTAATCCTTTTTGGCCTATTGCAGAGTGTGTTAGTCAGTGGAGTAGCCTATCTGTGTTGCAAGATATACCACCTGTGTATAGAATACCAATTTTTTTACTGCACCTAGTGAAGTAAAATCTTTTGGGCATAGCATCATTCTATTAGTCCATCTATACTGACCTCCATCAGGTTGCAAATTGAATATAATTTTTTTCTGCATCTAGCTCTGAAAAAATATTGGGCTTCTAGCTGTGTGTGGGACTTGTTGTATTAGTCCATCTATACTGACCTCCATCAGGTTGCAAACTGAATATATTTTTTTCTGCATCTACCTCTGAAAAAATATTGGGCTTCTAGCTGTGTGTGAGACTTGTTCTATTAATCCATCTATACAGCCCTCCATCAGGTTGCAAACTGAATATATTTTTTTCTGCATCTACCTCTGAAAAAATATTGGGCTTCTAGCTGTGTGTGGGACTTGTTCTATTAATCCATCTATACTGACCTCCATCAGGTTGCAAACTGAATATATTTTTTTCTGCATCTACCTCTGAAAAAATATTGGGCTTCTAGCTGTGTGTGGGACTTGTTCTATTAATACATCTATACAGACCTCCATCAGGTTGCAAACTGAATATATTTTTTTCTGCATCTACCTCTGAAAAAATATGTGGCCTTCTAGCAGTCTGTGGGACTTTCTCTATTAGTCCATCTATACTGACCTCCATCAGGTTGCAAACTGAATATAATTTTTTTCTGCATCTAGCTCTGAAAAAATATTTGGCCTTCTAGCAGTGTGTGGGACTTTCTCTATTAGTCCATCTATACTGACCTCCATCAGGTTGCAAATTAAAAATAATTTTTATCTGCATCTACCTCTGAAAGAATATTTGGGCTTCTAGCTGTGTGTGGGACTTGTTCTATTAATCCATCTATACTGACCTCCATCAGGTTGCAAACTGAATATATTTTTTTCTGCATCTACCTCTGAAAAAATATTGGGCTTCTAGCTGTGCGTGGGACTTGTTGTATTAGTCCATCTATACTGACCTCCATCAGGTTGCAAATTAAAAATAATTTTTATCTGCATGTACAGTACCTCTGAAAAAATATTTGGGCTTCTAGCTGTGTGTGGGACTTGTTCTATTAGTCCATCTATACTGACCTCCATCAGGTTGCAAATTGAATATAATTTTTATCTGCATCTAGCTCTGAAAAAATATTTGGCCTTCTAGCAGTGTGTGGGACTTTCTCTATTAGTCCATCTATACTGTCCTCCATCAGGTTGCAAATTAAAAATAATTTTTATCTGCAACTAGCTCTGAAAAAATATTTGGCCTTCTAGCAGTGTGTGGGACTTTCTCTATTAGTCCATCTATACTGACCTCCATCAGGTTGCAAATTAAAAATAATTTTTATCTGCATCTACCTCTGAAAAAATATTTGGGCTTCTAGCTGTGTGTGGGACTTGTTCTATTAATCCATCAATACAGACCTCCATCAGGTTGCAAACTGAATATAATTTTTTTCTGCATCTAGCTCTGAAAAAATATTTGGCCTTCTAGCAGTGTGTGGGACTTGTTCTATTAGTCCACCTATACTGACCTCCATCAGGTTGCAAATTCAAAATAATTTTTTGTCTGCATCTAGCTCTGAAAAAATATTTGGCCTTCTAGCAGTGTGTGGGACTTTCTCTATTAGTCCATCTATACTGACCTCCATCAGGTTGCAAACTGAATATATTTTTTTTCTGCATCTACCTCTGAAAAAATATTGGGCTTGTAGCTGTGTGTGGGACTTGTTCTATTAATCCATCTATACAGACCTCCATCAGGTTGCAAACTGAATAAAAATTTTTTCTGCATCTACCTCAGAAAAAATATTTGGGCTTCTAGCTGTGTGTGGGACTTGTTCTATTAGTCCATCTATACTGACCTCCATCAGGTTGCAAATTGAATATAATTTTTTTCTGCATCTAGCCCAGCCAATAGTTTTGGCCTAATACCACAGTTTGGCCACTCAGCTCTGCTCGGTTCCCGTCCATTGTTTTTTTGTGCAAACAACTCCAGAGTTGTGAATTAGTTAACCACCAAAATGAGTGGAAAAAGGCCTGCTGCTGGTGGAAAGGGGAATAGGCGTGTTGGGAAGGGGAAAAAAGGTTGTGTCCGTGGGGTAGGTGTTAAAGCAACAGTAACATCTGCAGAAGAAAGACCATCTTCCAGCCAAACTAAAATGTCTACTTCTTTTAGCGGACAATGTGATAAGATCCCTTTCTTACGGCCACGCCAATCGCTACAAATTCCAGATGAGGCACAAAAACAGCAGGTGCTTCAACGGATATCAAGTGCTCCTTTAAGTGGGCTCTCCTCCACATCAACTTCAACATCACAAATACTCCAGTCCTCAAAGGTGTCACCCCAATCGCACTTGCTTCCTCACACCTCCCAAATCTCCAGCTGCCCGTCTGAGTATGAGGTAGAACAGATGGTTGAGTCTGCAGAGCTGTTTACTCATACTATAGCCTGGGAATCAGAGGTCGACTCCAGCGCTTCTGTGAATCCAGACGAGGAAATGATCTGCACTGATGCCCAGAATCTTTATGAGTCGGATCCAGGACCAGACGCAGAAGGTTCTGACCATAATGTAGACCCTCATTCCCAAACTGTAACTCCTGTTGGTGGAGACAATGAGGAAGACGATGATAAGACTCAAATACCTGATTGGAGCGACAACTTTAGTTTTTTGTCAGGGCAGGAACAGGTTGGCTCTGAGGACGACGGGTGTGATAACGCACAGGGTGATGATGATGAGGTTGGAGATCCCACTTACTGTCAACCCACAGTCAGCCAAGAGATGAGGTCAGCAGAGGAGGTGGAGGAAGATGCTAGTGACGACGAGGTCAGGTTGCGCCTTCCTGGACAGAGACGTAGTACTGGAAGCACGTCAACAACTGCATCCTCAAACACAACTCTGCCTCTCACCACAAGTCGTAGTGGCTCTTCAGGTCGCATGGGTGCTAAGCCTTGCATAGCCTGGGCATTTTTTCAGATCGATAAAGATGACCCAACTCGTGTTATCTGTAACATTTGTCAGCAAAAGCTAAGTAGAGGCCAAAAAATACATAGTTTGAGTACTTCATGCATGAACCGGCACATGGACATGAAGCATAAGTTGCAGTGGGAAGCTCAGTGTGCTACAATGCGGCCTAGCCGGCCGGGCCAACCACCGTCTGACATATCTTGTGCATCCGCGGCCTCTTCATCCTCTGTGACTGGGGGGACAGCAGTCACACCTGTTTTGGGGCGCAGACCTGCCACCTCTTTACCCGCAACAGCCAGCGTGATTGGCAGGTCATCATTTTCTTTGGAGGTGGTAACACCAGCTGGTTTTGAGCGCTGTCCGACATCGATAGCACCACCTTTGGATCAAGGCAACCTAACATGTCCGCTTGCATCTTCCTCACAGACCGGCAGTTTGCCGGGGACACCCTTATCAACCCCGTCTAAGCACAATAGCCAGCCCTCGGTCCCTCAGATGTGGACAAGTAAAAGACCATTTCCTCCTAGCCATGAGAAAGCTAAGAGGTTGAATTTCACCATCTGCAAGCTCTTGGCTACAGAAATGCTGCCTTTCCGCCTGGTGGACACAGAGGATTTTCGAGACCTTATGTCCGTCACAGTGCCCCAGTACCAGATGCCCAGTCGGCACTACTTCTCAAAGAAAGGTGTGCCTGCGCTTCACCAGCATGTCGCACACAACATCACCGCATCTTTGAGAAACTCTGTGTGTGACAGGGTGCATTTCACCACAGACACTTGGACGAGTAGGCATGGACAGGGGCGTTACATGTCGCTGACTGGGCACTGGGTAACTATGGTGACAGCAGGACAAGGGGCTGCTGTCCAAGTCTTGCCGTCCCCACGAGTTGTGCGTCAATCCTCTTTATGTCAAAGTTCCTCCACTGCTTCTGCCTCCTCAACCTCCTCTCGGTCTTCCACCTGCACCCAAAGCCTGTCTGGTCATGCCACAAGCTTTCTAACTGCGCAGAAGGGATCCTGCACACCTCCTTACTATGCTGGCAGTAGGGCTCAACGTCATCAGGCGGTTTTTACATTGAAATGTCTGGGAAATGTGAGTCGCACAGCTGAGGAGTTGTGGTCAGCTCTGGAGAACCAATTTCATGAATGGTTGTCTCCACTGGACCTGAAACCAGGGAAGGCCGTGTGCGACAATGCTGCAAACCTGGGTGCGGCCCTTCGCCGGGGCAATGTCACACACGTGCCTTGTATGGCTCACGTGTTGAACCTGGTTGTCCAGCAATTTTTAGCCCACTATCCCAGACTAGATGGCCTTCTGCAGAGGGCACGGTCGCTGTGTGCTCACTTCCGCCGTTCGCATCCCGCAGCTCAGCGACTTACATCTCTACAGAAGTCGTTGGGCCTGCCACTTCACCGGCTAAAATACGATGTGCCTACCCGGTGGAATTCAACTTTGCACATGTTGCAGCGACTGTGGCAGCACCGACAAGCCCTGGTGCAATACGTTCTGACGTATAGCCTGGGCCAACGAGATCCAGAGGTGGGTCAAATCACGCTGGAGGAGTGGTCTCAGATCAGGGACCTATGCACCCTTCTGCACAGTTTTGAAATGGCGACGAAGATGTTTAGTGCTGACGATGCCATTATCAGCATGACTATTCCGGTGATTTACATGCTGGAGCACATGTTAAACAGAATTCGGAGTCAGGTGGTGGCACAAGAGGAGGTGGAGGAAGTAGAGGAGGAGGAGTTGTATGCGGAAGGGCTAACATCTGCAAGGTCCAGACAGTCGGCAGCACCAAGGCGGCAGGCATGTGAGGGTGGGGGAGATGGTTTTACCAGGGCGCATGGTAGCAGCCAAACTAGTGAGGAAGGTGCAGGAGCCCAGGAAGAAGTGGAGGACGAACTGATGGAAGACTCATCAGATGAGGGAGAACTTGATCACATTTCTGTTGTGCGAGGTTGGGGGGAGAGGACAGAGGAAGGAAGCATGATTGTTACCTCGCCACCAACACAACAGGGACTTGGTGCTCCTGGATGCGCAACACACATGAGTGCCTTCTTGCTGCACTACCTGCAACATGACCCTCGAATTGTGAGAATTAGAAATAATCCTGACTACTGGGTTGCCACACTGTTAGATCCCCGGTACAAAAGTAAATTTGCAGAAATTATTCCTGCCATAGAAAGGGATGCACGCATGCAGGAGTATCAGCAGAGACTGTTGCAGAATCTTACATGTGCTTTTCCACAAAATACCAGTGGTGCACGTAGTGAATCTCACAGTTCCAACTTGCCAACCGTGGGACCGTCAAGTGTTCAGCACTCAAACCGTAACAGAACCACAGTATCTGCTGGTAACATCAATTTTGCGGAATCATTTCACCACTTTTTTAGCCCATCCTTTGCAAGGCCACAGGAGACAAGAAGTCTGACACATAGTCAACGCCTAGAGACGATGGTACAGGAGTATCTCCAAGTAAACATTGAAGCCATGACTGTGTCACTGGACCCTTGATCATTTGGGCTTCCAATCTGGATAAATGGCCTGAGCTAGCCACTTACGCCTTGGAGATCTTGTCATGCCCCGCAGCCAGCGTTCTGTCTGAACGTGTGTTCAGCGCTGCTGGTGGTGTGCTGACAGATAAGCGCACGCGGCTCTCCACTGATAATGTAGACAGACTCACGTTCATAAAGATGAACAAATCATGGATCCGAAACGACTTTTCTACCCCTGTGTCATCCTGGGGAGTGTAAAAGCTTGATGATTGGTTAAAATCACCCTACCAACCGTTTTAAGCTTTCAAATTACTAATCATGTTTATCTGTATCTTGGCTGGAAAATAATTTGGGCTTTGTAGCAGTGTGCAGCACTGATTCTATTAGGCCATCTATAATAAGCTCCACCAGATTTAAAATTACTAATCATGTTTATCTGTATCTTGACTGGAAAATAATTTGGGCTTTGTAGCAGTGTGCAGCACTGATCCTATTAGGCCATCTATACTAAAGCTTCACCAGATTTAAAATTAATAATAATTTTTAGCTGCATCTAGCCCGGAAAATAATTTTGGGGCTCCGAGATGCGCAAGACACATAAGTGCCTTCTTGCTGCACTACCTGCAGCATGACCCTCATATTGTCAGAATTCGAAGTAATCATGACTACTGGGTTGCCACACTCTTAGATCCCCCAAACTTTTCGATGAACCTTTTCATTTTAATAAAGACCAAAAAAATGGTCATTTTTGAAATTATAAGCATTAGCAGGTTGTTAGAAACTGAAATCAAACAGTTTTCAACTCAAAACTTTATTCTAGGTGATGTTATATTTTCACATAGGACCCCTTGTTCGAAAGGAGCTTCTGAACTCTCTCGTCCATTGAATTTGTCAGGTTTTGGATGGTTTCTGCTTCAATTGTTTTGCATGAGGACAGAATACCCTCCCAGAGCTGTTGCTTAGATGTGAACTGCCTCCCGCCATCATAGACACTCCTTTTAATGATGCTCCAAAGGTTCTGAATGGGGTAGAGGTCAGGGGAGCATGGGGGTCACACCATAAGTTTGTCCCCTTTTATGCCCATATCAGCCAGAGATGCAGATGTTTTATGTGCAGCATGAGATGGTGCATTATCATGCAAAAAAATGATCTTGCTGTGAAATACACGGTTCTTCTTCTTGAACCATGGCAGGAAGTGCTGTTTGAGAAAATCCACATACATTATGGAGTTCATCTTTAGCGCCTTCAGGGATCCTAAAGGGGCCGACAATCTCTCTCCCCATGATTCCAGCCCAAAACATTACTCCACCTCCTCCTTGTTGGCGCTGTAGCCGTGTTTGCGTGGGGTGTCCATCAACCAGCCATCCTCCACTCCATCCATCTGGACCATCGAGCGCTGCACGGCACTCATCCGTGAACAAAACAGTTTTGAAATCAGTCTTCATGTAATGTTTAGCCCACTGGAGCCGTTTCTGCTTGTGTGAAGTGGATAGAGGAGGTCGACAGGATGGCGTATGCACAGCTGCAAACCTCTGAAGGACCCTGCATCTTGTTGTTCGGGGGACGTTGGAGGCACCAGCAGCTTCAAAAACTTGTCTGCTGCTATGACAAGGCTTTTTTGCCGCTGCTCTTTCAACCTGACGTAATTGCCTGTAGGAAAGAGTCCTCAATTTGCCCTTATCAGCACGCACACGTGTGTACTGTGAATCAGCTACATACTTCTTGATTGCCAAGACACTTCATCCTGATCATCGCACAATGTTGATTGTAGTCATGCCTTGACCTAAACACTCCACAATTTGTTGCTTCTCAGCAGCCGACACATCCTTTTTCTTTCCCATTTTGGCAGAAAATGTAGGCTGCTTAATAATGTGAGACAGCCTTCTTAAGTAGTCTTGCCTTTCATTGGACACACCTGCCAAACTAATTAGCACAGGTGTCTGCAATTGCTTACAGTGATATAAAGAGCCCTGACACACATCACCATCAATGAGTTTAACTGACAAACAAACAAATTCTTCCCTTATCACTCCTAAACACTTTTTGCATAATAATTTGGAACACAGTGTACATGTGCTTTTCCACAAAACACCAGTGGTTCACGTAGTGAATCTTACAGTTCTAACTTGCCAACCGTGGTCTGTATGGAGTTGTTCAATAAAGGGCCCAAAATTAAGATAACATAGATGGGAGAGGTCTCTATGAATAGGAATTCCTAAGTATTTGATACCCTGTGAGGGCCAGGCAAAGGGAAAGTTGGACTGGATGGAATCCTATATGGATTTGGGGAGGGAGACATCGAGGGCCTCAGACTTCGCTGCATTGATTTTAAAATTTGACCATGTAACAAAGTGATCTATTTCAGCCATAACAGCATGGATGGATATATGTGATTGAGTGATATATACTAGGACATCATCAGCAAATAGAGAGCACTTGTACTCGTTGCCTCCCACCTCAATCCACCTAATATTGGGGTTATGGCGAATTGATGAGAGCAGGTGCTCCATCACTAGGATGTATAAGAGAGGGGACAGAGAACATCCCTGCCTTGTCCCATTGGTGATTGTGAAAGGTGATGAAAATGTTCTGACGCGCCCCCTGGGCCTTGGGACACCCGGAGCCGGACCCTTTTTGGTGGATGCTGGTGGTTGTAGTCTCCGTGGCGGCGACCCGGTTCCGTAGCTCGGGCGGTCAAACCAGTGGCGGAACTATTTATGTGGTTTTGATGTTTAAATGTCCGACTACGCCACCCGTGGATTGCGGTCAGAGTGAACCGCCGCTCCAGGGCAGACCGCTGAGTCTGTTGTTGTGGGTGCAGCAGAGCGTAGCATAACTCCCCACGGGAGGAGTATAGCCTCAGGGCAGTGTATGCGGAGGATGGGGGTGATGGTGCAGGGCAGCAGCAGTAACGACACGGAGTCAGTGATGTAGTCCAGGGCCTTTACTCACAGTTCTTATTATCCAGACCACGTCTGCAGGTAACGGCTGCCCACGTCGTACTGTGCTCACCAGGTGAGGGGCTCAGACAACTCTCAGATAACTTTGAAGTGCTTCACAGGACCCCCTTTGTGTGTCCTTTGTCTGGCCTTTCTTACCAACCCTTCTGTCCGGCTGCCTCGGGCCTCCTCTTGGTAAACTTGGCGCCAGTTTCCCTGACCCTATGTGGTGCCTTCCTAGCGGGTGTAGCGAGGGGCTGCGCCACATAAAATGTCACAGCCTCCTGTTTCTAGCTGAGGGTCGTTTCCTGCCTCCACTAGTTTCGGAGACCGGTCTCCCCCTTTGGCCTGACCCCTCCACGCAGGTGGATTCGGGCGTGCGGTGGCGACTCGCCCGTCCGCACCCCTGGGATCCCTTCGTTCCTCATTCCTGGAGCCTTCTCCGCTCCTCTTCCTTCCTTCTCCCTCTTCCAGGCCTGGGCCTCTGTTACTAGGCCCGCCTCCGGAGCAGAGCTCATGCAGAGCCCCTGCTCCCTGCCACTTCTGCTCAGACTTCTCTGCACTGAACTAAGATGGTGCCCACCTTTTATACTCCCTTCTCAATGCACCCAGGAACTGCTTCCTCCCTGCTCCTGCACTACAGGGTTCCCCTTCCTCAGTGTTCCCTCCCCCCACTCCAGCCAGGGACAGGGACTGTCGTGCCCATCTCAGGGGCATATTGGTCGCCCTGCCCCACGGCAATGTGGTGTAATGCATGCAGGTGTCGGGTCCTGATCCACACTACATCCTTACCTGAGAGTGAGATATCACACCTCTGGGTGAGGTGCAATACCTCTGTAGCAACCGAGCCCTCAGGGTGCTACAGTTCCATTTATCTTCAGCCTAGGTGACGTATTGCGATACAGGGCCGTGATTTTGGCTATAAAAGGGTCCCCTAGACCCCTACCCCAAGCTTTTTAAGAGAATCATATATGGCGTGCCAGGAGACTCTATGGAATGCTTTCTCAGCATCCAACGAGAGTATCTAATTACAAATTTTTAACTGCATCTAGCCCAGGAAATACTTTGTGCCTAGTAGCAGTGTCTGCTAGTCAGTGGATTATCCCGGCTGTTAAGCAAGCTACACCACCTGTAGTTTGGACACTTAATTTTTTCAAAGGAAATGCTTCGGGACCACGGGATACTCAGTGAAGAGCATCAGGAGGCACCCCAAGGCATAGGGGCTGGGACTGGCAGTAGGATGCCTTGCGGTGGACAGCCGAGCTCGATCCTTATAAAAGCTTTTTAACTGCAGCAGCTTTAGTGGACGCTACTGGAGCTGGAATTACGTGGCTGCTGGCATGAGACTTGCCCTCCAATAGATCCTTGTAAATGGATTTAAAGTGTATTCATTCAAATTAGAGAGACAATTTAAATTAAAAAGCTTAGAGCTGCCTCCACCACAGGGGGGCTCGCTCGACCCACCAGCGGACAGGCACCAGTATTGGGAGAGGGGGGCTGGCCGTCAGGGTTCACCGCGGCTCTGGCACAAACCCGGCGACGCGGAGGTGGCACGGGCAGGAGCGGACTGAACGTGTCGGCTTCTCACTTTTTGGATTTTAGAAGGGCATGACATGCCTATATCTGTGTCTCCCCCTCCTTTTACTCCTCCACCTCTTTTCTTTTCGCATGACTATATGTACTTGTCACTTTTCCATGTGTTAGTTGTGTCTTCTGAGCAGTTTGTCAGCTTTTGGACACCTTTGAGGGTGTTTTCTATGTGTTTCTATGTGTTTTTGTTTGCCTGCCATTGGTTTTAACGGTGTTCGAAGGTGTTCGACGAACAGTTCGACGAACACACGGGTGTGGCTCAACGAACCGAACCGAACTCGAACACTACGGGGGTGGCTCAACACTACTCCCAAGCTATCTGTAGATTTGTGCGAAAATTGGCTTGAAATTAACAAGGTATAGCGCACACAGCAACAGCGGTGCCGTCTAACACGCAGCTGCAGCAGTGAGAAAATGGTGGCGACGGGGAAAATGGCTGGGTCTTATAGGGCAAGGACATGTGACATACACTGCCAATCACACATGCCCTTGCTTGTGTGAAAAAAAGCACTTCGCTCCATGTGTGCGCTGCTGATAGGCTGACAGACTGCACCTCCCCACTGTAAATGCGGGAAAGAGAAAAAAAAATGGAGATCTTCATTATTCCTGCAGAGATCCATCCCCTGCCCCTCCCCCCGCCCCGCTGTACACTCAAACTGCGTATTAACATTAATTTTCATCATTACTGAGAAAAAATCCAGTTATGATTTTGGTCCACGAACAGTTATCGAACATAACCTCGAACAGCCAAATTTTTTTCAAATCGTTCGTGTTCGCCGAACGGCTCGAACACCGCCCAAAACAGCTCGAATTTGAGATTGGCGAACAGTTCGAGTCGAACAACGCTTATCTCTAGTAGCCAGGTGTTTTTTTATGCCAACATTTCAGAGAAAATATAGTTAGAAGATCCAACTGGGAACTATAGCCAATAATGAGATTAGTCATATTACCACTGGCTATGGTCTCCGATCTTTTAACTATATTTTGTCCGAAACTCCAGCGAAAATCAAATACCTGGCTGCAGTCATGCAGTCAGTCTCTGATTCATGCTGCCTGTGGTTTGGGCAGCATGAATCAGCTGACAGTTTCTATCTAAGAATAGTAATGCAAAGCATTTTTTTCCATTTTCAATTTAGAGATATTCTAATAGAAGTCGTCATTATCATGTCCTTCATTATACCTTTACATGCAGGTGCATCCCAGACTTCTATAATATATGTAATAAACAATTAGCAGTACTTATACAGTAAGTAAACAGGTATAGAAGGTCGTGCTTTGTGAAGGTATAATTGCTGGCAGCTGTTGGTTATTTAATTTGATTTGAAAAAAAAAAAATTCGCTAAAGAAAGAGAATTCACATCTATTACATTTATGATTACAAGTAAATTTCATTATTTCCATTACACAGGTATGCAAAATTTGGGTTTATGAATTTTTTTTCAAATCCAATGACTAATTCTTATGTTTTCTTATGCCCTGATTTAAAAAAAAAAACACTTCTGTTTTTAACCATCACGTATGGATTTTGCAAAAAACGTGCAGGAAATTGAGTACAAGTGAGATGAAGCCAAAATGAACACAATATTATATATAAAAAATTATAGATCATTCATTCTGCAACTATATTGGAAATTAATTCTTCAAAGCTTCGCTTGATACCTTTTCTCTTATAGAAGGTTTGCGGATTTTCCCTGTGAAGCATCCAGCAGCAGTCCCCCATCATGTTCACATTCCATCTATCTTGGCATTGTCGTTCAATGTCCTTGATATCCTGTTTAAATCTTTCTCCTTGCTCTTCGCTAACAGCATCAAGGTTTTCAGGAAAGTACTCAAAATGGGAATGTATAAAGTGAACTTCAAATTCATCAGAGAACCCAAGGCTTTGAAACATTTCAGCATGTTCTCCACGATGAACTTAAATTTTGGATCTTTGTTGTTACCTACAGGAAAAAGATATATCTTTGTACCATGTTAGCCAGTAGATAGAAATATATTAAGATTTGAGAGTCCTCAGTGCTTGATACCTTTTAATGGCTAACTGAAAAGATGGTAACAAATTGCAAGCTTTCGAGTGAGACTACTCGAGCCTCTTCATCAGGCACACAATAACACGAACTCTGAGGAATCACATATTTGGACACAATAGGGCACAAGAAAAATACAATAGATGAGACAAGTGACGTGAAGCAGAACTATGAGCATGGGAGGGGGGAGGAAGAGCTGTGGCCATAAGAATTGGAGCAGTTCATAGATAAGGAGTGTGAAAGTTTTATTGTCCTGAGATTGAGGTCTGGTTCAGTGTTCTGATGACCCCACAGGTCTGAAGAGCACATTCCTTAGTTGATGTAGAATGTAATTCAACTTCAACTAAGGAATTTGCTCTTCAGACCTGTGGGGTCATCAGAACTGCAGCCTACAAGTGAATGTGATGCACCCCACACCCTACAGCACACTACAACAGGGACACCCATTGTCTGTAAAGGGCCAGAGTGCAAATGGACAGCAGCTCGGTCGCAACTATCGCTCTGCGACACTTTACACAAGAAAAAGCCTATGGAGTGAGTGTTTGTGAAAAAAATGGATGTAATGGATTTTTTTATATATATTTTCTGAGTTCAGCAATTAAAAATATATAAAAATCACCTCATACTTTTCCAACAATTTTACCCTTGCTGACCTGTGTTATTGTTTCTAACAATGGGAAAAATACATTGATTGAGGTTACAGAGTAATTGGCTGCTTTCAAATATATTATGGAGCATTGGGGTGTAAGCACCTAAACAAGCAGCATCATAGGGATCTACACTTTACGCATGAAATCGGCCTTTTGGTTGCAACCACCACTAGATATTCTCAACGCACATGCAGTTGAAGTGCATTGCGGTGCACAGACCTAAGCATTGCCGGGCAATCAGAGGTCCGCAGCTGATGTCAGGGTGCACGTGACTGGGGGCGTATGGCAGTGATATCATGCGCTTCCATCGCTTGCACGCTGAAGTCAGCTGTCAGCTTCACAAGAGGACGCCGCATAGCGGGGGAGTGGAAGGAAAGAGAATATTTTTTTTAAATCAGTGAGTACACGGTGGCCATACTACTACATGGATGACTATGGGCTGTGCATTATACTGTATAGAGGACTATGGGCTATGTATTATATTATATGAAGGATGTGAGATGTGTATTATATAGTATGGAGGACTATTGGGTGTGCATTATATCATATGTAGGAAATGGACTATGCATTATACTGTATGGAGGACTATGGGCTGTGCAGTATACTATATGGAGGACTATGGGCTGTACATTATACTATATGGAGGATATGGGCTGTGTATTATACTAATATGGAGGACCATGGGCTGTGCATTATATAAGGAGGTGCATTATACTAAATGGAGGAATATGGGGGTGTATTAAATATGGAAGACTATGTAGGGTGCATTATACTATATGGAAGACTATGGGAAGCATTATACTATATGGAGGACTATGGGGGCGCAATAGACAATATGGAGGACTATAGGGGAGTATTATACTACAGTATATGGAGGACTATGGGGAGTGAATTATACTATAGGGAGGACTATGGGCTGTGTGTTATACTATATGGAGGCCTATGGGAAGTGCATTATACTTCTGCTATGGGGCCATATGACTTCAATGTGTGCCCCTGGTGAGTATAAAGGTTTCTTTTTTTCTATACATTAAAGAACAGCGGAAAAACGGGGGAAATATACCAGGATGGGGGATATATATACCAGGATAAGGCCTAGGATAGGGGACATATACCAGGATGGAGGATATATACAGTAAACCAGCATGGGGCCAGGATGAGGGACCTATATACCAGGATGGACGGCATATATATATATTCAGGATGGGGGGCCCCGGTCAAAATCTTGCACCTGGGCCCATCAGACTCTAGTTACGCCACTGCTCATATGCCTCTTGAGTCATGAAAACGTACAAAAATAGAGCAAAGTGTAAAAGCTGGGTAAGGTATTCTGCTTTAATTTTTTGTGTTCTTCAGGAACAATGCCCATGCAATGCAGCTAAGTTTAAAGTAATTGCACAACATAAGGCTTCTTTGAATTAATCTTTACTATATTTGCAAAGCCACTGTACACAGTAGAAAAGGTACATTAAATGGGTACACTTAACTTGTACATTTAAAGACATACTGTATCTACCATGAACAAAAGGTGGATGTGGGTCCAACCAACTGGATCTGCATCTATCTTAAAAACATAGATATAAAACACATATGTCACTATCAGTGGAGAGGTAGTGGAATTCACATACACATAACTATCCTTCTTTATTTGTACAAGAATTCTGATTACCTAACCACTAACCAACAAGAACTCTGATAGTTCCAAAAATTGATACAGGTTCTATTGGCAGGCTCCGTATCTACCATACATTTTTGTCTCCTTCTTACACTGTGTGCACAATTATTAGACAAGTATTTTGACCATATTATAATTTTTATGCAGATTTTCCAACTCCAAGCTGTATAAACCTGAATGCTTATTGGATAAAGCAGATCAGGTGATGTGTATTTGTGTAATAAGGGAAATGAGGCATAAGGATACAACATCCTTTATCAAGGTGTGCAGAATTATTAGACAGCTTGTTTTCCTTATGCAAAATGGGCAAAAACAAGATTTTACCTACTCTGAAAAGTCAAAAATTGTTAAGTCTTACGGAGGGATGCAGCACTCTTGAAATTGCTAAGATTTTTGCACGTGATCAAAGAACCATCAAAAGTTTTGTTGCAAGTAGTCAACAGCATTACAAAACACATATTAAGAATAAAATATGCATATTTACTGCCATATATTGAGAAGAATGAAAAATGAATGAACATGAAGCCATTATCCTCTAGTGCTGTCATATTCCAGAACTTCCACCTTCCTGGAGTGCCCAGAAGTCTAAGGTGTTCAGTGCTCAGAGACATGGCCGAGGTAAGGAGAGCTGAAACCCAACCATAAGTTGGGGCCAAGAAATGTCTGAAGACGGATTTTTCAAAGGTTTGGACTGATAAGATGAGACCGACTCTTGACAGAGCAGATAGATGAGTCCATGGCTGGATGAGTAAATGACACAAATCTCCACTTTTACTCAGACACCAGCAAGGGTGTAGGTAGGTTACTGCTATGGGCTGGTATTATTTCACTACATACTCTAATATCTCGGTCTTGCAGGTTTAAGTCACCTAAAGAGAGTAACAATTAAAGAGAAAAAATGTAAAAACTTGAATCACACCTTTTTTCTCCCATGAAAAATAAAGAATCAATTAAAAAAAAATATTTGGTAACTCCACGTGTTTACAAGCTGGTTCTCTCAAAATATAAAATTCATTTATCTAATCGGAAAGCGGTGTAACAATTAAAAGTACCGTATTTTGCGGATTATAAGACACACCGGTTTATAAGACGCACCCCAAATTTTGGGGAGGAAAATAGGAAAAAATGTTTTTTAATAAACCGGTGTGTATTATAATCAGCTTACCTGGGGGGCGGCAATGGTAGAGCGGGGTCCCAGGGTTGCCGCTGGCTGAGGCCGGAGATGCTGCAGAGTCCCTGAGATGCTGTGGGGTCCCGGAGATCTCAATCTGAGCATGCGCCGCCTCCAGCGGCCATTTTCCCGGAGTCCATCGCATAGGACAGTATGGAAGGTGCGGGGCTCCGCCTTCCATTAGATGCCGGCGGAGCCCCGCACCACCGAACACCTCCAGCGCAGAACTTGGGAGACAACATGGGGCCCGCAGCCGCCTCCGAACACTCCGTCCTGACCCCGCAGCATCTACAGCACCCCGTCCGCATCTCCGGGACCCGCTTCACTGCAGCCGGTAAGGTCATTTCACTTTCTAAGACGCACCCCTATTTTCCCTCCAAATCTGATAAAGCGAAAAATACGGTAATCAAAACGCAGCAATCAAAATATATTTATCTACCTCAAACTGCTATCAATAAAAATATCAACTCCAGTCACAAAAAAATAAGCCCTTACACAGCTTTATTGAACAAGAAATGAAAATGTTACAGGTCTTGGAACATGGCGACACAAGCAAGTTATTTTACAAATTTCCAAAGTTTTATGGTCATTGACAGAAAATAATGTTACCAGCTCATTTTACTGCAAAAAAAATACTGTTCCAGAACTGGGGGGATTTTTTGGGGTTGTGCATTGAAAAATAAAAAAAAGTTATGGTTGGAAGAAAAAAATGAAAATGCAAAAACAATTGCCCGGTCAGCAAGGGGGTTAAATCTAATTGATTATACTTACACGTGTTTTCTAGTGATAGGCGAGCAATAAAATGCTCGGGTGCTCATTGCTCGGGTCGAGCACATAGGAATACTCGGGTGCTCGAACCGAGCAACGAGCCCAATGTAAGTCTATGGGAAACTCGAGCATTTTTCAGGCGGCTCCCCCTCGGCGGTCTGCAGAGGGCCTGAAAATTGCCCAAATCGATGGGAACAGTGCTCAAATGACATGGGAACAGCATGGGGAAGACCTGCTGTCAACAATGTTGTCAGAGGTATTACGCCACTTTTACGGACTCACAATAAAACATACAAAAACGAAACCAAAATGGATTTTCCAGGGAAATATGTTAAGGAACATCTTTTCCAGGGTAATGACTTGTACATAAGGCAAAATAAATAACCAAAAACAAAAATACTCCTCCACACCATAGGCTATGTTCACACGTAGTGTTTTTGATGCGTTTTTGCACTTTTGTATTGCTGTCAACCATGACAAATGCATTCACTGGGAAATGTCATTTTAACATTTTACAACCTTATCTGGCCATGTGGTGTGTGAGACATGATCAGACACATCCTGTTTCATTTATGAAGGCAGGACTCTGAAAGTCACAAAGCCTATTTTTATTGGACCATCAGGCGGCCTTTATTATTCTTAAAGGGCCAGCAGTCGGCCCTCACTATTCTTAGAGAGCCATCAGCCGGCTATGCTTTGTTTTTCCCATTACTAAAGAGTGGGTCTCCTATACTGTTATTGCGTATGCAGTCAGTCGCAGGGCTGCCCAAAATTTGGACGCACCCCAATACCTCTTTGAAGAGACTTAGAGGAGGGCGGCCTCCTGAAAACAATGTTCCAATTATTAGGAAGTGGGTCTCCCATAGTGTTTGCCTATACAGTGAATGCAAGGGCTGCCAAAAATTTGGACCTTCTCCAATGCCCCTTGGAAGAGACGTAGAGGAGGGCCTCCTGAAATAAAATGTTCCCATTATTAGGAAGTGGGTCTCATATTGTGTTTGCCTATGCAGTGAATGCAAGGGTTGCCAAAAATTTGGAGGCACTCCAATGCCCCTTGGAAGAGACGTAGAGGGCCTCATGAAAAAATGTTCCCATTATTAGGAAGTGGGTCTCCCATAGTTTTGGCCTATGCAGCGAATGCAAGGGCTGCCAAAAATTGGGAGGCAATCCAATGGCCCTTGGAAGAGACGTAGAGGGCCTCATGAAAAAATGTTCCCATTATTAGAAAGTGGGTCTCCCATAGTGTTGGCCTATGCAGTGAATGCAAGGGCTGCCAAAAACTGGGAGGCACTCTAATGCCCCTTGGAAAAGACGTGGGGGAGGGCCTCATAAAGAAAAGTTCCCATTAGAAAGGAGCGGCTCTCCTATACTTGTAATACCCTGGGGGGTATACATGAACATACTGTATTAAATTTTTTTTTTACGGGCATCATAAACACTAGTGATGAGCGATCACTAAAATGCTGGGGTGCTCGAAGCTCGGGTCGAGCACACTGGAATACTCGGGTGCTTGACCCGAGCAACGAGCCCAATGTAAATCTATGGGAAACTCGAGCAGCCCGTTCCAGCCTGCCGTACCTGGCTGGACACAAAAAAAAGGCGAAGCCCCACGTAAATTTTTTTTAATTATTTCATGAAATTCATGAAATAATTAAAAAAAAATTGACGTGGGGCTTCGCCCTATTTTTGTGTCCAGCAAGGTACAGCATCCAGGAACGGGCTGCCCCCAACCACCAGCTGCCTATTTGTACCTGGCCGGACACAACAATATAGGGATGCCCTTTTTTTTTTTATTATTTCATGAATTTCATTAAAGTCCTTTAATTGAAATAAACACACAATTTTTTAATGTCCTAAATAGTGTTGAGCATTCCGATACTGAAATATCGGGTATCGGCCGATATTCGCGGTATCGGAATTCCGATACTTAATTCCGATACTTTTGCAATATCGTATACCGGAATCGGAAGTTCCCATAATGCAATGAGCCATTTTCATTTTATTCAGCCAATGAGGATCCTAAGAAGTGTGGGCACATCCTGTTAGGCATGTAGGCATCTTAACTAATGGCATGGCTGTGATTGGCTGCTGAAATGATGTCATGATGCACCATAAAAGCCGCCGCTGCCATTTTGAGCTCACTCTGCTGTGAATTCAGTTAGGGATAGGACGCTGTTGTTCTGAGGGACAGTTTTAGCTACCTATTTGGTCTATTCTGCTTTACCCAAGCTACTTTATAAATCGCTGTGCCTTGCAGCGCTAGTGCACAGTGCTCTGTGATGTTCACCGCTTTCTGCAAGGTCTGTGTGTGTGAGTGCAGCTCACCCTGTAGTGTGTGCTTCAACCACGTCTGGTTGTAGTGCACTCAGTGTGTGTCACTGCCTCATACATTGTCCTTTTTTGCCAATTCATAATTTTTCCTGATATCTCCTATTAGTGTGGTGGCTCCATCCATATTCAGCTAAATTGGTTCCAAACACACTATATAGGAGTAGATAGAGAAATTTTTTTGGTCTTGCAGCGCTAGTGCACAGTGCTCTGCATCTGTACTGTTCACCGCTGTCTGCAAGGTCTGTGTGTGTGAGTGCAGCTCACCCTGTAGTGTGTACTTCAGCCACATCTTGTTGTAGTGCACTCAGTGTGTCTCACTGCCTCATACATTGTCCTTTTTTGCCAATTCATAATTTTTCCTGATTTCTCCTATTAGTGTGGTGGTTCCATCCGTATTCAGCTAAATTGGTTCCAAACACACTATATAGGAGTAGTTAGAGGAGCCTTTCTGCAGCATTGGGCCCTGCAGCCCCAGCCAGATTAGTATTAGCCTATTTTTTGCAGCCTCATCTATTGCATTGTAGGTTACTTTCCTACATTGTAATAGCTACAAAAAGTTTGTGATACTATCGGTATTACATCTTTAGGCACATCCAGTGTCTTTTCGTGACAAAAAAAACCTAAATAAAGTTCACCAAACACTCCACTTTACAGTTGTGTAGGCCACATTAGCTCACATTAAAGTCTAGTCCACACTTTATAAAATTAGTGTTTCTTATACCTGTTAGCAGCTGTTCAGGAATAAGCACACTAAGCCCTTAGTATTTTTCTGCCTATCTTTATCAGTCTACCAAGATGAAGAAGGCAGGGAGTAAGGCATGTGGTCGTGGGCGTGGGCGTGGGCGTGGAGTTTCTGCAGGGAGAGGACGTGAGGATTCTGTGCCTGCAGGGAGAGGACGTGGGGATTCTGTGCCTGCTGAGGGCACCAGTGACTCAGCATCCCCCAGTTTTACCAGGGAACAGTCCTTTATGCGCAGCTTTGTAGGAGCTAGCCGTACCCCACTGCTGCGGGAGGACCAAATTGAAGCCGTTGTCGGATGGATGGCAGCTAACGCATCGACTTCAATTAGTTCCAGATCCTCTCAGGTCCTGAGCACTGAAGAGCACCCATCTGTCTCTTCACCACCTGCCAAATTGCCCAGGCAGTCAGAGAGCCCTGGACAGGAGCCATCTCTACTTCTGTTCTCTGAATCTCTTGGCTTGGAAAGAGGGGGCCAGCCAAGCAGAATTCGAGAATTTGAAGAAGAGGTAGTATGCAGTGATGCGCAACCGTTTTGTCTCTCTGAATCTGAAGAGGCGGGTGGGCCAGTGCCTATGGTCAGCAGCACACCTCAGTACGCATCTGATGATGAGACTCAGGTGACACTTTCTGGTGAGTACTGTGCTGTCGAGACTACCCAGGAGAAGCAGTTGTTTGAAGAGGGTGGTGTAGATGATGAGGTCCTTGATCCATCATGGCGTGAGGGACAGGAAGGTGGTGGGAGCAGCTCTGAGGAAGAGATTCCCCGAACAGCCCAAAAAGGAGGGAGAGGGAGGGGGCAGACTTGGTTGCCTGTAGCCTCCACTTCGGCACCCATTAGGAGCATGGCTCTTCCAAATTCCAAAACTTCCTCACAGGATCGCCATGGAAGAATCTCTGGCACTGTTGTACAGAGACACAGTGTAATTCCACCCACAGAACCACTTTCCCAGTCATCCTCACACTCCCAGGCCAGTCTACAGCCATCGTTAGCACAGGCATGGGAGAAAAGGCGCCCATACTCGGCAAACAACCCCCGAGCACAGGCTCTGAATGCTGGCATTGCTAAACTACTGGTCCTTGAAATGCTATCATTCAGGCTGGTGGAGACTGACACATTCCGTAACTTTATGGCATTGGCAGTCCCACAATACAACGTGCCCAGCCGCTTTTATTTCAGCAGGCAAGCCGTCCCTGCCCTGCAACATCATGTGGAGGGAAAAATTAAACATGCGCTACAAAACGCCGTCAGTAGCAAGGTCCACCTGACCACCGATGTGTGGACCAGTAAGCATGGACAAGGACGATACCTTTCCCTCACTGCCCATTGGGTAAATGTTGTGGAGCCGGGTACAGATCTTGAGAGTGGCGCTGTACGTGTTCTGCCAACTCCAAGGATTGCAGGAATCCAGTCTGTACACATTGACACCTCCTCATACTCCAGTTCCTCTGAATCAGCGCTGCAGGAGCCGTCACGGTCTACCTCCACATCGACCCATGAACGGTTACCTGTTATGATGACCAATATGAGCACAGCCGTGGCCAAACGTCAACAGGCCGTATTAAAATTAATTTATTTGGGGAATCGAAGCCACACAGCGCAGGAGCTCTGGAATGCCATCAAGCAGCAGAGCGACGTGTGGTTTGTGCCAGCGAATCTCCAGCCAGGCATGGTAGTGTGTGACAATGGCTGAAATCTGGTGGCAGCTCTGGGCCTAGGCAACCTCACTCACATCCCATGTCTGGCACATGTGCTCAACTTGGTCGTGCAGAGTTTTTTGAGAGACTATCCGGATCTTGATGCACTGCTTCACAAGGTCCGCATAGAGTGCGCTCACTTGCGGCATTCCAGCAACGCAAGATCACGCCTTGCAGCTCTGCAGCGCCGATTACGTCTTCCGGAACATCGCATCATATGTGACCTACCCACCAGGTGGAATTCAACGTTACATATGTTGGAGAGGTTGTGTGAGCAGCAGGCAGCAGTAATGGAGTACCAGCTGCAGCAGGTGCAAACAAGTCGCAGTGCGCGCCGTTCACACTTCACCACCACTGAGTGGGCCTCTATGAAGGACATTTGCCACGTTTTGCGTGCCTTTGATTATTCCACGCGGATGGCGAGTGCAGATGATGCACTAGTCAGCATGACTATCCCCCTTATCTGCCTGCTTGAAAAAACACTGCAAGCACTAAGGGACGAGGTTTTGGAAGAGGTGGAGGATGAGGAGTCACAAATGCCATCTGCTTCTCTACAGTCTGCGCAACGTGGTTCCTCACAAAGGCCTAGGCAGGGGACACTTTGTGAGGAGGATGAGGAGGAGTCAATGGATGAGGAAGACATCTGTCCAGAGGAGGGAGGTACACAATGCTCTAGTAGTCAGTATCTAGAGCGAGTGTGGGGTGATGCAGAGCAGGCAGAGATCACACCTCAAGCAGGGGACAGTGTTTCTTGGCCAGTTGGCAGTCTGCAGCACATGGTTGATTTCATGCTGCAGTGCCTGAGAAATGACCGCCGCATCGCCCACATTCTCAACACTGCTGATTATTGGGTGTCCACCCTCCTAGATCCTCGCTACCGGGACAACTTACAAAGCCTCATAACACCGTTGAACCGGGAGCGTAAAATGTGGGAGTACCAAGACACACTGGTGCATTCCATCATGTTCTCCATTCCAACCGAGAGCAGTGCTGCTAGTGCTTTACAAAGCAGCTCAGTGCTTCGAGGCAGTGGAGGAAGCTCTGCACAAAGAGGGAGCAGAAGCAGCGCCTCAGCACAAGGCAAGACCAGTATGGCCGAAATGTGGCAAAGTTTTGTGTCCCCGCCGCCACATATGTCTACACCATCACAGACGGCTCGAGTCAGCAGGAGGCAACGTTTCCGTCAGATGGTGACACACTACATGTCTTGCCCTCTTAGTGTACTCCCAGACGGCTCTTCTCCCTTCAAGTTTTGGGTCTGTAAGCTGGATACATGGCCAGAGCTTAGTCAGTATGCATTGGAGGTGCTAGCTTGCCCTGCTGCTAGTGTATTATCGGAACGCGTCTTTAGTGCCGCAGGTGGTGTACTAACTCAAAATGAACAAGGCCTGGATCTCTCATGAATTTGCCAGTCCTCTTCCAGAATAAATAATTGGTTGGCAACAGTATCCAGGTCTCCTGTTGTGTTCATGTTTCTACCACCTGAACTGTAATCCCTGAGCTCCAACACCGCCAGTTGGCGCTCGGAAGTGCCGTCTGCACAGTCAACACTTGCTGCCGTGTTATTGGGGTTCAGTAACGTCAGCTGTTCCCCTGCTGTGCGGACGGCAATTTCTCCTGCTCTGTCCACATTCTCACTACTACAGATTTTAAAGTTGCTCCAATTACACCTCTGGCTCCTCTGTTTTCAGTATTATCCCTGAGCTCCAACACAGCCAGTTGGCGCTCGGAAGTGCCGTCTGCACAGTCAACACTTGCTGCCGTGTTATTGGGGTTCAGTAACGTCAGCTGTTCCCCTGCTGTGCAGACGGCAATTTCTCCTGCTCTGTCCACATTCTCACTACTACAGATTTTAAAGTTGCTCCAATTACACCTCTGGCTCCTCTGTTTTCAGTATTATCCCTGAGCTCCAACACCGCCAGTTGGCGCTCGGAAGTGCCGTCTGCAAAGTCAACACTTGCTGCCGTGTTATTGGGGTTCAGTAACGTCAGCTGTTCCCCTGCTGTGCGGACGGCAATTTCTCCTGCTCTGTCCACATTCTCACTACCACAGATTTTAAAGTTGCTCCAATTACACCTCTGGTTCCTCTGTTTTTAGTATTTACCCTGGGCTCCAATACCGCTAGTTGCTGCTCAGAAGTGCCGTCTGCAAAGTCAACGCTTGCTCCAGTGTTATTGGGGTTCAGTAACGTCAGCTGTTCCCCAGCTGTGTGTCCGGCAAATTCTCCTGCTTTGTCCACATCCACTGTACTACTGATTTAAAACTTGCTCCAATTACACCTCTGGCTCCTCTGTTTTTAGTATTTACCCTGGGCTCCAATACCGCTAGTTGCTGCTCAGAAGTGCCGTCTGCACAGTCAACGCTTGCTCCAGTGTTATTGGGATTCAGTAACGTCAGCTGTTCCCCAGCTGTGTGTCCGGCAAATTCTCCTGCTTTGTCCACATCCACTGTACTACTGATTTAAAACTTGCTCCAATTACACCTCTGGCTCCTCTGTTTTTAGTATTTACCCTGGGCTCCAATACCGCTAGTTGCTGCTCAGAAGTGCAGTCTGCACAGTCAACGCTTGCTCCAGTGTTATTGGGGTTCAGTAACGTCAGCTGTTCCCCAGCTGTGTGTCCGGCAAATTCTCCTGCTTTGTCCACATCCACTGTACTACTGATTTAAAACTTGCTCCAATTACACCTCTGGCTCCTCTGTTTTTAGTATTTACCCTGGGCTCCAATACCGCTAGTTGCTGCTCAGAAGTGCCGTCTGCACAATCAACACTTGCTCCAGTGTTATTGGGGTTCAGTAACGTCAGCTGTTCCCCAGCTGTGTGTCCGGCATATTCTCCTGCTTTGTCCACATCCACTGTACTACTGATTCAAAACTTGCTCCAATTACACCTCTGGCTCCTCTGTTTTTAGTATTTACCCCGGGCTCCAATACCGCTAGTTGCTGCTCAGAAGTGCCGTCTGCACAGTCAACGCTTGCTCCAGTGTTATTGGGGTTCAGTAATGTCAGCTGTTCCCCAGCTGTGTGTCCGGCAAATTCTCCTGCTCTGTCCACATTCACACTACTACAGATTTTAAAGTTGCTCCATTTACGCCTCTGGCTCCACTCTGTTTTAATATTTACCATCGGTTCCAGCACCACCAGCTGTTTCCTAGCAGTGTCTTTGGCACGGGTACTCCCTCCTGCCCAGCCTGGTTCCAGCACGCCAGCTGTTTCCGGGTAGTGTCAACGTCACTTTGCCTCCAATGCGTTGTCCTGTCGTGTTGCGGTCGGGTTAGCTGACTCTATGGTGCCTGCAGTTTAGGTGACTCCTATGTGGGCTGCGGGATCTGGCAATGACGGCTGGTTCCATAGTGCCAATAGGACAAGCACCCCCTGTAGGACTGTACATTCACATGACAGGCTGGATCACAGCCGAAAGCTGCCATCCAACTTGCCATGCCACAGACACTGAGAAGCGCAGGCATGCTTGCGCTCCTCAGTGTCTGGCTGTGACGGCATCCAGATGAGCCGAGTTAATGTCCAATGAACTCAGCTCACCTCATGCACGTCACTGACAACATGGGAGAATTCTCCTACACTCAGTGCTTCAGCAGGAGAATTCTCCCACTCTGGGATGGCATTGAGATGACAGGCTGGATCGCAGCTGACCGCTGCCCTCCAGATTGTCATCCTTCAGAGACACTGCAGAGCGCAAGTATGCCTGCGCTTTTCAGTGTCTGAGGCATGGCAAGCTGGATGGCAGCTTTCGACTGCGATCCAGCCTGTCATGTGAATGTAGCAGAGCTGGAGCCGTCCTGGGAACCATGGAAAGGTAAGGATGAGGTTGGTTTATTATTTTATTTTTATTGCAGGAGATCGTTGGCTTCAGCTGGAATGGGCGTGATGGTAAGTATGGTTCAATTTAGAACATTAAAGAATTGTGTGTTTATTTCAATTAAAGGACTTTATTCTGGGTGTTTGTGTTTTTTTTAACTTTGACTATGGGGTTAGTAATGGGGGTGTCTTATAGACGCCTCTCCATTACTAACCTGGGCTTGATGTCAGCTGGCATTATAAGCTTACATCAACCCCAACCCTATTACCCCACTGCCACCACTACAGGGCAATGGGAAGAGCGAGGCTAAGTGCCAGAATTGGCGCATCCTATGGATGCGCCATTTCTGGGGCAGCTGACGGCTGGTGTTTCTAGCCTGGGAGGGGGCCAATATTCATGGCACCCTTCCTGGGCTATTAATATCAGCCCCCAGCTGTCTGCCTAGCCTTTGCTAGGTATTAAAATATGGGGGGACCCCACGTCATTTTTCGGGGGGGGTCCCCCATTTTAATAGCTGGTAAAGCCTAAGTATTCAGCTGGGGGCTGATATTAGTAGCCTGGGAAGCTCCGTGGGTATTACCCCCTTCCCAGGCTTCAAACATCTGCCCCAGCCGTCTGCTTATCCTCCGTTAGAGACTAAAATTACGGGGAACCCTACGCCAATTTTTTTTTTAATAAATCCTTTATTTTAACACTAAATGACAAGTACAGTAACCAACACTGTCACTGTTCTTATTATATATGTGACTGACATGTTTCTATCTATCTAATCTATGTGTGATGATCTATTCTTTCTGTTCTAAATTGTCGGGTACCGATGTATGCCGCTGATGAATTGCCGGCCGGCTTTTTTAAAGAGACGGGTGCATGAAAACACTATTATTTTTTTTAAATAAATCCTTTATTTTAACACTAAATAACAAGTACAGTAACCAACACTGTCACTGTTCTTATTATATATGTGACTGACATGTTTCTATCTATCTAATCTATGTGTGATGCTGTATTCTTTCTATTCTACATTGTTGGGTACCGGTGTATGCCGCAGATGAATTGCCAGCTTTTCATGTTTCACTGTGAGCACTGTTCCCATCGATTTGGGCAATCACTGTAATGCCACAACCACCATGGCTGTGACATTACAGTAAGTGGCAGACAATCCCTGCATGATTGGTGCTCTAAATAGCAACAAACAAGCAGGACGGGGACCCGCGCTCCCGCCCGAGCATCGCGCAAGTACTCAGCGAGCTCTCAGCATCTCGAGTACTGAGATGCTCGGACGAGTACCGAGCAGTGGCGAGCATGCTCGCTCATCTGTAATAAACACCCTTTACAAAAATTATGTGGGTGTTGCATCACGGACCACGGTCACCCTGGTGATATGGTGGTGGAGGATGAGGATGAGGAGAAGGAGGAGGACAAGAGCAAATAGCCAAAATCAGGATGCGTATACCCATGTGTGGGTGTGAAGAGGTGCATGGGAATACACCTCCCAAAAAAGACACTGGATTTGAGTTTATGTTATTCTGCGATCATTTGGTGGTGTTGAGAAGTTGGACTAATCCAGCCCTTGTTCATTTTTATAAGAGTCAGCCTGTCAGCATTTTCAGTTGGCAGGCGGATGTGCTTATCAGCTATAATTCCACCAGCGGCTCTAAAAACCCGCTCTGATTGAACACTAGTGGCAGGGAAGGCCAGGATCTCCAAGTCGTTGAGAGCCAGTTGATTCCACATGTCCAACTTGGATACCCAATAATTATAAGGCACAGAGGAGTCACGGAGGACGTTGGTACGGTTGGCAAAGTACTCCCTCAGCATCTTCCCAAACTTTGCACTCCTTGTGAGAGTACCCCAATCCTCAGGGCCTGTGCGATGGGAGGGGCTGATAAAATTGTCCCAGAACTTTGACAGTGTTCCCCTGCCTCTGCTGGATTGGAGTTGTGTCTCTCTCGTCTGTACTCCTTGGTTGTCCAACGAACTGTGACTTCTGCTGCCAGCGTTTTCAGATGGGAATTTTTTTAATAGTTCCGCAACAAGGGCTGATACAGCCCCATTTTTGTAGACCTGTCCGCCTCAGGAATAAAAGATAGAAAGTTCTCCTTGTAGCATGGGTCTAGAAGTGTCACCAACCAGTAATAAGTGTCACCCAAAATTTTGAGAACGCGAGGGTCATGGGAAAGGCAGCGTAACATAAACTCAGCCATACGTGCGAGATTGCTAACACTCAAGACTTCCGTGTCCTCACTAAGAGGACGACTGACCATGCTCTCCTCCTCCTTCTCCTCTGTGTCCTCAGGCCATCCACACTGAACAGACAGTATGACAGTTGTGCAGGTAGTACCATCTATAGCGCATGAAACTAGCTCCTGTTCTTCCTCCTCCTCCTCTTCTCATTGTCACCCAAACCACATTGGGATGAGATGAGGCTGGGCTGTGTGTAATCACCTTGTATGGTTCCTTGCTCCATCTCATCGTGCTCTGCCTGCAATGCATCCTCTTTGATTGTGAGCAGAGAGAGTTTCAGAAGACAGAGAAGCGGGATGGTGACGCTAATTATGGCATTATCACCGCTCACCATCTTGGTGGAGTCCTCAAAGTTTTGGAGGATGGTACATATGTCTCACATCCATGTCCACTCCTGAGGTCTTATGTGTGGAGTCTGAACTCAATACTGATGGCCTTGTTGATGCTGGTACTCAATAACTGCCATCTTCTGTGCACAAATCCTTCCCAACATCTGCAGTGTACAGTTCCAACACATGGGGACATCACACATCAGTCTGTGTGCCGTAAGCTGAGAACGCTGCTTAAACACGGCAGGGGCGGTGGAAGCTGTAGGTGACTTTCTAAAATGGGCACACAGGTGGCATACTTTAACAAGCAGATCCGGCAGCTCTGGGTAGAATTTGAGAAACCGCTGAGCCACTAGGTTAAGCACATGGGTCAGGCATGGTATGTGTGTGACGTCTCCTTGCCTCAGAGCCGCCACCAGGTTCCGGCCATTGTCACACACGACCATGCCTGGCTGTAGGTTCAGCGGTGTGAGCCACAGATCTGCCTGCTCTTTCAGAGCTGTCCACAACTCTTCAGCATTGTGAGGTTTGTCACCTAAGCATATTAGCTTCAGCACATCCTGTTGCCGCTTGGCCGAGGCAGTGCTGCAATGCTTCCAGCTTGTGACTGATGTGGTCATTTCGGAGATGGAGGCTGAAGAGGAGGAGGAGGCTGAGGAGGATGAGGTGTAGGAGCTGTAGACTGTGAGGGCAACTCTGATTCACCTGGGGCCCGCAATCCTTGGCGTCGGGAAGACGTGTTCCGTCCGAAGGTCCGACTGGATCCCGGCTTCCACTATGTTAACCCAATGTGCGGTCAGCGAGATGTACCGTCCCTGCCCACAAGCATTTTGTCCACGTGTCCGTGGTTAGGTGGACTTTCCCGGTAACTGCGTTGTTGAGGGCACTGCTAATGTTTTGAGACACGTGCTTGTGTAATGTGGGGACGGTACACCGGGAGAAATAGTGGTGGCTGGGGACTGAGTACCGAGGGACGGCCGCCACCATCAGGTTGCGGAATGCTTCCGTCTCCACTAGCCCAACAGGCAACATTTCGAGCGCAAACAGTCACGAAATTTGGAAATTTAGTTGTGTGGCCTGTGGGGTTTGGCTGCGTATTTGCGCTTGCTTTCCAAGGACTGGGGTATGGACAACTGAACGCTACACTGGGACAAGGACGTGGTTGCTGATGTTGCTAGTTGAGAGTGTGCAACGACAGGTGCAGGTCAGGAGGCATCTTCGCATGCACCATGGACAGGTGATTGGCTTGCATGCACAACAGTGGAAGAAGCAATGGTGCCACCCGCAGACACTGTTCCTGGACCCTGAGGTTCGGCCCGCAAAGTCGGGTGCTTTGCTGCCATGTGCCTGATCATGCTGGTGGTGGTCAGGCTAGTCATTTTGCCACCCCTGCTGATGCTGGCCTGACAGGTGGTGCAAATGGCCTTTTTGGGGTTATCGGCAAAGTCTTTAAAAAACAACCAGACTCGGGAAGACTTAACAGTTGTACTGGCAACTTTCTTCTTGTTGGTGTTACAGGGAACGGTTGCCTGCCTTCTGTCTGCGACCACCACACTGCTTCTTCCTGCCTGTTGGGGTGCTCTCCCTCCCTCCCCCTGTGTGCTGCTGTCCTCGCTCTGCATGTCCTCCTGCTAGGTTGGGTCAGTTACTATATCGTCCACCACCTCGTCTTCCACTTCCACACCCTGGTCCTCCTCCTGACTTTCTGGCAATTGTGACACTTTTCCACCGTCACCTTTGTGTGACCGTGGCTGCTCAAATATTTGGGCATCGCTACATGAGATCTCCTCTTGCGCCGCTTCAAGTGGACCGGGCAAGAGGCCCGAATCTATAAATGGAAAAGTGAACAGCTCTTCAGGAGTGTTCAATTGTGGGATCAGTTGTCTCCGGGCACTCGGCATGGTGGGAGGAAGGAGGATCAGGGTGAGGAATATGCAGTCCAGACTCACGGCTACTGAGACTTGACCGTGTGGAAGACAGTGTGGTGGTGGTGGTGGTGGTGGCAAAGTGACTGGAAGCATTATCCGCTATCCAACCAACAACCTTTTGACACTGCTCTGGGTTCAATAGTGGTGTCCTGTGATCCCCTAGGAATTGGGACAGGAAGGTCGAGCGAGAAGATGTGGGTGTTTGTTGTGGCACAATTTCAGCTTGCCGAAAACCTCGGCCTCGGCCTCTGCATGCACCATCACCATCACGTCCAGTTCCCCGTACCTTGCCATGCTCCTTGTCCATTTTAAATGGAGGACAATATCTTCCACGCTCACTACAAATGGCTGAATTTGGAGCGAACTTATATGTGATCCATGTGACAGACAAACCACAGTTTTAAATACTTGGCCTGTAGGTAACTATTTTGAACAGCAAACCGGTGTCAAAAATTTCGCTGACACACTGAAAATTTTTTTTAATGGAGGCCAGAAATGGCAGGATTTTCTGAAAACGTATATGTGACCCGTGTGACGGAGAAACCACACTTTTAAATAGCTGGATTTTAGAGCTGTAATATGGAAAGGACCTGGCTGTGTTCTGCACTGCCAACAAGCAAATGGCGCAGAAAACTTATACATACCCTCTGGTCCCAGGTCTGAAACCGGCGAATCACCCAGAGTGACTGCAGACATCACTTTTGACCGGACAACCCCTTTAAAACCGCACATAAATTGGATGGAGAAAAGAAAGTGTATGTCGGCAACTCCTAAAGATTAAGCTGGAGAGAAGCAAGGATAATTAATATCTCTGAAATTGTTCAGTTACCTTTCCATTCAATATCAACCTGGATATGGCAGTCACCTAAACCTTACTAGGATAAACAAGGGTCAAGTGACCCCCATTTTAGTGATAAGATGGGGGCTCTATTTTAACACATGTTTTTGTTTTGGAAAACCAAGAAATGTTCTATCAATAATGAAGAAATAACAAACCGTTTACAGTAATGAAGATATGATACCCTACTGCTATGATTAATGAATTGAATAATTTCTGGGAGGTAAAAAAATGCTTCCTACTGCGATAACGCGCGACTTACAACTAGTTTATGAGATGAAAATGTACACTAATTAATTAAAATGTCTGCTGATAACTTTAACTGTGTCACATTTTCACCAATTAACAAATATTAATTTTTCTCTCTTGACTTTACAGTGAGTCAGTCATAAAACGTGCCTGAGACTAGTCTACAACAAGAAAGCAATAAAACACGCTGGTCGGTAACTAATTGTTATGTTCAGCAATGTCTAATGTGCAGGCAGTATCAAAATCCTAAAAGTCCATTTGGGAATAGGACTAGGCAGGCGTCAAAGTATTTAGTAGCAATTAGCCGAATAACCAAAGAAAAAAAAACTGGTTGTGGAAATCCAAGCTTAAAGAATTGATTCTTTTGCTTATAGCTTTTGAATATGATCCCCAAAAGAATTGGTTATTGTAACTAATTGCATTATTTTGAAGAGCTATCCAGTTTGGACCTAAGGAAGAGAATACATTGTTCAAACACATTGCTCTTGAATGAATATTTTATGTGACCTACTGTACTTTATCTGGATGTCCCTGACTTTTTTTCCAAACCTACTATAAGGGGTGAATGAGCCAACTGGGTATACCTGAGTGAAGCTATTGCTACAACAATCCCCCCCAGAAACTCTGTAGGACTGGTTGCAGCCCAATTAAAGGGAATTTGTCAGAAGGTCAGGTTTTTCTATGTAATGTGAGTACAATGATGTTTCACATGTCAGGCTGTGTGCTGTTGTTTACTTACAATGAAAGTTTTATCACCTGGTGAGTATTAATGTCTGGACTACAGAAGCTACAGCAGCCCGTGCATGCTAGTTTGATTCCGCCCCTCCTATGATAAGCAGCTCACTTTCTATAGACTATGACAAACAAAACAGAGCAAAAGGCTAGGATACCTTAAAAGAATCAGAAAATATATCCATCTGGTATCTATCAACTGGATCAAAAATTACATGTAGTGAACAAATTAAGATATGAGATTATATAAGAAAAAAATCTGCATCAGAACAAATAAAATTATATATATATTTTATTGATAACATAAACAATAAAAACATTAGAAACAAGGGTTTAAAACAGGTGGGGAGGTAACTTGTGGCAATAAGCCAAAAGGTGGCACCAGAGAACAGCCAGGTATACAAACAGACTATACCGCATGCAATACAATTAATATAGAGGATGAAGTATAGCATAAATTCATTAAATGCTTAGCATAATAGTTTTAACTGCATTCATAAATAATTAGCCATATAATGACATAATACAAAATAGGGAGTTGCTACAATCACCATGATGTCCAGTCCAAACACACATGCACATGTGACTGGTCAAAAGGTAACTAATTGATGTAAAAAAACAAAACAAAAACTCTGTAGCAAGGTGCCCAGTCTCTAACCGAAGCACACTGACTTACAGGATAGCTAAATAATATATGCACACAAAAGTGTAATCAAATAAACTTGTACCTGGCCGAAACATAGTCTATAGACTATGTACACTGAGAGCCTGGTGTGGTCGGGGTTAGCTTTCTCAGCTCTACTGCATTGCTAAATCTAAAACTAATTCTGTTAGAACAGCTGCACCTAGTAAACTAAGTGATACATCGTTGGATTAAGGGTCTCCTTGCCTACATCAGGCTGCTCTCAGATTAGGTAGCAAAAACCTGGTGACAGATTCCCTTTTAAAAAGGAAATATGAAAGCATCCCAAGACAACAGAAATAGAAATGTGCCATGAAGACCATAGAAAGTTGAAGTGGTAGGGCACCTGTTGCCAAGGTAGACCGTCTGTAGAAACAGCTGCAGAGAACCTTGCAGAATTGCCTAAAAACATCATGTTCATTCTCCTGGCTAGGGATCTAAGGGGTAACATTTCTCCTTATGGAGAGTGACATGCCTGACATGCCATGGTAAGGAGCTTATAGGCCGTGCAGTACTCCTCATGGCAATTAAATATCCAAATTGTCTCTCCAGAGAGGAAGCTGACTAGCACCCCATTACACGTGTCTGAAAATTGAGATTCTCGCTTGGCTTTTATCCTAAGTCATGTGGCAAGGCTTGTTAAAGGATCGATATTGACTTTTAGGAATGCTACTACCAATAGGTGGCACTAGCGTTCTAGTCCTCTTCCTCTCTGAAGAGGAGTTTTGCATATTTAATTCCTAGTTTAATTCATAATTCCCTGGCTAGAAATAAAGGGTAGGAAGTTAGGATATGTTCGTCTCACAGAGATGCCACGGAGGAAATTGTCAGCATGAAGGGTAAATTGTCTGGATGGTCACCATATTAACTTCAAATAGACAGTTTTTAATTTGGGGTCGACTGTATGACTGTATTCTTCACATATGTTTTGTTATGTAGACTCATTGACAATTTCAGAGCACCTTTACAGTCCTTCTCATCGTTATTGGCACCCATGAAGTTTAAGTACATAATGTGGAATACCTCCTAAAAAATTAATCAAGTGAAACAGTTTTTTTGAATAGAGCACTCATGTTAAATACAAAAGAGCAAATGATAAACAATGATTTAAAGCAAAAAACAATGGGAGGGAAAAATAGAAAGCCTAAAGCTTGCTGTGTCACTGGTATTGGCACCCTTTACATTAATTTAGTATGAAAACACATTTTGACTGGCCTGCGATAAATCTCAAAAGAGATTCACCTGTGATTAATTGTATGTGCCCATGTGACATGAATTAGCCAATGAATGATGACTTCAGTGTTTTAAAAAGCCACATGGTAGGTCCTGTTCCTTTGTCACAATGTTGAAGACAAAGGAGCCTTCTGAGGACATCAGAACTGCTATTATAAGCAAACACAAGACTTACAGAGAGTATAAGGCCACCCCCAAGACCTTGGTATCCCAGTTTCAACAGTGCACAAGTTTTCCAAGCATGGAACCATCAAGAGCCTCCCTGGATGAGGGGGAAAGAGGAAAATTGACAAGAGATGTCTTCGAAGGTTGGAGTGAATGTTGGAAAAAACACCAAGTCAAACATCCAAAGACCAGAAGGCCCACCTGGAACAGTCTGGGGGTCATGGTTTCAACAAGTACCATACGCTGCACACTAAACCAAGCAGAGCTTTATGGGCGAACGCCAAGGTAGAAACCATTGCTGAAGAAAAGACATAAAAAGGAACAACTGATCTCTGCCAAAAAGTACATTGACAAACCATAATCCTTATGGGAAAATGTTCTGTGAACAGATAAAACAAAAATAGAGCTTTTTAGTAATGCAAACCAACAGTTTGTTTACAGATAGTGTAATGAAGCTTATAAGGAAAAAACACCTTACCAACAGTTGAGCATAGTGTAGAATCCTATAATGCTGTGGGGTTGCTTTGCTGTGTCTGGTACTGGAGGCCTTGACCATATCACAGGAATCATGAAATGAGAGAATTATCAAGAGATTTTAGAGTGAAATGTCCTACCCAGTGTAAGAAAACTTGGTTTGAGTCAAAGATCATGGGTCCTCCAGCAAGACAATGACCCAAAGCACATATCCAAAAGTACCCAGGAATGGTTAAAAATGAAAAAATGGACTGTTTTAAAATGGCCAGCAATGAGTCGTGACCTCAATCACATTGAAAATCTTTGGGGTGAGCTGAAATCTGCCATTGGGAGAAAGAACCCTGCAAACATTCAAGAGCTTGAAACTGCAAAGGGAGAGTGAGAGAAAATTTCAGCTGAGAAGTGCAAGAAGCTTATAGATGGTTACAAAAAACGTTTGGAGGCTGTCAGCAATGACAAAGGGTGTGCAACCAAGTATTAATTAGGGGTGCCTTTATTGCTGCACATGCTGCTCATTCTGTTTTTTCTTTGAAATTGCAACATGGAAGTTGAAAAACTATGACTTTTAGTTCTGTTGTATTACTTTGGACCACTAATTAAAAAATCCTGAGGATATAACTTTGGTACATTTCCATTTATTTCTGAATATATTGTACAGTCTATGAAAAAAATGAAGGGGTGCCAATAATGGTGAGCAGCACTGTATACTTACTTAACCCCTTTAAAGCCCATGACGTACTAATATACGTCTGTGCCCTGGGCTTTAAGAGCCTGACCCGTATTAGTACGTCATCGCGATCGCGCGTGCACACAGGCTGGGTGGGCGCGATCGCCGCCGGATGTCAGCTGATTGTCACAGCTGACACCCGGTACTATGTGCAGGGAGCGGTCCCTCACCGCTCCCGGCACATTAACCCCCGCAATGCTGTGATCGAAGTCGATAGCAGCATTGCGGTGGCTAAGGGGAGGTGATCGGTATACTCACCTCCTCTTCCGGCCTCTAGCACTGTCTGCTGCGGCTTCCCGGGTGTTGCCATGACGACCCGATGTCGTCATGACAATATCCGGGTCACCAGACAGCAGGAAGATTGTTTGGTCATGCGCAGTGCATGACCAAACAATCTTATCACCGTGCAGCGCTGACTGCCTGCATAGCACAGGGATGGTGCTCCATCCCTATGCTATGCAGGCGATCAGAATAAAAAAAGTGAAAGTCCCATAGTGGGACAAAGTAAAAAAGTAAAAAAAACTCTCAGAAAGTGAAAAAAAAAAAAAATGGTAAAAATATTTAAAAAAAATTAAAAAAATAATCCACTAAAAATAAAAATATAATGTACCCATCAATAAATATTATTATGAAAAAAAAGCAAACAATAAAAGTACACATATTTGGTATCGCCGCGTCCGTAACGACCTGGCCTATAAAACTGTTCCACTAGTTAACCCCTTCAGTGAACACGGTAAAAAAAAAAACGAAGCAAAAACAATGCTTTATCATCATACCGCCAAACAAAAAATGGAATAACACGCGAACAAAAAGATGAATATAAATAAAAATGGTACCGCTGAAAACGTCATCTTGTCCCGCAAAAAACAAGCCACAATACAGCTCCATCATCCGAAAAATCAAAAAGTTATAGCTCTCGGAATAAAACGATGCAAAAAAATAATTTTTTCTATAAAATAGCTTTTATTGTGTAAAAGTGCCAAAACATAGAAAAACGATATAAATGTGGTACCGCTGTAAACGTACTGACCCAAAGAATAAAGCTACCTTATCAATTTTACCACACGCGGAGTAGAATATAAAAATTTAAAAAAAAAAATTCCTGAATTGTTGGTTTTTGTTTATTCTGCCTCCCAAAAGCTGGAATAGAAAGCGATCAAAAAATGTCACGTGGCTGAAAATGGCACCAATAAAAACGTCAACTCATCCCGCAAAAAACAAGCCGTCACATGACTGTCGGAAAAAATATGGAAAAATTATAGCGCTCAAAATATGGCGATGCAAAAACTAGATTTTACAAAATATGTGTCTTTTAGTGTGTGACAGCTGTCAATCATAAAAACCCGATATGATTCTGGTATCTCTGTAGTCACACCGACCCGAAGAATAAGGTCGTCTAATCACTTATACCGCACTAGGAACGGCGTAAAAAATAAACGCTAGGGCTGGGGTTGGGGTTGTGCTAATGTTAGGGTTGGGGTTGTTTTTTTTCAAAAGTAAAAAAAAAAAAGAAAAAAAGATGACGATATGGCAACTAGTGTTGAACGCAAGTGCTCGCTACTTGAGTTTGCATTGGGTGCTCGGGTATGCACTGAGTATCGCGGGTGCTCGAGTCTCCGCCCCATATGCTTCGCGGCCATAAAAACCTCGCGGGGATTGCCTGCCATGCACGAGCGATCCCCGCATGTTTTTTTGGGGGTGTCTAATAACCGTGAAACATGCGAGCGGGGACTCGAGCATTTCACTTGAGCACCCGTGATACATGGTGCATACCTGAGTACCCAAAGCAAACTCAAGTAGCGAGCACTTGCGCTCAAGAGTAATGACAACTTATTCAATATGATGACCTAATGTCATCAAATTCTGTGTCGTACCTCTGGGTTCAAAATGTTCACTATACCCCTTGATAAAATCCTTGAGGGGTGTAGTTTCCAAAATGGGGTCACTTGTGTGGGGGTTTCAACTATTAAGGCACATCAGTGGCTCTCCAAACGTGACATAGCGTGCGCTCTCAATTCCAGCTGATTTTGCGTTCAAAAAGTCACACAGTAATCCTTCCCTTCTGAACTCTGCCGTGCACCCAAAATCTGTATTTTCCCCACATATGGGGTATTGGCGTACTCAGGAGAAATTGCACAAAAGTTTTTGGGGTCCATTTTCTCCTCTTACCCTTGTGAAAATAAAAAAATTGGGGATAAAACATCATTTTTGTTGAAAAAGTTTGTTTTTTTTATTTTCACGGCTCCATGTTATAAACTTCTGTAAACGGACTTGGGGGTTCAAGGTGCTCACCACACATCTAGATAAGTTCCCTGAGGGGTCTAGTTTCCAAAATGGTGTCACTTGTTGGGGGTTTCCACTGTTTAGGCACATCAGGGGCACATCCGCTAATTATTCAAGCAAATTTTACAATCAAAAAGTCAAATGGCGCTCCTTCCCTTCCGAACCCTGCTGCGCGCCCAAACAGTGGTTTTCCCCCACATATGGGGTATCTGCTAACTCAGAAGAAATTGCACAACAAACTGCATAGTGCAATTTCTTCTGTTACCCTTATGAAAATGCAAAAGTGGGGGCTGATTTTTTGTGGGAAAAATATGAAAATTTTATTTTTACGGCTCAATGTTATAAACTTCTGTGAAGCACCTGGGGGGTTTCCACTGTTTAGGCACATCAGGGGCTCCCCAAATGCAACATGGCGTCCGCTAATTATTCAAGCAAATTTTACATTCAAAAAATCAAATGGCGCTCCTTCCCTTCCGAACCCTGCCGTGCGCCCAAAAAGTGGTTTTCCCCCACATATGGGGTATCTGCTTACTCAGGAGAAATTGCACAACAAATTTTGTGGTCTATTTTTTCCTGTTACCCCTGAGAAAATAAAAAAAATTGGGTCTAAAGTAACATTTTTGTGAAAAAAGTTAAATGTTAATTTTTTTCTTCCACATTCCAAAAATTCCTGTGAAGCACCTGAAGGGTTAATAAAGTTCTTGAATGTGGTTTTGAGCACCTTGAAGGGTGCAGTTTTTAGAATGGTGTCACTTTTGGGTATTTTCATAAAGACCCCTCAAAGTGACTTTAAATATGATGTGGTCCCTAAAAAAATGGTTTTGTAAATTTTGTTGGAAAAATGAGAAATTGCTGGTCAACTTTTAACCCTTATAGCTCCCCAATAAAAAAAAATTTTGGTTCCAAAATTGTGCGTATGTAAAGTAGACATGTGGGAAATGTTATTTATTAAGTATTTTGGGTGACATATCTCTCTGATTTAAGGGCATAAAAATTAAAACTTTGAAAATTGCAAAATTTTCAAAATTTTCTCCAAATTTCCATTTTTTTCACAAATAAACGCAAGTGATATCGAAGAAATTTTACCACAATAATGAAGCACAATATGTCACGAAAAAATAATCTCAGAATCAGGGGGATCCGTTGAAGCGTTCCAGAGTAATTACCTCATAAAATGACAGTGGTCAGAATTGTAAAAATTGGCCTGGTCATTAACATGCAAACTACCTTGGGTTGTAAAGGGGTTAATGTTACTGCCTTACATAAAAATAAAGACCCTGATTCATTATTGCATTTCTTTGTGTAGTATTGTGTGTTTTTCACCTTTTTTGTTTGCCCCCAATTCATTAGTCTATTTGCATTCTTTTTTAAGCCTATTTTATATGTGTTCGTCTGTATTTTTGTTTGTTTTCTGCTTTTTTGACGTAGTTTAGTGGTTACAGATGTTTTTGCCTGATTCATCAATTGCAACTTTTTATACAGTTAAAACATTTGGCCAACTCAATTCCAATCCCCCCCCCTTTTTAGTATGCTAGTATTTTGGTGAAATTTTTATGCCGTTTTGTGAAACATGTGAACAAGAAGTCGCAAAAACAGTTCAAAACGGATTGAAAGACCAACCATTTTGAAGAACTTGACGCCAAATACAACAACTTAATCACAAGACCAAAATGGAAAGTGACTTAAAAAATACATGAAGAATTGGGGCCAAAGATTCAATGTATGCATAAACCATGTTGACAAACTTTAATCTACATGAATCATGATTTATACATATCAGTATAAGATATGTTGCATATAATCTTAATATCTCAAGTGACAAGCAGCTTATTTTTAAAGAGAACGTGACAGCTGATACATGCTGCCTAATCTACAGTAGACGATGACGAGACACAATTGCCACGAAGTGAGGAGGAGGACCGTGGTGCGGAAGTGGAAGAGGAAGAGATGGTGGATGATCTAGTAACTGAACCAACGTGGCAGAGCGAGGCCAGAAGCACACAGGGGGAGGGAGGCAGAGTACCCCAACAGGCAAGAAGAAGCAGTGTGGTGGCCGCAGACAGAAGGCGGGCAACCGTTCCCCGTAACACCAACACAAGGGACGTTGCCAGTACAACCGGTAGGTCTTCCAGAGTCTGGAATTTTTTTAAAGACTCTGCTGATAACCCCAAAAAGGCCATTTGTACCACCTGCCAGGCCAGCATCAGAAGGGGTGACAAAACTACCAGCCTGACCACCACCAGCATGATCAGGCACATGTCGGCAAAGCACCCGACTTTGTGGGGCGAACCTCAGGGTCCACGACCAGTGTCAGCAGGTGTCACAACTGCTTCTTCCGCTGTTGTGCGTGTAAGAGAACCCCCTGTTGTGCGTGCAAGTCAATCCCCTCTCCATACTGCATGTAAAGATGCCCCCTCCTCTCAGTCTTCACTTGTTATGGCAGTTTCTCAAGAAACAGCATCAACGTCCTGTTAGGACGGCGGTTGCAGACAACTTTATTATAATGGAACGCAACCGACCCCGGGGTCCGCGATGCAGCCTGGTGGACTGCTGCCGAACACTTTCCAGGTGAAAAGGAAAGCAACCAACTTAAATGATAAACCCTTCCGTTTTACTGCACACAGGAACGTGTATAGCGGTTCGCTATCTCCGTTAACTGCACGGGAGATGCGCGACCGGGAAAGTAGCTGTAGCCCTGTTAACTACACAGGGACTACACTGGCGGCGCTAGTATGCGTGTGTGACTACGCCGACGGGTACACGTGCCTCCAGCCGGCGTGCTACCGGACTGAAGGGTATTACTCCACGTGGCTGACAGGCGATAGCCGTGGACAGGACGTCTGCTCAATGATCAGAGCGCGCCGCCATGTTTGTGGGCGGGCCTTTTAAAGACTAAGCCCTGCCCACCGACGCACCATTGGTGATGCCACCCGTGGACCAATCAGGCGGTGCCAGGTCACCTGGTCAGGTGGTTGCCAAACCACCAATCACGGTCCGCCAGGTCACGGGCATGCTCAGTGCGGCAAATCCTGGACTTAGACTCCAAAACCCCTGTCTCCCTCCGCAACCTATGCTTAACATTGCTAGGCACAAATATCTGGGAGACAATCTGTACATCTCGTGGACCAGCTAGGTGTTGGGACTGACGACGATGCTGAGCAGCATCAGCCCTGGCTGGACCGAAATGGGAAACTACAGAAGGCTCTGGACCCATTTCGAATCCAGCAACAGCCCAACGCCTAACATTGCCCTCCACTTGACGCTCATTTTTCTCCACGAGCAGGGGAGCATGAATGTGGTCCACCAGTTCACAGGGAAGATCCTCAGATCTGTGACCCCTCCGGTGTACAGGGTACCCTTTTTTCCCACAAACCATTTTAGACCCCATAATAGCCTGCAGCTCAAGATTATCACCCCTGGTGTCTGTAGCAGATTGGGGTTCAGCGAGTTTTGACAGGTGAACGGGTCTAAGGAGCGACACATGGAAAGTGTCGTGACTCCTCAGGTGTCGTGGTAACTCTAACCGGTACATTACAGGGTTTACCTGGGCCAAAATTTTGAAAGGACCGATAAAGCGAGGAGCAAACTTAGCAGATCTCCCGCATAATCTAGTACTGCGGGCCAAGAGCCACACTCTGTCACCCGGGTAGAATACAGGAGCAAGACGACGATGCGTGACAGCCGACTCTCTATCTGTGGAATCCGCCACGAGTAACGGGTGGACAAAGCCAGCCGGACTTTGATGGAAAGATTTATCTCTCACACAGAAGGCACACGCAAGAACATACTCCTTAATGTCCTGGCGCCACCGGGGCCACCAATAGGACCATTGAAGGGACTTTGTGGTACGTTTGACCCCAAGATGGGTTCCGATCTTAGGGGCATGAGCCCAGGAGAGCACCTCATTTTGTAGATTAGGGGGAACAAACGTCCTCCCTGAAGGAACCTGGTTCTTTTTGACATAATCTGACAAGACCTGAGTTTCGGAGACAGACAGAGGATCTGTGCCGGGAGCCACGTCAGTAGAAGGGTCAGAGACTACCCTCCGAGTGACTGTAACCATACACTGAGACACATAATTCTCACTCCAGGAAGAAATTCTCGCCGTATTCCAGTCAATGTGTGGAGTGTGACAACGTAACCATGGAAGACCCAATAACACCTCATCTAATCCCCCGGGAATAATAAGAAAGGAGATAACCTCCCGGTGACCCTGAGGAAATGACATGGTGAGGGGAATCGACTGGTGGGTGATTTGCGTGTCCAGGAGTGAACCGTTGACTACCCTGATGTTCATTGGTCTTGGCAGTAACTCTATAGGGATAGCATGTCTCTGGACAAACGTAGATGACAAAAAATTGCCGTCGGCGTCAGAATCCACCCACGCCTTGGCAGTAACCGCGGTTGCTGCAAAGGACAAGGACACATTATACAATAATTTGGAGGAAGAAGCCCCAGAATCTAACACACCTCCTACAACGGTGGTTAGACACACTAGTTTACCCGACTGCTTGGAACCCTTATTAACAGGGGACTCCAATAGATGGGCAGGTCGGGAACAAGAAGAGCTAAACTCAGTTCGGGATATATCCATAGCCTCAGGCTCCGGGTCGGGAGTCTCGGGTTTGGAAATGGGTCTAGAGAAGGATGGTGCCAACCGATACTGAGGTCTGGTGACCTCCAGCTCTAACTTGTGTTCTGCATGACGCAAATCTATTCGGTTAGCGAGAGATATTAATTCCTCCAGGGAGTTTGGAATCTCTCTTGTAGATAGAGCATTTTTAATATGCCTAACCAGACCCTTCCAGAACACCGGGATTAAAGACCGCTCAGACCAATCCAATTCAGCCGCTAAGGTTCTGAATTGGATGGCATAGTGGCTTGCGATGGCCGAACCCTGAATCAGCACAAGAAGCTTAAGAGCCATATCATGCATGACCTGAGGACCAAGGAATACACTCTTTAGGGCTTTGAGAAAGAGACCCGCATTAGTCACTACCGGGTCATTGCGCTCCCACAGGGGAGTAGCCCACTCCAGAGCTCTGTGGGAGAGTAACGAGATGACATAACCCACTTTGGCTCTTTCGGAGGGAAACCGTGCCTCCATCATCTCCAAGTGAATGGAGCATAAATTAATAAAACCCCTGCAGGATTTACTGTCCCCAGAAAATTTTTCCGGGAGTGCAAAATGGGGTAATGGGGCAGTTGCAGCTATCGCAGCATTTATCGCAGACGAGTTAACCAGATTGGCTGCTTGCGAAGACGCCTGGGTAGCTACTGCAGTGATATCAGCGGCCGGAGCTTCTTCCAGAGACCTAAATCTGGTCTCCAGTTGCTGTAGGTAATACTGCAGTTGCTCGTTGTCGGCCATGTTCGGCAAGATCCTGGCGCTCTGATACTGTTCGGAGGGCGGTTGCAGACAACTTTATTATAATGGAACGCAACCGAGCACGGGGTCCGCGATGCAGCCTGGTGGACTGCTGCCGAACACTTTCCAGGTGAAAAGGAAAACAACCAACATAAATGATAAACCCTTCCGTGTTACTGCACTGGAACGGGTATAGTGGTTCGCTCCATCTCCATTAACTGCACGGGAGATGCGCGACCGGGGAAGTAGCTGTAGCCCTGTTAACTACGCAGGGACTATACTGGCGGCGCTAGGATGCGTGTGTGACTACGCTGACGGGTACACGTGCCTCCCGCGAGCGTGCTACCGGACTGAAGGGTATTACTACAAGTGGCTGACAGACGATAGCCGTGGACGTCTGCAGGCTGCTCGGGGTGTTAGGCGACCCCTTTGGCAGAGCCAAACTGCAAGACGGAGCTACCTGCCTATTTCCACTAGCCTGCCTATTTCCACTGCACCTGCCTATGGAAACTACGTGGAACACAGTCGTCCACACATCAGCATAACTGCTCAAATATCAGAGCGCGCCGCCATGTTTGTGGGCGGGTCTTTTAAAGACTAATCCCTGCCCACCTTCACACTATTGGTGACGTCACCCGCGACCAATCAGGCGGTGCCAAGTCACCGGATCAGGTGGTTGCCAAACCACCAATCACGATCCGCCAGTTCACGGACATGCTCAGTGCAGAGAATCCTGGACTTAGGCTCCAACAGACCTGTCTCCCTCTTCAACCTATGCTTAACATTGCTAGGCACAAATATCCAAGAGACAATCTGTACATCTAGTGAACCAGCTAGGTGTTGGGGCTGACAATGATGCTGAGCAGAATCAGCCTCAGCTGGACCAAAATGGGTGACCACAGAAGGTTCTGGACCCATTTTGAATCTAGCAACAGCCCGATGCCTAACAGGGAATAATGTTTTTAATATACTGTACTGCATGGCTCTTGTAAGGGGCACTGCAAGTTCCTCCGTCCTAATTTTTGGCAACTTTTGCTTCGAAGGCATAGGCAAAAACTATGGGAGACCCACTCCCCAATAATGGGAATAATGTTTTTAATATGCTGTACTGCATGGCTCTTGTAAGGGGCATTGCAGGTTCTTCCGTCCTAATTTTTGGCAGCTTTTGCTTGGATGGCATAGGCAAAGACTATGGGAGACCCACTCCCTATTAATGGGAATAATGTTTTTAATATGCTGTACTGCATGGCTCTTGTAAGGGGCATTCAAATCGTCTTGTTAAGCTACTGTGACCTCCACGTCTCTTCCAAGGGTCATTGATATTGTCTTTTTATTCCACTGTGACCTCCACGTCTCTTCCAAGGGGCATTAAAACCGTCTTGTTAAGCTACTGTGACCTCCACGTCTCTTCCAAGGGGCATTAAAACCGTCTTGTTAAACCACTCTGAACTCCACGTCTCTTCCAAGGGGCATTAAAATCGTCTTGTTAAGCTACTGTGACCTCCATGTCTCTTCCAAGGGTCATTGATATTGTCTTTTTATTCCACTGGGACCTACACCACTCTTCCAAGGGGCATTGATAATGTCTTTTTATTCCACTGTAACCTCCACCATTCTTCCAAGGGGCATTGATATTGTCTTTTTATTCCACTGGGACCTCCACGTCTCTTCCAAGGGGCATTAAAACCGTCTTGTTAAACCACTCTGAACTCCACGTCTCTTTCAAGGGGCATTAAAACCGTCTTGTTAAGCTACTGTGACCTCCACGTCTTTTCCAAGGGGCATTAAAACTGTCTTGTTAAACCACTCTGAACTCCACAGCTCTTCCAAGGGGCATTGAAATGTTGTTTTTAATAACCTCTAACCTCCACGACTCTTCCAATGGGCATTGCATTTCCTCCTAATTTTAGTCAGCTTTTGCTTTTCAATGCATAGGCGAACACTAAGGGAGACCCACTCCCCAATAATGGGTAGAAGGTTTGTAGTACGCTGTAATCCACGTCTGTTTCAAGGGGCATTGCAGTTCCTCATAATTTTTGGAAAGCCTTCCATTCACTGCTTAGGCCAACAGTGTACAGGAGACCCAGTTGCTATAAATGGAAAAACGGTTTAGCTAAGGCCCTCTGCCCTCCATGTCACTTCCAAGGGGCATTGGAGTGCCTCGAAATTTTTGGTAGGCATTGCACTCACTGTATGCCCTATAACTGTGTAGCTGAACCGCTCCTTTTGGTACAGAAACATATCCTACAAGACATGTGTGGTTGACTGGCCTGATATTGATGTGAATGGTCCCTGTTCCTCCTGCTCTTTCTCCTTTGCCACCACCTCATACATCATTCATCACCTGAAACTTTGTTTTAACGGGAGTCATAGAACTGGGATAGTAGCAGGAAAACATCGAGCAATCCTCGGAGGAGGTAGGATATGCGCCAAAACGCTAACCACCTCAGGCCTAGCCACTACTACATACATGCGCTTGCATTCCAAGGAACAGAAAGCTAAGGAGATGGATGGCCTCATGATCATGAATAATTTACTCGTTGTGTAGGAGGCCGACCACTGCTGCTGTCTACCTTCTGAACTTTGTGTTGAAGCCTGATTGACCCAGGACCCGCAATCCTCTATGTCTGAAGGACGTGTTGCATCCCAGTGTCCAACTGTGTCCCAGCTTTCACAATATTAACCCAGTGTGAAGGCGTCAGTGAGATGGACCATCCCTGGCCACATTCACTTGTCCACGTGTTTGTGATTAGGCTGTCCTTCCCACTAAATGCACTGGGGAGGGCACAGGTAATGTTTTGGTATGCGCGCTTGTGAATAAGGCCGTTTATGGACACCCGGCCGCCCCCAGGCGGCTGGGGACCGAGTATGGACACCCGGCCGCCCCCATGCGGCTGGAGGCTAAGCGTGGACACCCGGCCGCCGGGCGGCTGGGGACTGAGTATGGATACCAGGCCGCCGACGCAACCATGATGTAGTGGCCAGATTCCGCCTCCACATGCCTAAAAGGCCCAATTTCAAGTGCAAGCAAGCAAGCAGTATGGTATTGCAGCCTGGGGGTGGGTGGGTGGCAGGCTGCATACTTGCGCTTGCATTGCAAGGAATGGAGGAGGTACAATTGAACACTGCCCTGGGACAAGGACTTGAACGGGGATAGTTGCAACGACAGGTGCAGGGCGGGAGGCATCTTCGCATGTGCCATGAACAGGGGGTTGGCGTGCACACACTACAGCGGAATAGGCTGTCCTTACCACTGGGGATTGCACAGGTAATGTTTTGGTATGCGCGCTTGTGTATAAGGCACACCGGGACAAATAGGGGAGGCTGAGGACCAAGTATGGACACCCGGCCCCTCCCTGGCGGCTGGGAACCGAGTGTGGACACCCGGCCACCGGGCAGCTGGGGACTGAGTATGGATACCAGGCCGTCAATGCAGCCATGACATGGTGGCCGGCATCTGCCTCCACAAGCCTAAAAGGCCTCATTTCAAGTGCAAGCAAGCTAGCAGTATGGTATTGCAGCCTGGAGGTGGGTGGGTGGCAGGCTGCACACTTACGCTTGCATTCCAAAAAAACAAAGCAGATGCTAACTTCTATCATCATCATCATCATGCTCCTCACCTTGGCATTCTCAACTCCCCTGATGGAGAAGCCAGGGCCCACCGGAGGAGTCTCTGGTTGTCTGGTGGGCTCGTCCAATGCTGCCCTAAAGCAGGCCAGGCTAAGAAAAGTTTGGGAAAGGTTCCCGGGACAAATAGTGGCGGCTGGGGACTGAGTATGGAGACATAGCCACCGACGCAGCCATGAGGTAGTGGCCAGCTTCGGCCTCCTCCAAACTAAAAGGCCCCATTTCAAGTGCAAGCTAGCATTATAGTATTGCAGCCTGTGGGTGGGTGGGTGGTTGGCTGCATATTTGCGCTTGCATTGCAAGGAATGGGGGAGGTACAATTGAACACTGCCCTGGGACAAGGACTTGCATGGGGATAGTTGCAAGTCTGCATCTTCTGATGCGGCAAGGATCACTTCTGATGGGCACACTTTAGGCAGTGACCGGGGTGTCATAGATGCTTCCAGGGGTCTTCCCCATGCTGTTCCCATGTCTTTTAAGCACTGTATGCATGTGTCACACAGCACATGGCCAGATAAGATTGTAAAATGTTAAAACGACATTTCCCGGTGAATGCATTTGTCACGGTTGAAAGCAATACAAAAGTGCAAAAACGCATAAAAAATGCTACTTGTGAACATAGCCCAAGATGTGGAGGAGTATTTTTGTTTTTGGTTATTTATTTTACCTTATACACAAGTCTTTACCCTGGAAAGGATGTTCCTTAACATATTTCACAGGAAAACAGTTTCAGTTTTGTTTTTGAACGTTTTATTGTGAGCCCGTAAAAGTGCCTTAATACCTCTGACCACGTTGTTGATAGCAGTGACCTGGGGGTCAGAAATGCTTCCTGGGGCGATGCCCATGCTGTCCCCATGTCTTTTGAGCACTGTCACTATCGTTTTGGCCACTTTTTAGGCTTTCTACAGCCTGCCGGGGGTGCCGCCGCAAAAATGCTCTGGTCTCCCATAGACTAACATTGGGCTCGTTGCTCGGGTCGAGCACCCGAGTATCACGGTGAGCTTGGCCCGAGATTGGAGCACCCAAGCATTAGTGCTCGCTCAACACTACTGATCACATCTTTCTTTGTTTTTTTGTTGTTTTTTTATTTTGTAGAAATCCATTCACCTAAAATGAAAACAGATATTCCGTATCATTTTGTGTATTTTATCTTGTAAAGCCGATAAAATATGTTTCAGTGTCTATTCAGAGCAGAGAAGATTCTTGAGTTTTCCCCATTGTATCTTGAAACTAAATGGCAGTTCTATAAATTATTCAGCTGTAGAAAAAAATCTAATAAATACATTAATTTAGCATTGACTTTTCTGAAATTATTGACATATCCACAGGATAAACCAATAAGGCTGCGTGCCCACTATGCGTTTTTCAAGCGTTTTTGCCGCGGAATTTCTGCAGAGAAAACGCTTAAAAACGCTTGGTAATACGTGCCCCATGGTCCCCAATGATAATCCGCATGTGCTGTGCACATGCTGTGGAAATTTCCGCTGCGCATTATTATTGCGGAAAAATATGCAGCATGTCCATTAATTTGGCGGACATGCAGCGTAATTGCCGCCATTGACTTGTATTGAAACGCTTGATATCCGCATAACTACATGTGCACACGCAGATATGAAGCGATTTAATGTGCGGATGGTACCCAGGTCTGGAGAAAATGAGACTCTCCTCAAGACCGGGGTACCATAGTACCTGTAAAAAAAAAGAATTTAAAATAAAAAATAAAAATTATACTTACCTTCCGATGGCCCCCGGTCTTCTCAGCGATGCGTGCGGTGTGTTGGTCGGCTCGTGGTGGTGTGAGGATCTGACATGATGTCATTTAGTCATGTGACAGGTCACGCGACCGCTGACGTCGGTGGTCGCATGACCTGTCACATGACTCAATGACCTCATGGCAGGTCCTTTCACACACCCGCGAGACACCGGGGAGACCGGACGCATCGTAGAAGGAGACCGGGGGCCATCGGAAGGTAAGTATAATCTTTATTTTTCACCATTCTTATTCTTTTTTTTAAACTATTACTTGGTCACACTATATAAATCCATGCCGGTTGCATGGATTTATATAATGTGACCAAGTTGTCAAGTACTTTTACAAGTGATGCTAAAATCGCTTGGAAAAGCGCTTGACAACCTGCATGCAGAAATGCATGCAAAAATGCTTGACAAATGCTTCTACCTGGCGGGAAAAATGCATGTAAAATCCACATGCGTTTTTCCTGCCAGGGAGAAGCGGAAAAAATATGCAGCATTTCTGCATCGTGGGCGCATAGCCTAACTGTCTTACATGGGAACATGTACTTACCATATAAAGAAAAATACTTCGTTTAGCACCACAGTATACATGCGTGACTCTCTCCACTAATTTGTATGGGATTTCTGAATATAGTCAAGCAAGGGTGCTTTAACCTTTTCCTGAGTTGGCAATTTCCCATTGTTGCACATTTGTTTTTTCCTTCCCTTCTTTCAAAACCCACAACTTTTCCACTTATATATTGACATAGACATATGAAGGCTTATTTTTTGCTGGGTGAGTTGTAATTTTGTATGATCCTCATTTTACCATTCAATGCACTGGAAATAGGAAAACATTCCAAGAGGGATAAAATTGTGAAAAAGAGCAATTCCGCAATAGTTTTTTGGGGTTTTCTTTTTACAAAATTTATTACATTGTAAAATGACTTCTCAACATGATTATACAGGTCAGTAGACTCAGTACAATTAGAGCAATACCTAAGTTATATCATTTTTAAGTGGTGAAAAAAATTAGTAAATTCATAAAGAAGAGTTTCACTTGTGTCATCATGTTCCGAGTCCCATAACATTTTCATTTTTCAGTAGATGAAGGGCTTGTTTTTTTCTGTGGTGAGCTGATGTTTTTGTACATACTATTTTGGGGTACATACAATATTATCATTTCTTCTAATTAAATTTTTTGTGTAATTGTGGAGGCAAAAAACAGCAATTTGTGTGTTTCAATTTTTTTCTCATTACGTCACTTACAAATTGAGTTCATAATTTTATACTTTGATAGATCAGTTTTTATGGACGTGGCAGCACCAAATAGGTGTATATAAATATATGTATATACACTGCTCAAAAAATAAAGGGAACACTTAAACAACAGAATATAACTCCAAGTAAATCAAACTTCTGTGAAATCAAACTGTCCACTTAGGAAGCAACACTGATTAACAATCAATTTCACATGCTGTTGTGCAAATCGAATAGACAATAGATGGAAATTATTGGCAATTATCAAGACACGCTCAATAAATGAGTGGTTCTGCAGGTGGGGACCACAGACCACATCTCAGTACCAATGCTTTCTGGCAGATGTTTTGGTCAGTTTTGAATGTTGGTTGTGCTTTCACATTTGTGGTAGCATGAGACGGACTCTACAACCCACAAATGTTGCTCAGGTAGTGCAGCTCTATCCAGGATGGCACATCAATGCGAGCTGTGGCGAGAAGGTTTGCTGTGTCTGTCAGCGTAGTGTCCAGAGGCTGGAGGTGCTACCAGGAGACAGGCCAGTACACAAGGAGACATGGAGGGGGCCACAGGAGGGCAACAAACCAGCAGCAGAACCGCTACCTCCGCCTTTGTGCAAGGAGGAACAGGAGGAGCACTGCCAGAGCCCTGCAAAATGACCTCCAACAGGCCACAAATGTGCATTTGTCTGCACAAACGGTTAGAAACTGACTCCATGAGGGTGGTATGAGGGCCCAACGTCCACAGGTGGGGGTTGTGCTCACAGCCCAACACCATGCAGGACGCTTGGCATTTGCCACATTTGCCACAGAACACCAGGATTGGCAAAGTCACCACTGGCGCCCTGTGCTCTTCACAGATGAAAGCAGGTTCACACTGAGCACATGTGACAGACGTGACAGAGTCTGGAGACGCCATGGAGAGCGATCTGCTGCCTGCAACATCCTTCAGCATGACTGGATTGGCAGTGGGTCAGTAATGGTGTGGGGTGGCAATTCTTTGGAGGGCCGCACAGCCCTCCATGTGCTCGCCAGAGGTAGCCTGACTGCCATTAGGTACCGAGATGAGATCCTCAGACCTCTTGTGAGACCATATGCTGGTGAGGTTGGCCCTGGGTTCCTCCTAATGCAGGACAATGCCAGACCTCATGTGGCTGGAGTGTGTTAGCAGTTCCTGCAAGATGAAGGTATTGAAGCTATGGACTGACCCGTCTGTTCCCCAGACCTGAATCCGATTAAGCACATCTGGGACATCATGTCTCACTCCATCCACCAACGTTCGACCACAGACTGTCCAGGAGTTGGCGGATGCTTTAGTCCAGGTCTGGGAGGAGATCCCACAGGAGACCATCCGTAACCTCATCAGGAGCATGCCCAGGCATTGTAGGGAGGTCATACAGGCACGTGGAGGCCACACACAATACTGAACCTCATTTTGACTTGTTTTAAGGACATAGCATCAAAGTTAGATCAGCCTGTAGTGTGCTTTTCCACTTTAATTTTGGGGGTGACTCCAAATCCAGGCCTGCATTGGTTAATAAATTTGATTTCCATTGATGATTTTTGTGTGATTTCGTTGTCAGCACATTCAGCTTTGTATTCAATGAGAATATTTCATTCATTCAGATCTAGGATGTGTTATTTGAGTGTTCCCTTTATTTTTTTAAGCAATATATATATACCAGTACAGACCAAAAGTTTGGACACACCTTCTCATTTAAAGATTTTTCTGTATTTTCATGACTATGAAAATTGTACATTCACACTGAAGGCATCAAAACTATGAATTAACACATGTTGAATTATATACTTAACAAAAAAAGTGTGAAACAACTGAAAATATGTCTTATATTCTAGGTTCTTCAAAGTAGCCACCTTTTGCTTTGATGACTGCTTTGCACACTCTTTGCATTCTCTTGATGAGCTTCAAGAGGTAGTCAGCAGAAATGGTTTTCACTTCACAGTTGTGCCCTGTCAGGTTTAATAAGTAGGATTACTTGCCTTATGAATGGGGTTGGGACCATCAGTTGTGTTGTGCAGAAGTCAGGTGGATACACAGCTAATAGTCCTACTGAATAGACTGTTAGAATTTGTATTATGGCAAGAAAAAAGCAGCTAAGTAAAGGTAGTCACCGGAAATGGTCTTCCAACAATCTTGAAGGAGTTCCCAGAGATGCTTAGCACTTGTTGTCCCTTTTGCCTTCACTCTGCGGTCCAGCTCACCCCAAACCATCTCGATTGGGTTCAGGTCTGGTGACTGTGGAGGCCAGGTCATCTGGCGTAGCACCCCATCACTCTCGTTATTGGTCAAATAGCCCTTACACAGCCTGGAGGTGTGTTTGGGGTAATTGACCTGTTGAAAAATAAATGATGGTCCAACTAAACGCAAACCGGATGGAATAGCATGCCGCTGCAAGATGCTGTGGTAGTCATGCTGGTACAGTATGCCTTCAATTTTGAATAAATCCCCAACAGTGTCACCAGCAAAGCACCCCCACACCATCACACCTCCTCGCCCATGCTTCACGGTGGGAACCAGGCATGTAGAGTCCATCCGTTCACCTTTTCTGCGTCGCACAAAGACACGGTGGTTGGAACCAAAGATCTCAAATTTGGACTCATCAGACCAAAGCACAGATTTCCACTTGTCTAATGTCCATTCCTTGTGTTCTTTAGCCCAAACAAGTCTCTTCTGCTTGTTGCCTGTCCTTAGCAGTGGTTTCCTGTCAGCTATTTTACCATAAAGGCCTGCTGCACAAAGTCTCCTTTTAACAGTTGTTGAAGAGATGTGTCTGCTGCTAGAACTCTGTGTGGCATTGAACTGGTCTCTAATCTGAGCTGCTGTTAACCTGTGATTTCTGAGGCTGGTTACTCGGATAAACTTATCCTCAGAAGCAGAAGTGACTCTTGGTCTTCCTTTCCTGGGGCGGTCCTCATGTGAGCCAGTTTCTTTGTAGCGCTTGATGGTTTTTGCAACTGCACTTGGGGACACTTTCAAAGTTTTCGCACTGACTGACCTTCATTTCTTAAAGTAATGATGGCCACTTGTTTTTTTTTACTTAGCTGCTTTTTTCTTGCCATAATACAAATTCTAACAGTCTATTCAGTAGGACTATCAGCTGTGTATCCACCTGACTTCTGCACAACACAACTGATGATCCCAACCCCATTCATAAGGCAAGTAATCCTACTTATTAAACCTGACAGGGCACAACTGTGAAGTGAAAACCATTTCCGCTGACTACCTCTTGAAGCTCATCAAGAGAATGCAAAGAGTGTGCAAAGCAGTCATCAAAGCAAAAGGTGGCTACTTTGAAGAACCTAGAATATAAGACATATTTTCAGTTGTTTCACACTTTTTTTGTTAAGTATATAATTCCACATGTGTTAATTCATAGTTTTGATGCCTTCAGTGTGAATGTACAATTTTCATAGTCATGAAAATACAGAAAAATCGTTAAATGAGAAGGAGTGTCCAAACTTTTGGTCTGTACTGTATATATATATATATATATATATATATATATATATATATATATATATATACATATACGCATATACAGTATATATATTATTTATATTTTTATTGGAGAAAGAAAAGGGGTGATTACAATTTAAAAAAAAAAGCTAGTATTTATACACATGTATGGGTGTTTACAGTAGAGTCCTGGCTGCCCTGTCAACCCATTAGCACCAATCAAACACGTTGTAGTGGGCCGATGGGCATATTGAATGATGTGTCCCCCTGACTTCCTAAATGATGCTGTCAGAGTTTGACAATGGTGTTTCAGTGGCTAACAGCAGTAGGCGCCGCTCAGCTCCACACACTGCTGCTTGAAGCTGATAATGGCTGTGTAGCAGTTGTAGCGTCAGCATCTCTGCCTCCTGCCGGGCAGCGACGCCAATCCACTCACCGCCGCGGTCCCGGTCTGGCGTCCTCCAGCTCCCCTGCTGCTGCCCTGCATGCGCACACCTCGCACAGTTTCCCGGGCACTGTGCTTAGGGCGTGCGCTCCCTCCCTCTTAAAGGGGCCGCACGCGTCATCCTAAAGAGTCCCCAGCCAATGGCCGGAGGACTACTCCTATTTAAAGCACCTCCTCCAAAATCGAGGTGCCTGTGCAAGATTGTTGTTTATGTGTTAACACTCTCCTCAGTCCTTAAGTCCCTGTGCCCGCCAGTCTGTCTAGCAGTCGTGCCCGCCAGCTTGTCTATCAGCCGTGCCCGCCTGCCTGTCTACCTGCCGTGCCCGCCTGTCTGCCTACCTGTATCACCTGTCTGTCTACCGGCCGTGCTCATCTGCTGTACCTGTCAGCTTCAGCCATCTGACTCGTGGGAGTTGCCTGCTCTCACACAAGGTCGGTCCCAGAGTGGCACCTGGTTCACCTTCCCGGTCCCTCCTTGGTTCACTGAGTCGACTAAGCCGCCGTGTGGCCAAGGTCGGTCCGGGTAATCACTTAGTCACCCCCATCTGGTCCCTCCTTGCTTCACAGCACAGAGGTTCCACCACCCGGACCCGTAACAGCAGTCTGATGGGAAACATGCAAACTCAGTTCTTGAGCTTGCATCAAGGACAGGGATCCAATATATGCCATAGTAGTAATAATAATAATAGTAGTACGCCATATGTGGGGAAAGGGTTGATGTCCTAAAAATTAGTATTTCCCTCACAATAAAATATACATTTCTGGGCAATGTCCAATAGTCAGTTGTGTCCATATTTCCCTTTGATGCTAGGATTTGTCCACCAGGACTGAAGGGTCGAATATTTGTTTCTTCCTCCACTCATTCTTTGAACTTATTACTCTTCCCCTTGTTGGCTAAAAATGCTGTTGCTCTGTAGGAAAAAGTCCAGTACATGTTCCTGTCAGCCAATATGATGGGCTTCCTTTATAGTTTGTATGCCATTGCCAAGGGTTTAAGTCCTGAATATAGGTTGTCCCACTCACTGTTGCAAACATCCAATATGCAAAGAACTGATGAACAGCTTTACTGCTGTGCAGGAAAATACTCTGAAGGTGCTGCAGTCCTTAAAAGGGTATCCCCAGGGTTCAAAATTAACCCCTATGCATGGTAAAAATAATGATTTACTGATCTCTGGGATCTGACTGCTAGGACCCCAATTGATCCTGAGAACCAGTGCTCTGAAAATCCCCTTGTGAATGTAGTGGTGGTCAAGCATACACACACCACTTTGCTCTACACCCTTCTGTCCTCAGCTGGTAATCACAGTAGATGCCAGCTGAACTTCATTGAGTAGAAGTAGGGTTTTGTAGCATTACAAGCCCAGCCCAGTAGCCCAGAATGACATTTGTTGGGGGTGTTCTTTTTTCCCTTGTATGACACTTCTTTCTTATAAGTGGGTAAAATAATGCAGGGGAAAAGTAACCGCCCCCAAAGACAAATGTTTTCCAAAACCTCGTTGGTTGCAGCAAAAATTAAAATGTAAACTTTACAAGCTAATATCTCTAACAATGGATATGAGAAATGAAAAAATAAAAAAACTATTTTTTTCAGCTCTGCATCCATTATTCCATGATGTAGCAAGTTTAAGGTGCTAAAACTTTTGAAAGGTCTTCTGTAAGAAGAGGTTGTGCAAGTAGTAGTTTTAGCTTTCTTGTGAATTTGGTATAAATGTCCCCATGTATTGGTAGAACAAGGGTCCTCTGACTCCTATTTTCCTATATTATTATTATTATTATTATTAATTTCTAGATTTCTTATATAATTTCTTCCTATATCCCCAGGCAAGGTTAGGAATGCAACTGCACTCTGCATTTAGAGGTGATCACATACTGTATATATGCAGCATTTTTGAGTCAGTTTTTCTAAAAAAAATTGCATCTAATTTGTCAAACTGTAAAATATATGAAAAAATGCAATGTGTGGAGCCTTAGAGGAAACATATTAAGAGGATCAAAAACACTTTAAACTACCCCAATTACCTTCTAGCCCTTTATCCAAGCATCCCAGTAATGTATTTAGTTTTTAATAGAGATGCACATATTTCTGCACAATTGACATATATACAGCATCTGGCTCTATGCAATTGAATCTGGATAAATCCAGAGAGGCATTTACCCACCAACTAGTAAGTAGCTGTAGTTACACCTCCATGGGCATGATTGACATTCCTTGCACTGTTCACATTTTCTCAGCCCACCTGCTCTGCAGTAGGCTTCCTAAAGAGTCTGCTTTAGAATCGGGAAACTATGAGCACAGTTGTGACAGGGGAAGACAGATGCCTGAAGGAGTGTGAAATGCCTATGCTAATAGTTGGGCTGTACCTGTCTATCATGCTAAAGGGGGTGTGACATCAGCTACCAAGTCAGGCCAAGTGTTGATGAATAAACATCACATTGGAACTAGCCCAGGTGGAATTTGTTGTCCATTGGCTAAAGCAGTGATAACAATGGCATTTACAGTATTTAGACTCCATTTACATCATGCTAAGAGCCTTTCGTTAGAGGTATACATTCCGTCTCTGACCAAAGACTGCTACATATACAAGGGGCAATACTGATAGTGGAAGGATCCTGTGCAGGGATTGTGTCTGAAGCACCCTCCTCCCCATTAGGCCCACTTTCACATTTACATGTATATTCACATTAGGCACAGACACATAATCATAGAATTTTAGAGTTGGAGGGGACCCTCCAGGGTCATAGTGACCAACCCCCTACTCAATGCAAGATTCACTAAACCATCACAGACAGATGTCTTTCCAGCCTCTGTTTGAAGACACATTCTTACGCATTACTCAAACATTTGCACATTACACACGCATATACATAATACATACAGATGCTTCTCACTAAATTAGATTATCATCAAAGTACCAATACCTGGTTTAAAAACAACAGTATCACTGTGCTTGATTGGACAGCAAACTCGGCTGACCTTAACCCCATAGAGAATCTATGGGATATTGTCAAGAGGAAGATGAGAGACACCAGACCCAACAATGCAGACGAGGTGAAGGCTGCTATCAAAGCAACCTGGGCTTCCATAACACCTCAGCAGTGCTACAGGCTGATCGCCTCCAGGCCACGCCACATTGATGCAGTAATTGATGCAAAAGGAGCCCCGTCCAAGTATTGAGTGCATTTACTGAACTTACATTTCAGTAGACCAACATTTCGGATTTTAAAAACATTTTTCAAGCTGTTATTATAAAGTATTCTAATTTACTGAGATAATGACTTTTGTGTTTTTTTTGGCTGTAAGCCATAATCATCAACATTAACAGAAATAAACACTTGAAATAGATCACTCTGTTTGTAATGACTCTATATAATATGAGTTTCACTTTTTATATTGAAGAACTGAAATAAATTAACTTTTTGATGATATTCTAATTTAGTGAGATGCACCTGTACATATTCCCAAACATGAATAAAATACACTTGTGCAGATAACACATGCATTCGCACAATGACATTTTTGATGCACTTCAGTTCAGGCGATCAGTTTTTTTCTTTGTTCAGTCATTCAAAGTTTTACAGCCAAAACTTTATTTTAAAAAAAGTTTAGCTCTATGAGGTCTTGTTTTCTTACTTGCCATTTTGCCAAACACGCATGCAGGTATTACATTTCTATTACCTTCTTTATGGGTTTAATGGCAGAGAAAAAAAATCGCCATTTGTTTTGCAACATTTACCAATCACCATAATCTGTTCCCCGCATTGGATAGGTTGTTATGATACCAAGCATACTAAATATTTCAATGTAATTTGCTGATTTGTGATGTTTAATTTAAAAAAATGTAGTAAGGGGGTTTTCTGGCCTCTAGACAAATTTCTGCAGTAAATCTATATGCACACTGTCACAATTCCTCTTTATTCCTAGAGCAAAATGGCAGTCAGATTACAGTAAGTATATGATTTGTATTAATGGAATCATGTGCCATCTAGAAGCATCTGCTTCTCTTAACAGAACATTGAGAGAGGCAAATAAGAATCTAGTCATCAGATGATTTTAAGAATGCAAATCACATGCTTGCAGTCACCTGAATGCCCACTCGTGCTGGGAATACATGGGAATCGTGACAGTATGCACATACAGTGACTGCATAGCCTGGAAAACTCCCTTAAATATGTGATAATTGTAATTGTTTTTCATTATTTTTTAGTAATTTAGAAGGAAAAAAATCTGACTTTTATTTTTAATATCCAGGTAAATAGGAATGTAGCAGTACATTATGCCTGTAATGAAGAAGAATACAATTAAAAGCTTTAGGCAGAGAAAATTCTCTTCTAATTAGCAGTGCTTCATGTGGCACACTTCTAAATTTGCTGCCTGTTATGCTAGTTTGAGACTGAATCCTTAAATAGACCAGATTTAGGAGCAAATCATTTATTAACTAGATATAAAGACATTTTTAGATGTCAGGGCCCTCACACAATAGTCTGAGTCAGAAGAGAAAAGAGAAATTCAGAGGATATGGGAAAAAAAAGAAATAACACATCGACATCCTAACTAACATGGAATGTGACTGAACGCCACTTCAGCCACAGTGCCATATACCACTGACTAGCCAAACAGTGGAATACAGTATGTATGGCTGCTGTATTCCATACCAGCAAAAAGATATGATGATATATTGGCTCAGTGTATGTCAAAAGCACTCTCTTTTGTGATATGACTAATTAGTGAGGGCCTATGGATATTGCATAGAGAGGAACACCACCTCTCCATCAGACCGCCACTTCTCCACCACACTGTATAGTGGTTGCTACTGCGTACTGATCTGCAGTATCTGACATTACTTGTGTTCCAAAATAAAAAAAAAATCTAGTTCTGTTGTCATATTCTAATTATCCCAGTCACAGCCACAGATACCTAAAGTGTCATTGTTGCTCTGTTCAGTGCCAGAACTCTGAAGGACGTACAGATGCAGGATGCACAGATGCCACCATCTACATCAGTTCAGAGACAGCTTTAATTATCTTCATGTTAATATGGAAATACGAGAGACAGAGCAGATAATCTGCAAAAGTTAATACAATTTCACAAGTGTTCAGCTTCAAAAGTAAGTCAAAGGAAAGTGCATCACTTTTTAACTCATTCACAACTGGACAATTTTCCTTCTTTGTATTTTTGTTTCTTCCTTTCCTTCTGAATGACAACATTGTTTTTATGATATGTTAGATTTACTAGGAAAGGAGGATCCGCCAACCCCAAAGTCCTGGTGGGCACACAAGCTACGGGTGTCAGTTCAGCAGCTAAGTGAGGCATGTGGAACACGGATAGCTAAATGACTGGAGACCTCAGGCAGGTAGGTGGGGGACATCAGGAATCCACAGGCAGACAGAGGTCATCAGGAAACCTCAGGCTGAGGTAGAATGTGAGGAAATCGCAGTCTGAAGTAGAACGTCAGGAAACCTCAGGCAGGCGTAGAATGTTAGGAAACCGAAGGCAGTTAGGGGACGTCAAGAAACCACAGACAGGTGAAGGATGTCAGGTAACCGCAGACAGGAGTAGAAGGTCAGGAAACTGCAGGTAGGAGACACAAAAGTGTGTTAAGGCAAGACCAACACAGAAGTCTTAATGCATTACCAAGACATAAGGGTGTGTCTCAGTGAGCCTTATATGGGCCCGGGCTGATGCTCACATGGGAGCATGCTGGGCCATCTGCAAATCCACAGAGTTTAGCGGACTGGGTTGAGAGGAGTAAAGCAAGAATAAGGGACGGGTGTGCAGCATCATATTTTGTACTGAAACATAGGTAAAAAAATCTAAATTAGTTGAAATGGTAGAAAAAAAATCCCAATTCCACCTTTTTTTTCTATTTTTTTTTTTTATGGCGTTCTTTGTGGAGTAAAAATAACATGAAATTAGCAGCACGTACTACGAACTGTAAAATGAACATGACAGACATAAACTGCACACGTTTCACCATCTTCAAAAAAATTATGGTTTCAAATTTTTTTATGAACAGGGAGAAAAAGTGCCCTATTTTTATAAACTATTCAGGAATTTCTGCACAATTGTCAACCTAGGTGTTGGTGCATGTGCATAGTTGCAACCAACCCACTTAAATGCTACTGACAAATATTTACAGTGGCATCTCAACAGCAGCTATTGGAACTAGTTTATATTTTCTATGTTGAAGAAAAGCAATGTATCCGTAAAAATTGGATGTTAAACCACCCCCATCAAAGTTTTTATCCTGTACTTACAATTGCTCATTTTACCCTTCTACCCAGTTAATTAATCTCTTTTCCATTAGGTCTATGACATCACGTGATTAAAAACTGACTAGCTGAATCCTCCTAAGCTCTATGTAGAAACAAGAGGTCAAATTTCTGTATAGAAAGAAAAATCAGCAATTGTAAGTACACAGTGCTGTATAATATGATGATTGCAATATAACTTTTATAGGTTTGCTTTTTTAAATAAGACTTGATCAAAGTGTCAACTCCAAATACAAGAAGTATTTTCAAAACTATTTTTGCAACGGATTCAGACGGTAATTACTAAAATTAGAGGGTATCAAATGCTACCAGCAACCCTGTTCGGCCAGTGATTATCATCATCTTTATTATAGACAACTTCCCTTTAATAATAGGAGGGCAGGAGGCACAATATACAGTAAAATCAGTGGTGGCTGGGTGGTCTAGGTACCTTATTGTGGCGCTGGAAATCCAGGACAAAATGTTTAAGAAAGAAAATTGAAAAAACAGCTGGCAGTCCACACAGGAAAGAAAATTATTCCCATAGCTGCGGTTATATTTTAGCTGTCATGTTGCCATTTAGAACAAATATCATGTACATTTAGTGGTATAAGAATATGCACCAATCTACCATTCCTTAGGGTAACACATACTATAGGATTATTCTTTTCAAATGCTTAAAGTGAATGTTCACATTTTCAACAGTTTCTTATTTCAAGGTCCAAAATCCTGCGCTGATTAAATTCCTAATACAACGTATATCTCTACGGCAGTTGGAGATACATATTTTTCAATCACAGAACCCCAACAACATCACTTGGCTTGTTTGGGAACAGCCGTGCTGACATTGCTGGAATGGTGCTGCTGTGGGAGGTGTGAGTGCACAACGAGGGCAATTCATCAAAGCTTTTACACCAGAAAATCTAGCGTAATACGTTTTGAAAAGTTGCTCAATTTTTGCACAACATGGAGTTGAGAATTTTGCAACTTTCGGTGTTTTCATGCCAGTTTGAAGCAGCTCCACCAAAATGAGTGGAGCTGGGGAGGAGCCAGGGTGGGACGGAGTGTGACTATATCCACCTGTCAAATGTGACTGTAGTATTATTTCTGCCAAGGTGCACTGAGGCACACCAGTGAAAGACACACTGAATTCATTGAGTGGGGTGAGCCTATTGATGAATTTGGCACATCGTACTTCATTGAGCCCTTCATTAAGACTGCTGTGCTCAGTGCCAGTATTAATGAATTCACTACATTATTTTTGCTTTCTATGGGGTCCTGAATTGATTAAGCAGCAGCAGTCCAAGTAGTGGACACCCCCTTTAAGAAGGGTCAACCCTTTCTTTAATGCCGTATCCAATCATTTAAAATAAAAAAAAATGTACTAACCTCCTACACCATCGCTGTTCCACCGATGTCTGAGCCGGTTCTACCAGCGCTCGCTTGACACTAGGTGAGTGATGCAGCTGCTATTGGGCTGCATTACTCATCAGACAAATGTGAGCCAAGTAACCCATCATCGGCTGCTGATTGGCTGCAGCACTCACTTGGCATAACATTGTCACTCGCGCACCAGGAGACCTGGCGTCAATATCACTGCAATGGCGTTGGTGCGGAAGATGACTATAATATTTTTTTTATTTTAGTTGAGGGACTTAAGCATCTAAAAAGGGGTTTTTCCAAGTAGTACAATTACTTTTAATCAAAACATTGCAGTGCTTCAGTTCTGGGATATTGAGAACGTGCTTCCGATTTCTACCTGGATAAAAGATGATCCCTGAGGTCCCAGCAACAAGGCACCCTGTGATGAACTTATTCTTGTAGGACCCTTCTAATAGAAAGGGATTGTGAATACAGACGACCCTTTTTTATAAAGTGATTTGTAATAATGAATAATATACTGTGCAGTTAGATTCATGATATATCTCATTGCCACACATATTCAGTGTATACAATGTGAATGTGTACCAATGTGTCAGCTTGATTAAACAAAAGAGAGATGGATAACTGTAATGAATGTAATTATAAAGCTAATTTACTTGTCAGGATCTGACATTTACCAGGAGATTGCTGGTGATGACATCACTTGGGATCTATGACTGTTTGCCTGCGTTTCCTAGTGATAATATATAACTGGTAATTAAATGCTGTGGACTTACACTGGAAAATAATCTTAGAAGAAATAGGGCTTAGTTTATATATTTCAACTTTTTACAAATGTGAGGATTTTGACCTTCTTAAGGACCTGTGTTACTGATGGTCTTTGTGGGAATTGACTATTTTAGATATTTACAATATACTATACTTTTACACCTCTATGTGATTTTGATACTTAAAGGATCATTCCTTTAAGTCTCATGGCTCATGGTCCCATATAATGGTTTCATAACTCCTATTTATTTCTGCAGGAAGTACGTGCCCAGTGTAGTGTAGATGCACTTGGTTGTTTATGAAGCTAAACAATACAAAAGTAATAAAAAGTCCAACAGGGTTATATTTCTTGCAACTCGTTTTCCACTGCAACTTGTACCCAGAGATTTCACAAGTGCTTCTCACAAAATTAGAATATCATCAAAAAGTTAATTTATTTCAGTTCTTCAATACAAAAAGTGAAACTCATACATTATATGGCTTACAGCCAATGAAAACACAAAAGTCATTATCTCAATAAATTAGAATACTTAACAAAAAACACCTGCAAAGGCTTCCTATGCATTTAAAAAAGGTCCCTTAATCTGTTTCAGTAGGCTCCACAATCATGGGGAAGACTGAAGACTTAACAGATGTTCAGAAGGCAATCATTGACATATTCCACAAGGAGTGTAAGCCATAATCATCAACATTAACAGAAATAAACACTTGAAATAGATCACTCTGTAATGACTCTATTTAATATATTCTAATTTAGTGAGAAGTACCTATAACTTGCAGTAAGTAAGTAAAAAGTAAAAGTACATATAAATAACATAGGGTATTTAGTAAACACTGTTTTGACTTGAAAATTGTTCAAATTCAAAGACTTGCAAATTCAATAAAATTTGATACAAATTTGATTTGCATTAAATTGGTTCACTCATCTATAAGGGTGCTTTCACATTGCGTTCTGTGTCCATTTGGGTCATGTGTCCGAAATACCCTTCAAAACGGGGTCTGGACGCATGCGCCGATGGAGCCAATAGACTGTAATGGTGACGGCAGAGCGAACATGAACTCTGCCGTGCACTTTTTTTGGGAGTGAATGCCTACAGGAGGCAGACACTCAGCCATAGTAGACTGGGGTGGAGGTACATCTGATCCTCCGTACATTTGCCCGCTAACAGCTTTATCTAAGGTATTGTAAAGAATATATATGCACATTGAAACTTGCTATTTTCTTTCAGCACATGAATCAGCACTATGCACTTTATATTGGGAATAGCTTATCTTTTACTGCACACTGTTTATTTATTCTATGCCCTATAACTAGATGGTCTCTATAGCTGCAACACAATTGCGTGCAACTAGATAGTTTACCAGCTTGCGTAACTTTTCTTGTTCAGAGTCCAGTCTGATTAGACAGATTATATAATGCTATTATAGTCGATTAACTGTTGATGTCCCTCATAATGTGAGGCTCTTTTTTAACTGTTTATTTTTTTCTGTTATGCTATCTGTTTGTTAATTTACAAATAACGAATTTATAATTTTATAATTGCTGTGGTCTCTTAGTTAAAATTTAGTATTAAAACCAAGCAAATTTATTTATTTATGGTTAGTACCTAGTAGCACCCCCTTGTGCAAGTATCACAGCTTGTAGACAGCCAAGAGTCTTTTAATTCTTGTTTGAGGGATTTTCATCCATTCTTCCTTGGAAAATTCTTCCAGTTCTGTGAGATTCCTGGGTTGTCTTGCATACACTGCTATTTTGACATGCAGTCACAGATTTTCAATGATGTTCAAATCAGGGTACTGTGAGGGCCATTGTAAAACCTTTAGCTTGTGTCTTTTGAGTTAGTCTATTGTGGATTTTGACATGTGTTTAGGATCATTATCCTTTTGTAGAAGCCATCCTTTTTTCAACTTCAGCTTTTTTACAGATGGTGTTATGTTTGCATCAAGAATCTGTTGAAATTTCATTGAATCCATTCTTCCCTGTACCCTTGAGATGTTGCCCGCGCCATTGGCTGCAAGACAACCCCAAAGCATGATTGATCCACCCACATGCTTAATGGTTGGTGGGATGTTCTTTTCCTGAAATTCTGTGCCCTTTTTCTTCACACATACCTTTGATCATTGTGGCCAAAGAGTTCTATTTTAACCTCATCGGTCCACAGGACTTGTTTTCAAAATGCATCAGGCTTGTTTAGATGTTCTTTTGCAAAGTTCTGACACTGAATTTTATGATGAGGGCGCAGAAGAGGTTTCTTCTGATGACTCTTCCATGAAGGCCATATTTGTGCAGGTGTCTCTGAACAGTAGAACAATGTACCACAACTCCAGAGTCTGCTAAATATTTCTGAAAGCCTTTTGCAATCAAGCAGGGGTTCGTATTTGCCTCTCCAGCAAGCCTACGAGCAGTTCTCACCGAAATTTTTCTTGGTTGTCCAGACCTTATCTTGACCTCCACTGTTCCTGTTAACTGCCATTTCTTAATTATATTTTGAACTGAGGAAAGGACAACTTGAAAATGCTTTGCCATCTTCTTATAACCTTCTCCTGCTTTGTGGGCCTCCACCATTTTCATTATCAGAGTGCTAGGCAGCTGCTTAGATGAACCAATGGTTGCAGTTTTTTGGCACAAGGTTAAAGGAGGCTGGGTTTTTATAAAGCTGGGAAATTTGCATCACCTGGCCTTTTCTAACTATGATAGTGAATAAGCCATAACCATAACAGGCTAATTAAGGTCTGAAACCTTAGTCAAAGTTATCTGAGCACACAAATCTCCAAGGGTGCTCAAACTTTTGCATCGAGCCCATTTTCCTTTTTGTAATTTTTAAAATGTAAAGAATAACAATATTTATTTGCCTAAAATGCAAAGGAAATGTATCGTCTTTAACTTTAGCCCTTTTAGAGATCATTTCATCTTCAACTTGCTTAACTGTTTACAATAACAGTAATTTTGACCAGGGGTGCCCAAACTTTTACATGCCACTATATATATGTATATATTTATATATTACTTTCAACAACATTCTCACCTCTTAAATAAACAGACAAAAAGTTGCTTCGGAAATTCCAAAAGAATTATAGCAACAAGCTGCAAAATATTGTATACAGCAAATTACAGCAACAAAATAAGTGCAAAAATCTGTCCTACCTATGACACTTACACTTTGTCGCAGTCAGAGTGTAAAATAGTTTTGTTTTTTTATAGCATAATTCTCTCCTCTCAAAAAGGAGTGACAAAAATGCTATGTAAACTTGAAAAAGATTACAGCAACAGGCCACAGAAATATTGGAGTGGCGTACAGAAAATTACAGAAGAGATCCATAAATCAGCCCTTTCACTGTATGTGACATGCACCATTTGTCACTGTCAGAAAACAAAATAATTGTATTTCTTTTACTTCTCCTTGTTTATTTTTTTTTACATAATGACCTTCTTCCAAACAGATATACATGTGTCCTCTGTGGGACATGCTTAGTTTTACACAGACAATAACAGTAAAATAGTTTTATTTTCATTGTGACTGACCCAAAATGATCAAATGCAAAAGGATGCAAAAAATAGAGAAAGCAAGTGCACTAATATGCAGAGAGCAGAGAATGATTGAATTGCAGCAATGGAGGACTATGAGCAAGTACTGCGGACTGTCCCTCTCCCTCCCTGTTTAACAGAGTATCAGACACAGTAACACAGTGTTTTAAGCTGCTCTCTTGTATCTCTTCTTATCAATTAAATCTGTATGGTTCTCTTTTACTGACACTAATCTTCACTGCGATCACAGATTATCTATATAGTGTATATTATGTTTCTTTCCCCAGAGACTTTCTATTTCTCTATCCTTTTTCCTCACAAAATGGCTGTTGCATTTCCTGCTGTTACTTTTATACAGGCTATTCATCAGCTATAGTTCCTCCCTGATTGGGTTTGCTATACCATGTGATGGTTACGGCAAGGTTTTATAGGGCAGTCAGCCACTACACATTCAAGGTCATTTAATGTTGTTGATCCATCTTCTGTCACATGGTAGTGGCAATTTTGCACGATGAGAGCAAAGCAAATCATTAAGTGTTCAAATTCATTGAGTTCGGCAAATCTCTCAAAATTCAACTCAAATTTGATTTGTTATTTGTCACCCAGGGGGAATATAGGGGACTCGGTACCCGGGCCTTTTACCTTGTTTAGGAGGTCACGGCAGTCGGCTCAATTCAGCAGCAGACGTGCTGCGTCTTCACTGCTCTCAGTGGCAGCACACTCTCTGAACAACTAACTGAACTGCCTGGCTCCACCCTCCATATATATATCCCTATCCAGGCTCCCTCTGGTGGTATGAGGTGGAAGGGTGGAGGTGTCTGCATATAGTGAGGGCCTCTTGTGGAGAAGTCCGTCCATGCACCCTTTTTAGGTCCTGTGGTACCTGTGAACAGCAGGGTGCCACAGTTACAAATCAATTCACTTATCTCTAGTGGTCAGTTTGAAAAAGTAACATTTTCTAGTAGATAATGCACAAACTGGGTTCCCTTACATCTTAGGAAGCCCTGATTTTTTTTCTAGAGAACACACAAGGCTCCATGCCAATCAGAATCATCATTAGTAAGTAGCCACCTGCTCCATTGCTGTATCCATCTGTCAACGAGATGACGTTGACCGCAGAAGATGTTTACATACTGCATAGTTTGGCTGCATATAAAGAGAAGGATTTAAAAAGAAAAATGTAATAAAAGCTATTGCTAAGGAGCTTGAATTTTTAGAATTTTGAACTAGTATGTGGTTACTTATATTGATAATAAAAAAAGTCTCCAAAATTTCAATATAAAACTCAATATATTTTCCTATAAATTAAAAATATAAACATTTCCAGAAACTTTTTTTATATGATCCAAACTTTACTAGAATTAAATCTTAGCATTTTCCAGCCTCTAAAGTACAGTAATATCTGTAATTTATAGAAACAGAATTTAATACCTAATATTCCATATAGAGATTTTAATATGTTACCACGGCAGGACCACCTACCTAGGGGAAATAACAGGCACCTAAAAAAGAATTATGGAATATTACAAAATTCTCTATAAATAAATTCATGTAAATTTATAAATTAGAGTCATAGCCTAGGTTATTGTGATTTGTCAAAGTATTTTTGCGAGAATTCAAGTACATTATCCTTTGGAGTGTGGCATTATAAAATGCTGCATAGCTTTGTAAGAATAGTCTTTGACTGTCTATTTTAAAAATGATGATGTGCTAAACACCTCTAAGGAAATTTATTCCACATACTTAAAATATATATTAATTAAAATGTGAATAATATAGAATAATATAAAAATTGTAAAATGTTGAAAACTCACCACAACCGCAAGAATAAATTGTGTCCTACACTAAACAAAAAGTTAAACAATAAATTATATGTACCTCAAAATGCCTAGAGCCCATGCCCATCCATTAAAAAAATAAGCCCTCACATAGCTATGTTGAGGGAAAAGAAAAGATGTCACGGGACTTAAAATGAGGCAACACAAAAATAACTTTTTCACTAAATAAGTTATTAATCAAAAGTACTGAAACTTAAAAACTATATTAATTTAGTGTATTCAATAATCATATCAATCAACCAAATAATAAAAAGAACATATTACTTATACCATAGAGTAAAAAAAACGCTAAAAAAATATATTTGAATTGCTTTTTTTCATCTAAATAGTGACAACAAGTCCTCGCTGAAAAAACTATTATACATTTCCAGTATGTAAAAAAATAAAAAGGTTATGGCTCTTGGAAAGGGAAAGGGGTCATGGCTTAGTTGGGAAAGGGGTGTGGAATAAAAAGCACCACTACTCTGGATTATAATATGGAATAGGATAACGTCCATTTCTATATATAAGGCCAGGTGCACACCACCGTAATTTCCATCCGAGGGCGATCAGACAAAACATTGGATCGCACACAGACCAATGTTATTTTATAGGGTTGCACCCATGTCAGATTTTTACCTCAGAGCTCAGACTGCCAAAAAATAACAGATGGACAGTCAGTAACAAGTTATGGTGACACAGCATTCTTTGGATTGGGACAAAGTTCTAAAAAGTATAAAGATAGAAGTTGTATCTTGGGACAACTATTTAGGAACACAATTTATAGTTTAGTATTTGAGCCATGTAAGTTGAGGAATTGTTATAAGGCATAAACATTTTTCTATGCCAGTCTTGATGAAGGGTGCGCTGGAGTAAGATGATCAATAAATTAAATTTGGGATTTCAAATCAGCTGTCGTCCACCACCCTCGGAAATGTATGCCAAAAAGGGGCTGTCATATCTAAAGCCACTTTTTTGGGAGTATTATAATGAATTTGTTGGGCACACACGTCTTTTCCTGCCAGAGTTCCAATAACTGGTTGTGATTGGCATAAGAATGCCAAACTTTGCTAACTTTTTGCACAGCTACAAATTGCACAAAAAAGACAATATCTCAATCAGTTTTGCTTTCAAATACTGGCAAAAACTGCTGGACAAATCAGGACCTTGTGTTGTTACTCCAATATTTTAAAATTTTAGGGAAAAAAATCACAGAACATTACAGTACCAGCAAAGTTACCAGATCTCATCCACATGCTGTTTAAAACGTTTGCATGGAATCCATGAGGAAATTGACCCAAAGTGCGGATTTTAAAGGTAGTTTATAAGGTCAAAATTACATTATGAAGCTAGCAGATCCCTATGTATGGCAGTTTTTCCTGGGAAAATGCATAATTGTAATTCCAAAATCTGTGCTACTTTTCAAGAAAACCATCCTTGAAGTAATATGCATAGGCGGTCCAGAGCACCATCCCTTAATCAATCTAGCAATTCAACAAAATGGGATTCGGGTGTATACGCTAATTGGGCCATTCGTTATAATGGTGCAGAGGGAGTCACAGTGTGCTCAGTTGCGCATCATTTTTGGCAGTTTGCAGGGATTGTAGTCTTGCTGCCAGCCTCAACTGAATCATTACTGTCAATGGCCCCGTAAACGCATACTCCTGAATTGCGAATTGCGTTTTGCGGGGATTCAGACGTAAGCCCTGGCAGAGCCACTGAATGTAGGTCAAACATAATGTGAACTTTGCTTTAGAGTAATGTGAAGCTACTGTAAGCAGATAAGAGATAGCTAGATAATACTGACCGATTTCCCTAGATAACAAGGTTTTTACACTAGGTCCTCCATTACATGCATGTGCACATGTCTGGCACCTTAAGTCTGGTAAAATAAAGATCAGCTTTTCAAACTAATTATCATTTTGGTTATTTTGAGAAACATTGTGGTGGTCATGATTTAAAAAACATTCTAAAGAGTTCCTTAATAGTGATGAGCGAGCACTAAAATGCTCGGGTACTCCTTGTTCGAGCCGAGCAAATTGGAATACTCGAGTGCTCGGTCCGAGTAACAAGTCCAATGTAAGTCTATGGGAAACTCGAGCATTTTTCAGGCGGCTCCCCGGCGATCTGCAGAGGGCTTAAAAATTGCCCAAATCAATGGGAACAGTGCTCAAAAGACATGGGAAGAGCATGGGGAAGATCCCTGAAAGCATTTCTGACTCCCAGGTCACTGCTGTCAGCAATGTTGTCAGAGGTATTACGCCACTTTTACGGACTCACAATAAAACATACAAAAACGAAACCAAAATGGATTTTCCTGGGAAATATGTTAAGGAACATCCTTTCCAGGGTAATGACTTGTATATAAGGCAAAATAAATAACCAAAAACAAAAATGCTCCTCCACACCTTGGGCTATGTTCATACGTAGCATTTTTGATGCGTTTTTGCACTTTTGCATTGCTTTCAATGGTGAAAAATGCATTCACCAGGAAATGTAATTTTAATATTTTACTGCCTTATATGGGAATGTGGTGTGTGACACATCATCAGACACATCCTGTTTCATTTATGATGAAGAGACTCTGAAAGTCACAAAGCCAATTTTTATAGGGCCATCAGGCAACCCTTACTATTCTTAAAGGGCCAGCAGTCGGCCCTCGCTATTGTTAGAGAGCCATCAGCAGGCTATGCTTTGTGGTTCCCATTATAAAGGAACGGGTCTCCTATAGTGGTAATGCCCATGCTGTGACTGCAAGGGCTGACAAAATTTGGGAAAAACCCACTAACAATTTAAAGACACATAGAGCAGAGCCACAGTAACAAGGTACAACATGTTCCCATTAGAAAGGAATGGGCCTGCTATTCAGTTATATAGGGTATGCAGTGAGTCTAATGGCTGCCAAAATTTAGGAAAAACCCTACTAACAGTTTAAAGACACATAGAGCTGGGCCACAGTAAAGACATGTTCCCATTAGAAAGGAGAGGGTCTGCTATTCAGCTATAGGGTATGCAGTGAGTGCAACGGCTGCCAAAATTTAGGAAAAACCACACTAACAATTTAAAGACACATACAGCTGGGCCACAGTAACGAGCACGACATGTTCCCATTAGAAAGGAGAGGGTCTGTTATACAGTTAAAGGGTATGCAGTGAGTCCAACGGCTGCCAAAATTCAGGAAAAACCCCACTAACAATTTAAAGACACATAGAGCTGGGCCACAGTAACGAGCACGACATGTTCCCATTAGAAAGGAGAGGGTCTGCTATTCAGTTATAGGGTATGCAGTGAGTGCAACGGCTGCCAAAATTTAGGAAAAACCCTACTAACAATTTAAAGACACATAGAGCTGGGCCACAGTAACGACATGTTCACGCTGATGTCGGCGGTCGCGTGACCCGTCACATGACTAAATGATGTCACCGCAGGTCCTTTTAGTCTACCACGAGCTGCTGGCAAGCCAGGGCAAGGACACCGGGGGCCATCAGAAGGTAAGTATAATGTATATTTTTTATTTTATTCTTTTTTTTACAGGTACTATGGTACCCGGGTCTGGAGGAGAGTCTCCTCTTCTCCAAACACGGGTACCATCCGCACATTGAACCGCATTATATCCTCATGATATCCGCATGTGCAGATGCAGTGATGCGGATGTCATGCGGTCCAATGAAAGTCAATGGCGGCGAAAACGCCGCGATTGCGCAAAATAATTGATAGTGCTGCGGATTTTTCCGCAATGATAATCCGCAGTGGAAATTTCCGCAGCATGTGCACAGCACATGTGGATTATCATTGGGGAACATGGCAGACCTTCTACCAAGCGTTTTTTAAACGTTTCTGCAGTGGAACTGCCACTGCGGAAATGCTTAAAAAACACATAGTGGGCACACAGCCTAACAATTTAAAAACACATAAAGCAGGGACACAGTAATGAGTACGACATGTTCCCATTAGAAAGGCAAGGGTCTGCTATTCAGATATTGGGTAGGCAGTAGTGTTGAGCCACCACCGTAGTGTTCGAGTTCGGTTCGGTTCGTCGAACACCCGTGTGTTCGCCGAACTGTTCGTCGAACTGTTCGTCGAACACCTTCGAACACCGTTAAAACCAATGGCAGGCAAACAAAAACACATAGAAACACATAGAAAACACCTTCAAAGGTGTCCAAAACCTGACAAACTGCTCTGAAGACACAACTAACACATGGAAAAGTGACAAGTACATATAGTCATGCGAAAAGAAAAGAGGTGGAGGAGTAAAAGGAGGGGGAGACACAGATATAGGCATGTCATGCCCTTCTAAAATCCAAAAAGTGAGAAGCCGACACGTTCAGTCCGCTCCTGCCCGTGCCACCTCCGTGTCGCCGGGTTTGTGCCAGAGCCGCGGTGAACCCTGACGGCCAGCCCCCCTCTCCCAACACTGGTGCCTGTCCGCTGGTGGGTCGAGCGAGCCCCCCTGTGGTGGAGGCAGCTCTAAGCTTTTTAATTTAAATTGTCTCTCTAATTTGAATGAATACACTTTAAATCCATTTACAAGGATCTATTGGAGGGCAAGTCTCATGCCAGCAGCCGCGTAATTCCAGCTCCAGTAGCGTCCACTAAAGCTGCTGCAGTTAAAAAGCTTTTATAAGGATCGAGCTCGGCTGTCCACCGCAAGGCATCCTACTGCCAGTCCCAGCCCCTATGCCTTGGGGTGCCTCCTGATGCTCTTCACTGAGTATCCCGTGGTCCCGAAGCATTTCCTTTGAAAAAATTAAGTGTCAAAACTACATGTGGTGTAGCTTGCTTAACAGCCGGGATAATCTGCTGACTAGCAGACACTGCTACTAGGCACAAAGTATTTCCTGGGCTAGATGTAGTTAAAAATTTGTAATTAGATACTCTCGTTGGATGCTGAGAAAGCATTCCATAGAGTCTCCTGGCACGCCATATATGATTCTCTTAAAAAGCTTGGGGTAGGGGTCTAGGGGACCTTTTTATAGCCAAAATCACGGCCCTGTATCGCAATACGTCACCTAGGCTGAAGATAAATGGAACTGTATTACCCTGAGGGCTCGGTTGCTACAGAGGTATTGCACCTCACCCAGAGGTGTGATATCTCACTCTCAGGTAAGGATGGAGTGTGGATCAGGACCCGACACCTGCATGCATTACACCACATTGCCGTGGGGCAGGGCGACCAATATGCCCCTGAGATGGGCACGACAGTCCCTGTCCCTGGCTGGAGTGGGGGGAGGGAACACTGAGGAAGGGGAACCCTGTAGTGCAGGAGCAGGGAGGAAGCAGTTCCTGGGTGCATTGAGAAGGGAGTATAAAAGGTGGGCACCATCTTAGTTCAGTGCAGAGAAGTCTGAGCAGAAGTGGCAGGGAGCAGGGGCTCTGCATGAGCTCTGCTCTGGAGGCGGGCCTAGTAACAGAGGCCCAGGCCTGGAAGAGGGAGAAGGAAGGAAGAGGAGCGGAGAAGGCTCTAGGAACGAGGAACGAAGGGATCCCAGGGGTGCGGACGGGCGAGTCGCCACCGCACGCCCGAATCCACCTGCGTGGAGGGGTCAGGCCAAAGGGGGAGACTGGTCCCCGAAACTAGTGGAGGCAGGAAATGACCCTCAGCTAGAAACAGGAGGCTGTGACATTTTATCTGGCGCAGCCCCTCGCTACACCCACTAGGAAGGCACCACATAGGGTCAGGGAAACTGGCGCCAAGTTTACCAAGAGGAGGCCCGAGGCAGCCGGACAGAAGGGTTAGTAAGAAAGGCCAGACAAAGGACACACAAAGGGGGTCCTGTGAAGCGCTCCAAAGTTATCTGGGAGTTGTCTGAGCCCCTCACCTGGTGAGCACAGTACGACGTGGGCAGCCGTTACCTGCAGACGTGGTCTGGATAATAAGAACTGTGAGTAAAGGCCCTGGACTGCATCACTGACTCCGTGTTGTTACTGCTGCTGCCCTGCACCATCACCCCCATCCTCCGCATTCACTGCCCTGAGGCTATACTCCTCCCGTGGCGAGTTATGCTATGCTCTGCTGCACCCACAACACCAGCCTCAGCGGTCTGCCCTGGAGCGGCGGTTCACTCTGACCGCAATCCACGGGTGGCGTAGTCGGACATTTAAACATCAAAACCACATAAATAGTTCCGCCACTGGTTTGACCGCCCTGAGCCACGGAACCGGGTCGCCGCCACGGAGACTACAACCACCAGCATCCACCAAAAAGGGTCCGGCTCCGGATGTCCCAAGGCCCAGGGGGCGAGTCAGAACATTTTCATCACCTTTCACAATCACCAATGGGACAAGGCAGGGATGTTCTCTGTCACCTCTCTTATACATCCTAGTGACGGAGCACCTGCTCTCATCAATTCGCCATAACCCCAATATTAGGTGGATTGAGGTGGGAGGCACCGAGTACAAGTGCTCTCTATTTGCTGATGATGTCCTAGTATATATCACTCAATCACATTTATCCATCCATGCTGTTATGGCTGAAATAGATCACTTTGTTACATGGTCAAATTTTAAAATCAATGCAGCGAAGTCTGAGGCCCTCGATGTCTCCCTCCCCAAATCCATATAGGATTCCATCCAGTCCAACTTTCCCTTTGCCTGGCCCTCACAGGGTATCAAATACTTAGGAATTCCTATTCATAGAGACCTCTCCCATCTATGTTATCTTAATTTTGGGCCCTTTATTGAACAACTCCATACAGACCACGGTTGGCAAGTTAGAACTGTAAGATTCACTACGTGAACCACTGGTGTTTTGTGGAAAAGCACATGTACACTGTGTTCCAAATTATTATGCAAAAAGTGTTTAGGAGTGATAAGGGAAGAATTTGTTTGTTTGTCAGTTAAACTCATTGATGGTGATGTGTGTCAGGGCTCTTTATATCACTGTAAGCAATTGCAGACACCTGTGCTAATTAGTTTGGCAGGTGTGTCCAATGAAAGGCAAGACTACTTAAGAAGGCTGTCTCACATTATTAAGCAGCCTACATTTTCTGCCAAAATGGGAAAGAAAAAGGATGTGTCGGCTGCTGAGAAGCAACAAATTGTGGAGTGTTTAGGTCAAGGCATGACTACAATCAACATTGTGCGATGATCAGGATGAAGTGTCTTGGCAATCAAGAAGTATGTAGCTGATTCACAGTACACACGTGTGCGTGCTGATAAGGGCAAATTGAGGACTCTTTCCTACAGGCAATTACGTCAGGTTAAAAGAGCAGCGGCAAAAAAGCCTTGTCATAGCAGCAGACAAGTTTTTGAAGCTGCTGGTGCCTCCAACGTCCCCCGAACAACAAGATGCAGGGTCCTTCAGAGGTTTGCAGCTGTGCATACGCCATCCTGTCGACCTCCTCTATCCACTTCACACAAGCAGAAACGGCTCCAGTGGGCCAAACATTACATGAAGACTGATTTCAAAACTGTTTTGTTCATGGATGAGTGCCGTGCAGCGCTCGATGGTCCAGATGGATGGAGTGGAGGATGGCTGGTTGATGGACACCCCACGCAAACACGGCTACAGCGCCAACAAGGAGGAGGTGGAGTAATGTTTTGGGCTGGAATCATGGGGAGAGAGATTGTCGGCCCCTTTAGGATCCCTGAAGGCGCTAAAGATGAACTCCATAATGTATGTGGATTTTCTCAAACAGCACTTCCTGCCATGGTTCAAGAAGAAGAACCGTGTATTTCACAGCAAGATCATTTTTTTGCATGATAATGCACCATCTCATGCTGCACATAAAACATCTGCATCTCTGGCTGATATGGGCATAAAAGGGGACAAACTTATGGTGTGACCCCCATGCTTCCTTGACCTCTACCCCATTCAGAACCTCTGGAGCATCATCAAAAGGAGTGTCTATGATGGCGGGAGGCAGTTCACATCTAAGCAACAGCTCTGGGAGGGTATTCTGTCCTCATGCAAAACAATTGAAGCAGAAACCATCCAAAACCTGACAAATTCAATGGACGAGAGAGTTCAGAAGCTCCTTTCGAACAAGGGGTCCTATGTGAAAATGTAACATCACCTAGAATAAAGTTTTGAGTTGAAAACTGTTTGATTTCAGTTTCTAATAACCTGCTAATGCTTATAATTTCAAAAATGACCATTTTTTTGGTCTTTATTAAAATGAAAAGGTTGATCAAAAAGTTTGGGGGATCTAAGAGTGTGGCAACCCAGTAGTCATGATTACTTTGAATTCTGACAATATGAGGGTCATGTTGCAGGTAGTGCAGCAAGAAGGCACTTATGTGTCTTGCGCATCTCGGAGCCCCAAAATTATTTTCCGGGCTAGATGCAGCTAAAAATTATTATTAATTTTAAATCTGGTGGAGCTTAGTATAGATGGCCTAATAGGATCAGTGCTGCACACTGCTACAAAGCCCAAATTATTTTCCAGCCAAGATACAGATAAACATGATTAGTAATTTTAAATCTGGTGGAGCTTATTATAGATGGCCTAATAGAATCAGTGCTGCACACTGCTTCAAAGCCCAAATTATTTTCCAGCCAAGATACAGATAAACATGATTAGTAATTTGAAAGCTTAAAACGGTTGGTAGGGTGATTTTAACCAATCATCCATCTTTTACTCTCCCCAGGATGACACAGGGGTAGAAAAGTCGTTTCGGATCCATGATTTGTTCATCTTTATGAACGTGAGTCTGTCTACATTATCAGTGGAGAGCCGCGTGTGCTTATCTGTCAGCACACCACCAGCAGCGCTGAACACACGTTCAGACAGAACGCTGGCTGCGGGGCATGACAAGATCTCCAAGGCGTAAGTGGCTAGCTCCGGCCATTTATCCAGATTGGAAGCCCAAAAAGAGCAAGGGTGCAGTGACACAGTCTTGGCTTCAATGTTTACTTGGAGATACTCCTGTACCATCGTCTCTAGGCGTTGACTATGTGTCAGACTTCATGTCTCCTGTGGCCTTGCAAAGGATGGGCTAAAAAAGTGGTGAAATGATTGCGCAAAATTGATGTTACCAGCAGATACTGTGGTTCTGTTATGGTTTGAGTGCTGAACACTTGACGGTCCCACGGTTGGCAAGTTGGAACTGTGAGATTCACTACGTGCACCACTGGTGTTTTGTGGAAAAGCACATGTAAGATTCTGCAACAGTCTCTGCTGATACTCCTGCATGCGTGCTTCCCTTTCTATGGCAGGAATAATTTCTGCAAATTTACTTTTGTACCGGGGATCTAACAGTGTGGCAACCCAGTAGTCAGGATTATTTCTAATTCTCCCAATTCGAGGGTCATGTTGCAGGTAGTGCAGCAAGAAGGCACTCATGTGTGTTGCTCATCCAGGAGCACCAAGTCCCTGTTGTGTTGGTGGCGAGGTAACAATCATGCTTCCTTCCTCTGTCCTCTCCCCCCAACCTCGCACAACAGAAATGTGATCAAGGTCTCCCTCATCTGATGAGTCTTCCATCAGTTCGTCCTCCACTTCTTCCTGGGCTCCTGCACCTTCCTCACTAGTTTGGCTGCTACCATGCGCCCTGGTAAAACCATCTCCCCCACCCTCACATGCCTGCCGCCTTGGTGCTGCCGACCGTCTGGACCTTGCAGATGTTAGCCCTTCCGCATACAACTCCTCCTCCTCTACTTCCTCCACCTCCTCTTGTGCCACCACCTGACTCCGAATTCTGTTTAACATGTGCTCCAGCATGTAAATCACTGGAATAGTCATGCTGATAATGGCATCGTCAGCACTAAACATCTTCGTCGCCATTTCAAAACTGTGCAGAAGGGTGCATAGGTCCCTGATCTGAGACCACTCCTCCAGCGTGATTTGCCCCACCTCTGGATCTCGTTGGCCCAGGCTATATGTCAGAACGTATTGCACCAGGGCTTGTCGGTGCTGCCACAGTCGCTGCAACATGTGCAGAGTTGAATTCCACCGGGTAGGCACATCGCATTTTAGCCGGTGAAGTGGCAGGCCCAACGACTTCTGTAGAGATGTAAGTCGCTGAGCTGCGGGATGCGAACGGCGGAAGTGAGCACACAGCGACCGTGCCCTCTGCAGAAGGCCATCTAGTCTGGGATAGTGGGCTAAAAATTGCTGGACAACCAGGTTCAACACGTGAGCCATACAAGGCACGTGTGTGACATTGCCCCGGCGAAGGGCCGCACCCAGGTTTGCAGCATTGTCGCACACGGCCTTCCCTGGTTTCAGGTCCAGTGGAGACAACCATTCATGAAATTGGTTCTCCAGAGCTGATCACAACTCCTCAGCTGTGTGACTCACATTTCCCAGACATTTCAATGTAAAAACCGCCTGATGACGTTGAGCCCTACTGCCAGCATAGTAAGGAGGTGTGCAGGATCCCTTCTGCGCAGTTAGAAAGCTTGTGGCATGACCAGACAGGCTTTGGGTGCAGGTGGAAGACCGAGAGGAGGTTGAGGAGGCAGAAGCAGTGGAGGAACTTTGACATAAAGAGGATTGACGCACAACTCGTGGGGACAGCAAGACTTGAACAGCAGCCCCTTGTCCTGCTGTCACCATAGTTACCCAGTGCCCAGTCAGCGACATGTAATGCCCCTGTCCATGCCTACTCGTCCAAGTGTCTGTGGTGAAATGCATCCTGTCACACACAGAGTTTCTCAAAGAAGCGGTGATGTTGTGTGCGACATGCTGGTGGAGCGCAGGCACACCTTTCTTTGAGAAGTAGTGCCGACTGGGCATCTGGTACTGGGGCACTGCAACGGACATAAGGTCTCGAAAATCCTCTGTGTCCACCAGGCGGAAAGGCAGCATTTCTGTAGCCAAGAGCTTGCAGATGGTGAAATTCAACCTCTTAGCTTTCTCATGGCTAGGAGGAAATGGTCTTTTACTTGTCCACATCTGAGGGACCGAGGGCTGGCTATTGTGCTTAGACGGGGTTGATAAGGGTGTCCCCGGCAAACTGCCGGTCTGTGAGGAAGATGCAGGCGGACATGTTAGGTTGCCTTGATCCAAAGGTGGTGCTATCGATGTCGGACAGCGCTCAACACCAGCTGGTGTTACCACCTCCAAAGAAAATGATGACCTGACAATCACGCTGGCTGTTGCGGGTAAAGAGGTGGCAGGTCTGCGCCCCAAAACAGGTGTGACTGCTGACCCCCAGTCACAGAGGATGAAGAGGCCGCGGATGCACAAGATATGGCAGACAGTGGCTGGCCCGGCCGGCTAGGCCGCATTGTAGCACACTGAGCTTCCCACTGCAACTTATGCTTCATGTCCATGTGCCGGTTCATGCATGAAGTACTCAAACTATGTATTTTTTGGCCTCTACTTAGCTTTTGCTGACAAATGTTACAGATAACACGAGTTGGGTCATCTTTATCGATCTGAAAAAATGCCCAGGCTATGCAAGGCTTAGTACCCATGCTCCAATCAGGTATTTGAGTCTCATCATCGTCTTCCTCATTGTCTCCACCAACAGGAGTTACAGTTTGGGAATGAGGGTCTACATTATGGTCAGAACCTTCTGCGTCTGGTCCTGGATCCGACTCATAAAGATTCTGGGCATCAGTGCAGATCATTTCCTCGTCTGGATTCACAGAAGCGCTGGAGTCGACCTCTGATTCCCAGGCTATAGTATGAGTAAACAGCTCTGCAGACTCAACCATCTGTTCTACCTCATACTCAGATGGGCAGCTGGAGATTTGGGAGCTGTGAGGAAGCAAGTGCGATTGGGGTGACACCTTTGAGGACTGGAGTATTTGTGATGTTGAAGTTGATGTGGAGGAGAGCCCACTTAAAGGAGCACTTGATATCCGTTGAAGCACCTGCTGTTTTTGTGCCTCATCTGGAATTTGTAGCGATTGGCGTGGCCGTAAGAAAGGGATCTTATCACATTGTCCGCTAAAAGAAGTAGACATTTTAGTTTGGCTGGAAGATGGTCTTTCTTCTGCAGATGTTACTGTTGCTTTAACACCTACCCCACGGAAACAACCTTTTTTCCCCTTCCCAACACGCCTATTCCCCTTTCCACCAGCAGCAGGCCTTTTTCCACTCATTTTGGTGGTTAACTAATTCACAACTCTGGAGTTGTTTGCACAAAAAAACAATGGATGGGAACCGAGCAGAGCTGAGTGGCCGAAGTGTGGTATTAGGCCAAAACTATTGGCTGGGTTAGATGCAGAAAAAAATTATATTCAATTTGCAACCTGATGGAGGTCAGTATAGATGGACTAATAGAACAAGTCCCACACACAGCTAGAAGCCCAAATATTTTTTCAGAGGTAGATGCAGAAAAAAAATATTCAGTTTGCAACCTGATGGAGGTCAGTATAGATGGACTAATAAAGAAAGTCCCACACACTGCTAGAAGGCCAAATATTTTTTCAGAGCTAGATGCAGATATAAATTATTTTGAATTTGCAACCTGATGGAGGTCAGTATAGGTGGACTAATAGAACAAGTCCCACACACTGCTAGAAGGCCAAATATTTTTTCAGAGCTAGATGCAGAAAAAAATTATATTCAGTTTGCAACCTGATGGAGGTCTGTATAGATGGATTAATAGAACAAGTCCCACACACAGCTAGAAGCCCAATATTTTTTCAGAGGTAGATGCAGAAAAAAATATATTCAGTTTGCAACCTGATGGATGTCAGTATAGATGGACTAATACAACAAGTCCCACACACAGCTAGAAGCCCAATATTTTTTCAGAGCTAGATGCAGAAAAAAATTATATTCAATTTGCAACCTGATGGAGGTCAGTATAGATGGAGTAATAGAACAAGTCCCACACACAGCTAGAAGCCCAAATATTTTTTCAGAGCTAGATGCAGAAAAAAATTATATTCAGTTTGCAACCTGATGGAGGTCTGTATAGATGGATTAATAGAACAAGTCCCACACACAGCTAGAAGCCCAAATATTTTTTCAGAGCTAGATGCAGATAAAAATTATTTTTAATTTGCAACCTGATGGAGGTCAGTATAGATGGACTAATAGAGAAAGTCCCACACACTGTTAGAAGGCCAAATATTTTTTCAGAGGTAGATGCAGAAAAAAATTATATTCAGTTTGCAACCTGATGGAGGTCTGTATAGATGGATTAATAGAACAAGTCCCACACACAGCTAGAAGCCCAATATTTTTCAGAGGTAGATGCAGAAAAAAATATATTCAGTTTGCAACCTGATGGAGGTCAGTATAGATGGACTAATACAACAAGTCCCACACACAGCTAGAAGCCCAATATTTTTTCAGAGCTAGATGCAGAAAAAAATTATATTCAATTTGCAACCTGATGGAGGTCAGTATAGATGGATTAATAGAACAAGTCCCACACACAGCTAGAAGCCCAATATTTTTTCAGAGGTAGATGCAGAAAAAAATATATTCAGTTTGCAACCTGATGGAGGTCAGTATAGATGGACTAATACAACAAGTCCCACACACAGCTAGAAGCCCAATATTTTTTCAGAGCTAGATGCAGAAAAAAATTATATTCAATTTGCAACCTGATGGAGGTCAGTATAGATGGAGTAATAGAACAAGTCCCACACACAGCTAGAAGCCCAAATATTTTTTCAGAGGTAGATGCAGATAAAAATTATTTTTAATTTGCAACCTGATGGAGGTCAGTATAGATGGACTAATAGAGAAAGTCCCACACACTGCTAGAAGGCCAAATATTTTTTCAGAGCTAGATGCAGAAAAAAATTATATTCAGTTTGCAACCTGATGGAGGTCTGTATAGATGGATTAATAGAACAAGTACCAGACACAGCTAGAAGCCCAATATTTTTTCAGAGGTAGATGGAGAAAAAAATATATTCAGTTTGCAACCTGATGGAGGTCAGTATAGATGGACTAATACAACAAGTACCACACACAGCTAGAAGCCCAATATTTTTTCAGAGCTAGATGCAGAAAAAAATTATATTCAATTTGCAACCTGATGGAGGTCAGTATAGATGGAGTAATAGAACAAGTCCCACACACAGCTAGAAGCCCAAATATTTTTTCAGAGGTAGATGCAGAAAAAAATTATATTCAGTGTGCAACCTGATGGAGGTCTGTATAGATGGATTAATAGAACAAGTCCCACACACAGCTACAAGCCCAATATTTTTTCAGAGGTAGATGCAGAAAAAAATATATTCAGTTTGCAACCTGATGGAGGTCAGTATAGATGGACTAATAGAGAAAGTCCCACACACTGCTAGAAGGCCAAATATTTTTTCAGAGCTAGATGCAGAAAAAAATTATATTCAATTTGCAACCTGATGGAGGTCATTATAGATATGTGGCACCCCAGTGGTCTGGTTTTCCACAGTAATGTAATGTTATGTCTGAGAGCAGGTGGGAGGTCCTTTGGTCAGGGATCCTGTGCATGCCACACCTCCTGCCCAGTCTTGGGAGGGGAAGAACTTCCCCTGTATAAACCCTGGGCTGAGGCAGGGTTAGTCAGTCAAGGAGAGTAGAGACAAGAAACAGTCACAGGAAGAAACAGCAGAAGATCAGTGGGAGCAATACTACTACAAGTCAGGGGCTGGCAGCTGCAGAGCTCGCCCTGAGAAGCTTTCTTACCGGACCCGGCGTCCGAGGCTGTGGGGACTAACTCTTACCCAGCAGCAGAAGCCGACCGGCAGGGGATTTCAGGTCCTCAGGCCCAAAAACCCGAAGGCCCCGAGTCACCGGCCATACGGGTGAGCACCACACGGTACACTCAGGGACGTGGGCTACTTATATCCGCTTCTAGCAAGGTAGCCAGAAGAGTACAGTCAGTTTGGGAGGCCTACAACTCCGCCTGGCCAGGGGAGATCCCATCTGCTCAAGGACTGACCAGGCCCCGTTCACTAGCAAGTACTCCGGGAGGGTCTATCGTTGTTACCAGTAAAGACCCTGAATTACACCGCACCGTCTCTGAGTGGTTCCTGCTACCCCCATCATCCACATCTGCTGCCCTGAGGCCATACCCCTCCCGTTGGGGGTTATACCATCTACGCTGCACCATCCATCCACCGGCCTCAGCGGACTGTCCTGCAGCGGCAGCTCCATAGCTGCATTCAACGGGTGGCGTAGTCGTCCTGCATCTACCGCTGTTACATAGCCGCTCAGTTTGACTCCCTGGGCACGGACCGGGTCACCGCCACGAGACTACAACCCTCAAGAGATCCGGCTCCGGGTAAGCTCCCGCGTGCGCAACGCAGCGCGACACAGGCCCAGGGGCGCGTCAACTTTGGCGTAGTCGGCAGGATCTCGTGCCCGCAACCACCGGGTACTGCGTGCCTGAAAAAGAGACTTTTCAAACTTACCTGTGGTGAAGATTCCCGCCATCCGGCGCCATCTTCAGCCTTCTTCCCGCCATCGGTGAAGTTTCCCGCCATCCGGCGCCATCTTCTGCCTTCTTCCCGCCATCCGTGGAGTTTTCCCGCCATTGGACGCCATCTTGAGGACGCCGCGCGGGAAGAAGAGGGGCGTGGACTCCGAAAGCGCGCGAGAACTGAAGCCCCGCCTCACGTCCGGACGTTGCGTAAGGTCCTGGAAGGAGCCCAGCAGACGCCGACGTCACAGGAGCGCGACGGAAGGTCCTCAACCCTGACGATCCACTGCGGAGCCGCGGCTTACGGAACAGGATCATCGCAAGGTAGGCCACGGTCCACTAGGGGGGAGGAAGATGTCGGATACGGAGGAGAGCTTCACTGCCTCAACCCCCGCCAGCGCTACCGCTGCTGCAGTTATGCCCTTCACCATGCCCTATATCCCGGGAGCAGCTTGGCTACCCCAGGACTCAGGGGAGTCACATACCCTGCATGACTTTAGAGAAAAGCTGGATAGCCTCTTCCAGGTGTACCCCCTCACAGAAGAGCAAAAAGTGAGCATCCTGGTGGCCCAACTAACCGGGGCAGCCAAAATGGAAGTAAAATCCTGGCCACCTGGGAGGAAGACTGTCGCAGGGATACTAACCCGGCTGAAGGACACCTTTGATACCCGCACCTCAGCCGAGATTAAGCTTAGATTCTACGGGTGCAAGCAGCGAGCGCATGAGAGTATAAGGGACTATGCACTAAACCTACAAGAGGCCCTGAGGGCCATTAAGCAGACCGACCCTGATGGAGTGGGAAACGAGGACAGGCTGTTGACCGAACAATTTATAGAGGGACTATATTGTAATGCCCACCGAACCCAGTTGCGGGCGATGGCCTTACAGGATCCCCATCTGGGCTTTGCACAGTTCAAGGACAGAGCCATCCGGGTGCTCCGAGAACCGGCACCGGGTGGCGTTGTGACCCACAGGCGCCCAGCTATCACTTACCACCAGGAGGCGGCGCCCTTGTCGGCAGGGCCTGTGGGAGCTGATGCGCAGGCTTTGGACAATGACCCGGCTCCAGACCTACACCATCAGGTCCAAGAGCTAGCTAAGAGCGTTGCTGCGCTAACCCGAACTGTGCAGTCTTTACAGGCTTCCACCCCAGGGAAGATCCAGCTGGCATCCGGACTGGAGGACATCCCGTGGCGTCGACCAAGGAGGACCCCACCGGCCAGAGGAAGACCCAGTGACCGATACAGCGAGGACGGACGACCCATCTGCCGCCGCTGCAATCAACCTGGACATATGGCAAGGTACTGTTCTTTAAACGGGCACAACCTGGGGTAGAGGGCCAACCCCCTGGAAAAAGATCACCAGGCCCATCGAACTGGCGCGACAGATATGTGGGAGGACGTCCAGTCTTGCCTGTGGTACTGGATGGCATTCCCATGAGTGCCCTACTGGACACCGGGTCACAGGTCACCACCATCCCGTACGTGCTCTTTAAGCAGTACTGGAATGACTCGGATATTACCCGCTACCCTGACGACGACTTGAGTATCATCGCCAGCAATGGCCAGCCCGTGCCACAGATCGGATTTAAAGAGGTGACCATCAAAATCGGTAGAGTCGAACTGGTAGCACAGGGACTGATCATTGTAGATATTGACAAACATGAGAGTCACCCAAAAATAACTCTAGGAACTAATGTAATTGAAAATTGTCTTGCAGAGGTGATTTTCCTTTTACAGCAGGTTGCCAAGTACGCCAGCTCCGGCGAGCAGCGGGTGCTCCAGAAAGAGATCCAGGCACTGATGCGACGGCAACAGGTGGAACTCTCCGGCGGTGAGATTGGTAGCGTAAGAATGTGTGACCCTTTTCCTATTGCCATGCCCCCAAAAAGTGAAATGATGATTTGGTGCCGGGCAGCTATTGGTCTGAGAGGTAGAGATTACCAGGCAATGGTAGAACCAGTTTACTCAGACAGTAGGCCCACCATTTTGACAGCACGGGGGGTGGTCAATGTACGCCATGGGAGGGTGCCCGTTCGCATAATCAATATCGGGGAGAGGGAAGTGTACCTGCCCCGGTATGCCACGCTAGCCAAATTATATACCATTAACCAAAATGCTATACAATCTGTGGAACCCTTGCCTCCATCTCACCCGGAGGAAGGTAACGGCTCTAAGAAAACAAAGGAGGACTGGTGTCAGCAACTACATTTGGGTACTGACTCCACTCCCTCACATCAGAAACAGGGAGTCTATCGGGTGGTTCAAGAGTACGAGAGAGTGTTTAGTAAACACCCGTTAGACTTCGGGCGAGTCAAGGGGGTAGAACACCACATCCCCACGGGAGACCATCCTCCCATAAAAGAGAGGTATCGACCCGTACCCCCTGCACACTACCAACACGCCAAGGGGATGCTTAGAGACATGAAGGAGGCTGGGGTGATCAGGGATAGCTGTAGCCCCTGGGCAGCTCCACTAGTCTTAGTCCGAAAGAAAGACAACACCATGAGGATGTGTGTAGATTACCGGAAAATCAATCGTATCACACACAAGGATGCGTACCCCTTACCAAGGATAGAGGAGTCATTGGCTGCTTTAAGATCTGCTAACTTCTTCTCTACCTTGGACCTCACTAGCGGGTACTGGCAGGTTCCTGTAGCAGAGGCGGACCGGGAGAAGACCGCATTCACCACCCCGATGGGACTTAGCGAGTTCACCTGCATGCCGTTCGGACTCTGCAACGCACCGGGAACCTTCCAACGACTAATGGAGTGTTGTCTGGGCCACAGAAACTTCGAGACGGTCCTGTTGTACCTGGACGATGTCATCGTATATTCCAAGACGTATGAGGACCACCTGAAACACCTGGCGGAAGTGTTCGAAGCTCTGGCAAGTTACGGCCTAAAGGTGAAACCCTCCAAGTGTCACCTCCTGAAACCAAAGGTGCAGTACCTGGGACACGTGGTGAGCGCTGACGGAGTGGCTCCCGACCCTGATAAGATCACCGCAATTAAGGAATGGCCAAGCCCCTCCAGCGTAAAAGAAGTGCGGCAGTTCCTCGGGTTGGTAGGCTACTACCGAAGGTTTATTCCCGGTTTCACCAAAAAGGCAGCACCTATGCAGGACCTCCTGATAGGCCAGTCCCGGAAGGCCAAGAACCAGAAGCCGCCCTTTAAATGGGAGGAGCTGGAAGAAGAGTCCTTCCGCCAGCTGAAGATGGCCCTCACGGGGGACGAAATCCTGGCGTACCCGGATTATAGCCAGCCCTTTATCCTCTACACCGACGCCAGTAACATCGGGCTAGGAGCCGTACTGTCCCAGATCCAGCAGGGGAAGGAACGAGTAATCGCCTACGCCAGCCGAAAACTGCGACCCACCGAAAGGAACCCCGAGAATTACAGCTCATTTAAGTTAGAGTTCCTGGCCGTAGTATGGGCAGTCACCGAGCGCTTTAAGCATTACCTCGCTTCTTCCCGGTTCACCGTGTACACGGATAACAACCCGTTGACACACCTGGACACGGCAAGACTCGGTGCCCTGGAGCAGAGGTGGATGGCCCGTCTGTCCAACTACGAGTTCACAATCAAATACCGGGCAGGACGCTCCAATACCAACGCGGACGCCCTGTCCAGGATGCCCAACCTGCCGGACGGAGGAGAAGATCCGGAGGGACTGGAAGAAGTTGAACTCCCTGCGTTCCACCGTCATGGGACTATCCAGTATTCCCACCGGGTAAGGAGTAAGCAGGCTGCTACGTTGAACCCCTTACCCCACTACAACTGGGCGGAAACGCAAGACAGCGACCCTGCCGTCCGACTGGTGAAGGAGATGCTGACTCGGCCGGAGGCTCGCCTTGAACCAGACGCTCCGGAGGAAGCCAAACAACTATGGGCAGAGAAGAGTCGACTGTTCCTTTACAAAGGGAAGTTGTGCCGCAGAATGGTTAACTCCCGGACGCATGAATTACTCTGGCAAGTAGTGGTGCCACGAAGAGACGCAGCCATGGTGATGGAGGCATACCACGACGGAGCTGGACACTTCGGGTGGAAGAAGCTGGAGTTCCTGCTGCGCGAGCGGTTCCACTGGGTAGGCATGAGGGGAACCATCGAGAAGTGGTGCAGAGACTGTGGCCCGTGAAACCTGAGAAGGAAGGACCGTGCCAGCCAGAAGACTCCCCTGCAGTCCATCGTCACCCGGCAACCGTTGGAACTGGTAGCCTTGGATCATGTAAAACTGACCCCAAGCAGAAGTGGCTACGTCTACGCGTTAACCATCGTGGATCATTACTCCCGGTTTCTGGTTGTCGTCCCCGTCAAGGACTTAACGGCTCAAACAGCAGCTAGAGCCTTCCAGCAGCACTTTTGCCGTCCACACGGGTACCCGGACCAAGTGCTGACAGACCAGGGACCTGCCTTTGAAGCGGAGGTCTTCCAGGAATTCTGCAATCTGTATGGCTGCCGGAAGATAAGGACGACACCCTACCATCCGCAAACTAATGGACTTTGTGAGAAAATGAACCAGGTGGTAATGGATCTTCTAAAAACGTTGCCCCTGGAAGAACGCAGTCTGTGGCCTGAGAAGTTGCCCGATCTGGTGGACCTATACAACCACATCCCGGTAGGTTCCACCAACTGTACCCCGGCTTACCTAATGAGGGCAAGACCTGGTAAGTTACCTGTTGACCTGGAAATGGGAGTCCTGACACCCGAGGACACTTCACCAGAAACAGACTGGGACACAGAGAGGCAGCAGCAGTACCGGAGAGTACAGGAGAGCGTGGAGCGAAGTCTCTGTCAGGCTAGGGAAAGACAAGAGAAAACTTACAACCAGTATGCTCCCGCTGTTCCCCTGGTACCCGGAGAGCAGGTCTTGAAGAGGAAGAGACGGCTCCACAAGTTGGATGACCAGTGGGAGAAGGACCCGTACACCGTACTGCCCTCAAGCCACGAGAACCCGAAGGTTTGTACCATCAGTAAAGACGGAGGGGAAACCACAGCCATTGTATCCCGGGACCACCTGAAGAAGTGTCCCGAACAACTGAGGAACCCTGAAGAGGAACAAGAAGACCATCGACCCGTAGAGGAAAGGGAAGATATGGTTAGTACTGTGCTCGGGGACTTCCCTCGGTCTTGGACTCAAGTCAGTGGTGCAGTTGTGGTACCCGTACTCACCTTCCTCCAACCAGCATCCCAAGCACCTACGGAGCAACAGGTAGAGCTGGAAGAACAGCCGGTCCAGGAGGCAGAAGACTCCACACAAGCAGAACAGGAGGATCAACCCTCTGCTTATAGTGAGCCTGCCGTACCCCTAGTGAGACAAAGAGCCGGTAGACAGCTGCCCAGTTTACCCTTGACAGCTCCTACACCCTGTAGTTCAGGGCTAGACAGTCAGCTCCGTAGGTCCACTAGGGCCACTAGAGGCCAGTTACCCGCACGCTGGAGGATTTGAAGTGTATAAATTGTTTTATTTATGTTTATCTGTGTATTGTTGCTTGTGTATAATTTTGTGTTTCCAGTTATTTTTAGGAATCCTTGGTGGATTTACCGGGAATCCTTGTACATAGTTGGAGCGTAACCCAGGATGGACTAGAGACTGTTAAGGACTCGGGGTAGGACAGACCCCTACCTGGTTACGTCTCCCTGTTTTGGTGAAATGGACACCTTGCTTTCTTCAAAGACTGCACCCGGTTACGGACACGCCGTGACCAGCTTTATGTGTTTCCTTATTGTAATGTTATTGTTTATACTTTGTTATGTTACAAAAATATGTTTAGTCCCGGAGTACTAAATTTCACTAGGGGGGAATGTGGCACCCCAGGGGTCTGGTTTTCCACAGTAATGTAATGTTATGTCTGAGAGCAGGTGGGAGGTCCTTTGGTCAGGGATCCTGTGCATGCCACACCTCCTGCCCAGTCTTGGGAGGGGAAGAACTTCCCCTGTATAAACCCTGGGCTGAGGCAGGGTTAGTCAGTCAAGGAGAGTAGAGACAAGAAACAGTCACAGGAAGAAACAGCAGAAGATCAGTGGGAGCAATACTACTACAAGTCAGGGGCTGGCAGCTGCAGAGCTCGCCCTGAGAAGCTTTCTTACCGGACCCGGCGTCCGAGGCTGTGGGGACTAACTCTTACCCAGCAGCAGAAGCCGACCGGCAGGGGATTTCAGGTCCTCAGGCCCAGAAACCCGAAGGCCCCGAGTCACCGGCCATACGGGTGAGCACCACACGGTACACTCAGGGACGTGGGCTACTTATATCCGCTTCTAGCAAGGTAGCCAGAAGAGTACAGTCAGTTTGGGAGGCCTACAACTCCGCCTGGCCAGGGGAGATCCCATCTGCTCAAGGACTGACCAGGCCCCGTTCACTAGCAAGTACTCCGGGAGGGTCTATCGTTGTTACCAGTAAAGACCCTGAATTACACCGCACCGTCTCTGAGTGGTTCCTGCTACCCCCATCATCCACATCTGCTGCCCTGAGGCCATACCCCTCCCGTTGGGGGTTATACCATCTACGCTGCACCATCCATCCACCGGCCTCAGCGGACTGTCCTGCAGCGGCAGCTCCATAGCTGCATTCAACGGGTGGCGTAGTCGTCCTGCATCTACCGCTGTTACATCGCCGCTCAGTTTGACTCCCTGGGCACGGACCGGGTCACCGCCACGAGACTACAACCCTCAAGAGATCCGGCTCCGGGTAAGCTCCCGCGTGCGCAACGCAGCGCGACACAGGCCCAGGGGCGCGTCAGATAGACTAATAGAATGATGCTATGCCCAAAAGATTTTACTTCACTAGGTGCAGTAAAAAAATTGGTATTCTATACACAGGTAGTATATCTTGCAACACAGATAGGCTACTCGACTGACTAACACACTCTGCAATAGGCCAAAAAGGATTAGCTTTGCTAGATTCAGCCAAATGCTGTGAAAAAAACTTGCACAGCACTGGCACAGACCTGCCTGGCAAAAACTGATAGGAACTGATGTAACCTAGTCCTGAAAAGGACTCCAATTACAATTAGTCTTTACTCCCACAACCTATCTATTTAAGAGCACAGACCTGCCTGATAAAAGTCGTAGGAAATGCTGTAACCTAGTCCTTAAAAGGACTGCAATCACAACTATTCCCTACTCCCAAGCTATCTGTAGATTTGTGCGAAAATTGGCTTGAAATTAACAAGGTATAGCGCACACAGCAACAGCGATGCCGTCTAACACGCAGCTGCAGCAGTGAGAAAATGGTGGCGACGGGGAAAATGGCTTGGTCTTATAGGGCAAGGACATGTGACATACACTGCCAATGACACATGCCCTTGCTTGTGTGAAAAAAAGCACTTCGCTCCGTGTGTGCGCTGCTGATAGGCTGACAGATTGCACCTCCCCACTGTAAATGCGGGAAAGAGAAAAAAAAATGGAGATCTTCATTATTCCTGCAGAGATCCATCCCCTGCCCCTCCCCCCACCCCGCTGTACACTCAAACTGCGTATTAACATTAATTTTCATCATTACTGAGAAAAAATCCAGTTATGATTTTGGTGCACGAACAGTTATCGAACATAACCTCGAACAGCCGAATTTTTCTCAAATCGTTCGTGTTCGCCGAACGGCTCGAACACCACCCAAAACAGCTCGAATTTGAGATTGGCGAACAGTTTGAGTAGAACAACGCTCATCTCTAGTAGGCAGTGAGTGAAACGGCTGCCAAAATTTAGGAAAAACCCTGGTAACAATTTAAGGACACACAGAGCTGGACCACAGTAACGACATGTTCCCATTAGAAAGGAGAGGGTCTGCTATACCGTTATAGGGTATACAGTGAGTCCAACAGCTGACAAAATTTAGTAAAAACCCCACTAAAAATTTGAAGACACATAGAGCTGGGCCACAGTAACGAGTACGACATGTTCCCATTAGAAAGGAGAGGATCTGCTATTCAGTTATAGTGTATGCAGTGAGTGAAACGACTGCCAAAATTTAGGAAAAACCCTGCTAACAATTTAAAGACACATAGAGCTGGGCCACAGTAACGACATGTTTTCATTAGAAAGGAGAGGGTCTGCTATACAGTTATAGGGTATACAGTGAGTCCAACGACTGCCAAAATTTAGGAAAAACCCCACTAACAATTTAAAGACACATAGAGGTGGGCCTCAGTACCGACATATTTCCATTAGAAAAGAGGGGTCTCCCATACTGTTTGCCTATGCAATGAAGCAATGGCTGCCAAAAATTTGGAGGAACTCCAATGCCCCTTGAAAGAGACGTAGAGGTCGGAGGGCCTCATGAAGACAATGTTCCCATTATTCGGAAGTGGGTCTTCCTTACTGTTTGCCTAAGCAGTGAAGCAACGGTTGCCAAAAATTTGGAATAAATCCAATGTCCCGTGCAAGAGACGTAGATATGTTGATATGGTACATATGGTGGTGATATGGTGGTGGAGGATCAGGATGCAGAGAAGGAAGAGGACAAGAGCAAATAGACAAAATCAGAAAGCGTATACCCAAGTCTGAGAGTGAAGACATAGGTGCATAGGAATATAAGCGTCAGCCGGTCAGCATTTTCAGTTGACAAGCGGATGCGCCTATCGGTTTTAATTCCACCAGCGGCACTAAAAACCCGCTGACAAAATGCTAGTGGCAGGGCAGGCCAGGACCTCCAAGGCGTATAGAGACAGTTCATGCCATGTGTCCAGCTTGGATGACCAATAATTATAAGGCACAGAGGAATCAAGGAGGACGTTGGTTGGTACGGTCAGAAAGGTACCCCTTCAGCAGTTTCCCAAACTTTTCCCTCCTTGAGAGAGTACCCCGCGCATCAGGGCCTGAGCAAAGGGAGGGTCTGAGAAAACTGTCCCAGAACTTTGACAGTTTTCCCCTGCCTCTGCTGGATTGGACTTGTTTCTCTCTCGCCTGTACTCCTTGGTTGTCCAACGAACTATGACCTCTGCTGCCAGCATTTTCAGATGGGAATTTTTTTAATAATTCCGCAACAAGGGCCTTCTCGTACTGCCACATTTTATTAGGCCTGTCCTGCGCAGGAATAAGAGACAGAAAGTTCTCCTTGTAGCATGGGTCTAGAAGTGTCACCAACCAGTAATGACTGTCACCCAAAATTTGGGCAACGCGAGGGTCACAGGAAAGGCAGCGTAACAAACTCTGCCATGTGTGCCAGACTGCAAAGAGGCAAGACTTCCGTGTCCTCACCAAGAGGACGACTGACTATGCTCTCCTCCTCATCCTCCTCCTCTTCCTTCTCCTATTCCCTGTCCTCAGGCCATCCACGCTGAACAGATGGTATGACAGTTGTGCAGGTGGTACCGTCTATAGCGGAGGAAAATAGCTCCTGTTCTTCCTCCTCCTCCTTTTCCTCATTGTCACCCAATCCACATTGGGATGAGATGAGGCTGGGCTGTGTGTAATCACCCTCTATGGTTCCTTGCTCCATCTCATCGTGCTCCGCCTGCAGTGCATCCTCTTTAATTGTGAGCAGAGAACATTTCAGAAGACAGGAAAGCGGGATGGTGACGCTAATTATGGCGTGATCGTTGCTCACCATTTTGGTGGATTCCTCAATGTTTTGGAGGATGGTGCAGATGTCTGACATCCATGTCCACTCCTGAGGTCTTATGTGTGGAGTCTGAACTGAATACCAATGGCCTTGTTGATGCTGGTAGTCAACAACTGCCCTCTTCTGCTCACAAATCCTTCCCAACATCTGAAATGTAGAGTTCCAACGCGTGGGGACATCGCAGTTCAGTCGAGCTGGAAGCTGCAAACGCTGTTGAAGCACGGTAAGGGCGGCAGAAGCTATAGCTGACTTTCTAAAATGGGCACACAGGTGGCGTACTTTGACAAACAGATTTGGCAAATCCGGGTAGGTTTTGAGAAACCACTGAACCATGAAGTTAAGCACATGGTCCAGGCATGGTACGTGTGTTAGCTCGCCTCGTCTCAGAGCCGCCACCAGGTTCCGGCCATTGTCACACACCACCGTGCCTGTCTGGAGGGTCAGCGGTGTCAGCCACAGATCTGCCTGCTCTTTCATAGCTGTCCATAACTCTTCAGCATTGTGAGGTTTGTCACCTAAGCATATTAGCTTCAGCACAGCCTGTTGCCGCTTGGCCGAGGCAGGGCTGCAGTACTTCCAGCTTGCGACTGATGTGGTCATTTCGGAGATGGAGGCTGAAGAGGAGGAAGAGGAGCAGGATTTGTAGAATGTGGGGGCAACCCTGATTGACCCAGGGCCTGCAATCCTCAGCGTCAGGAGGACGTGTTCCGTCTCAAGGTCCGACTGGGTCCCGGCTTCCACTATGTTAACCCAGTGTGCCGTCAGTGAGATGTACCGTCCCTGCCCACAAGCACTTGTCCATGTTTCCGTGGTTAGGTGGACTTTCCCAATAACTGCGTTGTTGAGGGCACGTCTAATGTTGTGGGACACATGCTCGTGTAATGCGGGGATGGCACACGAGGAGGGGACCGAGCACTGAGGGGCGGCCGCTGCCATCAGGTTGCGGAAAGCTTCCATCTCCATGAGCCTAAAAGGCAACATTTTGAGCACAAGCATTTGCAAAATGTGTGAATTTAGTAGTGTGGCCTGTGTGGCGTTCGCTGTATATTTGCGCTTGTGTTCCAAGGACTGGGGAAGAGACAACTGAACGCTGCACTGTGACAAGGATGTGGACGTGCTTGCTGATGGTGCTAGTTGAGAGTGCTCAACGATAGGTGAAGGGCGGGAGGCATCTTGGCATGCGCAATGGACAGGGGAAGCACAACAGCAGAACAAGCAGTGGTGTCACACTGTTGCTGGACCGTGGGGTTCGGCCCACTTGGTCAGGTGCTTTGCTGCCGTGTGTCTGATCTTGCTGATGGTGGTCAGGCTGGTAGTTTTGATACCCCTGCTGATGGTGGCCTGGCAGGTGGTGCAAATGGCCTTTTCGGGGTTATCTGCAGAGTCTTTAAAAAATAGCCAGACTCGGGAAGTCCTAACAGTTGTAATAGCAACTTCTGTCAAGTTGGCGTTACGAGGAACGCTTTCCCGCCTTGTGTATACGGCCACCACACTGCCTCTTCCTGCCAGTTGTGGTGCTACGCCTCCCTCCCCCTGTGTGCTGCTGTCCTCGCTCTGTATGTCCCCCTGCCAGGTTGGGTCAGTTACTATATTATCCACCACCAATATTTGGGCATCGCTACACGCATTCTCCTCTTGATTTACTTGTAGCTGGCCAGGCGAGAGGCCCGAATCTACAAAAGTGAACAGCTCTTCTGAGTGTCAAAGTGTGGGATCAGTTGTCTCCGGGCACTCAGCATAGTGGGAGGAAGGAGGATCAGGATGAGAAATATGCGGTCCAGACTCGGCTACTGAGACATGACCATGTGGAAGACAGGGTGGTGGTGGTGGCAAAATGACTAGAAGCATTATCTTCTATCCAACCAACAACCTTTTGACACTGCACAGTTTTAAATAGCAGGTCTGTAATTTACTAATTTACTAATATTATTCTACACAGAGACGTAGTGTGAATAGCTTCACCGACACACTGAAGCAAAATGAAAATGGAAAAAATGTATGATTTTGGAACAGTCTCATAAGTGATATGTCTGACAGAGAACCACAGTTTTAAATAGCAGGCCTGTAATTTACTAATACTATTCTTCACAGAGACCTAGTGTGAATAGCTTCACCAATACACAGCAACAAAATGAAAATGGAAGAAATGTATGATTTTGGAACAGTCTTATAGGTGATATGTCTGACAGAGAACCACGGTTTTAAATAGCAGGCCTGTAAATTACTAATATTATTCTACACAGAGACCTAGTGTGAATAGCTTCACAAACGCACTGCAACACAATGGAAAAGGAGGCCAATATTTTCCACGTTCAGTTCAAATTTCTGGATTTTTATCCCTGAAATATGGAACAGATCTGGCTTTATTCTGCAGTGAGAACAAGCAAATGGAGCAGAAAAATTGTGTAGTCTGGATTGTTTATCAAGCAAATAACCAGGATTAAGATAAAAAAAAATTTGCCCTAGCCTCTGATATCTGGGGCTATGTCTAGAAATATCTGTAATTATTACAGCTGCAGCAGACAGGATGTTCAATGGACCCATTTGCGCTGTATCATACACTGCAGTCTGCCACATACACTGCCTGCCTAGCATTCATTATATGCAGCTGGATTAGTCCTCAGAAGGACTATAAACTCAGATGGATATATATATAGTACAGACCAAAAGTTTGGACACACCTTCTCATTTAAAGATTTTTCTGTATTTTCATGACTATTAAAATTGTACATTCACACTGAAGGCATCAAAGCTATGAATTAACACATTTGGAATTATATACTTAACAAAAAAGTGTGAAACAACTGAAAATATGTCTTATATTCTAGGTTCTTCAAAGTAGCCACCTTTTGCTTTGATGACTGCTTTGCACACTCTTGGCATTCTCTTGATGAGCTTCAAGAGGTAGTCACTGGAAATGGTCTTCCAACAATCTTGAAGGAGTTCCCAGAGATGCTTAGTAGTGTTGAGTGAGTATGTTCTGTTAACCCTTTCACCGAGCACCGAGTAGTTACAGCTGCTCGGTGTTATGTTTAAATCACTCCCGTGTGCATGCTTGACAGCTTTATTACGTGTGAGGAATGCAAAAGAAACAATCATTCCTCACATGTAATAAAGCTGGTCTAATGTCCATTCCTTGTGTTCTTTAGCCCAAACAAGTCTCTTCTGCTTGTTGCCTGTCCTTAGCAGTGGTTTCCTAGCAGCTATTTTACCATGACGGCCTGCTGCACAAAGTCTCCTCTTAACAGTTGTTGAAGAGATGTGCTCGCTGCTAGAACTCTGTGAGGCATTGACGTGGTCTCTAATCTGAGCTGCTGTTAACCAATTTCTGAGGCTGGTGACTCGGATAAATTTATCCTCAGAAGCAGAGGTGACTCTTGGTCTTTCTTTTCTGGGGCGGACCTCATGTGAGCCAGTTGATGGTTTTTGCAACTTCACTTGGGGACACTTTCAAATTTCATTTCTTAAAGTAATGATGGCCACTCATTTTTCTTTACTTCGCTGCTTTTTTCTTGCCATAATACAAATTCTAACAGTCTATTCAGTAGGACTATCAGCTGTGTATCCACCAGACTTCACAACACAACTGATGGTCCCAACCCCATTCATAAGGCAAGAAATCCCACTTATTAAACCTGACAGGGCACACCTGTGAAGTGAAAACCATTTCCGGTGACTACCTCTTGAAGCTCATCAAGAGAATGCCAAGAGTGTGCAAAGCAGTCATCAAAGCAAAAGGTGGCTACTTTGAAGAACCTAGAATATAAGACATATTTTCAGTTGTTTCACACTTTTTTGTTAAGTATATGATACCACATGTGTTAATTCATAGTTTTGATGCCCTCAGTGTGAATGTACAATTTTCACAGTCATGAAAATACAGAAAAATCTTTAAATGAGAAGGTGTGTCCAAACTTTTGGTCTGTACTGTATATATAAATATATATATATATATTGATATATATATATATATATATATTGTAGAATACCTATATTAACTGGACGTTCAATGGACCCTCTTGTGCTGTATCATGCACTGCAGTCTGCCACATACACTGCCTGCATGCCTAACTCCTGCTATCTCCTTCACCACTGAAAATATGCATCTGGATTAGTCCTCAGAAGGACTGTTAGTTCAGATGGATATATATATATGTTGTGGAATACCTATACTAACTATAAACAAGCAAATCTCTCCCTGACTCAGCAGCATCTCTCCCTACTCTGCTTGATTCCGGGGTACACTGTGACGAGCATAGCGGTGCCAGGTCTAATATATAGACCTGATGACGCTGTGCAGCCAGCTAATCACTGTAATGCCCACAACCAACATGGCTACGGCATTACAGTGCGTGGCAGGCAATCCCTGCATGTTCATTGGCTCTCTAAAGAGCGCCGAACATGCAGGGCTGGGACACGAGTTCCCGCCCGAGCAGTCCAGAAATACTCGCCGAGTGACGAGCTTGTCAAGCACAGTGATGCTCGGGCGAGTACTAAGCAGTGGCGAGCACATTCGCTCATCACTAATAAGTACCATTAGTTTTTTAGCTGTTCTGAGCTCCTTTAGGAGTAATCTTCATTAGCTGAAACACCACTTTAATAATTACGGTCATTTAAAAAAAGTAAAATGCTTCCAGAAATGAGCTAATAATCTTTTTTAGGTTATCGTGAAGTTAGCAGTGATGGTACAGGGGTATGTACATATATTCCATGTGTTGGAAACTTGAGGTGTATATATCATACGTGCACTGTTAGTTTTCCAATAACTAGCCTGTTAATGCAAACAGCCTGCGACCTCCTACATCGATCATCGGCCAATCGTGTAATTGTCCGGATGATAAGGGGCAGCATAGAGCTGTTTGCTGAAGCGATCACAGCAGGTGATTCGACGTGACCTTCCCAGGCTGCGATAATCTTGACAAATTGTTGGCAAGTGGTGGGATATTACAGAACATCAACTCTGTGCAAAGTTTTAAGGAATCAGACTCAGTTTTTTAATATTTTTTGTCTGGGATATTACTGTACGTGTAGCAGTTGCATCCCCTTCTCTTGTTTTTCTGTCCTATTTTTTGTTTGGCAATGATGGCTACGAATTGAGAGCACTGGTATAACCAACAGTCCAAGGACATTCTTATTGCCCTCTGTGAGCTGAGACAGATGGACCCCAGGGACAAAACCAAGGCCCAAATGACTGCTGAATAGTGATGAGCGAGCATGCTCGCCACTGCTCGGTACTCGCCCGAGCATCTCAGTACTCGAGATGCTCGGAGCTCGCCGAGTACTTTCGAGATGCTCGGGCGGGAGCTCGGGTCCCCGTCCTGCATGTTTGGCGCTATTTAGAGCACCAATCATGCAAGGATTGTCTGCCACTCACTGTAATGTCACAGCCATGGTGATTGTGGCATTATAGTGATTGCCCAAATCGATGGGAACAGTGCTCACAGTGAAACATGAAAAGCCGGGCGGCTGACGGCTGGTGTTTCTAGCCTGGGAGGGGGCCAATGTTCATGGCACCCTTCCTGGGCTATTAATATCAGCCCCCAGCTGTCTGCCTAGCCTTTGCTAGCTATTAAAATATGGGGAACCCCACGTCATTTTTTTTTTTGCTGGGTCCCCCATTTTAATAGCTAGTAAAGGCTAGGTATTCAGCTGGGGGCTGATATTAGTAGCCTGGGAAGCTCCATGGTTATTACCCCCTTCCCAGGCTTCAAACATCTGCCCCAGCTGTCTGCTTAACCTCCACTAGAGACAAAAATTAGGGGGAACCCCACGCCAATTTTTTTTAATAAATCCTTTATTTTAACACTAAATGACAAGTACAGTAACCAACACTGTCACTGTACTTATTATATATGTGACTGGCATGTTTCTATCTATCTAATCTATGTGTGATGCTCTATTCTTTCTGTTGTAAATTGTCGGGTACCGATTTATGCAACTGATGAATTGCCGGCCGGCTTTTTTAAAGAGAGGGTGCATGAAAATCGGAGGGCACTAGTGTGTTCTAAGTGCCATGCTATGATTTTCATGCACCCTCCTATATACCCTGCCTGCCTGTCTGCCTATATATTCTGCCTGCCTGACGTTTAATTGAGCACTGTCCCCATCGATTTGGGCAATTTTTGACCTTCTGCAGACCACCGGGGGGGACCGCCAGAAAAATGCTCGAGTTTCCCATAGACTTACATTGGGCTCGTTGCTCGGGTCGAGCACCCGAGTATTCCAATGTGCTCGACCCGAACTTCGAGCACCCGAGCATTTTAGTGCTCGCTCATCACTACTGCTGAAATGTTGCATGGTGCCACAGAGCAAGTCCGTCTTCAAAACCCTGATGATGGTGAGGTCAGCCAAGGCCTGGATGGCGCTGCTGCAGAGGTCCCACCTGTGAGTGCCAGTCATACCCGCAGCCAGGATAGTGTGGATCCCCACCTGCAGATGGCCTTGAAGCACCGGTGCAGAACGAACTCTCATCCGTCCTGAGAGTTTGTGTTACCAGAAGAACTCATTCCCGGGAAGACTCTGACTGTCACCGGATTTGTAAGTGCTCGCCGCCCCTTACAGATGGCCCGGGTTTTCCTGGATTGGAGTGCGGGGAGGGGGTTAAAGAAAGTGGGAGTGTCCAAGAATCTCCCCACAAATGTATTATGGGGAACTGATCTGGGATTTTTAATTGCCCAATACATCCCTGACAACTCTCCCAGATCTGATATGTCATGCATTTCAAAGGTTAATACTGTGAATGTGAATATGATGCAAAATGAAAAGGTGTGTTGTGGTAAAGGCAGAGATCAGCCATGTCACGCTGCATAGTGATGTTGCTGAGGATCCCCTAAAAAGAGCCAGCATAAGTGATAAGGGCGATGGAAGCAGGCACGGAGACCATGAAGCAAGGGGTCCCTTGCAGCTGACCAGTGTCACGACGGACAGTGACATGGCCGGTGGTAGCTGCCCCATGATTAGCACGGCTCCTGAGGTAACTAGGGAGAAGCATGGGGATCATAAGGAAGGTGGTCCCATGTAGCTGACCAGTGTCACAAAGGATTGTGGTATGGAAAGTGGTAGTCACTCCATGGTTAGCACAGCTCATCAGGTAACAAGGAGGGCAGGGAAGGTATGTCTAACAGCCAGGCAGGGTGAGAGAAATATGTGTCCCACAGTCTGTCAGGATGATGGGAAAGAGGTACCCATAGCCTGTCAGGGGGGTGGGAAAGTAGAGTCCACTGCCTGTCAGGGGGGTGGAAAAGCAGAGTCCACAGTCTGTGAGGGGTGTGGGAAAGTAGAGTCAACAACCTGTCAGGATGTGGGAAAGTAGAGTCCGCAGCTTGTCAGGGGAGTGGGAAAACGGTATCCTCAGCCTGTCAGAGTGGTAGGAAAGCAGGATCCCCAGTATGTCAGGCTGGTGGGAAGGTGTGTCTCACAGCCTGTCAGGAGGGTAGGAAAGCAGGATCCCCAGTCTGTCGGGCTGGCGGGAAGGTGTGTCCCACAGCCTGTCAGAGTTTGTCAGGGTGGTGGAAAAGTTGGGTCCACAGCCTGACAGACAAACGAGAAAGGGTTGTTATTCTCTGATAAGACAGCCTTCATAGCTGCTGTAACCCGCAGCCAGAGAGCTCAGAATACAGGTAATGCCCTGCCTTCTGGACCCTCCTCATCTAGTGGGGTAACAGGGCCCGTTACTTACCCAGAGCAGGTACCAGAGGGTTCCTGTAAGGTTGGGGCTTTAGTGTTGCTTCTGGCTACCTCTATTCAGGAGTCTCAGACCTGTCTGGCGACAGTGAGTAACATCCCAGAGAAGCCCATCTCAGAACCCTAGAAGGAGATGGCACTGTGGGAGTCAGGTAGGTTATGCCATAAGATTGGCTTGGGAGATGATCTGTAAATCGATCTCCCATGCAATCTCTAAAAGGGCGAGGTGTCATTGAGAAAAGTAAAATGCTTCCAGAGATGAGAGAAGGGCTTACACTCTTCTCTTGGAATTTGGTAACCCATAGATACTCCAATGGCTGAACAGATGTGAGGGCTTCAATAATGTGGATTAGATTTACGATCAAGATAAGAGATTTAGAAACATTTGGGATTCTTTTTGTCTGCTCACCAGAAAAATAACAATAATAAGGGAAGTTTGCATGAACTGCTTCGATCCAATATATAGAAAAATCATATTTTCAAAAACATTATGAAGTGGCGAATGCAAAGCACTGTTTCAAGTCGCTGAGCGATTACCAGAATCCTGTCAACTGAAAAAGGAGCTGATACACAAGGCTGGCATATTTGGTATCTATGTAAAGATAAAATCATAATATACAAGATGATGTCGATATCAAGCACATGCGACATTCCAAAGTAAAGATATAGTCAATTTAGGGAATCTTCTAATCTAATTTTCTGAAACTGAAAAGTCCAACCCGGCAGGAGTAAGGATGGGAGAGGTTGTGTGTGTAACTTAGGAGCTAATAAATGGCAAATGTCAACTTCTAGGAGTGTCAGTACCTGGAGGCACAGTTCACTGTAGGTGCTGCACGTTTTTCTGGAGAAGCCTCCTCCATATGCCTAAAGCCATATCTGTGACGACAAGTCTAGTAAGTTATCTTGATTATCCTTTTATTTCATGTAACTGTATTTTCTGTATTGTTTTGTCCCTTTTGTAAAAATTTTTGTATATTTTCATAAACACTGCCTATCGTTCTGGATGAAATATAAAATGTAATAGTTCTGTTCCTTGTGTTCTGTAAACTGCACCCCGAAGCCACACGCTACTAGAACCAAAACCAGGCATCCAGTCAGCCTGTAAAAACCTGACTGGTGGTGGTAGCTAATCATCTTTCTTGAGTTATCGTGGATTTAGCAGTGATTGTATGTAGATATATACATATATTCCATGTGTTGGAATCCGGAGGTGTATATATCATACGCACACTGTTAGTTTTCCAATAACTAGCCTGTTAATGCAAACAGCCTGCGGCCTCCTTCATCAATTGTTGGCCAATCGTGTAATTGTCCAGACAATAGGGGGCAGCATAGAACAGTTCGCTCAAGAGATCACAGCGGGTGGTTTGGCGTGACCTTCCCAGGCTGCGATAATCTTGACAATTACTATGTGCGTTTTCTAACACATATTCCCATAAATAATGCAAGCCTCCCTTCCACCTATAAATAATACTAGTCATAGTCCACAGTTTAATTATTTCATAAATTCCCAATTTCATACTTATTGATACATTACTGTGACTGTAGAGCTTCATTTCTCTCTACATACACTGACTTTATAAATATAAGCTTGGGGGAGCGAGCTTAAAGGGTTATTCCCAACTAGGAAAGTTACCACCTATCCACCGGATAAGTAATAAGTTGCTTATTGATGAGGTCCTGCCGCTGAGGACCACTGCTCAATGCTGTACTTGGCTATATCGGATACATGTGACACATAGTGGAATAGAATGCAGAATCTAAATTACAGATGTTTAGGTGTTAGATGTGCAAAGATAGAGAATAGATAGATAGACTGATAGATAGAAAGAAATGTCAATGTGATATATAATCAGTGCGGTGTGTGTGTAGATTTCTGTACTTGTATTTAGCACAAAAATAAATAAATAACTGAAAGAAATGGCATGGGACTCCCTTATTTTTAATAACCAGCTAAGGGAAAGCAGACAGCTGTGAGCTGGTGTTATTATTCTGAGAAGGGGCCAATATCCATGGAGCTTTTCAGCATATTAATAACAGCTCACAGCTGTCTGTGTAGCCTTTACTGGTTATTAAAAAGGGGGGACCCTAAAAAAAATTATGTGTGGTGCCCCCTAATTTTAATAACCAGCAAAGGCTAAGCAGACAGCTGCGGACTGATATTAATAGGCTGGTAAGGGGCCATGGATATTGGCCCCTTCCAAGACTAATAACACCAGCCCTCAGCCACCCCAAAAATGGCGCATCCATTAGATGTGGCAATTCTGGTGCTTAGCCTTGACTCTTGCCGATTGCCCTGGTGCGGTGGTAATCGGGGTAAGGTTTTGGGGTTGATGTCAGTTGTGTAATGTCCGCTGACATGAAGCCTAGGGATTAGTAATGGAGAGATGCCTATCAGACACCCCATTACTAACCCCGTAGTCAAAAGAAATAAACACACACACAGAAAAGTACTTTAATTATAAAAAGCACTCGCTGACAATTACCATTTTTTACCCATTTATTACAAAAAATAAAAGTAATCCACAGGAGTCCACTGTAAATCCATAATAAGGAGGTCCTATTATGATACCCGACACTGCTACATCAGGAGGCTGTGGTGAGCGGTGACTAGTGTTGAGCATTCTGATACTGAAATATCGGGTATCGGCCGATATTCTCGGTATCTGAATTCCGATACTTAATTCCGATATTTTTGAAATATCGTATACTGGAATCGGAAGTTCCCATAATGCAATGAGCCATTTTCATTTTATTCAGCCAATGAGGATCCTAAGAAGTGTGGGCACATCCTGTTAGGCATGTAGGCATCTTAACTAATGGCATGGCTGTGATTGGCTGCTGAAATGATGTCATGATGCACTATAAAAGCCGCCGCCGCCATTTTCAGCTCACTCTGCTGTGAATTCAGTTAGGGATAGGACGCTGTTGTTCTGAGGGACAGTTTTAGCCACCTATTTGGTCTATTCTGCTTTACCCAAGCTACTTTATAAATCGCTGTGCCTTGCAGTGCTAGTGCACAGTTCTCTGAGCTGTTCACCGCTGTCTGCAAGGTCTCTGTGTGTGAGTGCAGCTCACCCTGTAGTGTGTGCTTCAACCACGTCTGGTTGTAGTGCACTCAGTGTGTGTCACTGCCTCATACATTTTCCTGATATCTTCTATTAGTGTGGTGGTTCCATCCGTATTCAGCTAAATTGGTTCCAAACACACTATATAGGAGTAGATAGCGAAATTTTTTTGGTCTTGCAGCGCTAGTGCACAGTGTTCTGCATCTGCACTGTTCACCGCTGTCTGCAAGGTCTGTGTGTGTGAGTGCAGCTCACCCTGTAGTGTGTGCGTCAGCCACGTCTGGTTGTAGTGCACTCAGTGTGTGTCACTGCCTCATACATTGTCCTTTTTTGCCAATTCATAATTTTTCCTGATTTCTCCTATTAGTGTGGTGGTTCCAGCTAAATTGGTTCCAAACACACTATATAGGAGTAGATAGAGGAGCCTTTCTGCAGCATTGTGCCCTGCAGCCCCAGCCAGATTAGTATTAGCCTATTTTTTGTAGCCTCATCTATTGCATTGTAGGTTACCTTCCTACATTGTAATAGCTACAAAAAGTTTGTGATACTATCGTTATTACATCTTTAGGCACATCCAGTGTCTTTTTGTGACAAAAAAAAACCTAAATAAAGTTCACCAAACACTCCACTTTACAGTTGTGTAGGCCACATTAGCTCATATTAAAGTCTAGTCCACACTTTATAAAATTAGTGTTTCTTATACCTGTTAGCAAATGTTCAGGAATAAGCACACTGAGCCCTTAGTACTTTTCTGCCTATCTTTATCAGTCTACCAAGATGAAGAAGGCAGGGAGTAAGGCATGTGGTCGTGGGCGTGGAGTTTCTGCAGGGAGAGGACGTGAGGATTCTGTGCCTGCAGGGAGAGGACGTGGGGATTCTGTGCCTGCTGCGGGCACCAGTGACTCAGCATCCCCCAGTTTTACCAGGGAACAGTCCTTTATGCGCAGTTTTGTAGGAGCTAGCCGTACCCCACTGCTGCGGGAGGACCAAATTGAAGCCGTTGTCGGATGGATGGCAGCTAACGCATCGACTTCAATTAGTTCCAGATCCTCTCAGGTCCTGAGCACTGAAGAGCACCCATCTGTCTCTTCACCACCTGCCAAATTGCCCAGGCAGTCAGAGAGCCCTGGACAGGAGCCATCTCTACTTCTGTTCTCTGAATCTCTTGGCTTGGAAAGAGGGGGCCAGCCAAGCAGAATTCGAGAATTTGAAGAAGAGGTAGTATGCAGTGATGCGCAACCGTTTTGTCTCTCTGAATCTGAAGAGGCGGGTGGGCCAGTGCCTATGGTCAGCAGCACACCTCAGTATGCATCTGATGATGAGACTCAGGTGCCACTTTCTGTGCTGTCGAGACTACCCAGGAGAAGCAGTTGTTTGAAGAGGGTGGTGTAGATGATGAGGTCCTTGACCCATCATGGCGTGAGGGACAGGAAGGTAGTGGGAGCAGCTCTGAGGAAGAGATTCCCCGAACAGCCTAAAAAGGAGGGAGAGGGAGGGGGCAGACTTGGTTGCCTGTAGCCTCCACTTCGGCACCCATTAGGAGCATGGCTCTTCCAAAATCCAAAGCGGGCGCTCCCAAGACTTGCAGTGCCTGGTCCTTTTTTGACACAGTTGCAGATGACATTTGCTTTGTCAAATGCAAGCTGTGTAATCAGAAGGTGAAAAGAGGGAAAAGTGTCAGCAACCTCAATACCACAAATATGTGGAAACATGTGCGGACCAAGCACGTGGTGGAGTTACAAAAACACACTGAAGACCTAGGCCAACCTACAGCGCCACCTACCACCTCTTCAGCTAGTGTTGTAGCCTCTTCCTCCAGCTCACACACAGCTGGTTCGGCTTCCTCACAGGATCGCCATGGAAGAATCTCTGGCACTGTTGTACAGAGACACAGTGTAATTCCACCCACAGCACCACTTTCCCAGTCATCCTCACACTCCCAGGCCAGTCTACAGCCATCGTTAGCACAGGCATGGGAGAAAAGGCGCCCATACTCGGCAAACCACCCCCGAGCACAGGCTCTGAATGCTGACATTGCTAAACTACTGGCCCTTGAAATGCTATCATTCAGGCTGGTGGAGACTGACACATTCCGTAACTTTATGGCATTGGCAGTAGTGTTGAGCCACCCCCGTAGTGTTCGAGTTCGGTTCGGTTCGTCGAACACCCGTGTGTTCGCCGAACTGTTCGTCGAACTGTTCGTCGAACACCTTCGAACACCGTTAAAACCAATGGCAGGCAAACAAAAACACATAGAAACACATAGAAAACACCTTCAAAGGTGTCCAAAAGCTGACAAACTGCTCAGAAGACATAACTAACACATGGAAAAGTGACAAGTACATATAGTCATGCGAAAATAAAAGAGGTGGAGGAGTAAAAGGAGGGGGAGACACAGATATAGGCATGTCATGCCCTTCTAAAATCCAAAAAGTGAGAAGCCGACACGGCCAGTCCGCTCCTGCCCGTGCCACCTTCGTGTCGCCGGGTTTGTGCCAGAGCCGCGGTGAACCCTGATGGCCAGCCCCCCTCTCCCAATACTGGTGCCTGTCCGCTGGTGGGTCGAGCGAGCCCCCCTGTGGTGGAGGCAGCTCTAAGCTTTTTAATTTAAATTGTCTCTCTAATTTGAATGAATACACTTTAAATCCATTTGCAAGGATCTATTGGGGGGCAAGTCTCATGCCAGCAGCCGCGTAATTCCAGCTCCAGTAGCGTCCACTAAAGCTGCTGCAGTTAAAAAGCTTTTATAAGGATCGAGCTCGGCTGTCCACCGCAAGGCATCCTACTGCCAGTCCCAGCCCCTATGCCTTGGGGTGCCTCCTGATGCTCTTCACTGAGTATCCCATGGTCCCGAAGCATTTCCTTTGAAAAAATTAAGTGTCTAAACTACAGGTGGTGTAGCTTGCTTAACAGCCGGGATAATCCGCTGAGTAGCAGACACTGCTACTAGGCACAAAGTATTTCCTGGGCTAGATGCAGTTAAAAATTTGTAATTAGATACTCTCGTTGGATGCTGAGAAAGCATTCCATAGAGTCTCCTGGCACGCCATATATGATTCTCTTAAAAAGCTTGGGGTAGGGGTCTAGGGGACCCTTTTATAGCCAAAATCACGGCCCTGTATCACAATACGTCACCTAGGCTGAAGATAAATGGATCTGTAGCACCCTGAGGGCTCGGTTGCTACAGAGGTATTGCACCTCACCCAGAGGTGTGATATCTCACTCTCAGGTAAGGATGGAGTGTGGATCAGGACCCGACACCTGCATGCATTACACCACATTGCCGTGGGGCAGGGCGACCAATATGCCTCTGAGATGGGCACGACAGTCCCTGTCCCTGGCTGGAGTGGGGGGAGGGAACACTGAGGAAGGGGAACCCTGTAGTGCAGGAGCAAGGAGGAAGCAGTTCCTGGGTGCATTGAGAAGGGAGTATAAAAGGTGGGCACCATCTTAGTTCAGTGCAGAGAAGTCTGAGCAGAAGTGGCAGGGAGCAGGGGCTCTGCATGAGCTCTGCTCCGGAGGCGGGCCTAGTAACAGAGGCCCAGGCCTGGAAGAGGGAGAAGGAAGGAAGAGGAGCGGAGAAGGCTCCAGGAACGAGGAATGAAGGGATCCCAGGGGTGCGGACGGGCGAGTCGCCACCGCACGCCCGAATCCACCTGCGTGGAGGGGTCAGGCCAAAGGGGGAGACCGGTCCCCGAAACTAGTGGAGGCAGGAAACGACCCTCAGCTAGAAACCGGAGGCTCTGACATTTTATGTGGCGCAGCCCCTCGCTACACCCGCTAGGAAGGCACCACATAGGGTCAGGGAAACTGGCGCCAAGTTTACCAAGAGGAGGCCCGAGGCAGCCGGACAGAAGGGTTGGTAAGAAAGGCCAGACAAAGGACACACAAAGGGGGTCCTGTGAAGCGCTCCAAAGTTATCTGGGAGTTGTCTGAGCCCCTCACCTGGTGAGCACAGTACGACGTGGGCAGCCATTACCTGCAGACGTGGTCTGGATAATAAGAACTGTGAGTAAAGGCCCTGGACTGCATCACTGACTCCGTGTCGTTACTGCTGCTGCCCTGCACCATCACCCCCATCCTCCGCATACACTGCCCTGAGGCTATATTCCTCCCGTGGGGAGTTATGCTACGCTCTGCTGCACCCACAACACCAGCCTCAGCGTTCTGCCCTGCAGCGGCGGTTCACTCTGACCGCAATCCACGGGTGGCGTAGTCGGACATTTAAACATCAAAACCACATAAATAGTTCCGCCACTGGTTTGACCACCCTGAGCCACGGAACCGGGTCGCCGCCACGAAGACTACAACCACCAGCATCCACCAAAAAGGGTCCGGCTCCGGGTGTCCCAAGGCCCAGGGGGTGCATCAGACCATTTTCATCACCTTTCACAATCACCAATGGGACAAGGCAGGGATGTCCTCTGTCCCCTCTCTTATACATCCTAGTGACGGAGCACCTGCTCTCATCAATTCGCCATAACCCCAATATTAGGTGGATTGAGGTGGGAGGCACCGAGTACAAGTGCTCTCTATTTGCTGATGATGTCCTAGTATATATCACTCAATCACATATATCCATCCATGCTGTTATGGCTGAAATAGATCACTTTGTTACATGGTCAAATTTTAAAATCAATGCAGCGAAGTCTGAGGCCCTCGATGTCTCCCTCCCCAAATCCATATAGGATTCCATCCAGTCCAACTTTCCCTTTGCCTGGCCCTCACAGGGTATCAAATACTTAGGAATTCCTATTCATAGAGACCTCTCCCATCTATGTTATCTTAATTTTGGGCCCTTTATTGAACAACTCCATACAGACCATGGTTGGCAAGTTAGAACTGTAAGATTCACTACGTGAACCACTGGTGTTTTGTGGAAAAGCACATGTACACTGCGTTCCAAATTATTATGCAAAAAGTGTTTAGGAGTGATAAGTAGAGATGAGCGGTGTTCGACTAGAACTGTTCGCCAATCTCAAATTCGAGCTGTTTTGGGCGGTGTTCGAGTTGTTCGACGAACCCGAACGATTTGCAAAAAATTCGGCTGTTCGAGGTTATGTTCGATAACTGTTCGTGCACCAAAAGCGTGTCCTGCATGTCTGGCGCTATTTAGAGCACCAATCATGCAGGGATTGTCTGCCACTCACTGTAATGCCACAGCCATGGTGGTTGTGGCATTACAGTGATTGCCCAAATCGATGGGAACAGTGCCAACAGTGAAACATGAAAAGCCGGCAATTCAGCAGCGGCATACACCGGTACCCGACAATTTAGAACCGAAAGAATAGAGCTTCACACATAGATTAGATAGATATAAACATGTCAGCCACATATATACGAAGTACAGTGAAAGTGCTGCTTACTGTACTTGTCATTTAGCGTAAAGGATTTATCAAAAAAAATAATAGTGTTTTCATGCACTGTCTCTTTAAAAAAGCCGGCCGGCAATTCAGCAGGGTACCCGACAATTTATAACAGACAGAATAGAGTTTCACACATAGATTAGATAGATAGAAACATGTCAGTCACATATATATGAAGTACAGTGACATTGTTGATTACTGTACTTGTCATTTAGTGTAAAGGATTTATTTAAAAAAATAATAGTGTTTTCATGCACCGTCTCTTTAAAAAAGCCGGCCGGCAATTCAGCATCTGTACCCAACAATTTAGAATAGAAGGAATAGAGAATCACACATAGATTAGATAGATAGAAACATGTCAGTCACATATATATGAAGTACAGTGACAGTGTTGCTTACTGTACTTGTCATTTAGTGTAAAGGATTTATTAAAAAAAATAATAGTGTTTTCATGCACCGTCTCTTTAAGAAAGCCGGCCGGCAATTCAGCAGCGGTACCCGACAATTTATAACAGACAGAATAGAGCTTCACACATAGATTAGATAGATAGAAACATGTCAGTCACATATATATGAAGTACAGTGATAGTGTTGGTTACTGTACTTGTCATTTAGTATTAAAATAAAGGATTTATTATTAAAAAAATTGGCGTGGGGTTCCCCTTAATTTTATGCTCTAGCGGAGGTTAAGCAGACGGCTGGGGCAGATGTTTGAAGCCTGGGAAGGGGGTAAAACCCACGGAGCTTCCCAGGCTACTAATATCAGCCCCCAGCTGAATACATAGCCTTTACTAGCTATTAAAATGGGGGACCCCCCCAAAAAAATGACGTGGGGTCCCCCCTAATTTAATAGATAGCAAAGGCTAGGCAGACAGCTGGAGGCTGATATTAATAGCCCAGGAAGGGAGCCATGAATATTGGCCCCCTCCCAGGCTAGAAACACCAGCCGTCAGCCGCCCCAGAAATGGCGCATTCATAGGATGCGCCAATTCTGGCACTTAGCCTCGCTCTTCCACGCTGCCCTGGTGTGGTGGCAGGGGGTAATAGGGTTGGGGTTGATGTCAGCTTATAATCCCAGCTGACATCAAGCCCAGGTTAGTAATGGAGAGGCGTCTATAAGACACCCCCATTACTAACCCCATAGTCAAAGTTAAAAAAAACACAAACACCCAGAATAAAGTCCTTTATTTGAAATAAAGACACAATCCTTTATTGTTCTAAATTAAACCATACTTACCGTCACGCCCATTCCAGCTGAAGCCAACGATCTCCTGCAATAAAAGAAAAATAATAAAGCAACCTCATCCTTACCTTTCCATGGTTCCCACGACAGCTTCAGCTCTGCTACATCGAGATGACAGGCTGGACCGCAGCAGAACGCTGCCATCCAGCCTGTCATCCCGCAGACACTGAGAAGCGCAGGCTTGCTTGCGCTACTCAGCGTCTCTCTGTGACGACATCCAGATGAGCCGAGTTCATGTCCAATGAACTCGGCTCACCTCATGCACGTCACTGACAGCGTGGGAAAATTCTCACGCTGAAGCGGTGAGTGCAGGAGAATTCTCCCACGCTGTCAGTGACGTGCATAAGGTGAGCTCATGTCCAATGAACTCAGCTCACCTCCTGCACGTCACTGACAGCGTGGGAGAATTCTCCTGCACTCAGCGCTTCAGCGTGAGAATTCTCCCACGCTGAAGCGCTGAGTGCAGGAGAATTTTCCCACGCTGTCAGTGACGTGCATAAGGTGAGCTCATGTCCAATGAACTCAGCTCACCTCCTGCACGTCACTGACAGCGTGGGAGAATTCTCCTGCACTCAGCGCTTCAGTGTGAGAATTCTCCCACGCTGAAGCGCTGAGTGCAGGAGAATTTTCCCACGCTGTCAGTGACGTGCATGAGGTGAGCCGAGTTCATTGGACATTAACTCGGCTCATCTGGATGCCCTCACAGAGAGACACTGTGGAGCGCAAGCAAGCCTGCGCTTCTCAGTGTCTGCGGGATGACAGGCTGGATGGCAGCGTTCTGCTGCGGTCCAGCCTGTCATCTCGATGTAGCAGAGCTGAAGCTGTCATGGGAACCATGGAAAGGTAAGGATGATGTTGCTTTATTATTTTTCTTTTATTTCAGGAGATCGTTGGCTTCAGCTGGAATGGGCGTGATGGTAAGTATGGTTTAATTTAGAACAATAAAGAATTGTGTGTTTATTTCAATTAAAGGACTTTTTTCTGGGTGTTGTGTTTTTTTTAAATACTTTACTAGAAATTCATGGTGGTCATGTCTAATATTGGCGTGACCCCATGAATTTCGGGCTTAGGGCCAGCTGATAATGCCAAGCTGGCCCTAACCCCTTTATTACCCAGTGAACCACCGCATCAGGGCCCTGGATGAGTTGGGTACAGCGCCAGAAGATGGCGCTTCTATGAACGCGCCATTTTCCGGGGTGGCTGCGGACTGCAATTTGCAGCGGGGCTGGCCCAGAAAGCTTGGGTCTCCCTGCGCTGCGGATTCCAGCCCCCAGCTGCCTAGTTGTACCTGGCTGGACACAAAAACAGGGCGAAGCCCCACGTCAATTTTCTTTAAATTATTTCATGAAATAATTAAGAAAAAAAGGGCTTCCCTATATTGTTGTGTCCGGCCAGGTACAAATAGGCAGCTGGTGGTTGGGGGCAGCCCGTTCCTGCCTGCTGCACCTGACTGGACACAAATATAGTGCGAAGCCCCACGTCAATTTTTTTTAAATTATTTCATGAATTTCCTGAAATAATTTAAAAAAATTGAAGTGGGGCTTCGCACTATATTTGTGTCCAGCCAGGTACAGCAGGCAGGAATGGGCTGCCCCCAACCACCAGCTGCCTATTTGTACCTGGCCGGACACAACAATAAAGGGAAGGCCTTTTTTTCTTAATTATTTCATGAATTTCATGAAATAATTTAAAAAAATTGAAGTGGGGCTTCGCACTATATTTGTGTCCAGCCAGGTACAGCAGGCAGGAACGGGCTGCCCCCAACCACCAGCTGACTATTTGTACCTGGCCGGACACAACAATATAGGGAAGGCCTTTTTTTCTTAATTATTTCATGAATTTCATGAAATAATTAAAAAAAAAAAACGTGGGGCTTCGCCCTATTTTTGTGTCCAGCCAGGTACAACTAGGCAGCTGGGGGCTGGAATCTGCAGCGCAGGGAGGCCCAAGCTTTCTGGGCCCCCCCCGCTGCAAATTGCAGTCCGCAGCCACCCCGGAAAATGGCGCGTTCATAGAAGCGCCATCTTCTGGCGCTGTACCCAACTCATCCAGGGCCCTGGTGCGGTGGCTCACTGGGTAATAAAGGGGTTAGGGCCAGCTTGGTATTATCAGCTGGCCCCAAGCCCAAAATTCATGGGGTCACGCCAGTATTAGACATGACCGCCATGAATTTCTAGTAAAGTATTTAAAAAAAACACAACACCCAGAATAAAGTCCTTTAATTGAAATAAACGCACAATTCTTTATTGTTCTAAATTAAACCATACTTACCATCACACCCATTCCAGCTGAAGCCAACGATCTCCTGCAATAAAAGAAAAATAATAAACCAACCTCATCCTTACCTTTCCATGGTTCCCACGACAGCTTCAGCTCTGCTACATCGAGATGACTGGCTGGACCGCAGCAGAAAGCTGCCATCCAGCCTGTCATCCCGCGGACACTGAGAAGCGCAGGCATGCTTGCGCTCCTCACTGTCTCGCTGTGACGGCATCCAGATGAGCCGAGGTCATGTCCAATGAACTCAGCTCACCTCATGCACCTCACTGACAGCGTGGGAGAATTCTCCTGCACTCAGCGCTTCAGCGTGAGAATTTTCCCACGCTGTCAGTGACGTGCATGAGGTGAGCCGAGTTCATTGGACATGACCTCGGCTCATCTGGATGCCGTCACAGCGAGACAGTGAGGAGTAGAGATGAGCGTTGTTCTACTCGAACTGTTCGCCAATCTCAAATTCGAGCTGTTTTGGGCGGTGTTCGAGCCGGTCGGCGAACACGAACAATTTGAGAAAAATTCGGCTGTTCGAGGTTATGTTCGATAACTGTTCGTGCACCAAAATCATAACTGGATTTTTTCTCAGTAATGATGAAAATTAATGTTAATACGCAGTTTGAGTGTACAGCGGGGCGGGGGGAGGGGCAGGGGATGGATCTCTGCAGGAACAATGAAGATCTCCATTTTTTTTTCTCTTTCCCGCATTTGCAGTGGGGAGGTGCAATCTGTCAGCCTATCAGCAGCGCACACACGGAGCGAAGTGCTTTTTTTCACACAAGCAAGGGCATGTGTCATTGGCAGTGTATGTCACATGTCCTTGCCCTATAAGACCAAGCCATTTTCCCCGTCGCCACCATTTTCTCACTGCTGCAGCTGCGTGTTAGACGGCACCGCTGTTGCTGTGTGCGCTATACCTTGTTAATTTCAAGCCAATTTTCGCACAAATATACAGATAGCTTGGGAGTAGGGAATAGTTGTGATTGCAGTCCTTTTAAGGACTAGGTTACAGCATTTCCTACGACTTTTATCAGGCAGGTCTGTGCTCTTAAATAGATAGATTGTGGGAGTAAAGACTAATTGTAATTGGAGTCCTTTTCAGGACTAGGTTACATCAGTTCCTATCAGTTTTTGCCAGGCAGGTCTGTGCCAGTGCTGTGCAAGTTTTTTTCACAGCATTTGGCTGAATCTAGCAAAGCTAATCCTTTTTGGCCTATTGCAGAGTGTGTTAGTCAGTGGAGTAGCCTATCTGTGTTGCAAGATATACCACCTGTGTATAGAATACCAATTTTTTTACTGCACCTAGTGAAGTAAAATCTTTTGGGCATAGCATCATTCTATTAGTCCATCTATACTGACCTCCATCAGGTTGCAAACTGAATATAATTTTTTTCTGCATCTAGCTCTGAAAAAATATTTGGGCTTCTAGCAGTGTGTGGGACTTGGTCTATTAGTCCATCTATACTGACCTCCATCAGGTTGCAAATTAAAAATAATTTTTTTCTTCATTTATCTCTGAAAAAATATTTGGGCTTCTAGCAGCGTGTGGGACTTGTTCTATTAGTCCATCTATACTGACCTCCATCAGGTTGCAAATTAAAAATAATTTTTTTCTGCATCTAGCTCTGAAAAAATATTTGGGCTTCTAGCAGTGTGTGGGACTTGGTCTATTAGTCCATCTATACTGACCTCCATCAGGTTGCAAATTAAAAATAATTTTTATCTGCATCTAGCTCTGAAAAAATATTTGGGCTTCTAGCAGTGTGTGGGACTTGGTCTATTAGTCCATCTATACTGACCTCCATCAGGTTGCAAATTGAATAAAAAAATTTTCTGCATCTAGCTCTGAAAAAATATTTGGGCTTCTAGCGGTGTGTGGGACTTGGTCTATTAGTCCATCTATACTGACCTCCATCAGGTTGCAAATTAAAAATAATTTTTTTCTGCATCTAACCCAGCCAATAGTTTTGGCCTAATACCACAGTTTGGCCACTCAGCTCTGCTCGGTTACCATCCATTGTTTTTTTGTGCAAACAACTCCAGAGTTGTGAATTAGTTAACCACCAAAATGAGTGGAAAAAGGCCTGCTGCTGGTGGAAAGGGGAATAGGCGTGTTGGGAAGGGGAAAAAAGGTTGTGTCCGTGGGGTAGGTGCAGAAGAAAGACCATCTTCCAGCCAAACTAAAATGTCTACTTCTTTTAGCGGACAATGTGATAAGATCCCTTTCTTACGGCCACGCCAATCGCTACAAATTCCAGATGAGGCACAAAAACAGCAGGTGCTTCAACGGATATCAAGTGCTCCTTTAAGTGGGCTCTCCTCCACATCAACTTCAACATCACAAATACTCCAGTCCTCAAAGGTGTCACCCAAATCGCACTTGCTTCCTCACAGCTCCCAAATCTCCAGCTGCCCGTCTGAGTATGAGGTAGAACAGATGGTTGAGTCTGCAGAGCTGTTTACTCATACTATAGCCTGGGAATCAGAGGTCGACTCCAGCGCTTCTGTGAATCCAGACGAGGAAATGATCTGCACTGATGCCCAGAATCTTTATGAGTCGGATCCAGGACCAGACGCAGAAGGTTCTGACCATAATGTAGACCCTCATTCCCAAACTGTAACTCCTGTTGGTGGAGACAATGAGGAAGACGATGATAAGACTCAAATACCTGATTGGAGCGACAACTTTAGTTTTTTGTCAGGGCAGGAACAGGTTGGCTCTGAGGACGACGGGTGTGATAACGCACAGGGTGATGATGATGAGGTCGGAGATCCCACTTACTGTCAACCCACAGTCAGCCAAGAGATGAGGTCAGCAGAGGAGGTGGAGGAAGATGCTAGTGACGACGAGGTCAGGTTGCGCCTTCCTGGACAGAGACGTAGTACTGGAAGCAGGGGCGGACACAGACTGTAGTGGGCCCCTGTGCAAGAAATTTTTTGGGCCCCCCCCCCCTGCGCTTCATAAGGCAACAAAGTTATCTAAACATAACCCCCCCCATGTGCATCTCTCGCCCCCCCATGTGCAGCTCTCATCCCCCCCATGTGCAGCTCTCATCCCCCCCATGTGCAGCTCTCATCCCCCCCATGTGCAGCTCTCATCCCCCCCATGTGCAGCTCTCATCCCCCCCCATGTGCATCTCTCAACCCCCCCATGTGCATCTCTCATCCCCCCCATGTGCATCTCTCATCCCCCCCCATGTGCATCTCTCATCCCCCCCACTCCTAGTTAACTACTTGTATTTAAAACAAATAAAACTTGTTATGCTTACCCCCATGCGATCCCTGCAGAATCCTGGCGCTCGTCCACGTCGCTGCCACCAGACGGTGCCACATGCATAGCCATCAGCTTTTGTTTTGGCCAAAAGATTTTTAAAGCCGCCACCACGATAAGGTAGACTCTTCTGGCAGGGCCCTACTCTAACCTATTAAAATTTTCTTAAAATATCCAATACTCTTTTTAGATATATTTTTATTTAGTTTTCTTTAAGGGAATGTGTCATATACATTTTTTTTTAAAATGACCAATAATACCACATACAGGGAATACCGCCACACCATGACCAGACCACATATTACCACAACATAGTGACCGAATAATACCACACAGAAGGGGGAAAAACTGCCACACCATGACCAGACCACATATTACCACCACATTACTAATATTACCACCACATTACTAATATTACCATAAGTGTCATTATGCACGGGAGCTCTATACATGGTATGTATAATGTAAGTGTCCAGGTAATCTAGTGATCACCAGTGACATTATACACAGGAGCTCTGTATATAGTGTCAGTGTACAGGTAATACAGTGATCACCAGTGACATTATACACAGGAGCCCGGTACATAGTATATAGTGTAAGTGTACATGTAATACACTGACTCACTGGTGACGTCTCTAGGTGAAGTCCTTCAGCTACGCTTTTCTCCTTCATCCAGCACAGACCGCCATTACGTCTTCCAGCCAGGACTCGTCTCTGCATAAAATAACACAGTTATCTAGAGCACATTCCCCAACTTCTACATTACGCAGCTGAATACAGACGTGTATCCACCATCAATATATGGTTAGTTATTATACAACCTACCATTCCAAATATAAATTGTAATCCACCACGGTGCCCCCATTAACTGTAAATAGGCACTTAATATATAATTTAATTAGAACCTCTACTCTTTCCGCCAATTTGTTACCAGTTACACTCCTGCATCCGCAACGCCCCCTACTCTATACTTCCTGCTCCCCGCATTCATTATTTACATGCACCCCCTGCCCCAATTCATTATATCATGTCCTGCTCTCCCCACCCCATCATCATTTATCATTTACTGTCCCCCACCCCACATTCATTATGTGCAGCTCATTATCCCCCTACTCCCAATTCCCCCATGTGCAGCTCATTTTCTCCCAATTCCCCCATGTGCAGCTCTCACCCCCCCATGTGCCCCTCTCTCATCCCCCTCCCCCACATGTGCCCCTCTCTCATCCCCCTCCCCCACATGTGCACCTCTCTCATCCCCCTCCCCCACATGTGCACCTCTCTCATCCCCCTCCCCCACATGTGCACCTCTCTCATCCCCCTCCCCCACATGTGCACCTCTCTCATCCCCCTCCCCCACATGTGCACCTCTCTCATTCCCCTCCCCCACATGTGCACCTCTCTCATTCCCCTCCCCCACATGTGCACCTCTCTCATTCCCCTCCCCCACATGTGCACCTCTCTCATTCCCCTCCCCCACATGTGCACCTCTCTCATTCCCCTCCCCCACATGTGCACCTCTCTCATTCCCCTCCCCCACATGTGCACCTCTCTCATCCCCCTCCCCCACATGTGCACCTCTCTCATCCCCCTCCCCCACATGTGCACCTCTCTCATTCCCCTCCCCCACATGTGCACCTCTCTCATTCCCCTCCCCCACATGTGCCCCTCTCTCATCCCCCCCATGTGCACATCTCTCATCCCCCTCCCCCACATGTGCACCTCTCTCATCCCCCTCCCCCACATGTGCACCTCTCTCATCCCCCTCCCCCACATGTGCACCTCTCTCATCCCCCTCCCCCACATGTGCACCTCTCTCATCCCCCTCCCCCACATGTGCACCTCTCTCATCCCCCTCCCCCACATGTGCACCTCTCTCATCCCCCTCCCCCACATGTGCACCTCTCTCATTCCCCTCCCCCACATGTGCACCTCTCTCATCCCCCTCCCCCACATGTGCGCCTCTCTCATCCCCCTCCCCCACATGTGCACCTCTCTCATTCCCCTCCCCCACATGTGCACCTCCCATTCCCCCCACTCCTAGTAAATTGTATTTAAAAAAAAAAAAAAACTTGTTATACTTACCCCCATGCGATCCCTGCAGAATCCTGGCGCTCGTCCAAATCGATGACACCAGGTTCTCCTGACTTCCGGTCATGTGACGGTGCCGTCACATGACCGGAAGTCAGGGGAATCATGAAAGCGCTGCCGCAGCAGCGCAGCGCTGAGATGTTCCGGCCCCGGCGCTTAGCATGGGGCCGGGGGCCCCATGAGGAGAGAGACGCACAAGAGGGGGGCCCCCAAGGGGGCCCCTACCGGCTGGGCCCCATACTGGAGTCAGGGCAGTCATGCCCTGATGGCGGCCCTGCTGGAGGCTGAAGGGGCCCCCTCTCCCTCGGGGCCCCCGTTCAATGAACCGGCTGCACGGGCGGTAGTTCCGCCCCTGACTGGAAGCACGTCAACAACTGCATCCTCAAACACAACTCTGCCTCTCACCACAAGTCGTGGTGGCTCTTCAGGTCGCATGGGTGCTAAGCCTTGCATAGCCTGGGCATTTTTTCAGATCGATAAAGATGACCCAACTCGTGTTATCTGTAACATTTGTCAGCAAAAGCTAAGTAGAGGCCAAAAAATACATAGTTTGAGTACTTCATGCATGAACCGGCACATGGACATGAAGCATAAGTTGCAGTGGGAAGCTCAGTGTGCTACAATGCGGTCTAGCCGGCCGGGCCAACCACCGTCTGCCATATCTTGTGCATCCGCGGCCTCTTCATCCTCTGTGACTGGGGGGACAGCAGTCACACCTGTTTTGGGGCGCAGACCTGCCACCTCTTTACCCGCAACAGCCAGCGTGATTGGCAGGTCATCATTTTCTTTGGAGGTGGTAACACCAGCTGGTCTTGAGCGCTGTCCGACATCGATAGCACCACCTTTGGATCAAGGCAACCTAACATGTCCGCCTGCATCTTCCTCACAGACCGGCAGTTTGCCGGGGACACCCTTATCAACCCCGTCTAAGCACAATAGCCAGCCCTCGGTCCCTCAGATGTGGACAAGTAAAAGACCATTTCCTCCTAGCCATGAGAAAGCTAAGAGGTTGAATTTCACCATCTGCAAGCTCTTGGCTACAGAAATGCTGCCTTTCCGCCTGGTGGACACAGAGGATTTTCGAGACCTTATGTCCGTCGCAGTGCCCCAGTACCAGATGCCCAGTCGGCACTACTTCTCAAAGAAAGGTGTGCCTGCGCTCCACCAGCATGTCGCACACAACATCACCGCTTCTTTGAGAAACTCTGTGTGTGACAGGGTGCATTTCACCACAGACACTTGGACGAGTAGGCATGGACAGGGGCGTTACATGTCGCTGACTGGGCACTGGGTAACTATGGTGACAGCAGGACAAGGGGCTGCTGTCTAAGTCTTGCCGTCCCCACGAGTTGTGCGTCAATCCTCTTTATGTCATTTTTCCTCCACTGCTTCTGCCTCCTCAACCTCCTCTCGGTCTTCCACCTGCACCCAAAGGCTGTCTGGTCATGCCACAAGCTTTCTAACTGCGCAGAAGGGATCCTGCACACCTCCTTACTATGCTGGCAGTAGGGCTCAACGTCATCAGGCGGTTTTTACATTGAAATGTCTGGGAAATGTGAGTCACACAGCTGAGGAGTTGTGGTCAGCTCTGGAGAACCAATTTCATGAATGGTTGTCTCCACTGGACCTGAAACCAGGGAAGGCCGTGTGCGACAATGCTGCAAACCTGGGTGCGGCCCTTCGCCGGGGCAATGTCACACACGTGCCTTGTATGGCTCACGTGTTGAACCTGGTTGTCCAGCAATTTTTAGCCCACTATCCCAGACTAGATGGCCTTCTGCAGAGGGCACGGTCGCTGTGTGCTCACTTCCGCCGTTCGCATCCCGCAGCTCAGCGACTTACATCTCTACAGAAGTCGTTGGGCCTGCCACTTCACCGGCTAAAATGCGATGTGCCTACCCGGTGGAATTCAACTCTGCACATGTTGCAGCGACTGTGGCAGCACCGACAAGCCCTGGTGCAATACGTTCTGACGTATAGCCTGGGCCAACGAGATTCAGAGGTGGGGCAAATCACGCTGGAGGAGTGGTCTCAGATCAGGGACCTATGCACCCTTCTGCACAGTTTTGAAATGGCGACGAAGATGTTTAGTGCTGACGATGCCATTATCAGCATGACTATTCCGGTGATTTACATGCTGGAGCACATGTTAAACAGAATTCGGAGTCAGGTGGTGGCACAAGAGGAGGTGGAGGAAGTAGAGGAGGAGGAGTTGTATGCGGAAGGGCTAACATCTGCAAGGTCCAGACGGTCGGCAGCACCAAGGCGGCAGGCATGTGAGGGTGGGGGAGATGATTTTACCAGGGCGCATGGTAGCAGCCAAACTAGTGAGGAAGGTGCAGGAGCCCAGGAAGAAGTGGAGGAAGAACTGATGGAAGACTCATCAGATGAGGGAGACCTTGATCACATTTCTGTTGTGCGAGGTTGGGGGGAGAGGACAGAGGAAGGAAGCATGATTGCTACCTCGCCACCAACACAACAGGGACTTGGTGCTCCTGGATGCGCAACACACATGAGTGCCTTCTTGCTGCACTACCTGCAACATGACCCTCGAATTGTGAGAATTAGAAATAATCCTGACTACTGGGTTGCCACACTGTTAGATCCCCGGTACAAAAGTAAATTTGCAGAAATTATTCCTGCCATAGAAAGGGATGCACGCATGCAGGAGTATCAGCAGAGACTGTTGCAGAATCTTACATGTGCTTTTCCACAAAATACCAGTGGTGCACGTAGTGAATCTCACAGTTCCAACTTGCCAACCGTGGGACCGTCAAGTGTTCAGCACTCAAACCGTAACAGAACCACAGTATCTGCTGGTAACATCAATTTTGCGGAATCATTTCACCACTTTTTTAGCCCATCCTTTGCAAGGCCACAGGAGACAAGAAGTCTGACACATAGTCAACGCCTAGAGACGATGGTACAGGAGTATCTCCAAGTAAACATTGAAGCCACGACTGTGTCACTGGACCCTTGCTCTTTTTGGGCTTCCAATCTGGATAAATGGCCGGAGCTAGCCACTTACGCCTTGGAGATCTTGTCATGCCCCGCAGCCAGCGTTCTGTCTGAACGTGTGTTCAGCACTGCTGGTGGTGTGCTGACAGATAAGCGCACGCGGCTCTCCACTGATAATGTAGACAGACTCACGTTCATAAAGATGAACAAATCATGGATCCGAAACGACTTTTCTACCCCTGTGTCATCCTGGGGAGAGTAAAAGCTTGATGATTGGTTAAAATCACCCTACCAACCGTTTTAAGCTTTCAAATTACTAATCATGTTTATCTGTATCTTGACTGGAAAATAATTTGGGCTTTGTAGCAGTGTGCAGCACTGATCCTATTAGGCCATCTATAATAAGCTTCACCAGATTTAAAATTAAAAATAATTTTTAGCTGCATCTAGCCCGGAAAATAATTTTGGGGCTCCGAGATGCGCAAGACACATAAGTGCCTTCTTGCTGCACTACCTGCAGCATGACCCTCATATTGTCAGAATTCGAAGTAATCATGACTACTGGGTTGCCACACTCTTAGATCCCCCAAACTTTTCGATCAACGTTTTCATTTTAATAAAGACCAAAAAAATGGTCATTTTTGAAATTATAAGCATTAGCAGGTTGTTAGAAACTGAAATCAAACAGTTTTCAACTCAAAACTTTATTCTAGGTGATGTTACATTTTCACATAGGACCCCTTGTTCGAAAGGAGCTTCTGAACTCTCTCGTCCATTGAATTTGTCAGGTTTTGGATGGTTTCTGCTTCAATTGTTTTGCATGAGGACAGAATACCCTCCCAGAGCTGTTGCTTAGATGTGAACTGCCTCCCGCCATCATAGACACTCCTTTTAATGATGCTCCAAAGGTTCTGAATGGGGTACAGGTCAGGGGAGCATGGGGGTCACACCATAAGTTTGTCCCCTTTTATGCCCATATCAGCCAGAGATGCAGATGTTTTATGTGCAGCATGAGATGGTGCATTATCATGCAGAAAAATGATCTTGCTGTGAAATACACGGTTCTTCTACTTGAACCATGGCAGGAAGTGCTGTTTGAGAAAATCCACATACATTATGGAGTTCATCTTTAGCGCCTTCAGGGATCCTAAAGGGGCCGACAATCTCTCTCCCCATGATTCCAGCCCAAAACATTACTCCACCTCCTCCTTGTTGGCGCTGTAGCCGTGTTTGCGTGGGGTGTCCATCAACCAGCCATCCTCCACTCCATTCATCTGGACCATCGAGCGCTGCACGGCACTCATCCGTGAACAAAACAGTTTTGAAATCAGTCTTCATGTAATGTTTGGCCCACTGGAGCCGTTTCTGCTTGTGTGAAGTGGATAGAGGAGGTCGACAGGATGGCATATGCACAGCTGCAAACCTCTGAAGGACCCTGCATCTTGTTGTTCGGGGGACGTTGGAGGCACAAGCAGCTTCAAAAACTTGTCTGCTGCTATGACAAGGCTTTTTTGCCGCTGCTCTTTCAACCTGACGTAATTGCCTGTAGGAAAGAGTCCTCAATTTGCCCTTATCAGCACGCACACGTGTGTACTGTGAATCAGCTACATACTTCTTGATTGCCAAGACACTTCATCCTGATCATCGCACAATGTTGATTGTAGTCATGCCTTGACCTAAACACTCCACAATTTGTTGCTTCTCAGCAGCCGACACATCCTTTTTCTTTCCCATTTTGGCAGAAAATGTAGGCTGCTTAATAATGTGAGAGAGCCTTCTTAAGTAGTCTTGCCTTTCATTGGACACACCTGCCAAACTAATTAGCACAGGTGTCTGCAATTGCTTACAGTGATATAAAGAGCCCTGACACACATCACCATCAATGAGTTTAACTGACAAACAAACAAATTCTTCCCTTATCACTCCTAAACACTTTTTGCATAATAATTTGGAACGCGGTGTACATGTGCTTTTCCACAAAACACCAGTGGTTCACGTAGTGAATCTTACAGTTCTAACTTGCCAACAGTGGTCTGTATGGAATTGTTCAATAAAGGGCCCAAAATTAAGATAACATAGATGGGAGAGGTCTCTATGAATAGGAATTCCTAAGTATTTGATACCCTGTGAGGGCCAGGCAAAGGGAAAGTTGGACTGGATGGAATCCTATATGGATTTAGGGAGGGAGACATCGAGGGCCTCAGACTTCGCTGCATTGATTTTAAAATTTTACCATGTAACAAAGTGATCTATTTCAGCCATAACAGCAGGGATGGATATATGTGATTGAGTGATATATACTAGGACATCATCAGCAAATAGAGAGCACTTGTACTCGGTGCCTCCCACCTCAATCCACCTAATATTGGGGTTATGGCGAATTGATGAGAGCAGGTGCTCCGTCACTAGGATGTATAAGAGAGGGGACAGAGGACATCCCTGCCTTGTCCCATTGGTGATTGTGAAAGGTGATGAAAATGTTCTGACGCACCCCCTGGGCCTTGGGACACCCGGAGCCGGACCCTTTTTGGTGGATGCTGGTGGTTGTAGTCTTCGTGGCGGCGATCCGGTTCCGTGGCTCAGGGCGGTCAAACCAGTGGCGAAACTATTTATGTGGTTTTGATGTTTAAATGTCCGACTACGCCACCCGTGGATTGCGGTCAGAGTGAACCGCCGCTACAGGGCAGACCGCTAAGGCTGGTGTTGTGGGTGCAGCAGAGCGTAGCATAACTCCCCACGGGAGGAGTATAGCCTCAGGGCAGTGTATGCGGAGGATGGGGGTGATGGTGCAGGGCAGCAGCAGTAACGACACGGAGTCAGTGATGCAGTTCAGGGCCTTTACTCACAGTTCTTATTATCCAGACCACGTCTGCAGGTAACGGCTGCCCACGTCGTACTGTGCTCACCAGGTGAGGGGCTCAGACAACTCCCAGATAACTTTGGAGCGCTTCACAGGACCCCCTTTGTGTGTCCTTTGTCTGGCCTTTCTTACCAACACTTCTGTCCGGCTGCCTCGGGCCTCCTCTTGGTAAACTTGGCGCCAGTTTCCCTGACCCTATGTGGTGCCTTCCTAGCGGGTGGAGCAAGGGGCTGCGCCACATAAAATGTCAGAGCCTCCGGTTTCTAGCTGAGGGTCGTTTCCTGCCTCCACTAGTTCGGGGACCGGTCTCCCCCTTTGGCCTGACCCCTCCACGCAGGTGGATTCGGGCGTGCGGTGGCGACTCGCCCGTCCGCACCCCTGGGATCCCTTCATTCCTCGTTCCTGGAGCCTTCTCCGCTCCTCTTCCTTCCTTCTCCCTCTTGCAGGCCTGGGCCTCTGTTACTAGGCCCGCCTCCGGAGCAGAGCTCATGCAGAGCCCCTGCTCCCTGCCACTTCTGCTCAGACTTCTCTGCACTGAACTAAGATGGTGCCCACCTTTTATACTCCCTTCTCAATGCACCCAGGAACTGCTTCCTCCCTGCTCCTGCACTGCAGGGTTCCCCTTCCTCAGTGTTCCCTCCCCCCACTCCAGCCAGGGACAGGGACTGTCGTGCCCATCTCAGGGGCATATTGGTCGCCCTGCCCCACGGCAATGTGGTGTAATGCATGCAGGTGTCGGGTCCTGATCCACACTCCATCCTTATCTGAGAGTGAGATATCACACCTCTGGGTGAGGTGCAATACGTCTGTAGCAACCGAGCCCTCGGTGCTACAGTTCCATTTATCTTCAGCCTAGGTGACGTATTGTGATACAGGGCCGTGATTTTGGCTATAAAAGGGTCCCCTAGACCCCTACCCCAAGCTTTTTAAGAGAATCATATATGGCGTGCCAGGAGACTCTATGGAATGCTTTCTCAGCATCCAACGAGAGTATCTACTTACAAATTTTTAACTGCATCTAGCCCAGGAAATACTTTGTGCCTAGTAGCAGTGTCTGCTAGTCAGCGGATTATCCCGGCTGTTAAGCAAGCTACACCACCTGTAGTTTGGACACTTAATTTTTTCAAAGGAAATGCTTCGGGACCACGGGATACTCAGTGAAGAGCATCAGGAGGCACCCCAAGGCATAGGGGCTGGGACTGGCAGTAGGATGCCTTGCGGTGGACAGCCGAGCTCGATCCTTATAAAAGCTTTTTAACTGCAGCAGCTTTAGTGGACGCTACTGGAGCTGGAATTACGCGGCTGCTGGCATGAGACTTGCCCTCCAATAGATCCTTGTAAATGGATTTAAAGTGTATTCATTCAAATTAGAGGGACAATTTAAATTAAAAAGCTTAGAGCTGCCTCCACCACAGGGGGGCTCGCTCGACCCACCAGCGGACAGGCACCAGTATTGGGAGAGGGGGGCTGGCCGTCAGGGTTCACCGCGGCTCTGGCACAAACCCGGCGACACGGAGGTGGCACGGGCAGCAGCGGACTGAATGTGTCGGCTTCTCACTTTTTGGATTTTAGAAGGGCATGACATGCCTATATCTGTGTCTCCCCCTCCTTTTACTCCTCCACCTCTTTTCTTTTCGCATGACTATATGTACTTGTCACTTTTCCATGTGTTAGTTGTGTCTTCTGAGCAGTTTGTCAGCTTTTGGACACCTTTGAAGGTGTTTTCTATGTGTTTCTATGTGTTTTTGTTTGCCTGCCATTGGTTTTAACGGTGTTCGAAGGTGTTCGACGAACAGTTCGACGAACAGTTCGGTGAACACACGGGTGTTCGACGAACCGAACCGAACTCGAACACTACGGGGGTGGCTCAACACTAGTGAGGAGCGCAAGCATGCCTGCACTTCTCAGTGTCCGCGGGATGACAGGCTGGATGGCAGCGTTCTGCTGCGGTCCAGCCAGTCATCTCGATGTAGCAGAGCTGGAGCTGTCCTGGGAACCATGGAAAGGTAAGGATGAGGTTGGTTTATTATTTTTCTTTTATTACAGGAGATCGTTGGCTTCAGCTGGAATGGGCGTGATGGTAAGTATGGTTTAATTTAGAACAATAAAGAATTGTGTGTTTATTTCAATTAAAGGACTTTATTCTGGGTGTTTGTGTTTTCTTTTAACTTTGACTATGGGGTTAGTAATGGGGGTGTCTTATAGACGCCTCTCCATTACTAACCTGGGCTTGATGTCAGCTGGCATTATAAGCTGACATCAACCCCAACCCTATTACCCCACTGCCACCGCTACAGGGCAGTGGGAAGAGCGAGGCTAAGTGCCAGAATTGGCGCATCCTATGGATGCGCCATTTCTGGGGCGGCTGACGGCTGGTGTTTCTAGCCTGGGAGGGGGCCAATATTCATGGCACCCTTCCTGGGCTATTAATATCAGCCCCCAACTGTCTGCCTAGCCTTTGCTAGCTATTAAAATAGGGGGGACCCCACGTCATTTTTTTGAGGGGGTCCCCCATTTTAATAGCTAGTAAAGACTAGGTATTCAGCTGGGGGCTGATATTAGTAGCCTAGGAAGCTCCTTGGGTATTACCCCCTTCCGAGGCTTCAAACATCTGCCCCAGCCGTCTGCTTAACCTCCGCTAGAGCCTAAAATTATGGGGGATCCCACGCCAATTTTTATTTTAATAAATCCTTTATTTTAACACTAAATGACAAGTACAGTAACCAACACTGTCACTGTACTTATTATAAATGTGACTGACATGTTTCTATCTATCTAATCTATGTGTGATGCTCTATCTTTCTGTTATAAATTGTCGGGTACAGATGCTGAATTGCCGGCCGGCTTTCTTAAAGAGACAGTGCATGAAAACACTATTATTTTTTTAAATAAATCCTTTACACTAAATGACAAGTACAGAAAGCAACACTGTCACTGCACTTCATATATATGTGACTGACATGTTTCTATCTATCTAATCTATGTGTGATGCTCTATTCTTTCTGTTCTAAATTGTCGGGTACAGATGCTGAATTGCCGGCCGGCTTTTTTAAACAGACGGTGCATGAAAACACTAATATTTTTTTTAATAAATCTTTTACACTAAATGACAAGTGCAGTAACCAACACTGTCACTGTGCTTCTTATATGTGTGACTGACATGTTTCTATCTATCTAATCTATGTGTAATGCTCTATTCCTTCTTGTCTAAATTGTCGGGTACCGGTGTATGCCGCTGCTGAATTTGCCGGCCGGCTTTTTTAAAGAGAGTGTCTTCTGAGTAGTTTGTCAGCTTTTGGACAACTTTGCAGGTGTTTTTTATGTGTTTCTATGTGTTTTTGTTTGCCTGCCATTGGTTTTAACGGTGTTCGACGGTGTTCTAAGGTGTTCGACGAACAGTTCGACGAACAGTTCCTCGAACATCCCGGTGTTCGACGAACCGAACCGAACACGAACACTACGGGGGTGGCTCAACACTAGTGATAAGGGAAGAATTTGTTTGTTTGTCAGTTAAACTCATTGATGGTGATGTGTGTCAGGGCTCATTATATCACTGTAAGCAATTGCAGACACCTGTGCTAATTAGTTTGGCAGGTGTGTCCAATGAAAGGCAAGACTACTTAAGAAGGCTGTCTCACATTATTAAGCAGCCTACATTTTCTGCCAAAATGGGAAAGAAAAAGGATGTGTCGGCTGCTGAGAAGCAACAAATTGTGGAGTATTTAGGTCAAGGCATGACTACAATCAACATTGTGCGATGATCAGGATGAAGTGTCTTGGCAATCAAGAAGTATGTAGCTGATTCACAGTACACACGTGTGCGTGCTGATAAGGGCAAATTGAGGACTCTTTCCTACAGGCAATTACGTCAGGTTGAAAGAGCAGCGGCAAAAAAGCCTTGTCATAGCAGCAGACAAGTTTTTGAAGCTGCTTGTGCCTCCAACGTCCCCCGAACAACAAGATGCAGGGTCCTTCAGAGGTTTGCAGCTGTGCATACGCCATCCTGTCGACCTCCTCTATCCACTTCACACAAGCAGAAACGGCTCCAGTGGGCCAAACATTACATGAAGACTGATTTCAAAACTGTTTTGTTCACGGATGAGTGCCGTGCAGCGCTCGATGGTCCAGATGGATGGAGTGGAGGATGGCTGGTTGATGGACACCCCACGCAAACACGGCTACAGCGCCAACAAGGAGGAGGTGGAGTAATGTTTTGGGCTGGAATCATGGGGAGAGAGATTGTCGGCCCCTTTAGGATCCCTGAAGGCGCTAAAGATGAACTCGATAATGTATGTGGATTTTCTCAAACAGCACTTCCTGCCATTGTTCAAGAAGAAGAACCGTGTATTTTACAGCAAGATCATTTTACTGCATGATAATGCACCATCTCATGCTGCACATAAAACATCTGCATCTCTGGCTGATATGGGCATAAAAGGGGACAAACTTATGGTGTGACCCCCATGCTCCCCTGACCTGTACCCCATTCAGAACCTTTGGAGCATCATTAAAAGGAGTGTCTATGATGGCGGGAGGCAGTTCACATCTAAGCAACAGCTCTGGGAGGGTATTCTGTCCTCATGCAAAACAATTGAAGCAGAAACCATCCAAAACCTGACAAATTCAATGGACGAGAGAGTTCAGAAGCTCCTTTCGAACAAGGGGTCCTATGTGAAAATGTAACATCACCTAGAATAAAGTTTTGAGTTGAAAACTGTTTGATTTCAGTTTCTAACAACTAGTGTTGAGCCACCCCCGTAGTGTTCGAGTTCGGTTCGGTTCGTCGAACACCTGTGTGTTCGCCGAACTGTTCGTCGAACTGTTCGTCGAACACCTTCGAACACCGTTAAAACCAATGGCAGGCAAACAAAACCACATAGAAACACATAGAAAACACCTTCAAAGGTGTCCAAAAGCTGACAAACTGCTCAGAAGACATAACTAACACATGGAAAAGTGACAAGTACATATAGTCATGCGAAAATAAAAGAGGTGGAGGAGTAAAAGGAGGGGGAGACACAGATATAGGCATGTCATGCCCTTCTAAAATCCAAAAAGTGAGAAGCCGACACGGCCAGTCCGCTCCTGCCCGTGCCACCTCCGTGTCGCCGGGTTTGTGCCAGAGCCGCGGTGAACCCTGACGGCCAGCCCCCCTCTCCCAATACTGGTGCCTGTCCGCTGGTGGGTCGAGCGAGCCCCCCTGTGGTGGAGGCAGCTCTAAGCTTTTTAATTTAAATTGTCTCTCTAATTTGAATGAATACACTTTAAATCCATTTACAAGGATCTATTGGAGGGCAAGTCTCATGCCAGCAGCCGCGGTAATTCCAGCTCCAGTAGCGTCCACTAAAGCTGCTGCAGTTAAAAAGCTTTTATAAGGATCGAGCTCGGCTGTCCACCGCAAGGCATCCTACTGCCAGTCCCAGCCCCTATGCCTTGGGGTGCCTCCTGATGCTCTTCACTAAGTATCCCATGGTCCCGAAGCATTTCCTTTGAAAAAATTAAGTGTCTAAACTACAGGTGGTGTAGCTTGCTTAACAGCCGGGATAATCCGCTGACTAGCAGACACTGCTACTAGGCACAAAGTATTTCCTCGGCTAGATGCAGTTAAAAATTTGTAATTAGATACTCTCGTTGGATGCTGAGAAAGCATTCCATAGAGTCTCCTGGCACGCCATATATGATTCTCTTAAAAAGCTTGGGGTAGGGGTCTAGGGCACCCTTTTATAGCCAAAATCACGGCCCTGTATCGCAATACGTCACCTAGGCTGAAGATAAATGGAACTGTAGCACCCTGAGGGCTCGGTTGCTACAGACGTATTGCACCTCACCCAGAGGTGTGATATCTCACTCTCAGGTAAGGATGGAGTGTGGATCAGGACCCGACACCTGCATGCATTACACCACATTGCCGTGGGGCAGGGCGACCAATATGCCCCTGAGATGGGCACGACAGTCCCTGTCCCTGGCTGGAGTGGGGGGAGGGAACACTGAGGAAGGGGAACCCTGTAGTGCAGGAGCAGGGAAGAAGCAGTTCCTGGGTGCATTGAGAAGGGAGTATAAAAGGTGGGCACCATCTTAGTTCAGTGCAGAGAAGTCTGAGCAGAAGTGGCAGGGAGCAGGGGCTCTGCATGAGCTCTGCTCCGGAGGCGGGCCTAGTAACAGAGGCCCAGGCCTGGAAGAGGGAGAAGGAAGGAAGAGGAGCGGAGAAGGCTCCAGGAACGAGGAATGAAGGGATCCCAGGGGTGCGGACGGGCGAGTCGCCACCGCACGCCCGAATCCACCTGCGTGGAGGGGTCAGGCCAAAGGGGGAGACCGGTCCCCGAACTAGTGCAGGCAGGAAACGACCCTCAGCTAGAAACCGGAGGCTCTGACATTTTATGTGGCGCAGCCCCTCGCTACACCCGCTAGGATGGCACCACATAGGGTCAGGGAAACTGGCGCCAAGTTTACCAAGAGGAGGCCCGAGGCAGCCGGACAGAAGTGTTGGTAAGAAAGGCCAGACAAAGGACACACAAAGGGGGTCCTGTGAAGTGCTCCAAAGTTATCTGGGAGTTGTCTGAGCCCCTCACCTGGTGAGCACAGTACGACGTGGGCAGCCGTTACCTGCAGACGTGGTCTGGATAATAAGAACTGTGAGTAAAGGCCCTGGACTGCATCACTGACTCCGTGTCGTTACTGCTGCTGCCCTGCACCATCACCCCCATCCTCCGCATACACTGCCCTGAGGCTATACTCCTCCCGTGGGGAGTTATGCTACGCTCTGCTGCACCCACAACACCAGCCTCAGCGGTTTGCCCTGTAGCGGCGGTTCACTCTGACCGCAATCCACGGGTGGCGTAGTCGGACATTTAAACATCAAAGCCACATAAATAGTTCCGCCACTGGTTTGACCGCCCTGAGCCACGGAACCGGGTCGCCGCCACGAAGACTACAACCACCAGCATCCACCAAAAAGGGTCCGGCTCCGGGTGTCCCAAGGCCCAGGGGGTGCGTCAGAACATTTTCATCACCTTTCACAATCACCAATGGGACAAGGCAGGGATGTCCTCTGTCCCCTCTCTTATACATCCTAGTGACGGAGCACCTGCTCTCATCAATTCGCCATAACCCCAATATTAGGTGGATTGAGGTGGGAGGCACCGAGTACAAGTGCTCTCTATTTGCTGATGATGTCCTAGTATATATCACTCAATCACATATATCCATCCCTGCTGTTATGGCTGAAATAGATCACTTTGTTACATGGTAAAATTTTAAAATCAATGCAGCGAAGTCTGAGGCCCTCGATGTCTCCCTCCCCAAATCCATATAGGATTCCATCCAGTCCAACTTTCCCTTTGCCTGGCCCTCACAGGGTATCAAATACTTAGGAATTCCTATTCATAGAGACCTCTCCCATCTATGTTATCTTAATTTTGGGCCCTTTATTGAACAATTCCATACAGACCACGGTTGGCAAGTTAGAACTGTAAGATTCACTACGTGAACCACTGGTATTTTGTGGAAAAGCACATGTACACTGCGTTCCAAATTATTATGCAAAAAGTGTTTAGGAGTGATAAGGGAAGAATTTGTTTGTTTGTCAGTTAAACTCATTGATGGTGATGTGTGTCAGGGCTCTTTATATCACTGTAAGCAATTGCAGACACCTGTGCTAATTAGTTTGGCAGGTGTGTCCAATGAAAGGCAAGACTACTTAAGAAGGCTCTCTCACATTGGAGTGTTTAGGTCAAGGCATGACTACAATCAACATTGTGCGATGATCAGGATGAAGTGTCTTGGCAATCAAGAAGTATGTAGCTGATTCACAGTACACACGTGTGCGTGCTGATAAGGGCAAATTGAGAACTCTTTCCTACAGGCAATTACGTCAGGTTGAAAGAGCAGCGGCAAAAAAGCCTTGTCATAGCAGCAGACAAGTTTTTGAAGCTGCTTGTGCCTCCAACGTCCCCCGAACAACAAGATGCAGGGTCCTTCAGAGGTTTGCAGCTGTGCATACGCCATCCTGTCGACCTCCTCTATCCACTTCACACAAGCAGAAACGGCTCCAGTGGGCCAAACATTACATGAAGACTGATTTCAAAACTGTTTTGTTCACGGATGAGTGCCGTGCAGCGCTCGATGGTCCAGATGGATGGAGTGGAGGATGGCTGGTTGATGGACACCCCACGCAAACACGGCTACAGCGCCAACAAGGAGGAGGTGGAGTAATGTTTTGGGCTGGAATCATGGGGAGAGAGATTGTCGGCCCCTTTAGGATCCCTGAAGGCGCTAAAGATGAACTCCATAATGTATGTGGATTTTCTCAAACAGCACTTCCTGCCATGGTTCAAGAAGAAGAACCGTGTATTTCACAGCAAGATCATTTTTCTGCATGATAATGCACCATCTCATGCTGCACATAAAACATCTGCATCTCTGGCTGATATGGGCATAAAAGGGGACAAACTTATGGTGTGACCCCCATGAAAATGTAACATCACCTAGAATAAAGTTTTGAGTTGAAAACTGTTTGATTTCAGTTTCTAACAACCTGCTAATGCTTATAATTTCAAAAATGACCATTTTTTTGGTCTTTATTAAAATGAAAAGGTTGATCGAAAAGTTTGGGGGATCTAAGAGTGTGGCAACCCAGTAGTCATGATTACTTCGAATTCTGACAATATGAGGGTCATGCTGCAGGTAGTGCAGCAAGAAGGCACTTATGTGTCTTGCGCATCTCGGAGCCCCAAAATTATTTTCCGGGCTAGATGCAGCTAAAAATTATTTTTAATATTAAATCTGGTGGAGCTTATTATAGATGGCCTAATAGGATCAGTGCTGCACACTGCTACAAAGCCCAAATTATTTTCCAGTCAAGATACAGATAAACATGATTAGTAATTTGAAAGCTTAAAACGGTTGGTAGGATGATTTTAACCAATCATCAAGCTTTTACTCTCCCCAGGATGACACAGGAGTAGAAAAGTCGTTTCGGATCCATGATTTGTTCATCTTTATGAACGTGAGTCTGTCTACATTATCAGTGGAGAGCCGCGTGCGCTTATCTGTCAGCACACCACCAGCAGCGCTGAACACACGTTCAGACAGAACGCTGGCTGCGGGGCATGACAAGATCTCCAAGGCGTAAGTGGCTAGCTCCGGCCATTTATCCAGATTGGAAGTCCAAAAAGAGCAAGGGTCCAGTGACACAGTCGTGGCTTCAATGTTTACTTGGAGATACTCCTGTACCATCGTCTCTAGGCGTTGACTATGTGTCAGACTTCTTGTCTCCTGTGGCCTTGCAAAGGATGGGCTAAAAAAGTGGTGAAATGATTCCGCAAAATTGATGTTACCAGCAGATACTGTGGTTCTGTTACGGTTTGAGTGCTGAACACTTGACGGTCCCACGGTTGGCAAGTTGGAACTGTGAGATTCACTACGTGCACCACTGGTGTTTTGTGGAAAAGCACATGTAAGATTCTGCAACAGTCTCTGCTGATACTCCTGCATGCGTGCATCCCTTTCTATGGCAGAAATAATTTCGGCAAATTTACTTTTGTACCGGGGATCTAACAGTGTGGCAACCCAGTAGTCAGGATTATTTCTAATTCTCACAATTCGAGGGTCATGTTGCAGGTAGTGCAGCAAGAAGGCACTCATGTGTGTTGCGCATCCAGGAGCACCAATGCCCTGTTGTGTTGGTGGCGAGGTAACAATCATGCTTCCTTCCTCTGTCCTCTCCCCCCAACCTCGCACAACAGAAATGTGATCAAGGTCTCCCTCATCTGATGAGTCTTCCATCAGTTCGTCCTCCACTTCTTCCTGGGCTCCTGCACCTTCCTCACTAGTTTGGCTGCTACCATGCGCCCTGGTAAAACCATCTCCCCCACCCTCACATGCCTGCCGCCTTGGTGCTGCCGACCGTCTGGACCTTGCAGATGTTAGCCCTTCCGCATACAACTCCTCCTCTACTTCCTCCACCTCCTCTTGTGCCACCACCTGACTCCGAATTCTGTTTAACATGTGCTCCAGCATGTAAATCACCGGAATAGTCATGCTGATAATGGCATCGTCAGCACTAAACATCTTCGTCGCCATTTCAAAACTGTGCAGAAGGGTGCATAGGTCCCTGATCTGAGACCACTCCTCCAGCGTGATTTGCCCCACCTCTGGATCTCGTTGGCCCAGGCTATACGTCAGAACGTATTGCACCAGGGCTTGTCGGTGCTGCCACAGTCGCTGCAACATGTGCAGAGTTGAATTCCACTGGGTAGGCACATCGCATTTTAGCCGGTGAAGTGGCAGGCCCAACGACTTCTGTAGAGCTGTAAGTCGCTGAGCTGCGGGATGCGAACGGCGAAAGTGAGCACACAGCGACCGTGCCCTCTGCAGAAGGCCATCTAGTCTGGGATAGTGGGCTAAAAATTGCTGGACAACCAGGTTCAACACGTGAGCCATACAAGGCACGTGTGTGACATTGCCCCGGCGAAGGGCCGCACCCAGGTTTGCAGCATTGTCGCACACGGCCTTCCCTGGTTTCAGGTCCAGTGGAGACAGCCATTCATGAAATTGGTTCTCCAGAGCTGACCACAATTCCTCAGCTGTGTGACTCACATTTCCCAGACATTTCAAAGTAAAAACCGCCTGATGACGTTGAGCCCTACTGCCAGCATAGTAAGGAGGTGTGCAGGATCCCTTCTGCGCAGTTAGAAAGCTTGTGGCATGACCAGACAGGCTTTGGGTGCAAGTGGAAGCCCGAGAGGAGGTTGAGGAGGCAGAAGCAGTGGAAGAACTTTGACATAAAGAGGATTGACGCACAACTCGTGGGGACGGCAAGACTTGGACAGCAGCCCCTTGTCCTGCTGTCACCATAGTTACCCAGTGCCCAGTCAGCGACATGTAACGCCCCTGTCCATGCCTACTCGTCCAAGTGTCTGTGGTGAAATGCACCCTGTCACACACAGAGTTTCTCAAAGAAGCGGTGATGTTGTGTGCGACATGCTGGTGGAGCGCAGGCACACCTTTCTTTGAGAAGTAGTGCCGACTGGACATCTGGTACTGGGGCACTGCGACGGACATAAGGTCTCGAAAATCCTCTGTGTCCACCAGGCGGAAAGGCAGCATTTCTGTAGCCAAGAGCTTGCAGATGGTGAAATTCAACCTCTTAGCTTTCTCATGGCTAGGAGGAAATGGTCTTTTACTTGTCCACATCTGAGGGACCGAGGGCTGGCTATTGTGCTTAGACGGGGTTGATAAGGGTGTCCCCGGCAAACTGCCGGTCTGTGAGGAAGATGCAGGCGGACATGTTAGGTTGCCTTGATCCAAAGGTGGTGCTATCGATGTCGGACAGCGCTCAACACCAGCTGGTGTTACCACCTCCAAAGAAAATGATGACCTGCCAATCACGCTGGCTGTTGCGGGTAAAGAGGTGGCAGGTCTGCGCCCCCAAAACAGGTGTGACTGCTGTCCCCCCAGTCACAGAGGATGAAGAGGCCGCGGATGCACAAGATATGGCAGACGGTGGTTGGCCCGGCCGGCTAGGCCGCATTGTAGCACACTGAGCTTCCCACTGCAACTTATGCTTCATGTCCATGTGCCGGTTCATGCATGAAGTACTAAAACTATGTATTTTTTGGCCTCTACTTAGCTTTTGCTGACAAATGTTACAGATAACACGAGTTGGGTCATCTTTATCGATCTGAAAAAATGCCCAGGCTATGCAAGGCTTAGCACCCATGCGACCTGAAGAGCCACCACGACTTGTGGTGAGAGGCAGAGTTGTGTTTGAGGATGCAGTTGTTGACGTGCTTCCAGTACTACGTCTCTGTCCAGGAAGGCACAACCTGACCTCGTCGTCACTAGCATCTTCCTCCACCTCCTCTGCTGACCTCATCTCTTGGCTGACTGTGGGTTGACAGTAAGTGGGATCTCCAACCTCATCATAATCACCCTGTGTGTTATCACACCCGTCGTCCTCAGAGCCAACCTGTTTCTGCCCTGACAAAAAACTAAAGTTGTCGCTCCAATCAGGTATTTGAGTCTTATCATCGTCTTCCTCATTGTCTCCACCAACAGGAGTTACAGTTTGGGAATGAGGGTCTACATTATGGTCAGAACCTTCTGCGTCTGGTCCTGGATCCGACTCATAAAGATTCTGGGCATCAGTGCAGATCATTTCCTCGTCTGGATTCACAGAAGCGCTGGAGTCGACCTCTGATTCCCAGGCTATAGTATGAGTAAACAGCTCTGCAGACTCAACCATATGTTCTACCTCATACTCAGACGGGCAGCTGGAGATTTGGGAGCTGTGAGGAAGCAAGTGCGATTTGGGTGACACCTTTGAGGACTGGAGTATTTGTGATGTTGAAGTTGATGTGGAGGAGAGCCCACTTAAAGGAGCACTTGATATCCGTTGAAGCACCTGCTGTTTTTGTGCCTCATCTGGAATTTGTAGCGATTGGCGTGGCCGTAAGAAAGGGATCTTATCACATTGTCCGCTAAAAGAAGTAGACATTTTAGTTTGGCTGGAAGATGGTCTTTCTTCTGCAGATGTTACTGTTGCTTTAACACCTACCCCACGGACACAACCTTTTTTCCCCTTCCCAACACGCCTATTCCCCTTTCCACCAGCAGCAGGCCTTTTTCCACTCATTTTGGTGGTTAACTAATTCACAACTCTGGAGTTGTTTGCACAAAAAAACAATGGATGGGAACCGAGCAGAGCTGAGTGGCCAAACTGTGGTATTAGGCCAAAACTATTGGCTGGGTTAGATGCAGAAAAAAATTATATTCAATTTGCAACCTGATGGAGGTCAGTATAGATGGACTAATAGAACAAGTCCCACACACAGCTAGAAGCCCAATATTTTTTCAGAGGTAGATGCAGAAAAAAATATATTCAGTTTGCAACCTGATGGAGGTCTGTATAGATGGATTAATAGAACAAGTCCCACACACAGCTAGAAGCCCAATATTTTTTCAGAGGTAGATGCAGAAAAAAATATATTCAGTTTGCAACCTGATGGAGGTCAGTATAGATGGACTAATACAACAAGTCCCACACACAGCTAGAAGCCCAATATTTTTTCAGAGGTAGATGCAGAAAAAAATTATATTCAGTTTGCAACCTGATGGAGGTCTGTATAGATGGATTAATAGAACAAGACCCACACACAGCTAGAAGCCCAATATTTTTTCAGAGGTAGATGCAGAAAAAAATATATTCAGTTTGCAACCTGATGGAGGTCAGTATAGATGGACTAATACAACAAGTCCCACACACAGCTAGAAGCCCAAATATTTTTTCAGAGGTACTGTAGATGCAGATAAAAATTATTTTTAATTTGCAACCTGATGGAGGTCAGTATAGATGGACTAACAGAGAAAGTCCCACACACTGCTAGAAGGCCAAATATTTTTTCAGAGCTAGATGCATACAAAAAATTATTTTGAATTTGCAACTTGATGGAGGTCAGTATAGGTGGACTAATAGAACAAGTCCCACACACTGCTAGAAGGCCAAATATTTTTTCAGAGCTAGATGCAGAAAAAAATTATATTCAGTTTGCAACCTGATGGAGGTCTGTATAGATGGATTAATAGAACAAGACCCACACACAGCTAGAAGCCCAATATTTTTTCAGAGGTAGATGCAGAAAAAAATATATTCAGTTTGCAACCTGATGGAGGTCAGTATAGATGGACTAATACAACAAGTCCCACACACAGCTAGAAGCCCAATATTTTTTCAGAGGTAGATGCAGAAAAAAATATATTCAGTTTGCAACCTGATGGAGGTCTGTATAGATGGATTAATAGAACAAGTCCCACACACAGCTAGAAACCCAATATTTTTTCAGAGGTAGATGCAGAAAAAAATATATTCAGTTTGCAACCTGATGGAGGTCAGTATAGATGGACTAATACAACAAGTCCCACACACAGCTAGAAGCCCAATATTTTTTCAGAGGTAGATGCAGAAAAAAATATATTCAGTTTGCAACCTGATGGAGGTCAGTATAGATGGACTAATACAACAAGTCCCACACACAGCTAGAAGCCCAAATATTTTTTCAGAGGTACTGTAGATGCAGATAAAAATTATTTTTAATTTGCAACCTGATGGAGGTCAGTATAGATGGACTAATAGAGAAAGTCCGACACACTACTAGAAGGCCAAATATTTTTTCAGAGCTAGATGCAGAAAAAAATTATATTCAGTTTGCAACCTGATGGAGGTCAGTATAGATGGATAAATAGAACAAGACCCACACACAGCTAGAAGCCCAATATTTTTTCAGAGGTAGATGCAGAAAAAAATATATTCAGTTTGCAACCTGATGGAGGTCAGTATAGATGGACTAACAGAGAAAGTCCCACACACTACTAGAAGGCCAAATATTTTTTCAGAGCTAGATGCAGAAAAAAATTATATTCAGTTTTCAACCTGATGGAGGTCTGTATAGATGGATTAATAGAACAAGACCCACACACAGCTAGAAGCCCAATATTTTTTCAGAGGTAGATGCAGAAAAAAATATATTCAGTTTGCAACCTGATGGAGGTCAGTATAGATGGACTAATACAACAAGTCCCACACACAGCTAGAAGCCCAATATTTTTTCAGAGGTAGATGCAGAAAAAAATATATTCAGTTTGCAACCTGATGGAGGTCAGTATAGGTGGACTAATAGAACAAGTCCCACACACTGCTAGAAGGCCAAATATTTTTTCAGAGCTAGATGCAGAAAAAAAATTAGATTCAGTTTGCAACCTGATGGAGGTCAGTATAGATGGACTAATAGAATGATGCTATGCCCTTAAGATTTTACTTCACTAGGTGCAGTAAAAAAATTGGTATTCTATACACAGGTGGTATATCTTGCAACACAGATAGGCTACTCCACTGACTAACACACTCTGCAATAGGCCAAAAATTATTAGCTTTGCTAGATTAAGCCAAATGCTGTGAAAAAAACTTGCACAGCACTGGCACAGACCTGCCTGACAAAAACTGATAGGAACTGATGTAACCTAGTCCTGAAAAGGACTCCAATTACAATTAGTCTTTACTCCCACAACCTATCTATTTAAGAGCACAGACCTGCCTGATAAAAGTCGTAGGAAATGCTGTAACCTAGTCCTTAAAAGGACTGCAATCACAACTATTCCCTACTCCCAAGCTATCTGTATATTTGTGCGAAAATTGGCTTGAAATTAACAAGGTATAGCGCACACAGCAACAGCGGTGCCGTCTAACACGCAGCTGCAGCAGTGAGAAAATGGTGGCGACGGGGAAAATGGCTTGGTCTTATAGGGCAAGGACATGTGACATACACTGCCAATGACACATGCCCTTGCTTGTGTGAAAAAAAGCACTTCGCTCCGTGTGTGCGCTGCTGATAGGCTGACAGATTGCACCTCCCCACTGTAAATGCGGGAAAGAGAAAAAAAAATGGAGATCTTCATTGTTCCTGCAGAGATCCATCCCCTGCCCCTCCCCCCACCCCGCTGTACACTCAAACTGAGTATTAACATTAATTTTCATCATTACTGAGAAAAAATCCAGTTATGATTTTGGTGCACGAACAGTTATCGAACATAACCTCGAACAGCCGAATTTTTCTCAAATTGTTCGTGTTCGCCGAACGGCTCGAACACCGCCCAAAACAGCTCGAATTTGAGATTGGCGAACAGTTCGAGTAGAACAACGCTCATCTCTACTAACAACCTGCTAATGCTTATAATTTCAAAAATGACCATTTTTTTGGTCTTTATTAAAATGAAAAGGTTGATCGAAAAGTTTGGGGGATCTAAGAGTGTGGCAACCCAGTAGCCATGATTACTTCGAATTCTGAAAATATGAGGGTCATGCTGCAGGTAGTGCAGCAAGAAGGCACTTATGTGTCTTGCGCATCTCGGAGCCCCAAAATTATTTTCCGGGCTAGATGCAGCTAAAAATTATTATTAATTTTAAATCTGGTGAAGCTTTAGTATAGATGGCCTAATAGGATCAGTGCTGCACACTGCTACAAAGCCCAAATTATTTTCCAGTCAAGATACAGATAAACATGATTAGTAATTTTAAATCTGGTGGAGCTTATTATAGATGGCCTAATAGAATCAGTGCTGCACACTGCTACAAAGCCCAAATTATTTTCCAGCCAAGATACAGATAAACATGATTAGTAATTTGAAAGCTTAAAACGGTTGGTAGGGTGATTTTAACCAATCATCAAGCTTTTACTCTCCCCAGGATGACACAGGGGTAGAAAAGTCGTTTCGGATCCATGATTTTTTCATCTTTATGAACGTGAGTCTGTCTACATTATCAGTGGAGAGCCGCGTGCGCTTATCTGTCAGCACACCACCAGCAGCGCTGAACACACGTTCAGACAGAACGCTGGCTGCGGGGCATGACAAGATCTCCAAGGCGTAAGTGGCTAGCTCCGGCCATTTATCCAGATTGGAAGCATAAAAAAAAAAAGGGTCCAGTGACACAGTCATGGCTTCAATGTTTACTTGGAGATACTCCTGTACCATCGTCTTTAGGCGTTGACTATGTGTCAGACTTCTTGTCTCCTGTGGCCTTGCAAAGGATGGGCTAAAAAAGTGGTGAAATGATTCCGCAAAATTGATGTTACCAGCAGATACTGTGGTTCTGTTACGGCTTGAGTGCTGAACACTTGACGGTCCCACGGTTGGCAAGTTGGAACTGTGAGATTCACTACGTGCACCACTGGTATTTTGTGGAAAAGCACATGTAAGATTCTGCAACAGTCTCTGCTGATACTCCTGCATGCGTGCATCCCTTTCTATGGCAGGAATAATTTCTGCAAATTTACTTTTGTACCGGGGATCTAACAGTGTGGCAACCCAGTAGTCAGGATTATTTCTAATTCTCACAATTCGAGGGTCATGTTGCAGGTAGTGCAGCAAGAAGGCACTCATGTGTGTTGCGCATCCAGGAGCACCAAGTCCCTGTTGTGTTGGTGGCGAGGTAACAATCATGCTTCCTTCCTCTGTCCTCTCCCCCCAACCTCGCACAACAGAAATGTGATCAAGGTCTCCCTCATCTGATGAGTCTTCCATCAGTTCGTCCTCCACTTCTTCCTGGGCTCCTGCACCTTCCTCACTAGTTTGGCTGCTACCATGCGACCTGGTAAAACCATCTCCCCCACCCTCACATGCCTGCCGCCTTGGTGCTGCCGACCGTCTGGACCTTGCAGATGTTAGCCCTTCCGCATACAACTCCTCCTCCTCTACTTTCTCCACCTCCTCTTGTGCCACCACCTGACTCCGAATTCTGTTTAACATGTGCTCCAGCATGTAAATCACCGGAATAGTCATGCTGATAATGGCATCGTCAGCACTAAACATCTTCGTCGCCATTTCAAAACTGTGCAGAAGGGTGCATAGGTCCCTGATCTGAGACCACTCCTCCAGCGTGATTTGCCCCACCTCTGAATCTCGTTGGCCCAGGCTATACGTCAGAACTTATTGCACCAGGGCTTGTCGGTGCTGCCACAGTCGCTGCAACATGTGCGGAGTTGAATTCCACCGGGTAGGCACATCGCATTTTAGCCGGTGAAGTGGCAGGCCCAACGACTTCTGTAGAGATGTAAGTCGCTGAGCCGCGGGATGCGAACGGCGGAAGTGAGCACACAGCGACCGTGCCCTCTGCAGAAGGCCATCTAGTCTGGGATAGTGGGCTAAAAATTGCTGGACAACCAGGTTCAACACGTGAGCCATACAAGGCACGTGTGTGACATTGCCCCGGCGAAGGGCCGCACCCAGGTTTGCAGCATTGTCGCACACGGCCTTCCCTGGTTTCAGGTCCAGTGGAGACAACCATTCATGAAATTGGTTCTCCAGAGCTGACCACAACTCCTCAGCTGTGTGACTCACATTTCCCAGACATTTCAATGTAAAAACCGCCTGATGACGTTGAGCCCTACTGCCAGCATAGTAAGGAGGTGTGCAGAATCCCTTCTGCGCAGTTAGAAAGCTTGTGGCATGACCAGACAGGCTTTGGGTGCAGGTGGAAGACCGAGAGGAGGTTGAGGAGGCAGAAGCAGTGGAGGAACTTTGACATAAAGAGGATTGACGCACAACTCGTGGGGACGGCAAGACTTGGACAGCAGCCCCTTGTCCTGCTGTCACCATAGTTACCCAGTGCCCAGTCAGCGACATGTAACGCCCCTGTCCATGCCTACTCGTCCAAGTGTCTGTGGTGAAATGCACCCTGTCACACACAGAGTTTCTCAAAGAAGCGGTGATGTTGTGTGCGACATGCTGGTGGAGCGCAGGCACACCTTTCTTTGAGAAGTAGTGCCGACTGGACATCTGGTACTGGGGCACTGCGACGGACATAAGGTCTCGAAAATCCTCTGTGTCCACCAGGCGGAAAGGCAGCATTTCTGTAGCCAAGAGCTTGCAGATGGTGAAATTCAACCTCTTAGCTTTCTCATGGCTAGGAGGAAATGGTCTTTTACTTGTCCACATCTGAGGGACCGAGGGCTGGCTATTGTGCTTAGACGGGGTTGATAAGGGTGTCCCCGGCAAACTGCCGGTCTGTGAGGAAGATGCAGGCGGACATGTTAGGTTGCCTTGATCCAAAGGTGGTGCTATCGATGTCGGACAGCGCTCAACACCAGCTGGTATTACCACCTCCAAAGAAAATGATGACCTGACAATCACGCTGGCTGTTGCGGGTAAAGAGGTGGCAGGTCTGCGCCCCAAAACAGGTGTGACTGCTGTCCCCCCAGTCACAGAGGATGAAGAGGCCGCGGATGCACAAGATATGGCAGACGGTGGTTGGCCCGGCCGGCTAGACCGCATTGTAGCACACTGAGCTTCCCACTGCAACTTATGCTTCATGTCCATGTGCCGGTTCATGCATGAAGTACTCAAACTATGTATTTTTTGGCCTCTACTTAGCTTTTGCTGACAAATGTTACAGATAACACGAGTTGGGTCATCTTTATCGATCTGAAAAAATGCCCAGGCTATGCAAGGCTTAGCACCCATGTGACCTGAAGAGCCACCACGACTTGTGGTGAGAGGCAGAGTTGTGTTTGAGGATGCAGTTGTTGACGTGCTTCCAGTACTACGTCTCTGTCCAGGAAGGCGCAACCTGACCTCGTCGTCACTAGCATCTTCCTCCACCTCCTCTGCTGACCTCATCTCTTGGCTGACTGTGGGTTGACAGTAAGTGGGATCTCCAACCTCATCATCATCACCCTGTGCGTTATCACACCCGTCGTCCTCAGAGCCAACCTGTTCCTGCCCTGACAAAAAACTAAAGTTGTCGCTCCAATCAGGTATTTGAGTCTTATCATCGTCTTCCTCATTGTCTCCACCAACAGGAGTTACAGTTTGGGAATGAGGGTCTACATTATGGTCAGAACCTTCTGCGTCTGGTCCTGGATCCGACTCATAAAGATTCTGGGCATCAGTGCAGATCATTTCCTCGTCTGGATTCACAGAAGCGCTGGAGTCGACCTCTGATTCCCAGGCTATAGTATGAGTAAACAGCTCTGCAGACTCAACCATCTGTTCTACCTCATACTCAGACGGGCAGCTGGAGATTTGGGAGCTGTGAGGAAGCAAGTGCGATTGGGGTGACACCTTTGAGGACTGGAGTATTTGTGATGTTGAAGTTGATGTGGAGGAGAGCCCACTTAAAGGAGCACTTGATATCCGTTGAAGCACCTGTTGTTTTTGTGCCTCATCTGGAATTTGTAGCGATTGGCGTGGCCATAAGAAAGGGATCTTATCACATTGTCCGCTAAAAGAAGTAGATATTTTAGTTTGGCTGGAAGATGGTCTTTCTTCTGCAGATGTTACTGTTGCTTTAACACCTACCTGTTATGCACACGCCCGGACTGACTGGCGTGTGCGTGTTTATGTAGTGATTCCACTGTGCCATGAACCGGAGAGTGCCTGGAGGGGCGTAACTAAGTATCTGCCCGATCCGACCAAGGTCGCACGACGGCATACGACGCCAGTGCACCAGGGAGGAACCGAGCAGAGGAACCAGGGTCTACTCCAGGTCAGACTCCGGACACGGCTGTTGACCCACACCGGGGAATACAGGAACAGGCAGACTAGAGCACAAGCTGGGTAGGGTCCAGTACAGACTGGGAGACAAATTCGAAACCGCAGACGCGGTAGACAGAGCTGAGCAAAGCGAAAACCGCAGACGCGGTGGACAGAGCTGAGCAAAGCGAAAACCGCAGACGCGGTGGACAGAGCTGAGCAAAGCGAAAACCGCAGATGCGGTGGACAGAGCTGAGCAAAGCGAAAACCGCAGACGCGGTGGACAGAGCTGAGCAAAGCGAAAACCGCAGACGCTGTGGACAGAGCTGAGCAAAGCGAAAACCGCAGACGCGGTGGACAGAGCTGAGCAAAGCGAAAACCGCAGACGCGGTGGACAGAGCTGAGCAAAGCGAAAACCGCAGACGCGGTGGACAGAGCTGAGCAAAGCGAAAACCGCAGACGCGGTGGACAGAGCTGAGCAAAGCGAAAACCGCAGACGCGGTGGACAGAGCTGAGCAAAGCGAAAACCGCAGACGCGGTGGACAGAGCTGAGCAAAGCGAAAACCGCAGACGCGGTGGACAGAGCTGAGCAAAGCGAAAACCGCAGACGCGGTGGACAGAGCTGAGCAAAGCGAAAACCGCAGACGCGGCGGACAGAGCTGAGCAAAGAGAAAACCGCAGACGCGGCGGACAGAGCTGAGCAAAGCGAAAACCGCAAACGCGGCGGACAGAGCTGAGCAAAGCGAAAACCGCAGACTCGGCGGACAGAGCTGAGCAAGGCGAAAACCGCAGACGCGGCGGACAGAGCTGAGCAAAGCGAAAACCGCAGACGCGGCGGACAGAGCTGAGCAAAGCGAAAACCGCAGACGCGGTGGACAGAGCAGAGCAAAGCGAAAACCGCAGACGCGGAAGGAACAGGGCTCTGTTCACACGGAACAGACTAGAATGGAAAGGCAGAACCAGATACCCACAGGGTACTTGCAGAGAAGTAGCGAGTGGACCACAAACTCACAAACGGAAGTACAGTGACAACGAGCAGGAGTAGGTACGAGTTCAGACTCTGCAGAAAAAGGAAAGGAACGGACATAGAGAAAAAACAGGTAAAAGATAGGAGAGAGTTCAGACTGGAACTGAGTGTACGGAGGAGACCGACACTGCAGCGGGATACAGGAGCGAGTCTGGGAATACGGCCCCCAGAGAGGCGGGACGAACAGGCAAGGAGCGTGTTCAGACTGGCCTGGAAATACAGCCTCCAGGAAGGCAGAACGAACAGGCAAGGAACGAGTACAGACTGCAGGTTAAGGTACACAGATAGGACACAGTACAGACATGGGAACAGATACTGCAAGACAGGTAACATAGACAGGACCTGGCATGTCAGAGACAAAAGCCAACTGACAGGGCAAGATGCTCAGGCATGGGTTAATGGGGCAGCTGGTTTAAATACCAGGTGACAGACAGCAATAGGCTGAGGACGCACAAAGGGTGTGCCTGCAGCAGGTACAAAAAGCAGGCAGTGATCGGGAGCCGCCCATAAGCAGCAGACACAGAAGCAAACAGACAGCATGGAGGGAAGCCAGAGAGACACCCTGGACTGGAGATCAAGTGCGCGCTCTTGCACAGTGGGAGATGGACCACTATGCAAGGATGCCGCCAGGTATGTTACAGTACCCCCCCTTTACGCCCCCTCTTCTTCAGGCCTGCCAGAATGTTCCGCAGGGAATTCGAGGGCCAATCCTTTACTTCAAGGAGATCACTTCCACTGTCCACTGGAGAAACTGGTCTCATCTGGGTAGCTAGGATGCTACCTCCTATCCAGCCATCCTCAGCAACAGACAAAACAGGTGGAGTACCAGGAACAGCACACAGGGAAGTCTCTCTCCACTTATTATCAGGTAGCACCCCAGAGGGTTCAGGAGACAACTGGAAGTCCTCCGCCGGGTTGAAGGAGTGCAGAGACTCGGGGGTAACCTCTGCTTCAGAGTACACTAGGTCGGACTCACTGGACGAAGCAAGCGAGGTATCAGATCCAGGATATAGGAAAGTCTCTGTCCATTCACCACCAGGTGGCACCCCGAAGGGTTCTAGAGACAACTGGAGGTCCTCCGCCTGGTCGGAGGGATGTAGAGACTCGGGAGTAACCTCTGCTTCGGAGTACACTAGGTGGGACTCACTGGACGAAGCGAGCAAGGTATCAGGTACAGAGTATAGGAGAGTCTCTGTCCTTTCGCTACTAGGTAGCACCCCGAAGGGCTCAGGAGACAACTGGAGGTCCTCCGCCAGGTCGGAGGGGTGAAGAGACTCATGGGTAACCTCTGCTTCAGAGTACACTAGGTTGGACTCACTGGATGAAGCAGCCGAGATATCAGGTACCGAGTATAGGAAAGTCTCTGTCCATTCGCTACCAGGTAGCACCCGGAAGGGTTCAGGAGACAACTGGAGATCCTCCGCCTGATGGGAGGGGTGTAGAGACTCAGGGGTAACCTCTGCTTCAGAGTACACTAGGTCGGACTCACTGGACGAAGCAAGCAAGGTATCAGATCCAGGATATAGGAAAGTCTCTATCCATTCACCACCAGGTGGCACCCCGAAGGGTTCTGGAGACAACTGGAGGTCCTCCGCCTGGTCGGAGGGGTGTAGAGACTCGGGAGTAACCTCTGCTTCGGAGTACACTAGGTTGGACTCACTGGACGAAGCGAGCGAGGTATCAGGTACAGAGTATAGGAGAGTCTCTGTCCTTTCGCTACCAGGTAGCACCCCGAAGGGTTCTGGAGACAACTGGAGGTCCTCCGCCTGGTCGGAGGGGTGTAGAGACTCGGAGGTAACTACCACTTTGGGGTACCCATTGTCAGGCTCACAGGACGAAGCGGACAAAGTATCGAGTACCGGGTGTAGAGAAGTCTCTCTCCATTTGTCATCGAGTGGTATCCCGGAGGATTCAGGAGGCAACAGGGGGTCCTCCGCCAGGTAGTAGAGGTGCACAGACTCTGAGGTAACCACAGCTTTGGAGCATCCTTGGACATGCACACCGGTTAAAGTGGGTGAAGCATCTGATGCCGGGTGCAGGAAGTTCTCCTGTGTGGAGTCTGGATGGGCAGAAGTCTCTTCGGGCAGGAGAACTGGTGCACTACCCACGCACATTACCCGTTGGGGCTTCTCCGGGATACAGGGAGATGAAGCTTCAGTAGGAACTTCAAGGTTGGGGTCAGGAGGTCTCAGGGAGGACAGACCCTGGCGCGACGGCTTGCCTCTACGTCTAGACTGCCTCTTGAGGTTGGGAGAAGTATTCCGGAAAGCGTAGTCACCCTGTGAGGATTCTGGGTGGGCAGTAGTCTCATTGGGCTGGAGGACTATTGCGCTACCCACACACATTACCCGTCGGGGCTGCTCTGGGATATTGGGAAGTGAAGCTTCAGCAAGGGCTTCAGGGTTAGGGTCCTCGAAGACCATACGAAAGGCCACCAGGAAGGCCTGCAGGTCAAGGACGACAGGATCCCATGCTTCCCATAGGGGGGTGACCCATTTCAAGGCATCACCCGCTAGGTAGTCAATCATAAAGGCCACTTTAGCCCAATCGGAAGGAAAATAGAGAGGGTAGGCCTTAAAGTGTAGCATGCATTGCTCCACAAATGCACGACACTGTCTTGGATCCCCATAGTAACGTGGCGGATCCGCAGGAACGAGAGCTGATAGATCCATCTGGACGGGTGCGTAATTGCCTGGAACTCAGCTAAGGAAAAAAAAAATGTATTTATTTATTTTAATGCATGTATTCGCTGGAAAACTTCTCAGGGAGCGAAGGCCGTGGGGCTCAACGGGAACCATGGCCTGAGCATGCTGTTATGCACACGCCCGGACTGACTGGCGTGTGCGTGTTTATGTAGTGATTCCACTGTGCCATGAACCGGAGAGTGCCTGGAGGGGCGTAACTAAGTATCTGCCCGATCCGACCAAGGTCGCACGACGGCATACGATGCCAGTGCACCAGGGAGGAACCGAGCAGAGGAACCAGGGTCTACTCCAGGTCAGACTCCGGACACGGCTGTTGACCCACACCGGGGAATACAGGAACAGGCAGACTAGAGCACAAGCTGGGTAGGGTCCAGTACAGACTGGGAGACAAATTCGAAACCACAGACGCGGTAGACAGAGCTGAGCAAAGCGAAAACCGCAGACGCGGTGGACAGAGCTGAGCAAAGCGAAAACCGCAGACGCGGTGGACAGAGCTGAGCAAAGCGAAAACCGCAGACGCGGTGGACAGAGCTGAGCAAAGCGAAAACCGCAGACGCGGTGGACAGAGCTGAGCAAAGCGAAAACCGCAGACGCGGTGGACAGAGCTGAGCAAAGCGAAAACCGCAGACGCGGTGGACAGAGCTGAGCAAAGCGAAAACCGCAGACGCGGTGGACAGAGCTGAGCAAAGCGAAAACCGCAGACGCGGTGGACAGAGCTGAGCAAAGCGAAAACCGCAGACGCGGTGGACAGAGCTGAGCAAAGCGAAAACCGCAGACGCGGTGGACAGAGCTGAGCAAAGCGAAAACCGCAGACGCGGTGGACAGAGCTGAGCAAAGCGAAAACCGCAGACGCGGTGGACAGAGCTGAGCAAAGCGAAAACCGCAGACGCGGCGGACAGAGCTGAGCAAAGCGAAAACTGCAGACGCGGCGGACAGAGCTGAGCAAAGCGAAAACCGCAAACGCGGCGGACAGAGCTGAGCAAAGCGAAAACCGCAAACGCGGCGGACAGAGCTGAGCAAAGCGAAAACCGCAGACGCGGCGGACAGAGCTGAGCAAGGCGAAAACCGCAGACGCGGCGGACAGAGCTGAGCAAAGCGAAAACCGCAGACGCGGCGGACAGAGCTGAGCAAAGCGAAAACCGCAGACGCGGTGGACAGAGCTGAGCAAAGCGAAAACCGCAGACGCGGTGGACAGAGCTGAGCAAAGCGAAAACCGCAGACGCGGTGGACAGAGCTGAGCAAAGCGAAAACCGCAGACGCGGTGGACAGAGCTGAGCAAAGCGAAAACCGCAGACGCGGTGGACAGAGCTGAGCAAAGCGAAAACCGCAGACGCGGTGGACAGAGCTGAGCAAAGCGAAAACCGAAGACGCGGCGGACAGAGCTGAGCAAAGCGAAAACTGCAGACGCGGCGGACAGAGCTGAGCAAAGCGAAAACCGCAAACGCGGCGGACAGAGCTGAGCAAAGCGAAAACCGCAAACGCGGCGGACAGAGCTGAGCAAAGCGAAAACTGCAGACGCGGCGGACAGAGCTGAGCAAGGCGAAAACCGCAGACGCGGCGGACAGAGCTGAGCAAAGCGAAAACCGCAGACGCGGCGGACAGAGCTGAGCAAAGCGAAAACCGCAGACGCGGTGGACAGAGCTGAGCAAAGCGAAAACCGCAGACGCGGTGGACAGAGCTGAGCAAAGCGAAAACCGCAGACGCGGTGGACAGAGCTGAGCAAAGCGAAAACCGCAGACGCGGTGGACAGAGCTGAGCAAAGCGAAAACCGCAGACGCGGTGGACAGAGCTGAGCAAAGCGAAAACCGCAGACGCGGCGGACAGAGCTGAGCAAAGCGAAAACTGCAGACGCGGCGGACAGAGCTGAGCAAAGCGAAAACCGCAAACGCGGCGGACAGAGCTGAGCAAAGCGAAAACCGCAAACGCGGCGGACAGAGCTGAGCAAAGCGAAAACCGCAGACGCGGCGGACAGAGCTGAGCAAGGCGAAAACCGCAGACGCGGCGGACAGAGCTGAGCAAAGCGAAAACCGCAGACGCGGCGGACAGAGCTGAGCAAAGCGAAAACCGCAGACGCGGTGGACAGAGCAGAGCAAAGCGAAAACCGCAGACGCGGAAGGAACAGGGCTCTGTTCACACGGAACAGACTAGAAGGGAAAGGCAGAACCAGATACCCACAGGGTACTTGCAGAGAAGTAGCGAGTGGACCACAAACTCACAAACGGAAGTACAGTGACAACGAGCAGGAGTAGGTACGAGTTCAGACTCTGCAGAAAAAGGAAAGGAACAGACATAGAGAAAAAACAGGTAAAAGATAGGAGAGAGTTCAGACTGGAACTGAGTGTACGGAGGAGACCGACACTGCAGCGGGATACAGGAGCGGGTCTGGGAATACGGCCCCCAGAGAGGCGGGACGAACAGGCAAGGAGCGTGTTCAGACTGGCCTGGAAATACAGCCTCCAGGAAGGCAGAACGAACAGGCAAGGAACGAGTACAGACTGCAGGTTAAGGTACACAGATAGGACACAGTACAGACATGGGAACAGATACTGCAAGACAGGTAACATAGACAGGACCTGGCATGTCAGAGACAAAAGCCAACTGACAGGGCAAGATGCTCAGGCATGGGTTAATGGGGCAGCTGGTTTAAATACCAGGTGACAGACAGCAATAGGCTGAGGACGCACAAAGGGTGTGCCTGCAGCAGGTACAAAAAGCAGGAAGTGATCGGGCGCCGCCCATAAGCAGCAGACACAGAAGCAAACAGACAGCAAGGAGGGAAGCCAGAGAGACACCCTGGACTGGAGATCAAGTGCGCGCTCTTGCACAGTGGGAGATGGACCACTATGCAAGGATGCCGCCAGGTATGTTACACTACCCCACGGACACAACCTTTTTTCCCCTTCCCAACACGCCTATTCCCCTTTCCACCAGCAGCAGGCCTTTTTCCACTCATTTTAGTGGTTAACTAATTCACAACTCTGGAGTTGTTTGCACAAAAAAACAATGGATGGGAACCGAGCAGAGCTGAGTGGCCAAACTGTGGTATTAGGCCAAAACTATTGGCTGGGTTAGATGCAGAAAAAAATTATATTAAATTTGCAACCTGATGGAGGTCTGTATAGATGGATTAATAGAACAAGTCCCACACACAGCTAGAAGCCCAATATTTTTTCAGAGGTAGATGCAGAAAAAAATATATTCAGTTTGCAACCTGATGGAGGTCTGTATAGATGGATTAATAGAACAAGTCCCACACACAGCTAGAAGCCCAATATTTTTTAAGAGGTAGATGCAGAAAAAAATATATTCAGTTTGCAACCTGATGGAGGTCTGTATAGATGGATTAATAGAACAAGTCCCACACACAGCTAGAAGCCCAATATTTTTTCAGAGGTAGATGCAGAAAAAAATATATTCAGTTTGCAACCTGATGGAGGTCTGTATAGATGGATTAATAGAACAAGTCCCACACACAGCTAGAAGCCCAATATTTTTTCAGAGGTAGATGCAGAAAAAAATATATTCAGTTTGCAACCTGATGGAGGTCTGTATAGATGGATTAATAGAACAAGTCCCACACACAGCTAGAAGCCCAATATTTTTTCAGAGGTAGATGCAGAAAAAAATATATTCAGTTTGCAACCTGATGGAGGTCACTATAGATGGACTAATACAACAAGTCCCACACACAGCTAGAAGCCCAATATTTTTTCAGAGGTAGATGCAGAAAAAAATATATTCAGTTTGCAACCTGATGGAGGTCTGTATAGATGGATTAATAGAAAAAGTCCCACACACAGCTAGAAGCCCAATATTTTTTCAGAGGTAGATGCAGAAAAAAATATATTCAGTTTGCAACCTGATGGAGGTCTGTATAGATGGATTAATAGAACAAGTCACACACACAGCTAGAAGCGCAATATTTTTTCAGAGGTAGATGCAGAAAAAAATATATTCAGTTTGCAACCTGATGGAGGTCTGTATAGATGGATTAATAGAACAAGTCCCACACACAGCTAGAAGCCCAATATTTTTTCAGAGGTAGATGCAGAAAAAAATATATTCAGTTTGCAACCTGATGGAGGTCTGTATAGATGGATTAATAGAACAAGTCCCACACACAGCTAGAAGCCCAATATTTTTTCAGAGGTAGATGCAGAAAAAAATATATTCAGTTTGCAACCTGATGGAGGTCACTATAGATGGACTAATACAACAAGTCCCACACACAGCTAGAAGCCCAATATTTTTTCAGAGGTAGATGCAGAAAAAAATATATTCAGTTTGCAACCTGATGGAGGTCTGTATAGATGGATTAATAGAAAAAGTCCCACACACAGCTAGAAGCCCAATATTTTTTCAGAGGTAGATGCAGAAAAAAATATATTCAGTTTGCAACCTGATGGAGGTCTGTATAGATGGATTAATAGAACAAGTCACACACACAGCTAGAAGCGCAATATTTTTTCAGAGGTAGATGCAGAAAAAAATATATTCAGTTTGCAACCTGATGGAGGTCTGTATAGATGGATTAATAGAACAAGTCCCACACACAGCTAGAAGCCCAATATTTTTTCAGAGGTAGATGCAGAAAAAAATATATTCAGTTTGCAACCTGATGGAGGTCTGTATAGATGGATTAATAGAACAAGTCCCACACACAGCTAGAAGCCCAATATTTTTTCAGAGGTAGATGCAGAAAAAAATATATTCAGTTTGCAACCTGATGGAGGTCTGTATAGATGGATTAATAGAACAAGTCCCACACACAGCTAGAAGCCCAAATATTTTTTCAGAGGTAGATGCAGAAAAAAATATATTCAGTTTGCAACCTGATGGAGGTCAGTATAGATGGACTAATAGAATGATGCTATGCCCAAAAGATTCTACTTCACTAGGTGCAGTAAAAAAATTGGTATTCTATACACAGGTGGTATATCTTGCAACACAGATAGGCTACTCCACTGACTAACACACTCTGCAATAGGCCAAAAAGGATTAGCTTTGCTAGATTCAGCCAAATACTGTGAAAAAAACTTGCACAGCACTGGCACAGACCTGCCTGGCAAAAACTGATAGGAACTGATGTAACCTAGTCCTGAAAAGGACTCCAATTACAATTAGTCTTTACTCCCACAATCTATCTATTTAAGAGCACAGACCTGCCTGATAAAAGTCGTAGGAAATGCTGTAACCTAGTCCTTAAAAGGACTGCAATCACAACTATTCCCTACTCCCAAGCTATCTGTAGATTTGGCTTGAAATTAACAAGGTATAGCGCACACAGCAACAGCGGTGCCGTCTAACACGCAGCTGCAGCAGTGAGAAAATGGTGGCGACGGGGAAAATGGCTTGGTCTTATAGGGCAAGGACATGTGACATACACTGCCAATGACACATGCCCTTGCTTGTGTGAAAAAAAGCACTTCGCTCCGTGTGTGCGCTGCTGATAGGCTGACAGATTGCACCTCCCCACTGCAAATGCGGGAAAGAGAAAAAAAAATGGAGATCTTCATTGTTCCTGCAGAGATCCATCCCCTGCCCCTCCCCCCACCCCGCTGTACACTCAAACTGCGTATTAACATTACTTTTCATCATTACTGAGAAAAAATCCAGTTATGATTTTGGTGCACGAACAGTTATCGAACATAACCTCGAACAGCTGAATTTTTCTCAAATTGTTCGTGTTCGCCGAACGGCTCGAACACCGCCCAAAACAGCTCGAATTTGAGATTGGCGAACAGTTCGAGTAGAACAACGCTCATCTCTAATTGGCAGTCCCACAATACAACGTGCTCAGCCGCATTTATTTCAGCAGGCAAGCTGTCCCTGCCCTGCAACATCATGTGGAGGGAAAAATTAAACATGCGCTAAAAAACACCGTCAGTAGCAAGGTCCACCTGACCACCGATGCGTGGACCAGTAAGCATGGACAGGGACGATACCTTTCCCTCACTGCCCATTGGGTAAATGTTGTGGAGCCGGGTGCAGATCTTGAGAGTGGCGCTGTACGTGTTCTGCCAACTACAAGGATTGCAGGAATCCAGTCTGTACACATTGACTCCTCCTCATACTCCAGTTCCTCTGAATCAGCGCTGCAGGAGCCGTCACGGTCTACCTCCACATCGACCCGTGAACGGTTACCTGTTATGATGACCGATATGAGCACAGCCGTGGCCAAACGTCAACAGGCCGTATTAAAATTAATTTCTTTGGGGAATCGAAGCCACACAGCGCAGGAGCTCTGGAATGCCATCAAGCAGCAGAGCGACGTGTGGTTTGTGCCAGTGAATCTCCAGCCAGGCATGGTAGTGTGTGACAATGGCCAAAATCTGGTGGCAGCTCTGGGCCTAGGCAACCTCACTCACATCCCATGTCTGGCACATGTGCTCAACTTGGTCGTGCAAAGTTTTTTGAGGGACTATCCGGATCTTGATGCGCTGCTTCACAAGGTCCACATAGAGTGCGCTCACTTGCGGCATTCCAGCAATGCAAGATCACGCATTGCAGCTCTGCAGCGCCGATTACGTCTTCCGGAACATCGCATCATATGTGACCTACCCACCAGGTGGAATTCAACGTTACATATGTTGGAAAGGTTGTGTGAGCAGCAGGCAGCAGTAATGGAGTACCAGCTGCAGCAGGCGCAAACAAGTCGCAGTGCACGCCGTTCACACTTCACCACCACTGAGTGGGCCTCTATGAAGGACATTTGCCACGTTTTGCGTGCCTTCGATTATTCCACGTGAATGGCGAGTGCAGATGATGCATTAGTCAGCATGACTATGCCCCTTATCTGCCTGCTTGAAAAAACACTGCAAGCACTAAGGGACAAGGTTTAGGAAGAGGTGGAGGATGAGGAGTCACAAATGCCATCTGCTTCTCTACAGTCTGCGCAACGTGGTTCCTCACAAAGGCCTACGCAGGGGACACTTTATGAGGAGGATGAGGAGGAGTCAATGGATGAGGAAGACATCTGTCCAGAGGAGGGAGGTACACAATGCTCTAGTAGTCAGTATCTAGAGCGAGGGTGGGGTGATGCAGAGCAGGCAGAGATCACGCCTCAAGCAGGGGACAGCGTTTCTTGGCCAGTTGGCAGTCTGCAGCACATGGTTGATTTCATGCTGCAGTGCCTGAGAAACGACCGCCGCATCGCCCACATTCTCAACACGGCTGATTATTGGGTGTCCACCCTCCTAGATCCTCGCTACCGGGACAACTTACAAAGCCTCATAACACCGTTGAACCGGGAGCGTAAAATGCGGGAGTACCAAGACGCACTGGTGCATTCCATCATATTCTCCATTCCAACCGAGAGCAGTGCTGCTAGTGCTTTACAAAGCAGCTCAGTGCGTCGAGGCAGTGGAGGAAACTCTGCACAAAGAGGGAGCAGAAGCAGCGCCTCAGCACAAGGCAAGACCAGTATGGCAGAAATGTGGCAAAGTTTTGTGTCCCCGTCGCCACAAATGACTACACCATCACAGACGGCTCCAGTTAGCAGGAGGCAACGTTTCCGTCAGATGGTGACAGACTACATGTCTTGCCCTCTTAGTGTACTCCCAGACGGCTCTTCTCCCTTCAAGTTTTGGGTCTGTAAGCTGGATACATGGCCAGAGCTTAGTCAGTATGCATTGGAGGTGCTAGCTTGCCCTGCTGCTAGTGTATTATCGGAACGCGTCTTTAGTGCCGCAGGTGGTGTACTAACAGACCGTCGCATGCGACTATCCTCCGATAACGTTGACCGGCTTACTTTTCTCAAAATGAACAAGGCCTGGATCTCTCATGAATTTGCCAGTCCTCTTCCAGAATAAATAATTGGTTGGCAACAGTATCCAGGTCTCCTGTTGTGTTCATGTTTCTACCACCTGAACTGTAATCCCTGAGCTCCAACACTGCCAGTTGGCGCTCGGAAGTGCCGTCTGCACAGTCAACACTTGCTGCCGTGTTATTGGGGTTCAGTAACGTCAGCTGATCCCCAGCTGTGTGTCCGGCAAATTCTCCTGCTTTGTCCACATCCACTGTACTACTGATTTAAAACCTCCTCCAAATACACCTCTGGCTCCTCTGTTTTTAGTATTTACCCTGGGCTCCAATACCGCTAGTTGCTGCTCAGAAGTGCCGTCTGCACAGTCAACACTTGCTCCAGTGTTATTGGGGTTCAGTAACGTCAGCTGATCCCCAGCTGTGTGTCCGGCAAATTCTCCTGCTTTGTCCACATCCACTGTACTACTGATTTAAAACCTCCTCCAAATACACCTCTGGCTCCTCTGTTTTTAGTATTTACCCTGGGCTCCAATACCGCTAGTTGCTGCTCAGAAGTGCCGTCTGCACAGTCAACACTTGCTCCAGTGTTATTGGGGTTCAGTAACGTCAGCTGATCCCCAGCTGTGTGTCCGGCAAATTCTCCTGCTTTGTCCACATCCACTGTACTACTGATTTAAAACCTCCTCCAAATACACCTCTGGCTCCTCTGTTTTTAGTATTTACCCTGGGCTCCAATACCGCTAGTTGCTGCTCAGAAGTGCCGTCTGCACAGTCAACGCTTGCTCCAGTGTTATTGGGGTTCAGTAACGTCAGCTGATCCCCAGCTGTGTGTCCGGCAAATTCTCCTGCTTTGTCCACATCCACTGTACTACTGATTTAAAACCTCCTCCAAATACACCTCTGGCTCCTCTGTTTTTAGTATTTACCCTGGACTCCAATACCGCTTGTTGCTGCTCAGAAGTGCCGTCTGCACAGTCAACGCTTGCTCCAGTGTTATTGGGGTTCAGTAACGTCAGCTGATCCCCAGCTGTGTGTCCGGCAAATTCTCCTGCTTTGTCCATATCCACTGTACTACTGATTTAAAACCTCCTCCAAATACACCTCTGGCTCCTCTGTTTTTAGTATTTACCCTGGGCTCCAATACCGCTAGTTGCTGCTCAGAAGTGCCGTCTGCACAGTCAACGCTTGCTCCAGTGTTATTGGGGTTCAGTAACGTCAGCTGATCCCCAGCTGTGTGTCCGGCAAATTCTCCTGCTTTGTCCACATCCACTGTACTACTGATTTAAATCCTCCTCCAAATACACCTCTGGCTCCTCTGTTTTTAGTATTTACCCTGGGCTCCAATACCGCTTGTTGCTGCTCAGAAGTGCCGTCTGCACAGTCAACGCTTGCTCCAGTGTTATTGGGGTTCAGTAACGTCAGCTGATCCCCAGCTGTGTGTCCGGCAAATTCTCCTGCTTTGTCCACATCCACTGTACTACTGATTTAAAACCTCCTCCAACTACACCTCTGGCTCCTCTGTTTTTAGTATTTACCCTGGGCTCCAATACCACTATTTGCTGCTCAGAAGTGCCGTCTGCACAGTCAACACTTGCTCTAGTGTTACTGGGGTTCAGTAACGTCAGCTGATCCCCAGCTGTGTGTCCGGCAAATTCTTCTGCTTTGTCCACATCCACTGTACTACTGATTTAAAACCTCCTCCAAATACACCTCTGGCTCCTCTGTTTTTACTATTTACCCTGGGCTCCAATACCGCTTGTTGCTGCTCAGAAGTGCCGTCTGCACAGTCAACGCTTGCTCCAGTGTTATTGGGGTTCAGTAACGTCAGCTGATCCCCAGCTGTGTGTCCGGCAAATTCTCCTGCTTTGTCCATATCCACTGTACTACTGATTTAAAACCTCCTCCAAATACACCTCTGGCTCCTCTGTTTTTAGTATTTACCCTGGGCTCCAATACCGCTAGTTGCTGCTCAGAAGTGCCGTCTGCACAGTCAACGCTTGCTCCAGTGTTATTGGGGTTCAGTAACGTCAGCTGATCCCCAGCTGTGTGTCCGGCAAATTCTCCTGCTTTGTCCACATCCACTGTACTACTGATTTAAAACCTCCTCCACATACACCTCAGGCTCCTCTGTTTTTAGTATTTACCCTGGGCTCCAATACCGCTTGTTGCTGCTCAGAAGTGCCGTCTGCACAGTCAACGCTTGCTCCAGTGTTATTGGGGTTCAGTAACGTCAGCTGATCCCCAGCTGTGTGTCCGGCAAATTCTCCTGCTTTGTCCATATCCACTGTACTACTGATTTAAAACCTCCTCCAAATACACCTCTGGCTCCTCTGTTTTTAGTATTTACCCTGGGCTCCAATACCGCTAGTTGCTGCTCAGAAGTGCCGTCTGCACAGTCAACGCTTGCTCCAGTGTTATTGGGGTTCAGTAACGTCAGCTGATCCCCAGCTGTGTGTCCGGCAAATTCTCCTGCTTTGTCCACATCCACTGTACTACTGATTTAAAACCTCCTCCAAATACACCTCTGGCTCCTCTGTTTTTAGTATTTACCCTGGGCTCCAATACCGCTTGTTGCTGCTCAGAAGTGCCGTCTGCACAGTCAACGCTTGCTCCAGTGTTATTGGGGTTCAGTAACGTCAGCTGATCCCCAGCTGTGTGTCCGGCAAATTCTCCTGCTTTGTCCACATCCACTGTACTACTGATTTAAAACCTCCTCCAAATACACCTCTGGCTCCTCTGTTTTTAGTATTTACCCTGGGCTCCAATACCACTATTTGCTGCTCAGAAGTGCCGTCTGCACAGTCAACACTTGCTCCAGTGTTACTGGGGTTCAGTAACGTCAGCTGATCCCCAGCTGTGTGTCCGGCAAATTCTCCTGCTTTGTCCACATCCACTGTACTACTGATTTAAAACCTCCTCCAAATACACCTCAGGCTCCTCTGTTTTTAGTATTTACCCTGGGCTCCAATACCGCTAGTTGCTGCTCAGAAGTGCCGTCTGCACAGTCAACGCTTGCTCCAGTGTTATTGGGGTTCAGTAACGTCAGCTGATCCCCAGCTGTGTGTCAGGCAAATTCTCCTGCTTTGTCCACATCCACTGTACTACTGATTTAAAACCTCCTCCAAATACAACTCTGGCTCCTCTGTTTTTAGTATTTACCCTGGGCTCCAATACCGCTTGTTGCTGCTCAGAAGTGCCGTCTGCACAGTCAACACTTGCTCCAGTGTATTGGGGTTCAGTAACGTCAGCTGATCCCCAGCTGTGTGTCCGGCAAATTCTCCTGCTTTGTCCATATCCACTGTACTACTGATTTAAAACCTCCTCCAAATACACCTCTGGCTCCTCTGTTTTTAGTATTTACCCTGGGCTCCAATACCGCTAGTTGCTGCTCAGAAGTGCCGTCTGCACAGTCAACGCTTGCTCCAGTGTTATTGGGGTTCAGTAACGTCAGCTGATCCCCAGCTGTGTGTCCGGCAAATTCTCCTGCTTTGTCCACATCCACTGTACTACTGATTTAAAACCTCCTCCACATACACCTCAGGCTCCTCTGTTTTTAGTATTTACCCTGGGCTCCAATACCGCTAGTTGCTGCTCAGAAGTGCCGTCTGCACAGTCAACGCTTGCTCCAGTGTTATTGGGGTTCAGTAACGTCAGCTGATCCCCAGCTGTGTGTCCGGCAAATTCTCCTGCTTTGTCCATATCCACTGTACTACTGATTTAAAACCTCCTCCAAATACACCTCTGGCTCCTCTGTTTTTAGTATTTACCCTGGGCTCCAATACCGCTAGTTGCTGCTCAGAAGTGCCGTCTGCACAGTCAACGCTTGCTCCAGTGTTATTGGGGTTCAGTAACGTCAGCTGATCCCCAGCTGTGTGTCCGGCAAATTCTCCTGCTTTGTCCACATCCACTGTACTACTGATTTAAAACCTCCTCCAAATACACCTCTGGCTCCTCTGTTTTTAGTATTTACCCTGCGCTCCAATACCGCTAGTTGCTGCTCAGAAGTGCCGTCTGCACAGTCAACGCTTGCTCCAGTGTTATTGGGGTTCAGTAACGTCAGCTGATCCCCAGCTGTGTGTCCGGCAAATTCTCCTGCTTTGTCCACATCCACTGTACTACTGATTTAAAACCTCCTCCAAATACACCTCTGGCTCCTCTGTTTTTAGTATTTACCCTGGACTCCAATACCGCTTGTTGCTGCTCAGAAGTGCCGTCTGCACAGTCAACGCTTGCTCCAGTGTTATTGGGGTTCAGTAACGTCAGCTGATCCCCAGCTGTGTGTCCGGCAAATTCTCCTGCTTTGTCCATATCCACTGTACTACTGATTTAAAACCTCCTCCAAATACACCTCAGGCTCCTCTGTTTTTAGTATTTACCCTGGGCTCCAATACCGCTAGTTGCTGCTCAGAAGTGCCGTCTGCACAGTCAACGCTTGCTCCAGTGTTATTGGGGTTCAGTAACGTCAGCTGATCCCCAGCTGTGTGTCCGGCAAATTCTCCTGCTTTGTCCACATCCACTGTACTACTGATTTAAAACCTCCTCCAAATACACCTCTGGCTCCTCTGTTTTTAGTATTTACCCTGGGCTCCAATACCGCTTGTTGCTGCTCAGAAGTGCCGTCTGCACAGTCAACGCTTGCTCCAGTGTTATTGGGGTTCAGTAACGTCAGCTGATCCCCAGCTGTGTGTCCGGCAAATTCTCCTGCTTTGTCCACATCCACTGTACTACTGATTTAAAACCTCCTCCAAATACACCTCTGGCTCCTCTGTTTTTAGTATTTACCCTGGGCTCCAATACCACTATTTGCTGCTCAGAAGTGCCGTCTGCACAGTCAACACTTGCTCCAGTGTTATTGGGGTTCAGTAACGTCAGCTGATCCCCAGCTGTGTGTCCGGCAAATTCTCCTGCTTTGTCCACATCCACTGTACTACTGATTTAAAACCTCCTCCAAATACACCTCTGGCTCCTCTGTTTTTAGTATTTTCCCTGGGCTCCAATACCGCTAGTTGCTGCTCAGAAGTGCCGTCTGCACAGTCAACACTTGCTCCAGTGTTATTGGGGTTCAGTAACGTCAGCTGATCCCCAGCTGTGTGTCCGGCAAATTCTCCTGCTTTGTCCATATCCACTGTACTACTGATTTAAAACCTCCTCCAAATACACCTCTGGCTCCTCTGTTTTTAGTATTTACCCTGGGCTCCAATACCGCTAGTTGCTGCTCAGAAGTGCCGTCTGCACAGTCAACGCTTGCTCCAGTGTTATTGGGGTTCAGTAACGTCAGCTGATCCCCAGCTGTGTGTCCGGCAAATTCTCCTGCTTTGTCCATATCCACTGTACTACTGATTTAAAACCTCCTCCAAATACACCTCTGGCTCCTCTGTTTTTAGTATTTACCCTGGGCTCCAATACCGCTAGTTGCTGCTCAGAAGTGCCGTCTGCACAGTCAACGCTTGCTCCAGTGTTATTGGGGTTCAGTAACGTCAGCTGATCCCCAGCTGTGTGTTCAGCAAATTCTCCTGCTTTGTCCACATCCACTGTACTACTGATTTAATACCTCCTCCACATACACCTCAGGCTCCTCTGTTTTTAGTATTTACCCTGGGCTCCAATACCGCTTGTTGCTGCTCAGAAGTGCCGTCTGCACAGTCAACGCTTGCTCCAGTGTTATTGGGGTTCAGTAACGTCAGCTGATCCCCAGCTGTGTGTCCGGCAAATTCTCCTGCTTTGTCCACATCCACTGTACTACTGATTTAAAACCTCCTCCAAATACACCTCTGGCTCCTCTGTTTTTAGTATTTACCCTGGGCTCCAATACCGCTAGTTGCTGCTCAGAAGTGCCGTCTGCACAGTCAACACTTGCTCCAGTGTTATTGGGGTTCAGTAACGTCAGCTGATCCCCAGCTGTGTGTCCGGCAAATTCTCCTGCTTTGTCCATATCCACTGTACTACTGATTTAAAACCTCCTCCAAATACACCTCTGGCTCCTCTGTTTTTAGTATTTACCCTGGGCTCCAATACCGCTAGTTGCTGCTCAGAAGTGCCGTCTGCACAGTCAACGCTTGCTCCAGTGTTATTGGGGTTCAGTAACGTCAGCTGATCCCCAGCTGTGTGTCCGGCAAATTCTCCTGCTTTGTCCACATCCACTGTACTACTGATTTAAAACCTCCTCCAAATACACCTCTGGCTCGTCTGTTTTTAGTATTTACCCTGGGCTCCAATACCGCTTGTTGCTTCTCAGAAGTGCCGTCTGCACAGTCAACGCTTGCTCCAGTGTTATTGGGGTTCAGTAACGTCAGCTGATCCCCAGCTGTGTGTCCGGCAAATTCTCCTGCTTTGTCCACATCCACTGTACTACTGATTTAAAACCTCCTCCAAATACACCTCTGGCTCCTCTGTTTTTAGTATTTACCCTGGGCTCCAATACCACTATTTGCTGCTCAGAAGTGCCGTCTGCACAGTCAACGCTTGCTCCAGTGTTATTGGGGTTCAGTAATGTCAGCTGATCCCCAGCTGTGTGTCCGGCAAATTCTCCTGCTTTGTCCACATCCACTGTACTACTGATTTAAAACCTCCTCCAAATACACCTCTGGCTCCACTCTGTTTTTAGTATGTACCCTGGGTTCCAGTACCGTCAGCTGGTTCTCGGCAGTGTCTTTGGCACGGATACTCCCTCCTGCCCAGCCTGGTTCCAGCACGCCAGCTGTTTCCGGGTAGTGTCAACGTCACTTTGCCTCCAATGTGTTGTCCTGTCGTGTTGCGGTCGGGTTAGCCGACTCTATGGTGCCTGCAGTTTAGGTGACTCCTATGTGGGCTGCGGGATCTGGCAATGAAGGCTGGTTCCATAGTGCCAATAGGACAAGCACCCCCTGTAGGACTGTGGGTTTTGGTAACTGCGGTCGGCTCGCGGCCTTGAAACTTTTTTTTACATGGGTACCTTCTACTACCCATCCGGGTTCCAGTACCGTCAGCTGGTTCTCGGCAGTGCCTTTGGATTAGGTGCCTCCTTCTCGGTATCCAAGTTCCACCAACGTCTGCTGGTCCTTGGTAGTGCTTTCTGGCACAGGTACCTCCTGCTTAGTAACCGAGTTCCAGTACCGTCAGCTGGTCCTCGGCAGTTCCATTTGCTCTTGTACCTTCTGCTACCCATCCGGGTTCCAGTACCGTCAGCTGGTCCTCGGTAGTTCCATTTGCTCTTGTACCTTCTACTACCCATCCGGGCTCCAGTACCATAAGCTGGTTCTCGGCAGTGTCTTTGGCACGGGTACTCCCTCCTGCCCAGCCTGGTTCCAGCACGCCAGCTGTTTCCGGGTAGTGTCAACGTCACTTTGCCTCCAATGCGTTGTCCTGTCGTGTTGCGGTCGGGTTAGCCGACTCTATGGTGCCTGCAGTTTAGGTGACTCCTATGTGGGCTGCGGGATCTGGCAATGAAGGCTGGTTCCATAGTGCCAATAGGACAAGCACCCCCTGTAGGACTGTGGGTTTTGGTAACTGCGGCCGGCTCACGGCCTTGAAACTTTTTTTTACATGGGTACCTTCTACTACCCATCCGGGTTCCAGTACCGTCAGCTGGTTCTCGGCAGTGCCTTTGGATTAGGTGCCTCCTTCTCGGTATCCAAGTTCCACCAACGTCTGCTGGTCCTTGGTAGTGCTTTCTGGCACAGGTACCTCCTGCTTAGTAACCGAGTTCCAGTACCGTCAACTGGTCCTCGGCAGTTCCATTGGCTCTTGTACCTTCTGCTACCCATCCGGGTTCCAGTACCGTCAGCTGGTCCTCGGTAGTTCCATTTGCTCTTGTACCTTCTACTACCCATCCGGGTTCCAGTACCGTCAACTGGTTCTCGGCAGTGTCTTTGGCACGGGTACTCCCTCCTGCCCAGCCTGGTTCCAGCACGCCAGCTGTTTCTGGGTAGTGTCAACGTCACTTTGCCTCCAATGCGTTGTCCTGTCGTGTTGCGGTCGGGTTAGCCGACTCTATGGTGCCTGCAGTTTAGGTGACTCCTATGTGGGCTGCGGGATCTGGCAATGAAGGCTGGTTCCATAGTGCCAATAGGACAAGCACCCCCTGTAGGACTGTGGGTTTTGGTAACTGCGGCCGGCTCGCGGCCTTGAAACTTTATTTTACATGGGTACCTTCTACTACCCATCCGGGTTCCAGTACCGTCAGCTGGTTCTCGGCAGTGCCTTTGGATTAGGTGCCTCCTTCTCGGTATCCAAGTTCCACCAACGTCTGCTGGTCCTTGGTAGTGCTTTCTGACACAGGTACCTCCTGCTTAGTAACCGAGTTCCAGTACCGTCAGCTGGTCTTCGGCAGTTCCATTGGCTCTTGTACCTTCTGCTACCCATCCGGGTTCCAGTACCGTCAGCTGGTCCTCGGTAGTTCCTCAGCCTTCTTGTACCTTCTGCTAAATTTCCAAGTTCAAGCTTTTTAAAATGGTTCTTGGTAATCACTCTGGATCTCCCTGACGAGGACCCTGAAGACGAGGACCCTGAAGACCAACCCGAAGAAGACGAGGACCCCGAAGACGACGACCCTGAAGATGAGGACCCTGAAGACCACCCCGAAGAAGACGAGGACCCTGAAGACCACCCCGAAGAAGACGAGGACCCCGAAGACGAGGACCCTCGAAGACAACGACCCTGAAGACCACCCCGAAGAAGACCAAGAAGATGACCCTGAAGAAGTTGACCAAGAGGACAAAGAAGAGAAGACAAGCACCAAGATACAGAAGAACAAGAGACAGAAAACCAAGAAGCAGAAATACAAGAAGCTGCAGAACAAAAAGCGGAAGAACATTAAGCATAAGACTAAAAATCAGAGCAAAAGATAATATCTAAATTATAAGCAGAAGATGACTAAGCAGTGTATGGGGGTGAGTCCGTTCCTCCTCGTGGTGCCCCTGGAAAAGACCTGCTGCTGCAGGCCAAACTGAACGCGGACAAATCCTGTTGTAAATCTTTTGTGACGGGCAGAACGAAAGGTGTAATGTCCAACCTTTTATAGATAACAACTACAGGAATGCCTGTCACGAAGAAGAATATGAAGAAGATGAAGAAGTAGAATATGAAGAATGTAAAAAAAAAGAATAATACGAATAAGGTGAAGAAGAAGAAGATGAAGAAGGTGAAGAAGAAGTGGATGAAAAAGATGCTGAGGATGATGAAGGAGAAAGTGTGGGAGAAGTAAAAAAGAAGGTGAAGAGCATGGAAGTAGTGAAACATAAATATCTGACAAAATATAAAAATACTTAACATAGTCAATATTTCCGTAACTCAGAAAGTCTTAAAAAAAATATTAATTCCTGCTATTCCATTTGATTGGGCTAAACCTCTATGCCTTTATTGTCTCCCCCACCTCCCCCAATACATTCTACATTATTCTTAGTTGTTTTCCTTCATGGAGAATTAACCTACAAGGAAAGAAAGGGTTTATTTTCATTCCGATATTTCTGTCCCATTGACTTGCATTGGTTTCCGGTATCGGAATCGGCGATATCCGATACTTTTTCGGTATCGGTCCGATCCAATCCGATCCGATATTTCCCGATATAGGAAGGTATCGCTCAACACTAGCGGTGACATCAGTAACATGACCACTCACCATGGCCACCGGAACACACTGAGAGTAGTGTGAAAACCGCCGGCAGTGACCTGCAGTAACCTTAATAACGTCACTGCTTGTCACTGCCGCTGGTTCTCACGCTGCTCCCAGTGTGTTCTGGCGGCCATGTTACTGGTGTCACTGCTCATCACAGCCTCTGGATGTAGCAGAGTCACGAATCATTGTGGACCTCCTTATTATGAATTTACGGCGGACCCCTGCAGATTACTTTTATTTTTGTAATAAATAGTAAAAAATGGTAATTGTCGGGGAGTGCTTTTTACAATTAAATGACTGGGGGGGAACAAGTGACATCCTGCATGGGGCATTATATGGCGGGGGGAGCAAGTGACATCCTGAATGGGGTATTATATGGGGGGGAACAAGTGACACTTCCTTGTTGATAAAGCTAACGCGAAACGCGCGTTCAAGGGTGCCCCCTGGGTGTGAGTATCACCATTGTGATGGGTAAGTCATTATAATGAAACTTTGTGCATACAATTGCCGCATGTTCTTTCTTTTTTCCTATGTTGGACGCAGGGACTAATTTTATGTGTGGCTGCACAAACAGCATATTGCAGACATAAGAATACTAATGGGAATAATATTGTATGTTGGTTCCTAATAATTATATGTGCATATGCTGAAATACATGAATATATTCTTAGATGACTTGCTGCATAATGTGTGCTACTACTCACCCTACAGGGACTATAATCTGAGTCCTTCTGATCACACCTCTATGTATTTTTAATCATTGTGTGCTATACAGTACAGACCAAAAGTTTGGACACACCTCATTTAAAGATTTTTCTGTATTTTCATGACTATGAAAATTGTACATTCACACTGAAGGCATCAAAACTATGAATTAACACATGTGGAATTATATACTTAACAAAAAGTGTGAAACAACTGAAAATATGTCTTATATTCTAGGTTCTTCAAAGTAGCCACCTTTTGCTTTGATGACTGCTTTGCACACTCTTGGCATTCTCTTGATAATCTTCAAGAGGTAGTAACCGGAAATGGTTTTCACTTCACAGGTGTGCCCTGTCAGGCTTAATAAGTGGGATTTCTTGCCTTATAAATGGGGTTGGGACCATCAGTTGTGTTGTGCAAAAGTCAGGTGGATACACAGCTGATAGTCCTACTGAATAGACTGTTAGAATTTGTATTATGGCAAGAAAAAAGCAGCTAAGTAAAGAAAAACGTGTGGCCATCATTACTTTAAGAAATGAAGGTCAGTCAGGGCGAAAAATTGGGCAAACTTTGAAAGTGTCCCCAAGTGCAGTTGCAAAAACCATCAAGCGCTACAAAGAAACTGGCTCACATGAGGACCGCCCCAGAAAAGCAAGACCAAGAGTCACCTCTGCTTCTGAGGATAAGTTTATCCGAGTCACCAGCCTCAGAAATCGCAGGTTAACAGCAGCTCAGATTAGAGACCAGGTCAATGCCACACAGAGTTTTAGCAGCAGATACATCTCTACAACAACTGTTAAGAGGAGACTTTGTGCAGCAGGCCTTCATGCTAAAATAGCTGCTAGGAAACCACTGCTAAGGACAGGCAACAAGCAGAAGAGACTTGTTTGGGCTAAAGAACACAAGGAATGGACAGTAGACCAGTGGAAATCTGTGCTTTGGTCTGATGAGTCAAAATTTGAGATCTTAGTTTCCAACCACCACGTCTTTGTGTGACGCAGAAAAGGTGAACGGATGGACTCTACATGCCTGATTCCCACCGTGAAGCATGGAGGAGGAGGTGTGATGGTGTGGGGGTGCTTTGCTGGTGACACTGTTGGGGATTTATTCAAAATTGAAGGCATACTGAACCAGCATGGCTACCACAGCGTCTTCCAGCGACATGCTATTCCATCCAGTTTGCATTTAGTTGGACCATCATTTATTTTTCAACAGGACAATGACCCCAAACACACCTCCAGGCTGTGTAAGGGCTATTTGACCAAGAAGGAGAGTGATGGGGTGCTTCGCCAGATGACCTGGCCTCCACAGTCACCAGACCTGAACCCAATCGAGATGGTTTGCGGTGAGCTGGACCGCAGAGTGAAGGCAAAAGGGCCAACAAGTGCTAAGCATCTCTGGGAACTCCTTCAAGATTGTTGGAAGACTATTTCCGGTTACTACCTCTTGAAGCTCATCAAGAGAATGCCAAGAGTGTGCAAAGCAGTCATCAAAGCAAAAGGTGGCTACTTTGAAGAACCTAGAATATAAGATATATTTTCAGTTGTTTCACACTTTTTTGTTAAGTATATAATTCCACATGTGTTAATTCATAGTTTTGATGCCTTCAGTGTGAATGTACAATTTTCATAGTCATGAAAATACAGAAAAATCTTTAAATGAGAAGGTGTGTCCAAACTTTTGGTCTGTACTGTATGTATCTTTGTCTATTCAATAAAGTTTTTGATTTTAAGTGGATGACTCCGGTTGTTGTTTGTAGGTATTATATTATTTGTAATAGTCCTTTGTGTTTTTTTAGATTGAAAACCGACACAACAAATCTGACATGTATTTCAATCTAAGCCTCTAAGTTTCCCAAACTCCTAAAGGTAACAGCTTGCTGCAACAGGAATCTCCCCCCACTATTCTAGCTGCAGTGGGGGAGGGAGTTAGCAATATAAAAAATACACTCTCTTTTGGCAGATTTCTAGTTTAGTGGAGATGAGAATGTGTGCTTGAATTGTTAGTCTTTTTGTAAAAGCTCTAAGCAAGTACTGATTTATTCTGTGTATATGTGGCACCCCAGGGGTCTGGTTTCCACAGTAACAACAATGTTATGTCTGAGAGCAGGTGGGAGGTCTCTTGGTCAGGAATCCTATACATGCCACACCTCCTGCCCAGTCCTGGGAGGGGAAGAACTTCCCCTATAAAAACCTGGGGCTGAGGCAGGGTTAGAGAGTTCAGAGGGAGAGTTCAGCCAGGAGGGCTGACAGGGAGCTGTGGCTCCGGCTGGGCCCAGCTCCTGGGCCATGCCAGAAGTAGACACAGAGAAGAGAAGCAGCTATGGGAAGAAACAACAGGAGCTCTGTGGGAGCAGTGTTACAAGGAGTCAGGGGCTGGCAGCTGCAGAGCTCGCCCTGACTGAGAAGATTTCTTACCGGACCCGGAGTCCGAGGCTGTGGGGACTAACTCCTACCCAGCAGCAGAATCCGTCAGGCAGGGGATTTCAGGTCCTCTGGCCAAGAAACCCGAAGGCACGGTCACACGCATGGGACCAGCACCGCCGTCGTGGAGAGGAAGCTACTAGAAGGCCCCGAGTCACCGGCCATACGGGTGAGCACCACACGGTACACTCAGGGACGTGGGCTACTTATACCCGCTTCTAGCAAGGTAGCCAGAAGAGTATCGTTAGTTTGGGAGGCCTACAACTCCGCCTGGCCAGGGGAGATCCCATCTGCTCAAGGACTGACCAGGCCCCAATCGCTAGCCAGTACTCCGGGAGGGTCTATCGTTGTCACCAGTAAAGACCCTGAACTACACCGTACCGTCTCTGAGTGGTTCCTGCTACCCCCATCATCCACGTCGGCTGCCCTGAGGCCATACCCCTCCCGTTGGGGGTTATACTATCACGCTGCACAATCATACCACCGGCCTCAGCGGTCTGCCCTGCAGCAGCAGCTCCTTAGCTGTACTCAACGGGTGGCGTAGTCGTCCAACATCTACCGCTAATACAGCGCCACTTAGTCTGACTCCCTGGGCACGGACCGGATCACCGCCACGAGACTACAACCCTCAAGAGATCCGGCTCCGGGTAAGCTCCCGCGTGCGCAACGCAGCGCGACACAGGCCCAGGGGCGCGTCAACTTTTGGCGTAGTCGGCAGGATTCCGTGCCCGCAACCACCGGGTACTGCGTGCCTGGAAAAAAAAAAAAAAAAAAGAGACTTTTAAACTTACCATCGGTGAAGATTCCCGCCATCCGGCGCCATCTTCAGCCTTCTTCCCGCCATCGGTGAAGATTCCCGCCATCCGGCGCCATTTTCAGCCTTCTTCCCGCCTTCTGTGGAGTTTTCCCGCCGTTGGACGCCATCTTGAAGACGCCGCGCGGGAAGAAGAGGGGCGTGGACTCCGAAAGCGCACGAGAACTGAAGCCCCGCCTCACGTCCGGACGTTGCGTAAGGTCCTGGAAGGAGCCCAGCAGACGCCGACGTCACAGGAGCGCGACGGAAGGTCCTCAACCCTGACGATCCACTGCGGAGCTGCGGCCTACGGAAGAGGATCATCGCAAGGTAGGCCACGGTCCACTAGGGGGGAGAAGGATGTCGGATACGGAGGAGAGCTTCACCGCTTCAACCCCCGCCAGCGCCACCGCTGTTGCGGTCATGCCTTTCACCATGCCCTATATCCCGGGGGCAGCCTGGCTACCCCAGTACTCAGGGGAGTCACATACCCTGCATGACTTTAGAGAAAAGCTGGATAGCCTCTTCCAGGTGTACCCCCTCACAGAGGAGCAAAAAGTGAGCATCCTGGTGGCCCAATTAACCGGGGCAGCCCAAAGGGAGGTAAAGTCCTGGCCACCTGGGAGGAGGACTGTCGCAGAGATACTAACCCAGCTAACCGAGGAGGAGCTGCAATACTACCAATACGAGGAAAGCCAAGAGGACCCGGACGGGTCTGAGGACTACCCTCAGGAGGGAGCACAAAGAGGACATAGCTACTGAAGGGAAGTAACATGAATAAAGAGCTGTACATAGTTACCCGTTAGGGTACAAGGACTGCTGCTAATTAAAATATGGTCCCCGTTGGGATTAGTGAATTGTTCCCCGTGTGTCCCTATCCCTTACCAGGCTGAGGACTGTGAGCAGCCATCCCCTATCCCTTACCAGGCTGAGGACTGTGAGCAGCCAATCCTTATCCCCACTGGCCGAGGACTGAGAGCGGCCATATCCTGTAAATAATTATGTGTTTCTAGTAATTTATAGGAGTCCTTGGTGGATTTACCGGGAATCCTTTGTACAGTTAGTGGAGCGTAACCCAGGATGGACTAAAAGACTGTTAAGGACTCGGGGCAGGATAGACCCCTACCTGGTTACGTCTCCCTGTTTTGGTGAAATGGACACCTTTGTTTCCTTCAAAGACTGCACCCGGTTGCGGACATGCCGTGACCACCTTTATGTGTTTTTCTTATTGTATTATTATTGTTTATACCTTGTTATGTTTTTCTAAAAATATGTTTAGTCCCGGAGTACTAAATTTCACTAGGGGGGAATGTGGCACCCCAGGGGTCTGGTTTCCACAGTAACAACAATGTTATGTCTGAGAGCAGGTGGGAGGTCTCTTGGTCAGGAATCCTATGCATGCCACACCTCCTGCCCAGTCCTGGGAGGGGAAGAACTTCCCCTATAAAAACCTGGGGCTGAGGCAGGGTTAGAGAGTTCAGAGGGAGAGTTCAGCCAGGAGGGCTGACAGGGAGCTGTGGCTCCGGCTGGGCCCAGCTCCTGGGCCATGCCAGAAGTAGAGACAGAGAAGAGAAGCAGCTATGGGAAGAAACAACAGGAGCTCTGTGGGAGCAGTGTTACAAGGAGTCAGGGGCTGGCAGCTGCAGAGCTCGCCCTGACTGAGAAGATTTCTTACCGGACCCGGAGTCCGAGGCTGTGGGGACTAACTCCTACCCAGCAGCAGAATCCGTCAGGCAGGGGATTTCAGGTCCTCTGGCCAAGAAACCCGAAGGCACGGTCACACGCATGGGACCAGCACCGCCGTCGTGGAGCGGAAGCTACTAGAAGGCCCCGAGTCACCGGCCATACGGGTGAGCACCACACGGTACACTCAGGGACGTGGGCTACTTATACCCGCTTCTAGCAAGGTAGCCAGAAGAGTATCGTTAGTTTGGGAGGCCTACAACTCCGCCTGGCCAGGGGAGATCCCATCTGCTCAAGGACTGACCAGGCCCCAATCGCTAGCCAGTACTCCGGGAGGGTCTATCGTTGTCACCAGTAAAGACCCTGAACTACACCGTACCGTCTCTGAGTGGTTCCTGCTACCCCCATCATCCACGTCGGCTGCCCTGAGGCCATACCCCTCCCGTTGGGGGTTATACTATCACGCTGCACAATCATACCACCGGCCTCAGCGGTCTGCCCTGCAGCAGCAGCTCCTTAGCTGTACTCAACGGGTGGCGTAGTCGTCCAACATCTACCGCTAATACAGCGCCACTTAGTCTGACTCCCTGGGCACGGACCGGATCACTGCCACGAGACTACAACCCTCAAGAGATCCGGCTCCGGGTAAGCTCCCGCGTGCGCAACGCAGCGCGACACAGGCCCAGGGGCGCGTCACATACAAATAGTTCTATTGAAGCTTATAATACATCTTGCTAAACTTTATCAATATTCCTCGTGTCATACACCACAAGTGGCTGCTCAATGGTACTCTAGCTAATGCTTAAGAAATATAGACATGTATTCACATTTTCAGAGAACTTCATTTTGCGTCCACACTTGTTTAGTAAGTAACATATGCAATTAGGATTTGGATGCTAATGAGAAATGTGCATTAGAGAGATATGTTTAGCATTAATAAAAGACTGAGAGAAGACAAGCAAACGAAAACACACTTAATTATGTGAAACTAGGGATGAAATAATTGCATTAATATCTGTTCTGGCTCAGCACCTTCTTGTATAAGCAGCAATAAAATGAATGTGAAATACAGAATGGTATTAACAAATATTAGTTTTCAATGGCTGGTAAGAAGTACAGTATACATTGCATACTATAATAAATAGGAGAAAATGCTAAGAAAACAAAAGCAGCTGTTATAAATATCATATAAAGACAAAACAAGATGAAACTTTATGTTTAATGCCATCAATCTTAGCTCTGGAAAAATCACCTGTCTTTTGCAGATCATTATTAAGCTCCCAATGTGTAGTCGACCAAAAAAGATCACTCAAAGAGAAAGGCATTAGTGATGAGCGAGCACTAAAATGCTCAGGTGCTCGAAGCTCGGGCCGAGCACATCATGATACTTGGGTGCTCGATCCGAGCAACGAGCCCAATGTAAATCTATGGTAAACTCAAGCATTTTTCTGGCGGTCCTAAGGATGCGCCATTTCTGGGGCGGCTGACGGCTGGTGTTTCTAGCCTGGGAGGGGGCCAATATTCATGGCACCCTTCCTGGGCTATTAATATTAGCCCCCAGCTGTCTGCCTAGCCTTTGCTAGCTATTAAAATAGGGGGACCCCACTTAATTTTCTTTTGGGTCCCCCATTTTAATAGCTAGTAAAGGCTAGGTATTCAGCTGGGGGCTGATATTAGTAGCCTGGGATGCTCCGTGGGTATTACCCCCTTCCCAGGCTTCAAACATCTGCCCCAGCCGTCTGCTTAACCTCTGCTAGAGACTAAAATTACGGGGAACCCCACGCCAATTTTTTTTTAAATAAATCCTTTATTTTAACACTAAATGACAAGTACAGTAACCAACACTGTCACTGTACTTATTATATATGTGACTGACATGTTTCTATCTATCTAATCTATGTGTGATGCTCTATTCTTTCTGTTCTAAATTGTCGGGTACCGATGTATGCCGCTGATGAATTGCCGACTTTTCATGTTTCATTGAGCACTGTTCCCATCGATTTGAGCAATCACTATAATGCCACAACCAACATGGCTGCGGCATTACAGTGTGTGGCAGGCAATCCCTACATGTTGATTGGCGCTCTAAATAGCGCCAAACATGCAGGGAGGAGATCCGAGCTCCCGCCCAAGCATCGCACAAATACTCGCGAACTCCGAGCATCTCGGGCGACATATATTAGTCTACAAAGTTGAAAAGGATCCCAAGGTAACCTCTAAGCAACCAAGGGTCTCGCTAACCTTTGCTAATGTTAATGTTCGTAAGTCCACCATCATGGAGGCACAATGGTATACATAGCAGAATTGTAAGGAGAAAGCCATTGCATTCCAAAAAGAAAACTGCTGCTCGTTTGCAGTTTGCTAAAGATGATCTGGACAAGTCAGAAGACTATTGGAGCAATGTTTTTGGATGGATGGAACTTAAATAGAGCTATTTTGTTTAAATGAGGAGTGTTATGTGTGGAGAAAGAAAAACACTCTATTATCTTATACCATCTGTGTATTGTATGATAATTGGGGCCTGTTGTGCTGCATCTGGGCCATGACTGCTTGCCATCATTAATGGAACAATGAATTCTGAAATATAGCAGCAAATTCTAAAGGAAAATGTCAGAACGTCTGTCCATCAGCTGATTCTCAAAATAACTTGGGTCATGCACCAATATAATGACTAAAAGCAAACAATTCATTAATTTTACAAAAGAATGGTTAAAGAAGAACAACATTAAAGTCCTGACAAGTGGTTTAAGAGGCCAGAGCATTGGGTGGAACGAGGAGAGGTGAGTATTGTATTTCTTTTTTTAAATAAATGACTAGTGGCCATAATAGTGTATGGAAGACCATGGGGGTGTATTATATTATATAGAAGACCATGGGGGGCACATTTTATTATATGGAGGACAATGGGAGGTGCATTATATTGTATACAGGACCATGGGGGATGCATTATATTGTATGGAGAACAATGGGTGGGTGAATTTTATTATATGGAGGACCATAGGGGGTGTATTATATTATATAGAAGACCATGGGGGCGCATTTTATTATATGGAGGACCATGGGTAGGTGCATTATATTGTATACAGGACCATGGGGGTGCATTAAATTGTATGGCGGACCATGGGGGATGCATTATATTGTATACAGGACCATGGGGGGTGCATTATATTGTATGGAGGACCATGGAGGTGCATTATATTGTATGGAGGACCATGGTGGATGCATTATATTGTATGGAGGACCATGGAGGGTGCATTATATTGTATGAAGGAACATGGGGGGTGCATTATATTGTATAGCGGACCATGTGGGGTGCATTTTATTGTATTGAGGACCATGTGGTGAATTATATTGTATGGAAGACCAAGGGAGGTGAATTATTTTGTATGGAGGACCCTGAGGGGTGCATTTTATTGTATACAGGCCCATGGAGGGTGCATTATAATGTATGGAAGATCATGGGGGATGCATTATATTGCATGGAGGACCATGGGGGTGCATTATATTGTATGGAGGACCATGGAGGTGCACTATATTGTATGGAGGACCATGGAGGATGCATTATATTCTATGACGGACCATGGGGGGTGCATTAAATTGTATGGAGGACCATGGAGGGTGCATTTTATTGTATTGAGGACCATGTGGTGCATTATATTGTATGGAAGACGAATGGGGGTGAATTCATTTTTTATATGGAGGATCGGGGGGTGCATTTTATTGTATACCGGACCATGGGGGTGCATTATATTATATAGAGGACCATGGGGCTGCATTATATTGTATGGGGGACCATGGAGGGTGCATTATATTGTATGGAAGATCGTGGGGGTGCATTTTATTGTATGGAGGACCATGGGGGGTGCATTATATTGTATGGAGGACCATGTGGGGTGCATTATTTTGTATAGAGGACCATGGGGGTTGCATTTTACTGTTCAGAGGACCTTGGGGGGTGCATTATGCTGTATGAAGGACCATGGAGGGTGTATTATATTGTATGGAGGACCATGAAGGGTGCATTATATTGTATGGAGGGCCATGGCAGGTGCATTATATTGTATGGATGACAATAGGGGGGCGAATTATACTATATGTAGGCCCATTATACTGCATGGAGGGCTGTGAGGGGATCACAGTTGGGGGATCATACTTTGTAGGGGCCACCATACTTTGCCTAGTGAGTTGAGGTGGGGTACATTAGGATCATTATACTGTGCATATGGAGGCTAATGTGGAGGAATTCACTATGGGGGTATCATACTGTGTTTGGGGGGCACTTTTGTTGGCATCATACTTTAAAGGGGCAATGAAAGAGGAATCTAGGACTTTAGCAGGAGGAATATTATTATGCAAAGGCTGGAAGGTTGTGAGATATGCTATTCTGTGACACCGACAATTATTATTTTATTTTTTTTGGGGGGGGGTCAATTAGAATTTCTGCTATGGGGCCCCATGATTTCTATGTACGCCCCTTATACTAAAAGCAAAGTTTCACATACTTTTGCCTCTTATTGACATGTGACATTGGATCATTTTCCGTAGTTAAAAATGAAAATGTCTAAAATTTACTCATTTATTTGATTTGGTTCTCTTCATCTAATTTTAGGACTTGAGGGAAAATCTGAAGTAGTTTAGCTTAAATTGATGCAAAAATAGGAAAAACTCAAAGGGATTCACAAGTTTTCAAGCACCACAGTGTATTTCCCAACAAATAAAAGATATGGCGCATCTTTTCTTAAAACTCTGTGTTGTGCTTTATTCCTCCTGAGTATTTATGAATAAATTGGCAACTGGATATTACCATTCCCTGTGTAGTCTGTCACTGTCCACACCATTAGGCCATGTTCACACATTCAGCATTTGGTCAGTATTTGACATCAATATTTGTAAGCCAAAACCAGAAGTAGAATAATCAGAGGAAAAGTATAATAGAAACACGTCAGCACTTCTGTATTTTTCATCCACTCCTGATTTTGGTTTACAAATACTAATGTAAAATAATGAGTAAATACTGAACGTGTGAACGTGGTCTTAGAATACAAGTCACAGTGGGCACATACACTCCCTCAACTGGTAGACCACAGCCAGGCTGGTGCGGTGTCGTCATGATGACAAACACCAGCCCGTCCAATCAAAAGCCATGCAGGAAATCACAGACAGTAAGGTATTTGCAAGCCTCCCATCCAACGGCCAGAGACTATTGACCTGGCCAATGGACTGGAGTCCCTCAAATCAATCCACCCATTTCTAGAGCTGAGTCTACTCCACCCAGGACAGATGATGTATGTGTGATGTAACTGGCATCTTCCTCTAACAACAGTGATCAGTGCTATCTTTGATGGCCTCTGTTTTACACAATTAAGCAAAAAATATATAGAAATGCCAAAGCATAGTAAAGATCCCTCAGGACCTCTTCCAATATCCACACAAATAGTTTTGTCAGAAAATAGCAAAATTGGGGATTTAAAACGTAACTTTCACTGAGTATTTTTTTTAAAAAGAGAATTTTTGGTAGACAAACATATTAAAATTGTAAAATAGAACTGGCTGATAACCCTTGTCCCTATAAAAGTACAATTATTGACAGTGGTCAGATAAACAGATCTGTTTATCCCATCCATAATCTGGAGGGTGTGTCTTTTTCCCTTATTCCCGATGTGGAGATTCATGTGCCAATCCCCTGAAGACTCAGAATCCTGAAGAAACGCGTCAGGAGGCACTAATAGGGCTAGTTCAGGGCTGTACTAGTACAGGGTCAGCTGTGGACTGCCCTTGTAAGGGCTGGAGTTCTTGGGGTCTCAGGGCCATCTCTAAGTTATAGGGACTGGCAGGGACAATAAACGATGAGAACTCCACCACTAACAGGGAATCCTGAGGAGGTACAAAGGACAAAACTGAATATGGGTGAGATCTTTCTTATTTAATCCTTTGGACACTCAAATGTTATATGTATTGAGTCTGTTCACCATATGGACTCGTGTGTATTGAGACCCTAATAATTTTGACCACTGTCAATAATTGTACTCTTATAATAATAATAATAATAATAGTTTATTTTTATAGCGCCAACATATTCCGCAGCACTTTACAAAATTTTAGGGGGGACTTATACAGACAATACAGAATAAGCATATCTCATATCGAACGGAGTGAGGGCCCTGCTCGCGAGCTTACAGTCTATGAGGAAGTGGGGGAGACACAAAAGGTAAAAAGTACATATATTGTATAATGCAGCCTTGATATACTGAATAGGATAAATAATAATACATGGACTGGTCGCCAGCCAGTATGTGTGCAGTCCTGACAGAGGCTTTTATGTGCATGGTTGGTTTGAACCCGAAGTTGAAGAAGATTTTAATATGGGGGAAAGCTGGGATGGACAGAGTGTGTTTAGGTGATACGCCAGTCTAAAGAAATGTGTTTTTAGGGTTCGCTTGAAACTGTGGGTATTGGGAATTAATCGAACTGTCCTGGGTAGTGCATTCCAGAGAATTGGCGCAGCACGCGAGAAATCTTGGAGACGGGAGTGGGAAGTTCGGATTATGGAGGATTTTAGTTTCAAGTCATTTGCAGAACGGAGGGCACGTGTAGGGTGGTAGACTGAGACAAGGGAGGAGATGTAGGGGGGTACTGGAGCATGGAGCGCTTTGTGGGTAAGCGTGATAAGTTTAAAACGAACTCTATATTGGATGGGCAACCAATGCAATGACTGGCACAGGGAAGAGGCATCTGAGTAGCGGTTGGCGAGGAATATGATCCTGGCTGCTGCGTTCAGGACGGATTGGAGAGGGGAGAGTTTAGTAAGAGGGAGACCGATTAGTAGAGCGTTGCAATAGTCAAGACGAGAATGAATAAGAGCGACAGTAAGAGTTTTTGCCGAGTCAAAGGTGAGAAAAGTCCTGATTCTTGAGATGTTTTTGAGGTGTAGATGACATGAACGAGCGAGTGATTTGATGTGAGGAGTGAAAGAAAGATCTGAATCAAAAATGACCCCAAGACAGCGGGCTTGTAGCTGGGGAGTAATGGTTGAGCCACAAATGGAGATGGCAATATCGGGCACAGGTAGATTAATGGAGGGAGGAAAGACGAGTAGTTCAGTTTTTGACAGATTCAGTTTTAGGTAGAGGGAGGACATAATGTTAGACACAGCAGAAAGACAATCACTGGTCTTTTGTAGTAATGCAGGGGTGATGTCCGGAGCAGAGGTGTATAATTGGGTGTCATCAGCATAGAGATGGTACTGAAAACCGAATCTACTGATTGTTTGTCCAATAGGAGCGGTGTATAAGGAGAAAAGAAGGGGGCCTAGGACTGATCCTTGAGGAACCCCGACAGTAAGAGGAAGTAGGGAGGAGGAGGAGCCGGCAAAAGACACAGAGAAGGAGCGGTCAGAGAGATAAGAGGAGAACCAGGAGAGAACCGTGTCCTTGAGGCCAATAGTGCGGAGCATAGTGAGGAGGAGCTGATGATCCACAGTGTCGAATGCTGCAGAGAGATCCAGGAGAATCAGCAGGGAGTAGTGACCATTAGATTTAGCTGTTAGTAGATCATTAGAGACTTTAGTGAGGGCAGTTTCAGTAGAATGTAAAGAGCGGAAACCAGATTGTAAAGGGTCAAGAAGAGAGTTGTCTGAGAGATAGCGGATTAGACGGGAGTGGACCAGGCGTTCCAGGAGTTTAGAGATAAAGGGAAGATTGGAAACAGGTCTGTAGTTGGCCGTGCAGTTCTGGTCGAGGGATGGTTTTTTAAGTAATGGTTGTATGCTGGCGTGTTTAAAAGAAGAGGGAAAGATACCAGATGAGAGGGAAAGGTTGAAAATTTTAGTTAGGTGAGAGGTGACAGCTGGAGCAAGGGACTGAAGGAGATGTGAGGGAATAGGGTCGCTGGTGCAGGTGGTAGGGCGAGAAGATGCAAGGAGCCTGATCACTTCATCTTCCGTGACTGGTTCGAAGTCAGAAAATGAGCAAGATACAATGTGGCGGGGGGGAGCATGCATAACATTTGGGGATTGGGAGAAAATTTCCTGTCGGATATGGTCAATTTTTTCTTTGAAATAGTTAGCCAGATCGTCAGCGCTGAGGTCGGTGGTCGGGGCCTGTGCTGTTTGATTGAGGAGAGAATGAAACGTGTCAAAGAGTCGTTTAGGATTATTGGAAAGTGAGATGATGAGGTTGTTAAAGTAGGTTTGTTTGGAGAGGTGAAGGGCAGAGTTATATGTTTTCAGCATAAATTTATAGTGGAGGAAATCTTCGGGCAGATTTGATTTTCTCCACAGCCGTTCAGCGCACCTGGAGTACCTCTGGAGAAGACGTGTTTGAGGCGTGTGCCAGGGTTGTCGCCGTCTATGCCGAATTGTTCTTTGTGTAGGAGGTGCGGCTTCATCCAGGGCGCATAGCATTATTTTGTTATAATGCTTCAATGCAGAGTCGGGACATGAGAGGGAGGAGATTGGGGCCAATGATGATTGCAACCTTTTTATAAATTTCTGGGTGTTAATGGCGCGTAAATTTCTATAAGTGTGGACGGTGGGAGTGTCTTGAGTAGAGTCACAGTTCTTGACAGAGAATGAAAGAAGATTATGGTCAGAGAGTGGAAGGGGAGAGTTAGTAAAGTCATGTACTGAGCAAAGCCGGGAGAAGATCAGGTCCAATGTGTTCCCGTCCTCATGTGTAGGAGAATTAGCAAGCTGTGAAAGGCCGAAGGAGGAGGTTAATGATAAAAGATGCGTGGCAGATGGGGAAAGAGGATCGCCAATTGGGATGTTAAAGTCTCCCATGATTATCGTGGGGATGTCGCAGGATAGAAAATTTGTAAGCCAGGCAGCAAAGTGATCCAGGAATTGACGGGGGGGACCTGGGGGGCGATAGACAACCGCCACTCGCAGGGAGAAGGGCCGGTAGAGTCTGACTGTGTGGGCCTCAAAGGACGGGAAGATAAGGGAGGGTACAGGAGGGATAACCTGAAAAGTACATTTTGTTGAACGAAGCAGACCAACACCTCCACCTGATCTGTTGTCAGGTCGCGGGGTATGAGAGAAATGTAGGCCACCATAGGAGAGAGCTGCAGCGGCGGTGGTGTCCGACTGCTGGATCCAGGTTTCAGTGAGAGCCAGAAGGTTGAGGGAATTAGAGAGGAAAAAGTCATGGATGTAAGAGAGTTTATTACAAGCTGAGCGTGCATTCCAAAGGGCACAGTTGAATGAGACAGAAGATATGCAGGGAATATTAATGAGATTAGCAGGGTTTCTGAATGTAACAGGGAAAGAGTTAGTGTTATTATTACTGGAGGGTCCTGGGTTGGGAGAAATATCACCTGCGACTAATAGAAGGAAGATACAGAGAGTGAGCAGATGATTGAGTGATTTGTGAGAGCGTTTCCTGCGTTGTATGGTGGGAATGAATGGATCTGCGTGGTATAACATTGTGAAGAGAGCATGACAACTGTACATAGGAGAAGAGAGGAGTGAGGGATTAATATGGATGAAGTGTGCCGCATTTGTGGGAGAACAGTGAATGTGGATGATTGTAGCAACCAGAAAATAAATGGCACAGATACAAATGGTGAATACTGTTTGCCAAAAAGATGACCTGTAAGCAAGTTTGTTGGTTTGTCTTGCATGTCTTACCTGTCTCCTGCCCTGTCCAACTGCCATTTTCTAACTGCCAGGGCACTTTGCTAAATTATGGCACTTCGATAAAGTATGCATAAATGCTATATGCATAAATGCCCCCGCATAAATGCTTATAGGGACAAGGGTTATCAGTCAGTTCTCTTTTACAATTTTAATATGTTTGTCTACCAAAAATTCTCTTTTTAAGAAAAATACTCAGTAAAAGTTACGGTTTAAATCCCCAATTTTGCTATTTTCTGGCCTCTGTTTTATCCAGATTCCTCCAGAGCATTGTAAAAGACTCATTGCCAGTTATCGCAAACCCTTGATTGCTGTTGTTGCTGCTAAGGGTGGCCCAATCAGTTATTAGGTTTAGGGGCAATCACTTTTTCACACAGGGCCCTGTAGGTTTGCATTTCTTTTTCCCTTAATAATAAATATCTTCATTTAAAAACTGCATTTTGTGTTTACTTTTGTTATCTTTGTCTAATATTTAAATTTGTTTTGTGATCTGAAACATTTAAGTGTGACAAACATGGAAAAGAATAAGAAATCAGGAAGGGGGCACTTTTTCACACCACTGTATGTGTTGATTTCATGAAACAACAAGAGTCTAAAAAAGCCCCAATGGGCAGTATGAAAATTGCTAAATTTCTAGTTTTTATTTTAATACAGAATGTGATGTGAACAATTGTCAAAATTTTACACAAAAAGTTGATTTAAATATTAAGTAAATTTCTGATGACAAATTCAGCACGGTGGGCTCAGTGGTTAACACTGCAGCCTTGCGGCGCTTGGGTCCTGGGTTCAAATCCCACCAAGGACAACATCTGCAAGGAGTTTGTATGCTCTCCCTGTGTTTGCGTGGGTTTCCTCCAGGCTCCTTGGTTTCCTCCCACACTCCAAAGACATGGGGACAGTGCCAAAAATGTCTATAAAGCGCTGTGGAATTAATGGCGCTATATAAGTGAGTAAAATAAATATATAATATTTCTCGTTGTCTCATGTCAGTATCCTCTGATGGAAATGAGTGTTCCTTCAGGTCACATAATTTTTTTCCACAATCCAAAACATGATAGCTGCTTCCATAAATTCTTGGACAAATTCAGGATGTTTGTGGTCATCTTTAATAATAGTAATAATAATAATAGTTTTTATTTTTATAGCGCCAACATATTCCGCAGCACTTTACAAATTTTAGGGGGGACTTATACAGACAATACAGAATAAGCATATCTCATATCGAAAGGAGTGAGGGCCCTGCTCGCAAGCTTACAGTCTATGAGGAAATGGGGGAGACACAAAAGGTAAAAAGTACATATATTATATAATGCAGCCTTGATATACTGAATAGGATAAATAATAATTAGTGTTGAGCGAACATGCTCGACACTGCTCGGTACTTGCCCGAGCATCACGCTACTCGGGATGTTCGGCGAGCACCGAGCATTTCCGGGTTACTCGGGCGGGAGCTCGGGTCTCCGCACTGCATGTTTGGCGCTCTTTACAGAGCCAATGAACATGCAGGGATTGCCAGCCAGTCACTGTAATGCTGCAGCCATGTTGGTTGTGGGCATTACAGTGATTGGCTGGCCGCACAGCGTCACCTCGAGTATTTAAAACGGGGCGCCGCCATCTTGGACACAGTCGCTCCGGATTAGACAGTGTAGGGACAGCGCTGCTGATTTAGGGAGAGATATAAACTGCGAAATAGTTAGTGTAGGGTCTGTAAAGGCTGCCAGAACAAACAAACAGTCCTTTTCAGGACTAATATCCATCCCAGATACCAGGCAGGCAGGCTGTATAGGAGACACAGTGTTTATACCAGCAAACGCTGCATTACAGTCCTGTGTGCTCCTGTTGCTGAAATTGCTGGACTTAGCACCAGGTGTCGGGGGCCAGGAAAAATCCTTTTTTTTTCATCTAAATCCTCCTTTTTTTCCCTCCTTCACACTGTACAAATACCCGTCTTATTAACCTTTTGGTGTGTCCCCCCCCCCCCCCAAAAAAAGCGTGTCTCTGATTTTTCAGACACAAATATAACTGTTGAAAATAGTCTGGTGTAGGCTAGAGAAACAGAAGTGTTGTTTTGCACTTCCACGGTTCAAACCTCTGTATTATCCATTTTGGGCCATTTGTATCTAAAAAAAAAGCAGTTTGAGTGTGTCGCTCACTGTTCAGCCGCAAATATCTCTATTTAAAAAAGTGTGGTATACCCCAGTAAACAATAACTGTGGTTTTGCCATCCCACGGTAAAAAATCTCTATTATTCAGCTTTTGGTAGTTTTTTCCATAAAAAAAACAGTAGTGTCTCCTGACTGTTGTGACACAAAAATATATCTGTTGAAAATAGTCTTGTGTAGGCCCGACATCCCAGTGTGGTTTCGCAGTTCCACGGGTCAAATCGCTGTACTATCCAGTTTTGGGCCTTTGGTATCTAAAAAAAAGCAGTTTGAGTGTGTCGCTCACAGTTCAGCCGCAAATATCTCTATTTAAAAAAGTGTGGTATACCCCAGTAAACAATAACTGTGGTTTTGCCATCCCACAGTAAAAAATCTCTATTATTCAGCTTTTGGTAGTTTTTTCCATAAAGAAAAACAGTAGTGTCTCCTGACTGTTGTGACACAAAAATATATCTGTTGAAAATAGTTTTGTGTAGGCCCGACATCCCAGTGTGGTTTCGCAGTTCCACGGGTCAAATCGCTGTACTATCCAGTTTTGGGCCTTTGGTATCTAAAAAAAAAGCAGTTTGAGTGTGTCGCTCACTGTTCAGCCGCAAATATCTCTATTTAAAAAAGTGTGGTATACCCCAGTAAACAATAGCTGTGGTTTTGCCATCCCACGGTAAAAAATCTCTATTATTCAGGTTTTGGTAGTTTTTTCCGTAAAGAAAAACAGTAGTGTCTCCTGACTGTTGTGACACAAAAATATATCTGTTGAAAATAGTCTTGTGTAGGCCCGACATCCCAGTGTGGTTTCGCAGTTCCATGGGTCAAATCGCTGTACTATCCAGTTTTGGGCCTTTGGTATCTTAAAAAAAAGCAGTTTGAGTGTGTCGCTCACTGTTCAGCCGCAAATATCTCTATTTAAAAAAGTGTGATATACCCCAGTAAACAATAACTGTGGTTTTGCCATCCCACGGTAAAAAATCTCTATTATTCAGGTTTTGGTAGTTTTTTCCGTAAAGAAAAACAGTAGTGTCTCCTGACTGTTGTGACACAAAAATATATCTGTTGAAAATAGTCTTGTGTAGGCCCGACATCCCAGTGTGGTTTCGCAGTTCCACGGGTCAAATCGCTGTACTATCCAGTTTTGGGCCTTTGGTATCTAAAAAAAAAGCAATTTGAGTGTGTCGCTCACTGTTCAGCCGCAAATATCTCTATTTAAAAAAGTGTGGTATACCCCAGTAAACAATAACTGTGGTTTTCCTCTTCCCCGGTTCTAATCTACTCTTTATTACCCTTTTTCCATTGATAGTGCAAGTGTAAGCTATTTTACTTCATTTACAATGGGCAAGGCGCGTGGCAAGGGACGTGGAAGTGGACGTTCTGGTGATGGTTCGTGCAGAGGACGGGGCCGTGGCCAAGGTGAAAATGTGCCACAACCAACAGCCACATCTTCTCGCTCCCACTTCTTGACCGAATTACTAGGGAAGCACAGAACAACACCAGTATTGAGAACTGATCAGTGTGAACAGGTTATTAATTGGATAGCAGATAATACTTCCAGTTACCTGGGCACCACCACCTCCGGTCTGTCTTCCACACGGTCAACTCTTAGTAGCCGTGAGTCTCGACTGCATACTCCTCCTCACCCTGATGCTCCTTCCTCCCACCATGCCGAGTGTCGTCAGACAGCAAGTGATCCCACACTTGGACACTATGAAGAGCTGTTCACTGGTCCATTTCCATATTTGGGCCCCTCGCCTGATACGCTTGAAGTGGTGAAAGAGGAGATCCCATGTTGCGATGCCCAAATATTTGAACAGCCACGGCAACAGGAAGTCGACTTTGGCAATCTGTCACAAGAGGTGGACGATGACGAGACACAATTGCCAGGAAGTGAGGAGGAGGATTGTGGTGCGCAAGTGGAAGAGGAAGAGGTGGTGGATGATCTAGTAACTGACCCAACGTGGAAGGAGGACATGCAGAGTGAGGCCAGCAGCACACAGGGGGAGGGAGGCAGAGTACCCCAACAGGCAGGAAGAAGCAGTGTGGTGGCCGCAGACAGAAGGCAGGCAACCGTTCCCCGTAACACCAACACGAGGGACGTTGCCAGTACAAGCGGTAGGTCTTCCAGAGTCTGGAATTTTTTTAAAGACTCTGCTGATAACCCCAAAAAGGCCATATGTTCCACCTGCCATGCCAGCATCAGCAGGGGTGACAAAACTACCAGCCTGACCACCACCAGCACGATCAGGCACATGGCAGCAAAGCACCCGACTTTGTGGGGCGAAACCCAGGGTCCACGACCAGTGTCAGCGGGTGTCACCACTGCTTCTTCCACTGTTGTGCGTGCAATAGAACCCCCTGTTGTGTGTGCAAGGCAATCCCCTGTCCATACTGCATGTAAAGATGCCCCCTCCTCTCAGTCTTCACTTGTTATGGCAGTTTCTCAAGAAACAGCATCAACGTCCACATCCACGTCCCACCGCAGCGTTCAATTGTCCATATCCCAGATCTTTGAACGAAAGCGGAAATTCGCAGCTAACGCCCCACAGACCACAGTCCTAAATTCGCACATTTCACGACTGCTTGCATTGGAAATGCTGCCTTTTAGGCTGGTGGAGACGGAATCCTTCCGCAATCTTATGGCGGTGGCCGTCCCTCGGTACTCGGTCCCCAGCCGACACTATTTTGCCCGGTGTGCCATCCCCGCACTACACAAGCACGTGTCCCAAAGCATCTGCCGTGCCCTCAACAACGCAGTTACTGGGAGAGTCCACCTGACAACGGACACGTGGACAAGTGCTTGTGGCCAGGGACGGTACATCTCTCTGACGGCACACTGGGTAAACATAGTGGAAGCCGGGACCCAGTCGGACCTTGGGACGGAACACATCCTCCCCACACCGAGGATTGCGGGCCCTATGTCAGTCAGAGTTGCCCCCACAGTGTACAGCTCCTGCGCATCCTCCTCCTCCTCCTCCTCCTCATGTTCAGCCTCCATCTCAGATATCACCACATCAGTTACAAGCTGGAAGCATTGCAGTACTGCCTCCGCCAATCGGCAACAGGCTGTGCTGAAACTCATAAGCTTAGGTGATAAACCTCACACTGCTTGTGAGTTGTGGACAGCTGTGAAAGAACAGGCAGATCTGTGGCTGAGACCGCTGAACCTACATCCCGGCATGGTCGTGTGTGACAATGGCCGCAACCTGGTGGCGGCTCTGAGGCGAGGTGAGATCACACACGTACCATGCCTGGCTCATGTGCTTAACCTCGTGGTTCAGCGGTTTCTTAAATCGTACCCCGAGTTGCCAGATCTGCTCGTGAAAGTACGCCGCCTGTCAGCTCATTTTTGCAAGTCGGCTACAGCTTCCGCCGCCCTTGCTGTGTTGCAGCAGCGTTTGCAGCTTCCGGCACACCGACTGGTGTGTGATGTCCCCACACGTTGGAACTCTACCCTCCACATGTTGCAAAGGATTTGTGAGCAGAAGAGAGCAGTTGTGGAGTACCAGCTGCAACAAGGCCGTCGATATTCAGGTCAGACTCCACACATAAGACCTCAGGAGTGGACCTGGATGTCTGACATATGTACCATCCTGACAAACTTTGAGGAGGCCACCAAGATTCTGAGTGGCGATGACGCCATCATTAGTGTCAGCATCCCACTTGTCTGTCTTTTGCAATGCTCTCTGCAGAGAATTAAAGAGGAGGCATTGCAGCCAGAGTATGATGAGATGGATCAAGAAGCTGTAGCGGGCGATTACACACAGCCCAGCCTCATCTCATCCCAACGTGCATTGGGGGACAATGAGGGAGAGGAGGAGGAGGAGGAGGAAGAACAGGAGCTGCTATCATGCGTTGTAGACGGTAGTACCTGTACAAGTGTCATACCGTCGGTTCAGCGTGGGTGGCCTGAGGACAGGGGGGAGGAGGAAGAGGAGGAGGAGAGCATGGTCAGTCGTCATCTTGGTGAGGACGCGGAAATCTTGCCCGTTACCAGTCTGGCACGCATGGCTGACTTTATGTTACGCTGCCTTAACCGTGACCCTCGCGTTGTCAAAATGTTGGGTGACAGTCATTACTGGTTGGTGACACTTGTAGACCCCCGCTACAAGGAGAACTTTCACTCTCTTATTCCTGAGGTGGAGAGGTCTACAAAAATGGGGCAATACCAGAAGGCCCTTGCTGCAGAACTCTTAAAAAAATTCCCATCTGAACACGCTAGCGGCAGAGGTCACAGTTCGTTGCCCAACCAAGGCGTACAGGCGAGAGAGATGCAACTCCAATCCAGCAGAGGCAGGGGAGCACTGTCAACATTCTGGGACAGTTTTCTGACACCCGCCCTGCTTACAGGCCCTGAGGCGCGGGGTACTCTCACAAGGAGTGGAAAGTTTCAAAAGATGGTGAGGGAGTACCGTGCCGATCGTACCAGCGTCCTCCATGATTCCTCTGTGCCTTTTAATTATTGGGTATCCAAGCTGGACACTTGGAATGAACTCGCTCTGTATGCCTTGGAGGTCCTGGCCTGCCCTGCTGCTAGCGTGTTATCGGAGCGTGTTTTTAGTGCCGCTGGGGGAATTATAACTGATAAGTGCACTCGCCTGTCAACTGACAATGCTGACAAGCTGACCCTTATCAAAATGAACAAGGGCTGGATTGGGCCAGACTTCTCATCACCACCAAATGACAGCAGAGTAACATAAAGTCAAATCCACTGTGTTATTTCGGGAGGTGTATTCACATGCACCGCTTCACACCCACACATGGGTATACGCTTCCTCGTTTCGGCTGTTTAATCTTCTTCTCCTTATCCTCAGCCTCCACCACCACTATCCCACCAGGGTGCCAGCATTGCAAGTTCCTCCGTCCTTATTTTTGGCAGCTTTTGCTTGCAAGGCATAAGCAAATACTATGGGACACCCACTTCCCAATAATGGGACCTATGTTTGTAATATGCTGTACTGCATGGCTCTTGTAAGGGGCATTGCAAGTTGCTCCGTCCTAATTTTAGGCAGCTTTTGCTTGGAAAGCATAAGCAAATACTATGGGACACCCACTCCCCAATAATGGGACTTATGTTTGTAATATGCTGTACTGCATAGCTCTTGTAAGGGGCATTGCAAGTTGCTCCGTCCTAATTTTTGGCAGCTTTTGCTGGGAAAGCATAAGCAAATACTATGGGACACCCACTCCCCAATAATGAGACTTATGTTTGTAATATGCTGTCCTGCATGGCTCTTGTAAGGGGCATTGCAAGTTGCTCCATCCTAATTTTTGGTAGCTTTTGCTGGAAAAGCATAAGCAAATACTATGGGACACCCACTCCCCAATAATGGGACTTATGTTTGTAATATGCTGTACTGCATGTGACGCGCCCCCTGGGCTGTGTGTACACGTGTGTGGGATACCCGGTGCCGGGTCTCTGGGGTCTGTAGTCTCCGTGGCGGTGACCCGGTCCCGTGGCTCAGGCTGGTCAAACCAGTGGCAGTCTTTCTTAGGTTTTGAGGTTAATTGTCCGACTGCGCCACCCGTGGATTGTGGTCAGGGAGTACCACCGCTGTGAGGCAGACCGCTGAGGCTGGTGTTGTGTGCGCAGCATAGAATGGGATAACTCCCCTCGAGTGGAGTATAGCCTCAGGGCAGTGAGTGTGGATGATGGGGGTGATGGTGCACGAGCGCAGCAGGAATGACTCAGAGTCTTTGCAGTGCAGTTCAGGGTCTTTACTGATGATTATAAGGTAGACCCTCCCGGGAGTACTGGCTAGCATAAGAGGCCTGGTCAGTCTGTGAGCAAGCAGGAGTTCCCCTGGCCAGGTGGAGTTGTAGGCCTCCCCGTCTGTCTGCACTCTTCCTGGCTACCTTGCTGTAAGCGGGTAGAAGTAGCCCACGTCCCTGAGTGTACCGTGTAGTGCTCACCTGTATGGCTGGTGTCTTGGGGCCTTCTGTTAGCCTCCGCTCCACGACGGCGGTGCTGGTCCCTTGCTTGTGACTGAGCCTCCGGGCTTCTATGGCCAGAGGACCTGAAATCCCCTGCCGGCTGGTTTCTGCTGCTGAATATATAAGTCCTCACAGCTTCGGACTCCTGTGTCCGGTTCCTATTGTCTTCTGCCAGGGCGAGCTCTGCTCAGCTTCCAGCCCCTGGTCTTTAGCTCCTAGCTCCTACAGAGCTCCTTGCTGTTACTTTCCCTTGCTCTCACTCTGACTCTGGCTGTTCTCTGACTCACTCAACCCCGCCCCAGATCCAGTTTATAAGGGCAGAATTCTCCCCTCCCAGGATTGGGGCAGGAGGATGTTGCATGTTTAAGGGATCCTGACCAGGAAACCTCCCACTTGCTCTCCGACGTAATATCTCTATTACTGTGGTGACCAAACCCCTGGGGTGCCACACATGGCTCTTGTAAGGGGCATTGCAGTTCCTCATAATTTTTAGAAAGCCTTCCATTCACTGCTTAGGCCAACAGTGCACGGGAGACCCAGTTGCTATAAATGGAAAAAAAGGTTTAGTTAACGCCCTCTGACCTCCATGTTATTGGTAGGCATTGCACTCACTGTATGCCCTATAACTGTGTAGCCGAACCGCTCCTTTTGTTACAGAAACATATCCTACAAGACATATCTGGTTGACTGGCCTGATATTGATGTGAATGGTCCCTGTTCCTCCTGCTCTTTCTCCTTTGCCACTACCTCATCCATCATTTATCACCTGAAGCTTTGTTTTAACGGGAGTCATAGAACTTGGATAGTAGCAGGAAAACATCCAGCAATCCTCGGAGGAGGTAGGATATGCGCCAAAACGCTGACCACCTCAGGCCTAGCCGCTACTACATACATGCGCTTGCATTACAACAAAACAAAGCAGATGCTAACTTCTATCATCCTCATCATGCTCCTCACCTTGGCACTCTCAACTCCCCTGATGGAGAAGCCAGGGCCCACCGGAGGAGTCTGATAGTCCGGTGGCCTCGGCCAATGCTGCCCTAAAGCAGGACAGGCTAAGAAAAGTGTGGGAAAGGTTACCGGGACAAATAGGGGTGGCTGGGGACCGAGTATGGACACCCGGCCACCCCCTGGAGGCTGGGGAGCAAGCGGGGACACCCGGCCACCAGGCGGCTGGGGACTGAGTATGGATACCAGGCCGCCGACACAGCCATGGCGTGGTGGCCAGATTCCGCCTCCACATGCCTAAAAGGCCCAATTTATAGTGCAAGCAAGCAGTATGGTATTGCAGCCTGGGGGTGGGTGGGTGGCAGGCTGCATACTTGCGCTTGCATTGCAAGGAATGGGAGAGGTACAATTGAACACTGCCCTGGGACAAGGACTTGAATGGGGATAGTTGCAAGTCTGCAACGACAGGTGCATGGAGGGAGGCATCTTCGCATGTACCATGAACAGGGGTTTGGCGTGCACACACTACAGCGGAATAGGCTCTCCTTCCCACTAAATGCACTGGGGAGGGCACAGGTAATGTTTTGGTATACGCGCTTAATCTTATGTATAAGGCACACCAGGACAAATATGGGCGGCTGGGGACTGAGTATGGATACCTCACTGCCGAAGCAGCCATGAGGTAGTGGCCAGCTTCGGCCTCCTCCAAACTAAAAGGCCCCATTTCAAGTGCAAGCTAGCAGTATGGAATTGCAGTCTGGGGGTGGGTGGGTGGCAGGCTGCACACTTACACTTGCATTAATATAAAACATAGCAGATGCTAACTTCTGTCATCATCATCATGCTCCTCACCTTGGCACTCTCAACTCCACCGATGGAGAAGTCAGGGCCCACCGGAGGAGTCTGGTTCTCTGGTGGGCTCGTCCAATGCTGCCTAAAGCAGGCCGGGCTAAGAAAAGTGTGTGGGGGGATGTTCCAAGGAGAAATAGGGGCGGCTGGGGACCGTTTATGGACACCCGGCTGCCCCCAGGCGGCTGGGGACCGTGTGTGGACACCCGGCCATGGGGCGGCTGGGGACCGAGTATGGACACCCGGTCGCCGGGCGGCGGGGGACTGAGTATGGATTCCAGGCCGCCAACACAGCCATGACGTGGTGGTCAGATTCCGCCTCCACATGCCTAAAAGGCCCAATTTCAAGTTCAAGCAAGCAAGCAGTATGGTATTGCAGCCTGGGGGTGGGTGGGTGGCAGGCTGCATACTTGAGCTTGTATTGCAAGGAATGGGGGAGGTACAATTGAACACTGCCCTGGGACTAGAACTTGCATGGGGATAGTTGCAAGTCTGCATCTTCTGATGCGGTAAGGATCACTTATGAAGGGCACACTTTTAGAAAGTGACCTGGGAGTCAGAGATGCTTCCAGGGGTCTTCCCCATGCTGTTCCCTTGTCTTTTCAGCACTTTATGCATGTGTCACACAGCACATGGCCAGATAAGGTTGTAAAATGTTAAAATGACATTTCACGGTGAATGCATTTGTCATAGTTGAAAGCCATACAAAAGTGCAAAAACGCATAAAAAATGCTACTTGTGAACATAGCCGAAGGTGTGGAGGAGTATTTTTGTTTTTGGTCATTTATTTTAACTTATACACAAGTCTTTACCCTGGAAAGGATGTTCCTTAACATATTTCACAGGAAAAAAGTTTCACTTTTGTTTTTGAACGTTTTATTGTGAGCCTGTAAAAGTGGCTTAATACCTCTGACCACGTTGTTGACAGCAGTGACCTGGGGGTCAGAAATGCTTCCTGGGGCGATCCCCATGCTGTCCCCATGTCATTTGAGCACTGTCACTATCGTTTTGGGCACTTGTTAGGCTTTTAAAAGACTGCCGGGGGTGCCACCGCAAAAATGCTCGAGTCTCCCATAGACTAACATTGGGCTCGTTGCTCGGGTCGAGCACCCGAGTATCACGGCGAGCTCGGCCCGAGCTTCGAGCACCCGAGCATTTTAGTGCTCGCTCAACACTAATAATAATACATGGACTGGTGTCCTGCCAGTATGTGTACCGTCCTGACAGAGGCTATTAAGTGCATGGTTGGTATGAACCTGAAGTTTAAGAAGATTTTAATATGGGGGAAAACTGGGACGGACAGAGTGTGTTTAGGCGATACGCCAGTCTAAAGAAATGTGTTTTTAGAGTTCGCTTGAAACTGTGGGTATTGGGAATTAATCAAACTGTCCTGGGTAGTGCATTCCAAAGAATTGGCGCAGCACGCGAGAAATCTTGGAGACGGGAGTGGGAAGTTTGGATTATGGAGGATTTTAGTTTTAAGTCATTTGCAGAACGGTGGGCACGTGTAGGGTGGTAGACTGAGACAAGGGAGGAGATGTAGGGGGGTACTGAAGCATGGAGCGCTTTGTGGGTAAGCGTGATAAGTTTAAAATGAACTCTATATTGGATGGGCAACCAATGCAATGACTGGCACAGGGAAGAGGCATCAGTGTAGCGGTTGGCGAGGAATATGATCCTGGCTGCTGCGTTAAGGACGGATTGGAGAGGGGAGAGTTTAGTAAGAGGGAGACCGATTAGTAGAGCGTTGCAATAGTCAAGACGAGAATGAATAAGAGCTACAGTAAGAGTTTTTGCTGAGTCAAAGGTGAGAAAAGTCCTGATTCTTGAGATGTTTTTGAGGTGTAGATGACATGAACGAGCGAGTGATTTGATGTGAGGAGTGAAAGAAAGATCTGAATCAAAAATGACCCCAAGACAGGGGGCTTGTTGCTGGGGAGTAATGGTTGAGCCACAAACGGAAATGGCAATATCAGGCACAGGTAGGTTAGTGGAGGGAGGAAAGACGAGTAGTTCAGTTTTTGACAGATTCAGTTTTAGGTAGAGGGAGGACATAATGTTAGACACAGCAGAAAGACAATCACTGGTCTTTTGTAGTAATGCAGGGGTGATGACCGGAGCAGAGGTGTATAATTGGGTGTCATCAGCATAGAGATGGTACTGAAAACCGAATCTACTGATTGTTTGTCCAATAGGAGCAGTGTATAAGGAGAAAAGAAGGGGGCCTAGGACTGATCCTTGAGGAACCCCGACAGTAAGGGGAAGTAGGGAGGAGGAGGAGCCGGTGGAAGACACAGAGAAGGAGCAGTCAGAGAGATAGGAGGAGAACCAGGAGAGAACAGTGTCCTTGAGGCCAATAGTGCGGATCATAGTGAGGAGGAGCTGGTGATCCACAGTGTCGAATGCTGCAGAGAGATCCATGAGAATCAGCAGGGAGTAGTGACCATTAGATTTAGCTGTTAGTAAATCATTAGAGACTTTAGTGAGGGCAGTTTCAGTAGAATGTAAAGAGCGGAAACCAGATTCTAAAGGGTCAAGAAGAGAGTTGTCTGAGAGATAGCGGATGAGACGGGAGTGGACCAGGCGTTCCAGGAGTTTAGAGATAAAGGGAAGATTGGAAACAGGTATGTAGTTGGCCGTGCAGTTCTGGTCAAGGGATGGGTTTTTAAGTAATGGTTGTATGCTGGCGTGTTCAAAAGAAGAGGGAAAGATACCACATGAGAGGGAGAGGTTGAAAATTTTAGTTAGGTGAGTGGTGACAGCTGGAGCAAGGCACTGAAGGAGATGTGAGGGAATAGGGTCACTGGTGCAGGTGGTAGGGCGAGAAGATGCAAGGAGCCTGATCACTTCATCTTCCTTGACTGGTTCGAAGTCGGAAAGTGAGCAAGATACAATGTGGTGGGGGAGAGCATGCATAACATTTGGGGATTGGGAGAAAATTTCCTGTCGGATATGGTCAATTTTTTCTTTGAAATAATTGGCCAGATCGTCAGCGCCGAGGTCGGTGGTCGGGGCCTGTGTTGTTTGATTGAGGAGAGAATGAAATGTGTCAAAGAGTCATTTAGGATTATTGGAAAGTGAGATTATGAGGTTGTTAAAGTAGGTTTGTTTGGAGAGGTGAAGGGCAGAGTTATATGTTTTCAGCATAAATTTATAATGGAGGAAATCTTCGGGCAGATTTGATTTTCTCCACAGCCGTTCAGCGCACCTGGAGTACCTCTGGAGAAGACGTGTTTGAGGCGTGTGCCAGGGTTGTTGCCGTCTATGCCGAATTTTTCTTTGTGTAGGAGGTGCGGCTTCATCCAGGGCGCATAGCATTATTTTGTTATAATGCTTCAATGCAGAGTCAGGACATGAGAGGGAGGAGATTGGGGCCAATGATGATTGCAACCTTTCTATAAATTTCTGGGTGTTAATGGCACGTAAATTTCTATAAGTGTGGACGGTGGGAGTGTCTTGAGTAGAGTCACAGTTCTTGACAGCGAATGAAAGAAGATTATGGTCAGAGAGTGGAAGGGGAGAGTTAGTAAAGTCATGTACTGAGCAAAGCCGGGAGAAGATCAGGTCCAATGTGTTCCCGTCCTCATGTGTAGGAGAATTAGCAAGCTGTGAAAGGCCGAAGGAGGAGGTTAGTGATAAAAGATGCGTGGCAGATGGGGAAAGAGGATCGCCAATTGGGATGATAAAATCTCCCATGATTATCGTGGGGATGTCGCAGGATAGAAAATTTGGAAGCCAGGCAGCAAAGTGATCCAGGAATTGACGGGGGGGGGGACCTGGAGGGCGATAGACAACCGCCATTTGCAGGGAGAAGGGCCGGTAGAGTCTGACTGTGTGGGCCTCAAAAGACGGGAAGATAAGGGAGGGTACAGGAGGGATAACCTGAAAAGTACATTTTGTTGAAAGAAGCAGACCAACACCTCCACCTGATCTGTTGTCAGGTCGCGGGGTATGAGAGAAATGTAAGCCACCCTAGGAGAGAGCTGCAGCGACGGTGGTATCCGACTGCTGGATCCAGGTTTCAGTGAGAGCCAGAAGGTTGAGGGAATTAGAGAGGAAAAAGTCATGAATGTAAGAGAGTTTATTACAAGCTGAGCGTGCATTCCAAAGGGCACAGTTGAATGAGACAGAAGATATGCAGGGAATATTAATGAGATTAGCAGGGTTTCTGAATGTAACAGGGAAAGAGTTAGTGTTATTATTACTGGAGGGTCCTGGGTTGGGAGAAATATCACCTGCGACTAATAGAAGGAAGATACAGAGAGTGAGCAGATCATTGAGTGATTTGTGAGAGCGTTTCCTGTGTTGTATGGTGGGAATGAATGGATCTGCGTGGTATAACATTATGAAAAGAGCATGACAACTGTACATAGGAGAAGAGAGGAGTGAGGGGTTAATATGGATGAAGTGTGCCGAATTTGTGAGAGAACGGTGAATGTGGATGATTGTAGCAGCCAGAATATAAATGGCACAGATACAAATGGTGAATACTGTTTGCCAAAAACATGACCTGGAAGCAAGTTTGTTTGTTTGTCTTGCATGTCATACCTGTCTCCTGCTCTGTCCAACTGCCATTTTCTAACTGCCAGGGCACTTTGATAAATTATGGCACTTCTATAAAGTATGCATAAATGCTATATGCATAAATGCCCCCGCATAAATGCTGCCCCTTGACTATGTCTCAATATATAGGGACGTATCTGCTTAGATCTACACAGATTTAACTCGTTAGCAATCAATCACTAGCTTAAAAGACAATGTAGCGCCCTGAGGGTTCGGCCGCTACAGCGGTATTGCACCTCAGACCAGAGGTGTGATATTCCACTCCCAGGTAAGGATGGAGTATGGACCAGGGCTCAGTTAGCTGCATACAGCACACACACCCCGTTTCCGGGGGGCGGCTCAGCGGTGCTCCCACTAGACAGAAGTGCAGGCACGACCGACTATGTCCCTGTCTGGAGTGGGGAGGGGGGTGGAACACCCAGTGCTGTGAGGGCAGATAGGGGTTGGTTCCTGAGCGTAGATAGGAGCCCATTGGTTGCTGGTCACCTGGGCTCATGGTCAGAGGGAGGTATAAAAGGTGGGCACCATCTTAGTTCTGGGTCAGTTCAGCCAGAGGAGAAGACAGGGAGTAGAGGCTCTGTAGGAGCTCTACTCCAGGAGGGCCTAGTGAGAGGCCGAGGAGGAGGTGAAGGGGAGCTGGGATTTTGGCTCATCTCAGCTCCAAGAGAAAGGAACAGAAAGGAACAGAGAAAGAGAAGGAGAGACAGAGAAACAGAAGGGCTCAGGAACAAGAAGGTGGAAGGGACCCTAAGAACCCACGAGAATCCAGGGTGCAGGGTCAGGCAGATTAAGGGTACCGGATCCCAAGTTGGTGGAGGAGAAACAACCCTCAGCCAAAGACCGGTCGTCGTGATCATCTATTGGTGCGACACCTCATCAAATCTGCTAGGAAGGCACCATATAGGACAGCGGAGGACGGGGCCCACGTTTAACCGCACAAGTCCGCGGCAGTCGGACAAAAGTGGGTCACTGGTGAGGCAGGCCAGAGAAAGGATTAAAGGGGGTCCTGTGCCATGCTCTTGACTGCTTGGGAGTTGACCGAGCCCCACACCTGGTGGACGCAGCACGGCTCGGGCGGTCACTGCCGACGGAAGTGACCCGGAACAAACGAACTGTGAGTAAAGACCCTGGACTGCAACTTGTTGTCCGTGTGCTCCTTCGCTCCTCCGGCACTACCGGTACTGGGACCTTCACCACCATCACTCCCACCGTCCACTACACTGCCCTGGGGCCGCACTCTTCCCATGGGGAGTCACACCATCCCAGCTGCATTCATCATCAGCCCCAGCGGACTGCCTTGCAGCGGCGGTTCCTAATAACCGCAATCCATGGGTGGCGTAGTCGGACATTATCTGAAGCACGTAGCAGACTACCATTGGTCTGACCACCCTGAGCCGCGGGACCGGGCCGCCACTACTACCCCCATTGTTCCCCTATCGCCCGGATCCGCGTGCCCCACGGCCCAGTGGGCGAGTCAACAACAGGAGACCATAAAGTGCAGGGAAAAAAAAAAAAAACAGACTGGCAAACTCAACATGGATCATAAACTCTTAAAGTAAGTGTGATGACCATAAGGCTGCGTTCACACATTGCGTATCCTATGGATGCGCCATTTCTGGGGCGGCTGACGGCTGGTGTTTCTAGCCTGGGAGGGGGCCAATATTCATGACACCCTTCCTGGGCTATTAATATCAGCCCCCAGCTGTCTGCCTAGCCTTTGCTATCTATTAAAATAGGGGGAACCTCATGTCATTTTTTTTTGGGTCCCCCATTTTAATAGCTAGTAAAGGCTAGGTATTCAGCTGGGGGCTGATATTAGTAGCCTGGGAAGCTCCGTGGGTATTACCCCTTTCCCAGGCTTCAAACATCTGCCCCAGCCGTCTGCTTAACCTCCGCTAGAGCCTAAAATTATGGGGAACCCCACGCCTATTTTTTTTTAATAAATCCTTTATTTTAACACTAAATGACAAGTACAGTAATCAACACTGTCACTGTACTTCTTATATATGTGACTGACATGTTTCTATCTATCTAATCTATGTGTGATTCTCTATTCCTTCTATTCTAAATTGTCTGGTAAAGCAGCTGAAATGCCGGCCGGCTTTTTTAAAGAGACGGTGCAGGAAAACACTATTATTTTTTTTAATAAATCCTTTACACTAAATGACAAGTACAGTAAGCAACACTGTCACAGTACTTCATATATATGTGACTGACATGTTTCTATCTATCTAATCTATGTGTGATTCTCTATTCTTTCTGTTCTAATTTGTCGGGTACCGGTGTATGCCGCTGCTGAATTGCCGGCTTTTCATGTTTCACTGTGAGCACTGTTCCCATCGATTTGGGCAATCACTGTAATGCCACAACCACCATGGCTGTGACATTACAGTGATTGGCAGACAATCCCTGCATGATTGGTGCTCTAAATAGCGCCAGACATGCAGGACACGCTTTTGGTGCACGAACAGTTATCGAACATAACCTCGAACAGCCGAATTTTTTGCAAATTGTTCGGGTTCGTCGAACAACTCGAACACCGCCCAAAACAGCTCGAATTTGAGATTGGCGAACAGTTCTAGTCGAACACCGCTCATCTCTAGTCATAGGCTCCTGATTTGCTATCCATTTTTGGGCTATAAATTTTCTTGCCATATATAACATACGTGCCGCCGCAATTTTGCCGTACTCATAAATAGTCAGATCTTCAACATATCCCAATATGCATACTAATGGTGAAAGCTCTACGTCAATTGAATAAACCCTATTAATCATTGCTACAACACTCTTCCAAAAGGACACCAAGTTAGGACAGTTCCTCATCATATGAAGCAGATCTGCTGTTAGTTTTGCATCTAGGACAGTGGGGACTTGAACAAAATCCTATGTTAAATAAGAATTGAGGTGTCCTGTATACCTGGTGTATCACGTATATATGGGACAGTCTATGGGATTCACTTAAAGACAGCTGTGGAACTCTTTCCAGTATATCTGACCAGTGATTTTCCTCTACATTTTGCCATTATACTCTCCCATTTCTCTTTTGATCTCATCGGCTGGTTTGTCAATATAATGTCTAAGAGAATGTTATAAAGTAATGAGATCAGTCCACGAGAACTGTGTAGATTAGCTATTCTCTGTATTATTGAGTTTCGGGGTACCCTTCCTTCCAACACAATGGCTTCCGCCCGGTATGCGTGCCTAAATTGTAAGTATTTATAGAATTCAGAGGGAGGTAATACATATTCGTTTTGCAGCTCTGAGAATTCCTTAATCACATAACCTATCAGCACTTGATTAAGTCTGTTTAAACCCTTGGTGCTCCAGGAGCCAAATCCCACCAGCTGGTATAGATTTGGAAGCCATGGAGTGTTCCATAATGAAGTAAATTGTGAAACACCTTCTATTCCTTGTAATTTTTTCACCATCCCCCATTGTTTGTGGCATAACAGCATAGTTGGTATTTTGCCTCCAAGTATCCCAAACTTATGCGCCTCCAATACCTCATAGAGTTTATCTGATTGGAAATAATGCAGTAGTAACATACACTGAGCTCCTCCTCCTCAAGATCATCCCATCCCCAAACATGTTGAAGCTGAGATGCCACATAATATACCCATGGGTTAGGAACCACAAGCCCTCCCATTGTTTTGTTTCTTTGCAATGTTTCCAGTTTAATTCTCGGAGTCTGTTTGCCCCATATTAATTTTCTAAACTCCTGACTGACTTTAAAGAAAAACCTCTGATTTATCCATATTGGGAAGTTATGTAGGACATACAGCAATTGTGGCATCGCTTCCTCACTCCTTAAGTTGATTTTGTGGGCAACTTGGGCTCAGATGAGTACAAGATCACTCATCACTCGGATCTTCCGACGATAAGGCTTGATCCTGCCAACTTCGCTACAGTGATCATGCAGTCCTCACTCCAAATTTTTAGAGGGTCAAAATGTGGCCGTCACTCTTAATTTTTCCAGGGTTTGTATGATGCCCTCCTTCATAATTTTTACAGGATGTACATGAGGACTATCTGTACAATTCTCTTACAAATGTATATGTATATTCTCCAGGGATAATTGTTTTCAGCCCACTCCTTAAAAATGGTGTTGTTTCTGGAGCTCTCCTCTACGTGTCTTCCAGGGGATATTACAGTCCCTCCTTCTTTTTTTGGCAGCCCTTGCACTTAGTGCATAAGTTTTATGAGTCTAGGAGTCTTACTACCTAACAATTTTAACAGAATGTGTATGAGGCCCTCCTTTATGTCTAAATTAGGGTGTATCGGAGTACCTCTTCCTTCTAATTTTTGGCAACTCTTGCATTGTCCGCATAGGCTCTGTCAGTTTCACAGTCCCTCCATCATAAATTAAACAGGATGTGTCTGACCATGTCACATACACCACATGCATAAATAAGATAGTAAAATATTAAAATTACATTTATCGGTGGATGTAATTTTATTTTCCCTTCTACTATGTCATCTACGGTAGTCATAGGCGAGTCACCGTAGTCATATGGTGAGAGATGACCTGGCTATCAAGGCCACACGTTCACACGTTGCATTTTTGTTGATTTTTTTGGCAGCTTTTTTCAGGAATTTTATGCACATTAGAAAGCTGCTTTTTACAGTACCAGCAAAAGCTATGAGATTTCAGAAATCTCATGCACACGATTGATTTTTTTCCTGACTAACATGGAAAACTGCTACGTTTTTGAAAGATGCAGCATGTCAATTCTTTCAGCATTTTTGCAGCGTTTTTTGAAAAATAAAATCAATGATAAGGCGCAAAACCACAGCAATAAACACTATGCGTGAACATAGCATAAGGGGCGAAGGAGGCGTTTTTTTTACAGCACACTTTTTCCTGTAAATTTAATTTTATCTTCTGTTTTGGATGTTTTATTGTCACTCCGTAAAAGTGGCGTAATATTCTGACAACATTATTCCCAGCAGCGACATGGGAGTCAGTGATGCGTCCAGGCATCTTCCCCATGCTGTTCCCATACCATTTGAGCGCTGTTTCCAACCATTTCAGTGATTTTCCTGCCTCCCCAGACCTCCTGGGAGGGTCTGCTGGAAAAATGGTTGAGTTTTCCATTGACTTTCATTATACTCATTACTCAGGTCAATCCCGTCCATACATCCGATCTGCTTGATTAGAGTAAAGAGCACTCGAGCATTTTAGTGCTCGCTCGTCAGAAGGATTAGATTCTCCAAAAATGTCTCCTCTTCAGTAAATCCAACTTTCTATACCTCTTTCATGTGATCTAACTCCTGTTTTTCTTCATAAAATAGAGAGACTTTCTTCTTTGGTTAAATATCGTTAACATTACTATTCTGTATGAGAAGATAGTATATAAGAGTGGATAGTGTACTAATAAATTTGAGAAGGTTTGGAAAGTTTGGTGTGACCCATTCCCTACACATCCTACCTCACAAATCTGTCTGGGAGATAATTGATTTCATTGTATTTCCCCTATAAGCCCCTGTGTAATATGTATTGTTGTCATCTTTAAACTTGACTAACATGATGTGTATGGAGTTGTATATGAAGAGCAAAAAACACATATGATGTTTTTAAATAATTATATATTTTCTTTCTGTAACCATTGTTATTTTTTTCTGTTCAGCAATCTCTCAATAACTTGAATTAAAAAAAAAATATATAATCTTGGAAAAGTGATGTTGAAGCAGGAAAAGAGAATAAGAGATGGTCTATTTCAATTTGGATGGAAGACAATCCTTGCCAGAAAAGAAAGATAAAACCTAACAGAGGACACAGGCAGAGTTGTACAGGAATGACAGTGATCAGAGAGGTATCTGTAATTTAATTTTAACACTACGCTATACTCCTTTGTTCCATCAAATATTGGTGAAAAACTCCCTTAATATTTTAATATTGGAACTAGCTGGTGTGAATTGTCAGCACTGATCAAGGACCTATAGGAAGAAGTTGTTCTTCATTTGTATCTGGATCCTCAGTGAAATGCAACAAATGTTTATATAAATTTGCAGCCCCTACTAATGTCTTACCAGAATGGTTTTATTCCAGGGAAAGGGTCTGATTCATATGAGGAAAGTGTTTAAAAATATTAGGAGAGGGAGTCCATCCTAGCATCAAATGCCACAAAGACTTGTAACAGGATGGAGTAGAAGTTCTTGTGGAGGGTATTCAAGATGTTTGGGTTCAGGGAGAATTCTATTTGGTGGATCAAACTATTATACCATTCACCCCAAGCTAGAGGAACAAAACGGTGATGCCCCCTTTCCCTTCTTTTCACTGTATTTTCCTTGAGGAAATTTGGGTTTTGGCAGCAGTAGAGAGGGGAAAAAAGATGGATCTATGCAGATGATATTCTGCTGATTTTGTTAGAGATGAGGAAATCTCTCCTGTGGACTAAAGAGGTGATCAGGTCTTTTGGTGCCCACTCTGGCTTGGATAATAACTGTAGTAAATGGGTTTTATTACTACTTGATGAAAACATCAGAAAAGTGTGAACAGAATTGCAGATTTTAGTAAAAAGATAGCTTTGAATACTTAGGGATAAGTACCACAGGGGAGGTTGTGAGTTTTGTATCACTTAACATTATAGCGTTAATTAGGAAATTAAATCAGATGACTATGTGGATGCTGCTGCCGATATCTAATGCGGATAGAATAGCCCTGAATACGATGATGGTCTCTCGCCTCTAGTTCTTTATGTCCTCAGTATCTGCCTGGTATGAGTGAATGAGAGAATTATTAAATTAATAGAAATTCATCTGAATGACATGATTTTTTGTCGAGAGAGGGTGAGAATAAAAATAAATATCTTATGAAGTCACAGACAAAAGGAGGTTTGGCCGTCCCTTATTTCCACAGATATTTCTGGGCAGCACAGTTACTTACATTTCAGGAATTTTGATTTTGAAAGATTTTTACTAAATAAGAGAAAAGGGGGGATTTTGTTACATTGATGATTTTTTTAAATCAGGGATCTTGTTTTATGGGAATCTAGGAAATGGCCAATGTTTTACGCTTGGAATTATACTTGAGAATCTATGAAGAAGATATTAAATATTAACAGGGCAATTGGATGCACCTCATCATGAGATAATATAAATATACATAAAAATGTTAAGATACAAGATGCAAGGTTGTGAAGGTGAAAAGATTTTATTTATTTAAACATTTAATCAATGAAGATGAGTTGATGCCATTTATTGTATTGGAGACTCCATTTAGCTTAAGTAAAGTGCACGATTTTAGATATTGTCAAATTCAACAAGCGATGAAGAGTATGAAAGAATCAAATAACATTCACATTGCCTCTCATTGAGGAATGGATGATTTGTTGATTGGTTGCCATTTCAAATAGAATATATCTAATATTAATAAACATACATATACATTATACAATATTCTATAATTTTCTAAATATAGTATTAATAAACCATTAACTGTAGATTACTTGTATATTTAATCCTTAAGAAGAAGATTAGTGGAGAAAGTAAAGAGTAAATATTGCAGAGGGTCAATATAAATAAAAACATAAGTGGGATGTCAATCAATCAAATAATAAATTAATCCAATTGATCCATTGGTTCTATTATTCTCACCAATTATTATACAGAATGGAGAAGAAGGCTGACAATTCTCGAAACCTGTGTAAGAAACAAGGGCAGATTTGATACATTTATCAGAGGGTATAAAGATATAGAGGGGAAACGGGGGACTTAGATCTCCATTGAGGTCAAATCAACAATTGTAAACTGCTCTCTGGAATGGAAGAGATGAAATGAGGAAGAAGAGCTTGTAAGTAGATGGCTTTATACAGCAAGAGTGGATTTGGTTAACAAATGGATACGGAAAAAAAATCGAATACTACAGAATGGAAGAATTTATTTCAGAGAGTTATAAAATACGAGAGGGTGTGGTTTTGCTCCTCAGAGAATTGTAAAAATTGGGAGAAAATTTGGAAAAAAATGTAGATGTGAGCACTAAAATGTGGGGAGAGGGATAATCAACCGCCTATATATTAGTGCGGGTTTCTTCGTTTGTTTGTTTTTTAATGTTGGTTTTTGTGAATTTTTTTGTTTATTATTTTTTCTGAAGAATTAGTGAAAGGGCAGGAATAGGGGAATTAGAAGGATTGTTGTTTTTGTCTGATTTCATTTTTTGTATTTGTACAGTATGTTTTGTATATTTAAATAAAGTTATATGAAAAAGACAAATAATCGCATCATTCCGATGATGGCACAAATGACTGGATGATATAGAACGCCCCGTCATCCAGAGTTCCGTTGAGGGTTTTGTAGGCGTTTGTGGAGAGAGGAGTGTTGTAAGTGACTTTTGCAAATATGATGAGAAAAAAGCGCTTTAAGCGTATTATTGTTCTCTCTGACACCGAGGACAGCAGTGATGATGACGACTTCCATCAGGTGAGCGTCACATTTATATTTTTAAATAATTAGGATACATTTGGGACAAAAATCCCAGAATAAGATGGTGAGATCAAAAATATAGCTCCAGGAAGATGATATATGGGATGATAGTTTGTATCATGTTTGCAGAGTAATGACTGCCCTCAGTTGTAGTAATTGTAACATTATGTCCATGTACAGGATAAATAAAAATATTGTATAAAGACACGAAAATGTTACCACAGCCCCTATCCATTTCTTAACCATGAGCGTCCTGTACACCCATCATAGTCTGCACATGAAATAAGTCCAGGCCAATGGTAACCACATTCATATAGGCATCTACCTGTAAATCAGTGGATTATGGAGTAAGATTATAAATTGGAGATCTTCATGTTTGTAGATTTTCTCTGACATCTTTGCCATTTTTTCAGTCTCATCCACGAAAGAGGCCAATTCGAGGTCTCCAGGCCAGGATACCATCAGTGGCTTCAATTCGGGCCCGATTCCGAGTTTACCAGGTACTCTGCTCCGATCCAGTAACGGCTCTGATATACTGAAGTGTCATTATAGTCATTGGGTGCAGCTCACGTGCACATTGTAGTCAGGGCTTGGGTTTATCTCTATTGTACGTCTATGGTAATGAGTTCATATTAAACATTTCTTTTCAGTATTTGGTCAGGAATATTTATGCAGGCGTTAATAAGTCAGAGATATGGGATTTGGGGATTTCTTCTCATGGTGGCCATGCACAGTGCAGGTTACTGCAGCTGAATGTGGTCTTTTGCCCCATGTACATACAGGGTTACACTGAATACTATAATAGGATTTATTTCTTTGATATTGAGCCTCAGTCGTTGCTATTACAATATTCTAATAAGAGATTTATGTTGTGTTGCCCCCACAGATCTGATTTTACCACCTTCAGATCCTGATCCGGACAGTACCACCTGGTAAGACCCACATCTCCTCCATTACGAGGTACATGATGGGGATTAATTATTAATGGTCGGCTCATTATTTGTTACCTTTATTTCACAGCTCCGATGCCATCATTATTAATGATGATGAGGATTCCAATAGAGCAGGAACTTCCTCATCTGATAGTAAGTGATCATTTCTAGATACAATCCAGGGTTATGTTATTGTAGAAAAAACATTGCATTTTCTGTACTGTTACAGGTCAATTTCCAAATCTAACAACTAAAGGCAAATTATAGATGAGTCAGTGCATTTTTAAATTAAAGATACATTAACCACTTCGCGCCAGAGCCTGTTTTTGCCTTCGTGACCAGGCCAATTTTTTCAATTCTGACCACTGCCAGTTTATGAAGTAATTACCCTGGAACGCTTAAACGTATTCCCCTGATTCTGAGATTGTTTTTTCGTGACATATTGTACTTCATGATAGTGGTAAAATTTCTTCGATATCACTTGCGTTTATTTGTGAAAAAATCTGAAATTTGGCGAAAATTTTGAAAATTTTACAATTTTCAAACTTTGAATTTTCATGCCCTTAAATCAGAGAGATATGTCACACAAAATAGTTAATAAATAACATTTCCCACATGTCTACTTTACATCAGCACAATTTTGGAACCCAAATTTTTTTTTGTTAGGGAGCTATAAGGGTTAAAAGTTGACCAGCGATTTCTCATTTTTCCAACAAAATTTACAAAAACATTTTTTTAGGGACCACATCATATTTGAAGTCACTTTGAGGGGTCTTTATGACAGAAAATACCCAAAAGTGACACCATTCTAAAAACTGCACCCCTCAAGGTGCTCAAAACCACATTCAAGAACTTTATTAACCCTTCAGGTGCTTCACAGGAATTTTTGGAATGTGGAAGAAAAAAATTAACATTTAACTTTTTTCACAAAAATGTTACTTTAGACCCAATTTTTTTATTTTCACAGGGGTAACATGAAAAAATGGACCCCAAATTTTTTTGTGCAATTTCTCTTGAGCGTGATGATACCCCATATGTGAGGGAAAACCACTGTTTGGGCGCACGGCAGGGTTCGGAAGGGAAGGAGCGCCATTAGACTTTTTGAATGTAAAATTTGTCTGAATAATTAGCGGACGCCATGTTGCGTTTGGAGAGCTCCTGATGTGCCTAAACAGTGGAAACCCCCCACAAGTGCCACCATTTTGGAAACTAGACCCCTTAGGGAACTTATCTAGATGTGTGGTGAGCACCTTGAACCCCAAGGTGCTTCACAGAAGTTTATAATATTGAGCTGTAAAAATAAAATTTTCACATTTTTCCAACAAAACCGTTTTTCATCCCTTAATTTTGCATTATCATAAGGGTAATAGGATAAATTGCACCATGAAATTTGTTATGCAATTTCTCCTGAACACGCTGATACCCCATATGTGGAGGCAAATTACTGTTTGGGCACATGGCAGGGTTTGAAAGGGAAGGAGCGCCATTTGACTTTTTGAATGTAAAATTTGTTTGAATAATTAGCGGACGCCATGTCACATTTGGGGAGCCCCTAATGTGCCTAAACAGTGGAAACCCCCCACAAGTGCCACCATTTTGGAAACTAGACCCCTTAGGGAACTTATCTAGATGTGTGGTGAGCACCTTGCACCCCCAGCTGCTTCACAGAAGTTTATAATATTGAGCCGTAAAAATAAAATTTTCACATTTTTCCCTCAAAAAATGTTTTTCATTCCCTAATTTTGTATTATCATAAGGGTAACAGGATAAATTGCACCATGAAATTTGTTGAGCAATTTCTCCTGAACACGCCGATACCCCATATGTGGAGGCAAATTACTGTTTGGGCACATGGCAGGGTTTGAAAGGGAAGGAGCGCCATTTGACTTTTTGAATGTAAAATTTGTTTGAATAATTAGCGGACGCCATGTCACATTTGGGGAGCCCCTAATGTGCCTAAACAGTGGAAACCCCCCACAAGTGCCACCATTTTGGAAACTAGACCCCTTAGGGAACTTATCTAGATGTGTGGTGAGCACCTTGCACCCCCAGCTGCTTCACAGAAGTTTATAATATTGGGCCGTAAAAATAAAATTTTCACATTTTTCCCTCAAAAAATGTTTTTCATTCCCTAATTTTGTATTATCATAAGGGTAACAGGATAAATTGCACCATGAAATTTGTTGTGCAATTTCTCCTGAACACGCCGATACCCCATATGTGGAGGCAAATTACTGTTTGGGCACATGGCAGGGTTTGAAAGGAAAGGAGCGCCATTTGACTTTTTGAATGTAAAATTTGTTTGAATAATTAGCGGGAGCCATGTCACATTTGGGGAGCCCCTAATGTGCCTAAACAGTGGAAACACCCCACAAGTGCCACCATTTTGGAAACTAGACCCCTTAGGGAACTTATCTAGATGTGTGGTGAGCACCTTGCACCCCCAGCTGCTTCACAGAAGTTTATAATATTGAGCCGTAAAAATAAAATTTTCACATTTTTCCCTCAAAAAATGTTTTTCATTCCCTAATTTTGTATTATCATAAGGGTAACAGGATAAATTGCACCATGAAATTTGTTGTGCAATTTCTCCTGAACACGCCGATACCCCATATGTGGAGGCAAATTACTGTTTGGGCACATGGCAGGGTTTGAAAGGGAAGGAGCGCCATTTGACTTTTTGAATGTAAAATTTGTTTGAATAATTAGCGGACGCCATGTCACATTTGGGGAGCCCCTAATGTGCCTAAACAGTGGAAACCCCCCACAAGTGCCACCATTTTGGAAACTAGACCCCTTAGGGAACTTATCTAGATGTGTGGTGAGCACCTTGCACCCCCAGCTGCTTCACAGAAGTTTATAATATTGAGCCGTAAAAATAAAATTTTCACATTTTTCCCATAAAAAATGTTTTTCATTCCCTAATTTTGCATTATCATAAGGGTAACAGGAGAAATTGCACCATGAAATTTGTTGTACAATTTCTCCTGAGTACGCCGATACCCCATATGTGGGGGAAAACCACTGCTTTGGTGTACGGCAGGGTTCGGAAGAGAAAGAAGCGCTATGTTGGCTGGGATAGGCAGCAGACACCATGTCACATTTGAAGAGTCGCTGACATGCCAAAACAGCAGAAACCCCCACAAGTGACCCCATTTTGTAAACTACACCTCTCAAGGAATTCATCTAGGGAAGTAGTGAGCATTTTTTAATTTTTAAATTTATACCATTGGGCAGTGAAAAAAGCATAATTATATTTTTACCACAAAAAAATGTTTTACCCTCAGATTTTACATTTTCACACAGGGCAATGGGTAAAAATGGTGCCGAAATGTGTCACACAATTTCTTCTAAAACTGTCAATACCCCATATGTGGCTGTATCGTACCACTTAGCCATACGGTGAGATTTGAGGGGGAAGGAGCGCTATTTGACAATTGGAGAACAAATTATTGTAGAATAGGCATTTGGATTTGGGAGCACAAAATTTTCTGAATTTCTTTTGGGGGGCAAGGACCATTTTGCTTTTCCAGAGCCTTTCTGCTACCAGTAACTTGGAAGTCCCTTATATTTTTAACAGATGATGGACCTGAGTGGGGACTAGCTTTTTTTGAGGACTGAGTTGAAGCTTTTATTGGGAACATTTTACGTAACATTTATCCGGCGCTCTAGGCTGAGCACTTACATCGGGGTTTCCATCTAATTTTCCAAGTGATGTAATTCAGATGAAACCCCTGCAGGATCCATTCACTGTAATGAGGCAGCAGAGTTACTCTGGACTCCGTCTGGCCTCTGTTTAGTGGTGTCCTTTTTTTCAGAAGTGCACAAAACTGTGGCCAACCGCACTTTTATGCACGCCTAAATCAAATGACACCGTGGGATCCCAGGCTAGACGGCATCCACAGTGGCCTATATCTGCCTCATTACAGGGAATCTTCCATCATGGGTTCTGGCTGAATCACGTATTTCAGAGATTTACACGGAAACTCTGGTGTAAGTGCTCAGCGCAGAGCACAGGATAAATGTGAGCAGAGCCTTACTGGGATCTTTGGGAGACATAATAAACAAATCAGTAGCAGGTGAATAATATTTGTTTTATTTATTTTTTATGCCGTTCCTAGTGTGATATAACTGATTAGATTACTTTATTCTTCGGGTCGGTGCGATTACAGAGATACCAGATTTATATCGGGTTTTTATGACTGACAGCTGTCACACACTAAAATACGCTTTTTTTGCAAAATCTAGTTTTTGCATCACCATATTTTGAGAGCTATAATTTTTCCATATTTCGGCCGATAGAGTCATGTGACGGCTTGTTTTTTGCGGGATGAGTTGAAATTTTTATTGGAACCATTTTTGGGCACGTGACATTTTTTGATCGCTTTCTATTCCGTTTTTTGGGAGGTAAAGTTAACAAAAACAAACACTTCAGGAATTGTTTTTTGAGTTTTTTTTTATGCCGTTCTGCGTGTGGTAAAAGTGATCAGGCAGCGTTATTCTTCGGGTCAGTACGTTTACAGCGATACTACACTTACTGTATTTTTTTTATGTTTTGGCGCTTTTACACAATAAAACAATTTTATAGAAAAAAAAATATTTTTTTTGCATTGCTTTATTCTGAGCGCTATAACTTTTTTATTTTTTGGCTGATGGAGCTGTATGGCGGCTTATTTTTGCGGAACAAGATGACGTTTTCAGTGGTACCATTTTTATTTCTATTCTGCTTTTTGATCGCATTTTTTTCCACTTTTTGTTTGGCGATATGATGAAAAAGCATATTTTTTTGCTCCGTTTTTTATTTATTTTTATTACGGTGTGCACAGAAGGAGTTAATTAGTGTGACAGTTTTATAGCTCGGGTTGTGTCGGACGCGGCGATACCAAATATGTGTACTTTTTTGGGTTTTGTAATAATTTACGGATTTATTGGTTTAATATTTTATTTATTTATTTTTATTTATTTTGTGATTTTTTTTTTTAATAGTTTAAAAACTTTTTTTTTACTTTTTTTTACATTTTTACTTAGTCCCTGTATGGGACATTAATTTTTATTTTTCTGATCACTGATCTCATGTAATGTAATACACATATATTACATTATATGAGATCTTCACTGACTGTTTCAGTCAGAGTCTCCTGTCTGACTTCAGCTACATACAGGCTGAAGTCAGACAGGAAGGACACCATATATGGCAAAGCTGGAGGTGGTCATGTGACCTCCAGCTGCCATAGCAACCCCAGGTCCTCAAACGAAACGGAGGTCTTCGGAGGTAAGTGGACGACCCCCTCTCTTCCTGCTGTCTCCTATATGCCGCGATCACTATAGATCACAGCATATAGAAGACAGCAAAGGGTTAACATCACTGGGACCTGATCTAATCAGGTCCCGATGATGTACCCTGTCAGAGCTAACGCTCTGCACCGGAATCGCAGTGCTTGCAGGACCCTGGGGGTCCTGAGCACTGCGAGACCACCCACCGTTTTTAAACGTCGGCACTGCACAGAGCCCGGCAAGCGCCGACGTTTATCTACAGTGGGCGGTCGGGAACCGGTTAAAGGGGTAATCCTATTTTACATAAGCTTTATTGGTGTGAGTCCTATGTCTGGGACACTTCCATAGTGAGAGAACAACATTTCTTTCCAGCATTTGGCCAGGAACATTATTCATGCATTCGCTCTATAGTCAGACAGGAATGGGATTTGGGGATTTCTTCTCATGGTGGCCATGCACAGTGCAGGTTACTGTAGCTGAAGGTGGTCTATTTCCAAAGCTACACATAGGGGTACACTGAATACTATATTAGGATTTATTTATTTTGATGTTTCTAAGTCATTGCTATTATAATATTCTAATAAGATATTTATGTTGTTTTGCCCCCACAGATCTGAGTTCACCAACTTCAGATCCTGATCCGGACAGTACCACCTGGTAAGACCCACGTCTCCTCCATTACTAGATACCTGATGGGGATTAAAGACTAATGGTGGCTCATATTCTGTTACATTTATGTCACAGCTCCGATGATGACATCATTATTATTACTGATGATGACGAATCCAATGCTGGAGAATCTTCCATACATCATGGTAAGTGATCATTTCTAGATACAATCAGGGTTATATTATTGTAGAAAGAACAATGGGTTTTCTGTACTGTCACAGGTCAGTTTCCAAATCTAACAACTATGCAAATTACAGATGGGTCTGTGCCTTTAACCCCTTAGAGACTCGACAATTTTTAGTTTATGTTTGCCTTTTCCTCGAGACATATCTGTTTTTATATTTCCACCCACATTGCGGTATGAGGGCTTTTTAGTGCAATGAGATGTTCTTTTCATTGACACAATTCATATTACTAAATAATGTATTGGAAAATTGAAAAATATTCCAAGTAAGAGGAAAAAAAAAACATAATTCAGGATTTTTTATTTTTTTTTTTGGGGGGGGGTGTTATTTTTAAGGCCTTCATTGCACAGTAAAATTAACATGAAAATATGAGTCCCCGTGTCAGTATGATTATGTCCATACCAAACTTGCAAAGTTTTTCTTTTTAAGTGTCAAAAACATTTCTGAAATTACAATAAATTTGATTTTGTTGCCATTTTCCGGGATCTGTAACATTTTTACTTTGCTGTTGATGGAGCTGTATGAGAGGGCTTGTTTTTTATAGGGTGACTCAGTGTTTTTGTTGATACTATTACGAGGTGGATGCGACATTTAAATAGCTTCTTATTGCAATTTTTGAGGAGTTGGAGAGAGAAATAAAAACACAATTCTGACATTTTGATTTAGATTTATTTTCACTTTGCAGCATTTATTATGTTTTCTCTCTCAGCATTCTGTCTGATTTTCAAATTGACAAATTTTCACTCTTCCATGTTTCTGTACAGATAATTTACCATCTGATAGTGAGGAGAGCTCCGCTACAGAGGAGAGGTGAGTTATGCCAGACACATCTACCTTTATGGAATACCATGAACTAGATAAGATGTTTCCTGTGGATTCATAGATGATTCCTTATCTTCCCCAGGACATCTCTATGTAACATCCCCGGCTGTTTCCTGGAACACATTATTTCTCCTACTTCCATCTACGTTACCCACTTCCAGGTAACAAAGGAGAAGCTGATGGAGAGACTGTACCATCTATACAACAGGACAGTCTTTCAGAATAAGGTATCTTATCATCGGTATCTGGGCGACACATGGCTTATTCATTATCTCCACCTTCAAGCATTGATTTCTATCATTCTGACTTTCTGAAGAGAAACCTAACCCCTTTGTCATGGTTGTGAAATTTAGTTATTGAAAATCTCAGACAAAACTCACCTAGTTTGGTAAATGCCATCACTCTCTTCTTATCTGTGGGATGAGAGGAGACCTTACACGATCCATCATGCAGAGATATAGAGATTAGCAACTTTTGGCTTATAGTTCACAGGATTTTTATATATAAAAACCATTTTGTTGACATCTGGACAATTTTGAAAAATGTTATTTTTTTTTGCTCTCACATGTTGGACTTCTCAGTAGACCCCATGCCCCATACAAGGAGACCAGTGCTTGTAAATCACACATGAGAGTTGGGTACTTTGTTAGATTGGGGTCAAAGAGTTTACAGATTTAGTGGAATTTGGTTTCTTTATTTTAGCTCCCGAGGAAACTGGGCATAGTCTGGAATAAGAGGCTGACATCAGCATCCGGTCAATGTCGTCACAAGTTGGAGAACAACCACCGTTCCTCAGTTATTGAGCTTTCTGATAAAGTCTTGGATTCTGCCGGTAGGTTTCACATCACGTCCATCCTGCAGCTTCATGAGACAACCTGTAAACAGGGCAAAAAACTGCTACTTGTGATGTAATACATCTTATAAATTCATTGTACATGCTGTCATAAGAAAAACTAAGTACACCCTCTTTGAATTTTAATGTTTCACATATCAGGACAAAGTCAAAAAAGCATCAGGTCCTTAGAAGATCTTAAAAGTAGGAAATACAATCTCAGAAAACAACATGGTAAATAATACAGCGTAATTATTGAACAAAAAGTAGGCCAAAATGCAAAAGCAGTGTGTGATAAATTAAGTACACCCTTGCTGCAACTTCAAGTTATTACTGATAACGATGATTCTTAAAGCTAGTGATTCATGGGGTGTACTTATTTTTAACTCTCTGCTTCTGCATTTTGAAGTAGTTATTGGTAAATAAATAATGGCATGGTGTGACTTGTCATGTGCTGTTCATCTCAGGATGTATTTACCTGATTTGAAGACGTTTTAAGGACCAGAAATTTTATATTATGTCCTGATATGTAAAACAAAGCGTTCAAGCCGGGTGTACTTAGATTTTCTCATATCTGTGTAAACTCTTATTGTAGTGCAACTACGATCCACACTTGCGCACGAGATGTGCCATGCTGCCTGTTGGATAATCGACGGTGAAGACAGAGACAACCATGGCCCATTATGGCAGACTTATACCAGAAGGGTAAATGACATCCATCCCGAGCTGCCGGAAGTGACGATGTGTCACAGCTATACCATCAGCTATAAGTACAACTACCAGTGCTCCCTGTGTGATAACAAGTAAGTAGATTTGATGATTCAGCTCCTCATGAAACACAATCACCGTGCTGAGACGTCAGTGCGGTTCTGTTGGTATAAGGCTTTTATACTTTACTACTATCAGAGCGGACTGACATCTGGGGCTGTAGGGCTTAGGATGCTACATGTTATATTTTCTGTGTCCTTAATATATTGGTTTCAATTTGTTCTTTTTAACATAATCCATTATATTAATCAATGTTCTTTCCACTCTGGTAACTAATATTCCTCTTATCTTTGTAGACTTGGGCGTTTTCAAAAATTAGCTGACAATAAATCTTATTGCCGCCGCTGTGGAGGCCGATTACGCCAACTGTCCACCAGCTAAACATGTAACTATTCTTCAGAGTATTTAGTCTTTAATTTTGTTTATTTATAATTTACAGTTCAGATACTTTTATATATTTTCCCCTGAGTAGCGAGACAATGAGTATTTGTGCTCATCACCAGCACCAGCAATTAGCACCAAACATTCAGAATCCATCCTCATAGGTTACCATATTAATACTGGATACATTTTCCATAACTTGCTGGATATGGAATGATTGACAATCCCCATCAATTATCTATAATGCTTTTGAAAACTTTCTATAATTTCAGTCTTAGTTGGATATAATTATTTTTCTTTATATTTTCAGGTTCACTATTTGAACATTGAGATTTACCAAAATATCATCATCTCATCTACCTGTGATGAAGGTAAGAAAGAATTCTCCACTATCGTCAACAATCAATAATAAGTTGTTTTTAAAATATTGAGAATCTTGAGTCTCTAATTTATTCTCTTATTGCCTTATATCATTTAAAGTTTAAATACTTTCATATATTTTGCCTCTTTTTTCACCACGTAGGGAGACAATCAGCATATGTCTTCATCACAAGCAGCTAACAGAAAACATTCAGAGTCCACCTATCCTGATTCACACAAAGCTTCCAACATGTATTTTCCAGGTAAATATTTTTATGTGTTTTTCCTCAATGACTTTTCTTTAGTTGTTTCATTTGATATCCTCAATTTTTAAAAACCTGTGTTTTAATTGTTTTCAGATTAATGAGAAAGTCGTCTTCTTGCTTCTATACAGGCATGAGACATCTTGTTGGAAAGAGGTGAATACCTGCACAGACCTGCGCTGAAAACCTGATCAGATGCAGTTTCCGAGATCTGGAGAATCTCTACATGTGTTTTTTCCAGAGCTGCCCAGCAATTGATATGGTGTTGGACATGTGAACATTGTTTTTTTTTTTACATTTAAATGTAAAAACCATTAAAAAAAGAAATATAATAATTCTTTCTAGTTTTGGATTTTCGTTCTGGAAATCGATGGTTTTTGCTAAATATATTACAATCAATATAAACTAAAAGCACTGAGAGCCACATCAGGCTAAAATGAGTGAACAAAATCCCTACATGGTTAAAAGGTATATTTATTAGAAAATAATAATAATAAAAAAATACAATTCAAGCAAGGTAACCCGAAAAGGAAGGATGAATGACATTAACAGTTTTAGTAAGCAACAACAGATACAAATAAATGAACTGTTTACAATAAGAAATGCAGACTATATTTCCCAAGTATAGGTCAAAGTACATATAGAAGATAGTGCCACAACATATTAAAATGTCATTCATCCCTCCTTTTCTAGTTACCTTGCTTAAATTGTATGTATTTTTTAATTATTTTCTAATAAATATACCTTTTAATTATGTGGGGTTTTCATTCACTCATTTTAGCCTGAGGTGGTTCTCAGTGCTTTTGGTCTATATTCATTACCCCAGAGTGTTTTCCCAGTTAATGCTATATGGATGCAGTTTATAATTTTTTCAGAATTTTCTTTTATCACCTACTAAAACAAAAACTATGCATGTTTGTATAAATGTAATCAAACTGAACTGGAGAATAATATACCCAGGTCATTTTTACTGCTGTTAAATGAACAATGTACATAAAAAGCCCCCAAAATAATTAGCAATTGGATTTTTTTCCTGCTTTCAAGTACATCACATGAATGGATGGTTTCATTCAAAAGTACAACTCGTCCCACAAGAACAAAGGACACACAAAAAAAGTTATGGCTCTTGGAATCAGAGGAGGAAAAATGAAAGCACAAAAACAGAATTCGCCCATTTGGGAAAGGGTAAAGTAAACAAGGATCTCGAGATCTCAGAAGGTTGAGGTGCATATAAAGTACTTTAAGGTATAAAATGATGTTTTCCCTATCTGATGAAACTATTGAGCTTGGCCTTTAGTTTTTAAGTTGTCCTGGATTGATAGGAATATGTAGACTGTGTTGGCATTACAGAGCTCAATTGACTCAAAAGGGAACTCGCAGTGTTCTTCACATATTAACCAAGAAATTAGGGGCTTTTAAATTATGCAATTCATGTAAATTTGTTCACCACAAATCTCATTTTTGGGAGAATTTCAGGTAAGTCGGTGAATTCTAATTTGAAAAGATCCACTCATCTCTAATAAAAATAAATCTTTTAAAGGGAATCTGTCACCAGGTTTTTGCTCCCTCATCTAACAGCAGCAAAAGACCCTGATTCGAGTTTACAAAAGCTGCTTATTGAATTTTGGCAAAATCACTGTTTTATCTGCTGCAGATCTACCAGTACTCTGAATGCTGAGCTATGTGTGCACTGCGCAGAGGCAGAAAGCAGCCAATCAGTGGTACAAACAGGGATATTGAGAGATTGTGAATATGGAGGACTACATGGCAGTGGTTTACTTCTTGTGATAATTTTCTGCTGACTAAAACTGTAATTATATCAATACTCAGGGCCGCCATCAGGGCATTACTGCCCTTACTACTGTATGAGGCTCGGTGAACAGAAGGAAAAAGGGAGGGCCCGGCCAGCCCGGACGGCGGGCCCGCGGGCAGCCTGCCTGGGCCCTTCCTCTCTCTGCTTCAACTCACCGGGCCCCCGGCATCTGGGGCCGGGTGATGGCTTATTTTGACTGTGGGAGGTTTGAGTGGTGGAGGCGGAGCTGGAGTGGAGGCTGGGTGGAGTCTTAAGGGGGCTCCAATATTTTAGCAGTATGGGGCCCCGAAATTCCTAATGGCAGCCCTGTCAGTACTACTGCAAGCTGCCCTGTAAGTGACACATCATTCTGATCAGGGTCTCTGCCACTACATTTGTTACTATACTTGTGGAGCACAGTTGAAATCATATGGCCGGAGGAGCATGAGCAGGAAACAGTAAGTGGTTATAGAAGGCCTTGAAGGTAGCAATAGGAGTTGGAGGAAACAATCCGGAGAGGGGTGGGAACAGTCTGGGTAAGACAGTTCCAGGAGCTAGAGATTGGAACTAGACAAACAGCTAGACACAATACTCAAGCAATGAGTGAATGTTCCATGTTGCTTTAAGTAGGCCCAAAGAGGAAACAAGATGGATTCCACAGGTTCATATTCTGCCATCTTAATAAAGGACATTTGCAGAACACAACAGCAGTCTTCAGAGGTAAGGAGTGAAAATGCAGCCCAGTTATCAAGGTGAATAATAGCAGCCACTAGTGGTCAATCTGCAGGAGGACAACAGGATCCTAACAACATCATGCTGCTCTCAGATTAGGTAGAAAAACCTAGTAACAGACTTTCTTTAAAGCAGAAGTTCAATTCAGATTCAAATGCAATGTGTTTGTTGCAAAATAAGAAAATTTGTCAGGTAAAATTACTTTAGGTATTATTTTGCACCTACCCTTTCTCACTCCTCAGTTTTTTTAACAGGACTGCTTCTTCGTATAAATATAGATGGATATTACAACTGGCAAGAAACCAGAACTAAATTGTTTAAAGTATGCGCTGGAGCTGTCCGAGCCGCGGGAGGTGCTTCGCAGATTGATTTCTCGGCAGGCTTCAGTAAAATGGTGCCAATGGCATTTAGCTTCATAACAGCAAATCAGTTTTTTTGTGGACTGTCCTGGAGGCTTTGGACAGATGTAAGTCTATTCTGCCTATATACTTGCTAGCCATCGGATCTGGGCAAGAGTAAAGTGTAACACCCCTTTGAGCCACCTCCGTGGGCAGAATGTAGTTCTCACCTCAATATGGGGCAGTGCCTCCACCAGAATTTTGCTGGCAGCTCTAGGAGAATACAGGAGGGTCTTCCTCTTCTGTCAAGGGTTGACTCTGGAGAACCCCTGTCGATGCTCCGTAGACACTCACAAGAGATGAGGTTTTACAGGTGTGACGATTAATGGTGACAATTGCACTTAGAGTAACGAGATACAGCAAACAGATAATGCTACACAATCTGCTTTACATTTACAGGATGTGCTTTGCAATATACTCGAATGTTAGGGTTGACGCTTCCCCTTTAAATTACCACAGGCACACTCCTAACTAATCCCCCTTAACCCACAAATGGCTGCAGTCATGCAATTAATACAGTCCTAGGTTGGGGCCCTGGTAGCTGCAGATACTGGCGTGCTTTCAGGAACCATTGGTGCACTTAATATAATGAAAACCATGGCTGGTCCTATCATAAACTCCTCACTCGTTGAATTACAAGTCCCACAAGTGTTCTCTTGTAGGTAGCTTTAGCATACTTACCAACAGTGCAACCACAAGTCCCAGCAATGCTCCCGTACAAATGGAACCACAGTACCAGCAATGTTCCCTTACGAATGGAACAACAGGTCCCAGCAATAGCCACTCACTCCTTGATGTAGCAGGTCTGTAGTCACACTGGGTTCCCGCTTGGGGCTGTAGGATCGAGGTGCGTTCACACAGGGAACGGAAAGCAGGATTCTTCCATACCTCCCAACTTTTGAAGAATAGAAAAAGGGAGAAATTATCCAGCGTGCATAGTGCGCCGCGGCAAATTTTGGTCACGCCCCTGGTCATACTCCAATCCACGCCCATTTACAATTATCTTTCTCTTCTGGCAGGAGGAGTTGTCAGAGGGGAGCTGGTAGTGAGGGAAATTCAGCAGATGGCCGAGACTGCAAGTTGTAGACCCAAATCCTGGACTGTCCGCTGTATCCGGGACAGTTGGGACTAGAGATGAGCGGATCGATTCATGGGACTCCAGTCCAGCGTCCAGATCAGTGCTACCTGGCGGCTGGACAGGAGGTCATGAATCTCTTACATTCCAGGGCAACGCGATGTCATCTGTGCGTCCTGCTCATCTATTGTTGGGACCTGTAGATTATTTTTTGTTCCTCATTCACAGTCGGAGCCGCCAGAACTTTCTCATCATTATGTAGCTTCACTATACGACATCCGGCTTTTTTGTGTCTATAAGGCCATGTTCACACTTTGCAGAAATACTGTGTTTTATGTTTTCAGCTGATGTCTGCACCAAACTCCACAATAACAATCTCTTCCCCCTTATTTGCTACTTTTCTGGAGCAGATGTGAAGCTGTGTTTTTAAGGTGCTTCTTATAGTACAGAAAAGCTTTGCACTTAATGAAGTATCTTTTTTTTTTTTAGGCTCCACATAGACGCGAAAGAAGATGCTGCTGAACTCTGCGATAGTGATGAGCCAGCGTGTGTTGTTAACCCTTTCGGTAAGCACGCACTGCATTTTTGTTAGTGCTGCCGCTGCTGCATGTGTCACGGCATCCTACATGTGTCACGGCATCCTACATGTGTCTCAGCTGTCTAACAGCCGCAACACATGCAGCAGCGGAGGCTCAATCATAGATGCCAAACACGCTCAAAATACTTGGAGAACACCTAAGCGTGCGCACCGAAAGGATTAACAATACACTCTTGTGACGCGCCCCCTGGGGCCATGGGGTACTTGGTAGCCGGGCCGGTCGGTTCTATTGGGGTAGTCACGGTGTCAATGACCCGGTCCGTGGCCCAGGGGGGTCAATAGGGAAAGTCAATTGGGGAAATAAAGATTCGTGACGCCACCCGAGGTATGCGGCTATAGATGGCCGCTGCTGCTGTTCAGATCCACTGGAGCTGTTGGTGACGCAGCAGAGATGGTTTAGCTCTCCACGGGTAGAGCTAGCCCCCAGAGCAGTTAAATAGGAGATTTTGGATGTTGGTGGTATAGTGCAAGGCAGGTGATGCAGCAATTAAATCTAGGACACAGCGGGGTGCAATCTTCAAGTGTTTACTCACAGTTCACATGATGTTCCAGGGTACAACTGCCAGCAGGTTATAACAGCCCACCGAGTCGTGTGTCCTCCGGGGAAGTGATCCAGCCAACTCTCAGATAACTTGGGTGCACTTGATCGGGACCCCCTTCTTATGTACCTTCCCGGGTCGTCTCTCTATGTGCTGGCACTTGCCCTCCTGCCCTGCACCTCACACACAGTGTCCCGGGGCCTTGTTGGGTGACATCCTTTCTGTCCTCTTTGTCCTATATGGCCACCTTTTCAGCGAATGTGTGTGGTTGTTGGCTACAGCAGTTGAAGATACCGCAACCTCCGGTTTGCTAGCTGAGTCTTTCAGTCCTCCAATAGTCTGAGACCGGTCCCCTACTGCGACCTGATCCCTTCATGGTCAGCGTGAACTCAGGCGCACGGGTGGACTCCGCATTTCCCGTGCCCCTAAGATCCTTTCTCTTTCTGGAGTCCTTCTCACCATTCCGGTCTTCTCTCTTCACTCCCTGTGACAGACTCCTGTCACCAACTGTTCTGACTGACAAACTACTCCTCCACGGTCCTCTCTTACTGCGCTCTTGCTCCTGAACTGGAACTCTCTAGATCTTTCTATCCTTGCTTTTATACTCTCTGTCATGTGACCCACGTCACTCTATGTTGCTCCCTCTACCTTCAGTCCTTCCTTCAGTGCTCCCCTAAACTACTTCCTCCACCCACCTCCCCTACTTAGTTCCACCTTTCAAACAGGGACCGGGTCTGTGCTCTCCCTTAGGAGCAATCTGGACCTTCCCTACTGGAGTGGTGTAGTGTTGGATGTGAGTGTGTGGGTCCCGGGTAGTGCTCCCTCCTTACCTGAGAGTGGGGTACCACACCTCTGGCTGAGATGCAGTACCTCTGTGGCAACTGGACCCGCAGGGGCGCCACACTTGCTCATCACTACTCTGCGGTTTTGGAGCATTTTCTCTATAGGCTTCTTCTATACGCATGGAGAGAAAAAACGCTGCTTCATTTTTAAGTGCAGAATCAAAGCTTTTCTGTACTTTTAAAAAGAGTTAAAAACTCTGCTTTACATCTGCCCCAAAATCACTTCAAATAAGCGGGAAAATGAATAAAAGAAACGCTTCAAACACCAATAATTAGAGAAGATTGTTACTGCGTCGTGTGGTGTGAACACCTGCAGAAAAAAAGCAGCAAAAAGAACGCAGCATTTACGCTATGTGTGAACACGGCCTCATCATTACAGTTTTATTACATTTTTTATGGGTTTAATAAAGAATAAATATCAATCACGCCATTTTTTACGCCATTTACCGATACCAGTAAATAATCTGATCGCTGTGTTCTGTGGGTTGTTACGATTACAGGGACAATAAATATGTCCATGTTATTTGCTGATTTGTGATGTTCATTATTTTTTACAAAACACATTAAAAATGACAATATTTTTTTCATTATCAAATGTTTTTCTTTATTATTTTTTAGAAATTTTATAGGCTGAAAAAATCTCTTATTCTCCCTGTAAAATAAAATTACATATATAGTTCCCAGCAGTGTATTTAGATCAGTACAATAAGCCAATAGGCAAAGCCCGCAGTACAGGTCAGGTAGACAGAATTCTAGCAATGATTTCACTAGAGTTGGTGGCTCAGCAGGATAAGTGTCTGCTGTGTCCGTAATGTTAGTAATTGTTCACAAACTTACTACTTTTATTTATAGGATCAAAAAAATCATTTTCTTCAGCTCAGTATACAGGCACCATAAAAATACATTGCTATACACAATGTATTTCTAAGGAGATGTATACTCTGCTTCTGTACTGTCTGTGCTTCTTGACTCTACAATGGATTGCCTGCATTGTAGAGTCAAGTTAACTAAATCCTCCTATGTTTACCATTGAGAGCTGTAGTTCAGTGGTTAGAGCTACAGCCTCTGCACACTGAATTCCCAGTTTGAGTCCTGGCAGATGTGATCACAGAAGAAAGAAGAGGTGAGTGTAATATAATATAATATAATTTATTAACTGACCACTGAGTGGCCCTGCCCCCGGAGGAGGAGCTACAGAGTGACATTGGAGAGGTGAGTATAAATAGAACCCGGGAGAAGCTGTGAGCTGAGCCGTGAGGGACGCAGAACTGAGCCCTGAAATCGGGACAGGCCCGCAAAATACAGAACTGTCACTTTATGAGGTAATTACTCTGGAACGCTTCAACGGATCCCCCTGATTCTGAGATTGTTTTTTCGTGACATATTGTACTTCATGATTGTGGTAAAATTTATTCGATATCACTTGCGTTTATTTGTGAAAAAAATGGAAATGTGGCGAAAATTTTGAAAATTTTGCAATTTTCAAAATTTGAATTTTTATGCCCTGAAATCAGAGAGATATGTCACACAAAATAGTTAATAAATAACATTTCTCACATCTCTACTTTACATCAGCACAATTTTGGAACTAAAATTTTTTTTATTAGGGAGTTATAAGGGTTAAAAGTTGACCAGCGATTTCTCATTTTTCCAACAAAATTTACAAAACCATTTTTTTAAGGACCACATCATATTTTAAGTCACTTTGAGAGGTCTTTATGACAGAAAATACCCAAAAGTGACACCATTCTAAAAACTGTACCCCTCAAGGTGCTCAAAACCACATTCAAGAACTTTATTAACCGTTCAGGTGCTTCACAGGAATTTTTGGAATGTGGAAGAAAAAAATTAACATTTAACTTTTTTCACAAAAATGTTACTTTAGACCCAATTTTTTTTATTTTCTCAGGGGTAACAGGAAAAAATGGACCCCAAAATTTGTTGTGCAATTTCCCCTGGGCACGCAGATACCCCATATGTGGGGAAAAAACACTGTTTGGGCGCACGGTAGAGTTCGGAAGGGAAGGAGCGCCATTTGACTTTTTGAATGTAAAATTTGCTTGAATAATTAGAGGATGCCATGTTGCATTTGGGGAGCCCCTGATATGCCTAAACAGTGGAAACCCCCCACAAGTGACACCATTTTGGAAACTAGACCCCTCAGGGAACTTATCTAGATGTGTGATGAGCACCTTGAACCCCCAGGTGCTTCACAGAAGTTTATAACATTGAGCTGTAAAAATAAAATTTTCACATTTTTCCACAAAAATGTTTTTCAGCCCCCACGTTTGCATTTTCATAAGGGTAACAGGAGAAATTGCACCGTGCAATTTTTTCTGAATAAGTAGATACCTAATATGTGGGGGAAAACCACTGCTTGGCCATACGGCAGGGTTCGGAAGGGAAGGAGCACCATTTGACTTTTTGAATGTAAAATTTGCTTGAATAATTAGCGGATGTGCCCCTGATATGCCTAAACAGTGGAAACCCCCCACAAGTGACACCATTTTGGAAACTAGACCCCTCAAGGAACTTATCTAGATATGTGGTGAGCATCCTGAACCCCCAAGTCCTTTACAGAAGTTTATAACATGGAGCCGTGAAAATAAAAAAATCTAACTTTTTCCACAAAAATTATGTTTAAGCCCCAATTTTTTCATTTTCACAAGGGTAAGAGGAGAAAATGGACCATAAAAACTGTTGTGCAATTTCTCCTGAGTACGACAATACCCCATATGTGGGGAAGATACACTGTTTGGGCCCACGTCAGGGTTCAGAAGGGAAGGAGCACTGTGTGACTTTTTGAATGCAAAATTGGCTGGAATCAAGAGCGGACGCCATGTCGCATTTCGTGAGCCCCTGATGTGCCGAAATAGTGGAAACCCCCCACAATTGACTCCATTTTTGAAACTAGACCCCTCAAGGATTTTATCAAGGGGTATAGTGTACATTTTGAACCCAAAGGTACGACAGAATTTGATAACATTAGGTCATCATATTGAATAAATTGGCATTAGTCTTGAGCGCAAGTGCTCGCTACTTGAGTTTGCATCGGGTACTCAGGTATTCACCATGTATCAAGGGTGCTCGAGTGACATGCTCGAGTCCCCGCCCCGCATGTTTCACGGTTATTAGACACCCAAAAAAAAACATTCGGGGATTGCTCGTGCATGGCAGGCAATCCCTGCGAGGTTTTTTTGGCCGCGAAGCATATGGGGCGGAGACTCGAGCATGTCACTTGAGCACCCGCGATATCCATACCCAAGCACCCGATGCAAACTCAAGTAGCGAGCACTTGCGCTCAACACTAATTGCCATATCGTCATCGAATTCGATCACAGCATTGCGGGGGTTAATGTATCGGGAGCGGTGCGGGACCGCCCCTGCACATAGCACCAGGTGTCAGCTGTGACAATCAGCTGACACCCGGCGGCAATCGCGCCCGCACAGCCTGTGTGCGCGCGCGATCACAATGACGTATTAATACGGGTCAGGCTCTTAAAGCCCAGGGCACAGATGCGTATTAATACGTCTTGGGCTTTAAAGGGGTTAAATTCCACTGGGAGTTTTAGTCCAGGGGAGTGCAGCAAGAGAAGCATTAATGCTTGTTGCTGTGCATGTTTGTGGAATCCCAACAGCCATAAACTCTGTACACATAGTTTCCACTGCGTGTATTACAAAAGAAATTGTACCAGTTCTCGGACGTTGTTGTAGAAACTCCTCTGTCAGGCAATTTGACTATCCCATGGCTGACAGGGTCAAAGTACTCTCAGTTTCGGTTGTCACATGATGTGGATTTTCTAGGCCAGTTATATAGTCATAATCCTATAATGAAAATTAAAAGGTAGAGAGCTCCATAGTGCAGAATCCTTAATAAAGTGGAGATGGTGATGTCTGACAGAAAGAACATATGGTAGGACATTTACCTTGGAGGGATGTGCAAATACCAGGCACAAACTAGAGATGAGCGTTGTTCTACTCGAACTGTTCGCCAATCTCAAATTCGAGCTGTTTTGGGCGGTGTTCGAGCCGTTCGGCGAACACGAACAATTTGAGAAAAATTCGGCTGTTCGAGGTTATGTTCGATAACTGTTCGTGCACCAAAATCATAACTGGATTTTTTCTCAGTAATGATGAAAATTAATGTTAATACGCAGTTTGAGTGTACAGCGGGGTGGGGGGAGGGGCAGGGGATGGATCTCTGCAGGAACAATGAAGATCTCCATTTTTTTTTCTCTTTCCCGCATTTGCAGTGGGGAGGTGCAATCTGTCAGCCTATCAGCAGCGCACACACGGAGCGAAGTGCTTTTTTTCACACAAGCAAGGGCATGTGTCATTGGCAGTGTATGTCACATGTCCTTGCCCTATAAGACCAAGCCATTTTCCCCGTCGCCACCATTTTCTCACTGCTGCAGCTGCGTGTTAGACGGCACCGCTGTTGCTGTGTGCGCTATACCTTGTTAATTTCAAGCCAATTTTCGCACAAATATACAGATAGCTTGGGAGTAGGGAATAGTTGTGATTGCAGTCCTTTTAAGGACTAAGTTACAGCATTTCCTACGACTTTTATCAGGGAGGTCTGTGCTCTTAAATAGATAGGTTGTGGGAGTAAAGACTAATTGTAATTGGAGTCCTTTTCAGGACTAGGTTACATGAGTTCCTATCAGTTTTTGCCAGGCAGGTCTGTGCCAGTGCTGTGCAAGTTTTTTTCACAGCATTTGGCTGAATCTAGCAAAGCTAATCCTTTTTGGCCTATTGCAGAGTGTGTTAGTCAGTGGAGTAGCCTATCTGTGTTGCAAGATATAACACCTGTGTATAGAATACCAATTTTTTTACTGCACCTAGTGAAGTAAAATCTTTTGGGCATAGCATCATTCTATTAGTCCATCTATACTGACCTCCATCAGGTTGCAAACTGAATATAATTTTTTTCTGCATCTAGCTCTGAAAAAATATTTGGGCTTCTAGCAGTGTGTGGGACTTGGTCTATTAGTCCATCTATACTGACCTCCATCAGGTTGCAAATTAAAAATAATTTTTTTCTGCATCTAGCTCTGAAAAAATATTTGGGCTTCTAGCAGTGTGTGGGACTTGGTCTATTAGTCCATCTATACTGACCTCCATCAGGTTGCAAATTAAAAATAATTTTTTTCTTCATTTAGCTCTGAAAAAATATTTGGGCTTCTAGCAGTGTGTGGGACTTGTTCTATTAGTCCTTCTATACTGACCTCCAGCAGGTTGCAAATTGAATATAATTTTTTTCTGCATCTAGCTCTGAAAAAATAGTTGGGCTTCTAGCGGTGTGTGGGACTTGGTCTATTAGTCCATCTATACTGACCTCCATCAGGTTGCAAATTAAAAATAATTTTTTTCTGCATCTAGCTCTGAAAAAATATTTGGGCTTCTAGCAGTGTGTGGGACTTGGTCTATTAGTCCATCTATACTGACCTCTATCAGGTTGCAAATTAAAAATAATTTTTTTCTGCATCTAGCTCTGAAAAAATATTTGGGCTTCTAGCGGTGTGTGGGACTTGGTCTATTAGTCCATCTATACTGACCTCCATCAGGTTGCAAATTAAAAATAATTTTTTTCTGCATCTAGCTCTGAAAAAATATTTGGGCTTCTAGCAGTGTGTGGGACTTGGTCTATTAGTCCATCTATACTGACCTCCATCAGGTTGCAAATTAAAAATAATTTTTTTCTGCATCTAGCTCTGAAAAAATATTTGGGCTTCTAGCGGTGTGTGGGACTTGGTCTATTAGTCCATCTATACTGACCTCCATCAGGTTGCAAATTAAAAATATTTTTTTTCTGCATCTAGCTCTGAAAAAATATTTGGGCTTCTAGCAGTGTGTGGGACTTGGTCTATTAGTCCATCTATACTGACCTCCATCAGGTTGCAAATTAAAAATAATTTTTTTCTTCATTTAGCTCTGAAAAAATATTTGGGCTTCTAGCAGTGTGTGGGACTTGTTCTATTAGTCCTTCTATACTGACCTCCAGCAGGTTGCAAATTGAATATAATTTTTTTCTGCATCTAGCTCTGAAAAAATAGTTGGGCTTCTAGCGGTGTGTGGGACTTGGTCTATTAGTCCATCTATACTGACCTCCATCAGGTTGCAAATTAAAAATAATTTTTTTCTGCATCTAGCTCTGAAAAAATAGTTGGGCTTCTAGCGGTGTGTGGGACTTGGTCTATTAGTCCATCTATACTGACCTCCATCAGGTTGCAAATTAAAAATAATTTTTTTCTGCATCTAGCTCTGAAAAAATATTTGGGCTTCTAGCAGTGTGTGGGACTTGGTCTATTAGTCCATCTATATTGACCTCCATCAGGTTGCAAATTAAAAATAATTTTTATCTGCATCTACAGTACCTCTGAAAAAATATTTGGGCTTCTAGCAGTGTGTGGGACTATTTGTATTAGTCCATCTATACTGACCTCCATCAGGTTGCAAATTCAAAATAATTTTTTTCTGCATCTAACCCAGCCAATAGTTTTGGCCTAATACCACAGTTTGGCCACTCAGCTCTGCTCGGTTACCATCCATTGTTTTTTTGTGCAAACAACTCCAGAGTTGTGAATTAGTTAACCACCAAAATGAGTGGAAAAAGACCTGCTGCTGGTGGAAAGGGGAATAGGCGTGTTGGGAAGGGGAAAAAAGGTTGTGTCCGTGGGGTAGGTGTTAAAGCAACAGTAACATCTGCAGAAGAAAGACCATCTTCCAGCCAAACTAAAATGTCTACTTCTTTTAGCGGACAATGTGATAAGATCCCTTTCTTACGGCCACGCCAATCGCTACAAATTCCAGATGAGGCACAAAAACAGCAGGTGCTTCAACGAATATCAAGTGCTCCTTTAAGTGGGCTCTCCTCCACATCAACTTCAACATCACAAATACTCCAGTCCTCAAAGGTGTCACCCAAATCGCACTTGCTTCCTCACAGCTCCCAAATCTCCAGCTGCCCGTCTGAGTATGAGGTAGAACAGATGGTTGAGTCTGCAGAGCTGTTTACTCATACTATAGCCTGGGAATCAGAGGTCGACTCCAGCGCTTCTGTGAATCCAGACGAGGAAATGATCTGCACTGATGCCCAGAATCTTTATGAGTCGGATCCAGGACCAGACGCAGAAGGTTCTGACCATAATGTAGACCCTCATTCCCAAACTGTAACTCCTGTTGGTGGAGACAATGAGGAAGACGATGATAAGACTCAAATACCTGATTGGAGCGACAACTTTAGTTTTTTGTCAGGGCAGGAACAGGTTGGCTCTGAGGACGACGGGTGTGATAACGCACAGGGTGATGATGATGAGGTCGGAGATCCCACTTACTGTCAACCCACAGTCAGCCAAGAGATGAGGTCAGCAGAGGAGGTGGAGGAAGATGCTAGTGACGACGAGGTCAGGTTGCGCCTTCCTGGACAGAGACGTAGTACTGGAAGCACGTCAACAACTGCATCCTCAAACACAACTCTGCCTCTCACCACAAGTCGTGGTGGCTCTTCAGGTCGCATGGGTGCTAAGCCTTGCATAGCCTGGGCATTTTTTCAGATCGATAAAGATGACCCAACTCGTGTTATCTGTAACATTTGTCAGCAAAAGCTAAGTAGAGGCCAAAAAATACATAGTTTGAGTACTTCATGCATGAACCGGCACATGGACATGAAGCATAAGTTGCAGTGGGAAGCTCAGTGTGCTACAATGCGGCCTAGCCGGCCGGGCCAATCACCGTCTGCCATATCTTGTGCATCCGCGGCCTCTTCATCCTCTGTGACTGGGGGGACAGCAGTCACACCTGTTTTGGGGCGCAGACCTGCCACCTCTTTACCCGCAACAGCCAGCGTGATTGGCAGGTCATCATTTTCTTTGGAGGTGGTAACACCAGCTGGTGTTGAGCGCTGTCCGACATCGATAGCACCACCTTTGGATCAAGGCAACCTAACATGTCCGCCTGCATCTTCCTCACAGACCGGCAGTTTGCCGGGGACACCCTTATCAACCCCGTCTAAGCACAATAGCCAGCCCTCGGTCCCTCAGATGTGGACAAGTAAAAGACCATTTCCTCCTAGCCATGAGAAAGCTAAGAGGTTGAATTTCACCATCTGCAAGCTCTTGGCTACAGAAATGCTGCCTTTCCGCCTGGTGGACACAGAGGATTTTCGAGACCTTATGTCCGTCGCAGTGCCCCAGTACCAGATGCCCAGTCGGCACTACTTCTCAAAGAAAGGTGTGCCTGCGCTCCACCAGCATGTCGCACACAACATCACTGCTTCTTTGAGAAACTCTGTGTGTGACAGGGTGCATTTCACCACAGACACTTGGACGAGTAGGCATGGACAGGGGCGTTACATGTCGCTGACTGGGCACTGGGTAACTATGGTGACAGCAGGACAAGGGGCTGCTGTCCAAGTCTTGCCGTCCCCACGAGTTGTGCGTCAATCCTCTTTATGTCAAAGTTCCTCCACTGCTTCTGCCTCCTCAACCTCCTCTCGGTCTTCCACCTGCACCCAAAGCCTGTCTGGTCATGCCACAAGCTTTCTAACTGCGCAGAAGGGATCCTGCACACCTCCTTACTATGCTGGCAGTAGGGCTCAACGTCATCAGGCGGTTTTTACATTGAAATGTCTGGGAAATGTGAGTCACACAGCTGAGGAGTTGTGGTCAGCTCTGGAGAACCAATTTCATGAATGGTTGTCTCCACTGGACCTGAAACCAGGGAAGGCCGTGTGCGACAATGCTGCAAACCTGGGTGCGGCCCTTCACCGGGGCAATGTCACACACGTGCCTTGTATGGCTCACGTGTTGAACCTGGTTGTCCAGCAATTTTTAGCCCACTATCCCAGACTAGATGGCCTTCTGCAGAGGGCACGGTCGCTGTGTGCTCACTTCCGCCGTTCGCATCCCGCAGCTCAGCGACTTACATCTCTACAGAAGTCGTTGGGCCTGCCACTTCACCGGCTAAAATGCGATGTGCCTACCCGGTGGAATTCAACTCTGCACATGTTGCAGCGACTGTGGCAGCACCGACAAGCCCTGGTGCAATACGTTCTGACGTATAGCCTGGGCCAACGAGATTCAGAGGTGGGGCAAATCACGCTGGAGGAGTGGTCTCAGATCAGGGACCTATGCACCCTTCTGCACAGTTTTGAAATGGCGACGAAGATGTTTAGTGCTGACGATGCCATTATCAGCATGACTATTCCGGTGATTTACATGCTGGAGCACATGTTAAACAGAATTCGGAGTCAGGTGGTGGCACAAGAGGAGGTGGAGGAAGTAGAGGAGGAGGAGTTGTATGCGGAAGGGCTAACATCTGCAAGGTCCAGACGGTCGGCAGCACCAAGGCGGCAGGCATGTGAGGGTGGGGGAGATGGTTTTACCAGGGCGCATGGTAGCAGCCAAACTAGTGAGGAAGGTGCAGGAGCCCAGGAAGAAGTGGAGGACGAACTGATGGAAGACTCATCAGATGAGGGAGACCTTGATCACATTTCTGTTGTGCGAGGTTGGGGGGAGAGGACAGAGGAAGGAAGCATGATTGTTACCTCACCACCAACACAACAGGGACTTGGTGCTCCTGGATGCGCAACACACATGAGTGCCTTCTTGCTGCACTACCTGCAACATGACCCTCGAATTGTGAGAATTAGAAATAATCCTGACTACTGGGTTGCCACACTGTTAGATCCCCGGTACAAAAGTAAATTTGCAGAAATTATTCCTGCCATAGAAAGGGATGCACGCATGCAGGAGTATCAGCAGAGACTGTTGCAGAATCTTACATGTGCTTTTCCACAAAATACCAGTGGTGCACGTAGTGAATCTCACAGTTCCAACTTGCCAACCGTGGGACCGTCAAGTGTTCAGCACTCAAACCGTAACAGAACCACAGTATCTGCTGGTAACATCAATTTTGCGGAATCATTTCACCACTTTTTTAGCCCATCCTTTGCAAGGCCACAGGAGACAAGAAGTCTGACACATAGTCAACGCCTAGAGACGATGGTACAGGAGTATCTCCAAGTAAACATTGAAGCCACGACTGTGTCACTGGACCCTTGCTCTTTTTGGGCTTCCAATCTGGATAAATGGCCGGAGCTAGCCACTTACGCCTTGGAGATCTTGTCATGCCCCGCAGCCAGCGTTCTGTCTGAACGTGTGTTCAGCGCTGCTGGTGGTGTGCTGACAGATAAGCGCACGCGGCTCTCCACTGATAATGTAGACAGACTCACGTTCATAAAGATGAACAAATCATGGATCCGAAACGACTTTTCTACCCCTGTGTCATCCTGGGGAGAGTAAAAGCTTGATGATTGGTTAAAATCACCCTACCAACCGTTTTAAGCTTTCAAATTACTAATCATGTTTATCTGTATCTTGACTGGAAAATAATTTGGGCTTTGTAGCAGTGTGCAGCACTGATCCTATTAGGCCATCTATACTAAAGCTTCACCAGATTTAAAATTAAAAATAATTTTTAGCTGCATCTAGCCCGGAAAATAATTTTGGGGCTCCGAGATGCGCAAGGCACATAAGTGCCTTCTTGCTGCACTACCTGCAGCATGACCCTCATATTGTCAGAATTCGAAGTAATCATGACTACTGGGTTGCCACACTCTTAGATCCCCCAAACTTTTCGATCAACCTTTTCATTTTAATAAAGACCAAAAAAATGGTCATTTTTGAAATTATAAGCATTAGCAGGTTGTTAGAAACTGAAATCAAACAGTTTTCAACTCAAAACTTTATTCTAGGTGATGTTACATTTTCACATAGGACCCCTTGTTCGAAAGGAGCTTCTGAACTCTCTCGTCCATTGAATTTGTCAGGTTTTGGATGGTTTCTGCTTCAATTGTTTTGCATGAGGACAGAATACCCTCCCAGAGCTGTTGCTTAGATGTGAACTGCCTCCCGCCATCATAGACACTCCTTTTAATGATGCTCCAAAGGTTCTGAATGGGGTAGAGGTCAGGGGAGCATGGGGGTCACACCATAAGTTTGTCCCCTTTTATGCCCATATCAGCCAGAGATGCAGATGTTTTATGTGCAGCATGAGATGGTGCATTATCATGCAGAAAAATGATCTTGCTGTGAAATACACGGTTCTTCTTCTTGAACCATGGCAGGAAGTGCTGTTTGAGAATATCCACATACATTATGGAGTTCATCTTTAGCGCCTTCAGGGATCCTAAAGGGGCCGACAATCTCTCTCCCCATGATTCCAGCCCAAAACATTACTCCACCTCCTCCTTGTTGGCGCTGTAGCCGTGTTTGCGTGGGGTGTCCATCAACCAGCCATCCTCCACTCCATCCATCTGGACCATCGAGCGCTGCACGGCACTCATCCGTGAACAAAACAGTTTTGAAATCAGTCTTCATGTAATGTTTGGCCCACTGGAGCCGTTTCTGCTTGTGTGAAGTGGATAGAGGAGGTCGACAGGATGGCGCATGCACAGCTGCAAACCTCTGAAGGACCCTGCATCTTGTTGTTCGGGGGACGTTGGAGGCACAAGCAGCTTCAAAAACTTGTCTGCTGCTATGACAAGGCTTTTTTGCCGCTGCTCTTTCAACCTGACGTAATTGCCTGTAGGAAAGAGTCCTCAATTTGCCCTTATCAGCACGCACACGTGTGTACTGTGAATCAGCTACATACTTCTTGATTGCCAAGACACTTCATCCTGATCATCGCACAATGTTGATTGTAGTCATGCCTTGACCTAAACACTCCACAATTTGTTGCTTCTCAGCAGCCGACACATCCTTTTTCTTTCCCATTTTGGCAGAAAATGTAGGCTGCTTAATAATGTGAGAGAGCCTTCTTAAGTAGTCTTGCCTTTCATTAGACACACCTGCCAAACTAATTAGCACAGGTGTCTGCAATTGCTTACAGTGATATAAAGAGCCCTGACACACATCACCATCAATGAGTTTAACTGACAAACAAACAAATTCTTCCCTTATCACTCCTAAACACTTTTTGTATAATAATTTGGAACGCAGTGTACATGTGCTTTTCCACAAAACACCAGTGGTTCACGTAGTGAATCTTACAGTTCTAACTTGCCAACCGTGGTCTGTATGGAGTTGTTCAATAAAGGGCCCAAAATTAAGATAACATAGATGGGAGAGGTCTCTATGAATAGGAATTCCTAAGTATTTGATACCCTGTGAGGGCCAGGCAAAGGGAAAGTTGGACTGGATGGAATCCTATATGGATTTGGGGAGGGAGACATCGAGGGCCTCAGACTTCGCTGCATTGATTTTAAAATTTTACCATGTAACAAAGTGATCTATTTCAGCCATAACAGCATGGATGGATATATGTGATTGAGTGATATATACTAGGACATCATCAGCAAATAGAGAGCACTTGTACTCGGTGCCTCCCACCTCAATCCACCTAATATTGGGGTTATGGCGAATTGATGAGAGCAGGTGCTCCGTCACTAGGATGTATAAGAGAGGGGACAGAGGACATCACTGCCTTGTCCCATTGGTGATTGTGAAAGGTGATGAAAATGTTCTGACGCACCCCCTGGGCCTTGGGACACCCGGAGCCGGACACTTTTTGGTGGATGCTGGTGGTTGTAGTCTTCGTGGCTGCGACCCAGTTCCATGGCTCAGGGCGGTCAAACCAGTGGCGGAACTATTTATGTGGTTTTCATGTTTAAATGTCCGACTACGCCACCCGTGGATTGCGGTCAGAGTGAACCGCCGCTACAGGGCAGACCACTGAGGCTGGTGTTGTGGGTGCAGCAGAGCGTAGCATAACTCCCCACGGGAGGAGTATAGCCTCAGGGCAGTGTATGCGGAGGATGGGGGTGATGGTGCAGGGCAGCAGCAGTAACGACACGGAGTCAGTGATGCAGTTCAGGGCCTTTACTCACAGTTCTTATTATCCAGACCACGTCTGCAGGTAACGGCTGCCCACGTCGTACTGTGCTCACCAGGTGAGGGGCTCAGACAACTCCCAGATAACTTTGGAGCACTTCACAGGACCCCCTTTGTGTGTCCTTTGTCTGGCCTTTCTTACCAACACTTCTGTCCGGCTGCCTCGGGCCTCCTCTTGGTAAACTTGGCGCCAGTTTCCCTGACCCTATGTGGTGCCTTCCTAGCGGGTGTAGCGAGGGGCTGCGCCACATAAAATGTCAGAGCCTCCGGTTTCTAGCTGAGGGTCGTTTCCTGCCTCCACTAGTTCGGGGACCGGTCTCCCCCTTTGGCCTGACCCCTCCACGCAGGTGGATTCGGGCGTGCGGTGGCGACTCGCCCGTCCGCACCCCTGGGATCCCTTCATTCCTCGTTCCTGGAGCCTTCTCCGCTCCTCTTCCTTCCTTCTCCCTCTTCCAGGCCTGGGCCTCTGTTACTAGGCCCGCCTCCGGAGCAGAGCTCATGCAGAGCCCCTGCTCCCTGCCACTTCTGCTCAGACTTCTCTGCACTGAACTAAGATGGTGCCCACCTTTTATACTCCCTTCTCAATGCACCCAGGAACTGCTTCCTCCCTGCTCCTGCACTACAGGGTTCCCCTTCCTCAGTGTTCCCTCCCCCCACTCCAGCCAGGGACAGGGACTGTCGTGCCCATCTCAGGGGCATATTGGTCGCCCTGCCCCACGGCAATGTGGTGTAATGCATGCAGGTGTCGGGTCCTGATCCACACTCCATCCTTACCTGAGAGTGAGATATCACACCTCTGGGTGAGGTGCAATACCTCTGTAGCAACCGAGCCCTCAGGGTGCTACAGTTCCATTTATCTTCAGCCTAGGTGACGTATTGCGATACAGGGCCATGATTTTGGCTATAAAAGGGTCCCCTAGACCCCTACCCCAAGCTTTTTAAGAGAATCATATATGGCGTGCCAGGAGACTCTATGGAATGCTTTCTCAGCATCCAACGAGAGTATCTAATTACAAATTTTTAACTGCATCTAGCCCAGGAAATACTTTGTGCCTAGTAGCAGTGTCTGCTAGTGAGCGGATTATCCCGGCTGTTAAGCAAGCTGCACCACCTGTAGTTTAGACACTTAATTTTTTCAAAGGAAATGCTTCGGGACCATGGGATACTTAGTGAAGAGCATCAGGAGGCACCCCAAGGCATAGGGGCTGGGACTGGCAGTAGGATGCCTTGCGGTGGACAGCCGAGCTCGATCCTTATAAAAGCTTTTTAACTGCAGCAGCTTTAGTGGACGCTACTGGAGCTGGAATTACCGCGGCTGCTGGCATGAGACTTGCCCTCCAATAGATCCTTGTAAATGGATTTAAAGTGTATTCATTCAAATTAGAGAGACAATTTAAATTAAAAATCTTAGAGCTGCCTCCACCACAGGGGGGCTCGCTCGACCCACCAGCGGACAGGCACCAGTATTGGGAGAGGGGGGCTGGCCGTCAGGGTTCACCGCGGCTCTGGCACAAACCCGGCGACACGGAGGTGGCACGGGCAGGAGCGGACTGGCCGTGTCGGCTTCTCACTTTTTGGATTTTAGAAGGGCATGACATGCCTATATCTGTGTCTCCCCCTCCTTTTACTCCTCCACCTCTTTTATTTTCGCATGACTATATGTACTTGTCACTTTTCCATGTGTTAGTTATGTCTTCTGAGCAGTTTGTCAGCTTTTGGACACCTTTGAAGGAGTTTTCTATGTGTTTCTATGTGTTTTTGTTTGCCTGCCATTGGTTTTAACGGTGTTCGAAGGTGTTCGACGAACAGTTCGGCGAACACACGGGTGTTCGACGAACCGAACCGAACTCGAACACTACGGGGGTGGCTCAACACTAGCACAAACGTGTTTCAAATCCAGAGATGGAAGTAAACAACTGCAGCTGCCCCAGGTTATGGTCCGATTCAGGAAACATCATGCAGGAGTGAACATATCGCCCATGTAGCTGGTGCATCTTCATGGGGGCCCAGAGGTGGAGGGGAGTCCTTCGGCATCAGCAGCTATTTTAGCTTGATGTGTGTCCGAGAAAGCACATTCAGCTGAAATGTATTGTGGCGCAGAGACCCACCGGCTCCCTGCACTGCAATACTCACTGCAGCCAAATCAGAATCCGGCAGCTGACATCGGCGTGCCCCTGACTGGGGGTGCATGGCAGTGACGTCATGCACCATGGCGAGGACAACGACATCAGCTTCTGCCCCAGCTATAGAAGAGGACTGCGAGTGGCGTGGGAGCGTGTGAGAAGATGAATAGAATTGTAGGGGTTTTTTTGTTATTGTGTTGGAGAAGAACAAGGTACCAGGAAAGGGCACACAATGGAGCACATTACCCCAGAAAAGGGGCACAGGAGGGGGCATATAACCCCAGAAAGGGGCAAAAGATGGAGGAAATTACCCCAAGATGGGGCAGAGGATGGGGCATATTACTCCAGGAAAGGGCACAGGATGGGGCACATTACCACAGGAAGGGAACCGGGGTCGAGCACCTTCCAATCTGGAAGTTGCAAAAGATTGGAGCACATTACAACAGGAAGGGGACCAGGGTGGGGGATACTATCCCAGTATATGGACCAAGGTGGGCCACATTACCCCAGGAAAGGCCACAGGATGGGGCATATTACCCCAGAATGGCGCACATTACCCGAGGAAGGGGATCAGGGTGGGGAGACACAATCCCAGTATGGAGACCAGGATGGGGCAAATTACCAAATGAAGGGGATGTGGATGGGGCACATTACACCAGGAAGGGTACCAGTATGGGGCACATTATCCCAAGAGGGGACCAGAATGGGGCACATTATAGCAGGATGGAGCGCATTATGCCAGGAAGGAGGCCAGGTTGGGAGATATTATCCCAGGAAGGGTCCCAGTATAGAGAACATTATTACTGAAATGGGCCCAGGTTGAAGGAATGTTGCAAAGTTTAACATTATGCAGATTTTAATCTGCTGCAGATCTGCAAGGAAAAAATAAGCAACGTGCATGATAACTAAGAAATCTCATTAACCTTGCTTGTACTGTTAAATGCTGCATATTTTCCACAACAAATCCATGCCGCAAAAAACAACAAAAACGCAATGTGCACACATAGCCTTCCAATCAATTGTGGGGAAGAGCCACAGAGAATGATTAATTTTATATTTATTGGGCAGCGAAGATTATACTTAATGAGGGGGTGAGTGGCTAATAGTATATTAATGGTGAGGTACATATTTGTATGTATACAATATATGTGACTTTGTTATTTTCAGAGCTGCGGTGATCAGTGTGACAAGACGAGTCATGGCTTTAAAATGTTGGCATGAAGGTCTGACCAGATAGAGAAGAAACAACAGAAAATTACAGTAATCAGATGATACAACTCTGATAAGTCACTGGATGGAAATAATTATTCTGTATTTGTACTGTGTGACTTGGAGTAATTCTGGTATTTGTAAAGCAACCTCCTTTAGGCCACATTCTCATATTTGTGTGAAATTTCCATGTGCTGCCAGATTTTTTTATCGGACGGCCATGGGCTCAGAGTTTTATGGATCCATTCACATATTCCTGAAAATAATGGATCCCAGAATGAGATCAGCAAGACTCAGAGCATGTCCTGTTCTGATCTAATTTTGAGGAATGGGACATATTTAATGGGTCTATTTGCTGCATGAGAAAAAAAATGGGGCAGAACACCGACACTTCACATAGATACAAAAATTTAGCCTTACCATGTATAGCCCAGTCCCTTAGTATATAGTATACGTTCTTGTTATATTTAGCACCATCCTTAATTACATAGTTTCCTCTTTTATGATATATAATACTGTTCATTATTATGTAGCAACCAGCCTCTCTAGTTATGAATAGTGCTGTTATATAGTGTCCTCTCTTGTTACGTGCAGCACCATCCATTATTACAGAGTGTCATCACTTATGTATAGTCCCGACCCTTACATAGCATATTCTAGTTATTTTTGTTATTCACAGCGAGAGCCCTGTCTTTTTTACATATTATTTTGATATAAAATGACTGCTGATGGAGCAGCTGGTGATCAGAAGACCAGTACATCAGCTCCTCCATCAGAAAAGAACCTTTCCCATGTTCCATCAGCGGTCATTTCTTTATTTATCTAACAAGAGAGGACACTATGAAATATAGACAGGGCCCTATAAATAACAAAAATAACAAGAGAATCCGATAGGTAAGGAACAATGCTGTACATAACAAGAGGGGGCACTATGTAATAAGAAGTGGGTATATAATGAGAGGAGACTATGTAGTGAGCTATATATACATACAGTTATAATATAATTGTACAAGCGTCCCTCTGACTGAAGCCTCTATAGACTGCGCAAGTGCGACGCACCTGCGCAGTCTGGAACCCACAGAGGAACGCAACCACATCCTAAACAAGGAGTTCAGGATGAGGATTGTGGCCCCGGAGATCGCAGTATGCGTAACCACTGAACGCATACCGTGGTCTCCGGCCCCCTTACAACTAGAGATGAGCGTTGTTCGACTCGAACTGTTCGCCAATCTCAAATTCAAGCTGTTTTGGGCGGTGTTCGAGCCGTTCGGCGAACACGAACGATTTGAGAAAAATTCGGCTGTTCGAGGTTATGTTCGATAACTGTTCGTGCACCAAAATCATAACTGGATTTTTTCTCAGTAATGATGAAAATTAATGTTAATACGCAGTTTGAGTGTACAGCGGGGTGGGGGGAGGGGCAGGGGATGGATCTCTGCAGGAATAATGAAGATCTCCATTTTTTTTTCTCTTTCCCGCATTTACAGTGGGGAGGTGCAATCTGTCAGCCTATCAGCAGCGCACACACGGAGCGAAGTGCTTTTTTTCACACAAGCAAGGGCATGTGTCATTGGCAGTGTATGTCACATGTCCTTGCCCTATAAGACCAAGCCATTTTCCCCGTCGCCACCATTTTCTCACTGCTGCAGCTGCGTGTTAGACGGCACCGCTGTTGCTGTGTGCGCTATACCTTGTTAATTTCAAGAAAATTTTCGCACAAATCTACAGATAGCTTTGGAGTAGGGAATAGTTGTGATTGCAGTCCTTTTAAGGACTAGGTTACAGCATTTCCTACGACTTTTATCAGGCAGGTCTGTGCTCTTAAATAGATAGATTGTGGGAGTAAAGACTAATTGTAATTGCAGTCCTTTTCAGGACTAGGTTACATCAGTTCCTATCAGTTTTTGCCAGGCAGGTCTGTGCCAGTGCTGTGCAAGTTTTTTTCACAGCATTTGGCTGAATCTAGCAAAGCTAATCCTTTTTGGCCTATTGCAGAGTGTGTTAGTCAGTGGAGTAGCCTATCTGTGTTGCAAGATATACCACATGTGTATAGAATACCAATTTTTTTACTGCACCTAGTGAAGTAAAATCTTTTGGACATAGCATCATTCTATTAGTCCATCTATACTGACCTCCATCAGGTTGCAAATTGAATATAATTTTTTTCTGCATCTAGCTCTGAAAAAATATTTGGGCTTCTAGCAGTGTGTGGGACTTGTTCTATTAGTTCATCTATACTAACCTCCATCAGGTTGCAAACTGAATATAATTTTTTTCTGCATCTAGCTCTGAAGAAATATTTGGGCTTCTAGCAGTGTGTGGGACTTGTTCTATTAGTCCAGCTATACTGACCTCCATCAGGTTGCAAACTGAATATATTTTTTTTCTGCATCTAGCTCTGAAAAAATATTTGGCCTTCTAGCAGTGTGTGGGACTTTCTCTATTAGTCCATCTATACTGACCTCCATCAGGTTGCAAATTAAAAATAATTTTTTGTCTGCATCTAGCTCTGAAAAAATATTTGGCCTTCTAGCAGTGTGTGAGACTTTCTCTATTAGTCCATCTATACTGACCTCCATCAGGTTGCAAATTAAAAATAATTTTTTGTCTGCATCTAGCTCTGAAAAAATATTTGGCCTTCTAGCAGTGTGTGGGACTTTCTCTATTAGTCCATCTATACTGACCTCCATCAGGCTGCAAATTAAAAATAATTTTTATCTGCATCTACCTCTGAAAAAATATTTGGCCTTCTAGCTGTGTGTGGTACTTGTTCTATTAGTCCATCTATACTGACCTCCATCAGGTTGCAAACTGAATATAATTTTTTTCTGCATCTAGCTCTGAAAAAATATTTGGCCTTCTAGCAGTGTGTGGGACTTTCTCTATTAGTCCATCTATACTGACCTCCATCAGGTTGCAAATTAAAAATAATTTATATCTGCATCTAGCTCTGAAAAAATATTTGGCCTTCTAGCAGTGTGTGGGACTTTCTCTATTAGTCCATCTATACTGACCTCCATCAGGTTGCAAATTAAAAATAATTTTTTGTCTGCATCTAGCTCTGAAAAAATATTTGGCCTTCTAGCAGTGTGTGGGACTTTCTCTATTAGTCCATCTATACTGACCTCCATCAGGTTGCAAACTGAATATATTTTTTTTCTGCATCTAACTCTGAAAAAATATTGGGCTTCTAGCTGTGTGTGGGACTTGTTCTATTAATCCATCTATACAGAACTCCATCAGGTTGCAAACTGAATATAATTTTTTTCTGCATCTACCTCTGAAAAAGTATTTGGGCTTCTAGCTGTGTGTGGGACTTGTTCTATTAGTCCATCTATACTGACCTCCATCAGGTTGCAAACTGAATATAATTTTTTTCTGCATCTAGCTCTGAAAAAATATTTGGCCTTCTAGCTGTGTGTGGGACTTGCTCTATTAGTCCATCTATACTGACCTCCATCAGGTTGCAAATTGAATATAATTTTTTTCTGTATCTAACCCAGCCAATAGTTTTGGCCTAATACCACAGTTTGGCCACTCAGCTCTGCTCGGTTCCCATCCATTGTTTTTTTGTGCAAACAACTCCAGAGTTGTGAATTAGTTAACCACCAAAATGAGTGGAAAAAGGCCTGCTGCTGGTGGAAAGGGGAATAGGCGTGTTGGGAAGGGGAAAAAAGGTTGTGTCCGTGGGGTAGGTGTTAAAGCAACAGTAACATCTGCAGAAGAAAGACCATCTTCCAGCCAAACTAAAATGTCTACTTCTTTTAGCGGACAATGTGATAAGATCCCTTTCTTACGGCCATGCCAATCACTACAAATTCCAGATGAGGCACAAAAACAGCAGGTGCTTCAACGGATATCAAGTGCTCCTTTAAGTGGGCTCTCCTCCACATCAACTTCAACATCACAAATACTCCAGTCCTCAAAGGTGTCACCCCAATCGCACTTGCTTCCTCACAGCTCCCAAATCTCCAGCTGCCCGTCTGAGTATGAGGTAGAACAGATGGTTGAGTCTGCAGAGCTGTTTACTCATACTATAGCCTGGGAATCAGATGTCGACTCCAGCGCTTCTGTGAATCCAGACGAGGAAATGATCTGCACTGATGCCCAGAATCTATATGAGTCGGATCCAGGACCAGACGCAGAAGGTTCTGACCATAATTTAGACCCTCATTCCCAAACTGTAACTCCTGTTGGAGACAATGAGGAAGATGATGATGAGACTCAAATACCTGATTGGAGCGACAACTTTAGTTTTTTGTCAGGGCAGGAACAGGTTGGCTCTGAGGACGACGGGTGTGATAACGCACAGGGTGATGATGATGAGGTTGGAGATCCCACTTACTGTCAACCCACAGTCAGCCAAGAGATGAGGTCAGCAGAGGAGGTGGAGGAAGATGCTAGTGACGACGAGGTCAGGTTGCGCCTTCCTGGACAGAGACGTAGTACTGGAAGCACGTCAACAACTGCATCCTCAAACACAACTCTGCCTCTCACCACAAGTCGAGGTGGCTCTTCAGGTCGCATGGGTGCTAAGCCTTGCATAGCCTGGGCATTTTTTCAGATCGATAAAGATGACCCAACTCGTGTTATCTGTAACATTTGTCAGCAAAAGCTAAGTAGAGGCCAAAAAATACATAGTTGAGTACTTCATGCATGAACCGGCACATGGACATGAAGCATAAGTTGCAGTGGGAAGCTCAGTGTGCTACAATGCGGCCTAGCTGGCCGGGCCAACCACCGTCTGCCATATCTTGTGCATCCGCGGCCTCTTCATCCTCTGTGACTGGGGGGACAGCAGTCACACCTGTTTTGGGGCGCAGACCTGCCACCTCTTTACCCGCAACAGCCAGCGTGATTGGCAGGTCATCATTTTCTTTGGAGGTGGTAACACCAGCTGGTGTTGAGCGCTGTCCGACATCGATAGCACCACCTTTGGATCAAGGCAACCTAACATGTCCGCCTGCATCTTCCTCACAGACCGGCAGTTTGCCGAGGACACCCTTATCAACCCCGTCTAAGCACAATAGCCAGCCCTCGGTCCCTCAGATGTGGACAAGTAAAAGACCATTTCCTCCTAGCCATGAGAAAGCTAAGAGGTTGAATTTCACCATCTGCAAGCTCTTGGCTACAGAAATGCTGCCTTTCCACCTGGTGGACACAGAGGATTTTCGAGACCTTATGTCCGTCGCAGTGCCCAAGTACCAGATGCCCAGTCGGCACTACTTCTCAAAGAAAGGTGTGCCTGCGCTCCACCAGCATGTCGCACACAACATCACCGCTTCTTTGAGAAACTCTGTGTGTGACAGGGTGCATTTCACCACAGACACTTGGACGAGTAGGCATGGACAGGGGCATTACATGTCGCTGACTGGGCACTGGGTAACTATGGTGACAGCAGGACAAGGGGCTGCTGTCCAAGTCTTGCCGTCCCCACGAGTTGTGCGTCAATCCTCTTTATGTCAAAGTTCCTCCACTGCTTCTGCCTCCTCAACCTCCTCTCGGTCTTCCACCTGCACCCAAAGCCTGTCTGGTCAAGCCACAAGCTTTCTAACTACGCAGAAGGGATCCTGCACATCTCCTTACTATGCTGGCAGTAGGGCTCAACGTCATCAGGCGGTTTTTACTTTGAAATGTCTGGGAAATGTGAGTCACACAGCTGAGGAGTTGTGGTCAGCTCTGGAGAACCAATTTCATGAATGGTTGTCTCCACTGGACCTGAAACCAGGGAAGGCCGTGTGCGACAATGCTGCAAACCTGGGTGCGGCCCTTCGCCGGGGCAATGTCACACACGTGCCTTGTATGGCTCACGTGTTGAACCTGGTTGTCCAGCAATTTTTAGCCCACTATCCCAGACTAGATGGCCTTCTGCAGAGGGCACGGTCGCTGTGTGCTCACTTCCGCCGTTCGCATCCCGCAGCTCAGCGACTTACATCTCTACAGAAGTCGTTGGGCCTGCCACTTCACCGGCTAAAATGCGATGTGCCTACCCGGTGGAATTCAACTCTGCACATGTTGCAGCGACTGTGGCAGCACCGACAAGCCCTGGTGCAATACGTTCTGACGTATAGCCTTGGGCCAACGAGATCCAGAGGTGGGGCAAATCACGCTGGAGGAGTGGTCTCAGATCAGGGACCTATGCACCCTTCTGCACAGTTTTGAAATGGCGACGAAGATGTTTAGTGCTGACGATGCCATTATCAGCATGACTATTCCGGTGATTTACATGCTGGAGCACATGTTAAACAGAATTCGGAGTCAGGTGGTGGCACAAGAGGAGGTGGAGGAAGTAGAGGAGGAGGAGTTGTATGCGGAAGGGCTAACATCTGCAAGGTCCAGACGGTCGGCAGCACCAAGGCGGCAGGCATGTGAGGGTGGGGGAGATGGTTTTACCAGGGCGCATGGTAGCAGCCAAACTAGTGAGGAAGGTGCAGGAGCCCAGGAAGAAGTGGAGGACGAACTGATGGAAGACTCATCAGATGAGGGAGACCTTGATCACATTTCTGTTGTGCGAGGTTGGGGGGAGAGGACAGAGGAAGGAAGCATGATTGTTACCTCGCCACCAACACAACAGGGACTTGGTGCTCCTGGATGCGCAACACACATGAGTGCCTTCTTGCTGCACTACCTGCAACATGACCCTCGAATTGGGAGAATTAGAAATAATCCTGACTACTGGGTTGCCACACTGTTAGATCCCCGGTACAAAAGTAAATTTGCAGAAATTATTCCTGCCATAGAAAGGGATGCACGCATGCAGGAGTATCAGCAGAGACTGTTGCAGAATCTTACATGTGCTTTTCCACAAAACACCAGTGGTGCACGTAGTGAATCTCACAGTTCCAACTTGCTAACCGTGGGACCGTCAAGTGTTCAGCACTCAAACCGTAACAGAACCACAGTATCTGCAGGTAACATCAATTTTGCGTAATCATTTCACCACTTTTTTAGCCCATCCTTTGCAAGGCCACAGGAGACAAGAAGTCTGACACATAGTCAACGCCTAGAGACGATGGTACAGGAGTATTTCCAAGTAAACATTGAAGCCATGACTGTGTCACTGGACCCTTGCTCTTTTTGGGTTTCCAATCTGGATAAATGGCCGGAGCTAGCCACTTACGCCTTGGAGATCTTGTCATGCCCCGCAGCCGGCGTTCTGTCTGAACGTGTGTTCAGCGCTGCTGGTGGTGTGCTGACAGATAAGCGCACGCGGCTCTCCACTGATAATGTAGACAGATTCACGTTCATAAAGATGAACAAATCATGGATCCGAAATGACTTTTCTACCCCTGTGTCATCCTGGGGAGAGTAAAAGCTTGATGATTGGTTAAAATCACCCTACCAACCGTTTTAAGCTTTCAAATTACTAATCATGTTTATCTGTATCTTGGCTGGAAAATAATTTGGGCTTTGTAGCAGTGTGCAGCACTGATTCTATTAGGCCATCTATAATAAGCTCCACCAGATTTAAAATTACTAATCATGTTTATCTGTATCTTGACTGGAAAATAATTTGGGCTTTGTAGCAGTGTGCAGCACTGATCCTATTAGGCCATCTATACTAAGCTCCACCAGATTTAAAATTAATAATAATTTTTAGCTGCATCTAGCCCGGAAAATAATTTTGGGGCTCCGAGATGCGCAAGACACATAAGTGCCTTCTTGCTGCACTACCTGCAACATGACCCTCATATTGTCAGAATTCGAAGTAATCATGACTACTGGGTTGCCACACTCTTAGATCCCCCAAACGTTTCGATCAACCTTTTCATTTTAATAAAGACAAAAAAAATGGTCATTTTTGAAATTATAAGCATTAGCAGGTTATTAGAAACTGAAATCAAACAGTTTTCAACTCAAAACTTTATTCTAGGTGATGTTACATTTTCACATAGGACCCCTTGTTCGAAAGGAGCTTCTGAACTCTCTCGTTCATTGAATTTGTCAGGTTTTGGATGGTTTCTGCTTCAATTGTTTTGCATGAGGACAGAATACCCTCCCAGAGCTGTTGCTTAGATGTGAACTGCCTCCCGCCATCATAGACACTCCTTTTGATGATGCTCCAGAGGTTCTGAATGGGGTAGAGGTCAGGGGAGCATGGGGGTCACAGCATAAGTTTGTCCCCTTTTATGCCCACATCAGCCAGAGATGCAGATGTTTTATGTGCAGCATGAGATGGTGCATTATCATGCAAAAAAATGATCTTGCTGTGAAATACACGGTTCTTCTTCTTGAACCATGGCAGGAAGTGCTGTTTGAGAAAATCCACATACATTATGGCGTTCTTTTTTAGCGCCTTCAGGGATCCTAAAGGGGCCGACAATCTCTCTCCCCATGATTCCAGCCCAAAACATTACTCCACCTCCTCCTTGTTGGCGCTGTAGCCGTGTTTGCGTGGGGTGTCCATCAACCAGCCATCCTCCACTCCATCCATCTGGACCATCGAGCGCTGCACAGCACTCATCCGTGAACAAAACAGTTTTGAAATCAGTCTTCATGTAATGTTTGGCCCACTGGAGCCGTTTCTGCTTGTGTGAAGTGAATAGAGGAGGTCGACAGGATGGCGTATGCACAGCTGCAAACCTCTGAAGGACCCTGCATCTTGTTGTTCGGGGGACGTTGGAGGCACCAGCAGCTTCAAAAACTTGTCTGCTGCTATGACAAGGCTTTTTTGCCGCTGCTCTTTTAACCTGACGTAATTGCCTGTAGGAAAGAGTCCTCAATTTGCCCTTATCAGCACGCACACGTGTGTACTGTGAATCAGCTACATACTTCTTGATTGCCAAGACACTTCATCCTGATCATCGCACAATGTTGATTGTAGTCATGCCTTGACCTAAACACTCCACAATTTGTTGCTTCTCAGCAGCCGACACATCCTTTTTCTTTCCCATTTTGGCAGAAAATGTAGGCTGCTTAATAATGTGAGACAGCCTTCTTAAGTAGTCTTGCCTTTCATTGGACACACCTGCCAAACTAATTAGCACAGGTGTCTGCAATTGCTTACAGTGATATAAAGAGCCCTGACACACATCACCATCAATGAGTTTAACTGACAAACAAACAATTTCTTCCCTTATCACTCCTAAACACTTTTTACATAATAATTTGGAACACAGTGTACATGTGCTTTTCCACAAAACACCAGTGGTTCACGTAGTGAATCTTACAGTTCTAACTTGCCAACCGTGGTCTGTATGGAGTTGTTCAATAAAGGGCCCAAAATTAAGATAACATAGATGGGAGAGGTCTCTATGAATAGGAATTCCTAAGTATTTGATACCCTGTGAGGGCCAGGCAAAGGGAAAGTTGGACTGGATGGAATCCTATATGGATTTGGGGAGGGAGACATCGAGGGCCTCAGACTTCGCTACATTGATTTTAAAATTTGACCATGTAACAAAGTGATCTATTTCAGCCATAACAGCATGGATGGATATATGTGATTGAGTGATATATACTAGGACATCATCAGCAAATAGAGAGCACTTGTACTCGGTGCCTCCCACCTCAATCCACCTAATATTGGGGTTATGGCGAATTGATGAGAGCAGGTGCTCCGTCACTAGGATGTATAAGAGAGGGGACAGAGGACATCCCTGCCTTGTCCCATTGGTGATTGTGAAAGGTGATGAAAATGTTCTGATGCACCCCCTGGGCCTTGGGACACCTGGAGCCAGACCCTTTTTGGTGGATGCTGGTGGTTGTAGTCTTCGTGGCGGCGACCCGGTTCCGTGGCTCAGGGTGGCCAAACCAGTGGCGGAACTATTTATGTAGTTTTGATGTTTAAATGTCCGACTACGCCACCCGTGGATTGCGGTCAGAGTGAACCGCCACTGCAGGGCAGACCGCTGAGGCTGTTGTTGTGGGTGCAGCAGAGCGTAGCATAACTCCCCACGGGAGGAGTATAGCCTCAGGGCAGTGTATGAGGAGGATGGGGGTAATGGTGCAGGGCAGCAGCAGTAACGACACGGAGTCAGTGATGCAGTCCAGGGCCTTTACTCACAGTTCTTATTATCCAGACCACGTCTGCAGGCAACGGATGCCCACGTCGTACTGTGCTCACCAGGTGATGGGCTCAGACAACTCCCAGATAACTTTGGAGCGCTTCACAGGACCCCCTTTGTGTGTCCTTTGTCTGGCCTTTCTTACCAACCCTTCTGTCCGGCTGCCTCGGGCCTCCTCTTGGTAAACTTGGCGCCACTTTCCATGACCCTATGTGGTGCCTTCCTAGCGTGTGTAGCGAGGGGCTGCGCCACATAAAATGTCACAGCCTCCGGTTTCTAGCTGAGGGTCGTTTCCTGCCTCCACTAGTTTCGGGGACTGGTCTCCCCCTTTGGCCTGACCCCTCCACGCAGGTGGATTCGGGCGTGCGGTGGCGACTCGCCCGTCCGCACCCCTGGGATCCCTTCATTCCTCGTTCCTGGAGCCTTCTCCGCTCCTCTTCCTTCCTTCTCCCTCTTCCAGGCCTGGGCCTCTGTTACTAGGCCCGCCTCCGGAGCAGAGCTCATGCAGAGCCCCTGCTCCCTGCCACTTCTGCTCAGACTTCTCTGCACTGAACTAAGATGGTGCCCACCTTTTATACTCCCTTCTCAATGCACCCAGGAACTGCTTCCTCCCTGCTCCTGCACTACAGGGTTCCCCTTCCTCAGTGTTCCCTCCCCCCACTCCAGCCAGGGACAGGGACTGTCGTGCCCATCTCAGAGGCATATTGGTCGCCCTGCCCCACGGCAATGTGGTGTAATGCATGCAGGTGTCGGGTCCTGATCCACACTCCATCCTTACCTGAGAGTGAGATATCACACCTCTGGGTGAGGTGCAATACCTCTGTAGCAACCGAGCCCTCAGGGTGCTACAGTTCCATTTATCTTCAGCCTAGGTGACGTATTGTGATACAGGGCCATGATTTTGGCTATAAAAGGGTCCCCTAGACCCCTACCCCAAGCTTTTTAAGAGAATCATATATGGCGTGCCAGGAGACTCTATGGAATGCTTTCTCAGCATCCAACGAGAGTATCTAATTACAAATTTTTAACTGCATCTAGCCCAGGAAATACTTTGTGCCTAGTAGCAGTGTCTGCTAGTCAGCGGATTATCCCGGCTGTTAAGCAAGCTACACCACCTGTAGTTTGGACACTTAATTTTTTCAAAGGAAATGCTTCGGGACCACGGGATACTCAGTGAAGAGCATCAGGAGGCACCCCATGGCATAGGGGCTGGGACTGGCAGTAGGATGCCTTGCGGTGGACAGCCGAGCTCGATCCTTATAAAAGCTTTTTAACTGCAGCAGCTTTAGTGGACGCTACTGAAGCTGGAATTACGCGGCTGCTGGCATGAGACTTGCCCTCCAATAGATCCTTGTAAATGGATTTAAAGTGTATTCATTCAAATTAGAGAGACAATTTAAATTAAAAAGCTTAGAGCTACCTCCACCATAGGGGGGCTCGCTCGACCCACCAGCGGACAGGCACCAGTATTGGGAGAGGGGGGCTGGCCGTCAGGGTTCACCGCGGCTCTGGCACAAACCAGGCGACACGGAGGTGGCACGGGCAGGAGCGGACTGAACGTGTCGGCTTCTCACTTTTTGGATTTTAGAAGGGCATGACATGCCTATATCTGTGTCTCCCCCTCCTTTTACTCCTCCACCTCTTTTCTTTTCGCATGACTATATGTACTTGTCACTTTTCCATGTGTTAGTTGTGTCTTCTGAGCAGTTTGTCAGCTTTTGGACACCTTTGAAGGTGTTTTCTATGTGTTTCTATGTGTTTTTGTTTGCCTGCCATTGGTTTTAACGGTGTTCGAAGGTGTTCGACGAACAGTTCGACGAACAGTTCGGCGAACACACGGGTGTTCGACGAACCGAACCGAACTCGAACACTACGGGGGTGGCTCAACACTACTAACAACTCACCCATCCGGGAGACCGCGCTGTGTCTTCGGGCCGATAGCCGGAGATAAATGCGCAGTTGGAATCGGCGCATGCACATAGCGCTGTCTGGCGCCATTTTACTGAATACACATTTGCAGTGTGTCTTCAGCAAAATGGCGCCGGACAGCGCGGTATGGGCATGCGTGTACTCCGGCGCCACACTCTTCCCCCGGCCTCCAGCAGAACAGTACACAGCTGCTCTGGAGCACAGGAAAGAAAGGTGAGTATAAGTGTTTTTTTTTATGTGTGCAGCGTGAAAGGGATGAGGAGGCCACACATACCAGGATTGGGGGGTGAGGAGGCCACACATAGCAGGATTGAGAGATGAGGGGTACCATACATACCAGGATTGGGAAGTGAGGGGGCCACACATACCAGGATTGGGGGATGAGGGGGCCACGCATACCAGGATTGGGGGATGAGGGGGCCACGCATACCAGGATTGGGGGTGAGGGGGCCACACATACCAGGATTGGGGGATGAGGGGGCCACACATACCAGGATTGGGGGATGAGGGGGCCACACATACCAGGATTGGGGGGTTATGGGGCCACACATACCAGGATTGGGGAGTGAGGGGGCCACACATACCAGGATTAGGGGATGAGGGGGCCACACATACCAGGATTGGGGGGTGAGGGGGCCACACATACAAGGATTGGGGGATGAGGGGGCCACACATACCAGGATTGGGGGATGAGGGGGCCACACATGCCAGGATTGGGGGTGAGGGGCCACACATACCAGGATTGAGAGATGAGGGGTACCATACATACCAGGATTGGGGGATGAGGGGGCCACACATACTAGGATTGGGGGATGAGGGGGCCACATATACCAGGGTTGGGGGATGAGAGGGCCACACATACCAGGATTGGGGGATGAGGGGGCCACGCATACCAGGATTGGGGGTGAGGGGGCCACACATACCAGGATTGGGGGATGAGGGGGCCACACATACCAGGATTGGGGGATGAGGGGGCCACACATACCAGGATTGGGGGGTTATGGGGCTACATATACTAGGATTGGTGGATGAGGGGACAGCGCGGTATGGGCATGCGTGTACTCCGGCGCCACACTCTTCCCCCGGCCTCCAGCAGAACAGTACACAGCTGCTCTGGAGCACAGGAAAGAAAGGTGAGTATAAGTGTTTTTTTTTTATGTGTGCAGCGTGAAAGGGATGAGGAGGCCACACATACCAGGATTGGGGGGTGAGGAGGCCACACATAGCAGGATTGAGAGATGAGGGGTACCATACATACCAGGATTGGGAAGTGAGGGGGCCACACATACCAGGATTGGGGGATGAGGGGGCCACGCATACCAGGATTGGGGGTGAGGGGACCACACATACCAGGATTGGGGGATGAGGGGGCCACACATACCAGGATTGGGGGATGAGGGGCCACACATACCAGGATTGGGGGGTTATGGGGCCACACATACCAGGATTGGGGAGTGAGGGGGCCACACATACCAGGATTAGGGGATGAGGGGGCCACACATACCAGGATTGGGGGGTGAGGGGGCCACAGATACAAGGATTGGGGGTAGAGGGGGCCACACATACCAGGATTGGGGGATGAGGGGGCCACACATGCCAGGATTGGGGGTGAGGGGCCACACATACCAGGATTGAGAGATGAGGGGTACCATACATACCAGGATTGGGGGATGAGGGGGCCACACATACTAGGATTGGGGGATGAGGGGGCCACATATACCAGGGTTGGGGGATGAGAGGGCCACACATACCAGGATTGGGGGATGAGGGGGCCACGCATACCAGGATTGGGGGTGAGGGGGCCACACATACCAGGATTGGGGGATGAGGGGGCCACACATACCAGGATTGGGGGATGAGGGGGCCACACATACCAGGATTGGGGGGTTATGGGGCTACATATACTAGGATTGGTGGATGAGGGGACCACACATACCAGGTTTGGGGGATGAGGGGTACCATACATACCAGGATTGGGGGATGAGGGATACCATGCATACCAGGATTGAGGAATGAGGGATACCATGCATACCAAGATTGGGGGGTGAGGGGACCATGCAAGCCAGGATTGGGGATGAGGGGTGCCATGCAATCCAGGATTGGGGATGAGGGGTGCCATGCATACCAGGATTGGGGATGAGGGGTGCCATGCATACCAGGATTGGGGATGAGGGCTTCCATGCATGCCAGAATTGGGGATGAGGGGTGCCATGCATACCAGGATTGGGGATGGGGGGTGCCATGCATACCAGGATTTGGGATGAGGGGTGGCATGCATACCAGGATAGGGATGAGGGGTATCATGCATTCCAGGATAGGAATCGGGGGGGCCATGCATACCAGGATTTGGATGAGGGGCCATGCATACCAGGATAGGGATGAGGGTTACCATGCATACAATGATGAGGGATGAGGTGCCATGCATACCAGGATAGGGATGAGGGGTACCATGCATACCAGGATAGGGATGGGGTACCTTGCATACCAGGTTGAAGGGTACAATGCATACCAGGATTTGGTATGAGGGAGCCATGCATACCAGGATGAGGGGCGCCATGCATGCCAGGATTGGGATGAGGTGTGCCATGCATACCAGGATTGGGGAAGAGGGGTGCTATGCATACAGGATTGGGGGTGAGGGGTGCTATGCATACAGGATTGGGGGTGAGGGATGCCATGAATACCAGGATTGGTGGTGAGGGGTGCCATGCATTCCAGGATAGGGATGAGGGGTGCCATGCATACCAGAATTGGGGGTGAGGGGTGCCATGCATACCAGGTTGAGGGTGAGGGGTGCCATGCATACCAGCATTGGGGGTGAGGGGTGCCATGCATACCAGGATAGGGATGAGGCGTGCCATGCATACCAGGATAGGGATGAGGGCAGTACATAACAGGATGGGGGAACAGGATTGGGGAGCACAAATACCCGCATGGGGGCAGCACATACCAGGATGGGAGACCATATACCAATAAAAATGCTCGCCACCCGGACGTAGAACGGGCTCAATAGCAAGTATACTGTATATTATCTGTAGCTTGGTTGCTGTAAAAGGAGGAGGGCTCAACACATTTCTTGCACAGGGGCTTCAAGCTGTCAGTGTCCACCCCTGCCACCAAATTAAAATAAAAAAGGAGGTGATATAAGCGCTGCTGAGTGTGACAGATAGGCAGGTAACATGTTACATACCTGGCCTGAGGAAGACATCTGTCTGATTTTGAGTGTAGCAATTATTCTTTTGATGAATTGTTATGAAGCTATTATCTGCTTCTCTGTCACACTCAGAAGTCCTTGTATCACCTCGTTTCTTTATTTTAATTTTTGAACTATTTATTAGTTATATATTCAGTATGTGTTTGTGTCCTATGAATACATTCAACATCAGTATCAGATTCCTAGGACTGCTTTTATAAGTTCTTCCAGTTTAGACATGTGCTCCAAACATAAATCCCTGGCACTTTTTATAATACTTTCTGTTACCCTCTTATTGGGATTTTATGTAGCCAGGGACCCAAGGGTTTAATTTCTGCTTTATATACAAAGCTACTAAGCAGACGATGTGCTCCTGCCCCATCGGCGATAGAGGTAAAATGGAAGAGGCTGATTACCTCTGTTACTCAGGAAGGATGCGATGCTCGCCACAATGTACCCGGAAATAGTGTAGGGAGAGCTGCTGTAGAAGGGAAAGTGAGCATTACAGGCATTGCTGGTGAAAAACTATTACCAAATAGTTATTTTCAGGGCTACATCTATTCTATTCAATACTGCTGTTAGCTGTACTAGTGTAGGCATAGATACAGTAGCTGCTGGAGAAGGGATAGTAGTGCATTACCGGCGTTGATGCAGAAACAAACAAAAAAATAATCCTTATTATCAGGCCTACATTCAATACTGCTGGTAGTTATAGGGACAGATAGCTGCTGGAGAAGGGATAGTAGTGCATTACAGGCGTTGCTGCAGAAACAAAAAAAAAAACCTTATCAGGCCTACATCTATTCTATTCAATACCGTTGTTAGCTGTACTATTTAGTGTAGGGATAGATAGCTGCTGGAGAAGGGATAGTAGTGCCTTACAGGCGTTGCTGCAGTAAGCAAAAAAAAAACTCCTTATTATCAGGCCTACATCTATTCCATTCAATACCGCTGTTAGCTGTACTATTTAGTGTAGGGATAGATAGCTGCTGGAGAAGGGGCAGTAGTGCATTACAGGTGTTGCTGCAGAAAATTTTAAAAAATCCTTATCAGGCCCACATCTATTTTATTCAATACTGCCGTTAGATTAACTATTTAGTGTAAAGATGAGCGAACGTGTGATAATTGGATATCACTTGAGTATTTCAGTGCTCGGATGTGCTCGTTACTGGGAGAGCATTAAGAGATCGAATCCCCGCCTCACATGTTTGGCGCCTGTTACACAGCCAATAAGCATATCTAATTGCCTGTAAGTCACTGTAATGCCGTAGCCATATTGGTAGTTAGTTACATTATTGTGATTGAGTGGCAGAATTACATCATCAGGGATTGTAAAAGAACAGGTGGTGCCAGGCTTGGTACACTGATGCCATTGCACAGCTCTGAGACAGTTCATATTGGAGGGAGAGAGTACTTGCCCAGGCGTGTGTGTAGACAGTATAACGAGTTCTGTAGTGTTGATATCATTAGTCTCCAGGGACTCAGCATGGTGGGAGGAAGGAGGATCAGGGTGAGGAATAAGTGATCCAGACTGTAGGCTGGTGAGACTGGACCGTGGGAAGACTGGGTGGTGCTGCCAAGCCTGCTGAAAGCATTATCTGCTATCCAACCGATCACCTGTTCACACTGCTCTGGCTTCAGAAGTGGGACTGGAACCTATGTGTTGTGGATGGGTGTGTTTATTGTGCTCCAGCAATAGGTGTAGTAGCACCTGTCCCACGTCCTCGTGCACCATCAGAACTTGAACTTCTCCCGTCTCTTACCACACGCTTTAGGCATTTTGTAATTGATAGGTCTCTTGAAACCAAGATTATTTTTAATAAAATAAAAAAATTGGTCACTTGCAGCAGTCAAATTGATTTTTGGGAGTTTAATACCACCATAATGTAGCAGAAAGAACGCAAAAGTGCATAGATGACAAATTCAATCCAGAAAAATGTTTCAATGATTTTTTTTGAGTGTTATATGCTACAGAAATGTATCACAAAGCATGTAATACTGTATGCATGATACATTTAACCCAGCAAAATTTTAAAACTTTTTTTTGAGTGTTATATATCACAGAAATATTCCCCCATACCATGGAATAGTGTATGGATAAGAAATTTAACCCAGCAGAATTTTTTTAAGTTTTTTTGGAGTGTTATATATCACAGAAATGTACCCCAGACCATGGAATACTGTAGGGGTGAGTAATTTAATCCAGAAAATAATTGAAATGCTTTTTGGGAGTGTTATATGCCACAGAAATGTACTCCAGACCATAGAATACTCTATGGGTGAGTAATTTAATCCAGCCAAAAAATTTCAACACTTTTTTGGAGTGATATTTAGCACAAAAATGTACCAGTTGTTACAGGTCCGGGTGGTGGAACCTCTGTGCTGCAGTGCAAGGAGGAACCAGGGGGGAGGAACTAAGTGCCTACTCGGACCGACCCAGGTCACACAGCGGCTCAGTCGACTCCGTGAACCAGGGAGGGACCGGGCAGGTGGACCAGGTGCCACTCTGGGACCGACCTTGTGTACAAGTATACGCCCATTTCCGCAAGTCAGCTACAGCTGCCGCCGGTCTGGCATTGCTGCAGCAGCGCTTACAAGTGCCATCTCACCGACTGGTTTGTGACCTGAACACGTGCTGGAACTCAATATTATATGTTGGTAAGGTTTTGTGAGCAGCAGAGGGCAGTAGTTGAATACCAGCTACAAAATGCCCATCGTTAATTCCAGTCAGCCTCCGCACATAAGAATCGACGAGTGGGCATGAATCTCTGACATCTGTGAGGTTCTACAAAACTTTGAGGAATCAACAAAGATGGTGAGCAGCGATGACGCCATAGTCAGCATAACCATCCTGCTTCTGTGTCTACTCAAACTCTCGCTACTCACAATTAAAGAGGAAGCTTTACATGCAGACCAGGTGGAGATGGAGTAAGAAAATAGACATCTGTGAGGTTCTACAAAACTTTAAGGAATCAACAAAGATGGTGAGCGGCGATGACGCCTTAGTCAGCATAACCATCCTGCTTCTGTGTCTACTCAAACTCTCACTACTCACAATTAATGAGGAAGCTTTGCATGCGGACCAGGTGGAGATGGAGGAAGAGAATAGACAGGGTAATACTACCCAGCCCAGCCTCATCTCAGATTCTCTGCACGGATTGGGTACTAATGAGAAGGAGGAGGAACAGGAGATGGTTGTCTACGGTAAAGTGGGTACTACCCACACCAGCTTCATCCCATATGTTCATCGTGGATGGGAGATGGATAGTCATCCTCTTTGTGGGAACAGAGAAGTCTTGCTTGTTTGATGTCGGGCACACATAGCTGACTTTATGTCCCACTGCGTTTCCCGTGACCCTCGTGTTATATGCATTTTGGCCAATACTAATTACTGGTTGTCCACGCTACAAGAAGAACCTTACATCTCTCCTTCCTGTGGCGGAGAGGGCTAGTAAACTGGTGCAATACCAGAAGGCCCTAGTTGTACAATTAATACAAAATTTCCCATCTGACAACACTGGTGGCAGAGGTCATAGTTCCTTGTACAACCAAGGAGTAGAGACGAGGGAGACACACACCATGTCCAACAGAGGCACGGGAAGACTATCAAAGGTCTGTTACAGTTTAATTAGACCCTCACAGTGTCCAGTCCCTGATTTGTGGGGTACTCTGACAAGGAGGAAAACGTTTTGGAAGATGGTGAAAGAGTACCTAGCCAACCCTACCAGCGTCCTCCGTGATTCCTCTGTGCTGTACAACGTTGGGTATCTAAGCTGGATACCTGGCATGAACTATCCCTCTGTGCCTTGTAGGTGCTGGCCTGTCCAGCTGCTAGCGTTTTGTCACAGAGCGTTTTTAGTGCCTCCGGGGGCATAATAACTGATAGGGGCATCCGCCTGTTAACTGAAAAATGCTGATAGGGTGACTCCTCAAAATGAACAAACCTGGATTGGCCCAGACTTATCAACCCCAATGGATGACAGCAGTGAAACATAAAGTCAATTCTAATATTCCTTATTTAATGGTATACTCCCATGCACTCCTTCCTACCCAAATAAGGGTGTACGGTTCTTGTATTCTTCTTTTTCGTGTTCTCCTCCTCCACCATATCTACAGGGTTGTGATACGACCCTGTGTATGAGGCCTACCTGTACAATTCTCTTACATATATATATATATACCCCCCAGGGGTAAATGTTTTTCAGCCCTTGCACCTTGTGTGTAGACTCTACCAGCCTAGGAGTCCCACCAAGTTTTCTGAGGCCTTCCTCTGCATGTCTTCCAGGGTGTGTTGGAGTGCCTCCTTCTAATTTTTGGAAGCCCTTGCACATAGTGCATATAATTTACCACTTAAGGAGTCCCCTTAAAATTCTCTCTCTCTGGACATGAGTCTCTGATAAAATGGCCATAGACAGCGACTCACCACACACTTCCTGCACTCGTAGATACTCTTCTTACTGGGCCAGTCCACTGATGCACTGACAGTCAATCTCTTTAACTTAACTCCTCTGATCCTTTGCTCTTCACTAGCTACAGTGAATGTGGCATTCTCAAGGCCATCGTTGTTGTGGTGTGTTTCTTTAATTTTTTATACAGCAATGGTGGTTAGATCTTCACTTTGCACGCAGTCTTCACTCAGAATGTCAACAGCTTTAGTTTCATTTAAGTCAAGTTCTTGCTTTTTCCCATCTTGTTCTATTTCTAACATCCTCTAACCTCCTCCTTAATCCGAACCTCACACCTCCGTCTCCAAGACTTTTCTCGTGCTGCCCCAGTTTTCTGGAATGCACTACCCCAAACACTCAGACTAATATCTAGCCTCCATGTTTTTAAATGTGCTTTAAAAACACATCTGTTTAGACAAGTCTATCACCTCAACTCACTAACCCAACTCTCCCCTGTTCCCTCCTAAATGTTAATCTTAATCTGCTCCTTCCTATTCATCTGTCTCCACATCCTCCATGCACCCAATAGCACACGGTAACTGCACTTAGACAGATACTGACTGATGACCATGTTCTACCTATTGTGCCCCCATATTTCCATATAGATTGCAAGCTTGCGAGCAGGGCCCTCCATCCTCCTGTAACTGTTGAAATGTAATACATTGTATGGTTTTTATTGTCTGTACATGTCCCTACTTAATTGTAAAGTGCTGCGGAATATGTTGGCACTATATAAATAAAAATGATTATTACTTTCTTTAAGCGGTGCGATCCATCATGCATTCATATCAACCCGTCGTGACATGATTGCAGGATGCCAATGGGTTGTTATGGCAGCTGGAGTCCTCCTGGTCCTGAATGCTCCCATTGCTGCCATCTTGGTTCTCCTGTGAAGTACACCGAAAGGCTGGGCTTCAAAGGAGACCACAATTTTTAGTATATACTGAAATTCTGAGGTACTGCAATATATAGTTTAAGCATGAAGGTTAAAGTCACCAATGGGGACTAAAAAATAAAGTGAAATATAAAAAAAAATAAAACCCTAAAAATTCAAATCAGACCTAAGAATTCAAATTACCCGTACATTTCCCACAACCTATGAAAATATAAAATTGTTTAACCCCTATGGTAAAAAACACAAAGATAAATCAAAACTCCAGAATTGGTGTTTCTTGGTCGCCATCTCTTGCCCAAAAAATGCAATAAAAAACAATTAAAATAAAACTACAGCTTGGTAAGCAAAAACAAGTGCTCACATTACTCCATTGACAGAAGAATGAAAAACGTATAGGTCTCAGAAAATGGCTACATATGTTACATACACGCCGCTAGGTTTAGATAGGGCAAGACGGGTTTCATGAATTCTTTGGAATTCTGCGGGAACAGTTACTTAGGGTGACCATAGGCTGCAGCTTCTCTCAGGCACACGATAGATTCAATAGCTGACCAGACACATCTGACAAGAGTATTTTTCAGCAGTTTAACAGTGGAATTTAATCTGAAGCACGACCAGTGCAATTCAGGGATATTACAGCAACAATCTTCATTACAGTACAGTCTGAGTTTCTCGAGCAACCGGCTCCAGTAACAATACAGTAGTTTCTTCACAAAGCACAGTATTACAATCTCTTCAGTAGCATAATTCAGCATAGATTAGATCTCTTAGCAGCACACTTCTATGCATACACAACCACAGGCTTTTCCTTCAAAAGGACACAATAGTACACAGCATTCTTTATCCTGCATGGATGGAAATGGAGGGGGGAGGGTTTGATGAGGGAGATGATCCCTGTGACACAATTCCTTCCAGTCCTTATCTTCCTGCCCAGTAATACTCTGCACTGTTAGTTCAGGGAGTTTATCTGACCTGTGTTTAGTTTCTCTCCTGGTCTTAATCCTCTTCAGTTGCCTTCTGTCAGATCTAGATAACACACCACCTTTCTCTTCAGCTTCAACCAGACTACAATAACAAGTTCCCCACAATCCCTCTGGGGCTCTGCTAAAACAGTCCCCTTCTCCTCTGACTGTGTTAACCCCTCTAGTTGCTGGATGCTTCTGAAGCACAACACTACCTGTCTCCTGTGCTTGTATTATTTGTAACAGTTGCTGGATGCTTTTGAAGCAACAGCGCTACTTCTGAATGTCACACATAAACCAGTTTTTTTTTAAATGTAAGCATATTTTTAAACCACTAAACTAATATCACACTGACCTGAAGAATCATCTTGCCTGATAATTTTACCGCAAAATGAATGCTTTAAAGAAGAACTCAAGAAACAATGGAAAAATTGAATTTTTTTCCGCTATTTCACCTCATTTGGATTTTTTTTCCCTGTTTTAAGGATATTATATTGTAAAGTAAATGCTATTGCTCAAAACTACAACTCATCCTGCAAAAAAAATCAAATAGAAAAATGAAAATTGGTTGCATCATTAAGTGCATGAATAAAATAGACTTATAGGTAGAACAGACAGGTCCTCTTGAAATAAATAATATATTTGTGTTCATGAATGAAACTAAAGAATATATTTTGTATCACATTCTAAAATCTACCAGTTTGCCATTCCTACTATATGTCCCCACATCTAACATTCTTCTATTTATCGACGAGTACAGTACATATGAGCAGATCGCTTTACACAACCCCGGTCCACAGTCCAGGTCACAGCTCAATAGCCGTGGACAGAAGCTGCTCAATTTTCCTGACCTTTCAGGATCCCGGGCTCATCTTCTGTGCTGGTGCATCGTCACCTACGTGCCACATGGCACACAGATGATCTGACTCCAGGCCTGTAAATCAAGGAACCCAGAAGGTCAGCAAATTCTTCCAGCTTCTGTCCACGGCCAAAGAGCAATAACCTGGACAGAGGACTGGGGTTGCGTGAAGGGATCCACTTATCTCTAGCATACAGCAATCTCTGGGATTAATCTTGTTGAAGGCAATCATGAAACAGAAAAAGAAAAACAATAGCAATTTTTTTCTTTACTTTCACCAATTTGTATGTTGAGTTATGTATAATGCTTAAAAATAGACCTATAAGCAAAAAATGTTATTCATTGGAGACTCTACTTTCTCATCTAGACACTTTCAGTGTATTATTAATCTTATCAGTGTTTAATGATGACTACAACACAAATATGAAAAAAACAACAGAGTAGGCAATTTGCACTTGATGAGTACAAACTGTGACTGTATGATCGTTGTGGGTCATGGTGCACAATAGTTGTTGAATCATACCCATTTTTTCCTACAAGGATTTGAGAGCGCCAGAAGTCAGACCAGCATAAAAATAATCCTGTTAGCATTTTTGAGGATTATTGTTTACCAAGTTGGAGTACATAATTTGCAATAGCTCAAATTTGTATACCAGTGATACTTAAGAGTTTGCTATTTATGCATAGAAACATAACTATGTCTTAAAACAATGACTCCATGTGTAAATAGAGAACCAAGGTAATTCTAAACTGATATTACATTATACACTAATTATATAAATTAAAAGAATACAGTGGACTCCAATGATAGCGCCATCCCCTGCAGTGCTGATTGATAGTCACTGCTGAATGGGATGGAAAATATGGCTCCACTCACATTTCGGCATTTCCGGTTGACAGACAGAAGCTTCTAGACCTGTTTATATCTACATTATTCATTTCTGTTGTTCTCTCCATTATAGGAAAAGTACTACAACATTTTGGCAGTGCCAAGTCAGTCTCATGACAAGGAGCCATTGACTATAATATGATCAGTCGAGTTTCTGTCATGATGTCTGTTCTTTCACATAATATTGTTCAGAATTTATTGTCCCCAAATGACCTGAACAAAGCTTAATGGATGCAAATCACCCATGTACCTAAATGCTTATTATATGAATAGAGGTAGATAGGGATAAGGAGGCAAAAGGTAATGGCAATAATTCACATGGGTTTGATCTCATATGTATTCAGTGATATTGATACATTATTACAAGCATTCATGTAAAATGAATTTGTGTCACAAAACAGTCTGTGATGTGGCCAGTGGGTTGGGGGAGGTGTTACATATTTCTTTCTTTATTTCACTAGGGTTTATTTTATTATTTATTTATTTTGCCTGTTATTCTTACTGATTTTCTTTTTTCCTTTTTTTTAACAGAGTCTGGTGGAAGGTGTAATTGAGTTTTCCTAGCATTTACCTATGAGCAGATCATAGATACTGTTAGCGAGCTGATGCCTGCCAGGGTTGCCATCTGTCCAGAAATTCCTGGACAGTCCATAAAAATGGAGGACTTTTTTCTGCTTTATTTAAAAATATTTGATGTGGCTGTAACTATTTTGAAGTAAGATAAACTTGTGCAGATTATTTATTATTACTGTAAATACCATAATTTCACAGTTTACAGTGAAAGGAGCTAATGTCTTTATATCAGTATTATGGGCTGTAGAGATTTATCACTTAAATCGGAATGATTCATTATTGGTTTCCAATGTGTCCAGAAAAAATCGGTGTCTGTTTTTTTTCTGTCCAAAAAAAATAAAAAATTAAGTTGCAACCTAATATCTGCCTGCTGGCTATTAGTTAGGTATTAGCAGTAGAACACGGTAATATCCACCCACCATCCTCCTCTGCTCCATCAGAATACTGGAAGCCCCTAATGTCATAGGGCAGTCATGAGTTTCCATAGCAAAAGCCCAGATACAGGACAGAAGTTTCCTGCAGTCATATCTAAATCCTCAATCCCTCACAACAATATAACATACATGTATGTGGTTGCACCGGGTGATTGCATGTGGAGAGGGCTCAGGAACCTAGCTCCCTACACACGCGTCTGATACCGGTTAAATTAAACAGCCGGCATCTGTCTCTGACTGATGCGTCATAGCTGAGCCTGGTCACGGCTGTTGACCATTTAAGGCCGGCGTCACACCAGCGTACGGCATGTGATGCGAGAGCATCTGATGTGATATGCTAATGACACTCGGCTCCTGCTCTGCTGTGAGCTGGAGCCGAGTGTCATGCTACTGTGCTGCGAACCTCTAGCATGAGAGAATCACAGCACAGCTGCGGAGGAGACGGAGAAAGTAATTTCTCTATCTCTTCCATGGTCTGACTCACCGTATATCGGACTGCAATGAGCTGACATGCCAATGCAGTCCGATTTTTCCTCGCACCCATGGCTTGCATTGGTGAGTCTCCCATGATATACGCGTACAATCGCAGCATGCTGAGATTTTGCACGCATGCCGAATACACCTGAGATATTAAAAGTGATCTGTGCTGCCCCATAGAATAACACTGGGCCGAGTTCTATGCTATGTTTTATCGCATAGCACTCGACCGTGTTATACGGTAGAGCAGGGGTACCTCAAACTACAGCCCACGGGCCACATGCGGCCCGCGGAGGACTTTTATCCGGCCCGCCGGGCTATGGGTGGATGAGAGGGGAGCGGTGTCAGCGCCCGCCCTTCTCCCCCGCTTGCTCAGGGCCCCGGCAGGCGATTACTTACCTCTCCCCGTGCCTCTGCAGATCCGCTGTCTTCCTGCTCTGCACTTCCTGTGACGTCTCAGGTCAGAGGGTGCGGTGACATCTTTACAACGCGCCCTCCCGAGTGCCGTCACAGGCAGCGCAGAGTGGGACGACGCCGCCGCGACTCTGGAGTTCAGACCAGAGTAGAGCAGCGGCAGCAAGTGAGAAGTGAGGTGAGTATTGTATTTTTTTTTTTATGTATGGAGGCATTGGTCATTATATGAGGGGGTGACATCCTGCATGGGGCATTATATGGGGGGTGACATGCTGCATGTGGCATTATATGGGGGGGTGACATGCTGCATGGGGCATTATATGGGGGGGTGACATGCTGCATGGGGCATTATATGGGGGGGTGGCATGCTGCATGGGGCATTATATGGGGGGGTGACATGCTGCATGGGGCATTATATGGGGGGGTGACATGCTGCATGGGGCATTATAAAGACAGGGTAGTGATATCCTGCATGGGGCATTATATGGGGGGGTGACATGCTGCATGGGGCATTATATGGTGGGGTGACATGCTGCATGGGGCATTATATGCGGGGGTGACATGCTGCATGGGGCATTATATGGGGGGGTGACATGCTGCATGGGGCATTATAAAGACAGTGGAGTGATATCCTGCATGGGGCATTATATGGGGGGTGACATCCTGCATGGGGCATTATATGGGGGGTGACATCCTGCATGGGGCATTATATGGGGGGGTGACATGCTGCATGGGGCATAATATGGGGGGGTGACATGCTGCATGGGGCATAATATGGGGGGGTGACATGCTGCATGGGGCATTATATGGGGGGGTGACATGCTGCATGGGGCATTATATGGGGGGTGGCATCCAGTATGGGGCATTATAAGGGGGGAACAGCCTGCATGGGGCATTATAAGGGGTGGAACAGCCTGCATATGGCATTATAAGGGGGAAACAGCCTGCCTATTGGGAACATTTACCTGCCCATTGAGGACCTATGCTGCCTATTGGGGATATTTACCTGCCTATTGGGGATATTTACCTGCCTATTGGGGACATTTACCTGCCTGTTGGGGACCTATGCTGCCTATTGGGGATATTTACCTGCCTATTGGGGACATTTACCTGCCTATTGGGGATATTTACCTGCCTATTGAGGACCGATGCTGCCTATTGGAGACATTTACCTGCCTATTGAGGACCTATGCTGCCTATTGGGTACAGTTACCTACCTGTTGAAATACCGGTTGATTTAACTTTACTTGTTCTTCATTTTAAATATTGTATTTGTTCCTGTATTGTTTTTTTTACTACAAAATAAGATGTGTAGTGTGCATAGTAATTTGTTCATAGTTTTTTTTAAAAACTATATTCTGGCCCTCCAATGGTCTGAGGGACCGTGAACTGGCCCCCTGTTTAAAAAGTTTGAGGACCCCTGCGGTAGTGTGACTCTGGCCTAAATCCCTCTGTCAGAGGTAGACATCAGGACTTAGGCCGGAGTCACACTACCGTATAACACGGTAAAAAATCAAAATGCAAGAGATGTGTTTTTAGGTCACTACTCTTCTCCTCCCTTAAGAAAATTCAATAAAACAGATCAAAACGTTGTATATAGCCAAAAATGATATCATTAAAACCGTCAGCTCATCACGCAAAAAACAAGCCCTTACCCACCTCAATCAATTGGAAAAAAAAATTTAGGCTACGTTTCCACGATGAGCTTTTGGTGTGTTTTTGATGTGGCGTGTTTTTGCAACGTCAAAAATGTAGCGTCTTACCGTTCCAGCAAAGTGGATGGAATTTTTGCTTCTTTTTAATGCTGTGTAAACTTACTTGTGGTGCATTTTTCAAATCCATAGCAAGTCAATTTCTCTTGCGGGCATGTTGAGTTTTTCCCTTAGACTTACATTAGGTATGGAAATTCCAAATACTTTTAGTGTGTTTCTGCAGCGGATACGCATTAAAAACGCATGTGAACTATACTTAAGCATCTCAATAAAGTTTTTTCAAAGCAAAAAAACAGGAAGTATCAAAACACAAAAAGACAAAAAACGCAGGGTCAAAAAAGCAATATAAACGCATGTTAAAAAACACGCGCAAAAATGCAATGAAAAAAACGCAAGCAACCAAATTTAAATAATAGGTGCAGAAATTCTGTAACATCAGAACGCACCAAAGGCTCATTGTGGGAACACAGCCTAACAGGTCTCAGAATATGGCAATACAAACCAAAATAAATTTTTCTACACATTTTTTAAATTTTTTCTTCCACTTAAAAATAAAAAAATAAAATAAAAAAAGTTTTGTATTGCCATAATTATACTGACTTAGAGAATCATGATTCAGAGTAACTTTCACCAAAGAATGTACATTGTGAAAGCAAAACACAAAAAACCATGGCAGAATTGCATTGTTTCTCTATTTCACCACACTTGTTTCCCATTTTTCAGTACATTGAATGGTAAAATAAATGGTGTCATTCAAAACTACTACTCATCCTGTTAGAAACAAGCCATCAGCTAAGTGGTCTGAAAAATAAAAAAGTTATGGCTCTTGGAAGAAGGCAGGGTAAAAGAAAGCACAAAAACTAAAATTGGCTGCGGAGGGACGGGATTAAGAGGAACCTGACGCTCTATTCATGCTGCCCAAACCGCAGGCAGTATCAATCAGAGCTTGGCTGCGCAATTGTAGCCAGATATATTAATCTCTGAAACGCTGCTGCATTTCAGAGAAAATATAGTTTGAGGATCCAATAAGCAGAAACCAGAGTAGTCTGGTGCGGCCCCTGGCCAGCGGCTCCCTGTACCACTCTAGGTGATTGACACATCATTTGCATGTGTGTACATAGGGAGAGCTGTCAATCACCAGGAGCAGCGCTGGGAGAAGCTGGCCGGGGACAGCACCGCACACGTCTTGTCTCTGGGTATCGTCCTCGGACCGGACCTTCTAACTATATTTTCTCTGAATCACTGAAGTGTTTTAGAGGAAAATATACCTGGCTGCAATCGTACAGCCAAGTTCTAATTCATGCTGCCCGTGGTTTGTACAGCATGAATCAGATAAGATTTCTTTTAACACAGCCCTCACTAAATACTTACCAGACTTTTACTAAGGCCACATTCACACGTTCAGTATTTGGTCAGCATTTTACATCAGTATTTGTAAGCTAAAACCAGGAGTGGGTGATAAATACAGAAGTGGTGACGTGTTTCTATTATACTTTTCCTCTGATTGTCCCACTCCTGGTTTTGGCTTACAAATACTAATGTAAATACTGACCAAATACTGAACATGTGAACGTGGCCCTAGGTATAAAACAGTGTTCACTTGCATCTGTGACATACATCTGGATACAGCACTGTAGGATAATAGAGAAACTGCTTTTTGCTTGTTTTTTTATTGTTTAAAAATCCTTGACATAAAACCCAAAATCCAATTGGGTAGCAAATTGATCAAATCTGTGAACTCGAGCCAAAGTAAAAAAAAATAGTCATCAGTGTTATGTATATCGATAAGCTTCAATGATGGATATTAGCTTTTTGCATTCATGATGATGTTTGTGACGCGCCCCTGGGCCTGTGTCGCGCTGCGGTGCGCACGCGGGAGCTTACCCGGAGCCGGATCCGTGGAGGGTTGTAATCTCGTGGCGGTGACCCGGTCCGTGCCCAGGGAGTCAAACTAGACGGCAGTCTATTAGTAGTAAATAGTTGATGACTACGCCACCCGTTGAGTGCAGCCAGGAAGCTGCTGCTGCAGGGCAGACCGCTGAGGCCGGTGGTAGGATTGTGCAGCGTGATAGTATAACCCCCAACGGGAGGGGTATGGCCTCAGGGCAGCCGACGTGGATGATGGGGGTAGCAGGAACCACTCAGAGACGGTACGGTGTAGTTCAGGGTCTTTACTGGTAACAACGACAGACCCTCCCGGAGTACTTGCTAGCAAACGGGGCCTGGTCAGTCTTTGAGCAGATGGGATCTCCCCTGGCCAGGCGTAGTTGTAGGCCTCCCAAACTGACTGTACTCTTCTGGCTACCTTGCTAGAAGCTGATGTAAGTAGCCCACGTCCCTGAGTGTACCGTGTGGTGCTCACCCGTATGGCCGGTGACTCGGGGCCTTCTAATGGCTTCCGCTCCACGATGGCGGTGCTGGTCCCACGCGTGTGACCGTGCCTTCAGGCTTCTGGGCCAGAGGACCTGAAATCCCCTGCCCGACGGATTCTGCTGCTGGGGAGGATTTAGTCCCCACAGCCTCGGACTCCGGGTCCGGTAAAGAATCTTCTTAGTCAGGGCGAGCTCTGTAGCTGCCAGCCCCTGACTCCTTGTAACTCTGCTGTTTCCTATGCTGCTTCTCTTCTCCACTCTCCTTGTCTGACTCACCCTGCCTCAGCCCCGGGTTTATACAGGGGAAGTTCTTCCCCTCCCAAGACTGGGCAGGAGGTGTGGCATGCACAGGATCCCTGACCAAAGGACCTCCCACCTGCTCTCAGACATAATATCTCTATCACTGTGGCAACCAGACCCCTGGGGTGTCACATTCCCCCCTAGTGAAATTTAGTACTCCGGGACTAAACACATTTAGAAAAACATAACAAAGTATAACAATAACAATACTATAAGAAAAACACATAAGATGGTTACGGCGTGTCCGCAACCGGATGCAGTCTTTGAAGAAAAGCAAAGGTGTCCATTTCACCAACACAGGGAGACGTAACCAGGTAGGGGTCTGTCCTACCCCGAGTCCTTAACAGTCTCTAGTCCATCCTGGGTTACGCTCCAACTATATACAAGGATTCCCGGTAAATCCACCAAGGTTTCCTAAAAATAACTAGAAACACAAAATTATACACAAGCAACAAGACACAGAAAAACATAGATAAAACAATTTATACACTTTAAATTCTCCAGCGTGCGGGTAACTGGCCTCTAGTGGCCCGAGTGGACCTACGGAGCTGACTGTCTGGCCCTGAACTACAGGGTGTAGGAGCTGTCAAGGGTAAACTGGGCAGCTGTCTACCGGCTCTTTGTCTCACTAGGGGTACGGCAGGCTCACTATAAGCAGAGGGTTGATTCTCCTGTTCTGCTTGTGTGGAGTCTTCTGCCTCCTGGACCGGCTGTTCTTCCAGCTCTACCCGTTGCTCCGTAGGTTCTTGGGATGATGGTTGGAGGAAGGTGAGTACGGGTACCACAACTGCACCATTGACTTGAGTCCAAGACTGAGGAAAGTCCCCGAGCACGGTACTAACCATATCTTCCCTTTCTTCCACGGGTCGATGGTCTTCTTGTTCCTCTTCAGGGTTCCTCAGTTGTTCGGGACACTTCTTCAGGTGGTCCCGGGATACAATGGCTGTGGTTTCCCCTCCGTCTTTACTGATGGTACAGACCTTCGGGTTCTCGTGGCTTGAGGGCAGTACGGTGTACGGGTCCTTCTCCCACTGGTCGTCCAACTTGTGGAGCCGTCTCTTCCTCTTCAAGACCTGCTCTCCGGGTACCAGGGGAACAGCGGGAGCATACTGGTTGTAAGTTTTCTCTTGTCTTTCCCTAGCCTGACAGAGACTTCGCTCCACGCTCTCCTGTACTCTCCGGTACTGCTGCTGCCTCTCGGTGTCCCAGTCTGTTTCTGGTGAAGTGTCCTCGGGGGTCAGGACTCCCATTTCCAGGTCAACAGGTAACTTACCAGGTCTTGCCCTCATTAGGTAAGCCGGGGTACAGTTGGTGGAACCTACCGGGATGTGGTTGTATAGGTCCACCAGATCGGGCAACTTTTCAGGCCACAGACTGCGTTCTTCCAGGGGCAACGTTCTTAGAAGATCCATTACCACCTGGTTCATTTTTTCACAAAGTCCATTAGTCTGCGGATGGTAGGGTGTCGTCCTTATCTTCCGGCAGCCATACAGATTGCAGAATTCCTGAAAGACCTCCGCTTCAAAGGCAGGTCCCTGGTCCGTCAGCACTTGGTCCGGGTACCCGTGTGGACGGCAGAAGTGCTGCTGGAAGGCTCTAGCTGCTGTTTGAGCCGTTAAGTCCTTGACGGGGACGACAACCAAGAACCGGGAGTAATGATCCACGATGGTTAACGCGTAGACGTAGCCACTTCTGCTTGGGGTCAGTTTTACATGATCCAAGGCTACCAGTTCCAACGGTTGCCGGGTGATGATGGACTGCAGGGGAGTCTTCTGGCTGGCTCGGTCCTTCCTTCTCAGGTTGCACGGGCCACAATCTCTGCACCACTTCTCGATGGTTCCCCTCATGCCTACCCAGTGGAACCGCTCGCGCAGCAGGAACTCCAGCTTTTTCCACCCAAAGTGTCCAGCTCCGTCGTGGTATGCCTCCATCACCATGGCTGCGTCTCTTCGTGGCACCACTACTTGCCAGAGTAATTCATGCGTCCGGGAGTTAACCATTCTGCGGCACAACTTCCCTTTGTAAAGGAACAGTCGACTCTTCTCTGCCCATAGTTGTTTGGCTTCCTCCGGAGCGTCTGGTTCAAGGCGAGCCTCCGGCCGAGTCAGCATCTCCTTCACCAGTCGGACGGCAGGGTCGCTGTCTTGCGTTTCCGCCCAGTTGTAGTGGGGTAAGGGGTTCAACGTAGCAGCCTGCTTACTCCTTACCCGGTGGGAATACTGAATAGTCCCATGACGGTGGAACGCAGGGAGTTCAACTTCTTCCAGTCCCTCCGGATCTTCTCCTCCGTCCGGCAGGTTGGGCATCCTGGACAGGGCGTCCGCGTTGGTATTGGAGCGTCCTGCCCGGTATTTAATTGTGAACTCGTAGTTGGACAGACGGGCCATCCACCTCTGCTCCAGGGCACCGAGTCTTGCCGTGTCCAGGTGTGTCAGCGGGTTGTTATCCGTGTACACGGTGAACCGGGAAGAAGCGAGGTAATGCTTAAAGCGCTCAGTGATTGCCCATACTACGGCCAGGAACTCTAACTTAAATGAGCTGTAATTCTCGGGGTTCCTTTCGGTGGGTCGCAGTTTTCGGCTGGCGTAGGCGATTACTCGTTCCTTCCCCTGCTGGATCTGGGACAGTACGGCTCCTAGCCCGATGTTACTGGCGTCGGTGTAGAGGATAAAGGGCTGGCTATAATCCGGGTACGCCAGGATTTCGTCCCCCGTGAGGGCCATCTTCAGCTGGCGGAAGGACTCTTCTTCCAGCTCTTCCCATTTGAAGGGCGGCTTCTGGTTCTTGGCCTTCCGGGACTGGCCTATCAGGAGGTCCTGCATAGGTGCTGCCTTTTTGGTGAAACCGGGAATAAACCTTCGGTAGTAGCCTACCAACCCGAGGAACTGCCGCACTTCTTTTACGCTGGAGGGGCTTGGCCATCCCTTAATTGCGGTGATCTTATCGGGGTCGGGAGCCACTCCGTCAGCGCTCACCACGTGTCCCAGGTACTGCACCTTTGGTTTCAGGAGGTGACACTTGGAGGGTTTCACCTTTAGGCCGTAACTCGCCAGAGCCTCGAACACTTCCGCCAGGTGTTTCAGGTGGTCCTCATACGTCTTGGAATATACGATGACATCGTCCAGGTACAACAGGACCGTCTCGAAGTTTCTGTGGCCCAGACAACACTCCATTAGGCGTTGGAAGGTTCCTGGTGCGTTGCAGAGTCCGAACGGCATGCAGGTGAACTCGCTAAGTCCCATCGGGGTGGTGAATGCGGTCTTCTCCCGGTCCGCCTCTGCTACAGGAACCTGCCAGTACCCGCTAGTGAGATCCAAGGTAGAGAAGAAGTTAGCAGATCTTAAAGCAGCCAATGACTCCTCTATCCTTGGTAAGGGGTACGCATCCTTGTGTGTGATACGGTTGATTTTCCGGTAATCTACACACATCCTCATGGTGTTGTCTTTCTTTTTGACTAAAACTAATGGGGCTGCCCAGGGGCTACAACTATCCCGGATTACCCCAGCCTCCTTCATATCTCTAAGCATCCCCTTGGCGTGTTGGTAATGTGCAGGGGGTACGGGTCGATACCTCTCTTTTATGGGAGGATGATCTCCCGTGGGGATGCGATGTTCTACCCCCTTGACTCGCCCGAAGTCTAACGGGTGTTTACTAAACACTCTCTCATACTCTTGAACCACCCGATAGACTCCTTGTTTCTGATGTGAGGGAGTGGAGTCAGTACCCAAATGTAGTTGCTGACACCAGTCCTCCATGTCTTTCTTAGAGCCGTTACCTTCCTCCGGGTGAGATGGAGGCAAGGGTTCCACAGATTGTATAGAACTTTGATTAGTGGTATATAATTTGGCTAGCGTGGCATACCGGGGCAGGTACACTTCCCTCTCCCCGATATTTATTATGCGAATGGGCACCCTCCCATGGCGTACATTGACCACCCCCCGTGCTGTCAAAATGGTGGGCCTACTGTCTGAGTAAACTGGTTCTACCATTGCCTGGTAATCTCTACCTCTCAGACCAATAGCTGCCCGGCACCAAATCATCATTTCACTTTTTGGGGGCATGGCAATAGGAAAAGGGTCACACATTCTTACGCTACCAATCTCACCGCCGGAGAGTTCCACTTGTTGCCGTTGCATCAGTGCCCGGATCTCTTTCTGGAGCACCCGCTGCTCGCCGGAGCTGGCATTCTTGGCAACCTGCTGTAAAAGGAAAATCACCTCTGCAAGACAATTTTCAATTACATTAGTTCCTAGAGTTATTTTTGGGTGACTCTCATGTTTATCGATATCTACAATGATCAGTCCCTGTGCGGCCAATTCGACTCTACCAATTTTGATGGTCACCTCTTTAAATCCGATCTGTGGCACGGGCTGACCATTGCTGGCGATGATACTCAAGTCGTCGTCGGGGTAGCGGGTAATATCCGAGTCATTCCAGTACTGCTTGAAGAGCACGTACGGGATGGTGGTGACCTGTGACCCGGTGTCCAGTAGGGCACTCATGGGAATGCCATCCAGTACCACAGGCAAGACTGGACGTCCTCCCACATATCTGTCGCGCCAGTTCGATGGGCCTGGTGATCTTTTTCCTGGGGGTTGGCCCTCTACCCCAGGTTGTGCCCGTTTAAAGAACAGTACCTTGCCATATGTCCGGGTTGATTGCAGCGGCGGCAGATGGGTCGTCCGTCCTCACTGTATCGGTCACTGGGTCTTCCTCTGGCCGGTGGGGTCCTCCTTGGTCGACGCCACGGGATGTCCTCCGGTCCGGATGCCAGCTGGATCTTCCCTGGGGTGGAAACCTGTAAAGACTGCACAGTTCGGGTTAGCGCAGCAACGCTCTTAGCTAGCTCTTGGACCTGATGGTGTAGGTCTGGAGCCGGGTCATTGTCCAAAGCCTGCGCATCAGCTCCCACAGGCCCTGCTGACAAGGGCGCCGCCTCCTGGTAGTAAGTGGTAGTGGGGCGTCTGTGGGTCACAACGCCACCTGGTGCCGGTTCTCGGAGCACCCGGATGGCTCTGTCCTTGAACTGTGCAAAGTCCAGATGGGGATCCTGTAAGGCCATTGCCCGCAACTGGGTTCGGTGGGCATTGCAATATAAACCCTCTATAAATTGTTCAGTCAACAGCCTGTCCTCGTTTCCCACCCCATCAGGGTCGGTCTGCTTTATGGCCCTCAGGGCCTCTTGTAGGTTTAGTGCATAGTCCCTTATACTCTCATGCGCTCGCTGCTTGCACCCGTAGAATCTAAGCTTAATCTCGGCTGAGGTGCGGGTATCAAAGGTGTCCTTCAGCCGGGTTAGTATCCCTGCGACAGTCTTCCTCCCAGGTGGCCAGGATTTTACTTCCCTTTTGGCTGCCCCGGTTAGTTGGGCCACCAGGATGCTCACTTTTTGCTCTTCTGTGAGGGGGTACACCTGGAAGAGGCTATCCAGCTTTTCTCTAAAGTCATGCAGGGTATGTGACTCCCCTGAGTACTGGGGTAGCCAAGCTGCTCCCGGGATATAGGGCATGGTGAAGGGCATAACTGCAGCAGCGGTAGCGCTGGCGGGGGTTGAGGCAGTGAAGCTCTCCTCCGTATCCGACATCTTCCTCCCCCCTAGTGGACCGTGGCCTACCTTGCGATGATCCTCTTCCGTAGGCCGCGGCTCCGCAGTGGATCGTCAGGGTTGAGGACCTTCCGTCGCGCTCCTGTGACGTCGGCGTCTGCTGGGCTCCTTCCAGGACCTTACGCAACGTCCGGACGTGAGGCGGGGCTTCAGTTCTCGCGCGCTTTCGGAGTCCACGCCCCTCTTCTTCCCGCGCAGCGTCCTCAAGATGGCGTCCAATGGCGGGAAAACTCCACGGATGGCGGGAAGAAGGTCGAAGATGGCGCCGGATGGCGGGAAAACTTCGCGGATGGCGGGAAGAAGGTAGAAGATGGCGCCAGATGGCGGGAAACCTTCACCACTGGTAAGTTTGAACAGTCTTTGCTTTTCAGGCACGCAGTACCCGGTGGTTGCGGGCACGAAATCCTGCCGACTACGCCAAAGTTGACGCGCCCCTGGGCCTGTGTCGCGCTGCGGTGCGCACGCGGGAGCTTACCCGGAGCCGGATCCGTGGAGGGTTGTAATCTCGTGGCGGTGACCCGGTCCGTGCCCAGGGAGTCAAACTAGACGGCAGTCTATTAGTAGTAAATAGTTGATGACTACGCCACCCGTTGAGTGCAGCCAGGAAGCTGCTGCTGCAGGGCAGACCGCTGAGGCCGGTGGTAGGATTGTGCAGCGTGATAGTATAACCCCCAACGGGAGGGGTATGGCCTCAGGGCAGCCGACGTGGATGATGGGGGTAGCAGGAACCACTCAGAGACGGTACGGTGTAGTTCAGGGTCTTTACTGGTAACAACGACAGACCCTCCCGGAGTACTTGCTAGCAAACGGGGCCTGGTCAGTCTTTGAGCAGATGGGATCTCCCCTGGCCAGGCGTAGTTGTAGGCCTCCCAAACTGACTGTACTCTTCTGGCTACCTTGCTAGAAGCTGATGTAAGTAGCCCACGTCCCTGAGTGTACCGTGTGGTGCTCACCCGTATGGCCGGTGACTCGGGGCCTTCTAATGGCTTCCGCTCCACGATGGCGGTGCTGGTCCCACGCGTGTGACCGTGCCTTCAGGCTTCTGGGCCAGAGGACCTGAAATCCCCTGCCCGACGGATTCTGCTGCTGGGGAGGATTTAGTCCCCACAGCCTCGGACTCCGGGTCCGGTAAAGAATCTTCTTAGTCAGGGCGAGCTCTGTAGCTGCCAGCCCCTGACTCCTTGTAACTCTGCTGTTTCCTATGCTGCTTCTCTTCTCCACTCTCCTTGTCTGACTCACCCTGCCTCAGCCCCGGGTTTATACAGGGGAAGTTCTTCCCCTCCCAAGACTGGGCAGGAGGTGTGGCATGCACAGGATCCCTGACCAAAGGACCTCCCACCTGCTCTCAGACATAATATCTCTATCACTGTGGCAACCAGACCCCTGGGGTGTCACATTTGTACTACAAGAAAAATAAATCATATAATATACAGTATATGGTATATTGAGAAAACTAAGCTTGTGCAAAAATTTCCATTACCTGACAACGTTTTGGAATTTTCATCTGCACTGTTGCCAGGCAACTAAAGCTTCATGCTATTTGTAGAAGAAATTACAGATCAAGTGCACAATGCACCTTGGTTAAAGACCCTGATTAGCTGCATAAGCTGCCTCCATCTTCATGGTGACACTTACACATCTATGCAGTCACAGCAGCAGCTTAAGTACACAGTCCCAGAGGGGGATTCACTTCATCACATTGAACTACTAGTAAATAGCAACGTTTGTATTACTGTTATTACAAATGTCATATTTAATGTGACATTTTAAAGAGATAACTAAGAACCATGAGACTGTGCAGTATAAAATGAGGCTAGCTTTCACCAAAAACGTTGGTGAGCTAGGGATGAGTAAAAGGTTTTATTGGGTGCAATATTCATAGTAAAATCAGACTGCTCATAAGCTCCGCAAAAGTCACCGCGCATTGTGGGAGCGGAGGAAGGTAAGAATAATAATTTGTTTCTTTCTAAAACGTACTGGAGAAGGATGGAAGGAGCCCAGGATGGAGGACATTCAGGGGTGGATTAAGAGTAGCAAGGGCCCTGGGCCGTTAAGAAGGCACAGCCCCGCCCCCCCCCCCCCCCCACACACACACACACACACACACCTGATGTATCACATGTCACATGATCCCCTGTGATAGATCTTGTGATAGTTCACGTGAAATTAATTTGCCACAATATTAATTATAATAATTTTTTTTAGGTTGTGTGCCCACTATTCCGCTGCAGAAACACTTAAAAAACGCTTGGTAGAAGGTCTGCCATGTTCCCCAATGATAATCCGCATGTGCTGTGCACATGCTGCGGAAATTTCCGCTGCGGATTATCATTGCGGAAAAATCCGCAGCATTACCAATTATTTTGCGGAAGCGCGTCGTTTTCGCCGCCATTGACTTGCATTGGACCGCATAATATCCGCATCACTGCATCTGTACATGCAGAATCCATGCTTTTCAATGTGCGGATGGTACCCGGGTTTGGAGAAGAGGAGACTCTCCTCCGGACCCGGGTACCATAGAACCTGTAAAAAAAGAATAAAATAAAAAATAAATATTATACTTACCTTCTGATGGCCCCCGGTGTCTTTAGCTGATGCGTCCTGGCTTGACGGCAGCTCGCGATGGTCTGAAAAGGTCACGCGACCGCTGACGTCGGCAGGCCATCAGAAGCTAAGTATATATTTTTCATTTTTTACCATTCTTTTACGGTCACACTATATAAATCCATGCTGGTTGCATGGATTTATATAGTGTGACCAAGTTGTCAAGCACTTTCCAAGTGATGCTAAAATCGCTTGGAAAGCGCTTGTCAACCCGCATGCAGAAATGCATGTGAAGAACGCTTCACATCCGCAAGTCCCTGGCAGGAAAAACGCATGTACAATCCGCATGTACAATCCGCATGTACAATCCGCATGCGTTTTTTCTGCCAGGGAGATGCAGAAATGCTCAATAAAAATCAAGAGCATTTCTGCATCGTGGGCACATAGCCTTACATTAATTGTATGACTCAATATGGAGCACACGTAGCCATCTATACACAGCAGGAGGCCGCACGTAGCCATCTATACACAGCAGGAGGTCGCACATAGCCATCTATACACAGCAGGAGGCCGCACGTAGCCATCTATACACAGCAGGAGGCCGCACGTAGCCATCTATACACAGCAGGAGGCCGCACGGCGCCACCTATACACAGCGGAAGGCTGCACGGCACCATCTATACACAGCAGGAGGCAGCACGGTGCCATCTATACACAGCGGGAGGCCGCACGGCGCCATCTATACACAGCGGGAGGCCGCACGGCGCCATCTATACACAGCGGGGGGCCACACGGCGCCATCTATACACAGCGGGAGGCCGCACGGCGCCATCTATACACAGCGGGAGGCCGCACTTCGCCCCCCCAGAGACAGCAGGAGGCCACACGGCGCCATCTATACTCAGCAGGAGGCTGCACGCAGTCACGCACACACACAAACATATACAGACATACACATACATACAAACACATTTGAAACACAAAAATACATATAAACAGACATCACACAATTATGTCTGCCTGCACACACACACACACACACACACACACACACTCAATCACACACACACACACACACTCACTCTCACTCACTTTCACACACTCTCACACACTCACCATCCCCCGGCTCGGCTCCAGTCCTCCTGCTCCTCTCCGCTCCAGTCCTCCTGCTCCTCTCCGATGCAGGCTGCAGCAGTGCAGGCCGGGCGCGCACTGTGTGACGTCACAGCTAGAAGACACGGCCACATACAGGGCCGTGTCTCCTAGCTGTGACGCGGCCGGGCCAGCACAGGGAAGTTAACTGCTGCAGTGCTGGCCCGGCCGAAGAAGAAGTAGCGGCCGTGCGCCGCTGCTGGGGGAGCGGTCCGAGGGCCCCCCCACCACTGTCTGCCTGTATGCCACGCCCATGTGTGTGCTGGGTCCTGCCTGACGTCATGTGGCAGGGCGGTCCCAGCATCATTCAAACTGCCCACCCCGGTGGATCTGCAGCTGGCCGGATGGGAGCAGCTGCATGATGCAGCGTGTCTGTGAGTGGCTGATTTGAACTTTGGGACCGCCCTGCTTGACATCATGTGGCAGGGCGGTCCCAAAGTTCAAAGCAGCCACTCACAGACACGCTGGCTGCATCACGCAGCCCTGTATATGCACTAGCGCCGGCGGGAAATTTAAATGATGTTGGGACCGCCCTGCCACACGATGTCAGGCAGGGCGGAACCAACAGCATTTAAACTGCACGCCCGTGCTAGTGAATATACAGCCACGGCGGCCAGATGGGAGCGTCATGTGGCACTGGCAGGGCGGGGCGACACAGTATGATTCAAACCGCCTACAGCTGCGGGCCCGCAGCGGTGATCATCTAAACCTTCGGCCAGCACGGCGGTGACCGAAAAAAATGCGCATTATAATGGGAGCAATTCATGGGCCCCCTGGAGCCTCAGGGTACCAGGATGTGGAACATGGGGGCATTATTACTTATTACTGGAAAGGCCCAGGACAGGGGACATTATTGCTGGAAGGGGCCAGGATTGGACATGATTACTAGAAGTTGCCCAGGATGGAGGATATTATTATAGGATCGGACCGAGAATGAGGAACATTATTAAATTAAGGACCCAGGACATGGGACATTATTACACGATGGGGAACATTATATCATGAAGTGTCCCAGGATGGGGGACATTATTACTGAAAGGGCACAGGACAAGGGGTCATTATTACTGAAAGGGGCCAAGATGGAGACATTATTCCTGAAAGGGGCCCCCAGGATGAAGGAGATTGTTACAGGAAGGAACCAGGACAGAGGACACAATTACAAGGGGGATGAACACGCATATCTTTAAAGGATCTAGAACACTACCAGGGCCTAACATGCAGGTGGGGGCTCAGGTCCAAATTTTACACCCAGGGCCCATCGGACTCTAGTTACGTCATTGGCTGTGAGAGTGCACAAACTTCAGAAAATCAGTTTCACTTAAAATGCATTACATTAGTAGGTAATCAGCAAAGGAGCATTTGTATGAACCCATGTTCCCAATTATTCGGCTGTATAAATATTCCAGCAATCCCTTGATTCCCAATCGTCGAGTGATCAGATCATTTAAGCCAGCGAAAAAAATCACTGTATATGGACAGAATGATCAAAATAGAGATCGTTCTGCCTCGTTGACTAATTCTAAGCCTCATTAAACAGGCTGGTGAATGAGAACAAACCACCTGATTATGTTGATTGACGCTTGTTTCATAATCTGAAATCGGTCTTTGTGAATGCAGCATTAGTGTCTGAAACGCAGGCCATACACATAAGATGACAGTTGGCTGAAATGGCTAACTTTATTTTGTCTAAATACCATTTGAAAACATTTATTTATCAAGTTCGATTTAATAAATTTGTGGCTACAACTAGAAATGCAAGGCATTACTAGATGGCTATCGTTGATCATTTGCCACCTCTGGCATAGCCACCCACTTGTTTTACACTTTTTTCCCTGATCTGACAATTTAGTCTGGTATGTCACTTACTGGTTGGATCACTCACACAAATAATTGAACAGACAGCAGACCAGACGCATTCTGGAGGATAACAGTCCTAAATCTATGGCCATCGTAGTGTGCTGCAAAAACTTATAGCAAAAGTACATAGTTTTAAAGAGTAAAATTTGATGATCTTTATTATATCACATATTAGATAATCTGTGTTTCAGGAGAGTCGGAAATTGTGGCGGGCAAATTTTTATTTTTGCAGACCACAGATGGTTGATTTTTCCATGAAACTGCAGATTCCAGGCAATTCAACTCAAACTCGATTCTCCGCAGATCGACCCACTCTCTAATCTCTTCCTTATTATACAGTGGCATGTAAAAGTTTGGGCACCCCTGGTTAAAATTACTTTTATTGTGAACAGTTAAGCAAGTTGAAGGTGAAATGATTTCTAATAGACACCCCTTAAACGTTAGGCCTTTTAGAGATCATATCATCTCCAACTTGCTTAACTGTCCACAATAGCAGTAATTTTGACCAGGGTTGCCCAAACTTTTACATGCGACTGTAACACTAAATAGCCAGAGCAAAGGCAATGTATGACAACATGGCCAAGGCAACACCAGCAGTTCTTCATCAGTGGAGGCCTGTAGACACAGGCTTTATCAGCAGTCCACTCTAGGTCCATGTCTGCCAAAAATCTGCTGTTTGTGCTGGTCATGTAGATGTAGGTGCTGCTGATAAGATGGATCTGTCAATGATTTGCTAATAAAAATCTCTTGTCTATGGAAACCTCTTCACCTATTTATCCCACACCTCCACAGTGAAATATAGAAAATGCATCCATATAGTACTAAATATTGCTGTAGTTATTCAGATTTTATATTTTTATTATTTTTAGTAAGACCTTATAATTCTTAGCAAGTTAATACATTTAACTAAATAAAGACAAGAGTATATCATGGCCTTTTATTCTATTTTGACCACCCCCTCCATTGAAATATAGAAAGGTAGCTAGTAGGCAACAAAATGATAACATATAGAGTGCTCAACCTTAATAACTTTTCTCCAGAAATAGAATATTCATCCTGACCAGCTCTGACTGTGATTGACGTATCATATCATCATGGTTAATTTTAATACATGAGGCTTCACTTCTTACTCCAATTGCCTCAGCTCTTGATTCCATGTTATCATAAATTAAATTCAGTAAATGGAGACAGATATATGATCAAATAGTGATGAACCCTAAAATCATCATTTTCTACTGCAATCCATTTAATAAAATAGATTGTACCTTTTTTCACAACTGTCTTTTTAATCTTAATTTACATTGTCAAAACGAATCCATTACATGGTAAGTAATAAGATAGCTAGATTTCCACATTTCTGAGTTTAAAGACCTAACAACCAACCATAAATTCTTAAATATCACAGTGTAACTCTTGTAGGGTGTTTTATAGTCTACATTAGTAACTATTTAAGGGAGTGAATCTTCTCTAGTGTTTCCCTTTGAGGCTGACACACATACAGGTGCTTCTCACAAAATTAGAATATCATCAAAAAGTTAATTTATTTCAGTTCTTCAATACAAAAAGAGAAACTCGTATGTTATATAGAGTCATTACAAACAGAGTAATCTATTTCAAGTGTTTATTTCTGTTAAAGTTGATGATTATGACTTACAGCCAATGAAAACACAAAAGTCATTATCTCAGTAAATTAGAATAATTAACAAAAAACACCTGCAAAGGCTACCGATGCGTTTAGAAATGTCCCTTTGTCAGTTTCAGTAGGCTCCACAATCATGGGGAAGACTGCTGACTTGACAGATGTCCAGAAGGCAGTCATTGACACACTCCACAAGGAGGGTAAGCCACAAAAGGTCATTGCTAAAGAAGCTGACTTTTCTCAGAGTGCTGTATCCAAACATATTAATGGAGAGTTGAGTAGAAGGAAAAAGTGTTGTAGAAAAAGGTGCACAAGCAACCGGGATAACCGCAGCCTTGAAAGCATTGTTAAGAAAAAGCCACTCAAAAATTTGGGGTAGATTCACAAGGAGTGGACTGCTGCTGGAGTCATTGCTTCAAGAGCCACTACACGCAGACATATCCAGGAGATGGGCTACAAGTGTCGCATTCCTTGTGTCAAGCCACTCATGACCAATAGACAACACCATAAGCTTTTTACCTGGGCCAAGGAGAAAAAGACCTGGATTGTTGCACAGTGGTCCAAGGTGTTGTTTTCAGATGAAAGTAAATTTTGCATTTCATTTGGAAATCAAGGTCCCAGAGTCTAGAGGAAGAGTGGAGAGGCCACAATCCAAGCTGCTTGAGGTCTAGTGTGATGTTTCCACAATCAGTGATGGTTTGGGGACCCATGTCATCTGCTGGTGTAGGTCCACTGTGTTTTATCAAGAACAAAGTCAGCGCAGCCTTCTACCAGGAAATTTTAGAAAACTTCATGCTTCCCTCTGCCGACAAGCTTTTTGGAGATGGAAATTTCATTCTCCAGCCGGACTTGGCACCTGTCCACACTGCTAAAACTACCAATACCTGGTTTAAAAATAACAGTGTCACTGTGCTTGATTGGCCAGCAAACTCACCTGACCTTAACCCCATAGAGAATCTATCAGATATTGTCAAGAGGAAGATGAGAGACACCAGACCCAACAATGCAGACGAGCTGAAGGCTGCTATCAAAGCAACCTGGGCTTCCCTAACACCTCAGCAGTGCCACAGGCTGATCGCCTCCATGCCACGCCACATTGATGCAGTAATTGATGCTAAAGGAGCCCCGACCAAGTATTGAGTGCATTTACTGAACATACATTTCAGTAGGCCAACATGTTTGGATTTTAAAATCAGTTTTCAAGCTGTTGTTATAAAGTATTCTAATTTACTGAGATAATGACTTTAGTGTTTTCATTGGCTGTAAGCCATAATCATCAACATTAACAGAAATAAACACTAGAAATAGATCACTCTGTTTGTAATGACTGACCTTCATTTCTTAAAGTAATGATGGCCACTCGTTTTTCTTTACTTAGCTGTTTTTTTCTTGCCATAATACAAATTCTAACAGTCTATTCAGTAGGACTATCAGCTGTGTATCCACCAGACTTCTGCACAACACATCTGATGGTCCCAACCCCATTTATAAGGCAAGAAATCCCACTTATTAAACCTGACAGGGCACATCTGTAAAGTTAAAACCATTTCCGGCTACTTTGAAGAACCTAAAATATAAAACATATTTTCAGTTGTTTCACACTTTTTTGTTAAGTATATAATTCCACATGTGTTAATTCATAGTTTTGATGCCTTCAGTGTGAATGTACAATTTTCATAGTCATGAAAATACAGAAAAATCTTTAAATGAGAAGGTGTGTCCAAACTTTTGGTCTGTACTGTAGGGAGAAGCCCAGACTGCAGGAGGTAAGGGCAGGCTGGGCTTATGCAATGGGACATTGTGGCTGATATAGGAAACATTGTGGCTAGTAAGGGAGACAATATGACTGGAGGAACTTAGTAGCTGTCATGAAAGACATAAGAGCTGGCATGAGGTAATTTTGGCCTGCATGGGGAAATTATGCCTGGTATTTTATTTAGGAGCAAAGTATTTAAGGACAAGACGGTAGTGGCCATTTTAATGGATAAAAAATGTGCATTCTGTATGTTTGCAGGATCATCCAACATCATCTAAGGAGTCAAGCACATGAGATATACCTAAATACAGAGTATATACTGTATATATATACATATATATATATATAAATATATATAAATATATAGATTTGTGCATATATATACACTGTGTTCCAAATTATTATTCAAATGTGTTTAGGAGTGATAAGGTAAGAATTTTTTTGTTTGTCAGTTAAACTCATTGATGGTGATGTGTGTCAAGGCTCTTTATATCACTGTAAGCAATTGCAGACACCTGTGCTAATTAGTTTGGCAGGTGTGTCCAATGAAAGGCAAGACTACTTAAGAAGGCTGTCCCACATTATTAAGCAGCCTACATTTTCTGCCAAAATGGGAAAGAAAAAGGATGTGTCGGCTGCTGAGAAGCAACAAATTGTGGAGTGTTTAGGTCAAGGCATGACTACAATCAACATTGCCAAGACACTTCATCGTGATCATTGCACAATCAAGAAGTATGTAGCTGATTCACAGTAGAAACGTGTGCGTGCTGATAAGGGAAAATTGAGGACTCTTTCCTACAGGCAATTACGTCAGGTTAAAAGAGCAGCGGCAAAAAAGCCTTGTCATAGCAGCAGACAAGTTTTTGAAGCTGCTGGTGACTCCAACGTCCCCCGAAACAACAAGATGCAGGGTCCTTCAGAGGTTTGCAGCTGTGCGCAAGCCATCCTGTCGACCTCCTCTATCCACTGCACACAAGCAGAAACGGCTCCAGTGGGCCAAACAATACATGAACACTGACTTCAAAACTGTTTTGTTCACCGATGAGTGCCGTGCAACGCTCGATGGTCCAGATGGATGGAGTGGAGGATGGCTGGTTGATGGACACCCCATGCAAACATGGCTACGGCGCCAACAAGGAGGAGGTGGAGTAATGTTTTGGGCTGGAATCATGGGGAGAGAGATTGTCGGCCCCTTTAGGATCCCTGAAGGGGTAAAGATGAACTCCATAATGTATGTTGAGTTTCTCAAACAGCACTTTCAGCCATGGTTCAAGAAGAAGAACCGTGCATTCTGCAGCAAGATCATTTTCATGCATGATAATTCACTGTCTCATGATGCACATAACACATCTGCATCTCTGGCTGATATGGGCATAAAAGGGGACAAACTTATGGTGTGGCCCCCATGCTCCCCTGACCTCAACCCCATTGAGAACCTCTGGAGCATCATCAAAAGGAGTGTCTATGATGGCGGGAGGCAGTTCACATCTAAGCAACAGCTCTGGGAGGGTATTCTGTCCTCATGCAAAACAATTGAAGCAGAAACCATCCAAAACCTGACAAATTCAATGGACGAGAAAGTTCAGAAGCTCCTTTCGAACAAGGGGTCCTATGTGCAAATGTTACATCACCTAGAATAAAGTTTTGATTTGAAAACTGTTTGATTTCAGTTTGTAATAACCTGCTAATGCTTATAATTTCAAAAATGACCATTTTTTGTTCTTTATTAAAATGAAAAGGTTGAAAACTCTGCTGTGCATATTAATTTGGAACATGCATTTTGAGTGCAGTTTGAGTGTTTTATTTTTTTAAAAATATACTGTTATCATAGGCAGTTTGTACAAAAAACCTTTAAATTGTACTCTAATAGTTATTTGACTGGAAAATTACAATGACTGCAATTCATATAGGTAATTTGGGAAAATCTGAGAAAATATTATTTGCATAATAATTTGGAACACAGTGTACACACAGGTGCATATCACTAAATTAGAATATCATCAAAAAGTTAATTTATTTCAGTTCTTCAATACAAAAAGTGAAACTCATATATTATATAGAGTCATTACAAACAGAATGATCTATTTCAAATGTTTATTTCTGTTAATGTTGATGATTATGGCTTACAGTCAATGAAAATACAAAAGTCATTATCTCAGTAAATTAGAATAATTAACAAAAACACCTGCAAAGGCTTCCTAAGCATTTAAAAAGGTCCCTTAGTCTGTTTCAGTAGGCTCCATAATCATGGGGAAGACTGCTGACTTGACAGATTTTAAAATAATACTGAAATAGGCTCCATAATCATGGGGAAGACTGCTGACTTGACAGATTTTAAAATAATACTGAAATAATTGAACTTTTTGATGATACTCTAGTTTACTGAGATGCACCTGTATATATATATAGATATATATATCTATATATATATGCAGTATATATTGCACATATGTATATACAGTATCTCTAGATGTTTATAATACAGACTTTCAATGCTATAACTTGTACTATAGCCTGAAGCAGATCACAGATTTACAGCTGCTGGAAGCTGTCACCAGCTGGCACTAGGCACATCCCATGTTATGAGTAGATACTGATGCAACAGGGAATGCTGTGAGATTCATAGTCTGAAACCTGCCTGTGAATGAAGGTTTGGCCATACTACAGGTTCCATATAAGATAAGTAATGTACTGTATTTGTAAATCTATGAGAGACTTGTTCTGGCCTCGTTCTGGCTCTCATAGACTTAAATTGAGTTGCAACTTCCGGATCGCTCAGCAAACACTTGAGCGATCTAGCAGGTCACAAACTGCTGGAGCCGAGTGGCTCCGGGGACACATGAGATGGCGGCTGGTGAGTATGAGACTAAGGCCCCGGCCCCACTATCAGTATTTGGTCAGTATTCGGTCAGTATTTTTTCTCAGGAGTGGGAGCCAAAACCAGGAGTGGGTGATAAATGCAGAATTGGTGACTTGTTTCTATTATACCTTTTCTCTGAATGTTCCTTGCCTGGTTTTGGCTCCCACTCCTGAGAAAAAATACTGACCAAATACTGATAGTGGGGCCGTGGCCTTAGTATAGGGTCCTTGCATTAGTAGCACCACTCCAGCTCTGCAATAAAAAAAAAGCAAAAAACGCTGGAGTGGGGCTTTAAATGTGGGTTAAAAGTGAACTTAAGTTCTATCTGTTAAAATGTGCAAATAGAATACACCGCCTAGGTCTTAGTCTAGGATGTTTATACCATTGGTAATTATTTGAACATGTTAATCCAGAAATTTTTCCAGAGTAATATAATTTTCCAATAATTAAACTTTCTTTTTATCCATTATTAAAGTTTTACAAGATTTTATTTTATGACGTGTTAGTTTTCTTTTTATCATCATTAAATGTTATCATTGTCAGAGATATGCATGGATTTATTTTAGGTTTGGATTTATATGTCATACAAACACCATCAGAATCAAGAACACTGCGCACACTGATAGCTGGCACAATGACCAAACACAGTAATGTTCCCGTAGGGCCGTCCTATCAGAGGAATGTTACTGGCCACTTAGTGATTAATGCAAGTCACACTGAAAGCGAAAGGTCACACAAAAGATCTTTAGACTTGCAAGTGAACAAGTAATCCCGGTGACTGCCGGACAAATTGCTCCTGAGTTTTATAACAGACATAGAGGCCAGAGCTATGGAAATCATTTAGCCTCAGTTTTCTCTCATTGACTTCAAAGAAAGAATATTACAATAGTAATTGTGGTATTGACTCCCACAACATAGAATGTGGCCATCAGCTGTGGCGAAACATTGCAGTAGAAAATTAACAGAGAACAGTATCTTGTTTACAGCAGCCTGTATTCTGTTTATAGGATCAAAAGGCACAATTACCAGAATAGAAGGGCTAGCAGGGATCAATATCAATGTTTAAAGGGCGGGAGTATTCCATTTTCTGAAATAAATACTGTTGATATTGTAGAAGATGGAATGGGGTTTGATATGGGGCTCCATGCTTTTTTTTCAATCGAGATCTGTATCTCCTGATACAATAATGAGCAATTGAAGTGTGTGCAAGTCCGATTTTTACCCTAAACCTAACAAAATTAGCTAGATCTAGAGGTTTTGTTGCCAAGGCATATTGTGATGAAGGATTAGGGCAATGTGCAATAACTTTGTTAAAAGGAACCTGTCACCAGTTTTGTTCTATAAGAGCTAAAACTATCGCCTTATGCAGCGCCTGTGCTGCATTCCGTAAATGCTTATATAACCCTCTGACTCCCCTTGAGGACCCCCAAAACCTTTTTAAATTCTCCCGCATTGCATGGTAATCCAGTTGGTCCGGTCTGATAGGCGTGGTTTTGGTCTCTCCATCCATCCCCCCGGCTGCTGCTCGCCGTCCTCCTTCTTTAATTGACATGGACGACGCCTCGCATCATCCACACTGCCGAGTGAAATCTTGCACCTGCGCAAAGAAATCACGGCTCGCGCCTGCGCACTATGCTTTTCCCTACTGTGGGCATATGCGCACTTATGTTTTTGGCTGTGCCATCAGTAGGGCAAAGCAAAGTGCGCACGCGGAGCTAGGGGTCGTGGCTATGCCAGCGTGTATAATTCAAGAATAGACAAAAAAATAGTAATAGTAATAATAAACTTATAATAATAATAATAATCTTTATTTATATAGTGACAACATATACTGCAGTGCTTTACAATTCAGAGGTTCATATACAACAGTCATAAATAACATAGTTAAAGATAATACAATAATTAACGCCTTTACGACCTATGACGTATCTATACGTCATGGGTCGCCTCCCCCTCTTTTATGTGGGCTCTGGCGCTGAGCCCTCATCTTTTCAGGCAGATGACAGCTAATCTGATCAGCTGTCATGTGCCCCTAACAGCCGCAGGTTGAATCGCGAACCACCCGTCACTGTTAACATGTTAAATGCCGCTGTCAATCTATGACAGCAGCATTTAACATGCAAGCGCTGGAAGGGCGTCAGTAATCCCACCCATCGGCGCCCCTGTCATATGATCACGGGGCGCTGATGGGTTGGCATGGCAACCCGAAGTCTGCAAGAGACACCTGCGGTTGTCATTGCTGGGATGCTATGAGCACCTCCCAGCGGCCGGCGCTCATAGCAAGTGAGCATTTCTGCTACACATAGCAGGGCTGCGCTCAGATGATCACAGCTTCAAGTCTCCCAAGGGGACTATTGAAGCATGTGTACAGTAAAGTGAAAAAAAAAATGGTTTTGAAAATATAAAAAAAATGTAAAAATATAAAAGTTCAAATCACCCCCATTGCCCCATTCAAAATAAAACAATAAAAAAATCAAATATACACATATTTGGTATCACCGCATTCAGAATCGCCCAATCTATCAATATATAAAAAGAATTAATCTGATCGGTAAACGGCGTAACGAGAAAAAATAATCGAAACGCCAGAATTACTTTTTTTTGGTAGCCGCAACATTGCAATAAAATGAAATAATGAGTGATAAATACATTGTATCTACCCCAAAATGGTATAGCTAAAAATGTCAGATCGGCCTGCAAAAAATAAGCCCTCACCCAGCCCCAAATCCCAAAAAATGGAGACGCTATGGGTTTCAGAAAATGGTGCCATTTTTTTTTTATTTTACAAACATTTTAGTGTAATGCATAAAAAACCCATGTAATTGGCACATGACTGTATCAATAAAGTTTTGTCAAAGCCAAATACCAGAAAGTGTCAAAAACAAAGCAGCTTAGTTTAAAACATGACACACCAAGAAGAGACAAAAAATGCAGTGTCAAAAACGTGGAAAAAAACGCACTATGAAGAGTCATTCTGTGCTGACGGACCCCTTTAAAGAAACACTCCTATAAAAATGTAGACTTCTTAGTCCCATAACAATATGCATTTTGTACAGCATGTGGTCTTAGACTTAGCGATCACAGTCGTCTCCTGATATCAGCACCGCTTTGATCTTCTTCTGTATCTTTTGACTGCATTTCACTTTAACCAGATCAAAGAGCATATTTTGTGTGGATGAGAAGATGATTTTGCCAATGCAATCCTATGAGACCCACAGAGGCTGTCATAACATTACACTGAGAAAATGACTACCAGTCCAAACAAAAGACGCTGTGTAAGATAACTAGTCTGAATAGCAGTCACATGGTGAAGGAGAGGATCAAAACGTCAGTGATACCATGAGAAGAAAATATTAGAAAAAAAGTCACTTTTTTCTTATGACTGACCCCATGGCCATAAATTTATACCTACCATTTTGCCGAATTTCCTTCCCCTCTTTTTTCAGCCCCCTTTAATACACAGTCCTATGGAACTACCATCACTCCCCACTTTTCAGTACTTTCCAACAAATAGTCCCATTTGCAAAACATCACCCCCCTCACTTAAGCCCCTTCCAACATTCAGTCCTATGTAATTAGACATCACCCCTTCCAATATACCGTCCAATGTAAATAGCATCACTTCTCTCACTTCAGCCCCTTCCAACACACAGTCCTATGTAAATAGACATCATCCCCTCCAAAATACAGTCCCAGGTAAATAGACATCATCCCCTCCAAAATACAGTTCCATATAAATAACATATTTGCTCTCCTTTTAACCCCCTCCAACATGCAGTCTTATTTAAATAAACTCAACATATAGTACCATGTGAATAATATCACTCACCTCCATTCAGTCCCCTCAAGCATACAGTCCCATGGTAAATTACATCACTTCCTTCTGTTCCACTTCCTCCATATTCCAAAAAAAGCATTCTCTGCTATATAAAGCCCCATCCTGCAGAACATCACTCCTCCCAGCTGCTCTACTTACAGCTTCCTACAGCAATAAATCATTCATCTCAGCCCCTTCTAATACAACACCAACTCAAAGTACATCTCTATTCTCAGCCCGATGTATACAGCCCCTCCCACAGCACATCACTCCTCTCAACCCCTGTTTATATGCAGTCCCATCTTGCAATACATTACTCCTCTTAGCTCCTATATACTGTATATGTGTAAGGGTGTGGCAAGATCTGTCATATGCCTCTCCCCCTAAAGAGATTTTGTCTGTAGGAATTGGAATGTAATATAATGTAAACAATGTTTATGTGTACCCTGCTTATAATAATGTGATTATTATATTGTGTATGAGTTTTACAACTACTTTGCATGCTTTGATATTATGATAAGATTAGGGTAATGAATTAGAACTTATATGTAGAAAATAAGATTAGGAAATGCAGTAGGGGGCACTACAGTGTAAGACGTAAGGTAACTGTAATGTATAGTTATTAGGTCCAGGGGTTTTTCCCAGTTGGGAGGGGGAGTGAAGTTATAAATAAAAGGAGTACTTCCTGGTTTAGTCAGATAGAGGAATATAGGAATATAGTTGTAAGTGTTGGAACATTTAAGCATGTGCAGGAGGGAAACTGAAAGAAATGGCGATGTTCAGGGCCATTTGGCTGAAGGTCGACAGTGATACAGAGAGGAGAGAAGGAAAGCAGAGTAGTCCAGGAGCCTGAGGAAGTACAAGGAGCACTGAGGGGTAGGAAATACAGTATGCGGACATCCGCCACTTTGTTCAGCGGGATGCTGAAACAGCAGAATAGTGGGTCAGGGAGCATGAAAACTATATTGGAAGAGGAAGGCATTACAGAGCTTGAGGAAATAGAGAATTAAGGAAGAGCTCTGGATGAGCAACAGAACGTGTGCTGTACTGTATCTGCTATTGAATCTGTGACTGCTGTATCACAATGTGCTGTGACCAGAACTGAACTGGAAGAGTTAAGTAACGTTGTTCTGTTGAAAAAGGAGCAAGAGTCTGTGCTTGATTTTCTGCCTGCAGCTGAAGTTGGAACTCTGGAGCAGATGAGACTCTCAAGGAAAATTGTAAGTGTTATTCAGTACACACAAACTATAAGACAGACTGAACATTATTTATTCTTTGTGGGGGTCAGGGTGTGGTAACCCAGCAACAGCCCCTCGCCACAACTACCACCCTGTACCCCTCACAACATTGGCGTAGTCGACAGGATTGTGATTCCTCGTGTTCAGAAAGTGGAGGAGCCCCCAACACTGCAAAGATGACAGTCGTTAGAGACACTAAAATGGCCGATGATGGCGTGGAGGCTGGCGATAGCTCAGCCCATCATGGGCGTCCCGCAAGTAAAATGGCATGAAAATCCATCTGGCATGGGTGCTGGCCTGAGCCCAGATTGCAGCCCCCTGTCAGCAGTGCCTGCCCATCGTGGGCACAGCGAAAGAAGAGGAAATCCCGCCCGTTAATAATGTTTCCTAAGCAGCAAGAAGAGATTGAAGCTGAACTGGTGGAGCTGTTAGAAGTTACCCCTCCCAGGAACGGGCAGAGTCAGGAAGAAGGACCCTCAGAGGTGACCAGGCCAGAGTCAGGTGTGCAGCAAAAGTGAGTGAGAGAGCAACCAGACGTCCGGATGGAAAGGTATCTGTTTCTAGTGGAGCGGGACAGTCGGCGCTATGGCACCACCCTCCATGGTGGGCCTGGGTGGGCCAAGCGGAAACAATGGCTGGAGGACCATATGGAGGCAGACAGATACCAGCAGTTGCAGCCCAGCGACTGCGGCGTGCGACTGAGGCAAGACGTCGTGATTCCTTCAGTGAGTCTACCACAGTCACCTATCCTCAAGAACCTGTCCAGCATGTATGAAGAAGAGGAGGGGAGAACCCACAGGAGTAGTGGAGAAAAAAGCTCCAGTATCTCCTGTGCCACCAGCAGCAAGAGGTCCAGCCAGATGGAGGCGACGAGCACCACTGTGTACGTGTGTCAGGGCCTAAGGTCAGCCACCTACGTGGGTGAGAGAGGAGCTTGTGAAATGTAGGTGTAATATGGCCAAGCTAGTAGGTTAAAAGTAGCGTACGGAAGTTGAATGACTAGTCGTGTGCTAGGGTGCTAATTACACTGAAGAAAAGGGAGCTGTTCTACGTTCCTGAGGGCAAGAAGCCCTGAATGTCCTGGAAACTACCAGTGGTGGCAAAGTGCGGCCACAGTTAAAGAGACTGTTCCGCGTCTTTTAAAGGGCAAGGAGCCCTGATTGCACCGAGAGGAATCGGTGCTGTCCAAATGGGCCGGAAGTTTTTGTGTGTGTTTGTTTTCCCCCTCCAAGTTGCTTTGCGCACGTTTGCGCATTCCCCTGCTGGATTATCGGACTAAAACCTTGATAGGGTTAAATACCCCTTGGTAACGGACAGTGTGCAGCTGCTCTATGGATTGTGCCCTTTTTAACCATGAACTGCCCTTTCTTTTACCTTGAACTTTCCCTACAGGGGTTGATGAGCAGCACACTCATTTTAAAGGGGCCGTACTCAGCAAAACGACCCGACTGCTCCTGAACTGTCGGAGCTGGTGTAAATTGGTCAGTGGGCCATTGTGTTATTAAAAAGGACTTCCTGTGTTTGGTAAACCCAGAGCAGTATTTTTTGGCCAACGGGCCTATTGTGTTTCAAAATGGACAAGCTCCCCGATTTACTACTCTGCACTGTAATGTGGGAGGATCCGTCAACTACAGTGATATCATCCCTCATGGGAGTAGTTACATTTTAGAATGAACATAAAGATTGTTCTCTGCTGAAACTCAGATTATCGCTGCTGCAACCTCCAGCAGTTGAAGAAAGCAGCGGATTACTGCTAGCAGTGTGTTGGGTGACTGCAAGAGCAATGTTTTGTTGTTGAACAAACAGTTCCATTCATCCCTCCCTGCTAACTGGAGGCATGCTAGGTCAAATTTGTAGCCAAAAACGTTTTTATTTTTTGGCTCAAGACTGACTTTTGAAATAGTTTCATTGTAATCAGTCTTTGTAATTGTCCTAGATTTTAAATGCATATTTTCTCAAGACAATCTGTTTTCCTTTCCATTAAGTCAGCGCACTGTAATTGACTAATATATTACTTCACAGTTACAGTTAAAAAAGGTTTTTCTCCACTATTTTCTGATACAATTAAATTGAAAAATTCTTCTGACATTGTTCAGTTCTAACTGAACTGAAATGAACTTGTTCTCTCCCATTAACCAGGCCACAGCAAACCCATTATAAAAGTTTGTTTGATCTTGATGAAAAAAGTCTGGCTGGGAAGAAAGGTGAGCCAAAGAACAGATGAAAGGCTGAAACACTTTAAATGGCAAAGAACTTACAAGGTAGAACAAAACTTCAGAAAAGTCATTTTAAAAAAAATCCAAAGGAGACAAGTATAAGTAATTAGTATACATGAGTTGAAGATCACTAAAAATTAAGGTCCATGATGAGGATACAAAACTCATGAAATTTTAATTATTCTTACTACAGTAATTCCATCCCATGCAATGTATCCTTGGATATCCCACCAGTATTCACTCTGTGTTGTCCATGGTATCAGCACATGACCTGATGCTTGCCCACCTCTGCAGTTAGCTGTTATAAGACCCGTGGTCCAGTGGTCCACTATGTATAGTTATCAGTACAGATAATCAGCTTCTTCTCAATGCACTCCACAACTGTAAATCGTCTGTGAACAAGGTCCAGTTGGGATATAAAGTTGACCATACACCTTCTGTTGGCATTTAATACACTCAACATTGAAATTGCAACACTAAGAAGGAAAAGACATGGACAGGTGCGTAATGATTGAAGTCACAGAGCTGTCAGCAGATATTCCAGATGGACGTGCGTCCAAGGACGCACATTCAGCTGAAATGTATTGCGACGCAGTGACCCACCAGATCCCTGCACCACAATAGACGCCACCGGCCAATCACAGGCTGGCTGCTGATTTTAGCAAGTGGCGCATGGCAATGATGTTATATGTCACCCATAGCAGGCTCTCCGATTTCAGCTGCTGGTCTTTGTGCCAGCTACAGAAGATGGGAGAATGGGGGAGGGTGAGTAGAATGTTGTTTTTTTACTATATGGTAGAGAACAGCGACAGAACGGGGGACTTATATACCAGGAAGGAACCCAGGATGGAGAACACATATACCAGGATGGGGACATTTATACTAGGAAGGAATCCAGGATGGGAGACATATATACCAGGAAGAGGCCAAGAATGGGGGGCATATATACCAGGATGGGGAACATATATGCCAGGAAGGAGCCCAAAATCGGAGATGTATATACCAGGATAGGCAAAATAAATACCAGGGAGAGGCCCAGGATGGGGGGCACATATACCAGGATGGGGGACGTGTATACCAGGAAAAAGACTGGGATGAAAGACATATATACCAGAAAGGGTCACAGAATGGGGGATATATATACCAGGAAGGGTCCCCGGATGAGGAACATATATACCAGGAAGGGGCCCAGGATGGTGGAACACAGTATATACACCCGTAAGGGGGACATTAGAAAAGGATGGGGGACATATATATCCTGAAAGAGCCCAGGTTAGGGGACATATATACCAGGAAGGAAGCCAGGATGGGGGCATATAATATACGAGGATAGGGAACATATATACCAGCAAGGGGCCCAGGATAGGAGACATATATACCAGTAAGTGGTCCAGGATGGAGGTATATATACCAGTATGGGGGACATATACACCAGGAAAAGGACCAGGATAGAGGACATACATACTAGGAAGGGGCACAGGATGGGGGACATGTATACCAGGATGGGAAACATATATACCAAGATGGGGGAACACAGTATATATCTGTAAGGGGGTCATTAGTACAGGATGGGTGAGATTACTACATAATGGGGGGGTCAAATTTGGGGAAAAATTTGTTGAAGTCGGCATATACGAATTTTAAGAGATCCATTCATCTCTAGCTGGGATTGTTATCCATACAACTTTGTAGCCACAAGTAAAGTCAGATTACCAACCATAGTTTTTTTCATATTGAATGTCAGTACAGGACAACCGCTTTAAAGTAAAAGGACAACTCTTTTTAAAAGTTTTTTTTCCCTCACATAGAGTGTCATTTTAGGGTTTGGCAAAGCCGATTAGTAGTATAATAGTTATAATATTAGTATATTTTAATATTTGTATTTGATCTCAGCCAGTGTCGGACTGGGATACCAAGTGCCTGCCAGTAATATTAATTCTGGTTGCCCACTCTTCAGTTAAATGCAAATATTATTGGGCAGGAATGGAGGATACTATGTAGATCTTTTATGAAATTTCAGCCTATGCTTTCATAAAATAATAAAATGGGTAGTTTATTAAATTAACGAGATGTTGCCTTTGACTCTATAAGGTGCATCAAGTTTAAAGTGCAAAGCAGGGCTCATGTTGGAGGCTCACCTGTTCCCCTGTGGGTCAGTCCGAGCCTGGTCTCAGATGCTGAAAGGGAAGCATGATAGGGTCGTCTTAGAAAATTATATATATATATTTTTTGTTTGTTTTGTTGATGTTGTATTGTATATAATATGTTTTTTAAAATTTAGGGTACTGTCTGTAATAAATGTGCATCCATTTATCAAATTTTTAAAAGGTACTACAGTATGTAATAATTCAGGGCACTATAGCAGTCAACTTTAACACTTGCACAAAAGGTTCTGTATCTTCTTCTGTATCTATTCCTAAGTATATGCTCCAGATTAGAATTATCTTTTCACAGAATTTCCTTGGCTAATTAATGCAACCATGCATTTTTTTAGAGTCTAATAATGGAATTAATTGGAATGAATAATATTGGCAATGCAAATGCATAAAAATTTATGCCTGAGTAATATTTATGTTTATTAATTTATAGGCTTCATGCATGCCAGCTTCCATCTGCACTGATAAAACAATTAGGGCTCACTCACAAGAGCATATAACACGGCCAAGTGCTATGTGATGCATTATTGGATAGCACTCGGTCCAATGTTATTCAATGGGGCAGTGCAGATTTGCAATTTTTTTCGCATGCCGATTCAGCATGAGAAAATAATCACAGCATGCTACGAGTGCATCCGATAATCGGATCACACGCACAAATACAAGTCTCTGGGCGCGTGTGAAACATCAGACTGCACTCGGATGACATCCGAATGCAGTCAATCATGCACGGACTCAGACAATGGAGAAGATGGAGAAATTGAGTTCTACATCTTCTTCACACCTGTGCTTTGATTCTCTCATGTGAGAGAATCAGATCACAGTAAGATGACACTTGGCTCAAACTCTTACAGAGTTTGATTCGAGTGACATTAGCATAATCGGCCCGATTCTTTCGCATGAGAGAATCGACAGCTGTGTGACCCCAGCCTTAAGCAAGGGTTTAGGCCTTTCCAATAGATTATTGATAGCCAATTTGTATAAAGGAATACGTGACCTCCAGCTCCTTATTTCCTGCTACAATCTGTTCAAAGCACAGATAGAAGAGATTTGCTATCTGTGCTTTGAACGGCTTGGTCAGCACTTCTTATGAAGTTGCGCACCTCTGCACAACCCCAGTGTAAAGCTCCACAAGCTCCGCTCTGTTGGTGGCTGTCATCTAATTCCAGCGGCGTTCACAGATCCTGATCTCACGGTGGTGGATCACGTGATCAGGTTAGTTGCATGTAACGCCGAGATGGACGCCCAGCTTCACCAACACCCCCGGCTGCATTCCAGAGGGGTTAGGGCAGCGCAGCTTGGAAAACCAGGGTAGTAATTCTAATTAAATGCCTCCCACAGGAGAATGAACAATAAATTAAAGGCAGCTCTACCGCACCCCAACAGGGGGAAAGGGACAATCAGTAAATGTGAATAGCGATACCAGAGCGCCAATAACAGGGCAAAAATATTGAAAGGACTGATTTATTAATACACACAACGCGTTTCGGTGGACACAGCCACCTTCATCAGGTGTGACAAGCAGTTAACAATTGATCCTTATATACATTTGACCAGGTATACAATTACTTCAAAGGGGCAGGGCCAGATACAGAGTAATACCTCCAGATTAACCCCTTGAGTTCATTTATGCTCAATAGAGTAAAAAGGATTATTATAAATTAATACCTAATGAAGCATATAGGGTTCTCATAAAAAGGATTCGCAGTATAAAAACTTGCGAATCCTATAATCATAATACTTAATAGGATATATTGTTATCTACCACCCTATATTTTATATTCTAAAAAAAAAATTTCATACAACATAAGACAATGTATAAATATAAAGTTATAAAATTACAACCAGTTTCTATCATTATAATTTGGGAAATATATTAGACGAAGAAAGGAAAGAGGAAAAAAAAAAAAAAAAAAAACTTTTTTGAAAAAAAAATTCCAAAAAAAAAAAAAAATTCCAAATATATATATATATATATATATATATATATATATATATATATATATATATATATATAAATAAAAAATAAAAAAATATATAAAAAAAAATAAAAATTTTGTTTTCCTTTTTTCCTTCCCTCCCTTTCTTCTCTCCTTCTCTCTCCCCTCCCCCCTCCACCCCCATATAAAAGATATATATAATTATTTAAAAAGTTGTCTTCTCTATATTAAGGTTCAAACCTTCAGGAGACAAGGTTCCCATTTTGAAAATCCAATAATTTTCACGTGTAATAAGACGATTTAGTCTATCATGATGAGTATCAACTATATGATCAAGGATAGTTAGTTTTAGGTTATTAGGATTTTTTTGATGTTCTTTTAAAAAATGATTAGAAACACTATGTAGGGGAAAGCCGTTTCTAATATTTTGGCGATGTTTATTTAATCTGGAGTGCATTTCCTGGATAGTGCGGCCAATGTATTGCAGGCCGCAGGTGCACTGGAGCAAATATATCACATATGAGGACTGACATGTAAGTCTAAAGCGAATGGGATATATCTCTCCAGTGACCGCAGAGACGAATGTTTTAGCTCCGTTATTAATGGATTGACAGCATAAGCATTTAGCATTTAACATCCATTATTGCTAATAGGAGCTAAATTTAAATGGTTAGATCTTCTACCAATTGTTGTATTGCTAGGGGCTATATAGTTTCCTAGATTTTTACTCCTCCGATATATGACATGGGGAAATTCCGGTAAATGACCAGTTAATATTGGATCGTTCCTTAAAATGAACCAGTATTTTTTTAATAAACTGGATAACACTTGTGCAGGATTACCATAGGTAGTAATCAGATTTAAACTGAAATCGTTGCTTGGCTCTTGGCTGGTATTCTTGGATTTGTTGATACACAAGTTCTGTGATAGGGATCTAGTTTTGGAGAAAGCATCCTTTAATAATTTCTGAGGGTATTCTTTAGCTCTAAAACGTTTTTGTAAAACCTTAGATTCCAGAAAAAAATCCGAATCATGTGTACAATTTTTTCTGAAACGCCAATATTGACCGTATGGAATATTTCTAATCCAACTGGGTAGATGGCCACTGTCAAATTCAAGATAGCTATTTACATCCACTTCCTTAAAGTGGGTAGATGTGGATATTTTGCCCGAATCGTCTATATTTATCTGAAGGTCAAGATATTGAATATTACTCTCAGATATGGTAGAGGTAAAGGAAAGACCCCAGTCGTTAGAATTTAATTCATCAATAAATTTGGCAGCCTCCACAGTATTTCCCCTCCATATGATAAACAGATCATCTATAAAGCGGCGGTACATAATGATGGGTTTATCGGCGCCGAGGGATTGCGCGATGTGGATAGACTCGAATGCCCCCATATATAGATTTGCATAACTGGGGGCAAACTTCGTCCCCATCGCGCAGCCCCTCAGCTGCTGATACATCACCCCCTCAAAAGAGAATACATTGTTCTCAAGAATGAAAGTTATACCCCTCAATAAAAAGTTTTTTTGAGGATCTTGTAAGTTTGGGTCCTCATCTAGAAATTTTTTAATTGCCTGTAAGCCCAATACATGTGGACAGGGGACTGAAGGGAAATCAAAACGAAAATTTTGGTAACCTGGGGTTTGGGGAATCATTACAGGTTTTTATTTGTCTTTTTTATTTCGTGACCGAAAAACTCTTTTAATATCTAACATTATTGTTAACACTTGACGTTCTTAGTTTGTAATCATTTTGGACAGTTTTGAATTTAGAAATAGGCAAAAAAAAAAATCTGGGATTCACTGAAAATTCAATATGTTGACTAAATTCACAGCAAATACTTTTTGATTCATAAAAGAATAAGCAATATATGATGAAATTTGTCTTTTAAATTTGACAAACTTCTTTGTTGACTGTATAGGGCTGTAATCACCCATAGATGACAATAAAGTCTAAACATTTTGATCCATAGAAGTCATTTGTGTTTTGTTTCATATCTATATTTGTAAACTCCACTGACTTGTGTGGAAAGAATATAAGTCCATATTTGTCAGATTTTCCCTCAATGTTTATTTTCAGCCTTTCCACAGTACTAAGCCAGTAAACCAAATGCAAAGTAAATGCATTAAGAAACAATATTATTTGTGTTTCCTTATAAGAAATTTTCAAAATCCCCAAGCAAATATAGAAGACATTTATCATATAGTTTTATTTTAGACCATTCTATATACAATATATCACACATTTTATGATTTTATACTTTAATATATACATTAGCTGAAATAGCATATTGTGTGCAATAAAATGTAACATTTATATTAATATAATAAAATATTATTTACTGCTATTTGTTGCAATTACTACCAATTTTTACTATGTATCTCAATGAATATATTAACCACACCAAAACAGATGACGTACCAAGAATGAATATAAGACAGCTGAGGGACAATAAGGAGTCCAATATTTACTTACAAGATGTGGACTCAAAAAAAAACAAAAAACAGAATATTATGCAAATTATGAAGTGTTATTAATTTCAAGTGGTGGTGGTATTGCACATACAAGCTATAAATCTCAGATATCAGATATACCATGATGGTATCTTGCAGGATACAGAATTGCTAGCTTCAGGCAGGGTAGGCAGCAGAAATATCATTGATCTTACTTAGTAATGTGTATACTTTTACTGATAAACACATAGGTCCCATTTTAGGCTCACTTTGTGACATGGACCCACTAAGCCCCAGGTTCGGGTGGGTACACGGACCCTGGGCATTGGGGCAGCTGGCAGGATGGCATGTGGGGAGCATGTAGGGAGCGAGGTCGTGGCGCACTCAGGAAGTCAGCAGGGATAGGAGCAGATAAAGCATGGTGTGCACAGGAGGTGCGGCGCACAAAACAAGAGTCTTAGAGTCTTGAATAACAATCCAAAGACACAGGAGTGTGTCCTATTGGGCTTTAAAAACGATCATGGAGATGACGTCGCTGAGCCACGCCAGGCAATCTGCAAAATCCGACGTGGGGCACAACAGGGCAGCGCACTGAGGTGAAAGAAGCAGAGTCCGGGATTCCCGGGACAGGTATGTAACACCTTGATTCTTTAAGACTGACATTTTGTACACTAGTCATAATGAGGGAAATGCAGGAATAAAATGCGCCAAATTGATTAAGAGGCGCTTAATGAATTCGGCACATATTATCAGTGGTTCCCAGGGCCTCGCCAGAAATGTTAGTCCAGTCAGGGTGTGTGTTGCCATGTCCTGATCCCCCCTGACTCTTCTCCAGCTATACCCACTTTGGCAGAGATGGCCAAAAGTGAAGATGCCAAAAGTTGCAATTTTTTTAGCTACTTTGTGTTGCTTTATAAAAAATTTGAATTTTCTATGTGTAAGTGCCAGATGTCATTGTACCCGTAGGGTTCCAAAGGTCTAAAATAAAGAGTTGTTACTCATCCTCATTGAGTCTAGCACTGCTTTTATGCTGCTGATTTGATCTTTGTTGCAGCTAATCCCAAGCTCTGTTGATGCAGATGGCTCAACCAGCTAAAACCAGTGATTGTCTGCAGTGGTTATAGGCACTGTAGACATGATGTCACGACTACAGTCAATCAACTAAGACTTGAGCAGCAGTGGAAAGGCATGACTGGACCCGAGGAGGGTGAATAAAATCTCTGTTTGTTATTTTAGGCCTCTGGAACTCTATGGTACGATAATATTTTAAAAATGACAATAACTTTAATGATGTAAACATAAGGTTTCGATAATAGTTTATTGCTGTTACCACCGTCTTAACTATTCAGATGAGATTGAGGGAACTCAAAAATCTTTCTGCTATTAAAGAGAATCTGTCAGTAGGTTTTTGCTACCTCATTTGAGAGCAGCCTAATGTAAGCAAAGAGACCCTGATTCCAACGATATATCACTTAGTTTACCGGATACAGCAGTTGTGACATCAGAGTTCTTGGATACAGCATGCAGCAGAGCTGAGAAATCTAACCCCGCCCACACCAGCTTCTCCATGTAAATAGTCTATTGACAGTGAGATGCTTATAACAGGAGGGGGCGTGATCAGTCTAACAGATGTGTGAGCATCAGTCCTGACAGTGATAATGTCCTGGTGTTAAAACCTTCATTGTAATAAACAACAGCACACAGCCTAATAAGTGACACATCACTGAATTCAGTGTTTTAACCCCTATATAATGCTGTCCTCAGATTAGATTGCAAAAACCTGCTGACATATTCCCATTAAGCTAGTCAAAAATCTGCTTTACACTGATAAGAATGGTGAAACGGCTTTCTGTAGATCAGTTTTTGACTTAGCTACGATCCCTGGTGATTTTGAAGGGCTTCTTAAAAAGTTGGACATTGTCCTATAGGGTAGCTACCTCTCCTAAATGGCACTTAGAGATAATTCCTTTTGGTCCCTTGCAATCACCCACTCAGGTCCATCTTTAATTATAGTCTAGATCAATGTTCAGCAATTTTGCAGAGAGAATAGACCAGTCCTCTTGAGAATGTCTTTTAGCAATTAAATCCTTTCCAAAATCTGATAAACAAGGACAGGACTGTTGGGAAGTAGTGATGAGTGAGCACTAAAATGCTCGGGTACTCGTTGCTCGGGTCGAGCAAATTGGAATGCTCGAGTGCTCAGACCTGAGCAACGAGCCCAATGTAAGTCTATGGGAAACTTGAGTATTTTTCAGGCGGCTCCCCCCAGCGGTCTGCAGAGGGCCTAAAAATTGCCCAAATCGATGGGAATAGTGCTCAAATGACATGGAAACAGCATGGAGAAGACCCCTGGAAGCATTTCTGACTCCCAGGTCACTGCTGTCAACAACGTTGTCAGAGTATTATGCCACTTTTACGGACTCACAAGAAAATATACAAACACGAAACCAAAATAGATTTTCCTGGGAAATATGTTAAGAAACATCCTTTCCAGGGTAATGACTTGTACAGTTAGGTCCATATATATTTGGACAGAGACAACATTTTTATAATTTTGGTTCTAGACATTACCACAATGAATTTTAAACAAAACAATTCAAATGCAGTTGAAGTTCAGACTTTCAGCTTTCATTTGAGGGTATCCACATTAAAATTGGATGAAGGGTTTAGGAGTTTCAGCTCCTTAACATGTGCCACCCTGTTTTTAAAGGGACCAAAGGTAATTGGACAATTGACTCCAAGGCTATTTCATGGACAGGTGTGGGCAATCCCTTCATTATGTCATTCTCAATTAAGCAGATAAAAGGCCTGGAGTTGATTTGAGGTGTGGTGCTTGCATTTGGAAGGTTTTGCTGTGAAGTAAACATGCGGTCAAAGGAGCTCTCCATGCAGGTGAAACAAGACATCCTTAAGCTGCAAAAACAGAAAAAACCCATCCGAGAAATTGCCACAATATTAGGAGTGGCAAAATCTACAGTTTGGTACATCCTGAGAAAGAAAGAAAGCACTGGTGAACTCATCAATGCAAAAAGACCTGGGCACCCACAGAAGACAACAGTGGTGGATGATCGCAGAATAATCTCCATGGTGAAGAGAAACCCCTTCACAACAGCCAACCAAGTGAACAACACTCTCCAGGAGGTAGGCGTATCAATATCCAAATCTGCCATAAAGAGAAGACTGCATGAAAGTAAATACAGAGGGTTCACGGCACGGTGCAAGCCACTCATAAGCATCAAGAATAAAAAGGCTAGACTGGACTTTGCTAAAAAAAACATCTAAAAAAGCCAGCACAGTTCTGGAAGAACATTCTTTGGACAGCTGAAACCAAGATCAACCTCTACCAGAATGATGGAAAGAGAAAAGTATGGCGAAGGCATGGTACAGCTCATGATCCAGAGCATGCCACATCATCTGTAAAACACGGCGGAGGCAGTGTGATGGCTTGTGCATGCATGGCTGCCAGTGGCACTGGGTCACTAGTGTTTATTGATGATGTGACACAGGACAGAAGCAGCTGAATTAATTCTGATGTATTCAGAGCCATACTGTGTGCTCAGATCCAGCCAAATGTAGCCAAACTGATTGGTCGTCGTTTCATACTACAGATGGACAATGACCCAAAACATAAAGCCAAAGCAACCCAGGAGTTTATTAAAGCAAAGAAGTGGAATATTCTTGAATGGCCAAGTCAGTCACCTGATCTCAACCCAATTGAGCATGCATTTCACTTGTTAAAGACTAAACTTCAGACAGAAAGGCCCACAAACAAACAGCAACTGAAAACCACCGCAGTGAAGGCCTGGCAGAGCATCAAAAAGGAGGAAACACAGCGTCTGGTGATGTCCATGAGTTCAAGACTTCAGGCAGTCATTGCCAACAAAGGGTTTTCAACCAAGTACTAGAAATCTGTCCAATTACTTTTGATCCCTTTAAAACAGGGTGGCACATGTTAAGGAGCTGAAACTCCTAAACCCTTCATCCAATTTTAATGTGGATACCCTCAAATGAAAGCTGAAAGTCTGAACTTCAACTGCATCTGAATTGTTTTGTTTAAAATTCATTGTGGTAATGTCTAGACCAAAAATTAGAAAAATGTTGTATCTGTCCAAATATATATGGACCTAACTGTATATAAGGCAAAATAAATAACCAAAACCATAAATACTCCTCCATACCTTGGGCTATGTTCACACGTAGTGTTTTTGATGCGCTTTTGCACTATTGCATTTCTTTCAACCAAGAAAGACATGAGAACAGCATGGGGAAGACCCCTGGAAGCATTTCTGACTCCCAGGTCACTGCCTAAAAGTGTGCCATCATAAGTAATCCTTGGCGCATGAGAAGATGCCTCCCGCCATGCACCTGTCATTGCAGACTTGCAACAATCACCGTCCACGTCCTTGTCCCAGTGCAGCGTTCAGTTGTCCCTACCCCATTCCTTGGAATGCAAGCGCAAGTATGCAGCCAGCCACCCATCCTCCCACAGGCTGCAATACTATACTGCCAAATTTTTGACAGCTGCTTGCACTTGAAATATAGCCTTTTAGGCTCGTGGAGGCGGAAGCTGTCCACAATCTTATGGCGGCGGCGACCAGGTATCCATACTTGGTCCCCAGCCACCACTATTTTTCTCGGTATCATCTCCGCCTTCCACAAGCACAGGTCCCACAACATTACCCGTGCCCTTCCCAGTGCACTTACTGGGAAGGAACGCCTAACCACAAACAAGTGGACAGGTGAATGTGGCCAGGGACGGTACGGAGCCAGTCCACAGCTTTTTTTGCTGAGTTTTATTTAGCTCGGTGAAAGGACTGGCATAAGGGGAAACTGTATCTACTCTGGGTGTCATTTCTCCCAGGAAGTCCTCTAATGCAGCTTGTTGCAGAAGCAATGGCAGCCCATTCAACATCAACTCGCACTTGTCGGTGGTGCTTTGACACACAAACATCTTTCTTTGCGCACTTAATTTCATGACTACAGAGTTGGGCAGTGGTGGCCTGATCTGCAATGCGGTTTGAGAAATAACATGCATAAGCACGTCCGATCCACATTAAAAAAGCAGCCATAGAGTGTCCGGGAACCTTCCCCCACACTTTTCTTAGCCAGGGCTGCTTCTCGGCAGGGATGGACGGACCCACCAGAAAACCAGAGACTCCTCCGATGGGCCCTGGCTTCTCCTCCAGGAGAGTTCATAGTCCTGAGGTGAGGCCATGATGATGATAGAGACCACCATCTGCTTAGTTTTCTGTTACTTGGAATGCAAGCACAAGTATGCAGCCAGCCACCCACCCACAGGCCATAATACTAAACTGCCAGATTTCTTGGCAGCTGCTTGCACTTGAAATGTGGTCTTTTAGGCTTGTGGAGGCGGAAGCTTTTCACAATCTTATGGCGACGGCGATCGGGTATCCATACTCGGTCCCCAGCCGCCACTATTTTTCCCGGTATTGTCTCCGCCTTCCACAAACATGGGTCTCACAACATTGCCCGTGCCCTTGCCAGTGCACTTATTGGGAAGGACTGCCTAACCACAAACACGTGGACAGGTGAATGAGGCCAGAGACAGTACGGAGCCAGTCCACAGCTTTTTTTGCTGAGTTGTATTTAGCGTGGTGAAAGGACTGGCATAGAGGGAAACTGTATCTACTCTGGGTGTCATTTCTCCCAGGAAGTCCTCTAATGCAGCTTGTTGCAGAAGCAATGGCAGCCCGTCCAACATCAACTCGCACTTGTCGGTGGTGTTTTGACACACAAACATCTTTCTTTGCGCATTTAATTCCATGACTACAGAGTTGGGCAATGGCCTGATCTGCAATGCGGTTTGAGAAATAACATGCATAAGCACGTCTGATCCACATTTAAAAAGCAGCCATAGAGTGTCCGGGAACCTTCCCACACACTCTTCTTAGCCAGGACTGCTTCTCGGCAGAGTTGGAAGGTCCCACCAGAGAATCCTCTGGTGTGCCCTGGCTTCTACCTCAGGAGAGTTCATGATAGCACTAACTTTGCAGCTGCTATCGGGCTCTTGAGCTGGGGAGAAAGGTGAGCCCTCAGAATCAAATCCTCTGGTGGGCACAATGTTTTTCAATCTGAAACAGCTTCTCAGTGGGAGTTGCATTTCACCACAGCCATATTCTTTAACATGGTGAAAGGACTGGCATAGAGGGAAATCGTATCTACTCCGGCTGTCATTTCTCCGTCACCAGGTTCCGCCCATTGTCACACGACCATGCCTGGCTATATGTTCAGCTGTGAGAGCCACAGATGAGGCTGCTGTTACAGCTTTCAACAACTCTGCAGCACTGGGCGGTTTGTCACCTAAGCATTAAGCATGTTATCTTCAGCACAGCCTGTTGCCGCTTGGCCAAGGCAGTTCTGCAGTGCTGTCAGCTTGTGACTGATGTGGTCATTTCGGAGATGGAGGAGGAGGTGCAGGAGCTGAACAATGTGATTACATTGAGGTTAAATTGATGACTCTGTTTTTTATACTAAAGAAAGATCCTATTGTTTTGGGGTTTTTTTAAGTTATTTTTTAAGACAAATGCATTCACCGGGAAATGTCATTTTAACATTTTACAACCTTATCTGGCAATGTGGTGTGTGACACATCATCAGACACATCCTGTTTTATTTATGATGGAGGGACTCTGAAAGTCTGAAAGCCTATTTTCATAGGGCCATCAGAAGGCCCTTACTATTCTTAAAAGGCCAGCAGTCGGCCCTCGCTATTGTTATAGAGCCATCAGCCGGCTATGCTTTGTTGTTCCCATTATTAACAAGTGGGTCTCCTATACTGTTATTGCATATGCAGTGACTGCAAGGGTTGCTAAAAATTTGGACGTAACCCAATACCCCTTTGAAGAGACATAGAGGGGGATCTCAGTAAAAAAAATGTTCCCATTATAAAGGAGCGGGTCTCCTATAGTGGTAATGCCCATGCTGTGACTGCAAGGGCTGCCAAAATTTAGGAAAAACCCCACTAAGAATTTAAAGACACATAGAGCAGGGACACAGTAACGACAAATTCCCATTAGAAAGGAGAGAGTCTGCTATACAGTTATAGGGTATGCAATGAGTCCAACGGCTGACCAAATTTAGGAAAAGCTCCACTAAGAATTTAAAGACAAATAGAGCAGGGCCACAGTAACGACAAATTCCCATTAGAAAGGAGAGGGTCGGCTATACAGTTATAGGCGAATAAGCCTCCTTACCTTGACGTGCCAGAGCTGGTGTGTCACTCTCCATAAGGAGAAATGCTACCCCTTAGACCTCAATCCAGAGCCTCTCACCTAGCCAAATCAGTTCTCATACTTTGCACTGACGAGGACCAATAGCCCGAAACACCTTGTCTGTAAATTGAGATTCTAATTTGGCTTTTATCCGAAGTCATATTGCACGACTCGTTAAAGGGTTGATTGTGACTTGAAGGATTGCTACTTCCAATAGGTGGCGCTATAGAGAACAAGTCCTCTTTTTCTCTGAAAAGGGTATACAGTGTGTCCAACGGCTGACCAATTTTAGTAAAAACCCCTCTAAGAATTTAAAGACACATAGAGCGGGGCCACAGTAACAAGTACGACATGTTCCCATTAGAAAGAAGATACTCTGCTATACAGTTATAGGGTTTGCAGTGAGTCCAACGGCTGACCAAATCTAGGAAAAACCCCACTAAGAATTTAAAGACACCAGAGCAGGGCCACAGTAACAAGTACGACATGTTCCCATTAGAAAGAAGAGGGACTGCTATACAGTTATAGGGTATGCAGTGAGTCCAACGGCTGACCAAATTTTCGAAAAACCCCACTAAGAATTTAAAGACACATAGAGCAGGGCCATAGTAATGACAAATTCCCATTAGAAAGGAGAGGGTCTGCTAACAGTTATAGGGTATGCAGTGAGCCCAACGGCTGACCAAATTCAGGAAAAACCCCACTAAGAATTTAAAGACACATAGAGCAGGGCCACAGTAATGACAAATTCCCATTAGAAAGGAGAGGGTCTGCTACACAGTTATAGGGTATACAGTGAGTCCAACAGCTGACCAATTTTAGTAAAAACCCCACTAAGAATTTAAAGACACATAGAGCAGGGCCACAGTCACAAGTACGACATGTTCCCATTAGAAAGGAGAGGGTCTGCTATACAGTTATAGGGTATGCAGTGAGTCCAATGGCTGACCAATTTTAGGAAAAACCCCACTAAGAATTTAAAGACACATAGAGCAGGGCCACAGTAACAAGGTATGACATGTTCCCATTAGAAAGAAGAGAGTCTGCTATACAGTTATAGGGTATGCAGTGAGCCAACAGCTGACCAATTTTAGGAAAAACCCCACTAAGAATTTAAAGACACATAAAGCAGGGCCACAGTAACGACAAATTCTCATTAGAAAGGAGAGGGTCTCCCATAGTGTTGGCCTATGTAGTGAATGCAAGGGCTGCCAAAGATTGGGAGGCACTCCAATGCCCCTTGGAAGAGACTTAGAGGGCCCAATAAAAAAATTTTCCCATTAGAAAGGATTGGGTCTCCTATACTTGTTAAGCCCATGCACTAAGTGGATGGGCTGACAAACATTTATCCCTGGGGGGTATACATGAACATACTGTATAATTTTTTTTTTTTTTAGGGCATCATAAACACCCTTTAAAAAAATTATGTGGGTGTTGCATCACGGACCACGGTCACCCTGGTGATTTGGTGGTGGAGGATGAGGATGAGGAGAATGAGGAGGACAAGAGAAAATAGCCAAAATCAGGAAGTGCATACCCATGTGTGAGTGTGAAGAGGTGCATGGGAATACACCTCCTAAAAAAGGCACTGGATTTGAATTTATGTTACGCTGCTATCATTCGGTGGTGTTTAGAAGTCTGGCCCAATCCAGCCCTTGTTCATTTTTATAAGAGAGAGCCTGTCAGCATTTTCAGTTGACAGGTGCATGCGCTTATCAGTTATAATTCCACCAGCGGCACTAAAAATCCGCTCTGATATAACGCTAGCGGCAGGGCAGCCCAGGACCTGCAAGGTGTAGAGAGCCAGTTCATTCCACATATCCAGTTTGGATACCCAATATTTAAAAGGCACAAAGGAATCACGGAGGACGTTGGCATGGTCGGCAAGGTACTCTCTCAGCATCTTCCCAGACTTTGCACTCCTTGTGAGAGTACCCCGCACCTCAGGGCCTGTGCGATGGGTGGGTCTGAGAAAACTGTCCCAGAACTTTGACAGTGTTTCCCTGCCTCTGCTGGATTGCATTTGTGTCTCTCTCGCCTGTACTCCTTGGTTGTCCAACGAAGTGTGACCTCTGCCACCAGCGTTTTCAGATCGGAATTTTTTTAATAGTTCCGCAACAAGGGCCTTCTGGTACTGCCCCATTTTTGTAGATCTGTCCTCCTCAGGAATAAGAGATATAAAGTTCTCCTTGTAGTGTGGGTCTAGAAGTGTCACCAACCAGTAATGTCTGTCACCCAAAATTTTGAGAACGCGAGGGTCATGGGAAAGGCAGCGCAACATAAACTCAGCCATGCGTGCCAGACTGCTAACAGGCAAGACTTCCGTGTCCTCACCAAGAGGATGACTGACCATGCTCTCCTCCTCCTCCTCTCTGTCCTCTGTCATCCATGCTGAACAGACGGTATGACAGTTGTGCAGGTAGTACCGTCTATAGCGCATGAAACTTGCTCCTGTCCTTCTTCCTCCTCCTCCTCTTCATCATTGTCACCCAATCCACGTTGGGATGAGATGAGACTTGGCTGTGTGTAATTACCCTGTATGGTTCCTCGCTCCATCTCATCGTGCTCCACCTGCAATGCATCCTCTTTGATTGTGAGCAGAGAGCGTTTCAGAAGACAGAGAAGTGGGATGGTGACGCTAATTATGGCGTCATCGCCGCTCACCATCTTGGTGGAGTCCTCAAAGTTTTGGAGGATGGTACATATGTCTGACATCCATGTCCACTCCTGAGGTCTTATGTGTGGAGTCTGAACTGAATATCGACGGCCTTGTTGATGCTGGTACTCAACAACTGCCCTCTTCTGCTCACAAATCCTTCCCAACATCTGCAGTGTAGAGTTCCAACGCGTGGGACATCACATACCAGTCTGTGAGCCGGAAGGTGCAAACGCTGCTGAAACACGGCAAGGGCAGTGGAAGCTGTAGGTGACTTTCTAAAATGGGCACACAGGCGGCGTACTTTAACAAGCAGATCCGGCAGCTCCGGGTAGTATTTGAGAAACCGATGAACCACGAGGTTAAGCACATGGGCCAGGCATGGTACGTGTGTGAGCTCGCCTCAGAGCTGCCACTGCCACTTGGGGTTATCGTCAGAGTCTTTAAAAAATAACCAGACTCGGGAAGACCTAACTGTTGTACTGGTAACTTCCTTCGTGTTGGTGTTACGGGGAACGGTTGCCTGCCTTCTATCTTCAGCCACCACACTGTTTCTTCCTGCATGTTGGGGTGCTCTGCCTCCCTCCCCCTGTGTGCTGCTGTCCTCGCTCTGCATGTCCTCCTGCCAGGTTGGGTCAGTTACTATATCATCCACCACCTCGTCTTCCACTTCCACACCCTGGTCCTCCTCCTGACTTTCTGGCAATTGTGTCTCATCATCATCCACCTCTTGTGACACTTTCCCACCGTCACCTTCGTGTGACCGTGGCTGCTCAAATATTTGGGCATCGCTGCATGCGATCTCCTCTTGCCCCGCTTCAAGTGGACCGGGCGAGAGGCCCGAATCTATAAATCGGAAAGTGAACAGCTCTTTGGAGTGTCCAAGTGTGGGATCAGTTGTCTCTGGGCACTCGGCATGGTGGGAGGAAGGAGGTTCAGGGTGAGGAATATGCGATCCAGACTCACAGCTACTGAGACTTGACCGTGTGGAAGACAAGGTGGTGGTAGCGGTGGCTAAGTGAATGGAAGCATTATCTGCTATCCAACCACTAACCTTTTGGCACTGCTCTGTGTTCAATAGTGGTGTTCTGCAGTCCCCTATTAATTGGGACAGGAAGGTCGAGCGAGAAGATGTGGGTGTTTGTTGTGCCACAATTTCAGCTTGCCCACAGCCTCGGCCTCTGCATGCACCATCATCACTATCACGTCCAGTTCCCTTGCCACGTGCCTTGCCCATTTTAAAAGGAGGACAATATCTTCCACGCTCACAACAAATTACTGAATTTGAAGCGAACTTATATGACGGACAAACCACAGTTTTAAATACCTGGCCTGTAGGTAACTATTTTGAACAGCAATCTGGTGTCAATTGCTTCACTGACACACTGACACAAATTTTTAATGGAGGCCAGAAATGGCATTATTTTTTGAAAACGTATATGTGATCCGTGTGATGGAGAAAACACAGTTTTAAATACCTGGCCTGTAGGTAACTATTTTGAACAGCAAACCGTTGTCAAAAACTTTGCTGACACACTGAAAAAAAAATTTAATGGAGGCCAGAAATGGCAGTATTTTCTGAAAATGTATAAGTGATCTGTGTGACGGAGAAAACACAGTTTTAAATACCTGGCCTGTAGGTAACTATTTTAAACAGCAATCTGGTGTCAATTGCTTCACTGACACACTGAAACAAATTTTTAATGGAGGCCAGAAATGGCAGTATTTTCTGAAAACGTATATGTGATCCGTGTGACAGAGAAAACACAGTTTTAAGTACCTGGCCTGTAGGTAACTATTTTGAACAGCAATCTGGTGTCAATTGCTTCACTGACACACTGAAACAAATTTTTAATGGAGGCCAGAAATGGCATTATTTTCTGTAAACGTATATATGATCCGTGTGACAGAGAAAACACCGTTTTAAATACCTGGCCTGTAGGTAACTATTTTGAACAGCAAACTGGTGTCAATTGCTTCACTGACACACTGAAACAAATTTTTAATTGAGGCAGGGAATGGCAGTATTTTCTGAAAACGTATATGTGATCCGTGTGACTGAGAAAACACAGTTTTACATACCTGGCCTGTAGGTAACTATTTTGAACAGCAATCTGGTGTCAATTGCTTCACTGATACACTGAAAAAAAAATTTAATGGAGGCCAGAAATGGCATTATTTTCTGAAAACGTATATGTGATCCGTGTGACGGAGAAAACACAGTTTTAAATACCTGGCCTGTAGGTAACTATTTTGAACAGCAAACCGGTGTCAAAAACTTTCCTGACACACTGAAAAAAAAATGTAATGGAGGCCAGAAATGACAGTATTTTCTGAAAACGTATATGTGATCCGTGTGACGGAGAAAACACAGTTTTAAATAGCTGGATTTTTAACGCTGTAATATGGAAAGTACCTGGCTGTATTCTGCAGTGCCAACAAGCAAATGGCGCAGAAAAACTGTGTTCTCTGGATTGCTTTTTAAGCAAATAATGAGGATTAAGATAAAAGAAAAATTATTCCTGGCCCCTGAGACCTGGACCTATTTCTAGAAATATAACAGCAGCCGCAGACAGAACTGAAATGGAGGATCTTGTGCTATATGCACTGCAGTCTGCTATATACACTGCCTGCTTGCCTATATACACTGCCTGCCTGATATTTCTGCAGATGGATTAGTCCTCAGAAGGACTGTTTGTTAAGATGGATATGTGTCTCTAATATAGTTTGGTATACCTACACTAACTAGAAACAAGCAAATCTCTCCCTAGCTCAGCAGCACCTCTCCCTACACTGTCTGATTCCGGAGTGACTGTGACGAGCATGGCGGCGCCAGGTCTGATATAGACCTGATGACGCTGCGCGGCCAGCCAATCACTGTAATGCTACAACCAACATGGCTACGGCATTACAGTGAGTGGCAGGCAATTCCTGAATGTTCATTGGTGCTCTAAAGAGCGCCAAACATGCAGGGAGGGGACCCGAGCTCCCGCCGAGCAACCCCGGAAATACTCGGCGAGCGCCGAGCATGTCGAGCAGTGAGATGCTCGGGCGAGCACCGAGCAGTAGCGAACATGCTTGCTCATCACTATTGAGAAGTAATTCCCAAAACTCGCTGTACATCCACAGCATATATGGGTTGTAAATTATATTTGACTTTTCTCTACAGCTACCAGAATCAAGAATCCAATCCTGGCAATTTAAGTGATTTGATGCCACGGATCCTTTAATCACCCCATCGTTGCCCATAACAAGGTTGCAGGATTGGTTTCCATGGCAGCCAATGGCCAGATAGGATGTGCGTCATTTTTACCCTGACAGGCATATGCTACACTGCAAGAGAGAAGTTTTCCGGTGCATTATATCAGCGGTCAGGAGATCGCACATTCGAGTCCCCTGCTGAGTCAAAAAAAAAGTATGAGAAAAGGTTTTGTAAAAATAAAAGAAAATCCAAGTAAAACAATATCACCCCTTTCCTTAACAACATTCCTTTTTATTGGAAAGTAAATAAAACATTAATAAAAAGTATACATAATTGATGCTGTGCTATGAATGACCACTGTTATACAATGCATTAAAACACATGGTAAATGCCACATAAAAGCAATGTCAGAGTTGCTGATTTTTTATTGTCTTTGTCCCTAAAAATGTGATAAAAAGGATCATAATATTGTATCTATCTCAAAATAATAGCAATAAAAGCTACAGCTTGTTCCACACCAAACAAGCCCTAACAATGCATTGTCAAAAGAAGACAAAAGTCATGTCTCTCAGAATGAAGCAAAACATAAATGATATTTTAAAAAAAAGTGTTTTATTGTGCAAGTAACAAAACATAAGAACCTTTTATAAATCTGGTATTGCTATAGAGATATTGGTAAAGTTAGTCTGTCATTTATAACGCACAGTGAAAGGCATAAAAAAACTATTGCAAAATTTAGTTTTTTTTTCCATCAACCTACAAAACAAAAGTAATATACATTTTTATACATTTTACAAATCAGAAAACAGTGTCTGTAAAAATTACAACTCTTACCACAACCAACAAACTCTCATACTGTCACATGAATAGAAAGATAAAAAGTTAGGGCTTTGAAATGGGGAGATGAAATATTGCCATGTCATTGAAGGGTATTCCCATCGCTAAGATCTGATCCCAATATGTAGTAGGTGTAGTAATAATAATAATATTACCAAATACCTCCAATTAGAAATCTAGTGTAGTTCTTATTTGCTATGTCGCCTACCGCATGCGCAGGGCATTGCAGTAGCTTAGGTATCCATGGTTATGACCAATCATATGGTGACAGTTACTGAGTTAGCTAGTTGCAAGTGGTTGTAACAATGGATACCAAAGCTACTGCAATGCCCTGCATATGGGGTAAGTGACATAGCGAATCAGGAGAACTACACAACATTTTTAATTGGAGGTGTTTGCTAATATTATTATTATTACACCTACTACATATTGGGATAGGATCTTGGAGATGGGAATACCCCTTTAAGTACCAAACTTTGTTGCAGCATTAAGAGGTTAATATAAATTTATAAAACCCTTTTATTTATTTCTGGTTTTACTGAAACATGTCAATTTACTGTAAAAGAAAAATAAAAAATTATCATAAAGTTAATGTAAAAGCATTCAAGTAAAACAAAGGCATTAATAATGTGCCTTGTATGAGTTCACATTTACCTTTCCCTCAATCATTTTCATGACCTCAGCATCTATATTGTAATATATGATTCTGTAAAGCTGCAGAAGAGAAATAAAATATGAGTTTCAATTATGACTCTTGGAGGAAATATTCCACTTTGCCAGTCACTGTCATCATTCCAAGGTTCTTGCATTTATTCTGGTATATGCCATAAATATAATTTCTGCTTATATTTGATCACGATGTGTTTTCAAATGACGATAATTTATTTGATTAAAAATATTAAAGGGAGTCTGTAACTCAAAATTGTAATGCAAAATAACCTACCTAAACAGTTATATAGGGGACTTAACCCCTATAAAATGTATTCCAGCAGTATTCAATTTAATGTCTTAGTGGCTAAGCAATAAATATATGAGGGGCTTCAGCACACCTTTGACGTGGCCAATGGCTCACTGCACCACTACACCCCCAGTTTGTATTTTTAGCAATCCCCCTGATTGTAATTGACAGTGTTTGCCCAGGACAAGCACTGACTGAACTCAATCTGCATCTCTGCATATTATGGAATGATGCCAGGAGCTTTCGGGTGTGTCAGTGTAGGGAGGATCCTGTGATCAAAGCACACTCACACCTACACTGTGTGCTTGCTGTTCCGCTCCTTCAGTGTCAGTGTGCATGCTCAGGTATTGAGCTCAGGCAGTGCTGGACAAGAGAGAACTGTCAATCAAGATCAGAAGGAGTGATAAAAATGCAAATTGGGGAGGGGCACTGTACATGCCAAAAGTGCACCAAAGCCACCTCATTTGTATATTCAGTAAAAGTTGAGTTCTCAGCCATTAATTCACTAAAATGTATACTGGAATGAACAGTATAATATTTTATCGGATCTAAATCCCCTATATAACTATTTAAGTCATTTATTTAGCATTTTGGGGTGACTCCCTTTAAGGTTTTGAATATGGAAATACATATTAACATTCATATTGCTATACAGTTAGGTCCATATATATTTGGACAGAGACAACATTTTTCTAATTTTGGTTCTAGACATTTACCACAATGAATTTTAAACAAAACAATTCAGATGCAGTTGAAGTTCAGACTTTCAGCTTTCATTTGAGGGTATCCACATTAAAATTGGATGAAGGGTTTAGGAGTTTCAGCTCCTTAACATGTGCCACCCTGTTTTTAAAGGGACCAAAAGTAATTGGACAATTGACTCCAACGCTATTTCATGGACAGGTGTGGGCAATCCCTTCGTTATGTCATTCTCAATTAAGCAGATAAAAAGACTGGAGTTGATTTGAGGTGTGGTGCTTGCATTTGGAAGGTTTTGCTGTGAAGTAAACATGCGGTCAAAGGAGCTCTCCATGCAGGTGAAACAAGCCATCCTTAAGCTGCAAAAACAGAAAAAAACCATCCGAGAAGTTGCTACAATATTAGGAGTGGCAAAATCTACAGTTTGGTACATCCTGAGAAAGAAAGAAAGCACTGGTGAACTCATCAATGCAAAAAGACCTGGGCGCCCACGGAAGACAACAGTGGTGGATGATCGCAGAATAATCTCCATGGTGAAGAGAAACCCCTTCACGACAGCCAACCAAGTGAACAACACTCTCCAGGAGGTAGGCATATTAATATCCAAATCTACCATAAAGAGAAGACTGCATAAAGGAAATACAGAGGGTTCACTGCACGGTGCAAGCCACTTATAAGCATCAAGAATAAAAAGGCTAGACTGGACTTTGCTAAAAAACATCTAAAAAAGCCAGCACAGTTCTGGAAGAACATTCTTTGGACAGATGAAACCAAGATCAACCTCTACCAGAATGATGGAAAGTGAAAAGTATGGCGAAGGCGTGGTACAGCTCATGATCCAAAGCATACCACATCATCTGTAAAACCAGCGGAGGCAGTGTGATGGCTTGGCCATGCATGGCTGCCAGTGGCACTGGGTCACTAGTGTTTATTGATGATGTGACACGGGACAGAAGCAGCCGAATGAATTCTGATGTATTCAGAGCCATACTGTGTGCTCAGATCCAGCCAAATGCAGCCAAACTGATTGGTCGTCGGTTCATACTACAGATGGACAATGACCCAAAACATAAAGCCAAAGCAACCCAGGAGTTTATTAAAGCAAAGAAGTGAAATATTCTTGAATGGCCAAGTCAGTCACCTGATCTCAATCCAATTGAGCATGCATTTCACTTGTTAAAGACTAAACTTCAGACAGAAAGGCCCACAAACAAACAGCAACTGAAAACCACCGCAGTGAAGGCCTGGCAGAGAATCAAAAAGGAGGAAACACAGCGTCTGGTGATGTCCATGAGTTCAAGACTTCAGGCAGTCATTGCCAACAAAGGGTTTTCAACCAAGTACTAGAAATATGTCCAATTACTTTTGATCCCTTTAAAACAGGGTGGCACATGTTAAGGAGCTGAAACTCCTAAACCCTTCATCCAATTTTAATGTGGATACCCTCAAATGAAAGCTGAAAGTCTGAACTTCAACTGCATCTGAATTGTTTTGTTTAAAATTCATTGTGGTAATGTCTAGAACAAAAATTAGAAAAATGTTGTATCTGTCCAAATATATATGGACCTAACTGTATATTCAACCATCTAATAGTTAAGCCAAACTTTCAATAACATAATTTGATTGATTATAAATAATAATGATTTGCTTCTTAGCTGTGTTAAGGATGACTCTAGATTTCAGTCACAGTAGTAATTATAAGAACTGGTGCATAGTAGGTAATGTGCCTGTTGGAAGCCAACGTGGATAATATTGATAATACGTGTAATATGAATGATTGAGCCTACAATTTGATCCACAAACTCTGTATTGCATAAAAGGTTATAAAAGGCCTATATGAGAGAGACAGACCATGTGCTGTGGGGGTCATAAAACCTGTGAGGCAGGAAGACAGTTGTGTGTCTTGTGGTGTGGTTCCCTTTGTTCATAGAGTAAAGAGAGCACCTACAATTAAGATGGACATCTTGTCTGGCTTTTTGGAGGGTACATCTAGTTGTAAGTCGTATACCGGGAGTGTTTATCAGGACACGGCGCAGCCATGGGCGAGAAAACCAACTCTTACACAATTTGATCTCAAAAGAACTATTTTACTTATTTAAGTGCATATTTTCACCCAAACAATACAAAACATTTAAACATTATGCAAACATTAGTCAACAGCTGAAACCTCTGTGCTATAAATCATGGCACCTAAGCAATCTGTATTTACCATTTTTTTCTTTAGATTTGCCTGCTGGCGTACCTGTCTAAACTGGCCGCCTATTACCATTTTACACTCTAAGAATTGGTCTAATTATATGCATGTAACATACAGGGTAGCCTGCGGTACAACACTGAGGTTTTACAATCTCCCCAACCAAATTTCCCTCTCCCTTCCCATAGTGTTTACAGAGGAACAGTCCATCCTCAATTGTATCGAGAATACCCAAAACAAACTACGGTGACGGCTGTTTAGCCGTAAATATATTTGTACGCAGTTGAATAACTGTCCAGTAGTGTTAAGCGAGCATGCTCGACACTGCTCGGTACTCGCCCGAGCATCTCACTACTCGGGATGTTCGGCGAGCACCGAGCATTTCCGGGTTACTCGGGCGGGAGCTTGGGTCTCCGCCCTGCACGTTTGGTGCTCTTTACAGAGCCAATGAACATGCAGGGATTGCCAGCCAGTCACTGTAATGCCGTAGCCATGTTGGTTGTGGGCATTACAGTGATTAGCTGGCCGCACAGCGTCACCTCGAGTATTTAAAACCGGGCACCGCCATCTTGGACACAGTCGCCCGGGATCAGACAGTGTAGGGTCAGTGCTGCTGAGTTAGGGAGAGATATATAGTGTGAAATAAGTAGTGTAGGGTCTCTAAAGCCTGCCAAATCAAACAAACAGTCCTTCTCAGGACTAATATCCATCCCAGATATCAGGCAGGCAGGCATGCAGGCTGTATTGGAGATGCAGTGGTTATACCAACAAACACTGCATTACAGTCCTGTGTGCTACCGCTGCTCAAATTGCTAGACTTAGCCCCAGGTCTCAGGGGCCAGGAAAAATCCTTTTTTTTTTTCATCTAAATCCTCTTTTTTTTTTTCCTCAGTCAGACTGTACAAAAACTTATTAACCTTTTGGTATCCCCCCCCAAAAAAAAATTGAGTGTGTCTAAGAGTGTTCAGACACAAATATATCTGTTTAAAAGACTCTGGTGTAGGCCAGATAACTAGAACTGTGGTTTTGCAGTTCCACGGTTCAAATCTCTGTATTATCCACTTTTTTGCATAAAAAAAACATTTTGAGTGTCTCGCTGACTGTTCAGACACAAATATATCTGTTTAAAAGAGTCTGGTGTAGGCCAGATAACTAGAACTGTGGTTTTCCTCTCCCACGGTTCAAATCTCCTTTTTATTACCCTTTTGCCATTGATAGTGCGAGTGTAAGCTATTTTACTTCATTTACAATGGGCAAGGTGCATGGCAAGGGACGTGGAACTGGACGTTCTGGTGATGGTGCGTGCAGAGGACGGGGCCGTGGCAAAGGTGAAAATGTGCCACAACCAACAGCTACATCTTCTCGCTCCCAGTTCTTGACCGAATTACTAGGGAAGCACACAACAGCACCACTATTGCGAACTGATCAGTGTGAACAGGTTATTAATTAGATAGCAGATAATAATTCCAGTCACCTGGGCACCACCACCTCCGGTCTGTCTTCCACACGGTCAAGTGTTAGTAGCCGTGAGTCTCGACTGCATACTCCTCCTCACCCTGATGCTCCTTCCTCCCACCATGCCGAGTGTCGTCAGACAGCAACTGATCCCACAGTTGGACACTCTGAAGAGCTGTTCACTGGTCCATTTCTATATTTAGGCCCCTCGCCTGCTCCACTTGAAGTGGTGGAAGACGAGATCCCATGTAGCGATGGCCAAGTATTTGAACAGCCACGGCCACAGGAAGGCGACGCTGGCAATTTGTCACAAGAGGTGGACGATGACGAGACACAATTGCCACGAAGTGAGGAGGAGATCTGTGGTGCAGAAGTGGTAGAGGAGGAGGTGGAGGATGATCTAGTAACTGACCCAACGTGGCAGGAGGACACGCAGAGCGAGGCCAGCAGCACACAGGGGGAGGGAGGCAGAGTACCCCAACAGGCAGGAAGAAGCAGTGTGGTGGCCGCAGACAGAAGGCGGGCAACCATTCCCCGTAACACCAACATGAGGGACATTGCCTATACAACTGGTAGGTCTTCCAGAGTCTGGAATTTTTTTAAAGACTCTGCTGATAACCCCAAAAAGGCCATTTGTACCACCTTCCAGGCCAGCATCAGCAGGGGTGACAAAACTACCAGCCTGACCACCACCAGAATGATCAGGCACATGTCAGAAAAGCACCCGACTTTGTGGGACGAACCCCAGGGTCCACGACCAGTGTCAGCGGGTGTCACCACTGCTTCTTCTGCTGTTGTGCGTGTAAGAGAACCCCCTGTTGTGCATGCAAGGTAATCCCCTGTATATACTGCATGCAAAGATGCCCCCTCCTCTCAGTCTTCACTTGTTATGGCAGTTTCTCAAGAAACAGCATCAACGTCCACATCCACGTCCCCTCGCAGCGTTCAGTTGTCCATATCCCAGGCCTTTGAACAAAAGCGCAAATTCGAAGCCAACGCCCCACAGGCTACTGTCCTAAATTCACACATTTCATGACTGCTTGCATTGGAAATGCTGCCTTTTAGGCAGGTGGAGACAGAATCCTTCCGCAACCTTATGGAAGTGGCCATCCCTCGGTACTCGGTCCCCAGCCGACACTATTTTGCCCGGTGTGCCATCCCCGCACTACACAAGCACATGTCCCAAAACATCTGCCGTGCTCTCAACAACGCAGTTACTGGGAGAATCCACCTGACAACGGACACGTGGACAAGTGCTTGTGGCCAGGGATGGTACATCTCCCTGATGGCACACTGGGTAAACATAGTGGAAGCCGGGACCCAGTCGGAGCTTGGGACGGGACACATCCACCCCATACCGAGGATTGCGGGCCCTATGTCAGTCAGAGTTGCCCCCACAGTGTACAGCTCCTGCGCATCATCCTCCTCCTCCTCCTCATGTTCATCCTCCATCTCAGATATCACCACATCATTTACAAGCTGGAAGCACTGCAGTACTGCCTCAGCCAAGCTCCAACAGGCTGTGCTGAAACTCATAAGCTTAGGTGATAAACCTCACACTGCTTGTGAGTTGTGGACAGCTGTGAAAGAGCAGGCGGATCTGTGGCTGAGACCGCTGAACCTACATACAGGCATGGTCGTGTGTGACAATGGCCGTAACCTGATGGCAGCTCTGAGGCGAAATCACACATGTACCATGCCTGGCTCATGTGCTTAACCTCGTGGTTCAGCGGTTTCTTAAATCGTACCCCGAGATGCCAGATCTGCTCGTCACTGTACGCCGCCTGTCAGCTCATTTTTGGAAGTCGGCTACAGCTTCCGCCGCCCTTTCTGTGTTGCAGCAGCGTTTGCAGCTTCCGGCACACCGACTGGTGTGTGATGTCCCCACACATTGGAACTCTACCCTCCACATGTTGCAAAGGATTTGTGAGCAGAAGAGAGCAGAGGTGGAGTACCAGCTGCAACAAGGCCGTCGATATTCAGGTCAGACTCCACACATAAGACCTCATGAGTGGACCTGGATGTCTGACATATGTACCATCCTGACAAACTTTGAGGAGTCCACCAAGATAGTGAGTGGCGATGATGCCATCATTAGCATCAGCATCCCACTTGTCTGTCTTTTGCAACGCTCTCTGCAGGGAATTAAAGAGGAGGCATTGCAGCCAGCGTATGATGAGATGGATCAAGAAGCCATAGCGGGCGATTACACACAGACCAGCCCCATCTCATCCCAATGTGCATTGGGGGACAATGAGGGAGAGGAGGAGGAGGAAGAACAGGAGCTGCTATCATGCGCTGTAGACGGTAGTACCTGTACAACTGTCATACCATCGGTTCAGCGTGGGTGGCCTGAGGACAGGGGGGAAGAGGAGGAGGAGGAGGAGGAGAGTATGGTCAGTCGTCATCTTGGTGAGGACACGGAAGTGTTGCCCGTTACCAGTCTGGCACGCATGGCTGACTTTATGTTGCACTGCCTTAACCGTGACCCTCGAGTTGTCAAAATGTTGGGTGACAGTCATTACTGGTTTGTGACACTTTTAGACCCCCGCTACAAGGAGAACTTTCACTCTCTTATTTCTGAGGTGGAGAGGTCTACAAAAATGGGGCAGTACCTGAAGGCCCTTGCTGCAGAACTGTTAAAAAAATTCCCATCTGAACACGCTAGCGGCAGAGGTCACAGTTCGTTGCCCAACCAAGGTGTACAGGCGAGAGAGACGCAACTCCAATCCAGCAGAGGCAAGGGAACACTGTCAACATTCTGGGACAGTTTTCTGAGACCCGCCCAGCTTACAGGCCCTGAGGCGCGGGGTACTCTCACAAGGAGTGGAAAGTTTCAAAAGATGGTGAGTGAGTACCTTGTCGACCGTATCAGTGTCAGTCGTGATTCCTCTGTGCCTTTTAATTATTGAGTATCCAAGCTGGACACTTGGAATGAACTCGCTCTGTACGCCTTGGAGGTCCTGGCCTGCCCTGCCGCTAGCGTGTTATCGGAGCGTGTTTTTAGTGCCGCTGGTGGAATTATAACTGATAAGCGCACTCGCCTGTCAACTGACAATGCTGACAAGCTGACCCTTATCAAAATGAACAAGGGCTGGATTGGGCCAGACTTCTCATCACCACCAAGTGACAGCAGAGTAGCATAAAGTCAAATCCACTGTGTTATTTCGGGAGGTGTATTCCCATGCACCGCTTCACACCCACACATGGGTATACGCTTCCTCATTTCGGCTGTTTTTTGCTCTTCTCCTTATCCCCACCCTCCACCACCACTATACCACCAGGGTGACCGTGCTCCGTGTTTCCAGCATTGCAAGTTCCTCCGTCCTAATTTTTGGCAGCTTTTGCTTGGAAGGCATAGGCAAAGACTATGGGAGACCCACTCCCCAATAATGGGAATAATGTTTTTAATATGCTGTACTGCATGGCTCTTGTAAGGGGCATTGCAAGTTCCTTCATCCTAATTTTTGGCAGCTTTTGCTTGGAAGGCATAGGCAAAGACTATGGGAGACCCACTCCCCAATAATGGGAATAATGTTTTTAATATGCTGTACTGCATGGCTCTTGTAAGGGGCATTAAAATCGTTTTGTTAAGCTGTGACCTCCACGTCTCTTCCAAAGGGCATTAAAACCATCTTGTTAAGCTACTGTGACCTCCACGTCTCTTACAAGGGGCATTAAAACCGTCTTGTTAAACCACTCTGAACTCCACGTCTCTTCCAAGGGGCATTAAAACCGTCTTGTTAAGCTACTGTGACCTCTACCTCTCTTCCAACGGGCATTAAACCGTCTAGTTAAACCACTCTGATCTCCACGTCTCTTCCAAGGGGCAGTAAAACCGTCTTGTTAAGCTACTGTGACCTCCACGTCTCTTCCAAGGGGCATTAAAACCCTATTGTTAAACCACTCTGAACTCCACGACTCTTCCAAGGGGCATTAAAATTGTCTTGTTAAGCTACTGTGACCTCCACGTCTCTTCCAAGGGGCATTAAAACCATCTTGTTAAGCTACTGTGACCTCCACGTCTCTTCCAAGGGGCATTAAAACCATCTTGTTAAGCTACTGTGACCACCACGTCTCTTCCAAGGGGCATTAAAACCATCTTGTTAAGCTACTGTGACCTCCACGTCTCTTCCAAGGGGCATTGAAACCATCTTGTTAAACCACTCTGAACTCCACGTCTCTTCCAAGGGGCATTAAAACCATCTTGTTAAACCACTCTGACCTCCACGTCTCTTCCAAGGGGCAACAAAACCGTCTTGTTAAGCTACTGTGACCTCCACGTCTCTTCCAAGGGGCATTAAAACCCTCTTGTTAAACCACTCTGAACTCCACGTCTCTTCCAAGGGGCATTAAAATCGTCTTGTTAAGCTACTGTGACCTCCATGTCTCTTCCAAGGGGCATTAAAACCATCTTCTTAAGCTACTGTGACCTCCACGTCTCTTCCAAGGGGCATTAAAACCGTCTTGTTAAGCTACTGTGACCTCCACGTCTCTTCAAAGGGGCATTAAAACCATCTTGTTAAACCACTCTGACCTCTTCATCTCTTCCAAGGGGCATTAAAACCGTCTTGTTAAACCACTCTGAACTCCACGTCTCTTCCAAGGGGCATTAAAACCGTCTTGTTAAGCTACTGTGACCTCCACGTCTCTTCCAAGGGGCATTAAAACCGTCTTGTTAAACCATTCTGACCTCCACGTCTCTTCCAAGGGACATAAAAACTGTCTTGTTAAACCACTCTGACCTCCATGTCTCTTCCAAGCGGTATTAAAACCGTCTTGTTAAACCACTCTGACCTCCACGTCTCTTCCAAGGGGCATTAAAACCGTCTTGTTAAACCACTCTGACCTCCATGTCTCTTCCAAGGGGCAGTAAAACCGTCTTGTTAAGCTACTGTGACCTCCACGTCTCTTGCAAGGGGCATTAAAACCGTCTTGTTAAACCACTCTGATCTCCACGTCTCTTCCAAGGGGCATTAAAACCGTCTTGTTAAGCTACTGTGACCTCCACGTCTCATCCAAAGGTAAGTAAAACCATCTTGTTAAACCACTCTGACCTCCACGTCTCTTCCAAGGGGCATAAAAACTGTCTTGTTAAACCACTCTGACCTCCACGTCTCTTCCAAGGGGCATTAAAACCGTCTTGTTAAACCACTCTGACCTCCACGTCTCTTCCAAGGGGCATTAAAACTGTCTTGTTAAAACACTCTGACCTCCATGTCTCTTCCAAGGGGCATTAAAACCGTCTTGTTAAGCTACTGTGACCTCCACGTCTCTTCCAAGGGGCATTAAAACCGTCTTTTTAAACCACTCTGAACTCCACGTCTCTTCCAAGGGGCATTAAAATCGTCTTGTTAAGCTACTGTGACCTCCACGTCTCTTCCAAGGGGCATTAAAACCATCTAGTTAAGCTACTGTGACCTCCACGTCTCTTCCAAGGGGCATTAAAACCGTCTTGTTAAACCACTCTGATCTCCACGTCTCTTCCAAGGGGCATTAAAACCGTGTTGTTAAGCTACTGTGACCTCCACGTCTCATCCAAGGGGCAGTAAAACCATCTTGTTAAACCACTCTGACCTCCACGTCTCTTCCAAGGGGCATAAAAACCGTCTTGTTAAACCACTCTGACCTCCACGTCTCTTCCAAGGGGCATTAAAACCGTCTTGTTAAACCACTCTGACCTCCACGTCTCTTCCAAGGGGCATTAAAACTGTCTTGTTAAAACACTCTGACCTCCATGTCTCTTCCAAGGGGCATTAAAACCGTCTTGTTAAGCTACTGTGACCTCCACGTCTCTTCCAAGGGGCATTAAAACCGTCTTTTTAAACCACTCTGAACTCCACGTCTCTTCCAAGGGGCATTAAAATCGTCTTGTTAAGCTACTGTGACCTCCACGTCTCTTCCAAGGGGCATTAAAACCATCTAGTTAAGCTACTGTGACCTCCACGTCTCCTCCAAGGGGCTTTAAAACCGTCTTGTTAAACCACTCTGACCTCTTCGTCTCTTCCAAGGGGCATTAAAACCGTCTTGTTAAACCATTTTGAACTCCACGTCTCTTCCAAGGGGCATTAAAACCGTCTTGTTAAGCTACTGTGACATCCACGTCTCTTCCAAGGGGCATTAAAACCGTCTTGTTAAACCACTCTGACCTCCACGTCTCTTCCAAGGGGCATAAAAACCGTCTTGTTAAAGCACTCTGACCTCTTCGTCTCTTCCAAGGGGCATTAAAACCGTCTTGTTAAACCATTTTGAACTCCACGTCTCTTCCAAGGGGCATTAAAACCGTCTTGTTAAGCTACTGTGACATGCACGTCTCTTCCAAGGGGCATTAAAACCGTCTTGTTAAACCACTCTGACCTCCACGTCTCTTCCAAGGGGCATAAAAACCGTCTTGTTAAACCATTTTGAACTCCACGTCTCTTCCAAGGGGCATTAAAACCGTCTTGTTAAGCTACTGTGACATCCACGTCTCTTCCAAGGGGCATTAAAACCGTCTTGTTAAACCACTCTGACCTCCACGTCTCTTCCAAGGGGCATAAAAACCATCTTGTTAAACCACTCTGACCTCCACGTCTCTCCCAAGGGGCATTAAAACCGTCTTGTTAAACCACTCTGACCTCCATGTCTGTTCCAAGGGGCATTAAAACCGTCTTGTTAAGCTACTGTGACCTCCACGTCTCTTCCAAGGGGCATTAAAAGCGTCTTGTTAAACCACTCTGAACTCCACGTCTCTTCCAAGGGGCATTGAAATATTGTTTTTAATTAACTCTAACCTCCACGACTCTTCCAACGGGCATTGCATTTACTCCTAATTTTAGTCAGCTTTTGCTTTTCAATGCATAGGCGAACACTAATGGAGATCCACTCCCCAATAATGGGTAGAAGGTTTTTAGTACGCTGTAATCCACGTTGTTTCAAGGGGCATTGCAGTTCCTCATAATTTTTGGAAAGCCTTCCATTCACTGCTTAGGGCTACAGTGTACAGGAGACCCAGTTGCTATAAATGGAAAAAGTTAAGGCCCTCTGACCTCCATGTCATCTCCAAGGGGCATTGGAGTGCCTCAAAATTTTTGGTAGGCATTGCACTCACTGTATGCCCTATAACTGTGTAGCCGAACCGCTCCTTTTGGTACAGAAACATATCCTACAAGACATGTGTGGTTGACTGGCCTGATATTGATGTGAATGGTCCCTGTTCCTCCTGCTCTTTCTCCTTTTCCACCACCTCAGCCGTCATTCATCACCTGAAGCTTTGTTTTAACGGGAGTCATAGAACTGGGATAGTAGCAGGAAAACATCCAGCAATCCTCGGAGGAGGTAGGATATGCGCCAAAACGCTAACCACCTCAGGCCTAGCAGCTACTACATACATGTGCTTGCATTCCAAGGAACAGAAAGCTAAGGAGATGGATGGCCTCATGATCATGAATAATTTACTCGTTGTGTAGGAGGCCGACCACTGCTGCTGTCTACCTTTTGAACTTTGTGTTTAAGCCTGATTGACCCAGGACCCAAAATCCTCTATGTCTGGAGGCCGTGTTGCATCCCAGTGTCCAATTGTGTCCCGGCTTCCACAATATTAACCCAGTGTGAAGGCGTCAGTGAGATGGATCATCCCTGGCCACATTCACTTGTCCACGTGTTTGTGGTTAGGCTGTCCTTCCCACTAAATGCACTGGGGACGGCACAGGTAATGTTTTGGTATGCGCGCTTGTGTATAAGGCAGATCAGGACAAATAGGGGCGGCTGGGGACCGTTTATGGACACCCGGCCGCCCCCAGGCAGCTGGGGACCGTGTGTGGGCACCCGGCCGCCGGGCGGCTCGGGACCGAGTATGGATACCAGGCCGCCGACGCAGCCATGACGTGGTGGCCAGATTCCGCCTCCACATGCCTAAAAGGCCCAATTTCAAGTGCAAGCAAGCAGTATGGTATTGCAGCCTGGGGTGGGTAGGTGGCAGGCTGCATACTTGCGCTTGCATTGCAAGGAATGGGGGAGGTACAATTGAACACTGCGCTGGGACAAGGACTTGCATGGGGATAGTTGCAAGTCTGCAACTTCTTATGTGGAAAGGATCACTTCTGATTGGCACACTTTTAGGCAGTGACCTGGGTGTCAGAGATGCTTCCAGGGGTCTTCCCCATGCTGTTCCCATGTCTTTTCAGCACTGTATGCATGTGTCACACAGCACATGGCCAGATAAGGTTGTAAAATGCTAAAATGACATTTCCCAGTGAATGTATTTGTCACGGTTGAAAGCAATACAAAAGTGCAAAAACGCATAAAAAATGCTACTTGTGAACATAGCCCAAGGTGTGGAGGAGTATTTTTGTTTTTGGTTATTTATTTTACCTTATACACAAGTCTTTACCCTGGAAAAGATGTTCCTTAACATATTTCACATGAAAGCAGTTTCAGTTTAGTTTTTGAATGTTTTATTGTGAGCCCGTAAAAGTGGCTTAATTTCTCTGACCACGTTGTTGACAGCAGTGACCTGGGGGTCAGAAATGCTTCCTGGGGCGATCCCCATGCTGTCCCCATGTCATTTGAGCACTGTCACTATTGTTTTGGGCACTTTTTAGGCTTTCTACAGACTGCCAGGGGTGCCGCCGCAAAAATGCTCGGGTCTCTCATAGACTAACATTGGGCTCGTTGCTCGGGTCAAGCACCCGAGTATCACGGTGAGCTCGGCCTGAGCTTCGAGCACCCGAGCATTTTAGTGCTCGCTCAACACTACTGTCCAGTACTAAAATGCTGTGCAGAAACTTTCTCTTGTAACAAAATGGAGTTCAAGTCTGGTCCGGAGTCCATTGTGTGCTGTGTTGGCACCTCAAACTGGATTCGGATTTTCTTAGTTATTAAACCACCATAAACCGTGGCAGCGAATCCGAAAGTTCTGGACTCTGGTATTAGGAACAAACGTTGTGTGAAGCAGTTAATATACTTAAGTAACTACAAGCTATATATTAGCCTTGAATATTTTGGCTCCAAAATGTTATGTTATGCGTGAACAGTTACTCACTGTGGGGCACCTTCAACAGGTGAGTGGTATTATTGATGCTAGTATCTTAACTATTCAGTGGTGTCCAACACTTCCTCACTGTAGGTCCTGGCCTTTAGCATCTCTGGACAGTGTTTCTGAGAGGAATCTCTTCAAACTTGGACAGGTTCCGGTCGCGAGCAAGCTCAGCTCCAATATGCCGTTTCTCTGGTGTCAATCGGGTGTTCTCACAAGCAGATTCTGCTGAATTCTTTTCCAGGGCGTCCTCTTTTGTTCAGGACATATTCCAGACTACCCCCAAGATGGCCGCTCCACTTATTCCTGTCACGTACTTTTCAACTGTCCACTGGGAAATCCCCTGAGCACAGTAGCTAAGCCCCTCCCACACTGGAGCTAGACCAATCACCAACTCTTGTTTGGTTGCTGGGCAAATTTCACTGTTAACTACCCTCTAACAGCATGCACTGAACTCCCTATCATCAATACATTAACTGTTTATTCTCCATATATAATCATGTAATACAATGCATTTTACATCATTCACAGAGTTAAAACCTTACATCAAAATATATATACAGTCTTTCAACAAGTACAGTGTTATGCTGGTGTGGGTACAGATTTACACAATCATCTCACACATACACAATCTCTGTGGTGTTTGGAATATTAATTATTGTTCTTGATGGACATCTTATCTCCAGCCCAAATGGGGTTGTACCTGTCGTTAGGCCTTTTAAATACAAAGACCTTTTCCTAAATTCAAGGACACCATCTGCAGGAAGATGAAGACCACTGCAATCAAGTTTGACCCTTGACCCTCTAATCTTTTCTGGACCTAAGAGTGCCACCTTCAGGAGAGTGTCGACATCAGGAGCCATATACATGTTTCTGGAGAACTCAAATACTTTCATCTGATTGGGTGGTGCTATTATGTGGAGGTGCTACAGGGATGGACAATGTATGGGCCATAGTTAAACAAATTGGGTACGGAGAGAAGCATGTAGCATATAAATATAAATTAATTAATTCTATACATATATATATAATGAATTTAATAAAAAATTGATATATAGAAATACGCCAGCGGACTATAGTGGAAAACACTCGGAATTGAATAGAACCAAGAAGGAGGAACCGAAGAATTTGTCAAATGATAAGAAACAGGTTAAATAGATAAAAATACTTTTATTAAAGCGTCTATGGGCATGTGGTGGCACAGAAGGCGCTCACACACAGTTAAAAAAAGAGTTACATATCAAAACCATCAAAAGATTATTAAACATAGCAGCATAATGTAAAACAAAAAAAACATGATTGCAGAGGTCTCTATCCAAAGTGTATAAGTGCTAGTACAATACAGCCCAATACAAAGTATAATACATGATTGTCATTCATATATATAATGCACAGGTGCCATCTCACATAAAGATTATATAATGGGGAATAGTATACTGCAGAAAACATGAGAGATGAATAGATCACATGGTGCCAGATGGGACATGAAAAGCAATCACAGTAACATTATAATGGATAAGTAGGATTGAACAAACATACCAATGACAGTGTAAGCAGCTGCTAGTGGTGTGGCGCCGGACCCCAACACACGCTTCGGACCTTGCCTTCGTCAGGGAGTCGAGAACTGGAACGGTGGTGAGTGGTGGAGGGGTCAAAGAGGATGAGCAGTGGGGTAAGTATGACTATTTTTTTTATTTTTTTAACCTTTTGATGCCCTATTATGTGCAGAACCAAATTACATAAAAAATGTATTTTGGCAAATGTGAATTTTTGTAAAATTCAATTTCACTCGAATTTAATCCCTCATCTCTGCTATGTAACATAAATATCTGAGAGGGATATCCCTTTAGACCTCCTCAGTTGCTGGAATATTATATTTTTTACTTCATTGAGGTCTCTGAGGTATTAAATGCAAGAAATTCAATTCATACACTAATCTAAGGGATAGAGTAAAATGCAAAATGTGAAAAGGGTTTTCCCATATTTTAACCAAGCAATAGTTTTCCCAATTCCCCCCAAAAATGATTTAAAAAGTTGTCTAAAAGTTGTCTAAGTTTACTATAAAAACAAAGAAATCTTACTCCCAATAAAATAACATAGGTATCCAATTTTATACACATTGTTTTTCATATATATTCATGTATTTTTTACTTTGATTTTGTGTATTAAGTACACTACACATGATTCCTTTAATTTTAGTTGTGAATTATAATTTGTAATCTGAATTTTAACCTTACTCTATCAATATTACCATCTTAATATATGCAAGAATAAAGTTTGTGGTTTATGATTGTGATCCAGTGAAGTTTTTTTTTAGAATTATCTATTAAATTCTTGAAGTATCGTTTTATTTTAATCAATAAACAAAGCTCTTTCTGGGCACAACAAATACTTACATTGCATTAGGTTTCCATTAGACTACTTTACTTTGTTATCTGGGATGACACATCAGCATTTTTAAGCAGCTATTCTTAAAGTATAACCTGAGCCAGAAACATGCATAAATATTAAGTTGTATTATATACTATATCAATTTCAGAATAAATCGGTGATGCACATGCTATTGTCTGTGTTGTCAGACAAGGTCAACACCTTGTTCCCTAAAATTGAAAATTATTTTGCATTCTATGAACCATAGTAACATATACAATTTGGGTCCTCATCTACCATGTGCCATTTATTTTGAAAACTGCCTTTAGGGAGATTTAGTAATGCAGATCTCATGCCTTATTTTCAAACCCCACCCATTTACATCCCCATCTTTGCCCATAAAATTACAGTAAGGGTAGGTTCAGAGTTTCATCCAGAAAATTGGGACGATTTTTTTTCACACTTGTCATCCATGTGCAGTCCATATACAATTCGTTTTTTTTACAGTAGCAATTTTTAATTATTTACAAAACTATTTACATTTTCCTGTGATACAGAATTGCAATGTATCCATAAAAATCAGATGCAATACTGTGGCTCCATATGGCATCTGATTTTTTTTCTCACACCCATAGACTTAAATGGTCTCACTCGAGGAAAATCGTGCATGTATTTTTTTCCACACACAGATTTGTTCTGTGAAAAAACACCTTCATCTGCATTCTTCCGTTGAATAACATTCGTCCGGGTGCTGTCCGTTTTTTTTTTTAACGGATAGCACTCGGACTGAAAAAACGGTTATGTGCACAGGCCCTTACAGTAACAAAAAAAAAAAACCTTTTCTTTTTCTGAAAATATAGATGTCACCTACAGACTTATGTAACAGGACACATAGCACACAGTGATGGAGATTTTAACCATAAATAATACAAATAAAAATCCCATATCCATGACTAAATGTGCTGTCCATTTATGGGTAAATTTTATTTCTTGCTTAAAAGTATGTTATTAGGGCTAAAAATCATTTCGGAAATTGAGTTTCATTAAAACTGCACCAGTTGCCCTCTATTGCTGGTGGCAGAATGAGCTAATTGAGAATTTGTTGGTCAGGCTGCTTTGATGGTCTAACAGGGAGTTTCTAACTCTTTGGGTATGTGCACACGATGCAGAAATGCTCAGGATTTTTTCCTGAGCGTTTCTGCATCTCCCTGGCAGGAAAAAACGCATGCGGATTGTACATGCGGATTGTACATGCGGATTGTACATGCGGATTGTACATGCATTTTCCTGCCAGGGACATGCGGATGTGAAGCGGTCTTCACTTTCATTTCCGCATGCGGGTTGACAAGCGCTTCCCAAGCGATTTTAGCATCACTTGGAAAGTGCTTGTCAACTTCACACTATATAAATCCATGCAAACAGCATGGATTTATATAGTGTGTGAATGTCAAAAAATAAAAAAATAAATATATACTACCCTCCGATGGCCCCCGGTGTCCTGCTTCCCTCCGTCCCGGCTGCCGGCAGTGTAAGACTGAAGGACCTGCCGACGTCAGCGTCACGTGACCCGTCACATGACTCGGACGTCAGCGTAGGTCCTTCATTCAACCGCGAAGTGCCCGGGAAGCCAGGAGGACGCAGCGCGGGCCGTCAGAAGGTGAGAATATATATATTTTTTATTTTATTCTTTTTTTTTAATGGTACCTGGGTCTGGATGAGAGTCCTCTCATCCACACCCGGGTACCATCCGCACATTAGACCGCATGGAATGCGCATCTACATATACAGTGATGCGGATTCCATGCATTCTAATGCAAGTCAATGGCGGCGAAAAAGCAGCGTTTCCGCAAAATTAATGGACATGCTGTGGATTTTTGATCGCAGCGTTTACGCAGCTGCAGAAACGCCGCGGAAACGCATTAAAAACGCATCGTGTGCACACAGCCTTTAACTGTTTTATCTGTCTTTTTCTGAGGTCTGTTTGTGAAGGGTTGCAAAGAGTCTGTAAAAGCCAAATGGTGGAAAAATTTAAAGGAAATCAAAAAAAAAATCCCCAAATGTTCTTTTCCACAGCCTACCCCTTTTAGGCTTTCGCTTTGTCTTATGTCCTTTCTTTCTCTGCATTTATTTGTGATTTATAAACTTATTCGCTCACTTTATATAGTCTCTTTATTTGTGATAAGTAGGACTTACAGGGAGAAGTAATAGCCTAGATACGGGGAGGAGGGCGGAGGGGGTGGTTGCCCCAAGCCCTTGACTTGGAGGGGCCCAACAGTAACCTAATTCTTTCGGCCGGCGCAGCACACTGATACAGTTAAACTCTGTAGCAGAGCAGGGAGGCCATGCACAGCCGCACCCCATTCGGTAGGCCGCAAGTCGCTCTAGGCCTTCGGGTTGTAGAAGGCTGATCCCAGGCGGAGTGACGTGATGACATCGTTGTGACACAACATGCATGGGATGTCAGTCCCGGCACGATGACGTCACTGCGTCAGTCTGCCCGGGACCTGGAGCTGGACTCATCGGGGTTATGTGAGTATATGATGTTTATTTTTTTATCTCAATATTATTTGATGGCCATTATGTGTGGGGGCTACTAAGAAGGCCTTTATAAATAGTGGAGGCTACTAAGGGGGCCCTCATAAATAGTGGGGGCTACTAAGAGGACTCCTCACACATTGTAGGGGCTATTAAGGGGCCCCTCATACATAGTGAGGACTACTAACATTCCCTTTATACATAGTGGAGGCTACTAAGCTGGCCATCATACAGCGTGGGGGCTCCTAAGGAGGTCATCATAGAATGTGGGGGCTACTAAGGGAGCCATGATACAGCTTGGGGGCTACTAAAGGGCCTTCATACAGAGTAGGGGCTACTGAGGGGGCATCATACAGTTGGTGGACATTATTCTGCGTAAAGGGGAGAAAAAAACATTCTCCATCTTCTCCATTCTGAGTGCAGTCCGAATTTTTCCACGCACTCATAGACTTGAATGGCCGTGTGCGATCCAATTTATGGAGGCGAATGGTGCAGCAATTTTTTTTTTCCTCAGACTACCCGGGTGGTCCAAGGAAAATATTGGATATGTTCACTGCCTCATTGAATAACAATGATCTGAGTGCAATCTGACGTTTTGTTGGATTGCACTCAGAAAATATGGTCGCCTGCACGAGCTCTTAGGGTGCGACACCATAGTTGTAAACATGGTTACCTGGTTAATGGCCCACTCAGACATTTTGCAGCCCTGAGCCAAACCACTAACTACCATATTTTTCGGACTATAAGACGTACTTTTTTCCTCCAAAATTTTGGAGGAAAGTGGGGGGTGCGTCTTATAGTCCGAATACTATATACCTCCCTGTGCGTGGTGGTGGGTGTGGGGGAGCGGCAGCGGGGGATCAGCGTGGCACAGGAGGCAGCAGCCGCCTGCGACAGCCTACGCTGTGCCCGCTACTAAAGAAAATGAATATTCCCTGCTCCCCACGCCCATGGGCATTTCTCTTAATAGCCAGCACACTGGAGCCACAGTGCGGCTCCTGCTGCCGCTCTGCAGTCTGTGTGCCCGCTATTAAAGCTCATGAAGATTCCCTACAACCCACTCCCATAGGTTGTAGTGAATATCCATAGTCTTTAATAGCAGGCACACTGACCGCAGAACGGCAGCAGGAGACGCGCTGCGGTACAGTGTGCTGGCTATTGAACAAACTGAATGGTCACTGCTCCCCACACACAGAGTCCCGGCGTGGGGAGCAGTGACTATTCCAGCACAGCATCTCACACTGTGTGAGGGCACATGGCAGGGACGCCATACGCGACTCACACAGTGAGAGTGTCGGCAGCAGAGCGGGACAGCGCTGGAGGAGAGAGGAGGTGAGTATGATTGTTTATTTTTTTTGTAGGCAGCGTAATGGGGACTCAGAGGGTGCCATGTATACCAGGATGGGGGCTCAGAGGGTGCCATGCATACCAGGATGGGGGCTCACGGGGTGCCATGCATACCAGGATGGGGTCTCAAGGGGTGCTATGCATACCAGGAAAGGGGTTCAGAGGGTGCCATACATACCAGGATGGGGGCTCAAGGGGGCTCAAGGGGTGCCATGCATACCAGGATGGGGGCTCAAGGGGTGCCATGCATACCAGGAAAGGGGCTCAGAGGGTGCCATGCATACCAGGATGGGGGCTCAAGGGGTGCCATGCATACCAGGATGGGGGCTCAAAGGGTGCCATGCATACCAGGATGGGGGCTCAAGGGGTGCCATGCATATCAAGATGGGGGCTCAAGGGGTGCCATGCATACCAGGATGGGGGCTCAGAGGGTGCCATGCATATCTGGATGGGGGATCAAGGGGTGCCATGCATACCAGGATGGGGGATCAAGGGGTGCCATGCATACCAGGATGGGCGATCAAGGGGTGCCATGAATACCAGGATGGGGGATCAAGGGGTGCCATGAATACCAGGATGGGGGATCAAGGGGTGCCATGAATACCAGGATGGGGGATCAAGGGGTGCCATGAATACCAGGATGGGGATCAAGGGGTGCCATGAATACCAGGATGGGGGATCAAGGGGTGCCATGAATACCAGGATGGGGGATCAAGGGGTGCCATGAATACCAGGATGGGGGATAAAGGGGTGCCATGAATACCAGGATGGGGGATCAAGGGTTGTCATGAATACCAGGATGGGGGATCAAGGGTTGTCATGAATACCAGGATGGGGATCAAGGGGTGCCATGATTACCAGGATGGGGATCAAGGGGTGCCATGAATACCAGGATGGGGGATCAAGGGGTGCCATAAATACCAGGATGGGGGATAAAGGGGTGCCATGAATACCAGGATGGGGGATAAAGGAGTGCCATGAATACCAGGATGGGGATCAAGGGGTGCCATGAATACCAGGATGGGGGATCAAGGGGTGCCATGAATGCCAGGATGGGGGATCAAGGGGTGCCATGAATACCAGGATGGGGGATAAAGGGGTGCCAAGAATACCAGGATGGGGGATCAAGAGTTGTCATGAATACCAGGATGGGGGATCAAGGGTTGTCATGAATACCAGGATGGGGATCAAGGGGTGCCATGATTACCAGGATGGGGATCAAGGGGTGCCATGAATACCAGGATGGGGATCAAGGGGTGACATGCCTACCAGGATGGGGGATCAAGGTGTGCCATGAATACCAGGATGGGGGATAAAGGGGTGCCATGCATACCAGGATGGAGGATCAAGGGGTGCCATGGATACCAGGATGGGGGATCAAGGGGTGCCATGAATACCAGGATGGGAGGTAAAGGGGTACCATGAATACCAGGATGGGGGATAAAGGGGTGCCATGAATACCAAGATGGGGATCAAGGGGTGCCATGAATACTAGAATGGGGATCAGGGGGTGCTATGCATACCAGGATGGGGGATCAAGGGGTGCCATAAATACCAGAATGAGGGATCAAGGAGTGCCATGCATATATGGCGCCCCTGCAGGTTCAGTCACCACAGAGGTACTGCATCTCACCCAGAGGTGTGGTATCCCACTCTCGGGTAAGGATAGAGTGCTGCCCGGGACCCTAACACCTGCATCCAACACACAACTCCAGGCCAGCAGGGGGGGGCAAGATGCCTCTGGTTCCTGCTGAGCCCCTTCCCTGGCTGGAGTGGGGGGGGGAACCAAGTGAGGGGGAACCATGTAGTGGGTGTGGGTGGAAGATGTAGATCAGGGGAGCACATGAAAGGAAGCTGTATAAAAAGGGGAGCCATCTTAGAAGGACAGGTCAGTCAGAGGAGGAAAGTGAGGGGAGCAGAGGCTCTGTAGGAGCTCTGCTCCGGAGGCGGGTCTAGTGAGAGGCCCAGGACTTAGAGAGGAGAGGGAGCAGGAGAAGGGAACAGAAGGGATCCCAGGGGTACGGGAAGTTCTGGAGGCCACCCATACGCCCGAATCTGCCAGGCGGTGGAGGGATCGAGCCGCTGAGGGGACCGGCCCCTAAACTAGTGGAGAATTACAAGGCTCAGCTAGGAACCGGAGGCTGCTGTACTTGCAAGGTGCAGTGGCCACATCCGCAACTATATCGCCGAAAAGGTGGCCACATAGGGTCCAGGGGACTGCAGGTCACCCGACAAGACCCGAGGCTACCGGATTGGGACGCTGGTTGCGAGGCTCAGGGCAGGAGGGCGAGAGCCAGTGCAGGAAGACGACTGAGGAAGGCACATAGAAAGGGGTCCTGTCAGGCACTCTTGAATTACCTGAGGGATTGCTGGACCCCTGCCTGGTGAACGCAGCACGACGTGGGAGGTTGTGGTCTGGACCCTGTAACCTGAGGAACTTATCAACTGTGAGTAAACTCGGAAGACTGCACCCCACTGTCTCTGTGATTATTGCTGTGCCATCAACCCCGGCACTACAACGCCCAGCATAACCTATAACATCTACACTGCCCTTAAGCTAAGCTCTACCTGTGGAGAGCCATACCATCCCTGCTGCATTCACATCAGCTCCAGAGGACCTGCTCCGCAGCAGCGGCTCCCTTAGCCGCATACCACAGGTGGCGTCACGAACTTTATACAATCACTATAAATCCCCAATCAATATCTTCTTTTGAATGACCGCCCTGGGTCACGGACCGGGTCACCGCCACTGTGACATCCCCCAGCATCGCCCGGCACCGGGTACCCCACAGCCCAGGGGGCGCGTCACATAGCAGGATGGGAGACCAAGGGGTGCCATGCATACCAGAATGGGGGATCAAGGGGTGTCATACATACCAGGATGGGGATGGGGGCCACGTATACCAGGATGGAGGGGCCATATATACCAGGATGGAGGATATTAACAGAATTGGGGGACATTACCCCAAAACCAGTGTCAGCAGCAGACCCCCGCCCCCATAACAGGGCATCATGACCACATTTTTTGCTTCATTTTTTTTTCCCTATTTTCTTTCTCTAAAACCTTGGTGTGTCTTTTGGTCCGGTGCGTCTTATAGTCTGAAAAATACGGTAACTATGCCTCTGGGGAGTGGTATAATTGAAAGTATCCCTTCTATTTTAGGTCAATTACTAATTTTGGTAAAACTATCAAGGTCACAATATGAAGGTTAAACTCGGCCTTCTACTCCAGTGGTCCCCAACCTTTTTTGCACCAGGGACCGGCTTGAAGCAAGATCATTTTTCCATGGCCCAGCAAGGAGGGGGTGGGGTGGGCGGGGCTTTGGTCATATGGGGGCGGGGTAATGGAGGGATTTGGAGTTTAGTGCATACTTATCATATAGTGTAGACCAGGTCCCCACCAGGAGCTATGCCAGGAGCCCCACATAATGTGCTGTGCCAGGAGCCGCATCACTGAGGCCCCATCACGCCCTGCAGCAGGACAGGGCAGCTGTCCTGACAGCTGCTGTTCAGCTGCATTTACTTCATCCCAGGGGCGGACACAGACTGTAGTGGGCCCCTGTGCAAGAAATTTTTGGGGGCCCCCCCGCCCTTCATAAGGCAACAAAGTTATGTAAACATAACCCCCCCATGTGCATCTCTCACCCCCCCATGTGCAGCTCACCCCCGTGCATCTCTCATCCCCCTCCGTGCATCTCTCATCCCCCTCCGTGCATCTCTCATCCCCCTCCGTGCATCTCTCATCCACCCCCCGTGCATCTCTCATCCCCTCCGTGCATCTCTCATCCCCTCCGTGCATCTCTCATCCCCCCCGTGCATCTCTTACCCCCTCCGTGCATCTCTCATCCCCTCCGTGCATCTCTCATCCCCCCCGTGCATCTCTCACCCCCCCGTGCATCTCTCACCCCCCCGTGCATCTCTCACCCCCCCGTGCATCTCTCATCCACCCCCCGTGCATCTCTCATCCACCCCCCGTGCATCTCTCATCCCCCCCGTGCATCTCTCACCCCCCCGTGCATCTCTCATCCACCCCCCGTGCATCTCTCATCCCCCCCGTGCATCTCTCACCCCCCCGTGCATCTCTCATCCACCCCCCGTGCATCTCTCATCCCCCCCGTGCATCTCTCATCCCCCCGTGCATCTCTCACCCCCCCGTGCATCTCTCACCCCCCCGTGCATCTCTCACCCCCCCGTGCATCTCTCATCTCTCCCCTCCCTCCATGTGCATCTCTCATCTCTCCCCTCCCTCCCATGTGCATCTCTCATCTCTCCCCTCCCCCCCATGTGGATCTCTCATCTCTCCCCTCCCCCATGTGCATCTCTCATCTCTCCCCTCCCCCCCATGTGGATCTCTCATCTCTCCCCTCCCCCATGTGCATCTCTCATCTCTCCCCTCCCCCCCATGTGGATCTCTCATCTCTCCCCTCCCCCATGTGCATATCTCATCTCTCCCCTCCCCCCATGTGCATCTCCCATTCCCCCCACTCCTAGTTAATTGTATTTAAAAAAAAATAAAACTTGTTATACTTACCCCCATGCGATCCCTGCAGAATCCTGGCGCTCGTCCAAATCGCTGACACCAGGTTCTCCTGACTTCCGGCCATGTGATGGCGCCGTCACATGACCGGAAGTCAGGGGAGTCATGAAGGTGCTGCCGCAGCAGCGCAGCGCTAAGATGTCCCGGACCCGGCGCTTAGCATGCGGCCGGGGGCCCCATGAGGAGAGAGACGCACAAGAGGGGGGCTCCGAGGGGGCTCCTACCGGCCGGGCCCCATACTGGAGTCAGGGCAGTCATGCCCTGATGGCGGCCCTGCTGGAGGCTGGAGGGGCCCCCTCTCCCCGCGGACAGGCTGAAAAACCCCAACGGCCCGGTCCTGGTCCGCGGACCGGCGGTTGGGGACCTCTGATCTACTCTTTTTGCTGAAACTCTTCTCAAGTTTCTAACTTGTTAAATTTAATATTTTTAGACAGAGGCTTGACATGAAGCTCCTGTAACAGGGCCCCAACCTACCAGGTGCTATTCATAATACTGTTTTTTTTATGTGGCAAAGGGCCACAGTGGCCTTCTGAGTAGCCCAGGTATGACTACTACCTTCACATTCCCTATAGCTACATTTCCCTATAGCTACATCTCTGATTATAAAGACAATGGTTGCCTTATTTTTCTTATCTTTACTGTAAGAGCAGTGAGACTATGGACCTCTCTGCCACATGATGCTGTAATGGTTGAATCACTAAGAAAGGAGAAGGAGGGCCGGGATGCCTTTCTTAAAAAATATAATATTATAGATTATTGAAATAGATTCTGTGATGGGACATTGATCCAGAAAACCCTATGTGCCATATGTGGAGGAAGGAATTTTTCATCTAATATGGGGCAATTAGAATCTTCCTCGTGGAGTTTTTGCCTTCCTTTGAGTCAACATGCTAAAATATAGACTTATGTCTTCTTTCATCCTTAAAAACTGTGAAACTTATTTCAGTGTTATTTTTACATTAACAACTATGCAGAAGATATTTTTCTTATTTTGCGCATGTTATATCTATTTTATTATAACCGTTGAAACAATTTTTTTACTTTCTACGGGGATTGCGTGGGAGTTCAAAATAACTACATTCTGATATCAAATATCCCTATTTATTGCATGTCGAATGATAAAAATAAATAATAAAACATAATACAGCAAAGTATACCAATACTCGATCAACAATAAAAAAAATGTCATTGCCATACGAAGTATGCTAAGGAAGCTAAGCACTTAATATACTTCATTTTATTACATGCATTTTGTAAAATTATTCAGCACTATAGAATAAATTACAGAAAAGCATTATTAATGCATTACAATGGCACATAACTCATGTTATATTCTAAAGAAAATTATACATAGGCAGCCTAAGGCAAATTTGGTACATTCTCTCCCAAAGGGCTCAGAAAACAATTATTTTGTACAATTTGGCTTATGTTAATTAAGACAATTAAACCCGTGAAATTGCTTACTAATGTCATACCTTCAAGATGTTTGAAAATGAGGACTCTCCATGTGTGTGTAGCTGGCAGGCTGAGCAAATACATTGATTCAATTTGATCCAAACCAATTCAATCTGCATAGTCTGTTTTCCATTTAATTGATGTGACTATTCTGTCAGTCTGCAGTCTCTTCTCTGTTACACTTTTGGTAGTTGGCCAGATTGTTGTTCTTGTTTATGCTCTCGCTTTTGGCAGGAATAAGAAAATTATAACAGCAGTACCCTTTCAAGGACTACGATTAGCATATAACTCTGATACAACTACATTTGTAATTTATTGGATTGGGAATATGGAAAAGCAGAAAAAACGACGATCAACAGTCCCAAGTAGTGAAAAATACAAATTATTTTTATTGATGGAAAAAAACAGGGTTAACTTGGAAGTCCCTAATTGTTTTTATTTTCACTGGGATAACAGGAGAAATTGCACAATACAGTTTGTGAGCAATTTCTGTTAACCACTTCGCACCAGAGCCTGTTTTTGCCTTCGTGCCGGGGCCGATTTTTTCAATTCTGACCACTGTCACTTTATGAAGTAATTACTCTGGAACGCTTCAACAGATCCCACTGATTCTGAGACTGTTTTTTCGTGACATATTGTACTTCATGATAGTGGTAAAAATTTCTTCGATATCACTTGCGTTTATTTGTGAAAAAATCTGAAATTTGGCGAAAATTTTGAAAATTTTGCAATTTTCAAACTTTGAATTTTCATGCCCTTAAATCAGAGAGATATGTAACACAAAATAGTTCATAAATAACATTTCCCACATGTCTACTTTACATCAGCACAATTTTTGAACCAAATTTTTTTTTTGTTAGGGAGCTATAAGGGTTAAAAGTTGACCAGTGATTTCTCATTTTTCCAACAAAATTTACAAAAACATTTTTTTTAGGGACCACATCATATTTGAAGTCACTTTGAGGGGTCTTTATGACAGAAAATACCCAAAAGTGACAACATTCTAAAAACTGCACCCCTCAAGGTGCTCAAAACCACATTTAAGAACTTTATTAACCCTTCAGGTGCTTCACTGGAATTTTTGGAATGTGGAAGGAAAAAATTAACATTTAACTTTTTTCACAAAAATGTTACTTTAGACCCAATTTTTTTTATTTTCACAGGGGTAACAGGAAAAAATGGACCACAAATTTTTTTGTGCAATTTCTCTTGAGCGCGCTGATACCCCATATGTGAGGGAAAACCACTGTTTGGGCGCACTGCAGGGTTCGGAAGGGAAGGAGCGCCATTAGACTTTTTGAGTGTAAAATTTGTTTGAATAATTAGCAGACGCCATGTTGCGTTTGGAGAGCCCCTGATGTGCCTAAACAGTGGAAACCCCCCACAAGTGACCCCATTTTGGAAACTAGACCCCTTAGGGAATTTATCTAGATGTGTGGTGAGCACCTTGAACCCCAAGGTGCTTCACAGAAGTTTATAATATTGAGCTGTAAAAATAAAATTTTCACATTTTTCCCACAAAAACATTTTTCATCCCTTAATTTTGCATTATCATAAGGGTAATAGGATAAATTGCACCATGAAATTTGTTGTGCAATTTCTCCTGAACACTCTGATACCCCATATGTGGAGGCAAACCACTGTTTGGGTGCACGGCAGGGTTTGAAAGGGAAGGAGCGCCATTTGACTTTTTGAATGTAAAATTTGTTTGAATAATTAGCGGACGCCATGTTGCATTTGGGGAGCCCCTGATGTGCCTAAACAGTGGAAACCCCCCACAAGTGACACCATTTTGGAAACTAGACCCCTTAGGGAACTTATCTAGATGTGTGGTGAGCACCTTGCACCCCCAGCTGCTTCACAGAAGTTTACAATATTGAGCCATAAAAATAAAATTTTCACATTTTTCCCACAAAAAATGTTTTTCATTCCCTAATTTTGCATTATCATAAGGGTAACAGGAGAAATTGCACCATGAAATTTGTTGTGCAATTTCTCCTGAGTACGCCGATACCCCATATGTGGGGGAAAACCACTGCTTTGGTGTACGGCAGGGTTCGGAAGAGAAAGGAGTGCTATGTTGGCTGGGATAGGTTGCAGACACCATGTCACATTTGAAGAGTCGCTGACATGCCGAAACAGCAGAAACCCCCACAAGTGACCCCATTTTGTAAACTACACCTCTCAAGGAATTCATCTAGGGAAGTAGTGAGTATTTTTTAATTTTTTAATTTATACCATTGGGCAGTGAAAAAAGCATAATTATATTTTTACCACAAAAAAATGTTTTACCCTCAGATTTTACATTTTCACACAGGGCAATGGGTAAAAATGGTGCCGAAATGTGTCACACAATTTCTTCTAAAAGTGGCAATACCCCATATGTGGCTGTATCGTACCGCTCAGCCATACGGCGAGATCTGGGGGGGACGGAGCGCTATTTGACAACTGGAGAACAAATTATTATAGAATAGGCATTTGGATTTGGGAGCACAAAATTTTCTGAATTTCTTTTGGGGGGCAAGGACCATTTCACTTTTCCAGAGCCTTTCTGCTACCAGTAACTTGTAAGTCCCTTATATTTTTAACAGATGACGGACCTGAGTGGGGGCTTTTTTTGAGGACTGAGTTGAAGCTTTTATTGGGAACATTTTACGTAACATTTATCCAGCGCTCTAGGCTGAGCACTTACATCGGGGTTTCCATCTAAATTTCCAAGTGATGTAATTCAGATGAAACCCCTGCGGGATCCATTCACTGTATTGAGGCAGCAGAGTTAATCTGGACTCCGTCTGGCCTCTGTTTAGCGGTGTCCTTTTTTTCTGAAGTGCACAAAACTGTTGCCAACCGCACTTTTATGCACGCCTAAAAAAAATGACACCGTGGGATCACAGGCCAGACGGCATCCACAGTGGCCTATATCTGCCTCATTACAGGGAATCTTCCGTCATGGGTTCCGTCTGAATCACGTATTTCAGAGATTTACACGGAAACTCTGATGTAAGTGCTCAGCGCAGAGCGCAGGATAAATGTGGGCAGAGCCTTACTGCGATCTTTGGGAGACATAATAAACAAATCAGTAGCAGGTGAAGAATTGGTTTTATTTATTTTTTACGCTGTTCCCCGTGCGGTATAAGTGATGAGATTACTTTATTCTTCGGGTCGGTGCGATTACAGAGATACCAGACTTATATAGGGTTTTTATGACTGACAGCTGTCACACACTAAGAGACGCTTTTTTTTTTGCAAAATCTAGTTTTTGCATCGCCATATTTTGAGAGCTATAATTTTTCCATATTTCAGCCGACAGAGTCATGTGATGGCTTGTTTTTTGCGGGACGAGTTGACATTTTTATTGGTACCATCTTTGGGTATGTGATATTTTTTGATCGCTTTCTATTCCGTTTTTTGGGAGGTAAAATTAACAAAAACCAACAATTCAGGAATTGTTTTTTGAGGTTTTTTTTATGCCGTTCTGCGTGTGGTAAAGGTGATCAGGCAGCGTCATTCTTCGGGTCAGTGCGTTTACAGCGATACTACACTTACTGTAGATTTTTTTTATGTTTTGGCGCTTTTACACAATAAAACAATTTTATAGAAAAAATATTTTTTTTGCATTGCTTTATTCTGAGTGCTATAACTTTTTTATTTTTCGGCTGATGGAGCTGTATGGCAGCTTTTTTTTGCGGAACAAGATGACGTTTTCAGCAGTACCATTTTTATTTCCATTTTGCTTTTTGATCGCATTTTTTTCCACTTTTTGTTTGGCGATATGATGAAAAAGCATATTTTTTTGCTCAGTTTTTTATTTATTTTTATTACGGTGTGCACAGAAGGAGTTAATTAGTGTGACAGTTTTATAGATCGGGTTGTTTCGGATGCGGCGATACCAAATATGTGTACTTTTTTTGGTTTTGCATAAATATACGGATTTATTGGTTTAATATTTTATTTATTTATTTTTATTTATTTTGTGATTTTTTTTTTTAACAGTTTAAAAACATTTTTTTTTACTTTTTTTTACATTTTACTTAGTCCCTGTATGGGACATTCATTTTTATTTTTCTGATCTCTGATCTCATGTAATGTAATAGACATGTATTACATTACATGAGATCTTTGCTGACTGTTTCACAGTCAGAGTCTCCTGCCAGGCTGCACCTGCAGGCTGAGCCAGGCAGGACACCATATATGGCAGATCTGGAGGCGGTCATGTGACCTCCAGCTGCCATAGCAACGCCAGGTCCTGGAAGGTATAAGAGGGCCGTCGGAGAGGTAAGTGGACGACCCCCTCTCCTCCTGCTGTCTTCTATATGCTGTGATCACTATAGATCGCAGCATATAGAAGACAGCAAAGGGTTAACATCACTGGGACCTGATCCAATCAGGTCCCGATGATGTTCCCTGTCAGAGCTAATGCTCTGCACCGGAATCGCAGCACTTGCAAGACCCTGGGGGTCCTGAGCGCTGCGAGACCACCCACCGTTTTTAAACGTCGGCGCTGCACAGAGCCCAGCAAGCGCCGACGTTTATCTACAGTGGGCCATCGCAAAGCGATTAAAACAATTTGTATTTTTCATTACTTAGGGCTATTGAGTGGTGTTTTTTCTGCTTTTCCATGTATTCTCTTAAGACGATTTGTCCCCAATCATCATAAGCATGCCTACTATGTTACAATAATTGTCTAGTGTATACTTTACATAACTTATGCCAGACATGCTATTTCTTTCCATGAGTAATTTCTGGTTTGGGAATATGTACAGTATATGTGTAAACATACCATATCTTCAATAATTACAAAAATGATGATAACTAATGATGCGAGAACGTGTTTGGATAAGGTGTTATCCGAGCACGCTCGTTAGACAGCCGCAACACATGCAGGCATTGCCTAACAAACAGGCAATCCCTGCATGTCATGTGGCTGACTAACAGCCATGCAGCTGTGGTGACTTGAACATAGTATTCGAGCACGCCGAAGCTACTCGGTTAGCACCCGGGTGTGCTTAGATAACACCCTATCCGAGTACGTTCGCACATCACTAATGATAACGCATGCACTTTTATAAAGTATGTTAAAAGGAATATCCTCTACTTTGATATTTTTGGCCTATCAATTAGATAGGTCATCAAATTCAAATCAATACCTGGTAACTACATTGATCAGCTAAGAGGTGTAGCTAAAGGGTTCAGCTCAGGGGAAGGGAGAAAAATATCTGAGTGGGCTCCTAACCAGTAATTTTGATTACAACTATGGTGGCGTAGCCTAATCTTGGATATCGGGGAACCTCAGCAGATGACCACCCTGTTACTGGTAAAAAATCTCTACAAAGATCAAGATCTATATTGCCACCATATGGTGACCATATAGTGGTAGATACCAGTCCTGCACAACATGTAAGAGACTACAGTACAGTTATAGATAGTGACTTAGGGTCTGATGTTCCTTCTTATGGAGTCGTTCACTTTTCCCATCTTTTCCATCTGGCCCAGACCGACATGACAACTTCTTCCAGCCACGACTTGTCTGCACAGATTACAACAAAGACACATTAGATTTCCCACATTTAGAGATTCACTGAATGAGGACCTAAAGACTCCACAATATTAGAGTCCAATAATTAATACAAAGAATTCACTGACTAAAGTGGACTCACTAAGCTAAAATATAACCTTTATTTATCTATTAAAACATATTTAATTCCACCATGCTGTTGTATAGTCTTATCTGTTCTAACCAATTACTTAGTCAGACTCAGACACTTATTAAAATATTCTGCTTGACTTCACCATGCTTAATGGGGATTTTCCTTATGTTAAATAGTGGTACTTAGGTGATTCAGTATTGTTGTTCACTCTGTTGTACCCTACTAAATAACAATTAATTGCACTTTACCCTTATTCCTTCCCACATTTCCAGCACCATCCCTATCTATTCCCAACCTGCACAAACTCCAAATACTGCACACAGATACCCCAATACTGAGTCGCTGCTGCCATGTCCCTATTATTGCACCTGCTGTATGTTATAATAACGGCTCTTCTTACTGCCTCACATAATAATGCCCACCACTGTGCCCCTTATATAGTAATAATGCCTCCTCTGTGCCCTCTAGAAGGTAAAATTTCCCCCTAGAAAATATTAATGCTCTGTGCAAGTGCCCTAGAAAATAGTGTCCACGTTTAGCCACCAGAAAGTAATAATGCCACCTGTGTACATTTGATGTTATAGGGGGAACTCTGAGTGCCCCTATAACAAAAATGCTTCTTACGTGCCCATTTAACATCTAATAATGTCCTCTGCGTCCCCCAATGTACAGATCCTCTATATATACTGTATTTTGATGGTTCCTATGCACAGTATAATGCACTCACATCTCCTCTATACACAATATGATGTTCCCACAACTTCCCTCTACACAGTAAAATGGGCCCACAGCTCCCCTATACACAGTATGGTAGGCTCACAGCTCCGCTTTACACAGTATGGTGGACCCACAGTTCCATTATACACAGTATGATGGGCCAACAGCTCCCCTACACATAGTATGATGTCCCCACTGCTCCCCAAAACACAGTATAATGAATCCCTTAGTAGCCCTCAGACTATATAATGGCCCCCATATTAGCCCCCAAACTGTATAATGGCCTCCATATTAGCCCCCAAACTGTATAATGGCCTTCATACTAGCTCCAACACTGTATAATGTCCCCCGCATTAGTCCCCAAGCTGTATAATGCCAACACATTAGCTCCCACACTGTATAATGGCCCTTGCTTTAGTCCTTAAGCTATTTAATGGCCCCAACATTAGTTCCTAAGCTGTATAATGGCCACTGCATTAGTTCTCAAGCTGTATGACGGCTCCCACATTAGTTCCCAAGCTGTATAATTGCCCCCATATTAGTCTCCAAGATGTAACAAGGCCCCCACATTAGTCCCTAAGCTGTATAATGACTATCACATAAGTCCCCAAGCTGTATATTGGCCCCTGCATTAGTCCATAAGCTGTATGATGGCCCCCACATTAGTACCTAAGCTGTATAATTGCCCCCACATTAGTCCCTAAGCAGTATAATGGCCCCTGCATTAGTCCATAAGCTGTATGATGGCCCTCACATTAGTCACCAAGCTGTATAATGGCCCCTGCATTAGTCGCTAAAATTTATGAGGGCCCCCACACTGTTTCAGGGTCCCCCACACTATGTATAAGGGTTTCGCATTGTTTATAATGCCCCCACATCACACCACAAGTTAAAATTTAAAAAAAAAATAATCATATAATAATCTCACCTGAAGAGCCCAGAGGCAAGGCAATATGCTGTCATAGCGCTGACACCTGCACAGAACGTCAGAGTCCTGGCGCAATGAAGTCCCCTGCGATCTACAGAACGGACAGCGGTAGTGTGGGGAGACTGTCTCCCTGCTTTACCACAGGGCTTAACTGGATCAGTGAGCCATATATGCTAATCAGTTAAGGGTAGCATAGCTCCGAGTAACCTCCTCTGAGCGCAGGGCCCGGGACAATTGCCCCCTCTGGCACTCCGCTCCCCAACCCCCGGTACCCATGCTACTGGATCAGCTGTTATCAGCTTCTGCCAGCAGCCGAATGTAAGCTGTGTATGGAGTGGAACAGCACAGCTCTGAATACTATTTAGTGGCTGTTGAAGAGAACTGCAGCTAGATTCCTATTCAATAGGGGTGATGGGTGTAAGATCCCAACCAATCTTATTTGATGATTAGTCCTAAGAATAGATCGTCAATATTAAAGTTTTGAACAGACCCTTTAATATTTACTTTATAGAACTTGAGATGCTTGCAGTATACCCAAAGGGATTTTCCAGCAAATAGTTTAAGCTGCAGAGTGGCTCAGTGGTTAGCACTGTTGCTTTGCATCACTGGGTTCCTGGGATCAAATGCCACCAACGACAATATGTGCAAGGAGTTTGTATGTTCTCCTGTGTTAGTGTGGGTTTCCTCCGGGTTCTTCCGTTTCCTCACACACTCCAAAGACAGACTGATAGTGAATTTAGATTGTGAGTCTCATTGAGGACAGCGATGATGATGTCTGTAAAGCATAATAATGCTTTACATTAGTGCCGCGCTATATAAGCAAAGCATAATAAATAAAAAATATAAGAAATGTTGTTTTTCCATACGTTTGTTTAAAAACAATGAAAAAACAAGGGGAAAGGGAAAGGGAAAACGTATGTCAGCTCACCATGTAATAGCCAGACTCATCCAGTCCCAACGAAGTCTTGCAGCAGAGATGCCCAGGTCACGGGCTACCAAAGTTCAAGTAATGAGAAAGCAAGCAAAGATGTCTCCAGCAGGACCAGGGTTGTATATATCTTGTTAAAACTTCACTTTTAATTTCAAATTGTAAAAGCCAAGGATGAGTTACAGAATGAGCAATATAGCGGCTCTTAGGTACAGCACATTCCAACGCGTTTCGGCTAAACCTTATTCATGGAATAATGTGAGAACTAAGCCTACTAGCTGAAGTTAAATAAAAAACACTTCTTGGTGATTGCTTCAGGTGTTGGACCACAGCCCAGAGGAGAATTAACCCATTATTGGCAGCTAAAATTAACTACAGCAAAAAAGAACAAAAACTACATAAAATTGGACATGAGATAGAATGGAATACAAAATTAGTGGAAATACAAAATGAGTGAGAGATACATGCAGAAACAAAAACAAAAAGATCTTTTATGCCGTGGAGCAGTAAAACACATAATAATGATCATAATAATCACTAAGCATCCTTTATGTCTGGTGAGCATGACTGTTTAAACACCATTAGAGTATAAATATAGTTAGTATATGTAGTTCCATTAAAAAGAAAAAAAATAAAAATATCTTTGAAAAAAAAAAAATATATATCTTTGAGAAAAAAAAAATGTTTTTCTTTTTTTCTTTCCCTTTTATGGAAAAAGGATGCAAAAGTCATAAATATAAGCATTGAACAATAAAGCAGTTAAACAGTTAGACAGTGCATTCTATTATGACCACAAAGGAAATATATTATCAAAGTACTGTCGAACATGAATACGTGAGACTAAGTGTATTGTAAAATGAGATCCTGTCTCACATTCAAACCTTGCGGAAATCTAGTACACAAGAGAAAAATCCAGAATGATTCTCGGTTCAGGATTTTTCTCCTGTGGTCACCACCTCTCTCCGGCTTAAAAACTTTTTCTATTGCTTTAAATCTGAAGTTATTTAGATCTCCATGGTGAACATTTGCAAAGTGTTTTGAAACTGCTGATTTGTTTAGGCTGTTAGGATTACATGCATCCGACATATGACGACGGATGCGTATTTTTAAAGGTCCTGTGGTACAGCCTACATACTGTAGCTTACAAGCAATACATTCTGCAAGGTATATAACCCCTTCGGAATTGCAGTTTAAGAAGGTGCTGATTTTGTATATTTTTTTGGTGATTTCAGACTGAAAGGAAACACTTTTGTGTGCGTATTTGCAAGAAATGCGCCTACTATGGCCACAATTATAAAACCCTTTTAAAGTGAGCCAGGTTTCTGATGGAAAATGAGAATTTTTTGTACAAAAAAGACTCGGAGAAACCAGTGAACCTATAGTGGGAGCTTTTTGAGCTATATATTTTATGGAACAATTGTCCATGATTTTCACTAGAGTGGGGTCCTGATTTAGCATGGGTATATATTTTTTTTATGATATTGACAATACTGTTGAACTGTGGGCTAAATTGTGTAGTAAACACAACCGTATTTTTCGTATTTTTAAATCTGCTTGGTTCTTTTTTGGATCGATTTTTCAATAAATCCTTTCTGTCTATATTAGCTACTATTTTTTCTGCTCTGTTTAGAATGCCTTTAGAGTATCCTCTTAAAGCTAGTCTGTTTTTAGTGCTGGAGGCTGCCTCTTGATAACTCTTTTCTGTTGAGGAGTTCCTCTTTAACCTGATCATTTCTCCCACTGGGATATTTTTAATATTGTGGGGAGGATGGCAAGAGCTTGCTTGCAGAATGCTATTACCTGCCGTTTTTTTCCTAAATGGTGAGATCAAAACTCGCTTCATATCATCATTACCTTCAAGTGTTACATCTAAAAAGTTAATAGATTTTTTGTCAGTGTGAGATGTAAATTTAAGATTCTAATTATTTTTATTGATATATTTGACAAAATCTGTGATAAGATGGGGAGAGCCTGTCCAAACAAGAAGTAAATCATCTATATATCGCCCATACCAAGCAATATATTTCAAAAACGGGTTTGAATCTGAAAAAACATCGGTCTCTTCCCAGGTGGCCATGACAATATTAGCCAATGATGGGGAGAATTTTCCCCCCACGCTGACTCCCCGTTTTTGCAGATAATAGCGCCCATTAAAGGTGAAAAAATTATTATTCAACAAAAATCCTACTGCTGAAATAAGAAAATTTTGTATATTGGTTTCATAAGAGCTATATTTTTCAAGGAACTTATTTAAACAGCGAATGGCAATATCGTGCGGTATAGAGGGGTATAACCCCTCTACATCGCATGTAAGCCATTGAAAATCCCTGTTCCACTCAAATCCATCAAAGGTATTGGCGATAGTTTTAGAATCTCTAATATATCCTGGTATATCAACAACCAAAGGTTGTAAGTAATGATCCACCCATTCTCCAAGTCTCTCACCAAGAGAGCCAATTTCTGAGATGATGGGTCTAAGCGGAGGGGGAAAGACATCTTTATGTATTTTAGGAAGTGAGTGGAGAATGGGAATAACAGGATGTTCTATAGCAAGATATTCAAAGATTTTTTTATCCAGTGCTCCCAAACTTAGGCCTTCATTCAATAAAGAAAAAATTTTTTTTTGAATAATACTAGTTGGATTAGTTGGCAAATTTTGGTAAATGGTGTTATCATTGAGCATATTTAAATTAAGTTTTTTATAAAGACCTGCATTTAATGCCACTATTGCCCCTCCTTTATCAGCTCTTTTAATTATTAAATCCTTGTTCTCTTTGATTTCCTCTAAGGCTTTTTGCTCTTCTTTTTCTCAAATTCTGCAGAGCAAAGGTATGGTTATTATTCAGATTGACCAAGTCTCTTTCAATTAGTTCTTGAAAGTTGTCTAATACCGCTGGTCTAGATTTAAGCGGATAAAACAAGGGAGTATGTGTTTTGAAAGACTTATTTAGTGAAATTTCTGGAGTTCTAGAGTCTGATTGTAGATTTCTTAAGAGTGTTAGATTACATAAGTCTTTAAATGGTGGAATCAATTCTTGTGCTTCATGCAAAGGATCCTCAGGAAAAAGTAAATCACGTGTCTCTCTTTCATTATAAAAATGACATTTGATCGTAAGATTTCTAGCCAGTTTGTTGACATCAAGAATAGTTTTAAACAGATCAAATTCCGATGTTGGTGCAAAATTCAGTCCTTTTGATAAGACATTTATCTGATTTTCTGATAGGATGTAGGAAGAAAGGTTCCATATCTCTGAAGTCATTACTAATGGTGAAGATGTTGTTTTTTCGTTTGTTTTCTTTTTATGTTTCTTGCCCCCTATCCTTGATCGTTTTTTGAAGTCAAGAAATATTTATCACTGCTTGATCTTAAACTGTATGATGAGCTGGCTTCTGAATTTAGTGAGGTATCTGACCCGTTTTCCCTTGATGTTGACAGTGAGGAGTTACCAGAGGTGTTGTAGCTGGCAAAGCTGACCGATCTGTTTCTGTACCTGTCTTTTCCTCTGGTTAACCGTCTATTAGCTTTCCAGGAGTAAACTTCATTAGTTTCATAATCCTGTAGGTCTCTGTTGAACTTAGATTTTTTATTTTCAATCAGTTCATTTTCCAGTTTTTCAATTTTTTGAAGGATTTCTTTGTTTAATGCTGTAATTTCTTCATTGTGCCCATAAGAATTTATTGAGCCACGTACAGAGTTAATTTCCTCCTTTATTTTTATAAGTTCCATATCTTCATATTTAATAATCAAACACATCAGATTTAACAAACATGTAGAGAGTATTTCATCCCACTCCTTTTTGAAATTTTCTGGATAAGGAAAAGTGCAGGATTTTTTTATCCTTAATCCACGTGGGATCATGTTTCTAGAGACATAGGATTTTAAAAAAGTGCAATCCCACCACATTTTTGTTTCTTTTCTCATTTTTTATTCCAATTCCATAAAATATATAGCTAAAAAAGCTCCCACTATAGGTTTACTGGTTTCTCCGAGTCTTTTTTGTACAAAAAAATCTCATTTTCCATCAGAAACCTGGCTCACTTTAAAAGGGTTTTATAATTGTGGCCATAGTAGGTGCATTTCTTGCAAATACGCACACAAAAGTGCTTCCTTTCAGTCTGAAATCACCAAAAAAATATACAAAATCAGCACCTTCTTAAACTGCAATTCAGAAGGGGTTATATACCTTGCAGAATGTATTGCTTGTAAGCTACAGTATGTAGGCTGTACCACAGGACCTTTAAAAATACGCATCTGACGCGCCCCTGGGCCTGTGTCGCGCTGCGTTGCGCACGCGGGAGCTTACCCGGAGCCGGATCTGTTGAGGGTTGTAGTCTCGTGGCGGTGATCCGGTCCGTGCCCAGGGAGTCAGACTAAGTGGCGCTGTTTTAGCGGTAGATGTTGGACGACTACGCCACCCGTTGAGTGCAGCCAGGGAGCTGCTGCTGCAGGGCAGACCGCTGAGGCCGGTGGTAGGATTGTGCAGCGTGATAGTATAACCCCCAACGGGAGGGGTATGGCCTCAGGGCAGCCGACGTGGATGATGGGGGTAGCAGGAACCACTCGGAGACGGTACTGTGTAGTTCAGGGTCTTTACTGATGACAAAGATAGACCCTCCCGGAGTACTGGCTAGCGATTGGGGCCTGGTCAGTCCTTGAGCAGATGGGATCTCCCCTGGCCAGGCGGAGTTGTAGGCCTCCCAAACTAACGATACTCTTCTGGCTACCTTGCTAGAGGCGGGTATAAGTAGCCCACGTCCCTGAGTGTACCGTGTGGTGCTCACCCGTATGGCCGGTGACTCGGGGCCTTCGGGTTTCTGGGCCAGAGGACCTGCAATCCCCTGCCGGTCGGTTTCTGCTGCTGGATAGGAGTTAGTCCCCACAGCCTCGGACTCCGGGTCCGGTGATCACTTCTCAGTCAGGGCGAGCTCTGCAGCTGCCAGCCCCTGACTCCTTGTAACACTGCTCCCACAGAGCTCCTGATGTTCTTCTCCTATATCTGCTTCTCTTCTCTGTCTCTACTTCTTCTCTACTCACTCACCCTGCCTCAGCCCTAGGTTTATATAGGGGAAGATCTTCCCCTCCCAGGACTGGGCAGGAGGTGTGGCATGCATAGGATCCCTGACCAAGAGACCTCCCACCTGCTCTCAGACATAACATTGCTGTTACTGTGGAAAACCAGACCCCTGGGGTGCCACATTCCCCCCTAGTGAAATTTAGTACTCCGGGACTAAACATATTTTAGAAAAACATAACAAGATATAACAATAACAATAAAGAAACACATAAAGGTGGTCACGGCATGTCCGTAACCGGGTGCAGTCTTTGAAGAAAGCAAGGTGTCCATTTCACCAAAACAGGGAGACGTAACCAGGTAGGGGTCTGTCCTGCCCCGAGTCCTTAACAGTCTTTAGTCCGTCCTGGGTTACGCTCCAACTATGTACAAAGGATTCCCGGTAAATCCACCAAGGACTCCTAAAAATAACTAGAAACACACAATTATACACAAGCAACAATAAACAGGTAACCACAAATAAAACAATTTATACACTTCAAATCCTCCTACGTGCGGGTAACTGGCCCCTAGTGGCCCTAGTGGACCTACGGAGCTGACTGTCTGGCCCTGAACTACAGGGTGTAGGAGCTGTTAAGGGTAAACTGGGCAGCGGTCTACGGGCCCTTTGGCTCACTAGGGATATGGCAGGCTCACTGTAAGCAGAGGGTTGATCCTCCTGGTCTGCTGGTGTGGGGTCTTCTGCCTCCTGGACCGGCTGTTCTTCCAGCTCTACCTGTTGCTCCGTAGGTGCTTGGGATGCTGGTTGGAGGAAGGTGAGTACGGGTACCACAACTGCACAATTGACTTGAGTCCAAGACCGAGGGAAGTCTCCGAGCACAGTATTAACCATGTCTTCCCTTTCCTCTACGGGTCGAGGGTCTTCTTGTTCCTCTTCAGGGTTCCGTAGCTGTTCGGGACACTTCTTCAGGTGATCCCGGGATACAATGGTTGTGGTTTCCCCTCCGTCTTTACTGATGGTACAGACCTTTGGGTTGTCGTGGCTTGAGGGCAGTACGGTGTACGGGTCCTTCTCCCACTGGTGGTCCAACTTGTGGAGCCGTCTTTTTCTCTTCAAGACCTGCTCTCCGGGTACCAGGGGAACAGCGGGAGCATACTGGTTGTAAGTTTTCTCTTGTCTTTCCCTAGCCTGACAGAGACTTCGCTCCACGCTCTCCTGTACTCTCCAGTACTGCTGCTGCCTCTCTGTGTCCCAGTCTGCTTCTGGTGAAGTGTCCTCAGGTGTCAGGACTCCCATTTCCAGGTCAACAGGTAACTTACCAGGTCTCGCCCTCATTAGGTAAGCCGGGGTACAGTTGGTGGAACCTACCGGGATGTGGTTGTATAGGTCCACCAGATCGGGCAGCTTCTCAGGCCACAGACTGCGTTCTTCCAGGGGCAACGTTTTCAGAAGATCCATTACCACCTGGTTCATTTTCTCACAAAGTCCATTAGTTTGCGGATGATAGGGTGTCGTCCTTATCTTCCGGCAGCCATACAGAGTGCAGAATTCTTGGAAGACCTCCGCTTCAAAGGCAGGTCCCTGGTCTGTCAACACTTGGTCCGGGTACCCGTGTGGACGGCAGAAATGCTGCTGGAAGGCTCTCGCTGCTGTTCGAGCTGTTAAGTCCTTGACGGGGACGACAACCAAGAACCGGGAGTAGTGATCCACGATGGTTAGTGCGTAGACGTAGCCACTTCTGCTTGGGGTCAGTTTTACATGATCCAAGGCTACCAGTTTCAACGGCTGCCGGGTGACGATGGACTGCAGGGGAGTCTTCTGGCTGGCACGGTCCTTCCTTCTTAGGTTGCACGGGCCACAGTCTCTGCACCACCTCTCGATGGTTCCCCTCATGCCTACCCAGTGGAACCGCTCGCGCAGCAGGAACTCCAGCTTCTTCCATCCGAAGTGTCCAGCCCCGTCGTGGTATGCCTCCATCACCATGGCTGCGTCTCTTCGTGGCACCACTACTTGCCAGATTAGTTCATGCGTCCGGGAGTTAACCATTCTGCGGCACAACTTCCCCTTATAAAGGAACAGTCGACTCTTCTCAGCCCACAGTTGCTTGGCTTCCTCCGGAGCGTCTGGGTCAAGGCGAGCCTCTGGCCGAGTCAGCATCTCCTTCACCAGTCGGACGGCAGGGTCACTGCCTTGCGTTTCCTCCCAGTTGTAGTGAGGCAAGGGGTTAAACGTAGCGGCTTGCTTACTCCTTACCCGGTGGGAATACTGGATAGTCCCATGCCGGTGGAACGCAGGGAGTTCGACTTCTTCCAGTCCCTCTGGATCTTCTCCTACGTCCGGTAGGTTTGGCATCCTGGACAGGGCGTCCGCGTTGGTATTGGAGCGTCCTGCCCGGTATTTGATTGTGAACTCGTAGTTGGACAGACGGGCCATCCATCTCTGCTCTAGGGCACCGAGTCTTGCTGTGTCCAGGTGTGTCAACGGGTTGTTATCCGTGTACACGACGAACCGGGAAGAAGCGAGGTAGTGCTTAAAGCGTTCGGTGACTGCCCACACCACTGCCAGGAACTCTAGCTTAAATGAGCTGTAATTCTCAGGGTTTCTCTCGGTGGGTCGCAGTTTTCGGCTGGCGTAAGCGATTACTCGTTCTTTCCCCTGCTGGATCTGGGACAGCACGGCTCCTAGCCCGATGTTACTTGCGTCAGTGTAGAGGATAAAGGGCTGGTTGTAATCCGGGTACGCCAGGATTTCATCCCCCGTGAGGGCCATCTTCAGCTGGCGGAAGGACTCTTCTTCCAACTTCCCCCATCTGAAGGGCGGCTTCTGGTTCTTGGCCTTCCGGGACTGGCCTATCAGGAGGTCCTGCATAGGAGCTGCCTTTTTGGTGAAACCGGGGATGAACCTGCGGTAGTAGCCTACCAACCCGAGGAACTGCCGCACTTCCTTTACACTGGAGGGACTTGGCCATTCCTTAATTGCGGTGATCTTATCAGGGTCGGGAGCCACTCCGTCAGCGCTCACCACGTGTCCCAGGTACTGCACCTTTGGTTTCAGGAGGTGACACTTGGAGGGTTTCACCTTTAGGCCGTAGCTTGCCAGAGCTTCGAACACTTCCGCCAGGTGTTTCAGGTGGTCCTCATAAGTCTTAGAATATACGATGACATCGTCCAGGTACAACAGGACCGTCTCGAAGTTTCTATGGCCCAGACAGCACTCCATTAATCGTTGGAAGGTTCCTGGTGCGTTGCAGAGTCCGAACGGCATGCAGGTAAACTCGCTAAGTCCCATCGGGGTGGTGAATGCGGTCTTCTCCCGGTCCGCCTCTGCTACAGGAACCTGCCAGTACCCACTAGTGAGATCCAAGGTAGAGAAGAAGTTAGCAGATCTTAAAGCAGCCAAAGACTCCTCTATCCTTGGTAAGGGGTACGCATCCTTGTGTGTGATACGGTTGATTTTCCGGTAATCTACACACATCCTCATGGTGTTGTCTTTCTTTTTGACTAAGACTAGTGGAGCTGCCCAGGGGCTACAGCTATCCCTGATCACCCCAGCATCCTTCATGTCTCTAAGCATCCCCTTGGCGTGTTGGTAGTGTGCAGGGGGTACGGGTCGATACCTCTCTTTTATGGGAGGATGGTCTCCCGTGGGGATGTGGTGTTCTACCCCCTTGACTCGCCCGAAATCTAACGGGTGTTTACTAAACACTCTCTCGTACTCTTGAACCACCCGATAGACTCCCTGTTTCTGATGTGAGGGAGTGGAGTCAGTACCCAAATGTAGTTGCTGACACCAGTCCTCCATTGTTTTCTTAGAGCCGTTACCTTCCTCCGGGTGAGATGGAGGCAAGGGTTCCACAGATTGTATAGCATTTTGGTTAATGGTATATAATTTGGCTAGCGTGGCATACCGGGGCAGGTACACTTCCCTCTTCCCGATATTGATTATGCAAACGGGCACCCTCCCATGGCGTACATTAACCACCCCCCGTGCTGTCAAGATGGTGGGCCTACTGTCTGAGTAAACTGATTCTACCATTGCCTGGTAATCTCTACCTCTCAGACCAATAGCTGCCCGGCACCAAATCATCATTTCACTTTTTGGGGGCATGGCAATAGGGAAAGGGTCACACATTCTCACGCTACCAATCTCACCGCCGGAGAGTTCCACCTGTTGCCGTCGCATCAGTGCCCGGATCTCTTTTTGGAGCACTCGCTGCTCGCCGGAGCTGGCGTTCTTGGCAACCTGCTGTAAAAGGAAAATCACCTCTGCAAGACAATTTTCAATTACATTAGTTCCTAGAGTTATCTTTGGGTGACTCTTGTGTTTGTCAATGTCTACAATGATCAGTCCCTGTGCTGCCAGTTCAACTCTACCAATTTTAATGGTCACCTCTTTAAATCCGATCTGTGGCACGGGCTGACCATTGCTGGCGATGATACTCAAGTCGTCGTCAGGGTAGCGGGTAATATCCGAGTCATTCCAGTACTGCTTGAAGAGCACGTACGGGATGGTGGTGACCTGTGACCCGGTGTCCAGTAGGGCACTCATAGGAATGCCATCCAGTACCACAGGCAAGACTGGACGTCCTCCCACATATTTGTCGCGCCAGTTTGATGGGCCTGATGATCTTTTTCCTAGGGGTTGGCCCTCTACCCTAGGTTGTGCCAGTTTAAAGGACAGTACCTTGCCATATGTCCGGGTTGATTACAGCGGCGGCAGATGGGTCGTCCGTCCTCGTTGTATCGGTCGCTGGGTCTTCCTCTGGCCGGTGGGGTCCTCCTTGGCCGACGCCACGGGATGTCCTCCGGTCCGGATGCCAGCTGGATCTTCCCTGGAGTGGAAACCTGTAAAGACTGCACAGTTCGGGTTAGCGCAGCAACGCTTTTAGCTAGCTCTTGGACCTGATGGTGCAGGTCTGGAGCCGAGTCATTGTTCAAAGCCTGCGCATCAGCTCCCACAGGCCCTGCCGACAAGGGCGCCGCCTCCTGGTGGTAGGTGGTAGTGGGGCGTCTGTGGGTCACAACGCCACCTGGTGCCGGTTCTCGGAGCACCCGGATGGCTCTGTCCTTGAACTGTGCAAATCCCAGATGAGGGTCCTGTAAGGCCATTGCCCGCAACTGGGTTCGGTGGGCATTGCAATATAAACCCTCTATAAATTGTTCAGTTAACAGCCTGTCCTCGTCTCCCACGCCGTCAGGGTCGGTCTGCTTAATGGCTCTCAGGGCCTCTTGTAGGTTCATGGCATAGTCCCTTATACTCTCATGTGCCCGCTGTTTGCACCCGTAGAATCTAAGCTTGATCTCGGCTGAGGTGCGGGTATCAAAGGTGTCCCTCAGCCGGGTTAGTATCCCTGCGACAGTCCTCCCCCCAGGTGGCCAGGACTTTACCTCCCTTTGGGCTGCCCCGGTTAATTGGGCCACCAGGATGCTTACTTTTTGCTCTTCTGTGAGGGGGTACACCTGGAAGAGGCTATCCAGCTTTTCTCTAAAGTCATGCAGGGTATGTGACTCCCCTGAGTACTGGGGTAGCCAGGCCGCTCCCGGGATATAGGGCATGGTGAAAGGCATGACTGCAGCAGCGATGGCGCTGGCGGGGGTTGAGGCAGTGAAGCTCTCCTCCGTATCCGACATCCTCCTACCCCCTAGTGGACCGTGGCCTACCTTGCGATGATCCTCTTCCGTAGGCCGCGGCTCCGCAGTGGATCGTCAGGGTTGAGGACCTTCCGTTGCGCTCCTGTGACGTCGGCGTCTGCTGGGCTCCTTCCAGGACCTTACGCAACGTCCGGACGTGAGGCGGGGCTTCAGTTCTCGCGCGGTTTCGGAGTCCACGCCCCTCTTCTTCCCGCGCGGCGTCCTCAAGATGGCGTCCAATGGCGGGAAAACTCCACGGATGGCGGGAAGAAGGCCGAAGATGGCGCCGGATGGCGGGAAAACTCCACCGATGGCGGGAAGAAAGCGGAAGATGGCGCCGGATGGCGGGAATCTTCACCACGGGTAAGTTTTCACAGTCTTTTTCAGGCACGCAGTACCTGGTGGTTGCGGGCACGAGATCCTGCCGACTACGCCAAAAGTTGACGCGCCCCTGGGCCTGTGTCGCGCTGCGTTGCGCACGCGGGAGCTTACCCGGAGCCGGATCTGTTGAGGGTTGTAGTCTCGTGGCGGTGATCCGGTCCGTGCCCAGGGAGTCAGACTAAGTGGCGCTGTTTTAGCGGTAGATGTTGGACGACTACGCCACCCGTTGAGTGCAGCCAGAGAGCTGCTGCTGCAGGGCAGACCGCTGAGGCCGGTGGTAGGATTGTGCAGCGTGATAGTATAACCCCCAACGGGAGGGGTATGGCCTCAGGGCAGCCGACGTGGATGATGGGGGTAGCAGGAACCACTCGGAGACGGTACTGTGTAGTTCAGGGTCTTTACTGGTGACAAAGATAGACCCTCCCGGAGTACTGGCTAGCGATTGGGGCCTGGTCAGTCCTTGAGCAGATGGGATCTCCCCTGGCCAGGCGGAGTTGTAGGCCTCCCAAACTAACGATACTCTTCTGGCTACCTTGCTAGAGGCGGGTATAAGTAGCCCACGTCCCTGAGTGTACCGTGTGGTGCTCACCCGTATGGCCGGTGACTCGGGGCCTTCGGGTTTCTGGGCCAGAGGACCTGCAATCCCCTGCCGGTCGGTTTCTGCTGCTGGATAGGAGTTAGTCCCCACAGCCTCGGACTCCGGGTCCGGTGATCACTTCTCAGTCAGGGCGAGCTCTGCAGCTGCCAGCCCCTGACTCCTTGTAACACTGCTCCCACAGAGCTCCTGATGTTCTTCTCCTATATCTGCTTCTCTTCTCTGTCTCTACTTCTTCTCTACTCACTCACCCTGCCTCAGCCCTAGGTTTATATAGGGGAAGTTCTTCCCCTCCCAGGACTGGGCAGGAGGTGTGGCATGCATAGGATCCCTGACCAAGAGACCTCCCACCTGCTCTCAGACATAACATTGCTGTTACTGTGGAAAACCAGACCCCTGGGGTGCCACACATCCGTCGTCATATGTCGGATGCATGTAATCCTAACAGCCTAAACAAATCGGCAGTTTCAAAACACTTTGTCCACCATGGAGATCTAAATAACTTCAGATTTAAAGCAATAGAAAAAGTTTTTAAGCCGGAGAGAGGTGGTGACCACAGGAGAAAAATCCTGAACCGAGAATCATTCTGGATTTTTCTCTTGTGTACTAGATTTCCGCAAGGTTTGAATGTGAGACAGGATCTCATTTTACAATACACTTAGTCTCACGTATTCATGTTCGACAGTACTTTGATAATATATTTCCTTTGTGGTCATAATAGAATGCACTGTCTAACTGTTTAACTGCTTTATTGTTCAATGCTTATATTTATGACTTTTGCATCCTTTTTCCATAAAAGGGAAGGAAAAAAAGAAAAACATTTTTTTTTTTCTCAAAGATATTTTTTTTTTTTTTTTTAATGGGACTACATATACTAACTATATTTATACTCTAATGGTGTTTAAACAGTCATGCTCACCAGACATAAAGGATGCTTAGTGATTATTATGATCATTATTATGTGTTTTACTGCTCCACGGCATAAAAGATCTTTTTGTTTTTGTTTCTGCATGTATCTCTCACTCATTTTGTATTTCCACTAATTTTGTATTCCATTCTATCTCATGTCCAATTTTATGTAGTTTTTGTTCTTTTTTGCTGTAGTTAATTTTAGCTGCCAATAATGGGTTAATTCTCCTCTGGGCTGTGGTCCAACACCTGAAGCAATCACCAAGAAGTGTTTTTTATTTAACTTCAGCTAGTAGGCTTAGTTCTCACATTATTCCATGAATAAGGTTTAGCCGAAACGCGTTGGAATGTGCTGTACCTAAGAGCCGCTATATTGCTCATTCTGTAACTCATCCTTGGCTTTTACAATTTGAAATTAAAAGTGAAGTTTTAACAAGATATATACAACCCTGGTCCTGCTGGAGACATCTTTGCTTGCTTTCTCATTACTTGAACTTTGGTAGCCCGTGACCTGGGCATCTCTGCTGCAAGACTTCGTTGGGACTGGATGAGTCTGGCTATTACATGGTGAGCTGACATACGTTTTCCCTTTCCCTTTCCCCTTGTTTTTTCATTGTTACTTGGATGGTCCTATTAGTCTTGCTCCCTATTTTTGTTGTCTAATATACTCTATTCTCCTTATATTGAAATGGAGAACTATAATGATGAAAACAAACGACAACAGAAATTAGCCTCCATTTTTTCTGTAAATACAGAAGCCAGTACACCCACAACTAGCGGCTCTTCAAACTGCGATTTTAAATCTCTTTTTAAAGAATTGGAATCAAAAATGAGAAAAGAAACAAAAATGTGGTGGGATTGCACTTTTTTAAAATCCTATGTCTCTAGAAACATGATCCCGCGTGGATTAAGGATAAAAAAATCCTGCACTTTTCCTTATCCAGAAAATTTCAAAAAGGAGTGGGATGAAATACTCTCTACATGTTTGTTAAATCTGATGTGTTTGATTATTAAATATGAAGATATGGAACTTATAAAAATAAAGGAGGAAATTAACTCTGTACGTGGCTCAATAAATTCTTATGGGCACAATGAAGAAATTACAGCATTAAACAAAGAAATCCTTCAAAAAATTGAAAAACTGGAAAATGAACTGATTGAAAATAAAAAATCTAAGTTCAACAGAGACCTACAGGATTATGAAACTAATGAAGTTTACTCCTGGAAAGCTAATAGACGGTTAACCAGAGGAAAAGACAGGTACAGAAACAGATCGGTCAGCTTTGCCAGCTACAACACCTCTGGTAACTCCTCACTGTCAACATCAAGGGAAAACGGGTCAGATACCTCACTAAATTCAGAAGCCAGCTCATCATACAGTTTAAGATCAAGCAGTGTTAAATATTTCTTGACTTCAAAAAACGATCAAGGATAGGGGGCAAGAAACATAAAAAGAAAACAAACGAAAAAACAACATCTTCACCATTAGTAATGACTTCAGAGATATGGAACCTTTCTTCCTACATCCTATCAGAAAATCAGATAAATGTCTTATCAATAGTGTTGAGCCACCCCCGTAGTGTTCGAGTTCGGTTCGGTTCGTCGAACACCCGTGTGTTCGCCGAACTGTTCGTCGAACTGTTCGTCGAACACCTTCGAACACCGTTAAAACCAATGGCAGGCAAACAAAAACACATAGAAACACATAGAAAACACCTTCAAAGGTGTCCAAAAGCTGACAAACTGCTCAGAAGACACAACTAACACATGGAAAAGTGACAAGTACATATAGTCATGCGAAAAGAAAAGAGGTGGAGGAGTAAAAGGAGGGGGAGACACAGATATAGGCATGTCATGCCCTTCTAAAATCCAAAAAGTGAGAAGCCGACACGTTCAGTCCGCTCCTGCCCGTGCCACCTCCGTGTCGCCGGGTTTGTGCCAGAGCCGCGGTGAACCCTGACGGCCAGCCCCCCTCTCCCAATACTGGTGCCTGTCCGCTGGTGGGTCGAGCGAGCCCCCCTGTGGTGGAGGCAGCTCTAAGCTTTTTAATTTAAATTGTCTCTCTAATTTGAATAAATACACTTTAAATCCATTTACAAGGATCTATTGGAGGGCAAGTCTCATGCCAGCAGCCGCGTAATTCCAGCTCCAGTAGCGTCCACTAAAGCTGCTGCAGTTAAAAAGCTTTTATAAGGATCGAGCTCGGCTGTCCACCGCAAGGCATCCTACTGCCAGTCCGAGCCCCTATGCCTTGGGGTGCCTCCTGATGCTCTTCACTGAGTATCCCGTGGTCCCGAAGCATTTCCTTTGAAAAAATGAAGTGTCCAAACTACAGGTGGTGTAGCTTGCTTAACAGCCGGGATAATCCGCTGACTAGCAGACCCTGCTACTAGGCACAAAGTATTTCCTGGGCTAGATGCAGTTAAAAATTTGTAATTAGATACTCTCGTTGGATGCTGAGAAAGCATTCCATAGAGTCTCCTGGCACGCCATATATGATTCTCTTAAAAAGCTTGGGGTAGGGGTCTAGGGGACCCTTTTATAGCCAAAATCACGGCCCTGTATCGCAATACGTCACCTAGGCTGAAGATAAATGGAACTGTAGCACCCTGAGGGCTCGGTTGCTACAGAGGTATTGCACCTCACCCAGAGGTGTGATATCTCACTCTCAGGTAAGGATGTAGTGTGGATCAGGACCCGACACCTGCATGCATTACACCACATTGCCGTGGGGCAGGGCGACCAATATGCCCCTGAGATGGGCACGACAGTCCCTGTCCCTGGCTGGAGTGGGGGGAGGGCACACTGAGGAAGGGGAACCCTGTAGTGCAGGAGCAGGGAGGAAGCAGTTCCTGGGTGCATTGAGAAGGGAGTATAAAAGGTGGGCACCATCTTAGTTCAGTGCAGAGAAGTCTGAGCAGAAGTGGCAGGGAGCAGGGGCTCTGCATGAGCTCTGCTCCGGAGGCGGGCCTAGTAACAGAGGCCCAGGCCTGGAAGAGGGAGAAGGAAGGAAGAGGAGCGGAGAAGGCTCCAGGAACGAGGAACGAAGGGATCTCAGGGGTGCGGACGGGCGAGTCGCCACCGCACGCCCGAATCCACCTGCGTGGAGGGGTCAGGCCAAAGGGGGAGACCGGTCCCCGAAACTAGTGGAGACAGGAAACGACCCTCAGCTAAAAACAGGAGGCTGTGACATTTTATGTGGCGCAGCCCCTCGCTACACCCGCTAGGAAGGCACCACATAGGGTCAGGGAAACTGGCGCCAAGTTTACCTAGAGGAGGCCCGAGGCAGCCGGACAGAAGGGTTGGTAAGAAAGGCCAGACAAAGGACACACAAAGGGGGTCCTGTGAAGCACTCCAAAGTTATCTGGGAGTTGTCTGAGCCCCTCACCTGGTAAGCACAGTACGACGTGGGCAGCCGTTACCTGCAGACGTGGTCTGGATAATAAGAACTGTGAGTAAAGGCCCTGGACTGCATCACTGACTCCGTGTCATTACTGCTGCTGCCCTGCACCATCACCCCCATCCTCCGCATACACTGCCCTGAGGCTATACTCCTCCCGTGGGGAGTTATGCTACGCTCTGCTGCACCCACAACACCAGCCTCAGTGGTCTGCCCTGGAGCGGCGGTTCACTCTGACCGCAATCCACGGGTGGCGTAGTCGGACATTTAAACATCAAAACCACATAAATAGTTCCGCCACTGGTTTGACCGCCCTGAGCTACGGAACCGGGTTGCCGCCACGGAGACTACAACCACCAGCATCCACCAAAAAGGGTCCGGCTCCGGGTGTCCCAAGGCCCAGGGGGCGCGTCAGAACATTTTCATCACCTTTCACAATCACCAATGGGACAAGGCAGGGATGTTCTCTGTCCCCTCTCTTATTCATCCTAGTGACAAAGCACCTGCTCTCATCAATTCGCCATAACCCCAATATTAGGTGGATTGAGGTGGGAGGCACCGAGTACAAGTGCTCTCTATTTGCTGATGATGTCCTAGTATATATCACTCAATCACATATATCCATCCATGCTGTTATGGCTGAAATAGATCACTTTGTTACATGGTCAAATTTTAAAATCAATGCAGCGAAGTCTGAGGCCCTCGATGTCTCCCTCCCCAAATCCATATAGGATTCCATCCAGTCCCACTTTCCCTTTGCCTGGCCCTCACAGGGTATCAAATACTTAGGAATTCCTATTCATAGAGACCTCTCCCATCTATGTTATCTTAATTTTGGGCCCTTTATTGAACAACTCCATACAGACCACGGTTGGCAAGTTAGAACTGTAAGATTCACTACGTGAACCACTGGTGTTTTGTGGAAAAGCACATGTACACTGTGTTCCAAATTATTATGCAAAAAGTGTTTAGGAGTGATAAGGGAAGAATTTGTTTGTTTGTCAGTTAAACTCATTGATGGTGATGTGTGTCAGGGCTCTTTATATCACTGTAAGCAATTGCAGACACCTGTGCTAATTAGTTTGGCAGGTGTGTCCAATGAAAGGCAAGACTACTTAAGAAGGCTGTCTCACATTATTAAGCAGCCTACATTTTCTGCGAAAATGGGAAAGAAAAAGGATGTGTCGGCTGCTGAGAAGCAACAAATTGTGGAGTGTTTAGGTCAAGGCATGACTACAATCAACATTGTGCGATGATCAGGATGAAGTGTCTTGGCAATCAAGAAGTATGTAGCTGATTCACAGTACACACGTGTGCGTGCTGATAAGGGCAAATTGAGGACTCTTTCCTACAGGCAATTACGTCAGGTTGAAAGAGCAGTGGCAAAAAAGCCTTGTCATAGCAGCAGACAAGTTTTTGAAGCTGCTGGTGCCTCCAACGTCCCCCGAACAACAAGATGCAGGGTCCTTCAGAGGTTTGCAGCTGTGCATACGCCATCCTGTCGACCTCCTCTATCCACTTCACAAAAGCAGAAACGGCTCCAGTGGGCCAAACATTACATGAAGACTGATTTCAAAACTGTTTTGTTCACGGATGAGTGCCGTGCAGCGCTCGATGGTCCAGATGGATGGAGTGGAGGATGGCTGGTTGATGGACACCCCACGCAAACACGGCTACAGCGCCAACAAGGAGGAGGTGGAGTAATGTTTTGGGCTGGAATCATGGGGAGAGAGATTGTCGGCCCCTTTAGGATCCCTGAAGGCGCTAAAGATGAACTCCATAATGTATGTGGATTTTCTCAAACAGCACTTCCTGCCATGGTTCAAGAAGAAGAACCGTGTATTTCACAGCAAGATCATTTTTCTGCATGATAATGCACCATCTCATGCTGCACATAAAACATCTGCATCTCTGGCTGATATGGGCATAAAAGGGGACAAACTTATGGTGTGACCCCCATGCTCCCCTGACCTCTACTCCATTCAGAACCTTTGGAGCATCATTAAAAGGAGTGTCTATGATGGCGGGAGGCAGTTTACATCTAAGCAACAGCTCTGGGAGGGTATTCTGTCCTCATGCAAAACAATTGAAGCAGAAACCATCCAAAACCTGACAAATTCAATGGACGAGAGAGTTCAGAAGCTCCTTTCGAACAAGGGGTCCTATGTGAAAATGTAACATCACCTAGAATAAAGTTTTGAGTTGAAAACTGTTTGATTTCAGTTTCTAACAACCTGCTAATGCTTATAATTTCAAAAATGACCATTTTTTTGGTCTTTATTAAAATGAAAAGGTTGATCGAAAAGTTTGGGGGATCTAAGAGTGTGGCAACCCAGTAGTCATGATTACTTCGAATTCTGACAATATGAGGGTCATGCTGCAGGTAGTGCAGCAAGAAGGCACTTATGTGTCTTGCGCATCTCGGAGCCCCAAAATTATTTTCCGGGCTAGATGCAGCTAAAAATTATTATTAATTTTAAATCTGGTGAAGCTTTAGTATAGATGGCCTAATAGGATCAGTGCTGCACAATGCTACAAAGCCCAAATTATTTTCCAGTCAAGATACAGATAAACATGATTAGTAATTTTAAATCTGGTGGAGCTTATTATAGATGGCCTAATAGAATCAGTGCTGCACACTGCTACAAAGCCCAAATTATTTTCCAGCCAAGATACAGATAAACATGATTAGTAATTTGAAAGCTTAAAACGGTTGGTAGGGTGATTTTAACCAATCATCAAGCTTTTACTCTCCCCAGGATGACACAGGGGTAGAAAAGTCGTTTCGGATCCATGATTTGTTCATCTTTATGAACGTGAGTCTGTCTACATTATCAGTGGAGAGCCGCGTGCGCTTATCTGTCAGCACACCACCAGCAGCGCTGAACACACGTTCAGACAGAACGCTGGCTGCGGGGCATGACAAGATCTCCAAGGCGTAAGTGGCTAGCTCCGGCCATTTATCCAGATTGGAAGCCCAAAAAGAGCAAGGGTCCAGTGACACAGTCGTGGCTTCAATGTTTACTTGGAGATACTCCTGTACCATCGTCTCTAGGCGTTGACTATGTGTCAGACTTCTTGTCTCCTGTGGCCTTGCAAAGGATGGGCTAAAAAAGTGGTGAAATGATTCCGCAAAATTGATGTTACCAGCAGATACTGTGGTTCTGTTACGGTTTGAGTGCTGAACACTTGACGGTCCCACGGTTGGCAAGTTGGAACTGTGAGATTCACTACGTGCACCACTGGTATTTTGTGGAAAAGCACATGTAAGATTCTGCAACAGTCTCTGCTGATACTCCTGCATGCGTGCATCCCTTTCTATGGCAGGAATAATTTCTGCAAATTTACTTTTGTACCGGGGATCTAACAGTGTGGCAACCCAGTAGTCAGGATTATTTCTAATTCTCACAATTCGAGGGTCAAGTTGCAGGTAGTGCAGCAAGAAGGTACACATGTGTGTTGCGCATCCAGGAGCACCAAGTCCCTGTTGTGTTGGTGGCGAGGTAACAATCATGCTTCCTTCCTCTGTTCTCTCCCCCCAACCTCGCACAACAGAAATGTAATCAAGGTCTCCCTCATCTGATGAGTCTTCCATCAGTTCGTCCTCCACTTCTTCCTGGGCTCCTGCACCTTCCTCACTAGTTTGGCTGCTACCATGCGCCCTGGTAAAACCATCTCCCCCACCCTCACATGCCTGCCGCCTTGGTGCTGCCGACCGTCTGGACCTTGCAGATGTTAGCCCTTCTGCATACAACTCCTCCTCCTCTACTTCCTCCACCTCCTCTTGTGCCACCACCTGACTCCGAATTCTGTTTAACATGTGCTCCAGCATGTAAATCACCGGAATAGTCATGCTGATAATGGTATCGTCAGCACTAAACATCTTCGTCGCCATTTCAAAACTGTGCAGAAGGGTGCATAGGTCCCTGATCTGAGACCACTCCTCCAGCGTGATTTGCCCTACCTCTGGATCTCGTTGGCCCAGGCTATACGTCAGAACGTATTGCACCAGGGCTTGTCGGTGCTGCCACAGTCGCTGCAACATGTGCAGAGTTGAATTCCACCAGGTAGGCACATCGCATTTTAGCCGGTGAAGTGGCAGGCCCAACGACTTCTGTAGAGATGTAAGTCGCTGAGCTGCGGGATGCGAACGGCGAAAGTGAGCACACAGCGACCGTGCCCTCTGCAGAAGGCCATCTAGTCTGGGATAGTGGGCTAAAAATTGCTGGACAACCAGGTTCAACACGTGAGCCATACAAGGCACGTGTGTGACATTGCCCCGGCGAAGGGCCGCACCCAGGTTTGCAGCATTGTCGCACACGGCCTTCCCTGGTTTCAGGTCCAGTGGAGACAACCATTCATGAAATTGGTTCTCCAGAGCTGACCACAACTCCTCAGCTGTGTGACTCACATTTCCCAGACATTTCAATGTAAAAACCGCCTGATGACGATGAGCCCTACTGCCAGCATAGTAAGGAGGTGTGCAGGATCCCTTCTGCGCAGTTAGAAAGCTTGTGGCATGACCAGACAGGCTTTGGGTGCAGGTGGAAGACCGAGAGGAGGTTGAGGAGGCAGAAGCAGTGGAGGAACTTTGACATAAAGAGGATTGACGCACAACTCGTGGGGACGGCAAGACTTGGACAGCAGCCCCTTGTCCTGCTGTCACCATAGTTACCCAGTGCCCAGTCAGCGACATGTAACGCCCCTGTCCATGCCTACTCGTCCAAGTGTCTGTGGTGAAATGCACCCTGTCACACACAGAGTTTCTCAAAGAAGCGGTGATGTTGTGTGCGACATGCTGGTGAAGCGCAGGCACACCTTTCTTTGAGAAGTAGTGCCGACTGGGCATCTGGTACTGGGGCACTGCGACGGACATAAGGTCTCGAAAATCCTCTGTGTCCACCAGGCGGAAAGGCAGCATTTCTGTAGCCAAGAACTTGCAGATGGTGAAATTCAACCTCTTAGCTTTCTCATGGCTAGGAGGAAATGGTCTTTTACTTGTCCACATCTGAGGGACCGAGGGCTGGCTATTGTGCTTAGACGGGGTTGATAAGGGTGTCCCCGGCAAACTGCCGGTCTGTGAGGAAGATGCAGGCGGACATGTTAGGTTGCCTTGATCCAAAGGTGGTGCTATCGATGTCGGACAGCGCTCAACACCAGCTGGTGTTACCACCTCCAAAGAAAATGATGACCTGCCAATCACGCTGGCTGTTGCGGGTAAAGAGGTACAGTAAATTATATCATCGCACACTCAGAGGTTCAAATGCAGTGTTCGTTTATTAATGAGGCATAACATCAAACCAAATAGCGACAGTGATTGGCGACTGAAGACGTTTCGGCCTCATTCAGGCCTTATTCATTGAGTCGCGTTACTAAAAAAGGGAAATACAGTGTTAGGGATACAGACATATGAAATTAAAACATGATGTAAGTAGGAGTTCCATTGTGAAAGATATTAATAGACGAAAAAAAAAAAAAGAGGAAATGGGATAGGGAAAGGTAGAGGGGAGGGTGGGGGTGGGGAAAAGGGGGGAAAGGGATGGAGGGTGGGTGGGAGGGAGGAAGGGAAGGGTATCAGGTGAGAGGAAGAGGGATAGAGGCAGGTGACAGAGATCAGACTTAATAAAATCACAATTATTACATATATACATTATATACAAAAAAGAGGGGGCTGCCGAGTATCGTACAGTATTTAGTAGGGTTACCTTATATAGGTTTAGATGCAGGTATGTGCCGACAGAGGTAAAGATAGAAATCTTTTTAATGGTGCTGTAATAGCAAGAAATGCATGTTAGGGGAATGCACACAACATGGTCAAATAGTAGATTTTTATAAAGGATCTATACCTCTTGTATCACGTATTCCACAATCTATAAGAGATTCATTTGCTGGTGTGATATGACACGTCTGTGTCTTGGTACAGTGCTGGTGTCCCAGATATGGCAGGGAGAGGAGAGGAGGGGCGGTATAGCCGTTTCTCTGTATTGTTATTTGTGCACCATGGGAGGCTGGAGTGGAAAGAGCGTCCCAGTTAGTAACCAGTGTACAAGAGGGGGAAAAAAGGGGATAAAAAGGGGGGGTGGGGGTGCGCTCCTAGGAGCTGCGTACCTTGTTCCTGTCTGTTGTCTGTGGTGGTGTGGGGCTCCCTGGTATGGCCTGTGGAGGAAGGGCAGCGTGACCGTCTCCCAGCGCTGTGGGTTATGTACTGGGAGCTCTCACTTAAGTATGTGCGCGCCCGGCGTTGGGGCGGAAGTGCGTCACACACGTGGGCGGGAACCCGGAAGTGACGTCGCGCTACTAGGAAGCTCATGTGTGGATGTTTCAGTTGCTATGGTGCGGTAGCTAACGCATGCGCAGAGCATAGTGAAGTATGTAGAGCAGAGTATAGGGTAATGTGCCATAGGGGAGATATTCCAAGGCAGCCAGAAGTAAGATTTGCTATTGTGCTTATGGTGGCATATGTTATAGAGCACTACATTGTCTATAAGGAGTATATCCAGAGAAATACAGGTAATAGGCACCCCATATGTATATCATATAATCCCCGGGGGGGCGGAGTGTCATATTGACACTGTGGTGATAGACTTGTGCATTGAGGGGGGGGGGAGGTGCTAAAAGTGTACTGTTATATGTACATGTAGTGTATCTTTAGGTTGGATGATAACTCACCTATGCATGTATTCAATGGGTCTGTAGGAAAAAAAAGGGTAGTTTAAGGATGAGAACTAATAAATCCAATCAATCTCGCGATTCAAACCTTTTGGGGACAATGTCTGGAGTGTGTAAATCCAGTAGGATTCCCATTGTTTCAGTAGCTTAATATGGTTGCCCCCCCTCCTAGGTCTCGTCACCTGTTCGATCACTTGAAAACGGAGTTGGGCCACTGTGTGTCTGGCTCTGGTGAAATGATCAGGGAGTGGGAGCCAATTTTTTCCGCAGCGGATAGTGGACTTATGGCTTGCTATGCGGTCTCTAATGTGCTGCGTAGTTTCCCCTACGTATAGGAGACCACAGGGACATTTGATGATGTAGATCACAAAGTTTGAGTTGCATGTGAAAAAACCTTTAATGGGATAACTCTTTCCTGTCCTCGGGTGCGTAATAGTGTCGGATTTGATAATGTTGGCGCATGCTGCACAGTTGAGACAGGGGAAGGTGCCGTGACGGCGAGTACTGAGTAGGCGTTGGGAGGCAGTTGTGCGGGAAGGTCCTATGTCGGCTCTAATGATCTTGTCTTTAATATTAGGGGCTCGCTTGACGCACATGAGTGCAGAGTTGGAAAATGCGGGGATTTCTGGATAGGCTCTGGATAGAAGAGGCCAGTGTTTCCTAATGATTGATTGGACTTTGGGTATTAGTGGATGGTAAGTATGTACAAATGGTATCCTCTCTGGACTTGTGGTGGTCAGGTGGGGGGATCTGGGTTCTAGTGCCCGACCTGCCTCTTGTCGTAGGAGTTGGGTAGGGTAGTCGCGTTCTTTGAATTTGGTCGTCATATCTTGTAGGCGTTGGGGAAGTGTGTTAGGGTTGGACACAATCCTGGTCACTCTGTGAAATTGGGACCGTGGGAGGCTGTTTTTTATCGATTTGGTATGGCAGCTTGAGAAATGTAAGAGGCTGTTACAGTCGGTGGGTTTTGAGAAGATGTCGGTTATTAGTCTATTGTTGTCATCTCGGATGACCAAGGTATCAAGGAAAGAAATTTGGTTATAGTCATGGGTGATTGTGAACTGTAATTCAGGTCTGATTGAATTAATGTATGTGAAGAAGGAGTTAAGTGTTTCTGGCGGGCCCTGCCATATCAAGAAGATGTCATCTATGTATCGATGGTAGGCGGTACAGTGTTGTTTAAATGACTCGTCAGGGTATATGAAGGTCTCCTCAAACTTGTTCATGTAGGCGTTAGCATAAGCTGGAGCTACGTTCGAACCCATCGCGGTGCCCCGTTTTTGTATATAGAAGTCATCGCCGAACAGGAAATAGTTCTGGTGTAGGACTAGGGACAGTATTTCCAAGCAGAATTGGATAGAGAGAGGGGAAAGATCGGATATTGAGAGAAGATGTGCTGTAGCCTCTAGGCCTAGGTCGTGGGTTATGGAGGTGTATAGACTGTTAACATCTAGTGTGACTAATTGACTGGTTGGTGGAAGATATGGGGTATTTTTGATGATTTCTAAAAATGCGTTAGTATCAAGTAGGAAGGCCCTGGTTTTCTTTACAAGTGGTGTTAGGATCTTTTCAAGGTAAATTGCTAGGGGGGAAAGAATGGAATCAGTGGAGGCTACGATAGGTCGTCCTGGAGGATTGGTCAGGGATTTGTGTATCTTAGGGAGTATGTAGAAGACAGGGGTTATTGGGTGAGAGTTGGTTAGGAATGTGACGGTTTTGCTGTCGATTATTTTGGAGTCAAGATATCTTGTGAGGATGGCTTGGATTTGGGAATGGATGTTATGGATGGGGTCATGAGTGATGCGGCCATAGGTTGTGGTATCCGCCAGTTGGCGGTTAACCTCGTTTGTGTAGCTTGTCCGGTCCATAATGACCGTTGCGCCCCCTTTGTCTGCTGGTTTAATTATAATATATTTATTATCACTCAGGCTCTGAAGGTCCCTGACCAATCCTCCAGGACGACCTATCGTAGCCTCCACTGATTCCATTCTTTCCCCCCTAGCAATTTACCTTGAAAAGATCCTAACACCACTTGTAAAGAAAACCAGGGCCTTCCTACTTGATACTAACGCATTTTTAGAAACCATCAAAAATACCCCATATCTTCCACCAACCAGTCAATTAGTCACACTAGATGTTAACAGTCTATACACCTCCATAACCCACGACCTAGGCCTAGAGGCTACAGCACATCTTCTCTCAATATCCGATCTTTCCCCTCTCTCTATCCAATTCTGCTTGGAAATACTGTCCCTAGTCCTACACCAGAACTATTTCCTGTTCGGCGATGACTTCTATATACAAAAACGGGGCACCGCGATGGGTTCGAACGTAGCTCCAGCTTATGCTAACGCCTACATGAACAAGTTTGAGGAGACCTTCATATACCCCGACGAGTCATTTAAACAACACTGTACCGCCTACCATCGATACATAGATGACATCTTCTTGATATGGCAGGGCCCGCCAGAAACACTTAACTCCTTCTTCACATACATTAATTCAATCAGACCTGAATTACAGTTCACAATCACCCATGACTATAACCAAATTTCTTTCCTTGATACCTTGGTCATCCGAGATGACAACAATAGACTAATAACCGACATCTTCTCAAAACCCACCGACTGTAACAGCCTCTTACATTTCTCAAGCTGCCATACCAAATCGATAAACAGCCTCCCACGGTCCCAATTTCACAGAGTGACCAGGATTGTGTCCAACCCTAACACACTTCCCCAACGCCTACAAGATATGATGACCAAATTCAAAGAACGCGACTACCCTACCCAACTCCTACGACAAGAGGCAGGTCGGGCACTAGAACCCAGATCCCCCCACCTGACCACCACAAGTCCAGAGAGGATACCATTTGTACATACTTACCATCCACTAATACCCAAAGTCCAATCAATCATTAGGAAACACTGGCCTCTTCTATCCAGAGCCTATCCAGAAATCCCCGCATTTTCCAACTCTGCACTCATGTGCGTCAAGCGAGCCCCTAATATTAAAGACAAGATCATTAGAGCCGACATAGGACCTTCCCGCACAACTGCCTCCCAACGCCTACTCAGTACTCGCCGTCACGGCACCTTCCCCTGTCTCAACTGTGCAGCATGCTTCAACATTATCAAATCCGACACTATTACGCACCCGAGGACAGGAAAGAGTTATCCCATTAAAGGTTTTTTCACATGCAACTCAAACTTTGTGATCTACATCATCAAATGTCCCTGTGGTCTCCTATACGTAGGGGAAACTACGCAGCACATTAGAGACCGCATAGCAAGCCATAAGTCCACTATCCGCTGCGGAAAAAATTGGCTCCCACTCACTGATCATTTCACCAGAGCCAGACACACAGTGGCCCAACTCCGTTTTCAAGTGATCGAACAGGTGACGAGACCTAGGGGGGGGGGCAACCATATTAAGCTACTGAAACAACGGGAATCCTACTGGATTTACACACTCCAGACATTGTCCCCAAAAGGTTTGAATCGCGAGATTGATTGGATTTATTAGTTCTCATCCTTAAACTACCCTTTTTTTCCTACAGACCCATTGAATACATGCATAGGTGAGTTATCATCCAACCTAAAGATACACTACATGTACATATAACAGTACACTTTTAGCACCCCCCCCCCCTCAATGCACAAGTCTATCACCACGGTGTCAATATGACACTCCGCCCCCCCGGGGATTATATGATATACACATGGGGTGCCTATTACCTGTATTTCTCTGGATATACTCCTTATAGACAATGTACTGCTCTATAACATATGCCACCATAAGCACAATAGCAAATCTTACTTCTGGCTGCCTTGGAATATCTCCCCTATGGCACATTACCCTATACTCTGCTCTACATACTTCACTATGCTCTGCGCATGCGTTAGCTACCGCACCATAGCAACTGAAACATCCACACATGAGCTTCCTAGTAGCGCGACGTCACTTCCGGGTTCCCGCCCACGTGTGTGACGCACTTCCGCCCCAACGCCGGGCGCGCACATACTTAAGTGAGAGCTCCCAGTACATAACCCACAGCGCTGGGAGACGGTCATGCTGCCCTTCCTCCACAGGCCATACCAGGGAGCCCCACACCACCACAGACAACAGACAGGAACAAGGTACGCAGCTCCTAGGAGCGCACCCCCACCCCCCCTTTTTTATCCCCTTTTTTCCCCCTCTTGTACACTGGTTACTAACTGGGACGCTCTTTCCACTCCAGCCTCCCATGGTGCACAAATAACAATACAGAGAAACGGCTATACCGCCCCTCCTCTCCTCTCCCTGCCATATCTGGGACACCAGCACTGTACCAAGACACAGACGTGTCATATCACACCAGCAAATGAATCTCTTATAGATTGTGGAATACGTGATACAAGAGGTATAGATCCTTTATAAAAATCTACTATTTGACCATGTTGTGTGCATTCCCCTAACATGCATTTCTTGCTATTACAGCACCATTAAAAAGATTTCTATCTTTACCTCTGTCGGCACATACCTGCATCTAAACCTATATAAGGTAACCCTACTAAATACTGTACGATACTCGGCAACCCCCTCTTTTTTGTATATAATGTATATATGTAATAATTGTGATTTTATTAAGTCTGATCTCTGTCACCTGCCTCTATCCCTCTTCCTCTCCCCTGATACCCTTCCCTTCCTCCCTCCCACCCACCCTCCATCCTTTTCCCCCCTTTTCCCCACCCCCACCCTCCCCTCTACCTTTCCCTATCCCATTTCCTCTTTTTTTTCGTCTATTAATATCTTTCACAATGGTACTCCTACTTACATCATGTTTTAATTTCATATGTCTGTATCCCTAACACTGTATTTCCCTTTTTTAGTAACGCGACTCAATGAATAAGGCCTGAATGAGGCCGAAACGTCTTCAGTCGCCAATCACTGTCGCTATTTGGTTTGATGTTATGCCTCATTAATAAACGAACACTGCATTTGAACCTCTGAGTGTGCGATGATATAATTTACTGTACGTATTGGGCACAACGTGTCCCTTCATCAGCACCTCCCTCTTTCTGACGAGAGTGCACGCTAACTATCTATTCTGCGGGTAAAGAGGTGGCAGGTCTGCGCCCCAAAACAGGTGTGACTGCTGTCCCCCCAGTCACAGAGGATGAAGAGGCCGCGGATGCACAAGATATGGCAGACAGTGGTTGGCCCGGCCGGCTAGGCCGCATTGTAGCACACTGAGCTTCCCACTGCAACTTATGCTTCATGTCCATGTGCCGGTTCATGCATGAAGTACTCAAACTATGTATTTTTTGGCCTCTACTTAGCTTTTGCTGACAAATGTTACAGATAACACGAGTTGGGTCATCTTTATCGATCTGAAAAAATGCCCAGGCTATGCAAGGCTTAGCACCCATGCGACCTGAAGAGCCACCACGACTTGTGGTGAGAGGCAGAGTTGTGTTTGAGGATGCAGTTGTTGACGTGCTTCCAGTACTACGTCTCTGTCCAGAAAGGCGCAACCTGACCTCGTCGTCACTAGCATCTTCCTCCACCTCCTCTGCTGACCTCATCTCTTGGCTGACTGTGGGTTGACAGTAAGTGGGATCTCCAACCTCATCATCATCACCCTGTGCGTTATCACACCCGTCGTCCTCAGAGCCAACCTGTTCCTGCTCTGACAAAAAACTAAAGTTGTCGCTCCAATCAGGTATTTGAGTCTTATCATCGTCTTCCTCATTGTCTCCACCAACAGGAGTTACAGTTTGGGAATGAGGGTCTACATTATGGTCAGAACCTTCTGCGTCTGGTCCTGGATCCGACTCATAAAGATTCTGGGCATCAGTGCAGATCATTTCCTCGTCTGGATTCACAGAAGCGCTGGAGTCGACCTCTGATTCCCAGGCTATAGTATGAGTAAACAGCTCTGCAGACTCAACCATCTGTTCTACCTCATACTCAGACGGGCAGCTGGAGATTTGGGAGCTGTGAGGAAGCAAGTGCGATTGGGGTGACACCTTTGAGGACTGGAGTATTTGTGATGTTGAAGTTGATGTGGAGGAGAGCCCACTTAAAGGAGCACTTGATATCCGTTGAAGCACCTGCTGTTTTTGTGCCTCATCTGGAATTTGTAGCGATTGGCGTGGCCGTAAGAAAGGGATCTTATCACATTGTCCGCTAAAAGAAGTAGACATTTTAGTTTGGCTGGAAGATGGTCTTTCTTCTGCAGATGTTACTGTTGCTTTAACACCTACCCCACGGACACAACCATTTTTCCCCTTCAAAAACACGCCTATTCCCCTTTCCACCAGCAGCAGGCCTTTTTCCACTCATTTTGGTGGTTAACTAATTAACAACTCTGGAGTTGTTTGCACAAAAAAACAATGGATGGGAACCGAGCAGAGCAGAGTGGCCAAACTGTGGTATTAGGCCAAAACTATTGGCTGGGTTAGATGCAGAAAAAAATTATATTCAATTTGCAACCTGATGGAGGTCAGTATAGATGGACTAATAGAGAAAGTTCCACACACTGCTAGAAGGCCAAATATTTTTTCAGAGCTAGATGCAGATAAAAATTATTTTTAATTTGCAACCTGATGGAGGTCAGTATAGATGGACTAATAGAGAAAGTCCCACACACTGCTAGAAGGCCAAATATTTTTTCAGAGCTAGATGCAGATAAAAATTATTTTTAATTTGCAACCTGATAGAGGTCAGTATAGATGGACTAATAGAGAAAGTCCCACACACTGCTAGAAGGCCAAATATTTTTTCAGAGGTAGATGCAGAAAAAAATGTATTCAGTTTGCAACCTGATGGAGGTCTGTATAGATGGATTAATAGAACAAGTCCCACACACAGCTAGAAGCCCAATATTTTTTCAGAGGTAGATGCAGAAAAAAATATATTGAGTTTGCAACCTGATGGAGGTCAGTATAGATGGACTAATACAACAAGTCCCACACACAGCTAGAAGCCCAATATTTTTTCAGAGGTAGATGCAGAAAAAAATATATTCAGTTTGCAACCTGATGGAGGTCTGTATAGATGGATTAATAGAACAAGTCCCACACACAGCTAGAAGCCCAATATTTTTTCAGAGGTAGATGCAGAAAAAAATATATTCAGTTTGCAACCTGATGGAGGTCAGTATAGATGGACTAATACAACAAGTCCCACACACAGCTAGAAGCCCAATATTTTTTCAGAGGTAGATGCAGAAAAAAATATATTCAGTTTGCAACCTGATGGAGGTCTGTATAGATGGATTAATAGAACAAGTCCCACACACAGCTAGAAGCCCAATATTTTTTCAGAGGTAGATGCAGAAAAAAATATATTCAGTTTGCAACCTGATGGAGGTCAGTATAGATGGACTAATACAACAAGTCCCACACACAGCTAGAAGCCCAATATTTTTTCAGAGGTAGATGCAGAAAAAAATATATTCAGGTTGCAACCTGATGGAGGTCTGTATAGATGGATTAATAGAACAAGTCCCACACACAGCTAGAAGCCCAATATTTTTTCAGAGGTAGATGCAGAAAAAAATATATTCAGTTTGCAACCTGATGGAGGTCAGTATAGATGGACTAATACAACAAGTCCCACACACAGCTAGAAGCCCAATATTTTTTCAGAGGTAGATGCAGAAAAAAATATATTCAGTTTGCAACCTGATGGAGGTCTGTGTAGATGGATTAATAGAACAAGTCCCACACACAGCTAGAAGCCCAATATTTTTTCAGAGGTAGATGAAGAAAAAAATATATGCAGTTTGCAACCTGATGGAGGTCAGTATAGATGGACTAATACAACAAGTCCCACACAGCTAGAAGCCCAATATTTTTTCAGAGCTAGATGCAGAAAAAAATTATATTCAATTTGCAACCTGATGGAGGTCAGTATAGATGGACTAATACAACAAGTCCCACACACAGCTAGAAGCCCAATATTTTTTCAGAGGTAGATGCAGAAAAAAATATATTCAGTTTGCAACCTGATGGAGGTCTGTATAGATGGATTAATAGAACAAGTCCCACACACAGCTAGAAGCCCAATATTTTTTCAGAGGTAGATGAAGAAAAAAATATATGCAGTTTGCAACCTGATGGAGGTCAGTATAGATGGACTAATACAACAAGTCCCACACACAGCTAGAAGCCCAATATTTTTTCAGAGCTAGATGCAGAAAAAATTATATTCAATTTGCAACCTGATGGAGGTCAGTATAGATGGACTAATACAACAAGTCCCACACACAGCTAGAAGCCCAATATTTTTTCAGAGGTAGATGCAGAAAAAAATATATTCAGTTTGCAACCTGATGGAGGTCTGTATAGATGGATTAATAGAACAAGTCCCACACACAGCTAGAAGCCCAATATTTTTTCAGAGGTAGATGAAGAAAAAAATATATGCAGTTTGCAACCTGATGGAGGTCAGTATAGATGGACTAATACAACAAGTCCCACACACAGCTAAAAGCCCAATATTTTTTCAGAGCTAGATGCAGAAAAAAATTATATTCAATTTGCAACCTGATGGAGGTCAGTATAGATGGACTAATAGAATGATGCTATGCCCAAAAGATTTTACTTCACTAGGTGCAGTAAAAAAATTGGTATTCTATACACAGGTGGTATATCTTGCAACACAGATAGGCTACTCCACTGACTAACACACTATGCAATAGGCCAAAAAGGATTAGCTTTGCTAGATTCAGCCAAATGCTGTGAAAAAAACTTGCACAGCACTGGCACAGACCTGCCTGGCAAAAACTGATAGGAACTGATGTAACCTAGTCCTGAAAAGGACTCCAATTACAATTAGTCTTTACTCCCACAATCTATCTATTTAAGAGCACAGACCTGCCTGATAAAAGTCGTAGGAAATGCTGTAACCTAGTCCTTAAAAGGGCTGCAATCACAACTATTCCCTACTCCCAAGCTATCTGTAGATTTGTGCGAAAATTGGCTTGAAATTAACAAGATATAGCGCACACAGCAACAGCGGTGCCGTCTAACACGCAGCTGCAGCAGTGAGAAAATGGTGGCGACGGGGAAAATGGCTTGGTCTTATAGGGCAAGGACATGTGACATACACTGCCAATGACACATGCCCTTGCTTGTGTGAAAAAAAGCACTTCGCTCCGTGTGTGCGCTGCTGATAGGCTGACAGATTGCACCTCCCCACTGTAAATGCGGGAAAGAGAAAAAAAATGGAGATCTTCATTGTTCCTGCAGAGATCCATCCCCTGCCCCTCCCCCCACCCCGCTGTACACTCAAACTGCTTATTAACATTAATTTTCATCATTACTGAGAAAAAATCCAGTTATGATTTTGGTGCACGAACAGTTATCGAACATAACCTCGAACAGCCGAATTTTTCTCAAATTGTTCGTGTTCGCCGAACGGCTCGAACACCGCCCAAAACAGCTCGAATTTGAGATTGGCGAACAGTTCGAGTAGAACAACGCTCATCTCTACTTATCAAAAGGACTGAATTTTGCACCAACATCGGAATTTGATCTGTTTAAAACTATTCTTGATGTCAACAAACTGGCTAGAAATCTTACGATCAAATGTCATTTTTATAATGAAAGAGAGACACGTGATTTACTTTTTCCTGAGGATCCTTTGCATGAAGCACAAGAATTGATTCCACCATTTAAAGACTTATGTAATCTAACACTCTTAAGAAATCTACAATCAGACTCTAGAACTCCAGAAATTTCACTAAATAAGTCTTTCAAAACACATAATCCCTTGGTTTATCCGCTTAAATCTAGACCAGCGGTATTAGACAACTTTCAAGAACTAATTGAAAGAGACTTGGTCAATCTGAATAATAACCATACCTTTGCTCTGCAGAATTTGAGAAAAGAAGAGCAAAAAGCCTTAGAGGAAATCAAAGAGAACAAGGATTTAATAATTAAAAGAGCTGATAAAGGAGGGGCAATAGTGGCATTAAATGCAGGTCTTTATAAAAAACTTAATTTAAATATGCTCAATGATAACACCATTTACCAAAATTTGCCAACTAATCCAACTAGTATTATTCAAAAAAATTTTTTTTCTTTATTGAATGAAGGCCTAAGTTTGGGAGCACTGGATAAAAAAATCTTTGAATATCTTGCTATAGAACATCCTGTTATTCCCATTCTCCACTCACTTCCTAAAATACATAAAGATGTCTTTCCCCCTCCGCTTAGACCCATCATCTCAGGAATTGGCTCTCTTGGTGAGAGACTTGGAGAATGGGTGGATCATTACTTACAACCTTTGGTTGTTGATATACCAGGATATATTACAGATTCTAAAACTATCGCCAATACCTTTGATGGATTTGAGTGGAACAGGGATTTTCAATGGCTTACATGCGATGTAGAGGGGTTATACCCCTCTATACCGCACGATATTGCCATTCGCTGTTTAGATAAGTTCCTTGAAAAATATAGCTCTTATGAAACCAATATACAAAATTTTCTTATTTCAGCAGTAGGATTTTTGTTGAATAATAATTTTTTCACTTTTGATGGTCGCTATTATCTGCAAAAACGGGGAGTCAGCATGGGGGGAAAATTCTCCCCATCATTGGCTAATATTGTCATGGCCACCTGGGAAGAGACCGATGTTTTTTCAGATTCAAACCCGTTTTTGAAATATATTGCTTGGTATGGGCGATATATAGATGATTTACTTCTTGTTTGGACAGGCTCTCCCCATCTTATCACAGATTTTGTCAAATATATCAATAAAAATAATTCTAATCTTAAATTTACATCTCACACTGACAAAAAATCTATTAACTTTTTAGATGTAACAATTGAAGGTAATGATGATATGAAGCGAGTTTTGATCTCACCATTTAGGAAAAAAACGGCAGGTAATAGCATTCTGCAAGCAAGCTCTTGCCATCCTCCCCACAATATTAAAAATATCCCAGTGGGAGAAATGATCAGGTTAAAGAGGAACTCCTCAACAGAAAAGAGTTATCAAGAGGCAGCCTCCAGCACTAAAAACAGACTAGCTTTAAGAGGATACTCTAAAGGCATTCTAAACAGAGCAGAAAAAATAGTAGCTAATATAGACAGAAAGGATTTATTGAAAAATCGATCCAAAAAAGAACCAAGCAGATTTAAAAATACGAAAAATACGGTTGTGTTTACTACACAATTTAGCCCACAGTTCAACAGTATTGTCAATATCCTAAAAAAATATATACCCATGCTGAATCAGGACCCCACTCTAGTGAAAATCATGGACAATTGTTCCATAAAATATATAGCTAAAAAAGCTCCCACTATAGGTTCACTGGTTTCTCCGAGTCTTTTTTGTACAAAAAATTCTCATTTTCCATCAGAAACCTGGCTCACTTTAAAAGGGTTTTATAATTGTGGCCATAGTAGGCGCATTTCTTGCAAATACGCACACAAAAGTGTTTCCTTTCAGTCTGAAATCACTAAAAAAATACACAAAATCAGCACCTTCTTAAACTGCAATTCCGAAGGGGTTATATACCTTGCAGAATGTATTGCTTGTAAGCTACAGTATGTAGGCTGTACCACAGGACCTTTAAAAATACGCATCCGTCGTCATATGTCGGATGCATGTAATCCTAACAGCCTAAACAAATCGGCAGTTTCAAAACACTTTGCAAATGTTCACCATGGAGATCTAAATAACTTCAGATTTAAAGCAATAGAAAAAGTTTTTAAGCCGGAGAGAGGTGGTGACCACAGGAGAAAAATCCTGAACCGAGAATCATTCTGGATTTTTCTCTTGTGTACTAGATTTCCGCAAGGTTTGAATGTGAGACAGGATCTCATTTTACAATACACTTAGTCTCACGTATTCATGTTCGACAGTACTTTGATAATATATTTCCTTTGTGGTCATAATAGAATGCACTGTCTAACTGTTTAACTGCTTTATTGTTCAATGCTTATATTTATGACTTTTGCATCCTTTTTCCATAAAAGGGAAAGAAAAAAAGAAAAACATTTTTTTTTTCTCAAAGATATTTTTATTTTATTTTTTTCAAAGATTTTTTTTTTTTTTTTCTTTTTAATGGGACTACATATACTAACTATATTTATACTCTAATGGTGTTTAAACAGTCATGCTCACCAGACATAAAGGATGCTTAGTGATTATTATGATCATTATTATGTGTTTTACTGCTCCACGGCATAAAAGATCTTTTTGTTTTTGTTTCTGCATGTATCTCTCACTCATTTTGTATTTCCACTAATTTTGTATTCCATTCTATCTCATGTCCAATTTTATGTAGTTTTTGTTCTTTTTTGCTGTAGTTAATTTTAGCTGCCAATAATGGGTTAATTCTCCTCTGGGCTGTGGTCCAACACCTGAAGCAATCACCAAGAAGTGTTTTTTATTTAACTTCAGCTAGTAGGCTTAGTTCTCACATTATTCCATGAATAAGGTTTAGCCGAAACGCGTTGGAATGTGCTGTACCTAAGAGCCGCTATATTGCTCATTCTGTAACTCATCCTTGGCTTTTACAATTTGAAATTAAAAGTGAAGTTTTAACAAGATATATACAACCCTGGTCCTGCTGGAGACATCTTTGTTTGTTTAAAAACCACCTTCTTTCCGATGCCCAGAAAACTTGCACTAAGTGGCGTTCATAGCAATTGAGACATGACAACCACAGGCATCTGCTGCAGACCCTGGGTTGTCATGCCCACCCATTGGTGACCCGCGATCACGTGACGAGGTCACCGATGGGCGGGGCTTAGGACGCGCTTCCCGGAAGCGCAAGTAAAATGCCGCTGTCAGAGATTGACAGCGGCACTTAACTGGTTAACAGCCGCGGGTGGATCGCGATTCCACCCGCGGCTGTTGCGGGCACATGTCAGCTGTAAGAATCAGCTGACATGAGCCCGGTTCAGTGCGGGCTCACCGCCAGAGCCCCCGCTGAATCGGCCTTTCCGACCTGGTGCGTACTATTACTGACCAGGTCGGAAAGGGGTTAAAAGAAAACATGTTTTTCTGAATGTTTCTATTGTTATTCTTTAAAAAGAGAGCTAAACATATATTTTCAGACCACTCATTTAAGTCCATTATTTTACTACACATGTTTTTTTTTTGATACTCTGTGACCATGGAGACGCAAGCTTTCATTCAAAGTTTTATTCGGAAGCTTGATGCAGTTTTTTCATTATTTTAAATGCTTGGGAAAAATAATAGAATGGTTACAAAATTTTGAAGAATTTTGTCTTAGTCTGAAAAAGGAAATATAAAGTCAGAATAAAATAGGAACATGGAGATTCTTTGAAAAGACAAAAAAACTAGCTTGGAATAAGCTAATAATTCAAGTACTTTGTTCTGAATCATAGAATAATGCCAGATTTTGAGGTTTTTTTTGTTTTGTAAGTTTGCAAATATGCCATTTCACAGAATATTTGAAAAACATTTAGGGGCTGATTCATTAAGTTGTTAATGTCAGAAGTTAAGCAAAAATATTGTGACTTTTGGAGTCTTCATGCCAATCCCGTTCAAGGCCGCTACGCCAAAATGAGCAGAGCATGGGTGGAGCTACAACCCTCAGCCCCCCCCTTTAAATTTATGAAAAGTTATGCCACTAATTAACTTACTTCAGAAATGTACTTCAGTCCTTGACCTTACTGGCTGAGGCACACACTAGTTCAGAGATGTGCCTAATTCATTAAGTGGTTTGCGCTTCTTAATGAATTAGAGGCATAGAGCTCCAGCAAGACCCTCATTAAGACTGGCGTGTGCAATGCCATTCTTAATGAATCAGCCCCTTAGTTTCTTATTGCTAAGAAAATTATAGAGACCTAACATAAATCTAATGTCAGATAATGGACTCTGAAAAATACACAGAATCTATATTTTTAGGCTACACTGACTTCTGTGGGAAAATCAATACTGTATTGACTGTCACATCAATTGTCAAGGAAATGATTTTCAAATGTCAACTCTCTATTTCTCTCTCTGACACCCCGTCCCCATATTGTGGTGCGTTCAGCAATTACTCACAGGTGGTATGATAAATGGGAATTACATTAGATCATATAAAGACAATTACAATACTCTTGATGCTTTACATGACAATGCATAGGAGTAGTCCTCGACGTTTTTTACCCCATGAACAACATGGACTGATGTACATAAAACATATCCAAATTGAAGCTAGGGAAGACACTGAGCTGTAAACTCGATTATATAAATATTTTAGGACAAGCTGTATGTGTCCAGTGTCCACATTTTTGTCATGTAGTATATGGACAGAGAATCCTTAAAGGGAATCTATTACATTATACATACTGTCCTATCTGTGGGCAGCAGGGTATAGAGAAGGAGAAGCTGAGAAGATGTTATATGGGTTTGCTGGAAAAGATTCAGTGTAACTTGTATGTTATTCATAGAAATCCCTGGTTTGTATATGCATATGAGTCTAGTGGGTGGTCCTTCACAAAGATTAATAGTTATGTCTACAGTCGTGGCCAAAAGTATTGAGAATGAGACAAATAGTAATTTTTCCAAAGTTTACTGCTTCATTTTTTGTAATGGCAATTTGCATATACTCCTGAATGTCAAATAGTGATCAGCTTAACAGCAATTACTGTACTTGCAAAGTCAATATTTGCCCAGAAAATGAACTTTAACCCCCAAAACACATTTCAACATCATTGCAGTCCTGCCTTAAAAGGAGCAGCTAACATCGTTTTAGTGATTGATCCATTAACACAGGTGTGGGTGTTGATGAGGACAGGGCTGGCGATCAATCAGTCATGATTAAGTAAGAATGACATCACTGGACACTTTAACCCCTTAAGCCCCGCGGGTGGTTTGCACGTTAATGACCGGGCCAATTTTTACAATTCTGACCACTGTCACTTTATGAGGTAATTACTCTGGAACGCTTCAACGGATCCCCCTGATTCTGAGACTGTTTTTTCATGACATATTTTACTTCATGATTGAGGAAAAATTTCTTCGATATCACTTGCGTTTATTTGTGAAAAAAACGGAAATTTGGTGAAAATTTTGAAAATTTTGCAATTTTCAAAATTTGAATTTTTAAGCCCTGAAATCAGAGCGATATGTCACACAAAAGAGTTAATAAATAACATTTCCCACATGTCTACTTTACATCAGCACAATTTTGGAACCAAAATTTTTTTTGGTTAGGGAGCTATAAGGGTTAAAAGTTGACCAGCAATTTCTCATTTTTCCAACAAAATTTACAAAACCATTTTTTTAGGGACCACATCACATTTGAAGTCACTTTGAGAGGTCTTTATGACAGAAAATACCCAAAAGTGACACCATTCTAAAAACTGCACCCCTCAAGGTGCTCAAAACCACATTCAAGAACTTTATTAACCCTTCAGGTGCTTCACAGGCATTTTTTGAATGTGGAAGACAAAAATGAACATTTAACTTTTTTCACAAAAATGTTACTTTAGACCCAATTCTTTTTATTTTCACAGGGGTAACAAGAAAAAATGGACCCCAAAATTTGTTGTGCAATTTCCCCTGGGCACGCAGATACCCAATATTTGAGGAAAAAACACTGTTTGGGCGCACTGTAGGGCTCGGAAGGGAAGGAGCGCCATTTGACTTTTTGATTGTAAAATTTGCTTGAATAATTAGCGGACACCATGTTGCGTTTAGAGAGCCCCTGTGTGCCCAAACATTGGAGCTCCCCCACAAGTGACCCAATTTTGGAAACTAGACCCCCCAAGGCACCTATCTAGATGCATAGTGAGCACTTGCAACCCCCAGGTGCTTCACAAATTGATTCGTAAAAATGAAAAAGTGAAAAAAAAAACACTTTTTCATTGTTACGAATCAATTTGTGAAGCACCTAGGGGTTCCAAGTGCTCACTATGCATCTAGATAGGTGCCTTGGGGGGTCTAGTTTCCAAAATGGGGTCACTTGTGGGGGAGCTCCAATGTTTGGGCACACAGGGACTCTCTAAACGCAACATGGTATCCGCTAACAAATTGAATGGAAAATCGGCTCAAATTGTTAGCGGACACCACATTGCGTTTGGAGAGCCCCTCTGTGCCCAAACTTTGGAGCTCCCCCACAAGTGACCCCATTTTGGAAACTAGACCCGCCAAGGCACCTTTCTAGATGCATAGTGAGCACTTGGAACCCCCAGGTGCTTCACAAATTGATTCGTAATAATGAAAAAGTGAAAAAAAAAACACTTTTTCATTTTTACGAATCAATTTGTGAAGCACCTAGGGGTTCCAAGTGCTCACTATTCATCTAGATAGGTGCCTTGGGGGGTCTAGTTTCCAAAATGGGGTCACTTGTGGGGGAGCTCCAATGTTTGGGCACACAGGGACTCTCCAAATGCAACATGATATCCGCTAACAATTTGAGCCGACAATTTGTTAGCGGATATCATGTTGCATTTGGAGAGTCCCTGTGTGCCCAAACATTGGAGCTCCCCCACAAGTGACCCCATTTTGGAAACTAGACCCCCCAAGGCACCTATCTAGATTCATAGTGAGCACTTGGAACCCCAGGTGCTTCACAAATTGATTCATAAAAATGAAAAAGTGTTTTTTTTTTCACTTTTTCATTATTACGAATCAATTTGTGAAGCACCTGGGGGTTCCAAGTGCTCACTATGCATCTAGAAAGGTGCCTTGGGGGGTCTAGTTTCCAAAATGGGGTCACTTGTGGGGGAGCTCCAAAGTTTGGGCACAGAGGGGCTCTCCAAACGCAATGTGGTGTCCGCTAACAATTTGAGCCGATTTTCCATTCAATTTGTTAGCGGATACCATGTTGCATTTAGAGAGTCCCTGCGTGCCCAAACATTGGAGCTCCCCCACAAGTGACCCCATTTTGGAAACTAGACCCCCCAAGGCACCTATCTAGATTCATAGTGAGCACTTGGAACCCCAGGTGCTTCACAAATTGATTCATAAAAATGAAAAAGTGTTTTTTTTTTCACTTTTTCATTTTTACGAATCAATTTGTGAAGCACCTGGGGATTCCAAGTGCTCACTATGCATCTAGATAGGTGCCTTGGGGGGTCTAGTTTCCAAAATGGGGTCACTTGTGGGGGAGCTCCAAAGTTTGGGCACAGAGGGGCTCTCCAAACGCAATGTGGTGTCCGCTAACAATTTGAGCCGATTTTCCATTCAATTTGTTAGCGGATACCATGTTGCATTTAGAGAGTCCCTGCGTGCCCAAACATTGGAGCTCCCCCACAAGTGACCCCATTTTGGAAACTAGACCCCCCAAGGCACCTATCTAGATTCATAGAGAGCACTTGGAACCCCAGGTGCTTCACAAACTGATTCATAAAAATGAAAAAGTGTTTTTTTTTTCACTTTTTCATTTTTACGAATCAATTTGTGAAGCACCTGGGGATTCCAAGTGCTCACTATGTATCTAGATAGGTGCCTTGGGGGGTCTAGTTTCCAAAATGGGGTCACTTGTGGGGAGCTCCAATGTTTGGGCACACAGGGGCTCTCCAAAAGCAACATGGCGTCCGCTAACAATTTGAACCGATTTTCCATTCAATTTGTTAGCGGACACCATGTCGCGTTTGGAGAGCCCGTGATGTGCCTAAACAGTGGAGCTCCCCCACAAGTGTCCCCATTTTGGAAACTATACCCCTCAAGGATTTTATTAAGGTGTATAGTGAACATTTTGAACCCAGAGGTACGGCACAGAATTTGTTTACATTAGGTCATCATATTGAATAAGTTGTCATTATTCTTGAGCGCAAGTGCTCGCTACTTGAGTTTGCATCGGGTACTCAGGTATGCACCTTGTACAGCGTGTGCTCGAGTGACATGCTCGAGTCCCTGCTCCGCATGTTTCACGGTTATTAAGACACCCAAAAAAAAACATGCGGGGATCGCTCGTGCATGGCAGGCAATCCCCGTAAAGTTTTTTGGCTGCGAAGCATATGGGGCAGAGACTCGAGCATGTCACTCAAATACCCACGATACTCAATGCATACCAGAGCACCCGATGCAAACTCAAGTAGCGAGCACTTGCTCTCAACACTAGTCGCCATATCGTCATCTTTTTTTCTTACTTTTGAAAAAAATCCCAACCCCAGCCCTAACCCTAGCACAACCCTAACCCTAGCACAACCCTAGCCCCAGCACAACCCTAGCCCCAGCACAACCCTAGCCCCAAACCCAGCCCTAACCCTAGCCCAATCCTAACCCAAGAGTTTATTTTTGACGCCGTTCCTTGTGCGGTATAAGTGATTAGACGACTTTATTCTTCGGGTCGGTGTGATTACAGTAATGCCAGAATCATATGGGGTTTTTATGACTGACAGCTGTCACACACTAAAAGACGCATTTTTTGTAAAATCTAGTTTTTGCATCGCCATATTTTGAGAGCTATAATTTTACAGATTTTGGCAGACAATCATGTGACGGCTCGTTTTTTGCGGGATGACTTGACGTTGTTATTGGTGCCATTTTCAGGCACGTGACATTTTTTGATCGCTTTCTATTCCGATTTTTGGGAGGCAGAATAAACAAAAACCAACAATTCAGGAATTGTTTTTTTGGTTTTTTTTTAATTCTGTTCCGCGTGTGGTAAAATTGATGAGGTAGCTTTATTCTTCGGGTCAGTACGTTTACAGCGGTACCACATTTGTACCATTTTTCTATGTTTTGGCGCTTATACACAATAAAAGCTATTTTATAGAAAAAAATATTTTTTTGTATCGCTTTATTCTGAGAGCTATAACTTTTTATTTTTCGGCTGATGGAGCTGTATGGCAGCTTGTTTTGTGCGGGACGAGATGACGTTTTCAGCGGTGTCATTTTTATTTATATGCGTCTTTTTGATCGCGTGTTATTCCACTTTTTGTTTGGCGGTATGGTGATAAAGCATTGTTTTTTGCTTCGGTTTTTTTTTTTTTTTTACCGTGTTCACTGAAGGGGTTAACTAGTGGGACAGTTTTATAGGTCAGGTTGTTCCGAACGCGGCGATACCAAATATGTGTACTTTTATAGTTTTTTTTTTATTTTTTTTATAATAATATTTATTGATGGGTACATTATATTTTTATTTTTGGTGTATTATTATTTTTTTTTTTTTATAATATTTTTGCACTTTTTTTTTTTTTTTTTTTTCCACTTTCACACAGTTTATACACTTTATTACTTTGTCCCACTCTGGGACTTTCACTTTTTTTTTTCTGATCGCCTGCATGGCACAGGAATGGAGCACCATCCCTATGCCATGAAGGCTGTCAGAAGTGCACAGTGTGAAGATTGCTTGGAGATGCACTGCGCATGTCCAAGCAATCTTCCTGCTCTCTGGTGACCCGGATGTTGTCATGACGACATCGGGTCGTCATGGTGTAGCACCCTGAGGATTCGGCTGCTACAGGGGTATTGCACCTCAACCCAGAGGTGTGATATTCCACTCCCGGGTAAGGATGGAGTGTGGAACTGAGCTCGGTAGGCTGCATGCACTACATACATCCCATTTCCGAGGAACAGGCCGACGGTACTCCCACTTAGAAATGTGCAGGTACGACCGAGTCTGTTCCTGGCTGGAGTGGGAGGGGGGTGGAACATCCCAAGTAGTGTAGGGGCAGATAGGGGGAGCAGCCTGGGTAAAGATAGGAGCTCATTGGGTGCTGGTCACCTGAGCTCACACATAGAGGGTGTATATAAGGTGGGCACCAACTAAGAACAGGGTCAGTTGCAGAGAGAAAGTCAGCGAGCGGAGGAGAAGAGAGACCCAGAGTGAGAGAGGAGAGAGAGAGACCCAGAGGGGGAAACAGAAGAAAGGACTCTAAGACCCCAAATTAAATCCCCGGGTGAAGAGTCGGCACAGGGTACCGGAACCCAAGCTGGTGGGGGCAAAAACACACCCCAGCCAGAGACCGGAGGCCGTGGGCAGCGTTTGCCACGGCCACCCACCACATCCACCACGAAGGCATACCACGTGGAGGGTCAGGGAACCCAAGGCCAAGGGTCTCCCAACAGAAGGCCCGAGGGAGCTGGACCTGGGTGGATCTCTAGTGGGGACGGCCAGAGGAAAGGACAGAAGGAGAGCTCAGGGTCACGCTCCGGACTTATTTGGGGGTTGGCTGGATCCAGAACCTGGTGGACGCAGCACGGCTCGGGAGGTCACTCGAAGCTGGAGTGACCGGAACATCAGCAGTGAGTAAACATCCTAAACTGCATAACCCGACTCTGTCTCTGATTGCCGTCTACACTGCATCACCACAACCCCCATCCTCTGCACCTGATCCCCCTGAGGCTATACCCCACCCGTTGGGGGTTATATCACCAAAGCTGCACCTGCACCATCAGCCTCAGCGGACCCTGCTGCAGCGGCGGCCATAGTGACCGCAACACAACGGGTGGCGTAGTCGACATTAAGAACTTAGTAACATCTGTAGGACTGCCACATACAACTGAGTTTGACACCCTGGGCACGGACCGGGTCACAGCCACTCGGAAGACTACAACCCCCATCTGATCCGGCTCCGGATATTCCCCCTAAAGAATATGGCCCAGGGGGCGCGTCAATGGCAACACCCGGGAAGCCTTTGCAGACTGCGCTGGAAGCCGGAAGAGGAGGTGAGTATCGCCGATCACCTCCCCTTGCCCCCGCAATGCCGTGATCGACTTCGATCGCAGCATCGCGGGGGTTAATGTGCTGGGAATGGTGCAGGACCGCTCCCTGCACATAGTACCGGGTGTCAGCTGTGACAATCAGCTGACACCCGGCGGCGATCGCGCCCACACAGCCTGTGTGCGCGCGCGATCGCGATGACGTACTAATACGGGTCTGGCTCTTAAGTCCCAGGGCACAGACGCGTATTAGTACGTCAGATGTTATTAAGGGGTTAAAAGGAGGCTGGTTCTTGGTATCATTGTTTCTCTTCAGTTAACCATGGTTATCTCTAAAGAAACACGTGCAGCCATCATTGCACTGCACAAAAATGGCCTAACAGGGAAGAGTATCGCAGCTACAAAGATTGCACCTCAGTCAACAAACTATCGCATCATCAAGAACTTCAAGGAGAGAGCTTCCATTGTTGTCAAAAAGGCTCAAGGGCGCCCAAGAAAGACCAGCAAGCGCCAGGACTGTATCTTAAAACTGTTTCAGCTACGGGATCGGACTACCAGCAGTGCCAAGCTTGCTCAGGAATGGCAGCAGGCTGGTGTGAGTGCTTCTGCACGCACTGTGAGGCGGAGACTCTTTGAGCAAGGGCTGGTTTCAAGGAGGGCAGCAAAGAAGCCACTTCTCTCCAGCAAAAACATCAGGGACCGACTGATATTCTGCAAAAGGTACAGGGAGTGGACTGCTGAGGACTGGAGCAAAGTCATTTTCTCTGATGAATCCCCTTTTCGATTGTTTGGGACATCTGGAAAACAGCTTATTCGGAGAAGAAGAGGTGAGCGCTACCACCAGTCTTGTCTCATGCCAACTGTAAAGCATCCTGAAACCATTCATGTGTGGGGTTGCTTCTCAGCCAAGGGAATCGGCTCACTCACAGTCTTGCCTAAAAACACAGCCATGAATAAAGAATGGTACCAGAATGTCCTCCAAGAGCAACTTCTCCCAACCGTCCAAGAGCAGTTTGGCGCCCAACAATGCCTTTTCCAGCATGATGGAGCACATTGCCATAAAGCAAAGGTGATAACTAAATGGCTCATGGAACAAAACATAGAGATTTTGGGCCCATGGCCTGGAAACTCCCCAGATCTTAATCCCATTGAGAACTTGTGGTCAATCATCAAGAGACGGGTGGACAAACAAAAACCAACAAATTCTGGCAAAATGCAAGCATTGATTATGCAAGAATGGACTGCTATCAGTCAGGATTTGGTCCAAAAGTTGATTGAGAGCATGCCAGGGAGAATTACAGAGGTCTTGAAGAAGAAGGGGCAACACTGCAAATATTGACTTGCTGCATTAACTAATTCTAACTGTCAATATAACCTATTGGTACTCATAATATGATTGCAATTATATTTCTGTATGTGATATAAACATCAGACAAACACTAATAAAAACCAGAGGCCAGCAGATCATGTGAAAATATAATTTTGGTGTCATTCTTAAAACTTTTGGCCATGACTGTACATGCACAGTCATACAGGGAAGTCTGTCAATCACTTAGAAGGACCTCATACTGGACTCATATGCATACAAACACCCGAGATCTTAAGGATTAAAACGCAAGTTTTACTGAAACTTTTCCCCAAAAAAATGTATAACAATCTGATCAGCTCCTCCTGTTCTATAACATCCTGCCAGATACCATTTTCAACATGACAGGTTCCCTTTAACAAAGCCTAAGTGAAGACACCTCAATATATTCTTATCAATGAGAAAACAACAAAGCAGAAAATGTAACAGAAGAAAAATCAATGAATTTTGATGACTTATGAAAGACTAGGTTCAAAGGGTAAGTGTTAGATGATCAAACCCGATGCTAATCGAATGGAAGTTGAATTTTAAGAAATTTGCGGGCCCCAGTCAATTCAAACAATCTGCAATTTAATTTTTGAGAATTGCCGATTATGTCTGTAAATTGTCTGAATTGTAAAGTGCTGCGGAATATGTTGGCATAGATAGAAAGAGATAGGGTAGGTGCTAGCAGCAATGGCAGTATAATTGATAAATTGATAAGTGATGTGGTGTAGCTGATACAGGTGCATCTCACAAAATTAGAATATCAAAACAAAAAGTTAATTTATTTCAGCTCTTCAATACAAAAAGTGAAACTCATATATTATAGAGAGTCATTACAAACAGAGTGATCTATTTCAAGTGTTTATTTCTGTTAATGTTGATGATTATGGCTTACAGCCAATGAAAACACAAAAGTCATTATCTCAGTAAATTAAAATAATTAACAAAAAACACCTGCAAAGGCTTCCTACGCGTTTAAAAAGGTCCTTTAGTCTGTTTCAGTAGGCTCCACAATCATGGGGAAGACTGCTGACTTGACAGATGTCCAGAAAGTAGTCACTGACACACTCCACAAGGTCCCAGAGTTCAAATTTTCATTTGGAAATCAAGGTACCAGAGTCTGGAGGAAGAGAGGAGAGGCCACAATCCAAGCTGCTTGAGGTCTCGTGTGAAGTTTCCACTTCTGCTGGTGTAGATCCACTGTCTTTTATCAAGACCAAAGTCAGTGCAGCCGTCTACCAGGAAATTTTATAGCACTTCATGCTTCCCTCTGCCGACAAGCTTTTTGGAGATGGAAATTTCATTCTTCAGCAGGACTTGGCACCTGTCCACACTGCCAAAAGTACCAATACCTGGTTTAAAAACAACAGTATCACTGTGCTTGATTGGCCAGCAAACTCGCCTGACCTTAACCCCATAGTCTCTATGGGGTATTGTCAAGAGAAAGAAGAGAGATGTTACGTTTGCGCCCGGACTGACTGGCGTGAGCGTGATTAGTGATCCCACTGTACCATGAACCAAGGAGTGCCTGGAGGGGCGTAACTAAGTATCAACCCGATCCGACCAAGGTCGCATAGCGGCTTAGTCGACTCCGTGAACCAAGGAGGAACCGAGCAGAGGGACCAGGTGCTACTCCAGGTCAGACCCCGGTCACAGTTGTTGACCCACACCGGGGAATGCAGGAATAGGCAGGTTAGACTGGCATACAGGCAGGTGGGTATTGGCAAGTACGGCTGGTATGCAGACAGGTGGGTACTGGCAAGTACGGCTGGTATGCAGACAGGTGGGCACCGGCAAGCACGGCTGGTATGCAGACAGGTGGGCACTGGCAAGTATGGCTGGTATGCAGACAGGTGGGCACTGGTAAGCACGGCTGGAGTGCAGACAGGGAGATACTGGCAAGCACAGCTGGAGTGCAGACAGGGAGGTACTAGCAGGTTGGAGCGCAGGCTGGATAGGGTCCAGTACAGACTGGGAGACAGGTACAGAGCCGCAAATGCGGTCGACAAGCAGAGTAAAGCGAAACTGCTGGAGCGGAGGACAAGGCAGAGCAGAGAGGAACTGCTGGTGCGGTGAGCAAGCAGAGCGGAGCGAAAACCGCAGGTGCAGTGGGCAAGGCAGAGCAGAGCAGAACCGCCGGAGCGGTGGACAAGGCAGAGCAGAGAGGAACCGCCGGAGTGGTGGACAAGGCAGAGCAGAGTGAAACCGCCGGAGCAGTGGACAAGGCAGAGCACAGCGAAGTTGCTTATTTCTTAGGGATGAATGGGATCTGCAGTCTGAAATCGAACATTCCTGATCCTTATCTCCCCCAACAATTATCTTTCAGGAACCCCATATGACGCGCCCCCTGGGCCGTGGGGAACTCGGTGCCGGGCCGGTCGTTGCTAGGGGAGATGTCACAGTGGCGGTGACTCGGTCCGTGACTCAGGGCGGTCAATAAAAGGGGATATTTACAGGGGAATTAAACACTGTGTTTCAGATTATACACTGTGTTCCAGATTATTATGCAAATAATATTTTCTCAGATTTTCCCAAATTACCTATATGAATTGCAGTCATTTAATTTTCCAGTCAAATAACTATTAGAGTACAATTGAAAGGTTTTTGTACAAACTGCCTATGATAACAGTATATTTTTTAAAAAAATAAAAAACTCAAACTGCACTCAAAATGCATGTTCCAAATTATTATGCACAGCAGTTTTCAACCTTTTCATTTTAATAAAGAACAAAAAAATGGTCATTTTTGAAATTATAAGCATTAGCAGGTTATTACAAACTGAAATCAAACAGTTTTTTGATTCACTTTTTTCACTGTTTTCAGAACATTAACAATAAGAACATGGAAGAGTCCAGGACCCATTTGGTGAGCTGCATATCCTGCTACATGTTCACAGACTTGCCAGTGGAAAAGCCAAACTTCACATGCCAGAAATGCAAGCTTGTGTCCCTGTTGGAGGAAAAGTTGCGAAATCTAGAAGAGAGGTTAACTACCTTGAAAATCATTAAGGAAGGTGAAGAGTTCTTAGACAGAGCAGAATTGTCTCTTCATGATTCAGAAAGAGAAGAAATTCGAACTGCACCTGACGAAACAGAGGAATGGAAGCATGTGACCCACAGAAGCAGGAGGATCGAGAGGCAGTCAGCACCCATACTGCTCAGGAACCAGTACCAGGCTCTCACGCAGGAGAACCATGAAGAAATACAGCAAAATAAGACTTTGCCAGCAATGAATAACCTTGTAAGCCCTCAGAATCATCCTGGATGGAGAAAGAAGAATGTTGTGAAGAAAAAACGGAGAGTGGTGGTCATGGGGGATTCCCTGTTAAGAGGAACAGAGGCGGCTATCTGCAGACCAGACATAACCTCAAGAGAAATGTGCTGTCTTCCAGGAGCAAAAATTAAAGATGTGTCTGACAGGATATCAAGACTCTTCAGACCTACAGATCACTACCCATTCCTGCTAATACATGTGGGGACAAATGACACCGCAAGAAAGGACCTGGAAACCATCTGCAGTGACTTTGAAGACTTAGGCAAGAAAGTGAAAGAATTGGGAGCGCAGGTGGTCTTCTCATCCATCCTCCCAGTGGATGGCCATGGAACAATGAGGTGGAATAAGATTCTACAGGTGAACAACTGGCTACGTCGATGGTGCCGTCAACAAGGATTTGGATTTCTGGATCACGGAATGAATTACCTATACGATGGACTACTTGCTAGAGATGGGGTGCACCTTACGAAGACTGGAAAACATGTATTTGGAAGTCGCCTTGCTACACTCATCAGAAGAGCTTTAAACTAGAACAATGTGGGAAGGGAAGCAAAAGGCCAGAAAAAGCCATACAGCTGACAAATACTATTGAGATCTCTGCTACTGGAAGTGGAAAGGAAGAACAAAGACAAAACAATTTAAATAATAAAAATATGGGAGGAAGAGAAACCAATCACAAACTAAAATGTTTTTATGCAAATGCACAAAGCATGGGCAACAAACAAGGAGAATTGGAACTACTAATGCAGGAAAAGGAATATGATGTCATTGGAATCACTGAAACTTGGTGGGACGATACACATGATTGGAATAAAAGGCTAAAAGGATACAACTTATTTGCAAGAAACAGACTTGATAAACGAGGAGGAGGTGTTGCATTGTATGTTAGAAAAGCGTATATCTGCACAGAGATTGAAGCTTCAGAGACTGGGAGTTCTGTGGAAACTGTTTGGGTAAGAATACAAGGAGAGAACAACGGAAAGGACACCATTGTAGGCATTTACTACAGGCCACCTGGGCAAGCTGAAGATATGGATGAACTCTTTATGTATCAAATGACCAAGTTCTACAAAAAATATGACGTAGTGGTCATGGGAGATTTCAACTATCCAGACATTTGTTGGGAATCTCTCTCAAGTAAAACTAACAGGTCAAGCAAATTCTTATCCTCTCTTGCTGACAACTTTATCTTCCAAAAGGTAGGGGAGAAAACAAGGGGATCTGCTACTTTGGATCTAATCCTTATAAACAGGGAGGAAATGGTTGAGGAGGTAAAGGTGGCTGGGACCCTAGGAGGCAGCGATCATGCTATTATAGAATTTTGGATAACTAGAGGAGGAAGACATGTGAAGACTCAGACTTCAAGGTTAGATTTTAGAAAGGCAGATTTTAAGAGACTCAGAAAGAGAATAGGAGGGATCCAATGGCTAGATGTCCTTAAGGACAAAAATGTCCAGGAAGAATGGGAAATTTTTAAAAATGAGATTCTCAAAGCACAATCGTTAACAATCCCGAAAAGTAGGAAGAATGGGAAGCATTTAAGGAAACCAGGATGGATGAACACAGAACTTAAACACATGCTAAAAAGAAAGAAAGAAATGTTTATTAAATGGAAAGAGGGAGGTGACGCGCCCCCTGGGACATATTCCTTTGGGAGGGGAATACCCGGCACCGGATCAGATGGGGGGTTGTAGTCTCCGAGCGGCTGTGACCCGGTCCCGTGCCCAGGGCGTCAAGCTAAGTGTTATGTGGCAGTCTTTACTGATGTTATTAAAGTTCGTTGTGTCGACTACGCCACCCGTTGTGATGCGGTCACTGTGGCCGCCGCTGCAGCAGGGTCCGCTGAGGCTGATGGTGGATGCGCAGCTTGGTGGGATAACCCCCAACGGGAGGGGTATAGCCTCAGAGGGGACAGGCGCAGAGGATGGGGGTTGTGGTGGTGCGGTGCAGCCGGTAATGATGACAGACTCGGGTAGTGCAGTTAAGGGTCTTTACTTACTGCAGATGTTCCTGGTCACTCTAGCTCCAAGTGACCTCCCGAGCCGTGCTGCGTCCACCAGGTCCTGGATCCGGCCAACCCCCAAACAAGTCCGGAGCGTGGCCCTGAGCTCTCCCTCTGTCCTTCCTTCAGCCGTCCCCACCAGTGATTCACCTAAATCCAGCTCCCTCGGGCCTTCTGTTGGGCAACCTTTGGCCTCAGGTTCCCTGACCCTCCATGTGGTGTGCCTTCAGGGTGAATGTAGTGGGTGACCGTGACAGACTCTGCCCACGGTCTCCGGTCTCTGGCTGGGGAATGTCTTTACCCCCACCAGCTTGGGTTCCGGTACCCTTCTGCTGACTCCTCACCCGGTGTTCTTATTTGGGTTCTTGGGTCCCTTCTTTGTCCCCCTCTGGGTCTTTCTGTACTCCACTCTCTCACTCTTCAGGCTCAGGTCTGTTCTGCTCCCTTGCTGCAGGCTGACTTCCTCTGCAGCAGACTTACTCTCTGCGTCTGACAGGCTCCTCTGCGTCTGACCCTGATCTTTGATGGTGCCCACCTTATATAGCCCTCTATGTGTGAGCTCAGGTGACCAGCACCCAATGAGCTCCTACCACCACCCAGACTGCTCCCCCTATCTGCCCCTACACTACATGGGATGTTCCTCCCCCCTCCCACTCCAGCCAGGAACAGGCTCGGTCGCACCTGCACATTTCTAAGTGGGAGTGCCGTCGGCCTGCTCCTCTGGAATGGGATGTATGTAGTGCATGCAGTCTATCTGAGCTCAGTTCCACACTCCTTCCTTACCCGGGAGTGGAATATCACACCTCTGGGTTGAGGTGCAATACTCCTGTAGCAGCCGAATCCTCAGGGTGCTACATTCCCCCCTGGTAAATCACAGCACGTCCTCGGGCTGCAAAGACAAAAAACACCAAAACATACAACATTTTATAAACATGTAAAACATATTAAATATTATACGAAATACTATATAAATATATATATAAACTTTTTCAGGTAAACAACATTCTCGTCGTCTCTTTCTCTCTTCTGTTCCTCTGGTCACCGTGCAACTCGTGACCAGGTAGAGTGCGACAGTCTTTTAGAAAAATGGTTTTTCCTATAAAACCGGTAGGGGGCGCTTTAGCAAGCGCAACTATGTACAGGGAATTTTGGCCGTTCTCAGTCCCCGGCCAAGTAAAGGGAAAGGGATGGCTGCTCACAGTCCTCAGCCTGGTTTGGGTAGGGGACACACGGGTTGAACTGTTCACTGGTCCCAACGGGGACTAAACTTTAAAGCAGCCACGGTTACTTGGGTACCCCGACAGGTAACTATATACAGTCCTTTGTACTATCTCAGTCATAGTACCTTCTAGCCTTGAACCCGTTTGGGTCTTCTGGCTCCTCCTCCCTACACCGCAACTCCTCCTCTGTCAGGCGATGCACGTGGAGGGCGTAAGGTCCCTTGGCACACTTGTGCCGGGTGAAGGAACCTCGTCACCGACGTAGAGGTCACGGCCTTTGTGACCCTCTGGCAGGTGGGACTCGACGTCCCGTCGGGTAACGAAGACGTCACCCATGGTGTTCCGGTCCTTTATGAAGCCCCACCCATGCTGCGCATTAAACTTTATTACCGTCCCGATGGTACGGGGACGATTTGCTGCACAGGGGTCCCTTCTGGTCCGACTCTTTTGCTCCGCGCTGCGGGTCTGGGCCCATTGCTCTCTGACCTGCCTCTCCTCCCGCTCTCTCTTGAACTCTGCCAGCTGTTGACGGCAACACTCTGTGCGCGCTGCTGCAGCTGCCCGAGTCTCTCCGGTGAACCCCATCAGATCTTCTCCCTTGGGGTCCCACGCAAATTGAGCCTCTTCTAGGGGAGGCGAGACCCGAGTCACGGGCTTTGGAGCCGGGATCAGGGGCTCACACAAGGGCCCTAGTCTTTGCTGCCGCTCTAGCTCAGGGTACCCTTCGGGCCAGATGAAGGGCCGCCCGTCCGGCCATGTGAGCTGGCCGAAGAGGTCCTCCCCCAGGTGTGGCACCCTTGGTATTGCGGGCGCGGGCGCGGTGGTGATGGCGCCCGGGTTGCCCAGGCCTTGCGGCCAGGCCTGGGGCACCTGGAAGGTGAAGGGCACCGTTAGGACGGCGGCGCCCTGGGTTACCTGGCCTTGCGACCAGGCCGGAGGCTCCGCGGAGGTAGATGGCTCTGCTTTGGATGCGGCGCCCGGAAATGCTAGGCCCTGTGACCAGGCCGGAGGCTCCTCTTCCGGCGCCACGCTCCGGGTCACGACGCGTGACGTCATCGGGGTCGCGACGGCGGCTTCCGGTCGGGGCCTAGTCGGTGGCGATGTCATGGCGGTCTCGGGTACGGCCGGGGGACCTTCGGGCTCTGCGACGGGGAGCTGGGGCAGGTAAGCGGTCTTCCGGTATGGGGTATAGGCATCCCCCTTACCTGCTGCCATGCGTCTCGCTCCCTCTTCTGCGCCGTCTCCGGCCTTGGGTCCTCCCGCGTCATCCGCAGAGGCAGTCGATGTCTTCTTCCAAGGGAGCGGGTTAAGTGGACGGGTTCCAGCTTGCTGGGCCATCTCCCGGCCCCACTCCGCCAGGATCTCCCTCTGCACTCGGGCCATCCTTCCCGCGAGGCCCTCCAGGGCACTCCGCGCGCACTCCCGATCTCGGGGAAGCTGCGCCAGGATCTCCGCTAAGCCTAGCGGGGTTGTTGACTCCAGCAGGCTCCTGACCATCGGGTCGGTGCTGCTCTGCTCTGCTTCCGGCAGGCTCCTGGCCAGCGGGCCGGTGCTGCTCTGCTCTCCTCCTTCTTCCTTCAGCAGGCTCCTGGCCAGCGGGCCGGTGCTGCTCTGCTGCCGCTCCATTCCCGGGTCTACTCTTTCTCTCCTCGACTCCGGGTGAGCTTCTCCGCTACTCCTCATTAGACCTCTTGCCTCCGGGTGCGCTCGTTCTACACTGCTCCAAGCGACACCCATCTTTGCTCTTTTCTTTCGTCTCCTCCCACTTCGAGGGCGGTCCCGGGGCAACTCGGTGACTGTCAGCTCCAGGGGTAGTTCTTTCACGCTGACAGACACCTCCAGCATCACAGTCTCTGTTGGTGGGGGCGGTTTCCACTTTTGGCGCCATTTTCTGTCCCGGCCCACGATGGGAGGTGGCCTCTTGCCCTCCTTTGGCACGCCCATAATGGCGTCCGCTGCTCTTCCAAGGCGGGAAATCTGCGGTTTTGGCGGGAATCGTCGCCCAGTGGCGGGAAACTCTGCAGATGGCGGGAACAAGCTGGAAATGGCGGACAATCGGCGGGAAACGACTGGTGATGGAGTCCGATGGCGTGGACCCTCCGGAACCGGCAGGAGTCTTCTTTCTGAGGTAAACTTGCACTTTTCTTCAGGCACGCAGTACCCGGGTGTTGCGGGCACGTAATCCTGCCGACTACGCCAAAGTTGACGCGCCCCCTGGGACATATTCCTTTGGGAGGGGAATACCCGGCACCGGATCAGATGGGGGGTTGTAGTCTCCGAGCGGCTGTGACCCGGTCCCGTGCCCAGGGCGTCAAGCTAAGTGTTATGTGGCAGTCTTTACTGATGTTATTAAAGTTCGTTGTGTCGACTACGCCACCCGTTGTGATGCGGTCACTGTGGCCGCCGCTGCAGCAGGGTCCGCTGAGGCTGATGGTGGATGCGCAGCTTGGTGGGATAACCCCCAACGGGAGGGGTATAGCCTCAGAGGGGACAGGCGCAGAGGATGGGGGTTGTGGTGGTGCGGTGCAGCCGGTAATGATGACAGACTCGGGTAGTGCAGTTAAGGGTCTTTACTTACTGCAGATGTTCCTGGTCACTCTAGCTCCAAGTGACCTCCCGAGCCGTGCTGCGTCCACCAGGTCCTGGATCCGGCCAACCCCCAAACAAGTCCGGAGCGTGGCCCTGAGCTCTCCCTCTGTCCTTCCTTCAGCCGTCCCCACCAGTGATTCACCTAAATCCAGCTCCCTCGGGCCTTCTGTTGGGCAACCTTTGGCCTCAGGTTCCCTGACCCTCCATGTGGTGTGCCTTCAGGGTGAATGTAGTGGGTGACCGTGACAGACTCTGCCCACGGTCTCCGGTCTCTGGCTGGGGAATGTCTTTACCCCCACCAGCTTGGGTTCCGGTACCCTTCTGCTGACTCCTCACCCGGTGTTCTTATTTGGGTTCTTGGGTCCCTTCTTTGTCCCCCTCTGGGTCTTTCTGTACTCCACTCTCTCACTCTTCAGGCTCAGGTCTGTTCTGCTCCCTTGCTGCAGGCTGACTTCCTCTGCAGCAGACTTACTCTCTGCGTCTGACAGGCTCCTCTGCGTCTGACCCTGATCTTTGATGGTGCCCACCTTATATAGCCCTCTATGTGTGAGCTCAGGTGACCAGCACCCAATGAGCTCCTACCACCACCCAGACTGCTCCCCCTATCTGCCCCTACACTACATGGGATGTTCCTCCCCCCTCCCACTCCAGCCAGGAACAGGCTCGGTCGCACCTGCACATTTCTAAGTGGGAGTGCCGTCGGCCTGCTCCTCTGGAATGGGATGTATGTAGTGCATGCAGTCTATCTGAGCTCAGTTCCACACTCCTTCCTTACCCGGGAGTGGAATATCACACCTCTGGGTTGAGGTGCAATACTCCTGTAGCAGCCGAATCCTCAGGGTGCTACAGAGGCATATCTAAAGAAGATTATAATGCAGTCTGCAGATCCTGCAGGGCACGTATCAGGTTAGCTAAAGCTGACAATGAATTAAGGCTTGCAAGAGATGTCAAAAGCAATAAAAAAGGATTTTGGGGGTATGTCAAAAGTAAAAGAAAAGTCAAAGATGCTATAGGATTTTTACAGGATGAAAATGGAGAAATGGTAAGAGAGGATGTTGAGAAGGCCGAACTTTTTAATTCCTATTTTGCATCTGTTTTCTCTCAGAAAGAAAATGTAACATCAACTGATCTTCACTGTCCTTTTAAAGGAATAGAGGAATCCAAGTTATCTGTAAACAGAAAGATTGTGAGGGAATATTTAGCTAACATAAATGAGTTCAAGTCTCCAGGTCCAGATGAATTACACCCCAGAGTACTGAAGGAGATCGTAGAAGAAATTTTAGAACCACTCTCCATAATCTTTGAAAATTCTTGGAGAACAGGAGAAGTCCCAGAAGACTGGAGAAGAGCAAATGTTGTTCCTATCTTCAAAAAGGGGAAGAAGGTGGACCCAGGGAACTATAGGCCGGTGAGTCTGACTTCTATACCAGGAAAGATCTTTGAACAAATTATTAAACAACATGTATGTAAGTACATGGATAAGAATGAAGTGATTAACCAGAGTCAGCATGGGTTTGTAACTAACAAGTCATGTCAGACTAACTTAATTTCCTTCTATGACAGAATCACTGACTGGGTGGATCAGGGAAATGCTGTAGATATAGTATATCTTGACTTCAGCAAAGCATTTGACAAAGTATCTCACACCATCCTTATTGAAAAAATGACCAAGTATGCAATGGACCAGGCAACTGTTAGGTGGATTCATAACTGGCTTAGTGATCGGACTCAAAGGGTGGTTGTAAATGGCTTCACATCCAGCTGGATGAATGTCTCAAGTGGGGTACCACAGGGCTCCGTCCTGGGACCTGTATTGTTCAACATCTTTATCAATGATTTAGATGAAGGAATTGAGGGTAAACTGATTAAATTTGCTGATGACACAAAGCTAGGAGGGATAGCTAATACTAGAGAAGAGAGAGAGAGGATTCAAAAAGACCTAAATAAACTGGAGCAGTGGGCAGCAACCAACAGAATGGTTTTTAACAGGGAAAAATGCAAAGTACTACATCTGGGCAATAAAAATGAAAAAAGCATATACAGAATGGGAGGAATAGAGCTAAGCAACAGTACATGTGAAAAAGACTTAGGTATACTAATAGATCATAGACTGAACATGAGTCAACAGTGTGATGCAGCAGCAAAAAAGGCAAATACAATTCTGGGATGTATTAACAGAAGCATACAGTCTAGATCACGTGAAGTCATTATCGGTCTTTACTCCTCTTTGGTCAGACCTCATCTGGAATACTGTGTACAGTTTTGGGCACCACATTTTAAAAAAGACATAGACAAACTGGAGCAAGTTCAGAGAAGAGCGACCAGAATGGTGACTGGTCTGCAAACCATGTCCTATGAGGAACGGTTGCAGGATTTGGGAATGTTTAGCTTGCAAAAAAGAAGACTGAGAGGAGACTTAATAGCTGTCTACAAATATGTCAAGGGCTGTCACATTGTAGAAGGATCATCTTTATTCTCATTTGCACAAGGAAAGACTAGAAGCAATGGGATGAAACTAAATGGGAGGAGACACAGATTAGATATTAGAAAAAACTTTTTGACAGTTAGGGTGATTAATGAGTGGAACAGGCTGCCACGAGAGGTGGTGAGTTCCCCTTCAATGGACGTCTTCAAACAGAGGCTGGACAGACATCTGTCTGAGATGATCTAGTGAATCCTGCTTTGAGCAGGGGGTTGGACCAGATGACCCAGGAGGTCCCTTCCAACTCTACCATTCTATGATTCTATGATTCTATGAGTTTTAAACTCAAAACTTTATTCTAGGTGATGTTACATTTTCACATAGGACCCCTTGTTCGAAAGGAGCTTCTGAACTCTCTCGTCCATTGAATTTGTCAGGTTTTGGATGGTTTCTGCTTCAATTGTTTTGCATGAGGACAGAATACCCTCCCAGAGCTGTTGCTTAGATGTGAACTGCCTCCCGCCATCACAGACACTCCTTTTGATGATGCTCCAGAGGTTCTCAATGGGGTTGAGGTCAGGGGAGCATGGGTGCCACACAATAAGTTTGTCCCCTTTTATGCCCATAGCAGCCAGAGATGCAGATGTGTTATGTGCAGCATGAGACGGGGCATTATCATGCATGGAGCTATATGGAGCCGCCGCTGCCATGCAGATCCTCTGGAGCTGATAGTGATGCACCAGAGTTGGTTCAGCTCTCCACAGGCAGAGCTTAGCTCCAGGGCAGTGTATGATGATTTTGTGAGGTAGAAATTGCTGGTGCTGTGTAGTGCAGGGCTGGTGATGGCGCAGCAATAATTCCAGGACACAGTGGGGTGCAATTTTCAAGGTTTTACTCACAGTTATCAACCTGCTCCAGGTTACAACTGCCAGACTATAACCACCCACGTCGTCCTGCGTTCACCAAGAAAGGGGTTCAGCAGCTCTCAAGTATTTCAGGAGTACTTAAACGGGACCCCGTTCTATGTTCCTTCCTCGGTCAACTTCCTGCACTGGCTCTTGCCCTCCTGCCTTGCGCCTCACAATCAGTGTCCCAAGCCAGTAGCCTCGGGTCTTGTCGGGCGACGTGCAGTCCCCTGGACCCTATGTGGCCACCTTTTCGGCGATGTAATTGTGGTAGTTGGCAGCTGCACCTTGAAAGTACAGTAGCCTCCGGTTATCTAGCTGAGCCTGATTCTTCTCCACTAGTTTAGAGGCCAGTCCCCTCTGCGGCCTGATCGCTCCACGTCCCTGTAGATTCGGGCGCATGGGTGGCATCCGCACTTGAAATGCCCCTGGGATCCCCTCTGCTCCCGTCCTCTTCTCTCAGTCTTTCCTCTTGGGCCTCTCAGACTAGGCACTGCTCCTTTCTCCACTCTTCCTGAGCAGAGCTCCTCCAGAGCTCCTGCTCCCAACTCTCTCTCCTCTGAACTCTCTTCTCAGACTGACTGACCTCCTTTAAGATGGTTCCCTTCTTATACTCCTTCTGCCTGTGCTCCCCTGTCCTACCTCCTCCACCCACACCCACTACATGGTTCCCCCTCTCTTGGTTCCCCCCCTTCCAACCAGGGACAGGGCTCAGCACTGTACGCATGCATCTTGCCCCGCCTGCTGGTCTGGAATGGTGTAGTGTTGGATGTGGGTGTGTGGGTCCCGGGCAGTACCCCATCCTTAATTGAGAGTGGGGCACCACACCTCTGGGTGAGATGCAGTACCTCTGTGGTGACTGAACCCACAGGGGCGCCACAAGTGCACACTTGTAGCCTAAGGCTGGACAACCCCTTTAACATTCAGAAATATGGAACTGGATTATACAAGTCAAATTATTTAAATCCAGTATTCATTTAGATTTAGTCAAACTTGTTGTAAACAAAAAAAGAATTTCTATTTAGCTTATTGAAAATATAATTCTGTTTGCATTTATTTAATTTAAGCCTATACAGTTGAAACTAGAAGTTTACATACACTATATAAAAAGACACATATGGATGTTTTTCTCAATATCTGACATGAAATCAGAATAAACCTTTCCCGCTTTAGGTCAATTAGGATTACCATAATTTTTAATATTTGTCAAATGCCAGAAAAATGAGAGAGAGAGAATGTTTTAAGGCATTTTTATTGCTTACTGCTAAGTCAAAAGTTCACATACATTTCATTAGTATTTGGTACTATTGCCCTTAAACTGAATGACTTGGGTCAAACGTTTGGGCTATCCTTCCACAAGCTTCTCAAAATAGTTTGTCAGAATTTGGGCCCATTCCTCCTGACAAAACTGATGTAACTGATCCAGGTTTGTATGGTAATCCTAACTGACGTAAAACGGGAAAGGTTTATTCTGATTTCATGTCAGATATTGAGAAAAACATGCATATGTGTCTGTTTATATACAGTAGTGTATGTAAATTGGTTTCTTCTGTGCATTCTAATAAACAGATTTTTCTGAAGTAAAGTGTAAGGCTGTGTGCTCACGATGCGTTTTTTAAGCCTTTTTGCAGCGACAATTCCGCTGTAGAAACGCTTAAAAAACGCTTGGTAGAAGGCCTGCCATGTCCCCCAATGATAATCCGCATGTGCTGTGCACATGCTGTGAGAAACTTCCGCTGCGGATTATCATTGCAGAAAAAAACGCAGCACTACAAATTATTTTACGGAAGCGCTGCGTTTTCGCCGCCATTGACTTGCATTGAAACGCATGTAATCCGCATCACTGGATCGGTACTTGCGGATTACATGCGTTTCCATGTGCGGATAGTACCCGGGTCTGGAGGAGAAGAGACTGTCCTCCGGATCCGGGTACCATAGAACCTGTAAAAAAAAGAATGAAATAAAAAATAAATATGATACTTACCTTCTGATGGCCCGCGGTGTGCTTGTCTTTGCTTGCCGGCAGATTGCGGTGGACTGAAGGACCTGCGCTGACGTCATTTAGTCATGTGACGGGTCACGCGACCGCTGACGTCTGCAGGTCCTTCAGTGTACCGCGAGCTGCCGGCAAGCCAGGACGGATCGAATAAAGACTCCGGGGGCCATCGGACGGTAAGTATATAGTTATTTTTTTATTTTTTACCATTCTGCCGTTTGCATGGATTTATATAGTGTGACCAAGTTGTCAAGCACTTTCCAAGTGATGCTAAAATCGCTTGGAAAGCGCTTGACAACCCGCATGCGGAAATGCATGTGAAGAACGCTTCACTTCCACTTGTCCCTGGCAAGAAAAACACATGTACAATCCGCATGCATTTTTTCTGCCAGCATCATGGGCACATAGCCTAATGCTGGGTGATGGTGAAGTTACCCACTGCTAGCCAGCAAGAGCAGTGTGTTTGTCACACTTAACATACTAATAATGCTGTTCAAAGCAATCAGCATGGGGTAATCAACAAAAATTGCAATTTGCCATAGGCAACAGAAACCCCAACTAAAGACCCTAAAATTTAACTTTTATTCATACAATCTAAAGGAATATAAATGTAAAATTCGCAAGAGCCAGTGTTATTGTGGGACATCAGCTTATAGCCATTCATTTGGATTCATTGATCCCTCAATTCCCATATACAATTTTTATCATTTATGTATATATTCAGTAGGGATAGGTTCGGTGCGGCGTCTACCTATACTATCCTCCCACAGGGGATTTAGAACATGGGATAACACATCCTTAGAAAAAATAAGAATATCATCAATATAGACAATAAGCAAACTCCCCACAATATCTCTAAAGATGTCGTTAACCAAAGCCTGAAATACTGCAGGGGAATTCCAGAGACTGAATGGCATAACCAAATATACATAATGCCCCTCGGGAATTTTAAAAGCGGTCTTCCACTCATTTCCTGACTTGATGCGAACAAGATTATAGGCCCCCTTAATATCCAGTTTGGTAAATATCTTGGCCCCAATGAGTTGATTAAACAAGTCAGGGATAAGAGGAAGAGGGTACTGGCTTTTAAGAGTAATCTTATAAAGCTCCCGGTAATCAATGCATGGTCTCAAACCTCTGTCTTTTTTAGCCACAAAAAATAACCCAGCTCCCACAGGGGATTTAGAAGAGCAGATGAACCCCTTAGATACATTCTCTCTAACATAGTCCCTCATAGCTACCCTCTCAGGTTCAGACAGATTAGAGATTCTATCCTTTGGGTAGTGGGGCATCGGCCATCAGCTGTATCTCACAATCATTGGGCCGATGGGGAGGCAAAATCGAGCTCCCCTTTTCAGAGAATACCTCTGGAAACTCCTCCAAATACCAAGGAGTTTTGGTGGCAAAGCACTCAAAGCGAGGAATCTCATGAAAACATTTGCCCTACACCCCTCCTCCCACCCAATAACATCCCCAGTAACCCAGTTAATATGGGGATTATGTTTTCTGTACCAAGGAAGACCCAGTACCACAGGAGCTGGAAGGGTTTGAAGGACCAAGAATGTTATCTCTTCCTTGTGGAGGCTCACCACCCGCAGGGATACTGTACAATCAGTACAAGTTTCTACACACTGAGAAAGAAGGGAGTTGTCCAGTGAGGTAAGTTTAATGACTGGTTCCAAAGCCCTGAGAGGAATCTCCAAAGCCATAGCCATGGAAATATCCAAAAAATTTACCTCTGCCCCACAATCGACAATAGCACGACATTTAGCCTTTCTCCCCCGATAAGCCAATATAATGGGAAAGAACACTTTTTTAAACAGGGGTACCTGTGCACCTAGTTGTCGGGCCCCTGTTCCAACTAGGTGTGGTCGTTTCCAGGAATCTCCATAAGAGGGTAGTCATGCATCAGATGTTTAGCCGACCCGCAGAGGAGGCACAATCTCCGTTCCCAGCGGCGGCGTCTTTGGTCATGTGAGGGGGCCATCTTTCCCAGTTGCATCGGCTCCTCCCCAGAGATGAAGGTAGTTCCAGAGACAGCACTACTCTCCTACCAGAGGTTTTGTCTTGTCCCCTTCTGTCCAGACACACAACCAGAGTTATGGTGGCCTTCAGATGTTGAGGCGGTGAGTGGTGCGCCAACATGTCCTATACAGAATCTGTCAGTCCATCCAGGAACCTGCTCCATAAGGCTGCATCATTCCACCTCACCTCAACAGACCACCGTCTGAATTGCAAACAGGAGGTCTGTAGCCAGGAGGCTACCCTGAATGAGTGCTCTGAGGTTAGATTAAGCAATATCGGCTTTATCTGGTTCATCATAAATGAGTCCCAGTGCCCTAAAAAATTCCTCAACAGAATTGCGGGCAGGGAATCATCCGCCAGCGTAAAGGCCCATGTCTGGGGATTCACCCTAAGTAAGGAGATAACCAGCCCCACCCAAGACTTCCCATCCCCTGAAGACAAGGGCCTAATCTGAAAATATAACTTGCAATTCTCTCGAAAATTAAGAAATTGCTTGCGATCTTCCGAAAAAAAGCTGGCAATGGAACCTTAGTCTATGTTCACACACATTGTGTTTTTCTGCGTATTTTGCAGCAGATTTTATGCAAATTTTCAGCTGCGTCTTGCAGTCCCAGCAAAGTGTATGAGAAACCAGAATTCTCAGTTCACACATGTTGCTTTTTTTTGCTCCGTATTTTCAGTCTTGCTTGTGTTTTTGGAAAATAGAGCATGTCACTTCTTTCAGCGATTTTGCAGTAGAAAACGCACCTGCATTTTTGCTGCATATTTGCAGCATTTTTTCACCCAAAGGAAGTAATGGGTGGTCAAAAAAAACGCAGCAAAAACACAGCAAAAAACGCAACAAAAAACACAACAAAACCTGCGTTTTTAACGCAGCTGTTTTCCACAAGGGGGCGCTTCAGTACTTAATTGAGCTAGGGCTAGGGTATAATGCCCCACAGTAGCAGCCAAATCCTGAAACATGCTCAGCAAATTCAGCATCTGCCCCACCAGCTGACCGGCTTGATCAATTCAATCTGGGCTGATTATTATGTAATGCTGGGTGTTGGTGAAGTGACCCACTGCTAGCCAGTGAGAGCAGTTTGTCGTTCACACTTGGTGCTAGTCACACACCCTTGAGGGACGGGTATACTCTTCACCCGCCTCACGGTCCAGGCAAGGGGGAACTTTAGTAGAGTCCTTCCCAGACGGAGAGCAGTACGGCGGCTGGTGACTGGACACACAAACAGCAGTCAGGTCAAACACACCAGAACCAGTAACCGCAGTGCAATAGCATAAATGAAGGTAAACAGTGATAAACCAAGCACATGCACCAAAGCATGAATCACCTCAGACGCACAGAACCACTGACCTTAACCACCCACCCGAACTGAAAATAATCAGCAACAAAAGGAGGAAGTGGCGGTTTAAATCTGCCTCCCAGCAGTAACCTGACCACGCTAGGGCAAGGCCCAATCTCCACCCAATGACCACAGAGACACCGGAGGAGGAGAGAGAAGACTGGAGGGAACCTCCCACCATACAACTGCACCAGCAAGGACGGCGTCACACAACTGTGGGCAGCAGCTAACACCAGGCGACCTGGCGACCCGGGCCCCCGCATAATATAATCACTGGGAGAAGCGGTGTCCCTCCTCCCAGCGATGCTAGGAGTGTATCTCCTAGAATGTGATATCCGTACTGAACGAGCACCCCTGCTAGCTCCGCCCCCCAGAGGTGACACCCCGCCTCCCATGGCCAGTGAAGGGCGATGGGTGACCCTCTGGAGAGCCGAAGCCAGCTCAGGAGCGTGAGAGGCCCATACAGGTACGAAGCTACCATTCCTGATACAAAGTAAAGCTTGGCAGTGCACAATATAAACAGAAGTAGTAAATGTTAAAATTTCTGCAAAGATAAGAAGTTGCAAAAGATAAAAAGACAAGCATCTCCTTTGTTCATAAAAAGACATAGATGCAGTATGTTGCCATGTTGCTGGGACATTCAATACCCTCCTTGCACATCATCTACTCATCAAACTGCCTGCTAAGACCCTTGCTGAATCCATCATCAGGCAGCAGAGTTTCAGGGTACCCTCTGTATGCAGTTTCATTCTACAGAGTCTCAGTGTATTCTATTTGATTCAGCTTCATTCTGTAGAGTCTCTGTAGAGTCTCAGTGTATTCTGTGCAATGCGGCTTCATACTGCATGTCATGCCGGTAACGCACACGCTCTCTCAGTGCATTGCCTCTCACAGCGGTCACTGCTCTGCTTCTACTCATGTCAGACCATCTCCCTGAGTTTGCCTCTTGCAGCATTCTCTAGCACTGCTGCATCTTCTTGCTGGCTATAGGGAAGCACGGACATTCTCTGCATGAATTTAACCCTGCTGTGTCCTGCAGAGATTACCTTCACTGGCCTATCCGCTGGCAACACTGTATATATTAGGCAGCTCCTCCCTCCACTCCTTGCCTGTGGTCTGTTCTAGCTTCCAGTCTAGGTGTGTTCTTGTTTTGTCTCCTGTTTCTGACCTAGCTTGTCCGTTCCGTTTGATCTCTGCGCTCCTGATCTCGGCTTTGTATCTTGAACTTGTGCTGCCTTCTCCGACCTCGGACTGTCTAACTACATCTCTGTCTGTGCCCTCTGAACCGTGTATACCTGCTTTGACCCGTTGGTTAACTGTTGCATATCTGGGGACTGCCCTGGAGTGCTTTCTGGTTGATATCCTGAGGCATAAGCCTATCCTCACCATCAGAGGCTCTAGTGAAGACCAGGTAGCCCCTCCAGGGTAAGCTGTTAGAACTCTCCTGTTAGTTTTTTTTCTATTTTGGTCACGTGACCTGCTGCCTATTTATTCCAGCTCCGCCCTTCTGGCTTTGCTGGACTTCAGTGTTATTTGACTCTCTATCTAGCCAGGTGCGTTTGTACCTATCTCTCTAGTTCGTTTGGTCCTTTGGACCTCTAAGTACTTTTTGTCTGTTTGTCTTTTTGCTCCACTACAACATCTGCTTGGAGGTGTCCAATTTTGTCCCAGTCCTTAGTTCTTTTAGGGATCCCTCCCTTTATTCTATAGGTCTGCGTTCAGACTAGCTGAGGACGAAGGCGGGTCTGTTCACAAGGAACAGGTCGCCCGCTGCAACGTAGTTAGTTCTTGTAGCAGATCATAACATAAACCCGGCCAGTGGCGCAGCGGGTCGGTCCACATGCACCGCCGTCACAGTAAGTTCAGGCCATGGACCCCAATGACAAATCGGGGCCCAGTGACCCCAGGTCTAATGTTCAAATCTTGTATGAGCATGTGCGTTCGTAGCGTGAGCGTCAAGATCAGCTTATGCAGGCGATCAGTGTGGTGGCAACTCAGCTGGAGGATTTATCCACCCTTTCCTGCACCTCTACTGGTTCATGTCCTCCTTCCACTGATCTGGCAGCTGCTCCTAGAGAACCACCTAAAGCTCCAGTTTCAGATGGAACAGCTAAGCTTGAAATTCTGTCCTGCTATGATGGAAATCGCAAAGCGAGCCGCAGCATCATAAACCAGTGCTAAATCCATTTCATGCTTCACGCCCATCTCTTTCCATCAGATCAGACCAAGATTGCACTTATTGCCTCTCTGCTATCTGGCCAGGCCCTGGCTTGGGCAAATCCCATTTGGAAGCCTAGAGGTCCGGAGACCCACGATTTAGAAAGGTTTCTTGTGATGCACCATGCGATTTTAGAGGAACCAGGCCAAACCTCCTCAGCCACTTCGCCCATTTTGACTCTGAGACAAGGCGCAGACACGATGGCCCCAGTATGCTTTACACTTCCGTAACGTGACTGTGAAGCTGGATTGAAATGAGCAAGCCCTGGTAGCAACCTTTTAGCTGAATTAGCTGAGATCTACCATCTTCCCTGAATGCCCTTATACACCTGGCTACTAGGATCAATCTCTGTTTCCATGAGAGAGCTCTAGAACAAGCTCAAGTATCTTCTCGCGTCAGAAGACCACCCAGATTTACTCCAAACTTCCAGTACCCTTTGCTGCCACAAGCCACACCTTTGGCCAATGCAAGTAGAGTGGGCTAAACTTTCTGAACAAGAGCGACATCAAAGGTATAGAAAGAATGAGTGCATATACTATGGAGACAAAGGACACTTTGTTTGTCTGTGCACAGTGACGCCGGGAAACTCCAGCATCCAGGCTTGGTAGGAGAGATGATCCAATGTAATAAAGATTGCTCTCCAAAACTATTAACTGAGGTCACCCTGACCTGTCGAAACAAGTCTTTCTACGCGGCAGCTCACTTCGACTCTGGATCTGCTACCACCAGGATCTGGTTCTCCAACTTCAGCTTCCTACACAACCACAAGGTCAAACCCTGGTTATAGCCTCCATTGATGGAGAACCCCTGGCGCAGCCTATCCGATATATCACACAACCAGTCATGTTGCAGATTGTAGCCCTGCATTCTGAAAGAATCTCTTTCTAAATGATATCCAAATCCGTCATTTCTGTTCTCCTGGGACTTCCATGGTTGTGCCTACACACACTGGTTATTGACTGGTCCACCGGCAAGGTGCTTCAGCAGGTGACCATTTTGTGCTACTAACTGCCTTGCCAAAGCCTTTCCCAAGTCCCCGCCTGCCTAGCCTTCAAACTTTTCTTCTCTGCTCACCTATTATCGTGCCCTCGCAGACCTCTTTTTTGAAAAGAAAGCAGAGGTCTTGCCCCTCCATAGACCTTACGATTATCCTATCAGTCTTCAGCCTAGCACTTTGTCACCCCGGGGCCAGGTATATCCTCTATCTCTACCTGAGGTGGTGCACGTGGTTTGTGGATCCACTGTGCCACAGGGCTGGGCTTACCTAGGAGGGGCGTAGCAAGCTATCTGATGTTCACTGGAGCTCCTGATGGTGAAGCCAGGCTTGAGTTGCAGTCACCGGTACTGCAGCTGCTGACCCCAAGGGTAATGCACGCAGCACAGACTCAGACTCGGGCTCCGTTCAGACTACTCCTCGAGCAGGATAGATACTGACCCGGAGTCACAGACAGGAATGAATTCAGAGACTGGTTTTAGTAGTCTGGATATACGGAGTACATGTTCAAGCAATGGCCACACACAGACGAGGGAACGAGGTTCAGGCACTGGGCACACACAGACCAGGGTAGCAGGTTCATCAACTGGCACAAACGGACCAGGGGATGAGGTTCTGGTACTGACCACACACTGACTAGGGGATGAGGTTCAGGCACTGGCCACACACGGATCAGGGGATGAGATTCAGGCTCTGGCCACACACAGACTAGGGGATGAGATTCAGGGACTGGCCACACACAGACCAGGGATTCGGGTTCAGAAACTGGACACACACGGACGAGCGATTCGGGTTCAGGCACTGGACACACATGGACCAGGGATTCGGGTTCAGGGCCTAGCCACACAAGGATCAGGTGACCTAAAAACTCACTAGTAGAATAATTTACTCACTAATGACTTAATGCTTTGGCATCTCCCTATTTGGGAGGGTTTGATTTATACAGGATACCTCCCATCTATTGGCTGCGGGCCATCTTGCAGGTGCAGGCACTGTCCCTTTAAGAGCAGGGTAGCGCACGCGCACTAAGTGCTCCGCCAGGAACTAGACCAGGAAGCAGGGAGCACGCCCAGGGACACGCCGAGCGACGGGGAGGTAACAACCTGGCCACGGTGGTTAATCTGTCAGCGTCGCTGCATGGAGGGGAGAGAACTTAGCCAAAGGATTCATCTGTAAGTCCTCTTCGCCTGCCGGGGCCGACTTCTTCTTCGTGACCAAGAAGGATGGTTCCCTATGTCCCTGCATTGACTATCTGGGCCTTAACAAAATCACCATTAAGAACAAGTGCCCCCGTCTTTGATTTCTGAACTATCTGATAGAAAGCGTGGGGCAAGGGTGTTTACCAAATTAGATCTACAGGAGGCTTATAACTTGATTCAGACCCATAAGGGCAACGACTGGAAGATGGCCTGTAATACCTGTGAAGGTCGCTATGAGTATCTTGTCATGCCCCTTGGTCTGTGCAACATGCCTACCAAATTTCATGAATTTGTTAATGATATCTTCAAGGACCTCCTCTATGTTTCCGTGGTTGTGTATTTGGACGACATCCTGATTTTTTCTCCAGATCTACCCACTCATAGAATACACATCCGTCAGGTTCTGAAGCGTCTATGAGAGAACAATCTGTTTGCCAAGTTATCCAAATGTGTCTTCGAAAGACCCTCCTTGCCTTTCCTCGGCTACATTCTGTCCAGCCAGGGCTTCAAGGTGGATTCGGAGAAGATTTCTGCTTTTCTCTCCTGGCCTCGTCCCCAAGGCTTGCACGCCATCCAGCAGTTTATGGGTTTCGCCAACTTTTACAGACAATTTATCCCACACTTCTCTCCCCTCATGGCACCCATCTCCGCCTTAACCAAGAAGGGAGCTAATGCCAGAGTCTCGCCTGATTTGGTTGTTGGCTTTCCAGCATTTGAAAGATGTCTTCACAAGAGCTCCCGTGCTGGGACAGTTCTTTTGCAAAAACTTCTTTGGAGGAGTTTGTCTCTTTGTGGTTTTTGCTCAGACTGTCTATGTTTCTGCCTGTGTCCTCTATACCGTGTATACCTGCCTTGACCCGTTGGTCAGCTGCTGAAGATCCAGGCACCACCCTGGAGTGGAACCTGGTGACTATCCTGCGGCCCAAGTCTATCCTCACCATCAGAGGCTCTAAGGAAGACCAGGTAGCCACTTAGTCATGCCCATCCAGGGTAAGCTCAGCCAGTGGCGCAATAGGTGCACACCCACCACTGTTATACTTCTGTCCCAATGTAACCTAGATGATGCAGCTGCACACTACAGAGCATCAGTGTACCTTTTTTCTATTTGCACCATTTATCTGATCAATTAATTTATTTAATATTTTGATAGATCGGATTTTTACAAATGCAACTGACGCGCTCCCTGGGCCTAGTGTGGACGTGTGTGGGATACCCGGAGCCGGGTCTCTGGGGGTTGTAGTCTCCGTGGCGGCGACCCGGTCCCGTGGCTCAGGGTGGTCAAACCAGTGGCAGTCTTTTATGGGTTTTAGGTTAATTGTCCGACTACGCCACCCGTGGATTGCGGTCAGGGTGTACCGCCGCTGCGAGGCAGTCCGCTGAGGCTGGTGTGGTGTGCGCAGCAAAAGATGGGATAACTCCCCACGGGAAGAGTATGGCCTCAGGGCAGGGAATGTGGATGATGGGAGTGATGGTGCACGGGCGTCCCAGTACTAGTAGTGCTGTATGCGGTGAGAAAGCAGGAACGACTCAGAGTCTTTGCAGTGCAGTTCAGGGTCTTTACTGATGATATTAAGGCAGACCCTCCCGGGAGTACTGGCTAGCATAAGGGGCCTAGTCAGTCTGCGAGCAAACAGGAGTTCCCCTGGCCAGGTGGAGTTGTAGGCCTCCCCGTCTATCGGCACTCTTCCTGGCTACCTTGCTGTAAGCGAGTGGAAGTATCCCACGTCCCTGAGTATACTGTGTGGTGCTTACCCGTATGGCTGGTGACTTGGGGCCTTCTGATAGCCTCCGCTCCTCGATGGCGGTGCTGGTCCCTTCCTTGTGACTGAGCCTCCTGGCTTCTATGGCCAGAGGACCTGGAATCCCCTGCCGGCTGGTTTCTGCTGCTGGGTGAATATACGTCCCCACAGCCTCGGACTCCGGTGTCCGGTACTTGGATTCTTCAGCCAGGGCGAGCTCTGCTCAGCTCCAGCCCCTGGTCTTCAGCTCCTGCTCCTACAGAGCTCCTAGCTGTAACTCTCCCTGTGTCTGGAACTGTCTCCAGGCTCTGACTGACTAATCCTGCCCCAGACCCAGTTTATAAGGGCAGATTCCTCCCCTCCCAGGTCTGGGCAGGAAGTGTTGCATGCTTAAGGGCTCCTGACCAGAGAAACTTCCCACTTGCTCTCAGAGGTAATATTTCTATTACTGTGGTAACCAGACCCCTGGGGTGCCACACAGCAACAACAAATATGTGTATATTTTTATTTCTTCATATTTAATGGGGGGGAAAGGAGGTTGATTTGAACTTTTCTATTTTTTTTTTTTTCAGATTTTTTAAAACTTTTTTTGAGTTTTCACTGTATTTATTAGACCCCTTAGGGGACTTGAACATGCGATTGTCTGCTGTATATAGCAGAAATCATGGTTCCCTATGAACACCAGCCACAGGCTCTACCTGCGACTGTCAGAGGCACATGATGGTTGGATTTCACAGCCATCATCTGCAGTGAAAGATGCAAGGTCGGTGTACGAGCCTGCATGAAAGTCAGGGAGCCGTCTTGTGACCGACATAGTCTGTCATAAGTCATTAAGAAGTTAAGGATCAGATAGTTGGTATTTCAGTTCCCGCTCCTTTTATTTTCAGAGGAGATAAGCCACTGCCAGAGGTGTCTGGCAATGTGTGTCTCCTCTGTACCCCTAGAAAGTATATGAAAACTCAACTGAACTGAGTACTCATATCTATTATTATTATTATTTATTTATATAGCGCCATTGATTCCATGGTGCTGTACATAAGAAAGGGTTTCATACCAAATACAGATATCACTTACAGTAAACAAACTAACAATGATAGATTGGTATAGAGGGAAGAGGACCCAGCCCTTGCGGGCTTACAATCTACAGAAACGGGGAAGGAGACTGTAGGTTGGGGGAGTTGCAGTAACTCCGGTGTTGATGATGTGGCAGCAGGCAAGTTCATGGCAGGCTGTAAGCTTGTTTGAAGAGATGGGTTTTCAGGTTCCATCTGAAGGATCCAAATGTGGAGGCTAATCGAACTTGTTGAGGCACAGAATTCCATAGGATGGGGGATATTCAGGAGAAATCTTGGAGGCGATTGGGTGAGGAACGAATAAGTGTGGAGGAGATAAGGAGGTCTTGGGAGGACCGGAGATTATGTAAGGGAATACAGTGGGTATGGAAAGTATTCAGACCCCTTTAAATTTTTCACTCTTTGTTTCATTGCAGCCATTTGGTAAATTCTAAAAAGTTCATTTTTTTTCTCATTAATGTACACTCTGTACCCCATCTTGACTGAAACAAAACAGAAATGTAGAAATTTTTGCAAATTTATTAAAAAAGAAAAACTGAAATATCACATGCTCAGACACTCATATTTAAGTCACATGCTGTCCATTTCCTTGTGATCCTCCTTGAGATGATTCTACTCCTTCATTGGAGTCCAGCTGTATTTAATTAAACTGATAGGACTTGATTTGGAAAGGCACACACCTGTCTATATAAGACCTCACAACTCACAGTGCATGTCAGACCAAATGAGAATCATGAGCTCAAAGGAACTGCCCAAGGAGCTCAGAGACAGAATTGTGGCAAGGCACAGATCTGGCCAAGGTTACAAAAGAATTTCTGAAGTACTGAAGGTTCCTAAGAGCACAGTGGCCTCCATAATCCTTAAATGGAAGAAGTTTGGGACCACCAGAAGTCTTCCTAGACCAGGCCGTCTAGCCAAACTGAGCAATCGTGGGAGTAGAGCCTTGGTGAGAGAGGTAAAGAAGAACGCCAAGATCACTGTGGCTGAGCTCCAGAGATGCAATAGGGAGATGGGAGAAAGTTCTACTGCAGCCCTCCACCAGTCGGGCCTTTATGGCAGAGTGGCCTGACAGAAGTCTCTCCTCAGTGCAAGACATAAGAAAGCCCGCATAGAGTTTGCTCAAAAACACATGAAGAACTCCCAGACTATGAGAAATAAGATTCTCTGGTATGATGAGACGTAGATAGAACTTTTTGGTGATAATTCTAAGCGGTATGTGTGGAGAAAACCAGGCACTGCTCATCACCTGCCCAATACAATCCCAACAGTGAAACATGGTGGTGGCAGCATCATGCTATGGGGGTGTTTTTTAGCTGCAGGGACAGGACGACTGGTTGCAATTGAAGGAAACATGAATGCGGTCAAGTACAGAGATATCCTGAATGAAAACCTCTTCCAGAGAGCTCTGGACCTCAGACTTGGCCGAAGGTTCACCTTCCAACAAGACAATGACCCTAAACACACAGCTAAAATAACAAAGGAGTGGCTTCAGAACAACTCTGTGACCATTCTTGACTGGCCCAGCCAGAGCCCTGACCTAAACCCAATTGAGCATCTCTGCAGAGACCTGAAAATGGCTGTCCACCAATGTTCACCATCCAACCTGACAGAACTGGAGAGGATCTGCAAGGTAGAATGGCAGAGGATCCCCAAATCCAGGTGTGAAAAACTTGTTGCATCAATATTTCAGTTTTTCTTTTTTAATAAAAATATTTCAGTTTTTCTTTTTTAATAAATTTGCAAACATTTCTACATTTCTGATTTTTTTCAGTCAAGATGGGGTGCAGAGTGTACATTAATGAAAAGAAATATACTTTTCAGAATTTAACAAATGGCTGCAATGAAACAAAGAGTGAAAAATTTAAAGGGGTCTGAATACTTTCCGTACCCACTGTATATCGGGAGATTAGTTCAGAGATGTATGGAGGAGAAAGGTTATGGATGGCTTTGTGGGTCAGTGAATCCTGCTTTGAGCAGGGGGTTGGACCAGATGACCCAGGAGGTCCCTTCCAACTCTACCATTCTATGATTCTATGATTCTATGATAGTAGTTTGAACAGGATACGCTGGAAAATTGGGAACCAGTGAAGGGATTTGCAAAGGGAGGTAGCAGAGGAGTAGTGAGGCGAGCGATGAACTAGTCACGCGGCAGAGTTAAGGATGGACTGGAGGGGTGCGAGAGTGTTAGCAGGTAGGCCACCGAGGAGGGTGTTGCAGTAGTCGAGGCGGGAGATGATGAGTGCATGCACAAACAGTTTAGTAGATTGAGGGTTGAGGAAAGGACGGATTCTGGAAATATTTTTGAGCGGGAGGCGACAGGAGGTGGCAAGAGCTTGGATGTGACGTTTAAAGGACAGGGCAGAGTCAAGGGTTACTCCGAGGCAGCGGATTTCCGGTACAGGGGAAAGTGTGATGTAATTTATTGAGATAGATAGATCAGGTGGGGAAGATATGTGAGATGGGGGAAAGATGATGAGTTCAGTTTTCTCCACATTGAGCTTGAAGAAGCGAGAGGAGAAGAAGGAGGATATCGCTGATAGACATGATGGGATTCTGGACAGCAGAGAGGTGACATCTGGGTCAGAGAGGTAGATATGGGTGTCATCAGCGTACAGATGGTATTGGAAGCCATGGGATTTTATGAGCTGTCCCAGGCCAAGGGTATAAATTGAGAAGAGTAGGGGTCCTAGGACAGAGCCTTGAGGGACTCCAACAGAGATATCTATGAGGGAATCAGAGAGATAGCTATCTCACATGTATAGCCAACATTAGTCAATACATAGTCCCCCATTGGCACTGTGTTTTCCAAGGTTGCATTTACATGGGCAAGTATTGTGAATGATCATTCCTAAGAATGATTGTTTCCCAATATTTGACCAGTATAAACAGGCTGCCAATCATATGACGAATGAATAAAATGCTTGTTTATTTTAAAGCTTGCTTAAATTATTTTTAAGTTTCCTTAAAAATTATCGCTCTCCCCAGCAGATCATTCTGTGTTCATATGTTCTGCCAAGAAGAATGACAATCTACTTGCACAGAACAATCTACTAATGTCATTCTGTGACATGAGAAGTGTGACTGACCTGTCTAATATGGCTATTAAACAACCGCTGATCAGTGTACATTTAGCTGATCAGCAGTGGTTTAACGCTAAGGTCTCATTCAGACGTCAGTGATTTTAAGGGTATGTGCACACGGTGCGTTTTTATGCATTTTTGCAGCGGAAAATCCGCACGGATTTGACCCCAAAAACGCAATGCAAACCTTATCCCAGCATTTTCTATGGGATTTTGGAAGATCTGTGCACATGATCAGAAATTTTCCTGACAGGATTTCATGTGCGGAAAAAAAACAGCATGTCCATTCTTTGTGCGGAGTTGCCTGCATTTTTCCGATACAATGCATTGGAAAAAACGCATGGCAAATCCGCAGGCTAAAACGCATGTAAATGCAAAAAATGCATCAAAAGTGTGCAGAATTTCCACAGCAATTTCTGATCATGCACACTAACCTTACAAGTAAAAAACAGTAATCAGTGTAATCAGCAGGAGATATAAAGGCTTTTCTCTTGGTCACAAAACAGTAGCATGTCTTCAATAAACATTTTCAACCACACAGTTGGTGATTTTCAGTACAAGTTAGAGACCTTTCAACCTTTATAGATATAGAGACACTTTAGCTGAGCTAATGGGGTGCCCTATCTTGTTCCTCTTCTGTTTCTTAACTGACTTACTTCCTGTGCAACTATCCCAGATATTCCCAATTCTCCGCCCCCTTATGGGCCGGCCCAACAGTTAACCCTGTCCCACCTAACTAAACAGTAACTGCAGCCACAGGAGGATAGCAATAAAATACAGTACAGTAAAATACATTCTCAAACATGTAAACTTTGAGAGTTGTCAGAGGAGTGGAAGGCCAACCTCCCCACCCTCACAGGTATAACACCCGCCCCCCCAAAAAAATGTTAATGTCTCAAAAACTTGTCATGTGGCCTTGAGCATCAATTACAGCTTTACAATGACGTCTCATGCTGTTTACAAGTTAAGTTATTGTTTGCGAGGCATGGCATCCCACTTTTCTTGAAGGGTGGCTCTCAGGTCATTGAGATTCTGGGGTACAGAGTTACAAGCCTCTACATAGCGACTAAGCTGATCCCATAAGTTTTCAATGGGATTCTGATCTGGAGAAAGTGTATGCCACTCCATTTGAGGTAACCCAGTCTCCAGCAGCCATTCCCTAATGATGCAACCTTGATGAGCAGGAACATAATTGTCCATGAAGATGAAATTATGTCTGTGCTGTTCATGCAGAGGCACAATGACTGGATTGATAATGTTATTCGAGTAGTAAGTGCTTGTTACTGTACTATACACAAAGTGTAGGGCAGTTCTGTATTGACTAGACACACCTGCCCACACTGTAGCACCACCACCATCAAAGGCTCGTCTGGTGACAACAGTGGCTGATGCATAGCGCTCCAGTTGACATCTTCAGCATATTTGGCGGCCACCATTTTTGCTTAACATGAATCGACTTTCATCAGTGAGCACCACTGAGGCCCACTGGTCCCTCATCCAGTGTAAGTGCTCCCTGGCCCATACAAGACGATGATGCTTGTGCTCGGTGGTGTGGTCAGGTACCCTTGCAGGTTGTCTAGCATGCAGACCACGCTGATGTAAATGGTTTCATAAATCTGATGTGACACTTGGCAACTCAAAGAATAAAGTTATCTAATCACTTACACCACATGTTGATTTGTTTATTTTGCCTCCCAAAGATTGCAGAAAGGCTTGGCGCACATTAATCCTGCGCTCTACCCTGAGAGCTTTCACCAGAGTTTTCGTGTAAATCTCTGAAATACGTGATTCAGATAGGACCCCCCGACGGAAGACTCCCTATAATGAGGCAGCAGAGTTATTAGGCAAGAAAAAACAGCCAAAAAGGCAGCAATGTTTACCTGCCCAGATCTTCAAAGCCAAACGCACTACCAGGATGCAGCAGACCCACATAAAGATGGCGGCTACACAGGTGCAAAATACTGATGAGACAATCACTTACAACCTACCATTTCATGGAGGGGGTGACTGCTTAGTATTTGAATTGCACAAAAAAAAGGCTTTTTTTTTTGTGTGCAATTCAAATACTAAGCAGTCACCCCCTGAACCGTGCCCTGAACCATGTACCTATTTCAATTGGATGTTCATCTGAGGACACACATTCAGTTGAAATGTATAGCGACTCAGAGACTTGCCGGGTACCTTCACCGCAATACACACCACTGACCAATCAGAGGCTAGCAGCTAACATCGGCATGCCAGTCACAGGCGGCGCAAAGCAATGACGTAACAAAGTCAGCTACCAGCTGTGCCGGCTATAGAAGAAGATGCTGAGGATTATGGGAGCGCGGGAAAGTGAGAAGAATTGTTTTGTGTTTTTTTTTTATATGTGTTAGAGAACAGTGGCAGGAAGGGAAGCTTTATTATACGATGGGCCAGGAGCTGAAACATTATACCAAAAAGAGGCCCAGGATGGGGGACATATATTACTTTAAGGTGCCAGGATAGAGGCATTTTATCAGGATGGGGGACATTATTCCTGTAAGAGGCTGGATAGGGACATTATTACAGGAAGGGACTCAGTATGGGGGACATAATAGCAGGAAGGAGGCCAGGATGAGGGACATTGTATGAGGAAGGGGCCCAGGATGTTGAACATATTACTGGGGAAGAACAGGTTGGGGAACATTCTTATTGGAAGGAGCACAGGATGTTGGACATTACTACTGCAAGGGGAAAGGCCCAGGATGGAGGACATTATACCAGGAAGGGGCCCAGGATGTTAGACATTATTACTGGAAAGGGCACAAGATGGGGGTCATTATTACCAGAAGGGGCCCAGGATGAGTAACAAAAGTACAGGATGCGTGACATTATTATTAGTGTTGAGCCACCCCCGTAGTGTTCGGGTTCGGTTCGTCGAACACCGGGATGTTCGAGGAACTGTTCGTCGAACTGTTCGTCGAACACCTTAGAACACCGTCGAACACCGTTAAAACCAATGGCAGGCAAACAAAAACACATAGAAACACATAGAAAACACCTTCAAAGGTGTCCAAAAGCTGACAAACTGCTCAGAAGACACTCTCTTTAAAAAAGCCGGCCGGCAAATTCAGCAGCGGCATACACCGGTACCCGACAATTTAGACAAGAAGGAATAGAGCATCACACATAGATTAGATAGATAGAAACATGTCAGTCACACATATAAGAAGCACAGTGACAGTGTTGGTTACTGCACTTGTCATTTAGTGTAAAGGATTTATTAAAAAAAATATTAGTGTTTTCATGCACCGTCTCTTTAAAAAAGCCGGCCGGCAATTCAGCAGCGGTACCCGACAATTTAGAACAGAAAGAATAGAGCATCACACATAGATTAGATAGATAGAAACATGTCAGTCAGATATATAATAAGTACAGTGATAGTGTTGGTTACTGTACTTGTCATTTAGTGTTAAAATAAAGGATTTATTAAAAAAAAATTAGCGTGGGGTTCCCCGTAATTTTAGTCTCTAGCGGAGGTTAAGCAGACAGCTGGGGCAGATGTTTGAAGCCTGGGAAGGGGGTAATACCCACGGACCTTCCCAGGCTACTAATATCAGCCCCCAGCTGAATACCTAGCCTTTACTAGCTATTAAAATGGGGGACCCCCCCAAAAAAATGACGTGGGGTCCCCCCTAATTTAATAGCTAGCAAAGGCTAGGCAGACAGCTGGGGGCTGATTTTAATAGCCCAGGAAGGGTGCCATGAATATTGGCCCCATCCCAGGCTAGAAACACCAGCCGTCAGCCGCCCCAGAAATGGCACATCCATAGGATGCGCCAATTCTGGCACTTAGCCTCGCTCTTCCCACTGCCCTGTAGCAGTGGTAGTGGGGTAATAGGGCTGGGGTTGATGTCAGCTTATAATGCCAGCTGACATCAAGCCCAGGTTAGTAATGGAGAGGCGTCTATAAGACACCCCCATTAATAACCCCATAGTGAAAGTTAAAAAAAACACTAACACCCAGAATAAAGTCCTTTAATTGAAATAAACACACAATTCTATATTGCTCTAAATTAAACCATACTTACCGTCACGCCCATTCCAGCTGAAGCCAACAATCTCCTGCAATAAAAATAAAATAATAAACCAACATCATCCTTACCTTTCGATGGTTCCCAGGACAGCTCCAGCTCTGCTGCATCGAGATGACAGGCTGGACCGCAGCAGAACGCTGCCATCCAGCCTGTCAACCCGCAGACACTGAGAAGAGCAGGCTTGCTTGCGCTCCTCAGTGTCTCGCTGTGACGGCATCCAGATGAGCCGAGGTCATGTCTAATTCTCCTGCACTCAGCGCTTCAGCGTGGGAGAATTCTCACGCTGAAGCGCTGAGTGCAGGAGAATTTTCCCACGCTGTCAGTGACGTGCATGAGGTGAGCCGAGTTCATTGGACATGAACTCGGCTCATCTGGATGCCGTCACAGAGAGACGCTGAGGAGCACAAGCAAGCCTGCGATTCTCAGTGTCTGCGGGATGACAGGCTGGATGGCAGCGTTCTGCTGCGGTCCAGCCTGTCATCTCGATGTAGCAGAGCTGAAGCTGTCGTGGGAACCATGGAAAGGTAAGGATTATGTTGCTTTATTATTTTTCTTTTATTGCAGGGGATCGTTGGCTTCAGCTGGAATGGGCGTGATTGTAAGTATGGTTTAATTTAGAACAATAAAGAATTGTGTCTTTATTTCAATTAAAGGACTTTATTCTGGGTGTTTGTGTTTTTTTTTTAACTTTGACTATGGGGTTAGTAATGGGGGTGTCTTATAGACGCCTCTCCATTACTAACCTGGGCTTGATGTCAGCTGGCATTATAAGCTGACATCAACCCCAGCCCTATTACCCCACTGCCACCGCTACAGGGAAGTGGGAAGAGCGAGGCTAAGTGCCAGAATTGGCGCATCCTATGGATGTGCCATTTCTGGGGCGGCTGACGGCTGGTGTTTCTAGCCTGGGAGGGGGCCAATATTCATGGCACCCTTCCTGGGCTATTAATATCAGCCCCCAGCTGTCTGCCTAGCCTTTGCTAGCTATTAAAATAGGGGGGACCCCACGTCAATTTTTTGGGGGGTCCCCCATTTTAATAGCTAGTAAAGGCTAGGCATTCAGCTGGAGGCTGATATTAATAGCCTGGGAAGCTCCGTGGGTATTACCCCTTCCCAGGCTTCAAACATCTGCCCCAGCTGTCTGCTTAACCTCCGCTAGAGCCTAAAATTATGGGGAACCCCACGCCAATTTTTTTTTAAATAAATCCTTTATTTTAACACTAAATGACAAGTACAGTAACCAACACTATCACTGTACTTCTTATATATGTGACTGACATGTTTCTATCTATCTAATCTATGTGTGATGCTCTATTCTTTCTGTTATAAATTGTCGGGTACCGCTGCTGAATTGCTGGCCGGCTTTTTTAAAGAGACGGTGCATGAAAACACTAATATTTTTTTTAATAAATCCTTTACACTAAATGGCAAGTTCAGTAATCAACACTGTCACTGTACTTCTTATATATGTGACTGACATGTTTCTATCTATCTAATCTATGTGTGATTCTCTATTCCTTCTATTCTAAATTGTCGGGTACCGCTGCTGAATTGCCGGCCGGCTTTTTTAAAGAGACGGTGCATGAAAACACTAATATTTTTTTTAATAAATCCTTTACACTAAATGACAAGTACAGTAATCAACACTGTCACTGTACTTCTTATATATGTGACTGACATATTTCTATCTATCTAATCTATGTGTGAAGCTCTATTCTTTCTGTTCTAAATTATCGGTATCGGTGTATGCCGCTGCTGAATTGCCGGCTTTTCATGTTTCACTGTGAGCACAGTTCCCATCGATTTGGGCAGTCACTCTAATGCAACAACCACCATGGCTGTGGCATTACAGTGAGTGGCAGACAATCCCTGCATGATTGGTGCTCTAAATAGCGCCAGACATGCAGGACACGCTTTTGGTGCACGAACAGTTATCGAACATAACCTCGAACAGCCGAATTTTTTGCAAATCGTTCGGGTTCGTCGAACAACTCGAACACCGCCCAAAACAGCTCGAATTTGAGATTGGCGAACAGTTCTAGTCGAACACCGCTCATCTCTAATTATTATATTATGGGGGGTGGCAACATATATGTCTTTATAGGATTTAAAACACTACAAGGGCTAATACAACTGAAAAGCATGTAGGTGAGGGCTCAGGTCCAAATTTTGCAACGGTGCCCATCGGACTGTAGTTATGCCACTGGATAGATAAATAGATCTATAGACAGATAGATAGATGTGTTTTTCTTACCAATAATATCTATCTATCTTACATGTCTCCTATGCTATCAATCTATCTTACAAGTCTCCTATGCGTACATCTCTTTAACATATAGCCTCAAGTCTCAGACATCTCAGATGCCTTCCCCATTTCTTAGTTATAGTGTTGCCTGACATACTGGCTTTTTACTACTATAAATTGACAAGATAAATAATAAAACTCAAACTAAACTTGCTTGTGCTATTCTCATGAGATGCAGAAACAGTTTTATACTAAGATGTCAATAAATATAAATCCTAACCATTCATAGACAATTCCTACCGGAGGCTGGATGAGGAGAAATTGTCTACACTATATTGTTCTGTAAAATTGTTTTTATTGACTAGCTTAGGATTTTAAATGATCAAGACAACTAGTGAAGAAGACAGACATATGGCATACTCTGGCAGGTCTTACAGAGCAGGGAACCCAATATTGAAGGGAATACCCATGGGATCTGTTGCTCCAAAAAGCCTGATTGCCCCACATTTCATGAAACATATTGTCGGTGACATAAGATGACCTTGAAGAACCGTTATATAATGTTCCTTGCTTCTGCATCATGTAATGAGTAAAAGGTTGAGTGATAATAGACACAAAAGTAAATAGGTCACGACAGGAAGAAATAAGTGAGGGAGCAGGCAATTTAGACGGAACATTATAGAAGGTGTCCAATTTAAAAAGAGGAGTCATATAGATTCCTTCACACTTAGTGCATAATATATTTTACATATGCATCATTTGCTTATATTTGGAAGTTTCTTGCTATTTTTTCACCAATCCATCAATATAATTATTTGGAAAAGCTCTGAGCTAGATTATTTTACACATGAATGATAGAAACATTGTTCAGGCAAAGACATGATGCTATAATGCATCAAGTGACCTTCATACCATCCTGCAAATCTATTAAATATATGCAGAAACTAATTTGTTAGAGGTATTGTCATACAACCAAATGTACCTGACACTTTATACACTTGAGGTGAGACAACATTTGAATGCAGCTATTAAGTAAGGTGAACTCATTTTTGAAAGATAAATAATATACAAATTAAACCACGGCCAACAAATTACTCAGAAAGGGCAAGATCATTAGGACAAAAAAATTCTGCTTGGTTTCAGAGATGTTACTGAGACAATATAAAGTTAGTTTCTCAAACTTTGTCTGACCTTAACTGTATGTCAACATTTTTTCTGCAAATTGTCTCATCAGAGAGTAAGAGGACTAGAACTCTGGTGCCACCTCTAGGAAGTAGCAATACTAAAAGTCAATATCGACTCTCTATCAAGCCATTTCACATGACTTAGGATAAAAGCCATAACCAGAATCTCAATTTGCAGACATCGTCAGTGCAAAGTGTGAGATCTGGTTTGGTTGGGTGAGAGGCGTCACATTTTTTTTCCAACACTGCATGGATGTCTGGGAGAGCTGATGTAGCGCTGTGCCCCCTAAATTGATTTTTCCTGCAGAACTGCACCTCAGTCACCCAATCTGTTTTCTGGGATCTGGTATAGATTCTGTAAAGAAGCGGACATAGAGAGAAGAGGGCCCCTGTGCAAGAACAGTATATGGGCCTTTTGAAGTCAAGTAGTTCATTATAATGCCTAATTCCACATGCTTTGGAGGTGAAGGTGGGCCCCCTTACTTCTTGGACCCCTGTGCAGCTGCACAGGTAGCACCGACAGTATGTCCGCCCCTGGGTCTGTATATTTGCTGTGTATACTCATTTAGGAGGACAGGTCTGGGATTTGGTTTCAGTCTTTAGAGTTTATTCTGGGATTTACTTAGGAGTCTGTATTCTGAAATCTAGTCAAGGTATGTGTACAGGGTCTAGGTCAGTATTTTGGGGTGTTTTCTGGGTTTAATAAGAGGGTGCATATTTATTTTGAGGTCTGTATTTATTTTGTCGCCTAGTCTGAGTTATGTGTTTATTCTGGGATTTGTATTTATTTAGGGTAGTTGTATGTATTTTTGGGATCTAGTTTTATTTGGGGTCTTGTCAGAGCTATGTCTTTATTCTGGGATCAGATCTGGAGTCTGTATTTATTGTTATATCTTCATTTTTAAGGTGATTGGTCTGGGGACTGTGATTATTACCATAAAAAAAGATAGAACCCCCCCTGCCTTTAATATTAAATTAATATACACATCAGCACACTGCAATCAATTAATACATGAGTAGTGTTTTTTTTTATTAAAGAGCACAAAAGCCATCCAACCACACCGACGTGTACCTACAGAAAATATATATGGTCTCCGTCACTAATTTCCTACCTCTCCATGTGCCAAATCAGGCTTCATCTGAATATCTATTTTATTGATTGATTTTACTCGCTTATATAACACCATTCATTCCACAGTACTTAATGGACATTATCAGACCTGTCCACATTAGGCCTCACAGTATAAATTCCCTATCAGTATGTCTTTGGAGTGTGGGAGGAAACCTACACAAGTACAGGGAGAACATACAAACTCCTTGCAGATGTTTCCTTGGTGGGATTTAAACCCAGAACCCCAGCACTGCAAGGCTGCAGTGCTAACCACTGAGACACCATGCTGCCTTTGAATGGGGAAGTGAAAGAAAATCAGCCACACAACTAGCAATTAAAATGTTGATAAAAAAAAATGCTAAGCAACTTATGTTTTTAATGCTTACAGCAATAATGGAGTTCATGTATTCATTAATCGCAGTGTGCTGATGTATCTGTATATACAAACAAGATTTTAATTGCGAGTTACGCCTGATTTTCTTTTACAGATGAGATCTGGCTTGGCACATGGACAGGTAGGACATTATTGATAGGGACCATCCATATTTAGGTACACCTTGAACTTCAACTCTAAGTATCTTACGTTTTTAACGTTTACAGCAATAGTGAAGTTTACGTATTCATTAATCGCAATGTGCTGATGCACAGTGTATGGATTGTAATTTTTAGGGTTTATTTATTCTAGAATCTTCAATAGTTTGAGCTTGTGATGACGGATACATGGATACATAGTATCAGCATATAAATGGAATGCAGTATGATAGCCGTATTTGTGGACACCTTCCAATTTTTGAGACACGTGTTTAAAAAAAAATTGGACAATTCCTTTCACACCTCTATAAACCCTGATCTATGAATCTGAATCGATGAACAGAATTTATAAACCTGGTTTCATCACTCAAAACTGCCTGGCCCATAGAGGGATCCCTGCACTGTCAGATCTAAAGTAGTTTTTAGCCAGTTATTTGGGGCACAGGTCGAAATAAGTTATCATTGACCCTGCCATGGTGCAAATACCAATTGGTTACTTAACCCCTTAACGTAACATAACATACAGGTGCATCTCACTAAACTAGAATATCATCAAAAAGTTAATTTATTTCAGTTCTTCAATACAAAAAGTTAAACTCATAAATTATATAGAGTCATTACAAACAGAGTGATCTATTTCAAGTGTTTATTTCTGTTAATGTTGATGATTATGGCTTACAGCCAATGAAAACACAAAAGTCATTATCTCAGTAAACTAAAATAATTAACAAAAAACACCTGCAAAGGCTTCCAAAGAGTTTAAAAAGGTCCCTTAGTCTGTTTCAGTAGGCTCCACAATCATGGGGAAGACAGAGTCATAAGGAATGCTGCGACAGAGACAACTAGGAGACAAATGCCTGTGTGTCAGGGACTATGGAGCAGTAACTGAGAAGTGTCTGCAGGAGATTACTGAGAAAAGTGTCAGACAGTCATAGGTCTCAAAATATCATTTTGGATGGATTTTAAGGTTTTGGACAGGCAATCTGTCTTGGGCACTAAAAATCCTTGTGCCAGTCCTGCTCACTATTGTATTTACTTTGTAGTTTCAAAAATTCTGCTGCTGCAAGATGCCTCTTCTTTCCTGTTTTAATCTTTGGTCAAATACTATAAACGTGTGGTCAACCTCATTTCCCTAGCAATACCTAGAATAAGCCTACAGATACTCTTTGCAACTTTACTCAATGTGATTCTTAATACACAGTACTTGTAATAAAGCAATTGAGTTATTTCTATGAAATAAAGAAAAGAAGAAAAGACCACATTTGCAACCATATTTTTACTGTCCAAATGCATCATTTGCAATAGATCCTCATTAGTGATGAGCGAATGTGCTCACCGCTACTCGGTACTCGCCCGAGCATCATGGTGCTCGACAAGCTCGGCGCTCGGCGAATATTTCCGGGTTGCTTGGGCGGGAACTCGGGTCCCCTCCCTGCATGTTTGGCACTCTTTAGAGAGCCAATGAACATGCAGGGATTGCCTGCCATGCACTGTAATGCCGTAGCCATGTTGGTTGTGGGTATTACAGTGATTGGCTGGCCGCACAGCGTCCTCAGGTGTATATCAGACCTGGCGCCGCCATGCTCGTCACAGTCACTCCGGATCAGACAGTGTAGGGAGAGCTGCTGCTGTGTCGGGGAAAGATTTGCTTGTGTATTTGGTAGTGTAGGGAGAAAAACCGTACATTACACATATCCATCTTAACAAACAGTCCTTTTGAGGACTAACTAATCCATCTGCAGAGATATCAGGCAGGCAGTGTATATAGGCAGGCAGGCAGTGTATATAGCAGGCTGCAGTGCACATAGCACAAGAGGCTCCATTCCAGTTCTGTCGGCTGCTGCTGTTAGATATTTCTGGAAATAGGCCCAGGTCTCAGGGGCCAGGAATAATTTTTTTTGCATCTTAATCCTCATTATTTGCTTAAAAACCAATCCAGAGAACACGGTTTTTCTGCGCCATTAGCTTGTTGGCACTGCAGAATACAGCCAGGTCCTTTCCATATTACAGCGCTAAAAATCCATCTATTTAAAACAGTGTTTTCTCCGTCACACGGCTCACATATACGTTTTGAGAAAATACTGCCATTTCTGGCCTCCATTAAAAAAAAATTTCAGTGTGTCAGTGAAGCAATTGACACCAGATTGCTGTTCAAAACAGTTACCTACAGGCCAGGTATGTAAAACTGTGTTTTCTCCGTCACACTGATTACATATACGTTTTCAGAAAATACTGCCATTTCTGGCCTCCATTAAAAAAAAATTTCAGTGTGTCAGTGAAGCAATTGACACCAGATTGCTGTTCAAAATAGTTACCTACAGGCCAGGTATTTAAAACTGTGTTTTCTCCGTCACACGACACACATATAAGTTGTCAGAAAATACTGCCATTTCTGGCCTCCATTAAAAATTTCTTTCAGTGTGTCAGTGAAGCAATTCACAGCAGTTTGCTGGTCAAACTACTTACCTACAGGCCAGGTATTTAAAACTGTGTTTTCTCCGTCACACGGATCACATATAAATTCGCTCCAAACTCAGTCATTTGTAGTGAGAGTGGAAGATACTGTCCTCCATTTAAAATGGGCAAGGCACGTGGCAAGGGACGGTGAACTGGACGTGATGGTAATGGTTCATGCAGAGGCCGAGGACAAGGCCGTGGGCAAGCCGAAATTGTGCCACAACAAACACCCACATCTTCTCGCTTGACCTTCCTGTCCCAATTTCTAGGGGACCGCAGCACACCACTATTGAACCCAGAGCAGTGTCAAAAGGTTGTTGGTTGGATAGCGGATAATGCTTCCAGTCACTTAGTCACCACCAACACCACCCTGTCTTCCACACGGTCAAGTTTTAGTAGCCGTCAGTCTGGACCACATATTCCTCACCCTGATCCTCCTTCCTCCCACCATGCCGAGTACCCAGAGACAACTGATCCTACACTTGGACACTCTGAAGAGCTGTTCACTTTTCCATTTATAGATTCGGGCCTCTCGCCCGGTCCACTTGAAGCGGGGCAAGAGGAGATCGCGTGTAGTGATGCCCAAATATTTAAGCAGCCACAGTCACATGAAGGCGACGGTGGGAAAGTGTCACAAGAGGTGGACGATGATGAGACACAATTGTCAGAAAGTCAGGTGGAGGACCAGGGTGCGGAAGTGGAAGACGAGGTGGTGGATGATATAGTAACTGACCCAACCTGTCAGGAGGACATGCAGAGTGAGGACAGCAGCACACAGGGGGAGGGAGGCAGAGCACTCCAACAGGCAGGAAAAAGCAGTGTGGTGGCGGCAGACAGAAGGCAGGCAACCATTCCCCGTAACACCAACACGAAGGAAGTTGCCAGTACAACTGTTAGGTCTTCCCGAGTCTGGTTGTTTTTTAAAGACTCTGCCAATAACCCCAAAAAGGCCATTTGCAACACCTGTCAGGCCAGCATCAGCAGGGGTGGCAAAATGACCAGCCTGACCACCACCAGCATGATCAGGCACATGGCAGCAAAGCACCCCACTTTGTGGGCTGAACCCCAGGGTCCAGGAACAGTGTCTGCGGGGGGCACCATTGCTTCTCCCGCTGTTGTGCATGCAAGCCAATCCCCTGTCCATGGTGCATGCGAAGATGCCTCCTCCCCTGCACCTGTTGTTGCACACTCTCAAGTAGCAGCATCAGGAAGCACGTCCATGTCCTTGTCCCAGCGCAGCGTTCAGTTGTCTATACCCCAATCCTTGGAACGCAAGCGCAAATATGCAGCCAACGCTCCACAGGCCACACTACTAAATCCTCACATTTCACGACTGCTTGCGCTCGAAATGTTGTCTTTTAGGCTCGTGGAGAAGGAAGCATTCCGCAACCTGATGGCGGCGGCCATCCCTCGGTACTCGGTCCCCAGCCGCCACTATTTCTCCCGGTGTGCCGTCCCCACATTACACAAGAACGTGTCCCAAAACATTAGCCGTGCTCTCAACAACGCAGTTACCGGTAAAGTCCACCTAACCACGGACACGTGGACAAGTGTTGTGGGCAGGGACGGTACATCTCGCTGACGGCACACTGGTTTAACATAGTGGAAGCCGGGACCCAGTCGGACACGTCATCCCGACGCCAAGCATTGCGGGCCCTAGGTCAATCAGGGTTGCCCCCACGGTCTACAGCTCCTGCACCTCATCCTCCTCAGCCTCCTCCTCCTCTTCAGCCTCCATCTCCGAAATGACCACATCAGTCACAAGCTGGACGCACTGCAGCACTGCCTCGGCCAAGTGGCAACAGGCTGTGCTGAAGCTAATATGCTTAGGTGAACACCAGACAATGCTAAAGAGTTGTGGACAGCTCTGAAAGAGCAGGCAGATCTGTGGCTCACACCGCTGAACCTACAGCCAGGCATGGTCGTGTGTGACAATGGCCGGAACCTGGTGGTGGCTCTGAGGTGAGGCGAGCTCACAAACGTACCATGCCTGGCCCATGTTCTTAACCTCGTGATTCAGCGGTTTCTCAAATCCTACCCGGAGCTGCCGGATCTGCTTGTTAAAGTATGCCACCAGTGTGCCCATTTTAGAAAGTCAGCTACAGCTTCCGCCGCCCTTGCAGTGTTTCAGCAGCGTTTGCAGCTTCCGGCTCACAGACTGGTGTGTGATGTCCTCACGTGTTGGAACTCTACACTGCAGATGTTGGGAAGGATTTGTGAGCAGAAGAGGGCAGTTGTTGAGTACCAGCATCAACAAGGCCATCGGTATTCAGTTCAGACTCCACACATAAGACCTCAGGAGTGGACATGGATGTCAAACATATGTACCATCCTCCAAAACTTTGAGGACTCCACCAAGATGGTGAGCGGCATTGATGCCATAATTAGCGTCATCATCCCGCTTCTCTGTCTTCTGAAACACTCTCTGCTCACAATCAAAGAGGATGCATTGCAGGTGGAGCACAATGAGATGGAGCAAGAAACCATACAGGGTGATTACACACAACCAAGCCTCATCTCATCCCAACGTGGATTGGGTGACAATGAGGAAGAGGAGGAGGAGGAGGAAGGACAGGAGCTAGTTTCATGCACTATAGACGGTACTACCTGCACAGCTGTCATACCGTCTCTTCAGTGTGGATGGCCAGAGGACAGAGAGGAGGAGGAGAGCATGGTCAGTTATCCTCTTGGTGAGGACACGGAAGTCTTGCCTGTTAGTAGTCTGGCAAGCGTGGCCGAGTTTATGTTACGCTGCCTTTCCCATGACCCTCGCGTTCTCTAAATTTTGGGTGACAGTCATTACTGGTTGGTGACACTTCTAGACCCACGCTACAAGGGGAACTTTATATCTCTTATTCCTGAGGTGGACAGATCTACAAAAATGGGGCTGTACCAGAAGGCCCTTGTTGCGAAGCTATTAAAAAAATTTGAAAACGCTGGCGAGAGAGACACAACTTTTTTTTACTAAAATTGGTCAGCCGTTGGACTCACTGCATACCCTATAATTGTATAGCAGGCTCTCTCCTTTCTAATGGGAACATGTCGTACCTTGTTACTGTGGCCCTGCTCCATGTGTCTTTAAATTCTTAGTGGGGTTTTTCCTTAAATTGTCAGCCGTTGGACTCACTGCATACCCTATAATTGTATAGCAGACTCTCTCCTTTCTAATGGGAACATGTGGTACCTTGTTACTGTGGCCCTGCTCTGTGTGTCTTTAAATTCTTAGTGGAGTTTTTCCTAAAATTGTCAGCCGCTGGACTCACGGCATACCCTATAACTGTATAGCAGACTCTCTCCTTTGTAATGGGAACATGTCGTACCTTGTTACTGTGGCCCTGCTCTATGTGTCTTTAAATTCTTAGTGGGGTTTTTCCCAAATTTTGGCAGCCCTTGCAGTCACAGCATGGGCATTACCATGATAGGAGACCAGCTCCTTTATAATGGGAACATTTTATTTACTGAGACTCACCTCTATGTCTCTTCAAAGGGGTATTGGGTTGCGTCCAAATTTTTTGCAGCCCTTGCAGTCACTGGATACGCAATAACAGTATAGGAGACCCACTCTTTAATAATGGGAACAACAAAGCATAGCCTGCTGATGGCTCTCTAACAATAGCTAGGGCCGACTGCTGGCCTTTTAAGAATAGTAAGGGCCGTCTGATGTCCCTTTAAAAATAGGCTTTATGACTTTCAGAGTCCCTCCATCATAAATAAAACAGGATGTGTCTGATGATGTGTCACACACCACATTGCCAGATAAGGTTGTATAATGTTAAAATGACATTTCCCGGTGAATGCATTTGTCTTAAAAAAAACGTAAAAAAACAAACAAACAATAGGATCTTTCTTTAGTATAAAAAACAGCGTCACCAATTTAACAACAATGTAATCACATTGTTCAGCTCATGCACCTCCTCCTCCATCTCCGAAATGACCACATCAGTCACAAGCTGACAGCACTGCAGCACTGCCTTGGCCAAGCTGCAACAGGCTGTGCTGCAGATAACATGCTTAATGCTTAATTGACAAACCGCCCAGCACTGCAGAGTTGTTGAAAGCTGTAACACAGCAGCCTGATATGTGGCTCTTACTGCTGAACATACAGCCAGGCATGTGTGACAATGGGCGGAACCTGGTGACAGAGAAATGACAGCCGGGGTAGATACGGTTTCCCTCTATGCCAGTCCTTTCACCGAGCTAAAGAATATGGCTGTGGTGAAATACAGCTCCCACTGAGAAGCTGTTTCATATTGAAAAACATTGTGCACACCATAGGATTTGATTCTGAGGGCTAACCTTTCTTCCCCGCTCAAGAGCCCCATAGCAGCTGCAAAGTTAGCGCTATCATGAACTCTCCTGAGGTAGGAGCCAAGGCACACCAGAGGATTCTCTGGTGGGACCGTCCAACCCTGCCAAGAAGCAGTCCTGGCTAAGAAAAGTGTGTGGAAAGGTTCCTGGACATTCTATGGCTGTTTTTTTGCTGAGGTGGAAACACATGCAAACACGGGGAGAACATACAAAGTCTTTGCAGATGTTGTCCTTGCTGGGATTTGAACCCAGGATACCAGCGCTGCAAGTCTTCAGTGCTAACCACTGATCCAATGTGCTGCCGTTCACCCTCTAATATGTAACAGGCTGGAGAAACTTGCTCCTACTGCCACTCTATCTTCAGCTCCTTTGTGAGAAAATGTATTTGGGCAGCCACTCAGTCTACCAAATAAAATTCCTGAGAAGGAAATTGGGGATGGCTTCGATACTGGGGGGCAGTGTTAATACCATGGCGTCGTACCATAGTTTGCTGGAAATATTCCCGGCTGGTAGGAGGCAAGCAAATTTCCACAGAAAAGTACCAGCAGTAATGTTCAGGGACCCGCGCTTGTAGAAGACGGAGACAACACCGGGAGAAATAGTGATGGCTGGGGACCGAGTATGGACACGAGGCATGAGGCATGTGGTTGTGAAAAGCTTCCGCCTCCACGAGCCTAAAAGGCCACATTTCAAGAGAAAGCAGCTTTACAGGACTTCCTGTGAGAAATGACACTCAGGGTAGATAGGGTTTTTCTCTATGCCAGTCCTTTCACCGAGCTCAATACAACTGTCAGCAAAAAAAGTTGTGGACTGGCTCCGTACCGTCCCTGGCCGCATTCACCTGTTTCTGGTTAGGCGGTTCTTCCCAGTAAGTGCACTGGGAAGGGCACGAGTAATGTTGTGGGACCCGTGCTTGTGGAAGGCGGAGGCGATACCGGGAAATATAGTGGCGGCTGGGGACCGAGAATGGACACCCGGCCGCCGCCGGCATTAGGTTGTCAAAAGCTTCCGCCTCCACAAGCTTAAAAGGCCATATTTCAAGTGCAAAAAGCTGCCCAGAAATCTGGCAGTTTAGTGTTGCAGCCTGTGGGTGGGTGAGTGGCTGGATGCATACTTGCACTTGCATTCCAAGTAACAGAAAACTAAGCAGATGGTGGCCTCTATCATCATCATGGCCTCACCTCAGCACTATGAACTCTCCTGAAGGAGAAGCCAGGGCCTGCCGGAGGAGTCTCCGGTTCTCCGGTGGGCCCATCCAACCCTGCCGAAAAGCAGCCCTGGCTAAGAAAAGTGTGGGGGAAGGTTCCCGGACACTCTATGGCTGCTTTTTTAATGTGGATCGGCCATTCTTATGCATGTTATTTCTCAAACCGCATTACAGATCAGGCCATTGTCCAACTCTGTATTCAAGAAATTAAATGCGCAAAGAAAGATGTGTGTGTGTCAAAGCACCACTGACAAGGGCGAGTTGATGTTGGACGGGCTGCCATTGCTTCTGCAACAAGCTGAATTACAGGACTTCCTGTGAGAAATGACATGCAGGGTAGATAGGGTTTCCCTTTATGCCAGTCCTTTCACCAAGCTAAATACAACTGTCAGCAAAAAAAGTTGTGGACTGACTCCGTACCGTCCCTGGCCACATTCACCTGTCCACGTGTTTGTGGTTAGGCGGTCCTTCCCAGTAAGTGCACTGGGGAGGACATGGGTAATGTTGTGGAACCCGTGCTTGTGGAAGGCGGAGGCGATACCGGGAAATATAGTGGCGGCTGGGGACCGAGTATGGACACCGGGCCGCCGCAGGCAAGAGGTTGTGAAAAGCTTCAACCTCCACGAGCTTAAAAGGCCATATTTCAAGTGCAAAAAGCTGCCCAGAAATCTGGCAGTTTAGTGTTGCGGCCTGTGGGTGCGTGGGTGGCTGGCTGCATACTTGCACTTGCATTCCAAGTAACAGAAAACTAAGCAGATGGTGGCCTCTATCATCATCATGGCCTCACCTGGGCACTATGAACTCTCCTGAAGGAGAAGCCAGGGCCCGCCGGAGGAGTCTCCGGTAGTGTTGAGCATTCCGATACTGAAATATCGGGTATGGCCGATATTCGCGGTATCGTAATTCCGATACTTAATTCCGATACTTTTACAATATCGAATACCGGAATCGGAAGTTCCCATAATGCCTGCGCTCTGCAGTGTCTCTGAAGGATGACAAGCTGGATGGCAACGCTCAGCTGAGATCCAGCCTGTCATCAGAATGCCATCCCAGCGTGGGAGAATTCTCCTGATTGTTTAAAAGCCAGCGGGCGGTAAAAAGCCGCCGGCTTTTAAACAATCACACAGCCCCTTACTGCTTCCCCGCAGCCTCCCACCCCGATCCTCCGCTCACCCCATCTTGATCGTAAGTTAGGACCGGGCGGGGAGCACAGCACCAAGGAGCGGGGAGCGAAGGACCCAGGCGGGGAAGCCGGCAGTGAAAAGACTTCACCGCCGGCTTTCCCGTTCTGTGCTGCGCTTTCCCGCCGGTTATTTCAAATGAACAGCTGAGGTATCAGGTGATGCCGATCAGCTGTTCATTTGAAGTAGCTGCGGTGCCCTCAGAGGGTTCATGTGAGTTCATGCTTGACTGCATTGCATGAACTCACATGAACTTTCCCACAGCCGCACAGGTCAGCCTCACCACCCAGACCGGTCATGATTGGTGTGTGTGGGTGTCTGTGCGATGTGTGGGGGTGTGTGCGGTGTCTGCGGGTGTGCGTGGTGTCTGTGCGATGTGTGCGGGTGTGCGCGATGTCTGCGGGTGTGCGCGTGCAGGCAGACATAGGCCGATGTGACACTACTACTCCCATCGGCCTATGTCTGTCCCCCGTCCACTCGTGCCAGCAGGATCAGCTTGATGGGAGCAGTAGTTCCCATCAGCCTGATCCTGCTATTTAAACTGCCCCATATGTTATTTTGGCCCCCATAGGTTTATATTTTTGCACCTATACATGTTTTATTTTTTTAGGCCCCCATATTTTTTTTTTTTTTTTGGTCCCCAATAAATTTTAAATACATGTCATTGGTGGCCAGTGGTTACCTAAAATAAATTAGTTCATACATTACCTGTCCCCGCCAATCGCCACCTAAACTAAAGTAAAAAATAAAAAAATACACCTATACTCACCTAGACACCTAATTCCCCGAAGCCATCGATCTCCTGTAATAAAATATAAAATAATAAACCACAACCTTATCCTTACCCCTCCGTAGTAGTCCACGAGTGTCCCACGAAGATCTCCAGTTTAGAGCAGCCACATAGAAGGTGACCGCTCTGAACCGCTGCCGCCGCTAGAATGACGGGGCCGTAAAGCAGCCCCGTCATTGCATGAGCGGGTTCGCCGGAGTTCAGGCAGCGCTGCTCCGGTTAGCTGCTTTACGGCCCCGCTGTCCCGTGAGAAATTCCCACGGTACAGCAGTGCCGTAAAGGAGGTCACCGGAGCAGCGCTGCCTGAATGCACTCCGGTGACCTCAGTCAGTGGCTCACGCTGCCGGGAGCGGACGTGTCCCCAGCAGTGTGAGCTTACAGCAGCCATGCACAGCTGTCACCATCTCCAGATGTGACAGCTGTGCATGGGAGATCAGCGCAGGAACGTGGACAGGTAACTATTTTTTTTAGTAAACTAAGAATTAAATAAAATGTTGTGTTTTATTTCAAATAAATTATTTTTTTTCTGGGTGTAGTGTGTGTTTTTTATTTTTAACACTTTGTAGGTTAGTAATGGGGATGTTTTATAGACGCCCATCATTACTAACCTGGGCTTCATGGCAGCTGGCGCTGACATGAACCCTACCACTATTACCCCCTGCCACCGCACCAGGGCAGCGTGGAAGAGCGAGGCTAAGTGCCAGAATTGACGCATCCTATGGATGCGCCATTTCTGGGGCGGCTGACAGCTGGTGTTTCTAGCCTGGGAGGGGGCCAATATTCATGGCACCCTTCCTGGGTTATTAATATCAGCCCCCAGCTGTCTGCCTAGCCTTTGCTAGCTATTAAAATAGGGGGGACCCCACATCATTTTTTGGGGGGGTCTCCCATTTTAATAGCTAGTAAAGGCTAGGTATTCAGCTGGGGGCTGATATTAGTAGCCTGGGAAGCTCCGTGGGTATTACCCCCTTCCCAGGCTTCAAACATCTGCCCCAGCCGTCTGCTTAACCTCCGCTAGAGACTAAAATTATGGGGGATCCCACGCCAATTTTATTTTTAATAAATCCTTTATTTTAACACTAAATGACACTTGAGGGGTTAATAAAGATGCAGTCCCTAAATTATTATTTATTTTTTAATTAATTTTTCCCAAAAATGTTGGCGTGGGCTTTGCCATATTTTTGTATGCCAGCCAGGTACAGCATCCAAGAACGGGCTGCCCCCAACTCCCAGCTGCCTATTTGTACCTGGCCGGACACAACAATATAGGGAAGCCGTTTTTTTTAAAATTATTTCATGAAAAAATTAAAAAAAAATTGACGTGGGGCTTCGCCCTGTTTTTGTGTCCAGCCAGGTACAACTAGGCAGCTGGGGGCTGGAATCCGCAGCGCTGGGAGGCCCAAGCTTTCTGGGCCACCCCCTCTGCAAATTGCAGTCCGCAGCCACCCCGGAAAATGGCGCGTTCATAGAAGCGCCATCTTCTGGCGCTGTACCCAACTCATCCAGGGCCCTGGTGCGGTGGCTCACTGGGTAATAAAGGGGTTAGGGCCAGCTTGGCATTATCAGCTGGCCCTAAGCCCAAAATTCATGGGGTCACGCCAATATTAGACATGACCACCATGAGTTTCTAGTAAAGTATTTAAAAAAAACACAACAGCCAGAAAAAAGTCCTTTAATTGAAATAAACACACAATTCTTTATTGTTCTAAATTAAACCATACTAACCATCACGCCCATTCCAGCTGAAGCCAACGATCTCCTGCAATAAAAGAAAAATAATAAAGCAACCTCATCCTTACCTTTCCATGGTTCCCACGACAGCTTCAGCTCTGCTGCATCGAGATGACAGGCTGGACCGCAGCAGAACGCTGCCATCCAGCCTGTCATCCCGCAGACACTGAGAAGCGCAGGCTTGCTTGCGCTCCTCAGTGTCTCGCTGTGACGGCATAAAGATGAGCCGAGGTCATGTCCAATGAACTCGGCTCACCTCATGCACGTCACTGACAGCGTGGGAAAATTCTCCTGCACTCAGCGCTTCAGCGTGAGAATTCTCCCACGCTGTCAGTGACGTGCATGAGGTGAGCTGAGTTCATTGGACATGAGCTCACCTCATGCACGTTACTCACAGCGTGGGAAGCCTGGGAAGCTCTGTGGGTATTACCCCCTTTCCAGGCTTCAAACATCTGCCCCAGCCGTCTGCTTAACCTCCGCTAGAGACTAAAATTATGGGGACCCCCACGCCAATTTTTTTTTAAATAAATCCTTTATTTTAACACTAAATGACAAGTACAGTAACCAACACTGTCACTGTACTTCATATATATGTGACTGACATGTTTTTTATCTATCTAAGTTATGTGTGATGCTCTATTCTTTCTGTTATAAATTGTCGGGTACCGCTGCTGAATTGCCGGCCGGCTTTATTAAAGAGACGGTGCATGAAAACACTATTATTTTTTTTAATAAATCCTTTACACTAAATGACAAGTACAGTAATCAACACTGTCACTGTACTTCATATATATGTGACTGACATGTTTCTATCTATCTAATCTATGTGTGATACTCTATTCTTTCTGTTGTAAATTGTCGGGTACCGGTGTATGCCGCTGCTGAATTGCCGGCTTTTCGCGTAATGCATTCTACATTATTCTTAGTTGTTTTACTTTATGTAGAATTAACCTACAAGGAAAGAAAGGGTTTATTTTCATTCCGATATTTGTGTCCCATTGACTTGCATTGGTTTCCGGTATCGGAATCGGCGATATCCGATACTTTTTGGGTATCGGTCCGATCCAATCCGATACGATATTTCCTGATATCGGAAGGTATCGCTCAACACTAGTCTCCGGTTCTGTCTCCGAAAAGCAGCCCTGGCTAAGAAAAGTGTGGGGGAAGGTGCCCGGATACTCTATGGCTGCTTTTTTAATGTGGATCGGCCATGCTTATGCATGTTATTTCTCAAACCGCATTACAGATTAGGCCATTGTCCAACTCTGTATTCAAGAAATTAAATGCGCAAAGAAAGATGTGTGTGTGTCAAAGCACCACCGACAAGGGCGAGTTGATGTTGGACGGGCTGCCATTGCTTCTGCAACAAGCTGCATTACAGGACTTCCTGTGAGAAATGACATGCAGAGTAGATAGTGTTTCCCTCCATGCCAGTCCTTTCACAGAGCTAAATACAACTGTCAGCAAAAAAGTTGTGGACTGGCTCCGTACTGTCCCTGGCCACATTCACTTGTCCACGTGTTTGTGGTTAGGCGGTCCTTCCCAGTAAGGGCACTGGGGAGGGCACGGGTAATGTTGTGGGACCCGTGCTTGTGGAAGGCGGAGGCGATACCGGGAAATATAGTGGCGGCTGGGGACCGAGTATGGACACCCGGCTGCCGCCGGCATGAGGTTGTAAAAAGCTTCCGCCTCCACGAGCCTAAAAGGCCACATTTCAAGTGCAAGCAGCTGTCAAAAATTTGGCAGTATAGTATTGCAGCCTGTGGGTGGGTGGGTGGCTGGCTGCCTGCATACTTGCGCTTGCATTCCAAGGAATGGGGTAGGGACAACTGAACGCTGCAGTGGGACAAGGACGTGGACGGTGATTGTTGCAAGTCTGCAACGACAGGTTCATGGCGGGAGGCATCTTCACATGCGCCAAGGATCACTTATGATGGGCACACTTTTAGGCAGTGACCTGGGAGTCAGAGATGCTTCCAGAGATCTTCCTCATGCTGTTCCCATGACTTTTCAGCACTGTATGCATGTCTCTGATGATGTGTCACACACCACATGGCCAGATAAGGTTGTAAAATGTTAAAATGAAATTTCCTGGTGAATGCATTTGTCTTGGTTGAAAGCAATGCAAAAGTGCAAAAACGCATCAAAAATGCTACGTGTGAACATAGCCCAAGGTGTGGAGGAGTATTTTTGTTTTTGGTTATTTATTTTGCCTTATAAACAAGTCATTACCCTGGAAAGGATGTTCCTTAACATATTTCCCAGGAAAATCAATTTTGGTTTCGTTTTTGTATGTTTTATTGTGAGTCCGTAAAAGTCGTGTAATACTCTGACAACGTTGTTGACAGCAGTGATCTGGGAGTCAGAGATGCTTCCAGGGGTCTTCCCCATGCTGTCCCCATGTAATTTGAGCACTGTTCCCATCGATTTGGGCAATTTTTAGGCCCTATGCAGACCTCCGGGAGGAGCCGCCTGAAAAATGCCCGAGCTTCCCATAGACTTACATTGGGCTCGTTGCTCAGGTCGAGCACCCGAGTATTCCAATTTGCTCGACCCGAGCAACGAGTACCCAAGCATTTTAGTGCTCACTCATCACTAGTCCTGATTAATCATTTCTGATTATTTCCTTTATACAGTAGAGCTTCTATCTATTCCTATGCGTCTCTATGGTAAAACAATACTGGGCAATTCAATATAGCAGTTTTATTGATCACCTTCACCTGACCCCTAATTTTTGTTACATCATTTGTTGTCATGGATACAGGTACTACTGTATACGGTATACATATATACAGTACTCAGCAATCAGCCATAACATTGAAGGGATTGTCTGGTCTTAAGCTACAAGTCTGCAGTCACTCTGTATGACTGCAGACTTGTGAATCCTCACATCGTGCACACTGCATGCTGTGAGGATTTTCCATGATATCACCGCAAGTATGTGATATGCATACTCCCGGCCACATTCCAACTAGACTGTTTCCGGTCTCGCTCAATACATTTGTGACGATTCACAAGTCTACAGTCACAAAGGGTAACTACAGACTTGTAGCTTAAGACCAAACAACCCCTTTAATGTTGAGTATGTTCCCCGTGTGCCATGAAAACATTTCTAACGTATCAAGGCTTGACCTTCGCCAACCCTCTAAGTGTGTCCTGTAGTATCTGGTACCAAGGCATTCGCAGCAGATCCTTCAGAATGTATAATTTGCAAGGAGAGTCCTCCAAAACTCATACTTACTTTTCCAGCACATGCCACAGATACTTGATTGTATGGAGATCTGGAAAATTTTGAAGCCAAGTGAACATCTTAAAGGCACATTATCCTGATAAAAGAGGCCATTACCTTTAGGGAATACTGGTTTCATGAAACACTTTGGTCTGCAACAATGTTCAGGTAGGTGATATGGGAAATTAACATCTAAATAAAAGAATAAAATGTGATTCACTAATCTAGGTCATCCTCTTCTCATCTGATGCTCTTATATCACTATTTGTGTGAACCAGGGTCAGTCTAAGAATTGTGACAGGTCTGTGAGTGCACAACCACATACTCCGGAAACTGCAATGCTATGTGTGTTCAGATGCCTGTCTTTTGTGGCCAGCAATAGTTTTTCTTTTTAATTTGTGCAGCAGTTGCTCTTCTGTGGGCTTGGATTAAAGTAACTTAAAGAGTAATCGTTTTATTTTTTTTTCAATAATTAGTATTTGTAAAAATAGGAAACTTGGTAATATATCCTATTAGAGAAATCTCTGCTTTTTTCTCCTCCCTGACTGATCATTAACTTTCGAAATTCTCAATTCATGGGTGAAATTTGTCTTCAGTGTATACAGATTTACCCCATGCTGAGATAAGAGATGACAGTTGATGCTCATAGAGTTTTATTGAGAACTGTAACTGTCATTTCAGGAGAACTTGCAGCAGAAAATATGTGTCTGCATCTAGCTCCTCCCTCATCCCCTCCTCTCTCTTATAAGCACCAACTGTCATTTCCTCTCAATAATGTTAAAAATCTGTATTTACTGATACAGATTTTACCATAAATTGACATTAAAAGATCATTCCAGGAAGAGAAAGCAAATTTCTCCGATATGATATATTACAATGTTGCTTATTTTCATGTGCTCTATTGATTTATGAAATAAAAATTGAAACAAAAGTTACTTTTTGAGTTATCTTTCATTCCCCATCAATAAGTCTCAGGCACTCATGACCCTGTCATTCTCCCTTAGATCACTTTTGATAGGTACTAACCATTTCATTTTAGGAATATCCTACCGGATCTATCGTTTTGGAGATGTTCTGACCTAACTGTTTAGCCATCACAATTTGGCACCTGTCACAGTTGCTAAGATCCTTAATTTTTCCCACTTTTCCTGCTTCCAATATTTGGAATGGGATAAACATGGCGCTTGTGATTTGATTCAAACTGCAGCCGTCGTAGTCACATGTCAAGACAGTTGCAAGCTGAAGAAACAGAGCTTGAGATGTATCTCAACTATCAGAGGAGCTGCCATCATAACCACACATACCTCTCTCAGCCGAGAAGCAGCGCTGACATGAGACAGAATAAATCTGTTCACTGATTTTTCACAGACTGAGCACATATATCCGTTCTGCTGAGCACTGAAGCTGGCTAATCCCTCCCCTGTCCCATTAGTGAAATGATTTATTCTGTGATGGCAGCTCCTCTGACAGTTTAGATAAGCCTTGAGCTCTGTTTCTTCAGTATGCAGCAGTCCTGACATGTGACTAGGAGGGCTGCATTTTGAATTTTATCATGGGCATCATGTGTATCCCATTTTTGGAGAACCCCTTTAAGACCTGACTGTTCACTTGTGCCAAATACATCCCATCCCTTAACAGGTACCATGAGATAATCAATGTAACTCACTTCACCTCTTCACCTATCAGTGTTTCTAATGTTATGGCTGATCAATGTTTATATGCTGGCATTTTATAGGTACATAAAGGCACTATGGAGCTCCAATAAAGATGTACTGTACAAATAAAAAAAACACTTGTCAAACCACTTTTCCTTAATATCACTGAGAAACCTTGTAAAGTTTGCCTGAAAAGTTTGACTGTGTTTATTATTGAGTTACTGAATCTGAGTTAAAGGGAATCTGTCAGTAGGGTCAACCCTCCTAAGCCGTCTACATGGACATGCAGGTCATAGGAAGCTGAATAAAATGGTATCTGAAATCCAACGAGTTATTGCAAATAAACTGTTAAAGATTATGGGCAGGACACTGATCTGCATCAGAATGTGCCTCCAGAGCTTATTTTAAATAGAAGGAATCATTACCAGTGTGATGTGTAATTGCCGTTCTCTGCTCTCCTGATCTCGCTGCAGAGCTGTGTGTGATTATAACTGACACCGGACAGCATTAAACACATTCGTAGATGTCATATCAGCTTCAGCTTCCATCTCACAGGCAGCCAGTGTTGCAATAGAACAGAGCTGTGAGAGCTGCGGCTGCTAATTTATTAGTTAAAAGACAAAGTTCAGTTCTACTGATCTGTGTTAGTTACACATCTCACACACTGGTAATGCCCCTTTTCATTTAAAATCTGTGACCAGCCAATAGCCCTGAACAGCTCATTTACATATAAAAAAACATTGATATCTCTGGAATAAGACATCGGATCGCAGATATCAAGGTATCCTATTATCATTTTATTCAGCTTCTTATGACCTACAGTACAGACCAAAAGTTTGGACACACTTTCTCATTTAAAGATTTTTCTGTATTTTCATGACTTTGAAAATTGTACATTCACACTGAAGGCATCAAAACTATGATCTAACACATGTGGAATTATATACTTAACAAAAAGTGTGAAACAACTGAAAATATGTCTTATATTCTAGGTTCTTCAAAGTAGCCACCTTTTGCTTTGATGACTGCTTTGCACACTCTTGGCCTTTTCCGTATAGAAGCATAATATATGCATGATTTGTCATGCGAAAAAAAATTCGAATAAAATTCACTGTTAAATTCACTACTGAGGGTCATTACAGTACAAGCTGTCAACTACAATACCAATTTAAGAACTACAATTTCCTAATATAGGACATACCCCCTAAAAACCTGAGTCTTAGGCTATGTGCCCACGATGCAGAAATGCTCCGGATTTTTCCTGAGCGTTTCTGCATCTCCCCTGGCAGAAAAAAACTCATGCGGATTGTACATGCGGATTGTACATGCCGATTGTACATGCGGATTGTACATGCCGATTGTACATGCGGATTGTACATGCGTTTTTCCTGCCAGGGACATGCGGATGTGAAGCGTTCTTCACATGCATTTCCGCATGCGGGTTGACAAGCACTTTCCAAGTCATTTTAGCATCACTTGGAAAGTGCTTGTCAGCTTGGTCACACTATATAAATCCATGCAAACGGCATGGATTTATATAGTGTGACCGAAAGAATGGTTAAAAATAAAAAAATAAATCTATACTTACCTTCCGATGGCCCCCGCAGTCTTGCTTCGCTCCCTCCTGGCTGCCGGCAGATCGCGGTACACTGAAGGACCTGCCAACGTCAGCATCACGTGACCCGTCACATGACTATGACGTCAGTGCAGGTCCTTCAGTCCACCGCGATCTGCCGGCAAGGGAGGATGAGCGCAGCGGGGGCCGTCAGAAGGTAAATATAACATTTATTTTTTATTTTATTCTTTTTTTTTCTATGGTACCCAGGTCCAGAGGAGAGTCTCCTCTTCTCTAGACCTGGGTACCATCCGCACATTAGAACGCATGGAATGCACAGCTACATATACAGTGATGCGGAATCCATGCGTTCCAATGCAAGTCAATGGCGGCGAAAATGCAGCGCTTCCACAAAATAATTGGTAGTGCTGCGCTTTTTTCCGCAATAATAATCCGCAGCGGAAATTTCCGCAGCATGTGCACAGCACATGCGGATTGTCATTGGGGAACATGGCAGGCCTTCTACCATGCGTTTTTTAAGCGTTTCTGCAGCGTTTTTGCCGCTGCAGAAACGCTTAAAAAACACATCATGGGCACACAGCCTAAGGCTTGTTTCACAAGTCAGTTTTCTTTCTCATGAGTAAAAATTAGTCCATGATTTTGCCAGAGTGCTTGACCCATTTTTGTTAAGTTCATCTGTTTCATAATCCTTGTTGCATCTGTTTTGCTGCTGCCCATTAAACAGTAAAATACAGAACAGTAAAATTGTGGTTTGGTCATGACAAAGAGGTTTGAAAACCTTGAAATGCGTTGACACTATAAACCGCATTCATGCTTCCCCTTTGTGTGTGTTCATACCTTTGAATCTTGGGCGGCGTGGACTCGGAACCACAGTATTCCTCATTTATTGCATCGTATCTCATTGGTGGCCCTGCTGCAGCCTTTACATGCTTCTATAGGAGTTGTAACTATCACAACCCTATCAGGTGAGCGTACCAATAATATTTTATACTGCTTGATTATCAGATAAGACCCTATTTGCGCTTTTTTGTCTCTCCAGTTTTACTATTTGATTTAAAATACGGACAGCACACAGATGACATTTGTATGCTATCCGTTCTCTTCATGGGGCCATTGATTTACATTGGCAAGTTTGATTCGCAACACAGATTAAAGTAGGACATGTCTCCATATTTTGTTTTTGGAAACAATCATTTCACAAAAAAAGACACATGAGAAGGAACATTCACTGTAATGGGTTCATGAAATATCTGTAAAAATAATGGGTAGCACATGCACCAAAAAAGCTGAGGTGTGAAACCAGCCTTAATCAGGTTAATTTATTATGATGACTCAACATGAGAGTGGCTTATATCGTCACTATCGTTTCAACAAATTTTGAATAAATTTATTGTATAAGTCAATGTAAGAAACTTTTTAATATAACGTATCAAATAAATATGCTTTTTTTTTTTCAATCTATGAGCCACTTTCTTTTCTCTGCCTCACTCTGAAAAACTGACAAAATCTATTTTGGTCAAAACAAACCAGACTACAAGCAAAAAATATGTTTACAGTGTTTATAGTGTTCATTTTATATTCATTACATGGTAAAAATTACAGTGGGGAAAAAAGTATTTAGTCAGCCACCAATTGTGCAAATTCTCCCACTTAAAAAGATGAGAGGCCTGTAATTGACATCATAGGTAGACCTCAACTATGAGAGACAAAGCCTGAAAATCACATTGTCTGATTTGGAAAGAAATTTTGTTCAAATTTTGGTTGAAAAAAGTATGCAGATTAGCTCCCATCAGAAGAATGAAGATTGTCTCTTTAGTGCTATCTATTGGATGTAGTTGCCCTATAAGTCATTGTCCAACTTTTTAACAGACTTTGCCATGGGATTAAAAATATTCTCTAAACCAGAAACCCATCTGAAGAGCTTGTCCCTCATCAGTACTGATAACAAGCTATAGGAGACCCAGCTAAAGTATGTACAGTCATGGCCAAAAGTTTTGAGAATGACACCAAAATTATATTTTCACATGATCTGCTGGCCTCTGGTTTTTATCTGTGTTTGTCTGATGTTTATATCACATACAGAAATATAATTGCAATCATATTATGAGTACCAATAGGTTATATTGACAGTTAGAATGAGTTAATGCAGCAAGTCAATATTTGCAGTGTTGCCCTTTCTTCTTCAAGACCTCTGTAATTCTCCCTGGCATGCTATCAATCAACTTTTGGACCAAATCCTGACTGATAGCAGTCCATTCTTGCATAATCAATGCTTGCATTTTGCCAGAATTTGTTGGTTTTTGTTTGTCCACCCGTCTCTTGATGATTGACCACAAGTTCGCAATGGGATTAAGATCTGGGGAGTTTCCAGGCCATGGACCCAAAATCTCTATGTTTTGTTCCATGAGCCATTTAGTTATCACCTTTGCTTTATGGCAAGGTGCTCCATCATGCTGGAAAAGGCATTGTTGGGCGCCAAACTGCTCTTGGACGGTTGGGAGAAGTTGCTCTTGGAGGACATTCTGGTACCATTCTTTATTCATGGCTGTGTTTTTAGGCAAGACTGTGAGTGAGCCCATTCCCTTGGCTGAGAAGCAACCCCACACATGAATGGTTTCAGGATGCTTTACAGTTGGCATGAGACAAGACTGGTGGTAGCGCTCACCTCTTCTTCTCCGAATAAGCTGTTTTCCAGATGTCCCAAACAATCGAAAAGGGGATTCATCAGAGAAAATGACTTTGCCCCAGTCCTCAGCAGTCCACTCCCTGTACCTTTTGCAGAATATCAGTCGGTCCCTGATGTTTTTTCTGGAGAGAAGTGGCTTCTTTGCTGCCCTCCTTGAAACCAGCCCTTGCTCAAAGAGTCTCCGCCTCACAGTGCGTGCAGAAGCACTCACACCAGCCTGCTGCCATTCCTGAGCAAGCTCGGCACTGCTGGTAGTCCAATCCCGCAGCTGAAACAGTTTAAAGATACGGTCTTGGCGCTTGCTGGTCTTTCTTGGGCGCCCTGGAGCCTTTTTGACAACAATGGAAGCTCTCTCCTTGAAGTTCTTGATGATGCGATAGATTGTTGACTGAGGTGCAATCTTTGTAGCTGCGATACTCTTCCCTGTTAGGCCATTTTTGTGCAGTGCAATGATGGCTGCACGTGTTTCTTTAGAGATAACCATGGTTAACTGAAGAGAAACAATGATACCAAGAACCAGCCTCCTTTTAAAGTGTCCAGTGATGTCATTCTTACTTAATCATGACTGATTGATCGCCAGCCCTGTCCTCATCAACACCCACACCTGTGTTAATGGATCAATCACTAAAACGATGTTAGCTGCTCCTTTTAAGGCAGGACTGCAATGATATCGAAATGTGTTTTGGGGGTTAAAATTCATTTTCTGGGCAAATATTGAATTTGCAAGTACAGTAATTGCTGTTAAGCTGATCACTCTTTGACATTCAGGAGTATATGCAAATTGCCATTACAAAAAATGAAGCAGTAAACTTTGGAAAAATTACTATTTGTCTCATTCTCAATACTTTTGGCCATGACTGTAGTCTTCTATCAAACAAAATACAGTCTCAAGAAATCCACAATTCAAGATGTTATAATACGATTGCAAAAGGATTTTCATAGCTCAGCTCGGCTGACAATATATTTCTGGCTAGATACAATGGTATTATGGGCAGAGAGGGAAGTATGAATCACCCTCACTCATAATAGATTATGCAAGCACACTTACTAGCACTGTGCCAGAATCTATATAATTGAATATTGAGCATTTTTATAAATTCCTGCATGTGAAGAATAGGAGGATGTAACACAATCATTTACCCTGTGACAATTTGATTTTTTATATAGTACAATCTCGCTGTGTCCTTGTGAGCAATTGATTGCTCATACAGAATGTGATTTTGAATGTTGTATAAAAGTGACATTCAATTCAATTATGTTGGCATCAGGTTGTAGTATAGGCCAGCAAGCTATCGGTAAGAATAACTGTATGGTACCAAGTGATAATAGCTTAAACTAAATGTACTAGGAAAGTAGGAAAGTCAAGTTTATATAGAAGACAGACAAGACTAAAATAGTCCACATAGTCCACTCGCATCCTTCCTGTGAGAACTACTTTGCCTGCTGAAAGGGGGCAACCCGAAAACTGTCATAAACTGTCATCAGCATCACTGATTCTCCATTTATGATCAAACTATTTTTCACAGTTAGGTATTACATTAACCCCTTATACTGGTGTAACTAGAGTCCGATGGGCCCGATGCAAAATTTGGATCTGGGCTCTCACCTGCATGTTGAACAGATGTATGGCCTTTGTAAAGTTCTAGATTCTATAAAGACATATGTTTTCATACCCCCATGTAATAATGTCCCCCATCCTGCAATAATGTTCCAATCCTGGGCCCCTTCCAGTAATAATGTCCTCCATCCTAGTCCTCTTCCAATAATAATGGCCCCCATATTAGGCCCCTTCTGGTAAAAATGTCCTCCATCCTGGCCTCTTCTATAATAATGTCCGTGTCCCTTCCTGGTATAATGTTCATTATCCTGGGCTTCTTAGTAGTATAATGTCTCCTATCCTGGGCTCCTTCCTGGTATAATGTTCCCCATCCTGGGCCCATTCTTGTAATAATGTCCTCCACCCTGGGCCCCTTCCTGTTATAATTACCCCCATATTGGGCCCTTCCTGTTATGTCCCCCATCCTGGGCACCTTCCAGCAATAATTTCCTCTATCCTGGGCCCCTTGCCGGAATAATTTCCCTCATCCAGGCCCTTTACTGTAATAATGCTCTAAATCCTGGGCCGCTTCCTGTTATAATGACTTCCATCCTGGGCCCCTGCTCAGTATAATGTCCCCTATCATGTGCCCCTTCTTGGTATAATGTTCCTTATCCTAGGCACCTTCCAGTAATAAGGTTCTCCATCCTGGGCCTCTTTCTGTTATAATGTCCCCCATCTTGGGCCCCTACCAATAGTAATGTCCCCCATCCTGGACACCTTCCAGTAATAATGTCTTCTATCCTAGGCTCCTTCTTGCAATAATGTCCGCCATCCTGGCCTCTTTCTATGAAAATGTCCTCCATCCTGGGCCCATTCCTAGTATAATGCCACCCCATGCTGGGCCCTTTCCTGGTTTATTGTCCCCATCCTGGGCCCCTTCCTGGTTTATTGTCCCCATCCTGGGCCCCTTCCTGGTGTAATGTCCTCCATCATGGGGCCATTCCAGTAATAATAACCCCATTCTGCTGCTCTCCTCCAACACATTTAAAGAAAAATAAACAATTCTTCTCATCTTCCTCCATTCCCGTGTCACACAGCATTCTATTCCTTAGTTGGAGCAGAGACTGGCACCTAACTTAGCCATGTCAGCCACGGCGACATTAGCTGCCAGCCTTTGATGGGCTAGTGGTGTGTATTACATTGTAGGGAGCTGACGAGTTTCTGAGCCGCAATACAATTTAGCGGAGCTGTAGAATACGTACCAAGTGATGGGTGAAAATACTCATCCATACATGCATACATAGAGAGCAAAAATTATATACAATAACGATGTAGGTAATTACGCGAGTCGTCTATCATTCTTTATTCCAAGTGACTGAAACCCACAAGTCTGCAGGACTGTATAGCGATGAGTGCGAGTACTCTACAGGCATCAATTGTTACCAACAGATAAAACTTTATTGTGCTCTTTCTGCTCCCTAGCTCCTTGTTAGGCCACATTCACATGTTCATTATATAATCAGTACTTTACATCAGTATTTGAAAGCGAAAACCAGGAGTGGGTGATAAATACAGAAGTGGTGAAGTGATTCTATTATACTTTTCCTCTGATTGTTCCACTCCTGGTTTTGGCTAATAAATACTAACGTAAAATACTGAACCTGTGAACATGGCCTAAATTATAGTGTATTATGTAGACTGTCAAGAGAACACAACTTAATGAAGATTAACCCCTTCATGACCTTCCTCCCCTTCTTCCAAGAGCCATAACGTTTTTATTTTTATGTTAATATGGCCATGTGATGGCTTGTTTTTTGTGGGACGAGTTGTACTTTTTAGTGACAACATTGATTTTACCTTATAGTTTACTGTAAAACAGGAAAAAAATTCAAATGCTGTGAAATTGCAAAAAAAAGTACAATTCCCCAATTGTTTTTTGAGTTTTTTTATTTACCATGTTCACTATATGGTAAAACTGACCTGGCTATATGATTGCCCAGGTCAGTATGAGTAAGCAGATACCAAACATGTAAGAAAATTTTTTTTGCTTACGTCGCCGTTTTCTGAGATCCATAGCGTTTTCATTTTTCGTGATCTGGGGCAGGGTGAGGGCTTATTTTTTGCGCCCTGAGATGATGTTTTTATTGATACCATTTTGGGGTAGATACAATGTTTTCATCGCCTCTTAATGCATCTTATTGCAATGTTGCAGCAGCCCAAAAAAAAGTAATTCTGGTGGTTTGATTTTTTTTTTTCGTTACGCCGTTTGCCAATCAAACTAATTTACTTCATATTTTGACCGAACATTTCTGAACGTAATGTTACTAAATTTGTGTATTTTTTATTTTTTTAATTGCTTTATTTGCAATGGGGTAAAAGGGTGGAGATTTGAACTTTTTTTTTTTTTTTTTTTTTCATATTTTTACTTTTTATTGTCTTCAATAGTCCCCTTAGGGTATGTGCACATGATCAGGAATAGCAGCATATTTTCGCTGTGTCCAAAACGCTGCACTCTGCATTGCAAGCACAGTGGATGAGACTTATAGAAATCCCATGCCCACTGTGCTTCTATTTAACGTTGCGTAAACTCACCCGCCGTGCGAGTTTACGAGTCACAACATGTTAATTTCCGTAGTCTCCACTACAGAAATTTCCACAATGGAATGTCATTAGATGCGGTAAAACCGCATATTACCTAAACACAAGTGTGGTAATTAGAACGCATCGAAAATACGCTGCGTCCAAAACGCTGCTATTCCTGATCATGGGCATAGCCTTAGGAGACTTGAAAGACTGCTATGTATAGCAAAAATCACGATTTCCTTAACAGGAGATTCACAATGACAGGCACGAAGGTCTTCTGCAGACTCCCGGCTGACATGACAACCCATCGACGCCCCACGATCAAATGGCAAGGGTGCTGATGGGCGGGATTTGTGACAAGCTTCCGACTGGTGCATGTTAAATCCCGCTGTCAGTGATTGACAGCTGAATTTAACTGGTTAACCGCCTTTAAAGCCACTTGAAGGCTGATTAAATCAGCCATCAAGTTTGGTGAAAGATGGGGGTACAGTGTTGGAGCCTGCATCAAAGTCAGGGACACGACCTTTGATGTAAATATACATCAAACGTCATGAAGGGGTTAACAAACAAAACAAACAACATTAAAATATTTTAATGAATTATATGGGTGGACTTAGCCATGTCTTGTCCCACCCATGCTCCACCCATTTGGTAAGCTGACCGGAACTGCTGTGTAAACTGTGTATGTCACAAAAATATTGCACAAGTTCCACAAAAAATTTGCAACAAATGGTGTTTTACTTCAGAAAGCTGTTAGACTATATCGTGTCTCATCCTGTTGATAAATTTAGTGCATTTTTAGATTAAGTTTGCACAAGCAATTTTGTCTAATTTTACGGTTTGGCATATTATATGAGCAGCAGAGACTGAACATAGGATAAAGTGTAGGTAGTGTAAGTAAAATGATAACAGTCTATTTTAGTCAATGAGTGGGTCTGCTAAAATGTCCATTTTATTTGAGGAAGTTTATTTTTATCAAAATTTCCTAAAACTGATGCCTAAGTTAAAATATTGGTAAAGGTGTTGAGTAATTTATCAATAAAATATAAGAGAAAAAAATTATTACAGAAGCTTCTGAACCCAAAAAAGAAAAAAAAAGAAAAAAAGCAAAAACCGGTCTGAAATGCATTTTGGAGACACAGCATTTTTTACACAAATTCTAACTCGTTTTACTTTCCGCATATATTTATTGAGATTATTCTAATTTTCTGCTTACTAAATGTTCACAATTGTGGCCATAAAAGTGTTGCGCTGGCTGAAGTTATGGTAGATTTCTAAACGAAAAGTGGCTCAAATAAAATGCACCAAAATGATGGTAAATTTTCCTCAATAGGGTCCATTTGTATTTTAACTACCATGTCATGATTTATTGTGCTTTATTTTCAGTTTTCAAGTTTTTTATTTCTACACTGTGTTGAACTGACCGCACAATCAGGTCAGTTCAGCTCCTTTTAATGTGTCTAGCATGTCAAGCATTCACCTCATTCACGAACAAGTCACTATTGGAAGTAAAGGTTGCTCTGAGGTCACATGTTTTGCAATATCAGGTAAATTGCCAAATGTCACAGTCGTTACCACAGTGCGTGATAGGAATTACATCATGTCTGCCTTCTCCTCAGTGTCATTTTTCGGTTTCTATTTAAGCACTGAAAAAGAAAATGGACCCTTTATCATGAGGGATGCCAACAACAGCCAGTAAGGCCACGTGCACACGTTGAGTATTTGGTGAGTTTTTTACATCAGTATTTGTAGCCAAAACCAGGTGAGGAACAATCAGAGGAAAAGTATAATAGAAACAAGTCACCAATTCTGTATTTATCACCCACTCCTGGTTTTGGCTTACAAATACTGAGATAAAATACTCACTAAATACTCAAAGTGTGAATGTGGCCTAAGCAGGAGATTTCTCTAAAACTGGAAAAAAACAAAAGGAAAACTCTCTTTGTTACTCATAGCAACTAATCAAAGTGCAGCTTTTATGCTACCAGAGCAGATTCAGAAATGAAAGCTGCACTGTGATTGGTTGCTATGAGAAACACAAGGGGTTTTTTTTAGACATGATTTATCAATAGCATTATATACTAGGACATTTCCTGTTATTCAAGAGAATTTGGGGAGTTGAATTTATTTTTCTAATATAATTTATCAATTCTACCTCATTGAAAACTGTAAAAAATAAAAAGTGGTCAAATGTAGAATGCATACTGTGTATAGAGCTTATTGACATAACACCTAAAATAGGCTGTAATGCCGCAATACAGTATGGCTATTGTCTAAATGTCCTCATGCATGCTAATATCATCCGAACCTGCCAATATCAGTGGGATCAGGCAACAGTCTAATAAGTATGGTCGCTTCCCGACTCTCCACCGACAGATGTCAGGGAAAAGAAGGATACAGCATGTTGGATTTCCAATGGCTGATCCTTTTTTCCTCCGCAAGATAAGCCAGCAGAGGATTCTGGCAGTGGCTTTATCATGCAGACCACAGGAGCCGTCAGCAGAACTGTGCCTTCCGGTGTATGGTGGACTCAGGGAGTGATCTGTTGGCTATCAGCAATCTAGTGTGTATGGGGAGATTTAAAAGGAACCGGTCACCAGATAAAACACTATTAACCTGCAAATGTGGGGTTAGTCTGCAGGTTAATAGCATTACTAACCTGCCCGGCGCCTGCACTTAGCCTAATGCTGTGGGGAGAAAAGGAACTTTATTGCCACCAGTCACCGCTCTGTGTATAGAGAAAGGCAGCTGTAACCGCATCCCCGGCCCTAACTGACCGCCAGACCCAAAGCAGATCCAGTGTTAGTCAGTGCTGGGGGTGTGGTTACAGCCTCCACTCTCTATACTCAGAGCAATGACTGAACCCCCACCGACACCACCCCCATGACTGAAACCGGAATGCTACCAAGGGAAATAAATTTCATTTTCTCCCCGCAGCGTTCAGCTAAGGACGAGTGCCAGGCAGGTTAATAAGGCTGCTATTAACTAGCAGATTAACTCTATATCTGCAGGTTAATAGCATTTTTTCGGGTGACAGGTTCCCTTTAAGATGCAATATGAATGAGGGCTCATTTCAAATAGATTGTTCCAGATGAGCTAAATGATCCCTATTGACATAAATTTAAAATGTAATCATCATTTTGATCTGTATTCCATAAATCAGTAGTATACTAAATAAGCAACTTTGTAATTTATCTTATCAGAGAAATCTGCTTCTTTCTCCACCAATACTGATCATTGCTTCTCAAAATTCTCAATTTATGGGTAAAATCTGTATTCAGTGAAGACAGATTGTTACTTTACTGTGGTAGGAGATGGCAGTTGCTAATGAAAAGATTTTATATAGAGGTAGCAGGAGAGAAGCTAGAAAAAGAGCTCATTCCCCTTCCTCCCCCTCCCATCTATATAGGATCTTATCTGCACCAGCTTTCATCTCCTGTCATATTAATGGAAGAGTCTGTCTTCACTAAATACAGATTTTATCTGTAAATTGAGAATTTTGAAAATTAAAAATCAGTCCTACAGGAGAAAGAAACAGATTTATCTTATAAGTTATACGACAAAGTTGTTTATTTTTATGTGTACTATTGATTTCTGAAATAAAAATTAAAATGATGGTTACACTTTAAATCAAATTTACCAAAAATTCCCTGAACAAATCCAGAAAATAGCATCAACTTTGCTGTCTTCTTATGTGCTTTCTCCCCACACACTTGGGTCAGTGCCAGAAGATGTGGAGGACAAGGGAGCTGTGTGTGACATGCAGAAGTAGTGCAGTTGCTTCAAAAACATCCAGCAACTATTAGAAGTAACACAAGCACAGGAGACAGGAAGTGTTGTGTTCCAGAAGCATCCAGCAACTACAGGGGTTAACACAGTCACAGGAGACAGGGAGTGTTTTAGCAGAGCCCCAGTGGGATTGTGGGGAAGTTGTTTACTTTCTGGCTGCAGCCGAAGAGAAAGGTGGGGTGTGATCTGTATCTCACAGAAGGCAAGGGAACAGAACTCAGGTCAGGAGGGAAGCTAAACACAGGTCAGATAGACTCCCTGAGCTAACAGTGTGGAGTATTATCGGGCAGAAAGATAAGGACTGGAAGGAATCGAGTCATAGGGAACTTCTCCCTCATCAAACCCTCCCCCCTCCATCTCTGTGCAGGATAAAGAATGCTGCTTACTATTGAGTCCTTGTGAAGGAAAAGCCAGTGTTTGTGTATTCATAGAAGTATGCTGCTAAGAGATCTAATCTGTGCTGAATTATGCTACTGAAGAGACTGACGTTACTGTGCCTGCTTTCATAGACTGTACTGTAATGAAGATTGTTGCTGTAATATCCCTGAATTGCACTGGTCGTGCTTCAGATTAAATCCCACTGTTAAACTGTTGAAATAGACTCTTGTTAGATGTGTTTGGTCAGCAATGGAATCTATTGTGTGCCTGAGAGAAGCTGCAGCCTATGGTAGCCCTGAGTAACAGTTCCCCCAGGATTCCAATGAATTCATGAAACCCCTCTCGCCCTATCTGAACCTAGCGGCGTGCGTTTAACATGTGGCAGTGGAGGAAGTGTAAAGATATTATTTTTAACACTTTCCCTCCCCTGCTCCCCATTTATTATGCTTTGGGGTCTGGTTTATCACTGCTTTTGACTTCTCTTTTGCAGACACATAACACTCTACTTACCGTCTACTGCTCCAGTGCCGGCTCTCAAAGCTACCCCCGGTTACTATTTACAGGCTGCAGCCGTGACATCATGACTACAGTGCAAATGACCACTGCAGCTCATCCCGTCTACTCCAGTATCAGTGTTGAGCTGATTGCACCACTCATGCGCACTGTAGTTTTGACATCACCGCTGCAGCCAGTAAACAATACAGGGTGCAGCAATGGAGAACCAGCGATGAAGCAGAAGAAAGTGAGTATAGTTGATTTTAGTATTTTAAACAATTCTATTACCATTCGCTTTCTGGTCCTATGCGGACATCTTCGATAAGAAAAAAGCAGAGCTGTTACCTCCACATAGGCTGTACAACTGTCCCATAGACCTGCTCCCGGGATCCTTACTACCTTGAGGTTGCATCTACCCTCTGTCGCAGACAGAATCTGGAGAATCTGGCAAGGGGATTCATACAGAAGTCTTCCTCACTGGCAGGAACCAGCTTCTTCTTTGTTAAGAAAAAGGATGGAATTCTACAGCCACATATAGATTATAGGGGTCTTAACCAGGTCACGATCAAAAACTAATATCGATTGCCACTAATGCCGGAATTGATTGATCATCTTAGAGATGCCAGGGTCTTCACCAAGCTGGATCTGAGAGGAGCCGACAACCTAATCCACATACACCAAGGAAATGAGTGGAAGACTGCTTTCAACACCTATAGTGGCCATTATATGTACTGAGTTATGCCGTTTGGGCTCAGTAATGCCCCAGCTGTCTTCCAAGAATTTGTGAATGACATCTTCCGAGACCTCTTTTATTCTTGCATTGTGGTTTATCTGGATGATATCCTGGTCTTCTCTACAGATCTGCCCTCTCATAGGAGGAACTTTCGCCAAGTTTTGCAGAGACTTAGGGACACTTGCATGTATGCTAACAATCTTTTCTGCCTTTCCCAGGATATATCATCTCCGGAGAAGGTGTCTTCTATTCTCAAGTGGCCATGTCCTGCTGGCGTTAAGGCAATCCAGCGATTCCTAGGATTCACTAACTATTACTGACAATTTATTCCCCATTTCTCGTCTCAGACTACCCTGATGTCAGCAATGATCCACAAGGGCGCAGATCCAAAGGTATGGACTCTGAAAGCTGAGAATGCATTTCTCTCTCTGAAAAAGGCCTTCTCCTCCGCTCCTGTACTACATAGACCAGAAGTTAACAAACAATTCTTTCTGTAAGCAGATGCTCCATCTTCTGAGGCAGGAGCAGTTCTCACATAGAGGACTTCCTCGGGTCAAATTGTCACCTGCAGATTTTTCACCTCAGATACCTCCAGGGAAGACTTTAGTGTCAGAATCGGATAGGAGGCAAGTTCTGCTGTGAGGGCACTCTTCAAAGGTGGCTGGTCATGCCGGGGCAGAGAAAGACTTTGCGACTCATCTCACATCATTATTGGTGGCCTACCATGCAAAAGGATATCATGGAATTTTTGCCTGTTCTTCCTGTGCATGTAACAAGCCTCCCAGGCAACTCCCATCCGGGTGACTTCTACCACTTCCTGTGCCTTCAGTTCCTTGGCAGCACATCACCACAGACTTTATTACGACCCTCCCTGTGTCTTCTGGATGCTCCGTCATCTGGATAGTGGTGGATTGCTAATCGAAGATGGCTCACTTTACTCCATTACCTGGTTTTCCATCTGCTTCCTAGCTTGCTGAGAGGTTTATTTAGCACATCTTTCGCCTTTATGCTTTTCCTCTTCACATCGTATCTGACAGGGGAGTCCAATTCACTTCCACATTCTGAAGAGCTATGCGTAAACTCTTGAATGTTGTCCTGGACTTCTCTTCTGCATATCACCCTCAATCCAACAGCCAGTTGGAGACAGTCAATTTCCTGCGGCAGGTCAAGCTTTTGCCTTGTGCAGAGATCTCTTATAATAATCATGTAGGCGAATCTTCTGCATAGTCCAAGTTTTTCATTGTTTTTGTTCAACAACCTGGTATCTCTCTTCCAGTGATGGCCGCTTCTGGCATTCCTGCAGCCGATTCTCTCACTAAGGATTTCTTCAAATTCTGGGAAGACACCACTCTAGAGAAATCATCTGAACAAATGAAGAGGCATGCTGACAAGAGAGGTTTGTACTCACCATGCTTTCATCCTGGGGATGAGTGTGGCTCTCTTCTAAGTACATCCGTCACAAGATCCCATCCTACAAGTTTGGTCATCACTTCATCGGTCCCTTCAAGGTTCTTTAGCAGATTAACTCAGTGTCTTACAAGTTGAAGCTTCCAGTCTCGTTACGTGTGCCTAACTCCTTCCACGTATCTTCCCTCAAGCCTGTCATCTTAAGTCACTTCTTCAAGGATCCTGGTTCTACTCCTGCACCAGTCAGCTCTGAGGATGTCTTTGAAGTGGAGGGCATCCTGACAAAGAAGAAGATGAGAGGTAAAACCTTTTTTCTAGTGGATTGGATGGAGTTCGGTCCTGAATAGAGATCGTGGTAGCCCAGGGAGGATATTCATGCCCCACTTCTCCTAATAAAATTCCTTGTGGGCTTGAAGAAGACAGGGCATAAGGAGGGGGGTACTGTAATGTCAGCATCCCTGCATGCTGCTTTCCCCTCTCCCCGTCAGTGACGCCGACATACTCACAGCTGAAGCCACCCAGTCTCGTCCTCTGTTCCTGATCTTGCTGCGCCTTCTGTGTCCCAGGTCCTGCACATGCCGCACTGGTCTCCTGGCAGCGTGCTTAGGGTGTCTTTTTTGTTGGGCCAAGTGATCCAGATTGCCAAAAAGAGCTGGACCGCACATCGCTAAAGAATACACTGTTAGATTTTATGAGTCCAAGTGTATTCAGGCTGTAAACACTATGTTGACCCACCCAGCTTGATTGTTGCACTCTTTTCACTGTTTTCTTCCTTCATGCTCAGTAGAAGCCACAGTACATTCAGTGTGTAAACTAATAAGAGTATCTAATATGATCTACTGCAGGAACGAACTTCGTCAAGTTATGGGTAGATTACATATATGTAGAACATCATAGATTTGTCCAGATGTCAGGACAAATCACAGTGCTGGGGGCAGGAGGGAAGAGAGGAAGCCAAATACTGATGAAGCACAAGCCTGCTAAATTCATCCCCTTAACACAATTTACATCTTACAGGAATAAATTATTTTTGTTGGCAGTGGATCATTCAGGATACTCTCAAAGCGTGTTGACAACAGAACAAAGCTTTAATTAGCTATAAACAGGTACAGATATGATAGGCTTTGTGGAATCAGGAATATACATATATAAGTGTCTCTGTGCAGCATCAGCAGGCTGCTTCTCCTCTCATGCACAGACACAGGAAACTGAACACTAGAGATGAGCGTTGTTCTACTCAAACTGTTCGCCAATCTCAAATTCGAGCTGTTTTGGGCGGTGTTCGAGCCGTTCGGCGAACACGAACAATTTGAGAAAAATTCGGCTGTTCGAGGTTATGTTCGATAACTGTTCGTGCACCAAAATCATAACTGGATTTTTTCTCAGTAATGATGAAAATTAATGTTAATACGCAGTTTGAGTGTACAGCGGGGTGGGGGGAGGGGCAGGGGATGGATCTCTGCACGAATAATGAAGATCTCCATTTTTTTTTCTCTTTCCCGCATTTACAGTGGGGAGGTGCAATCTGTCAGCCTATCAGCAGCGCACACACGGAGCGAAGTGCTTTTTTCACACAAGCAAGGGCATGTGTCATTGGCAGTGTATGTCACATGTCCTTGCCCTATAAGACCAAGCCATTTTCCCCGTCGCCACCATTTTCTCACTGCTGCAGCTGCGTGTTAGACGGCACCGCTGTTGCTGTGTGCGCTATACCTTGTTAATTTCGAGCCAATTTTCGCACAAATCTACAGATAGCTTGGGAGTAGGGAATAGTTGTGATTGCAGTCCTTTTAAGGACTAGGTTACAGCATTTCCTACGACTTTTATCAGGCAGGTCTGTGCTCTTAAATAGATAGATTGTGGGAGTAAAGACTAATTGTAATTGCAGTCCTTTTCAGGACTAGGTTACATCAGTTCCTATCAGTTTTTGCCAGGCAGGTCTGTGCCAGTGCTGTGCAAGTTTTTTTCACAGCATTTGGCTGAATCTAGCAAAGCTAATCCTTTTTGGCCTATTGCAGAGTGTGTTAGTCAGTGGAGTAGCCTATCTGTGTGGCAAGATATACCACCTGTGTATAGAATACCAATTTTTTTACTGCACCTAGTGAAGTAAAATCTTTTGGGCATAGCATCATTCTATTAGTCCATCTATACTGACCTCCATCAGGTTGCAAATTGAATATAATTTTTTTCTGCATCTAGCTCTGAAAAAATATTTGTGCTTCTAGCAGTGTGTGGGACTTGTTCTATTAGTCCATCTATACTGACCTCCATCAGGTTGCAAACTGAATATAATTTTTTTCTGCATCTACCTCTGAAAAAATATTTGGCCTTCTAGCAGTGTGTGGGACTTTCTCTATTAGTCCATCTATACTGACCTCCATCAGGTTGCAAACTGAATATATTTTTTTTCTGCATCTACCTCTGAAAAAATATTGGGCTTCTAGCTGTGTGTGGGACTTGTTCTATTAATCCATCTATACAGACCTCCATCAGGTTGCAAACTGAATATAATTTTTTTCTGCATCTACCTCTGAAAAAATATTTGGGCTTCTAGCTGTGTGTGGGACTTGTTCTATTAGTCCATCTATACTGACCTCCATCAGGTTGCAAACTGAAAATAATTTTTTGTCTGCATCTAGCTCTGAAAAAATATTTGGCCTTCTAGCAGTGTGTGGGACTTTCTCTATTAGTCCATCTATACTGACCTCCATCAGGTTGCAAATTAAAAATAATTTTTATCTGCATCTACCTCTGAAAAAATATTTGGGCTTCTAGCTGTGTGTAGGACTTGTTCTATTAGTCCATCTATACTGACCTCCATCAGGTTGCAAACTGAATATAATTTTTTTCTGCATCTAGCTCTGAAAAAATATTTGGCCTTCTAGCAGTGTGTGGGACTTTCTCTATTAGTCCATCTATACTGACCTCCATCAGGTTGCAAATTAAAAATAATTTTTATCTGCATCCAGCTCTGAAAAAATATTTGGCCTTCTAGCAGTGTGTGGGACTTTCTCTATTAGTCCATCTATACTGACCTCCATCAGGTTGCAAATTAAAAATAATTTTTTGTCTGCATCTAGCTCTGAAAAAATATTTGGCCTTCTAGCAGTGTGTGGGACTTTCTCTATTAGTCCATCTATACTGACCTCCATCAGGTTGCAAACTGAATATATATTTTTTCTGCATCTACCTCTGAAAAAATATTGGGCTTCTAGCTGTGTGTGCGACTTGTTCTATTAATCCATCTATACAGACCTCCATCAGGTTGCAAACTGAATATAATTTTTTTCTGCATCTACCTCTGAAAAAATATTTGGGCTTCTAGCTGTGTGTGGGACTTGTTCTATTAGTCCATCTATACTGACCTCCATCAGGTTGCAAACTGAAAATAATTTTTTGTCTGCATCTAGCTCTGAAAAAATATTTGGCCTTCTAGCAGTGTGTGGGACTTTCTCTATTAGTCCATCTATACTGACCTCCATCAGTTTGCAAATTAAAAATAATTTTTATCTGCATCCAGCTCTGAAAAAATATTTGGCCTTCTAGCAGTGTGTGGGACTTTCTCTATTAGTCCATCAATACTGACCTCCATCAGGTTGCAAATTAAAAATAATTTTTATCTGCATCCAGCTCTGAAAAAATATTTGGCCTTCTAGCAGTGTGTGGGACTTTCTCTATTAGTCCATCTATACTGACCTCCATCAGGTTGCAAATTAAAAATAATTTTTTGTCTGCATCTAGCTCTGAAAAATATTTGGCCTTCTAGCAGTGTGTGGGACTTTCTCTATTAGTCCATCTATACTGACCTCCATCAGGTTGCAAATTAAAAATAATTTTTATCTGCATCCAGCTCTGAAAAAATATTTGGCCTTCTAGCAGTGTGTGGGACTTTCTCTATTAGTCCATCTATAATGACCTCCATCAGGTTGCAAATTAAAAATAATTTTTATCTGCATCCAGCTCTGAAAAAATATTTGGCCTTCTAGCAGTGTGTGGGACTTTCTCTATTAGTCCATCTATACTGACCTCCATCAGGTTGCAAATTAAAAATTATTTTTTGTCTGCATCTAGCTCTGAAAAAATATTTGGCCTTCTAGCAGTGTGTGGGACTTTCTCTATTAGTCCATCTATACTGACCTCCATCAGGTTGCAAACTGAATATGTTTTTTTTCTGCATCTACCTCTGAAAAAATATTTGGGCTTCTAGCTGTGTGTGGGACTTTCTCTATTAGTCCATCTATACTGACCTCCATCAGGTTGCAAATTGAATATAATTTTTTTCTGCATCTAACCCAGCCAATAGTTTTGGCCTAATACCACAGTTTGGCCACTCAGCTCTGCTCGGTTCCCATCCATTGTTTTTTTGTGCAAACAACTCCAGAGTTGTGAATTAGTTAACCACCAAAATGAGTGGAAAAAGGCCTGCTGCTGGTGGAAAGGGGAATAGGCGTGTTGGGAAGGGGAAAAAAGGTTGTGTCCGTGGGGTAGGTGTTAAAGCAACAGTAACATCTGCAGAAGAAAGACCATCTTCCAGCCAAACTAAAATGTCTACTTCTTTTAGCGGACAATGTGATAAGATCCCCTTCTTACGGCCACGCCAATCGCTACAAATTCCAGATGAGGCACAAAAACAGCAGGTGCTTCAACGGATATCAAGTGCTCCTTTAAGTGGGCTCTCCTCCACATCAACTTCATCATCACAAATACTCCAGTCCTCAAAGGTGTCACCCCAATCGCACTTGCTTCCTCACAGCTCCCAAATCTCCAGCTGCCCGTCTGAGTATGAGGTAGAACAGATGGTTGAGTCTGCAGAGCTGTTTACTCATACTATAGCCTGGGAATCAGAGGTCGACTCCAGCGCTTCTGTGAATCCAGACGAGGAAATGATCTGCACTGATGCACAGAATCTTTATGAATCGGATCCAGGACCAGACGCAGAAGGTTCTGACCATAATGTAGACCCTCATTCCCAAACTGTAACTCCTGTTGGTGGAGACAATGAGGAAGACGATGATGAGACTCAAATACCTGATTGGAGCGACAACTTTAGTTTTTTGTCAGGGCAGGAACAGGTTGGCTCTGAGGACGACGGGTGTGATAACGCACAGGGTGATGATGATGAGGTTGGAGATCCCACTTACTGTCAACCCACAGTCAGCCAAGAGATGAGGTCAGCAGAGGAGGTGGAGGAAGATGCTAGTGACGACGAGGTCAGGTTGCGCCTTCCTGGACAGAGACGTAGTACTGGAAGCACGTCAACAACTGCATCCTCAAACACAACTCTGCCTCTCACCACAAGTCATGGTGGCTCTTCAGGTCGCATGGGTGCTAAGCCTTGCATAGCCTGGGCATTTTTTCAGATCGATAAAGATGACCCAACTCGTGTTATCTGTAACATTTGTCACCAAAAGCTAAGTAGAGGCCAAAAAATACATAGTATGAGTACTTCATGCATGAACCGGCACATGGACATGAAGCATAAGTTGCAGTGGGAAGCTCAGTGTGCTACAATGCGGCCTAGCCGGCCGAGCCAACCACCGTCTGCCATATCTTGTGCATCCGCGGCCTCTTCATCCTCTGTGACTGGGGGGACAGCAGTCACACCTGTTTTGGGGCGCAGACCTGCCACCTCTTTACCCGCAACAGCCAGCGTGATTGGCATGTCATCATTTTCTTTGGAGGTGGTAACACCAGCTGGTGTTGAGCGCTGTCCGACATCGATAGCACCACCTTTGGATCAAGGCAACCTAACATGTCCGCCTGCATCTTCCTCACAGACCGGCAGTTTGCCGGGGACACCCTTATCAACCCCGTCTAAGCACAATAGCCAGCCCTTGGTCCCTCAGATGTGGACAAGTAAAAGACCATTTCCTCCTAGCCATGAGAAAGCTAAGAGGTTGAATTTCACCATCTGCAAGCTCTTGGCTACAGAAATGCTGCCTTTCCGCCTGGTGGACACAGAGGATTTTCGAGACCTTATGTCCGTCGCAGTGCCCCAGTACCAGATGCCCAGTCGGCACTACTTCTCAAAGAAAGGTGTGCCTGCGCTCCACCAGCATGTCGCACACAACATCACCGCTTCTTTGAGAAACTCTGTGTGTGACAGGGTGCATTTCACCACAGACACTTGGACGAGTAGGCATGGACAGGGGCGTTACATGTCGCTGACTGGGCACTGGGTAACTATGGTGACAGCAGGACAAGGGGCTGCTGTCCAAGTCTTGCCGTCCCCACGAGTTGTGCGTCAATCCTCTTTATGTCAAAGTTCCTCCACTGCTTCTGCCTCCTCAACCTCCTCTCGGTCTTCCACCTGCACCCAAAGCCTGTCTGGTCATGCCACAAGCTTTCTAACTGCGCAGAAGGGATCCTGCACACCTCCTTACTATGCTGGCAGTAGGGCTCAACGTCATCAGGCGGTTTTTACTTTGAAATGTCTGGGAAATGTGAGTCACACAGCTGAGGAGTTGTGGTCAGCTCTGGAGAACTAATTTCATGAATGGTTGTCTCCACTGGACCTGAAACCAGGGAAGGCCGTGTGCGACAATGCTGCAAACCTGGGTGCGGCCCTTCGCCGGGGCAATGTCACACACGTGCCTTGTATGGCTCACGTGTTGAACCTGGTTGTCCAGCAATTTTTAGCACACTATCCCAGACTAGATGGCCTTCTGCAGAGGGCACGGTCGCTGTGTGCTCACTTCCGCCGTTCGCATCCCGCAGCTCAGCGACTTACATCTCTACAGAAGTCGTTGGGCCTGCCACTTCACCGGCTAAAATGCGATGTGCCTGCCCAGTGGAATTCAACTCTGCACATGTTGCAGCGACTGTGGCAGCACCGACAAGCCCTGGTGCAATACGTTCTGACGTATAGCCTGGGCCAACGAGATCCGGAGGTGGGGCAAATCACGCTGGAGGAGTGGTCTCAGATCAAGGACCTATGCACCCTTCTGCACAGTTTTGAAATGGCGACGAAGATGTTTAGTGCTGACGATGCCATTATCAGCATGACTATTCCGGTGATTTACATGCTGGAGCACATGTTAAACAGAATTCGGAGTCAGGTGGTGGCACAAGAGGAGGTGGAGGAAGTAGAGGAGGAGGAGTTGTATGCGGAAGGGCTAACATCTGCAAGGTCCAGACGGTCGGCAGCACCAAGGCGGCAGGCATGTGAGGGTGGGGGAGATGGTTTTACCAGGGCGCATGGTAGCAGCCAAACTAGTGAGGAAGGTGCAGGAGCCCAGGAAGAAGTGGAGGACGAACTGATGGAAGACTCATCAGATGAGGGAGACCTTGATCACATTTCTGTTGTGCGAGGTTGGGGGGAGAGGACAGAGGAAGGAAGCATGATTGTTACCTCGCCACCAACACAACAGGGACTTGGTGCTCCTGGATGCGCAACACACATGAGTGCCTTCTTGCTGCACTACCTGCAACATGACCCTCGAATTGTGAGAATTAGAAATAATCCTGACTACTGGGTTGCCACACTGTTAGATCCCCGGTACAAAAGTAAATTTGCATAAATTATTCCTGCCATAGAAAGGGATGCACGCATGCAGGAGTATCAGCAGAGACTGTTGCAGAATCTTAAATGTGCTTTTCCACAAAACACCAGTGGTGCACGTAGTGAATCTCACAGTTCCAACTTGCCAACCGTGGGACCGTCAAGTGTTCAGCACTCAAACCGTAACAGAACCACAGTATCTGCTGGTAACATCAATTTTGCGGAATCATTTCACCACTTTTTTAGCCCATCCTTTGCAAGGCCACAGGAGACAAGAAGTCTGACACATAGTCAACGCCTAGAGACGATGGTACAGGAGTATCTCCAAGTAAACATTGAAGCCATGACTGTGTCACTGGACCCTTGCTCTTTTTGGGCTTCCAATCTGGATAAATGGCCGGAGCTAGCCACTTACGCCTTGGAGATCTTGTCATGTCCTGCAGCCAGCGTTCTGTCTGAACGTGTGTTCAGCACTGCTGGTGGTGTGCTGACAGATAAGCGCACGCGGCTCTCCACTGATAATGTAGACAGACTCACGTTCATAAAGATGAACAAATCATGGATCCGAAACGACTTTTCTACCCCTGTGTCATCCTGGGGAGAGTAAAAGCTTGATGATTGGTTAAAATCACCCTACCAACCGTTTTAAGCTTTCAAATTACTAATCATGTTTATCTGTATCTTGACTGGAAAATAATTTGGGCTTTGTAGCAGTGTGCAGCACTGATCCTATTAGCCCATCTATACTAAGCTCCACCAGATTTAAAATTAAAAATAATTTTTAGCTGCATCTAGCCCGGAAAATAATTTTGGGGCTCCGAGATGCGCAAGACACATAAGTGCTTTCTTGCTGCACTACCTGCAACATGACCCTCATATTGTCAGAATTCGAAGTAATCATGACTACTGGGTTGCCACACTCTTAGATCCCCCAAACTTTTCGATCAACCTTTTCATTTTAATAAAGACCAAAAAAATTGTCATTTTTGAAATTATAAGCATTAGCAGGTTATTAGAAACTGAAATCAAACAGTTTTCAACTCAAAACTTTATTCTAGGTGATGTTACATTTTCACATAGGACCCCTTGTTCGAAAGGAGCTTCTGAACTCTCTCGTCCATTGAATTTGTCAGGTTTTGGATGGTTTCTGCTTCAATTGTTTTGCATGAGGACAGAATACCCTCCCAGAGCTGTTGCTTAGATGTGAACTGCCTCCCGCCTTCATAGACACTCCTTTTGATGATGCTCCAGAGGTTCTGAATGGGGTAGAGGTCAGGGGAGCATGGGGGTCACACCATAAGTTTGTCCCCTTTTATGCCCATATCAGCCAGAGATGCAGATGTTTTATGTGCAGCATGAGATGGTGCATTATCATGCAAAAAAATGATCTTGCTGTGAAATACACGGTTCTTCTTCTTGAACCATGGCAGGAAGTGCTGTTTGAGAAAATCCACATACATTATGGAGTTCATCTTTAGCGCCATCAGGGATCCTAAAGGGGCCGACAATCTCTCTCCCCATGATTCCAGCCCAAAACATTACTCCACCTCCTCCTTGTTGGCGCTGTAGCCGTGTTTGCGTGGGGTGTCCATCAACCAGCCATCCTCCACTCCATCCATCTGGACCATCGAGCGCTGCACGGCACTCATCCGTGAACAAAACAGTTTTGAAATCAGTCTTCATGTAATGTTTGGCCCACTGGAGCCGTTTCTGCTTGTGTGAAGTGGATAGAGGAGGTCGACAGGATGGCATATGCACAGCTGCAAACCTCTGAAGGACCCTGCATCTTGTTGTTCGGGGGACGTTGGAGGCACCAGCAGCTTCAAAAACTTGTCTGCTGCTATGACAAGGCTTTTTTGCCGCTGCTCTTTTAACCTGACGTAATTGCCTGTAGGAAAGAGTCCTCAATTTGCCCTTATCAGCACGCACACGTGTGTACTGTGAATCAGCTACATACTTCTTGATTGCCAAGACACTTCATCCTGATCATCGCACAATGTTGATTGTAGTCATGCCTTGACCTAAACACTCCACAATTTGTTGCTTCTCAGCAGCCGACACATCCTTTTTCTTTCCCATTTTGGCAGAAAATGTAGGCTGCTTAATAATGTGAGACAGCCTTCTTAAGTAGTCTTGCCTTTCATTGGACACACCTGCCAAACTAATTAGCACAGGTGTCTGCAATTGCTTACAGTGATATAAAGAGCCCTGACACACATCACCATCAATGAGTTTAACTGACAAACAAACAAATTCCTCCCTTATCACTCCTAAACACTTTTTGCATAATAATTTGGAACACAGTGTACATGTGCTTTTCCACAAAACACCAGTGGTTCACGTAGTGAATCTTACAGTTCTAACTTGCCAACCGTGGTCTGTATGGAGTTGTTCAATAAAGGGCCCAAAATTAAGATAACATAGATGGGAGAGGTCTCTATGAATAGGAATTCCTAAGTATTTGATACCCTGTGAGGGCCAGGCAAAGGGAAAGTTGGACTGGATGGAATCCTATATGGATTTGGGGAGGGAGACATCGAGGGCCTCAGACTTCGCTGCATTGATTTTAAAATTTGACCATGTAACAAAGTGATCTATTTCAGCCATAACAGCATGGATGGATATATGTGATTGAGTGATATATACTAGTACATCATCAGCAAATAGAGAGCACTTGTACTCGGTGCCTCCCACCTCAATCCACCTAATATTGGGGTTATGGCGAATTGATGAGAGCAGGTGCTCCGTCACTAGGATGTATAAGAGAGGGGACAGAGGACATCCCTGCCTTGTCCCATTGGTGATTGTGAAAGGTGATGAAAATGTTCTGATGCACCCCCTGGGCCTTGGGACACCCGGAGCCGGACCCTTTTTGGTGGATGCTGGTGGTTGTAGTCTTCGTGGCGGCGACCCGGTTCCGTGGCTCAGGGTGGTCAAACCAGTGGCGGAACTATTTATGTGGTTTTGATGTTTAAATGTCCGACTACGCCACCCGTGGATTGCGGTCAGAGTGAACCGCCGCTACAGGGCAGACCGCTGAGGCTGGTGTTGTGGGTGCAGCAGAGCGTAGCATAACTCCCCACGGGAGGAGTATAGCCTCAGGGCAGTGTATGCGGAGGATGGGGGTGATGGTGCAGGGCAGCAGCAGTAACGACACGGAGTCAGTGATGCAGTCCAGGGCCTTTACTCACAGTTCTTATTATCCAGACCACGTCTGCAGGTAACGGCTGCCCACGTCGTACTGTGCTCACCAGGTGAGGGGCTCAGACAACTCCCAGATAACTTTGGAGCGCTTCTCAGGACCCCCTTTGTGTGTCCTTTGTCTGGCCTTTCTTACCAACCCTTCTGTCCGGCTGCCTCGGGCCTCCTCTTGGTAAACTTGGCGCAAGTTTCCCTGACCCTATGTGCTGCCCTCCTAGCGGGTGTAGCGAGGGGCTGCGCCACATAAAATGTCACAGCCTCCGGTTTCTAGTTGAGGGTCGTTTCCTGCCTCCACTAGTTCGGGGACCGGTCTCCCCCTTTGGCCTGACCCCTCCATGCAGGTGGATTCGGGCGTGCGGTGGCGACTCGCCCGTCCGCACCCCTGGGATCCCTTCGTTCCTCGTTCCTGGAGCCTTCTCCGCTCCTCTTCCTTCCTTCTCCCTCTTCCAGGCCTGGGCCTCTGTTACTAGGCCCGCCTCCGGAGCAGAGCTCATGCAGAGCCCCTGCTCCCTGCCACTTCTGCTCAGACTTCTCTGCACTGAACTAAGATGGTGCCCACCTTTTATACTCCCTTCTCAATGCACCCAGGAACTGCTTCCTCCCTGCTCCTGCACTACAGGGTTCCCCTTCCTCAGTGTTCCCTCCCCCCACTCCAGCCAGGGACAGGGACTGTCGTGCCCATCTCAGGGGCATATTGGTCGCCCTGCCCCACAGCAATGTGGTGTAATGCATGCAGGTGTCGGGTCCTGATCCACACTCCATCCTTACCTGAGAGTGAGATATCACACCTCTGGGTGAGGTGCAATACCTCTGTAGCAACCGAGCCCTCAGGGTGCTACAGTTCCATTTATCTTCAGCCTAGGTGACGTATTGCGATACAGGGCTGTGATTTTGGCTATAAAAGGGTCCCCTAGACCCCTACCCCAAGATTTTTAAGAGAATCATATATGGCGTGCCAGGAGACTCTATGGAATGCTTTCTCAGCATCCAACGAGAGTATCTAATTACAAATTTTTAACTGCATCTAGCCCAGGAAATACTTTGTGCCTAGTAGCAGTGTCTGCTAGTCAGCGGATTATCCCGGATGTTAAGCGAGCTACACCACCTGTAGTTTGGACACTTAATTTTTTCAAAGGAAATGCTTCGGGACCACGGGATACTCAGTGAAGAGCATCAGGAGGCACCCCAAGGCATAGGGGCTGGGACTGGCAGTAGGATGCCTTGCGGTGGACAGCCGAGCTCGATCCTTATAAAAGCTTTTTAACTGCAGCAGCTTTAGTGGACGCTACTGGAGCTGGAATTACCGCGGCTGCTGGCATGAGACTTGCCCTCCAATAGATCCTTGTAAATGGATTTAAAGTGTATTCATTCAAATTAGAGAGACAATTTAAATTAAAAAGCTTAGAGCTGCCTCCACCACAGGGGGGCTCGCTCGACCCACCAGCGGACAGGCACCAGTATTGGGAGAGGGGGGCTGGCCGTCAGGGTTCACCATGGCTCTGGCACAAACCCGGCGACACGGAGGTGGCACGGGCAGGAGCGGACTGAACGTGTCGGCTTCTCACTTTTTGGATTTTAGAAGGGCATGACATGCCTATATCTGTGTCTCCCCCTCCTTTTACTCCTCCACCTCTTTTCTTTTCTCATGACTATATGTACTTGTCACTTTTCCATGTGTTAGTTGTGTCTTCTGAGCAGTTTGTCAGCTTTTGGACACCTTTGAAGGTGTTTTCTATGTGTTTCTATGTGTTTTTGTTTGCCTGCCATTGGTTTTAACGGTGTTCGAAGGTGTTCGACGAACAGTTCGACGAACAGTTCGGCAAACACACGGGTGTTTGACGAACCGAACCGAACTCGAACACTACGGGGGTGGCTCAACACTACTGAACACATTCACGTGGTCATTTCTGTGTGTGAGCTTCTGGGAGTTTTTTTTTTTTTTTTTAACTTTATAGACAATACACAAACCTAGCAATAGAACATTTACATACACAGGAATGGAGTTGTTGCACTAAACATATTCCAACAATTTTTTATTTTAAAGCTCATTTCAAAACACGCCGTGAGAAGTGTTAAATGAATGTGACACTGTGGTGATATTAGTTGAGCACAGTTGTTCTAGTGACAGACCCTCTCTAAAGTAATGTATGAGAACCCACTGGGTCACTACTCATGGGCATTTCCATCCTAGTCAGCTATCTAGCAGTAATCAGGCCAACCTGCCTACCCTACATCTAAACAATGGTGTGTAAGGCAGGTGTCAGAATGCAACGCGCAGAGTGACAAAATGAGGGCAGTCAAATAGCTATAAATAACAATTTATATATGTATATATATTAAACAACGCTGACAGGGATTGCAACAGGGGTTAGTAATGAGAACAATAATAAATACTTATGAAATAGCAATAAAATCCTTCTCTAAAATACTGTATCTAGCCCAAATATGGGATTAATCACTGAAGTCTATCGGTTCTGCAAATGGCCCTAGCGGGGGTCTCCAGATATTCCCGCTAGGCCTTTAAGTCTTTTTCTGACAAAGTCAATTAGATCCCGTTTGGCTTGTTCCACCTCACTCGTCCCCCTCCCAACCCGATACCCTAAACCCGATTGTTCCCGGTACCGTGAGGGAGCGGTTGAAGTGACAGCCCTGTTCAGTGATGACACTCGTCTCTCCGACATGACTCGTTTCTATCCTCTCTTTGTCCTGTCAATCGGCGCGGTTTACCATGTCGTGAGTAGGAGGGTCTTGTTCATTTCCTTAATGTCGTATCCACTGGCTCCTTCAGCGCGTCCGGCCTGCGTCACGTCTCTCCCTGTGTCTGGCGCCGAAATCACCTCAGACACTGCGCGCTTTTTAAAATCCTCTGCTGGAGGTCACCTGACCGGGTCCAGCGTCCAAACTTGAAATGCTCACCAGATGACGCTCTTTCTCCTCATTACATACATCTCGCACTGATTCTCTGAAAGACTTTTTTTCTTCTATTACAGGTGTATATGATGTACCTGCCCCTTCTGAAAGATAATCATCTTAGGAAGATATTACACTTGATGTTATTCAAAGGCTACTCATAACCATGAAGTCTCTTTTGTACTAACAAGGTTGAATATACAACACCTTCCCTCTGGTACCTCAGAATTACCACAAATTTTTGTACTCGTTCGCTCCTGCATGTTGGGGTGGTCTTCAGCAATTTGCAGTCACTGCACATTGGGATCCTACCCTGTCTGGATAATGCTAGTGCTATAAACGTACTATACCAAGACAGCAACACTCTATAAAAATGTATTATTTCACCATTTATTGAACCATTGTCAAATTTCCTGACAAGAACACTAGTGTTGAGCCACCCCCGTAGTGTTCGAGTTCGGTTCGGTTCATCGAACACCCGTGTGTTCGCCGAACTGTTCGTCGAACTGTTCGTCGAACACCTTCGAACACCGTTAAAACCAATGGCAGGCAAACAAAAACACATAGAAACACATAGAAAACACCTTCAAAGGTGTCCAAAAGCTGACAAACTGCTCAGAAGACATAACTAACACATGGAAAAGTGACAAGTACATATAGTCATGCGAAAATAAAAGAGGTGGAGGAGTAAAAGGAGGGGGAGACACAGATATAGGCATGTCATGCCCTTCTAAAATCCAAAAAGTGAGAAGCCGACACGGCCAGTCCGCTCCTGCCCGTGCCACCTCCGTGTCGCCGGGTTTGTGCCAGAGCCGCGGTGAACCCTGACGGCCAGCCCCCCTCTCCCAATACTGGTGCCTGTCCGCTGGTGGGTCGAGCGAGCCCCCCTGTGGTGGAGGCAGCTCTAAGCTTTTTAATTTAAATTGTCTCTCTAATTTGAATGAATACACTTTAAATCCATTTACAAGGATCTATTGGAGGGCAAGTCTCATGCCAGCAGCCGCGGTAATTCCAGCTCCAGTAGCGTCCACTAAAGCTGCTGCAGTTAAAAAGCTTTTATAAGGATCGAGCTCGGCTGTCCACCGCAAGGCATCCTACTGCCAGTCCCAGCCCCTATGCCTTGGGGTGCCTCCTGATGCTCTTCACTAAGTATCCCATGGTCCCGAAGCATTTCCTTTGAAAAAATTAAGTGTCTAAACTACAGGTGGTGTAGCTCGCTTAACAGCCGGGATAATCCGCTGACTAGCAGACACTGCTACTAGGCACAAAGTATTTCCTGGGCTAGATGCAGTTAAAAATTTGTAATTAGATACTCTCGTTGGATGCTGAGAAAGCATTCCATAGAGTCTCCTGGCACGCCATATATGATTCTCTTAAAAAGCTTGGGGTAGGGGTCTAGGGGACCCTTTTATATCCAAAATCACGGCCCTGTATCGCAATACGTCACCTAGGCTGAAGATAAATGGAACTGTAGCACCCTGAGGGCTCGGTTGCTACAGACGTATTGCACCTCACCCAGAGGTGTGATATCTCACTCTCAGGTAAGGATGGAGTGTGGATCAGGACCCGACACCTGCATGCATTACACCACATTGCCGTGGGGCAGGGCGACCAATATGCCCCTGAGATGGGCACGACAGTCCCTGTCCCTGGCTGGAGTGGGGGGAGGGAACACTGAGGAAGGGGAACCCTGTAGTGCAGGAGCAGGGAGGAAGCAGTTCCTGGGTGCATTGAGAAGGGAGTATAAAAGGTGGGCACCATCTTAGTTCAGTGCAGAGAAGTCTGAGCAGAAGTGGCAGGGAGCAGGGGCTCTGCATGAGCTCTGCTCCGGAGGCGGGCCTAGTAACAGAGGCCCAGGCCTGGAAGAGGGAGAAGGAAGGAAGAGGAGCGGAGAAGGCTCCAGGAACGAGGAATGAAGGGATCCCAGGGGTGCGGACGGGCGAGTCGCCACCGCACGCCCGAATCCACCTGCGTGGAGGGGTCAGGCCAAAGGGGGAGACCGGTCCCCGAACTAGTGGAGGCAGGAAACGACCCTCAGCTAGAAACCGGAGGCTCTGACATTTTATGTGGCGCAGCCCCTCGCTACACCCGCTAGGAAGGCACCACATAGGGTCAGGGAAACTGGCGCCAAGTTTACCAAGAGGAGGCCCGAGGCAGCCGGACAGAAGTGTTGGTAAGAAAGGCCAGACAAAGGACACACAAAGGGGGTCCTGTGAAGTGCTCCAAAGTTATCTGGGAGTTGCCTGAGCCCCTCACCTGGTGAGCACAGTACGACGTGGGCAGCCGTTACCTGCAGACGTGGTCTGGATAATAAGAACTGTGAGTAAAGGCCCTGGACTGCATCACTGACTCCGTGTCGTTACTGCTGCTGCCCTGCACCATCACCCCCATCCTCCGCATACACTGCCCTGAGGCTATACTCCTCCCGTGGGGAGTTATGCTACGCTCTGCTGCACCCACAACACCAGCCTCAGCGGTCTGCCCTGTAGCGGCGGTTCATTCTGACCGCAATCCACGGGTGGCGTAGTCGGACATTTAAACATCAAAACCACATAAATAGTTCCGCCACTGGTTTGACCGCCCTGAGCCACGGAACCGGGTCGCCGCCACGAAGACTACAACCACCAGCATCCACCAAAAAGGGTCCGGCTCCGGGTGTCCCAAGGCCCAGGGGGTGCGTCAGAACATTTTCATCACCTTTCACAATCACCAATGGGACAAGGCAGGGATGTCCTCTGTCCCCTCTCTTATACATCCTAGTGACGGAGCACCTGCTCTCATCAATTCGCCATAACCCCAATATTAGGTGGATTGAGGTGGGAGGCACCGAGTACAAGTGCTCTCTATTTGCTGATGATGTCCTAGTATATATCACTCAATCACATATATCCATCCCTGCTGTTATGGCTGAAATAGATCACTTTGTTACATGGTAAAATTTTAAAATCAATGCAGCGAAGTCTGAGGCCCTCGATGTCTCCCTCCCCTAATCCATATAGGATTCCATCCAGTCCAACTTTCCCTTTGCCTGGCCCTCACAGGGTATCAAATACTTAGGAATTCCTATTCATAGAGACCTCTCCCATCTATGTTATCTTAATTTTGGGCCCTTTATTGAACAATTCCATACAGACCACGGTTGGCAAGTTAGAACTGTAAGATTCACTACGTGAACCACTGGTGTTTTGTGGAAAAGCACATGTACACTGCGTTCCAAATTATTATGCAAAAAGTGTTTAGGAGTGATAAGGGAAGAATTTGTTTGTTTGTCAGTTAAACTCATTGATGGTGATGTGTGTCAGGGCTCTTTATATCACTGTAAGCAATTGCAGACACCTGTGCTAATTAGTTTGGCAGGTGTGTCCAATGAAAGGCAAGACTACTTAAGAAGGCTCTCTCACATTATTAAGCAGCCTACATTTTCTGCCAAAATGGGAAAGAAAAAGGATGTGTCGGCTGCTGAGAAGCAACAAATTGTGGAGTGTTTAGGTCAAGGCATGACTACAATCAACATTGTGCGATGATCAGGATGAAGTGTCTTGGCAATCAAGAAGTATGTAGCTGATTCACAGTACACACGTGTGCGTGCTGATAAGGGCAAATTGAGGACTCTTTCCTACAGGCAATTATGTCAGGTTAAAAGAGCAGCGGCAAGAAAGCCTTGTCATAGCAGCAGACAAGTTTTTGAAGCTGCTGGTGCCTCCAACGTCCCCCGAACAACAAGATGCAGGGTCCTTCAGAGGTTTGCAGCTGTGCATACGCCATCCTGTCGACCTCCTCTATCCACTTCACACAAGCAGAAACGGCTCCAGTGGGCCAAACATTACATGAAGACTGATTTCAAAACTGTTTTGTTCACGGATGAGTGCCGTGCAGCGCTCGATGGTCCAGATGGATGGAGTGGAGGATGGCTGGTTGATGGACACCCCACGCAAACACGGCTACAGCGCCAACAAGGAGGAGGTGGAGTAATGTTTTGGGCTGGAATCATGGGGAGAGAGATTGTCGGCCCCTTTAGGATCCCTGAAGGCGCTAAAGATGAACTCCATAATGTATGTGGATTTTCTCAAACAGCACTTCCTGCCATGGTTCAAGAAGAAGAACCGTGTATTTCACAGCAAGATCATTTTTCTGCATGATAATGCACCATCTCATGCTGCACATAAAACATCTGCATCTCTGGCTGATATGGGCATAAAAGGGGACAAACTTATGGTGTGACCCCCATGCTCCCCTGACCTCTACCCCATTCAGAACCTTTGGAGCATCATTAAAAGGAGTGTCTATGATGGCGGGAGGCAGTTCACATCTAAGCAACAGCTCTGGGAGGGTATTCTGTCCTCATGCAAAACAATTGAAGCAGAAACCATCCAAAACCTGACAAATTCAATGGACGAGAGAGTTCAGAAGCTCCTTTCGAACAAGGGGTCCTATGTGAAAATGTAACATCACCTACAATAAAGTTTTGAGTTGAAAACTGTTTGATTTCAGTTTCTAACAACCTGCTAATGCTTATAATTTCAAAAATGACCATTTTTTTGGTCTTTATTAAAATGAAAAGGTTGATCGAAAAGTTTGGGGGATCTAAGAGTGTGGCAACCCAGTAGTCATGATTACTTCGAATTCTGACAATATGAGGGTCATGCTGCAGGTAGTGCAGCAAGAAGGCACTTATGTGTCTTGCGCATCTCGGAGCCCCAAAATTATTTTCCGGGCTAGATGCAGCTAAAAATTATTTTTAATTTTAAATCTGGTGGAGCTTATTATAGATGGCCTAATAGGATCAGTGCTGCACACTGCTACAAAGCCCAAATTATTTTCCAGTCAAGATACAGATAAACATGATTAGTAATTTGAAAGCTTAAAATGGTTGGTAGGGTGATTTTAACCAATCATCAAGCTTTTACTCTCCCCAGGATGACACAGGGGTAGAAAAGTCGTTTCGGATCCATGATTTGTTCATCTTTATGAACGTGAGTCTGTCTACATTATCAGTGGAGAGCCGCGTGCGCTTATCTGTCAGCACACCACCAGCAGCGCTGAACACACGTTCAGACAGAACGCTGGCTGCGGGGCATGACAAGATCTCCAAGGCGTAAGTGGCTAGCTCCGGCCATTTATCCAGATTGGAAGCCCAAAAAGAGCAAGGGTCCAGTGACACAGTCGTGGCTTCAATGTTTACTTGGAGATACTCCTGTACCATCGTCTCTAGGCGTTGACTATGTGTCAGACTTCTTGTCTCCTGTGGCCTTGCAAAGGATGGGCTAAAAAAGTGGTGAAATGATTCCGCAAAATTGATGTTACCACCAGATACTGTGGTTCTGTTACGGTTTGAGTGCTGAACACTTGACGGTCCCACGGTTGGCAAGTTGGAACTGTGAGATTCACTACGTGCACCACTGGTATTTTGTGGAAAAGCACATGTAAGATTCTGCAACAGTCTCTGCTGATACTCCTGCATGCGTGCATCCCTTTCTATGGCAGGAATAATTTCTGCAAATTTACTTTTGTACCGGGGATCTAACAGTGTGGCAACCCAGTAGTCAGGATTATTTCTAATTCTCACAATTCGAGGGTCATGTTGCAGGTAGTGCAGCAAGAAGGCACTCATGTGTGTTGCGCATCCAGGAGCACCAAGTCCCTGTTGTGTTGGTGGCGAGGTAACAATCATGCTTCCTTCCTCTGTCCTCTCCCCCCAACCTCGCACAACAGAAATGTGATCAAGGTCTCCCTCATCTGATGAGTCTTCCATCAGTTCGTCCTCCACTTCTTCCTGGGCTCCTGCACCTTCCTCACTAGTTTGGCTGCTACCATGCGCCCTGGTAAAACCATCTCCCCCACCCTCACATGCCTGCCGCCTTGGTGCTGCCGACCGTCTGGACCTTGCAGATGTTAGCCCTTCCGCATACAACTCCTCCTCCTCTACTTCCTCCACCTCCTCTTGTGCCACCACCTGACTCCGAATTCTGTTTAACATGTGCTCCAGCATGTAAATCACCGGAATAGTCATGCTGATAATGGCATCGTCAGCACTAAACATCTTCGTCGCCATTTCAAAACTGTGCAGAAGGGTGCATAGGTCCCTGATCTGAGACCACTCCTCCAGCGTGATTTGCCCCACCTCTGAATCTCGTTGGCCCAGGCTATACGTCAGAACGTATTGCACCAGGGCTTGTCGGTGCTGCCACAGTCGCTGCAACATGTGCAGAGTTGAATTCCACCGGGTAGGCACATCGCATTTTAGCCGGTGAAGTGGCAGGCCCAACGACTTCTGTAGAGATGTAAGTCGCTGAGCTGCGGGATGCGAACGGCGGAAGTGAGCACACAGCGACCGTGCCCTCTGCAGAAGGCCATCTAGTCTGGGATAGTGGGCTAAAAATTGCTGGACAACCAGGTTCAACACGTGAGCCATACAAGGCACGTGTGTGACATTGCCCCGGCGAAGGGCCGCACCCAGGTTTGCAGCATTGTCGCACACGGCCTTCCCTGGTTTCAGGTCCAGTGGAGACAACCATTCATGAAATTGGTTCTCCAGAGCTGACCACAACTCCTCAGCTGTGTGACTCACATTTCCCAGACATTTCACCCAGTGCCCAGTCAGCGACATGTAACGCCCCTGTCCATGCCTACTCGTCCAAGTGTCTGTGGTGAAATGCACCCTGTCACACACAGAGTTTCTCAAAGAAGCGGTGATGTTGTGTGCGACATGCTGGTGGAGCGCAGGCACACCTTTCTTTGAGAAGTAGTGCCGACTGGGCATCTGGTACTGGGGCACTGTGACGGACATAAGGTCTCGAAAATCCTCTGTGTCCACCAGGCGGAAAGGCAGCATTTCTGTAGCCAAGAGCTTGCAGATGGTGAAATTCAACCTCTTAGCTTTCTCATGGCTAGGAGGAAATGGTCTTTTACTTGTCCACATCTGAGGGACCGAGGGCTGGCTATTGTGCTTAGACGGGGTTGATAAGGGTGTCCCCGGCAAACTGCCGGTCTGTGAGGAAGATGCAGGCGGACATGTTAGGTTGCCTTGATCCAAAGGTGGTGCTATCGATGTCGGACAGCGCTCAACACCAGGTGGTGTTACCACCTCCAAAGAAAATGATGACCTGCCAATCACGCTGGCTGTTGCGCGTAAAGAGGTGGCAGGTCTGCGCCCCAAAACAGGTGTGACTGCTGTCCCCCCAGTCACAGAGGATGAAGAGGCCGCGGATGCACAAGATATGGCAGACGGTGGTTGGCCCGGCCGGCTAGGCCGCATTGTAGCACACTGAGCTTCCCACTGCAACTTATGCTTCATGTCCATGTGCCGGTTCATGCATGAAGTACTCAAACTATGTATTTTTTGGCCTCTACTTAGCTTTTGCTGACAAATGTTACAGATAACACGAGTTGGGTCATCTTTATCGATCTGAAAAATGCCCAGGCTATGCAAGGCTTAGCACCCATGCGACCTGAAGAGCCACCACGACTTGTGGTGAGAGGCAGAGTTGTGTTTGAGGATGCAGTTGTTGACGTGCTTCCAGTACTACGTCTCTGTCCAGGAAGGCGCAACCTGACCTCGTCGTCACTAGCATCTTCCTCCACCTCCTCTGCTGACCTCATCTCTTGGCTGACTGTGGGTTGACAGTAAGTGGGATCTCCAACCTCATCATCATCACCCTGTGTGTTATCACACCCGTCGTCCTCAGAGCCAACCTGTTCCTGCCCTGACAAAAAACTAAAGTTGTCGCTCCAATCAGGTATTTGAGTCTTATCATCGTCTTCCTCATTGTCTCCACCAACAGGAGTTACAGTTTGGGAATGAGGGTCTACATTATGGTCAGAACCTTCTGCGTCTGGTCCTGGATCCGACTCATAAAGATTCTGGGCATCAGTGCAGATCATTTCCTCGTCTGGATTCACAGAAGCGCTGGAGTCGACCTCTGATTCCCAGGCTATAGTATGAGTAAACAGCTCTGCAGACTCAACCATCTGTTCTACCTCATACTCAGACGGGCAGCTGGAGATTTGGGAGCTGTGAGGAAGCAAGTGCGATTTGGGTGACACCTTTGAGGACTGGAGTATTTGTGATGTTGAAGTTGATGTGGAGGAGAGCCCACTTAAAGGAGCACTTGATATCCGTTGAAGCACCTGCTGTTTTTGTGCCTCATCTGGAATTTGTAGCGATTGGCGTGGCCGTAAGAAAGGGATCTTATCACATTGTCCGCTAAAAGAAGTAGACATTTTAGTTTGGCTGGAAGATGGTCTTTCTTCTGCAGATGTTACTGTTGCTTTAACACCTACCCCACGGACACAACCTTTTTTCCCCTTCCCAACACACCTATTCCCCTTTCCAGCAGCAGCAGGCCTTTTTCCACTCATTTTGGTGGTTAACTAATTCACAACTCTGGAGTTGTTTGCACAAAAAAACAATGGATGGTAACCGAGCAGAGCTGAGTGGCCAAACTGTGGTATTAGGCCAAAACTATTGGCTGGGTTAGATGCAGAAAAAAATTATATTCAATTTGCAACCTGATGGAGGTCAGTATAGATGGACTAATACAACAAGTCCCACACACAGCTAGAAGCCCAATATTTTTTCAGAGGTAGATGCAGAAAAAAATATATTCAGTTTGTAACCTGATGGAGGTCAGTATAGATGGACTAATACAACAAGTCCCACACACAGCTAGAAGCCCAAATATTTTTTCAGAGGTACTGTAGATGCAGATAAAAATTATTTTGAATTTGCAACCTGATGGAGGTCAGTATAGATGGACTAATAGAGAAAGTCCGACACACTGCTAGAAGGCCAAATATTTTTTCAGAGCTAGATGCAGAAAAAAATTATATTCAGTTTGCAACCTGATGGAGGTCTGTATAGATGGATTAATAGAACAAGACCCACACACAGCTAGAAGCCCAATATTTTTTCAGAGGTAGATGCAGAAAAAAATATATTCAGTTTGCAACCTGATGGAGGTCAGTATAGATGGACTAATAGAGAAAGTCCGACACACTGCTAGAAGGCCAAATATTTTTTCAGAGCTAGATGCAGAAAAAAGTTAGATTCAGTTTGCAACCTGATGGAGGTCAGTATAGATGGACTAATAGAATGATGCTATGCCCAAAAGATTTTACTTCACTAGGTGCAGTAAAAAAATTGGTATTCTATACACAGGTGGTATATCTTGCAACACAGATAGGCTACTCCACTGACTAACACACTCTGCAATAGGCCAAAAAGGATTAGCTTTGCTAGATTCAGCCAAATGCTGTGAAAAAAACTTGCACAGCACGGGCACAGACCTGCCTGGCAAAAACTGATAGGAACTGATGTAACCTAGTCCTGAAAAGGACTCCAATTACAATTAGTCTTTACTCCCACAACCTATCTATTTAAGAGCACAGACCTGCCTGATAAAAGTCGTAGGAAATGCTGTAACCTAGTCCTTAAAAGGACTGCAATCACAACTATTCCCTACTCCCAAGCTATCTGTAGATTTGTGCGAAAATTGGCTTGAAATTAACAAGGTATAGCGCACACAGCAACAGCGGTGCCGTCTAACACGCAGCTGCAGCAGTGAGAAAATGGTGGCAACGGGGAAAATGGCTTGGTCTTATAGGGCAAGGACATGTGACATACACTGCCAATGACACATGCCCTTGCTTGTGTGAAAAAAAGCACTTCGCTCCGTGTGTGCGCTGCTGATAGGCTGACAGATTGCACCTCCCCACTGCAAATGCGGGAAAGAGAAAAAAAAATGGAGATCTTCATTGTTCCTGCAGAGATCCATCCCCTGCCCCTCCCCCCACCCCGCTGTACACTCAAACTGCGTATTAACATTAATTTTCATCATTACTGAGAAAAAATCCAGTTATGATTTTGGTGCACGAACAGTTATCGAACATAACCTCGAACAGCCGAATTTTTCTCAAATTGTTCGTGTTCGCCGAACGGCTCGAACACGGCCCAAAACAGCTCGAATTTGAGATTGGCGAACAGTTCGAGTAGAACAACGCTCATCTCTAAAGAACACATCTTGCTAAAATGTTAGATTTCTTGCTAAAGACTCATGAAAATGTTCTATCTACTATCTGTTTCCTATTGCAATCTTTCTGTTACTGTTGTTTCCAGTTATCTCTGCAGCGGATCAGAAACTTGTAATTAATTTACACAAAACAATCCATTTACTTCCAGATTAGCAATTCAATTCTTATACAAAATGAATCGTTTTCTCATGAAATATACAGTATAGATATAGTTTCAAGCCGCTATCACAGGCCTGGAAAAATTCACTTGTTCAGTACAATACATAAGAACTTGATTTACTACTCAAAAGATGTCATTTATAGAACTCGTGTACTGAAAATTCTTGATTCTGTTTGTACTCTGACTAACCAGAAAGAAATGTGATGTATTTAATAGGTTTGGGCTTATAAATCCTTGTACTATGGATCACTGAGGGAAGTCCTGAAAGCCATGCTAGATTCATGACGCATAAAGACGTATTTATAATCATGTGAATGAGTAAGTACACCCCATGTAAAAAAAAATTATACAGTGGTGTGAAAAAGTGTTTGCCCCCTTCTTGATTTCTTATTCTTTTGCATGTTTGTCACACTTAAATTTTTCAGATCACAAAACCAATTTAAATATTAGACAAAGATAACACAAGTAAACACATAATGCAGTTTTTAAATGAAGGTATTTATTATTAAGGGAAAAAGAAATCCAAACCTACAGGGCTCTGTGTGAAAAAGTGATTGCCCCCTAAACCTAATAACTGTTTGGGCCACCCTTAGCAGCAACAAGCGTTTGTGATAACAGGCAATGAGTTTTTTGCAACGTTCTGGAGGAATTTTGGCCCACTCATCTTTACAAAATTGTTGTAATTCAGCTACATTGGAGGGTTTCCAAGCATGAACCGCTTTTTCTAAGGTCATGCCACAGCATCTCAATCGGATTAAGATCCGGACTTTGACTAGGCCACTCCAAAGTCTTAATTTTGCTTTTCTTAAGCCATTCATAGGTGGATTTGCTGGTGTGTTTTAGATCATTGTTCTGCTGCATAACCCAAGTGCGCTTCAGCTTAAGGGTCAAGAATAGATGGCCGGACATTCTCCTTCAGGATTTTTTGGTAGACAGCAGAATTCATGGTTCCATTTACCATAGCAAGTCTTCCAGGTCCTGAAGCAGCTAAACAGCCCCAGACCATCACACTAACACCACCATATTTTACTGTGGGTATGATGTTCTTTTTCTGAAAAGCTGTGTTACTTCTACGCCAGATGTAATGGGACATACACCTTTCAAAAAGTTCAACTTTAGTCTCATGGCAATCATCAAGATGTTTTCTGGCAAAACTTTATTTTTGCTCAGCAGTGGTTTTCATCTTGGAACTCTGCCATGCATGCCATTTTTGCCCAATCTCTTTCTTATGGTGGAGTCATAAACACTGAGGCAAATGAAGCCTGCAGTTCTTTGAATGTTGTTGTGGGATCTTTTGTGACCTCTTGGAGCTGTGCTCGGTGCTGCGCTCTTGGGGTAATTTTGGTCGGGTTATGGGGTAATGGCTCTCACTGTGGTTCCCTGGAGTCCCAAAGCTTTAGAAATGGCTTTATAACCTTTTCCAGATTGATATATATCAATTACTTTGTTTCTCATTTGTTCCTGAATTTCTTTGGATCGCAGCATGATGTCTTGCTTTTAAGAATCTTTTGGTCTACTTCACTTTATCAGGTAGTCCTATTTAAGTGATTTCTTGATTGAGAACAGGTGTGACAATAATCAGGCATGTGTGGCTAGGGAAATTGAACTCAACTTCCCCAAGATGTGATAAAACACAGTTAATTTATGTTTTAAAAGGGGTAGACAATCACTTTTTCACACACTTATTCACTCTGTAGGTTTGGTTTGGATTTCTTTTTCCCTTAATAATAAAGACCTTCATTTATAAACTGCATTTTGTGTTTACTTGTTTTATCTTTGTCTTATATTTTAATTTGTTTTGTGATCTGAAACATTTAAGTGTGACAAACATGCAAAAGAATAAGAAATCAGGAAGGGAAAAACACGTTTTCACACCACTGTAAATATATTTGTGGACATATTACTATGTAACCTTCATTTATCCAGTATTTGCTTCTGTGGAATAAGTTAGAACAGCCATGTCTTGTATGCTGGGCATTGCACTCTTTGGTCACTGACAGGTAAAGTGAATATATATTAAACAACAATGGAATAGGATCTTGGAGATGAGAAAACCCCTTTAAAGATGATTTTTCACTGGATTGTTTTTAAAATTTAAACTAAATGCTGCTCTATTGATTCTGGAACAGTTTTTCTTTATTTTTCTGTGTCCCTAAATACGAAAGTTATGCACTCTGGTGCAAATTTTCCCTTCAACCAACTGGGTGTATATCACACAACTTCTCTGTGGCTGTGTTTTGATTTACCAGAATCAGAGGCAAAAAAGCATATGTTTACAAGACATTCTGTGGTATATCACCAGTTGGTTTAAGAATATAACGTTGGTATGCGAACATTGAAGCGCTATGATGTATGCAAACATTGAATATATGAAATTTGAACTGCATTACTGCTATTTAGAATATACTTATAAAAATGAGCGTAATTAGCCCATAAATTGGCAATTCATGTCAGCCCATGAGCCATGACAAGGTGACCTTTCTTTGATGCGACCCTAAACCTAATAGTTATCAAACATGCCTCTCCCGGGCTATGAGACTACAAATTTAAAGGGCAGGTAGGATCCAGCATTAATTAAAAACAGCCTTTCACTGATGGGAGGAGTGCTCAGTCAGAAAAGGAGGCAGTCAAAATCTCAAATAGTGTACTAAAAAAAACCTAAGCTTACATAATTTTGATAAAAAAAAAACATAAAAGCTATCCCACCATGTCAACATGACCCTCGTCGGGACAGTCCTAACCTCTAGCATTAAAACCTTACCATTTGACAAAAGACATACATGTGAATAAGGGCTGTTTTTGTCTCAGTTTTTTTGCACTCTGTGCAAATAAAAGTGCAGCCTCCCATTTCTTGACATTACATTTGTCTAGTTCCCCCTGACTGGGTGTCCATTAGCTGGTTCTCAGTCCTCCTTAGCTCTTATTCACAAGTACGTCATTTGACAAATAGTAAGGTTTTAATACTAGAGGTTAGGACCATCCGGAATAGGGTCACGTTGACTTGGTGGGAAGGCTTTTAAATATTTTTTTATCAAAATGATGTTAACTATGCACCTTATATTATTTTCATGCACTATTGCTATTTACTTATTTACTGCAGGGCATTTTCTTATTTTGTTTTTATCTTGGGTTTTGTCTGTTTATTGGCCAGTGTGAACATACGCCTACACGCTACATGCACACCAACTTATATTCCAGTTCATCTCTTTAGGTTTTTGCTTCAGTTTTTTTGCACTCTGTGCAAATAAAAGTTGTGGCCTCCTTTTTCTTTGAGCTGGACATTACATTCATCTAGTTTCAATGACTGGCTGTCCATTACCCGGGTCTCAGTCCTTCTGAGCCCTTATTCACATGTACGTCATTTGACAAATGATAAGGTTTTAATACTAGAGATTAGGACAGTCCCGAATAGGGTCACCTTGATGTGGTGGGATGCCTTTCATGTTTTTTTGATCAAAATTATGTTAACTAGGCACCCAATATTATTTTCTTGCACTATTGCTATTTATTTATTTACTGCAGGGTATTTGCTTATTTTGTTTTTTTTTTCTTGGGTTTTATCTATATAGCCGCAATGCAAATCAAATTTCATATAGTCAATGTTTTCATACATCTTAGCGCTTACAGAGGCTGCTGTATTCTCTTGTTTGTATATTATGCAGTCATGGCAGCTTGCACCTGTTCACACTTTATTCTGTTCAGAGGTGCTGGTCAGTTTTTTTGTTTTTATAACTTTATATTAGAAGCATGTTAATATAGAAGGAAATTATACTTATCTTTATGCTCTTTTATTACTGAAGAATTGTTATATGTGTTTTCACACATACAGAACATAGTAATATATAATCTATTTATTTTAAACACATTTTAGTCTGCACATAAGACAGAAGTTCTGAGGCTCATTCTTTTCAATGTAAGAGCTACTATCATGAAGGATCAAACAAGGAAAACCTCAGTACTTCCTTTTTAAAAGAGCCAAACACCATAATACATCTTTCATGGTGAAATACCCACATCCGCAGACTTCTGAGTGATTTATGAGATGCATCATATTCATAGTAGTTCAAGTGAAATAGGTAATGCCACTGTTACATAGGTGCCAAATAAAAACCAAGGCTTTCCTTTTTATCTCCTATGTGTTGGATGAAGCTGAAAGCTTCCAGATAGTTGCATTTTGACAGCTTGGAGTTAGTGTTGGGAACAGATCCATGTATGGAAGCAAATGCACAAAAGAATAGATAAGCCGATATCCAGCTATGCAAACCATGTTTAGAGACACTTAAAGGACAAGCATCACAAGTTCTGTCTTTCTGGTAAATGAAGACTACCTATTGAATGAGGTCCTTTCTGCCTTCAGCCCAGGAAAGAGCTGCAGGGCCATTAACCAAGGTAAGTGAAATCAAATGGAAAGAATTGAAAAATGTAATTGTCACCTGTTTCTTGGTTACTAGGAGAAATGCTGCCATGCTCGTGGTTGACAGACTGATGTGTTCGCATTGTGATGACTTTTTGAATCGTGATGCCCTGCAATAACCAGAGCATGAATTGTAGACGAGTAACTCTCATTTTCCCTGTGCAGCACAGGGCTGGCTGTGGAAGGACTATGGTACATCCAGATAGGTCTGGGTAATAAAATCAAATCCCTGTGGACCAGCTCTGATTTTCTGAGATGTATTTCCAACCCTTGAACACAAAAAATCCGCTTTCTTTCTCATCTAGAGACTGGGATCCTGAATGCCTTCATGCTGCAGCATATGATGACTGGCACAGATGGATATATATAGCATTTCTATATATTTAAGAAATATTTCATATTCCCTTTTGGACTGGTTTACTGATATGACATTGTGAAGGTGACCTTGAATTTTGTGCCTTCATGATCAGTGTTGCATGTTGACCTTGGTAGGCCAGCAAGGTCATTTTTTTAAATGTTGTCCAATTGTAGAATTAACATAAACAGTACATGTGATTAGTGACAATGTGTGTGTAGAAATAATATTGACCCTTTTTAAACTCTCAAATAGTGGAAAAAGTTGATGATCTGCACTGCTGGTTTAGTATCCTCAGTAAAAAGTCCAATCAGATTGTCTATGCGACTTTATTCTCAACACGTTTCGAAGTTAACAAACTTCTTCAGCTGCTATGGTGCTCCTGAAGAAGAGGTTTGTTACCTTCGAAACGCTTGAACCTATAATTGTGCAGCAGCGCAGATCACCCACTTTTTCCACTATTTGAATACCACGTTGGACACTCCAACCTGTTGGGGATGTAGCAGCTAGAACATCTCTATTCCAAAGCTTAACTAGTGTTTTGGTTTGCACAACACCACAAAGTGAGCAGTACCACTTTCTCACAATATTACCGGTTTATTTTATAAAACCCTATTGTGCTTTAATTTTCCTACCTTTCTCTTCACTATAAAAACTCTGTAACTGTTATATTATTTATATAGTATGTATAAATGTGTCCTTCGATGTAAAGTAGTCCTATGCTTATTGGATAGTGTCAACGTTATCCAATTTCATATATTATTATATATACAGTTTATGAGGTTTCCACTAAAGTGTGTGCCCCATAGAACTCTAGGAATACATGAGTTATTCCAGTTCTGGATTGTTTGTTAGATCCTTCCGTCCTCCTGAGAGGTGTAAATTGTGCTTCACACTGTGGGTTGAGCTACATGGCCCTCTGACAAAGTTGTAAAAGATGTCCGTTTTTCTTGGCAGCCTATGGCGGTTCTTTTATGCATCCCTGTTGTACACAGAGCTGTTACATCTTTTGTAAAGATCTCGGTCCAGCCAGCATGATGCAATACACACTAATACAAAAGCGCCTGAATGTGCTGCCAGTGTGTTCCCACAAGCTTCCTTCTGGAGTGTCCTCGTCGAGGAAGCTCTTCATTGTAACTTGCCATTTTGTCTCAGCATTTTTTCGCTCAGCTTTTGTCTACATGATGCTGTGGCAGAAGTATGAAAAGCAATATTCCCTGCAGCTGTGAACATACAACCCAAAGGAAAGGAATGAAAAATACATTATGAATAGATGTACTGACAAAAAGAGAAAATCAGCTTTAATCATCAGAACTCCCTCAGCCGAGATCATGTGCTTGTTTCCCAGGGTTTGAAGGATAAATACACACCTCTTCCCAAAATATGGTTCATTCTGTCGCTTCAATCTCAAATAATGGAACTAATTCAAACTTGGACAATAGTGATCTGCGCTTATTGCCAAATGCATTATAAAAAATAAAGTAATATAAAATAATGTAGGAGCCTGGTAGGAAATCCTGCCAGCAATCTAGCTGATCATATCACATTATTTAGCTGCATACAAGCAATGGGATGATTTCTATGGCATAGCACTTCAGTCACTGTGGGTGAGAGAATGGCACAACATAGTTAAGTTATGGTACTTGTTTGAAATGTCTGAACAATGGGGGAAGGTTGATGTAAAATACATGACATTACTGTGTGTAAAGGAATTGTATTTACATTATCTATTACTTTATGCCACATAATAGATCCTATATATTAGGCAATTCTTGGGTTCTAGGTTCCAGTATTATTAAAGAAGCACTCCCATCAAAGTGTTTATCCTCTTATATTCCAGTCATCATATTATATAGCACTGTGTACTTACAATTGCTCATTTTGCCTTTCTACCCAGCTAATTCTTCTCTTTTCTCTGCTCTATGTAGAAACAGGAAGTCTCTTGTCCCTGCATTTATCATTCCCCTCTTTAACTCCTGACCCAGCTGCTCCCCTCCCCTCTGCCATAGACTTTTGCAGTGACTCATGACTCATAAAGGTAAAACTGACTTCCTCTTTCTATATAGAGCTTAGAAGGATTCATCTAGTCAGTTTTAATCATGTGATGTCATAGACCTAATGGAAAATAGATTAATTAACTGGCTACAAAGGCAAAATGAGCAATTGTAAGTACACAGTGCTATATAATACGATGACTGCAATATATTACGAGGATAAAAATTTCGATGGGCTGCTCCTTTAACCTGTATTTGTATGAAATTTGGCGTTGAAGTCAACCCATTCCCCCCAAGCAGTAGAGAACATTGCACCAAGAATTGACCAGTGATGAACAACCTACAACACAGGGTTTTTTGGTCTGAGACACTCCCACTGCTCTTGTATGGACCAGACAAAAGTAAATGGAGGACTGACTCAGACTAACAGTGACCTGTCCATAGAGTATTCTTAGAAGCTGGCAGCTATGTAAGTCATGTGTGCGCTGCATGTCATTTGTCTAGTATAAGCAAACTTCCCTCCTAGGCCATTTTTTACATTCGCGTGGATTTTACAGCACATTTTTTCATCAGATTTCCCGTTTTAAAGAGCAATAGGTGACATCTGTGTCACATCTGAAATAAATCAATAGCAAAATACACCTTTTAAAATATGCCACGTGCTCTGCAGTCTGCTCTTTTCTACTGCAGTGCAATGAAAATCTACAATAAACTGTGCGTGATGCAAGGACTAAGACGGATAGGTATTCGCACAGATATGGTTTTGATGGGCTTCTTTTTTCACAATACCTAGAGTAAATCCAAAAGTTTAAACAAGTTCCAAATCTGACCCTCAAGACCTTGAACTGCATTTCTCGTAAAAAATAGGAAATAGATATTTGCAATATTTTCTACAAAATCTGTTTGTACATTTTGCATGGTTCTAAGAAATCTTGGTGAGAGCTGAGCAGGTTCAAGTGGTGAGGGATGAATAGAGGGAACATCTCTCCATACATAGATTTACAGGTCCTCTTTAAAAGTTTTTTTCTAGGATCTTATTATTCATAACTAGTGTTGAGCATTCCGATACTGAAATATCGGGTATCGGCCGATATTCACTGTATCGGAATTCCGATACTTAATTCCGATACTTTTATAATATCGAATACCGGAATCGGAAGTTCCCATAATGCCTGCGCTCTGCAGTGTCTGTGAAGGATGACAAGCTGGATGGCAGCGCTCAGCTGCGATCCAGCTTGTCATCAGAATGCCATCCCAGCGTGGGAGAATTCTCCTGATTGTTTAAAAGCCGGCGCGCGGTAAAAAGCCGCCGGCTTTTAAACAATCACGCAGCCCCATACTGCTTCCCCGCAGCCTCCCACCCCGATCCTCCGCTCCCCTCGCCACCTCCCATCCCGATCGTAAGTTAGGACCGGGCGGGGAGCGCAGCACCAAGGAGCGAAGGACCCGGGCGGGGAAGCCGGCAGTGAAAAGACTTCACCGCCGGCTTTCCCGTTCTGTGCTGCGCTTTCCCGCCGGTTATTTCAAATGAACAGCTGAGGTATCAGGTGATGCCGATCAGCTGTTCATTTGAAGTAGCCGCGGTGCCCTCAGAGGGTTCATGTGAGTTCATGCTTGACTGCATGAACTCACATGAACTTTCCCACGGCCGCACAGGTCAGCCTCACCTCCCAGACCCGTCATGATTAGTGTGTGCGGGGTGTGTGTGTGTGCGGGGTGTGTGTGTGTGCGGGTGTGTGTGCGGGGTGTGTGTGTGCGGGGTGTGTGTGTGCGGGGTGTGTGTGTGCGGGGTGTGTGTGTGCGGGGTGTGTGTGCGGGGTGTCTGTGCGATGTGTGCGGGTGTGTGCGGTGTGTGTGCGGGTGTGTGCGTGCAGGCAGACATAGGCCGATGTGACACTACTACTCCCATCGGCCTATGTCTGTCCCCCGTCCACTCGTGCCAGCAGGATCAGCTCGATGGGAGCAGTAGTTCCCATCAGCCTGATCCTGCTATTTAAATTGCCCTACTGTGTCCCCAATAAATTTTAAATACATGTCATTGGTGGCCAGTGGTTACCTAAAAGAAATTAGTTCATACATTACCTGTCCCCGCCGATCGCCACCTAAAATAAAGTAAAAAATAAAAAACTACACCTATACTCACCTAGACACCTAATTCCCCGAAGCCATCGATCTCCTGTAATAAAATATAAAATAATAAACCACAACCTTATCCTTACCCCTCCGTAGTAGTCCACGAGTGTCCCACGAAGATCTCCAGTTCAGAGCAGCCACATAGAATGTGACCGCTCTGAACCGCTGCCGCCGCTAGAATGACGGGGCCGTAAGGGTTCACCGGAGTTCAGGCAGCGCTGCTCCGGTTAGCTCCTTTACGGCACTGCTGTATCGTGAGAAATTCCCACGGTACAGCACTGCCGTAAAGGAGGTCTCCGGAGCTGCGCTGCCTGAATGCACTCCGGTGACCTCAGTCAGTGGCTCCCGCTGCCGGGAGCGGACGTGTTCCCGGCAGCGTGAGCTTACAGCAGCCATGCACAGCTGTCACCATCTCCAGATGTGACAGCTGTGCATGGGAGATCAGCGCAGGAACGTGGACAGGTAACTATTTTTTTTTTAGTAAACTAAGAATTAAATAAAATGGTGTTTTATTTCAAATAAATTATTTTTTTCTGGGTGTAGTGTGTTTTTTCTTTTTAACACTTTGTAGGTTAGTAATGGGGGTGTCATATAGACGGCCATCATTACTAACCTGGGCTTCATGGCAGCTGGCGCTGACATGAACCCCACCACTATTACCCCCTGCCACCGCACCAGGGCAGCGTGGAAGAGCGAGGCTAAGTGCCAGAATTGGCGCATCCTATGGATGCGCCATTTCTGGGGCGGCTGACGGCTGGTGTTTCTAGCCTGGGAGGGGGCCAATATTCATGGCACCCTTCCTGAGCTATTAATATCAGCCCCCAGCTGTCTGCCTAGCCTTTGCTAGCTATTAAAATAGGGGGGGCCCCACGTCATTTTTTTTGGGGGGGTCCCCCATTTTAATAGCTAGTAATAGCTAGTAAAGGCTAGGTATTCAGCTGGGGGCTGATATTAGTAGCCTGGGAAGCTCCGTGGGTTTTACCCCCTTCCCAGGCTTCAAACATCTGCCCCAGCCGTCTGCTTAACCTCCGCTAGAGACTAAAATTATGGGGGATCCCACGCCATTTTTTTTTTAAATAAATCCTTTATTTTAACACTAAATGACATTTGAGGACTTAATAAAGATGCAGTCCCTAAATTATTATTTATTTTTTAATAAATTTTTCCCAAAACTTTTGACGTGGGCTTCGCCATATTTTTGTATGCCAGCCAGGTACAGCATCCAGCTTCTATGAACGCGCCATTTTCCGGGGCGGCCGCGGACTGCAATTTTCAGCGGGAGGGGGGGGGCAGAAAACTTGGGCCTAGCCGGACACAACAATATAGGGAAGCCCTTTTTTTCTTAATTATTCCATGAATTTCATGAAATAATTAAAAAAAAAAATGTGTGGCGCTTCGCCCTATTTTTGTGTCCAGCCAGGTACAACTAGGCAGCTGGGGGCTGGAATCTGCAGCGCAGGGAGACCCAAGCTTTCTGGGCCCCACCCGCTGCAAATTGCAGTCCGCAGCCGCCCCGGAAAATGGCGCGTTCATAGAAGCGCCATCTTCTGGCGCTGTACCCAACTCATCCAGGGCCCTGGTGCGGTGGCTCACTGGGTAATAAAGGGGTTAAGGCCAGCTTGGCATTATCAGCTGGCCCTAAGCCCGAAATTCATGGGGTCACGCCAATATTAGACATGACCGCCATGAATTTCTAGTAAAGTATTTAAAAAAAACACAAACACCCAGAAAAAAGTCCTTTAATTGAAATAAAGACACAATTCTTTATTGTTCTAAATTAAACCATACTTACCGCCACGCCCATTCCAGCTGAAGCCAACGATCTCCTGCAATAAAAGTAAAATAATAAAGCAACCTCATCCTTATCTTTCCATGGTTCCCAGGACAGCTTCAGCTCTGCTACATCGAGATGACAGGTTGGACCGCAGCAGAACGCTGCCATCCAGCCTGTCATCCCGCGGACACTGAGAAGCGCAGGCATGCTTACGCTCCTCAGTGTCTCTCTGTGACGTCATCCAGATGAGCCGAGGTCATGTCCAATGAACTCAGCTCACCTCATGCACGTCACTGACAGCGTGGGAAAATTCTCCTGCACTCAGCGCTTGTTATGTTCTGCTACCAAAGCTAAGGAAAGAGAGGAGATCTGTCCCTACTATAAGACTCAGCTGAATCCCTACGATGTAACAGGGAACCTGATCCTGCGATCAGACCTGCTAAAGTCCTAATCTAGTCTGTACGGAGACCTATAGATTTGGGGAGGGAATCCCTACAAGTACTAAGGACTGGGAGGAATATGGGACACCTCCTAACAGAAATAGCAGCAGAAAGACGAACAAACAAAATAGATAGAACCTAGAGGTCCGTAGACCAAGCAAACTAACAGAGTTAGATACAGAGCACAGGCTAGCTAGAAAGTAGATATACAATGAAGTCCAGCAAAGCCAGAAGGGCGGAGCAGGATTAAATAGGCCAACAAGGTCATGTGACCAGCAAAGGAAAAAAAACCTAACAGCAAGGTTCTAACAGTACCCCCCCTTCTAAGAGGATCCTCCGGATCCCCTAGGACCAGGCTTATCAGGAAATCTCCTGTGAAACGCTCTGATAAGTCTGGACGCGGAAACATCATCTGACCTCACCCAAGAGTTATCCTCGGGTCCGAAACCTTTCCAGGCCACAAGATACTGCAAACTACCTCTATACCGTCTAGAGTCAAGGATGCGAGAAATTTCATATTCCCCGTCCTCCACCACCGGAGGAACAGAGGCAGAGGCGTCACCATCCGACACAACAGCTTTTTTTAACAGAGAGACATGAAAGACCGGATTAATTCTCCAGGAGGTAGGAACCTCCAACCTAACAGCAGATTGGTTGACAACCTGAAGCACCTTAAAGGGCCCTACAAACTTGGGACCCAATTTCTTAGAAGGAATCCTCAACCGCAGATTCCTAGAGGACAACCAAACCATGTCACCAACAGCGAACAAAACCTCCTGTCGTTTCCTATCAAAGTAGTCTTTAGATTTTCTGTTGGCCTCCTGAAGATTACCACGCACATCCGTCCAAACTCTTTCCAAATCACCGGAAAAATTCTCCTCCTCAGGCACGGCAGATCCCAACTTGGAGAACGACCCAAACGACGGATGTCTCCCAGAACAACAAAAAAAAGGCGAACAACCAGCAGAAGAAGATGTATGATTGTTCAGAGCAAATTCGGCAAGTGGCAGAAACTCAGACCACCCCTCTTGATTGTCTGCCACAAAACAACGCAAGAACTGCTCAACATCCTGGTTTTTCCTTTCTGTCTGGCCATTAGATTCAGGATGATATCCGGACGAAAACGACAAATGAATTCCCAACCTGTCACAAAAGGCACGCCAAAAACGAGCCACGAACTGAGGACCCCTATCAGAAACAATGTCAGTAGGAACGCCATGAAGTCTGACAATTTCCTTGACAAAGGCCTTAGCGAGAGTTTTAGCGCAGGGCAGTTTGACGAAGGGAACCAAGTGACACATCTTGCTAAAACGGTCCACGACCACCCAGATGACAGTAAAACCCTCAGAGGGGGGAAGGTCAGTTATAAAGTCCATAGCCAAATGTGTCCAAGGAGCACTGGGGACCTCCAAAGGACAAAGCAACCCCGCAGCAGGAGTATGTGAGGACTTAGATCTAGCACATATAGTACATTGGCGCACCCACTTAATGACTTCCTTCTGCCATCCAGGCCACCAAAAACTGCGACCCACCAGTCTCTTGGTCTCAGAGATTCCGGGATGACCTGCCAACCGAGATTCGTGACACTCAACAAACAAATCTCTCCTAAAGGTCCCAGGCACAAACAACCTCCCATGAGGAGTGTTAGATGGGGCATTCTCCTGAGCTTTAAGAATCTCATCTTCCAAAACGGAGTCTAAAGCAGCTATCACAACACCTTCTTGTAAAATGTTTTCCTCTTTCTCAGCACCGACTATGGGAGAAAAACTGCGAGACAAGGCATCCGCCTTAACATTCTTAGTACCAGGGATGTAAGTAACGGAGAAATTAAACCGCGAGAAAAACAGTGCCCACCTAGCCTGACGGGCATTCAGGCGCTTGGCAGCATCAAGATATATCAGATTTTTATGATCCGTAAGAACCTGAACGGGAAATTCCGCACCTTCCAAGAAGTGGCGCCAGTGTTCAAATGCGAGTTTAATAGCCAATAATTCCCGATTACCAATATCGTAATTCAATTCAGTCTCCGAAAATTTTTTTGAAAAAAATGCACAGGGATGTAATCCATCCCCGTTATCCTGAGACAATACTGCGCCAACCCCCACAGAGGAAGCATCAACCTCAACCAAAAACGGCCTAGTAACATCAGGCTGCATAAGGATGGGAGCAGAGGTGAACCTCTCCTTGAGATACACAAAAGCTTCAATGGCCTCAGAAGACCACTGAACCGCATCAGCACCTTTCCTGGTGAGATCAGTCAGAGGTTTGACAATACTAGAAAAATTTTTTATGAATTTTCTATAGTAATTGGCGAAACCCAAAAACCTCTGTATTGATTTCAAACCAATAGGCCTAGGCCATTCCTGCACAGCCTGAACCTTAACCGGATCCATCTCAAAACCTTTGCTGGAGATAATGTAGCCCAAAAAACTAATTCTCTGTACAGCGAACTCACATTTCTCCAGCTTAGCAAAAAGCGAATTGTCCATTAATAACTGTAATACCTCACGCACGCTCCGCCAATGAGACTCCAGATCTGGCGAATAAATCAAAATGTCATCCAAATACACAACCACATTTTTACCGATCAAAGGTCTAAGGATGTCATTAATCAGATTCTGAAAAAATGCAGGAGCATTAGTAAGACCAAAAGGCATAACCAGATTCTCAAAATGACCCACAGGAGTGTTAAAAGCAGTCTTCCATTCATCACCCTCCTTCATGCGCAACAGATTGTATGCCCCCTTAAGGTCAATTTTAGATAACCACTTGGCCCCCAATAACTGGTTAAACAGATCAGGAATCAATGGCAGTGGGTAAGGATTGCGTACCGTAATTTTGTTAATCTCACGAAAATCCAGACAAGGACGTAAACCGCCGTCCTTTTTTTTTACAAAAAAAAATCCAACCGCCACAGGAGACTTAGAGGGCCTAATGTGACCGGCGGCCAAACTTGTCTGTATGTATTCCTCCAAAGCCTTCCTCTCAGGAATAGTAAGGTTAAATAAACGACTTTTAGGAAGAGTCGCTCCAGGGACAAATTCAATAGAACAATCATAGTCTCTATGGGGAGGCAAAACCTGCGATTCTTTCTCAGAAAAAACTCTCCAAAAATCCTGAATAGGAACAGGCAATTCTCCCCTATCCAAAGCTGCAATACGCCCGTTACAACACTTGTCATAACATTTATGGCTCCAGGATTTAATTTCACTGGTAGACCAATCCAGTACAGGATTGTGAAATTTTAACCAGGGCAAACCCAATATTACTGGAGAAGGCAAGTTATTCAACACTACCAAATCCAATTTCTCATGGTGAACACCATTAATAGTGAGAGGAAATTCACTGACCTTGAGAGTAATATTCTTCAAAGGGGAACCATCCACAGAAACCACAGCAATGGGGGATGATAAAGGTTCAGGTTTTAAATTGAGTTTTTCCACGAATCCCCCATCAATAACATTCAGTGTAGACCCGCAATCAACAAACACCCGAAATTCCATTAATTTTTTCTGAGCAATCGTGGAAGCAGCTAAAAATATACCCTTGGAATTTAAACAGGCAATACGGGCATGACTGACCATTTTTTTTTCTTTCTTCATACGAAGCTCACAGCCTTTAATCAAATGACCAGATTTCCCGCAATAGAAACACAAGCCTTCTGAAAAACGACGGTGTTTTTCTTGAGAGCGAGGTGCCACCGATCCAATCTCCATCGGTTCACCACTGTTAGTACACACATTATCATAACCAGAAACTGACATAGCAGAGGATTTGCTCTCATTAACCCTAGCACGCAGTCTTCTGTCCACCCGTATAGCTAATTGCATAGCCTGTTGCAAATCCTCAGGTGTAGGATAAGCAATTAGCAGGTCTTTAACCTTTTCACTGAGCCCAGCAAGAAATAGACTTTTCAGAGCAGAATCGTTCCACCCTGTTTGAGTGGACCAACGACGAAAATGTGTACAATATTTTTCCATATTACCTGATCCTTGTTTTAAACGTCTCAACTCAGTCTCAGCTGATGCCACACGGTCAGGATCATCATATAATAGTCCTAAAGCAGAAAAAAAACTATCCACTGATCTGAAGCATGTATCACTAGGTTGCAAAGAAAAGGCCCACTCCTGAGGCTCTTTGCGCAAAAGTGACATTATGAACCCTACGCGCTGGGATTCATCCCCAGAGGACTTGGGTCTCAAACGAAAATACAATAAGCAAGCATTTTTAAATGAAAAAAATTCTCGATGTTCACCAAAAAATAAATCCGGCAAACATACCTTAGGCTCCAAGAAATGTGCTCCAGGACAGCTACTCACGTGCTGACGGAGCTCGGCCACTTCCAGAGAGAGTCCCTGCAGGTGTTTAGCCAAATCCTGAACCGACACCATGATGGAACAAAAAAAAATCTTTCCTTAGAGAATTTACAGGCTGGACTTACTGTTATGTTCTGCTACCAAAGCTAAGGAAAGAGAGGAGATCTGTCCCTACTATAAGACTCAGCTGAATCCCTACGATGTAACAGGGAACCTGATCCTGCGATCAGACCTGCTAAAGTCCTAATCTAGTCTGTACGGAGACCTATAGATTTGGGGAGGGAATCCCTACAAGTACTAAGGACTGGGAGGAATATGGGACACCTCCTAACAGAAATAGCAGCAGAAAGACGAACAAACAAAATAGATAGAACCTAGAGGTCCGTAGACCAAGCAAACTAACAGAGTTAGATACAGAGCACAGGCTAGCTAGAAAGTAGATATACAATGAAGTCCAGCAAAGCCAGAAGGGCGGAGCAGGATTAAATAGGCCAACAAGGTCATGTGACCAGCAAAGGAAAAAAAACCTAACAGCAAGGTTCTAACAGTGCTTCAGCGTGAGAATTCTCCCACGCTGTCAGTGACGTGCATGAGGTGCGCCGAGTTCATTGGACATGACCTCACCTCATGCACGTCACTGACAGCGTGGGAAAATTCTCACGCTGAAGCACTGAGTGCAGGAGAATTCTCCCACGCTGTCAGTGACGTACATGAGGTGAGCCGAGTTCATTGTCGGCTCATCTGGATGCCGTCACAGCCAGACACTGAGGAGTGGAAGTATGCCTGCGCTTCTCAGTGTCTGCGGGATGACAGGCTGGATGGCAGCGTTCTGCTACGGTCCAGCCTGTCATCTCGATGTAGCAGAGCTGGAGCCGTCGTGGGAGCCATGGAAAGGTAAGGATGAGGTTGCTTTATTATTTTTCTTTTATTGCAGGAGATCGTTGGCTTCAGCTGGAATGGGCGTGATGGTAAGTATGGTTTAATTTAGAACAATAAAGAATTGTGTGTTTATTTCAATTAAAGGACTTTATTCTGGGTGTTGTGTTTTTTTTAAATACTTTACTAGAAATTCATGGTGGTCATGTCTAATATTGGCGTGACCCCATGAATTTCGGGCTTAGGGCCAGCTGATAATGCCAAGCTGGCCTTAACCCCTTTATTACCCAGTGAGCCACCGCACCAGGGCCCTGGATGAGTTGGGTACAGCGCCAGAAGATGGCGCTTCTATGAACGCGCCATTTTCCGGGGCGGCTGCGGACTGCAATTTGCAGCGGGTGGGGCCCAGAAAGCTTGGGCCTCCCTGCGCTGCAGATTCCAGCCCCCAGCTGCCTAGTTGTACCTGGCTGGACACAAAAATAGGGCGAAGCTCCACGCTTTTTTTTTTTAAATTCATGAAATTCATGGAATAATTAAGAAAAAAAGGGCTTCCCTATATTGTTGTGTCCGGCTAGGTACAAATAGGCAGCTGGTGGTTGGGGGCAGCCCGTTCCTGCCTGCTGTACCTGACTGGACACAAATATAGGGCGAAGCCCCACATCAATTTTTTTAAATTATTTCATGAATTTCCTGAAATGATTTAAAAAAAATTGACGTGGGGCTTTGCACTATATTTGTGTCCAGCCAGGTACAGCAGGCAGGAACGGGCTGCCCCCAACCACCAGCTGCCTATTTGTACCTGGTTGGACACAACAATATAGGGAAGCCCTTTTTTTCTTAATTATTTCATGAATTTCATGAAATAATTTAAAAAAAAAAATACGTGAAGCTTCTCCCTATTTTTGTGTCCAGCCAGGTACAACTAGGCAGCTGGGGGATGGAATCTGCAGCGCAGGGAGGCCCAAGCTTTCTGCCCCCCCCCGCTAAAAATTGCAGTCCGCAGCCACCCCGGAAAATGGCGCGTTCATAGAAGCTGGATGCTGTACCTGGCTGGCATACAAAAATATGGCGAAGCCCACGTCAAAAGTTTTGGGAAAAATTAATTAAAAAATAAATAATAATTTAGGGACTGCATCTTTATTAACTCCTCAAATGTCATTTAGTGTTAAAATAAAGGATTTATTTTAAAAAAAATTGACGTGGGGCTTCGCCCTATATTTGTGTCCAGCCAGGTACAGCAGGCAGGAACAGGCTGCCCCCAACCACCAGCTGCCTATTTGTACCTGGCCGGACACAACAATATAGGGAAGCCCTTTTTTAAAAAAATTATTTCATGAAATAATTAAAAAAAAATTGACGTGGGGCTTCGCACTATATTTGTGTCCAGCCAGGTACAGCAGGCAGGAATGGGCTGCCCCCAACCACCAGCTGCCTATTTGTACCTGGTTGGACACAACAATATAGGGAAGCCCTTTTTTTCTTAATTATTCCATGAATTTCATGAAATAATTTAAAAAAAAAATGCGTGGGGCTTCGCCCTATTTTTGTGCCCAGCCAGATACAACTAGGCAGCTGGGGGCTGGAATCTGCAGCGCAGGGAGACCCAAGCTTTCTGGGCCACCCCCGCTGCAAATTGCAGTCCGCAGCCGCCCCAGAAAATGGCGCGTTCATAGAAGCGCCATCTTCTGGCGCTGTACCCAACTCATCCAGGGCCCTGGTGCGGTGGCTCACTGGGTAATAAAGGGGTTAAGGCCAGCTTGGCATTATCAGCTGGCCCTAAGCCCAAAATTCATGGGGTCACGCCAATATTAGACATGACCACCATGAATTTCTAGTAAAGTATTTAAAAAAACACAACACCCAGAAAAAAGTCCTTTAATTGAAATAAACACACAATTCTTTATTGTTCTAAATTAAACCATACTTACCACCACGCCCATTCCAGCTGAAGCCAACGATCTCCTGCAATAAAAGTAAAATAATAAAGCAACATCATCCTTACCTTTCCATGGCTCCCACGACAGCTTCAGCTCTGCTACATCGAGATGACAGGCTGGACCGCAGCAGAACGCTGCCATCCATCCTGTCATCCCGCAGACACTGAGAAGCGCAGGCATACTTCCACTCCTCAGTGTCTGGCTGTGACGGCATCCAGATGAGCCGAGGTCATGTCCAATGAACTCAGCTCACCTCATGTACGTCACTGACAGCGTGGGAAAATTCTCCTGCACTCAGCACTTCAGCGTGAGAATTTTCCCACGCTGTCAGTGACGTGCATGAGGTGAGCTGAGTTCATTGGACATGACCTCACCTCATGTATGTCACTGACAGCGTGGGAGAATTCTCACGCTGAAGCGCTGAGTGCAGGAGAATTTTCCCACGCTGTCAGTGACGTGCATGAGGTGAGCTGAGTTCATTGGACATGAACTCGACTCATCTGGATGCCGTCACAGAGAGACACTGAGGAGCGCAAGCATGCCTGCGCTTCTCAGTGTCTGCGGGATGACAGGCTGGATGGCAGCTTTCTGCTGCGGTCCAGCCTGTCATCTCGATGTAGCAGAGCTGGAGCTGTCCTGGGAACCATCGAAAGGTAAGGATGAGGTTGCTTTATTATTTTTCTTTTATTGCAGGAGATCGTTGGCTTCAGCTGGAATGGGCGTGATGGTAAGTATGGTTTAATTTAGAACAATAAAGAATTGTGTCTTTATTTCAATTAAAGGACTTTACTCTGGGTGTTTGTGTTTTCTTTTAACTTTGACTATGGGGTTAGTAATGGGGGTGTCTTATAGACGCCTCTCCATTACTAACCTGGGCTTGATGTCAGCTGGCATTATAAGCTGACATCAACCCCAACCCTATTACCCCCTGCCACCGCACCAGGGCAGCGTGGAAGAGCGAGGCTAAGTGCCAGAATTGGCGCATCCTATGGATGCGCCATTTCTGGGGCGGCTGACGGCTGGTGTTTCTAGCCTGGGAGGGGGCCAATATTCATGGCACCCTTCCTGGGCTATTAATATCAGCCCCCAGCTGTCTGCCTAGCCTGTGCTAGCTATTAAATTAGGGGGGACCCCACGTTATTTTTTTGGGGGGGTTCCCCCATTTTAATAGCTAGTAAAGGCTAGGTATTCAGCTGGGGGCTGATATTAGTAGCCTGGGAAGCTCCGTGGGTATTACCCCCTTCTCAGGCTTCAAACATTTGCCCCAGCTGTCTGCTTAACCTCCGCTAGAGCCTAAAATTAAGGGGAACCCCACGCCAATTTTTTTTTAAATAAATCCTTTATTTTAACACTAAATGACAAGTACAGTAATCAACACTGTCACTGTACTTCATATATATGTGACTGACATGTTTCTATCTATCTAATCTATGTGTGATTCTCTATTCCTTCTATTCTAAATTGTCGGGTACAGATGCTGAATTGCCGGCCGGCTTTCTTAAAGAGACGGTGCATGAAAACACTATTATTTTTTTAAATAAATCCTTTACACTAAATGACAAGTACAGTAAGCAACACTGTCACTGTACTTCATATATATGTGACTGACATGTTTCTATCTATCTAATCTATGTGTGAAGCTCTATTCTTTCTGTTATAAATTGTCGGGTACCGCTGCTGAATTGCCGGCCGGCTTTTTTAAAGAGACGGTGCATGAAAACACTAATATTTTTTTTAATAAATCCTTTACACTAAATGACAAGTACAGTAAGCAACACTGTCACTGTACTTCATATATATGTGACTGACATGTTTCTATCTATCTAATCTATGTGTGATTCTCTATTCCTTCTATTCTAAATTGTCGGGTACAGATGCTGAATTGCCGGCCGGCTTTCTTAAAGAGACGGTGCATGAAAACACTATTATTTTTTTAAATAAATCCTTTACACTAAATGACAAGTACAGTAAGCAACACTGTCACTGTACTTCATATATATGTGACTGACATGTTTCTATCTATCTAATCTATGTGTGAAGCTCTATTCTTTCTGTTATAAATTGTCGGGTACCGCTGCTGAATTGCCGGCCGGCTTTTTTAAAGAGACGGTGCATGAAAACACTAATATTTTTTTTAATAAATCCTTTACACTAAATGACAAGTACAGTAAGCAACACTGTCACTGTACTTCATATATATGTGACTGACATGTTTCTATCTATCTAATCTATGTGTGATTCTCTATTCTGTCTGTTATAAATTGTCGGGTACAGATGCTGAATTGCCGGCCGGCTTTTTTAAAGAGACGGTGCACGAAAACACTAATATTTTTTTTAATAAATCCTTTACACTAAATGACAAGTACAGTAAGCAACACTGTCACTGTACTTCATATATATGTGACTGACATGTTTCTATCTACCTAATCTATGTGTGAAGCTCTATTCTTTCTGTTGTAAATTGTCGGGTACCGGTGTATGCCGCTGATGAATTGCCGGCTTTTCATGTCATTCTACATTATTCTTAGTTGTTTTACTTCATGTAGAATTAACCTACAAGGAAAGAAAGGGTTTATTTTCATTCCGATATTTGTGTCCCATTGACTTGCATTGGTTTCCGGTATCGGAATCGGCGATATCCGATACTTTTTGGGTATCGGCCCGATCCAATCCGATACGATATTTCCTGATATCGGAAGGTATCGCTCAACACTATTCATAACCTATCATTGTGATAAGTCATGAGTATTAGATTGGTGCGGGTCAGACTCCCAGCATCCTCACAAATTATCACATGGAAGCAGCTGCAGAAAGCCAGAAGTGGTACTGCTCCATACATCGTGTAGTGACCATCCATGGTGCTGCAAACTCTCATTAACCTGGAGAGAGTAATATTACTATTTATGGCCTCTACACAATGTACGGAGATCAGCCGCTTCTGGTGTGCCACAGTCCCATTAATTTGCTGGTTTGTAAAGATGCTGGGAGTTGGACACCCACCTATATTATATGGATTTTCCATCGTAAAGTCCTAAAGAACCTTTAAAGAGGTGTTCCCATACTGTTACATTTATGGTGTATCCCATAATTGTATAGTGGAAGCAGATCCCATCACTAAGACCCATATCTATTTTAATTACGGGGCTTTATTGTACGCTGGTGTTGGAATTCCTATATAAAATCTGACCACCTCTCCCCTGACAGCAGATAGACGAGGCAGGGTCATATTGGTGGGAACTGCATATACCATACATTTATCCTGTGAATTTGCCATAAGTGTGTAAGATGGGAATAACACTTTAAACACATAACATAACAGATAATAAATTCTATATTTAAAACGATATTTTGTTCCATTATATTGAATGACAATTAGAAAAATGATCTGCTTATGAAATCAAGAAAACTAGATCTTATTATTGGAGTGATTTATTATAAATGCCCCAAATTTATCGAAAGAGTGCGTGCAGCTTGATAACATCTCTTTGAACTTATCTGTTGTTATTACAAAAAATAAAAGAAAAGCGTGGCTATTGTTGGTAGTATCCACACGTCGTAGCTTGCACTGTGTACAGCATTTATCAGCATACCACTGAGCATTTATTATGCATGAGCAGTCCAAGTCCCTACATGTCTTCACTTCACACGTTAAATGAATGCTAAACATGGTTGATTATCACATCCACGTGTAACCTTCATCCTGCCATATGACCCATAAACGTAGAAATATAAAAAGTGTTGTAATGTGTCAAATGCATCAATCCTCATTTCAGGTGCATGACAATAATCATTTTTGGAAATAACATTTTTTTTAATCTTTTGAAGAATTTTATTTTTTTGCATACTGTATCATTTAGAGGTTTTTTTTTCTCTTTAAAATGTTCTTGTGTCAAATAAATCATTTTACAGTTATTTAAAGAGCATCACTGTTATTTAGTAATAGTACTATATGTATGTAACATACTGCCCAACTTTGAAAGATAGGAAAAAGGGACACAAACAACATTACATGCGCTGTGGCAGTTTATATTTTACGCTAAGTCATTTTCCTAACCAATTAGTGTTTCCACTTAACATGATACCGCTTTTCATGGCGCTGCCCCAGTATGATGCCCCAACAGTACATTACCCACCATGCAATATGATTCTTCCACAGTGCCCCCCCCACACATAGTATTGTGCCCATAACACACAGTATGATGCCTCCTTAGTCACCTACGCACTATGATGACCGCAAAGTATATTCCCCTACAGTGTATGATTCCCTTTCTATTCTCCTCATACACACTATGATGCTCCTACAGACCCCACACTACACATAGTATGATGCCCTCAATTTCCCCTCCACGCAGTATTATGGTCCTAGTGCTCCCTCCTCCAGAGTTTGATGCCCCAACAGTCCCTTGCACACAGTATGATGTTGCCATAATTCCCTCATGATGTATGATGCCCCACAGCCCCTCCACACAGTATGATGCCCCCACAGTCCCCCCACACAGTATGATCCCCTTTACAGTCCCCCTCACAGGGTATGATGCTCCCACATATGCATCCTACTTGCCTGAGTGTCCTGCTTCTCAGCTGCTGAGCTGCTCTTTGATACAGGCATGTGACTTCAGTCTCTCAAATGGAACATTGAAGGAGAAACCCATAGGCTCTCTAGTCCATCATTATATTCTTCTGTATCATTGTGCTGAAGACACAAATGCAATTTAAAACGGGGCAAACCCTCAACCTCCCAGGACAGGCTTGCAAATTTGGAACTGTCCTACTGAATCGAGGATGGTTGAGAGGTATGCTGTAGTAGTATTAATAATAATACTAAGTTCCATCAAATTGGTTTGAACTCTTCAGACCCTATGAATGCCCCATCACTTGTTTGAGTCACTGGTGTATTGTAGAGAACTAGGTTGTGTCCAGCCATCTTGTGAGTTCATCTCTTAAGATGGCAATACACATTTTTTGTCTGCCAACAGGTATGCCAAGTATGTAATAATAAGACTTGAAAGGACCTTAAATTTTCATGCACTTGGTATTGCTATATGCATAAGCCACAGTTCCTAAAAACATGTATCTTCTGATGATTTTCAGACCCAATTTGTCACATACTGATTTATTCATTTTATATATCCTTATCCATATGTTTTTTCAGACGTCTTCCCCAACACCATCATGAAAATTTTACAGAGAGCTATATCATTGTTGGCACCATACCGGACTGCTTATTTTTTTAATCCATGCATTATGTAATAAATCCTTTTGACATGCTGTTGGTCAATATATCAAAGTCAGATGCTGATAAGACCTCAATTCTCAGTCTGAGTGCAAGTCCGCAAAGCAAACAAACGGCATTAAAGATCCCAATGATACGGTTAGGTCATGTCATAAAACTCAAGGTCAAAACAAGACTTGATGCTGTAAGGCTGTGTGCCCACAATGCGGATTTAATCCGTTTCCGCGGTGCTATTTCCGCAGTGAAAACGCATTAAAAACGCATGTTAAGTTGTCTTCCATGTCTCCCAATGATGCTGTGCACATGCTGTGAAAATTTCCGCTGCGGATTATCATTGCGGAAAAATCCGCAGCACAACCATTTATTGTGCGTAAACGTGGCGAAATTGCCGCCATTGACTTCCATTGAACCGCATAATATCCGCATGTATGCATGCGGATGTTATGCGGTTCAATGTGTGGATGGTACCCGGTCTGGAAAAGAGGAGACTCTCATCCAGACCCGGGTATCATTAGTAAAAAAAAGAATTAAAATGTAAAAAAAAAACATTATACTTACCTATCCGGCGACCCCCGGTCTCCTCTCCGGTGGCGTGTACTGTCCTCGGCATCCCGCGGTGTTCTGAAAGGACCAGCGCTGACGTCATTTAGTCATGTGATGGTCACGCGACCGCTGACGTCGGCAGTCTCGTGACCTGTCAGCTGACTAAGTGACGTCAGCGCAGGTCCTTTCTGAATGCGGGACGCAGAGGACAGAGCACGCCACCGGAGAAGGTGACCGAGGGCCATCGGAGAGGTAAGTATAATGTTTTTTTTTATTTTTTTATTCTTTTTTTTACTACTGATGCTGCATTTAAAGCAGCATAAGTTGGTCGCACAATATAAATCCGTGCCAGTTGCATGGATTTATATTGTGTGACCAACCTGTCAAGCACTTATCAAGTGACGCTCAAAATCGCTTGAAAAAACGCATGCGAAAATGCATGCAAAAATGTTTCTCCCTGGCAGAAAAAACGCATGTAAAATCCACATGCGTTTTTTTCTGCCAAGGAGATGCAGAAATGCTCGGGAAAATTTCTGCTTCATTTCTGCATTGTGGGCACATAGCCTTATACAGATGCTCAAATGCACCCACATTGTGGTCTTCTAAATAAGACCTAAAGCTGTATTTGGGTATACCCATGGTATTTTTCCTGAAGCATTTTCTGTGACATCTTTTTGGTCATTTATTGAGGCAGCTTTGCCTTTATTTTTAACTCTATATATATTTAAACTAGTGAGCGGATTTCAAGCGGAAGAAGCCTGATGAATGGTCAGGTCACTGCTTGTAGCCGCTTCAAAGCTATCAAAGTCTGGAAGGGTTAAAAGGAACTCCAAAAGGCTGAAACAATGCACAGTAAGTTATTTTAATATCGCAGTGCATATGTTAATTTGTTTTAGCATTTTTTAAGCGCTTTTTCAAGCTGATTTCCAGAAAAAGACATCATGTGGACATACCCTTAGATCACAACTTAGTTTTCATTGTTGCCCTACACATTCACCTAAAATAATTGTATGACTTTGTGGACTTGTAGACATTACAGATACAAGTCTAAACTTTTGCTATTTTATTGATGACACTTGCCAGAATAATGCTTTAAAATATTGAGATGGTATAAATTTTGCAAATATGATTGGTTAAGATTAAAGTTCATGGTTATGAACAGACTTGTAATACTATTCATAAATCTTCACTAACACTCAGGTATTCTGGCCGTAGTCACAGAAGGTTTTTATTCCGTGTATTACAAACCATTAATTCTTAAGAGAGGTCTGTCAAGCGTGGGTCTATCAATAAAATGTGAATGAATGAAATAACTCCTAATCAGAATTTCCCCCTAAAGTCAAAATATCATACAATGTAGCACACAGGGGCTGACTACGTGTGGTCAGGCAATAATGGTCATGAGTAAATAGTTACGTATAGTGATAATACACAAACTGGCTTAATAACAAATCGGATTACACTCTGATAACACTTTGAACAAACGCTAATAAAAGTGTGATCAGAGTGTAATTAGCATAATTGGCCCCATTTTCTCAGATGAGAGAATATACAGTCGTGTGACTTGGTCAAATCATGGAGTAAGAGCAAATCAACATAAACATTGAAAGAATATACAGCTCAGAATTTACCTTAAGGCTGTGTGCCCACTATGCGTTTTTTAAGCGTTTCCGCAGCAGCATTTCCACCACGGAAACGATTATAAAACGCTTGGTAGAAGGTCTGCCATGTTCCCCAATGATGATCCGCATGTGCTGTGCACATGCTGCGGGAATTTCCGCTGCGGATTATCATTGCAGAAAAATCCGCAGCACTACATATTATTTTGCGGAATCGCAGCGTTTTAGCCGCCATTGACTTGCATTGGAACGCGCCAATTCCGCAAGACTACACGTGCACATGCGGATATTAAGCGATTCAATGCGCGGATGGTACCCGGGTTTGGAGAAGAGAAGACTCTCCTCCAGACCTGGGTACCATAGTACCTGTAGTTAAAAAAGAATTAAAATAAAAAAAATCATTATGCTCACCTTTCCGGCACCCCCCGGTCTCCTCTGAGCGGCGCTGCTATCTCCTTGGCTTCCGGCGGTGGTCTGCAAGGACCTTCCGTGACATCATTTAGTCATGTGACGTCAGTGGTTGCATGACCATCACATGACTGAATGACGTCATGGAAGGTCCTTTTTAGAGCACAGGGAGCCGCCGAAGATACCGGACGCATCGCTGAGGAGACCAGGGGCCTCTGAAGGTGAGTATAATGTTTTTTTTTGTTTTTTTTTACTATTGATGCTGCATTCGCAGCATCCTAACTTGGTCACACTATATAAATCCATTCCGGTTGCATGGATTTATATAGTGTGACCAATATACTGTATATACGTTAGATCTCTTTCAGCCACATTGTAGGCTTAGGGATAAAAAGTGACTCTAGCTCAAAGGCGTACAAATATGTATCATTTATTGAGACAAGATAAGATTAACAAGATGAATAAAAAACAAAAATTAAGGGGGAGACCTCCAATAGACGCCTTCACCACTAGTACAGATAGACAGATAGTGCTAACAATGTTTTGTGATCCTAAATAGGTTCATAATACCCATGTTGTTTATTATTTAAACACTTGTTAGTAATATTTATTTATATTTCAAGACAAGAGGACACTGTCAAAGCCATCAATCATAAGACCAAGGTGAGTACGTCCCTATCCAGAAAAGCACCGGCATGGTACAAATTTAATCAAAATATAACAGTGCACAGCGCAGTTTATGAATATAAGTTTGTAAAGTGCATAGTGCCAATAGAAAGGAGCATCATTGTCCTATGGAAGATGGTTGCTGCAAACAAAGTGCATAGCACAAACAGAGAGGAGCATTACTGTCCTATGGAGATTGATAGTCATTAAAGTACTAAATATGCTATTAATGAGTCTAGAAATAATGAAAAGGCAAGAAAGCGGCATATGGAAGTCCTCAAACGATGTCACTAGGTCATATGTGATAGATCGCAGGGATCATATTACCTGGGCCGATGGATGTTGTTAAACCAGAAGTGCACAGTGAAGAGCCGCGTCTCCCTTGCCCCGACGCTGTTTCGCTCAAACTATATCTATGCAACATTCTATTATAGACACTGTTCTTAAACCAGCCTAGTTTGGATCTGGTCACTGTCTTCTACTGGCGCTGCTTAAGGTCTTGTACTGGTGTGGGACACGGGTCTTCCTCACAGCTCAGGCCTTCTCCAGCATCTGACCGCTCTTGGACCCTTCTTTGGCGATGGTAGATGTAAGCCCACCTCGTAGCCACACGACCTGTCCTGGTACAGGTTCTGGCACCAGCTCCCTCCTTCTCAGCCCGGCCAGGCCTTTTATAATTTGTAACTGCGAAACTGGTGTCACTTGACCTGGTGTCGTCTTCAATCTTTTCCGCAGGAAAATGCACTTCCACTCTTGGGGTTTCTATAATTCTGTCTTTACTTTCACTTTGACCAGCAGATGGTGGTGTTCACTTGCAGTTACTCAGTTAGGCATCATCTTCTTTCTTGTCCACCCCCTTACATAAGAGGCAGGTCACTGAAAAAAAAGTGACTTGTCATTCAAACACTGGGGGCAGGCAGGAGCAGAAGACCCAGTGTACAGTCTAGACCCTGTGCACCTGAATCTCATTACCAGAAAATGTCAAATGGTGATTAAAGAAGAACCACAAAGTGGATATCTTCATCAAAGGTATCAATTTAATCTGCATTACGCCATTACAGTCATGTCTTTACTTTAACTTGTAAAATCGTACTAACAGTTATATATAAATGTCATTCTGTGTCCCAGTCCATGGAAATGTTTCCCACAGGCACATCCAGCTCATACCTTACAGTGTGTCTCTGTAGATTTATTATTTTTTGTAGTTTTTGCTTAGCTTCCCCAATAAAATATAACATTTATTGATAAATAAAGACAATAAAAAATATACATATATGTGTAAACGGGAAAAGTAACACAACAAAACAAAAAGGTTGACACGAGGATATCCTCGTCAAAGCCTCTGGCAAAACGCGCGTTGGATCTGGTCACTTGGGGGTCAGTATTGGCTATCTTACTTTCTTCATACATGCATTTACACTATACCACCTTTTCAATGACAGTGTAACTATGCTCTTGTCTCTATAGACTTTATATATAGCACTATGCACTTTATTTTACAATTCATTTAGAGACCCTGTTGCACATCTATTTCGTGTTCTGGTATATGATTGGTTGATTTTTGTATGAATATATTGCAATAGCTACTGCCCCATTGTGACCATTTTGTTTTGTTGTGTTACTTTTCCCGTTTACACATATATATATTTTTATTGTCTTTATTTATCAATAAATGTTATATTTTATAAAGTCCTAGTGTCATATACAGTTATATGAAAAAGTTTGGGCACCCCTATTAATCTTAAGCTTAATGTTTTATAAAAATTGGTGTTTTTGCAACAGTTATTTCAGTTTGATATATGTAATAACTGTTGGACACAGTAATGTTTCTGCCTTGAAATGAGGTTTATTGTACTAACAGAAAATGTGCAATCTGCATTCAAACAAAATTTGACAGGTGCATAAGTATGGGCACCCTTATCATTTTCTTGTTTTAAATACTCCTACTTACTTTTTACTGACTTACTAAAGTACTTTTTTTGGTTTTGTAACCTCATTGAGCTTTGAACTTCATAGCCAGGTGTATGCAATCATGAGAAAAGCTACTTAAAGTGGCCACTTGCAAGTTGTTCTCCTGTTTGAATCTCCTCTGAAGAGTGGCATCATGGGCTCCTCAAAACAACTGTCAAATGATCTGAAAACAAAGATTATTCAACATAGTTGTTCAGGGGAAGGATACAAAAAGCTGTCTCAGAGATTTAACCTGTCAGTTTCCACTGTGAGGAACATAGTAAGGAAATGGAAGAACACAGGGACAGTTCTTGTTAAGGCCAGAAGTGGCAGGCCAAGAAAAACATCAGAAAGGCAGAGAAGAAGAATGGTGAGATCAGTCAAGGCTAATCCTCAGACCACCTCCAGAGAGCTGCAGCATCAACTTGCTGCAGATGGTGTCACTGTGCATCGGTCAACTATACAACGCACTTTGCACAAGGAGAAGCTGTATGGGAGAGTGATGCGAAAGAAGCCATTTCTGCAAGCAAGCCACAAACAGAGTCGGCTGAGGTATGCAAAAGCACATTTGGAGAAGCCAATTTCTTTTTGGAAGAAGGTCCTGTGGACTGATGAAACCAAGATTGAGTTGTTTGGTCATACAAAAAGGCGTTATGCATGGCGGAAAAAAAACACAGCATTCCAAGAAAAACACTTGCTACCCACAGTAAAATTTGGTGCAGGTTCCATCATGCTTTGGGGCTGTGTGGCCAATGCCGGCACCGGGAATCTTGTTAAAGTTGAGGGACGCATGGCTTCCACTCAGTATCAGCAGATTCTTGACAATAATGCTCAAGAATCAGTGACAAAGTTGAAGTTACGCAGGGGATGGATCTTTCAGCAAGACAATGATCCAAAACACCGCTCCAAATCTACTCAGGCATTCATGCAGAGGAACAATTACAATGTTCTGGAATGGCCATCCCAGTCCCCAGACCTGAATATCATTGAACATCTGTGGGATCATTTGAAGAGGGCTGTCCATGCTCGGCGACCATCAAACTTAACTGAACTAGAATTGTTTTGTAAAGAGGAATGGTCAAAAATACCTTCATCCAGGATCCAGGAAATCATTAAAAGCTACAGGAAGCGACTAGAGGCTGTTATTTTTGCAAAAGGAGGATCTACTAAATATTAATGTCACTTTTCTGGTGAGGTGCCCATACTTATGCACCTGTCAAATTTTGTTTGAATGCAGATTGCACATTTTCTGTTAGTACAATAAACCTCATTTCAAGGCAGAAACATTACTGTGTCCAACAGTTATTACATATATCAAACTGAAATAGCTGTTGCAAAAACACTAATTTTTATAAAACATTAAGCTTAAGATTAATAGGGGTGCCCAAACTTTTTCATATAACTGTATGTAGGTTACTATAGTTGCAGACACATGAACGTCTGATTACAGCCCTATACAGATCTTTGAGTAATTATTAGCTTCCCCAATGTAGGTACCTTCAGAGCACCATTGTACATTGTATCATGTAAACCAAATGTGTCATGAAGTTGACGCGCCCCCTGGGCCAGTGCTGTAGTGCGGCGCACGTGTGCGCGGGGGAATACCCGGAGCCGGATCCGATGGGGGTAGTAGTCTCCGAGTGGCGGGGACCCGGTCCGTGCCCAGGGTGGTCAAACTAAGTGTGTGGCAGTCTTTGTAGATGTTGTTTAAGTGTCGACTACGCCACCCGTTGATTTGCGGTCGCAAGGCCGCCGCTGCAGAACAGTCCGCTGAGGCCGGTGGTATGTGTGCAGCAATGGTGGTATAACCCCCAACGGGAGAGGTATGGCCTCAGGGCAGCTGGTGCGGGTGAAGGGAGTGATAGAAAGGGCGTCCCGGTACCTTTAGTGCTGGTAGTGCGATGGAACACAGAGACTGATTGCAGTTTTCAATGCTTTACTCACAGATGTTATCAGTGTCAGTCCTGCAGGTGATGACGACCCGAGCCGTGCTGCGTCCACCAGGTACGGGGCTCGACCAACCCCCAGGCAGTTCCAGAGTGTGACCTTGAACTCCTTTCTCCATTCCTTTCTCTGGCCGTCCCCACTAGGGACCCACCCATGTCCAGCTTCCTCAGGCCTTCTGGTGGCGAAACCTATCTCCGGTTTCCCTGACCCTATGTGGCGTGCCTTCGTGGTGAGTGTAGTGGGTGGTCGCACCAAGACGTGGCCACGACCTCCGGTTCCTGGCTGAGGATAAGTGGCCTCCACCAGTTCGGGATCCGGTACCCTGATCTGCCAACCCTTCACCCGCTGACTCCTAGCGTGTTCGGGTTCCCTCTTCCTTCATGTCTCTGGGCCTTTCTCCAGGTTCCATTCCTTCCTTGTTCCTTGTTCCTTTCCTCTTGTCTTTCTCTCTCTTGCTCCCTTCAGGAGCAGCACCCAGACAGGGCTGCTGCTCCCTGTCACTACTCTTCTCCTCTTCTTCTGTCTGACTGAACTGAACTCCTAAGATGGTGCCCACCTTTTATACTCCCTCTGACACCCGAGCCCAGGTGACTAGCCACCAATGGGCTCCTTCCTATGCCCAGAGTCCCTCCCCTCTCTGCTCCTGCACCACTGGGATATTCCTCCCCCCCTCCCACTCCAGCCAGGGACAGACGCTGTCGTACCTGCACATCTATCTGGTGGGAGTACCGTTGATCTGTCCCCCGGAAATGGGATGTATGTGGTGCATGCAGCTAACTGAGTTCTAGTCCACACTCCATCCTTACCCGGGAGTGGAATACCACACCTCTGGTTCGAGGTGCAATACCCCTGTAGCAGCCGAGCCCTCGGGGTGCTACATTCCCCCCTGGTAAACCACAGCACGTCCTCGGGCTGAAATAGAGTAAAAACTATTTTTAAAGTGTACGTACACATAAAACACGTCAACTTTCATCCATCCCTTTATGGGAGGTTTTCTCAACAGCTGGCTAATGCCACCGGAACTCTTTTACAAAAACACTATGTAAAACTTTGGCATCATATCAAATTTCACATTAAGGCATTCTCAAATAAAACATTCTTGAATTCTCGGGTTCTTGGGATCTTGGGATCTGGCCGCTCTCAGTCTTCGGCCAGGTAGAGGGAACGGATGACCGCTCTCAGTCCTCGGTCAGGTGAGGGATTAGGGCAAAAATAGGCAACAGTTCTCTTTCTGTCCCAACGGGGACCACACTCTTAGTGGAAACAGTCCCACAACAGTCCTTATACCCGGTCGGGTAACTATTTACATCTCCTCTTTTACCGTTTACGATTAACGGTGTGCTCCACACGCTCCTTTCTCTTCCTCAGGTTCAGACCCGTCCGGGCCCTCTTTCTCCTCCTCCTCCTGGTACGATTGCTCCTCTTCTTCCTTGACCCGGTGGACATGAAGGGCGTACCACCCCTTCACTCCCTTACGCCTGGTATAGGTAACGGTATCTCCAGGCACCAGGTCCCGTCCACTGTGCCCCTCCGGTAGGTGGGACTCTACGTCGCTCCTGTTTACAAACACCTGGCTTATGGTCTTCGGGTCTTGGATGATGCCCCAGCCACATGCCATGTGAAACTTAACAACAGTCCCGGTGACTCGGGGACCGTGAGCTGTACGGGGGGGTCCTGGCGGGTCCTTGTCTTCTGCTCCACGTTTTTAATGTGGAGCCACTCCTCCTTCACTTTCCTCTCTCTCCGCTCCCGCTCAAACGTTGCCAGTTGTTGGCGGCAGGTCTCATAGCGCCGGGCGGCGCCCGCCCGGGTCTCCTGAGTGAAACCCATCAGGTCTTCTCCAGTGGGGTCCCCCTCGAATTGGGCGTCCTCCAGCGGGGTGAAGAGAGGTCCACGAGCTCCGGAGCTGGGATTAGCGGTTCATCTGGGGCCCTTGCTCCTACGGGATGACTCTTCCTGGAGCGGGGGTTGGTGTACTCAGGCGGCCAGACGAACGGTGTCCCATCCGGGCAGGTGTGCTGCTCATACAGGTCTTTCCCCAATGATGGCACGACTGGGGGCCCCGGCTGGGGTGCAGCGCCCACGGGCACTCGGCCTTTTAACCAGGCCGGTGACTTTCTGATCGTGCCCGGTGTTGGGGAGCACGGTTCAGGGCGAGGCTCCGCTGCAGAGCTTGCTGCTGGAGGGCTGACTACTGGTGGTGGAGGTACGGTGGGCGGTGCGGCACCCAGAGCTTCGGGTCCCGCGGCGGGAGGTAGGGGCAGGTCCGCGGCCTCAGGGCCCGGAGTAACGGCGTTCCCCTTACTTGTCGTTGCGGCCTCCCCCGCGGCGTCGTCCCCGGCCTCCGGTCCGCTTCTGCTGCCTCTCGGGATCGACGCGGTGCTGGATGGTGGCTGCACCTCCGGTTGGCAGGTCAGCGTGCGCCGGGTCAACTCCTCCTTCCACCCGGCGAGCACGTCTCGTTGCGCCCAGATCATCCTCCTGTTCAGCTCTTCCAGCGCGGCCTGCGCGTACTCCGGTTCTTCCTTCTGGAGCACCGCTAGCAGCTCTGCAATCTGGTATGGCGGATGTGGCGGTGAAGCTCTCCTCCGTATCCGACATCCTCTTCTCCCCCTAGTGGACCGTGGCCTACCTGGCGATGATCCTCTAACGTAGGCCGCGGCTCCGCAGTGGATCGTCAGGGTTGAGGACCTTCCGTCGCGCTCCTGTGACGTCGGCGTCCCTGAGCTCCTTCCAGGACCTTACGCAACGTCCGGACGTGAGGCGGGGCTTCAGTTCTCGCGGGCTCTCGGAGTCCACACCCCTCTTCTTCTCGCGCGGCGTCCTCAAGATGGCGCCCAATGGCGGGAAAACTCCACGGATGGCGGGAAGAAGGCAGAAGATGGCGTCGGATGGCGGGAATCGGCTCCGGATGGCGGGAAACGACTCCGGACGGCGGGAAACTTCACCACAGGTAAGTAAAAAGTCTCTTTTTCAGGCACGCAGTACCCGGTGGTTACGGGCACGAGATCCTGCCGACTACGCCAAAGTTGACGCGCCCCCTGGGCCAGTGCTGTAGTGCGGCGCACGTGTGCGCGGGGGAATACCCGGAGCCGGATCCGATGTGGGTAGTAGTCTCCGAGTGGCGGGGACCCGGTCCGTGCCCAGGGTGGTCAAACTAAGTGTGTGGCAGTCTTTGTAGATGTTGTTTAAGTGTCGACTACGCCACCCGTTGATTTGCGGTCGCAAGGCCGCCGCTGCAGAACAGTCCGCTGAGGCCGGTGGTATGTGTGCAGCAATGGTGGTATAACCCCCAACGGGAGAGGTATGGCCTCAGGGCAGCTGGTGCGGGTGAAGGGAGTGATAGAAAGGGCGTCCCGGTACCTTTAGTGCTGGTAGTGCGATGGAACACAGAGACTGATTGCAGTTTTCAATGCTTTACTCACAGATGTTATCAGTGTCAGTCCTGCAGGTGATGACGACCCGAGCCGTGCTGCGTCCACCAGGTACGGGGCTCGACCAACCCCCAGGCAGTTCCAGAGTGTGACCTTGAACTCCTTTCTCCGTTCCTTTCTCTGGCCGTCCCCACTAGGGACCCACCCATGTCCAGCTTCCTCGGGCCTTCTGGTGGCGAAACCTATCTCCGGTTTCCCTGACCCTATGTGGCGTGCCTTCGTGGTGAGTGTAGTGGGTGGTCGCGCCAAGACGTGGCCACGACCTCCGGTTCCTGGCTGAGGATAAGTGGCCTCCACCAGTTCGGGATCCGGTACCCTGATCTGCCAACCCTTCACCCGCTGACTCCTAGCGTGTTCGGGTTCCCTCTTCCTTCATGTCTCTGGGCCTTTCTCCAGGTTCCATTCCTTCCTTGTTCCTTGTTCCTTTCCTCTTGTCTTTCTCTCTCTTGCTCCCTTCAGGAGCAGCACCCAGACAGGGCTGCTGCTCCCTGTCACTACTCTTCTCCTCTTCTTCTGTCTGACTGAACTGAACTCCTAAGATGGTGCCCACCTTTTATACTCCCTCTGACACCCGAGCCCAGGTGACTAGCCACCAATGGGCTCCTTCCTATGCCCAGAGTCCCTCCCCTCTCTGCTCCTGCACCACTGGGATATTCCTCCCCCCCTCCCACTCCAGCCAGGGACAGACGCTGTCGTACCTGCACATCTATCTGGTGGGAGTACCGTTGATCTGTCCCCCGGAAATGGGATGTATGTGGTGCATGCAGCTAACTGAGTTCTAGTCCACACTCCATCCTTACCCGGGAGTGGAATACCACACCTCTGGTTCGAGGTGCAATACCCCTGTAGCAGCCGAGCCCTCGGGGTGCTACATATCACTTGTTAATGTTACTTGGTATAAATCTGATTAGATTTCCCACCCCTAGCAAACTCCATGCAGATATTGCACTTGGTTGGACAAGAAATCAGGACCCCGGTGCAACAGTGCTAACTATTGAGCCATTGTGCTGTCCACTTAAACCTTAAGGAGAACCTGTCAGCACGATTTTGCATGTTAAAGTAAAGACATGGAAGCTAGACCATCTTATAAAAAACTATAAATTCCATTGGAAGACGGAGGCAATTAAGTACCTAGGAATTAAATTATCTTCCTCTTACAATAATTTGTACTCAAATAACTTCCCCTCCCTCCTCAATCTCCCTAATGGGCAGGATAGCCTCAGTAAAAAATGACCCTCCTCCCTAAGTTAATGTACTACTTTAAGACTCTCCTCGTAAGAGTCCCTCTGGGGGAACTTAAATCACTCCAAGCTGCGATTATGAGATTCATATGGAATGACAAAAGGCATAGAATCTCCAAACAAACCCTCACCACTCATAAAAGTCAAGGGGGACTGTCAGTGCCGGATATCATTAAATATTATTGGGCTGCTCATCTAAGAAGGATTCCATCCTGGGCTTCACTATGGGTCTTTAGTAAATGGACAGAGATAGAGAAGTGTATGTGGATGGTTCCTGTGCACCTGAACTCCCTCTTGTGGTCGGATAGACCCATCAAGATGTCATCTCCACTCCTGGGGCCCATTCAGTTCACAAGAGAAATCTATCTCTCATGCATGAAAAGGTTTGGGTTAGCTTCTCATAATCCACCAATGATCTCCTTCATTTTTCAACCATTTATCCCTAATAGCATGTAACCTGCAATGGTACACTTGTGGATTTCAGCAGGTTTGTTCAGAAACGTAAATTTGGTTAACGCAGATTCCTTGGAAATTCACTCATTTGATCTTATAAAAACTAACTTCCCCATAACCAATCGTGAATTCTTCCAATTTATGCAGGCTAAACATTTAGCTTTGTCTCTTTTTGGGTCAATAAGGGTATCCCAACCAACCGAATTTGAAAAGCTATGTACGAGAGGCCCGTCAACTAAGGGGCTGATATCAGATATTTACAAGATAATAAATGCCCCTCAGGCAGATCCTCCGTCAAAACACTCCTATATATGATTAAGTGGGAGACCTTTCTGGGAAGAGAGCTGTCAACTCAATGCTGACAGACTATCTGGGATAAAGTGGCTAAAACCTCTTTGTGTACATTGTATAAAGAGAATCAATATAAGATCCTGATGTTTTGGTATCATACCCCAGAACTACTCCATAAATTTACTCCTCCTATCTTGGATAACTTTTGATCCTGTGGTACCTTGGTTGGGTCCCATACTCATATCTTTTGGACATGTCCTAGACTGGCTAGATATTGGGAACCAGTCAAATCTCTCCTATAAAGAGTAATATATGCAGAAGTACTGCTGGACCCTGCAGTCTATTTATTCAATATCACCCTCAAAGTGATGGGAAAGATCTCCTCTAAATTACTACTCAATATGCTAGGTGCTTCCACTGGAAGTAGATCAATCCCCCATCCTAACAGGATTTATTAAACAGAATTTCAGATATGGAATATATGATGGCAATATTGAATGCAAGAGTGGACATATTCGATTCCATTTGGGCCCCTTGGGACTACTTTTGTGCTCAACATAATACCTAAGACCTTCATAAACCCTAGAACCTCCCTTGTTTTTTTTGTCCTCCCCTTTGATGTGTGACTGTCCTGTGGTTGTTGTTTGTTTTTTTGTAATAAAGATAATTATATGTAGGTTAATTGCAATGAATTTATCTTGATTCCTGATATAGATGAGAGGCCGATTTTCAACCAAGGGCTGTTTGGAATTTCAGGAGTATTTGTTGATGTATAGACACTCACTTTGCATGAAAGCCATTTAATGGCCTCATAGTCTATTAGTCATGTTCTTTATAAGAATTATATTTGTATTACCATTTCCATACCCTTTGTAATTTCACTGTTTTCAGGATGTTTGTTAAATCTTATCAACTTAAATAAAAAATTACAGTTACAAAAAAAAAAAGTAAAGGCATGGCCATTGATCTGAGCCAAGATCTCAATCTGTGAATGCGCTGCCACCTGTGCCATTTTAATGAAGACAGCCGGGAGGTCAACCTGCTCATGCGCCGCCACCGGTGCCATTTTATTGAAGACCGCCAGGAGATTAATCTGTGCCAATGCTGCAGGGAGAGCATTGGTGCAAACTTTCAAACAGGAGGCAGATACAGAAACCAGATGCAGGCGGAGGGGCTGGTGCAGGACCCTACCCACAGCTCTACCCATATGCACCTAAAGCTTATTACACCATAACTTCAAATTGCTGATTAAAGAACAACCACCATGTGGATTTCTTCACTAAAGTTATCTCTTTAATCTCTGCAACAGCGCCATTATGGCTGACAGGTTCTTTTTAATCATGCCCATATGGCAAATTATCTGATCGGTCATGTTATACATAATTATATGTGTAATATGAAAGTGGTACTGTTCACTTGCTTGTTCTTCTGTGCTGGTGTATGCAAAAGCTACAGGCTTATGCCGTGGAGCAGATAGCAGATGGTGCTGTATTAACTTTTTTGTTTATATGGTATTGTATGATTTCTCAGTCTTGTTTGTGTCTGTTCCTTCTGAAATCCTCAGTGTTGTTGATGAAGATAATGGTGGGTGGCTGCATGTCTTAAGTAAAATTGATCATTCTCTCACAGTCTGAATGCTGATGGTTCTGTTGAAAGCAGAAATTCTGCAATATTCTATGGTCCAATATTTATTATTCAAAAATGAATAGGTGTTATAAAGTTTCGCACCATCCCTTGCATTAAAGAAGATAATTTACATTGATAAAAAAGATCAGGAACACATTATAGCCATTCCTTGCCTAAGGAAAACAAATCCCCAGCACAGTGACCTTATCTACAGAAAAAGGTCATGACAGTCTTATAAGTGACCACCACCATTAAATGACATCTTGAATGACGTCTACAGATAAGAAGTACTGCACAAATGGATAGACTAAGTAGACTGAATGATAGGAGCCAGTCTATTATATGCATAGGATAGATAAACAGCCGTGTAAGTGACGCGCCCCCTGGGCCATGTTCAAGGGACACCCGGAGCCGGATCTGGATAGGGGTAGTAGTCCTTGTGGCGGTGACCCGGTCCGTGCCCAGGGTGGTCAAACTAAGTGTGTGGCAGTCTTTGTAGATGTTGTTTGAGTGTCGACTACGCCACCCGTTGATTGCGGCTAGGAGGCCGCCGCTGCAGAGCAGACCGCTGAGGCCGGTGGTAGGTTTGTGCAGCAAGGATGGTATAACCCCCAACGGGAGGGGTATGGCCTCAGGGCAGCAGATGTGGAAGTTGGTGGTTGTGATGGTGCAGCAAGGAAGCTCAGAGACAGGTGATGCAGTTTCAGGGTTTTTACTCACAGGTGTTGCTCCGGTCACTCCGGCCTTGAGTGACCACCCGAGCCGTGCTGCGTCCACCAGGTGTGGGACTCGGCCAACTCCCAGGCAATCCAGAGCGTGGTCCTGAGCTCCCTTCTCTCTCTCTCTCTGCTGGCCGTTCCCACCAGGGATCCACCTTTGTCCGGCTCCCTCGGGCCTCTTGGTGGTAAAACCTTCTCTGGCTTTCCTGACCCTATTCGTGGTGTGCCTTCCTGGTGGATGTGGTGAGGGTCGTGGCAAAACTTAACCACGACCTCCGGTTCCTGGCTAAGGATCATTAGCCTCTGCCAGTTAGGGTTCCGGTACCCGTTTCTGCCAACCCTTCACCCTTTTGGTTTACTTCTGGGATCTCAGGGTTCCCTCTTGTCTTGTGTCTCTGGGCCTTTCTTCCTCCTTCTCTCCACTACAGGCCTGGCCCTGGAGCTGGGCCCAGCCGGAGCCACAGCTCCCTGTCAGCCCTCCTGGCTGAGCTCCTCTGCTCTGCTCCTCCTCAGTCTGACTGACCCTGTCCTAAGATGGTGCCCACCATATATACTCCCTCTATGTGTGAGCCCAGGTGACTAGCACCCAATGGGCTCCTACCTCTATGCCCAGAGTCCCTCCCCTATCTGCCCCTACACTACTGGGATGTTCCCCCCCCCCCTCCCACTCCAGCCAGGGACAGACGCTGTCGTACCTGCACATCTAACTGGTGGGAGTACCGTAGTTCTGTCCCCCGGAAATGGGATGAGTGTAGTGCATGCAGCTGTCTGAGCTCAGTCCCACACTCCATCCTTACCCGGGAGTGGAATACCACACCTCTGGAGTGAGGTGCAATACCCCTGTAGCAGCCGAGTCCTCAGGGTGCTACATTCCCCCCTGGTAAATCACAGCACGTCCTCGGGCTGTAAAAGAATAAAAACATACCAAAACATACAAACTTTTTAAAACATACACTAACATATAAAACATTATAAACACATATAATATGACAGGTAACTTCTCATATATTATTTTAGCAATATAACTTTTGATATAAAACTTTTCATATAAAATGTTCTTAAGCTTCTGGCCACTGTGCAAATTGTGACCAGGTAAAGGGCCACAGTCACTAGAAGAAAACAGCAGTTTTCCTATAAAACCGGTAGGGGGCGCCTTGGGAAGCGCAACTATGTACAGGTTATGGCCGCTCTCAGTCCTCGGCCAGGTAGAGGGAAAGAACGACCGCTCTCAGTCCTCGGTCAGTGGGGATAAGGGATGGCTGCTCACAGTCCTCAGCCTGTGGGGAAAAGGGATGGCTGCTCACAGTCCTCAGCCTGTGGGGAAAAGGGGCACACAGGTAACAGTTCACACTAGTCCCAACGGGGACCACACTTCACTTAGCAGCAATTCACATAACAGTTCTTGTAACAGTTCTCATACCCCGACGGGTAACTTTATACAGTTCTCTTTACCGTTCAGTGGTAACGATGCCCTCCTGCTCCTTCCTGAAGGTAATTTTCAGACCCGTCCGGGTCCTCTTGTTCTCCTCCATACCGCAGCTCTTCTTCCGTCAATCGGTGCACATGAAGGGCGTACGGTCCTTTGGCACACTGATGCCGGGTGAAGGTGACCTCGTCACCCAGGTAAAGGTCACGACCACGGTGTCCCTCCGGCAGATGAGACTCGACATCCCTGCGGGTGACAAAGACGTCGCCGGGGGTTCTGTGATCCCTGATAAAGCCCCAACCGTGCTCCAGTTGGAACTTGATGACAGTCCCGGTGGCGCGGGGACCGTGGGCCGCACGGCGGTCTCGCCGGGTCCGGCTTTTCTGCTCCGCGCTCTGGACCTGCAGCCGCTCCTCGCGGATCCGCCTCTCTCGCCGTTCCCTCTGAAAGACCTCCAGCTGCTGACGGCAGCACTCCGCACGCTGGGCTGCGGCCGCCCGGGTCTCTTGGGTGAACCCCATGAGGTTTTCGCCGGTGGGGTCCCATTCGAACTGCGCCTCCTCCAACGGGAGTGGGGTGATCTTGGCGGGCGCCGGAGCCGGGATCAGGGGCTCACATAGGGGTCTTTCCTTCCGGAGTCGGAGATTGAGGTACTCCGGTGGCCACTCAAAGGGCTGCCCATCCGGGCAAGTATGTTGCGTGAACAGGTCTTCACCCAAGGGTAGCACAGTGGAGGTTGAGGGCGCGGTGGTGGTAGCGGCGCCCGGATGCACCAGGCCTTGCGACCAGGCCGGTGGCACCCTAAAGGTGAAGGGCACTGTGGAGACGGCGGCGCCCGGGGGGACTCGGCCTTGCGACCAGGCCGGTGGCGTTTCCTGCTTGGCCGCGCTCAGGGTCAAGGCGTGTGACGTCACAGGGGGCGTGGCCGCGGCTCCTGCCGCTTGAGGCCTAGTTTGGAGCAGTGGCGGTGTAGCAACAGGAACGATCAGTGGGACTTCGGGCTCTGCGACGGGGAGCTGGGGCAGGCTTACGGCTTCTGGGCTCGGGGTGATGACGTCCCCTTTACCTGCTTCCATCTCTTCAGCTCCTTCCACGGCGTCGTCTCCGGCCTTCGTCCCTCCTGCACCATCCTCAGAGGCAGGCGTGCTCCTCGTTGCGGGTGGCGTCCTATGCTGGCGGGTTCCAGCCTGCAGGGCCATTTCTCTGCTCCACTCGGCCAGTACTTCTTGCTGCACTCGGGCCATCTTCCGAGCCAAGCCCTCCAGCGCGGTCTGTGCATGCTCCCGATCTTTGGGGAGCTGTGCCAGGATCTCCACCAGGCCTTCTGGGGTGGCGGCCTGCAGCAGGCTCCTGACCATCGGGTCGGTGCTGCCTGACTCTCCCTCCATCTCCGGGTGCGTTCTCTCCAGACTCCTCCAGGCTGCACCCATCCTCTCTCTTTTGTTCCTGATCCGCCCATCCTGAGGGCGGTCCTGGGGCAACTTGGTGATTGTCAGTTCCAGGGGCAGCCCTCTCACGCTGATGGACATTTCTACCATTGCAGTCTCTGCTGGTGGGGGCGGTTTCCGCTTTTGGCGCCATTCCTGGACCTGGCCCACGATGGGAGGTGGCCTCTTGCCACCCTCTGGCACGCCCATAATGGCGTCCGCTCTGCCAGGGCGGGAAATCGTCTCAGATGGCGGGAATCGTCTCCTAATGGCGGGAAACTCCGTGGATGGCGGGAAGAAGGCTGAAGATGGCGCCGGATGGCGGGAATCTTCACCACTGGTAAGTTTGAACAGTCTTTTTCAGGCACGCAGTACCCGGTGGTTGCGGGCACGAAATCCTGCCGACTACGCCAAAAGTTGACGCGCCCCCTGGGCCATGTTCAAGGGACACCCGGAGCCGGATCTGGATAGGGGTAGTAGTCCTTGTGGCGGTGACCCGGTCCGTGCCCAGGGTGGTCAAACTAAGTGTGTGGCAGTCTTTGTAGATGTTGTTTGAGTGTCGACTACGCCACCCGTTGATTGCGGCTAGGAGGCCGCCGCTGCAGAGCAGACCGCTGAGGCCGGTGGTAGGTTTGTGCAGCAAGGATGGTATAACCCCCAACGGGAGGGGTATGGCCTCAGGGCAGCAGATGTGGAAGTTGGTGGTTGTGATGGTGCAGCAAGGAAGCTCAGAGACAGGTGATGCAGTTTCAGGGTTTTTACTCACAGGTGTTGCTCCGGTCACTCCGGCCTTGAGTGACCACCCGAGCCGTGCTGCGTCCACCAGGTGTGGGACTCGGCCAACTCCCAGGCAATCCAGAGCGTGGTCCTGAGCTCCCTTCTCTCTCTCTCTCTGCTGGCCGTTCCCACCAGGGATCCACCTTTGTCCGGCTCCCTCGGGCCTCTTGGTGGTAAAACCTTCTCTGGCTTTCCTGACCCTATTCGTGGTGTGCCTTCCTGGTGGATGTGGTGAGGGTCGTGGCAAAACTTAACCACGACCTCCGGTTCCTGGCTAAGGATCATTAGCCTCTGCCAGTTAGGGTTCCGGTACCCGTTTCTGCCAACCCTTCACCCTTTTGGTTTACTTCTGGGATCTCAGGGTTCCCTCTTGTCTTGTGTCTCTGGGCCTTTCTTCCTCCTTCTCTCCACTACAGGCCTGGCCCTGGAGCTGGGCCCAGCCGGAGCCACAGCTCCCTGTCAGCCCTCCTGGCTGAGCTCCTCTGCTCTGCTCCTCCTCAGTCTGACTGACCCTGTCCTAAGATGGTGCCCACCATATATACTCCCTCTATGTGTGAGCCCAGGTGACTAGCACCCAATGGGCTCCTACCTCTATGCCCAGAGTCCCTCCCCTATCTGCCCCTACACTACTGGGATGTTCCTCCCCCCCTCCCACTCCAGCCAGGGACAGACGCTGTCGTACCTGCACATCTAACTGGTGGGAGTACCGTAGTTCTGTCCCCCGGAAATGGGATGAGTGTAGTGCATGCAGCTGTCTGAGCTCAGTCCCACACTCCATCCTTACCCGGGAGTGGAATACCACACCTCTGGAGTGAGGTGTAATACCCCTGTAGCAGCCGAGTCCTCAGGGTGCTACATAAGCAACGCTTATCAAAGTTATCATGAGCGGCACATGAGAACATGTACTGGTGTGCAGGCTCAATGCATATTCTGAAGGTGAAAGTCGTTTTTACTCAGGGTTCAAGACTTCTTTTTACGACAATTTTCCAGTAAGTTAAATCATTTTAATGATTTTAGTATATTGAGTAAACACATAGGAGGTAATGTTATGGAAATAGTGGAGTCCTATAACCGAGGGCACCAGAGTATGGACATATATTATAAATATTAAGGTAACATAGTCATCGTAGTCTTAACATTTCGTCTAAAGGTAAACACACTGATATAAGAAATTTATTTCATGATTATATTATAAATCCCACTACAAAACAGGGTTGAAATATTTGCTCAGAAATACCTGGCAATTTTTCACTCTCTATAGCAGTCTATTCAGAGTTTTCTCGGAATATGTGAAAACGAGTTACAGCGTACCCAGGAGCTGAGTAAAAAGAAATCTGCTCAGTTTATAACAAGAGTTTATTTGCATTTTTACAATAAATCTCCGGGCAGACGCAGGTGCTGTTTATAAAGTTGGCTGCTCATAGAGTTTAATGTACATGAACCATTTAGCAGTAATAATACGGCATAAGATCCATTTACGCTGCAATCAAACTTTGGAAGGGCAGTATTGTCACATTTTTGGTATTTTTTTTTTGTAATGCACGGATATAGCTTAAATTATTTAGGATTACTGTGTATTTAATTCCAGTGGTCAACCCATAAGGGGGTTTTAGGAGAGTAATAAAAAAACAGCAGTGCCATACTTCACAGAGCTACAAACCATGGACAAGTGTGGTGCTGTTACTAACATAAATTCTCTGTTTTCCTCTACTCTTATACATCCTTTTAATTATGAGAATTATTCGGATTATCAGTGTGAAAGCTCCTTATCTTGGCTCCAGCAGCTCAGTGGGCTGTAGCCCATAAAATTACTACTTATTAGTGATCAATAATATTTTCAGTGTAGGTTGTAAATTGAGTTGTTTTAGTTTTATCCCAGCAGCCTATCATCTTGTTCTGGCCTCTGGTGACCAATTTTAATGCTGCAATATGTGATGATTTTTTAAGAGCAAAGATTATATACAAAGAAGAAATTCACAGGAAGCATGCACATCAGACTAATATTTATACACTCCTGCTCATCGTTATTGGCACCCATGAAGTTTAAGTACATAATGTGGAATATCTCCTTTAAAAGATGAATCAAATGAAACTGTTTTTCTGTATACCGTGCTGCTCACCATTATTGGCACCCCTTCATTTTTTTCATAGACTGTACAATATCTTCAGAAATAAATGGAAATGTACCAAAGTTATATCCTCAGGATTTTTTAATTAGTGGTCCAAAGTAATACAACAATGCAACATTGTTTTTAAATTTTCATGTTGCAATTTAAAAGAAAAAAATGAATAAACAGCATGTGCAGCAATAAAGGCACCCCTAGTTAATACTTGGTTGCACACCCTTTGGCATTGCTGACAGCCTCCAAACGTTTCTTGTAGTCATCTATAAGCTTCTTGTACTTCTCAGCTGGAATTTTCTCCCACTCTTCCTTGAGGTGGGAGAAAATTCAGCGCTGGGATACGGTCCCCGTCTTCTGTCGAATTGAACATGAAGAGGTAGTCCGGGCTGCAGCTGATCTCTGATTTCCTTTTCATGTTCAATTCGACAGAAGACGGAGACAGTGACGCCAGCACTGATTGGGCTCCAGGCTCACGTGTCCCAGCAACAGCATAGCAGCCCCGGGGTGAGCGAGTGCTGACACCAGGGGAATGGTGCCAACACGGGAAGTGATTATAGGCTTGTTTATTTTATGGGGGCCAAGTGTGGGGTATGAAAAGGAGCTGCCCAAGTAGTGGACATCTTCTTTAAGCCTAGGATATGTGCATAAGTTGAGTATTTGCAGCTGATTTTTGTGCAGAAAAACCACAGCATAAAATATGCATGTTTTTGATGCATTTTTTGCAGCATTTCTGCATGCTTTTTACTGCGCTTCTGCGTGCTTTTTTTTATTACTTGATTTTTTTTTCCATTCATTTGAATGGGTGAAAAAAGCTGCAAAAACTTTGAAAGATTTGACATGCTGCAGATTTGAAAAAACACTTTGATGGTTCAAATCTGCAAGGAAAAAAAATAAACAGCGTGTGCATGAGATTTCAGAAACTGTAAAACACTGTATTTTTTCCACTGCAAAAACGTGTGGGGGAAAAAACACAGCAGAAATGCAGCGTGTGAACAAGTTCTAAAGCTCCAATCGTGAGGCAGTTGCATACTTACCAACACTTTGACTTCAAAATTTGCAACATTTCAGCTATGCCCTAACATGACACTTTTGGAATTGGCTTCCTAAAGTACACATTGGCTGTTCCACAAACATAATACATGCAGGTGCCTTATTCACTTAGAGCTGTGTAATCTTGAAATAAATAAATGATCTTATGGGATTTTCCTATTTGTGTTTTTCATTTGTGAAAAGTAGGAAAAATTTCCAGAAAATCAATGTAAAAAAAGTAAATATTTTTACAATCTGTAATATAATTAATATAGTAATTAATCCTTGAAAAACAGCAGAGTAAATAAACCAAGCAGTTTTTTTTAAACATGCTCTCTGACAAGCTGTCACAGCTCAAGGTAAACTGGAGCAGGCAAAAAATACAATGGATAATAAAATAATTAAATACATCTCCGAAGCCAAGATTCCTGAAAGACTCAGCAATGCAGAACAGAAATGCTGAACATCTGCCACTTCCTTCATGCAGCTTATTGCTGGAGCTAGGCGCTGTTATAATGCTACATAATAATGCTCCCATAATAAAGCTTCCATTATGAGTCATAGAGGATCCGACTAAGGCCACGTTCACACGTTCAGTATTTAGTCAGTGTTTTATATCAGTATTTATAAGCCAAAACCAGGAGTGGAACAATCAGAGGAAAAGTATAATAGAAACAAGTGCATCAATTCTGCATTTTTCACCTATTCCTGGTTTTGGCTTACAAATACTGATGTAAAATGCTGACCAAATACTGAACGTGTGACTGTGGCTTCAGAGCTAAAATGCAGAAATTACTCTTATTTATTAGAATAATTTACTGATCAATTACCAGTGTTCTGCAAATTTACAGCATTTCAAAGGCTGCTGGCCTTCATTACTAGAAAAAAAATGTATTTAACTGTATGTCATGGCGACATCTAGCAATCAAAGAGAGTCTGTTAGTGCAAAATGACTTTTCAAGCCAATCACATTCACTTGGTGCTCCCTTGGAATGGCCAAGAAGCTCAGAGCACCTTCCCAGCTACTTGTTTTCCATGTATCTCTGCATTCCACTTGCTGGAGGAAACCTGGGAAAACTAACCCAGACATGAGGCAACATACAGGTGTTGCCTATTGTCTAGAGATTAGCAAACCCGAACTGAAAAGTTCAGGGTTCGTACCAGACAGTTAATCCAATTTTAATGTGGATACCCTCAAATGAAAGCTGAAAGTCTGAACTTCAACTACATCTGAATTGTTTTGTTTAAAATTCATTGTGGTAATGTCTAGAACCAAAATTAGAAAAATGTTGTCTCTGTCCAAATATATATGGACCTAACTGTACATAACTTGCTCTTCAACATTAAGTACATACAGTGGGGAAAATAAGTATTTGATACACTGCCGATTTTCCCACCTACAAAGAATGGAGAGATCTGTAATTTTTACAGTTCATCTGTGAGAGACAGAATCTGAAAACAAAGCCAGAAAATCACATTGTATGATTTGTACATTATTAATTTGCATTTTATTGCATGAAATAAGTACATTAGAAAAACAGAACTTAATATTTAGTACAGAAACCTTTGTTTGCACACACTGCAGCAGGGATTTTGGCCCACTCCTCCATACAGATCTTCTCCAGATCTGTCAGGTTTCGGGGCTGTCGCTGGGCAACATTGAGTTTCAGCTCCCTACAAAGATTTTCTATTGGGTTTAGGTCTGGAGACTGGCTAGGCCACTCCAGGACCTTGAAATGCTTCTTACAGAGCAACTCCTTAGTTGCACTGGCAGTGTGTTTCAGGTCATTGTCTTGCTGGAAGACCCAGCCAAGACCCATCTTTAATGCTCTTACTGAGGAAAGGAGGTTGTTGGCCACAATCTCGCAATACATGATCCCACCCATCCTCCCTTCAATACGATGCAGTCGTCCTAACCCCTTTGCAGAAAAGCACCCTTAAAAAGTATGATGCTTCCCCCATCATGCTTCATGGTTGAAACGATGTTCTTGGGGTTGTACTCATCCTTTTTTTTCCTCCAAACATGGCAAGTGGAGTTGATACCACAAATTTCTATTTTGGTCTCATATGACCACACGACCTTCTCCCATGCCTCCACTGGATCATCCATATGGCCATTTGCGAATTTCAAATGGGGTTGGACATGTGCTGACGTGAGCAGGGGGACCTTGCGTGCCCTCAAGGATTTTAATCCATGACTGCGTAGTGTGGTACTAATGGTAATGTTAGAGACTGTGTTCCCAGCTCTCTTCAGGTCATTGACCAGGTCCTTCCATGTAGTTCTGGGCTGATTCCTGACCTTTCTCAGAATCATCCTTACCCCACGAGACGAGATCTTGCATGGAGCCCCAGACCGAGAAAGATTGACAGTGATCTTGTGTTTCTTCCATTTACTAATAATTGTGCCAACAGTTGTTGCCTTCTCAACAAGCTGCTTGCCTATTGTCCTGTAACCTATCCCAGCCTTATGCAGGTCTACAATTTTGTCCCTGGTGTCCTTAGACAGCTCTTTGGTCTTGGCTATGTTGGAGAGGTTGGAGTGTGATTGATTGAGTGTGTGGACAGGTGTATTTTATACAGGTAATGAGTTCAAACAGGTGCAATTAATACAGGTAATGAGTGCAGAGTAGGAGAGCTTCTTAAAGAAAAACTAATAGGTCTGTGGGAGCCAGAATTCTTGCTGGTTGGTAGGTGATCAAATACTTATTTCAAGCAATAAAATGAAATGTAATTATTTAAAAATCATACAATATGATTTTCTGGATTTTTTTTAGATTCTGTTTCACAGGTGAAGTGTACCTACGATAAAAATTGCAGACCTCTCCATTCTTTTTAGGTGGAAAAACTTGCAAAATTGGCAGTGCATCAATTACTTATTTTCCCCACTGTATACTATTCACAAGGAAACAATGAATGGACACTGTCACTAATGTCCAATAGTAGAGAAAAAAAAAAGGTAACCTTTGGACCCGTAGAAGCACCAGAAGGTTGGGAAACGGCCGTAGTCCTCTGCTTCCCTCTCCCCCGCACCTCCCTCCGGGGATCCTGCCACATGCTGACCACCTCCATGTTTTGCATTTGAAAATAAAGAATTTTTTCATGAAGATTCGATGAGTGCTGCTTTTTTATTTTTTTTTCTCTACTACTGGACATAAACTTGGCTATCTGCACCACCAGACGAATCTCTGAGCACATGAGCTGAGACTAATACAGGGGTCTGCTGAGAGTGATGAACGGTGTGGTGCCAGTAGTACTTCTCTCACCCTGAACTGATTAACACTGTCACTTATGTCTTCTGGTCTATCTTTGCTTGAAAAAATAAGTTGAATTAACTAAATTATCAGTATTTAAAAATAGCAAACATTTTCTCTTTTCATATATATCAATATATCTATACATACAGTACAGACCAAAAGTTTGGACACAACTTCTCATTTAAAGATTTTTCTGTATTTTCATGACTATGAAAATTGTACATTCACACTGCAGGCATCAAAACTATGAATTAACACATGTGGAATTATATACTTAACAGAAAAGTGTGAAACAACTGAAAATATGTCTTATATTCTAGGTTCTTCAAAGTAGCCACCTCTTGCTTTGATGACTGCTTTGCACACTCTTGGCATTCTCTTGATGAGCTTCAAGAGGTAGTCACTGGAAATGGTCTTCCAACAATCTTGAAGGAGTCCTCAGAGATGCTTAGCACTTGTTGGCCCTTTTGCCTTCACTCTGCGGTCCAGCTCACCCCAAACCATCTCGATTGGGTTCAGGTCTGGAGACTGTGGAGGCCAGGTCATCTGACGTAGCACCCCATCACTCACCTTCTTGGTCAAATAGCCCTTGCACAGGCTGGAGGTGTGTTTGGGGTCATTGTCCTGTTGAAAAATAAATGATGGTCCAACTAAACGCAAACCGGATGGAATAGCATGCCGCTGCAAGATGCTGTGGTAGCCATGCTGGTTCAGTATGCCTTCAATTTTGAATAAATCCCCAACGGTGTCACCAGCAAAGCACCCCCACACCATTACTCCTCCTCCTCCATGCTTCACTGTGGTAACCAAGCATGTAGAGTCCATCCGTTCACCTTTTCTGCGTCACACAAAGACACGGTGGTTGGAACCAAAGATCACAAATTTGGACTCATCAGACCAAAGCACAGATTTCCACTGGTCTAATGTCCATTCCTTGTGTTCTTTAGCCAAAACAAGTCTCTTCTGCTTGTTGCCTGTCCTTAGCAGTGGTTTCCTAGCAGCTATTTTACCATGAAGGCCTGCTGCACAAAGTCTCCTCTTAACAGTTGTTGTAGAGATGTGTCTGCTGCTAGAACTCTGTGTGGCATTGACCTGGTCTCTAATCTGAGCTGCTGTTAACCTGCGATTTCTGAGGCTGGTGACTCGGATAAACTTATCCTCAGAAGCAGAGATGACTCTTGGTCTTCCTTTCCTGGGGCGGTCCTCATGTGAGCCAGTTTCTTTGTAGCGCTTGATGGTTTTTGCAACTGGACTTGGGGACACTTTCAAAGTTTGCCCAATTTTTCGGACTGACTGACCTTCATTTCTTAAAGTAATGATGGCCACTCGTTTTTCTTTACTTAGCTGCTTTTTTCTTTCCATAATACAAATTCTAACAGTCTATTCAGTAGGACTATCAGCTGTATATCCACCAGACTTCTGCACAACACAACTGATGGTCCCAACCCCATTTAAAAGGCAAGAAATCGCACTTATTAAACCTGACAGGGCACACCTGTGAAGTGAAAACCATTTCCGGTGACTACCTCTTGAAGCTCATCAAGAGAATGCCAAGAGTGTGCAAAGCAGTCATCAAAGCAAAAGGTGGCTACTTTGAAGAACCTAGAATATAAGACATATTTTTAGTTGTTTCACACTTTTTTGTTAAGTATATAATTCCACATGTGTTAATTCATAGTTTTGAAGCCTTCAGTGTGAATGTACAATTTTCATAGTCATGAAAATACAGAAAAATCTTTAAATGAGAAGGTGTGTCCAAACTTTTGGTCTGTACTGTACACTATATATATATTTGTATCTACAATGGGTAAAATAAGTATTGAACATGTCATCTTCTAAGTAAATATATTTCTAAAGGTGCTATTGACATTAAATTCTCACCAGATGTTGGTAACAACTCCAATCCACACAGGCAAAGAAATCAAACCATAGATGTCCATATATTATGTATAATAATGAGAAATGACACAGGGAGAAAGTATTGAACACATGTAGAAAGAGAAGTGTAAAAAGCCATGGAAAGTCATGACACCAGCTGAAATCTATCAGTAACTAGAAAGCAATCCTGCCACTTAGTGAAAAATAATATCAGGAAGTGGAAAAAACATGATTTCACAATAAACCAGCGACGACCAAGTGCTCCCCAAAAGATTTCAGACAGAGAAGTGAAAAGAATTATCATAAGAGTTGTTGAAGAGCCAAGGACCACCTGTGGAGAGCTACAGAAAGACCTGGAATCAGCAGGTACAATTGATTCAAAGAAAACTATAAATAATGCTCTCAACCTCCATGGCTAGTATGCACGCTCACCACGCAAGACTCCAGTGCTGAATAAAAAGCATTTTCAAGCACGTTTAACGTTTGCTTAACAACATTTATACAAGCCTGTGAAATACTGGGAGAATATAGTCTGGTCAAATGAGACCAAAATTTAAGTCCTTGGATGCCATAATACACACCATGTTTGGAGGACAAAAGGCACTGCATGTCACCCCAAAAACACCATGCCAACAGTGAAGTTTGGAGATTGGAATATCACAGTGTGGGGCTGTTTTTCAGCATACAGCACTGGCAAACTTCATATGATTGAAGGAAGGATGAATAGACAAATGTACCGAGACATTTCTTTTTTAAATCTGCTGCCATCTACCAGGATGATGAAGATGAAACGAGGGTGGACATTTCAGCAAGACAATGATCCAAAACACACAGCCAAGGAAACTCTCAAATGGTTTCAGAGAAAAAAAATAAACTGCTAGAATGGCCCAACCAATCACCAGACCTTAATCTAATAGAAAATGTATAGAAGGAACTAAAGCTCAGAGCTAATAGAAGGAGCCCATGGAACCTTCATTATTTAAAGAGTGTTTCTGTTGAAGAATGGAACAAAAATCACACCTGACCATTGAATGAGACTAGTTTCTCCATACAGGAGGAGTCTTGAAACTGTCATCATGAACAAAGGTGTCACAGTACTGTTGCTGGATTTTTCCAGGCAAGGGGCTTCTTCCCTATCTCTCACACTAGGGGGTGCCCTAGTCTATCCTTGTCCCTCGGATATCCCAAGAAGGTGGAGATGCCAGGGTCACGTGCCTTGCTATGCTCCTGTCTTACCCTTATTTGTTCCCTCCCCCACCCAGAAAGGTGTAAGGCTGAATTTTATAGGACTACACTAACCAGACGGACAAGGGAAGACAGTTAGGTATAAATGAAAACTGCAATCATACAAAATACACTCACCAAACAACAGAGTGGAACACAGGAGAGGGTAAGGTAGGTGAAGCCAAATAGGAGAGGAAGAGGATGAACACGCAAACTCCACACAGAAATCTCCAGAACAATTCTCCAACCGCCAACTCCAAACACTGAACAACTCCTCCAACTTCAAACCAGACAAAATGAACTATCACTGGCAATTTCCAAATGCCAGTGGCAAGCATGTATACCAGAGGGGAGTTTTCAACAAAGAACAGCTGAGGCCATCCATGATGAAGAGCTCCAGGAGATCAACTAAACTGATTAACCCTAGCAATGCCAGAAAACCTTCACTGATTAGTATGATGGTGAAGCAGATCTAACCAATGTAGGAGCTCAGGAGTTCTACTGGCCCCTCTCTGTCACGGTATCCCTGTGACAAAAGGCTTTTGCACAAAGGACTAAATAAATTTCAGTTATCTAGTTCAATACTTTTTCCCTGTGTCATTTCTCATTATTACACATAACTTAAAGGGAATCTGTCACCACATTTGACCTATCTAAGCTATTAATATGGGCCTACAGGTTATAGACTGATGGAAAAAAGTCCTCCCTGTATGTCTCATATCAGATGCCTTGTTGTTGAGAAATCATCTTTTATCACTTTATGTAAATGACCTCTTCCAGGCTCTGGGGAGGACGCTGCCTGGAAGATAACTCTGCCCCAGAGATTATTATACATGAAGGGGGAGTTACCAGTGTGATGTGTGATGGCCGCTCTCTGCTCTCCTGATCTCACTGCAGAATTTCATGTCAATAGCACCTTTAGAAATATATTTTGGCGACGTGTTCAATACCTATTTCACCTGCTAGATAGATAGATAGGAGAAAAGTTGTGAGATATATATATATAAATACAGTATATATATACAAATATATATACATATGTGTGTGTATACTGTATATACACTAAGTATCAGCACACTGTAATTAATGAGCACATGAATTTTAATATTGCTACACGTGTAAAAGATTAATTTTATTTAGCAAAACGTGTATAGGTTATCCACCTGCGACAAGGTGACCTCAGCAATAGTGGAATTTGTGTATTCATTAATTGCAGTGAGTGACACATAATGTATGTATATATGTTTATATATTGGCCACAACCTATGTCACCTGCACATTCATTTAATACTATAGGAGTTCTGGCATTGTTTTTTGTTTTTCAGCTTTGTACCCTTGACTAGATTAGAACTCTCCCTGGGTTGGAGACAATCAGAGCCACCTAGTGGTTAAACTGGAAATAGCAGCCTTTTAATTCAATTACCAATAATATATTTGTGCTGGTCATTAGACATACTTGTAGTGTGCATGGTTATAGTATATGAACATCAAGCATTATTAATATAGAAAAGGTGTGAACATAAGAAGCATCACTTATAAGTTTCCCATGTACTTACATATTATTATAACCTATCATATATGCTAAATATATCAATGCTGAAATATCTCCTTTAAAGGTTACTAAAAATAAAAAGGAAACAATTTAATGAAATATTTCAGATATAAAGCTATTCATATTAGTCTAAGGTCTTTCCGTGTCAGGTCACATGTTCATTTGCCACCATTGAAGCTCATCTAGGGGGTCTGATGGAAAAATCGAAGGGTTTGCTATTTTGATCTGAAAAAAAAAATGATTCTCCCTCAAAATATTTATCCCATTCATATTTTAGAATTCAATTTGCTGAAAGGTTATAATTAAAAGAGTTTTGGATACTAAAAGGGAGTATACATACCCATATAAATATACATTAAGATTTACTGCACTGAGCGTACTGATAGTTCAGTAGGGAGAGGAAGACAAGCTGCTACAAAAGGCGTCAATCAGCATCTTGTCTTCCTCTTACCTGTGGAATAAAAATGGAAGCTTGGTAGATTTATCTAAAGTATTACTAACATATTCTGCATATTAGGAAAAGGAGAAGGACTGGCACTGCCTAGATATCAAGGTTCTGTGCCATACACCCAAAGAACAATAAGTCAAAAGAAAAGAGCAAATGATGTAGAAATGGCACTAGTAACCCTATAATATATCAGACAGCCTGCATACAAAAATTGTGAAATATTTTGTTATGTAGTCATAGTGAACAATAAGTGTTAAAACATTGAAAAAAGAGGCAAAAAAGGGAATTGTTTGCATACGAACAAACTAGATCTCCACAAAGAAATATACCATATATGTGGAGATACAGAAAATCTCCTTAAGCCAATATAGGACTAGAAGCAGTATTATGTATACAAGGATAAAGAGATAAACAGCCAAAACATTGCAGATGAAAAAAACAGAAGACTAAATAGCAGTGTATAGTGGCTATAACATACCAATACATCACAAAGGTACAATGTAACATGAACGAAAGATAATACAAATACCAGATCAATAACAGGCGTGTGACCTTATGGTGTTTACCCAAAAATAATAAGAAGATAGGGAGAAGGAGCGAGCCCACTCCTTCTCCCTTTCTTAGACTTTTAGTTTTCTGTTTCTTTCATCTGCAATGGCTGTTATTCTTTTTACCCTTGTACACATATTATTGTTTCTAGCCCTATATTATCTTCAATTTATATGCAGAAGTTATTTTCAGGAAGGCTGGACTTGCCGAAAAAGAAGAAGGATTCAAAATTGCTGGACGAATTGTCAACAATCCTAAATACGAAAACGATACAGCATTGATAGCAACAAGCGTAGATGGAATGAAGGACTTATTACGGAGTGTCAAGATGGAAAGCTCAAACAGGGCACTGCTGCTCAGCACAAAGAAGACAAAGACTTTGACTACTGCCAGGTGCGACTGGGACACATTTGAGATGGACGGCGACTAACTGGAAGTTGTAGAAGACTTCAACCTACTCGGATCAATGATCACTTAAGATGCAGCAATGACATTGTTGGCAAATCAACAATGAAGTCACTGGACAAGGTCTTCAAATCAAAGTTCATACATAGTTTGGTGTTTTCTGATGCAAAATCTGGACAATAAAGAAACAAGACAGAAGAAGAATTGACGCCTTCGAAATATGGTGCTGGAGAAGGATCTTAGAAATACCATGGATCGCAGGAAGAACAAATAAATCAATTTTGAAACAAATCATGCCAGACATGTCACCCGAAGCAATGATCACCAAGGACATCATAGTCGGAAGAATAGAAGGAACAAGGCGAAGAGGAAGACCAGCAACCAATGGTTTGATACTATCAAGATATTGGCAGAGAAGACCCTGGTAGACCTATCTAGGCTTGCACAAGATAGATCTTTCTACAGATCGTTCATCCACCAAGTCGCGATGGCTCGAGATCAAGCTGAAAACTGTTAAAAAAAAGCCCTATATTGGCTTGTAGGGAGATTGTTCTATACCATCCTTTGCTCTTTTCTTTTGACATATTATGCATATTACATATTTTACATCTTTCCTCCCAATGGAGCTTACAGCATAATTGCTCTACTTCAATCACACAAACACTAGGATCCAAGGAGTAACATTTGTCCTTGCGGAGCGTGATATGTTAAGCATGTCAAGGTGAGGAGACTTTTAAGCCACAATGCTCTTCTGGGAAATATGCAAATTGTTTCTTCAGAGAAGAAGAGGACCAGAACTCTTGTGCCACCTATAGGAAGTAGCAATTCTAAAAGTCAGTATGGACTCTCTAACGAGCCTTGTCACATGACTTTATCCTAAGTCATGTGACAAGGCTCGTTAGAAAGTCAATATTGAGTTTTTAGGATTGCTACTTCCTATAGGTGGCACTAGAGTTCTGGTCCTCTTCCTCTCTGAAGAAACAATTTGCAAACACTAGAACAAAATTCATAGGAAACTGGTTAATCCATCAGTATATTTTTGGAATGCGGAAGGAAACCAGAGTATCTTGAAGAAGCTTATGCAAATATGGGACAATATACAGATGACGCACTTACTCAGATTCCCACCCAGGACCCCAATGATGCATAATATTGTTAACCACAGGGCCACAATCCTGCGCCAACTAACCCATGTTCCAATTCAAACAAATATATAGAAGAACATGATGTAAATCTCTGTAGTTGCACAGAACTGATCACTTGCTAATAAACTCTGGCTTTTTTTAATCTATTAATATAACACATTTTTATGCCTCTAATAGTAAAAGTGTCAGAATGAATGAATATTATTAGAGAGGTGAGCCAAGGATTAAGATCTCTTTTATAATGGCTAAACTTTTCTCAACTTAAAATTATACAGAAAGTTTGAATTATTTTATTAGAATATACATTAATGCTCCTTATAAAACTTGCACAGTGCTGCTTTTTATCCATTTTAGTGAATGCTGGGACATGTAGTACAAAAGAGCGAAGCAGAAATATTTCCAGTGGATAATATTCAAGCAGCTGATGCTAACAATTGTAAGATATGATTAAAATACCCTGAGTGTCTGTAATGTATGCCTCATAACATCTAATTTATTTGTCAGATTATTCTGAGAAGGTAGACAGCAAATAAACACGCATAAATCTGCTTATAAATGTGCCTGTCATGTATACTTCTAAAATACTTTAAACATCATTGATGAAAACATTTTTATTTTCGGCATTAGTTAGAATATAAATATAAACTTACATTTAAATAATTGGATTTTTTAATCATTTTTCATGCTGAATAGAAGGCTTCTAAATTCGTACCAGAACAACTTTGATCGTCTTTGCCTTTTTGCACATATGGTAATATGGGGGAGGTACTGGTTCTCCTTAAAGAGACCAGCAGAGTATGGAGTCTTGCTGGCAAGGCTCCACGGGAGAAAAATGTGTAAATTCACTCTGTTTCAGGAGAAACTATTACTAGTACTAGTACTATAACTAGTACTATTATTACCTAGGAGAGATAGCTACCCCACAAGTCAATCTGTCAGCAGATTTTTGCTGCCTTATCTGAGAGCAGCATCCTGTAGGAAAAGAGACCCTGAATCCAACGATGTATCACTTAGGTTACTGGGTGCAGCAGCTGTGACACAATGAGAGTTCTTAGATGTAACATGAAGTAGAGCTGAGAAAGCTAATCCCGTTCACACCAGGCTCTCTATGTACTTTATCTATTGACAGTGATCTGCTTATCACAGGAGGCAGTAGATTAGGACCAGGAGGCACATGCTAGATAGTCACAGCAATGATAATGTCCTGGTTATAAAACCTTAATTATAAGTACATAACAGCAGACAGCCTAATAAGTGACACACATTTGAATTCAGTGTTTTAACCCCTACATAACGCTGTCCTCAGATTACATAGAAAAAACCTGCTGATAGCTTCCTTTTAATGAGTCATGAAAGGCTCACTCCATAAAGAGTCTAACATTGACTTAAATGGTAGCAACCTCTCCTAGGTGATACTTGAGAGATAGTTTCTTTCGCTCTCCAAGAAATCAAATTTACACATGTAGTATAAAGGCAAATCTACTGTCTGGATGGTAGCTCATACTGCAAAACAGGTTGGGTAACATGAGAAGATATATCTTTATGCCAGTTCCATTAGTATCACCCAAAAACAGGCATAATGTTGCGACAGCTCTAGGGTCCTTCTTTAGATTCTGGTGTGTCTCCCAAAAATCACATCATAAAGATTCTCTGTGATATAATCAAAAAGTGCCACCAATATGTATTAGCCCATGTCGAAATTAGCTTTGATTGTGGCATACAAGGGGTTAAATGGAGATGATTATAGGTTTCCCTGATCTCAACTGCTACCTTGGTATCATGGTTTGTTGTCTTCAGTCCCACTATGTGCCAGTCCTGGCTTAACTTGGACTCTACAGTAAAGTATACTAATTGCAAAGGTAAGTCCCACTACCAACCTAACTGCCATACCATCTAGTAAAAGACCCAGAAATAGCACATAAATGACCCAGTAGACCACCTGCACTAAGCAAACCAACCTTTACCAGCACCCGATATGCTCTTCTGGATCCCCTTATCTCATTCAGCTTTTGTGTTTGTAGCCTTTTTCTATGTACTACATAGACAGAGGCTACATGACACATTAATGACAATGCATAGAACATCATATATTAATCTATCTATATATAGATATGTATATATATGAATTTCTATGGTCTGTTTTCGGTTCAGCAGCCCGAACAAAGTTTGCTGAAAGGCTGCAGTGCAGCCAATCAACAATCTTTGCCGATGTGGGCACTTCCAGTGCAATCACAGCCTTGACAAGTATTGGCATGGCTGTGATTGGCTGGGTACACTGTGGTAAAAAAAAAATGATATGCGGTCTCCTCTATTTTTGCTAACCAGCGCAAGTAAAGTTGACAGCTTCGGGCTGCAGCCCCCAGCTATCAGCTTTATATTGGCTAGTTAGTTATCCAAAATAGAGGGGTCCCATACCGTTTTGTTTTTTTTCAATTATTTAAATAAATAATTTAAAAAAACGACATGGGGTTCCCCCATTTTTGACAACCAGCAAAGCTAAAGCAGACAGAATGGAAAGGGGCCATGAATATTGGCCCTGCCCAGCCTAAAAACAACAGCTCACAGCTGCCCCAGAAAAGGCGCATCTATTAGTTACGCCAGTTGTGGAGCTTTGCCCAGCTCTTCCCAGTTGCTCTGGTGCGGTGGCAAGTGGGGTAATATTTGTGGTGTTGATTTCAGCTTGGAGAAAGAAAGACTGATAGGCAGGCACAGACAAATGGGTAATGTGGGGTGCTACAATAAACCCTATGGTAAACAACAGAACCCAAAGAGAAGAGAAAAGACACAGGGCACCCAGCATAGTATAAAAACATATCAAATTTTATTAATAACAAATCTTAAGCAAAAAACACACAGACAAACACATTAAAACATTTAAAAGATATACAAAAGCATAGTGAAGGGGGTTGGGAGAGCAATCCCAATAGTACATATAGCCCCTCACTTCACTGCAGGACCAATCAATTGTCGGACAGTTAGACCATATATTTGTTAGTAATTTAAGTCACAGACATATTCAAGCAGAGACAGGGGTATATAAATAATGATGACAGTAACAAAGTCTACATAGTAATGTGTAGACAATGGTATAAATCCATAGAAAGCCACATATGGAAAATGGCTATAATTTAAATATACCCTAAAATGAACCCACAAAAAGACATAGCATAGTCTATTGCATCATTTTAACTGCAGGGACGGAACACCCTACACGTGTCGCTGCTCCTGGCTGCTTCGTCAGGGGTATGTTGTCAGTGTGCTAAGGTATGCTATATAAAGGCTGTAAATTATAGACAAATGGCATCAGTTGGATGCAAGAGGAGGGGGAAAGAGGGAGGAGGGAGGCCAAGCAAAGCAAAAATGAACAGCATGCTTATGCGCTCCATCAGGTACACAGCCAGAGGGTGTCATTATATGGTTAGTCCTTATATTCATTCCCCCAATATGTAGGAACATACAACCGTATGAACACTTGTCTCATGCTTTCCACCTGTGAAGGTTGGTGGAACGCACGCCGGAAATGACGTGTACCACATGCGGAGGAATCGATAAATACTACATGCGGTGAGATGCCCACCAGAAGTGACGTACGCCGCATGTAATTGGTCAGAGTAACGCCTTCATTCCACCTAATTACAATGGTGGAATGCAAAGCGGGCAGTGAAGCGTCCGCCACTAGTAAGCCGGCATTTGAGGAAAGTGTTTGTAGAGAAGTAAGTATTCCAGTGATCCACAGGGATGTCAGATGCATATGGACAGCTAATGTGCAAAAAAACAAGAGTAATTCAGGAGGGATTACCAATCCAAAAAGGAGAAAAAATAAGAAAAAAATAAGAAAAAAAAATTATATAAAAAATTTTCTCAATATAATAAGCTTTAGAAAAAGTAAATAACATGATATCTCAAAATATGGTCATAAATAAGACCATAGATATCAAAGACATAAATATCACAGATTATCAGAAAAATAAAAACAAATGAAAAAATGAAAAAATATAATGAAAAAATGAAGAAAAGAAAAAGTAAAAGAAGAAAAAAATAAAGGTATTTTCCCACAAACAAAAGTTAATTTTAATAAATAGATCTTGGAATAATAATATCTTCCACAATTGGATGTGTTTAAAAAAATGTTCCTGTGCTGAGATAATCTTATAAATGTGTCCCTGCTGAGTGCTGTGTAATGGCTGTGTCTGACCGTGCAGAAACATGGTCTGATCATACCACATCTCCTGGGCAGGGGAGTAAGCAAAAGAGTATACAGACAGGACAGCAGGGGATCACAGCTGATTCTTTCTTTGAAGTAAAACATTGTTTAAAAACAAGCAGGGAAATGTTTTACCTCACAAAAAGAATCAGCTGTGATCCCACTCTGTTCTGTCTGTATACTCTTTTGCTTCCTCCCCTGCCCAGGAGATGTGGCATGATCAGACCATGTTTCTGCACGGTCAGACAGAGCCATTACACAGTACACAGCAGGGGCACATTTATAAGATTATCTCAGCACAGGAACATTTTATTTAAACACATCCAATTGTGGAAGTTATTATTATTCCAAGATCTATTGATTAAAATGATCTTTTCTTCATGGGAACCCCCCCCCCCCTTTAAGTCTATGAAAGCCAGAAAGAATATCACATACAGTAGACTGACATTGAGAGCTTGTGACCGTTACTTCTGATTTCCGTTCAGTCAGAAATTGCGGCCACAAGATGGTGCCGCGGGACTGGAGCTGCGCTCATTAAAGATGAAGATGTCGGCTGGTGAGTAGAATACTAGGTGTAGAGAACTTAGATTAATGGCACCACTCCAATGCTGAAATAAAAACAAAAAACGCTGGAGTGGTGCTTTAAGTATTGCTTCTAGGGGAGATTACCTTTATACATACGGAGCTGAATGGAGGAGCCCTTATATGAACTAATACTTAGTCAGTAGAAGTACTGTAGAAGTATCTGTGGAAAGGTTGTTTAAAAGGTTGCCACTTTATGAGTCTTTACACAAATGTTCCTAGCTTTTCTTCCAGTGTGACATGTGCAGGATGTTTATGGGAATAGCTAGAAATCACAACTCATGAGGGAAATGGCTCCATCTGTGCACATTTATGCAGCTTTCTTTCTTCATGACAATCCTTCCAAACATAATGATGCATGAACTGCGCAGTTTGGAAAATATTCCTATATAAAGCCTGAAAAGATTTAATATAATTTGTGTGATCATGGAATACTTCTATATACAGTAAAGATGCTCTGTTATCTAGATATAAAAAGTACTAGTAGAATTACCCAGCTTTGCACGGGTGTATTTGGTTTACCTGTTTGTTGTTTGTGTACGTTAAAAACTATATTTGCTAGTGCTACTGATATTCGCGTTGGTGTTCTGCTTTTTTTTGGCCTATTTCTCAAGAACAGTAAGTTCTAGAGAGCTGAAACCCAGTTTAAGACTTGTGATGGGCGGAACATTGGATGTTCAGGTTCGTCAGGTTCGGCCAAACATTTCAAAAAAGCTCATTTCGGGTACCAGAACGGTACCCGAACTCAAGCCCGGACCCCATTCATTTTGAGGGGGCCCAAACTTCCGGCGTTTCCCATGCTGTCATCTGTGTGACATTGCAGGAAACACAACCCCACATGTAGTCAAAAAGTTCTCTTTGGACAAACGGCAGGACTCAGATCAGAAGTGTAGAGGGGGACACCCAGGGCCGTTACCATCACGCTGTGTGCCGAAACTCTATACTCTTCGCCCAATGTCCCCTCTATTATTAAGGACTGAGACAGGAGTGTGTGCTGCACTGGAGGATTCTCTGTACTCACTGTTACACCGTCCATGGGACCGGAACCGACTTCAAACAAGACAGGAGATCGTAGATCCGGGTTAACAGACTCACTTTTACTGTGCAACTCTTCCATATACGCTTGCAGTATAGAGATAAAGACAAGTTCTTTAGTTAGTGAAGTACCCTTGGTAATGTGCCTTTCCAGTGTTTGTTCTCCTCTTGTCCTGAGACCCAACATCATCCACTTCTTCTGCGACCCAGCTGAGAATCTCCCCTTCAGGGATATGGAGGCCTCGCCTTGAGCACCTCTAACAGGCTGTGAGCCTAGGACTGTGACTGTGTCCAGATTCAGTATCAAACGTGCCCTCATTCTGTTCTGACAACTTGCACCATTAAAACGTTTTCTTCACTGTTGTAACTGCTATTGGAGTCTGTTTTCCTGTCTGCTAAATCTTCCTCCACACTCTGTCTTTCTCTCCATTAAGGAACAGAACCTACACCGGTCCTGTGCACTCGGGTAGTGAAACCAGAACTGGGGTGGCCTGACACAAGCCTCCCCTAACGGCAGTCTCACTGCCTAAGTCACTCTCTGACTACTGCTCCCAACTACTGTCTGCAACCCGGAATTGTTTTTCTATAAAACTACATTAAACCCCTCCTAATTGATGATGCAACCACTGGATTAACTCTCTATTGTCTGTGCAGTGTAATGTAACTAAACCCCTATCTATTGTATTGTTCCCCCTCTGGGCAGACCTCCCAGCATCCCAGGGACAGCCTTAGGCAAAGCCTATAGGAGAACCAGTATACAATAATCGGCCATAGGGATTTCACACAGCAAACACTTTTAGCAAAATAAATAACATTATATAAATCCATAACAATTACCAGATAACTAAACAACCCCTTCTTGTCTCGGCATCTTCTTCACCCACCAACCCCTTACTGAAGGCATAACATTTGAATTTTGGAGCACAATTTGGCTGAAATAGATTGCGGGCGACATGTCACATTTGCAGGGCCCCTAAGGTGCCTAAACAGCAGAAACCTCCCACAACTGATTTCATTGTATTGTGAGTGCTCCAGTGACCTGCTCGAGTCCCCGCCCTGCATGTCTGGAGATGCTAATTGCCATGGTAGCAGGTTTATACCAAGCAGGCTGCTCACAGTAGCATGAGCAACATACAGCCTGCCAGGACACTTTCATGCTTCCTCATGAAGGCCATTTCATGGTGTTGCCCACATGGTCTAGAGACCAATATCACTGTGTCCAAGACAAAAGCAGGACTCCTTGCTGAAGAGGCTAGATCTCTATTCCAGCCATCATTGTTGTCTTGCAGCATGATAGCCTTTGAGAGCACTAGCTTGAGGTCAATGGGACTCCTGTAGCTGGACGTCTGTCTCGAAGTCAAATATTGTGCAAACCACTTCTGATGATGGATCATTACGTGACTTTCTTCTAATTTGATGAGCCCATGTGGGCAACACCATAAAGAAGCCTTCATAAGGGAACGTCACAAGAGTCCTACTTCCAGGATTACGGCGTAGTGTCAAATATTGCACCGTAGCTGGACTCCTGTAGTCTTCATTTCAGGAACACTAACAGATCGATGTTACATTGATTTGGTCATGGAACCAATGCTATGATTCTAATAATTATTTCTCCAAAATGTCGCAGGAGCTATTTTTCAACATAACAATCCAGGCTGCTTATTGCTCATGCTGCTGTGAACAGCATGCATGGCCTAAACCAGCTAAAAATGTGGAAATACAAATCTTTGCAGCACTGTCATCGTGCAATAGGTATACCACTAGAGGAGGATAATGTAAGCTGTCTCTACATCCATAGGAAAGTTTGTAAGCAGAACACTAAACCAAGAACAGCACAAATCAATTTTAACTAAAACCTCAAATGGAATATACAGTACATTTATTGTGTAGTGCAAAATCACATTCCCCTGCTCCTTACATCTCATTTCTCTGCCTGCGTGCCTCATGCGCTCAGGTTTATTATGGTTTTATTGTATATAGAGGGTGTCTATTGCAGTGAACGTGGCCATTACTATGTTGCTGGAAGTGGCCCTATTTAATATGAAGGAATATAGCATTTCTCATTTGATTCCATTGTTACATGCTAGATCTGATGCTTTATCTACAGAAGTGCTGTTAAAGGGCAAGAATGGGTCTTTACATAACATTCGATAGAGTCTGTATGACAGTAAGTACAGCTCTGTTCTAAGGCACAGTGAGAGTTGCCCAGTGAGGCTGCAGGATTCGCAAATTTCAGTAACATCCCATCAATTAGAAAGTATGATATTTGCTTTAAACCCAAACTGTTTATATGCACATGTACCTTTTTCAAAGACAAGTACAGCAATACCTTTACATGGCCAGTCTGTTCCTCTTTTATTGAGATATCACCATTTGAATAGATATGCAAATGAGGCTGAATAACTATTCATAGATCTGAAGCCTCTGTCACTCCAGCTCTATTCCCTGCCCAACGTCACCTCCTCCTGTTTTATTGATGACTCTTTTGCCTGGAATCATGCAGCATAGATGCTGTCAGTCAAGCAGGAGGAGGCAGCATTGTGCAAAGAATAGAGCTGGGGTGGCAGAGGCTTCAGATCTACAGCAACTCTTCAACTCTATTTATATATCAATTCAAATGTTGATTTATCAGTAATTGAGGACAGACTAGCCATGTAAAGGTATTGCTGCAATGAAACAGCTACATGCTTATATAAATGGTTTGGGGAAGAAACCCTGCTTACAAAATCATCTTGACACTTTACTATTATGGACTTTTGAAGAAAACACATGTAATGGTATGATCTCGTACTCTGACTTGTGGTTCATCACATTTACCTTTTGATATTGTATCATGTCGATATTATTGTTTTCATAGTTTGAGGTTTATTTGGTGTATCTTTTAAATGTCTATAAGTTAAATGTTTTGTAATTGTATCAATAATGGTTTGTAATGGTTACTCTAGAAAAACTGGGCGGGTCAATTGACTATAGGGAGTGTCTCGGACTTGTCGGTAATATATCCAATATATTTAAAGGGGTTGGCCAATGAAAAAAGTTTCACCTATCCACAGGTAGATAATAACTTGCTGATCGTTGGGGGTCTGATCACTGGATCCCACACTGATCAGCAGAAAAGTGTACTTTTATTTCCATTGGAATTGAATTAGGCAGTGCGTATGCTCGACTGCAGCTGCGCTCATTCCCTATAGGGTTGCTGAGCATGGCACTCGTTTTTTCTCACAGTCCATGAAGAATGAATTGCAAGGTGATCTGGCATCCAACTTGCTGTGCCATTTTGTAATAGATTTAAAAAATTCCCAAATCTGATGATCGGTTCAGGTTCCAATGATCGGATACCCACCGATCAGCAAGTTAACACCTATCCATTGTATAAGTGATAACTTGTGTGAATTGTTAAGTGTCATATTAGTTCTGGAGCTTTAGCTTTTTTAATAAACCAGCAGGTACAGAATGAACAATGTAAAGCCTTACACCATGGTGATATAATGACTTATTTTTGTACAGAACAAACTAGACATGTGGGGCCTTAAGGTACCCTTATTTGCATCTAATTTCATACTGAAGATTTTTCTATCCAAATTTGTGCAAATCTGACAGAAAAAATGTCAGAACCTCCAAATAGTTTTAATAGCATTTTACAAGCATTTTTGTTGCTTTATTTTGCACCTAGTTAGAAAAGAGCAGATACATTCGCAGAGGATCACGTTCGAGTTGAATTTCCTGAAATTCACAGTTTCATGCAAATTCGAATACTTTGAGATTCGATTCGCAGTTCGTGAAAAAAAAACTTTGCCCAGCAAAAGTCCCACACTGCTGAAGCATCTGAATGCAGGCAAACGTCAATTTGTATTGCTGTGTAGGCTTCTCCGTAATGCCCTTCACCTATGACATGTTGCAGATTGTCATCAGGGTCCTCTCTCTCTCTCGCCTGTAGAGTGTAAGCTCTTATTATCATCCGAGTTCTCTCTTTTCGTCTCTTCTCTCTCTCCTGTAAAAAGTAAGGTCTTATAGTCAGTGAGGTTCTCTCTTTTTCTCCTCTCAGACACCAAAACTTTTGCATGTAGTTCTTTTTACATTTTTTTTCTATAGACTTTACCAAAACATCTACAAAAACACAACGCCACCAAAAACCCCACTTACAAAAATCTTCCAAACTCTGTGTGTGTGTGTGAAACCTCGATTATTTAGATATTCTCTCCTTGAAGCACCACCATATAGCTCCCAAATCCATGTGCCACTGTGCAAATGTATACATGAGTCCTTAAAAACGCCTATCAGGCATGAGGAACCAGCAGTGCATGGAACTATGGAAGGACATGGAAAATATCTAAATATCCACCACAACCTATACTACAACTGAGAAAGTTATAGATTATTTTATTGGGGAAAATAAATTACAGCTCTAAATAAAAAAATACAATATATTCATAAAAGATGGAATAAAAAATATTATGTATTCTATATCCTTTTATCTTTTCATTCCACACTAACGGAAGCAAATGTTGGTGCTTTTCCTCCTCCTGATCTAACAGAAGGCAGTTCTTAGCTTTAAATGCTACACGTAATTCCCAACCAAATAAACAGAATGGTTTCTTCTTGGCATAAAACAAAGTCTAATTCTCCAGCCAGCTCATGAGGCTTGTTTAATAGTAATGGAAGATCAGAGGAAGGATCAACTGAACCTGTCACTGAATCCTCCTTGTCACATAGAAGGGAAGCCTTTGCTATATAAAGTATTTGAATTTCGTGTAATCTGCCAACCGGGCTAACAAGTATCAGTGATTGCTGGTGAAAAACAATCAATCGACAGTGAAATGACCCCTAATAAGGAGAAATCCCATGTGATCGCCGGAGTGACTTATTATACAGCTTGTATGCTGCGGTACGTTCAATAGAAACAATGTCCAATTTTTAATGATTGCTCCTAGATTTTACTCTCTCTGCACACGCTGGGAAGTCAATCACGCCGCTGTTGGCGTGATAACAACGCAGTGCTGGAATTAGTGTCAGTGGTCTCAGATCTTTCCGTGTCTGGTGCTTATTGGGATAAAACTTCACTATGACAATAACTTTAGCAACTAGAGATGAGCGAATCTGAACTTAAAAGTTCGGGGTTTATACCGGACAGTTATTGTCCCGCGCTAAACGTCAAACATGGACTTTTCCAGGAAGTCCGTTTTCAAAGTTCGAAGTTCCAGGGGAAGTGAGAGAATATTTTTCCGATCCAAAGTTCGGGTCTTCAATATTTTCAAGGGGATTCAGACTCTGGTTTAAGTTGGAGTACAGTTCTGGTATCCAAACCAAACTTTGGACTAAAGTTCAGGTGGGGGACCAGAACCCGAATTTCCATGGGTACGCTCATCCCTAATAGCAACACCTTCTTATAATAAGGGCATAATTGGAAACTTTATTAGGAGACTGATATATTGCTCCTAATACACTTTAGTAGTTAATCTTAAAAATGGGCTCCCTTTAAAAATGGCACCTCCTCCATGACACTGATAATTGGGATAATCACTGTTTGGCACCTTTATGGTGAGCATTCTGGCATTAGTCATTGTGGCACATTAACAATGTTTATGGAGTCATTCTCCGGCTGAGAGTTTTTATAGGGATTATAAATTATTTCTTTAAGTACTATGTAAAAATATTTTATATGTTGTTGAACTTATGGCATCTCATTTGTAACAAAGAATGAATTATATATAGATCAGTATTTGTGTCAGCCAACAATAATACTATTTTCTACAACCTATATACAAGTTAAAAAATTTCTCACATTTTTTTTTCTTTATTTGTGCAGTACATAATATTTTTATTACACTTTCCATGTAGTGAAGGATATACTCACTGGTCTAAGATGTGCAGATAGGATTCATATATCGTAGAAGTTCACATTAAAGATATTTAATATTAACAGTATGCTGTGAAAAGGGATCACGATGCAAGATGTGTTGAAATAACGAAAAAAAAAAATTACACGTAGTATCTATTATGTATCTGTTATGACACATACAGGCGGCGAGCAGACGCCTGTATGCAGTAAAAATGCTCACTTGCTATGAGCTTCGACCCCTGGGTGGCGCTCATAGCAATTGAGACATGACAACCACAGGGGTCTGCTGCGGACCTCGGGTTGACATGCCAACCCATCGGTGACCCGTGATCATGTGACGGGGTCACCGATGGGCGAGGCTAATGCCGCGCTTCTGGCGCTGTCAGAGATTGACAGCGGCATTTGATTGGTTAACAGCCGCGGATGGATCGTGATTCCGGAACCCACACTGAACCGGGGGTGATGGCCTGGAGCGTACTAATATACCACAGGTTTTAAAGCAGTTAATGGGAGTTAATTCTGTAAACAATGCAAGCAATTTTATTATTATTATTTATTTATATAGCACCATTGATTCCATGGTGCTGTACATGAGAAGGGGCTCACATACAAAATACAGATATCACAGTAACAAATAAACAATGATAGACTGGTACAGAGGGAAGTTTATGCCCTTGCGGCCCATAGTAGGACAAGCAACATGGTGCTGTCATTTTGAAAAATAGCTTCTGGAAAACTCTGGAGAAATGGCCTTGCTACTGATTTACAATTGATCCCTTCTATGTGGCAAGTAAAATTGAATGTTACTTATCAAATGTAAGGCATCAATGTCTATATTAACCTTCAAAAGGCATTTCCACAACATTGGACTAGTAGCCAGACGTCCAAGTACAGGTGTCCATTGACCTCACATCACTGCTCTGAAAGGCTATCAGGTTGCAAAGCAAGATTTGAATGGAGGTTGCAATGAAGGTGTATTCTCGTCACCAATAAGTCCAACTTTTGTCTTGGACACAATGATAGCTGGAGATTGGTCTGGACACCAAGTGGGCAATGTCATAAAAAGGCCTTCACGAGGGAAGGTCATATCAGTCCTACTCCCAGGAATATGTATGGCAAAATGTATGGCAGCAGCAATACTCTCTAGTCTTTATTCAAGGTACACTAACAGTTCGGTGTTACATTCATTTGGTTGTGTAACTAAGAGCATACTTGTACCCTAAGGGTGGACATCCCCTTTAAGTAATAACATGTTGCCTGGCTGTTCCACCATTAGGAGGAGCTGTGTACATGCTTGTCAGTTATATACATAGAAAAATAGACACACAAAGAGATAGATATGGGATAGATACAGGTGCATCTCACTAAATTAGAATATCATCAAAAGTTAATTTATTTCAGTTCTTCAATACAAAAACTCATATAGTATATAGAGTCATTACAAACAGAGTGATCTATTTCAAGTGTTTATTTCTGTTAATGTTGATGATTATGGCTTACAGCCAATGAAAACACAAAAGTCATTATCTCAGTAAATTAAAATAATTAACAAAAAACACCTGCAAAGGCTTCCTAAGCATTTAAAAAGATCCCTTAGTCTGTTTCAGTAGGCTTCACAATCATGGGAAAGACTGCTGACTTGACAAATGTCCAGAAGGCAATGATTGACACACTCCACAGGGTCCCAGAATTCCAATTTTCATTTGGAAATCAAGGTCCCAGAGTCTGGAGGAAGAGTGGAGAGGCCACAATCCAAGCTGCTTGAGGTCTAGTGTGAAGTTTCCACAATTAGTGATGGTTTGGGGAGCCATGTCATCTGCTGGTGTAGGTCCACTGTGTTTTATCAAGACCAAAGTCAGCGCAGCCATCTACCAGGAAATTTTAGAACACTTCATGCTTCCCTCTGCCGACAAGCTTTTTGGAGACGGAAATTTCATTCTCCAGCAGGACTTGGCACCTGTCCACACTGCCAAAAGTACCAATACCTGGTTTAAAAACAATAGTATCACTGTGCTTGATTGGCTAGCAAACTCTTCTGACCTTAACCCCATAGAGAAGCCATGGAGAATTGTCAAGAGGAAGATGAGAGACACCAGACCTAACAATGCAGATGAACTGAAGGCTGCTATCAAAGCAACCTTGACATCCATAACACCTCAGCAGTGCCACAGGCTGATCGCCTCCATGCCACGCCGCATTGATGCAGTAATTGATGCAAAAAGAGCCCCGACCAAGTATTGAGTGCATTTACTGAACATACATTACAGTAGGCCAACATTTCAGATTTTGAAAACATTTTTCAAGCTGTTGTTATAAAGTATTCTAATTTACTGAGATAATGACATTTGTGTTTTCATTGGCTGTAAACCATAATCATCAACATTAACAGAACAGAAATAAACACTTGAAATAGATCACTCTGTTTGTAATGACTCTATATAATATATGAATTTCACTTTTTGTATTGAAGAACTGAAATAAATTAACTTTTTGATGATATTCTAATTTAGTGAGATGCACCTGTAGATAGATAGATAGATAGATAGAGAGACAGAGAGATATGAGGTGGATAGATATGGGATAGATAGATAATAGATAGATCATAGATAATAGATAAATAGATAGATAGATAGCTATGGGATAGATAGATAGATAGATAGATAGATAGATAGATAGATAGATAGATAGATAGATAGATAGATAGATAGATAGATAGTGTGGTAAAGCGACTTGCTCGGCTCTCACAGAGGCAGACACAGGAAACACGTCTTGGTCTAACTTTCTCTGGGTTTATTAATATACGGCCTAAACCATGCCAGGGTTCCACAAAATAAACACGTCCTCTCCGGGATAACGAAAAACAGAAAAAGAATAAAGTATATTACAGTCCATAGGTGAGCGGGTTTCGCCAGCTCTGGGTAACACAAAACATTTCAGCAAGGTCCTTCTGTGGAGCTCTCTGGCTTCCACTCACAGTCTGGAGACTGAAAAAAAAAACAGTGACTCAGCATTTAACTTGGTCAGCCACATCCTGAGGTGGAGATATTGTGAATGACCTTCCGCCCTTCTCAATGTCATTCACAAAAAACACTCCTTTTGAACATCGTGGTTTAACCCCAAGACATAACATGCTGGAGGAAATTTGTAGGTTTAGTTCACTGAAGCTAGTAGCAGCACTGAAACATATCTCCCCTCACATATATCACCAGTGACTCTGTCACATATTCCCCCCCTCTGCTCAAAGCAGGGAGTTTGGCACCTTCAGACACCAGACAGGGAATTCTAGAGAGGGCATCCACGTTACCGTGTAACTACACAGGTCTATGCTCCACGTGAAAATTAAAGTCCTGGAGACCTAAGAACCACCTAGTCACCCGGGCATTCTTACCCTTCTTCTCCCTTAACCATCTCAAAGGGGCATAGTCCGACACTAGTTTAAACTTCCTGTCTAGGAGGTAATATCTCAGTGTATCTACAGCCCATTTTATGGCCAAGCATTCTTTTTCTACTATAGCATAGTTTTTCTCGCAGGATGAGAGCTTCCGGATCAGATACAGGATGGGATGTTCCTCCTCATTTATCTCTTGAGAGAGCACAGCTCCTAGGCCAACTTCTGAAGCATCTGTCTGGACCACAAATTCTTTATTAAAGTCTGGTGTGACCAGGACCGACTGCTTACACAGTACCAGCTTCAGCTGTTGGAATGCCGTCTGCATTTCATCCTTCCATTTCGCCATTGTTGATCTTGTTCCTTTGATAAGATCCATAAGTGGCACGGCCATCATGGCAAAATTTGGGATAAACTGCCGTAAATATCCCACAATTCCAAGAAACGCTCTCATCTGCTTCTTGGAGAGCGGTTGCGGCCAGTTCTGGATTGCCTCGACTTTATTGACTTGTGGCTTAATTTCACCTCTCCCAACGACATAGCTTAAGTACTTGGCTTCCTCCTTCGCAATGGCATATTTTTGGGGATTTATAGTAAATCCTGCCTTCTTCGGAGTATCCAGAATCATCTGAACCTTTGGTAGATGACTAGCCCAGTCTGGGCTAAAGACTACAATGTCGTCAATGTAGGCTGCGGCATACTTCTTATGGGGGGCTAGGATCTGATCCATGGCCCTCTGGACAGTGGCTGGTGCCCCCTGCAGTCCGAAAGATATTCAAGTGTATTGAAAACACCCCTCAGGTGGTGAGACAGCCATCTTCTCCTTGGCCCTCTGGGACATGGGGATCTGCCAGTAGCCCTTCATCAGTTCAAGGGTGGTAATATACATCGCAGGTCCAAGCCTCTTGATGAATTAATCGACGCAAGCCATCTGGTATGTGTCACACTTGGATACCTCATTCAACTGGCAGTAGTCATTGCAAAACCGCCACTCCCCGCTGGGTTTTTTGCACAAGAAAGATGGGACTCCACCATCCACTATTTGACTCTTCTATCACACCAAGGTCTAACATCCTTTTCACCTCGGTTGAGATCAGATCCCGGGGTGCTTCAGGAATCCTTTAGGGCTTCAGGTTAACTCTTATATTTGGCTCTATTAACACATTATGCTCTACCACCTGCTTATCCCCCGGCAACTCTGAGAACAGCTCATGATTTCACTGCAGCAGTTCTCGACACTCTTGCTTCTGGGCCAGCGATAGAGTCTCCGCTATGGTGACATCTTCAACCTTGGCTTCGGGACTGGCTCCCAGGCAAGAAGCTCCCACGGGTTCCCGATCTCGCCACGGCTTGAGTAAGTTTACATTATATCTCTGGTGCGGCCTGGCTGGTGGACTTTATAATTAACTTCACTGAGTTTCTCCACCACCTCATACGGGCCTTGCCACTTGGCCAGGAACTTGCTCTCGACTGTGGGGATTAGCACCAGAACCTGGTCCCCTGGCTGGAACTGCCTCAGCCTCACTGATCGGTTATACATCCTTGCCTGGGCCTCCTGTGCTTGGAGGAGATGCACCTTCACGATAGGCATCACTTTTGCCATTCTCGCCTACATCTGGGCAACATGTTCTATGATGCTCCAGTGGGGCATAACCTCGGCTTCCCAGGTTTCCTTGGCAATATCCAGGAGCCCTTGCAGATATTGTCCATACAGTAGCTCAAATGGGTAGAAAACAGTAGAGGCTTGCGGAACCTCCCTTACCGAAAAGAACAGGAATGGTAGCAGGTCTTCCCAGTTACAACCATCCTTCTCTACGACTTTTTTGAGCATCACTTTTAAGGTTTTATTAAAGCGCTCCACTAGGCCGTCTGTCTGCGGATGGTAAATGGAGGTTCGCAGCTGGGCAATCTGAAGTACCTTACACAGCTCCTTCATTACCTTGCTCATGAATGGGGTTCCTTGATCGATTAGTATCTCCTTCAGCAGATCGGTCCTAGCAAATATATGGACAAGTTCCTGGGCTAAGCTCCTACTCGATGAGTTCCTTAGTGGTACCACTTCTGGGTACCGAGTCGAATAGTCCATGACCACGAGAATGTATTGGTGGCCCGTGCCGATTTAACTAAGGGCTCCACTGGGTCAATGGCAATTAGGATTACGGAAGTGGGAAGAGGGAGCAGTTATCTGGCAGGTGGGGCAGGACCTACAATAGTTTAGACTCTCCCGGTAATATCCTGACCAATAAAACCTCAATATCCTCTCCTGAGTTTTCTCTACCCCCAGGTGTCCCCCCAGAACATGTAAATGGATCATATCGAATACCCTCCGTCAGTATGGCCCTGGAACTAACAGCTGTTCCACTATCTCATCACCCCTTAGTTTGGTCACCCGATACAATAACTCCCCTTGAACTGGGGGAATCTTTTGCAGTCCCCCAGCTCTTGAGCAACCGTGTTACACACAGTAACCTGGTCAAATGCCTACTTTAAGGTCAGGTCCCAAACTTGAGCAGTCCCAAAGTTCTCTTCGGACACATGTAACTCAGGGAGGTCGGCCTCCTTGGTCACCGTCTCATCCTCGTCAACAGCAAGGACACACAGTGGGAAATCATCCACTTGAGATTTCGACAGGGGTTCTTCCCTAGGGACCTGGCTTTTGTCCATGCGACTCAGTATGGTTCACTTTTCCCACAAGTCCCAAAGCAAAGAGAAATCGCTCCCCAATATGACGGGATGTATCAGGTCCTTGACCACTCCGACCTCATGCGACTGGGCACCACAGTCTGTTCCCACTGTCACTCAGGCCACAGAGAAGTCCTTGGCATCCCCATGTATGCAATGAACTCCCACAGTTTTTGCAGGGACCAACTGGTGGGGAAGGTTAGCACAGATTAAGGTTACCAGACTCCCAGAGTCTAACAGTCCTAGCACCCTCACTCCACTAATGGACACGGCAGATGCCTGCAGCCCCTCGTTGGGTTGACAGTCCACACTGCAAGCCGGATAAGAGTAATAGCAACATCTGCCTAGGCTGCAGTCCATTGGCTTAGGGGACATATAACACCGGGCGGCTATGTGACTAGGATTGTGACACCGCCAACAGATCACATCCTTAACAATGGGGTTCAGAGTATGTATCCAGCCAATTGAGCGCTCCCAGGGTCACAAGGAATGATTATCCAAAAAAAGGATTTAATTCTTCAGAAGATTTATTCAGGTAGGTAAATGGATAAAACTTATAAATAAAACAGCGCGTTTCGGCTATTAAAATTAAAGATACCTGAGGAAGGCTATATATCTTTAATTTTAATAGCCGAAACGCGCTGTTTTATTTATAAGTTTTATCCATTTACCAACCTGAATAAATCTTCTGAAGAATTAAATCCTTTTTTTGGATAATCATTCCTTGTGACCCTGAGAGCGCTCAATTGGCTGGATACATACTCTGAACCCTATTCTTACGGACTCCAGCTGGGAGATCCGTTTAATCCAGATAGAAGCTGCATACCAGTGGACCAGCTACCCACATTAGACCAGAATTGGTCGATAAGCCTTGGTACAAGATCTACTAAAGGTGAGCAGTTCATTTTTTTTCTGTTTCTATATATATATATATATACATCTACACTTAGATCTGCGCCTGTTTTTTGTTTCTCCCCCCACCAGACCTACAGCCTTGCGGTCGAACACATTGAACATCCTTAACAATAGTCTTTGCTGCACCCTCAGTGGAATTGGCAAGCACCCCAGTTGTGGCTCTAAACCCACTCTGTGGTGAACCCACCCCCTTTTGGGTGTTCCAGAACGGGGAAATGACTATGTCTGGTTTCTTGAGGGATTTGTTGAGCACCTGGTACCTTTCTACTAGGCCGACGAGGTCATCCGCGTCCTGAGGGTCACTATGGGCAACCAACCTGGAAAGGCAGTGTATGAATCTGTCAATCAACACCCGCTCAACCATTAGGGCAGGAGTGGAAGACTCCAGCTGCAACCACTTCTGAACCAGATGCAGTAAGTCAAACATCTGTGGGTGAGGGGGTTTGTCGCCGGCATATGCCCAGTGGTGGACTCGTTGGGCTCTCACCGCCATATTCAGTCTCAGGCATGCCAAGATCTCTCTCTTTAGTTTGGCATATTCCTTGGCATTCTGCAGTGTCATAATATGCTTTTTGGGGTTCGCTCAACAAATATGGTGCCAGAACCTCTGCCCACTGTTCTGGTGGAAGTCTCTCCTAATCAGCCACCCTCTCAAATACTGTCAGAAAGGCTTTTACATCATCCCCCGGGGTGATCTTCTGCATGGCCCATCTTACCACCTTCCTGACGAGTGAATCATCACTAGTCGGCCCTGGGAGTGGGGCATTCGATCTGCTCTGGATGGCGTCCACCAGAAGCTGGATCTGCTGCTGCTGCTCCTGCTGATGCTGCTGCTGCACTTTCTGCTGCAACTGGATCTGTTGTAGCAACAGCTTGGTTGTTTCCTACTGAGCTTGCTGCTGCTGCAGGATCTGCTGCTGTCATGGGTGTATCAGAAGTGACAGACAGTCGCCCTGCAGTTGGTTGCAGGAGATCTCTATATTTGGCATTACAGACATCTTCTTAGAGGCTTTCTCTAGGACCCAGCGGCTACCTTCCTCTGGCTATTTAATACCCTGCCTGGGTGTATAAATACCTGCTATGTTTTAGAGGGAGGTGCCGGCGATATTCATTCCTACTTGTGAAGGCTTTAGCAAGAAAAGTACTTCGTCCTTTCTGGAGCTTGAGGACGTGTGTGCATTTGTCAGGATTTCTTCTGAAGCTAAGCAATTTCCCCCTCTTTGTCCACCCCTGTTGTCTATAGTGTTTAGTGGAGATCGACTAGTGCTCATCTCCTCCCTTTCCTAGCTTTAGCCATACGCCAGGGAAAGACAGGGCGAGGCACACGCGTGGCGATTGGTGAAGAGCCAATACAGAGACGTTAGGGGAGACAGGGTGACGCTAGATCAACCTAGGAGGTCTCTACTTCCCCCCTTTCCCTAGAGTCTGGGCTCCCTTTCCCTCTTCCCTTTGTGTTGCACTAAGTCTTTCCCACACCTTGCATGACAGCTGCTGCTGTAGCTCCCAGTGCTGCTGTAGCTGCTGCAGGTGCTGCTGTTGTTGACTGTGGACGAGGTGCTTGATGAGCTCTTCCATGTTGCTAGACATCTCTAGCTGGCTGACAGCCTTCACCCAGGAGATCCACCGTTCTCTGTGGCAGGTACACAAGTTCCTGGAATCTTTACAGCACTCTCGCACCAACTGTGTTAAAGCAACTTGCTCGGCTCTCACAGAGGCAGACACAGGAAACACATCTTGGGTTAACTTCCTGCGGGTTTATTAATATATGGCATAAACCACATCAGGGTTTCACAAAATAAACACGTCCTCTCCGGGATAACAAAAAACAGAAAAAGAATAAAGTATAGTACAGTCAATAGGTGAGCAGGTTTCTCCCTCTCTGGGTAACACAAAACAGTTCAGCAAAGTCCTTCTGTAGAGTTCTCTGGCTTCCACAGTCTGGAGACTTTCTTCTCCAGACCACAACAGAGAAAAAAAAAGCAGTGACTGAGCATTTAACATGCCCAGATACCCTGAGGTGGAGATATGGTGAATGACCTCCCGCCCTTCTCAATGTCATTCGCAAAAAAACACTCCCTTTGAACATCGTGGTTTAACCCCAACACATAACATGCTGGAGGAAATTTGTAGGTTTAGTTCACTGAAGCTAGTAGCCGCACTGAAATATATCTTCTCTCGCATATATCACCAGTGACTCTGTCACAATAGATAGATATGGGATGATAGATAGATATGTTATAGATAGATAGATGAATGATAGATAGATATGGGATAGATAGATGAATGATAGATATGGGATAGATAGATTAATGATAGATAGATAGATAGATAGATAGATAGATATGCGATAGATAGATAGATAGATAGATATGGGATAGATAGATAGATAGATGATAGATAGATAGCTATGGGATAGATAGATGAATGATAGATAGATAGATAGATAGATAGATAGATAGATGAATGATAGATAGATAGATGAATGATAGATAGATAGATAGATGAATGATAGATAGATATGGGATAGATAGATGAATGATAGATAGATATGGGATAGATAGATGAATGATAGATATGGGATAGATAGATGAATGATAGATAGATATGGGATAGATAGATAGATAGATAGATAGATAGATAGATAGATAGATAGATACATAGATAGATAGATAGACAGATATGGGATAGAGTTGGATATAGTTAGAGTGATGAAGTTGTTTGTCTTGCTAAGACATTAGATCTGGTTGGCATTATCAAAAAGTAAATCTATGTTACAATTGTTTAACTGGTTGAAAAGTTGACAGATAGTTCTTCCCAAGAATGGTATTACTAATGTGTAAGAAGAACCAGCTCGGAAGTTGTTATATCGCAGCTGTCAATCCGCAATGAATATGAATTTCTGCCAAGACGTAGTATATACCCAGCTGGTGTATGCAAGCATTGCCAACATTACAGTTTCTGATGTTTTACTGATTTTTGTTACAATAATGGCTTAATCATAACTGTATCAAAACCACTATAAGAGATCACAAAGTAGAGATTGTTCTGTGGCTTCTGATCAGTGACGGATATTTTTAATGCTAATTCCTAGAATTGCTTTTAGACTTTTCCTTTTACTAAGGTGGATACACAAAATAATGAAAAAAGAAATTACCGTATATCAAAGGCAGCTGCGTACAAGTGTATTATTTATTTCTTATTTCATACTGTATAATTAGCTTGCAATAAGCTCCTGTGCTTTTACTAATGGTGACTTCAGGAAGCAGAATCCAATTAATTATTTATTATTCTTACTTATATAGTGAAAACATCACTGTCCCCACGGGGGGTATACAATCTAAATTCCTAATTGGTGTTTCAACGGTCTGTAGGGGGAAACTGGGGTACCCAGGGAAAGCCCATGCAGGCAAGGGGAAAAGATACAAACTCCTTGATGTTGTCCTTGGTGGAATTTGAAACCAGGACCCCAATGCTACAAAATAACAGTGCTAACCACTGAGCCACCGTGCTGCCCATTTTATTCTATGTCTCGGCATGAGATTTAGAGACCTAGATCAGAAAAATGGGGCTTTCACCAATTTAAAGAAATCAGATTTTTTTACCTATTTATTTAAAATTGAGTTATCATTTACTTTAATTGTCTATGCCATTGATCACTGGGTATAGAAGATCTATACAATCAGCCTCTTTCACCTTTTTACTGAACAATGTACATAGTAAAAATACTTTAACCCTTTCACGACATGGCCAATTTTTATTTTTTTTGCTTTTATTTTTTTTCTGCCCATCTTTTTTTTTTTCAATTGACATATTCGTATGATGGCTTGTTTTTTGTGGGATTAGTTGTAGTTTTCCTTTGCCATGTAATATATATATACTTTAAAATACCATTCCACCATTTTTACCAGTGTTCACGGTGTGCTTAGAATGACATGTTAACTTCATTCTGTGGGTGAAGACAATTATTTCAATATGATATTTTAATAGTTTTTCTTACGTTATACTGTTTAAAAAAATACTTTACAATTTTAAAATTTGCCATGTTTCTCTCTATTCTGAGGCCCATAATGTTTTTATTTTTCTGCCAATAGAGGCATATTTTTTGCAAGATGAGCCATTGGTACATGCAACTTTCTGACTTTCTGATTGTTTTTTATTCCATTTCTGGTGACGTGACCAAATAATGATAATTCTGGCATTTTTTTAAGCCAAATATATTTATTTATTTATTTCTCATGTGGTGATACCAAACATTTTTATTTCTGTAATTTTTTTTATTCATTGGAAAATGTGGTGTTCAACATTTTTATTAGCACTTCTCTAGGTGCCTGCAATAATTTCATTGCTTATCCGACACCTTGCAAAATTTGTGTATTGTCAACATTTTTAACAATCTATTATGGAGCTAAACCAAAAAAAATGAACTGGAGTATAAGTTATTATACATGCAAAATAGGGGCATGTTCACACTGGCTATTAAACAGACAAAACCCAAAACAGAAACAAAATGAACATATAGCCTTCTGTAAGTGAATAAGTAAAAGCAATAGTGCATATAAATAACATGCTTATTTCCCAACCTTTGAAGAACAGAAAGAGGGAGAAATTATGCAGCGGGCTACATGCGCCGCGGCAAATTTTGGCCATGCCCCTGGCCACATCCCAATGCACGCCCATTTACCATTATCTTTCTCCCCTGGCAGGAGAAGTTGCCAGAGGGGCGCTGGTAGTGAGGGATATTCAGCAGACGGCCGAGACTGCAGGTTGTAGATCCAAATCCTGGACTGTCCACTGTATCCGGGACAGTTGGGACTAGAGATGAGTGGATGGATTCCCAGGTCTCCAGTCCAGCGTCCAGATCAGTGCTACCTGGCGGCTGGAGGGAGGTCGTGAATCTCTTATCTTCCGAGGCAGCGCGATGTCATCTGTGTGTCCTGCTCATCTCTAGTTGGGACCTGAGGATTATTTTTTGTTTCTCTTTCACAGTCGGAGCCGCCAGAACTTTCTCATCATTATGTAGCTTCACTATACGACATCCGGCTTTTTTGTGTCTATAAGGCCGTGTTCACATGTTGCAGAAATACTGTGTTTTATGGTTTCAGCAGATGCCTGTGTAGCACCCTGAGGATTCGGCTGCTACAGGGGTATTGCACCTCAATCCAGAGGTGTGATATTCCACTCCCGGGTAAGGATGGAGTGTGGAACTGAGCTCGGTAGGCTGCATGCACTACACACATCCCATTTCCGGGGAACAGGCCGACGGTACTCCCACTTAGAAATGTGCAGGTACGACCGAGTCTGTTCCTGGCTGGAGTGGGAGGGGGGTGGTACATCCCATGTAGTGTAGGGGCAGATAGGGGGAGCAGCCTGGGTAAAGATAGGAGCTCATTGGGTGCTGGTCACCTGAGCTCACACATAGAGGGTGTATATAAGGTGGGCACCAACTAAGATCAGGGTCAGATGCAGAGGATCAGATGCAGAGAGTCAGTCAGCTGCAGAGAACAAGTCAGGAGCAGAGGAGAGAAGAAAGACAAAGACCCAGAGTGAGAGAGGAGAAAAGAGAGAGACCCAGAGCACAGAAGAAAAGGACTCTGAGATCCCAACTCAAAGCACCGGGTGAAGAGTCGGCATCAGGGTACCGGAACCCAAGCTGGTGGGGGTTAAAACATTCCCCAGCCAGAGACCGGAGACCGTGGGCAGCGTCTGCCACGGTCACCCATCACATCCACCCCGAAGGCACACCACATGAAGGGTCAGGGAACCCAGGGCCAAGGGTGTCCCAACAGAAGGCCCGAGGGAGCTGGACCTAGGTGGATTACTGGTGGGGACGGCCAGAGAACGGGACAGAAAGAGAGCTCAGGGCCACGCTCCGGACTTGTTTGGGGGTTGGCTGGATCCAGGACCTGGTGGACGCAGCACGGCTCGGGTGGTCACTAGCAGCTGGAGTGACCAGTACAACATCTGCAGTAAGTAAACACCCTTAACTGCACAACCCGACTCTGTCTTCACTGCCGTCTGCACTACACCACCACAACCCCCATCCTCTGCGCCTGTCCCCTCTGAGGCTATACCCCTCCCGTTGGGGGTTATCCCACCAAGCTGCGCACCCACCATCAGCCTCAGCGGACCCTGCTGCAGCGGCGGCCACAGTGACCGCATCACAACGGGTGGCGTAGTCGACACAAAAGAACTCTTAATAACATCTGTAGGACTGCCACATAACACTGAGCTTGACGCCCTGGGCACGGGCCGGGTCACAGCCGCTCGGAGACTACAAACCCCCCCATCTGATCCGGTGCCGGGTATTCCCCTCAAAAAGGAATATGTCCCAGGGGGCGCGTCACCTGCACCAAACTACACAATAACAATCTCTTCCCCCTTATCTGATGCGTTTCTAGTGCAGATGTGAAGCCGTTTTTAAGGTGCTTTTTACAGTACAGAAAAGCTTTGATTTTACACTTAATGAAGTATCTGCTTTTTTTTAAGGCTCCACAAAGAAGCGTCTGAACTCTGCGGAAGTGATGAGCGAGCATCTATTGTTAACCCTTTCGGCAAGCACGCACTGCATTTATGTTAGTGCCGCCGCGGCTGCATGTGTCACGGCTCAAACATAGATGCCAGACACGCCGAAAATACTCGGTGAACATCCAAGCGTGCGCACCGAAAGGGTTAACAATACACGCTCGCTCATCACTACTACTTGGTGCATTTTCTCTCTATAGACTTCTTCTGAAAAAACGCATGGAGAGAAAAAGCTTTTCTGTACTATTAAAAAGAGTTAAAAACTCGGCTTCATATCTGCCCCAAAATCGCATCAAGTAAGGGGGAAAATGCATAAAAGAAATGCAGCAAACATGCAATAATCAGAGAAGATTGTTACAGCGTCGTGTGATGCGAGCAGCTGCAGAAAAAAAGCAGCTAAAAGAACGCAGCATTTACGCTACGTGTGAACACGGCCTCAGCATTATAGTTTTATTAAATATTTTTATGGGTTTAATAAAGAAAAAATATCAAACACACCATTTTTTTACGCCATTTATCGATCCTCGTAAATAATCTGATCGCTGTGTTCTGCAGGTTGTTACGATTACAGGGACACCAGATATGTCCATGTTATTTGCTGATTTGTGATGTTCATTATTTTTTATAAAACGCATTAAAAATTACAATATTTTTTCATTATTAAATGTTTTTCTCTATTATTTTTAGCAATTTTATAGGTTGAAAAAATTTCTTATTCTCCCTGTAAAATAAAATTACATATATAGTATCCAGCAGTGAATTTAGATCAGTGCAATAAGCCAATAGGCAAAGCCCGCAGTACAGGTCAAGTAGACAGAATTCTAGCAACAATTTCACTAGAGCTGGTGGCTCAGCAGGATAAGTGTATGTGTCAGTAATGATTTAAGGTTGTGGGTTCAAGACCAGGGACTCACAAAAAATATATATTATTGTAATTGTTCGCAAATTTACTACTTTTATTTAAAGGATCAAAAAATAATTTTCTTCAGCTCAGTATACAGGCACCATAAAAATACATTGCTATACACAATGTATTTCTATGGAGATGTATACTCTGCTTCTGTACTGTCTGTGCTTCTTGACGCTACAATGCATTGACTGCATTGTAGAGTCAAGTTAATGAAATCCTCCTATGTTCACCAGTGAGTGCGGTATCTCAGTGGTTAGAGCTGTAGAATGAACACTGAGTTCCCAGTTTGAGTCCCAGCAGATGTGATCACAGGAGAAGGAAGAGGTGAGTGTGATGTGATTTAATTTATTGACTGACCAGTGAGCATTCCCACCACCTGAGGGGGAGGAGCTATGGAGCGATGAGAGGTGAGTATCAATAGAACCCGGGAGAACAGCTGAGCTGTGACCGGACAGTCCCCAGAATACGGGACAGTTGGGAGCTATGAACATGGGGTACTTAGTAAACACCATTTTGGATCAAAAAGCGTAAAAGACATCCCACCAGCGTCAAAGTGTACCCAAATTCAGGATCTGTATTGAAGCTCTACCATAGACCTTAATCTGCTCTATACATGCACATCCGGAAAAAAAAAGTAAATGTCAGAAAAAGGATAATGTTATGCACCGAGCATTTGCACTTTACTTTAGATGTAGGAAACTTGTCTGCAGCATCTATTATCTGTATTAGGATCTTTTTGATTCCCTTATATTATTGGGTTATGGATTTATGAGCTTTATCAAAATAGCATATTGTATGTGTATGTAACAATATGTGATGTACTGCTGACATCTATGGTTTAAGTCTAGTGATTTGTATAGCCTTATACTGGGATTAATCCTTCCCCCTGTTGTTATATGTGGTGTTCCTCCTTTGTGGAAGTTGTTACCCTGTCTTTTTAATTTTTTAACATTTATTCATTAAAGTATATGACGCGCCCCTGGGCCTGTGTCGCGCTGCGTTGCGCACGCGGGAGCTTACCCGGAGCCGGATCTCTTGAGGGTTGTAGTCTCGTGGCGGTGATCCGGTCCGTGCCCAGGGAGTCAGACTAAGTGGCGCTGTATTAGCGGTAGATGTTGGACGACTACGCCACCCATTGAGTACAGCTATGGAGCTGCCGCTGCAGGGCAGACCGCTGAGGCCGGTGGTAGGATTGTGCAGCGTGATAGTATAACCCCCAACGGGAGGGGTATGGCCTCAGGGCAGCCGACGTGGATGATGGGGGTAGCAGGAATCACTCAGAGACGATGCGGTGTGATTCAGGGTCTTTACTGGTGACAAAGATAGACCCTCCCGGAGTACTGGCTAGCGATTGGGGCCTGGTCAGTCCTTGAGCAGATGGGATCTCCCCTGGCCAGGCGGAGTTGTAGGCCTCCCAAACTAACTGTACTCTTCTGGCTACCTTGCTAGAGGCGGGTATAAGTAGCCCACGTCCCTGAGTGTACCGTGTGGTGCTCACCCGTATGGCCGGTGACTCGGGGCCTTCTAGTAGCTTCCGCTCCACGACGGCGGTGCTGGTCCCATGCGTGTGACCGTGCCTTCGGGTTTCTTGGCCAGAGGACCTGAAATCCCCTGCCTGACGGATTCTGCTGCTGGGTAGGAGTTAGTCCCCACAGCCTCGGACTCCGGGTCCGGTAAGAAATCTTCTCAGTCAGGGCGAGCTCTGCAGCTGCCAGCCCTGACTCCTTGTAACACTGCTCCCACAGAGCTCCTGTTGTTTCTTCCCATAGCTGCTTCTCTTCTCTGTCTCTACTTCTGGCATGGCCCAGGAGCTGGGCCCAGCCGGAGCCACAGCTCCCTGTCAGCCCTCTTGGCTGCACTCTCCCTCTGAACTCTCTAACCCTGCCTCAGCCCCAGGTTTATATAGGGGAAGTTCTTCCCCTCCCAGGACTGGGCAGGAGGTGTGGCATGCATAGGATTCCTGACCAAGAGACCCCCCCCCCCACCTGCTCTCAGACATAACATTGCTTGTTACTGTGGAAACCAGACCCCTGGGGTGCCACATATACATCTTTCTAATCATAGCTTAGATGGTATCTCTTCATCTCTGGACTGCCACTGAGGTGCAGTCTTGGTTTTTTGGTTGTATGTTAATTGTTGAAGTGTCCAGCAATGGATTGCTATAGGACATATTAGTAACTGCTATCATATTCTGCAGCACTTTACATACATTATTATTGCTGTCCTCATTGGTGCTCGCAAACTACATACCCTATCAGTATGTCTTTGGAACGTGGGAAGAAACCAGAGAACCCAGAGGAATCTCACACACACTCTCACACACACACACACACACACACACACACACACACACACACACACACACACACACACACACACACACACACACACACACACACACACACACACACACACACACACACACACACGTTGTCCTTGGTGGGATTTGAACCCAGGACACGAACACTGCAAAGCTACACCGCTAACCACTGAGCCACCGTGCTACCCATTCAAGTTTGTTATACTGCTTCATTACAGTTGACCAACTTTAACCCATTAAAGCTTATTACAAACTTTACCCATTGGATGCCAAAAGAGTGTAATTTTGGCATACACTTAGCGGGAATATTGTACATTGGTAAAGATCTTTTTTTACATTCATTTTGCATAAACCATACTCTGCTGTACTTTCTGTTATTGAGGCGTTCTACACAAAAACATTATAATGGGAGTTGACATGTACAATTGTGACTCACCCCCTGGGCCATGGGGCACCCGGAACCGGGCTTCAGTGCAATGTTGGGGGTAGTAGTGGCAACCCGATCCCGTGGCTCAGGGTGGTCAGACCAAATGCTGTGGCAGTCTATTTGTAGGGTTTTGAATGTCCGACTATGCCACCCGTGGATTGCGGTCAGGGATGACCGCCGCTGCAAGGCAGACCACTGAGGCTGATGTTGGTATCCCCCCACGGGAAGAGTGTAGCCTCAGGGCAGTGTAATAGGATGCTGGGGGTGATGGTGCAAGCCGCAATAATAAGGGTTCAGAGTCTGTTTCAAACAGTCCAGGGTCTTTATTGTAGTTAGTACTAATGACCCAACAGGAGTACAAGGTAGGAATGGGCCTGGGTGTCTGAGAGCATTCGGGCAAGCCCCACTGGTCAGGGTGAGTGTGAAGGCCTACCATTCTCTCTCTGCCCTTGCTGACTATCTCCCTTTTCGTGGTGTGATAGCCCACATCCCTGAGCTGGCCGTGTACTACGCCTGTATGGCTTGCGACTCGGGCCTTAGGTACCTGTTGCTTCTCCGTGCTGTACCGGTCCCTCTGTGTGGCGGAGCCTCCAGGCTTCTTAGGCCAAGGAACCTGAAATCCCTTGCGGGTTGGTTATCTGCTGCCGGGCTTGCAACCCTGACAGCCTCGGACCCCAGTGTCCGGTTGTGTAGTTCTCTCTCAGCCAGGACCGGCTCTCGTCGCCTCTGTCCCTGGCTTGCTGTTCCTCCTCTGCCTCCCGGACTCCTCAGCTGCTGCTGACCTGTCCCTTTCCTCTGGGAACCCTTCTGGATGCTTCAGAAGTGGGTCCTGGTCTCTCTAACCCTGCCCTCAGTTCCAGCTTTTATAGGGGCAGCCTGCTCCCCCTACTGGCCTGGGACAGGAGGTGCTGCATGCTAATGGTCCCTGACCAGAGGACCTCCCTCCTGCTCTCAGACACAGCCTTTAATATTTGTGGCATCCAGGCCTGGGGTGACACAATTGTATAACAGTTCAGAGGAATATCCTTCCGTTGGATGGTAATAGTCACAAAATATAGCATAAATGTCTGAACAAAGGTTCAATCTTGTTGTGAATACAGCCTTATAATGTATACGAATTGACACACAGACAGACCTTCATCTTATTTCATACAATTTCAAATAAGTTGCATGTCTATAATAATCTATAATTACCATGCAAATTATGTAAATAGGATTGTAATTTAACAAGAAGCATTAGCTCCACACATCGAGATCACAAATCAAGGACAAACTAAACATTTCACTAATGCAGGCCAACCTTTAGAAGTTCTGGTAAACATCAGAGCATCTGGTCCGTGACTTATGTGACATTTAGTAGACCTCTGTTTATCCATTTTCAATAGAGCATTTCCACATCATTGCAACATGACTGAGATGCAAAAATGCTGGAAAAAAAGAAATCAATAGCTTTTCTCAATGCCTAATTGTCATTTGCCATGGCACCCTAATTACTAATCTACACACGGTGAAAGACCTCAGTATATCAGTATCATCCATAACCATAAGGTCAGGCTCCTCCCTGATGAAGGCTGACAGCGAAACACGCGTCGGGGCTGGCGCAATCCCAGCATGAGGAAATCGTTATGGGTAAATCTCCATTTTTAGAATCTTTGATCTATAGCTCATTTGGACCTTGGTTATTGTGATCCTTACCTGGATATCTAAATCATACATATATTATAACATTGATGTTGTTCCCCCCATCTATTTCTGTCATCTTATCTCTATGTTACATTTTCATCATTACTGTATGATGTCATTAGTGGTTATTTCAATGTACTAACATAAGTATGACTATTGACATTACAGTGAGACAGCATAGATTTAGGCGCAAATTCCAGGTTCATTTGATCTTGGCTCCTCCTGAGGCGCTTGCCACCTCTTCTTGTGAGTCTTTTCTGTTTTTAACCTTTTAGGCTACATTCCCACAATAAGCTTTTGGGGAGTTTTTGACTCTGCAGAATTTCTGCACCTATTAAGTTAGGCTACTTGTGATTTTTTTATTGCAAGCGTTTTTTAACAAGCGCTTGTATCACATTTTTGATACTTCTCTTTTTTTGTCTCTTTTTGGTGTGTCATGCTTTAAATAAAGCTGCTTTGTTTTTGGTACTTCCTGGTATTTGGCATTGACAAAACTTTATTGATATAGTTAGGGGTGGAGTGTATGCATTTTTTATGTATTTTTGACACAGAAACGCGCTAAATGCATGTGCGATTTTACCTGTAGATTTTCCACATCTAATGCAAGCCTATGGGGAAAATCCACACAAAAAACTCAGCGTACCCACAAGAGTAATTGACATGCTGGGGATTCTAAACACGGACCGCAGGTCAGTTTATGCGGAGTTAAAAAAAGCACAATGGCCATGAGATTTCTATAAATCCCATGCACTTTGCTGGAACTGTAAGATGCTGCATTTTTGATATAGCAAAAATACACAGAGCTAAAAATGCACCAAAAGCTCACCATAGGAATTAAGTATCAGTACCGATATGTTGTACTTACAATCCAGCAATTTAGAATTTTCTTGTAGGTTTTCAATGTGCAAAGAAGTAGAAAACTTCCCTGAGCTTAAATTGCATATGATTTTCACATTTAAAGCTTATTTATACATTAACCTGTAGAACTAGACTATGGGCAAGAAAAAATATCGTCTGTGCCAGTTCCTGCCCCCTCTGTACCTGCTCGGCAGCTAGGCGGTACTGCACCTTTGTTGCAGGTGATGCGTGACTGCTACAGTCCTTTTTTATTCTTGCCACTTTTGGTGCCGCTGGAAATGTGGTTGTTTGATTTTGATTACTCCTTTCTGAGAGCCCTTGTCGCTGCTGTCTGACATTTAAGCCCCTGGGTCTCTGACTTCCATTGTCAGTCAATAAGTTCTACTTGCCTGTCCTGTAGTCCTTACATTTGTGTTGTTTTCCCTCATTTTCTGATCTCGGATTGAATTTTGACTATTCACTTGTTCTCTGATTTTGTCTCTGATGTGACCTCTTGGAATTGACATCTCATGGCAAGCCTTCTTGCCTTCAGCTTCCTCCATCAGTCAGCAGCTGACTCTGTGGCCCCAGCCCAGGGGCCCCTGCATAAGTCCGGTAAATGGCGTGGCTTGCGCTAAGCATGTATGTGGAAGTTCTATAAACAGCTGACAGGCTTCCACAAACAAGAAAACTGTGACAAAACCTTCATTTACAAGCTATAGGGGGAAACTACTATTTGTCGCTAACTCTAGAGAACCCAGCATGTATTAGGCATCATTCACACATCAGTGATTTTACTTGTAAGCAAAAAATTTACTGATTTTCATCAATGTTTTGGACCAGATGTTTATCAATGTTTGTGGGTGTAATGTGGCCAATGTGTCAGTTTTCACCACCAGAGTTTCATCATTTTTTCTCACACACAAAATAAATCAGATGGAAGTTTTTCAAGCTTCTCCTATCAAATATTTAGTGAAGAATGGACAACACACTGATGGAATCTAGTTATGAGCGAGCATGCGCGTTACTCAAGATTTTGGAGCATGCTCGGGTGTTTTCCGAATATCTTCAGTGTGCTTGGGTGTTATGTTTGAGTCACTCCGTGCCCATGATTGGCGACTGTTTGACAGCTTTAATACATTTGAGGAATTCCTGTTTCTTAGGCATTCCTCACATGTATTAAAACTGTCAAACAGTCGCAAATCATGAGCACGGAGTGACTCAAACATAACACCCGAGCACACTGAAAATACTCATCAAGCACTCGAGCATGCTCGCCGAAAGGGTTAACAGAACATACTTGCTCATCACTAATGGAATCCAAACACTGTCCAATTTTTTAACAGACCTATAGTCTTGCATTACCAAGTTTGAGCCGTGTTTTGGTCTATACCGCTGGGACCACAAAAATACACAGACATTTGAACAGCCCCTTAGAAAATAATGAGTACGTGTTCCATCTGTGAAAAACATGGATATAACTTGTGCATGAAAAACTCACATTTTTATGAGGCAGATAAGATAGCTTAAATATATGACAAGAAAACACATACAGTGCTTTGAAAAAGTAGTCATAAACCGTGAACTTTTTCACAGTTTTTCACGTTACACCCACAAACTTAAATGTATTTTATTGGGATTTTATGTGATATACCAACATAAAGTAGCAAGCATTTGTGAAGTGTACAGGCAATGATGCGTGGTTTTCTAAATATTTTAAAAATGTAAATCTGAAAATTGTGACTTGCATTTGTATTCAGCCTCCCTGAGTCAATACTTTGTTGGACCACCTTTTGCTGCAATTACTTCTGCAAATCTTTTTTGGTATGTCTCTGACATTTTTGTCCATCTTGAGGCTGAAATTTTCTCCTATTCTAATTTGCAAACAAGCTCAGTGAGATTGGAGCGTCTGTGACCAGCAATTTTCAAGTCTTCCCATAAATTCTCAATGAGATTTAGGTCTGGACTTTGACTAGGCTATTCACTCACATGAATAAGCTTTGATCTAAACCGTTCCATTGTAGCTCTGGCAGTATGTTTAGGGTCGTTGTCCTTCTGGAAGGTCAACCTATAACCCAGTCTCAAGTCTTATGCAGCCTCTAACAGTTTTTTCCCCAGGATTGCAATGTATTTAGCTCCATCCATATTCCCATCATCTTTGACCAGCTTCTCTGTCTCTGCTGAAAAAAAGCATCCCACAGCATCTACCATGTTTGATGGTGAGGATGGTGCTTTCAGGGTGTAACGGGTCTGGGAGGCGGAACCTCTGAGCTACTATACAAGGGGGCGGTCCTTGTAAGGGAGCGGGTGGCGACCAGGCAGGCAGTCACAGCAGGTGACCGGGACAGTCTCTGGAAGAACGGGCAGGAGGTCACGGCAAGTGACCGGGGCAGTCTCTGGATGAACGGGCAGATGGTCACGGCAAGTGACCGGGGCAGTCTCTGGGTGAACGGGCAGATGGTCACGGCAAGTGACCGGGGCAGTCTCTGGGTAAAGGGTTGGTACGACCTGTGGCGGCTGATGGTAGACGTGAGCTCCCAGGTGAGCAGGCGAGAGTCTCTGGATAAACGGGTGGTCACAGCATGTGACGGCGGAGCCTCCAGGAAGACCAACAGACAGGCGGCAGATGAGCGCTCCCAGGTGAGCGGGCAGAAGTCTCTGGACAGGCGGGTGGTCACAGCACGTGACGGCAGAGCCTCCAGGTAGGCTAGCAGACAGGCAGCAGATGAGCGCTCCCAGGTGAGCGGGCAGGAGTCACTGGACAGGCAGGTGGTCACAGCACGTGACGGCGGAGCCTCCAGGTAGGCTAGCAGGCAGGTAGCAGATGTGCGCTCCCAGGTGAGCGGGCAAGCTGGTCCATAGACAGACCGACAAGAGTTGGAAGGCAGACCGTCGGACCTCAGGCAAGCAGGCAGGTAGCTGATGTGCGCTCCCAGGTGAGCGGGCAAGCTGGTCCTTAGACAGACTGACAGGAGTTGTAAGGCAGACCGTCGGACCTCAGGCTAGCAGGCAGGTAGCAGAATATCAGGCAGGAATAAGACAGCAAGCTGGCAGGAATCTGGCAGGTATCTGGCAGGTAACTGGCAACGGGACCTGAGGGCTGAAGCAGAGTAGTGAACAGTGCAACAACATTGCTCGGGCACCTCCATTTTGGAGGAGGTGCCTTATATATGGTGAAGTCCTCCGGCCATTGGCCGGGGACTCCTTAGGACGGCGCGCGCGGCCCCCTTAAGAGGGAGGGAGAGCGCGCGCGCCCTAAGCACAGTGGCCGGGAAGGAGCGCGCGCTGCCAGCAGAGCGGGAGGAGGACGCCGGGCACGGAGCAGAGAGGTGAGGGGAACAGCGTCCCTGCCTAGCAGAGGGCAGGGACGCTGGCACTACAGTACCCCCCCCTTTAGGCCCCCCCTTTTTTAGGCCAGACAGAAATTTAGCAAGGATGAGCGGGGCATGGATGTTCTCCCGGGGCCCCCACGTTCTCTCCTCAGGACCAAACCCCTTCCAATCTACTAGAAAAAAGGTCTTTCCTCTTACCCTTTTGGTGGCAAGAATGTTCTCTACCTCAAACTCGTCCTCAGCAGAAACCGGAGCAGGAGGCGTACCTGTAGACTTGGAAAAAGAGTTAAGTACCACAGGTTTGAGGAGAGATACATGGAAGGAGTTAGGGATCCGTAAGTTGGCCGGGAGTTTCAATTTATAGGCCACCGGGTTGATCTGACTGATGACCTCCAGAGGACCGATGAACCGAGGCCCTAACTTGTAAGAAGGTATCTTGAGTCGGACATATTTAGATGAGAGCCAGACTTTATCTCCAGGACGAAATTGTGGAGGATCCAGGCGTTTTTTGTCAGCGTGTCTTTTCATCCGTTCGGACGACTGAAGGAGTGCTGATCGGGTACTCTCCCAAATGGAGGAAAATTTGCTAACGAGAGATTCCGCAGCCGGGTTGTCCACAGAGGTGGAGACAGGAAAAGGAATCCGAGGATGCTGACCGAAGACTACAAAAAACGGGGATTTGGAGGAGGATTCGCTCTCGTGATTGTTATAAGAGAACTCGGCCCATGGTAGGAGATCCACCCAGTCTGAATGATGGGCATTAACGAAGTGCCGGAGGTAACTGGTCAGGTTCTGATTGATCCACTCCACTTGACCATTGGACTGTGGGTGGTAAGCGGAAGAGAAGTCCAGGGTGACGTCTAGCAGTTTACAAGTGGCTCTCCAGAAGCGTGAGGTGAACTGTACCCCACGATCCGACACGATGTGGAGGGGCAGGCCATGAAGACGAAAGATGTGACGAATAAAGTCTTTAGCTAGCTCGGGTGCAGACGGGAGGCCTGGCAGGGGAACGAAATGAGCCATCTTGGAGAAGCGGTCAGCGACCACCCAAATGACCGTACAACCGGCAGAGACTGGGAGGTCAGTTATAAAGTCCATTGCTATATGCTGCCAGGGGGCAGCAGGTACAGAAAGCGGAAGGAGGCGACCGGCTGGCAGATGTCTCGGAACCTTGTTGCGGGCGCAGGACACACAGGCAGAAACAAAGTCTATTACGTCCTTGTGCAGGGTAGGCCACCAGTAGTGCCGGGTAATAAGCTGGAGGGTCTTTTTCTGACCGGCGTGGCCAGCCAGTTTAGACGAGTGACCCCAGTGAAGGATCTTCTCCCGATCAGGTACTGATACGAACGTCTTTCCGGGAGGGAGACGATTTAGACTCACGGGAGCCACCTGCATTACTCTGGCGGGATCGATGATGTGTTTCGGATCTTCCTCGAGATCAGACACCAGAAAGGATCGAGACAAGGCGTCCGCCTTGACGTTTTTGTCAGCCGGGCGAAAATGAAGAACAAAATCAAAGCGAGCAAAAAACAAGGACCACCGGGCTTGGCGCGGGTTAAGTCTCTGGGCATGCTGGAGGTAAGCCAAGTTCTTGTGGTCAGTGTAAATTATTACCGGGTGAAGAGCCCCCTCGAGCAGGTAACGCCACTCCTCCAATGCCAGTTTGATGGCCAATAACTCTCGGTCTCCTATGGAATAATTGCGCTCTGAGGAGGAGAAGAGTTTAGAGAAGAAGCCGCAAGTTACCATCCTCCCGGAAGATGATTTTTGAGTAAGTACCGCTCCGGCTCCAGAGGAGGAGGCGTCAACTTCCAGGAAGAACTGCTTGTTGCCATCCGGGCGATGCAGCACCGGGGCGGAAGAGAAGGCCTGTTTTAAGGAAAGAAAGGCCTCCTCTGCTTCGGGCGGCCACTCTTTGGGATTAGTACCCTTACGGGTGAGCGCGGAAATTGGGGCAGTCCGGGAAGAGAAGTGCGGTATGAAGAGGCGGTAGTAGTTGGCGAAGCCCAGGAACCGCTGAATGGCCTTCAACCCCTCCGGTCGAGGCCATTTCTCGATGGTAGACAGTTTCTCTGGATCCATTCGTAGGCCGGTCTGAGAAATAATGTAGCCCAAAAACGGAAGCGAGGTCTGCTCAAAGAGGCACTTCTCGTATTTAGCGAAGAGGTGATTCTGCCTGAGCCTGAGCAGGACCTGACGAACGTCCCTCCGGTGAGTCTGGAGATCCGGAGAGAAGACCAAGATGTCGTCCAGGTACACCACTACGCAGGAGTAGAGAAGGTCCCGGAAGATGTCATTGACCAACTCTTGAAAGACGGCAGGAACGTTACAGAGACCAAAGGGCATTACCAGATATTCATAGTGGCCGTCCCGGGTGTTGAATGCCGTCTTCCATTCATCCCCCTGACGGATACGAACCAGGTTGTACGCCCCACGGAGGTCCAGTTTGGTGAAGATTCTAGCCCCCCTCAGACGATCAAATAACTCCGGAATGAGCGGAAGGGGGTACTTATTCTTCACCGTGATCTGGTTAAGGCCTCTATAGTCTATACAGGGACGGAGAGAGCCGTCCTTCTTTTTGACGAAAAAGAAGCCTGCTCCCGCCGGGGAGGTAGATTTCCGGATGAATCCCCTGGCCAGATTCTCCTCAATATATTCGGACATCGACCGGGTCTCAGCAGCGGATAATGGATAAATACGCCCACGGGGAGGAGTAGTACCGGGTAACAGGTCGATAGGGCAGTCGTATGGTCTATGAGGGGGTAGTGTCTCTGCCTCCTTTTTATTAAAGACATCTGTGGCACCCCAGGGGTCTGGTTTCCACAGTAACAGCAATGTTATGTCTGAGAGCAGGTGGGAGGTCTCTTGGTCAGGAATCCTATGCATGCCACACCTCCTGCCCAGTCCTGGGAGGGGAAGAACTTCCCCTATATAAACCTGGGGCTGAGGCAGGGTTAGAGAGTTCAGGGGGAGAGTTCAGCCAGGAGGGCTGACAGGGAGCTGTGGCTCCGGCTGGGCCCAGCTCCTGGGCCATGCCAGAAGTAGAGACAGAGAAGAGAAGCAGCTATGGGAAGAAACAACAGGAGCTCTGTGGGAGCAGTGTTACAAGGAGTCAGGGGCTGGCAGCTGCAGAGCTCGCCCTGACTGAGAAGATTTCTTACCGGACCTGGAGTCCGAGGCTGTGGGGACTAACTCCTACCCAGCAGCAGAATCCGTCAGGCAGGGGATTTCAGGTCCTCTGGCCAAGAAACCCGAAGGCACGGTCACACGCGTGGGACCAGCACCGCCGTCGTGGAGCGGAAGCTACTAGAAGGCCCCGAGTCACCGGCCATACGGGTGAGCACCACACAGTACACTCAGGGACGTGGGCTACTTATACCCGCCTCTAGCAAGGTAGCCAGAAGAGTACAGTTAGTTTGGGAGGCCTACAACTCCGCCTGGCCAGGGGAGATCCTATCTGCTCAAGGACTGACCAGGCCCCAATCGCTAGCCAGTACTCCGGGAGGGTCTATCTTTGTCACCAGTAAAGACCCTGAATCACACCGCATCGTCTCTGAGTGATTCCTGCTACCCCCATCATCCACGTCGGCTGCCCTGAGGCCATACCCCTCCCGTTGGGGGTTATACTATCACGCTGCACAATCCTACCACCGGCCTCAGCGGTCTGCCCTGCAGCAGCAGCTCCTTAGCTGTACTCAACGGGTGGCGTAGTCGTCCAACAACTACCGCTAATACATCGCCGCTCAGTTTGACTCCCTGGGCACGGACCGGGTCACCGCCACGAGACTACAACCCTCAACAGATCCGGCTCCGGGTAAGCTCCCGCGTGTGCAACGCAGCGCGACACAGGCCCAGGGGCGCGTCAACTTTTGGCGTAGTCGGCAGGATTTCGTGCCCGCAACCACCGGGTACTGCGTGCCTGAAAAAGACTGTTCAAACTTACCAGTGGTGAAGATTCCCGCCATCCGGCGCCATCTTCTACATTCTTCCCGCCATCCGCGAAGTTTTCCCGCCATCCGGTGCCATCTTCGGCCTTCTTCCCGCCATCCGTGGAGGTTTCCCGCCATTGGACGCCATCTTGAGGACGCCGCGCGGGAAGAAGAGGGGCGTGGACTCCGAAAGCGCGCGAGAACTGAAGCCCCGCCTCACGTCCGGACGTTGCGTAAGGTCCTGGAAGGAGCTCAGCAGACGCCGACGTCACAGGAGCGCGACGGAAGGTCCTCAACCCTGACGATCCACTGCGGAGCCGCGGCCTACGGAAGAGGATCATCGCAAGGTAGGCCACGGTCCACTAGGGGGGAGAAGGATGTCTGATACGGAGGAGAGCTTCACCGCTTCAACCCCCGCCAGCGCCACCGCTGTTGCGGTCATGCCTTTCACCATGCCCTATATCCCGGGGGCAGCCTGGCTACCCCAGTACTCAGGGGAGTCACATACCCTGCATGACTTTAGAGAAAAGCTGGATAGCCTCTTCCAGGTGTACCCCCTCACAGAGGAGCAAAAAGTGAGCATCCTGGTTGCCCAATTAACCGGGGCAGCCCAAAGGGAGGTAAAGTCCTGGCCACCTGGGAGGAGGACTGTCGCAGAGATACTAACCCAGCTAACCGAGGAGGAGCTGCAGTACTACCAATACGAGGAAAGCCAAGAGGACCCGGACGGGTCTGAGGACTACCCTCAGGAGGGAGCACAAAGAGGACATAGCTACTGAAGGGAAGTAGCGTGAATAAAGAGCTGTAAATAGTTACCCGTAAGGGTACAAGGACTGCTGCTAATTAAAATATGGTCCCCGTTGGGATTAGTGAATTGTTCCCCATGTGCCCCTATCTTAAACCAGGCTGAGGACTGTGAGCAGCCATTCCTTATCCCCACTGGCCGAGGACTGAGAGCGGCCATATCCTGTAAATAATTATGTGTTTCTAGTAATTTATGGGAGTCTTTGGTGGATTTACCGGGAATCCTTTGTACATAGTTGGAGCGTAACCCAGGAATGGACTAAAGACTGTTAAGGACTCGGGGCAGGACAGACCCCTACCTGGTTACGTCTCCCTGTTTTGGTGAAATGGACACCTTACTTTTCTTCAAAGACTGCACCCGGTTGCGGACACGCCGTAACCATCTTTATGTGTTTTTCTTATTGTATTATTATTGTTTATACCTTGTTATGTTTTTCTAAAAATATGTTTAGTCCCGGAGTACTAAATTTCACTAGGGGGGAATGTGGCACCCCAGGGGTCTGGTTTCCACAGTAACAGCAATGTTATGTCTGAGAGCAGGTGGGAGGTCTCTTGGTCAGGAATCCTATGCATGCCACACCTCCTGCCCAGTCCTGGGAGGGGAAGAACTTCCCCTATATAAACCTGGGGCTGAGGCAGGGTTAGAGAGTTCAGGGGGAGAGTTCAGCCAGGAGGGCTGACAGGGAGCTGTGGCTCCGGCTGGGCCCAGCTCCTGGGCCATGCCAGAAGTAGAGACAGAGAAGAGAAGCAGCTATGGGAAGAAACAACAGGAGCTCTGTGGGAGCAGTGTTACAAGGAGTCAGGGGCTGGCAGCTGCAGAGCTCGCCCTGACTGAGAAGATTTCTTACCGGACCCGGAGTCCGAGGCTGTGGGGACTAACTCCTACCCAGCAGCAGAATCCGTCAGGCAGGGGATTTCAGGTCCTCTGGCCAAGAAACCCGAAGGCACGGTCACACGCGTGGGACCAGCACCGCCGTCGTGGAGCGGAAGCTACTAGAAGGCCCCGAGTCACCGGCCATACGGGTGAGCACCACACGGTACACTCAGGGACGTGGGCTACTTATACCCGCCTCTAGCAAGGTAGCCAGAAGAGTACAGTTAGTTTGGGAGGCCTACAACTCCGCCTGGCCAGGGGAGATCCCATCTGCTCAAGGACTGAGCAGGCCCCAATCGCTAGCCAGTACTCCGGGAGGGTCTATCTTTGTCACCAGTAAAGACCCTGAATCACACCGCATCGTCTCTGAGTGATTCCTGCTACCCCCATCATCCACGTCGGCTGCCCTGAGGCCATACCCCTCCCGTTGGGGGTTATACTATCACGCTGCACAATCCTACCACCGGCCTCAGCGGTCTGCCCTGCAGCAGCAGCTCCTTAGCTGTACTCAACGGGTGGCGTAGTCGTCCAACATCTACCGCTAATACATCGCCGCTCAGTTTGACTCCCTGGGAAGGGACCGGGTCACCGCCACGAGACTACAACCCTCAACAGATCCGGCTCCGGGTAAGCTCCCGCGTGCGCAACGCAGCGCGACACAGGCCCAGGGGCGCGTCACATCAGCATAAGACCAATAAGGAATCGGAAGTCCAGGTAGATTAGCTGGGGTAGGAGAAGGACGGACGGGATGGACGGGAACCAGACAGGTCTTATGGCAGTCCTGTCCCCAGCGAAGGACTTCTCCGGTCTGCCAGTCAAGCACGGGTGCATGTCTCTGGAGCCAAGGTAGACCTAGCAAGAGGGCGTGAGAGAGTCCAGGCAGAACATGAAAGGAGATACTCTCAGAATGCAGCATTCCCACCTGCAGAGTAATGGATTCGGTGATGAGTTGGATGGGGCGTGGTAAGAGACCCCCATCCACGGCAGCAACAGACAAGGGTACAGCCAGAGGTTTGGTAGGGATGCGGTATTTCTCTACCAGGGACTGTGAAATAAGATTCCCGGCTGCTCCAGAGTCAAGTTGGGCTAGTTTGAAATAACGGTTCTCCCCGCAGACGATTGAGACTGACAGCAGCAGAGATGGAGAGGATTTATTCTTGTCTAGGTCGACCTCTCTGAGCGAACCTAGACACAGGCGTTTCCCGACCTCTCCGGGCAGGCACGGATCCGGTGCTCCTTACTGCCACAGTAGAAGCAGCTCCCCTCGGCACGGCGTAAGTCCTGACGGGTTTTGACCATCTTGGTCTGGTCGACCTGCATAGGCTCAGGAGAGTTACCTGGGGAGAGACGGAGGGAGTGACGGGTTTCTGAAAAGTAGGAGCTAGACGTGGAAACCTCCTCTCACGGGTGACCTCTTTGGCACGCTCCTGGAACCGTAGGTCAATCCGGGTGGCAAGAGTTATTAGGTCATCGAGAGTGGTAGGAATGTCCCGACCGGCAAGTTCATCTTTAATACGGCCGGACAGACCCTCCCAGAAGACGGATACCAGAGCGTCGTTATCCCAGGCCAGCTCCGAGGCAAGGGTACGGAACCGTATGGCATATTGGCCCACGGTGAGACTTCCCTGACGGAGGCGTAGCAGTGATGATGCGGATGAGGTCTTCCGTCCGGGTTCGTCGAAGACTTTCCGGAAAACCGTGAGAAAGGCAGGCAAGTCGGACACCAGGGGGTCTCCTCTCTCCCATAGAGGATTTAGCCAGGCCAGGGCCTCCCCGGTGAGATGGGACATGATGAAGGCAATTTTGGCCCGGTCGGAGTTAAACTGGTGGGACAGGAGTTCAAAGTGCAGGGTGCACTGATTTATGAAGCCCCGAGCCTGGGCGGAGTCGCCTCCGAAGCGAGGAGGTGCAGAAAGCCGGGGTCCGGGGTAGGATACCATGGTATTAGTGGGCAGCGGAGCTGCCGGATTGCGAGTCATGGCACTGGCGGAGGTTGCTGGCGGAGCAGTCAGAGTGTCCAGGCGAGAATTGACATTCCGCAGGTGACCCAGGATGGACTCCTGTTGGGACCTCTGACGGGACAGTTCATGACACAGGTCCGAGAGCGAGGGAGCTTGGGTGCCACCGGGTTCCAAAATGGAGGGGCCGGAGCAAACTGCAACGGGTCTGGGAGGCGGAGCCTCTGAGCTACTATACAAGGGGGCGGTCCTTGTAAGGGAGCGGGTGGCGACCAGGCAGGCAGTCACAGCAGGTGACCGGGACAGTCTCTGGAAGAACGGGCAGGAGGTCACGGCAAGTGACCGGGGCAGTCTCTGGATGAACGGGCAGATGGTCACGGCAAGTGACCGGGGCAGTCTCTGGGTGAACGGGCAGATGGTCACGGCAAGTGACCGGGGCAGTCTCTGGGTAAAGGGTTGGTACGACCTGTGGCGGCTGATGGTAGACGTGAGCTCCCAGGTGAGCAGGCGAGAGTCTCTGGATAAACGGGTGGTCACAGCATGTGACGGCGGAGCCTCCAGGAAGACCAACAGACAGGCGGCAGATGAGCGCTCCCAGGTGAGCGGGCAGAAGTCTCTGGACAGGCGGGTGGTCACAGCACGTGACGGCAGAGCCTCCAGGTAGGCTAGCAGACAGGCAGCAGATGAGCGCTCCCAGGTGAGCGGGCAGGAGTCACTGGACAGGCAGGTGGTCACAGCACGTGACGGCGGAGCCTCCAGGTAGGCTAGCAGGCAGGTAGCAGATGTGCGCTCCCAGGTGAGCGGGCAAGCTGGTCCATAGACAGACCGACAAGGGTTGGAAGGCAGACCGTCGGACCTCAGGCAAGCAGGCAGGTAGTTGATGTGCGCTCCCAGGTGAGCGGGCAAGCTGGTCCTTAGACAGACTGACAGGAGTTGTAAGGCAGACCGTCGGACCTCAGGCTAGCAGGCAGGTAGCAGAATATCAGGCAGGAATAAGACAGCAAGCTGGCAGGAATCTGGCAGGTATCTGGCAGGTAACTGGCAACGGGACCTGAGGGCTGAAGCAGAGTAGTGAACAGTGCAACAACATTGCTCGGGCACCTCCATTTTGGAGGAGGTGCCTTATATATGGTGAAGTCCTCCGGCCATTGGCCGGGGACTCCTTAGGACGGCGCGCGCAGCCCCTTTAAGAGGGAGGGAGAGCGCACGCGCGCGCCCTAAGCACAGTGGCCGGGAAGGAGCGCGCGCTGCCAGCAGAGCGGGAGGAGGACGCCGGGCACGGAGCAGAGAGGTGAGGGGAACAGCGTCCCTGCCTAGCAGAGGGCAGGGGCGCCGGCACTACACAGGGTAATGTGCAGTGTTAGTTTTACGTCACACACAGCATTTTGCATTTAGCTCAAAAAGTTCTACTTTGGTCTCATCTGACCAGAGCACCTTCTTCCACATGCTAGCTGTGTCCCATGAATGGTTTTATGCAAATGGGACTTTTATGGCTTGCTTGTAAAAATGGCTTCCTTCTTGCCACTCTTTCATAAAGGCCATATTTGTGGAGCATATGACTAATAGTTGTCATGTGGACAGATTCTCCCTTCCCAGCTGTGGATCTCTGAAACTCCTCCAGTGTCACTATAGGCCTCATGGCTGCTTCTCTGATTAGTGCTCTCCTTTCTTGGGATGTCAGTTTAGGTGGACGGCCATGTCATGGTAGATTTGTAGTTGTGCAATACTTCTATTTTTGAATGACAAATTCAACAAGTCTTCATCAGATGGTCAGAGATTGGGCTATTTTTTTATAAACTAACCCTGCTTTACCCTTATCCACTTCCTGACCTGTCTATTGTGTTCCTTGGTTTTCATCATGCAGTTTGAGCTCCAATGTTTTCAAACAAACCTGTGAGGCCTTTACAAAAGTAGGGGTACAGGTACACCGAGTCTTCTGTGCTGATATTCCGCATATATTTGCATTAGATGCGGAAAATGCTAATGCGTTTTTAGTGCATTTCTGTGGCGGAAAGGCATAAAAAAGCATGTAATGCGCACCTAAGTGTATCAATGAAGTTTTATCAAAGCCAAATACCAGGAAGAATTAAAAATAAGCCTTCAGCAGTGATGAGCGAGCACTAAAATGCTCGGGTACTCGTTGCTCGGGTCAAGCAAATCGAAATGCTCAAGTGCTCGGTCCGAGCAACGAGCCCAATGTAAGTCTATGGGAAACTCGAGCATTTTTCCGGCGCCTTTTCCCCCGGTGGTCTGCAGAGGGCCAAAAAATTGCCCAAATCGATGGCAATAATGCTCAAATGACATGGGAACAGCATGGGGAAGACCCCTTGAAACATCTCTGACTCCCAGGTCACTGCCTTCAACAATGTTGTCAGAGTATTACGCTACTTTTACGGACTCACAATAAAACATACATAAACGAAACCAAAATGGATTTTCCTGGGAAAAATATTAATGAACATCCTTTCCAGGGTAATGACTTGTATATAAGGCAAAATAAATATACAAAAACAAAAATGCTCCTCCACAACTTGGCTATGGTCACACGTAGAGTTTTTGATGCGTTTTTACACTTTTGCATTGCTTTCAATGGTGAAAAATACATTCACCGGTAAATATCATGTTAACATTTTACATTACTACCTTATCTTGCCATGTGGTGTGTGAGACATGATCAGACACATCCTGTTTCATTTATGAAGGAGGGACTCTGAAATTCAAAAAACCTACTTTTATAGGGAAGTGGTGGCGAACCTATGGCACGCGAGCGACAGGGGGCACGCAGAGCCGTACCTGTGAGCACGCGCGCCATTGGCTCAGCACCAGTGCCGGGGTTAGGGTAGCAGTACACCCTGCACGAGTGCACGATTTCCCCTCCAGCCGGGAGCACATGGAGCCGGAGCCCGCACCAGCTCCACACAAGCGGGGCGGGAGGAGGCTATTTGGCAGGCGGCCAGGTGCTCCTGGCTGCACTGCGAGCAGTGGAACAGGACCTCCGAGGAGCATGGGGCGGTTGCCCACTGAGGACAAAAAGAGCAGCAGGTGCCCGGGGAGATGCATCCTGCAGTGCGCATGGAAACCACTGCCTGTCAGTAACCTGATCCGCTCTGCACTGGGGATCGCACTACGGCACCTCTCCCTGCCCGGCACTGGGTTCTGCCTATTAACCCTCTGCTCTTCTCTATCTCTGCTCTCTATTTTCTCTCCACACTCTCTACCTGGCTTTCTGCTATCTCTGCTCTTTCTTGATTCTGCAATTTACCACTGTCTCTCCTCTGCCAGCTGCCTGCACTTTACTGCTCTTTATATCTGCAGTTTGGTGCCCTGCTCCTGTCTGTGGCTGCACTTAGTCCCCCGCCTGCTCTCTGTCGCTCCCTAGCTGATGCCCCGCCTGCTCTCTGTCGCCCACGCCTGCTCTCTGTCACCTCCTAGCTGATGCCCCGCCTGCTCTCTGTCGCCCACGCCTGCTCTCTGTTACCCCCCAGCTGATGCCCACGCCTGCTCTCTGTCGCCCACGCCTGCTCTCTGACACCCCCCAGCTGATGCCCCCGCCTGCTCTGTCACCTCCCAGCTGATGCCCCCGCCTGCGCTCTGTCGCCTGTCTTTTCTGGTGCCCCCGCCTGCTCTCTGGTGCCCCCGCCTGCTCTCTGTCGCCGCCGGTCTGCTCTGTTTCCCCCGCCTGTTCTCTGTTGCCCCTGCCTATTCTCTGTTGCCCTCGCCTGTTCTCTTTTGCCCCATCTGTTCTCTGTTGCCCCTGCCTCCTCTCTGTTGCCCTTCTGCTCTGTTACCCCTGCCTCCTCTCTGTTACCCCTGCCTCTTCTCTGTTGCCCTTCTGCTCTGTTACCCCTGCCTCCTCTCTGTTGCCTCTGCCTTCTCTCTGTTGCCCTTCTGCTCTGTTACCCCTGCCTCCTCCCTGTTGCCCCTGCCTGCTCTCTGATATGCCTCCTCTCTGTTGCCCCTGCCTGCTCTCTGATATGCCTGCTCTTTGTTGCCCCTGCCTGCTCTCTGATATGCCTACTTTCTTTTGCCCCTGCCTGCTCTCTGATATGCCTGCTTTCTGTTGCCCCTGCCTGCTCTCTGATATGACTGCTTGCCCTCTCTGTTGCCCCTGCCTGCTCTCTGTTGCCCCTGTCTGTTCTCTGTTGCCCCTGCCTGCTCTCCGTTGCCCCTGCCTGCTCTCTGATATGCCTGCTCTCTGTTGCCCCTGCCTGCTCTCTGTTGGCCCTGCCTGCTCTCTGATATGCCTGCTCTCTGTTGCCCCTGCCTGCTCTCTGTTTGCCCTGTCTGCTCTCTGTTGGCCCTGCCTGCTCTCTGAGATGCCTGCTCTCTGTTGGCCCTGTCTGCTCTCTGTTGGCCCTGCCTGCTCTCTCATATGCCTGCTCTCTGTTGGCCCTGCCTGCTCTCTGTTGGCCCCGCCTGCTCTCTGATATGCATGCTTACTCTGCTGCCCCCGTCTGCTCTCTGTATGAGTTGTTTGTTCTAAACTAAAACCTCAGTATTCAGGTTAAATTGCTGTGTTGGCACTTTGCAATAAGTAAGTGGGTTTTGGGTTGCAGTTTGGGCACTCGGTCTCTAAAAGGTTCACCATCACTGTTATAGGGCCATTAAGCGGACCTTACTATTCTTAAAGAGACAGCAGTTGGCCCTCACTATTGTTAGAGGGCCATCAGCCAGCTATGCTTTGTTGTTCCCATTATTAAAGAGTGGGTCTCCGATATTGTTATTGTTTATGCAGTGACTGCAAGGGCTGCCAAAAATGTGGACGCACCCCAATTCCCCTTTGAAGAAACATAGAGGAGGGCCTTAGAAAAAAAATATTCCCATTATAAAGGAGTGGGTCTCCTATAGTGGTAATGCCCATGCAGTGACTGCAAGGGCTGTCAAAATTTGGGAAAAACCCCAATAACAATTTAAAGACACATAGAGGAGGGCCACAGCAATGACATGTTCCCATTAGAAAGGAGCGGCTCTGCTATCCAGTTATAGGGTATGCAGTGAGTACAGCGTCTGCCAAAATTTTGGAAAAACCCCAATAACAATTTAAAGACACATAGAGGTGGGCCACAGTAGCGACATGTTCCCATTATAAAGGAGTGGGTCTGCTATCCAGTTATAGGGTATGCAGTGAGTACAATGGCTGCCAAAATTTAGGGAAAACACCAATAACAATTTAAAGACACATAGAGGTGGGCCACAGTAACGACATTTTCCCATTAGAAAGGATTGGGTCTACCATACTGTTCTTGCGTATGCTTTACTGCAAATAATTTGGAGGCACTCCAATGCCCCTTGCTAAAGACGTAGAGGTCGGAGGGCCTCCGGAAAACAATGTTCCCATTATTAGGAAGTGGGTCTCCCATACTATTTGCCTATGCAGTGAATGCAACGGCTTCCAAAAATATGGAGGAACTCCAATGCCCCTTTCAAGAGACGTAGAGGTCAGAGGGCCTCCTGAAAACAATGAAACAATGTTCCCATTATTTGGAAGTGGGTCTCTCATACTGTTTGCATATGCAGTGAATGCAACGGCTGCCAAAAATTTGGAGGAACTCCAATGCCCCTTGCAAGAGACGTAGAGGTCGGAGGGCCTCCTGAAAACAATGTTCCCATTATTAGGAAGTGGGTCTCCCATATTGTTTGCCTATGCAGTGAATGCAAAGGCTGCTAAAAATTTGGAGGAACTCCAATGCCCCTTGCAAGAGACGAAGATATGGTGCTATGGTAGATATGGTGGTGATATGGTGGTGGAGGATGAGGATGAGGAGAAGTAGGAGGACAAGAGCAAATAGACAAAATCAGGAAGCGTATTCCCATGTCTGGGTGTGAAGACAGGGGTGCATGGGAATAGAGTTAGACCTCCCAAAAAAAAGACACTCTATTTGAGTTTATGTTACGCTGCTATAATTAGGTGGTGTTGAGAAGTCTAGCCCAATCCAGCCCTTGTTCATTTTTATAATAGTCAGCCTGTCAGCATTTTCAGTTGACAGGCTGATGTGCCTATCAGTTCTAATTCCACCAGTGGCACTAAAAGCCCGCTCTGACAAAACGCTAGTGGCAGGGCAGGCCAGGACCTCCAAAGTGTAGAGAGCCAGTTCATGCCACGTGTCCAGCTTGGATTCCCAATAATTATAAGGCACAGAGGAATCACGGAGGACGTTGGTAAGGTCAGCAAGGTTCTCCCTCAGCATCTTCTGAAACTTTTTCCTCCTTGTGAGAGTACCCCGCACCTCAGGGCCTGTGAGATGGGAGGGTCTGATAAAACTGTCCCAGAACTTTGACAGTGTTCCCCTGCCTCTGCTGGATTGTATTTGTGTCTCTCTTGCCTGTACTCCTTGGTTGTCCAAAGAACTGTGACCTCTGCCTCCAGCGTTTTCAGATGGTAATTTTTTTAATATTTTTGCAACAAGGGCCTTCCGGTACTGCCCCATTTTATTAGGCCTGTCCGGCACGGGAATAAGAGACAGAAAGTTCTCCTTGTAGCGTAGGTCTAGAAATGTCTCCAACCAGTAATGACTGTCACCCAAAAATTGGACAACGCGAGGGTCACGGGAAAAGCAGAGTAACATAAATTTAGCCATGTGTGCTAGACTGCTAACAGGCAAGACTTCCGCATCCTCACCAAGAGGACGACTGACCATGCTCTCCTCCTCATCCTCCTTCTCTTCCCTGTGCTCAGGCCATCCACGCTGAACAGACGGTATGTCAGCTGTGCAGGTAGTACCGTCTATAGCGCAGGAAACTAGCTCCTGTTCTTCCTCCTCTTTCTCATTGTCACCCAATCCATGTTGGGATGTGATGAGGCTGGGCTGTGTGGAATCACCCTGTATGGTTCCTTGCTCCATCTCATCGTGTTCCTCCTGCAATGCATCCTCTTTAATTGTGAGCAGAGAGCCAGGGACCGCAATCCTCAGCGTAGGGAGGACGTGTTCCGTCCCAAGGTCCGACTGGGTCCCGGCTTCCACTATATTAACCCAGTGTCCAGTCAGCGAGATGTACCATCCCTGCCCACAAGCACTTGTCCACATGTTAGTGGTTAGGTGGACTTTCCCACTAACTGCGTTGTTGAGGGCACGGCTAATGTTGTCGGACACGTGCTCGTGTAATGCGGGTACGGCACACCGGGAGAAATAGTGGCGGCTGGGGACAGAGTACAGTGGGACAGCCACCGCCATCAGGTTTCGGAAAGCTTCTGACTTCATGAGCCTAAAAGACAACATTTCAAGCGCAAGTATTCGCAAAATGTGTGAATTTAGTAGTGGGGCGTTGGTATTTGCGCTTGCGTTCCAAGGACTGGGGTAGGGAACACTGAATACTGCGCTGGGACAAGGACGTAGACGTGCTTGCTGATGGTGCTAGTTGAGAGTGTGTAAGGATAGGTGCAGGGCGGGAGGCATCTTCGCATGCGCCATGGACAGGGGATTGGCGTACACGCACAACAGCAGAAGAAGCAGTGGTGTCACCTGCAGACATGTTTCTGGACCCTGAGGTTCGGCCCACTTAGTCAGGTGCTTTGCTGCCATGAGCCTGATCATGCTGGTGGTGGTCAGGCTGCTAGTTTTGCTACCCCTGCTGTAGCTGGCCTGGCAGATGGTGCAAATGGCCTTTTTGGGTTAATCTGCAGAGTCTTTAAAAAACAACTAGACTCGGGAAGACCTAACAGTTGTACTGGTAACTTCCGTCGTGCTGGCGTTATGGGGAATGCTTTCCCGCCTTGGGTCTGCGGCCACCACACTGCTTCTTCCAGCCTGTTGTGGTGCCACCTCTCCCTTCCCCTGTGTGCTGCTGTCCTCGCTCTGCATGTCCCCCTGCCAGGTTGGGTCAGTTACTATATTATCCACCACCTTGTTTTCCACTTCCTCATCCTGGTCCTCCTCTTGACTTTCTGGCAATTGTGTCTCATCATCGTCCACCTCTTGTGACACTTTCCCACCGTCGCCTTCGTGTGACTGTGGCTGCTCAAATATTTGGGCATGGCTACATGCGATCTCCTCTTGCCCCGCTTCAAGTAGACCGCGCGAGAGGTCCGAATCTATAAATGGAAAAGTGAACAGCTCTTCTGAGTGTTCAAGTGTGGGATCAGTTGTCTCCGGGCACTCGGCAGGGTGGGAAGAAGGAGGATCAGGGTGAGGAATATACAGTCTAGACTCACGGCTACTGAGACTTGACCGTGTAGAAGACAGGGTGGTGGGGGTGGTGGTGGCAAAGTGATTGGAAGCATTATCTGCTATCCAACCAACAACCTTTTGACACTGTTCTGTGTTCAATAGTGGTGTTCTGAGGTCCCCTAGTAATTGGGACAGGAAGGTCGAGTGACAAGATGTGGGTGTTTGTTGTGTCACATTTTCAGCTTGACCACGGCCTCAGCCTCTGCATGCACCATCACGTCCACTACTCCGTCCCTTGCCGCGCATCTAGTAATGGGCGAGCATACTCGCAAGTACTTGATACTTGCCCGAGCATCTAAGTACTCGAGATGCTCAGAGCTCACTGAGTACTTGCGAGAAGCTCAGGCGGATGCTCGGGTCCCCTCCCTGCATGTTTGGCACTCTTTACAGAGCCAATGAACATGCAGGGATTGCCTGCCACTCATGTTGGTTGTGGCATGTTGGTTGTGGCATTACATTGATTGGCTGGCCGCACAACGTCATCAGGTCTATATCAGACCTGGCACCGCCATGCTCGTCAGTCTACTCCGCAATTATACAGTGTAGGGAGAGCTGCTGCTGAGCTAGGGAGAGATTGACTTGTTTATTAGGTAGTGTAGGTAGAACAGAAGCATATTACACATATCCATCTCAACAAACAGTCCTTCTGAGGACTAATCCATCTGCAGAGAAATCAGGCAGGCAGTGTATATAGGCAGGCAGGCAGTGTATATAGCAGACTGCAGTGCATGTAGCACAGGAGGCTCCATTCCAGTTATGTCTGCTGCTGCTGTTAGACATTTCTAGACATAGGCCCAGGTCTCAGGGGCCAGGAATAATTTTAATCCTCATATTTGCTTAAAAAGTAATACAGAGAACACCGTTTTTCTGCGCCATTTGCTTGTTGGCACTGCAGAATACAGCCAGGTCCTTTCCATATTACAGTGCTAAAAATCCAGCTATTTAAAACTGTATTTTCTCCGTCACACGGATCACATATACGTTTTCAGAAAATACTGCCATTTCTGCCCTCCATTAAAAATTTGTTTAAGCGTGTCAGTGAAGTTTTTGACATCTGTTTGCTGTTCAAAATAGTTACCTACAGTCCAGGTATTTAAAACTGTGTTTTCTCCGTCACACGGATCACATATACCGTATATTCCGGCGTATAAGACGACCTGGTGTCTAAGACGACCCCCCTACTTTCCTGTTAAAATATAGAGTTTAGGATATATTCACCGTATAAGACTACCCCTTTTCCAACGCATACCAAACACCGGTAAAAATTTTAAAAAAACAGATTTGAATTTAACATGGTCCTTTTTTAATTTAAATTCTTATGACATGCAGGTATATAGCAGGAAAACTGTCACTCATAAACATAAGGCATACAACAACAACATTACTATCATCCATTTTCATCAGCGGCATACACCGGTACCCGACAATTTACAACAGAAAGAATAGAGCTTCACACATAGATTAGATAGATAGAAATATGTCAGTCACATATATATGAAGTACAGTGACATTGTTGCTTACTGTACTTGTCATTTAGTGTAAAGGATTTATTAAAAAATATAATAGTGTTTTCGTGCACCGTCTCTTTAAAAAAGCCGGCCGGCAATTCAGCATCTGTACCCGACAATTTAGAATAGAAGGAATAGAGAATCATACATAGATTAGATAGATAGAAACATGTCAGTCACATATATATGAAGTACAGTGACAGTGTTGCTTACTGTACTTGTCATTTAGTGTAAAGGATTTATTTAAAAAAATAATAGTGTTTTCATGCACCGTCTCTTTAAAAAAGCTGGCCGGCAATTCAGCATCTGTACCCGACAATTTAGAATAGAAGGAATAGAGAATCATACATAGATTAGATAGATAGAAACATGTCAGTCACATATATATGAAGTACAGTGACAGTGTTGATTACTGTACTTGTCATTTAGTGTTAAAATAAAGGATTTATTTAAAAAAAAATTGGCGTGGGGTTCCCCTTAATTTTAGTCTCTAGCGGAGGTTAAGCAGACAGCTGGGGCAGATGTTTGAAGCCTGGGAAGGGGGTAATACCCACGGAGCTTCCCAGACTACTAATATCAGCCCCCAGCTGAATACCTAGCCTTTACTAGCTATTAAAATGGGGGACCCCCCCAAAAAAATGACGTGGGGTCCCCCCTATTTTAATAGCTAGCAAAGGCTAGGCAGACAGCTGGGGGCTGATATTAATAGCCCAGGAAGGGTGCCATGAATATTGGCCCCCTCCCAGGCTAGAAACACCAGCCGTCAGCCGCCCCAGAAATGGCGCATCCATAGGATGCGCCAATTCTGGCACTTAGCCTCGCTCTTCCACGCTGCCCTGGTGCGGTGGCAGGGGGTAATAGGGCTGGGGTTCATGTCAGCGCCAGCTGCCATGAAGCCCAGGTTAGTAATGATGAACGTCTATAAGACACCCCCATTACTAACCTACAAAGTGTTAAAAAGAAAAAACACACACTACACCAAGAAAAAAATAATTTATTTGAAATAAACCACACCATTTTATTTAATTCTTAGTTTACTAAAAAAAAAATAGTTACCTGTCCACGTTCCTGCGCTGATCTCCCATGCACAGCTGTCACATCTGGAGATGGTGACAGCTGTGCATGGCTGCTGTAAGCTCACGCTGCCGGGAACACGTCCGCTCCCGGCAGCGGGAGCCACTGACTGAGGTCACCGGAGTGCATTCAGTCAGCGCAGCTCCGGAGACCTCCTTTACGGCACTGCTGTACCGTGGGAATTTCTCACGATACAGCAGGGCCGTAAAGCAGCTAACCGGAGCAGCGCTGCCTGAACTCCGGCGAACCCGCTTATGCAATGACGGGGCTGCTTTACGGCCCCGTCATTCTAGCGGCGGCAGCGGTTCAGAGCGGTCACATTCTATGTGGCTGCTCTGAACTGGAGATCTTCGTGGGACACTCGTGGACTACTACGGAGGGGTAAGGATAAGGTTGTGGTTTATTATTTTATATTTTATTACAGGAGATCGATGGCTTCGGGGAATTAGGTGTCTAGGTGTGTATAGGTGTAGTTTTTTATTTTTTACTTTATTTTAGGTGGCGATCGGTGGGGACAGGTAATGTATGAACTAATTTATTGTAAGTAACCACTGGCCACCAATGACATGTATTTAAAATTTATTGGGGACACAGTAGGGCAATTTATATAGCAGGATCAGGCTGATGGGAACTACTGCTCCCATCGAGCTGATCCTGCTGGCACGAGTGGACGGGGGACAGACATAGGCCGATGGGAGTAGTAGTGTCACATCGGCCTATGTCTGCCTGCACGCACACACCCGCACACATCGCACAGACACCGCGCACACCCGCAGACATCGCACAGACACCGCACACATCGCACAGACACCGCACACACCCCCAGACATCGCACAGACACCGCGCACACCCGCACACACTCGCAGACATCGCACAGACACATCGCACAGACACCGCACACACCCGCACACACTCGCAGACATCGCACAGACACATCGCACAGACACCGCGCACACCCGCACACACTCGCAGACATCTCACAGACACCGCACACACCCGCAGACATCGCACAGACACCCCACACACACTCGCAGACACACGCACAGACACCCGCACACACCAATCATGACGGGTCTGGGAGGTGAGGCTGACCTGTGAGACCGTGGGAAAGTTCATGTGAGTTCATGCAATGCAGTCAAGCATGAACTCACATGAACCCTCTGAGGGCACCGCGGCGACTTCAAATGAACAGCTGATCGGCATCACCTGATACCTCAGCTGTTCATTTGAAATAACCGGCGGGAAAGCGCAGCACAGAACGGGAAAGCCGGCGGTGAAGTCTTTTCACTGCCGGCTTCCCCGCCCGGGTCCTTCGCTCCCCGCTCCTTGGTGCTGCGCTCCCCGTCCGGTCCTAACTTACGATCGGGATGGGAGGTGGCGAGGGGAGCGGAGGATCGGGGTGGGAGGCTGCGGGGAAGCAGTATGGGGCTGTGTGATTGTTTAAAAGCCGGCGGCCTTTTACCGCCCGCCGGCTTTTAAACAATCAGGAGAATTCTCCCACGCTGGGATGGCATTCTGATGACAGGCTGGATCTCAGCTGAGCTCTGCCATCCAGCTTGTCATCCTTCAGAGACACTGCAGAGCGCAGGCATTATGGGAACTTCCGATTCCGGTATTCGATATTTTAAAAGTATCGGAATTAAGTATCGGAATTCCGATACCGCGAATATCGGCCAATACCCGATATTACAGTATCGGAATGCTCAACACTACTTGTCACAGAAGCGATGCGAACTTCCCAGCTCCGGACACAGCGCAGCGCTTCTGTGACAAGTGAAAGCTGTCGGCACAGAAGCCCTGCGCTGTGTCCGGAGCTGGGAAGACACTGCGATGTGTCAGAAAAGTTCGCTAGGTTCTGTCTGTCTCCGCTGCTGGGAATACGCTGCGCTGTGTCCCAGGCCTGAGAAGACACAGCGCAGCGATGTGTCAGTTTCAGCACAGAAGCGCTGACTGTCTGGACCTACCGCCGCCGTATTTTAACTCCCTCCACCTTATATTAGCTCCCACATGGCAGGGATACGGCCACGGCAGCTTATTAACACCCCCAGAGTATCCCCGCATGTCAATTTCTGAAAGTTCAAAAACATTACCGGCGTATAAGACGACCCCAGACTAGACAGAAGATTTTTCAGTCTTCAAAAGTCGTCTTATACGCCGGAATATACGGTACGTTTTCAGAAAATACTGCCATTTCTGGCCTCCATTAAAAATTTGTTTCAGTGTGTCAGCGCAGTTTTTGACACCGGTTTGCTGTTTAAAATAGTTACCTATAGGCCAGGTATTTAAAACTGTGTTTTCTCCATCACATGGATCACATATACGTTTTCAGAAAATACTGCCATTTCTGGCCTCCATTACAAAAAATTTCAGTGTATCAGTGAAGCAATTGACACCAGTTTGCTGTTCAAAATAGTTACCTACAGGCCAGCTATTTAAAACTGTGTTTTCTCAGCCGTCACACGGATCACATATAAGTTCGCTCCAAATTCAGCCATTTGTAGTGAGCGTGGAAGATATTGTCCTCCATTTAAAAATGGGCAAGGCACATGGCAAGGGGTGGGGAACTAGACATGATTGTGATGGTGATGGTGCATGCAGAGGCAGAGGCCGTGGGCAAGCTGAAATTGTGCCACAACAAACACCCACATCTTGTCGCCCGACCTTCCTGTCCTAATTAATAGGGGGCCACATCACACCACTATTGAACCCAGAGCAGTGTCAAAAGGTTGTTGGTTGGATAGCGGATAATGCTACCAGTCACTTTGCCAACACCACCCTTTCTTCCACACGGTCACGTCTCAGTAGCCGTGAGTCTGGACTGCATATTCCTCACCCTGATCGTCCTTCTTCCCACCATGCCGAGTGCCCGGAGACAACTGATCCCACACTTGGACACTCCGAAGAGCTGTTCACTTTTCCATTTATAGATTCAGGCCTCTCGCCCGGTCCACTTGAAGTGGGGCAAGAGGAGATCGCATGTAGCGATGCCCAAATATTTGAGCAGCCACGGTCACACGAAGGCGACGGTGGGAAAGTGTCACAAGAGGTGGACAATGATGAGACACAATTGCCAGAAAGTCAGGAGGAGGACCAGGGTGCGGAAGTGGAAGACGAAGTGGTGGATGATATAGTAACTGACCCAATCTGGCAGGAGGACATGCAGAGTGAGGACAGCAGCACACAGGGGGAGGGAAGCAGGCACCCCAACAGGCAGGAAGAAGCAGTGTGGTGGCCGCAGACAGAAGGCAGACAACCATTCCCCGTAACACCAAAACGAGGGAAGTTGCCAGTACAAATGTTAGGTCTTCCCGAGTCTGGATGTTTTTTAAAGACTCTGCCGATAACCCCAAAAAGGCCATTTGCACCACCTGCCAGGCCAGCATCAGCAGGGAAGGCAAAACTACAGCCTGACCACCACCAGCATGATCAGGCACATGGTAGCAAAGCCCCGACTTTGTGTGCCAAACCACAGTGTCCAGGAACAGTGTCTGCGGGTGACATCACTGCTTTTTCCGCTGTAGTGCATGCAAGCCAATCCCTTGTCCATAGTGCATGCGAAGATGCCTCCCGCCCTGCACCTGTCATTGCACACTCTCAAGTAGCAGCATCAGGAAGCACTGTCCCAGCGCAGCGTTCAATTGTCCACACCCCAGTCCTTGCAACGCAAGCGCAAATATGCAGCCAACGCCCCACAGGCCACACTACTGAATTCCCACATTTCGCAACTGCTTGGGCTCGAAATGTTGCCTTTTAGGCTCATGGAGACGGAAGCATTCCGCAACCTGATGGCGACGGCCATCCCTTGGTACTCGGTCCCCAGCCGCCACTATTTCTCCCGGTGTGCCGTCCCCGCAGTACACAAGCATGTGTCCCAAAACATTATCCGTGCCCTCAACAACGCAGTTACCGGGAAAGTCCACCTAACCACGGACACGAGGACAAGTGCTTGTGGGCAGGGATGGTACATCTCCCTGATGGCACACTGAGTTAACATAGTGGAAGCCAGGACCCACTGGACCTTGGGACGGAACACGTCCTCCCAATGCCGAGGATTGCAGGCCCTGGGTCAATCAGAGTTGCCCCTATATTCTACACCTCCTGAACCTCCTCCTCCTCCTCTTCAGCATCCATCTCTGAAATGACCACATCAGTCACAAGCTGGAAGCACTGCAGCACTGCCTCGGCCAAACGGCAACAGGCTGTGTTGAAGCTAATATGCTTAGGTGACAAACCGCACTATGCTGAAGAGTTGTGGACAGCTCTGAAAGAGCAGGCAGATCTGTGGCTCACACCGCTGAACCTACAGCCAGGCATGGTCGTGTGTGAGTATGGCCGGAACCTGGTGGCAGCTCTGAGGTGAGCTCACACACGTACCATGCCTGGCCCATGTGCTTAACCTCATGGTTCAGCGGTTTCTCAAATCCTACCCGGAGCTGCCTTATCTGCTTGTTGAAGAACGCCGCCTGTGTGCCCATTTTAGAATGTCACCTACAGGTTTCGCGCCCTTGCCGTGTTTCAGCAGCCTTTGCAGCTTCCGGTTCACAGACTGGTGTGTGATGTCCCCATGCGTTGGAACTCTACACTGCAGATGTTGGGAAGGGTTTGTGAGCAGAAGATGGCAGCTGTTGAGTACCAGCATCAACTAGGCCGTTGGTATTCAGTTCAGACTCCACACATAAGACCTCAGGAGTGGACATGGATGTCAGACACATGTACCATCCTCTAAAACTTTGAGGACTCCACCAAGATGGTGAGCGGCGATGACGCCATAATTAGCATCACCATCCCACTTCTCTGTCTTCTGAAACGCTCTCTGCTCACAATCAAAGAGGATGCATTGCAGGCGGAGCACAATGAGATGGAGCAAGGAACCATACAGGGTGATTACACACAGCCCAGCCTCATCTCATCCCAGCGTGGATTGGGTGAAAATGAGGAAGAGGAGGAGGAAGAACAGGAGCTAGACGGTATAGACGGTACTACCTGCACAGCTGTCATTCCGTCTGTTCAGCGTGGATGGCCAGAGGACAGAGAGAAGGAGGAGAGCATGGTCAGTCATCCTCTTGGTGAGGATATGGAAGTCTTGCCTGTTAGCAGTCTGGCACGCATGGCTGAGTTTATGTTACGCTGCCTTTTCCATGACCCTCGCGTCCTCAAAATTTTGGATGACAGTCATTACTGGTTAGTGACACTTCTAGACCCATGCTACAAGGAGAACTTTATATCTCTTATTCCTGAGGCGGACAGGTCTACAAAAATGGGGCTGTACCAGAAGGGCCTTGTTGTAGAACTATTAAAAAAATTCCGATCTGAAAACGCTGGCGGCAGAGATCACAGTTCGTTGGACAACCAAGGACCACAGGCGAAATAAACACAACTCCAATCCAGCAGAGGCAGGGGAACACTGTCAAAGTTCTGGGAGAATTTTCTCAGCTTCTCCCATCGTACAGGCCGTGAGGCGCGGGGTACTCTCACAAGGAGTGCAAAGTTTGGGAAGATGCTGAGGGAGTACTTTGCCAACCGTACCAACGTCCTCCGTGATTCCTCTGTGCCTTATAATTATTGGGTATCCAAGCTGGATACGTGGAATGAACTGGCTCTCTACGCCTTGGAGGTCCTGGCCTGCTAGCGTTTTATCAGAGCGGGTTTTTAGTGCCGCTGGTGGAATTATAGCTGATAAGCGCATCCACCTGTAAACTGAAAATGCTGACAGGTTGATTCTTATAAAAATGAACAAGGGCTGGATTGGGCCAGACTTCTCAACACCATCGAATGATAGCAGCATAACCTAAACTCAAATCCAGTGTCTTTTTTTGGGAGGTGTATTCCCATGCACCTTTTCACACCCACACATGGGTATATGCTTCCTGATTTTGACTATTTGCTCTTGTACTCCTCCTTCTCCCCATCCTCATCCTCCACAACCAGAGTGACCATGGTCTGTGATGCAGCTCCCACATTATTTTTTTAAAAGGTGTTTATGATGCTCATTAAAAAAAAAAAAATTATACAGTATGTTCATGTATACCCCCCAGGGGTAAATGTTTGTCAGCCCATACACTTAGTGCATGGGCATTACAAGTATAGGAGACCCGCTCCTTTCTAATGGGAACATTTTTTTAAGAGACCCTCCTCCACATCTCTTCCAAGGGGCACTGGAGTGCCTCCCAATTTTTGCCAGCCCTTGCATTCACTTCATATGCCAACACTATGGGAGACCCACTTCCTAATAATGGGAACATTTTTTCATTAGGCCCTCTACGTCTCTTCCAAAGGGCATTAATTTTGGCAGCCCTTGCAATCAATGCATAGGCCAACACTATGGGAGACCCACTTCCTAATAATGGGAACATTGTTTTCAGGAGGCCCTCTGACCTCCACGTCTCTTCCAAGGGGCATTGGAGTGCCTCCCAATTTTTGGCAACCCTTGCATTCACTGCATAGGCAAATACAATGGGAGACTCACTTGCTAATAATGGGAACAATGTTTTCAGGAGGCCCTCTGACCTCCACGTCTCTTCCAAGGGGCATTGGAGTGCCTCCAAATTTTTGGCAACCCTTGCATTCACTGCTTAGGCAAACACAATGGGAGACCCACTTCCTAATAATGGGAACATTGTTTTCAGGAGGCCCTTTGACCTGCACGTCTTTTCCAAGAAGCATTATAGTGCCTCCAAATTTTTGGCAACCCTTGCATTCACTGCTTAGGCAAACACGATGGGAGACCCACTTCCTAATAATGGGAACATTGTTTTCAGGAGGCCCTCCTCTAAGTCTCTTCAAAGGGGTATTGGGGTGAGTCCAAATTTTCAAAGGGGTATTGGGGTGCATCTAAATTTTGTGCAGCCCTGCCACTCACTGCATACGCAATAACAGTATAGGAGACCCACTCTTTTGTAATGAGAACAACAAAGCATGGCTCTCTAATAATAGTGAGGGCCAATTGCTGGCCCTTTAAGAATAGTAAAGGCCGCCTGATGGCCCTATAAAAATAGGCTTTGTGACTTTTAGAGTTCCTCCTTCATAAATGAAACAGGATGTGTCTGATCATGTCTCACACACCACATGGCAAGATAAGGTTGTAAAATGTTAAAATGACATTTGTCACGCTAGAAAGCAATACAAAAGTACAAAAACGCATCAAAAACGCTACGTGTGAACATAGCCTATGGTGTGGAGGAGTATTTTTGTTTTTGGTTATTTATTTTGCCTTATATACAAGTCATTACCCTGGAAAGGATGTTCCTTAACATATTTCCCAGGAAAATCCATTTTGGTTTTGTTTTTGTATGTTTTATTATCAGTCCATAAAAGTGGCATAAAACTTCTGACAGTAGTGACCTGGGAGTCAGAAATGCTTCCAGGGGTCTTCCCCATGCTGTTCCCATGCCATTTGAGCACTGTTCCCATCAATTTGGGCTATTTTTAGGCCCTCTGTAGACTGCCGGGGGGAGCCGCCTGAAAAATGCTCGAGTTTCCCATAGACTTACATTGGGCTCGTTGCTCGGGTCGAGCACCCGAGTATTCCAATGTGCTCGACCCGAGCAACGAGCACCTGAGAATTTTAGTGCTCGCACATCACTACATGCACCTTACACATTTGAAATAGAGGACAATATTTTTCACATTCAGTACAAATGGCTGGATTTGGAACGCAATTCCATGTGATACGTCTGACGGAAAACCACGGTTTTAAATAGCGGGTCTGTAGGTTACTATTCTTCACAGCGACCTCGTGTGAATAGCTTCACTGACACACTGCAACAAAATGGAAATAGAGGCCAGAAATGGCTGAATTGGGAACGCAGTTACAGTATATGTGATAGGTCTGACAGAGAACAACGGTTTCAAATTGCCTGTAGATTACTAATACTATTCTTCACAGCAACATCATGTGAATAGTTTAACTGACACACGGCAACAAAATGGAAATGGAGGCCAGAAATGGCTGAATTTGGAGCGCAGATATATGTGATACATCTGATGAAGAACCACAGTTTTAAATTGCAGGCCTGTAGTTTACTAATATTATTCTTCACCATGACCTTGTGTGAATAGCTTCACTGACAAACTGCAACAAAATGGAAATGGAGGCCAGAAATTGCTGAATTTGGAACGCAGTAATATGTGATACGTCTGATGGAGAACCACAGTTTTAAAAAGCGGGCTTGTAATTTACTAATACTATTTTTCACAGCAACCTCGTGTGAATATCTTCACTGATACACTGCAACAAAATGTAAATGGAAGTCAGAAATGGCAGACTTTGGAACCCAGTTATATGTGATACGTCTGTCGGAAAACCATGGTTTTAAATTGCGGGCCTGTAGTTTACTAATACTATTCTTCACAGCGACCTCGTGTGAATATCTTTGCTGACACACTACAACAAAATGGAAATGGAGGCCAGAAATGGCTGAATTTGGAATGCAGTTATATGTGATACGTCTGACGGAGAACCACGGTTTTAAAAGGCGGGTCTGTAGTTTACTAATACTATTCTTCATAGCGACCTCATGTGAATAGCTTCACTGTGACAAAATGGAAATGAAGGCCAATATTTTCCACGCTCATTAGAATCATGGGCAGCATGGTGGCTCAGTGGTTAGTACTGCAGCCTTGCAGTGCTGGGGTCCTGGGGTCAAATCCCACCAAGGACAACATCTGCAAGGAGTTTTTATGTTCTCCCCATGTTTGCGTGGGTTTCCTCCCACACTCCAAAGACATACTGATAGGGAATGTAGATTGTGAGCCCCAATGGGGACAGTGCCAATAACATCTGTAAATTTTCTCAATTGTAAAGCGTTGCGGAATATGTTGGCACTATATAAATAAAAAAATAAATACATTTCAGGATTTTTATCGCTGTAATATGGAAAATATCTGGCTGTATTCTGCAGTTCTAACAAGCAAATGGAGCAGAAAAGTTGTGTACTCTGGATTGCTTTTTAAGCAAATAATAAGGATTAAGATAAAAAAATAGCCCTGGCCCCTGATACCTGGGGCTATGTGTACAAATATCTGTAATGGCAGCAGTCAAAAAGTGCAATGGACCCTCTTGTGCTGTATCATGCACTGCAGTGTCACAAACTCTGTCTGCCTAACTCCTGCTATCACCACTGAATATATGCAGTTGGATTAGTCCTCAGAAGGACTGTTAGTTCAGATGGATATATATATATATAGATATATATATATATGTTGTGGAATACTTATACTAACTACTGTATAAACAAGCAAATCTCTCCTTGACTCAAAAGCCGCTCTCCCGACTCTGTTTCAGGGATAGACTGTGACGAGCATAGCGGCACCAGGTCTTATATAGACCTGGTGATGACGCTGTACGGCCAACCAATCGCTGTAATGCCCACAACCAACATAGCTATGATCCCTGCATGTTCATTGGCTCTCTAAAGAGCACTAAACATGCAAGGCGGGGACGCGGGCTCCCGTCCGAGCAACCTGGAAATACTCGCTGAGCTTGTCGAGCACCGTGATGCTCGGGCGAGTACCGAGTAGTGGCAAGCACGTTCGCTCATCACTAGCCTTCAGTAGTTATACTAAGAATATATTACACCCAGGTAGACTCAGTTTACAAAATTCTGTGAATTTTGGAGGCAATTGGTCACTCAGGATTTTATTTACGGCTATCAGACTACAGTGGGCTGAATACAAATGCACATCACAATTTTTAGATTTATATTTTTTAATTATTTAGAAAACCATGCATCTTTCCCTTTACACTTTAGATACTTTATATTTGCTACTTAGTGTTGGTTTATCATATAAAATCCCAATAAAATACATTTAAGTTTGTGGATGTCACATGAAAAAATGTGGAAAAGTTCACAGGGGTATGAATACCTTTTCAAGGCACTGTATGCTTTACTTTATCTTATGGTAGAAATTTAATAACTTTCTGCCAGGTTTTCTCACAGACTATAGCTGGTCACCTTCCAACACTGTGTGATCAGTTATGAAAACTCTTGTAGCAAAAATGGGTTTGACCAAAGTGGAGAATGTCTTTTACCTGTTACTGCAAATGGATAAACAATTACCTCATCATTGTAGTGTTTTTTATTGCAGTCAGGTCTAATAGTAATGGCCCTGGATAGCAGAGGTACATGAGTTGTGCCCATGCCATCAGCAGAGGATGTTGGTTTTAACAGTCTACTGCATTGGGTTTCTTAAATGCTGCCAGTGGTATAACATCTGCGACCGCTGGTTAATACAAATTAATTATGTAAAAATCATGTGATTCTCTGGATTTTTTTTAGATTCTGTCTCTTACAGTTGAAGTGTACCTACAATAAAAATTACAGACCTCTCCATTCTTTGTAGGTGGGAAAACTTGAAAAATCGGCAGTGTATCATGTGTTAAATGCGCTCCTTTTGGCAGTAAACTTTCCGATAGCAATATCCACAAGTTACCACATACAGTATATTAAGGGTTTTGCTACATGTCATTAAGAAAGATCCAATATAGTCATTCGCATAGAAGCATAAATACGGCACTCACCAAGGCCTGCTTCATCCATAAAATCCATTTATTTAGATATGAAGTGCATACAGGCCTCTGTTGACTTGGTGATAGGTCTTCTTTAAAGCAGATGATTCCAGGGCAACTTTGGTGGTGTGACATTAAAATCAAAATGACATGTTCTCAAAACCATCACTAATGATGAACGGTGAATGCGGTTAAGTTAAAATAAACCAGGTTTTCATTTTTGTCAATGATCGTAATACAGTCTCGTAAATTTGAGAGTTGCAAACCCAACCGCATGGGTGCACCCAAAGTTGCCTTAGACTTATTTTTTTTTTGGAAACTTCTAATTAAAGCACCAGTCCAGAATTTTATTTTTTTTTTTGCCGCTGGAGTGGTATCACTAATCTAATTTCCCTGTCCTTAATATTATACTCCCCACCCGCTGGCTTCATCTTTTATCGGCGCTGCTACAGTCGGTCTTCTGAAGTTTGTGACCTGCCGGATCGCTGGGTGTTTGCTGGGTGAGCCGGAAGTCACAACTTAATGTAAGTTTATGAGAGCCAGAATGAGGAAAAAACGAAGCTCATAGACTTCCATTGAGAGCTTGTGACCGTTACCTCTGACTTCTGGTGAGTCAGAAATTGTGGTCACAAGATGGCGGCGAATGAGAAGGGCACTGGGAAGAGCTGAAGACAGCAGCTGGTAAGGATAATACTAGGGGCAGGGAACTTAGATTCAAAGCGCCTATATAAAGAAAAATGCTGGAGTGGTGCTTTAAGTTTTTACAGATAAATTAACTCTTTACAGATGACCTATATTGTCTCTCACAATATATTAGATTTAATGTCCTGCGTTCCACTCCGATTTGAGGACATCACAGTTTTATAAATTTAATTTAAAATAAAATGATAGAATGAAGCTGCTTTTGTCATCCTTGTAGTGAAACCATGTAATCCTGCTTTCTCTTTATTGCCAGGAGTTGCTGTTTATAAGGATCGGATGCAGTATACAGCAGACATCAAATCTCTGAACATCAAGGGTGAGTAGTTCCTTCACTTCTTCCTCATGTGGAAAGAAAGAGTCATAGGTTCCACCAAAAATATCTTTACTCTATTTCCCATTCTCATTCCCTTCAGCCAAAAGCAATAACAGCGATAAAAAGAAGAAAAGTGGATAGATAAGGGCTCCTGGCCCTGAATTTTCTGGAAAATTGGCTGTTATGTCAGTTTTAGTGGAAGCTTGAAAATATACTTAAAAAAAGGTGAAGCACTAGAGAGGAAAATATCAGTGATAAACTATGAATCAGGTCTCAGCTTTGCTGTATTAATGTCGTATGTTTCATGTTTTGTTGTGATGGAGATTTCATAATACCTTGCTATGGTTCTAAGAATTTTTGGGGTTTAGTTGGTTGTTAAACTGGCTGTATTGGAAATTCATAGCAAAGATGTAAAACAAATCCTATTGGAAAAAGACAACTTGCAGCCAATCCAAAGTCTGAAATGATTGATAATAGAATTCAATAGACTGTAGTCTACTGGGAAACAAATGGAGATAAGATGGACTTTTAGTTTTAGCTTTTAGCATCATCTAAACTAAGCATCCACGCTGAACTTAAAGGGGTATTCCAATCCCCAAGATCCTATCCCAAAGTGTGCTAGGTGTAATAATAATAATAGTAGCAAATACCTCTAATTAGAATCTTAGTATAGTTCTACTGATTTGCTATGTTATTTACCCCATGTGCAGGGCATTGCAGTAGCTTAAGTATCTATTGGGATAGGATCTTGAAAATGGGAATACACTTTTAAGTCTATTGGTTAATAGACGCTATAACTCTATAAAGTGCAGTCTTCTTGTTCCATTACATATATTTCTAATACTTTTTTTGGTCTTACTAGTTACTGATTTGCTTATCCTTGATTGTATCTAATTTTGCATCCCAGAAGAATATGTTCCACATTAAGTCATAATGAAAACTTGATCACATCATTCTCCAGTATGTTGCAACTACTGGAAAATGTAATTAAATGCATTGACATAGACGTCTTTAGGAAACAGATAGTTATAGTTTATTTAATGACCACTTACAAATTACATTAACATTTAAAATGCCACCCGGGCATTATACATGGGCCTTTATAATCTTGAACAAAGATCTTCCACTATACAGCTCACAGAATCACAGGTTGTGGGTTCTTTACTGAGCCTAGCATCTTTCTGAAAAGGACTTTTGGGGGGCGAACCAATAAGAATTTCTAGAAGTGTTTACATCAATGCTAATTGGCTGAGAGCAGATAACAGACAGGACCCTCATCACAATTCCTTCCCTCTGGTCCATTTTATATGCATGCTAAGTAACATATCAAGCCTCTAAAAATCACCAGTTCTGGGAACAGTAAAACGCATCCACTAATTTTACCCATTTTGGGCTATTTTATATATTTACTGTTTTTATGTCAGTAGCAAGAAAACATCTTCAATCAGATTAGCTGCTGACAAAGATCAGAAAACTGTCAGTAAAAAGATGCTCATTAGTGCATAACATGGAGTTATGCAATGAATTTTATCATAAATGTACTCCAGTTCCCGACTGGAATAACTATCTCATTCTCGCACACGGGCAGCAGAAAGATGTGCTAAATTCATTAAGAGGTGCGAGCCTTCTGATTAATTTAGCATGTCTTACTCCAGAAAAGTATAAGTTGAAAAGCTATGCATTAAAATACTATAGAATTCCAGTGACCTACACTATAAATTCTAAAGTATGTGGACAACTGATCATCAAACTATATGAGGTTGTTGGACATCCTATTCTAAAACCACCTGTGTTAATATAGAATTTGGCATCCATTTTACAGCTGTGACTGCTTCTACTATTATATGAAGACTTTCCACATAATATGGAAAAATATCTTTGAGAATATGTATACCTTCAGCATTATTAAGGTTAGGTATGGATTTTGGACAAGCACTGAGGTCAGGCACTTATTTTGGACAAGCACTGAGGTCAGGCACTGATTTTGGACAAGCACTTCGATCAGGCACTGATTTTGGTCAAGCACTGAGGTCAGGCACTGATTTTGGACAAGCACTGAAGCCAGTCACTGATTTGGACAAGCACTAAAGTCAGGCACTGATTCTGGACAAGCACTGAGGTCAGGTACTGATTTTGGACAAGCACTTCGATCAGGCACTGATTTTGGTCAAGCACTGAGGTCAGGCACTGATTTGGGACAAGCACTGAGGTCAGGCACTGATTTTGGACAAGTACTGAAGCCAGTCACTGATTTGGACAAGCACTAAAGTCAGTCACTGATTTTGGACAAGCATTGAGGTTAGGCACTGATTTTGAATAAGCACTGAGGTGAGGCACTGATTTTGGACAAGCACTGGGTCAGGCACTGATTTTGGATAAGCACTGAAGTCAGTCACTGATTCTGGACAAGCACTGAGGTCAGGCACAGATTTTAGACAGGCACCAAGGTCAGGCACTGATTTTGGACAAGCACTGAAGTCAGGTACTGATTTTGGACAAGCACTGAGGTTAGTAACTGATTTTGGGCAAGCACTGAGGTCAGGCACTGATTTTGGGCACGCACTGAGGTCAGGCACTGATTTTGGACAAGCACTGAAGTCAGTCACTGATTTGGACAAGCACTAAAATCAGTCACTGATTTTGGACAAGCACTGAGGTCAGGCACTGATTTTGGACAAGCACTGAAGTCAGTCATTTATTTTGGACAAGCACTGAGTCAGGCACTGATTTTAGTCAAGCGCTGAGGTCAGGCACTGATTTTAGTCAAGCACTGAGGTCAGGCACTGATTTTGGACAAGCACTGAAGCCAGTCACTGATTTGGACAAGCATTAAAGTCAGTCACTGATTTTGGACAAGCACTGGGTCAGGCACTGATTTTGGATAAGCACTGAAGTCAGTCACTGATTCTGGACAAGCACTGAGGTCAGGCACAGATTTGGGACAGGCACTGAGGTCAGGCACTGATTTTGGAAAAGCACTGAAGTCAGTCACTGATTTTGGACAAGCACTGAGGTCAGTAGCTGATTTTGGGCAAGCACTGAGTCAGGCACTGATTTTGGACAAGCACTGAAGTCAGTCACTGATTTGGACAAGCACTAAAATCAGTCACTGATTTTGGACAAGCACTGAGGTCAGGCACTGATTTTGGACAAGCACTGAAGTCAGTCATTTATTTTGGACAAGCACTGAGTCAGGCACTGATTTTAGTCAAGCGCTGAGGTCAGGCACTGATTTTAGTCAAGCACTGAGGCCAGGCACTGATTTTGGACAAGCACTGAGGTTAGGCACTGATTTTAGTCAAGCACTGAGGTCAGGCACTGATTTTGGACAAGCACTGAGGTCAGTCACTGATTTGGACAAGCACTAAAGTCAGTCACTGATTTTGGACAAGCACTGAGGTCAGGCACTGATGTTGAATAAGCACTGAGGTTAGGCACGGATTTTGGATAAGCACTGGGTCAGGCACTGATGTTGGACAAGCCCTGGGTCAGGAACTGATTTTGGACAAGCACTGAAGTCAGTCACTGATTTTGAACAAGCACTGAGGTCAGGCACTGATTTTGGACAAGTACTGGGTCAGGCACTGATTTTGGACAAGCACTGAGGTTAGTCACTGATTTTCTTGCTCACAATTGCATTTCAATTCATCCCGAAAATGTCCGATGGGGTTGAGATCAGGGCATGCATGTTCCTTCAGACCAGACTCAAAGTCAAGATTTCACGGACTTAGCTTTGTGCACAGGAGAAAAGTCAAGAAAGTCTTTGAATGCTGAAACAATAACATTACTTTTCAATGGAAATTTGGAGCCAATTAAGAGAAATAAGGAAATGAAAATTACTAGTCCATACCCTGACAAACAGTCCAATACCATAATTCCTCCTCCAAGTATTACAGTATGCACAATGCTTCCTGGTTGATTTTTACAAACCTCAACACTTAACTTGCACTTTTAAAATAATACCAGTAACATTTACTAGAGCAGATCACCATTTTCACAAATTATCTTGTAGCTAAGTTGGTATCCTATGATAGTGTCACATTTGACATCACTGAGCTCGTCAGTATGACCTATACTGCCACCAGTTTGTCTATGGAGTTTGCATGGCTGTATGCCTGATTTTATATACTTGTTTGCAGTACTCAACCTCCCAAATTCAATAACTAGTAGTGGTGTCCATATACTGGTCATATCATGTACACACGTGGTCAAAATTGTTGGTACCCCTCGTTTTATGAAAGAAAAACCCACAATGGTGACAGAAATAACTTGAATCTGACAAAAGTAATAATAAATTAAAAATCTATGAAAATGAACAAATGAAAGTCAGACATTGCTTTTCAACCCTGCTTCCACAGAATTTTTAAAAAAATTAAACTCATGAAATAGGCCTGGACAGAAATGATGGTACCCTTAACTTAATATTTTGTTGAACAATCTTTTGAGGCAATCACTGCAATCAAACGATTCCTGTAACTGTCAATGAGACTTCTGCACCTCTCGGCAGGTATTTTGGCCCACTGGTCTTATAACCTTTACCTTTAACATGCTTGTGTATAATTTTCTTTCTAATCTCCTGAGACAACTCTTTCCTTTGCTTCCTCTGGTCCATGTTGAGTGTGGTACACACCATGTCACCAAACAGCACAGTGAGTATCTGTAGCCCTATATACAGGCCCACTGACCGATTACAAGATTGTAGACACTGTGATGCTAATTGGTGGACACAACTTGATTTTACATGTCCCTTTTGTCACATTATTTTCAGGGGTACCATCATTTCTGTCCAGGCATATTTCATAAGTTTAATTTTTTTTAAAAATTCTGTGGAAGCAGGGTTGAAAAGCAATGTCTGACTTTCATTTGTTCATTTTCATAGATTTTTTATTTATTATTACTTTTGTCAGATTCAAGTTATTTCTGTGACCATTGTGGGTTTTTCTTTAAATGAGGGGTACCAACAATTTTGACCACGTGTGTATATAAACAATAGAGATAAACAATAAATGTATAAATATGTAGAATGATATGTATAGACAGTGAATAGGTGGTCACAAAATAACTTATTTTCTGATTACATAACTGAAATTACCATACTGCGATGGATCAGAAATTCAAAAGGAAGCTACTGAATCCCATTCACTTATTTTGCTCAATGCTTTGTTATTCTTGTTGTCAAACTTGGTGGAAACTCCGTTAAGGAGGACCATAAATATTACATGTTTTACTTGTTGTAAATGCCAGTGCTGTTTATTTTTTGTTCCTGTGTCTCTCCCTTTGTGAGATATGGCCCTCTTCCCTAGATATATGAAGACGCCCACAAAGAAAAGTTCAGGACCATTCCCAGATGGCTATTATCTTATTAACAAATGGGCGTTGGCCTAAACTCTCCTCTTGGACACCTTCATGGAAACCATGCCCAGTTGGCTAAAAATACAAGATTAATACACAGAAAAAAAGGGGGAACAAAGAGGCGTAGGAATAGAAAATCAACAATGCCAGATTTAGGAGAACAGCAGCATTTACACCAGGAAAATGAAAAATTACCTATTTATAAGTAGTGACCCATCTTTTTAAAATGTAAAATTAGTGGAAACAAATTTACATTTTGAGCAATGCCCATTTTACCCAGACAAAGCTGTACACGTGTAAGGTGCCTGAGCGAGGTAGTCATGGGCGAGCTGCTGCTTCTGCTCACTATGGCACCTTACAGACAAATCGTGTCCCCGTTCCGGAGTGCTGCTGTGTGTGGGGTGCATCACACTTACTTCTGGCCTGCAGGCCTCCATTGGCTCCAGGATTTCCTCTTTTGGAACCTTTGCAGCAATCAATCCAGGGGACTCATGCAAAAATTCAAAGCACGGAATGTGAAACGTTTGTTGGGGTGGTTTCGGGGGCGCTCCCAACTGGTGTGAACATGGGTAAGTGATAAGGGGACGTAGTCCCCACCTGCACATGTTTTTTGTTGGACGGACATAGTTCATTGCGGAAATTTACATTGGTGTGCTGTATTGGCGGCTACTATCTTTAACACATAGATGCAGGCTAAACCCTCACACCATGATTTAGAATGGATTGAGCCTATCACTGCTTCCTATTTATACTTTTGACTTGATATCCCTCTTTGCAAAATCTTTATATGTGTGCCATTTTTTGTATATGAATGGTACATGTTTTTTTCACTATTGTCTCTATAAAATATTATTAGTTTTTTATTCTCTTTGTAAGTGGTTTCTTTGGGTATTTACTATCTGGGTTTAGGTTTATATACCAGGGGACTGCTACAAACCATGGTTCTGTGCTCCCACCTGGGAATGGAGAAGGTCCAGTGTTACTCTATTCCAGATGCTGTTATGTCTGGTACTGAGCAGTGGTGGGATTATGTTCAGTCTGCTGCTGAAGATCGCAGGGAGTGGCTGTCTGGGGATGATTGGCAGGTAATCAGCACCTGATCATTAGGCAGCCTATTTAATCCTGCTCAATCCTTTGCTGTTTAATGCAGTTTGCAGTTCCCTATGTGCTTGGTGGTGAGTGGTGCTAGCATTAGGTTTTGCTATCTTTTCAGGGTTTTTCTCATTTTCTCTTCTGGTTTCACTTCCTGGGGTTCTTGCAGAGGTACTTACCTGGTCCTTGACTAGGCACCAGCCGCAGCACCATACACATCACCAGACGCCAGCTGTTTCATAGATACCAAGTCCAGCAACATCTTTACATGGCCAGTCCATTCCTCCATTGCTGAAAAATCAGTGTTTTAACTTTTATGCAAATGAGGCTGAAGAGCTATTGTAGATCTGAAGCCTCTGACACTCTAACTCTATTACCCGCCCAGCGTCGCCTCTTCCTGCTTGACTTACAATCTTTATGCTGTGTGACTTCAGACAAAGGAACCATCAGTCAAGCAGGAAAAGGTGGCGCTCTGTAAGGAATAGAGCTGGAGTGACAGAGGCTTCAGATCTACACTAGTCCTCATTTGCATATCAATTCAAATGCTGTATTCTCAGTAATGGAGGAAAAAACTAGCCATGTAAAGGTATTGCTGGACTTGTCTTTGAAAGAGCTACATGAACACATGAATGGTAAGTGGGGTGAAATCATTCTGACAGATTCCCTTCAAGGTCACAGCCAACTCATAAGTAGTCAATAAATAACTTATGAGTATAGTGCAATCTGTGTAGTGCAGTTTGGCTATATATAAATAAGATGTATGACGAACACAGAAAGTGCTAAAAAAAAATATCAATACCGTATGTGCTTTGTGCTGTATACAAACATTCTTTAGGATCTGCTCTTTATAGTCAGTATGTCCACCTTCTGATGAGAGTATTATAGATTTTGATGTGTACGTCATCTAAAAACCCTTTCAGAAGCCTGGCAAGGGTGACTGTCAGTTTTACTTTCGTCCTAACTAATAATACACACTTGTCATTTGCTTAAGTTAAAAGTTTGGCTGCGTATTCCACAAACAGTTCAACTGTATCATTAATGCAATCAAATTGCCAAATGGATAGAAATATTATTGTATCTGGGACTGTAAGCCAAAGATGTTGGTGCTCCTCTGCAATGCAGTTACTCAGCCAGGCATTTGTCATCCCAACGTGTAAACAAATTGTAATAAATGTCTTACAGGAACCCGGGTTTCGGGAGCAAAATGCTTGCTTTGTGGTGAGCAACACAAAGTAAAGCAGTAAATCATGCCATTCGGAAGATATTCCCGGGATTTTCTCATAGACTCAATGGCCAAATGTATTATTCTAGGTTCAGTGCTTTCCTTTTTGCTTTCAATCCATCGGTTTCTGACATTTCCATTCTGTTACAATCTGATCCACATCCAGCATACTGTGAAGAGCAGGTTTTACTTCTGATTGTATTTTTTCTGTCTTTTGTTTCAGTGTGATCTAAGAACACAATTTACAACATACCTGACATATAGTACGGTAGGATTTACATTGTTAAAATGGGTCATTGGCTTTTAGGGGTCATAACACTTATATTGCATACATGTAAGAGCATCAAGGTCTGCACATGTACAAATGATGAGAAGTTTAATTGTGTGATTAGCTTGTAGAAGGGATAGCACACATACTATAATGGCTGCATGGTGGCTCAGTGCAGGGGCGGACATAGCATTGGTGCAACCTATGTGGCCACAAAAGGGTCCAAGATGTAAGGGGGTCACTAACACCTCCAAAGTAGCCAGCATCTCCAGTCACAGACACATTATTGGACTTCAAAGAGCCCAAATATTGTTCTTACACAAGGGTCCTCTTCTGTCTGTGTCTGCCCCTGGCTCAGTGGTTAGTGTTCTTGAGTTGTAGGTTTAAATCTACTTAAGGGCAGCATCTGTATGTGTGGAATTTGTATGTTCTTCACATGTTTAACCCCTTCACAACCGATGACATATATATACGTTATCGTTTGTGTCCCTGCACTTGATTTAATTGCAGCATGTACTGCACAAAACCAATAGCAATTAGCATTTAGCACTTTACCTATCAAAACTCATAGGATATACACAGTTAAGGTCCCCCCTATCTTGGCAATATGTGTTTTTAATATTAGGGTCTGGTCCGTTTATTCACTTTAAGGACATGAATTAAAAGTTATATTTTAAATAAGGTCTTTAGTTTAGGGTAATTTTGACTATGGTAATATGGCTATAGAACTTCAGTACTTTATTGTCCAAATTGTTACAAAGTGGGGTAATAAGAAATATGTCTGGGAGTCTGTGCTTCCAAATAAGTTCCCTTTTAAATGGAATCTGTCAGCAGGTTATTGCTATCTCATCTGAGAGCAGCGTAATGTAGGTAAAGAGAAGCTGAATCCAACGATGTATCACTTAGATTAGATCCTGGGTGCAGCAGTTCTACTGCAACCAAAGCTTTTAGATGCAAAATGAAGCAGAGTTGAGAAAGCTAACCCTGCTCACACCACAGCTAACCTGCCCGCACCACAGCTAACCATACCCACACCACAGCTAACCCCACCCACACCACAGCTAACCCAGCCCACATCAGGCTCTCTGTGTATAAAGTCCATAGACAGTGAGGTGCTTAGTTTCTGGACTAGTCCAGCAATGCTAATCTCTTAGTGATAAATCCTTCACAGTTAGTAAACAGCACACACTTTCACAACTGACACATCCCTGAATTCTGTGTCTCAGCCTCTATCTCCTGCTGTCTTCAGATTACATAGCAAAAACCTGCTGACAGATTCCCTTTAATATTGTTGTAAGATTATAGTTATACAGATAGCACAGAGACGCATGCACTAACTCAGTGATGTGAAGAGCATTAGTGTACTCCTCTATCTGTGACTAACCCATTGTAAACGCAATGCTGTGAAGATAATAAAAGTTTTAACGTTGCTTATATCATAAGTCTCCAGGTGCCATCCAAGTGAATGCTATGAAGGCTGTGAACACAATCCTGGAAGACATGTAAATAAATAATAGAATTTTTGCAGATAGTAAAAAACTTGCAACTTAATACTTAACACTTCGCTATAAATAAATAATAAGGCGCTTAGTCATTGATTGTATATAGGCTTTGCTCTTGTTACATACAAATATCATGATCATCAATTATTAAAAAAAAATATTGTGATCATCAGTTGCCTGTTTTCCAAGAAAGGGTTGTCTCATCAAAATGATTTTCTAGCTATGGGTACCCAGTCAAATTTTTATCACTGGGACTAAAAAATGTTCACCATAAAAAGAAAACAATGGACTCGTGAGAAGAACACTGCCCTTGTCTCTCCTTGTCATCCTCAAAGAGACTTTTCAGACTTTGACTACAAGGAAATTATTATTATTATTTTTTGACTAGAGAATGCAATTACAGTAAGTAAATCACTCAAGCCAAGACATCGTAAGTCCTTCCTTATAGTGTAGTTTTTATTTTTTATCTAGCAATAAAGCAACAACGTTGTCTATTTTTTATGCTCAAGAAAAAAATAAAGGGTCAGTTTTAAAGGAGACTTCTCGATTTCTTGACTTTTACATATGTGAAGAGGTTAAAGTAAAATAAAATACCATTCTAATTTACACAGAAAAAAGTGGGTAGTGATGGGGATCCCAGACATTTTAGAAAAATTCGATTGAACAGTGCAAGTGACCAATGAGAAAATCTTGAAGCATTTTTCCCGGAACCGGTCGTAAGGAGCCCCTTTTAATACCTTGTATTGCTCTACGCCAGGGATCCCCACCCTGTGGCTCGAAAGCCACGTGTGGCTCTGGGACCTGTAATTTATGGCTCGCAGCTGTGCATTAGTACCAGATCTAGCAAACAGCTATAAAAATGAGGTCTCCAGACGGTTACTTTGTTAGTATGAGCATGACCACATCGAAGAGCAGATATGGATCTTCAATTCATATACTGGCCTTGAGGTTGGAGTTATAAATTAAGTAAGTGTTAAGTTGAGCATAAGTTGACACTGCCAAATAGAGGGGGTGCATGAAGTTGGATGTGGTAGCGTAGTGGGAGTGCTTGATGCAAGAATACCAAAAGAGGGTAAGATGGGAACCCCTAGTTGCTAGTATATTGCCTTGATGTGATTTCTGTGGGGAAGCCTTGGCTGTCATTATACCAATTATGGCGGCTCCGGGTGTCACTACTGTGGGGGAGGCGGGAGCTGGATGTCACTATTCAGTGGGGTGGGGTCTAGGAAGTGCTCTGGATGTGGCTCGTGACCTTTTCTATATGCTGAATGTGGCTCTCAAGGTCAGAAAGGTTGGGCATCACTGCTCTACACCATCAGCTGTATATGATAGTGGTACAAACCCTTCAAAAGTTTTTTACTTGGAGTAAATGCCATTGTTCTCCTGAATTTGGCTTTTTTTTCCCTGTGCGTAAATCTAATCTTTTTTTTCAAATTTGGCGTGGTCATCAACTCTTCTCTCTGGGTGTTGTCTTGTGTATCACACCTATTTGATTAAATATACTACATTTACACTGATGAGCAAAAGGGTAACAATGTTTTGGACTTTTGACTTTCAGGCTCCATATCTCACCATCCTCTACTGCTTCGAACGTGAGACTACCATTATTTTATAAACCATTATCTTGGCTATCTCATACATAAATTTGACTTGCAACTATTTAGCATATTATTAGTTATGCAGATTCTTGTCAAGTCACTGCATTGTTACAGTTTTGCTTCTGGTGGTGGAAATATCTTTTTCTTCCTGCATACTACAAATAACAACCTGTTCTCACTTTCCCTTATAGCTCAGTGTATTATTAGGTTGATTTCCAAGCGAACGGTCACTGGTTCAAATCGAGGAGCAGCCATGAAGAAGATTTCCCAAGAAAAGAGAAACAGCATCACCCAGCTCATCGATAGTGGTTTCTCGGCCAGGAGCAAAGCAGTAGTGGATGGTGAGATAGGAGGCTGAAAGTCAAAAGTTCAAAACATTGTTACCCCTTTGCTCATCAGTGTATATACAGAGAAGAATGGAAGAGGGAGCAATATATCCAGAACGGAGAGGTTAGGGAACAAAAAATAAACAATGCCAGATTCAGGAAAAAAGTGACATTTGCAGCATGAAAAAGATTGCCTATTTATGGCAAGTGACAGGTCCTGTTTAAAATTAAGTTGATATGACCACTGGTGATCTTTGTCAATAATGTTTATTCATTTAACTTACTTACTGAGGGTGAAATAAGTATTGAACATGTCACCAATTTTCTATGTAAATATGTTTCTAAAGGTGCGATTGAAATAAAATTCTCACCAGATGTTGGTAACATCCCATCCAATCCACACAGGCAAAGAAATCAAACCATAGATGTCCATAAATTAAGTTATGTGTAGTAATAACAAATGACACAGGGAGAAAGTATTGAACATGTTTACTGAAATTTAATTAATACTTCGTACAAAAGCCTTTGTTGGTGATGACAGCTTCAAGACGCTCCTGTATGGAGAAACATTGCTCAAGTGTGATTTTGACCTATTCTTCCACACAAACACTCCTCAAATCCTGAGGGTTCCGTGGGCTCCTCTCTATGAACTTTGAGCTTTAGTTCCTTCCATAAATTTTCTATTGGATTCAGGTCAGGTGATTGGCTGGTTCATCCTAGCAGCTTTATTTTCTTGCTCTGAAACCAATTGAGAGTTTACTTGGCTGTGTGTTTGGGATCATTGTCTTGGTGAAATGTCCACCCTTGTTTCATCTTCATCATCCTGGTAGATGGTGCAAGATTTATTTTTTTTTTGATTATCTCGGTACATTTGTCCATTCATCCTTCCATCATTTTTATGAATTTTTCCTTTGCTGAAAAACAGACCCACACAAAGATGTTCCCACCTCCAAACTTCACTGTTGGTATGGTGTTTTTTGGGGTGCTATGCAGTGCCTTTTGTCCTCCAAACACGGTGTGCATTATGACATCCAAACAGTTCAATTTTGGTCTTATTTGACCATAGTATATACTTAGTATAGACCATAGTATATACATAGTATATACATAGACTATATTCTCCCAGTATGTCACGGGCTTGTCTGTATGTTGTTAAGCAAACTTTAAACATGCTTAAAGATGCTATTTGTTCAGCAATGCAGTCTTGGGTGGTGAGAATGTATACAGGCCATGGAGGTTCAGTGCATTACTTATTGTTTTCTTTAAAACAATATATACATCATGATTCCAGATCTTTCTGTGGCTCTCCACGGGAAGTCCTTGGCTCTTGGACAAATCTTCTGATAATTCTTTTCACTACTCTGTCTGAAATCTTGTGGTGAGCACCTGGTTGTGGTCAGTCTATGATGAAATGTTGTTCTTTCCATTTTCGGATTATGACCCTAACAGTACTCACTGGAACCTTTAGTAGTTTAGAAATTCTTCTGCAACCAATGTCATCAGTATGTTTTGCAACAATAAGGCTGTGAAGGTCTTGAGACAGTTAACTGGTTTTACCCATCATGAGATGTTTCTTTTGTGGAAACTTAATAGCTTAATTTATGGACATCTATGGCTTGATTTCTTTGCCTATGTCAGTTGGATGGGTTGTTACCAACATCTGGTGATAATTACTTGTCAATAGCACCTTTAGAAATATAATTACTTTAAAAATTGTTGAGGTGTTAAATACTAATTTCACCTGCGTCAATAATTTCCACAGTGCTTTCAGACAGCATCACCACTGTCTCTATTGGGGCTCATAATCAAAATTCCCTATCAGTATGTCTTTGGAGAGAGGAAACCGGAGTACCCAGAGGAAACCCACGCAAACACATGGAGAACATACTAACTCCTTACAGATGTTTTCCTTGGTGGAATTTGAACCCAGGACCCCAGCACAGCATATTTAATCACTGTGCTGCCTCCAATAGAGATGAGTGGATTGATCTGCGGAGGATCGAGTTCGAGTGAAATTTCCTGAAATTCATTGTTTTATGCTAATTCAAAATTTTGAGGTTCGATTTGTGGTGGTCAAAAAAAATGTACATGGTACCATTTCACACACTGCTGAAGCATGGAGAGTAGGCTAAAGTAATTTTGCATTGTCACAAATGCCTCCTATAATGCCCTGCAGCTATGGCTTCAAGCAGAATATCATACCATGTACAGCTTGGTCTGAGCCATCACAGATCAGCGGTTCCAAGAGGAGCACAGTTTGTACGGCAGAGTTGTTTTCTATCTCCAAAGTCAGTAGGTAAGTCTCTTCCTTCTGTAGAGTGTAAGCTCTAAGCTAAGGTCAATGGGATCCTCACTCTCTCTCTTTGGCCTGTAGAATGTAAGCTCTTATGGTCAGTAGGGTCTTCTCTCTCGCTCTCTCTTTCTCTTGCCTGTGAAGAGTAAGATCTTATGGTCAGCGGGGTCCTATCTCTCTCTCTCTTGCTTGTAAAGTGTAAGCTCTAATGTTCAGCTGGGTTCTCTCTCTTTCCTCTCCTCCACATGTATTTTCCAAGCAATTACAAACTTTCCAGTATTGAGCTTCATATGAATTTATTCACCGCAAATCAATTTTTTGGGGAAAATTTGGGGAATTCGAAGTTTAAAAGGTCCGCTCATCATTAGCTTCCAGATATTGTCCACAATTGAAATTTTCATTCAAGGAACTTTAATCTAATAATGATTCTTAAGAATTCCGCTAGTTAGTTAGGCTACAACGCCTGGATTAGTCTAAACTAAGTGTTACAATTACTGATTTGGGGCATTGGTCCTCTATCGAGGATTTAAAAACTCAGAAGCTCTAGAAACAACCAATATTATTTAATAGTGTATTATTTGGAAATTTAATTGTAGAATTATTTGAGTAGTTTTATATTGTTTTTTTAGGGGCGAATTTTTAGATTTTACATATTGTTTGGGCACTACATGGTGAAATTTTAAGAACAGTATTTGACAGTATTATATTATCATAGCATTATATACTGTTGTTATGGGATTGAATCACTGGCTAACAACGCCAAGCTGGGTGGCGTTCATTTTCTATAAAAGTGGCTATAGTTGCACTTCTATGACATACTTTTTATCTCTCAGTATGTTTGTAGTTTTAGTAGCTATTTCTTTGTCCTTTCCTGAAGTCAACTAATTGAACTAATAATATTCTCATAATGAGTTCAGGACCAGAGTTTTCCCAGCAGACAATAATAGTCAATTTTTTTTTATAAGCAATACTGCCTCTTATAAAAAGTAAGTGCTTATTCTAAAAATGTAATTCCTAGCATCATGGGGAAAATATTAACAATATTGAAATGAATAATGCAGTACAGCGCATTATAAGTGACAAGCGAAAGAAGAGGATCATGTGAATGATAGTAATAAGTATAAATGCCTGGTAGATGAATATGAATTCTGAAATAATATTATGATTAACATATTTATTATTGCTCCTTTCTGGAATTCAAAGACTAAATATGTTGGAAGCAATATGATAATGTCTGGTTATTTAGCCCACCTCTTACTATATTGTTTTTGTTACCATACAAGACATACTATTTTATGCTGTTCCCAGAAGTGTAGAAACTTCAAAAATTATTTTCAGCATATTGCAACCAAGCCTAAAACGGGTTGTCCACTATTTGACAACCCTTTATTAATATGCCCAAGGAGGTGAAAAAAAACTATACTGCTAAAAGTCTGCAGTGCCCACATTTTGTTTGGGACAGAAGAAACAGTGTTTCCTCCATTCAGACAAAATGTGAACTCTGCAGCTAGCTCTCATGTGATAGCCCCACTAGATGTTGATGCCTGGGACCAGCGGGAAACACAGAGTTAAATATGGAGGAGCGGCAATGGTCCAATAATGGACAACCCCTTTGATTTTTGTTTTTACCAGTAAGATTATGTAAAGGGCTTGATGAAGTCTTTACAGCTCTAACAACTGTGCCAGTCGGTGCTGTTGTTGCTAGGTGGTAGCGCCTCTGTTGCGGAAGATGCTTGACAGCATCAATCCTATTTATATTCCTGGGACTTGTTGCTCTGGCCCTAGTCCAAAAGCTATGGGGTTAATTCTTTTAGTTTGGGTTTCTTCCTGCTGTCCACACTGGGTGGGGCTGTTCACTTTATAAACCCTGAGAGCCAATTCCCACTGCCAGTCAATGTTTGTGCTACCTGGTTTTACCTGTTCTGTGCATCTGTTGTTTCTTCCTGATTTATCCTGATCCTTGACATCGCCTAGTTTATTAACATTTCTCCTGCCTGACAAATTTGTGCCTGCAATTTGTGCCTGCCATAACCCCTGGATCAGGCCCGGCTACCTGACTACCCTTCTTGCCAGCTTGCGCCACCGAACAGCAGCTAACTCCATGGCCCAGCTCATGGACCCCTGTGTAAGTCCAGATCCCAGCACAGGAGTTAAAGGGTGAAGATCATGGCAAACCTTGGGTTCTGGAAAATGGAGTAACTAGTGCAAAAGTTGTCTGTGGTAGCCATTTTGGAGCAGCCAGGTGACCATGAACAGTGACCACGTGACAACAGATTACCGAGTTTTAGAGATAGCAAACATGTCATCTGATAATGCCAAATGTACCTACTTTATCTCTAAAAGAAATATGTAAACTGTATGTGTGATCGGAGTATATAGCACTAAAAATTGAAAGATGCGTAATACTATGAAGATAATACTGCCTGACCTTGTGCTAAAGCAGCACTTATCTATGGCCCTGGTATGGTACAAAGCTTATATTCTCTTATAAAAACAGAACTCTTTTCTATGTATTCTTTCCGTGTAGCATGAATGTTTCTGACTCTAACCTGAAAGAGAGAACATCAAGGTTAAGAAGGCGTTTGGAGGATGTCGGTTTCTCATAGACCACCCTGCACAGCCCTGTGTCATTACCTATGTTGTTTTTATATCGCACAGTAAATGTCAAATGACTCAAGGTGACCCTTCTCAGAAACAGCCAATAACACCGTGATCTTTTTATAATGCTGCTGGACTCTTTTATAACCTCCCTAAATAAGCTTCACTATATACCGAGAATGTAACATTTCACTTGATTCCTCTGCAGAATGACACTGGGTACCTGCTTGCTCACTTGTTTCAGCTTGATCATCTCTGAGGTGCTGAGGCTCATTTTAGATGCCTTCATTTTTGCTGTTCTTTACAATGGAGATATGTTATCCACAAATTCATTATGTCTGATCATTTGCTGGTATAATAGATCTTAATGATTGCAATTAAATAATTGGTCGCAGAAATAAAACCATTATTTCAAATATAGCCTGGACTGTGATCAAATGAATGAGCTACTATGTAATTTGCACTGTTTTACTCTCCAATACAGTAGATGGACAGAGGTTCTCTTGATGAGAACCACCTATTAAAGGGATTGTCTCATGATCTTCTGCAGGAGGACGCTCCTCTCCACTTCTCTCCAGCCTCTCTGCATCATGATTACTGGGGTGCAAATACAGTCGAAAGCGATGATGGAGGAGGGAGCGTCATGTGACACTCACTCTCCTATCATACCTCCTCTGCGTGTGACGCAGTTGGCACGATGACGTCACTTCATCACGCCACGCCGTGTCAGACAGTGGAGCTGCTGAGTTGAGGAGATGTGCTGCAGAGACGGGAGAAGCAGGGGAGAGGTGAGTATTGTATTTATTTATTTTTAAAATGAGTATGTGGTTCCCATAATACTGGGAGGTGCATTTTACCCTATGTGAGCTGCATTTTACCCTATGGGAGGCTGCATTTTACCCTATGGGAGGCTGCACTTTACCCTATGGGGGGTGCATTTTACCCTATGGGGGGCTGCATTACACTCTATGAGAGCTGCATTTTACTGTGTGGAGGACCATGGGGAGTGTATTAAACTGTGTGGAGGACCATGAGAAGTGTACTATACTGTGTGGAGGACCATAGGGCATGTATTATATGGTGTGCAGGACCATGGGGATTGTATTATACTGTATGGAGGACCATGATGAGTGTATTATACTGTGTGGAGGACCATGGGGAGTGCATTATACTGTATGGAGGACCATGGTGAGTGCATTATACTCTGTGGAGGACCATGGGGAGTGCATTATACCATGTGGAGGACCATGGGGGGTGCATTATACTCTGTGGAGGACAATGGGGAGTACATTATACTCTGTGGAGGACCATGGGGAGTGAATTATAATATTTGGAGGGGTAAGTGGGGGACATTTTACTGTATGCAAGCAATTATACAGTGTGACGGTTTGTGTGGGGGCAACTATACTGTTTGGAGGGCTAGAGGGGGCCATTATACAGTGTGGAGAGGTGTGGGGCTATTATACTGTATGTAGGCCTATTATATTGCACGGAGGGCTGTGTGGGGGTCAGGGTCACAGTTGGGGGATTATATTGTGCTGGGGTCACCATACTTTGCCTTGGGAGTCAAAGTGGGGTACAGTAGCACCATTATACTGTGCATGCAGAGGCTAATGTGGAGGAATTCACCATGGGGGTATCATACTGTGTTTGGGGGGCACTCTTGTTGGCATCATACTTTATGGGGGCAATGAAAGAGGGATCTAGGACTTCAGCAAGAGGAAAATTACTATGTGAAAGTTGGAAAGTTGTGAGATCTGCTCTTCTGTGACCCCGACAAATATTTAATTTTTTTTTATTTTATTTTTTTGGGGGGTGGCCAATTTGAACTTCTGCTATGGGGCCCCATGATTTCTATGTACGCCCCTGAATCTATTCTATTCAGCTTAAACTTAATCTGACTTTACTCTTTCTCACGTATTGATGACAGAGACAGATTAGTATTTTAACACAGAAGCCTCATTGTTTAAAATATCAATTAAACAATACTGTTTTTAAAACAGTATCATTAAAAATCTCTCATTTATATGATGGTGCTACATCCTGCAGCAAAAGTCAGATCAAAACATATAAGCAAACGATTTCCAAGTAAATGATCAATTCCTTTATTTTTTAGAGATAAAACACCTTTACCTGGAATTGAAGTTTATCCCCTTTAGCCATACAAAGGCTTTCTTCAATATATTCCAAATTCAACCTCATACTCTGCTTTCTTGATCACATTCTATCATATCTCTTCCTATCTTTTATTCATTTATGTGTAATGCAGGCGTCAGAAATGCAACGCGCAGAGACACAAAGTGAGGGCAGTCAGAGATGTGTAGAAACAATTTATCTATATATTATATATATATATATATATATATATATATATATATATATATATATATATATATACAGTACAGACCAAAAGTTTGGACACACCTTCTCATTTAAAGATTTTTCTGTATTTTCATGACTATGAAAATTGTACATTCACACTGAAGGCATCAAAACTAAGAATTAACACATGTGGAATTATATACTTAACAAAAAAGTGTGAAACAACTAAAAATATGTCTTATATTCTAGGTTCTTCAAAGTAGCCACCTTTTGCTTCGATTAATCAAACCATGGTCCAGTTCCAATGCTAACGTGTGCCAGTCATTGCACAAGGGTCACTAAGAGTACTTTGACCAATCTACAGCTACATGCCCCCGCGTGCTGCAAGCTTCAATGAATTTCGTGTTCTGACACCTTTTTATTACATACAGTAGTTCTTTCAGTAATTTCTGTTGCAGAAACTCTTTTGTGGAATTGGACCTTACAGCACCCTTGACAATGAGATAATTAATTTTATGTGCACCTTTTTTATTGTTATTTTACAGGAGCTGCAGAGCAAAAGAGCACAATAGGGTCTTATCCCGTATAAACTGGATTGAATTTTAAAGGGTTATGCTAACCTGATAAAGTTGTGTACACACAACAGTTTGAAGGCATTGGGATACAGCTGCTTCAGGTCCACAGATCGTCTGATTGTCTCACATGAATAAAGAAAAAAACGTGGATTTTCCACGCTGCTCATGAGTTGGTATTAACATCTATGATATACAGACTGTATTAAATGCGGTTTTTATTATCGACGCGTTTTGAAGTTGACACATTTCTTCCAAAGGATATAACCACTCCGGCATCTGACAGGTTAACAGCCATTAACTGTTAGGTGTTAGAGGTAGATGATGGCTTGCCCTGCGAGCCCACATCAAAAGCAGGGAGCCGACATATGACGTACCCTGTAAGTCATACGTCATTAACTGGGTAAAGGGAATCTATCAGCAGGATTTTGCTATGTAATCTGAGAGCACCATAATGTAGACGCAGAGACCCTGATTACTGTGATATGTCTCTTACTGGGCTGTGTTTTACTGTTTCAATACAACCAGTGTTTTATGAGCACAAGATTATCATTACAGGACAACTGGCCTCATGCCTCCTAGTCCAACCCTGCCACAAGCACTGATTAGCAGCTCTCTGTCCCTATACAGTGTACACAGAAAGCTGTGGTGTGGGGGGGTTATACACAGCTCAAAAACAGAGCTCTGCTACATCTGCAGTAAAGCACACTGTGACTATATCATAACTGCTATACCCAGTAAACTAAGTTAAACATCGCTGGAATCAGGGTCTCTGTCCCTACTTTATGCAGTTGTTAGATTATATAGCAAAAACTGCTAACAGATTCCCTTTAGCTAATTTGTCATGGCCATGTTAATCATAACATAGTTATCTGTCACTTATCCTACGCTGGCCCAGTGATGTGTCTCTGCCACTACTCTTGTAATGGTATTTAGGCTACAGGTCAACAACACTGCAGCCAATCACTGGGCTCAGTGGCTCAGCCAATGTAAAGGACACAAACCTCTTAGTCTGGTGATTGGTTGCAGTGCTGTTGACTTGACATTACTGGTGTTGCCTGTATACAATCACTAGAACAGCTGCAGATGATGGAACAGATGATTTTATAGCTATAGCTATAACTTGCTAGTGTCCCCCCCCCCCGCCAGTCTCTTGTCATCAACATTTGGTGGGGTCATCAACATTTGGTGGGGTCATCAGGTCATCACGTGACTGCTGCAACAAATTAGCAGCTGCTGACTGGCTGCAGCCTTCACATTACACCCTTGTTGGCTGCTTCCATGTTCATTTTTTTTTCCAGATTCTACTGTTATTTGTCAACTAGATAAGAATAAAATACAAAAATACTATAAATGTACAAAACTTGATTTTTTTTAAAGCAACTTTTTGGTAAGCACAATGCAAAGTAAGGAAAAAACAAGCTATCCAAATTAAAAATGCATAAAAGCAAAATTCGTAAAGCGCATTTACACCTCTCTAACAACCACCGTTCAATCTGCCAATTACTCTGTTTAGCATTCTGTCCCACAATATACAATCATTTTATCTGGGACAAAACACCATCTGGGAAGCAACGACATAAATAATCCACTATCTGAGCACAGAACGCTTGCTATATGAAGCTAATACAGTGCTTGTAGGCAATGTATAATATAATTAGATGTGATTGGTACCATAAGCTGCTAGAAAACACATGGCAGGTCATCATGTACATTCCTAATAATACCCACATCTTCCATACACATCCAGCTCTGAAGATCAAGCTGAAAAGATCTCATTTCTTGATTGCCATTTACAGTCAAATTATCTTTCCTGGTCATAACTAAGCTATGCAAACATTGGTAGGGTAAACACCAAGAGGGAATCTATATTATCGTTACTTCATGTCTGTGGAGTCTTCATCCATACTTTTAATAGTCCAAACAATACTATTCCCTCAATAGTTGCCTCCAATCTGGTTTGTGCACATCTGCTGCTAATAACATTATTTGTGTATATCATTATAAATGCCTATAGCAGATGACGGTGCTTCTAACCCAAGCAACCCCTTCCCAAATAAATAGTAATGTACAGTACATTAACAGCGGCACGCCATGCCCAGGGGCACAGAATGTGAGTGCCCCCAGAGATACGGTGTGAACCTCTTAGGGTCCATGTGCTACAGATTGAACTTCAAGGTTACGACCTAGAATGTAAGGCTCTTCGACTCTTTGAGACAAAACAAACAAATTAGTCTTGGAGCTAGGTGGGTTCAACTTTCCTATCCATGCACAGAGGATACACAGGTCTAATCTAGTAAATTCACAGTCATTAATACAAATCAAATGTTATCTCACCACTAGCCTTTCTCAATCTGTGATACCTGTCCACTTGTCTTCTGTCCAAATACGGCACCCCTCCAGAACGCCCTTCTTCTCAATGTTCCTTTTTTAGATGCCAAAGATGGTAAGAAATCTTTTGTTTGCAGTCCTTAGGTAGTGCTGATTACACCATTTTGCGCTGTCTTACCAGATCTCCATGTGACGCTCCAAAGGCTCATGAAGACCACAAGAGCGCCTAGCACCTGACCAGTATTACCTAGAGAGGATTCATCAAGGATAAAGACACCACACACATAAAGCAACTGTAACATAGCACATCCTATGGGTGTGAAGGCATAGCTTAGTAATGACCAGGAAAGGCAATTCAATTGTAGATGGCAATCAAGAAATTAAATCCTTTTAGCTTGTTGTCCAGACCAGGATTTGTATGCAAGATGCAGGCTTATTATTCATAATGTACATGATGACCTGCCATGTCAAGCAGCTTATAGTATTAATTTCTAATTATACAAGCCCTTGACGAAGCTTCCTTAGGCGAAACAGGTCAGGCGCAGGGAGCAATTGACCACACACATACTTTTAATTGATATGGAGTTTTACAGATAGTGCTTTGTAAGTAATGGAGGTCCACGACTGGCCTATTGGATTCTATACAGTCTTGTCCCTTTGCTATTTTGCAGTCTAGTATGTCCTCATGAGCCTCTGGAGTGCATTATGAGATCGGTTTCATCCATATTGATGAGGTTTAGTATGAAAGTCCAATAAGTCCGATCTAAGTAGTATAATCAGCACTACCCAAGGATTGCAAATAGGAGTCTTTTGTCCATCTTTAGCATCCATAGAAGTTGAAGTGACAAGTGTTTTGGAAGAACACCTAATATGAACAGAAGACTAGTGGAATTTTATCACAGACTAAGAAAGGGAGAGGTGATAAGACAATAAATGAGGTGCATTAATGACTGTAATTCTACTAGTTTAGATTAAAGGGGTATTTAAACTGGTCGATTATCATGAATGAGTGTTCCTAGGAATGTGCATTTCCCAATAATTGGCCAATGTAAGTAGGCTTTCAATCGCCTGACGAGCAATTAAATCATTCATTAGTTGGGACATCATGATTTTAAGCTTGCATTATAATCATCATTCTCGGCAGCACATCGTCCTATGTGAACCCCCTTGATCTGCTGATGATCCCAGTGCTTGTCATTACAATACTCCTATGAGAGCCAGCGCGTATCAGTGCTGATGCATTGCTGTGTATAACACAAGCGATTAGACCATTGTATCAAATACCCTAAGGGGATTATAAAATGCAGTAAAAAGTTTTAAAAAATGTTTTAAAAAATATGATTTTTTTTTAAAAAAAAACACAAAGTTTAAATCACCCCCCTTTTCTCCCATTAAAATTAAACAATTAAAAAAAAATACACATATTTGGTATCGCTCGGTTCGTAAAAGTCTGATCTATCAAAATATAAAATAAATTAACCTGATTAGCAAACACCGTAAAGAGAAAAAAAAATCGAAAAGCCAGAATTATGTTTTTGGGCCGCCACAAAATTGCAATAAAATGCAATAAAAGGCAATAAAAACATTGCATCTTCACCAAAATGGTATCAATAAAAATGGCAAAATATAAGCCCTCACACAGCTCCGTAGCCCGAAAATTGAAAGTATTAAAGATCTCATAAAATGGTGACACAAGCAAAAATTTTTTTTACAAATTTCCAAATTCTTTTTCATTGCTTACTATGGACATTTGGTATCTGCATAGTCATACTGACCTGGGAAATCATATTGTCAGATCAGTTTTACCGTATGGTGAACATGGTAAATAAAAAAACAAAAAACGATTGGTAAATTGCATTGGCAAAAAACAAGCCCTATATGGACAGAAAAATAATAAAGTTATGGTTTGTGGATTAAAGGGAGGAAAAAATGAAAATGAAAAAACGGAAAATTGCCCGGTTGTGAAGGGGTTAAATAAAGTGATGTGCCGAATGTCTGAAAGTACAGTGGTCTTTTAAGTACAGTAAGGTAGAGAAAGTTACTGAACTTTCTGAAGACAGTTTTCTGATTTAAAGCATCATGTTTTTCAAACCTTTAATTGTATTATGTAACATTCACAAATGTATATGTTAAGATTCCTCGTTTGGCAGGATTTTAGATATTTTGAATTCCTGTGTTCTTTGAGTAAATTTCCACTGCAGTCGTCTGTTCCTTAGTATTTGCCAGCATGGTCTATACATGTTATCAGGATTGTTTCAGAATGCAGATAATCTTAAAGAAGCTTATGATTTTCAGAATATTATAATAAATGTAAATCCTGAGGTTATTGTTACTACTGCTGTGTGTCTGGCATGTAAGCATTTTTATTTCTGTCATGGTGAAATGAACAAATGAAACCTAACTTACTTATTTTTCTATTGAACATACACATCCTACACAATATCACCCAAATGGTAACACTTGACGTCAATAGTTGTTGGCCCAAGAGCTTCAAGCTTCATGTTTCTCATCTGTGAATTAACAATGCCAGTAACAATTACGGATTTTTCTTAGAAAAAAAATATTCATCCATCTACATATGTTTAAGTTATGTCTTAAGGGAACACTTCAAAAACTGACATTCCTAAGACTAGTGAAGGTCTCGAGGGGTTGGTATGTGACTTAAGGAATTTTTCTTAGCTGATCCATGAATGCAATGGCCTCTAAGGCTCTACATTGTTGGGAGTGTTCCTTTTACATGTTTCTAGTATTTGGTGAATTAATTAGAAATAATCTAGTTCAGAGGCCAACCCAAGAACTGGAAAATCAATTTCCCTTGTGAATGACATTAATTATTTGTAGGTGTGCATGCACCTTAAGCAATGTTACTGTTTTTGGAGGGAGATATTAATCTAGTATCTGCTTCCTCCCAGATGTCAACAAGGTTGATAATTACTTATCATTACGAAAGAAAATAGAAAGTGATATAAGATTGTTTCAGAGATGTTGTATTTGCCAAAGTTTGCAATAGACAGACTGAATCATTTATAGAAATACATTTAATTTCCATGATTTCAATGACACAAGACAGTAATCAATTTGAGAGGGTGCCCAAAAGAAAAAGTAATAGTCTTCGGGAGGGTGGGGCAATTGTAGTAAAGGCTTCCACCGTTAGGAGAATGTACGCGGAACCATTCAGTATGCTAGCTGACATTGTTGGGGATGGTTGTGTTTGCCTCCAGTGATTTTTTTTCAATAAGTTGATCAGTCTTTTCCCTATTTTGCGATGGCTGATTCACACAAACAACGTGCGGCTATGAAATTTTCTTTCATTTAGAAAATAAAAAGCTTCAGAAACGGTTACGAAGGAGTATCCAGAGGAAACCAGAATTCATTCAGAAAACAGTGTATTTACTTGCACATTTGGAAACTTCAGTCTCCTTCAAAGTAGAAAATAGCAAATAAGTGGTACCCAGTTAGTTATAATAATAAATAGCAAGGGGGTAAAACATAACCTTTATTCAGTATTATTTTAAAAAAGGTTCAAAAAGGTTCAAGGTGCATGCATAAGTACAAGAAGTACCAAAGTACAAAAAATGTTAAGACAAAATAGGAAACTTATCCTGATGGTGTTCCTATATAAGAAATAGGTCACACAAGACCTTTGAGGAAATGATTTCTCAGGTAAATGATGGATACTAACAAAGATAATCTCACTGGTATAGTCCACCAAACAACCGTGTCCTCTCTAGCTATTTCCCATCCATTATTCAGCCAAGTTAGATAAAGTATTGATGTAGATACAATACACAGCGTATGGGAAAGGTATATGCTAGTAAGTGTATAAAGCAACTCAGCCAACCATATAGAACAACAGCAAAAATGTTTTCATTATATCCACAACTGAATAAACTATTTTGTGGCATTAAACATTATTATATAATCATAGAGGAAATTTTTCAACTTATCTGATCCTCCATTAATGATGGGTATGCAGTCTCAACGCAGGCAGGCTCCCGACGCATTTCCCTTTGATCATCAGGGGAGTAAAGTGCCTATAATCATGCCCCCATTCATTGGATATGCTTTAGTAGCTGGTTTGTAGTACCCATTGCTGCAGTGCCTCTTATACATGTGCTGCATGCTGAAAACAGCGTTTACTTCTGGGTATGACGTCATATCCTGTGCGCAGACCATACAGGACGATAAAAAATGACAACTTCCGGTCTGTAGAACGCATATGGAACGCACTAGAGTCGCGCATGCGCAGTAGTGATCTCAAAATCAATCGCAGTAGCGATCTCAAAATCGCTTCCTAGATACAATATGCTAATAGGAGGCATGTACATAACAAACATGCTCACAATGATCTAGTGCCAGACGCTAAGTTATCAGCAATGTAAAAGCGTCCAAATGTGATCAAATAAGCCCAAATATAAAGAATAAGAGCCACAACAGACCACATACCACAAAGTATGTACAGTACCTAGTCACAGATCTACATAAGCGTACACTGATGAACGCAGAATTACCAAAGCCAATTGCGATAAGGGAAGAATATGTTAGTGAAGAGGTAAGGGTTAGAGTACCCTCTATTTGCAGGCAGGTCAGGGTTGAGTAGCCGAGACACAAATTTTGTTGCAACTTGTTTCATACCCAATTCTCCCATTAAAATTGGATGAAAGGAACTCCATGAAATCCCAGTCAACTCCAAGAGTGCATCAATGGTCTGACGGCAATCTTCCAGAATGGCGTGACCAATTTTTATCAAATTTTAATCAGTTCAGCAGGTCAATTGTAATATCAATAAACGAATAGCAAAATTTGCAGAGGATTAAACAACTCGTTGAAAAATAAAATCAATGGAGCCAAATGCAACTTTCCCCAACATAGGGTATGTTGGCTGGCATGTTCTGCAAAGATGCACCTAGCATTGGAAGACTGTAGTGTGCTACAAGCACCCCGCTAACCGGAAAATTATTTCTGTTTCTTTTGGGTATATAGGTTTTATGGGAAGGCGTAAGGTACTGGAAGCCTCCTTTATTTATGTCACCTGGCTCTATGGCCGAAAGGTTAAAGGATTTTGCAAGATTAAAATATTGATGGTTTATCCTTAGGATCAACTTTTGAAAGTTGGGGGTCAAACTCCTAGAATCCCTGTTGCTCAAATTATTGATGAGCAAATGGGCTTTTGTTTGGGTATTCAGGTGCAATGGCTTGTTGGAATATGTGGTAGTGAAGGGTCATATTCACTTGAACGGAGATCTGCTGGAGTACCAGATATAGTCAATCCTTAATTCTGATGCCTATTAAACCAGTTGATCAAACATTGACAACTTATCCTGTAGAGATTCCATCTGTGTTTTAAAGAAAACTCTGTTAAGACAAACTGAACAAAACTAATTGGTATTTACTTTACATACTAACAAATAGTTTTTTTTTCCAGTCATTGGAAACACTTTCTACAAGAAATAGGAAGTTTATCAATTAAAACGAAAATGTGAAAAAAAAAATATGCAAATCAATAAAGCATCAGATGAGCCTGACTGTCTTCAGTTCTGGATTGTTTATGGCTTAAATTAATGGGCGTCAGGCCAGACTGGGAACATCTGTTTTTGACATTGACACTTATTCTTATGGGTTTTTTTTCTTTTTCACTTTAGGTACAATGCAATTCACCACATGCTGTTATCAGTAGGACACTTAAAGATGGTACAAACATTAAGTATGTTTGCAAGACTGAAATTATTTTGAGTCCCCTCCCCGTCTGAGAAGGAAATGACGGTAGCAGATAAAATCCTGGATCAATAGGTAGTAGATAGATAGATAGATAGATAGATAGATAGACAGATATATAGATAGATGGATAGATAGATAGATATGAGATAGATAGATAGATAGATAGATAGATGGATATGAGATAGATAGATAGAGAATAGATAGATTTCTGCTTGCCAAATGCTGAAAGCACTGCAAAATTATTAAAAAACATTATCACTATCTACCATACAGGGCAGGGCATGCCAGGGAAGACCTAGTAGAGACGTAGCTTATGATGCTGCTCCAGCTGATAAACATTTGGGCTTTTTATATTACCTGTAATATTTCTTTTGTTTCTTTTATCTTTACTCTAAATTTAGTGACAGAATTTACGTTAAATACTCAGAAAGATTATTGGTATATATACCAAAAAAGCAAAAAGGGACATAAAATTCCTTGCGGATTCCAGACTATTCTATTGAGGAGCCTGTAGAATAGAGGCTGCACTCATAGGAAATTGTAACAAAGTAGCACCAAAAAATGAAATGTTTAGAAAAATACATCAAAGTAAAAATACTGTACAACCAAACCTAAACTCTAGAGGTAGATAAACCTTTCATAGACCTGTCAATCTAGATGGAGCCAGTGTGATCAGTCTGCAGAAATAGGGTAATAATATCGAAATTATACAATTTTAACTCCTTTTTTATTCCACTTGGACCAAACAGGTAAACATATATATTATATATACAGGTAAACATATTACAAATTATTTATTAGATGGCACAATTATTTGTAGGCAAGTCCTTCTTGTTTCTCACCACCCTTCTAGCATGTCTTCTAAAAACGCCTCCAGTTTCACATAGAGGCTGCACGTACCCATATATTTCATAAGCACAAGACAAAGGTGATCAAGGTTATTTTTTTATTAGAGTATAAATCTTAATACATAAGATTTGTTAGCAACTATTATGTTCAGGCCAGAGGCGTAACCAGAGATTCAGCATGGGAGGGGCGAAACATTCGAGTAGGTCCCTTACCTGGTAACCATGTTTCCAACTACAGTGGCACACCCTAATGATAGTGGGTATAGGGCTGTGATTCCCAAACTCCAGTCCTCATGGTCCCCCAACAGATCAGGTTTTCAGGATGTTCTCAGTATTACACAAGTGAGAGAACTCGTGGCTTCTGATGCTTTGATAATAATTCCATGACATGTACTATGGAAATCCTCAAAATATGATCTGTTGAGGAATTGGGTTTTGGAAACACTGTAATAGGGGAACCTCAGCAGATGACTCTGTGTGTAAAACATCACTATACAAAGATCAAGCCAAAATTACTGCCAAATGGTGTTTTTATAGTTGTAGATTTTAGTCCTGAAGAACATATAAGAGATTACAGTACAGTTATAGATATTAACTTATAGCTGATGTTTTTTCTGATGGAGGGCGTCCACTTTCTTTTCTTTTCAATCTGGTCCAGACCATCATGACACCGCCTTTCAGCCATTACATGTCTTTAGGGTTTACGACAAAGAATTAGACTTCTCACATTTCGGGAACCATCCCTAGCTATTCCTGACCTGCACAAACGCCTTATCCTACTGTCAGCCCAATTTTAAGCCTGCTGGTGCCGTATTTGTCCCTGTTATTTGACCTGCTGTATGACACAAAAACAGTGCTTCTCGTAGTGCCCAACTTATTAATGCTCACTATTGTAAAATTGATGGTGAAATTGCCATCTAGAAAATATTAATGCCTTTTGTAAGTACCCTAGAAAACAGTGCCTACATTTTGCCCCATAGAAAGTAATAATGCCCCCTGTTGACTTTCACAATGCACTGAGTGCTGCTATAACGCTTCTTACATGCCTACTAATGTCTAAAGAGTAACGTTTCTGCTTGTGGAGAGTGACATACCAGCTCTGGCACGTCAACGTAAGGAGGTTTATTTCCCGTGCAATGCTCCTCTGGGAAATTAAATATGCAAATTACCTCTTCAGAGGGGAAGAGGTCTAGAACTCTATAGTGCCACCTGTTGGAAGCAATGATCCTATAAGTTACTATTAACCCTTTAATGAGTCTTGCAATAAGACATAGGATAAAAGCCAAATCAGAATCCCAATTTGCAGACATTGTGTTTCGGGGTATTGCCCCTTGCAAAGTATGAGATGTAATTTGGCTAGGTTGGAGGCTCTGTACTGAGGACTAAGGGGTAACGTTTCCCTTTGTGGAGAGTGACATACTATATGACTTCTAAACATTTAATAATGTCCCTGAGTCCCCACATTTACAGTAATAATGTCCCGAGTCTTACCCAGGTACAGTAATAATATCCTCTGAGTCCCCCCAGACACATTAGTATTGTCCCGAGTCCACCCCCACATACAATAACAATTTTTCCCATAGTCACCCCACGTACAGTACCAATGTCCCCTGAATCCACTGTCAACCCTCTAAAGTAATAATGTCCCCTGAATCCACTCATATACAGTATAATGGCTCCACAGCTCCACTATACAAAGTATGATGGGTCTATGGCTTTGCTATACACAGTATGATGGGCTCACAGCTCCCTTATACATAGAAGGATAGGCGATATGTACCCTATAGACCAGTGGTTCTCAACTCCAATCCTCAAGACCCACCAACAGGTCAGGTTTTCAGGATTATCTTAGTTTTGCACGGTTGATGGAATTATTACCAGTGCAATACTAAGGAAATCCTGAAAATATGATCTGTTGGTGGGTCTTGAGGACTGGAGCTGAGAACCACTGCTATAGACAGTATAATGTCCCCACAGCTCCCCTTTACACAATATAATGGTCCCCAAAGCCCCACACATGCAGTATGATGTCCACACTGTTTACCTATGCACAGTATAATGGTCCCCACTGTTCCCCTTTACACAGTAGGAAGTCCTCATAGGTCTCATATGCACAGTATGATGTACTCACAGCTCCTTATACACAGTAGAATGGCCCTCAAAGCCTTCCCTGTGCACAGTATAATGCCCCCAAATACCCCATATAAATGGTATGATGCCCCCACACTGTATGATAACCTTCAAAGTCCCCCTATTCACAGTATATAACTTCCAAAGCCCCACCCATAAACAGTATAATGCCCAAAGCACTGTATGATGGCCCCAACAGTAGAACTCACATAGAATAATGCCCCCAAAGATCGCTATGCACAGTATAATACCCAAAGCTCCCCTATTCACAGTATAATTCTCCAACAGCAATCTTCACACAGTATAATGCCCTAGATGCCCTCTTATACACAGAATAAAGCCACCCACAGCTTCCTATTGACAGCACTGAATGATGGTCCCCACAATAGCCCCCACACTGTATGATAGCCCCCACAGTTGTCCCCACACTGAATGATGGTACCCACAATAATCCCAACACTGCATGATGGCCCCCACAGGAATCACCAAAAAATGTATGATGGCCCCACAGTAGTTCACACACTGTATGATGCCCCCGCAATTGTCCCAACAATGTTTGATGCACCCATGGTATTCCCTATACTATTTGATGCCACCACAGCAGTCCCCCTACAAGTACTAATAACAAAAAAAGACAACATTATATACTAACTTAACCCCGATTCCTGGCGAGTCCACTGGCAGACAGCAGCAGGGCATGGGTGGACCAAGGTGATGATGTCTTTGCACTGGGACAGGCACAGGAGGTTAAAGTCCCAACACAATTACGTCATCAAGACGTTTTGCCTTCACCCGAGACTTGTCCAGTGCATCACCCTGATGTTCTGTAGGCCACAGGCTTAAAGGAACCTGCAACCTATAGAACAGAGAGTGTTAGTTGAGGGAAACCATTTCTCCCTGCCCTACTACAGAGCTTAACTGTATACGCATGCATAGCACACCAATACAGTTACGAGTGGTGGTCACTCAAGGTGGGCCCCTCTGAATGAAGGGTACTACTGGTTCAGACCCATATAATTATAATCCCAGATACACCCAATGTTGATATCATAGGGCATGCTTCTCAGTAATAAATATGTCTAACATCTATTATTTATCTAGTTTTCCATCTACCGTATCTATTTATATATCTTTTTATTTCACATACATTTATTTTTTATCTATATCTATCTGTCTCTGTCCATCTTTCTATCTACCTAATTTCTGTTGGTCAATCTATCTCTTTTTATTGGCACAATGTGCATGAAGGTTTCAACACTCAGATGAGCAACAGAATTTTGACAGTCATTATACCCAGACCTTGGTCTTAAGGGCCCGGATTTTCTTCGCCCCAACCTTATTCTTGTTTCTTTCAGAATCTGCCATGTTTCAACTTCAGCCCACTACCTCTTCCAGATACAGATCTGTTAAGTCTAACTGACCCATACTGAACTGCCACATGCATGGGCAGTCAGGCCTCTGCTATAACTCCCCTTTAGTACTGCTGTTGCCCGCAATGCTCACTGGTATCATCCTCTTCTGTACATTTTTCAGGATATTCAGTAAAGAGTGAACAGGTTTTTTAATCCATCAGTCAGTGCTGCAGCTCTTTTTATTTTTACCTTAGGACAGATTTAATCTTACCGTATCTCCGACATATTTAAATTCAGAATTCTTCATCCACATCTGTTCCACCCACATTTGTTCCAAACTTCTACTATTTCAGTAAAATAACAGTTGCTTCTGTACTCTCCTCAACTGATATATGAGTGTGTCCCCTTCTAACCTTATTTCACAGTGGTTACTGGGCCCAGCTATAACCCTCCCTGGGTGTGAGCCCATTGCTCCTCACCCTTCTTGGTTCTCTGCAGGTTGACATATCTCCATATCTCTACAATCACAGCAGACTCCCTGCCAGATCTAGTCCAACCTAGGCTGACAATATGCTCATCTGATACTACTATATCACTGCACAAAACACTGCAAAACATTTTTCCTATAAGCAGTCACAATGTTTAGTTCTGTTGCTTGACATCCAAGCCTTGGTCAATGAAGCAACCAAACCGTTTTTCCTTCCAAGACTTTCACAAGCCCTCCACATCACACCTCCTGCTCTTCACCCCATTCCTCAGATTAAGCACTGCAGGCCTTGAGTTCACAATCACATCCAATATCCAAGCCAGTACTCGCCTCAGCACACTACAATAATGTAGCTACAATAAGCACAGCATGATGCTTATCAACACTCTTCCACACTTCCACGCACGCAAGCCTTCCCTTTCATCTTCACTTGACTGATTCTTCCAGCAGCACAGCTTACATTGTTGCAGGGGAGCTCGTTGCCATCACCATGCCCATCTCACTGGCAACTGCTGACTTTTCCTACTGCAGCTAACACAACCAATCAGCCAATCATCTCCAGCATCCTTACCTGGCGGGGCCACAGACTGTCGGAGATGCATTATTGGGTAACCTGTGAACGGAGCAGTTTTGTAAACAACGTGAAATAAACAATATACAATAAAGAGCAAACATTTTAGGAAAGTATGGAAATAATGGTTTTAAAAATGGGTAAAAGTTTATTTTTATCAATTAACAAAGTGGAAATCTAAATCAAAGAAATATTTTGTGTGACAACATCAATTTTTCTAGATATATACGTGCACACACTTTTTTAAAGAATTGAGCAAGAAAGATGTTCAATACGTTTTGGAGAGCTAACCACAGAACTGAGAATGTAAGCTAGCACAAATCCTTCTGTTTCTTCATATAATCCCAGACAGACTCCATGATGTTGAGATCAGAGCTATCTGGGGACCATATCATCACTTCCAAGTCTCTTTGTTCTTCTTTACACTGAAGAAAGTTCTTAATGACACTGGCTGTATGTTTGGGGTCGTTGTCCTGCTACAGAATTAATTTGGAGCCAATGAGACGCTTCCCTGATGGTACTACATGATGAATAAGTACAGTATTTGCCTATATTTTTCAGCATTGGGGACACCATTAATCCAGACCAAATCCCCAACTCTATTTGCTGAAATGCAGCCCCTAAACTTGCAAGGAAGCTCTACCATGCTTCACTGTTGAATGCACACACTCATCATCATCAATTCCGTCTAGGATTATACGAACAGACCACCTCCCCATTAAGTTCTTTCAAAAACTAGGTATAGTATATGTATTAATTTGAAGGAATGGGTGGTGATACCGAGTACTGATTTGATTTAGATTTCTCTTTTTATTGTTTTAAGAATGAAACTTTAGTTCATATATAGTAATATAGCTAATATAAAATATATAGTTTACCATCCTTACATATATATATCTGTTTCATACTATCTATGTATCTGATATAAAAAATGAAGACAGCACTCCTCTTTGAAACAATATAAATGGTGATTTAATAGCCCATGTGGGCTTTAAGCAACATTTCGGCTCCAAGTGGGAGCCTTTCTCAAGCCTTCTTTCTCGTCGCCAAAAGCCCACATCGGCTATTAAATCACCATTTATATTGTTTCAAAGAGGAATGCTGTCTTAATTTTTTGATATTATATGGAGGATTGGTCTATGCCTGGATGGCTTGGCATTCGTATTTCACTTACTGCTTGCTAGTGCTGCTTTTTGTCTCTTTTTTTCTATCTATTTATCTATCTATCTAAACAAAAGTGACCAGCACGTCCTAACAGAATAAACCAAATGAACAGGCTCAAACTATAGTGACTGCAATATATATGACGCGCCCCTGGGCCTTCTGTGTCGTGCGGCATCGCGTGCACGGGGGCTTACCCGGAGCCGGATCAGATGGGGGTAGTAGTCTCGTGGCGGTGACCCGGTCCGTGCCCAGGGAGTCAGACTAAGTGGCGCTGTATTAGCGGTAGATGTTGTACGACTACGCCACCCGTTGAATGCAGCTTTGGAGCTGCCGCTGCAGGACAGACCGCTGAGGCCGGTGGAAGGATGGTGCAGCGGGGATGGTATAACCCCCAACGGGAGGGGTATGGCCTCAGGGCAGCCGACGTGGATGATGGGGGTAGCAGGAACCACTCGGAGACGGTACGGTGTAGTTCAGGGTCTTTACTGGTGACAAAGATAGACCCTCCCGGAGTACTGGCTAGCAATTGGGGCCTGGTCAGTCCTTGAGCAGATGGGATCTCCCCTGGCCAGGCGGAGTTGTAGGCCTCCCAAACTAACTGTACTCTTCTGGCTACCTTGCTAGAGGCGGGTATAAGTAGCCCACGTCCCTGAGTGTACCGTGTGGTGCTCACCCGTATGGCCGGTGGCTCGGGGCCTTCTAGTAGCTTCCGCTCCACGACGGCGGTGCTGGTCCCATGCGTGTGACCGTGCCTTCGGGTTTCTTGGCCAGAGGACCTGAAATCCCCTGCCTGACGGATTCTTCTGCTGGGTAGGAGTTAGTCCCCACAGCCTCGGACTCCGGGTCCGGTAAGAAATCTTCTCAGTCAGGGAGAGCTCTGCAGCTGCCAGCCCCTGACTCCTTGTAACACTGCTCCCACAGAGCTCCTGTTGTTTCTTCCCATAGCTGCTTCTCTTCTCTGTCTCTACTTCTGGCATGGCCCAGGAGCTGGGCCCAGCCGGAGCCACAGCTCCCTGTCAGCCCTCTTGGCTGCACTCTCCCTCTGAACTCTCTAACCCTGCCTCAGCCCCAGGTTTATATAGGGGAAGTTCTTCCCCTCCCAGGACTGGGCAGGAGGTGTGGCATGCATAGGATTCCTGACCAAGAGACCTCCCACCTGCTCTCAGACATAACATTGCTGTTACTGTGGAAACCAGACCCCTGGGGTGCCACATATACATATATACTGTACATGCAAAAATAATGCAATAATGTGGCAAGATATATGCAAACATTGAGTATAGGAATTTTGAACTGCATTACTGCTATATACACTATCTATCCCATATTGATCGATCTATCTATCCCAATCAATGTATAAACCTATCTATCTATCTATCTATCATCTATATTATATTTCCTATTAAATTAATCTTCAAGAAAGCTTTATTGGAAGAAACAAAAATATTTTAGTCATTGTGACGCACCCCCTGGGCCATATTCTTTTAGGGGGAATATCCGGAGCCGGATCAGATGGGGGTTGTAGTCTTCCGAGTGGCTGTGACCCGGTCCGTGCCCAGGGTGTCAAACTCAGTTGTATGTGGCAGTCCTACAGATGTTATTAAGTTCTTAATGTCGACTACGCCACCCGTTGTATTGCGGTCACTATGGCCACCGCTGCAGCAGGGTCCGCTGAGGCTGATGGTGTAGGTGCAGCTTGTGATGGTATAACCCCCAACGGGTGGGGTATAGCCTCAGGGGGTCAGGTGCAGAGGATGGGGGTTGTGGTGGTGCAGCATAGGTGTTAAATGAAGACAGAGTCGGGTTGTGCAGTTTAGGGTGTTTACTCACTGCTGATGTTCCGGTCACTCCAGCTTCAAGTGACCTCCCGAGCCGTGCTGCATCCACCAGGTCCTGGATCCAGCCAACCCCCAAGCGAGTCCGGAGCGTGACCCTGAGCTCTCCTTCTGTCCTTTCTCTGGCCGTCCCCACTATTGATCCACCCAGGTCCAGCTCCCTCGGGCCTTCTGTTGGGACACCCTTGGCCTTGGGTTCCCTGACCCTCCACGTGGTATGCCTTCGGGGTGGATGTGGTGGGTGGCCGTGGCAGACACTGCCCACGGCCTCCGGTCTCTGGCTAGGGTGTGCTTTTGCCCCCACCAGCTTGGGATCCGGTACCCTTTTGCCAACTCTTCACCCGCTGATGGACTTTGGGTTCTCAGAGTTCCTTTTCTGTTTCCCCCTCTGGGTCTTTCTGGCTTTCTCCTCTCTCTCTCTCTGGGGCTGCTCTGCTCCTCTTCCTCTGCTCTGCTCTGACAAAAGGATGACAGACTGACCCTGTTCTTTGATGGTGCCCACCTTATATACACCCTCTATGTGTGAGCTCAGGTGACCAGCACCCAATGAGCTCCTATCTTTACCCAGGCTGCTCCCCCTATCTGCCCCTACACTACTTGGGATGTTCCACCCCCCTCCCACTCCAGCCAGGTACAGACTCGGTCGTACCTGCACATTTCTAAGTGGGAGTACCGTCGGTCTGCTCCTCGGAAATGGGATGTGTGTAGTGCATGCAGCCTACCGAGCTCAGGTCCACACTCCATCCTTACCCGGGAGTGGAATATCACACCTCTGGGTTGAGGTGCAATACCCCTGTAGCAGCCGAATCCTCAGGGTGCTACATTCCCCCCTGGTAAATCACAGCACGTCCTCGGGCTGTAAGACATAAACAACACCAAAACATACAAAATTTTTTTCATATCAACAACATCGTATAAACATATAAAATAACATACATTAGCAGCAAAACATTCTTATAAAACATTCTCGTCGCCTCTGGCTCCTCCTCCGGTCACTGTGCAACGTGTGACCGGGTAAAGTGCGACAGTCTTTGGAACTCGTGGCTTTCCTATAAAACCGGTAGGGGGCGCTTTAGGACGCGCAACTATTTACAAGGGGTATGGCCGCTCTCAGTCCTCGGCCAGGTATTAGGGAGGAATGACCGCTCTCAGTCCTCGGTCAGTGGGATTTAGGGAAATACGGGTAACAGTTCACACTTGCTGGTCCCAACGGGGACTATATTAGCAACAGTAACAGTTTCAGTTCACAGTGCCCCGACGGGCAACTATATACAGCTTCTACTTCGCTGTACTTAACGACGGCGTCCTCCTGCTCTTGCTTTATGGTTACCTTTAACTCTAGTTTCAGACCCGTCCGGGTCCTCTTGTTCTTCCTCCTCACACCGCAGCTCTTCCTCCGTCAGGCGATGCACATGGAGGGCGTAGGGACCTTTGGCACACTTGTGCCGGGTGAAGGTGACCTCGTCCCCGATGTAAAGGTCACGACCTCTGTGTCCCTCCGGTAGGTGGGACTCAACGTCTCTCCTGGTTACGAAGACGTCGCCTAGGGTGTGGTGGTCTCGGATGAAGCCCCACCCATGCTGCAGGTTAAACTTTATCACAGTCCCGGTGGTGCGGGGACTATGCGCTGCACGGGGGTCTCTCCTGGCCCGGCTCTTCTGCTCCGCGCTCCTTATTTGAGCTTGCTGTTCCCGGACCCGCCTCTCTCTCCGCTCCCTCTCAAAGTCCTCGAGCTGTTGGCGGCAGCACTCAGCACGCTCCGCTGCAGCTGCCCGAGTCTCTTGAGTGAACCCCATAAGATCTTCTCCGGTGGGGTCCCACTCAAACTGCGCTTCCGCTAGCGGGGGCGAGATCCTCTTCACGGGCTTTGGAGCCGGGATCAGGGGTTCATCCAGGGGTCTCTCTCTCCGGAGTCGGGGATGGTGGAACTCCGGTGGCCATATAAATGGCTGCCCATCCGGGCACGTATGCTGGGCGTACAGGTCTTCTCCCAGATGCGGCACTTTTGGTCTTATGGGCGCGGTGGTGTTAGCGCCCGGGTTGCCCGGGCCTTGCGGCCAGGCCTGGGGTATCTGGAAGGTGAAGGGCACCGTAAGGACGGCGGCGCCCTGGGCTACTTGGCCCTGCGACCAGGCCGGGGGCTCCGCGGAGGTAGGGGGCGCTGTTGGTATTGCGGCGCCCGGGGGTACTAGGCCTTGCGACCAGGCTGGTGGTACTTCCTGCTTGGTCACGCTCGGGGTCGAGGCGTGTGACGTCACAGGGGTCGCGGCTCCCGTTTGAGGCCTAGTCTGCGGCGGTGACGTTGCAGCGACGGGCACGGCAGGATAGACTTCGGGCTCTGCGACGGGGAGCTGGGGCAGGTACGCGGTTTCCCGGTTTGGGGTATAGACGTCCCCTTTACCTGCCTCCACTCGTTCGGCTCCCTTCTCGGCGCCGTCTCCGGCCTTCAATCCTCCCGCGCCATCCTCAGAGGCGGTCTGTTTCCTCGTCTCGGGTGGCGTGCTCCGCTGACAGGTCTCGGTCTGCTGGGCCATCTCACGGCTCCACTCTGCCAACGTCTCTCGCTGCACCCGGGCCATCCTCCTTGCGAGGCCCTCCAGAGCGGTCTGTGCACACTCCCGGTCTCGGGGGAGCTGTGCTAGGACCTCCACTAGGCCTAGTTGGGTCGTTGTTTCCAGCAGGCTCCTGACCAACGGGTCGGTGCTGCTCTGCTCTCCTACTGTTGTCTCCAGCAGGCTCCTGGCCAGCGGGCCGGTGCTGCTCTGCTCTCCCTCCTCTGTTTCTAGCAGGCTCCTGGCCAACGGGCCGGTGCTGCTCTGCTTTCTCGCCATCTCCGGGTAAGCTCCTCCGATATTCTTCTCCAGGCTTCTTGCCTCCGGGTGCGCTCGCTCTAGACTGCTCCAAGCGGCACCCATCTTTGTTCTCTCCTTTCGTCTCCTCCCCCCTCGAGGGCGGTCCCGGGGCCACTTGGTGACTGTCAGCTCCAGGGGCTGTTCTTTCACGCCGACAGACACCTCTAGCATCACAGTCTCTGTTGGTGGGGGCGGTTTCCACTTTTGGCGCCATTTTCTGTCCTGGCCCACGATGGGAGGTGGCCTCCTGCCACCCTCTGGCACGCCCATAATGGCGTCCGCTCTTCCAAGGCGGGAAACCTTTGGAAATGGCGGGAATCGCTTCCCCTTGGCGGGAAACTCTGCAGATGGCGGGAAAACGCTGTTAATGGCGGACAACCGGCTGGAATCGACTGGTGATGGGGTCCGATGGCGGGGACCCTCCGGAACCGGCAGGAGACTTCTTTTTGAGGTAAACTCATTCTTTTCTTCAGGCACGCAGTACCCGGGTGTTGCGGGCACGTAATCCTGCCGACTACGCCAAAGTTGACGCACCCCCTGGGCCATATTCTTTTAGGGGGAATATCCGGAGCCGGATCAGATGGGGGTTGTAGTCTTCCGAGTGGCTGTGACCCGGTCCGTGCCCAGGGTGTCAAACTCAGTTGTATGTGGCAGTCCTACAGATGTTATTAAGTTCTTAATGTCGACTACGCCACCCGTTGTATTGCGGTCACTATGGCCGCCGCTGCAGCAGGGTCCGCTGAGGCTGATGGTGTAGGTGCAGCTTGTGATGGTATAACCCCCAACGGGTGGGGTATAGCCTCAGGGGGTCAGGTGCAGAGGATGGGGGTTGTGGTGGTGCAGCATAGGTGTTAAATGAAGACAGAGTCGGGTTGTGCAGTTTAGGGTGTTTACTCACTGCTGATGTTCCGGTCACTCCAGCTTCAAGTGACCTCCCGAGCCGTGCTGCATCCACCAGGTCCTGGATCCAGCCAACCCCCAAGCGAGTCCGGAGCGTGACCCTGAGCTCTCCTTCTGTCCTTTCTCTGGCCGTCCCCACTATTGATCCACCCAGGTCCAGCTCCCTCGGGCCTTCTGTTGGGACACCCTTGGCCTTGGGTTCCCTGACCCTCCACGTGGTATGCCTTCGGGGTGGATGTGGTGGGTGGCCGTGGCAGACACTGCCCACGGCCTCCAGTCTCTGGCTAGGGTGTGCTTTTGCCCCCACCAGCTTGGGATCCGGTACCCTTTTGCCAACTCTTCACCCGCTGATGGACTTTGGGTTCTCAGAGTTCCTTTTCTGTTTCCCCCTCTGGGTCTTTCTGGCTTTCTCCTCTCTCTCTCTCTGGGGCTGCTCTGCTCCTCTTCCTCTGCTCTGCTCTGACAAAAGGATGACAGACTGACCCTGTTCTTTGATGGTGCCCACCTTATATACACCCTCTATGTGTGAGCTCAGGTGACCAGCACCCAATGAGCTCCTATCTTTACCCAGGCTGCTCCCCCTATCTGCCCCTACACTACTTGGGATGTTCCACCCCCCTCCCACTCCAGCCAGGAACATACTCGGTCGTACCTGCACATTTCTAAGTGGGAGTACCGTCGGTCTGCTCCTCGGAAATGGGATGTGTGTAGTGCATGCAGCCTACCGAGCTCAGGTCCACACTCCATCCTTACCCGGGAGTGGAATATCACACCTCTGGGTTGAGGTGCAATACCCCTGTAGCAGCCGAATCCTCAGGGTGCTACATTTGCAGAGCAAATAATTGAATAGGTGGGAACAACAGGTATAATGGATATCCCACACTTAGTAATTACTGAGAACCTGGTGTGGTTTCATAATCAATATCATATAATGTGTGTCCTGGATTTGAAAATTATGAAAAGATTAGCTATGAAGTTCCTAGCGCTTCTTTTTCATCTTTCTGAAATAATAAGTTCTCTCATTCACTGAATTACAAATTTGAATTGAGATACTGGGAGACGTACAAGATAATAATTTTGGGTCATAACTTAGCAGGCAGTTTCTAGTATTAATCAAATCGGAAAACTTTTAAGGCAGTTTTAGCACAGTAAGAAAAAGAGAAGGAAAATCCCAAAATACAGTGAATCAAACTTCTGAATAGAGTATATTTCCTTTGCATAGTCAACTTTTCAGTGATTTATGGGAACGCATAATGGAGAGAACTTTCAAGAATTGTGATCAACACCCTTTTCAACATCCTGGAATTGTTTTCTCCTCCCGCAGTTGTAACTAGAGGGCAAACGTACCAGACACACCAGAATCTGGCCCCCTCTGCCATTTAAAACGTGACTCGTATTATAAATAACAAATATTTTTCAAATGAACTTTCTAATTACGCCCCTGTCTGCTCCTTTATTTGCAACTGCAGTGCGCCTCAATGTAAAGAAGTGCCCTAAACGGGTTCCCACCACACATGGTGAAGGAGAATTGGGTGAGATGTTCTCCACCAGGTCTTTAAATTCACGGCGGCTGTTTCTATGATATCCTCATCCTTGTAGAGGTATAGGAATCTGCTGAACAATATTTATTCTCCCCGTTTCATCAGTTTTAATTAATGAGAAATATAAACCCAGTGAAACATTATTCTGCTCCTCCTAATAATAGGATAGAACACAATACACAACAAAGTAAAACAAGTAAATTACGTGACTCAGATCAATACATCTATTCACAATGAAACAAAAGAATAGAAGGATATCCACCGACTTCTAATGAACAGACAGAACAAAACTAATTCTCAACTAATCCTATTAATTACAAGCTTCCAATTATCCTGATTAGCTTTTTTCCAGTAATGACAGTCTTTGTCATAGAGCACATTTAGGTGACTGTTTTTTATTGGAATTTCTTGTCCCAGTTGGGATTTCCTAAGGAATTTGTCAATAAATTGCCATTTTCACGCACAGTATCCGTGTTCTCAGGTCATTCTCAATGATTATATATTCGTATGTGTGCATTTAGGTGTTCTGGACTCGAAGAACTGATATATGGCTTATAATACAATTCCCTTGAGTTGTATCTCAAGGGAAGCTTAAAGAAACAGCATTTAATTTAACGCACCGTCATGTTTTGTATACATGGTAGGTCTACTATTAATATGATAGTAGATATAATAATTGTGACTTAATTGTATACATAGATTATGGATTACATTGCATTCTTTTGTTTCATGTCTTTCCTTAATGGTGATTCGTGAGGGACTTTGTCCTAGTTTACTCCAGAAACAAGCCTTAGGTGACTGTTACAAATAATGATGAATACCTCTTGATACACACTAAAGAGTTCTGTGAATGTAAATATAAGAGTAATATTCCAAGTACCCTTTATAGTCTTTATATGCCAGTATGCCCCATATACCCAAGAATTCAGGTTTTGGTCTCGTTTGCAAGAGTTGTGTAGAAGGTTCTATGGGACAACAGGTCTGTAATATGGTATATGATGGAAAATGCCACTTTTTCTCTTGGATTCATATGAAAAGCCATAATAAAATTCTATATGCCGCCATCCAAACTCAGAGCCATATGGAGGGTCCCTAAGAAGTCTATGCATACCCTATTACTGCTTCATACAATTTGAAGGTGTATTGAGCCATAATCCAGCCATAAGCATGCGGCCTTAAAACAATTGTACTAATTCACATATGGCGGTGCTTTTTATCTATACTATTTGGTAAGTGGAAACTGTAGAAGGATACCATCCACTAAATAGTTGAGAAACTTGACCCATGTAAATGGCATCATTTATAAAAAATTGTGCCTTAATTATGATAACTTTTCTCTACACATGCGTTTTTCATATGAGCTGGCTATAATTCCATTATTTCTCTATAAAACTAAAAATATTAATATTCTCCACCCTATCATTTTCTCTTACACACTAGTGCACTATGTGGTGAGCACAAGTCCCAAATACAGTACAGACCAAAAGTTTGGACACACCTTTTGCTTTGATGACTGCTTTGCACACTCTTGCATTCTCTTGATGAGCTTCAAGAGGTAGTCACCGGAAATGGTTTTCACTTCACAGGTGTGCCCTGTCAGGTTTAATAAGTGGGATTTCTTGCCTTATAAATGGGGTTGGGACCATCAGTTGTGTTGTGCAGAAGTCAGGTGGATACACAGCTGATAGTCCTACTGAATAGACTATTAGAATTTGTATTATGGCAAGAAAAAAGCAGCTAAGTAAAGAAAAACGAGTGGCCATCATTACTTTAAGAAATGAAGGTCAGTCAGTCCGAAAAATTGGGAAAACTTTGAAAGTGTCCCCAAGTGCAGTAGCAAAAACCATCAAGCGCTACAAAGAAACTGGCTCACAGGAGGACCGCCCCAGGAAAGGAAGACCAAGAGTCACCTCTGAGGATAAGTTTATCTGAGTCACCAGCCTCAGAAATCGCAGGTTAACAGCAGCTCCGATTAGAGACCAGGTCAATGCCACACAGAGTTCTAGCAGCAGACACACCTCTACAACAACTGTTAAGAGGAGACTTTGTGCAGCAGGCCTTCACGGTAAAATAGCTGCTACGAAACCACTGCTAAGGACAGGCAACAAACAGAAGAGACTTGTTTGGGCTAAAGAACACAAGGAATGGACATTACACCAGTGGAAATCTGTTCTTTGGTCTGATGAGTCCAAATTTGAGATCTTTGGTTCCAACCACCGTGTCTTTGTGCGATGTAGAAAAGGTGAACGGATGGATTCTACATGCCTGGTTCCCACTGTGAAGCATGGAGGAGGAGGTGTGATGGTGCTTTGCTGGTGACACTGCTGGGGATTTGTTCAAAATTGAAGGCATACTGAACCAGCATGGCTGCCACAGCATCTTGCAGCGGCATGCTATTCCATCTGGTTTGCGTTTAGTTGGACCATCATTTATTTTTCAACAAGACAATGACCCCAGACACACCTCCAGGCTGTGTAAGGGCTATTTGACCAAGAAGGAAAGTGATGGTGTGCTACGCCAGATGACCTGGCCTCCACAGTCACCAGACCTGTACCCAATCGAGATGGTTTGGGGAGAGCTGGACCGCAGAGTGAAGGCAAAAGGGCCAATAAGTGCTAAGCATCTCTAGGAACGCCTTCAAGATTGTTGGAAGACCATTTCGGGTGACTACCTCTTGAAGCTCATCAAGAGAATGCCAAGAGTGTGCAAAGCAGTCATCAAAGCAAAAGGTGGCTACTTTGAAGAACCTAGAATATAAGACATATTTTCAGTTGTTTCACACATTTTTGTTAAGTATATAATTCCACATGTGTTAATTCATAGTTTTGATGCCTTCAGTGTGAATGTACAATTTTCAAAGTCATGAAAATACAGAAAAATCTTTAAATGAGAAGGTGTGTCCAAACTTTTTGTCAGTACTGTATAATAATGTAGCCCCGCCCACGAGGACCACCGGCAGAGAAGACATCCATTGCACCAAGTCCTGCATTCTTCCAACATGAGCAGTAAAGCTGCATTTACACTGAAAGATTATCGTGATCAAGACTTCTTAAGAATGGTCGTTTCATGATAATCTTTCAGTGTAAAAAACAGGCTGCTGATCACCTGATGAACAAAACACTCATTCATCAGGTGAAATCATCATTTTCGGCAGGATATCACACTGTGTAACCAGAACTTGTGCTGCTGAAAACAATGGCAGCCGATGTGCACTGAGCGATCTATTACAGACCGCGGTCTGCCTTTGCAAACAGGCTATTAATTGACTGCTAATAAGTAAATCTTTATCGATCAGTGGTCGTTTAATGCCACCGGTCGGTCTGTGATATTTAGTATTAGAATACTCAAAGAAGTGGGAACTTCTATATGTCCCCATTGTTCTGTATGCTCAGTAACTACTTTAAAGACATGGGCGCCAATTCATCAAGACGTGGGGAAGCGCAAGCTTATGCTACAACAGTCTTTACAGAGTACACGGTACATACCACTTAATGAATTTGGCGCATCTTCCAAATGGTGTGCTCCTCAGTGCTCTGCTCCAGAAATGCTACTCCAGTCAGTGACTGTAGTTGCATTTTGAAGTAGAAAACATCAGCACATTTGATGAGTTCAATGGGAGGCGTGACCATGCCGTGCCCGGCCTCCTACACAAATCCGATCAATTTGGCAGAACTAATTAAAAGTGGTGTGAAAACGCTAAAAGTCACATAAATTTTTCGCAATTCCAAGTTGATCAAAAATGTTGCAAAATGTTTCAAAGCTTTCATGAATCGGTCCCATAATGTTAGTGTTCCAGGGTGATATTTACATCTGAGAAACTTTAAAGGCACTCTGCCCACACCACATGTACTGGTGTTTCTCATGTACTGAAATTTCCTTTCTGCATACTGCTAGTAGAATCTCTGCTGCATACATCCACAATCACACACATAAAATAAATCCTCTACCTTTCATTTACTCTACTGTAACCCTAAACAATTAGTGACCATAGAGTTACAGTCACTGTGCATCCAGCTATAAAGCTCTGTAAGATCAATAACGTGGTCGCAAATGTGACAAATATGATTAATATGTTCCATGAAACTAATTACCTGGGAAAAAACACCACTACTTGATGAACAGATGGATAATATCTATCTATCTTCTATATATCTTTCATCTATCTATTTCAGATCTATCAATCAATCTATCTATCATCTATCTAATTATCTCATATCTATCTATCTATCGTAGCAATGCCAGGTAGGCTAGGGTTAAATCCTAGCTTTCCAGGCTCTGATTAGGTGCACCTGGCTAGCTCTGCATATAAACAAGCTAGGTGTTCATCTAAGTGATAACCTACAAGAAACTGTTCTACCATACAGCGTACTTACGAGATAATTGTCTTAATTGATAAAATACACAACACAATTTAAACAGGTGTGCATACCTCTTCTGAGGAAGATCCGCTGAAACGCACGTCAAGGGGTGACGCTGTGGTGCTCTGTGTTCAGGGTACAAAAACTTATCTGACATCCATTATTGGTATGAATATCTTTTAGTTGCAAGCTGGTAGTTCTCATATACTGTTTTAACTATATATTGCATCGTGTCTAGTGAATCCCCTGCTCACATGCAAGAGAGGAGATCCATTTGTGTAATTGACTATGAACTTTCTATAATAATTTACCTCCTATTTACTTTCATTGGCTTCCCCCCTTGGGTGTGACTTGGTGATCTCTACAGCATCTCTACAGCAGTGAGATGTATACTAGTATACATCTCACTGATTATTTAATCGAATGGTTTGTTTTTTTGTCTGTATAGTTATATTGCCTTACCATCTGCTTGTTACTGTTTGCTTCAGGTTTTTTACCCTATATACACATTTTTTACATGCGATATAACACTCAGCGTCTGTAACCTTTAGAACCTTTAGAAACTCTGGCTGCATTACCTATACTATATCCCGGACACACTGCTGACCAGTGCTCTCTTTTTTCTGTCTGTTGTTCTTTGGCATCTTCTACCCTTTTTAACCTCTTGCAAATTGTGTTGTGTATTTTGTCAATAAAGAAAATGTTCTCATATGTAAGCTGTATGGTAGACCATTCTTGTATGGTTTTTCTTAGTGTATGTTAGTCTTCCCATGATTGTTTAGGGCATCCTTGGCTAATATAGTTCATCTAAGTGAGTCAGCTGGGGGAAAGCTGACCAGAGTGGATTTGTGTTGGAGCGAAAGAGAAGGGCAAGCCAGAATATCTGTCTGAGAAGAATCTGCACAGGCCGTATGCACTAAACTGCAAGTATTGGTGGTTATTATGGATTTGGGACTAGCTCAGCTGTGTATGAGTAGCCAGAGTCTATGTTGTTTAGTTAGCGCCTGAACAAAGTTAGGGATTTATGTTTATGATTTTGTTTTGGCGCTGTGCAACCTGTGGAAATAAACGTCACATTTTTTTGAGTAAAGAATCAAGTTCTTGTGTAAATGCTACCTAATGCCTACCTGAGAGTGTGAATTTCTACACTATCTAGCTATCTATCTATCCATCTATCTATCTGTCATCTGTCTGTCATAGATAACTGTCATGTCATCTATCTATCATCTATCTATGTATCTCATATCTATCAATCTATCTAGTCATCTTCTATTTATTCATCTATCTATCATCTATCTATATCATATTTATCTATGTATCAATCTATCATCTGTTTACTTACTGTATCTATATTACTTGTAAACGCTTATTGTAGCCAGCCAAGAGTCTTTCAGTTTTTGTTTGTGGGATTTTCATCCATTCTTCCTTGGAAAAATTTTCCAGTTCTGTGAGATTCCTGGGTTGTCTTGCATGCACTGCAATTTTGAGGTCTAGCCACAGATTTTCAATGACGTTCAGATCAGGGGACTGTGAGGAATGTGGTAAAACCTTCATCTTGCACTTTTGAGTTAGTCTATTGTGCATTTTGATGTGTGTTTAGGATCATTATCCATTTGAAGAAGTCCTCCTCTTTTCAACTTCAGCATTTTTACAGATGGTGTAATGCTTGCATCAAGACTTTGCTGAAATTTAATTGAATTCATTCTTCCCTCCCTCATTGAAATGTTCCCAGTGCCATTGGCTGCAACACAAACCCAAAGCATGATTGATCCACCCCCATGCTTCATGGTTCGCGAGATGTTTTTTTCCTGAAATTCTGTGCCATTTTTTCTCCACATATACAGTACAGACCAAAAGTTTGGACACACCTTCTCATTTAAAGATTTTTCTGTATTTTCATGACTATGAAAATTATACATTCACACTGAAGGCATCAAAACTTTGGAGTGCCAGGCAACTGCTTAGAAGAACCCATGGTTGCTGTTTTTTTGGCACAAGGTCAAAGGAGGCTGGGTTTTTATAATGCTGGGAAATTTGCATCACCTGGCCTTTCCTAATGATGATAGTGAACAAGCCATAAGGTCTGACACCTCGGTCAAAGTTATCTGAGCACTCAAATCTCCAAGGGTGACCAAACTTTTGCATCGATCCATTTTCCTTTTTCTAGTTTTTAAAATGTAAAAAAATGACAATATTTTTTTTTTGCCTAAAATACAAAGGCAATGTGTCATCTTTAAGCCTTTTAGGGATCATTTCATCTTCAACTTGCTTAACTCTTCACAATAACAGTAATTTTGACCCGGGGTGCCCAAACTTTTACATGCCACTGTATCTATCATTAAATTCACCAGATTTGTCCATTTTTTCGTACAAACTTAGGGATACATGTTAAGGGATTATCAACTTTAAATAATCTTTTTTTTTAATAGAAGGGACCGTTGGCAATACGCTGAGCACAAGATGTTCCACTTCTGCAGTCTCCAATGACCAGCTGTATTCTGTGAGGGAAATAAATGTTCAATTTTTCTAGGTGGCTGTCACATGGAAAATGAAGCGTTACCCAGCCCACCTTGAAATGAGTGGCTGCCCTTGTAATATACAAATGTAACAGGTTTTCCAAAATGAGAGATGCTCTTTGTAGTGAATCTACATTCTAACTAATAAATGAGGCCCTGAATTGGGTTGTGCTCTCTATGTACTCAGAATTCACTAATAGGGTATTTAAAATGGTTTTCTAAAGCAGGAAACTAGCTTCTATTCCGGAGAATTATTTAAAATTTGTATTTATTCTTGTGATTTCACCATAATTTTCATTCAGGAGTATTCTGGTTAGAACAAGTTATTACCTATCTACATAATCAGAGGTACTTTATAAATGACTGGGACCCCCACCTTACCAGAACAGGGCACCTTTCTTTCCATGCTGTGAGCATGCTTGACTTCCGCTCCATTCATATCTTATGGGGCTTCCGGGGAAAACTAAATGAGAGCTCTGACTGTTCTATAAAGAATGAGTGGAACAATGATAGCGCGTGTGCACAGCCGCTCCATTCTAGCAGGGATAAAAGAGGCCTGTTCTGGAGATTGGTGGGTGTTTCAATGATCGGACCCCCATCAATCTAAAAGTTATCACCTATCCATTGGATAGCCAAAATAAGTTGTTCAAAATGAAATACCCCTATAAGTACAGTTCATGTCAATTTCTATACATATTTCACAGACGAAATCTTTTCTACTATTCCATAAAAAGTCTTATATGTTTGATACGCATGTACAGAGAAGTAGACCTTTAGAAGAGTAATTGACAACTACAAAGAGAACAGCTTTTCTTGTGAAATGATTTCTAGGGCAGACGACACTAGGACACACTAAAGATTAAATCTCAATACAGTACAGCCCTTACACTAATGAGAAAACGTGTCATTTTTAACTGCTTTTTCCAAGTCCTCGGCTTATAGATCAAACTGTTTAACCTGTAACTTGCCTGATAATGTCGCTGATTGCAGGCATGGAATGGTGGATGGGTCTAAAACTTGCATAACAACATAAAGAATGATGGTGATAAAAGTTTTCCTTTACCACAATCTCTCCTTTTATTGGTGTGCTGTATAAATTATATCATCCAGTTATAGCTGATATTTTATAACACTCTGAACTAGATTAGGTCAGTCACAGTAGCAAAGAACGTGTAAACTAACAAACAAAACCAGGATCAAATGAGACTGTTTGTCTCAATACCTTAGAGTTTTGAGGTCTTGGTGGTCTTTGTAAACGATATAATGTAATAATAGGATAACACTGAAGGCATGGCTGGCAATGTCTGTGACTGTAGACGTGCAAATCCTCACAGTGCGCGCACCATGTGATTTGCATACTTCCAGTCACATTCCAACTAGACGTGTCTGGCCTCACTCAATTTATTTGCATTGAGAGAGGCCATGCATGTCTAATTGGCATGTGACCACATGTATGCAAATCACACACCCTCCACTGGCACCAGGGAAACCTCACAACAAGTACTGTGTGCGCTGTGAGAATTCACAAGTCTGCAGTCACCTTGTACTCCAAGGTCGGACAACCCCTTTAAGTGGTTGTCAAAGACATGACTGAAAAGAAAAGGATATAAAAAAAAAAGAAAATGTCTCAGTAAATCCTCACCACTCTAAAACCACCACTCCAATGTCCTGCCAACCTTTGTTAGCAGTCCTGTAAAATGATATTCTGTCTGCCTGAATATGACAACCTACATATATGACACAGGAACTGGGGCATTATAAAATATAACATTTATTGATAAATAAAGACAATAAAAAATATATATATATGTGTAAACGGGAAAAGTAACACAACAAAACAAAAAGGTCACGAGGGGGCAGTAGCTATTGCATTATATTCATACAAAAATCAACCAATCATATACCAGAACACGAAATAGATGTGCAACAGGGTCTCTAAATGAATTGTAAAATAAAGTGCATAGTGCTATATATAAAGTCTATAGAAACAAGAGCATAGTTACACTGTCATTGAAAAGATTGTATAGTGTAAATGCATGTATGAAGAAAGTAAGATAGCCAATACTGACCCCCAAGTGACCAGATCCAACGCGCGTTTCGCCAGAGGCTTTGACGAGGATATGATGTCAGAGCATAGACAGGGGATATTTAACAGGAATTGGGCCAATCATGAATGTGCATAATAAATACCTGATGGGTCTCATGTGTTAAGCATGGCGCCATGCCAAATAAGCCAACCGCCGCCACCCCACGGTGAGCTGCGACTCAATAGAGCGCAGGACATCCGGAGAAGACGGTGCCGGCGTGCGTGTCACCGTGGAACACGGAAGCGGAAATGACGCATATAGCGTCATTGGAGTGGGCGGAGTTAATGTGCGCTCCACAGTTGGAACGCATATGGATAAAAAAGAATAAAGACATTGTGGTGTGAGTCAATGGATGTAAGAGGAGGTGCGAAAATGGGTAAAATCTGAATGGCAAAAGAATAGATGAAAAAATAAAAAGAAATATGTGAACAATAATATGCCCCTGAAAGTGAAAATGTGCAAATTATATATAGATGGAAAATTAGATCAATAGGCACAATACATGCTCTACCAATTGTGCAAAAGGTATACATATATATCAATAAACTATAAATTTGATACCATAAAGTGAGAGACCCTATAATTAGGAATAAAATTAGTAAAAAATATAATAATAGAAAAATTACGGTAGAATGTGCAGAATAATGTGCAAACAGTGCAAAATTGCAGGTAAAGTACTATTTAGTGTCACAAAGTGACAAGTGCTATATGATAAAAGAAGCTAAAAATGAACAATAAAAACAAAAAATATAAATTAATAAAGAGAATTTCATAGATAGTATAAAATTGTTGCCACAAAGTGACATGTGCTAATAAATAGAAAAGATAGAAGTGCAAGACTGTGTATATTGTTATCAGTAAAAATTGTGTAAAAATTTGAGTAATCATTTTGCCTGAATACGACGACTGAAACCAATCACTGGCCTCAGCAGTCTGGTTACAGATGTGCATCAATGAGGCCAGTGATTGGCTACAGTGGTCAGGACAGTCAGAACATCATGATGGTAGGGCGGCCAAGAAAGAATCCTTTCTCCGGTGGCAACAATCAGATCATTATCCAGATCTGTCTTTTCTCTAACATCATCTGTCATGGAACAAAGGGGAGGCAACATTCCACATTCAGCTGGTCCTACTGAAACCAAAGGGTTCAGATTACATGAAAGAGGTTGTCCACTACTTGGACGATCCCTTCTGAATTCTTTTGTTTCCCACTTGTAAAATAACAAAACTTATACTTACAGTTATATGAAAAAGTTTGGGCACCCCTATTAATCTTAAGCTTAATGTTTTATAAAAATTGCTGTTTTTGCAACAGCTATTTCAGTTTGATATATGTAATAACTGTTGGACGCAGTAATGTTTCTGCCTTGAAATGAGGTTTATTGTACTAACAGAAAATGTGCAATCTGCATTCAAACAAAATTTGACAGGTGCATAAGTATGGGCACCCTTATCATTTTCTTGTTTTAAATACTCCTACCTACTTTTTACTGACTTACTAAAGCACTTTTTTTGGTTTTGTAACCTCATTGAGCTTTGAACTTCGTAGCCAGGTGTATGCAATCATGAAAAAAGCTACTTAAAGTGGCCACTTGCAAGTTGTTCTCCTGTTTGAATCTCCTCTGAAGAGTGGCATCATGTGCTCCTCAAAACAACTGTCAAATGATCTGAAAACAAAGATTATTCAACATAGTTGTTCAGGGGAATGATACAAAAAGCTGTCTCAGCGATTTAAACTGTCAATTTCCACTGTGAGGAACATAGTAAGGAAATAGAAGAACACAGGGACAGTTCTTGTTAAGGCCAGAAGTGGCAGGCCAAGAAAAACATCAGAAAGGCAGAGAAGAAGAATGGTGAGATCAGTCAAGGACAATCCTCAGACCACCTCCAGAGAGCTGCAGCATCAACTTGCTGCAGATGGTGTCACTGTGCATCGGTCAACTATACAACGCACTTTGCACAAGGAGAAGCTGTATGGGAGAGTGATGCGAAAGAAGCCGTTTCTGCAAGCACGCCACAAACAGAGTCGGCTGAGGTATGCAAAAGCACATTTGGAGAAGCCAATTTCTTTTTGGAAGAAGGTCCTGTGGACGGATGAAACCAAGATTGAGCTGTTTGGTCATACAAAAAGGCATTATGCATGGCGGAAAAAAAACACAGCATTCCAAGAAAAACACTTGCTACCCACAGTAAAATTTGGTGGAGGTTCCATCATGCTTTGGGGCTGTGTGGCCAATGCCGGCACCGGGAATCTTGTTAAAGTTGAGGGACGCATGGATTCCACTCAGTATCAGCAGATTCTTGACAATAATGTTCAAGAATCAGTGACAAAGTTGAAGTTACACAGGGGATAGATCTTTCAGCAAGACAATGATCCAAAACACCACTCCAAATCTACTCAGGCATTCATGCAGAGGAACAATTACAATGTTCTGGAATGGCCATCCCAGTCCCCAGACCTGAATATCATTGAACATCTGTGGGATCATTTGAAGAGGGCTGTCCATGCTCGGCGACCATCAAACTTAACTGAACTGGAATTGTTTTGTAAAGAGGAATGGTCAAAAATACCTTCATCCAGGATCCAGGAAATCATTAAAAGCTACAGGAAGCGACTAGAGGCTGTTATTTTTTCAAAAGGAGGATCTACTAAATATTAATGTCACTTTTCTGGTGAGGTGCCCATACTTAAGCACCTGTCAAATTTTGTTTGAATGCAGATTGCACATTTTCTGTTAGTACAATAAACCTCATTTCAAGGCGGAAACATTACTGTGTCCAACAGTTATTACATATATCAAACTGAAATAGCTGTTGCAAAAACACCAATTTTTATAAAACATTAAGCTTAAGATTAATAGGGGTGCCCAAACTTTTTCATATAACTGTACCTCCGCTGCTGGCGCTGTCCAATTTGTGGTGGCACTGGCTCTCCCGGGGATTGCGTAATATTGTTATGTCACACAATCCCTGCAGCCAGTCAGCGCTGGCTTTACTCTCCCCTCCTTTGGAAGTATCACATACATCTGGAGGAAGTGAGAGCTGCTGCTTTCTCATCATCAGAGGTGAGTGTAAGTTTTATTGTTTTACAAGGTGGAAACATAGGGATTGAGAAGGCTTTGTCCGAGTAGTGGACAAAATGTTTAATTGTCAGGGTATGGCCAGATCAACTGCTTTGTTTTTAGAGAGAGATATAAACTCCCTAAGATGATTCCCTGAGGTCATTTGAATAAAAACTATTCTGGTGGTTTGTATTCTGGGGAGAAACTTTTCTACATCAGGCATCATACAAGGAAACACTAATTCTTCCACAGCATTATAGGAACTTATCTAAACAGTTATCATTATGACAGACAACAAGCTTGTTGACCGTTTCCAATAATGACTACAGGGGACTGTAATAGAAGATGTAGTTTAAAGCTATATATTTCCAAATTTTATGTAGGTTTTATTTATATATAATCTGTGACTTGGTGCTCATGAACAATGTTCACACCTTGTCACCTTCTGCCTAAGCCCTGTCCGAATCTATAATGAGAAAGAACAGATTTTATATATTAATAAGTAGCCATCAGTGAATCTTTTTACCATATTCGGCCTTTTTGTCCATGACTACTCAGTAAGTAAATTTGTGATTCTCCTGCTCAGTTTTAACACTGTTACTTTGCAGCGCTGGGGTCCTGGGTTCAAATCCCACCAAGGACAACATCTGCAAGGAGTTTGTATGTTCTCCCCGTGTTTGCGTGGGTTTCCTCCGGGTTCTCCAGTTTCCTCCCAGACTCCAAAGACATCCTGATAGGGAATTTAGATAGTGAGCCCCAATGGGGACGGTGAGGACAATGTCTGCAAGAGCTGCAGAATATCTTTGAGAGATTAATTATTTTTCAAATGTTAATTCCTCCAACTATACTTATAACTTTAGGAGACTTGGACATGAAACACCTTTCTTTCATATTTATACATATTTCTTCTATAATCTCTTCTATGATCTTATCTTTATGTGAGAACAGTGTAAACATTTGCCAACTTTCTGAATGAGGGCACAGATTGCTAAAATGATAGATAGCTTTTGTGAAGAGTCACTTGGAGCTATCAACCACCAATCTATGTAATTCTACATGTTCTTCCCAGTGTGATCACCTGGTCTGCATCCACCCACCACTACCCCTTAGTTTGCTGCTTTAGACAGAAAGAAGCTTAATCTTAAAAAATAACTGCACCCCAGTCCTCTGAACCCCAATCCCTGTACTGTCTGCAAAGTTATTTTCACTGATGAAGATGCCTTCAGAATGGGATATTTGGAAGAATAATTCCCCAGAGAAAGAAATATGAGTGTTAAATGACACCTGTGCCATACCAACAGTAAAAGCATCCTGAGACCATTCAGGTGTAGGGTTGCTTTTCATCCAGAGGAGTCATTCAAAATTTTACCTAATAACCTTGTCATGAATAAAGAAAGAGATCTAAACATCTTCCAAGAGCAACTTCTCCCAATGGTCCAGGAGCAATTTGGTGATGGCAATGCTTATTCTAGCATGATGGAGACCATGTCACAAGGCAAAAGTGACAACTAAGTTTCTCAGTGAACAAAACATTTACATTTTGGGCCCATGGCCAGGAAACTCCCTAATTCTCAATTCCATTAAGAACTTGTGGTCAATCCTCAAAAATCAGATGGACCACTAAAAGCTCATAAAATGGTGATAATCTCCAAGCACTGATTAGATAGGAATGGGTTATCATCAGTCAGGATTTGACGCAGAAGCTGCCAGGGAGAAGGGCAGAAGTCTTGAAAAATAAAAGTCAAAACTGTAAATGTTGAATAAAATAAAAACAGCACCAGTCTTTTCCATTGGTTGACTCTTGTATTACAGCACAGTCCCATTCACTTAAATAAAACATAAACTGAAATACCATACACAGCCAATGGTCATGTGTGGTGCTGTTTCAGGGAATGTCATAAAAAATAATCAAACCCTTTAACAAAAGAAACCGTTTCATTTTAATGTAATATATTTTACAGATGTAATAGAGCTAAGGTATCGTATTGTCTGATCTACACAGGACTATAGGTTGATTTACTGAATTATTGTCATATAGAGTAACCACGGGCAGCTCTACAAAATCAACCCTACATGCTTTTATCAAAACAAAAACAATCAAGCATTGTTTGATTTGAAGTCATTTTTAAGGATTAGGATTTTAAATTTTATTGTCGGAGTCTGATATATTTTCAAGGCTATTCATCTACATTGTGTTCCGTATTTTGTAATTTCCACTCATTTTTTATCAATTCCCAGTATTTAATAAATGTATGTGAGAGAGACCATGTCTGGCAGTATCATCTGGTATATACAGTAACTATGTACTATGAAGACTATCTAAGATCGCCAACCACGACTTCCTACACTAAAGCAGATAATTATCTTTATCGTTGACTTTATGAAAACAATGAAGATAAAACTGAGGAGTAATCAATGGAAAGTTCCGTAATATAGGTATTTGCGCAACAGCCCATGGGCAGTGCTCACAGTTTCCATACTCTGCCCCACTAATTTTGCCTTAGTTCTTAAGGAAACACCTAAGAAAGGTTATACGGTTTATCCCGTCAGACTTTCCATTGTAATTAATGTAGTTACATATTTAACTACATGTCTATGCTGTGCCAAATCTAAAGGTGAACACTCCGTGTCATTAACCCTTTCCACACCTGGCAACACGACAAATCACAGTACTTTCTCCTTATCGTTCAGGATATCATTTCTGGTAAGAAGAAAGATGACAAGTCTCGGAATGGAAACAAAGACATATTTGGTGCCTAATAGGATAGTTCACTTTTAATATCCTAATTCCATGAGTGATGGATTCCAAGAGCCTTCAGTTTATGATCACCATAAACATTCACATTCATGATTGCTCCCATTACATGTTATATTTGCCTGAAATACTTTTCCGTCGTTGTAATGGAAGGAATCTAATTGCACTCACACGTGAGCGGCTATTGTAATGGACGCTTGATTTCCTGTGAAGTTAATATTACTTATCAGTGACATTTTATAGAAGATTTATCAAGCACCATAAACTCATTACTACATCACTGGCAGTCAATTTTTTTTATTAACTCATAAATAAACAGATGGGTTGGAATAAAAAAGAAAGGACATGTGGCTTTAGGAGTGATGGCACCCCATTACTAAACCGGGCTCTGTGTAACAAGTCATTGTAAATTTTGGAAAAATCGGCAACAAAGTTCCAAACACCTAACAACACAGAATGGACAGTTATTCTTATAAATGTTTGTAGGGGTCTTTTAGGTTCATTTATGTGACATGATATAGCTTAAATCAGTGGCATAGTATGAGTTGCTAGCGCCCGGGGCAAGGCAAGTGCGGTACCACCAAACCTACAAATTATTATTATTTATTATTATAGCGCCATTTATTCCATTTCACTTGCTGTGAAAAGCGGTATAACATAATAAAAAACAGGTACAATAAACTTTGAACAATACAAGTCACCGACCCTAATAATGCCCCCTTAAAACATATAGTGCATCATGAGTGTCCCTTTTTGAATGTACAGTATTTATGTCCCCCTGTTGCCTCAATAAAAAGCAATGATGCAACCTGAACAAAAATAAATAAAGTCCATACTACCCCTACCACAGGATCCAACAGTATCAATGTCATGTTGGCACCAATATAATTAAATAATGCTTGGACATCCGGGGAACTGGGCCAATAATCAGGGGCATGTTCAATGCCCCAGAGCTTCAACACTAGCAATGCCATATGTTAAAGCCGCAAAATTAGAAAAAAAAAAAGTGTTGTTTTTTTTTCATTACAAATTTTGTGCCCCTAAGAATTTTACACCCAAAGCCACCACCCCTGTGATCCCTCACATGCTAAGCCACTCGCTTGATTGTCTTGGATCCTGGTAGCTGGCACATGATGTGTTGCAATAAAGTGGAATGGGTCTCTGAATGGGGAGATGTATGAGGTACCTGAAAAGGAAAAACTGTAGCCCAGGTCAGGTTGGATACATCCCTTATTTAATGGGAATTGAAAATTTGACCCATTCGCCAAAGGCCTTGCTATGTTGCCAACAATGGTGTAAGTAAGCTAAAGATCATGAGTGCAAATTCTTTTTGACTCGGATGATTAGGGGAGCAGTGGTATTAACCAGCACCAAAAGGGGGTCCCTCAAAACTGCTGACCCCTTTTCAGTTTTAGGGCCAGACCTTCATCAGCTCTCAAACTGTGAATAAACCAAGTTACCATTGATTTCTAACTAATGCTGCTGGTCACACATACACTATATGGACAAAAGTATGGAGACACTTACACATGACACCTACAGGAGCGTTTATGACATTACATTCTAAATCCATTGTAATACATGGTGGATCCTTTGCAGATAACACAGCGTCCACTCTTTTTGAGAAACCTTTCTACAAGATTTGGAAGTGTGCTTGTGTTAATGCTTGACCATTCATCAAGAAGACCATTTATGAGGTCAGACACTGGTGTTAGACGTGATGACCTGGCTCTCAATCTCTGTTCTAGTTCATCTTAAAGGTGTTGGATGTGACTGAGGTTGGTTCTGTGCGGCCAGTCAAGTTCTTCCACACCTCTCAAACATGCCTTCATGGACCTTGTTTTGTGCACTTTGAAACAGCACAGTCATGGGAACAGAAAAGGTCCATACTCAAACTGTTTCCACAAAGTTGGAAGCATATAATTGTCCAAAATGTCTTGGTGTACTTATGCATTAAGATTTTCCTTCACTGGAACTAAGTGGCCTTAAGAGGCATTATCCCTCTTCCACCAAACTTTCCAGTTGGTAAACTGCAGTCATGCTGGTAATGCTGCCAAACCCAGACTCATACATCATAAAAATGTCAGATAGAGAAGTGTGATTCCTATAGGCCATATAACATGGTTCCTCTGCTCCAGAGTCAAGTCATGGAGTGCTTTAAACCACTCCATCTGATGCTTGGCATTGTGCTAGGTGATATTAGCTTGAATGTAGCTTCTTGGCATTTGAAACCCATGCCATGAAGATCATGGTGCACACTTTTTGTGCTGATCATAATACCAGAGGAGGTTTGGAGATCTGCAGTTACTGAGTAAGTAGAGTATTGGTGATTTTTATGCACTACGAGCCTGAGCACTCGACAACACCGCTCTGTACCTTTATATGCCACTTTGTAGATGCTGACTTTATGTCTGATTTACTGTGGTTCCTAAAGTCTTATAATTGTCAATAATAAAACTCACAATTCATTGTGGAATGTTTAAGAAGGAAGAAATTTCGCGAACTGACTCTCAATGTCAGTGAATGCTTTAGAACGAGCCCTTTTTTCACAAATATTGGTAAAGGCAGACTGCATGGCAAGAGGCTGGATTATTGGTGGCAATGGGGCACAATGAGAAGCCTGAATTCAGTGATTAACACGTGTGGTCCAATACTTGTGTCCTTATAGTGTATAAGACACAGTAGCTGTCACTGAAAAGCTATTTCATCAGACTCTGTGTAAAGATGTGCAGTTGTGGATTTTAATAATCACCTAGGCAGGTTAATGTGCAATTAGTTTTATTCCTTCCGACTATGGTAAATAGCAATTCCAGATAAATGTCCAACATGCAATGCTGTCAGTCCTCAAGTTCCCAACCTGGGATCAGTAGTTCCACTGCCTTTGTATCAGGCCGTACTCACTGTCTCCCAACTTTTGGTTGGCCGACAGATTTTGTATCTCCAGCCAGTATAGTCTGTAGCCACAGTCCACGATCCTACAGACGACAGATAAAACTATGGAAGCACAGGTATCCAGTAGCAACCGTCCTTTAAGAAAGTTTAAATCCAAAAAACGTATCCATAACTGTAGCTTGTTTATCCAGTTAAGTCGGTAACTGATCTCCAACACTCCTTAAGCCATCCATCCATCGGCTCCACATGCACAGCCATAGATTCTCTCCCTCCAGCGTCCTTCCACCAACTCCTCACTAAACATGTGTCCTTTTCCCTCCCTTGGCTCAGCCCCCTCAAGGTCAGAAGTGATGACACCCCCCTTAAGCATTTACTTTTCACTAAAATAATGAACAATATTCTAGGAGCCTTCATCTGAGACTGCATGTAAGACCCACTGTGTCTACAATCAGCACTCACACAATGGGCTTATTCGCTGTTGGAACAATGGTTAGAGGCACCTGAGATAGTGATGAGATTAGTGGAATGCTGGACACTTTAGAAGTAAAATTAGCGTACATAAACTGAGGAGCAAACAAAACATTAATAAAACACAGCCAGCAAATCTCTGATAAAACACAATAATAATATTGATGAAAATGGGTGCTCCATGCTGGAAAAGTCTTTAGTAAGTGGCCAGCTCCTCACACTATGCCATAAACATGCACTGCCAACCTTGTGTGAATGCTTGTTTTCATGGGATGAGGAAAATAAAGGAGAAGTTTAGCAGACACTTAATGTAACACCAGTGCCTCTGCCTTCTGCCTCCCTCCCCCGGCAGTGGCGCCGACTCTCTCACCACCGCGGCCTCTGGACGGAGTGTCCCGCTTCTCCTTGCTCGTCTCTGTGTGATTCTGCCCGGGGAACGTGCACGGCGCGCGCATGTGTGTCCTCCTCGCCTCTTAAAGGGGCTGTGCACGCTGTCTTAAAGTTTCCCCGGCCAATTGCCGGAGGACACTGACTATTTAAGGCACCTCCTCCAACATGGAGGTACCTGTGCAACATTGTAAGTTGGTTTCCTAACACTCTTGTTAGTTCTCAGGTCCCAGTGCTTGTATTTCCATATGCCTGCCTAACTGTCAGCCGTGCCTGCTTGTGCCTGCCTCCTTTCCCTTGGGGGTCAGCTGCCACCCATCCAAGGTCAGTCCTGGAGTAGCACCTGGTCCATCTTCCTCGTCCCTCCTCGGATCACAGAGTTGTCAAGCCGCCGTACATCTGACATTGGTTTGGCAAGGTCGCTAGTCACGCCCCTCCGGACTATCCTTGGACCACAGCACAGTGGTTACATCACCCAGTACGTAACACTTAACTATGGTTGGAAAAAAAGCATCGGGTGTGTTGAAACCCAACATGTCCAGTCTCTCTTTTCCTCATTGAGTGCCATAGAGCAATGCTCCTATACACATTTAGATGACTTTTTTATTATATTTAGGAGCAGCTGTAAATCGACTTTACATTCATCTTAAAAGTGTTCCACTAGATGGAACCTATCTAATATAATCGATCCAAATTTACGCCACTTGCTCATGGAAACTGGGGCCAATATGTACAGCTCACTCTAGTTACGTGTCTTTGCCATATTCATGGGGGAATATTTAGCAACATATGGAGGCACATAATATATTATGCATATATGTATGATCATATCCACAGCTCTATATATGAAATATACTCATTTACCTCTGTTCATGCCTCAATGGAGCTTATAATTGGATTTCCTGATTACAAGATCGCATAGAGCCATACTAAGGAAAATTATATTGGTTTCTATGCCAGTATATTTCTGGCTGAATGCAGTATGGCCCTTTTTTCTTGTATTATACATACATCCCAAAAGAAAGCACTGTGGCATTTCTTTTGTCATATATTTATATATGTAGTACTGTGCACAAGTTTTAGGCAGGTATGGAAAAAATGCTGTAAAGTAAGAAGTTTTTCAAAAATAGAAGTGTTAATAGTTTATTTTTATCAATTAACAAAATTAATTGCATGACCAATTAAGAAATGTAAATTAAATAATTATTGGTGTAACCGCACTTTACCTTCAAACCAGCATCAAAGCTTCAATTCTTCTATGTAGACTGTAATGCAGTTTTAGAAGGAACTCGGCAGGAAGGTTGTTCCAAACATCTTGGAGAATGAACTATAGATTTTCCAGCAGTAGATGTATAGTACAACACAGTGTTCAGGGTGGATTTAATCTATACATACCAGAAAATTATTTTTTTATGTTTTTTTCTGGTAATTTATACCAATTCATTTCAAATATTAGTTTCAATACTCAACTCATAGAGTTTAATGCGCAGTTTCTGAGATATGAGCATTTTCAGCCTTTTCCTCTCATTGAGCTCTTCAGTAATTGCCCAGTAACCACATTGTCATTTGTGTGCAAATGGCTTTTCTTAAACTCTGAGCCTCTTGAGATCTGTTTCATTGAGTCCTTGACATAAAGAAGAAAGCAATATCATAATTTACTCACAGAAAGATCCAATATTTTAGCTGGACTGTACATTTGTATTGGTTCATTCTCTGTTCTTGGAAAGAGAATATAATTGTTCTCTTTCTCATGATCTTGCTACTTGTCAATAAGAAGACAACCAATTTGTTACCTGTCACGACTACAGTGAGTGACATCTTTATTCTTGTAACTGTCTCCGTCCCATTCCCATTTAATCATCCTTACATTGTCCCAGGTTATTTTACAGTTTCACTCACATTTCAGCAAAGGTTTTTATTTCTATAATTATACCAGTAATACCCAATTGGCAGCCAAGTGAAAAAATGAGGATAGTCAAGGGGCGATAAACAAAGGTACACTGCTCAGCATAAATGAGTTCAATGCAACAGATTTGTCAGAAAACCTTAAGCTTCCTTTCAGCATCAACATTTTCTATGGGATATCATACTGCAAAATACACCCACAAATCTGGACCATTAATTGCAAACAAGATTTGTTATTTTGCACACCGAAAAAATAAATATTCTTAAATTAATTCAACACCATGTTGCACAAATGAATACACCCCAATTAAACTCTAAGGAACAAAGCAAAAGTTTAGATTACAAAATTTTAATTAACAAGAATTCAATCATAGGTAGGTATATTTGTTCATTAAACAGGTGTTCAGCAGACCGTTGACTTACTTACCAAAGAAAACCTCTTCCCATTTAATGCAGTCGGCAATGGCACCACATGGAAGAGAAATGTCACAAGACGTGATAAAGAAAATAATTTTCTTACACATCAAAGGTGAACGCTACAAGATGATCATCAAAGCTTTACTTATCAATCAGAATATTGTAGCAAAAGTGATACAAAAATTTAACAAAGATGGAACTGCAACCATCTCACAGAGACGTCCAGGCCGACCCCTAAAGTTAACACTTAAACAGAAGCGTCTTCTGATAAGAAGGGTTGAAGAAAATCAACATAGAAGTTCACTGTTGTTAGCTAAAGAAGTAGAAAGCTAAACCAGGATCAGTGTTTCCCATGACACAATAGGGTGTACACTGCAGAGGAATGGCATGCATGAGTGTCATCCACAAACGAAAAGCCCATGCACAAAAAAATCTCGCCAACAATTTGCCAGGCTCCATACTGAAAAATGTGAGTGATGACACCAAGATAAATATTCTTGTAACTGAAGGCTTCAAAACTGTATGGCATTGCATAGGTGAATAGTACAAAGAAAAATGCATGGTGCCTACAGTGACACATGGTGATCACAGTGACCTTATGTGGGGCTACATGAGTGCTGCTGGTGTCAGGGAGCTACATTTCATTAATAGTATGATGAATTCTAATATGTTCTGCTTGTTCTTGAAAGTGAAGATGCTACCATCACTCCGTGCCTTTGGTAGACATGCACTTTTCCATTATGACAATGATCCAAAACCCACATTTAAGGCCACTGTTGCATTTCTGAAGAAGAACAGGGTGAAAGTGATTCATTGGCCAAATACTGTATGTCTCCTGATCTGAAGATACTCAAACACCTATGGAGAATTCTGAGACAAGTTAAGCATCACTCTCCTGCATCCAGGCTCTAAAAGAGGTCATTCCTGATGAACGGAAAAAGATAGATGCTGCAATATGTCGCCAACTCGTTCATTCCATGTGTAGAAGACTTAGTGCTGTATTTAATAATCATGGAGGTCATACAAAATACTAGATTTAGTTTTTTTATGTTGAGTGCATTCATTTTTGTATTAACTAATTTAGTGAAACTAAAGATTTTGTAATAAAAGTTATGTTATTAACCTCACTTTCATGTTATGTTCTATGAAATTCAGTCTTGTCAGTTGTTCTTGTGTTCAGTGAGATATTGATTAAAATCTTACTTTTCAAAGGGGGTGTACTCATTTATGCTGAGCACTGGATATGCTGCAGTCGAAATCCAAATTCTAGTCTACAGGTTGCGCTAGATATATTTCAGATGGTGGCAATACAGCTGCATTTTTAGATCTGTATTATGACCGCAATACCAACCCTCTTTAGGTTCACTGAATATATTTGGATTGCCATAGTGCTCTAAGTTCTCAACTCATCAGAATGTATATTTTTAGGCATCAAAAACTGGACTTATCTGTAAAAACCCCATCAACTAGCAAAATGAAGGCACACAATGGTTTCAGCAATAGGTCTAAGGCTGAGTTCACACGATGCGTTTTTGATGCGTTTCTGCTGCGGATTTCGGAAACGCTGCGAAAACGCTTCTTAATAGGTCTGCCATGCATAGCAATGCGAATCTGGATGTGCTGTGCACACGATGTGGAAATTTCCGCTCCGGATTCCCATTGCGTTAAAAAACGTAGCTGGACCATGTTTAGCACGATCCCGCAGCGAATTTGAACATTGAGGTCCATTGAAAAGCAGCAAACCTGCAGGTATATGTGGATTTGCTGCGTTTCAATTAAAATCAATGGCAGCGAATTCATGGCAGAAACGCGCTGGTTATAAAAATGACGCGGGAGCCCGAGCCATTTTTTTTTTTATTGTAGGCTCAATGCCCATGATCCAGACACAGCAGCGCATTGGACGCATATTTTTTGCTGCATCCAAAACGCTGCATGCTATTGCACGCAGGTAAATCCACATGTGTTTACTGAAGCATGCGGATTTACCGCATTCTATACTTTCTAGTGGTCAAATTTCTGTTGCGGAGACTAGCGACTCCGCAAAAGAATTTGACATGCTGCGGTCCTGAAAGACGCGCCGCATGTCCGTGTCCGCGGGTGAGTCGCAGCCTTTGATGCATGCATAGTGCACATGGGATTTCTAGAGATCCCATCCACTATGCTGTAACATCTGGACGCTGCGGGTTTGACGCTGTAAAAACAAGCAGCATCAAACCTGCAGCGGCTCCTGATCGTGGCCACGTACCCAAAATCACCCGCAGCATGTCAATTTCTGTAGCGGACACGCTAGTCTCTGCCGCAGATTTTGACATTTTGAAGTGTCATTATATGCGGTAGATTCACATGTACCGACAACAAATGTGCAGCATTAAAACACAGCGTTTTGGACACAACAAAAATATTCTGCGACCAAAGCGCTGCTTGTTGCTGATCGGGGGGAACTAGCGGCTAACGAACCAGCTGTGAGATGTTAATTATGGCCAGGGAAAATGTTTGCCTAATGGCACCTTCCCAGGCTAAAAATAACAGCTCACAGCAGCCGCATAAATTACATGAATAGAAATGCTAATGAAGATTGGGTGAATGGAACTAGCTGGTACCCAGCTCTTTTGTTTGGTTATGTCAAGGTGACAATCAGACCTTTTCATGACCAAACTTAAAGTAAAGGGTTAAATAAACACACAGACAGAGAGTAAACACTTTATTTGAAATGCAACAGACACATTCTTTAATCATTTAAATAAACCAATATACTCAACCCAGTTCTGATGGTAATCCAAGAGTTTAAGCAATGTCCCACCAAATAATTTGATTTAGCTCCAAAAAGCATTCATTGATGTACAAAAACTCTTCAAAAACCGCATGTAAAAAATGTGTAAAAAAGCACCAAAAAACGCATGCGTTTTTCCTACCAAGAAGATGCAGAAGCGCTCAGGAAATTTCTGCTTCAAATACGCATCGTGCGCACATAGCCTTAACATGCACACTGCTGTTCCTGGAGCACCCACAGTTCCTTGATTCTGCTGATCACAAATGGAGGGCCGATCCTAAGCAATTTGTACTCTAAAGAGACCTGTTAATTGTCTATTATCTATTACTGAATTCTTTCACAAACTGAAATTGATGCAGTAGTTAAAAGAACCCTAAAGATTGAAAATGTACAAAACAATTAATTAACATCCTTGCAATTCCTTCCTTAATCTTCGTATCTCCATTGATCCTATATAGTCACATACTGTAATTAAAAAGACAAATCATATATTAAATTCTTCTCTAAGTGATCAGTCATTTTCCTCCTCCTTTTCATCCCCCTACTTTTTGTCACTGACTGGTTTCAGGCTGTAAGACAACTGGCTACAGCAGGAGCCTCCCCAGTGCCTTGTCTAATGTAGAACACAAATAATAGCGCTGCCACTTGGATAAGCCTGTCTTCAAAATACGAACAGATCAGAAAAATATTATCCCTTGTAGTGATGGGCAGGCTGACTCTTTTTGGTGAGCTGGAATATTGACTCCGCTCACCAAAAAGAGCCGGCTCTCTTGTATCCCAAATGCATCATTAATTAAGCTAAAATCAGCATAGCTAAATTCCCGCCCAAACACTGCAGGGGTTTCGGTCCTTTCGCTTGCCAAATACCTCCATTTCACCCCCAGCGAGAGCCATTCAGAAACTGCAAGTGGTTCTCACTGCAAGTGGCTCTATATACCAACTCGGTCGCAAACAACTCAGTCATCACAAATCCCTTGTGCTCTCTGCAAGATTTCTACAAGACTGTTCACTTTGTGGCCATGCAGAAAATCCTACAGACTGACAAACGGCATGGAGCAAGCTTATCTAAATGTTATCTCTCATTTCTAGGCAAACTATTCTTTAACAGGAACAATAATCACATTGTATTAAGACCCTAATATAATTTGAAAATTATGTTGAAAAGAATGGAAACTTCAGAAAAAAAGACTAAAGTTGCCTATGTTTAATTTTATAATTTTTCATTTATTTCTAATTTTATGATATCATCATCTTTGACCTTATCTTGTAATAAAGTTTTATAAACTTTAAAAGTAGAAGAGTTTTTAACTGCTGAAAAAAAAGATGAAGGCCCCAATGCATCAGTGTTTATGCCAGCATATTGGTGAAAAACACTTTGAAAGTCACAAATTTTTGCAATGCAAAATTTAGTAACTTTTAGCTAGCCTTTTGCAGCGTCGAAAAGTTGCGCAAAGTTGGGGAGAGTGGGGCAAATTAATCAAAGTGGCAGCCTCGCCAAAAACTTTTGAGTGGAGTTTTTGTCGAGGCTAAAGGAGAACCACTGAGAAAATGTGCTGAATTCATTAAGTGCTGTTTGCTTAATAATGAATTTGGCACATCCCACTCCTTCATTAAGACTGGTGTCATGAGTTTACGGCGACAAATAGGAGCCAGAAGACCGCAGCATCTGAGCTCAAGTACTCCTGCATTGAATCAAAGCATTTCTCCCTCTTATTAAATGGTGCTGGTTTCTTTCAGGAGTGCAAGAGTTGCTCAACTTTGAGTTTTTGTAGCTACCTTCTTGGAAGTTCTCAGCTGTGCAGAATCAGCCACTCCCCTGTCTAATATAGTCTCTGCCCTGGCAATCTTGATTGCCAGTGTTAAGTCTTGTACTGCCTGTTGAGGAGTGGAGGATTCGGTGTTCGGTAGAGGCGTTTAAGGAGAGTTGTTCTGTGACTCTTGCTTGGTGTTTTGGCTGTGTGCATAGTCCCTTTCTCTTCTATTTTTGTTTACCTTCCTAATCCCTTCGGTGTTTTCCCTCTGTTGTCTGTGAGTGCACACACTATTCCTCCCCCCTTCCCTGGGGGGAAGGGGGGAAGATAAGGGCTGATTCAAGTCAGGAGAACAACAAGGTACATGATACCAGCATCTTCACCATCAAAAGTAGGGCTATGGTGCTCCTAGCGTTAGGGACAGGGTAGGAGCCTCTGGTCCCAAGTTATCAGACAACAGTATCATGACAACTGGTGTGTACAATGCCAGTTTTAAGGAATCGGGCCCGAAAACGTTTAATGTGACCAGTAGAGCAAAGACTAAACAAGATAGATGGTGTTCCTTTAGTATACCTGCAATTAAAGCCATTTATACATTCACTATTTAGGCAAGTCTCTGTATAAAATTGGGTAAATTCTACTTCATGCATGGCTTGATCTTTATTTTATATTAACATCGTCTTGTTTTTCTTAGAAGATTGTCAATTAAAATCTTCACAGCAAAGAGAGCTATTGTCCTTATGTTACATGTGCATCTGCAATCGCTTAAGCTGGTAATTATGTAGAATTTGCTCTGATTTACTTACCATATTTTTTTAAATATAAGACGCACTTTTTTCCACTCAAATTTTGGGGGAAAATGGGGGTGCGTCTCATAATCCGAATGTAGCTTACCGGCTGTGGTGGAGCGGGATCCCAGGGTTGCTGCTGCAGGAAGCTTCTGGCGGTGGTGGCAGGAGTGGGGTGATGCTGCCGGTCCCAGGCTGGAAGGAGGGGGTGTTTGGTGGTGCGGGGGCTCAGCCGACATTTTGTGAAAGCCCAGAGCCCCTGCACATTCCATGCTTTACAATGCTGTGCACTCCAGGAAAATGGCCACCGGAGGCGGCGTATGTGCAGATTGAGGCTCCTGATATCTCAATTGCACATGTGCCGCCTCGGGCGGTCATTTTCCCGTAGTCGACTGCATTGAAAAGCATGGGAAGTGCGGGGGCTCCGAGCTTTCACAAAATGTTGGCAGAGCCCCTGTACCGCTGAACTCCACTCCTACCAGCCTGGAACCTGCAGCATCGCACCTATGAAAACTCATTCCTCCTAGCTTGGGGCCTTCAGCATCGCCCCTCTACTGCCTCCGCCACCAGCTTCCTGCACCACCGCCGTTGCCCCCAGGTAAGCTACAGTAAAAGCAGATTATAAGACGCACCACCATTTTATGAAAAAAATAAAAAAAAAATTTCCTATTTTCCTCCCCAAAATCTGGGGTGCGTCTTAAAATCCGCTAAATACAGTAATTTACTTTTGTATGTGTAATATAAAATTGCAATAAAGTTAATGTGGCTTTCCACTCCCTTTTCTGCTCCAAATAAGGCCTCAGCATAATGTAAAAATGAAGAATACTCACCTGCCGATCCCCCACTGTTTCTCTTTAATGCTGCCCAGATCTCCCACCCAATATGAAAGCTAAGAGGCTGGTGGGGCACCTGAGGAACAATAAAGAGGCGCAGTGGAGGATCAATAGGTTAGCATTCTTTTTTTTTCCCAGCTCTGGCGGCATGGCAGCAATGGGCATGTGACTGCTGCAGCCAATCAGTAGTGAACACTTCATACCATCAGAAAATAATATTCAGAGGTCGTAGATCACCACTGGAGCCCATGGTTGGCCACTGAAGACGCACTACATAGAAAAATGAAGTAAGCAAGGCACTGATTAAAATTAGGAGCAATAATACATTTGGACCTCTAGAGCCAACAATAACAACCCATATGACTCTTGGTTTTCAGTAACAGAGCATGGTCCCCCTTTAGTAGATACAGTACTCATGCCTTCATGAGAAGGGGGATGTTGTAAACTACCAACATGCAATTACCAGGCTTCTTGATTGTAACAACTACGTAGAAGGGAATCATTAAATAGGAGGCTTCTCTATCCATTCCTGCTTTAAGTTGTTTTTTTTTTATTTGCATCAGACCAAACGATGATAAAAACACAAGGATTTAATAAAACTGTTCCAGTGCCTTGTCCCGCCAGCATCAGCAGGTTGCAGTGGTTAACTCCTGCATTAAACAGTAGAAAGCAGACTGTAAGGGCAGGCCTTTCTGCAGTACAGCTCCACAGAACCTTCATTATAAGTATGGATACAACGCCAATGCATCCATCAACTTCTGTCATGTTATGCAGCACATTAAGACGCATACAGAAATTCAATTATTGCTGCCAGCATGTCCCTGTGCAATGCTTTTATATCACAAACTGCTAATCTACACCTCAACACAGGATGTATTTCTCATTATATGGCAATGGGACCACATCTATTGATTATTCTAAATTTGTACATTGCAGAATATAGCATATTTCTATTTATCACGTTATAATAACAGATTGTACCTATTATTTCTTTGCCATTATATAGTATTGCCCCTATTATATTATATTTGTAATATAAATAAAAGAAAAATGTATTGAAAATAATAATCATAATAATAATAATGGCTGATATTATAATATTATATACAGTGTGTATATATATATTTGTATATATATATATATATATATATATATATATCTGTATATATATAATAGACTAATTAACTTCTTTACGGATCCTTACTTAATAATACATGAATGTCTTTAGTTAGTTAGTTAAGGAATATTGACATACTATCACAAAAATGTCACTGTGCCTGATCGATCACAGCAGGCGGGCGGATGAACAATAATGGCTCATGCTTAACCTGCTAGAATCTGAGAAAATTCCAATCCTGGTCCCTCTATTAGAAATTTCATTATCACTTGGCAGTCAACTATTTGATTTTGTTCTAACTGAATTTATTTTCCAACTCAAGAAGTCTACCATGCATCTTAGAATTTTCACCCGTCCTAGCTCCAGTGACGAGTCTTGCTTCCTTCCCCTATGGCTGATTTCCCTCTTTGTTAGTCTGTGCCAGGTTACTACACTAGCAAACACAATCAATGACATAATTCTCTTAAGGTTGGCTCAAGTGGCCACCAACCACCTGAATATTCAGGAAATATAGCATCCTGCTACCATGTGGTTTTCCTGGAGTTAGACTCATCTTTTCTTGACTCTGCTCTAGCAAGGTGTCTAAGTATCTTTCCAGCTACTCCCGTTTGCAACCAGCTGCTACTTCCAAGCTCAGTCCAGCAATTCCTGTGCTATTGCACTCTCAGCTCAGCTTTGTCAAGTTATGGTAACAAGTTCATCTCTGTCATATTTGCTACTCTACTATTCTATTTAGTAACCGCATCACTGCAGGCTGGATACCATTTTGTCTATACATCTGTGCTATCGAGTGTTACCATGTTTCTGCAAGCAAGTTATCAGGTTACCTCTACATCTTTGCTATTCCAGTTTGTAACCGTACTACTGCAAGAACGTTTCCAGTTTGCCTACACATCTCTCATGTTTCTTTGTGTAACAGCACTTCTGCAAGCAACATACCAGTTTGCTTGTACATCTCTGTTGTTCTTGTTCAAGTCAAACATCTAGTTCCACTGCATCAAGTGTTTCCAGCCCTTAGCACCATTTGCCATCCTTCATACTATACTGTACTGGTCCTCGCTGATCCATGCTGTCCAGCAAGTCCAGCTCCACTGCGACATTGCTTCTGAGTCACACTACTGACCTTGACCTACAACTTAGAGAATCCATCTCAGCAAGTGAGCCTATAGCAAGGATGTTCTCAGAGGTTTGGTAAGACCTGCAACTTTAATCTCCAGTTACAAGTAGTAAGTAATAACGCTTTCGACCAGAACTCTGAGACACCTCTGAAAAATAGACTCTATCAACATCCATGAAAAGTACATTAAAAGTCACTATTATTTAGTAGTATGTATCCACTGGATGATTTGATACTTACCAGAACTACTCTTGGAATAATTGAACATAGATTATTTCATACTATAACCTGTTAGTCTAATGCTGTGCAATTTGGCTACGATGAGCACTGAAATAATACACCAGAGGCAGGCTCGGACTGGCCTACAGGAGAACAGGAGAGTCCTCCGGTGGGCCCCTGTGGAGGAATGGGCCACCACCCTCTTATATGAGCAGTACTTGGCACAATACACTTGATTCACCACATACAGGCAAAGGCAAGATCTTATTAATTTAACAATCAACCCAGTTTATTGCTATGGAATTTTGTGAATGAGGATAAATTAATATTTGCATTTGGCCAAAAAGTGGGGCCTTGGAGTTGATGTTACTGGTGGCCCTTTGGCACCCCAGTCTGACACTGACCAGAGGCATAGTTTATTAGTCCAATTTGTTCATGTATCACCTTCCCGTCACCATCCTGAATGACTGTGTATACACATATTCAGAGAGAAGAGACAGGAGATCTTTTCTCCAGACTACACAAGCCTCCTAAAATACGTGTACAACGTATTCTATTAGAACTCCTGGTAACCAAATGGCAAAACATTTTATGTGCCATTTTGGCTACGAGTATAGACTTGTAACTTGTTGCTCATAGTGACAAGTCTGAAATTTTCCCACTAATTCATAAAGGTAGCACAGAAGAAGAATTATCAAAGCTAGACTAGACTAGCTTGAGAAAAGTGTGGCAATTGCAAATAGAAATCAATTCCCGATCTTATTTTTCAGAGACAATATAGTAAATGAGGGCAGCAAACCGATTTGGGAGCTCCCTGATTATTTTCTGTAAATAATGAAATATTCTTGAATTCCATTATTCACATTTGTAACAAGGTTGGATTCATAACAATCTTTACTGTATTTATGATTCAATATCACTTTTTTAATTATCTTAAACAAATAGAACCACTACCATGTAGATGCTTTATATGAAATTACATCCACATAACATGTCTAGTTTGATGTTTTTCACAACTTCAATAGAGAACATTTTGTTCAGGTCCTTTAGAGCTCATGCACATCATCATACAACGGCTCCGTATTCCTTTGTGATTTGCTTACCTATTATCGTGGCAGATGATTAATTAAATTTCTACTCCAATAATTAGTTCCCATAATGTATATTTCAAGTGATTTTTTTAGCTAGACACAAGATGCTATATTGGAGCTAAATATCTATTATCATGTGGTTCTTGATTAAATTGACTTTTTGCCACTTGCACAAACCCAATGCTAGTCAACACTTCCCTCCAGTACCAAAAATGGTAAAGCAGTGCTCTACAGCTGGCCTAAAACACAAGTGAAAAGTTTGATAACCCTGACAATTTTGAAGAGATGAGACAAAGATGTTACGCATACGTGGCCTCCCTTAGTGGCAGAATTTTTTTAAGGAATAAAATGGCATGTTTAATGTTAAAATATTTGATGAGCTTTGTTCTTGTAGGAGATTAGACAAAGCCAGAGGTGTCTAGCATTCGCTTATTCCGACATCCTATTGAAATAAAAAGAAAAGCAAACATTGAATATTTCATTAGAGGCCGGCTCAAAATATTTGTCCAGCTCCTCTTTTTTCTCTTTTTTCTTTTAAAGCAACTTACCCAGCATGGTGCATAACATCTACTTTTTGATGCCCCACCACTCCTACTGATGTTCGACCTTCTGGCTTCCTCTTCTGGCAGGGAAGGCTCATGACTATTGCAGCCAGTCAATATCACAGCTGTGATGCATTGGTCACCACTTCCGCTATTGACTGGTTGCAGCAGTCACAAAGGAAACAGCAAGGGAAGAGTAGACCTAGGAACTGTTGTGAAAAAAAAGCAGGCTGGACAACTGTACTGAATGTAGTAATTAGACATATACACAGTTTAAATAGACGGTGTAAATTGAGTATACAGGTATAACTGATGTCATGACTAGAGATGAGCGGACCCGCGGATGCTCGGGTTTGTCGGGTTCGACCAAACTTTGGACTAAAGTTCAGTTTGGGTAATAGAACTGTACCTGAAGTTGAACCTGAACCCGAACCCCATAGAAATCGATGGGGACACAAACTTTGGAGCTGGGAAAAAAACTCTCTCTCTTTCCCGAACTGTAAAATGGACTTCCAGTAGAAGTCCGTGTTCAGAGCTCAGAACCGGGCACTAGTTGTCGCTCATCTCTAGTCATGACTCCCCAGTACATACCGACCCACACCGTTCTAAAGCAGTATGCCAGATAGAAGGCTAAATGAATAATTATTTGCATTTTTAAAACTCACATTTAGTTCAGCATAAACTAAAAAAATATAAAATGTAATACATACTAAGGCTGGGTTCACACAAGCGATAAAAAAATCATCCGATTTTCATCCGTATGGTGGTCAGTATGCAATCCGTATGCCATCAGTTTTTTGTATCACTAGTTATTAATATTTACAAGACCAAATAAAGTTTCCTCTGTTAAAAACTCCAATGCATCTGTAAAAAAACCTGATGCTATAAGGATGATTCATATAGGATTTTTTTCAGCGCACCCATAGACCTGAATAGGCGAGTTTCATAAGACCTACAGTAGAATTTGGTGCATGCTGCAATTCTTTTTGTACACATGTAGTTTTGGTCCATGAAAAAAAATGCTCATCTGAACATTTGAATAACATTGGTCCTCGAGCTGTCCATGTGGTGTCAGCTGTCTTCACGGACAGCACTCAGACAGAAAATACGGTTGTGTGATTGTACTCTTACATCATTGCTTTAGGTTTTCCATATGCATCTAAAGACCACATAGAAGGCTTGTGCCTATTATAACACAGTCTGATGCAGATGTCTCAAACAGGAAGAATTGTGGAGCTCCAAAATGAGAGATATTCATTTAGAAAATGTCACTTAACTTGATGAAGACGTCTTAATTAGTGATATTTTTCTAGTTTATTGACATAACAATAATCCAGAATTGGCTCAGCAGCGTACTTACACACACCCTGGAGTAAAACGGGAGTAAATGCAAATAAAACAGTGTTTCTATAGGACAATAAAAAGTATGAGATTCAGAGCAGTGTCATACTAACAGCTGTAACAATTATATTTTACTGAGGCAACCAATCACTATTCAGCATTTACTCATCGTGTTTCTCCACTTCCTAAGTAACCGAAGATTAAATTCTAATGTAGAAATAACCACACATTCCCTACTCATTTGACGCGCCCCCTGGGCCATGGGGTGCTCGGTAGCCGGGCCGGTCGTTGCTAGGGGAGATGTCACAGTGGCGGTGACCTGGTCCGTGACACAGGACAGTCAATAAAAGGGGAATTTGGGAAAGGGGATTATAGTTTTTATATAATGTTTGTGACGCCACCTGTGGTATGCGGCTATATGGAGCCGCCGCTGCGGTGCAGAACCTCTGGAGCCGATGATGACGCAGCAGAGTTGGTTCAGCTCTCCAAAGGCAGAGCTTAGCTCCAGGGCAGGAAGTAGTGATTTTATAGATGTTGCTATGCAGTGTAGTGTAGGGGATGGCGCAGTTAATAATCAGTACACAACTTAATGGCAATTTCCTCTTATCTTTACTTGCGGTGGTTAGGCTAACCGGGGCATTGGTACTAGCTGGTAGTAGAGGTCCGGGCGGTCTGAAAGCAAGTTGGGAATCCACCTCGCCAGGTGAAGTTGGAGGCCTTCCCTTTGCGCTAATCTCTTTGGCCCTGCTGCTTGTAGCTGTGATGTGGCCCTCGTCCCTGAGTAAAACGTCTTTGTGCTCACCCGTATAGCAGGCAGCTCGGGCCTTCCTGGAGCGTCGCTCCCACGTGGCGGTGCTGGGCCCTATCGTGCTGCTGAGCCTTCGGGCGTCTGATGGGGCCAGGAGACCGCAGTCTCCTGCCCTCCGGATTCTGCTGCTGGGCCTTCAGTGCCCCACAACCTCGGACTCCGGTGTCCGGTTCTTCTGCGCTTCCCTCTGGGGTGAGCTGGCTGACAGCTCCACTCCCCAGGTCTTTCCTCGTCGACGTCCTGACTTCAACTCCTCTCACTAACTCTAACTAACCCTGCCTCCAGATTCCAGTTGCTAAGGCGAGGAGTTCCCCTTGCTGGTCTGGAGCCAGGAAAGTGTTGTATGCTAGTAAACTTGACTAGGGGACCCCTGCTTGCTTCCAGGCATGGCATCACCCCTTGTGAGGGAGAAATGCCACTGTGGCAACCGGACTCCTGGGGTGCCACACATTCACTATCTGTACCTATTACAAGGCAAAGAACTTGTACAGACAGGACAGTATTAACTTTCTGGAACATTTATGAGATGGGATTCTGGTTCATTGTTTAATCTCATTCCAAAGTTAAATTAAGGTCTCTTCCTGTTAGAGACTTTTTGAACTGAATTGGTGATTCTGGAGGTAACTCACATTAGCTGCTTTTCATATTTAAAAAGTTTTCTTTTTTCTCATTTATCTTTCTGTAATATATACAATTTACATGTTATAGCTGCTTGGCGATCAATGAAAGTCAAACTTACTGTCAGTTGTGGGGTCTTCTGCTGCCTCCTGTTTTCAGTGCAGTCATCTGGCGCCTATACGACCAGAGCGGTCAGTCACTGACTAAAGTCTTAACTGACCGTAGAAAACATGTCACCGCTGTGGTCGAGATGAGAAAAATGGAACAGAAGTGGTCACTGACCAGAAATACAGGAGTTTTCCTGAGTTAAAGGAGTTATCCCATTTTTTTAAAAAAATCAAAAACAAAACATTTTAGGTGGTCACACTGCAGAAAAACAGAATTACTGCCAGGTTTATTCTTATTGTTGGGGGCATAATCAGCTTATTATCAAGTATAAAAGTATACCCTACGAGGTGTGATATTAATGAACGCATAGCCAAATAATCAAAGATATTTCTCCCCTTAAAGTGAACCTGTCTACTGATTCCTGCTGCCAAAACCTCAGGCAGAATAAATCATAGCCTGGCTGCACAATTGCAACCAAGTTATTTTCCTCTTTCACCTTTCATGTTAGTATTGGAATTTAATGGAAAAAATGTATCTGTGTTCAATGATTTCAATTGATACCGCCTGTGGGAAAGGAGGTCTCTACCCTGATATAAAAGTATGGATTATGGGTAATCAGAGTGTATTATGTCATAAGTAGGGGTGGTTTCAGGAAAGTGTACCCCAAATGCTCTACAATACCTATTGTATTCACCCTGCATGGGCCACTGAGCTCAGGGACTGCTTACAAAGGTGATGTCAACTGTCGACATGACGCTGCAGCCAAAACACCGATCTGAGCAGCAGTGGGCAGCTGGTGCTGGGCATGGAGAGGGTGAGCAACTGCTCTGTTTGTTATTTTAGGTAGTTTAGAGAGAATTTTAGAGAGTTTGGGGGCCCTTTTCCTGAAAGTGGAAGACCCCTTAAGAGATATGCAATAAAAAAAAAGATAAGACAGAAGCTGGATTGCCGGAGCAGGGGCTTAAGTCTGGCCATACACATTAGTTCAACTGATGGCTATTTCTCCCAACTCCCCCATACACATGAACGCTAAGCTCGGCTTAGACATTGCTGTGTTCTGTAAGGCTATGTGTGCACGATCAGTATTTGGTTGCAGAAATTTCTGCAGCGTTTCTGCAAGGTTTTGTACCTTTTGGAAGCAAAAACGCTGCATAAATTCTGTAGCGTTTTTGTTGTGTTTTCATGTGTTTTTGATGCATTTTTGCCTGCAGATTTTCCATGCATTTTTTTCAATGCATTGTATAGGAAAAACGCAATGCAAGCAAAAATGCACAAAGAATGGACATGCCGGATATTTAAACGCACATAAAATTCTGCCAGGAAAATTCCTGATCAGGAGCACAGATCTTGCAAATTCTCATAGAAAATGCTGGGATAAGGTTTGCAATGCATTTTTGGGGCCAATTCCAGACGTATTTACCGCATCAAAAACGCACTGTGTGCACATACCCTAAGGCTACGTTCCCACAATGGGTATTTGGGGAGTTTCTGTTGTTGTTTAATTTATGCAGCATTTCTGCACCGATTAGCTGAATTATGTAACTTGTGTTTTTTCATTGCGTTTGTTTTTTTACATGCGTTTTAATCGTGTTTTTGTCTCTTTTGGGTATGTTATGTTTTAAATAAGGTGGCGTTGTTTTTGAGAATACCTGGTATTTGGCTTTTACAAAACTGTATTGATCAATCCATGTGTGAGCATTAGTCGGTTTCCACAAAGCATTCTATGAGGAGAATCCACACATTTATATAGTGTAAAAAAAAAAATGCATAGTGGGCATGAGATTTCTATAAATCCCATCCACTTTCATGGAACTTTCATAGCATACACAGTGTCAAAAAGTCACCTCAGTCCAGAGGCTGTCTCTAGCTAAATAAGTTCTCATACTTTGCACTGACGAGGGCCAACAGCCCGAAACACCGTGTCTGCAAATTGAGATTCTGATTTGGCTTTTATCCTAAGTCATATTGCACGACTCGTTAAAGGGTTGATTGTGACTTGTAGGATTGATGCTTCCAATAGGTGGCGCTATAGAGTACAAGTCCTCTTTTCAATTTGCATAAAAATTCACCAAAATTCATTGTGGTCAATTAGCCTAAGAGAGCTGATGCCAGATTCCTGGGCAGAAGTTTATCTACCTGGCAAACAAAAGGATCGGCAGTTGAAGTTCCAATTGTCGTTTCCTTCACAGAGCGTTGTATGTACCCATACAAATTAGATGGTGGGCTGATCCTGGCGAAATTAGCAGGGCATGCCAATTTTTATGTTATATGTGGAAAAGGCTTTTAATCTTCATCCATAAATTTACAATGGAAAGAGGTTAAAACCCATCACCGATAATTATAGGCTACTCCTGGTCAATTAACAAGAAGAAACTTTCCCTTTATTAAAAGCAAGAAGAAAACTTGAAATGGCGAGCCATTAAAAAAGTGCGGTGGATAAGTACGTACCTTTTTTATTTTTCATTAGTTTTCATTGTATGTGACTCGCCCCCTGGGCCGTGGGGCACTCGGATCCGGGCAGTGGGGGAACGATGGGAGTAGTAGTGGCAACCAGGTTCCGTGGCTCAGGGTGGTCAGGCCAGTGGTAGTCCGTTATGTGCTGTTGATTATGTCCGACTACGCCACCCGTGGATTTGCGGTCATTAGGAACCGCCGCTGCAAGGCAGACCGCTGGGGCTGATGATGTATGCAGCTAGGATGGTGTGACTCCCCACGGGAAGAGTGCGGCCCCAGGGCAGTATAATGGATGGTGGGAGTGATGGTGGTGAGAGTCCCAGTACCGGTAGTGCTGGAGGCGCGAAGGAGCACACAGACAATAGGTTGCAGTCCAAGGTCTTTACTGAAACAGGTAAACTGACCCATAAACAGTCCCGGCTAGGAGGGGACCTGGATGTCTGAGAGCAATGGGGAAATTGGCCCTGGTCAGGGTGAGGGTGTAGGCCTACCGTGCTTTCTGTGCTCCTTCTGGCTATCTCCTCGTTATAGGGTAACAGCCCACGTTTCCGAGCTTTCCGTGTATTCTCGCCTGTATGGCCTGCGACGTGGGTTCCTTTCTGCTCCCAGACTTGTACGGCTTTACTGGTCCCTTCGGTTGTGGCAGGGCCTCCTGGCTTCTTAGGCCAAGGAATATACAGTCCCTTGCGGACTGGTTATCTGCTGGAGAATGTGGAATCCTCCCAGCCTCAGACACCAAAGTCTGGTAAAGTAAGTCTTTTATCTGCCAAGACAGGCTCACTTCGCCTCTTGTCTCTGGCTTGTGGCTCTCCTCCTGCCACACTTCCTCTTAGGGTGCAATACAGCTTTCTGTCCCTGCTCTGCTCTGGGACAAGTCTCACTCCTGAGACAGGCCTTCAAGTTCTCTCTAACCCTGCCCCCAGTACCAGCTTTTATAGGGGCAGCCTGCTCCCCCTACTGGCCTGAGACAGGAGGTACTGCATGCTAATGTTCCCCTGACTAGAGAACCTCCCCCTTGCTCTCAGACACAGCTTTAATTACACTTGTGGCATCCAGGCCAGGGTGACACATATGATTTTTAGAAGAACAAGAATAATAACACCTTTTATAATAGATATATTATGAGCATTGCCATCTGGTTTTTACAGTGTAAGAATATACATAAAAAGTAAAAAAAATGTTACATACAACGATGAACTCTATGGTGTTATACGTTTGGTTTATTAAAATCTTGGGGGGTCCAGTTGTTATATTAGGAGAAGAAACTGTAACGCATAAAAACTATGTGCTCGTCTGTCTTAGGCTATAGAAAAGATATGTGCTTTTATTAGCTTCTCTGCTACATTATATTGCATTTAGCACTCTGAAGACATTTACTTTTATTGGTTATAGTTCTTCTCACTTCCATACAAAAGGATATCTCTGAGATGGAAAAAGAGAGATACAGCAGAAGGCAGGTGGGCACTGAAAAATAATACAGGGTAGATAATCATATCAGCACATAGCTCAATAGAGAAAACAGAATAACAAAAAAGCCTGACATGCTGATATTGTTATAGGACTATCTAACCAGATCTGTCACACTCTGTAAAATTGTCCAGGCACATTTTATGAGAGCGCCAAGGATTTTTTTCCAGAGATTTGTTTTTATTAAAATTGTTCAAAGATAACACGTCAGCTCCAGCATGAATAGCAAAAGAGAACCATTATACATATTAGCCACCACTAAGTGTCCAAGTGAAATGAAACAATTCTAATGAGTACATATTTTAGAATCTATATAGCTATAGAATATACACTGCTCAAATAAAGGGAACACTCAAATAACACATCCTAGATCTGAATGAATGAAATATTCTCATTGAATACTTTGCTCTGTACAAAGTTGAATGTGCTGACAACAAAATCACACAAAAATCATCAATGGAAATCAAATTTATTAACCAATGGAGGCCTGGATTTGGAGTCACCCCCAAAATTAAAGTGGAAAAACACACTAAAAGCTGATCCAACTTTGATGTAATGTCCTTAAAACAAGTCAAAATGAGGCTCAACATTGTGTGTGGCCTCCACGTGCCTGTATGACCTCTCTACAACGCCTGGGCATGCTCCTGATGAGGTTGCGGATGGTCTCCTGTGGGATCTCCTCCCAGACCTGGACTAAAGCATCTGCCAACTCCTGGACAGTCAGTGGTGCAACGGGACGTTGGTGGATGGAGCGACACATGATGTCCCAGATGTGCTCAATCGGATTCAGGTCTGGGGAACGGGCGGCCAGTCCATAGCTTCAATGCCTTCATCTTGCAGGAACTGCTGACACACTCCAGCCACATGAGGTCTGGCATTGTCCTGCATTACGAGGAACCCAGGCCAACCGCACCAGCATATGGTCTCACAAGGGGTCTGAGGATCTCATCTCGGTACCTAATGGCAGTCAGGCTACCTCTGGCGAGCACATGGAGGGCTGTGCGGCCCTCCAAAGAAATGCCACCCCACATCATTACTGACCCAGTGCCAAACCGGTCATGCTGAAGGATGTTGCAGGCAGCAGATCGCTCTCCACGGCATCTCTAGACTGTCACATCTGTCACATGTGCTCAGTGTGAACCTGCTTTCATCTGTGAAGAGCACAAGGTGCCAGTGGCGACTTTGCAATCCTGGTTTTCTGTGGCAAATGCCAAGCGTCCTGCACAGTAATGGGCTGTGAGAACAACCCCCATCTGTGGACGTCGGGCCCTCATACCACCCTTCTGGAGTCGGTTTCTAACCGTTTGTGCAGACACATGCACATTTGTGGCCAGCTGGAGGTCATTTTGCAGGGCTCTGGCAGTGCTCCTCCTGTTCCTCCTTGCACAAAGGCGGAGGTAACAGTCCTGCTGCTGGGTTGTTGGCCTCCTACGGCCCCCTCCACATCTTCTGGTGTACTGGCCTGTCTCCTGGTAGCACCTTCAGCCTCTGGACACTACGCTGACAGACATAGCAAACCTTCTTGCCACAGCTCACATTGATGTGCCATCCTGAATGAGCTGCACTACCTGAGCAACTTCTGTGGGTTGTAGAGTCCGTCTCATGCTACCACGAGTGTGAAAGCACAACCAACATTCAAAAGTGACCAAAACATCAGCCAGAAAGCATTGGTACTGAGATGTGGTCTGTGGTCCCCACCTGCAAAATCACTCCTTTATTGAGAGTGTCTTAATAATTGCCAAGAATTTCCATCAATTGTCTATTCCATTTGCACAACAGCATGTGAAATTGATCATCAATCAGTGTTGCTTTCTAAATGGACAGTTTAATTTCACAGAAGTTTGATTTACTTGAAGTTATATTCTGTTGTTTAAGTGTTCCCTTTATTTTTTGAGCAGTGTATATCATGTATATGTAAAATAATGAAAAAAATGACCAGGACCCCCAAACAGAATAAAGCAAGTGAGAACAGGTGCAAGCTGTTATGACTGCATAACCACCAGCTCAGGGGCACCGCAATGGGGAGCCCCTGTGCCCCCACCTATGCCAACTTGTTCCTGGGCTGGTGGGAGGACACCACGGTGTTCAGTGATGGCAAAACATCCTGGTGCTGCTGCCAGATTTTGTGCTGGTCTGGGATTGTTCAGTTGTTTGAAGATTTTGTTAGAGATCTTAATGTTAACACATTGGGCCTTAGATTTACCTTCAAAATTAATTATAACACAATTCATTTCTTAGATATAAAAATTGAAAGGGATGAGAAGAGGCACCTTTTGACTGAAACCTTCCGAAAACCCACTGCAATGACTAATCTTTTACCATGGGATAACCATCACCCTTATAATCTAAAAAGAGGGATTTTGAAGGAGCAGTACCTACGTATCTGAAGAAACTGCTCATCGCTCAGATTTTATCACCAGGCCCATGAACTTAGGGGCAGATTTGTGGAGATGGGATACCCATTGACCACTTTAAATGAGGCTTTTAAAGCATCTGTCTCTCGAGACAAACCATCACTCCTAATGGAACAAACAGGAGAAAATTCTGACTGTACAATGAGAGTCATTGGAACCTTTGACAATCGATCAGATGAAGTGAGGGGTATTCTTAATAAGTACTGGGATATCTTGAAGGCTGACCCCAACATATGTGATCTACTGCCCCCCTTCCCCTCTGTTACCTCAGAAGGATAAAATCGATACAACTGGTGCACAGTACATACTGTCCCAAAAGTAGACCCATGACATGGCTGCAGAACAGAGAGATGACCACATTTAAATGTGGCAGATGCAAATTCTGCAGATACATTAGAGTTGCAAATACATTTTCCAGTACCGTTGTAAAGGTTTCTCCAATTTAAGATACACTAGGTAATTGCTCTCCTCCAAATTAAAGATGTCCGAGTGCATGCAGAGAAGCTAATTAACCAAATCTGCTAATCTGGTTGAAAAACTTCACTCAAAGACTGAACCAGGCAAAATGGTATACTTTATTACGTAGACATGGGGTTATATAGTATTCCACTCCTAGTTGGGATTAGTAAAATGTATTGCTCTTTTCTGATAACTTGGCACGCTGCAATTTGCTCATCCATGTATATTTTTGGCCTCAGTAACGCCTTAGGAATTCTGATCGGAGGGGTGAGTTCGTTTCTCAGCGCCATCTTTGCCAACTCGACATGAATCTCTCTGTTATCAGCCATGCACATGCATACGTCATTCTCAGGAAATCATTTAGTAGGTCGTGTCTACAATAAGAATAGAAGCTGTTAGTTATATATTCATTAACTATTAACATAATCCATGTGCATATACACATTTGCATACATACATACACATAGATTATTCCATCATCTCTATATTAATTTACACTGATTAGGTAATCTATTAAAAGAAATTAATTGATTTTCTATAATATATATATTTTACCTTGACAGACCCCCTAAAATCAATTATTTGCTTTTAATATCCATATGCTAAAAATCAGAGGGGGAGAAAGAATTGACCCTATGTTAAGGCTATTCTGGAACCCTACGATGTGACGGGCGCCCCGTCCCTTTTAGACGGACCCACCGACGTTCCTAAATCTAACTCATACGAAGACCTACAGGAAAGGGATGGAGACCCTAAAAGATCTAGTGTCTGGGTAATCGAGGGCCACCCCAACACAGAAATATGGATATTAACTTTACAAACTCATTTACTTCCGGTAATCTCTCTGGTACAACACTTTTGTTCTAAGGGGAACTGTTTGTTCATAGATTTTGAGAGCCTTAGTAACTTTCCCTGTGGGGCCGGTATTGTCTGGGATATAAGTACAACAATGCTCACCTATCATTTTGCATACCCCTCCTTTTTCTGCGAGTAACATATCCAGATCTATTCTGTTTTGGAAGGCCATTGTAGATGTGGGTGCTAGTTGGTCAGCTATCCCTTGTAAGGCATCTCTGGTTTAATTGACGAATCTTTGTTGGTTATAATATATGTAATTTATCCAATCTACGTTCTTGTTAACGGTTATTATGGGTATTATGGACTCAAATCCTGCCTTCACTTGGTCTCGGGCCTTGAATTCGTCTGGCACCCCCCTAAGCACGCCGAGAACATCAATATATATATGTGGGTCAAAACTGCCTTTGGGGTTAACTTCTCTCTTGGCCCTATATGTACCTGCAAACGCAGCCTTTATTTCCTCTTTGGATTCCTGGGACTCAGATATAAGGTAAACAGACATTATTGCTTTAGTTAAGGCACATTCCCCAGTCCATTTGCCTTCCAGTCTAATCCTAATCTTCATGTCACCACATTCAAGGAAGTGTTGTACCAGAAAACTGGAATATCATTCTCTTAGGTAATAATTGCTTGGAATGCACGTGTTACCGTAACAAAGGCTTCCCTCCAGCTACTGTCATCAGAAAAATGAACATTAGGGTTGTGGGTCTGAGACCGCCTTCTTGCAATGGGATGCGTGGACCCATGATGTTCGGCCGTCGACCTTCACAGCCGTAGGTGATGTAAGCAGCACTTGGTAGGACCCTTCAAACCTGGCATCCAGTGTGCCTCGCCCATGATTCTTTATCCAGACAAAATCTCCAGGCTGGATGCTGTGAGTACCTGGTTCAAGATCTGAGTCTGGAATAGAAGAGTACACTGTAGCATGTGTTAATTTTAACTCTTTAGCAAGTCCGACAACAAAATTCACAAGCTTATCATTCCCTGAACTAAGCTGCTGTGGGTAATATCGACCCATTCTAGGTGGCCCCCCAAACAAGATCTCATATGGTGTGAGCCCTGTGGGTTGTCTTGGGGTATTTCGGACTGAGTATAGGGCAATAGGCAGCACCACCGGCCATGGAAGTGACAATTCTTTACTGGCTTTAAGAATTTGGTTTTTCAAAGTGCCATTCATCCTTTCAACTTTGCCGCTACATTGAGGATGATAAAGAGTATGCAGGTCCAAATCCGCCCCAATCATCTCCCAGATTGATTTGGTAACTTCTGCAGTGAAGGCGGGTCCTTGATCACTTTCAATCACTTCTGGAATCCCGAATCTGCAGAAAAGTTCTGCCAGAAGCCTTTTCACTGTAGTTCTAGCAGTCATGTTGGCTACTAGGTATGCTTCTGTCCAGCCAGAAAACATATCCACCACCACCAGAACATATTCATATCTTCCACTCTTGGGTAATTGCATATGATCAATTTGGATTCTCTGGAAAGGATACCGTGACTTTGCCAGCCTCTTCTTTGGCACAGGTTCTGTTCTTCCGGGATTACAAGTGTTACAAATCTCTCAGCTCCTAGTATAGTTTGCAGCAAGAACTGAGATCTCGGGTACAATATAGAGTTTGTTGATAGCTGAAATCATCTGATTCTTCCCTCTATGTACCTTTCTATGAGCCCACTGAATCACTGCAGCATACAATGCTCTTGGCAGACACATTCTTCTTCCCACTCTCCAGATTCCGTCATTACAAAACGTTCCTCCCTATCCGATCCATCCTTGTTTTTCTTCTTCTATTACCGTGACGCGCCCCCTGGGCCATGTTGTTGGGGATACCCGGAGCCGGATCAGATGGGGGTTGTAGTCTCCGAGTGGCTGTGACCCGGTCCGTGCCCAGGGTGTCAAGCTCAGTGTGTGGCAGTCCTACAGATGTTATTAGTGTTCTTTGTGTCGACTACGCCACCCGTTGATTTGCGGTCAATACGGCCGCCGCTGCAGCAGGGTCCGCTGAGGCTGGTGGTGCTTGTGCAGCTCTGGTAGTATAACCCCCAACGGGAGGGGTATAGCCTCAGGGGGTCAGGTGTAGAGGATGGTGGTAGTGGTGGTGCAGTGTGGATGTTAAGAAGACTCCGAGCCGGGCTGTGCAGTTCAGGGTTTTTACTTACTGCTGTTCTTGTGGTCACTCTGGCCTTAAGTGACCACCCGAGCCGTGCTGCGTCCACCAGGTCTTGGACTCGGCCAACACCCAGGTGATTCTGGAGCGTGGTCCTGAGCTCCCTTTCTGACTTGTCCTTCTCTCTGGCCTTCCCCACCAGGGATCCACCTAAGTCCGGCTCCCTCGGGCCTCTTGTTGGTAAACCCTTGTCTCTGGGTTCCCTGACCCTATTCTTGGTTTGCCTTCCGGGTGGATTTAGTGGGTGGTCGTGGCAGATCCTGCCCACGACCTCCGGTCTCTGGCTAAGGTGTGCTGTAGCCTCCACCAGCTTGGGATCCGGTACCCTGTTGCCAACTCTTCACCCTCTGATCTAATTTTGGGTTCTTGGAGTTCCCTCTTCTCCCCCTTCTGGGTCCTTCTTTCTCCTCTCTCTCTGCTTCTCAGGCTCTCTCAGACTGACCAAACCTCTACAAAAGACTGACGTCTCACAGACTGACCCTGATCTAAGATGGTTCCCACCTTATATACTCCCTCTATGTGTGAGCTCAGGTGACCAGCACCCAATGAGCTCCTAGCTTTACCCAGGCTGCTCCCCCTATCTGCCCCTACACTACTGGGATGTTCCACCCCCCTCCCACTCCAGCCAGGAACAGACTCTGTCGTACCTGCACATTTCTCTAGTGGGAGTACCATCGGTCTGTTCCTCGGAAATGGGATGTATGTAGTGCATGCAGCTAACTGAGCTCAGTTCCACACTCCATCCTTACCCGGGAGTGGAATACCACACCTCTGGCTTGAGGTGCAATACCCCTGTAGCAGCCGAGTCCTCAGGGTGCTACATTCCCCCCTGGTAAATCACAGCACGTCCTCGGGCTGTAAGATAACAAAACATCAAAACATACAATTTTTTTTCCATAAACATAAACATATAAAACATCACATAAAACTTTTCATAAAAACTCTTCATAAATAACGTCCTTGTAAACACTCTTGCTCCTCCGGCCACGGTGCAACTTGTGACCGGGAAAAGTGCGACAGTCTCCTTTAAGAAAAACAACGGTTTCCTACAAAACCGGCAGGGGGCGCTTTAGGAAGCGCAACTATATACAGGGGAAATATGGCCGCTCTCAGTCCTCGGTCAGTGGGAATAGGGACACACGGGATTCAGTTCAATTGGCTGGTCCCAACGGGGACTATATTTTAACTAGAACAGTTCTTATACCCTGACGGGTAACTATGTACAATCTCTCTCTACCGTACTTCAACGACGGCGTCCTCCTGCTCCTTCTTTAGATTCTTCAGACCCGTCCGGGTCCTCTTGCTCCTCCTCACACCGCAGCTCCTCCTCCGTCAGGCGATGCACATGGAGGGCGTAGGGTCCTTTGGCACACTTGTGCCGGGTGAAGGTGACCTCGTCCCCTACATACAGGTCACGACCTCTGTGTCCCTCCGGCAGATGGCTTTCTACGTCTCTGCGGGTTACAAAGACGTCGCCGGGGGTCTGATGGTCTCTAATGAAGCCCCATCCGTGCTGCATATTGAATTTTATCACAGTCCCGGTGGCACGGGGACCATGAGCTGCACGGGGTTTCCTCCTGGTCCGGCTCTTCTGCTCCGCGCTCCTTATCTGCATTTGCTGTTCCCGGACCCGCCTCTCTCTCCGCTCCCTCTCGAAGACCTCGAGCTGCTGCCGGCAGCACTCTGCACGCTCCGCTGCGGCCGCCCGAGTCTCCTGAGTGAACCCCATGAGGTCTTCTCCGGTGGGGTCCCACTCGAACTGGATCTCCTCCAGTGGGGGCGAGGTCCTCTTTACGGGCTTCGGAGCCGGAATCAGGGGCTCGCACATGGGTCTTGCTCTCTGGAGTTCCAGCTGAATATACTCCTGGGGCCATACAAAGGGCTGCCCATCCGGGCACGTATGCTGGGCGAACAGGTCTTCACCCAGGTGCGGCACTCTAGATGTTGAGGGCGCGTTGATGGTAGCGGCGCCCGGGTCGACCAGGCCTTGCGACCAGGCTTGGGGCACCCTAAGGGCAAAGGGCACCGTAAGAACGGCAGCGCCCTGGGTTACTCGGCCCTGCGACCAGGCCGGTGGCTCCGCGGAGGTAGGGGGCGCTGTTGGTATTGCGGCGCCCGGAGGTACTAGGCCTTGCGACCAGGCCGATGGTATTTCCTGCTTTGCCGCGCTCAGGGTCGAGGCGTGTGACGTCACAGGGGTCGCGGCCGCGGCTTCTACTTGAGGCCTAGTCTGGCACGGTGACGATGCAGCGACGGGCACGGCAGGGGGAACTTCGGGCTCTGCGACGGGGAGCTGGGGCAGGCGCGCGGTTTCCCGGCTCGGGGTAGAGACGTCCCCTTTACCTGCCTCCGTCCGTTCAGCTCCCTTCTCGGCGCCGTCTCCTGCCTTCATTCCTCCTGCGCCATCCTCAGAGGCGGTCTGTCTCCTCGTCTCGGGCGGCGTGCTCCGCTGACGGGTTCCGGTCTGCTGGGCCATCTCTCGGCTCCACTCCGCCAACGTCTCCCGCTGCACCCGGGCCATCCTCCGTACGAGGCCCTCCAGCGCGGTCTGTGCACACTCCCGGTCTCGGGGGAGCTGTGCCAGGATCTCCACTAAGCCTAGTGGGGTTGTTGCTTGCAGCAGGCTCCTGACCACTGGGTCGGTGCTGCCTGTCTCTCCCTCCATCTCCGGGTACGCTCTCTCTGGACTCTCTTCCAGACGTCTTGTCTCCGGGTGCGCTCTCTCCAGACTCCTCCAGGCTGCACCCATCTTCGTTCTCTTGTTCTGTCTCCGCCCACATTGAGGGTGGTCCCGGGGCAACTTCAGTTCCAGGGGCAGTTCTCTCACGCTGATGGACACTTCCAGCATCACAGTCTCTGTTGGTGGGCGCGGTTTCCGCTTTTGGCGCCATTCTTCGACCTGGCCCACGATGGGAGGTGGCCTTTTGCCACCCTCTGGCACGCCCATAATGGCGTCCGCTCCCCCAAGTCGGGAAATCTTCGGAAATGGCGGGAATCGTCTCCCAGTGGCGGGAAACTCCATGGATGGCGGGAAAAAGCTGCAAATGGCGGACAACCGGCGGGAAACGACCTGCGATGGGGCCCGATGGCGGGGACCCTCCGGAACCGGCGGGAGACTTCTTTTTGAGGTAACGGTGAACTTTTCTTCAGGCACGCAGTACCCGGTTGTTGCGGGCACGTAATCCTGCCGACTACGCCAAAGTTGACGCGCCCCCTGGGCCATGTTGTTGGGGATACCCGGAGCCGGATCAGATGGGGGTTGTAGTCTCCGAGTGGCTGTGACCCGGTCCGTGCCCAGGGTGTCAAGCTCAGTGTGTGGCAGTCCTACAGATGTTATTAGTGTTCTTTGTGTCGACTACGCCACCCGTTGATTTGCGGTCAATACGGCCGCCGCTGCAGCAGGGTCCGCTGAGGCTGGTGATGCTTGTGCAGCTCTGGTAGTATAACCCCCAACGGGAGGGGTATAGCCTCAGGGGGTCAGGTGTAGAGGATGGTGGTAGTGGTGGTGCAGTGTGGATGTTAAGAAGACTCCGAGCCGGGCTGTGCAGTTCAGGGTTTTTACTTACTGCTGTTCTTGTGGTCACTCTGGCCTTAAGTGACCACCCGAGCCGTGCTGCGTCCACCAGGTCTTGGACTCGGCCAACACCCAGGTGATTCTGGAGCGTGGTCCTGAGCTCCCTTTCTGACTTGTCCTTCTCTCTGGCCTTCCCCACCAGGGATCCACCTAAGTCCGGCTCCCTCGGGCCTCTTGTTGGTAAACCCTTGTCTCTGGGTTCCCTGACCCTATTCTTGGTTTGCCTTCCGGGTGGATTTAGTGGGTGGTCGTGGCAGATCCTGCCCACGACCTCCGGTCTCTGGCTAAGGTGTGCTGTAGCCTCCACCAGCTTGGGATCCGGTACCCTGTTGCCAACTCTTCACCCTCTGATCTAATTTTGGGTTCTTGGAGTTCCCTCTTCTCCCCCTTCTGGGTCCTTCTTTCTCCTCTCTCTCTGCTTCTCAGGCTCTCTCAGACTGACCAAACCTCTACAAAAGACTGACGTCTCACAGACTGACCCTGATCTAAGATGGTTCCCACCTTATATACTCCCTCTATGTGTGAGCTCAGGTGACCAGCACCCAATGAGCTCCTAGCTTTACCCAGGCTGCTCCCCCTATCTGCCCCTACACTACTGGGATGTTCCACCCCCCTCCCACTCCAGCCAGGAACAGACTCTGTCGTACCTGCACATTTCTCTAGTGGGAGTACCATCGGTCTGTTCCTCGGAAATGGGATGTATGTAGTGCATGCAGCTAACTGAGCTCAGTTCCACACTCCATCCTTACCCGGGAGTGGAATACCACACCTCTGGCTTGAGGTGCAATACCCCTGTAGCAGCCGAGTCCTCAGGGTGCTACAACCGCATTCTGCCGGTCCACTAAAGTCCTGTGTGCCGGATTCTCTTCCAGTCTTTGCTCCTCTTCATCTTCCTCCTCTTCTTCTTTCAACCCCAAATTTCTCATTCTCGTTTCTTCCTCATCCCCTCGTTGTCTCTGACTTCTGGTGAGCACAAACACCTCCGTACCCCCCGACACCTCTGCTTCCTCTGGAAATATTGGTTCCTTTCCCCTTGGCTTCCTCCGAATTCAGTTTCCCATGAGCTTTAATTTTGATCACAGCCACTTGCCTAGGTAACTTCAGAGCTTCTCACTGCCACTGCATTCCATATTGGAGCTCCACTAGCTGTCTTGTAGCCCCTCAGGGCCCATATCAGGCCAAAGTCATGTGCAATCCCGAATCTGTACCTCGAGTCCGTGTAAATATTGGCCACTCGACTCTCTGCACACTTGCAGGCTTCGGTCAGAGCATACAGTTCGGCCTCTTGAGCTGACATATAAGATGGCAATGGTCCAGCAGAAACAACCGTTGGTGGGGACACCACCGCATATCCGGTATGGTAAGTTCCATATTCATCTGTGTATCTGAACCCGTCAGTATACAGTAACAGATCCCCTTCAGGCAGTGGCTGCTCAGAGACAGTAGGTAGGTGAGAGGTTTCTGCCTTCATGACCTCAAGGCAATCATGGTCACTTGAATCAGGGTATTCATGGTCCTCTGAGGACCTCCCTAAGTCTTCAGAGCAGTCCCCCCTTGACAGAGGAAGCAGAGTGGAGGGGTTCAAGACAGTACATCGCCGAAAAGCTATATTTTCTGGTAAAAGGAGCTCACATTGGATTCTGACAAGACGTTGCATAGATAGATGGTTGTGCTGGGTTTGTGAAAGGATAGCTTTCAAATCATGAGGGGCCAGTATAGTTGTAGGATGGCCAAGTACAACATCTGCTGTTCTGTGGAGGAGTTCTGTAGCTGCCAGCCCTGCTTTGAGACATGTTGGAGCTGTTTGCACCACTGGATCCAATTTACTGGAATAATATCCGATGGGTCTCATGTGGCCTCCATGTTTTTGTCCAGTACTCCTGAGGCATGGCCACATGCTTCAGAGACAAATAGAAAGAATGGAAATTCATAGTTGGTAATCCCCAGTGCAGGGGCTGAAATGATAAGTTCTTTCATCTAGTCCATTGCATCTTCAGCTTCTTGGTCAAAATGCAGGTCAAGCTCAGGAGAGTGGACCCGATCATATAGAGGTTGCATGACAACTGACGCGTTAGGGATCCACTGCCTGCAGTATGTGACCATTCCCAGGAAAGCTTGGAGTTGTTTGACAGTTCTCGGGTACGGGATGTCATGGATGGCAGTTTTCCGCTCTTCAGTGAGATGCGTGGTACCTTGGGATAAGCAAAGACCCAAAAACACAACTTTGGTACAACACCATTGTAGCTTTTGCAGAGTAACTTTGCATTCGATGGTGGCCAGAAATTGGAGCAAAGAATATCTGAACCTGTGGCAAGTTTGGTCATCGGGACAACAGATGAGTAGATCATCGACATATTGTATCAATGTGACTTCAGGGTTCTCACTCTTCCAGGGTTGGAGACAGGTAGTTAAGGCCAGTGTGAAGTGATGAGGGGAGTTCTGAGCTCCTTGAGGCATAACGGTCCAGGTGTACTATACTCCTCTGTGTGTAAAAGCAAAAAGATACTGACAGTCGGGATGTAGAGGCACACTGAAGAAGGCGTTAGCCAAGTTGATTACTGTAAAATGCGTTGCTTCATGGGGAATTTCACTGAGTAATGTATGTGGATTTGGCACCACTGGGGTCTCCAGGATTGTAACTGCATTCACAGTTCTCAGATCTTGCACCATCCTAAATTTATCGGGTTCTCCTGTTGCAGTTTTCTTCTTCACTGGAAACAATGGGGTATTAGCAGGAGAAACACAGTGAATTAATGCTCCTTTCTTGAGTAATTCTTGGATCTGGGCATCTAATGACGCTTCTTGGGCTGCTTTCAGTGGGTACTGTGGGAGTCTGTGAATCCGTGCACCTTCTTTCAGGAAAACTTGGACTGGCAGGACAGGCAGCTGGCCTATATCATCAGGACCTCGAGACCAGAGTTCAGGTGGTATGCAGTCAAGATAATGCTGTGGTATGGTGGTTATTGCAAATTAGATGATACACAATGGGAGGGCATGTACCTTTGTTTGTTCCTCTAATGATAACGGAGTAGAGACATCTAGATGCATTCCATTCTCATCATATGATATCTGAGCATTTAACTTCTGGAGTAGATCTGTAAGCGGGCAGGTGTCTGAAAAAGCAATCTGGCCAGCAGCTTCTGTTCTTTCCCAATAGGCAATGGAAATGTTAGTCGGGATGAGTGTGGTTTGCCATCCACTCCCACACATGAAAGGAAATCATCAGATATAAGCGATTCATAGGGTAAATCTCTTGACCATATTACTGATCTGGCTGTACCCGTGTCTACTAGAAAAGGTAAAGTTCTATCCCCTACATCAATTTTGACAGTAGAAATCAGTCCAGATTTAGTGGGGATGCTTTCAACTGAGGTCAAGATGAGCACGGGTCTGCCACTGTCCTATGCGGGGTAATACTGGTCTTCCCCCGCAAACCGGCGTGGTGGGTCCCTGTTATTTTGGTACATCAGTTGCGGTGGCTGGTCTCTGTAATTCTGCACAGGTTCTCTTGGCATTGTCTCATACTCTCTCTGTGGTGGCTGCCGTGATGGCTGTCTATACTCTTGGCGGGAGTACCGTGGATTCCCTTGGTAGCGTGAAGAATCTCTTCTTTCAAATTGCGGGTTGTAGGAGAGTGGCATCGAGCCATAGAAAGGATCCCCTCTATTCTCTGGACATTCTCTTCTGAAATGACCTGGTTGGTTACAACGGTGACAGATTGGTTCCCTTAGTCTAAAACTCGGTCCTTTGTACATTTGTGGAGGACCCATCCATCATGGGTGTGAGCGGTATAGTTGTTGTGGGTCTCCTGGGGGCTATGGCAACTGTTCTTGTTGATTATCTGCAGGTTGATAGACTGCTAGAGCAGCTGGAGCAGGAGCAGGAACAGGATCGGTGCAGGTGCTGGAGCAGGTGCTGGAGCAGGCCTTGAAGCAGGCCTTGGTACAGCATTCAATTGTTTCTCTATAGCTTTAGCAATGAGGAGTACCTTTCACGGGGACATGTCCACATATTCTGGCCTGGAGTCTGTAAGCTTCACTGAGATTTCCTCTCTGAGTCCCCTAACAAATGAAGTGACTAGCAGATTCTGTTGGATCCTCTGACCTTCATCAAACCCCTGATCCTTGAACAGAGTATAGATTCTAGTGTAAAATTTTTCGACATTCTCCCCTGATTCTTGAGTACAGTCCGATACACTAGTAGATGAGTCTGTGAGCCGCTCCTTGGCCCATTGCTGAAGTTGTTGACAAAAGCTCCTCCTGATTAGTAAGTCTCCTTGTCTGTCACTTGGCTGTCATTCAGAGCTACTTGAATTATTGGCCAGAAGGCATCTCACGCTTTAATGCTAGTGATTTCATGAAGATCTTTCCAAGTAGCTGAATAAGTTTGTTGAATTTGTCTGATTCTTCTGTAGAACGCCATAGGGTGTCTGTCTGGGTCAGGTAGTTGACTAATCACTTGATTGACTTGCGAGGGTGTGAATGCCACATATCTATTATGGTGATCTGGCACTGGAGATTCTGACTGAGAAGATGTTGAGGGAGATACCGGCAACATAGCAACAGGAGGTGGGCTTGTTTGTCTAGGAAATAGTTCATTTGGGTTATCTTCTGAGGTCATCTGGCGGGTGAGTGGGTCTGATCTAGCTGTGGCACTTTCCACAGCTCAGGTGAGAATTTGAGATTTATGATAGTCATTGCTGATTAGTCTTATCTCCTCCAACGTAGTTAGTCTTCTATACTCCCGTATAGCTTGGACTATTGCTTGGGCACAGGCTTGCATAGGAAATCCATACATTCCAGAACTTATAGCAGGAATAGCAATACAAGTAAGGTTCCTTGTTCCAGCATAGTTCAGAATATTGTTGATTGTAGCTCTAAGTTGTGTCACACACTGATCATGATGATCTTCATCATACACGTTCTGGGTGTAGTGTGTATTGCGGCCTGTATTCCGGGTGCGAAAAGAAGGCCACCACCGGAAAGAAGTACACTACAGGAAGGGCGTGTGCCACTGGGAAGGAACACACCCAGTGACATCTGGTCAGATGCCGGAGGTGATGCAATGAGTGCAGTAACATGGCCGCTGCATGAAGGGTTGGAACTTTGAGTGGACATAGGTATAACGGATGAGGATGGGGCACTAGGAGTGGCTTGGTTAGTAGCAAGGGGTCGGCCTCCTGGATGGGGCGCGTGACATGCAACACAATAATCTGCTGACAATGGATTCTGCTGGCCACAATTAGAACACACCCAACAATTCATTGCACCACCATTATAGGGCGGTGGCAGAGTCATGGTGGGGAGGGGAGGAACAGTGGGAGGTCTGTGACGTGGGGTCCTGCATGCAAGACAAGTATCTCTATTATCAGGATTCTGCTGACTGCAATTTGTACAGGTCCATTCCCCCCGTCCGCCATTATCGGGCGGTGGCTGGAGAGCAGTATCTCTGTAATACACATAATATGGTGTCTTTCCCTTATTGTCTGTATTTTCTTCCTCCACCCACCCTTCTTTTGACAAATTCTCTGCTGTTCTATACTGAGCCAAAGCTGTTTATAACAATCATTCATCTTCTAGCTTGCCCTTTTTCTTCTTCATAATTTCTTGCCATTCTAGCGGCTGTAACAGGCCATTATCTGGAAGCTCGCATATTTTAGTTAACTGTTTAAGTTTCTGCACATACTTTTTCTCTTCTTTAGTTAAACTCAGCGCAACCTTTTTCCACATGTATGCACTTTGCAACAAGCCATTATCTTCCAGTTTTCCCCTGTTTTCACAAATTGCTGAATTCAACATCTCGTACTGTAATCTACCCCCCTGGGTACAACCCACACAATGACATTACTTTTTTGTTTTTTTCTACATATTTCCTTCCTTCTCTTCTAGCAACTATATCTTTGGGGCCCTGTTGCTCCTGATCGGGCGACCCCTGCGACACAAACAATGTCTTTAGTTTCCCCATGATTTTGGCTCCCCTTAAACTTATGATCAGACCAGACAGCTGATACACAAGTAGAATTGTAACAGGTCCCTACACTCCCTACCAAGCACTGAATTGATTCTTTTACAACTTAATGAAGCACTGAACACCCCGCGCACCCGTGTCCTAGTGACGTTTTAATATACGGCTTAATGATGCAGTTGGCTCCCCTCGTACCCCACGTCTTAATAGAGGATTGGTTAACCACGCGCCCTAATGGTGTCTTAATACACGACTTATCAGTAACTTTCCTCCCCGCGTGTCCCACGACTTAATACACGACTTATCAGAGGATTGGTTGGTCCCGCATGCCCGCGCCGTAATGGCGTCTTAATACACGACTTATCAGCAACGTCACTCCCTGCGTGCCCGCGTTATAAACAAAGAAATTTTCCTAAATTCTCAAGTGTATACTTGTACGCCCCTGCGTACAAAGATCGTTTTAATGGGATGGAACACCTCAGAAACCACAGAGCAGTAGTTAGCCAGGAGCGACTACACACCACAGTTCTTTGAATCACACAGCAGGGACCCGCCCAGTCACACGGGGCTGTCCCTAAGGGCCAATCTAGACACCACAAACTCACCAGAGACTGCTCAAAATATGAATAAGCACTACGGATTCATTAAATCTGCAGACTTACAGTATTCAGTGATGAGAGTTGATCAGGCTCTCGCTTTGAGCAGTCCCGGCTCGTCCGTAGGTGGTCAGGTGATGGGCACCCCGAGACCTAGAGTCCCCTCGAGTGTGATCCGAGTCACCATTGTGGAGGTTTCACCAATTTAAGATACACTAGGTAACTGCTCTCCTCCAAATTAAAGATGTTCGAGTGCATGCAGAGAAGCTAATTAACCAATCTGCTAATCTGGTTGAAAAACTTCACTCAGAGACTGAACCAGGCAAAATGGCATACTTTATTACGTAGGGTTATATAGTATTCCACTCCTAGGTGGGATTAGTAAAATTTATTGCTCTTTTCTGATAACTTGGCACGCTGCAATTTGCTCATCCATGTATCTTTTGGCATCAGTAACGTCTTAGGAATTCTGATGGGAGGGGTGAGTTCGTTTCTCAGCGCCATCTTTGCCAACTCGACATGAATCTCTCTGTTATCAGCCATGCACATGCATACGTCATTCTCAGGAAATCATTTAGTTGTTTGTGTCTACAATAAGAATAGAAGCTGTTAGTTATATATTCATTAACTATTAACATAATCCATGTGCATATACACATTTGCATACATACATACACATAGATTATTCCATCATCTCTATATTAATTTACACTGATTAGGTAATCTATTAAAATAAACTAATTGATTTTCTATAATATACATATTGTAGCATCGGCGTCTCTGCCCCCTGCTAGGCAGAGACGCCGTCCCTCTCACCTTCCTGTTCAGCGCACGGCGTCCTCCAGCGCTCCTTCCCTCGCTGCTGCCGGCGCGCGCTCCTTCCCGGGCACTGTGCTTAGGGCGCGCGTGCGCGCACTCCCCCTCTCTTAAAGGGACCGCACGCGCCGTCCTAAGGAGTACCCGGCCAATAGCCGGAGGACTTCCCATATATAAGGCACCGCCTCCAAAATGGAGGTGCCCGAGCAAAGTTGTTGCAAAGCATACTCACCTCTGCTTCAGCCCTCAGAATCAATATTTAGTGTTGATTCTTATTTTTCAATACCTCTGCAGTTCACCCTGGCAGCTGGATATCAGCTTCTGGGCCAAATCCTGACTCATAGCAACCCAAACTTGCATAATCAGTGCTGAGTTCATTACAATTTTTGTGTCTTCGTTTGTCGACCTGCTTTTTTAGGATTAACCACAGGTTCTCAAAGGGATTGAAATCTAGGCAGTTTCCTTGCAGTGGACCTAGAATTTAAATGTTTTGCTCACCAAGCCACTTAGTTATCACTTTGGCCTTGTAACATGACCTCCATCATGCTGGAAAAAGCACTGGTCATCATCAAATGGCTTGTGGATCGTTGGGATAAGTTGCTCTTGGAGAATGATTAGATACCATTTTGTTCAAGGCAATGTTCTTAGACAAAACCTCCTTGATTGAAAGCAACCGCACACTTGAAAATTCTTAAGATGCCTTACTGTTAGCATGACGCAATTCTTGTTGTAGCACTTACATTTTCTTCAGGAGGCTTCACCATCTAAAATAACTTTACTACAGTTCTCTGCAGTCCGATCCTCAGAGAAGTGGCTTCTTTGCTCCGTTCATGAAATAGTGGCCACAGCCAGGTACTGCACATCTACCGCCTATTGATTTGGCCACTGTACAGTCAACAGCACTGCTTAACTGAGCAGTTCTGGCCGCCACCAACACCGAGAGCAGCTGTCGAACAGCGTCGCACCCCCATCAATCAGACATTGATGACCTGTCCTAAGGAAAGGCTATCAATGTTAAAGTCCCGGACAACCCCTTTAAGCACAACAACCTTGTAATCCTATATTGTGTGACCATAAGTTTCTATGTAGGCTTTGCCCAAAATACTAGAGTATTGCTAGAAATGATCAAATTAATTTAAGTGGAATTTTATTCTTATCAAATTTTACAAAAATCTCTGTTTTCCAGAATACAAATTATTATTTTTTTGCAATTCGCTCACAGCTAATTCAGAAAAATGACAGCCGGCTGCTGAACCGTAAAGGGCCAGACAAAATGTCCTCTGCGGCTCTTCTTTTCCCTTTTCCCCATCTTTCACAACTTCTTTCGAATCTCCACTCCAGGCTCTGGCCTCCAACTTCATTAGGCCTTGGATATCCTAAATTTATTATGCTCTGAGATCTGGAGTTTGTTAATAATAACTTTGCTGCAATTCGATTTTCCCTGTAAAATCTGCACAATTTGGCAAATTTGAATCTTGACATTGAATCATTTCTACTTATTGCTGATTTATTAGAAATATAAACTACACTGTAAAACTACCGTGCACTTGGCACAATTACAAAATCCAGCAGGTGTCACATATCTTCTGCTGAAGGAACCCCCCCAGGGCAAATCTAATTCATTGAATTATGCCTAGTGCCGGGCCTGAGGGGAAACCATGACTCGGGTTCTTCCTTTGCTTTGTAATGGACAACATCCTTCTTATTCCAAATAGTTTACCCATCCATAAAAAACATTTTATATAGACAAGGAAACAGGAACAGTTCGTTAGTGAATGGTGTCGCTCATTGCAGGTTTCTAATGTATTTCTGTACTAAAGTTCGGAAAAGAAAAGATATCACAGCAAATGAGCAGCACAAACTTATTCTGTGCACAAAGTTACATAATTTCTCCTTTGAAATAAATGTGCCCTATAACACGCAACGTGTATGTTTATCCTGGGGTATTCAGTTCATCACTTGACAGATATTGTGAAAAATAATTGCCTTGATTAAATTGAAGGAACAGAAAACAAAAAATTGCAATTTACCTAATGCAAAATATATACAAAAGAACAAGGCTCGGGAATCCTTCAAATATGGATGAACATGGTGTCTCTGTAAATTGACAGATTTTTTTTTTACTCTACAGTGATATTTTATTCTAGAAGCAATGCTGACAGACAAGAATGCCTGTATAATATGACATCCAATGGAGCGTGACAGTCTGATTTCGTATCATGTATTAAATCTTAAACTTACATGAGTACAGTATAGCCCCATAGATTTTTAGTGGTTACAACTACAGTCAAATCAAAGTTAATATATCCATAAGCCCTTAAAGGGTTATTCCCATGGGTAGTAAATAATATGTTGATGAAAGGTTCAAGAATGGGTCTATGAAATGCTCCATTAAAACAGACAATGGATGGAGCAGTGGCCGCCATTACAACAGGACACTTGAAATTATTGGGAACCCTAGCAAGTGGGACCCTCATCAATCAGCAAGTTATCATCTGTCTTGTGGATAGGTGATAACTTGCTCAGATAGGAATAACTCTGTAAAGGATTTCTTCTGTCCAATAATCTAGTGTAATATCTGTCATCACAATATTTGGCCTTTTAGGCTACAGACACACTATCAGTATTTGGTCAGTATTTCACATCAGTATTTGTAATCCAAATTCAGGAGTGGGTGATAAATACAGAAGTGGTGACGTGTTTCTATTATACTTTTCCTCTGATTGTTCCTCTCCTGGTTTTGGCTTACAAATACTGATGGAAAATACTGACCACATGCTGATTGTGTGACCATAGCCTCAGAGCGGCACTATACTCTCCAGGACTGCTCCTTAAGACTCGTGCACATGCCATATTTTCAGCCCGAATGTAGACCGACAAAACATCAGATCGCACTCGGACCAATGTTAGTCTATGGGGCCATCTATATGTCCAATGGGCCGTGCACGTGTCCAATATTTTCCTCGGACCCAGCCGATCCAAGGAAAAAAATTGCACCATGCCCGGATTTGATCCAATATTGAGATTGCACTCAGCCATGCAAGTCAGTGAATCCATGGGAAACATCAGACTGCATTCGGATCACATCTGAGTGCAGCCCGATTTCCATTGACTGACAGGATGAAGAAGATGGAGATATTTCTTTCTCCATCTTCTCTTCATCCGAGAGAATCGGATAACACTATGATCATACTCTGATCAGAGTTTGATGAAAGTGTGATTTGCTTATTTAGCTCTATTCTCTCAAATGAGAGAATCTACGGCCATCTGCACCTGCCCTTATATTGTAAGTTGGAACTATATTCAGCTATTTTGGAGTTAACACTAGAACTACTGATGGAGTCATTTTGACTCCTTTCGTTTTTTATTTCTCTTCTGTGACTACATTTTTCAGAATTCCGGCTTGAAACTCGGTGACTTTTCCTCAAATATGATGTGAAAAAAGATTTTGTGAGAATAAATAATTTTGGTGAAAAATTTGCGCGTTTTTTTCAAAATTTACCAAGAACTACTGAAGGGAGTCATTTTGACTCCCTACTATATTTTGAGGTCCTTTTGTCACTAAATGTTGCTATAAAGTTTTGTGCATAATTTTTTCACTCTGTCTTATTTACCCTGATGTTCATATAGATGTAGTTCAATTTACATGTCAACTTTTCACATTTTCCTTGTGTTTCACCTGCTTGTATTACTGTGTAATGCTGAACAAAATAGCTTGTTTACTCTAGGCTCTTATCTTATGCTAATGAAGGGTGGTGTTTTTCTAAGGTCCTAGCAGGAGACAGTATTCTGGATAGTAACTTTACTTTCAGTTCAGCTGAAGAGACAAAGAGAACAGACGCAGACATACGAGCTCTGAAGACTCATACAGGTATGAATTGTTATGAAATAGTTTAACTGTCTGTCAACTGATTCAGCCCACCTACTTTTGAAGGTGGCAGAACAGTTATTATTTCTTTTAGTTTTCATTTCATTTCTATTTTTCAGCAGGGAACTATATAGAATTATGGAATTTGTGAGGAATATGGAGAGAAGACGTTTGTTAAAGCCTCAGGATATTCTGGCTACTTTGCAATCCATACCGGAGGATGAATCGGAATCCGAATTGCAGGAACATGTATTTGATTCTGACAGTGATGAAGATTTCATTCCTCAGAACATATCAAGTGAATCTGAAGACTCAGAAGGAACAAATCCAGAAGGTAAGTAGTTATGTGTATTTATTTGTTCTTCCACACACTGAGTTAGGGCCTGTGCACACTAGCAGAATTCTGGCTGAATAGCCATCTGGATATTCTTGCCGCAATACAGGCCGTACCTGCCCGCTCATGCCTGAAGCTCCGCTCCGAACCCCGGGCTGGAGCCGCTGTCAGGGACAGAGCAGCGCTTGCTTACACGCGAGCACGGCTCCGTCCCAGACAGCGGCTCCAACCCGGGGTTCGGAGCGGAGCTTCAGGTATGAAACTCCGCTCTGTACCTGAGCGGGCAGGTACGGGCCGGATTGTGGTGAGAATATCCGGTCGGATATTCCGCCGCTAATCCAGCCAGTGTGCACGGACCCTTACAAAACAAAAATTCTAAATATTCATTAACTTTTTTACAGATATTCCAAGCACATCAACTGGGGATCGGGCTCATGCAGTTATGTTGCCTCGTGACCATCCTCCTGGTCGTGGACAGAAAAAAATCAGCAAAACGTCCCAGAAATGAAAGAACAACAGATAACGATGGCGGCGAAGGTAATGCAACAACAAACACCAGAGAAGGCGAATCTGAAGGAATACTAGTTTCAGCGGATGGTATTCAATGGAAACCTGTTGAAATTGGAGAACACTTGCCTGGTAGGCGTGACAGCCAAAATATTCTTCGAGAAGCACCTGGCCCTACAGGATACGCCAGAAGAAATATCATTATCGATAGTCCTTTGAGCGCATGGCGTTTATTTTTTGATTCATATATATTGACACATATAAAGAACTGTACGCTTGCAGAAGCATGCAGGAACAATAATTTACAGTTTACTCTATCTGATGAGGAGCTAGATGCATTCATTGCGATATTCTATGCTCGTGGAATATCTGGCACGAACCGTCACTCGATTAGCAGTATTTGGTGTAATGACTGGGGAATACCGTTTTGCAAAGCGACAATGTCTAGGGACCGCTTTGTTGAAATTATGAGGTTTCTCAGATTTGATGAGAAATCTACTCGATCGGAGAGACTGCAAACGGACAAGTTTGCTCTATTTTCTACTGTGTGGGACAGGTTTATTGAAAATTGTATTGCGTGTTACAAACCTGGCCCATACATAACGGTGGATGAGCAACTTTTCCCAAGCAAAACTAGGTGTCCATTCACGCAGTACATGCCTTCCAAACCAGATAAATATGGCCACAAATATTGGCTAGCTGTTGATAAGAGGAGCAAATATCTGGCAAATGGCTTCCCTTATCTAGGCAAAGATGACACACGCCGTGCTGAGGACCGTTTAGCTGACCATGTGGTAATGAAGTTATTGGACCCGTTTTTGAAAAAAGGTCGCAATGTTACAACCGATAATTATTTTACTTCAGTAAAATTAGCTAAACAGCTAAAAAGCAAAGGAACAACCATCGTGGGAACACTGAACAAGATAAGGCGAGAAGTGCCTAAAGAAATAAAATCCATGAAAGAGGAATTGTACAACACTAAAGTGTTTAGAAATGAAGACAATTTTACACTTACAGTATATCAAGGAAAGCCCAACAAAAATGTTGTCATTTTGAGTTCCGTCCATCCAGATGTTGTTGTTGCGTCTGATTCCGCTAAAAAAACTCCAGAAACGGTAAAGTTTTACAATGAAACAAAATATGGAGTAGATGTAGTGGATCAGATGGCACGAAAATATACCACACGAACATGCACAAGGAGATGGCCTGTTCATGCATTTGAAAATGCCTTAGACTTTGCGGGTATAAATGCATGGATAATATTCAAGGAGATTACCCACCAAAAAATGTCACGCAAGGCATTTTTGCAAACGCTTGTGAGAGAGTTGAGTGGTCCTTATGTCACAGATAGGGAAAAGGGTTCCACGTCCCAAGTTTCTACATGCTCAGAAGTGATGGTTCAAACAAAATTTTGCCAGATCAAAGAAAAGTGCAAGAAAAATAGATCTGTCGGAAATTGTAAGACTTGTGGTAAGTCTTTGTGTGGGCAATGTACTGCCATAAATCAAAGGCAATGCCTAAAATGCGAAACACCAAATGTTTAGAAGGTGAATTCTGCGCCATATTTTCATTTTTATGCTCCTCCACCTACATTTTCTCTGCTTTTTGTTCTTCAGTTGTTGTTTATATGTGTGCACTTGAATAAAAAAAAATGTTTGAAAAACGTCTATTATAATTATTGTTATTTTCTGTAGAAAAATAAGAAAAGCAGAAAAAAAACAATCAAAAGCATTACTGTTGGATCTCACAATAATAATACATTACAAAAAATATAATTATTAATAAATAACCACAAATGAAACTCTAAAAATAAACGAAAACAAGCAAGGAGTCAAAATGACTCCTTTCAGTAGTTCTAGGCGGGGTCACGAGTCCAGTAGTCCTAGTGTTAAAGAACGACCATACACAATGAATAACTACTGTAGGTGAAAGGCTTGTATAGCTGACCGCTATTCCTCCCAAGTACCCTATACACATGAATCAGTGAGCTCAGAGATTCGTATGGGCACTTTAAGTCTTCTGGTCAAAGCAATCATCTACTGGCATTCATGCCTTTTTGTGTTAATTCCTTTTTTTCCCAGTCTGCTTCTCCCCATCCCCTCCCTTTTTTCCCTAGCCATGTTAGTTTCCCTTTCTTTAAAGCATTTAAAGTATGAAAACAAAGAATGAGTCAAGTATTTCAAGACTCCATGACATACTGTGATGAAGACTCCTGAACTCTCCTTTGAACACTTGTCTGTACTGTACATGAAGCTGATTTCATACTGCAGATTTTAAAAGTAATCTACTTGAGAAACATCTTAAACTATTCTTTTTATAAAAAACACAGTAATAATACTCTCTTTATTCCAATGTTATGGGACAAAGGAAAAAAACACATAAATATTAGCCTGATCGGAGGGGTGTCTCTTAGGGGTATAGGTGAAGACTGGAAAGAGACCTTTGCAAAAGCAAAACTTACAGTCATTTGGCCCCAATGCAAAACTTTTACCAGGTTTCAACAAATCCTGTATAGTATTTATAGTGTCTGTTTTTCTATATTGTAGAATGACCTTTGGGCGACTGAAGCTTCTCTACAGGGATATTCAAAGTCCATATAGACCCTGTCATGTGCTCAGATAAGAATTGCATGTCTAGCATAGATAATTATCTGTGAGCTACAAGCCTGAAGCTGGTCCATTCATGAAACATTGAACATTGATACATTGCAGAAATGTATCAGAATGTAACAGAGGGTTGAGCTGCTAATGATGTATTCTCTTAGTGATTTGATACAGTTGTGACCATTACAGAATTTTTCTCATACAATTACTGCAAAATGAAATTTAGGAATTGGAACATAACTCTGCATCTAAATGAGAATCAGTGTCTAATACTACAGCTAATCCCATTTAGCCCCAGTGGTTGGACCCCCACCAATCTAACATTGATTGGGTCCCTGAGAACTCCTTATAAGGAACCAATTTCGCAATCGTGCTGCCCAAACCGTGGGCAGCATTAATTACAGTTACAGCCAGGTATCTATCTCTCTTAAACTCATTTGTTAGAAAATCCGGAACATAGAGAGAGACAAGACTAGGCGGGTGCTGCTCCGGCTGGCTTCTCTCCACGCCTCTTCAGGTGATTGATAGGTCTCTCCCATAGCAATAGACTGATCAATCACCTAGAGAAGAGCTTGGATAAGCTGGCCAATGGCAATCCTGCAGCCAGGCTCTGAGTCTGGTTGTGGTTTGGGCAACATGGATGAGTTGTGTATTCAGAGATCCATACCTTACTATTCATACAGGCTTCCCATTACATCTGTCATTCGTTCTCACAGATGATTGCAGCATTGGGAAAAGCCTCACTGTTAGGCTGTGTGCCCACGATGCGTTTTTTAAGCATTTCCGCAGCGGCAAAAACGCTGCAGAAACGCTTAAAAAACGCATGGTAGAAGGCCTGCCATGTTCCCCAATGATAATCCGCATGTGCTGTGCACATGCTGCGGAAGTTTCCGCTGCGGGTTATCATTGTGAAAAAAACGCAGCACTGCCAATTATTTTGCGGAAGCGCTGCGTTTTTGCCGCCATTGACTTGCATTGGAACGCATGGAATCCGCATCACTGCATCTGTACATGTTGAATCCAAGCGTTTCAATGTGCGGATGGTACCCAGGTTTGGAGAAGAGGAGACTCTCCTCTGGACCCGGGTACCATAGAACCTGTAAAAAAAAGAATAAAATAAAAAATAAATATTATATTTACCTTCTGATGGCCCGCGGTGTGCTTGTCTTGGCTTGAAGGCAGCTCGCGATGGACTGAAGGACCTGCGCTGATGTCATAGCCATGTGACAGGTCACGTGACGCTGACATCGGCAGGTCCTTCAGTGTACCGCGAGCTGCCGGCAAGCCAGGACGGAGCGAATAAAGACTCCGGGCGCCATCAAAAGATAAGTATATATATACAGTTATATGAAAAAGTTTGGGCACCCCTATTAATCTTAAGCTTAATGTTTTATAAAAATTGGTGTTTTTGCAACAGCTATTTCAGTTTGATATATGTAATAACTGTTGGACACAGTAATGTTTCTGCCTTGAAATGAGGTTTATTGTACTAACAGAAAATGTGCAATCTGCATTCAAACAAAATTTGACAGGTGCATAAGTATGGGCACCCTTATCATTTTCTTGTTTTAAATACTCCTACCTACTTTTTACTGACTTACTAAAGCACTTTTTTTCGTTTTGTAACCTCATTGAGCTTTGAACTTCATAGCCCGGTGTATGCAATCATGAGAAAAGCTACTTAAAGTGGCCACTTGCAAGTTGTTCTCCTGTTTGAATCTCCTCTGAAGAGTGGCATCATGGGCGCCTCAAAACAACTGTCAAATGATCTGAAAACAAAGATTATTCAACATAGTTGTTCAGGGGAAGGATACAAAAAGCTGTCTCAGAGATTTAACCTGTCAGTTTCCACTGTGAGGAACATAGTAAGGAAATGGAAGAACACAGGGATAGTTCTTGTTAAGGCCAGAAGTGGCAGGCCAAGAAAAACATCAGAAAGGCAGAGAAGAAGAATGGTGAGATCAGTCAAGGACAATACTCAGACCACCTCCAGAGAGCTGCAGCATCAACTTGCTGCAGATGGTGTCACTGTGCATTGGTGAACTATACAACGCACTTTGCACAAGGAGAAGCTGTATGGGAGAGTGATGCGAAAGAAGCCGTTTCTGCAAGCACGCCACAAACAGAGTCGGCTGAGGTATGCAAAAGCATATTTGGAGAAGCCAATTTCTTTTTGGAAGAAGGTCCTGTGGACTGATGAAACCAAGATTGAGTTGTTTGGTCATACAAAAAGGCGTTATGCATGGCGGCAAAAAAACACAGCATTACAAGAAAAACACTTGCTACCCACAGTAAAATTTGGTGGAGGTTCCATCATGCTTTGGGGCTGTGTGGCCAATGCCGCCACCGGGAATCTTGTTAGAGTTGAGGGACGCATGGATTCCACTCAGTATCAGCAGATTCTTGACAATAAAGTTCTAGAATCAGTGACAAAGTTGAAGTTACGCAGGGGATGGATCTTTCAGCAAGACAATGATCCAAAACACCGCTCCAAATCTACTCAGGCATTCATGCAGAGGAACAATTACAATGTTCTGGAATGGCCATCCCAGTCCCCAGACCTGAATATCATTGAACATCTGTGGGATCATTTGAAGAGGGCTGTCCATTCTCGGCGACCATCAAACTTAAGTGAACTGGAATTGTTTTGTAAAGAGGAATGGTCAAAAATACCTTCATCCAGGATCCAGGAACTCATTAAAAGCTACAGGAAGCAACTAGAGGCTGTTATTTTTGCAAAAGGAGGATCTACTAAATATTAATGTCACTTTTCTGGTGAGGTGCCCATACTTATGCACCTGTCAAATTTTGTTTGAATGCAGATTGCACATTTTCTGTTAGTACAATAAACCTCATTTCAAGGCAGAAACATTACTGTGTCCAACAGGTATTACATATATCAAACTGAAATAGCTGTTGCAAAAACACCAATTTCTATAAAACATTAAGCTTAAGATTAATAGGGGTGCCCAAACTTTTTCATATAACTGTATATATATATATATATTTTTTTTTTACCATTCTTTTACGGTCACACTATATAAATCCATGCCGTTTGCTTGGATTTATATAGTGTGACCAAGTTGTCAAGCACTTTCCAAGTGATGCTAAAATCGCTTGGAAAGCACTTGACAACCCGCATGCAGAAATGCAAGTGAAGAACGCTTCACATCCGCATGTCCCTGGCAGGAAAACGCATGTACAATCCGCATGCGTTTTTTTCTGCCAGGGAGATGCAGAAACGCTCAGGAAAAAATCCAGAGCATTTCCGCATCATGGGCACATAGCCTTAAGATCTAGAAGCAAAAATGTTTTAAGAGTTAGAAACTTCCCTTCCAGAATATGATATAGGGACAATCGACCTTCACAAAATTGTTAAAAGACATACTGAAATATTGGTCAAAGGTTTCTAACTGATTATTGATTCTTGAGCTGAGCATCTGCTTATTGATTTCTACTGTAAGACAAACACAACTAACAGGTCAATGTTTTTCTCCGGCAACGACAATTGTCGATTGATAAATCACTGTTTTTTAAATAAAACACAATCAAAAAGCTTAAAAAGTACAATATTCTTTAAAGATGTAACATGATGTATAGCATAGATTGGACAAATGTACTTAAAAGGCTTTTCTAAAACATGAGTGCTCGGGAAGTTGAAATAACATTGCATGCCGCAAATACTTATGCAAGATGGAGCTATCTCTTTAAGAACTTTTCTACATACATTATTAATATTGCAGGTTCTCAAGTTTACACCTCCTCCAACGTGAGAGCTACATTTTGCAAGACTCTGTCAAATTCTTTTCTAATAACAAAGGGATTGTCCAAAGTGACATTGACAAGCTGACACACGCTGCCCATGTGTTAGGCATTGGCTGTATGAACCCAGTCGAGTATGTTTGACTCTGAAACGCTGCGGCGCCGGGTACTGAGTCGTGCTGCAGGCAAATCGGACAGACTTCTCCCTGCCCATTGCCCTGGATTGACAGGTCTCTGCCTACTTTTTTGTGTATACAATAAATTCTGATACTAAACCATCATGAATATTAATACATTTTGCACCACGTTTCTAAAAGTACACCTCTACACTGAGAATTATTCTGGCCATACAAGGCAAATCCATGAGTTTCCATGCTGGGTATACTTTAATTGTCTTGGAGGTCAAGCAAAATTAGTAAAGACAGAAGAGTAAAATTATTAGATCTTGTTCACACAATGTGCCTTTGCCACATTTAATGCTGCACTTTACAGTACCAGTAAAGTGAATGGGATTTGTGGAATCTCATGCACACTCTGTTTATTTTTTCTTTGCGGATTTGAACCATTAAATTGTTTTTTTGCAGATCTAGAGCATGTCAATCCTTTCAATGTTTTTTGCAGCCTTTTTGTATCCATTCAAATGTAAAAACACATCAAAAATGCACATAACACTGCATAAAAATGTGTCATAAATGCCTGTACTCTACACAGCATTTTTCCTGCCAACACTGGAGCAGAAAAATCTGCTGCATATATTCAATGTGTGCACATACACGGTACTTAAAGTAGCATATAGAGATTATGATATGCCATAGCGATGCTTGGGAATTGAAAATAATGATTTATTCGCTTGGCCAAATTATGAAAAGATTTTTAATCCATCTTCCATTTAAATACATTGGAGAAATAAATATGATGTGTTTGAGGTTTATTCTGTTAAATAACTCGTTATTGTCTAAGTGTATTTTATGACACGGCATATCAGCAAAACAAACAGATCCATGAATTGCTCTGGTTAATTAGTTAACTAAAACCTGTTGGAAAGTGCCAAAACCAGTGCAGCAGTCCAACCACCAAGACCTGGATATTGAATCTGGTCTTATCCTTGTCAATAAGAACTTAGTTCATTTCATGGTCTAACAGTCATATCCCATAGAGAAATTATCCTAAGCCTTTGATATGTTCTCCTCATACTTCATTTTGCAGTTATACACAATCATGTCTAAAAAAAAGACCCACCTACTGAGCGAAATATCTGAAAGCAGATATTGTAAATGTAAAAATTGCATTCGTAAAGTTTCATTTCCTACAAGTTCTACAATGGTGGCTTTTATATGTAGCTGTAGCGGGGCGGTAGCTGCAAGTGAGGCACTCGTCTTCTCCTGTCATGCCCCGGCGCGCTACATGAAAGAGTGGGCCTGGCTGGGTGTTGGTGCTGTGAGGACCTTGTGGCCATGCAGGCTGCCTGTAGCCGGTGGTGTTGGCCTAAAGTGTCCTGAGCCAATATCTTATTATTTAAGGCACCTCCACCTGATGGGAAATGCCTGTGCATTGTTGTAAGTATATTTCTAACATTCTTGTTAGTTCTCAGGTCCCAGTGCTTGTGTCTCAGCATACCTGCCTGAACATCAGTGGTGCCCGTCTGCCTGTAAATCAGCCAGGCCCGCCAGCACCTGCCTGCCTATCAGCCATGCCCACCAGCACCTGCCTGTCAGTATATCAGCAGTACCCACCAGCACCTGCCTGCTTGTATACAAGCCGTACCCGCCTATCAATCATGCCCATCTGCACCAGCCTGCCTGTATATCAGCAGTGCCCGCCTGTCTATCAGCTGTGCCCACCTGCCTGCCTGTATACCAGCTGTGCCCGCCTGTACCTACCTACCAGGGTACCAGTCGTGTCCGCCAGTACCTGCTTGCCTGTGTGTCTGTCATGCCAGTTACTATACCAGCCGTGCCAGCCAGTACTTGCCAAGTCTACCACTCCTGACCGTTCCTGCCTCCTGTCCCTTAGGGGTCAGCTGCCATCTGCCTGAGGTCAGTTCTGGTGTAGCACTTGGTCTCGCCCCCGTCATTTCTCCTTGGATCACGGTATCGTCAGCCGCCTTGGTGAGACACCTAGTCACGCCCCTCCAGGCTCTCCTCGGATCACGGCAGAGTGGTTCCACCACCCAGTCCGTTACACATATACTGTAAATAAGCTTAAGAGTTCATGTATATAACGTTGCACTGTTGCACCCATAGCATTGTATGTGGCCATGTAAAGTGTGGAAACCTTCTCCGGTCTCACCCATTGATATATGCTCATAAAAATGTGTAAAATATTGCTGACAAGTTGTATTTAGATAGTCATGTGATGTGAATATGTAATGGTCACAGAGGTCTCCAGTTAGTATGCCACATAGGTCTTGGATGAATCGGTCCCTATGTAATTGGAGATTGCTGAGCAAGTCCTCAAGTGAGGACTTTTTAGGTCCTTTTAGGCATATACTATTCATGGGTAGCTTTGGCAGATTGATAGTTAATTGTTAGCCTCTACTATTACAGGGTTCCTTGATGCACTTCCCATGAGAAGTCGGAAAAGGCATCATGGCTTCCTGAGTAGTAATTTGACAATTGGCAACTGAAATATATTTGGTTGAGCAGATTACGGTAGATCAAAAAGATCCGTGTACAAGTCCAGGCAGGTTGAAAAGTGAGTCTCCTTGCATGATAAAAAAAAATGCAGGCCTTAAATAAAGGTAGAGCTTCGCCTGAGAGATGCATATTGACTTGGATGTTTTGTCTGTATGCTTATGTGCTTTGTCTGGAGTGTTCTGTATCCTCTAGGGACTGGGGTCCTGCCATCTATATACTTGATTATGCTGGTAGTCTTCTGTATCCCTTAGAAACGTAATTCTTTTGCGTTCCTGTAGATTAATACGAAACTCCGCTATGGTCTTATAGGTTTTACTCTTAATGTCGTTGAATTCTTCCGATATCAATGTATTATTCATCTATGTCTGAATACTGGTGATTTGAGTGTCAACCTCCATTAGTTCCTTCTGTAAGTATTCAATCGTTAGTAGCATTATATCCATGGAGCACTTATTAAGGATGCCCTCAAATTTAGTACAGAATTCAGGCTTCTCTGCAAAAAGGGTAGGTCTCAAAGAGACTCTAAGGCCCCACAGGATCCTCTGTACCCTATGGTACTCAGCCAATGTAACATAATGTAATTCATAAGCTGTTTTCTTACGCTGAACTTTTTCGTAGTCTTTAAGACGTATTTCATCAGCTGGGGTGTGAAGAAATTGTCCCGGGTATTTTTTATTTTATTCTTATTTTATTTTTTACTTTATATTTTATTTTTTACTTTTTATTTTTTATTAATTATTTTTATTTTTTATTTCTATCTTCTATTTTTTACTTTTTATTCTTTATTATTTTTTTATTTTATTTCTTATTCTTTCTACCTTTTTCTCCTTATTTTCTTGTTTTCCTGCTTTCATAATACCAGCAGTCCTCCTGACCTGATGACATACTTACCCTTATCTTGATATATATTACCTGATCCTTTTCAGAGCGGCTGTTACCTGGACATGACGGATTCTATATCATGCCTGTTTCGCCAATATAAGTTATACTCTATTTGCATTTATTTATATTTGTTATTACAACATGTGTTATTTGATTTTGTATACATACTGTTCCAATTGAGTTAAGATGGATGTGTTTCCTTTCAATTTTTTTTTTTGTAACCTTCTTTAGTTCTTCTCTTTTTGATTTATGTACTAATATCTGATAATTTGTTATATGCAGATAACCTTGATAAAGGCCTAAATAGCTGAAACGTTGGTTTGAAATCTGTCTTATACTTTGGCATTAAAATTTGAAACTTAAAAAAACAATTGACTACGGATTCTATTTGTGTCTTAGGTGCTATTGTAGGCACCCTGAGGATTCGGCTGCTACAGGGGTATTGCACCTCAACCCAGAGGTGTGATATTCCACTCCCGGGTAAGGATGGAGTGTGGAACTGAGCTAGTAGGCTGCATGCACTACACACATCCCATTTCCGGGGAACGGACCGATGGTACTCCCACTAGAGAAATGTGCAGGTACGACAGTGTCTGTTCCTGGCTGGAGTGGGAGGGGGGTGGAACATCCCAGTAGTGTAGGGGCAGATAGGGGGAGCAGCCTGGGTAAAGCTAGGAGCTCATTGGGTGCTGGTCACCTGAGCTCACACATAGAGGGAGTATATAAGATGGGAACCATCTTAGATCAGGGTCAGTCAGTCAGTCAGTTGTCAGTCTGTGAGACGTCAGTCTGTCAGAGTGTAACCTGAGAAGCAGAGCAGAGGAGAAGAGAGAGAGACCCAGAGGCGCAGAGGGGACCCCAAGAGCCCATAAGAGAGCTAATAGGGTGAAGGGTCAGCAACAGGGTACCGGATCCCAAGCTGGCAGAGGCTACAGCACACCTTAGCCAGGAACCGGAGGTCGTGGGCAGGATCTGCCACGATCACCCACTAAATCCACCCGGAAGGCAGACCAAGAATAGGGTCAGGGAGCCCAGAGGAGGCTTGACCAACAAGAGGCCCGAGGGAGCCGGACTTAGGTGGATCCCTGGTGGGAACGGCCAGAAGAAGGGAGAGACAGAAAGGAGCTCAGGACCACACTCCGGAGTTGCCTGGGAGTTGACCGAGTCCAGGACCTGGTGGACGCAGCACGGCTTGGGTGGTCACTGCTGTACACAGTGACCCGAGCAACACCAGTAAGTAAAACCCTGGAACTGCATTATATGCCTCTGAGTCTCCTTGCTGCACCTTCACAACTACCATCCTCCACGGCTGACCCCCTGAGGCTATACCCCTCCCGTTGGGGGTTATACTACCTAAGCTGCACTCACATCATCAGCCTCAGTGGACTCTGCTGCAGCGGCGGCCGTATTGACCGCAAATCAACGGGTGGCGTAGTCGACACAAAAGAACATCTAGTAACATCATAAGGACTGCCACACACTGAGTTTGACACCCTGGGCACGGACCGGGTCACAGCCACTCGGAGACTACAACCCCCATCTGATCCGGCTCCGGGTATCCCTAACAGCACTGGCCCAGGGGGCGCGTCACTATACTTATCTTTGAATTATCAATTTGCACCTATCTGGCACCATTCAGGAGTAGCGCATATCCTTTTCCATTTATTATGGAGTGGTGCTTTAAGCAGCCAGATCATATCATATATCATGCTCGCGATATACCATCACTCCCAAACTTGTTTAATCCGGATGATCAGCTATATGGTAAAGTTACAAATAAAAAACCCTTATTAAATATTTATTTACTTACTGTATTTATTTTTTTAACGGCCTTTGGCTCACTCTTGAGCTATGGTGACTTCATGGATGAATGATCTGTAGGAAGATCTATTATGTGCGAGCCTACATAGGTCCACCAGGGTCTTCTCCGCCGTTATCTTGATAGTATCAAGCCATCAGGATGCTGCTTTTTCTCTACGCCTTGTTCCTTCTATTCGTCTGACTATGATGTCCTTCTCCAGTGATTGCTCTCTTCGTATGATGCGTCTAAAGTAGGCAAGTCGTAGCCTGGTCATCCGTTAAATATTATGTTTTACTATTTAAACATAATTATTAATGGAAATTAGGGAGGATTCCCACTTACATTTAATATAATTTTTAGTTTTCTACTAAAAGTGGATAATGTCAATGCCTTTTCTACTAAAAGTGGATAATGTCAATGCCAAACATAAAATGTTGCATCTTATGCTAATCATTGAAATAAAAAACTAAAAATACATAATGTTATTCTATTTATAATATAGAGTCCATACTTTCATACTTCTCTGCAAAGGTCATAAATAGTTAATGGTAATGGTAGCTACTCCATATTCCAAAATATATATTGCCAGCACCAAATACTGTCCTTCAATCGAATGACTATTTTTGACAGGTTTTTATAGCCTCCGATGCTTTCAGAAAAATGAATTCAGCCCCTTCCTGACCTGAGCAGCAGGGGACATTTCACTGGATGACTTTAAAGCTCTCATTTGGGCTGTGACATATTCAGACTGACATTAAAAACTGTTCTGCTGGCCATTTCTGCATGCATAAAGTGTTCCCAACATTATGTTCGTGTTTTCTCTCATGTTCCAACGAGCAGAAAAAATATAAAAAAAAGTCTTGTCTTAAGCTTTATATAGGTTGAAGGTTTCTTTTCTTATAATAACCACTCATGATAAGACATCGCTAGTATTGACAGCTGCATCTTCAACTAATCATTTATCAGCTTTTTTTTTAAACCACAATATCCTTTGATTATTATGGGCCATCAGGAATAGAGATCAGCGAATCCTAACTTAAAAGTTTGGGGTTCGTAGCGGACAGTTAGTGTCCGGTGGTAAACACCGAACATGGACTTCTCCCGGAAGTGCGGTGCAATGTTCGGAATTCTGGCAAAGAGAGAATTTTCCAGCTCAAAAGTTCAGGTACTCATTGTTTTCAATGGGGTTTGGGTCCTGCTTCAAGTTCTGGTACTCGAACCGAACTTTGGAATAAAGTTTGAGTTGGCTACCAGAACCCGAACTTCCATGGGAACGCTCATATCTAATCAGGAGCCCAAGTGACAGTGTGTTTCAATAGCAGGGCTGCCACTTGATTCTACAATGCAGCAAGACCCTCACCCATCACTCACATATATTAGCGGTATTCCTTCAATGTTTTTAGTAAGATGACCCCTGTTATTTAATCAATATTTATTAATGCAGCACTCACAAATTCCACAGGGTAAACCATAATGAAGGCTATCCATCTACTTTCTATATCCTACCCAGGCAAAACAAGTATAAGTAAATTGTGGAAGCTTTTGTATTAACCTACACAAAAAGCTTCTGGGTCGAGCTGACCCCTTTGTTAGGTATAAAGGTAGACCATTATTAAGACCGTATGGTTCAAACGCGTTGGTTGTTGCTGAATAAACTGATATTTGTTCTTTCTGGTAGCTTCTACTGGATGCTTTATTCCAGCAAGTGTAGCAACAGTAAGGACTTTAGGTCTTTTATCTGTTGTAAAAGAGAGGCTACTTGTAATGGTCGGTGGTAAAAGGAAACAGGACACCGAAGGCTCCTTCTTTGGACACCAACAAGAATGACACAGGAATGGACATCAAGCAATTAAAGAAGCCGTGAGAATCAGGGAAGCATTTGTGAAAAACGGCATGTAAAGTATCCAAGGGTCGGACATGGCTGAATGGATAGAATCACACAACAGATTGCCTCTGTTACTGACTCTTTGTACTGCCGGGTATCATCACACCTCTCTAGTGATGAGCGATCACTAAAATGCTCGGGTACTCGTTGCTCGAGTCGAGCAAATTGGAATGCTCGAGTGCCTGATCCGAGCAACGAACCCAATGTAAGTCTATGGGAAACTCGAGCATTTTTCAGCTGCCCCCCCCGGTGGGCTGCAGGGGGCCTAAAAATTGCCCAAATCGATGGGAACAGTGCTCAAATGACAAGGGAACAGCATGGGGAAGACCCCTGGAAGCATCTCTGACTCCCAGGTCACTGCTGTCAACAATGTTGTCAGAGTATTACGCCACTTTAACAGACTCACAATAAAACATACAAAAACGAAAATAAAATGGATTTTCCTGGGAAAAATGTTAAAGGGAATCTGTCGCAGCAAGGAACTTGTGCGCAAGCGCTGGGAAGGAAGAGTGACTCACCGGCGCCTGCGCACAAGTTCCCTGCTGCAAAACACTACACTGACAGCAGGGAGAAGAGCGCCATCTGTACAGAGGAAACAGCACAGGCGCGAGATCCGGCCGGGAACTGCACATCACAGGATCCTGTGATGTGCAGGGGAGGTGAGGTGAGAATGAAAATAGGGCTAGTAGGCAGGCATTTCTTGGCTACTTGGAGACTGCTAATATGGCCATACAGGTAAGTATAGATTCACTTTTCTATCACCTGTATGCCCATATTAGCGGTCTGAAAAGTCCCAGGGGGTGACAGATTCCCTTTAAGGAACATCCTTTCCAGGGTAATAACTTGTATATAAGGCAAAATAAATATACAAAAACAAAATTGCTCCTCCACACCTTGGGCTATGTTCACACATAGCGTTTTTGCACTTTTGCATTGCTTTCAACGGTGAAAACTACATTCACCGGTAAATGTCATTTTAACATTTTACTACTTTATCTGGCCATGTGGTGTGTGAGACATGATCAGACACATCATGTTTCATTTATGAAGGAGGGACTCTGAAAGTCACAAAGCCTATTTTTATAGGGCCATCAGGAGGCCCTTACTATTCTTAATGGGCCAGCAGTCGGCCCTCGTTATTGTTAGAGAGCCATAAGCCAGCTATGCTTTGTTGTTCCCATTATTAAAGAGTGGGTCTCCTATACTGTTATTGCATAGGGCTGCAAAAAATTTGGACGCACCCCATTATCACTTTGAAGAGACATAGATTAGGGCCTCAGTAACAAAAATGTTCCCATTATAAAGGAGTGGGTCTCCTATAGTGGTAATGCCCATACAGTAACTGCAAGGGCTGCCAAAATTTGGGAAAAACCCCAATAACAATTTCAAGACACATAGAGGTAGGCCTGAGTAACGACATGTTCCCATTAGAAAGGAGAGGTTCTGCTATATAGTTATAGGGTATGCAGTGAGTCCAACTGCTGCCAAAATTTGGGAAAAACCCCAATAACAATTTAAAGACACATAGAGGTGGGCCTCAGTAATGACATGTTTCCATTAGAAAGGAGCGGGTCTCCCATACTGTTCTTGCATATGCAGTGACTGCAATGGCTACTAAAAATTTGGAGGCACTCCAATGCCCCTTGCAAGAGATGTAGAGGAGGGCCTCCTGAAAAAAAAGTTCCCATTATTAGGAAGTGGGTCTCCCATACTGTTTGCCTATGCAGCGAATGCAATGGCTGCCAAAAATTTGGAGGGACTCCAATGCCCCTTGCAAGAGACGTAGAGGAGGTGATATGGTAGATATGATGGTGAATGATATGGTGGTGGAGGATGAGGAGAAGGAGGAGGACAAGAGCAAATAAACAAAATCAGGAAGCGTATACCCATGCCTGGGTGTGAAGTGATGCATGGGGATAGACCTCCCAAAAAAAGACAGTGGATTTGAGTTTATGTTATGCTCCTATAATTCGCTGGTCTTGAGATGTCTGGCCCAATCCAGCCCTTGTTAATTTTTATAAGATTCAGCCTGTCAGCATTTTCAGTTGACAGGCGGATGCGCCTATCAGTTATAATTACCCCAGCGGCAGTAAAAACCCGCTCTGACAAAACGCTAGCGGCAGGGCAGGCCAGGACCTCCAAGGCGTAGAGTTCATGCCACGTGTCCAGCTTGGATACCCAATAATTATAAGGCACAGAGGAATCTTCCCAAACTTTTCCCTCCTTGAGAGAGTACCCTGTGCCTCAGGGACTGTGCAATGGGAGGGTCTGAGAAAACTGTCCCAGAACTTTGACAGTGTTCCTCTGCCTCGGCTGGATTGGATTTGTGTCTCTCTCGCCTGTACTCCTTGGTTGTCCAACAAACTGTGACCTCTTCCGCCAGCGTTTTCAGATGGGATTTTAATAATTCCGCAAAAAAGGGCCTTCTTGTACTGCCCCTTTTTATAAGGCCTGTCCGCCGCGGGAATAAGCAATAGAAAGTTCTCCTTGTAGCGTGGGTCTAGAAGTGTCACCAACCAGTAATGACTGTCACCCAAAATTTGGACAACGCGAGGGTCACGGGAAAGGCAGAGTAACATAAACTCAGCCATATGTGCCAGACTGCTAACAGGCAAGACTTCCGTGTCCTCACCAAGAGGATGACTGATCATGCTCTCCTCATCCTCCCTGTCCTCAGGCCATCCACGATGAACAGACGGTATGACAGTTGTGCAGGTAGTACCATCTATAGCGCAGGAAACTACCTCCTGTTCTTCCTCCTCCTCCTCTTCCTTATTGTCACTCAATCCACGTTGGGATGAGATGAGGCTGGGCTGTGTGGAATCACCCTGTATGGTTCCTTGCTCCATCTCATCGTGCTCCGCCTGCAATGCATCCTCTTTAATTGCAAGCAGCGAGCATTTCAGAAGACAGAGATGGTGACGCTAATTATGGCGTGATCGCTGCTCACCATCTTGGTGGAGTCCTCAAAGTTTTGGAGGATGGTACAGATGTCTGACATCCATGTCGACTCCGGAGGTCTTATGTCTGGAGTCTGACCTGAAAACCGACGGCCGTGTTGATGCTGGTAGTGAACAACTGCCCTCTTCTGCTCACAAATCCTTCCCAACATCTGCAATGTAGAGTTCCAATGCGTGGGGACATCGCACACCAGTCGGTGAGCTGGAAGCTGCAAATGCTGTTGAAGCACGGTAAGGGCGGCGGAAGCTGTAGCTGACTTTCTAAAATGGGCACACACGCGGCGTACTTTGACAAAAGTTTGTGAAACCACTGAACCACAAGGTTAAGCACATGGGCCAGTAATGGTATGTGTGTGAGCTCGCCACCAGGTTCCGGCCATTGTCATACACGACCATGCCTGTCTGTAGGTTCAGTGGTGTCAGACACAGATCTGCCTGCTCTTTCAGAGCTGTCCACAACTCTTTAGCGTTGTGTGGTTTGTCACCTAAGCATATAAGATTCAGCACAGCCTGATGCCGCTTGGCCGAGACAGTGCTGCAGTGCTTCCAGCTTGTGACTGATGTGGTCATTTGGGAGATGGAGGCTGAAGAGGAGGAGGAGGTGCAGGAGCTGTAAAATGTGGGGGCAACCCTGATTGACCCAGGGCCCGCAATCCTCTGCATCGGAAGGACGTGTTCCGTCCCAAGGTCCGACTGGGTTCCTCTATATTAACCCAGTGTAAGCGAGATGCACCGTCCCTGCACACAAGCACTTGTCCACGGGTCCGTGGTTAGGTGGACTTTCCCAGTAACTGCGTTGTTGAGGGCACGGCTAATGTTTTGGGACACGTGCTTGTGGAATGCGTGGACGGCACACCGGGAGAAATAGTGGTGGCTGGGTTCCGCGTACTGAGGGACGGCCGCCGTCTTCAGGTTGCCAAAAGTTTCTGTCTCCACGAGCCTAAAAGGCAATATTTCGAGCGCAAGCATTCGTGAAATGTCTGAATTTAGTAGTGTGGCCTGTGGGGCGTTGGCTGCGTATTTGCGCTTGCGTTCCAACGACTGGGGTAGGGACAACTGAACGCTGGCCTGGGACAAGGAAGTGGACATGCTTGCTGATGGAGCTAGTTGAGAGTGTGCAATGACAGGTGCAGGGCGGGAGGCATCTTCGCATGCGCCATGGACAGGGGATTGGCGTGCACACGCAACAGCAGAAGAAGCAATGGTGTCACGCACAGACACTGTTTCTGGACCCTGGCGTTCGGCCCACCTAGTCGGATGCTTTACTGTCATATGCCTGATTATGCTGGTGGTGGTCAGGCTGCTAGTTTTGCTACCCCTGCTGATGCAGGCCAAGCAGATGGTGCAAATGGCATTTTTGGGGTTATCTGCAGAGTCTTTAAAAAACAACCAGACTCGGGAAGACATAACAGTTGTACTGGCAACTTCCGTCGTGTTGGTGTTATGGGGAATGCTTTCCTGCCTTGTGTCTGTGGCCACCACACTGCTTTTTCCTGCCTGTTGTGGTGCTACGACTCCCTCCTCCTGTGTGCTGCTGTACTCGCTCTGCATGTCCCCCTGCCAGGTTGGGTCAGTTACTATATCATCCACCACCTCGTCTTCCACTTTTGCACCTTGGTCCTCCTCCTGACTTTCTGGCAAATGTGTCTCATCATCATCCACCTCTTGCAACAGTAACTGCAACAGTAATTGTGGCTGCTAAAATATTTGGGCATCGCTACACGTGTTCTCCTCTTGCCCCGCTTGAAGCTGGCCGGGCGAGAGGCCCGAATCTATAAATGAACAAGTGAACAGCTCTTCTGAGTGTCCAAGTGTGGGATCAGTTGTCTCCGGGTACTCGGCATGGTGGGAGGAAGGAGGATCAGGGTGAGGAATATGCGGTCCAGACTCACGGCTACTGAGACTTGACCGTTTGGAAGACAGGGTGGTGGTGGCAAAGTGATTGGAAGCATTATCTGCTATCCAACCAACAACCTTTTGACACTGCTCTGTGTTCAATAGTGGTGTTCTGCGGTCCCCTAGTAATTGGGACAGGAAGGTCGAGCGTCAAGATGTGGGTGTTTGTCGTGGCACAATATCAGCTTGCCCACGGCCTCGACCTCTGCATGCATCATCACCATCATGTCCACTTCCTCGTCCATTGCAACGCGCCTTGCCCATTTTAAATGGAGGACAATATTTTCCACGTTCACTACAAATGGCTGGATTTGAACAGCAGTTATATGTGACACGTCTGACGGACAACCACAGTTTGAAATAGCGGGTTTGTAGTTTACTATTCTACGCGGACCTCGTGTGAATAGCTTCACTGACACACTCCAACAAACTGTAAATGGAGGCCAGAAATGGCTGAATTTGGACCGCAGTTATATGTGATACGCCTGACGGACAATCACGGTTTTAAATAGTGGGCCTGTAGTTTACTAATACTATTCTTCACAGCGACCTCATGTGAATAGCTTCCCTGACACACTGCAACAAACTGTAAATGGAGGCCAATATTTTCCACGGTCACTACAAATTTCTGGATTTTTATCGCTGTAATATGGAAAAGATCTGGCTGTATTCTGCAGTGCTAACAAGCAAATGGAGCAGAAAAATGGTGTACTCTGAATTGCTTTTTAAGCAAATAATCAGGATTAAAATAAAAAAAAATATTAACCCTGGCCCCTGATATCTGGGGCTATGTCTACAAATATCTGTAACAGCAGGATCAGTCAGAAGGTGCAATGGACCCTCTTGTGCTGTATGCACTGCAGTCTGCCACAAACTCTGCCTGCCTGCCTAACTCCTGCTATCACTACTGAATATACGCAGCTGGATTAGTCCTCAGAAGGACTGTTAGTTCAGATGGATATATATATATTTTGTGGAATACCTATACTAACTATAAACAAGCAAATCTCTCCCTCGCTCAGCAGCAGCTTGCCCTCCTCTGCCTGTTTCCGGGGTAGATTGTGACGAGCATAATGGCTCCAGGTCTTATATAGACCCGATGACGCTATGCCAATGACAGTAATGCCACAACCAACATGGCTACGGCATTACAGTGCGTGGCAAGCAATCCCTGCACGTTCATTGGCTCTCTAAAGAGCACCAAACATGCAGGGTGGAAACCCGAGCTCCCGCCTGAGCAACCCGGAAATACTCGCCGATCGCCGTGATGCTCTGGCGAGTACCGAATAGTGGCGAGCACGTTCGCTCATCACTAGACCTCTCCAATATTATTATCTGTCCAGCATTGGGCTCTTACTTATATATTACAAAAACATGAAAAGATCAGGGCTTACCACATTTGTAATTTTATTGCCTGATGACACTGAGATAACTGGTCTCAGGATATGCGAGTGTCGTTTCAAGTTGCAGACCATCACTGGATTAATGAAAAAGGTAGAGGAAACTGCACGTCTCAATTCCTTGTATAAAAACATCCTAATGGCATTCACTATGACTGAGGGCGGCAAAACGCCAGAAACGCGTCAGATGTTTTTCTATGGAGTATATGCAACAATACGATATGTTGTTTTTTTTAATCAAGATGGAATAAAATTTGGACGTTTGCATACAAGGAATCGGAAAGTGCAATTTTCTCTACTTTCATTATGTAGTACAAAGCCACACTTCTCCATGGAGCATTTCTTTTATTATTTTTATTTTCTTTCTATTTTGCATCTAAGGCCAATTCTATTGTAGCCAATCCATATGATATTAGAGCGGGTCAGTTCTCCAATGATACCATGGAGGTCAGGGTGTTACTGAAACTTGGCGTCTGTGTCAACACCTTATGACTGTCAACTATCCCAACACTTTTCTTAGTCTCCTGGGTCTTAGCGACTGGTTGTAATTATTAATACATGTCACCATGATTTGATTTAGGTAGACTTTCAACACTTGAGGAAGACTCCTTAGTGGGTCAATATGTGGTGTGTTACGATTTATTAGTGCAAAAAAAGAATTTCTGTGAAGTGGATGCCGGAGATTGTTGTTTTTAAGATTAAAAGAAATAGTGATAATGCCATCATCTATAGAACAAACCAAACCAGTGTACATAGTTGTTGAACTCAATAATCCCAACCATGGAATGAATAATATAGTTTTTAATTGATCATAATTATGTCATATTAAATCATTTAATTCAGGGAACGTTAGCCTGGCATTGCAGTATGGGTGGATATTATTACACCACTCCTGAATTCAGATTTTATGAACTTTTGTGAACTTTTATGAGTCAGTAGGTAAATTACCAATGACATTGTAACTATAATGCCTTACTATATTGGCTTGAAACTTGGCTGCATGCTTCATAGTCCATAATGCTTTCAAATTCTAGATAGAGATGCATTTCTTCCAGATAGTAATCGCTGGAGACCCCATTATAAAGACCCCCTTATTTCATATACTCGGATAAGTGAAAGGATAGATAAAAGTAGACTATACTGCAAGTAGTGAAAAACTAACACAAGTTTTAAGCATGAAAAACAAGGCTAAACATTTAGGGCCATAGTTTTGACTACAAATGCATAAAAGTTACACTTGTTTTGACGACTATATCGGCCTTCTTAAGAACTCTTCTCTCTGTTGACAAAATACAGATGCCTTAAAGGCTGTAGATACATTGACACAGAAAAAAATATATCACATTTGTTAAAGGTACCTTTAAGTTATAAAAATTGAGACTGCAATTTTCATTCCTTCATTCATTCATAGGCCCCTTGCCGTTTGTAGCTCAAGTTTAAGATTTTTCTCTTGCAGGAGTGTCTTTCCCAGTGATTTAGGCTGGATAGTGGGGTCTGTGTGTATCTAGGCTAGTGCTGTCTTCCCTAGCTCAGGTATCAGCATCTATCCTCTAATTCTTTTCTCTTTTGAATAACCTGTTTTCTCTTCTCTCCCTGAGACTGTGAATGCTTTCTCCCTTATCCACTCTTCAGATCGGTGCACAGTTTTCTCCCCTTCCTGTTGTTATTTGTAGCACAAAGAGAAAGGAGGGGGAAAGCAAAGAGAGCTGTCAAAACTGATCAGGAGCTCTGAAACAGTTTTGCAAAAGCAGTGAGCAAGATAAAAGTGTATATACACATTCGTCTGTCAAGATCCGAGTATGGACCATGAGTCATGGACCGGCTGTGGGTCTCGCGACTTGAACTTGAAAGCCTCATACAGTTTATGGCAATGATGCTGTCAAGGTCAGGTCAGGAGACCCACAGTTGGTCCATACTCAGACTGTGACACTCGGAAGTGACATAACAAACACTCTAGGTTTTATGTAACATTGCGCAAAATTGGAAGAAAAAAACTCCAGCGTTCCAAACTTCTTAAAAAGGAATTATTTATTATGATGAAATTAAAAAAGGGGTGAATGGCAATTCTTTTTGTCTCTTGAAAGTTATACACTTTTTAAATTGTATCATAATAAATAATTCCTTTTAGTTCGGAACACTGGAGTTTTTTCTTCCTTTTTGATATTTTCGTGCAACACAGCCGGTTTCCGTGCGTGGAACTCCTGAGATGGGTGAGCTATTTTTTTTCTATATATTTCATTTTGTAAAATTCCAACAAAATTTGGGGACTACCTGCCATTGTGAAAAATTTGGCATGTTTTAAAAAAGTCCGGTTGAAATATACACTTTCCAGAAATTAAAGTATTAGCAGACCTGCCCAATATAGATTTTTTTTTCATCATATATTAAATTGTGTCTTTGTACATAGCCTGTGCTCCTTGCCTTGCCATGTACATGAGCCTTTATTCCATTGTTCTATATCTAGTATCTCAATTTTTTGAAAAATTTTGGCAAGTGTTGTCCAACATACAATAAACGAGCCAAATTCTTGTATATGTTTGTGCCATCTTAAATATAGAATTTAACACGTCCAATAAAACATGTCACCGTAAGAGCAATTTTTATGATTGTGCCCGTATGAGTACTGCTAGAACTTCTTGGATATTAACAGCAGCTCATATTTCCACAGTAACTGAGCTGGATTTATTTAATATATTTTGCTCATTCCAACTCTTTCCATTCTGTCTGAGAGCATACTAAAACAGATTATCTCATAGTGGGGATAACCATTTTTTTCCTGTATTAAGTAATAGGTAAATTAGGGTCAAATGAGCAATTCATTAGGAGAAAAAGAACATAAGAAAGAATCTGGGAGGAAAGTGAAATAAATAATAAGCGGTAAATAGATGTCTCCAATGTCACTGTCTTGCGAGACCGCTAATAATCAGAGCATTTGTCATTCCCGACATGACATAGCTTTAAACTGGGGCAGGATAGGAGGATGAGACACCAATATGGGTATGAGCTGCTAGATATTCTCTACTAGATCAGGAATTTGAAACTGTGCGTCCGATGGACAGGACTTTTCCTTACGAATGGAGTGATCTTGAATATCCTATGACACATGACAAATTATAGATACTGTGTCATGTTACAAGTAAAAGGCCTGTAACATTGTGAGATGGGCTCTATAAGTCTCACAGAAAGTCCTATTATACTCCTGCCCTACAGAGAACATCTGAATACACTGGTTAGGGAATGACTCCTGCCTGTTCCCAAGAATGGGCATGATGACCACAGATGTTGGCATAGCAGTAGCTAGGGTACCCAGCAGCCAAGAGGCCTGTCTTCTCTCTGAGGTACTGCGGATGATATTAAAATAAATGGGCCATCTAGGCAATGGGTGGAAATCCTGCATTGTTCTGTGTAACAGCTCTTTGTATCTGCCCTGAGCTCCACGATGTCCTGAATGAGACACTTACCACTAATGGTCCATTTAGATTGGCTAATTTAGGCCCAATAATGAGAGCCAGTGGACTAGACAAGTTGATTAGCGATTGTTTACTGGTCTCTACTGGGAATAAACCAAAGTGGGATAACCTGTCCCCAAATACTCTCACTGACGGGCATCCCAATATGTATGGAACGTATCTATCGCCAATTTGACTTGTTTAATTGTACCTTAGACCATGTTTAAAGTTCCAAGAAGTCAAAAACTCATCCCAATGTCTTATCAGAAGAATTCACTGGATCCTTCTGTCTTCCAAGAGGCAATTCATTTATTCAGAAAACATGGCAGATTCAGAGAAATCTTTGGAAAGATGTGAAACTGATCCTCTAAAAATATAGCAGATCCTATCAGCTAATCCTTGACAATTCTTCAATATTGAGATATTTCATAATTAACAATTATCTTGTACATCGATGGTCGACCTACCACCAATCTACACTGTACAGAGTACAGATAGAAGAGGACCCAGGGCACAGTGTGAGCACCCAAGAGCCAATGCATTTCCCAGGTACAAAGCAGCCCACCATTGCCCTAATGGTTTTATTCCACAACAAATTGGCTCTTTTGTAGGGTTGCTTGGCATTGATTGCTTTTCTCTCTAATGCTGGGTTCGCATACAATTTTTTCCTATGTTTAGTGGCCCCGTCTGGGCTTATGTCCGAACACCCACAAAATGGGATTTGAGCATATGCGTTGACGATAATGATGCATAATAATCGAATTCTGTAAAAATAATCTGTTCTGTAGTCATTTTCACACATATATGCCTATTGGAGGCAGGTGGCAAGATGTAGCCCACTATGTCTTGGTGCCCACCTCAACTAGGTGTATACACCCGAAAATGATGCCTGACAAAGCACACTGTGACTCCATCTGCATCATTATACTCAATGGCTCCGTCAGCCACTAAGCGTAGTAAAAAATGCTATGTGAGTCCAGCCTAATATGATGTATTAGCTTATCTGCCATATTTTCTTGTTCTTTAATAGTTTCATACTTAAAGAGGTTGTCCACTACTTTTACACTGATGGCCTATCCTTAGGCTAGGCCTTTAATGTCTGATCGGCGGGGTCTGATACCCGGTACCCCCGCTGATCAGCTGCCATCGGTGTCGGCGGTGGCCGCCGGTCAGAAGTGCATACTTGCCAAGCTGGCCGCCTATTTGTAGTGGCCGCTGCCGGGTACTGCACATCAGACTCCTATTGATTTGAATAGTATGGCCGGCACTTATCTTCTCTGTCTCTGATGCCTGGGAACTCTAGCCCGGCGCACTGTCTTCGTCTTAGTACTCTGTCCCGTCTTGGCCCATTTCCTCTCTGAGTTATAAACTCAGGGCCATCTTGCTTTGCGTCCACTCCCAGGACCTATCTCCGGTCGATCGCTCTACTTTTCGATCACTTCTCTCCTTCTTTCCAGTAGGATCTCACTATCCTCAGTCACGGTCTCCTCTCACGTCAGGGACACCCAAATCACACGGCTCTGCTGACTGATCAAATTTTAGGTCTGCTTTTCAGGCACACTGGGGCCTATCTGACGTCCTGACAGGAAACCGTCTCTGTCTCTTCAGCTTATCCCCTCCCACTCTGGGCTAGTCCCAATTTTTACCTCTAACTCTCCCTACTGTTGGGCAACACACAATACAAACATCATTAACGCATGTCACAGTTCCCATTACACAATACAACATTCTTCAAGGGGGAACGTGGGCAATATGTCCATCTCCTTACACATGGATGGCAGGTAGAGATGACAGACCCGCACTACCCATGAAGGGAAGATAGTGACAGGCCCTACACTACACATGGAGGGAAGATAGTGACAGACCCTACACTACACATGGAGGGAAGATAGTGACAGACCCTACACTACACATGGAGGGAAGATAGAGAGTGACAGACCCTACACTACACATGGAGGGCAGGTAGAGAATGTTAAAATCCACACTAGACACAGAGGGCAGCTAAAGTGCAACTACCCTCGATAGGAAAAAGTGACAGATCTTGCACTACAGATGGAGAGCGTGAAAAGTGTTAGACCCTGCACTCCACATGGAGGGAAGGTATAGAGTGACCGACCCCATTCACTCTCACCTACTGGCACTCACCTGAATCCTGCCACTCTGGTCTGCTTAGAAACAGGAGGTGGTGATGTCATGGTTCCCCCAGGTGCAGACCTCTGCAGCCTGTGATTGCCTGCAGTGGTCAGGTGACTTGAGCAGTGTGTCATTTGATTGTGTTCAGTTCCCTGGGCAGAGTTTTATTTCGCCCGGACCACCCCTGTAATCTTTTGTAGAGGTTTCACTGTGTAAGCATGCCAGTATTTCTTCTGCAATAAGAGCTGGGTGATGTGAGACCCTCTTTAGGTTTAGGGTCCCTTTAAATGGCTAGGAATGCTCCTCACACAGATGTGGAATGGGTTATGCCTCACAGTGGGTACAAGAGGCTGCTAGTTTTCTTCTTTTACAAAAACTGCTGAAATGTGAGGGGAACTGGAACTTGGAGTAATGGTGGAAGTGTGATCAATGGGTGGGAGTGTCTGGATGGTGATAAGAGGGCTGGCTCACAGCCATGATGCACTGCAAAGCCTGAGTCCCTCACTCACAAAGCAGAGGAAATCGGAAAATATTCCCGAGCAGCGCAGACAGCTGGGGGGAAAGCATAGGGAGGGAGACACAGGCAAGAACTACTCCAGAGGATACAGGAAAGTGTCTGGCTGCGCTGTGAGGAGGAGGATGAGGAGGGCAGCAGTGAGTGTGCGCCCTGTGTGAGTGTGCGGCTGCCTCCTCTGCTGCGGCTCTGCATGGCATTCTCTGCAAGGATTCGCTCTCTTCCCCTTCTGGTCAAGGCGGCTTCTTCCTGATCTGGACCTATTTAAAGGTGGATGTGAGGGCAGCTTCTCCTGGCACAGCTGTGGCACACACCCTGGGCTGCACACAAGGTATGCCATGCTCGGCTTCTCATTGCCATCAGTGTGGAGCAGGACGTGATGTGTGTGTAGTAGTGGAGATGTTCCTGCTCTGCTGCCACTCAGCAGGAACCAGGCTCTGCAGACTCAGGCGATCGCTGCAATAAGACGAGGAGTAGCGGCTTCTTGCCCTTCATTGTCCGCCCAGTGCCTGGACCCGGCACCCTCCGCATGCCCTTGCCCGGTGCTGGAGGTGCGCGCTCATTGATACATCAGTGCCGCACGCTGCTGCAGCACCGGGATCCCCCGAACTTTCAGCAATGCACATTGTGCTCAGATCTGGGTAGTGTTCTCCAGCATAGTATCCTCCACTGATCTATAGTATTATAGTGATCTATACAGTCATCTATAGTATTATATGGACGTATAAATAGGATTATATATAGTATTACCCGTGATCTGTAGTATTATATACAGCCATCTATTGTATTATATAGTGATCTGTAGTATTATCCAGTGATCTATAGTATTATATAGTGATCTTTAGTATTATACAAGGTGATCTATACTGTGATCCATAGTATTATACAAGATAATCTCTAATATCTAGTGATCTATAGTATATACAGTCATCTATAGTATTATATAGTGATTTATAGCATTACACATTGATCTATAGTATTATATAGTGATCTAGTGATCTATAGTATTATACAAGGTGATCTATGGTATTATATACAGTGATTTATGGAATTATATAGTGATCTATAGTATTATATACAATGATCTATAGTATTACCCAGTGATGTATAGTATTATATAGAGATATACAGTATTATATTGTGATTTGTAGTATTATCCACTAATCTATAGCATTATACAGGGTGATCTATGGTATTATATACAGTGATCTATAGTATTATACATTACTATGTGAATGCTATTCTCCATTTCTGTATAGTATTAGATAGTTTTATATGTGTATATGTCCATATTCTCCATATCTGCATAGTATACTGTATTATTTGTAGGTGTTATTCTCCATATCTGTTTATTAGTATGCAGTGATATATAGTGTTTTACATGTATGTCTTATTCTTCATGTCTATATAACATTAGATTGTATTATATTATGAGTGTGTTATTCTCCATATTCAACTTTCAGACTGTATATTATATATTTAATGAAAGTGTATGTTCAGTCTAGCTGTGCATCCATCCAGCAGTATGCTATTTTCTATAATATATATGTATGCGTATATATATATATATATATATATATATATATATATATATATATATAACTGTACACACACACACACACACACATATATATATATATATATATATATATATATGCACACATACAGGCATGTATATATATATATATATATATATACACACACATACATATATATATATATATATATATATACACACACACATTCATGTATAAGCTCACGATCACCTCTCCCTTTGTAGCTGCCATCCAGCACATGCACCAGTTGGGCACTGCCTGTCTGTGGCAGTAGGTGCTGGGGACCTTATATGCCAGTTACTATTCTTGCCATTTCTATGTATATTTTGGGGGTCTTAGCTTGTTTTCTCCACCTGTATTGTCATTATTCCCACTGTGTGATGTCAGGAGTATACCAGGCTGCAGGCTAGGCTACCACATGTAGAGTGACTGGTAGTACTGTAGTCCCATGCATGGGACGGAATGGTTAACCCCTGTAATGCCAGTTGCCCGCAGTGCGTTGCTGGCTGTCCCCACCCCCAGCAATGGAAGGGTTAGGTCCCCCTCCCACCACAGGTTGTGGTGAGCTGGAGAGATGGATTTGTAGCTTTGATGCCTCAGTAGGAGGAGGTGAGGAGTGTGCGCTCCCTGGGGGGATAATGTGCATGTCTGCTGTGGCTGGAGGTGGGTTATTCTGACTGGAGACATGTGTCCCTGATTCCTCTCTCTTTCCTCCCTCCCTTGCTCTCATGGTTGAGTTGGTCCTTCTAGGCATGTAGTGTGGCAGCAGGTAGTGTGGCAGGTAGTGTGCCAGTGCTGCAGGAGACAGGCAGCATGCCATAGGATGAGCCGCCATGCTGCAGCCGCATGTATATGGCCAAGTGAGGACACTGGAGCCTCCGACCTCTTGTCACTTCCCCAGGAGGAGCAGATAATGGCTGACCAGAGCTCCACTGTGGAGCCCTCACCTCAGCCAGGTGTTGTGCTCTCAGCTTTCACCTTTATGTCTCCTCATTAGCATAATTCTTAACCTGTTGCTTGCTAAGGAGACCTGCAGCACTCAGCAAGGAGTGGCAGGGGGCTATCGAGGGGCTTTGTCTTCATAGTTAACCTTTGATTCCTTTTAAAGTATGTGCAGCAAGATGATATTCTGATTTGAAGGACAAATCAGGCTAAAACGGGTCAAATGTTGATTCCCATGAGGATGGCGCACTTCAGAAAATGAATATTTTGAATATAGCTGTCACTTAATAAGATGAATGACAGCTCTTTATAGTGACCAGAAATCAGCCATAAACTGGGGGCAAATCGCACATCTGGCTGTAAAGTATTCCAGTAGTCAGGTGCATCTCTGGGGAAATGGCCACCAACAGCAGACGGTGCATCCAGCATGGTAATGGGGCTTCCCTGCACTGTACTGTATGGCGGGGCTCCTCTACAGGACTACATCCCCAACAGAGGACTACATCCCCAACAGAGGACTACATCCCCAGCAGGGCACTGCCTCACAGGACTACATCCCCAGCAGGGCACTGCCTCACAGGACTACATCCCCAACAGAGGACTACATCCCCAGCAGGGCACTGCCTCACAGAACTACATCCCCAGCAGGGCACTGCCTCACAGGACTACATCCCCAGCAGGGCACTGCCTCACAGGACTACATCCCCAGCAGGGCACTGCCTCACAGGACTACTTCCCCAGCAGGGCACTGCCTCACAGGACTACATCCCCAGCAGGGCACTGCCTCACAGGACTACATCCCCAGCAGGGCACTGCCTCACAGAACTACATCCCCAGCAGGGCACTGCCTCACAGGACTACATCCCCAGCAGGGCACTGCCTCACAGGACTACATCCCCAGCAGGGCACTGCCTCACAGGACTACATCCCCAACAGAGGACTACATCCCCAGCAGGGCACTGCCTCACAGAACTACATCCCCAGCAGGGCACTGCCTCACAGGACTACATCCCCAGCAGGGCACTGCCTCACAGAACTACATCCCCAGCAGGGCACTGCCTCACAGGACTACATCCCCAGCAGGGCACTGCCTCACAGGACTACTTCCCCAGCAGGGCACTGCCTCACAGGACTTCATCCCCAGCAGGGCACTGCCTCACAGGACTACATCCCCAGCAGGGCACTGCCTCACAGGACTACATCCCCAGCAGGGCACTGCCTCACATCCTCATTTCCCAGCACAGTAACCGAGGAGGAATTCATTCATTTCTGCATGTGTCACACAACAGATTTATCAATCCCCTGGCACAACTGTTGCTTACACCCTATTATCGTCTCCTCTCTGACAGTTACCTACCATTCATTTACATTAGCTTGCACATGTTTTAGCCATGTTGCAATAACTGGATGTAGAAATTCTTATATTATGTCAATAATTAATATTATGTATTTATAGTAATTCAATGGTAAGCACTGCTTACTGGGAAATCAATATTTCTTCTGTTATTGGTCCCCGTATTATACTGTAAAGTACTTGAGCAATGCAGTTCTTACTTGGCACATGGCAAGATGATCCGTCCAATGCAGAAAACCACAAGTGACATGGCGGAGCACACGTGGAGAATGGACCAAGCCCCGAGACCCTGCAGATTCCCACAGTGTGGAAGCTTATATCTATCTATTACCTATCTATCTCTCCATCTATAATCATCTATCTATCATCTATCTATCTATCTATCATCTGTTTATCCATCTATCATCTATCTATAATCTATCCATCTATCATCTGTCTATCCATCCATCTATCTATCTAACATCTATCTATTTATCTATCTATCATCTGTCTATCCATATATCTATCTATCCATCCATCTATCTATATCATTTGTCTATCTATCGGTCTTTCTATCTATCCATCCATATATCTATCTGTCTATCTATCTATCTATCATCTGTCTATCCATCTATCTATTATCTATCTATCTGTCATCTATCTATCATCTGTCTATCCATCTATCTATCTATCTGTCATCTATCTATCATCTATCTATCTGTCTATCTATCCATCTATCATCTATCTATCTGTCTCTATCTATCATCTATCTATCATCTGTCTATCCATCTATCTGTCCATCTATCTATCATCTATCATCTATCTATCATCTGTCTATCTATCATCTATCTATCTATCATCCATCTATCCCTCTATCTATCGTCTGTCTATCCATCTATCTATCTATCATCTGTCTATCTTTCTATCCATCTATCTATCATCTATCTATCCATCTATCATCTATCTATCATCTTTCTATCTATCTTTCTATCCATCCATATATCTATCAATCCCATATCTATCTATTATCTATCTATCCTATCTATCTATCTATCTATCTATCTATCTATCTATCATCTGTCATGTATATCTATCTTTCTATCTATCCATACATATATCTATCTATCTATCTATCTATCTATCCCATATCTATTTATCTATCATCTATCTATCTATCTATCATCTGTCTATCTATCATCTCTATCATCCATCTAGCCCTCTATCTATCATATGTCTATCCATCTATCTATCCATCTATCTATCATCTGTCTATCATCTATAATCTGTCTATTTTCTATCTATCCATCTATATATATATATATATCCCATATCTATCTATCTATCTATCTATCTATCTATCTATCTATCTATCTATCTATCTATCTATCTATCTATCTGTCTATCTCAGTGATGGACATATCATTGGTGCAAGAGGTAAAGGGGACACTACCACCTTCAAAGCAGGCAGAATTGTGCATTATGATGAGCTCTTGGGCTTCAAAGGGCCCGTATATTGTGCTTGCTCAGGGGCCCTTTTCTGTTTGTGTCCGCCAGTGATCGATTGATCTATCTATCTATCTATCCATCTATCTATATCTATTCATATATCTATCTAGATATCAAATTCAAAGAAGCTTATTGGCAAGACTCAATACACATTACTATCTATCTATCAAATATCTATATACCGTATCTATCTACCGTATCTATCTATCTACAGTATCTATCTATCTACCGTATCTATCTATTTATCTATCTACCGTATCTATCTATCTACAGTATCTACCGTATCTATCTGTCTGTCTACAGTATCTATCTATCTACCGTATCTACCTTATCTATCTATCTATCTATCTATCTATCTATATTCCTTTATATATTGTTTCTATGCTAAGCAGATACTTATCACAATACCATCAAAGGCATTAACAAATTCTAAGAATTAGCCCTGTGTGCTGGTGGGTAGGCATCACTAAACTACATGGGGAAGTGTACGTCAATGAATACAATCTGTAGCAAGTAAAAGTAGCTGATGCTGGTGATAGGAAATGAATTGCTATTTGCATCTCTCTGTCTATACGATTAGTACACTGAAGTATATAGGAGATGACAGCTTTGCCGGGTGTACAATGCTGGATAAGCAGCAGACTCCGCAGCAGTAATACATCCTTCATACATTCCATTATACGTCACTTATACACTATGCTTAGTCATTTTCTCCCAGGTTCCAAATCATCACCGTTGACCCAAAAAAGACAAGAAGCGCACTTATGTGACATTGTATCTATGTACAACGGATTGCTGTGTTTGCTGGAAGATGGTAAAATAGGAAACGACCTTGTCTCTTTGGGTTTTGTAAAAGAAAAACGAAACCGGGTTTGGCATATGGGAGGCTGGGAGGTCTGAGCTCACAATATGTTTCTGCTTTAAAAGGAGAAGTGAAATCAGAGCAGAAGCTGATATTCAATGTGTGAGCGGGATCCATCTCACTGTGATTTGGGGGAGACGTTCAGTTTACAGTGTTTTGTGTTAATGTCAGGGTTATGTGGACCGGATGGCTAATGGTATTGCAGATATAATGCTGCTTAGTTTAGAAACATTCTCAGAATATTGGAAGAATTGAGATCCAGGCTGGGTCTCTTCACATTTGACATTTAAAGATGGCGCTTGTTTTTGTAATCTTAGAATTATAACCTGATAATTGCCCAGGGCAGGATAGTCTGAGATAACAATAATTCATATATGAATGCTACATACTATTATACATAGATAACCATGGAGATTACATATGCGCGATGTACACTAACACTGCTAGTAATTAAAGGGAGCATGTCACCATTCACATTAATCTGCTAGCAGCTTGTTGTAGAGGCTGCTGAGCTGGGCAGATTGATATATAGTTTTGTAGGAAAAGATCTATTATTATTTGCAACTTCTTGATTTAAAAGCTACTCTTTTTAGGGCCATCCACTGGACTACGGAGTCCAGTGGGTGGTTCTAATCATTGATTGACAGCTATGTCTATTTGATAATTATTGAGTGATACTGTCTACTGCACTCCTAGGCATAGAACGAGCATGGATTTAGATCAATGAGTTACACATTATAATGGTTCTTTTCTTACAAATGTTACAGTTTCATCATTGACCATGGCCGAGGGACACTGTGACAACTCAGTCGCCCTATGGGATTTGAAGTGTGCTTGACTGTCAGTTTTGTGAGTGACAGTCCAGTCATCCAATCTGATCCTGGGGTGTTCTGTGCTGTCAGCATTTTGACTGACAGCCCTGCTGCTCAATCTGGTCTAGCCTGCAGGTGTTGTCTCCCGTTCTTAATGATTTTCAAGCTATTTAGCTGGCTAGCTGTGAGCAGTCCAGTGTCAGTTGTAGCTTTTTTAGGTGTGTGCTTAGCCCTGTGTCTCATTTCTCTGATCTAGTTGCCAGACCTAGGATTTGTTGTGACTATTCGTGTGTACTATCCCTTCTGCTCTTGACGCTCTCTGATTTCAGGTATCTGACCCCAGACTCAGCCTCTGGCTATCCCTTTGTCTTACTCCCTTGTCATGACATACCCTCCTGGCATTTGACCCTGGACTGTTACCTGATCATATCTTTGCCTTGCCCCTCTGTATCTGGCCTAGCACCTCCTGGCGGCTGGTCCATGAGTAGTGAGTCAACATTACAACAATGTTATATAACAATCGGCTCAGCTCCTCCACCTCTGGAACACAGTAGCCTACAGGTCTGTTTACACGGACCAACTGGCGGCACAACATGACTGCCAATCGATAAACTTTTATCGCGGATCTTGTGTACACAGGACAATGATCTTTATGCTGTGAAAAAGATCATTTCACTTGATGAAAGCATTTTTCTCATTCATTAGGTGATCGGCAGCCTGTTTACACGACAAAATAATCGTGAGGCAAGCGCTTTTAACAACGCTCGTTCACGATTATCTTGCAGTGTAAATGCCCCTTAACTTCACAGCTGGAGTAACAATAGTAGATGAGATTCAGCCTTTTCAGCTTAGACAGATGTCTTATAATTGATTGTAAACTAATTTATTTGGTCTTTTTTGATTTGTGGTCCTAAACAGGGTTGCCAACTTGATTTTTTATTTTTTCGGAACAGCCTATCAAAAAATCATGGTCAGACAATATTTTTTCTACGGACACACTGGAAATCCATAATAAATCATTATGATTCAGCGATACATATCTACAGCCCATAATTCTGATAAGAAGACATCAGCTGCATTCACTGTAAAATAATGATAATCACAGTCAAAATAATCAGTATGATTTCTTCAGATCCCAAAAAATCACTGACGCCTTACATTTTTTTTCACGGATTAGGCAAAAAAGTGCCCTATTCTTACGGACGGTTGGAAACATTGGTTCTCAAATATAATGATACTTTACGCCCAGTGTGGGGCTTAAGTGGCAGTACGTTGCACAGGTTCTCTACTTTTTTGGTTATTTGAATACTTACTGTATGTCATACACAACCTTCAATATATAGTATCTCCAATATCTATTACCTCCCATATGTATAATATCTGCAATATATGACATCTGCAATGTATAACACCTTCAATGCATTGTAGCGACATTGCATAGTCCCTTCAATATATAGCACCTCCAGCTTATAGAACTTGCAATATAAAGTACGGTACCTTCAATGTATTGTGCCTCCATGTATGGTACCTCCAGTATACAGTATAGTACCGTCAATAATAATATCCTGCCTGTGTTAGATTTTCATAGTTATTTATTAATACTTCATGCACAAATGAAACCTTAGCCTTTGATGTGCACTATCACTGTCACCAATAAAGATAATCTGCAATCAGCTTGTTATAGTGCACGAGAAGATGAGCAGATTGAAATATAGTTTGGTGGGAAAAGATCCAATATTAAATGTAGTTTATTGATTGAAATCCCATCTCTTTCTATACCTAGGAGTCCACGTCTTGGTCCTAATCAGCGGTTGCCAACTTTTGTCTATATGGACATTCATACAGGGAGGGCTGTCAGTCATTCTGTAAAATTGCCCACTGCACTCTTAAAGGGAGTCTGTCAGCAGCTTTTTGCTATATGATCTGAAGACAGCAGGAGATAGAAGAGGAGACACAGATTTCCGGGATGTGTCACTTGTCAAAGCGTGTGCTGTTGTTTACTAAGTGTAAAGCATTTATCACTAAGAGATTAACATAGCTGGACTAGTTCGGCCATGCCCCCTCCTGTGATAAGCACCTCACTGACTATGGACTTTGTACACAGAGAGCCTGGTGTGGGCGGGATTAGCTGTGGTGTGGGGTTAGCTGTGGTGTGGGCGGGGTTAGCTCTCTCAGCTCTGCTTCATTCTAAATCTAAAAGCTCTGATTGTGTCAGAACTGCTGCACCCAGTAACCTAAGTGATACTTTGCTGGAATCAGGGTCTCTTTTCCTACATCATGCTGCTCTCAGATTCGGTAGCAAAAACCTGCTGACAGATTCCCTTTAAGCATAGAATGAGTACATTCAATATATTGCACCTTCAGTGTATAGTTCCCCCGTTACATAGTACCTCCAATATACAGTATAGTACCTTCAATATATCTTACCTCCAATGTATGATACTTCAAAATATACTACCTGAAATATACAGTATAATGACTCCAATGTACAGTATAGTCGTGCCAGTATATAGTACCTCCAATATACACTTTATGGGCAAAAGTATTAGGACACCTACACATTTCACCTACAGGAGTTTTTATAACAACCTAGGCAATAATATGGAGGTGGTCCCTCCTTTACAGCTATAACATCTTCCACTCTTCTCAGAAGGCTTGCTACAAGATTTTGGTGTATGTCAGTAAGACATAAGACCATTTCGGACACTGCTGTTGGACTCACAGAGGGCTCAGAGGGCCAGTTTCCCAATCTCCGCTCCGCTCACTGGTGTTAAATGAGGTTGGGATCAGGACTCTTTCTGCACTATGGGCCTCAGCGCTCGTTGACCCCACTCTGTATCTTTATGTGGTCTGCACTTCATCGGCAGAGTTGCTTCCACCTCTCTACAATATCACCCAGTTCATCCTGGAATATTTACTGGAGAAGAAATCTGACTTGTTATAAAGGTGGCCTGTTATTACAGGACCACGTTTTAGATATTTAGAGCAGCCCATTCCATCACAAGTGTTAGTAAATACAGACGGCATGACGAGGGGCGTTTTATACCCCAATTGCAATAAGACTGAATGAAAAAACTGAATTCCATGGTTAAAACCTATGTCCCAATACTTTTGTCCCTACAGCATATGTATATACTTTCCATGCAGTGCATATTGTCTCCAGATTGATCTTTATCAGCAATCCTGACTATTATATTACTTTAAGATTCCGCACACTAATATTAAGCCGTTCCTAACCCATCATGGCTTCTGGTGATTGCGTCTTCTTTCACAGTTATCAACACCCTACAAATGTAAAACCTATCTTCATTATATATAAATGTAAAGCAAAGTTGCATATTAAATATAGGGTACTTAGTGAACTATTTTTGTTCAAAAAAAGTATACAAGCCGTCCCACCAGCGACAAGGTGACCCTAAATTGGGACGGTACCTACCTTAAGTAAGGTTTTTAATATAGACAGTGTAGGTACCGTCCCAATTTAGGGTCACCTTGTCGCTGGTGGGACGGCTTGTATACTTTTTTTGATCAAAAATAGTTCACTAAGTACCCTATATTTAATATGCAACTTTGCTTTACATTTATATATAATGATGGTAGGGTATGAGATATATTTTTTGTCTTTTGTAGGTTTTGCTTCTTTTTGCTAGTGTGAACATGCTCCTATTTCTTGCATGTGTACCATCTTAGACCTCAGTTCACATTGCTTGGTTTTTTGTCTTGTTTGCATTCTGTGCAAATTAAGAGTGTGGCACCCCCTTTGTTGAGCTGATTAGTATATATGTAGCTTCCCCCGGGCCTAGGTGGTCTGGAGTTGGGACCCGGTCCTATTTGTCTACCCTTTTATATGCATTACTTCAACTTTGATATACAGTAAGGTTTTTAATATAGACAGTGTAGGTACCGTCCCAATTTAGGGTCACCTTGTCGCTGGTGGGACGGCTTGTATACTTTTTTTGATCAAAAATAGTTCACTAAGTACCCTATATTTAATATGCAACTTTGCTTTACATTTATATATAATGATGGTAGGGTATGAGATATATTTTTTGTCTTTTGTAGGTTTTGCTTCTTTTTGCTAGTGTGAACATGCTCCTATTTCTTGCATGTGTACCATCTTAGACCTCAGTTCACATTGCTTGGTTTTTTACCCTACAAATGTGTCTGACCTCTGCTGGCCAATATTGGTAATTATGTACGTGCATGGCATCTTTTGCCCTGATAGTAATTAATTTGCAAAGCGTTAAAGTGAATGCCTCCGTTGTCTGCTAGCAGTGAATTATCTGGGAGACTCGCGGGACTAGTTTTCTACATACAGCAAACAATGGGGGAGCTGCTGCAGGGGGACCCAAAAGTAAGATCTAGGGCTCGTGCACATGACCATATATTTTGTCAGAGTGCAATTCGGAAAACCATCACAGGATGCCTGAGTTGCATCCAATTATTGGATCGTACTCGGCCATGGAAGTCAATGAATTGGTGGAAAAAATCTGACCGCACTAGGATGACATCTGACTGCGATCTGATTTTTATGGACTGATAGAATGGAGAAGAGGGAGACGTTTTTTTTCCTTCTGCTCCTCATCCAAGAAAATCAGATCGGTCTATCAGAGTGTGATTAGTGTGATCGGACTGATTTTCTTGGATGAGAGAAAATACTGTCATGTGACCCCAGCCTCATAATGGAAAGTGGCCCTGGGCAGAATTTCATAGGGGAGAGAGTAATGGTCCCAACATGTTCCTCTGCCTCAGCCGGTGTTCTTAGATGCAGAGCTAAGGTAGCAAACTATATTTATGCTTTAGGTGAAGAAAATCCTTGCTACATAGTTACATAGGTTGAAAAAAGACCAAGGTCCATCAAGTTCAACCTTCTTCCCCCTGTTATACATTTTTGCCACTAAATTATCTATAACCCACAATGTTATGTGCACTGAGGAAATAGTCCAGCCCTTTTTTTGAATGCTGTTATAGTGTCTGCCATCACTACCTCTTGTGGTCGGCATTCCACAGTCTGACTGCACTGACTGTAAAGAACCCTTTCCTGTTTAGGTGCCGGAATCACCTTTCTTCCACCCGTAATGAGTGCCCCCTGGTCCTTAGTATGGTCTTTGGTAGGAATAAGTCATGTGCTAGTCCTTTGTACTGACCACACATATATTTATACATGTAAATGAGATCTCCTCTGAGGCGTCGTTTTTCTAAGATAAACAAGCCCAACTTTTCCAACCTCTCATCATATGAGAGGCCTCCATCCCTTGTAATAATCTAGTTACCCAACTTTGAACTGACTCTAACTTCTGAATATCCTTTTTAAAATGTGTAGCCCAAAACTGGATCCCATATTCCAGATGTGGCCTCACCAGTGATTTATAAAGGGGTAATGTGGCGCCCCTGAGGGTTCGACCGCCACAGGGATGCTGCACTTCTCTAATGGAGTGTAGTGTTCCTCCTCTGAGGTAAGGCCAGTGTTATAGCCGTGACCTAACCTTTTGCATCCAACACCACACTTCTCCACCAGAGGGAGCTAGTATGCACTGGGTGCTGCTCCCCTGGTTACAGGGAGACTGGGGAACACAAAGTGGTAGGAACCAGTTAGTGGGTGAGGGTGGAGGACTTACAAGTTAGTTACACTTTAGATTTGATATTTAATAAAATGCCATCTTGGTTCTTGGGTTTTTGGCTGGTCCTAGTTAGTCGGTCTTTTGGTGCAACCTGGCTAGTCGGTCTTGGTCTTTGTGCTGTCAGACTACTGTGTGTAATGTGACCTCCCTCCGGGAGCGCAGATCCTGTGTGGGCCTGTACCGGCAAGGGACACAGCCCTCGTACCCTGGCCTCGGGACGAGAGGTAGGTTGCAGACAAGGAATGTCTCAACCTGGCCAAGGACCAGGATCAAGAAGGCCCGGAGCTTAAGAGTGTGGCTCCGTAGCAAATGGATCCCAGGCAGGATGCAGATGGAGCGGTGTACGCCACCTGTCCTCACCAACCTGATATATTCAGAGGGACTCTGGCTGCAAGAGGGGTACCGGCCCCCGACACCCGACCTTGCTACTCTACGTCCTGGACGGGAAAGCCCAGTTAGGCCCTGAGGATCCCACCGGGTATCGGACGGAGCGGAGCTGCCACCCGTACCCTTGTTCTGAGAGGAGCTCAGAGGGAGACCCGGCCTATTTGTACACACACGGACAGGAAAGGTTTCGGTCTGTAGTTCAGGAACACTCTGGTGTAAGGTCGCGACTGAATGCTGGACTTACTCGGAGGTTGTCGGACCCCCGTCCCTGGTGACCGCAGGACTCCGCGAGGAGCAGGGAGTCGCCTTCCTTCTGCCATCTCTAAAGTGAGTAAAGCCTTGGAAGTTCACCCCTATGGCCTCCGGACTGCTTATTCTGTGCTACACCGCGGGGTGCGGTGCCCGTCTCCCTCTACTACTACCTCTCATCTATCCTGTCCCTCTGCCCTGAGGCCTTGCTCCGCCTGTGGGGAGCAGTGAGAACTTAGGCCGCCATGACACCAGGCCTCGGCGGACTGCAGCGGCGCTGGTGACCCTTCACCAGGCACCACAGGTGGCGTAGTCGTTAAAATAAGCCACTTGACCCGGACGAGCCCACAACATCTTCCTTTTCATGTGACGGCCCTGAGCACAGGTCGGGTCCGGGCCACGGCTACATCCCACTTCTTCATCACAGGACCCGACACCGAGTCCCCCATCACCCAGGGTAAACTCAAAAACTAAAAGGGCTCTTTTGAGAGTAGAGGCGTCACAGTAACACTCTGCACAATTCCATATTGAAATCTTCCTGTTTCTGTTGCATAGGATTCCTCAGCTCTGCTGCACTGCCGACACACAGCTCTGCTTCATTTTCCTATCCCCTGTAGCTTTTCTGTCTATTTCAGCCATGTATGAGTTATACAGTCAGTTCTTGGAAATACTGCAATTGAAAGTGTACGCAGCAGATGGGGAGGGTGACTTAACATGGGATGAATTTTAGTTTGGCACAGCGCATACAGTGAAGGGAGACAGGGTAAGATGTAAACTGGATTTCTTTTGCGCCCCTTAGGATGCAAGATTAGTTGCTGTGCAACAAGCGGAGTGTATTCGGTGTGTCATACTCCTGACTCCTATGTGAAAAGCAGACATTCTTCTTGTAAATTACCACCAGAGACCAAACACAGGGACTCCCTCTTTGTATAACAGTTTTTAGACATAAGCAGGGCAGGATGTACTGGTGTTAATCTGGAACATGTGTTTGCTTTTTTAGAAGTTCTATTTATTTCACCATGCCAACTGTGCAGGAACCGAAAATTCCCAAATTTGGTATCTCCACATATTATACAGTATATACAACTGGGCATTCAACTTCAATGATTTATGTTATTTCATGGTACGGGAATTGGACCCCCTAGTGGTAGAAGCCACCACTAGCATTGGGACGATTTGGGCTGAGGCTACACTGAGACTTTTTTTCAGCGTTACAAATTGATTTTTAGTAAGAAGTGACAGCTGCAGTCCTCCACAAGATTGCATTCAAGTCAATGTATTTGTCGATAGCTCGATAATGATGATCAGTAGCTCTGCAAAAAGTCTCCAGAAAGTGAAATGGCTAGATTTCCCTAAGAGGATTTGTCACCAGATTTCACAATACAAACTGTATATATTAATACTGACTGAAAATCCACATCAAAATGTCAGTATAATCCTTTCTGAAATGTTACTGACAGATTTTAAAATGAGCATTTTATGAATTCAGCTTGCTGTACTCATAAAATTTTATTTATTTTTATTTCAGAATTAGCCATACTTACATTGATTTTCAAAGTAAATACACCAGGCTCATCAGTTCTAAGATATATATTTGTAAAAGTATATAGTTTTCATGGGAATATCTGGTTACAGATCCGCTTTTAATGTGTGATCGTAGTGTTAGTGCTTCTGATACAATCACAATTAGCAGAAACATGTCCGTTCAGTCACATGGATAAAAATGCAGACCCTTGTTAATGCTTTTTGGGGACAGTGGGTGGTGACAATCTCTGGAAATTTGGAACTGGATGTAAAGTGGATGAGATGCCATCTATCAGACATTTCCCAATTGCAGATTAATGGCTTATCCTAAAGATATTCACCAAAGACATTCCAGATTGTTAGGTTCCAATATAGCTTTATTCGGAACTGCATGTTTTGACAGCAAATTTCCCTTTTCATCGGGTCTTGGGACCTGATGACGAGGACAGCCATTCTTGAAACACGTGATCCCCTCCCTCATATATGCTGTTTCTGGGGTAATACTTCTCCCTTGATATTGGAGGATTGCAGCATCCATCTGTAATTACCCTACACGCTATGTACACACTGATGCACCTGATGAAGGCTGGACAGTCGAAACGCCTTGTGATATTGTTTTTGATAAATACCTTTTCATTTTTGTTGAGTTCACTATCCTCCATTATATTCACATGGGAGCATCAGTCTCCTGGATTTGTTTTCTATTTTTTTATATTCTACACACTAGATGGTGATATGCCTAGATTTGCACAACTATATCAGGTGAGTAGCCATGTTTATTGTGCTACTGACCTTAAAGGGGTTGTCCTGTCCAAATCGGTAAGTCTGCAGTTACTCTGTGTGACTGCAGACTTTGGAATCCCCCCAGCACACGCACTGTGCACCGCGGGGGTTCACTGTTTTCTGAGCCGGGACAGGAGGGTATGTATATGTTATACATACTCCCGGCCACTGGAGTTATACCTACACAAGCAGTAGGTATAATATTTCCAAGGCAAAAGTAAGCAGGCAACTTCAGGATCAAAAAGGGGGAAAAGTAAAGAAGAGGTGCAGAAGTTGCTGAAAGCAACTGATTGGATTCTAAATGTAAGCGGTCACCTGGCAGCACTAATATGACTACCACAGACAGACTTAGCCACTCCGCTTACCTGATATCTTGGCTGATTTCTTTAGACTTTCCCATGATGCTACACAAAGAAGCAATGTGTTTCAGGTGTGCATTAAAATACATCCACAGGTGTGTCTCTAATTAACTCAGATGTTGCCAGAAAGCCTATCAGAAGCTTCCAAACACGTGACATCATCATATGGGCAGTCCAGAATTGTTTAAAGACATAGTAATCTTAGTGTATGGAAACTTTTGACTTTGCAGTAAGTAATAAAAATGTCTTATAACATTCTCTCTCTCTCATTATTCTGGCATTTGGCAAATATTAATAATTATGTTAATCCTAATTGACCTAAAACGGGAAAGGTTTATTATGATTTCATGTCAGATATTGAGAAAAACATTCATATGTGTATTTTTATATAGTGTATGTAAACTTCTGGTTTCAACTGTATATATCTGCTTTTTCTTTGCCCTAGTTTTTGTAACTCCCCCTCCTGTGTAGCAAGCAAAGATTAAACATTAGATTTTCTATTCCAGGTTGTGATAAGAAAATATCTGCAGGTTGGCAACTATTGTGCTTGATTGCAACTTTTCCATAAAGAAAGTTGTTAAATATTTAACATGTAGATGACACAATGTGTCTATGGCATCTAACATTATTAGTTCAAAGCAAAAGCAAGTATAATTTGGCTTAGTTATGATTCCCTTTTTTCATTTAGAATGTCAGAACGAACACAATCTGCTTAGAAAATAGTTTTCTGTCTATTACATCCATGTTTCTAACCATCTCCCTGTCCAAAGCATGAATGTCACCTTGGAAAGCTGCAGAGACATTATTATAGAACCGTAATTCCCCACTTGTCACGCATCAGTAAAAAATGTGTATTGAATAGTAGAACTTAGCACATTGCAGGTAGTAAATTCATTGCTCATCCCTTGTCTGCCCAAACCAAAGCCTTTTCCTTTTCTCCAAAGGTCTCATTTCCATAAGCCATGATCTGGTGGCCTCCAGAGCATGGCCATGCTAGGTCAGTCTGTAGGGCTCTTTACCTGTTTCTTGATGCTTATTTTTTTTTAAAGCTGTAAACCTGAATTCCTTTACATATTTACTACATGTCCTTTAGTTCTGGGGTTACATTGGTTTTTTAACGTTACATTATTTTCTAGTACCGAGACCCTGAGGTTGGCTTCACAAACTCTTGATGGTAACACAATGCGTGTGGTTGTGATTTTCTAAATTCCATTTCTGTCCCATGTAAAAAAAAAAATCTGCTTAAATTTTAGGATATGCTATGGATAATCTGAAGTATGCCCTGAACTTAGCTTCACTACTGAAACTTTTTAAAGACTGGTGCCAGTCCTGCCGATGGGTTTCCTGACCTGATTCTGTCACAGTGTAGACTCCAGAGTAATCCAAAGCTACCGGGATCGTTGCTCATGCACGAGTTACGGCTCTGTACAACCTCCGAGTGCTATGGAGCTATAACATGGCAGTGATATCAATCTATAAGGCTCTAGCGTATTTCCATCTGTCGCTGGTGTTATGTGCCATCACTTACCATATGTCAACTGCTTCTAGATGCTGTATGGAGGAACCATAGCTAGCGTCTGCTGCATTGTAGCATGGCCCCATAAAGACTCAGTCTGCTGTTTACATGGAGACCTATAAAGAGCTAAAGAATTTATATTCAGGACTTTTTACTTGCAATGTTGCAAACATTGAATTATTCATTGTAGATTTAGCGAATAACCCACAAGGGACGACAGTACCTGACACATTTGACTTAGCTACAAGTCAGGTTCTGCCGACTCGGCAGTCTGGGGAAGAACTATGGGGTTAAGTTTAGGTAAAAATCAAGTGGCTAGATAACATAAGACAATAAAATGTTCAAACAAGGGTCTATCTGGTCACATATTCTGTATATCCTGTAAGGCTATGTTCACACATTGCTTTTTTTTTCAGCGTTTTTTTGATACGTTTTTCAATGCAAATTTTCTGCTGCGTTTTACAGTACCAGCAAAGTCTATGAGGTTCCAGAAATCTCATGCACACATCATGGTTTTTGTTTCATCAGTATTTTGTCCCTTGCATGTTTTTTTTGCAGAATGGAGCATGTCGCTTCTTTCAGCGTTTTTCACCCATTGGAAATAACGGGTGGTGAAAAAATGCACTAAAAACACAGCAAAAACGCAGATGTCAGTTTTTTCAGCGTTATTGTGCCAAAACCTGATGAAATAGAATGAAATTTTTTTTTTCCACTGAACTTTATGTACAAAAGGACAGTGAAAAAAACGTAGCAAAAAAACGCAACAAAAAAGCAAGAAAAATCCTGAACAAATCTCCCTGGCAAGAGATCAGGTTTTGCTGCAGAAAAAAGAAAAAATGCAATGTGTGAACATAGCGCTTATTACTTGAACTACTGACATCATGGAAAGACCAAGTGCAGTCAAATTCAGGAAAGGCAGTCAAGCTGAAATCTCATCAAATTCTCCAAAGGTGTACTTTAATTTTTTTCTCTTAAATATATCTTGTCCCCACACAAATTTTGGGAAAATCTATACAATGACCTAATAATAATAATAAGCTCATAGTTGCTCACATCCAAAAATCATACATTGGTCTGAAGCCGCTAGGCAAAAATTTACAAAACTGAACATGAAGTTGTTAGTTTAGCATTCTGATCAGGCTGTACGAAGCCCACTACCACGTCATGGTGAAACTCTCAGTGAGTCCCTAGACTTAAAGGTGCAGTGCCCTGTGCCAACCACCATCACAGCGACAGTGCTCCAGCAGGGCGGGCGGCCTGGTGCCTCACAGCACCCATGCTAGAAGGCTGAGTCCCCGTGACTCAAGGTACAAAATCACAGCAACAATGGCCACCACACAGCACCAACACCAGGTGAAAGGAGCTAAAAGTCTCACCTTTCACATGTTCTCAGTCTGTGAGCAGAGAACAAAAATAGGTGGAACCCCTCTTCCAGTCTCTTGCTAATTTAAAAACACCTGTGCCAAATAGGAGGCTTTCTGGCCCAAGTCAAACAAAAGGTACAGTAATAGTTTAATAATTTGAAAATCATTTGTAAATATGCCCCACTTAGGGGATGTCTACTAGAAAGAGTAGAGAGCCACAATTGGGGCAGCTCCTTTAGGTTTGTGCATTTATTCCATCATTGGACACACTCCTGAGATCTATGTAGGTGCCAGGTTGGTTTGAACTTGATGAACAAGGTATAGATGAAGAAAGAGAACCCCCCTATGTTAATATTATCTTTGGACCAATATTGGACTCAAACTTTCTCAGTCCCCAGGCTCTTCTATGCCAATACTCCCCATGGTCCCCCATCGGTATCTGTTTGCCAGACACCAGTGAAGATTTGGCCTGTTAAATCACTGGCTGCAGCGGTGACGTGTCATTGGTGGGGGCCCGGTATCTGGCATCGAAGCAGCCAGGCATTGGTATGGTATTCCTCCTTTTGTTATTTTATTCTACTGTAAGATGTTCTTCATGTTCTTTAATTGACGTTATTATAGTTTATACCCAATTGAAACGAACAATAACAATGTAGCTTTTCTTCTTTATCTTAGTCACCAAGTATGAATATTTATAGATCTCCAAGAACATATCCTTAGACAAACTTCATTCTCAAATTTTATAGGTCATACCTTATTGTCTCACCTGTTCCTACGATGTGACACATGGATGTGGATTGTGGCACACAGCCACTCGTTCTGGAGCTTATGACACAGCAAGCTGTAATAAAGGGCTATGTAATGCAGAAAGCGTTAGACAACATAAGTATTGTATCCGTAGTGCTCAAACAAGACATGCACTTGTCTGTTACCTACTAATGTATGGAACTAATCCAAGCCTACTGTGTATCTGTGCATTTACATAAGTATATTCATTATGGGCAATCCAGCAGCCAGACCCCCACTGATAGCCTCCCACCAATCTACTGACTATGGACATCTTTGACTTGAAAAATTATTTGACATATGTCAGTGATTAGTTAATACAATTTCACTAAGTACCTGTCTGTAATCTTCATTCCTTTATTTATTTTCAGACCCCCTAATATGAAGTTTGCTACCTGATTCAAATTTCATATTTTAGTCTTGAAGGACTGTCTTTCCCTGTAATATAGGCTGGATGTGAGGTCTGTGTGTTTCCAGGGTCTGTAGGTTTTCTGCAGCTAATTAATAATCACAGCTTCTATCCTCCAATTTCCTCTAGCCTGCGATCTTTACCCTCCTTGTGATCCTTTCTTCCCTCACCGTGCTGTGGAGGTCTGTGTACAGACCCCTGCCCTATCTCTAACACTGTGAGAAGGAAGAGGGAGAACCAAGAGAGCCAAAATAAGCAGGAGTTCTGACGGATTTGTAATTCTTTTGCCAAAGCACCTGACTTGATAAAGGACTCGCAGAGATTCAGCAGCAACAATCTGTCATCAGGTTTTGTTATTTCATCTGACAGCAGCATGATGTAGGGGCAGAGACCCTGATGATGTATCACATAGTGTACTGCGTGCAGCAGTTGTGATAAATTCAGTTTTCTCTGCTGCAGATATAGCAGCGCTGAAAATGCTGAGCCCTGTATAACCCGCTCACTGTATACACTGTATATTGGCAGTAAGCTGCTAATAAGTGGTGGGGGTGTGCCTACACAGAGCAGCAGGACTAGGGGGCATGAGACGACTAGTCCTGTAATGATAATCTCCTGCTGGTAAAACACTTTTTATTTTTTAAACAACAACAAACCTAGTAAGTAACACAACGCTGGAATCAGTTTCTCTGCCCCTACATCATGCTGCTCTCATATTACATAGCAAAAACCTGCTGACAGATTCACTTTAATGAGGACTATTTAGAAGCTTAACCTTGTATTTCTATATATACACCTATATAATATAAATCAAAGGAAGATAAGTAATTTCCGTCCATTTTATCATTTGTGCGGGGAAGAGGTATCACGTTTTTGAGCCCACTGTGTCATTTGGATATAGACTCTGCATTTCGCTGTTTTACTATAGTAACAGTAGTAGTTTATTCCATCATTACTACAGAGGTTATATCTGTTTATCTCTCACCTATTTCTTATGTTCTCTTGTCATCTGTGGTAGACGAGCTTGTAAAGTCAGAGCGCTGAAACTTGTTACCATTTTCATTCCTTATTAATAGTTGTTGCTGTTTTCTATCAACAACTGTGAAGAGTTTAGCAGTGTGAAGAGCTATTATAGCTGCTGTAATCTAGCAGTATTATTAATAGAGATCACTAATAATTGGTGAACAAATGAGAAAATATACATTTATTTCTATGCTCATTGCACTCATTACTCAGCGAGTTTTTATAGGTAGACTCCATAATTTGTGGTAAGACATGAGCTCACTCAGACCCCGCCCCTCAAAAAATAGTTGGGTCTACAAACCTCAAAAGTAGAGTTTTTTGCAGCCACAGATAAAACACTAATGGTAAAAAGTGACACACGGACCAAACACTGATCAAAATCGGATGGGAAACATTGATGAACAACAGTCCGTGTTTTTATGTATGAGAAAAATCACAAAAGTCTCAATGATTCCTTAATTTGTAACCATCATTTCTAAGCCCAAGCTTTACCTTGATGTATTGTTAGTAAATTATTGGACTACAACATTATTGCTTCACTCAGTTTCATTGTATGAAATAACCCATCACTTTCCTGTACCAGCGACTTGTCCAGATACAAGAGGCTCTTTGATGTCATGTATAAGTAGAAATTCAGGAGTAAATCTCCTAATTGGTCTTTGATATAAACGCACCATATCTGCACAGTTTTCTATGAGATATGACTAATTACAGAGGCTAATAAATGCCAAAGGTACAAGTGCACCAGAACTATAAGGCCTCCCTCTTGTGACTGTATTACAGATCTGTGTTATGTGAATCTATGGCTAATTGTTCTGGAACCAATGCGACCTTCATGGATCTGAATAACGGGACCCTGACTAATACCTCTGTCAGTGGAGAGATGGTCAGAATTCCCATTCATTTGTATGGGACTTTAGACGAGACCCTGTTCTCAAGTTAGGTCCCACTGGTAGGACCCACAACCATTATAAGGATATCCTGGGTATATGCTCAAAATATGTGAAATGGGAATACCCATTTATAGGTGTAAGGCTTTTCCGATTTAATTTTAATTTCCATTTCCTTCCCACTAAATACTGGGATGTCAAACTCATAACACCCAGAGGGCCAAAATGAAAAACTTGGACAAAGTCGCGGGCCAACGAGTATACAGTATAATGGGCCCCACAAAGCCCTCCAAAAAGTATAATGGCCTCACATAGCTTTCTATACAGTATAATGGGCCCGCATAGTTTGCCATACAGAATAATGGGCTCCACATAGTCCTCCATACAGAATAATGGGCTCCACATAGTCCTCCATACAGAATAATGTGCCCCACACAGTTCTCCATAAAGAATAATGGGCCCCACATAGACCTCCATACAGAATAATGGGTCCCACATAGTCTTCCATACTGTATAATGGGCCCCACACATTTCTCCATACAGAATAATAGGTCCCACACAGTTCTCCATACAGAATAATGGGCCCCACATAGTCCTCCATACAGAATAATGGGCCCCACATAGTCCGTCATACTGTATAATGGGCCCCACACAGTTCTCCATACAGAATAATAGGCCCCACACAGTTCTCCATACAGAATAATAGGCCCCACACAGTTCTCCATACAGAATAATGGGCCCCACATAGTCCTCCATGCAAAATAATGGGCCCCACATAGTCCTCCATGCAGAATAATGGGCTCCACATAGTCCTCCATGCAGTATAATGGGACCCACATAGTCCTCCATACAGAATAATGGGCCCCACATAGTCCTCCATACAGAATAATGGGCCCCACATAGTCTTCCATGCAGAATAATGGGTCCCACATAGTCCTCCATGCATAATAATGGGCCCCACATAGTCCTCCATGCAGAATAATGGGCCCCACATAGTCCTCCATACAGTATAATGGCCCCAGATAGTCCTCCATACAGAATAATGGGCCCCACATAGTCCTCCATACAGAATAATGGGCCCCACATAGTCCTCCATACAGAATAATGGGACCCACACAGTTCTCCATACAGAATAATAGGCCCCACACAGTTCTCCATACAGAATAATGGGCCCCACATAGTCCTCCATGCAAAATAATGGGCCCCACATAGTCCTCCATGCAGAATAATGGGCCCTACATAGTCCTCCATACAGAATAATGGGCCCTACATAGTCCTCCATGCAAAATAATGAGCCCCACATAGTCCTCCATGCAGAATAATGGGCCCTACATAGTCCTCCTTACAGAATAATGGGCCCCACATAGTCCTCCATACAGTATAATGGCCTCACATAGACCTTGATATAGTATTATGAGCACCACATAGTACTCCATACAGAATAATGGGCACCACATAGTCTTCCATACAGAATAATGGGCCCCACATAGTCCTCCATACAGTATAATGGCCTCACATAGACCTTGATATAGTATTATGAGCACCACATAGTGCTCCATACAGAATAATAGGCCCCACACAGTTCTCCATACAGAATAATGGGCCCCACATAGTCCTCCATGCAAAATAATGGGCCCCACATAGTCCTCCATGCAGAATAATGGGCTCCACATAGTCCTCCATGCAGTATAATGGGACCCACATAGTCCTCCATACAGAATAATGGGCCCCACATAGTCCTCCATACAGAATAATGGGCCCCAGATATTCCTCCATACAGAATAATGGGCCCCACATAGTCCTCCATACAGAATAATGGGCCCCACATAGTCCTCCATACAGTATAATGGCCCCAGATAGTCCTCCATACAGAATAATGGGACCCACACAGTTCTCCATACAGAATAATAGGCCCCACACAGTTCTCCATACAGAATAATGGGCCCCACATAGTCCTCCATGCAAAATAATGGGCCCGACATAGTCCTCCATGCAGAATAATAGGCCCTACATAGTCCTCCATACAGAATAATGGGCCCTACATAGTCCTCCATGCAAAATAATGAGCCCCACATAGTCCTCCATGCAGAATAATGGGCCCTACATAGTCCTCCTTACAGAATAATGGGCCCCACATAGTCCTCCATGCAGAATAATGGGCCCCACATAGTCCTCCATACAGAATAATGGGCCCCACATAGTCCTCCATACAGTATAATGGGCCCCACATAGTGCTCCATACAGAATAATGGCCCCACATAGGGGTGGCTTTTCTGATGTCGTGGGCCAAATATAATCACCCTGCGGGCCAGATTTGGCCTATGGGCCAGAATTTGACATGCATGCCGTAACTAATGACTTAAACATTTTTGGTGGCTGCGAATCATCCAGTGGGAGCTTGGATCATCGGTGCACAAGGGCATCACATTGGCGTCTCAAAAATGTTCTACAGCTTGATGTCTGCTTTAAAGAGCTTTCCTATTTCAGGACCTGGTAAATGGAAAATAAAATAAATTATACCTTTTATAAGACACACATATAACAAGCTTTGTGAAATGTATGCATTAAATGCCTTCAGGGACTTGGCCCGCTGCCTGGGCTATGGCCATGCATTTGAAAGTACATTAAAGGTATCTGAAATGATATAAATATTTTTAAGTTGTCAAAGAACATAGTTAAAAGCTTTGCCTTTGCTTTAGCAGAAATGAATGTGTTTGTCCTTTGTGGCGACTCTTAAGAGATTCTAATAGTAACAAGAGGTCAAAAATTTCCAGATATTGTAAAACCTTAGTAAATGTGATGTCTGGCTATACTTAGAAATGGGAGGAGAGGGAGGTGGTGCAGCAGTAATTACTGTGGATGCCATTTTATAGGTAAGGCGGTGGGTGAGACGGACACTCGGCCTCATTCATTATACAATTAGTTTTCAGATGACAAAACTTTTCTAGGTCACATTTTCTACAACCCTTTCACCACACCTCTATTACTAAACCTGTCTTATGTTTGTAGATTAGATCTGACAGCGTTTTTGCAGGTTATCAGTGTGGAATCCATTAATTCTCTGTTGGCTCACTTATTTGTCTGGTGTCCTTTGCTTTTTGCTGTAGATCTGCACTCATGCTACCAAGTCACCGCATCACTGTGAGCATAATATCTAGTAACACATAGGCCGTATGATATACTAGAGAAGAGGTGGGCAGTTCATTTTCCAGAGGGGCCACATGAGAGACTGTGACTGTTGTGGAGGCTGAACCAATATGCCAAAATTAATTCTTCTCAATATTACTATTAAGACAGTAATTCAAATTATTTTATATTAATATTAATTGTTTCATTTAATGTTGAGCAGAATTAAGTATGCTCCCACCCCATATATACCGTATGAGCCCACATACAGCCCCCCTAAATTCAGTATGAGTCCACATACCGCCCCCTATATATAGTGTGAACCCCCACACAGCCCCAACATACAGTGTGAGCCCCCACATAGTCTCCTATATACAGTATGAGCCCCACACATTCCCCCTATATACAGTATAAGCCCTCATATAGCCCCCTATATACAGTGTAAGCACCAAATAGCCAACTATATACAGTATAAGCCCTCACATAGCTGCCCTATATCTTCAGTTAGCCCCCTATATCTTCAGTTAGCCTCCTATATTAGGACGTGGGGAAAGGGCAGCGAAGGGTGTGGTGCCGCCTGTGGCCCCTTCTTTTCAGCCCTTTGGCTGTCGTCCACATCTGGCCCTCTTGTCATTTCAGTAACACACGCCGGCCGGAAGTGAGTCACAAGTCCCACCCATCGACGCCCCATCACGTGATCGTGGGGCGCTGATGGGTTATCATGACAGGCGGGGGTCTGCAGAGGACCCCTGTGCCTGTCATTGTAAATCTCCTATGAACACTGGCCTAAAGATCATGATTTCTGCTACACATAGCAGGGCAGAATCCCTGCTATGTATAGCACAGGTGATCGGACAATCACTGTTTCAAGTCTCCTAAGGGGACTAATGAATAAAGTAAAAAGAGAAAAGAAAGTTTTAAAAAATATTAAAAAAATTAAAAAAACACGAATGTTCAAACCCCACCTTTTCCCCATTAAAAATAAAACAATTAAAAAAATAATAAAAAATACACGTATTTGGTATCACTACTTTCAGAATTGTCCGATCTATCAAAATATGAAGTAGATTAATCTGACCGTGAATGGCGTAATGAGAAAAAAAAACGAAATGCCCGAATTATGTTTGTTGGTTGCGCAACATTGAAATATAATGCAATAAGTGGTGATCAAAACATTGCATGTTCACCAAAATGGTATCAATAAAAATGTCAGCCTTGGGCGCAAAAAATAAGTCCTCATCCAGCCCCAGATCACGAAATATTAGAATGTTACAGGTATTAGAAAATGGCAACAAACGCAAAAACTTTTTTTCATACAAATTTCAGAATTTTTTTTCACCACTTAAAATATAAGCTATACATGTTTGGCATCTGAATACTCGTATTGACTTGGGGAATCATATTACCTCCTCAATTTTACCATATAGTGAACATGGAAAATAAAAAAAAATCCCAAAAATTGTGGAATTGCACTTTTTGTGCATTTTCACCACACTTGGAATTTTTTTTCCGTTTTCCAGTACATTACATCAATAGTGTCATTCAAAAGTAAAACTCGTCCTGCAAAAAACATGCCCTCATATGGATGTATTGATGGAGAAATAAAAAAGTTATGGCTCTTGGAAGAAGAGAAAGAAAAATGGAAAATTGCCCAGGGGTGAAGGGGTTAATAAATACATTAAACACAAAAACCTCATTTAAAGATCTGTGGCAAGATACAGTACAGACCAAAAGTTTGGACACACCTTCTCATTTAAAGATTTTTCTGTATTTTCATTACTATGAAATTTGTACATTCACACTGAAGGCATCAAAACTATGAATTAACACATGTGGAATTATATACTTAACAAAAAAGTGTGAAACAACTGAAAATATGTCTTATATTCAGGTTCTTCAAAGTAGCCACCTTTTGCTTTGATGACTGCTTTGCACACTCTTGGCATTCTCTTGATGAGCTTCAAGAGGTAGTCACCGGAAATGGTCTTCCAACAATTTTGAAGGAGTTCCCAGAGATGCTTAGCACTTGTTGGCCCTTTTGCCTTCGCTCTGCGGTCCAGCTCACCCCAAACCATCTCGATTGGGTTCAGTTCTGGTGACTGTGGAGGCCAGGTCATCTGGCGTAGCACCCCATCACTCTCCTTCTTGGTCAAATAGCTCTTACACAGCCTGGAGGTGAGTTTGGGGTAATTGTCCTGTTGAAAAATAAATGATGGTCCAACTAAACGCAAACCGGATGGAATAGCATGCCGCTGCAAGATGCTGTGGTAGCCATGCTGGTTCAGTATGCCTTCAATTTTGAATAAATCCCCAACAGTGTCACCAGCAAAGCACTCCCACACCATCACACCTCCTCCTCCATGCTTCACGGTGGGAGCCAGGCATGTAGAGTCCATCCGTTCACCTTTTCTGCGTCACACAAAGACACGGTGTTTGGAACCAAAGATCTCAAATTTGAACTCATCAGACCAAAGCACAGATTTCCACTGGTCTAATGTCCATTCCTTGTGTTCTTTAGCCCAAACAAGTCTCTTCTGCTTGTTGCCTGTCCTTAGCAGTGGTTTCCTAGCAGCTATTTTACCATGAAGGCCTGCTGCACAAAGTCTCCTCTTAACAGTTGTTGTAGAGATGTGTCTGCTGCTAGAACTCTGTGTGGCATTGACCTGGTCTCTAATCTGAGCTGCTGTTAACCTGCGATTTCTGAGGCTGGTGACTCGGATAAACTTATCCTCAGAAGCAGAGGAGACTCTTGGTCTTCCTTTCCTGGGGGGGTCCTCATGTGAGCCAGTTTCTTTGTAGTGCTTGATGTTTTTGCAACTGCACTTGGGGACACTTTCAAAGTTTTCCCAATTTTTCGGACTGACTGACCTTCATTTCTTAAAGTAATGATGGCCACTCGTTTTTCTTTACTTAGCTGCTTTTTTCTTGCCATAATACAAATTCTAACAGTCTATTCAGTAGGACTATCAGCTGTGTATCCACCAGACTTCTGCAGAACACAACTGATGGTCCCAACCCCATTTATAAGGCAAGAAATCCCACTTATTAAACCTGACAGGGCACACCTGTGAAGTGAAAACCATTTCCGGTGACTACCTCTTGAAGCTCATCAAGAGAATGCCAAGAGTGTGCAAAGCAGTCATCAAAGCAAAAGGTGGCTACTTTGAAGAACCTAGAATATCAGACATATTTTCAGTTGTTTCACACTTTTTTGTTAAGTATATAATTCCACATGTGTTAATTCATAGTTTTGATGCCTTCAGTGTGAATGTACAATTTTCATAGTCATGAAAATGCAGAAAAATCTTTAAATGAGAAGGTGTGTCCAAACTTTTGGTCTGTACTGTGTGTATATATATATATATATATATATATATATAATATGTATATATATATATATATATATATATAATATATATATAATATGTATATATATATATATATATATATATACTGCTCAAAAAAATAAAGGGAACACTTAAACAACAGAATATAACTCCAAGTAAATCAAACTTCTGTGAAATCAAACAGTCCACTTAGGAAGCAGCACTGATTGACAATCGATTTCACATGCTGTTGTGCAACTGGAATAGACAATAAATGGAAATTATTGGCAATTATCAAGACACACTCAATAAAGGAGTGGTTCTGCAGGTGGGGACCACATACCACAGCTCAGTACCAATGCTTTCTGGCTGATGTTTTGGTCACTTTTGAATGTTCGTTGTGCTTTTACACTCGTGGTAGCATGAGACGGACTCTACAACCCACAGAAGTTGCTCAGGTAGTGCTGCTCATCCAGCTGCGAGCTGTGGCAAGAAGGTTTGCGGTGTTTGTCAGTGTAGTGTCCAGAGGCTGAAGGCGCTACCAGGAGACAGGCCAGTACACCAGGAGACATGGAGGGGGCCGTAGGAGGGCAACAACCCAGCAGCAGGACCGCTACCTCCGTCTCTGTGCAAGGGGGAACAGGAGGAGCACTTCCAGGGCCCTGCAAAATGACCTCCAGCAGGCCAAAAATGTGCATGTGTCTGCACAAACGGTTAGAAACCGACTCCATGAGGGTGATATGAGGGCCCGACGTCCACAGATGGGGGTTGTGCTCACAGCCCAACACCGTGCAGGACGCTTGGCATTTGCACAGAACACCAGGATTGGCAACGTCACCACTGGCGCCCTGTGCTCTTTACAGTTGAAAGTTGGTTCACATTGAGCACATGTGACAGACGTGACAGAGTCTTTAGACGCCGTGGAGAGCTATCTGCTGCCTGCAACTTCCTTCAGTATGACCGGTTTGGCAGTGGGTCAGTAATGGTGTGGGGTGGCATTTCTTTGGAGGGCCGCACAGCCTTCCATGTGCTCGCCAGAGGTAGCCTGACTGCCACTAGGTACCGAGATGAGATCCTCAGACCCCTTGTGAGACCATATGCTGGTGCGGTTGGCCCTGGGTTCCTCCTAATGCAGGACAATGCCAGACCTCATGTGGCTGGAGTGTGTCAATAGTTCCTGCAAGATGAAGGCATTGAAGCTATGGACTGGCCCGCCCCTTCCCCAGACCTGAATCCGATTGAGCAGATCTGGGACATCATGTCTCGCTCCATCCACCAACGTCACATTGCACCACAGACTGTCCAGGAGTTGGCAGATGCTTTAGTCCTGGTCTGGGAGGAGATCCCACAGGAGACCATCCGCAACCTCATCAGGAGCATGCCCAGGTGTTGTAGGGAGGTCATACAGGCACGTGGAGGCCACACAATACTGAGCCTCATTTTGACTTGTTTTAAGGACATTACATCAAAGTTGGTTCAGCCTGTAGTGTATTTTTCCACTTTAATTTTGGGGGTGACTCCAAATCCAGGCCTCCATTGGTTAATAAATTTGATTTCCATTGATGATTTTTGTGTGATTTTGTTGTCAGCACATTCAACTTTGTACAGAACAAAGTATTCAATGGGAATATTTCATTCATTCAGATCTAGGATGTGTTATTTGAGTGTTCCCTTTATTTTTTTGAGCAGTGTATATCTATGTCCTCCATCCTAGTAAATATGTCCCTTACCCTATTATACATCCCCCATCCTGGTATATGTCGCTTGTCCTGGGCCTCATCCTGGTATATTGATCCCCCACCCTGGTATATGTCCCCCGTTCTGCCACTGTTCTTTAATGCATATAAAAATGTAATGATTCTAGATACCTTCCATCTGCTCCCCTGCTGTACGACGTTCCCTTCTGAAGCAGGCAGAGCTGACTTCATTGTGCCAGCGATGGGAGCGCATGACGTCCTGCCATGTACCCCCAGTTACATGCACGCCAACGCCAGCTGTTGGCCTCTGATTGGCTCTCAACGCGTATTGCCACGCACGGCCCAATGGGTCTGTGCACCGCAATACGCTTCAACTGGATGTGCATCCGAGGATGGACATCTAGTTGAAGTTTCTACTGGTGTCGACCAACCGCTCACCCGCACGGGCCTGGTCGCGACCTCTGCAACCACGATCATCATGCCTTTGGAGGTGCCTAATGCATTAAGTGGTGTGCACCGCTTAATGACTCAGGTGCCTCTTACTCCACCAGGCCCCTTCTTTAGTGTCTTAAAGGGGTTGTCCGGCCTTAGGTTATAAGTCTGCAGTTACTCTTTGTGACTGCATACTTGTGAATCTTCACATTGCATGCACTGCGTGCTGTGAGGATTGTCTGGAGCCGGGCGTGTGACCGAAAGTATGCGATTTGTGACTAGATGTGCATAGACTCCCTCTGAAAGAGTATAGGTGCGAGGCCGAACACGTCTAGTCAGAATGTGGTTGAAAGTATGCAAGTCACATACTTGTGCTCCCATGACCGCCTGCTCCCTGCACTGGCACAGGAGGATCCTCTCAGTGCGCAGTGCATAGAGTGACTGCAGACTTGTACCTAAGGCAGGACAACCACTTTAATGAATCGGGGCCTTTTTGTCCAAGCCATCTTATGCTCTTCTAAAAGACATTGTCCAGGTTGGACAATCTCTTATTGCTCAATGCTGGAAAAGTCTCCAAACAATAATCTAATCGCAGGCAATCATCTGTACACTGTGCAGGGATCCCGCAGCAGAATATATTAAACAACCCAACTACTGGTGAAAAAAATCATTATGCAGTGCCAAATGAAATCAGTAAGTTTCTCATCTAGTTACTACTCCCTACTGCAGTATTAATTTAATTTTTTTTTTACCTTTTTTATGTCACTTTAGTAAAAAAAAAAAAATCTAGAATTATAGTTTTCACTCTTCACATAGTTTCACAAAAGGCTAATTCTGCCTGTTCTACAGAGATTACTTCGCTAGTCATTTTATAATCATAATAATCACAAGATTTCACTGAAAAGTAACACACCTCTGTTTTATAGCTGAAAACAGACAACTTAGTTTTGACAATACGTGATGAGTAGAACTCACCTCCTTCTGTGCTTAGTACGGTGGACCTCTGCACAGGTTACTGAGCATGTGCAATATACTCTACCACAGAATATATCTATCTATTTCCACTGATGTTAACAGAGGAAAGAAACAGTCCAGGAAATATTGCTGCCACCATAATCTTGTACACAAATGAAAAAACATTTTATAATTAATGAATATATTAATAAGAAAATGATATGTAAACTTTTCCCTTTATTGCAGATAGTGGTACATGCTAATTTTCTAACAGTAAAGTTTTCCCTAACCACAACATTTAATTGTGGTTGATAGCTTAATCACTCTTCATGACGACAAGTACACAGAGGGAAATGCTAAAGTACTTTTCTATTGTCGATATGAACGCTTTGCTTTCTGTTAATGTAATTGACTTTGCAGTTGTTTTACAATACAAAAATTGAGTAAAATAGTGTTTTTACAATTTATTATGGCATTTTTACTGTACCTTTTATACATTTATTTTGAGCACATGGAAAACCCACCTCTCTAAATCATACGAAGAAGAAGAATTTCAGAACCTTTTCCACTTTTAATGTCCATTGAGAAACTAACTGAAATCATTTTGATGGGAAAATAAAAATAACAAAACTAAAATAATGTGGTTGCTTAAGTGTAGACAACCTCTTATATATGGAGATTTGGTTGTGTTCAGAAGTATTTAACATTTAAACTCATGTTAAATAGTAGTCAGTGCACAGCTGCCATCTTTTACAGTGATTCTAACTAACCCCATACGAAGTTTAGAATCTAAGTAGAATTTTTCTGACATTTTCTTAGTTTCATTTTATAACAGAAGTGACACAGTGAAAACGGTCATCAAGAAGTGGCTTAAATTTGGCATAGTGGTGACATTACCTAGAACTGGACCTCCCTCAAAAAATTGATGAAAAGACAAGAAGATCGGTCCGGTAGGCTGACAAGAGGCCTACAGCAGTATTAAAGGAGCTGCATGAATTTATTCTAAGTACTGGTTGTGTACGGCATGTAACAACAATCTCCTATATTATTCATACATCTGGCCTGTGGGGTTGGGGGGCAAGACGGAAGCCTTTTCTTACAAGGAAAAACATCCAAGTCTGGCTATGTTTTGCAAAAACCTACATCATGTCTGCCAAAAGCATATGGGAAAACATGTTATGATCTGATGATTGAACTTTTTGTTTAATACAAAGCCAACACTGTGCATCATCATAAGAACACCATACCCACAGTGAAGCATGGTTGTGGCAGTATTATTCTTTGGGGCTGTTTTTCAAGAGCTGGATCTGGGGCTTTAGTCAAGATGGAGGTAATTATGAACAGTTCCAAATATCTGTCAATTTTTGATCAAAACCTCTGCAAAAAAGCTGAAGATGAAGAGGAATTTCACCTCTAAGCACAACAACGACCCTAAGCATACCTCCAAATCAACAAATGAAGGACTTCACTAGAAGAAAATCGAAGTTTTGAAATGGCCCAGCCAGAGCCCATACCTGAATCCAATTGAAAATTTGTGAGTTGACCTGAAGAGGGCATTGTACACAGGAGATACCTTCACATTCAGATAGATTTTGCACGCTACTGCAAGGAAGAATGGGCAAAGATTGCCAATTCTAGATGTGCCTACCCAAAAAGACTGAATGCTGTCATAAAGTCAAAGGTTCCATCAACAAAGTATTCGTTTAAGGGTGTGCATATTTTTGCAACCACGTTATTTATGTTTTGTGCCATCTGAAAATATTTCAGTTTATCAGTTGAATTGTACTGGTTTTAGGTAACATTAAAGGTGGAAAAAGTTCTGAAAGTATTCTTCTTGGTAATGATTTTTTTACATCACAAAAATCTGGCCTTTTAATAGGGGTGTGTAGACTTTTTATACCCATTGTAGATAATCAGCAGCATTTCAGTCATTGATAATGTAGGTTTGGTGAGGCTGGTGGAGTAATACAGAAAAATCATAGCAATAAAGCTATTGTATTCTTTAATTGCTTATATTAAGCAAATGATGCAATATTTTATAGCATTTGTGCCAGTAGGGGTGGACATGTAATCAACCTGTGCCATCCGAAAAGTTGTCATGCCTTTCATTTTTTAAAGCATTACTTACTGGTAACTCCACAGATTTCTCCCCCTTCTCTCATTCTGATACTCTGAATGCTTCTGCTTCTGGGCACACTGGAAATGCTACTTAGTCAATCTTTAGCTGAGATGGGTCACTGCTTCGGCCAGAGATTGGCAAAGCGAGCATTTCACATGTAGGAAGATGGCATTAAGAAGCAAGTATCAGTTCCTTTAAATAGCAGATATCAGCCCTCACTTCCATAAGTCAGAAGAAAGACTTACTCTGCAATATTGGCTACTTCTATGGTGAACCCAACCTGTTAAACATTGCATGGTAGACCATTCATTCAATCCAGCTTTTATTTAAAAAGAGGTTGAAGAAGTAAGAATAGCAGGCCGTCAGCATATTTGCTACACTTATTTTTATCATTATTACAAAATATTTTTTTATTACCTAGAATGAATTATTGGTATGGTGATGTCCTTCTACTTTTTACTTCTTTGCTAGATATGGACTGATTTGCTTGATGGACTTTATCAATTGGTCAGTGCATTGTTCGTTTTCTTTTAAAAAGGGTCAACATCGTGCAATAAACCCTATAAGATGAAAGCTTATCAAATTAAGTGGTAAGATTTTATGGAGAGGCTCATATTATTCCAAGCAATTTTTTTACTTTTGTGGTTTTGATACCTGAATATGTCAATTATGATGATGAATTGTAACACACTATTTCTTCTTCTCATTTCAGATTGCTAGGCAACTGGAAATTTGCCACGTTTAGCCATTATCATGATGGGAACAAGGAAAGTATCTATCTTCCCTCCTGGATTCTATCTACTTGTATTTGTGCCTCTTCTGTGCCATGTGGGAACTATATATGGCGAAACCACCCCTTCTCCTTACAATGAAACAAGTGATCCTTGCACTGGTTCCTATTATTGTAAAGAAGGAGTCATTTTACCAATCTGGGAGCCACAAAACCCTTCATATGGTGATAAAATTGCAAGAGCTACGGTATATTTTGTGGCCATGGTCTACATGTTCTTAGGTGTATCGATCATAGCTGATCGTTTCATGTCCTCTATTGAAGTAATTACATCTCAAGAAAAAGAGATAACTATCAAGAAACCAAATGGAGAAACTACAAAGACAACAGTGAGGATATGGAACGAGACTGTGTCCAACTTGACCCTTATGGCTCTTGGTTCGTCTGCTCCCGAAATTCTTCTTTCTGTGATTGAAGTATGTGGCCATAACTTTCAGGCTGGGGACCTTGGTCCTAGTACAATTGTAGGCAGTGCTGCATTTAATATGTTCATCATTATTGCTCTTTGCGTCTATGTGGTACCTGATGGAGAAACCAGAAGGATTAAACATCTTAGAGTTTTCTTTGTCACCGCAGCTTGGAGCATCTTTGCCTATACTTGGCTGTATATGATCTTGTCCGTTTTTTCACCTGGTATTGTCGAAGTTTGGGAAAGTTTGCTCACTTTTTTCTTCTTTCCTATTTGTGTGGTGTTTGCTTGGGTCGCAGACAGGAGGTTGCTGTTTTACAAATACGTCTATAAGAGGTATCGGGCTGGAAAGCAGAGGGGAATGATCATTGAAACAGAAGGAGACCGACCATCCTCCAAAGCTGATATTGAGATGGATGGTAAGGCTCTCAACTCTCACACCGAGAACTTCATTGATGGCTCTTTAGTTCTTGAAGTTGATGAGAAGGACCAAGATGACGAGGAGGCAAGACGAGATATGGCTCGTATTTTGAAGGAACTGAAACAAAAACACCCTGAGAAAGAAATGGAACAGTTGATTGAGCTTGCTAACTATCAAGTTTTGAGCCAGCAGCAAAAAAGCAGAGCATTCTATCGCATCCAAGCTACGCGTTTGATGACTGGTGCTGGCAATATTTTAAAAAGGCATGCCGCAGATCAGGCAAGGAAAGCGGTCAGTATGCATGAGGTTAATAATGACATTATAGAAAATGATCCAGTTAGCAAGATTTACTTTGAACAAGCAACTTACCAATGCCTAGAGAACTGTGGAACAGTGGCACTAACAATTATTCGTCGGGGTGGCGATTTAACCAACACGGTCTTTGTAGACTTCAGAACAGAAGATGGCACAGCAAATGCCGGATCAGATTATGAATTTACTGAAGGAATGGTTGTATTCAAGCCTGGAGAGACACAAAAAGAGATTAGGGTTGGCATTATTGATGATGACATTTTTGAAGAAGATGAAAACTTCTTGGTCCATCTGAGCAATGTTCGAGTTAACGCTGAAACCACAGAAGTAAATTTTGAGTCAAATCATGTAACCTCACTTGCATGTCTCGGGTCACCTACAACAGCCACAGTTACTATCTTTGATGATGATCATGCTGGTATCTTTACCTTCGAGGAACCAATTAGCCACGTTAGTGAGAGTGTTGGCGTCATGGAAGTGAAAGTTCTGAGAACCTCTGGCGCTCGAGGAACTGTTATTGTACCCTTTAAAACTGCTGAGGGCACAGCAAGAGGAGGTGGCGAAGACTTTGAAGATACATGTGGACAACTGGAGTTCCAAAATGATGAGATTGTGTAAGTACCATTTCTAAATTACTCCTTTTCCTTGACTTAATAGTACAACATTAAAGTACAACTATACTAAAGATACTTGTATTTCAATTGACATGTTATCAGATACGGTGAATGCACTTTTTAAAAAAGATTTTGTCAAAAACAGATTTGTCATATGGAACCATCAGAGTATAGACAGTCTAGAAATGAACAAGCTGTCTCTCCAGATTACCTCATAAACAGATGTAGATTGCATAAGGATTTGTTTCAGTCTATCATGGGGATCATACTAATTTCTAGGGGCACATAGGATCGGGTAATGTTGAAATCCAGGAATCACGATCCTTTCCTTCCCTGACAGTATACATGAGGAGATTCTGGACTTAAGACACATTAGATTATTGGTGCTGAAAAAGGCAATTGAAGACATTTTTTAATGTTTATGGGCTATCTAAAGGATTTAATGTAAAAATATTGTGCTGCAATGAGTATTGGGATATGTTTGATGTCAAGAAACATCTAGTTCTGAAATTAATGATGATCCATTTTGGATTGTTGATATTTGAAGTGACATTCAGCTTTGGTTGGCGATTAGTAAGATCTATACCTTTTATCTATTAGTTTACTGTTTTGCTCAATTGCAGTGAAAATGCTTTGCCATTTAAGTAGTTTGTACATTTTTGGAAAAACATGGTTACCTGCTTCCCAAAACAGTGCCACACATGTCTATAGGCTGTGTGGAGTATTACAGCCAAGTAGAGTTGGTGTGAATTTATTTCATTGGCCATGACAGTTGAGTGGCGCCAATTACGTGTCGGCTTCTGCAGCTCTTCTTTTGATTAGCGAGCTTAGTATTACATGATTGATATGGGTTCACGTTCATGTGACGTTATGCCAGGCCAGCTAATCAAAAGAATGGTCACCAATGCCGGATGTTAAGAGGCTTTATTCCCACTCCCATGCAAATGATGCAAATCTTTTTGTACCAACCCTACAGCCAAGCCCTCTTTCCTTGAATAGGCACTAGCTGCAATACCAGATACATCACTCTGACTGGTGTGGCGCTGTTTCTGCAAAAAAATCAACCATGTGTTCTGATCCTGTGCAGTGACTTTATAGTGTTACTTTATGAAACTCTGATTATAGAAAGTGTATAACATTATATAAGTCACGGAGCTCATATAACACATTCTGCATAAAGCGCACCATCGGGGCTTTTTGTACTGTAACACTGCCATTATTTACTAATGTCAACTATGGTTTTCAATGCATAAAGCTCTGTAAATATTTACCAGGCAGGAATGGGAGATAATAATGAGATGGACAGCCATCATCATATCACTTGCTCATATGTTCATTTAATCTTCGTTGCGTACTCTTCATTCTGCAGCCATTTTGTACATGGAAAGACTAGGTTTTCCGTACATTTTTATTCCTTCTATTCTGCATAGCGTGATAATTAGGACTAGTCAGCAGTTTGAGCCGTATGTTCTATCAGCTCTTGCTTTGCTCCATTATTCGTTACATGTGCAGTGTACTTAGGTGTAAATAAGTAAAAAGCCGTAGAGTAACACGCTAAGCGGCAGCACTGGCATTCTCCGCTCTACCTTGTTAGTGAGCGCTGCCTGCCACCGTGTTGCTTGGAGCTAGAGATTGAAATATAATTATTTATTAAACGCGGTTCTCTACGCAATGGAAAAGAGCATGTTATATCCACAGTGCAGACAGCACAGTTAACACTTAGCTCCATGTGTTTGGTGGTTCCTTCTCACAGACGTTCTCTGTGGAGTCGTTTAGATTTTTAGTAATAGAATCTGTTATGAAATTTCCTTTAGTCCTTACTCCAATGTATTGATTCCAGTATATTTTAGATATCAGTGCAGGCTTATGCTTACTTAGTTGTGATTGTTGTATAGAGGGGTGGACACAGACAGAAGAGGCCCCCGTACAAGAACAATATATGGACCCTTTTCAGTTCAACAGCTCAGAATGCACAATTCCACCTGCTTTAGAGGTGTTAGTGGCCCCCTTACATCTTGGGCTCCTGTGCAGCAGGCCCGGTTGCACCAATGGTATGTCCGCCCTTGGCTGTATTAAAATATTCTGTAAAGCCATATACTTTGTGTCTATGAATATTGAAAAAGGGTTAGACTACTTACCAGTTCTGCTCTTTGAAGAGGATCAATCTCTTCATCTTATGGCACATTCACACATCAGTTTTTTACTTACAAGTGCTATCCGTTTTTTTAGCGGATAGTACTCGTACCTATGAAAGTCTATGGGGCTGTTCACATGTCCATGATTTTTTGCGGTTCGAATGGTCCTTACAAAATCACAATATCAAATATTAATCGAGTGTCAGATCAAACTCGGAAATAAAAGTCTATGGGTCCATGAAAAAGGTATAAACTTAAAGAGGCTGTCCACTACTTTTACACTGATGGCCTATCCTTAGGATAGGTCATCAATGTCTAATGGGCCGGTGTCAGACACCCGGCACCCCGCCGATTAACTGTTATCGGTGTCGGCGCTGGCCGGAAGTACTCGCTTGCCGAGCTGCTCCTTCTACTTGTAGTGGCCAACGCAGGGTACTACACCGCGGATGTGCAGTACCAAACCCCAGCCACTACAAATAGACAGAGCAGCTTGGCAAGTGAGTACTTCTGGCCGGTGGCCACTGCCGCCACTACCGATGACAGCTGATCGGTGAGGGTACCAGGTGTCGGACCCGGCCCATCAGACATTGATGACCTATCCTAAGGATAGGCCATCAATGTAAAAGTAGGGGACAACCTTTTTAAATGCAGAGGGGCAATACCCAGTGCAAGGAGTGAATGGACACGTGACACAAGCACCGAGGCAGACTCATGTCCTGCTAGGACGGCGTGGTAATTGGAGATATATTTATTTTTTTCATTTTGCATGTGGCTTTCTCTAGGTTTTACTTTTTACTTGACTTCATCCTTTAGCCCCATATGTGATTTTTTTTCTTATAGCCGTGAAATGACATCATCAGACAGATGTTTATTATTGTTGTCTTAAGTTACAAGTATGTCCATTGTAGAGATCACACATGATGGGTGTTGTATCCCAGGAAATTGGAAGTAAACAACACCGACACGTGATATTAATTTAGTAGTTACAAATCATAAAAGGAAGCCAGAAAGAAAATTGTGTGTACTTCATGTGCTTGGTGAAAGCCACAGTGCTGCATGAAGTTAATACACAAAGTTGTTGCAGATGAGAGCAACCCTTTAAGGCTTTCACATGTGAATGGAGGGAGCCTAACTAGAGCAATTTTGCAATGTTCAGACGAAAGTTTAGTGTCAGGTACTTGTTTTCGATATTATATTATTCTCATTATTGGTTGATGATAGCATTACAGGATTTGCAATTTTTACGACAGGGATAGGTGGCCGACTGCTCCTCCGTTTCCTAGAGCTATATGTGAACTTCCTGGTGGAGCAGAACAAGACAAGATACAGATGCTTTCATGACTCAGTAAACACGAGCACAGAAAATCTGAAAATGACAGCATGTTGGTAGTGTAACCTACTGTACAAAATGCTTTGTCAATTGAATTTGCTTTCCTGTCTGACTTGATCATTGGGCACAAACATGGTAATTTCCTGCTGCCTGTCTTTCATCATGGCTCTTGTCTGATTTCTGTGCTCTCTAGTGTTTGCTACATGTTACCTCTGTTTTGTGCATCTACAACGTTTATGGAGCACTGAAGAAGAGGAGATACGCACCTAGTTCATATAGAAAGTAGAGCCTAAATTTAGTGACCTGCTGCCTTAGAAGGTGCAGAGAGGCACCTGGGTACAGTGTAAAGAAGTTTGTGTACAGTATAGAGGCGTCTGTGTATAGTATAGAAACACCTGTGTACAGTATAGAGGCGTCCGTGTATAGTATAGAGACACCTGTGTACAGTATAGAGGCGTCTGTGTATAGTATAGAGGCACCTGTGTACAGTATAGAGGTACCTGTGTACAGTATAGAAACGTCTATGTACAGTATAGAGGCACCTGTGTACAGTATAGAGGCCCCTGTGTACAGTATAGAGGTACCTGTGTACAGTATAGAGGCACGTGTGTACAGTATAGAAACGTCTGTGTACAGTATAGAGGCACCTGTGTACAGTATAGAGGTACCTGTGTACAGTATAGAAACGTCTATGTACAGTATAGAGGCACCTGTGTACAGTATAGAGGCACCTGTGTACAGTATAGAGGCACCCGTGTACAGTATAGAGGCACGTGTGTACAGTATAGAGGCACCTGTGTACAGTATAGAGGTACCTGTGTACAGTATAGAGGCACGTGTGTACAGTATAGAAACGTCTGTGTACAGTATAGAGGCACCTGTGTACAGTATAGAGGTACGTGTGTACAGTATAGAAACGTCTGTGTACAGTATAGAGGCACCTGTGTACAGTATAGAGGTACGTGTGTACAGTATAGAAACGTCTATGTACAGTATAGAGGCACCTGTGTACAGTATAGAGGTACCTGTGTACAGTATAGAGGCACGTGTGTACAGTATAGAAACGTCTGTGTACAGTATAGAGGCACCTGTGTACAGTATAGAAATGTCTGTGTACAGTATAGAGGTACCTGTGTACAGTATAGAGGCACGTGTGTACAGTATAGAGGCACCTGTGTACAGTATAGAAACGTCTGTGTACAGTATAGAGGCACCTGTGTACAGTATAGAAATGTATGTGTACAGTATAGAGGCACCTGTGTACAGTATAGAGGTACCTGTGTACAGTATAGAGGCATCTGTGTAAATTATAGAAATGTCTGTGTACAGAACTGAAGAAGAGGAGATACACACTGTGGCAAGACGACTCGCTCGGCTCTCCCGGAGGCAGACTCAGGACACACGTTCTCAGGTTACCTTTCTGCTGGTTTATTATTTGGCATAAACTCATGCAGGGTTCCGCAGGAAAAAATAAACAAGACCCCTCTGTGTTAAACGGCAAAACAAAGTATAGCTCAGTCCATAGGTGAGCGGGTTCCGCCCGCTCTCAGTAGCATAAACTGCACAGGTCATAAGCTCTGCAGCTTCCACAATACTGTCTGGAGACTTTCCTCTCCAGACCACACTCCTCATAAAAAAAAGGACTGAGCCTTTACACATTGCTCAGCCACACCCTGAGGGGAGGTAGGGGGAATGGCGTCCCGCCCTCTTTGCCATTCCCATAAAACCGCACACCCTTTAACAGAGTAAGCTTACCAGCATATAACACGCTGGCAGAGAAATAAAGTAGGTCTTAGTTCACACAGGAGAGCATCCTGAGTGACACATACCTCCCCTCACATATAAAACCAGTGACACTGTCACAACACCTAGTGTATCTAGAGAGTAGAGCCTGAATTTAGTGACTTCCTGCCTTAGAAGGTGCAGAGAGGCACCTGTGTACAGTGTAAATAAGTCTGTGTACAGTATAGAGGTGTCTGTGTATAGTATAGAGGCACCTGTGTACAGTATAGAGGCACCTGTGTACAGTATAGAAACGTCTGTGTACAGTATAGAGGTACCTGTGTACAGTATAGAGGCACCTGTGTACAGTATAGAGGTACGTGTGTACAGTATAGAGGTACCTGTGTACAGTATAGAAACATCTGTGTACAGTATAGAGGTACCTGTGTACAGTATAGAGGCACCTGTGTACAGTATAGAGGTACCTGTGTACAGTATAGAGGCATCTGTGTAAATTATAGAAATGTCTGTGTACAGAACTGAAGAAGAGGAGATACGCACCTAGTGCATCTAGAGAGTAGAGCCTGAATTTAGTGACTTGCTGCCTTAGAAGGTGCAGAGAGGCAACTGTGTATAGTGTAAATAAGTCTGTGTACAGTATAGAGGTGTCTGTGTATAGTATAGAGGCACCTGTGTTCAGTATAGAGGTACCTGTGTACAATATAGAGGCGCCTGTGTACAGTATAGAGGCACGTGTGTACAGTATAGAGATATCTGTGTACAGTATAGAGGCACGTGTGTACAGTATAGAGATATCTGTGTACAGTATAGAGGCACCTGTGTACAGTATAGAGGCACCTGTGTACAGTATAGAGGTGCCTGTGTACAGTACAGACTCATCTGTGCAGTATAGAAATGTCTGTGTACAGTATAGAGGCACTTGTGTACAGTATAGAGGCACTTGTGTACAGTATAGAGGCGCCTGTTTACAGTATAGAGGCGCCTGTTTACAGTATAGAGGCATCTGTGTGCAGTATAGAAACGTCTGTAGGGTATAGAGGCACCTGTGTGCAGTATAGAAACGTCTGAGTATAGTATAGAGGCGCTTGTGCACAGTATATGAGTTTTATTAAAGAGAATCTGTCACCAATTTTTTACCACCTAACCTGTGAGCACCATGATGTAGGGGCAGAGACCGTGATTCCAGCAATATATCACTTATTTGGGCTGTTTAGTGTAGTTTTTATAAAACACACTTTTATCAGCAGGAGGACTAGTAAACATGCTTCCAGGTAGTCCACCAACGCCCCTACCACTGATTTGCAGCTTTCTGCCTCTGCACAGTATTCACAGAAAGTTGTCAACCAGTAGTGTGGGCGGGTGTATACAGAGCTCAGCATTCAGAAAACTGTTTAGTCAAAACTGCAGCAAGAAGCTCAGTAAGTGACACAGTGGTGGAATCAGGGTCTCTTCCCTTACATCATGCTGATCTCAGGTGAGGTTGCAAAAACCTGGTGACAAATTCCCTTTAACCACTTTATGACGTGGTACGTAATAGTACGCACCATGTCATAACCCCCTGTTCAGCGCGGGCTCCGGCGCAGAGCCCGCACTAAACTAGGCACATGACAGCTGATCTGTACAGCTGACATGTGCCCGCAACAGCCGCAGGTGGAATCGAGATCCACAACGCGGCTGTTAACTAATTAAATGCCGCTGTCAAACCGGGTGCACGTCACTTACCCCGCCCATCGGTGACCCCGTAACATGATCGCAGGCCACCGATGGGTTGGCATGACAACCCGGGGTCTGTAGGAGACCCCTGTGGTTGTCATTGCCAGATTACTATGAGCGCCGCCCAGTGGTCAGCGCTCATAGCAAGTGAGCATTTCTGGTGCATACAGGCGATCTGCTCATCACCTCTATGTAGCAGAGGCAATCGGATAAGTACTGCTTCTAGTCTCCCATGGAGACCATTGAAGCATGCAAAAAGTGTAAAAAAAAATGTTTTTAAAAATATAAAAAAAATAAAAAATATGTAAGTTTAAATCACCCCCCTTTCACCCTATTCAAAATAAAACAATAAAAAAACCTGCCACAAACACAAATTTGGTGTCGCCGCGTTCAAAATCGCTCGATCTATCAATGTAAAAAAATAATTAATCCGATTGGTAAACGGCATCACGAGAAAGAAATTGAAAACACCAGAATTACATTTTTTTGGTTGCCACAACCTTGCAATAAAATGCAATAACGAGCCATCAATACATCGTATCTACCCCAAAATAGTATCAATAAAAACATTAGCTCGCCGCGCAAAAAATAAGCCCTCACCCAGCCCCAGATCCCGAAAAATGGAGACGCCACCGGTCTCAGAAAATGGCGCCATTTTTTTAAACAAACTTTGTTGGTTTTTTTCAGCACTTAAATAAAAAAGAACCTATACATGTTTGGTGTCTACGAACTCGTAATGACCTGGAGAATAAGAATGGCAGGTCAGTTTTAGCATTCAGTGAACGTGATAAAAAAAAAAAACAACAACTGTGGAATTGCACTTTTTTTTGCAATTTCACTGCACTTGGAATTTTTTCCCGTTTTCCAGTACACAATATGGTAAAACCAGTGATGTCATTCAAAAGTACAACTCGTTCCACAAGAAATAAGCCCTCACATGGCCATATTGAACAAAAAATTAAAAAGTTATGGCTCTGGGAACAAGGGGAGCAAAAAATTAAAACGCAAAAACGGAAAATGCTCCGGTCATGAAGGGGTTAATATAATATGAACATTATATTCCTCTGGATAATCAATAATCACAGAATCATAGAATGTTAGAGTTGGAGGGGACCTCCTGGGTTATCTGGTCCAACCCCGTGAAATAATGATGAATAAGGTATTCTCATATCCACCACACAATAAATTCCTAATATTGTATTGTAATATCCACCAGATCAGTGATGATTGTTGTATGATCATTTCAACCAGATAATCTCTGCTGAATATTATATTTTCATACCCATCTGTCAAATTAGAGTTCTCAACTGTGGCTCTCATAGAAGTAAATAATAAGAGCCAATTGGCCAATTCTCCATAGATGCCCTGACTTGTAATGGTGGCCATTGGCCAGCTCACTTGGTGGGTCCGGGGTACAGGATCTCTGTTCTGGAGATGCAGGTGCCAGGGGTTAGACCATTGCCCATCAAACATTGATGGCATGTATACCGCTTCAAAAGTAAAAATCTATAATTACTATAATTACTATAAGCGCTTGTGGCCAGTTAGACCACCATTTTGTAAGTAAGTAAGCCTGGGATCACACCACTGTCTTTTCACCGTCCTGCTCGCCGTCGGAGGCTTCTATCTGAATAGATGAAGAACAGTTTTTAGGTGTGCCCTCTGACATACTCATTGATTTCAATAAAGCATTCAGAGTCTAAAATATTAAACTTTATGTTCCCTTTGACCTCATTTCCGATGGCGTCCATCTTTTTTAGCCAGACACAATAGCGTGGTACACTACCCAGTTGGGTCCTGCTAAAAATACGGAAACCAAAAATAGAAAAGCTATTTTTTTTTATTTTTGACTCTGTTACCTCATTGAAGTCAGTGCATACAGTATGTAAAGAGTATAATTTTTTGGGGTTATTCAGATGAATGCCCTTAAAGGGGTTGTTCCCTTTCAATTAATTTTCTACCCTGGCTGCAGTATTTGATAAAACAACAAACTGTGCTGTACTCACCTCCCCCGGGTCCTTTGGCAAATCTCCACCCCTTATCCCTGAATGTAGGCTGCAGCACTGCACTGCTCTGCAGCACTGATGTCACGTCGACAGTATGGCAACCAATCAGTGAGCTCAGCGGCTCTGAAGGGAGCGTCCCAACTACACTGGCAGAGTCACTGAGCTCACTGATTGGTTGCCACGCTGTCAAGGTGACATCAATGCTACAGCCAATGCCAGAGACCCAGAGCAGCGGGGGAAACTCGTTGGTGGACCCGGGGATGGGTTGCACAACATGATTTGTTTCATTACAAACTGCTGCCAGTGTAGAGACTTAATTGAAAGGGAACAACAACCTCTTTAATGGAGTTCAGAGCAGGGAAGAAAACATGGTGTGAACTCGGCCTAAGCTCTTTCCTGGACAGCAATAGGAAGCTAACCAGAAAGTTAGGCTCTAGAAGCAAATATCTAGGCCTATGGCTACCTGACTCTTCAGGTGTGTTAGGCCCTGTTCACTTAAATGGTGACTATCATTTTAACACATTTTGCGTAAATCAATAGTACACTTTGTAATACACTTTGTAAGACACTTTGTAATATGCCTTATAAGAGAAATCTGATTCTTTCTCAACTGAGGAGCCACTTCTTCCCCTTCCCCTCGTCTACTCTGAAAAAGCAGCTCAAGTCCGTCTTAGTCATAGCAAAATGAACTGCCAACTCACTGAGGCGTCAGCTTACAGCTCCAATTATACTCATTGGAGAGAGGTGGGGAAAAGAGGGGTGAGGAGCAATTGACAGAGACAGGCAGATTGAGCTACATTTTCAAGTGACTGTTTTACCTCACTATAGGGCAGGATTCACAACCGCACAGCTCAGTGCTGTTGGTCAATGTCTTTCTTGCTGCTGCTACTTCTGTAACTGTCTTAAACTGAGAAAGAAGAGTTGAAATCCCTCTGTTTATGTGCATTGGAGACATCACAGCGGTCAGTCTCTACCAACCAGTTCAGAGACTAGTGGAAATTAGAGAAAGAGCTTACATAGGGGACAACTGTTGACAGGATACAAGTCATATCATGGTCAGAAATAGTGTTATTTGGCATGTACATGTGGCACCCCAGGGGTCTGGTTGCCACAGTAATAGAAATATTATGTCTGAGAGAAAGTGGGAGGTTTCTCTGGTCAGGAGCCCTAAGCATGCAACACGGCCCACCCAGACCTGGGAGGGGAGGAATCTGCCCTTATAAACTGGGTCTGGGGCGGGATTAGGGAGTGAAGTCCCAGACAGAGACGCAGTCTGGTCTGGAGGACAGCAGACACAGGGAAAGCAAGAACCAGGAGCTCTGCAGGAACAGTAGCTGAATACCAGGGGCTGGAGCTGAGCAGAGTTCGCCCTGGTTGAAGACACTAATACCGGACACGGAGTCCGAGGCTGTGGGGACATCCAGGTCCAGCAACAGAATCCAACTGGCAGGGGATTCCATGTCCTCTGGCCATAGAAACCCGAAGGCACGGTCACAAGCAAGGGACCAGCAACGCCATTGTGAAGCGGAGGCTAACAGAAGGCCCCAAGTCACCGGCCATACGGGTGAGCACCACACGGTATACTCAGGGACGTGGGCTACTTCTACCCGCATAGAGCAAGGTAGCCAGGAAAGAGTGCAGATAGACGGGGAGGCCTACAACTCCACCTGGCCAGGGGAGATCCTGCTTGCTCACAGACTGACCAGGCCCCTACTGCTAACCAGTACTCCCGGGAGGGTCTGCTTTATACCATCAGTAAAGACCCTGAACTGCACCACACGTCTCTGTGTTTCATCGCCGCACCAGCACCATTACTACTGGGACGCTCACACCATCACTCCCATCTTCCACACTAGCTGCCCTGAGGCAATACTCCTCCCGTGGGGAGTTATCCCATACTTGGCTGCACATACAACATCAGCCTCAGCTGTCTGCAGCGCAGCGGCGGTCCCCACTGACCGCAATCCACGGGTGGCGTAGTCGGACATTGTTATTACCTAAGACTGCCACTGGTTTGACCGCCCTGGGCACGGACCGGGTCACCGCCACGGAGGACTACAACCCCCAGCGATCCGGCTCCGGGTATCCCCCTGCACAGCACAGGCCCAGGGGGCGCGTCATACACACCCATGATAGTGACGCACTCCTGGGCCGTGTGGGGAACCCGGAACCGGGCCTTTTGTGGGATGCTGGGGGTTTTAGTCTCCGCGTGGCGGTGACCCGGTCCATGGCTCAGGGTGGTCAAACCGAATGGCAGTCTGTTTGTTGTATTTTAAATGTCCGACTACGCCACCCGTGGATTGCGGTCAGGATGAACCTCCGCTGCAGGGCAGACCTCTGAGGCTGGTGTTGTGGGTGCAGCAGAGTGTAGTACAACTCCCCACGGGAGGAGTTTAGCCTCAGGGCAGTGTATGCGGAGGATGGGGGTGATGGTGCAGGGGAGCAGCAGTAACGACACAGAGTCAGTGATGCAGTCCAGGGCCTTTACTCACAGTTCTTATTATCCAGACCACTTCTGCAGGTAACGGCTGCCCACGTCGTACTGTGCTCACCAGGTGAGGGACTCAGCCGACTCCCAGGTATCTCCGGAGTGTTTCACAGGGCCCCCTTTGTGTGTCCTTTTTCTGGCCTGTCATACCCCGCCAATGACCTCGCTTTTGTCCGGCTGCCTCGGGACTTCTCTTGGTAAACTTGGCGCCAGTTTCCCTGACCCTCTATGGTGCCTTCCTAGCGGGTATAGCGAGGGGCTGCGCCACGTGAAATGTCACAGCCTCCGGTTTCTAGCTGAGGGTAGTTCCCCGCCTCCACTAGTTTCGGGGACCGGTCTCCCCCTTTGGCCTGACCCCCCTACGCAGGTAGATTCGGGCGTGCGGTGGCTACTCGCCGGTCCACACCCCTGGGGTCCCTTCGTTCCTTGTTCCTGGAGCCTCCTCCACTCCTCTTCCTTCCTTCTCCTTCCTTCTGCTTCCTCCAGGCTCCAGCCTCTCTCTTAGGCCTGCCTGCGGAGCAGAGCCCATGCAGAGGCTCTGCTCCCTGTCTTCTCCTCTCACTCTGAGCTGAACTGAACTCACTCTCTAAACTAAGATGGTGCCCACTTTTTATACCTCCCTCTAGGTGCACCCAGGAACTGCTTCCTCCCTGCTCCTGCACTACAGGTTCCCCCTTCCTCGGTGTTCCCTCCCCCCACTCCAGCCAGGGACAGGGACTGTCGTGCTCTACTTGGAGCATATCGGTCGCCCTGCCCCCCGGAAATGTGGTGTAATGCATGCAGGTGTCGGGGTCCTGATCCACACTCCATCCTTACCTGAGAGTGAGATATCGCACATCTGGTTGAGATGCAGTACCTCTGTAGCAACCGAGCCCTCGGGGTGCTACAATAGCTTATTCAGAAAAGTTACCTGAAACGACAGTTACCCTCTAACAGTTTCACAACAGGCCCCTAGGGGAGGCGCCATACTGTAAAAATACAGATGTAAATTATCTTGGTTGCTTTGTCTAGCTGAAAAAAAGACAATATTATGAGGCAAATATATCTTTCTCGTCATCTTCGGGCGTATCCAGTGTTAGCGAGGTTCTCTCAGAACTGATTTTATGTTTTTTGCTTCCCTGTCTACAATATGAGGCGACATTGTGTAAATTTTGATCAATGTGGCCTACTTAGCATGCCTGTGAGGCGATGTAAATGAGCATGATCCGAAAACATTATACTGAAAGAGAAAAGGGTTGAAAAAAAAGCATCTTGTGGTGCGAGGCACAATGTAAAAATCATACGGCTCAACTGGAGCATGTCCATAGGAAGGAACATGAAGGCAAATGTCTGCTCAGAAACACAGAATATTTTGCCCCAAAAAATCATTCATGTCATTTTTCTTCTGCCACGATTCCTTGCCATGACTCTGACGGCACGGAGATATACTTAATTGAAGGCATCCGACGCTGCGCTTTCCCGTTTGTGATTGTTTTCTGAGATCTGATCCAGAGATTGTAGAGATTTGTACATTGTAGTGTAGAGCTGGCTTTGTCCAGATGTCGTCCCTAGGAATAAATATAGATATTGTATAGGATAAGGCAGGAGAAAAGCAATAGCTGTGTGCACAATGTAAACCGGCTTATGCTGATCTTGACCTTGAGAATTCTGCTCTGGATAGTTTGAATTGCGCTCTAATTATTTCCATTTAATCAATATGCACCTTTCCTGCCTGAGGATAAGCTTTTTAAATAAATAATGTGCCCGTGTTTTCTGCGGGGAGCGGTGCACGAGTTGGCCTGATGGCATGCTTTTGAATGCATGCTGTGCTTCATTATCTTGTAAAATGTGCTGCATTGCCCAGAGCATTGAAGTGTGCAGATATATAGGTCAGCGCCGTGTCATTTGGCCTTTATATAATTTAGCATTTAGTGAAGATGTACCTCTAACACCGCTAGGAACCGTTCACCGAATAACAATAGATTCCTCTATTAAAGATATTAATGATATGATCTGTATTTTCCGAAAAAAAAAAATATCAGAAAGTCTGTAAATTAAATTAGAAAATTTCAATTGATCCTACAATGGAGTTTAAAGACATATTCAAAAAAGGTTCAATCTTCTTTGACCCCCCCTGTGGTAAACTTATATGTTTTAAGATTAACGTTTTCTTACTCTTCTCAGCTTTAGAAGTGCATGTGCCAGTCTCCGGCAAGCTGCTTAAGGAGCTATTACGGGCTCATTAATCCAAGGGGCTTTTTATTTCACCTTAATTCAATATCTGTGCTTTTCCTGTTCTTCGTGCATGGTTTTATCGATTTAATATTGAGGAAAGCAAGAATAGATTTTTTTTCCTCCCATGTCACAAGCTTAATGACAAGTGCATGCGTGTATATCTATGGGCTGGTATTTTAGGATCCTAGGGAGAATGGAGTGTAGACTTCACCATTATTTTGATATCTTATTATCTAGTACTGCGTACTCTGTGTATTAAGATATATGTGTATAGAAAGTTTCCTTCTGCGATAATTCATTAGGGAGCCTCTCAGACTCTAGTGAATTCATTATATGAGCGCACAGCTAAGCATCTAGATAAGTTTGGATGACTGGCTGGTAACCTAAAAAGATGACTATGCCAGCCTCAATCACCACCAACAGCGTCCGCACCCAAACTGTACAAGAGATTGCGGCTAGCAGTCCTTAATCCTGCAGAACCTTTGAATGCAGTGTCTGACTGTCCCACCAGGGTACCAGAGAAACCCCAATGGGCCCTACCTGGGACATAATAATGGGACTCATTGATTCAATAAAGGACAAACCTTCTTTGGAGATGACTTTGGGACCAACCTACTAAGGTTACATTTCTTTTGAGATGATCATAAAAAGCCTGTAAAGCCTTGTGGATGACATGTCCTGTGCAGATAAAAGTTGATATGTACTGTACATGTCTTGTATAGATTGTTGGAAGCCCACAGTATCACTTCTGGTGGCCCAAGGAACCCAAGTATGATACTGCCCATATGAGTCAATTCTGTGGTCTGAAGCTCAAATTAGTGGTTGTCTCGATGTTAGGACCTTCCACGAAACCTGAGTTATTTGGTTCTTGCATGCACAGCTAACCTTCTACTAAAATTAGTGGGAGATGCAAAATTCTAAGAGTTAATATACTTGGTATCTTTAATCAGGACTTTAGTAGAAATGTCAGCTCATAAAAGAAAAAAAGAGTGACATATCAGTCCAGACTTTGTTCGGAGGCATATGCTCCTGCCATATTCTTATGTTTAAAGGCTTAATGTATGTTACTGCACAGTTGTTTTTTTCAGTGCGCAAAATGCTAGGCTTCCCTACAAAGATGAAAAAAGGTAGGTAAATGCTTACCTTCAAAATAAAACCCAAAAGTTGAATTTTTTTTCGGTCCATTGGTTAAATGAACCCGTTATGTTAAATGAACAAAATGAAGCATATAAAATGAAACTATACGTTCACATAACTTTTTAGAAGTTGACCTGTCTGTGTACATTGGGAATAACACTGCATTGCCCCCCAGTTTTTCTGTCTCCAGGCTCTAGCTCTAATTTGTAATTGACTCTGAGCTGGTGGATAAACACTAGCTACTATGGTGTATGATATACACTAAACACAAAGAAAGAGAGATTCCTGCTCTTTTTTCTCTTTAGTAGCACACAGACAGAAGCAGTAGTAGAGACTTCATACAACGGTACTGAGCAGTGTAGTAGTGAATCCAGCTTTGGGTTAAGCTAGCTAGAATCTGTTTCTCTGCCTCTCACTCAGTTTCTCTATCTTCAAACCCCCCTTCTCTTTCCATATAGAGTAATAATCTGTGTAACCTGAAAACTTATTTTTCTGTCAGCCCATTTTGTCTTGAGCAAGAGAGATTTGAGCTTCTCTTTTATAGTGAATGATGAGTAGAAGAGATGTTGGTGGGGATTACTTATAAGCGGAATAAGAAGCGGAATTCTCTGATAAAATATATTACAAAGTTTCTTATACAGTATTTGTAGCTCTATTGATTTATGCATAGTTTATTGAAAATACTGTTCCCATTTAATATTTCATCTTAGCATTTTGTTTTGGCTGCAATCTCAGTGGCTTCCCATGTTCTTTAATATTCCTGTTCAACAATCTAGAAATCTAGAATGTTTGACTGTCCAGCACCCATCAGGGTTAATATATATATACATATATATATATATATATATATATATACAGTTATATGAAAAAGTTTGGGCACCCCTATTAATCTTAAGCTTAATGTTTTATAAAAATTGGTGTTTTTGCAACAGTTATTTCAGTTTGATATATGTAATAACTGTTGGACACAGTAATGTTTCTGCCTTGAAATGAGGTTTATTGTACTAACAGAAAATGTGCAATCTGCATTCAAACAAAATTTGACAGGTGCATAAGTATGGGCACCTCACCAGAAAAGTGACATTAATATTTAGTAGATCCTCCTTTTGCAAAAATAACAGCCTCTAGTCGCTTCCTGTAGCTTTTAATGAGTTCCTGGATCCTGGATGAAGGTATTTTTGACCATTCCTCTTTACAAAACAATTCCAGTTCAGTTAAGTTTGATGGTCGCCGAGCATGGACAGCCCTCTTCAAATGATCCCACAGATGTTCAATGATATTCAGGTCTGGGGACTGGGATGGCCATTCCAGAACATTGTAATTGTTCCTCTGCATGAATGCCTGAGTAGATTTGGAGCGGTGTTTTGGATCATTGTCTTGCTGAAAGATCCATCCCCTGCGTAACTTCAACTTTGTCACTGATTCTTGAACATTATTGTCAAGAATCTGCTGATACTGAGTGGAATCCATGCGTCCCTCAACTTTAACAAGATTCCCGGTGCCGGCATTGGCCACACAGCCCCAAAGCATGATGGAACCTCCACCAAATTTTACTGTGGGTAGCAAGTGTTTTTCTTGGAATGCTTTGTTTTTTTGCCGCCATGCATAACGCCTTTTTGTATGACCAAACAACTCAATCTTGGTTTCATCAGTCCACAGGACCTTCTTCCAAAAGGAAATAGGCTTCTCCAAATGTGCTTTTGCATACCTCAGCCGACTCTGTTTGTGGCGTGCTTGCAGAAACGGCTTCTTTCACATCACTCTCCCATACAGCTTCTCCTTGTGCAAAGTGCGTTGTATAGTTGACCGATGCACAGTGACACCATCTGCAGCAAGTTGATGCTGCAGCTCTCTGGAGGTGGTCTGAGGATTGTCCTTGACTGATCTCACCATTCTTCTTCTCTGCCTTTCTGATGTTTTTCTTGGCCTGCCACTTCTGGCCTTAACAAGAACTGTCCCTGTGTTCTTCCATTTCCTTACTATGTTCCTCACAGTGGAAACTGACAGGTTAAATCTCTGAGACAGCTTTTTGTATCCTTCCCCTGAACAACTATGTTGAATAATCTTTGTTTTCAGATCATTTGACAGTTGTTTTGAGGAGCCCATGATGCCACTCTTCAGAGGAGATTCAAACAGGAGAACAACTTGCAAGTGGCCACTTTAAGTAGCTTTTCTCATGATTGCATACACCTGGCTATGAAGTTCAAAGCTCAATGAGGTTACAAAACCAAAAAAAGTGCTTTAGTAAGTCATTAAAAAGTAGGTAGGAGTATTTAAAACAAGAAAATGATAAGGGTGCCCATACTTATGCACCTGTCAAATTTTGTTTGAATGCAGATTGCACATTTTCTGTTAGTACAATAAACCTCATTTCAAGGCAGAAACATTACTGTGTCCAACAGTTATTACATATATCAAACTGAAATAGCTGTTGCAAAAACACCAATTTTTATAAAACAACAAGCTTAAGATTAATAGGGGTGCCCAAACTTTTTCATATAACTATATATATATATATATATATATATATATATATATATATATATATATATATGTACGTATATCAGGGATAAGATATACAGTGTATATGTATATACTGTTGTTGCTATGTAACAATTTTGGGCAGTTGTGCCAAGAAAATGCTCCAAAGAATGGCTTTCAAAATAGAAGTGTAAATGGTTTACTTATATCAATTAACAACATTCAAAATGAATGAACAATAGAGAAATCTAGATTAAATCAATATTTGGTGTGACTGCCCTTTGTCTTCAAAACAGCATCAATTCTCCTAGGTACACTTGCACACAGTTTTTTAAGGAACTTGTCAGGGAGGTTGTTCTAAACATCTTGGAGAACAAACTACAGATCTTCTGCAGATGTAGACTTGTGAAATCCTTCTGTCTCTTCATGTATTCCCAGATAGACTGGATGATGATGAAATTGAGGCTCTCTGAGGGCCATATCATCAGTTCCAAGATTCCTTGTTCTAAATTACATTGGCTGTATGTTTGAGGTCATTGTCCTGCTGCATAATACGTTTTCAGCCAAACAATCAAACGCCTCCCTAATGGTATTCCATGATGGATAAGTATCTGCCTAAATTTCTCAGCATTAAAGACACCATTAATCCTGACCAAATCCCCAACTTTGTTTGCTGAAATGCAGCCTCAAACTTGCAAGTAACCTCCAACATGCTTCACTGTTGCCTGCAGACACTTATTATTATATCGCTATCCAGCATTTCGGTTAACAAACTGCCTACTGTTAGAGCCAAATATTTCACATTTTGACTCATCAGTCTAGACCAGTGGTTCCCAACCTTTCTGACCTTGAGAGCCACATTCAGCTCTGAGAGATGGTCGCATGCCACATTCAGCTCAGAGAGGGTTGTGAGCCACATCCAGCTCCCGCCCCCCTCACAATAATGGCAAACAAAGCCCCCATTATTGGTATAATGATAACCAAAGCTTTTCCACAGAAATCACCCCAAATCTGTATACCAAGATCCAGACGATGCCACAATACCCCCATTTAATTTTCTCCCATCAAGCACTCCTAACACACTGTCGCATCCAGCTTCAAGCACCTCCTCTGACAAGTAGTATCATCCTCCTATCCATCTGTCTCCATCTACATACTTAAATTATCTGTAATCATAAGATTAGTATATGTGCATCCAGATATGCTCTGCTCTGTGCAGGGCTACTCACAAAATTCACCATTTTGAGATGTGCTCTTCATACCTGTTTGCTAGACCTGGAGCTAATGCACCAAGCTGGCAGACAGCCGTGATCCACAATTCATGGTATTGCGAGCCACATGGGGCTCCCGCGCTACAGGTTGGGGACCCCTGGTCTAGAGCACCTGCTGCCATTTTATACACCCAGTTCTTAAGTTTTTATGCATACTTGAGTCATCTGGCCTTTTGGCCACAATTTTTCCCTGAAGACCAATTCTAGGGAGACTTCTCTGAACAGTAGATGGGTGTAGTTGGGTACCACTAGTTCCTGCCAATTCTGAACTGATGGCGCTACTGAACATCTTCCAATTTTTAAGGGAAGTAAGCATGATGTATCTTTCGTCTGTTGCACTAGGTTTCCTTGGCTGACCACTACGTCTACAGTCCTCAACACTGCCCATTTCTTTCTCAAAAGAGCTTCAACAGCACATCTTAAAATCTCAATCTACTTTGAAATCTTTGTATATGAGAGACCTTGCTGATGCAGTATAACTACCTTGTGTCTTGTTGCTGTGCCCAGTCTTGCCATGGTGTATGACCTGTGACTTGAAACTGTGTTCTACAACCTCACCTTTGTAGCAGAGTTTAGCTTTTCCTCACCCAGTTTTAAGCCTCCAATGCACTATTTCTGTTTCTGTTAATGATGGTAATTCAACCTACATATGAAAATGATGATCATTACCATCTGTTTGGTATAATTAGTTTCTCATAGACCTGACTATAAACCTACAAAATCTCTGATTTTGTGCAAGTATATCTAGAAGAATTGGTGCTGTTTTGAAGGCAAAAGGTGATCATACCAGATATTGATTTGATTTTGATCTATTTGTTCATTCACTTTGCTTAATCGAGATAATATAAATATATAGTATATATATATATATATATATATATATATATATATATATATGTGTACTATACAGTATATTCAAGCAAAAAGTTCAGTAAGCTCAGAGCACAGAGCTGTCTTATAATGTAATTTACAGTTCATGATGATAAAAATCAATATCCATTCCCAGTAGGGCACAGACTGTAAGTTTTGCCCAGCTTCAAATAATGGCTAGTGCCCAGCCGTAATGGCCTGCTTCATGAAAGCTTCTTGGTAATACAATTCCTTCGGCCATCATTCTGTGTTTGTGCAGACCTGTTTGCAGTCCAGGCTTGTTCTAACCTGATTTGAAAGCAAATAAGTGTATAAATACAGACCGGATATTGAGAGTTTCACCTCTAGTGCTTTACAGCGGAGCTCTCTCTGGGACTTTATGCAGACAGACTGTTAGTAGTTTCTCTTGCTATAAACTACAGTTGTCTCATTTGTGAGTGCACGTTATGTTATTTTAGGCAGTGATGATATTCCAGTTACAACTATATAATATCTACTATTCCTGGATAAAAGTTCACTGTATGGTCGCAGAATGAATCACTTCCAGACTGCTGCACAGCTGCGCTCATACATGAATGGTGGGGCCGGAGCAGTTCTCCTCATCCACAGATACTTGTACACACATTACAGCGGGATATCTGCTATTTTATGCCTGCAGATCATGTCTCTGTGGTCATTTTATCAGTGGATGTGTGTACAGTTTTTGAAGTTGATCGCTGAGTTTATCTTGAAAAAGTCATTGTACATTGATTTTCTTTTCTATTGATCCAGTTCTCTCCATATTCTAGGTTTTCAGGCATTTAAAACTAAGCAATAATTAAATATAATTAAAAAAATCAAATTGTTTCACCATCCACTAATGTACATGCTTCCCCAGCATTGCACAATTAAATGATCTTGATAGTAATGGTGGCAGATTTTGGATACATTGCAATGAACAAGTCAATGTTCCCTTTTATTACGTAGTAATGAGTGATAAACTCTACCATCAACTGAACCACAAATATGGGTTAACCTCTAAATGGCATAGCCACAGTTAGGGGCTTTGCTAGGTTCTTAAGAAATCAGGGGCAAAAGCCCTCTGATTTATGTTACCCCATATGACCACCCCAACCCCGCGACTTACCACAAAAAGTATACAAACATAATTATCATATACCACTGTTGCTGAAACACTATGCAAAGATCAATACTACAAAAATACCACTATACAAGGTCTAAAAAATACCGCCGCATGATGACTGCTACTATTACCCCTGCATAGTGAATAAATAATTTGACCTTGCTTGTATAGAACAACACACACTGTTAGTTAATAAAAAACACACACAATTAAAAAGACCAATGTATACCCTTACAGTGACCATATAGTGGTAGGTTGCCAGTTCTGCCAAGCAAAAAAGAAATGACACTACAGATATATACAGAATAGAGACTTACAGCTGACGTTCTTCCTGATTGGAGTCTTTCACTTTTCTTTTCTTTTCCTTCTGGCCCAGACCACCATGACTACTTCTTCCAGCCATGACTCGTCTGTAGAATTTATAAAAAACACATTTGACATCTTACATTTACAGTATCTTCACCACCTATTCCCAACATAGACAAATTCCCCCTCCTGCCTGCACCTGTGGCATAGAACAGTGACCCCAATGCTTCAAAAAATTGAAATTGTTATTGCTATGATTACCTCCATCCCCCCAACAAAAAAAAATGTGCAAGATAGAGAGTGCCTCTAAAAATAATAGTGCCCTATGAGTTTCCTAATCAAAACTAATAATTCCCCAATTTAAAACAAATATTATCTGCGTGACAGCGTGGCAAGTCAGGGATGTTCGTGGGAGGAGCCGATTTTTTGTTGCGAACAAGCCGAAACCCCCAACACGAACCTGAATTTGAAATGCCAAACAAATTCGCTCAACACTACTGAGGAAGTCTAAAAACATTGAAACATGTAATTCTTGAAAAGTCCCTTTACATTTATTTTTTTTTGCATACAAATCTAATTAAAGTAACTCACTGAATTCCTATGTTCTAGAATGTCTCACAACAAATGCTGTCATTGCTTCTGAACTACATAAAAGAATTAACATTTCCTGTTCTGTAGAGATCACTTTTCCATTGTTATCATCGTTTAAAGGATTTCAATGAAAGGTATGACCTATATATAAATAGCACAGGATCACACTTTTCACTGTAGGTGATATCACAGTTTTTTTTCCTCCCCCCTCCCTGTACAATGACCCTTGCACAGGTCACAGAGGATGGTCATAGCATTAACCCAAAGAAATCAAAGAATATCTCCAGTACTATGGTCCACGTAGCTGATGTTTAGTATATTGTTGTTAATAGCATCTCAATCAATATGGCCATTCCCTGATGCATGTACAGATAATACAATAAGAAAAATCTGAAATAAAAAAATAAAAACAGATTTGACATTTTTTTTCAATATTTATCTGTGTCTAGTTTTAAATAGTGAAATAAATTATAGGTGAGATATTCCCTTTAAAGATCCTTCATCTTTCCCATCAATCACTTTTGACATGGACTTTGTAAGATGTTAATCTACACTGTATTCAATGGCTTGTACTTTGCTTCTGTTTGCCGACTGTATCAGTCAGTTACATCATGCAGTATATGATATTCCTGTCTAAAATATTGCTGCTAGCCTGCTCCTCTGTAAAGATCACTGTGTCATCTACATTCTGGTAAGGAAAAGCACATGAAATCTTAAGAACCTGGGTGCATCCGGTATTGCTGGAGCAGGGGAAGAAGGTCTGCTAGATGCACATTAGGCTCTGTTCACACTAGTATCATGGCTTCTGTTCTTGACAGATTTGCCAGATTTTTTACAGATTTATCCTGAGGTATTCCATTCTAATTTCTTAACTGCATCAATTATGCAACATATGCAACATTATAAAGTTACATGCAATCAATATGATATGATTGTTTGGGACAATCAACATAGCTACTTAAGTGAACATTGCGCTGGAGCTGCCTACATTATGAAGGCGGCATTTAACAAAGACTGTGTGGATGATGAGACATAACAGGAGCAGTTAATTACTACATATCCACATACTCTTATTACTCAGCTTTCCTGAATTATGTAATAAAGTCTTCTGCATCCAATGTTTTCTGTATGAGTAGATGTTATTGTTATGGGGGTCCCTTTTATGGTAGCCTGCCAGCTCTTAATAGGGCTTCAATGGCTTAGTGTTAGACACTCTATTAACAATATCCTTGGGGTGTCCCTGTTATATTTTAACCCTGGACTTACACAGAGGCCCCTAGGTTGGGGTCATGAAGTAGGTTGCTGGCCGGTTGAGCAAGCTGGCAGAGGTTAGTAAGGAAGCTGTCAAAACTGAGAGATCACAAATAGGAACAGAACCACAAGGCTGACTGCTAGTTGAGGTCTGACAACAGGAAAACAAACAGGCTAAGTAAGGGCTGAAAACGCAGGAGTGAACCAGAACAAAATTAACTATAACTGGCAGTGGATTGTAGGATATCAGGCACTTGAATATCTAACAGCCCTGCTTCGGCTAAACAATAGGGAGCAAACACACTCAGAATTTACCTTTTGAGCTCCCAGCCTGGATGATACTACAAGTCCCAGAGAACCCAGGACTAGTGCTGTTGCTCCACATCACCCACAGTGAAAGTGCGGCAGCGCCTGACAAATGCAGTAACAGGAATGGTAGGCGCTGACACAGATATCACAGTTATCAGTACAGAATGTATCAGTGCAGTGGAGTAGTAGTCATCAAGCATACTGACATATTTCAGAATAGAGTATTACCATAACCATATTGATATTCACCTTAGTATTTTCGTTCTGTGCTACACTATTTTGCATTTTCCTGAATTCTCGCTTGCCTGACATTGTCTTTCCTCACTCGGCTCACATTCTTCATGTCTTAAGTCTACATTCTTCCTTATTGTTTATCCTAGAGTTTTCTCTCTATTACCTTCCCTTAGGCCAGGATCTCTCTCCATCAGTTATCTCATCCCTATGGGCGTGCACTGATCTATTCCAGGTTGTGTGTGGATAACTCCACGGTGTTAGGAATTTATGAATCGGCGTAACATGAACAAATCGCCCACAGACAGTGAGAAGTAGTACATTTCTATGACCTTTTTAGATGGTAAAAATGTAATGAGAAGAACAGTTGAAATGAAGTCATAAATGTCTCTCAAGACTGAAGTAACTAATCCAGCCCATGACATGTCAAAGACTAACAGACCAATGTAACCCAATGCCATGTTCAATAGGCAGGAAGTGATGGTGTCCCAGAAGTTAGATGTTACACCCGTACATACAGACCGATCCTTCCTACGCGTCGGATTGCTCCAGGTGGTTTTAGATTTAGGTAAACTGCAAATAAAGTAGGCAAATTGAGAGGTGTCCTATTAACAGAAAAGCTGCAGTTTCCATTGATGAAATTATATATATATATATTGCAAATATTTATGCTTTTAATTGACTTGCAATATAAGGATGTGATTCCACCGGCTTTAAATATTTATGCGATAAATTATTTTTCATACTGAATAGTGATATAACATTGACATGTTATTACAGCCATGTAAAGGGAACTTGTAAAGTGTTTTTTTTTTATTTTGCCATACAGTTCCAACCCACTGCTTTCTATAGCAATGTTATTTGTCCAAGCAGCAGCCTAATTACTGCAGTCCAAGAAGTGGAGATATATGCCAAGAAATTAGGTTTGTCACAGCTTAATCCCACCCAGTCTCGCTTCTGTGATATCACTAGGGATAGGGCTGTTATCCAAGCCTCTCTGAAATCCTGCGCTTCGACCATTGATGTCTAGGGTGTCTTGCACATGAAGCCAGGTTAAGTGCATCCTGGCTTCATCTACAAGATTTCAGTACGTTTTGGGATGATGTAGGATCAGTGTTAGGCCCAATTTTTTTTTATCTCTTTATTAAAAGGAATCTGTCAGCAGTTTTTTTGCTATGTAATGGGAGAGGAGCATGATGTAGGGGCAGAGACCATGAATCCAGTGATGTGTCACTTACTGGGCTGTACTTGGCTCTTTCAGTACAATTAGTCAGCATGAGATTAACACTACAGGACAGCTACCCTTGTGCCTCCTAGTCCAGCCCCACTCCCAGCACTGATTAGCATTTTTCTGTCACTATACAGTGTACACAGCAAGCTGCCAATCAGTGGTGTGGGCGGGTTATACAGGGCCCAGCATTTAGCCTTTGCAGTAAAGGATTTGTACACATCTGTACATTCAATAATGTGCAATCATATAGGGTCGCTAACCCTACCTCATGCTGCTATCAGATTACAGAGCAACAACCTGCTGACAGATTGAGAGTAAACTGTCAGTCTTTGCTGATGACATCAAACTTTGTAGGATAATGAAATGTGATGTATGGTATTACGAAATGATCCAGATAATATGTCTGCATGGGCAAACACTTGGCAGGTGAAGTTTAATGTAGATAACTGTAGAGTAATGCACCTAGAACGGAGTAATCCTATTGCTGCATATACATTAAATGAGAGTATACTCAGGACTACAGAACAGGAGAAGGACTTGGATATTCTGGTTACAAGTAAGCTGAGCAGCAGTACTCAATGTCAAGCAGCAGCCGCAAAAGCAAACAAGATTTTAGGGTGTATAAAAAGAGAGATAAAATCCCATGATCCCAATGTATTGTTACCCCTATTTAAATCCCTTGTAAGGCCACATCTCGAATATGGGATCCAGTTTTGGGCTCCATATTCTAAAAAGGATATTGGGAAGCTAGAGTCAGTTCAAAGACAAGCAATTAGATTATTACATGAGATGGAAGTGTCTTTCCTATAATTAGGGGATGGAAAGTTGAGCTTGTTTAGCTTAGAAAAAAGACGTCTGAGAGGAGAGCTCATTTATATGTATAAATACATGTGTGGTCAAAGCAAAGACTTGGCACATTTATTCCTTCCAAGGTTATTAAAATGACCAGGGGACATTCATTATGTGTGAAGGAAAGGCATTCCGGCATCTAAATAGGAAAGGGTTCTTTACAGTTAGAGCAGTCAGACTGTGGAATAGCCCGACCACAAGAGGTAGTAATGGCTGACACTATAGCAGCATTTAAACGCACTGGTGCTTTTATCACAAAAAATGGCAGTGAGGGTTATAGATAATCTAGTGATAGAGAATGTATCATTGGTCAAGAAACGTTGAACTTGATGGATCTGAGTCTTTTTTTCAGCCTATATGACTATGGAGAGAGAGCTCATCATTGAGAAGACGGGCAGTGCTGCTCTGGATAAAACAGTGATTTTATACAAATTACAGCAAGGAGCCCAGTATGTGACACCCCTGGAATCAAGGTCTCTGTCTCTAGTGCATAATGCTCTCAGATTGTGAAGCATAAACCTGGTGACAGATTCTCTTTAAGAATGAAGCCCCCAGCATAATTAAACTTGTCGGTACGTGTTTTAGTCTTTGTAGGATATTGAGAGATTTGGCATTTTAGGACTTTTAAGCAAGACCTAAAGTTTTAACATGTCAGCTCGAAGAAATTATTATGTCGCTGGGCAGCTTCACAAATTTGAAGCAATGAAGTGTAAGACCCCCATAGCATGCATACTAAGCACGCCGATGTCGCTCACTGCGCTGCTGTGTGATGTTATATGGATAAATAGCACACATAAATTTCTACAGCGACCATCATAAATATTCTGATTTATTTTGTCGTTTGCTCTCTGTAATAAAGGATTTAGAGATTACACATCTCTAGCAGGCCCAGGGAACATCTAATCATGCATTATATATTTCTTCCACTATTTTCCCAGCTCCAAGGTAACATTATGCAAAAAAGCAAATATAGTTTTCTTTCTTTTTTTTTGGCCTTTTCATGACTTACAAATGTTCCTGAACGAAAGAAAAAACAGATTTGAGCTGAACAACGGTCTATTTTATCGTATTTACCCTGGAACGCCACCATATGTTAGTTTGTGCCTGTAGACGTCTGTATGGCTTCACCCTCCCAGTTGCAGTCCTGAGCCCTCCCGTAGCCTGCTATAATTTGAATTAATCAAACATATTGAACGGAGGGTCATGGAATCATAAAACAGTTCTGCGAGATCAGATACTTCTGCTGCAAAAACTCTGCCTCTGGTATCATTACATGATCCATGCATTATGGATGAAATGGCGCTTTATGTCACATATTAAGGAATACATCTGCTCACTTGTTCTGTTGCTGTATAAAGATTTAATAGGATTAAGACATATGCCCAACAACCTATGCTAGTAAATGAGACCCATAGCCAGGATCCTTTAGCCAGCTGTGGGAATATTAGCATATGCATTAGTACACTGCATTATAAACATTGCATCGGCTGTGCCTACCAATGCGTGGCGCCATCATTTCTCCGTTGAACGTCATGATGGAAGACATTATGAGTGAAGGTCACATCAATGTCGAGCCTTACGATGTGGCCTCTAGTGCTTCATTATAGACTATAGGGCTTAATAGTGTGTATGTAAAGCCTTTATCATTCAGCATTATGGAGGGCTCTCACGTGACCAGATGGATATTGCAACTGTAGCGCCCCGAGGGTTCGGCCGCTACAGGGGTATTGCACCTCTGCCAGAGGTGTGATATTCCACTCCCCGGTAAGGATGGAGTATGGACCAGGGCTCAGTTAGCTGCATACAGCACACTCACCCCATTTCCGAGGGACAGTTCAACGGTGCTCCCATTAGACAGAAATGCAGGCACGACAGACCATGTCCCTGGCTGGAGTGGGGAGGGGGGAGGAAAACCCAGTGATGTAGGAGCAGGAGGGGACGGTTTCTGGGCATAGACAGGAGACCATTGGTTGCAAGTCACCTGGGCTCATGGCTAGAGGGAGGTATATAAGGTGGGCACCATCTTAGTTCAGAGTTCAGTTCAGAGAGAGAAGGAGTTCAGCCAGAGAGGGCTGACAGGGAACTGTGGCTCAGTCTGGGCCCAGCTCCACGAGGCAGGCCTGGAGTGGAGGCCAGAGCCAGAGGAGAGGAACGGAAACAGAAAGGAACAGAAAGGAAAATAAGAAGGAACAGAACACCAAGAGAGGTCCAGAGACACGAAGGCAGAAGGAACCCCAAAGGCCCAGGAGATTGCGGGTGACGGGTTGGCAGAACAGGGTACCGGATCCCAAGTTGGTGGAGGCGACTAATCCTCAGCCAAGGACTGGCGGTCGCAATCATATCTTGGTGCGACCCCTCACTACACCTACTAGAAAGGCACACCACATAGAGTCAGGGAGGTGAGCACGAAGCCCTCCCAAGAGAAGGCCCGCGGGAGCTGGACAGACGTAGTGTCACTGGTGGGGCACGGCCAGAGAAAGGAATAGAAGGGAGTCCTGTGTCACACTCTGGAATTGCCTGGGGGTTGACCGAGCCCCGCATCTGGTGGACGCAGCACGGCTCGGGCAGTCATTGCCGGCGGAATGACTAAGAATATAAAGAACTGTGAGTAAAGAATTTGAACTGCAATCCCACGTCTCTGTGCTTCATCGCCGCGCCAGCACTACTAGTGCTGGGACGCTCGCACCATCACTCCCACCATCAACTACACTGCCCTGGGGCTGCACTCTTCCCGTGGGGAGTCACACTACCTTAGCTGCATACACCATCAGCCTCAGCGGTCGGCCTTGCAGCGGCGGTCCGCACTGACCGCAATCCATGGGTGGCGTAGTCGGACAATTAACCTAAAACCCCCACAAAATACCGCCATTGGCCTGACCACCCTGAGCCACGGGACCGGGTCACCGCCACGGAGACTACAACCCCCCAGAGACCTGGTTCCGGGTAACCCACCACACGTGTACGCTAGGCCCAGGGGGCTAGTCACAACCATACATTAGGATTTCTTGAGATTTAAAGCCAAGGCTGATAGATTGTCATCCTTCCATTGAATTATTCCCAACTGAGAGGATTATAAAAAATCACTGACCTTCTGATAAAAGCAGTTTAGCCAAAGCATTACCTGTCGCATAATACCAGGTCCATCTGCCACATGTGAGAAACATGACGGTTACGTCTTCTGCTTTTGTATATGAGCCCTCTATACCGAAGTGTCATTCTCTCCATCTCGAATTGATACTACCATACATGCCCAACAGAGACTACGTGTTTCAAGGGCATTCCTCTGCCTTTTTAATTTGTATCTTACAGTATTTACTTTCAATCAATGTCTTTGTCCATCTCCACCATATGACAATAGGAGAGCTGGGGCCCAATACTTGATAAAATAGGCCAGCCACAATCCTATTTAGGCAGGACAATACCTGGGAAGAGATGAGCATTGTGCTGTGCGTGAAAGCATTCTATCAACATCGAGAGAAAAATGGACTTAGGAAGGACCAGATATAGGACGTTTATCTCTCCGGCCGTGCAGTCCCTAAGGACTCTTTCTAAAGGAGAAAGCACGACATCCCTAAACTTAACCTTCATTTGCCTGGATTATGAAGGTCACAGAGCAAATCATCTTAAAAGAAACCACAATGTAGACTATTTTCTTAGTAAGGTTTATTTTACAGAAATGATGACATTTGCAAAAGGCTAAGTGGAGTTATCTAGGTTTATATGCTATGGATAGGATTAAAAGCTTTTAACCAAATTAGAAAAATATATGTATACACAAATCAGTTGTACCGCAAATTATGAAGGATCCCGTCATGTTGCCAAAACACCTCTGACTCTTCAAAGTGTGTAGTCTACAAGACCTACAGTGTAAAGGTGCCCTGTGGTATCTGGCATTTGGGGGAACCTGTCAGGTGATTCATGTTGCCTGAACCGCGAGCAGCATGAATGTATATACTTTGAAAAAACGTCTGGGAGCTATGTGTCTTGGATAAGACTCACCATACTTCAGTTTACTGACAGGTCTTTCCCTATCTATATGGTGGTGGGGAAAAGCCACTGTGGACCTGCATCGAACCAGTCATCCAATACACATAATCCCCAGATGGCTTTTCAAAGTATGTTTTCGCTGAAAAACCAGGGTAAAAGATACAGGGCTGCAATAACGCAGCCAGTGTCTAATTCAGACCGCCTATAGGTTCTCTTTACGACCTTGTAATCTGTAAATTGTGAGGTTGGGCCTCCGTGTATGGGACTTGTTTTTCCAGCATATCCTACAGATGGCTAATAAGATTTAGACCTAGAGAATTTGAAAGTCAAATCAACATCTTGAACTCTTGGTCAAGTTCCTCAAACCTGAAGAGTTTTTGCACTCTATCAGAATGTATTAGGCCACTGCAATGATGGGGTGTACTTGATTTGCTACTATATTTAGGTAGGTTGTATGTGTCAAAGTAGCATCCACGTGAATGCCAGGACCCGAGGTGTATAAGAAGAATCTGGGTCACTTCCCAAGGTAAGTGACAAATACAACAGGCCATCCAATGATGTAAAAGAAAACATGATGCATCCGACCTTCTTCCATTGCTCCATGATCCAGCTGTTAAGCTAAGGTGCCCAATGTTGGTATGGTTGGAGATGGTGAAAAGAAGTCCTCATGGACACTCTGACCGGTGTAGAGCTTTGTAGCCTGATATACATCAATCTGTGTGTTTGTACACGTTTCTGTTATAGCCAGCATTAACTTTTCAGCAATTCTTGCTACAGTACCCAGTCTTTTGGATCAGGCCAGAAGGACTAGCTTTCCTGGACATCAATGAGTCTTAGAAACCAAGGATCCGGTCACTTAGGGTATGTGCACATGGTCAGGAGCCGCTGCGGGTTTGACGCTACGTGTATACGTGTATATAAGGAAAGTCCGCATGTGAAAAAAAAAAAAAAAAAAAGGCGCCGCTCATTTGCATAATGAGAGGAAGTCGCACTGCTTTTCCACAGTGTCGGGGCCGCAGGCGGCTCCTGACCGTATGCACATAACCCTTACTTGTCTTTCCTTGGATCACTTTTAGTATGTCCTAAAAAAACTAGACACACCCTTCAAGATTTACCGTTTAGCCTTTCCAATTTTGACCCTTGTCCAAGTTTCTCATATCCAATGTATCCATTTTCCTTACTTCCTAATATATCCCACCTCTTGATAGGTACCATTGTCACAATATAATCTGTGTTGTTCACTTCACCTGTGAAGTGCTTTTAATAGTATGGCTGATCGTTGATTTCTAGTAGAAATTTATAATTGAGAGCAAAAACTTGCCAGATCTTTGGAATATACTGTATTACCAGCTATGTACACTGCCATATACATATAAATGGAGGAGAATAAAATCATCAAGATGGAAGTGTAATGTAAATCCCAGAAGTCAGGTAGTAGGCCAAATCTATGATTGGGCACAAGCCTCATTTATACTGTGGAAAACTGTATGGCCTCTATGGGGTATTTAGGCCAGGCTTGTCTGTATAAAAGATTAGTGAACAAGCCTATGATGTACGGTTACTATAAGTAGGACACAGTAAGGTACGGTTTTTAAATAGCGCTTTGTCCTCAGACTGCTGTAAGTAGTTTCATGTTAATTCTACTCCCTATGGATGTGTATTGCTTCCATATAAAAGTGTAATGGGATATTATTAATTACCTTTCAAGCACATCTCCTGAGTTGGTCCTAAGTGTTCAGAAGATGTCTGAGAACACAAAGTTTAGAAATAAAGAACTAAAATAAGACAGTTCTGTAAAGGTCCATGGTACTCCAGAGATAATGTCACTGTGTTAGCTTAGTCTCAAAATATAGTAAGTAATGTCGGCTTGTGCCATTTAGCAGTTGTTTTATTCCAGGAAATGCTGGTGATTAGAGATGAATGAACCTGAACCAAGTTTGGGGTTCGGATCGGATAGTTATTGTCTGGCGCTAAACGCTGAATACGGGCTTCTGCCGGAAGTCCATTGCAATGTTCAGAGTTCCGGGAGAAGAGAGAGAGAGAAAATTTTCCAACTCAAAAGTTCGGATCCCCATTTTCAATGGGGCTCAGGTTCTGATTCAAGTTAGGGTACAGCTCTCGTACACAAATCGAACTTTGGAATAAAGTTTGGGTCAGGTACCAGAACCTGAATTTCCACGGTTCCTCTCATACCTACTGGAGATATCAACGTGCCAATAAAAAGGTCCATATTTATATGCATAATGTACAATTTACTGAGAATCTGCACTGTTTATACTCCTGCTAAGAAAACGCACTTGGGTCATCATTGTTTTCTATTCTAGGGGATATGTTCTAGCAAATCTTGTCTCCCAAACAAAGGATTGGCCATGTTAAATAGTTTTTTTTACCAAAAGCATGTTGGACAGTCAGACTGCCTTTATACTTATTAGGTAATTGGCCGATCTCACCCAAATATGTGGGGTCCATTGAAATTTGCTTAATGGTGAAAGCTGTAAAACAGTGGAATAGTCTAATCTCAGGTTCTGGTTTCAGACATATTTTGTGTTATGTTCATTTTTCAAAAACTGCATACAAAATTCATTTTTTGGGGAGCTTTTTTGGTGTGTTTGTTTTTTTTTTATGCTGTTTTTGTGTATTGGGTGTTTTTTTTTGCTTCCGTTGATTCAGTAGTCAAATATTGAATTTTTTTTCAAGCAGAAAATTCTCAAAAATCGATGTTTTGCTTCTTTTTTACACCATGTGCATTATAGATGTGTTTTTCCATTTAAATCAACAGGACGCTTATTCAAGGAGTAAAGCAGTTTTTAGGTGGGTTTTGTATCAGAATTTGCTTCAAATTCCATGTAAAAAAAAGTCTGTGTGAAAATACCATAAAAAAGTGTAATATACTCATATAATAATAAAGAAGTGATAGAATCTGTTAACACCTTTATGTTTTCTTCTCCGTCAATCTGGGATCTTGCTTATTTATCCTGACGTTGAGCTTTTCAAACATGCTATGTCCTGACGTTGTAAATGATGTATGTATGGCTGTTGTACATCACACTGTAATTTGACATGTTTTTCGGATGTAGCAGAGCCGGGTTCCAGATTTGGATGAGTCTCACATGTTGACAGTGCAGGCAAAGTGAGTTGACGTAGAGAAACAAACAAGAACAGCTCCAGAGTTATTATTAGAAGCTTGTTAGTGATCCTTTTCCTCTCTAAGGAGGAGATATAATGCAGTCCCAATAGAGAAAATGCAGTAAGACGTCTTAAGTACTAGAGGATCACAAATCCAGTTAGGAGAAACATGTCCTGCGTAGATATGTGACCAAGACAAACAAATAGTGTCAGCATTAGCGCAGCTTTGTAATCAGATGACTCTGAGCCCTTTCTGTGCTCTTGAAATTTGCATTCTGTATTGCCACTGGGATCCTACAAATGTCAAGTCTGACATAGAAAGTTAAGAAAGATCAGACAGGGCACAGCCACTCACCCCAAAGGCACATATAGATACTCTGCTGTAGAAATCCTGATTGCATCATTTTTATCAACAGCCCAAAGCATTGGTCTCCAACCTGTAGCTTACCAACTGTAGTAAAACATAAAAATAATAATTACTGATGAGCAAATCTGCTTTAATTAGACTTCAACAGTTCACAGACTCCAGAGCAAAATAAACTTAATATTAATGCTTCGCGGCTCACCTAGCTCGCCACCGATGCCACCCTCCAGTCTTCCATACATCTCCCACTGACCTCCTCTATATTTCTCCACAGCACTTGGTTTGCTCTTCCTCTGTCTTCACCTGCCGGCGCTGAGTACTCCTCAGGCGTGCCTGCTTATTCTTCAGGTGACGCATAGTGTGAGACAAGAGGCCCCAGGACAGAGGGAAGATGCAAATTTTGGTGAATGTTTTTGGAGTGATGTCCTTTTTCTCCATCTTCACTCTTCATGAGGGCTTCTGGTGCCGAGTAGGCCTCTGATGCCTCACCATGGATCACCTGAGGCCTAATGGGCACCTCATGATATTTAAGGCCTATTCAACACCTGAAACTGAAGATTGGGAAAGATGACGCCAACTGCTGTGGAGAAATAAAAAAGAGGCTAGAGGGAACTGCACTGAGGACTGTGTAGGAGGTGGCAGCGTCGCGTCATGCCGAGGCAAGGTGTGCATTAATTTTTTCTCCCTTCACCCTCTCTAAATCATTAAAATGGCGTCTGACTGCTATTTTCCTAAATTTGCACAAAGTGAATTAGAAATAAAATCAGACTCAGTGGAATCCTCGAAGCAATTGGCTTATCTCTAATAATAATCTTTATATATACAGTGCTAACATATTCTGCAGAACTTCAGATTTCAGAAGTTACTGTATGTGGGCATAAAGTTGTAACAAATCTAGGAGTTGAAAACCATTTCACTAGATATTTGGTCATTAGATATATTTGGTAACATTTATCAAGCTAAATATGACAGAATTCTGGTGCAGTTTGTGCCAAAAAACTGTTTTTCATGACTTGCACCATATTTATTATCAGTGTGAGACAATGCCGTGTCCTACAAGGGAGTGTGGCCTAGTCAAAGGGGTAGGGCCTAACATTTGATAATATGCTTCAAAACATGTACCAACATTTTGGCTCCAAATTCTGACGCAAAGTCAGCCAACTAATATAGGTTGTGTAATCTTACACTATACAGTCTTAAAATACACCAAAGTCTTAACTATATAGCAAATCGTATTAATCACTTTGATAATTTTGGCACATTTTAAGACCGTCTAGTGACTCTAGTCTAAGTTTGCACTGTCTAAGAATTAGCCAGTATTCATAGTTATGCCCATTATTCTTTGTTTTATGTTCAAAAATTGGGTAAAAAAGAAATTAAATATTAAGGTATTCAAACAACCCATGATGGATGCGTTATTTTTTCACGTAGGTCTCTTTAGTGGATAGTTGACGTTAATTTGCCTCTTTTTTTTGCCAAAATCGGTGTCACACCCGTCCATGGGTTTTCTCTAGAAAGGTTCTGATCTGCAATGTCTGGCACAACCCATGGATGAGTGGCACTATTTTAGGAGTGATAAAGCACACCTTTCTTTTCTTAAATTTTCTGTTTTCATATGAGTTGTTCAGTTTAGGGTATGATTGCCGTCAGGAGTGGCCGGTCATTCTCTTGGGCTCCCCTTTATTTGCTGAATTTAGTGGCCCCTGAAAACTGTTCTCTTTAGGCTGGAAGGATACATATGGCTCACTGAACATTAAAATGGCCACTATATCATCATTTTTCTAAGAAGAGTGCCCAGTTTGCCCTGGCACAAATAGCTACTTACAGGAAGACCCACCAGACAAACTCCGAGTGTCTATGGTGACCCACGACATAAAGAGTTACTCACCCTTTAATTGAAATATTCTCATAATCACTACTTACATTCACATAGAAAGTAATTTCTGACTGAAATGACTGAACGCACAATGAATGGAGCTTTGCCAGGAGCCTGAGAGCAGGTGGGCGCTGATTTTCTATTTTAAAATAAATCCCATGAATGTCCTAACAGAGTTGTAAGTCCGGTGATGTAGGGGACTACTGTGCCAAATTGTTGCAATTAGCGGCACCAGCAGCAGCGGAGACGTAAAAACAAACAAACCCTCAAACTAATTTTAATTATATGCGGAGACATTGTAAGAGTTGAGGAAATTAATTGGAGCGCTGAGTGAGTCAGAATAGATTCACGTTCACGACAGGAACCTAAACATGTCCAGGCTGGAGCTGCTGATAAGCGAGAATACTCAGCATACCGAACCCACGTGCGAGGACGGGAGGATTCGCTCTCCGACTACCTGTGTTCTTCCACAATAAATTCTGCAGCGTATTCTCTGTGCGGGACACAGAAATTTATAACGGTTTCTGTTTTTCCTTTTTTTAAAGGAATATTTACTGTATGCCTTATCTTCCCATTTGTACAATCACAATGTCGAGCTGCTTGTTGCCTGGCAACTCGAAATGATAGAAAATTTCAGAAATATTTTGGCGACATACATGATTTCTATGTCTGTGATTGCGTATATGGTGAGATGAGAGGTTTTCGTAATAATTGAGCAACATTTTCTCAGTATTCGCCATCAATGGAATATACAGTAATTGTCAGAGAAATTCACCAGTTTCACTTCTCTCGTAACTTGTCTTTGGTTGTGTCTGTCTTCACTCAACTCGGTTGTGAAATATATGAAGCTCTGTACAGCGGTGACAAGAATGAAGATAAAATCACTTAGAAAGACAACTACTTACCAGTAATAATTCACACACAATAGCTCGCAGGACTCTATCTATCTATCTAGCTGTCTATCTATCTACCTATCTATTATCTATCTGTTATCTATATCTATCTATCTATCTATCTATCTATCTATTATCTATCTGTTATCTATATCTATCTATCTATCTATTATCTATATATCTACATCTATCTACCTCTATCTATCTATCTATTTATCTACCTCTATCTATCTATCTATCTATCTGACGCGCCCCTGGGCCTGCTGTGTCGTGCGGCATCGCGCGCACGGGGGCTTACCCGGAGCCGGATCAGATAGGGGTAGTAGTCTCGTGGCGGTGACCCGGTCCGTGCCCAGGGAGTCAAACTGAGTGGCAGTATTTAGCAGTAGATGTTAGAATGTTCGACTACGCCACCCGTTGAATGCGGCTATGGAGCCGCCGCTGCAGGGCAGACCGCTGAGGCCGGTGATGTGGTTGTGCAGCGTAGATGGTATAACCCCCAACGGGAGGGGTATGGCCCCAGGGCAGCAGATATGAATTGGATGAGGGGAGTGATGGTGCGGGTGTCCCAGTACTGAAGGTGCAGGTGTGACCACGAAACACGGAGGCTTGAAGTGCAGTTTCAAAAGCTTTACTCACTGTTCTTTATCCGGTCGCTTGTGCACAATAAGGACCACCCGAGTCATGCTGCGTCCACCAGGTCAGGGACTCGGCCAACTCCCAGGTAGTTCCAGAGCGTGGTCCAGAGCTCCCCTCTCTTCCTTCCTACTGGCCGTTCTCACTAGGGACCCACCTATGTCCGGCTCCCTCGGGCCTCTTGGTGGTGAAACCTTTCCTGGCTTCCCTGGCCCTATGCGTGGTGTGCCTTCCTGGTGGATGTGGTGAGGGTCGTGCCAAAGCTTGACCACGACCTCCGGTTCCTGGCTGAGGATGATTAGCCTCCACCAGTTTGGGATCCGGTACCCTTCTCTGCCAACCCTTCACCCTTTTCGTTCTCCTGTGGGATCTCAGGGTTCCCTCTCTCCTTGCGTCTCTGGGCCTTTCTGCCTCCTTCCCAGTGCTTCAGGCCTGGCCCTGGAGCTGGGCCCAGCCGGAGCCACAGCTCCCTGTCAGCCCTCTCTGGCTGAACTCTCCCTCAGCTTCTCCTCAGGCTCCACTCCCTGTCTCAAGATGGTGCCCACCTCTTATACTCCCTCTGACACCCGAGCCCAGGTGACTAGCACCCAATGGGCTCCTTCCTATGCCCAGAGTCCCTCCCCTATCTGCTCCTACACTACTGGGATGTTCCTCCCCCCCTCCCACTCCAGCCAGGGACAGACGCTGTCGTACCTGCACATCTATCTGGTGGGAGTACCGTTGTTCTGTCCCCCGGAAATGGGATGAGTGTAGTGCATGCAGCTATCTGAGCTCTGTTCCACGCTCCATCCTTACCCGGGAGTGGAATACCACACCTCTGGTTCGAGGTGCAATACCCCTGCAGCAGCCGAGCCCTCGGGGTGCTACATATCTATCTATCTATCTATAGTATCTATCTATCTATCTATCTATTATCTATATATCTATATCTATCTACCTCTATCTATTATCTATATCTATCTATCTATCTATCTACCTCTATCTATCTATCTATCTATCGATCTATTATCTATATCTATCTATCTATCATCTATCTATCTATCTATCTATCTACCTCTATCTATCTATCTATCTATCTATCGATCTATTATCTATTATCTATATCTATCTATCTATCTATCTATTATCTATCTATTGTCTATCTTTCATCTATCTACAGTGTCTATCTGCTGTGAATTATCTATGAGTCTATCTATCGTCTGTATTATAGTTCTGTAACTATGGTCATGTCTCAGGCTCCTGACTTGAAGCATTTAGTGCGTTACTCTCATCTACTATAATCAGGAGCGCACCGCTCTCCTGCCTCCTGGCTTCCCGCCTGCTAGGAGTAGTGCCCTCCTGAAGATTAACAGTCAGGGCTAGCTGCATGGTTGTGCCACTGATCTGAACTGTGAACTCACCAATGCTGCTAACAGAGGCATCTTTGCCTCGGCAGCAGCGGAGGAGCATCCAGCGATCCAGCCCACTTCAGAGTACTGCTTTCAAAGTGTCTACAAGCACACGCTCACTGCCTGGGAAAACGACCACCTCTGATACACTGCAGAGGTGGCTGGCGACCCTGACAACAAATGATAAACTCTAAATTTGAAAATCCGTCTAACTATATTTCTTATCTCTGTTATCGCTGAGACTAGTGTCATGTCGTTTATAACCCTAGTCACAGAGATCATTTACCTACCTGTTTTAGCACTGTAACAGGGATCATCTCATAAATCCCGGACTCCGCTTTGACCTGAAAGGAATATTGGTGGTTCCACTGCTACTACAAATTGAGAGCAGGATATGACCATTGAATGAGTGTGGTCGGCCTTGCTCCAATAATATTTTGGACAATTGCTAATATTACCATTCCCTCATTACTTTACATCATATACTTGCCCTTATTATTCTTTTCAATTAATATTTTTTGCATGGAGCTAAGTAAATCTTTTGTATAGTATCAGTGGCGAAACTTGAAGCTTCTGAGCCCCTTTCCAAAATCACCAACACGGCCCCCAACTAGCACAGGTCTTAACAGAACTGATCTCATATGGGCCTAAGGCCCTCTAGGGCCGCGGTGCGACTGCAAACCCTGCACCCATCATAGTATTGTATCCCTCCTTGTAGACTTACTGATACATATATATGTTTTCAGCCCATTGGGGGGATTTTTCACCCCCTTTATGTCAGTTTCTAACCTCACAGTTGCCCATTTTTCTAAAACGAGGGAAGCAGCCATGAATTTGCATAGATTTCACTTTCTGGCGCATAAACTACGGCAAACATGCGCCAGTCTGGAGAATGTCCCCCGATTTTGATTGGTCACTGTTACACAAGCGCCATTGAGTAAGAATATTACGTTTAGCATTCTTCTTTGCTTTTCAGGAGGGCAGGCAATAGGAATCGGGCGCTGTGTGACAAAGCGTAGAGAGATGCTGACACTTAGGATGCAGATACTATAGCGAAGGAAGAGCGTTTAAATGTAATTGTATAATTATTACTGCATCAGCCAATGAATAATTACAGCTCAGAAATTACCAGGGTGCTGACATAGATTGTGACATTTATGATAAAAGGAGTTGCCTCGGGCAAAAAAAATGATACCAAGCACCATGCTGGCAAGCACCCGCTATACAGATGCCCCCTCATTAGTAACACTTTTGCATTTCGCTACCCCAGTCCTGGCATCCATTATCACTGTGTCTGATGTCACTGGAGCCCATTACACTTTGAACTGAAGGTAAAGGCTGTAAATAGCTGTAACAAGACAGAAATAACGCGGCAGTCGTAACAAGCAGTTTCTTATCACAGCGGTGCCTGTCATCATGTCATTTTCTGCCACAGTTACTGGAAATTGAAGCCACAACTCCATTAAATTTGACTACATCCCCATTTTTATACCTTTGTAGAGGAGATAGATGGGAAGCGTCTGCTGTAGGAAGCTGGTGATACATTATTCTCATGTTGGCCTTTCATGGTTCCGTCTAGGTGGCAAGCCGAGAGAGCTTCGCCTAGAGAAACATCCGAGTGCCCCGGCGCCATGCTACTCCCATATCTCCCATAGAGATAAATGGAAAATGAATGTGTGATGCTATAAAGGGTCCCTGCTCCTGCCATGTAGAACCGAGATTTGTAGAGAAGGCCACCACTTTAAGGCTATGTTCACACATTGCATTTTTGCAGGCAACAGGCAAAACCTGTTATCTTGGCAGTAAAGTCGCTGCTTACAAAAAGAAGATTTTGCTGCTTATTTGGTGCATTCTTGCTGTTTTAGTACAGATTATATGTGTCATTTGTCTACAGTACATGTTTAATAAGGTTTGTTTTATTCACCAATTAAGCTGCAAAAATGCAGCTCTCATTGCCTTCTATGGTGAAATAACGCTTCAAAAACCCTGAAAGAATTGACATGCTGCAGTTTTCAAAAACACAGCAGTTTTCCCGTTCAGTCACGGGGACAAAAAAAAATAATCATGTACATGAAATTTCTGCAATCTCAGGAAAAAAAAGCTGCCAAAACGCTCGTGTGAACATAGGGGTAATTCAAGGGGTATTCAAGTTTTGGCTTATTACAAGATAAAGTTCTATTACAAATTTAGTGGCTTATACCCATGTGTCCAGCACTGACCAGGACAGATCTTTATGCATTGCTAGTATATAAAGTAGATTCCTATTGAAGGGCAGCAAGCAGAGATCATTAAAAACTACAAATTGGCTATGGCAGGAAGCGATTAAAAGCAAGATCTTGTAAGAGGGGTTGTCTACTACTTTTATATTGATGAACTATCCTAAGGGCTCGTACAGACGGACGTACAATAGATTCTCTCATCCAAAAGAATTGGGACGATTATGCAAATGACACTCTGATCAGAGTTTTGTGAGTCTCCGTATAGTGTGATCCAATTCTCTTGGATGAGAGGATCGTAGCACACTGTACAGAAGATGGAAAACAAAATTTCTCCATTTTCTCCATTGTGTCTGTGCTCAAAAATCTAAGTGCAGTCCGATGATTTCCATGCACTTATTGACATGCATGGCCGAATGTGATTCTAATATCTGATCAAACTTGTAGATGGAGGGGATGCGCAAAGGATTTCGGAGAATTGTATAAATTTTTATTGTACCAAGAAAAAAAAAAACATTTGTTGGCTGTTAACAGACAAATCATATTAGGATCTACCCTTCTTTAACCTCTTAGTGACAGCCTCCGTACCCCTATAAGGTGAATGCCAAAACAGAAACAAAAAACTCAAAATGACCGGATTGGTGTTTTTTGGTTTCTGCCATCTCCTTTCCCCCCAAAAAAAGAGTTTTGTGTATCCCAAAATAATAGGACTAAAAACAAGAGCCTAAAACACAAAAAACAAGCAATGATACAGGCCCATAAGCGGAAGAATAAAAAAGTTACAGCTGTCAGAAAATGGCAAGACAAACCAAATTTTTTACAAAGTTCTAAAAATATTTAACCACTAAAATGTAAAAAAAAACCTCCTAAGTTTGGTATCACCGTAATTGTACGGACCCAGAGAATGATGTTGCCGTGTCAGTTTTACAGCAGAACCAATGCCATTAAAAGAAAAAAGCAGACAGAATTCTCTTTTTTCACCATTTCACCGCACTTATAATGTTTTAAAAAACATGAAAAAAAATCCATGGTAAAATAAATAGTGTCATTCATAACTGTAACTTATCCCACGAAAAAGCAAGCCCTCATGGCTTTGTCGATGGATAAGTGAAAATGCTATAGCTCTTGGAAAAAGTGAAGGCCAAAAAAAAGGCACAGAAACAAAAAAATTGGCTACGGCAGGAAGAGATTAAAAGATAGATCTTATAAAAGGGGTTGTCTACTACTCTTATATTGAAGAACTCTCCTAAGCCCTCGTGCAAACGGACGTAGATTCTCTCATCCAAAAGAATTCGGACGGTTATTGAAATGACACTCAGAACAAAATTTCTCCATCTTCTCCATTGTGTTAGCGCACGAAAATCCGAGTGCAGTCTGATGATTTCCATGCACTTATTGACATGCATGGCCGAATATGATCCTAATATCTGATCAAACTTGTACATGCAGCTATTATTTCCTGGGACAGACTCTGTACGAGATAAAAATCGGAAAAGCGTACAGCCCCAAAGAATAACAATGGTCTAGGTGCGATCGGATGTTTTGTCGGATCGCAGTTGGACCAATAATACGGCTGTCTGCTCCTGCTATTGCGATAGGTCATCTATATCACATTGGTGGAAGTGCACCATCCGGCACCCCCACCAATCAGCTGTTTCCAGTGCTATTATTTGACTGATGTTACCAGTTGCAGAGCAGAACAGCCCAGCTCTGTCAACTCTATAGTGGCCGCAGCGGGGTACTTCACATCCACTCCCATACATTGGAATAGTAGTGTAGTTGCAGTACCTGGCTGCCGCCACTATACTATTAACAGAGCTGTGTAGCTCGCAGCTGATCACATCTGGCCACCGCCGGCATTGGGAACAGCTTATCAATGGGGTGCTGGGTGTCATATCCCCCCCAAGTCTGATATTTATGACCTATCCTAAAGATAGTTCATCAATATAAAAGTATTGGACAACCCCTTTAAGTTTCAACCCTTCTTTAAAAACTTCTGAGTGCATTCAATTGATTTTCCAGACATTACGCATACATGTTCAGATGTCGCTCTCAGATGTTTTATAGATGCTACAAATTAATTAGGGTTGTCTGGTGGTCGACGCCATTCAATACATAACATAGTGGTTCAGATCTGTAGCATATTCCTCAATTTACCTGATATTTTACCTTCAGCTGCTTCTTACTTTGTACTGTTGTCTGGTAAGACACTAATCCTGCAGACTATCTCTCCTCTGTATTATCATGTACATAGACATGCGAGTCAGTCAATAATAGTTATACACCGCTCCAAATGTAACGGGTGAATCTGTAATGTTTCCATCTCGGCAAGGCAGACCTTGGTCTTTTGTTCTCCTGCATCAGATAAAACAAGCGCCATTTGGGTCTCAGTAATTACATTTTCTCATGAAGCTACAGCTCAGTGACCAAAGACTTCGCAATTACTTAGTGATTTCTCTCAAAGCTGTGCGCAAATTTTAACACATTCACAAATTCTACAGAAAAATAAGCTTTTCTACGATACCTTAGCTATCCTTTGTAGAAGTTTTCTTTTTTCAACTAATTTTAATTTTCCCATAGAATTATATATAGTATATCACATATATGTACATGTATATATACATATATACATGTATATGATATATATACATGTATATATCACTATATATACATACACATATGTATAGATTTGTTCTATATTTGACTATATAATGTCGTACAGTGCACTAAAGGGGATGTCCCCTGCAATATATTCTCCATTTAAAGGGAACCTGTCACTCTATTCATGTTGCCCGTGGTTGCTGTCAGATATGTTTTTCGCTGAAACGATCTGGTATTTCAGTGAAAACTTAGTTTGAAAATACACCCATGTGTACAGTGGTATAGGCCTGTCAATCACCTGGAGCGGAGAGGGGAGAATCTGGCAGGGGTCCGCACAGGATGATCTCGTCTCTCTCTATGGTCCCCAGCTGGATTTTCAAATTAAGATTTTTTTGAAACGCCGGTGCGTTTTAGAGAAACAATATACCTAGCTGTAATCGCGTGGCCATGCTCTGATTCATTCTGCCTGTGGTTTGGGCAGTATGAATCAGGTGACAGGTCCCTTTAAAGGCTGTCTGTCAGCATAAACTGACTGTACAAACCAAGCACATGGGCGAGCAGTTCAGTGCACCTTCCTACTTTCATCTGACTCCTGTAAAGTCAGAGCTTTCAATTGAAGAAGAGAAGAACAAAGATAAATGGAAAACAAATAGACGAGAAGGTGCACTGAATGGCTTGCTTATGCCAAGGGTGCATCAAGTGCTTGTGCTTGGTTTGAACAGTCATTTTCTGCTGACAGACTGCCTTTTAATTTTCTGAATGGCTTGTCAGATTAAATGTATTTTACATTTGTGAAGGTAAATATTCTTGGGGATCAGGAAAATATCTCGCAAATGATTAAGAGATAGTTTATTCTTCTACTTTACAGTATTAGAAGAGTCCTTTGACCTTGGTCACAGCTTTGTGTGGTGACATCTAATTTGCCTATAATCACAGTAGTAAGACTATTATTTCTTATAATACACACAGTACAAAAGGAAGGATCAGCACTGTATAGGCGACCCATGATTGACATCTAGATCAACCCTTGCAGCAGCCGGGGCGGAACATTATGAGGATCCGCAGTCACGGGAGAAATTATTTCTGTCCTTATTAAAAAAAAATCCTGTAAAAGTCAATAATTGACATGAAGCAGCCTCTTCTACTTCTTAAAGATGTTGTGCAGCAGCTGGGGTTTGTATTTTAAGGATCTAGTTATTTAGAGGAGTAGACCAAAATGACTGACTGGGATTAAGGACACGAGTCCCAATACCAAGTGATGCATACTCACAGAGCATTTTTCATGTATGAGGCACTTCTGATGGCGCAACAAAAGTGTCTGTGCTGAATATCTCCCAGTTCTGTCATCCTTCCAGAAAAGCTGTTTCACATTTTTGCAGACGGGGAATGAGGGAAAAAAATGGCTGTGCTCTGCCAAAAATGACAGCTGCATGTTGAGTGAAACCACTTTTTTTCATCTGTGCAGCTATGATCTTTGCATTCAGTATGTATTTAACATATAATCAGATAATGGCGAGCCAGACAGATTATGGCCATACCTTCTAGTCTATGATTAGGATACAGACATAACAATTGTTTCCAAAAACTGTGATAGAATGCAACATTTTATGGTTAAGCAAACATTGTGAGAATGGTAAATGAAAAATTATTGGTTCTGTAACAATTGATACACAGTCTTGTGTGTGCATCATTTATGGTTGGCTTAAGACGGACTTCCCGTCACTTACATTTATGATATCCACATATTGCACCATAAATGTCTAATAGATGTGGCCAGGTTTCGCCTCTGGGACCCTCACCTAAATCCTAAACGGGGTTCCCTTGATCTCCTGTTCTAACTGTTTTCGCGATCACTGACTAGAGAGGGGGTCACTTCTCTCTCTATTCACTTTTATGGAAATTCCACCAAAAAGCCTTACGCAGTTTTGACACCTACTTTTGAAGCTACCATAGAAATGAATTGAGTGATCCGTACATGCAAGGCCGCCCCTCCAGGCACAGCAATCACAACATTGTTTGAATAGGTGTTTGAGGGATTCCCGTTTTGGCAACAGGTGTGAGTCCAAAATGTTGCACCAACATCTATCAGGTATTTATGTCCTATCATGTGGATATGTTCTAAATATCTGTGATGAAACAACACCTATAAAGGGCTTTTCCCATCTCATAAAGGGATGGAATATTGCAAATATATGCCATCACTATATGATTAGAAGGGTTCCCACAGCTGGAAACATCATCAGTCCTCAGGATTATGGGACCACAGTGACAAAAACAGTAAAGACAACAGAGCACGATACCAACTAGTGATGTGTCAGCACTATAGCACTTTTAAGTGAGTGTCCGATAGAGAAAACCTTTATGGATTTGGACGCCATAGAGTTGTGTCTCTTAGGTCCAGGTCTGCAGTGATCTGCTGAGTGCCTGGATTTCTGTCTTTATCTGTATCTGTATTTGCAAATATTTTCTGCAAAGGTATTGTACATGTCATTGACAATCCTTATAGTCAAGGCCATATTCGTACACTAGCTACAATTCTCGACTAACTTGCGGTATATTTTTTTGAGTCTAAGAGGTAAAGATTCTCCTTGGTCAGCGTAAGGAGACTTATGGGCCATGCAATGCCCCCCTTGGAATATAAATATGCAAGCAGACTGTGTGTTCAGAGAGGAAGAAGACAGAAACTCTAGTTCCACCTATTGTAAGCAGCGATCCTAATATGTCAATACTGATCCTTTAAAGAGTCGATATTGAGTTTTAGGATTGCTACTTCCAATAGGTGGCCCTAGAATTCCAGTCCTCTTCCTCCAGAGTTTCCTTGAATGAAATGCTGTTGTATGATAGCTGCCTTTATCTTGGACCGTCTCCAATCTAATAGCTCCAGTCTAATATTATAGGTATGGCGGTTGAGGCCGCATCTATACATAATAATCAGCAACTGCTCCATTTTTCCGTTGCACCAGGTTTGATAAATCTGTCTCATAGTCTATTATGTTCTGTCTGTAAAATCTGTACTGCAGAACTCACTCTATAAATACTATTACATTGTAAATTTAGCATAGCTGGATTGTTTCTTAAGGATGGGAACTTTCTGAAAGTTCAAAGGCTGGACGTATTGGCACTTCCTTAAAATGGAAAGCATTCCCCCCTTGTTTAAAGATGATGAATGGCGTGTACACACGAGTGAATTACACAGAGGCTAACAGCTCCCTTTGGTAAAGCATCTAACAGAACTGGCCGGCCGAGCATCTTTTCTCTAAGAGCTCCTTGGCCTTATATGGTCAAGACATCAGCTTCTGTCATGAAGACTACACTCTTGTGTTTGGCTGTATGCACCACAAGCGGGTGTGTAGATGGATCTCTTACATTGTATATTACATTTTATTTTTGTCTTTCCTATACAACATTGAAGGAAACAATGTATAAACGCTACAGTGTGTATCTGTTGGACAAGAACTGTGTTATGTGTCAGCCATGGAAACGCGGTTTATATTTACACAGAGAAGCGGCTGTGTATACAGGATTGAGATCATAAGGAAAACCCGAGCTCGGCTGGAAATGTGTTTATTCTGCCACTTCTCGGAAAGTTTAGTTTCTGCTAAGCTAGTCTATAGCAAATGTCCGTTACTATGTCCGAACCCCATCTTTTAATAGCAAAGGGGGTGATAATAGACTGCAGCGATACAACATATGTATTCCCATCAATTAACTGGAGCAGCGTGGGGAGAAACCGGCTGGATACATCATCGGATAATCAATACAGTCCGTTGCTGACTTTTCAGATTAGGTTTTCTCAGTGTTTCAAAACAAAACATACCTGGCTACAATCGATTGACAAGTTCTCCATCATTCATTGACCCTACAAATGAGCATTTTGCTCGTTCGTAGGATGATTGGCAGTCTGCTTACACTGGCTGATTATCATAAAAGGATAATCGGTCAGTGTAAATGCTCTCTCTAGTCCCAACAGACTTTAGGTAGCTGTTGGCCGAATGGCCTGCCCGATCATTTGGCCAGCAGCTACCTCATCTGACTCTCCCATACACAGGAGACCCGCTCTGCTGTATTCTTTATGAGAGAGCCACTGTCAGACTCCTCTGCTCTGGTCGTAGCTTATCTCTTGGAGAACAAAATGATCAGCAGTCTAAATTCGAACGTGCTGTATTCTTATCTCCCCCAACATCATCTGTCGGCCTAAGGTGGTAGAGCCCCATACACATTATACTGTTGTCCAAACCTGTCGATATATGTAGGTTTGGCCAGCGATAGTCTAATGGGTGTAGAGGCCTCAAGATGCAGTCACAAATCTCACTTCTGCCCGAATTGATAAGAGGTGAGGATTAGCCGATACTTTGAGAAGGAAACCCTTAGCATTCAAAGCATTGTATGCCATACCTACTTCATATATACAAAACCTATTATTGGAACAAAATGAGCATATACCCTTCTGTGATTAAAAAGTAAAAAGCAATAGTGCATATAAATAGCATAGGGTACTTCGTAAACACTGTTTTTGATAAAATAAAAGCGTAAAAGCCATCCCACCACGCAGGGCTGTGGAGTCGGTAAGCCAAACGTCCGACTCCGACTCCTCAATTTCCCTGACTCCGACTCCCTCATACATGGCTCATGTGTAAGTGATAAATTTACTGTAGTAAAATGGTAACATTAGGCTTTTCATCACCATTATGATACAATAATCAAGCTATTTAGATAGAACATAAAATATATTTATTGGAATACAATTTTAGAACGCAAAAAAACTAATAAATTGTAAATATGTAATACACTATGCAGTAAGTGGGGAAAAAACAGTTTTCATCAAAAACATACTGAATAACATTTGAGCTGTCTATGAATTTGTTCTGAGAAATAGTATCGCCTCCATCAGATCCTCCTTCATAGATGACCTCAAGTCTGATCTAATTATTTTAAGGCTAAAGAACAGATTCATCTCCACTAAAAGCCGAGATCTGAGATCAGGAATAGGACAGACATTTATAGGACAGTTCATAACTTTCCCAAATTCTTATGAAAAAATATTCCCCACAAACTGCATTGAACTACTGTACCCAATTTATTATATATTTTAGGAGTTGGAGTCGGTCCATTTTATACCGACTCAGACTCCAACAAAATGAGCATGGACTCCACAACTCCGACTCCACAGCCCTGCTACCATGACAAGGTGTACCCCAATCGGTTTAATTCTGTCTGTATATGTGGGATGTGGAATTGGAAAGAAGTTTCCCAATTTCAAGCATAGAAGTGTTTCTGGATGTCTATTAGACCGAGCTGGACTCTAGTAAAAAGTTGTTATTGATAACTGAACTGAATTTCATCCTTTTACTGATGATCTCGCAGCAAATTTCTAACTAATGGCGTAAGAAAATATACAATTTGCTTTACTCTAAACAGATCCCATTTAGTGTCTCCTCTCCAGTTTGTCTGGCCTCTATACTCCATATTATTCCATACTCGTGTATGTTTGAGACTTTTCCGGTGTTTATGACAGTGGATAGTAAACCTTTTATGGTGTTTATAAAGTTTTCTGGATTGGTGTGTGTTTGTCAATAGGCGAGAGAAGGTGACCTTCATATTTTTATGTTCTGCCTTTCGGGTTTTTAGAAAGTGTTTATTTCCTGTAGAAAATGATAGCAAAAAAAAGATCTGTAAAACCTGTGGCCTTCCCAGAAGACATGTGGCTTATTTGCTATTTGGTTTACCTTGGAAGTGAGAGTAAAGTGGTCTGCTTTCTATAATGTGACTAAGCCCAGGCACATAGGAATGCTGTTACAATCCAGGGATGCTCTACGCATAAACATTAGACATTCAGGCATAAGAGCAGAAGCCAAAAAGAATTTTGCTCAAGAACTATAATGTCAACACTTGTTATTTTTAACAAGGCAAAATGGAGGAAACACAGTTACAGGGTTGGATATGGTCCTTAAATTAGCAACCCTTGGAATACACAAAGTACAAATCACGATCCACAACTACAATTTCCACCATTTCTTATCCGGTTAGAACAAAGAGACCAATATGGGGTTTTTCCAAGACTAAGATAAATTGGCAAAAGGCAGGAGATGCCATAAACTAACAAAAGAACCATTATTCACCTGATGATAGATGCACCCCAACTCTTCTGCTCTTTTCCGGTCTTTGTTTATATAGCTGCTTTAATGTCCCTTTTAGCCATATGTCGCCGCAGTCTATCACTGCTCTCAGCCATCTTGTACCGTATATTGCTGAGGCCACGAGGCCATATTAAGGACACGTGAGCAGACAAGCATCACTGCAGTATAGTGAAATGGTCACGCAGGAGCGATTTAATGTCTCTTTTGTAATTTTATAGTATTTCCATCTTCCAAACAAATGTACCATGACCTGCTATAACCTAGCCATAGTCCACTATAATGGTACAGCATGGTTATCCAAAAACTCAACTAGCAAAGGCTTGGCTCTTTTACTTTCTCTGCAATCATGGACCTATTATAAAGCTTAAAAGGGTTGTCCACATGCTCTGCACGCTGTCAGGATTCACCGGTATTGCTGCCGAGAGCAGACAGTCATGTGACTGCAAGTATGCAATTTGCATACTTCTGGCCACATTCTGACTAAACTTGCTCAGCCTTGCTCCATTCACTTGTATTGAGCAAGGCCAAGCATGTCTAGTCAGAATGTGGCCAGAAGTAAATCACATACTTGAGGTCACTTTACTGCCAGCTCCCACTGACAAAACCAGTATGTCCTGACAGCGTGCAATATAAAGTTGTAAGGATTCAGAAGTTTGCAGTCACATAGAGTGATTGCAAACTTTTATCAAAAGATCAGGCAACTCCTTTAAGCTTTATGATAGGTCTTTGATTGCAGAAAACGTAAAGGAGCAGTACGAAGAGAATCTCTGGTGGTCTAAATATAACAAACAGTACATATCATTTGCAAAAATGGTATTACGTCTATGCATCTCTACACCACTCTTACCTGTGTACCACCCATAGAGTTTCTGTAGAGCCCATACACCGCTCTCTATGTTCAGTCCCGAAGAAGTCTTTTGAGATTTTGGTCGGTGTCCCAGCACCCAGACCCCCATCGATCAGAAGCACCATGTATCCCTTAAAATATATAAAAAGATGTTGCAAATGATAGATACCATTTAAATTACCGTACTTGGATAACATACTGATTTCATGAAATACTTCCGTTCCCCTGTGGTGGAACTCCAGAGAAATTGAACATTTGTCATCAGATTACAGCAGATTTCGGAGGGTTTAGCAGCTTGACAACCTGTGATCAGCTTATTTTTAGTGGATCTTTCCTACTTAAAGTTATTGTCAAAAGTAAAGAATCCCTTTTTTAATCCTGAATACAAGCAATAAATACAGATGGAGCCTTAAGTTTATTCTCTCCCGAATATCTTGCCGGCTGAAGAATGTGGAAGAATCCTCCAGATAATGTGTAATTTGTTCCATTATATACAGTGCCTACAAGTAGTATTCAACCCCCTGCAGATTTAGCTGGTTTGATAAGATGCAAATAAGTTAGAGCCTTCAAACTGCAAACGAGAGTAGGTTTTATGAACAGAAGCATAAATCTTACAAACCAAAAAGTTATGTTGCTCAGTTGAATTTTATTAAATTTTAAACATAAAAGTGTGGGTCAATTATTATACAACCCCTACGTTTAATATTTTGTGGAATAACCCTTGTTTGCAATTACAGCTATTAATCGTCTTTTATAAGACCTGATCAGGCCGGCACAGGTCTGTGGAGTTATCTTGGCCCACTCCTCCATGCAGATCTTCTCCAAGTTATCTAGGTTCTTTGGGTGTCTCATGTGGACTTAATTCTTGAGCTCCTTCCACAAGTTTTCAATTGGGTTAAGGTCAGGAGACTGAGTAGGCCACTCCAACACCTTGACTTTTTCCCTCTTGAACCAGGCCTTGGTTTTCTTGGCTGTGTGCTTTGGGTCGTTGTCTTGTTGGAAGATGAAATTACGACCCATCTTAAGATCCTTGATGGAGGAGCGGAGGTTCTTGGCCAAAATCTCCAGGTAGGCCGTGCTATCCATCTTCCCATGGATGCGGACCAGATGGCCAGGCCCCTTGGCAGAGAAACAGCCCCACAGCATGATGCTGCCACCACCATGCTTGACTGTAGGGATGGTATTCTTGGGGTCGTATGCAGTGCCATCCAGTCTCCAAACGTCACGTGTGTGGTTGGCACCAAAGATCTCGATCTTGGTCTCATCAGACCATAGAACCTTGAACCAGTCTGTCTCAGAGTCCTCCAAGTGATCATGAGCAAACTGTAGACGAGCCTTGACATGACGCTTTGAAAGTAAAGGTACCTTACGGGCTCGTCTGGAACGGAGACCATTGCGGTGGAGTACGTTACTTATGGTATTGACTGAAACCAATGTCCCCACTGCCATGAGATCTTCCCGGAGCTCCTTCCTTGTTGTCCTTGGGTTAGCCTTGACTCTTCGGACAAGCCTGGCCTCGGCACGGGAGGACACTTTCAAAGGCTGTCCTGGCCGTGGAAGGCTAGCAGTAGTTCCATAAGCCTTCCACTTACGGATGATGCTCCCAACAGTGGAGACAGGTAGGCCCACCTCCTTGGAAAGGGTTTTGTACCCCTTGCCAGCCTTGTGACCCTCCATGATCTTGTCTCTGATGGCCTTGGAATGCTCCTTTGTCTTTCCCATGTTGACCATGTCAGAGTGCTGTTCACAAGTTTGGGGAGGGTCTTAAATAGTCAGAAAAGGCTGGCAAAAGAGATCTTTAATCCACACATGTGAAGCTCATTATTCTTGGTGCCTGAACTACTTCTTAATACTTTAGGGGGACCAAACAGAATTCTTGTGGTTTGAGGGGTTGAATAATAATTGACACTCTGAATTAACTTTAACGTTTTAAAAAAAAAAAATAAATAAACCAAAACAAAATTTGCTGCAGTGCATTTCCCACTTCCAGGCTGATCTACAGTACAAATGTCACAATGCCAAGTTAATTCCGCATGTGTCAACCAGCTAAATCTGCAGGGGGTTGAATACTACTTGTAGGCACTGTAGCTGGTGGGTGACGATTGTATATCTTGCTTTATGTGACTGTGTTTGATGTGAGCAGGACATGAAGCAGAATTCACACGTGAAATATGTAGCAGACTCACTGGGCTCATGAATGTTTTATTTTAGTTTTACACTGTGTAAACACAGCCATTACGGCCTCTTGATTTCTGTGGGGTTTATGTGCCTACGTCTTGTAATCGCGACTGCTTTTCACTATCTCACGGTATCTTTCAGGGCACAAAGAACTCCAAAACAAGACTTTTCTCAATTGAACGTTTGGGAAAATGTATGCAAATTTTGTATGTACACAATTGCAAATAATTACTATTTTTGTAATATTGCCTTTGAAAAAAATATGAAAAACCAAATATTTAAGTTAGCCGAGCACATCAGATAGATTTCACCCCAGTGCTTAGCTTTCTATCATGACCACCCCATATACTTTCATGCTTGGATTTTTTTGAATGGGGAAAGGGAAGTAAACTCAACACCTTTGGCGGCAGCTTATTGAGCCTAGAAAAGGATCTAAATTTTAATATGGCCGATTCTTCCTTCTCCTTTCATTCATCAGTAGAGATTCTAAAGGCCATTTGACCCGCATTAGTGTAGGTTCTAGAAGCGGTGCTGCCTTTATTGACTAAATGTCATGCCAGGTATGAGAAGGACCCAGTGAGCGACGACGGTAAAAGGAGGGAAGCCCAGCAACTAGGGAAAGGGGGAGTGGAGACCCTTAGTAAACTCTAACAACACCCTGACTCCTCTATCGTCCCTATATAGGTTCCTCACCTATGGCTGAGCAGGATACCTAAGCCCTGGCTGTCCCTAGAGCTAGGCCCTAGGTAGGGAGGGGGATGGGTGAGCACTAGTCAGCCCCACTGCAACTAAAGACAAACGAAGGAAACAGACAAGGGGAAACACTTAGTTTTGAGAAGATACCAGAGAGATCACGACTACAATCCTCAAAGGAACTCCAAGACGAATCTAGCACACCAGACCTTAACAGAGGAATTTACTCTATCACCGGCGATTCTCTGGAGACACTGAGGGTATTTAAAGATCCAGCAAAGGTGGGTTAATTAGCAGCAGAAGGTGGAGAACACTGCTGGGTCCTAGAGAGGTAAGCATGATGAAAGGATCAAGAAGGTGTCTGCAAGGCCAAGAAATACATACAATTGTTAATATATTCATAAAGTTGGTCCAAGCACCATTAGATTTCACGATCTACAAACCAAACATGTGAACACATCGATAAAGGGAAGTATAACTTGGCTAGGAATGTTTCCGCCCTCGAGACATCTATGGTCCAATACATCTGCTCCATACATTTATTACTTGAAATAATAATAATAATAATAATAATAATAATAGTTTATACTTGAAAAGGCATTTATGTAATAATGCATATCGCCTGTAGTAGCTACAGTGGGAGAAAATGAGTAGGCAAAGGCTTCAGCAGGTCTCAGAGGATTCCTACATAAGACTAGTCTATTAAGAGTCAACCCCTTTAAGTTGAACGAAGGAGAACATACTGAAATCTATAGAAATCTTGTAGGATCAAACTGAATTTGAGTACATTTGTATTGATACAATATTACTTTGAAGGAAATTTTGTGCATGTATGTAGTATATTTTTATTTTACAATAGACAATGGCATGTCTGTATCCACACCAAATACCCCCGGTGAGTACCTAGCAACTGCGACCATGATGCCAGATGTGCTGTGTTCCTAAATGTACTCTGCCTTACAATTACCAGACGGGGCAACTGCAGCTTCCATTCCCTGCACTGGGTATGTTTTTATTCTTGACCTTGTCTAGATCATGAGCTTTTCCACTTGACAGGTCACCATCTGCCTCCCCTGCGCTCTTTCTTAACAGTTTTGCAAGGTCGACTTTGAGACCATTACAGTTGCCTTTGCTGTCACCCTGAGGCATCAGGCAAGCCTAAATCTCTGACACTATAGGATCCGTGCATGTTCCTCATAGGCTCCATATTCTGCCATTTTCATTGAAATCAATGAGACGTTCATTTCTGTTTTGATAAGGTGAAGAAAACAACAGCAGGCTGTGTGGACGTGATTGATGTCTCTTATTCAATTAAAAGGTTTTGAAGTGCCTGAGATGCTCTGAATTCTCTAGGGGGGCCCATAGAGACTAATGGAATTTCTGATAAGTTATGCCAGGGTGAGCACATCTGATTAAAATCAAAGCACATGAATCAGCACTTTACCTATCCTTCAGCTCTGGACGTTAATGCAAGATCTTGTCGTAAAAAAATATTTTGCCAATTAATTAACCTTAAAAAATACATTAGTATTTCCTTAAAAAAGGGAAGGAATTGCTGTCACTTGTTCTTTAGCCTGGATATTGTCATAGACATGTGAGCTTACTAATTTGTGACCTACAGTGGCATGTAAAAGTTGGGCCACCCCTGGTCCAAATTACTGTTATTGTGAACAGAAGCAAGTTGAAGATGAAATGATCTCTAAAAGGTCTAAAGTTAAAAATTACGTGATTTCCTTTTATTTTAGGCAAAATATATATATATTTTCATTTTTTAACTTTTTAAAAATTACAAAAAGGAAAATGGGCCGATGCAATAGTTTGGGAACCACTGGAGATTTGTGTGCTCAGACAACTTTGACCAAGGTTTCAGACCTTAATTAACCTGTTAGGGTTATGGCTTGTTCACTATCATAGTAAGGAAAGCAAAGGCCAGGTGATGCAAATTTTCCAGTTTTATAAAAACCCTCCTCTAACCTTGTGGCAAAAATTAGCAGCCATGGGTTCTTCTAAGCAGCTGCCTAACTCTCTGAAAATGGAAATGGTGGAGGCCTACAAAGCAAGAGAAGGCTATAAGAAGATAGCAAAGCATTTTCAAGTTGCCCTTTCATATTGGTATTACCTTGGAGCCTTTATTCCTTTATTCCTTTTACTATATTGAACAATTAAAAAGCAAAGATTGTAAGGATTGACTTTGTGACTTCTAAATATTTTTGAAGTCTGGAAATCCTGCCACTGCCATTATCATACTCCATTGCCATGAAGTTGAGTAATTATTCTACAGCAGTGTTTCCCAAACTCCAGTCCTCATGGTCCCCAACAGGTCATGTTTTCAGGACTTCCTTAGTATTGCACAGGTGATGGAATTATCATTTAGACAGAAACTGTTCAATGCTAAGGAAATCCTGAAAACATGATCTATTTGAGGCCATGAGGACTGGAGTTTGGGAAACATTGGTATCCAGCAACATTTAGGTAGATGTCATAGTAACATCAACATGAATGTGCGGACCCAAGGATTCACAACAGAGCTTTGCCCAGAGCAAGGACACCTTCTTCTGTTGCTGTGGTCCAGTTCAGATGCTTTCAGCAGTGGCCACTAGTCTGCTACAATGCACTCTCTGTGCTACAGTAGTAGCTTTTGTACCTAATGGACAGCAATTAACCTTGGCTACCATTGAACCTTCACCTGTTTACTAGTTGTCTTTTTAGTAGGTACTAACCAATGGATACCATGAACGTCCAACTAACCCTGTTTTAGACATGATCCAACCTAGTTGAATAGATAACAAACTTTGGTCTTTGTCAGCGGAGCTTAGACCCTTACCCTTACCCATTTATACCTCTTTCAGCATTAAAAACTGACTTCACTTGCTGTCTAATATTTCTTATTTGTTGACAACTTGAATACCATTGTCACCTGAACATCAATGGTCTTCACTTCACCAGATTTAAAGTTATGGCCGATATGGCTTTATAAATCCTAAAATGTGTATATTCACTACTTCACAGCTGACAGTAAGTGATGAAGGAGGATGTCTTCATGTCACCTGGAAAAGGTAAAAATATGAGAGTACCAAAACAAGCTCCTTAGTTTACTCTGTTTCATCTCATGCCTCTGTGAGCAGGTGATAGGTAATCATATCAATCCTTTTCTAGCTGAAACTGCAAACAGCCTCAGGCCTCCAGAGAAGTGGCCTGAGGTTATTAGTTCTTTTGCACTTTTTCTTAGCTAGAACCCCATTTTTTGCCCAGTGGCACAGATAGACAATGAGGCAGGAGCAAAAGTAAGAATATTGTATGTAAGTTTAGAGGAAAGTTTTCTTTCCTGTGCTTTGTGGTGACATACTCCTGCATTCTGTTTTTTGTTAGTGACATTTGGCATAAATGATTGTAAATAAATGTTTTATTGCGATGTTGGAATAATACTTCTTAACGCTGTTGAGCAGATGTGATGTCATGCTAGCTGGAAGGGAAAATATCCCCAGCTAGGAAGAACAAAGAGAGATTCCGCACACCCCGCACTGGACACAGGGGCTGGGAATTTGTGATGACATCACTTTTCATCGGTGCGGATCTCTGTGTGGTTTTTGTTCTTTTTTCTATTCAGCACCAGTTATGCATCTTTACAATTATTTTTTCATACTCCTCTGTTCTGCATAGTGTACAATACAGCTTGCAAACGAAATTACTTGGAGTTAATTAGAAAACACTAAACCTATTATCAGACTTGTAATCTGGATCTGTGATGTATATATAGGACTTGAGCAGAGCTGCAAGTGCACATAAATATTAGTTGACTAGCACTAACTTCAGTAGGAGCTGGTGATGGTATTATGTCTGTAAGCCCATTTAAACAACCGTAGGAAGCAATCTTGGGCAAATAATGATAGATGGGGTTGGAGTTTTACGAGTTGCATCCATTGTCTCCTATGAGATAAGTCAGCTGGAGTGGTCTGATTTGGTCCTGCAACTCAGCTTTAAAATATCTAGATGTCATTACCACTCATTTTATAGCCACCATTACCTTTAGTGTTGCTATACAAAATATGAAATATGGTACAAAGCATGCAACCTTATGATGCCAATAAATCAGATCAATCTAACAACCTCCCAATACATATGTAGCCTGTACATAGCTTAGCATTGAGGTGTTCTCATGGGGCACAGAGGAGGAAACCAATATCAGGCTAAGACAGTGGTCATCTCTCTTGAGAACAAAAAGATTGGACGTTGAAATTTTACATGCCTGATCTTTGTTTTCCCTGACATTATCATCTATAAAATTATTAGTCCTGACGAGGAACGAGGAACAACTAAGGCCCCAATTTTCCAAGTACATTACTGTGCAAAAGTTTTAGTCAGATGTGAAAAATTGCTGCAAATTAAATATTCTTTAAAAAATAGCAGTTGTAATAGTTTATTTTTATTAATTACCAAAATGCTAAATGAGTGAAAAGAAGAGAGATCTAAAACCAATCAATATTTGGAGTGACTACTCTATGTCTTCAAAACAGCATCAATTCTTCTATGTACAAGTACAATCGCACACAGTTTTTTAGGTAACTTTGCGGAGGGTAAGGTGTTCCAAACATTTTGGAGGACTAACCACTGAAATTCTGTGGTTGGAGAATTGTACAAGTTCTTCTGTTTCTTTATGTAATCCCAGAATTACTTGATGATTTTGAGATCAGGACTTCTTTATGTCTCGCTGCACTACTCTCCTTGGACAACCACCACTTCTACGGTCCTCACCGATGACCATTTCTTGTTGTCTTCAATGCTTAAAAATATAAGCGGATCATTTTCCATCATGCAATGCAATCAGGGCGTCATCTGATTGGCTCCAAATTTATTCTGCTGCAAGACCATGATCCCAAACATACAGCCAATGTCATTATGAAATATATAAAGCGTGAAGTACAACAAGGAGTCTTGGAAGTAATAAAACTGCCCCAGTATAGTCCTTATCTCAACATTATTGAGTCTATCTGGGATTCAATGAAGAGTCAGGAGGGTTTGACAAAACTATGTTCACAGAAGATATGTGGTTAGTTCTCCGTAGATGTTTGGAATAACTTCCCTGACGACTTTCTTCAAAAACTGTGCAAGCGTAGCTAGAAGAATTGATGCTGTTTGAAAGGTAAAGAGTGGTCATTCCAAATATTTATTTGATTTAGATTTCTCTTGTTTGTTCATTGATACAAATAAATTATTAACACTTCTGATTTTGAAAGCATTCTTACTTAGCAAGATTTTTTACACACCTGCCTGTATGTTGTGCCAAATTATTTCAATTATTTCTCCTCTAATAGACTTCCCCTTTTAAATGTCCCAAATGTGTTGAATAAAATGGGGGAAAAAGGCATACTCTCCTCCTGGACAGCGCAGCTCCTTTGTTCTGAACCCTGTCTTCTCTGGCGATCTTGTTTATATAGAGGTAGTTAATAGGTTGCTATCTCACAGTGGGGAGAGCAGGAGGCAATAAGTATCAAAAGGAGTCCCACTTTTATGTTTCCAACAACCTCCATGTGTTCTATATTTCTTAGCACTAAATTACACAAGGCTGTAAACCGTTTAGTTGTTGTGCCTACCCATGTAATGCAAGTTAAACTTTTTGAGGGGTTTATCCACTTCATTACCACTCCTTGCTAATTGGCCCATGGAGGTGAAAAAATGGAAAAATCCTGGTTCCATCCGGGTTCCTAACATCAACATCCAGTGGGTGTCACGCGACCAGTGCAGCCAATCATTGGGCGCTGATCGGTAGTTGATAACCCTTTTAAAGGGGTTATCTATCCTTGGAAAAATAAAGGTTAGTCCCATGGAAGTAAATAAGGATAAACTGCCAGATGCAACCCATGGGTAATGTTTTTTTTCCTTTCAGGCAGTAGAACAGACCTTTTTACTCATTTCTAATAACCTCTTTAACACAAATTGAAAACTGCATTAAATAGACTCTCAAGATTTTCCATCCCATATTTGAAACATTTCAGAGAAATAATCTAGTCTTCATATTCCCATGTTACTTCATTCTGAATGAAGATCTAATTGACGTGTAGTGGTTACAGGATCTGAAGTCTGGTGGTTTTGGCACAATTAAATGTCTTTTTCTTTTAATCACATGACCGCCTCTCTCAGGGAAAATATGCTGCTTTTATTCTGAGCCAAGAAAAAGAAAATGTGGTTAGAGCATGTGTTTCTTAATCAACCTTTGTTCCCAGGTAAAGAAAACATGTAATTATGAAAAATTACATATCCTACTAATAATTACATATATTGTCCGCCATTGTAACAGTTTGCTTCAATGGTGCTTATGTTCCCCGCATTAAATGTCGGAGGACACTGGTTTATCCATACTCTCAAGGCTGGCCTTACCTGTTGTAGGGAATGGAAAGATCTATTATAGGTCTATCATTACACATCCAACATCTAATTACATAGATGTACCGGATGAATTAAAGAGGGTATTGTTATGTACTCGCCAATGATTGTACCTTTAGATAAGTGTACCTTTCTCATCCAATTTATGTACTGTTCAAATTGGATTGATGGGTGAGGAGGGAGGGGGTGGTTTGGTGCATGGATCCATAGATATATAGAATATCATAGGTTCTGTCTTCCTTGAAGAGCTTGAATATACATTTTTCATTTGTGAATGAATATGTGTGATGACGCCTTATTATACTTAAAGGGCTTGTCCATAAATCCCTATAGGTATTGACTAATTCCAGAAGGAAATTAGCAGCAAGATCTGCATGATTTAGTGCGCATCTGCCACTGTGGATACGTGCAGATTTACCATGACTAGTGAATTTGTGAACGTGGCCTTATAGTCCACGTGACTTAAGAAAAGTTAGCTCGCTCTGCTGCTTCTATAATTCCCGTAGAATATAGTGATTACTGCCTGAACATTCAAATCTTTCTAGCTCTGATCCCCCCCACCCATTGTGACTCGCCCCCTGGGCCGTGGGGCACGCGGAACTGGGCAATAGGGAGACGCTGGGAGTAGTAGTGGCGGCCCGGTCCCGCGGCTCAGGGTGGTCAGACCAATGGTAGTCTGCTACTGTACTTTAGATAATGTCCGACTACGCCACCCGTGGATTTGCGGTTATTAGGAACCGCCGCTGCATGCAGACCGCTGGGGCTGATGATATGTGCAGCTGGGATGGTGTGACTCCCCACGGGAAGAGTGCGGCCCCAGGGCAGTGTAGTGGATGGTGGGAGTGATGGTGGTGAGAGTCCCAGTACCGGTAGTGCTGGAGGCGCGAAGGAGCACACAAACAATAGGTTGCAGTCCAGGGTCTTTACTGAAACAGGTAAACTGACCCATAAACAGTCCCAGCTAGGAGGGGACCTGGATGTCTGAGAGCAACGGGGAAATTGGCCCTGGTCAGGGTGAGGGTGTAGGCCTACCGTGCTTTCTGCGCTCCTTCTGGCTATCTCCTCGTTATAGGGTAACAGCCCACGTTTCCAAGCTTTCCGTGTATTCTCGCCTGTATGGCCTGCGACGTGGGTTCCTTTCTGCTCCCAGCATTGTACGGCTTTACTGGTCCCTTCGGTTGTGGCAGGGCCTCCAGGCTTCTTAGGCCAAGGAATATACAGTCCCCTGCGAACTGGTTCTCTGCTGGAGGATGTGGAATCCTCCCAGCCTCAGACACCAAAGTCTGGTAAAGTCAGTCTTTTATCTGCCAAGACAGGCTCTCTTCGCCTCTTGTCTCTGGCTTGTGGCTCTCCTCCTGCCACACTTCCTCTTAGGTGCAGTGCAACTGTCTGTCCCTGTTCTGCTCTGGGACAAGTCTCAGTGCTGAGACAGGCCATCAAGTTCTTCCTAACCCTGCCCCCAGCACCAGCTTTTATAGGGGCAGCCTGCTCCCCCTACTGGCCTGAGACAGGAGGCATTGCATGCTAATGTTCCCCTGACCAGAGAACCTCCCCCTTGCTCTCAGACACAGCTTTAATACATTTTGTGGCATCCAGGCCAGGGTGACACATTCCCCCCTAGTAAAATTTAGTACTCCGGGACTAAACAGCAAACGAAGATAATATGCATACCATAAAACATTAATAGACAGACGACGCACAAATTGAGTTCTTAAGGTCACAGTGTGGTCTGTGACCGGGTGTCCATATCACCAACCCAACGGGTAGCCTTAACCAGGTGGGGGTCTGTCCTACCCCAAGTCCTTTACAGTCTTAGTTCATTCCTTGGTTAGGCTCCGAATGCAGTCCATACAAGGTGCCGGTTATAAAAAGTCCATAACCTTTGAGTCCTTACGGTAGCTGCAAGAAACTGAAACACAGAATTACCAAACATGCATGTAACTTTGCAAACGATTCAACATTTGGCAACAGGGTTATTTACAATTTTAGTACACTCTATATTCTCCAGCGAGCGGGTATCTGCCCCTTTGTGCTCCTGGTTGACCTACGTAGCCCACTGTCTGGTGGTGGACCAACCTGGCTTTCCCCACTAGCGTTAGGGGTACAGCTACCAGCTGGGTGTACAGGTAGGGCAGGCAGCTGTCTGTGGGTCCTTTGGCTTACCGCAGGCATGGCAGGCTCACTGTCAGCTGAGGGTTGACTCTCCTGGGCTGCTGGTACAGGCTCTTCTGCCTCTGGAACCGCTTGCTCCTCTTCACCTTCCGGCTCTGGTGTTGGTTGTGGCTGTGCCGGTTGCAGGAAATGCAGGACAGGTACCACTATGGCATCATTTATGCGAGTCCAGGACTGAGGGAACTCTCCGAGAACGGTGCTGATCATTTCTTCCTTGTCCTCTGCGGGTTCAAGGTCACTCTGATCTTCTTCTGCACTACGGAGTTGCTCGGGGCACCTTTTGAGGTGGTCTCTGGAGACGACACTAGTGGTTTCTCCTCCGTCCTTGGTGATTACGCACACCTTTGGGTTGTCGTGGTCAGACTGCAGTACGGTGTAGGGTTCCCTTTCCCACTGGTCGTCCAACTTATGTAGCCTTCTTTTTCGCTTTAGGACTTGCTCACCAGGTTCTAGGGGACCAGCAGGGGCGTGTTGATTGAAGAGTTTTTCTTGCCTCTCTCTCACCTGGGCCAGGCTCTTCTCCACACTCTCCTGTACCTTCTTGTACTGCAGTTGCCTTTCCGTATCCCAGTCCGCATCCGGGGAGGTGTCCTCAGGTATTAGGACTCCCATGTCCAGGTCTACGGGCAGCTTACCTGGTCTAGCTCGCATCAGGTAAGCCGGGGTGCAGTTTGTAGCATTCACCGGGATATTGTTGTATAGGTCTATCAGGTCCGGCAGTTTTTCTGGCCACAGGCTGCGTTCCTCCAGGGGCAACGTCTTCAGGAGATCAATGACTATATTGTTCATCTTCTCACACATCCCGTTGGTTTGGGGGTGGTAAGGCGTTGTACGAATCTTCTTACAGCCATAGAGGTTGCAGAACTCCTGGAAGATTTCAGCCTCGAACGCTGGACCCTGGTCTGTCAGGACCTGTTCCGGATACCCGTGTGGACGGCAGAAGTATTGCTGGAAGGCTCTGGCCGCTGTTTGGGCTGTCAAGTCCTTTACCGGGACCACCACTAGAAAACGGGAATAGTGGTCCACGATTGTCAGGGCACAGATGTATCCTGACCGGCTGGGAGCCAATTTGACATGGTCCAGAGCTACCAGCTCAAGAGGCTGCGTGGTGACGATGGGCCTCAAGGGTGTCTTCTGGCTGGCACGGTCCTTCCTCCTTAGGTGACAAGGGCCACAGTCTCTGCACCATTTTTCTACAGCTCCTCTCATGCCGACCCAAAAGAACCTTCCTCTTAGTAGGAACTCCAGTTTATTCCAACCGAAGTGTCCCACTCTGTCATGGTAAGCCCCCAGGACCATAGCTGCATCCCGCCTTGGGACCAAGACTTGCCAGGTCAGCTCGTGCGTCCGGTGGTTGACAATCCTTCTGCACAACTTGCCTTCGTAGAGGAACAGCTTGCTCTTCTCCTTCCATAGCTGTCTAGCTTCCTCTGGAGCATCCGGATTCATGCGGGCGTCTTCCTGGGTCAGCAGTTCTTTCACCAGACGGATGGCAGGGTCACTATCTTGGGTCTCGGCCCAGCTGTGGTGAGGTAGGGGATTGATCATCACGGTTGTTAGATCCTCCTCCTTCACACGGTGGGAGTATTGAGCGGCTCCATACCGGTGAAACGCGGGGAGTTCTACCTCCCCCAGCTCTTCTGGGTCTTCGTCACCTTCAGGTAAGTGAGGCATCCTCGATAGGGCGTCAGCGTTGGCATTGGTTTTGCCGGCCCGGTACTTGATCACGAAGTCATAGTTGGAGAGACGGGCCATCCACCGCTGTTCTAGGGCACCCAGTCTTGCATTGTCCAGGTGTGTCAACGGGTTATTGTCCGTGTACACGGTGAACTTTGCGGAGGCCAGGTAATGCTTGAAGCGTTCCGTCACGGCCCACACCACTGCCAAGAATTCTAGCTTGAAGGAGCTGTAATTCTCCGGGTTCCTCTCGGTGGGCCTCAGCTTCCGACTGGCGTATGCGATCACCCGTTCTCTGCCCTGTTGGTTTTGGGACAGTACGGCTCCCAGTCCCACATTACTGGCGTCTGTGTGGAGAATGAAAGGCTGGCCGTAATCAGGGTAGGCCAGGATCTCATCCCCTGTGAGGGCCATCTTTAGCTGGCGGAAGGACTCCTTTTCCGGTTTATCCCACTTGAAGGGTGGCTTTTGACTTCGGGACTTAGACTGTCCGATCAGGAGGTCCTGCATAGGAGCTGCCATCTTAGTGAACCCGGGGATGAACCTTCCGTAGTAGCCTACCAACCCGAGAAACTGTCTCACCTCTTTGATGTTCGAGGGGCTTGGCCAGCTCTTGATTGCCGTAACCTTGTCAGGGTCGGGGGCTACTCCTTCCGCGCTTACCACGTGCCCTAGGTACTGGACCTTTGGTTTCAGCAGGTGACACTTTGATGGTTTCACGTTCAGGCCATAGCCTGCCAGGGCTTCGAACACCTCGGCCAGGTGCTTTAGGTGGTCCTCGTAGGTCTTCGAATAGACGATCACGTCATCCAGGTAAAGGAGGACCGTCTCGAAGTTTCGGTGCCCTAGACAGCATTCCATCAGCCTCTGGAAGGTCCCTGGTGCGTTGCAGAGCCCGAAAGGCATACAGTTGAACTCACTCAGTCCCATCGGGGAGGTGAAGGCGGTCTTCTCCTTGTCAGCCTCTGCCACAGGAACCTGCCAGTACCCGCTAGTAAGGTCCAAAGTAGAAAAGAAGTTAGCTGATTTTAGTGCGGCTAAAGACTCCTCTATTCTAGGCAGCGGATATGCGTCTTTCTGGGTGATACGGTTGATTTGTCTATAGTCCACGAACATTCTCATGGTGCCGTCTTTCTTTTTGACCAGAACCAAGGGGGCTGCCCAGGGGCTACAGCTGTCTCTAATGACCCCAGCTTCTTTCATCTCTCTTAGCATGCCCTTTGCGTTCTGGTAGTGTGCAGGGGGTACAGGTCTGTGTCTTTCTTTTATCGGTGGGTGGCTCTCTGTGGGGATGTGGTGTTCTATCCCCTTTACTCTGCCGAAGTCTAGCGGGTGCTTACTAAAGACTCTCTCGTACTCCTGTACCACCCGGTAGACTCCTTGTTTTTGGTGCAGGGGAGTGGAGTCAGCACCCACGTGGAGTTTCTGGCACCAGTCCTCCTTTTGTTTCTGGGAGCCATTACCCTCCGCCTGTGGAGATGGAGGCAAGGGTTCCACAGCCCTGATAGCTTTGTGTTCGACAACAAACAGTTTGGCGAGTGTAGCGTACCTGGGTAAGTGTACTTCCCTCTCCCCAATGTTGAGGATGCGGACAGGCACCCTCCCATGACGGACATCAACCACCCCCCGGGCTGTCAAAATGGTGGGCCTGCTGTCTGAGTACACGGGTTCTACCATGGCTTGGTAGTCTCTACCTCTCAACCCGATTGCAGTCCGACACCAGATCATCATTTCACTTTTGGGAGGCATGGAAATGGGGAATGGGTCACTCAGTCTTACGCTACCGATCTCACCACCAGACAGTTCTACCTGCTGCCGTCTCATCAGGGCTTTTATCTCCTTGTTGAGGACTCTCTGTTGGCTGGAACTAGCATTCACCGCCACCTGTTGTAAGATTACAATTATCTCTGAAAGACAATTTTCAATTACGTTAGTACCCACAGTTATTTTAGGGTGACTTTCACGACGGTCAATGTCCACAATAATCACTCCCTGTGCCGGCAGTTCAACTTTACCAATTTTAATGGTCATCTCCTTGAACCCCATCTGCGGCACGGGTAAGCCATTACTGGCGATGATGCTCAAGTTATTGTCTGGATACCGTGTGATATCAGCATCAGTCCAATACTGCTTAAAAAGTACATAAGGGATAGTGGTTACTTGTGACCCAGTATCCAGCAAGGCTCTCATGGGGATACCGTCCAGCACCACGGGTAAAACCGGGCGCCCCCCAACGTACTTATCACGCCAATTATAAGGGCCTGGTGATCTTATGCCTGGGGGTTGGCCCTCTGCCCCAGGTTGGACCCGTTTAAATTACAGTACCTGGAAATGTGTCCGGGCTGGTTGCATCGACGGCAAATGGGCTGTCCATCCTCTGCGTAGCGGTCTGTGGGCCTCCCTCGGAACGACGGGATCCTCCTCTGTCGACGCCACGGGACATCCTCCGGACTTGAAGCCGGCTCGATGGGTCTTGACGGGTCCACTTGCAACGCCTGGACGGTCCTGGTCAACGCCGCGACGCTCCTGGTCAGCTCCTGGACTTGGTGGTGCAGGTCTTTCGACGGGGCTTGGTTCAGGGCTTGTGCATCAGCCCCCACGGGGTCCATAGAGGAGGGCGTCCCCTCCTGGTGGTAGGTGAGAGCAGGGCGCCGGGGGTTTATAGCGCCACTGGTTGCAGATTCACGGAGCACCCTTATGGCCCTGTCCTTAAATTGGGCAAAGGTCAGGTCGGGGTTCTGAAAGAACATGAGGCGCAGCTGGGCCCTGTGGGCGCTGGACAGCAGACCTTCTATGAATTGTTCTGTTAGCAGCTTATCCGCTTCCTGCACACTGCCAGGGTCAGTTTGTTGGATAGCCCTCAAGGCTTCCTGCAGATTTAGGGCATAGTCTCTGATGCTGTCCTGTGCCCACTGCTTACATCCATAGAACCTCATTTTAATTTCAGCGGAGGTACGTGTGTCAAAGGTACCCCGCAGCCGGGCCAGAATACCCTTCACAGTCCTTTTCTCCTCAGTGGGCCACCCTTTTACCTCCCTTTGGGCTGCGCCAGTTAACTGCCCTGTTAGTATGCTGACCTTCTGTTCCTCTGTCAGGGGGTAGACTTGGAACAAACTGTACAGCCTTTCCTTAAAGTCAGTTAGGGCATGGGGCTCCCCTGAGTACTTGGGCAGCCAGGCCGCTCCAGGGATGTAGGGCAGAGAAAAGGGCATCACCGCTGCTGCAGCTGCGTTGGTGGTAGTGGGCGCCTCCGTGTCCGACATCTTCCTCCCCCCTAGTTAAGCGTGGCCTACCTTCCGACGATCCTCTTCTGTAGGCCGCGGCTCCGCTGCTGCTGCTATGGACGAGGACCTGGCGTCGCGTCCTGATGACGTCAGCGTCGCTCTCTCTCCCTTCCAGGACCTTGCGCAGCGTCGGTGCGTGGGGCGGAGCTTCGGGTCTCGCGCGCTTTCGGCGTCCACGCCCCTCTTCTTCCCGCGCGGCGTCCTGAAAATGGCGTCCGATGGCGGGAAGCAGCTGCGGATGGCGGGAAGACGGCAGAAGATGGCGGGAAACGGTCCAAGATGGCGTCTGATGGCGGGAATCGGCTCCGGATGGCGGGAAATGACTCCGGACGGCGGGAAACTTCGCCACAGGTAAGTTACAAAAGTCTTTTTCAGGCACGCAGTACCCGGAGGTTGCGGGCACGAAATCCTGCCGACTACGCCAAAGCTGACTCGCCCCCTGGGCCGTGGGGCACGCGGAACTGGGCAATAGGGAGACGCTGGGAGTAGTAGTGGCGGCCCGGTCCCGCGGCTCAGGGTGGTCAGACCAATGGTAGTCTGCTACTGTACTTTAGATAATGTCCGACTACGCCACCCGTGGATTTGCGGTTATTAGGAACCGCCGCTGCATGCAGACCGCTGGGGCTGATGATATGTGCAGCTGGGATGGTGTGACTCCCCACGGGAAGAGTGCGGCCCCAGGGCAGTGTAGTGGATGGTGGGAGTGATGGTGGTGAGAGTCCCAGTACCGGTAGTGCTGGAGGCGCGAAGGAGCACACAAACAATAGGTTGCAGTCCAGGGTCTTTACTGAAACAGGTAAACTGACCCATAAACAGTCCCAGCTAAGAGGGGACCTGGATGTCTGAGAGCAACGGGGAAATTGGCCCTGGTCAGGGTGAGGGTGTAGGCCTACCGTGCTTTCTGCGCTCCTTCTGGCTATCTCCTCGTTATAGGGTAACAGCCCACGTTTCCAAGCTTTCCATGTATTCTCGCCTGTTTGGCCTGCGACGTGGGTTCCTTTCTGCTCCCAGCCTTGTACGGCTTTACTGGTCCCTTCGGTTGTGGCAGGGCCTCCAGGCTTCTTAGGCCAAGGAATATACAGTCCCCTGCGAACTGGTTCTCTGCTGGAGGATGTGGAATCCTCCCAGCCTCAGACACCAAAGTCTGGTAAAGTCAGTCTTTTATCTGCCAAGACAGGCTCTCTTCGCCTCTTGTCTCTGGCTTGTGGCTCTCCTCCTGCCACACTTCCTCTTAGGTGCAGTGCAACTGTCTGTCCCTGTTCTGCTCTGGGACAAGTCTCAGTGCTGAGACAGGCCATCAAGTTCTTCCTAACCCTGCCCCCAGCACCAGCTTTTATAGGGGCAGCCTGCTCCCCCTACTGGCCTGAGACAGGAGGCATTGCATGCTAATGTTCCCCTGACCAGAGAACCTCCCCCTTGCTCTCAGACACAGCTTTAATACATTTTGTGGCATCCAGGCCAGGGTGACACAATTGCAGTAAAGGACCTCAATTCTCAGGATTGGTTGTGGTCCCAGCAGTCTTAAAACTATGGTCAAGCATGCATAGATATCCATGAAAAACCTAGACTACAAATTAATGGTGTTTTTTTGCAGTTGGTTAAGTTGGATACCTGCTGGGTATACTTGAATAGGTAAATTGCAAGTCACTAGTACAGATGAACTTTGGGAACACCAAGGGCAGAGCAAATATCTGACCTGATGGCAGTGATGTGACAGGGGACTGCTAGGCTCAAATTTCTTTTTGATTGCATGGTAAATATTAGTGTGGAGGAGAACGGATTATGTCTGTGGGGTGATGCTCCATAGGAACTAGAAAGGGCAAACATTGGGGAGAAAATTTATTAAAAAGATCACATGAAGGCTTGTCTGTCCAAAGCCAAAACATGTTGTAGATGAACTTTCAAATAAATTAATTGTTCCCCTTTCGATCCTACTTTCCATTAAATATAGGGCATTACCCTACAGATATGATCCGTTCTCTTTCTTAATTTCATGTATAAACTGGGGATAGAGTTGGACAATCCAATCAGTTGCATCTAGACAGCTTGAAGCTCCAGGACTCCACACTCCTAACATACCCCCACAATAGAGTTCTGCCCACTTACCCGCACCACACACCAAGTTGAGCAGTATTTTTTGGTACTTGTACCCCATCCTTTTACTCACTGCACTTAGAGAGCATCTTCTCTCCTGCAGTTCGGTGCTATATTGCACACATCCCATCTATTCATAGTAAATATGCTGAACCTATTATCTGTTTCCCTAAGGCACAAAAGGGTGGTATGACTTGGTACCCCTCTCTTAGTCCAGTCATTTTGATATATGCTACCTGCATCAGCTCCTTCCCATACTCTTTTTTTCCCCTCGGGCTATTCAGGGTCATTGTTCCATTTCTGATACGTTACTGGACTCAGGCAATATGAAGATCTATGTTTTCACCATAGGATTAAGGCGATATCAGTTCCTTCTAAGCACCATATGATATCTGCAGCTCAGCTCATTACTATAAGTACATTATATAAAGTCGTTCTTATGATTTCATTCTCTCATAATAAAAGTTATTGTAGAAGTGACTATTTCACCTCGCTTAGTCTTTGGCTTAAATGTTAATTTTATTGGGAATCTCTTTAAGTAAAAATATTCTGAAATTCATTCATAGGAAAGAAACCCTACAGAGTGATGTGCTGATTTCTAAGGAATCATATGAGTTGATAATTTTAGGAAAGAAATCCCTTAACTAATTTAAGAAACAAGGCTTTTTTGCGTTGAGTATAAGAAATGGAAAATTCACAGTCTAAATCTTTCCCCAGAGATGAAAATTGTGCATGTTCTTCTGTAAGAGATTTAATAAATATGAGAAACACAGTTTTCACATGAATGTGTTTCCAATCATAAAGTATATTTTTCATTATAACAATGCATAAACTGGTTTCCAGTCTTGAAGAAAATCCCCAGCAAGTGGAAACAAAACCCCCTGTTAGATCACCATCTCATAAGGTAACATAGTTATCTGCCTGGCCACCAGAAGTGCTAGAGAAGCTTATGAATAATTAGATAAAAATATTTCATATGTGAAGGAAACCTGACAGTCGATACATGGTACATGAGCCACCCTGATTTTAGCCATGTATGTTTAACTCTGAAATACCGCGTTTCAGAGAAAAACATACTTTAAAAGCTGCAGGGGATCGAGCCAAATGGGAGACTAGTCAAAAAAGGCCGATCCTCAGCGGCTTCTTCCCGTCTGCTGCCCTTGAGTCACAGGTCTCTCCCGTCACTCATGGTGAGCAGACCATGATGAATCTGAAGGGGACACAACCACAGAGGTGACTAGTCGAAAGGCTGGTCCCTGGCTTTCAAAGTATGTTTCTCTCTGAAACCCAGCAGCATTTCATAGTCAAATATACATGGCTGAAATCATTCTGCTAGTGTCTGATACATGGGGTTCTCCTTATGAAGAAGTGAGTGCACTTTGAAACACGTTGAGAATAAAACCACATTGCTGTATTTACTCCATTATCGCAAGTGTTTTCTGACATCTATATGTTGAGATGCCAGCAGTGCAGCATTTCTGCTTCTCCGCATATCCAATTCATATCTAAGTTGGGTTTCCTTTAACCCCTTCACAACCCTGGGATTTTCCGTTTTTGCATTTTCGCTTTTTGCTCCCCTTGTTCCCAGAGCCATAGCGTTTTTATTTTTTGGTCAATATGGCCGTGTGAGGGCTTAGTTTTTTTGCGGGACGAGTTGTACTTTTCAACGCCATTACTAGTTTTACCATATCGTGTACGGGAAAACAGGAAAAAATTCCAAGTGCGGTGAAATTGCAAATAAAGTGCAATACCACAGATGTATTTTTTTTAATTTTTTTTACCACGTTAACTGAATGCTAAAACTGACCAGCCATTATTATTCTCCAGGTCATTACGAGTTCGTAGACACCAAACATGTATAGGTTCTTTTTTAATTAAGTGGTGAAAAAAATTCCAAAGTTTGCTAAAAAAAAAAAAAAAATGGTGCCATTTTCCAAAACCCTTAGCGTCTCCATTTTTCAGGATCTGGGGCCGGGTGAGGGCTTATTTTTTGAGGGTAGATCCGATGTTTTGATCGCCTGTTATTGCATTTTATTGCAATGCTGCGGCGACCAAAAAACGTAATTCTGGCGTTTAGAATTTTTTTCTTGTTACGCCGTTTACCGATCGGATTAATTCTTTTTTTATATTGATAGATCGGGCGATTCTGAACGCGGCGATACCAAATATGTGTATGTGTTTTTTTTTTTATTATTTTATTTTGAATGGGGCGAAAGGGGTGTGATTTAAACTTTTATATTTTTTACATTTTTGTTATATTTTTAAAAACATTTTTTTTTCACTTTTTGCTGGCTTCAATAGTCTCCATAGGAGACTAGAAGCAGCACTTGTCTGATCGCCTCTGCTACATAGAGGTGATGAACAGATCACCTCTGTGTAGCAGAAATGGTCCTGTGCTATGAGCGCCGACCACTAGGTGGCGCTCATAGCGATCAGCTCATGACAACCACTGGAGTCTGCTGCAGACCCAGGGTTGTCATGCCCACGCATCGGTGACCCGCGATCACGTGACGGGGTCACCGATGGGCGGGGTAAGTGACGCGCTTCCGGCGCGGCGCTGTTAAATGCCACTGACAGAGATTGACAGCGGCATTTAACATGTTAACAGCCGCGAGTGGATCGCGATTCCACCCGCGGCTGTTGCGGTTACATGTCAGCTGTAATAATCAGCTGACATGTGCCCGGTTCAGTGCGGGCTCAGCGCCGGAGCCCTCACTGAACCGGGGGATTACAGCCTGTGCGTACAAATACGCCACAGGCTGTAAAGTGATTAAGACAGTTTTCTGCACCAACTGAATTCCGAGCATTAGTACATAACATGTATAATACATAGATGTATGTGTGTAAAATGTATAATTATATGCTTAATTGTAAAACACTGGGCAAAACTGTAAATGAAAAAGAACTGGGTGTATTGGTGGACGACAAGATCACGTTTAGTGGCCAGTGTCAGGCAGCTGCTGCAAAGGCAAATAAAATAATGGGATGCATTAAAAGAGGCATAGATACTCATGAGGAGAGCATAATTTTACCTCTATACAAGTCATTAGTGCGACCACACTTAGAATACTGTGTACAGTTTTGGTCTCCGGTGTATAAGAAAGACATAGCTGAACTAGAGAGGGTGCAGAGAAGAGCGACCAAGGTTATTAGAGGACTGGGGGGTCTGCAATACCAAGACAAGTTATTACACTTGGGGTTATTTACTGTGGAAAAACGAAGGCTTAGGGGTGATCTTATTACTATGTACAAGTATATGAGGGGACAGTACAAAGACCTTTCTACTGATCTTTTTACTCTGAGACCTGAGACGGGGACAAGGGGGCATCTTCTACATCTGGAGGAAAGAAGGTTTAATCATAATCATAGACGCGGATTCTTTACTGTAAGAGCAGTGAGACTATGGATCTCTCTGTCGCATGATGTTGTAATGAGTGATTCACTACTAAAATTTAAGAAGGGCATGGATGCCTTTCTTGAAAAGTATAATATTACAGGTTATATATACTAGATTCCTTGATAGGGCGTTGATCCAGGGAACTAGTCTGATTGTTGTGTGGAGTCAAGAAGGATTTTTTTTCCCCAATGTGGAGCTTAGTGTTTGCCACATGTTTTTTTTTGCCTTCCTCTGGATCAACATGTTAGGCTATGGGTTGAACTAGATGTACTTAGTCTTCCTTCAACCTTAAAAACGATGTTACTATAACAGGTCATAAGGTGAAAAACTGATACAAGAGGAAAATTTCCAAAAATCTGGTTAGAGAATTTTCTATAAATTGGAAAAGTACACATCCACAATCAGGAAAAATTATCAGAAAATACATCATACTATTGGCTTTTTTCTCCAACCACTTACATGACTCTTGGGCAAATTTTGCAACCCATCCAACCCTTCCTTGATCCTTATATTCAGCCCATCAAAGACTGGATACATAATTTGACAGTAGCACAAATTATACCATAAATGATAGATGTGGTCCTTAAATCTACCACGAGCTGCCGGCAAACCAGGACGCATCGAATAAAGACTCCGGGGGCCATCAGTAGGGAAGTATAATATTTATTTTTTATTTTTTACCATTCTTTCGGTCACACTATATAAATCCATGCTGTTTGCATGGATTTATATAGTGTGACCAAGTTGACAAGCACTTTCCAAGTGATGCTAAAATCGCCTGGAAAGCGCTTGTCAACCCGCATGCGGAAATGAATGTGAAGAACGCTTCATATCCGCATGTCCCTGGCAGGAAAAACGCATGTACAATCCGCATGTACAATCCGCATGTACAATCCACATGTACAATCCACATGCGTTTTTTCTGCCAGGGAGATGCAGAAATGCTCTGGAAAAAATCCTGAGCATTTCTGCATCGTGGGCACATAGCCTTATAGATTTTATCTTCAGCTTTAGCAAACTTCAAGGCTATTGCAAACATTGATCTTAGACGATTCATGTTATCTACTGCAGTTATTGTAGCAGAACTACATGGCTTGGACCAGAGCACACTGAGTTCTGCTGCGGTAATATTAGATATTAGGGATGAATTTGCTGACACATTATGATGATTTTTACATAGGAAAGGGTATAAAGTTCAGCCTTGTAAGACGTGGTCATCTATGATAATACTTCTTGTAGCTCTGTGCAATATGAATTAAATCCCAATTGTATTCTCAGTAAAGACTCCTTGCTGAATGGTCAAAGCAAAGTGACTCTCCGAAAAGATCATGTCGACAGGTGTGACCATATTGCTACTTGCTAAGACTTTGAGGAAACCAGCAAGTATCTTTGTGAAGACATTCATTTCGAGAAGATCATTATTTGGTGTTGGGGTAATCGGCATTCCCAAATATCTCTGCGATGATATCATACTGTGAGATTTACAGATGAGTGTTATAAATAAGGTTTTTTTTAACATTATACTGTATGGCATTCAGTCTGAGAAATAATGTTAGCATTGTTTGTTTAATTGTGACTATAAATCCAATACAGTAAGTATTATATGAGCAGGAAATATGGTGAAACAAGCGTCCTAGCTTTTCTGAATTTGCTTCAGTCGGCTGATTTTCTACAGTGTAAAAGGAGCTGTGTATGGCTGATGTATCACTGTCATTATAGGGTGGACATGACGGAAGAAGTCAGAGACAAGAATAAAGTATGTTATATATAACAATGTTAGAAATTATTGGGTAGGCTGTGTCATCCTCGGGATGAATCCGCATTCTTGCTCTATGAGTCATGCAACGGGACATCAGAATTTGGATTTATTAGTGTAATCCCAGTTTTAACAATATTTTAGAATGTTCTTTGGACAATCTCTCCTCATATGCCCTATTACATGCTCGCTCTGTTAGCCATATGAGAGGCTCGGCAGCATACACCACTGATATTGATATATTGCAAGTATAGTCATTTAAAGAGGATTTTCGGGAATAGGGATTTTCTCACCATCAGCCATCTTATGAATACATTGCCATTATTAACATAGGAAACTGTTTTTGGTCTAGTAAACTTTATTCATTGCTGATGTATAAAAAAACGAATGCCATACCGATGACAATACAGATGAAAAATCATCCATTTTTTTCTGGATTAGAATCTAACAATGTGTTATACGCCATTGTGAACTTAGCCTAAGAGCATTATGTCCAATATAAATATAGCAGCTAAAAGTGGCTATGAAAATTGATTAATATTTAGATCGGTGGGAAACACAGAAAAACTACCTCGAAATGGACCACTCCATAATGATCTGTCAACAAAAAGTAAGATAATTCTTGGTTTTGGAGTGTCATTAATTTAATGGGTCTTTGTAATGGAGAATCTCCAAGTCATACATGTACAAGGGCCATAGCCATAATGTTAGAGGTTATAACTAAGCTCTTTTTAATGCATATGTTATAAAGTCATGGTTTTATTAGGTACATTTTTCTGTGGGCTTTTTTTCAATGAATCTATACCTCCAGTTGGTATTGTCTGTCTTTGTCGGTGTTTCTAAATCGGTCGGGATCCTATTATCGGCACCTCACTAATGAGTTCTACTCCTGCGAGTGCCGCAGCCTATTCAATGTTTAAAGGGTTTTCCCATGAACAAAGTACATTGTAATTGCATGGAAGCTCCCTTAATCATAGGATGCATGGTGGGCTCCTCCAAGCTCCAGAAAAGCATCAGATTTTAATCCTCCCCTTTTGGATCCTAGTTTTAATGGACATCTAATAAAGATTACTTTTACCAGATGGATGTGCCTCATACCCCTCATGCTTCTTCGTTGTTCCTTTGCTGGGCTCTGTCAGCTGGATTGAGGAACTCTCCATAAGATTACTCAGTGTATCTGTTCTACAGACGTTGTGAGCTCCTATCCACCCTTGTTTAATGCAGTGTAGTTGGACCTCCATCGATCTAATATAGATGGCCTGCTAGGTGCAGACGAGCGTATGTTCTCTCATCCGAGAGACTTGGGCCGATTATGCTAATCCCACTGATCAGAGTGTGATCATAGTGTGATCTGATTCTCTCGGATGAGGAGAAGATGAGGAAAAAAATGTCTTCATCTTCTGCATTCTGTCAGCGTGCGGAAATCGGTCTGAACGCGAATGAATGTTTTCCACAGTCTCATTAACTTGCATGGCCAAGTGGAATCCTAATATCGGATGAAACTCTGGCATGCTGTGATTTATTTTCCTCGGACACACTGTCTGAAGAAAAAAATCGGACATGTGCACATCCCCATAGAATAAAATTTGGACTAGTTCTATCTGTCAAAACTACAAATAGCACTTATCCGATTAGGACTCGTGCTGTCTGCACAAGTCCTAAGCATAAGCCATCAAATTTATAAGGCTGAAAAACCCCTTTAATATTGTAATATAGATCCTGATGAATATGGACTTTTAATTTCTAATTTATCATCCGATCAATTGATTGCTACTAAAAAAAAAAACAACTGTAATAAATTAATATATGAAGTATTATAAAACATAAAGAAAATACTAAAATAGCATTATATACTTGTCTACATGATTAATACTTACCTGGTATTTTCCAGACAAATACTTAGGTCCATTTTCTCTGGGCCAGTGACCTACCGCCCGTCTTTGGACAATAATTTACATAGTCCTTGCAGTATATTTACATAAAACTTAAGTAATATTTTAATTTGTCATATTCGGACATCTGCCGAGAGAGCCAGGGAACACACTGTAGGGCATGTTCAGAATGAGAGGTGTTATTTGAATTCATGGCCACTAAAATATTCATTTTTACTATAGCAAATCCTTTTTTATATAACTGCTGTGCTGAAAAAAATAAACCCAAACGACCTGGTAACTTACGATATATTCCCGTTGAGGATATTCTGTTGTATTACCCTCACGTTATGAATAACATCAGTTATCCAGTCCTCGGTATACTGAGACGAGCACACAGATTTAGACGTGATGCACATGCACTTGCTTAGTTGAGAGGCTTGCCATAGTTACAGTCAATTGTGAGATGAAGGTTCTCCGTTCAATAAGACAACGGACAGGTAATTACTTCATCATGAGCCAATTAGGTTTACTGAGCTAAGCAGCCGAGGTTCTTATAGTTCTTGCCGACCCAGATCAGATGCTAGAAAGACTGATTTGCTTTCCCTGACCCTCGTGAGAGATTTCCAAAAAGAGTGATTGGCCCGAAAAGTATTTTTTTGCTTCAAATTTACTTTAGTCTGATGATGGCTAGCGGCATCATCTCCTCAAGGATTGTGCTGGCCTGTACATTACTAAACAAGGTCTTCCCTGACAGTCAAGGTATGAGTTATGTGAGTAGGGTTGGGAATTGCACCCTCCATGTAACCTCGGCCTGTTGATTAAGTCAGGCAATAGTTGACTGATAAGCTTCACGGAGATATATATGAAGCTCGTCTCTATCCGGAGGCTACGCATTTCATATCATACTATATATACGGTTATATTAAGCCATACATCAACCTTGCTGAGCGAACACTTCATCTTAGGTGATATGTGTCAATGCTGATTATCTGTCAGTGTGTCGCGAAAATCTTACCTTCAAAATTGTCTGAACAGAATGTGGATTTTGGTGCTTCAGTCAATTTTTAAAATATTTCCAACATAACCTATAAAAATACAGATGCCTCTTTTTTTAGTTTGGCAACAGACTGTTTCTTATTTCTTGTGAAAGTCCTGCCATTTCATTCCGCACGTCCTGTTAACAAAGCTTTCGATTAGTGGCCTTATATTAACTTATATTATCTATTTTTTATTTTTTGGTTGACAGAACGTTTAATAGAGCTGCTCATGTCTTGTAAGAGGATCCGTATACTGACATTTTATTTCATTTTTTTTCACTGTCTAGCATAAGAGTAAATATAGAGACAGATCACTGTGAAGGGGCACTCTGCTTGGCTTGGCCCATTGCCTTTCTCCTTGTAGGGTGTGTGCAAGATGCGCCTCTGAAAAAGTACCACAACTTGAGATATGGAAATTATTGTCTTTCTAAGAAAAAAGAATCACAGTCAGAAAAAGGCCTTATATAGTTCTAAAATATTTTTTTTTTGTTGTTTTGCCCATGTATTCAATGAATCCACTCCACAAAGGAAATTTGTAGTCAGAAATTGATCTATTGTTTAAATCATTTTTTTTTGTTGCATGTATTTTTTTGTAAATTGGCAGTGCTTTTTTTTTTTCTTTATAAAATGATCTTTCTTAAAAGATAGAACTAGTGATCTTGCAATTTTCACACTGACCACTGGGGCTATTTCAGGAAGAGTTTACAGCAGTTTCCTTATCATCAGAGGCAGGATTGCGATAACAGAAAAAAACTAAGATAAAAGCAATGAGTAAATACCCTGCAGTAAGTAATTAAAGGGGTTGTCCACTACTAGGACAACCCCTTCTTGAATTGAATGTTCAGCCCTGAGAAAATAAAAAACCTGTACTCACATCCCATATCCCGTACCGGCGTCGTTCTGGCGGTGTCGGCACTCGTGGCCCTGGGACTGTGATACTTTGGAATGACACGTGATGCCCGGTACCCAATCACCGCTACCTTCGGACAAATCGAACATGAAGAGGAAGCCAGGGCTGTAGCTGATCTCGGACTTCCTCTTCATGTTCATTTTGACAGGAGACAATAACACCAGCGCTGATTGGGCACCGGCACCACGTTTCAGTCCACCACATCACAGCCCCGGGACCGCGAGTGCTGACACTGCTGGAACGGAGTCGGCACGGGAGGTGAGTATAGGTTTTTTTATTTTCTTGGGGCCTAACATTTAGTTCAAGAAGGGGTTGTCCTAGTAGTGGACAACCCATATAAGTAAATAGTAGCAGTACATGTACATAACATATTATACTTGGTTGACACCATTTTGATCATATGAGCATAAAAGCCATCCCACTGCAACAAGGTGTACCCAATCAGGATGGTCCTATCTCTAGTATTTCACCTGCTTATGTGCAAGCAGGCCTCAATTGATGGGGGCACAGCAGGACCCAGGCCTGACTGTTTTGCACCTGCCCATGGAAAGCTATATAGACAGGATTATGATAACACGTAGCAAGTCTATACACAGTTGATATCACCACATCCACCAATCGCACCAGGCTATGCTAAAGAAGACCCTGCTCTTCCGCCCTACACAATGACATTTTCACACGCTTATTAGATGATTCAGTACAAAAGATAGGGTCAGAGACAGTCTATTGCTGCTAATATACATGTGAATTTCCTGAAACAGCTGGAAGTTAGAATCTAAAATAGCCCAAGTGGTAACTATAAGATTTCTAGTTTTTATTTTTAATAAATATTGTGATATTATGCCAACAATACATTCAAAGGGGTAGTCTAGGCTTTTCATAAAAGTCTGCAGTCACTGAAACTGTAAGGATTCTTCGTTGCTAGTAGCGAGACCGAGCAGTCATGTGACCGCAAGTATGCAATATGCACCCTTCTGGCCACTTTTCGACTAGACTTGCATGGCCTCGCTCACTACAAGTGAATTGAAATCTTCCAGCAGCAAAGCATCCTTTTGAGATGGGAGCCTACACTAACAGACTTACCTCATTTGGGTGTAGGCCTAAAAATTTATAGGGCACTTAGAATTCAGCTTTAATTATATACAGCTTTGGGCCGATGGGAGGAGGTCTCAACCAATATGGAGGCAGTCATTATCCCCAAATGTATACTACAGCAAATGAAATTGACACGGACCTCCTAGCAGAATTAATTAAATGTACAGGTGGCAGTGGCTACATTGTTATAGCCCTCAGACTAGTACAACCTATGGATTTGATTGTATTTGAAATTACATGACTGCTATATACATTTTGGGCCCGATTCATCAAAGCTTTGACGTTAGTATTCTGGCATGAAAAGCTGTGAAAGTCACATAATGTTGGCGCAACTTAAAGAGGATGTCCACTACTTAAGCATTGATGACCTATCTTTGGGATAGGTCATCTATGTCTAATCTGTCGGGGTCCGACACCACGCACGCTCGCCGATCAGCTGTCATCGGTGTCATAGGCGGCTGCCGCTGGCCGGAAGTGTTCATTTGTGGAGCTGCTCCATCTTTTGGTACTGGCCGCCCCATGGTACTGCATATCCTCTTCCTATTGAAATCAATAGGAAGTGGATGTGTAGTACTCTAACGGCGGCCACTATCAGAAGACGGCCAGTGAGTACTTCTTGCCAGCGGCCAACACCGATAACAGCTGATCGGCGGTTGAGCCCGGTGTTGAACCCCGACTGATCAGATATTGATGACCTATCCTAAAGATAGGTCATCAATGAAAAGGTTGTGGACAACCTCTTTAAGTCTGTGCTTACGTTTTGGCTGGGGCGGAATTGGGGCTTGGAGACCTCCGCTCATCAAATTCATGATAAGTGTCAGTGTTCACTACGCTACATATCTTATTCTAGCAGAGACTGGAGTAGTATTTGTGGAGAGGTGCACACAGAGTTGTACACCACTCATCCATACTTCTTGATTCATGAAGAGTGGTAATCCTCTACATGAATCAGACGCGTCTGACTCCAAGACACCCCTTCATCAAGACCGACTTGAACAATGAGGGTCTTGATGAATTGGTCCCTATATTTATAAATTTGATCTTCATAGCATCCATTTTGATCAAATTTTGTGTTTCCAACTGCCAGCTACTTCTTCATATGGTGCCCTACACTAAAGACTCCAATAAACATTAGACTAATGTCGGTCTAATGTATAAGGGGTCCTTCTAATTTTTCCCCAAGTGATATCGGACCAATTTCGAACTACCAAGCCTTTTGTTCTTGGTGGGAAAGGCCGCTGCCAGAAGAGTTTAGCAGCGGCTCTTTCACAGAGAACTCAGGAGCACTTGGCAGAGCGAGCACTTTGGTATATGGAGGTTTTGGGAGATATAGCTGCTGGTCGAACAATTGGCCATCAAGTATCTGTTGTGTATGAGGCCCCTAACAGACTTACTTCTCCTACCTCACCATTAATATTACTCCTGTAAAACTTCTTTAACCTGAAAGAAACAAATTTAATAAATGGACTTTCAGGCAAATGTCAGCTGTAAACCATTGTATGGCACATCGGTACAATGCTTCCCGAGTCTTACTACCACATTGATATTCTGTGTTCTAATCCTGAGGATTATCTTGTGCTGAGGGTGATTTTTTACTAGTTAAAGCTGTTTTTCTAATGTTGTAATTCCCAATGGTTGCGATAACGTTTTTCCATTGATAGAGCTTTTCTACATGTTAAATCTGGCCTAGTAGTTTCCTGGATAAAAGGAGTTAACACATAAATCCCTTTTCTTGGTCATGTTTCATAGGCAAAGGTCAGAACTTCTATTGTTTAGTCAGAATGAAGCAGCCCATAAAACATTTTCCATTTTAGCTTATTTTGCTGCTTTTTCTTGCCTTAGCAGAGGTTTGCGAGGCATACCTATTTAATCCTGCGATGTGGCATATGGTACTGCTGATCTGTTACAGCCCTTTCTGAGGATTTGTCCTCTTTCCTTCCCAGCACATTCGAGATCCTTTGAAGGCAATTTTCTTTTGACAAATATAAAGGCTTAGACAACTTTTCCACTTATTGAAAAAGTAAATTCAACCAAAATTTTCTTCTGTTTTTAATACACACTCAGTGTAAGCCCATGCCTGATGATATTCATATTGTGACGGTCAAATGTGTTTGCACTTTTAGTGCCTGTGCACATGTTGCAGATCTGTCGAAGAGTTGTCGCTTTTTTTCTGCTCAGAATTGTCACAAAATCTGAAGGGATTCCTGATGCCAGCAAAGTGAATGGGAATCCTGAAGTCTCATGCACACGTTGCTTATTGGAGACTTTCAGATTTGGTGCAGATGTAAATCGGCAGCATGTCAGTTCTTTCAGCATTTTTTTGCACCGAAAACGCATAAAAAAACTCACCAAAAATGCGTAAAAAATGCACATTTTGCATCCTGCGTTTTTCCTGCTAAGAGATGCTGAAATGGTGCAGAAATTACTGCACCAAATACTTAATGAGTGCACATACCCTTAGGCTGCGTGCACACGATGCGTTTTTCATGCGTTTATGCTGCGGAATTTCCGCAGCGGAAACGCATCAAAAACGCATGGTAATCCGCACCCCATGGTCCCCAATGGCATTCTGCAATGTCAATGCACATGCTGCGGATTTTTCCGCAGCGTTTCTGCAGCGCAAATAAATCCCCAGCATGTTCATTAATTTTGCCGAAGCGCAGCGGAAGCGCCGCCATTGACTTGCATTGAGATGCCTAGAATCCGTGTCTGTACATTTGTACACGCGGATTATATGCGTTTCATTGTGCGTGCGGTACCCAGTTCTGGAGGAGAGAAGACTCTCATCCAGACCTGGGTACCATTGTACCTGTAAAAAAAAGAATAAAATAATAAATAAAGCTTATATTCACCTGTCCGGCGGCCCCTGCAGCGCTTATCTTCCAGGATCTGAGATGACGTCGCGGTCATGTGACCGCAGGCTGTCTCGCGAGATGCCGGCAACCCGGAAGAAGCCAGGACGAGCGCGACAGCACATGCGGCGGGGGATCGGGGGTAAGTATAGCTTTATTTTTTTATTTTTACGGTCACACTATATAAATCCATGCTGTTTGCATGGATTTATATAGTGTGACCTAGTTGTCAAGCACTTTCCAAGTGATGCTATCGCCTGGAAAGTGCTTGACAGTCCGCATGCGGAAACACATGCGTTAACGCATGTGGGTACGCATGGGAATCCGCATGTATTCCGCATGTATTCTGCAGGAAAAACGCATGCATAATCTGCATGCGTTTTTTCTGCCAAGGAGATGCAGAAACTCTGCAGAAATTTTCTGCTTCATTTCTGCATCGTGGGCACATAGCCTTAGGGTCGCGTGTCTACATTGAGAAGATCATGAGTATATACACTGTGATGGTCAGGTGTCTGCACTGTGATGATTTTGAGTTTTTACACTGTGTACCATGAGCATTGAGTGCACCATGACAGTGCACTGAGAGGGTTATATGTCACTGTGAGGGTCGTGATTGAGCACTGTCGAGGTCAAATGTTTGTGTGCATCGTGCTTGTGCACTTTGTCTCTTTTTTGTGCACTGTGGACACGTTGAGTATTTGGTGAGTTTTTTACCTCAGTATTTGTAGCCAAAACCAGGAGTGGGTGATAAATACAGAAGTGGTGACGTGTTTCTATTATACTTTTCCTCTGATTGTTCCACTCCTGGTTTTGGTTTACAAATACTGAGGTAAAAAACTCGCCAAATACTCAATGAGTGCACGTTGCCTTAAGGTTTTCTGTATGATGAGGCCATGTGTTTCAGTACTGTAAGGCCACGGTCGCACTGTCAGTATTTGGCCAGTATTTTACCTCAGTATTTGTAAACCAAAACCGGGAGTGGAACAGTCAGAGGAAAGTATAATAGAAACACCTCACCGCTTCTGTATTTATCACCCACTCCTGGCTTACAAACACTGAGGTAAAATACTGACAAAATACTCAACGTGTGTAAGGGTCATGTGTTTGTGCACTGAGGGTGCAGTGTTTGTGCTTTGTGAGGGTCTCGTGTTTGCGCTGTAAATAAGGCTCATTTGTTTGACCTTGTGAGGGTCTTGTGTTTGTTCACACAAACAGATTTTCTGTCTGAGTGCTGTCCATGGAAAAATGTGACACAACTCACCCATTCAAGTTTATGGGTGCCCCCTATAAATTGGATCCTGTACAGGTCAAACATATACCGTAGCATCCGATTTTTACAGATACACTGCCATTATTAAAATAGGAAACTTTATTTGGTCTTGTAAATGTTATTCCCTGCTGATGTATAAAAACGAATGATGATATAGGTGAAAAATTGTCCATTTTTTTTCTGGATGAAACTAGCTTAAGGGGCATGTGTTTCTGCACGGTCTCCATTTTGCTCTTTTGCAATTTGAGGGCCATGTATTTCGACATGTTTTTGTGCCCTGTTTGGGTCTTGTGACTGTACACCAGGAGAGTTTTGTGTTTTTACACTTTTTGTAACAGGTGATGGTTTGGTTGTACACAATGAGGACCATTGTTTTGTGAACTGTGATGTTTCATCAAGACTGGAGATTTTCTTGCCAGTTTTAGTGCGGGAACGTGAAGAAGCCAGATGTTCCTGATTCATGAAAAGATGCACGCCTTTTAATCAATTATGAGCGTCTGATGAATGGCTTGTGCCTCTGTGCGCCATACCAAAACTCTGGCTTAGGGAACGACGCAGCTCATCATGAATTAGACATGCTGTGGCGTCACTCCCCAACGCGCCCATGTCCCGCCCCATCTCCCACCATTTTGGCAGAGCTGGGAGAAACTATCGTAAAATACTAAAATTTAAAAAAAATTGGTGCAATTCAGAGAAGCGGCAACATTTTTTTACTTTTCAATGCAATGTACTCCAGAATTCTGGCAAAATTGCTTTGTTGAATTGGGACCAATATGGCTAACATTTTACTACCTGCACTGAACATTTTGCTTTCTATTATTTTTTTTTAGGAACATTTATTAATTGAATCAAGCCATAACATTTTCTACTAGTATAACTCGCTCCAAGTTTAAATATTAACAGTGATAATGTATGTTTGGTAAACTTTCCCAATTATAAAAAAAAAATAAGATGTTTGCAAAAATAAAACTTCAACGCTGAACTGTTATAAACAGCAAAGTAAACGGTCTGGAAAGCAACAAGGAAAGCAAAGTATCCAATAATTTTCCTTTTATCTAAGTGACCTTTTACGGTAACCCTGTCCTATTAAGAGAAACTAATTAGCTAAATATTTGTTCAGGGCAAATAGGTGTTTCCTGCACTTGTTGTGGTGAAAGCTCTGTATAATAGAATCTTTCTTTGAGCCGTTAGTATCTCCAATGACCTCGGGATGAAGAACATTGGCAGGCAGCCAGAACATGTGGTTGTCAGGTCAGCTGTGATCTGGATCCACGTGGTACTTCTTCTCCGAAGATGCTCTTCTCATATGAGACATAGCTGCTTCTCTCAGGATGGCTTCTTCCTTTCCTTTTACTGTAATTAAACAATGCAGTGGAGATAAGAAAACGAACCTTCGGCACTTAAGCAAGATGAAAACACAGCTGCTTAGTCGAAAACTAAGCTCTGTCACTTAGAATTATGGGCCAATACCTTTGAGAATTCTTCACAATCCTTCTGTTTTATTTTTTTCTCACTGCAAATTAAATGATATTAAAAAGTTAAAAACAAAATTGCATGTGCATATGACTTTAGTCTTGTGATACAGATCTAGTTTGTATGTCATCTGTAGGAACTGTAACCAGGACATTATGCGCTTATTATGGTAGAAGGGTTTCTAGAAGGTCAGAAGATACATTTAGTAGCCAAAACAAAGCCGTCAATTCTGTCCTAACGGCAGACGCATTGTGAACGTGTTTTGCATTTTTATTGCATTACAAGTTTAAATTCAAGACACATTTATTTTAATGGACATGCCTTGATTTAATGTTGTTACCGTTTCCCCTATCCCCTTGCTCGTCCGTTTCTTTTTTATGCTACAATTTTCAGATACAGTTATTACATGATGGCTATTTCCTCAGATGACAGGAGATTATAGGAACCACTATTCAAGGTTTGAGCATTCTAAGGGTGCCATTTGTGAAACAGATGAAATCTCTTTTTTGACCCCCCAATGGCCAAACCACCTTCATCCAAGGACATAAAACACATTAGCTGGTCGACCAAATCTGCAGGTTCATCATTATTAGTCTAATGTGCATTGCCACCTTTAGGTCACGGCCCCACTATCATTATTTGGTCAGTATTTTTTCTCAGGAGTGAGAGACAAAACCAGGAGTGGGTGATAAATGCAGGATTGGTGACTTGTTTCTATTATACCTTTTCTCTGATTGTTCCTCATCTGGTTTTGGCTCCCACTCCTGAGAAAAAATACTGATGGAAAACTGACCAAATACTGATAGTGGGGCCGTGGCCTTATTCTGGCATTGGCTGGCCTGGGAATCAGGGTTGCCAAGCGTCCATAAAATCCAGGACAGTCTGTAAAACTAGGTCACTTTTTTTGCCCTGTTCGTAAAAAAATTAACGGTGTCAGTGATTTTTTTTTGAAGCTGAAGCAATTTATACAGATTATTTTGACTGTGATTATCATGATTTTACAATTTAAAATTAATGCAACAAATGTGTACATATAAGAATTATGGGCTGGAGACATGTATCACTTATAATTATAATGATTTCTTATGGTTTTCCAATGTGTCCTTAAAAAATGTTGGCTGTCCATGATTTTTGGATTAGCTGTCCAGAAAAAATCAAAAGTCAACTTGGCAACCCTGCTAGGAATCCTTATAGTCAAGTATGAAACAATTGTCAGAGTAACGAATAAAGACCTTGGTCCATCAAGTTCAACCTTCCTTCCCCAATTGTACAAGTCCAGGGACTACATTATGAACTTATCTAATTGTCGACTGCTCGACCTTGGCAGAAGCTCTGTGTAGAGTCAAGTAGGTCCTCACTTTTCGGTGCAAGGCTAGTGTTGATAACGGGTTTTACCATTGGATCATAACACAATCTCACAGTGACTTATTTCAAAGGTTTGCTTATCTTTCAGCTGTAAATCAATTATATGCTCATTCATGGAATTAAACAAAGTAGAACTCTGTAGAGTGGTCCATTTATTTAATATAGAAATAGAAATCCCAAGTTCCTACTTTCCAGCGTACAGCATGGATGCACCGACATCTCCAGTCCTTGCCTTGTTATTGAATTACCTCCTAAATGTTCTATTCTTGTGCTAGTGGTTTTCATATGACCAACAGCAGCATGGCTCCTTGCATTCAATTATACAGTGGGCCATACTTCAAAGTAACTTTATTTGCAATACCGAATGGAAATTTTAGAGGCCTCCCAGCAAATTATGATCATTGGACAGAAATTTAATTATTTTTTCCATGCTGGTCTTTAATTATTGCATTTCTATCTCACAGTGACTCAATTTATTTTCTGAGTCCGATATATTGGATTTGAGCACTGTGCCCTCATAATAAAGAGCACATTGTAGCAGTCACAGGGTCATCACTGAAATGTGTATCCTTTAAATCTATGTACATATATGAATACTCTGTGTGCATCTCTACATGTGGTATGCATGCCCATGTGTTATTATATGTAGTTGATGATGAATATCGTCAATGAAGATCGAGCTGAAGGCCATTAAATAATAATAATGTGTATATGTGCTTCTCTATTTGGTGAGTGTGTATATGTTTGAAGTTGTACACACAAACGACCTCTTCGGCCTAGAACTACAGTGCCACCTACTGGAAGTAGCAGTTGACCCTTTAATGAGTCTTGCCATATGACTTAGGATAAAAGCCAAACCAGAATCTCAATTTGCAAACAAGTGTTTCAGGATGTTGCCCCTCCTCAGTGCAAAGCATGAAATCTGATTTGGCTGTATGAGAGGCCTCTGACTGGTGTATAAGTGGTAAGTAAGATAGAATAACTGGAGAGACAAGAAGCGCAAAATAGGGTCTTATCCTGTAACAATTAAAATAAGCTCACATGGTAGGTTTGCGACAGTCACAACTCCTATAGAAAGCATGTAAAGGCTGCTGCAGGACCACCAATTAGGTATAATGCAATTGATGAAGAATGTGGTGGTTAAGAATCGCCACTGCCAAAAGTCCAACGTATGATCACAAAAAAAGATGAAATATGAATGTTGTTTTATTTCGTCAACGCGTTTCAAGGTTTTCAAACCTCTTCATCAGGACAAAACCACAATGACAGCTATTAACACTGATTCTTAACCACCACATTTCTCATCAATTGGTGTACAAGGGGTGACGTATCTCCTTGTGGAGAGTGACATGCCTGACATGCCAGGATAAGGAGACTTATAGGCCTTGTTGCATGGCCTATAAGTCTCCTTATCCTGGCATGTCCAGCATTGTAATTATGCAGTGACTGCACTTTGATGCATCTCCAGCGCTTCATGAGGACACTAAGGCACCTTCACATAGACCTCATTCAGACGCCCATTTTTGATGTATGTGTTCTATCCATGTTTCTCACAGATAGAACACATCCTTATCATAGACTATGGGGCAGTTCACTTGTATGTGTTTTTCTGAAAAAAATAAAACAGAAACATCCTTTTTGATCTGCATCACTGATCAAAGTTGCTCATTCAAATCAATGGGTCCTTGAAAAAAAAGGACAGCACACAGATGGCATCCATTTTTTACAGCTTAATGGGTAAGGGAAGCTTGACATTTTTTTTTTTGCATACAAAATAACGGGTGCCACAATTACAGTAAAAATGGACACATGGACCAAGAATGTATAAAAATTGGATCTACTTCACTGATAAAAACATTAAAAAAACAAAAATATGGACATCTAATTGAGACCTTTGGAATAGGGCAGGGTCTGCAGTTCTTTTCTATGTTCCAGTGTTGGAGAGTATTAATAGGGTAGAGCGCACTCACGAAAGACCTAGGGTAATGAAAGACCTAGCAGGAGCAGCATCTACCAAGAATTATTAGGTAACGCATTCAGTGAAATGCTCCAATATGACAATTGTTCATGTCGATAAGTTAATCCTCAAAAAGTTTAACATCTAAGTGAGTTTTGGAACGTAGTGGAGTGAACGACTAAGTGTTTTTGCAGCAATGCTGTTATTGAGCTCTTGTAGTCAGAGGTTTGATCTTTTATAGCGGCAAAGGTCTGCATTAAACAAAGAAATTAATCATGTAATAAGAGCTTGAGAATTGACCTTGTCTTGTGAACAGAAGCAGTGGATGTGCCTGCTAGTTATGATGATAAGCACTGCTTTATTCAATTACGAGAAAAATCTTTGTGGTTTTCCAGCAGTGGCCGGCAGTAATCACAGATAATTACTTAGAAATGAGTTTACATCCATACGACTATGGCTCTCGTTGGGGTAGAGTGTATGATATGTTATGATATGTTATGTAGTCATTGTTGAAGTGAAACAACTTTTATAGTTATAGATGGTGAGGGTTGTCAAAAATCTCAGCAACTGAATAGCTAATATGAATAAGACATTTCTTCTCACTGTCAGTGTTTTAGACTTTATTCTATTGATTTCAACCAAATTTCTTATTGCTGGGTTCCTGGCCTGATCTAACTGGCTGTGGGAGTCCATGTTCCTCAATACTTTTTTTTTATAATGTACTTTAGCAATTTAAAGGGGTTTTTAGTTAAAAGAAAGTTACCACTTATCCACGAGATAAGGGATGATTTATAGATTGGTGGAGGCCTGACCTCTGGGACCTCCACTGAGTGCCAGAATAAGGCACTTTTATCCCCTTAAAATGGATCAGCAGTTCACATGCTCAACCGCTGCTCCACAGGATTGCCAACCGTCCAGAAATTCTGTAAACATTTTTTAAGGTGTTCGTGATTTTTTTGAAGGTGAAGGAACTTATACAGATTATTTTGACTGTAATTAACATCATAAATGCAGCTGATGTCTTGTTATCAGAATTATGGGCTGTAGGCTTGTATCGCTTATAATCATAATGATTTGTTTTGGTTTCCCAATGTGTCCGTAAAAATATTGTCTGTCCGTGATTTTTTAGCTGTCCAGGATTGTCAAGTTGGCAACCCTGACACGCCATTCTAAAACAACATTCAATTTTTTTCTGACAGCACCAAGGCAAATGAATGGACATGTGGTCAAGCCCCTTTCTGGCAGCCGGTGGGGGTCACAATAGTTGGACCCAGGGCTGTGGACTCTGTAAGCCAAACCTCCAACTCCTCAATTTCCATGACACCGACTCCGGCTCCCTCATACATGGCTCATGTTTAAGTGATGAATTTACTGTAGCACAGATTCATCTCAGCTAAAAGTCTAGACTCTTAGATCAGGAATAGGACAGACATTTATAGGACATTTCATCACTTTCCCAAATTCTTATGAAAACATATTCCCCACAAACTGCATTGAACTACTGTACCCAATTTATTATATATTTTAGGAGTTGGAGTCGGTCCAAAATGGGCTCCGACTCCACGACTCTGACTCCACAGCCCTGGCTGGACCACCACCGATCTCTAAATTATCATTTAATCTGTGGATAGGTGAGATCTCTTTTCACCGGGCAACTCCTTTTACGGGTGTCAAGAGACTTCTGTCTCAAGTAAATTCTGCAATTTTTGCTACTTGTGTGAATTTGCGTTAAGGCCAAAGTACTAGTAAGGTCTGATGGACCGTCTTAATTGCTTATTTTACGTAGAATAATGTAGTAAGGTGAAATTCTTTGGCAATGGACTGCTTCAGAAGCATCAATGATCTATAAAGCAGATCTGTTGTCAGACTTCACAATACAAACTGTATACAGTATTAAATAGTTCTGTTAAATTTGATGAGACTGGTATATTTACTCTGGAAATCCTTGTCAGAATGCCTGTATAAACCTAATATTGAGATAAGCATTTTATGAGTCCGGCTAAAGAGTGTGAGAGCTCATGATTTAAAGTCTCCACCTTGTCTGACTGACAACTGCAGCTTGTACTGAGCAGTGCAAGATCTCAGCCGCAGCATAGAAGAGGACAGGGAAGAACTGCCAATCAGGCTAGGTAGACAGAGATTGTGTTAAACTTTCACAAAAGATTATACAGTTATTCTGACAGGGATTTTCACAGTAAGTACACTAGCCTCATCAGGTCTAGGAGATCTATTTAGCAATAGATCCACTTTAAAGCTGCTCAAGTATGTTTTTGTTCCAAAATTGTACTGTGCAAGTAACATAGGGCACATTGCTGATCATTGTTAATGGGCACATTGCTGATCATTGTTAAAGGGCACATTGCTGATCATTGTTAAAGGGCACATTGCTGATCATTGTTAAAGGGCACATTGCTGATCATTGTTATCCTATACAGTTTAATCACTAGTAAGGGGCCTAAACTCAAACATCCCTCATACATACAACTCATCCAAGCAATGATCCAGACAGGTAACCTCGAACTGATCACCTTATAAAATATAGATGTTCATTGACTATGACCATCCATGCACACAGTGACACAGTTTTCCAGTGCAGATATGAAGACCGTATCTGAATACCTTGAATTATGAATATTAAAAATATGAAATAGAACCAATAATATGAAAAAAAAGTTTGTCTGTTTCTTCTTGTCATAAATGATCCAAGCAAGGCATCCCTACTGTTCAGTGGCAAATTATATCACAGTAGAAATGCGTTCTAGTGATCCCATTTTCCTTCTTCTTTTATAGTGAAATTCACGGTAATGATCACAGAAAAGTTACTACTAATTAGCTATTTTCATTTCTTTTTTCATAATTAAAGATTCTTCCTGCAAGCATACTGGAAAAGGTCTTTTGGGAACCATTTAGTAAGAATCCCATTGTATCTTCAGCTTCTGCAGAGCCTTGTGGAGTGTTTTAATAAGTATACATCACCGTATTGGCTCTGCGTTGTTTCGGCAGTGCTCATTTAGAAAGGTAGCGCAGAAATCCCTTGCTGCCTACGTACATTGCCCACAACCAATCGGAATGCATTAATAACTAAGGGCTCGGATACCCTAGATGGGAACTTATCTACTCATGAATCTCAATGGCTGAAGGTCCCTGCTGTTAACAGAAATGGCCCGGAGGAACATTGTAAAGTCCCAATATTGTGCAGCGCCGAGAAAGAGCAGCCATTATTTCAAAGTCTAAGACTCTTCACTTAAAGAGCTGCAGAACAACTGCAATTGATGTAAACAATACTCATAAGAAATTCAATAATTTATACGTATATTTAACAATACAACAATTATATACTTAAAATTATTTATCTGAAAGAAATGTGTACTTGCTCTGAAGCGTGAGCTTAGTTCCTTAAATTGACCTATAAAGGTGTAAATTCATTTCCCAAATACACAGAAATTGGTTAAATTTTGTCTCAGCAAAGTTATTCTTTCATTATTTTTCTCACAGTATATTTAAAGGGAATCTGTCAGCAGGATACCCCCCCGCCCAAAAAAAACGATTTATACACACATGTAGCTCTTTCAAAGACAAGTCCAGTAATACCTTTACATGACCAGTCTGTTCCTCTATTACTGAGAAATCAGCATTTGAATTGATATGAAAATGAGACTGTAGATCTGAACCCTCCGTCACTCCAGCTCTTTTCCCTGCCTAGTACCGCCTTCTCCTGCTTGACTGACAACCTCTATGTTGGGTGACTTCATGCAAAGGAGCCATCAGTCAACCAAAAGGAGGTGTTGCTGGGCTGGAAATTGAGCTGGAGTGGCAGAGGCTTCAGATCTGCAATAGCTCTGTAGCTTAATTTGCATATCAATTCAAACGTTGATTTCTCAGTAATGGAGGACTGGACTGGCTTTGTAAATGTAATACTGGACCTATCTTTGAAACAGTTACATCCACATATAAATAGCTTTTGGGGGAAAGAGTGAGAACCTGCTGACTGGTTCCATTTTAAGAGAACCTATTGGTTACATGAAAAACATAAATAGTGACATTAGTTGACATGATACATTTTTTCTCAAATATACGTAATTAGCAAATTAGATTATTTCACAATCATAACAATCAGCAAAACAGAAATCATTAGAGAATTGAGCTCACCTTACCACAGGAGCCTGAGCTTTCCTTCATATAGAATATTGTTATTTATTAGCCATGTAATAAGATGTCCATGTGTATTATGTAGCCCAAATAAATGCTAAGAATTCTGCAACTTCTAAAGGGTTAAAGGGAATCCGTCAGCAAGTTTTTGCTATGTAATCTGAAAACTGCATGCTGTAGGGGTTAAAACACAGATTATAGTAATGCCTCTCTTATCAAGCTCTGTCCTGTTGTTTATTTGCAATGATTGTTTTAGCACCAGGAGCTTATCATTGCTAGACACAGCAGCATTTGCCTGGTAGTACAACACAACCCCTTCTGTGATAAGCAGCTCACTGCCTATGGACTTTCTACATACATAGCCTGGTGTGGGCGGAGTTAGCTTTCTCAGCTCTGCTGCATTGCTAAATCTAAAAACTCTGATTGTGTCAGAACAACTGCAATCAGTAAACTAAGTGATACTTCGTTGGATTCGGGGTCTTTTTGCTCTGAGGATAAGCCTGTGACAAGACTTCCCTCTGTTGCTGTTTCTATACTCCTCCTTCTATTCCATAATACACATGAATTCATTTTACAGCTATGCTTACATAAGTACATCCAACATAAAGTAAGGAAGAATCATACATCTCCCCTGTGTTTCCATGCGGCACACTCCCAGTCCCCCTTTCCCATCCCACCCACACACAATTTTATCTCCAAGCTCAGAAGCAGAAAGTCTCACATAGCTGTCACGATAGTGTTGTGGCACCCCAGGGGTCTGGTCTCCACAGTAATAGCAATGTTATGTCTGAGAGCAGGTGGGAGGTCTCTTGGTCAGGAATCCTATGCATGCCACACCTCCTGCCCAGTCCTGGGAGGGGAAGAACTTCCCCTATATAAAGCTGGGGCTGAGGCAGGGTTAGAGAGAAGAGTAGAGAGAAGAAGAGGAGCAGCATAGGAAAGAAAGATCAGGAGCTCAGTGGGAGCAGTGCTAAAAGGAATCAGGGGCTGGCAGCTGAAGAGCTCGCCCTGATTGAAGAGTTACCACCGGACCCGGAGTCCGAGGCTGTGGGGATTAACCCAGACCCAGCAGCAGAAACCGCCCGGCAGGGGATTTCAGGTCCTCTGGCCAAGAAACCCGAAGGCACGGTCACACGCGTGGGACCAGCACCGCCGTCGTGGAGCGGAAGCCACTAGAAGGCCCCGAGTCACCGGCCATACGGGTGAGCACCACACGGTACACTCAGGGACGTGGGCTACCTTTACCCGCCTCTAGCAAGGAAGCCAGAAGAGTACAATTAGTTGGGGAGGCCTACAACTCCGCCTGGCCAAGGGGGATCCCATCTGCTCAAGGACTGACCAGGCCCCGACCGCTAGCCAGTACTCCGGGAGGGTCTATCTTTGTCACAAGTAAAGACCCTGAACTACACCGCATCGTCTCTGAGTGGTTCCTGCTACCCCCATCATCCACGTCGGCTGCCCTGAGGCCATACCCCTCCCGTTGGGGGTTATACCATCTACGTTGCACTATCCTACCACCGGCCTCAGCGGTCTGCCCTGCAGCGGCAGCTCCATAGCTGCATTCAACGGGTGGCGTAGTCGTCCTACATCTACTGCTAATATACCGCCACTTAGTCTGACTCCCTGGGCACGGACCGGATCGCCGCCACGAGACTACTACCCCCAACAGGCCCGGCTCCGGGTAGTCCCCGCGTGCGCAACGCTACACCAAGTAGGCCCAGGGGTGCGTCAGTGTGACAGTAGAGAGCCCTGACATCAGCCAACTTCAGCCTCTCACTTAAAGAGCTTTCATCACTAAATTAAACAGCTATGTTTTAGTTTTCCTAATTATATGTTTGAGAAATGTTTTATATTTTGGGCTTCTTTTTACTCCTTAAAGCAGAAGTCTAGCAGTGGGCTTAACATGGTACTTTCTATTCATGCCCTGTAAGTTCACAGTTAGGATCAATTACTGTCTTTAATATGCGTTTTATAATATGAGCCAGGGATGGTGTGGAAACCCATTTTGAAATTCCCCGCTGTATGTAAAATCTAGGGACACACATCTGTGAATGAAGGTTCCCTATTGTAGTTGGGTGCCAGGAGTATAAATATTGTTGCGAAAGTCAACAACTTGGTGATCACAAAAATTCATTGACTGACCTAACTAGAGTCATCATATTACCTCATCTTAGCACTGTATATTTTAATCACTCAGCGAGGAATAAGGTATAGGAGGGGAAAATATTGCTTAGAATGGTTATCTGGTCAGGATTTACGACAGGCCATGAATATTCGATTGATGGGACTCCGACTTTCGGTCCCTTTGCTGATCGGCTGTTTGGAAAGGCCCGGTGCTTTGATGAGTACCACATCCCCTTCATCACTTTTCAGAAACAGCTCCATTCTTTTAGTAGTGCCTTTGCCATTATCTAGCATACAACTGAGCTAATCTTAGTTGTTATACCAGGCACAGCCACTACTAAACATACGGACCTGTACCAGGAGAACTATGATGGGGGTGTGGTGTCCACCAGGCCTCTTTAAACCACCGATCAAGGGTAGTTCACAGAGTCTAAGAAATAGGTCAACAATTTTAGAGAAGAGGAGAAACCTCTTTAGCGTTATTTTAAGAAGTTTTAGTTAATAAAATAAAAATTAATAAAATAAATTGTTTTCAAATTTGCAGATCATTTTGGTATGATATAGTCAATTGGTCACAGATTGCAAAACATATGGTTTAGCAAAAGAAGAGGGGACAGCTGGTAACTTTAGTCATAAATGCAATGGTCATTTCGCTAATTTAATTGCATTTTAAATTGACTCTTTATTATGAGAGGTCTCCATATGTGTATATATAGATGTAGTGGAGGAGAATTTGTCATGTGACACAACTCTTAGCTGGTCATATGTATGTGAATATACGGTCTAATGTTAAGTAGACTCGCGCTTCATCATATAATAATAATATTCATTTTTAGTTCTATAGCACCAACATATTCCGCAGCACTTTACATTTTAGAGGGGGCTTGTATAGACATTATAAAATAACACATAACACAACAGATACCAAGAGGGGTGAGGGTCCTGCTCGCAAGCTTAGTCTATGAATACAGAGATAATATACAGTGCATGGGTTACTGACCTCTCCCTATTACTAGCGTCTATGCCTGTGCCTGGCATCTCTCCTTATATTGCTACCAATATAACATTCTGCATCATATTCCTCCAGGAATTCAGCATGGCTTATCTCTCTTAATCCTGTTCTGGGGATGGACAGTAATGATCCTGTTACTTTGCTCATTCAGTGTCTTCACTTCTATATTAAATGGTGCATTAAATCATCATTTCTAGTAATATGCGACTAGTGTCTGTCTGCAGAGTGCAGTTAGAAATCCGATTAGGCCTGGCGCCTTGTTACTGCAGGTTAATTAGTGTGATCGGTTTATCTCTATAGTTATCATTATGTACAACATGCAGTTGTGGGCTGCACGGGATCGCACTGTACATACAAGCGCTGACGTGTGGAAATTAGAATAAATTGCTTGGTACTACAGTGCATGGTTCATTAATCTGACCGCTCTTTTGCTCCTGGATTTAACCTTGTGAATAGCTATATATTAATAAAGGATTGTATGCAAACAAAAATGTTCCAGTTGAGATAGATCGGCTCTCTTGGTTGCACATAGAGGTATACAGGAACATTGTCTCTTTAAATTCTCCCCAGATTTATTAGGCAGCATAAACCATGGGAAGTAAAACAAACACGGCCCTTTGGGCAAAAACAGGAAAACCAAACAAAGTGGTGATACCAAACACTGTCCTTGTGGTAGCGGGGATCCAGCAAACACAGGGTTCAGATTAGTTCAACACAAACATGTCCTGTCTGGAGTTAGCCTTTCCAGATACACTGAACACTGAATGCCTCAGCAGGCCGAGTATTTAAAGGGAATGTGTCACCCCCTGGGCGATATCAGACCTCTACTATGGGCATACATGTGATGGAAAAGTAAATCTATACTTACCTGCATGGCCCATAGCAGAGGTCTGATTGCAGAGAAATCTGGTTTTATAAAGTCTGTTTTCCAGAGGATTGGCATCCAGGGAACGCCAAGCAAACTCCTCCTATCTGCTTACTGTTCCCCTAAATCCTCTGTGTTAAATTACCATATCCCCCCCCCTCCCCTACACGTCACAGGGCCCTGTGACAGGGCCTGTGACGTGCCCTGCTCTGCCTCCCCTCCCGCGCATGCGCAAAGCACCGCTCCCATGGAGCGTGTTTTTTTCCCTCCAGCCCCATTTGGCTGCGTACTGCCAGCGGAGCGGAAGTCTCAGTGACTCACCGTCACTTGTGCAACACAAGGCTGCGGCGCAGTATGCAGCCGAACGGGGGCCGGAGGGAAACAAAGCGTGCTCCATGGGATGGGAGGCAGAGCAGGGCACGTCACATGGCCTGTCACAGGGGAGGGGGGAATATGGTAATTTAGCACAGAAGATTTAGGGGAATAGTAAGCAGATAGGAGGGGTTTGCTTAGCGTCCCCCGGACGCCATGCCTCTGGAAAACAGACTTTATAAAACCAGATTTCTCTGCAATCAAACCTCTGCTATGGGCCATACAGGAAAGTATAGATTTACTTTTCTATACCCTGTATGGTCATAGTAGAGGTCTGATATCGCCCAGGGGGGTGACACATTCCCTTTAAACCCCCCAGACCACACCCTGGGGTGGAGATATGGAGAACAACCTCCCACCCTTCACTATGGTTGTTCTCATAAAAACAGGCACTTTTACAAATGGTAGTTTAATCCCCCAGCACATAACATGCTGGAGGAAACTTAACGGTTTTAATTCACTAAAGCTAAGTGTGACATACCCTTAGGAGTGTGTATGACAACAAACTTGCTGACTGTTTCTAAAAGCAACTGGCATTATTGTTCTATTCTCTACAGCTCTTGCGATTTTTGGCCCCTTACAGCTACATAACTTACTGTTATGTACACAGGGAATGTGCTGACTATAGTATAAAACTAGCTTATGCCTCTAACAGCAGCAATCGGAGCTAGCTGATTATTGGGAATCTGCCACCAAGTTGATACTACCCCATCGGAGAGCAGTATGATGTAGGGCAGCAGACGGCAGCTTATAAGTTATGCTGTCCTGGGAGTAAGTTCATGCAAGTACCCACTGCCCCACCACCACCACCCAACGTAATCACACAGCGCAGATGTTGTGGCAAGACAGCCAGGGGCCTGCTGAATGCCACCATCACTGTCATGTTGGTACTCTTTGTGAAGCCAGCCATATTGGAACTTAAAAATACAATATGAAATAAAAAAAGTTTTTAAAATATGTAAATAATAAAAAAATTAAAATCAAAATTTTTTAACTATGAAAATTAAAAAGTACAAAAATAATCATATTTAGTATTGAGCTGTAAGAGTTCTATAAAGACATCAAACTATTTAACCCAATTAGTAAACAGCATAAAAAAACATAAAAATTGCCAAATTGCATTTTTTTTCAGTTGCTACACCTCTGCTGAAAAAATGCAATAAAATAGATAAAAACTACTGATCGGCATGCAAAAATCAAGCCCTCAGTAGTTTCTTAAAGTGGCAACACAAACCAAATTTATTTTTTCTTTACAAAATTCTAAAAGCCACTAGAACATAATTTAAAAAAAATTATATAAGATTGGTTTTAGATAATCGTATTGACCTGGTAAGGTCATTTTTTGAATGCTGTAAAACGAAGCCCACAAGACAGTTGCAGAATTGTTTTTTTCTGGTGCAGTTTTACTGTACTTGGTATTTTTTTCTCATTTTTAAATTCATTGAACAGTAAAGTGAAAGGTATCCTCAAACTCGCCCCTCAAAAGCCCGCCCTTATGGCTATGTCAACAGAATAATAAAAAAGCTATGGCTCTTGGAAGAAGGAGAGGAAAAATCAAAAGTGCAAAAAAAATTGGCCATCGCCGGAAGGGGTTTCCTTGTTGCTGAAGACAATGTTTTATTCTGTATTGAGGCAGAATAACAATGGCAGCTCTAAAGGTTCATATAATAAAAAATAATGTAATTGAACATTACAATCATATATAAAAGAAAGCAAACACATTTAAACCGCCATCGAATCGGATATTAGTTGAAAACAAAGACGCCTCTATCTTTGAAATCTTGTGTTAAATGCCCAATACCCTCAGTGAAATGCCAATTATTGCAATGGCAGATGGCGGGAGAACTCATTGAAATATATTGGTGACAATAAACCAGCTTATGAAAAGAAAGAATAATATTGTGCAAATATATTAACCTTTGTAAAATCATAAAACGAATGATAACATTTATTACCAAATTTGTCTTTGTACCCTAGTTACCCCACAAGTTATGTAACAATGTCTAAATGTTGATAATTAGTCTAGGCTGAAGCAACCTGAACATAAGGCAAGATGGTGCCATTTCTATTCCTTTTACCCATCACCCATTGCTCTCATGCCGCTTCCCTGGTCCTCCGCTAGTATCCATTTTTTCAGTATCAGTGATGTGGATACAACATGTCACTGCTGCAACCAGTCACTGGCCACAATGGTGACCTTAGTGACGTCACACTACTTCCAGGCATCATCATTACTGGATTCCAGTAAATAGTAACCTGCTGGGTACCAGGGAAGTATACCAGGGAAGCATCAGCATGTGAACGGAAGGTGATTGGTAAATTTGTTTTTTTTTTTACACCATTCTTAGCTGTCTACAGCTTGGATACATTTTAGGCTGTGTGCCCACAATGCGGATTTAATGTGTTTTCCGTGGCGGCATTTCATAGATTTATACATGCGGATTTTATGTTGTTCAATGCGCGGATGGTACCCGAGTCTGGAGAAGAAGAGACTCTCATCCGACCCAGGTACCATCGTACCCACAAGTTAAAAAATAATTATTAAGTAAAAAATAAAAACAATTATTCATACTCACCTCTCCGGCGGCCCCCGTTCTCCTCCCGGCGGCGATCCTCTCTCCTCGGCATCCCGCGGTGTACTGGCAGGACCTGCGGTGACGTCATTTAATCAGCTGATGGTCACGCAACCATCACCTGACTGCTGACGTCAGCGGTCGCATGACCATCAGCTGACTAAATCACGTCACTGCAGGTCCTGCCAGTACACCAGGGTCCGCCGCAGAGGTGAGTATAAGGTTTTTATTTTCTTTTTACTTTTTAAGGCTGCGTGCCCTCTGTGCGTTTTCAAGCGTTTTTGCCACGGAATTTCCGCAGCGAAAACGCTTAAAAAACGCTTAGTAATACGTGACCCATGCTCCCCAATGATAATCCGCATGTGCTGTGCACATGCTGCGGAAATTTCCTCTGCGGATTATCATTGCGGAAAAATACGGAGCATGTCCATTAATTTTGCGGACACGCAGCGTAATTTCCGCCATTGACTTGCATTGAAACGCTTAATATCCACATGACTACATGTGCACATGCGGATATTAAGCGATTCAATGTGCGGATGGTACCCGGGTCTGTTGAAGAGGAGACTCTCCTCCAGACCTGGGTACCATAGTACCTGTAAAAAAAAGAATTTAAAATAAAAAATAAACATTATACTCACCTTCCATTGGTGACGTCATTTAGTCATGTGACAGGTCACGCGAGCGCCGACGTCAGTGGTCGCGTAACCTGTCACTTGACTAAATGACTTCACCACAGGTCCTTTTAGACCATCGCGAGCCGTACAAGAGACCGGACGCATCGTACAGGAGACCGGGGGCCATCGGAAGGTAAGTATAATGTTTATTTTTTATTTTTTACCATTTTTATTCTTTTGTTCAACTATTAACTTGGTCACACTATATAAATCCATACCGGTTGCATGGATTTATATAGTGTGACCAAGTTGTCAAGCACTTTCCAAGTGATGCTAAAATCGCTTGCAAAAGCACTTGATAACCCGCATGCGGAAATGCATGCAAAAACGCTTGAGAAATGCTTCTACCTGGCAGGAAAAACGCATGTAAAATCCGCATGCATTTTTCCTGCCAGGTAGATGCGGAAAAAATCTGCAGCATTTCTGCATCGTGGGCACTTAGCCTAATTCTTTTTTTTACTATAGATGCACCATTTGAAAGCAGAACTCTCCTCATAAGTTGGTCATACAATATAAATCCATGCCAGTTGCATGGATTTATATTGTGTGACCAACTTATATTGCCAAGCCCTTTTCAAAATGCATTTGAGTGATGCTCAAAATCGCTTGGAAAACCGCTTGAAAAAACGCATGCATAAACGCATGTAAAAACGCTTAAAAAACACATGTAGAATCTGCATGCGTTTTTTCTGCCAGGGAGAGGAAAAAAAGCTCAGGAAATTTCTGCTTCAAATCTGCAACATGGGCACATACCCTTAGATTAGAAAAAAAGTTGTTTATTGGTAATTGGCCTTGTATGATATTACAGCTCGGCTCCATTCAACTGATTACCTTATTTTTCGAACTATAAGACCCACTGGACCATAAGGCGCACTTACGTTTTAGAGGAGGAAAATAGAACAAAAATTAAAGGAAAAAATGTGGTCATGATGCACTGTTATAGGGGAGGTAGTCTGTTGCTGACACTGTTATAGGGGTAATGTCCCCCAATTCTGTATCTATAGCCCCCATCCTGGTATATATGTCCCCCCTTCCTGTTATATGTGGCCCCCATCCCTATCCTGGTATACATGGCACGGCCCCACTATCAATATTTGGTCAGTATTCGGTCAGTATTTTTTCTCAGGAGTGGGAGCCAAAACCAGGAGTGAGTGATAAATGCAGAATTGGTGACTTGTTTCTATTATACCTTTTCTCTGATTGTTCCTCATCTGGTAATTGCTCCCACTCCTGAGAATAAAGGCCCTGTCACACATAACGAGATCGCTAGCAAGATCGTTATTGCGTCACGGTTTTGGGATCGCTGGGGAGATGTCAAACATGCAGAACTTTCCAACGATCTCGGCCGCCCCAGCGATCTAACCAACGATCTCGGCGGTCGTTGGGACGCTTTCACACAGCAGCTATTTCAACGATCCACACCGTTATAGGGACTGTACTGTGTCAGAAAGGCGTGCATAAAATTACTTTTCCGCGCCCCCCTCATCTCCAATTGGTAGACGCCACTGCGTTCTGATTGGGTGGCCTTGGTTTAACACTGCGTCTCCGGTCAGATGGGATTTCCACTGCGTCTCCATTAAAAATGGAAACTCATTTGAGACCCCAAACAATACCTTCCTCGCTAAAGATGCCTGATTTCTTCAAAGTGGAGTCACAGCCGGAGAACGCTGGTGGGATCTGAAAAAACAAGGACGCAGTAGTGACCACCAATCGGGGACGAGGAGCGTAGAAAAGTCCAATTTATGCACTCCTACATGTTTCAGTTCTGAATCGCTAACGAGGTCGTTGATAAGGTGTCAAATACAGCGATGCACACTGCCCAGCGGGAGCGCAACGACCCAGGAATGGTCCAGGAAGCTTTTTAACGATCAGCGATCTCACAGCAGGGGCCTGATCGTTGCTACCTGTCAGACATAACGAGATCGCTAGCGAGATCGCTATTGCGTCACCAAAACAGTGACTCATTAGCGATCTCGCTAGCGATCTCGTTATGTGTGACGGGGCTTTAAATACTGACTGAATACTGATAGTGGGGCTGTGGCCTAATGGTGGTACTACATCCAGAAAACAGAGGACGTTTATTTCAATCTCAGACAGTGCATTTATCTTGTCTTGCTCAGTGTGTATTCTCTCCATCACAATGTATTATCCCTGATGATGATTAGCTGCTACTGTAGCATTCTTATGCTCTATCTGACCCTGTTTCAACCCAATGTACTAAGGGGATTCGAGTCATATACCAACCTATTTACTCAATTTACTACATTCAGTACAGATTACAGTGCATGACTTATCTGTGGTCGGATGGTAAAACATGCAGTATTGGGGATGAGGATTGGAGTGCAATTTGGTACCTGCCTTGAAATAAGATGGTATCAGTTGTATTAATGACCATTATATGACATGTGACATGTTTTCTTTTCTGCAGGATCTTTCTCTGATTTTCCGTTGTCTCTGACCAAGTGGACAGAGACTATCTGCTGTGATTGCTTTCATAATCAATACATAGAAAGACATAGATTTCTGCTCTCTATTACTGTAGCACACAGAAAGTAGACATTATACAGCAGTAGTTAGCTGTGTGGCTGTGAATCCAGTACTGAAGTGAAATAAATTTGCAGCACAATCTGCCTATGTCTGTCCGGTTTCTCACCTCTCGATAGAGTTTAATAGGCTTCATAACCTGATAATGCTGTGAGCTGGCTGCCTTGTTGCTTTGACCAAGACGGATTTGAGCTGCTTTTTAGTGTGGATAATGAGTTCAGGTGGCAGGGCGGAGGGGAAGAAGTAGCTCATAAGTGGAGAAAGAAGCATATTTCTCTGAACTATTAGATAGTTTCTTATATTTGCTCGCACTATTAATTTATGCAGCAATGTACATGAGGAGATTACATATACAAGTGTTTGACTAGGAACCGGTCTCTGTTGGACAATCAGATTTTTTCCATATGGCGTCAGTATTTCCAAGCTTCATGTACATCTGAGAAAGTGAAAGCTTATTACAGTACTTGAAATTCATCCTCACGGGGTGCCGAACTTTAGCAGTGATTACTTCTCTTGTTTCCCTTTGTTTGTGAAGAAGAAGAGGGTACTCTTCCTGGATATGTGAGAAACACTACAGCTGCGTTTCAGAGAGACACGTTCCTCCACTCTGACTAAGTGTTTCCATACACACACGATCTTTACTGTGGGTTATATTCCGCTAAAGTCACAGTGCAAAAAAGACTGGATTGGTGTTATAGTCTTTATACTGTATATCAACCAGTTTACAAAATATCTGATTTGAAGTGCGCGTTGTGTGTGATGAAGATGGACATTGAGAGTGATCTAACAACTCAGGAGGAGAGTAACTATCATAGTAAATAAGTAGCCAAAACCAAAATTCCAAATTGAGAAGGAACATATGTAGTTCTACAGTCATATGAAAAAGTTTGGGCACCCCTATTAATCTTAAGCTTAATGTTTTATAAAAATTGGTGTTTTTGCAACAGCTATTTCAGTTTGATATATGTAATAACTGTTGGATACAGTAATGTTTCTGCCTTGAAATGAGGTTTATTGTACTAACAGAAAATGTGCAATCTGCATTCAAACAAAATTTGACAGGTGCATAAGTAGGGGCACCTCACCAGAAAAGTGACATTAATATTTAGTAGATCCTCCTTTTGCAAAAATAACAGCCTCTAGTCGCTTCCTGTAGCTTTTAATGAGTTCCTGGATCCTGGATGAAGGTATTTTTGACCATTCCTCTTTACAAAACAATTCCAGTTCAGTTAAGTTTGATGGTCGCCGAGCATGGACAGCCCTCTTCAAATGATCCCACAGATGCTCAATGATATTCAGGTCTGGGGACTGGGATGGCCATTCCAGAACATTGTAATTGTTCCTCTGCATGAATGCCTGAGTAGATTTGGAGCGGTGTTTTGGATCATTGTCTTGCTGAAAGATCCATCCACTGCGTAACTTCAACTTTATCACTGATTCTTGAACACTATTGCCAAGAATCTGCTAATACTGAGTGGAATCCATGCGTCCCTCAACTTTAACAAGATTCCTAGTGCTGGCATTGACCACACAGCCCCAAAGCATGATGGAACCTCCACCAAATTTTACTGTGGGTAGCAAGTGTTTTTCTTGGAATGCTGTGTTTTTTTGCCACCATGCATAACGCCTTTTTGTATGACCAAACAACTTAATCTTGGTTTCATCAGTCCACAGGACCTTCTTCCAAAAAGAAATAGGCTTCTTCAAATGTGCTTTTGCATACTTCAGCCGACTCTGTTTGTGCGTACTTGCAGAAACGGCTTCTTTCGCATCACTCTCCCATACAGCTTCTCCTTGTGCAAAGTGCGTTGTATAGTTGACCGATGCACAGTGACACCATCTGCAGCAAGTTGATGCTGCAACTCTCTGGAGGTGGTCTGAGGATTGTCCTTGACTGATCTCACCATTCTTCTCTGCCTTTCTGATGTTTTTCTTGTCCTGACACTTCTGGCCTTAACAAGAACTGTCCCTATGTTCTTCCATTTCCTTACTATGTTCCTCACAGTGGAAACTGACAGGTTAAATCTCTGAGACAGCTTTTTGTATCCTTCCCCTGAACAACTATGTTGAATAATCTTTGTTTTCAGATCATTTGACAGTTGTTTTGAGGAGCCCATGATGCCACTCTTCAGAGGAGATTCAAACAGGAGAACAACTTGCAAGTGGCCACTTTAAGTAGCTTTTCTCATGATTGCATACACCTGGCTATAAAGTTCAAAGCTCAATGAGGTTACAAAACCAAAAAAAGTGCTTTAGTAAGTCAGTAAAAAGTAGGCAGGAGTATTTAAAACAAGAAAATGATAAGGGTGCCCATACTTATGCACCGGTCAAATTTTGTTTGAATGCAGATTGCACATTTTCTGTTAGCACAATAAACCTCATTTCAAGGCAGAAACATTACTGTGTCCAACAGTTATTACATATATCAAACTGAAATAGCTGTTGCAAAAACACCAATTTTTATAAAACATTAAGCTTAAGATTAATAGGGGTGCCCAAACTTTTTCATATGACTGTATATGTTACAAGGTTAGGTGAGATTTTGATTGATGTGCAATATATTTATCAAACTTCAAATATAAAATTCCATCTTCTATAAGTAGTTACTTTAGGCTCTGTTCACATCTGCATTTATATATTTTTTTCTGTTCCGGTCACTTACGACTCCCTTTGGACCCCCATCATTTATTATAGGGCCAATTGGATTTCTGTCAGGATGTCTTATCATTTTACTGGACGTAGTTATGAAGTCTGAGACAAAGGAAGCCTTAAGTGCAGATGTGAACTCAGCCTAACAAACATACTAAATGCGTTGCAAGTTTATTAGGCTGTGTTCACATCTACAAATAAGATTGATGACTAGAAATGAGTAGATCAGGCAAAATTCTTATTCATCTGTTCATGCGTATTTTCCTGGGAATTCCATTTTTTGAGAAATTATTCTCTGCAGATTTGATGTCCCTTATTACACTCTGGGTTCTCTCCTGTCACGGGTGTGTCGCCACGAAGATCGTCGCGATTACACAGCCTGACTTCTAGCAGCTGAGTTTTTGGTGCTTGGTGTTTTTTGGCAGGGAGGGAGTTAATTCTCTCTCTCTGTGCTAGACAAGGCCCAGCCTCGCCCAGCTGCAGTTAATTCTGCAGTATTGGGACTCCTTCAAATACCTGCCGTTCTGATAGGGTAGTTGTCGGTGAAAGCTTTTCATGCAGACTATCGGAGTGATACGTGGTATTGTGAAGTAGGAGCGAAGTGTACTCGGTGTGGTTTTTTCCCTTTCTCGCTTTATTCTTTATCCCCTTACCCGTTGGTGTTCCCTCCGTTGTAGTGGTGTAAGTTTTTTGTATGCAAGGTGGTTTTTGGTTTGCCCCTTGTACTGTCTCGTTCGTCTTGTACTGTGTTTGGCATATATGGTCCTGTCCCCAATTGATTACTGAGGTTCAGGGATTCTCAGGAGGTAGGTTTACGCTGGCGGCCTGGACCTCTGTACCATCAACAGTACCTCCAGGTAGAGGGATTAGGCAGGGCCTCAGTGTAGGGTCAGCATAGGCTCCTGACCTCCTGAACGCCGAGACTGCGTGACATTTTCACCGACCCACTAAAAGATTCTCTCCAGCCACCATGGATCCAGTAGCTAATATAGCTCGGCAGTTGCAGAGTTTGTCCTTGGAGCTGGCGGACGTTAAGTCCAAGGTTTTATATCCCCTGGAGCAAGCCGGATCAGAACCCAAAGTAGCTCTCCCTGACTGTTTCACGGGGGGGGCGGGAAAAGTTTTTTGTTTTCCGGGAGGCATGTAAGTTGTACTTTCGGCTGCGGCCTCGGGCATTGGGGAGTGAAGAACAAAGGGTGGGAATAGTCATCTCGCTCCTTCAAGGGGACCCCCAATCTTGGGCGTTCTCTCTTCCCCCGGGCTCTCCGGCTCTCCGGACAGTGGATGGGTTTTTCTCTGCTCTGGGTCTTGTATATGATGACCCGGATCGAATCTCCCTTGCTGAATCTAAGTTACGTAGGATCCAGCAGGGAGATCGTCCAGCGGAGGAATTCTGTTCAGAGTTCCGTAGGTGGGCCACGGACACCCAGTGGAATGACCCGGCTCTTCGGAGCCAGTTTTGTCAAGGTTTATCTGACAAATTAAAGGATATGTTGGCACAGTATGACTCTCCCGCGTCGCTGGAAACCGCTATGGCCCTTGCTATTCGCATTGACAGACGGCTTCGGGAGAGGGGCGGGATAACTCCACCCCCTGTGATGACTCCACCTTCTACAAGGGTCCCTTATATGGAGGTTCCCCTGGTTAGTCCAGAGGAGCCTATGCAGTTAGGAGGGACATCCTTTCGGGGGAGGGGACCGGCGGTGCGCCACAAGACAGGAAGCTGTTTCTTCTGCGGGAGAAAGGGACATTTTATTGGGGGGTGTCTTTCCCGTCCTTCGCAGAGCAAAGAGTCGTCGGAAAACTATTGATCCCAGGTTGTGTGGTGGACGTCAATCTGGGAGTAGGTATTTCATCCCTAGGTTCGTCTCAGTTTCTTGTACCGGCGGAGGTGGTGGTGGGTACAAGAGCTGAGAGGTTATCTGTTCTTCTGGATAGTGGGGCCGGGGCTAATCTGGTGGACGCTCGGTTTGCTCAGGTTCAAGGTATGCGATTGAGTGTGTTGGCTAAACCCATCCACATATTCTCGATCGACGCCAGGCCTCTCGGTCAGGGAAGTTTTTCGCAAGCGGTGCATAACATAAATCTTCAGGTGGGGGCGATACATAAAGAACTGTTGTCTTGTTACGTGTTGGAGGGTCTTCCCACTCCTATTGTGTTGGGCCTTCCTTGGTTAACTAAGCATAACCCGGTTATTAATTGGCAATCTAGAGAGATAAGCCAATGGAGTGAATTCTGTAAAAAAAAACTGCATGAATACGGTCATCGGTACGGTCGCTCCTAGGGTCTTACCCCCATTTCTGGCTGACATTGAGGATGTGTTCTCGGAAAGAAGGTGTCAGGAACTACCTCCTCATCGCGTGTATGACTGTTCGGTAAAACTGCTTCCTGGGGTCAAGTTACCTAAATCTAGGTTGTATAATTTGTCTGGTCCGGAGAGGCAGGCCATGAAGGATTATATTTCAGAGAGTCTGGCTAAGGGGCATATTAGACCTTCATCTTCCCCGGTGGCCACGGGGTTCTTCTTTGTGAAGAAGAAAGATGGTGGCCTACGCCCTTGCCTGGATTTCCGTGAACTTTATCGGATTACGGTCCGAGATCCGTATCCACTCCCACTTATCCCCGATCTCTTCAATCAGATCGTGGGCGCCAAATGGTTCTCTAAATTGGATCTCAGGGGGGCGTACAATCTGATTAGGATGAAGGAGGGGATGAGTGGAAGACGGCTTTTAACACTCCGGAGGGACATTATGAGAACCTTGTCATGTCATTTGGTCTGACTAATGCCCTGGCGGTGTTCCAACACTTTGTTAATGACATTTTTCGCTGCCTGGTGGGTCAGTTTGTTGTTATTTATCTGGATGACATCTTAATTTACTCGCCTGATCTTGTGTCTCATCAGGAGCATGTTAGGCAGGTGTTACAGATCTTGCGGGATAATAAACTGTACGCCAAGTGGGAAAAGTGTGTGTTCGCCGTTCAGGAACTCCAGTTTCTAGGCTTCCTGGTGTCAGCGTCTGGTTTTCGTATGGACCCTGGGAAAGTGCGGGCAGTTCTGAGTGGGATCTGCCAGAGAATCTTAAGGCACTACAACGTTTTCTGGGGTTTGCTAATTATTACCGGAAATTCATTCGTAATTTCTCGTCCATGGTTAAACCTCTCACAGACATGACAAAAAAAGGGACGGATTTTTCTAGGTGGTCTGACAAGGCTTGTCAAGCTTTCTCCTCCTTGAAAAAATGTTTTGCCTCGGCACCCATACTCATTCAACCTGATGCGTCACAGCCATTTATTGTAGAGGTAGACGCTTCTGAGGTAGGGGTAGGGGCAGTATTATCACAAGGTTCGTCTCCTGGTAAATGGCGTCCGTGCGCTTTTTTCTCTAAAAAATTGTCGTCCGCTGAGAGGAATTACGATGTCGGCAATAGGGAACTCTTGGCCATTAAGTTAGCTTTTGAGGAGTGGCGCCATTTTTTTTGGGGGGGGGCTCTTCGGGGGTTCCTGAGGAGGAACGATTTTCATCATCACTCGCTTCGATATGGAAAGGGTTGCTGTATAATCTAAGTTCTATGTGGAACCGATACAAACGTATGGCTGATAGGAAGAGAGTGTCTGGTCCGGACCTAAGTGTGAACGATCGGGTATGGTTGTCTACCAAGAATATAAAACTTAAGGTTCCCTCCTGGAAACTGGGTCCCAGGTTCATCGGGCCGTATAGGATCTGCTCTATAATTAATCCGGTGGCATTTCGTCTTGACCTCCCCTCTACTTTTAAAATTCACAACGTGTTCCACAGATCTTTGCTTAAAAGGTATGTGGCGCCGGTGATACCGTCACCTTTACCTCCTCCTCCTGTGGTGGTCAGTGGTAACTTGGAGTTTCAGGTATCGAAGGTCATCGATTCACGTTTTAATCGCCGGTCCCTTCAGTATCTGGTTCATTGGAAGGGGTATGGTCCTGAGGAGAGGATGTGGGTTCCTGTGTCGGATATTAACGCAGACCGATTAATTCGGGCCTTCCACACGACTCACCCGGATAAACCTGGCACTGAGGGTCCGGAGGCCCCTCGTAGAAGGGGGGGGTACTGTCACGGGTGTGTCGCCACGAAGATCGTCGCGATTACACAGCCTGACTTCTCGCAGCTGAGTTTTTGGTGCTTGGTGTTTTTCGGCAGGGAGGGAGTTAATTCTCTCTCTCTGTGCTAGACGAGGCCCAGCCTCGCCCAGCTGCAGTTAATTCTGCAGTATTGGGACTCCTTCAAATACCTGCCGTTCTGATAGGGTGGTTGTCGGTGAAAGCTTTTCATGCAGACTATCGGAGTGATACGTGGTATTGTGAAGTAGGAGTGAAGTGTACTCGGTGTGGTTTTTTCCCTTTCTCGCTTTATTCTTTATCCCCTTACCCGTTGGTGTTCCCTCCTTTGTAGTGGTGTAAGTTTTTTGTATGCAAGGTGGTTTTTGGTTTGCCCCTTGTACTGTCTCGTTCGTCTTGTACTGTGTTTGGCATATACGGTCCTGTCCCCAATTGTTGTGATCGGGGTCCTTCTCAGGACTACATTACTGAGGTTCAGGGATTCTCAGGAGGTAGGTTTACGCTGGCGGCCTGGACCTCTGTACCATCAACAGTACCTCCAGGTAGAGGGATTAGGCAGGGCCTCAGTGTAGGGTCAGCATAGGCTCCTGACCTCCTGAACGCCGAGACAGTGTGACATCTCCAGACCATAGCATAATTGGAGCAGAATTAACGAAATATGTAAAAAAAAAAAAAAAAAAAAAAAAGTTATACTCACCTTACCGCTCACCTCTCTGGCCCCTCCTTTTCTCATCACCACCCATCCAGTCCTTGCCTCATCTTCTGATCCCCCACCGCTAGCATTGAAATCTTTGGACCTTTTGCTCTGTCCTGGACTTCCGAGTGTCATGGCGCCCCAGAGGTTTCTGCATAGGCGCATAGGAGTGTAATGGCGTCATGACGTCACAGCATAAAGTGTGACCTCCTGCATGCCTGCGCAGAACGCTCCTGGGCGCCATGACAGCCTGAAGTCCAGCACAGTGGAAGAGGAACGAAGATTCCAAAGCGAGCGACGGGGGATCAGAAGGTGCGGCGTGGACCAGACGGGTGATGGTGAGTAGCAAAGGGGGCCGAAGAGGTGAGCGGTGAGTATAATGATTTCTTTATATATTTTTGACCTTTTTATGGCCCATTATTGTTCAGAAAAATGGCCAGCGGCGAATATGGAATTTTGTAAAATTTGAGTAGAAATCAATACTAACACTCGAATTTATTCCCTTAGCTCTATTGATGGCGCTTCTTGCAATGTCCATTTAAAGACTAATAACTCTAATTTCTGAAATCTTTACAACAACTCTGTCAGAAGACGACTTTTATGGACCATCTTTTAGACAGTGATGGTTGACAAAGTGGGAGGTGTAAACTTGCAGAAAAGGTTAGGAAGCTAGACTTACATATAAATATATCATGTATTTACATTCTGCAGGATAGAAATGGCTGCCTAATAGATCACTGGGCCTTAATGTAGCATGAAATGAAAATTCTGAGTACAATGTAATACTATCGTTGTCATGTTACTAGCAGTATAATGAATCAATCTGACATCTCTTAGATAATATTTTCAGTGTCTTATTATATTACTACAATGTCTACTTATTAGCGCTTACATGACCAATAACAATTCACAGCATCATCGAATCCCCTTTATTATTTAAGCTCGGAGGACCAGTGGCGCGTCTACAAGTCATGCAATAGGGATCTGCAAAAAAAAAGAAAAAGTAGCTTCAGACCTTGCTATATTACGCTGGTATTCGCCACTAGAAACATTGCTTCTATAGTGCCATACATAGTACAGATGTGTAAGGACTGTGTGCGCCATACAGGATCTGTCCATGCATATGATTCCTTACTAGGAATAGTACAATAGAGGTATGAACGACCATATGAGATCCCACATGCAGTCTATAGACACTAGCAATCGAATCACCTCTTCTTTTATAAAGACAAATAAAGTGGTTGACCCAGGAAAACCATTTAACCCCTATAAACAGGGTTAGGTCCCACTGATAAGACCCCCTCCGATCACTAGTTCTGGAAGTGTTTGGATAGAGTGATGGTCCACATGTCCACTAATGCTTTATTGAGGACCGGTGATGCTTTATGAGCCAAGTTTTACTACTGTTCTGTACGGTACATCTGATTTTATCAGTTACAATACTCTTGAGATAGGATTATCTTTTAAGAAAACACTATTACAAGTGGGCACCACTAGACTTTAACAGCTCCAGCAACCAGATATCATTTTGTAGTGAATGGGAATAGGAAAAAAAATCATACCAAAGAAAAGACAAGATTTTTAGAGCATTTTTTGAACTATTGCAAATCTAATCCCTTGTGATTTTGTTACATATACAGATAATGACAGTTCTAGGAATATTTCCTGGAACTATTTTTTCAATATATAAAAGCTCTGAAATTCTAGAGAATGTAACATGTAGGTTTAGCTATACAGTATCGGTTCATCATCCAAGCTGAAATATTACAGGTACATGTCACCACACCCTTGTACAGGTATCCTGGCACAGGTGGCACTGCTAGAAGATTGAGCTGAATACGAAATACATTCATTTCTACTGATTCTTTCATATCCACAATATTTGTATAGAATTAGTATATGTATAAAATTATTGTTCCTACCACATATTTAACACTATTTGTCCTGAGTTTGTAGGAGAAGAGTCAGGGGTACAGATCATTGTTTGGATTCAGGATGATAACTTTGTTGTGAAGTTTCTGCACGTCACCATCATGTTAATCTCTAATTCTCACTGCACATCTTGGAATGATGACTATTTCAGACACACTTTGTGTTACTGTGTGTGGCTGTCAGAGGCCACAGGCTCAAAAAGGCGGCCTCGAACAGACTTGGCACAAGCCACTCCATCTGGCAGATTCCAGAGGAACCCCGACCTTCACCCTTTAATCCCTGTACAGGGATCTAGTCTTACAAAGGAGTCCACCGGATTACTTCCATAGAAAATAGAAAGGCTGCCATAAGGAGGAGCAAACCAGAAGCAAGGAGGGTTGCCACACAGGGTCAATTCCAAGAGGTCAGGGGCAAAATCGTAAAGCAAGCGGATGGTCAAAATTCAAGCTAAAGTCAGAAAATGGGAGAAATCAGTAAGAAAACACAAGAGCAAGGAATAGAGCTACAAGCCAGGTAAGCAGTACTGTCACTGCAAGTTAGAGGTCAAGGGGTTTAAATAGTAGGCAGCCCTGTCCACGGCTCTCAGAAATGAGTAATCAAAGCCAAGTAAATAGCCGCAAAGCTCTGTGATCTAGCAGCTCCAAAAGACCCAGTAATAAAACAGAATTGTCGCTGTCACACGTAACCTGCAACAATGGGGCAGTGCCGTCTAGTGGCCAAAGCAGAATTAGAGGGGACAGGAACCGGCATTGATGTTACAACAGCACACCCTGCTTCAGATAAAGCCTTGGCTACTTATTGCCTTTTCTTCTTCCTGCTCCTGGACTGTTCTCTAAAGTAATACAAAAAAAAAACAACAAGCGGAGGACACCGCGTTGTGAAGCCTGCCAGGTCCCATATGAACTAAGGTGGTCCTTAACTGTTGCTTCCCATAGGATTGTCTTATTGAACATCCAAACCCCCAAACTATACTGAAATATCGTTAACTGATGAAGGTCACTGCGACCGAAACGTTTTATATTCACTAATGGACTGCAAATAAAATTTCACTGCTTTGAATATTTGAGTGCCAAGGCTATTTTTGTATGTTCTCTAAAGTAGTCATACTGGTGCTCCGAGTACAGTAACCAGTTATGCTTTGATTCACCAAAGCTTTGGCCTCTTTAGTACATAGAAATAATCTGAGCCTTAATTATAATAATAATAATCTTTATTTTTATATAGCGCTAACATATTCTGCAGTGCTGCACATACATTATCGTCGGTGTCCCCATCGGGGCTCACAATCTAGATTCCCCATCAGTATGTCTTTGGAGTGTGGGAGGAAACTGGAGAACCTGGAGGAAACCCATGCAAACACGGGGAGAACATACAAACTGCAGATGTTGTCCTTGGTGGGATTTGAACCCAGGACCCCAGCGCTGCAATGCTAACCACTGCGCCACCGTGCTGCCTAGTATTACTATATATATTGTATATGTGTGTGTAACACAGGTACTTTAGATGCAGTGACACAGAAACACAGAGCAGCCAGTACAGGGTTAAATAACAAGGGGGATTTACTGTAACATGGTCAATCTCCACGCAGGGAGTAACAGGGGAAATATGGGGACAACAAGGAAAGTAGCAGGTAATATGCTATAACTGACAATCCACAGTTGGGCTAGATGTAGCAGAGTCGACATGGTTGTAATCGGCAGTTTTTTCACTTAGTTGACTCTTGTTCCTCACAAGGCAGTTACCGGCTGATGCCGGTGTTGCTTTCTTCCGGCTTCCCCGCCTAAACAATGCTCCGTCTTCTGGCGGCAGCGGGCGGTCTCCGGTTTGACCCGCTGAGCCCCTAGTCCATAACAGTGCACCTCACTTGCTCAGCTCCAGGGATCCTGCGTCTCTTCTCCCTCTAGTCGGGCGTGACTCCCACTGTCCACTGCCGCTTTTCCCGTGCAAAAACTCCTTTTCCACTCTCTTCCTAGACACGAGCTCAGCTCCCCGGTCACCTGACTCCTCAGCTCTCTCTCTGGACACACCCCTAGCTTCCCAGTCACCTGACTCCTGTCTCGCAGTCTGTCTTCCCCCTGCAACAAGAGGCACAGCCCCGGCAGTTCCGGATCCCTTGTTTTGAAAGTACTTACACCCCGGTCTTCCCCCTTACATGTGTATGATAGTGTTACTGTAACTTTATAAAGAATTTAAAGGCTATTCTCAGGTTTTCTGTTGAACAGTTCAGAGATAAGAGATTTCCAAATCATTGCATTATTGTATTCTTTATTTACATTTTACATAGCTTCACAACTTTTCCAGAATTGGGATTGTATATATTGCATAGTTTTTGTTTCAAAAAAAGAGCATGGTAAGGTAATGGAGCGCAGTGACAGCTCGCAGTTTATGGGCACATTTTAAAGACACATAGCGCATTCAGTTCAGTTTGTGGTGATTCAGCTGATGCGCCTTGATATACCAGGCTTGCTTAGCTCACCTCTTTTTGTGCCGTCAAGCTGATATATTGTTGAGGTCAGAGTAGCGGCATGTCACAGCAAGCTCCTTGAGGTCATGAGTTCGTACTTTAATTAGACAAAGTTGACTCTTTAATATATTTCCCCGCAAAACTGTTATAGGAAATCTATAGGGAGAGCCTGGAACAAATCAGTATTGATAGAGCTCATTTACTCTTATGATTTGCTTGGTCAGTGAAGTTTACCAAAAAGTAAAAGTATGTCTTGTATTTGAAAGAACTCATTTGCTCTTAATTTTTTTTTCATGTATTTTAGGAGATGCAGATCAATATGTAATCGCAAACAAAATGGATATTATAAAGTACACTTACAAAGTCAGATTTATAAAGTATGTTGGAAAAATTGCATATTAGGTCCATAAATGAATGTGTAAATGGAAAGCAGTTCTATTGGATAACCTTACAAGATATTAGGTATCAGATGATTGTCAGAAGGTTAGGACTGGTCACACATACCTTTAAAAGGGAACTGCAGTTTATCAAATTTCACATAAATCAATCGTAGTAGCGAATATAAGAAACTTTGTGCTATTTCTTATAACAGAATTCTTCTTCTTTCTCCACAAGCCGCTTTTTCCTTCCTTCTCCCCCTATCTCTTGAACTTGTCATTTACTCTCTAAAAAAATCAGCTTAATTGCCAGAACAGTCATTTTTCAGGTTACACCTCCTATTATATTCTATGGAAGGGGAAGGGAGAATGAGAAAATAGGCAAAGGGAAACACAGAAAGATGCCACTGAGCTTCTAACAAGTGTTTTATCTCACCTCAGATCTGGATTTACATCTACATTGCTCAGTACCACAATATAATTTCCTCGTGCTGCTCCTTCTGTCTACATGCTAAGGACAGAAGAGCAGGAATCAATAATCAATTCGTATGATGAACTGTTTATTGGAGACTTCATTCTAACTATTTTCCACCCACCAACTCAGAATCAACTGCACATTAAGTGTTAAAGCTTGCAGAGGAAGAAACTCCTGAAAATGCAGCATACAATACATATAATGGCCAGAGATAGTGTAATTCCTCATGTACACACAGCTTATTCTGAAACGTTACATGAAAGTATAGTTGCCCTTTAATCATTATTAGTTGTAGCTTCACATCTATGATTAATCTACACTAAATATTGAGTAACTTTACATAACTTACCGTATATATTGAATACTGAGAGATGTGAGCTCAGAGCTATGATAATACAGCTTTAGTACTTACGATTTAAGTAAAAAATAAGTTTCCAAAATTATTTGAAGACTTGGAGTATTTAGTGTTGATAGGTTTTTGAGTTTAGATTTGGCCTGTTAGGGATTCCATCTGAGAGTCAGTGGAGAGATGCGAAAAAGCTGCACATTCCTTTTGCTGCAGTCAGGATGTCCATACATTACATGGTTGTTTATTCAGCTTAAAAAGGCAAAATGTAATTATACATTTCCCTTTTCCCATTAAAATCTGATTTTTACTGAGAATATCAAGAGATAACAGATATCTGATCACTTCAGCAGCTCTCATATTCTGAGACAATCCATTTTTTTCTCTTCCAAATGTGAGCATAAAGCTATGTGCCCACGATGCAGAAATGCTGCATATTTTTTACGCTTCTCCCTGGCAGGAAAAATGCATGCGGATTTTACATGCTTTTTTCCCGCCAGGTAGAAGCGTTTGTCAAGCGTTCTTCACATGCATTTCTGCATGCGGGTTATCAAGCGCTTTTCCAAGCGATTTTAGCATCACTTGAAAAGTGCTTGACAACTTGTTCACACTAGATAAATCCATGCAACTGGCATGGATTTATAGTAGTGTGACCAAGGTAGTTAAAAAAAAGAATAAGAATGGTAAAAAATAAAAAAAAGAATTTAAAATAAAAAATAAAGTTTATACTCACCTTCTGTTGTCCTCCCGGTGTTTTGTCTGCTCCGTCCGGTGTATTGCACTGCTCGCGGTGGTGTGAAGGACCTGCGGTGACGTCATTGAGCCATGTGATGGGTCACATGACTCAGTGACGTCATGGCAGGTCCTTCGCAACAGCGCGAGCAGTTCAATACACCGGACGGAGCAGACAAAACACCGGGAGGTCAACAGAAGGTGAGTATAAACTTTATTTGTTATTTTAAATTCTTTTTTTTACAGCTTCTATGGTACCCAGGTCTGGATGAGAGTCTCCTCTCCTCCAGACTTGGGTACCATCCGCACATAGAAACGCATAATATCCGTGTCTACAAATGTACTGACACGGATATTATGCGTTTCAATGCAAGTCAATGGCGGCGATTACGCTGCGTGTCCGCAAAATTAATGGACATGGTGTGGATTTTTGAGCGCAGCATGGGCATTGACATTGCGGCTTGTCATTGGGGACCATGGGGGGCAGATTACCAAGTGTTTATGCTGCGGAAATTCCGCAGCATAAACACTTGGAAAGCGAATAGTGGGCACACAGCCTAAAGCTCACCTTTTCATTCTACTGTGCCCACACCTGCCAAGGACTCAAACTAGGAACTCAGTATCCAGAGGCTGTAGCTCTAACCACCGAGCTACAGCTCTCAATGGTGAGCATAGGAGGATTTAGTTAACTTGACTCTACAATGCAGTCAATGACTCCAGAAGCAGCTCATTCAAGTCTGTAGAAATGCATTGTGTATAGCAATGTATTTTTATGGTGCCTGTATACTGAGCAGAAAAAAAAAATTTTTTTAGGTCCTATAAATAAAAGCAGTAAATTTATGAGCAATTACAATTTTTTTTTCTGTGAATCCCTGGTCTGGAACCCACAACCTCAAAACATTACTGACACAGACACTTAACCTGCTGAGCCTCCAGCTCAATTGAGATAATGCTAGAATTCTGTCGACTTCACCTGTACTGCAGGTTCTGACTAGGCTGATAGAAATACACTGCTGAGTACAATGAATGTATTTTTATACATGCATTGTACACAGCAGAATAAGAGATTTTTTCATCCTATAAAATTGCTAAAAAAAATAAAGAAAAACACATGATAATCAAATAAATATTGCCATTTTTAATGAGTTTTGTAAAAAATAATGAAAATCACAAATCAGCAAATAACATGGACATATCTGGTGTCCCTGTAATCGTAACGACCCGCAGAACACAGCGATCAGATTATTTATGGGGATCGGCAAATGGCGTAAAAAAAATGGCGTAATTTATATTTTTTTCTATATTAAACCAATAAAAAATGTAATAAAACTGTAATGCTGAGGCCGTGTTCACACATAGCGTAAATGCTGCGTTCTGTTTTATGCTTTTTTCTGCAGATGTTCGCACCACACGGCACAATAACAATCTTCTCTGACTATTGTGTGTTTGCTGCGTTTCTTTTATTCATTTTCCTGCTTAATTGACGCGATTTTGGGGCAGATATGAAGCCGCGTTTTTAACACTTTTTAATAGTACAGAAAAGCTTTAATTCTGTGCTTAAAAATGAAGCAGCGTTTTTTTTCTTCATTCGTTTTTTTTAGAAGAAGCCTATAGAGAAAATGCTCCAAAACCGCAGAGTAGTGATGACCGAGGGTGTATTGTTAACCTTTTCTGCAAGCACGCTCGGGTGCTCGCAGAGTATTTTCGGCGTGTTTGGCATCTATGTTTGAGCCGCAGCGGCTCCATGTGTGTGGCGGCACTAACATAAATGCCGAGCGTGCTTGCCGAAAGGGTTAACAATACACGCTCGCTCATGTCGTTCTTCAGTTGCTTCTATGTGGAGCCTAAAGAAACGCAGATACTTCTTCATTAAGTGCAAAATCAAAGCTTTTCTGTACTATAGAAAGCACCTTAAAAACGCAGCTTCACATCTGCACCAAAATGCATCACTAAGGGGAAGAAAATTGTTCTTGTGTGGTTTGGTGCGGACATCTGTAGGACACACAGATGACGTAGCGCTGCCTCGGAAGATAAAAGATTCATGGCCTCTCATCTACCCACCAGGTGGCACTGACCTGGAAACTGGACCAGAGACCCAGGAATCCATCTCTAGTCCCAACTGTCCCGGAGGACAGTCCTGGATTTTGGGTCTACACCCTGCAGTCTCAGGCTTCTGCTGAATTTTCCTCACTACCAGCACCCCTCTGACAACTCTTCCTGCGGGGGGAAAAGATAATGGCAAATGGGTGTGGATTGGGGTGTGGCCAGGGGCCTGCCCAAAATTTGCCGCATTATTTGTCCCTCTTTCTGTTATTCAAAAGTTGGGAGGTATGCTAAAATACATGTGTTGTTGTCATCAGCGAAGCTAGGTGCGCCATGTCAGATTAACTATGAAGGTCCATGAAATGCAATTCAAGAGCATGTTTTCCTAGAACTTTCTATAAATGTATGAATAAATTAATAACTCGGTGTTACTAGTCAGGATGTGACTTACACTGTCTAAAATTGTTCAGTTAGTGCAGATGGGGGGTCAAACCCCATTCACCAGGGAATTTGTAACACCCAGTTGTCAATTTATTAATACATTAGAACACAGAGTTCTAAGAATTGTTGCTTTATGCGGAATGCAAGCATTTACTAATAAAGACATGCCAGGAGAGATGACTGGTCCTTTATATGCATTTCCTTGCATCCTATTATCAGTGATTATTAAAAGGAACCTGTCACCAGTGTTATACCTTATAAAGCAACCCCATCAACTTTAAAAGTATGTAAACGGGTTTCCTGCAACACCTTTATATCTTCATAGGTTCCCCTGCATACCTCCAAAAAAGTGTTTTATTCATGTCATGTCTGGTCCGATGGGCGACTCTAGATCATGCTCCGCGCCACACCGGTCCCTTCAAACATCGCTTCTTCTCCCTTGATGTAAGTAGGTGGTGTCTCCTACGTCATCCACACCTCGTTCGAAGTCTCGCGCCTATGCAGTGGAATCGGAGACCTGTGCAGCCGCACCTCACTATGCCCTATTGATCAGCCAGGGAGCAGGTAACGTAGAAGTGAAGCTGGCGTCTGCTCATTATATGACTTTGCTCTGCTGGTCTCTGATTTCACTGCACAGGCGGGAGACTTCGAACGCTATGTGGATGACTGAGGAGACGCCATCCCCTTCAATCGAGATAGAAGAAGCGGCATTTGAAGGGACTGCGGCGGCGCTCAGGCGATCTGGTACACCCATCGGACCGTACCACGCAGTTTGCATGCCGCGTGGAAAATGAATAATGCACTTTTTTGGAAGTATGCAAGGGCACCTATGAGGGTATAAAGGGGCTGTTGGACCCCTGTTTACATGCTTTTAAAGGTGATGGGCATGGGTTATAAGGTATAAAGCTGGTGACAGGTTCCCTTTAACTGTGTTTTTCAGAATTTAAAAATACATATTTAAGGTATTGCGTTAACAATGTTTCCAGGCAATCAGTTTAGTCCTGTCCTATCTGAACCCTACTAGAGATTTTCTCGTTATACCGACTGACTTATGGGATTTTGAAGCACACGGCTCATTTTTCTCAAATGCACTTATGAAAGCAGAAGAGCCCGTGGGTTTTTATGAAAATGACAGAAATTGTATGTATTGTTATATCTGCTTCTGGTGCCTGGAGGAAGATGGTCACTTGGCTTCGCTTATATGACTTTATTGGGAAGCCCACACCTATGTAATAATTAATTTCTATTGTAAGTGCATTATTGTTTGCATGCACGTTAATAAATAACAAGGATGAGTTATTCTGCGTCTATAATAAATAGGGGGTGCTGGCTTCTGCTTTATGATCATGTAGACAGGAGTTTTTTTCTGCTTTCTTAGAAAGCTAGCAGTCCACCTGGGAAGAAATCACAGCTTTTCTTTTCTAATATGTCAAGACATATTTTTTTCAAGGCCTGTGGTATACTTGAAAAAAAAAAAAAGAAAATTAATTTTGACAAAGAACTAAGGGGATATTATCATGACAGTTGCTTTAGAGGAAATTTAAGCAAGTTGGTACTTTTCTGTCCTTCTCTGAGAATCTATTGAGACCTGCACAAAGAACAGGTTTCTAGCATGTTGTGCACAAGCATGGCGAATACACAGGAATCAGAAGTATGGTGTCCTCTGTAGTAATATAGGGATGAATGTTTACAGCGCTTACATTGAGCACATCCATGAATAAAAATGTGTAACTCAAGTTTCTACTTGATTTCTTTTTTCTTGGCTATAATAGAATTTGTAGACAGAATACTCCCCATGGTTTTCATTCTGCTATTGATTCCTAATCCTGATCCCAGAGGATGAACTCAAGAAAACTGGAAGGTTGAAGAATTGTCCAGTTTTTACAAACTGATCCCAAGGTGTCCGGCTTCTAGATTTCCCAAAAATCATCTGTGGTCTGTAGTTTAATCTTGCAGCCAGTGTTAAATTTCCCCCCAGCGGCACCTCAGGGAAAATTATGTACTACTCTGCAATCAGTAAAACCAACAAGCTCTTCATGTAATGCATGGGTATACTGGGACCACCAGATAGACACTTTTTGTAGCCTCTTTTTACTTCATCTAATTGATTGACGTTATTAATCATGGATTCCTATTTCTTACCCCAGAGTGCCCTATTAAGATTTTTAAAATGGGGTTCTAAACTGGACAATCCCTCCATCAAAAAAATGACTGAATAAAAAATGTATGAAGAATTTTGTACCATAGCTCAATGTTGACAAGACAATGGACATCGGAATGGAACAAGTGGACACCCCTAGAGTTGACTTTTCAGCTAGCCATAATTCCTAATTTTGGTAGGCCGAAGTTCTTGTGGGCCTATTTACCATATCATTAACCAAGTCACTTCTACTTATTTGCTGCTTTAACTAGTGACTGACACGAGACTTTTTGTTGTCTAGGATCAATGGCTTTCTAGCTGGTTTATATGCCCAATAAAAAACACGTAGAATTCATAGTATGGAAAGTGCGTGTGGGTGGAAGAACAAGGTACAGGTCTTTTGTCTGTGAATCGTCTACGTAATACCTGCTGTTGTCTGCCCTTAATGTTCCTAGGTCTTTTTCTCTACAACTGTGGTTGCCAGGATTATAGCATGTACAGGGGATGCAGTGGTCTACACCATGTACACACTGAGAATGTCTGGTATTGCAGGTGGTGGCAGTAAGATACAAGAAATAATTTCTTTCTTGAGGGCAGTGAGGCTACTTATAATAATTATAGGTCATATGTATGTTTTCCTATCATTATAACTCATTAATTAGAGACTCCTTCCATATAGATTGACTACAATAGCCCAGGATTTTGATGGAGCCTCTATTTTGCTATCTAATTACGTCTCTTCATATAAACATCCTGTGTTAAGCCCATGAAACTTGACTTTGAATTCCACGTCCACCCACTATATATTCATATGTGAATCAGAATCCATGTGTAAAGACAGCATTAGAGGCTTTATTTATTACAGGAACCACAGATATAACTATAGGCAGTTCAGGTTGCTGTAGTACATGACCTCTGGAGCCTTAGGTTCCCCAATGGTCTCTGGGCTTCATTTGGTAAGACCTGTTTTATAAAAGATCCATAGATATGTAATCATTTTGATGCACATCTTTTGCATATTTTTACATTTCATTTTTTTTTCTGGCTTTTTTAATGTGAATTTTAACTTTTTTTTAAGTTCATATTGTAATTCTTAGTTCATTCATTACATGTAGAGGAAAGGCAATTCCAGCACATAAATAGGAAAGGGTTCTTTACAGTCAGAGCAGTCTTGCTTTGGAATGCCCTACCGCAAGAGATAGTAATGACAGACAGTAGGTAGTAATGGCAGGTACTATATCAGCATTTAAAAAAATATATATAAATATATATATATAAGTGTATCGAATGGAAACTAAAGAGAATGACACATTAGTAAAATATATGTAAATGGCAATTTAATTTAATATATTTTTTAAATACTGATATAGTGTCTGCCATATACATATAAGTGTATCAAATGGAAACAAGAGAGAATGACGCATATATACTTTATCAGCATTTAAAAATATATATTGGTATGTATAGTATATAAGTGTATCCAATAAGTGTATTTCCGTCATTCCCTCTTGTTTCCATTCGATACACATATATATGTATTTTTATATATATATATATATATATATATATGTATATGTATATATATATACAGTACAGACCAAAAGTTTGGACACACCTTCTCATTTAAAGATTTTTCTGTATTTTCATGACTATGAAAATTGTACATTCACACTGAAGGCATCAAATATATGAATTAACACATGTGGAATTATATACTTAACAAAAAAGTGTGAAACAACTAAAAATATGTCTTATATTCTAGGTTCTTCAAAGTAGCCACCTTTTGCTTTGATGACTGCTTTGCACACTCTTGGCATTCTCTTGATGAGCTTCAAGAGGTAGTCACTGGAAATGGTCTTCCAACAATCTTGAAGGAGTTCCCAGAGATGCTTAGCACTTGTTGGCCCTTTTGCCTTCACTCTGCGGTCCAGCTCACCCCAAACCATCTCGATTGGGTTCAGGTCTGGTGACTGTGGAGGCCAGGTCATCTGGCGTAGCACCCCATCACTCTCCTTCTTGGTCAAATAGCCCTTACACAGCCTGGAGGTGTTTTTTCGGTCATTGTCCTGTTGAAAAATAAATGATAGTGCAACTAAACGCAAACCGGATGGAATAGCATGCCGCTGCAAGATGCTGTGGTATCCATGCTGGTTCAGTATGCCTTCAATTTTGAATAAATCCCCAACAGTGTCACCAGCAAAACACCCACACACCATCACACCTCCTCCTCCATGCTACATGGTGGGAACCAGGCATGTAGAGTCCATCCGTTCACCTTTTCTGCGTCGCACCAAGACACAGTGGTTGGAACCAGAGATCTCAAATTTGGACTCATCAGACCAAAGCACAGATTTCCACTGGTCTAATGTCCATTCCTTGTGTTCTTTAGCCCAAGCAAGTCTCTTCTGCTTGTTGCCTGTCCTTAGCAGTGGTTTCCTAGCAGCTATTTTACCATGAAGGCCAGCTGCACAAAGTCTCCTCTTAACAGTTGTTGTAGAGATGTGTCTGCTGCTAGAACTCTGTGTGGCATTGACCTGGTCTCTAATCTGAGCTGCTGTTAACCGGCGATTATAAGGCTGGTGACTCGGATAAACTTATCCTCAGAAGCAGAGGTGACTCTTGGTCTTCCTTTCCTGGGGCGGTCCTCATGTGAGCCAGTTTCTTTGTAGCGCTTGATGGTTTTTGCAACTGCACTTGGGGACACTTTCAAGTAATGATGGCCACTCGTTTTTCTTTACTTAGCTGCCATAATACAAATTCTAACAGTCTATTCAGTAGGACTATCATCTGTGTATCCACCTGACCTCTGCAAAACACAACTGATGGTCCCAACCTCATTTATAAGGCAAGAAATCCCACTTATTAAACCTGACAGGGCACACCTGTGAAGTGAAAACCATTTCCGGTGACTACCTCTTGAAGCTCATCAAGAGAATGTCAAGAGTGTGCAAAGCAGTCATCAAAGCAAAAGGTGGCTACTTTAAAGAACCTAGAATATAAGACATATTTTCAGTTGTTTTACACTTTTTTGTAAAGTATATAATTCCACATGTGTTAATTCATAGTTTTGATGCCTTCAGTGTGAATGTACAATTTTCATAGTCATGAAAATACAGAAAAATCTTTAAATCAGAAGGTGTGTCCAAACTTTTGGTCTGTACTGTGTGTGTATATATATATATATATATATATATATGTAAACAAGAGAGAAAATTAGGAAAATATATGTAAATGGCAATTTAATGTCTTTGAAATTGTGAAATATTAAAATTTGAGAGTCCTCAGTGGTTGATACCTTTTAATGGTTAACTGAAAAGATGGTAACAAATTGCAAGCTTCTGAGACTATTCAGGTCTCCTCATCAGGCATAGGTGAAGAGACCTGAGTAGTCTCGAAACCTTGCAATTTGTTACCATCTTTTCAGTTAACCATTAAAAGGTATCAACCACTGAGGATTCTCAAATCTAAATATTTTTCTAGCTACTGGATAACATGGTACAAAGATATATCTTTTTCCTGTATGAAATTGTGGGCATTTATTTAAGAAATAATTATATAATGGCAATATTTAATTTTTATGGTAGTACTAACAACTTGCCACAGCCTATTATAAACTGTGAAAATTACAAAATAATAGGTATGTGTGTCTCTTAGATCAATTGCTAACATTTCTTATGGCAAGTCTTTTTGCACCCTGACCATATTAACATTTACTAATGTGTACACATGCCTCTTAGCTTTCCTGGTAAATGAGCAGCTGCACATAATGAGCAGCAGTCGCCCTTTGTTAGGTAAGTAGCTCTTTTATTGGTTTGGAGAAGGCATTAGCCTGCAAACATGACAGCTTTGTTCACGTTGCCTATACAAACCGCACACGTAAGACTCAAATAAGGTTTATTTTTCAGGTTTCTTTTCTTTTTTTTCCCCATATATTTTATTATTTCTTTCAAGGCAAAGCCACAAAAGCCTCTGGAAATGTATCACACTGTCAAGCCGTAGTCAATAAAGTTGGAGCGTAGAGCACTGACCTAAGGAAATAAGTGTTATGCTGCAGATGCGTCCCCTGGCTTTCAGGCTCGGAAGATAAAAAATGACGGTAGACCTTTTTCTTAGCCACAGGTATAGTGAAGATGACATGAGACTTAGTCTGGCAGAGTCATACAAACCCGGAGCCATGGAAGTCACTTTTTAAAAAATAATGTCTGGCAGTCACTTCATCCTGTTACTTATCCTCCAGACTTATGGCCACTCAACAACAGTCTGCTGCCCTACAGCCCAGCAGTTTCTCAACTGGGACACATAATCGTAGATACTGTTGTATTCTGCTGAAAACTTTTGTTTTCTAGTGTCAGAATATAGTGCCGATCTTTCTCATTTTATATGGCATTAACAATGTGTCAAAATTTATTATACTGTTTTAAGGTTCGATATCTTTAGAATATGTAAAACCAATGATCCTTGTGAAGGATTATAATATATTTCTGTATTCTGTATAATTATTCCTCCTTTGGTCTCCTACATTATTGCCAAAGCACGATACAAGGTAAAGATCGGGTCTATAAAAACAGGAAACCGTGAAAGCAATGCTCCCTTTTTGTAGCCGAATGCAGTTCTGATTTTCTTTGCTATGGTCTGTTCCTGTTATATAGTTACAAAACTTCCTATTGACTCAAGTTGCAAGAAGAATTTGAGGGACTCCGTTTCTTAAAGCACCACTCCAGCATTTTTTTTTTGCAGTTCTGGAGTGGTGCAACTAATCTAAGTTCCCTTACCCTAGTCTCATACTTACCAGCTGCCGTCTTCTTCTGTTCTCAGTGTCGCTCTGCTTGTCTTCTGCAGGTTGTAACCTGCTGGACCGCTCCAGTGTTTGCTGGACAATCCGGAAGTCACTGCTCAATGTAAGTCTATGAGAGCCAGAACGAGGCTCTCATAGACTTTCACTGAGAGCTTGTGACCGATACCTCTGACCTCCGATTAGTCAGACTTTGTCGTCACAAGATGATGGCATGGGACCGGAGCAGCGCCAGAAGAGCTGAAGACAGTGCCTGGTAAGTATAATACTAGGGGCTATGAACCACTCCAGCACTGAAATTAAAAATGCTCAAGTGAAGCTTTAAACTTTATTTTAACACTATAAATTCACCCCCAGTCATACTGCTATTGTGATAAGTCATTATTGGGCTGTCTGTCATCTTTCCAAAGATTGTTAATTTGCTTTGAGAAGGCTAGGAAATATTGTTCAGAGCACAGAATCCCTACAGGCACAGCCATATGTAGTAAAGCGACCACAGTTACATAACGACGTGGATCACGCCTTAATTTTACTAGCTATATTGCTAAGACTGGAGTCAACTACATAACGTTCCTTTCAACCCAATACCCTGGACTGAGTTCTCATTCTCTACTTATTCCAAACCATGCAAGCCAACTTATTGGCATATCTGTTAATCACTTAGAATATGTGTTCTTTATGATACCTTTTCAAGCACCGGGACTGATTTAATGCTAATAAAATGAGCCTCTTTCTTGGCGGCTTTAAAATTCTCTGTCTATTCATTTAATAGCGCAGATGGCCGGGCAGGAGGCAAGAGCCAATTTCATTCTGTTGGGCCAGGATGGAGGAGAGACATATACACTGTTACTGCTGTTCTTCTAGTGACAGGAGCGTGACTTTAACAAGCAAATAAAAACCAATGTTCTCAAAAGGAACCTCACTAACTCACTGGCTTCCTGTTATTCTCTTATTGGGTCTTGGCTAACGTTCCCTAGAAGAAGAGAACATGAAACAGCTGTGGCTTGTCCTCCAGGAGCTAATAGCTTGTAGCAGCCCAGCTTAAGACACCAAGATGGCATCAAGATGTATCAATTGTACTTGGGCATGGGCAGATTTGAGATGTATTAGACAATCTGTTACTTGTGTGTGATAACTTATTGATTGGGAAGAACCTATAATGTAGCTATAAATGTTCTATGTGTACCTTCCCTCCTACATCGGATTTATAACAAATGTCAGAATTACGTTTTTATAAAACTCCTGTAATTTTTTAATTTATTCTACTTTTTGTTTTCAGTTTCAACCTTTATTTATTGTTTTTTTTATTACTATATTTATGTTGTTGTCCATAGAATTGGTAATCAATATGAGATCGGTGATGGTCCGATACTCAATGATTCAACCAACAGTGGATGGATGGAAGCAGTGTACGGAGCAAAATAGCTCCATACATTGTTTAGTGGTCACTGCCAGGTACTGCACCTTAACAGCAACAGCCACAAATCAATGAACACTGCGCTGTTTCTCTCTGTAAATTGCTTATGACGCGCCCCCTGGGCCAGTGCTGTTAGGGATACCCGGAGCCGGATCAGATGGGGGTTGTAGTCTCCGAGTGGCTGTGACCCGGTCCGTGCCCAGGGTGTCAAGCTCAGTGTGTGGCAGTCCTTACTGATGTTACTAAAGTTCTTTATGTCGACTACGCCACCCGTTGAATTGCGGTCACTACGGCCGCCGCTGCAGCAGGGTCCGCTGAGGCTGATGGTGTTTGTGCAGCTTAGGTAGTATAACCCCCAACGGGAGGGGTATAGCCTCAGGGGGTCAGGTGCAGAGGATGGTGGTTGTGGAAGTGCAGGGAAGATGGTAATGAGAGTCAGAGTCGGGTTGTGCAGTTCAGGGTTCTTTACTTACTGCTGTTCTTGTACCGGTCACTCCGGCCTTGAGTGACCACCCGAGCCGCGCTGCGTCCACCAGGTCCTGGACTCGGCCAACCCCCAAGTAGTTCTGGAGCGTGGTTCTGAGCTCCCTTTCTGTCCTGTCCTCGTCTCTGGCCTTCCCCACCAGGGATCCACCTATGTCCGGCTCCCTCGGGCCTCTTGTTGGCGAACCCTTGCCTCTGGGTTCCCTGACCCTATGCGTGGTCTGCCTTCTGGGTGGATATAGTGGGTGGCCGTGGCAGATTCTGCCCACGGCCTCCGGTTCCTGGCTAAGGTGTGCTGTAGCCTCTGCCAGCTTGGGATCCGGTACCCTGTTGCCAACTCTTCACCCTTTGATTTAATTTGGGCTCTCAGAGTTCCTTCTTTCTCCCCCTCTGGGTCTTTCTCCTCTCTCTCTCTTGGCTCTGGGGCTGCTCTGCTCCTCTGCTCTCTTCCACTGCTCTGCAAAAGACTGACAGACTGACCAGCCTTCTGCAAAAGACTCCTCTGCAAAGACTTACTGACTGACTGACCCTGATCTTAGATGGTGCCCACCTTAAATACTCCCTCTATGTGTGAGCTCAGGTGACCAGCACCCAATGAGCTCCTAGCTTTACCCAGACTGCTCCCCCTATCTGCCCCTACACTACTGGGATGGTCCACCCCCCTCCCACTCCAGCCAAGGACAGACTCGGTCGTACCTGCACATTTCTAAGTGGGAGTACCGTTGGTCTGCCCTCCGGAAATGGGATGTGTGTAGTGCATGCAGCCTTCTGAGCTCAGCTCCACACTCCATCCTTACCCGGGAGTGGAATATCACACCTCTGGGTTGAGGTGCAATACCCCTGTAGCAGCCGAATCCTCAGGGTGCTACACTTACAACCATCTGCTGTCGGAGCAGGTATCGGTTGATTGGTGGGGGTGCCGTGTGGACCCCCATCAATTTCATATAGATGACCTATTAGCATAGGTCATTAATATGCGAGTCCCTGACAACCCGTTTAAAGGGAATGTGTCATTTGAAAATGACCTAATTAAGGTTTTTGTGTTAAATGCCTTATTTAAAAGTTGGCAATATTTTTTTCCATATCAGAATATTTATTAAAAATGAAAATACGAAATCTTGCAGTTTTCACAGTGGCCACTGGGGCTATTCTAGACTTTAACTTCATGTTGTATCAGGAAACAATACATGTACATTAGCCACAATGAACAGACTCCAACACTATCTTTTGTGTTGCAGTGTCTAATGAGCCTGTTGAAAGATCATTGTGATGGGAGGGTGAGCAGGGTCATGTGTGACTTCATCTATTTTAATTGGTGGATCCTGTGTTATCAGCTGTGTATAGAGGTGTCATCAATCACTGTAATCCTGCCTCTGATGCTAAGGAAAGTGCTGCAATTTCTTCCTGAAAGTACAGGAAGTATCAGTCTAATATAGTCACCAATGGCCAGTGTAAAAATAGCTATTTTTTAATAGAGATCATAATATGAAAAAATATGACCAAATTAAAAAAAAAATACATGTAACACAAATACCTGAATTAAAAAATAGAGCATTTCCTGATTACACATTCTCTTTAAGTTCCAATATACAGGAAAGTATCTATATGAATACTACTCTAGTTTAGGAACAGTCCTAACACTGCATTCCTCATTAACGATTCTAGATCATATTTTCTCAGAATTTGATGTTGTGTTTTCCCTCTTTTACTCCACCAGGAAATATTTGACTAAGTTAAATAAATTAACTTAATAAATAATAATAAATACATGTAATAATATAATTAAATTAAATAAATGAGTGTTACCATTCAGAAACAGTAGACACTGTTTTTAGCAAGAAAAAAATCTTGCTAAAATGTGTGTGCATCTTATAACCCAGACGCTACTTCCTATGATCGCGCAAAACAGTGTCACAGTGTCCTTTTCCTGAGCGACGTGGCATCTCATTCACTCTGCCCAACACTGATCTACAGTATATGATCAGTGCAGGGCAGGAGAGAAAACTAAACAGGACCTGCACATCACAGCTAGCTGAACAGTTGCTGCAGGTCCTGATTAGCTGAAGGACTTTTTAGGTCAAATGATGGGATCAGCCAAATGCCTGGAAGGAACTTTAGAAAGTGGTAGTTTATACACTTACTCCATAATAAAATCAGTGTATAGGATTCAGCATAGTGTGTACGGCGCCAACACTGGAGGTGAGTATAAGCTTTTTTATTTTTCCAGGGCCAAGCGTGGGTATAACAGGGAGTTGTCCAAGTAGTGGACAACTTCTTTAAGATGTAGTGCTCTTTTACCATTTGCTGTGTTGGGATTTTGCACAGATACCTTTTACAGTGACTTTCAAAGTCTCACAATAACTTAGTATGTTGTAAATGGCTCTCACCAGCCTAAACCAACTATTATGTTCTTGAAGAATGTCACTGTGAGATTAGCATTCCTTTGCTGCAGATCTTTGATAAAATCACTGTAGCGTTGAGGCCTAGGGTGTCTTTCAATCTGTGCTCAGTGGCCTACTTTTTGGACATTGGAAAATGTGCAGGGGGTAATATACTTTAATTTAGTTCTTGCTAGAGTTTTAACTCATCTGACTTCACAGTATTTAGTTTCTTATCTAGATGTGATAATCTTAATGCGGAGATAATCTTTAAGGATGTGAGATATTGAATACAAGGAACGTAAGTAAAAATTTGGGAAAACATTTCTCTAAATGCACATAAGAAATTAATAGGCTGTTAACCCTCTGATGCTGTGTCTGGTCCAGAAAAAGAACCAGCAGGTTGCACTTGTCTTCTATGACATTTACAGCATTGGCCCTTAACATCAATTTATACTGAGACATTATTAAAGGGAATCTGTCATCAGATCAGGGTGCCTGCCCCTACAATATGCTGCTCTCAGATTAGGTAGCAAAAACCTGATGCCAGATTTCCTTTAAGTCTGGCTTTTTTGAAGACTACGCAAAGAAACGTTACTTTGAGAATCACTCGTTTTGACCATAAGCTTCCCTTCAAAAATGTTTTTAAAAATAAGTTTGATTTTCTTATTTTACACTAAATTTAAAGTTAAGCAAACTTAATCCATTAAAGAAAATTTGTAGAAACCATAGACTTTAAAGGTGTTAGAAGAGATAATATGAGTTATGAGTGTTTTTTTAAGCTCGCGTATACAGTACTATGTCCGGGACTTGACAAATAACAGGTAGCCATGGTCATCTATCACCTAAATATCTTTTTGGGTTGTTTTCTATTTATATTCTATTGTACTTCATATTCCACGACACCTATAAAATATCAAATTGCTTCCGGCATTGTTGTTCCATTTCTGACTGTTTCACTTTTCTTTCCGGGTGGACTTTCCATACTTCATTCTGACGCTGTTTATCACTGGTATTAGTTTCCCATTTGCCTCTTCTGATACATAATCATAATTTATTATATAATTTATGAAATTGAATGTCTTTTCCCAAACTATCTGTGTGTGGACAAGAGACAGCGCAGACTTAGTCTGTTATCGTTGCTGTATGTCCTATTTAAGACCAGTTGACTTAATCCATAGATACTTACTCTTCCCTTGTAACAATACACCTATTGTAGGCTGCAGCAGAGGCCATGATGTTTATCCAGCATTTCGCTTTTCTTGACAACGAGATGCTGGGAGGTCTTTGTCTGAAATAATGTTCTATATGCCGCATTGATGTATTTTTAACCTATTTCTACAAGCAGTGCTGTTTCTGTCAAAACTAACTGTGCCTCACGGTGCCATGGGACATATTTAATGAAGATAACATGTAGCTTCAGACTTAAATTATTAAGCTTTCAGTAGTGCAGTTTATAGCTGGATCAGCCATTTGCTTTAAAAAAAATATATAAAAAATTAGCAGTACTAATGTATGGCAGTTAGCATTATATTGTAGCCATTTGTAAAGCCGCTATATGTATTTTTGACTTATTTAACACTTCTATTCCTGCAGCGCTACGTGAAATGCAATGTCAGACTTGCAGGTTAGAACCCAGCAGATTTCTATTGGAGAGGTAATACCTTGTCTTAAGTGTAGTATGGCTGGCCTGGTTCTTACTTTGTGCTTCAATGATGCATAGAATCAAAAAACTGCTGCTATACCTGTGCCAAACTGACAGCTGCATACTTTAATAGAGTGCCTCTCTACTGTAGGGCTGTAGGAGCGCTGCGTGACGCTGCACAAGCGCTGTTAATTATTATGTTAAAAGACTTTTCCAGCTCAAAAGTTATCCTCAATTCTGCTTAAATTATAAAATTAGGCAACTTTTTATTATGGCTCAGGTCTGAATGGTGCTCCAATATTCAGCTACAAGCTGCAGTCCTGGCAGGTCCTCACCAGTTTGTGCTCTACCAAGGTCAGTGTTTCCAAAGTCGGCATGTCACTGAGCCAACCCTTTCTCTGTCTACAAATCAGCTTTGACAGAGAAGGGGGTCGGCTTGGTTATTAAAATGAGCAGTCAGACAGCCCTCTTCCTATTTTTGGATATTTGGCTATCTTGCAAACTTTATTGGAACATTTGTAAAAAAAAATTTTTTACTACGGGCCTAAGAACTAGCTACCTGCCTGTTGTACCCGGCGCTGATCTCTGCCGGCGCTGATCTCTGCCGGCACAGAATGGCCACAGACCGCTCCAGCCAGTGACTCGGCAACTTCCGCTGACGTCATATCGACAGAGCAGCAGCTTCTCTTCCACTCTACTCTGTTGATGGGACATGACTGCCGACGTCATTCTGATTGACAGTCGGCTCCCCGCAGCCTAACTGCGGAGTGACGAGCTGTCGTTCAGCATGACATCGGTAGTCACACCCCGTCGACTGAGCAGTCCAGAAGAAGAGGAGCTGCTTTGTTGGCGTAGAGCAACTAAATCGCCGGCAGCAGCGGTGGGTAAGTGCTCTGAGCTGGCGACGGGTAGAACATGTAGGTAGTTGCTTCTGTTAGCTACTAACTGTCTGTTAGTTTTTTAGGTTCATAGTAAAAAAAAAATAGTCCTAGACAGCCCCTTTAAACCTGTCAACTGATTTCATTCTGCCTAAACCATAAACAGAATGAATCAAAGTCTTAATTGCACAGTTGCAGGCAGGTATATTTTTCCCTTGAACACTTTGTATTTTCAGAGAAATTTAAAGAATCTCCCCGACCGCTCTAGGTGAGTGACAGGTCTCTCACACGTGTGTACATACGGAGAGATCTGTCAGTTACCTGGTACGGCGCAGGAAAAAGGGATATTGTAACTACATTTTCTCCATCATTTCAAAGAAAAATACACCTGGCTCCAATCGTGTCCGGCTCTGATTAATTGTGTCCACGGTTTGGGCAGCATGAATTAGGTCACAGGTTCCCTGTAAGTAGCACCAGACCAGAGGTCAAGTGTAACATGCAAAATATAAGCTCATGTGGTTATTATCTTTTAACACAAAATAATAAAATCTGATATTTTACTATGATTCTTTCTCCAGGGAGTAAATTTTTATTGTTAGTTGGAAGTGGAAAAAAAATCCCGATATTTGCTGAGCAGCGCTAACATCAATGTTTTATTACAGTAACAATCAACCTAATATAATGGTCCCAGTGGAGCAATATTAATGCACATTGTGACAAGATCTTTGTAACAGGGGTTATAAATTCAGCGACATCGTCATGTGTGGCCATATTTTCTCTATCAATGGTTTCTGTGTCAGATGATGGCATCTCCACATTTAGTATTTTTTATGACAGGGTGTCTCAGGGGGGCCCAGTGATCTGGAAGAAACAGCCAAGGAGAAGTTTTGCATAATACAATCTTACAAGTAAAAAGGGCTATGATGTCTGGATCACTTTTATCAAGTACCATATTAGTCACGCAACCACCTATTTTATCAATGTTACTTCATATTATGGTAAATTTCACACCTGTGACACTTGGTTTAAATATGCTGAAAAGAGTTGACATTTTTTAAGAGTTTTACAAAATTCAAGATTGTATTACTGAAGAAAAAAAATCGCAAAAGAAGAGACAATGAGCGCGAATGACTGTTCATGGTCACATTATTTGTCTATAAAAAATGTACTGCGTTCCCTTTTTTTTTTTTATCCAACCCTATACTTTTTTACCCAACTTCACATGGCCAAGACTTAATTTGAGGCCAAACTTTTAAGGGTTTGTCTCATAAAATCAACTTTCTCCCTAAACACAGCCTGATCACTGCAAGTCCAGCTCCTGCAACCTCCTGTCGATCAACGGTAATTATAGAGGTTTAAAGGGAATATGACTGCAGTTTTTTCTATGTAATCTGAGAGCTGCGTGATTTAGGAGCTGAGACCCTGATTCCAGCTGTGTATCACTTACTGGACTGCTCGGTGCAGTTTCAATTGAATCTCTGTTTTCTATGCTGTTGATGTAGCAGTTCTCAGACTGCTGAGCTGTGTATAACCCCGACCCACACCACTGATTGGTAGATTCCTGTGTACAATGTGTGAGCAAGCTGCCAATCAGTGGTGGGGGCTGGGTTACGCAGCAGGACTGGTTTACATGAGACCTAGTCCGGCTGTGATAATCTCCTGTTGATAAAACACTGATTGCATTGAAACTACAACAAGCTGCTGAGCAAGTGTAGCATCCATGGAATCAGGCTCTCTACCCCTACATTACGCTGCTCTCAAACTAAACAGCAAAAACCTTCTGACAGATTCCCTTTAAGAAGGCTTTACATTTCTAACATATAGTACACCATGCTTGATTTCTTCTACCTGACCACATGTATGTGCCAGGTCCACCAGAGCATGATACGTTTTTACTGTGGTGCATAAAGGTAGTCCCGAATATGTCGGCCCCATTTATGATGTTCATATCACCTGCTAGTCCTCGCAGATATTCTGTGCTGTAGGGTTCCACTGGTGCTGAGAAGTGCACATTAAAGTCATTTTCCAGCAATAATCTGCTACAGATACATGTTATGGCCATAATCTAGAAATCGAAATAGGAAAACATTGATTAATAATCCTAAGAGCGCTCCTACAATATAAAACATTCTGCAGGCCGCTCGCTGCATGAAGCTTTTATACAGAGAGAGATTGGCGTGTCAGTTTTCAGCGTGCTTTATAGTGTCATTATATAGCTCACCCTAGCAAGGCTGCTGTCAGCTTTACTGCTATAATGCAGCGCTGGAAAGAACACAGTCAAGTGGGGAACAGAGCCGCCAAAATGAGCACAATAAATATCAAATACGGCATAACATTATGTTGTAAGAAAATGTATTTCCCTGATGTACTGTATGAACTCCTTGTAAAGTTCACAGTATGAGACACACTGTACCCACTTGTTATATGAGGCGCTAGCAATTGTGTATGTAAAACGGCAAGGTAGGTTTAGTGTGGCTTTTATTCACAGGGCAAGAAGCTGCCGTTCACCTGTGTCCTAGAAAAGTCTTGTCCAATTTCTGTTTTGTAGTTTTCAATTGTAATTTGCAATATATTCATGGTATGTAAGTCCTGGGGTGCTGACTATGACTCCATCGCCTGAATAGATTCATACTAAAAAAGGCAAACCTTAGTAGAGACTAAAAGGGGTTATCCGGGACTACTATATTTTTTTACAGGCAGATAGTTAGCAATAGTAATGAGCGAGTGTATTCGGATAAGGGGTTGTCTGAGCATTCTCGTGTGCTAACCGAGTATCTTCGGCGTGCTTTAGAAATAGGTTCAAGTCGCTGCATGTCCCGAATCTTTTCGACAGCCGGAACACATGCATGGATTGCCTGTTTGTTGGTCAATCCATGCACGCCGAAGATACTCTTTTAGCATCCGAGCGTGCTTGAATAACACCTTATCCGAGCACTCTCGCTCATCACTAATTAGCAAGTATCCGCCGCGATCCTTGTAGGCCAAAAGTGGTCACAGACCGCTCCTGCCGGCAGATTTGACGTCACGTTGAGAGAGCATCTGATTCTTTTCTGCTCTGCTGACGGGGTGTGACTGCAGATATCATGCTGATTGACAGCTGGCTCCCCACTGCCTAACTGCAGGAAGCCAGCTATCAACTTTATGAGGTCGGCAGACACTCCCCGTTGGCAGAGCAGCCCATAAGAACAGGTTTTGCTCTGTTGACGTGCAGCAGCAGAATCGGTAAGAGTGGTCTGTGGCCATTTGGATGGAACAGGCAGGTCGTTAGCAGCAACCGGCCTTTTAATTCATAGACACATTGTAAAAAATATACTAACCCCAGAAAACCCCTTGAAAGAGATTAAAAATGAGCGTTTCCTCTGTTGCCACATCAACAGGGCGGAATGATTGCTCATTGAAATAGCTAAGACAGGCGACTTTTCAGTCACAGTTGATTCACAAACACAGAAGGGGGCTGGTTTAGCTCTTGAAATCGGCCAGTTAGCCAGCTCCTTTCACACACTGATGACATGCCGACATATAAAACATATGAAGCTGCCGATCCTGGGACAGTTGCTGATATCTTTACATACTAAAAAAAATATATTAGTAATTTCTGTATATATAAGGAAAAAAAATAAAGAAACATAATGCAGTAGCTCCATAGAATATATGGATATGATCAGTAAAGTGAAGCCATATGGTACCAGCTGTCTTTTTGAAGTATGGCCACCCTACTATGAATGGAAGTAGGAAGCAAACGTTTGTGCCACAAGTCCGAATAATAAAGCAATGCTGGTGATGATGGCCACCCGTGTTCGAGGTTTTGTAGATCCCTTCAGACTGCGGACTTCCTTGGTACACTCTTCTTCTGTGATATCCCAGATCACCTAAATCACCAGTTTTATGCTAGAGAAGAGGACAGTTAGTCTGGATTAATCAACGGCTTTCCAGTAATGGCTTTCCATGGCCCATCAAGCACTTTGCATCAATCAAGGGTGTCTGTCAGTAAAATGCTCTGCTAGAATCTTTCACCGTAATAAGGCGGCTCAGGGAAAATCATTAGCCTTAGAGTGAGATTATAGATATTCTACCTGCCATTCCTTTTCATACAGCTCTTTCTAACATTTTGTATAAAATGACAGATGTTTCTCCTAGTAAGGTATATCGGTGAATGTTAAATCATCCAAACAGTGGAGAATAGGATTGTGGGTAATCGGCACGGGCCTTTCCCATTCACGAATATGCTGCACATACAGAAAGGATATATTTGCTGCAATAATAAGAAAAATGAAGGGACTGTCCAGTATATCATCATTATACTCTAATTACCCCTATAAAGTAGCATGATATAACAAGATCACTGTAGCTTGATGTTCACTGACTGTAGCTTGATGGGAGAAGAACCTGAATATATCTTTAGCGTGAGCAGTTATCCTTAGAGTTGAGCCCTGCTTTTTTTTTTTAGAAACCTTATAGGGTTATTTTGAAAATAGTAGCTTATCTTCTATACATAGGGTAAGGGCTAACTTACTGATCGCTAGGGGATTGACCATTGGGACCTACAGCGATGCCTAAAAGGAGCATCAGGAACCCTGGAACCAGGCTCTGCAGAACCACATCTTTAATGGAGTGGAGGTGTCCATGCTTGACCTCCACTCGTTTAAATGTCTATGAGACTGCCAAAGAAATCCATAGTCAATAAATAGAAGATACCTTGCTAATCTATGGGGGTTCAACCACTTTACTGGCATGGGAAAAGCCCTTTAAATGCCAAAGATGTGGAAGCTGGCAGATATGGCAGGGGATATTGGAGTGCCCTCTAATGTATTCAGCACTGGCCTTTCACATAGCACACACACAAAATACAAAATGAAGCTTTTGGTGGTCTTGTAGTGTCAAAGGAAAGAAGAGAACTGGGGTCCCATACCAACAGGCACCACCTATTAGTGCCTTAGGGGCTCTTCTTTAATCTATAGTCTAGGGACTATAGCACTACACCAGTGGATACCTGGCACCTAGAAACTGACCACATGGAAAATTGCCAATTCAAGGGCCCCTTGTGTCACCATCATGACTTTAATGTTGCAAATTAAAGGGGTTGTACATCATTCTTCTCCGATGGAATTGTGAATGCTGTCTCGTGATATTATGGCATTGTTTATGTGACTAGAGTGGGGAAATCGCACAGGGCTGAGAGAGTTGGAGCGTCGCCTGTCCAGGAAGCAAGTAAAGATTTTTTATTTAATCTACACAGCACCCTGGAGCCGAGTCCAATTGAGGGCCACCCCTTTAACCAACAATGACATTTGATGTCCAATAAACAAGTCATCTTATATACAAGAACTTATTATGGACCACTTGTTTTATAATTATACTTCTTAAAGCTTATTCCTATTTCAGTGAATGTCACAAAATTATAATCTAGACCGTTGCTTTATAAAGCACCAGGAGAACCAGGCAAGAACACTCTGTTCTGTACTCTGCCCTGGAATCCCGTATATATAGCATAAAAGGACTCTGTAGGCCTTTGACACTCGCACAGCATGTGTTCCCTCCTAGAAATTTGACTGTAGGGTAACAGTAATACATTAACTAATTAGATTTTCTATATAATCAGATGATAGAAAGTTCAGCCCAATCCCTTTCTTTCTTTTCTTTTATAACTGGGAATTCCGCCAGGCAATAATTACGAGCTTTGCAGCTTGCTCCCATAATCACGGATGGCAGAGTGAATGTAAAAGCGCACTACAGGTAGTGATTTTATCCTTTATTGATCATCAGGGCTATTTACTGTCCACATAGGCAGCATAAAATTGGTAACTTCAGTGAACATAATGCGCTTACTCATCTGCGCAACAAATTCACTGCGATCCCATTATACAAGTGCAAGGAAGGCCTCATGCTGTTATGCTGCCATTAAAAGTGCATGTATTACCTGTCACTTCTCATGTGTATTAGGGCTTGTGCCGACAACTGTGTCCAATCATGCTAATCACACTCTGATCAGTGTTTGATCAGAGTGTGATCATAGTGTGATTCGATTTATGGATGAGGAAAAGACAGGAAAAAAAATTCCCCATCTTCTCCATTCTGTCAGTCCATGAAAGTTGAACTGCATTCGCATGTCATGTGAGTGCGGTCCGATTTTTTCCATGGACTAATTGACTTGCATGGCCAAGTGCGATTCAAATATCAGATGCAATGATGCATGCTGCGATGTTTTTCCTTGGACAGATTCAGTCCGTAGGAAAAAATCGGACATGTGCACAGCCCCATAGAATAACATACATCAGTCTTAGTGCGATCCAGTGTTTTGTCAGGTTGCATTCGGACCGAAAATACGGTCGTCTGTACGAGCCCTGAAGGTAACCTATCAGCAGTTGCATTCTGCTCTTATCCCGACAGGCTCCCGTGGGCTAAATCTGACTCGCAGTGTGGTTTTATTTGGCCCACGACACCAGAAACACCACCCCTATGTGTGGTCATTATTCTGTAGGGAGGACTGTGTGGGGCCATTATTCTGTATGGAGGACTGTGTAGGGCCATTATACTGTGTGGAGGACTATGCAAAGCCCATTATTCTGTATGGAGGACTATGTGGGGCCATTATTCTGTATGGAGGAGTATGTGAGGCCATTATACTGTATGGAGGACTATGTGGGGCCATTATACTGTATGGAGGACTATGTGGGGCCCATTATACTGTATGGAAGACTGTGTGGGGCCCATTATTCTGTATGGAGGACTTTGTGTGGCCATTATACTGTATGGAGGATTATGTGGGGCCCATTATACTGCATGGAGGATTATGTGGGCACCATTATACTATATGGAGGACTGTGTGGGGCCTATTATACTGTATGGAGGACTGTGTGGGGCCCATTATTTTGTATGGAGGACTTTGTGGGGCCATTATACTGTATGGAGGACTATGTGGGGCTCATTATTCTGTATGGAGGACTATGTGGGGCACATTATACGGTATACTGTGACATATCTGGTGGCGGGCTTGCATAGTGCACTTTCTCTCACTATGCAAGATCGCAAACTTGATCATCAGTCCAGTCTGCTAGCCTGGCTTCTTTCCATGCTGTCTGTTTGTCTCTGTTCTGACTGCTTAGGGCGGCAGCCCGGTTACTTCCAGATTCTTGTAGCTGCTGTGGGCACACCCCTAATGCGTCCTCAGCCTATTGCTGTCTGTCACTGGATATTTAAACCAGCTTCACTTGGAAGCTGATGCCTGAGCAACTTTAACATTCAGTGTGCTCCTTGACTCTGAATGTGACAGGTCCTGTTCTGTTTTCTTGCCTGCCTGTCCGCCTTCCTGGAGGCTGTATTTCCAGGTCTGTCTGAATACGCTCCTAGCCTGTTCGTCCCGCCTTCTATGGGCCGCATACCTAGATCTGTTATCTGTGTTTTCTTACCTGCCTGTCCGCCTTCCTGGAGGCTGTATTCCCAGGCCTGTCTGAACACGCTCCTAGCCTGTTCGTTTCTGCCTCTGGAGGCCGTATACCCAGGCTCGTTCCTGTATTTCGCTGCAGTAACAGTTCCTGTCTGAACTGTCTCCTAACCTGTTACTTGTTTTGTCTCTTTGTCCATTTCCTCTCTTTTTCTGCAGAGTCTGAACCTGCACCTAATTCCTACTCGTTGTCGCTGTACTTCTGTTTGTGAGTTTGGAGTCCACTCGCTACTTCCTTGCAAGTACCTTGTGTGTATCTGGTTCTGCCTTTCCCTTCCAGTCTGTTCCGTGTGAACAGAGCCCTGTCCCCTCTGCTCTGTCTTTGCTCACCGCTTTGGCGGTTTATCTCTGTTCTACCTTACTTACCGCTCTGGCGGTTTCTGTCCGCTCTGCTCTGCTTTGTTCACCGCACTTGCGGTCTCGCTCTGCTCAGCCTTGTCCACCGCGCCTGCGGTTTCGCTCTGCTCAGCCTTGTCCACCGCATCTGCGGTTTCGCTCTGCTCAGCCTTGTACACCGCATCTGCGGTTTCGCTCCGCTCAGCCTTGTCCACCGCATCTGCGGTTTCGCTCTGTTCAGCCCAGGCCACCGCATCTGCGGTTTCGCTCTGCTCAGCCCTGTCCACCGCACTTGCGGTTTCGCTCTGCTCAGCCCTGTTCACCGCACTTGCGGTTTCGCTCTGCTCTGCCTTGTCCACCGCATCTGCGTTTTCGCTCTGCTCAGCCTTGTTCACTGCATCTGCGGTTTTGCTCTGCTCAGCCCTGTCCACCGCACTTGCGGTTTCGCTCTGCTCAGCCCTGTCCACCGCACTTGCGGTTTCGCTCTGCTTAGCCTTGTCCACCGCATCTGCGGTTTCGCTCTGCTCAGCCCTGTCCACCGCATCTGCGGTTTCGCTCTGCTAAGCCCAGTCCACCGCACTTGCGGTTTCGCTCTGCTCAGCGCTGTCCACCGCACTTGCGGTTTCGCTCTGCTCTGCCTTGTCCACCGCATCTGCTTTTTCGCTCTGCTCAGCCTTGTTCACTGCATCTGCGGTTTTGCTCTGCTCAGCCCTGTCCACCGCACTTGCGGTTTCGCTCTGCTCAGCCCTGTCCACCGCGCTTGCTTTTTTGCTCTGCTCAGCCCTGTCCACCACACTTGCGGTTTCGCTCTGCTCAGCCCTGTCCACCGCGCTTGCGGTTTTCGCTCTGCTCAGCCCTGTCCACCGTGCTTGCGGTTTCGCTCTGCTCAGCCCTGTCCACCGTGCTTGCGGTTTCGCTCTGCTCAGCCCTGTCCACCGCGCTTGCGGTTTTCGCTCTGCTCAGCCCTGTCCACCGTGCTTGCGGTTTCGCTCTGCTCAGCCCTGTCCACCGTGCTTGCGGTTTCGCTCTGCTCAGCCCTGTCCACCGCACTTGCGGTTTCGCTCTGCTCGGCCCTGTCCACCGCACCTGCGGTTTCGCTTTGCTCTGCTTGATTACCGCATCTGCGGCTCTGAATCCATCTCCTAGTCTGTACTGGACCCTACCCAGCCTGTGCTCTAACCTGCCTGTTCCTGTATTCCCCGGTGTGGGTCAACAGCCGTGTCCGGGGTCTGACCTGAAGTCGCACCTGGTCCCTCTGCTCGGTTCCTCCCTGGTGCACTGGCGTCGTTAGCCGTCGTGCGACCTTGGTCGGATCGGCTAGATACTTAGTTACGCCCCTCCAGGCACTCTCCGGTTCATGGTCCAGTGGGATCACTAAACACGTACACGCCAGTCAGTCCGGGCATGTGCATAACATATACTAGTTGGCCCATGACTTTGTCGAAGTTTTTCATTTTGGCCCTCTGTGTGTTTGAGTTTGACATCCCTGATCCGAGCTCAGGACAAGGAGGCCGGCACAGAGAGGCGCCCACTGGGCGGCTTTCTTCAGCTTTTCCCCCACCCAGCTCGGGTTGACTGATAGGTCTTTTCTTGTATGCTGAATGTAATCCTACTCTAAGAGTCTGCTCTCTGCAGGTTGACCAGCCACCACACGATTAGCAGGGCTGCCCAGCTTAGGATCCAGTACATCGGCTTCAGCAGGTGGATTTTTTTGGATAAAGATTGTTTTTGCTATGTTTGCATTCACAGACAGTTGTATGAATATTTTTTGACTGAAGTCTTCTCTGTAGAACAAAGCAGCACATTGTGCAGGTGCATCCAGTGCTGGCACATAGCTGCGGTATCCATCATCCTCTGGCACCTTCAATGACATGTGTCGCACTGCTATAAATTCTGACTATACAGTAGAATAAGTAATGCAGCCAGGCTGTACAGCAATATATAAATCTTTCATTGCAAGACCAAACTATGACTATGTCCCTATGGCAACCATAATTGTATAGCTTTTCTTGCAAAAGGAAATATACGCAAAGTCCAGGTCCAAGAGTATACTGTGACGAATATTGCGCTGCCCCCTCATTCCCACCTTCATTCTGCCCACCTCACTAATGACTGACCTCTGCCATCACTTTATGCGGAGGGGGTGAGGAGGGACGGGGGGGCATCGATATCCTCATTCTTACTGCAGGTCGTGCTTTTGAATCCACTTTATGTTTTATAAGGTTATTAGACAAACCACAAGACCCCAATGGATAATGATGTGTGTGTGAGTAGTAAATCATACACTATGCTGCAGATATACAGCACAAAGTGCCTGTAGCCTCGGTGGCAAGAAATCTTCCGCAGCAGTGCCATAGCAAGACAGTGATGGTTTTCGGTTATTGGGCCCTTAGTTGTCATGGTCAAGTGCGCCATCTTTTTGTCCCACCATCAGCTTGACAGGAGCAGAGTAGTTTACTAGCTCTCTGTTCTCTCCAATATCCAAGGTATGTCCGCTGCGTCTTCCACCTATGCCATCTATATACAGTTAGGTCCATATATATTTGGACAGAGACAACATTTTTCTAATTTTGGTTCTAGACATTACCACAATGAATTTTAAACAAAACAATTCAGATGCAGTTGAAGTTCAGACTTTCAGCTTTCATTTGAGGGTATCCACATTAAAATTGGATGAAGGGTTTAGGAGTTTCAGCTCCTTAACATGTGCCACCCTGTTTTTAAAGGGACCAAAAGTAATTGGACAATTGACTCCAAGGCTATTTCATGGACAGGTGTGGGCAATTCCTTCGTTATGTCTTTCTCAATTAAGCAGATAAAAGGCTTGGAGTTGATTCGAGGTGTGGTGCTGTGTAGTAAACATGCGGTCAAAGGAGCTCTCCATGCCGGTGAAACAAGCCATCCTTAAGCTGCAGAAAAATTTGAGTAATTTTTGGTAATTTTCCTAGCACAATCTGACCTAAAAATAATTAGAATTCTTACACTGGCAATGTGGACTATTGTAGACTCCTGTTCTTTCAAGAAATGTACATGCACATTAGCAACAACTAACTCAGACCCTATCTTTTAACATGATCTTCTGTCTTTGGTAATTTTTAGGTAATTTTCTGGTATTTTTTGGTATTTTTTCCTAACATGATCTGTCCTAAAAGAAATTAGAATTCTTACACTGGCAATTGTGGCTATTGTAGACTCATACTTCCTGTTCTTTCAGGAAATTCACACGTACATTAGCAGCAATAGATGAACTCAGACCCTATTTTTTGTATTGAAGTATCTAATGAGCGTGTACAATGGAGATTGTAAAGGGAGAAGGGGGGCACTGGGGAGGTGACATTTCTTATTGTGGATGCTGTGCACCTGTTATTGTTATCTGCCTGTGAGGATAATGAGACTGCTGAATACAGGACTGGAAATATAAGTCTAAAATAGTACCAATGGCTATTATGAAAACTGCAAAATTTTAATGTTTTTTATTTTTAAGGCAAATTGTGATTTAAAGAAAAAATATTTAAAAATAAATTTCACACAAAATCCCGATTAAGCAATAATTAATTTCATTATTGTCAAGTGAAATCCATCTCTAGCAGTAAAGATGAGTAGACAGATTACAAGATGTGAGGACTGGTCATGGTCCCTCGGCTTCTGTTTTCCTGACTGTCAATCTGCATATAGGTATAAAGAGAGGCAGGTTTTCAGTACAAGGAATGCAATGGACAATGGCAGGCACAATGCAAACTTGGAAGTGAAGGAAAGGAAGAGTCGGCACATATAGTACTGGCAGAATACTGACGAAGAGGAATCCTACACTCAAAAAAAAATAAACTGCGCACGAGCATTGGAAAGTAAGTGGACATATTAGACTGGAATGTGGGATGAAGGCTGCAAGACTATGCTATTCTACAGGTTTTGTGTGAAAGAACAGAAGAGCTCTTCAAGTTTTACTTTGGCTCCATTGTACAACACACTCTTACATATGCATCTATTATTATAGTTTGTATTATGCATAATGTTATCAGAGAAGAATGAATGAAGTCGCTGGTTGTGTTTGGTACTTATTATTTTAATAGCACCCGTGAAGTTTGTAGTTACATGAAAGTCAATGATTCAGAGCAATGTAGCAAAAGGAATATTTCCTGCTGTGACCGATAATGTTAATTTATTAAGCATTGGCTGCTTTTCTAATGAAATCAGGAACCAATCAACTGATGTGCGGCCCTCTGCGATTATTATGGCACATTTGAACAGCAAGAGACCTGCTAATTTAATTTTTTTTCTCTATTATGTTTGTAACAGCTCTAGTTGGTGCATGAACATTATCATGCTTTACTTCACATGCTTTAATGGAAGTAAACAGAAAAAATGACCGGCACTTCCCAAACAAGAAATAGGTGTGCACAGGTGCTTACTAGGAGCAGCTACCTCCACATACAACTAACAAAGTAGCACTCTGCAACGCTAAGTATACGAAGATGAAATATATGAACTATGGATAGCATTACTGCTCTAGAAAATAGAAATAAATAAGAAATCTTTGCGCATAAATTGGCCAATTCATGTGTACCTGGTAGCCACGATAAGGTGATTCTCATTATACCAGGTTTAATACAAGTAAGAAGAAAAGCCTGGGAAGACGAGATATATAAAGAAAATACTATAACTTGCATTTTAGATAATCTTAAAGGGTTAGTCCGAAACCCAAAAGTAAATTTCAATTAATAAATCTTTAAAAACGAATAACTTTTGTAATTCAAGTCATGGTAAAATTCCCTACCATTCACTCTGTACTGCAACTTAGGGTTCTGATTATATAACCCACTTCCCATGAAGATTCGTTTGAGAATCCCAGTGCATAATGGGATACTCAACCAAATCGTCATCGGCTGGCAGAAACTGCTTTCACTCCCCTTTGCGCCCTGAAACGAAGCATCATCGGAGGAGAGGTGGCTGGGACATCCTGAAACTCCCCTTGCTTTGTTTGCCACCCTGAAATGAAGCGTCATCAGAGACGCTTGTTTCAGGGGCTAGTCCCTGCTCTGTCCCTGCAGTGTCTCCCCCGCGTGCAGCCTCCCCCAGTGTCCTGTGCGATGAGCGCAGCGTCCGCTCTGTTGTCGGCTTAGATGAACAGTAATAATCCGGCAGCAGAGCTGTGTCCCTATGCCCAGCCATGCAGGAGACTAGCGCTGTCCCCGCAAGTGACATCACTGGTCTCCGCTGGGTATAGTGACACCGCTCTGCTGCCGGCTTATTACTGTTCATCTAAACCGACAACAGAGCGGACGCTGCGTTCATCGCACAGGACACTGGGGAAGACTGCACACGGGGGGAGACACTGCACAAGGGAAACACTTGGGGACTGTCACAGTGACCGCAGCCTCTGCCCTTCTGATGATGGTTCGTGTGAGTATCCCATCATGCACTGGTCTACTCAAACGAATCGTCATCAGACAGGAAGTGGGAAGACAAAAATACAAAAGCAGTTAGATAGTGTAGTTAGGGAATAGTAGGACATTTTAAAGCAATTATATTAGAAAATAGCTTAGATTATGGCATCAAATAGATAGGGAGTTAGGAGAAAAATACTTTGCCTGACCACCCCTTTAACTCCTCTTTCAGCAGGCTGTATCTTTATCAATTTGTATTAATAGGACAGTATTGTCAACAAGTAGATGTAAAAATATTGGGTGCAATGACAAGGCCTCATGTGGTTTACTCTCATAAGCCCTGTATGGGTCAGAAATTTGATATCTAAATGGTCTTCCAAGGCTGACAACATTTCTGCAAGTGTTTATTAATTAATATTGTGATGCTTTACATAGTTATAGTCTATCTAACCTATATTTGCTTGATCCTTTGTTCCTATGGGAAATAAGCAACCACAGGGAGGTCAGTTAGTAGCTTATTCCCCTTTCCTCATTAATAAAGCCTGAATGCTCGCCTGATGGGAGAGCCATGAGGAGTAGCTGTCGGCTGAACGAAAATTAGGCCAATAGCTATTTTAAGTGTATGAGCGTCTTTACATAAATCACAATGGCCCTGATTCATCAAAGCAATTTCACCAGAATTCTGGTGTAAATTGCTTTGGAAAGTTGTAAAATGTTGGCTCAACTCGGAGTTGAGTAAATCTTTTGCAATTTTTGGTGTCTTCATACCAGTTTTTCCCAGGTCTGTGAAAATGGGCAGAGCTGGGGCAGGACGGGGACGTTATTCCACAGCTCGTCTAATTCATGATGAGCTATGGCATTCCCCACCCCAGAATCTTACTGTAGTGAGAGAGTAAGATTCCTGGCGTGGCGCACAGAGGCGCACACCATTCGTCAGACACTCTTGATTCATGAAGAGGTGTGCATCTCTTCATGGATCAGGAGTATTTGACTCAATCACGCCTCCTCATCCAGACTGGTGACAAAATATCTGGTCTTGATGAATCGGGGCCAAGATGTATAACTTAGTGCATTGTGTATGGGGGTTATGGGTGCAGAGGGATAGTTGCCTCAGATGTAAAAGTCTATGAGAGTGTTCACTTCACCCCCGCCCCTATTGCTAAATAAGCAGTGACACTTCTTCTTAAAGAATTGCAGTGTGTGCTTAACTGGTGCTGGCTATGAAGAGTACAACATTGAAGATGAGTTTGTCATCAGCTGTTACACTCTGCATAGGCAGCAACAGAAATGACAAAAGCTGTCCATGTAACGATTCAGCTTTGTCATCTCAGTCATTGCCTATGCAGAGCATAGCAGCCGATGGACACACTCATGTCATCGACTGCGCTCTGCATAAGCGACGATCTACATGACAGAAGATTAGCAGCTAATGAATGAAGTGAGTATTGAATCATACTGCCTTCGTTCATTACTAAGAACTGCTTTATGCTTTTACACTTTATCTAACCCTAACTAGGCTTAGGGATAGGGCAAGGGTTTAGGGCTAGTGTAATGAAATAGTTACATTAAAAGAAAACCAATAATGAAAAAAAACAAGATGCAGAAAAATAAAACAAGAAGCTATAACTATAAGAAGTATTTTCTTAAAGTTCAGTACATGTATTTAGGGAATAAAGGGTTCAGACTGGTGGAAGGGACTAAAGAGTAAGAGGGCATAAATACTTGCCTTTCCTTAGTCACTGGCATCCTATTCGGTGCCTCTGGTAGATGCTGTAAAATGTAATTAATTAATGGTCCCTTGTGCTGTTAGTATGATGGCTCATCACAGCTTAGCCTCTGTGCCCAATGGCATTAGAGTGGATTCGATTGGAATGGGAATTATAAAGGAAAAACTTTTGCTTCCTGCTGGATCAACTTTTGGCTTTGGCTCAAAAATCTGCTATAAAATCTGCATGTATCATTGTTTTTTATGCAGTTTTTAAGCCAAAGCCAAAAGTGGATCCATTGAAAAACGAGAAGTAAAAGTCCTTCCTTTATATTTCTCATTCCTTTTAAACTCCCTCCATAACAGACGCCCTTTTAGAATATATTTATACTGCTTTAAAAGGGAATGGACTTATTTTGGTTATGGTGACACCAGGACATGACATGCATTTATTATCAGTAGCAACAGTTTAAACATTTTCTTCTAACATATTGCTATATACGGTACTTTATCATTTTTTTAATGTGGCGCATGGGGCACCCATCACAGAATCTACTCTGTACCAATCAATAGTACTTAAAGTCCACTAATCTAAGTTTTAGACTTTCTCCAATCAACCTATAATTAACCACCCATTTTTTTGTGCTAATTCCAAGGCCTTACAGGAAGGAAAGTAAGAGCTGTCAGTAGTCTCAAGAACAGAAACTCCCACATTAAGATTACAGTGAACAAACATTTTTCAGCAGGTCCTGCTAATGGGTACAAGCGCTGCGTGAGGTACAAGATTTGGCCCAGCAGGCATTGTTCTACCTGTCACTATATTTTGATCCTCTCATCGCTCGCTATATATTTATTGCCTCTCGTCACCACCATGGTTACATGTTTCTGTATCTCCCTAGCCTTATCCACGCTCACTATCCACCTACACGTAATGCATATAGGTGGTAGCAATTATTGCTTTGTTTTACCATGTACTTTACATTAAGATAGTGGGGATGGCAGGTTGTCATCATACAGTCTAATCACTTCTTCTCTGTAGGGCTACTGATTTAATTAAAGTCTGTCAAAGAAGTTCAATAATGTATGAATAATCAAGGACAATAATCAAGTCGATGTGCGTGCGGTCTGTAATTTCTGATGGACAGTGGCCTGCAAACATATGCAAAGAAGAGATTACTGATACCAAGAAGGAAAACCTTTTCGAGAGACAATCATGATCTCTCACCCTCAGCAAATAATACTTTTTCTTCTATAAAGAGAAAGGTAGCTTTATTAATTGGGTTTTTATATTTATAGGCTAGAAGTGTCCTACATAAGTATATGAAGATAAATACGGCATTGCTAGTCTTCGAGTAGAAGAACGAATTCGCATAAAGAAAATAATATTCAGTCTCTTAGGCTCTAATGATGAGTCTTCCTATAAATAGAAAGTTGTATGTTCTTGAAGATGCAAACATTGAGGCCACCTATATAAGACTGGGATGTCTGACAGAACATTGACTTTCCTGCCTTCAGTGCGATGAACGATTGTTCCTGGAGAATGTAATGTTGAACATTTATGTAAAATTCGGTGATGGGCGTTGTAGAATAAGATGTCTTATAATTTAATATTGAGGCTTCTTATACACTGAAATGTTATACTAGGTCGATGAATTTTCATTTAATGGGAGGAATGCAGGTGGTTCCTGTTAAATAAAAGTTGAATATTTTGGTAAGATAGGGTAAGGAACCTTGCAGAAGAACGTGAACTTTATAATTAGAACGTTCTTACTGCCTTCAAAATGTTAAGTCGCCTTGTGTCTCAAAAAGTTGACTTTTGAACAGATCACTCAGGTCTCCTGGTTCTAGTGAACAGACCTTAGATCACCATAGCGTCATGTATAATTTATATTTGCTCCAGGGCTCTTGACGTTACATCCATAGCAGACATGAAGGACGTTGGGCAAGAGATATCAATTATGTTTAAGAAAAAGCTCAAATTGGTTAAAAAAAAACAATAAAAGAAGCTATACTACTTTACTGATCCCTCAGCTCTCATTCAAATGCTTAACCGGTCCCCATTTGTACTCCCTGGTGCCATTGGGAGACCACTAATTTCCGGTTACCATTCACTGGTCACAGCAGTGGCCCTCTTCAATCGGTGATTGGCAAAGCAGGCATTTCCAGTCATTTCCTGTTTGTCGTGATGAGACCAGTAATTCAAAACCCGTGTCTACCAGTTAAGCATTACAACAGGAGCTGTGGAAGAATAATGAAAATTAAAATGACCTATTTTAATTTCTTTGACCAGTTGGAGCCTTTTTTAAATCTAATTATTATCCCCTGCACAAGCCCTTAAGAATGCAGACATCTTACATTTATGTTCTTTGGTGGCTTAAATTCTTCTTGCCGAATAATATTTGTAGTTCTTTTTTTCAGTAAAGTTTCTTATGAAAACAAAATCATTTCTATAGTAAAATACAGAATAATATTGTTAGAATTATTTTGCGGATGATTGGATTTTGAAGATAAAGTGCGGATGTTTGCTTTGTTTGAGTTGCTTTTTTATCATCTGATTGGAAAACTAAAATTAGATGATTTATTTTAGTGTATATAATCTTAGCCTTCAGCCAAAACACCACATACAGTCTATGTTTAAAGAGTTTCCAATTTAAGGGGGGGGTTTCAGTTGTACAAATATAGAAATGTTTCCATTGTTCAGTATTATACAGTCAAGATGTGTTTGGTTAAAGAGTTTGTCCACGTGGGAAAGTTATTTTTTATTGTCCCTCCCATATTAAGATGTGTTCTCCTGCTGGAACCACAAGAGATCAGCTGTGGGTGGGGTGGAGCAGCAGGACGTGTTTCCGTGCAGTGCCACCCCAGGAGAAATGAAGCATTGCACAGTTACTATTGAAATGCGTTGGCTGATGATGTGTTGGGTCCCCCAGAGTGATAGAAGAGGGTCCTCAAAACTATCATCAGAAAATGACTTATAGTTTAAATATAGTTGTTTGCTTTACATGTTTTTTTTTTTTTTATTATTTTTTAACACAATCTTTATTAAAAAATACTTTCAGACAGGTATGTTTGACTCCGAAATGCTGCGGCATACTATAATAGCCGCGGGGGATAGAAACCGTGCTCTAGACTAGTCGGACAGGCAGGTCCCTGGTGGCTTCTCCCCACCCGCTGCCCTGGATTGACAGTTATCTGCCGGTTTTCGTGCATAGGCAGAGACCTGTCACTCTAGGGCAGTGGGCGGGGAGAAGCCGCCTGGGACCCTCCTGACAGACTGGTCTATAGCAAGTTCTCAGTCCCTGGTGGCTATTGGGCAGCATGTATCAAGTGTCAGATTCTCTTTAATTAGTTTTCTTGCAATTTTCTCACTGTCTGCTGGGACATTTTTAGACTTATACTGCCTGTGCTTTCAGGAAGAGTTTTCAGCAGTTTCCTTATTATAAGAGACAGGATTACAATGACAGTAAACACTTCTGTATACAGCTGATAACACAGGATCTACCAATCTCAATAGGTGATGTCACAGCTTACCGTTCACAATGACTTTTGCACACACTCTTTAGATGCTTCCTCACGAAAGATTGGGGTCTCTTCATCGTGGCTAATGTAGATGTCCTGAAACAACAACAAATTAGGGTCTAAAATAGACCCAGTGGCCAGTCCAAGATTTCTATATTTTACTTTTAATACAGATTGTGATATGTAACAAAAAAATATTACCAAAAATGTTTAAAAAAAATACATTTAGCACAAAACTCTGATTTGATCAATTGGTAATTTTTTGACCTATCTTCCTTTAAAAGAGTACCCCCTCTATCATCACAGTATCTTGTAATATAATATGTATACTAAATCAGGCACTACATTTAAGATGGGTGTAAGGACATCATGGAGTGTAGATAGAAGAGTTTGAAAGAAAGTCACAGACTTGATGGAGTCTACGTGTGTCTATTGAGGAATTACACACACAATACCCATATAGGACTTGGTTAGGAAATCATGGCATCTTACTAAGCCACGTGTTTGTAAGCTTTAGCCACAGAATTTTGCAAAGAAGGAATAAAATATCTTTCTCCAGTTATATTAGTATTGCGTTGACCACCTATTTATGCTGGAATATCACCTTACACCCTGGGCACCGTGCAATCAATAGACCTTGCGCGGGTGCTCAATCATACCTTGTAAGCAAACAGATAGTGTAAGAAGTCATGCAAACCTTTAAATGTGTGCCCTGTTTTGTAGGTCAGTACTGAATTTTATAATTATTGGCCTCGGGAGCAGAAAGTTTACCACTTTCAGGTATTTCATCCCCCATAATAGTCATATTAGGTGCGATGTACTTTGAAGTCAATATACTAAATAATTTAGCTTTATTAATTAGTCTGAAGATTGAAGGGATACCTTTGAATAGTCCGAATGTTCCATAGATTAAAGATCTGCAGTGTATTTATTTCTGAAATACATGACACACTGATACGAGTTAAATGGTAAAATGTCATCGCACATGATCAGCAAAATCAGTGCAAAAAGTTATTGGCTACCGGCTTTATCAAGGTTTACACCTGTTTGATGCCATTTTTAATAACAGTTTTCCTTCCAGGGTCTTTGTCATGGATGACTCAATCACTAGAGAATTGAAAGCAAAGAACTGATAAAAGAAGGCAAGAAATTGCTTTCCTGGAGGTAGAAAATATTGAAGTATTTGATGGAATTCTCATGGAAATAGCAGCTTTGAATAATTTAGTAGATAGGGTTACATTTTTCCGTGTTATATTTTTCGGCCAGTGCCTGGTCGGACGCTTTATTCTAGATTATTCTGATCAGATGGTGGCGTAACCCTTCAGGCTGGATTCAAACTCAATCTTTTTGATGGAGGTTATTAAGTCAAACACAGGAGTGGTTACAAAACATTGGAAACGTATCACTCTTGACTCTATTCTTTTTTGATTGACTTCTCGTAAAATGTACATGTGTGAATCCAACCTAAAGAGTACTTGTTATTTCAAAATCTGTACAAAAAGTATGGATTTTCTGCCTTAATCCTCCACAACTGCTTTTGATACACACACCAATTTAAAATATCCAGCAACTGACACAGTTTTCATACTTTGTAATTCACGATCCACTCTTAGTGAACTGTGCCTCTTCTTCAGCATTCTCCCAGCTCTACAGGTGTTGGAATACCCTTTCTTTACTTCCCAGCATGCATTGCTGCTACTGCTTGTGTCCCGAAACAGAATACTTGCTCTCTGTTATGACCGTATGTAGTTTGACAAACAGGATAGCAGGAACTGAGAGGTAAAGGCCCACTGTAATATTCTGTAATCCGTCTCTGTGTCTCTGGTGCTAGAGACAGCAGGCAGTGGACAGCAAGTTAGAAGGGAGCCATCTAATAGTTGGCACTCTAGAGTGAATTTTTAGAGGTAAAGCAACATCATTTTTTCAATAAAATGATTAGAGGTTTGCCCATTTTTCACATTATTTATCAAATGAGATCATGTTGTCTGAAACAACAGTGACATATAGTGATTAGTTTACATAATTTAGGCCTCATTTTTGTTTGATGGCAATAAAAGAACGTTTTTATTTGTAGACTTGTTTGATGTTTTTATCTCGACTGGCATTCTTTTTTTCCAAAGCGCATAATGATCTAGGTATAAATTATTTAAGGCCATTTTCATCACATACAGTGGTGTGAAAAAGTGTTTGCCCCTTCCAGATTTCTTATTCTTTTGCATGTTTGTCACACTTAAATGTTTCAGATCACAAAACAAATTTTCAATATTATACAAAGTTAACACAAGTAAAAACAAAATGCAGCTTTTAAATGAAGGTCTTTATTGTTAAGGGAAAAAGAAATCCAAACCTAAAGGGCCCTGTGTGAAAAAGTGATTGTCCCCCACCCTTTAAAAAAACATTAACGGTGGTTTATCACATATTTGGGAAGCGGAGTTCAATTTCCCTTGTCACATACAGGCCTGATTACTGCCACACCTGTTCTCAATCAAGAAATCACTTAAATAGGACCTGCCTGACAAAGTGAAGTAGACCAAAAGATCCTCAAAAGCTAGACATGCTGCAATCCAAAGAAATTCAGGAACAAATGAGAAACAAAATAATTGAGATATATCAGTTCGGAAAAGGTTATAAAGCCTTTTCTAAAGCTTTGGGACTCAAGCAAACCACAGTGAGAGCTATTATCCACAAATGGCAAAAACATGGAGCAGCGGTGAACCTTCCCAGGAGTGGCTAGGTGACCAAAATTACACAAGAGCTCAGCGACGACTCGTCCAAGAGGTCACAAAATACCCCACAACAACATCCAAAGAACTTCAGGCCTCACTTGTCTCAGTTTAGGTCAGTGTGCATGACTCCACCATAAAAAAGAGACTGGGCATGCATGGGCAGAGTTCCAAGACAAAAACCACTGCTGAGCAAAAAGAGCATAAAGGCTCGTCTCAGTTTTGCCAAAAAACATCTTGATTATTGCCAAGACTTTAGGGAGAATACTCTGTGGACTGACGAGACAAAAGGTTAACTTTTTGGAAGTAGTATGTCCCATTACATTTGGCGTAGAAGTAACACATCATTTCAGAAAAGGAACATCATACCAGCAGTAAAATATGTTGGTGGTAGTGTGATGGTCAGGGGCTGTTTTGCTGCTTCAGGACCTGGAAGACTTGCTGTGGTAAATGAAACCATGAATTCTGCGGTCTACCAAAAAATCCTGAAGGAGAATGTCTGGCCATCTGTTCTTGATCTCAAGCTAAAGTGCACTTGGGTTATGCAGCAGGACCATGATCCATAACACACTGGCAAGTCCACTTCTGAATGGCTTAAGAAAAACAAAATTAAGACTTTGTTGTGGCCTAGTCAAAGTACTAACCTTAATCCATTTGAGATGCTGTAGCACGACCTTAAAAAGGCGGTTCATGCTCAGAAACTCTCCAATGTGTCTGAATTACAGCAATTTTGCAAAGATGAGTGGGCCAAAATTCTTCCAGAGTGTTGTAAAAGACTCATTGCCAGTTATCACAAACTCTTGATCGCAGTTGTTGCTGCTAAGGGCGGCCGAACCAGTTATTAGGTTTAGGTGCAATCACTTTTATACACAGAGCCCTGTAGGTTTGGGTTTCTTTTTCCCTTAATAATAAAGACCTTCATTTATAAACTGCATTTTGTGTTTACTTCTGTTATCTTTGTCTAATATTTAAATTTGTTTTGTGATCTGATAAATTTAAGTTTGAAAAACAGGCAAAAGAATAAGAAATCAAGAAGGGGGCAAACACTTTTTCACACCAATGTAGATGTAATGAAAAATTGTGCCAACAGCTGCAACTGTCGGCGTAACTTTGGTTTCTTTCCTTTATGCGTTTTTGAAATGTATCAATAATGTGTAAAGGTGGCCTAAGAGCAATTCTAGACAACCAAGCAACTGAAATAAAAAGTACATTATGTAAAATCCTCTATTAAAATTATACAACCACAGTGAAAAAGCACTTTGTAAAGGGTATGCATTGATTCAAAAGGGAAAAAAATAGCACACGGTGTACTTAAACATGACCATGCGAGCAATAAATATGTGACCTAAATTAAAAATGAATGTGAAGAAAGTTCCATTTTGATCCTTTATATTGAAGACATTGCTTTTTCCTTTACAAGAATCACTTTGTATTATTTTCTATACTTTAGTCCTGCGCCAATGTGAAAATGATTTAGTACACTGTAAAAAAAAGTAAAAAAAAAACAAAACCTAAAAAAACACAGTCTGCATTTCTGAAAAACTGTCACATTATTTTATGTTTTGACAATTGAATGTCCTTAGATGACTCCAGATGAAGAAGAAACAGTTCAGTATGTATGGAAATCATATACAGTGCTTCTTACCGCCTTGACGTCTACTTCGTACAACTCACTTTGTATCTTCTTTCTCCGTCCCTATGAATAAACATGGGAATTAGAAATCATGAAAACTGTGGTGAATAAGTGTACATTGTCAGATTCATGCTTCCTGGGAGATTTCCATCTTATAGGGTTAGCAGAAGCGTATGCAGAGATTGGCATTATTGATCGTGACGAGTTAAGTAATAGCCAGGGAAGGTCCGCATAGACAGTTCTTCTCATTATTTCCAGGCGTGAGGGTCAAATCCAATTGTGTCTTAAGATAGGAGTTGGGACTTATGGCCCATGCACACAGACATATTACGGATCTGTGCTGTATGGACTGGTAATATGGCACATAGCCTAATATAGACCCAATACGTGGTTTCATATCCTCCCCTTTATACTCTTTTTATGGCACCACTCCATCTTGGTATTACATTAGCGTCCGATTCATTTGACAGGAACATGCTGCAGTTCTCTGCACAGCCCCTTGTAAGGAATGGAGCTATGCAGATAAAATACCTATTGGTTCTAGCAATATGCCATCACTTTCCAGAATGGGAAAAACCTGTTTAAAGGATACGGACACCTTTTGAGCTTTTGTTTTTACTTAAATGCATGTATTTGTTTTGCCCAAAATTATTTTTGCAATTGAGTTTCATTCATATTTTTGCTCCATTTACCTTCTGTCGCCTCTTTATAATGCTACGTTGACACGTTCAGTATTTGGTCAGTATTTTACATCAGTATTTGTAAGCCAAAACCAGGAGTGGGTGATAAATACAGAAGTGGTGAGGTGTTTCTATTATACTTTTCCTCTGACTGTTCCACTCCTTGATTTGGTTTACAAATACCGATGTAAAATACTGACCAAATACTGAACGAGTGAACGTGGCCTTATACTGTCTATTGCTGGCTACAGAATGAGTTAACTAAGGGTCTGTCAGTGAGCTTGTACTGAGATGTGAGTTTATTATTTTTCTCTTTCATCTTCTATTCTGCTTTCAGCTGATTTATGACCCCATGAAAGGTCGGCTGAACAGTGTGGTAATAAAGGAGGTGCTCAGAAGAAGGATTAGAAGAGATATATAAACTCACCTGTCAGAATGAGTTCTGTGATGGAGTCTCAGTATAACAGCTTGTGAATAGAGATGAGCGAACCTGAACTGTAAGGTTCAGGGTTCGTACCGGACATCTAGTGTCTGTCGCTGAATTTTGAACATGGACTTCTACTGGAAGTCCGTTTTAGTGTTTAGAGTTCGGATGCAGAGAGAGATACTCCTATACTCCTAGCCCTTACTACGACCATTTTACAGCACCAAAGCTCGGATCCCCATTGACTTCTATGGCTTTCGGGTTCAAGTTCGGGTAGAGTTCTGGTACCCGAACTAAACTTTGGAACCCGAACATCCGCTGATCCTCTTATCTCTACTCGTGAACACAACTGAGTTCTATCCGTGGTTTTCAATGTTAGCACTCGTACTTATGATATTCTATGGGGCTTTGTATATGTCTGTTTTTTTCTTCGGACATATTCATATTCCTTGTAAAAAAGTCAGACAAGTTCAATTTTGATCTGCGTGTTGGATTAATATCGGCAATGCAAGTCTGTGGGTCCGTGAAAAAAAACATACCGCATTCGGATGGCATCTGAACGCGTTTTGATTTTCACAGAATGGAGAAGGTGGAGAAACTTTTTTTTTCTCTCTACGTCCAAGAAAAATGATGACACACTGATCAAACTGTGATCATAATAATTGGACCGTTTTTCTCAGATGTGGAGGAATCTATCGTGTGCACCTACCCTGAGGATGAGTTGACATGTTGCGTTTTTGCTGCAGATTTTGTTGCATAAAGTTTTGCAACTGTCCTACTCATCCGAAACAACCCCGTTCATATGAACGAAACTGACTTGGAGTCGTAGAAATTCTGCCAAAAAATCTGAATCAATTCTGTGTACAGGTACCCTAACGGAAGGTGGAAGGTGTCTATATCTTTTATAGTGTGTGTACAGACCAACTTCAGACGAGCAATGAAATATATTTTATAGAACTGCATATGTGTGCTCATTACAGAGACTATAGTCCTGGTATTATCATTTATCTGTGCCAACCGTTAGTAGTGATCAAATATGAGTTTTCCTATTGGTAGCTAAGTAAGCAATGGCATATGCATCAGATCTCTAATTTCAGGACCTAAATGATATTTTGAAGGTGAGCAAAGCTACGTTCCTTTGAAAAGTCAACCTGATCTTGACTGTTCAGCTAACATTCTATCTTGCTTCCTTCTAATATTACATCTCATACATCTCAAATGTCCGGATACTGCGAGGTCTGTTCAGCTGGCACAGTCTGAGATGTGCTGTACTAAATTGGAATATGCACTTATTGTGGTTGAAGACATCTGCTCAGCCCCATATTCTCCATCTACTCATAAGCCGGAGAGTATAAGTCCATCACCCGTATGACCTTGTGTATCTTATTATCTTACCCCTTCACACAGGAGAAAGCCAATATAATAATTTACTGCTCTTCTATTTTAATGAACACCTTCTTTACATTCTTGTGGTACTATACACAGGAGAGAAAATGTGGTCAAATTTGCCAATTTTGGCAAGAACAGCCAATCATCTAATATGTATTGGGGTCTCTCGACTCTCCTTTGATGGATGATGTTGGGGGAAAGAGGGATCGGGCGTGTTGAATTTCAAAGTCTATTTTTCAGGAGATGAGCTGTCACCAGAGGTGTCTGACAGTTGTGTTATATGAACCCATGCCTGTATGTATAGGGCAGTCAAGAGAAATAGCTCTTCATCTAATAGCTGTTGAAGGTGTATGGCTGATTTTAGAAGTGGACTAATAACCGCTTCTAAAATTGTCCCTAAACCCCTCATCTAAAACCCCCATCTGTTCCGAGTACAGTGAGCCAAATAAATCTACAAGTTTTATCTTGCCTTTAAAGAGTTAACATCTGTTCCCCAGAATCATTACCGTGCTTCTACTTCCATTGATAGATCCGCCATAGGTTGCCATGTTTCTTCCAATGAAAGCACTAATACAATTAATGGGATTGGGCAAGTGAATGATTAACAGCTTCATGAACGGTAGATCGATACTTTCAATTTCACTTCTTTTTGTTCCGGTGCTCGCCACCCCCTTGCGCCCACCATCCTCCTTTTTGCATCACTTGGCCAGTTTTGTCAATAAAAGGTGACAACATCATAAATTATGCAAATGTATTTTATATAGAGACTGCACGCGGTCCTGAAGACTGTTCACTTTGAGCAGATCTGTAACTAGGAGAATATATCTCAAAATGTGAAGCTCAGTGTAGTATTACGAATCTTGTCGTTTGTGTCACTTCCAAGTAGATACTCCTTAAAGTGATTGGCATAACTTCACTGGATTCTTCAGCAAGCTTCTTCTTTTTCTGAATAATACAGTTCACTTCCCACTAGAGAGAAATAGTGAATGTTTAGCGTATGACACATCTGCCAAACACAGATTAAGATTTCTTCAATGGTTGTAACCAATTAGTAATGATCCAATGCCACAATGGAGACTGCCACCGAAATACAGAATAAATGTGGTCAAATCAGCTGGCCAGAAATTTGTAATAACTGTCATGCTGTTCTGCCTATTAGGTGTCAATGTCCATTTCAGCCAAGACAGCCCCCAGAAACTTTTATTCCAAGAGGAACAAAGAACCTACAACCTTCAATGAAGTCTCTATACCCTTTACTGTTGGGTTCTGCCAAAATGTAACTCCCCCACCCTCCATGTAGATTAATCGCCACTGATTTAATATCTTCAGCACTGGTTCACATGAACCTTTCTGTATTAATTAATGTTAGTAATCTAGACATAAACACTTCATCCATTACAAGCCACATCATTCTTATATTATGGGCACCATGTATGAGCATCTGACCGTAGAGACCTTGTGGTGTGTGTTATCCCGAGGTGACGAAATTAGAACTGAGCACTACAGATATGGTCCAGCAGCCAGGACAATGTTCTATGGCTGCCGGATGAGAGCCCTGTGAACCTCCCTACCTGCTGCCATCTCTAGCCTCTCTTCTGTTTAGTAGGCCTGGTGCAACTTCATTGGTGCATCACACATCCGCAGAGGCGCTTGGGATTCCAGATGGTAAGAAGCGGTTTTCAGGGCACTGTCTTGGAGCCATGGAGTACTGTCATGGCCACTGGACCAGGCTACTGCGAATTTATTCACTCAACTCTACTGAACAGCTTTCTCCTGAGACCAGGTGGGCCCACCAACAGCACCTTAATGTGTGGTGCAGGAGAATCACAGATTTTCTGTAATGCCATGCCACTTTATGTCCTATAGAACTGTAGAGGATATAGAACCACTATCAGTCAACCAGATGTAGGTGTGCGGAGCATGGATAAGGACTTTTATTTTCTTGGTATATTAGTTAAGATTCAATATTTTTTATCCTGAATATTTCAAAATACTTGTGTACCAGTCTATTCTTTTTATATGAAATATTTTATTTTTGTGGGAAAGTTTTGATTTGAAACTGTGAAAATTTAGGTGATTGAATCTCAAATCTGTTGATTTTCAAGATCCCTGAGAAACATATGGTTAATCAGCTTTGCAGTTGAGAAAGCTGGGAGAAGGTAAAAATAAGCTCTGTCATTCCATGGGACTCCTACAATGTCCCCGTGTTTGCAGTTCCCAGATCTCAAGGGCCATAGGACAGCCCGCTCACATGAACCATTCGGTAGAACTGTCTATTTCTAGCTGCAGACTCGGAGCCAGTAAATCTATTTTATGCCATGTTCTCTTTTTCCATAGTGACTAGGAGAGCAATTTTTAATACAGTTTACTATAAGATATGCAATTTCCCTATTATAGACATATCAGACTTCACAGCTTGCGGCAAGTCCAGGCTGATGAAAAGGAAGCGCACCACTTTAACTCTTGTTGTGCCACAGTTGCAAAGCGGCTTTTTAAAGGAATCTATAAGGAGGTCTAAAAATGTATTTTATGTAGTAATCTTTTGATTTTACCATGCACTAAAGGGGTTGTCTACAAGTAGACAATCCCTTTTCAATACCCTTAATTTACATAGTAAAATAAAAAAAATCTGACATCTCGGGCTGTCTTTTCAGTGATTTTGTGACATTATAGTGACACATGATCGCTGCAGCCTTTTTTTTATTTTATTTTGTTAGGAACACTTTAAAAGAATTATTTTGGTTACGTGAACTACAATGATTAACATTTTCCTGGTGTAACTTTCATATATCTGCATTTCCATATTGCCCTCTGCACTCACAAGAGAAGGAGAAATCAAGTTGATTTCACGGCAAGGTGACAGCTGACTTTACGGCATTTCGAAAAATGGCTCTAGAACAGTTAGCCACTATTTTAATAGTTTTCAGGCATGATTCACAATATAGAGCTTAGCAATTGTCTTTCAAAGATCCTTGGAAATAACATCTTTAATTTGTCCTCTGGCTAAACAACTAGGTGTGACTAACCCTGCTAGTAGCCAAATAATGGCAAAATGACGCATTCTTCATGTAATAGCGCCGCTCCCCTCTCCCTATTGGATTTTCTTAATTAAAGGAAACCTGTCACCAGGTTTTCCCCATATTAAGTACGGCCACCACTATTAGGGCCTTTTTTGCAGCATAATAGAATGCTGTAAAAAGTCCCCAATCCAGTCCCAAAAAAAGAGCATTCATTATACTCACAGATGGGGCAGTCAGTCCTATGGGCGTCTCTGGACTTGATCCGGCGCCTCCTCTCTCCATGTGATCGCCGTTGTCCTTTCCTGCTTTGTGTGGTTGATGCGTCCTACATCATCCATAGACAGTTCCCCAATCGCGCTCCTATGCAGGCATACTTCTCTCTGCGCTGCCAAGGTAGGACAAAGTACTATAGTGCACATGCTCCGGGAAAAGCCAAAGAACGCGGATGATCCGGTAGTAAAGCCGGGGCATGCACACTACGGTACTTTGCTTTGCCCTCGCCAGGGCAGAGAGAAGTGCACCTGTGCAGGAGCGCCATGGGGACCCTGTCTGGATGACGTAGGACACATCATCCACAAGAAGCAGGGAAGAAGGACGGCGATCCCAAGAAGAGAGGAGGCGCCGGATCAAGACCCGAAAATCCCATCGGACCAGACCGCCCCGTTTGTGAGTATAATAAAAGCTCTTTTTTGGGTTGACTTGAGTGGGGACTTTTGTACAGCATTCCAGTAAGCTATAAAAAAGGCCATAATGGTGGTGGCTATACTTTATATGGGGAAAAGCTGATGACAGGTTCCCTATAAGCTAGTCATACACATGAGATGGTGAAGGCTGTTGACAATCTGTTTGTTGAGCCAAACGCTATCTCTCTCCACTCCCCATACACATGAGTGCTCGGCCAGAGATCATGTAATTTCCTTAGGGAAAGAGAAATCCATTTACACTGACGTATCTTCCTTGAATACAAAAAAATTGGCCTGATCCTTCTCCCTCCATCATCATTTGTCATTGGTCTTGGGAGGCCAACTTATACTACAGATGATCGGCCAGTAAAAAGTCCAGTAAAATAAGCAGGTTTGGACAATTTTCATCCAATATGTTTCAGGATCTATATTCTGAAACATATCTAAAAAGTCTAAATAGAAAAAAATCCTAAATTTGGGACAAGTGCCTCTGGTACTGGTAATTTACCAGGGAACTTCAGTTGAGTTTACTTTCACCATGGGAATACAAATACAGAGCAAAAGGAATCTTTGTTGGCCTAACCTTTGGTTTGCCTAATGGAGGAGATTCCCTTAGTTAAAGTGGTCTCTCTATTAACATATCACTGTAAAAAAAAAAATAGATCAAAACCATTCGGGCAGCAATTTTCTAGGTTATGGGATTGTAATGTGGTAATTCACTAATTCATAGAGCCTACTTAAAAATTAACCCTGATGTTTCAATGATCTGGTATAGAAAGATAATTGACACTGACGTACAATTCCAGGATTGTCTCCACCGTCTGTTTCATTCCGTATCCTCCTATTCTTGTAATGTAGATGCCATTGTTGAGTGTTTGTGTTAATTGAGATTGTCCTGTACCTTCTCCATTCCTCAGGCAACAAGCCCCGAGAGTGTCAGTGTTTGCCTCCTTTTACAGACAGGGGAGACGCAGCAGGTACTATTCCCACAACACAGGCGAATATAGACTGTAGTTATTTTTGGAACTTGATTGGGTAATTATCAGTGCAGAAGGATGCTCTGTCTGCCAGTGATCACTACATGCGTGCCTTCTTCTTCACCTTCCTTTGACCAGACCCTCTAAACAGTTCTCGTCTATTGATGCATACAGTTGCACCTTACTATTCAAGGTTCTTCAGTGCAAGCAGCTACAACAGACGTCAGGTCAGGTCAGCAGTCCTCGTAGGTTTGTTCCCTATGTATTTGACAGAGTATGAATGGATGAAATAAAACATGCAGGAGTTTTTTCTTTGTTACCTTTCTTACTCTATAAGCATACAGAAGTATTGTATTTTTCTAGTAGACACATATTGTAGAGGTTATTTATGCTCAACATAAATATATATTAATCCACCTTTATAAGGAGAGAACAGCCAAAAAGAGTAATTTTTCCCTGAAATACTTCCCTTGAGTCTACGTGATTCTGCAACAAATTCAGCATGTGGTACTTGTGATTTTTTTCTGCATATTTACTGGGGATTTCCACCTATACATTGAATGGGTCAAAACCCACATCATTTTCATTATATAATGAGCTATATAATGAGCATAGTACGGATTTAAAAATTCACAACATGTTTGTTTTTGCACAGATTTTTTTTCTGTTATATGTGGAAGGGATTTTTGATCACATCCACAAGTACCGTAATGTAAAGTGCTGCAAATCTACAGCGTGTGAATTCTTCATAACAGGTGATCATGACAAGAATCCCAGAAATCATCTCCAATCTGGCAAATCAACTAACTAATAAAAACTGGTATAAAAAATATCCAGCACCGTTTTTCAAAAATTCTGTATGAGAAGCCACCCTTACTTTTCAGAAGACATCAGAAAAATACCATTTATTTTTCATCAACTAATTGTAATTAGTAGACTATTGGAATAATAATAAGTTCAACAACTGGATGATTTAAAAAATGTTCCTGTGCTGAGATAATCTTACAAATGTGCCCCTGCTATGTACTGTGTAATGGCTGTGTCTCACCATGTAGAGTTGCTCCAGTTCATGGTGCATACCACAGCTCCTGGCCAGGGGAGGAAACAGAAGTCACTTATGATAAGTGAGTATACAGATGAAACAGCAGGGGCTTTCAGCTGTTTCTGTGTGAGGTAACAAATTTCTCTGCCTGTTTTATCACAGGATTAAATGCTTCTGCCATGTCACCAGTTCCTTATGAATCTAATCAGTGACATATAAACTGAGCGGCTTATTTGAGGCTCCTTTATCACTGATTAGATAAATAATGAACTCAGAGGGATGGAGTTGAATCAGAAACACTCACTCCTGTGTTACCTCAGATAAGGAAATGTGTTACCTGAGAAAGAAGCAGCTGTAAGCCCCTGCTGTGTTGTCTGTACTGTATAATCACTTTTCTTAATTAGCTTATGCTTCCCCCTACCTCAGGCCAGGAGCTGTGGTATTTGCAGATCATAAACTAGAACCGCTCTGTATGGTCGAACACAACACATAACTACATAGCAGAGGCACATTTATAAGATTACCTCAGCACAGGAACATGTTTTTAACACATTCAATTGTAGAACTTATTATTATTATTCCAAGATCTATTGATTAAAATGTACTTTGCTCATGCAACAACCCCTTTAGGAACTTGAAATCATTATAAAACCCTGGGCACAAGGATAACAAATCTCACTTATTCTTCGTAAGGAAACTGTAAAAAAAAAAAATTGCATAAGATTTTGTGGTTAGAAATTTTTTTTAATTTGTTCAGGCAATTTCTTAGAGGAGCTATCTTGCTGCCCCATACCTTTCAGGGTGGCAGAGTTAGATGTGTCATCTTCATACCTTTATGACAGTTGTAAGGTTTGGTCTCGGCTGAGCCTTCCTTCCTGAATTGGATCCTATGAGCTGTAAAATTAAATGGACATTTTAATGCATAGCTTTCAGTCTGCTTCAGAAACTACATCTGAGAAGTGCAAATCTCTACTGATTTGATGACCAACTGCAGGGTTAATATGAAACTGCTTTACTCCAAAATACGATGTATATACATACATTAAATGGGAACAGTGCTGATTTTAAAAGTTTAACAGTTATGTAGAAATTTTCTCTCTGAAACACGGTGATCTTATCCGAAAGATGTAAATTTGAAGAGAAAGCCATAATGTAATGTTGAGTTATAGGGGATTATTCAACAAACGAAAAGCAGAGCAGTTACTCAAAGCAACCAATCAAGATTTTTTTTATTCAAGAATTTTGTTTTATTTCCCTAAAGTCCTCTTTCTTTGCACCAACAGTTGTAAATCTCAGCCAGTGTAGGTTTCTATGCATGGTGACATGTTTCTTAAGTACTGGAAGTCTTATATTGATATTGTTGATTTGCTTAAAAAGTTATTTTTGCTAATTTCACAAATTTTATTAAATTGATAAATCGTTAAAGCAAAATTTTTTTGCATGTGGATAAAATTGGATAACTATAATTATCTGATCATTGCAAAATGTTTTTTTTTTTTTTACTTTATTAAACACCTCCAGAACATTGCCTCTATTCTCTCCATTAAGGGCCTCATTTCAAATAGGACGATTTATACGATAACTAAATTTGCGTACACTTTTACATAATAACACCAATGTAATCCAGAAAAGATCCTATACAGGGTGTCATGCAAATGCATAAAACAAATAACCAACTAAAGAAAGCATGACTCTGACCAAATATCACCATAAAACATAATAAGCTTTATTAATACACAGTAATAAAAACATATAGAAAAAATATATATAAAAAATGACATACAGTATAATTCACACAATGTAAAGGAGAAAAAGGTCTGAGGTGGCAGGGAAGATCGAAAACCCCAAAATAAACCAAAATGAAAGGGAACCTGTCCCTTGAAAAAAATGAGTGACTGACAGCCGGCTCTCATGCTGAACTCTACAGTAATGCTGAGCTGATGTCAGTCAGTGCAGGGGGCTCAGTTACAACCGGCACCACCCCTGCCCCTGTGACTGTTACCGATAGGAATAGAGTTCATTTCCTTCTGGCAGCCGGGTTCTAAGTGCCGGCACTGGGCAGGTTCAGAACATTATTAACCTGCAGACTAATCCCATATCATACTATATACATTAACATAAGTCATCTTTATTTTGGGTATATTCTGGGGTTCTTGATCTTCCCTACCACCTCAGCCCTTTTTCTCCTCGATATTGTGTGGATTATTTGTCATGTTTTTATATACTGTATATTTTTATATATATATTTTTATTACTGGGTACTAATACAGCTTATTATGTTTTATGGTGAGATTTGGTCATAGTCATGATTTCCTTAGTGGATTAATTGTTTACATTTTTTTTACATGCTATAGCCCCTGTTTAGTGTTGTTGACCTGAAATGAAACCCCAACCGATATTTTAAACCCAAGAGAAAAATCAAGCAGCATTTTCTCAAGTGCATACAGAGCAGAATACAGTCTCAATAGGAAACAAAGAAATTGTGCTATTGCATCGATCTTGATAAAACTCCCGATGGAGCTGTTGCACGGATCAGTCTTTCAATGCCAGGAAATAGACAAGTGAAATAACAGATAACCATTCCGATACAATATTGAGTAGAGATAAAATGAAGGCTCGCCACCTAATACAAATAGGAGACAGTCGCCGCTGTGGCCGGGCCCGTGAGGGTGAGGGGCCCGCCGACGCCAACCCCTACTTCAGCTGGATGTGCGTCCTCGGATGTGCGTCCTGAAGTGTATTGAAGCGCACGAACTCACCGAGTCTGTGCGCTGCAATACACGCTGCCGGCCAATCAGATGCCAGCAGCTGACGTCGGCGTGCACATAACTGGGGATGCATGGCAGTGACATCATGCGCTCACGTCGCTTGTACACTGAAATCAGCTGCCGGCTTCAGAAGACGGTGCCGCGCGGTGGGGGAGCGGAGGGAAGGTGAATAGGAACATGTATTTTTTTTTCTATGCATTGAACAACAGCGGCACGGGCACAATAAGGGACATATACAAGGATGGGGGACATATACCAGGATGGAGCCCAGGATGGGGGAACATATGCCAGGGTGGGGGAACATATACCAGGATGGGGGAAGATATACTAGGATGGGGGAACATCTACCAAGATGAGGGACATATACCAGGATGGGGGAACATCTACCAGGATGAGGGACATATACCAGCATGGGGAACATATAACAGGATAGGGGACATATACCAAGATAGGGTACATAAACCAGGATGGGTAACATATACCAGGATGGGGGAACATATACTAGGATGGGGGACATATACCAGGATGGGGGAACATATACCAGGATGAGGGACATATACCAGGATGGGGAAGATATGTAGCAGAATGGGGGACATATATACCGTGATGAGGACATACATACCAGGAAGGGGACCATGATGGGTATATACCTGGACTGGGGCCCAGGATGACATTACTATATAATAGGGGAGAGGGGACAACTCGTATGTCTTATTGGATTTAGAAATATCAAAAGACTGACCGTCACTTCCAAAACAGAAAACTTGTGTGTACAGATGCTTACTGAGAGTTGCCATCTCCATGTATAACCAACAAATAAACATGAAATATATGAAATTTGAATTGCATTCATTCTCTAGAAAATAGAAATAAATGAGAATTCTTAGCCCATAAATTGGCCAATTCATGTGTACCCGGGAGCCGCGATAAGGCAATTCTCGTTGCTGGGAACCTGCCTAGTGTGAAACCTCTCTTAGAACCAACCTGTAAGAATAGTGGATCCCAAGAAGCTAACCCAAACTAAACTGCTGATAAAATATACTAGTAGCTATGCTATGCTAAATCAGTGGAATCTCATAATTGGCAATCTTGGCTCAAGTTTGTGACACTGGTTTTGTGAAATTATAGGCTATCGTGCTGCCCCGCAATAAAAATGGATTCCTGGACTATCAGATGTTGGATTGAAAGAATTCCACTGTATTTCATGTCTGAACACATTGCAGTGTATAGATTTTATCATCATAAACCACTTTTCCAGTGATAGTCTTGACTTCATCAGCTGCGTGTTGGAAATCAAGACTCCCAAGTGAGCTAATTCTGGAACCACTAAATATAGGGGATTAGGAAAGCTGCCTTCTTGCAAAGAGATTTATTGAGATATTCATGAGATTTTTGATTTTCTGCCATTTTCCTAAAAAAAACGTCGCCCCACAGCAATAATGCAAAAGATATTTCTTTTGCATCTGCCCTGCTGTTTCCATTGATTTCACTTCGGTAAGTCATTCAAACAAGCTGTCAGATTGCTTTTATCCTTGGATTTCTAAACCTTAGCAGGGGTAAATTAGCAAACCCATATAAGTAGAACGAACTATAAATTCTTAGAGCAAACCAACACGCTCTGAGTTTGTAATTTCTATGTATTAGGCTTATAATTAACCTCCTAATAATGAAGTGTGAAATGTGCTTGCTTTGCTCAGACAAAACCATTTCCAGAGATGTGGGGTTCGTAACGGGGGGAAAACACTCCTCATACCAGTATGACCTGTGATCGGATAAATAAAGAAATGATTAATGCTACATGAAGCCTCCCGTGGTCGATGTCTATACTCATTGCTGGAAATTAAATGCTATTCAGATGGCACAATAGTGTAATACAAAAAAGTGGAAAAAAGCCATTAATTCTTGCACCATATTTACCGTACAGTGTGACGTCTAGGTGTATGCCACTTTTGCTTCTACAGTTATCTTTGATGTGGTTTATGTAGTCCATAATGTGCCTTGTTTTTGTAAAAATAAGGCCGATCAGGCCCCGCCGCCGCCTCCAAAAAAAAAGAAATAAATGGTCAATTCATTCAGTTTTCTGGCATAAAACACTTTGAAAAGTTGCAACATTTTGCGAAACGCGTCAAATTCGAAAAATGTGGGGAGGAGTCAGTGCAACATGGAGCTATGCCCGCCTGTCAAATTCATTAAAACTGATGGTGTTTCTTATGCTGCAATTTCTACTCCAGTCTTGCCAAAGTAAAGATGTCTTAATAAATTTGGCGCATTCTACTCTATTAAGCCCTTCTTTAAGACTGGCGTGTGCAATGCCAGTCCTAATGGATCAGACCCTACTTTTACGATACTGGCATAGCACTGCTTTAATCCAGTGGCTGAATGAGCACAAGCAGGAACAGCAAGCTGTAGTAGAAATTCTTGGAGTTAGCAAAGGCGTTGTAGGAGACAATCCGTAGATAGGTGAGAACAGTCTGGATAAGACAGTCCAGGAGCTGGAGACTGAAACTAGACTAAACAGCTAGACACAATACTCAAGCAATGCGTGAGAGATCCATGCAGCTTTAAGTAGGCGTAAACTGAAAACAAGAAGGATTACATAGGTTCAGAATCTGTTATCTTAGTAAAGGGAAATTGCAGAACACAGCAGCAGCCTACAGTGGTAAGGAGTGGGATTGCAGCACAATTATTAAGGTGAACAATAGCAGCCACTCGTGGTCACACTGTAGAAGGACAACAGGAATCCTGGCAACTATGTTTATCTGATGCCGATATTTTCTGGCTTTTGTATAATGTCTTCCTTGCACCTGTATGTAGTGAGGTCATGATCCAATGGGTCTTTTATGTACTTCTACTCTATCTGCATAATGATGTTATGTCTGTCCACACACTTTTCGTTACTGATAATACCTGTGACCCCCTATAGAAGTGCGTGCTCTATGCGGCCGAGTGTGAATGTGGTCTAAATGAGGCACTACGGAGGTGGGAGGTTGGGGAGCGGTGTGCTCCTACAGAAGAAGATGAGAATAACCCTTCATGCACAGAGATGTATTATGGAAGGTTCAGCATGTATAAAGGCCTTTTCCAGTCTGATGGGCAGAGTATAATATCAGATAGAATTAAGTAAAGCAGATTTCCAATGTGTTCACTGTTAAAGCCCTTTCGGTTATTTTTTATGTTATGTATGCTTTATGCCTAAATAAATAACATTTTGAATAATAATATTCTCCGAATGTATAGTAATAAAATGTATATCATGTATGGATCACACACATATACCACAAAGACACACATTTCATTATCATAATAAATAGCGTGCCATTTATGCAGCCGAATCACATATTATTTACCCAGCATTTCACGGGCGGCAGAATTGGGACGTACATATGTGGATGGAAGGCTTTGCTAGCTCATCACAACTCGACAGAGCAGAAGGCTAAAAACAAAGACGGCATTATGAATAGCATTTGATGGTAGATGAGAAATGATCACATATGCAAGTCTGTGCTGAAGACATTACTTGAATGCTGAATGACAGGGTTTCCCTGATCGAGGGGAAAAGACTTTGCTGCAGTCTATCTCCAGGGACCTGAAAGTAGTAGCGCTCAGCAGATCTAACCTCTACGGTGCCCTTCGGCGTCTGTGGAAAACCAGCTTGCAGATGTTGTTCTCATGGAGAAAAAATAGAAAACACTTGGAACAGCAGAGAGACAACTTCTGGTGTTTTTACTTATATATCTGCTTTATTATTAAAGAGGTCATCCTTTGCTGGAGAAAAAAAACCTTAATAATGGGCCCAGTGAAGTGAAAAAAAAATGATACTCACCTCCTGGATCGGCACTGCTCCTCTGTACTAAGTACTGTGTCTACCGCAGGTCAACATCCATCTGGGGCATCACAAACGCACAGTGGTGTAACGTGACGCTGGTGGACGCCAATGCAAAACCTCCAATGGGGTCCCTAATTATGACAGATCTTTATACGTAATGGTCTTTTAATATGGGCCAAAGAGACCTTTTGGACCCCCTAGGCTCCAGGGCCTGGGAGCAATTGCAGCCTCTGCATCTATTATAGTTATGCCCCTGTGCAAGCACTCCAGCCAGTCGGCGGCTGCTGACCGGTTATGGCATTCACATTTTGTCCTGGCGACATAAACAGCACCCTGCTGGCTAAAATGAAATGTGAACGTTGAAAGTATCTGGGTTAAAAGTATTGTCCCATAAATATCATTTAGTACCCGTTCTCAAGATAGGTGATAAATTTATGATTGCTGGGGGTCCGACTGCTAGAATCGGGTCCCTGAGCCCCCTGTGTGCACAAGCATGATCCATTTACTTCTAAAGGATGAACCTGCGATGCCATGCCAAAGTCAGGGAATGGCAGGCTCCTTTCTAGTGGGGTGTTTTATACAGTTTGTTGAAATGAGCAGTATTATTTTAGACTTTTTCCATGATAGAACGCTTGCTGTGTTGTTTTGTATGTTGGATGCCCTTGAGCTGTCATTCCAGAGTACGCTAAGTTAGACTGCAAACATAAACTAATTATTGTGCAAAAACATTGAGAAATAGTTCTGTTACGGAAAGATGATTAGCGCCAGGAATATGGTGGCTGATTCATTTCTAGCTGCTTTGTTTAGTCTCTATCGATTATTTATCGTATTCTTCTGACCTGATAATGAGCCTGCAGAACATACCCGCTAATTACATTCATTAACCTAATAAAAGCAGGCATCGCTACTGTATGATCTGGAGGATAGAACGTAGTTTGATGCCATTTGATATTTGCAGAAGATATAATCATTTCGTCTCCTGCTGGGACTCGGCTTTTTTTATCCTTCTCATCGGAAATATCTGGCTGTTTGTTGAAGTAAAATGAAAAACCAAAAGCATTCATTTAGGAAATCTTGTTTTCTTTTGCACATAGTGAAATAATGATGTTGTATCCTTGTCGTGTGAATATCTGAATAGATTGAGTCAGAAAGGTAAATCATACAGCTGTATAATTCCTCAGTCACAATTAATACTGAAAAGTCAATGTTAACTTTTGTACAGCAATGCATTTTCATTCCCTTTTGTTATAGACAGTAGGGCATATTTATTAGTATTGCCTAATTTTTAGAAAATGTAAACTTAGACTAGACAGTAAACATGAGTGGATCAGGTAAAATTCGACTATACCTGTTCACGCAGATTTTCCTGGGAAATTTGATTTGTGAAGAATACCGGGTAATTTAATGCCCCTTATTTTGTTGCTGTATTTTCAGATCGTCACCGCTTGTGCAAAAATCCCATCATGACGGTGTATCCTTTCATGAGCTTGTGCAAAATGCTACTGGGCCTCATCGAAACCGGAAGTCTTGGCCCAGCGTGAGAGGATTTCAGTGTAAGTGGTGGTGATCTGAAGATACAGCAAGGACCGGACAGATGACGTGGAGATGTGAGCAGTTAGGCTAAGTGCCCAAGATGCAGAAATGCATTTTTCCTGAGCGTTTCTGCATCTCCCTGGCAGAAAAAACGCATGCTTATTGTACATGCGGATTGTACATGTGTTTTTCCTGCCAGGGACATGCGGATGTGAAGCTTTCTTCACGTGCATTTCCGCATGCGGGTTGACAAGCGCTTTCCAAGAGATTTTAGTATCACTTGGAAAGTGCTTGACAACTTGGTCACACTATATAAATCCATGCAGCCGGCATGGATTTATATAGTGTGACCGTAAAAGAATGGTAAAAAATAAATATTATACTTACCTTCTGATGGCCCCTGGTGTCCTTATCCGATGCGTCTGGTCTCCCCGGTGTCTTGCGGTTGTGTAAAAGGACCTGCCATGACGTCATTTAGTCATGTGACGGGTCACGTGACCGCCGACGTCAGCGTGACCCGTCACATGACTAAATGACGTCATGGCAGGTCCTTTTAGAGCATCGCGTGCTGCCGGGATGCCAGGAAGGATCACTGAGGAGACCGGGGGCCATCAGAAGGTAAGTATAATGTATTTCTTTTATTTTAATTCTTTTTTTTTTTACAGGTTCTATGGTACCCGGGTCTGGATGAGAGTCTCCTCTTCTCCAAACCCGGGTACACTCCGCACATTGAATCGCTTAATATCTGCATGTGCACATATAGTGATGCGGATATTATGCGATTCAATGCAAGTCAATGGCAGCAAAAACACTGAGATTCCGCAAGATAATTGGTAGTGCTTCGGATTTTTCCGCAATGATAATCCGCAGCAGAAATTTCCGCAGCATGTGCACAGCACATGCGGATTATCATTGGGGAACATGGCAGGCCTTCTATCAAGCTTTTTTTAAACGTTTATGCAGCGGAATTGCCGCTGCGGAAACTCTTAAAAAACGCATAGTGGGCACACAGCCTTAGATGAAAATAAGTGTCTGTTTTTTTTAACTTTCAACATTTTGATGGCCTTTTGCTAATTTTGAAGTGATTTACAAAATAATCCGCAATTTGGCAAATGCGGATTTTTGCAAAATTTGAGTTAAATTAGATTCCACTGAAGTTTATTCACTCATCTCTACTAGACGGTATTAAAATGTGCCTAATTTATCACAGTGGTTCATGCTGTTTGATAAATTTGGTGCATCTTTACTGTATAGTCTAAGAATACTTCTCCTTTTAGTTGAATTACTTTGTGCCAGAGATTAGCAACAAAATTTGGGGGCATCTACTTGGACACACTCCCTTTACAGAGAGGCCACACCACCTTGTAATATTAGGCATTGAAAGTGTCTAAAACAAATAATGTGAAGCAAGTTATGAAAAACTGATTTTTAATGCAAATTTTGGCAGAATTTTGGCTCTTGGACAGTTGGTTAACAAATATCCCCCAATGTGCACGTGACACTCATTCATAAGAAAATGTTCAGTAGGTTTTTCTTTGATAGACTATCCATAGTAAAGAGAGCCAGATCCTACAAAAATAAAGCCTCGTCCAATGGGACTGCAATTGTACATAAATGCCATCTTTTAAGGTCATCATTAAAGTCCCATTGAAACCCAATAAGGTCAAAATCCCTCAATTCCACATGTCACACAAGCTAGAAGTTGGGATATGAGAAGTTGTTTTTTTGAGGGTCCTTGCACAACAAATCTACTGGGTTGGATAAGGTATCAAAATGACTAATAATCATCTTTCTTTGGTGCAAATCGTCCCATTCCATCAGTCACGACTGTTGTCTGTGGCTGCTTCACATCACCTGCCTACATCCGTGGCTCTTTCTTGTGATTAGCTAGTCTGTCGCAACTTCATCGTTGCAAAGTGATGCTCATGTGACATTGCACCAGGCTGACGAATCAAAAGAAGAACCACAGATGTTGGAAGAGAGTGGCGATACTCCAGCTCCCGCGCAGCTGCCACTGACCACTGTGATGGCCAATGGAATGGGACAGTGTGGATGGATTTGCAACAACTTTACGACCCATACCTCATCTGTCTGTGTGGTGACATTGAGGGGAGCTGGATATTAATGTAGATTACAGTCACACCTGGATCCTTGGGTTGTTTTTACTGTAAGGATAATAAAGATTTGGGGAATTACTAATTACCACCCTAATAACCGTCCATCTTGATGTCTTTGTAAAATTAGCAAGAAGAGCGCTTTAAAGTAAAAAAATGTTGGTATTTTCAAGATGTGAAGAGCCCAGAGTATTTTCTTTTTTGTTTATCAGGAGAATATATAACGATCATCATATCATCATTTCCTTTTTAATTATTATAACTAGTTTAGAGAACATGGGCATATGGTGCAGATGAGGTATCCAGATAAATTATACATGTACCTTTCCCTTATTAAAATGTAGATGTTTCTGCATTTCCAGCCTGTCTCACGCAGCACGTGTCAAAATGGTTTTAATGAACCTTTCATCCCATCATAGATAAGAGAAAGGTATATCACAGAGCTCAGTACAAGGTGAAATATATACCAGCGGCCATTAAAAAGGCCTTGTCAGAAAGACATTTTGATTCCAGTTATACTGTATTGCTTTTGTCATGACATTTTTTACAAATGTCATCTTTTTCTGCTTCACTGTTGTATATTAAAGGGATTTCACATTTATTCAGTCTGTGCTTCCTAAACACTGTCACTTTTAGGTAGTTTTGTGGGCACAATCGCCATGTCTATCATTACCCTTATACCCTAAAGGTGATGACAGATTCCCTTTAAAGGCTTTTCAAAGATTTGATAAGAAATGTTTTTTTTCCCCCTTGACCATGGGTTGTGTCTGATATTGCAGCTCAGCCATATTCCTTTCAATGGGATTGAGCTACAATACCAAGATATGATCCATGGAAAAAATTAATCCTATTTCTGGGAAAGAAGCAGACCGTTTATTCTAGTTATGGACAACTGGTTGTCCCTTTTCAGAAAATCATTGTCCCCTGTTGCAGTTTGTTCTAAAATAATTAACTGTTCTTTATCCATCGTCCCCAGGTCAAGCGTTGAGTTTTTGGGGCTCTTTTTTTTGGCATTGGCTACGGTGCTGACGTTACATTGGTAATTCTGCAGCCAATCAGTGAGCTCAGCAGCACTGGCCGTGTAGACGGAATGGCCCACTCAGAGCCAATGAGCTCAATGATCGGCTACAGCGGTAGACACTAGTAGCTATGCTAGAAACTCAATGTTGGACTGGGAGACGGTGAGTAAAGTGTGGCATGTTATTTCAGAATAAATTTCAGCCAGGGACGAAGATTTTCTGAAAGAGGACAGCCACTTTAAGCTTAATTTAGATGGCCCTGGAACACCCCTTCAAAACTTAAAAAAAAAACATCTAAGGCTCTGTTTATATCTGTGTTATATTCCAATTCCAGATTCCACCACATTTGACAGAGGAAATGATGGACTCCGTTACTGAACCTGACAGACCTACATTATGTAAATGGAGACTGTCAGGCTACGATGGTAGTCATCATGTGATTAATTCATCATAGCTTAATTGTGTCGGAAGAGAAAAATCAGAATTCAGATGTGAACTCAGAATAAGACCGGTTTCACACATCTGACTTTCATGGTCAGATATGAGGTTGACTGTGAAAGTCGAATGTGTGAAACTGGTCGAAGGCATTTAAGGCTCAGTTGTCACATGTCGTTTTCTTATTTTATTTTCACCGAGACTGTCATTAGAACCAAAAGTACAGAAGAAGAGTTTTTCTTTCATACGTTTGTCTTTAGGATCTGATCCAGGTCTGATGAAGAAAACAAAGTGTGCAACATTACGCTGTGTGAATACAGACATAAGTGGCTGTAAATACACAAAATACAACTATCGACATATTACGGAAAGTATCTAAAGAGAGATCATCGTATTAATAGAGCAGACTCCTTCCATATCTGGTGGCTACATAGCATAATGTCAATATGGACACAACGTGCTCTGGTCTTGAATCCAATCAACACTCACCCTGTCTCTTCCCCAAGAAGTGGCTTTGCTTGTGTATTCGTATTGGTGCGCCTCCTTATTGACTGATGACATTTTTGGTTGCTCATTGTACTGTGTGTGTCATGGCTGCCGGGCTGTATTTTTTTCAAGAGTTCTAGCACAAGGTTTCCTGGGACTCATTACACTTGGATAACATGTTTCTGTTTAGTTAGTTTTATTGGCAGTGTTAGCAGCTCCTGAAATTCCCACTGGATCGCTCACATACTTCACCAGACTCCTGTCTCTCTCGGCTAGCTCTGTGTGCATGTGAAGTAGGAAGGGAATTTCCTATAACCGGTGAAGTGGGAGTTTCTGTCTGACTGCTATAATCCTGAGATATTCATCATACTACCATGGACTGATGTGCTCTTGAGTATCCAACATCTGTGTAACATGAGGTGTCTCTAAACTCCTTCTCTAGTCATCTACTGGTGTTCTGGCAGAAGACCTCAGTGCATGCCTTACACTATCCGTCAAACCGGACCCTATATAATATAACATGTACAAAAGCCAGAAGCATTTACGGAATATACTTACATTCTTCGTCCCATTCTTCGTCCCCTATTACCGTGTCTTGTGACCAACGTCATGGTTTATAAGCTTATGCTTTGGGGAAACAGTCACTTACGTATGCTAAGTATAAAATGATGTCGATTTAGTGATGTTCTAAAACTTAAAAAATGTTTAACTGTATGATACAACTATACTAAATTCAATATAACTTATGTTAAGCATGCATGTATTCTCAATAGGGACAGTGGAGTAAGCTGCTGACAGACACCTCTAGTGACGGCTAATTTCCAGTGAAAACAAAAGGCTCGTAATGTTAAAATCCAACACATCTGATCCTTCCTTTTCCACTGATAGCCACTGTCCTCTTTTTTTTTCTTTCTTCATAATGTAATACGATTAAGATGAGAATCCTGTACCTTATCAAGTCAACATGGCGGAACTCACCTTTTTTAGGTAGTTGTATCACATATCCAACTTATGCGGATGGAGTGGTATATTCCTTTGGTGCTTGTTGGTGCTGCCCATTGTCCAAGTGCAAGATACCTAGTAGGAGACTATAAGAGCCTGTGATGCACTCCTGAAGACAGAAGATTATAGTTTTGGCGAAAATACACTATTTGGGTGCTGCTAGATAAATGGATTGTCATCTTTGCAGGATATTCACTGAGGAGATTTATTTTATAAAAAAGATCTCCTTTATTTAAATTTCCAGTGATGCATTTTGGAAAGTAGTTACCCTTTATCAGTACAGTCTGATGAAGGGGAGCTACTCTGGAAACACGTTACTTGAAATTTAAATAAAGACATCTTTTTATTACAAAAGACATCTCTGCAATGAATCTTCTACAACGCTGACAATTCATTGGGTTTTCCAGGAGCCCCAAAAGGTGTGCTATAATCTTCTGATATTTGCCCAAACATTTTCATGATTGGCGCATAATTTCCAGTTTCTTCTTGGCTATCATTACAACACCTTCTGAAGACCACATGTCTAACCCCAACTCTTTTTGGGACCCCATAACAGCTGCCCAACATGTTCAACTCTTCTTTGACCCTGACATTTGCCCAGACAAGAAGTCCCATTTTTAGAATTCAAGTACATTTTCCAGTTTGCTAACATTTCAACAATCAGGAAGACCCCATCCTTTAGTCTCTCACCCCAAGGGCTCCATAACAGCAGCTTAGCCTGCATCTATGCTACTCATATCTCTACTGGTATCCCTTGTTGTAGAATGTGTTGATAACTTGATGACCTTTGCGTGAACTAATATAAAATTAGAAACTTTTGTATTTCCCTCAAATAGTTGACCGATCATCAACAATGTTAAGCAAATTTTCAAAAAATACAGTGGAAAGAATTTAAATGGGTTGTCCACTACTTTCACATTGATGCCCTATCCCTAGCATAGGGCATCAATGTATGATCGGTCGGGCTCCCGCACGCGGCACCTAGAGATAGGGCATCAATATGAAAGTAGTGGACAACTTCTTTAAGTTCTAATTTGGAGACACTCAAAAAAAGAGTTGCCTTGAACTGTTTGCTCTTGTTGCAAAAATTTTTCACATAAACATTTATCGATATTTTGCTTTTTGCCTATTGGAGAGAAATTCAAAAAGTACAGGGTTAAGAGTATTTGGAAATTGATAAATTCATAGGTAACCATTGAGCACTGCAAAATGATAAGGATAATACCCATTATTAGGGAATTGTTAGTTATGTGATTCCATGATGTGATTAGTATAGTTCCAGTCCAAACTTGAACTTTGTGGTAAAGGTATTCAGCACAATATAATATTCTGGAGAAACTTTCATAGAGCTCTAGATTGTACCACGCCTCTGTTTCTCCTACTAGAGGTTTAGGAATAAATTGAGAAGTAGGTGTTACTAGTTGGGGGTGTGATTGTCCAATCAGTGCTGCCAATTGGTGACACCTCAATAATGTATTTCTAGAAGGAATAACAGAGGAATGACACAATGCAGAGTTCTATGAGAGGATATTCCAGAATTATTTTGTTGGGAACACAAATATTTAATAGTTTTTAAAGGGAATCTGTCATTACTTTTAAAAACCATACCAATCACCTTTAACCCTAGAACGCATACCTGGGGCCTCGCAGGCCCGCCCTGTTAATTGTTTTCTATTTTCTGCAAGATTACTTTAGTTAGAATTTTGAAACTCTAGGTATTCCTCAGGTATATAGTTGTTTGTCATTTTTGTTTGAGTTATTCCATGTTATTTGCACACGGGCCTAAAAGGCCCCAGGTATGTGAAAAAGAAGATTTTTATGGTCATGCGTTCTAGGGTTAAAATCATGTCAATGGGTTTCCTACAGCCCCTTTATATCCTCATAGGTGCCCCTGCATACCTCTGAAAGTGTTTTATACATGTCCTCGCTGCATGAAAATTGTTTGGTCTAGTTTGATGGGTGAATCCAGATAGCGCTCAGCGACGACCCGGTGGCTTCAAACGTCAACTCTTCTATCTGGATGGAAGTGGATGACGTCTCTACGTCATCCACATGGTGCTCAAAGTCTCGTGACGGTGCAGTGGAATCAGAGACCTGCAGCAGGAAGTCATGTAATGCGCAGACGCCAGCTTTACTGGTACGTCACCAGCTCCCTGGCTGTTCAGTAGGGCAGAATAAGGCACGCCTGAGCAGATCTATGATTCCACTGCGCGAGACTTCGACTATTGTGTGCATGATATAGGAGACGTCATCCACTTCCATAAGAGGCGGCTGATCAGGATCTGGATTCATCCGTCCAAACCACTCAGTGGTGGTGTGAAAAAGTGTTTGCCCCCTTCCTGATTTCTTATTATTTTGCATGTTTGTCACACTTAAACGTTTCAGATCATGAAACAAATTTAGATATTAGACAAAGATAACACAAGTAAACACAAAATGCAGTTTTTAAATGAAGGTCTTTTTTATTAAGGGAAAAAGAAATCCAAACCTACAGGGCCCTGTGTGAAAAAGTGATTGCCCTTAGCAGCAACAACTTCAATCAATCATTTGTAATAAATGGCAATGCTTCTTTTACAACGCTCTGGAGGAATTTTGGCCCACTGATCTTTGCAAAATTGTTATAATTCAGCCACATTGGAGGGTTTCCGAGCATGAACCGCCATTTTAAGCTCATACCACAGCATCTCAATTGGATTAAGGTCAGGACTGTGACTAGGCCAATCCAAAGTCTTAAATTTGGTTTTCTTAAGCCATTTAGAGGTGGACTTGCTGGTGTGATTTGGATCATTGTCCTGCTGCATGACCCAAGTATGCTTCAGCTTGAGGTCACAAACAGATGGCCGGACATTCTCCTTCAGGATTTTTTGGTAGACAGCAGAATTCATGGTTCCATTTACCACAGCACGTCTTCCAGGTTCTGAAGCTGCCCCAGACCATCACACCACCACCACCATACTTTACTGTTGGTATAATGTTCCTTTTCCGAAATGCTGTGTTACTTCTACGCCAGATCTAATGGGACATACTCCTTCCAAAAAGTTCAACTTTTGTCTCGTCAGTCCACAGAATATTCTCCCAAAAGTCTTTGCAATCATCAAAATGTTTTCTAGCAAAACTGAGACGAGACGTTATGTTCTTTTTGCTCAGCAGTGGTTTTCGTCTTGGAACTCTGCCATGCATGCCATTTTTGCCTAGTCTCTTTCTTATGGTGGAGTCATGAACACTGACCTTAACTTAACTGAGGCAAGTGAGGCCTGCAGTTCTTTGGATGTTGTTGGGGTCTTTTTTGACTTCTTGGATGACTCGTCGCTGCGCTCTTGAGGTAATTTTGGTCGGCCGCCCACTCCTGGGAAGGCTCACCACTGTTCCTTGTTTTTGCCATTTGTGGATAATGGCTCTTACTCTGGTTCGCTGGAGTCCCAAAGCTTTTGAAATGGCTTTATAACCTTTTCCAGACTGATAGATCTCAATTACTTTGTTTCTCATTTGTTCCTGAATTTTTTTGGGATCGCAGCATGATGTCTAGCATTTGAGGATCTTTTGGTCTACTTCACTTTGTCAGGCAGGTCCTATTTAAGTGATTTCTTGATTGAGAACAGGTGTGGCAGTAATCAGGCCTTTGTGTGGCTAGGGAAATTGGACTCAGCTTCCCAAAGATGTGATAAATCACAGTTAATTTATGTTTTAAGGGGGGTGAGGCAATCTCTTTTTTACACACAGGGCCCTGTAGGTTTGGATTTCTTTTCCCCTTAATTTAAAAACTGCATTTTGTGTTTACTTGTGTTATCTTTGTCTAATATTTAAATTTGTTTTGTGATCTGAAACATTTAAGTGTGACAAACATGCAAAAGAACCAGGAAGGGGGCAAACACTTTTTCACATGACTGTATATGTAGTGACATGTATAAAACACCTTTTCAGAGGCATGCAGGGGCACCTAAGAGGATTTAAAGGGGTTGTAGGTATCCCATTTACATGATTTTTATAAACAGGGTTTATAAGCCAAAAAGAATGGTGACAGGTTCCTTTTAAGGCAGAAGGCAAAGGCACATGTATACCCTATACATGTCTGGGGGCTGACTGGTCCTCTTTGCTTCAGTATATTACACAGTATATGGAGCATGGTTGCGCACTGATCAGTATTGTTATACATTGAGCTCTTTCTCCATACTGTGCAGTGTACCTTTGAGGCATTATTTTATACTGTGTTGTATTACCGACACTGCTATGTGAACATAACTAACAAGAGGATGTAGGTCCAGCACCATCATGTGTCCTTACTATTGTCTCCGATGGTGGGACACTCCTGTGATATTTTACTGGGGCTGCAGCTGAGTATTTCAGGGGCTCGTTCCCGTATCTTTCTCCCCCTCAATCGACCTGAAGCTGTTCGTCTGTTGAAGAGAGACATGCTGCAAAGCTTTCAAGTGCTTTTCCACATTAAGATTATTGCCAACCAGCCTGCGACTCTTTGTGTAGGAGTGTTTGTATAGTCTCCATAGCAACCGAATACTTACGAAAAATGTCATATTGTGCCGTCTGTGTGATTTGACTTGTGTGTTCTCTGCGGCGCGGCCTCTCGAATCTACCTGTTCTATCAGTGCAGATTACATGCGCCGCACAGTTCCTCGCCCCTGTTCTGCCATTTAATGCGTGCTCCTGAGCGATAGTGACCATTAGCGCTATTGATGCCATTAAACAGAGTACACAATCTTGCTGACATTTCCAAGCAATTTCTTTCAAAGTCTTCAATCCACATCTGAGATAAAGCATAATTGCTTTAACCCTTTTATTTCCAAGCTCACCTGTGCTTGGCAAATCTGTTAAGTTAAAGAGGAGTAGAGAGAAAATTTTACTCCATCCTATCATCATCGCTTATAGTGCCGAATTACCAAGTAACGATCTTTGTCCAGCCTTTGGTGAAATCATTTGTATTGGAGTATAATAATACCCAGAAATTTGGTAAAAAAATAAATAAATTGAGTGTGTTTCAACCCCTATTGTTATATACCGCCCCTTAGGTCTGGCAGAAACGAAGGTTTGTTCACACTGTGATTTTTTTTACTTGGATTTTGAAGTGGTTCCGCATTGTTTGCTAACCATCTAGTAACTCATGGACAATAGAGCATTTTTTTCCTCAGTCTGTAAAAAAAATTTGATGCGTCAGTGAATTTTTTCTGAAGCTGTAGAAAATTGTACGGATTATTATGACTGTAATTATCTTCATTTTACAGTTCACAGTTATTGCAGCTGATGTTATTTTCACTTCAGATTTATGGGTTGTAGATGTTATCACATAAATCTTAATGATTTATAATAGTTTTCCAATGTGTCCATAAAAAATATCGTCTGTCTGTGATTTTGTTTGATAAGCTGTCCAGTAAAAAAATACTAATTCAAGTTGGCAACCCTGATTGCTGTTCATACAACGCATTTTCTGTCAGGTTTTCCTGACAAGGTCTTGAAAAGCTTGCTGAACATAAAAAAAGATGAGATTTTCACTTATTTTAAGTGATTCCTCATGGAATCTGCACCAAACTTCTCACTGTCTAAAGACTGCAAAGCACTGCATGGAATACACACTTTATATCCCTCCCATCACCCGTAAACAGCTTAGTGCCCACGATGCAGAAATGAAGCAGAAATTTTCCTGGGCATTTCTGCATCTGACGCGCCCCCTGGGCCGTGTGTGTGTGGGGATACCCGGAACCGGACCTTTTGTGGATGCTGGGGGTTGTAGTCCTCGTGGCGGCGATCCGGTCCGTGCTCAGGGCGGTCAAACCAAATGGCAGTCTATAAGCTGAATGTCTGACTACGCCACCCGTGGATTGCGGTCAGAGTGAACCGCCGCTGCAGGGCAGACCGCTGAGGCTGGCGTTGTGGGTGCAGCAGAGGATAGTATAACTCCCCACTGGAGGAGTATAGCCTCAGGGCAGTAAATGGGGATGTTGGTGGTGATGGTGCGCGGGAGCAGCAGTAACCACACGGAGTCTGTCATGTAACTCAGGGTCTTTACTGTTGGTGGTATTAAGGGACCCGTCCGGAATACAGGTTAACAATGGAGGCCTGGTCAGTCTGAGAGCAACTGGGAAATCCCGCTGGTCAGGGGGAGTTTGTAGGCCTACCGTGCTGACTTCACTCTTTCTTGGCTATCCTGCTGTAGTGTAGTGGTAGCCCACGTCTCTGAGTGTACCGTGTTGTTCTCACCCGTGTGACTGGCAACTCGAGCCTTCCATACTTCTCACCCCTCTGGGGCAGTAGTGGTCACTCTCGTGTGGCTGAGCCTCCGGGCTTCCTTGGGCCAGAGGACTTGAAGTCCCCTGCGTGGTGGTTTTCTGCTGCTGGGCTTATAACCCTCACAGCCTCGGACTCCAGTGTCCGGCTTTGTACGTCTCTAGGCAGGACGAGCTCTGCTAGCTCCCCTCCTGGCCTCGTGTTCCTCCTCTGCCTACAGGGACTCCTCAGCCTGCTGCTGACCTGTCCCTATCTGCAACTTGTCTGGAACTTGTCTCTGGCTGGACTCAATAACCCTGCCCCAGATCCAGTTTATAAAGGGCAGGTTTCTCCCCTCCCTGGACTGAGGCAGGAGGTGCTGCATGCTAATTGTCCCCAACCAGGGAACCTCCCACCTGCTCTCAGACATGACATTGCTGCCACTGTGGCGACCAGACCTGGGGTGCCACACATCTCCTTGGCAGAAAAACGCATGCATTTTTTACATGCGTTTTTGACGCGTATTTGCATGCGTATTTGCCATGCGTTTTTCCAATGCATTGTATAGGCAAATACGCATGCAGAAACGCACAAGAATTGGTCATGTCAGGATTTTTTCTGCAAGTAAAATCTGTGCAGAAAAAATACGGACCATGTGCACAGAACTTGCGGAATGTCATAGGAAGTCATGGGATAAGGTATGCAATGCTTTTCTGGAGCGTTTACGCGCTGCAAATACGCACCAAAAAAACGCACCAAAAACGCATCGTGGGCACACAGCCTAAGTGTAAAATAGCCTCAGTGGTCAGAGTGAAAATTGTGAGATTTCTATTTTTTTTAATACAGATTGTTATATGAAAAAAACATTGCCAGAATAAAAAATAAATAAAAAACCTGATTTAAACAATAGGTCATTTTCTGATAATACAGCCGCTTCAAAGTTAGTATGCAATGATACCTGGTGATACATAGAAACAGAAGCAGCAAGAAAAATAAAAGATTTAGACATGTGGAATGACAAATAGTTTGTCCACTACTTTATCATTGATGACCTATCCATAAGATAGCTCATCATTGTCTGATCGGTCGAGGTCCAACACCCAGAACCCCCGCCGAACAGCTGTTCTCAGTGGCGGTGACGGGTGCCAGCCGGAAGAGCCCAATTGCAGAGCTGCTCCGTCTTCTGATAGTGGCTGCAGCAGGGTACTGCACATCAGCCCCTGGTGTCCCCTGACATACTCACATGACTGATGCACTGGTTGTAGCTGGACCCTGCAATGGCCAGTAATTGGCTGACGTGGTCACATGTCCGTGTTGGGATGTCATTGCTGGAGAAGAAAATGTAAAGACCAAAGGGGGTCAAGGAAGTGATGGATTGTGAGTGTCAGGAAATCAGTGGGGTACATATGACTTCTTTTATTTGTTTAAGCTAAAAGAACTTTTTAAAAAGTTACCAGATGAACACTTTGGAAACTTTAGTTTTGGTAGAATTTCCCATATATTCGATATGTTCATTAGTGCATATAAAGCCCTGCAAATACAAATGATAAATTCAGTAATTATTTTTTATATGTAATTCCTTATGAAGTCGGGTTTTTGTAAAGCCTGATCTATGATGTATTTCTAGCAGATGCACCATCAGACTGAAGAGATCCATTTAAGAGCAATATAACTCACAGATCCAATTAGCTTTATATGTATGGCTTCAAGTGCAAATATACCATTAGGAGAGAAGGATTAGAAAACTCTGACGTATTTCTATAATTTTTCAAAAAATATCTGGAGGAGATGTTGTCATGGTGATAAGCTAGAGAAGTGGATGTTGTACCGCTCCACTCATTCACCAGTTTTTGGAACAGACTCCAGGGCCGAGTGTCTATCACTCTTCTATGTGTGGGAAACCAGACAAAAGCTTTGTAATTCGTACCAAGGAAAATAATTAAGACTGCAATAATCCTACATCTATAAATGAGTCATGTGCAAATTACATGAAGTGTAATACGTGCATGTAGAAAAGCTCCTAGAGGTATATACACTGCTCAAAAAAATAAAGGGAACACTCAAATAACACATCCTAGATCTGAATGAATAAAATATTCTCATTGAATACTTTGTTCTGTACAAAGTTGAATGTGCTGACAACAAAATCACACAAAAATCATCAATGGAAATCAAATTTATTAACCAATGGAGGCCTGGATTTGGAGTCACCCCCAAAATTAAAGTGGAAAAACACACTACAGGCTGATCTAACTTTGATGTAATGCCCTTAAAACAAGTCAAAATGAGGCTCAGTATTGTGTGTGGCCCCCACGTGCCTGTATGACCCCCCTACAATGCCTGGGCATGCTCCTGATGAGGTTGACGATGGTCTCCTGTGGGATCTCCTCCAAGACCTGGACTAAAGCATCCGCCAACTCCTGGACAGTCTGTGGTGCAACGTGACGTTGGTGGATGGAGCGAGACATGATGTCCCAGATGTGCTCAATCGGATTCATGTCTGGGGAACGGGCGTGCCAGTCCATAGCTTCAATGCCTTCATCTTGCAGGAACTGTTGACACACTCCAGCCACATGGGGTCTGAAATTGTCCTGCATTAGGAGGAACCCAGGGCCAACCGCACCAGCATATGGTCTAACAAGGGGTCTGAGGATCTCATCTCGGTACCTAATGGCAGTCAGGCTACCTCTGGCGAGCATATGGAGGGCTGTGCGGCCCTCCAAAGAAATGCCACCCCACACCATTACTAACCCACTGCCAAACCGGTCATGCTGAAGGATGTTGCAGGCAGCAGATCGCTCTCCATGGCGTCTCCAGACTCTGTCACGTCTGTCACGTGCTCAGTGTGAACCTGCTTTCATCTGTGAAGAGCACAGGGCTCCAGTGGCGACTTTGACAATCCTGGTGTTCTGTGGCAAATGCCAAGCGTCCTGCACGGTGTTGGGCTGTGAGCACAACCCCCATCTGTGGACGTTGTGCTCTCATACCACCCTCATGGAGTCGGTTTCTAACCGTTTGTGCAGACACATGCACATTTGTGGCCTGCTGGAGGTCATTTTGCAGGGTTCTGGCAGTGCTCCTCCTGTTCCTCCTTGCACAAAGGCAGAGGAAGCGGTCCTGCTGCTGGGTTGTTGCCCTCCTACGGCCCCCTCCACATCTCCTGGTGTACTGGCCTGTCTCCTGGTAGCGCCTCCAGCCTCTGGACACTACGCTGACAGACACAGCAAACCTTCTTGCCACAGCTCGCATTGATGTGCCATCTTGGATGAGCTGCACTACCTGAGCAACTTCTGTGGGTTGTAGAGTCCGTCTCATGCTACCACCAGTGTGAAAGCACAACCAACATTCAAAAGTGACCAAAACATCAGCCAGAAAGCATTGATACTGAGATGTGGTCTGTGGTCCCCACCTGCAGAAACACTACTTTATTGAATGTGTCTTGATAATTGCCAATAATTTCCATCTATTGTCTATTCCATTTGCACAACAGCATGTGAAATTGATTGTCAGTGCTCCTTCCTAAGTGGACAGTTTGATTTCACAGAAGTTTGATTTACTTGGAGTTATATTCTGTTGTTTAAGTGTTCCCTTTATTTTTTTGAGCAGTGTATATATAAATACACACACACACACACACTCGGTTGAGTCACACACACACCACTGCCTATACTGTTGATGCTCTCCTCTCTAAAAACTTTGTTTAGAGGTGTTACCGCATCCTTCCTATAGTCTTGATTTTGCTCTACTATCACCTGTTTGGTCCCATGAAGGAAGCCCTAAGAGGACGAAGATTCACAAATGGTGAGAAGATGAAGACAGTGGTTGATAAATGACTTGCAGCTCAGCCTAAAATGTTTTTAATGAGGGAATACAAACGCTTTTTGACAAATGAACAAAGTGAATTGAAAATCAGGGAGAGTATGTTGAAAAATAATGTTTTTGATTTTTCTGAAATTTGATTAAATAAATTCTGCAGCCGGAGTGAGGATAACTTTTTACATAACTATAGCAAACAGCCCAGTAAGTGATACACCGCTGGAATCAGAGTCTCAGTCTCTACATTATACTGCTTTCAGATTAAGTGGCAAAAACCTGGTGGCAAAACACCTTTAAGATTTTTTATTACGGTACATATTATGAATAGTATGAAGGATAAATGCTGGAAAAACAGGCATTCCTCACATGTATTAAAGCTGTCAAACAGTCGCCAATCATGTTCACGGAGCGACGAACACTTAAAGCCCGAGCACGCTGAAGATAATAGGTGCTCGCCCGAGCATGCTCGTAAATCTCGAGCAACGAGCATGCTCTATCATCACTAGTTACTACAATGCCTTCATTCTACAGCCACTAAGGCTCTATCAGGAATATCAAATAAAATAACTACTGAATCCTAGATTCTGTCTCAGAAATCTTGTGAAGTAACGAACACCTGTCACTGAGAGAACTGAAGTAGTGCTCAGACGTTTCCTGCTGAGACACTACTCAAATCAGCGGGTTGCATAAGTGATCCTGCCTTGATCCTGGCATCATCATATGGAGTTCAGACACATAGATGGGAATAACACAATTTATTCCGTAACTATACAACACTTCTCAATCACTTTCCCTCTTACTCAATCTTTGAAATTAGCAAACACCGCTAATGACTGACCTGCACTGTATCGTACCACTTAGTCAGCGTGATTACTTCTGCCTCCGGCTGCGTATTAGGTTGCACTATTTACTGCATTCGCAGGTAAAGTAATGAATCCTGACAAAGATTGGAGGAACCTGCACTCAAATCACTGTGCTCCACACTTAGCTTGTACTTTCAGATTACTATCAAGTATAGCCGTGGTAGGCTACCTGGCTGCATATAAACATTTGATCTAATATCTTGGCTTCCCATTTACATATAAAGGTAATTTACATCTATTACTATCTGTTACTAATTAAGAAAAGTTGGATGCTTTTCAATCCAGCCACTCTCATAGCAATAGCGGTGTTCAGATTGGTGACATTTTTAGGCTTTCCATATAACCATAAGATTTTATAGATCTGAACATTTTACATATTTACACATTGATCTTGGATATTTAAAAGTGTAGTCTTATTGTAGCATATTATGCATTTAAAAACCTAGTTAAAGGCTATATTCAACTTTGTATTTTTTTGGTTCTGCATTGTGTTACTTTTATTTTTTTACACATTTTGTATTTTTTTTCCGATCCATTATCTGCAGCTTGCAAGTGTTTCGTTATACTTTAAGCTTCTCTGTCCACTTGATGCCCAAATCCATTAGATTAGCTCACTGACAGGCCACTCCCTTTATGTGCATTATCAACATTGAGCCTTCATATTGTTCTGATCTGTGGGGGAAATGGTCTACACTTGTTATTATATTGCCCATATGCCCATCACACTTATTAACATATCTAATGTGACTGTATGTGAGGAGGGAGATTGATTCATGTGCACATTCTCTGCACAGGATAACTGCATAAGAGAATGGCAATATCCAACTGGGGGCACGTTGATAAATCTGCACATGCACATTGTTTCCCCCAGGGCTGTGGACTCTGTAAGCCAAACCTTCGACTCCGACTCCTCAATTTCCATGACACCGACTCCAACTCCGATTCCCTCATACTCCCTCATGTTTAAGTGATAAATTTACGGTAGGACATATTTTTCTCAGCTAAAAGTCTAGACCCTTAGATCGGGAATAGGACAGACATTTATAGGACATTTCATAACTTTCTCAAATTCTTATGAAAAAATATTCCCCACAAACTGCATTGAACTACTGTACCCAATTTATTAAATATTTTAGGAGTCGGAGTCGGTCCATTTTATATCAACTCCAACTCCGACTCCACCAAAATGGGCACCGACTCCACGACTCTGACTCCACAGCCCTAGTTTCCCCCACAGACTGATATCGTGCGCATGCTCAGTGATGTGCTCACTCTCAAGTACAGAGGGCAGGCATCCATCAGTGAGCCTGACTGAAGGAGAAAGAGCAGCTTGCAGTGTATAGAAAAATCTGCAAGCTGCAGAATATATGTATGACAACAAAATTCATAAAAACAGAAAAATGACCCAATGAACCACAGATTTTTTTTACAAAGATGTACATAGTAACATACATAGTTTTTAAGGTTGAAGGAAGACTAAGTCCATCTAGTTCAACCCATAGCCTAACATGTACATATCCTTTAATATTATAGCAGCACCTTCACCCAGGAAAAGAGAAGCCATCATCCCATGAGTTTCTTAATTTTCTCTGACTACAGTACCCAGCGTGCGCCAGCAGTTGTAATAAAAGCAGAATCTATCTGTCTGACAAGTAATAATGTGTGACCTCGTATGTGTCAGAGCTACATACATCCATTAATCTCACTTCATACCTTATGGTTTTGCTTCCGCTACCTGTATGATTGGATGTTGCCTTGTTGCACAGCAATAGTACCAATCTTGTAGCTCGGCATAAATATGATATGCCTGTCCACTGGCTGCGGGGATGTAAACGTTTAATCCCAGCTAACAATGCATTGTAGCTTATCAGTATTGCCAGACATTATTCCTGTGACACCAGACTGGCAGGTGTTTACATTTTGCTAAAATGGCTTTGCCCTGTGGCATGTTGAGTAACCAGCTCACATAGCACCCTGCTCCAATTGTTGTCTTCTTTGTGATGGATAATTCCAATTGTTAAAGGTTTAGCTAATGATCTATGACGGTGGAAGTCACAGAGATCTGCAATGAGGGTCCTCTCTACCAGGTAATTGCACAGCCTGTGGCCATTTACAAGTTCAGAGTGTGTAATATTATCATATTACCACCATAACTAATGTAGAGATCTACACCTAATTATTTGTCGTGTGCTTTATTCATGGACTCTGCAGTCCATGGCTTCTCAAGAGCACAGATTAATTAAATTTTGTTAGTGTTATTCCACAGTTGTTCCTACCCACGTCAGCCTCTTGTGGGATAGAATGATGACAAATTCTGTTTTTGACCAAATTAGCAAAGATTCCTCACTCCCCAAACTTGTTACTGTTCTTATTACTTATAATTCTGTTCTTTCATCAAGGGGCATCATGATCGAGCTGGTCATCTATAATCATAAATGCTCTTTCTGATACAAATTACAGAAACAGTGTAAGAAGTTTTATATGATCGGCATGCAGGTCATAGCAAGTTGAATAAAATGATACTTTGATGTTTAATTCTAGAGATATGCACTTTTTTATATGCAAATGAGCTGTTAAGATCTATGTGCTGGCTGTAGATCTCCCTGAGAATCTATCTCCTGAGCTTAAATTAAAGGGGGAGTTACCAGTGTGAGACGTGTAGATCAGGAGAGAAGACTGTCAGTCATTACATGTCTCACACTGGTAACTCCCATTTTCATTTAAATTAATCTTTGGAGGCAGATGCTCATGCAGATCAGTGTCCGGCCTATAGATATTAACAGCTCATTTACATGTTAAGAAAAACATGGATATCGCGAAATAAACACATTGGTTTGCAGATATCAAAGTATCATTTTATTCAACTTTCTATGACCTGATTCCAATATAAATGGCTTAGGATGGTTGATCCTACTGACAGATTCTCTTTAATACTTAGTTTACACCCGTGGAGAAAATGTGGGGGATGTAATGATTCCAAACATGTGAACAAGGACTTAAGGAATGACTACAATGGAAAACAACATCTTCTTTAATACTTAACAATTGCTGAAAGTGATCAGCTAGCTCACGTGTCTTATTTGTCCCTTATACTGTCAATGGATTTAAATTCCAGATATGTTTCCTTTAGTAGAAGGAAATGTATTTTCTATTGTTCTCCTAGAAATATTTTCCTCTTCTTTTTCCAAGTAAACAACGACATTTCTTTTAAACAAAGTAGCATAGTGATAACCTCCAGGCTTCTGTGCTGCTTTCTATGTGATGGAGGTAATTGAAATTCCTGATTTCAAAGGCTAGTAGTGTGAGATCTCGCTATCTAGGTAATGCCATACTGTTTTTAGATCTAATCTACATAATGGATAACATTAAAAACTGGCTTGTAGCTTATAGGAAAGTGGAAGGCAATTGACTTCATAAATAATACAATGCAGTAGATAGCATGTGCCGCAATTACATAGGATGATGACAGCAAGTAATGAATATGAAATGGAGATGGTGACGTGCAATAATCTTCTGTTGGAAGAATAAAGAATTTTCACAAAATGTGCATGTAAGAATTAGAAGGTCTGTAGGTTGGTGCATATTAATTATCTTAATTGCACTTTTTTTGTGAATAAACTATATTCTAATGAACGCACGATCCAAAATCTTACAGGAGATATTCGAGACTTTACAGGCATGTAGTTGCTAACAGAGGCAATCACCTGTCTGTTGTACTCGGCATCGGTCATTGACAGCTCCTGCCAGAGATTCAGCTGCTCCCTGTCAGCAGAGCAGCGGATTCTCTTCCTGTTGACAGGGCGGGAATACTGGCATCATGCTGATTGACAGCCGGCTTCCCCCAATTAGGCAGCGGAGAGCCTTCTGTCAATCATTATGACACAAGTAGTCCCGCCCTGTCAACAAGAAGAGAAACTGCTGCTCTGTTGACGTGACGTCATCAGACGTCTGTGATCGCTCTGTGCCGGCGGAGAATGGTGCCAGGTACAACAAGCAGGTAGGTAGCAACCAGTACTGTGGAGTCGGTAAGCCAAACCTCCAACTCCTCAATTTCTCTGACTCCGGCTCGGACTCCACAACCCTGGTAGCAACTACCTGCCTGTTAGTGCTTAGACACATTTATTTTCTTTAACATCCCGGTTGTACTCTTTAAATTTGAAAAAAAAAAATGAGGCAGCTAGTCTTGATATATGATATTTTTTTTTATCTACAGCTCTTATAAAGAACTATATGTCCCCATGGTTACAGACTATAAACTTATCTGTTCACCTATGCATTTTATAACTCCTAGTGTTTGCTAACTTACCAATGGTAATATGCCAATATATACCAAGAACTAGGGGACAGCTAGATAGAAGTGTGCAGATTTACCATTGTTTTGTACTCCAGCTGTAATCAAGGCTTCACTTGAGTAGGATACTCCTTAAATTAATTAGGAGGCTTCTCCTCTCTTTAATGAATCTTTCCACTGCTGTGTGCCACTGTTTTCGCCAGGGGATGACACACATTTTTGTTTTAATTTACACCACTTTTGTGGCGTAAATTGGGATAAATTTATTGGGTGCGCTTGGCCATGCACCATCCCACGTGAAAATTGGACAAAATTGGCCAGGGCTAGTGTAAAAACACCAAAAGTAGCAACATTTTTCGCAGCTTTGAGTTGTGCAAATATTTTGAGACTTTTCAAGTTTATGGCGAAAACTATTTTTTGAATCTGGCCCTTAGGCTACACAGGGTTATTTAGTGTCACGTGGCCACCTGGCAGCTCCAAAATGGCTAATACAAACAGACTTGGCTCTAGATACTTCGTTTTCCAGATCCCAGGGGTTAACCTGACCTTCATCCTTTAACCCATATACAGGGATCTGAACTTCCACAGGGATCCCTAGGTTGAGCCATGGAGTCAGCTGCTGTACGGTGGTGCAAACAGGCAATAAGAATAGTTGGACAGCCGGGTCAGAACCAGGAGGTATGGGAGGTACAAAATCTTAAGGCTGAAGAAACATCCGTAAACCAGCCTAGGTCGGAGAACGAGTATAATCAGAACAAACAAACAGAAGCACAGCAGTATAAACCCGGACAGTAACGCTATTGACAGGCGGTGGGAGTCAGAGCTTCAGGGGTTTAAATAGCTGCTTGCCTCACTTTACTGACTGCAGCATCTCAAATTCTCTTGCGGGTCCACATACGGGCTTTCCCCATAGACCTAACCTCTATGAGGAAAGTCCGCATGTGAAAAAAAAAAAAGGCTGCCGCTCATTTGCATAAAATTAACGGAAGCCACAAGCGGCTCTTCCGCAGGCCCGGATGCATTGTGGGCACCTACTCTTAGAAAGTAGTGACTAATCCTAGACTTAAAGAAATTGTTCACAACTTTTTATTATTCCCCCAATGTATTCCCCCGGGGCCCCTGAGGGATTTTGTAATTACCTTGTGTTGCAGATACTGCCTGTGAGCAGTGCTACCGCGGGCCGCTCGCAGGTTTCACGTGACCCGCCACTGATGTCACATCAAGTGAGGCGTGACATTAGTGACGCGGTCCCCGCGGTGGCTGCTGGGCTGTGGGCAGGGTTACCCCCGCGTCACACCCAGCATCCACCGTGCTCTTTCCCAATGAATGAGGAGAGGGAAAGCGTGCGGTGGATACCGGGTATGACGTGCGGGGTAACCCCACCCCCCACAACCCAGCAGCCACTGCAGAAGTGAGTCACGCCCGGCTGCATCCGGAATCATGACATCAGCGGATGTCGGAGCCGGCTGCAGCCGGGGGTCATGTGATGCCTTTGAGTGGCCAGTGATAGCGCCCCTCACAGGCAGTAACTGCACCGCAAGGTAATTATAAAACCACTTAGGGGCCCCGGGTGAATACATTGGGGGGGGGGTAATAAAATGTAGTGAACAACCCCATAGCTTCCTGAAAAAGCAGCACCAAAAGTTCCAGATGTTACAGTTAGTCTATATCCATGGAGACACATAAGGCTGAATAGGGTCTGTGGGCATGAGATGGTAGGGCATTTTTAATCAAGACTGTTAGCAAGGTTGTTAGCAAGGTTGCTTCATTTTTATTTTAGATGCATTAAAGCAATAGAAGAAAATGGATGTCAGCTGCACATACTCTTTAATACAGGTGTACCTGTAGATCTATTACATGCATATCATGTCCACCAGCCATAGCCATTGGATCTTGTGTCCATTTGGGTTTCAGATTCTGATACTGTCTCACATATGGGATTAAAACAATGATAATAAGTAAGTTAGGAACTGTATATTGGAGATAACGCACGGTATCACTGCTAGGATGACCCTATTTCATTGCTGGTGGCAAAATTGGCAAAATGCGGGTGTATCAGATATAAGTTTCTCAGTGCAGCTGGTCTCATCCAGGCATGTGGCATTATGTGCTGTGATATGAAGGACTGTCATGTTTGGAGTTAATACCATCAATACCATTTTATAAGGAAACCATGAACACAGAAGCTTCATAGTAATACATTTCTCTGTGTGTATCACTCGGCTTTTAAACGACTATTTTTAATACTTCAGCAACTTCCTTTCCCTAAAGACTATTGTCATGCCAACCATGACAGCTATACCATAATGATTTGAAGCCTGTCTCATTTTTATGGGGATTTCTATTGTTCATATAGACGGTAAAAATAAACCTTGAGAATTTGCCGGAGTAAATGTCAGTTAAGCTTTCTATTTAATTTTCTTGAATTAACTTTAGAAAAATTGCATTAACAAATGGTTGTCTAGAGGGGTAATCTCATACAGCCCATCGCAACCAATCATAGCGCAGCTTTAGTTTTTTATAGTGCTCCTGAAAAATGAAAGCTGTGCTGTGATTGGTTGCTACCGACTACACACAGTTTTTCCTTTACGGTTTCATAAATGTGACCCATAGTATCTGATGGAACTTTATCTTTGGATCTTGGGTGGTATAATTTCTTATAGAGACATGTTTGGGAATAAAAGTATGGTGAATCTAATTATATTAAGAACAGATCTTGGTATTTTTTTTTTAAATAGACAACCCCTTTAATGATTGTCACTTTCCATGATCCAGCTGCTTCAAACCACTAGTCGTCTCTCTTGAGTGATGCCCACAGAGTTTAGTCCGATGAGATTTGCCACTATGGCATCTTGTCAGAGTGGAGTTTTCTTCTGGGTATTTCCCTAATTTGCAGAATGTTTGAATCCATTCTCTCATTTTATTAAAAGGATTTCTTTATACATATCTAGTTAAATCTAAAGCGATAACCATTCTCAGGTTCAGGATAAATTGTCATCAGGTGCTTTATACCCAGAGCTGCGGAGAGAAGATGGAACTTGGTGTAATGAGCTTGTCACACCGGTCCCTGCAGCAGCAAGAGAATTAATAGAAACCCCATCACTTGGCGCATGATGGGACTGATAATACATTCAGGGCTTTTGTTATTTCCTTGTCCTAATGTGACTTTTCATAGTAATTTAATGAATAAAAAAATGAAGGTCATTTATTGCAGCTCCTGGCTCTCTGCCACCCTCCTTATAAGTCTGATCAGCAGTAGGATCTCTCGAGACGGGATTTGAATTTCGTTTTTGCACTTTCTTTACAATGTTTGGAATCTGCAAATACAGAGAAGGAAATGGAATCTGAATTGTGTTTAGATCATCTATTCTTGTAATGTATGTCACAGATGCTAGTAATTGTGAATAAGGATAGTGCTCGTGCACATGACCGTATTTTCGGTCCGAGTGCGATCTGACAAAACATCGAATCACACTCGGACCAATGTTATTCTATGAGGCTGTGCACGTCTGATTTTTTCCTCGGACTGAGTCAGTCCAAGGTGATTATCGAATCATACTCATCCATGCAAGTCAGTTAATCCGTGGAAAACATCGGACTGCACTCACATGACATCTGAGTGTGGTCTGATTTTCACAGACTGACAAAATGGAGAAGATGAAGACATTTTTTTTTCCATCTTCTCATCCGAGAAAATTGGATCAGACTATGATCACACTCTGATTAAACTCTGTTGGATCAGAGTGTGATTAGCATGATCGGCCCGATATCTTATTGAGTAGAAATCTTGAAAAAGGTGAAGAACTGAAACATAAAATACATTTGAAGGTTTCATAACTTTGGTTGAGCTTTATTTAAAGATTTAGACCATCATGCCTGGTTCAGAACGGCACACACCGATGGCTCCTAACTGGCCATGCTCGTTCTATACCTGTTGGCTCGTCAGCCAACGGCTATTTCTCCCGACTTCATCATACACATAAGGAGAGATCTGCCAGCCTAGTTGAGCAGGTGGGAAGAAGCCGGGATGAACCCACCTCTTGTCACATCGTCACTGGCCGCGCCTTCAACTAAGCAACATTTCAAAGTAAAACCTAGATTCTTGTAATGCAGAAGCCGATGCCTGTCGTGTGGGCAGCATGAATCTGCTGACAGGTTCCCTTGTAATTATTTGTTTTGGACGACTTTTTCTCTTATGTGTATTTATGCACATTGTTTTTTGGTCAATTAACATTTTAGGGTCAGTTTAAAAGGAATGTGCCATCAGAAAATGTTGTATTGTTTAAATCAGGTTTTCATGTTGAATTTATTTTTTTGTAATTTTCAATTTTCCATATTCCTATTTACATAAAACAGTTGTAATTTTCACCGTGGCTACTAAGCCTAATATTATTAGCCTCATATTTCCTGTTCTTTTCAGCATTCACATGGGCATAAGTAGCAATAGACTAGTTCAGACCCTATATACTTGCGTGGAAGGTTTTTCCTGCTCATGGTCTGGTCTGGGCAAAGGTCACAGTGCAGAGAAGGGGAGAAGATGAGCTGTGACATCACCCATTGCGAATGGTGGATCCTGTGTTATCTGCAATACGTAGAGGTTTTACCTTTCACTTTATTCCTGTCTGTAATGATCATGAGACTGATGGAAAGTCATCGGTATGGAACAGGAAGTAGAATCCTAATATTAGACCTAGTGGCCAGTATGAAAATTGTAAGATTTTTTATTTTCTTCAATAGAGATAGCGGTATGCAACCATGAATTCAGAAGTTAAGTGAATAGTCATTTTCTGTATTCATTCTGCTTCATGCCAGCCTCTTATATGAGCTTCACAGTACACGGTTACCTAGCTACTACAGATGAGTTATTGTTCCTAGATAAGTGCTGTTTACACATAGAAGTTATTTCTCTGGATTGTTCTTGTATCTGGATTTCAGATACAACACTTGAGATGACAATTCTGATGACTAAATATAAAATAAGATCTAACAAAAAACCTAAAAAATAAAATTGTACCCATAAAGCCTTCTTTTGGGGGCGCCGCTTTAACACATCAAGGATACATCTACCAAAGTTCTAGGCTAGAATCACATATACAGTGTTTTGAGTCAAAGCCAGGAGTAATTCATAAAAAAGTAATACTACGCACTTTTGAATTAACTCCTTTGTGGTTGTCGAACTCCCGACCTCACATTTGATCAGCTTGATGAAGGGTTCCTCCTATACTAGGCTCAGCAACATACATTTTTAGTGGCTGTGCCTCATATTGCATTTCATAGCAATTCAGGCCTACTCAGGTGAATGGGATCGAGCTGCAGTACCAGGCACAGCCACAACCAAATATTTGGCGATGTGCCTGGTAAACAGTGAAAAGGCACATCGTTCACTAGAGCCCCTAGATTCAACTAATCCACAGCTTTGGCCGGAGTTGGAATCCTACAGATCAGATGTTGTTAATGGCCTACGGTAGGCCAAGACATATTAAAGGGGTTGTCCACTACTCGGACAACCCCTTCTCAATCCTCATGTTTCTTCCTTGTAAAATAACACGTATACTCACCTCCGGTTCTAGAGCCGTTCCAGCTGCGTCGGCAGTGGCTCTCCCAGGGATCACGTAACATCGTTATTTCACACAATCCCTGAGGCCAATTGGCACTGGCTTCGTTCTACCTGCCTTCTGACGTATCACATAGATCATATACATTCAGAGGAAAAGAGAGCTGCTGTTCTCTCATTTCCTCTGAATGTATATGATTTGTCTGAAGGCGAGGAGAATGAAGCCAGTTCTGATTGGCCATAGGGATCGCATGACATAACAATGTTATGTGATTCCCGGGAGAGTCAGGGCCAACACCACTGAAACAGTGCCGGCACCGGAGGTGATTAAAAGGACTCACTCACATCGGACGAGTGTAATCTGATGTTTTATCAGATAGCACTCGGACCAATGTTATTCTATCGGGCAGTGCTGATCAGCGTTTTTTCTCATGCCGACACGACATGAGAAAAAGAAATGTAAGCATGTTGCGGGTTACTGAGCAAATCAGATGGCACACACCCATACAAGTCTAAGGGTGCGTTGCAAACATCAGACTGCACTCGGATGAAATCTGAGTGCATTCCGGTTTCTGCGGACTCACAGAATGCAGGATATGGAGAAATTTTGTTCTCCATCTTCTCCTCACCTGTGCTGCGGTTCTCTCATCTGAGAGATTTGGATCACACTAAGCTGACACTCTGATCAGCGTTTGAGTCGAGTGTCAATTGCATAATCAATCCGATTCTCTCGCATGATAAAATCAACGCACTGTGTGACCCCGGCTTAAGGCTGCGTGCCCACGTTGCGGATTACAAGCGTTTTTGATGCGGAATTTCCGCAGCGGAAACGCTTGTAAAACGCTTGGTAACCCGCACCCCATGGTCCCCAATGGGATTCCGCAAGTTCTATGCACATGCTGCGGATTTTTCCGCAGCGTTTATGCTGCGTTCAAAAATCTGCAGCATGTCAATTAATTTTGCGTTTCCGCAAGCGGAATTGCCTTTGTCCAATGCATAAAAAACGCAAGGCAATTCCGCATGTGGAAAACGCACGATAAACACGAGAAAAACGCGCGATAAACTCGAGAAAAACGCGCGATAAACGCGTGCGGAATTCCGCATGCGTTTTTCCAGGAGAGGACTTGCAGAAATGAAGCAGAAATTTTCTGCTTCATTTCTGCAACGTGGGCACATAGCCTAAGTGTTATTATTTTACAAGGGAAAAATATGAGGATTGAGCAGAGGTTTTCCGAGTAGAGGACAACCCTTTAAAGTCTCAGGAAACACATTTAATGCAATCTACAGAGATATTTATTAACATAGAAATTGCAAGATAGAAATATCAGATGGTTTGTGGGGCAAAAAACATAGTCAGATACTTGCCCTTTAAAACGTGCTGCAGTTTTTCTGCAATTTACTGGCACATCTGACCTAATGCTTTGAGAGAAAACTGCCCCGTTGAACATATAATTTGACATCTACGTATAGCGTTCGCTAACTGTTAGTATAATTTTTCCGTTTATTCACTTTGTATCGTTTTGGGCTGTATGAAGTTTTTTCACCATTCACTCCAAAAGTAATGGTAAAAATACTGCTGATTGCTCCTTGGGATCTGTAGGGGGTTTATCTGCTCTCCGCAGACATTCGTGAGACTGAGCGGCTTAGCCGTAGCTGTGACTATCAGCTGAACTCCCAAAATGCGCTGGACACTGGGAACAAGATTCCAGCAGAATTTGGAATTCAGCTTTCTGTCTGAGCAGAGAATAAAGCACCATGTTGAAACAAGATAGGTAAGAATGTATATATTCCTCATTTTCAGTAGATTTACTGTAGATTAAAATGGGCGTAACTAGAAATGTCCTATAACTGTATAGGTGTTATTTAAGTTCCCACGGTATAATGCTCCCTGGAAACGTGAAACATACACATTTTGCTCTGTATGTAAATGGAAATAAAACATCATGTAGCTCAAGACTGGTACAAGATAAGTAAAGAAAAGTGTTTGCAACATTGCTCAACATATGTAAATTCACAACATAAACTGTTGTAAAAATGTTCTCGCGGAAGGAATTTCCTTTAACATTGTAATCATTTTGGTAAAGTGTGACTATTTCAATATTATAGATGGTATATCCTCATACACACCTTGCAGTTTCATGGGGGTTCAGGTCCAGAGACCCCCACCGATCGCTCAGAAGACTGCTTGTAAGCGCACAGCTCAGCAAACAGAAATGTTCTGCTCCTGCACGAGCGAGTGCAAAAAGTGGTGCACAGGGTCACTACGCGCATGAGCTCAGTGCTTCTTCTTGCTGAGCTGTGCACTGCTGGGCAGCCCTTCAAGCGATCAGTGGGGGTCGCAGGACTTGGTCTCCCACCAATCTGCAGGACATCTAAATGGGTATACCAAATAAAAATTTGGGTACACTTAAAAGGAAATGTGTCATCAGCAAATGACCCATTCTTTTTTCATTCAAGTTTTTATTTTATCACAATTTTTTTCCATGTCCCTAGCTACATAAAATAAATCTGAAATCTTGCAGTTTTTCCAATGACCATTGAGTCTAAAACTAAGTTATTACTTCCTGTTCTCTACAGAAGACTTTTCAGCAGTCTCATTATCATCAGAGGCAGGATTACAATGAAGGGTAACACCTTTGTCTATATAGTGGTGGCTCAGTGGTTAGTACTGAAGCATTGCGGCACTGGGGTCCTGGGTTCAAATCCCACCAAGAATAACACCTGCAAGGAGTTTATATGTTCTCCACGTGTTTGCGTCGGTTTCCTCCGGGTTCTCCAGTTTCCTCCCACACTCCAAAGACATACTGATAGGGAATGTAGATTGTGAGCCCCGAAGGGGGCATAGTAACTTCTGCACCGGTCACAGAACATGCCCAGATAAGTAGAAGTCAAGGAACAGCAATCTATGAACGCTATTAACAGCAGTTCAGGCAGTATGGCTTCCCTCATTATTATATACAGAAAAAGAAAATAAAGATGTAATCTAAAAATAAAAATAAAAACTATTTGATGCAAAAAATATGTTAGTTTTATTTAGTGAAAAAATAGATGGTACATTCCTGTTAATTAGTTGTCAGAGAAGAAAAAGAACGGCTCAGCAATCAATTGGTAACCTCTGGCCCTATTTCTTTGAATAATAGACAGATATAGAGGAGCAATACCTGGCTATATATTTCCACTACAGGAACCACTAACATAGCATGATAGTCATTTTTATTCCATTAAATATATAGATGTGTCGGGTTTGCCAAAGTTCACCCATAGAAGGGTATTATGAGCAGGAGACATGACACCCATATGTCCTAATAGAGTATATTGGCAGGGGCTGTGATGTGAGATGCTCCTGTTCTCCTCTGTGATTCTCTTCCTCAATTATTTTCCTGTATAAGTTTCCTTTAAGACATATTGGGTCTCGCTCATTGCACACTCCATCTCTGATAAAGAGATTTATAATCCAGTTTTCCACCTGCCAGGGCGATGTACTGCAGATGTTATCAGAGGAAAATTCTCCAAGCCTTGGCGGCAGATTTCATCGCCTGCACATCTGGCTCCCGGAGATAGGAACATCTTCACACAAGTCTCTAACTTGAAAAGTTTCAAATGCCTATTTCTTAAAGAGGGATTAGGAAGCGTAGACATCCTGGATGTGCTTAAATGTCACAGCAAATTGTTTAATGTAGCCTCGGAGAAAAATAAACCGCAGCGCAGATTTGCCAGGTTAAGTATAAAACCCCGATTTCAATTATAGCGAATGCGGGAAATATTTACACAATTAATTGGATATTTATAAATGGCGGTAATTTCCAAAGATGAAACTTCCCGGTCAGTAGCAAAACAAACTCGCTAACTGCAGCCAAGATAATCCGTTCCGATGCAACACTCATTATGTGCAATGTCTAGCAGTAGCTGTGTCTTTAGATCCAGCGATAAAAGCAACATCTGCTGTATGTGACGCATTTTTCATTTAATTAGATGACTTCAGGCTCTGTATGGAAAGTAAAAGTGAAAGCTAGCCTTGTGGAAAGCTCATGCTTAAAAGATGACTGCTCAGTGACGGAGCCAGGGTCTGTCTCTTTGGAGTTTGTTAGTTCAATATGCCTCCAGGGACCGAGCCACACAAGCCAATATCTAAAACGTGTCAATATTTTATGCATGATGATTGACTTTTCAGCACTTTATTCTCATGCTACACATACTCTCAACATTACAATATAATTGCTTTATTTTCTAAGAGTAGATCATAGGGATTCGATTTCTGCAAGGAAAAAGCGGACATATTCTATTATTCTATGGTATGTTAATGTGGCGCCCTTTCAATATGGTGGGGGAGGGATTGGAGTAGCTACTTCCTGCCCCATCTGGAAATTATAACCTTTGGATAGAACCTGTTATTTTAATATAGTTTAATTTAACGCGGTTTTGTGACCGCTCTTCAACAAGGTCCCACTAGCTCCAAAAAACTGATAACAATGACATGTAACTACATTTAAAGGGAATCTGCCAGTATGATCAACCCTCCTAAGCCGTCTATATGGGCATGTAGGTCATAGGAAGCTGAATAAAATGATACCTTGATATCTGCGATCTGATGTCTTATTCCAGAGATAAACATGTTTTTCTTATATATAAATGAGCTGTTAAGATCTATTGGGTCGGGCACTGATCTGCATGAGAATCTGCCTCCAGAGCTTATTTTTAATGAAAGCGCGTTACTAGTATGAGACATGTAACTAACACAGAACAGGAGAACTGAACTTTGGCTCATAACAAACATGTTAGCAGCTGCAGCTCTCACAGCTCTGCTGCAGCCCTGTCTGCCTGTGAGCTGGAAGCAGAGAGGAACCTGCAGATGTGTCAGGTATAATCACACACAGCTCTGCAGTGAGATCAGGAGAACAGAGCGACCATATCACACTAGTAATGCCGCCTTTATGTAAATCTCTGGAGGATGAGTCTCATGCAGATCTGTGTCCGCCCTATAGATCTTAACAGCTCATTTACAAATAAGAAAAATGTGGATTTCTTCTGAATAAGACATTGGATCGCAGATATCAAGGTATCATTTTATTCAGCTTCCTATGACCTACAATCCCATATAGATGGCTTAGGAGGGTTGATCCTTCTGACAGATTCTCTTTAATATAAATAGTAAAATGTTATATAAATGTTATATTTCACCATAAATTTGACATTTCACTGCAGATAAAAGTTGTCAGCACTGTTCAGTTCTGCTGCATCTTGCTTATATCAGCGTGATGGTGTGTCATATACTGTATGGACACATAACAAGAGTGGCAAATTGCTCTCCATAGAGGTGGCATATATAGCCATAGATTCCACTCAGCATAGGTGCAAATATATAATGATAGTTACCTATTAGTTGGTAAGTTTTAAAAAAAAACGATTTTGAACAAGGTATAGCCAAAAAGTTATTTTTTGGACAGGATAAATCCTGGGTTCATATAATATTTCTGGGCCAACTTACTGCTGTTACTACTATTGGCATGTTTCTTCTTGATTTGTTACATGTGTACCGGATAAAAATATAAATATACATTTTATCATAAAGTGACGGATAAGCAGGACCTTTAAGGCTCCCATATACAATAAACGAATGCAACCAAACCCGACGATATTCGCGCAACTGGTTGACCATCTGTTCTGTACGGGGGCCTTCCTACTCTCCTCCAGCAGATGATGTTCAGGAACAGAAGGATCGGGGAGTTGGAACTTCATCGCTTGATCCTTTTGTTTTGAGGGGAGATAAGGAGCTGTCCAAGGAGTCTGGCAGCATCATGCTTCACTCTCCCACATGGTCAAGCTGAGCGCTCGTGTGTTTCGGGAGTGATAGATGTCTGCCAAGCCGATGTTTGGGCCAACAGCTACCTCATGAGTAGTGTTGAGCCACCCCCGTAGTGTTCGAGTTCGGTTCGGTTCGTCGAACACCCGTGTGTTCGCCGAACTGTTCGTCGAACTGTTCGTCGAACACCTTCGAACACCGTTAAAACCAATGGCAGGCAAACAAAAACACATAGAAACACATAGAAAACACCTTCAAAGGTGTCCAAAAGCTGACAAACTGCTCAGAAGACACAACTAACACATGGAAAAGTGACAAGTACATATAGTCATGCGAAAAGAAAAGAGGTGGAGGAGTAAAAGGAGGGGGAGACACAGATATAGGCATGTCATGCCCTTCTAAAATCCAAAAAGTGAGAAGCCGAGACGGCCAGTCCACTCCTGCCCGTGCCACCTCCGTGTCGCCGGGTTTGTGCCAGAGCCGCGGTGAACCCTGACGGCCAGCCCCCCTCTCCCAATACTGGTGCCTGTCCGCTGGTGGGTCGAGAGAGCCCCCCTGTGGTGGAGGCAGCTCTAAGCTTTTTAATTTAAATTGTCCCTCTAATTTGAATGAATACACTTTAAATCCATTTACAAGGATCTATTGGAGGGCAAGTCTCATGCCAGCAGCCGCGTAATTCCAGCTCCAGTAGCGTCCACTAAAGCTGCTGCAGTTAAAAAGCTTTTATAAGGATCGAGCTCGGCTGTCCACCGCAAGGCATCCTAGTGCCAGTCCCAGCCCCTATGCCTTGGGGTGCCTCCTGATGCTCTTCACTAAGTATCCCGTGGTCCCGAAGCATTTCCTTTGAAAAAATTAAGTGTCCAAACTACAGGTGGTGTAGATTGCTTAACAGCCGGGATAATCCGCTGACTAGCAGACACTGCTACTAGGCACAAAGTATTTCCTGGGCTAGATGCAGTTAAAAATTTGTAAGTAGATACTCTCGTTGGATGCTGAGAAAGCATTCCATAGAGTCTCCTGGCACGCCATATATGATTCTCTTAAAAAGCTTGGGGTAGGGGTCTAGGGGACCCTTTTATAGCCAAAATCACGGCCCTGTATCACAATACGTCACCTAGGCTGAAGATAAATGGAACTGTAGCACCGAGGGCTCGGTTGCTACAGACGTATTGCACCTCACCCAGAGGTGTGATATCTCACTCTCAGATAAGGATGGAGTGTGGATCAGGACCCGACACCTGCATGCATTACACCACATTGCCGTGGGGCAGGGCGACCAATATGCCCCTGAGATGGGCACGACAGTCCCTGTCCCTGGCTGGAGTGGGGGGAGGGAACACTGAGGAAGGGGAACCCTGCAGTGCAGGAGCAGGGAGGAAGCAGTTCCTGGGTGCATTGAGAAGGGAGTATAAAAGGTGGGCACCATCTTAGTTCAGTGCAGAGAAGTCTGAGCAGAAGTGGCAGGGAGCAGGGGCTCTGCATGAGCTCTGCTCCGGAGGCGGGCCTAGTAACAGAGGCCCAGGCCTGCAAGAGGGAGAAGGAAGGAAGAGGAGCGGAGAAGGCTCCAGGAACGAGGAATGAAGGGATCCCAGGGGTGCGGACGGGCGAGTCGCCACCGCACGCCCGAATCCACCTGCGTGGAGGGGTCAGGCCAAAGGGGGAGACCGGTCCCCGAACTAGTGGAGGCAGGAAACGACCCTCAGCTAGAAACCGGAGGCTCTGACATTTTATGTGGCGCAGCCCCTTGCTCCACCCGCTAGGAAGGCACCACATAGGGTCAGGGAAACTGGCGCCAAGTTTACCAAGAGGAGGCCCGAGGCAGCCGGACAGAAGTGTTGGTAAGAAAGGCCAGACAAAGGACACACAAAGGGGGTCCTGTGAAGCGCTCCAAAGTTATCTGGGAATTGTCTGAGCCCCTCACCTGGTGAGCACAGTACGACGTGGGCAGCCGTTACCTGCAGACGTGGTCTGGATAATAAGAACTGTGAGTAAAGGCCCTGAACTGCATCACTGACTCCGTGTCGTTACTGCTGCTGCCCTGCACCATCACCCCCATCCTCCGCATACACTGCCCTGAGGCTATACTCCTCCCGTGGGGAGTTATGCTACGCTCTGCTGCACCCACAACACCAGCCTTAGCGGTCTGCCCTGTAGCGGCGGTTCACTCTGACCGCAATCCACGGGTGGCGTAGTCGGACATTTAAACATCAAAACCACATAAATAGTTCCGCCACTGGTTTGACCGCCCTGAGCCACGGAACCGGATCGCCGCCACGAAGACTACAACCACCAGCATCCACCAAAAAGGGTCCGGCTCCGGGTGTCCCAAGGCCCAGGGGGTGCGTCAGAACATTTTCATCACCTTTCACAATCACCAATGGGACAAGGCAGGGATGTCCTCTGTCCCCTCTCTTATACATCCTAGTGACGGAGCACCTGCTCTCATCAATTCGCCATAACCCCAATATTAGGTGGATTGAGGTGGGAGCACCGAGTACAAGTGCTCTCTATTTGCTGATGATGTCCTAGTATATATCACTCAATCACATATATCCATCCCTGCTGTTATGGCTGAAATAGATCACTTTGTTACATGGTAAAATTTTAAAATCAATGCAGCGAAGTCTGAGGCCCTCGATGTCTCCCTCCCTAAATCCATATAGGATTCCATCCAGTCCAACTTTCCCTTTGCCTGGCCCTCACAGGGTATCAAATACTTAGGAATTCCTATTCATAGAGACCTCTCCCATCTATGTTATCTTAATTTTGGGCCCTTTATTGAACAATTCCATACAGACCACGGTTGGCAAGTTAGAACTGTAAGATTCACTACGTGAACCACTGGTGTTTTGTGGAAAAGCACATGTACACCGCGTTCCAAATTATTATGCAAAAAGTGTTTAGGAGTGATAAGGGAAGAATTTGTTTGTTTGTCAGTTAAACTCATTGATGGTGATGTGTGTCAGGGCTCTTTATATCACTGTAAGCAATTGCAGACACCTGTGCTAATTAGTTTGGCAGGTGTGTCCAATGAAAGGCAAGACTACTTAAGAAGGCTCTCTCACATTATTAAGCAGCCTACATTTTCCGCCAAAATGGGAAAGAAAAAGGATGTGTCGGCTGCTGAGAAGCAACAAATTGTGGAGTGTTTAGGTCAAGGCATGACTACAATCAACATTGTGCGATGATCAGGATGAAGTGTCTTGGCAATCAAGAAGTATGTAGCTGATTCACAGTACACACGTGTGCGTGCTGATAAGGGCAAATTGAGGACTCTTTCCTACAGGCAATTACGTCAGGTTGAAACAGCAGCGGCAAAAAAGCCTTGTCATAGCAGCAGACAAGTTTTTGAAGCTGCTTGTGCCTCCAACGTCCCCCGAACAACAAGATGCAGGGTCCTTCAGAGGTTTGCAGCTGTGCATATGCCATCCTGTCGACCTCCTCTATCCACTTCACACAAGCAGAAACGGCTCCAGTGGGCCAAACATTACATGAAGACTGATTTCAAAACTGTTTTGTTCACGGATGAGTGCCGTGCAGCGCTCGATGGTCCAGATGAATGGAGTGGAGGATGGCTGGTTGATGGACACCCCACGCAAACACGGCTACAGCGCCAACAAGGAGGAGGTGGAGTAATGTTTTGGGCTGGAATCATGGGGAGAGAGATTGTCGGCCCCTTTAGGATCCCTGAAGGCGCTAAAGATGAACTCCATAATGTATGTGGATTTTCTCAAACAGCACTTCCTGCCATGGTTCAAGAAGAAGAACCGTGTATTTCACAGCAAGATCATTTTTCTGCATGATAATGCACCATCTCATGCTGCACATAAAACATGCATCTCTGGCTGATATGGGCATAAAAGGGGACAAACTTATGGTGTGACCCCCATGCTCCCCTGACCTCTACCCCATTCAGAACCTTTGGAGCATCATTAAAAGGAGTGTCTATGATGGCGGGAGGCAGTTCACATCTAAGCAACAGCTCTGGGAGGGTATTCTGTCCTCATGCAAAACAATTGAAGCAGAAACCATCCAAAACCTGACAAATTCAATGGACGAGAGAGTTCAGAAGCTCCTTTCGAACAAGGGGTCCTATGTGAAAATGTAACATCACCTAGAATAAAGTTTTGAGTTGAAAACTGTTTGATTTCAGTTTCTAACAACCTGCTAATGCTTATAATTTCAAAAATGACCATTTTTTTGGTCTTTATTAAAATGAAAAGGTTGATCGAAAAGTTTGGGGGATCTAAGAGTGTGGCAACCCAGTAGTCATGATTACTTCGAATTCTGACAATATGAGGGTCATGCTGCAGGTAGTGCAGCAAGAAGGCACTTATGTGTCTTGTGCATCTCGGAGCCCCAAAATTATTTTCCGGGCTAGATGCAGCTAAAAATTATTTTTAATTTTAAATCTGGTGAAGCTTATTATAGATGGCCTAATAGGATCAGTGCTGCACACTGCTACAAAGCCCAAATTATTTTCCAGTCAAGATACAGATAAACATGATTAGTAATTTGAAAGCTTAAAACGGTTGGTAGGGTGATTTTAACCAATCATCAAGCTTTTACTCTCCCCAGGATGACACAGGGGTAGAAAAGTCGTTTCGGATCCATGATTTGTTCATCTTTATGAACGTGAGTCTGTCTACATTATCAGTGGAGAGCCGCGTGCGCTTATCTGTCAGCACACCACCAGCAGCGCTGAACACACGTTCAGACAGAACGCTGGCTGCGGGGCATGACAAGATCTCCAAGGCGTAAGTGGCTAGCTCCGGCCATTTATCCAGATTGGAAGCCCAAAAAGAGCAAGGGTCCAGTGACACAGTCGTGGCTTCAATGTTTACTTGGAGATACTCCTGTACCATCGTCTCTAGGCGTTGACTATGTGTCAGACTTCTTGTCTCCTGTGGCCTTGCAAAGGATGGGCTAAAAAAGTGGTGAAATGATTCCGCAAAATTGATGTTACCAGCAGATACTGTGGTTCTGTTACGGTTTGAGTGCTGAACACTTGACGGTCCCACGGTTGGCAAGTTGGAACTGTGAGATTCACTACGTGCACCACTGGTATTTTGTGGAAAAGCACATGTAAGATTCTGCAACAGTCTCTGCTGATACTCCTGCATGCGTGCATCCCTTTCTATGGCAGGAATAATTTCTGCAAATTTACTTTTGTACCGGGGATCTAACAGTGTGGCAACCCAGTAGTCAGGATTATTTCTAATTCTCACAATTCGAGGGTCATGTTGCAGGTAGTGCAGCAAGAAGGCACTCATGTGTGTTGCGCATCCAGGAGCACCAAGTCCCTGTTGTGTTGGTGGCGAGGTAGCAATCATGCTTCCTTCCTCTGTCCTCTCCCCCCAACCTCGCACAACAGAAATGTGATCAAGGTCTCCCTCATCTGATGAGTCTTCCATCAGTTCGTCCTCCACTTCTTCCTGGGCTCCTGCACCTTCCTCACTAGTTTGGCTGCTACCATGCGCCCTGGTAAAATCATCTCCCCCACCCTCACATGCCTGCCGCCCTGGTGCTGCCGACCGTCTGGACCTTGCAGATGTTAGCCCTTCCGCATACAACTCCTCCTCCTCTACTTCCTCCACCTCCTCTTGTGCCACCACCTGACTCCGAATTCTGTTTAACATGTGCTCCAGCATGTAAATCACCGGAATAGTCATGCTGATAATGGCATCGTCAGCACTAAACATCTTCGTCGCCATTTCAAAACTGTGCAGAAGGGTGCATAGGTCCCTGATCTGAGACCACTCCTCCAGCGTGATTTGCCCCACCTCTGAATCTCGTTGGCCCAGGCTATACGTCAGAACGTATTGCACCAGGGCTTGTCGGTGCTGCCACAGTCGCTGCAACATGTGCAGAGTTGAATTCCACCGGGTAGGCACATCGCATTTTAGCCGGTGAAGTGGCAGGCCCAACGACTTCTGTAGAGATGTAAGTCGCTGAGCTGCGGGATGCGAACGGCGGAAGTGAGCACACAGCGACCGTGCCCTCTGCAGAAGGCCATCTAGTCTGGGATAGTGGGCTAAAAATTGCTGGACAACCAGGTTCAACACGTGAGCCATACAAGGCACGTGTGTGACATTGCCCCGGCGAAGGGCCGCACCCAGGTTTGCAGCATTGTCGCACACGGCCTTCCCTGGTTTCAGGTCCAGTGGAGACAACCATTCATGAAATTGGTTCTCCAGAGCTGACCACAACTCCTCAGCTGTGTGACTCACATTTCCCAGACATTTCAATGTAAAAACCGCCTGATGACGTTGAGCCCTACTGCCAGCATAGTAAGGAGGTGTGCAGGATCCCTTCTGCGCAGTTAGAAAGCTTGTGGCATGACCAGACAGGCTTTGGGTGCAGGTGGAAGACCGAGAGGAGGTTGAGGAGGCAGAAGCAGTGGAGGAAAAATGACATAAAGAGGATTGACGCACAACTCGTGGGGACGGCAAGACTTGGACAGCAGCCCCTTGTCCTGCTGTCACCATAGTTACCCAGTGCCCAGTCAGCGACATGTAACGCCCCTGTCCATGCCTACTCGTCCAAGTGTCTGTGGTGAAATGCACCCTGTCACACACAGAGTTTCTCAAAGAAGCGGTGATGTTGTGTGCGACATGCTGGTGGAGCGCAGGCACACCTTTCTTTGAGAAGTAGTGCCGACTGGGCATCTGGTACTGGGGCACTGCGACGGACATAAGGTCTCGAAAATCCTCTGTGTCCACCAGGCGGAAAGGCAGCATTTCTGTTGCCAAGAGCTTGCAGATGGTGAAATTCAACCTCTTAGCTTTCTCATGGCTAGGAGGAAATGGTCTTTTACTTGTCCACATCTGAGGGACCGAGGGCTGGCTATTGTGCTTAGACGGGGTTGATAAGGGTGTCCCCGGCAAACTGCCGGTCTGTGAGGAAGATGCAGGCGGACATGTTAGGTTGCCTTGATCCAAAGGTGGTGCTATCGATGTCGGACAGCGCTCAAGACCAGCTGGTGTTACCACCTCCAAAGAAAATGATGACCTGCCAATCACGCTGGCTGTTGCGGGTAAAGAGGTGGCAGGTCTGCGCCCCAAAACAGGTGTGACTGCTGTCCCCCCAGTCACAGAGGATGAAGAGGCCGCGGATGCACAAGATATGGCAGACGGTGGTTGGCCCGGCCGGCTAGACCGCATTGTAGCACACTGAGCTTCCCACTGCAACTTATGCTTCATGTCCATGTGCCGGTTCATGCATGAAGTACTCAAACTATGTATTTTTTGGCCTCTACTTAGCTTTTGCTGACAAATGTTACAGATAACACGAGTTGGGTCATCTTTATCGATCTGAAAAAATGCCCAGGCTATGCAAGGCTTAGCACCCATGCGACCTGAAGAGCCACCACGACTTGTGGTGAGAGGCAGAGTTGTGTTTGAGGATGCAGTTGTTGACGTGCTTCCAGTACTACGTCTCTGTCCAGGAAGGCGCAACCTGACCTCGTCGTCACTAGCATCTTCCTCCACCTCCTCTGCTGACCTCATCTCTTGGCTGACTGTGGGTTGACAGTAAGTGGGATCTCCGACCTCATCATCATCACCCTGTGCGTTATCACACCCGTCGTCCTCAGAGCCAACCTGTTCCTGCCCTGACAAAAAACTAAAGTTGTCGCTCCAATCAGGTATTTGAGTCTTATCATCGTCTTCCTCATTGTCTCCACCAACAGGAGTTACAGTTTGGGAATGAGGGTCTACATTATGGTCAGAACCTTCTGCGTCTGGTCCTGGATCCGACTCATAAAGATTCTGGGCATCAGTGCAGATCATTTCCTCGTCTGGATTCACAGAAGCGCTGGAGTCGACCTCTGATTCCCAGGCTATAGTATGAGTAAACAGCTCTGCAGACTCAACCATCTGTTCTACCTCATACTCAGACGGGCAGCTGGAGATTTGGGAGCTGTGAGGAAGCAAGTGCGATTTGGGTGACACCTTTGAGGACTGGAGTATTTGTGATGTTGAAGTTGATGTGGAGGAGAGCCCACTTAAAGGAGCACTTGATATCCGTTGAAGCACCTGCTGTTTTTGTGCCTCATCTGGAATTTGTAGCGATTGGCGTGGCCGTAAGAAAGGGATCTTATCACATTGTCCGCTAAAAGAAGTAGACATTTTAGTTTGGCTGGAAGATGGTCTTTCTTCTGCACCTACCCCACGGACACAACCTTTTTTCCCCTTCCCAACACGCCTATTCCCCTTTCCACCAGCAGCAGGCCTTTTTCCACTCATTTTGGTGGTTAACTAATTCACAACTCTGGAGTTGTTTGCACAAAAAAACAATGGATGGTAACCGAGCAGAGCTGAGTGGCCAAACTGTGGTATTAGGCCAAAACTATTGGCTGGGTTAGATGCAGAAAAAAAATATTTTTAATTTGCAACCTGATGGAGGTCAGTATAGATGGACTAATAGACCAAGTCCCACACACCGCTAGAAGCCCAAATATTTTTTCAGAGCTAGATGCAGAAAATTTTTTTATTCAATTTGCAACCTGATGGAGGTCAGTATAGATGGACTAATAGACCAAGTCCCACACACCGCTAGAAGCCCAAATATTTTTTCAGAGCTAGATGCAGAAAAAAATTATATTCAATTTGCAACCTGATGGAGGTCAGTATAGATGGACTAATAGACCAAGTCCCACACACCGCTAGAAGCCCAAATATTTTTTCAGAGCTAGATGCAGAAAAAAATTATTTTTAATTTGCAACCTGATGGAGGTCAGTATAGATGGACTAATAGACCAAGTCCCACACACCGCTAGAAGCCCAAATATTTTTTCAGAGCTAGATGTAGAAAAAAATTATATTCAATTTGCAACCTGCTGGACGTCAGTATAGAAGGACTAATAGAACAAGTCCCACACACTGCTAGAAGCCCAAATATTTTTTCAGAGCTAAATGAAGAAAAAAATTATTTTTAATTTGCAACCTGATGGAGGTCAGTATAGATGGACTAATAGACCAAGTCCCACACACTGCTAGAAGCCCAAATATTTTTTCAGAGCTAGATGCAGAAAAAAATTATTTTTAATTTGCAACCTGATGGAGGTCAGTATAGATGGACTAATAGACCAAGTCCCACACACCGCTAGAAGCCCAAATATTTTTTCAGAGCTAGATGCAGAAAAAAATTATATTCAATTTGCAACCTGCTGGAGGTCAGTATAGAAGGACTAATAGAACAAGTCCCACACACTGCTAGAAGCCCAAATATTTTTTCAGAGCTAGATGCAGAAAAAAATTATTTTTAATTTGCAACCTGATGGAGGTCAGTATAGATGTACTAATAGACCAAGTCCCACACACTGCTAGAAGCCCAAATATTTTTTCAGAGCTAGATGCAGAAAAAAATTATTTTTAATTTGCAACCTGATGGAGGTCAGTATAGATGGACTAATAGAACAAGTCCCACACGCTGCTAGAAGCCCAAATATTTTTTCAGAGATAAATGAAGAAAAAAATTATTTTTAATTTGCAACCTGATGGAGGTCAGTATAGATGGACTAATAGACCAAGTCCCACACACTGCTAGAAGCCCAAATATTTTTTCAGAGCTAGATGCAGAAAAAAATTATATTCAGTTTGCAACCTGATGGAGGTCAGTATAGATGGACTAATAGAATGATGCTATGCCCAAAAGATTTTACTTCACTAGGTGCAGTAAAAAAATTGGTATTCTATACACAGGTGGTATATCTTGCAACACAGATAGGCTACTCCACTGACTAACACACTCTGCAATAGGCCAAAAAGGATTAGCTTTGCTAGATTCAGCCAAATGCTGTGAAAAAAACTTGCACAGCACTGGCACAGACCTGCCTGGCAAAAACTGATAGGAACTGATGTAACCTAGTCCTGAAAAGGACTCCAATTACAATTAGTCTTTACTCCCACAATCTATCTATTTAAGAGCACAGACCTGCCTGATAAAAGTCGTAGGAAATGCTGTAACCTAGTCCTTAAAAGGACTGCAATCAAAACTATTCCCTACTCCCAAGCTATCTGTATATTTGTGCGAAAATTGGCTTGAAATTAACAAGGTATAGCGCACACAGCAACAGCGGTGCCGTCTAACACGCTGCTGCAGCAGTGAGAAAATGGTGGCGACGGGGAAAATGGCTGGGTCTTATAGGGCAAGGACATGTGACATACACTGCCAATGACACATGCCCTTGCTTGTGTGAAAAAAAGCACTTCGCTCCATGTGTGCGCTGCTGATAGGCTGACAGATTGCACCTCCCCACTGCAAATGCGGGAAAGAGAAAAAAAAATGGAGATCTTCATTGTTCCTGCAGAGATCCATCCCCTTCCCCTCCCCCCGCCCCGCTGTACACTCAAACTGCGTATTAACATTAATTTTCATCATTACTGAGAAAAAATCCAGTTATGATTTTGGTGCACGAACAGTTATCGAACATAACCTCGAACAGCCGAATTTTTCTCAAATTGTTCGTGTTCGCCGACCGGCTCGAACACCGCCCAAAACAGCTCGAATTTGAGATTGGCGAACAGTTCGAGTAGAACAACGCTCATCTCTACTCATGAGTACAGTTCATATGTCTATAAGTTATGTGTTACCAGCGTCATATCTTTACTGGAGACAAAGCAAAGATAATGGGAATTGTCCAGAAAATCCCTACAGTCTAATGAAATAGTGAAATCTGCAGCTACACACTGTAGTCAGGATAGGGCAGTGGTTTTCAGGGGGCGCGAAAGGCTCCTCTTTTAGAAAAAAAAAACCTCTTACTTGCACAGTTTTGCTTTTTTAATATGTTTCTCTAGGTGGAAGTAAGGACAACATAGAGCGGACACCCTCTGACAGTTCCAATAGAGAGAAGACATATTTTATTCCATTATATTCACCAACGTATTAAAACAGTAGCGCTTATCAGATAAAACCTCCAGATTAAAAATAGTTTGGCACGCAGCATACAGCCTGGAAAAAGCCAAAAGGAGACAAAACCCAGGGTTGGCCTGTATGCTGCGTGCCAAACAATTTTTAATCTGGAGGTTTTATCTGATAAGCGCTACTGTTTTAATACGTTGGTGAGTATGATGGAATAAGATGTCCTTTTTTCTATTGCAATTGTTAGAATCTGTCCTCGCTATTATTTATTTTCTTCCATTTAGGAATGCAGCAAAGGTGTGTAATTTCAACCCACACATCAATGTAGAGCAAAGCTACACAAGGAATTACAACATTAAGAAATGTAAAAAAAAAAATTAAGAATTTAAAAACAAACAATATTGTAAAGTTAAGAAAAACAAAACAGGGCGTCGGAGTCGGTGTCCATTTTGGTGGAGTCGGAGTCGGTATAAAATGGACTGACTCTGACTCCTAAAATATATAATAAATTGGGTACAGTAGTATAATGCAGGATGTGCTGTAAATGTTTTCATAAGAATTTGGGAAAGTTATGAAATGTCCTATAAATGTCTGTTCTGTTCCTGATCTAAGGATCTCTGCTTTTAGTTGAGATGAATCTGTGCTGCACTTTATGTACATGCTCAGTAGTGAGATGAATCTGTGCTGCACTTTATGTACACGCTCAGTAGTGAGGCAGTGAGATGAATCTGTGCTGCACTTTATGTACACGCTGAGTAGTGAGGCAGTGAGATGAATCTGTGCTGTACTTTATGTACACGCTCAGTAGTGAGGCAGTGAGATGAATCTGTGCTGCACTTTATGTACATGCTCAGTAGTGAGGCAGTGAGATGAATCTGTGCTGTACTTTATGTACACGCTCAGTAGTGAGGCAGTGAGATGAATCTGTGCTGCACTTTATGTACACGCTCAGTAGTGAGGCAGTGAGATGAATCTGTGCTGCACTTTATGTACACTCTGTGTAGTGAGGCAGTGAGATGAATCTGTGCTGCACTTTATGTACATACTCAGTAGTGAGGCAGTGAGATGAATCTGTGCTGTACTTTATGTACACGCTCAGTAGTGAGGCAGTGAGATGAATCTGTGCTGTACTTTATGTACACGCTCAGTAGTGAGGCAGTGAGATGAATCTGTGCTGCACTTTATGTACACGCTCAGTAGTGAGGCAGTGAGATGAATCTGTGCTGCACTTTATGTACATGCTCAGTAATGAGGCAGTGAGATGAATCTGTGCTGCACTTTATGTACACGCTCAGTAGTGAGGCAGTGAGATGAATCTGTGCTGCACTTTATGTACATGCTCAGTAATTAGGCAGTGAGATGAATCTGTGCTGCACTTTATGTACATGCTCAGTAGTGAGGCAGTGAGATGAATCTGTGCTGCACTTTATGTACATGCTCAGTAGTGAGGCAGTGAGATGAATCTGTGCTGCACTTTATGTACATGCTCAGTAGTGAGGCAGTGAGATGAATCTGTGCTGCACTTTATGTACACGCTCAGTAGTGAGGCAGTGAGATGAATCTGTGCTGCACTTTATGTACATGCTCAGTAGTGAGGCAGTGAGATGAATCTGTGCAGCACTTTATGTACACGCTCAGTAGTGAGGCAGTGAGATGAATCTGTGCTGCACTTTATGTACACGCTCAGTAGTGAGGCAGTGAGATGAATCTGTGCTGCACTTTATGTACACGCTCAGTAGTGAGGCAGTGAGATGAATCTGTGCTGCACTTTATGTACACGCTCAGTAGTGAGGCAGTGAGATGAATCTGTGCTGCACTTTATGTACACGCTCAGTAGTGAGGCAGTGAGATGAATCTGTGCTGCACTTTATGTACACGCTCAGTAGTGAGGCAGTGAGATGAATCTGTGCTGCACTTTATGTACACGCTCAGTAGTGAGGCAGTGAGATGAATCTGTGCTGCACTTTATGTACACGCTCAGTAGTGAGGCAGTGAGATGAATCTGTGCTGCACTTTATGTACACGCTCAGTAGTGAGGCAGTGAGATGAATCTGTTCTGCACTTTATGTACATGCTCAGTAGTGAGGCCGTGAGATGAATCTGTGCTGTACTTTATGTACATGCTCAGTAGTGAGGCAGTGAGATGAATCTGTGCTGCACTTTATGTACACGCTCAGTAGTGAGGCAGTTAGATGAATCTGTGCTGCACTTTATGTACACGCTCAGTAGTGAGGCAGTGAGATGAATCTGTGCTGCACTTTATGTACACGCTCAGTAGTGAGATGAATCTGTGCTGCACTTTATGTACACGCTCAGTAGTGAGGCAGTGAGATGAATCTGTTCTGCACTTTATGTACATGCTCAGTAGTGAGGCCGTGAGATGAATCTGTGCTGCACTTTATGTACACGCTCAGTAGTGAGGCAGTGAGATGAATCTGTGCTGCACTTTATGTACATGCTCAGTAGTGAGGCAGTGAGATGAATCTGTGCTGCACTTTATGTACACGCTCAGTAGTGAGGCAGTGAGATGAATCTGTGCTGCACTTTATGTACACGCTCAGTAGTGAGGCAGTGATGTGGAGTCAGGAGGTGGAATCAGGAGAGTCAGGGAAATTGAGGACTCGGAGACAGAGGTTTGGCTTACCGACTCCACAGCCCTGAAAGAACAACACTCGCCTAGTGTCTCTATTCTGACTGCCCTGTGGCACCACCGGCCTTTATTGACATTTTGTGACTGCAGAGACCATGTGCCATTCTTCGGGCATCACCACTCAGCGATGGGAGTCATGATGCCTGTAGCATGGCACGTGACCACTGACTACTGTGGTCACAGAATGGTCACACATACCTGCCCTGTGTAACAAAAACAGGAGCACTGCCGGAGGGTCAGTATGGACAGATCAGGTGAGTTTTGTTATTTTTTGTTGCTTTGCAATATTGTCAGCCACTTTTCTTTAAAAAACAAACTTCTAATTTTCCTTTAAAGGGGTTAGCCACTTTGGGCCTGATTCATTAAAGCTTTTCTGGCGTAAATATCTTTGAAAATTTGCAAAATTTCTTTGCAACTAAACGTTGCGTTCTCACTCCATTTTCATTCAACTTCAATAAAGTGGGTGGAGCTGGGGCGAAACGGTGGAGTGTTGACCGCTGCTTGTCAAATTAATGATCAGCAGTGGCATTCACTACTCCACAAATCCTATTCCAGCAGGGACTGGAGTAGGATGTATGGTGAGGTGTACACAGATGTGTTCATCTTAATGAATCAGGAGGGTCTGACTCCAGCACACTCTTCATCAAGACCTATGTAAACAATGCCGGTCTTGATGAATCGGGGCCCTCATGTAATCTTATTAATGGTGTTAGGCACAGACTTTTGGTACTTACTAATATATAAGTATTTTCCTCCTGTACTTGTTAGTGACCAGAACTGTTCATCAACCTCATCCAGTTAAAAAAAACAGCTTTCCAAGGTGCAATGTTTATGTTGGAGGCTGAGGACAGGTCTGGTCACATGATCCTGAATCAGCAGCCATTTTGAACATGAGAGCCATAAAGAAGGCTGTGCCAATAAGTGCAGGAGGAGAACCTGTAATGTTGATATATTAGCACAGTCATAAAATCATGCCCTCCCTGCCTCCTGTAAAACCATTCTCCTCACCGTACCATAGGTTGTAAGTGAACTGACTGGATTAATATAGCCCGATCTGGCAAAGAGCATGTAAAATCAGATTGGGTAATGTTATTAAATATCTTGTATTTTTCTGCATTCTAGAATCATTGTACAAGGGGAGGACATAGACATAAAATAGGACTAGGAATTAGCAGCTGATCTGGAGTATTAGCCTTGATGGTGGCAATCTAATAGCTTCCAAGCAGTAAATCATTATTATAGATCCAATAGATAATGAAAATGTCTCCGCGCGGATGGATGATAACTGTTATTATTTTTTATTATAAGGGTCAGCACTATTTTTCCGTTACAAATTCCCTGGATATCTTACCACAGCTAAAGAGTTAATTAATTAATTCACTCCAATTTTGTGAGATTCCCACAGCGGTCATGCAATTACACAGCCACTCCAGCTCATCTACACTACACTGCATTGTTGGAAATGTGGTATGCTACACTCCAAACATACCCCGTCGATTGAAGTGCAGCAGTAATACAATGTTGCGTCATAAAAATGAAAAACATGAAAAAAAAAATAATTTTTCAATCCTGGCTGCCGACAGCCACCAGTACAGCGTGCACAGGATCTTACTGCTTACTCATTTCTTATTGAGTTCAGCTGAAGCTGTAAAAGTCTGTAAGTCCCCAAGAGATTATATCAAGGTTTAATAGAGAATTTCCCATGTGAATAAATGGAAAAATGGGAAAATCCTTGTAGGAAAATAGTTTTGCTTCTAGTTTATCAAATATTCATGATAATATTGCATATCTGAATGCTTCGTGGGAAATCTTTAGGCTTTGCTATGTAATGGTTTTCTGTATCTCTGGGTTACTTCATTGTTAACTTTTTCCAAACTATTTCAAAAGTTTTTCTTTTATTATGCTCAGAATGCTGTAAAGTTCTTCTCATGTTTCACAACAGAAACTAAATACAGTATTGTAGAAATGAAAGGGCCATTATAGTTATGGCAGGCAGACAGGTTGACTCAGGGATTCACTTTGTGTCTGCAGACCAGTCAATCCTCACATCGCGTGCACCACTCGCGGCATCAGAGAATCCTTACAGTACGCAGTGCACGCGATGTGAGGATTCACAAGTCTGCAGTCACATAGAGTGAGTGCAGACTTGCAGCTTAAGACCAGACATGCCCTTTAAGGGAATCATTCCTCTGTGTCTAAGAGTTGCAGGACTGAATGATAGATAGATAGATAGATAGATAGATAGATAGATAGATAGATAGATAGATAGATAGATAGATAGATAGATGAATAGTGAAATAGATAAATAAATAGATGGATGGATTGATAGAGAGATAGATAATGATACAGATAAATATTAGGGAGATATATTTGAGGTAGATGTAAGATAGCTAGATAATAGATACGAGATATATTTGAGAGAGATAAATATGAGAGATACATATGAAAGATAGATAAATATATATGAAATAGATAGATATGAGATAGATAGATAGTGTTAATGACCTGTCTCGGCTCCAAGGTCCGGCTCTACTCCCATTCTCTTTGACTACCACCCTTTGCTGTGCTCCTTTCTGGGTTTTGATAAATGCCTGGTGAACTCTAGTGATATCATCACCCAAGGCCTATTCCGACTTGATCATGTTTGTCTGAGTAATTAGTAAACTTTGTATCCAGTTACCGTGTGCCTTGGAGCTTGTCTCTCCAACTAGATCTCTCAGCTGGCAGTCATTATTACAAACTCCTGTTTGGTTCTTCAATCTGCATTCACTTCCAGGCTCAGAGCTGCTTTTATCCCTTTGACTGCTGTAAGCATAATGAACTCTGCTTTGGAGCTGTTCACCTTACAAAAGCTGCCACAACAGACTGTATCTTTTCTACAAACTTGTTTGCCTGTTCAACATGGCTCTCAGCGGCTATCCATTTGTTTGTTGGTTAACTCATCGTCTGCTGTAAGCATAACAAACTCTGCTTTGCAGCTGTTCACACAACAAGCGCTGCTGCAAGGACTTTACTGACTATACGTCTTCGGTATATTCATAACTGAATCCTTTATGTAGTTTTGCTGTGACCAGGGAGAAACTAAACTCAGTGTCTCAGTGAAATGCAATCAGCTCCTTTATGTCATGTTTTAGGCCTTTAGTATTGCTTTATATAGCTTTGTGGCTAGGAACAACATTTTTGTTGCAGATTGAAAACCAATGAAACTTCTAATGGGATTTTCATCCTCATTCATTTCACTAGAAAACATATGTTACATTTGGTTTTACTGCGGGCTGGATTTGCAAGGGAAAAATAAAAGCTTTGTACGTTATTGGTGATAAATACAATTGACAGATATACATTTCCCTTCCTGTTGGACGCAGTTACTGAAAAATAAGTACCTGAGACTTGCAGTGTAATCCGAGGACACTGGGAGAGGCACAGGGAAGGAAATGTCGCTTTGGCCCCAAGCATTTTATTCCCTTTTTATTACAAATGTCACCTCGTTATTAGAGTATTAGTGCATTTGTCAAATTTGTACATAGGTAAGGATAAGTATTGGCGAGCCACACAAGCATTTACTGTATTACGAAGACATACTTTTCAGGTACTGCTAGAGGACAACCTCCACTGGAGTGACTCACGTCTGTGAACTAAGGGCTGGAAATATTGTAGACTGAAGCCCCAGCTTGCAACTCACTTTAAAGAAAATATTAGTCAACTACATAAATAGCAATTACCTATTGTATTCTTCTTATTTGCACTGTTTGTTCATATGTTGCATATGTTTTACAATACCAGCAATGTGAATAAGATTCCTGAAATCTCCTGCACTTGCTGTTTATTTTTTCCTTGCAGATTTGAACCATCAAAGTATTTTTTCAAATCTGCAGCATGTCAATTCTTACAGTTTTTTTGCAGCGTTTTTCACCCATTCAAATGAATGGGAAAAAAACGTTAATAAAAACGTACAAAAGAGCACATATTTCACACAGTGTCTGCACATACACTTATACACTTGAAGGGGCTTGTACATATGGTTTTGGTCTCAAAGCACTGAATGCCCCAGTATCTGCTAGATTGCTGCCGATAACTGTCATAGAACTGCCAGTGTCAGACACAGAAGTCCTTTATTGTCCTGGTTTTAATCTTAGAGCCCTTAATTACTGCCAATCACAAAACTCCATTACCAACTACAGTTCTCCTATTGTCAGCCACAATGTCCCCAAGAAACATCCAGAGGCCCTCTGTATCAGTCTTCGTTCTCCCAGTAGCAGCCACTTTGACTTATCTTTGGCTCTTCGGATATATAGTACAGACCAAAAGTTTGGACACACCTTCTCATTTAAAGATTTTTCTGTATTTTCATAACTATGAAAATTGTACATTCACACTGAAGGCATTAAAACTATGAATTAACACATGTGGAATTATATACCGTATTTTTCGGACTATAATACGCACCGGACCATAAGACGCACCTAGGTTTTAGAAAAGGAAAATAAAAAAATAAAAATGTAAGCAAAAAATGTGGTCATGATGCACTTTTAAGGGGGAGGGGGTCTTCTGCTGCCACTGGTATAGGGGTAATGTCCCCCAATTCTGATAATATCCCCCATCCTGGTATATATGCCGCCCCCCTTCCTTTTATATGTGGTCCCCATCCCCATCCTGGTATGCCTGGCATCCCTCCATCCTGGTATGCATGGCACCCCTCATACCTATCCTGATATGCATGGCTCCCTCATCCTTATCCTGGTATGCATGGCACCCCTCATCCCCAATCCTGGTATGCATGGCACCCATCATCCCTGTCCTGGTATGCATGGCACCCCTCATCCTTATCCTGGTATGCATGGCACCCCTCATCCCCAATCCTGGTATGCATGGCTCCCATCATCCCTGTCCTGGTATGCATGGCACCCTTCATCCCTGTCCTGGTATGCATGGTACCCCCCATCCCTGTCCTGGTATGCATGGCACCCCTAATCCCAGTCCTGGTATGCATGGCACCCCTCATCCCTGTCCTGGTATGCATGGCACCACTAATCCCTATCCTGGTATGCATGGCACCCCTAATCCCTGTCCTGGTATGCATGGCACCCCTCAACCCTGTCCTGGTATGCAGGCACCCCTAATCCCTATCCTGGTATGCATGGCACCCCTCATCCCTGTCCTGGTATGCATGGCACCCCTCATCCCTGTCCTGGTATGCATGGCACCCCTAATCCCTGTCCTGGTATGCAGGCACCCCTAATCCCTGTCCTGGTATGCATGGCACCCCTAATCCCTGTCCTGGTATGCATGGTCCCCCTAATCCCCATCAGGCTGCACATTAAAAAAAAACAAACACTCATACTCACCTCTCTTCTCTCCTCCAGCGCTGCGTCCGGTCTGCCTGCACTGATCTCTCCATGTGAGCCGCGCATGACGTCACTCCCATGCGCGGCTCACATGGAGAGATCAGCTGCCGGAAGTCACTGCTCCCCACGCCGGGACTGTGTGCGCAGGGAGCAGTGACTTCACTCTCCTTCATAGCCGGCACACAGCGGAGCCGCGCTGCGGCTGCTGCCGGCTATCTCCTGTGCCCGCTCATTAAAGGGCATGAATATTCACCCCCTCCCCACGCCCATAGGCGTGGAGAGAGGTTGAATATTCATGCCCTTTAACAGCGGGCACAGGAGATAGCCGGCAGCAGCAGCAGCAGCCGCAGCGCGGCTACACTGTATACCGCTATTAAGGAGCATGAATATTCAGTGCTCCCCACGCCTCATTTTCTTTAGCAGCGGGGACAGTGTAGGCTGCAGCAGGCAGCTGCTGCCTCCTGTGCCCCACTCCTCCACCGATACCGCTCCCCCCACACCCCACATAAATATACGCCCATTATACACCCATATACAACATTCAGACTATAAGACGCACCCCCCATTTTCCTCCAAAATTTTGGAGGAAAAAAGTGCGTCTTATGGTCCGAAAAATACGGTACTTAACAAAAAAGTGTGAAACAACTGAAAATATGTCTTATATTCTAGGTTCTTCAAAGTAGCCACCTTTTGCTTTGATGACTGCTTTGCACACTCTTGGCATTCTCTTGATGAGCTTCAAGAGGTAGTCACCGGAAATGGTTTTCACTTCACAGGTGTGCCCTATCAGGTTTAATAAGTGGGATTTCTTGCCTTATAAATGGAGTTGGGACCATCAGTTATGTTGTGCAGAAGTCTGGTGGATACACAGCTGATAGTCCTACTGAATAGACTGTTAGAATTTGTATTATGGCAGGAAAAAGCAGCTAAGTAAAGAAAAACGAGTGGCCATCATTACTTTAAGAAATGAAGGTCAGTCAGTGCGAAAAATTGGGAAAACTTTGAAAGTGTCCCCAAGTGCAGTTGCAAAAACCATCAAGCGCTACAAAGAAACTGGCTCACATGAGGACCGCCCCAGGAAAGGAAGACCAAGAGTCGCCTCTGCTTCTGAGGATAAGTTTATCCAAGTCACCAGCCTCAGAAATTGCAGGTTAACAGCAGCTCAGATTAGAGACCAGGTCAATGCCACACAGAGTTCTAGCAGCAGACACATCTCTACAACAACTGTTAAGAGGAGACTTTGTGCAGCAGGCCTTCATGGTAAAATAGCTGCTAGGAAACCACTGCTAAGGACAGGCAACAAGCAGAAGAGACTTGTTTGGGCTAAAGAACACAAGGAATGGACATTAGACCAGTGGAAATCTGTGCTTTGGTCTGATGAGTCCAAATTTGAGATCTTTGGTTCCAACCACCGTGTCTTTGTGTGACGCAGAAAAGGTGAACGGATGGACTCTACATGCCTGGTTCCCACCATGAAGCATGGAGGAGGAGGTGTGATGGTGTGGGGGTGCTTTGCTGGTGACACTGTTGGGGATTTATTCAAAATTGAAGGCATACTGAACCAGAATGACTACCACAGCATCTTGCAGCGGCATGCTATTCCATCCGGTTTGCGTTTAGTTGGACCATCATTTATTTTTCAACAGGACAATGACCCCAAACACACCTCCAGGCTGTGTAAGGGCTATTTGACCAAAAAGGAGAGTGATGGGGTGCTACGCCAGATGACCTGGCCTCCACAGTCACCAGACCTGTACCCAATCGAGATGGTTTGGGTGAGCTGGACCGCAGAGTGAAGACAAAAGGGCCAACAAGTGCTAAGCATCTCTGGGAACTCCTTCAAGATTGTTGGAAGAACATTTCTGGTGACTACCTCTTGAAGCTCATCAAGAGAATGCCAAGAGTGTGCAAAGCAGTCATCAAAGCAAAAGGTGGCTACTTTGAAGAACGTAGAATATAAGACACATTTTCAGTTGTTTCACACTTTTTTGTTAAGTATATAATTCCACATGTGTTAATTCATAGTTTTGATGCCTTCAGTGTGAATGTACAATTTTCATAGTCATGAAAATACAGAAAAATCTTTAAATGAGAAGTCTTACAGCAAAGAAAGTGAAAAACCTGCACCACCTGCAAGCAGCTGCAATAGTCAGTGCAAAGCTGAACATGTTCAATGCAGGCACCTAAATAGAACTTGGTAACATTTCAGGTGCAAAAGCTCATAAAAAAGTTTAAACAGTCCAAAATAACCATAAGAAAGAAAAATGAGCTGCACTCACCAGTCCTTAAAAGCAGTATCTTTATTCCATAAGCATAAAAATTCCGCGAAGCAGGGAGAGCGGGGAAGAAAAAAGCAGACAACAGCTGTTTCGCGTGAAGACGCTTCTACAGGTCTGTAACAAACTGCTTTTGTCTGCTTTTTTCTTCCCTGCTCTCCCTGCTTGGCGGAATTTTTATGCTTATGGAATAAAGATACTGCTTTTAAGGACTGGTGAGTGCAGCTCATTTTTCTTTCTTACGGTTACTTTAAATGAGAAGGTGTGTCCAAACTTTTGGTCTGTACTGTACTTGTAAATCCCAGTTTCTGTGCCCGTTTACAAAAAAGGGTTTTGCCTGGATAAAACAAAATTGTGATGTCCCAGGACAATAGAGTAGTGCTTGTGCATGCAATCTGGCAGTGTGCTGCTTAATTTGAAACATGCCACTGTATGGGCATCCATAATGGTGGGAGGTATGGAATGCTTCTAAGGGCTCGCTCACACTGCCGTATAACGCGGCCGCTATCTGATATTTTAGCAGATAGCACTCGGCTCAATGTTATACTGTACGAAGTGCAGATCTGCAATTATTTTCTCATGCTGCGAGTGGCTCCGATATTCGGATCACGCGCACCCATACAAGTCTGTGGGTGCGTGTGAAACATTGGACTGCACTCAGATGACATCCAATGTACTTCCACAGAGTCAATGGAGATATTAAGTTCTCCTTCTCCGCCCCTATGCTGTGATTTTCTCATACAAGACAATTGCATCACACGCAGATGTCACTCAGATCAGACTCTGACAGAGTTTGAGCCGAGTTTCATTAGCATAATCGGCCCGATTCTCGCGCATGAGAGTATATACAGCAGTGTGAGCGAGCCCTCATAGTAACATTTTATAAGAAATTTGCTATATGTGCAGCGACCTGGTATAGTATGTGGACTCACCTTTAAAGGGAACCTGAGAAACTCAATATACCTGCAGATATAGTGATAAACAGCAGGTGAATAGTGTTTGAATCCTGTGTAGCCGACTTACTGAAGCAGCAGCTACAGGGAGAAAATGAAGTTTTATTCTCCCTGCAGCCACTTGGTTCCAATCATCGGGTTGGTGCAGTTGTACTCACTATAGGGTGACTTTGCTTTTATCACTCTCTGTCACACTGATTGACAGCCTGCTCTGCACACATGCATGCTGCAAAACAGGTTGTCAATCAAAGTGCCAGGGAGTGAGTGTGTAATGAGCGGTGACTGTAACTCGTCTCTGCACCACCCCAATGACTGGAAGTAGCAGTAAGCCAGCTACACAGGATTTAAAAGCTATATACATGTAGAACACTCCTATGGCTGCTGGTAAACAACATTTCTCTAGGCGACAGGTTCACTTTAATAAATCCAATATAATAATTATCAGTTAATACCACCTAGGCAGAAGCGGATACATACAGAAGAGGGTCCTGTGCAAAAACTGTATATCGGCCCTTTGGAGTCCAATACCTTATTATAATGCACCCCTTTATGTCTGTGATGGAAGCTGTTTTGGAAGTTGTAGTGGCCCCTATACCTCTTGGACCCCTGTGCTACTGCCCAGGTTGCACTAATGATATATCGCCCCTGCACTTAGGCCACATTATAACATAACGATGACTAGACTGCTCTTTCATTGCTGCAGGGAAGGAAATACTTGGCTACCCGTAGGAAGAGTTTAGGCTTATACTTTATCCCTATGTAAACTGTAGAGGTAACCTAGTGGATTATAAATTTGCTGCTGGCATTTTTTCTAACAAATACTAATTATCTACTGCTGTAAATGAAATTTCCAAACACTGAATTATAGAAGGATTGCTCTCAGTGTTTGTAATAATGTGTAACAATCAGTGCCATCTAAAGGCCGAAATCAGTTACTACATTTCTAATAGAACTGTGCCTCTCCTACTGCGTTCAAAACAGCAAACAAAAATATTGTGAAAGCCCTGCTTATTATTATGGTGTATGGTATGCACAGTATATTGTAAGCTGCGTCTGCATTGCATAGGGCACCGAGTGAGCCGCTCACTGCAGTATTAGGGTTTTCCTTTTCATTTTATGCATTATAGAATTAGACTATAACAGGAGGTTTATGTAAACTATACCTATATCCCTATAGGATAATCCCCTACAGTTGGTCCCCCAATAAAAATTAAACTTGGTTTACTGTTTCAGCACAGCTCTACTAATAATAAGAGTGTATATATGATGTCTTTATCTTTTTTATATATTTGTATATATATATATATATTCATTATATATATATATATATATATATATATACTGTATATCTATGTATAGATACATATAGTATAAGTATACAGTTATATGAAAAAGTTTGGGCACCCCTATTAATCTTAAGCTTAATGTTTTATAAAAATTGGTGTTTTTGCAACAGCTATTTCAGTTTGATATATGTAATAACTGTTGGACACAGTAATGTTTCTGCCTTGAAATGAAGTTTATTGTACTAACAGAAAATGTGCAATCTGCATTCAAACAAAATTTGACAGGTGCATAAGTATGGGCACCCTTATCATTTTCTTGTTTTAAATACTCCTACCTACTTTTTACTGACTTACTAAAGCACTTTTTTTGGTTTTGTAACCTCATTGAGCTTTGAACTTCATAGCCAGGTTTATGCAATCATGAGAAAAGCTACTTAAAGTGGCCACTTGCAAGTTGTTCTCCTGTTTGAATCTCCTCTGAAGAGTGGCATCATGGGCTCCTCAAAACAACTGTCAAATGATCTGAAAACAAAGATTATTCAACATAGTTGTTCAGGGGAAGGATACAAAAAGCTGTCTCAGAGATTTAACCTGTCAGTTTCCACTGTGAGGAACATAGTAAGGAAATGGAAGAACACAGGGACAGTTCTTGTTAAGGCCAGAAGTGGCAGGCCAAGAAAAACATCAGAAAGGCAGAGAAGAAGAATGGTGAGATCAGTCAAGGACAATCCTCAGACCACCTCCAGAGAGCTGCAGCATCAACTTGCTGCAGATGGTGTCACTGTGCATCGGTCAACTATACAACGCACTTTGCACAAGGAGAAGCTGTATGGGAGAGTGATGCGAAAGAAGCCGTTTCTGCAAGCACGCCACAAACAGAGTCGGCTGAGGTATGCAAAAGCACATTTGGAGAAGCCAATTTCTTTTTGGAAGAAGGTCCTGTGGACTGATGAAAGCAAGATTGAGTTGTTTGGTCATACAAAAAGGCGTTATTCATGGCGGCAAAAAAAAACAGCATTCCAAGAAAAACACTTGCTACCCACAGTAAAATTTGGTGCAGGTTCCATCATGCTTTGGGGCTGTGTGGCCAATGCCGGCACCAGGAATCTTGTTAAAGTTGAGGGACGCATGGATTCCACTCAGTATCAGCAGATTCTTGACAATAATGTTCAAGAATCAGTGATAAAGTTGAAGTTACGCAGGGGGTGGATCTTTCAGCAAGACAATGATCCAAAACACCGCTCCAAATCTACTCAGGCATTCATGCAGAGGAACAATTACAATGTTCTGGAATGGCCATCCCAGTCCCCAGACCTGAATATCATTGAACATCTGTGGGATCATTTGAAGAGGGCTGTCCATGCTCGGCGACCATCAAACTTAACTGAACTGGAATTGTTTTGTAAAGAGGAATGGTCAAAAATACCTTCATCCAGGATCCAGGAAATCATTAAAAGCTACAGGAAGCGACTAGAGGCTGTTATTTTTGCAAAAGGAGGATCTACTAAATATTAATGTCACTTTTCTGGTGAGGTGCCCATACTTATGCACCTGTCAAATTTTGTTTGAATGCAGATTGCACATTTTCTGTTAGTACAATAAACCTCATTTCAAGGCAGAAACATTACTGTGTCCAACAGTTATTACATATATCAAACTGAAATAGCTGTTGCAAAAACACCAATTTTTATAAAACATTAAGCTTAAGATTAATAGGGGTGCCCAAACTTTTTCATATAACTGTATACATATGTTTCTACTCATAAACTGTCTTGAATAATGTTAAGTCATACAATTTACAATTTAATAGAAACCTATCACCAGAAATAATGCTATTAACTTGCAGTTTTGCAGTTAATCTGTAGGTCAACAGCATTAATATGCTGCTCGGCACCTGCACGCAGCCGAATGCAGTGGGGAGAAAATTAACTTTATTGTTCCCGACAACATTCGGTGTTCAGTCATGGGGGCGGCGCTGGTTCATTTATCGCTCTGAGTATACAGAGCGGCCGCTGTGTCTGCGCCCCTGGCCCTGACTGACAGCTGGCCCTAATGTAGAGGGAGTTTCAGTCAAGGCTGGAGGCACGGTTACAGTGGCCACTCTGTATACTCAGAGCTTTGACTGAACCCACACCACTCCCATGACTGAAACAGAATGCTGGCGGGGAGAATAAAGTTTCTTTCCTCCCCGCTGCATTCGGCTGCGTGCAGGCGCCGGGCAGCATAATAACACTGTTGACCTGTAGATTAACTGCATATCTGCAGGTTAACAGCGTTATTTCTGGTGATAGGTTCCCTTTAATCAAGGACACATGATCTTTCAGCCATTATTTCGTGCACCCCTTCCTCTTTACATGAGTGGTGAAGTGCCCACCTAACATCAGTCTGTACATCACAGAAGGTCCTGCCAACATCTGCACCTCCTGTAAATTTCAGAAATCCATGCCTTTGTCTTTCCCGTGCCTTTTAATATTCTGGTAAAGTGCCCGTTGCAAAACTGTCTCTGTTTATTATTCTGGTAGTCGCCGGATTCCTGGTTCATTTCAGATGATTCTGACAGCACTTATTTTATTTTATTTTGCCCTCTTGGCTTTTACAGTGGCTTGGACTCTAAACCACCTCTTTTTTTTTAACTTGGGCATTTGTGCAGTACACTTTTAGTTGCCAGGACAGGCGGAAGAGTTTGGCAATTATGTAGTGGAAAACAAAAAAAAAAAAAGAGGGAAGTGAAGACTGTCTGGTTTAAAAGAGTGCTCCTTCCCGAGCAGACATTTCTGCATTATTCTTCAGATTTTCCGAGCATGGCTGAGGACTAAATAAGTGGCAGGTTACACTGCCCATTTGGCTTCCTATGCTCAGGCAGGCAGAACATCACTGACTCATTCCGTGCTGATGGCGCCAGGAGCGTGAACACTTCGCTGCACTTGGAGATCTCTGCTGGACGGAAGGGGTTAACTCTTTAGTCATCACATGAGTCCATTCATGGAGTATTTTCTGCTAGGCTGATAGTGAGGACCTTTATTAGGTTACATTACATATCAGCTCGGGCTGTAGACGTCATCCTATTTGTAGGTTATAGTGATGCGACTAAATCATTTATGTTTCTTCGCCTATGCCTCTTTACTATGCTACCTGATCTTACTTACACTTATCATCAAGTAGAACAGTGCTATCCCGCTTTAAGCATGGGCTTATATACTCACTCTGAACACAGATCTTCTGTAACAATTTACTGCAAAATTCAGATTTAATTTTAATGTTACATGTCCATCATTATTGTAGTAATTGGATGAGGAGAAGAATACCATTGTAGGGACGAGCTTCAGAGAACCTTGATTTCAGATGAATTAGATCTTTATTATTTACAGCGGCCACAAAGCAATTGTTTAAAGAGAACCTGTCGGTACAGTAAAGACGAGGCTGTAATGGGGCTGTAGTACAGATTACATTGATACCTTTGGTGGAGAAATCCGCTTTGCTGTTCTTCTTTAATCACCATTTGAAGTTTTCTGCTGATTAGATTTCGGTGCACAGGGGCCGGACTGTGCACGGGGTCTTCTCCCCGCTGTCTATGATTCCTGGCCCCTCCATCGGGGTGGAATAGGAGAATTTGTGTGATTGCTGGTGGAAGTCCATATTATGTCAAATTATACAAAGTACACTTGGGGTAGCTTCAAACATATACTACGATCTTTGTGTGTATATATAAAAACCAGGAGCGCAAAGAACTACAATAGACATAGCAGCACTCTGCAAGCTCTAAAGCACTGGCGGACACAGACAGAAGAGGGTCCATGTGCAAGAACAATATATGGGCCCTTTTCAGTCCAATAGCTCAGCATAAACCACAATTCTACCTGCTTTGCAAATGGAAATGGGCCCCCTTACCTCTTGGGCCCCTGTGCAGCTGCACAGGTTGCCCCAATGATATGTCTGCTGTAAGTAGTATGCAAACATTATATATGAAGGTAAAATAACATTGCAGATATATTTGCCAGACATAAAATTTGAGCGAGAACATTTTGATTAAGTCTTGTTATCTCACCATTTTTGATCAAACTCCGTGAGCCCAACACAGGGCAGGTACGATCCAGGTATGTTCTGCTCCAATGAAAACAGTCTTGGACAAATGGAAGAAGGAGTGCACTGCCAAGACAGAGGCCTTCATCAGCCCCAAATATGCAATGAAAGAAAAGAATTAGCCAGCTCATCCAAATGAAATGAGATAAATCTGCAAGTGTGAATCTGCTGTGAATGCAATGCAAAAGCAAAGACACACAGAATGCAACAGCACTATGTGGGCACTGCAGAACATGCCGCCAATACATATAAGAATTTTGAATGTCATTACTGCTATATAAGCTTTATGCTATATAGACATAAATGTGAAATTCTTACAAAAACAAGGCTGAGGGCACAACCTATAAATAATCAGATCACTGACCACACACTTAGTCCAATGAGCTAGCACAGGAAAAAAATTCACAAAAATTATTATCAAGGGGATCAAAATAAATACCCCAAGCACTTCTCACTATAAGCATTTATAAAGGGTATCTTTGATTATTTGGGTATTTATTTTGATAATAATTTTTGTGAATTTTTCCTGTGCTAGCACATTGGAGGAGGATTGCTGGTCCCTATACGGACTTTGTGGTGGTAATTTTTAGCCTCCTTTGGCTTTTTAATTGTTTTTAGAATCATTTTTTTCTGCTTGTTCATTAATAAAAACATTTTGGGGGATTTTATCATTGATGATCCTGACTATCTTTACATACACTTCTTGTCCTTATTTGTCTGACTAAATGTGAAATTCTTAGCGCACATTCTGATCAAATTATGTGAGACCATCTGCCAACGACAAGGCGACCTCTTCAGATGGAGCTTTCATTGAATAGATTATGTGAATAAAAATATATATCTCTCTCTTTCTTCCTCTCTATTTTGCCTGTTACTGAACGTCTGAATTTCGTTTTTGCCCCCCCCCCCACTCCATTCATGCAGCATATGTTCCGTCAATGTAATAAATCATTGCGCTTTATTTTTCATCCACTGAATGTCACCCACCAAGGACAAGAGAGTATTATACAAATGATAATAGTGATTGTTTTTTCTGTAAAGACACATGGCTTGGCTTTGTGTTAGAACCCAATCAATACTACAGCTTAAGCCCTTATCATGTGGCCAGAGTGTTTTACTTGGTAGAATATTAAATAGGCATATTGACCCACTTTCTGACAATACTAGAGATATTGCAGCAGGTTGCAGTGCAGAGGGAGCGCGCATCAATAAAGGTCTAGTTGCCTGTGGAGCTATATATGTACGAGCCCCGATCTCCTTTATGTATCAGCACAATTGATAAGGCTACAGATAATAATTCGATATCAATCAGGCTACAATGTAACATGGGAGCTGATCTTGGGGTCTCTGAATGCAGTGGGGGGTCAAGTTGTTCTATGGGTATGAATTGAAATCAGTGTGGGGATACCCATATAGCGGCTTGTGTGGCCAGCTACATGCGAACATACTCTGCTCCCCTGTCTAATGAAACCATGTTTTAATAAATTATATTAGAAAATAAAGTTCTGTATATTTTCTATATGTTTACCATTATTCATGCAGAATTATGGAGCCCCTACATTATAAAACATTGCAGCTAGTTAAAGGAAGCCTGACTTTAAACATTGCACATTAAAGACTATGAACTCATTTGATAGAAAAAAAGTTGCACTAAATCTGTAATCTTCATTCATTTTCAGACCCCCTGATGTGAAGTTTACAGCTTGATCCAAGTTTTGGATTTTTCTTCTGTGGGAGTGTCTCTCCCAGTAATATAGGCTGGTGGGAGTGTCTCTCCCAGCAATATAGGCTGGATGTGAGGTCTGCGTGTATTCAGGGTGCTGCTGTCTTCATTTGCTGTCAAAACTCCAGAACTGCACTTATTTACTCCACATGTGCTTTTCTCCTTGTATTTTGGACTCTCCATAAAACTTGCAAATCTGTGTAGAGTACAGCTCTCTCCCTTTCCTGCTGTTAACACTTAGCTTTCACGCGTTGCGACCGTGTTGTTTTTTTTTGCCATAATAGCTAAAGAGCTGCAACATTTTCACCATATTTTTTAAAAATTGCAAACCAATACATTTTTTCTGTGATTACGCAAAAAAGCAACGTGGTCTCAATGTTTGAACACAGCCCAATACCGAGAGGAGGGAGTGGAAGCAGAGAGGGCCAAAAACCAGGAGAAGGAGCTCTAACAGATTTGCATCTTTTTTTGTAGATCACTCAACTAAATAAAGGACTTGCAGACACTCCACGGCAGCAAAACGGTAGACCATCTGTAATAAAGACTATTTAGAAAGTTGCTGAAGTTTGCACTTAGGAAGCAAATGAATAATAAAAAATTCTGTGCAAAGGAGTACAAAGCCTTTAAGTTTAAAGTTGCTGTAATTCTGTAATTTGTGGTCATTTTGGCATCACATATTACAAGCACCACATCAGGACTGGTTCAGTGGAACTACAAGTCCACACTTTTTTGTTCTACAGAGCATTATCACATCCACTAATATGAGTGCTGGTTCCACTTAGGGTATCTACAATAGTAGAGGCAGGGCCAAAATGACATGTATTACTATTTTACTATGGAACCTAATTAATTATTACTATATACAAAGCAGCCAGTTAATTCAAGTAGTGGCATGGCGTATGATTGTGAATAAAGAGAATTAAAAGGGGACAACCATTAGTTCACATTTCATTTGGCCGTTGCAATTAATGTATCCCTTGGGCACCTAGCACAATTATTCTAACGTCATTTACTTGTTCTGTTGACTGACAAATATAGTTGGTAGCTACAGGGAAAGTAAGAAAGTAAGCCCATGTGACTATAGAATGTATTTACCACGGACAGAATTGTTCCGCTTGTATATATATATTTTTTTTTCTTTCTCTGTGTGTGTATATATTTATATATATAGTGTATATATATTTGTATATGTACGATATGTATGTATGTATACACATATATACTGTATATATTTATATGCTACTGTATATATTTTATATATCAACATATACACTCCTACATGTTAATGATATAAATACAAGTGCATCTCACTAAATTAGAATATCATCAAAAAGTTAATTTATTTGAGTTCTTCAATACAAAAAGTGAAACTCATATATTATATAGAGTCATTACAAACAGAGTGATCTATTTCAAGTGTTTATTTCTGTTAATGTTGATGATTATGGCTTACAGCCAATGAAAACACAAAAGTCATTATCTCTGTAAATTAGAATACTTTATAACATCAGCTTGAAAAATGATTTTAAAATTCAAAATGTTGGCCTAATGAAATGTATGTTCAGTAAATGCACTCAATACTTCGTCTGGGCTCCTTCTGCGTCAATTACTGCATCAATGCAGCGTGGCCTGGAGGCGATCAGCCTGTGGCACTGCTGAGGTGTTATGGAAGCCCAGGTTGCTTTGATAGCAGCCTTCAGCTCGTCTGCATTGTTGGGTCTGGTGTCTCTCATCTTCCTCTTGACAAGACCCTATAGATTCTCCATGGGGTTAAGGTCACGAAAGTTTGCTGGCCAATCAAGCACAGTGATACTATTGTTTGTAAACCAGGTATTGGTACTTTTGGCAGTGTGGACAGGTGCCAAGTCCTGCTGGAGAATGAAATTTCCATCTCCATAAAGCTTGTCGGCAGAGGAAAGCATGAAGTGCTCTAACATTTCCTGGTAGACAGCTACGCTGACTTTGGTCTTGATAAAACACAGTGGACCTACATCAGCAGATGACATGGCTCCCCAAACCATCACTGATTGTGGAAACTTCACACTAGACCTCAAGCAGCTTGGATTGTGACCTCTCCACTCTTCCTCTAGACTCTGGGACCTTGATTTCTAAATGAAAATTGGAACTCGGGAACCTTGTGGAGTGTGTCAATGACTGCCTTCTGGACATCTGTCAAGTCAGCAGTCTTCCCCATGATTGTGGATCCTACTGAAACAGACTAAGGGACCTTTTTAAACACTTAGGAAGCCTTTCCAGGTGTTTTTTGTTAATTATTTTAATTTACTGATATAATGACTTGTGTGTTTTCATTGGTTGTAAGCCATAATCATAAACATTAACAGAAATAAACACTTGAAATAGATCACTCTTCTTTTAATGACTCTATATAATATATGAATTGATGATATTTTTGATGATATTCTAATTTAGTGAGATGCACCTGTATATAATGAAAATAGGGAACCAAAATTTTCAAAACATCTCGATGTATTCACTATTGAGTATGAGCTCCACATACAGAAATCCCTGCACTTACACGTCTAAGCATGCTATCACTGAGGTTATTAATGGCTGAGGAATGTTCTGCCACGCTGAATTCACTTAGCCACGCTAATTTTCAAGATCCACTGCTGGCAGCTGCTTCACAATTGCCAACTAATGGCATGCCAGATTTTCACCAGAGTAGCACCAGTAACATGCAGCCTGGCATTGTTGTGTTAATAGATGTCTCCTAGGACACTGTAGACAAATAGCCGTACTACTGGTTCTACGACTAAATCAATTTAAAGCCAAGTTGTCAGTGTACCTGAGATGAAGATGAGAGGGGTCTGGCTGCAGAATATTATGCCACCCAGTACCATAATCCCGGTAGTAGGACCACTGTGACGTTCTCTCATGAATGTCTTTTCATGGTGTTGCCCACGTGGTGTCATCACATCAGACTCGAAGAATGGCACGTAGTGATCCATTCTCCACTGCAAGTGAAATAGACATTGCAAGCCAAGCCGAAATCGTCAGTGTCTAAACAAATCATCAGAAGGCTTTTGCATCTCTTCATCCCCCCCCCCCCCAAAGAAATAAACAAAAAAAAATGGCATTTGCACAACATTGGGCTACGAGACAGACGTCCAGCTACTATAGTGCAGAGCAAGACGGCAATGGAGTCTGAATAGAGATCTATCCTCTTCAATGATGAGTCCTGCTCTTGTCTTGGATGAAATGATAGCCGGAGATTGTGCTGGTGTTAATGACTGAGGAGGTTTGGACTTTGCTGTTACTGAATCAGAGCATTGGCACTTAGTAACCACAACTTCAGTGAATAAGAAGTGTGTCCCAATACTTTACCATATAGTACATTTATATCATATAAATCTGCTTGTCAGTAGTCACAGCACTAATATACTTGCTACTATACATAATGTATACAGTATAAGAAATGAGATAGATGACCACAGTGACTACGCACCATACTATGGTCAGCTGAACATCGGTGCTCCGACTCCACCTATAGGTCTTTAGAGCTTATAGCAGCTTGTAATGTACATACAGTAGATTTATATTTGTTTTGCTTGCGTTTTCTAAATCAGAGATAACTGGGTCTCATAGAATCACATTTATTACAGTAGATCTATAAAGTGCTTTATCTTTTATTTTGTTCTCCTTTTGCAAGTGTGGTGGTGAACATCAGGTCAAAGATGGAAGATGATGTAAGAGGTTACAATGTTTCACATTGGTATTGGTTGTAAGATGCAGCATTTCAATCAACTGATTCATTTATGGATCTTTGCAATATTTTACTTATCCATCAGGTATAATATGTATAAATTTGCTAAACACGATGAGATACAATGCCAGAGACTAAAGCCGTTCATACACATTAGATAGCTGTCGGACGAACGATTCTTTGCCCAATTGTTCGGCCAACAGCCATCTCGGCTAACTCTGTCGTTGGGTTGAGCACTCATGTGTACACTATGATAAAGCCTTCTGACAGGAGAACAATGCGATCAGAAGTCCTCAATCGCACATGCCCGATTGACATCTTCCCGATGATCAGTTGGATCACCCTTACACATTAGACTGTTGGCTGAACCCTTTTGTATCAGCAGGTTCGGCCGACATAGTCTAATGTGTATGGGGCCTTAAGACAATGAAGAAGAAAAGCTGTAATCCAAGAGGTCCTGGTAGTCGTAGCCCATATTAAAATAGAGCTATGCCATCAAATGTTGGAAATCCCTTTTAATATAATAGATGCCTCCTAAAGACAGTTTTCATATACATTTTCAGTAGATCTTTATGTTTATAAGTCCTGATAACCAGCAATTTTCATGTACACTTTTGTACAATTATTCTTCACTTTTCATAGCAGACAATGAGAAGAGCTGCAAAAGCTTCTTTGTGCCAATTTTGGGAAGGATTTATAGTGTTTAGTAATATCAAAATATGGGAAATTGTATGATCTTGGTGCTCAGCAACAATAAACTAATCCCTTACTTTGACACTTTAAAAGTTAAAGGACTTTTCATTATACCTTTATAAAATTAGATGGCTTTTTGTTTGGCTAGAAATCCTTTGACAATTTGGTGGGATATTGTTTGTCTAATCCTATTAAACCTGAATTTCTGTAGTAAAATAACATTTCAAGCCAAGTGTCTATTGTACAAAGTTTTCAAGATGGACCAATAAGTAGAGTTTACTCTAACAGCCTAAATGTCTATAAGAAGGATCGTTCCCAATTATCAACTGTAAGCGGTGATACAAAACACTATTATTTGCTGATTAGATAGTTTATGCTGGAGTAAACATTATCATCATTTGCAGCACATCACATAAATGGGGGGTGTGCTGCTGACAACATGCATACTGTATGGCAACAGAACAATTGTATTACCGATCGTTCTGTCCCCATGCAGATTGAATCAGCCCATATTAGTGGACCTTTACATGAGTGCAAATCGACCTTTATTTATGGGCAAAAATCTGCAGGGACCTTAAAAGTGGTCATAGACATTAGATGAATGCTGGCTAAAAATGCCAATTCTGGCAATGATGGCAGGACCAATCAGCATTTTTATTTGTTTAAAATAGTCTTGAATCCCCTCCTGAAGGATTCAGGCAGGATGAATTTCTACTTTCCTAAGCTTTCAGATCTGACTGGAAAAGGCCACCAATAGAGGGATCTTCACTCCCTATTGAGACCATATGCACGATTGCCCGAGACAAGAATGCAAGCTCAATAGCTGTAGGCCTAGCAAGCTTTTTGCCGCCATCTGAAGTCTATCGTAAGCAAAAGGCTCTGGTTTAATGTTAGATCATGAAATCTTAGAGGTGGGCACCAAGACGTAATCTTCTACATGATGCTGCCCACTTCAACTAGGTGTGTACGGTGGAAAATGATGTCCCACAAATCACACTGTGACTCCATCTGCATCATTACTGTCAATGGCCCATCAGCACATATGCCCGAATCCCGTTGTGTGAGGGGTCCAGACATAAGCCCTGATGGAGCCACTCAACATGTGCTAAAACGTTATGTGAACATAGCCAACCACCGCTGTGAATGAGATCTTGTTTAAGGCCTCACCGTGTATGTAATCCTACTTTTAGATCTACTGCATTGTACAAAAGTCATGAGAGTGTGATTCTAAGCTTATGAAGGGTAATGGCTTTACTTTGGAGATTTAGCTTTGAATGGCGATTACTTATGATTATGAACACTACCGCTTTTGGCAAAGACACTCAAAGGTCAGGTCCTTCAAGAGATTGATGTATGGAGAAGTCTGTCCATCTGTTGGTGAGGTTCATGTGTCTGTAGGCTTTCTGTGTTGTGGATCCAATAGTAGATAATGTATTCTCTCCATGGGACAAAAGATACAGGCTGTCGCAAAATATCCCATGTCAGATGACAGAAAGTATAAATTGCTTTCAGTATCTCCACAGGATTGTCTCTGAACGTACACTGATAGAATACAGATATCACAGTGATCTAAGGTCAGCCATCTGAGGCAGTACAGTGGCATCACTTTACCCTATTGCATGTGTGGCGCAGCACAATACCTGCATCCGGTGCATTTTTGCTTGTTGGAGTCAGATTTTTCTTCTGACAGGAGATCTACGTCTGTATTAAATGTGACCTTTGGTAGATGAAATGATGGATGGATTAATGCGGAGCTTTCATGGGAGTGACAGGCACACGGCTCTCATGGAGGCAAGATCTGCGTTGCTGCAGGTGCCTAGAGAAGGGTTGAAGCTGTTTGTGGCATTTACAATAAGAGGCGGTGATTAGTTTTGGAGAAGCTATTATAGCATCAGACTAATAGAAAGATATTCATTTCAGGTCTGCTCATATTGCAGTGAAGAGCATGTGTTATAACAAAGGAGGAAGCCGCTCAAGTGCGGTATACATTACCAAGCCAGCATTCAGGATCTGTATAGCAGACACGTAGTGCGGGACGGTGGTGGAATACTTATCACCGAGTAGTATTAGGTATTATGTCAGCGTCAGCAGTTTTAGATCAGTCTGAATGTTTTGTTCCAGCTTCTCCTCTCCAAGGACTCCCTCTGGGAACAACTAGATGTTTAGTTGCAGGCAAAAATCAAAGGGATCCAATCAGCCATGTTTCCAATGTGGAGCCTGTGTCGGATTCGGACAGCTTCTAAATCACATTGTATATACTTACTAAAGGAGACTGATGAGCCTCACTTGTGCCTTGTACACAAATCAGGGGGCATCAATCTTGCTTTTCGAATGGCAGATCGTTTAGGTGTTGGTCAACTGAAATGTATACTATAGAGGGCTACAGATATGAATGGGGGCATCTATATACAATGTGGAGGATTATATTGGCTCTATTTAGGCAACAGAAAATTAAAAATATACTAAGCATTGTTCTATAATAGATAGATAGATAGAAATAGATACAGAGATTATGTTGTAGCTCGCCTATTCTCTTAAGTGAAAAGCAGTTACATTTCTTACAATAAATGATGTATGATGTTAGTGACACTTGACTGCTATGGCCACTGGTTGGCTCCAATGGTCACATGGAGCCAATCAGGATTGTCTCTGCTGAATCTGCAGGAAAAGAAATGGAGATTGTTTTTTTATTATTTTTTATGTCAATAATTCCTTTAAACAGAGGCTGGACAGACATCTGTCTGAGATGATTTAGTGAATCCTGCATTGAGCAGGGGGTTGGACACGATGACCCTGGAGATCCCTTCCAACTTTAACATTCTCTGATTCTATGAAACATGACTTTATGTTACATTGGTAGTTTTGGGCGGGAAACTCATTCTAAGTGCTATATCAAGCATATGTTGTTCGTCCTCCTTAGTCGAAGATGATTATGGCTTCAGGTGTTAGGGGAGGATGAGTGGCTGTGGGTCCTGAGGTGACTGATTAGGCCAATCTTAGCTCTTAAGAACCAATTACTTTATTGCTGGAGCTGACCTTTACGCTACTTTCACACCTTCAGCATTTTACATCAGTATTTGTAAGCAAAAATCAGGCTTAGAACAATCAGTGGAAAAGTATAATAGAAACAAGTCACCACTTCTGTATTTATCACCCACAACTGTTTTTGGCCTACAAATACTGATGTAAAATTCAGACCAAATACTGAACATGTGCACGCGGCCTTAGGCTGTATATCATTTCTTGTAGATCAGTTGGCTACTGGTTTCTAGGATTTCTTCAGTCCTACTATCTGAGCATGTTGAGCTACTATATGTTGGGTCCCTACATTGAGACTATCTACTAGCCATAGTCATGATCCTCAGTGACTCATATGGGTAACCAACAGCATTGATTGAAAAGGATGATGTTAATTGATTTCAGTGGACAAAGTGTGTATATTATACTTTATGGTTTCCAAGAAATCATGGCTTATTGAGAGTCCCAGCGGTTCCACACTTGGAGATTGACAATATTGACTTGATCCTTTTCCCATCAAGGTACCATGCCATCTTCTCATGTAACCTCACATGGCTGTTATTAGTGACATATCTTAGATATTTAATGATTTCTTGCCTCCTGTTTAATTTCCTATTTGTATCTGATATTTTTGGGTTTCTCTAAGGACTGGATTGGAATCATTGCTCCATTGGAATAAGAAGCGGGACAATTGCTGCTGTGCAATACATAAACATTCATCATGCTATGCACTCCTTGTATGCATACAGCAGCTCATAATTGTGGTCCCTGGAGATAGATATGCCTTTTATAGCCAGCCAGCTCATGTAGAAGAATGTGAAAGCCTTCAGTATTTGCAGAATGAAGGAAGAGACATTTGAGCTGCCCGCTCATTTGTTTGTCCATATGTTAGAATTACACACTGCACTATGCATGCCGCTCTCCTGGGCCATCCATGGAAGCTCCATGGCAGACGTGCTAACGTAACACATTATTTAGGCCAGCAGCTTGGGATTGCACCTCAGCCAGTGCTTCATGCTTCATTACAATAATCAGGATGGCACAAATAAATACATTCTCCTTCCAAAAATAATTGCCTGGATTCTTTAAAGGAAACCTTAATCCTAGTCCTCATTATTGCTCTCAATTTGAAAGATAAAAAAAAGCAAAAATAGCAGCCAATTAGAGAAAAGATTATTTAAAAAGTTTATCTCTCTATCCAGGTGTAGCAATGCGGAATTTGTCATTATCCATGTTGTACCGGTACTTCTGCTATAAAATAACTCCATTATCTTAACTAATTGACTTCAAATTTTGTAAAAGAGAAGTAGATAAATCACAAGTTTAAGGATTTAATTAACATGAAGATTTAATGGGGAATAACTGTGTAGAAATTGTTTTTATTTGTATTGATCCATAATCTTGTCCCATCCTCCATTCTCATCGAGAGCTGTATTCACAGTTCTGCTGGCTCTCTGAATTATGTACGGGTTCATAGTCTATACACAGCATGCTCTGCTGACTTCCATTCCCAAAGTGCTTTTTTATTATATCAGTTGCTGTACAACAATCACATGTGAGGAAAACAGTATCTGTTGGAAAGCAGTGAAATTTATTATAGGAGTTCAAATAAGCTGTTAGGATATATCTGTCTCCAATATATGGACTGGGTCCCTGTAGCAATGCTCAGATTTGTATGACTGAAGATCAGATTGGGATTCTGTAGGCAGCAAGTACAATGGATTTCTGCCGCTCCTATGTAGATTAATAAAAAAGTTGTCAAAATTTCAGCAAATTTTGGAAAGTTCTGCTTCTCCTTGTGGATATCTAGCTAGTATATGGATTCTTGCATGCAATGTTTTTTTTGGAAAGTATGCAAAAAGTGTCTACAACAGAAGGAAAAAAACTGTTTCTTTAGTACCATCCACCCTATAAAGGAATGTTAACCCTGTCTTGAGACATGACTAGGGTTATTGGTCAAGCCACATAGATGTCTCTGGTTTGCTCACTATTCTTAGTCATGTTGCAATGCTCTATAACCAGTTGGACATTGTCTTCCAGAGTAGCTACTTGTAGGTGACACTATAGATTTCTTCCTTCTGGATGAAGCTATTTTGGCAACAAATCTGCCACTTGGAAATATAACCTAAAGGAACTTTTTACAAGAGAATAATATTCACCAGAATTATATTTTGTAAATGTTTTTTTCCAATCATTACCCAACATGAGTATACCTAATGGTCTACTGACAACTGAAACATTTCTTTCTTTTTTTTTTATTTAGATAGTACCAACATATTCTGCAGCGCTTTACAATTCAGACAATTTACAGACATTATCAGCACTGTCCCCATTGGGGCTCACAATCTACATTCCCTATCAGTATGTCTTTGGAGTGTGGGAGGAAACCAGAGAACCTGGAGGAAACCCACGCAAACACGGGGAGAACATACAAACTCCTTGCAGATGTTGTCCTTGGAGGGGTTTGAACCCAGGACCCCAGTGCTGCAAGGCTGCAGTGCTAACCACTGAGCCACCGTACTGCCCATGGTGGCTCAGTGGTTTTTGGCTCAGTCATTTTATGATGACCAATAAACCACTGTTTGCGGTCAGCACAACATCCTTGTATAAAGAAGGGTATGTGCTGCTGACAAAAATGTTGTCTGTATAGAGTTTGGGGAATTATTACTGTAACATTTATATAACCAAAATTATTCAACTCCTTTTGTAACTTAGGTCAAGCAAGAAAAAATTAAATAAAAAAATGGCACTTTTAATTTAATTCTACCCCTTCATGACAAGTGTCTTTAGCACTTAGTAACACCTATGGCTGTTATGACCTGCTGTAAACGTCATGCGTAGCCAGACACCAGCTTCTTGCAACGTTCCTCAAAAATCTTTGCCCATTTCTCATTGGCAATGGCTTCCAGTTCATTAATACTCTTTGGTTTGAATGCTGCAACCGCATTCAGATCCCACCAGAGGTTTTCTGTGGGGTTCAAGTCAGGGATTTAAATAGAGAATTACTGTTCTTGCAGCTTTCTATAGGCCGCTGTACACACTAGACTAACAATGACTTGGCCAACATGTCTAATGTGTTTTGGGAGAATCCGACACGTTTTCGACAGATGATGTCAGGGGGAGATAAGGATCTGGCACATTCGATTTTGGCATGTCAATCTTTATGTTCTCAACTAAATATGTTGCCGCCAGAGCAGCACTCTTTGGTATGGAAGAGTCAGGAGGGGCCCCAAATGTAGTATGGCTACTCTTCAGTCATAGGAGTTAGATCACAGGAGTTAGATTTATATTGCCTCGCATGTAGATAAAAAAAATTCTTAAAAGATAAGTGTGTAAAAAAAAGACACTGCCATGTGCCCCCACAGAAATGACCTGCGCCAGCTATGGCAATCACATTTATCCGGAGAAATCCTATTATAATCTACAACCTCAAGCCCGGGGTAATGAATAACTAATGAGAGCAGACAGGTAAGTGTAAATGAAATCCTGCACGTAAACTGCCTGGCTCTCAGTATGAAGACTTCTCTGAGCTAATGCTGCCTATTACACATCAATATTAATGCAGTGAAATCGCCGAATCGTCCGCGGTATCGTCCCTGAAAAACTCATAAAGGAAGAAGCCTCCAAGGATATTGCAAACACATAGGAAGTCGCACAGAACATGTTTATAGATATTGATAAAGTGGGCTTCTTCTGTCTAGAAGGGCAAATATCCATTAAAATGCTTTCCTTAGGATATAGCAGCATCCGGCCATGACTAGGGAACATCTGATGCTTTTCTGGCAAGTTCTACTTGGAAATACTTCTCACTAGCAATATGAATGGTCTGTAATGCCATTAGATAATAGCGGTGAGATTACCTTCAAGCCTTTTTTGTCCTTTGTCTAGTACAGTTCACCCATGCCTTGATTAGCAGTAGTTAGCATACACCATCACATTATAGTGTCCATTTAATCGTCATTACATTATATAATTAGGTGTTAGGCTATTGCTGGATTCTAAATGGGTCCAGCACCTTCTGGAGTCTCCTATTCCAGTCAAGCCAGGGCTGATGCTGCTCAGCATTGTCATCAGCCTCAACACCTACCTGGTCCACGAGATGCACAGATTGTCTCTTGGGTATTTGTGCCTAGCAATGTTAAGCATAGGTTGCGGAGAGAGACAGGGCTCTTGGAGTCTAAGTCCAGGATTCGCCGCACTGAGCATGCCCGTGACCTGGCGGACCGTGATTGGTGGTTTGGAAACCACCTGACCCGGTGACCTGGCACCGCCTGATTGGTCCACGGGTGGCGTCACCAATGGTGCGACGGTGGGCAGGGCTTAGTCTTTAAAAGGCCCGCCCACAAACATGGCGGTGCTCTCTGATCATAGCGCATGTGATGCTGTTGTGTGGACGACTGTGTTCCACTTAGTTTCCATAGGTAGGTTTAGTGGAAATAGGCAGGCTAGTGGAAATAGGCTGGTAGCTTCGTGTTGCAGTCTGGCTCTGCTAAAGGGGTCGCCTAACACCCCGAGCAGCCTGCAGACGTCCTATCCACGGCTATCGCCTGTCAGCCACGTCGAGTATTACCCTTCAGTCCGGTAGCACGCCGGCTGGAGGAACATGTATCCGTCGGCGTAGTCACACACGCATCCTTGCGCCGCCAATGTAGTCCCTGTGCAGTAACAGGTCTATAGATAGTTTTTCACCGCACATCTCTCGTGCTGCTAACGGAGATTGTGCGAATTGCTATACCCGTTCCCGTGTGCAGTAACACGGAAGGGTTTATCATTTAAGTTGGTTGCTTTCCTTTTCACCTGGAAAGTGTTCGGCAGCAGTCCACCAAGCTGCATCGCGGACCCCGGGGTCGGTTGCGTTCCATTATAATAAAGTTGTTTGCAACCGCCCTCCTAACAATTATGAATTAAGGCTCTAATATACATTAGACTTATGTTAGCCGAATCCTCAGGCATTGTCGGGATCGACTGTCAGTCTAATATGTAGGGTGTCCTCCTAACCAGGGATGTGGAGTCGGTAAGCAAAACCTCCGACTCAGACTCCTCAATTTCCATGACACCCTCATACATGGCTCATGTTTAAGTGATAAATTTACTGTAGCACAGATTAATCTCAGCTAAAATTCTAGACCCTTAGATCAGGAATAGGACAGACATTTATAGGACATTTCATAATTTTCCCAAAATCTTATGAAATAATATTCCCCACAAACTGCATTGAACTACTGTACCCAATTTATTATATATTTTAGGAGTCGGAGTCGGTCCATTTTATACCGACTCTGACTCCACCAAAATGGGCTCCGACTCCACGACTCTGACTCCACAGCTCTGCTCCTAACTCTGCCCTAACAGATGATGGAGGGGAAGAACAGGGTCCGATCTGTTTGATTTCCAATGGCTGATCATTTTTCCTCTGATAGATAAGCCGCTTGTTGGAGGAGTCCTGACAGCGGCTTTCTCATAGAGAAAACAACAACACCCGGCTGAGCCAAACGATTGTTTAGCAAACACTTGCCTATTGTGAATGGGAACCTTTATGTTTCATTCACACATCCATGTCTTACAGTCCAAGTACAGACAGCCAGACATGGACTGACCGCGGGTCTCCTGACCTGATCTTGACAACTTTATGCCTGTGAACCTGTTGGGTCCAGGTAGGAAGACCTGTGGCAGGTCTGTGAATCACGGACCATGACACATGGATGTGTAAATGCGGCCTTAAGCTGTTTGATAATGCCTACAGTGCTTTGTTGATGGTTTCTATATATACTTTTTGAATCCCATCCCTTACCTGACATAGACGGGGTTACCTTACAAATAAATATGAATTAACTGTTAGATCAAACAGAACAGAATGTTTTTAATTAGATTTACAGTATAACAAAATTCTTCTGGGTCAAGATACTGCTGATAGATACTGGTATTGGAGCCCCATTGTGTTATTCCCTTTCACAGTGTCCACCTAAAGTGTCCACTGCTGGTGGTCACACATGCTCAGTAGCTCAGTCTCATTGCTTTGTTCTTCTTGTACAGAGTGATCTCTCACTTCTCTTTGGTGGACTTTTACAGTTGAGTAGACATATATCATTCAGAAGTCTTGTACGCAATTAGTCTGGCTTACTTTGATTTACTTTTCTGCACTTTTTGGCTTCAGTTATGGAAAGTTCTCATTGAGGTCACCCCAGACAATGCACATAAAACATAGCTTTCCTGACCAATGATGTCAGCTGACTTTGTCATGAAAGCAATGTAATTTCTACATTCAGAGTGACATCTGGCTTGTGTCAAACACTTGTTTGCCTTGTTGCAAATCAGATGGAGTAATTAATGAAGCGTGAAGTAAAATATTAGTCTACATTTAGATGAAAAGCAAATGGCGCATTTCAAGCTGTAGATATCTAGGATTATTGTGTTTTCTCAAAACTTTGTCCTTGAATATTCTCAGCCTAGACATGATGAAAAGGGATGTCTGATACGTGAATACATATTTTTCTATGCAATAATGGTTTTAAAATATTAAATGTAGGCAAATTTACCCTTTGGCACCCATGCAGATTGAGCGTAGGCCATTCCGGAGGTTTACACCAGCTATGGAGGTGATGTCTGCTCCGTTCTGAAGTTACCTGCAACCATTCATGCCTAGAAATAAAATGATTCAAGTGGTGGACAATTCCTTTAATCTAATTATGTAAGTACGTCTGTACAGGTACCTAGAACTGGAGATGCTTCAGAGAAGACATCTTCATCTGACTTCCTTTTCCATTGTAGCAAACTTCATTCCGCCTCGTCTGGTCCGGATATGTAAGATGGAAAAATGAAAATAGTTTGGAATACCTGTTTTAAGATCACTTGTGGCAAGATTAAATCATGGCTCCAGAATGGGACCTGAAATAGACATTCATGGGTGATTTTTTCTATTAATGCTGACTATTTATATAAGGCTGTAATTAAATTAATTGGTTTAGAGGATGTGTGCAAACTCTTCATAAACCAGATCATTTATCAGGCCCTGAAATGATTGTCGCATGGTATAACTTCTCCGTTAGTGTCAGGTGTATGCAACAAATTGGCTTCCGAACATTTCTTCATTGAGAGTACAATGGTGACAATTATTAATGTAGCTGCAGTGACAAGAACACCATTTACTGCTCCTATGGATGTGACCTTTACGTGGCTTCAAGATCAATAGGACAATTTCACATTTTTACATCAATATAATGATTCTAAGCTGTATAAAAAATTAACATTTGGGAAATACAGTATCTGTATGTGACATAAAATGTAATGACAACTGAATACTAATGTGAACACTTATGTGAAAAATTGGCGTCATAAACTCTGACCGCCTGCATTTGACCTATTGAAGGTTATGAAATTTCAATTCAATTCTACTCTGAACTCAAGAATATTAATTTATGCGTTCGGAGACAGAGGATATAGACAGTGTGTTCCCCACTGCTACTCTCGACATACAATGGTACTAGTACATGCCATACTGGCAATAGCCAAGAAGCCTGTTATAATATATTGAATATATTATGTATATAGGAATATATTATGAATATTTTACTCAGTGTATTAGTATACCAAAAGTCTAGTGTGTCAGGTCCAATTTATTATGTGCTTTGTTATTGTGACCCCAAGAGAGACAGCTATGCTTTTACATTGGATCTACCGGGGTCTGTAAATTACCTAGGCCCACCCTGCTTATCTGAGATGAAGAAGAAAGGCAAAGCGATATCTGACCATAATTATAAACCAATGCAGTACAGGGATCTTTCTAATGATCTTTTTACAAAGAGATCTGTAGTGATGACCAAGGAGCTCTACATCTAGGGAAAGAAGGATTAATCATCATCACAAACAGTGATTCTTTACTGTAAGAGCAGTGAGATTGTGGAAATCTGAGCCACCACAAATTGTAATGGATGATTCACTAAAAAAAGTTCATGGAGGGCCTGGATGCCTTTCTTGATAAATATTACATACAAGTTATGGGCACTAGAATCTATGATGGGACATTGATCCAGGGAACTAGTCTCATTGCCGTAAGTGGATTCGGAAAGGAATTTTCCCGTAATTTGGTTCATTTAGCATCTTTCTTCTTCTGGATAAACATGTTAGGATAAAGGTAGAACTCAAAGAACTTGTGTCTTCTTTCAACCTTAAAACTATGAAACAAAAACCAGTTTATATTTATCATGATGTTTTTTTCGCCTTCAAGTAGTGTTTTATAGTATAGTTTAGTAGTTTAGTTGCTGATGTCAACGCTCCTAAATGAGCACCAATCGACAGACCATAAATCAATCTGTTGCCAATTTGAAAGCCTTTGTACACTGTGTAAACTCTATGGGGAGAAATAATGAATGTTCGGGCCCGTTACAGCTTGTAAATTGTCGACACCACTTTGCCTGTTTACACAGGCTCACAATGATTTTTAGGCCACCATGCAAGATGCGATAAGCCAACAAATGATCAATTACCGACCTATAAGAGGACCTAATTATGGGAAACTCCTCAGCACTTATTTGCATTTCATTTTATCCAAGTGTAATGCTTTTTAATAAAAAAAAATTGCATTATGAAGAATATGCCAAATAACACTAATGTGCCTCAGTAGGATGCCATCTGTGTATTTGGCATCTAATATAGAGACTTTATTTCTCTTTATAACATTGAGTAGAAATGTGTGTTTGCTCAATGTCAAGACATTCACTCATCCGGTTCATAGTTTCCTGGCATAGCCAGAGAAAATTATTTATTATTCAACCAGAAGTGACTCCTGCAACTGGAAATGGCTTTGACTGGCACATGTGTAGCACCCTGAGGACTCGGCTGCTACAGGGGTATTACACCTCAATCCAGAGGTGTGGTATTCCACTCCCGGGTAAGGATGGGGTGTGGAACTGAGCTAGTAGGCTGCATGCACTACATACATCCCATTTCCGGGGGACAGAACGACGGTACTCCCACCAGTATATGTGCAGGTACGACTGTGTCTGTCCCTGGCTGGAGTGGGAGGGGGGTGGAACATCCCAGTAGTGTAGGGGCAGATAGGGGGAGTAGTCTGGGTAAAGATAGGAGCTCATTGGGTGCTGGTCACCTGAGCTCACACATAGAGGGAGTATATAAGGTGGGCACCATCTTAGAACAGGGTCAGAGTTTAGCCTGAGGAGCAGAGCAGAGGAGCTCAGCCAGGAGGGCTGACAGGGAGCTGTGGCTCCGGCTGGGCCCAGCTCCAGAGCAGAGCCTGCAGAGAGAGAGAGAGGAGTGAGAAGGACCCAGAGAGGAAACAAGAAGGAACCCCAAGATCCCAGAATAAGGACAGAAGGGTGAAGGGTTGGCGGACAAGGGTACCGGATCCCAAGCTGGCGGAGGCCCAAAACGAACCTTAGCCAGGAACCGGAGGTCGTGGTCAGGATCTGCCACGACCCTCACCAAATCCACTAGAAAGGCACACCGAGTATAGGGTCAGGGAGCCCAGAGGAGGCTTGACCACCAAGAGACCCGAGGGAGCCGGCCAAAAGTGGATCCCTGGTGGGAACGGCCAGAGGAAGGGAGAGTCAGAAAGGAGCTCAGGATCACGCTCCGGAATTGCCTGGGGGTTGGCCGAGTCCAGGACCTGGTGGACGCAGCACGGCTCGGGTGGTCACTCAAGGCCAGAGTGACCAAAAGAACACCAGTAAGTAAAAACCCTGAACTGCATCTCCTGACTCTGAATCTTCTTTCTGCATCATCACAACCCCCATCATCTACACCTGCTGCCCTGAGGCCATACCCCTCCCGTTGGGGGTTATACCATCACTGCTGCACATATACCACCGGCCTCAGTGGACTGCTCTGCAGCGGCGGCTTCAAAGCCGCACTCAACGGGTGGCGTAGTCGACAATCAAGTTAACATCTACTGCCATAGACTGCCACTTAGTTTGACACCCTGGGCACGGACCGGGTCACCGCCACAAGGACTACTACCCCCATCGAGATCCGGCTCCGGGTATCCCCTACAGCACTGGCCCAGGGGGCGCGTCAACTTTTGGCGTAGTCGGCAGGATAACGTGCCCGCAACCACCGGGTACTGCGTGCCTGAAAAAGAGACTTTTAAAACTTACCATCCGTGAAGTTTTCCCGCCATCGGTGAAGATTCCCGCCATCCGGCGCCATCTTCAGCCTTCTTCCCGCCATCAGTGAAGATTCCCGCCATCCACGGAGTTTCCCGCCACTGGGAGACGATTCCCGCCATTTCAGAAGATTTCCCGCCCTGGCAGAGCGGACGCCATTATGGGCGTGCCGGAGGGTGGCAAGAGGCCACCTCCCATCGTGGGCCAGGTCAAGGAATGGCGCCAAAAGCGGAAACCGCCCCCACCAGCAGAGACTGTGATGTTAGAGATGTCCATCAGCGTGAGGGGACTGCCCCTGGAACTGACAATCACCAAGTTACCCCAGGACCGCCTTCAGTATGGGCGGATACAAAACAAAAGAGAGAAGATGGGAGCAGCCTGGAGGAGTCTGGAGGAGCCGTACCCGGAGATGGAGGGAGAGGCAGGCAGCACCGACCCAGTGGTCAGGAGCCTGTTGCAAGCGACAACCCCAGAAGGCCTGGTGGAGATCCTGGCACAGCTCCCCCGAGACCGGGAGCGTGCACAGACCGCACTGGAGGGCTTGGCTCAGAGGATGGCCCGAGTGCAGCGGGACGTACTGGCCGCATGGAGCAGAGAGATGGCCCAGCAGGCTGGAACCCGCCAGCGAAGCACGCCACCCGAGACGAGGAGTCAGACCGCCTCTGAGGATGGCGCAGGAGGAATCAAGGCCGGAGACGACGCCGAGGAAGGAGCTAAAGAAACGGAGGCAGGTAAAGGGGACGTCACTACCCCGAGCCGAGAAGCCGTGAGCCTGCCCCAGCTCCCCGTCGCAGAGCCCGAAATTTCCCCTGCCGTGCCCGTCGTTGCACCGTCACCGCTCCCGACTAGGCCTCAAACAGAAGCCGCGGCCGCGCTCCCCGTGACGTCACGCGCCTCAAATCAGAGTGCGACCAAACAGGAAGCGCCATCGGCCTGGTCGCAAGGCCGAGTACCCCCGGGCGCCGCAGTGCCAACAGCGCCCTCTACCTCCACTGAGCCACCGGCCTGGTCTCTGGGCCAAGTAACCCCGGGCGCCGCCGTCTTCACGGTGCCCTTTACCTTCAGGGTACCCCAAGCCTGGTCGCAAGGCCTAGTGATTCCGGGCGCCGCTGCCACCACCGCGCCCTCAACTTCCACTGTGCCGCACCTGGGTGATGAGGTCACCTTCACCCGGCACCAATGTGCCAAAGGACCCTATGCCCTTCATGTACACCGACTGACAGAGAAAGAGCTGAGATGTCAGGAGGAGCAAGAGGACCCGGACGGGTCTGAAGGGTACACGGAGGAAGGAGCAGGAGGACATCGCCACTGATGTACAGTAGGAGCACTGTAAATAGTTACCCGTGAAGGTACAATAACTGTTACCATTATAGTCCCCGTTGGGACCAGTGAACTGTTCCAGTGTGTCCCATCTCCCCACAGGCTGAGGACTGTGAGCAGCCATCCCTAATCCCACTGGCCGAGGACTGAGAGCGGCCATATCCCCTTGTATATAGTTGCGCTTTCTAAGGCGCCCCCTACTAGTTTTATAGGAAACTGTTTTTTCTTGAAGAGACTGTTGCACTTTACCCGGTCACAAGTTGCACCGTGGCCGGAGGAACAAGAATGTTTACTATGAAAAGTTTTATGCTGATGATATATATAATGTTTTATATGTTTATGATGTTTTTGAAAAAAAAAAAATTTGTATGTTTGTGATGTTTTTATTCTTTTACAGCCCGAGGACGTGCTGTGATTTACCAGGGGGGAATGTAGCACCCTGAGGACTCGGCTGCTACAGGGGTATTACACCTCAATCCAGAGGTGTGGTATTCCACTCCCGGGTAAGGATGGGGTGTGGAACTGAGCTAGTAGGCTGCATGCACTGCATACATCCCATTTCCGGGGGACAGAACGACGGTACTCCCACCAGTATATGTGCAGGTACGACTGTGTCTGTCCCTGGCTGGAGTGGGAGGGGGGTGGAACATCCCAGTAGTGTAGGGGCAGATAGGGGGAGTAGTCTGGGTAAAGATAGGAGCTCATTGGGTGCTGGTCACCTGAGCTCACACATAGAGGGAGTATATAAGGTGGGCACCATCTTAGAACAGGGTCAGAGTTTAGCCTGAGGAGCAGAGCAGAGGAGCTCAGCCAGGAGGGCTGACAGGGAGCTGTGGCTCCGGCTGGGCCCAGCTCCAGAGCAGAGCCTGCAGAGAGAGAGAGAGGAGTGAGAAGGACCCAGAGAGGAAACAAGAAGGAACCCCAAGATCCCAGAATAAGGACAGAAGGGTGAAGGGTTGGCGGACAAGGGTACCGGATCCCAAGCTGGCGGAGGCCCAAAACGAACCTTAGCCAGGAACCGGAGGTCGTGGTCAGGATCTGCCATGACCCTCACCAAATCCACTAGAAAGGCACACCGAGTATAGGGTCAGGGAGCCCAGAGGAGGCTTGACCACCAAGAGACCCGAGGGAGCCGGCCAAAAGTGGATCCCTGGTGGGAACGGCCAGAGGAAGGGAGAGTCAGAAAGGAGCTCAGGACCACGCTCCGGAATTGCCTGGGGGTTGGCCGAGTCCAGGACCTGGTGGACGCAGCACGGCTCGGGTGGTCACTCAAGGCCAGAGTGACCAAAAGAACACCAGTAAGTAAAAACCCTGAACTGCATCTCCTGACTCTGAATCTTCTTTCTGCATCATCACAACCCCCATCATCTACACCTGCTGCCCTGAGGCCATACCCCTCCCGTTGGGGGTTATACCATCACTGCTGCACATATACCACCGGCCTCAGTGGACTGCTCTGCAGCGGCGGCTTCAAAGCCGCACTCAACGGGTGGCGTAGTCGACAATCAAGTTAACATCTACTGCCATAGACTGCCACTTAGTTTGACACCCTGGGCACGGACCGGGTCACCGCCACAAGGACTACTACCCCCATCGAGATCCGGCTCCGGGTATCCCCTACAGCACTGGCCCAGGGGGCGCGTCACATGCAACCCTATCAATATAACATATGAACCTTCAGGCTAAGCCTGGTGGAGAGATGAAGCCAACTGACTGGCAAAGTGTAGCTGAGAACAGGAAGAGTAACTTTGCCAGATGGATTCTTGAAGGACCGTCTTTACCGGCTGCAGATGTGAATGTCTGTGTCCTGTTGGATGATGCACCAAGGGCAGGATGGTATTTACATCCTATGATTCGCATACAACGTGCCTTGAACAGTTTGCAGCTGGAAAGGAGAAGAAGGCTGGCATTATACCGGAATATGGGCTGATACTGGAAACACTTCACAGCTCTATGTGATCACAGTGACTCATGTTTTCATTCATTACTCCGTACATCTGCAACACAATACTGTACCCGGCATTCTGAGAACATTGGGATCACAGCAAAGCTAAAAGTAAAAGTTGTAGAAAGAAAGTTCGTCAAAACAAGTGATTTTTTTTTTATATCCTGCACAGGCCGTACATAGGACGCAGAGTACAAAAAATAAAATACATAAAATTGGAGTTAGATCAAGCAACTAATGCAAACACCTTAGGATATGTGTCATCATAAAACGACTTATTCACCTATTGTCTAAATCAGGCGTTTGTGTTAAGTGTAATGGATAGGGGTTTTTTTTTATATACTTTCCATATCACTATATCAAAAAAGAAAAAAAATCTTGTCATTTTCACACTGATTACTAAAGCTAATACTAGACTCATACTTTGTGTTCTTTTTAGCAGCAACGTGTTCATAAGCCCCAGTTGACTTTCTATAGGAGAGCTTTCTGAGCATGCTCTGTTCAGGGCAAAGGTCACTGTGAATATAGGAGGAGGAGGTGAGCTGTGAATGGTGGATCTAGTGTACTGTATATGGAGGTGTTTCTCTTCAGTGTAATCCTGTCTGTAATGACAATGTGATCGCTGAAAAGTCTTCTGTATAGGAAGTATGAGTCTAGTATTGTGACTAGTGTGACAAATACAAGATTTCTGTATTTGTTTTTTTAATATAAATTATGATATTGGAAGATATTCCGACTCCATAACTAGGCTGCAAGTGTAGGGGATTCGTAGACGGCGTTTCTATGTATGTGTGAACCAGTACTCACACCAAGAGCTTTGTCAGACAGTGTCAGAAGTTTATTCTCAAGCTGAATACATGTATGATGCACAATAGTAACAGCAACATCTGCAGTAGGTTAAAAGATAATTCTGAACCAGAGATGTAAAGAAGATGAACGTCAGACGATGATGGCTGACAAACACTAACAGAGGAGGAAGAAGGGATGGGTTACTTACATCAGAGATGGACTACAAGGAGAGAGACAGGACAAACATTATAGCAGTATAACAGCAACAGTACAATACTTTATGATTCCCAAGTTGTCGGACATTAGAGAATTAGAAAAGCGCATTATCATTTTTTTTAAATTACATTTAAAATAAAATTCTGATTTAAACAATAGATCCTTTTCTGATGACGTGTTACCTTCAATAATGGTGGAAATTTTCATATTGAAAGTTTTTGCCTTACCTATTTTTTGGGTGATAGAAATAGGGTATGTTACAAATTATACTAAATATTATTGCGTTTTTATATCCATAGATATGTCATTTTGATATAAGAGGATTCACCTTCTAAGGGAGAAATCCGTTTAAATTTGCAATGTTGAAATTTATTACATTTACTTCACATTTTGACGTAGTGTCATATTAAATGCGGGTGTGTTCAGATATTATATCCCTGCTTTAATGTCCTGTGTGTAACATAGATGGACCAAATTAATTTAATTCAATGGACTTTTATGGAAGAATAGATTAAGCAATGAAGGAGCTTCTGGTACAAATGGATTTGGGCGTTTCTGCCGAAAGGGCCATTGACTTTAATGAAGCAGACGGATTCTCTTTGTGCTCTGTAGCTCTTGTGCTTTGTACAAAAACGCAGTTGACCATGTTTTTTTGTACCTGCCTTAAAAAAGGCGGACAACTCCGAAAAAGAGGTCAGATACAAAGTGACTACTCCTGCGTCATAAAAGTCAGTGGTAGATATGCCTGAATTATGTTTTTCAGGGCTTCAGATGGAAACCCTGAGAGAGCCACTGACGTGCGGCTAAAATGTGATGTGGACCCGGTCTTAGTCTGCATGTTCTGCATTTATGCACATGTAATGAGTCTCATATTGTGTAATGAGCAGGGTATTGTGCTTGTTCTTAAAGTTTCTATATGGCATTATGGATCTACTGACATATAATTTAGGTGTGGGGCCGGGGGGCATATGCTGAGACCCTCACCAGTTAGACGAGCCTTGCACCTTTAGTTTCCATGAACTTCACTTGGATATTTTCGGGAGTGAAGCTGATAGGACGTTCTACCGCTCATTGATCTCTCTGCAGAACAGTCCCAATAATTACATTAGTCTCATAGCAAAGTATGACAAATAATACAGATGTCAGTATGAATAATCGATGACATCTGAAAAGTGCAGTGTGACAGTGGAACCGGCGAGGAAGGATCTTTTTTGACAGTGGGTCAGCCTGGTATAGTCACATGGAATGGGCAAAGGAGGAATATGGCAAGCAATTTGCAGGAACTGAGAAGTACTCTATGTAAAAGGTTAATTGGCTGTATAGTGGGGCTTTCACATGTGGGTATTAACAAGATTGTGAGGCCGGGTGGTTGAGACTTGATTTTAACACTTATGTAAACTCTTCTTATAATCATGAGTGTCATGGGTGTCTCTGCACAGTCTGGTATCGGTGGGAGGCAAAAAATAACACAATGTTCAAAAGTGAAATTTAATAGAGTAAAAGCAACGGGGAAAAGGGTAGTGTTTAAGTAGTTAGTTGTCTAGAACTGTTGTAGATCATGGGCAGTACATTAAGGTCCAACATAGGCTTCAGTTTTTATATTTTTTAACTTTTCTTTAAGTTTCAAATGTTCTTCATACTGTAGCTTTTTTATAGTCCCATTTTTTTTACTTTGACACATTTGTAACATGTTTTTTCCTTTAAAGAAGCTTATGAGAAAATTCCAGAAAAATGGCATACTCAGAGCTTATTTCATTTTGATGAAGAAAAATGCTACAGCAACATACTGAGTTTCATCCGTTTTGGATTAAGTTTTTATACCAAAACGCTAAGTCACTGTTTTTTTTTAGACATTTTAAACATGTGAAAATAAAGCACAAACTATTTAACAGAACTACACAGTTACAGTATGCCCTTTCTTTGATATAATTGAGGGGTCAGCGAGATGATCTTTCATCTTTTATTTATAGTGTGCTTCATATTGTACTAAAGACTCTAATGTAATGTCTGAATGCACAAAAAATGCCTTAAAAGGTCATGAAAAAGAGTTATTCTTCTGAAAAAGCGCTATTCGTAAAATTAGCCTCTTAGCTTTCATACATCCCAGAAGCATTCTACTTCTGAGACAGTCACAGAAGGCTGTGAAGATACCGTGACAGCATGATTAACAAGGACCGGTCCTCACCACCAAGAAAAGTCAGAGAAAAGGCGCATGCATGGCCACCTCTGAACCCCTCCCTTTAACACCAGGTGGTGTTACAATAGGTTTATTAGTAGGTTGAGCTAAACCATGGAAGTTCAGGTTCTGGACCCAATCCGAACTTTATTCCAAAGTTCGGTTCGGGTACCAGAACTGTATCCGAACTTGAACCAGAACCCATAGTCCATTGAAATGTTTGGGGACCCGAACCTTGGAGCTGGAAAAAATTTTCTCTCTGTCTCTCCGGACTTCCGAACATTGCAAACGGACTTCCGGGGAAAGTCTGTGTTCGGCGTTTAGCACCATACACTAAGTATCCAGTATGAACGCAGAACTGATAAGTTTGGGTTCGTTCATCTCTATTTATTAATGTAATATCTTGTCGAAAAAAATGATTGCCAATACAAAATAGAAAGTGCTTTATCCAACTAAATATTGTGCGTTTTTGCTGGATAATCTCTCTTAAATTCTGAGTTTAACCTTTTTTTAATAGACATCTATAGCTGAAATGAATCATGCATTGATCACTACGTGTAAGAAAGATTTAAACAAGTTTTTGCAACGCAACTGAAAGCGCCTGAGTATATCAGTCAATATGGGTATCACTCCCAGTTTCCACCATATGGCTCCAATATTTGTATTCATATCTGCATGACAAACTGCAGCATGTGTTATCAGCAGTGACATGTAATTACTGAAGGTGCTTGTACCATGTCAATATCCACAAACGAGTTATGTGGATTAATCGATACAAAGCACAAGCATATATTTCAGACAGTTTATGGATATGGCCCTTTTATATTTATTTGAAGATAAAATGCGTGAGACACAGGTCATCACTTTCCATACGTCTCCATGATGTCAATACAATTTGTAAATTGACTCTGAACGGTTTTGTGTAATAATTAATTTTTTTGGCATTAATATGTGTGAGAGCTTTTAACATAACAAAATAAATATAGTTAACCATTTATAACATTGTGCTGCAACTACTCTGTGGATGCAACCCAGGGTCCTTGTTAAAAGTTCAGATCACTGTATAGGCTGATGGCTAGGGAACCTGCTAAATAGAGTGGCTTGTGCAAAATCAGTACATCGAAGTCCTACTAAGATCTGCCATGTTTCCATGCACAGTTCAGCTATACAGTTGCCAGTTAATTCTATGAACTAAAGATATTTATTTGACTCACTTACAGTAAATAGCGCCATCATATTCCGCAGCGCTTTACAGACATTATCATCACTTTCCCCACTGGGGCTCACAATCTACATTCCCTATCAGTATGTCTTTGGAGTGTGGGAGGAAACCGGAGAACCCGGAGGAAACCCATGCAAATATGGGGAGAACATACAAACTCCTTGCAGATGTTGTCCTTGGTGGGATTTGAATCCAGGACCCCAGCGCTGCAAGGCAAAATCAATCATATCCATTGTATTATATCTGTTCTTGCACAATAGTATATGGTATTGCAGCTCAGCCATAATCAACTTCCAGGGTTTAGTTGCAATATCGGACAGAAAATTTTATTGCTTCTAAAAAAATTAATAATTTTCACATTGCAGACAACCTCTTTTGCCCTGTTTAGCTCTGCTATGTCTTATGTAAGCGTGTCCAAGACTGTACGGAACAATTCACTTGGTGCCCGACCATATATTAATTAGACTACCTTATATTTCCTTGGATATTATTACAGTAAATATTCCTCCCTACCAATTTTCTTAAACAAAAAATTGGATTTCATCCATCACCAGTTGTCCTGATGATGAGAACACATCTACAAACTAAAAATAGATGATATTGAAAATGGTATCAAGCTGGGAATCTCATTGACTTGTTCACCTCTGCCCTTAAGCAGTTACATGTCACAGGGAATTTGTTCTATGCCATAATCAATATGGACTAGCATTTTTGATGTTCAGTCATATTGCATCAGTCAAGGAATGTAAAGTGGCCTAGCCCAAAAATACACAGCATTAGATAGTGCCCTTCATGCCTTGAGCATTGATCAAGGTATTATCTTTAGTTTGATAAATTTGATAAAACCAGCAGTTCATAGTCACAGATACATGCCCATTTTTTAAGCATATGCCTTGATTGATGACTAGTTGCCTTCTTTGTAAATGGAAACAGGGCTGTGGAGTCGGAGTCGTGGAGTCGGTTCCCATTTTGGCGGAGTCGGTATACAATGGACCGACTCCTACAATATATAAGAAATTGGGTACAGTAGTACAATGCAGGATGTGCTGTAAATGTTTTCATAAGAATTTGGGAAAGTTATGAAATGTCCTATAAATGTCTGTTCTGCCTGATCTAAGGATCTCTGCTTTCAGTTGAGATGAATCTGTGCTGTACTTTATGTACACGCTCAGTAGTGAGGCCGTGAGATGAATCTGTGCTGCACTTTATGTACACGCTCAGTAGTGAGATGAATCTGTGCTGCACTTTATGTACAAGCTCAGTAGTGAGGCAGTGAGATGAATCTGTGCTGCACTTTATGTACATGCTCAGTAGTGAGGCCGTGAGATGAATCTGTGCTGCACTTTATGTACACGCTCAGTAGTGAGGCCGTGAGATGAATCTGTGCTGCACTTTATGTACACGCTCAGTAGTGAGATGAATCTGTGCTGCACTTTATGTACATGCTCAGTAGTGAGGCAGTGAGATGAATCTGTGCTGCACTTTATGTACACGCTCAGTAGTGAGGCAGTGAGATGAATCTGTGCTGCACTTTATGTACATGCTCAGTAGTGAGGCAGTGAGACGAATCAGTGCTGCACTTTATGTACACGCTCAGTAGTGAGGCAATGAGATGAATCTGTGCTGCACTTTATGTACATGCTCAGTAGTGAGGCAGTGAGATGAATCTGTGCTGCACTTTATGTACATGCTCAGTAGTGAGGCAGTGAGATGAATCTGTGCTGCACTTTATGTACACGCTCAGTAGTGAGGCCGTGAGATGAATCTGTGCTGCACTTTATGTACACGCTCAGTAGTGAGATGAATCTGTGCTGCACTTTATGTACACGCTCAGTAGTGAGGCAGTGAGATGAATCTGTGCTGCACTTTATGTACATGCTCAGTAGTGAGGCCGTGAGATGAATCTGTGCTGCACTTTATGTACACGCTCAGTAGTGAGGCCGTGAGATGAATCTGTGCTGCACTTTATGTACACGCTCAGTAGTGAGATGAATCTGTGCTGCACTTTATGTACACGCTCAGTAGTGAGGCAGTGAGATGAATCTGTGCTGCACTTTATGTACACGCTCAGTAGTGAGGCAGTGAGATGAATCTGTGCTGCACTTTATGTACATGCTCAGTAGTGAGGCAGTGAGACGAATCTGTGCTGCACTTTATGTACACGCTCAGTAGTGAGGCAATGAGATGAATCTGTGCTGCATTTTATGTACATGCTCAGTAGTGAGGCAGTGAGATGAATCTGTGCTGCACTTTATGTACACGCTCAGTAGTGAGGCAGTGAGATGAATCTGTGCTGCACTTTATGTACACGCTCAGTAGTGAGGCAGTGAGATGAATCTGTGCTGCACTTTATGTACACGCTCAGTAGTGAGGCAGTGAGATGAATCTGTGCTGCACTTTATGTACACGCTCAGTAGTGAGGCAGTGAGATGAATCTGTGCTGTACTTTATGTACACGCTCAGTAGTGAGGCCGTGAGATGAATCTGTGCTGCACTTTATGTACACGCTCAGTAGTGAGGCAATGAGATGAATCTGTGCTGCACTTTATGTACACGCTCAGTAGTGAGATGAATCTGTGCTGCACTTTATGTACATGCTCAGTAGTGAGGCAGTGAGATGAATCTGTGCTGCACTTTATGTACACGCTCAGTAGTGAGGCAATGAGATGAATCTGTGCTGCACTTTATGTACACGCTCATTAGTGAGGCAGTGAGATGAATCTGTGCTGCACTTTATGTACACGCTCAGTAATGAGGCAGTGAGATGAATCTGTGCTGCACTTTATGTACATGCTCAGTAGTGAGGCAGTGAGATGAATCTGTGCTGCACTTTATGTACATGCTTAGTAATGAGGCAGTGAGATGAATCTGTGCTGCACTTTATGTACACGCTCAGTAGTGAGGCAGTGAGATGAATCTGTGCTGCACTTTATGTACACGCTCAGTAGTGAGTCAGTGAGATTAATCTGTGCTGCACTTTATGTACACGCTCAGTAGTGAGGCAGTGAGATGAATCTGTGCTGCACTTTATGTACACTCTCAGTAGTGAGCCAGTGAGATGAATCTGTGCTGCACTTTATGTACACGCTCAGTAGTGAGGCAGTGAGATAAATCTGTGCTGCACTTTATGTACACGCTCAGTAGTGAGGCAGTGAGATGAATCTGTGCTGCACTTTATGTACATGCTCAGTAGTGAGGCCGTGAGATGAATCTGTGCTGCACTTTATGTACACGCTGAGTAGTGAGGCCGTGAGATGAATCTGTGCTGCACTTTATGTACACGCTGAGTAGTGAGGCAGTGAGATGAATCTGTGCTGCACTTTATGTACACGCTCAGTAGTGAGGCAGTGAGATGAATCTGTGCTGCACTTTATGTACACGCTCAGTAGTGAGGCAGTGGGATGAATCTGTGCTGCACTTTATGTACACGCTCAGTAGTGAGGCAGTGAGATGAATCTGTGCTGCACTTTATGTACACGCTCAGTAGTGAGGCCGTGAGATGAATCTGTGCTGCACTTTATGTACACGCTCAGTAGTGAGGCAGTGAGATGAATCTGTGCTGCACTTTATGTACACGCTCAGTAGTGAGGCAGTGAGATGAATCTGTGCTGTACTTTATGTACACGCTCAGTAGTGAGGCCGTGAGATGAATCTGTGCTGCACTTTATGTACATGCTCAGTAGTGAGGCAATGAGATGAATCTGTGCTGCACTTTATGTACACGCTCATTAGTGAGGCAGTGAGATGAATCTGTGCTGCACTTTATGTACACGCTCAGTAGTGAGGCAGTGAGATGAATCTGTGCTGCACTTTATGTACACGCTCAGTAGTGAGGCAGTGAGATGAATATGTGCTGCACTTTATGTACACGCTCAGTAGTGAGGCAGTGAGATGAATCTGTGCTGCACTTTATGTACACGCTCAGTAGTGAGGCAGTGAGATTAATCTGTGCTGTACTTTATGTACACGCTCAGTAGTGAGGCCGTGAGATGAATCTGTGCTGCACTTTATGTACATGCTCAGTAGTGAGGCAGTGAGATGAATCTGTGCTGCACTTTATGTACACTCTCAGTAGTGAGCCAATGAGATGAATCTGTGCTGCACTTTATGTACACGCTCAGTAGTGAGGCAGTGAGATGAATCTGTGCTGCACTTTATGTACACACTCAGTAGTGAGGCAGTGAGATGAATCTGTGCTGCACTTTATGTACATGCTCAGTAGTGAGGCCGTGAGATGAATCTGTGCTGCACTTTATGTACACGCTGAGTAGTGAGGCCATGAGATGAATCTGTGCTGCACTTTATGTACACGCTGAGTAGTGAGGCAGTGAGATGAATCTGTGCTGCACTTTATGTACACGCTCAGTAGTGAGGCAGTGAGATGAATCTGTGCTGCACTTTATGTACACGCTCAGTAGTGAGGCAGTGGGATGAATCTGTGCTGCACTTTATGTACACGCTCAGTAGTGAGGCACTGAGATGAATCTGTGCTGCACTTTATGTACACGCTCAGTAGTGAGGCCGTGAGATGAATCTGTGCTGCATTTTATGTACATGCTCAGTAGTGAGGCAGTGAGATGAATCTGTGCTGCACTTTATGTACACGCTCAGTAGTGAGGCAGTGAGATGAATCTGTGCTGCACTTTATGTACACACTCAGTAGTGAGGCAGTGAGATGAATCTGTGCTGCACTTTATGTACACGCTCAGTAATGAGGCAGTGAGATAAATCTGTGCTTCACTTTATGTACATGCTCAGTAGTGAGATGAATCTATGCTGCACTTTATGTACACGCTGAGTAGTGAGGCCGTGAGATGAATCTGTGCTGCACTTTATGTACACGCTGAGTAGTGAGGCAGTGAGATGAATCTGTGCTGCACTTTATGTACACGCTCAGTAGTGAGGCCGTGAGATGAATCTGTGCTGCACTTTATGTACATGCTCAGTAGTGAGGCAGTGAGATGAATCTGTGCTGCACTTTATGTACACTCTCAGTAGTGAGCCAGTGAGATGAATCTGTGCTGCACTTTATGTACACGCTCAGTAGTGAGGCAGTGAGATGAATCTGTGCTGCACTTTATGTACACGCTCAGTAGTGAGGCAGTGAGATGAATCTGTGCTGCACTTTATGTACATGCTCAGTAGTGAGGCCGTGAGATGAATCTGTGCTGCACTTTATGTACACGCTGAGTAGTGAGGCCGTGAGATGAATCTGTGCTTCACTTTATGTACATGCTCAGTAGTGAGATGAATCTGTGCTGCACTTTATGTACACGCTGAGTAGTGAGGCCGTGAGATGAATCTGTGCTGCACTTTATGTACACGCTGAGTAGTGAGGCAGTGAGATGAATCTGTTCTGCACTTTATGTACACGCTCAGTAGTGAGGCAGTGAGATGAATCTGTGCTGCACTTTACACTCTCAGTAGTGAGGCAGTGGGATGAATCTGTGCTGCACTTTATGTACACGCTCAGTAGTGAGGCAGTGAGATGAATCTGTGCTGCACTTTATGTACACGCTCAGTAGTGAGGCCGTGAGATGAATCTGTGCTGCACTTTATGTACATGCTCAGTAGTGAGGCAGTGAGATGAATCTGTGCTGCACTTTATGTACAGGCTCAGTAATGAGGCAGTGAGATGAATCTGTGCTGCACTTTATGTACACACTCAGTAGTGAGGCAGTGAGATGAATCTGTGCTGCACTTTATGTACACGCTCAGTAGTGAGGCAGTGAGATGAATCTGTGCTGTACTTTATGCACACGCTCAGTAGTGAGGCAGTGAGATGAATCTGTGCTGCACTTTATGTACACGCTCAGTAGTGAGGTAGTGAGATGAATCTGTGCTGCACTTTATGTACATGCTCAGTAGTGAGGCAATGAGATGAATCTGTGCTGCACTTTATGTACACGCTCAGTAGTGAGGCAGTGAGATGAATCTGTGCTGCACTTTATATACACGCTCAGTAGTGAGGCAGTGAGATGAATCTGTGCTGCACTTTATGTACATGCTCAGTAGTGAGGCAGTGAGATGAATCTGTGCTGCACTTTATGTACACGCTCAGTAGTGAGGCAATGAGATGAATCTGTGCTGCACTTTATGTACACACTCAGTAGTGAGGCAGTGAGATGAATCTGTGCTGCACTTTATGTACACGCTCAGTAGTGAGGCAGTGAGATGAATCTGTGCTGTACTTTATGTACACGCTCAGTTGTGAGGCCGTGAGATGAACCTGTGCTGCACTTTATGTACATGCTCAGTAGTGAGGCAATGAGATGAATCTGTGCTGCACTTTATGTACACGCTCATTAGTGAGGCAGTGAGATGAATCTGTGCTGCACTTTATGTACACGCTCAGTAGTGAGGCAGTGAGATGAATCTGTGCTGTACTTTATGTACACGCTCAGTAGTGAGGCCGTGAGATGAATCTGTGCTGCACTTTATGTGCACGCTCAGTAGTGAGGCAGTGAGATGAATCTGTGCTGCACTTTATGTACACTCTCAGTAGTGAGGCAGTGAGATGAATCTGTGCAGCACTTTATGTACACGCTCAGTAGTGAGGCAGTGAGATGAATCTGTGCTGCACTTTATGTACACGCTGAGTAGTGAGGCCGTGAGATGAATCTGTGCTGCACTTTATGTACACGCTGAGTAGTGAGGCCGTGAGATGAATCTGTGCTGCACTTTATGTACACGCTCAGTAGTGAGGCAGTGGGATGAATCTGTGCTGCACTTTATGTACACGCTCAGTAGTGAGGCAGTGAGATGAATCTGTGCTGCACTTTATGTACACGCTCAGTAGTGAGGCCGTGAGATGAATCTGTGCTGCACTTTATGTACACGCTCAGTAGTGAGGCAGTGAGATGAATCTGTGCTGCACTTTATGTACACGCTCAGTAGTGAGGCAGTGAGATGAATCTGTGCTGTACTTTATGTACACGCTCAGTAGTGAGGCCGTGAGATGAATCTGTGCTGCACTTTATGTACATGCTCAGTAGTGAGGCAATGAGATGAATCTGTGCTGCACTTTATGTACACGCTCATTAGTGAGGCAGTGAGATGAATCTGTGCTGCACTTTATGTACACGCTCATTAGTGAGGCAGTGAGATGAATCTGTGCTGCACTTTATGTACACGCTCAGTAGTGAGGCAGTGAGATGAATCTGTGCTGCACTTTATGTACATGCTCAGTAGTGAGGCCGTGAGATGAATCTGTGCTGCACTTTATGTACACGCTCAGTAGTGAGGCAGTGAGATGAATATGTGCTGCACTTTATGTACACGCTCATTAGTGAGGCAGTGAGATGAATCTATGCTGCACTTTATGTACACGCTCAGTAGTGAGGCAGTGAGATTAATCTGTGCTGTACTTTATGTACACGCTCAGTAGTGAGGCCGTGAGATGAATCTGTGCTGCACTTTATGTACATGCTCAGTAGTGAGGCAGTGAGATGAATCTGTGCTGCACTTTATGTACACTCTCAGTAGTGAGCCAGTGAGATGAATCTGTGCTGCACTTTATGTACACGCTCAGTAGTGAGGCAGTGAGATGAATCTGTGCTGCACTTTATGTACACGCTCAGTAGTGAGGCAGTGAGATGAATCTGTGCTGCACTTTATGTACATGCTCAGTAGTGAGGCCGTGAGATGAATCTGTGCTGCACTTTATGTACACGCTGAGTAGTGAGGCCGTGAGATGAATCTGTGCTGCACTTTATGTACACGCTCAGTAGTGAGGCAGTGAGATGAATCTGTGCTGCACTTTATGTACACGCTCAGTAGTGAGGCCGTGAGATGAATCTGTGCTGCACTTTATGTACACGCTCAGTAGTGAGGCAGTGAGATGAATCTGTGCTGTACTTTATGCACACGCTCAGTAGTGAGGCGGTGAGATGAATCTGTGCTGCACTTTATGTACACGCTCAGTAGTGAGGTAGTGAGATGAATCTGTGCTGCACTTTATGTACACGCTCAGTAGTGAGGCAGTGAGATGAATCTGTGCTGCACTTTATATACACGCTCAGTAGTGAGGCAGTGAGATGAATCTGTGCTGCACTTTATGTACATGCTCAGTAGTGAGGCAGTGAGATGAATCTGTGCTGCACTTTATGTACACGCTCATTAGTGAGGCAATGAGATGAATCTGTGCTGCACTTTATGTACACGCTCAGTAGTGAGGCAGTGAGATGAATCTGTGCTGCACTTTATGTACACACTCAGTAGTGAGGCAGTGAGATGAATCTGTGCTGCACTTTATGTACACGCTCAGTAGTGAGGCAGTGAGATGAATCTGTGCTGCACTTTATGTACACGCTGAGTAGTGAGGCAGTGAGATGAATCTGTGCTGTACTTTATGTACACGCTCAGTTGTGAGGCCGTGAGATGAACCTGTGCTGCACTTTATGTACATGCTCAGTAGTGAGGCAATGAGATGAATCTGTGCTGCACTTTATGTACACGCTCATTAGTGAGGCAGTGAGATGAATCTGTGCTGCACTTTATGTACACGCTCAGTAGTGAGGCAGTGAGATGAATCTGTGCTGCACTTTATGTACATGCTCAGTAGTGAGGCCGTGAGATGAATCTATGCTGCACTTTATGTACACGCTCAGTAGTGAGGCAGTGAGATGTATCTGTGCTGCACTTTATGTACACGCTCAGTAGTGAGGCAGTGAGATGAATCTGTGCTGCACTTTATGTACACGCTCAGTAGTGAGGCAGTGAGATGAATCTGTGCTGTACTTTATGTACACGCTCAGTAGTGAGGCCGTGAGATGAATCTGTGCTGCACTTTATGTACATGCTCAGTAGTGAGGCAGTGAGATGAATCTGTGCTGCACTTTATGTACACTCTCAGTAGTGAGGCAGTGAGATGAATCTGTGCAGCACTTTATGTACACGCTCAGTAGTGAGGCAGTGAGATGAATCTGTGCTGCACTTTATGTACACGCTGAGTAGTGAGGCCGTGAGATGAATCTGTGCTGCACTTTATGTACACGCTGAGTAGTGAGGCAGTGAGATGAATCTGTGCTGCACTTTATGTACACACTCAGTAGTGAGGCAGTGAGATAAATCTGTGCTGCACTTTATGTACACGCTCAGTAGTGAGGCAGTGGGATGAATCTGTGCTGCACTTTATGTACACGCTCAGTAGTGAGGCCGTGAGATGAATCTGTGCTGCACTTTATGTACACGCTCAGTAGTGAGGCAGTGAGATGAATCTGTGCTGTACTTTATGCACACGCTCAGTAGTGAGGCAGTGAGATGAATCTGTGCTGCACTTTATGTACACGCTCAGTAGTGAGGTAGTGAGATGAATCTGTGCTGCACTTTATGTACATGCTCAGTAGTGAGGCAATGAGATGAATCTGTGCTGCACTTTATGTACACGCTCAGTAGTGAGGCAGTGAGATGAATCTGTGCTGCACTTTATGTACATGCTCAGTAGTGAGATGAATCTGTGCTGCACTTTATGTACACGCTTAGTAATGAGGCAGTGAGATGAATCTGTGCTGCACTTTATGTACATGCTCAGTAGTGAGGCAGTGAGATGAATTTGTGCTGCACTTTATGTACATGCTTAGTAATGAGGCAGTGAGATGAATCTGTGCTGCACTTTATCTACACGCTCAGTAGTGAGGCAGTGAGATGAATCTGTGCTGCACTTTATGTACACGCTCAGTAGTGAGGCAGTGAGATTAATCTGTGCTGTACTTTATGTACACGCTCAGTAGTGAGGCCGTGAGATGAATCTGTGCTGCACTTTATGTACATGCTCAGTAGTGAGGCCGTGAGATGAATCTGTGCTGCACTTTATGTACACTCTCAGTAGTGAGCCAGTGAGATGAATCTGTGCTGCACTTTATGTACACGCTCAGTAGTGAGGCAGTGAGATAAATCTGTGCTCTACTTTATGTACACGCTCAGTAGTGAGGCAGTGAGATGAATCTGTGCTGCACTTTATGTACATGCTCAGTAGTGAGGCCGTGAGATGAATCTGTGCTGCACTTTATGTACACGCTGAGTAGTGAGGCCGTGAGATGAATCTGTGCTGCACTTTATGTACACGCTGAGTAGTGAGGCAGTGAGATGAATCTGTGCTGCACTTTATGTACACGCTCAGTAGTGAGGCAGTGAGATGAATCTGTGCTGCACTTTATGTACACGCTCAGTAGTGAGGCAGTGGGATGAATCTGTGCTGCACTTTATGTACACGCTCAGTAGTGAGGCAGTGAGATGAATCTGTGCTGCACTTTATGTACACGCTCAGTAGTGAGGCCGTGAGATGAATCTGTGCTGCACTTTATGTACACGCTCAGTAGTGAGGCAGTGAGATGAATCTGTGCTGCACTTTATGTACACGCTCAGTAGTGAGGCAGTGAGATGAATCTGTGCTGTACTTTATGTACACGCTCAGTAGTGAGGCCGTGAGATGAATCTGTGCTGCACTTTATGTACATGCTCAGTAGTGAGGCAATGAGATGAATCTGTGCTGCACTTTATGTACACGCTCATTAGTGAGGCAGTGAGATGAATCTGTGCTGCACTTTATGTACACGCTCAGTAGTGAGGCAGTGAGATGAATCTGTGCTGCACTTTATGTACATGCTCAGTAGTGAGGCCGTGAGATGAATCTGTGCTGCACTTTATGTACACGCTCAGTAGTGAGGCAGTGAGATGAATATGTGCTGCACTTTATGTACACGCTCATTAGTGAGGCAGTGAGATGAATCTATGCTGCACTTTATGTACACGCTCATTAGTGAGGCAGTGAGATTAATCTGTGCTGTACTTTATGTACACGCTCAGTAGTGAGGCCGTGAGATGAATCTGTGCTGCACTTTATGTACATGCTCAGTAGTGAGGCAGTGAGATGAATCTGTGCTGCACTTTATGTACACTCTCAGTAGTGAGCCAGTGAGATGAATCTGTGCTGCACTTTATGTACACGCTCAGTAGTGAGGCAGTGAGATGAATCTGTGCTGCACTTTATGTACACGCTCAGTAGTGAGGCAGTGAGATGAATCTGTGCTGCACTTTATGTACATGCTCAGTAGTGAGGCCGTGAGATGAATCTGTGCTGCACTTTATGTACACGCTGAGTAGTGAGGCCGTGAGATGAATCTGTGCTGCACTTTATGTACACGCTGAGTAGTGAGGCAGTGAGATGAATCTGTGCTGCACTTTATGTACATGCTCAGTAGTGAGGCAATGAGATGAATCTGTGCTGCACTTTATGTACACGCTCAGTAGTGAGGCAGTGAGATGAATCTGTGCTGCACTTTATATACACGCTCAGTAGTGAGGCAGTGAGATGAATCTGTGCTGCACTTTATGTACATGCTCAGTAGTGAGGCAGTGAGATGAATCTGTGCTGCACTTTATGTACACGCTCATTAGTGAGGCAATGAGATGAATCTGTGCTGCACTTTATGTACACGCTCAGTAGTGAGGCAGTGAGATGAATCTGTGCTGCACTTTATGTACACACTCAGTAGTGAGGCAGTGAGATGAATCTGTGCTGCACTTTATGTACACGCTCAGTAGTGAGGCAGTGAGATGAATCTGTGCTGCACTTTATGTACACGCTAAGTAGTGAGGCAGTGAGATGAATCTGTGCTGTACTTTATGTACACGCTCAGTTGTGAGGCCGTGAGATGAACCTGTGCTGCACTTTATGTACATGCTCAGTAGTGAGGCAATGAGATGAATCTGTGCTGCACTTTATGTACACGCTCATTAGTGAGGCAGTGAGATGAATCTGTGCTGCACTTTATGTACACGCTCAGTAGTGAGGCAGTGAGATGAATCTGTGCTGCACTTTATGTACATGCTCAGTAGTGAGGCCGTGAGATGAATCTGTGCTGCACTTTATGTACACGCTCAGTAGTGAGGCAGTGAGATGTATCTGTGCTGCACTTTATGTACACGCTCAGTAGTGAGGCAGTGAGATGAATCTGTGCTGCACTTTATGTACACGCTCAGTAGTGAGGCAGTGAGATGAATCTGTGCTGTACTTTATGTACACGCTCAGTAGTGAGGCCGTGAGATGAATCTGTGCTGCACTTTATGTACATGCTCAGTAGTGAGGCAGTGAGATGAATCTGTGCTGCACTTTATGTACACTCTCAGTAGTGAGGCAGTGAGATGAATCTGTGCAGCACTTTATGTACACGCTCAGTAGTGAGTCAGTGAGATGAATCTGTGCTGCACTTTATGTACACGCTGAGTAGTGAGGCCGTGAGATGAATCTGTGCTGCACTTTATGTACACGCTGAGTAGTGAGGCAGTGAGATGAATCTGTGCTGCACTTTATGTACACACTCAGTAGTGAGGCAGTGAGATAAATTTGTGCTGCACTTTATGTACACGCTCAGTAGTGAGGCAGTGGGATGAATCTGTGCTGCACTTTATGTACACGCTCATTAGTGAGGCCGTGAGATGAATCTGTGCTGCACTTTATGTACACGCTCAGTAGTGAGGCAGTGAGATGAATCTGTGCTGTACTTTATGCACACGCTCAGTAGTGAGGCAGTGAGATGAATCTGTGCTGCACTTTATGTACACGCTCAGTAGTGAGGTAGTGAGATGAATCTGTGCTGCACTTTATGTACATGCTCAGTAGTGAGGCAATGAGATGAATCTGTGCTGCACTTTATGTACACGCTCAGTAGTGAGGCAGTGAGATGAATCTGTGCTGCACTTTATATACACGCTCAGTAGTGAGGCAGTGAGATGAATCTGTGCTGCACTTTATGTACATGCTCAGTAGTGAGGCAGTGAGATGAATCTGTGCTGCACTTTATGTACACGCTCAGTAGTGAGGCAATGAGATGAATCTGTGCTGCACTTTATGTACACGCTCAGTAGTGAGGCAGTGAGATGAATCTGTGCTGCACTTTATGTACACACTCAGTAGTGAGGCAGTGAGATGAATCTGTGCTGCACTTTATGTACACGCTCAGTAGTGAGGCAGTGAGATGAATCTGTGCTGCACTTTATGTACACGCTGAGTAGTGAGGCAGTGAGATGAATCTGTGCTGTACTTTATGTACACGCTCAGTTGTGAGGCCGTGAGATGAACCTGTGCTGCACTTTATGTACATGCTCAGTAGTGAGGCAATGAGATGAATCTGTGCTGCACTTTATGTACACGCTCATTAGTGAGGCAGTGAGATGAATCTGTGCTGCACTTTATGTACACGCTCAGTAGTGAGGCAGTGAGATGAATCTGTGCTGCACTTTATGTACATGCTCAGTAGTGAGGCCGTGAGATGAATCTGTGCTGCACTTTATGTACACGCTCAGTAGTGAGGCAGTGAGATGTATCTGTGCTGCACTTTATGTACACGCTCAGTAGTGAGGCAGTGAGATGAATCTGTGCTGCACTTTATGTACACGCTCAGTAGTGAGGCAGTGAGATGAATCTGTGCTGTACTTTATGTACACGCTCAGTAGTGAGGCCGTGAGATGAATCTGTGCTGCACTTTATGTACATGCTCAGTAGTGAGGCAGTGAGATGAATCTGTGCTGCACTTTATGTACACTCTCAGTAGTGAGGCAGTGAGATGAATCTGTGCAGCACTTTATGTACACGCTCAGTAGTGAGGCAGTGAGATGAATCTGTGCTGCACTTTATGTACACGCTGAGTAGTGAGGCCGTGAGATGAATCTGTGCTGCACTTTATGTACACGCTGAGTAGTGAGGCAGTGAGATGAATCTGTGCTGCACTTTATGTACACACTCAGTAGTGAGGCAGTGAGATAAATCTGTGCTGCACTTTATGTACACGCTCAGTAGTGAGGCAGTGGGATGAATCTGTGCTGCACTTTATGTACACGCTCAGTAGTGAGGCAGTGAGATTAATCTGTGCTGCACTTTATGTACACGCTCAGTAGTGAGGCCGTGAGATGAATCTGTGCTGCACTTTATGTACATGCTCAGTAGTGAGGCAGTGAGATGAATCTGTGCTGCACTTTATGTACACGCTCAGTAGTGAGGCAGTGAGATGAATCTGTGCTGCACTTTATGTACACACTCAGTAGTGAGGCAGTGAGATGAATCTGTGCTGCACTTTATGTACACGCTCAGTAATGAGGCAGTGAGATGAATCTGTGCTGCACTTTATGTACACACTCAGTAGTGAGGCAGTGAGATGAATCTCTGCTGCACTTTATGTACACGCTCAGTAGTGAGGCAGTGAGATGAATCTGTGCTGCACTTTATGTACACGCTCAGTAGTGAGGCAGTGAGATGAATCTGCTGCACTTTATGTACATGCTCAGTAGTGAGGCAGTGAGATGAATCTTTGCTGCACTTTATGTACACGCTCAGTAGTGAGGCAGTGAGATGAATCTGTGCTGTACTTTATGTACACGCTCAGTAGTGAGGCCGTGAGATGAATCTGTGCTGCGCTTTATGTACACACTCAGTAGTGAGGCAGTGAGATGAATCTGTGCTGCGCTTTATGTACACGCTCAGTAGTGAGGCCGTGAGATGAATCTGTGCTGCACTTTATGTACACGCTCAGTAGTGAGGCAGTGAGATGAATCTGTGCTGCACTTTATGTACATGCTCAGTAGTGAGGCAGTGAGATGAATCTGTGCTGCACTTTATGTACACGCTCAGTAGTGAGGCAGTGAGATGAATCTGTGCTGCACTTTATGTACATGCTCAGTAGTGAGATGAATCTGTGCTGCACTTTATGTACACGCTTAGTAATGAGGCAGTGAGATGAATCTGTGCTGCACTTTATGTACATGCTCAGTAGTGAGGCAGTGAGATGAATCTGTGCTGCACTTTATGTACATGCTTAGTAATGAGGCAGTGAGATGAATCTGTGCTGCACTTTATCTACACGCTCAGTAGTGAGGCAGTGAGATGAATCTGTGCTGCACTTTATGTACACGCTCAGTAGTGAGGCAGTGAGATTAATCTGTGCTGTACTTTATGTACACGCTCAGTAGTGAGGCCGTGAGATGAATCTGTGCTGCACTTTATGTACATGCTCAGTAGTGAGGCAGTGAGATGAATCTGTGCTGCACTTTATGTACACTCTCAGTAGTGAGCCAGTGAGATGAATCTGTGCTGCACTTTATGTACACGCTCAGTAGTGAGGCAGTGAGATAAATCTGTGCTCTACTTTATGTACACGCTCAGTAGTGAGGCAGTGAGATGAATCTGTGCTGCACTTTATGTACATGCTCAGTAGTGAGGCCGTGAGATGAATCTGTGCTGCACTTTATGTACACGCTGAGTAGTGAGGCCGTGAGATGAATCTGTGCTGCACTTTATGTACACGCTGAGTAGTGAGGCAGTGAGATGAATCTGTGCTGCACTTTATGTACACGCTCAGTAGTGAGGCAGTGAGATGAATCTGTGCTGCACTTTATGTACACGCTCAGTAGTGAGGCAGTGGGATGAATCTGTGCTGCACTTTATGTACACGCTCAGTAGTGAGGCAGTGAGATGAATCTGTGCTGCACTTTATGTACACGCTCAGTAGTGAGGCCGTGAGATGAATCTGTGCTGCACTTTATGTACACGCTCAGTAGTGAGGCAGTGAGATGAATCTGTGCTGCACTTTATGTACACGCTCAGTAGTGAGGCAGTGAGATGAATCTGTGCTGTACTTTATGTACACGCTCAGTAGTGAGGCCGTGAGATGAATCTGTGCTGCACTTTATGTACATGCTCAGTAGTGAGGCAATGAGATGAATCTGTGCTGCACTTTATGTACACGCTCATTAGTGAGGCAGTGAGATGAATCTGTGCTGCACTTTATGTACACGCTCAGTAGTGAGGCAGTGAGATGAATCTGTGCTGCACTTTATGTACATGCTCAGTAGTGAGGCCGTGAGATGAATCTGTGCTGCACTTTATGTACACGCTCAGTAGTGAGGCAGTGAGATGAATATGTGCTGCACTTTATGTACACGCTCATTAGTGAGGCAGTGAGATGAATCTATGCTGCACTTTATGTACACGCTCAGTAGTGAGGCAGTGAGATTAATCTGTGCTGTACTTTATGTACACGCTCAGTAGTGAGGCCGTGAGATGAATCTGTGCTGCACTTTATGTACATGCTCAGTAGTGAGGTAGTGAGATGAATCTGTGCTGCACTTTATGTACACTCTCAGTAGTGAGCCAGTGAGATGAATCTGTGCTGCACTTTATGTACACGCTCAGTAGTGAGGCAGTGAGATGAATCTGTGCTGCACTTTATGTACACGCTCAGTAGTGAGGCAGTGAGATGAATCTGTGCTGCACTTTATGTACATGCTCAGTAGTGAGGCCGTGAGATGAATCTGTGCTGCACTTTATGTACACGCTGAGTAGTGAGGCCGTGAGATGAATCTGTGCTGCACTTTATGTACACGCTGAGTAGTGAGGCAGTGAGATGAATCTGTGCTGCACTTTATGTACACGCTCAGTAGTGAGGCAGTGAGATGAATCTGTGCTGCACTTTATGTACACGCTCAGTAGTGAGGCAGTGGGATGAATCTGTGCTGCACTTTATGTACACGCTCAGTAGTGAGGCAGTGAGATGAATCTGTGCTGCACTTTATGTACACGCTCAGTAGTGAGGCCGTGAGATGAATCTGTGCTGCACTTTATGTACATGCTCAGTAGTGAGGCAGTGAGATTAATCTGTGCTGCACTTTATGTACACGCTCAGTAATGAGGCAGTGAGATAAATCTGTGCTTCACTTTATGTACATGCTCAGTAGTGAGATGAATCTGTGCTGCACTTTATGTACATGCTGAGTAGTGAGGCCGTGAGATGAATCTGTGCTGCACTTTATGTACACGCTGAGTAGTGAGGCAGTGAGATGAATCTGTGCTGCACTTTATGTACACGCTCAGTAGTGAGGCAGTGAGATGAATCTGTGCTGCACTTTATGTACACGCTCAGTAGTGAGGCCGTGAGATGAATCTGTTCTGCACTTTATGTACACGCTCAGTAGTGAGGCAGTGAGATGAATCTGTGCTGCACTTTATGTACACGCTCAGTAGTGAGGCAGTGGGATGAATCTGTGCTGCACTTTATGTACACGCTCAGTAGTGAGGCAGTGAGATGAATCTGTGCTGCACTTTATGTACACACTCAGTAGTGAGGCCGTGAGATGAATCTGTGCTGCACTTTATGTACATGCTCAGTAGTGAGGCACTGAGATGAATCTGTGCTGCACTTTATGTACACGCTCAGTAATGAGGCAGTGAGATGAATCTGTGCTGCACTTTATGTACACACTCAGTAGTGAGGCAGTGAGATGAATCTGTGCTGCACTTTATGTACACGCTCAGTAGTGAGGCAGTGAGATGAATCTGTGCTGTACTTTATGCACACGCTCAGTAGTGAGGCAGTGAGATGAATCTGTGCTGCACTTTATGTACACGCTCAGTAGTGAGGTAGTGCGATGAATCTGTGCTGCACTTTATGTACATGCTCAGTAGTGAGGCAATGAGATGAATCTGTGCTGCACTTTATGTACACGCTCAGTAGTGAGGCAGTGAGATGAATCTGTGCTGCACTTTATATACACGCTCAGTAGTGAGGCAGTGAGATGAATCTGTGCTGCACTTTATGTACATGCTCAGTAGTGAGGCAGTGAGATGAATCTGTGCTGCACTTTATGTACACGCTCAGTAGTGAGGCAGTGAGATGAATCTGTGCTGCACTTTATGTACACACTCAGTAGTGAGGCAGTGAGATGAATCTGTGCTGTACTTTATGTACACGCTCAGTTGTGAGGCCGTGAGATGAACCTGTGCTGCACTTTATGTACATGCTCAGTAGTGAGGCAATGAGATGAATCTGTGCTGCACTTTATGTACACGCTCATTAGTGAGGCAGTGAGATGAATCTGTGCTGCACTTTATGTACACGCTCAGTAGTGAGATGAATCTGTGCTGCACTTTATGTACATGCTCAGTAGTGAGGCTGTGAGATGAATCTGTGCTGCACTTTATGTACACGCTCAGTAGTGAGGCAGTGAGATGTATCTGTGCTGCACTTTATGTACACGCTCAGTAGTGAGGCAGTGAGATGAATCTGTGCTGCACTTTATGTACACGCTCAGTAGTGAGGCAGTGAGATGAATCTGTGCTGTACTTTATGTACACGCTCAGTAGTGAGGCCGTGAGATGAATCTGTGCTGCACTTTATGTACATGCTCAGTAGTGAGGCAGTGAGATGAATCTGTGCTGCACTTTATGTACACTCTCAGTAGTGAGGCAGTGAGATGAATCTGTGCAGCACTTTATGTACACGCTCAGTAGTGAGGCAGTGAGATGAATCTGTGCTGCACTTTATGTACACGCTGAGTAGTGAGGCCGTGAGATGAATCTGTGCTGCACTTTATGTACACGCTGAGTAGTGAGGCAGTGAGATGAATCTGTGCTGCACTTTATGTACACACTCAGTAGTGAGGCAGTGAGATGAATCTGTGCTGCACTTTATGTACACGCTCAGTAGTGAGGCAGTGAGATGAATCTGTGCTGTACTTTATGCACACGCTCAGTAGTGAGGCAGTGAGATGAATCTGTGCTGCACTTTATGTACACGCTCAGTAGTGAGGTAGTGAGATGAATCTGTGCTGCACTTTATGTACATGCTCAGTAGTGAGGCAATGAGATGAATCTGTGCTGCACTTTATGTACACGCTCAGTAGTGAGGCAGTGAGATGAATCTGTGCTGCACTTTATATACACGCTCAGTAGTGAGGCAGTGAGATGAATCTGTGCTGCACTTTATGTACATGCTCAGTAGTGAGGCAGTGAGATGAATCTGTGCTGCACTTTATGTACACGCTCAGTAGTGAGGCAGTGAGATGAATCTGTGCTGCACTTTATTTACACACTCAGTAGTGAGGCAGTGAGATGAATCTGTGCTGCACTTTATGTACACGCTCATTAGTGAGGCAGTGAGATGAATCTGTGCTGCACTTTATGTACACGCTCAGTAGTGAGATGAATCTGTGCTGCACTTTATGTACACGCTCAGTAGTGAGGCAGTGAGATGAATCTGTGCTGTACTTTATGTACACGCTCAGTAGTGAGGCCGTGAGATGAATCTGTGCTGCACTTTATGTACATGCTCAGTAGTGAGGCAGTGAGATGAATCTGTGCTGCACTTTATGTACACTCTCAGTAGTGAGGCAGTGAGATGAATCTGTGCAGCACTTTATGTACACGCTCAGTAGTGAGGCAGTGAGATGAATCTGTGCTGCACTTTATGTACACCCTGAGTAGTGAGGCCGTGAGATGAATCTGTGCTGCACTTTATGTACACGCTGAGTAGTGAGGCAGTGAGATGAATCTGTGCTGCACTTTATGTACACACTCAGTAGTGAGGCAGTGAGATAAATCTGTGCTGCACTTTATGTACACGCTCAGTAGTGAGGCAGTGGGATGAATCTGTGCTGCACTTTATGTACACGCTCAGTAGTGAGGCAGTGAGATGAATCTGTGCTGCACTTTATGTACACGCTCAGTAGTGAGGCCGTGAGATGAATCTGTGCTGCACTTTATGTACATGCTCAGTAGTGAGGCAGTGAGATGAATCTGTGCTGCACTTTATGTACACGCTCAGTAGTGAGGCAGTGAGATGAATCTGTGCTGCACTTTATGTACACACTCAGTAGTGAGGCAGTGAGATGAATCTGTGCTGCACTTTATGTACACGCTCAGTAATGAGGCAGTGAGATGAATCTGTGCTGCACTTTATGTACACACTCAGTAGTGAGGCAGTGAGATGAATCTGTGCTGCACTTTATGTACACGCTCAGTAGTGAGGCAGTGAGATTAATCTGTGCTGCACTTTATGTACACGCTCAGTAGTGAGGCAGTGAGATGAATCTTTGCTGCACTTTATGTACACGCTCAGTAGTGAGGCAGTGAGATGAATCTGTGCTGTACTTTATGTACACGCTCAGTAGTGAGGCAGTGAGATGAATCTGTGCTGCGCTTTATGTACACACTCAGTAGTGAGGCAGTGAGATGAATCTGTGCTGCGCTTTATGTACACGCTCAGTAGTGAGGCCGTGAGATGAATCTGTGCTGCACTTTATGTACACGCTCAGTAGTGAGGCAGTGAGATGAATCTGTGCTGCACTTTATGTACATGCTCAGTAGTGAGGCAGTGAGATGAATCTGTGCTGCACTTTATGTACACGCTCAGTAGTGAGGCAGTGAGATGAATCTGTGCTGCACTTTATGTACATGCTCAGTAGTGAGGCAGTGAGATGAATCTGTGCTGCACTTTATGTACACGCTTAGTAATGAGGCAGTGAGATGAATCTGTGCTGCACTTTATGTACATGCTCAGTAGTGAGGCAGTGAGATGAATCTGTGCTGCACTTTATGTACATGCTTAGTAATGAGGCAGTGAGATGAATCTGTGCTGCACTTTATGTACACGCTCAGTAGTGAGGCAGTGAGATGAATCTGTGCTGCACTTTATGTACACGCTCAGTAGTGAGGCAGTGAGATGAATCTGTGCTGCACTTTATGTACACGCTCAGTAGTGAGGCAGTGAGATGAATCTGTGCTGCACTTTATGTACACGCTCAGTAGTGAGGCAGTGAGATGAATCTGTGCTGTACTTTATGTACATGCTCACTAGTGAGGCCGTGAGATGAATCTGTGCTGCACTTTATGTACACGCTCAGTAGTGAGATGAATCTGTGCTGCACTTTATGTACATGCTCAGTAGTGAGGCAGTGAGATGAATCTGTGCTGCACTTTATGTACACGCTCAGTAGTGAGGCAGTGAGATGAATCTGTGCTGCACTTTATGTACACGCTCAGTAGTGAGGCAGTGAGATGAATCTGTGCTGCACTTTATGTACACTCTCAGTAGTGAGGCAGTGAGATGAATCTGTGCTGCACTTTATGTACACGCTGAGTAGTGAGGCAGTGAGATGAATCTGTGCTGCACTTTATGTACATGCTCAGTAGTGAGGCAGTGAGATGAATCTGTGCTGCACTTTATGTACATGCTCAGTAGTGAGGCAGTGAGATGAATCTGTGCTGCACTTTATGTACACTCTCAGTAGTGAGGCAGTGAGATGAATCTGTGCTGCACTTTATGTACACGCTCAGTATTGAGGCAGTGAGATGAATCTGTGCTGCACTTTATGTACATGCTCAGTAGTGAGGCAGTGAGATGAATCTGTGCTGCACTTTATGTACACGCTCAGTAGTGAGGCAGTGAGATGAATCTGTGCTGCACTTTATGTACACTCTCAGTAGTGAGGCCGTGAGATGAATCTGTGCTGCACTTTATGTACATGCTCAGTAGTGAGGCAGTGAGATGAATCTGTGCTGCACTTTATGTACATGCTCAGTAGTGAGGCAGTGAGATGAATCTGTGCTGCACTTTATGTACACGCTCAATAGTGAGATGAATCTGTGCTGCACTTTATGTACACGCTGAGTAGTGAGGCAGTGAGCTGAATCTGTGCTGCACTTTATGTACACGCTCAGTAATGAGGCAGTGAGATGAATCTGTGCTGCACTTTATGTACACGCTCAGTAGTGAGGCAGTGAGATGAATCTGTGCTGTACTTTATGTACACGCTCAGTAGTGAGGCAGTGAGATGAATCTGTGCTGCACTTTATGTACACGCTCAGTAGTGAGATGAATCTGCTGCACTTTATGTACATGCTCAGTAATGAGGCAGTGAGATGAATCTGTGCTGCACTTTATGTACACGCTCAATAGTGAGATGAATCTGTGCTGCACTTTATGTACACGCTGAGTAGTGAGGCAGTGAGCTGAATCTGTGCTGCACTTTATGTACACGCTCAGTAATGAGGCAGTGAGATGAATCTGTGCTGCACTTTATGTACACGCTCAGTAGTGAGGCAGTGAGATGAATCTGTGCTGTACTTTATGTACACGCTCAGTAGTGAGGCAGTGAGATGAATCTGTGCTGCACTTTATGTACATGCTCAGTAATGAGGCAGTGAGATGAATCTGTGCTGCACTTTATGTACACGCTCAGTAGTGAGGCAGTGAGATGAATCTGTGCTGCACTTTATGTACACGCTCAGTAGTGAGGCAGTGAGATGAATCTGTGCTGCACTTTATGTACATGCTGAGTAGTGAGGCAGGGCTGTGGAGTCGGAGTTGGGGAAATTGAGGAGTCGGAGTAGGTGGTTTGGCTTACTGACTCCACAGCCCTGAAAGGAAAATATGTTCTGTTCCAAAAATATCAACTTTAGTTTGTTTATGTGCTTTGCCGTATAGCATGGGACAGAGTGTCTGCTGCTCCTGCTTTAGATTGATTGAGGTATTTTGTTAAATACAGTAGCCAAGAATAGCTGATATAATACCCAAAGAATAAAAATCGGTAAACAAACTAATATATATTGCTAGGGATGTCATTGATCTTGCTGCTAATGGTTTTGAGATAATTTACTGTTCTCCTAACCCTGTCAGATGCAGGTGATCTGTGCTAAGATGTACTCTTTCATGCACTCCAATTTTAGCTATCACTGCTTATAAATTTACTTTGCCAGCTCCTCTCACAAATGTCATTTGCTTCTTACCTATTCATGTATTTGTATTCATTAAATTAGGCGCAGGGGTAAATAATGGCCCTCGCTATACATATTCATAGCGGTGATCCGGGCTTTGTTTGCTGAACTTGGTGGTTACTCAGAATGTAGATGAATTCATGTTAGGCCTGAAGGACAAGTCGTGTTATTCAGAGGAAGACATTCTGTATTATATTGGTGATGAAAAGTATATAGATTTAGCAGGAGTGTAATGCTCCATTACATAATGGATTAGTCATTTTGAGGAAAAATACCTTTTTTTTGTCTAACAGTAAATTAAAACCAAACCTTGACAGAAGAATTATCTTAAGACGTTTCAGTAGCTATATTATATAGAAAATATCAGTCATTCACAAAGGGAGATTAGCACCTGAGATCAATGAAAGTTATCTTGACTCCTCATCATGGTGGTCAGCCGTATTATCTCCGGTAGACTGCTGGTCTGCGGGTCGGAGTAAGACTTAAATTGAATACTCATCTTTTAATATCATATCAATTGTAACATCCTGTGCTGATCAATTTCCTAATACACCTTCATAGTGGATGCAGATCTATTCTTCTGATAAGTAACTCAAAATCCCTTTAAGGAGCTTAGAAATGTATTGCATACTATTTTATTTTTAGAGGGAAGGATCAGCAGGATTTAGGCCACCTAAACCACTACAAACATGTTATCTGGGTTGGCGAAAAGTTCACAATGATGATGTTCTATCTTTTCGCAGATTTTGCATATGGGAGAAAAATAACTTTGACAACTGTATTTAACCAGCAGGGATGGAAATGCTCTCCTGAACAGTCAAGATAGCCACCCCTTCTCATGGCTTGATTAATATCTCACAGGCAGAATATATTATCACAGACCACCTCTAGCGGCATCTGGCATTAGTGAAGGAGCCACAACTCCATCTGCCCATGCGCTGAATGCCGCTGAAGGTGATTACCTACCCATGAGCTCTCCTCGCGTGCCATGACTTATGATCTTGTGTCAGCAGGATTTAGGGCCCCTAAACCACTACGAATAGGTTAGCTAGAATGGTGAAGAGTTAGTAATGATTATGTTCTATCTAATAGGTTCGACAAACGGGAGAAAAATAACTTTGACAACTATATTTAAGTAAAAGGTTCCAGGGTTGATCTGCTCTCCCAAAATAATCAAGCTTTTCAACCCTTTCTGGCTTGATAGATAAATCTCAGGCAGGACATGTCACCACAAACCACCTCTAGCATCATCGGACATATGCACAGTGAAGGAGGGCGTACTGGCCACAACTCCATCTGCACACGCGTATAATGCTCCTGAGGGTGAGTTGTGAAGACATACCTGGCCAGGGAAACATCATACAAGCCAGAAAGGGGAGGCTGCCATTTTGACTATTTTGAGCTCTCTTTCCCCATGGCTTTTATAGTTTGAGAGTCCTCAGTGGTTGATACCTTTTGATGGCTAAATGAAAAGATGCTAATGAATAGCAAACTTTCGAGACTATCAGGTCTCTTTGTCAGGCAGGAAGTATGTCTGATGAAGAGACTTGAGTAGTCTCGAAATTTTGCTATTCTTACCAACGTTTCAGTTACCAATTAAAAGGTATCAACCTCTGAAGACTCTCAGTTGTTAGTATTTTTTTTTACCTACTGGCTAACACGATGCAAAGATATATTTTTCCTGCACTACTGTTTGAATATTCTTCTCCCTTATACTTAATCTGCAAGAATATAAAAGATCATCATTTATAATGAAAGAACATCTCTTTGAAAGCGTACACACCTGACTTGTAAGGGCCCAATTTATTATCACATACAAGAGATGGTAAACTTGTCTTAATTCGAAACTCGGAAGTATTTCTCGAATAAATTAAACTTACTGAAGACGTTTTTCTTTTCCAGCAATTTTCTCGGTGAACGTTCTTGTGGATGTGCTTAGCTAGTGTCTTTTGATTGGAGTGTGATGATAATGGCAAACACAGTGGAAGTATCATAACACAGTGATTACCCATTCAGACTTGTGAGTTTATTGGAACATAATCTGGTTAATTACTACCGGTTGATAGCTGCTGTCTGTAGTTCAAGATCAAAATCAGAGCAAAAAGTCCTCTTGCCCCTCCTGCCTCCCCTCTTTAAATGATAATATAGTGGGTTGTTTATTGGCCGCTACTATATTAAGGAAGCCTGCCTGGCGTACGTGATGTTTGAAACATAATAGGCAATAACAAAATAATTAGCCACTTTAATGCCTTAAATTGCCAGTTTTGTGTATTATCCGGAGAAATGCTGCCAGTTCAATTTGTTTCTTTCAATCCTCCCAGCTGTAGCATTACTTACTGTCCTACTGCCAAGTAGAAAAATGCCAAAAAGAACAGCATGGATGGGGCCGTAAACTCCATTAGTCCTATGCGCTTCAATATATTGTACGATTATTATATATAATATATGTGAAACAATTGCTATGTTCCATGTTGATGGTCTTCGAAGCTTTTACCCATCTAAGGCTTCGTTCATTTCTCCATTTATAGCATACTTGTCATACTCTGGCCCGTGGGCAAAATCTGGCCCTCAGGGTGGCTTTATTTGGCCCGCGACACCAGAACCCCCATCCCTATGTGGGGCACATTATTCTGTAAGGAGGACTATGTGAGGCCATTATTCTGTAAGGAGAACTATGTGGGACCATTATACTGTATGGAGGACTATGTGGGCCCATTATTCTGTATGGAGGACTATGTGGGGCCATTATACTGTATGGAGGACTATGTGGGGCCATTATACAATATGGAGGACTATGTGGGGCCATTATACTGTATGGAGGACTATGTGGGGCCATTATTCTGTATGGAGGACTATGTGGGGCCCATTATACTGCATGGAGGACTATGTGGGGCCATTATACTGTATGGAGGACTATGCGGGGCCATTATTCTGTATGGAGGACTATGTGGGGCCATTACACTGTATGGAGGACTATGTGGGGCCATTACACTGTATGGAGGACTATGTGGGGCCCATTATTCTGTAAGGAGGACTATGTGGGGCCCATTATTCTGTATGGAGGACTATGTGGGGGCTATTATTCTGTATGGAGGACTATGTGGGTCCCATTATTCTGTATGGAGGATTATGTGGGGCCCATTATTCTGTATGGAGGATTATGTGGGGCCCATTATACTGTATGGAGGACTATGTGGGCCCATTATTCTGTATGGAGGAGTATGTTGTGCACATTATTCTGTATTGAGGACTATATGGGCCCATTATTCTGTATGGAGTACTATGTGGGCCCATTATACTGTATGGAGGACTGTGTGTGGCCCATTATTCTGTATGGCGGACTATGTGGGGGCTATTATTCTATATGGAGGACTATGTGGGGCCCATTGTTCTGTATGGAGGATTATGTGGGGCCCATTATTCTGTATAGAGGAGTATGTGGGGCACATTATTCTGTATCGAGGACTATATGGGCCCATTATTCTGTATGGAGGACTATGTGGGGCCCATTATTCTATATGGAGGACTATGTGCGCCCATTATTCTGTATGGAGGACTATGTGGGGCCCATTATTCTGTTTGGAGGACTATGTGGGGCCCATTATTCTGTATGGAGGACTATGTGGGGCCCATTATACTGTATGGAGGAATAAGTGGGGCCCATTATTCTGTATGGAGACTTTGTGGGGCCCATTATTCTGTATGAATCTGTTGGCTTGCGACTTTGTCCAAGTATTTTCATTTTGACCCTTTGTGTGTTTGGAGTTTGACATCCCTGAATATAGGATATAGGGAGGGATCAACCATATGACTGACTGTATTGACTTTAGTGGGTTCCATCTGGTTCTTACCATGTTGTCTCCCATTTTACCAGGAAAATAAGTGAGGCATATGTTGGCGGAATCTGCATGAGAGGCTTTTAGAGGAGTCTTAAACATAGATATGAATCTAGCCTTATCCTTAAAATGAATCTGTCAACGGTTTTTGCTGCCTAATCTGAGAGCATCATGATGTAGGGGTAGAGAATTCCAGTGATGTGTCACTTATTGAGCTGCTTGCTGCAGTTTTTGATAAAAAATACCTGTTTTATCTGCTGGAGATCTAGCAGATCTCTGAATGCTGAGCTCTGTATAATCCCGTCCACACCACTGATTGGCAGATTTCTGCTTATTCACAGTGTACACAGAAATTTGCCAATCGGTGTTGGTGGCATAGTTATACAAAGCTCATGAATATGGTGGATTACAAGTTTGCTAGTCCTCAGTGATAATCTCCTGTTGATAAAACTGTGATTCTACCAAAACTACAGCAAGCAGCCCAGTAAGTGACACATCGCTGGAATCAGGGTCTCTGCCCCTACATCATGCTGTCCTCAGATTAGGTCGCAAAAATCTGATGACAGATTCTCTTTCAAATTTTAAGTATAATATAGAGGGATACGAAAAGCTGTCAATAAGTGTGTTATGCCATTGATGTAGCTCATGTGGCTGCTATAGGTCACATAGTCCTAGAGAGTGGGAACTTAACTAAAAGACAAACTATTTTACTCTTTGCTATAAAGCCACCACTATTTAGACTTTTGTCCTTGGACATTGGAACGAAAAGACTCATGATTTATTTGGTGAAATAATTTTCTATTATTGGTAAAATTGCGCTAAGGTCGCAGAGGTGGGCTAGAGATATACTAACACCCCTCTGTGATCCCACAATGCCTATCATTGATCAACATTTTATCTTATGGAATGGTTCCTTTATGACAAATCTTTGCAAAATGTTGCTTTAAAATAAACCACAGGTAACATTTTATGGAAATTCTAGGATGCTACCGACATCCATAGACTACAGGTGCATTCACTCTTCAAGAGTTTCTTAAATAAAATGCTGTAAAAGTTCATTCCACATTATGATCAAGTAATTTTGTGTCATTCAAGTGTCTTGATTGTATATAATTTGAGACATTTTTAAAGCCAGCTTCAGTGGGTTATTATTTCTCCATGTACAATGTGTCGGAAAGCATTTTTGGCTTCAATTTTTGTGCTTTAGTCTTTGTAAACTTGGTACAGGCACAGATGTAATTGCTATAAAGTCATGGACTCTCGTAGGAGGATTATACCATCATTTTGTCCATTTTGACACGATAGAGCTTCTCTCAACAAAATGTCATCACTACCAATGAAGACCTCGCTCAAGTTATAATTGACAATGCGTGGTGTGAATGTTTTTCTATGGCTTTTTCTCAAACAATCAAATTATCTGTGTTATGTTGGGCACTTAACCTTTTTGAGAAAGGTCACAAATAATGGCTTGGTGTTTTTAACCCTTGCCTGTGTCAGTAATGAGTTATTGAGCACCTCTTAATTTTACTGTCAACATATTTCTTTATGATCATTCTAATAGGGATGTTCATAAAGTGCTAGAAATACCATTGAATACAATGTGGCGTATCAAAGAATATGCAAAAATCTAAAACTCAATGTCTCAGATATTTTTTTGTAACTGTGGAAGGTGTCTATTAAGCGACTTTAAAGATTGGACACCTTTGTTTTACTTAAATGTATGTAATTTTTTTGCAGTTGGGTTTTATGAAAAGTTTAGGACCGTATCAGGGCTACAGCCTTTATGTATCACAGTGCATAGCAGACTGCAGAATAAACTGTCTAATCTGTCAGTGAGCTTGTCTGGTAGCAGGGTTTGTAACCCTTTTATTCTTCTTCTAAATTATCTTTGAAGCTGGATTATGACCAAATGAAAGTTCAGCTCTTCAGTTTGTCATAAATTAATTTTGAAAATTGTTCAAGAGAATTATGTACTGTGAAACACAGAAGCTGTAGGAGACAGCTGTCCAAAATTTTTAATGAGACTCAGTTGCAACAGTGCTTGTACCTAAAAATATGTGCATTTAAAGGGAATCTGTCATCAGTTTTTTGCTACCCCATCTGAGAGCAGAATAATGTAGGGGTAAAGACCCTAATTCCAGCGATATGTCTCTTACGGAGCTGCTTGCTGTCATTTTGATAAAATCTCTGCTTTATATGCTGGTGATCTACCAGTTCTATTAATGCTGAGCTCTTTATATCCACACCCACTCCACTGATTGGCAGATTCCTATGTACGCTGCAAAAAGCTGCCAATCAGTGGTGGAGGCGGGCTTATACAAGGCTCATGAATATGGAGGACTACCCTGCAGCAGGGTTACTAGTCCTCTAATCTCCTGCTGATAAAACAGTGATTTTATAAAAAATACACTAAGGGGCCCAGGAGGTGACACATCACTGGAATCAGGGTCTCTGTCTCTACATTATGCTGCAAAAACCTTGCGACAGATTCTCTTTAAGTAAAAAAGAATACCAAAGAAGGTGTGCATATCTGTTAAGTTTTCAATAAATTTGGATCCAGCAGTAGTAAGAGACTTTGGCCTAAATCCAGGTGTTGGCTCAGGTATACCATTTTTTGTGTCCCAATCAAGTTAAGAACCTGTTTTCTACCATGTAAAAAATGTATTTTTTTTTTGCTATTATAAAAGGGAAAAAAGATTCAGGAATTTAGGATGCTTCAACAAATGATCTCAGATTTCACTGGTTTTCTCAGAAAATAGGCCTCTAATTTCTAGTAGTCTGTCTCTCCCTCTTCTACATTCCCGCCTTTGCTCTGCATTCTCAGTGCTATTGCCTGGTTGACTTTCTGCTTCTCTTTTGTCCTATGCGTCTTCTCTTCAATCTTTCCTTTTCCTCTTCCTGCAGCAAAACCATATCAGTGAAAATAATTGATGATGAGGAATATGAGAAAAACAAGACCTTCTTCCTTGAGATTGGGGAACCTCGTCTGATGGAGATGAGTGAGAAGAAAGGTGGGGGATCTGCTCTGAGGCTGAGCCCTAACCAGTAACATGTCTGACTTACCACACTTGGTTGGCTTAATCCATTGTCTCATGTGCACATCTCCATTTACGTATCTACAAGGGGCCTTTCGATTTAAAGCATTGTCTTGGCAACTTACTTTAAGTAGCTAGTCAGCCAATTTTTTTTTAAAGAATCTTACTTCACCAGGCTGTCCAGTTCGAGAACATATTTACTTAGATCATATTCTTTTGCCCCTTGGAATACTTACATGGATGTGTGCGGGTTCCTCTACTCATAATAACCATCGGGCTTAGATCAATGTTAAAGCATGTGTGTGAGATTGCAAACATCCATTTCCCTTTGTCTTGTGTTCCCACAGGAAGTACATTACCCTTAAAATACTTGACAGAGAGGAGTATGACAAAGAGTCCTATTTCTACCTTGTGCTTGAAGAACCAATCTGGATACGAGGAGGAATGAAAGGTGTGAGAGTATATTAAGACAAACCGAGCAGCTACAAAAAAAAAATCCAACTTTCTCTCCTGTTTGTAATTCCCTACTCTCACAACTTGCTCTCTCCTCTTGCTTGGCACCTGAACTCTGTGCAATGCTCTCTGTACAGCCTAGCCAGCTCTTTGTTAATACTCTCATAAAGCTCTCTAAGCAGACTTCACGTGCTATATACTTCAGAGTGTCTTTCGCATTGTGGGAATCACGGGGTTAACAAGAATCGAGAAAACTTGCCCCTATCTGTAAAGGGATCTTTACTTAGTCATCTCTTCCTTCCTTCTATTCACTCCCACCTTTACAAGTGCCATGTATAAGTATATAATTGCACAGATGCCATCTTCTTCTGCAAAGGGTCCATATTAAGTAATCAAGTCACAGTAGTAAACCTTATATAGCCGCTAGCCCCCCTGATATAAAAGCCTCCCCTACATAACCTATAAATAGCGAACAGACAATCCTCTGCTGTTACGTATTTCGATTCATGTAGTTTGGAGACCATACGAAGGGAGCCGCAGTCATTATTACTTGCATCAGTTACATCAGCAATATAAGGCTCATAATAAATCGGAGAGGATTGGAATTGAAGGGCCATGATCATACGTCACATCATTTCTGCCCTTGTATTTGAAAGTGAGAACTGCTCAATGAAGTAGCTCGCTCCTCTGCTAGAAAAAGGAGGTTCCCAGTCAAGCCCCCTAAATTACGTCCGTAGGACGAAATACTGCCACCCTAAAGGGGTTGAAAAACTGCTTGGGGGACAAAAGCTCACAAACATAGAGCAGTATCGCCTGGTAAGGAAAGTAAAAGGTGGGAGTATGCGCTCACCTGGAGGTGTTGTGTGAAGGCACAACACCTTTAGACACGTGTATCTGCTGCTGCAGCCCCATTCTGGAGAAAAACTTGTTCCAGATGATTAATAGTAGAGGAGGACGATAGCACGTTGAACAGCGATAAATGAGAAGCCTTTTTTTTCCAAAATGGTTCTTTATTGTCCTAATGCATTTCAGCACCAGACCAGCGCCTTTCTCAAGGAATGTTTTTTACCTTGTGAAAGGTGCCGGTCCGGTGACGAAATGTGTTGGGGCAATAAAGACTCATTTTGGAGAACAAAAGGCTTCTCATTTACCGCAGCGCAGCCCATTCAGAACCCTAAAGGAGTTGTCTCGAGAAGAAATCCTCTATCCTATATTGGGATATATAGACTCTATGCCCCCCTTTTTTATGAGTCAAAATGAATAATAATGGTTCACATTCAGGCAGATTTGAACCATTCTTATATTACATTGACAGTCATTTATTTGCAGAGGAAATGCCTGGCCAGATAAGGATTCTCCTAGCAAAATCAGGTGGTGAGGCAACCACTTTAATCAGACTATCCCCTTCCATTTCCAGATAATACCTGATAGAGTATATCTCCAGTTATGGAAAACATCTGTAATATTATGGAGAGAGATCAGGGGTTCTCATTGACTGGATTCAAGTGCTGTTAGAGCGCTAGACTTCAGCTCTCATTGGTTTCTATTGACTTCATTTGGGGTGGTGTTGGCCATTAAAGGGAACCTGTCAGGAGGATTTTACACCTCAGACTAATGACATGTATGTATAGGCACTTTCCTGTTGATGAAATCCATGCCTTGATTGTAGAAATTCATTGTGTAGTTTTTGAGAAATCTGGTGTTGAAATTGTATGAAAATTAGCTGCAAATGCACATTGCACTTGCAGCTCTCCTTCCCCACCTCCCTATTCCCTGCCCGCCGCTTGCCTTATGTGTCTGACTATCAGATCACTGAAACAAGAGTGACCTGTCAGTCAGATATAGGAGTCAGGCAGTGGGCGGGAAATAGGGAGGAAGGGCAGCTGCAAGTGCAATGTCCCTCTCTGAAGCACTTGCAACTCATTGCATTATTATTATTTCAATGCTGGAATTCTTGGAGACTACTAAACAGATTTTTACAGTTAAGGTATGGATTTAATCTGCATGAAAGCTCCTGTACATGCATGCCATTAGTTTGAGTTGTAAAATCCTCATCACAGGTTGCCTTTAAAGTCTGATGCTCGTGTTTTATTTCTCTTAAATGAAACCAATAAGAGCTAAAGGGGCTATGCCTTCTGTTCAATGTTACAGACCCTCCATTCTGCACTGAAAACAGGGGCCCTCACCGATGAGAACGTCTAACATGCCTCTATTAAATATTCTATACTTAAAGGGCTCTGTCAGACGGCCGTATTACTCGCACGAGGATCACATCGCAATCCTCGGACTGGCCGGCTGCTCTCCTGACCTGAGCTTGACAGCATGTGTTTCTATGCAGCTGTCACGCTCAGGTCAGGAGAGCAGCCGGCCAGTCCGAGGATTGCGATGTCATCCTCGTGCGAGTAATACGGCCGTCTGACTGCGCCCTTAAACAAACATTTTAACAGCATCATACATAGGAAGGTATGTCACTATAGGTGAAGCATCGGTTTGTCTACTATACAGGAGTCATATAGGCCACGTTCAGCCATTTTACTAGGGCCTTATGATCAGCAAAGGCTGTCCCCCCAAAAATACATAATCATTTGTGGTTTTTTTTTACTAATAAGGGCATGCGTATGATTAATTAACACATTAATAACTTACGTTATAAATGCTAAAATAAAATGTTCTAATTCCATTGCTGATATCCCAGTATCCTGCATGCAGATTTGACATATTAACACAATTATGTAAAGTTGCATGAAATTCAATTTTAAAAGTTAACGGATATTTGAGAGAATAAAAACATAAAATACAAAAAAAAAAACTTTGATCATTTCATTCTCATGTTCTTTGAATTTTTTCCTTAAACTGATCTGGCTTCATTTCTATCAGGTGTATAATTATATATCTAGAGGATTACCGTAGATTCTTTTGGCCAAGTCGTTAGTTTGCTTAATTAGGGCTAATGTAGATATGTCAAAATCTGTGCAATAAAATCTAATCATTGAGGACTTTCACTTTAGCTGTTACCCCCCAAAAATGAGAAATTAGGCCGATTGCATATATTCATTAAACACATGATTTTCTGGATCTTTGGGTAGGATACAAACACTTCTTAATTAGTGAACATGCATAATAATTATAGCAATCATTGCATAAATATAATGCCAAAAGAGACTTGGCTGTGTAATAAAACGCACCAGGTTGCTCATTTGCATTATAACCCTAAGATAATTTAACAGCGCTGTGTTGCCTTATGGAACAGGCCTAAGATGTTACTTAATTAGAGCCTTGTGCTGTTATTGTATATATTCTACTATGCCTTGCATTATTTGGCAGGCTTTTAATTAATGTTTCTTAGTAAAAGAATTATGTATTTTAAATGAACTTATTTATTACTAATGATTGTACAATACCCTTTTAGGATCATTGACACAGTGAACACAATAAAATGGTATAAAACAATACATTTTAGGATCTGCTGCTAAAAATGTGCACATATAATATCAATACAATTTATTCCGGAAGGGAATCTTTGCAATTAAATAAGGCAAAAATAACCAATCATTATGCAAAGGCAAACAATTAATATGCCATTGCCATTATGTGTTCTAAGCCATAATATGGCTTCTATGAGATCATTTATGGCTCTAATCTCATAGCCAGGCATATATAATCTGGTTTGTCAGATTCCAAAAAGAATCGTGGCATATGCCATCAGATGCCGTATTCATTTTAAGAAGCTTTGCTTTTACCCAAGAGAATCCCAATAATACAGTGCCACGAGGAGTGCCATAATATGGTAGGCAAGGGGCAGCACTAGATCAATTTTATAAAAAAAATGATGACTTTACAGGAAAGGTCATTCCAGACACGACAGCATATTTTTTCATAGAACCATGAAATAAATAAAGCAGCTAAGTTAAAGGGAATCTGTCACCAGGATTTTGCTACCTCATCTGAGAGCAGCATAATATAGGAAAAGAGACCCTGATTCCAACGATGTATCACTTATGTTACTGGGTGCAGCAGTTGTGACACAATCAGAGTTCTTAGATGTGACAGAGCTCAGAAAGTTGACCCTGCCCACACCAAAGCTGTCTATGTACATTGTGTATTGACAGTGAGCTACTTATCAGAAGAGGGCGTGTGGTCTGACCAGGGCTCAGGTGAGCTGTAGTCCAGACAGTGATAATCACCTGGTGATAAAACATTCATTGTATTGAAACAACAGTATACCGCCTAATAAGTGACACATTAATGAAATCTGTGTTTTAGCCTCTACCTCATGCTGTCCGCAGATTACATAGCAAAAACCTGCTGACAGATTCCCTTTAAGTATCTCAATCAGTTTTTTTTTATTTACACTCGGAGGCGGACAATCGGGCAAAAAGTATGTATACTTATCAATTCACTAAAGACAATGCCAAACATTATCAACTAGCATGGAAATGTTTTCTATCCTCTTCAGAAATGATAATCCTGCCCACAAGGTGATTGCTCTGAGTGTCCCTAGCCATACAGTTCTTCTTTCTGTGGACCGCTTCTCCATTATCACTATTCATTTGTGTTTCTTATCCTTTGTCTGTCTTCTATGTGTTCTCTTCACAGCCCTGTTGTTGAATGAGCTTGGTAAGCATTTCATTTCCTTTGTTCCCACCTTTTCAATTTCCTTGTCTGTCCTAAATTGATGCTTTGCCCTCCTGTTTTGCTGTCTTACTGTGTACAATTATTTGATGTGATTTACATTTTACTTTGTAATACGCCTGTGGTGGACCAGGAGTTTGTACAGTAAGATAAGATGTAGGCGTTGAGTTCATGCAGATCTACTCATGCAAACTTGCAGATAACTAAGGTTTAAGTGAAATGTCTAATGAAAAATGAGCTGTTTATTCATTAAACATAGATTTACTGTCGTGCTGTGATTAAAGATCTTGGCAGAGTCAGTAATGGGACAGTTGTGTTCCACGAACCCATTTAAATCAAGAAGCCCGGCTCTAGGGGCCGTAAATTGTCATCCTACAGTATCCAACATTTCCGTGCCAACTCTGTCCTCATAGACCATTAACAGTCCAAAAACTGGTAATTAGTATTTACTCTTCAGACAGGGACGTCCCTTATCCTAGATCATTAATTGCCCAAAGGGCTTCATTGAACAACTCAAATGTGCAGTTTAGTATTTCCCAATATTGATTCGTAAAAGGGCAACTATCATGGAAAGTGAACAGGAGTACTGCTTGCACTGTCAAACGGATCAGTATGTATTATTTTAATTAACATTATTTTTTCAATTACCATTAATTAGACCAACCAGTCTTTAGCCCTAGTCACATTCAATAAATAGTATAATTAAAGATCTGACCTAGAAGAGAATAATTAGAATAGTTGAAGGCTGCTTTATATAAAAGAATTCAGAAAGTTTTTCAAGATTAGCGTTTATCTAGTTTATAAAAAGGCCTGTCACTAAAACTTAAAGGGGTTGTCCTACCGACAAAGTGCATTTTAATGAATAGTTCTTGGAATAAAAAGAAGTTGTACAGTTGGATATGTTAAAATATGTTCCTGTGCTGAGAGAATCCTATAAATATGCCCCTGCTATATACTTTCATTTGCTATGTCCAACCATGTACAGTTGCTCCAATTCATTTGTGGCACACACCACAGTTCCGACCACAGCTCCTGGCCAGGGGAGGAAGCAGAAGTTACTTATGATTAGTGAGTATACAGATAAAACAACAAGGGCTCACAGCTGCTGATTTCAAAGGTAACACATTTCCCTTCATGTTTATTCACAGGAGGGAGTGTTTCTGCCACCTCTCCAGCCCTATGCACTTATCAGTCAGTGACAAAGGACTGGTTACAGGGCAGAAATACTCCTGTGATAAAACAGGCTGGGATACGTGTTACCTCACATAAACAAACAGCTAGTAGCCCCTGCTTTTTAGTCTGTATACTAACTTATCATAAGTGATTTATGCTTCCTAACCTGACCAAGAGCTGTGGTTCAGAGCTGTGGTGTGTGCCAGCCATGAAGTGGAGCATGGTCTGCATGGTCAGACATAGCAAATAAAAGTTTATAGCAGGGGCACATTTATAAGATTATCTTAGAAAGGGAACATTTGTTTAACACATCCAATTGTGGAACTTATTATTATTCCAAGATCTGTTGATTAAAATGTACTTTGTTCCAGAACAACCCTTTTAACATCATTTATTTATATATGGGCATATCAGGATCTCTTTTTGAAATCAAAATTAGCAAGTGAACTATAGACAAATATGGCATTATGTTGAACCAACAGTATTCATTCTACTAATTTCATTTCATTTTCAGACGGGGCCATTCAGAAGGGGCAATAAACACCTACTTCCTAATAATTAGTGAATCTATTAATTATGCTATTCCATAAATCATGGCAACAATTATTTATAAAAATAAATGGTCCTTTTGATATGTGCATCTTACAGTATATAGTTCTACTTGAGTTAAAAGGTAAAGTAATTAGGGCAGAAAAAGAAAACAATTAGGGCAGGGTGACACTACTATATAGTGTGAGCTGTTCTACACATAAAGACAAATTTCCCAGATGGCAGGAAGTATTTACTACTCCTTCAGTACCACTAGAGGAGAGGTTTTAGGCCTTGTGACCACTGTCACCATTTTCCAGTATGGCAACAGGATACAATTATGCATATTCGGGCTAATGCAACCTAACATAGAAATAATACTATGGAACCAGTGAGCACCATATTCTCATTCCCTGTAAGGAGTCTTAGCGTTGGAGACATTTCTCTGAAGTGACACTAGTGTGTCCTTCTCGTGACTTGATTGACATCCATCTTGACAAGTCACCACCAGCAGCCTCAGGTGCATGCACAGTAAAGTGAAGATCAATGGCCACAACTTCATCTGCACACTGCGCATGTGGCCTAATGCCGCAGGAGGTGGCTTGTGATGACATAGCCCGTGAAAATGTCAATCTAGCCAAGTGGATGACTGGCCAATTTGACTCTATAAAAGAGGTGCTCCACCCCCATTACTTCTTACCGGTCATTAGAATATACAGTAGTGCTCTGTGCTCTGATTTGAAAGTACTTTCTCTATGTTTTTCTGCATCGGTCATCATGCTCAACCTGTTACCTTCTTGGATAACATTTCGATGGTGGTTAGGCGCCTATATTATCCATCCTTACAGGTTTAATTTCAAGTGTAGAATGACTTTGAAGTCCCACAATCTTACTACACTACTGAAACCCAAATATTCTTGTTCTGTATCAATAATGGGTATAGATGAACGGATCGCTTTGCACAACTCCGAGCCACGGTCCAGGTACTCTTTGGCCATGGACAGGAGTTGCGTGGATTATCTTACCCCCAGAATTTCCTTACCTTTTGGGATCCCAGGCTCAACTTATTATTAGCTGTGATGGAGCAACGTCATCTATAAGTCGTACACTGCTCAGATGATGTTACGGCAAACCAACATAATCGAACGTCGCGCCGGGAAACCTGGAAGCTCAGGTAATTCGCATAGCTCCTGTCCACGGCCACAGGACACTGACATGGACCGTGGTTGCGCAAAGCAATACGTTCATCTCTGATGAGAAGGCTATTTCTCATGGCTATCTAATGCTTTTACATTATTTTGCTGCTCAACAACACATTTTTCGCTTATTTATATATAAATGTCCATTACATGTTCTGTAATGATATATGTAGGCTTCTGATTAGTCCTGTTGCTGCAGGTTCATTTATGTTTTCCCTCAATATTGTTTTAGGAATAGTTCCAATGTGGCAGCTTCATTATTTTAATTTTCATAATAGGTTTCTGCCCTAATCTCTTTGTTACATTGATAGTAATCCTATTCAGTTCTTCCCAAAGCCATTTGGAATAAATTTCTCATAAGCTTGCCTTTAAAAAGTTAACTCTGCCCATAAAGTAATTTGGAAACCGCAAAGCTGTCGTAAAACGACAGCAAATACTGTGCAGCGTGTCCAGTTCTAACATTAAGACAATCAGAAGGGTAATTTGTGTGGACCCGAGGGCTCTTCCGATAATAACATTGTGATTTGCATCATATCATACAAATCTATATAAGAAACCGAGTATACGAGCATTTACAGCAGCTTTATTACATGAAACAGCACGACTAGTAAACAGCTAAAAAAACACAAGCAAAATTAATGGGATCAGTAGAGTTTCTGCAGCTCTCCTGCTGTACTGGAAATGACCCTTCCATTGACAGAGATGTGTTATTGGCATTTTGTAAAGAAGTTAACTGTAATACTGTATTAAAAGTAAAACAAAAAAATCAATTCTGTTCAATTTTTCATAGAAGAAAACGTTGAGATAGACATATGGAAGGGGGGAAATTGTAGTGAAAAGTACATTTAATTTGGAGACAGTATGCTCAGTGCTCCAAAATAAGGGAACAGATGTTTGAGAATGTGACATGATGAATACACGCCTATTGAAAATTGCATACATATTTATATACATACTGTGCATATACTCATTCATATACACAGTTGTATGTGCAAAGTAAGAAGCAATTGGAAAATTTAAAATAAAGTTTAATAAATTTAATATAGTTTATCATTTACCACTTTTTTCTGAAAATTCAGGAGAATAAATAAATTGAAGCTGTTCGGTAACGTGACAAAGCTTTGGTGCTCTTTGTTTAGTACAGTCCACTCTTCCTCTTTTTCCCCACAAACATATATATCTTGGATCAGTGGCTGATAGAGGTTGCACCAATAATATGTCCACCCCTGCCACTAGTGGGCACACTCTATATGCAGCTAATGACCCACAATTGGCCTGAATGGGGGCAGAATATTTTTACCAGTAACTGTGTGTGGAGCACAAGTTGCTCTGTACTAAAGAAATGTAGACAAACGCTCCAAATGATTTATATTGGGAGATTTTTTTTAATTAATCAGAAAAACAAAATACAGTACAGACCAAAAGTTTGGACACACCATCTCATTTAAAGATTTTTCTGTATTTTCTTGACTATGAAAATTGTACATTCACATTGAAGGCATCAAAACTATGAATTAACACATGTGGAATTATATTAACAAAAAAGTGAAACAACTGAAAATATGTCTTATATTCTAGGTTCTTCAAAGTAGCCACCGTTTGCTTTGATGACTGCTTTGTACACTTTTGGCATTCTCTTGATGAGCTTCAAGAGGTAGTCACCGGAAATGGTCTTCCAACAATCTTGAAGGAGTTCCCAGAGATGCTTAGCACTTGTTGGCCCTTTTGACTTCACTCTGCGGTCCAGCTCACCCCAAACCATCTCGATTGGATTCAGGTCTGGTGATTGTGGAGGCCAGGTCATCTGGCGTAGCACCCCATCACTCTCCTTCTTGGTCAAATAGCCCTTACACAGCCTGGAGGTGTGTTTGGGGTCATTGTCCTGTTGAAAAATAAATGATGGTCCAACTAAACGCAAACCGGATGGAATAGCATGCCGCTGCAAGATGCTGTGGTAGCCATGCTGGTTCAGTATGCCTTCAATTTTGAATAAATCCCCAACAGTGTCAGCAGCAAAGCCCCCCCACACCATCACACCTCCTCCTCCATGCTTCACGGTGGGAACCAGGCATGTAGAGTCCATCCGTTCACCTTTTCTGCATTGCACAAAGACACGGTGGTTGGAACCAAAGATCTCAAATTTGGACTAATCAGACCAAAGCGCAGATTTCCACTGGTGTAATGTCCATTCCTTGTGTTCTTTAGCCCAAACAAGTCTCTTCTGCTTGTTGCCTGTCCTTAGCAGTGGTTTCCTAGCAGCTATTTTACCACGAAGGCCTGCTGCACAAAGTCTCCTCTTAACAGTTGTTGTAGAGATGTGTCTGCTGCTAGAACTCTGTGTGGCATTGACCTGGTCTCTAATCTGAGCTGCTGTTAACCTGCGATTTCTGAGGCTGGTGACTCGGATAAACTTATCCTCAGAAGCAGAGGTGACTCTTGGTCTTCCTTTCCCGGGGCGGTCCTCATGTGAGCCAGTTTCTTTGTAGCGCTTGATGGTTTTTGCAACTGCACTTGGGGGCACTCTCAAAGTTTTCCCAATTTTTTGGACTGAATGACCTTCATTTCTTAAAGTAATGATAGCCACTCGTTTTTCTTTACTTAGCTGCTTTTTTCTTGCCATAATACAAATTCTAACAGTTTATTCAGTAGGACTATCAGCTGTGTATCCACCAGACTTCTCCACAACACAACTGATGGTCCCAACCCCATTTATAACGCAAGAAATCCCACTTATTAAACCTGACAGGACACGCATGTGAAGTGAAAACCATTTCCGGTGACTACCTCTTGAAGCTCATCAAGAGAATGCCAAGAGTGTGCAAAGCAGTCATCAAAGCAAAAGGTGGCTACTTTGAAGAACCTAGAATATAAGACATATTTTCAGTTGTTTCACACTTTTTTGTTTAGTATATAATTCCACATGTGTTAATTCATAGTTTTGATGCCTTCAGTGTGAATGCACAATTTTCATAGTCAAGAAAATACAGAAAAATCTTTAAATAAGAAGGTGTGTCCAAACTTTTGGTCTGTACTGTACATCTGCAGGAATTTCCATCAATATGATCTTCTGATCTATGATCTATAGGACCCTTTCTCCTGAGTAGAATGTGATCTCCTCACATGTATTTAAAACATAGAACATTTTAACGAAATTTCCACTTTGAAGTGTACCTCCTATTCCTGATAAAATGTACAAGATGTTGGATTTTACTGATACTGCTCCTCCTGGTGCCCTGCAGTAGCCTGTAGAAAGCTGGCCATACACATTAGATATCTGTATCGTTGGCCTGACATCTGTTTCTCCCAATTCCCCCATACACAGGAGAAGTAAATCCTCCTGTGTTTTCTATGAAAAAGCCGAGGCTGGAGGAGTCCATTATCTCTGCTCCAAAAAAAAGGATTGGCCATTGAAGGACAGGTTGGATTGGGAGGCCCCTATACACATCAGATGGTCAACAGATCCCACCAAAATCAGAGATTCTAGCCTTAGATTTTGTAACACTTCTTTGCTTCCTGCCTCCTACGTCTCCCTATTCACTCTAAGTGCTGTAACACTTATTGACTGTGCCAAGTTTCCTATTATAAGATGAGGATGCTATATTTAGACCTAAAGGAAACCTGTCACATTGGAAAGTAATATTTTTATGCCGATATAGGGTTGCAAGTAAGTAGCGTTACAATGCTGACCGGCCACCTTACTGAAAGTGCAGCTGAAACTTAAATTATTTCCTCCTGGGAGCTACCGGCTTTCAGTCATGGGAACCTGCATGGAGTGGTTACAGTCACCACTCATAGCATCGCTCACTATACTGCGAGTCATGACTATAAGCACCCCCCTGACACTTTGATTGACAGCTCACGGTGCAGCCCATCTGTGAAGAGCAAGATGTCAAACAAAGTCCTGGGGTATGCTCACAGTATAGTGAGTGGTGCTGTGAGCGGAGCCACTCTGTGCACACCCCCATGACTGAAAGCCAGCGGCTTGCAGGAGGAAATAAGTTTATTTTCAATAAGGCGACCTGGCAGCCACCTCTCACAGTATAATGAGTGGTGCTGTGAGTAGTGATTGTAGCCTCTTTGTGCATCACCCCCATGACTAAAGCCGGCGGCTTTCAGGAAGAAATAAGTACATTCTCTACTGGTAGACCCATTTTCAGTAAGGCGACCAGGCAGCATGTGAATGCTGGTAAATAGTGTTTTTCCAAGGTGGGAGGTTCTGCAAGTAAGCAGAAGTTATCCAGATTCTTTTTTACACAAATTTAGAAGTATTTTTTAGAAATGTAAAAGGTAAATTTAAGAAACAGGGCTGTGTGTTGTTGGCGCAAATTGTGATTTTCTGATTGAGTCGTGAGGAATAAGTTCTTTGTGGCATGTTACAAGGAAAATTGTGGTTTCACTAATATGTTTTCTCTCTTTTGTCTTCAATGTGCACTAGGTGACTTCACTATCACAGGTACGTCTCCCATTGCTTTTTGTGATGCAGATTTAAATTGTTTTGTGTTTTGGTGTTATTTTTTATTAATATTATATCATTATCTCTCTCAAAGGAAAACTGCTGTTTGGTAAGACGTAAAAATGTGTGCTGCTCCCTCAATACTCCTGTTTCTAGCCGAGCCACTCTTGCATTGGTTATTATACACCAGGATTAACACTACATGTCTTTTATATGTGTATTACTGATGAATTATTGCCATAACCCTGATTGCAGTGGTTGTAGGGGTAGTGATACTGGATCCTGTTATAAGTCAGTGAGACCTTTGGATCCGGCAGAACTGTCATGGCTCCATTATGAATGAAAGCCAAGACCGTTAGGAATGTTCACACAAAGTTTATCTTTTTTGAGGGAGATAAATCTGATGTGGTTTTCTTGAGAAATCCACTTTAGGAATCAATGGTCTTTTTGCCAATGTTTCTGGATCTGATGCGGACTTTTACGTTTTTTGCATAAGTTATTGAGGCATTTTTCCATCTGCTTTTTTGCAGCCATTTGACTTGAGAGTGTCAATGATTGATCCCTATAATGCAACTTCTTTTTTTTTACCTTATTCAAAATCCATATAAAAAAAGAACCTCAGTGAGGACATAGCCTTGAGTTTTCCATGTGGAAAGCACTTCCGGATATTCTCCTTTTTTCTGGAGTTTTTGGAGGAGTTTTGAAGAGTTTGGGAAAGTTTGGAACAGATTCCATCACAATTTGCTTCAAAGAAGCGACATTAATTTTTTTTCCACTAGATGTTTTTTAAAACTCTTCAGCAAAAAAACACTAAAAAAACTACTCACACGGCATCTCTAAGATGCAGGCAGACTTACCTAAGTCTTCCTAGGCAAAGCCGCCTCAGAAAAAAGTCAGCAATCATTTTTCCTGAAGTGGCTTTGCTTGCGGATATATCCTGCATCAGTATATTTTTTCTGTAATTTAAACAATAATTAGCAAACTGCTTCCTAGCAGAAGCCGCCAGAAGAACGAACATGCTACTTCTTTTAACCACTTCACAGTTTCCGACCCTTGAATTGATTAAGAGAAGTAACGAAAGACTTACACAGCAATGTCATTTTTACATTGCTATGCATTACATTCTGTAATGCACACGCCCGGGCTGAGCGGCGTGTGCTTGTGATTCCACTGGACCGTGCCGGAGAGTGAATGCCTGGAGGGGCGTAACTAGGTATTCACCCGATCCGACCAGGGTCGCACGACGGCATACGATGCCAGTGCACCAAGGAGGAACCAAGCAGAGGGACCAGGTGCTACTCCAGGACAGACCCCGGACACGGCTGTTGACCCACACAGGGGAATACAGGAACAGGCTGGTTAGGCTGGCGCACAGACTGGTGGGTATAGGCAGGCACGACTGGTATGCAGGTAGGCGGGTATGCAGGCCGGGGGGTACAGGCAAGCACAGCTAGAGTGCAGACAGGGAGGCACTAGCAGGTAGGGACACTGGCGGGATAGGACCCAGTACACACTGGGACTCAGGAACAGAACCACAGATGTGGCGGACAAACACAGCAGAGTGAGGCCGCCCAGAGAGGTGAGCGAGAACAGGGCAGGACAAGGCCGCCTGGAGCGGTGAGCAAGAGTAGAGCAGGACAAGGCCGCCAGGAGCTGTGAGCAAAGGATCAGAGCTGAGCGAGACTGCCGGAGCAGTGAGCAAGAGTAAAGCAGGACGAGACCACCTGGAGCGGTGAGCAAGAGTGGAGCAAGACTGCCGGAGCGGCGAGCAAAAGGAGTCAGAGCAGGCTAGAACCGCCGGAGCGGCGAGCAAAAGGAGTCAGAGCAGGCTAGAACCGCCGGAGCGGCGAGCAAAAGGAGTCAGAGCAGGCTAGAACCGCCGGAGCGGCGAGCAAAAGGAGTCAGAGCAGGCTAGAACCGCCGGAGCGGCGAGCAAAAGGAGTCAGAGCAGGCTAGAACCGCCGGAGCGGCGAGCAAAAGGAGTCAGAGCAGGCTAGAACCGCCGGAGCGGCGAGCAAAAGGAGTCAGAGCAGGCTAGAACCGCCGGAGCGGCGAGCAAAAGGAGTCAGAGCAGGCTAGAACCGCCGGAGCGGCGAGCAAAAGGAGTCAGAGCAGGCTAGAACCGCCGGAGCGGCGAGCAAAAGGAGTCAGAGCAGGCTAGAACCGCCGGAGCGGCGAGCAAAAGGAGTCAGAGCAGGCTAGAACCGCCGGAGCGGCGAGCAAAAGGAGTCAGAGCAGGCTAGAACCGCCGGAGCGGCGAGCAAAAGGAGTCAGAGCGGGCTAGAACCGCCGGAGCGGCGAGCAAAAGGAGTCAGAGCGGGCTAGAACCGCCGGAGCGGCGAGCAAAAGGAGTCAGAGCGGGCTAGAACCGCCGGAGCGGCGAGCAAAAGGAGTCAGAGCGGGCTAGAACCGCCGGAGCGGCGAGCAAAAGGAGTCAGAGCGGGCTAGAACCGCCGGAGCGGTGAGCAAAAGGAGTCAGAGCGGGCTAGAACCGCCGGAGCGGCGAGCAAAAGGAGTCAGAGCGGGCTAGAACCGCCGGAGCGGCGAGCAAAAGGAGTCAGAGCGGGCTAGAACCGCCGGAGCAGCGAGCAAAGGAGTCAGAGCAGGCTAGAACCGCCGGAGCGGCGAGTAAAGGAGTCAGAGCAGGCTAGAACCGCCGGAGCGGCGAGCAAAGGAGTCAGAGCAGGCTAGAACCGCCGAGCAAAGGAGTCAGAGCAGGCTAGAACCGCCGGAGCGGCGAGCAAAGGAGTCAGAGCAGGCTAGAACCACCGAGCAAAGGAGTCAGAGCAGGCTAGAACCGCCGGAGCAAAGGAGTCAGAGCAGGCTAGAACCGCCGGAGCGGCGAGCAAAGGAGTCAGAGCAGGCTAGAACCACCGAGCAAAGGAGTCAGAGCAGGCTAGAACCGCCGGAGCGGCGAGCAAAGGAGTCAGAGCAGGCTAGAACCGCCGGAGCGGCGAGCAAAGGAGTCAGAGCAGGCTAGAACCGCCGGAGCGGCGAGCAAAGGAGTCAGAGCAGGCTAGAACCGCCGGAGCGGCGAGCAAAGGAGTCAGAGCAGGCTAGAACCGCCGGAGCGGCGAGCAAAGGAGTCAGAGCAGGCTAGAACCGCCGGAGCGGCGAGCAAAGGAGTCAGAGCTGGCAAGGCTGAGCAGGGGGGACAGGGCTCTGTTCACACAGAACAGACAGGAAGGGAAAGGCAGAGCCAGATACTCACAGGGTACTTGCAGAGAAGTAGCGAGTGGACCACAAACGGGAGTACAGAGACAACAAGCAGGAGTTAGGTACGAGTTCAGACTCTGCAGAAAAAGGAAGGGAACGGACATAGAGGCAAAACAGGTAAAGGATAGGAGAGAGTTCAGACTGGAACTGAGTGTACGGAGGAGACCGACACTGCAGCGGAATACAGGAGCGGGTCTGGGAATACGGCCCCCAGAGAGGCAGGACGAACAGGCAAGGAGCGTGTTCAGACAGGACAGACAAGATACAGGAGCGGGTCTAGGTGATCGGCCCCTAGAAGGCGGGAGGAACAGGCTAGGAGCATGTTCAGACAGGACAGACAAGATACAGGAGCGGGTCTAGGTAATCGGCCCCTAGAAGGCGGGAGGAACAGGCTAGGAGCATGTTCAGACAGGACAGACAAGATACAGGAGCAGGTCTAGGTAATCAGCCCCTAGAAGGCAGGAGGAACAGGCTAGGAGCATGTTCAGACAGGCCTGGAAATACAGCCTCCAGGATAGGCAGACAAGAGAACACAGAACGGGACCTGGCACCTTCAGAGTGCAAGCACACACTGAATGAAACACTATGCTCAGGCAGGGAATGATTGGCGCTGCTGAGCTATATACCAGGTGACAGACAGCAATAGGCTGAGGACGCACAAGGGGTGTGACCCACAGCAGGTACAAAAAAGCAGGAAGTGATCGGGCACCGCCCTTAAGCAGCAGAAACAGACACAAACAGACAGCATGGAGGGAAGCCAGAGAGACATTCTGGACAGGAGATCAAGTGCACGCTCTTGCACAGTGGGAGATGGACCACTATGCAAGGACGCCGCCAGGTATGTTACACATTCACTATTTGCTGTGGTTTAGCACGCTTTTTTAGGCGATTTCCAGGTGGAATCTGCCGGATAAAGAGTTTGCGTGCACGTATCCATACTAAACAGCAAAGTGGCTTTCCCATAAAAAAGAATAGGAGTTTTCTAAGCATTTATTTTTTAAGCGGTTTGGGGGAGGATTTTGGAGTGGATCCATTTAAAAATCTCTGTGTGAACGTAGCCTTAAGGTATTTCCACACGTAGTTGCTTGACAAAGACAAAATGCTTTGAATTTGCTTGCAACAAGCTTTATGCTTATTTGAATGAAATAGAACGCCTATAGTGCACGTTGCCTTTTTCTGTGTGTTTTTTTGCGTGTTAAAAAAGCATCATGTAAATTATTTGGTGCCTTTTCTGCACTGAAAATAAGCCAAAATGTGCCTTTTTTGCACCGGTTTTTATTGGGATTTTTGGTAAGGTTTGTGCAGTAGAAATGCATCAAAACACACCTATGACTCCCCAAATTATAATTAAAAATACGTGGCTCACTGTTTAGCATTGTAGCCTTGCAGCATTGGGGTCCTGGGTTCAAATCCCACCAAGGACAACATCTGCAAGGAGTTTGTATGTTCTCCCCGTGTTTGCGTGGGTTTCCTCCGGGTTCCATCCACACTCCAAAGACATACTGATAGGGAATGTAGATTGTGAGCCCTAGTGGGGACAACGATTATAATGTCTGTAAAGCGATGCAGAATATGATGGTGCTATATAAGCAAAAGCATAATAATAATAAAAACACATCAAAACATTGGCAAAAACCACATGTTCTTGCAAAACTGCACGTCTTTTAGAAGGGCTTTTTAGATGTTGATTTTTCGACCAAAAAATCCATGTAAAAAAACTTTGTGTGAACATATCATGGAAATATCTACAGTGCCTTGTCTGCGTTTTCACACCATATTTTAGAAAAATTTGCCATTTTTTTTAATCCATTTTTTCTTTTTCTAAATCGCTGAAAAAGCCAAGAGTGATCCACTGCCACTGTTGCAATTTCTAAAAAATGTATTTGAGCTAACATAGGTTTATTTCTAATGAGTGTGTGGCATAATATAACAATATCTAATATCATGTGGCGACCAATGGAAAAGATTTATGTAAAAATTGAAAAGCAAGAGCATAAATAACATGCACATACATAATATCTACAGACATGAAGAACATAAAGAGCATTGATTACTGAATTACTGATAGAGTAAAATTGGTTGCCTAAATGAAGTCTATGAATGACCGTTGCAGAGTCCCTTCATATGGACCATTTGCTTAATGGCATGAACTGTGCACCGACCATTGGATCATTTTATAATTCATTAGAAATGAATGTCTAGTCCTTAGGCAATCTACTTAGATTCCCTTTTGTGGCTAATGTAGGGATTACTGGAACTGGTGGCTTCCTTATTCTTTTGTGCTATAGTGGATAGTTTATATACTGGGTGGCATTTGCATATATTGTTTATCTATTATCATTATAACTTCTTAATGGGGATGTACTATTAGTTTATTATATGTTGTATACTGCCTTTGGCACAGCGCACTGGCTGTTTGCTGCGCGACAATCAAGAAGATTTTTATTCCTTGTAAATCTTACTGTTTTATTATCGTGACGTAAATTCTTGTAGTATCTACAGAGACTGAGTTTGGTGATCCACTAGGGGAATAGGGAGAGACATGTGGCACGGATCATTTTTGGATGACCTGAAAGCCCCACTTCAGCGTTTAGTTTTTTTTACCTTTTGTTAGTGTAGTTACATACTCAGCGGTCGGAGACATGTTTTCAGCCCTGTTCCGGTTGCTCCGGCACCACGTAACTGCTGTTGTAACCAATTGGATCACTGTGTCCCAGTAGTCACTTTTCTCAATACAGGTCTATGGGACTGAAAGCATTTTTCTGAATTCCCACATTGAGAAGTTTTAAAAAATGACTTCTGCTTCACACAGTAGCTGCTGTGTGGTTTGGCCGGTCATAACTACAGTCACGTAGTGCCACAGCGGGGCTGTAAACGGATGAAGAGGACTACCGGTGAGTTTGTGACTACACGCATTACATTTACATATACGTGATCCCTAACAAAGGTATGAAAAAAAACACGCTGCAGGGATACTTTAAACATATAGTTGCAATAAAAATTGCTCAATCCTCATTGCAAATTAGGTTTATTAGCAAATTTTACAAACTTTCTGCAAAATGTTCACATGTTGCTGCCAAGTTGAGTTTTTTTGCATCAAGATTTTCTAATATTGCAATAAAAAAATGTAGCAATTCTACCATGATCGTGGCAAAAAATAAATAAAAAAAGACACATGTGAATGCTGCCCTGGTCATGATTCTAACATGCATTCAAACGTCATAGTCAATAAACTCCTAGCCAGTCCAGGTATTTGATGTGTCTGATATCAAGCACAACTGATGCAACGAGGGAGTCCTTGATTAATTGGATCACGTTTGCTTAAGACAACGCCTGATTTACAGATATCTGTTATTATGAGGGATTCTATTTAGAGGTAAAATTAAGATTGCAGAAAGCATTAAAAGTGGGATTTTGGTTTGAATTTGAATTTAAATTTCTTATATTAGTTGTGTTGAACTATTTTAATTTCTCTTGTTTGATTGTTTTATTGCAAACAGCAGAAAGTTTGTACATTTTGCTAATAAACCTAATTTGTAATGGGGGTTGAATCATTTTGATAGCATCTCTATAGATGGATAACACACTTGTTAGTCACTTACTTACACATCAGTTACCCTTAGACATCATTATAGCGAGTATTAGTTCTCACACCCTCCACAGGAAATTTTTGCCTAAATAGATTACAGTTTCCAGTGACAGAATGTAAATCATAGAAGGAGCTCTTTGTAGGTTAACGGCAATCGAGCCGCATTAGGGACGGCTTTGGACACTTGTAACATAAAGCAGAACACACTTGTACAGTCACTGTTATGTACATGAGTTGTTACGTGCAGCATAATAATAAATCCACATTTTTCCCCAAAAAACTTTCCATTTTAAAGCTGGACAAGAGCTTAACTTTAATAGTAACTAATTCATATTAGGCTATAAATACACAGCAGCTCAGCCATTTAATAGCACTGGTAAGTGACACAGTTATATCCTTCTGTAAACATTTCATTAGAAACATATCCATTGACCTTCACAAAAGTAAATAATTGACCAGGTATTTTTTCCTATGTGATAGTCTTAAAATTAACAAACAATCATAACAGCTACCACATCAAGGAAACATCAAGAAAAGTTCATAAATGTACAATAAATACCTACTATCCATAGTTACTGTATATACATAACCATCTATGGCTAATAATAACGCTATATAAACACATAGGTGGAAATTTATGGCGTTTTGTACAACAGTCCTCAATCACTGGCCGATTGGAGGATGATGTGCCAGAACACTAAATCTTTTGGGCTGGAGAATAAAATCTACGCTAGACATGAGCGTAGTTTTCATCTGCGATGTACGGCACTTTATGACACTATAGTAAATTTGTTGTACGGTGATTAGTCACACCAATCTCTTGCTAAGCCCCAGGGCTAGGGCAAGTGCAAAAGGGCAAAAAGTTGGCAAAATTGTGCATGAAATACTACTTGCAACACATTTTGTGACTTTTTATTGCCAGTTTTCTGATGTAGAGGGGATGATAAATTTTCTCCATACTGTCCAGAATAGTAGCGGAAGTGTCATGTACCAGAATCAGTGGGTCTGTTCTTCTGTCTATGGGATGCTTGAGAGGCATATTGTGCTGCATCAAAAATTGTTCGTTGTCCCACCAGTGAGGTCCTACTTATGTGACTTCTGTAAAGCAGGACAGTTCACTTTATCTATATCAGATTAATGTTCAGTGCTTGGCGTAAAGATAACACTTCCCAGAATACAATTTGTACGAACAGTGAACTAACAGTGAATTTCAGCACTGAAGCCTGCAGATTTGTAATGCAGCTTTAGGGTATGTGCACACTAAGTCTTTTTCAGGCGCATTTCACCTGGCCAAAAATGAACATAGTCCACAGCAATGTCAAAACGACATTGCTGTGCATGTGTTCCATCTTTAATTACTTCTTTTAACCACTTAAGAGTTCAGAAACTGTGAAGCAGTTAAAGTAAGAAACTTGCTCATTCTTATAACAATGTAAAATGAATAGAAACAATGTTGGCGGCGGAGGCACGACAAAAAAAGTCAGCAAAGCCAGTAGCGAATTAGGAAAAAGACCGCCAGCGTTCTCCTGAAGCGCCTTCATCTAGAAAAACTCAGCGGGAAAGGAAACGTCTCATGCACATACCCTTAGATAAGAATACAGCATGTAACTCAGGATCAGTATAAAATGAATAGGGTAAAGTATTTACAAAGTTATATAGCTTTAGGTAGACATACACACAGTAACTGCACGGTCTTTTTAAAGGGGTTTACCGGATTCATATGCATAAAGCTTTTACGGTATATTCAAATAAAAATAGTGCAAACAGTTGCAAATTTCCAATATACTTTGTAGGATGTGCTATGCACAAAAGTGCCCTTCTCAAGAGTATATGCAAATAAAAGCTGAATTGGATAAAAGCCAAACCAGAATCTCAGTTTACAGACATGTGCTTCAAGGTGTTACCTCCTCATCAATGCAAAGTATGAGGTCTGATTTGGCTAGGTGAAAGGCTTCTGACTGAGATCTAAGGGGTAACGTTTCTCCTTGTAGAGAGTGACATGCTTGGTCTGGCATGCTAGTGTAAGGAGGCTTATACGCTATGCAATGCTCCTCTGTGAAATTAAATATGCAAATTGCCTCTTCAGAGAGAAAGAGGACTTAAACTCTAGTGCCACCTCTTGAATGTACCATTCCTAAAAGACCCTTGAATGAGGTGTACCATATGAGTTAGGAGCATTGCATGACATATAAGCCTCATTACACTGGCATGCCAGGCCAGGCATGTCACTTTCCACAGCAAGAAATTTTATCTCTTAGAACTAAGTCAGAGGCCTCTCACCCAGCCATATCAGATCTCATACTTTCCACTGATGAGGGACAACACCCTGAAACACTGTGTCTGCAAACTGAGATTCTGGTTTGGCTTTTATCCTAAGTCATATGGAAAGGCCCTGATATTGGGTTGATATTGACTTTTAAGATTGCTACTTCCAATAGGTGGCACTATATTCAAGCCCTCTTCCTTTCTGAAGAGGAGCATTGCATGGCGGATGAGCTTCCTTACACTGGCAGGCCAGGCATGTCACTCTCTACAAGGAGGAAGGTTACTTCTTAGATCCTTCTCAAGAGCAGCATGCCATTCAGTGATAGCAAGCAGAGATCTTGAAAATTCCATGGCATGGAAATAACACAAAATATGTAAGAATGTTGCATACTATTCATTTAGTGGTTTCACACATACAAGGTATGTGCGAGTACAGATTACTAAGTGTGGACTGGCTGCGGGTGTATCCAGCCATAAGGCTGGACATTGAGGCCTGTACTCGGACTGTGAATGTCGGGTGTGTGAGTCCAGCCTAATTTATATTAATCAGGAAAATCCCATTAAGGTAAATCACTGAAAAAAAACCCATATAGCATTACATGGAAGTATTTAGCTTTCAATTGACTTCTATGTGCATCAGACCATTTTACAGAGCAGTCAGCACATTCATTACAGATAAGACGCAGTTTATAACATAAATCCCAGTACCACCATTAGAACTAGTGACTTGCCCAGTGAGGAAATGGGAATGAATTAAATAAAAAGATTGGATTTTCCTATTGAACCCAATGGATAGGTTAATGCAGAGCTGAAGTGCCTGATGTAAGCACCTCTGTGCAAGAAATTCACTAATGCCATAATACTTATATGTAATTGTAAATACAATTAAAAGAAATCGGCTGAGCCGGTGTAACCGAGACTTTCCGCGATAGGGCCTGGCACACTTTTTAGATAGAATTACCTTTATTAAACATCGGAGAATAACTCCTTGGAGTGTATTACTAAGAGGCTTTAAGCAGTATTTATGGAGTGAAAATAAGACGGATCCATCCTTTTTAATTAAATCTTTTTCCCCTTAAAGAAAAGATGTAATTGAAAGCCTTGACATCAAGAATTAAATATGCTCAAGGCGTCTGTAACAGCCAGCTCCGCTATGTATATACTTACCGAATCGTTCATTACTATACAAGTATACATGTGGTCTCATGTATGAAATATTCACAAAAGGAAATGCTACATGTTGTATGGAGATACTGTGCAGATGTAGCAGTGCTAAATATGTTGTAGAAAGCATTCACATTCTAGATTGTCGGTATTCATGGCTTAAAGTTATGTTACATTTCCTGTAAAACTAAAGGTAAAATGTAAAGAGTTTCTCTCCTCTTCTTTCTTCAGGAGTACTTGTTAAAAAGAATAGATTTCCAGCAACCACAAGGAAATATTTATAAAAACATGATTTATTAATTTGCCCTTAAAAATATCAAGAAAAAGAATAAAATATGGAAACACTTGGCCAAGTGTTCACATTTTTTATTCTTTTTTATATAATTTCAAGAGCAAATTAATAAATAGTGTTTTTTTATAAATATTTACTTACAATTGCTGGAAATCTACTCCTTTATACAAGTGTTCCTGCCTGGGAACCGGCCCATGGTCTCTTCCATGCACCGCACCTTACCAGAATTATTCAATTACTGGATGTGGTGAGCTGATCTCCCTTTTCTGCTCATGTTACTTCAGTAGCACTCTACTCTCCTGCCTCCTGGCTTCCTGTTTGCCTTCTTCAGGAGCGCTCTGTTATCCTGCCTCCAGGCTTCCTGTTCGCTGTTCTTCAGGAATGCTCTGCTCTCCTGCCTCCTGGCTTCCTGTTTGCCTTCTTCAGGAGCGCTCTGTTATCCTGCCTCCAGGCTTCCTGTTCGCTGTTCTTCAGGAATGCTCTGCTCTCCTGCCTCCTGGCTTCCTGTTTGCCTTCTTCGGAAGCGCTCTGCTCTCCTACCTCCAGGCTTCCTGTTCGCCGTTCTTCAGGAACGCTCTGCTCTCCTGCCTCCTGGCTTCCTGTTTGCCTTTTTCTGGAATGCTCTGCTCTCCTGCCCCCTGGCTTCATGTTCGCCGTTCTTCAGGAGCAGTCTGCCCTCCTGCCTCCTGGCTTCCTGTTCGCTGTTCTTCAGGAGCGCTCTGCTCTCCTGCCTCTAGGCTTCCTGTTCGCTGATCTTCAGGAGCACTCTGCTCTCCTGCCTCCTGGCTTCCTGTCTGCTTTCTTCGGGAATGCTCTGCTCTCCTGGCTTCCTGTTTGCCGTTCTTCAGGAGTACTCTGCTCTCCTGCCTACTGGCTTCCTGTTTGCCGTTCTTCAGAAGCACTCTGCTGTCCTGCCTCCTGGCATTCAGTTTGCTAGAGAACCTAGTGTTCCTGAAGATTGACGGTTTGGACCAATTTCATAACCATCCTCTTAGATCAAACTGAGCGGTCTCCCATACAGCTAACATTGGAAGTTTAGCGCAGCACTAAACCTGGTTGGATCCAGCAATCCAGCCAGCTTCAGAGTGGCATGTGCTCCTTGCCTCGGTAACTGGCCACTCTGAGACTACAGGGTAGCCGGGAACGAAGGGAATGAACTGAAGAAAATCTAATTAAAAATCCCTCTTTTTTGAGGATTGGTAAAATTTCTCTTTTCAATTTTATCAATTAGTGAAGATGAGACAAGCACTTTAAGTTTATGATCAGCTTTGAAGATCATTTTACAATATGCATACAGAAATAATCTTCCTAAGCAGTAAATTTGTAAAAATATTGGTTTTATTGCTTTAAGGCTATGTGCCCACGATGCAGAAATGCTCCGGATTTTTCCTGAGCGTTTCTGCATCTCCCAGTTAGAAAAAACGCAAAGCGTTCTTCACATGCATTTCCGCATACGGGTTGACAAGCGCTTTCCAAGAGATTTTAGCATCACTTGGAAAGTGCTTGTCAACTTGGTCACACTATATAAATCCATGCAAACAGGGTACACTGTATATTGACAAAAAGCTGATTATCTGTGGTGGTAGAGGGGTTGGACCGGGTGAGACACCTAGTTCTCCAGTGATGATCTCCTTCTGATAAAACACTGAATGTATTGAAACAGCAAGACACAGCCTAATAAGTGACACATCGATGGAATCAGGGTCTCAGCCCCACATCATTCTGCCCTCGGATTGCATAGGAAAAAACTGCTGACATATTTCCTTTAATCACTACCAGACTGTAACTTGTGATCACAAGATGGGTGTTGCTATGCATTTTCAACTTTCTTTGAAGAGTATATCCATACAGAAGCTGTAAGATGGTGCTCAAAGGTTTGGGAATGCACAGTTAATTGAGGAGGGCTCCCTGGTCAGTATATATACATGTCTCCACCATAGTGGAAATAAAGAGTGTCTCTACCCTAGAGGACATGTCCCGTATTACAGACAACACATTGATTTGAACAGACAATGTGTAATGCTTAATTTCCCCTGTGGTGGCGCTGCACTGTAACTGAACACTTACAGTCAAGTTTTTGTTGTTTAGTAGCTGAAGAATTAGGTGTCCACATTAGATCATTAGATGTTCACATCTGCATTGGAGAATTTGTTCTTAGGTTCCAGCACAAATTCCAAAAATGTATCCTATTCTAAAATAGTGCATCAGACAGCAACCCGACAGGCCCCTGTACACACAGAGGGGTTTATCGAGTGCTGCTGGTTTCTTTCATGTAACAGATACAGCACTGCAGTTTATCCAATTGTTCTGCTCCTATGACATAATGGAAGAACAGAATTAAGAAACACAAGTGTATCTGATTTCGGGGGAGGGTGTTGCTGTAGTGAAATAGACACTGTAGCTTAATTGACCCCTGCTCATAGCGCACAACAGCAGGCGCCCCTTACACAAACATTTGAACAAAATGACTGTTCAAACGAAGCTCAGGTGCTTGTTGTCCCCACACCCTTCGCGTGCCAAAACAGTTAAGTGCACTTTACCTTTTCTGGAAGAAGGGAAGGCCATGATAAACAAGTAGGTAGGAAGGTACCCTGACCCTGAACTGTTTGGCCACATCAAGAGTGCACCGTGTGCCTGTGCTTGGTTTGAACAGTCATTTTGTGTCAACAAACTCCCTTTAAGTTATAACTTGGAAAAAAGTAGGGAAAAATATCATTTGGATTTTATTGTAGTAAAAGGTTTCTGAATGTTTAACTCCCATATTTTGACAAGTCAGAGGATATTCCTTCATTACATTCTGCGCTATATCTCATTTGTCTAGCTCAGAAAAGCCAACCCTGTATTATTATTGAGTTCTGAATGTAAGACAGCAGGTATAAAACAGTTGCAATTAATTTATGTAATCTATGTGCATCAGCTGTCTGGCTTTTTGAAGCAGACGTTCCATAAATGTACTATTCACAATGAAGATTTGCCGTAACAAAAGCTAGAAATGTACTGAGAAAACCACAGGAGGACAAACCAGACCTAAATCCTTTACCCAAGGGTATGTGACTTGTTTTAATCTGTCTGTACTGTGTCGTATTTTACAAATAAAGGAGAGCAGTACATTTCTAATAATGCGACAAGGAGTCTTCATATATCGGCGCACTACATGGGGTGTAAGAATGGACTCGCCATGCTTCCAACCGTCCAAGATTCATCCCTGGTAATACTCCAGCGTCTTACTTAGAGGAAAAACTTCTGAAAACTGGTATATGTCTTTAGATATTGCCATTAAATAAGGCATTGGTCAGTAGGACTCAGTCCTTAAAGGCAATATCTACCCTTAAAGACCCACTTGTTTTAGCTAAATAAGTCCAAAATATTATACGGATAAGCTTTTTGAATCCATCTCTATAGCTATTTAGGCTTTGTTTTGCTGTTTATGAGCTTCAAGTCTTCATAAGCTTAAACTGGGCCAAGGAGGAAAAATTGCATGAAATAATGAAAGAAATTTGGTGCTCCCCATCAGTCTGACCTGTAGCTATGAGATTCTCAACTAACCAAGGGACCACTCTTACCAATCAATGTTCTTAGCGGCATACTTCTGAGGACTAGGGATTGGCTGCAGTGGTTCTTCGTTGCCACTGCAGGGCACCGTAAAGCTACAGCTGGGGCAGCGGTTTTGGGATAGCTGTGGATTTATGAGATAAGTAATGTGTCTTTCATTGTTTTATGCAAATCAGAAAGATTCTTCAAACATAACATACTGGCAGTCTACAGTTGCAACTAGAAAAATTAAAGAGGTTGTCCACTACATTAACATTGATGACCTACCCTTAGGATAGGTCATCAATGTCTGATCGATGGGGGTGCAACATCAGGGACCACCGCAGATCTGCTATCCTAAGTGCCGTTGGCTGCAGGATGTGGTCAGTTACAGAACTGCACCGTCTATTGATAGTGGAGGGTGGATGTGCAGTACCCATCCGCGGCCAGTATCAGTAGGCGGAGCAGCTCCGTAACTGAGCACTTCCGGCAGCCGCCGGCACCTAGAACAGCGGATCTGCGGGGTGCTGGGTGTCGCACCCCCATTGATCAGAAATTGATGACCTATCTTAAGGACAGGTCATCAATGTTAAAGGGTTTTTCTTCCTTGTTATTAAAGTTAGCAGTAGGAAGCCATCCCAATAAAAGAAAAGAAAATAAGCTGAGATTACCATTAAACCATGTCCCCTGCTCCAGTGCTGCCTCCAGCCTAGTGATGGAGTGGTGGGAAGGTAGATTCCGGTGGTGAGTATGTTTTTTTTCTACAGTATGGATGGTTTCCCAATGGTAACTTCAATACCACAACATCGAAACCCGTTAAATCTAAAATGCAAAGTTATTTTAAGTTATGTTAAGAAGTGTAATAGCACCGAGTTTTCGACCAAAAAAGTGGCATGACAAGAAAGATAGAGATATTCCCTGTAGCTTATAAATTCTATCATCATTGGGTTTTTTACCACTGAAATAAATACGACAGTAATGTCCATACATACCCCCTATTCCAGCAATTAGTGAGGTTTCAAGTTTAACCCCCCCCCCCACCCATGATGACAAAGCCACCTTCAAAATCTTAGGATTAAACCAGATGTAATAATTGTTGTTGGACCACTGTCTCTTATATTCCTTGGACGGCTGAGATTCGAAGAAGAAGAAGCCTTTGAAAAAAGCGATCTGTCAAAAATAAGGTAAAGTATCGTTTTATTTCAGCTGAATCGGGATCTGGCTATAAAGTAAAAATATCTGAATTTAATTTAGACCACATCTATTTACATCATATTATTTTATATGACATGAGATACATTTAGTTAACATATACTCTTCTATTCCCATCTGAGGCTGCAATGATAATGTAGACCCATAAACATATATCAGAAATAAATTTTCATCTATTTAGCCTACAAAAATCTTTTTGAGATCACATATGAGCATATGAATGGTTCGTCTCCTACAGTCTGCTGTGTCCAATATACTAGGAGCCTTCGTCCTCTATGAAAACTGCACTACGGTCACTCTTTTTGGGACATTACTAAGGATTGCTAAGTACGGGGTTTCACTTAGAATAATCCCAGAGTGCGCATGGTGTGTTACCGGTTCCACTAACATAATCCTAAAAACCCACCGCAGACTTTATCCAACATGTTCTTTATTTTCGTTGGTGCTTCAATAGGTAAACCTGTCTACCGGAAGGTCCATTTTAGAGACCACCCTATGCCATCTTCAGTAATCAACATTACAGGTATATATACTTGGTTGGTGATATTTTAATCACATTAACACGAGATTGAAGTGTCCTTCCCCTAACATATTAATAATTTTTTACAGTATCATTTTCAAGCTGTCAAAACTTTGTAACTCTCTGCCACTCTATGTGATGGTCGATTCGGTAAAAAAGTTCAAGGAGGGCCTGGGTGCCATTCTTGATAAATATTATATTACAGTTTATGGGGATTAGATTTATGGAGATGTGATGTTGCTCCAGTCTGATTGTTATGTGTGGAGTCGGGAAGGAATTTGTTTCCTAAGTGCAGGTGCAGACGACCTTATTTTTGGTCTGAGTGCCATCTGACAAAACATTGGATCGCACTCGGACTAATGTTATTTTATGGGGTCGTGCACATGTCCAATTTTTTTCTTCATATCGAGTCTGGCAGAGGAAAAAAATTGCAGCATGCATGATTTGCATCCGATATTCGGATCGCATTCGGCCATGCAAGTCAATGAGTCTTGGAAAAAGTTTGACCGGACTTGGGTGACATCCAATTCCGGTCCGATTTCCACGGATTGACAGAAAGTAGAAGTTGGAGAAATTGTTTTTCCATCTTCTCCTCATCCGAGAAATTCGGATCACTCTATGATCATACTCTGATAAAACGATCATTTGATGATTAGCATAATCATCCTGATTCTCTCGGATGAGAGAACATACGGTGGGGTGACCCCAGCCTAATATGGGACAATTAGCATCAGCCTCATGGAATTGTTTCCTCTGGATCAATATGTTATAGGTCGAACTCAATGGGCTTGTGTCTTCAATCGTCTCTAAAACTATGAAAATAATGCAAAAGACAGGAACTTAATATTGGCGATAAGCTAAACTTGCCGTAGAGAAAGGTACAGTTAAGTCCCATTTACACAGTCAGATATCTAACTAGTCCTTAACTTTCGATGTTGATATAGCTATTCGGTACTCATTTGCTTCCATTTACATGGAGCTATCATTGACAGTATGTGCAGATGATCGATTCTTTGCTCGGTCAGTGATCCCTGTACATTATATTAATTATTTTCGGCAGCGCATCCTACTTACACAAAGAGATGTGCTGCCTACAATGAAGATTTTATTGTCAGCATAAGAGACGTGATGAAAGAACAAGCAGTTTTGCTTTCTTCAGCTTTGAATAAAATAATGGGTTGTGAAAGATAACTGAGAAAAAGTTATTAATGCGGAAATTCTTCACTCTCATTATCATCTCTTAATGTGAACAGAGGTGAGAGTATTCAGTTAAGTAGCTGTGGATGAATGGGCAGTCAATAAGAGTGAATCTAAGGGGACAACTTTTCTACAAACTTCAAAGCTTCTGTAGCATGGGAGCAAACTTGAGTGGTGTCACTTTCTGTAATTCTTCCATGGAGATTATTTTATACAGGTTGTCCAGTTGAAAAATATTATGTGTGGCTGTGTTTCCAATACAAATATAGAACTTACTAATTTATTTGTGTTATCAAAGTTTCCCCGATCTCAAGATATTGGCACCGATCTCAAGTTCCCATCTCCACTTCCTGCTTCCGCACATCATTAATACTGTGTCTGAAGGGGGTTGGCCGGTTGGCTCATATCAATAGCTAAGCCAGCCTCCTTCTATGTCACAGTTGGTACATAAACAGAGAACTGACATGAGCCAGTCAGGCGGCTTTCTTCCTACACATCACCGGCTCACAGGACACAGGAAACTCTCCCCTGTATTAATCACAAATCGAAAGTATTGCGTCTAAGTGACATCTCAATTTCCAAATTTAAGAAAGGCTTGCTTAGACACTTCTTCATAGCGGCTAGGAATCTTATCCCGAGGTATTGGAAACAAGATAGAACGCCACCGCGTTCAGAATTTGTGTCCGAGCTTAATAACATTTATAGAATGGAACTCCTGATAGGCCAAATCGATGGAAACTCAGACAAGATTTATAGCACGTGGGCCCCGTGGATTGCCTTCAGAGAAACCCAAGATTTAAACACTTGGCTGAGCTGAACTTTGACATGCGTTCTGGAGCAAACAACACTCTGCTTTCCACTCTGGCTTTATCAAAATTCATGAACTGGTCATTTTAAATAATAAAGTAGCCTAGTCTCGTCCAGGGCAACCTGAGCGGCCTACCCGGAGGAGAGAGTCAACACTTCAACCTCCTAACCCCCTTCTTTCTTACCCCCTCATTCCTCCCTTTCTAATATCTCCTTCTCTCTCTCACTCTTTTTTTCACTTTAACTCCCTCTGAGGCTACTTTTCTTCTCATATATCATTATGTTGATATTACTGCATTATTGTTCTAATCTAGAATACCGTTAATACTGACTTATAACTTTATTCTAATGGTTATCCAGTCATATATGACACACTGTGTACTTGATTATATATGTACAACTAGTAGGAATGTCACTTTCTTTTTTTGTAAATGTTCTTTAATTAATGATTGTTAATCATTTTCTCAATAAAGTCTTGATTTATGAAAAGTATTGCTGCCAAGACCCAGGATGCACTGATTTCTGAAGACCAAGACACCTTAATATTTTACAAGCAAATTAGTAAATTCTATAGATTTTAATTAGGAGCAAATCTAAACATGATTTTTTTTCAACTGCACAACTTCTTCAGGCACAAGTAATCCTTAAAATGACCAGAGTACTTGATGTAGGTCAGGTGTATGTCATCTTGATAGCATTTAGCCTTCCCTGCTTTTATACCGTTACTAGCAAGGATAAAGATAGCTGGAGAATGGTAGTGTGACGCAAGTCACCACACAAGGACATGCCATGAGACCTGCGTAGTCAAGAGGTCCAGGGTCAGATACCAAGAAGGCTCATCATATACAAATGGGTAAGAGAAATGGCATAGCCAGGTCACAGTCCAGAGTCAGAATTCCAAGGTCAGAGTGCGCCAAAAGGGGTAGTACAAACAGGTATCCAATAGGCAAATCCAGGATCCAGTAACAAAACGTCAGATAGTCAGAGCACACGGCACAGAAAACAAGCCACAAAAAGCTGAAAGCTTCAACTAATAGCCATCTGGGACTGACAGCTCAGTTAAGTAGCTGGGCAATCATCTGAAACACCTGAAGGAAGCTCAGCACCTCCCAGTCCCAGATTGGACGGCCAAGCTGTCACTTAAAACACCGACAGCTCAGCATGCCCCCGCACTACACTGTGTGCAGAATTATTAGGCAAGTTGTATTTTAGTGGATTATTTTTATTATTGATCAACAACTATGTTCTCAATCAACCCAAAAGACTCATAAATATCCAAGCTTAATATTTTTGGAAGTTGGAGTGGGTTTTTTTAGGTTTGGCTATCTTAGGAGGATATCTGTTTGTGCAGGTAACTATTACTGTGCCGAATTATTAGGCAACTTAATAAAAACCAAATATAATTCCATCTCACGTGTTTATTTTCACCAGGTAAACCAATATCAGTGCACAAAATTCAGAAATAAACATTTCTGAGATGCAAAAACAAAAACCCAAAAAATTAGTGATCAATATAGCCACCTTTCTTTATGATGACACTCAACAGCCTTCCATCCATAGATTCTGTCAGTTGCTTGATCTGTTTTCAATCAACATTGCGTGCAGCAGCCACCACAGCCTCCCAGACACTGTTCCGAGAGGTGTACTCTTTTCCCTCCCTGTAGATCTCACATTTTATGATGGACCACAGGTTCTCTATGGGGTTCAGATCAGGTGAACAAGGGGGTCATGTCATTATTTTTTCTTCCTTTAGACCTTTACTGGCCAGCCACGCTGTGGAGTAGTTGGATGCATGTGATGGAGCATTGTCCTGCATGAAAATCATGTTTTTCTTGAACGATACCGACGTCTTCCTGTACCATTGCTTGAAGAAGTTGTCTTCCAGAAACTGGCAGTAGGTCTGGGAGTTGAGCTTCACTCCATCCTCAACCCAAAAAGGTCCCACAAGTTCATCTTTGATGATACCAGCCCATACCAGTACCCCACCTCCACCTTGCTGGCGTCTGAGTCGGAGTGGAGCTCTCTGCCCTTTACTAATCCAGCCTATGGCCCATCCATCTGGCCCATCAAGAGTCACTCTCATTTCATCAGTCCATAAAACCTTTGAAAAATCAGTCTTAAGATATTTCTTGGCCTATTCTTGACGTTTTATTTTATGTTTCTTGTTCAAAGGTGGTCATTTTTTGCCTTCCTTACCTTGGCCATGTCCCTGAGTATTGCACACCTTGTGCTTTTTGATACTCCAGTAACGTTGCAGCTCTGAAATATGGCAAAACTGGTGGCAAATGGCATCTTGGCAGCTTCACGCTTGATTTTCCTCAATTCATGGGCAGTTATTTTGCGCCTTTTTTGGCCAACACGCTTCTTGCGACCCTGTTGGCTATTTGCCATGAAACGCTTGATTGTTTGGTGATCACACTTCAAAAGTTTGGAAATTTCAAGACTGCTGCATCCCTTTGCAAGACATCTCACAATTTTGGACTTTTCAGAGCCCGTCAAATCTCACTTCTGACCCATTTTGCCAAAGGAAAGGAAGTTGCCTAATAATTAAGCACACCTTATATAGGGTGTTGATGTCATTAGTCAACACCCCTTCTCATTACAGAGATGCACATCACCAGATTTACTTAATTGGTAGTTGGCTCTCAAGCCTAGGCAGCTTGGAGTAGGACAACATGTATAAAAATCATCATGTGATCAAAATACTCATTTGCCTAATAATTCGGCACACAGTGTAGATTGGATGACTGAGCTGTCAATCGAAATACTGACAGCTTGGCACACTTCTGCACTCGATTGGACAACTTAGCTGTCAGTCACTGTGTCCAAGACACTGCGGTGGAATTGAGACAGGTACACTGATAAATTAAGCAAATCTAATATATATAATCGTCTTATCCCATCTGTCTGTCTGTCCAGGAAATCCCGCGTCGTTTATTGGTCCGGCCGCGGCCAATCAGCGACGCGGGATTTCAGAAAAAGATGGTGGCCGTTAGCAGCTCATCTGCCGGACGGAGGTCAGCGGCGATGCAGCCGGGAGATGAGCGGCGCTAGCCACTCATCTCCCGGCTGCTGCCAGCACAAGTACCCCGACGGGCGGCGCCGCTGACCTCCATGCGGCTACCGTCGGGAGATCAGCGGCTTGGCCCGCTGATCTCCCGACGGCAAGTGTGAGCAGCAGACCATCTCCCGGCTTTTCGCAGCGGAAGTACCCGCATAGGCAACACCGCTGCTCGGTCCTCAGAAATACGATTCGCTGAGTGGTCGCGGCCAGCGGCCGCGACCAATCAGCGATATTGGCGGCAAATTTAAAGACCGCTCTGCTGATTGGCGCCAAATTTAAACAGGCTCTCCGTCCCTCACTAACACGGTTCGCTGATTGGTCGCGGCCGCCGGCCACGACCAATCAGCGATATTGGCGCCAAATTTAAAAACCGCTGTGCTGACTGGTCGAGGCCGCCGGCCACGACCAATCAGCGATATTGGCGCCAAATTTAAACACCGCTGTGCTGATTGGCGCCAAATTTAAACAGGCTCTCCGTCCCTCACTAACACGGTTCGCTGATTGGTCGCGGCCGCCGGCCACGACCAATCAGCGATATTGGCGCCAGATTTAAAAACCGCTGTGCTGATTGGTTGCACCCGCTGGCCGCGACCAATCAGCGATATTAGCGCCAAATTTAAACACCGCTGTGCTGATTTCTCGCGGCCGCGACCAATCAGCGATATTGGCGCCAAATTTAAAAACCGCTGTGCTGATTGGTAGCGGCCGCCGGCCACCACCAGTCAGCGATATTGGCGCCAAATTTAAACACCGCTCTGCTGATTGCGCCCGGTGTACCGCATACATATTCTAGAAAACCCGATGCGTTTGAATCGGGCCACCATCTAGTTTGCAATATAATTGCTATTTTTCTCTGCCTCTGCACTCCTCCTATTCATAGATTTCTTTCTTGTTTATCAACTTGTTGCCAAGGGGACTGGGCACAACTGCAGTCTAGCAGGAATGGCTGAAAAAGTGCAGCATTTACAAGCTCTTTTCAATTGAACACTGCACTGAGGCAGGCCGGCATTACTGGGATATGCTGTTAGCTTCTGATTCTTCAGTTCTATTACTCTTCCGATGCTTTAGTTGCAAAGCTGCCTCATACAGCAGAAGCGGGAGTGGCAGCAGCATGACGTTGTTGCATGTCTGAACTGTCAATAAATCTATAGCGCCCAACCTTAAGCAAGGTGGAAGTTGTCAGCCAGGGGAGCATGCACTTCTGCACCTAAGTTGTAAAACCGACCCTTTAATCCCATTCTTCAGTTGTCATCTTGCAAAAAGAAACACTGACTAGTATCTTAGCCTTGCTTTGTAGTTTACTCAGCTTTGAGATCATTTGCGATTTTTGGAATCTACTGAGTTGAACTTCATTCTATTACAACACCTGGCAAAAATTCTGGAATCACCGGGCTCGGAGGATGTTCATTCAGTTGTTTAGTGTTGTTGAAAAAAAGCAGATCACAGACATGACACAAAACTAAAGTCATTTCAAATGGCAACTTAAGGGCTTTTAGAAACACTAAAAGAAATCAAGATTAAAAATGTGGTACTCAGTAAGGGTAATTTTTTCAGATCAAGCAGAGGGAAAAAATGATGGAATCACTCAATTCTGAGGAAAAAATTATGGAATCACCCTGTAAATTTTCATTTCTAAAACTAACACCTGCATCAAATTAGATCTGCTCTTTAGTCTGCATCTAAAAAGGAGTGATCACACCTTGGAGAGCTGTTGCACCAAGTGGACTGACATGAAACATGGCTCCAACATGAGAGATGTCAATTGAAACAAAGGAGAGGATTATCAAACTCTTAAAAGAAGGTAAATCATCACGCAATGTTGCAAAAGATGTTGGTTGTTCACAGTCAGCTGTGTCTAAAATCTGGACCAAATACAAACAACATGGGAAGGTTTTTAAAGGCAAACATACTGGTAGACCAAGGAAGACATCAAATCGTCAAGGCCGGAAACTTAAAGCAATATGTCTCCAAAACAGGAAATGCACAACAAAACAAATGAGGAACTAATGGGAGGAAACTGGAGTCAATGTCTATGACCGAACTGTAAGAAACCGCCTAAAGGAAATGGGATTTACATACAGAAAAGCTGAACATAAGCCATCATTAACACCTAAACAGAAAAAAACAAGGTTACAATGGGCTAAGGAAAAGCATTCGTGGACTGTGGATGACTGGATGAAAGTCATATTCAGTGATGAATTGTGAATCTGCATTGGGCAAGGTGATGATGCTGGAACTTTTGTTTGGTGCCGTTCCAATGAGATTTATAAAGATGACTGCATGAAGAGAACATGCAAATTTCCACAGTCATTGATGATGTGGGGCTGCATGTCAGGTAAAGGCACTGGGGAGATGGCTGTCATTACAACTTCAATTCATGCCCAAGTTTACATTGATATTTTGGACAGTTTTCTTATCCCATCAATTGAAAGGAAGTTTGGGGATGATGACATCATTTTTCAAGATGATAATGCATCCTGACATAGAGCAAAAACTGTGAAAACATTCCTTGAAAGAAGACACATAAGGTCAATGTTATGGCCTGCAAATAGTCTGGATCTCAATCCAATTGAAAATCTTTGGTGGAAGTTGAAGAAAATGGTCCATGACAAGGCTCCAACCTGCAAAGCTGATCTGGCAACAGCAATCAGAGAAAGTTGGAGCCAGATTGATAAAGAGTACTGTTTGTCACTCATTAAGTCCATGCCTCAGAGACTGCAAGCTGTTATTAAAGCCAGAGGTGGTGCAACAAAATATTAGTGATGTATTGGAGTGTTCTTTTATGTGTTTGTTTTTCATGATTCCATAATTTTTTCCTCAGAATTGAGTGATTCCATCATTTTTTCCCTCTGCTTGGTCTGAAAAAAATTACCCTTACTGAGTACCACATTTTTTATCTTGATTTCTTTTAGTGTTTCTTAAAGCCCTAAAGTTGCCATTTGAAATGACTTTAGTTTTGTGTCATGTCTGTGATCTGCTTTTTTTCAACAACATTAAACAACTGAATGAACATCCTCCGAGCCCGGTGATTCCATAATTTTTGCCAGGGGTTGTAGTATGTAACTAGCTTTCTGCCGCCACCCCTGGGGGATGAGCAAACTGATGTGGTTTGCGCACAGTGATAAAAGGTTATATTGAAATAACATTGTATCTCCTTTTGCGATGGATTAAGAAGAAATGAATTAAATATATGATAACGTTATCAAATGAGCTTATAGAATATTGCTTTTACCCATTGTGTATACTCATATTCTCGAGTCACCTTCATGCTAAGCTTGGAGGACTGGAAATCGTTATCAGCTGACTGCACATGTTAATGCCGTTCTGTATTTTATTGTGCATTGTATGAACTGTAATCTCCTGGTTGTAAGGATGAGAATGGAGCTGGTTTGGTAAATCATTGATGCGTATACCTTGTGTGCAGTATATTGGGAATGTGGTGGTGCAGGGTATGACGGTACAGCAGAGCAGCACTATATAGTGGTATGTAGGTGTTGTATGGTACTATTAGGGTATGTGCAGACGATCCGGAGCCGGCTTCCGCTGCCATTTTTTTTTTCCTCACAGGCGGGCTTTCCCCATAGAAGTTAGGTCTATGGGGAAAGCCCACATGCGGACCCGCAGGAGGAAGTAGACATGCTGCAGTCTGGAAAGACGCGCCGCATGTCTGTTTCCGCAGGTGTGCCGTGGACGCTTAGTGGGCATGGGATTTGTATAAATCCCATCCACTATGCTGTAACATCTGGCCGCTGCGGAATGCACGCCACGCACTTGTGCTGCGTCCAATTTGCAGCTAACACTGATCGTGTGCACATACCCATACAGACGCTGGGTTGTTTATTATTTTAGTAGGTGTAAGGCAGCGGCATTTCTGTCAGTGAATTTAGTGAGACAGTAACCCAGGCAAGTTAAATAAAACGTCCTTTATTGTCCAAATACTGCACGCATGAAAATTGCTCACCTTCAGATCGCAGCAGGGAACATGTACATAAAGTCCAGTGCTGCTGGCACTTGCACCCCCGTGCTAACGTGTTTGAATAAGTCGCTGGTTCTGGTCTGTGTTAGCTTCCCACAGCCAGGCAGACGTCAAAAGCACCTTCAGCTCTACTACATGTGAAATGCAAGCACAAACTGACACACCTTAACCTTAACTGCAGGTTTAAATGAAAATAGTGGCCATGGGCCACTTGTAAGACCCGGACTGGGGGGAGAGATCCGTCCCACTACCCTCCTACAGATCTCTCCAAAAATAAAAGCCCAAGACGGGTTTTACTAAACTGACTTGGTCAAATAACTTGACAAAGTCCACACTTACGTCTATCTTGCATGGTAACCACAGCCGTGGCTGTGATTACAATGTACTCCAGCGGTTCAGTATGCTTCTAAGCACATCCTGGGGGATATATAACGGCCCTTGCATATGATTCCCCTCACTGTCTCACACAGGTTATTGCGGTAGTGTAACTGTAGCACTTTTGTCTAGACAATTATATGGCACTGGTATTCTGCACCATATAATAATTATTTGAGAACTGTAGGGTGATTATAACTAGACAGTGTAATATTTTTTAAAAAACCTGGACGACATTATAATTTGTACATTGTTGTTATTTGGCTATAAAAAGGAGCTGCAATGTCACACCAATTCAAAATCAAACCCCGGACTTCTCAGATTTTGTTAATCATTTACTGAAACATCCACATAAATATTCACCAGTTCAGACAATCCTATGTAAGTCATACACAACGGTATCACAATTTTCTCTCCTATCCTAAAAAATAGACTGGGAACACCGACACATTGTAACAACCCCTCAGCTGTGAGGCAAGATTCTGTATCAACAAGGAAGTTACCTGTCACTGACAGAAAGCAGAGGTTTGGAAATTACTAGGGAAACTGGATTTACTGACCCTGTCTAATTTTTAGACAGTGTAAATTTAGCCTAGATTGTGTTAAAACTTGCCACATTTTTAACCATTCCCCATACTATATGATAAATTATGGCACAAATTATAAGGGCTGTCCCTGCTCAGAAAACTTTTGGACATAAGTTTTGGTAGTTATTAAAAAAAAAGCTGTATTACTTACACTCATCTGGGTCCACGGTCGGCTCTCCACCGCGGCTCTGGTCCCTGTTTGTTTACAGCGCTAATCTCACGTCGATAGCGCTGCAGCCCCTCACAGAGCTCAGTGGCTCTGCTCTTGTAAACGGCATGAGCCGCTGAGCTGACTGATCGGCTGCAGCGCTGTCAATGTGACATTAGCATTGCTTAATTCTGGCTCAATTTGTAACAAAAAGTTGTTGCACATGCCAATATATATCTAGTGTGACAAAATGGCCTGGTCTAGCAGAAAGTGGTGTGAGTTGATACTGGACCCTGGAAGGGTTATTTAAGCTACGGTCAGATGGCCTCAGATTCGCTCATCTGAGAGAATCAGGATGATTATGTTAATGACACTGTGATCCGAGTTTGATATGAGTGTCACCTTAGTGTGATCTGATTCTCTTGGATGAGAGAAGCATAGTACACTGTGAGAAGAAGATGAAGAACATAATTTCTCCATCTTCTCCATTCTGTGACTCCATGGATGTCATCCAAGTGCAGTCCGATGTTTTCCATGCACCCATAGACTTGAATGGGTGAGTGGCATCTGATTTCAAAGTATGCTGCGATTATTTTCACTGTGGGATTCTCAGTAAAAAAAAATCATGCATCAGCATTGCCCCATTGAATAACATTGGACTGAGTGCTGTCCCATAAAAAAATCAGATACTCAGTTTTTATATATATATAATTATCAAAAAGCCCTTTTCCGGGGGCCCTTTCAAGCCAAGTGGACGTGATATTGACTTCCTACGGGTGGCACTTTCTACTATGCATAGGAAACGAACGACCGGCCATAGCTTTCCCGGGTGATAGCAGCTGATGATCAGGATTATTTTTTTGCCTACAGAAATGTATTTTATGCTTTTCTCTGTATCAGCAAATTCTACAAACAAAAATAGGCCGAACGAATTCATCTGTCATATGAAAGCAATTCAGAAATTGTCGCAGTCTCCAATTCTTGACAGTAAGAGTAGTGGTATACCGTATCTATGCGGAAAAATGTCTGTAAATCACATTGGAACATGTGTGGGCTTAGGATCAAATCTGGAAAAGGATGAGAGATGTCACCAGCCACCAGCGGCTATCATCCTGGGTCATGGCAACATTACAGTCATCAGTCTACGTGCACCGCTATTACTACACAAGGCAATACTTTGGTCTGTCTCGGTCATTAAGGGTTAAAGCTGAGGAAAGCATCTTCCTGCAGAATTTCTGTGCTGAATTATGGAGAGCTGTAACCTTGGTTGGCTTGTGATGCTGCGGCAAGCCAACTGCTCCTAGCCAGACAGCAACATATGTTTAGTAAGTAATAATGAACAGAGCAAAGGCTTCACATTTGGTATTAGTTACAGGTAATTTTCCATCTCCAGTGATAAAGAACTAAACAACTCATCCTGACATGTTAAAGCCTCCAGCACTGACGGTTCTCCATAACCAGATGTGAGAATTTTTTTTCTTTAACAAGCTGAAAAGAAAAAAGCGGTATATGTATTCCATGCACAGTATTTTATGGCATATAATATTTTTATACTATATTTTGCTGGTATAATCAGATGTTTTACATATGGTTGTGCCATTTTCAGCAAAATTATATAGTTCTGAAACCATTTTACGGTATAGATGGCGATTCTCATCATCACAGATGCGGATTCTTTACTGTAAGAGCAGTGAGACTGTGGAACTGTCTGCCGCATGATGTTGTAATGAGTGATTCACTAAAACAGTTCTAGGAGGGCCTAGATGCCTTTTCTTGATAAATATAATATTACAGGTTATGAGTAGAAAGCTATGTTCACACATGTTGGGTTTTTTTTGCTGCAGATTTGTATGCAAATTTTCAGCTGCTTTTTGCAGTAGCAGCAAAGTCTATGAGAAACCAGAATTCTCTGTTCACATATGGTTTTTTTGCTGTGTATTTTGTGCTTTGGTTGGGTTTTTGGAAAACAGAGCATGTCACTACTTTCAGCGTTTTTTCAGCATTTTTTCACCCATAGGAAGTTATGGGTGGTGAAAAAAACGCATCAAAATTTGCATTAGCGTTTCTTCATCGTTTTAGATGGCAAAATAGAATGGGTTCTTTTTTTCACAGAACTTTATGTACATGTCTAAATAGACAGAAGGAAAGTGAAAAACGCATCAAAACCTGGGTTTTTGATGCAGCTGATTTCCTGCCAGAGATTAGGTTTTGCTGCCGATTTGTGACGCTGAAAAACCCAACATGTGTGAACATAGCCTTAATGTATATGGTCAAATATATGGTAACAGCAGAAATTGCCAATAATAGCAGCAGAACAGTGTCACATAATTGTGTATACTGTGCTCGCCTGTATATAGGTAACTTGCTGAATTCATGAACTAGTATGTGGAGACAAATTATAATAATGAAATAAGCAAACTAATAAGAAAAGCTCTTCCTGCCAACTGCTACTTAATGAATTCAGAGCATTGAGGTCATTCTACTTCTAACGAACACATAGACTGCTGGAAGTTATTACCTAGAGGTATCTCCGCTCCCCAATGTACATTCACTTAAAATGGCCCTAGGAGTAGATAATGCGTGAACTGGTAAGACCCTCCTTCTGTTTAGGTAATGTGCTCCAGTTACAATCCCATCACATCCCAGCTTCATTACCCTAATGAAACACAGTTCAAATACCGAGGTCACTTTAATCATTTTCCTGCCGCGCTCTCTACTAACGCTCCTAAGCCTCACAATTACCAGCAGTCTGACGGTAAAACACAGATCAGCTCTAACTCACCGAGGCTTAGTGTTACATCAAATAAAATGGAATCATCTCATAACAAGCCACTTCATTCACCATAATTAATGAGAAAAATATAATGGAAAGACCTAGGAAATATTAGATATATATTGGGGTATTGCAGTAATATGTCTGGGAATATTGTGCAGACACGTGAATAATGCAGGTTGGACTTCATACTATTCAGTAGCACCTTTCTGCAGATAAGATTGGCAGAATACTCTCCGTAGGTCTAGTTCACACAGCTCAATTTGGTAAAGTCGTATTTGCATTTGTCTAGTCCAAGCTAGAAATAGTGCCTTACGCGAGGGAACGTATAAAGGAAAAAGTGCTCATGTTACATAGTAACGTAGGTTGAATAAAGACCTAGTCCCATCAAGTTCAACCTTCCTCCCCAATTGCACATTTTATCACTAATTTGACTACAACCCACAATGTTATGTGTACTGAGGAAATCATCCTGCCCTTTTGATAGTGTTATAGTATCTGCCATCACTACCTCTTGTTGTCGGCATTCCACAGTCCAACTGCTCTGACTGTAAAGAACTCTTTCCTGTTTAGGTGCCGGAATCGCCTTTCTTCCACCCGTAATGAGTGCCCCCTTGTCCTTAGTATGGTCTTTGGAAGGAATAAGTCATGTGCTGTCCTTTGTACTGACCACACATGTAAATGAGATCTCCTCTGAGATGTCTTTTTTCTAACCAAACAAGCTCAACTTTTTCAACCTCTCATCATATGAGAGGCCTCCATCCCTTGTAATAATCTAGTTCCCCTCCTTTGAACTGACTCTAACTTCTGAATATCCTTCTTAAAATGTGTAGCCCAAAACTGGATCCCATATTTCAGATGTGGCCTCACCAATGATTTATAAAGGGGTAACAGTACATTGGGATCGTGGGATTTTCTCTCATTTTATACATCCTAAAATCTTGTTTGCTTTTGCGGCTGCTGCTTGACATTGAGTACTGCTGCTCAGCTTACTTGTAACCAGAATATCCAAGTCCTTCTCCTGTTCTGTAGTCTCTAGTATACTCTCATTTAATGTGTATGTAGCAACAATATTACTCCATCCTAGGTGAATTACTCTACATTTATATACATTAAACCTCGTCTGCCAAGTGTTTGCCCATTCAGTCATCTTATCCAGATCGTTTTGCAATATTGTAATGTCAAGATCAGATTTTAATATCCTACATAGTTTGGTGTCATCTGCAAAGACTGACAGTTTACTCTCAATCCCATCCACTAGGTCATGTTGTATCACTCTTATTGTCAACTCATTTTCACTTAACCGGCCTTCTACTTTGCACTTGATGAGGTGCGAAAATCCTCAAACAGCTGCATGCAAATGGAGAATCTGACTTGGTTTTATATCCTAAGTCATGTAGCAGGACTCTTTAAAGGGTCAATATTGATTTACAGGATTGCTACTTTCAGTAGGTGACACTAGAGACCCTAATAGTCGTTTGGCTCACAACTATCTCTCCAGAATCTGCCATCCTCTCAGCCAAACACTCCGGTGTTCTCTGAGACAGCCACTGCCATACTTATTTAGCATCAGCTTATCTCCATTTTGAATAAAAGGACCGGCTAATAAAATTCAACAGGCTGAATTCTTTCCCATCAGATGGGAGGCCGAAATTGGTGGGCTCTATTGACTTTTATATAATGTGTATGGGGCCTTAACTTAATTGGCTCTTCATATAAAGTGGCATGTAAAATTTTGGGCACCCCTGGTCAAAATTACTGTTATTGTGAACAATTAATCAAGTAGAAGATCGAATCTTCTCTAAAAGGCTTAAAGTTAAAGACACATTTCCTTTGTATTTTAGTCAAATATATATATATATATTCATCTTTTACATTTTAAAAATTACTAAAAGGAAAATGGGCCAATGCAAAAGTTTGGGCACCCTACATAGTTGCTACCTAGTAGCAGCCTCTTTTGAAAGAATCACAGCTTGTAAACGCTTTTTGTATTCTTCCAGTTCTGTGAGATTCCTGGGTCGTCTTGTATGCACTGCTATATTGAGGTCTAGCCACAGATTTTCAATGATGTTCAGATCAGATAACTGTGAGGGCCATTGTAAAACCTTCATCTTGCGCCTTTTGAGGTAATCTATTGTGGATTTTGACATGTGTTTAGGATCATTATACATTTGTAGAAACCATTTTCTTTTCAACTTCAGCTTTTTTACAGATGGTGTTATGTTTGTGACGCGCCCCCTGGGCCTGTGCTGCTGCTGCTGTGCAGGGGGAATACCCGGAGCCGGATCGCTGGGGGTTGTAGTTCTCCGTGGCGGTGACCCGGTCCGTGCCCAGGGTGGTCAAACCAGTGGCAGTCTAAATGTTGTAATAAGTGTCCGACTACGCCACCCGTGGATTGCGGTCAGTGGGGACCGCCGCTGCGCTGCCGACCGCTGAGGCTGATGTTGGTTGCGCACCCGAGTATGGGATAACTCCCCACGGGAGGAGTATTGCCTCAGGGCAGCTAATGTGAGAGAAGATGGGAGTGATGGTGTGAGGGTCCCAGTACTAATGGTGCTGGTGCGGCAAGGAATCACAGAGACGTGTGGTGCAGTTCAGGGTCTTTACTGATGGTACAAGGCAGACCCTCCCGGGAGTACTGGTTAGTATAAGGGGCCTGGTCAGTCTGCGAGCAAGCAGGAGTTCCCCTGGCCAGGTGGAGTTGTAGGCCTCCCCGTTTATCTGCACTCTTCCTGGCTACCTTGCTGTCAGCGGTTACAAGTAGCCCACGTCCCTGAGTATACCGTGTGGTGCTCACCCGTATGGCTGGTGACTTGGGGCCTTCTGTTAGCCTCCGCTCCTGGATGGCGGCGCTGGTCCCTTCTCTGTGACTGAGCCTCCGGGCTTCTATGGCCAGAGGACCTGGAATCCCCTGCCGGCTGGTTTCTGCTGCTGGGTGTATATCAGTCCCCACAGCCTCGGACTCCTGTGTCCGGCTTTAGTATCTTCGTTCAGGGCGAACTCTGCTCAGCTCCAGCCCCTGGACTTCTGCTACTGCTCCTACAGAGCTCCTGTTCTTGCTTTCCCTGTGTCTGGAACTGTCTGCAGCTCCACTCTGACTCTGTCTACTCTAATCCCGCCCCAGACCCAGTTTAAAAGGGCAGATTCCTCCCCTCCCAGGTCTGGGCGGACCGTGTTGCATGTTTAGGGATCCTGACCAGAGAAACCTCCCACTTGCTCTCAGACATAATATCTCTATTACTGTGGCAACCAGACCCCTGGGGTGTCACATTTGCATCAAGAATTTGTTGAAATTTCATTGAATCCATTCTTCCCTCTACCAGTAAAATATTTCCCGTGTCATTGGCTGTAACACAATCCCAAAGCATGATTCATCCACCCCTATGCTTAATGGTTGGCGAGATGTTCTTTTCCTGAAATTCTGTGCCCTTTTTTTCTCCACACATACATGTGATCATTGTGGCCAAAGATTTCTATTTTAACCTCATCGGTCCACAGAACTTATTTTCAAAATGCATCAGACTTGTTTAGATGCTCTTTTGCATACGTCTGATGCTGAATTTTATGGTGAGGATGCAGGAGAGGTTTTATTCTGATGGCTCTTCCATCAAGGCCACATTGGTGCAGGTGCAATTGTATCACAATTCCAGAGTCTGCTAAATCTTTCTGAAGGTCTTTTGCAGTCAAGTGGGGGTTATGATTTGCCTCTCTAGCATTCTTACGAGGAGCGGTCACTGAAAATTTTGCTTGGTCTCATAGACCTTATCTTGACCTCCACTATTCCTGTTAACTGCCATTTCTTAATTATATTTCAAATTGAGGAAAGGGCAATTTGAAAACGCTTTGCTATCTTCTTATAGCCTTCTCCTGCATTGTGGGGCGCCACCATTTTCAATTTCAGAGTGCTAGGCATCTGCTTAGAACAACCCATGGCTGCTGTTTGTTAGCGCTAGATTAGAGGAGGCAGGGTTTTTATAAAGCTGGGAAATTTGCATCACTTGGCCTTTCTGAATGATGATAGTGAACAAGCCATAACCCTAACAGGCTAATTAAAGTCTGAAACCTTGGTCAAAGTTATCTGAGCACACAAATCTCCGAGGGTGCCCAAACTTTTGCATTGGCCTATTTTTCCTTTTTGTAATTTTTAAAATGTAAAAAATGAAAATTTTTTTTTTTGCCTAAAATACAAAGGAAATGTGTCATCTTTAACTTTAGGATTTTAGAGGATCATTTCATCTTCAACTTGCTTAACTGTTCACAATAACAGTAATTTTGACCAGGGGTGCCCAAACTTTTACATGCCACTGTATATCCTGAGATAGGTAATGTGAGATTATCAGTTTTTCAAAACAACATAATCTTATGGTAGGCTGTAATGATATGTCTATGCTATGGGCTCTATTCATCATTTGTGCCTTTTATTTAAGTAGCTTTTTTTTCCCTTGTCTTGTGGTATTTGTTGATGATTTTGTTTGTGTGGATGGGGTGGAGATGTTAAGCCACTTTTCTTTCTTGACATTTTTTGTGCCAAATTCTTCAAAATGAAACATGTGATTCATGAATTTTTCGCTAAATAAAAAATGCTCTTTATTTTTTATCTTTAAAATGTTTTGTGGCTTTTTATTGCAAAAAGTCACATTTGACACTAAAATGTCACGTCCGCCAATCAGTGAGCTCAGAGGCGCTGAGTGGGGGTGTTCCCATGTAGACAGAATGCCCGGCTCAGAGACGCTGAGCACTGATTTGCTGACACACCGTTGACGTGACATCCGCGTCACCTGCACTTGGTAGGTGAGAGGAGTATGTCGCATATAATTTTGCTTTGATACAAAGAAATGTAGCCTTGTAGTTCCGCTATATGACAGTGTCTTCATGATGAGTCACTGATATGATTTTGCACAATGTTATTATTGTTTTGTAATTTATTCTCATTTTTTATGGTAATAGCAATCAGCTCTGTGGCACTTGGAGAAGATGGATTATTTCCATATCCGCATAACTCGATACTTAACATTAATTATTGCTATAGCTTCATTTAGACAATGTCTGCTTTTAATGTAATGCCCTTTTTTTGCTACTACGGTCAGATGTTAGGATTAAATGTAGGTTCAAACTTGGCTAAAGTATATAATACGAGTGATCTCATCTTGTTTTTCTATTATAGAAGAGAATGAGGACAAGCAGCCACTTACTAGTAAAGAAGAGGAGGAGCGGCGTATAGCTGAAATGGGACGACCTGTGCTGGGAGAACACATTAAGCTTGAAATCATTATTGAAGAATCATACGAATTCAAGGTATTTCTACATTAAAATTGTCTGCATAATATATACGGTAACATTGCCTATCATAAATAATACTCATCACTACTAGCTGAGTACATCAATAATCAGCACAATCACAGTGCCCCAAAGGTAGAGCCTAAAGAGCGTCCAAAAAAACAATATCGCCTTCACAGCACCCCCAAGAAATCATACTGTGAACAGTGTCCCTCCCTCCAGCAGATTGCCTTCTTCCATAGAGCCATAGATTTTAAAGAGGATTTTTCACTGGATTTTTTAGATTAAACTCTGTGCCTAATTTAACTGATGCAGTTCCACTGATTCTAGAACTGTTCTTCTTTTTCTTCTGTGCCCCTCCGTTCCAAAGTTATGACCTCTGGAAATAAAGATGCAAATTTTCCCTTAAGCCTACCAAGTGTATACCACAGAATGTGGGCGTTTGCTTTTTTCTCCTCTGACGCTGGCCAATCAAACATTGCCACACCCACAGGGAAGTTCTGTGATATACGCCCAGTTAGTTGAAGGGAAAGTTTGGATCTTTATTACTGGGGGGCACAACTTTGGAACAGAGGGTGACAGAAGAAAAAGAAAAACTGTTCTGGAATCACTAGAGCTGCGGCAATTGGAGGAGACACTCTCTTTAAGTGAAAAAATCCAGTGACTAGTTCTCTTTAATAAAATGTATTATTGTCTTCAGCTGCCACTAGGGGACACTCACAACAAGAAGGTTAATAAGAATGATATAAGTACAGCAGAATTTGGGGGGGAATTGCCTGCCGAATTTTGCTTGGATTTGCCTGCTCTGTTAAAAGCATAAGAGAACTCCCCTGTTTTAGGAGACTACCAAATAGTCTAGAAAGTAGACAAGTATAGTTTAGAAATTAGTAATTTTTGACAGTTCACCTAAGAGTTAAAATGAGGGAAGAGGGAAATTATAATCAATGGAAATACTAATTTTGCTACCACTGATTTACAGATTCAATATGAATGGCAATTCTCTAGGGACATGAGAAGCCGCCTCGTGACGTTCTTGTATCGCACTCTTATCTCTCTATTTTGCTCTTTGGTGCTTCCACATTTAATTTAGATTAGTCAGACTAGTATTACACCAGAGCGACTCTTGCCTTAGGCTGAATTGCTTAGTAACAGTTGTTCCTAAGGGACCATTGTATAAAGAGGATTACTAAAAATAAAAATGCATGAGCGTAAAATGCTCTAATATTTTATGTTATTCTAAGGGGACAGAGACAAAGCTCCCTGTGAACATGTCATCCTCATACACAACTATATCTATTTTTAAATTATTATGTAAGGATTTGTCTAGATGATTAAATTCTAAAAAAATCCTGTTGCTTCATGAATTCTCAAAAAGTATGTACACCCATCTACTGATGACAAAGAGGGGTCCAAAAGATGACCTCCACCATTCTGATAGCTCTGCCTCTTCCAAGATTACTGCCTTGTGTATTTATTCGAAACTTATCTATAACTTTTGCTCCCACTCATGAGGTTTCATAGATTTCCATGAGATGCTCACAATACAATTTGAGACTTAAAACAACCTACCCTCCTTCTTTGTATCCAAAAATCACACTATCTCCCAACATGAATATTATCTTCAGAGCCAAAAAGATGCAGGACAATGATCAAAGCATATATTTAGAATTTTGTCCAAATGTGTTCATAAAAGTATCTTTGTGTTACTCAAAAGCATATCACAGTTTCAGTCACCTTAGTACAAATCTGGTATAATTCATCATTTTTATTGTTCCCCTATATAAGTGCAGCCAACCAAAATGTTTTCATATAACTTTCTCTACAGGATTATGAGCTATTTTTTCTAGGTAAAGTTGCACACAGTTTTTGAAGGAACTTGGCATTGAAGTAGTTCCAAACATCTTAGAGAACTAACCACAGATCTTCTGTGAATGTATTCTTGTGCATATCCTTATGTCTCTTCATTCAATTCCAGACAAACTTGGTGATGATGAGATCAAGGCTTTGCTGAGCCCATATCATTCCAGGATTACCTGTTCTTCTTTACACTGAAGATAGTTATTAATAACATTAGGGTCATTATCCTGCTGCAGAATAAAATTGGAGCCAATTAGAATTTCATGATGGTATTGCATGTTGAATAAGTATGTGCCTGTATTTCTCAGTATTGAGGACACCAATCCTGACTAAATCCCCAGTTAAATTCGCTCCACTATTGCCAGCATACACTCATTTTTGTACAGCTCTCCAGCCCTTCTTTTACAACAAAATACTTCAAATTTTGACTCATCAGTACACAGCACCTGCTGACATTTTTCTGCACCGCAATTCCTATGTTTTCATGCGTAGTTGAGTTGCTTGGCCTTGTCTCCATGTGGTTGCAGTTCTATGAAGACCACTTTTTGCCATACTTTTCAGTAGATAAGTGTAGCTAGGTCCCTCTGGTTGCTGCCAGTTCTAAACTTATGGCACTGCTGGACATCTTCCAATTTCGTAGGGAAGTAAGGATGATATGTCTTTCATCTGGGGTGCTAAGATTCCTTGGTCCACCAATGCGTCTATGGTCCTCTACATTGCCAATTTCTTGGTGTCCTCAATGCTGAGAAATAAAGGCAAATACTTATCCATCATCGGGGAACTGTCTGATTGAGTCCAAATTTATTCTGCTGCAGGACAATGACCCTAAACATACAGCCAATGTCATTAAAAACTATCTTAAGCATAGAAAAACAAGGAATCCTGGAAGTTATGATATGGCCCCCACAGAGCCTTGTTCTTATCATCACTGAGTGTGTGCGAGATTACATGAAAAGACAGAAGGATTTGCACAAGCCTACATCCACAGAAGATCTGTGGTCAGTTGTCAAAGATGTTTGGAACAACCTCTTTGACGAGTTCTTTCAAAAACTGTGTAAGGCTATGTTCACATGTCCAGTGGTCATCAGCTAAAATGGATCCAGCAGCAATCTGTTGATAAAAAAGTTGTGCAGACACAACTTATTTGTTCCCCTGAAAAATAATTATTTCAACTGGATCAGTTTTTTTTAACATTGAAGTCTATGGAAAATGGATCCGTTAAGTAGCCATCCGTATTTTCCCATTTGAAAAGGATCCATTGTTTGCTTACTGGATCAATTTCAAATAAATGATTACTTGAAAGTTCACATGTCCTTTAATATATGTTAAATATTTATTTTTCCAATAAGTAAAATACAAATCCTTTTCAAATGGGAGAAAAACAGATGGCTAATTAACGGATCCATTTTCCATGGACTTCAGTGATAAAAAAACGGATCCAGTTGAAATCAGTTTTTTTCAGGTGGACAAAAAGCTTGTGTCTGCACGACTTTTTTTGGCAACAGATTGCTGCTGGATCTGTTCTAAAGGATGATTACTGGACATGTGGACATAACCTAAGGCTATATGCCCACGATGCAGAAATGAAGCGGAAAAATTTCCGCTTCATTTCTGTATGTCCTTGCCCGGAAAAATGTGTGCGGAATTTGACGCGCGTTTTCCGCGCGTTTTTGAAGCGTTTTGGACATGCAGAATTGCCTTGCGTTTTTCTAATGCATTGAGAAGGCAATTCCGCATGTGTAAACTCACAAATAATGGACATGCTGCGGAATTTTCCCCGCATCAAAAACGCTGCGGAAAATTCTGCAGCATGGGCATTGAAATTGCGGATTGACATTGGGGACCATGGGGTACGGATTACCAAGCTTTTACGCTGCACAAATTCCGCAGCAAAAACGCTTGAAAAATGCATCGTGGGCACGGACCCTATGGGTACTTAGAAAAACTCATCCTTTGATGCTGTTTTGAGGGCAAAGTGTGGTCACCTCAAATATTGAGTTATATTTCTCTTTTGTTCATTCACTTTGCATTTTGTTAATTGCTAAAAGCAATTAACTATTAACACTTTTACTTTTGAAGGCAACAGCATTTTTTCTATGCCTGTCTAAAACTTTTTGCACAGGACTCTAAATTTTTGTGTTCTCTTCCCTATCACTGTCAGCAGTTTTGACTGTGACAGACCCCAATATAAGTCATTGATGTCCTCCATGCGTCAGATCTGGCTCTCCTCATTTTAGTTTCTCTGCTTTTATGATGGAACAGAGAAACAGAATTGACGATTCAGATTTGAGCAAAAATATTATGTTAGAATTATCAAAAGTAGCCCTTTTGCCTTGCAGGAAAGTAGCGGGAAGCTCAGCCTCTCAGTACGGCCACTTCTCCTTAATTAACTTATTGCCTGAACTGATTAAACACTTCTAAATGAACATTAAATATGACAGGAGTTGTGGTCCTGTCTATACATCAGCTAGTTCCAACCTCAGGATGGAGGGAAATGAAGATAGAACTGAGTGCGTCTATCTATAAACGGACTGTTATCTGTCAGTACATAAATATATGATATTACAATACTAATATATTATTGTACAATGGGATATTATACAAATGGCTAATTTCAGTTGTATATATTGCCCCTATAACCCGAGAACGATCAGAAGGCACATATTGTATGGCAGTCATGTACACGTCACTCCTGCGTGTGTTATACAGAGTGAGGCACCAGACAGATACAAGAATGATAGATAATCCGTAACCTTTACTAAAGTCACCAAGGAGAACGAAAAATCAATTGAGCAATAATTGCATCGTAACCTTGGTCGTTTTTTCTGGGCTTTTATTTTTTTTGCTAACTATGACAATAAGGAGAAGATGGAAAGGGCTATAATTTTCAGCTTCGTATAGTTGTATATGTTTCCACATATAGCGGCACAAAACCATAGTATTGATTCATGTAAGTGCATTTTCTTAATGAAATAAATACATTTGTAGTTTTGATTGTCAGTAAATACACCGAGGATAAAAATATGTGATGGAGAAAGAAAACCTGCTTTCTGATGTCTCAGTAAAATAATGAAGTAACCAAACCAAATTTTTAATGAGAACCTGTCACAACTCCTGACATGACTGCTTTAGTAAATACGTGTATTCCCCCCATGTAATAACAAAGTTGGAGCATCTTCTCTCTGAAATCTACCGTGTAAAGTTCCTTTTTTATCCCTATCCGAAGTTTATAAGTAAAATGACTGTTGGGTACAGTCTACTGGGGCGGGTTTTTATCTCCCTGGCCTAAGCTTAAAGAGAACCTGTCATTGGGCAAGGACCTCTTGTCTCCTCTGATTGGTCCCTGGCCGGCTTTCCCCTTCATCCCCTCTCAGTCTTAGAGATTAGGACAGGAAGAAACTATTCGGGGCTGTAATCATGCGGCCAGGCTCTGATTCATGTTCCTTGTAGTTTGGGCAGTGCAAATCTAATGACAGGTTCCCTTTAAAGAATAATTTCTCTAGCTGGGCAGCACGGTGGCTCAATGGTTAGCACTGTTGCTTTGCGCCCCTGGGGTCCTGGATTCAAATTCCACCAAGGACATCTGCAGTGTTTATGTTCTCTATGTGTTTTTGTGGGTTTCCAAAGACATACTGATAGGGAATTTAAATTTTGAGCTCCAATGGGGACAGCGATGACGATGTCTGTAAAGCGCTGTAGAATATGATGGCACTATATAAATAAGCATAATAAATATTATAAAAAATAATAGTTATGAGTTAAAAATATCCAGAAGTGGAATTTTAAATAATTTGAGTTTTATATAATTTAGAAGGGTATTGAGCCTTTTATATACCTATACCAGCTATTAAAGGGAATCTGTTAGCTGATTTTTTAGTACAATACTAATGACATCCTGAAATAGGACTTGGGCAGCCCTTTAAAAATATGTAACTTTTATTGCTCTAGCTTCTCCGGTTTTCTTGCTGTAAGCAAGGAAGACTTTACCACCGTGTGCCTGCTTTCAAGCATATGTAAATCCATATTGATTATACTCTGCTCCCCACACCCATAATCCTACCCACTCCTCTGCTCCATTGTCAGTGATAGTAAAAATCCGCCCATCCGCAGGCAGTTGTCTGTCACTCTCCTGTACACCTGCAGATACAGCCGCTCTGACCCAGCACCTACGGCACAGCAGCGATCCCCTGCACATCCCTGTCCTCTGTGTGGACCGTACATGTGTCCCCCCCATACGCTGTGTGGTACCAGCAGCCATACAGACTCCTGCAGATTCCGGCTCTGGAACATAGTGTCACAGGCTGAGAGGGCGATGCCCCTGATTGGCTGAGCAGTGTGACTGGCAGCTTGCCCGTGTAATAGCAGTGGGTGTTGTATGTTACAGCTGACAGTGGGTGGTTGTTGCCTCGCTTGCCTCATGTGTGGCGACAACCGCCGGAGACAAGTGAGGCGACAACCAGCTGAAGATTGCTGTAACATACAACACGCACTGCTGTTACACGAGCCAGCTGTCAATCACACTGTGACACTGGCGGGGCGGGACTTCCTCTGATCAGCTGATCCATAGTTCTGTTCCAGAGTCAGTAGTTGCAGGAGTCTATATGGCTGTGTGACACCCCAGGGGTCTGGTTGTCACAGTGATAGAGATATTACGTCTGAGAGCAGGTGGGAGGTCCTTTGGTCAGGGATCCTGTGCGTGCCACACCTCCTGCCCAGTCTTGGGAGGGGAAGGACTTCCCCTATATAAACCTGGGGCTGAGGCAGGGGAGAGAGTTCTGAGAGGAGAAGACAGGGAGCAGAGCTGCTCTATGGGCTCTGCTCCACAGGCAGGCCCTGTCCAGGGGCCTGAGCCTGGAGTCCAGGAAGAGTAGAGACAAGAGCAGCATAGGAAGCAGCAGAGTCACAAGGAGTCAGGGGCTGGCAGCTAAAGAGCTCGCCCTGACTAAGAAGATTCTTTACCGGACCCGGAGTCCGAGGCTGTGGGGACTAACTTCTACCCAGCAGCAGAATCCGTCAGGCAGGGGATTTCAGGTCCCCTGGCCCAGAAGCCCGAAGGCCCGGTCACACGCGTGGGACCAGCACCGCCATCGTGGAGCGGAAGCCATTAGAAGGCCCCGAGTCACCGGCCATACGGGTGAGCACCACACGGTACACTCAGGGACGTGGGCTACTTACATCAGCTTCTAGCAAGGTAGCCAGAAGAGTACAGTCAGCTTGGGAGGCCTACAACTACGCCTGGCCAGGGGAGATCCCATCTGCTCAAGGACTGACCAGGCCCCGTTCGCTAGCAAGTACTCCGGGAGGGTCTATCGTTGTTACCAGTAAAGACCCTGAACGCTACCATACCGTCTCTGAGTGGTTCCTGCTACCCCCATCATCCACGTCGGCTGCCCTGAGGCCATACCCCTCCCGTTGGGGGTTATACTATCACGCTGCACCATCCTTCCACCGGCCTCAGCGGTCTGCCCTGCAGCAGCAGCCCCCTGGCTGCATTCAACGGGTGGCGTAGTCATCAACCATTTTCTACCGCTAACAGACTGCCGTCCAGTTTGACTCCCTGGGCACGGACCGGGTCACCGCCACGAGACTACAACCCTAAACAGATCCGGCTCCGGGTAAGCTCCCGCGTGCGCAACGCAGCGCGACACAGGCCCAGGGGCGCGTCAACTTTGGCGTAGTCGGCAGGATCACGTGCCCGCAACCACCGGGTACTGCGTGCCTGAAAAGCAAAGACTGTTCAAACTTACCAGTGGTGAAGATTCCCGCCATCGGTGAAGATTCCCGCCATCCGGCGCCATCTTCAGCCTTCTTCCCGCCATCGGTGAAGTTTCCCGCCATCCGGCGCCATCTTCAGCCTTCTTCCCGCCATCCGTGGAGTTTTCCCGCCATTGGACGCCATCTTGAGGACGCCGCGCGGGAAGAAGAGGGGCGTGGACTCCGAAAGCGCGCGAGAACGGAAGCCCCGCCTCACGTCCGGACGTTGCGTAAGGTCCTGGAAGGAGCCCAGCAGACGCCGACGTCACAGGAGCGCGACGCCAGGTCCTCTACCCCGACGATTGACTGCGGAGCCGCGGCCTACGGAAGAGGATCTCCGGAAGGTAGGCCACGGTCCACTAGGGGGGAGGAGGACACCAGGAACGGACAGCAAGATGGCGGACCGGCAGCAGACTAAGCTGCCCAGCATCGGCAGTGCCCCAGTCGTCGCCGGCCCCGACCAGCGCCGGGAGAAGACGCGTGACGCAGGAGCGGTCGCGGGAGCAGGTAAGAGGAGTCTCCCTGTCCCGGACGCTGCCAGCGTCAGCCTGCTCCCGGGCCCCCTGGTGGAGCCGCCGATTCCGGGCGCTGCAGACACCGACCTGCTCCAGCCCCCGCAACAAGCCCTGCGGCCAAGCCCTCCAGCCCTGGGCACTACCACCACCAGCCCGCGCCCAGGCCCAAAGTTGCACCCTCTGACCCCGGGCGTCATCAACGGCGACCGTCTCCACGCCTGGTCGCAAGGCCTGAACTCCCCAGGTGCAAAAGGACTGTACGCCCTCCACGTTAACCAAGGAGGAGCTGCAGTACTACCAATACGAGGAAATCCAAGAGGACCCGGACGGGTCTGAAGCCTACACACAAGAAGGAGCAGGAGGATGCCGTTACTGAAGTACGGTAAAGTGGAACTGTACATAGTTACCCATAGGGGTACTTGTGTTGCTAATTAAAATATGGTCCCCGTTGGGACAAGTGTGAACTGTTCCCGTGTGTCCCCTATCCTTAACCAGGCTGAGGACTGTGAGCAGCCATCCCATCTCCCCACAGGCTGAGGACTGTGAGCAGCCAATCCTTATCCCCACTGGCCGAGGACTGAGAGCGGCCATATCTTGTAAATATTATGTGTTTCCAGTTATTTATAGGAGTCCTTGGTGGATTTACCAGGAATCCTTTGTACAGTTAGTGGAGCGTAACCCAGGATGGACTAAAAGACTGTTAAGGACTCGGGGTAGGACAGACCCCTACCTGGTTACGTCTCCCTGTTTTGGTGAAATGGACACCTTTGCTTTTCTTCAAAGACTGCACCCGGTTGCGGACATCCGTGACCATCTTATTGTGTTTCCTTATTGTATTTTATTGTTCTTTGATATACCTTGTTATATTTTTCTAAAAAGTGTTTAGTCCCGGAGTACTAAATTTCACTAGGGGGGAGTGTGACACCCCAGGGGTCTGGTTGTCACAGTGATAGAGATATTACGTCTGAGAGCAGGTGGGAGGTCCTTTGGTCAGGGATCCTGTGCATGCCACACCTCCTGCCCAGTCTTGGGAGGGGAAGGACTTCCCCTATATAAACCTGGGGCTGAGGCAGGGGAGAGAGTTCTGAGAGGAGAAGACAGGGAGCAGAGCTGCTCTATGGGCTCTGCTCCACAGGCAGGCCCTGTCCAGGGGCCTGAGCCTGGAGTCCAGGAAGAGTAGAGACAAGAGCAGCATAGGAAGCAGCAGAGTCACAAGGAGTCAGGGGCTGGCAGCTAAAGAGCTCGCCCTGACTAAGAAGATTCTTTACCGGACCCGGAGTCCGAGGCTGTGGGGACTAACTTCTACCCAGCAGCAGAATCCGTCAGGCAGGGGATTTCAGGTCCCCTGGCCCAGAAGCCCGAAGGCCCGGTCACACACGTGGGACCAGCACCGCCATCGTGGAGCGGAAGCCATTAGAAGGCCCCGAGTCACCGGCCATACGGGTGAGCACCACACGGTACACTCAGGGACGTGGGCTACTTACATCAGCTTCTAGCAAGGTAGCCAGAAGAGTACAGTCAGCTTGGGAGGCCTACAACTACGCCTGGCCAGGGGAGATCCCATCTGCTCAAGGACTGACCAGGCCCCGTTCGCTAGCAAGTACTCCGGGAGGGTCTATCGTTGTTACCAGTAAAGACCCTGAACGCTACCATACCGTCTCTGAGTGGTTCCTGCTACCCCCATCATCCACGTCGGCTGCCCTGAGGCCATACCCCTCCCGTTGGGGGTTATACTATCACGCTGCACCATCCTTCCACCGGCCTCAGCGGTCTGCCCTGCAGCAGCAGCCCCCTGGCTGCATTCAACGGGTGGCGTAGTCATCAACCATTTTCTACCGCTAACAGACTGCCGTCCAGTTTGACTCCCTGGGCACGGACCGGGTCACCGCCACGAGACTACAACCCTAAACAGATCCGGCTCCGGGTAAGCTCCCGCGTGCGCAACGCAGCGCGACACAGGCCCAGGGGCGCGTCAGCTGCAGGTACCACACAGTGTATGGGGGGACACATGGATGGTACCATTGTACAGGGGACAGCACTGTGCAGGGGATCGCTGCTGTTCAATAGGTGCCCTTGTCAGAGCCGCTGTATCTGCAGGTGTACAGGAGAATAGCAGACAGCTACTGCAATAAAACTTACATATTCTGAAAGGGCTGCCCAAACCCCATTTCAGGATACCCTTAGTATCGTACTAAAAAATCACCTGACAGATTCCCTTTAAAGAGATTTCATCACCAGGTTTTTGCTACCCCATCTGAGAGCAGTATGATGTAGAGGTAGAGTGGCTAATTCAAGCGATGTGTCACTTACTCGGCTGCTTGCTGCACTTTTGATAAAATCACTGTTTTATCTGCTGCAGATCTGCCAGTGCTCTGAATGCTGAACTCTGTGTAACCCCACCCCCACCCCTGATTGGCTGCTTTCTGTGTACACTGTGCAAGTGGCCAATCGGTGGTGGAGGATGTGTTACACAGCGATCATGAATATGGAGGGCTATATGAGCTCTGTATAACCATGCCCGTCACTTATTGGCAGCTCTCTGTCTATGCACATCAAACAGTGATGTAGGTGGGACTGTACAGAACTCAGCATTCAGAGATCTGCAGCACATAATTTTTTTTTCAGAACTGCAGTTATAAGTGACATCACTGGAATCAGGGTCTCTGCCTTTAGCTCATACTACTCTCAGATGGGGTAACAAAAACTTGGTGACAGATTCACTTTTATGAAAAGTTAGGACCAGAAACTAAAACCAGCTGCAGATGAGCGTACCAAAAATTGGCTGAGTTTCATCCAGAACACTCAGATGATTTTCATCTAATTTTCATCTGATTTTTATCCATGTGACATCTGTTAACCTGTTTTTTATGTCCATATGAGATCTGTGTGATGTCTGTGTGCAATCCATTTTCATACACTTACAAAAAAAATGTACATGATCAAATACAGTTTCCTAGCTTTAGAATAGAAATGTATCCATAAAAATGTTCTATGTGGGATCCTTTTTTTTTTGTGCACCTATTGAATGGGTGAGTCTCATCCAAGGCTCAGAAGAGAATAGTACATGCTGAGATTTTTTTTTTTCGCAGACAGTTGGACTGAGAAAAACCATTCATCTAAACAGCCCTATAGAATAACATGGGTCATTGTGCTGTCTGTGTGCGATCTGACCAAAAATCAGACAGCACACGGACAATGTACAGTATAAGTTCGTCTGTATGAGCCCTTAGGTTGAAGATTTTTCTTTTTGTAAAGTCTCTATATTTTCAAGTTATACCTTCATACATTTTTTTCCAGCTTTTCTACACACTAAAAAGCAATTTTCAGGCATTTTTTTTCTTATGAAGTCATATAGGGAAGTGTTAGGGGGAGCGGTTGCAGACAACTTTATTTAATGGAACGCAACCAACCCCGGGGTCCGCGATGCAGCCTAGAGGACTGCTGCCGAATATTTCCCGGGTGGAAAGGCAAACGACAACTAAATGATAAACCCCTCCGTGTTAACTTCACACCGGACAGGGTATAGCGGTACGCTCTATCTCTGTTTACTGCACGGAGGAGAGAGCAACCGGCGACGCACCTAACAATAATCTTCTCCCTTCGTGTTAACGCACACGGAAGGGTAAGACGGTACGCACAATCTCCAAGAACCGCATGGAGACGTGCGTCCGTGGGAACAGCAGTAGCCCTGTCTTTGATACAGGCGCTACGCTATGGGGATTGGCGCTAAAGCGGTTCACACAATCTCCAAGAACCGCAGGGAGACGTGCGTCCGTGGGAACAGCAGTAGCCCTGTCTTTGATACAGGCGCTACGCTATGGGGATTGGCGCTAAAGCGGTTCACACAATCTCCAAGAACCGCAGGGAGACGTGTGACCGGACTATGAGCAGTAGCCCCGTCTTCGGTACAGGCGCTACGCTATAGGAGACGGCGCTGGCTTGCGGGTGATTCCCGCCGGGTATTCGAGCACTCAGCCGGCGTGCTACCGGACTGAGCAAACCCGCTCTATTAAACTCACAGGCGGCTCAGGGTGTAAGGGCGAACCCCCTGGTTAGAGCCAGTCAGCGAAGCGAAGCTACCTGCCTCTATGAAGCTAACCTGCCTAGCGGAAACTATGGCTCTTTGAGCCCGGAGTCAGCGTGCACACCACAAACAGCTAGCTCAAATGATCTGAGCGCACCGCCATGTTTGTGGGCGGGCCTTTTAAAGACTAAGCCCTGCCCAGCGACGCGCTATTGGTGACGTTACTCGTGGACCAATCAGGGAGTGCCAAGTCACCGAGTCAGGTGGGTGCCAACCCACCAATCATGATCCGCCAGGTCACGGACATGCTCAGTGCGGCGAATCCTGGAATTAGACTCCACGAGCCCTGTCTCCCTCTGCAGCCTATGCTTAACACTGCTAGGCACAAATGCCTGGGAGACAATCTGCAGGGCTCGTGGAACAGCTAGGCATTGGGGCTGACAACAATGCTGAGCAGCATCAGCCCCAGCTGGCCTGGAATGAGAGACCACAGAAGGTCTTGGACCCATTTCAAATCCAGCCCCAGACCAATGCCTTACAGGAAGTTTATGGGAAAAAGCAGAAAAAAACAGCATACATGCTTCATTTTGAAAAAAATGCCACTGACCCAAAATATGCCACTGCGGTGCCACCAAACATAAGCAGATTGCTTGTAGTGCATTTTTTATTGCAATAATAGACTTCAGAGCTATGTGGCGATGCAAAAATAAATCTATTTAATAAAGCTTGTAGATTGCAGGAACCTCACTCCTAATGTAACTGTTTAAACTGTCTTACCTTGCACTGAATTTATTGTCTGTACATGTCACTGCTTAATTGTAAAGTGCTGCGGAATATGTTGGTGCTATATAAATAAAAATTATTATTATAAAGCTTAAAAAGCCATAAAAATGTTCTATTTTTTTCAAAAAAATGCTGTATGTGAGCCCAACCTTAAAGGGGTTTAAACAATTGATGACCTATGTGTAGAATAGTTCATCATTAATGCATTAGTAGTTGCATGACACCCATGCCCCAGCAGTTGAATAAGAGATAATGTGAGGGCAAAACTTAGCAGCCCTGCACATTGTTCAGTGGCAACAGCCGGGTATTGCATCTTATCTCCTATTCAGTTAAATAGAAGATGCCACACAGTACCTGGCAGTGACCTTGACTACTAATCAATGTAAGAGGCTGTCGTGCTCCGCTCTGTGCATTGCTTACATGGGGCTACTGCATGTAGGCGTGTGACCTAGGATACTACCTAGATATAGATAGATGTAGGGTAACTATATACAGTACAGACCAAAAGTTTGGACACACCTCATTTAAAGATTTTTCTGTATTTTCATGACTATGAAAATTGTACATTCACACTGAAGGCATCAAAACTATCAATTAACACATGTGGAATTATATACTTAACAAAAAAGTGTGAAACAACTGAAAATGTCTTAGGCTATGTGCCCACGATGCAGAAATGAAGCAGAAAATTTCTGCAGCATTTCTGCATCTCCCTGGCAAAAAAAACGCATGCAGATTGTGCATGCGGTTTTCCTGCAGAATACATGCGGATTCACATGCGTACCCACATGCGTTAACGCATGTGTTTACGCATGTGGACTGACAAGCACTTTCCAGGCGATAGCATCACTTGGAAAATGCTTGACAACTAGGTCACACTATATAAATCCATGCAAACAGCATGGATTTATACAGTGTGACCGTAAAAATAAAAAAAAATAAAGCTATACTTACCTCCGATGCCCCGCCGCATGTGCTGCAGCGCTTGTCCTGGCTTCTTCCGGGTTGCCGGCATCTCGCGAGACAGCCTGCGGTCACATGACCGCGACGTCATCTCAGGTCCTGGAAGGAGAAGCGCTGCAGGGGCCGCCGGACAGGTGAATATAAGCTTTATTTATTATTTTTTTTTTTTTTTTACAGGTACAGTGGTACCCAGGTCTGGATGAGAGTCTTCTCTCCTCCAGAACTGGGTACCATCCCCACATAGAGACGCATAGAATCCGCTTGCACAAATGTACAGACGCGGTTTCTATGCGTCTCAATGCAAGTCAATGGCGGCGCTTCCGCAAAATTAATGAACATGCTGCGGATGTATGAGCGCTGCAGAAACGCTGCGGAAAAATCCGCAGCATGTGCATTGACATTGCGGAATGCCATTGGGGACCATGGGGTGCGGATTACCATGCGTTTTCGATGCGCTTTATTCCGCAGCATAAACGCAAGAAAAACACATCGTGTGCATGCAGCCTTATATTCTAGGTTCTTCAAAGTAGCCACCTTTTGCTTTGATGACTGCTTTGCACACTCTTGGCATTCTCTTGATGAGCTTCAAGAGGTTAATTGAGAATGACATAACGAAGGGATTGCCCACACCTGTCCATGAAATAGCCTTGGAGTAAATTGTCCAATGACTTTTGGTCCCTTTAAAAACAGTGTGGCACATGTTAAGGAGCTGAAACTCCTAAACTCTTCATCCAATTTTGATGTGGATACCCTCAAATGAAAGCTGAAAGTCTGAACTTCAACTGCATCTGAATTGTTTTGTTTAAAATTCATTGTGGTAATGTCTAGAACCAAAATTAGAAAAATGTTGTCTCTGTCCAAATATATATGGACCTAACTGTATATACTGTGATTTTAGTCTTATTTCGGATTTTGCTTCCCTCCCCGCATTAATGGCTCCACTTGTATAGCTCTGCATGCCGTCTACTTTATTTTCCAGTCTAATGTAATTTCATTAGAAAACATGGTCAAGTAAATCCTTTACTGTCCAAAGGTATTGATTATATATTAAAAGTGAACAACTGCCGAGAGTGTGTCATTGACATGTCTTTGCGTAAAATAGTTTAGCTATTAAATCTTTCATGACAGTGTATTAATAATTCATGGTTTTATGTGGCGTGTATTCTGGAAGCCGTGCAATCTATATACATTTTAATTACCAAAAGTCACGTGACTACCACTGCTCGAAACGTTAAAGGCTCCAAGAGACTGGAGTGAACTGTTAAGGAGAAATCAAAGTAAAACATGAATGTTTAAAGGGAACCTATTGTGGAGAAAAGCCTATTTTACATTAGATGATCTTACAGATGCCCCATTACTTAGAAGATTAGGAATTGGCTGCACCCACACAATCTCCACCGAGCATACTGGGAAGAGCTGGCCCTAGGTTCCGTCTGGATCATTGGTGGGCATTTCTGTATTTGAAGATGCTGATTTAGTAAGACTGTGCTCATAGTGGTGTCATCTTCTTAAAGGGAAACTCACGTTGAACATGCAGTTTTATAGACAGGCAGCATGTTATAGAGCTGAACAGAATGATATATAGGTTTGTGGAATAAGATTCAGTATAACTTACGGTACATCTTATTCAATGAATTCCCTTCTCATTCTATTATTAGGAGTCCAGTAGGCGGTCCTACTCATGGATTAACTATCTTTGTATGCGCACTTATTCAAAGAAGGCTGTCAATCACGAAGTAGAACTGCTTAATAAAACACTTACTGGGGTTGTCCACTACTTGAAGAACACCTTCTTAAATGCAACAAGGCCATATGTAGAATAACAGCACAATATACTGCCGATTCAACGTTGGTGCCGTTCCAGCTGGTGCTCTTGTAACATTGCCATGTCACATGAGTGCTGCAGGCTTTTTAGCAGGTTGCTGATCAAATACTTCCCTTGGGTGAAACTTGGATTTCTAAGGGACGTATGAGCGCTGCAGCCCATCAGTGCCTGCTGGTAGGCTGCAGCACTCACAAGACATAACTATATCTAGCGAGCACCAGCAGGCACAGTGCCGACATCATTGTAACTTTACTGGTCCAACAGGTGATTATATGGTGGTTTTATGTTTTGCCTCCAAAAAAAGCTATTTACCTGCAGATATAGAGGTAATCTGCAGGTAAGTAGTGTTGAAACCATGTTTGTCAGGTTTACTAGAAGCTCAGCTAGAGATAGAAAATGAAGTTATATTCAGCCTGTAGCCGCTTATTTACAGTCATCAGGGTGGTGCAGAGAAGAGTTGCAGTCACCACTCAGTGAACAGTGAGCACACTGTAGTCACTCCACATCACATTGATTGACAGCCTGTGTATGTGCAGAGCCGACTGATGGCCAAGGAGGGATTACATAATGCTCACTGTATAATGAGCGGTGACTATAGCCACTGCCTACACCGCTCTGATGACTAGAAGAGAGCAGCTGCAGGGAGAATAAAACTTAATTTTCTCCCTGTATCTGCAGGTAGAATAAAACTTAATTTTCTCCCTGTAGCTGCACTTCCACTTAGCCTGCCAGGAATGATTTAAATGCTATTTACCTGCAGATTACCAATATGCCTGCAGGTGGAGGTGATAGGTTCACTTTAAGAAGGGGTTGGCCAAATAATAGTAATGGACAAGTGCTTTAAGCTTAGAAAGAGCAGAGGTTTAAATAATGACAAGTTATACTAAATCTTCTCCAACGAAACTATTGATTAATTTTCTCAGGCCTTCTTTATATATAACATGCTGCCAGCAGATTAAATTGTGTGTTCAGCTCCATATCGAATCCTGACTATTTTTAACAAGAACAGTTCAGCAGACTACACTTTTATTGGCAATGAAAATCCCATGTGCGAATAGAACATTAGGGGGATATAATGTCTGCATGGATCACTAGAACTATTATTTTCACAGAGTGTATACAGTTATATGAAAAAGTTTGGGCACCCCTATTAATCTTAAGCTTAATGTTTTATAAAAATTGGTGTTTTTGCAAGAGCTATTTCAGTTTGATATATGTAATAACTGTTGGACACAGTAATGTTTCTGCCTTGAAATGAGGTTTATTGTACTAACAGAAAATGTGCAACCTGCATTCAAACAAAATTTGACAGGTGCATAAGTATGGGCACCCTTATCATTTTCTTGTTTTAAATACTCCTACCTACTTTTTACTGACTTACTAAAGCACTTTTTTTTGGTTTTGTAACCTCATTGAGCTTTGAACTTCACTCATTAAGTCCATGCCTCAGAGACTGCAAGCTGTTATTAAAGCCAGAGGTGATGCAACAAAATACTATTGATGTATTGGAATGTTCTTTTGTGTGTTTGTTTTTCATGATTCCATAATTTTTTCCTCAGAATTGAGTGATTCCATAATTTTTTCCCTCTGCTTGGTCTGAAAAAAATGACCCTTACTGAGTACCACATTGTTAATCTTGATTTCTTTTAGTGTTTCTTAAAGCCATAAAGTTGCCATTTGAAATGACTTTAGTTTTGTGCCATGTCTGTGATCTGCTTTTTTTCAACAACATTAAACAACTTAATGAGCATCCTCCGAGTCCAGTGATTCCATAATTTTTGTCAGGGGTTGTACAATACACTTGCATGTTAATTTCAGACTCTCAACCTAATAATTAAAATAATTAGAGGAACTTATACAATATATCTTATTTAAACTGAGTATCTCCTCAATTATCACTGGTGCACTGATTCTGGAACAGTTTTTCTTTTTCTTCTGAACCCCTCTGTTCCAAAGTTTTTCCCACCCCCACCACACCCATTACTTATCTTGTTATTTTTCACTTCAATTAACTGGGCGTGTATCAAAGAATGTCTCAGTGTGCGTGGCCATGTTTTGATTGGCCAGCATCAGAGGAGAAAAAGCAAACGCCCACAAAGAACTTCAATGGTACATACCCAGTTGATTGATTGAAAACTTTAAACCCTTTTTACCGATAGGGGTATAACTTTGGAACGGAAGGGTACAGAATAAAAAGAAAAACTGTTCCAGAATCAGTGGAGCAGCTGCAACTCGATGAGCTACTCCGACTTAATAAAAAAATCCAAGAAAATTCCTCTTTAAGCTAAAGTAAGGAAAAGAACAGAATACATGGAATTCATTCACGAGCCTGGTTCTCTTTCCATGTTTTGTCTCAGCACCTTTTTCATCAGTACTTGAGACAGAACAGCGCTGCTCACTATCAAATCTAAGCAACTCTAAAACGTGACCCAGAAATCATTCTGAACACAAAGAAGTTAATAAATATTAATACCTGTTGAAGGTTTAGATGTTACTAGGCGTCAGGACTGGTATATAAATGTAATGCAACAGTAACATAATTTAGCTTTTCAGTGCTTGATCAGTGATAAGTAAGGTTGAGCCCGGGCAGACACTTGATCTACTCATCTGCTGCTGGAGACGTTCTTAATAATATTTATTGAACTCAGAATTGGCAAAAGTGTTTTATATGCTAATCAAATCAGTAGTAAAGTGAACAAAAATAAAAACCTAATCATCATTAATTATAGCCAAACAGGCTATGGTATTCTTTGGCCACAATATAATGCTGTTATTTGAACACTGTATGGCACTATTATGTAGAGTAACTATATGGAAGTATCATGTAAGAACTTTATGATAATATTGCCATTGTTTGCCATTATTCCTGGGTTAACCAGTGGTTAGATTATTTGGTTAGTATTCAGAAAACATAACTTTTTGTCATCCTTTTTTTCACAAAGAGATGGTAGAAAGCCTTCTTCAGGTCTTAAAGGGAAACTGTCATCAGAAAAAGTTTTTGTTGAATTCAGGTTTTTGTGTTGAATGTATTTATTAAAATACTTTAAATATCATTGTCATTTTTTTGCATATTACAATCTGTATTAAAAATAAAAAATCTTTCAATGTTCACATTCACTAATTGGGCTTATTTACAGTCGTCTTGTTGTTTCAGGAAACAACATACGTGTATAGCCACAATAGTCAGACACCAACCAACCCTATGTCTTGTACTGAAGCATCTAATAAGCATGTGCAAAGGTCATTGTAAAGAGAGGTGGAGCAGAGTCAGGATTACCTATTGTGATTATGTGTGTTATAAACTGTATATAGAGGTATTATCTGTCATCATAATCCTGCCTCTGCTGATACGGAGCCTGATGATAACAGGATGGATGAGACTAAAAAAGCCCCAATGGCTAGTGTGAAAATTGCTAATTCTGCTTTTTTTTTTTTTTATAAAAATAGTAATATGAAAATAAAAAACAGTTATTTTTATTAATAAATGAAACACAATTATCTGATTTAAACAAGATGTAATTTTCAAATTATCTCGTGAAGGTCATTTATGGAAAGCTGTCTTGAATGCCAAGGTTATCTGCCCAAGTCATACATTTAAAATGATCGAATTTCATACTGGAAAATACGGAAAATCTATTCGCAAAGAACACTCTGGGAATACCCCTTCTGTACTAGCCATTAAATATACACTTATTGCACAGCATCATTATATTATTATGTGAGACCGAGATGAAACCATCATGACTGTATTAAAGAAGCACTCCCATCAAAATTTGTATCCTCTTAATATATTGCAATCATCATATTCCATAGCTCTGTGTACTTACAATTGCTTATTTTGCCCTTCTACCAACATAATTATTCCGTTTTCCATTCGGTCTATGACATCACGGATTAAAAACTGACTAGCTGAATTCTTCTAAGCTCTATGTAGAAAAAGGAGGTCAATTTTCCCTGTGTGAGTCATGAGTCACTGCAAAAATCAAAGGCAGGAGGGAGGAGAGGAGCAGCTGGGTCAGAAGTTGAAAGGAAGAATGATAAAAATAGGGACAAGAAACTTCCTGTTTCTACATAGAGCAAAGAAAAGAGAAGAATCAGCTGGGTAGAAAGGCAAAATGAGCAAATGTAAGTACACAGTGCTATATAATATGATGATTGAACTTTGAAATATGATGAAAACTTTGATGGCTTGAGGAGTGCTTCTTTAACAATGCAATTGAACATGATAACATATCTGCATTTAGAAGCATCCTTCAAAGATATCTTTGTGCCGATTCCTAAGGCACAGCAGCTGTTATACACCTGCCAAATGGCCAAGATTTTCCATTATATGTGGTGAATGAAAGTAAGTGAATGATTCCAATGAGTCCCTGACTCCTCTTCTGTCTCCGCAGAGCACTGTGGACAAACTGATTAAGAAGACAAATCTGGCTCTGGTGGTTGGAACGAACAGCTGGAGAGAGCAATTCATTGAGGCGATTACAGTTAGTGCTGGTAAGTTCTTATGTGCATACTGCCACTTACATGATGCCACCTAAAAGTCTAATGTCATTAGGAGGAGAATTATGTTCCGTTTATTATGTTTGTTAGAAGGGAATTATGGCAATTAACCAAGGTTTTAGTTATGAAGATTGTTACAGTAGACTCAAGGGACCTTGCTGCTCTAATTTAGTGATATTACTCTCTTGGGATTGTGTCTTGCAATGTTTAGCGTTACAGAATTAGCGTTCACCCGACATTTATGTTATTTCTTACATGAGAGTAGAAAGCTCAAACTTTTCCACAAGTTGATGAATCCAAGTTCCAGTTATCACCATTTGTTGGCTCCCATCTATCACTTAGTGGTACATTACTAAAATGCCCAATATTCAAAGCACTCCAGTCTAGTTGTAAATGAATCCCAGGCTCGGTAACTGGGGTTTTTGCCTCATTTTATTGTTAATGTAGCTAAACTTTATTGTACTTTTCATGTTTGTTTGTTTTTTGAGTGAAAAAATATTTTAAGTGAAAGGCAAATTTTTTATGAAAGACACACACAGAAATCGTACCTGGAATAGACCCTTCCATGGGGTTAATTATTGCACCACATGAATGTATGATGACAACAACGCTTGATGTCTGCGCACTTCTGACAAATTTTGGTGTAAACATTCTGGCCCCTATTCAGCAGTCATAGACTGAAGCATATTTCTGGCTTAAGTTACGCCCTAAAGTGGTATAACTTTTTAGGTGGTATAACTCTTCAGTGGTCTAATTTGACAGGTTTGACGATTAGCCAAGCCCCATCCCACCCATGCTCCATCCATTTTGGCATAGCTGGCCAGGACTTGCGTGAAAACGCTAAGGCTAAGTGCCCACGATGCGGAAATGCTGCAGATTTTTTCCGCATCTCCCTGGCAGGAAAAACACATGCGGACTTTACATGCGTTTTTCCTGCCAGGTAGAAGCATTTGTCAAGCGTTCTTCACATGCATTTCTGCATGCGGGTTATCAAGCGCTTTTCCAAGCTATTTTAGCATCACTTGGAAAGTGCTTGACAACTTGGTCACACTATATAAATCTATGCAACCGGCATGGATTTATATAGTGTGACCAAGTTATAGTTGAAAAAAGAGAATAAAAATGGTAAAAAATAAAAAAAAAACATTATACTTACCTTCTGATGGCCCCCGGTCTTTTCTCCACTGCGTCCGATCTCTTGTACGGCTCGCGGTGGTGTGAAAGGACCTTTCATGACGTCATTTAGTCATGTGACAGGTCACTCGACCGCCGACGTCAGCGGTCGCGTGACCTGTCACATGACTAAATGACGTCATGGCAGGTCCTTTTAGATCATCGCGAGCTGCCGGGAAGCCAGGACGCTTCATACAGGAGACCGGGGGACATCGGAATGTGAGTATAATTTTTATTTTTTATTTTAAATTCTTTTTTTTACAGGTACTATGGTACCCGAGTCTGGAGGAGAGTCTCACCTTCTCCAGACACGGGTACCCTCCACACATTAAATCGCTTAATATCCGCATGTGCACATGTAGTCATGCGGATATTAAGCGATTCAATGCAAGTCAATGGCGGCAATTGCGCTGCATGTCCGCAAAATTAATGGGCATGCTGCGTATTTTTCCGCAATGATAATCCGCAGCGGAAATTTCCGCAGCATGTGCACAGCAAATGCGGATTATCATTGGGGACCATGGGGCACGTATTACCAAGCGTTTTTTAAGTGTTTTTGCTGCGGAAATTCCACGGCAAAAACGCTTGAAAACCGCATAGTGGGCACACAGCCTAAAAGTTGAAAAATCATAAACATCTTAATAGGGTGGGCTGGCACCTTAAATGTATTTTCTAGCTATCTATCTTTACACCCTAACCACTTCCATAATTTGCTTTATGACACAATGTCCTACACTTTTCTGTATCGATCTAATCCCTAAATTAATTTTTTTTACTATACTTAGTCTGACCCCGTCTGAGAGGGGTAAAAAAAACTGGACGTCACAGGAGGCTGGGGCTGCACTCACTTCCCGCAGCATCCATTGCCCCTCCTAGAGCAGCATTTCACCAGGGGGCAGCACTGCAGTTACTTACTAGCTTCTTGCATCACTGCCCCCTCTGAAGACGTCCTTGATCCTGGGTAATGTGCACTGTGGGAGAAGTGAATGCAGCACCCGCACTCTTCTATCTCCGCCGCCGTAGCTTCTGTGAAAGATGTCGACATTGGGCGGAGATAGAAGCAGTGAGTGACACCAGCGCCACCCACTGATGATGATTTATTTGAGGGTGGTGCTATAAGTTATGGGGCGGCACTGATGTCACGCACTGGTTCTATCTCCGCTCCCTATCAACAGAAGCTACAGCAGTGGCGGAAATAGATGCAGAGTGCTGGCGCTGCACTCACATCATCCACAGCGTCCATCACCCAGGATCCAAGACGCCTTCAGAGGGGACAGCGATGTAAACAACTAGTGAATAACTGCAGTGCGGCTCCCTGTGACTCCTCTCTCAAGCGAAACGTCACAGGATGTACAGTATAAAAAAAGACATTTAGAGATTAGGTAGATAGGGAGAAGTATGGGGTGTTGTGTATTAAAGCAAATTACAAAAGTGGATAGAGTGTAAGGATGGATAGTTAGAAATACATTTTAGGACCCCTTTAATGATTCGGGGTCTTTATTATGCAACATATTTATGCACTATAAAACTGAAGAAATTGATTCCATTTTGGCAACCACCACTAACTGGAGCTCAGTGGATATGGACTTAAACAGCTACCATTGACTGCAGCAAGCAGTCCAGTAAGTGACACATCGCTGGAATTAGTCTCGACATTATGCTACTCTCAGATTATATAGCAAAACCATGGTGACAGGTTCCCTTTAAATAAAGGCATGGCAAAATTGTTACATTTGCTTTGGTCATTAATGCCCGGAATACATAACAGTTGAAGGAGTTAAAGACAGAAATGGAAGATTTACATTTATTGAGCTAAATAAATTATTTCATCCTTGATGTCATGAAGCTTTACTTACCAACTGAAATAATAATAAAAAATAATAATAAGTCCAAAAATAAGATATCACAATAGAATATAGGCCATCTGTTGCATGCAAAGACACATTTTTTTTAGCCTGGATATATTGGTTGACATTCAGTATTTAGCTTACGATTTCATGCTTGTAGTGAGATACTCTCCACAGTTTAAGGTAATACAGTTTTGTCTAACTTTATTATTTCCATTTTGCCTTGGCACACTACTTTTACAAATCACACTTTATGCTCTGAGAAGCTCACCCAGTACCCCAGAGACCACGGACCAAAGGAAACACTTTACTTCTGCATCTGTGGCCTGGGCGCTCGTGCCAAGAACAATAGTATGTCAAACAAGACCTTTGGATCCATAAGGACTTATTGTTTATGATGTAATATTAAGCTGCCGCTCCAATGATCAAGGCATAAAAAGCAGCAAATAAAGGCGCCCAATATAATAATGTTTATAGTGTGATGAATTGGGAACCACTATATTATTATCCTTTATTTCTACCAGATGTGATGTGTGGTTCATAAAATGACTTCAAAAAGCAATAACATCTTTATGTAAATATATTTTAAAGCAGAATAGTATATTTTGGGAATAATAAATTACCATGTCTAAACGATATAATAAGATATATACAACTATGTTAGCTTAGATGGTGTACCGAAATGTCAAATTCAAGGTTTGCTTCAGGCAATCTAAGCTCTTCTGAACTCGGGGAAGGTCAATAACATAGGCATTCTGGTGGCATGCAGCTAGAATATGGAAACATAGTAATATAGTTACATATATCTACAGTATATAGTTATATAGGTTGAAAAAAAGACATAGGGCCAACAAGTTCAACCTTTCTCCACCAGTTATACATTACCTATCAGTAGATAATTTATAACCCACAATGCCATTTATTGTGAGAAAAGCAACCGTCTCTTTTTTAAAAGCTGTTATAGTGTCTGCCATCACTACCTCTTGTAGTCGGCATTCCACAGTCTGACTGCTCTAACTGTAAAGAACCCTTTCCTGTTTAGGTGCCGGAATCGCCTTTCTTCCACCGGTAATGAGTGCCCCCTGGTCCTTATTAAGGTCTTTGGTAGGAATAAGTCATGTGCCAGTCTCCTCTGAGGCGTAGTTTTTCTAAGCTAAACAAGCCCAACTTTTCCAACCTCTCATCATATGAGAGGCCTCCATCCCTTGTAATAATCTAGTTGCCTCCTTTGAACTGACTCTAACTTCTGAATATCCTTTTTAAAATGTGGATCCCAAAACTGGATCCCATATTCCAGATGTGGCCTCACCAGTGATTTATAGAGGAGTAATAATACATTAGGCTCATGGGATTTTATTTCTCTTTTTATACACCCTAAAATCTTGTTTGCTTTTGCAGCTGCTGCTTGACATTGAGTTTTTTTTTGTGTTATTTTTTCCCTATCAATATCTATACTTAAGAAAAAAAAACCTGAAATCTTTCCATTTTCACTCTGGCTGCTGAGGTTCATAAAAGACTGACACTTCCTGTTCTGTAGAGATCACTTTTCATCATTCATCTCAGTGTTGCGAGAGGCAGGATTATAAAGAAGATAAATATCTGTATTATAGGGTTGGATGAAGATAACACAGAATCACCAGTCACAATAGATGATAGACACGGTGCACCTCTGCACAAGACAAACAGCGTGCCCAGAACAGTCTCCCATAGAAGTCAGCAAACTGGACTAATACAATTCTCATTTAATATCGAGATTATACAGTCAATCTGACATGCTTTCAAAGTAAATACACCATCTTCATCTGGTCTAAGAGCTTCATTTAATAATGGACGCAGCGCAGTTTGTATTGTGAAATCTGTTGACAGATCCACTTTAACAACAGCTTTGGCAAGATAGCCAATCCTATAATCACGTGCAGAAAGTATTATTAAGAAAATCTACAATCAGATACTGAAAGCATATTAGGAAAAGAAAAAAGATGCTGGAATCCCTTCTTTAGACTTGTAGGACCGGCATGACATCATTCTTGAAGCTTCTTTGGAATTTGTCACCAGGTTTTTGTTATCCTATCAGAGAGCAGCATAATGTGGGGGCAGAAACACTGATTCCATCGATATATCACTCACTATACTGTTTTATTTGCTGCAGATCTAGCAGCTTTCTGAATGTTGAGCTCTGTATAGCCCCGCCCACATCACTGATTGGCTGCTTACTGTGCAGAGGCAGAAAACTGCCAATCTGTGGTGGGTGCGGGATTAACCAGAGCATATGAATGTGGAGGATGACATAACAGGAGGGTTACTAGTCCTCTAGTGACAATTTCAGTAAGCAGCCTAGTAAGTGATACATCACTGGAATCAGAGTATTTGCTCCTACATCATGCTGCTCTCAGATTAGGTAGAAAAAACTGGTGACAGATTCCCTTTAAGGGATTTGTAAGCCGGTTGCTCTGACAACAGTGAAGTGTGAGAACGACTGTTTCTTAGAAATACATTGCCTAGTCATGAGTACTATTGACTGCAAGTTGATGATTTTTCCAAAAAAGAAGATTGTTATTATTATCCCAGATGATTCCTGCAATATGATCACCGCCAAGTTCCACTTTCTGAAACTCTTGACATTTAAGAATAACAGCACTTTGACTCAAATATGAATCTGAACTTGAGATTGCACTTGTGAAGGACAACAAGCGATGCCACTCGTCGTGTCAGATGTTCTGTTTTGTCTCCTGTGGATTCTTTCAATTAAAGATTTGAATTACATTACAGTCATCAAAGGCAAATGCCACAGAGCCCTGTCCGGGTGCATTTGGAAATGCCACTTTGCAGTCAGAGTCTCGGGGTCTGCAGAGACGTTCGAGGTCACTCGGGCTGAGCTCCCAGCAATTTCTTCATCTTATGATACTTCTTTTTGTGATTAACTTAATTGTGGCTCTCAGTGCAGATGTTGCCAGCTGCCTTTCAATCCTGATTATGACAGCTTATCCCAAAAGCCCATATACATCCTCCCGTTCAATCCGACACAAACCAAATTAATCATTCCCTAAAGGGATTGCTGTTGGGGAGATTTATATGTCAATGCTGTATTTTATGATGTAGCAAAAGGAATTTGGGTTTGTTAAGATTTTATAGGCTTGTCACGGAAACACCGGGGATAATAGCGAGGCATAAAGATTTCATTCAACGAGTGGTCAGAAAGAGACGTTGTCTGACACACAAATTCATGTCAAAGGCTTTGCAAAAAAATTTCCATTGGTCTACTAGTAAGTTACCTTTGTTTCATAATTTAGTGCTCAGATGACATGTGGGCATTTCTGATTCCTCGAATCTCGGACGTACATAGGTGCAGATGTGGATAGGCTGTATACATAATCCACAAATTGAAGAATTCAGTACAATAATGCCACATATTGGGAAATATGACATTGTTGGGGTCCGACACCCTGCACCCCTACCAGTCAGCTGATGATGCTCTGGCGGTCGGGTACTGCAGGTTAGCTCCTATTATTTTCTGCCGGGTACTGCAGGATAACTCCTATTCTTTTCTGCCGGGTACTGCAGGATAACTCTTATTCTTTTCTGCCGGGTACTGCAGGATAACTCCTATTCTTTTCTGCCGGGTACTGCAGGATAACTCCTATTCTTTTCTGCCGGGTACTGCAGGATAACTCCTATACTTTCCTGCCGGGTACTGCAGGATAACTCCTATTCTTTCCTGCCGGGTACTGCAGGATAACTCCTATACTTTTCTGCCGGGTACTGCAGGATAACTCTTATTCTTTTCTGCCGGGTACTGCAGGATAACTCCTATTCTTTTCTGCCGGGTACTGCAGGATAACTCCTATACTTTCCTGCCGGGTACTGCAGGATAACTCCTATACTTTCCTGCCGGGTACTGCAGGATAACTCCTATTCTTTTCTGCCGGGTACTGCAGGATAACTCCTATTCTTTTCTGCAGGTTGCTGCAGGATAGCGCCTATTCATTTCTGTCAGGTACTGCAGGATAAAGCCTATTCTTTTCTGCTGGGTACTGCAGGATAACTCCTATTATTTTCTGCCGGGTACTGCAGGATAACTCCTATACTTTCCTGCCGGGTACTGCAGAATAACTCTTATTCTTTTCTGCCGGGTACTGCAGGATAACTCTTATTCTTTTCTGCCGGGTACTGCAGGATAACTCCTATTCTTTTCTGCCGGGTACTGCAGAATAACTCTTATTCTTTTCTGCCGGGTACTGCAGGATAACTCCTATTCTTTTCTGCCGGGTACTGCAGGATAACTCCTATTCTTTTCTGCCGGGTACTGCAGGATAACTCCTATTCTTTTCTGCCGGGTACTGCAGGATAACTCCTATTCTTTTCTGCTGGGTACTGCAGGATAACTCCTATTCTTTCCTGCATGGTACTGCAGGATAACTCCTATTCTTTTCTGCTGGGTACTGCAGGATAACTCCTATTCTTTTCTGCCGGGCACTGCAGGATAACTCCTATTCTTTTCTGCCGGGTACTGCAGGATAACTCCTATTCTTTTCTGCCGGTTGCTGCAGGATAACTCCTATTCTTTTCTGCCAGGTACTGCAGGATAACTCCTATTCTTTCCTGCCAGGTACTGCAGGATAACTCCTATTCTTTTCTGCCGGGTACTGCTGGATAACTCCTATTATTTTCTGCCGGGTACTGCAGGATAACTCCTATTCTTTCCTGCCGGGTACTGCAGGATAACTCCTATTCTTTCCTGCATGGTACTGCAGCATAACTCCTATTCTTTTCTGCCGGGTACTGCAGGATAACTCCTATTCTGTCCGGCCGGGTACTGCAGGATAACTCCTATTCTTTTCTGCCGGGCACTGCAGGATAACTCTTATTCTTTTCTGCTGGGTACTGCAGGATAACTCCTATTCTTTCCTGCCGGGTACTGCAGGATAACTCCTATTCTTTTCTGCCGGGTACTGCAGGATAACTCCTATTCTTTTCTGCCGAGAACTGCAGGATAACTCCTATACTTTCCTGCCGGGTACTGCTGGATAACTCCTATTATTTTCTGCCAGGTACTGCAGGATAACTCCTATTATTTTCTGCCAGGTACTGCAGGATAACTCCTATTCTTTTCTGCCGGGTACTGCAGGATAACTCCTATTCTTTCCTGCCGGGTACTGCAAGTTAGCTCCTATTATTTTCTGCCGGGTACTGCAGGATAACTCCTATACTTTCCTGCCGGGTACTGCAGGATAACTCCTATTATTTTCTGCCAGGTACTGCAGGATAACTCCTATTATTTTCTGCCAGGTACTGCAGGATAACTCCTATTATTTTCTGCCAGGTACTGCAGGATAACTCCTATTCTTTTCTGCCGGGTACTGCAGGATAACTCCTATTCTTTCCTGCCGGGTACTGCAAGTTAGCTCCTATTATTTTCTGCCGGGTACTGCAGGATAACTCCTATACTTTCCTGCCGGGTACTGCAGGATAACTCCTATTATTTTCTGCCAGGTACTGCAGGATAACTCCTATTATTTTCTGCCAGGTACTGCAGGATAACTCCTATTATTTTCTGCCAGGTACTGCAGGATAACTCCTATTATTTTCTGCCGGGTACTGCAGGATAACTCCTATTCTTTTCTGCCGGGTACTGCAGGATAACTCCTATTCTTTTCTGCCAGGTACTGCAGGATAACTCCTATTCTTTTCTGCCAGGTATTGCGGGATGACTCCTATTCTTTCCTGCTGGGTACTGCAGGATAACTCCTATACTTTCCTGCCGGGTACTGCAGGATAACTCCTATACTTTCCTGCCGGGTACTGCAGGATAACTCCTATACTTTCCTGCCGGGTACTGCAGGATAACTCCTATTCTTTCCTGCCGGGTACTGCAGGTTAGCTCCTATTATTTTCTGCCAGGTACTGCAGGATAACTCCTATTATTTTCTGCCAGGTACTGCAGGATAACTCCTATTCTTTTCTGCCGGGTACTGCAAGATAACTCCTATTCTTTCCTGCCGGGTACTGCAGGTTAGCTCCTATTATTTTCTGCCAGGTACTGCAGGATAACTCCTATTATTTTCTGCCAGGTACTGCAGGATAACTCCTATTCTTTTCTGCCGGGTACTGCAGGATAACTCCTATTCTTTTCTGCCGGGTACTGCAGGATAACTCCTATACTTTCCTGCCGGGTACTGCAGGATAACTCCTATTCTTTCCTGCCGGGTACTGCAGGATAACTCCTATACTTTCCTGCCGGGTACTGCAGGATAACTCTTATTCTTTTCTGCCGGGTACTGCAGGATAACTCCTATTCTTTTCTGCCGGATACTGCAGGATAACTCCTATACTTTCCTGCCGGGTACTGCAGGATAACTCCTATACTTTCCTGCTGGGTACTGCAGGATAACTCCTATTCTTTTCTGCCGGGTACTACAGGTTAGCTCCTATTATTTTCTGCCGGGTACTGCAGGATAACTCCTATACTTTCCTGCCGGGTTCTTCAGGATAACTCTTATTCTTTTCTGCCGGGTACTGCAGAATAACTCTTATTCTTTTCTGCCGGGTACTGCAGGATAACTCCTATTCTTTTCTGCCGGGTACTGCAGGATAACTCCTATTCTTTTCTGCCGGGTACTGCAGGATAACTCCTATTCTTTTTTGCCGGGTACTGCAGGATAACTCCTATTCTTTTCTGCTGGGTACTGCAGGATAACTCCTATTCTTTCCTGCATGGTACTGCAGGATAACTCCTATTCTTTTCTGCTGGGTACTGCAGGATAACTCCTATTCTTTTCTGCCAGGTACTGCAGGATAACTCCTATTCTTTCCTGCCGGGTACTGCAGGATAACTCCTATTCTTTTCTGCCGGGTACTGCTGGATAACTCCTATTCTTTTCTGCCGGGTACTGCAGGATAACTCCTATTCTTTCCTGCCGGGTACTGCAGGATAACTCCTATTCTTTAATGCCGGGTACTGCAGGATAACTCTTATTCTTTTCTGCCGGGTACTGCAGGATAACTCCTATTCTTTTCTGCCGGGTACTGCAGGATAACTCCTATTCTTTCCTGCCGGGTACTGCAGGATAACTCCTATTCTTTCCTGCATGGTACTGCAGCATAACTCCTATTCTTTTCTGCCGGGTACTGCAGGATAACTCCTATTCTTTCCTGCTGGATACTGCAGGATAACTCCTATTCTTTTCTGCCGGGCACTGCAGGATAACTCTTATTCTTTTCTGCTGGGTACTGCAGGATAACTCCTATTCTTTTCTGCCGGGTACTGCAGGATAACTCCTATTCTTTTCTGCCGAGAACTGCAGGATAACTCCTATACTTTCCTGCCGGGTACTGCTGGATAACTCCTATTATTTTCTGCCAGGTACTGCAGGATAACTCCTATTATTTTCTGCCAGGTACTGTAGGATAACTCCTATTATTTTCTGCCAGGTACTGCAGGATAACTCCTATTATTTTCTGCCGGGTACTGCAGGATAACTCCTATTCTTTTCTGCCGGGTACTGCAGGATAACTCCTATTCTTTTCTGCCAGGTACTGCAGTATAACTCCTATTCTTTTCTGCCAGGTACTGCGGGATGACTCCTATTCTTTCCTGCTGGGTACTGCAGGATAACTCCTATCCTTTCCTGCCGGGTACTGCAGGATAACTCCTATACTTTCCTGCCGGGTACTGCAGGATAACTCCTATTCTTTCCTGCCGGGTACTGCAGGTTAGCTCCTATTACTTTCTGCCAGGTACTGCAGGATAACTCCTATTATTTTCTGCCAGGTACTGCAGGATAACTCCTATTCTTTTCTGCCGGGTACTGCAAGATAACTCCTATTCTTTCCTGCCGGGTACTGCAGGATAACTCCTATACTTTCCTGCCGGGTACTGCAGGGTAACTCATATTCTTTTCTGCCGGGTACTGCAGGATAACTCCTATTCTTTCCTGCCGGGTACTGCAGGATAACTCCTATACTTTCCTGCCGGGTACTGCAGGATAACTCTTATTCTTTTCTGCCAGGTACTGCAGGATAACTCCTATTATTTTCTGCCAGGTACTGCAGGATAACTCCTATTCTTTTCTGCTGGGTACTGCAGGATAACTCCTATTCTTTTCTGCCGGGTACTGCAGGATAACTCCTATACTTTCCTGCCGGGTACTGCAGGGTAACTCATATTCTTTTCTGCCGGGTACTGCAGGATAACTCCTATTCTTTCCTGCCGGGTACTGCAGGATAACTCCTATACTTTCCTGCCGGGTACTGCAGGATAACTCTTATTCTTTTCTGCCGGGTACTGCAGGATAACTCCTATTCTTTTCTGCTGGGTACTGCAGGATAACTCCTATACTTTCCTGCCGGGTACTGCAGGATAACTCCTATACTTTCCTGCCGGGTACTGCAGGATAACTCCTATTCTTTCCTGCCGGGTACTGCAGGATAACTCCTATACTTTCCTGCCGGGTACTGCAGGATAACTCTTATTCTTTTCTGCCGGGTACTGCAGGATAACTCCTATTCTTTTATGCCGGGTACTGCAGGATAACTCCTATACTTTCCTGCCGGGTACTGCAGGATAACTCCTATACTTTCCTGCCGGGTACTGCAGGATAACTCCTATTCTTTTCTGCCGGGTACTACAGGTTACCTCCTATTATTTTCTGCCGGGTACTGCAGGATAACTCCTATACTTTCCTGCCGGGTACTGCAGGATAACTCCTATTCTTTCCTGCCGGGTACTGCAGGATAACTCCTATTCTTTACTGCCGGGTATTGCAGGTTAACTCCTATTCTTTCCTGCCGGATACTGCAGGATAACTCCTATTCTTTTCTGCCGGTTGCTGCAGGATAGCGCCTATTCTTTTCTGCCGGGTACTGCAGGATAACTCATATTCTTTTCTGCCGGGTACTGCAGGATAACTCCTATTCTTCTCTGCCTGGCACTGCAGGATAACTCCTATTCTTTTCTGCCGGTACTGCAGGATAACTCCTATTCTTCTCTGCCGGGTACTGCAGGATAACTCCTATTCTTTTCTGCTGGGTACTGCCGGATAAAGCCTATTCTTTTCTGCCGGGTACTGCAGGATAACTCCTATTCTTCTCTGCCAGGTACTGCAGGATAACTCCTATTCTTTCCTGCCAGGTACTACAGGATAACTCCTATTCTTTCCTGCCGGGTACTGCAGGGTAACTCCTATTCTTTTCTGCCGGTTGCTGCAGGATAGCGCCTAATTATTTCTGTCAGGTACTGCAGGATAATTCCTATTCTTTTCTGCTGGTACTGCAGGATAACTCCTATTCTTCTCTGCTGGGTACTGCAGGATAACTCCTATTCTTCACTGCTGGGTACTGCAGGATAACTCCTATTCTTTCCTGCCGGGTACTGCAGGATAACTCCTATTCTTTCCTGCCGGGTACTGCAGGATAACTCATATTCTTTTCTGCTGGGTACTGCAGGATAACCCCTATTCTTCTCTGCCGCGTACTGCAGGATAACTCCTATTCTTTTCTGCCGGGTACTGCTGGAAAACTCCTATTTTTTTCTGCCGGGTACTGCAGGATAACTCCTATTCTTTTCTGCTGGGTACTGCAGGATAACTCCTATTCTTTTCTGCCGGGTACTGCTGGAAAACTCCTATTTTTTTCTGCCGGGTACTGCAGGATAACTCCTATTCTTTTCTGCCGGGTACTGCAGGACAACTCCTTTTATTTTCTGCTGGGTACTGCAGGATAACTCCTATTCTTTTCTGCCGGTTGCTGCAGGATAGCGCCTATTCTTTTCTGCCGGGTACTGCAGGATAACTCATATTCTTTTCTGCCGGGTACTGCAGGATAACTCCTATTCTTCTCTGCCTGGCACTGCAGGATAACTCCTATTCTTTTCTGCCGGTACTGCAGGATAACTCCTATTCTTCTCTGCCGGGTACTGCAGGATAACTCCTATTCTTTTCTGCTGGGTACTGCCGGATAAAGCCTATTCTTTTCTGCCGGGTACTGCAGGATAACTCCTATTCTTCTCTGCCAGGTACTGCAGGATAACTCCTATTCTTTCCTGCCAGGTACTACAGGATAACTCCTATTCTTTCCTGCCGGGTACTGCAGGATAACTCCTATTCTTTTCTGCCGGGTACTGCAGGATAACTCCTATTCTTTTCTGCCGGTTGCTGCAGGATAGCGCCTATTCATTTCTGTCAGGTACTGCAGGATAAAGCCTATTCTTTTCTGCTGGTACTGCAGGATAACTCCTATTCTTCTCTGCTGGGTACTGCAGGATAACTCCTATTCTTCTCTGCTGGGTACTGCAGGATAACTCCTATTCTTTCCTGCCGGGTACTGCAGGATAACTCCTATTCTTTCCTGCCGGGTACTGCAGGATAACTCATATTCTTTTCTGCTGGGTACTGCAGGATAACCCCTATTCTTCTCTGCCGCGTACTGCAGGATAACTCCTATTCTTTTCTGCCGGGTACTGCTGGAAAACTCCTATTTTTTTCTGCCGGGTGCTGCAGGATAACTCCTATTCTTTTCTGCTGGGTACTGCAGGACAACTCCTTTTATTTTCTGCTGGGTACTGCAGGACAACTCCAATTATTTTTCTGCTGGGTACTGCAGGACAACTCCAATTATTTTTCTGCTGGGTACTGCAGGACAACTCCAATTATTTTTCTGCTGGGTACTGCAGAACAGCTCCTTTTCTTTTACTCCAGAATAGCTTCTGTTCTTTTGAATAGGAGCTGTTCTGCAGTACCTGTCAGTGACTGCTACTTATTGAATGTCGTTGTGCTTTGCAGATCCATTCTGAGTTTTTACATCTGGCAGCCACCAGAACAAATAACATCTGATCGGTGGTTGTTCTGGGTTTCAGACCTCCACCAATCTTATACCGATTACCCATCCCGTGGATCGTTCATCAATATACTTTGACTGGACAACCCCTTTAACTCAAGAGAAAAGATAGTGAAGTCAGTTCTGTATAGTTTTTGATAAGTGTATAGTAAAGTAGTCTAGTGTGTGTTTGCAGATGGAAAGTCAAAGAATCTTTCCTATAGTAACATTATATAGTATAGAGTATATAATTTAGGGAATATGTACAAAGATATCAATGGCGGTAGCTGCAGAGTAGTTCTACACGACAAATGTAACTGGATAAACTAAACAGATTGCCTGCTCCAGATGGCATACTTTTTCACTTTTTTCGGTATTAGTCGTCCCATTTATGTCCAGCTGTGACCTGTCACCAGTCTGGGTCTGCCATTTTTATTTGATAAAAGAGTGGGCAGCCTATGACTGGTGATTTTTCAATATAGCACTCAGGGTCCCTAATGCCACTCTAAAGGACCTGACTTTTTAGCAAAAGTAGGGTCTGAACTACCAGGTTGTGGGGGGTCCCAGCATGGAAAACACTATTCGCCTCCCTGTGAAAAAGTGATATCTTGAGCTTTATTGCTAAATCTCCTTACACTATTCAGTGCTGCTACATTCTTTAGTAAGATGGTCCCAATGTAACATCATTAGAGCAGTTACCATTCGGGAACCTCTTAATAAAGTAAGTGGCAGGAATGGGTTAGTTTGAAGACCGAGATTTCACTCTCACAGCTCTGCATGCCGGGATCCCACAACCCGAAAGTTCAGGCTCAACTTTTGCTACAAAGTTGGGTCCTTTTGGGGGCATTTGGAACCCTTCTGACCACTTTTGTTGATGAGTATTATTTTCTGGGGTTGCCCACTTTTTTCTTAAAGGGATTTTCCCATGAACAAAAGTTCATTTTAATCAATAGATCTTGGAATGATAATAACTTCCACAATTAAATGTATTTAAATAAAATGTTCCTGTGCTGAGATAATCTTATAAATGTGCTCCTGCTGTGTACTATGTAATGGCTGTGTCTGACCATACAGGGACATTGTCTGATCATACCACAGCTCCTGGGCAGGGAAGGAAGCAAAAGAGTATACAGATATTACAGCAGGGGATCACAGCTGATTCTTTCTTTGAAGTAAAACATTGTTTAAAAACAGGCGGGAAAATGTTTTATCTCACAAAAAGAATCAGTTGTGATCCCCTGCTGTACTGTCTGTACTGTCTTTTGCTTCCTCCCCTGCCCAGGAGCTGTGGTATGATCATACAGTGCTGCATATTTGTATGCATCTGAGTTTTTCCACCATCACAGGAAGCTTACTAAACATTATGGACACAATAAATGTAATGGCTCCAAGCCAAGTTATTCTAAAATGTTAATATGTAATAACATTAATAATTTATTTGTGTATCTTCTATAGGGGAGGATGATGATGATGATGAATGTGGAGAAGAAAAACTGCCATCTTGCTTCGACTATGTGATGCATTTTCTGACCGTCTTCTGGAAAGTTCTCTTCGCCTTTGTCCCACCTACAGAGTACTGGAATGGATGGGCCTGTTTTATTGTGTCCATTACAATGATTGGTCTGCTCACAGCATTTATTGGAGATCTGGCTTCCCATTTTGGTTGTACTATCGGCTTGAAGGATTCAGTTACTGCCGTCGTTTTTGTCGCTCTGGGAACATCAGTACCTGGTAAGTGCTGGTAATACAGTTACATTTATAGAATTGGATGGATGGTCTCTGTTGTGACAATTAGTAAATTACTACTACTCCTTCTACATACTTGTCTTTGGATATTGCCACAAAAAAAGGGTACAAAAGGGTTATGACTATAAAAGGGTGTACTCCTTACTGTTTTGGATCATTTTCAGGGTGTTAAATGGGGGCAAATAGTATTTGAGATCACTGTTGGGTGCATTCTTATCCCCAAATTGGAAATACTCAGAAATAAAGCATTTTTTGTTAAATCTTACTCCATGAAAAGCCACGGCCCTATATACAGTGTCCACTAACAAGCCACACCCAGATAAATGACTTCCTGTCAAATATAGGAAGTTATGGGGCTATGTCAGCATATTACTGCAGAAGGTTGCCTTTGATACATGCCACAAGCAAAGGATCGGATTCTGAAAATTTAGGTTGACTTCTGTACATTTCTAATATTAGACGACCAACCCCTCCATAAATTGGTAGGTGTGTCAGGTGACACTCTCTCTCCCATCATTCATTGGGGAGTGTATTATACTATATGGAGGACTATGGGGAGTGCATTATACATTATGGAGGACTATGGGGAGTGCATTATACTATATGGAGGACTATGGGGAGTGTATTATACTATATGGAGGACTATGGGGAGTGTATTATACTATATGGAGGACTATGGGGAGTGTATTATACTATATGGAGGACTATGGGGAGTGTATTATACTATATGGAGGACTGTGGGGAGTGCATTATACTATATGGGGACTATGGGGCACATTATACTATATAGAGGACTATAGGGTGTGCATTATACTATATGGAGGACTATGGGGAGTGCATTATACTATATGGAGGACTATGAGGAGTGTATTATACTATATAGAGGACTGTGGGGAGTGCATTATACTATATAGAGGACTGTGGGGAGTGCATTATACTATATGGAGGACTAAAGGGAGTGTATCAAACTATATGGAGAACTATGGTGTACATTATACTATGGGGAGTGTATTATACTATATGGAGAACTATGGTGAGTGTATTATACTACATGGACTATGGGGAGTGTATTATACTATATGGAGAACTATGGGGCACATTATACTTTATGGAGGACTATGGGGAGTGCATTATACTATATGAAGAACTATGGGGCACATTATACTATATGGAGGACTATGGGGTATGCATTATACTATATGGAGGACTATAGGGAGTGTATTATACTATATGGAGAACTATGGGCCACATTATACTATGTGGAGGACTATGGTGCCTTATACCGAACTAGCAAAATGCTACCTATTCATCGAGTGATTGGATTGTTTATGCCAGAACAAAAATCCTTGTTCTCAGCTGCACAACGCCGGTGAAAACTTCAGATATGCTGCTGATAACATGATACTGTATGGGGACAGATTGATCTATTAGTGATCGTTCTGTCCCCATCATTCTTCCTCAGCCCGTGTAAAGAAGCCGGGAAACAAACGTTGAACGACTTCAACATTGTCGATCACGCTCGTTTAGCGGCCTGAAGTCAACGCATGTAAATACAACCGAAGTGTTTTTGTGTGATGGTGCAATATGTGAGCATTTGGGGCCCCACTTTATACTTTTGGCCAGGGCCTCACTTTGTCTAAAACAGGCCCTCTGTGCACTTCATATCTGTGACCAGCGCCCTATACAAGTCTTATTTGTGTCCAATTGTAACACTAGACGACCACCCCCTCCATGAATTGGTAGGTGTGAGAGTGGCTGTTTCATCATTATCTTGCACATGGGTTGCCTCCGCCCTTATTTTGAGGGTCTGCTGCATTCTGTAGTGCATTAATATTGTGACCTATGTTGGGAAACACAGCTGCCTTTTTTCTGCTGTTTTTTCACTTTTGTAAGGAAACAGTTGTATTGTACAGATTTGTTATATGGCTCCATAGTATATCTCTATGCACCTCTAATTGTATAGATGCAATTTCCACCACACTGCTTATAGGGGGATAATATGGTGCTAATACATCGGCACAATATTGCTGCTTCTACAGCTCTGTAATACAGATACTTACGGAGCACAAGTGCTGACATACCACAACAATATACACAGCTTTGTCTTAACCTGCAAATAAATTACATTATTAGGAAATTGCACTATAATCATTTAATTTATAAATATACCCTAGCACCAAAGTTTGCAACCAGTGTCACTTGTACCGCAGGGGGTGCATGCCTTGTCCCATGGGGCACTTGCCCTGCGCTTTTAATAGACAGCACAGTTAATAAGCATTGCTTAAGAACATTGTCTGAAATGATTTACTACCCATAAATCAATTGTAAAGCAGAGTCTGACGCTCCATTGGCGGAATGCTGTAAATCTAATTTTGCTGACAAAGCTGGAGGGCATTGGTATTCCTCGTACTTCTGCAAGTTTGGTTTTACATTGCTTCGATAGCACAACCATAGACTTAGGTTTCGCAATCAGGGGCAGCATCTGGGGAGTCCAGTGACATCATAAGTAGGTGAGAGAAAGTTCTGATGACATCATGCTAACTGCTCAGTGATGTAATGCTGTACTGTATATATTGCTATCTATGCACTCAGTCAAAAGTGTGAACAGGGCTGAAGGGTTAACAGTTGAAGCTACATTTAATATACCTCATTGTTTGTCTAAGGTAAAATCTTTTTGAAATAATATAATAGTCCAAGCAAATAATACACTACATATAAAACTAAGATCTACACATGATCCACCAGACAGCGAGGAGGTAGTCTGCACTATTCCCCGGTGGCATAGTTCAGAATCCCACCCTGAGGAAGGACATTAGAAGACGTGTGTTTAAATATACATCCCTGTTGAGGAAAAGGACCTGAGCTAGCAATATTCATGATAAATGTCGAGTCACCATCTAGAAATTTTACCGCTTTTTTAAAATCACTTTGCAGGAAAAATATGAAAGTGTCCAAGCACATAAAACATGCATCTGTTTTTATCATCAGCTCCGTGTTCGTCAGGAGATTGCATTTTCCCCACCCGATAAATTATTCATAGCACTGATTTAACGTTATAAACATCTTAATAGACTTCCCCATAAAGCAATTTTTCAGTTGGCAAACATCAACTATAGCTTCAGCGATTTACAGGTTCTCATCTCAGATTTGGTCAAGTCATGAAAACATTGCAATAATTCCTGTTGTCCTCATATGTAAATAAAATGCTTTAGTATGTGAACCATTGATGTTTATTCTATGATGATAATTGCCAATTCTGCTAATGTCCATGTAGTAAATATACTGCTAATATTTAGTATAAAGTCTGTGTGGTTGGTCGAGAGGGCGGAGAATGGCTATCTGATGACCATTTTTAATAATACACCTAAATCTATGGTCTCTATATTTAATTTATTCACTTATATGGCACCATTAATGTTCACAGCACTTTACATACATTATTATCACATTTTTACATACATTATTATATGGGGGCTCACAATCTAAAACCCCCATCAGTATGTCTTTGGAGTGTGGAAGGAAACCACATAAACACAGGGAGAACATACAAACTCCTTGCAGATGTTGTCCTTGGTGGGATTTAAACCCAGGACCCCAACGCTGTAAGGCTGCAGTGCTAACCACTGAGCCACCGTGCTGCCCCTATGTCTATGTTGGTGTATTTGCAACTTTTGTGGCTTGATCATTTCATTCTCCAGTCTGATCTGGGATTGTGCTTGGAGGGGAACATGCTGGGCAGTACTGTTGATGAGGGAACCGTACCACCCTGGTTGCTTCCTACATATCTGTTTGATCTAGAGCCAGTAAGGCTATGTGCCCACAATGCAGAAATGAAGCAGAAAATTTCTACAGCATTTCTGCATCTCCCTGGCAGAAAAAACGCATGCAGATTGTACATGCGTTTTTCCTGCAGAATACATGCGGATTCACATGCGTATCCACATGCGTTAACGCATGTGTTTCCGCATGCGGACTGACAAGCACTTTCCAGGCGATAGCATCACTTGGAAAGTGCTTGACAACTAGGTCACACTATATAAATCCATGCAAACAGCATGGATTTATATAGTGTGAACGTAAAAATAAAAAAATAAAGCTATACTTACCGATCCCCCGCCGCGTGTGCTGTCGCGTGTGTTGTCGCGCTACTTTCGGGTTGCCGGCATCTCGCGAGACAGCCTGCGGTCACATGACCGCGACGTCATCTCAGGTCCTGGAAGGAGAAGCGCTGCAGGGGCCGCCGGACAGGTGAATATAACTTTATTTATTATTATATTCTTTTTTTCACAGGTACAATGGTACCCAGGTCTGGATGAGAGTCTTCTCTCCTCCAGAACTGGTTACCATCCGCACATAGAGACGCATAGAATCCACTTGTCCAAATGTACAGACACGGATTCTATGCGTCTCAATGCAAGTCAATGGCGGCGCTTCCGCAAAATTAATGAACATGCTGCGGATTTATGAGCGCTGCAGAAAAGCTGCGGAAAAATCCGCAGCATGTGCATTGACATTGCGGAATGCCATTGGGGACCATGGGGTGCGGATTACCATGCGTTTTTGATGCATTTCCGCTGCAGAAATTACGCAGCATAAACGCATGAAAAACGCATTGTGTGCACGCAGCCTAAGTATTGCTGAGAGATTTCAGCCATGAGATCTGCAGAATTGTGAGTTCAGCTCTGGATTATAAATCAAGCTGTAATGTAGAATCAGTGCAAGATAAGTAATCTATTACAAAGTTATTCAACTAATATATAGATTAATTCTATGTATAAATGTACAGTCTAAAGTAACATAGTAACATAGGTTGAATAAAGACCTAGGTCCATCCAGTTCAACCTTTCTCCCCCAATTGAACTCCCTACAGTAACATACTAACTTTCTGGGACTAGGCCTCACAAATGTATTACCATTTTTACTATTGCTGCACTAAATGAACCCGTTTATAATTTTTTAATTAGTATTATATTTTGTATTACTCTTATGATTCTAATAATGGTATTACTAAAATCCCTATACCTAAATCTGTTGATTCAGAAGAAGGCAAAAACCCTAGGACACATTCAGCCAATTTGCATCACAGGGAAAAATTCCTTCTTGACCCCGATAAAAGGCGATCAGTCCAAGAACCCTGGATCAAACCTAATTATGATACTAGTTATGTAATTACTACGACCCCTGGCAAAAATTATGGAATCACCGGGCTCGGAGGATGTTCATTCAGTTGTTTAATGTTGTTGAAAAAAAGCAGATCACAGACATGGCACAAAACTAAAGTCATTTCAAATGGCAACTTTAGGGCTTTAAGAAACACTAAAAGAAATCAAGATTAAAAATGTGGTACTCAGTAAGGGTAATTTTTTTCAGACCAAGCAGAGGGAAAAAATTATGGAATCACTCAATTCTGAGGAAAAAATTATGGAATCATGAAAAACAACCACACAAAAGATCACTCCAATACATCACTAGTATTTTGTTGCACCACCTCTGGCTTTAATAACAGCTTGCAGTCTCTGAGGCATGGACTTAATGAGTGACAAACAATACTCTTCATCAATCTGGCTCCAACTTTCTCTGATTGCTGTTGCCAGATCAGCTTTGCAGGTTGGAGCCTTGTCATGGACCAGTTTTTTCAACTTCCACCAAAGATTTTCAATTGGATTGAGATCCGGACTATTTGCAGGCCATAACATTGACCTTATGTGTCTTCTTTCAAGGAATGTTTTCCCAGTTTTTGCTCTATGGCAGGATGCATTATCATCTTGAAAAATGATGTCATCATCCCCAAACATCCTTTCAATTGATGGGATAAGAAAACTGTCCAAAATATCAATGTAAACTTGGGCATTTATTGAAGATGTAATGACAGCCATCTCCCCAGTGCCTTTACCTGACATGCAGCCCCATATCATCAATGACTGTGGAGATTTGCTTGTTCTCTTCATGCAGTCATCTTTATAAATCTCATTGGAACGGCACAAAACAAAAGTTCCAGCATCATCACCTTGCCCAATGCAGATTCACGATTCATCACTGAATATGACTTTCATCCAGTCATCCACAGTCCACGATTGCTTTTCCTTAGCCCATTGTAACCTTGTTTTTTTCTGTTTAGGTGTTAATGATGGCTTATGTTTAGCTTTTCTGTATGTAAATCCCATTTCCTTTAGGCGGTTTCTTACAGTTCGGTCACAGACATTGACTCCAGTTTCCTCCCATTCGTTCCTCATTTATTTTCTTGTGCATTTCCTGTTTTGGAGACATATTGCTTTAAGTTTCCGGTCTTGATGCTTTGATGTCTTCCTTGGTCTACCAGTATGTTTGCCTTTAACGACCTTCCCATGTTGTTTGTATTTGGTCCAGATTTTAGACACAGCTGACTGTGAACAACCAACATCTTTTGCAACATTGCGTGATGATTTACCTTCTTTTAAGAGTTTGATAATCCTCTCCTTTGTTTCAATTGACATCTCTCGTGTTGGAGCCATGATTCATGTCTGTCCATTTGGTGCAACAGCTCTCCAAGGTGTGATCACTCCTTTTTAGATGCAGACTAACGAGCAGATCTAATTTGATGCAGGTGTTAGTTTTGGAAATGAAAATTTACAGGGTGATTCCATAATTTTTTCCTCAGAATTGAGTGATTCCATAATTTTTTCCCTCAGCTTGGTCTGAAAAAAATTACCCTTACTGAGTACCACATTTTTAATCTTGATTTCTTTTAGTGTTTCTTAAAGCCCTAAAGTTGCCATTTGAAATGACTTTAGTTTTGTGCCATGTCTGTGATCTGCTTTTTTTCACCAACATTAAACAACTGAATGAACATCCTCCGAGCCTGGTGATTCCATAATTTTTAGCTAGGGGTTGTATTACCGTATTAAATGTACTACTATAGGTGTAACATTTTGTCTAATTTAGCTGTAGCCCACAATGTTGTGAGTATTGAGGAAATCATTCAGCCCTTTTTTGAATGCTGTTATAGTGTCTACCATCACTACCTCTTGTGGTCGGGCATTCCACAGTCTGACTGCTCTGACTGTAAAGAACCCTTTCCTGTTTAGGTGCCGGAATCGCCTTTCTTCCACCCGTAGTGAGTGCCCCCTAGTCCTTAGTATGGTCTTTGGGAGGAATAAGACACATGCTAGTCCTTTGTACTGACCACACATATATTTGTATATGTAAATGAGATCCCCTCTGAGGCGTCGTTTTTCTAAGTTAAACAAGCTCAACTTTTCCAACCTCTCATCATATGAGAGGCCTCCATCCCTTGTAATGATCTAGTTGCCTCCTTTGAACTGACTCTAACTTCTGAATATCTTTTTTAAAATGTGAAGCCCAAAACTGGATTCCATATTCCAGATGTTGCCTCACCAATGATAACAATACTTTGGGATTGTGGGATTTTATTTCTCTTTTTATACCTTCTAAAATCTTGTTTGCTTTTGCGGCTGCTGCTTGACATTGAGTACTGCTGCTCAGCTTACTTGTAACCAGAATATCCAAGTCCTTCTCCTGTTCTGTAGTCCTGAGTATACTCCCATTTAATGTATATGTAGCAATAGGATTACTCTGTCCAAGGTGCATTACTCTACATTTATCAACATTAAGCCTCATCTGCCAAGTGTTTGCCCATTCAGACAACTTATCCAGATGCTTCTGCAATATCGTAATGTCAAGATCAGATTTTAATATCCTACATAGTTTGGTGTCGTCAGCAAAAACTGACACTGACAAGTAGGTCAAATATATTATCCCCAATGAGAAATAAAGAAGCATTGTCGAACTGACTTTTTTGGCCTTTATTTAGCCTCTTTTTGTTGTAGTATTCCATTGCCTCTCCTCAACCAGCACTGGTTTAACGGGAACAATCTGATCTGTCAGCATCATGTATAACTCAGGAGAATCTAAAAAAAATTCTATATAGCTTTGTGAGAAAATATTCACTATAGCTTGTAATTTATTCATTGAAATCCTTACTCATTCTGGACTGAGGAGTCAAGGGGGTGGTCCTAATCGTCATTGAGAGTTTTACAAAGGAGGACGTCAATCACGAATTAGGTCCACCCACTTGACTCTTAAGTCCACAATGAGCAAGAGTTTCAGTAAATAAATGAAATAAATTCCAAGTTATATAGAATATTTTCTAACAAACCTGTATATCAATCTGTTCAGCTCCTCTTGGTCTATAGCATGCTACACATAGATTTCACAGAATTTGAAAGCTGACAGGTTCTCTTTCAATAGGATTGATGGTGTACCAGTACTAAAACCTAATTTCTTTTGAAACATGAGGGACCCAAGTAGGAGACCCCAAACTAACTTAACAAATACTAATGTATGTAGGAGGAGTGGCTTGTGTAAAAGTACATAACAACATATATAAAATGTGGGTAGCCCAAATCAAGAGAATTATGGTCAAATCTATGTTAAAAGTGTATTCCTAAAATTTAATCTATCCTTATCATAGGATTGGGAATAATTTACTGATCGCAGGGGATTCCACCTCTGGGACACCAAGTAATTCCAAGAATGAGGCTTTGGATCCCAAGACCGGGCTCTTCAGAGCCTTGTGTTGAATGGAGCAGAGGTGTGCATGCTTCACCCTTTCTCCAATAATTGTAAAAATAGCCAAGTGATGAACCTGGCTTTCTCCGCCAGTCCTATAGACAGTGAATGGAGTGGAGGCCAAGCCTACACACTTCTACTCCATTCAAGAACAGCAGTCTATAGCCTAGTTTTTGGAATTGCTGGAAGTCCACCAGCATTCAATAAGTTATCCATATCCTATGAATAAGGCATAAATTTCAATTTGGGAATTCAGCTTAAAAGTGAAGATGACGGTTTATCTTCCCTAATTTTCTAAAAGGTTCTCTACCTCCCTTAAACAGAGTTTATCCTTGGCCAGTTAGAGTAGCCACAAGAGACATTTCCACTCCACAAGTACCTAAAGTCTTCCTCCTGGTAAGAGGAGCCATTGAAGTAATAAATTATTTTGAAGTCCAGGTTGCCAACCCGATTATTTAATTTTTCCTCAACAAGTTTTAAAAATATTCGCAAACACATATTTTTAGAAAGTCAAATGTCATAAATATTATGAGTAGTGTTGAGCGAGTATGTTCTGTTCCGAGTATGCTCCTGCTGAGCTCCGAGTATTTACAGCTGCTCAGTGTCATGTTTGAATCGCTCCCGTGTGCATGATTTGCAACTGTTTGACAGCTTTATTACATGTGAGGAATGTGTAAGAAATAGACATTCCTCACATGTATTAAAACTATCAAACAGTCGCAAATCATGTACACGGGAGCGATTCAAAAATATCACCAAGCAGCTGTAAATACTCGGAGCTCGGCACGAGCATACTCGGCCAAAGGGTTAACAGAAAATACTCTCTCAACACTAATTATGAGCCATTTATTATTATTTTTGTTGCTGTTGTTACAAACAGTCCAGTGCTGTGGAGTCTGTAAGCCAAACGTCCGACTCCTCAATTTCCCTGACTTCGACCCCGACTCCGACTCCCTCATACATGGCTCATGTTTAAGTGATAAATTTCCTGTAGTAAAATGGTGACATCCGGCTTTTCATCACCATTATGATACAATAATCAAGCTATTTAGATAGAACATAAAATATATTTATTGGAATACAACTTTAGAACTAAAAAACTTTAATAAATTGTAAATATGTAATACACTCTGCGGTAAGTGGGGAAGAAAATGTTTTCAACAAAAACATACTGAATACTGAGAAATAGTATCGCCTCCATCAGATCCTCCTTCATAGATGACCTCAAATGTGACCTAATTATTTTAAGGCTAAAGAACAGATTCATCTCCACTAAAAGCCGAGATCTGAGATCAGGAATAGGACAGACACTTATAGGACATTTCATAACTTTCCCAAATTCTTATGAAAAAATATTCAGCACATACAGCATTGAAATACTGAACCCAATTTATTATATATTTTAGGAGTCGGAGTCGGTCCATTTTATACCGACTCAGACTCCACCAAAATGGGCACCGACTCCGACTTCACAGCCCTGATAAGTCTTAAATATTATGAGCAATTTATTATTGTTATTATTATTAGCACAAGCTCCCCAGCATCAAAACAATTACGGACGCATATATGTTTTAATATGCAGTGGAATAAACGCTTTATTTTTACAGACTGACAAGGAATTTACAGACGTTGGAAACCCTTAGTAGCTGCACAACTCTAATCTTCTCACTTTTATACGGAATGCCGGAGAAGTTATTAGACCCTGCTTACTGTCAAAGCTGTTGCATTGCTGGGCAGTGGGGACGTGATGAGGTTTTATTGTAGGATATTCAGTTAATCACAGCGGTTACAGGGCTTATAGTCAGGAATCAACAGCTTAGTGTAAGAGATTCGGGGAATCTCCAATTTAAATGGTTGGCGTATTATGTAAAGCGTATACCATATGTGTGACATATATATAGACAGCACGTGGAGGTTATCCCAGTAACTCATTATGGAAGCAGATACACTTGGCGAATGCTGACAGGTATTCCAATATTAAAATTAGATCTGACATGAGCAAGAAATGTCAGCTGTGAGCCAAGATAACACATTTTATTTTCCATATCCCCCCGCACCTTTATAGCGCTTTGTTTTACTAACTTTATATTGCTTGTTTTAAACTTCTCCATGCAGAGACAAAGTCGTGTGAAGGTTATATGGATGAATGCTTCCATGTCTTCTTGTAGTATAACATACTTTATCATTAAGACAGGTAGAGAACATCCCATCTCTTCTGTCATTCTGGCCTCTTGTCTCACACTCATGTTTCTTAGTGCTAGCTTTGTTTTTATTCTTCCCATTAGATTGTCTTCCAGGGGAAGGTCTCCTATTTTAGAATAAGCTCTACTTTGTGTATGCAAGATTAAGTCCGCTTGCCAATGCCTTGTGTAAATTGCTTTTCCCTTGTATTGTAAGTATATTCTACTTAGGTGGAAGCCCGAAACAGTCAAATTGCTAATTCAGTTTTGCCTTTTTGATAACTTACATTCTGCATTTCTTGCATCATTGGGCTCAGTGTTATCTACATGCAAATAAGGTAGGCGATAATCACAACATGGATAGTCATAACAGAGTTCTTCTCTAGTATTGCTTGTCTTAAAAAAACAGTTTCCCATTCTCCAAATAGTATTCACATGATAATTTATTTATTTATGGAACATTTCTTAAATCTCTAAATTCTAAAAAACAATAAAAATTTCGAAGAAAAAAAAGAAAAACATAAAAGTAAGCGCTAGGCACCAAACACTAACATGGGAAAATATGATCTGCCAGGACTAGGAGAAAAAAGCAGTGGTGGTGCTCAATAAATAGAAATAGACAAAGTAGAATAATAAGAGAGAACTTGTGGCATTCATTAAGCTGCCTAAAAACTTCCTTGATTTCCAAAATAAGTGCATATCGCAGGGGAGAGTTATATGGTGTGGGACTGGGTAACAGCCGTTTCGCCTTCACGTGCGCTTCATCTGACCCAGTAACTCTCTCCCGTGATATGCACTTATTTTGGAAATAAAGTAAGTTTCTTATGTAGCTTGGTGAGTGCCGTAAATTCTTCTCTGTTATTATTAATCTCTAAATTCTGCAGCAGTACATGAGCTTACCCAGCAGCCATCTGATTTCCACTCTGAGTGACCACCACTTGATGTACATGTAGTCAGGGGAGTAACTGTAGGACTTGCAGAGGCAGCCATAACATCTAGGTAAAATGGTATAATCAACGTCCATATATTACCTGTATGTGTCATACTTGTCAACTCTTCCAAAATGTCTGGGAGGAACCCAGAAAAAGGGCAGAACTCCCACATTTCCAAAGCAGTAAGCAAATCTACTGATTGAAATTGAAGCCACCTGGAAAGAAGGTTTTGGGAGGCTTTGGTAGGGCCCAAATGCACATTCAGGGGTCATGAATGAGCTGAGAAGGCGTGACGGGGAAAACAGGGGTTGGTGCATGGAAATATTTTATTTCCTCCTGGATTGCAGCACTAGAAAGTTGGCAACTAGGCTGTGTTGCTGTATTTCTTTAAAGAGTAACTAAACTTTTTTTTTTTCTTTTCAATAATTTTGTCCACCAAGGAAAGTTATATAATTGGCTTCCAAACCCCTGCCTTTAGTTGCATTTATATCGAAACATACCCATTTGGAGTACCGATTCTGGCAGTGACAGAGTCAGCACCTGTGTCCTCCTCTGAGTGTTGCGCTTATCAGCATCTGTAGCATCTTATTCCCAGAGTTAGTGAGACACAGGTGCTGAGCTGCCCCTTTCACTGCCATCATCTGTACTCCAAATAAGTACATTCTGATGGCAATGCAACTCAAGGAAGGCAAATGGACTGGGGAAAAGCAGGGTTTTTTTTACAGGAACGAGGACAAATCCCCTAATATAGTGATTTGCAAAGTTTCCTAACTTTCCATATTTTCACTAAATTTTTAAAAAGAGATAAAAGTTTAGTTTCTTTAAAAACAAAAACCTTCACTTATATTGAGATGCTATATAGTATAAAAAACAATGGCATGTGATGATTACTGGGTGGCCTTTGGTACATGATTTTTCACTTTACTTGTTCATTGGAAGTTTGGTCTGCTGTGCAAGAGACTTCTTCAGCTTTTTAAACAGACTTCTTTTAGATCCCTTTGCTAGATCAAAGAAAGAAACAAGATGTTTGCACAAGATATTAAAAAAGTTGCAAAAATGTAAAAAAACACAAACAAGGCAAAGGTGAAAAGATTGATCAGCAATGAATATTAGAAGTTATTTTATCAGGTGGGATACATTGAGCAATAGAGAGAGGCTTTGAAAAACTTGTGTAAGTTGTTGGGGTCCCGCTGCCGGGAGCTGCTGTTTTATTGCTCAGTTTGCTCGCAGTACCACTGGTAGGGAAAATGAAGTATTACATGCCAAACATTAAAGTTAATGGGCCACCAATGGATCCCCACAGCCAACGGCAGCTCCTAACTATAAACTCACATGTGAAGAAGTTGATTGATCTAAATCTATTACTGTAACTTTCTGGCGTCTGACTGAGTTTTTTTTGTTTGGCGCTGAGTCTTTAACTCTTTGACATCATAGTTAATCTCAGACACTGCTACTGGCCATGTATGAGCCCAAAATGACCCCAAAAGAAGAGATGAAGATAAATCCTTGCCTTCAGGGTAGACTATAGACCTGCAATCACAACATGAGTTAATTATCTAAATCTTCTGTCTCTGTAATAAACTGCTACTCCTTCAGCCCCCAAAAAATTAATGAGCACCAAGATACTCTCAGCTGTTCATTGGCTCTATATAACCCCCTAAACGACGGTTTGGAAAGTTATTTTCCACAGATTATAACTTATTTCATATGACAGTAAAAAAATATTTTACTGGAACTAACAAATTGGGTGGTTCGTACTTGAACGTGGCGGCCGCCAGTGTGACTTAATAAGTTGGCAGTTCAACTTTAAGGCAGCCAGGAAATACCAATATCTGTGAGACATCTTTATATTGTACGCTTCGAGCTGAAAAAGTCTGTTGCGGAGTAGCAATCCATGAGAAACACTTTAATGACATTTTAAAGCCAAAACACATTGAAGCCAGCTGGATCCCCAAAGAGTTAATTATCCCTCAGTCTTACTATATGATGCCGTACATCGGTTACTATTGTGCATATGTTACACACTGGGGAACTAGGCCAAGACGGTCAAATGGCTTTGACATCTTAAGTAAAAATTGACAAGATTAAGTCTAGAGTCTGCTATCTGCAAGTCTGTGCTGAGGTATTTATCGGCTCGCCAGTAACACATCCATATGTAAGGCCTAGGATTCCTATGTAAAGAGTTAAGCTTATTCTACTTGTTTTGAGGCCCGTTTTGTAAGATTCTGACTAGAAAGCGCCACCATCTTAAAGATCGAAACATAACAGGCCTCATTTATTAAAACTGTCTAAAAGAAAAACTGTTTCTGCCTACCAACGAATCAGAGCTCAGCTTTAATTTCTTAAACAGGTCTGGTATAATGAAAGCTGCACTGTGATTGGTTGGTATGGTCAACATAGATAGTTTTACTTTTAGACTGTTTTGATAAATCTGCCCCACAATGATATGGCTGGAAACTAAATGAATGATCTCATAAGGCACATTGTAAAATCTAATACAAGACATTAAAGCACCACTCCATTGTGTTTTTTTATTTCCGTGCTGGAGTGGTGCTACTAATCTACTTACCAGCCAACATCTTCATCTTTTATTGGCACCGCTGCGGTCGGTCTCCAGCAGGTTGTAGCCTGCCGGATCACCCCAGTGTTTGCTTGGGTGATCTTGAAGTCCCAACTCAGTGTAAGTCTATGAGATCCAGAACGAGGCAAGAACGAGGCTCCCATAGACTCACATTTAGAGTTTGTGACCATTACCTCTGACTTTCGGTCAGTCAGACGTAGTGGTCACAAGATGGCGGAGCAGGAGTGGAGGGTTGCCGGGAAGAGCTGAAGACAGTGTCTGGTAAGTATAAGACTAGAGTCAGGGAATTAGATTAGTAGCACCAATCCAGCGCTGACATAGAAAGAAAAAAAACACTGGATTGGTGCTTTAAAACACATACATCGAATGTTCATTATACTTTTATTATCTCTCATCTGGTTTCCAAGCTGATTTTTAATAGTAATACCGATTTTTAGAGTTTGTTATGAAATAAATAATGGCTTGAAGAATTGCTAATTACACCAAAATGGACGAAATGAAAGGAGCAGATTTAGAACAAAATTCTTTAAAACAGTTGTCTCATGAACACAATGCGTGCAGTATTAGGGCATGAAATCCTCATAAATGGGGGTCCTTTGCTTGGGTCACTACCACTCTAGAGGATTCAGTCAAGTCATGTGTTGGTCATCCATTAATTTCAATGTGATTGAGTAGCTGTTGCCTTCTGATTTCCAAAGCTTTAACCCCGGTGATCGCATCATCTCTGGATGGCCTTTGACTATAAATGGGGTCTCAAGTCCTAATACCCGTGCCTCCTCTGCTGTAAATCCTATTGTGCACTTATGATATAGTGGCCTTTAGAGCATTTCTAAACCTTGGCACCAATATCGGAACCAGGGCCGGCGTCAGCACCCGGCGTACCCGGGCAAGTGCCGGGGCCCTGGAAAATCAGAGGGGCCCAGCCGCCCACTCACTGTCGGGGCCCGGGCCCACACACCCACCCGCCCACTCACTGTCGGGGCCGGGCCCACACACCCACCCGCCCACTCACTGTCGGGGCCGGGCCCACACACCCACCCGCCCACTCACTGTCGGGGCCGGGCCCACACACCCACCCGCCCACTCACTGTCGGGGCCGGGCTCACACACCCACCCGCCCACTCACTGTCGGGGCCGGACCCACACACCCACCCGCCCACTCACTGTCGGGGCCGGGCCCACACACCCACCCGCCCACTCACTGTCGGGGCCGGGCCCACACACCCACCCGCCCACTCACTGTCGGGGCCCTGGCCGCTTCCTCGGCACCTGTTCAGGGACGCAGGCGCTGCTTGATTGCTGGCACTTCCCCCAGACATGGCCGCGCGCTGTCCGGCTGTGTCTGCTAGTAATGACACGGCAGGGTCGACGGCACTGCACCGTTAATTGTGCTTGTGTGTCGCTCCTGCCGCGTCATTACTAGCAGACACAGCCGCACAGCGCGCGGCCATGTCTGGGGGAGTGCCGGCAATCAAACACCGTCGGAGCGGAGGTCCTGCACAGATGGGCGGGAGGGGCCCGGACCCGACCGCAAGTGGGCCCCTCTGATGTTCCAGGGCCATGAAGTCTGTGACACGCCGGGGGCCCTGCACTGCCCCATACCCGAGGAGCTGCTGGACAGGACACTGGACCGGGGACAGGTGAGTGAGGCTTCCCCAATCCCCATATTAAAAATATTAGTAATGGGTCTGTGTGAGTGCATGTATGTGAATGTCAGTGTATATGACTGTGTATATATATTTGTCTGTTTTATCTATGTGTATGTCTGTATGTGTACATATGTCTGCGTACCGTGTGTGCACGCGCATATGTCTGCGTACTGTGTGTGCGCACGCATATGTCTGCGTACCGTGTGTGCGTGCATATGTCTGCGTACCGTGTGCGCGCGCGCATATGTCTGCGTACCGTGTGTGCGCGCGCATATGTCTGCGTACCGTGTGTGCGCACGCATATGTCTGCGTACCGTGTGTGTGCGCGCATATGTCTGCGTACCGTGTGTGCGCGCGCATATGTCTGCGTACCGTGTGTGCGCACGCATATGTCTGCGTACCGTGTGTGCGCACGCATATGTCTGCGTACCGTGTGTGCGTGCATATGTCTGCGTACCGTGTGCGCGCGCGCATATGTCTGCGTACCATGTGTGCGCGCGCATATGTCTGCGTACCGTGTGTGCGCACGCATATGTCTGCGTACCGTGTGTGCGCACGCATATGTCTGCGTACCGTGTGCGCGCGCATATGTCTGCGTACCGTGTGCGCGCGCGCATATGTCTGCGTGCCGTGTGCGCGCATGCATATGTCTGCGTACCGTGTGTGCGTGCATATGTCTGCGTACCGTGTGCACGCGCGCATATGTCTGCGTACCGTGTGCGCGCGCGCATATGTCTGCGTACCGTGTGCGCGCGCGCATATGTCTGCGTACCGTGTGCACGCACGCATATGTCTGCGTACCGTGTGTGCGCGCATATGTCTGCGTACCGTGTGTGCGCGCATATGTCTGTGTACCGTGTGTGCGCACGCATATGTCTGCGTACCGTGTGTGTGCGTGCATATGTCTGCGTACCGTGTGTGTGCGCGCATATGTCTGCGTACCGTGTGTGCGCGCGCATGTCTGCGTACCGTGTGTGCGCACGCATATGTCTGCGTACCGTGTGTGCGTGCATATGTCTGCGTACCGTGTGTGCGTGTGCATATGTCTGCGTATGTGAAGGATGAGGGGGCAGGCTGGGCCATGTGTAATAAATATATATATATATATATTTCTCCGCCGTATCTGTGCATCATGAATCGTGTATGTGTTAAAAGGGCCCACTGAGACTCTTTCGCCCGGGGCCCAGAAAAACCTGGAGCCGGCCCTGATCGGAACCATACTGGAAGTTCACACCAGGATACGAATCATACTACTGATACTTGGCTCTATGGCCAGGATCATATAACAGACATTTGGCAGAATGGTCAACACTGTAAAACTACAATGTAGCCCTGCACAATGCAACTAAAATTAAAATAGACTTTTCCAATAATTTTCTGTCTACAGTTCCTATGCAATCTTATGTGTCTCCATGGTAACGGAGAGAAACTAACCCATGTGTAGTCTAAACCTGCAGTCACACTCCTACCATCTGTCCCCTGCTTTTTGTTAATCATTTGTCTGTTACCAAAAGCAGAAGAACAAAACTACAGGATCAGCTCCACGTGGTTCATTCTTTGTTACCATGGAAACACATAAGTGTGCATTGGGACTGTTGAAATAAAAAAAAATAGTACACTTTTATTCAAGAGTATGAACAAAACTGGTTCATTTTTGACCTGTACAGGGAACAGAAAAGCATTGGTTGCAAATATTTAAAATATCAGAACCGTTGGATTTTTAGGATTGCAGCTTTTCATGTTCCAATCATGGTTTTTTTTTACCCAGAGTAATTGACTTGGCTTATTACTCAGTTTGAAATGTAAAATTAGGTAACTCTTGTGTTTATTTTAACTTTATCACAAAACGTTAACAGTGCGTGCCAGTAACCTTCAGCTGCTTGCTATGATTCGGCCTCGCCATGATGTGCTAGTGGATTTTGTGCTGCCCAGTATCTGCCATCATGCTTTGATTTAATCGGTGTGAACTGAGGTAATGAAATACAGGAGTGAATTCAGATTTATTGCACTGCCTCTATGAAAAGTGGTGCATTGAAGCGAATAGAAACATTTGAAGCTGACATGTTGAAATTTGCAATTAGTAACATACGGGTTGTCTTTTATGTATCATCCCAGCAAGACTGCATGTTGAAAACAATAGGTAATCATTTATTATCTTGCATGGAGCCAGGCTGCTTTTTGTACTATGCAATAATGAACATCATAGAAATGATCTCCTAGGATGACTCTTGCTTTATCTCCCCACGGTATGTAATGAAAATGTTACACCATCGTCATATGATTAATATCTTCAGAAATCTCATTGGCTGGTATGGGGTGCGACTTAGTTGTATTGTATGCTGAGCTGAACAGTGGAACCTGCGGCTTATCAATGCAGTTATCAGTTTTTGTCTCTGATTGTCTTGCTTTAGGATTTCTAAGATAAAATATATTCCAAGTTACGTTGTTATATAGGTTCAAAAAAGACCTAGGTCCATCAAGTTCAACCTTTCTCCACCAATTATACATTTTGTCACTGATTTGAACAAAAACTCATTATGGCTTGTGTCTAGTGGTGAGCGCAAGTGCTCGTTATTCAAGTTTGCCTAGGGTGCCAAGTATCGCAAGAGACATGTTTGAGTCCCACATGGTTCACGGTTGTTAGACAGCCACAAAACATGCAGGGATGTTTGTTAAGCAATCCCCGTATGTTTTGCGGCTGTCCTGACAAACACAGGCAATCCCCACATGTTTTGTGGCTGTCCTGACAAACATGGGCAATCCCCGTATGTTTTGTGGCTGTCCTGACAAACACGGGCAATCCCCGTATGTTTTGTGGCTGTCTTGACAAGCATGGGCAATCCCCGTAAGTTTTGTGGCTGTCCTGACAAATATGGGCAATCCCCGTATGTTTTGTGGCTGTCCTGACAAACATGGGCAATCCCCATATGTTTTGTGGCTGTCCTGACAAACACGGGCAATCCCCATATGTTTTGTGGCTGTCCTGACAAACACGGGCAATCCCCATATGTTTTGTGGCTGTCCTGACAAACACGGGCAATCCCCACATGTTTTGTGGCTGTCCTGACAAACACAGGCAATCCCCGCATGTTTTATGGCTGTCCTGACAAACATGAGCAATCCCCGTATGTTTTATGGCTGTCCTGACAAACATGGGCAATCCCCGTATGTTTTGTGGCTGTCCTGACAAACATGGGCAATCCCCGTATGTTTTGTGGCTGTCCTGACAAACACGGGCAATCCCCGTATGTTTTGTGGCTGTCTTAACAAACATGGGCAATCCCCGTATGTTTTGTGGCTGTCCTGACAAACACGGGCAATCCCCATATGTTTTGTGGCTGTCCTGACAAACACTGGCAATCCCCATATGTTTTGTGGCTGTCCTGACAAACATGGGCAATCCCCGTATGTTTTGTGGCTGTCCTGACAAACACTGGCAATCCCCATATGTTTTGTGGCTGTCCTGACAAACATGGGCAATCCCCGTATGTTTTGTGGCTGTCCTGACAAACACGGGCAATCCCCGTATGTTTTGTGGCTGTCCTGACAAACACGGGCAATCCCCATATGTTTTGTGGCTGTCCTGACAAACACGGGCAATCCCCATATGTTTTGTGGCTGTCCTGACAAACACGGGCAATCCCCATATGTTTTGTGGCTGTCCTGACAAACATGGGCAATCCCCGTATGTTTTGTGGCTGTCCTGACAAACACGGGCAATCCCCATATGTTTTGTGGCTGTCCTGACAAACACGGGCAATCCTCGCATATTATGTGGCTGTCTAACAGCCGCAAAACATGCAGCCGCAGGGACTGAAACATGTCACTTGAGCACTCGCGATACTCGGTGCATACCCAAGCGCCCTAGGCAAACTCAAGTAACAAGCACTTGTGCTCATCACTACTTGTGTCTTAAAATGTACAACACAACTGCTACATGTGTTTTTATGAAAACATATATCTTCCATTTCCAAGCAGTTAATGTATGTCTCAGGCAGCCAGTCACAGTAAGAGGAGAAGTTAGCTACTTCCTCATGCCCTGTGACAGTGTTAATTAAAAAATACAGATGTACTCTGAAACGCTATATTATGCAAACTTGAGTATATGACATTGGAACTGCATTAATGTTATAGAACATATATTAAAAATTTAAATTATTTAAGTCACAAATTGGCCAATTGGATAGCCATATAAAGTTTAGGGTCCCAACGAAGAGGTACGCCTTGTCGCTGGCTGTTGGGCTCCCACAAATTGGCCAATTTGTGCACTAAGTACCTTTATTTTTTAATATATTTTCTATAGCAGTAATGCAATTCCAATTTCATATATTCAAGTTTGCATATTATAGCATTTCAGAGTACAGCTGTATTTTTAAATTCTAATGACTAGTTGTCTCACCTTACACCTATTCACACTTGTCTTATTCTGTTTGGAGGTGCTGGTCAGTTTTTTGATATTTCTGTGACAGTGTTAAACTATACTTTGCAGCATTTATTATAGGTGATAGCGTAGGGTGAACATGATGGTCCTGGTGTGATTTGATATATCAACAATGTACAATTAATAATTTCTTCACTGTTACTAGATTGTGTGTGCACACCTTCGAACATAGAGTCAATCAAACATGTTCCTGTATTAAAAGAAGAATTAAGATTAGTTCAGTCCCCTATAATTGATTTACAAAAAAAGAGTAAGGAAGACCAATAGCTTGTCAGAGAAAGAATCCCACTAGAAATAATATAGACAACACATTGATACTTCCTTTCACAGAAATCTTTATATAATAACTTTCAGAAATCTTTTCATAAAAAAAATTGTCAGAAGCGAGTTCTTTTATGGACACTTTTAAATGTTGTGTCACATAGTAAAAAAAAAAATCTATAGATTGTTCTTCCTACAAATTTAGCCCATCTGAAAACATACTAGCAGCTTTTTTTTTTTTTTTTTAAAAAAACGAATTTCTATATTATATGCAAGTTCTATGAAGCCAACATCACAGTTACCGACTTTATTGTAGTAGAATGCCTGTTTCACATTGACACATCTAAAATTCAACATACGTTCCTTAAAAAGAACACCTTGATGCTGTGTAAATGTTAAAAGCATACCTGAACCAATATGTCTGTGCCTTATTGGCGCAGTACTTTCCCAACACAGTCTTTAATAAGATCAAAGTGAAATTCTGACACTTTGATTCTTGTCTTTGTTAAAGATACAGTGCAACAATGTAAAAAATAAATGAAAGGAACAGTATGTTTATATCAGAAACATTCAGTACAGAGAATTTACTTACTACGAGGATCACTAGCAAAAATAAGTCAGAGTTATATACTTAAAAAACTGGGAGCGTTACAACTCCAGTGAGGGTTTTCATCCAGTTCCAGAATAGCAAACACAAGATACATCCATTCTTACCTTCCTAATACTCCTGAAAAACAGCACAGTAAATATAAGTGATGAAATTCCCATTGGCTGCGTGTCCTTGCTTTCCTGGAACTTTAAAGTTGCTAACTTGTTGATTGGTGAGGGTTTGACCTCTAGGACCTGCACCAGTCGACAGCCCAGAACACTTTTATGTCTGTTACAGTGAATCGGGAACAAAAGAGAAACAGGTATATGGCGTGTCCACCTTGGAAAGTCAAATAGGAGTAGCAGTGCAATTTGTCTCCAAAGGGATTTTTTATAAAAAATAAATAAATAAATAACAATAAAAACACAACACGTTTCGGCTGTGAACCGCCTTCTTCAGGTTTCTACTTAGACACCTGAAGAAGGCGGTTCACAGCCGAAGCGCGTTGTGTTTTATTGTTTTTTAAAAAATAAACAATCCCTTTAGAGACAAATTGCATTGCTGCTTCTATTTGACTTTCCTCGGTGAAAAAGCCATATACCTGGTTTTTCTTTTGTTACTGTTTTCCGTTGGAACTCCATTGGAGGAACTTCCTATAGCTCACTAGGTTGGCTGCAGCCTTTTGCATATGGAGCAAGTCATTCCTAGTGTTGTGCCTCAGTTAGCACAGCCAAATCAGGTGAGCATTGCCAGTTATTCTCACCTGTCTACCAAATCTCCACCTACAAGTCTTAGATAGCTATACACTTTTCTTCTCCTTCCCCAAGGGAAACCCATTTTTCACAGAATGGATCGGCTTTAAGCAAATGCAATCTGCGCTCCATTCATCCCCTGTTTTTTTTTTCCAGCAAACCCATAGAGAATGAATGGAGCAGTGATTAGGTATCTGACCAGCTATGCCATCTAGTATTGAGGATAAAAGTTACCCATTCTTCCAGTTGGTGCGGTTCCCAGTGGTGGAACTCTCACCGATCTTCAAGTTATCACCTATCTCATGGATAGGTGATAACTTGTTTTCACCGGACACCCATTTCACAACTTGAAGAGAATGAGTTCAATATTTATTTGAAAAAGAAATATAAGCAAGTGCATTTCCATATCTACTCCCGATACTTGGAAAAAAATACTAATAAAGCTGGAGCCAAGTAACACAGAATCGCACAACTGACCACATGATAAGGGTAACAGCTCACCTTCCTACCTTCCCTGCACAGTGACCATTGCACAGAGCATGCCCACAACATTCTTCCATAACTAGAATTTTTTTAATATTTGGCTGTATGTGGTAAAAAATATCTCTGAAATTGCAGTTTACCTCAGACCCCATGACTAACTCTATTGTTATGTAAAAATAGAATAAAAAAAGTTACAATCTGAGAACATAACAATTTTGAAAAGAAAGTGGCTAGTTTTAATTATTTAAAAATCCTTTTTAATTACTTCTGTGAACGGAATAGATCAGTATATGTTAAAGAAGCACTTCCATCAAAGTTTTTATCCTCTTAATATATTGCAATCATCATATTATATAGCACTGTGTACTTACAATTGCTCATTTTGCATTTCTACCCAGTAAATTCTTCTGTTTTCCATTAGATCTATGACATCATGTGATTAAAAACTGACCAGCTAAATCCTTCTAAGAGCTATGTAGAAACAGGAGGTCAATTTTCCCTGTATGAGTCTTGAGTCACTGCAAAAGTCCCTGGCAGGGGGGAGGAGCGGAGCTGGTGGGTCAGGAGTTGAAGAGGAGAATAATAAATGCAGGGACAAGAGACTTCATGTTTCTAAATAGAGCAAAGAAAAGAGAAGAATCAGCTGGGTAGAAAGGAAAAATGTGCAATTGTAAGTACACAGTGCGATATAATATGATGACTGCAATATATTAAGAAGATAAAAACTTTGATGGGAGGAATGCTTCTTTAACTATTGAAGAGAGGAGTTTGTATGTTTTTCCCATGTTTGCATAGGTTTTCTCTGGGTTCTCCGGTTTCCTCCCTTACTCCAAAAACATACTGATAGGAAACTGAGATTGTGAGCCCCAATGGGGACAGTGATGATAATGTCTGTAAAGCTCTGCGGATTATGATGGGAAAATATAAGAAATGCATACTAAATAAATAAATTAATGATGAAGAATAAAAATATTTTAATGATGCAAAAGGTGGTATAGAAAACCTGACTATCGGTATAGAATAGACCTCTGTTGGAGATGTGGGCAGAATAGTGGCAACATTCTACTTTTAGTGGGAGACTCATACCCATGCGGCATTCATATATCCATGTGTCACGGTCTGACTACCGATTGCGATGTTCGTACTGTCCACGGGATTGCTGACCCAAAGACCCAAACTTGACAGTTTCATAGGCATATATCACCTGTGGAGTTCAGATCAGGAGACTTGCAGAAGGTATGTGCAGCACTGACCATACTCTAACCATGGCACACGAATGTGTGAATGCGGCCTTAACCAGATGTACCTGTCTTTCAGCAGAGTTAATACTATTTTGGCTTCCACAGCCAAGCTTTACTCTTTTACAAAGATCTCCAAAGTTTTATGATTGCGACAAACAGGCTTTCCCACTCTTATCCCTAAATTGCCATATGGCTGTCTAAGCTCCACCAAGTTTGTCCATTTAAAAATATTGTCAAGGTGGGAGTCACTTTTTTTATCAACGTGGCAGTGATGGTTTGACCACTTTTTCTTGATGTAAGATTATCCTTTAGAGCAGTTGGTAAGGGGGTTATCTATTACTTTACTACCCCTTCTCAACTGCTGAAGTGCCTCACATAAAAATAAAATAAAAAAAAGTACACTCACCTTCTTGACTGGCGCCGGTCCTACGATGTCAGCGCTGTGACTCCAGACAGTCATGTGACATTAAAGCGCACCTGTCAGCAGGATTGTGCTCAGTAAATTACATACACTGTCAGATGGGCGACATTAAACTGATTAATATAATACCTTGGTTGATTAAATCCGTCCTGTGGTTCTTGTCTAATCTTTACTTTCAGTTTGGAGATAATGATATGCTCGTGCTCCGGGGCGGGCTATGGGGGGCGCTCTATCTGGTGCTCTGCTTACATATTCATCTGTATGCTCTTATGACAGCTCACTGTGACTTCACTGACCTGCTTCCTATTTTACCTAGTCTCGCACTACTAGATTCATTATGTAAAGTAGGAGGAAGGTCAACCCCGTCTGGATCGAAATGTTTGGCCCTGATAAAATAATAAAGCTTATTTTCACATCCCGTGCTGGCGCCGTTCCAGTGGTGTCGGCACTCGCGGTCCCGGGGCTCCCGTGCGGTTGTTGTGGCTTTTGAGCCAGCACCCAATCAGAGCTGGCATCACTGTCCCCGCCTTCATACGATCATCAAGAGGAAGTCAGAGATCAGCTGCAGCCCGGATTTCCTCTTAATGTTCAATCCGTGCGAAGGTGGAGACAGTGACGCCTGCTCTGATTGGGTGCCGAGGTCACGTGTCACAACAACCACACGAGAGCTCTGGGGAGAGCGAGTGCTGACACTGCTGGATCGGTTCCAGCACAGGAGGTGAGTATAGGCTTTTTTATTTTATCGGGGTCAAACATTTAGATCAAGAAGGGGTTGTCCTAGTAGTTGACAACCCCTTTAATATCTATTTTTTTTTGTGTACTTCTTAATTTCAGAAACTAATGGACCACATCTTTATCAGTTCTGTTTGTAGGGATAAAAAAAACTCCTTGCATTTGGCATAACGGCATGTCATACCATTCTCTATCATTATTGAACAGATATGTATCCCACATGCTAATTTTATTTCTTCTTGCCTAATGCTTTTATTATGTCTGAACAAAATAAAAAGAGAATTTGCAAAAAGCCTTTATGTAAAATGCATCTCTGCAAAAACGACAAAGCTTCGATGAGTCAAAGGAAAGGCAGAGAGAACATAAAAGGTTCATTCACATCTAGTCTGGATGGGTAACAAAAGAGCAATATTTGTAAAATGGCTGTTTTATCATAGGCATTTATTTCACATTGGATGCAATTTAGTGCAAATAAGTGGAAAATGCAGTGGCCGGCAAGTGGATTAAATCAGGCGAAACAGCAGATGAGCCCGTCCTAAAGAAAATACATATTTCAGTCTGGTTATGCCCTGGAAAGCAGCATGATGTCCATGAAGTAAACATCACAAATTACACAGTTTCCTATTTCGATAGCACCAAGATGAACCTGTAGGGAAGTTTATTATTAGGTCATGAGCGGCATATAAACTCTCATTTGTACATTCCCAATGCTAACGGAGACAGTGTGGGAAATAATGCACATTAGGATGTTTTTCCATTTAGAAAATGTGTGCTAGATTGTGACTGTGCATGGAAATAATGCATTGTTTTATCATATTGGAATATGTCAAATATTTTTGCATGTGCAAAACTATTCACCATTTACCATGTTTTTCATTTGAGAATTTAAAATCATAAAGGAAAAAAAACAACTTTCATTTACTGAATATATTTTCAATTATTGAGTATACTCACCCCATTATAGGGTTTATCTACCTTATTATGCAATTCATAGTTCATGGAGGAAGACCCTCTATATAGGACACTCCTCTATTAGTCAGATTAAAGAGCAGTTAAAAAGAGAAGCCCTCACTCAGGAGGATCAGTCTTGCGTGGATTATACAGACGTTTTTGTTTTAATATAACACTCCAAGGAATGGTTCAAGACTAAGGATTAGGTCACCAATGTCAGACCATGGGGGGTCCTGAAGTGTATAGTGTATGGAGCCATGACACCACAGCTCAGTACAATGAAGCTCAATCCCCAAATATCATGGATCCTCATTAATCTACTTCCTCTTCTCCCTTCCATGCACTCAGTAGCACTTTGTATCTGTACTTGTACAGATACTGGCTTGGGACTGGTTCATGCAACATTATTTGAATGTCCCTATTTATTATATTGATGGCTGGATCTTACATGACAAGCACTTTTTTTTTACCTTTTGTGTCCCCCCTATTTCATCATAGACTGTAAGCTTGTGAGCAGGTCCCTCACTCCTCTTGGTTTGTGTTGATCTGTGTGTTACTCGTTAATGTCTTATCTTCTTTGTACAAGTTCCCTCTGAATTTTAAAGTGCTGCAGAATATGTTGGCTCTATAGAAATAAAAATTATTATGATTATATTATTAGAATAGGACTAGCGTTTTTAAGTCACTTCACTTTTCTTTGGTTGAACTTCTGAAGGTCGAGGTGTTGTGACCACTTTTGGAACAGATACTGTGTTACCAAGTTTGATAATATTAGAGACTGTTTGCCTTGTTCTGTTGGTTGACAAAATTGTTTCCTTTTGTCTCCGCAGATACTTTTGCAAGCAAAGTAGCAGCTATTCAGGATCAATATGCTGATGCCTCCATAGGTAATGTCACCGGTAGCAACGCTGTGAATGTTTTCCTGGGGATTGGCGTAGCATGGTCCATTGCTGCCATTTACCATACAGCTCGTGGAGAGGTGTTTAGAGTCCAACCTGGCACGCTGGCTTTCTCCGTCACTCTTTTCACCATTTTTGCATTCATAAACGTTGGTGTCCTGCTCTACAGACGACGGCCTGAAATTGGCGGTGAGCTGGGTGGACCACGGACTGCCAAGCTTTGTACATCGGCCCTCTTTACTCTCTTGTGGCTCTTGTACATTTTCTTCTCATCCATGGAAGCCTACTGCCACATACCGGGCTTCTAAATAAACACTCCAACATAGTAAATATATAAATATATATAAATATATGTAGAATGAACAGAGGAAAAAAAAAAGAGACATTGCCATTTCCACTTACCTGCTGATGGAATGCACCTGTAGAAGCGTTCCTTTTAATGGGTAGGAGCAAGAATTTAAGGTTTCTTACCCTGGGGCATCATGTTGAACTAGGCATTGATGCAGGGACATCTTTGCAACTGTATCTAAAACAGTGTACTATAAATGTTTGACTACTTTTATTTTTGAAATGACTAATCTGAATGCTATTTGGGCCTTTTTGTTATAATGTAAAGATGCCGGAATTACTAGTAACTATTTTTTCGTTGATGTTATTGGGGAGTGAGAGGGGGTGAGAGTCCGGAAGAGAAACTTTACTGATATTCAAATATCCAATGCCAAAAGTTTATTAACCCAAGTGGCAAATGGAGAAGTCGCTTGCCAACAGGATGGGTTGAAAATGTTTATTCTACGGCATTTGACTTTGCCATGCTTTAGTAGATTCACGTGTGGACAAGAAATGAGTAAATGGAGACAAAAAAACAAGTAGCCTTCTCCTCTCCAACTAACTGTTGCATTGTAACTAGCATGTGTTCCCTGTTCTAAGTCACCAACCTACAATGAGTCTTTCCTGTTTGTGCTTTACCTACATAAAAAATGACCTTATTAGAAGTCCCTTGGTGGTCTAGACAACTTGTCTGCTGTCACGTAGACCACATCCAGAGCCATCCATGCAAGAGTCTTCTGGGCACCTATCCATCCATAACCATACTCATGTCTTGGAATGTCCTTGTTCTATGTGTACCGTTGTGCATGAATGAAAAGTATTTTGTGTATGCCGTAGCTTAGCGATTATCCCTCCCCGTTAACCCATGTTGATTGAATGTGAAAGACATGGATGTGTTTTTGTGATAGGTTTTTTTTTTCCATTTTTTCGTTACTTGTTTTTCTTTTGTAAGGTTTAGGGGTTGCTTTGTGTATTTGAGTAATATAGACAACCTCCGTAAACTCAGCATAGTTCTGTACAAAGTACAGTACAGTATGGCAGCATAGAAGTAATGAAGGATGTGAAAGCCTCTCTATTTGCATTGCCCATTGAAGGGTTTAATATGGGTCTGATGCAGATATTTAAATACCAAAAATGTGCCTAGGAAATTAAAGAATTATTTAAGGAAGTATTTATTAGAATTTATATATTTTACAGTAACTAATAGAGGCTATGGATTGCTACTAGTGGGTTATATCTTAGACATATCACCTTTCATTATTATAGCACATTTTCCACAATTATTTTTTTGAAAGCAGTGCCATTGCCTTGTAGTAGAAAAAAAACTGGATTTTTTATAGACTTTCTAAAGGGAATTAGTGGGTCTGTAGTCCTAAATAGCCATCAGCTTTGGTCTCAGTTTTCTTTATAGATGTAGGCGTTTTTTCAGTATCACATCTGTTACATCTGATGTAACTGTAATATATCATATATACATATATATATCATGCAGCTTACATACAACACTGTTACCTATTTTGAAGACCATCTGCTGTTAATTTGAAAGTGTGGCAAAAGTATGACTTTGTTGCCAAAAGATACATTATCAAATTACTAGCACAATATTGATAACTCTGCTTTGGATGTTTTCCAAGGAAAAAGTCTCCGTCCATATTTATATTCTGTTGCAAAAACTCTATAGGAAAACTCCAATATCATTACTGTTCAGCAAACTTAAAAATTAGCATGCATTATTATTATTAAACCTTGAAGTGCCCTTCTGGCCGCACAGATACTCCTTTTTCACATAGAGCATATCATGCCTACCTGAATAATACGATATAACTGTGCCAACCTGGAGCTCATCATAAAGACTGTTACAGATGAAGCCAATTCTAATGATAGATGATGATGATTTTCAACAGCTGTTGGGACCTATGTTATGTAGATTATTGATATTGAAGGGTTTAGGCACTACTTTTTTATAAATGGCCTACCCTTGGGATATGCCATCAGTATCTGATCGGTGGGGGTACAAAACACGGCACGCCTGCGGATCAGCTGTTACCAGCGGCTGTAAGTTCTCAGATGATGCTGGAATACAGGGAAAATGAATAGGGAATGGATCTGCAGTACATGGCCACAGCCACTATAGTTTTAATGGTGCTGTAGTGTTCCGTCAGCATTCAAGAAATTCTGTCCACCACCGCCGATAACAAATGATAGGCGGAGGTGCCAGATGTCACACCCTCACGGACCAGATATTGCTAGCCTATGTTAAGGATAATCTATTAATAACAAAGTAATTGCTAAACCCTTTAGCACTAGTGGGAAGTAATATATAGTAATCCCTCAAATTACAATTTTAATTTGTTTTATGAGAACCATTAAAACCTGATGGAAACTGGTAACTGGTTCCAAAACTACTAGAATTTTTTTTCCCAAAATAAGGAAATGTAATGATGAATAGTTGCTGGGCGTTGATCAGTTATTTTCTGTACTGTAGGTTTTCAGAATCCTTTATGGTGATAATAACATGAAGCCTATCGCTTATTGTCCAGAGTAGGAAAGGCGGAGGACCAAATCTTACATATAGCAATTAGAGCTGGTACTAGACATTCAGTACATGCACTTTGGTAATACACTTTGATGTACCTACCTTGCACCTCAAGTTGATTTACTAATTTACAGTCATTGAAATACTAACTCTTAACTGGATGAATTTTCCAGCTATTCACAAATTCTGTAAATTGACAGTATCCCTGATGGAGACTCTAACTTGAATGTGGCTTTGAAGTACTGCCTCCTATATACATTAGATGAAAGCCAAACGGGCCAAATTTGTGTGGACCTGTGGACCATTTAATGTGTATGAGGGCCTCTCAACTCTCCTCCGACAAAAAGAATGATTGGGTATGTTTCAATGCCTGATCCTTAAAGTGGTTTTTCCCATTAACTAAATTCATTTTAATGAATAGATCTTTTTATAAAAATAAGTTCCACAATTAGATGTTCAAAAAAATGTTCCTGAGCTGAGATAATCTTATAAATGTGCACCTGCTGTGTACTGTGTAATGGCTGTGTCTGACTGTGCAGGAACATGGTCTGATCATACCACAGCTCCTGGGCAGGGAAGGAAGCAAAAGAGTATACAGACAGGACAAAATGGGATTACAGCTAATTCTTTTTGTAAGGTAAAACATTTTACTGCCCATTTTTAAGCAATGTTTTACCTAAAAAAAAACAATCAGCTGCAATCACATCCTGTAATATCAGTTCATTTTTTGCACCCCACCCTGTCCAGGAGCTGTGGTATGATCAGACCATGTTCCTGCACGGTCAGACACAGCCATTACACAGTACACAGCAGGGGCACATTTATAAGATTATCTCAGCACAGGAACATTTTTTTTAAATCACATCTAATTATGGAACTTATTTTTGTTTTCAATGATTTTTATTGAAAATGTTAAAAGGTATGATAAGGGAAGAGGAGTGGAACTTATTTTTATTAAAAAAAAATCTACTGATTAAAATGAACTTTGTTCGGGGGAAAACCCCTTTAAGTTCTCCTGGGACATTAGAGATGCCAGTCTACCCCTCTTACTATTGAAAACACAAAAAAATAAATTTATGTGAATTGGGGGTGGGGGGGAGTGTCAGAGATAGTTATCAAAGGCGCATGGGAATCTTTACCACAGCCCATTATAATTTGAACCTATTGTAGTTCGTTATAGAAATTAACTCATTGATATACAGCAATTTTTCAATCAAGCTTCTGCTACTTTAATGGCGTTAGCTAAATTTTTAAAACTGATGGCTTAACCCAAGTATAGGCCATCGATATTAAATCGAGGAGAAGTAACTATTTAGTACTCGTCTGAACAGCTGGTTGAAGATTCTTACAGCAGCTTTTTAGCTAGATTGTACTTTTCACAGCAATGATACAAGCTATTGCAGCATTGTCCTATTTATTTCATTGGAGCGGCGCTGCAATAGTTTGCATTGCCGCTAAAAAAGTACAGAAAGGCAAGTATGAATATGAGTGCAAGCTGCTGTAGAGAGTGCAGATCTAACATTCATAGTCTATGACAGGGTTAAGCCATTAATTTTAAAAGGCCGATTAACCCCTATAAATCTTACTGTAAGGCCTGGTTCATACAACCTTATTTTTGGTCTGAGTGCTTGTCCGTGAAAAAACTGACCAATGTCATTAAATTGCGCTGTTCAGATGAGCAATTTTTTTTTAACAAACCAAGTCTGCACTTGAAAAATTTTGCAACACTAGTTTCTTCTATGAGATTCGCTAATACCAAGTCTATGGGTACGCAAAAAAAATGGATTCCATACGGATTATCTGTGTACCATCCAATTTTCACAGATACATTGCTGTTCTTTCATATATAAAAAAAGGTAATTGGTCTTGTAAATTTTAATAACTGCTGATGTATAAAAACGGATGCCATATGGATAACAACTGAGATGAAAGTCGCCCGTTTTTTCTAGTTGAAAACTTCCATTTTGTCAAAAGTTGAACACAACATCAAAATGCAGCTTTATGTGACTACAGGTCATATTCCATTCTGCAAGATTTCTAGAATGGTACTGGTGTAAATTTCCATTTCCCTTACAAAAAATAGAAATCTGTTCATGGCAGCTTTTTACGCATAAGTTTTAAAACTATATAATAATAAGATTCAATCTAACGCCAATATAGGGAATATTGCACTTACACAGACAGAACTGGGGTCTCAATCTGCCCAATTTGATCGCTGCTTTCATTGTTAAACTTTAAAAATTATTTTAAAAAAAAAGCTGAATTCTGGTTCCCGTAAGCAACACCTCCAGTTATTGCCCACTTATTTTTTAGACATGAGGCCCAATAAAAGCCTGCTATAAAGATAATGCTATGTCATGCTATCTTTTAGTATACCATATCATTTGTAGTTTTGACCCTGAATGATATAAGAAAAAGAAAATGTTATTATCCCAAATTAGACATATCACGGAAACAAAAAGAATTCAACAGACAAAATGCAATGATTGTCGTATGGAGTGGAATCACATAATCAAATCTCTTTCTAGGCAAAAATGTAGAATGTATTATTTTCTCTTCATAGTCTTACTTACTTGGTAAAGAATTTTGCACAAATTATTTTACACAGGTAATTAAGCATATAATAATCCATTGGAAAGATACCTTGTGACTAAGCAATAGGTACAGTAGTTGTACACATTTTCAGGAGTATGTTATGTTAATTTGAGAATTTATGGTTTAACTGTTTAGTATGTTATTTTGTCTGAACACTGCCTTTATTGGCTTAAAAAAATAATTTGTTTGTTTGAATTATTTATTGATTGGGGAAATTTCCAGATAAGTGAAATCCCCAAATTGTGCCCTCTTCTTGGTGCTGATTCCTTTAGTTCCCATATACGCTGACGGGGGCCATAGACTGCAGTGGTGACGGCAGAGTGAGCGTGCGCTCTGCCGTGCACTTTTTTTCGGGAGTGTACACCTACAGGAGGTGGACACGTTGGCTACTACATCTGAGTGTCCGCCTCCTCTGGTGTACACTCATGGAAAAAGTGCACGGCACACCATTGCAGTCTATGGTCCCCATCAGCACATACGTCCAGACCCTGTTTTGAGGGGGATTTTGGATGTATGCCCTGACGGGGACACAGAACGCAATGTGAAAACCCCCTTAGCCCGCCATCACCTACAGCTGTTACATCATAGCTAGATCTTAGATGTTATCAGGAGTGGGCTTAAGTGTCACCATATCCCAATTTTTGCCCTTTGGCTTGTGGGAGAACTGGTTTTTGGCACCATCTTTCTAGGGTCTTAAAACAATAGTCTGATCTGCATGGATTACAATTACCAAACTGTTATCTGACCTGTCTGGATTGGTCAACTGTGAAGAGAAAGCTTGATCATATTTTAGAAATTCCCCAAATTCCCATATTTGAGAACATTATATAACCCAAAATGACAATAACATTTTCAACTTTGATACATTAGCCATAAAGACAATGTGCCAGCACCTTTTCTTCTGACATAAAAGTATGTTTATGCCAGCATATATGTAATAGAGAGAAATTCCAGATGGCTGATATTCATACCAGTTAAAAGCTTATTGTACTATGCCAAGGATTTTAAGATCTCAGCTTGGAATTTTGCTCCTTTCCCTTTCTGGTTTAAATAAAATTAATTCAAAAATTGTACAATTAAAGTACAAAATTCTTCTTCAAAAATATAATGGGCATTTTGTTGTATAAGGATCTTTTGAGGGAAAAAACAATTAAATATATCACAGTTTAAATGGTGTGAAATATATAATTTAAAGTGGTATTTATATAAGTGAGGATATATTGCTAAGTTATACCATCACTCTTCAATTGTTGTGGTTCGATCCTCTGATACCCCCACAATCCTGAGAATAAAGGGGACACAGCATCGTTTCCGGCACCCTGGCTCTGTAGGAAACCACTTTAATACAGCCATGTTGTAGTTTGCCATACCACAGATGACTAGGGGGCCACTGTAAAGTGGGTGCACCGGTTACATTATCACTGAGTCTCTTTCATTTTCAGAATTAGTCGGTGTCTGGGAGTCGGATCCTGGCCATTAAAAAAAAGTAACAAAAATAATTTTTGTTACATTTGTTACATTTCTGGCAATGTGTAGTTTATGAATTTACTATAAATTGAATCAGTATAAAAAGATTTGGGCCCCGATTAATCAAAACTATTTCACCACTATTATGGCCTAAATTGCTTTGAAAAGTTGCAAAATTTTGGTGCAATTCCAAGTTGCAACTTTTGTCATTTTCACTTCAGTTTCTTTCAGCTGCGCCAAAATGAGCAAAGCTGGGGCAGGGTGGGGTGTAGCAGGGGCGTGATGCCAGAGCTCATCTTATTCGTGACTAGCTTCAGCGTTCCCTTTGCCTAAAATCTTACTCCAGTCACTGACTGGAGTAAGATTTGTGCACAAAGGTGCACACCACTTGTCACACGCTCCTGATTCATTAAGAGGTGTGCGCCTCTTTATGAATCAGGAGCTTCTGACTCTACCATGCTCCCTCATGAAAATCGCCTGTCTTGATGAATCAGGGCCTTGATGTTTTACATTTTAGCTATTACAATAGAAACACCAAATTTTGCACTTTTGTCTGTTGTTTTTTCCTATATTTGTTTTAAATTCACTTTTGTCCTTGCAAATATTGCAGTCCTATCTTTACAACACTACTCACTGCTAATAATGCATGCTTACCAACAAAAATGAAAAAAAAAAAGAAAAAATAAAATAAATAAAAAGTTGCATTTGGGGATTTGGGGAAAAAGTTGTCAATCCTTTTTTGCCTTGCTTAGGTTCTGGAATAAAAAAATATATATTTAAAATTATATCTCAGTACACGGGGTTTCATGTTTTCTTGGGTTATACAGATTTAACGAAAGGGATTGAAGTTTTTATTTTTTTTCTTTGAAACTTTATAGTGTGTTTTGTGCACCAATGTAAGATTAAGCACGTATACTGTGATAATTGTTTGTGGTTCACGTTCAAATGACATCATCACAATATAAATGGAAACTCTGAGGTTTATTGATGACATATGATACTGTACATACAATGTATTATCTATTTTCTTTGTCAATTGGCACTTTTTTTTTTTGCTTTCATGCTTATAAAAATAAAAACAACAAAAAAATTAAATTGTTGTGAGAAACATTTTTCATCTTGCTTAACACTGCCAAAATAATGAAACCTTTTTTTGCCATGGATAAAAAAATGATTCATGATTTATCAATTCAGGGATTCAACCAAATTAGAAATTTGGGATATAAAAGGGTAGTAACCATAATCTTAAAAAAAAAAAACTTTAAAAAATTTATTTTTAAATTACTAAAAACTCAACCATATAACAATGAGTGAAATATGTTCAATTTGTGATGGAAATCTAGCCATTGTCTATGGATTCTCCATAAACTTGACGTTTTGATTCCTCAATGTTTGTCACCATACAACTTCATTATCATTATTAATATCATTGCTATGAAATCGCTAAATATTTTCCAAAGTATAAATATATGACCGACTAGTGTTCATTTTCTTGTGTATTTGCATTATTTTATACAAATATTGTTTTTGTTAATTTTTTAAAAATCATTCCTAAATAAATTCACGCTACACAGGAATGAAAGCATTTTTGCAATGTGAACATGTTTATATGTATGAAAGGATATAGGTGAAGAGAAGTGAACATTACACGATATTTGGTTTCCCTAATCTGTCATTTACATGAAAAGTTTTAAGTATGAGAAAGTGTCACGGCCATAAAGTGAACCTGTAGTCATCTTTGCTCCTTTGTGGTTGTTATATGGTTTTAAAGGGAATCTGTCACCAGTTTTTTCTACCTCATCTGAGAGCAGCATAATGTAGGAAAATAGACCCTGATTCCAATGATGTATCACTTAGTTTACAGCAGTTGTTACACAATCAGAGGTTTTAGATATAGCATCGAACCCTGCCCATACCACAGCTTTCTCTGTATATTGTCTATTGACAGTAAGCTGTTAATTAGAGGAGGGGCCGTGGTCAGACCAGGGCTCAGGTGCCATGTAGTCTAGGCAGTGATAATCTCCTCGTGATATAACATCCATTGTATGGAAACAACAGCACACAGCCTAATAAGTGATATATCACTGAAATCTGTGTCTCCTCCTCTACATTATGCTGTCCTCCGATTACATAGTGAAAAACTGCTGACAGATTCCTTTTAAAGCATGCTCATGTTCTACCTGGCTGAAAATGAACTTTTATTTTTCTTTTTCATCTCAATATATATCTAAGTTCTCATTCAGACATCAGTAATTTTTCTTGTACGCAAAACACAGACCAAGTTTCATCATAGTTTTTTCCACGATTTTCATCATTGTTTTGGATCAGATTTTCATTAGTGCTTGCTCAGTTTGTCAGTTTTTACAATCAGAATTTGATCAGTTTTTCTTGTATGAAAAAAAAATTGATGGAAGCATCTTATACTTCCGCTATCAAATACTCCATGAATAATGGACAGCGTACGGATAGCATCTGACTTGTTGTCTGATTTTTTTCATGGATGCATAGACTTGCATTTTGGACAACCCCTAAAAGGCGCTTGGATTTCTGTGGTTAAACTTATTAAAATATATATATATATATTTTTTTTATCACATCTGCGTTCATAATATTTTTCCATTTCCAGTAAATCTTACATACTTATTTCTTATTTCTAAATGAAAATAACTTTTCTACAACTGGAAACAATTTGCAATTAAGGAATTTAAATGGAGAAAATCAATTACAAGTGGGTAGTAAAGCCTACAATCACTTCCAAAACTGAGGTCTGTAGATAATTTTCTCTGCAGTAGTCCTTTTCAAGAAATGTCAAGACTCTTTAACAATAAACAGTACAGTACTTTGGAAAAAAAACTCTTAATATTCAGCATAGATTGGTATTTTTGGAGCCAAAGAAAGTCAAATAAATTAATTACTTAGATATACATGGAATGAAGAATTATAAACTTTCCAGTCAGTAAAACACTGCAAGTCCACTATCTTTGATGGATGTTTTTATGATAGTGATATGTTTCACAAGCAAGGGACTTTTATCATTATTTTATTGCAGAGCTTAATAATTCCTACTGATTTAAAAATTACGAATTTACTAATAAAAAATATTTCTCATGGAATGTACAACAGTTTTCCATTTTGGATATTATTACATTGACATTATTTGTCCCCAGATATTACATACACATCTTGCAAAAAATAAGTTAAAGTTTCCCAAGTGAATAAAAAATAGTTATAGCTTCATTATATGATCAAAGTTGTATGGCTGTGGTGATGCTATGTCATAAATTACATCCGTGTAAAAATTTAATACAAGATTCCAATCAAACATTGAGATATTTTAAATGAAAATATGACTTATTTTAAATGTTTACATGTACATAATATTTTTTGTTATCAAGCAGCCTACGGTCATCTAGATTTCTTAGATCCTTTAGAATTTTAGAAAAAAAATGTAATGGTATTTTTATAGTTCGGTATGGGAAACCCGCAGACAATTGCTAATAAACAATAGGAAAACAGCGGCTACTATATTTGTGTATGTGGCAATTTGTGCTTCCAAATGGATAATATAGACATAAAAATGACTATTGTTTATCCAAAATGGAAAGACCAAATTGGTTTATATATATTCCAAGTAGTTATTGAATTATCTATTCCTTTTATAAGGATTACTGATTTACATGGTTTCTGTGGAAATCACTACTGAATGTACAAAATTAGAAATGTAAGGAACTGAATACATAAAGGGGTTTTCCAAAATTATTCCAATGTAAGTAAATCAAAGGAAATGTTGATGAAATAAAGAAATAATTATTACTTACCTATTGAATCCCTTACTATTCATATGCCGCCACTTTAGTGGTCCCCATCGGTACTGGCAGAGATGACGTCCTGACCATCATTCACATAATGAACGCCAATCATTTCAATCCTCAACACAGTTTCATGTTACCTCCTATCAACCTGCATTCACTGAGGCATGAACAATGTATTTATGATTTATGGAAGCTCTGACACCTCCATATTTTCTGATGTAAAGGGGAATTTTTAGCAAAGCTTTCTAAATTGGGACTACACTACAGAAATTTTTAAGATTTGGAGTAATCATATTTACATTTTCTGAAAGTGAATTTCACATAGAATTTGCCCAAAATTCTTGGCACGTTAGGATGGTTCTAGTTGCCAGTAGATGTGAGGCCACCTAACTAAAATGCCACCTGCTCAGGAGGCCACAACTGTGCAGATTGGAGAGGTGGAGTGCAGGAGCCCATCCTCCTGAAAGATGATGTCCCTGAAGTTGGAACCTAGACTTTTATGGTCCACCATACATGTTTTAGATTGAAAAACCTGCCAACATAGGATTCAATGTAAAATACATAGCTTTTAATGTTATATGGTGCAAGCTTTTCATTACTCAATGTTATAGATAGATGATAGACAGATGTGGGATAGATAGATAGACAGACAGACAGATAGATAGATACATAGATAGATGTGGGATAGATAGTCATTTTAAATATGGGACTTTGAGACAGTCTTTAAGTCGTGTACATTTTCACTACATCAGTCATTCTACAGGTGGCCCTGTTAGACTTTAGGCTCCATGGAGGGTCTTCAAGAAGCTATGTAATCATTCCACTCCTATCTGTCAATGTAAATTATAAAACTAGTTTCTTTTATTAGAGGAAAGCTGCGGGGCACTCACCTTGTGAATCATTACTGCAGTGTCAAACACTTTTAGCTTTTTTAATTCTTTGACCTTTCTTAAAATTTCAGTCATGTTCCAGTAACCCATGCCTGGCTATCAATCAAAGAGACACGGAGATGTAATTAAATGTTGTTACAGGAGTTCTTAGTTAATCCCTTAGGAGGAGATTAAAATGAGTATGGGCTTCAGCGTAGCTTCCATCTGTTAGCTCCACGGTGTGCCGATATGAAGTGCACTGCAGAGAATGGCAGTACAAGGAGCATATCATCGTCCCGTGCCTAGTCATTTACCGTGGACTATTTAGTCAGGCTCTGCAAAGGTTGGCATGTTACTGCTAGAAATACATGAACTCATACATACTGTATTACAAATATCTCAAGAATTGAATAAATACTTTTACTGCAATAAAATATGTTTTCAAACTGGCCCAATACATACATTAAAAGTGATTTTGCAAAGACCTTTAATTTTTAAATAAATGGGCCACATTTTCCCCCACTGTGGATGAGCGAGTCCAATAGGTGACCACTAAACAAAATGTAGTCATAAAGCTACCATACACAGTAGTCAAATCTTAGAAGTCTAATATGTATTGGGACCTTCCAACTTTCCCTCGACAGATGATTATGGAGGAGATAAGGATCTGGCATGTCCAATTTTGGACTGTTGATTTTTTTGTTCTCTTATAAGCCACTGATCTGACGGCAACTCTCTCATAGAGAACGCAAGAGAATGATCATTCGTGTGTACTGAGGAGCGGAAGAGATAGCTGATGGCCAAACCATTGTTTGGCTTACAGCAATCTACTGTCTATGAGGCCCCATACAGATTAATAGTTGTCATGCACAGCTTAACTTCTGCCCTGGGCAACTAATTGTTTCTTAGTATTTGGGAACCACCACTAATTGTCAAAATTGCTACAGCAAGTCCATACAGTATCTAAACTGAGACATATTGTTAAGCTGGTCATTGACGGGAGATATTTATCAACAGACCATTGATAGATCCAGCTAAATTTGGCCTGATCTGCTGATAATCTGCTGTCTGCGGTGGGCATACACATAACAGTAACAACAGATCCTTCTAAAATAAGCTGCCAATTATATACCGATCGAAAGGACTATGGCCAACAAGTTTTCCAGGATAGAGTTTAAAAAATAAAAAACACGTTCACTCTTATGCTCAAAAAGTGTATTGAGTATTCATATATCCAGCATCAGGCAAGAAGATATTAGTCTATTTTTAATTTTATCCCAGTCTAGGTTATTTGTGAATCAACCAATAAGAATTAGACCCTAATGGCAAGTCATTAGCTCCAACATCAAAATATAGCAATTTTTTTTGCTTGACTTTTAGGGCCTCTGTCAAAGAACCATTATTTTATCTTAACCTGGGTCCCCTGGAGCATCCACTAGCCCTCTGGTGGTCCACTTTGACCCTGATGTCATATATCTTAAATGTTTTAATGTTCAAAAAGAAAACTATGACATGCCAATATTCTAAGTATCCATGCATGGCTCCAAAGAGCGATATTCTTGAGTGACCTACAAAATAGAAGACATATTGATGGTCAAAGTAATATTTTGCCATCCTATATTACAATTTTAGTTCCTAACCTAGCTGAAAATGTTTTCTTTTGCTATGTATGGAACTAGTAGAGCGTTTTAGGTCATCTGTATGAATTTTATGTATATGAAGCTGCATGGCCACCCAATACCATGGGCAAATTGAAACGTCAAACCTGATAACTGTGCATTGAATATTTTTAAAAGACTTTTGAATGGCTGCTATATTGTATTGACATATTAATATTAATGAAAATGTCCTACCACAAGCTGTTGCTTGCATCGGTATAAGTCAACTATGCCAAGTCCATCCCACCATATCTGACAAACCATCCGTATATGTGCTCTCTCATCCCCATTCCGCTGCTACATGTAATAAACCACATAATATGTGACCAGAAGACTTCTATATTCATTTTCAGGGATAAATGCCAATATACAACCTCTTGCTTTATATGGCTACTCTGTATACAATGATTCCCAGGTTAAGATAATTTATTTTGATATATGTATATAGTGTACTATGATATAGACGTATCATACGTGCTGTAACTTTTGCTTTTTATCTTTATTTATGTATCTGTATAATAAAACAAAAGCCATAATCTTATCTTTATTATATCAGCAGGAATGAACTTGGTCCGAGCCTCTATGAACAGTCAAGGCTACGCTTTAAATAACATAAATACAGATCTATGTAATAATGGGTAATGGGCTCTAGTGTTGATTTCAGTCATCTCCGTTGGCATTATTTTGGCAGCAGTTAAATGCCTTCATTAAAGTGATTTGAGTGGAACACTTGCCATTTGAGCAATCAGTTGATTGTACCCTATGAGCTGCAGTATGTTCAAAGTTATCAGCTATCAAAGATGAAAGCAAAGGGGAATTTATTGATTACATTAAAAGTAGTGTTATGACATTGCTCTGATCCTACTGAATAATTGGCTTCAGCTAAAATCAACTGGGGACCTAAAATGTGTCTTTTGGTACCAGAGGATGATACACAAAAGTCTCTGATAAGATAAAAGCTCATTAATATATTAAATGAACAGTCGGGATGATACATTTGTATAAAATTATAAGGGTAGTGTTTAAAATGTAAATAAATTATACAGAAAAAAGCTAATAATGCATTTGGTGTAAGTTCGGAAGTGAACATTGGAACACATACCAAAGTAAAACATGGGGGCAATGACAGCATTTGTTAAGTCCATACCATCCTTCTAATTCCTACATCTAAAATTGTATTTGTGGGGGAGCAGTGGGATGTATCATCCAGATATAGTCTGGGATTGGCAAAGTTGTTGGAAGATTCTTGAATTTTTCACATCTCAGTGCGGAAGGCCCAGAGGGTATGAACTAAGACCAGAAGGAGGGTGCAATATCCAGGAATTGTGTATAATCCTGTATTTCATGTTTAGAAATAACCATGTATGATGGATTCTTAATGCCACTTTGGAACAAGCTGTATAGAAGATTTGTTTGCCACCCATTTAATGTCTGCTACTTACCTCTCATGTAGTCAGGTGTCTATGACCAAGTCCCTTCTGCCATTTTACAAGCACAATGCTTGGCATTTATTTATTTGTGGTAGCAGAGTGTGCCAGGCAAAGGCAGATGAGTCTAGTCTGTACCCAGCTCTTAGTACAGCAGGAAAGGGGAGGACTATATATACTGATCTACAGAGTGTGTACCACTGAGAGTAGTAGAGATATACCATAGTATTTACAATATGCATTCTCAACCTCTAACATACGTCTTTTATATCTTTTCTAGCTAACGCCCTAGTTTAAAGGGAATCTGTTCAGATTTATGTGCCTCCCCCTCAACCACATGCAGTATTAAGCAGGGGCGGGCTCCCTATTTACAAACAGCAATAATTCACTGTGAAATGCTGCAGCGTTTTCAAGAAAATAGAACTGACAGTGGGAAGAAGAGTCAAAAGAGTGGCTCCGCCAGCTCCCCATATACAGGCAGGGACCTGCCAATCAAGCCACCAAAGTGTGCGGGAAGATGACGATGGGATCAACCCCCTTGACTGCTCTTCCCATTCTGAGCTTACTTTAACACTATGTTTTCTCTAAAGTTCAGCTGCCCGTTTAGACTGCTCCTGGTTCGGGCAGCATGTGTTTCCTACCAGGTTCCCTTTAATATTCTGTACTCTACGGACTTTCCACTTTACCTTTGGAATTCTCAACATTCAGATATGACAGAACTGATTTGTCTCTGATTTTGTGCACAGTCATAACCCTAAGTGGTTAATCATAAAATTATTGTTAACTTGAGTTGTGTCAAATGGTAAACCGAGTTCTGCTAAATCCACGTATGTTATTGTCTGCCAAAAGCGTAATACTTTCTGGTTTTATCAATGCTAAGCCGACTTGTGATGAAACAACTGTTCTGCTGGCTTCTTCATGGATTTGTCTACTTTGAGGCCTCCATCTTTGTCAGCGATCATCCGCCCAACCAACTTCGCTCTAAACAATGGATGTAATAGCAAATTTACAAATATTTTTTTATGCTTTGCAAAGAGGTTCTGGTTAGTGATGTTTACAGGATGCCTGAAAAACTCTAAATGTAATGGTATCTGCTTGATGAAATGGTGCGTATGTCATTTTTTTTCCAAACGTGTGTGAATAAAGCTTCTTCGAGCTGTTCTATATACAAACTGTACTGCCAAAAACACTCTGCTCAATGTATTCTACATGTTTGAATTAGACAATTGGAGTGAAACGTATTTGATGTTAAAAGATTTTTTTTTTTTTTAACTTAAAAAATAAAGGTTGCTGCTCCAGCCTACTACAATGGGTTCTAACTTTTACGGAAACCAGCAAGTGGGGGTGAATACTTTTGCATGATATGGATTTTTTTACATATAAAGAATGTATTATCAATGGATTTCTTTTACTGTAATCTGGAATTTGGAAGTTATGGATTATTAATGCCTGTAGTAACCATTGGGACCATAACCCCTTATACACAAGCAGGTGCTGGGATTCCTAATAGCACAGCTCTTGTGTGTGGTATGATAGAGCATAGATCTATTGAACTTATCACTGTGCATTTTCTTAGAAAACAACCTTGTGCTGATTACAGTCATATGGACTATATACCTTTCTGGACTACTACCCATAAGTGATTGAAATCTGTTGCCAAGTATGTTATGGGTGCAAAAAAATAAAAATAAATATTTTATTTCCTGCATGCTGCCTGACGTATGTTGTGATTTGCAATCTGCGATTTATAAGGACAATAATAATAATAATACTGAAAGCAATTACTGATATGTCACCATGGTCTGTGTGTACCTACTGCTGTTTGTCTATATCAGAAGAGCTGTCTATCATTTGTGTATATTGTGGCAAACCTTTTTACCTTGTATCTCTGTAATATGTTACCCTCCCTTGGCTTGGAATGATCCGTTGTGTAAAAATCATTGTCCATCACTTGACACCTTTCCTAACACTGAAATATAAATGTTTGTAAATTCTTCATTCATTTTGTCTCTTTGTATGTATCTCTGCTACAAATTTTTGTCAGTCTCCAAGTCTGTAATAATAATTATGTAATTTTCTTGGTTTTATCTTCCTTATTTCTACCAATGAGTGTTTCCAGTTTCCAGTTGTACAGTTACATAACTATTGCAGTGGTGTTGTGATAAGAATGATACATTGAGGCTTCTTTTCTTTAACCTGCGCCTATGAAATGCTGGGATCTGATTGGTTGTTATAAATAATGATTCAACTAATGCATTTCACAGATAAGCCCATTAATATGGTAGTTATTCTATGTTTGTAAGAGGGTCAATGATTGGGACTAGGAGAGGTTTGATAAGCCTGAGTTTCCAAATGAGAATTGCTGTCAAATCCTGAGGACTGATAAAAAAAACATATTTTGGGTTAAATAAGTTTTTGTGGGGTTTTATTGTATTTTATTCTGGAATACACGTGGACAATATTTGATTTGCACGTAGACATGACAAACATAAATGTGATGTAAAAGTTAACAATCTGACATTGGGCTTTATCTGTGCAGAGAACAACACTGGTCTATTTAAAGGAACCAGACAGCTGATACATACTCACAATTTATATGATTGCAGCCAAAAAGCATATTATAAACGAATCCCTAAAAGATGAGGCTTTTCTTTATGACCAAAAACATCTTTATTGTTATAAAAAAATATTAAAAAAATTATTAAAAATATACATAAATTTATATAAAGATAAAAATAGGACAATACAGATAAGGATAAGGGTGGGTATACCTGGAAAGTAATGCAATAAAATACTGATAGGGAATATACAAATAAATATTACTCATAAATAATGAGAACAAACTAGTATGCAAGGATCAGCCCATAAAAAAATATAACATGTATAGAAATATACAAGGTACTCATTCACATGTATATAGATATAGTCTGAGAGGTATGGCAGTAATAAAGATAGCTACTAACATATCTCTCTGTCACTGTAGGAGGCCTATTCCCTATTCATTACTATGCTAGATCATATAATATAACATGTATAGAGATATACTGTACATAGTACTTGTTACACGCACGACGCTAGTTTCAGATAGGGCGAGACGGGTTTCATGAATTCTTTGGAATCCTGGGGGAGACGTTACTCAGGGTGAACAAAGGCTGCAGCTTCTCTCAGGCACAAAATAGATTCTATTGCTGACGAGACACATCTGACAAGAGTCTTTTTGAAAAGTTTAACAGTGGAATTTAATCTGAAGCACGGCCAGTGCAATTCAGGGATATTACAGTAACAATCTTCATTACAGTACAGTCTGAGTTTCTTGAGCAACTGGCTCCAGTAACAATACAGTAGTTTCTTCACAAGGCAAGTATTTAAGTCTCTTCAGTAGCATAATTCAGCATAGATTAGAGCTCTTCTATGCATACACAACCACAGGCTTTTCCTTCACAAGGACACAATAGTACACAGCATTCTTTATTCTGCATGGAGATAAAGGGGGGAGGGTTTGATGAGGGAGAGGATCCGTGTGACACAATTCCTACCAGTCCTTATCTTCCTGCCCGATAATACTCTGCCCTGTTAGTTCAGGGAGTTTATCTGACCTGTGTTTAGTTTCTCTCCTGATCTGAATCCTGTTGCCTTCTGTCAGATCTAGATAACACACCACCTTTCTCTTCGGCTTCAGCTAGACTTCAATAACAAGATCCCCACAATCCTCCTGGGGCTCTGCTAAAACACTCCCTGTCTCCTGTGACTGTATTAACCCCTCTAGTTGCTGGATGCTTCTGAAGCACAACACTGCTTCTGCATGTCAGATACTCCTTCACTCTCTTCCCACCCATTGCCCTTGAGTGACAGGTTTCTCCATTATAGAAAAGCGTAGACTATCATGATGTGTTGGCTGTGTTCATGGAAAGATGAGATCCGGAGAGTATATGCAAGGTTCTTTATTCACACCAACGGTTTTCGGCGCCGGAATGGCTCCTTTCTCAAGGTTAAAAAACAAGTGACAGATCTTCCCAGGTTTCTCCATTAAGCGCACATAAGGAGAGATTTGTCAATCAAGGTTAGCAAGCGGGGAAAAGCCACTGGGGATCTACCTATCTGACTAGTCTCCACTGCAGCTCATTCCCCAGTGGCTTTTAAAGTATGTAGTAGTCAAGTATACCGGGCTGCGATCATGCTGTTACTATCTAATTCATTGAAGTGATATGGCATCAGTTTCTGAGAAAAATCTATTTAAACATAAAGTCCACAGACTGTCTATCTCAGATCTACAGAGAAAATAGTCCTTCACACACAGCCTCAACAATCCAAAAAATAAACTGTTAATATTTTATCTATTTAGATAAAGAAAAAAATTGACAGCACTCCAGTTCAAATATGCAAAAAGGTTGGAGTTCTTTATTGACCCATCTTAATGCGTCGTTTAAGCAACAGAAAACACAGTGGTGCGTCTTTTTCAAGCAAAACCCCGTACACATGATGTTTACCTATGGTAGATTTTGTGTGAATTTCACCCCTGGAACACATAATGTTAATGGTACCATCTCAACATGAAACCTTTCCTCCAAGAGATGACAGCAGAGCGTTTAGAGGCTGAGAAGAGTCGACCAAGGATTGTGGGAAAAACTTCCAGGTTACAGTATGATGGTTAGTTTGATGTGATACCTCTCGGTAGTTAAAGCCATTGCATTAGACAAAGTAGATTAACAGCTAAAACCTCAAGAGATATATCAAAGTTGTCTACTGTAGAGGACTTTTATCCTGGATTAATGTTTCTTAAGTACAGCAGAGGAATTTTCTTCCCACCCTCCATCTTTACAGAAGAAATGCACATCCAATTAAACTACATTTAATAGCTGACATGTAATCTCAGCCACAAATAGTGGTTGTCTTCTGCTGAAACTTTGGAACAAGAGGCAAAATGAGGAGAGTTATTAGTACTTGGAAAACCAACTTTAAGCCGTTTAGGAGAAATATTGAGTCAAATAAAAAAGGTAGATCTTTTCTAGAGGTATCTCGCTAGAGGATTTGAGACTGTAAATGCGAACAGAAAAAAATAATTTGCTCTAACCCCTATGATGATATATTAATCCCCTGCACCATTCACTTTGTAATAATCATGAACCATTGATAGTATTATTATGTAATATTAAATGTTAACCACTAAATACGCTAGACTTACACCTATAATAGGTGTTAAAGGGGTTGTCCATTCTTAAGCTACAAATTTGCAGTCACTCTGTGTGACTGCAGACATGTGAATCCTCACATCGTGGGCACTGCACACTCTAAGGATTTTACAGTGTCGGGAGCGGCAGTCAGGTGACTGCAAGTTTGTGATTTGCATACATACAGTCACTTCATGGCTAGATTGGTGCTGCCTCGCTCAATGCAAGTGTATTGAGCAAAGCCGGATACAGTCTAGTCGGAATGTGGCCGGAAGTGTGCAAATCGCATACTTGTGGTCATATAACTGACAGCCCCCATAGCTGGGATTGGAGAATCCCCACAGTGTGCAGTGCACACGATGTTGGATTTACAAGTCTGCAGTCGCATAGAGTGACTGTAGTCTTATAGCTTAAGACCGGACAACCCCTTTAATCTAAAATATCTTAGGTTGCCAACGATAATAGATATTTATATTATCTTCACTATATTCATCAATTTAGATGGCCATGATACATGATATTAACTGTATGACACGCTATATCTCATAGGATATTACAGAAATGTCATTACTTGTAGAGATGGAAGAATTGATTTGCAGGACTCCGATTCATCGGCCAGGTAAGTAATCTGTGGCCACTGGACAGGAGCAGTGCTTGATTAACCCGGCTGGCTCGATGCTGTGTTTGCATCACACCACAATGATGACATTGCTCCAACTTGGCTAATCAAAATAACAGACGGAAATGCCGGTAGGTAAGGACATTCGCAGAGCTCCTGTCCTGCAGTTACAGATTATTGACCTGGTTGATGGACCGAAGTCCTGCAAATTGATTCTCCCATCTCTATTTACACATTAATGACCCTATGTAAAAATGTGTGATGTATATGGGACATTAGGATACCAAGTAAATGAAAAAAGTGGGGAATTTTCAGCATCATTTTGTGGGCACAAACATGCCATGAAAATCCTACTAAAAGAAACGTTACTCTTAATTGTAAATGACTTTAAAATATACATGTGCTGGATAAATGAAACCTTACATTCTATTTATCTTTTTATAGATTGATTTGAGTATTGTGATTACTCAGTCAGCAGGAGGCAAAGCTTTACACTAATCAACTAATTAACTAAATGACTCCATGTCTTGTCTGCTAACATGTAGAAACAAGTGATAACATGCTAAATTATCATTTTGCTGCATCTGTACATATATTAATAAACTACAGTTGAAACCAGAAGTTTACATACACTATATAAAAAGACACATATGCATGTTTTTCTCAATATCTGACATGAAATCAGAATAAACCTTTCCCGTTTTAGGTCAATTAGGATTACCATCATTTTCAGTATTTTCCAAATGCCAGAATAATGAGAGGGAGAGAATATTTTAAGGGATTTTTATTACTTACTGCAAAGTCAAACATTTACATACACTAAGATTGCTATGCCTTTAAACAATTCTGGACTGCCCATATGATGATGGCATGTGTTTGGAAGCTTCTGATAGGTTTTTGGCAACATTTGAATTAATTAGAGACACACCTGTGGATGTACTTTAATGCACACATGAAACACACTGCTTCTTTGTGTAGCATCATGGGAAAGTAAAAAAAAAAAATCAGCCAAGATTTCAGGAAGAGAATTGTGGACTTGCACAAGTCTGGCTCATCCTTGGGTACAATTTCAAGGTACCTGAAGGTGCCTCATTCATCTGTACAAACAATTGTATGCAAGTACAAGCAAGATGGGAATGTCCAGCCATCATACTGCTCAGGAAGGAGACGGGTTCTGTGTCCCAGAGATGAATGTGCTTTGGTCCGACATGTGCATATCAACCCAAGGACAAAAGCAAAAGACCTTGTAAAGATGATGGCGGAAGCTGGTAAGATTGTGTCAATATCCAAAGTGAAATGAGTACTGTATCAACATGGGCTGAAAGGCCAGTTTGCCAGGAAGAAGCCCTTATTCCAAAAGAAACATTAAAAAGCCAGATTAATGTTTGCAAATGCACACAGGAACAAAGACCTTAATTTTTGGAGACATGTCCTGTGGTCTGATGAAACTAAAATTTAACTTTTTGGGCATAATGACTATCGTTACGTTTGGAGGAAAAAGGGAGAAGCTTGGAAGCCTAAGAACACCATCCCAACTGTGAAACATGGGGGTGGCAGCATCATGTTGTGGGGTTGTTTTGCTGCAGGAGGGACTGGTGCACTTCACAAAATAAATGGCATCATGAGAAAAGAAAATTATGTGGAAATACTGAAGCAACATCTCAAGACACCAGCCAGGAAGTTAAAGCTTGGGCGGAAATGGGTCTTCCAAATGGACAATGACCCGAAGCATACTGCCAAAATAGTAACAAAGTGGCTTAAGGATAGCAAAGTCAATGTTGGCGATCACAAAGCCCTGATCTCAATCCTATTGAAAATTTATGGACAAAGCTGAAAAGACAGGTGCGAGCAAGGCAACCTACAAACCTGGATCAGTTACACCAGTTCTGTCAGGAGGAATGGGCCTAAATTCCAACCAACTATTGTGAGAAGCTTGTGGAAGTATATCCCAAACATTTGACCCAAGTCATTCAGTTTAAGGGCAATGGTACCAAATACTAATGAAATGTATGTGAACTTTTGACTTTGCAGTAAGTAATAAAAATGCCTTAAAACATTCTCTCTCTCTCATTATTCTGGCATTTGACAAATATTAAAAATTATGGTAATCCTAATTGACCTATAACGGGAAAGGTTTATTCTGATTTCATGTCAGATATTGAGAAAAACATGCATACAGAACAGACCAAAAGTTTGGACACACCTTCTCATTTAAAGATTTTTCTGTATTTTCATGACTATGAAAATTGTACATTCACACTGAAGGCATCAAAACTATGAATTAACACATGTGGAATTATATACTTAACAAAAAAAAGTGTGAAACAACTGAAAATATGTCTTATATTCTAGGTTCTTCAAAGTAGCCACCTTTTGCTTTGATGACTGCTTTGCACACTCTTGGCATTCTATGATGAGCTTCAAGAGGTAGTCACCGGAAATGGTCTTCCAACAATCTTGAAGGAGTTCCCAGAGATGCTTAGCACTTGTTGGCCCTTTTGCCTTCACTCTGCAGTCCAGCTCACCCCAAACCATCTCGATTGGATTCAGGTCTGGTGATTGTGGAGGCCAGGTCATCTGGCGTAGCACCCCATCACTCTCCTTCTTGGTCAAATAGCCCTTACACAGCCTGGAGGTGTGTTTGGGGTCATTGTCCTGTTGAAAAATAAATGATGGTCCAACTAAACACAAACTGGATGGAATAGCATGCCGCTGCAAGATGCTGTGGTAGCCATGCTGGTTCAGTATGCCTTCAATTTTGAATAAATCCCCAACAGTGTCACCAGCAAAGCACCCCCACACCATCACACCTCCTCCTCCATGCTTCACGATGGGAACCAGGCATGTAGAATCCACCTTTTCTGCGTTGTGACTAGTGACTCACTGACAGGTCTCATACACTGCAGCCGTAAAAAAATAAATAAACCATGCCAAAAATTACGCTTTTTCATCATACTGACTCACAAAAAAGTGAATAAAAAGCGATCAAAAAGTCGTATGTAAAAAAAAATTCTAAATAAAAACGCCAAACTGTCCTGCAAAAAACAAGCCATAATATGGCTCATTCGGCAAAAAAATAAGAAAAAGTTACAGTTCTCAGAATATGACGATGCAATATCAAATTCTTTTTTGTAAAATACTGTTTTTAGTGCGTAAAAATAGCAAATCATAAAAAAATATATAAATCTGGTATTGCTGTAATTGTACCGACCCGACGGACAAATTAATCATATTACTTTTATCCCATGGTGAACGGCACAAAAATAAAAACAATAACTGAGTTGTTAGTTTTTGTTCATTCTGTTTCTGAAAAATTTGAATAAAAAACGATCAAAAATTACTCTGTGCCCCAAAATGGTACCAAAAAAATCTGCAACTTGTCCCGCAAAAAATAAGCCATCATAGAGCTCTGTTCACCAAAAAATAAAAAAGTTACAGCTCTCAGAATATGGCAATGAAAATTCAGACAAAAAACACAAATGATGAAACCACTCACTTATGAGGCCAATGGAGTCCCTTTGGACTGCTCTCTGTTCTGGCGGCGTCCCATCATTTTAGGCTTTTTTAGCGCACCAGTGTGAACGACCACAGATCTTTGCTCGCCTAAAAAGATGGAGACCACCGGAGCAGACGTCAAACAGACTCCGAAGTTTCTCCATCTGCCTCATACTGGTGGGTGGTTCCGTTGGTGGTTTCGTCTGAATCCCATTTTTGTGGAATTTACACGGAAACCCCGACGTAAGTGCTCAGCGTAGACTGGCGATCCCGTCTTATTCTGGAAGCAATCGAAAATTATGTACCCCAAAATGTTACCAATAAACCCCTAATTTATCACATACAAAACCAGCCCCCTCTCAGGTCCGTCATCTGTCACTGGAACTATAGGGGGGTCCCACATTACTGGTAGAACAAAGACTCTGGAAAAGCGACAGCTCCCACCCCCTCAAATAAAATCCAGTGAATTCTGAGCTTCCAAATATCCCCTCCTTCTGAGCCCCACTGTGCCTAAACCGCAGTAAGTGGCCATATGTTTGACATTATTGTAGCGGGGAAAGCACTTAACAATTTACAGGGTGTGTGTCACCAGGAGAAATGTATGGGGGCGCTACAATATATGGGGGCACTACATTTTATGGGGGCACAATGTATGGTCACTAAACTGGCATATTTGCAAGTCTCCAGAATAAAGCCTAATGTGGATGTTACATAATAGTCACTGCAGCTGTAAATGAATTCATTGAGTGGTTTAATCTCTACAATGGGGTCACTTTCGGGGGTTTTCTGAAGTTCTGGTACCTTTGGGGCTCTGCAAATGTTGCCCACAAACTGTTCTACCAAAATCTATGCTCCAAAAGCCAAATAGTGCTCCTTCCTTCTCAGCCCTGACGTGTGGCCTAACAGTAATTTCTGATGACATATGGGGCGTATCGCTTTCAGAAGAAATAGCATAACAAATTATGTGGTTTTCTCCTATTACCCATTGTAAAAATTACAGATTTGGGGCTAAAACAACACTTTCGTGAAAAAAATGAAAATTTTCAATATGACGACCTAATGTTATCAAATTCTGTGTAGTACCTGTGGGTTAAAAATGCTCACTATACCCCTGGATAAAACCCGTGAGGGGTGTAGTTTCCAAAATGGGGTAACTTGTTGGGGTTTTCCACTGTTTAGTTGTATCAGGGGCTCTCCAAACCCGACATGACACCCACAGACCATTCCATCAAAGTCTTCGTTCCAAACTTCACTCCTTCCTTTCCAAGCCCTGCCATGCGCCCAAACAACAGTTTTCCCCTACATATGGGGTATGTCCATACTCAGGAGCAATTGCACAACAAATTTTGCGGTCCATTTTCTCCGGTTACCCTTATGAAATTAAAAAAATTGGGGCTAAAAGTACATTTTTGTGGAAAAAAATTTGATTACTTAATTTCACGGCTCTACGTTATAAACTTCTGTGGAGCACCTTGTGGTTCAAGGTACTCACCACACATCTCGATAGATTCCTTGAAGGGTCTAGTTTCCAAAATGGGGTCACTTGTGGGGGGTTTCTGTTTAGGCACATCAGGGACTGTCCAAACGCAACATGGGATCCGCTCCCAATTCCATCCATTTTTGCATTCAAAAAGTCAAACGATGTTCCTTCCCTTCCAAACCCTGCCGTGCACCCAAACAGTAGTTTTACCACACATATGGGGTATCTGCGTACTCGGGAGAAATTGCACAACAAATTTTGGCGTCCATCTTCTCCTGTTACCCTTATGAAAATAAAACAATTGGGGCTAAAATTACATTTTTGTTGAAAAAAAATTGATTTCTTATTTTCACGGCTCTACGTTATAAACTTCTGTGAAGCACCTGGCGATTCAAGGTGCTCACCACACATCTACATAGATTCCTTGAGGGGTCTAGTTTCGAAAATGGGGTCACTTGTGGGGGGTTTCCACTGATTAGGCACATCACAGGCTCTCCAAGCGCAACATGATTTTTGCTTTTGATTCCAGCCAATTTTGCGTTCAAAAAGTCAAACGGTGCTCCTTCCCTTCCAAGTTTTGCAGTGCACCCAAACAGTGGTTTCCCCACATATGTGGTATCGGCATGCTCAGGATAAATTGCACAACAAATTTTGTGGTCCATTTTCTCTCATTTCCCTTGTGAAAATAAAAAATTGGGTTTGAAGTAAACATTTTGTAAAAAAAAGTTAAATGTTCAATTTTTTCTTCCACGTTGCTTCAGTTCCTGTGAAGCACATAAAGGGTTAATAAACTTCTTTAATGTGGTTTTGAGCACCTTGAGGGGTGCAGTTTTTAGAATGGTGTCACTTTTGGGTATTTTCTGGCATATAGACCCCTCAAAGTGACTTCAAATATGATGTGGTCCGTAAAAAAATGGTTTTGTAAATTTTGTTGGAAAAATGAGAAATCGCTGGTCAACTTTTAACCCTTATAACTTCCTAACAAAAAAAAAGATTGTGCTGATGTAAAGTAGACATATGTGAAATGTTATTTATTAACTATTTTGTGTGACATAACTCTGATTTAAGGGTATAAGAATTCAAAGTTTGAAAATTGCTAAATTTTCAACATTTTTGACAAATTTCCATTGTTTTCACAAATAAACGCAAGTCATATTGAAGAAATTTTACCACTATCATGAAGTACAAAATGTCACGAAAAAACAGTCTCAGAATCAGGGGGATTCGTTGAAGCCTTCCAGAGTTTTTACCTCATAAAGTGACAGTGGTCAGAATTGTAAAATTTGGCTTGGTCATTAAGTACATAATTGGCTCCGTCCTTAAGGGGTTAATTTTGCTTTCCCAATGTGTAGATAATAGTGATCAAAGTATTTGGCACCTAACGAATTAATTAAATTTAAGTCTAAGTGGGCATAACCAGACAGATTTTACTGTGTGGCGTGTACTGCTTTCTGACGCTGAACAATCATAAGCAGGCAGCAACACATTGGGGAAAAGAGAGTACACCCTCCAAAATAGCATTGACAAACAGTCTGCTCTCCTCACTGCGGAGTGATGACATGTGCCGGAGCATAGCAGAACCAAGTGTCATTATCGACAGCTTTCAGTTTTCATATCTGCTGAAAAACAGCCTTTAAGCATAATCCTGTGTCTGGAATCTGTTGCCCTTCTGCAGACTGACCACTAATGGCTGTTATTATTCACCTTGATAATTATGCTTCATTTCCTCTCCTTACCCCTGGAGGCTGCTGTTGTGTTCAGCAATCGCCCTGTACTAAGAGCAGATTCTAAACCTGTGGAAGCCTTCTTGTTCCCTGTTTTGGCCTACTTAAAGGGGTTTTCCCTAAAACAAAAGTTCATTTTAATCAATGGCTGTATCTGACCGTGTACGGAACATGGTCTGATCATACCACAGCTCCTGAGCAGGGGAGGAAGCAAAAGAGTATACAGACAGAACAGCAGGGGATTGCAGCTGATTCTTTCTTTGAAGTAAAACATTGTATAAAAACAGGCAGGGAAATTTTTTACCTCAAAAAAAATAATCTGCGATCCCCGGCTGTAATGTCTATATACTCTTTTGCTTCCTCCCCTGCCCAGGAGCTGTGGTATGATCAGACCATGTTTCGTTCACGGTCAGACACAGCCATTACACAGTACATAGCAGGGGCACATTTATTAGATTATCTCCACATAGGAACATTTTATTTAAACACATCCAATTGTGGAAGTTATTATTATTCCAAGATCTATTGATTAAAATCAACTTTAGTTCGTGGGAAAACCCCTTTAACCCCTTTATAACATGGTACGTAATAGTACGCACCACGTCATAACCCCCGGTTCAACGCGGGCTCCGGCGCTGAGCCCGCACTAAACCGAGCACGTGTCAGCTGATTTCTACAGCGCTCGTAGCAAGTGAGAAAATCTGCTACATACAGGCGATCTGCTCATCGCCTGTATTTAGCAGAGCCGATCAGGTAATTACTGCTTCTAGTCGCCCATGGATACTATTGAAGCAAGCAAAAAAGAAAAAAAATGTTTTTAAAAATATTTACAAAAAATAAAATAAAAAAAAGTTTAAATCACCCCCCTTTCACCCCATTGAAAATAAAAAAAACCCACATATTTGGTATCGCCGCATTCAGAATCGCCCGATATATCAATATAAAAAAAAATTAATCCGATCTGTAAAAGGCGTAACGAGAAAAAAATTCTAAATGCCAGAATTACGTTTTTTCGTCGCCACAACATTGCAATAAAATGCAATAACGGGCGATCAAAACATCGGATCTACCCCAAAATAGTATCAATAAAATCGTCAGCTCGGCGCGCAAAAAATAAGTCCTCAACCGGCCCCAGATCACGAAAAATGGAGACGCTACAATCTCGGAAAATGGTGCCTTTTTTTTAGCAAACTATGGATTTTTTTTTTACCACTTAAATAAGAACCTATACATGTTTGGTGTCTACAAACTCGTAATAATAGGATAACCACTGCACTGCTGGACACTGGTGCTCGAGTAGGAGCCGAACCTGTACTAAGGCTGAGAATAACCTTGACACTCAAAAAGTTCATTTGAGAAGAATTTTAATGCAGTCCATAAAGAACATAAACGTTTCGGTCAATCTGACCTTCATCAGTAAACTGTTGGACATAAATGAAAGGAAAACAAAAATAAATAAAAGAACATAAAACAACATAAGCATAGCAAAAAGAAATGGTAGAGCATCTAGGCAAAAAAAACTCCCAGGTCACGTGGCAGTAATGGTGTCATACATGGGCGTACCCAGGATCAAAACTAGAGGGGGGTGCAAGCCATGGTCACAGATACCGAAGAGAAATATATATATAGTACAATGCAAAGATTTCACTTCTTACATTACATGAGATATATCTATTGTAAATTCCACAATAGCTCCGAAACCGGTGAATCGCTCCACACAGTATACTGGCCCCCATAAAATGCTCCATACAGGATACTGGTCCCCATATAACGCTCCATACAGGATACTGGCCCCCATATAACGCTCCATACAGAATACTGGCCCCCCTATAACGCTCCATACAGAATACTGGCCCCCATATAGCGCTCCATACAGAATACAGGCCCCTATATAATGCTCCATGCAGAATACGGGCCCCCATAAAATGCTCCATACAGGATACTGGTCCCCATATAATGCTCCATACAGGATACTGGTCCCCATATAATGCTCCATACAGAATACTGGCCCCCATATAACGCTCCATACAGAATACTGGCCCCATATAATGCTCCATACAGGATACTGGCCCCCATATAATGCTCCATACAGAATACTGGCCCCCATAAAATGCTCCATACAGAATACTGGCCCCCATAAAATGCTCCATACAGAATACTGGCCCCCATATAACGCTCCATACGGAATACTGGCCTCCATATAACACTCCATACAGGATACTGGCCCCCATATAACGCTCCATACGGAATACTGGCCCCCATATAACGCTCCATACGGAATACTGGCCCCCATATAACGCTCCATACAGAATACTGGCCCCCATATAATGCTCCATACAGGATACAGGCCCCCATATAATGCTCCATACAGAATACTGGCCCCCATAAAATGCTCCATACAGAATACTGGCCCCCATATAACGCTCCATACGGAATACTGGCCCCCATATAACGCTCCATACGGAATACTGGCCTCCATATAACACTCCATACAGGATACTGGCCCCCATATAACGCTCCATACGGAATACTGGCCCCCATATAACGCTCCATACAGGATACTGGCCCCCATATAACGCTCCATATGGAATACTGGCCCCCATATAACGCTCCATGCAGGATACTGGCCCCCATATAATGCTCCATGCAGGATACTGGCCCCCATATAACGCTCCATGCAGGCTGTTCCCCACACATAATGCCTCATGCAGGCTGTTCCCCTCCACATAATGCCCCACGCAGGCTGTTCCCCCCACATAAAGCCCCACGCAGGCTGTTCCCCCCACATAATGCTCCGTGCAGGCTGTTCCCCCCCATATAATGCCCCATGTAGGATGTCACCCCCCCTTATAATGCCCCATGCAGGATGACACACACACCCCCTTCCTTGTAATGTCCCATGCAGGATGTCACCCCCCCTCCCTTATAATGCCCCATGCAGGATGTCACCCCCACTCCCTTATAATGCCCCATGCAGGATGTCACACCCCCCCTCCCTTATAATGCCCCATGCAGGATGTCCCCCCCTCCCTTATAATGCCCCATGCAGGATGTCACCCCCCCTATAATGCCCCATGCAGGATGTCACCCCCCCTCCCTTATAATGCCCCATGCAGGATGTCACCCCCCCTTATAATGCCCCATGTACGATGTCACACCCGCCCACCTCACCCCCCTCCCTTATACTGCCACAGGCCTCCATATAATAAAAAAAAAAAATCAAATACTCATCTCATGTCTCACCTGCTGCCACTGCTCCGGACTCCAGCGTCGCCGACCTCATCCCGCTCTGCGCTGTGACTGCTCAGGAGAGAGCACGGTGTAAAGACGTCACCGCGCCCTCTGACCTGAGACTTCACAGTGCAGCAGCCGCGGAGGATGCAGGAGCTGCTGCGGAGGCACGGGGAGGGGTAAGTATTGTGCCGGGTGCCGGGGCCCTGAGCAAGCGGGGGGGAGCGGGCGCTGACACCGCTCTCCTCCGCTCACGGGTTCCATAGCGCGCCGGGTGCTGACGCCGGCTCTGATGTGCGGCGTGCGGCCCTGCTTCTAGGGGGGGGGCAGCTGCCCCCCCCTGCCCCACGGTGGGTACGCCCATGGTGTCATACATGTGTATAAACATTCAGTATCCTTCAAAACTGTGGATAAATACAAATATGCTACACATGAACAAAAAGGCAAAAAAAAAATATAGAATGGGTACCACCTACCCGACTGCTTGTGGATGTTAAGAGTGGATGCAGAAGGAGAGGACACAGTGTCTCTAGCTCGTATATCTGAATAGAAAGTAAGTTGTGGGGCTATGTATCAATGCATTGCAGACTGTCAGAAAAAAACAGAATGACACAGAAATAGTATACCTTAAACCCCAATAGGGTACATGTAGAAAGGCTGTAGCTGGAGTTGAAGAGAAATGCGGTAAGTAGGCCAAAACAGGAAACAAGATGGCTTCCACAAGTTTAGAATCTGCTATCTTAGTAAAGGGCGATTGCTGAACACAACAGCAGCCTTTAAAGCCACATGGAACACTCACTCACTGCTTGAGTATTGGGCCTAACTGTTAGTCTAATTCCAGTGTCCAGCTCCTGAGAACTGCCTTACCAAGACTGTTGCCACTCCTTTCTGGAATGTTTCCTACAACTCATACTGCTACTTGCAAGAACTTCTACTGCTTGCTGTTTTCTGCTCATGTTTCTCTGGCCTTTGGATTCCAGCCATGCTCAACCAGTATTGTAACATGCTGCCTCCACCATGTTTCACTGTATGTGTGGAGTTCTTTTGGTGATGTGCAGTGTTGGTTTTGCTCAAAATATATCTTTTGGAATTATCTACAAAAGGTTCAACTTTGGTTTCATCAGGCCATATAGATGTTTTACCACATTTATTTGATTTACTTGATGCAAGTTTTGTCAAAACATAGCCATGCTTGGATGTTAATCTTTGTGAGAAAAGGCTTCCATCGTACCATTCTACCTCCCAGGCCAGATAGAGAAAGAATATGGGAGATAGCTGTCACATGCAGTACATAACCAGTACTTGCCAGAAATTCCTGCAGCTCCTTTAATGTAACTGTAGGTCTCTTAGCGGCCTCCCAGACCAATTTTCTTTTTGTCTTTTCATCAATTTTTGAGGGATTTCTAGTTCTAGGTATCACTGGCAAATTTGAACCACTTCTTGATGACCATCTCTACTACTGTATGTTCCATGGTATATCTAATGCCTTGAAAACATGTTTGTATCCTTCTCCTAATAACTTTCAACAATGAGATCCCTTGCTGTGTTGCAAGCTGTTTACAGACCATGGCTTTTACTGTATAATACAACTAAGAAAAAGTCAAGAAAATCCTACTAGAACAGCTAAACTTTATATGGGGTTAATCAGAATCACTTTAATGATGGCAGCTGTGTATTGACGACTATTTAACTTGAGTTTAAACTCGATTGGCTAATACTGGACGCAACCACATGCCCAATTATAAGAGGATGTTCACTTTTATGCAACCACATTATTTTAGTTTTGTTATTTTTATTTTCCTCTTCGAAAATATTTCAGTTTGTTTTTCTATGGATTTGAAGAGATTATAGGTGGCATTAAAGGTGGAAAATAGTCTGATATGATTTTTGTACATGACAAAAACTTGGCAATTGAACATGAGTGTTTAGACCAGGGGTCTCAAACTCGGCTGGGTATATGGGCCGCACATGGAAAAAATTTGAATTTGGGGGGCCGCATTCTTTGTTCAATGTGACATTTTTAGTGATACCATTTTTTTTGTATACACCTTTTGAACATTTTTGCCGTGTTTATTTTTTTATGGCTTGGGTCGTTATGGATGTGGTGATAATAAACGTGCACTTTTTTGTGTTTACTTTAGTTTACATATAAAACAGCATTTTTAGTGCCCAATATTTTTTCATGCTTTATTTTATTTTTTATTTTTTTTACAATTTTATTTCCCCCAATTGGCCACATACAGTAATTTTGTCTTACAATTAGCATCATATAGTAATAATGGAAAACATCTTGTAGTAATGTTCCCCATCCAAGTCCCCATCTTGTACTAATGTGCCCCATCCAGGTCCCCATCCTGTGGCTATGTGCCCCATCCAGGTCCCCATCCTGTGGCAACGTGGCAACGTTCCCCATCCTGGCGCCCATCTTGTACTAATGTGCCTCATCCAGGTCCCCATCTTGGGGCTATGTGCCCCATCCAGGTCCCCATCCTGGGGCTATGTTCCCCATCCAGGTCCCCATCTTGTGGCTCTGGTCCCCATCTTGTGGCTCTGTGCCCCATCCAGGTCCCCATCTTGTGGCTCTGTGCCCCATCCAGGTCCCCATCTTGTGGCTCTGTGCCCCATCCAGGTCCCCATCTTGTGGCTCTGTGCCCCATCCAGGTCCCCATCTTGTGGCTCTGTGCCCCATCCAGGTCCCCATCTTGTGGCTCTGTGCCCCATCCAGGTCCCCATCTTGTGGCTCTGTGCCCCATCCAGGTCCCCATCTTGTGGCTCTGTGCCCCATCCAGGTCCCCATCTTGTGGCTCTGTGCCCCATCCAGGTCCCCATCTTGTGGCTCTGTGCCCCATCCAGGTCCCCATCTTGTGGCTCTGTGCCCCATCCAGGTCCCCATCTTGTGGCTCTGTGCCCCATCCAGGTCCCCATCTTGTGGCTCTGTGCCCCATCCAGGTCCCCATCTTGTGGCTCTGTGCCCCATCCAGGTCCCCATCTTGTGGCTCTGTGCCCCATCCAGGTCCCCATCTTGTGGCTCTGTGCCCCATCCAGGTCCCCATCTTGTGGCTCTGTGCCCCATCCAGGTCCCCATCTTGTGGCTATGTGCCCCATCCAGTTCCCCATCCTGTGGCAACGTGCCCCATCCTGGCGCCCATCTTGTACTAATGTGCCCCATCCAGGTCCCCATCTTGGGGCTATGTGCCCCATCCAGGTCCCCATCCTGTGGCAATGTTCCCCATCCAGGTCCCCATCTTGTGGCTATGTGCCCCATCCAGGTCCCCATCTTGAGGCTATGTGCCCCATCCAGGTCCCCTCTTGTGGCTCTGTGCCCCATCCAGGTCCCCATCTTGTGGCTCTGTGCCCCATCCAGGTCCCCATCTTGTGGCTCTGTGCCCCATCCAGGTCCCCATCTTGTGGCTCTGTGCCCCATCCAGGTCCCCATCTTGTGGCTCTGTGCCCCATCCAGGTCCCCATCTTGTGGCTCTGTGCCCCATCCAGGTCCCCATCTTGTGGCTCTGTGCCCCATCCAGGTCCCCATCTTGTGGCTATGTGCCCCATCCAGGTCCCCATCCTGTGGCAACGTGCCCCATCCTGGCGCCCATCTTGTACTAATGTGCCCCATCCAGGTCCCCATCTTGGGGCTATGTGCCCCATCCAGGTCCCCATCCTGTGGCAATGTTCCCCATCCAGGTCCCCATCTTGTGGCTATGTGCCCCATCCAGGTCCCCATCTTGAGGCTATGTGCCCCATCCAGGTCCCCTCTTGTGGCTCTGTGCCCCATCCAGGTCCCCTCTTGTGGCTATGTGCCCCCTGTGCTGTTCTTCACACACATAAAATAGAAAAAAAAAAAGATGATTCTCACCTGTCCTCCGTTCCCTCGGCGGCCTTCCTGCAGATGTGGCCCGCAGGCACCACAGAGTCCGACCCCTTGACGATCCCGACCTGGTCCAGGAGGAGCCGCCGACAGCAGCGCTGCATTGCCGCACAGAGACTGTCTCCCAGCACAGCATTTTCAATGTCAGACGCCGGCCAATCAGAGGCCAGCAGCTGACATCTGCATATGGCAATGACGTCATACTCGCTGCGCCGACACGCAGATATCAGCTGCTGGCATCTGATTGGCCAGCGGCTGGCATTGGAAATGCAGTGCTGGGAGACGGTCTCTGTGTGGCAATTCAGCGCTGCTGTCGGCGACTCCTCCTGGACCAGGTCGGGATCGTCAAGGGGTCTGTGCCTGCGGGCCGCATAAAGCAGCCTCAGGGGCCGCATGCGGCCCGCGGGCCGCGTGTTTGAGACCCCTGGTTTAGACACTGCATATCCACAGTACATGTGTGATGATATAGAACAGGTGGAGCTTATTGACCTATTTGTGGCTCCTTTTCTGAACAAGAACTTCCTGAATGCCTGGTTTTAAAATTCTACCTAAATATATTCTTGGGAAAATTAAAGGTCTGACCTTCTGAAAATAAAGGTATCCTGGGAATATGAGATCTCTTTATATTGACAAAGGATTTTCAAGTCTTATAGCCCTTAACCTCCTCAATAAAGTCTGGACTGAGGAAGTTAGGGATTTTTTAAAGTGGGGTTTTCTACAGTCAGGAATTTAAGCCATTTAGCCCTAAGCTTAGTAATGTACCATAATTAATTGCTTATCCCACTAATAGGACAGTTTTACTGGCTACGTTCAAGAATGCATTTTCGAGGATATCAGAGCTTTGTTGTGTAATCCTGCAGATACATCTCCCTCTTGTTCTGCTTTTAAAGTCATAAATAATAAAGGGTTGTGAGCTGTCTGCCATGGCTATCCTAAATTGCACTAAATCAAATGGTACATTTTATGCATTTTGAGGGTTAGCAAAGCACTTAGTGAAGAGTAGGACTTAGATCAACATCGAAGGCACTGAGAGTTAGAATATCAAGTATATCTCTGATGTCTAAGGGCTAGGTTATCTTCTCTCATTAATGAACAGCAAAATGTCAACTGTACAAAATCTCTCTCTTCAGAGAAGTCAATAATTGCCCATTTTTGAGAGATTTAGCAGACTGCACCTCACTGGCTAAGCCCACTGTCCTCTCTCAGATGAAGCTGTGAACTTGGTAACTGATTCTCCTGTAGTGTGGCCAAGAAAGCAGTCAAAATGTTGTTGTCATGCTTATAATGTATTTCTGGGAGATGACCATGTTGCTGCTCAAACTTGCTACCTATTGTTTTTCTATGATGACTCTAACCTTTGAAGTAGTCTTCTTTCTCACAGACAGTCAGTGTTGGCCTCTCTTCATAATTGGAGTATAAGAAGGGCTGTCTTGGCCTCTCCGTATAAGCAGAGTACAAGTTGGACTTTGTTGGCCTCTCCTTATAATTGGATTATAAAATGGACTGTGTAGCTTGTGAACCTTTCTACGTGCTGTGCATTTCTCTATCATTGTAATTTCTCCTGGAGACATACATTATATCAACAAAAGTATTCTGGCACACATTTTTTTTTCAATTATAATTTTTATGAACTTTTTTGTTTTTTCAATATACATTCCAAAAGAGTAGAACATGGTAGAATTTACTACATTTACGTAGAATCTGTTACATTTAATTTATAGAAACATCAGGTTTTAGAATACTATATATGTTAAAATCATATTGAGAAAGCTGAGTGAGAATACAAAAGGGTAGACATTTGGTTGACTATTTGCACAAAATCAATATACACATTGTCATATAGCTGGTCAGTATGGCAATGTGCTACTTAAAACATTTCATAGCAAAGGTATAGCTAGGGGTTTGGTTCAGGGGGGCGAAACTTCTGAGTGGGCCCCTAACCACGTAACCCTGATTACAGCTATGGTGGCGCACCCAGATAGTGGATGTAGGAGTGTAGGAGAACCTCAGTAGATGACCGCCCTGTTACTAAAATAAATCTCTATACAAAGACCAACACTGATATTACCGCCATACAGTGGTAGATACCAGTCCTGCAGAACATATAAGAGATTACAGTACAGTTCTAGATGGTGACTTACAGATGATGTTCTTTCTGGTGGAGTTATTCACTTTTCCCATCTTTTCCATATGGCCCAAACCGACAAGGCAACTTCTTCTTCCAGCCACGACACGCTGCAGAGATTACAACAAAGACACATCTGACTTCTCACATTTCAGGTACCGTTATCCCCAACCTGCACAAACTCCTTATCCCGCTGATACCCCAGTACTGAGCCACTGCTGCCATATGTGTCCCTATTACTCCACCTACTGTGTGCCCTCTAATTTTCCTCTTACACTGGAGCCCTAGATTCCCCTTTCATTGCATTCATAAAGTATATGGCCCTACTGTACCCCACCCCTCAACTGCCCCGGAAAAATATAGTGACCCCAACACAGTATGATCCCCCAACTGTGACACCCACACAGCTCTCCATGCAGTATAATGGGCCTACATACAATATAATGGCCCCACACCTCTCCACACTGTATAATGGCCCCCACACAGCATGATGGACCCCACACAAACCTTCACACTGTATAATTGCTTGCATATAATAATGCACCCACGTATCCCATGCAGTATAATGCACCCCCATATAGTATAATGTACCCCCATAGCCCATACAGTATAATGCACCTCCATAGCCCATACAGTATAAGGCATCCCATAGTCCATATATTATAATGAATCCCCATATAGTATAAGGCACCTCCATAGCCAATACAGTATAATGCACCCCTATATAGTAAAATGCACCCCATAGCCCATACAGTATAATTCACCCCCATATAGTAAAATACACCCCATAGCCCATACAGTATAATGCACCCCCATATAGTAAAGTGCACCACATAGCCCATACAGTATAATGCACCCTCATATAGTATAATGCACCAACAGTGGTTTTCCCCCACATATGGGGTATCGGCTTACTCAGGAGAAATTGCACAGCAAATTGCATGGTGCAATTTCTCCTGTTACCCTTATGAAAATGCAAAATTTGGGGCTGAAAAACATTTTTGTTGGAAAAATGTGAAAATTGTATTTTTACGGCTCAATGTTATAAACTTCTGTGAAGCACCTGGGGGTTCAGGGTGCTCACCACACATCTAGATAAGTTCCCTGGGGGGTCTAGTTTCCAAAATGGGGTCACTTATGGGGTTTTTTCACTGTTTAGGCACATCAGGGGCTCCCCAAATGGAAGATGGCGTCCGCTAATTATTCAAGCAAATTTTACATTCAAAAAGTCAAATGGAGCTCCTTCCCTTCCGAACCCTGCCGTGCGCCCAAACAGTAGTTTTCCCCAACATATGTGGTATCAGCGAGCTCAGGAGGAATTGCACAACAAATTTTGGGGTTAATTTTTTAATGACACCCTTGCAAAAATAAAAAAATTGGGGTCTAAAGTAACATTTTTGTGAAATAAAATAAATGTTCATTTTTTTTCTTCTACATTCCAAAAATTCCTGTCAAGCACCTGAAGGGTTAATAAACTTCTTGAATGTGGTTTTGAGCACATGGTCCCTAAAAAAATTGTTTTGCGAATTTTGTTGTAAAAATGAGAAATCGCTGGTCAATTTTTAACCCTTATAGCTCCCTAACAAAAAAAAAATATTGGTTCCAAAATTGTGCTGATGTAAAGTAGACATGTAGGAAATGTTATTTATTAACTATTTTGTGTGACATATCTCTCTTCCGTTTTTTCACAAATAAGCCCAAGTGATGTTGAAGAAATCTTACCACTATCATGAAATTCAATATGTCACAAAAAACATTCTCAGAATCAGGGGGATCCGTTGAAGCGTTCCAGAGTTATTACCTCATAAAATGACAGTGGTTAGAAATGTAAAAATTGGCCTGGTCATTAATGTGTAAACCACCCTCAGGGGTAAAGGGGCTAAATAAAAAAAACTCTCTTTTGCAGCTGTGATTTGTTCTAAAAATACAATTTGTGCTTTACTCTCCGAACTCCATTCCAGCGCTCCCGGTATACGTTGCTGCTCAAGGTGTCTGTTGTTGTCTATAGCACTGATGTGATGTCGGCAACACTGAAGCCAGTAAGTGAGCTCGGCAGCTCTGCCCATATTGACGGCATCCTATGGATGCGCCATTTCTGGGGCGGCTGACGGCTGGTGTTTCTAGCCTGGGAGGGGGACAACATTCATGGCACCCTTCCTGGGCTATTAATATCAGCCCCCAGCTGTCTGCCTAACCTTTGCTAGCTATTAAAATACATCATTTTTTTTTGGGGTCCCCCATTTTAATAGCTAGTAAAGGCTAGGTATTCAGCTGGGGGCTGATATTAGTAGCCTGGGAAGCTACATGGGTATTACCCCCTTCCCAGGCTTCAAACATCTGCCCCAGCCATCTGCTTAACCTCCGCTAGAGACTAAAATTACGGGGAACCCCACGCCAATTTTTTTTTTTAATAAATCCTTTATTTTAACACTAAATGACAAGTACAGTAATCAACACTATCACTGTACTTATTATATATGTGACTGACATGTTTCTATCTATCTAATCTATGTGTGATGCTCTATTCTTTCTATTCTAAATTGTTGGGTACCGATGCTGAATTGCCGGCCGGCTTTTTTAAAGAGACGATGCATGAAAACACTTTTATTTTTTTTAATAAATCCTTTAACACTATATGACAAGTACAGTAACCAACACTGTCACTGAACTTCTTATATATGTGACTGACATGTTTCTATCTATCTAATTGATGTGTGATGCTCTATTCTTTTTGTTCTAAATTGACGGGTACCGCTGCTGAATTGCCGGCTGGCTTTTTTAAAGAGAGTGTCTTCTGAGCAGTTTGTCAGCTTTTGGACACCTTTGAAGGTGTTGTCTATGTGTTTTTATTTGCCTGCCATTGGTTTTAACGGTGTTCGACGGTGTTCGACAGTGTTCTAAGGTGTTCGACGAACAGTTCCACGAACATCCCGGTGTTCGACGAACCGAACCGAACCCGAACACTACGGGGGTGGCTCAACACTACTCCCTATTAGCGCAATCACTCTGTCTATGACTGCATTACACGCCTGAGAATAAATCTCTCTCGCAGTCCTCTCTAATGAGATTGACATTGAGGCTTTCACAGAAATTTAAAATATGGCTTCCAATACACATAACACGTTGCGTGAACTGGCCAGTCACATGGCTGCTCATGGGGTGCAGAAGAGCACTGTAAAGAGAGAATTTGGTGATCATTATGTTGATTAGCCTCTTCACAACCCCCGACGGTAAATAAACATCGGCGCGTGCTGGGCTTTGTGCAACGCCGACGTTTCTCTATGGTCAGCGTTCTCACAGTGGTATTCCGGTGCGAAGCGATAGCTCTGACCTGCGACATCATTGGGACCTCATTGGCTCAGGTCCCAATGATGTTACTCCTGTGTTATCTTCTAGATGCCGCGATCAATAGTGATCGTGGCATTTAGAAGTTTGTGAGAGGGAGTGAGTCTCTTCTCTCACCCCTCTGACACCCCCACGACGTGATTATGGGGGAGCTGAAGATTGTCATGGCAGCTGGAGGTAAAATGATGACCTCCGGGTCTGCCAGCTACGGTGGCCTGTTAGAAGCAGCCAAAAGCAGGGTCTAACAGGCATTCTGACAGTAAAAAACTGACAGTTATCATGCATTGCAATACATATGTATTGAAATGCACGAGAATAGCAATCAGAGAAATAAAAGTTGAAGTCCCATACAGGCACTAAGTAAAAAAAAATATAAAAAATAAATAAATCACAAAATAAATAGAAAAAAAACATTAAACCAATAAATATGTTTATTTATGTAAATACAAAAATAAACAAAAAAAAGTACACATGTATAGTATCGCAGAGCCCAGAACGACCTGATCTATAAAACTGTCACACTAGTTAACCTCTTCAGTGAACACCGTAAAAAAAAAAAACATGGCAAAAAAGAATGCTTTTTCATCATACCTCTCAAAATATAGCAATGCAAAAACAATTATTTTTTCTGTAAAATAGTTTTTATTGTGTAAAAGCAGGAAAACATTTAAAAAAATTATATAAATGTGGTATTGCTGTAATCGTACTGACCCGAAGAATAAAGATGCCTTAATCACTTTTACCACACAGTGAATGGCATTAAAAAAAACATCAAAAAACATTTCCCGCATTGCTGTTTTTTGCTCATTCTGCCTCCCAACAAAACTGAATATATGTTAAAATATTATGTGCCTGTAAATGGTACCAATAAAAACGTCAACTCACCCCACAAAAAACAAGCCCTTACATGATTTTGTTTGCCGAAATATAGAAAAATGATAGCTCCCAAAATACGGCAATGCAAAAACTATTTTTTGTATAAAAAAAGTATTTTTAGTGTGTGACAGCAGCCAAACATAAAAAACTATATAAATCTGGTATCACTGTAATCACACTGACAGCAAAGAATAAAGCAATCTAGTCAATTATATCGCACAGTGAATAGCGTAAAAAATAAGTAAAATCAATTTGTGACCTGCTTTTTGTTCACTCTGCCACTCAAAGGTTGCAGTAAGGCTCAGCTCACATTTATCCTGCGCTCTATGCTGAGCGCTTACATAAGGGTTTCCGTGTAAATCTCAGGCATACATGATTTAGACAGAAATCTTGACAGAAGATTCCCTTTAATGAGGCAAATGGAGACACTTTGGATTCTGTCTGATCTATGATCCTGCAGTGTCCATCTTTGTAAACGTGCAGAAAAGCACAGTCAGACACAGTTTTGTGCACTTTTGAAAAGAAGGATAATGCTGAAGAGACCACATGGAGGCCAGAGTAACTCTGCTGCCTGATTATAGTGAATTGATCCCTTCGGGGTTTCATCTGAATCACGTCAATCAGAGATTGAGATGGAAACCCTGATGTAAGTGCTCAGCGTAGAGCACAGGATAATCATGTTCCAAAATGTTATGTAAAATGTTCCCAATAAAAGCTTCAACTCAGTCCACAAAAAAACAAGTCCCCACTCAGGTCCATCATTTGTTAATGGAAATATAGGGAACTTACACATTACTAGTAGCACAAAGGCCCTGGAAAAGCACTATGGCCCCCCCCCCCCAAAAAAAATGAAATAAAATTCAGCAAATTCTGTTCTCACATATCCAAATGCTCACCTCCCTTCTGAGCCCCACAGAGTGTCTAAACCACATTTCGCATCCACATGTTTGACATTTCTGTAGCGATGAGAGCCCGCTTAAATTACTGGGCGCATGTTTCCAGAACCAAGAGATGGGCAATACAATGTATTGGGCACTACAGTGGCAGATTTGCAATTTTAACTAAGCAACATTCATTGCTGCTTGTTTCTGGAAAACACCCATGGAGTCAAAATCGTCACTACACCTGTAGATTAATTCCCACAGGGGTGCAATTTCCAAAATAGGGTCACTTAAAGGGGGATTCTGCTCTTTTGGCACTTAAGGTCTCTGTATATAGAGTCCGCAAAGTATTCTTCGAAAATTTGTTTTCCAAGAGTCAAATACCGCTCTTTCCCTCCTGAGACTCACCATGTGGCTATGTTGTACTGTACAGTCACATAAGGGGTATTGCCATATTCAGCTGAAATTGTATGATACATTTTGGTGCCATTTTTACCAATTTTCCCTTGTGAAAATGTAAAATCTGGGGCTAAAACATTATTTTTTTGGTAAAAATGTAATTATTTTTTCTTCACCGCCCAATGCCGTAAAATTCTGTGACATACCTGTGGTGTCAATATGATCACTGCATACCTAGATGAAATCATTGAGAGGTGTAGTTTGTAAAATGGGGTCACTTATGGGTGGTTCTGCTGTTCTGGGACTTCAGGGTCTCTGCCAATGTGACATGGAACCCCCAAGCCATAACAGCAAAATCTGCACTGTAATATGGTTCTCCTTACCTTCTGAGCTTTGCACTGTGCCTCAAAAGTTTTTTTTGACCATTTATGGGGTATTGGTGTGCTCAGGAGAAATTGCGTAACAAATTGTACTGCCTGTTTTCCTCGATTACCCATTTTGAAAGCTAAAAACTTGGGCCAAAGCAACATTTTAGTGGAAAAAAGGTAATATTTCATTTCCTCCAATGTTATACAATTCTGTGAATTGCCTGAGAGTTAAAAATACTCACTACTGCCATAGATTAATTTCGTGAGAGATGTAGTTACCAGAATATGGTCACGTGAGGATTTCTGCTGTTTTGGCATCTCAGGGGCTTTTCAAATATGACATAGCGTCTGCAACCTATTCCAGCCAAAATGGCAACCCCTTCCTTTCGAGCCATGCCGTGTGCCCAAACAGTAGTTTTCCCCCACATATAGGGTATCGGCGTACTCAGGAGAAATTTCACAACAAATTTTATGGTCTATTTTCTCCTGTTACCCTTGTGAAAATAATTTTTTGGGGGCTAAAGCAACATTTTTGTAGGAAAAATGTGATTTATTTTATTATTTTCATGGTTCAATGTTATAAAATTCTGTGAAGCACCTGTGAGTTCAAGGTGCCCATCACACCTCTAGATGAATTCCTTGATGGGCGTAGTTTCCAAAATGGGTTCAGTTGTGTGGTGATTCCACTGTTTAGGCACATCAGGGGCTCTGCAAACGTGACATGGCGTCTGCTATCTATTCCAGCCAATTTTGCGTTACAAAAGTCAAATGGTGCTCATTCTATTCGCAGCCCTGCCATGCGCCGAAACAGTAGTTTTCCGCCAAATATGGGGTATCAGCGTGCTCATGAGAAATTGCACAACAAATTGTATCGTCCATTTTCTCCTATTACCCTTGTGAAAATAAAAAAATTGGGGCTAAAACAACATTTTTGTAAAAAAATGTTATTTTTTTATTTTCACGGCTCAATGTTATAAAAGTCTGGGAAGCACCTGTGGGTTCAAGGTGCACACCACACATGGGGCATCAGTGCACTCAAGAGCAATTGCAAAGCAAATTGTATGGTTCATTTTCTCCTGTTACCATTGTGCAAAACTTTGAGGCTAAAGTAACATTTTTATGGGAAAAATTTAAATTTTTATTTTTCCTTCCATATTGCTTTAATTCCTGTAAAGCATCTGAAGGGTTAATAAACTTCTCGAATGTGGTTTTGAGCACTTTGATGGGTGCAGTTTTTTAAATGTTGTCATTTTTGGGTATTTTCTGTCACATAGGCCCCTCAAAGTCACTTCAAATGTGATATGGTCCCTAAAAAAAATTGGTTTTGCAAATTTGGTTGGAAAAATGAGAAATTACTGATAAACTTTTAACCCCTCTAACTTCCTAACAAAAAAAATTATGTTTCAAAATGATGCTGGTGTAAAGTAGACACGTGGTAAATATTATTTATTAACTATTTTGTGTGATATAAGTATCTGCTTTAAGGGCGTAAAAAATTAAAAGTTTGAAAATTGCAAAATGATCAAAATTTTTGCCAAAATTCCAATATTTTCACAAATAAATGCAAAATACCAACCTAAATTTACCACTAATATGAAGTACAATATGTCATGAAAAAATAAAGTCTCAGAATTACTGGGAAACATTGAAGCATTCTAGAGTTGTTACTACTACAAGTGACATTGGTCAGAATTGAAAAAATTGTCCTGGTCAGGAAGGTGCAAAGCAGCTGTCCATCCTAAAAGAAAACATTACTGTGGGCATATATGAGATGAAACTAACAAAATCTGGGATATTCACCCACATCACTCATGTGGAACCTGCCTAGACTGTTCTAGTGGTCAAGACCAGCATCAGAAGTGGTGAAGTTACATTTCTTTTGTCACAATACAACTGAGGCTGCTGATTGTCTTCAGCGGTCAGATGACTAGGATGGCATATCATCGGATATACCTCTGACAACACTTATGATTCCCAGCTCCAGATAGTGTTATTCTAGTGATCTTCTCCTCCATGAAAACATCTTTTCTCAGTGGTGGTACGTGGAGAAAACTGTTGTGATTATTATTTTCTACATTGAGTTTATGCTATATCGGTGAAAGTGCAACTGCGTATGTGTATGAGGTGGTAGGTAATTACCTCTCTGCTGTGAGCCATGGGTAGGACTCTCTTCTGTATAAACCCCAGCAGACAGCCTCTAGCTGCCAAGGTAGCCCTTTTTAAACTGTGGCCTCACACAGACGTAACGCATGCGCACTAGGTACTATTCCCAGGTCTGTATTCGAGACGCTGAAGCTTGTAAATGATCTGTGCATATGCTCAATATATATAACAAAGTTGTGAAAGGACTAAACGACACATATAGATATAATCAATTTATTATAAAGAGTAGTGATCAGCGAGCACTAAAATGCTCGGGTGCTCGATGCTCGGGTCGAGCACATTGGAATACTCGGGTGCTTGACCCGAGCAACGAGCCCAATGTAGGTCTATGGGAAACTTGAGCATTTTTCAGGTGGCTCCCCCCGGCGGTCTTCAGAGGGCCTAAAAATTGCCCAAATCAATGGGAACAGTGCTCAAATGACATGGGGATAGCATGGGGAAGACCCTTGGAAGCATTTCTGACTCCCAGGTCACTTCTGTCAACAACGTTATCAGAAGTATTATGCCACTTTTACGGACTCACAATAAAACATACCAAAACGAAACCAAAATGGATTTTCCTGGGAAATATGTTAAGGAACATCCTTTCCGGGGTAATGACTTGTATATAAAGCAAAATAAATAACCAAAAGCAAAAAAGCTCCTCCACACCTTGGGCTATATTCACACGTAGCGTTTTTGATTCGTTTTTTCACTTTTGCATTGCTTTCAACTGTGACAAATGCATTCACAAGGAAATGTCATTTTAACATTTTACAACCTTATCTGGCCATGTGGTGTGTGAGATATCATCAGACACATTGTGTTTCATTTATGAAGGAGGGACTCTGAAAGTCACAAAGCCTATTTTTATAGGGCCATCAGGTGGCCTTCACTATTCTTAAAGGGCCAGCAGTCGGCCCTCACTATTCTTAGAGAGCCATCAGCCGGCTATGTTTTATTGTTCCCATTACTAAAGAGTGCGTCTCCTATACTGTTATTGCGTATGCAGTGAGTGTCAGGGCTGCCCAAAATTTGGACACACCCCAATACCACTTTGAAGAGACTTAGAGGAGGGCCTCCTGAAAACAATGTTCCCATTATTAGGAAGTGGGTCTCCCATTGTGTTTGCCTATACAATGAATGCAAGGGTTGCCAAAAATTTGGAGGCACTCCAATGCCCCTTGGAAGAGACGTGGAGGTCAGAGGGCCTCCTGAAAACAATGTTCCCATTATTAGGAAGTGGGTCTTCCATTATGTTTGCCTATGCAGTGAATGCAAGGGTTGCCAAAAATTTAGAGGCACTCCAATGCCCCTTGGAAGAGACGTGGAGGTCAGAGGGTCTCCTGAAAACAATGTTCCCATTATTAGGAAGTGGGTCTCCCATTGTGTTTGCCTATGCAGTGAAGGCAAAGGCTGCCAAAAATTTTAAGGCACTGCAATGCCCCTTGGAAGAGACATGGAGGAGGGCCTCATAAAAAAATGTTCCCATTAAAAAGGAGCGAGCCTCCTATACTTGTAATGCCCATGCACTGTGTATGGGCTGACAAACATTTACCCCTGGGGGGTATACATGAACATACTGTATAAACATTTTTTTTATGGGCATCATAAACACCCTTTAAAAAAAATTATGTGGGTGTTGCATCATGGACCAGGTTCACCCTGGTGATATGGTGGTGGAGGAGGAGGACAAGAGCAAATAGCCAAAATCAGGAAGCATATACCCATGTCTGGGTGTGAAAAGGTGCATGGGAATACACCTCCCAAGAAAAGACACTGGATTTGAGTTTATGATATGCTGCTATCATTCGGTGGTGTTGAGAAGTCTGGCCCAATCCAGCCCTTGTTCATTTTTATAAGAGTCAGACTGTCAGCATTTTCAGTTGACAGGCGGATGCGTTTATCAGTTATAATTCCACCAGCGGCACTAAAAACCCGCTATGATAAAACGCTGGTGGCAGGGCAGGCCAGGACCTCCAAGGCATAGAGAGCCAGTTTATTCCACGTATCCCGCTTGGATACCCAATAATTATAAGGCACAGAGGAATCACGGAGGACGTTGGTACGGTCGGCAAGGTACTCCCTCAGCATCTTCCCAAACTTTTCACTCCTTGTGAGAGTACCCCACGCCTCAGGGCTTGTGCGATGGGAGGGGCTGAGAAAATTCTCCGAGAACTTTGACAGTGTTCCCCTGCCTCTGCTGGATTGAAGTTGTGTCTCTCTTGCCTGTACTCCTTGGTTGTCCAACGAAGTGTGACCTCTGCCGCCAGCGTTTTCAGATAGGAATTTTTTTAATAGTTCCGCAACAAGGGCCTTCTGGTACAGCCCCATTTTTGTAGACCTGTCCGCCTCAGTAATAAGAGATGTAAAGTGGCCATCCACACTGAACAGACGGTATGATAGCTGTGCAGGTAGTACCGTCTATAGCGCATGAAACTAGCTCCTGTTCTTCCTCCTCCTCCTCTTCCTCATTGTCCCCCAATCCACGTTGATATGAGATGAGGCTGGGCTGTGTGCAATCACCCTGTATGGTTCCTTGCTCCATCTCATCGTGCTCCGCCTGCAATGCATCCTCTTTGTTTGTGAGCAGAGAGCATTTCAGAAGACAGAGAAGCGGGATGGTGACGCTAATTATGGCATCATCGCCGCTTACCATCTTGGTGTAGTCCTCAAAGTTTTGGAGGATGGTACATATGTCTGAAATCCATGTCCACTCCGGAAGTCTTATGTGTGGAGTCTGAACTGAATACCGACGGCCCTGTTAATGCTGGTACTCAACAACTGCCCTCTCCTGCTCACAAATCCTTCCCAACATCTGCAGTGTAGAGTTCCAATGCATGGGGACATCACACACCAGTCTGTGAGCCGCAAAGCTGCAAACACTGCTGAAAGATGGCAAGGGTGGCGGAAGCTGTAGGTGACTTTCTAAAATGGGCACACAGGCGGCGTACTTTAACAAGCAGATCCGGCAGCTCGGGGTAGGATTTGAGAAACCGCTGAACCACGAGGTTAAGCACATGGGCCAGGCATGGTAGGTGTGTGAGCTTGCCTTGCCTCAGAGCTGCCATCAGATTCCGGCCATTGTCACACACGACCATGCCTGGCTGTAGGTTCAGCGGTGTGAGCCACAGATCTGCCTGCTCTTTCAGAGCTGTCCACAACTCTTCAGCATTGTGTCGTTTGTCATCTAAGCATATTAGCTTCAGCACAGCCTGTTACCGCTTGGCCGAGGCAGTGCTGCAGTGCTTCCAGCTTGTGACTGATGTGGTAATTTTGGAGATGGAGGCTGAAGAGGAGGAGGAGGCTGAGGAGGATGAGGTGCAGGAGCTGTAGACCGTGGGGGCAACCCTGATTGACCTAGGGCCCGCAATCCTTGGCGTCGGGAGGTGTGTTCCATCCCAAGGTCCGACTGGGTCCCGGCTTCCACTATGTTATCCCAGTGTGCCATCAACGAGATGTACCATCCCTGCCCACAAGCATTTGTCCACGCGTCCGTGGTTAGGTGGACTTTACCAGTAACTGCGTTGTTGAGGGCACGGCTAATGTTTTGGGACACGTGCTTGTGTAATGCGGGGACGGCACATCGGGTGAAATAATGGTGGCTGGGGACCCAGTACCGAGGGACGGTCGCCGCCATCAGGTTGCGGAATGCCTCCGTCTCCACGAGCCTAAAAAGCAACATTTCGAGCGTAAGCAGTCGTGGAATGTGAGAATTTAGTAGTGTGGCCTGTGGGGCGTTGGCTGCGTATTTGCACTTGCATTCCAAGGACTGGGGTATGGACAACTGAACGCTGCGCTGGGACAAGGACGGGGACGTGCTTCCTGATGCTACTACTTGAGAGTGTGCAACGACAGGTGCAGGGCAGGAGGCATCTTCGCATGCACCATGGACAGTGGATTGGCTTGCATTCACAACAGCGGAAAAAGCAATGGTGCCACCCGCAGACACTGTTCCTGGACCCAGGTGTTCGGCCCACAAAGTCGGGTGCTTTGCTCCCATGTGCCTGATCATGCTGGTGGTGGTCAGGCTGCTAGTTTTGCCACCCCTGCCGATGCTGGCCTGGCAGGTGGTGCAAATGACCTTTTTGGGGTTATCGGCAGAGTCTTTAAAAAACAACCAGACTCGGGAAGACCTAACAGTTGTACTGGCAACTTCCTTCATGTTGGTGTTACGGGGAACGGTTGCCTGCCTTCTGTCTGCGGCCACCACAATGCTTCTTCCTGCCTGTTGGGGTGCTCTGCCTCCCTCCCCCTGTGTGCTGCTTTGCTCGCTCTGCATGTCCTCCTGCAAGGTTGGGTCAGTTACTATATCATCCACCACCTCGTCTTCCACTTCCGCACCCTGGTCCTCCTCCTGACTTTCTGGCAATTGTGTCTCATTATCATCCACCTCTTGTGACACTTTCCCACCGTCGCCTTCGTGTGACTGTGGCTGCTCAAATATTTGGGCATCGCTACATGCGATCTCCTCTTGTCTCGCTTCAAGTGGACCGGGCGAGAGGCCCGAGTCTATAAATGGAAAAGTGAACAGCTCCCAATGTGGGATCATTTGTCTCCGGGCATTCGGCATGGTGGGAGGAAGGAGGATCAGGGTGAGGAATATGCTGTCCAGACTCACGGCTACTGAGACTTGACCATGAGAAAGACAGGGTGGTGGTGGCGGTGGCTAAGTGACTGGAAGCGTTATCCGCTATCCAACCAACAACCTTTTGACACTGCTCTGGGTTCAATAGTGGTGTGCTGCGGTCCCCGAGGAATTGGGACAGGAAGTTCGGGCGAGAAGATGTGGGTGTTTGTTGTGGCACAATTTCAGCTTGCCCACAGCCTTCGCCTCGGCCTCTGCATGCACCATCACCATCATGTCCAGTTCCCCGTCCCTTGCCAATTTTAAATGGAGGACAATATCTACAAATGACTGAATTTGGAGCGAACTTATACAGTATGTGATCCGTGTGACGGACAAACCACAGTTTTAAATACCTGGCCTGTAGGTAACTATTTTGAACAGCAAACTGGTGTCAATTGCTTCACTGACACCCTGAAACAAATGTTTAATGGAGATTATAAATGGCAGTATTTTCTGAAAACGTATATGGGATCTGTGTGGCGGAGAAAACACGGTTTTAAATACCTGGCCTGTAGGTAACTATTTTGAACAGCAAACCGGTGTCAAAAACTTTGCTGACGCAGTAAAAAAAAATTTGAATGGAGGCCAAAAATGGCAGTATTTTCTGACAATGTATTTGTGATCTGTGTGACGGAAAAAACACAGTTTTAAATAGCTGGATTTTTAGCGCTGTAATACGGAAAGGACCTGGCTGTATTCTGCAGTGCCAACAAGCAAATGGCGCAGAAAAACAGTGTTCTCTGGATTGCTTATTAAGCATATAATGAGGATTAAGACCCCAAAAAAATTATTCCTGGCCCCTGAGACCTGGGCCTTTGTCTAGAAATGTCTAACAGCAGCAGAAGGCAGAACTGGAATTGAGCCTCTTGTACTATATGCACTGCACTCTGCTATATACACTGCCTGCCTATACACCCTGCCTGCCTGATATCTCTGCAGATGGATTAGTCCTCAGAAGGACTGTTTGTTGGAATGGATATGTGTAATGTACTTGTTTTTCCCTGCACTACCTAATACACAACCAAATCTCTCCCTAGCTCAGCAGCACTTCTCCCTACACTGCCTGATTGCGGAGAAGACTGACGAGCACAGCGGCGCCAGGTCTGATATAGACCTGATGACGCTGTGCGGCCAGCCAATCACTGTAATGCCACAACCACCATGGCTGCGGCATTACAATGAGTGGCAGGCAATCCCTGCATGTTGATTGGTGCTCTAAAGAGTGGCAAACATGCAGGGAGGGGACCCGAGCATCCGCCCGAGCATATCGCAAGTACTCCGCGAGCTCCGAGCATCTCGAGTACTGAGATGCTCGGACGAGTACCGAGTACTTGTGAGTATGCTCGCTCATCACTAATGAAGAGGGATTAATGGTTAAATATTACTAAATGTGTCTATAGGACAAGTGGAAACCACTCGGATAGAGATAGAAAACCAACAAAAAATGTTCTGAGAGAAGGTAAAAAAAATACTTAGATGAAGGGACATTTCTTGGAATAAAAATAGCCTTTATTACGAAATATCTGGCATGTACTGGCACAGAAGGCGCTCACAAACAATATAAAAGTATATGGTATGAAAGTAATGTGATAATAAAAGACAGCATAAGTCCACCATAAATAGCATACATGTTATAGTATCATAAGCAAAGTACAACGTGAGCAGCAATCAATTATGAAGTCATATATCAAGTGGAAATAAAAAGAAAGAGACTCACTAGTTTGGATAGATGTAGGTTGGAGTCTATATCATTGATGGATTATGTGTAATGAACTTCACATCCAAAAAATAAATAAGAATAGGCATAGATAAGACCTTCATATATATGAAAAGTAAGTCACTAAAGATACATGGTGTGGTATGAAATTATATAATCCAAAGGAAGATCTTCAAAGTGTCCAGTATCACAAAGGTCAATGCTGCATACTAAACTATATTGGTAGATAGATGTCAGTATTGAGTTCTCATAGGTAGCATGATGCTAGAATACATACCAGCGTGTATGGGGGGCTGACAAGCATGGCGCCAAACCCCAACGCGCGTTTCAAACCAGATCTTTGTCACCCCCTGACTAGTTACGAGAGCGTCCAGTGGACGTGGCCGACTAGAGGGTGCAGCTTTGTTCCATACACATGTATGGAGCGAGGCCGCACCCACTGGACAGGCTGTGTCCGGGAGTATGTATAACACATGCATACCCTCCAGTCCCAGCTCAGAAACCGTTGAATTCTCGCAGCACACAGTGCGTGCTCTGGGGGAATTTATAAGTCTGCAGTCACACAACTTGTTCTGACTAGAAGTCCAGAAAAACTTTTGAAAACATGATTTTCTCTTTTTTCTCAACATGTTCCCCCCAAACTATAACTTTCATTGCACTTCAGATACAGGGCAGACCAAATCTCCTTCAGCGTTCAGGACTCACAAGGACCACAAAAAGGCAGAAAATCCAACCATATATCTAGAAAAAAAAAATCACAGAAATTTTTAATATTATCTGTAACAAAAAAAACATAAAATGTCATTATGTGCCTGTTAAGGTGCTGGATACCTTGCAGCTGCTTGTGCTCTAAAGCAATAGTAATAAATGTGTAATTATTTTTTGCTTGTAACACTCATATTTCTTCTTCTTTTGATATATTAAAGCCATATTTGAGACTATTTATTAAAATATAAATGAAAACCATCCATTACTTTCTAATATACCAGTATAAGGAAATCACAAAAACCACCAGTATACAAAGAATATCCCTCCTGTGCTTGTGTCTATATCAATACTGAGACCAACACTTAAAAAAAACCCCTAATATAATGCAAATACTATGACAGTGCAAAAGTAATCTACATATGACCGTCGCTGCAACCACTATGAGAACCTCTGTGGTGGCACTACAGTTGAGGCTTAATTGTAAAGTGCTGCTGAATAAATCAGCGATATATAAATACAATTACTATTATTATTATTATTACGTCATCTTCCTTTCTGAAGAGGCAATTTCCATATTATCTCACACCAAATGGAAATTAGCAATCCTCGATAACAGAGTCAGTTGAACCTTCTGTCCCTTCAGCAGGGGCGGACACTGAGAGCAAAGGGCCCCTGTGCAAGAATTATGTATGGGCTCCCACCTCTTAAAGGGGTCTTCCATTTTAATTTTTTTTTGGCTTGCACTAGGGAAAAAAATAATAAAATCAGTTACTGATTTTCACCTGGTCTATTCATGTCTGCTCTCTCTGCTACTACTCCATCTATGTTTACAGGCTGCAGTGGTGATGTCACACATAACCACTTCAGCCAATCTCAGGGCTCAGCATCTTGTGCCGTCTACCTTGGCATGGCTGCCGAGCTCCGTTATTAGCTCCAGCAGTCACGTGTTTTAGTCATGACATTATGGCTAGCAAAGAGGAATTGCTGGCCCCGAGTAGGATGAGTAACCCTGATTTTATTGGTTTTTCCCTAGTGTAAGCCTTAGGGCATTAAAAGAATTGAAACAGAAAACCCCTTCCAGTAACATTTTCTGACACAACAAAAACATATTGGACACGCATCAGAAATTCACATTGCACATGGCATGTAATATACTGTAAGTGTGGCGCCCCTGAGGGTTCAGTCGCCACAGAGGTATTGCACCTCACCCCGAGGTGTGGTGTCTCCTTCTCTCAGGTAAGGAGGGAGTGCTGCCCGGAACCCCAACACCTGCATCCAACACTACACTGCTCCAGGCCGGCTGGAAGGGCAAGATGCAATGTGTTTCCTGCTGAGCCCTGTCCCTGGCTGGAGTGGGGGGAACCAAAGGTAGGGGGAACCAGTAGTGGGTGTGGGTGGAGGAAGCAGTTTAGTGAAGCACCATCGTAGGAGATATATAATGGGAAGCCATATTAGGGTTGCAGGTCAGAACAGACAGAGAAGTACTGAGAACAGTCTGGGAGCAGAGTCTCTTTAGGAGCTCTGCTCCACAAGCAGGGCCCAGTCCTAGAGGCCCCGGAGGGGAGCAGAGGAGTAGGCTCCAATATACAGAAGCGATCCTAGGAGGTACGGCGAGTGTAGGACGGCACCCGTACGCCCCGAATCTGTCAGAAGCCAGAGGGATCGTAGGCCGCAAGAAGGGGACCGGCCCCTGCTCCAGCCGTGTTACTCCAGGTCTCGGCTGGGAAAACCGGAGGCTTCTGGCCTATATAGTCAGTTACCATTTTAATCCCCGTGAGGGTCAAGCAGGTCCGGGAACTCCGACGAGACAGGAGGGACTTCAGAGCACCCGAGCGGGATTGAGAGTGGGAAGCGCAGGGCAGGAGGGAGAAAGACCCAGCGTGAAGACGGTCTAGCTAGGAACATAAGAAAGTGGGGTTCCGTCAGGTGCTCCTGGTGCTTCCTCCTGCCTGAGGAAGAGCTGAACCCCTGCCTGGTGAACACAGCATGACGTGGAAGGCTGGCACCCGTACAGTGCACCAGCGGAACTGTCATAAGAACTGTGAGTAAAGACTTGGATGACTGCACCGTACTGCCTCCGTCCATTCTTTCATCTGCGCCATCTTTCCCTCCCTGCACTACAATGCCCAGCGCAACTTACACTACCTACACTGCCCTGGAGCTAGCTCTACCTGTGGAGAGCCACACCATCCCTGCTGCCGTAACACCAGCTCCAGAGGACTGCTCCGCAGCGACTGCACCCCTTTATCCGCAATCCACATGTGGCGTCACGAACTTTCAAAATCCCCTATAAATATTCCCCTTTTTAGTGACAGCCCTGGGCCACGGACCGGGCCAGCTACCGTGATATCCCCCGACCGGCATCCAGAGGCCCGTCTGCCGAGTACCCCACAGCCCTGGGGGCGCGTCATAAGTACAAAGCACACGGCACACCCGTCACACCAGTACAGTGCACACATTCTATATGTTGCACAAGCACAGCGCACACAATCACACAAATAAAGTGCACATATCATAAACATCACATGAGCACAGCACACACATCACATGAGCTCAGCACACACATCACATGAGCTCAGCACACACATCACACGAGTGCAGCGCACACATCACATGAGTGCAGCGCGCACATCATACGAGCGCAGGACGCACAATGAACACATAGATCTGACAAGCACAAATACACACAGCATGTGCAGAGCACAGCACACACATCACATGAGCTCAGCACACACATCACATGAGCTCAGCACACACATCACACGAGTGAAGGGCACACATCACACGAGTGCAGCGCGCACATCATACGAGCGCAGGACGCACAATGAACACATAGATCTGACAAGCACAAATACACACAGCATGTGCACAATAATCAGTGCACAAATTACATCATAAAGAACTCAGTCACACTGATGAGAATATTTGACACAGGCACATACACACACCATATATACAGTATAGACATGCACATACAGACATACATACTGGCACATACACACATATTATATACAGTATACTGTATACACAGGCACACACACACATATATACAGTACAGACCAAAAGTTTGGACACACCTTCTCATTTAAAGATTTTTCTGTATTTTCATGACTGAAAATTGTACATTCACACTGAAGGCATCAAAACTATGAATTAACACGTGAAATTATATACTTAACAAAAAAAAGTGTGAAATAACTGAAAATATGTCTTATATTCTAGGTTCTTCAAAGTACCCACCTTTTGCTTTGATGACTCCTTTGCACACTCTTGGCATTCTCTTGAGGAGCTTCAAGAGGTAGTCACCGGAAATGGTTTTCACTTCACAGGTGTGCCCTGTCAGGTTTAATAAGTGGGATTTTTTGCCTTATAAATGGGGTTGGGACCATCAGTTGTGTTGTGCAGTTGCAAAAACCATCAATCGCTACAAAGAAACTGGCTCACATGAGGACCGCCCCAGGAAAGCAAGACCAAGAGTCACCTCTGCTTCTGAGGATAAGTTTATCAGAGTCACCAGCCTCAGAAATTGCAGGATAACAGCAGCTCAGATTAGAGACCAGGTCAATGCCACACAGAGTTCTAGCAGACACATCTCTTCAAAAACTATTAAAAGGAGACTTTGTGCAGCAGGCCTTCATGGTAAAATAGCTGCTAGGAAACCACTGCTAAGGACAGGCAACAAGCAGAAGAGACTTGTTTGGGCTAAAGAACACAAGAAATGGACATTAGACCAGTGGAAATCTGTGCTTTGGTCTGATGAGTCCAAATTTGAGATCTTTGGTTCCAACCACCATGTCTTTGTGCGACGCAGAAAAGGTGAACGGATGGACTCTACATACCTGGTTCCCACCATGATGCATGGAGGAGGAGGTGTGATGGTGTAGGGGTGTAGGGGTGCTTTGCTGGTGACACTGTTGGGGATTTATTAAAAATTGAAGGCATACTGAACCAGCATGGCTACCACAGCATCTTGCAGCGGCATGCTATTCCATCCGGTTTGCGTTTAGTTGGACCATCATTTATTTTTCAACAGGACAATGACCCCAAACACACTTCCAGGCTGTGTAAGGGCTATTTGACCAAGATGGAGAGTGATGGGGTGCTACGCCAGATGACCTGGCCTACACAGTCACCAGACCTGAACCCAATCGAGATGGTTTGGGGTGAGCTCGACCGCAGAGTGAAGGCAAAAGGGCCAACAAGTGCTAAGCATCTCTGGGAACTCCTTCAAGATTGTTGGAAGACCATTTCCGGTGACTACCTCTTGAAGCTCATCAAGAGAATGCCAAGAGTGTGCAAAGCAGTCATCAAAGCAAAAGGTGGCTACTTTGAAGAACCTAGAATATAAGACATATTTTCAGTTGTTTCACACTTTTTTGTTAAGTGTATAATTCCACATGTGTTAATTCATAGTTTTGATGCCTTCAGTGTGAATGTACAATTTTCATAGTCAAGAAAATACAGAAAAATCTTTAAATGAGAAGGTGTGTCCAAACTTTTGGTCTGTACTGTATACTATGCATACACATATACTATATATACACACAGGCAGATACACTTATACACACAGGCACATATACTATATATACACAGTCACGGAAGCAAGGATCAAGCCTCCGCCTCTGGCCTGCAGCAGCAAGTGCCCCCCCTCACCCTGGAGGGAGCGACAAACCAACTTTCCCTGGAGGATGCTGAGTTCCTCCAGAGCGAGATCCAGGAGCTGAGTCAGCAGGTGGAATGTGCCCAGCAAGCAGCAGTCGCTAGGTGGAAAAAGGAGCTGCTGGAGAAGTTAGCAGCTCGGCGGCAGCCAGCCCTGGGTACCAGCAGCGACGCTCCAACCCTGGCAGAGCCAGATGAGCGCCAGGAGGTCATGTGCAGCACAGGAGCACGTAGGAAGAGTTCCCCTGTCCCGGGCGCTGCAAGCGCCGACCTGCTCCTGGGCCTCCTACAGCAGCATCCCCCGTACCCAGCCATGTACACCCTGGAGCAGCTGCTAAGCCCGGAATCTCCACCCCCGGGCGCTGACTCCGAGGACCTCCTGCTCAGCTCCCTCCCGGAACCTCCACCCCCGGGCGACGTCTCCACTGACCTCTTGCTAGTCTCCCTTCCGGAACCGCCACCTCCGGCACCCGAGTGGGTGTATGGCGCGCCCTCCTTCGATTGGTCCGCCAGATTTGAGGACCAGCAGCAGCGCCCACTACTCCCGACACCAGCGCCCCCAGTTGCCTGCCCCGGCGGAGAAGAGTTTAGTTGGGACAACTGGGGGGGAACTGATGAGGTTCCCGCAGGAGACCCAGGCCCAAGCCCTGCAGAGAAAGGAGTTCTGTAGGCGGGAGCTCCTACAGCTGGAGAAGGAGCGCCGCACCCGGCGGGCGCGCTGCGAGCGGATGGAGGCCCGGAACAAAGCCGCAAAGGCCCAAGTCCGGCAGGCGGAATCTGCCCACTCCAGCCCCCGTGAAGAGGGTCTGGTCGTGAAATTCGACTTGAAGGCTGGGTGGGACTTCACCCGCGATCCCAACTTCAACAGGGATATCTTTGTAAACCGGCGGGATGTTGAGCCCTATCTGGAGCAGGGCCATCCCGACTGGAACTTGTACCCCGGTGACTGTGTCACCTACACTCAACACCACGGGGAACGCGGGTGGTATGCCCTCCAGGTATACCGCATGATTGAGGAAGAAGAGGACATGCCCCCGCAGTTCATGGCTGATGATCCGGCTGGGTCAGCCAGCAAAAACCAAGAGTACCCCCAGCGGGGACCCCACTACTAAGTACCAGTAAGTGGGCCTGAACATTGTACATAAGTTACCCGTAAGGGTACCAACAGAAACTTTAGTTATGTGTGTATAATTACCCGTCAGGGTATACAGACTTCAGGCTGAGGACTGTGAGCAGCCAAAGACTGACCTTGTATATAGTTTGCGCTTCTTAAAGTGCTCTCTATTGGTTTTATAAATGCAACCAAGTGACCTCAGAACAAAAACCCGTTTGGCGTGGCGGAAAACGTGGTCCAGCACCAGGATCACTTATGCCCTGCAGCCACGCCCAGGGCCTACGTTGGGGGTTTGTGGACGGGTCCCTCATGCTGCTGATTTTGCACCTTTTACCAGTAAGATGGACACCCTGTTTGGGATCTTACTGCAAGATGTTTGAAAAACGTATATGCCAGTGAAAAGTGTTTTATAATGTTTTGATAATCTGTAACGTTCAAAGAAAAGTGCCTCCCATAAAGGGAAGAAATGTTTTATTTATAATCTTATATACGAATGCATTCTAAAATTTTTGTATGTCTAATATACTGTGTTTTGCTCAGTTCCAGCCCGCGGACGTGCTGTGTTTTACCAGGGGGGAGTGTGGCGCCCCTGAGAGTTCAGTCGCCGCAGAGGTACTGCACCTCACCCAGAGGTGTGGTATCTCCTTCTCTCAGGTAAGGAGGGAGTGCTGCCCGGAACCCCAACACCCGCATTCAACACTTCACTGCTCCAGGCCGGCTGGAAGGGCAAGATGCAATGTGTTTCCTGCTGAGCCCTGTCCCTAGCTGGAGTGGGGGGAACCAAAGGTAGGGGGAACCAGTAGTGGGTGTGGGTGGAGGAAGTAGAGTACAGGAGCACCATCATAGGAGGTATATAAAGGGAGGCCATCTTAGGGTGGCAGGTCAGTAAGAGGAGTTAGTGAAGACAGTCGGTTGGGGAGCAGAGTCTCGTTAGGGGCTCTGCTCCACAAGTGGGGCCTAGTGATAGAGGCCCAGGAGGGGAGCAGAGGAGGAAGGCTCCGTTCTATAGAAGGGATCCCAGGGGGTATGGAGAGTGAGGGACGGCACCCGTACGCCCCGAATCTGCCCTTTGTCAGAGGGATCAGGCCTCAAGAAGGGGACCGGCCGTGTTACTCCAGGTCTCGGCTGGAAAAACCGGAGGCTTCTGCACTTCCATGGTGCAGTCGCCACAGTCTCATCCTAGTCACCGTGAGGGTCAAGCAGGTCCGGGAACTCCAGGTTGCCCAGAGGGACTTCAGAGCACCCGAGCGGGACTGAGTGTGTGGGAAGCGCAGGGCAGGAGGGAGAAGACCCAGCGCGGGAAGTCGGTCTAGTTAGGAACATAAAGAAAGCGGGGTTCCGTCAAGCGCTCCTGACATATCTGAGGAAGAGCTGAACCCCTGGTCTGGTAGACGCAGTGCGACGCGGAGGCGGACACCCGTACAGTGTACCTGAGAACCTTGTATAAGAACTATGAGTAAAGCTCGGATGACTGCACTGCACTGCCTCCGTCGATTATTTCAGCTGCGCCATCTCTCTCCCCGCACTACAAGCCCCAGCATCACCACCCACCACCAAGCTCCACACTGCCCCGGGGGCCCGCTCCGCCTGTGGGGAGCAGAAACATCCCAGCTGCCATCCCATCACCCCCCGGAGGTCTGCAGCAGCGCTGGTAATCCTTACCAGGTACCACAGGTGGCGTCATAAACTATTTACTTTATTTTTATTTCTATCCAAGTTCCAATCCGCTTTTTCAAGAGTGACCCCAGGGTACGGGCCCGGGAGCCGACCACCGTGACATCCCCAAAACCAGGTACCGAGTCGTCCCCATCCCCTGGGCGCGTCATAAGTGTCTGAGCATGACACTTACACACCTCAAATACAGCAGCCCCAGGGCATAACAGCCTGTGGTCGCTGTCTGACCCCATCTCTTGCATTGAGTTTGTCTTCGTACTGCGCAGCGACGGTGAGTCACTGAGACTTCCGTTCCGCTGGCAGTACGCAGCCAAATGGGGCCGGAGGGAAACAAAGCGCACTTTGAGAGGGAGCGGCACTTTGAGCATGCGCAGGTGGGGAGGCGGAGCAGGGCACAGGGCCCTGTGACGTGCAGGGGAGGGGGGAGTATGGTAATTTAGAACAGAGGCGGTGATTTAGGGGAATAGTAAGCAGATAGGAGGGGTTTGCTTGGCGTCCCCCGGACGCCAATCCCCTGGAAGGCAGACTTTATAAAACCATATTTCTCTGCAATTAGACCTCTGCTATGGGCCATACAGGTAAGTATAGATTTACTTTTCTATCACATATATGCCCATAGTAGAGGTCTGATATCGCCCAGGGGGTGACACATTCCCTTTAACAAATTCATGACAGCTGGTATTTTTTCTATCAAAAGAACACACTGCCTATTTGTAAAGAAACTCAGCTGCAATTAACAGTTCCCGAACAGTGGATGTGATTTCATGAAAACTTTTATGCACTGTGTATGTGGACTCTGATTAACTTTGTTTTGTTTCTCTACCGGATGCTATAAAGAACTGGAAAAAAAAACAAATGTTAAAAAATTGCTTACAAATTGCTGCTTTAAATCTACAGAAAAACACATTAAAAAACCATGAAAAAAAAAACAGTAGCAAAAATGCAATAATTTGAGCAGATTTCTATTTTGTATTTTGTGTGGACACTTGCAGTAAAAACAGTGCAAAAAAGCTGCATTTTCACATGTAGGAACATGGCCTTATAGTTTTTATGGCTTATAAAAGCTGGTGCAAAATGCTTAAAAAAATATGCATGTATTTGCAATGCGTACAAGCACAAGAAAAGACTTCTGTAAATTGAAGGGTAAAGGGAAAAATATAAAAGAAAAATTTAGAATGAAATTATTTTATAACCGTCTGAAACGTGACAAATTTCCTTGAATTAAACCTGAACAAAAAGTGCAGGGTGATGTCATCTTTTCAGTGGGTTATTTGCTATGTTCACTAGTCAAATATGATTCAGCATATTATTCCGCTTATATTGTTGATTCATAATCCATGTAAACAAGTAACATTGCAGAGATTTCACAATGACGCGATTGATCCAGTTTCCGAGAAAAATGAAAACATCTGGAAGGTAAAGTTCCAAAAATGAACACATGAGAAATAACTGAATACAATCTGAGCAAAATAGATAAAATGAGAGCAATTAATCTAAAGCAATAATGGAAGTTTAGCAAAAGAAGAAAAACAAGAGCCCAGTGCTTTTTCGTAGGCATTTCTTAGGTGAATACATATTCGTGAACTGGAACCAAGAGTTGAGATCTAAAAGTTTAGACAACTTTCTGTACCTGATCTGCTGTTGACTACTGTTTTCTCCAAAAATAAGACAGGGTCTTATATTAATTTTTGCTCCAAAAGATGGGGTAGGGCTTATTTTCATGGGATGTCTTATTTTTTTCCATGAGCAACAATGAATCCACAATTATTCTTGAACAAAAAAATCAACATTTTACTCAAATATGATCATGTCATCACACATACTACACATACACATGTGAGGTCCTTAAGCAATCTTAACCTCAGAATAGAAATGCTGGGGTCCCTAAGAAAGTGGGGCCCCTGAGAAATTTCCCAGTCCCCCCTCATCCACTTAACGCAGGCCCTGCCTCTCTCCCCATTAGTTCTTCTAGATTCTTGCAATTAAAGGCCTTTTGGTGATATCATGATCACATAGCAGTGATGTCACCAAAGGTCCTTAAGCCATTTTAACCTTTGAATAAAAATGCTGGTGGCCCCTAAGAGAGTGCGGGCCCTAGATCATTTTTGTCTTCCTCCCCCCTCCAAGCGTCAGTCCTGACTGTAACTAGGGCTTATTTTTGGAATCAGGCTTATATTTCAAGCATTCTTCATAAATCCTGTAAAATCATGCTAGGACTTATTTTCAGGGTAGGTTTTATTTTTGGGGGAAACATGGTAGTATGTAATTAGTGATGAGCGACCACTAAAATGCTCGGGTACTCGATGTTCGAGTTGAGCAAATTGGAATGCTCGAGTGCTCAGACCGAGTAACGAGCCCAATGTAAGTCTGTGGGAAATTCAAGCATTTTTCCGGCGGCTCCACCCGGCGGTCTGCAGGGGGCCTAAAAATTGCCCAAATCGATGGGAATAGTGCTCAAATGACATGGGAACAGCATGGGGAAGACCCCTGGAAGAATTTATGACTCCCAAGTCACTGCTGTCAACAACGTTGTCAGAGGTATTACGCCACTTTTACGGACTCACAATAAAACATACAAAAACTAAATCAAAATGGATTTTCCTGGGATATATGTTAAGGAACATCGTTTCCAGGGTAATGACTTGTATATAAGGCAAAATAAATAACCAAAAACAAAAATGCTCCTCCACACCTTGGGCTATGTTCACACGTAGCGTTTTTGATGCGTTTTTGCACTTTTGCATTGCTTTCAACCAAGACATGCATTCACCGGGAAATGTCATTTTAACATTTTACAACCTTATCTGGCCATGTGGTATGTGAAACATCATCAGACACATCCTGTTTCATTTATGATGGAGGGACTCTGAAAGTCACAAAGACTATTTTTATAGGGCCATCAGGCGGCCCTTACTATTCTTAAAGGGCCAGCAGTCGGCTATGCTTTGTTTTTCCCATTATTAACAAGTGGGTCTCCCATACTGTTCTTGCGTATGCAGTGACTGAAACGGCTGCCAAAAATTTGGAGGAACTCTAATGTCCCTTGCAAGAGACGTTGAGGTCGGAGGGCCTCCTGAAAACAATGCTCCCATTATTAGAAAGTGTGTCTCCCATACTGTTTGCCTATGCTGCGAAGAAACGACTGACAAAAATATGGAGGAACTCCAATGTCCCTTGCAAGAGACGTAGATATGTTGATATGGTACATATTGTGGTGATATGGTGGTGGAGGATGAGGATGTGGAGAAGGAGGAGGACAAGAGCAAATAGACAAAATCAGGAAGTGTATACCCATGTCTGGGTGTGAAGACAGAGGTGCATGGGAATAGAGTTAGACCTCCCAAAAAAAAGACACAGTATTTGAGTTTATGCTATGCTGCTATCAGTCGGTGGTGTTGAGAATTCTGGCCCAATCCATTTTTATAAGAGTCAGCCTGTCAGCATTTTCAGTTGACCGGCGGCACTAAAAACCCTCTCTGACAAAACACTAGCGGCAGGTCAGGACAGGACCTCCAAGGCATAGAGAGCCACTTCATGCCACGTGTTGAGCTTGGATACCCAATAATCATAAGGCATAGAGGAATCACGAAGGACGTTGGTACGGTCAGCACGGTACTCCCTCAGAATCTTACGCATTTTTCCCTCCTTGAGAGAGTACCCTGCGCATCAGGGCTTGTGCGATGGGAGGGTCTGAGAAAACTGTCCCAGAACTTTGACAGTGTTCCTCTGCCTCCGCTCGATTGCATTTGTGTCTCTCTTGCCAGTACTCCTTGGATGTCCAACGAACTGTGACCTCTGCCGCCAACGTTTTCAGATGGGAATTTTTTTAATAATTCCGCAACAAGGGCCTTCTCGTACTGCACCATTTTATTAGGCCTGTCCTGCAAGGGAAATTTAGACAGAAAGTTCTCCTTGTAGCATCGGTCTAGACGTTTCACCAACCAATAATGACTGTCACCCAAAATTTGGACAACGCGAGGGTCGCGAGAAAGGCAGCGTAACATAAACTCAGTCATGTGTGCCAGACTGCAAAGAGGCAAGACTTCCGTGTCCTCACTAAGAGGATGACTGACCATGCTCTCCTCCTCATCCTTCTCCTCTTCCTCCTCCTCCCTGTCCTCAGGCCATCCACACTGAACAGATGGTATGACAGTTGTGCAGGTAGTACCGTCTATAGCGCAGGAAACTAGCTCCTGTTCTTCCTCCTCTTCCTCATTGTCACCCAATCCACGTTGGGATGAGATGAGGCTGGGCTGTGTGGAATCACCCTGTATGGTTCCTTGCTCCATCTCATCGTGCTCCGCCTGCAATGCATCCTCTTTAATTGTGAATAGAGAGTGTTTCAGAAGACAGAGAAGCGGGATGGTGACGCTAATTATGGCGTTATTGCCGCTCACCATCTTGGTGGAGTCCTCAAAGTTTTGGAGGATGGTACATATGTCTGACATCCATGCCCACTCCTGAGGTCTTATGCGTGGAGTCTTACCTGAATACCAATGGCCTTGTTGATGCTGGTAGTCAACAACTGCCCGCCTCTGCTCACAAATCCTTCCCAACATCTGCAAACGCTGCTGAAGCACGGCAAGGGCGGCGGAAGCTGTAGCTGACTTCTTAAAATGGGCACACAGGCAACGTACTTTAACAAGCAGATCCGACAGATCCGGGTAGGATTTGAGAAACCGCTGAACCACGAGGTTAAGCACATGGGCCAGGCATGATACGTGTGTGAGCTCGCCTCGCCTCAGAGCCGCCACCGGGTACCGGCCATTGTCACACACAACGATGCCTGGCTGTAGGTTCCGCGTGTCAGCCACAGATCTGCCTGCTCTTTCAGAGCTGTCCACAACTCTTCAGGATTGTGCGGTTTGTCACCTAAGCAAATTAGCTTCAGCATAGCCTTTTGCCGCTTGGCCAAGGCAGTGCTGCAGTGCTTCCAGCTTGTGACTGATGTGGTCATTTTGGAGATGGAGGCTGAAGAGGAGGAGGTGCAGGAACTGTAGAATGTGGGGGCAACCCTGATTGACCCAGGGCCCCCAACCTCAGCATCGTGAGGACGTGTTCCGTCCCAAGGTCCGACTGGGTCCCGGCTTACACTATATTAACCCAATGTGCCATCAGCGAGATGTACCGTCCCTGCCCACAAGCACTTGTCCATGTGTCCTGGGTTAGGTGGACTTTCCCAGTAACTGCGTTGTTGAGGGCACGTCTAATGTTGTGGGACACGTGCTCGTGTAATGCAGGGACAGCACATCGGGAGAAATGGTGGCGGCTGGGGACCGAGTCCTGAGGGATGGCCGCTGCTATCAGGTTGTGGAAAGCTTCCGTCTCCACGAGCCTAAAAGGCAACATTTTGAGCGCAAGCATTCGCGAAATGTGTGAATTTAGTAGTGTGGCCTGTGGGGTGCTGGCTGCGTATTTGCGATTGGGGTAGGGATAACTGAATACTGCACTGGGACAAGGATGTGGACGTGTTTGCTGATGGTGCTAGTTGAGAGTGTGCAACGACAGGTGCAGGGCGGGAGGCATCTTGGCATACGCCATGGACAGGGGATTGGTGTGCACGTACAACAGCGGAACAAGCAGTGGTGTCACCCACAGACACTGTTGCTGGCCCACTTAGTTGGGTGCTTTGCTGCCATGTGCCTGATCATGCTGGTGGTGGTCAGGCTGCTAGTTTTTCTACCCCTGCTGATGCTGGCCTGGCAGGTGGTGAAAATGGCCTTTTTGGGGTTATCTGCAGAGTCTTTAAAAAATAACCAGACTCAGGAAGACCTACATTACAGTGCATGGCAGGCAATCCCTGCATGTTCATTGGCTCTGTAAAGAACGCCAAACATGCAGGGAGGGGACCCGAGTCCCCGCCCGAGCAACCCGGAAATACTCACCGAGCTTGTCGAGCATAGTGATGCTCGGGCGAGTACCGAGCAGTGGCAAGCACGTTCGCTCATCACTAATTATAATAAAGAGAAGTTCAAATCAAAAATTGAAAAATTAAGTTTATGGTCAGATTTGCTGCAGAAATGTTCAATCCATACACTGGGGCCTAGGGATAATATATGCAATTCTATGATATACAGTGATGTATTTCTGAGCTTTTCACTACAGTTGATTCCCCACACAATACTTATGTAACAAAAGTGCTAATGCAAAATTTGAATGCCAGCCTCTCCTATTCATGCACCCTCTGGAATACCTCCCCCTAAGGATCTCAGCATGTCTCTTAGTGCATCTTTTCAACAAAATATAGATCTCAGTGTGACGTGCAGAAGTAGTGCAGTTGCTTCCAAATCATCCAGCAACTGTTACAAATATCACAACACAGGAGACAGAAAGTGTTGTATTTCAGAAGCATCCAGCAACTAGAGGGGTTAACACAGTCACAGGAGACAGGGAGTGTTTTAACAGAGCCCCAAGGGGATTGTCGGGAACTTGTTATTGTAGTCTGGCTGAAGCCGAAGAGAAAGGTGGTGTGCTATCTGGATCTGACAGAAGGAAACTGAACAGGATTCAGATCAGGAGAGAAACTAAACACAGGTCAGATAAACTCCCTGAACTAACAGTGCAGAGTATTATCAGGCAGGAAAATGATGACTGGAAGGAATTGTGTCACAGGGATCATCTCCCTCATCAAACCCTCCCACCTCCATCTCCATGCAGGATAAAGAATGCTGTGTACGATTGTGTTCTTGTGAAGGAAAAGCCTGTGGTTGTGTATGCATAGAGGTGTGCTGCTAAGAGATCTAATCTATGCTGAATTATGTTACTAAAGAGATTGTAATACTGTGCCTTGTGAAGAAACTACTATATTGTTACTGGAGCCAATTGCTCAAGAAACTCAGACTGTACTGTAATGAAAATTGTTGGTGTAATATCCCTGAATTCCACTGGCCGTGCTTCAGATTAAATTCCACTGTTAAACTGTTGAAAAATACTCTTGTCAGATGTGTCTGGTCAGCAATTGAATCTATCGTGTGCCTGAGAGAAGCTGCAGCCTATGGTTGCCCTGGGTAACGGTTTCCCCAGGATTCCAAAGAATTCATGAAACCCCTCTCACCCTATCTAAACCTAGCAGCGTACGTGTAACATCAGAGATCACAGAGTTGTGGCTGCAAGTCACATTGGTTAAGAAATTTCTTACTAGTGGAACAGCAACAATATTGAAAGGCAGGTCTGCCATTACTATTTATATTGCTGCTAGAACTGCTAATGTTAATGACAAACATTCATACTATTATTGAGGGTGGACCATTGTAAGTTTATACAATTAGCAAAAGAGGGAAAAAAACTGTCAGAACAATTTATTCAATTATTAATACTTCAAATATGCTAATTATTTAAATATTTATAATTAAAATATAGTGTCTCCATATGACAACACTTTAACACTAGTGTGAACAAAAAAAAGGTTTTACCACCAGCTGAGGGGCACAAAAATGGGCAGCCCTTATGACCCCCACTTATATTAACTTGCTCCTGTACTGATGGGACAATCCTTGAGTCTTCTGTGAGGATGATGTCGAGTAGTGCCCGCATATATTATTCTGGGTGAGTTCCATCAGCGATATACTTATTTTGTAGTCAAGTAGCACAAATGCCTTTAAGAATTTTGTGGAACACCCCAACGAGAATTTAATAGCTTTGAGATTTACCTATGAAATAGGAGGTGACAAAATATTTTTTGTTTCTCTACTTATTTCAAGGGATCCTTGTTGATGGTTTTGGACTATGGCATACCATAAATCCAATACAGTTAACAATCTGCTGAGGTGGGAAAGTTATCATCCCCGAATCTTAAAAGAGAAATTTCCAAGCTTGAATTTATTTGTATCACACATAATTATTCTATCTTATCATTCTTTAAGGAACTTGGCTTGATCAGAGAATTATAGGCACATATCGCAGTGGTACCTGAAAATTTTGTAAATATACTGAGAGTGTTGCAACCAACTGTAGAACATGGGTGTTTAACTTTTGCTCTTGCCATCTGCCCCACATAAATGCACTACAAGGACACCCTGATTGCTAAACATGTACGTTCGGTTCATGGAAGTGACAGTAATTCTATCTCATTCAAGGTCAATGAAGTTGTGATGCCAACAAAACAACCGGGTGATTAGGATAAAAAAAATTCTCCAAAGAGAGACTAGATGGATATACCATATGGATTCTGTGTCCCTCAATGGACTGAATGAGCAGCTCAGCCATACTAACTTTTTATAAGACCCTTTACTCTGTTATGCTCTTTTGTGTATTAAATTTGCTCCTTGTCTTAATTTATTTGATGTTCTTATGATTACTAGTGTCATTTGTGCAAGATGCCTTCTTTTCTGCCTAAAGATTGGTTCGCATACTGATTTTATCTATTGCAAATCGATAAGGAAGGCCAAAATCTGTGATGACTCCCAATCGGTATCTGTGTCTATTTTTTCGTCTCCCTCTTTCTCAACATCTTGACCCACTACAATTGACCACGCTTTACTAGTGTTATATTATTGTGATATGGGGACACTATTGAATGTATTTTACTTATTAATATCTAAATAGTGTGGTTTTCTAGGGTAATACTAATTTTATTTCATTTTGATTATTGTGGGTTTAGAAGAAACATTGTTTTTAAATGACAGTTTGCCATATCTTACTACCCCAATACCTCTATAAATGCACTGTAAGACATTGTAAGTAACTTCTAAAGATATTTGATGTAACATAGTAACATAGTTTTTAAGGTTGAAGGAAGACTAAGTCCATCTAGTTCAACCCATAGTCTAACATGTTGATCAAGAGGAAGGCAAAAAAAACCCCACAAACACTAAGTTCCACATTGGGGAAAAAAATTCCTTCCTTACTCCATACGATAATCAGACTAGTTCCCTGGATCAATGCCCTATCAAGGAATCTAGTATATATAACCTGTAATATTATACTTTTCAAGAAAGGCATCCAGGCCCTTCTTAAATTTTAGTAGTGAATCACTCATTACAACATCATGCGGCAGAGAGTTCCATAGTCTCACTGCTCTTACAGTAAAGAATCCGCATCTATGATTATGATTAAACCTTCTTTCCTCCAGACGTAGAAGATGCCCCCTTGTCCCCGTCTCAGGCCTCAGAGTAAAAAGATCAATAGACAGGTCTTTGTACTGTCCCCTCATATACTTGTACATAGTAATAAGATCACCCCTAAGCCTTCGTTTTTCTACAGTAAATAACCCCAAGTGTAATAACCTGTCTTGGTATTGCAGACCCCCCAGTCCTCTAATAACCTTGGTCGCTCTTCTCTGCACCCGCTCTAGTTCAGCTATGTCTTTCTAATACAAAGGAGACAAGAACTATACACAGTATTCTAAGTGTGGTCGCACTAGTGACTTGTACAGAGGTACAATTATGTTGTCCTCATGAGCATCAATGCCTCTTTTAATGCATCCCATTATTTTATTTGCCTTTGCAGCAGCTGCCTGACACTGGCCACCAAACATGACCTTGTCGTCCACCAATACACCCAGGTCTTTTTTAGTTACAGTTTTGCCCAGTGATTTACAATTAAGCATATAATTAATTATACATTTTATTTCCTCTGCCCAAGTGCATTACCTTACATTTATCCCCATTAAAGCTCATTTGCCATTTATCAGCCCAAGCTTCTAATTTACATAGATCCTCCTGTAATATAAAATTGTCCTCCTCTGTATTGATTACCCTGCAGAGTTTAGTGTCATCTGCAAATATTGAAATACTACTCTGTATGCCCCCTACAAGGTCATTAATAAATATGTTAAAAAGAAGCGGGCCCAATACTGACCCCTGTGGTACCCCACTGTTAACAGACCCAGTCTGAGTGTTTTCCATTAATAACCACCCTTTGTTTCCTATCACTGAGCCAGTTCTAAACCCACTTGCATATATTTTCCCCTATCCCCATTGTTCTCATTTTATGTATCAACCTTTTGTGTGGAAACGTACCAAAAGCTTGTATCTTATATCTTTATGAGTCAACTGTTCCATATCTATTTCCTATACTGTATATGACCATATATATAATGGCAATTCTGGAATATCTTTCTTGGAACTCTGTGTTTCGCAGTTCCTCTGTTATTAGTTCTCGTTCAACAGTTCCAAAAACTTGAATCCTGGCAGAGACCCTGTAAAAGAAGAAACTGACCTAAATACAGTATATAGAGGAATGTGCCCAAGGAAGGGCTCATCCCTATCATCCTGTGGAGGAGGAACAACACAAAGTATAAGAGAATGTGCCGTTATTACCACTGTCCTTAGAGAAACTACACCAAACACAAATGCCTAGCAGATAGAAGCAATCAGCGATGGGCAGGGCCACGATTGGTGCTGACATCAACCTTGTGCATGATCACTTTTCTATTTTGTAATTATTGTAAAATAATTCATGCACAGTATGTATAATCTGCAACTATCATAGATTGCTAGTGGAGAGTATGTCAGGGATGGGACCTGAAGATTCCCTGTGAAAAGTCCACCGCTGAAGGTTTTTTAAAAAGTTTTTCTCACAATTAATCCTTGAGAGGTCGACCGCTAGTGTCACGGGGATACCGCAACATAGTGGGGTCAGACGATGGCAGCGTCTGGTAACACATACACTTGCGGTAGTTAGAACGACTTCACCGTCCTATTAGCAGTTCTAGCTTTCTTTGCTCTGGTGCTGCAGGGATTAAACTGCTTAGTTGGACTCCTGGAGTTCTCTGTCTTGGGTTGTATCAGCTGTTCGGAGTTCATTACTTCCAGCAGGTATAAGAACTCTCCTACTTGCTTCTGACCTTGACAGTGATAGTTACCATTACCTGGTTTGCAGTTGAAAGAGGGAGTTCAGTGTTTGGAGTAGCCAGTTTGAGATTTTTTCAGGAGATTGCTGCGTGGAGTTGGTTTGCATGTTTATCCCTATCCTCTCTCATTTGGTTTCTTCCTTCCTATTCCTTCCATTTCCCACTCTGTTGTTTGGTGAGTGTATTTGTATGATTGTAGTTTTCTTTTATCCCTGTCTATTTACCCCTGTCTGTCTGGTTAGTGTTTGTGTAGCGCCCCGAGGGTTCGGCCGCTACAGGGGTATTGCACCTCTGCCAGAGGTGTGATATTCCACTCCCAGGTAAGGATGGAATATGGACCAGGGCTCAGTTAGCTGCATACAGCGCACTCACCCCATTTCCGAGGGACAGCTCAACGGTGCTCCCATTAGACAGTAATGCAGGCACGACAGAATCTGTCCCTGGCTGGAGTGGGGAGGGGGGAGGAATACCCAGTGATGTAGGAGCAGATAGGGGTTGGTTTCTGAGCATAGGAAGGAGCCCATTGGTTGCTGGTCACCTGGGCTCATGTTCTAGAGGGAGGTATAAAAGGTGGGCACCATCGGAGAACTGGGTCTGTTCAGTGAGAGGAGAAGACAGGGAGTAGAGGCTCTGGAGGAGCTCTACTCAGGAGTGGGCCTAGTGAGAGGCCCGAGGAGGAGAGTGGAGTGGAGAGAGAAGAGAGGTGAAGGGGAGCTGTGGTTCCTTCTCAGCCCAGCTCCACGAGAAAGGAGAAGAAGAAGGAGCAGAAAAGCAGAAGAGACAGAGGAACAGTGGGGCTCAGGAACAAGAAGGTGGAAGGGACCCTAAGAACCCACGAGAATACCGGGTGAAGGGTCAGGCAGATTAAGGGTACCGGATCCCAAGTTGGTGGAGGAGAAACAACCCTCAGCCAAAGACCGGAGGCTGTGACCATTTATTGGTGCGGCACCTCATCAAACCTGCTAGGAAGGCACCATAAAGGACAGCGGTGAACGGGGCCCACATTTAACCACACAAGTCCGCGGCAGCTGGACAAAAGTGGGTCACTGGTGAGGCAGGCCTGAGAAAGGATTTAAGGGGGTCCTGGGCCATTCTCTTGAACTGTCTGGGAGTTGACAGAGCCCCTCACCTGGTGGACGCAGCATGGCTCGGGCGGTCACTGCTGACAGAAGTGACCCGGAACAAGCGAACTGTGAGTAAAGACCCTGGACTATAACTTGTTGTCTGTGTGCTCCTTTGCGCCTCCAGCACTACCGGTACTGGGACTCTCACCACCATCACTCCCCCCCATTCATTACACTGTCCTGGGGCTGCACTCTTCCCGTGGGGAGTCGCACCATCCCAGCTGCATACATTATCAGCCCCAGCAGTCTGCCTTGCAGCGGCGGTTCATAATAACCGCAATCCACGGGTGGCGTAGTCGGACATTATCAACAGCGCGTCGCAGACTACCAATGGTCTGACCACCCTGAGCCACGGAACCGGGTTGCCACTACTACCCCCATCGTTTCCCGATTGCCCGGCTCTGGGTGCCCCACGGCCCAGGGGGCGAGTCATTTGCCTATACACTTTGGCCTCACACCTCTCACGGTGGGGGTGGGAATATATAAAGGTAAGATAGGAAAATAGCAAGGTACCAGACACCGGCACCATCCGGGGATAGGGATAGCCTAGGGCGCTCCTAGTTTGAGGGATCGGGTAGGTGTCCACAGTCCCTTATCACTACGTGACAATTAGGTTGACCAGAAATCATGACAGCTGATGGAGTTCCATCTAATTAGCATAAAAGTCAAACATTCATTTCCTTTCCATGGATTTTCTATGGAACTGCCAAAAATAGTCAAGCAGTGAATTTGTTTTTCTACGGCAATCCCATGAAGAATTATTCATTTATTCTTCTCCACCAAATGTGCATGTTTATAGTGAAATGTAGAAAAATTTCTGAAGTATATTGGCTGCTTAAAAGTACCTATCACCTGTCTGTGGTTGCCCTTTTTATTAACTCCTTCCAGCTGCAGCCAATTTCCATTTTTTTCTACCCCCTCTATCAAGAGCTTGTTTTTTGTGGGCCGAATTGAACTTTTGAATGACACCATTCATTTTTTCAAGTGATGCACTGGAAAGTGGGGAAAAAAATCCAAGTGTGTCAAAACTGCAAAAAAAAGTGCAATTCCACAATTGATTTTGTTGTGCTTTTTATTTATCTTATTCACTATACAGTAAAACTCACCTGGCAATAGGATTCTGCAGGTCAATACGATTATGCAGATACCAAGAATGCCTAGTTTTTTTTTTGGAAAGTGGTAAAAAATATACAGTGCGTACGGAAAGTATTCAGACCCCTTTAAACTTTTCACTCTTTGTTTCCTTGCAGCCATTTGGTAAATTCTAAAAAGTTCATTTTTTTTCTTATTAAAGTACACTCTGCCCCCATCTTGACTGAAAAAAAACAGAAATGTAGAAAATTTTGCAAATTTATTAAAAAAGAAAAACTGAAATATCACATGGTCATAAGTATTCAGACCCTTTGCTCAGACACTCATATTTAAGTCACATGCTGTCCATTTCCTTGTGATCCTCCTTGAGATGGTTCTACTCCTTCATTGGAGTCGAGCTGTGTTTAATTAAACTGACTTGATTTGGAAAGGTGTTGGCAGCGGATCATTCAGGATACTCTAAAAGCGTGTTGACAACAGAACAAAGCTTTAATTAGCTATAAACAGGTACAGATATGATAGGCTTTGTGGAATCAGGAATATACATATATAAGTGTCTCTGTGCAGCATCAGCAGGCTGCTTCTCCTCTCATGCACAGACACAGGAAACTGAACACAGTCACATGGTCTTTTCTGTGTGTGAGCCTCTGGGAGCTTTTTTTTTTTATATAACTTTATAGACAATACACAAACCTAGCAATAGAACATTTACATACACAGGAATGGAGTTGTTGCACTAAACATATTCCAACACCCCCACTCAACACCTACTTATCCTGTTAGTCCCATTGCGGTTCTGAAGTCCTCAAACTTGGCTCTTGGCAATGGTTTTGTCATACCATCAGCTAACATCTTGTCAGACTCGCAATAAACAAACTCTAGTACACCACGTTCTACTAAGTCACGTAAGTGGTGATGTTTAACCTCGATGTGTTTAGTCCTTGCACTAATCTTCTCACTGCTGGGAAGTTTAATACATCCTTGGTTGTCCTCATAGATACAGTTATATGAAAAAGTTTGGGCACCCCTATTAATCTTAAGCTTAATGTTTTATAAAAATTGGTGTTTTTGCAACAGCTATTTCAGCTTGATATATGTAATAACTGTTGGACACAGTAATGTTTCTGCCTTGAAATGAGGTTTATTGTACAAACAGAAAATGTGCAATCTGCATTCAAACAAAATTTGACAGGTGCATAAGTATGGGCACCTCACCAGAAAAGTGACATTAATATTTAGTAGATCCTCCTTTTGCAAAAATAACAGCCTCTAGTCGCTTCCTGTAGCTTTTAATGAGTTCCTGGATCCTGGATGAAGGTATTTTTGACCATTCCTCTTTACAAAACAATTCCAGTTCAGTTAAGTTTGATGGTCGCCGAGCATGGACAGCCCTCTTCAAATGATCCCACAGATGTTCAATGATATTCAGGTCTGGGGACTGGGATGGCCATTCCAGAACATTGTAATTGTTCCTCTGCATGAATGCCTGAGTAGATTTGGAGCGGTGTTTTGGATCATTGTCTTGCTGAAAGATCCATCCCCTGCGTAACTTCAACTTTGTCACTGATTCTTGAACATTATTGTCAAGAATCTGCTGATACTGAGTGGAATCCATGCGTCCCTCAACTTTAACAAGATTCCCGGTGCCGGCATTGGCCACACAGCCCCAAAGCATGATGGAACCTCCACCAAATTTTACTGTGGGTAGCAAGTGTTTTTCTTGGAATGCTGTGTTTTTTTGCCGCCATGCATAGCGCCTTTTTGTATGACCAAACAACTCAATCTTGGTTTCATCAGTCCACAGGACCTTCTTCCAAAAAGAAATTGGCTTCTCCAAATGTGCTTTTGCATACCTCAGCCGACTCTGTTTGTGGCGTGCTTGCAGAAACGGCTTCTTTCGCATCACTCTCCCATACAGCTTCTCCTTGTGCAAAGTGCGTTGTATATTTGACCGATGCACAGTGACACCATCTGCAGCAAGTTGATGCTGCAGCTCTCTGGAGGTGGTCTGAGGATTGTCCTTGACTGATCTCACCATTCTTCTTCTCTGCCTTTCTGATGTTTTTCTTGGCCTGCCACTTCTGGCCTTAACAAGAACTGTCCCTGTGTTTTTCCATTTCCTTACTATGTTCCTCACAGTGGAAACTGACAGGTTAAATCGCTGAGACAGCTTTTTGTATCCTTCCCCTGAACAACTATGTTGAATAATCTTTGTTTTCAGATCATTTGACAGTTGGTTTGAGGAGCCCATGATGCCACTCTTCAGAGGAGATTCAAACAGGAGAACAACTTGCAAGTGGCCACTTTAAGTATCTTTTCTCATGATTGCATACACCTGGCTATGAAGTTCAAAGCTCAATGAGGTTACAAAACCAAAAAAAGTGCTTTAGTAAGTCAGTAAAACGTAGGTAGGAGTATTTAAAACAAGAAAATGATAAGGGTGCCCATACTTATGCACCTGTCAAATTTTGTTTGAATGCAGATTGCACATTTTCTGTTAATACAATAAACCTCATTTCAAGGCAGAAACATTACTGTGTCCAACAGTTATTACATATATCAAACTGAAATAGCTGCTGCAAAAACACCAATTTTTATAAAACATTAAGCTTAAGATTAATAGGGGTGCCCAAACTTTTTCATATAACTGTAACTGTTGGCTGAGCTAGTGGCTTGCCGAAATCTTTCAAAAGTTGTTTCAACCAAATAACTTCTTGACTTGCATAAGCAGCTGACACATATTCTGCTTCTGTAGAAGACAATGCGACTGACACTTGTTTTCTGCTGGACCAAGAAATTGAATTTTCTCCTAACTTCAACAAGTAAACACTTGTTGATTTCTGATCACTTGTATCTCCAGCCCAATCTGCATCCACATAACCTCTGAGAGTGAGATCTCCTGATGCAGATATCTTACGATTTAGCCTTTGAGTTTCCTTAAGATATTGTAGAATTCTCTTAGATGCGTTCCAGTCTCTTTGGCATGGCTATGGCTCTGGCTCAGGAAGTGTTCTGACCATATAAGAAAGGCGTCTAGCTGGGATACCTTTGTTTGGTCTTTCTGATCTCCTGACTGGAGGTTGACTTGGTTCTTCTGTTTCTTTCTTGCTGGCTTCAGAGTTTATCCAGACTTCAGTGTTTTCTTTTTCAGTGTCTGGGTTTGGTGATTGAGATTCTTGTTCTTGTTTCTTGGCTTGAATGACTGGTGTAACTTCATGGAATTTGAGCGAAACTGAGTTCTCATCAATCTATACATCTCTGCTGATTGTTACTGTGTTGGTCTCTGGGTTCAAGATTCTGTATCCCTTTTGAGTTTCGCTATAGCCCACCAGGACTCCTTGCTTTGCACGTGATTCCCACTTGGAATGTTTTCTTTAGGAACATACACAAACGTTTTGCTTTCAAATATCCTTAGGTGCTTCAGGTTAGGCTTCTCACAGTTCCATAGCTCATATGGAGTTTTATTTGTGGCGTTACCTGGCAGTCTGTTTTGAAGATAGCAAGCTGTCGTGGTGGCTTCTCCCCTATACGTTGTAGGTAGATTTGCATCAGACAACATACTTCTTCCACTTTCACAGAGAGTGCGGTTCTTTCTCTCTGCAATGCCATTCTGTTCTGGGTTGTATGGGATGGTAGTCTGGAACATGATTCCATTCTTTTTCAAAATGGTTTGCACCTTACCACTTGTATATTCAGTCCCATTATCTGCACGCAGGGCTTTTGGCATTCTTCCAAATTTGTTAAATACTACGGCAAGATATTCTTCAAGTTTCTGTGGAACTTCATCCTTACTGTGAAGCAGGTATGCGACTGTATATCTGGAGTAATCATCAATAAATGTGAGAAAATATCTCTTCTTGCTTGGAGTTTGAACACTCATTGGACCGCAAACATCTGTGTGTATCAAATCCAGTGGCTGTGCAGATCTAGTGGTGCTTACTTTAGGAAAGGATTTTCTGGACATTTTCCCTTTAAGACAGCTAGTGCACTTCATCATTTGACTACATTGCTTGATTTCCACACCACTTGCAAGTTGACCTAGCTTCCTTATTGCTTCTGGGTCTCTGTGCCCAAGATAACTGTGCCATATATGAATACAGTTCTTATGCATATCTTGTCTAGCTCTGTACACTCTTTCTTTGCATTTTAGCTGATAAAGTTCATTTTGGATTTTTCCTTCTGCAAGAGTGTGACCCTTATTTCATATAATGCAGCTGTTGTCTTTAAAAGTAACTACACTCCCTTTTTGTGTAAGCTTCTTTACTGACAGAAGATTGCTTTCAAGACTGGGAACATAGAGAACATCCTTTACTGGGATCTTTCTGCTTTGTGCTGAAGAAACTGGACAGTGGAGGTAGTCGTCTCCTACTCCTTCTGAAGTCATATATTGACCATTAGCTAAGATGACCTTTTCTGACTTGCTTTCATCAAGGTCAGTAAAGAAATCCTTGTTATTCGTCATATGGCTGCTAGCACCAGAGTCTATATACCACATATGCTTTGCAGATGAGCCTGTACTGGTATTAAATGCAGTTTCAAAACATGCAGACTTTTCCTCTACAGCTGTTTTCACCTTTTGATCACTGTTCTGCTTTTTAAGCTGACTCATTTTTGCTTTCCAAATTCTGCAGTCTGCTTTAAGGTGGCTGGGCTTTCTACAGACAAAACATTCACGAGTTTCCCTTAGATTGCTCTCATTTTTAGGAAAGTCCTGTGTCTTTAATGCTGTTTCTGCCCTAGATTCATTACTGCTGCTTACATTGTGTGTTTTTCACTTGAATTCATCTACAAGCTTTCCTTTGATATATTCTAGTGTGAGCTCATCATCTGGCCGTGCATCTAGTGCAGTGACAAGTGTGTCATAACTTTCTGGAAGACCACTTAATGGTAGTGCAGCAACATGAAAGACTTTAATTTCTTCTCCAATGCCCCTGAGACGCTCCACAATCTCTAGGGTGTTTCTTATATAGTCCTGCATATTCTGCCCATCACTTAGCTTAGACTGATGCAGTTTTCTCATGAGATAAAGTTTATTACTGATATTTGATCTTCCATGCACTTTCTGTAACTCATCCCACATCTCTTTTGCAGTTGCACATTTGCATATATGCACAATCTGATCATCATCTACACTGAGGGAGATAGTGCTTTGTGCTTTCTGATCCTTCTCTAGCCAATCATCTGGTAATGGATGAGGCACTTGTTCCTGCGTATATTTCCACGTACCTTCTCTTATGAGCAGCATTTTCACCTTAAACTTCCAAAATTGATAATTCTAATTGGTGAGACTTTGCACTGAGAACTTGCAGTGATCCCTGCTTGTGGACATCTTCTCTGTTGCTCTGTGCTGCTTTTGCTTTGGACTTCTGTTGCTGTATTACTTTTCTGTGTCACTCCTGGGGTTCTGTGTCACACATGGAGTTCTGTGTCACGCTGGGCCCATAACCTGTTGGCAGCGCATCATTCCGGATACTCTCAAAGTGTGTTGACAACAGAACAAAGCTTTAATTAGCTATAAACAGGTACAGATATGATAGGCTTTGTGGAATCAGGAATATAGATATCTTAAGTGTCTCTGTGCAGCATCAGCAGGCTGCTTCTCCTCTCATGCACAGACACAGGAAACTGAACACAGTCACATGGTCTTTTCTGTGTGTGAGTCTCTGGGAGGTTTTTTTTATATTTTATAGACAATACACAAACCTAGCAATAGAATATTTACATACACATGGATGGAGTTGTTGCAACAAAAGGCACACACCTGTCTATATAAGACCTCACAGCTCACAGTGCATGTCAGACCAAATGAGAATCATGAGCTCAAAGGAACTGCCCAAGGAGCTCAGAGACAGAATTGTGGCAAGGCACAGATCTGGCCAAGGTTATAAAAGAATTTCTGCATTACTCAAGGTTCCCAAGAGCACAGTGACCTCCATAATCGTTAAATGGAAGAAGTTTGGGACCACCAAAATTCTTCCTAGACCTGGCCGTCCAGCCAGACTGAGCAATCGTGGGAGAAGAGTCTTGGTGAGAGAGGTAAAGAAGAACCCCAAGATCACTGTGGCTGAGCTCCAGAGATGCAGTAGAGAGATGGGAGAAAGTTCCACAAAGTCTACTATCACTGCAGCCCTCCACAAGTTGGGCCTTTATGGCAGAGTGGCCCAACGGAAGCCTCTCCTCAGTGCAAGACATATGAAAGCCCGCATAGAGTTTGCTCAAAAGCACATGAAGGACTCCCAGACTATGAGAAATAAGATTCCCTGGTCTAATGAGACAAAGATAGAACTTTTTGGTGATAATTCTAAGCGGTATGTGTGGAGAAAACCAGGCACTGCTCATCACCTGCCCAATACCATCCCCACAGTGAAACATAGTGGTTGCAGCATCATGCTATGGGGGTGTTTTTCAGCTGCAATTGAAGGAAACATGAATGGCCAAGTACAGAGATATCGTGGATGAAAACATCTTCCAGAGTGCTCTGGACCTCAGACTTGGCCGAAGGTTCACCTTCCAACAAGACAATGACCCTAAGCACACAGCTTAAATAACAAAGGAGTGGCTTCAGAACAACTCTGTGACCATTCTTGACTGGCCCAGCCAGAGCCCTGACCTAAACCCAATTGAGCATCTCTGCAGAGACCTGAAAATGACTGTCCACCAACGTTCACCATCCAACCTGACGGAACAGGAAAGGTTCTGCAAGGAAGAAAAACTTGTTGCATCATTCCGAAGAAGACTCATGGCTGTACTAGCTCAAAAGGGTGCTTCTACTCAATACTGAGCAATGGGTCTGAATACTTATGACCATGTGATATTTCAGTTTTTCTTTTTTAATAAATTTGCAAAAATTTCTACATTTCTGTTTTTTTTTCAGTCAAGATGGGGTGCAGAGTGTATTTTAATGAGAAAAAAAATTAACTTCTTAGAATTTACCAAATGGCTGCAATGAAACAAAGAGTGAAAAATTGAAAGGGGTCTGAATACTTTCCGTACCCAACTGTTTAGGTTGTGTCGCTATTTTTCGATACCCATAACGTGTTAATTTTTTGGGATATGGGGCTGTGTGAGGGCTTATTTTTTGCGTACTGAGCTGTTGTTTTTATTGATACTAATTTGGGGTAGGTACAAAGTTTTGCTCACCTTTAATTGCAGTGTTGCTGTGGCAGAACAACAAAATTCTAGCGTTTCAATATTTTTTCTCATTACTAGTGTTGAGTGAGCACTAAAATGCTCGGGTGCTCGAAGCTCGGGCCGAGCTCGCCGTGATACTCGGGTGCTCGACACGAGCAACGAGACCAATGTTAGTCTATGGGAGACTCGAGCATTTTTGCGGTGGCACCCCCGGCAGTCTTTTAAAAGCCTAACAAGTGCCCAAAACGATAGTGACAGTGCTCAAATGACATGGGGACAGCATGGGGATCGCCCCAGGAAGCATTTCTGACCCCCAGGTCACTGCTGTCAACAACGTGGTCAGAGGTATTAAGCCACATTTACAGGCTCACAATAAAATGTTCAAAAACGAAAGTGAAACTTTTTTCCTGTGAAATATGTTAAGGAACATCCTTTCCAGGGTAAAGACTTGTGTATAAGTTAAAATAAATGACCAAAAACAAAAATACTCCTCCACACCTTCGGCTATGTTCACAAGTAGCATTTTTTATGTGTTTTTGCACTTTTGTATTGCTTTCAACTATGACAAATGCATTCACCGTGAAATGTCATTTTAACATTTTACAACCTTATCTGGCCATGTGCTGTGTGACACATGCATAAAGTGCTGAAAAGACAAGGGAACAGCATGGGGAAGACCCCTGGAAGCATCTCTGACTCCCAGGTCACTGTCTAAAAGTGTGCCCATCATAAGTGATCCTTACCGCATCAGAAGATGCAGACTTGCAACTATCCCCATGCAAGTTCTAGTCCCAGGGCAGTGTTCAATTGTACCTCCCCCATTCCTTGCAATACAAGCTCAAGAATGCAGCCTGCCACCCACCCACCCCCAGGCTGCAATACCATACTGCTTGCTTGCTTGCACTTTAAATTGGGCCTTTTAGGCATGTGGAGGCGGAATCTGGCCACCACGCCATGGCTGTGTCGGCGGCCTGGTATCCATACTCAGTCCCCAGCCGCCTGGTGGCCGGGTGTCCCCGCTTGCTCCCCAGCCTCCAGGGGGTGGCCCGGTGTCCATACTCGGTCCCCAGCCACCCCTATTTGTCCCGGTAACCTTTCCCACACTTTTCTTAGCCTGGCCTGCTTTAGGGCAGCATTGGCCGAGCCCACCGGACTATCAGACTCCTCCGGTGGGCCCTGGCTTCTCCATCAGGGGAGTTGAGAGTGCCAAGGTGAGGAGCATGATGAGGATGATAGAAGTTAGCATCGGCTCTGTTTTGTTGTAATACAAGCTCATGTATGTAGTAGCGGCTAGGCCTGAGGTGGTCAGCGTTTTGGCGCATATCCTACCTCCTCCGAGGATTGCTGGATGTTTTCCAGCTACTATCCAAGTTCTATGACTCCCGTTAAAACAAAGCTTCAGGTGATAAATGATGGATGAGGTAGTGGTAAAGGAGAAAGAGCAGGAGGAACAGGGACCATTCACATCAATATCAGGCCAGTCAACCAGATATGTCTTGTAGGATATGTTTCTGTAACAAAAGGAGCGGTTCGGCTACACAGTTATAGGGCATACAGTGAGTGCAATGCCTACCAAAAATTTCGAGCCACTCCAATGCCCCTTGGAAATGACATGGAGGTCAGAGGGCGTTAACTAAACCTTTTTTTCCATTTATAGCAACTGGGTCTCCCGTGCACTGTTGGCCTAAGCAGTGAATGGAAGGCTTTCCAAAAATTATGAGGAACTGCAATGCCCCTTACAAGAGCCATGTGTGGCACCCCAGGGGTCTGGTCACCACAGTAATAGAGATATTACGTCGGAGAGCAAGTGGGAGGTTTCCTGGTCAGGATCCCTTAAACATGCAACATCCTCCTGCCCCAATCCTGGGAGGGGAGAATTCTGCCCTTATAAACTGGATCTGGGGCGGGGTTGAGTGAGTCAGAGAACAGTCAGAGTCAGAGTGAGAGCAAGGGAAAGTAACAGCAAGGAGCTCTGTAGGAGCTAGGAGCTAAAGACCAGGGGCTGGAAGCTGAACAGAGCTCGTCCTGGCAGAAGACAATAGGAACCGGACACAGGAGTCCGAAGCTGTGAGGACTTATATATCCAGCAGCAGAAACCAGCCGGCAGGGGATTTCAGGTCCTCTGGCCATAGAAGCCAGGAGGCTCAGTCACAAGCAAGGGACCAGCACCGCCGTCGTGGAGCGGAGTCTAACAGAAGGCCCCAAGTCACCAGCCATACAGGTGAGCACTACACGGTACACTCAGGGACGTGGGCTACTTCTACCCGCTTACAGCAAGGTAGCCAGGAAGAGTGCAGACAGACGGGGAGGCCTACAACTCCACCTGGCCAGGGGAACTCCTGCTTGCTCACAGACTGACCAGGCCTCTTATGCTAGCCAGTACTCCCGGGAGGGTCTACCTTATAATCATCAGTAAAAACCCTGAACTGCACTGCAAAGACTCTGAGTCATTCCTGCTGCGCTCGTGCACCATCACCCCCATCATCCACACTCACTGCCCTGAGGCTATACTCCTCCTGAGGGGAGTTATCCCATTCTATGCTGCGCACACAACACCAGCCTCAGTGGTCTGCCTCGCAGCGGTGGTACTCCCTGACCGCAATCCACGGGTGGCGCAGTCGGACAATTAACCTCAAAATCTAAGAAAGACTGCCACTGGTTTGACCAGCCTGAGCCACGGGACCGGGTCACCGCCACGGAGACTACAGACCCCAAAGACCCGGCACCGGGTATCCCACACACGTGTACACACGGCCCAGGGGGCGCGTCACATGCAGTACAGCATATTACAAACATAAGTCCCATTATTGGGGAGTGGGTGTCCCATAGTATTTGCTTATGCTTTCCAAGCAAAAGCTGCCAAAAATTAGGACGGAGCAACTTGCAATGCCCCTTACAAGAGCCATGCAGTACAGCATATTACAAACATAAGTCCCATTATTGGGGAGTGGGTGTCCCATAGTATTTGCTTATGCTTTCCCAGCAAAAGCTGCCAAAAATTAGGACGGAGCAACTTGCAATGCCCCTTACAAGAGCCATGCAGTACAGCATATTACAAACATAAGTCCCATTATTGGGGAGTGGGTGTCCCACAGTATTTGCTTATGCTTTCCAAGCAAAAGCTGCCAAAAATTAGGACGGAGCAACTTGCAATGCCCCTTACAAGAGCCATGCAGTACAGCATATTGCAAACATAAGTCCCATTATTGGGGAGTGGGTGTCCCATAGTATTTGCTTATTCTTTCCCAGCAAAAGCTGCCAAAAATTAGGATGGAGCAACTTGCAATGCCCCTTACAAGATCCATGCAGTACAGCATATTGCAAACATAAGTCCCATTATTGGGGAGTGGGTGTCCCACAGTATTTGCTTATGCTTTCCCAGCAAAAGCTGCCAAAAATTAGGACGGAGCAACTTGCAATGCCCCTTACAAGATCCATGCAGTACAGCATATTACAAACATAAGTCCCATTATTGGGGAGTGGGTGTCCCATAGTATTTGCTTATTCTTTCCCAGCAAAAGCTGCCAAAAATTAGGAGGGAGCAACTTGCAATGCCCTTTACAAGAGCCATGCAGTACAGCATATTACAAACATAAGTCCCATTATTGGGGAGTGGGTGTCCCATAGTATTTGCTTATGCCTTGCAAGCAAAAGCTGCCAAAAATAAGGACAGAGGAACTTGCAATGCTGGCACCCTGGTGGTATAGTGGTGGTGGAGGCTGAGGATAAGGAGAAGAAGATTAAACAGCCGAAACGAGGAAGCGTATACCCATGTGTGGGTGTGAAGCGGTGCATGGGAATACACCTCCCGAAATAACAGTGGATTTGACTTTATGTTACTCTGCTGTCATTTGGTGGTGATGAGAAGTCTGGCCCAATCCAGCCCTTGTTCATTTTGATAAGGGTCAGCTTGTCAGCATTGTCAGTTGACAGGCGAGTGCGCTTATCAGTTATAATTCCCCCAACGGCACTAAAAACACGCTCCGATAACACGCTAGCGGCAGGGCAGGCCAGGACCTCCAAGGCGTACAGAACGAGTTCATTCCAAGTGTCCAGCTTGGATACCCAATAATTAAAAGGCACAGAGGAATCACGGAGGTCGCTGGTACGATCGGCAAGGTACTCCCTCACCATCTTTTGAAACTTTCCACTCCTTGTGAGAGTACCCCGCACCTCAGGGCCTGTAAGCTGGGCGGGTGTCAGAAAACTGTCCCAGAACGTTGACAGTGTTCCCCTGCCTCTGCTGGATTGGAGTTGCATCTCTCTCGCCTGTACGCCTTGGTTGGGCAACGAACTGTGACCTCTGCCGCTAGCGTGTTCAGATGGGAATTTTTTTAAGAGTTCTGCAGCAAGGGCCTTCTGGTATTGCCCCATTTTTGTAGACCTCTCCACCTCAGGAATAAGAGAGTGAAAGTTCTCCTTGTAGCGGGGGTCTACAAGTGTCACCAACCAGTAATGACTGTCACCCAACATTTTGACAACGCGAGGGTCACGGTTAAGGCAGCGTAACATAAAGTCAGCCATGCGTGCCAGACTGGTAACGGGCAAGATTTCCGTGTCCTCACAAAGATGACGACTGACCATGCTCTCCTCCTCCTCCTCCTCTTCCTCCTCCCCCCTGTCCACAGGCCACCCACGCTGAACCGACGGTATGACACTTGTACAGGTACTACCATCTACAACGCATGATAGCAGCTCCTGTTCTTCCTCCTCCTCCTCCTCTCTCTCATTGTCCCCCAATGCACGTTGGGATGAGATGAGGCTGGGCTGTGTGTAATCGCCCGCTATGGCTTCTTGATCCATCTCATCATACTCTAGCTGCAATGCCTCCTCTTTAATTCTCTGCAGAGAGCGTTGCAAAAGACAGACAAGTGGGATGCTGACACTAATGATCGCCACTCACCATCTTGGTGGCCTCCTCAAAGTTTGTCAGGATGGTACATATGTCAGACATCCAGGTCCACTCCTGAGGTCTTATGTGTGGAGTCTGACCTGAATATCGACGGCCTTGTTGCAGCTGGTACTCCACAACTGCTCTCTTCTGCTCACAAATCCTTTGCAACATGTGGAGGGTAGAGTTCCAACGTGTGGGGACATCACACACCAGTCGGTGTGCCGGAAGCTGCAAACGCTGCTGCAACACAGCAAGGGCGGCGGAAGCTGTAGCCGATTTGCGAAAATGAGCTGACAGGCGGCGTACTTTCACGAGCAGATCTGGCATCTCGGGGTACGATTTAAGAAACCGCTGAACCACGAGATTAAGCACATGATCCAGGCATGGTACGTGTGTGATCTCACCTCGCCTCAGAGCCGCCACCCGGTTACGGCCATTGTCACACACGACCATGCCGGGATGTAGGTTCAGCGGTCTCAGCCACAGATCTGCCTGCTCTTTCACAGCTGTCCACAACTCACAAGCAGTGTGAGGTTTATCACTTAAGCTTATGAGTTTCAGCACAGCCTGTTGCCGCTTGGCGCAGGCAGTACTGCAATGCTTCCAGCTTGTAACTGATGTGGTGATATCTGAGATGGAGGCTGAACATGAGGAGAAGGAGGAGGATGCGCAGGAGCTGTACACTGTGGGGGCAACTCTGACTTCCATAGGGCCCGCAATCCTCGGTGTGGGGAGGATGTGTTCCGTCCCAAGGTCCGACTGGGTCCCGGCTTCCACTATGTTTACCCAGTGTGCTGTCAGAGAGATGTACCGTCCCTGGCCACAAGCACTTGTCCACGTGTCCGTTGTCAGGTGGACTCTCCCAGTAACTGCGTTGTTGAGGGCACGGCAGATGCTTTGGGACACGTGCTTGTGTAGTGCGGGGATGGCACACCGGGCAAAATAGTGTCGACTGGGGACCGAGTACCGAGGGACGGCCACCGCCATAAGATTGCGGAAGGATTCCGTCTCCACCAGCCTAAAAGGCAGCATTTCCAATGCAAGCAGTCGTGAAATGTGTGAATTTAGGACTGTGGCCTGTGGGGCGTTAGCTACGAATTTCCGCTTTCGTTCAAAGGTCTGGGATATGGACAATTGAACGCTGCGGTGGGACGTGGACGTGGACGTTGATGCTGTTTCTTGAGAAACTGCCATAACAAGTGTAGACTGAGAGGAGGGGGCATCTTTACATGCAGTATGGACAGGGGATTGCCTTGCACACACAACAGGGGGTTCTATTGCACGCACAACAGTGGAAGAAGCAGTGGTGACACCCGCTGACACTGGTCGTGGACCCTGGGTTTCGCCCCACAAAGTCGTGTGCTTTGCTGCCATGTGCCTGATCATGCTGGTGGTGGTCAGGCTGGTAGTTTTGTCACCCCTGCTGATGCTGGCATGGCAGGTGGAACATATGGCCTTTTTGGGGTTATCAGCAGAGTCTTTAAAAAAATTCCAGACTCTGGAAGACCTACTGCTTGTACTGGCAACGTCCCTCGTGTTGGTGTTACGGGGAACGGTTGCCTGCCTTCTGTCTGCGGCCACCACACTGCTTCTTCCTGCCTGTTGGGGTACTCTGCCTCCCTCCCCCTGTGTGCTGCTGGCCTCACTCTGCATGTCCTCCTTCCACGTTGAGTCAGTTACTAGATCATCCACCACCTCCTCCTCTTCCACTTGCGCACCACAATCCTCCTCCTCACTTCCTGGCAATTGTGTCTCGTCATCGTCCACCTCTTGTGACAGATTGCCAACGTCGACTTCCTGTGGCCGTGGCTGTTCAAATATTTGGGCATCGCAACATGGGATCGCCTCATCCACCACTTCAAGCGTATCGGGCGAGGGGCCCAAATATGGAAATGGACCAGTGAACAGCTCTTCAGAGTGTCCAAGTGTGGGATCACTTGCTGTCTGACGACACTCGGCATGGTGGGAGGAAGGAGCATCAGGGTGAGGAGGAGTATGCGGTCGAGACTCACGGCTACTAAGAGTTGACCGTGTGGAAGACAGACCGGAGGTGGTGGTGCCCAGGTAACTGGAAGTATTGTCTGCTATCCAATTAATAACCTGTTCACACTGATCAGTTCTCAATACTGGTGTTGTTCTGTGCTTCCCTAGTAATTCGGTCAAGAAGTGGGAGCGAGAAGATGTGGCTGTTGGTTGTGGCACATTTTCACCTTGGCCACGGCCCCGTCCTCTGCACGAACCATCACCAGAACGTCCACTTCCACGTCCCTTGCCACGCGCCTTGCCCATTGTAAATGAAGTAAAATAGCTTACACTTGCACTATCAATGGAAAAAGGGTAATAAAGAGTAGATTAGAACCGTGGAAGAGGAAAACCACAGTTATTGTTTACTGGGGTATACCACACTTTTTTAAATAGAGATATTTGCGGCTGAACAGTGAGCGACACACTCAAACTGCTTTTTTTTTAGATACCAAAGGCCCAAAACTGGATAGTACAGCGATTTGACCCGTGGAACTGCGAAACCACACTGGGATGTCGGGCCTACACAAGACTATTTTCAACAGATATATTTTTGTGTCACAACAGTCAGGAGACACTACTGTTTTTCTTTACGGAAAAAACTACCAAAACCTGAATAATAGAGATTTTTTACCGTGGGATGGCAAAACCACAGTTATTGTTTACTGGGGTATACCACACTTTTTTAAATAGAGATATTTGCGGCTGAACAGTGAGCGACACACTCAAACTGTTTTTTTTTAGATACAAATGGCCCAAAATGGATAATACAGAGGTTTGAACCGTGGAAGTGCAAAACAACACTTCTGTTTCTCTAGCCTACACCAGACTATTTTCAACAGTTATATTTGTGTCTGAAAAATCAGAGACACGCTTTTTTTTTGGGGGGGGGGAGGGGGGACACACCAAAAGGTTAATAAGACGGGTATTTGTACAGTGTGAAGGAGGAAAAAAAAAGGAGGATTTAGATGGAAAAAAAAGGATTTTTCCTGGCCCTCGAGACCTGGAGCTAAGTCCAGCAATTTCAGCAACAGGAGCACACAGGACTGTAATGCAGCGTTTGCTGGTATAACCACTGTGTCTCCTATACAGCCTGCCTGCCTGGTATCTGGGATGGATATTAGTCCTGAAAAGGACTGTTTGTTTGTTCTGGCAGCCTTTACAGACCCTACACTAACTATTTCGCAGTTTATATCTCTCCCTAAATCAGCAGCTCTGTCCCTACACTGTCTAATCCGGAGCGACTGTGTCCAAGATGGCGGCGCCCCGTTTTAAATACTCGAGGTGACGCTGTGCGGCCAGCCAATCACTGTAATGCCCACAACCAACATGGCTGCAGCATTACAGTGACTGGCTGGCAATCCCTTCATGTTCATTGGCTCTGTAAAGAGCGCCAAACATGCAGGCCGGAGACCCGAGCTCCCGCCCGAGTAACCTGGAAATGCTCGGTGCTCGCCGAACATCCCGAGTAGCGTGATGCTCGGGCGAGTACCGAGCAGTGTCGAGCATGTTCGCTCAACACTACTCATTACGCCGTTCACTGATCGGGTTAATTAATTGTATACTTTGACTCAGTAATACCAAGTAAATATAGCGAAAATCACGGTTTCTTATGAACGCCAGGTACAGGCCGACGTTCACAGACATAATATCATGACAGGCACGGAGGTCTTCAGCAGATTCCCGACTGTCATGGCAATCCATTGATGCCTCGTGATCGCGTCACATGCACAATGATGGGCACATAGACTGTCATGCCCCCCCGGCTGGCATGTAGTAAATGCCGCTAAGACATTGACATAGGCATTTAACAGGTTATTAACTGTGGGTTAGAGGCAGATGATGACTGAATAACACAGTCATCATCTGCCGGGAAAGATCTGGGCTCAGCTTGTGAGCCCACATTAAAGTCAGGGACCCAGCATATGACGTAGCTGTACGTCATATGTTGGGAAGAGATTAAGAAACTAATGGGCAGCTGTTATGCGCTACGCAGAGAGACCGATCAAGACTGGCACCAAACCAGCAAAGGTGCAGCCACAGATGCACTTGGCGCAAGCTGGCCAGCTAGGCGAGTCCTTGAGTGCCGGGAATACTCTTCACTCAGCTCCCAGTAAATAGAAGGAGGACTTTGGCAGAGCCCTTCCCAGGCCCACGGTCGCTGGACAGCTGGCATCTGGTGACACGGACGGTGCCTAGTCAAAAACCAGGTGAGTACTTCTGCAAGAACCCCAGGAAGTGTAACCAGAAGAGAAAATGTGAAAACCCCTGAAAAGATAGCAACACATTGCTGGCACCACTCACCTCCACAGTACATAGGAACTGAAATAAACAGCAAATGACTAAGCAGGGTTAAATAGCCCTCCTAATGATCAGGTGTTGAATACCTCCCAAGCACCCCAGACAGCCACTCCCTGCTAGCTAGCACAGCAGAATGGACATAATAGGGCAGCACGGTCGGGCAGTGGTTAGCACTGCAGCATTGCAGCGCTGGGGTCCTGGGTTCAAATGCCTCCAAGGACAACATCTGCAAGGGGTTTGTATGTTCTCCCCGTGTTTGCGTGGGTTTCCTCCAGGTTCTCCGATTTCCTCACACATTCCAAAGACATACTGATAGGGAATCTAGATTATGAGCCCCAATGGGGACAGTGCCGATAATGTCTTTAAAGCGCTGTGGAATTAATGGTGCTATATGAGTGAGTAAAATAAATAATCCCACCATTATCTAGTGCCAGACACAGCAGCAATCGGGGAAATCAGTGAGAGACATGGCGTCCCGTGTCCTCACACATCCTACAACACCAGAACGCGATGCTCCCTAAGAGCGGGACGGTTTCCCTGCACGCATAGTAGCTCCGCAACCAGGCTCAGGACAGTGGCGGTGCCTTTGACTGGAATAGCATAGCACCGGACCAGATCCATTCCCAGGAGGGAGCGCAGAACCACGATTCCTAACAGCATCCACATACAGATGATTTTACTAAATATACCTTAACAAAAAAAAGTGCCTAATGTCAGGCTAGAGGACAGGAATTTCTTGCTAAATTTAGGTTTGAACTTCCGGCTTGTGGAATTCTGTTGAAATACAATAACCCTCCATGCCACCCTCACTATGAAAGCGTGCAATCTCATTTGTTATCCTGAGATTTCGTGCTTTGAAGTAAATCAATGCTGCATCAATTACTAAACAATTACTAATTAGTAACCGCTATGCAACTAACTACTTTATAAATGATGCAGCAGTGCTAGTTTAGCTCAAAGTGCAAGGCCTTGGGATAGCACATGAGACTTTGTGTTTTTTGAATAAAAAGGGTAGCCATATACAGATACTCTTGTGTGAAAAATTGACAATTCCTTTTTTCCTTTACATTTTCCCACCAATATTGACAATAATATAAAAATATGGATATAGAAATTCCACAAAAATTAATCCACATACAGATGCATCTCACTAAATTAGAATATCATCAAAAAGTTAATTTATTTCAGTTTCAATACAAAAAGTGAAACCCATATATTATATATATATATATATATATATATATATATTATATAGAGTCATTACAAACAGAGTGATCTATTTCAAGTGTTTATTTCTGTTAATGTTGATGATTATGGCTTACTGCCAATGAAAACACAGCAGTCATTATCTCAGTAAATAATTAACAAAAAACACATGCAAAGGCATCCTAAGCATTTAAAAAGGTCCATTAGTCTGTTTCAGTAGGCTCCACGACCACGAAGGCAGTCATTGACACACTCCACAAGGTCCCAGAGTCTACACATGAACACATCATGTACAAATTGTAAAACACATCTCCACAGGAACATTTAAGATACTCATGGAGTTCTGGAGAGTTCAATTGTAAAAGTTGATAGTTAACATCATTCCAATTAGATGGAAATCTATCACAAAATGACAAATTATTTAATGTGTGATGCTCTTGACAAATTATGAAGTACAGCAACAGCTTAAAGATCATTTATTATCACCAAATTACTTTCCATGCATGATTGCTGATTGGTAAATTGTCAGGTAAAGATTAGTGTGAAGAGTAGGTTAAAGGTTCCTGTGAATTTATACTTTATACTTTTTATTGCATCAGATGTTTTCTCAGCAACCTGTGGCAACTTGCATTTATCCTCCTGAAAATTATATAACGACTAGTGATGAGCGAGCATGCTCGCCACTGCTCGGTACTCGCCCGAGCATCTCAGTACTCGAGATGCTCGGAGCTCGCCGAGTACTTGCGCAATGCTCGGGCGGGAGCTCGAGTCCCCGTCCTGCATGTTTGGCGCTATTTAGAGCACCAATCATGCAAGGATTGTCTGCCACTCACTGTAATGTCACAGCCATGGTGGTTGTGGCATTACAGTGATTGCCCAAATCGATGGGAACAGTGCTCACAGTGAAACATGAAAAGCCGGCAATTCATCAGCGGCATACACCGGTACCCGACAATTTAGAACAGAAAGAATAGAGCATCACACATAGATTAAATAGATAGAAACATGTCAGTCACATATATAATAAGTACAGTGACAGTGTTTGGTTACTGTACTTGTTATTTAGTGTTAAAATAAAGGATTTATTAAAAAAAAAATAATAGTGTTTTCATGCACCCGTCTCTTTAAAAAAGCCGGCCGGCAATTCATTAGCAGCATACACCGGTACCAGACAATTTAGAACAGAAAGAATAGAGCATCACACATTAGATAGATAGAAACATGTCAGTCACATATATAAGAAGTACAGTGATAGTGTTGGTTACTGTACTTGTCATTTAGTGTTAAAATAAAGGATTTATTAAAAAAAAAATTGCCGTGGGGTTCCCCGTAATTTTAGTCTCTAGCGGAGGTTAAGCAGACGGCTGGGGCAGATGTTTGAAGCCTGGAAAGGGGGTAATACCCACGGAGCTTCCCAGGCTACTAATATCAGCCCCCAGCTGAATACCTAGCCTTTACCAGCTATTAAAATGGGGGACCCCCCAAAAAAATGATGTGGGGTCCCCCCTATTTTAATAGCAAAGGCTAGGCAGACAGCTGGGGGCTCATATTAATAGCCCAGGAAGGGTGCCATGAATATTGGCCCCCTCCCAGGCTAGAAACACCAGCCGTCAGCCGCCCCAGAAATGGCGCATCCATAGGATGCACCAATTCTGGTACTTAGTTTCGCTCTTCCCACTGCCCTGTAGCGGTGGCAGTGGGGTAATAGGGCTGGGGTTGATGTCAGCTTATAATGCCAGCTGACATCAAGCCCAGGTTAGTAATGGAGAGGCGTCTATAAGACACCCCCATTACTAACCCCATAGTCAAAGTTAAAAAAAAAACACAAACACCCAGAATAAAGTCCTTTAATTGAAATAAAGACACAATTCTTTAATGTTCTAAATTAAACCATACTTACCATCACGTCCATTCCAGCTGAAGCCAACGATCTCCTGCAATGAAAATAAAATAATAAACCAACCTCATCCTTACCTTTCCATGGTTCCCAGGACGGCTCCTGCTCTGCTACATTCACATGACAGGCTGGATGAAATAATTAAAAAAATTGACGTGGGGCTTCGCCCTATTTTTGTGTCCAGCCAGGAACAGCATCCAGGAACGGGCTGCCCCCAACCACCAGGTGCCTATTTGTACCTGGCCGGACACAACAATATAGGGAAGTCCTTTTTTTTATTATTTCATTAATTTCATGAAATAATTACAAAAAAAAATACGTGGGGCTTCACCCTATTTTTGTGTCCAGCCAGGTACAACTAGTCAGCTGGGGGATGGAATCCGCAGCGCAGGGAGGCCCAAGCTTTCTGGGCCCCACCCGCTGCAAATTGCAGTCCACAGCCACCCCAGAAAATGGCGCGTTCATAGAAGAGCCATCTTCTGGCGCTGTACCCAACTCATCCAGGGCCCTGGTGCGGTGGCTCACTGGGTAATAAAGGGGCTAGGGCCAGCTTGGTATTATCAGCTGGCCCTAAGCCCGAAATTCATGGGTTCATGCCAATAGTAGACATGACCGCCATGAATTTCTAGTAAAGAATTAAAAAAAAACACAACACCCAGAATAAAGTCCTTTAATTGAAATAAACACACAATTTTTTAATGTTCTAAATTAAACCATACTTACCATCACGCCCATTCCAGCTGAAGCCAATGTCTTCTGCAATAAAAGTAAAATTATAAAGCAACCTCATCCTTACCTTTCCATGGTTCCCAGGACAGCTTCAGCTCTGCTACATTCACATGACAGGCTGGATCACAGCCGAAAGCTGCCATCCAGCTTGCCATGCCGCAGACACTGAGAAGCGCAGGTATGCTTGTGTAGCGCCCCGAGGGTTCGGTCGCTACAGAGGTATTGCATCTCACCGAGAGGTGTGATATCTCACTCTCAGGTAAGGATGGAGTATGGCTCAGGACCCTAACACCCACATGCACTACACCACATTTCTAGGGGACAGGGCGACAATGCTCCCAAGAGTGAGCACAACTGTCCCTGATCCCTGGCTGGAGTGGGGAGGGAAAACCTAGAAGAGGGGGAACCCTGTAGTGTGTTGGTGGAGAGTGCAGATCCTGGGTGCACTGGAGAGAGAGGTATAAAAGAGGGGACCCATCTTAGGAACAGTGTTCAGTCAGAGGGGAGAAGTGACAGAGCAGGGCTCTGTGGAGCTCTGCTCCAGGAGGCGGGCCTAGCCTGAGAGGCCCCAGACTGAGAGGAGAAAGAGCAGAGCGGAGAAGAAGGAGAGCAGGAAAGTCTCCAGGAGTGGAGTGAAGGGACCCCAGGGGTACGGGCCGTGCAGCAAGCCGGCCGTACGCCCGCCGCTACCAGAGTAGGGGGTCAGACCAAGAAAGGGAACCGGATCCCTCAGCTAGTGGAGGAGAGCAACTACCCTCAGCTAGTAACCGGAGGCTGTGGCATTGTACGTGTCACTACACCCATTAGGAAGGCACCATATAGGGCCCAGGGAAACGGAACATACGTTTGCCCGCCAAGGACCGAGGCAGCTGGACAGAAACGTGGTCAATTGTGGGGTACGACGGGCCAGAGAAAGGACATATGACAGGGGTCCTGACAAGTACTCCGGAGATACCTGGGAGTCGGCCGAGCCCCTCACTTGGTGAGCGCAGCGCGACGCGGGGAAGTCACTATCTGCAGAAGTGTCTCGGATCAAACAGCTGTGAGTAAAGACCCTGGACTGCACCTCAAAGACTCTGAGTCATTACTGTTGCTCCCGCACACTATCACCCTAACCATCTGCACTCACTGCCCTGAGGCTATACTCCTCCCGTGGGGAGTTATACTACCCTCTGCTGTGCACACAAAATCAGCCTCAGCGGTCTGCCCCGCAGCGGCGGTTCTCAGTGACCGCAATCCACGGGTGGCGTAGTCGGACATTTAAACCTTACAAAACCCAAATACACAGATCAGCCACTGATTTGAACGCCCTGAGCCACGGGACCGGGTCGCCGCCATGGAGACTACAACCCCCAGCATTGTACAGAGGCCCGGCTCCGGGTATTCCCCCACACACAGCCCAGAGGGCGCATCACTTGCGCTCCTCAGTGTCTCCCTGTGACGGCATCCAAATGAGCCGAGTTCGTGTCCAATGAACTCAGCTCACCTCATGCATGTCACTGACAGCGCGGGAGAAATCTCCTGCGCTCAGCGCTTCAGCAGGAGAATTCTCCTACGCTGGGATGGCATTGAGATGACAGGCTGGATCACAGCTGAGTGCTGCCATCCTGCTTGTCATCCTTCAGAGACACTGCAGAGCGCAAGCCATCCCGGAGTGGGAGAATTCTCTTGCTCAAGCGCTGAGCGCAGGAGAATTCGCCCACGCTGTCAGTGACGTGCATGAGGTGAGCTGAGCTCATTGGACATGAACTCGGCTCATCTGGATGCCGTCACAGCCAGACACTGATGAGCGCAAGCATGCCTGCGCTTCTCAGTGTCTGCGGGATGACAGGCTGGATGGCAGCGTTCTGCTGCGGTCCAGCCTGTCATCTCGATGTAGCAGAGCTGAAGCTGTCGTGGGAACCATCGAAAGGTAAGGATGAGGTTGGTTTATTATTTTATTTTTATTGCAGGAGATCGTTGGCTTCAGCTGAAATGGGCGTGATGGTAAGTATGGCTTAATTTAGAACATTAAAGAATTGTGTGTTTATTTCAATTAAAGTGCTTTATTCTGGGTGTTTGTGTTTTTTTTTTAACTTTGACTATGGGGTTAGTAATGGGTGTGTCTTATAGACGCCTCTCCATTACTAACCTGGGCTTGATGTCAGCTGGCATTATAAGCTGACATCAACCCCAACCCTATTACCCCACTGCCACCACTAAAGGGCAGTGGGAAGAGTGAAGCTAAGTGCTAGAATTGGCGCATCCAATGGATGCGCCATTTCTGGGGCGGCTGACGGCTGGTGTTTCTAGACTGGGAGGGGGCCAATATTCATGGCACCCTTCCTGGGCTATTAATATCAGCCTCCAGCTGTCTGCCTAGCCTTTGCTAGCTATTAAAATAGGGGGGAACCCACATTATTTGTTTGGGGGGTCCCCCATTTTAATAGCTGGTAAAGGCTAGGTATTCAGCTGGGGGCTGATATTAGTAGCCTGGGAAGCTCCGTGGGTATTACCCCCTTCCCATCTGCCCCAGCCGTCTGCTTAACCTCCGCTAGAGACTAAAATTACGGGGAACCCCACGTCAATTTTTTTTTTAATAAATCCTTTATTTTAACACTAAATGACAAGTACAGTAATCAACACTATCACTGTACTTATTATTTATGTGACTGACATGTTTCTATCTATCTAATCTATGTGTGATGCTCTATTCTTTCTGTTATAAATTGTCTGGTACCGGTGTATGCCGCTGATGAATTGCCGGCTGGCTTTTTTAAAGAGACAAAAACACTATTATTTTTTTTAATAAATCCTTTGTTTTAACACTAAATAACAAGTACAGTTACCAATACGGTCACTGTACTTATTATATATGTGACTGACATGTTTCTATCTATCTAATCTATGTGTGATGCTCTATTCTTTCTGTTCTAAATTGTCCGGTACCGGTGTATGCCGCTGATGAATTGCCGGCCGGCTTTTTTAAAGAGACGGGTGCATGAAAATCAGACGACACTAGTGTGTTCCAAGAGCCCTGCTATGTATTTTATGCACCCTCCTATATACCCTGCCTGTCTGTCTATATATTCTGCCTGCCTGACGTTTAGTTGAGCACCGTTCCCATTGATTTGGGCAATTTTTGACCTTCTGCAGACCGCCGGGGGGGACCACCAGAAAAATGCTCGAGTTTCCCATAGACTTACATTGGGCTCGTTGCTCTTGTCAAGCACCCGAGTATTCCAATGTGCTCGACCCGAGCTTCGAGCACCCGAGCATTTTAGTGCTCGCTCATCACTAATAATGACATATGGTTGTGGCAATAAATATTGGGAACCAAAAATTTATGTCGAAGGGTCCCTTCAGTTTACTTACAATCCATCTAGATGGGTTTTTGCTGCCACGTTGATTGGAGGAGCATTACTGATTGACAATACTCTTCTCCTCAAATATTGAACAGTATTATAATAGATAATGATAATGGGCCTTAGGCATAATAGATTTTTACCTTTCTGTTAATTTCTTTTTGTGAGGAGATGCTGATTGATTTTGTGTTAATAGTTTTTGTTATCAATTAACAAAATGCAAAGTGAATGAACAAAAAATAAATCTAAATCAAATCATGTTTAGTGTGACCACTCTTCAAAAACAGCATCAATCCTTCCAAGTAAACTTTTATAAATATTGGGATTTTGTAGGAATATAGTCAGCTTTATGAATCAAGTTCATAACTAATGGAGGTGGTGCTGTTGGGGTATTTGCCCCAGGCATAGGCAGCTGGGGTCTGCCAGCAGGCTGCATAATGTGGCCATCTGAGGTGTCTACCAGGTGGTGACATCTAGTGGCTCAAAGTCTAGGGTCTTTGGAGCATTTTTCATTTCATAATACAACAAGTATTTTCTACAGGTAAAAGGTCTGGACTGCAGGAGGCCAGTTCACCACCTGATCTCTCCTTTGTGAAGCCATATTGTTGTGATGGATGCAGTTTATGGTTTAGCATTGACTTGCTGAAATATTAAAGGCCTTTCAAGACACAGACGTTGTCTGGATGGGAGCACAGGTTATTTTAATACCTCTATATAATCTCAGCATTGATAGTGCCTTTCAAGATTTGTAAGTGACGCGCCCCCTGGGGCCGTGGAGTACTCGGCGCCGGGCCGGTTGGTTCTTTTGGGATAGTCACGGTGGCATGACCCGGTCCGTGGCCCCGGGTGGTCAATAACTGAGGGGAATAAAGTTTTGGGGATAAAGTTTCGTGACGCCACCCGTGGTATGTGGCTATAGGAGGCCGCCTTTGCTGTTCAGATCCACTGGGGCCATTGGTGACGCAGCAGAGATAGTTCAGCTCTCCACGGGTAGAGCTAGGCCCCAGGGCAGTTAAAGAGGTAGCTTTGTTGGTATAGTGCAAGGCAGGTGACACAGCAATTAAGTCAAGGACACAGCGGGGTGCAGTCTTCAAGTTTTTACTCACAGTTCTTATGATGTTCCCGGTTACAACTGCCAGCAGGTTATAACAGCCCACCGAGTCATGTGTCCTCCGGGGAAGTGATCCAGTCAACTCTCAGATAACTTGGGTGCACTTGATCGGGACCCCCTTCTTGTGTACCTTTCCCGGGTCATCTCTCTCTACTCTGGCTCTCGCCCTCCTGCCCTGCGCCTCACACACAGTGTCCCGAGCTAACTGTGTGCTGATAACAAGCTGGATAGTACCTTCCATTTGAGTGTGCAGGACACAGCATTCGTGATTTCCATAAAAAAATTCTAATTTTGATTAATTTGACCACAGAACAGTTTTTTATTTTGCCTCAGTCCATTTTAAATAAGCTTTGGCCCAGAGTAGATGGCATTGTTTCTCAATTGTGTTGATACAGTATAAGGTTTCTTCTTTGCATGATAGATCTCTAACTTGCTTTTGTGGATTACATGGCAAACTATGTTCACAGACAATGATTTCTGGATATTTGTGCAACAGACTCATGGCTGTTTTGGATTGAGTGCACAGTGAATGTCCGTAGGTCACGAGCTGATTAACCATCAGCTTTGTCCCTTGTGCACATACATTTCCCCAGAATCTCTGAATCTTTTGATGATATTATATACTATTGATGGTAGGATATTCAAAGTCTTTGAAATTTTACATTGTGGAAACTTTTTCTGAAATTGTTCGACAATTTTTAGGCGTAGTTGTTTACAGACTGTTGAACCTCTGACCATCTTTACTTCTAAGAAACTCTGCCTCTCTAACATGCTCTTTTTATACACAGTTATGTGACTTAGTTGAAAATTGTCCCCTCAGCTGTTTTTTATTAGTACCATACTTTTTCCAGCCTTTTGTTTACCCTGTCCTAACTTCTTTGAGATGTATGGATGCCATCATTTTCTAAATGAATTGATTTTTTTCAAATGAAATGTCTAACGTTCAACTTCTGATTTGTGTTCTATGTTCTGCTGTGAATAAAATATGGCTATAAGAGATTTACCAATCATTACATTCTTGACTTTTTAAAATTTAATTTAGCGGCCAAACTTTTTTGGAGTTGCATAAAAGTTATAATAAACCATATCTTTCTGTCAGCCAGATAGGCTAATGCCTAGAAGAGTTTGAAAGATCTCACTCATTAAAGATCATATATAGTAGAGTGCTGTTAAATCACTTTGTGACATGTGTAGGGAGCAGGTGAAGAGATGAGCTGCCCCACATCCCGGTGTTAAAGGAGTCATCTTGTTTTATGTAACTCAAGCTTTATAATAGAGGAGTTTCCTATTATTGTAATTCTGTCTGTGATGATAATGAAATAACAGATTGAAAGAGATCTTTACAGAACAGGAATTGTCAGACTATTATCAAGCTCAGGATTATGGTGAAAACCGCAATATTTCAGCTTTTTTATGTAGATAACGTGGCATAGAAAACAGTTTTTTGTCAAAAGATTTCTTTTATGAATAAATCTTTTTCATCTGAAATGCTCTGTCTTTCACATTAAAACATTAAAATTCTAGCATTAAAAAATAGCCAAAAATGTGTAATGTTGTAGCAACATGATTGATATATCTCTTTTATATGAAAATCTTCTGAATGACAAACAGTAAAGCCACTATCAAGATCGACTGAAGACAATGCATTGTTTTTTGGCAAGCCTAAATCTCATGATTAACGATGTGCTTTCCTACTCTTCGAAACTCTATTCCATGAATTTTCTTATCTTTGCTCACCTCATCTTTTCGGCCTATCGTACCGACAAGGCAAAGAGTGATGTGCTCAATCCAGTGGTGTCCCTGTACTGGTACGAGAAACATTGGTTGATTAATGGGTCCCCTGCAATTTAGTCCGTGCTTAGGTTTTGATTAATGTATCTTAATTTAGTATAGAATAAAGTCTGGGAAGGCAAAATTGTCAAACTTAATTGACCTAGTTTGTAACTATTAGCTTGGTCTATACTTTGCATTACATATGCCTTATATCAGTTGACAAATAGCATAATAAACAATGGTTTTAATCTCAGCTTCTGAATGCAATTCCAGTAGTTAATTAATCCTGTTTATTAACTGTTGCCAATGTTTGTATGATGCATGGACTATGGGGTATAGTTTGTTTTCTATTAAATTCAATATTTGTTACGCTTATATATCTGACTAAGGAACAAGGAATTTTTATTTATGAGGCCACTGTTCAGAACCCTCATCGTGTATACTGGTAAATAGCCACTTAAAAATGTGTCTATTAGAGATGAAAGAATCTTTTGAAATTCGAATTTGCCAAATTTTCCCCCCAAAAAAGATTTGCAAATAATTAAATAATCGCAAATTCCAAGTAGTGCAAAAGCTCCCCGCAAATATGTAAATAAAATCATGATGTCTGCAAGGACTGCATTGCACCCCTTTCAAGCTCTTTAATTTCAGCACAGATTTAGTCATGTCAAAGTTATGGCTAGGGGTAAATTTGCCAAATTTTCCCCCAAAAATTGGTTTGCAAATTGTTTAATAATCGCGGATTGCAATTACTGCAAAGGCTCCTGAAAAGATGTAAATAAAACCATGAGGCCTGCAAGGACTGTATTGCATCCCTTTCAAGCTCTTTAATGTCATTACAGATTTAGTCATGCCTAAGTGTCTTCAACATATATGGCTAGGGGTCAACGAATGGTGACAAGTGATAACAAACAGCCTATTTAACAGCACAATGCACTGACACTTATACTTTTTAAAGTATAAATATTATCCAAAAATTATCCCTTTTGAGGGGGCGATGCCAGCTATGGTGGTATTTGGTAGTCTATATTAAGATGTGGTCCAAAAATTATCCCCTCTTCGAGGAGTGGCAATATGTTTGGTATTTGGAAAATGAAGAAGCAATAGCATTTTAAAAAGCCTTTCAAAAATTATCCTTTTTTGGTAGCAGCAATAAAGTTTGCTGGTTTGAAAGTGAAGAAACAATAATTTTTTAAAGATGAGGGCAATGACATAGTTGCTTCTACAGTTGTCCCTATTGACAAACTTTGTATCCTCTTTGAAGGTCCTCAGTAGGCGACACGCGTCCATCAGTTTCTTTGCTATATGACACAATTTACCTGGCTCTTACTGATGCTTCAACATATATAGCTATAATGCCATGAAATTGTGCAAATCAGCCATGCTCAGGCAGACTGTTCTGTTTTTGTAAAGCCTGGAAGGCATGCTCCACCACCTAAAGCACCACTCCAGTGTTTTTTTTATTGCAGCACTGGAATGGTGCTTTAAAGAGGACCTATCGCCAAAAATTACTTCTGCTTTTTTATTTTAGTATATCACTGATAAAAATTAAACTAAATTCTAAATATAACACATTAAACAATCATTGTGGAAAAGGCTTTATCAATATGGAAATAATATGCTAATTTTATTGATCAAAGTGAAAATGCTCCAATCAGACCAAAGACCAGTGTGATAGTGATAGATAATGAAGCTGCTGATAGGCAGGGATGAGTGTGATAATATACTCATGCTGGTGGAACAGTGGTAATAGATCTCAGACAGTGCAGTGATGTCTCCTGGAGTTTATGAGCGTATGAGAACACTTCCTGGTCTCTCTCGCCTCACTAAGATCTGAGATGACATCTTACTGCTTAGTGAGAAGTGAGAGAAAAGTCTTCTAATAAAGAAGGACTATGTCCCTGGGAGCACCCTGCTTCTGGTCTCTTTGCCTGCACAAGCGAATAGGAAACGTGTAGTGGAGAAGATTCAGGGGGAAGCCATGCCATGCACAAAAAGGCATCATGCTTCCCTTTAAAAAATAGGTACAAAAAAGTTTTTTTTAGATAGATATGCAAATTGCCTCTTCGGAGAAAAAGAGGACTTGTACTCTATAGCACCACCTATTGGAAGCAGCAATCCTACAAGTCACAATCAACCCTTTAACGAGTCGTGCAATATGACTTAGGTAAAAAGCCAAATCAGAATCTCAATTTGCAGACACGGTGTTTCGGGCTGTTGGCCCTCGTCAGTGCAAAGTATGAGAACTGATTTGGCTAGATGAGAGGCTCTGGACTGAGGTCTAAGGGGTATCCTTTAGATAGATACTGACTTTCAAAGCAGTCTAAAATAAACGTATACATACTGTATAATCTTTTTTTTATTTTTTAATAAAACTAGATTTTTGGTAATAAGTTTTCTTAAAGAATCGTTGAAATGCCCAGACACTTTCCTGGCCATTGCCACCACCTTCTTCGAGTGGGTGTATTTCTTTACGAAATATTGCAAGATTAAATTCATGATGTGCAAGTTATGTTGAACCAATATAGTGCAGCCGCATTTTTCCAGGCTCACGACAATGCCCATTTGCAGTTAATGGGGAGCCATCCAGCATGAGATTTGCTACTTGATTCTTAGATGGGGTCATGTCCATTGAAGAGGAAGCAGAGGATATGTAGGAGGAGGTGGATAAGCATCACCTGTTAGTCTGAAAAAAAAGCACAAAACAAGAGGCACTCCCTTGCGCAACACATTGGAATGATGAGTGATATGAAATTGGTTAATGTTATGATGGATTATGTTAAGTTATGTTACAATGGGAAGCATATCATTTGGGCTACAGGTGCCAGACTATGAGAGCCGAATGAATCCAAACAGATAAAAAATCAAATTAGCAGCTAAGTTAAAATAAAATGTCATTTTAGTTGAAAAAGCCAAAAATCAATGTAATTATAAGGGTAAAATGATTAAAGATTTGTGATCAGCATAATAAGAATATAAGAACTATATTATTTTTATGCCGATCGTATGACATTTGTATTTTTTAATAATTTATGTATAGAATGTAATTCTGTCCCTGTGGGGGGCAGTGCCCGAGTAAATGCGCTTTATTATGAGGCATGTATGACACTGCCTGGTAGTGGAACCAGACATAGTGCCCAACCTTGGAGGCTCCACTACCTGTCCTGGTTTTATGTGGTTTATTACTGCCACTCAAAACATTGACTCCATGGACCATGGAAGACATGTACTGTCCCTGTCCATAATTGTTACTCTATGTATTAATGTACTTTCGGGTTCAATGCCAAGTCTAGAAAGCATCCCATGTTCTCCTGCACTTGGGAGCACAGAGTGGGCACTCCTTTCTGTGAGAAATAATGTTTGTTGGATTTATTTCAGCAAAGCTAAGCACACCCCTTGATTTTTGGAATAACAGTGAAATAGCAACAATTACAGACCAGAAACTTGACCAGGTGGCAGGTGAGTTGCATGTAAGCAGATGACTGATAGGGTACACTTAGTCGGAGTATGACAAGCAGTGGTTATGTATGATGATGATGACACAGAACAGGTACTACTTTAGGGTGCGGCCTGGCTACCTGAAAGATGAGTGTGAAGAGAATGGTAGGGGGGAAGCTTGAACTTTGCTTATTTTTGTGGCCAGCTTGCTTTTCCCACATGAGCCGGTGATGCTGCTTCATGTGCCGATGAAGATCTGTAGTTCCTAGTGTCCTTGAGCTGGGATGTCTATTGCTTTTCTTTTTTCTGCATAGCTTGCAGACTGAAAAAGATTAGTTGCCTGATATTTTGGAAAAGAATTCCCACATCTCAAATTTCCGTATGTAGGACTCGCCACTGAAACAATCACGACCAAAGCTTTCAGACACTAATGAGACTCGTTTACCAACAGCAGTTGTAGCATCACCTTCTCCGGAGATGACCTCAGCAGACTTGCCACTGGAAGATCATATAGCTGGACATCAGCTTACCTCTTTTTTGATCATACTAACACCCTCCTCCTTTGGCAACATGGCCTCCTCAGCACCATGATGGGGTTCCCAGGTCTTGTCCACCACAAAAGTCATCATCATCCCTGACTTGGCTGACAGTTCTCACAACATGGGAAATGTCTTTAGCTCCATGCCCCCCCCCATGTCTCCCACCTGTAGATTTGCCCTGTCTCAGAGTGCCACTACCAGTGTCCCTACCACCTTGACTGACAGAACCAGCAACGCAGCTAGGCATTTGACTATATCCACAACTTCTGTAGTGTTAAAATAGGGGGAGCTGCATGCCTGTATGACCACCACTTCTATATTTGGCTGCTATAGTAAATCAGGTGGCGGTCACATTTCTTGAGGTTGGTTGTCAGTTCCACTATATATTGGTATGTCCCTGAAGAGATACCTTAGCTTCTGCTATCATTAGACTACACACTATACTATTTACTAGACTATACATTACTATACATAGTAATACATTCTTTACAGCTGTATTACTGCAAGGAAATAACATGGTGAACAGAAGGCCCCTGCACAAGAACAATATAGAGCACCCCTTTATATCTCTGTAACAATCCAATAGTAAATTGTGAGCTTTATCATTCATGAGTTTAGTCATCTTATGTACAATATAATACTCTGTATATTGCTCACAGCTGCTTTTCTGCAGCCAATTATTATTTGCTTTAAAAAACTCTTTGATGGACAATAAATCAAAAGTCGTATTATTCAGCTCCACCAATCCTCTACCACTACACTCTGATCTCTGCTGCGTTCCCTTCTCAACATGCAGGAAATGTCACTTAGCCAATCATTGGTCAAGCTGGGTTTGCTTGTAATGATCGGCTGAATGGGTATTTTCCGTGAGTCAAGACAGTAGAAATCAATGGGGAAGGGTCAGCATTTGTAGAGGTGAATATTGGTTCTTTCTTCTTTTTTTTCCGCCACCTGTATACATAAAAAAAAATTATCAGCTCAACAACCACCTAGTGGCATTGCCCCCCTTAACCTACTATGTCCCTGTTGCATATATGATATGTGGCCCCTGCTACAGACTCAAGACTCATTTGAAGTTATTGGTGTAGGTGTGGAACCATATGATGTTTGTATTCAGTTTTGAAGATCAGTTCCTGTTGTTTTTTACAGTTGTTTTGCGCTATTTTGGCAGTATTACTGCTTTGTTTTGTACAGTGGGAACGGAAAGTATTCAGACCCCTTTAAATTTTTCACTGTTTGTTTCATTGCATCCATTTGGTAAATTCTAAAAAGTTAATTTTGTTTTCAAATTAAAGTACATTCTGCACCCCATCTTGACTGAAAAAAAACAGAAATGTAGAAATTTTTGAAAATTTATTAAAAAAGAAAGACTGAAATATCACATGGTCATACAGTACAGACCAAAAGTTTGGACACACCTTCTCATTTAAAGATTTTTCTGTATTTTCATGACTATGAAAATTGTACATTCACACTGAAGACATCAAAACTATGAATTAACACATGTGGAATTATATACTTAACAAAAAAGTGTGAAACAACTGAAAATATGTCTTATATTCTAGGTTCTTCAAAGTAGCCACCTTTTGCTTTGATGACTGCTCTGCACACTCTTGGCATTCTCTTGATGAGCTTCAAGAGGTAGTCACCGGAAATGGTCTTCCAACAATCTTGAAAGAGTTCCCAGAGATGCTTAGCACTTGTTGGCCCTTTTGCCTTCACTCTGCGGTCCAGATCACCCCAAACCATCTCAATTGGGTTCAGGTCTGGTGACTGTGGAGGCCAGGTCATCTGGTGTAGCACCCCATCACTCTCCACCTTGGTCAAATAGCCCTTACACAGCCTGGAGGTGTGTTTGGGGTCATTGTCCTGTTGAAAAATAAATGATGGTCCAACTAAACGCAAACCGGGTGGAATAGCATGCCGCTGCAAGATGCTGTGGTAGCCATGCTGGTTCAGTATGCCTTCAATTTTGAATAAATCCCCAACAGTGTCACCAGCAAAGCACCCCCACACCATCACACCTCCTCCTCCATTCTTCACGGTGGGAACCAGGCATGTAGAGTCCATCCGTTCACCTTTTCTGTGTCGCACAAAGACACGGTGGTTGGAACCAAAGATCTCAAATTTGGACTCATCAGACCAAAGCACAGATTTCCTCTGGTCTAATGTCCATTCCTTGTGTTCTTTAGCCAAAACAAGTCTCTTCTGCTTGTTGCCTGTCCTTAGCAGTGGTTTCCTAGCAGCTATTTTACCATGAAGGCCTGCTGCACAAAGTCTCCTCTTAACAGTTGTTGTAAAGATGTGTCTGCTGCTAGAACTCTGTGTGGCATTGACCTGGTCTCTAATCTGAGCTGCTGTTAACCTGCGATTTCTGAGGCTGGTGACAAACTTACTTATCCTCAGAGGCATGCTCGGGTGCTCACCGAGTATCTTCAGTGTGCTCATGATTTGCGACTGTTTGACAGCTTTAATACATGTGAGGAATGCCTGTTTCTTAGGCATTCCTCACATGTATTAAAGCTGTCAAACAGTCAAAAATCATGAGCACAGAGTGACTGAAACATAGCACCCGAGCACGCTGAAGATACTCGGTGAGCACCCGAGCATGCTCGCCGAAAGGGTTAACAGAATATACTCGCTCATCACTAATAGTTAGTATTCCTCTATATAAAGCACATCTTATTTAGGAAGTCATGTCTTATAGAAGCTTTGTACATAAACACCTTTCCTTTGTTCTTGACAGTCTACTATAATTATTGATTCAATTTGACTAATTACTTAACAGTTTTTATGTGAGTAATTATGTGGTGTTATAGCTGCTAAAATAGTTGGAATTCATTGTGAACCTGTTGTTTGACAGGCTGAATAAAATGAGCATTATCTACAATATTCTACATTTCTCATACTATTTTCATACCTAACATGGGGGATATATATGTTTTAGATTAAAGAAGCACTCCCATAAAGTTTTTTTCACTATATCTGGGTGTATGTGTATTCATTCAGTTAGTACTCAAGTTTTTTCTCAACATTTTAATCATAATTGTCTCCCGTCCATATTCTTTTTGGACAAGATGGGTGCACATTCAAATTATTAGCAGAGGCAAAAAGTGAGAGTCATTGTTAAAGAGGTTGTCCTCTCCTAGTATTTCCCAAATCCTCCGCTGGCCTCCGCTTCTTCAACCAGTGGATGATGGCATTTAATCACTGTGGACAGTGGCTGGCTGCAGCGGTCCCATGTCTGTATGGCAGGAGTTGGATACTTTTCTGGCCATATACCTGCCAGAAGAGAAAGCAAAGAGACCATGAAAGAATAACATGGGAATAACCCTTTAAGCATAATAATTAATGTAACATATTTGTAGAAAAAATGAATGGCAATAATATATCGTGATCTATTTTGATTAAGAAAAATTAATAAGGTTCTTAGTTAACATTTGGATTAATGTGGTGGGGCACCTGGGTCACTTCCTCCTGCTGGCATGGTGTCACTGTGGCCGTGGTCACCACACCATGCTACATCTTTCAGGTTTAGGATCAACTGAGAGATTCATCATTATGTGGCAGTGGGCTTTATACATTCTGATCAAAACATTAAATATGAATTTCAAAAATTGTGCTTAGATGCAATAGATCTATGTATAATATTCGGATGTGCAGGCCTTGTCTTTTTCTACAGTTATGTATAATAATTAATGTATTTAAAAAGACCTATCATTTTCAGGAAAACTTCATGAGGCAAAAGGTAACCAAAATATAACCCCTTTTCAAATATACTGTATAATTAGAAAAAGTAAAAAAAAGTCCTCACTAATTTAGTAATGAAAACTTTAGTCCCTTAAGAAAAAGACGGATAAAGTTGACGGATGTTGGGCTCTCCACTGTCTCACTAGCTTGACAGCTTAGCAAGACTAGTTGCCCTTGAACTTGGAAATACCACTATGTGATGGGAGACTTTGTGTAAGCAATAGGGAAACTGTGCTTCTGCCCTTCTTCCTCCTGTATGTAGTAGGAATGATAGCGCAATGTAAGATGGATTCCTGTGGATTATGGCACATTAGGAAGAGAACGGGGGCTAGAAGAAACAGAAAGGTAAAACACATCACAGTGTCGACTCACTGTGTCTGCTCTAAACTTTGTATATAAAGACTGCAATATACACTTTGGAAGTTGCTAAATCCTCTTCTGGTAGATTATCTTTTTACAAGCAACTAATTTCTCTTTTAGTAGAATATCCCTTTAGAAGTATGCATATCCTGCTTTTGCAGATTAAATTAACCTTTTAGAAGCAGCTATGTTCTCTTTTAGATAACCCTTCTAGAAGCAGATGTAAGATCCTCCTTTATCTAAACTATAATACATAGGGAAATCTCATTGCAAGGCTTATAAATAATAGTTATAATCGTATGAAGCAACATTCAGGTTCCTAAAAGTGAGTAACATTTTTACCTGATTTTCATTTTGCAGCATATTGAATTCATTATGTGTGCATTTCGCTTTTGGCAAATTTATGAGAAAAATAGGTGAAATGATCCTCCAAATGCATTCTATAGTACAGTGAGTCAACAAAATGGTCAATCAGTCAAATCCTGTAGATCAGAGCATAAGGCATAAATTGCCATTCAGATGCTGTAATCCCCCTGCACCTACTCTAAAAAATGGAAAAGTAAAATTGCATCCCTGTAATACTGAGAAAAATTTTCTGATTTGTTAATGATGTGTATTTAAGAAAAGTCATCTTCTGTCACTTTCTTTTCTTCTCAGTAGCGATCGGTCCTCTTTTACAGCACTGGGACTTCTTAAAACAGACACACTCTCTTTTTTGTTTATACAGACCGGAAGAACCCATTTAGCAGTTCTGCTTTTTCTTGCTCTTTCTAGAGCCCCTGTGACCAACTCTCTGTTCATTTATTTAGGGGAAATACTTTTTTAGGGGACCTTGGCTTTTATCATTTAAATATTTAAAGAATTTGGGGGGATTTTTGTATTTTAGCTTATTTCATTCCTTTTTCTTCATTATGTATTTTTTAAAGGCTAAAAGCTGACCCCTGAGACATACTTTTAAATGTCCTTTTTGTCATTAATTAGACAATTTATAGGTAATAATACCAAACATAACGACACATATATGTAAACCTCTGAGCCACTGGGATGAAGGAATTAAAAACTGAATTAATTTATTGTCTCAAGTATTATTCTGACATTTTAAGTTTTTGAAATATAGTAGTGAAATTATCCTATCTGAATTAAGAGATGGAATGTGGAACTGGGTTTTAGTGAATGTGGCTAAATTATATGTAAACTTTTTCCTTCGACTCTATACATGTAAATTGATGACCCATTGCTGTTGATAGTGACTATTAGACATAACTTTACGTAATAGAGAATTGAAAGCTAATTAATTTTAATCCATGATGTGTTAGGTTATTAGAGCAGGTCAGTGCTTATATAACCTATAGAATTCTAGCATAAAAGTTTTTAAAAAAATCACAAAATTTAGGCACAACTTGGAGATGCACTAAAATTTTGCGACTCTTGGTGTTTTCACACCAGTTTCTCCCAGCCCCAGCAAAATGAGTGGAGCTGGGGCAGGACGGGGGTGCAGCAGGGGTTGGACGCCACAGCTCATCTAATCATGACGAGCTGTGGTGTTCCCTTCCCCAGAAATCTCACTTCAGTATCTCACCAGAGTGAGATTTCTGGAGTGGCACACAAAGGCGCACGCCACTTAACAGACGCTCCACATTCATGAAGAGGAATGTACCTATTCATGAATCAGGCGCTTCTGACTCCAGCACGCCCCCTCATCAAGACCCGCATGAACAACGAACAGTCTGGCCCATAGAATTCACAAGGGATAGACTCCCATTACTTCTGTGTCCTCCTTTTTTATTGGCGACTAGCTGCCTAACCCCTGATCAGTTCATTATAAAGGCTATAATAATGCTTGATAGAAAACGGAATGTGAACTACGCCCTGTTTAGTAGTTGCCATATGGACTTTGTTCTATTCTATATTCCATATCATAACCATATTACAGACAGTGAAAAAAAACTTTCCTGTGCATGTCCATACCAAAGAAACACTCTTACCTCCTGTATCTACTTACTGATTACTAATACACAAGTATGTGTCTACTTTATGACAACTGGAATGAAAGAAAGTCCATTGATATAGAAATGTCATAAATTATTAGAGTCTTTAGGAAGTGATGTGATGAAGAACATCTCATACCCCAGAGACCACTGAGTTACACAGATGCATATAGATCCTTATCTCTTAGTAAGTCTTTTTAACACTTCCAGCAGAACAAAAGAGTTGTCTTTAACTTCCCCACCCTCTATAGAATTTGAGATCGCTTATGCTGTCCCAGTCTATACAGCAAAGCTGTCACATGAACAGCAGGAACCAGGAAATGTAAAACCATGTTCACATGTTTAGTATTTCGTCATTATTTTACATCAGTATTTGTAAGCCAAAACCAGGAGTGGGTGATAAATACAGGAGTGCAGGAAGATGGACGCACTCTGCTGAAGCTCTGCTGATAGGGAGCCTAGAATGCCTCTAGAAAGCTACATCAGAAGACCTGGACTAATATTTCTGTGACTGAAATCTTCAAAACCCTCCCTGGACCCTTTTGAGACAACTTGGACACCTGTGGGATATAAAATACCTTTCAACTAGAAAAAGGAAATCAAGCCTGTGTCCCTCACAGCATCATCACGGAAACCTTTCTCTCATGTAACACCATTTCCCCACACAAGCCAGCTGTACCTTCAAGGAGCGATTCGGACCTTCAAACATCTCCAGGGATGCTTCAAGCTTCTTCAGGGACACCTCTTCAAGCAACAATGGGACCCTCACCTGTGGCAGGAAGAAGGGAGACGTCCCAATGGAGAAAAGATCTGGCGCTGAAAGGAGTCGCCGAGGGAGCTGCGGTAGTGAGTAAGATCCCTCTCCCCCAGTGCAGCAACGCATGTTCCTTCGGTGACACGGAGTGCTGTGCCAGTATTAAAGCAGGTAGCTCTGGTGTCACTCAAAAGCAGCGCTACTTACCAACATCAGAGGTGTCCCTCCTCTCTGGAAATCCCCCATTTACTGACACGAGCAGCGAGCCACAACTGTGCTATACCATTGATGCAGCTCCCGCTTATTCCTTAAGTGATAAGGAGCGCCGTGTCAGCAATAGAGCAGGCAGATCTGATGTCACCTAGAAGCAGGTCTACTCCCCAGCCCTGGAGGAGTACGTACACTCGAGGAAACCCCCTCAGCTCAGCACAAACAGCGAGTCACAAGCGCGCTATATAATGATTTTCCCCGGACCTTCAGGAGGGGAATACATGACATTATCTGGTGCCGTGTGTTCCCCTGGTACTGAAAGGGTTAAATGGCGGGAAGATGTTTTCCTGCTGTTTTCCTCAGGTCACATCCACAAGGTGAGGGGGTTAAATGATTAGTGAGCGGGTCCGGCCACTCAGGGGTCAGTAGTAGGGTAGATAGTTGTTTCTGCCCTGGTGACTGCCCCTGATTGGTCCGGGCTGTGGTTACTAGGGGGGAGAGTGGGGTGATAAAAGTGCGCAGCGCCGGAGGTGTGTGTCTGTTCTTCGGCGCTGTCATACCTGGGAGCTGCCTTGCCCTCCCTCCCCTTTGAACATTTAGTCACGGTAGGGGGTTAGTCGTCCAGGGATCTGGATGGACAGGTAATTTGGTAAACGGGCTTGAGCCTTATGGCTAGGCTGCGGATTGGTAAAGGTTTGAACTTGTTTTAATGAAGTTGAAATATTTATTTGTTTACAATTAAATGTTACGGGTTTTAAATATTTAAATAAAGGCAGTGGCCAATTGTTTTTTCACCTAGTCAATGTGTCGAGTAGTTTGTCTTTGCGCTGTTTAGATAATGTTAGGGTAATGTATAATGCCATAGCCGGGGTCTCGATAATTGAAACCACCACACAGCCACATAGTACCTCAGTGACAAACAACAACACAGACTTATATGACAATAAAGTGACCCCATCTGCCAGCACACAAATAGTGTATCTGGACATGACATTTCTTACAGGGTGCTCACTGTCAAGAAATAAAAGGAAAGAGCTTGCTAGTGGGAAGAATGATTAAAAAAATCCCTCTGACACACCTTCAGTAGAAACAGATAAGGATTCAGAGGACTACTCACCAAATGTGACACCTTATAAACAACGACCTAGAATGGACAGTAAAAGTAGCCCTTCGACACTCGCTGGTCCTACCTTTAAAAATATTCCTAGTGATATTTCCCAAACATTCCCAATAACTGGACACCCTGTAAACCTTTCAGCTTCAGAGAAGTATATACTAGACCTTCTGACATCTACTATACAACAACTGAATGTCAATATGAACAAAAGGTGTAACAGTTTACAAACATCACTGGATGATATAAAGCACAAACTTATTGAAACTGACAAAAAATTGAATATATATCTATTAAACAGAATTCCTTGGAAATAGAACATGCTTTTCTTAAAAAAGAGGTTAAAGTACTTAAAACAAAACTTACAGACTTAGAAGACCGCAATAGGTGTAACAATATAAAATTGAGAGGTATATTGGAAAATGTACCACCAACAGATCTTGTTCCATATATTAAAGATATAGTGCACAAATCCTTGCCATCCTTTCCTACTGCAGATTTAAAAATCGACTGAGCACATAGGTTACAAAAACCTAGCTTTCTTCCAAAAGAAACACCAAGAGAAGTGATTGCTACAGTGCACTTTTACCAAGCAAAAGATCAATTTATGGACTATCTAAAAAACCATAAGAACCCACCTCCCCCCTATGAGTCGATTAAAGTTTTTCCGGATTTCTCTAAAGAAACTTTAAACGCCAGAAAATCCTTTGCAGGTATTACCTACATTTTAAGATCAAACAACATTTCCTATAAGTGGGGTTATACTTATAGTATATTTTAACGGAAGGCCAAATGTGTTTCAGGATCTAGAGATTGGATGGAACTTTTTAAAACAATACAAAATACCCGGAAATGTAAACAATTGCAACCATGAAGGAATAGAAGATACTCTGGAGTAATGGTAGTTGAAGGTTTTAAAGTAAAACTTGCTATACAGTTTCCTTGTTTGTGTTATATTTTATTTTACAGCTGATTATATGCTGTCTTCTGATGTGAGTTCTTTTCTTCTACTTGCTTTAACTCCAGGACTCGCACGCAGAGTTCGCCGAACTTTCTTTTCCCCGATTATAGGATGAGGTGTTCGAGAACTGGTATACTTTTGTTCTTGACTTTTTTCCCCAAATCATCTAAGGAGTATCAGAATCTAGCTTTCTTTAGGTTTTTGTTTTGTTTTATGATAGCTTTTCTACAGAATTGCATTTGATTTTACTACCTTCACCCTAAGTATATGCTTTTAAATATTGTACAAAGCACTACATATGTTTTTTTCTGGCTATTTTATATATTTTTCTTGTTTAAATCCTAATGGCACTAAAAATTCTATCACTAAATATCAAAGGACTAAATAGTCCGTTTAAGAGGTATTCCGCCTGGAGGGAAGACAAAGGCTCCAATACTGATATAGTGGCATTCCAAGAAACTAAATTCTCTCAAATTAAACCACCAGAATTTTCTCATAAAGATTTCCCCCATATTTTTAGATCCTCTTTGGAGGAAAAAAAGACCGATGTGATTACAGCTATAAGAAACACCGTGTCCTTTTAATTATTAGAAGAGATTATAGATAGCAATGGTCGCTACCATATTGTTGTCTGCATTATTGATACAGTAAATGTGTATGCCCCTAACAGAGGCCAAATTTCCTTCCTCAATAAATTAATGAAAAAGGTACAGAGACACCAGAAAGGAAATTTACTTATTTTTGGTGATTTTAATATTATCCCCAAGCAAAATTTGGATACTTCGGCTTCTCTGAGATATAAAATGTTTACTTTAAAAAAATGGTTAATAAAGGAACAGTTATTTGATGTATTCAGATGTTTAAATTTGATCTCAAGGGAATACACCTATTATTCTGCTAAACATAAAACCTTTTCAAGAATATACATGGTTCTGACTAATTTACTTACCCTACAAAAATTTAAGGATATTCAAATAGGTACCATCACTTGGTCAGACCACGCTCCTATCAAATTTTTTTTTGCAATCCACACTATCAAATAATTATTCTAAAATGTGAAAATGCAATTCTTTTCTACTGCATTCTCCAGTGTATAAAACAAAAATTGATAATGTCATTAAACTACAGTACAGACCAAAAGTTTGGACACACCTTCTCATTTAAAGATTTTTCTGTATTTTCATGACTATGAAAATTGTACATTCACACTGAAGGCATCAAAACTATGAATTAACACATGTGGAATTATATACTTAACAAAAAAGTGTGAAACAACTGAAAATATGTCTTATATTCTAGGTTCTTCAAAGTAGCCACCTTTTGCTTTGATGACTGCTTTGCACACTCTTGGCATTCTCTTGATGAGCTTCCAGAGGTAGTCACCGGAAATGGTCTTCCAAAAATCTTGAAGGAGTTCCCAGAGATGCTTAGCACTTGTTGGCCCTTTTGCCTTCACTCTGCGGTCCAGCTCACCCCAAACCATCTCGATTGGGTTCAGGTCTGGTGACTGTGGAGGCCAGGTCATCTGGCGTAGCACCTCATCACTCTACTTTTTGGTCAAATAGCCCTTACACAGCCTGGAAGTGTGTTTGGGGTAATTGTCCTGTTGAAAAATAAGTGATGGTCCAACTAAACGCAAACCGGATGGAATAGCATGCCGCTGCAAGATGCTGTGGTAGCCATGCTGGTTCAGTATGCCTTCAATTTTGAATAAATCCCCAACAGTGTCACCAGCAATGCACCCCACACCATCACAGCTCCTCCTCCATGCTTCACGGTGGGAACCAGGCATGTAGAGTCCATCCGTTCACCTTCTCTGCGTCGCACAAAGACACGGTGGTTGGAACCAAAGATCTCAAATTTGGACTCATCAGACCAAAGCACAGATTTCCCCTGGTCTAATGTTCATTCCTTGTGTTCTTTAGCCCAAACAAGTCTCTTCTGCTTGTTGCTTGTCCTTAGCAGTGGTTTTCTTAGCAGCTATTTTACCATGAAGGCCTGCTGCACAAAGTCTCCTCTTAACAGTTGTTGAAGAGATGTGTTTGCTGCTACAACTCTGTGTGGCATTGACCTGGTCTCTAATCTGAGCTGCTGTTAACCTGCGATTTCTGAGGCTGGTGACTCGGATAAACTTATCCTCAGAAGCAGAGGTGACTCTTGGTGTTCCTTTCCTGGGGCGGTCCTCATGTGAGCCAGTTTCTTTGTAGCGCTTGATGGTTTTTGCAACTGCACTTGGGGACACTTTCAAAGTTTTCCCAATTTTTCGCACTGAATGACCTTCATTTCTTAAAGTAATGATGGCCACTCGTTTTTCTTTACTTAGCTGCTTTTTTCTTGCCATAATACAAATTCTAACAGTTTATTCAGTAGGACTATCAGCTGTGTATCCACCAGACTTCTGCACAACACAACTGATGGTCCCAACCCCATTTATAAGGCAAGAAATCCCACTTATTAAACCTGACAGGGCACACCTGTGAAGTGAAACCCATTTCCGGTGACTACCTCTTGAAGCTCATCAAGAGAATGCCAAGAGTGTGCAAAGCAGTCATCAAAGCAAAAGGTGGCTACTTTGAAGAACCTAGAATATAAGACATATTTTCAGTTGTTTCACACGTTTTTGTTAAGTATATAATTCCACATGTGTTAATTCATAGTTTTGATGCCTTCAGTGTGAATGTACAATTTTCACAGTCATGAAAATACAGAAAAATCTTTAAATGAGAAGATGTGTCCAAACTTTTGGTCTGTACTGTATATTTCCAAGAAAATATCCAGACATTTCCCCTGCTACTATTTTGAATGCCCATAAGGCAATACTTAGAGGAGTTCTCATACAATTAAACTCACATCATAAAAGAAAAACTAGAGAAAGATCCAAAATATAATTCAAAAGATTAATGATGAAGAGGAAAAACAACAACAAAACCCAACAGATTAAACCCACTCAGTTATACTGACTCTTAGAACAGAACTTAAATTCATGCTTATGGATGATTATGATAAATTAATGAACTCTATCAAACTTAATTACACTGTGTTCAGAATTATTAGGCAAATGAGTACTTTGATCACATGATACTTTTTATACATGTTGTCCTACTCCAAGCTGCATAGGCTTGAGAGCCAACTACCAATTAAGTAAATCTGGTCATGTGCATCTCTGTAATGAGGAGGGGTGTTGACTAATGACATCAACACCCTATATAAGGTGTGCCTAATTATTAGGCAACTTCCTTTCCTTTGGCAAAATGGGTCAGAAGAGAGATTTGACGGGCTCTGAAAAGTCAAAAATTGTGAGATGTCTTGCTGAGGGATGCAGCAGTCTTGAAATTTCCAAACTTTTGAAGCGTGATCACCGAACAATCAAGCGTTTCATGACAAATAGCCAACAGGGTCGCAAGAAGCGTGTTGGCCAAAAAAGGCGCAAAATAACTGCCCATGAATTGAGGAAAATCAAGCGTGATGCTGCCAAGATGCCATTCGCCACCAGTTTTGCCATATTTCTGAGCTGTAACGTTACTGGAATATCAAAAAGCACAAGATGTGCAATACTCAGAGACATGGCCAAGGTAAGGAAGGCTGAAAAATGACCACCTTTGAAGAAACATAAGATAAAACGTCAAGAATGGGCCAAGAAATATCTTAAGACTGATTTTTCAAAGGTTTTATGGACTGATGAAATGAGAGTGACTCTTGATGGGCCAGATGGATGGGCCAGAGGCTGGATCAGTAAAGGGCAGAGAGCTCCACTCTGACTCAGACGCCAGCAAGGTGGAGGTGGGGTACTGGTATGGGCTGGTATCATCAAAGATGAACTTGTGAACTTGTGGGACCTTTTCAGGTTGAGGATGGAGTGAATCTCAACTCCCAGACCTACTGCCAGTTTCTGGAAGACAACTTCTTCAAGCAGTGGTACAGGAAGAAGTCAGTATCGTTCAAGAAAAACATGATTTTCATGCAGGACAATGCTCCATCACATGCAACCAACTACTCCACAGCGTGGCAGGCCAGTAAAGGTCTAAAAGAAGAAAAAATAGTGACATGGCCCCCTTGTTCGCCTGATCTGAACCCCATAGAGAACCTGTGTTCCATCATAAAATGTGAGATCTACAGGGAGGGAAAACAGTACACCTCTCGGAACAGTGTCTGAGAGGCTGTGGTGGCTGCTGCACGCAATGTTGATCGAAAACAGATCAAGCAACTGACAGAATCTATGGATGGAAGGCTGTTGAGTGTCATCATAAAGAAAGGTGGCTATATTGATCACTAATTTTTTTGTTTTTTGTTTTTGCATGTCAGAAATGTTTATTTCTAAATTTTGTGCACTGATATTGGTTTACCTGGTGAAATTAAACAAGTGAGATGGGATTATATTTGGTTTTTATTAAGGGACAGTAATAGTTACCTGCACAAACAGATATCCTCCTAAGATAGCCAAATCTAAAAAAAAAACACTCCAACTTCCAAAAATATTAACCTTGGATATTTATGAGTCTTTTGGGTTGACTGAGAACATAGTTGTTGATCAATAATAAAAATAATCCTCTAAAATACAACTTGCCTAATAATTCTGCACACAGTGTATTATTTCTCCTATAACAAATGACCAAACTCATGGCTAATAAAGTTATAAAACAACGTATAAGATCAAGGGTCATTTCTATTAAAAAAGATGGAGCCTCTTATGTCCATCCGCAAGACATAGCTGAGCAATTTGCAGCATTCTATTCCCCTTTATATAACCTAAAAGAGGATGTGAATACCACCCAAGTTCTGAACAAATGAACTCACTAAATTCCCCTTTCTTCATAGACGAAACAGAAATTGCCATTAAAAAACTACAAGAAAATAAATCTCCTGAACCCGATGGATTCCCTAATGAATATTACAAATTATTAAAACATAACCTATCCAGCTCCTTGACAGACACGTTTAATCGAGCTACTAACGAAGGCTTTCTTCTAAAAGAATCCTTAGAATCGACTATCGTTGTTATACCTAAACTAAACAGTGACCTTGAGGCGATTTCGAGTTATAGATCCATATCCCTCTTAAACACAGATATAAAAATTTATGCTAAACTTATTTCTGAAAGATTGCTAAAAATCTTACCCTTATTAATTCACTCTGATTAAGTAGGGTTTGTTAAGGAGAGACAAGCCTCAGATGGAACCAGGAGAATTTTGAATTTCCTTTTATCTGTGGAAAAGGGGAAAATCCCCTCCATTCTGATTTCTCTAGATGCCCATAAGGCGTTTGATAGGATCAGTTGGGATTTTATGCGTGCTGCAATGGGAATTTTTCTTTGTCAGCACTCATTATTTCGCATTTATTAGACCAAACTCTTCCATTACCCGAACATACACTAATAAAATCAACTATTACACTATGGAGGAAATTATATAAGATCACAAAAAATAACCAAAATAACAACCCATCAGAGAAACTTCCTATATCTTTATTCCACACTGCCCTTCCTAATTTTCCAATTGATAAATGTGAAAAATTTGGAATTTTAAATTGCTCTGCTTTAATTACGGGTCTTAAAAGAGATGCAATTATTAACTTTCAAGCCCTAAGAATTCTATACAATATTCCAGAGGAGGAATTTTTTAATTTTCTAGAGCTTAGGAAATATATTAGAAAAAAAATGTAATCTCCCTATACTTCTTCCTAGAGTTATTATTTCCCTTTTTGAAAACTTTACAAATGATAATATTTGGAATACAAGAAATATATATGCTTTTTTCAATTCTGATACAGTTTTTGAAAAATCAAAACCCATGATAAAATTGGAAAACTACTTAAATCTTCATTTCTCTCCTGAAATGTGGAGGGAAGCGATTGACGTAAGATAGAAATCTAACGTCAATGCTAATCTCCATGAAAATTACTTTAAAATACTATCTCGCTGGTTTTTCATGCCCGTTAGTCTTAAAGCATTCACGGAACATTTCAACTCTTGCTGGAGAAATTGTGGACAAAAAGCAAATCTTACACATATCTTCTGGACATGTCCTAAAATTATAACAATATGGAAAGAAATCTCTAAATTACACAATAAAATCAATAACTCTACAGTTAAAATCCCTGCTCAACAAGTTCTTCTTTCTCTCAATTCAAACTTGCTCCTCCAAAAGATAAAATATATTTCAATTCACATATTTGCTATAACGAAACTACTTATTGCGTCTAAATGGAAGTCTATTGATGTTCCTACTATTTCAGATATTATAGAAAACATGTCCACTCATAATTCTTTTGAATACTCTTTTGCTCTAAGAAACAACTCTCTTAAAACATATTATTCTAGATGATCTTTCTGGAATAAATTCTTCTCCCCAGGCAGGAATAACCTATCTACATAAATGTTATTCTTTTTAGCCAGAAAATATATAGATTTCTTTATTTCAATACATATAAATTGAAAACCTGTGAAGTTATAACTATGATTGTAATATGGATGATCTCTCTTTTATTTCCCTTTTACCCCTCTTTCCCTATTTACATTTACCTTTCCCTTCCTCCCTTTTTTTTGTCCACTTTTTCCTTTCCTCCTTCCCCTCCGAATCTCTTTCCATGTTCTCTTCTTTGTTTCTTTTATGTTTCTTTTATTTTCCCTTTCCCCTATATTGTAAAAATCGCCAATTAAAAAGAATGTTAAATAAAAAAAAATACTGATGTGAAATACTGACCAAATACTGAGCATGTGAACGTGGCTTTAGTCTCTTCTGTCTGTTCTAATTGTAAAAACTGCAATATTTCAATATTTTTTATGTCAATGGCCACGAAAACATCACTAAAGAAAAGCTAAAAAAGTTTACATAAAATGTGATGTGAAAATTATGTCAATAATACCATCGAATTAAAGAAGCACTCCCATCCCAGTTTTTATCCTATTAATATATTGCAGTCATCGTATTATATAGCACGGTGTACTTACAATTGCTCATTTTGTCCTTCTACCCAGCTAATTTTTCTCTTTTCTCTGCTCTGTGTAACATAGTAACATAGTAATGTAGGTTGAATAAAGACCTAGGTCCATCAAGTTCAACCTCTCTCCCCCAATTGTACTCCCTAACTAACCTTCCTCCCTAGTACTAACTTACTAACTGGGACTAAGCCTCACAAATATATTATTATTATTATTATTATTACTACCATTTTTATTATTGCTGCACTATTACAATTAAAAATATACCCGTTTATAATTTATTTTTTGAATTAGTTTTATATTTTGTATTACTCTTATGATTCTGATAATGGTATTGCTAAAATCTCTATGCCTAAATAAGTTGATCCAGAAGAAGGCAAAAACCCCAGGACACATTCAGCTAATTTGTGTCACAGGGGAAAAATTCCTTCTTGACCCGGAGAAAAGGCGATCAGTCCTAGAACCCTGGATCAAACCTAATTATGATACTAGTTATGTAATTACTATTACTGTACTAAATGTACTACTATATGTGTAACATTTTGTCTAATTTAACTGTAACTCACAATGTTATGTGTAGAAACAGGAAGTCTCTTTTCCCTGCATTTATCATTCCCTTCTTCAACTCTTGACCCAGCTGCTCCTCCCAACTCCCCTGCCAGGGACTTTAGCATTGACTCATGAGTAGTATTGAGCGATACCTTCCGATATCGGGAAATATCGGATCGGATTGGATCGGACCGATACCCAAAAAGTATCGGATATCGCCGATTCCGATACCGGAAACCAATGCAAGTCAATAGGACACAAATATCGGAATGAAATCCCAGTGTGAGAGAATTCTCCTGATTGTTTAAAAGCCGGCGGGCGGTAAAAAGCCGGCGGCTTTTAAACAATCACACAGCCCCATACTGCTTCCCCGCAGTCTCCCATCCCCATCCGCCGCTCCCCCCGCAGCCTCCCATCCCGATTGTAAGTTAGGACCGGGCGGGGAGCGCAGCACCAAGGAGTGGGGAGCGAAGGACCTGGGCGGGGAAGCCGGGAGTGAAAAGACTTCACCGCGGGCTTTCCCGTTCTGTGCTGCGCTCTCCCGCCGGTTATTTCAAATGAACAGCTGAGGTATCAGGTGATGCTGATCAGCTGTTCATTTGAAGTAGCCGCGGCGCCCTCAGAGGGTTCATGTGAGGTCATGCTTGACTGCATGAACTCACATGAACTTTCCCACGGCCGCACAGGTCAGCCAAACCTCCCAGACGATCAGACCGGTCATGATTAGTGTGTGCGCGGTGTCTGTGGGTGTTTGCTTGTGTCTGTGCGGTGTCTGTGGGTGTTTGCGGGTGTCTGCGGGTGTTTGCGGATGTCTGCGCGGTGTCTGTGGGTGTTTACGGGTGTCTGTGGGTGTTTGCGGGTGTCTGCGTACAGGCAGACATAGGCCGATGTGACACTACTACTCCCATCGGCCTATGTCTGTCCCCCGTCCACTCGTGCCAGCAGGATCAGCTCGATGGGAGCAGTAGTTCCCATCAGCCTGATCCTGCTATTCAAACTGCCCCATATGTTATTTTTGCCCCTATATACAGTGGGTACGGAAAATATTCAGACTATTTTAAAAATTTTCACTCTTCGTTTCATTGCAGACATTTGGTAAATTCTAAAAAGTTCATTTTTTTCTCATTATTGTACACTCTGCACCCCATCTTGACTGAAAAAACACAGAAATATAGAAATTTTTGCAAATTTATTAAAAAAGAAAAACTGAAATATCACATGGTCATAAGTAGTGTTGAGCCACCCCCGTAGTGTTCGAGTTCGGTTCGGTTCGTCGAACACCCGTGTGTTCGCCGAACTGTTCGTCGAACTGTTCGTCGAACACCTTCGAACACCGTTAAAACCAATGGCAGGCAAACAAAAACACATAGAAACACATAGAAAACACCTTCAAAGGTGTCCAAAAGCTGACAAACTGCTCAGAAGACACAACTAACACATGGAAAAGTGACAAGTACATATAGTCATGCGAAAAGAAAAGAGGTGGAGGAGTAAAAGGAGGGGGAGACACAGATATAGGCATGTCATGCCCTTCTAAAATCCAAAAAGTGAGAAGCCGAGACGGCCAGTCCGCTCCTGCCCGTGCCACCTCCGTGTCGCCGGGTTTGTGCCAGAGCCGCGGTGAACCCTGACGGCCAGCCCCCCTCTCCCAATACTGGTGCCTGTCCGCTGGTGGGTCGAGAGAGCCCCCCTGTGGTGGAGGCAGCTCTAAGCTTTTTAATTTAAATTGTCCCTCTAATTTGAATGAATACACTTTAAATCCATTTACAAGGATCTATTGGAGGGCAAGTCTCATGCCAGCAGCCGCGTAATTCCAGCTCCAGTAGCGTCCACTAAAGCTGCTGCAGTTAAAAAGCATTTATAAGGATCGAGCTCGGCTGTCCACCGCAAGGCATCCTAGTGCCAGTCCCAGCCCCTATGCCTTGGGGTGCCTCCTGATGCTCTTCACTAAGTATCCCGTGGTCCCGAAGCATTTCCTTTGAAAAAATTAAGTGTCCAAACTACAGGTGGTGTAGCTTGCTTAACAGCCGGGATAATCCGCTGACTAGCAGACACTGCTACTAGGCACAAAGTATTTCCTGGGCTAGATGCAGTTAAAAATTTGTAAGTAGATACTCTCGTTGGATGCTGAGAAAGCATTCCATAGAGTCTCCTGGCACGCCATATATGATTCTCTTAAAAAGCTTGGGGTAGGGGTCTAGGGGACCCTTTTATAGCCAAAATCACGGCCCTGTATCACAATACGTCACCTAGGCTGAAGATAAATGGAACTGTAGCACCGAGGGCTCGGTTGCTACAGACGTATTGCACCTCACCCAGAGGTGTGATATCTCACTCTCAGATAAGGATGGAGTGTGGATCAGGACCCGACACCTGCATGCATTACACCACATTGCCGTGGGGCAGGGCGACCAATATGCCCCTGAGATGGGCACGACAGTCCCTGTCCCTGGCTGGAGTGGGGGGAGGGAACACTGAGGAAGGGGAACCCTGCAGTGCAGGAGCAGGGAGGAAGCAGTTCCTGGGTGCATTGAGAAGGGAGTATAAAAGGTGGGCACCATCTTAGTTCAGTGCAGAGAAGTCTGAGCAGAAGTGGCAGGGAGCAGGGGCTCTGCATGAGCTCTGCTCCGGAGGCGGGCCTAGTAACAGAGGCCCAGGCCTGCAAGAGGGAGAAGGAAGGAAGAGGAGCGGAGAAGGCTCCAGGAACGAGGAATGAAGGGATCCCAGGGGTGCGGACGGGCGAGTCGCCACCGCACGCCCGAATCCACCTGCGTGGAGGGGTCAGGCCAAAGGGGGAGACCGGTCCCCGAACTAGTGGAGGCAGGAAACGACCCTCAGCTAGAAACCGGAGGCTCTGACATTTTATGTGGCGCAGCCCCTTGCTCCACCCGCTAGGAAGGCACCACATAGGGTCAGGGAAACTGGCGCCAAGTTTACCAAGAGGAGGCCCGAGGCAGCCGGACAGAAGTGTTGGTAAGAAAGGCCAGACAAAGGACACACAAAGGGGGTCCTGTGAAGCGCTCCAAAGTTATCTGGGAGTTGTCTGAGCCCCTCACCTGGTGAGCACAGTACGACGTGGGCAGCCATTACCTGCAGACGTGGTCTGGATAATAAGAACTGTGAGTAAAGGCCCTGAACTGCATCACTGACTCCGTGTCGTTACTGCTGCTGCCCTGCACCATCACCCCCATCCTCCGCATACACTGCCCTGAGGCTATACTCCTCCCGTGGGGAGTTATGCTACGCTCTGCTGCACCCACAACACCAGCCTTAGCGGTCTGCCCTGTAGCGGCGGTTCACTCTGACCGCAATCCACGGGTGGCGTAGTCGGACATTTAAACATCAAAACCACATAAATAGTTCCGCCACTGGTTTGACCGCCCTGAGCCACGGAACCGGATCGCCGCCACGAAGACTACAACCACCAGCATCCACCAAAAAGGGTCCGGCTCCGGGTGTCCCAAGGCCCAGGGGGTGCGTCAGAACATTTTCATCACCTTTCACAATCACCAATGGGACAAGGCAGGGATGTCCTCTGTCCCCTCTCTTATACATCCTAGTGACGGAGCACCTGCTCTCATCAATTCGCCATAACCCCAATATTAGGTGGATTGAGGTGGGAGGCACCGAGTACAAGTGCTCTCTATTTGCTGATGATGTCCTAGTATATATCACTCAATCACATATATCCATCCCTGCTGTTATGGCTGAAATAGATCACTTTGTTACATGGTAAAATTTTAAAATCAATGCAGCGAAGTCTGAGGCCCTCGATGTCTCCCTCCCTAAATCCATATAGGATTCCATCCAGTCCAACTTTCCCTTTGCCTGGCCCTCACAGGGTATCAAATACTTAGGAATTCCTATTCATAGAGACCTCTCCCATCTATGTTATCTTAATTTTGGGCCCTTTATTGAACAATTCCATACAGACCACGGTTGGCAAGTTAGAACTGTAAGATTCACTACGTGAACCACTGGTGTTTTGTGGAAAAGCACATGTACACCGCGTTCCAAATTATTATGCAAAAAGTGTTTAGGAGTGATAAGGGAAGAATTTGTTTGTTTGTCAGTTAAACTCATTGATGGTGATGTGTGTCAGGGCTCTTTATATCACTGTAAGCAATTGCAGACACCTGTGCTAATTAGTTTGGCAGGTGTGTCCAATGAAAGGCAAGACTACTTAAGAAGGCTCTCTCACATTATTAAGCAGCCTACATTTTCTGCCAAAATGGGAAAGAAAAAGGATGTGTCGGCTGCTGAGAAGCAACAAATTGTGGAGTGTTTAGGTCAAGGCATGACTACAATCAACATTGTGCGATGATCAGGATGAAGTGTCTTGGCAATCAAGAAGTATGTAGCTGATTCACAGTACACACGTGTGCGTGCTGATAAGGGCAAATTGAGGACTCTTTCCTACAGGCAATTACGTCAGGTTGAAAGAGCAGCGGCAAAAAAGCCTTGTCATAGCAGCAGACAAGTTTTTGAAGCTGCTTGTGCCTCCAACGTCCCCCGAACAACAAGATGCAGGGTCCTTCAGAGGTTTGCAGCTGTGCATACGCCATCCTGTCGACCTCCTCTATCCACTTCACACAAGCAGAAACGGCTCCAGTGGGCCAAACATTACATGAAGACTGATTTCAAAACTGTTTTGTTCACGGATGAGTGCCGTGCAGCGCTCGATGGTCCAGATGAATGGAGTGGAGGATGGCTGGTTGATGGACACCCCACGCAAACACGGCTACAGCGCCAACAAGGAGGAGGTGGAGTAATGTTTTGGGCTGGAATCATGGGGAGAGAGATTGTCGGCCCATTTAGGATCCCTGAAGGCGCTAAAGATGAACTCCATAATGTATGTGGATTTTCTCAAACAGCACTTCCTGCCATGGTTCAAGAAGAAGAACCGTGTATTTCACAGCAAGATCATTTTTCTGCATGATAATGCACCATCTCATGCTGCACATAAAACATCTGCATCTCTGGCTGATATGGGCATAAAAGGGGACAAACTTATGGTGTGACCCCCATGCTCCCCTGACCTCTACCCCATTCAGAACCTTTGGAGCATCATTAAAAGGAGTGTCTATGATGGCGGGAGGCAGTTCACATCTAAGCAACAGCTCTGGGAGGGTATTCTGTCCTCATGCAAAACAATTGAAGCAGAAACCATCCAAAACCTGACAAATTCAATGGACGAGAGAGTTCAGAAGCTCCTTTCGAACAAGGGGTCCTATGTGAAAATGTAACATCACCTAGAATAAAGTTTTGAGTTGAAAACTGTTTGATTTCAGTTTCTAACAACCTGCTAATGCTTATAATTTCAAAAATGACCATTTTTTTGGTCTTTATTAAAATGAAAAGGTTGATCGAAAAGTTTGGGGGATCTAAGAGTGTGGCAACCCAGTAGTCATGATTACTTCGAATTCTGACAATATGAGGGTCATGCTGCAGGTAGTGCAGCAAGAAGGCACTTATGTGTCTTGCGCATCTCGGAGCCCCAAAATTATTTTCCGGGCTAGATGCAGCTAAAAATTATTTTTAATTTTAAATCTGGTGAAGCTTATTATAGATGGCCTAATAGGATCAGTGCTGCACACTGCTACAAAGCCCAAATTATTTTCCAGTCAAGATACAGATAAACATGATTAGTAATTTGAAAGCTTAAAATGGTTGGTAGGGTGATTTTAACCAATCATCAAGCTTTTACTCTCCCCAGGATGACACAGGGGTAGAAAAGTCGTTTCGGATCCATGATTTGTTCATCTTTATGAACGTGAGTCTGTCTACATTATCAGTGGAGAGCCGCGTGCGCTTATCTGTCAGCACACCACCAGCAGCGCTGAACACACGTTCAGACAGAACGCTGGCTGCGGGGCATGACAAGATATCCAAGGCGTAAGTGGCTAGCTCCGGCCATTTATTCAGATTGGAAGCCCAAAAAGAGCAAGGGTCCAGTGACACAGTTGTGGCTTCAATGTTTACTTGGAGATACTCCTGTACCATCGTCTCTAGGCGTTGACTATGTGTCAGACTTCTTGTCTCCTGTGGCCTTGCAAAGGATGGGCTAAAAAAGTGGTGAAATGATTCCGCAAAATTGATGTTACCAGCAGATACTGTGGTTCTGTTACGGTTTGAGTGCTGAACACTTGACGGTCCCACGGTTGGCAAGTTGGAACTGTGAGATTCACTACGTGCACCACTGGTATTTTGTGGAAAAGCACATGTAAGATTCTGCAACAGTCTCTGCTGATACTCCTGCATGCGTGCATCCCTTTCTATGGCAGGAATAATTTCTGCAAATTTACTTTTGTACCGGGGATCTAACAGTGTGGCAACCCAGTAGTCAGGATTATTTCTAATTCTCACAATTCGAGGGTCATGTTGCAGGTAGTGCAGCAAGAAGGCACTCATGTGTGTTGCGCATCCAGGAGCACCAAGTCCCTGTTGTGTTGGTGGCGAGGTAACAATCATGCTTCCTTCCTCTGTCCTCTCCCCCCAACCTCGCACAACAGAAATGTGATCAAGGTCTCCCTCATCTGATGAGTCTTCCATCAGTTCGTCCTCCACTTCTTCCTGGGCTCCTGCACCTTCCTCACTAGTTTGGCTGCTACCATGCGCCCTGGTAAAATCATCTCCCCCACCCTCACATGCCTGCCGCCCTGGTGCTGCCGACCGTCTGGACCTTGCAGATGTTAGCCCTTCCGCATACAACTCCTCCTCCTCTACTTCCTCCACCTCCTCTTGTGCCACCACCTGACTCCGAATTCTGTTTAACATGTGCTCCAGCATGTAAATCACCGGAATAGTCATGCTGATAATGGCATCGTCAGCACTAAACATCTTCGTCGCCATTTCAAAACTGTGCAGAAGGGTGCATAGGTCCCTGATCTGAGACCACTCCTCCAGCGTGATTTGCCCCACCTCTGAATCTCGTTGGCCCAGGCTATACGTCAGAACGTATTGCACCAGGGCTTGTCGGTGCTGCCACAGTCGCTGCAACATGTGCAGAGTTGAATTCCACCGGGTAGGCACATCGCATTTTAGCCGGTGAAGTGGCAGGCCCAACGACTTCTGTAGAGATGTAAGTCGCTGAGCTGCGGGATGCGAACGGCGGAAGTGAGCACACAGCGACCGTGCCCTCTGCAGAAGGCCATCTAGTCTGGGATAGTGGGCTAAAAATTGCTGGACAACCAGGTTCAACACGTGAGCCATACAAGGCACGTGTGTGACATTGCCCCGGCGAAGGGCCGCACCCAGGTTTGCAGCATTGTCGCACACGGCCTTCCCTGGTTTCAGGTCCAGTGGAGACAACCATTCATGAAATTGGTTCTCCAGAGCTGACCACAACTCCTCAGCTGTGTGACTCACATTTCCCAGACATTTCAATGTAAAAACCGCCTGATGACGTTGAGCCCTACTGCCAGCATAGTAAGGAGGTGTGCAGGATCCCTTCTGCGCAGTTAGAAAGCTTGTGGCATGACCAGACAGGCTTTGGGTGCAGGTGGAAGACCGAGAGGAGGTTGAGGAGGCAGAAGCAGTGAAGGAAAAATGACATAAAGAGGATTGACGCACAACTCGTGGGGACGGCAAGACTTGGACAGCAGCCCCTTGTCCTGCTGTCACCATAGTTACCCAGTGCCCAGTCAGCGACATGTAACGCCCCTGTCCATGCCTACTCGTCCAAGTGTCTGTGGTGAAATGCACCCTGTCACACACAAAGTTTCTCAAAGAAGCGGTGATGTTGTGTGCGACATGCTGGTGGAGCGCAGGCACACCTTTCTTTGAGAAGTAGTGCCGACTGGGCATCTGGTACTGGGGCACTGCGACGGACATAAGGTCTCGAAAATCCTCTGTGTCCACCAGGCGGAAAGGCAGCATTTCTGTAGCCAAGAGCTTGCAGATGGTGAAATTCAACCTCTTAGCTTTCTCATGGCTAGGAGGAAATGGTCTTTTACTTGTCCACATCTGAGGGACCGAGGGCTGGCTATTGTGCTTAGACGGGGTTGATAAGGGTGTCCCCGGCAAACTGCCGGTCTGTGAGGAAGATGCAGGCGGACATGTTAGGTTGCCTTGATCCAAAGGTGGTGCTATCGATGTCGGACAGCGCTCAAGACCAGCTGGTGTTACCACCTCCAAAGAAAATGATGACCTGCCAATCACGCTGGCTGTTGCGGGTAAAGAGGTGGCAGGTCTGCGCCCCAAAACAGGTGTGACTGCTGTCCCCCCAGTCACAGAGGATGAAGAGGCCGCGGATGCACAAGATATGGCAGACGGTGGTTGGCCCGGCCGGCTAGACCGCATTGTAGCACACTGAGCTTCCCACTGCAACTTATGCTTCATGTCCATGTGCCGGTTCATGCATGAAGTACTCAAACTATGTATTTTTTGGCCTCTACTTAGCTTTTGCTGACAAATGTTACAGATAACACGAGTTGGGTCATCTTTATCGATCTGAAAAAATGCCCAGGCTATGCAAGGCTTAGCACCCATGCGACCTGAAGAGCCACCACGACTTGTGGTGAGAGGCAGAGTTGTGTTTGAGGATGCAGTTGTTGACGTGCTTCCAGTACTACGTCTCTGTCCAGGAAGGCGCAACCTGACCTCGTCGTCACTAGCATCTTCCTCCACCTCCTCTGCTGACCTCATCTCTTGGCTGACTGTGGGTTGACAGTAAGTGGGATCTCCGACCTCATCATCATCACCCTGTGCGTTATCACACCCGTCGTCCTCAGAGCCAACCTGTTCCTGCCCTGACAAAAAACTAAAGTTGTCGCTCCAATCAGGTATTTGAGTCTTATCATCGTCTTCTTCATTGTCTCCACCAACAGGAGTTACAGTTTGGGAATGAGGGTCTACATTATGGTCAGAACCTTCTGCGTCTGGTCCTGGATCCGACTCATAAAGATTCTGGGCATCAGTGCAGATCATTTCCTCGTCTGGATTCACAGAAGCGCTGGAGTCGACCTCTGATTCCCAGGCTATAGTATGAGTAAACAGCTCTGCAGACTCAACCATCTGTTCTACCTCATACTCAGACGGGCAGCTGGAGATTTGGGAGCTGTGAGGAAGCAATTGCGATTTGGGTGACACCTTTGAGGACTGGAGTATTTGTGATGTTGAAGTTGATGTGGAGGAGAGCCCACTTAAAGGAGCACTTGATATCCGTTGAAGCACCTGCTGTTTTTGTGCCTCATCTGGAATTTGTAGCGATTGGCGTGGCCGTAAGAAAGGGATCTTATCACATTGTCCGCTAAAAGAAGTAGACATTTTAGTTTGGCTGGAAGATGGTCTTTCTTCTGCACCTACCCCACGGACACAACCTTTTTTCCCCTTCCCAACACGCCTATTCCCCTTTCCACCAGCAGCAGGCCTTTTTCCACTCATTTTGGTGGTTAACTAATTCACAACTCTGGAGTTGTTTGCACAAAAAAACAATGGATGGTAACCGAGCAGAGCTGAGTGGCCAAACTGTGGTATTAGGCCAAAACTATTGGCTGGGTTAGATGCAGAAAAAAATTATTTTTAATTTGCAACCTGATGGAGGTCAGTATAGATGGACTAATAGACCAAGTCCCACACACTGCTAGAAGCCCAAATATTTTTTCAGAGCTAGATGCAGAAAAAAATTATTTTTAATTTGCAACCTGATGGAGGTCAGTATAGATGGACTAATAGACCAAGTCCCACACACTGCTAGAAGCCCAAATATTTTTTCAGAGCTAGATGCAGAAAAAAATTATTTTTAATTTGCAACCTGATGGAGGTCAGTATAGATGGACTAATAGACCAAGTCCCACACACTGCTAGAAGCCCAAATATTTTTTCAGAGCTAGATGCAGAAAAAAATTATTTTTAATTTGCAACCTGATGGAGGTCAGTATAGATGGACTAATAGACCAAGTCCCACACACCGCTAGAAGCCCAAATATTTTTTCAGAGCTAGATGCAGAAATTTTTTTATTCAATTTGCAACCTGATGGAGGTCAGTATAGATGGACTAATAGACCAAGTCCCACACACTGCTAGAAGCCCAAATATTTTTTCAGAGCTAGATGCAGAAAAAAATTATTTTTAATTTGCAACCTGATGGAGGTCAGTATAGATGGACTAATAGACCAAGTCCCACACACTGCTAGAAGCCCAAATATTTTTTCAGAGCTAGATGCAGAAAAAAATTATTTTTAATTTGCAACCTGATGGAGGTCAGTATAGATGGACTAATAGAACAAGTCCCACACGCTGCTAGAAGCCCAAATATTTTTTCAGAGATAAATGAAGAAAAAAATTATTTTTAATTTGCAACCTGATGGAGGTCAGTATAGATGGACTAATAGACCAAGTCCCACACACTGCTAGAAGCCCAAATATTTTTTCAGAGCTAGATGCAGAAAAAAAATATTTTTAATTTGCAACCTGATGGAGGTCAGTATAGATGGACTAATAGACCAAGTCCCACACACCGCTAGAAGCCCAAATATTTTTTCAGAGCTAGATGCAGAAAAAAATTATATTCAATTTGCAACCTGATGGAGGTCAGTATAGAAGGACTAATAGAACAAGTCCCACACACTGCTAGAAGCCCAAATATTTTTTCAGAGCTAAATGAAGAAAAAAATTATTTTTAATTTGCAACCTGATGGAGGTCAGTATAGATGGACTAATAGACCAAGTCCCACACACTGCTAGAAGCCCAAATATTTTTTCAGAGCTAGATGCAGAAAAAAATTATATTCAGTTTGCAACCTGATGGAGGTCAGTATAGATGGACTAATAGAATGATGCTATGCCCAAAAGATTTTACTTCACTAGGTGCAGTAAAAAAATTGGTATTCTATACACAGGTGGTATATCTTGCAACACAGATAGGCTACTCCACTGACTAACACACTCTGCAATAGGCCAAAAAGGATTAGCTTTGCTAGATTCAGCCAAATGCTGTGAAAAAAACTTGCACAGCACTGGCACAGACCTGCCTGGCAAAAACTGATAGGAACTGATGTAACCTAGTCCTGAAAAGGACTCCAATTACAATTAGTCTTTACTCCCACAATCTATCTATTTAAGAGCACAGACCTGCCTGATAAAAGTCGTAGGAAATGCTGTAACCTAGTCCTTAAAAGGACTGCAATCACAACTATTCCCTACTCCCAAGCTATCTGTATATTTGTGCGAAAATTGGCTTGAAATTAACAAGGTATAGCGCACACAGCAACAGCGGTGCCGTCTAACACGCAGCTGCAGCAGTGAGAAAATGGTGGCGACGGGGAAAATGGCTTGGTCTTATAGGGCAAGGACATGTGACATACACTGCCAATCACACATGCCCTTGCTTGTGTGAAAAAAAGCACTTCGCTCCGTGTGTGCGCTGCTGATAGGCTGACAGATTGCACCTCCCCACTGCAAATGCGGGAAAGAGAAAAAAAAATGGAGATCTTCATTGTTCCTGCAGAGATCCATCCCCTGCCCCTCCCCCCGCCCCGCTGTACACTCAAACTGCGTATTAACATTAATTTTCATCATTACTGAGAAAAAATCCAGTTATGATTTTGGTGCACGAACAGTTATCGAACATAACCTCGAACAGCCGAATTTTTCTCAAATTGTTCGTGTTCGCCGACCGGCTCGAACACCGCCCAAAACAGCTCGAATTTGAGATTGGCGAACAGTTCGAGTAGAACAACGCTCATCTCTAGTCATAAGTATTCAGACTCTTAGCTCAGTATTGATTAGAAGCACCCTTTTGAGCTAGTACAGCCATGAATCTTCTTGGAAATGATGCAACAAGTTTTTCACACCATTATTTGAGGATCCTCTGCCATTCTTCCTTGCAGATCCTCTCCAGTTCTGTCTGGTTGGATGGTGAATGTTGGTGGACAGCCATTTTCAGGTCTCTCCAGAGATTCTCAATTGGGTTTAGGTCAGGGCTCTGGCTGGACCAGTCAAGAATGGTCACAGAGTTGTTCTGAAGCCACTACTTGGCTGCATTCATGTTTCCTTCAATTGCAACCAGTCGTCCTGTGAAAAACACCCCTATAGCATGATGCTGCCACCACCATGTTTCACTGTTGGGATTGTATTGGGCAGTTGATGAGCAGTGCCTGGTTTTCTCCACACATACCTTTTAGAATTATCACCAAAAAGTTCTATCTTCATCTCATCAGACCAGAGAATCTTATTTCTCATAGTCTGGGAGTCCTTCATGTGTTTTTGAGCAAACTCTATGGGGGCTTTCATATATCTTGCACTGAGGAGAGGCTTCCATCGGGCCACTCTGCCATAAAGGCTCGACTGGTGGAGGGCTGCATTGATAGTTGACTTTGTGGAACTTTCTCCCATCTCCCTACTGCATGTCTGGAGCTCAACCACAGTGATCTTGGGGTTCTTCTTCACCTCTCTCACCAAGGCTCTTCTCCCACGATTGCTCAGTTTGGCTGGACGGCCAGGTCTAGAAAGACTTCTGGTGGTCCCAAACTTCTTCCATTTAAGGATTAAGGAGGCCACTCTGCTCTTAGGAACCTTGAGTAATGCAGAAATTCTTTTGTAACCTTGGCCAGATCTTTGCCTTGCCACAATTCTGTCTTTGAGCTCCTTGGGCAGTTCCTTTTGAGCTCATGATTTTCATTTGGTCTGACATGCACTGTTAGCTGTGAGGTCTTATATAGACAGGTGTGTGCCTTTCCAAATCAAGTCCTATCATTTTAATTAATCACAGCTGGACTCCAATGAAGGAGTAGAGCCATCTCAAGGAGGATCACAAGGAAATGGACAGCATGTGACTTAAATATGAGTGTCTGAGCAAAGGGTCTGAATACTTATGACCATGTGATATTACAGTTTTTCTTTTTTAATAAATTTGCAAAAAATTTTACATTTCTGTTTTTTTTTTCAGTCAAGATAGGGTGCAGAGTGCACTTTAATGAGAAAAAAATGAACTTTTTAGAATTTACCAAATGGCTGCAATGAAACAAAGAGTGAAAAATTTAAAGGGGTCTGAATACTTTCCGTACCCACTGTACATGTTTTATATTTTTGCCCCTATACACATGTTTTATATTTTTTCCCCTATACACATGTTTTATTATTTTTAGGCCCCCATATGTTTTTTTTGTTTTTGGTCCCCAATAAATTTTAAAAACATTTCATTGGTGGCCAGTGGTTACCTAAAATAAGTTAGTTTATACATTGCCTGTCTCCGCCGATCGCCACCTAAAATAAAGTAAAAAAAAAAAAAATACACCTATACTCACCTAGACACCTAATTCCCCGAAGCCATTGATCTCCTGTAATAAAATATAAAATAATAAACCACAACCTTATCCTTACCCCTCCGTAGTAGTCCACGAGTGTCCCACGATGATCTCCAGTTTAGAGCAGCCACATAAAATGTGACCGCTCTAAACCGCTGCCGCCGCTACAATGATGGGGCCATAAAGCAGCCCTGTCATTGCATAAGCGGGTTCGCCGGAGTTCAGGCAGCGCTGCTCCGGTTAACTCCTTTATGGCCCTGCTGTACCGTGAGAAATTCCCACGGTACAGCAGGGCCGTAAAGGAGGTCACCGGAGCAGCGCTGGCTGAATGCACTCCGGTGACCTCAGTCAGGGGCTCACACTGCCGGGAGCGGACGAGTTCCCGGCAGTGTGAGCTTACAGCAGCTGTGCATGGCAGATCAGCGCAGGAACGTGGACAGGTAACTATTTTTTTTTAGTAAACTAAGAAATAAATAAAATGGTGGGTTTTTATTTCAAATAAATTATTTTTTTCTGGGTATAGTGTGTGTTTTTTCTTTTTAACACTTTGTAGGTTAGTAATGGGGGTGTCTTATAGACGCCCATCATTACTAACCTGGGCTTCATGGCAGCTGACGCTGACATGAACCCCACCACTATTACCCCCTGCCACTGCACCAGGGCAGCGTGGAAGAGCGAGGCTAAGAGCCAGATTTGGTGCACAAATAGGATGTGCCAAATCTGGGGTGGCTAAGGGCTGCTGTTTTTAGCCTGGGAGGGGGCCAATATTCATGGCACCCTTCCTGGGCTATTAATATCAGCCCCCAGCTGTCTGCCTAGCCTTTGCTAGCTATTAAAATAAGGGGACCCCACGTCATTTTTTTGGGGGGTCCACCATTTTAATAGCTAGTAAAGGCTAGGTATTCAGCTGGGGGCTGATATTAGTAGCCTGGGAAGCTCCGTGGGTATTACCCCTTTCCCAGGCTTCAAACATCTGCCCCAGCTGTCTGCTTAACCTCCGCTAGAGACTAAAATTATGGGGGATCCCATGCCAATTTTTTTTTTTAATAAATCCTTTATTTTAACACTAAATGACACTTGATGGGTTAATAAAGATACAGTCCCTGAATTATTATTTATTTTTTAATTAATTTTTCCCAAAAATTTTGATGTGGGCTTCGCCATATTTTTGTATGCCAACCAGGTACAGCATCCAGGAACAGGCTGCCCCCAACTCCCAGCTGCCTATTTATACCTGGCCGGACACAACAATATAGGGAAGCCCTTTTTTTTAATTATTATTTCATGAATTTCATGAAATAATTAAAAAAAAAAAATACGTGGGGCTTTACCCTATTTTTGTGTCCAGCCAGGTACAACTAAGCAGCTGGGGGCTGGAATCCATAGCGCAGGGTGGCCCAAGCTTTGTGGGCCCCCCTGCTGTGAACTGCAGTCCGCAGCCACCCCAGAAAATGTCGCGTTCATAGAAGCGCCATCTTCTGGCGCTGTATCCAGCTCATCCAGGGCCCTGGTGTGGTGGCTCACTGGGTAATAAAGGGGTTAGGGCCAGCTTTGTATTATCCGCTGGCCCTAAGCCCGAAATTCATGGGGTCACGCCAATATTAGGCTATGTGCCCACGATGCAGAAATGAAGCACAAATTTTCCTGACCATTTCCGCATCTCCTTTCCAGAAAAACGCATGCGGATTCTATGTGTGTTTTTGACGCTTTTTTGAAGCATTTTTTAAGACAAATAAAGTTAGTGAAGAAAAAAAAAAAAGGCCAATTTGATGTCATTTCCTAGTCCAACCCCTAATCAATGTATAAAAAAAAGGGTGGGCTCACGCGTATTTTTAAGGAAAAGAGGGAAAGCTGAGGGCTGATTTAATAGTCTGGGAAGTAGCCAAGGATCATGGCCCCTTCCCTTGCTATTAATATCAGTCCACAGCAGTTAGCTTAGGCTTTACAGCCCATTCTACAGGTGGGACCCCCCAAAAAAAAAAAAATAGGGTCCCCCTATAAATTGGAGACAGCAAAGGCTAGGCGGACAGCTGCGACCTGATATTAATAGCCTAGAAAGGGGCCATGGTTATAGGCCCCCTCCCAGGCTATAATATCAGCCCTCAGCCGCCCCAGATTTGGCACATCCTATCTGTGCGCCAAATCTGGCGTTTAGCCTCGCTCTTCCACGCTGCCCTGGTGCGGTGGCAGGGGGAAATAGTGGTGGGGTTCATGTCAGCGCCAGCTGCAATGAAGCCCAGGTTAGTAATGATAGGTACAAATAGGCAGCTGGGAGTTGGGGGCAGCCCGTTCCTGGATGCTGTACCTGGCTGGCATACAAAAATATGGCGAAGCCCACGTCAAAATTTTTGGGAAAAATTAATTAAAAAATAAATAATAATTTAGAGACTGCATCTTTATTAACCCCTCAAGTGTCATTTAGTGTTAAAATAAAGGATTCATTAAAAAAATTGGCGTGGGATCCCCCATAATTTTAGTTTCTAGCGGAGGTTAAGCAGACAGCTGGGGCAGATGTTTGAAGCCTGGGAAGGGGGTAATACCCACGGAGCTTCCCAGGCTACTAATATCAGCCCCCAGCTGAATACATAGCCTTTACTATCTATTAAAATGGTGGACCCCCCCAAAAAATGACGTGGGGTCCCCTTATTTTAATAGCTAGCAAAGGCTAGGCAGACAGCTGGGGGCTGATATTAATATTCCAGGAATGGTGCCATGAATATTGGCCCCCTCCCAGGCTAGAAACAGCAGCCCTCAGCCGCCCCAGATTTGGTACATCCTATTTGTGCGCCAAATCTGGCGCTTAGCCTCGCTCTTCCACGCTGCCCTGGTGCGGTGGCAGGGGGTAATAGTGGTGGGGTTCATATCAGCGCCAGCTGCCATGAAGCCCAGGTTAGTAATGATTGGCGTCTATAAGACACCAACATTACATACCTACAAAGTGTTAAAAAGAAAAAACACACACTACACCCAGAAAAAATTAATTTATTTGAAATAAAACACACCATTTTATTTAATTCTTAGTTTACTAAAAAAAAAAATAGTTACCTGTCCACGTTCCTGCGCTGATCTCCCATGCACAGCTGCTGTAAGCTCACACTGCCGGAAACACGTCCGCTCCCGGCAGCGTGAGCCCCTGACTGAGCTCACCGGAGCGCATTCAGTCAGCGCTGCTCCGGTGACCTCCTTTACGGCCCTGCTGTACCGTGGGAATTTCTCACGGTACAGCAGGGCCGTAAAGGAGCTAACCGGAGCAGCGCTGCCTGAACTCCGGCGAACCCGCTTATGCAATGACGGGGCTGCTTTACGGCCCCGTCATTGTAGCGGCGGCAGCGGTTTAGAGCGGTCACATTTTATGTGGCTGCTCTAAACTGGAGATCATCGTGGGACACTCGTGGACTACTACGGAGGGGTAAGGATAAGGTTGTGGTTTATTATTTTATATTTTATTACAGGAGATCGATGGCTTCGGGGAATTATGTGTCTAGGTGAGTATAGGTGTATTTTTTTATTTTTTACTTTATTTTAGGTGGCGATCGGCGGGGACAGGTAATGTATAAACTAATTTATTTTAGGTAACCACTGGCCACCAATGAAGCGTATTTAAAATTTATTGGGGGCCAAAAACCAAAAAAACATATGGGGGCCTAAAAATAATAAAACATGTGTATAGGGGCAAAAATATAAAACATGTGTATAGGGGCAAAAATATAAAACATGTGTATAGGGGCAAAAATAACACATGGGGCAGTTTAAATAGCAGGATCAGGCTGATGGGAACTACTGCTCCCATAGAGATGATCCTGCTGGCACGAGTGGACGGGGGACAGACATAGGCCAATGGGAGAAGTAGTGTCACATCGGCCTATGTCTGCCTGCACGCAGACACCCACAGACATCGCGCAAGCACCCGCAGACACCGCACACATACTAATCAAGACCGGTTTGATCGTCTGGGAGGTGTGGCTGACCTGTGCGGCCGTGGGAAAGTTCATGTGAGTTCATGCAGTCAAGCATGAACTCACATGAACCCTCTGAGGGCACCGCGGCAACTTCAAATGAACAGCTGATCAGCATCACCTGATACCTCAGCTGTTCATTTGAAATAACCGGCCGGCTTTCCAGTTCTGTGCTGCGCTACACGCTCCCTCCCAGGGTGCAGGGAGCGTACATCGGGGTGCGGGGAGCGTACATAGGGGTGCGGGGAGCGTACATCGGGGTGCGGGGAGCATACATCAGGGAGCGTGCAGTGCAGCACTGAACGGGAAAGCCCGCGGTGAAGTCTTTTCACTCCAGGCTTCCCCGCCCGGGTCCTTCGCTCCTCACTCCTTGGTGCTGCGCTCCCTGCCCGGTCCCAACTTACGATCGGGATGGGGGGAGCGGAGGATCGGGATAGGAGGCTGCGGGGAAGTAGTATGGGGCTTTGTGATTGTTTAAAAGCCGGCGGCTTTTTACCGCCCGCCGGCTTTTAACAATCAGGAGAATTCTCCCACGCTGGGATGGCATTCTGATGACAGGCTGGATCGCAGCTGAGCGCTGCCATCCAGCTTGTCATCCTTCAGAGACACTGCAGAGCGCAGGCATTATGGGAACTTCCGATTCCGGTATGCGATATTCTAAAAGTATCGGAACTCAGTATCGGAACTCCGATACCGCGAATATTGGTCGATACCCGATATTACAGTATCGGAATGCTCAACACTACTCATGGGTCATGCAGGGAAAATTCACTTCCCGTTTCTACATAGAATTTAGAAGGATTTAGCTGGCCAGTTTTTAATCACGTGATGTCATAGACCTAATGGGAAATTGAAGAAATAACTGGGTAGAGAGAGAGAAAATAAGCAATTGTCAGTACACAGTGCTATATAATATGATGACTGCAATATAATAAGAGGATAAAAACTTTGATGGAAGGAGTGCTTCTTTAACCCCGGAAGGATGGAGCCAATTATGTACTTTATGACAGGGGCAAATTTTAAAATTCTGACCAGTGTCACTTTATAAGGTAATAACTCTGAAATGCTTCAACGGATCCCACTAATTCTGAGACTGTTTTTTCGTGACATATTGTACTTCATGATAGTGGTAAAATTTCTTTGATATGACTTTGTGTTTACCAGTGAAAAAAATGGAAATTTGGTGAAAATTTTGCAATTTTCAAACTTTAAATTTTCATGGCCTTAAATCAGAGAGATATGTCACACAAAATAGTTAATAAATAACATTTACAACATGTCTACTTTACATCAGAACAATTTTGGAACCAAATTTTTTTTTTGTTCAGAAGTTATAAGGGTTAAAAGTTGACCAGCGATTTCTCATTTTTCCAACAAAATTTACAAAACCATTTATTTAGGGACCACATCACATTTGAAGTGACTTTGAGGGGTCTATATTACAGAAAATACCCCAAAGTGACACCATTCTAAAAACTGCACCCCTCAAAGTGCTCAAAACCACATTCAAGAAGTTTATTAACCCTTCACGTGCTTCACAGGAACTGAAGCAACGTGGAAGGAAAAAATGAGCATTTAACTTTTTTTCACAAAATGTTTACTTCAGACCCAATTTTTTTATTTTCACAAGGGTAACAAGAGAAAATGGTCCCAAAATGTGTTGTGAAATTTCTCCTGAGCATGCTATCCCATATGTGGGGGAAAATCACTGTTTTGGCTCACGGAAGGGTTCAGAAGGGAAGGAGCACCATTTGATTTTTTTAATGTAAAATTTGCGTGAATAATTAGCGGATGCCATGTCGCGTTTGGGGAGCCCCTGATGTGCCTAAACAGTGGAAACCCCCCCACAAGTGACACCATTTTGGAAACTAGACCCTTCAGGGAACTTATCTAGATGTGTGATGAGCACCTTGAACCCCCAGGTGCTTCACAGAAGTTTATAACATTGAGCCGTAAAAATGCAATTTTCACATTTTTCCAATAAAATTGTTTTTCAGCCCCCAATTTTGTATTTTCATGATTGTAACACTAGAAATTGCCCCATACCATTTGTTGTGCAATTTCTCCTGAGTAAGCTGATACACCATATGTGGGGAAAAAACACTGTTTGGGTACATGGCAGGGTTCGGACGGGAAGGCGCGCCATTTGACTTTTTGAATGTAAAATTTGCTTGAATAATTAGCAGACGCCACGTCGTGTTTGGGGAGCCCCTGATGTGCCTAAACAGTGGAAACCGCCCACAAGTGACACCATTTTGGAGACTAGACCCCTCAGGGAACTTATCTAGATGTGTGGTGAGCACTATGAACCCCCAGGTGCTTCACAGAATTTTATAACGTAAAGCCGTGAAATTAAGAAATCTAATTTTTTTCCACAAAAATGTACTTTTAGACTCATTTTTTTTATTTTCACAAGGGTAAAAGGAGAAAATGGACCCCAACATTTGCTGAGCAATTTCTCTTGAGTATGGACATCCCCTATATGTAGGTGAAAGCAGGGCTTGGAAAGGAAGGAGTGACTATGTAACGCAGATTTTGATGGAATGGTCTGCGGGTGTCATGTCACGTTTGGAGAGCCTCTGATGTGCCTCAACAGTGGAAACCCCCCCAAGTGATCCCATTTTGGAAACTAAACCCCTCAAGGATTTTATCTAGGGGTATAGTGAGCATTTTGAACCCACAGATACTACACAGAATTTGATAACATTAGGTCGTCATACTGAAAATTTTAATTTTTTCACGAAAATTTATTTTTAGCCTCAAATTTATAATTTTTACAAAGGATAATAAAAGAAAATGAACCCCATAATTTGTTATGCTGTTTCTCCCGAACAGGATAATGCCCCATATGTCATCAGAAATTACTGTTAGGCCACACGTCAGGGCTGAGAAGGAAGGAGCACTATTTGACTTTTGGAGAATAGATTTTGGTAGAATAGTTTGTGGGCGACATTTTTTGGAGCCCCTAAGGTGCCAGAACAGCAGAAAAACCCCCAAAGTGACCCCATTGTAGAAATTACACATCTCAATGAATTCATCTACTGCTGCAGTGACTATTATGTAACATCCACACCAGGCTTTATTCTGGAGAATTCCAAATATGCCAGTTTAGTGCCGATACATTGTGCCCCCATAAAGTGTAGTGCCCCCATGCATTTCTCCTGGGGACACACACCCTGTAAATTAAGTGCTCTCCCCGCTACAATAATGCCAAACATGTGGCCGTTTACTGCGGATTAGGCACAGTGGGGCTCAGAAGGAGGGGGGCATTTGGATTTGGGAGCGCAGAATTCACTGGATTTTATTTGAGGGGCGGGAGCCTTCGCTTTTCCATAGTCTTTGTTCTACCAGTAACGTAGGACCCCCTATAGTCCCAGTTGCAGATGACGGACCTGAGAGGGGGCTGATTTTGTGTGGGATCAATTAGGGTTTTATTGGTAACATTTTGGGGTATATAATTTTTGATTGTTTCCAGAATAACGCTGGATCACATTCTTGTGTTCTACACTGAGCACTTACGATGGGGTTTCCGTGTAAATCCCACAAAAATGCGATTCAGACTAAACCCCCAATGGAACCACCCACCACAAAATGGCAGATGGAGACACTTTGGAGCCCATTTGACTTCTGCTCCAGTGGTCTCCATCTTTTTTGATGCACACAGATCTGTGGTTGTCCACACTTGTGCGCTAAAAAGAAGCCTAAAATGATGGTACGCCGCTGGAACAGAAACCAGTCCAAAGGGACTCGATCGACCTCATAAGTAAGTGGCTCCATCTGGGTTTTTTGTCTGAATTGCGGTTTTGGTGAATTTTCACAGAAACCCCAACGTAAGCGCTCAGCGGAGAGCGCAGGATAAACGTAAGCCGAGCCTTATTCCGATTTTTTTGGAGGCAGAATGAAAAAATAGACAGCAGTACCAGAATAGTTCTTATTTTTATTTGTGCGCGGTTCGCCGTGCGGTATAAGTGATAAGGCGGATTTATTCTTTGGGTCAGTGCGATTACAGCGGTACCAGATTTATATGTTTTTTTTTAGGTTTTGTTGCTATCACACAGTAAAAAAGTTTTTATAAAAAGTAGTTATTTTCATCGCCATACTCTGAGAGCTGTAACTTTTTTATTTTTTGGTGAACAGAGCTGTATGATGGCTTATTTTTTGCAGGACGAGTGGCAGATTTTTTTGGTAGCATTTTGGGGCACATAGTAATTTTTGATCGCTTTTTATTCAGATTTTTCAGACACAGAATGAACAAAAGCTAGCAATTCAGTTATTGTTTTTATTTTTTGCTCCGTTCGCCGAGCGGTAAAAGTGATAAGACCGATTTGTCCACTGGGTAGGTACGATTACAGAGATACCAGATTTATATATTTTTTTTATGCTTTGCTATTTTTACAGACTAAAAAACAATATTTTACAAAAAAGAATTTGATTTTGCATCATCGCATTCGGAGAGCTGTAACTGTTTTATTTTTTTGCCAAATGAGCCATATTATGGCTTGTTTTTTGTGGGACAGTTTGTCGTTTTTATTTATATAACTTTTTTTACATAAAAATTTTTTATAGCTTTTTATTCACTTTTTTGTGTATGATGAAAAAGCGTCATTTTTGGCGTGTTTTTTTTTTATTTATTTTTTTACGGCATTCGCCAAACGGACTAAATAATACAACAGTTTTATAGAGCGGGTGGTTCCGGACGCGGTGATACCAATTATGTGTACGTTTTTTTGTTTTATCAAAAACTCTGCGTTTTGAGTGGTGAAGCGGATTTTAGTGATTTGTGTGCACTTTTTGCATGTTTTTTTTTACTTTTTTACACATTTTATGTAACTTTTTTTTACTTTTTCATCAAGTCCCACTGTGGGACATGTGTGATTGTCACTTTGATAGCTGGTCTCATACTCTGTAGTACCTCTGTACTGTAGTGCATGAGACCTGTCAGTGAGTCATGTCTGCTTATTGCTGGATCTCACAGGCCACCGTACCCTGGGATCATCACATGATCTCAAGGTACCATGTTAACCATCGAGACCCGCGATTCTCATTGCGGGGGTCCGATGGTTACTAAGGGGGTCGCAAGACCCCTTGGTAAGCACTTAAATACGGCTGTTACAATTGACAGCAGTATTTAACCCTTTCGCAACCTTGGGTTTTGTCGTTTTTGCTTTTTCGTTTTTTGCTCCCCTTGTTCCCAGAGCCATAGCGTTTTTATTGTTTATTGTCAATATGGCCATGTGAGGGCTTATTTTTTGCGTGACGAGTTGTACTTTTCAACGCCATTACTAGTTTTACCATATCATGTACGGGAAAACGGGAAAAAAATTCCAAGTGCGGTAAAATTGCAAAAAAAGTGCATTGTTTTTTATTTATTTTTTTTACCACGTTCACTGAATGCTAAAACTGACCTGCCATTCTTATTCTACGGGTCATTACGAGTTCATAGACACCAAACATGTATAGGTTCTTTTATATTTAAGTGTTGAAAAAAAATTCCAAAATTTGGTAAAATAAAAATAAAAAAAAAATAGTGCCATTTTCCGAGACCTGTAGCGTCTCCATTTTTCGTGATCTGGGGCTGGGTGAGGGCTTATTTTTTGCGCGCCGGGCTGAAGTTTTTATTGATAACATTTTGGGGTAGATCCATTGTTTTGATCGCCCGTTATTGCATTTTATTTCAATTTTGCGGCGACCAAAAAATGTAATTCTGGCGTTTAGAATTTTTTTCTCGTTACGCTGTTTACCGATTGGACTAATTCTTTTTTTATATTGATAGATCGGGCGATTCTTAACGCGGCGATACCAAATATGTGTATGTGGGGTTTATTTTTTATTATTTTATTTTGAAAGGGGCAAAAGGGGGGTGATTTAAACTTTTATATATTTTTAATTTTTTTTACTTTTTTTAAAACTTTTTTTTTTTACTTACTGCATGCTTCTATAGTCTCCATAGGAGACTAGAAGCAGCAGTTGTCTGATCGGCTCTGCTACATACAGGGGACCAGCAGATCCCCTGCATATAGCAGAATTGGTCCTGTGCTATGAGCGCCGACCACTAGGTGGTGCTCATAGCGACCAGATCATGACAACCACAGGCGTCTGCTGCAGACCCTGGGTTGTCATGCACGCCCATCGGCGACCCGCGATCACGTGAGGGGGTCACCGGTGGGCGGGGCTTATGACGCGCAACCCGGAAGCGCGCGTTAAATGCCGCTGTCGGAGATTGACAGCGGCATTTAACAAGTTAACAGCCGCGGGTGGATCACGATTCCGCCCGTGGCTGTTGCGGGCACATGTCAGCTGTAAGAATCAGCTGACATGTGCTCGGTTCAGTGAGGGCTCAGCCCAGCAGCCCTCACTGAACGGGGGGTACGCAAATATGCGTACTAAGACGTCATGGGCTCTAAAGGGGTTAAGGGGTTAATCGGCTCCAATCAGCATCGAGGCCGGCTGGGCCGATACTGCAGGGTTTCAGTTGTCACACACTGTTAACACCTGCAGGAATCGCCGCCGCCGGGCAGCACTATTTACTTATTCTACAGCGACGCATTTTAACAGCGCTGTGGAATAAGTACCCTTAATGACAGCCGTAAAATTGCGTAACGGCGGTCGTTAAGGGGTTAAATGTGTAGCTACTATTATGAAACATCCTGAAGAATATACTTATTATAAGGATACATAGCAAGCAATCTAAACGTATAGTACTAATTATACAGTAGTTCTTCATAAATCATGAGAAAGGGGAAAAAGAGTGTGAATAGATATAAAATATAACTTTTAATATTAATTCAATTAAAATACTACAGTTACAGCTGTCACATTTACGGTAATCCACAGTTTTCAAACTGTATATTTATTTATATTCATCTCAATTAGAATATAGCGGTGACCCACAATTATTTTTCATAGTGATTAATGTGGAGTTAATAGGGAAACATACACCTAATAGGGACAATACAATATAATTCCCCACCTCTAACTTTGAGGGACATGGGTGGTGGATCTGTATAAATTTATTGGCTGTGATACACAATCCAGGATTTACAGGGTCTGAGCTTACAATTTAATATCGACCCCATATGCATCCATTTAGATGTATGTAAGAATTTGATTTTATATCTATATAAAAATATTAGTATTTTAATTGAATTAATATTAAAAGTTATATTTTATATCTATTCACACTCTTTTCCTCTTTTTCCTCTTCCTCGTGATTTATGATCTATTTTGGTGATGTTCACCAGTGTGGATATTGACCAACAAATCGGACTTTATTGAGTTTAACTGACTTTGTGTCCTGCTAGGACATTTCTGTGTCCGCTTTTTGGACCCTATTTTGGGTGTAACTAACTTTTATGACAGTTTGTATAGGGATTTGTGCATTAACCTTCCGATATGGCTACATCAAAAATTTCCAGCCAATTGCAGTCTAGATTAGCACGTCAAAAAGATTATATGAGAACCATTTTTAATGAAAAATCTCCAAATGAGAGAGAAGTATTCACAGAGAGCTTAGAAGTGGATGATCTCTTAAAAAGATTTAGGGATATCCAAATTAAGCATATGCAGGCAACATGGACTAAGATGAACCTAGAACAGTACTTGGAACAAGGATTAATTTCTAGAGGGCTGCGGGTATCTATATTTCCCTCTTATGACCTTACTAAACCAAACTTGAAGGATAGATGGGAAGCAACCCTCACTGAATGCTCTCGTGAACTAATGAAACTTCTTGTTGAGGATGAGGTATATATTTTAGAGAAGTTGGAGAAGGAATTGGAGGAAATTTCCCCCAATATGGACAAATTGGAGGGTAAACCTGAATTTGAAGAAGGCTTTAAGCAGACGTTGCAATATATTGACAAGGTTGAAACTAAAATTAAGATGCGTAAGAGAAAGAAATATTTAAGGGACAAAATGGATCATTCCAAAGGCGTGTTAGGAAACAAACCTTGAGTAAACAAGATTACCAAAAACGTGAATTTTCTGGGACTGACGCAGAAAGCAGCAATCTGTCAGAGTCTGACTCCGAACAACCTTCCCATAGTACTAGAAGGAAGGACATGGATAATAATCATAACCCCACTGGGCCTTTTTTAAGGGACAGAGGCAGATGGGGGTTCAGGGGCTCTACCAAGAGCAGGAACAAAAGAAATTGACGGAGTCAATTGGTGTCAACTCTAACTCTTTCAGAATTATTAACTTATCTAAACACACTATTACTGGGTCTCAAGCAAATGTCTTAAAGAAGGGTTTGAATTTTTGTCTCCCAACCCATCTCAATAAATTCAACATTGTTAAAGATTTGCATCTTTTTGGGAGAAAATTGATATTTAAAAAGATGTTCTCAAAGGAGTCTACAAATGAAATCTTATCTTCAGGAATGGACATAATTCCTAATTTTTCTAGCCAAGATCTGCAGATTTTGAAAATACTTGAGGAACTTGACATGGATAATGGAATGGAGAAGATAGAATCTGAGGAAGGAACAGGGTCGACCTGGCATAAAAAACTTTTGAAGCCTAAGTCTATTAACATGCCATCATTACAAACGTGTCCAGCTGTTAAAGTCTTCATAGATATGGTTACAAGGGATATACAGTACAGACCAAAAGTTTGGACACACCTTCTCATTTAAAGATTTTTCTGTATTTTCATGACTATGAAAATTGTACATTCACACTGAAGGCATCAAAACTATGAATTAACACATGTGGAATAATATACTTAACAAAAAAGTGTGAAACAACTGAAAATATGTCTTATTTTCTAGGTTCTTCAAAGTAGTCACCTTTTGCTTTGATGACTGCTCTGCACACTCTTGGCATTCTCTTGATGAGCTTCAAGGGGTAGTCACCGGAAATGGTCTTCCAACAATCTTGAAGGAGTTCCCAGAGATGCTTAGCACTTGTTGGCCCTTTTGCCTTCACTCTGCGGTCCAGCTCACCCCAAACCATCTCGATTGGGTTAAGGTCTGGTGACTGTGGAGGCCAGGTCATCTGGCGTAGCACCCCATCACTCTCCTTCTTGGTCAATTAGCCCTTACAGAGCCCGGAGGTGTGTTTGGGGTCATTGTCCTGTTGAAAAATAAATGATGGTCCAACTAAATGCAAACCGGATGGAATAGCATGCCGCTGCAAGATGCTATGGTAGCCATGCTGGTTCAGTATGCCTTCAATTTTGAATAAATCCCCAACAGTGTCACCAGCAAAGCACCCCCACACCATCACACCTCCTCCTCCATGCTTCACGGTGGGAACCAGGCATGTAGAGTCACACAAAGACACGGTGGTTGGAACCAAAGATCTCAAATTTGGACTCATCAGACCAAAGCACAGATTTCCACTGGTCTAATGTCCATTCCTTATGTTCTTTAGCCCAAACAAGTCTCTTCTGCTTGTTGCCTGTCCTTAGCAGTGGTTTCCTAGCAGCAATTTTACCATGAAGGCCTGCTGCACAAAGTCTCCTCTTAACAGTTGTTGAAGAGATGTGTCTGCTGCTAGAACTCTGTGTGGCATTGACCTGGTCTCTAATCTGAGCTGCTGTTAACCTGCGATTTCTTAGGCTGGTGACTCGGATAACCTTATCCTCAGAAGCAGAGGTGACTCTTGGTCTTCCTTTCCTGGGGCGGTCCTCATGTGAGCCAGTTTCTTTGTAGCGCTTGATGGTTTTTGCAACTGCACTTGGGGACACTTTCAAAGTTTTCCCAATTTTTCGGACTGACTGACCTTCATTTCTTAAAGTAATGATGGCCACTCGTTTTTCTTTACTTAGCTGCTTTTTTCTTGCCATAATACAAATTCTAACAGTCTATTCAGTAGGACTATCAGCTGTGTATCCACCTGACTTCTGCACAACACAACTGATGGTCCCAACCCCATTTATAAGGCAAGAAATCCCACTTATTAAACCTGACAGGGCACACCTGTGAAGTGAAAACCATTTCCGGTGACTACCTCTTGAAGCTCATCAAGAGAATGCCAAGAGTGTGCAAAGCAGTCATCAAAGCAAAAGGTGGCTACTTGAAGAACCTAGAATATACGACATATTTTCAGTTGTTTCACACTTTTTTGTTAAGTATATAATTCCAAATGTGTTAATTCATAGTTTTGATGCCATCAGTGTGAATGTACAATTTTCATAGTCATAAAAATACAGAAAAATCTTTAAATGAGAAGGTGTGTCCAAACTTTTGGTCTGTACTGTATTAGCTTTACCTGACAAAACCTCAGGACCACATTTGGATTTTGAAGATAGACGGGCAATAAATGAACTGAAAAGACTGGATGATGTCGTTTTCAAGCCCAGTGGCAAAGGTGGTAATATCGTTGTTTGGCCACAAGATAAATATATTCAGGAAGCTAAGAGGCAACTCAACAACAAGGACTGTTACAAGTCCCTTTGGAGTGATCCCACGGACCAATTCCTGAATGAGTATAAAGATATCGTATTCCAGGGTTGGGAAAATGGGGCAATCACTAAAAATGAGAAAGACTTTCTTGAGGTCAAGAATCCCAGGATAGCCACATTTTATATGCTACCCAAAGTTCATAAAGACATCAATAATCCACCAGGGAGACCCATTGTCGCTGGTATAGGAAATTTAACTGAAAGGGCCAACCAGTGGATTGACCAGGAATTAAGGGGATATGTATATGATCTTCCCTCCTATACCAGGGACACCATGCAGGTTCTTCAAGAATTACAAGGTAGCAGACTGGATGAGCACGAACTTTTAGCGACATGTGATGTCGAAAGTCTATATACCAGTATAGATCAAGACATGGGCTGTAAGGCGGTAGATTTTTTCCTCTCTAAGGATTAAAATTACAATCCAACTAGAAAACAATTCCTTCTTGGCCTTCTTAGGTTCATTTTGAAGACGAATTATTTTGTGTTTGATGGTCGATTTTATCTCCAAACGCGGGGCGCCGCGATGGGGGCGGCAGTGGCACCGACATTTGCCAACCTCTACATGGGATAGTGGGAAGAGGAAGTTGTGTTTGCACATGTCTATCTATGTAGATCAGATCGTAACATGGAAACGCTATATAGATGATGTCCTGATCATCTGGAAAGGCACAGGAGAAACTTTACAAAATTTTATTGACGTCCTTAATGATAATCAATACAATTTGAAGCTTACACTTTTATATCATCAGGATAATATCCCTTTTTTGGATATTATGATCAAGAGAGATGCAGATAACATGATTCAAACTGATCTCTATAGGAAAGATACTGCTACCAATAGCATTTTGGACGCCAGAAGTGCCCATTCCATAGCAACCATCAGAGCCATTCCCAAGGGGGAATTTTTGTGGTTACACCGCAACTGTTCCACATTTGAGGGATTTAAAGTAAGAGCTGATGACCTTAAAGAAAGACTGTTGGAAAGGAATTATTCTAAGAGCAATATTAAAAGAGCGTACAATATTGCCTTGAGAACCGAAAGGAGAGACCTTTTGACCCCGAGGAAACGGAAAGAACTGGGTAATGACAATGTGAGATTCATTACTGAATATCACGAGGATTGGTCCGAGATGATGAATATCCTCAATAGATATTGGGGTATCCTGAAATCAGATCGAGATCTCAATTGTTGCCTTACACCACAGGCATCTGCAGGTTATCGCAAAACCACCTCTATGTCGAGTCTGTTGGTGAGCAGTCATTTCAAACGGAATAATAAACCGTGACAGTTCGAGATCCGGGCTTTTTTCCTTGTAAGACATGCAAGGTTTGCCAAATTCTAGTTCCCAAGAGGTCTCTTAGAGATGCCTTTGGAAAAACCTTTACCTTGCGTCAACATCTTAACTGTTCCTCTGCTGGAGTGGTTTACTGTTTGGAATGTACATGTGGACTACAATATGTGGGGAAAACCACGAGAGATTTGAAAACCCGGGTGAGAGAACATATTAGAAGCATCGTCAATTATGATAAGGATGAACATACAAATCAAGAACAACGGAAAGTTTTTGCACCCACCCCTATTGCCAGACATTTCAAGGATGTACATGCCCTAAGGTGGAAAGAACTGAAAGGGTGGGCTATTTTCCAACAGAAAATGGATATCAGAGGGGGCAATTTGGATTCAATCCTTCTAAAGAAGGAAAGCGAATGGATTTTCAGATTGAATACGGTCCGACCTCATGGACTCAATGAGAACTTTAATTTTGGTTGCTTTCTCTGATCTTGTTCATGGGATCAGGGTATTTTGTGGATGTGACTGGTTTTGATTTTATCTGTCCAATATAAAAATATACATATTAATATATATCACATATCTCTTTATGATATATTCTTTTATGACATATCTTTAGATTATTCACCATCTCTTTGATATGTGATTATTTTGGCAGTTTTACATTGAGAGTATAATCAAACCATATATGTATAATACTGTATGTATTGCATGTCCTTTAGAGAATATTCTCCTTGAATTAGGAATCTATTTGCTGATAATTCCATTTGATCCTTGTAGAATTTATAGCCTACCTCATGATCTTGCTACAATTTGTCCTTTCCTTTCATATATATTTAACAGCTATCACATATCCTTTTTATATCTCTTCCTCATATATAATCTATCCTGAGATTATTTATTCTTTCCCTATACAAACAATTAAATGAACTATTTTTTATATATTTACTAATTGATTAAAAACTTTTCTAGGGCTTTGATGCTTAGAATCTATAATGAAATATTTATTTGGTTCATAATGTTGTTTGTTGCACCTTGTATTAATTGGTCTTAACAAATCCGTATCTTTGATTCAATTGGCCGCTATACCTGTCAGTCATGGCAGGATGTATAAATAACTTGAGAAGGCGGCCGATCCCGCCCTTAGAAAAAGCCGGTACCCCCGGCGAAACGCGTGTCAGGGACGTCTATGTCCTGTGCATTGGCATGCCAGCCTGAAATCCTATGCCCCCTTCCCTATCCACCCACTATGTCCCCATCTGGTTATATGGCATAGCGTCTCATTTAAGTCAGATGATTACACTGACCGCGTTCATACCACGTGTACGCGGTCAGCGTGCGAGACTGCTTGCCGGTGTTAGGGGCGAGAATGCAGCTACGATCATAGCTGCTGTTGACAGATTACTGCTCGCTCCTTACACCGTTGCGGAGATTGAGGAGTGATAGTGTAGCTCTGCACATAGCTGCCTTGACAGATTTCTGTCCGCTCCTCGCACCGCTGCGGGGTTTAAGAATAAGGGAGCTGTACACCGTTATTAACGGGGACAATATACCCCCGTAATATCTTTTAGGTTGATTTTTGCGGGAATCCCGCTTCATTCATCTGTGGAGCCACTTACAATATAAGAGTGACCTGTATTAATATGTGACAGTAGATATTCTTATAACAGTAACAGCTGTCACATTTACAGTAATCCACAGCTTTCAAACTGTATATTTATTTAGATTCATCTCAATTAGAATATAACGGTGACCCACAATTATTTTTCATAGTGATTAATGTGGAGTTAATAGGGAAACATACACCTAATAGGGACAATACAATATAATTCCCCACCTCTAACTTTGAGGGACATGGGTGGTGGATCTGTATAAATTTATTGGCTGTGATACACAATCCAGGATTTACAGGGTCTGAGCTTACAATTTAATATCGACCCCATATGCATCCATTTAGATGTATGTAAGAATTTGATTTTATATCTATATAAAAATATTAGTATTTTAATTGAATTAATATTAAAAGTTATATTTTATATCTATTCACACTCTTTTCCTCTTTTTCCCCTTCCTCATGATTTATGATCTATTTTGGTGATGTTCACCAGTGTGGATATTGTCCGACAAATCGGACTTTATTGAGTTTTACAGTAGTTCTTCCACTGTTTCTTCTTGTCAATATTGTTCATCAAATAATATAAACGGGAGACGAGAAAAAAATTATAGTTTTGTGCTAATTTATTGCTTGAATTCTTATGTAAGACACATTTTTGAGATTGACCTTCAAGAACTAAATTAAGTATAATGTTTTCGTCAGTAAAGAAATAAAACCATACTGTATTTCGTAATCCCTACTTCTCCAATGAGGATTGTTTTATTAATGAGGTGAGTTTTCTTGAAAAGTCATTTGAAAAGTACAATCAGTTTTAATGAAAGAGATCCAACACATTTTTGGCATTTTTTCATTTTAACACTTTTCCTTGGCAACAGTACAGAAGTTTAGGCTTCACTGGCCAAATGGATTTTTACATACCAATAATGACTGAAACAGCACTCTGTGTGTCTTGGGGACATTAATGTACTGGCACATTTCCCTAGTAGATGAAATTCAGCTGTCTTATTTTATGTTCTGATTACCATAAGAAAAACATATTAAACTCCAATTATTTTACTAAACTCCACTAAAATAACTTGCACATACTAAAGAACTATCCAGTTGCACTGTATGATTATTAGCTTACAGCACATTACTTTCATTATTGATCATAGCTAGCATTACTATAACCCCACTGTTTTTAACCTTTTACTAAAGTCTGCTATAAAGTACATTACATGGCAAGAAGTGGGCACCTCAACATATTATTGGATGTAGGGGAAATACCTCTTCACTGAAACCAGTTTCAAAACTTCATCACAAAGGGGTAAAAACTAAGATTTGGATTCAGTGTCGGACTGGGGTGTCTGGGGCCCACAGGAGGAAATGATCCTCCGGGCCCACCCTACAGCAATATGCAAATAACTGTTAGCCAATATCCCCGTTATAGTGGAGCGTCGACTGTAAATCACAGGCGGCTCCTGCACATATACTGTGCACCACCATAACTGGGATGTAGAATTACGGTAGTTTGCATTAAAGGATCGGTGATCACTAGTGTTGAGTGATACCTTCCGATATTGGGAAATATCGGATTGGATCGGACCGATACCCAAAAAATATCGGATATCGCCGATTCCGATACCGGAAACCAATGCAAGTCAATGGGACACAAATATCGGAATGAAAATAAACCCTTTCTTTCCTTGTAGGTTAATTCTACATGAAGGAAAACAACTAAGAATAATGTAGAATGTATTACATGAAAAGCCGGCAATTCAGCAGCGGCATACACCGGTACCCAACAATTTAGAACAGAAAGAATAGAGCATCACACATAGACTAAATAGATAGAAACATGTCAGTCACATATATAAGAAGTACAGTGACAGTGTTGCTTACTGTACTTGTCATTTAGTGTTAAAGGATTTATTAAAAAAAATAATAGTGTTTTCATGCACCGTCTCTTTAAAAAAGCCGGCCGGCAATTCAGCATCGGTACCCGACAATTTATAACAGAAAGAATAGAGCATCACACATAGATTAGATAGATAGAAACACGTCAGTCACATATATAATAAGTACAGCGATAGTGTTGATTACTGTACTTGTCATTTAGTGTTAAAATAAGATTTATTAAAAAAAAAATTGACGTGGGGTTCCCTGTAATTTTAGTCTCTAGCGGAGGTTAAGCAGATGGCTGGGGCAGATGTTTGAAGCCTGGGAAGGGGGTAATACCCACGGAGCTTCCTAGGCTACTAATATCAGCCCCCAGCTGAATACCTAGCCTTTACTAGCTATTAAAATGGGGTCCCCCAAAAAAATGATTTGGGGTCCCCCCTATTTTAATAGCTAGCAAAGGCTAGGCAGACTGCTGGGGGCTGATATTAATAACCCAGGAAGGGTGCCATGAATATTGACCCCCTCCCAGGCTAGAAACACCAGCCGTCAGCTGCCCCAGAAATGGCACATCCATAGGATGCGCCAATTCTGGCACTTAGCCTCGCTCTTCCCACTGCCCTGTAGCGGTGGCAGTGGGGTAATAGGGCTGGGGTTGATGTCAGCTTATAATGCCAGCTGACATCAAGCCCAGGTTAGTAATGGAGAGGCATCTATAAGACACCCCCCATTACTAACCCCATAGTCAAAGTTAAAAAAAAACACAAACACCCAGAATAAAGGCCTTTAATTGAAATAAACACACAATTCTTTATTGTTCTAAATTAAACCATACTTACCATCATGCCCACTGACAGCGTGGGAAAATTCTCCTGCGCTTGCCGTGAGCGCAGGAGAATTCTCTCACGCTCACTGCAAGCGCAGGAGAATTTTCCCACGCTGTCAGTGACATGCATGAGGTGAGCCGAGTTCATTGGACATGACCTCGGCTCATCTGGATGCCGTCACAGCGAGACACTGAGGAGCGCAAGCATGCCTGCGCTTCTCAGTGTCTGCGGCATAGCAAGCTGGATGGCAGCTTTCAGCTGCGATCCAGCCTGTCATGTGAATGTAGTAGAGCTGGAGCCGTCCTGGGAACCATGGAAAGGTAAGGATGATGTTGGTTTATTATTTTACTTTTATTGCAGAAGACATTGGCTTCAGCTGGAATGGGCGTGATTGTAAGTATGGTTTAATTTAGAACAATTAAGAATTGTGTGTTTATTTCAATTAAAGGACTTTATTCTGGGTGCTTTTTAAATACTTTGCTAGAAATTCATGACGGTCATGTCTAATATTGGCGTGACCCCATGAATTTCGGGCTTAGGGCCAGCTGATAATGCTACATTCACATGACAGGCTGGATCGCAGCCGAAAGCTGCCATCCAGCTTGCCATGCCGCAGATACTGAGAAGTGCAGGCATGCTTGCGCTCCTCAGTGTCTGGCTGTGACGGCATCCAGATGAGCCGAGGTCATGTCCAATGAACTCGGCTCACCTCATGCACGCCACTGACAGCGTGGGAAAATTCTCCTGCGCTTGCCGTGAGCGCAGGAGAATTCTCTCACGCTGGGATGGCATTCTGATGACAGGCTGGATCGCAGCTGAGCGCTGCCATCCAGCTTGTCATCCTTCAGAGACACTGCAGAGCGCAGGCATTATGGGAACTTCCGATTCCGGTATTCGATATTCTAAAAGTATCGGAACTGAGTATCGGAACTCCGATACCGCGAATATCGGTCGATACCCGATATCTCAGTATCGGAATGCTCAACACTAGTGATTACTTATTGATCGTTTGGGTCCGAACATTGGAAAACGCACCTATCGGAAGAATGGGGAAGTTTTATCCCTGACAGGATACTTATCCCCATTTTAAAATGTAGCGGCAGATGGGAGATCTGACCGCCGCTGCATTCATACTCTTTGGGGCTTCCAGGAAAAAAAAGGACAGCCACTGAGGAAATGAATGGATCAGTGGTCAAGTCGCACATGAGCTCCAGTCTAATGGAGCTAAAAGCTCCACATTCTACCAATCGGTGCGGGTCCCAGCAGTCAGACCCCCACTAATCAATAATTTATCACTTATCCTGTGGAGAGGTGATTACCTGTTTTTCCCGGAGAACCCCTGTAAGTGCATATTGTTCCAAGTATTTAATCACTAATGGAAATAAAGAATCTTCTCCTAATTAATATCAGAGAGAACAAATGACTGCCATACACAACACAGTCCACTATACCAACCCCAATAGTACCACATACAAGGGAGAAACACTGCCACACCATGACTGGACTACATATTACCACCACATAGTGACCGAATAATACTACATACAAGGGAGAAATACCGCCACACCATAACCAGAGCACATATTACCACCACATAGTGACTGAATAATACCACACAAGGGAGAAATACCACCACACCATGACCAGACCACATATTACCACAACATAGTGACTGAATAATATCACATACAAGGGAGAAATACTACCACACCATGACCAGATCACATATTACCACCACATAGTGACTGAATAATACCACATACAAGGGAGAAATACCACCACACCATGACCAGACGACATATTACCACCACATAGTGACCGAATAATACCACATACAAGGGAGAAATACCACCACACCGTGACCAGACCAGATATTAACAGCATATAGCGTCCAAATAATTCCACATCATTTCTCTCCCCCACCTTCATCATTGCTCTCCTTCATCCCCAACATTGCTCTCCCCCCATCCTTCCATCATTGCTCCCTCCCATCCCCATCATTGCTCTCCCCATCTTCTCCAACACTGTCATATCTCCCCCACCTCATCCATCATTGTCATATCTCCTTCATCATTGTCATATCTCCCCCACCTCCTCCATCATCATTGCCATGTCTCCCCCACCACCTCCATCATTGCCATATCTCCCCCCACTATGTGCTCCATCATCATTGCGATATCTCCCCCACCTGCTCCATCATCATTGCCCTATCTCTCCCACCTCCTCCATCACCAGTGCCATGTCATATCTCCCCCCACCTCCTCCATCACCATGCCATGCATATCTCCCCCTGCCTCCTCCATCCCCATGCCATGCGTATCTCCCATACCTCCTCCATCATCATGCCATGCATATCTCCTCCTACCTCCGCCATCACCATGCCATGCATAACTCCCCCCACCTCCTCCATCACCATGCCATGCATATCTACCCCACCTCCCCCATTGCCATGCCATATTTTCCCCACCACCTCCATCATCATTGCCATGCCATATCTCCCCTCACCTCCTCCATCACCATGCCATATCTCCCCCCAACTCCTCCATTGCCATGCCATATCTCCACCCAACTCCTCCATCACCATTGCTCTCCCTTATCTCCCCCCACCTCCTCCGTCATCATTGCTCTCCCTCATCTCTCCCCACCTCCTCCATCATCATTGCTCTCCTTTATCTCCCCCCACCTTTACCATTGCTCTCCCTCATCCCCCCTCCCCACCTCTTCCATCCCCAATGCTCTCCCTCATCTTCCCCCACCTTCTCCATCACCATTACTCTCCCTCTTCTCCCCCACCTCCTCCATCGCCATTTCTCTCCCTCATCTCCCCCCACCTCCTCCATCACCATTGCTCGCCCTCATCTCCCTCACCTCCTCCATCACCATGCCATGCATATCTCCCCCTACCTCCTCCATCCCCATGCCATGCATATCTCCCATACCTCCTCATCACCATGCCATGCATATCTCCTCCCACCTCCTCCATCACCATGCCATGCATAACTCCCCCCACCTCCTCCATCACCATGCCATACATGTCTCCCCCACCTCCCCATTGCCATGCCATATTTTCCCCACCACCTCCATAATCATTGCCATGCCATATCTCCCCCCACCTCCTCCATCACCATGCCATATATCCCCCACCTCCTCCATCACCATTGCCATGTCATATCTCCCCCCACCTCCTCCGTCATCATTGCTCTCCCTCATCTCTCCCCACCTCCTCCATCATCATTGCTCTCGTTTATCTCCCCCCACCTTTACCATTGCTCTCCCTCATCCCCCCTCCCCACCTCTTCCATCACCAATGCTCTCCCTCATCTTCCCCCACCTTCTCCATCACCATTACTCTCCCTCTTCTCCCCCACCTCCTCCATCACCATTGCTCTCTCTCATCTCCCCCCACCTCCTCCATCACCATTGCTCGCCCTCATCTCCCCCACCTCCTCCATCACCATGCCATGCATATCTCCCCCTACTTCCTCCATCCCCATGCCATGCATATCTCCCATACCTCCTCATCACCATGCCATGCATATCTCCTCCCACCTCCTCCATCACCATGCCATGCATAACTCCCCCCACCTCCTCCATCACCATTCCATGCATATATCCCCCACCTCCCCATTGCCATGCCATATTTTCCCCACCACCTCCATCATCATTGCCATGCCATATCTCCCCCCACCTCCTCTATCACCATGCCATATATCCCCCACCTCCTCCATCACCATTGCCATGTCATATCTCCCCTCACCTCCTCCATCACCATGCCATATCTCCACCCACCTCCTCCATCACCATTGCTCTCCCTCATCCCCCCCACCCCCTCCATCATCATTGCTCTCCCTCATCTCCCCCACCTCCTCCATCATCATTGCTCTCCCTTATCTCCCCCCACCTTTACCATTGCTCTCCCTCATCTCCCCCCACCTCCTCCATCACCATTGCTCTCCCTCAAGTCCTCCCACATCCTCCATCACCATTGCTCTCCCTCATCTCCCCCACCTCCTCCATCACAATTGCTCTCCCTTATCTCCCCCCACCATCACCATTGCTCTCCCTCATCTCCCCCCACCTCCTCCATCACCATTGCTCTCCCTCTTCTCCCCCCACCTCCTCCATCACCATTGCTATCCCTCATCTCCCCCACCTCCTCCTTCACCAATGCTCTCCCTCATCTCCCCTCATTGCTCTCTCTCATCTCCCCCCACCTCCTCCATCACCATTGCTCTCCCTCATCACCCCCCACCTCCTCCATCACCATTGCTGTCCCTCATCTTCCCCCACCTCCTCCATCACCATTGCTCTCCCTCTTCTCCCCCCACCTCCTCCATCACCATTGCTCTCCCTCATCTTCCCCTACCTTCTCCATCACCATTACTCTCCCTCTTCTCCCCCACCTCCTCCATCACTATTGCTCTCCCTCATCTCCCCCCACCTCCTCCATCAGCATTGCTCGCCCTCATCTCCCCCACCTCCTCCATCACCATGCCATGCATATCTCCCCCTACCTCCTCCATCCCCATGCCATGCATATCTCCCATACCTCCTCATCACCATACCATGCATATCTCCTCCCACCTCCTCCATCACCATGCCATGCATAACTCCCCCCACCTCCTCATCACCATTCCATGCATATCTCCCCCACCTCCCCATTGCCATGCCATATTTTCCCCACCACCTCCATCATCATTGCCTTGCCATATCTCCCCCCACCTCCTCCATCACCATGCCATATATCCCCCACCTCCTCCATCACCATTGCCATGTCATATCTCCCCTCACCTCCTCCATCACCATGCCATATCTCCACCCACCTCCTCCATCACCATTGCTCTCCCTCATCCCCCCCACCCCCTCCATCATCATTGCTCTCCCTCATCTCCCCCACCTCCTCCATCATCATTGCTCTCCCTTATCTCCCCCCACCTTTACCATTGCTCTCCCTCATCTCCCCCCACCTCCTCCATCACCATTGCTCTCCCTCATGTCCCCCCACGTCCTCCATCACCATTGCTCTCCCTCATCTCCCCCACCTCCTCCATCACAATTGCTCTCCCTTATCTCCCCCCACCATCACCATTGCTCTCCCTCATCTCCCCCCACCTCCTCCATCACCATTGCTCTCCCTCTTCTCCCCCCACCTCCTCCATCACCATTGCTATCCCTCATTTCCCCCACCTCCTCCTTCACCAATGCTCTCCCTCATCTCCCCTCATTGCTCTCTCTCATCTCCCCCCACCTCCTCCATCACCATTGCTCTCCCTCATCACCCCCCACCTCCTCCATCACCATTGCTGTCCCTCATCTTCCCCCACCTCCTCCATCACCATTGCTCTCCCTCTTCTCACCCCACCTCCTCCATCACCATTGCTCTCCCTCATCTTCCCCTACCTTCTCCATCACCATTGCTCTCCCTCATCTCCCCCCACCTCCTTCATCACAATAGCTCTCCCTCTTCTCCCCCCACCTCTTCCATCACCATTGCTCTCCTTCATGATGACATCATCAAGCAGCACAAGCCTGTGTCAGGGAGGAAGCACCGGACAGGAAACAGAGGATGGATCCCTCCACTCCACTGCCATTTTCCTCCTGTTGGCAGCAGAGCTGGAGGGATTGCTCCCTGCCCGAAGCACAGGATGAGGGAAACCTGGCCATGGGCCCCCCGGAGCCTGGGAGTCCGAGAAGCAGGCCAGATTGCCCTCATCAGCTGCACTGCAAGGGCCCTCCTGACCCTCCGGGCCCTTGCAGTGCGGAGCACCAATGGCCATGATAACCAGGAGCCCCGGTGCGTCCTGCTCGGGGGCCCGATGAGGACCGGGACCCACCGGAGAATTCTCCGGTATCCCGGTGCCCCAGTCCGACCCTGTTTGGATTTAACCTATTTTGATGTCCAAGATTCCTCAAAGCATCTCTTATCCAAAGTAGTAAGGAGGACTACTAGAATCTGGTGCTCTATTATGCACAGAACTTCAAACTTCCTGAATTTCCAGCAGATCATCTAACATCCCCTTCAAAGAATCTGGCTATGGAATGTAAGGAATTAAACAGCATTTCCGATGCAAGAAAACTCAGGATCATTATTTTATTCTATCCTGTTCATCAAATAAACCATCATCTCACATATGAACATTCCTACACTTTACTGAGCTGCACATGAACATTACTTCTCTTATATACTCTTGTGATGAGGTTGACTCTCTAAGTCATAAGTCAGGATGAGCAGCACAGACAAGAGTTGATGATCTGGGTATAGCCGGACGTGCCAGATGGCACATGAATTGGAAAGTACTTTTTCAGCAGACCTCTGAAGGAAGGCAGAAAGGCAAGCAGATCTGGCAGCACTAGATACTGCTGTGCAACATGTGTGGATAGTACAGAAGCAGCAGAGATGTGTAGGCAACTGGTATCTTGCTGCAAGAGTGCATTTACATACAGAAATAGCAGACAAGTATAGGCAAGTTGGAAACTTGCTTGCAGAGATGTGGTTACAAACAGGAATAGCAGACATGTATAAATAGGCAAACTGGTATTACTGGTGGTAAAAGTCCAGTTACTCGCCAAGTATAGCAAATATGGACAGCATCAGGATAGCAGAGACAAGCTTGGTAATATAATTACACACAGCAGAGAATAGGGTGCAATAGCACAAGGAATTGCTGGAAAAAACTTGGATATAATAGCTGTTTGGTGGATTGCATAGAGAAATAGCTAGGAAGAAAATTATACACCTGGCTGGAACAAAGCCAAGAAGAAGAGGTAATTCCATGAAAAGCACGTGCTCTGAATACTGTTGGTTGACTGGTGAATGACTGCCCGAGCAGGTCATAAAGGACCAAATATGATGATGTTAATGGTACTTGCCTTACTACCATAGTAATCCAATGTGGACTAGCATAGATTGAGCCATAGAGGTAGAAAGTAAAACATGGTGTTGGATTCGGGACATGTAATACTGTTGATTCTACTCCGCATTCTTAAATCTTTAAGGTTCCACTGCGATCCCTGCAAAAAAAGTGTTATGTATTGTGAAGCAGCCATAAAATAGTGAAGAAACTGTAAGGCTATGTTTCCACATTGTAGCCACATTTCATTTTAACATAAATTTTTAAAATCTTGGAAAATGTTGCAATTCTACTGCGATCGCAGAAAAAAAAATACATGTGAACACTGCTGAGAGATAGTGTCCATGACAGCACATCAATGAAGATTAGTTTGTGAGAAAAGGGGAATAGCATCATACATATTTTTCATGTTAATTAAAGGCGATGGAGTACTTCTAATTTGACACAAATTGAATTTCCTAGGAAAATCCAGTGAATATGATGAATTAAAATTTTTTAACTTTTGATCATCTCTAGTAAGAATATGTTTATACAGTGGTGGCCAAAAGTATTGGCACCCCTGCAATTCTGTCAGATAATGCTCAGTTTCTTCCTGAAAATGATTGCAATCACAAATTCTTTGGTATTATTATCTTCATTTAATTTGCTTGCAAGGAAAAAACACAAAAGAGAATGAAGCAAAAATCAAATAATTGATCATTTCACACAAAACTCCAAAAATGGGCCAGACAAAAGTATTGGCACCCTCAGCCTAATACTTGGTTGCACAACCTTTAGCCAAACTAACTGCGAACAACCGCTTCCGGTAACCATCAATGAGTTTCTTAAAATGCTCTGCTGGAATTGTAGACCATTCTTCTTTGGCAAACTGCTCCAGGTCCCTGATATTTGAAGGGTGTCTTCTCCAAACTGCCATTTTGAGATCTCTCCACAGGTGTTCTATGGGATTCAGGTCTGGACTCATTGCTGGCCACCTTAGAAGTCTCCAGTGCTTTCTCTCAAATCATTTTATAGTGCTTTTGGAAGTGTGTTTTGGGTCATTGTCCTGCTGGAAGACCCATGACTAGTGTTGAGCGATACCTTCCGATATCGGGAAATATCGGATCGGATTGGATCGGACCGATACCGAAAAAGTATCGGATATCGCCGATTCCGATACCGGAAACCAATGCAAGTCAATGGGCCAGAAATATCGGAATGAAAATAAACCCTTTCTTTCCTTGTAGGTTAATTCTACATGAAGGAAAACAACTAAGAATAATGTAGAATGTATTGGGGGAGGTGGGGGAGACAATAAAGGCATAGAGGTTTAGCCCAATCAAATGGAAAAGCAGGAATTAATATTTTTTTTAAGACGTTCTGAGTTACGGAAATATTGACTATGTTAAGTATTTTTATATTTTGTCAGATATTTATGTTTCACTACTTCCATGCTCTTCACCTTCTTTTTTACTTCTCCCACACTTTCTCCTTCATCATCCTCAGCATCTTTTTCATCCTCTTCTTCTTCACCTTCTTCATCTTCTTCTTCTTCACCTTCTTCGTATTATTCTTTTTTTTTACATTCTTCATATTCTACTTCTTCATCTTCTTCATATTCTTCTTCTTCATCATATTCTTATTTGTGTGACAGGCATTCCTGTAGTTGTTATCTATAAAAGGTTGGACATTACACCTTTCGTTCTGCCCGTCACAAAAGATTTACAACAGGATTTGTCCGCGTTCAGTTTGGCCTGCAGCAGCAGGTCTTTTCCAGGGGCACCACGAGGAGGAACGGACTCACCCCCATACACTGCTTAGTCATCTTCTGCTTATAATTTAGATATTATCTTTTGCTCTGATTTTTAGTCTTATGCTTAATGTTCTTCCGCTTTTTGTTCTGCAGCTTCTTGTATTTCTGCTTCTTGGTTTTCTGTCTCTTGTTCTTCTGTATCTTGGTGCTTGTCTTCTCTTCTTTGTCCTCTTGGTCAACTTCTTCAGGGTCATCTTCTTGGTCTTCTTCGGGGTGGTCTTCAGGGTCGTCGTCTTCGGGGGTCCTCGTCTTCGGGGTCCTCGTCTTCATCGGGTTGGTCTTCTGGGTTCTCGTCTTCGGGGTCCTCGTCTTCTTCGGGGTGGTCTTCAGGGTCCTCGTCTTCTTCGGGGTGGTCTTCAGGGTCCTCGTCTTCTTCGGGGTGGTCTTCAGGGTCCTCGTCTTCAGGGTCGTTGTCTTCGGGGTCTTCGTCTTCTTAGGGTTGGTCTTCAGGGTCCTCATCTTCAGGGTCCTCGTCAGGGAGATCCAGAGTGATTACCAAGAACCATTTCAAAAAGCTTGAACTTGAAAATGTAGCAGAAGGTACAAGAAAGCTGAGGAACTACCGAGAACCAGCTGACGGTACTGGAACCCGGATGGGTAGCAGAAGGTACAAGAGCCAATGGAACTGCCGAAGACCAGCTGACGGTACTGGAACTCGGTTACTAAGCAGGAGGTACCTGTGCCAGAAAGCACTACCAAGGACCAGCAGACGTTGGTGGAACTTGGATACCGAGAAGGAGGCACCTAATCCAAAGGCACTGCCGAGAACCAGCTGACGGTACTGGAACCCGGATGGGTAGCAGAAGGTACCCATGTAAAAAAAAGTTCAAGGCCGCAAGCCGGCCGCAGTTACCAAAACCAACAGTCCTACAGGGGGTGCTTGTCCTATTGGCACTATGGAACCAGCCTTCATTGCCTGATCCCGCAGCCCACATAGGAGTCACCTAAACTGCAGGCACCATAGAGTCGGCTAACCCGACCGCAACACGACAGGACAACGCATTGGAGGCAAAGTGACGTTGACACTACCCGGAAAAAGCTGGCGTGCTGGAACCAGGCTGGGCAGGAGGGAGTACCCGTGCCAACGACACTGCCGAGAACCAGCAGACGGTACTGGAACCCGGATGGGTAGTAGAAGGTACAAGAGCCAATGGAACTGCCGAAGACCAGCTGACGGTACTGGAACTCGGTTACTAAGCAGGAGGTACCTGTGCCAGAAAGCACTACCAATGTTATGTTCTGCTACCAAAGCTAAGGAAAGAAAGGAGATCTGTCCCTACTATGAGACTCAGCTGAATCCCTACGATGTAACAGGGAACCTGATCCTGCGATCAGACCTGCTAAAGTCCTAATCTAGTCTGTACGAAGACCTATAGATGTGGGGAGGGAATCCCTACAAGTACTAAGGACTGGGAGGAATATGGGACACCTCCTAACAGAAATAGTAGCAGACAGACGAACAAACAAAATAGATAGAATATAGAGGTCCGTAGACCAAGCAAACTAACAGAGTTAGATACAGAGCACAGGCTAGCTAGAAAGTAGATATACAATGAAGTCCAGCAAAGCCAGAAGGGCGGAGCAGGGCTAAATAGGCCAACAAGGTCATGTGACCAGCAAAGGAAAAAAACCTAACAGCAAGGTTCTAACAGTACCCCCCCTTCTAAGAGGATCCTCCGGATCCCCTAGGACCAGGCTTATCAGGAAATCTCCTGTGAAACGCTCTGATAAGTCTGGACGCGGAAACATCATCTGACCTCACCCAAGAGTTATCCTCGGGTCCGAAACCTTTCCAGGCCACAAGATACTGCAAACTACCTCTATACCGTCTAGAGTCAAGGATGCGAGAAATTTCATATTCCCCGTCCTCCACCACCGGAGGAACAGAGGCAGAGGCGTCACCATCCGACACAACAGCTTTTTTTAACAGAGAGACATGAAAGACCGGATTAATTCTCCAGGAGGTAGGAACCTCCAACCTAACAGCAGATTGGTTGACAACCTGAAGCACCTTAAAGGGCCCTACAAACTTGGGACCCAATTTCTTAGAAGGAATCCTCAACCGCAGATTCCTAGAGGACAACCAAACCATGTCACCAACAGCGAACAAAACCTCCTGTCGTTTCCTATCAAAGTAGTCTTTAGATTTTCTGTTGGCCTCCTGAAGATTACCACGCACATCCGTCCAAACTCTTTCCAAATCACCGGAAAAATTCTCCTCCTCATGCACGGCAGATCCCAACTTGGAGAACGACCCAAACGACGGATGTCTCCCAGAACAACAAAAAAAAGGCGAACAACCAGCAGAAGAAGATGTATGATTGTTCAGAGCAAATTCGGCAAGTGGCAGAAACTCAGACCACCCCTCTTGATTGTCTGCCACAAAACAACGCAAGAACTGCTCAACATCCTGGTTTTTCCTTTCTGTCTGGCCATTAGATTCAGGATGATATCCGGACGAAAACGACAAATGAATTCCCAACCTGTCACAAAAGGCACGCCAAAAACGAGCCACGAACTGAGGACCCCTATCAGAAACAATGTCAGTAGGAACGCCATGAAGTCTGACAATTTCCTTGACAAAGGCCTTAGCGAGAGTTTTAGCGCAGGGCAGTTTGACGAAGGGAACCAAGTGACACATCTTGCTAAAGCGGTCCACGACCACCCAGATGACAGTAAAACCCTCAGAGGGGGGAAGGTCAGTTATAAAGTCCATAGCCAAATGTGTCCAAGGAGCACTGGGGACCTCCAAAGGACAAAGCAACCCCGCAGCAGGAGTATGTGAGGACTTAGATCTAGCACATATAGTACATTGGCGCACCCACTTAATGACTTCCTTCTGCCATCCAGGCCACCAAAAACTGCGACCCACCAGTCTCTTGGTCTCAGAGATTCCGGGATGACCTGCCAACCGAGATTCGTGACACTCAACAAACAAATCTCTCCTAAAGGTCTCAGGCACAAACAACCTCCCATGAGGAGTGTTAGATGGGGCATTCTCCTGAGCTTTAAGAATCTCATCTTCCAAAACGGAGTCTAAAGCAGCTATCACAACACCTTCTTGTAAAATGTTTTCCTCTTTCTCAGCACCGACTATGGGAGAAAAACTGCGAGACAAGGCATCCGCCTTAACATTCTTAGTACCAGGGATGTAAGTAACGGAGAAATTAAACCGCGAGAAAAACAGTGCCCACCTAGCCTGACGGGCATTCAGGCGCTTGGCAGCATCAAGATATATCAGATTTTTATGATCCGTAAGAACCTGAACGGGAAATTCCGCACCTTCCAAGAAGTGGCGCCAGTGTTCAAATGCGAGTTTAATAGCCAATAATTCCCGATTACCAATATCGTAATTCAATTCAGTCTCCGAAAATTTTTTTGAAAAAAAGGCACAGGGATGTAATCCATCCCCGTTATCCTGAGACAATACTGCGCCAACCCCCACAGAGGAAGCATCAACCTCAACCAAAAACGGCCTAGTAACATCAGGCTGCATAAGGATGGGAGCAGAGGTGAACCTCTCCTTGAGATACACAAAAGCTTCAATGGCCTCAGAAGACCACTGAACCGCATCAGCACCTTTCCTGGTGAGATCAGTCAGAGGTTTGACAATACTAGAAAAATTTTTTATGAACTTTCTATAGTAATTGGCGAAACCCAAAAACCTCTGTATCGATTTCAAACCAATAGGCCTAGGCCATTCCTGCACAGCCTGAACCTTAACCGGATCCATCTCAAAACCTTTGCTGGAGATAATGTAGCCCAAAAAACTAATTCTCTGTACAGCGAACTCACATTTCTCCAGCTTAGCAAAAAGCGAATTGTCCATTAATAACTGTAATACCTCACGCACGCTCCGCCAATGAGACTCCAGATCTGGCGAATAAATCAAAATGTCATCCAAATACACAACCACATTTTTACCGATCAAAGGTCTAAGGATGTCATTAATCAGATTCTGAAAAAATGCAGGAGCATTAGTGAGACCAAAAGGCATAACCAGATTCTCAAAATGACCCACAGGAGTGTTAAAAGCAGTCTTCCATTCATCACCCTCCTTCATGCGCAACAGATTGTATGCCCCCTTAAGGTCAATTTTAGAGAACCACTTGGCCCCCAATAACTGGTTAAACAGATCAGGAATCAATGGCAGTGGGTAAGGATTGCGTACCGTAATTTTGTTAATCTCACGAAAATCCAGACAAGGACGTAAACCGCCGTCCTTTTTTTTTACAAAAAAAAATCCAACCGCCACAGGAGACTTAGAGGGCCTAATGTGACCGGCGGCCAAGCTTGTCTGTATGTATTCCTCCAAAGCCTTCCTCTCAGGAATAGTAAGGTTAAATAAACGACTCTTAGGAAGAGTCGCTCCAGGGACAAATTCAATAGAACAATCATAGTCTCTATGGGGAGGCAAAACCTGCGATTCCTTCTCAGAAAAAACTCTCCAAAAATCCTGAATAGGAACAGGCAATTCTCCCCTATCCAAAGCTGCAATACGCCCGTTACAACACTTGTCATAACATTTATGGCTCCAGGATTTAATTTCACTGGTAGACCAATCCAGTACAGGATTGTGAAATTTTAACCAGGGCAAACCCAATATTACTGGAGAAGGCAAGTTATTCAACACTACCAAATCCAATTTCTCATGGTGAACACCATTAATAGTGAGAGGAAATTCACTGACCTTGAGAGTAATATTCTTCAAAGGGGAGCCATCCACAGAAACCACAGCAATGAGGGATGACAAAGGTTCAGGTTTTAAATTGAGTTTTTCCACGAATCCCCCATCAATTACATTCAGTGTAGACCCGCAATCAACAAACACCCGAAATTCCATTAATTTTTCCTGAGCAATCGTGGAAGCAGCTAAAAATATACCCTTGGAATTTAAACAGGCAATACGGGCGTGACTGACCATTTTTTTTTCTTTCTTCATACGAAGCTCACAGCCTTTAATCAAATGACCAGATTTTCCGCAGTAGAAACACAAGCCTTGCGAAAAACGACGGTCTTTTTCTTGAGAGCGAGGTGCCACCGATCCAATCTCCATCGGTTCACCACTGTTAGTACACACATTATCATAACCAGAAACTGACATAGCAGAGGATTTGCTCTCATTAACCCTAGCACGCAGTCTTCTATCCACCCGTATAGCTAATTGCATAGCCTGTTGCAAATCTTCAGGTGTAGGATAAGCAATTAGCAGGTCTTTAACCCTTTCACTGAGCCCAGCAAGAAATAGACTTTTCAGAGCAGAATCGTTCCACCCTGTTTGAGTGGACCAACGACGAAAATGTGTACAATATTTTTCCACATTACCCGATCCTTGTTTTAGACGTCTCAACTCAGTCTCAGCTGATGCGACACGGTCAGGACCATCATATAATAGTCCCAAAGCAGAAAAAAAACTATCCACTGATCTGAAGCATGAATCACTAGGTTGCAAAGAAAAGGCCCACTCCTAAGGCTCTTTGCGCAAAAGTGACATTATGAACCCTACGCGCTGGGATTCATCCCCAGAGCACTTAGGTCTCAAACGAAAATACAATAAACAAGCATTTTTAAATGAAAAAAAATTCTCGGTGTTCACCAAAAAACAAATCCGGCAAACATACCTTAGGCTCCAAGAAATGTGCTCCAGGACAGTTACTCACGTGCTGACGGAGCTCGGCCACCTCCAGAGAGAGTCCCTGCAGGCGATGAGCCAAATCCTGAACCGACACCATGATGGAACAGAAAAATCTTTCCTTAGAGAATTTGCTGGCTGGACTTACTGTTATGTTCTGCTACCAAAGCTAAGGAAAGAAAGGAGATCTGTCCCTACTATGAGACTCAGCTGAATCCCTACGATGTAACAGGGAACCTGATCCTGCGATCAGACCTGCTAAAGTCCTAATCTAGTCTGTACGAAGACCTATAGATGTGGGGAGGGAATCCCTACAAGTACTAAGGACTGGGAGGAATATGGGACACCTCCTAACAGAAATAGTAGCAGACAGACGAACAAACAAAATAGATAGAACATAGAGGTCCGTAGACCAAGCAAACTAACAGAGTTAGATACAGAGCACAGGCTAGCTAGAAAGTAGATATACAATGAAGTCCAGCAAAGCCAGAAGGGCGGAGCAGGACTAAATAGGCCAACAAGGTCATGTGACCAGCAAAGGAAAAAAAACCTAACAGCAAGGTTCTAACAACCAAGGACCAGCAGACGTTGGTAGAACTTGGATACCGAGAAGGAGGCACCTAATCCAAAGGCACTGCCGAGAACCAGCTGACGGTACTGGAACCCGGATGGGTAGCACAAGGTACCCATGTAAAAAAAAATCCATGGCCGCGAGCCGGCCGCAGTTACCAAAACCCACAGTCCTACAGGGGGTGCTTGTCCTATTGGCACTATGGAACCAGCCTTCATTGCCAGATCCCGCAGCCCACATAGGAGTCACCTAAACTGCAGGCACCATAGAGTCGGCTAACCCGACCGCAACACGACAGGACAACGCATTGGAGGCAAAGTGACGTTGACACTACCCGGAAACAGCTGGCGTGCTGGAACCAGGCTGGGCAGGAGGGAGCACCCGTGCCAAAGTCACTGCCGAGAACCAGCTGACGGTACTGGAACCCGGATGGGTAGTAGAAGGTACAAGAGCAAATTGAACTACCGAGGACCAGCTGACGGTACTGGAACCCGGATGGGTAGCAGAAGGTACAAGAGCCAATGGAACTGCCGAAGACCAGCTGACGGTACTGGAACTCGGTTACTAAGCAGGAGGTACCTGTGCCAGAAAGCACTACCAAGGACCAGCAGACGTTGGTGGAACTTGGATACCGAGAAGGAGGCACCTAATCCAAAGGCACTGCTGAGAACCAGCTGACAGTACTGGAACCCGGATGGGTAGCAGAAGGTACCCATGTAAAAAAAAGTTCAAGGCCGCGAGCCGGCCGCAGTTACCAAAACCCACAGTCCTACAGGGGGTGCTTGTCCTATTGGCACTATGGAACTAGCCTTCATTGCCTGATCCCGCAGCCCACATAGGAGTCACCTAAACTGCAGGCACCATAGAGTCGGCTAACCCGACCGCAACACGACAGGACAACGCATTGGAGGCAAAGTGACGTTGACACTACCCGGAAACAGCTGGCGTGCTGGAACCAGGCTGGGCAGGAGGGAGTACCCATGCCAAAGTCACTGCCGAGAACCAGCTGACGGTACTGGAACCCGGATGGGTAGTAGAAGGTACAAGAGCAAATTGAACTACCGAGGACCAGCTGACGGTACTGGAACCCGGATGGGTAGCAGAAGGTACAAGAGCCAATGGAACTGCCGAAGACCAGCTGACGGTACTGGAACTCGGTTACTAAGCAGGAAGTACCTGTGCCAGAAAGCACTACCAAGAACCACCAGACGTTGGTGGAACTTGGATACCGAGAAGGAGGCACCTAATCCAAAGGCACTGCCGAGAACCAGCTGATGGTACTGGAACCCGGATGGGTAGTAGAAGGTACAAGAGCAAATGGAACTACCGAGAACCAGCTGGCAGTGCTGGAACCCAGGGTAAATACTAAAAACAGAGTGGAACCAGAGGTGTAATTGGAGCAAGTTTTAAATCAGTAGTACAGTGGATGTGGACAAAGCAGGAGAATTTGCCGGACACACAGCAGGGGAACAGCTGACGTTACTGAACCCCAATAACACTGGAGCAAGCGTTGACTGTGCAGACGGCACTTCTGAGCAGCAACTAGCGGTATTGGAGCCCAGGGTAAATACTAAAAACAGAGGAGCCAGAGGTGTATTTGGAGGAGGTTTTAAATCAGTAGTACAGTGGATGTGGACAAAGCAGGAGAAATTGCCATCCGCACAGCAGGGGAACAGCTGACGTTACTGAACCCCAATAACACGGCAGCAAGTGTTGACTGTGCAGACGGCACTTCCGAGCGCCAACTGGCGGTGTTGGAGCTCAGGGATAATACTGAAAACAGAGGAGCCAGAGGTGTATTTGGAGGAGGTTTTAAATCAGTAGTACAGTGGATGTGGACAGAGCAGGAGAAATTGCCGTCTGCACAGCAGGGGAACAGCTGACGTTACTGAACCCCAATAACATGGCAGCAAGTGTTGACTGTGCAGACGGCACTTCCGAGCGCCAACTGGCGGTGTTGGAGCTCAGGGATTACAGTTCAGGTGGTAGAAACATGAACAGGACAGGAGACCTGGATACTTTTGCCAACAATTATTTATTCTGGAAGAGGACTGGCAAATTCATGAGAGATCCAGGCCTTGTTCATTTTGAGAAAAGTAAGCCGGTCAACGTTATCGGAGGATAGTCGCATGCGACGGTCTGTTAGTACACCACCTGCGGCACTAAAGACGCGTTCCGATAATACACTAGCAGCAGGGCAAGCTAGCACCTCCAATGCATACTGACTTAGCTCTGGCCATGTATCTAGCTTACAGACCCAAAACTTGAAGGGAGAAGAGCCGTCTGGGAGTACACTAAGAGGGCAAGACATGTAGTCTGTCACCATCTGACGGAAACGTTGCCTCCTGCTGACTGGAGCCGTCTGTGATGGTGTAGACATTTGTGGCGGCGGGGACACAAAACTTTGCCACATTTCGGCCATACTGGTCTTGCCTTGTGCTGAGGCGCTGCTTCTGCTCCCTCTTTGTGCAGAGCTTGCTCCACTGCCTCGACGCACTGAGCTGCTTTGTAAAGCACTAGCAGCACTGCTCTCGGTTGGAATGGAGAACATGATGGAATGCACCAGTGCGTCTTGGTACTCCCGCATTTTACGCTCCCGGTTCAACGGTGTTATGAGGCTTTGTAAGTTGTCCCGGTAGCGAGGATCTAGGAGGGTGGACACCCAATAATCAGCCGTGTTGAGAATGTGGGCGATGCGGCGGTCGTTTCTCAGGCACTGCAGCATGAAATCAACCATGTGCTGCAGACTGCCAACTGGCCAAGAAACGCTGTCCCCTGCTTGAGGCGTGATCTCTGCCTGCTCTGCATCACCCCACCCTCGCTCTAGATACTGACTACTAGAGCATTGTGTACCTCCCTCCTCTGGACAGATGTCTTCCTCATCCATTGACTCCTCCTCATCCTCCTCACAAAGTGTCCCCTGCCTAGGCCTTTGTGAGGAACCACGTTGCGCAGACTGTAGAGAAGCAGATGGCATTTGTGACTCCTCATCCTCCACCTCTTCCAAAACCTCGTCCCTTAGTGCTTGCAGTGTTTTTTCAAGCAGGCAGATAAGGGGGATAGTCATGCTGACTAGTGCATCATCTGCACTCGCCATCCGCGTGGAATAATCGAAGGCACGCAAAACGTGGCAAATGTCCTTCATAGAGGCCCACTCAGTGGTGGTGAAGTGTGAACGGCGCGCACTGCGACTTGTTTGCGCCTGCTGCAGCTGGTACTCCATTACTGCTGCCTGCTGCTCACACAACCTCTCCAACATATGTAACGTTGAATTCCACCTGGTGGGTAGGTCACATATGATGCGATGTTCTGGAAGATGTAATCGGCGCTGCAGAGCTGCAATGCTTGATCTTGCATTGCTGGAACGCCGCAAGTGAGCGCACTCTATGCGGACCTTGTGAAGCAGTGCATCAAGATCCGGATAGTCCCTCAAAAAACTCTGCACGACCAAGTTGAGCACATGTGCCAGACATGGGATGTGAGTGAGGTTGCCTAGGCCCAGAGCTGCCACCAGATTTCGGCCATTGTCACACACTACCATGCCTGGCTGGAGATTCGCTGGCACAAACCACACGTCGCTCTACTGCTTGATGGCATTCCAGAGCTCCTGCGCTGTGTGGCTTCGATTCCCCAAAGAAATTAATTTTAATACGGCCTGTTGACGTTTGGCCACGGCTGTGCTCATATTGGTCACCATTACAGGTAACCGTTCACGGGTCGATGTGGAGGTAGACCGTGACGGCTCCTGCAGCGCTGATTCAGAGGAACTGGAGTATGAGGAGGAGTCAATGTGTACAGACTGGATTCCTGCAATCCTTGGAGTTGGCAGAATACATACAGCGCCGCTCTCAAGATCTGTACCCTGCTCCACAACATTTACCCAATGGGCAGTGAGGGAAAGGTATCGTCCCTGTCCATGCTTACTGGTCCACGCATCGGTGGTCAGGTGGACCTTGCTACTGACGGCGTTTTGTAGCGCATGTTTAATTTTTCCCTCCACATGATGTTGCAGGGCAGGGACGGCTTGCCTGCTGAAATAAAATCGGCTGGGCACGTTGTATTGTGGGACTGCCAATGCCATAAAGTTACGGAATGTGTCAGTCTCCACCAGCCTGAATGATAGCATTTCAAGGGCCAGTAGTTTAGCAATGCCAGCATTGAGAGCCTGTGCTCGGGGGTGGTTTGCCGAGTATGGGCGCCTTTTCTCCCATGCCTGTGCTAACGATGGCTGTAGACTGGCCTGGGAGTGTGAGGATGACTGGGAAAGTGGTGCTGTGGGTGGAATTACACTGTGTCTCTGTACAACAGTGCCAGAGATTCTTCCATGGCGATCCTGTGAGGAAGCCGAACCAGCTGTGTGTGAGCTGGAGGAAGAGGCTACAACACGAGCTGAAGAGGTGGTAGGTGGCGCTATAGGTTGGCCTAGGTCTTCAGTGTGTTTTTGTAACTCCACCACGTGCTTGGTCCGCACATGTTTCCACATATTTGTGGTATTGAGGTTGCTGACACTTTTCCCTCTTTTCACCTTCTGATTACACAGCTTGCATTTGACAAAGCAAATGTCATCTGCAACTGTGTCAAAAAAGGACCAGGCACTGCAAGTCTTGGGAGCGCCCGCTTTGGATTTTGGAAGAGCCATAGAATCATAGAATCATAGAATCATAGAATGGTAGAGTTGGAGGGGACCTCCTGGGTCATCTGGTCCAACCCCCTGCTCAAAGCAGGATTCACTAAATCATCTCAGACAGATGTCTGTCCAGCCTCTGTTTGAAGACGTCCATTGAAGGGGAACTCACCACCTCTCGTGGCAGCCTGTTCCACTCATTAATCACCCTAACTGTCAAAATGTTTTTTCTAATATCTAATCTGTGTCTCCTCCCATTTAGTTTCATCCCATTGCTTCTAGTCTTTCCTTGTGCAAATGAGAATAAAGATGATCCTTCTACAATGTGACAGCCCTTGACATATTTGTAGACAGCTATTAAGTCTCCTCTCAGTCTTCTTTTTTGCAAGCTAAACATTCCCAAATCCTGCAACCGTTCCTCATAGGACAGGGTTTGCAGACCAGTCACCATTCTGGTCGCTCTTCTCTGAACTTGCTCCAGTTTGTCTATGTCTTTTTTAAAATGTGGTGCCCAAAACTGTACACAGTATTCCAGATGAGGTCTGACCAAAGAGGAGTAAAGACCGATAATGACTTCACGTGATCTAGACTGTATGCTTCTGTTAATACATCCCAGAATTGTATTTGCCTTTTTTGCTGCTGCATCACACTGTTGTCTCATGTTCAGTCTATGATCTATTAGTATACCTAAGTCTTTTTCACATGTACTGTTGCTTAGCTCTATTCCTCCCATTCTGTATATGCTTTTTTCATTTTTATTGCCCAGATGTAGTACTTTGCATTTTTCCCTGTTAAAAATCATTCTGTTGGTTGCTGCCCACTGCTCCAGTTCATTTAGGTCTTTTTGAATCCTCTCTCTCTCTTCTCTAGTATTAGCTATTCCTCCTAGCTTTGTGTCATCAGCAAATTTAATCAGTTTACCCTCAATTCCTTCATCTAAATCATTGATAAAGATGTTGAACAATACAGGTCCCAGGACGGAGCCCTGTGGTACCCCACTTGAGACATTCATCCAGCTGGATGTGAAGCCATTTACAACCACCCTTTGAGTCCGATCACTAAGCCAGTTATGAATCCACCTAACAGTTGCCTGATCCATTGCATACTTGGTCATTTTTTCAATAAGGATGGTGTGAGGTACTTTGTCAAATGCTTTGCTGAAGTCAAGATATACTATATCTACAGCATTTCCCTGATCCACCCAGTCAGTGATTCTGTCATAGAAGGAAATTAAGTTAGTCTGACATGACTTGTTAGTTACAAACCCATGCTGACTCTGGTTAATCACTTCATTCTTATCCAGGTACTTACATACATGTTGTTTAATAATTTGTTCAAAGATCTTTCCTGGTATAGAAGTCAGACTCACCGGCCTATAGTTCCCTGGGTCCACCTTCTTCCCCTTTTTGAAGATAGGAACAACATTTGCTCTTCTCCAGTCTTCTGGGACTTCTCCTGTTCTCCAAGAATTTTCAAAGATTATGGAGAGTGGTTCTAAAATTTCTTCTACGATCTCCTTCAGTACTCTGGGGTGTAATTCATCTGGACCTGGAGACTTGAACTCATTTATGTTAGCTAAATATTCCCTCACAATCTTTCTGTTTACAGATAACTTGGATTCTTCTATTCCTTTAAAAGGACAGTGAAGATCAGTTGATGTTACATTTTCTTTCTGAGAGAAAACAGATGCAAAATAGGAATTAAAAAGTTTGGCCTTCTCAACATCCTCTCTTACCATTTCTCCATTTTCATCCTGTAAAAATCCTATAGCATCTTTGACTTTTCTTTTACTTTTGACATACCCCCAAAATCCTTTTTTATTGCTTTTGACATCTCTTGCAAGCCTTAATTCATTGTCAGCTTTAGCTAACCTGATACGTGCCCTGCAGGATCTGCAGACTGCATTATAATCTTCTTTAGATATGCCTCCCTCTTTCCATTTAATAAACATTTCTTTCTTTCTTTTTAGCATGTGTTTAAGTTCTGTGTTCATCCATCCTGGTTTCCTTAAATGCTTCCCATTCTTCCTACTTTTCGGGATTGTTAACGATTGTGCTTTGAGAATCTCATTTTTAAAAATTTCCCATCCTTCCTGGACATTTTTGTCCTTAAGGACATCCAGCCATTGGATCCCTCCTATTCTCTTTCTGAGTCTATTAAAATCTGCCTTTCTAAAATCTAACCTTGAAGTTTGAGTCTTCACATGTCTTCCTCCTCTAGTTATCCAAAATTCTATAATAGCATGATCGCTGCCTCCTAGGGTCCCAGCCACCTTTACCTCCTCAACCATTTCCTCCCTGTTTATAAGGATTAGATCCAAAGTAGCAGATCCCCTTGTTTTCTCCCCTACCTTTTGGAAGATAAAGTTGTCAGCAAGAGAGGATAAGAATTTGCTTGACCTGTTAGTTTTACTTGAGAGAGATTCCCAACAAATGTCTGGATAGTTGAAATCTCCCATGACCACTACGTCATATTTTTTGGAGAACTTGGTCATTTGATGCATAAAGAGTTCATCCATATCTTCAGCTTGCCCAGGTGGCCTGTAGTAAATGCCTACAATGGTGTCCTTTCCGTTGTTCTCTCCTTGTATTCTTACCCAAACAGTTTCCACAGAACTCCCAGTCTCTGAAGCTTCAATCTCTGTGCAGATATACGCTTTTCTAACATACAATGCGACACCATACTCCTAATGGGTGCCGAAGTGGAGGCTACAGGCAACCAAGTCTGCCCCCTCCCTCTCCCTCCTTTTTGGGCTGTTCGGGGAATCTCTTCCTCAGAGCTGCTCCCACCACCTTCGTGTCCCTCACGCCATGATGGGTCAAGGACCTCATCATCTACACCACCCTCTTCAAACAACTGCTTCTCCTGGGTAGTCTCGACAGCACAGTACGCACCAGAAAGTGGCACCTGGGTCTCATCATCAGATGCGTACTGAGGTGTGCTGCTGACCATAGGCACTGGCCCACCCGCCTCTTCAGATCCAGAGAGACAAAACGGTTGCGCATCACTGCATACTACCTCTTCTTCAAATTCTCGAATTCTGCTTGGCTGGCCCCCTCTTTCCAAGCCAAGAGATTCAGAGAACAGAAGTAGAGATGGCTCCTGTCCAGGGCTCTCTGACTGCCTGGGCAATTTGGCAGGTGGTGAAGAGACAGATGGGTGCTCTTCAGTGCTCAGGACCTGAGAGGATCTGGAACTAATTGAAGTCGATGCGTTAGCTGCCATCCATCCGACAACGGCTTCAATTTGGTCCTCCCGCAGCAGTGGGGTACGGCTAGCTCCTTCAAAGCTGCGCATAAAGGACTGTTCCCTGGTAAAACTGGGGGATGCTGAGTCACTGGTGCCCGCAGCAGGCACAGAATCCCCACGTCCTCTCCCTGCAGGCACAGAATCCTCACGTCCTCTCCCTGCAGAAACTCCACACCCACGCCCATGCCCACGCCCACGACCACATGCCTTACTCCCTGCCTTCTTCATCTTGGTAGACTGATAAAGATAGGCAGAAAAGTACTAAGGGCTTAGTGTGCTTATTCCTGAACAGCTGCTAACAGGTATAAGAAACACTAATTTTATAAAGTGTGGACTAGACTTTAATATGAGCTAATGTGGCCTACACAACTGTAAAGTGGAGTGTTTGGTGAACTTTATTTAGTTTTTTTTTGTCACAAAAAGACACTGGATGTGCCTAAAGATGTAATAACGATAGTATCACAAACTTTTTGTAGCTATTACAATGTAGGAAGGTAACCTACAATGCAATAGTTGAGGCTGCAAAAAATAGGCTAATACTAATCTTGCTGGGGCTGCAGGGCCCAATGCTGCAGAAAGGCTCCTCTAACTACTCCTGTATAGTGTGTTTGGAACCAATTTAGCTGAATACGGATGGAACCACCACACTAATAGGAGATATCAGGAAAAATTATGAATTGGCAAAAAAGGACAATGTATGAGGCAGTGACACACACTGAGTGCACTACAACCAGACGTGGTTGAAGCACACACTACAGGGTGAGCTGCACTCACACACCAGACCTTGCAGACAGCGGTGAACAGTACAGATGCAGAGCACTGTGCACTAGCGCTGCAAGACCAAAAAAATTTCAGTATCGGAATGCTCAACACTACCCATGACTAGTGTTGAGCGATACCTTCCGATATCAGGAAATATCGTATCGGATTGGATCGGACCGATACCCAAAAAGTATCGGATATCGCCGATTCCGATACCGGAAACCAATGCAAGTCAATGGGACACAAATATCGGAATGAAAATAAACCCTTTCTTTCCTTGTAGGTTAATTCTACATGAAGTAAAACAACTAAGAATAATGTAGAATGCATTATGCAAAAAGCCGGCAATTCATCAGCGGCATACACCGGTACCCGACAATTTACAACAGAAAGAATAGAGCTTCACACATAGATTAGATAGATAGAAACATGTCAGTCACATATATATGAAGTACAGTGACAGTGTTGGTTACTGTACTTGTCATTTAGTGTAAAGGATTTATTTAAAAATATAATAGTGTTTTCATGCACCGTCTCTTTAAAAAAGCCGGCCGGCAATTCAGCATCTGTACCCGACAATTTAGAATAGAAGGAATAGAGAATCTTGCATAGATTAGATAGATAGAAACATGTCAGTCACATATATATGAAGTACAGTGACAGTGTTGATTACTGTCCTTGTCATTTAGTGTTAAAATAAAGGATTTATTTAAAAAAAAATTGGCGTGGGGTTCCCCATAATTTTAGTCTCTAGCGAAGGTTAAGCAGACGGCTGGGGCAGATGTTAGAAGCCTGGGAAGGGGGCAATACCCACGGAGCTTCCCAGGCTACTAATATCAGCCCCCAGCTGAATACCTAGCCTTTACTAGCTATTAAACTGGGGGACCCCCTCAAAAAAATGACGTGGGGTCCCCCCTAATTTAATAGCTAGCAAAGGCTAGGCAGACAGCTGGGGGCTGATATTAATAGCCCAGGAAGGGTGCCATGAATATTGGCCCCCTCCCAGGCTAGAAACACCAGCCGTCAGCCGCCCAAGAAATGGCGCATCCATAGGATGCGCCAATTCTGGCACTTAGCCTCGCTCTTCCCACTGCCCTGTAGCAGTGGCAGTGGGGTAATAGGGCTGGGGTTGATGTCAGCTTATAATGCCAGCTGACATCAAGCCCAGGTTAGTAATGGAGAGGCGTCTATAAGACACCCCCATTACTAACCCCATAGTCAAAGTTAAAAAAAAAAACACAAACACCCAGAATAAAGTCCTTTAATTGAAATAAACACACAATTCTTTATTGTTCTAAATTAAACTCTACTTACCATCACGCCCATTCCAGCTGAAGCCAACGATCTCCTGCAATAAAAGAAAAATAATAAAGCAACCTCATCCTTACCTTTCCATGGTTCCCAGGACGTGCATGAGGTGAGCTGTGTTCATTGGACATGACCTCACCTCATTCACGTCACTGACAGCGTGGGAAAATTCTCACGCTGAAGCGCTGAGTGCAGGAGAATTTTCCCACGCTGTCAGTGACGTGCATGAGGTGAGCCGAGTTCATTGGACATGACCTCAGCTCATCTTTATGCCGTCACAGAGAGACCCTGAGGAGCGCAAGCATGCCTGCGCTTCTCAGTGTCTGCGGGATGACAGGCTGGATGGCAGCATTCTGCTGCGGTCCAGCCTGTCATCTCGATGTAGCAGAGCTGAAGCTGTCGTGGGAACCATGGAAAGGTAAGGATGAGGTTGCTTTATTATTTTTCTTTTATTGCAGGAGATCGTTGGCTTCAGCTGGAATGGGCGTGATGGTAAGTATAGTTTAATTTAGAACAATAAAGAATTGTGTGTTTATTTCAATTAAAGGACTTTTTTCTGGGTGTTGTGTTTTTTTTAAATACTTTACTAGAAATTCATGATGGTCATGTCTAATATTGGCGTGACCCCATGAATTTCGGGCTTAGGGCCAGCTGATAATGCCAAGCTGGCCTTAACCCCTTTATTACCCAGTGAGCCACCGCACCAGGGCCCTGGATGAGTTGGGTACAGCGCCAGAAGATGGCGCTTCTATGAACGCGCCATTTTCCGGGGTGGCTGCGGACTGCAATTTGCAGCGGGTGGGGCCCAGAAAGCTTGGGCCTCCCTGCGCTGCGGATTCCAGCCCCCAGCTGCCTAGTTGTACCTGGCTGGACACAAAAATAGGGCGAAGCCCCACGTATTTTTTTTTTTTAATTATTTCATGAAATTCATGAAATAATTAAGAAAAAAAGGGCTTCCCTATATTGTTGTGTCTTACCAGGTACAAATAGGCAGCTGGTGGTTGGGGGCAGCCCGTTCCTGCCTGCTGTACCTGGCTGGACACAAATATAGTGCGAAGCCCCACGTCAATTTTTTTTAAATTATTTCATGAAATAATTTTTTAAAAAAAGGGCTTCCCTATATTGTTGTGTCCGGCCAGGTACAAATAGGCAGCTGGTGGTTGGGCGCAGCCCGTTCCTGCCTGCTGTACCTGGCTGGACACAAATATAGGGCGAAGCCCCACATCAATTTTTTTTTAATTATTTCATGAATTTCCTGAAATAATTTAAAAAAAATTGACGTGGGGCTTCACAATATATTTGTGTCCAGCCAGGTACAGCAGGCAGGAACGGGCTGCGCCCAACCACCAGCTGCCTATTTGTACTTGGCCGGACACAACAATATAGGGAAGCCCTTTTTTTCTTTATTATTTCATGAATTTCATGAAATAATTAAAAAAAAAAAATATGTGGGGCTTCTCCCTATTTGTGTGTCCAGCCAGGTACAACTAGGCAGCTGGGGGATGGAATCTGCAGCGCAGGGAGGCCCAAGCTTTCTGCCCCCCCCCACCCGCTGCAAATTGCAGTCCGCAGCCACCCCGGAAAATGGCGCGTTCATAGAAGCTGGATGCTGTACCTGGCTGGCATACAAAAATATGGCAAAGCCCACGTCAAAATTTTTGGGAAAAATTAATTAAAAAATAAATAATAATTTAGGGACTGCATCTTTATTAACTCCTCAAATGTCATTTAGTGTTAAAATAAAGGATTTATTTAAAAAAAAATTGGCGTGGGATCCCCCATAATTTTAGGCTCTAGCGGAGGTTAAGCAGACGGCTGGGGCAGATGTTTGAAGCCTGGGAAGTGGGTAATACCCACGGAGCTTCCCAGACTACTAATATCAGCCCCCAGCTGAATACCTAGCCTTTACTAGCTATTAAAATGGGGGACCCCCCCAAAAAAATGATGTGGGGTACCCCCTATTTAATAGCTAGCAAAGGCTAGGCAGACAGCTGGGGGCTGATATTAATAGCCCAGGAAGGGTGCCATGAATATTGGCCCCCTCCCAGGCTAGAAACACCAGCCGTCAGCCGCCCCAGAAATGGCGCATCCATAGGATGCGCCAACTCTGGCACTTAGCCTCGCTCTTCCACGCTGCCCTGGTGCGGTGGCAGGGGGTAATAGGGTTGGGGTTCATGTCAGCGCCAGCTGCCATGAAGCCCAGGTTAGTAATGATGGGCGTCTATAAGACACCCCCATTACTAACCTACAAAGTGTTAAAAAGAAAAAACACACTACACCCAGAAAAAAATAATTTATTTGAAATAAAACACACAATTTTATTTAATTCTTAGTTTACTAAAAAAAAATAGTTACCTGTCCACGTTCCTGCGCTGATCTCCCATGCACAGCTGTCACATCTGGAGATGGTGACAGCTGTGCATGGCTGCTGTAAGCTCACACTGCCGGGAACACGTCCGCTCCCGGCAGCGGGAGCCACTGACTGAGGTCACCGGAGTGCATTCAGGCAGCGCAGCTGCGGAGACCTCCTTTACGGCACTGATGTACCGTGGGAATTTCTCACGATACAGCAGGGCCGTAAAGGAGCTAACCGGAGCAGCGCTGCCTGAACTCCGGCGAACCCGCTTATGCAATGACGGGGCTGCTTTACGGCTCCATCATTCTAGCGGCGGCAGCGGTTCAGAGCGGTCACATTCTATGTGGCTGCTCTAAACTGGAGATCATCGTGGGACACTCGTGGACTACTACGGAGGGGTAAGGATAAGGTTGTGGTTTATTATTTTATATTTTATTGCAGGAGATCGATGGCTTTGGGGAATTAGGTGTCTAGGTGAGTATAGGTGTAGTTTTTTATTTTTTACTTTATTTTAGGTGGCGATCGGGGGGGACAGGTAATGTATGAACTAATTTATTGTAGGCAACCACTGGCCACCAATGACATGTATTTAAAATTTATTGGGGACACAGTAGGGCAATTTAAATAGCAGGATCAGGCTGATGGGAACTACTGCTCCCATCGAGCTGATCCTGCTGGCACGAGTGGACGGGGGACAGACATAGGCCGATGGGAGTAGTAGTGTCACATCGGCCTATGTCTGCCTGCACGCACACACCCGCAGACATCGCACAGACACCGCACACACTCGCAGACATCGCACAGACACCGCACACACCCGCAGAAATCGCACAGACACCGCACACACTCGCAGACATCGCACAGACACCGCACACACTCGCAGACATCGCACAGACACCGTGCACACCCGCACACACCCGCATACATCGCACATACACCGCACACACCCGCAGACATCGCACACACCCGCAGACATCGCACAGACACCCCGCACACACTCGCAGACACACGCACAGACACCCCGCACACACTCGCAGACACACGCACAGACACCCACACACACCAATCATGACGGGCTGATCATCTGGGAGGTGAGGCTGACCTGTGCGGCCGTGGGAAAGTTCATGTGAGTTCATGCAATGCAGTCAAGCATGAACTCACGTGAACCCTCTGAGGGCACCGCGGCTACTTGAAATGAACAGCTGATCAGCATCACCTGATACCTCAGCTGTTCATTTCAAATAACCGGCGGGAAAGCGCAGCACAGAACGGGAAAGCCGGCGGTGAAGTCTTTTCACTGCCGGCTTCCCCGCCCGGGTCCTTCGCTCTCCGCTCCTTGGTGCTGCGCTCCCCGCCCGGTCCTAACTTACGATCGGGATGGGAGGTGGCGAGGGGAGCGGAGGATCGGGGTGGGAGGCTGCGGGGAAGCAGTATGGGGTTGTGTGATTGTTAAAAAGCCGGCGGCTTTTTACCGCCCGCCGGCTTTTAAACGATCAGGAGAATTCTCCCACGCTGGGATGGCATTCTGATGACAGGCTGGATCTCAGCTGAGCACTGCCATCCAGCTTGTCATACTTCAGAGACACTGCAGAGCGCAGGCATTATGGGAACTTCCGATTCTGGTATTCGATATTGTAAAAGTATCGGAATTAAGTATCGGAATTCCGATACAGCGAATATCGGCCGATACCCGATATTTCAGTATCGGAATGCTCAACACTACCCATGACCACTGAGGGAGACCCAGCTTTCTCACACTGGGCCCTACATTATGCTGCAAAATTTGTTGGTAGTCTTCAGACTTCATAATGCCATGCACATGGTCAAGCAGTCCAGTGCCAGAGGCAGCAAAGCAACCCCAAAAAATCAGGGAACCTCCGCCATGTTTGACTGTAGGGACCGTGTTCTTTTCTTTGAATGCCTCTTTTTTTTTCCTGTACACTCTATGTTGATGCTTTTTGCCAAAAAGCTCTACTTTTGTCTCATCTGACCAGAGAACATTCTTCCAAAACGTTTTAGGCTTTCTCAGGTAAGTTTTGGCAAACTCCAGCCTGGCTTTTTTATGTCTCAGAGTAAGAAGTGGGGTCTTCCTGGGTATCCTACCATACAGTCCCTTTTCATTCAGACGCCGACGGATAGTACGGGTTGACACTGTTGTACCCTCGGACTGCAGGGCAGCTTGAACTTATTTGGATGTTAGTCGAGGTTCTTTATCCACCATCCGCACAATCTTGTGTTGAAATCTCTCATCAATTTTTCTTTTCCGTCCACATCTAGGGAGGTTAGCCACAGTGCCATGGGCTTTAAACTTCATGATGACACTGCGCACGGAAGACACAGGAACATTCAGGTCTTTGGAGATGGACTTGAAGCCTTGAGATTGCTCATGCTTCCTCACAATTTGGTTTCTCAAGTCCTCAGACAGTTCTTTGGTCTTCTTTCTTTTCTCCATGCTCAATGTGGTACACACAAGGACACAGGACAGAGGTTGAGTCAACTTTAATCCATGTTAACTGGCTGCAAGTGTGATTTAGTTATTGCCAACACCTGTTAGGTGCCACAGGTAAGTTACAGGTGCTGTTAATTACACGAATTAGAGAAGCATCACATGATTTTTCAAACAGTGCCAATACTTTTGTCCACCCCCTTTTTTAGGTTTGGTGTGGAATTATATCCAATTTGGCTTTAGGACAATTCTTTTTGTGTTTTTTCATTGAAGACAAATTAAATGAAGATAATAATACCAAAGAATTTGTGATTGCAATCATTTTCAGGAAGAAACTGAGTATTATCTGACAGAATTGCAGGGGTGCCAATACTTTTGGCCACCACTGTACATGGCCACAAAATACATGTACATGACAAATTAAAATTTGGCACAATAGTGACTTTATCTAGAACGAGACATCCCTCAAATAAGAAGAAAATTGGTCTGGGAGGCCACAGATATGGCTACAGCAACATTAAAGGAGCTACAGAAATTTTTGGCATGTACTGATTGTGTATTTAATCTGCCAACAATATACTGTATTATTCATATCTCTGACCTGTGGAGAAGGGTAACAAGATGGAAACATTTTCTTATTAACAAAAACATCCAAGCCCAGCCATGTTTTGCCAAAACCTACATCAAGTCTGCCAAAAGCATGTGGAAAAATGTGTTATGGTCTGATGAGACCAAGGTTTAATGTTTTGGTCATAATTCCAAAAATGTAGTTTTGGAACAAAACCAACATTGTGCATTGCCAAAAGAACACCATACCCACAATGATGCATGGTATAGGCAACATTATGCTTAGGAACTGCTTATAGCAGCTGGAACCGGAGCTTTGGTCAGGGTGGAGGGAATTATAAACAGTTCCAAATATCAGTCAATTTTACAATAAAACCTTCAGGCCTAAAAAGCTGAAGATGAAGAGGAATTTCACCTTTCAGCAACACAACGACTCTAATCATACCTCCAAATAAACAAAAAAATGGTCCACCCAGTGTCCAAAACTGAATCTAATTGCAACTCTGGCGGTTGACATAAAAGGGACTGTACACAGGAAATGGCATCGCAATCTGACTGATTTGGAGTGCTACTGCAAGGAGGAGTGGGCAAAGATTGCCAATTCTATATATGCCATGCTGATAGATGCCTACTAAAAAAACTGAATGCTGTCATAAATTCAAAGGGTTCTTCAACAAAGTATTAATTTAAGGGTGTGCATATTTATGCAACCACATTATTTTAGTTCATTATTTCTTTTTAAAATCAAAAAAGACTTCAGTTTATTTTGCAATTGAATTGTGCAGATTATGGGTGACATTACATTTGGAAAAAATTCTGAAATGATTCTTCTTGATATGATGTTTTTACATGAAAAAAAATCTAGCATTTTAACAGAAGTGTGCAGACTTTATTGTCACTGGGACTTTATTGTCACTTCCCTTTATGTCTCCACAATGGGATACACTGCAACCTTCCATCCGAGGTATATGTCCAAAAGAAGGAACCTTGCTTGATTTAATAAGAACCTTTAATTTGTAGTATAATAAAGATGTGATGGCTAGCAACTAGGACACGCTAATAAGAATTCACAGGTAGATAAGAGAAAAGGAGTAAAAAAACTTCCATTTCTCTTGCTTCTCCGCCATCATAAAAAAAGTCAATTGCTGGTTCCCTAATCAGTAAATGTATTACATTGTTACGTGGATCAAATTAAATAAAAAAAGCAAAGAACACTATAGGATAGTATTTAAAGGGGTTTTACGGTTTTAGAAACCTTTGTCCCCCGGCTGCAGTGTATTTGAAAAAAAAAAACACTTTGTTTACTCACCCTCCTCAGGTCCAGCACTGAGTTTCCACTGCTGCTTCCGGTGTCTGTTATTGTCTGCAGCACTGACATCACGTCAACAGTTGGGCAGCCAATCAGTGAGCTCAGCGACTCTGAGCGGCTTGTGCCATCAACTGGTGCAGAGCCAATAAACTCAATTATTGATTGCAGTGCTCTCAATAAGACATCATCACTGCAAGCAATAACAGAGTTTTTAAAGGATTGAAGCAGCAACGCATAAAGTGGTGCCCTTAAAGGGGCAGCAACCATATAATCGCTAATTATATTCTGTAATTATAGAAACAGCTGTTGCAGAAGTAACTAGGGCCTCATTTATGCAAATTGCCTCACAGTAAGATTGTTCTGGTTGCCACTTCTTTCATACATATCAGTAACAATGCCTGAGTCCAAGCATTTTCTGCAAAGTAATAGGAGATACAATTCATCTTTCCAGATGATATCCTTTGGTACTACAGCTGGACTCAAGGAAGCAGGATTTATGCCAACTTTTAAAGTCCAGGGCCAAATATATCACAAAATTGGTTCGATGCTTCCTGTACCAAATGAAGAACCAACATTATTAAAAATGTACTTTTCGGGAGACAAACAGATGCAAGCTGATCGACCTTGTGAAGCTACAAAAAAAGACATTGCTTTGAATTTGCAAAGATTTTTCCATCAACACAATCAGTTAATAATCCTTTTTAAAACAGCCTTAGAAAGAATGCCAAGTGATGAATATCAGGTTGTAATAAGAGCAGACTGGTCACCGGTTGGTGAGCACAAAAGGCGATTTACCGTATATACTCGAGTATAAGCCGACCCAAATATAAGCCGAGGTACCTAATTTTACCATAAAAACTGGGAAAACATATTGACTCGAGTAAAAGCCTAGGGTGGGAAATGCAACAGCTACTGGTAAATTTCTCTACGCCGGGACTATGGGCGTGGAGAGGAGTGAATATTCATTTTCTTTAACAGCGCACACTGTAGCCGCAGCCGCCGGCTTCCTGCTGCTGCAGCTACCACGTGTGCCCGCTGCTAAAGAGAATGAATGTTCACTCTTCTCCACGCCCATGGGAATGGGGAGGAGTGAATATTCATACTCTCTAATAGCGGGCACAGAGGATCGCTGAGTCACTGCAGGAGCTGGCGGCTGCGATTGATACTGCGCTCGCTATTAAAGAAAATTAATATTCACTCCTCTCCACTCCAATGGGCATAGGAGAAGAGTGAATATTCATTTTCTTTAGCAGCGGGCACGCGTGGTAGCTGCAGCAGCCGACTACATGCCTGTGCACAGCTCCTCCACCGCTGAAACCCCCCACCACGTTCCACAGCCGGAATATAAGTATATACTCGAGTATAAGCCAGAAATACATAGATCATATGATGCTCTGCAATATCTTATAATATTCTGGAATGGCCAAGATGGCTATCACTTTAATGTAACACAGACTGATCCCAACACTGCTAGGCCAACCAATAAATAAATATCAGCTATAGACTTCTATGCCTACCAAATAATGATCAGACATGGTTCATCAAACCACATTTTATAATGTAGGCAAATTTTTCAACAATTTATAGTAGATATGTATGTCAAAGTGGAAAGCGAGCACCTTTTGTACTTACGACTGAACCAACAATTTTCCGAGAGCGAAACCATAGGTATTTTAGTAGTAAAATAAAATATAAAAAAGAGACAATTGAAAGGGCCTAACTCCAAGATATAAGAAAATATACGTTCAGCAGTAGATGTCATAAATACAGCTAATGTTAGATCAATATGGACGTGCTGTTTGAGAAATGCGTCCATATTAATCTAATAAAAACTGTATTTATGACATCTACTGCCAAATAATAGATGCTATTTTTTTATTTAATTATTCACATATTATTTCCTAGAGCACTCATTCTTCCTTCTTTTTACATTTTATATTTGTGTAATATTTTTTATTTGGAAAAGAAAAAGAAAACATATTTTGTTATCCTTATGTCCTGTTGGTGCTGCTGCTAATTTCAGAAGAATTCAGTAGAGACATATAAGTCCAAAGGTCTACCAGCTCCAACTTCCCTTGACAAGTAGAAGTAACATTTCTAATTCAGCAATCTGCTGTCTGATGGTAGCGGACACTTCAGTGAACTTCAAGTTTGGGCCGGAATTTGCTGTCATAGTTTGCAGAGATTTTGAAATGTGGCAACTATGAAGCAAGAATAATCAACTAGCAGGCAAAGTCCACACTCAACCATGGACTAAGTTATCCCTTGGCCATGACACAAGCTTGTATGGATGTGACATCACAAAGACAACTGACTCTTTGTGGGGCGGTTATTACAAGTCATGCAATTTTTACACACACAGTGTTTTTACTTTAATATTTAAGAGGTCACAGAAAATTCCATTAAACCATCCTACTGTGCCCCTTTTGAACCAAAATTCAAACAGCAAATGCTGTAAGTGAAAATACAGTTGAAACCAGAAGTTTACATACACTATATAAAAAGACACATATGAATGTTTTATCTCAATATCTGACATGAAATCAGAATAAAACTCTCATTTTAGGTCAATTAGGATTACAATAATTTTTAATATTTGCCAAATGCCAGAATAATGAGAGAGAGAGAATGTTTTAAGGCATTTTTATTACTTACTGCAAAGTCAAAAGTTTCCATACACTGAGATTACTATGCCTTTAAACAATTCTGGACTGCCCATATGATGATGTCATGTGTTTGGAAGTTTTTTTTGGCAACATCTGAGTTAATTAGAGACACACCTGTGGATGTATTTTAATACACACCTGAAACACGCTGCTTCTTTGTGTGGCATCATGGGAAACTCTAAAGAAATCAGCCAAGATATCAGGAAGAGAATTGTGGACTTACACAAGTCTGGCTCATCCTCGGGTACAATTTCAAGATACCTGAAGGTGCCTCGTTCATCTGTACAAACAATTATAAGCAAGTACAAACAAGATGGGAACGTCCAGCCATCATACCACTCAGGAAGGAGACGGGTTCTGTGTCCCAGAGATGAACGTGCTTTGGTCCGACATGTGCATATCAACCCAAGGACAAAAGCAAAAGACCTTGTGAAGATGATGGTGGAAGCTGGTAAGATTGTATCAACATCCACAGTGAAACGAGTACTGTATCAACATGGGCTGAAAGGCAACTCGCAACTCTGCCAGGAAGAAGCCATTTCTCCAAAAGAAACATAAAAAAGCCAGATTAATGTTTGCAAATGCACACAGGAACAAAGACCTTAATGGAGACATGTTGTGTGGTCTGATGAAACTAAAATTGACCTTTTTGGGCATAATGACCATCGCTACATTTGGAGGAAAAAGGGAGATGTCACGACACAGCTGTTGGGTGAACAGGGATCAGGGGCTCCTACCCTGACCTTAACACTAGGGGTTGCCCTAGCTTCCCCTATTCAGTGGGATACCTCTGAAGGTGAGGATGCTGTGGCGTCCGCCCTCGCCCTAAATCCTGCATTAGACCTCCGTCTATTCTCCTCCCCCACCTGGGGAAGAGGGGCGCTACTGTGCACCGTAGTACACCAAACTGACAAACAGGGCAACACAGACAGGGGTTAACAGAAAACTCCAAGCACACTAAATATTCACTCACATATAGATCATAGAATGGTAGAGTTGGAAGGGACCTCCTGGGTCATCTGGTCCAACCCCCTGCTCAAAGCAGGTTTCACTAAATCATCTCAGACAGATGTCTGTCCAGCCTCTGTTTGAAGATGTCCATTGAAGGGGAACTCACCACCTCTCGTGGCAGCCTGTTCCACTCATTAATCACCCTAACTGTCAAAAAGTTTTTTCTAATATCTAATCTGTGTCTCCTCCCATTTAGTTTCATCCCATTGCTTCTAGTCTTTCCTTGTGCAAATGAGAATAAAGATGATCCTTCTACAATGTGACAGCCCTTGACATATTTGTATACAGCTATTAAGTCTCCTCTCAGTCTTCTTTTTTGCAAGCTAAACATTCCCAAATCCTGCAACCGTTCCTCATAGGACATGGTTTGCAGACCAGTCACCATTCTGGTCGCTCTTCTCTGAACTTGCTCCAGTTTGTCTATGTCTTTTTTAAAATGTGGTGCCCAAAACTGTACACAGTATTCCAGATGAGGTCTGACCAAAGAGGAGTAAAGACCGATAATGACTTCACGTGATCTAGACTGTATGCTTCTGTTAATACATCCCAGAATTGTATTTGCCTTTTTTGCTGCTGCATCACACTGTTGACTCATGTTCAGTCTATGATCTATTAGTATACCTAAGTCTTTTTCACATGTACTGTTGCTTAGCTCTATTCCTCCCATTCTGTATATGCTTTTTTCATTTTTATTGCCCAGATGTAGTACTTTGCATTTTTCCCTGTTAAAAACCATTCTGTTGGTTGCTGCCCACTGCTCCAGTTTATTTAGGTCTTTTTGAATCCTCTCTCTCTCTTCTCTAGTATTAGCTATCCCTCCTAGCTTTGTGTCATCAGCAAATTTAATCAGTTTACCCTCAATTCCTTCATCTAAATCATTGATAAAGATGTTGAACAATACAGGTCCCAGGACGGAGCCCTGTGGTACCCCACTTGAGACATTCATCCAGCTGGATGTGAAGCCATTTACAACCACCCTTTGAGTCCGATCACTAAGCCAGTTATGAATCCACCTAACAGTTGCCTGGTCCATTGCATACTTGGTCATTTTTTCAATAAGGATGGTGTGAGATACTTTGTCAAATGCTTTGCTGAAGTCAAGATATACTATATCTACAGCATTTCCCTGATCCACCCAGTCAGTGATTCTGTCATAGAAGAAAATTAAGTTAGTCTGACATGACTTGTTAGTTACAAACCCATGCTGACTCTGGTTAATCACTTCATTCTTATCCAGGTACTTACATACATGTTGTTTAATAATTTGTTCAAAGATCTTTCCTGGTATAGAAGTCAGACTCACCGGCCTATAGTTCCCTGGGTCCACCTTCTTCCCCTTTTTGAAGATAGGAACAACATTTGCTCTTCTCCAGTCTTCTGGGACTTCTCCTGTTCTCCAAGAATTTTCAAAGATTGTGGAGAGTGGTTCTAAAATTTCTTCTACGATCTCCTTCAGTACTCTGGGGTGTAATTCATCTGGACCTGGAGACTTGAACTCATTTATGTTAGCTAAATATTCCCTCACAATCTTTCTGTTTACAGATAACTTGGATTCCTCTATTCCTTTAAAAGGACAGTGAAGATCAGTTGATGTTACATTTTCTTTCTGAGAGAAAACAGATGCAAAATTGGAATTAAAAAGTTCGGCCTTCTCAACATCCTCTCTTACCATTTCTCCATTTTCATCCTGTAAAAATCCTATAGCATCTTTGACTTTTCTTTTACTTTTGACATACCCCCAAAATCCTTTTTTATTGCTTTTGACATCTCTTGCAAGCCTTAATTCATTGTCAGCTTTAGCTAACCTGATACGTGCCCTGCAGGATCTGCAGACTGCATTATAATCTTCTTTAGATATGCCTCCCTCTTTCCATTTAATAAACATTTCTTTCTTTCTTTTTAGCATGTGTTTAAGTTCTGTGTTCATCCATCCTGGTTTCCTTAAATGCTTCCCATTCTTCCTACTTTTCGGGATTGTTAACGATTGTGCTTTGAGAATCTCATTTTTAAAAATTTCCCATCCTTCCTGGACATTTTTGTCCTTAAGGACATCCAGCCATTGGATCCCTCCTATTCTCTTTCTGAGTCTCTTAAAATCTGCCTTTCTAAAATCTAACCTTGAAGTTTGAGTCTTCACATGTTATCCAAAATTCTATAATAGCATGATCGCTGCCTCTTAGGGTCCCAGCCACCTTTACCTCCTCAACCATTTCCTCCCTGTTTATAAGGATTAGATCCAAAGTAGCAGATCCCCTTGTTTTCTCCCCTACCTTTTGGAAGATAAAGTTGTCAGCAAGAGAGGATAAGAATTTGCTTGACCTGTTAGTTTTACTTGAGAGAGATTCCCAACAAATGTCTGGATAGTTGAAATCTCCCATGACCACTACGTCATATTTTTTGGAGAACTTGGTCATTTGATACATAAAGAGTTCATCCATATCTTCAGCTTGCCCAGGTGGCCTGTAGTAAATGCCTACAATGGTGTCCTTTCCGTTGTTCTCTCCTTGTATTCTTACCCAAACAGTTTCCACAGAACTCCCAGTCTCTGAAGCTTCAATCTCTGTGCAGATATACGCTTTTCTAACATACAATGCGACACCTCCTCCTCGTTTATCAAGTCTGTTTCTTGCAAATAAGTTGTATCCTTTTAGCCTTTTATTCCAATCATGTGTATCGTCCCACCAAGTTTCAGTGATTCCAATGACATCATATTTCTTTTCCTGCATTAGTAGTTCCAATTCTCCTTGTTTGTTGCCCATGCTTTGTGCATTTGTATAAAAACATTTTAGTTTGTGATTGGTTTCTCTTCCTCCCATATTTTTATTATTTAAATTGTTTTGTCTTTGTTCTTCCTTTCCACTTCCAGTAGCAGAGATCTCAATAGTATTTGTCAGCTGTATGGCTTTTTCTGGCCTTTTGCTTCCCTTCCCACATTGTTCTAGTTTAAAGCTCTTCTGATGAGTGTAGCAAGGCGACTTCCAAATACATGTTTTCCAGTCTTCGTAAGGTGCACCCCATCTCTAGCAAGTAGTCCATCGTATAGGTAATTCATTCCGTGATCCAGAAATCCAAATCCTTGTTGACGGCACCATCGACGTAGCCAGTTGTTCACCTGTAGAATCTTATTCCACCTCATTGTTCCATGGCCATCCACTGGGAGGATGGATGAGAAGACCACCTGCGCTCCCAATTCTTTCACTTTCTTGCCTAAGTCTTCAAAGTCACTGCAGATGGTTTCCAGGTCCTTTCTTGCGGTGTCATTTGTCCCCACATGTATTAGCAGGAATGGGTAGTGATCTGTAGGTCTGAAGAGTCTTGATATCCTGTCAGACACATCTTTAATTTTTGCTCCTGGAAGACAGCACATTTCTCTTGAGGTTATGTCTGGTCTGCAGATAGCGGCCTCAGTTCCTCTTAACAGGGAATCCCCCATGACCACCACTCTCCGTTTTTTCTTCACAACATTCTTCTTTCTCCATCCAGGAGAATTCTGAGGGCTTACAAGGTTATTCATTGCTGGCAAAGTCTTATTTTGCTGTATTTCTTCATGGTTCTCCTGTGTGAGAGCCTGGTACTGGTTCCTGAGCAGTATGGGTGCTGACTGCCTCTCGATCCTCCTGCTTCTGTGGGTCACATGCTTCCATTCCTCTGTTTCGTCAGGTGCAGTTCGAATTTCTTCTCTTTCTGAATCATGAAGAGATAATTTTGCTCTGTCTAAGAACTCTTCACCTTCCTTAATGATTTTCAAGGTAGTTAACCTCTCTTCTAGATTTTGCAACTTTTCCTCCAACAGGGACACAAGCTTGCATTTCTGGCATGTGAAGTTTGGCTTTTCCACTGGCAAGTCTGTGAACATGTAGCAGGATATGCAGCTCACCAAATGGCTACTGGACTCTTCCATGTTCTTACTGTTAATGTTCTGAAAACAGTAAAAAAAAGCTTAAAAAAAAAGTTTCAAAACGCGCGCGCCGGTAGGCGCGCGGTTTACCGATGTCCTCTTTTCAGCTCCAACAGCCAAAATCCAGTGTTCTTTGAGCTCGCGGAGACTCTTCACTTACCTCTTCACTTACCCCAAAATGCAGTGGGAATATGCAAATTATCTCCTCAGGACTCCTCCCCTGGTTTTAACAGAGGGAAACAGCGGGGTGTGAAAGTAGGGGGATAAACCAAAATGGAGAAGGATAAGGAATAACTACGAATACAAACCAGGCACCGGTCACAAGTTATTCCTCCCAAACTCCTTCTCATTAGATACTCCACTCCCACCTAGTCATGCAGCAAAAGCTATCTCTGACAAAGGTTAGTATCAGAGCCCAGATTATATAGGGAAAAGGAATGGCTAACCGAGCTCAGCTGTGAGAACATCAAAATCCAACATGGCCGCTTAACCCCTGTTCTGCTGGAAGAAAAAATGGGTCTTCCAAATGGACAATGACCTGAAACATACTGCCAAAATGGTAAAAAGTGGCTTAAGGATAACAAAGTCAATGTTTTGGAGTGGCCATCACAAAGCCCTGATCTCAGTCCTATTGAAAATGTATGGGCAATGCTGAAAAGGCAGGTGGGAGCAAGGCGACCTACAAACCTGGATCAGTTACACCAGTTTTGTCAGGAGGAATGGGCCCAAATTTCCGACCAACTATTGTGAGAAGCTTGTGGAAGTATATCCCAAACATTTGACCCAAGTCATTCAGTTTAAGGGCAATGGTACCAAATACTAATGAAATGTATGAGAACTTTTGACTTTGCAGTAAGCAATAAAAATGCCTTAAAACATTCTCTCTCATTATTCTGGCATTTGGCAAATATTAAAAATTATGGTAATCCTAATTGACCTAAAACGGGAAAGGTTAATTCTGATTTCATGTCAGATATTGAGAAAAACATTCATATGTGTCTTTTTATATAGTGTATGTAAACTTCTGGTTTCAACTGTATATATAATTAGTGTACATGATTTCTTTACCTACATGCTTTAGATCCACCATCAGACCGAAAACGACATTATACATTATCCATAGTGTAATTTTAATTACGGATAATTCAAATGTCTTCATCAGAACGTACCATACATCTGAAATCTCAGTTCACAATCTCCGCATTAAATGTGTTTATATAAAGATTTACATTTTTATTAAGAAAAAAGTGAGTACAATATGATAAGGTAATAATAAGAATCATCTTGCTACAAAGCAACAAAAATGTTTAAAAACAAATCAAAAAGAGATAGTACAAAGCATATTGACCCCATGTTCTTGAAATAATTCAATAAAAATAAAATTACAGTAATGTCAATTCTCTCAATAAATATATAGACTGACTATATGAAAGTATTCAAGCATTCAATGTGCTCTAGAGAAAATAATGTTTTTTTAGATAATGCGGAGTGAAATCAAAAGTCCACATGTAACGTCATCCAGGACTGGGCTCTCTCCAGGGACAGACTGGGACTAAAAAACAGCCCTGCCACATAGATCCCACCAGCCCACATACAATATTGCCTTTCCCAATCCAAAAAATAAAGTGCAACATTCCCATGGCATAATATTCTTCGTCACACCGTTCACAACTCTCCTAAAGGGGTTCTCTGGCAATTCTGAATTGGGAGGTTAGCAGCCCCAATGACGTCACATCTACCTGTTAGGAAGTGAGCACATTTGGCAGGTATAGTTTACCTGTCCTTTTCCTTACAATAAGACGTGCTTCTTGTCCATGTGTCCATGTAGGTATGTGCAAACATGACATTACCAGCACTACTCATCTCTCAATGCAGAAGTGACCAACCTTTATAGGTTGGGTTCACACATTGCAGTGTTTTTAGCTGCAATTTTTGAAAATTGTGACATGCGTAAAAAAAAAAATGTGATAACAACTTGTAAAAGTAGCCTTAATAAATTGACAACTGGGTGTTATCATTCCTGTGTCAAAAGCCTGTGTCACTACACACAATCTTTGAACCTGTTAGGCTGTGTGCACATGTTGCATTTTTGCCATGCTTTTTACAGCATTTTTGCTGCTCAGATTTGTCACAAAACATGAAAGGATTCCTGATTCCAGTAAAGTGAATGATAATCCTGAAGTCTCATGCACATGTTGCTTATTTGTGACATGCAAATTTGGTGCAGATTAAAATCTGCAGCATGTCAATTCTTTCAGCGTTTTTTCACCCATTGACTTGAATGAAGTCAATCAAAAACGTTATGAAAACGCAGGTATAAAAACGACTGCGGATTTGCTGCGTTTTTCTAGCGTTTTTGCTTCAAAAACCAACCATCTCGCCAACCATTAAGCATTTTGCTTCCTTTTAATGAAAGGAAAAAGATAAAATGTCATTACAGGGAAGAGGAAACTCCACCATTTTGTGTGTATAGGTGAGTACATTAGCATATAACAGTTTAGGCACCACTGGTCAAAATTACTGTCATTGTGAACAGTTAAGCAAGTTGAAGATGAAATGATCTGTAAAAGGTAGTGTTGAGCGATACCTTCCGATATCGGGAAATATCGGATCGGATTGGATCGGACCGATACCGAAAAAGTATCGGATATCGCCGATTCCGATACCGGAAACCAATGCAAGTCAATGGGACATAAATATCGGAATGAAAATAAACCCTTTCTTTCCTTGTAGGTTAATTCTACATGAAGGAAAACAACTAAGAATAATGTAGAATGTATTGGGGGAGGTGGGGGAGACAATAAAGGCATAGAGGTTTAGCCCAATCAAATGGAATAGCAGGAATTAATATTTTTTTTAAGACGTTCTGAGTTACGGAAATATTGACTATGTTAAGTATTTTTATATTTTGTCAGATATTTATGTTTCACTACTTCCATGCTCTTCACCTTCTTTTTACTTCTCCCACACTTTCTCCTTCATCATCCTCAGCATCTTTTTCATCCTCTTCTTCTTCACCTTCTTCATCTTCTTCTTCTTCACCTTCTTCGTATTATTCTTTTTTTTTACATTCTTCATATTCTACTTCTTCATCTTCTTCATATTCTTCTTCTCCATCATATTCTTATTTGTGACAGGCATTCCTGTAGTTGTTATCTATAAAAGGTTGGACATTACACCTTTCGTTCTGCCCGTCACAAAAGATTTACAACAGGATTTGTCCACGTTCAGTTTGGCCTGCAGCAGCAGGTCTTTTCCAGGGGCACCACGAGGAGGAACGGACTCACCCCCATACACTGCTTATTCATCTTCTGCTTATAATTTAGATATTATCTTTTGCTCTGATTTTTAGTCTTATGCTTAATGTTCTTCCGCTTTTTGTTCTGCAGCTTCTTGTATTTCTGCTTCTTGGTTTTCTGTCTCTTGTTCTTCTGTATCTTGGTGCTTGTCTTCTCTTCTTTGTCCTCTTGGTCAACTTCTTCAGGGTCATCTTCTTGGTCTTCTTCGGGGTGGTCTTCAGGGTCGTCGTCTTCGGGGGTCCTCGTCTTCGGGGTCCTCGTCTTCTTCGGGTTGGTCTTCTGGGTCCTCGTCTTCGGGGTCCTCGTCTTCTTCGGGGTGGTCTTCAGGGTCCACGTCTTCTTCGGGGTGGTCTTCAGGGTCCTCGTCTTCTTCGGGGTGGTCATCAGGGTCCTCGTCTTCTTCGGGGTGGTCTTCAGGGTCCTCGTCTTCAGGGTCGTTGTATTCGGGGTCCTCGTATTCTTAGGGTTGGTCTTCAGGGTCCTCGTCTTCAGAGTCCTCGTCAGGGAGATCCAGAGTGATTACCAAGAACCATTTCAAAAAGCTTGAACTTGGAAATGTAGCAGAAGGTACAAGAAAGCTGAGGAACTACCGAGAACCAGCTGACGGTACTGGAACCCGGATGGGTAGCAGAAGGTACAAGAGCCAATGGAACTGCCGAAGACCAGCTGACGGTACTGGAACTCGGTTACTAAGCAGGAGGTACCTGTGCCAGAAAGCACTACCAAGGACCAGCAGACGTTGGTGGAACTTGGATACCGAGAAGGAGGCACCTAATCCAAAGGCACTGCCGAGAACCAGCTAACGGTACTGGAACCCGGATGGGTAGCAGAAGGTACCCATGTAAAAAAAAGTTCAAGGCCGCGAGCCGGCCGCAGTTACCAAAACCCACAGTCCTACAGGGGGTGCTTGTCCTATTGGCACTATGGAACCAGCCTTCATTGCCTGATCCCGCAGCCCACATAGGAGTCACCTAAACTGCAGGCACCATAGAGTCGGCTAACCCGACCGCAACACGACAGGACAACGCATTGGAGGCAAAGTGACGTTGACACTACCCGGAAACAGCTGGCGTGCTGGAACCAGGCTGGGCAGGAGGGAGTACCCGTGCCAAAGTCACTGCCGAGAACCAGCTGACGGTACTGGAACCCGGATGGGTAGTAGAAGGTACAAGAGCAAATGGAACTACCGAGGACCAGCTGACGGTACTGGAACCCGGATGGGTAGCAGAAGGTACAAGAGCCAATGGAACTGCCGAAGACCAGCTGACGGTACTGGAACTTGGTTACTAAGCAGGAGGTACCTGTGCCAGAAAGCACTACCAAGGACCAGCAGACGTTGGTGGAACTTGGATACCGAGATGGAGGCACCTAATCCAAATGCACTGCCGAGAACCAGCTGACGGTACTGGAACCCGGATGGGTAGCAGAAGGTACCCATGTAAAAAAAAGTTCAAGGCCGCGAGCCGGCCGCAGTTACCAAAACCCACAGTCCTACAGGGGGTGCTTGTCCTATAGGCACTATGGAACCAGCCTTCATTGCCAGATCCCGCAGCCCACATAGGAGTCACCTAAACTGCAGGCACCATAGAGTCGGCTAACCCGACCGCAACACGACAGGACAACGCATTGGAGGCAAAGTGACGTTGACACTACCAGGAAACAGGTGGCGTGCTGGAACCAGGCTGGGCAGGAGGGAGTACCCGTGCCAAAGACACTGCCGAGAACCAGCTGACGGTACTGGAACCCGGATGGGTAGTAGAAGGTACAAGAGCCAATGGAACTGCCGAAGACCAGCTGACGGTACTGGAACTCGGTTACTAAGCAGGAGGTACCTGTGCCAGAAAGCACTACCAAGGACCAGCAGACGTTGGTGGAACTTGGATACCGAGAAGGAGGCACCTAATCCAAAGGCACTGCCGAGAACCAGCTGACGGTACTGGAACCCGGATGGGTAGTAGAAGGTACAAGAGCAAATGGAACTACCAAGAACCAGCTGGTGGTGCTGGAACCCAGGGTAAATACTAAAAACAGAGTGGAGCCAGAGGTGTAATTGGAGCAAGTTTTAAATCAGTAGTACAGTGGATGTGGACAAAGCAGGAGAAATTGCCGTCCGCACAGCAGGGGAACAGCTGACGTTACCGAACCCCAATAACACGGCAGCAAGTGTTGACTGTGCAGACGGCACTTCCGAGTGCCAACTGGCGGTGTTGGAGCTCAAGGATAATACTGAAAACAGAGGAGCCAGAGGTGTATTTGGAGGAGGTTTTAAATCAGTAGTACAGTGGATGTGGACAGAGCAGGAGAAATTGCCGTCCGCACAGCAGGGGAACAGCTGACGTTACTGAACCCCAATAACACGGCAGCAAGTGTTGACTGTGCAGACGGCACTTCCAAGCGCCAACTGGCGGTGTTGGAGCTCAGGGATAATACTGAAAACAGAGGAGCCAGAGGTGTAATTGGAGCAACTTTAAAATCTGTAGTAGTGAGAATGTGGACAGAGCAGGAGAAATTGCCGTCCGCACAGCAGGGGAACAGCTGACGTTACCGAACCCCAATAACATGGCAGCAAGTGTTGACTGTGCAGACGGCACTTCCGAGCGCCAACTGGCGGTGTTGGAGCTCAGGGATAATACTGAAAACAGAGGAGCCAGAGGTGTATTTGGAGGAGGTTTTAAATCAGTAGTACAGTGGATGTGGACAGAGCAGGAGAAATTGCCGTCCGCACAGCAGGGGAACAGCTGACATTACTGAACCCCAATAACACGGCAGCAAGTGTTGACTGTGCAGACGGCACTTCCGAGCACCAACTGGCGGTGTTGGAGCTCAGGGATAATACTGAAAACAGAGGAGCCAGAGGTGTAATTGGAGCAACTTTAAAATCTGTAGTAGTGAGAATGTGGACAGAGCAGGAGAAATTGCCGTCCGCACAGCAGGGGAACAGCTGACGTTACTGAACCCCAATAACACGGCAGCAAGTGTTGACTGTGCAGACGGCACTTCCAAGCGCCAACTGGCGGTGTTGGAGCTCAGGGATAATACTGAAAACAGAGGAGCCAGAGGTGTAATTGGAGCAACTTTAAAATCAGTAGTAGTGAGAATGTGGACAGAGCAGGAGAAATTGCCGTCCGCACAGCAGGGGAAGAGCTGACGTTACTGAACCCCAGTAACACGGCAGCAAGTGTTGACTGTGCAGACGGCACTTCCAAGCGCCAACTGGCGGTGTTGGAGCTCAGGGATAATACTGAAAACAGAGGAGCCAGAGGTGTAATTGGAGCAACTTTAAAATCTGTAGTAGTGAGAATGTGGACAGAGCAGGAGAAATTGCCGTCCGCACAGCAGGGGAACAGCTGACGTTACCGAACCCCAATAACATGGCAGCAAGTGTTGACTGTGCAGACGGCACTTCCGAGCGCCAACTGGCGGTGTTGGAGCTCAGGGATAATACTGAAAACAGAGGAGCCAGAGGTGTAATTGGAGCAACTTTAAAATCTGTAGTAGTGAGAATGTGGACAGAGCATGAGAAATTGCCGTCCTTACAGCAGGGGAACAGCTGACGTTACTGAACCCCAATAACACGGCAGCAAGTGTTGACTGTGCAGACGGCACTTCCGAGCGCCAACTGGCGGTGTTGGAGCTCAGGGATAATACTGAAAACAGAGGAGCCAGAGGTGTAATTGGAGCAACTTTAAAATCTGTAGTAGTGAGAATGTGGACAGAGCAGGAGAAATTGCCGTCCGCACAGCAGGGGAACAGCTGACGTTACCGAACCCCAATAACATGGCAGCAAGTGTTGACTGTGCAGACGGCACTTCCGAGCGCCAACTGGCGGTGTTGGAGCTCAGGGATAATACTGAAAACAGAGGAGCCAGAGGTGTATTTGGAGGAGGTTTTAAATCAGTAGTACAGTGGATGTGGACAGAGCAGGAGAAATTGCCGTCCGCACAGCAGGGGAACAGCTGACGTTACTGAACCCCAATAACACGGCAGCAAGTGTTGACTGTGCAGACGGCACTTCCGAGCGCCAACTGACGGTGTTGGAGCTCAGGGATAATACTGAAAACAGAGGAGCCAGAGGTGTAATTGGAGCAACTTTAAAATCTGTAGTAGTGAGAATGTGGACAGAGCAGGAGAAATTGCCGTCCGCACAGCAGGGGAACAGCTGACGTTACCGAACCCCAATAACATGGCAGCAAGTGTTGACTGTGCAGACGGCACTTCCAAGCGCCAACTGGCGGTGTTGGAGCTCAGGGATAATACTGAAAACGGAGGAGCCAGAGTTGTAATTGGAGCAACTTTAAAATCAGTAGTAGTGAGAATGTGGACAGAGCAGGAGAAATTGCCGTCCGCACAGCAGGGGAACAGCTGACGTTACTGAACCCCAATGACACGGCAGCAAGTGTTGACTGTGCAGACGGCACTTCCAAGCGCCAACTGGCGGTGTTGGAGCTCAGGGATAATACTGAAAACAGAGGAGCCAGAGGTGTAATTGGAGCAACTTTAAAATCTGTAGTAGTGAGAATGTGGACAGAGCAGGAGAAATTGCCGTCCGCACAGCAGGGGAACAGCTGACGTTACTGAACCCCAATAACACGGCAGCAAGTGTTGACTGTGCAGACGGCACTTCCGAGCGCCAACTGGCGGTGTTGGAGCTCAGGGATAATACTGAAAACAGAGGAGCCAGAGGTGTAATTGGAGCAACTCTAAAATCTGTAGTAGTGAGAATGTGGACAGAGCAGGAGAAATTGCCGTCCGCACAGCAGGGGAACAGCTGATGTTACTGAACCCCAATGACATGGCAGCAAGTGTTGACTGTGCAGACGGCACTTCCGAGCGCCAACTGGCGGTGTTGGAGCTCAGGGATAATACTGAAAACAGAGGAGCCAGAGGTGTAATTGGAGCAACTCTAAAATCTGTAGTAGTGAGAATGTGGACAGAGCAGGAGAAATTGCCGTCCGCACAGCAGGGGAACAGCTGACGTTACTGAACCCCAATGACACGGCAGCAAGTGTTGACTGTGCAGACGGCACTTCCGAGCGCCAACTGGCGGTGTTGGAGCTCAGGGATAATACTGAAAACAGAGGAGCCAGAGGTGTAATTGGAGCAACTTTAAATTCTGTAGTAGTGAGAATGTGGACAGAGCAGGAGAAATTGCCGTCCGCACAGCAGGGGAACAGCTGACGTTACTGAACCCCAATAACATGGCAGCAAGTGTTGACTGTGCAGACGGCACTTCCGAGTGCCAACTGGCGATGTTGGAGCTCAGGGATAATACTGAAAACAGAGGAGCCAGAGGTGTATTTGGGGGAGGTTTTAAATCAGTAGTACAGTGGATGTGGACAGAGCAGGAGAAATTGCCGTCCGCACAGCAGGGGAACAGCTGACGTTACTGTACCCCAATGACATGGCAGCAAGTGTTGACTGTGCAGACGGCACTTCCGAGCGCCAACTGGCAGTGTTGGAGCTCAGGGATAATACTGAATACAGAGGAGCCAGAGGTGTAATTGGAGCAACTTTAAAATCTGTAGTAGTGAGAATGTGGACAGAGCAGGAGAAATTGCCGTCCGCACAGCCGGGGAACAGCTGACGTTACTGAACCCCAATGACACGGCAGCAAGTGATGACTGCGCAGACGGCACTTCCGAGCGCCAACTGGCGGAGCTCAGGGATTACAGTTCAGGTGGTAGAAACATGAACAGAACAGGAGACCTGGATACTTTTGCCAACAATTATTTATTCTGGAAGAGGACTGGCAAATTCATGAGAGATCCAGGCCTTGTTCATTTTGAGAAAAGTAAGCCGGTCAACGTTATCAGAGGATAGTCGCATGCGACGGTCTGTTAGTACACCACCTGCGGCACTAAAGACGCGTTCCGATAATACACTAGCAGCAGGGCAAGCTAGCACCTCCAATGCATACTGACTTAGCTCTGGCCATGTATCTAGCTTACAGACCCAAAACTTGAAGGGAGAAGAGCCGTCTGGGAGTACACTAAGAGGGCAAGACATGTAGTCTGTCACCATCTGAAGGAAACGTTGCCTCCTGCTGACTGGAGCCGTCTGTGATGGTGTAGACATTTGTGGCGGCGGGGACACAAAACTTTGCCACATTTCGGCCATACTGGTCTTGCCTTGTGCTGAGGCGCTGCTTCTGCTCCCTCTTTGTGCAGAGCTTCCTCCACTGCCTCGATGCACTGAGCTGCTTTGTAAAGCACTAGCAGCACTGCTCTCGGTTGGAATGGAGAACATGATGGAATGCACCAGTGCGTCTTGGTACTCCCGCATTTTACGCTCCCAGTTCAACGGTGTTATGAGGCTTTGTAAGTTGTCCCGGTAGCGAGGATCTAGGAGGGTGGACACCCAATAATCAGCCGTGTTGAGAATGTGGGCGATGCGGCGGTCGTTTCTCAGGCACTGCAGCATGAAATCAACCATGTGCTGCAGACTGCCAACTGGCCAAGAAACGCTGTCCCCTGCTTGAGGCGTGATCTCTGCCTGCTCTGCATCACCCCACCCTCGCTCTAGATACTGACTACTAGAGCATTGTGTACCTCCCTCCTCTGGACAGATGTCTTCCTCATCCATTGACTCATCCTCCTCACAAAGTGTCCCCTGCCTAGGCCTTTGTGAGGAACCACGTTGCGCAGACTGTAGAGAAGCAGATGGCATTTGTGACTCCTCTTCCTCCACCTCTTCCAAAACCTCGTCCCTTAGTGCTTGCAGTGTTTTTTCAAGCAGGCAGATAAGGGGGATAGTCATGTTGACTAGTGCATCATCTGCATTCGCCATCCGCGTGGAATAATCGAAGGCACGCAAAACGTGGCAAATGTCCTTCATAGAGGCCCACTCAGTGGTGGTGAAGTGTGAACTGCGCTGTGTGGCTTCGATTCCCCAAAGAAATTAATTTTAATACGGCCTGTTGACGTTTGGCCACGGCTGTGCTCATATTGGTCACCATAACAGGTAACCGTTCACGGGTCGATGTGGAGGTAGACCGTGACGGCTCCTGCAGCGTTGATTCAGAGGAACTGGAGTATGAGGAGGAGTCAATGTGTACAGACTGGATTCCTGCAATCCTTGGAGTTGGCAGAACACGTACAGCGCCACTCTCAAGATCTGTACCCGGCTCCACAACATTTACCCAATGGGCAGTGAGGGAAAGGTATTGTCCCTGTCCATGCTTACTGGTCCACGCATCGGTGGTCAGGTGGACCTTGCTACTGACGGCGTTTTGTAGCGCATGTTTAATTTTTCTCTCCACATGATGTTGCAGGGCAGGGACGGCTTGCCTGCTGAAATAAAATTGGCTGGGCACGTTGTATTGTGGGACTGCCAATGCCATAAAGTTACGGAATGTGTCAGTCTCCACCAGCCTGAATGATAGCATTTCAAGGGCCAGTAGTTTAGCAATGCCAGCATTCAGAGCCTGTGCTCGGGGGTGGTTTGCCGAGTATGGGCGCCTTTTCTCCCATGCCTGTGCTAACGATGGCTGTAGACTGGCCTGGGAGTGTGAGGATGACTGGGAAAGTGGTGCTGTGGGTGGAATTACACTGTGTCTCTGTACAACAGTGCCAGAGATTCTTCCATGGCGATCCTATGAGGAAGCCGAACCAGCTGTGTGTGAGCTGGAGGAAGAGGCTACAACATGAGCTGAAGAGGTGGTAGGTGGCGCTGTAGGTTGGCCTAGGTCTTCAGTGTGTTTTTGTAACTCCACCACGTGCTTGGTCCGCACATGTTTCCACATATTTGTGGTATTGAGGTTGCTGACACTTTTCCCTCTTTTCACCTTCTGATTACACAGCTTGCATTTGACAAAGCAAATGTGATCTGCAACTGTGTCAAAAAAGGACCAGGCACTGCAAGTCTTGGGAGCGCCCGCTTTGGATTTTAGAAGAGCCATGCTCCTAATGGGTGCCGAAGTGGAGGCTACAGGCAACCAAGTCTGCCCCCTCCCTCTCCCCCCTTTTTGGGCTGTTCGGGGAATCTCTTCCTCAGAGCTGCTCCCACCACCTTCCTGTCCCTCACGCCATGATGGGTCAAGGACCTCATCATCTACACCACCCTCTTCAAACAACTGCTTCTCCTGGATAGTCTCGACAGCACAGTACGCACCAGAAAGTGGCACCTGAGTCTCATCATCAGATGCGTACTGAGGTGTGCTGCTGACCATAGGCACTGGCCCACCCGCCTCTTCAGATTCAGAGAGACAAAACGGTTGCGCATCACTGCATACTACCTCTCCTTCAAATTCTCGAATTCTGCTTGGCTGGCCCCCTCTTTCCAAGCCAAGAGATTCAGAGAACAGAAGTAGAGATGGCTCCTGTCCAGGGCTCTCTGACTGCCTGGGCAATTTGGCAGGTGGTGAAGAGACAGATGGGTGCTCTTCAGTGCTCAGGACCTGAGAGGATCTGGAACTAATTGAAGTCGATGCGTTAGCTGCCATCCATCCGACAACGGCTTCAATTTGGTCCTCCCGCAGCAGTGGGGTACGGCTAGCTCCTACAAAGCTGCGCATAAAGGACTGTTCCCTGGTAAAACTGGGGGATGCTGAGTCACTGGTGCCCGCAGCAGGCACAGAATCCCCACATCCTCTCCCTGCAGGCACAGAATCCTCACGTCCTCTCCCTGCAGAAACTCCACGCCCACGCCCACGACCACATGCCTTACTCCCTGCCTTCTTCATCTTGGTAGACTGATAAAGATAGGCAGAAAAGTACTAAAGGCTTAGTGTGCTTATTCCTGAACAGCTGCTAACAGGTATAAGAAACACTAATTTTATAAAGTGTGGACTAGACTTTAATATGAGCTAATGTGGCCTACACAACTGAAAAGTGGAGTGTTTGGTGAACTTTATTTAGGTTTTTTTTGTCACAAAAAGACACTGGATGTGCCTAAAGATGTAATAACGATAGTATCACAAATTTTTTGTAGCTATTACAATGTAGGAAGGTAACCTACAATGCAATAGATGAGGCTGCAAAAAATAGGCTAATACTAATCTGGCTGGGGCTGCAGGGCCCAATGCTGCAGAAAGGCTCCTCTAACTACTCCTATATAGTGTGTTTGGAACCAATTTAGCTGAATACGGATGGAACCACCACACTAATAGGAGATATCAGGAAAAATTATGAATTGGCAAAAAAGGACAATGTATGAGGCAGTGACACACACTGAGTGCACTACAACCAGACGTGGTTGAAGCACACACTACAGTGTGAGCTGCACTCACACACCAGACCTTGCAGACAGCGGTGAACAGTACAGATGCAGAGCACTGTGCACTAGCGCTGCAAGACCAAAAAAATTTCTCTATCTACTCCTATATAGTGTGTTTGGAACCAATTTAGCTGAATACGGATGGAACCACCACACTAATAGGAGATATCAGGAAAAATTGTGAATTGGCAAAAAAGGACAATGTATGAGGCAGTGACACACACTGAGTGCACTACAACCAGACGTGGTTGAAGCACACACTACAGGGTGAGCTGCACTCACACACAGAGACCTTGCAGAAAGCGGTGAACAGCAGAGAACTGTGCACTAGTACTGCAAGGCACAGCGATTTATAAAGTAGCTTGGGTAAAGCAGAATAGACCAAATAGGTAGCTAAAACTGTCCCTCAGAACAACAGCGTCCTATCCCTAACTGAATTCACAGCAGAGTGAGCTCAAAATGGCGGAGGCGGCTTTTATAGTGCATCATGACATCATTTCAGCAGCCAATCACAGCCATGCCATTAGTTAAGATGCCTACATGCCTAACAGGATGTGCCCACACTTCTTAGGATCCTCATTGGCTGAATAAAATGAAAATGGCTCATTGCATTATGGGAACTTCCGATTCCGGTATACGATATTGCAAAAGTATCGGAATTAATATCGGAATTCCGATACCGCGAATATCGGCCGATACCCGATATTTCAGTATCGGAATGCTCAACACTAGTAAAAGGGCTAAAATTAAAGATAACACAATTCCTTCGTATTTTAAGCAAAAATGTGTATATATATATATATATATATATATATATATATATATACAGTACAGACCAAAAGTTTGGACACACCTCATTTAAATTTTTTATGTATTTTCATGACTATGAAAATTGTACATTCACACTGAAGGCATCAAAACTATGAATTAACACATGTGGAATTATATACTTAACAAAAAAGTGTGAAACATCTGAAAATATGTCTTATATTCTAGGTTCTTCAAAGTAGCCACCTTTTGCCTTGATGACTGCTTTGCACACTCTTGGCATTCTCTTGATGAGCTTCAAGAGGTAGTCACCGGAAATGGTCTTCCAACAATCTTGAAGGAGTTCCCAGAGATGCTTAGCACTTGTTGGCCCCTTTGCCTTCACTCTGCGGTCCAGCTCACCCCAAACCATCTCGATTGGGTTCAGGTCTGATGACTGTGGAGGCCAGGTCATCTGGCGTAGCACCCCATCACTCTCCTTCTTGGTCAAATAGCCCTTACACAGCCTGGAGGTGTGTTTGGGGTCATTGTTCTGTTGAAAAATAAATGATGGTCCAACTAAACGCAAACCGGATGGAATAGCATGCCGCTGCAAGATGCTGTGGTAGCCATGCTGGTTCAGTATGCCTTCAATTTTGAATAAATCCCCAACAGTGTCACCAGCAAAGCACCCCCACACCATCACACCTCCTCCTCCATGCTTCACGGTGGGAACCAGGCATGTAGTGTCCATCCGTTTACCTTTTCTGCGTCGCTCAAAGACACGGTGGTTGGAACCAAAGATCTCAAATTTGGACTCATCAGACCAAAGCACAGATTTCCACTGGTCTAATGTCCATTCCTTGTGTTCTTTAGCCCAAACAAGTCTATTTTGCTTGTTGCCTGTCCTTAGCAGTGGTTTCCTAGCAGCTATTTTACCATAAAGGCCTGCTGCACAAAGTCTCCTCTTAACAGTTGTTGAAGAGATGTGTCTGCTGCTAGAACTCTGTGCGGCATTGACCTGGTCTCTAATCTGAGCTGCTGTTAACCTGCGATTTCTGAGGCTGGTGACTCAGATAAACTTATCCTCAGAAGCAGAGGTGACTCTTGGTCTTCCTTTCCTGGGGCGGTCCTCATGTGAGCCAGTTTCTTTGTAGCGCTTGATGGTTTTTGCAACTGCACTTGGGAACACTTTCAAAGTTTTCCCAATTTTTCGCACTGACTGACCTTCATTTCTTAAAGTAATGATGACCACTCGTTTTTCTTCACTTAGCTGCTTTTTTCTTGCCATAATACAAATTCTAACAGTCTATTCAGTAGGACTATCAGCTGTGTATCCACCTGACTTCTGCACAACACAACCTCCAGGCTGTGTAAGGGCTATTTGACCAAGATGGAGAGTGATATTATATATTATTATATTTATATTATTATTAAGGGGCTCGATGGGCTGCGCGGGGACATCATACGATGCATAAAGGTGCTGTTGGGGTCATAATATTATATAGAGGGCTATGGAACATCATACTATGTATAGGGGGGCTAAGGTACATATTGTGTTTATGGGGTGTTACAGGTCCGGGTGGTGGAACCTCTGTGCCGAGGTGCAAGGAGGGTCCCAGAGGGGCGTGACTTAATATCCTCCCGAACCGACCCTGGTCGTACGGCAGCAAACGACACCGTGACCAGGGAGGATCCGGGCTGAGGGACCAGGTGCTACTCTGGGGACGACCTTGTAAGAGAGCAGGTGGCTCCCACGGGTCAGATGGCTGGGACTGACCGGTATGGCGGATGGACACGGCAAGCAGGCGGAAGTCTCTGGTAGAAGACAGGTGGTCACAGTTCGATAAAGCAAGGCAAGTAGCAGTCTTTAGGTTTACCAGGAAGGTGGTCACAGCAAGTGACGCAGGGTCTCCAGGCAGGCTGGCAGGAAACAGGCAGGTGCTCCCAGGTGACCGGGCAGACAGACGAGGCGGGTAACTGGCAGGTAACTGGTGGGCGCTCCCAGGTGAGCCGGCAGACAGACGAGGCAGGTAACTGGCAGGTAACAGGTGGGCGCTCCCAGGTGAGCGGGCAGACAGACGAGGCAGGTAACAGGCGGGTTCTCCCAGGTGAGCGGCCAGACAGACGAGGCAGGTAACTGGCAGGTAACTGGTGGGCACTCCCAAGTGAGCGAGCAGACAGACGAGGCAGGTAACAGGCGGGTGCTCCCAGGTGAGCGGCCAGACAGACGAGGCAGATAACTGGCAGGTAACTGGTGGGTGCTCTCAGGTGAGCGGTCTGACAGACAAGGCAGGCGGATGCTCCCAGGTGAGCGGACAGATAGCCAAGGCAGGTAACAGGCAGGTAACAGGTGAGCGCTCCAGGTGAGCAGGCTGGCAGGTAAAGGGCAGATAACAGGCTGGTAGGCAGAACGAGAAGTCAGGCTAGCAGCGGGACCTGAGGGCTGAAGCACAGATCAGACACAGTTCAAACAACTTTGCTCAGGCACCTCCATTTTGGAGGAGGTGCCTTATATATGGGCGGTCCTCCGGCAATTGGCCGGGGACTCCTTAGGACGGCGCGCGCGGTCCCTATAAGAGAGGGGTAGCACGCGCACGCACCCTAAGCACACAGCCGGGGAAGGAGCGCGTGCCGGAAGCAGCGGGGAGAGAAGCGCTAGAGGACGCCGCGCCAGGACCGGGGAGGTGAGAGGGACGGCGTCTCTGCCTAGCAAGGGGCAGAGACGCCGATGCTACATGGGGCATTATACTGTATATAAGGCGTAATACTGTGCATATAGGGCATAATAGGTGTGTATATGAGGCTATTGGGTAAAATACTGTGTATATAGTATATAGGGCTATGGTGCATAATACAGTATATAGGGCAGATATGGGACATCATACTGTGTATAGGGCTATGGGGTATTATTATAAGGAAACACAATGGGGGATCATTATCATTATAGGAAAGCTCAGGGGTATTATTATAAGCAAGCAGAGGGGGGTGATCATTTTTATTATTATAAGTAGGTACAGGGTTATTATTGTATTGTAAAAGGTCATAGTGAATTATTAAAGGATGCACAAGGGGGAGTAGTATAAAACAACACAGATGGATATTATTTCTATATGGTGCTGTATAACTGTAAGGAGGTAAAGTGGGGCATTATTAGTAGGCAGAGGTACAGAGGAAACATTATTGCTGTGTAGGAGCACAGAGGGGGCACTGTTATTGTGGGGGGCAAAAAAAGAATGTCACAATGGCATAAAAGGGGGCATTATAACTGTCTAAGGCACTGGTTACAGGACTATATGGATAATGTACAGGTAGGGGAATGTGAGGAGGGGGCTGGAAAAGCACTAAGTTAAAGATGTCTGCACATCAGGGATTTATGAATGGAAGAAGTTGCTATGATCGTCTAACCCGAATAGAAAAGAAAAAGGAAAATGAATGACTATGATGATCATCAAGAAAATCACATATATGGTCGGCAGAGTACTGGTGAATATTTTTTATTGCCATTGCAGGGTAACTGTATAGTGGTAATATCAGTCCTGGTACAATTGTTTTGATTAATGATCAGTATGGTGGTATCATCACTACTATATATGCTGGCAATATTTGGTAATGGTCTGATGGTATTATTTGTCTATTATATTGCAATATACATGCAAATATTGGTGCTGATTAGTGTTGAGCCACCCCCGTAGTGTTCGGGTTCGGTTCGGTTCGTCGAACACCGGGATGTTCGAGGAACTGTTCGTCGAACTGTTCGTCGAACACCTTAGAACACCGTCGAACACCGTTAAAACCAATGGCAGGCAAACAAAAACACATAGAAACACATAGAAAACACCTGCAAAGGTGTCCAAAAGCTGACAAACTGCTCAGAAGACACTCTCTTTAAAAAAGCCGCCGGCAAATTCAGCAGCGGCATACACCGGTACCCGACAATTTAGACAAGAAGGAATAGAGCATCACACATAGATTAGATAGATAGAAACATGTCAGTCACACATATAAGAAGCACAGTGACAGTGTTGGTTACTGCACTTGTCATTTAGTGTAAAGGATTTATTAAAAAAAATATTAGTGTTTTCATGCACCGTCTCTTTAAAAAAGCCGGCCGGCAATTCAGCAGCGGTACCCGACAATTTAGAATGGAAGGAATAGAGCATCACACATAGATTAGATAGATAGAAACATGTCAGTCACATATATAAGAAGTACAGTGACAGTGTTGCTTACTGTACTTGTCATTTAGTGTAAAGGATTTATTTAAAAAAATAATAGTGTTTTCATGCACTGTCTCTTTAAAAAAGCCGGCCGGCAATTCAGCAGCGGTACCCGACAATTTAGAACAGAAAGATAGAGCATCACACATAGATTAGATAGATAGAAACATGTCAGTCACATTTATAATAAGTACAGTGACAGTGTTGGTTACTGTACTTGTCATTTAGTGTTAAAATAAAGGATTTATTAAAATAAAAATTGGCGTGGGGTTCCCCGTAATTTTAGGCTCTAGCGGAGGTTAAGCAGACGGCTGGGGCAGATGTTTGAAGCCTCGGAAGGGGGTAATACCCACGGAGCTTACCAGGCTACTAATATCAGCCCCCAGCTGAATACTTAGCCTTTACTAGCTATTAAAATGGGGGACCCCCCCAAAAAAATGATGTGGGGTCCCCCCTATTTTAATAGCTAGCAAAGGCTAGGCAGACAGCTGGGGGCTGATATTAATAGCTCAGGAAGGGTGCCATGAATATTTGCCCCCTCCCAGGCTAGAAACACCAGCCGTCAGCCGCCCCAGAAATGGCGCATCCATAGGATGCGCCAATTCTGGCACTTAGCCTCGCTCTTCCCACTGCCCTGTAGCGGTGGCAGTGGGGTAATAGGGCTGGGGTTGATGTCAGATTATAATGCCAGCTGACATCAAGCCCAGGTTAGTAATGGAGAGGCGTCTATAAGACACCCCCATTACTAACCCCATAGTCAAAGTTAAAAAAAACACAAACACCCAGAATAAAGTCCTTTAATTGAAATAAACACACAATTCTTTATTGTTCTAAATTAAACTATACTTACCGTCACGCCCATTCCAGCTGAAGCCAACGATCTCCTGTAATAAAAATAAAATAATAAACCAACATCATCCTTACCTTTCCATGGTTCCCAGGACAGCTCCAGCTCTGCTACATCGAGATGACTGGCTGGACCGCAGCAGAACGCTGCCATCCAGCCTGTCATCCCGCAGACACTGAGAAGCGCAGGCATGCTTGCGCTCCTCAGTGTCTCGCTGTGACGGCATCCAGATGAGCCGAGTTCATGTCCAATGAACTCGGCTCACCTCATGCACGTCACTGACAGCGTGGGAAAATTCTCCTGCACTCAGCGCTTCAGCGTGGGAGAATTCTCACACTGAAGCGCTGAGTGCAGGAGAATTCTCCCACGCTGTCAGTGACGTGCAGGAGGTGAGCTGAGTTCATTGGACATGAGCTCACCTTATGCACGTCACTGACAGCGTGGGAAAATTCTCCTGCACTCAGCGCTTCAGCGTGGGAGAATTCTCACGCTGAAGCGCTGAGTGCAGGAGAATTCTCCCACGCTGTCAGTGACGTGCAGGAGGTGAGCTGAGTTCATTGGACATGAGCTCACCTTATGCACGTCACTGACAGCGTGGGAGAATTCTCCTGCACTCAGCGCTTCAGCGTGAGAATTTTCCCACGCTGTCAGTGACGTGCATGAGGTGAGCCGAGTTCATTGGACATGAACTCGGCTCATCTGGATGCCGTCACAGAGAGACGCTGAGGAGCGCAAGCAAGCCTGCGCTTCTCAGTGTCTGCGGGATGGCAGGCTGGATGGCAGCTTTCTGCTGCGGTCCAGCCTGTCATCTCGATGTAGCAGAGCTGAAGCTGTCGTGGGAACCATGGGAAGGTAAGGATTATGTTGCTTTATTATTTTTCTTTTATTGCAGGGGATCGTTGGCTTCAGCTGGAATGGGCGTGATTGTAAGTATGGTTTAATTTAGAACAATAAAGAATTGTGTCTTTATTTCAATTAAAGGACTTTATTCTGGGTGTTTGTGTTTTTTTTTAACTTTGACTATGGGGTTAGTAATGGGGGTGTCTTATAGACGCCTCTCCATTACTAACCTGGGCTTGATGTCAGCTGGCATTATAAGCTGACATCAACCCCAGCCCTATTACCCCACTGCCACCGCTACAGGGCAGTGGGAAGAGCGAGGCTAAGTGCCAGAATTGGCGCATCCTATGGATGTGCCATTTCTGGGGCGGCTGACGGCTGGTGTTTCTAGCCTGGGAGGGGGCCAATATTCATGGCACCCTTCCTGGGCTATTAATATCAGCCCCCAGCTGTCTGCCTAGCCTTTGCTAGCTATTAAAATAGGGGGGATCTCACGTCAATTTTTTGGGGGGTCCCCCATTTTAATAGCTAGTAAAGGCTAGGCATTCAGCTGGGGGCTGATATTAGTAGCCTGGGAAGCTCCGTGGGTATTACCCCTTCCCAGGCTTCAAACATCTGCCCCAGCCGTCTGCTTAACCTCCGCTAGAGACTAAAATTATGGGGGATCCCACGCCAATTTTTTTTTAAATAAATCCTTTATTTTAACACTAAATGACAAGTACAGTAATCAACACTGTCACTGTACTTCATATATATGTGACTGACATGTTTCTATCTATCTAATCTATGTGTGAAGCTCTATTCTTTCTATTCTAAATTGTCAGGTACCGATGCTGAATTGCCGGCCGGCTTTTTTAAAGAGACGGTGCATGAAAACACTATTATTTTTTTTAATAAATCCTTTACACTAAATGGCAAGTACAGTAATCAACACTGTCACTGTACTTCTTATATATGTAACTGACATGTTTCTATCTATCTAATCTATGTGTGATTCTCTATTCCTTCTATTCTAAATTGTCGGGTACCGCTGCTGAATTGCCGGCCGGCTTTTTTAAAGAGATGGTGCATGAAAACACTAATATTTTTTTTTATAAATCCTTTACACTAAATGACAAGTACAGTAATCAACACTGTCACTGTACTTCTTATATGTGACTGACATGTTTCTATCTATCTAATCTATGTGTGAAGCTCTATTCTTTCGGTTCTAAATTGTCGGGTACCGGTGTACGCCGCTGCTGAATTGCCGGCTTTTCATGTTTCACTGTGAGCACAGTTCCCATCGATTTGGGCAATCACTCTAATGCCACAACCACCATGGCTGTGGCATTACAGTGAGTGGCAGACAATCCCTGCATGATTGGTGCTCTAAATAGTGCCAGACATTCAGGACACGCTTTTGGTGCACGAACAGTTATCGAACATAACCTCGAACAGCCGAATTTTTTGCAAATCGTTCGGGTTCGTCGAACAACTCGAACACCGCCCAAAACAGCTCGAATTTGAGATTGGCGAACAGTTCTAGTCGAACACCGCTCATCTCTAGTGCTGATGCAGTCATATTTGTTAAAAGGGTTGTACACCCCAGAGGTAATTGTTATCAAGCAGTGCAGCTTGACAAATCCAGTGTGTAATATACACACCATCAGGATTTGGCTCTGCTTGCCAGTTTCAGGAGATGTCACATGATTATAAGTATGTTATTTGCACACTTACAGTCGTGCCGACTAGAACAAAATATTGAGCAAAGCAGATGAGACTCTAGTGGACACTTGACTGCAAGTCTGCAAATCGCAGACTTTAAATCCTATAACAACTACTGGAACTGGCAAGCAGAGCTGAATCCTAAGGCTGTATATTACACACCATTAGGATTCGGCAGGCTGCACTGCTAATTGCTGCTACTTTCTATATAACTCCATTAATGACAAGTATGATGCCATTATTCTGTCACTATCAGGTGGTATTATGTAGTCATGGCTTGGCTGCATTATTGGTATTATTGGTCATGTAATAAATCTTGATTTGCTCCACGCAGGGTAATATTTGTAATAGAGACCTCAATCTGGGGAAGGGGGAGCAGCATGTGCTTTCAAATGCCAGGGCTGAATTTCAGTCCCACTCTGGCCCTGCTTAGCTTCATTGAAATATGACATATAGTTACCAATCGTCCCGGATTTCCCGGATTCCTGGGTATATCGGATTAGGGTTTATGTAAATGTTACAAGTACTCCGGTACGTTTAGAGTTTTCTTTAGGGCTGGTCCCCTTTAACTGGTGTAGCAGAGTTGAGTTGAGGTGCTGTGCTGCTGTATTTTCCAGTCACTGTGCCTCTGCTCCCTTCACTCTATTCCCTACACAGGATTCCCCATAAGGGCCACCAATGTTACAAGTACACCGCTACATTTAGATACAGACTATTCAGGTTCCATGACTTCTTGGAATCCTGGGCGAACTGTTACTCAGGGCGACCATTGATTGCAGCTTTCTCAGTCATAATATGTATTGACTTTCTGGCACAGACACACTGACAGAGTCCTTTGGAACAGTTCAACAATAGTATTCAATGCAGATGCACGTCCAGCACAAAACATCAGTTCTGTGAAGCAACAGGCTTTACATAAGCAACAACAGACTGTTATGATCTGCAATATGTACTAAGGAAAGATAGGGGAAAGCTGTCCCTACAGTAAAACTAAGCTGAATCCCTACAATGTAGCGGGCTGCCTGTTCCTAGCAAACAGACCCGCCTTAGTCCTCGGCTAGTCTGAACGAAGACCTATAGCATTAAGGAAGGGGTCCCTAAAAGAACTAAGGAATGGGGCAAAAGTGGGACACTTCCTAAACAGAGAAGTTGTTGCAGAACACAAAAAGACAAACAGACAAAAGGTACTAGAGGTCCCAGAAGGACCAAGCAAACTGACAGAGAAAGGCACCGAAGCACCAGGCTAGAGAAACAGTCAAACACTGAAGTCCAGCACAGCCAGAAGGGCGGAGCTGGAATATAAAGGCAGATGGTCACGTGACCAAAAAACACAAGATGGAAGAAACAAACAAGAGGGTTCTAACAGTACCCCCTCTTTTATGAGGATCCTCCGAATCCTCCAGACCCAGGCCTATCTGGAAACCTCCTGTGGAAAGCTTTAACAAGCCTAGGAGCAGAGACATCATCCGTCCTTACCCAGGAGTTGTCTTCGGGACCGAAACCCTTCCAGGAGACAAGATACTGTAATCTCCCTCTATGCCATCTAGAATTCAAGATACGAGAAATTTCATATTTGCCGTCTTCCACCACAGGAGGAACTGTGACAGTGGCATCCCTATCAGATACGTCAGCCTTTTTCAACAAGGAAACATGAAACACAGGATTAATCTTCCAGGAAGTAGCGACATCCAACCTAACCGCAGACGGGTTAACAACTAGAGATGAGCGTTGTTCTACTCGAACTGTTCGCCAATCTCAAATTCGAGCTGTTTTGGGCGGTGTTCGAGCCGTTCGGCGAACACGAACAATTTGAGAAAAATTCGGCTGTTCGAGGTTATGTTCGATAACTGTTCGTGCACCAAAATCATAACTGGATTTTTTCTCAGTAATGATGAAAATTAATGTTAATACGCAGTTTGAGTGTACAGCGGGGTGGGGGGAGGGGCAGGGGATGGATCTCTGTAGGAACAATGAAGATCTCCATTTTTTTTTCTCTTTCCCGCATTTGCAGTGGGGAGGTGCAATCTGTCAGCCTATCAGCAGCGCACACACGGAGCGAAGTGCTTTTTTTCACACAAGCAAGGGCATGTGTCATTGGCAGTGTATGTCACATGTCCTTGCCCTATAAGACCAAGCCATTTTCCCCGTCGCCACCATTTTCTCACTGCTGCAGCTGCGTGTTAGACGGCACCGCTGTTGCTGTGTGCGCTATACCTTGTTAATTTCAAGCCAATTTTCGCACAAATCTACAGATAGCTTGGGAGTAGGGAATAGTTGTGATTGCAGTCCTTTTAAGGACTAGGTTACAGCATTTCCTACGACTTTTATCAGGCAGGTCTGTGCTCTTAAATAGATAGATTGTGGGAGTAAAGACTAATTGTAATTGGAGTCCTTTTCAGGACTAGGTTACATCAGTTCCTATCAGTTTTTGCCAGGCAGGTGTGTGCCAGTGCTGTGCAAGTTTTTTTCACAGCATTTGGCTGAATCTAGCAAAGCTAATCCTTTTTGGCCTATTGCAGAGTGTGTTAGTCAGTGGAGTAGCCTATCTGTGTTGCAAGATATACCACCTGTGTATAGAATGCCAATTTTTTTACTGCACCTAGTGAAGTAAAATCTTTTGGGCATAGCATCATTCTATTAGTCCATCTATACTGACCTCCATCAGGTTGCAAATTGAATATAATTTTTTTCTGCATCTAGCTCTGAAAAAATATTGGGCTTCTAGCTGTGTGTGGGACTTGTTCTATTAATCCATCTATACAGACCTCCATCAGGTTGCAAACTGAATATATTTTTTTCTGCATCTACCTCTGAAAAAATATTGGGCTTCTAGCTGTGTGTGGGACTTGTTCTATTAATCCATCTATACAGACCTCCATCAGGTTGCAAACTGAATATATTTTTTTCTGCATCTACCTCTGAAAAAATATTGGGCTTCTAGCTGTGTGTGGGACTTGTTCTATTAATCCATCTATACAGACCTCCATCAGGTTGCAAACTGAATATATTTTTTTCTGCATCTACCTCTGAAAAAATATTGGGCTTCTAGCTGTGTGTGGGACTTGTTCTATTAATCCATCTATACAGACCTCCATCAGGTTGCAAACTAAATATATTTTTTTCTGCATCTACCTCTGAAAAAATATTGGGCTTCTAGCTGTGTGTGGGACTTGTTGTATTAGTCCATCTATACTGACCTCCATCAGGTTGCAAACTGAATATATTTTGTTCTGCATCTACCTCTGAAAAAATATTGGGCTTCTAGCTGTGTGTGGGACTTGTTCTATTAATCCATCTATACAGACCTCCAAAAGGTTGCAAACTGAATATATTTTTTTCTGCATCTACCTCTGAAAAAATATTGGGCTTCTAGCTGTGTGTGGGACTTGTTCTATTAATCCATCTATACAGACCTCCATCAGGTTGCAAACTGAATATATTTTTTTCTGCATCTACCTCTGAAAAAATATTGGGCATCTAGCTGTGTGTGGGACTTGTTCTATTAATCCATCTATACAGACCTCCATCAGCTTGCAAACTGAATATATTTTTTTCTGCATCTACCTCTGAAAAAATATTGGGCTTCTAGCTGTGTGTGGGACTTGTTCTATTAATCCATCTATACAGACCTCCATCAGGTTGCAAACTGAATATATTTTTTTCTGCATCTACCTCTGAAAAAATATTGGGCTTCTAGCTGTGTGTGGGACTTGTTCTATTAATCCATCTATACAGACCTCCATCAGGTTGCAAACTGAATATATTTATTTCTGCATCTACCTCTGAAAAAATATTGGGTTTCTAGCTGTGTGTGGGACTTGTTCTATTAATCCATCTATACAGACCTCCATCAGGTTGCAAACTGAATATATTTTTTTCTGCATCTACCTCTGAAAAAATATTGGGCTTCTAGCTGTGTGTGGGACTTGTTCTATTAATCCATCTATACAGACCTCCATCAGGTTGCAAACTGAATATATTTTTTTCTGCATCTACCTCTGAAAAAATATTGGGCTTCTAGCTGTGTGTGGGACTTGTTGTATTAGTCCATCTATACTGACCTCCATCAGGTTGCAAACTGAATATATTTTTTTCTGCATCTACCTCTGAAAAAATATTGGGCTTCTAGCTGTGTGTGGGACTTGTTCTATTAATCCATCTATACAGACCTCCATCAGGTTGCAAACTGAATATATTTTTTTCTGCATCTACCTCTGAAAAAATATTGGGTTTCTAGCTGTGTGTGGGACTTGTTCTATTAATCCATCTATACAGACCTCCATCAGGTTGCAAACTAAATATATTTTTTTCTGCATCTACCTCTGAAAAAATATTGGGCTTCTAGCTGTGTGTGGGACTTGTTGTATTAGTCCATCTATACTGACCTCCATCAGGTTGCAAACTGAATATATTTTGTTCTGCATCTACCTCTGAAAAAATATTGGGCTTCTAGCTGTGTGTGGGACTTGTTCTATTAATCCATCTATACAGACCTCCAAAAGGTTGCAAACTGAATATATTTTTTTCTGCATCTACCTCTGAAAAAATATTGGGCTTCTAGCTGTGTGTGGGACTTGTTCTATTAATCCATCTATACAGACCTCCATCAGGTTGCAAACTGAATATATTTTTTTCTGCATCTACCTCTGAAAAAATATTGGGCATCTAGCTGTGTGTGGGACTTGTTCTATTAATCCATCTATACAGACCTCCATCAGGTTGCAAACTGAATATATTTTTTTCTGCATCTACCTCTGAAAAAATATTGGGCTTCTAGCTGTGTGTGGGACTTGTTCTATTAATCCATCTATACAGACCTCCATCAGGTTGCAAACTGAATATATTTTTTTCTGCATCTACCTCTGAAAAAATATTGGGCTTCTAGCTGTGTGTGGGACTTGTTCTATTAATCCATCTATACAGACCTCCATCAGGTTGCAAACTGAATATATTTTTTTCTGCATCTACCTCTGAAAAAATATTGGGTTTCTAGCTGTGTGTGGGACTTGTTCTATTAATCCATCTATACAGACCTCCATCAGGTTGCAAACTGAATATATTTTTTTCTGCATCTACCTCTGAAAAAATATTGGGCTTCTAGCTGTGTGTGGGACTTGTTCTATTAATCCATCTATACAGACCTCCATCAGGTTGCAAACTGAATATATTTTTTTCTGCATCTACCTCTGAAAAAATATTGGGCTTCTAGCTGTGTGTGGGACTTGTTGTATTAGTCCATCTATACTGACCTCCATCAGGTTGCAAACTGAATATATTTTTTTCTGCATCTACCTCTGAAAAAATATTGGGCTTCTAGCTGTGTGTGGGACTTGTTCTATTAATCCATCTATACAGACCTCCATCAGGTTGCAAATTGAATATAATTTTTTTCTGCATCTAACCCAGCCAATAGTTTTGGCCTAATACCACAGTTTGGCCACTCAGCTCTGCTCGGTTCCCATCCATTGTTTTTTTGTGCAAACAACTCCAGAGTTGTGAATTAGTTAACCACCAAAATGAGTGGAAAAAGGCCTGCTGCTGGTGGAAAGGGGAATAGGCGTGTTGGGAAGGGGAAAAAAGGTTGTGTCCGTGGGGTAGGTGTTAAAGCAACAGTAACATCTGCAGAAGAAAGACCATCTTCCAGCCAAACTAAAATGTCTACTTCTTTTAGCGGACAATGTGATAAGATCCCTTTCTTACGGCCACGCCAATCGCTACAAATTCCAGATGAGGCACAAAAACAGCAGGTGCTTCAACGAATATCAAGTGCTCCTTTAAGTGGGCTCTCCTCCACATCAACTTCAACATCACAAATACTCCAGTCCTCAAAGGTGTCACCCCAATCGCACTTGCTTCCTCACAGCTCCCAAACCTCCAGCTGCCCGTCTGAGTATGAGGTAGAACAGATGGTTGAGTCTGCAGAGCTGTTTACTCATACTATAGCCTGGGAATCAGAGGTCGACTCCAGCGCTTCTGTGAATCCAGACGAGGAAATGATCTGCACTGATGCCCAGAATCTTTATGAGTCGGATCAAGGACCAGACGCAGAAGGTTCTGACCATAATGTAGACCCTCATTCCCAAACTGTAACTCCTGTTGGTGGAGACAATGAGGAAGACGATGATAAGACTCAAATACCTGATTGGAGCGACAACTTTAGTTTTTTGTCAGGGCAGGAACAGGTTGGCTCTGAGGACGACGGGTGTGATAACGCACAAGGTGATGATGATGAGGTTGGAGATCCCACTTACTGTCAACCCACAGTCAGCCAAGAGATGAGGTCAGCAGAGGAGGTGGAGGAAGATGCTAGTGACGACGAGGTCAGGTTGCGCCTTCCTGGACAGAGACGTAGTACTGGAAGCACGTCAACAACTGCATCCTCAAACACAACTCTGCCTCTCACCACAAGTCGTGGTGGCTCTTCAGGTCGCATGGGTGCTAAGCCTTGCATAGCCTGGGCATTTTTTCAGATCGATAAAGATGACCCAACTCATGTTATCTGTAACATTTGTCAGCAAAAGCTAAGTAGAGGCCAAAAAATACATAGTTTGAGTACTTCATGCATGAACCGGCACATGGACATGAAGCATAAGTTGCAGTGGGAAGCTCAGTGTGCTACAATGCGGCCTAGCCGGCCGGGCCAACCACCGTCTGCCATATCTTGTGCATCCGCGGCCTCTTCATCCTCTGTGACTGGGGGGACAGCAGTCACACCTGTTTTGGGGCGCAGACCTGCCACCTCTTTACCCGCAACAGCCAGCGTGATTTGCAGGTCATCATTTTCTTTGGAGGTGGTAACACCAGCTGGTGTTGAGCGCTGTCCGACATCGATAGCACCACCTTTGGATCAAGGCAACCTAACATGTCAGCCTGCATCTTCCTCACAGACCGGCAGTTTGCCGGGGACACCCTTATCAACCCCGTCTAAGCACAATAGCCAGCCCTCGGTCCCTCAGATGTGGACAAGTAAAAGACCATTTCCTCCTAGCCATGAGAAAGCTAAGAGGTTGAATTTCACCATCTGCAAGCTCTTGGCTACAGAAATGCTGCCTTTCCGCCTGGTGGACACAGAGGATTTTCGAGACCTTATGTCCGTCGCAGTGCCCCAGTACCAGATGCCCAGTCAGCACTACTTCTCAAAGAAAGGTGTGCCTGCGCTCCACCAGCATGTCGCACACAACATCACCGCTTCTTTGAGAAACTCTGTGTGTGACAGGGTGCATTTCACCACAGACACTTGGACGAGTAGGCATGGACAGGGGCGTTACATGTCGCTGACTGGGCACTGGGTAACTATGGTGACAGCAGGACAAGGGGCTGCTGTCCAAGTCTTGCCGTCCCCACGAGTTGTGCGTCAATCCTCTTTATGTCAAAGTTCCTCCACTGCTTCTGCCTCCTCAACCTCCTCTCGGTCTTCCACCTGCACCCAAAGCCTGTCTGGTCATGCCACAAGCTTTCTAACTGCGCAGAAGGGATCCTGCACACCTCCTTACTATGCTGGCAGTAGGGCTCAACGTCATCAGGCGGTTTTTACATTGAAATGTCTGGGAAATGTGAGTCACACAGCTGAGGAGTTGTGGTCAGCTCTGGAGAACCAATTTCATGAATGGTTGTCTCCACTGGACCTGAAACCAGGGAAGGCCGTGTGCGACAATGCTGCAAACCTGGGTGCGGCCCTTCGCCGGGGTAATGTCACACACGTGCCTTGTATGGCTCACGTGTTGAACCTGGTTGTCCCTCAATTTTTAGCCCACTATCCCAGACTAGATGGCCTTCTGCAGAGGGCACGGTCGCTGTGTGCTCACTTCCGCCGTTCGCATCCCGCAGCTCAGCGACTTACATCTCTACAGAAGTCGTTGGGCCTGCCACTTCACCGGCTAAAATGCGATGTGCCTACCCGGTGGAATTCAACTCTGCACATGTTGCAGCGACTGTGGCAGCACCGACAAGCCCTGGTGCAATACGTTCTGACGTATAGCCTGGGCCAACGAGATTCAGAGGTGGGGCAAATCACGCTGGAGGAGTGGTCTCAGATCAGGGACCTATGCACCCTTCTGCACAGTTTTGAAATGGCGACGAAGATGTTTAGTGCTGACGATGCCATTATCAGCATGACTATTCCGGTGATTTACATGCTGGAGCACATGTTAAACAGAATTCGGAGTCAGGTGGTGGCACAAGAGGAGGTGGAGGAAGTAGAGGAGGAGGAGTTGTATGCGGAAGGGCTAACATCTGCAAGGTCCAGACGGTCGGCAGCACCAAGGCGGCAGGCATGTGAGGGTGGGGGAGATGGTTTTACCAGGGCGCATGGTAGCAGCCAAACTAGTGAGGAAGGTGCAGGAGCCCAGGAATAAGTGGAGGACGAACTGATGGAAGACTCATCAAATGAGGGAGACCTTGATCACATTTCTGTTGTGCGAGGTTGGGGGGAGAGGACAGAGGAAGGAAGCATGATTGTTACCTCGCCACCAACACAACAGGGACTTGGTGCTCCTGGATGCGCAACACACATGAGTGCCTTCTTGCTGCACTACCTGCAACATGACCCTCGAATTGTGAGAATTAGAAATAATCCTGACTACTGGGTTGCCACACTGTTAGATCCCCGGTACAAAAGTAAATTTGCAGAAATTATTCCTGCCATAGAAAGGGATGCACGCATGCAGGAGTATCAGCAGAGACTGTTGCAGAATCTTACATGTGCTTTTCCACAAAATACCAGTGGTGCACGTAGTGAATCTCACAGTTCCAACTTGCCAACCGTGGGACCGTCAAGTGTTCAGCACTCAAACCGTAACAGAACCACAGTATCTGCTGGTAACATCAATTTTGCGGAATCATTTCACCACTTTTTTAGCCCATCCTTTGCAAGGCCACAGGAGACAAGAAGTCTGACACATAGTCAACGCCTAGAGACGATGGTACAGGAGTATCTCCAAGTAAACATTGAAGCCACGACTGTGTCACTGGACCCTTGCTCTTTTTGGGCTTCCAATCTGGATAAATGGCCGGAGCTAGCCACTTACGCCTTGGAGATCTTGTCATGCCCCGCAGCCAGCGTTCTGTCTGAACGTGTGTTCAGCGCTGCTGGTGGTGTGCTGACAGATAAGCGCACGCGGCTCTTCACTGATAATGTAGACAGACTCACGTTCATAAAGATGAACAAATCATGGATCCGAAACGACTTTTCTACCCCTGTGTCATCCTGGGGAGAGTAAAAGCTTGATGATTGGTTAAAATCACCCTACCAACCGTTTTAAGCTTTCAAATTACTAATCATGTTTATCTGTATCTTGGCTGGAAAATAATTTGGGCTTTGTAGCAGTGTGCAGCACTGATCCTATTAGGCCATCTATACTAAAGCTTCACCAGATTTAAAATTAATAATAATTTTTAGCTGCATCTAGCCCGGAAAATAATTTTGGGGCTCCGAGATGCGCAAGACACATAAGTGCCTTCTTGCTGCACTACCTGCAGCATGACCCTCATATTGTCAGAATTCGAAGTAATCATGACTACTGGGTTGCCACACTCTTATATCCCCCAAACTTTTCGATCAACCTTTTCATTTTAATAAAGACCAAAAAAATGGTCATTTTTGAAATTATAAGCATTAGCAGGTTGTTAGAAACTGAAATCAAACAGTTTTCAACTCAAAACTTTATTCTAGGTGATGTTACATTTTCACATAGGACCCCTTGTTTGAAAGGAGCTTCTGAACTCTCTCGTCCATTGAATTTGTCAGGTTTTGGATGGTTTCTGCTTCAATTGTTTTGCATGAGGACAGAATACCCTCCCAGAGCTGTTGCTTAGATGTGAACTGCCTCCCGCCATCATAGACACTCCTTTTAATGATGCTCCAAAGGTTCTGAATGGGGTAGAGGTCAGGGGAGCATGGGGGTCACACCATAAGTTTGTCCCCTTTTATGCCCATATCAGCCAGAGATGCAGATGTTTTATGTGCAGCATGAGATGGTGCATTATCATGCAGAAAAATGATCTTGCTGTGAAATACACGGTTCTTCTTCTTGAACCATGGCAGGAAGTGCTGTTTGAGAAAATCCACATACATTATGGAGTTCATCTTTAGCGCCTTCAGGGATCCTAAAGGGGCCGACAATCTCTCTCCCCATGATTCCAGCCCAAAACATTACTCCACCTCCTCCTTGTTGGCGCTGTAGCCGTGTTTGCGTGGGGTGTCCATCAACCAGCCATCCTCCACTCCATCCATCTGGACCATCGAGCGCTGCACGGCACTCATCTGTGAACAAAACAGTTTTGAAATCAGTCTTCATGTAATGTTTGGCCCACTGGAGCTGTTTCTGCTTGTGTGAAGTGGATAGAGGAGGTCAACAGGATGGCGTATGCACAGCTGCAAACCTCTGAAGGACCCTGCATCTTGTTGTTCGGGGGACGTTGGAGGCACAAGCAGCTTCAAAAACTTGTCTGCTGCTATGACAAGGCTTTTTTGCCGCTGCTCTTTCAACCTGACGTAATTGCCTGTAGGAAAGAGTCCTCAATTTGCCCTTATCAGCACGCACACGTGTGTACTGTGAATCAGCTACATACTTCTTGATTGCCAAGACACTTCATCCTGATCATCGCACAATGTTGATTGTAGTCATGCCTTGACCTAAACACTCCACAATTTGTTGCTTCTCAGCAGCCGACACATCCTTTTTCTTTCCCATTTTGGCAGAAAATGTAGGCTGCTTAATAATTTGAGACAGCCTTCTTAAGTAGTCTTGCCTTTCATTGGACACACCTGCCAAACTAATTAGCACAGGTGTCTGCAATTGCTTACAGTGATATAAAGAGCCCTGACACACATCACCATCAATGAGTTTAACTGACAAACAAACAAATTCTTCCCTTATCACTCCTAAACACTTTTTGCATAATAATTTGGAACGCAGTGTACATGTGCTTTTCCACAAAACACCAGTGGTTCACGTAGTGAATCTTACAGTTCTAACTTGCCAACCGTGGTCTGTATGGAGTTGTTCAATAAAGGGCCCAAAATTAAGATAACATAGATGGGAGAGGTCTCTATGAATAGGAATTCCTAAGTATTTGATACCCTGTGAGGGCCAGGCAAAGGGAAAGTTGGACTGGATGGAATCCTATATGGATTTGGGGAGGGAGACATCGAGGGCCTCAGACTTCGCTGCATTGATTTTAAAATTTGACCATGTAACAAAGTGATCTATTTCAGCCATAACAGCATGGATGGATATATGTGATTGAGTGATATATACTAGGACATCATCAGCAAATAGAGAGCACTTGTACTCGGTGCCTCCCACCTCAATCCACTTAATATTGGGGTTATGGCGAATTGATGAGAGCAGGTGCTCCGTCACTAGGATGTATAAGAGAGGGGACAGAGGACATCCCTGCCTTGTCCCATTGGTGATTGTGAAAGGTGATGAAAATGTTCTGATGCACCCCCTGGGCCTTGGGACACCCGGAGCCGGACCCTTTTTGGTGGATGCTGGTGGTTGTAGTCTTCGTGGCGGCGACCCGGTTCCGTGGCTCAGGGTGGTCAAACCAGTGGCGGAACTATTTATGTGGTTTTGATGTTTAAATGTCCGACTACGCCACCCGTGGATTGCAGTCAGAGTGAACCGCCGCTGCAGGGCAGACCGCTGAGGCTGGTGTTGTGGGTGCAGCAGAGCGTAGCATAACTCCCCACGGGAGGAGTATAGCCTCAGGGCAGTGTATGCGGAGGATGGGGGTGATGGTGCAGGGCAGCAGCAGTAACAACACGGAGTCAGTGATGCAGTCCAGGGCCTTTACTCACAGTTCTTATTATCCAGACCACGTCTGCAGGTAACGGCTGCCCACGTCGTACTGTGCTCACCAGGTGAGGGGCTCAGACAACTCCCAGATAACTTTGGAGCGCTTCACAGGACCCCCTTTGTGTGTCCTTTGTCTGGCCTTTCTTACCAACCCTTCTGTCCGGCTGCCTCGGGCCTCCTCTTGGTAAACTTGGCGCCAGTTTCCCTGACCCTATGTGGTGCCTTCCTAGCGGGTGTAGCGAGGGGCTGCGACACATAAAATGTCACAGCCTCCAGTTTCTAGCTGAGGGTTGTTTCCTGCCTCCACTAGTTTCGGGGACCGGTCTCCCCCTTTGGCCTGACCCCTCCACGCAGGTGGATTCGGGCGTGCGGTGGCGACTCGCCCGTCCGCACCCCTGGGATCCCTTCATTCCTCGTTCCTGGAGCCTTCTCCGCTCCTCTTCCTTCCTTCTCCCTCTTCCAGGCCTGGGCCTCTGTTACTAGGCCCGCCTCCGGAGCAGAGCTCATGCAGAGCCCCTGCTCCCAGCCACTTCTGCTCAGACTTCTCTGCACTGAACTAAGATGGTGCCCACCTTTTATACTCCCTTCTCAATGCACCCAGGAACTGCTTCCTCCCTGCTCCTGCACTACAGGGTTCCCCTTCCTCAGTGTTCCCTCCCCCCACTCCAGCCAGGGACAGGGACTGTCGTGCCCATCTCAGAGGCATATTGGTCGCCCTGCCCCACGGCAATGTGGTGTAATGCATGCAGGTGTCGGGTCCTGATCCACACTCCATCCTTACCTGAGAGTGAGATATCACACCTCTGGGTGAGGTGCAATACCTCTGTAGCAACCGAGCCCTCAGGGTGCTACAGTTCCATTTATCTTCAGCCTAGGTGACGTATTGTGATACAGGGCCGTGATTTTGGCTATAAAAGGGTCCCCTAGACCCCTACCCCAAGCTTTTTAAGAGAATCATATATGGCGTGCCAGGAGACTCTATGGAATGCTTTCTCAGCATCCAACGAGAGTATCTAATTACAAATTTTTAACTGCATCTAGCCCAGGAAATACTTTGTGCCTAGTAGCAGTGTCTGCTAGTCAGCGGATTATCCCGGCTGTTAAGCAAGCTATACCACCTGTAGTTTAGACACTTAATTTTTTCAAAGGAAATGCTTCGGGACCATGGGATACTCAGTGAAGAGCATCAGGAGGCACCCCAAGGCATAGGGGCTGGGACTGGCAGTAGGATGCCTTGCGGTGGACAGCCGAGCTCGATCCTTATAAAAGCTTTTTAACTGCAGCAGCTTTAGTGGACGCTACTGGAGCTGGAATTACGCGGCTGCTGGCATGAGACTTGCCCTCCAATAGATCCTTGTAAATGGATTTAAAGTGTATTCATTCAAATTAGAGAGACAATTTAAATTAAAAAGCTTAGAGCTGCCTCCACCACAGGGGGGCTCGCTCGACCCACCAGCGGACAGGCACCAGTATTGGGAGAGGGGGGCTGGCCATCAGGGTTCACCGCGGCTCTGGCAAAAACCCGGCGACACGGAGGTGGCACGGGCAGGAGCGGACTGGCCGTGTCGGCTTTTCACTTTTTGGATTTTAGAAGGGCATGACATGCCTATATCTGTGTCTCCCCCTCCTTTTACTCCTCCACCTCTTTTATTTTCGCATGACTATATGTACTTGTCACTTTTCCATGTGTTAGTTATGTCTTCTGAGCAGTTTGTCAGCTTTTGGACACCTTTGAAGGTGTTTTCTATGTGTTTCTATGTGTTTTTGTTTGCCTGCCATTGGTTTTAACGGTGTTCGAAGGTGTTCGACGAACAGTTCGACGAACAGTTCGGCGAACACACGGGTGTTCGACGAACCGAACCGAACTCGAACACTACGGGGGTGGCTCAACACTATTAACAACCTGAAGCACTTTAAATGGACCCACAAACTTAGGACCCAGTTTTTTAGAGGGAATCCTCAACTGCAGGTTCTTCGAGGACAACCAATCCATGTCACCAACAGTAAACAAAACCTCCTTACGTTTCATGTCAAAATACTTCTTGGACTTCTTGTTAGCTTCTTGAAGGTTGCAACGTACATTAGTCCAAACTCTCTCCAAATCACCGGAAAAATTCTCCTCCTCCGGCACCGCCGACCCCAATTTGGAGAACGAACAAAAAGACGGATGTCTCCCAGTACAACAAAAAAAAAGGAGAACACCCAGCAGAGGAGGATGTATGATTGTTAAGAGCAAATTCTGCGAGAGGCAGAAACTCAGACCACACCCCTTGATTGTCCGCCACAAAACAACGCAAAACCTGTTCAACATCCTGGTTCTTTTTTTCAGTCTGTCCATTAGACTCAGGATGATAACCAGACGAAAATGACAAATGGACTCCCAACCTGTCACAAAAAGCATGGCAAAAGTGAGCCACAAACTGAGGTCCTCTATCAGAAACAATATCCGTGGGAATACCATGGAGCTTGACAATCTCCTTAACAAACGCCTTAGCGAGTGTCTTGGCGCAGGGCAACTTAATGAATGGAACCAAATGACACATCTTACTAAAACGGTCCATGACCACCCAGATGACAGTAAAACCCTCGGACACAGGATGATCAGTAATAAAATCCATTGTGAGATGCGTCCAAGGCCCTCTAGGAACCTCCAGAGGGCAAAGCAACCCCACAGCAGGAGTATGTAAAGCCTTTGACCTAGCACACACAGTACACTGACGCACCCACTTGATGACTTCCTTCTGCCATCCAGGCCACCAAAAACTGTGACTGATAAGTGTCCGAAATTCCTGGATGACCTGCGAACTGAGACTCATGACACTCCACAAACAAATCTCTCCTAAAGGCTCTAGGCACGAACAACCTCCATGGGGAGTGTTAGATGGAGCATCATCTTGAGCTTTCAGAAATCCATTCTCCAAAACAGAGTCCAATACCGCCACCACAGCTCCTTTCTGTAAAATGCTCTCCTCCTCCTCAGCACCGACCGTAGGAGAGAAGCTGCGAGATAAAGCATCGGCTTTAACATTCTTAGTACCAGGGATATAGGTAACAGAAAAATGAAACCGAGAAAAAAAAAGTGCCCACCTAGCTTGATGGGCATTCAAGCGCTTGGCAGCATCCAGATAGATCAAATTCTTATGATCTGTGAAAACCTGAATAGGAAATCTAGCGCCTTCCAAAAAATGATGCCAATGTTCAAACGCGAGTTTATTAGCCAGCAACTCCCGATTTCCAACATCATAATTCAGTTCGGTTTCCGAAAATTTTTTCGAAAAGAAGGCACGTGGATGTACTCCACCCTTGTTCTCCTGAGACAAAACTGCTCCGACCCCAACCGATGAAGCATCGACCTCGACCAAAAAAGGCTTGGTCTCATCAGGCTGCATAAGGATAGGGGCAGAACTGAACCTCTCTTTAAGATACTAAAACGCTTCAATGGCCTCAGTAGTCCACTGGGCCGTATTCGCACCTTTCCTGGTGAGATCGGTTAGAGGTTTAACAATTACAGAAAAATTCTTAATGAATTTCCTGTAATAATTGGCAAAACCCAAAAATCTCTGTATAGATTTCAAACCAATAGGCCTAGACCATTCCTGCACAGCCTGAACCTTCACAGGGTCCATCTCAAAGCCCTCGCTGGAGACAATGTAGCCCAAAAACTAATTTTCTGCACAGCGAACCTACATTTCTCCAGCTTAGCAAAGAGTGAATTATCACTCAATAACTGCAAAACTTCACTTACACTCTGCCAATGAGACTCTAGATCTGGTGAGTAAATCAAAATGTCATTCAAATACACAACCACATTCTTACCAATCAAAGGTCTCAGGATGTCATTAATAAGGTTCTGAAAAAATGCAGGTGCCTTGGCAAGACCAAAAGGCATCACCAGATTCTCAAAATGACCTACCGGAGGGTTAAAAGCAGTTTTCCATTCATCACCCTCCTTCACTCGTAACAAATTGTATGCCCCCCCGGAGATCAATTTTAGAGAACCACTTGGCCCCCACTAACTGGTTAAACAAGTCAGGAATTAACGGCAATGGGTAGGAATTGCGTACGGTAATCTTATTAATTTCACGAAAATCCAGACATGGACGTAAACCCCCGTCCTTTTTTTTAACAAAGAAAAATCCATCTGCCCCAGGCGACTTAGAAGGTCTAATGTGACCAGTAGCCAGGCTAGTCTGTATGTATTCCTCCAAGGCCTTTCTTTCAGGGATAGTCAGATTAAACAAGCGACTCTTGGGAAGAGTAGCTCCCAGAACAAACTCAATGGCGCAATCATAATCCCTATGAGGAGGTAAAACTTGCGACTCCTACTCCGAAAAAACCTTCCTAAAATCTTGAATAGCTACAGGTAATTCCCCTTTTTCCACAGCCGCAATGCGACCATTACAACATTTATCATATCACTTCGGACCTCCAAGACTTAATCACATTAGTAGACCAGTCCAGTAAAGGATTGTGCAGTTTTAACCAAGGCAATCCTAGAACAACTGGAGAGGGTAAATTATCTAAAACAACCAAGTCCAAAATTTCTTGGTGAACTCCATTGATAGTGAAGGGAAATGCAGCAACCTTGTGAGTAATACATTTCAAGGGAGTGTTATCAATTGCAAACACAGAAATAGGTGATGACAAAGGTTTGGATTTCAATTTAAGGTTTTCCAAAAACCCTTTATCAATCACATTAAGTGTTGAATCACAATCCACAAATACCTGAAATTCAATCAAATCTCCCTGCAAAGTAGTACTCCCTGAAAGAAATACTCCTGCAGAGAGTAAACAAGCTATACGGGCATAACTGACCTTTTTTTTTCTTTACTTAAACGATGCTCACAATACTTAATCAAATGGTCAGCTTTACCACAATAAAGACACAATCCCTCGGCAAACCTCCGGTCTCTTTCCTGAGAGCGGAATGACATCGCCCCAACCTCCATCGATTCTCCGCCGTCTGAGCAGATTTTCTGGGGACTAGGAACTGACATTACAGGAGTCTTTACCTCATTCAGCCTGCACCTCAGCCTCCTGTCCAAACGAACAGCTAATTGCATGGCATCCTGCAGAGTCTCAGGTGCAGGGAATGCAATTAGCAGATCCTTAAACCTTTCACTCAAACCAGCAAGAAATAAACATTTCAGCACAGGATCATTCCATTTAACTTCTGAGGCCCATCTCCTGAAGTGTGTGCAATAATTTTCAACATCACCTGACCCCTGTTTCAAATGCCTGAGTTCTGCCTCTGCAGATGAGATTCGATCAGGATCGTCATATAATAGCCCCATAGCAGAAAAAATTCTTCAACAGACCTTAAACACGGATCATTAGGTTGGAGAAAAAAGGCCCACCCCTGTAGTTCATTGCACAAAAGTGACATAATAAAACCAATGCGCTGTGATTCATTCCCAGAGGACCTTGGTCTCAAACGAAAATATAACAAACAAACATTTTTAAAGGAAAAGAAAATCTTGCTGTTTACCATAAAAAAACATCAGGCAGTCCTACCTTGGGTTCGACAAAATGCGCTCCAGAACAGCTACTCACGTGTTGCTGAAGCTCGGCCACCTCCAGAGACAATCCCTGCAGGCGTTGAACCAAATCCTGGACGGAAACTATACTGATCCCCGAATTTCTTTCCTTTTAGTTTTTTGGGCTGGACTTACTGTTATGATCTGCAACATGTACTAAGGAAAGATAGGGGAAAGCTGTCCCTACAGTAAGACTAAGCTGAATCCCTACGATGTAGCGGGCTGCCTGTTCCTAGCAAACAGACCCGCCTTAGTCCTCGGCTAGTCTGAACGAAGACCTATAGCATTAAGGGAGGGGTCCCTAAAAGAACTAAGGAAAAGAAAATCCCGGCACTCACGTGTTGATAATCAGTTGATTTATTCCACAACTCACACAAGACGTTTCAGCCTGTGCAAGGCTTTTTTCAATTGACAATTGAAAAAAGCCTTGGACAGGCTGAAACGTCTTGTGTGAGTTGTGGAATAAATCAACTGATTATCAACACGTGAGTGCCGGGATTTTCTTTTCCTACAGACATTGTTTTCCACGTGCACCACTCTAGCTATACGGAGTGCCGACTATTCCTTTTTGATCCTAAAGAACTAAGGACTGGGTCAAAAATGGGACACCTCCTAAACAGAGAAGTTGTTGCAGAACACAAAAAGACAGACAAAGGGTACTAGTGGTCCCAGAAGGACCAAGCAAACTGACAGAGAAAGGCACCGAAGCACCAGGCTAGAGAAACAGTCAAACACTGAAGTCCAGCACAGCCAGAAGGGCGGAGCTGGAATATAAAAGCAGATGGTCACGTGACCGCAAAACACAAGATGGAAAAAACAAACAGGAGGGTTCTAACAGGCACAATATTACACAGCACTCTTATCCTTCAGTGAGATGGAGGGGGAGGGGGGGGGATTTGGTGAGGGAGATGATTCCTGTGAGACAATTCCTCCCAAGCTCTTATCTTCCTGTCAAACCATATGATTCCTCAACTAGCAGTACAGGGTCTCTCACCTTAGCCCAGCTTCACCTTCTACTTGAATCTTGTTCACTACAGTTCACTTGCCTGGATTTACAGTACAGACCAAAAGTTTGGCCACACCTTCTCATTTAAAGATTTTTCTGTATTTTCATGAATATGAAAATTGTACATTCACACTGAAGGCATCAAAACTATGAATTAACACATGTGGAATTATATACTCAACAAAAAAGTGTGAAACAACTGAAAATATGTCTTATATTCTAGGTTCTTCAAAGTAGCCACCTTTTACTTTGATGACTGCTTTGCACACTCTTTGCATTCTCTTGATGAGCTTCAAGAGGTAGTCACCGGAAATGGTCTTCCAACAATCTTGAAGGAGTTCCCAGAGATGCTTAGCACTTGTTGGCCCTTTTGCCTTCACTCTGCGGTCCAGCTCACCCCAAACCATCTCGATTGAGTTCAGGTCTGGTGACTGTGGAGGCCAGGTCATCTGGCGTAGCACCTCATCAATCTCCTTCTTGGTCAAATAGCCCTTACACAGCCTGGAGGTGTGTTTGGGGTCATTGTCCTGTTGAAAAATAAATTATGGTCCAACTAAACGCAAACCGGATGGAATAGCATGCCGCTGCAAGATGCTGTTGTAGCCATGCTGGTTCAGTATGCCTTCAATTTTGAATAAATCCCGAACAGTGTCACCAGCAAAGCACCCCCACACCATCACACCTCCTCCTCCATGCTTCATGGTGGGAACCAGGCATGTAGAGTCCATCCGTTCACCTTTTCTGCGTCACACAAAGACACGGTGGTTGGAACAAAAGATCTCAAATTTGGACTCATCAGACCAAAGCACAGATTTCCACTGGTCTAATGTCCATTCCTTGTGTTCTTTAGCCAAAACAAGTCTCTTCTGCTTGTTGCCTGTCCTTAGCAGTGGTTTCCTAGCAGCTATTTTACCATGAAGGCCTGCTGCACAAAGTCTCCTCTTAACAGTTGTTAAAGAGATGTGTCAGCTGATAGAACTCTGTGTGGCATTGACCTGGTCTCTAATCTGAGCTGTTGTTAACCTGCGATTATTGAGGCTGGTGACTCGGATAAACTTATCCTCAGAAGCAGGGGTGACTCTTGGTCTTCCTTTCCTGGGGCGGTCCTCATGTGAGCCAGTTTCTTTGTAGCACTTGATGGTTTTTGCAACTGCACTTGGGGACACTTTCAAAGTTTTCCCAATTTTTCAGACTGACTGACCTTCATTTCTTAAAGTAATGATGGCCACTCGTTTTTCTTTACTTAGCTGCTTTTTTCTCACCATAATACAAATTCTAATAGTCTATTCAGTAGGACTATCAGCTGTGTATCCACCTTACTTCTGCACAACACAACTGATGGTCCCAACCCCATTTCTAAGGCAAGAAATCTCACTTATTAAACCTGAAGGGGCACACCTGTGAAGTGAAAACCATTTCCGGTGACTACCTCTTGAAGCTCATCAAGAGAATGCCAAGAGTGTGCAAAGCAGTCATCAAAGCAAAAGGTGGCTACTTTGAAGAAGCTAGAATATAAGACATATTTTCAGTTGTTTCACACTTTTTTGTTAAGTATATAATTCCACATGTGTTAATTCATAGTTTTGATGCCTTCAGTGTGAATGTACAATTTTCATAGCCATGAAAATACAGAAAAAACTTTAAATGAGAAGGTGTGTCCAAACTTTTGGTCTGTACTGTATGTGAGATACAGATAACACACCACTGATCATTTCGCTGCTCCTAGACAATAAACAACTTCCCCAGAATCCCCCTGGGACTCTGCTGCCCTCTCCCTGTCTCCTGTAACTGTGTTAACCCCTCTAGTTGCTGGATGCTTCTGAAGTAAACCACTTCCTGTCTCCTGTGATTGTGTTAACTCTTCTAGCTGCTGGATGCTTTTGAAGCAACAGCACTACTTCTGCCTGTCACATGAACCTCACCCACAAGAGGAAGTTCTTGTTCCAACCAGGGGCATTACTTGGAGGGGTTTAATGGTCTCTCTTGGCAAAGAAGGGAGGCCGACGTGACAGGTTTTGGGGCAGGAAATTAAGTGATAAAAGGATTCAGTGAACCATTAGTGAAGTGGCAGCCATTTTAGACACAGCCTGGAGCATGACAATCTCCCACCCTCCCTTTTTTAATTGACAATTTCATTATGGTATATGGATTTGGGAAAAGAGACCGATTTTTATGGATTTGGTCAATTGGGGACTTTTTTTTCATAGCAGTGGGGCAAGGGAGGAGAGGTCCTCAAAGTTGGAGGACGTGGTTACTGGTAGATGGGTGGGGGTGGGAGCCGGCAAGGTTTGGAACTCCCACAAGTAGACTCAATTAAGTTGTGGGGTAGTACTCATGAGATATTGGTTGGAAAGGCCCATGGCTAGTGGATATTGTTAAAAACGCCAGATTGTTTAACAGGTGCCTCTGAGCTGGTGCCAAAACAGCTAAAGGTAAATAAAACCTGAGCAGATGTGTATATGTGACACCCCAGGGGTCTGGTTGCCACAGTGATAGAGATATTACGTCTGAGAGCAGGTGGGAGGTCTCTTGGTCAGGGATCCTATGCATGCCACACCTCCTGCCCAGTCCTGGGAGGGGAAGAACTTCCCCTATATAAACCTAGGGCTGAGGCAGGGTTAGTGAGTAGAGAAGAAGTAGAGAAGAGAAGCAGCATAGGAAGAAACAACAGGAGTTCTGTGGGAGCAGTGCTACAAGGAGTCAGGGCCTGGCAGCTGCAGAGCTCGCCCTGACTGAGAAGTTATCACCGGACCCGGAGTCCGAGGCTGTGGGGACTAACTCCTATCCAGCAGCAGAAACCGACCGGCAGGGGATTGCAGGTCCTCTGGCCCAGAAACCCGAAGGCACGGTCACACGCGTGGGACCAGCACCGCCGTCGTGGAGCGAAAGCTACTAGAAGGCCCCGAGTCACCGGCCATACGGGTGAGCACCACACGGTACACTCAGGGACGTGGACTACTTATACCCGCCTCTAGCAAGGTAGCCAGAAGAGTATCGTTAGTTTGGGAGGCCTACAACTCCGCCTGGCCAGGGGAGATCCCATCTGCTCAAGGACTGACCAGGCCCCAATCGCTAGCCAGTACTCCGGGAGGGTCTATCTTTGTCACCAGTAAAGACCCTGAACTACACCGTACCGTCTCCGAGTGGTTCCTGCTACCCCCATCATCCACGTCGGCTGCCCTGAGGCCATACCCCTCCCGTTGGGGGTTATACTATCACGCTGCACAATCCTACCACCGGCCTCAGCGGTCTGCCCTGCAGCAGCAGCTCCTTAGCTGTACTCAACGGGTGGCGTAGTCGTCCAACATCTACCGCTGATACAGCGCCACTTAGTCTGACTCCCTGGGCACGGACCGGATCACCGTCACGAGACTACAACCCTCAACAGATCCGGCTCCGGGTAAGCTCCCGCGTGCGCAACGCTGCGCGACACAGGCCCAGGGGCGCGTCAACTTTTGGCGTAGTCGGCAGGATCTCGTGCCCGCAACCACCGGGTACTGCGTGCCTGAAAAAGACTGTTCAAACTTACCTGTGGTGAAGATTCCCGCCATCCGGCACCATCTTCAGCCTTCTTCCCGCCACACGTTGAGTTTTCCCGCCATTGGACGCCATCTTGAGGACGCCGCGCGGGAAGAAGAGGGGCGTGGACTCCGAAAGCGCGCGAGAACTGAAGCCGCTGCGTAAGGTCCTGGAAGGAGCCCAGCAGACGCCGACGTCACAGGAGCGCGACGGAAGGTCCTCAACCCTGACGATCCACTGCGGAGCCGCGGCCTACGGAAGAGGATCATCGCAAGGTAGGCCACGGTCCACTAGGGGGGAGAAGGATGTCGGATACGGAGGAGAGCTTCACCGCTTCAACCCCCGCCAGCGCCACCGCTGTTGCGGTCATGCCTTTCACCATGCCCTATATCCCGGGGGCAGCCTGGCTACCCCAGTACTCAGGGGAGTCACATACCCTGCATGACTTTAGAGAAAAGCTGGATAGCCTCTTCCAGGTGTACCCCCTCACAGAGGAGCAAAAAGTGAGCATCCTGGTGGCCCAATTAACCGGGGCAGCCCAAAGGGAGGTAAAGTCCTGGCCACCTGGGGGGAGGACTGTCGCAGGGATACTAACCCGGCTGAGGGACACCTTTGATACCCGCACCTCAGCCGAGATCAAGCTTAGATTCTACGGGTGCAAACAGCGGGCACATGAGAGTATAAGGGACTATGCCCTGAACCTACAAGAGGCCCTGAGAGCCATTAAGCAGACCGACCCTGACGGCGTGGGAGACGAGGACAGGCTGTTGACTGAACAATTTATAGAGGGTTTATATTGCAATGCCCACCGAACCCAGTTGCGGGCAATGGCCTTACAGGATCCTCATCTGGGATTTGCACAGTTCAAGGACAGAGCCATCCGGGTGCTTCGAGAACCGGCACCAGGTGGCGTTGTGACCCACAGACGCCCCACTACCACTTACCACCAGGAGGCGGCGCCCTTGTCGGCAGGGCCTGTGGGAGCTGATGCGCAGGCTTTGAACAATGACCCGGCTCCAGACCTGCACCATCAGGTCCAAGAGCTAGCTAAAAGCATTGCTGCGCTAACCCGAACTGTGCAGTCTTTACAGGTTTCCACTCCAGGGAAGATCCAGCTGGCATCCGGACCGGAGGACATCCCGTGGCGTCGACCAAGGAGGACCCCACCGGCCAGAGGAAGACCCAGCGACCGATACAACGAGGACGGACGACCCATCTGCCGCCGCTGCAATCAACCCGGACATATGGCAAGGTACTGTCCTTTAAACTGGCACAACCTGGGGTAGAGGGCCAACCCCCAGGAAAAAGATCACCAGGCCCATCGAACTGGCGCGACAAATATGTGGGAGGACGTCCAGTCTTACCCGTGGTACTGGATGGCATTCCTATGAGTGCCCTACTGGACACCGGGTCACAGGTCACCACCATCCCGTACGTGCTCTTCAAGCAGTACTGGAATGACTCGGATATCACCCGCTACCCTGACGACGACTTGAGTATCATCGCCAGCAATGGTCAGCCCGTGCCACAGATTGGATTTAAAGAGGTGACCATTAAAATCGGTAGAGTCGAATTGGCAGCACAGGGACTGATCATTGTAGACATTGACAAACACGAGAGTCACCCAAAGATAACTCTAGGAACTAATGTAATTGAAAATTGTCTTGCAGAGGTGATTTTCCTTTTACAGCAGGTTGCCAAGAACGCCAGCTCCGGCCAGCAGCGAGTGCTGCAGAAAGAGATCCTGGCACTGATGCGACGGCAACAGCTAGAACTCTCCGGTGGTGAGATTGGTAGCGTGCGAATGTGTGACCCTTTCCCTATTGCCATGCCCCCGAAAAGTGAAATGATGATTTGGTGCCGGGCAGCTATTGGTCTGAGAGGTAGAGATTACCAGGCAATGGTAGAACCAGTTTACTCAGACAGTAGGCCCACCATTTTGACAGCACGGGGGGTGGTCAATGTACGCCATGGGAGGGTGCCCGTTCGCATAATAAATATCGGGAAGAGGGAAGTGTACCTGCCCCGGTATGCCACGCTAGCCAAATTGTATACCATCAATCAAGATTCCATACAGTCCGTAGAACCCTTGCCTCCATCTTCCCCGGAGGAAGGTAACGGCTCTAAGAAAACAATGGAGGACTGGTGTCAGCAACTACATTTGGGTACTGACTCCACTCCCTCACACCAGAAACAGGGAGTCTATCGGGTGGTTCAAGAGTACGAGAGAGTGTTTAGTAAACACCCGTTAGACTTCGGGCGAGTCAAGGGGGTAGAACACCACATCCCCACGGGAGACCATCCTCCCATAAAAGAGAGGTATCGACCCGTACCCCCTGCACACTACCAACACGCCAAGGGGATGCTTAGAGACATGAAGGAGGCTGGGGTGATCAGGTATAGCTGTAGCCCCTGGGCAGCTCCACTAGTCTTAGTCAAAAAGAAAGACAACACCATGAGGATGTGTGTAGATTACCGGAAAATCAACCGTATCACACACAAGGATGCGTACCCCTTACCAAGGATAGAGGAGTCTTTGGCTGCTTTAAGATCTGCTAACTTCTTCTCTACCTTGGATCTCACTAGTGGGTACTGGCAGGTTCCTGTAGCAGAGGCGGACCGGGAGAAGACCGCATTCACCACCCCGATGGGACTTAGCGAGTTTACCTGCATGCCGTTCGGACTCTGCAACGCACCAGGAACCTTCCAACGATTAATGGAGTGCTGTCTGGGCCACAGAAACTTCGAGACGGTCTTGTTGTACCTGGACGATGTCATCGTATATTCCAAGACGTATGAGGACCACCTGAAACACCTGGCGGAAGTGTTCGAAGCTCTGGCAAGCTACGGCCTAAAGGTGAAACCCTCCAAGTGTCACCTCCTGAAACCAAAGGTGCAGTACCTGGGACACGTGGTGAGCGCTGATGGAGTGGCTCCCGACCCTGATAAGATCACCGCAATTAAGGAATGGCCAAGTCCCTCCAGTGTAAAGGAAGTGCGGCAGTTCCTCGGGTTGGTAGGCTATCACCGCAGATTCATCCCCGGTTTCACCAAAAAGGCAGCTCCTATGCAGGACCTCCTGATAGGCCAGTCCCGGAAGGCCAAGAACCAGAAGCCACCCTTCAGATGGGAGAAGTTAGAAGAAGAGTCCTTCCGCCAGCTGAAGATGGCCCTCACGGGGGATGAAATCCTGGCGTACCCTGATTACAGCCAGCCCTTTATCCTCTACACCGACGCAAGTAACATCGGGCTAGGAGCCGTGCTGTCCCAGATCCAGCAGGGGAAAGAACGAGTAATCGCTTACACCAGCCGAAAACTGCGACCCTCCGAGAGAAACCCTGAGAATTACAGCTCATTTAAGCTAGAGTTCCTGGCAGTGGTGTGGGCAGTCACCGAACGCTTTAAACACTACCTCGCTTCTTCCCGGTTCACCGTGTACACGGATAACAACCCGTTGACACACCTGGACACGGCAAGACTCGGTGCCCTAGAGCAGAGATGGATGGCCCGTCTGTCCAACTACGAATTCACAATCAAATACCGGGCAGGACGCTCCAATACCAACGCGGACGCCCTGTCCAGGATGCCAAACCTACCGGACGTAGGAGAAGATCCAGAGGGACTGGAAGAAGTTGAACTCCCCGCGTTCCACCGTCATGGGACTATCCAGTATTCCCATCGGGTAAGGAGTAAGCAAGCCGCTACGTTTAACCCCTTGCCTCACTACAACTGGGAGGAAACGCAAGACAGTGACCCTGCCGTCCGACTGGTGAAGGAGATGCTGACTCGGCCAGAGGCTCGCCTTGACCCAGACGCTCTGGAGGAAGCCAAGCAACTGTGGGCTGAGAAGAGTCGACTGTTCCTTTACAAGGGGAAGTTGTGCCGCAGAATGGTTAACTCCCGGACGCATGAACTAATCTGGCAAGTAGTGGTGCCACGGAGAGACGCAGCCATGGTGATGGAGGCATACCATGACGGGGCTGGACACTTCGGATGGAAGAAGCTGGAGTTCCTGCTGCGCGGGCGGTTCCACTGGGTAGGCATGAGGGGAACCATCGAGAGGTGGTGCAGAGACTGTGGCCCGTGCAACCTAAGAAGGAAGGACCGTGCCAGCCAGAAGACTCCCCTGCAGTCCATCGTCACCCGGCAGCCGTTGGAACTGGTAGCCTTGGATCATGTAAAACTGACCCCAAGCAGAAGTGGCTACGTTTACGCACTAACCATCGTGGATCACTACTCCCGGTTCTTGGTTGTCGTCCCCGTCAAGGACTTAACAGCTCGAACAGCAGCTACAGCCTTCCAGCAGCACTTCTGCCGTCCACACGGGTACCCGGACCAAGTGCTGACGGACCAGGGACCTGCCTTTGAAGCGGAGGTCTTCCAGGAATTCTGCAATCTGTATGGCTGCCGGAAGATAAGGACGACACCCTATCATCCGCAAACTAATGGACTTTGTGAGAAAATGAACCAGGTGGTAATGGATCTTCTGAAAACGTTGCCCCTGGAAGAACGCAGTCTGTGGCCTGAGAAGCTGCCCGGTCTGGTGGACCTATACAACCACATCCCGGTAGGTTCCACCAACTGTACCCCGGCTTACCTGATGAGGGCAAGGCCTGGTAAGCTACCTGTTGACCTGGAGATGGGAGTCCTGACACCCGAGGACACTTCACCAGAAGCAGACTGGGACACAGAGAGGCAGCAGCAGTACCGGAAAGTACAGGAGAGCGTGGAGCGAAGTCTCTGTCAAGCTAGGGAAAGACAAGAGAAAACTTACAACCAGTATGCTCCCGCTGTTCCCCTGGTACCCGGAGAGCAGGTCTTGAAGAGGAAAAGGCGGCTCCACAAGTTGGACGACCAGTGGGAGAAGGACCCGTACATCGTACTGCCCTCAAGCCACGACAACCCAAAGGTCTGTACCATCAGTAAAGACGGAGGGAAACCACAACCATTGTATCCCGGGATCACCTGAAGAAGTGTCCCGAACAGCTACGGAACCCTGAAGAGGAACAAGAAGACCCTCGACCCGTAGAGGAAAGGGAAGACATGGTTAGTACTGTGCTCGGAGACTTCCCTCGGTCTTGGACTCAAGTCAATGGCGCAGTTGTGGTACCCGTACTCACCTTCCTCCAACCAGCATCCCAAGCACCTACGGAGCAACAGGTAGAGCTGGAAGAACAGCCGGTCCAGGAGGCAGAAGACTCCACACAAGCAGAACAGGAGGATCAACCCTCTGCTTATAGTGAGCCTGCCGTACCCCTAGTGAGCCAAAGAGCCGGTAGACAGCTGCCCAGTTTACCCTTGACAGCTCCTACACCCTGTAGTTCAGGGCTAGACAGTCAGCTCCGTAGGTCCACTAGGGCCACTAGAGGCCAGTTACCCGCACGTTGGAGGATTTGAAATGTATAAATTGTTTTATTTGTGGTTACCTGTTTTTCTTGTTGCTTGTAAATAATTATGTGTTTCTAGTTATTTTTAGGAGTTCTTGGTGGATTTACCGGGAATCCTTGTACAATTAGTTGGAGCGTAACCCAGGATGGACTAAAAGACTGATAAGGACTCGGGGCAGGACAGACCCCTACCTGGTTACGTCTCCCTGTTTTGGTGAAATGGACACCTTTGTTTTCTTCAAAACTGCACCCGGTTGCGGACACGCCGTAACCATCTTTATGTGTTTTTCTTATTGTATTATTATTGTTTATACCTTGTTATGTTTTTCTAAAAATATGTTTAGTCCCGGAGTACTAAATTTCACTAGGGGGGAATGTGACACCCCAGGGGTCTGGTTGCCACAGTGATAGAGATATTACGTCTGAGAGCAGGTGGGAGGTCTCTTGGTCAGGGATCCTATGCATGCCACACCTCCTGCCCAGTCCTGGGAGGGGAAGAACTTCCCCTATATAAACCTAGGGCTGAGGCAGGGTTAGTGAGTAGAGAAGAAGTAGAGAAGAGAAGCAGCATAGGAAGAAACAACAGGAGCTCTGTGGGAGCAGTGCTACAAGGAGTCAGGGGCTGGCAGCTGCAGAGCTCGCCCTGACTGAGAAGTTATCACCGGACCCGGAGTCCGAGGCTGTGGGGACTAACTCCTATCCAGCAGCAGAAACCGACCGGCAGGGGATTGCAGGTCCTCTGGCCCAGAAACCCGAAGGCACGGTCACACGCGTGGGACCAGCACCGCCGTCGTGGAGCGAAAGCTACTAGAAGGCCCCGAGTCACCGGCCATACGGGTGAGCACCACACGGTACACTCAGGGACGTGGGCTACTTATACCCGCCTCTAGCAAGGTAGCCAGAAGAGTATCGTTAGTTTGGGAGGCCTACAACTCCGCCTGGCCAGGGGAGATCCCATCTGCTCAAGGACTGACCAGGCCCCAATCGCTAGCCAGTACTCCGGGAGGGTCTATCTTTGTCACCAGTAAAGACCCTGAACTACACCGTACCGTCTCCGAGTGGTTCCTGCTACCCCCATCATCCACGTCGGCTGCCCTGAGGCCATACCCCTCCCGTTGGGGGTTATACTATCACGCTGCACAATCCTACCACCGGCCTCAGCGGTCTGCCCTGCAGCAGCAGCTCCTTAGCTGTACTCAACGGGTGGCGTAGTCGTCCAACATCTACCGCTGATACAGCGCCACTTAGTCTGACTCCCTGGGCACGGACCGGATCACCGCCACGAGACTACAACCCTCAACAGATCCGGCTCCGGGTAAGCTCCCGCGTGCGCAACGCTGCGCGACACAGGCCCAGGGGCGCGTCATATATTTATTGCCTGCCATATGTCAGGGGCATCAAGGACCATGCTCCTTTTCATTTATGGCTGATTTATTGATAAAGGCTTTTGTGTCCAATTTATTCCATCTCGGTGTGTAGTCTTGTTATTTCAGGGAAGTGGAAAGGAAAAAGTAACATCAATCATGGCTCGCCAATACTCTTTGTCTAAAAATGATGACAACTTCGTATTATGTAGTGAAAAGACCACCATAATTATGCTCCTTTGACCATTGTACACTATGTAATGCTCACTTCCAAGCCTATGGGAGCTTACTCTCTAGTCCTGTAAACCAAAATCACTCGTAATGTTTGTTTTCTACTTCAATTCATTTTTGGAATATTCCATTTTGACAAATAGAGGAGGTGGGAAAGCATGACAATCCCAAGTACCTTCCTACGTAGAGTTTTCTTTCAATTCTTTCTCTACCTTACCTTTGTGTCCGAGTTCGACGTCGAGTAATTGTGGTTTCTTTCCTGCTTTTACTTTCCTAAAAGACTTCTTTGTTAGACATGTTTAAAGTTCTCTCCAAATAACCATGCGCTGAAACACTCCTTCTGTGGTGGACTTTCAATACAGAGTATCGATCCAGCTTTAAGAACTAAGAGCTAAGACTACTTAAGGCTTCCTGAGCCACATAAACACAATAATTAGTATTGACCGCCTCACAAACTAAGGAAACACAAGAACGTTTTCACTTGAAATTGTCTACTGTCAATAGCAACCATCTTATTAGACCAAATGTGCAGAGCTTCAAATTACTGTGCTGTGTGCACCATCGAATCACATATATAATTACCCTGCACACCATAGGAAAGCTAGGAAGATATTGTGCTGCCAGTGGTATTGCAAGCACATTACTTATATTTATCCTGTTTTGTTAGTTTTATGTTAAAAGCAGAATATTCTGAAATGTGAAACGCACTGTGTATATACAGTACAGACCAAAAGTTTGGACACACCTTCTCATTTAAAGATTTTTCTGTATTTTCATGACTATGGAAATTGTACATTCACACTGAAGGCATCAAAACTATGAATTAACACATGTGGAATATATACTTAACAAAAACGCATGAAACAACTGAAAATATATCTTATATTCTAGGTTCTTCAAAGTAGCCACCTTTTGCTTTGATGACTGCTTTGCACACTCTTGGCATTCTCTTGATGAGCTTCAAGAGGTAGTCACCGGAAATGGTCTTCCAACAATCTTGAAGGAGTTCCCAGAGATGCTTAGCACTTGTTAGCCCTTTTGCCTTCACTCTGCGGTCCAGCTCACCCCAAACCATCTCGATTGGGTTCAGGTCTGGTGACTGTGGAGGCCAGGTCATCTGGCGTAGCACCCCATCACTCTCCTTCTTGGTCAAATAGCCCTTACACAGCCTGGAGGCGTGTTTGGGGTCATTGTCCTGTTGAAAAATAAATTATGGTCCAACTAAACGCAAACCGGATGGAATAGCATGCCGCTGCAACATGCTGTGGTAGCCATGCTGGTTCAGTATGCCTTCAATTTTGAATAAATCCCCAACAGTGTCACCAGCAAAGCACCCCCACACCATCACACCTCCTCCTCCATGCTTCATGGTGGGAACCAGACATGTAGAGTCCATCCGTTCACCTTTTCTGCGTCTCACAAAGACACGCTGGTTGGAACCAAAGATCTCAAATTTGGACTTATCAGACCAAAGCACAGATTTCCACTGGTCTAATGTCCATTCCTTATGTTCTTTAGCCCAAACAAGTCTCTTCTGCTTGTTGCCTGTCCTTAGCAGTGGTTTTCTAGCAGCTATTTTACCATGAAGGCCTGCTGCACAAAGTCTCCTCTTAACAGTTGTTGTAGAGATGTGTCTGCTGCTAGACCTCTGTGTGGCATTGACCTGGTCTCTAATCTGAGCTGCTGTTAACCTGCGATTTCTGAGGCTAGTGACTCGGATAAACTTATCCTTAGAAGCAGGGGTGACTCTTGGTCTTCCTTTCCTGGAGCGGTCCTCATGTAAGTCAGTTTCTTTGTAGCGCTTGATGGTTTTTGCAACTGCACTTGGGGACACTTTCAAAGTTTGCCCAATTTTTCGGACTGACTGACCTTCATTTCTTAAAGTAATGATGGCCACTCGTTTTTCTTTACTTAGCTGCTTTTTTCTTGCCGTAATACAAATTCTAACAGTCTATTCTGTAGGACTACCATCTGTGTATCCACCTGACTTCTGCACAACACAACTGATGGTCCCAACCCTATTTATAAGGCAAGAAATCCCACTTATTAAACCTGACAGGGCACACCTGTGAAGTGAAAACCATTTCCGGTGACTACCTCTTGAAGCTCATCAAGAGAATGCCAAAAGTGTGCAAAGCAGTCATCAAAGCAAAAGGTGGCTACTTTGAAGAACCTAGAATATAAGACATATTTTCAGCTGTTTCACACTTTTTTGTTAAGTATATAATTCCACATGTGTTAATTCATAGTTTTGATGCCTTCAGTGTGAATGTACAATTTTCAAAGTCATGAAAATACAGAAAAATCTTTAAATGAGAAGGTGTGTCCAAACTTTTGGTCTGTACTGTATATATAACACACACACACACACACACACATATACACATATTTGTCTTCTGCATGATTGTTTGAAATCATCATGTCCTTTCATTTGTTCAAACAAAATATTTGAATGTAACAATGATGATGTAAAATAAAACGCTAGAAGTCTTAGGCAATATTCACACATTCAGTATTTGGTCAGTATTTAAATCAGTATTTGTAAGCCAAATCCAGGAGAGGGACAATCAGAGGAAATGTATAAGGCCACTATCAGTATTGGGTCAGTATTTTTTCTCAGGAGTGGGAGCCAAAACCTGGTGAGAAACAATCAGAGAAAAGGTATAATAGAAACAAGTCACCAATTCTGCATTTATCACCCACTCCTGGTTTTGGCTCCCACTCCTGAGAACAAATACTGACCGAATACTGACCAAATACTGATAGTGGGGCTATGGCTTTAGCAGTGTACGTGGGGTTTATTGAAATATTATACCCAGTTATACTCACATGAACTTGGACGAACAAGCTTTCCGATAATTTATAAACAGCAGCCAACATGTCAAATAACCAAAAAAAAAAACGGGTTAGAATCCCGGATAACCGGGCCTTACCCAGACAGCCTACTCACAGCATATATAAAACCAAACAGAGACTAGGAGTATAAATGGCTTACTAAAAAAGATTGTTTATTAATAGATAAATATACAGTACAAAAATACATTTTAAATATCATAAATGTAGGAGAAGTTTTGAGAAAGCTGTCCTGTGACAGTGAAACGTGCGTCGAGGTGCGCCTGCTACCCTGAGGCTCCCCTCTTCCCTGCGTTCCCATCCACTTTGCGGTAAGTATATACTGTTTCCTACCTGGCAAGTGGGGTTTTCCCACATCCATTTGGGCCACTACTGCAGTGGTGAGTGTGGCTTTAAATTTTGATGGCCGCAACTTCCTCAGCATTTGGGATGGGATGCAGTGAACTTTTGGGGACTTTGCTTTTGGCACTTTGCACTGTTTTTCCCCTTCTCCTACATTTATGATATTTAAAATGTATTTTAGTACTGTATATTTATCTATTAATAAACAATCTTCTCTTGTAAGACATTTATACTCCTAAGCTTTCCGATAATGCAGCTATCATATCATATGGTATAACGCAGCCAATCAAGAGGGACTATTACTGCCTGTATAAAAGCTGTAAACCAAAACCAGGAGTGGAACAAACAGAGGAAAAGTATAATAGAAACACGTCACCACTTCTGTATTTTTCGTCGCACTTGTAGTTCTGGCTTACAAATACTGAGGTAAAATACTGACCATATACTGAATGTGCAAATGTGGCCTTAAGCTACGTTCCCACAATGAGCTTTTGGTGAGTTTTTTATGTTGTAGATTTTCTACACCATTTCTGCACTATTATGTACATTAGGTTGCTTGGGTTTTTTCATGCCATTTTTGAGTACATTTTTTTCCATGCACTTTTATCACTTTTTTGACGCTGCGTTTTTTGTCTCTTTTGGTGTCATGTTTTAAACAAAGCTGCTTTGTTTTTAATACTTCCTGGTATTTGGCTTTGTCAAAACTTTATTCATATAGTCATGTGAGGACTACATGCGTTTTTAATGTGTTTCCGCCACGGACATGCACTAAAACTGCATGTGCATTTTTTACCTACAAATTTTCCGCAACTAGTGCAAATCTATGGAAAAAATGTGCATATAAAACTGATCGTACCCGCAAGAGAAATTGACATGTTGTGGATGTTGCGGATTTGAAAGACGCACCACAGGTCAGTTTACACTGAGTAAAAAAAAGCACAGTAGGCAGGAGATTTAGAAAAATCCCATTCACTTTGCTGGAACTGTAAGACGCTGCATTGTTGACTCAGAGAAAATATACAACACCAAAAACTCATTATGGGCACATAATCCTAAACTGGAATAATAATCCTAACATTTTTACTAATTTCTGAAGATATGACCTGCATAGGATAGGTTATTCTGAAGGCTTATTTGAGGTCCCACTAATACATATTTGCCATGACAATGTCAGACAGTCAGGATCATATTGACAGGTTTAATGGTAACAATTGTAAATGTATACATGCATTTCCATTAGAATTAATGGAAGAAGAACAACATATGGAAGGATGCTAAAGAACAGGGGTCGCCAACTTGTAGCTTGAGAGCCACATGTGACTCGCGAGCCCATCCCGTGTGGCTCGCGGCTGTCTACCAGCTTGGTGCATTAAAACCAGGTGTAGCAAGATCTGTAGATGATGTTAGTGTGTAGCTCTCCACAGTAGAGCAGATCTGAATGGGGTAAAATAGGAAACCCTGTAGCTTGGCATACTGCCTTGGTGTGATTTCAGTGGAAACGTTTTGGCTGTCAATATACCGGTAATAGGGGGCACTGGGTGTCACTACTGTGAGTGGGGCAGGAGCTGGATGTGGCTTGTGACCCTCTCTCAGAGCTGAATGTGGCTCTGAATGACACAAAGGTTGCTACGTTACTTAATTCCTGCAGTACTCGGGATGTATCCCATCCGGGCCTGGGGATTTATCAACTTTAGTGATTTTTAGACGCCGCCGTACTTCCTGCTGGGTTAAGCAAGTGACATTTAATGGAGAATTTTTGTTATCACTAATCATGTTTTCTGTCATGCGATTTTCTTATGTAAATACTGTTGAAAAAAAATCATTTAGCATATTGGCTTTTTCCTCATCCTCATCCACCATTTCACCCAGACTATTTTTAAGGGGGCCAACACTATCATTTTTTAGTTTCTTACTATTTATGTAGTTAAAGAACATTTTGGGATTATTTTTACTTTCTCTGGCAATGAGTCTCTCTGTCTCAATCTTTGCTGCCTTGATTTGGTTTTTACAGAATTTATTTAATTTTCTGTATTTATTTAATGCCTCATCACTACCTACTTGCTTTAGTTCTCTAAATGCTTTCCTTTTTGTCACTTATTGCGCCCCTTACAGCTCTATTTAGCCATAGTGGTTTCCTCCTATTTCTAGCATGTTTATTCCCATAGGGTATATATTGTGCACAGGTCCTATTCTGGATGCTAACAAATGTCTCCCATTTGCTTTGTGTAATTTTATGTCTCAGGATATTGTCCTAGTTTATTGCACTAAGATCATCTCTCAACCGTTGGAAATTTGCCTTCCTGAAGTTTAGTGTCCTTGTAACCCCTCTACTACATATCTAATTAAAGGATACATAAAAGATTATTATTTTGTGATCACTATTACCCAAGTGACCCCCAACTCGTATATTTGATATGCGGTCTGGCCTGTTGGTTAATATTAGGTCTAGCAGTGCCCCCCTTCTTGTTGGGTCCTGAACCAGTTGTGAAAGGTAATTGTCTCTCATAGTTGTCAAAAACCTATTACCTTTGCTGGAACTTTCGTATTATAAGACGCACTCCAAATTTTTGAGGAAAAAGTGCGTCTTATAATCTGAAAAATACGGTATCTCTTGTGTAGCTTACAACCCTGCAGTCTCCTTACGTCTAGTAGGGCGGCACTTGAGTGATCGTTCTGGCGAGTAGCAGAGCTGTAGTATTAGCACTATAAAGCTCAGCACAAGCAAAGAAAAAAAGCAAGTCAACTGCAAACTTGCTTATTTTCATGCTGTCTAAATAATTAAAGTAATTTAATACCATTAGACTACCCTTTTAACATTCTTTCATTAAAAAGCATAAAAGTCATCCAACCACGCCAAAGGGACCTCAATATGGATGGTCCCTAACTCTAATGACTCGCCTCTCCATGTACCTAGCAACAGAAAGAAATAAAAAGAAAAAGAAAAATCCAGAAGTGAAACAAAAAGAGATAATGTAGGTAGTCTACCTGCATAGGGAAAATACTGTACATACAGATTGTATTTGTATTAAGGTAAGCATCTTGATGTCAGTAAAAGAAAGTCACAAAATGGTAATGGATCTCTAACGAGAATCCCTATTGCAGTATATAATGTAAATTACAGATATATGAAGAAAACCAAAATGATAATATTATCAGATCACCTTATTATACAGGCAGCCAAACTCTGACAACACATGTTTCGCAATTACCACTTTATCTGGGGGTTCAACTTTGAATCTACTTAGAATAACAGGACCTTAGAAGGATCTTCTTCTTTGATGAAGAAATGTCAACAGGACAGGCTCTTAAGATTTCTACTTCCGCTGGAGTGGTGCTTTAAATGTAATTCCTCTGCCCCCTGTCTCATATTCACCTGCCACTGCCTCCATCCTTTACAACACTGCTCCCGTCAGTCTCTGATGAAAAGTGACCTGTCAGCAGCTTCAGTGTTTTCATGGAGCGCCCCATAGGTCAATACATTTCTATGAGAGCCTTGTTCTGGCTCTCATAGAGTTGCATTAAACTCTTGTGATGCAACTTCTGACTTCTGGACAGTTAGAAGTTACGGGCAAGATGGCGCTGCAGGAATGGAGCGGCATCAGTAAAAGGTTAAGACATCGGAAGGTGATTATAAGAATGGGGGCAGGGAAATTACATTAAAAGCGCCACTCCAGTGCTGAAAAAAAAATGCTGGCGTGGTGCTTTAAATAGACTGTAAGGGCTCATTCAGACGTCGGTTTTTCTCAAGTGTGAGAAAAATGGGCCAATTATTTTGATTAGACTTTGATCAGAGTTTGTTCAAAGTGTGGTCTGAATGTCATTAGTTTTTCTCATATGTGGAGAAAAAAAAGTTTCTCCACCTTCTCCTTTCTGACAGTCTGTGAAAATCGGACTGAACTCAGGTGTCATCCAAGTGCAGTCATATTTTTTTACGCACCCATACAATTTCCGAACCTTGAATCAAAATTGAACATGTCACATTTATTTAAAACGGATCACTTGGTCCTAGGAAAAAATCAGACATGTGAACAGCCCCATAGACTATTATAGGTGCGATTGCACGCTGCACTTTTACAATATTATTGGATCACCATTGCATAGATACGAATTTACATGCGGGTATAGATTAGTATCATCATTCTATTTGAACACTTGATGTTTCTTGTGATCTTTTTGTGCTTTACACAGTGCAACTTTTCTTCTAACATTTATCATAATCCATCATTTTTACATATACAAGATATGGACAAATATGTGGATATGATTGGATATTATTACCATTGCAGCTATGCACAAGAAACTGTTTTTTTGCTTCATGTTTTATTACATTTTTTTTTATATTTATTTATTTTTATTTATTACTCCATCTATTATCCATTATTTATTTATCAGTTTTTATTTTTAATTTTTTATTTGCTATCTATTATTTCTCTTTTATTACCTATTTTTAAACATTTTCTCTTAGCACCTTTTCTCTCTGGGCATATTAATCCACACTCAATTGCACTTTGTACTTATCTTAACATTTTCTCAATTTTTAATTTCTGGATATATTTATCTCTTCTTGCTTATGAATAGTGTTGAGCGAATTTGTTCGGCATTTCAAATTCGTGTTCGGGGTTCCGGCTTGTTCGCGCCCAAAAATCGGCTCCGCCCATGAACATCCCTGATTTGCCACGCTGTCATGCAGATGTTACCTTCATGGACGGAGCTGATTTTTGGGCATGAACAAGCCGGAACCCCGAACACGAACACGAATTTGAAATGCCGAACAAATTCGCTCAACACTACTTATGAACTGCGTACTCTCCTTTGCACAAGCACTTTATCTGTGTCCCCTGTGTCAGTCCCTCTTAATGGATTTGCTGTGCTACTTGGCTCTATTGTTCCCATTTAGCTCAGTCACTTTCTTGTACCAAGTTCGGTGTGTGCTCGCTTTGGACAACGGGTGCCTGGTTGCTGTGGTTACATGCCCTCCGGCGTCCTTCTCTCCGCCCTCCCCACTGACCTGTCAGGGGTGGGTGGTGACCTATGATGCCAAATGCCAAACCCACTGCTTCCAGCGCGTGGCTCTGTTGACAAGAGCGCCGCTTCTAGCCGCCTATTCGACCCTCCTTATGTGGACCCATATTAAAGGAGCATTTGTGCACCCTGTATACACACCTCCTGGAAAAAGCTCATGCAAAACACGCGTCGGGGTCATCTGTCCTACAACAAAATAATACAAAGAGAAAGCACGGGCTATAGAAACCATGCACACCCACAATGTTCTATAAAAAATAACAAATCTTTATTGAAATTTTTGTACAAGACCATCTACCACAATACATGAAATAAAAACATTTAAAAATAGGCAAAACATTGCTCTATGCAATATCAAAAATGGGGGGCAGAGATATCAATGTGTTCGTTACAAGTAATAACCCCCTTGAACCCACTGGTAAATGAAGTGCTACTTATCAAATCCCATAGTGTAAAGCATGGTCATTGAAATATATCATAATAGCATGCCACACAATTTAATTAATCAATGACAGAAAATACATGTGTGTATAATGTAAGGCATGATCATTAAGTATATCACAATAGCATACCACATAATTTAATTTATCAATAACAGAAAGTGCATGCATGCATAATGATAGACCAGGTAAACCTGGAAAACCATGCCAAAGGTTAAATTATATGTAGGGAATGAATTGGGATAGTTACCTGCCGGCACTAGAGACCCTACGCTTTGCGCTGCTACACCGCAGCTTCGTCAGGGGTAAATAGTAAAGGAGCATGGATGCTCATAAGTACTGTGGCCTATGGGGTCATCTGTCCTATTCCTCCCAGACTCCTACAGTTTTCTATTGCTACCCCATTGCTGCTTTGCATTTTATTTGCTTTACCTTGTCGCTATTGGACATTATTAGATACTTTATCATTCTATATCTTAGTATTTGATGCTTTATTTCTGCCATTATTGTTACTATTGGACATAAATATATATTCTCTGTATTTATATATACTTACTCCTTTAATCGACATGGGCCCACTGGGTTCTCTGTCAATACAGATACCTTGATCTTTGTGTCCTATACTCCCTTTTCTATTTTATTCATTTTATCATGTGTGTTATGTAGTGTTGAGCGATACCTTCCGATATCGGGAAATATCGGATCGGATTGGATCGGACCGATACCGAAAAAGTATCGGATATCGCCGATTCCGATACCGGAAACCAATGCAAGTCAATGGGACAGAAATATCGGAATGAAAATAAACCCTTTCTTTCCTTGTAGGTTAATTCTACATGAAGGAAAACAACTAAGAATAATGTAGAATGTATTGGGGGAGGTGGGGGAGACAATAAAGGCATAGAGGTTTAGCCCAATCAAATGGAATAGCAGGAATTAATATTTTTTTTTAAGACGTTCTGAGTTACGGAAATATTGACTATGTTAAGTATTTTTATATTTTGTCAGATATTTATGTTTCACTACTTCCATGCTCTTCACCTTCTTTTTTACTTCTCCCACACTTTCTCCTTCATCATCTTCAGCATCTTTTTCATCCACTTCTTCTTCACCTTCTTCATCTTCTTCTTCTTCACCTTCTTCGTATTATTCTTTTTTTTTACATTCTTCATATTCTACTTCTTTATCTTCTTCATCTTCTTCTTCTTCATCATATTCTTATTTGTGGCAGGCATTCCTGTAGTTGTTATCTATAAAAGGTTGGACATTACACCTTTCGTTCTGCCCGTCACAAAAGATTTACAACAGGATTTGTCCGCGTTCAGTGTGGCCTGCAGCAGCAGGTCTTTTCCAGGGGCACCACGAGGAGGAACGGACTCACCCCCATACACTGCTTAGTCATCTTCTGCTTATAATTTAGATATTATCTTTTGCTCTGATTTTTAGTCTTATGCTTAATGTTCTTCCGCTTTTTGTTCTGCAGCTTCTTGTATTTCTGCTTCTTGGTTTTCTGTCTCTTGTTCTTCTGTATCTTGGTGCTTGTCTTCTCTTCTTTGTCCTCTTGGTCAACTTCTTCAGGGTCATCTTCTTGGTCTTCTTCGGGGTGGTCTTCAGGGTCGTCGTCTTCGGGGGTCCTCGTCTTCGGGGTCCTCGTCTTCTTCGGGTTGGTCTTCTGGGTCCTCGTCTTCAGGGTCCTCGTCTTCTTCGGGGTGGTCTTCAGGGTCCTCGTCTTCTTCGGGGTGGTCTTCAGGGTCCTCGTCTTCAGGGTCGTCGTCTTCGGGGTCCTCGTCTTCTTAGGGTTGGTCTTCAGGGTCCTCGTCTTCAGGGTCCTCGTCAGGGAGATCTAGAGTGATTACCAAGAACCATTTCAAAAAGCTTGAACTTGGAAATGTAGCAGAAGGTACAAGAAAGCTGAGGAACTACCGAGGACCAGCTGACGGTACTGGAACCCGGATGGGTAGCAGAAGGTACAAGAGCCAATGGAACTGCCGAAGACCAGCTGACGGTACTGGAACTCGGTTACTAAGCAGGAGGTACCTGTGCCAGAAAGCACTACCAAGGACCAGCAGACGTTGGTGGAACTTGGATACCGAGAAGGAGGCACCTAATCCAAAGGCACTGCCGAGAACCAGCTGACGGTCCTGGAACCCGGATGGGTGGCAGAAGGTACCCATGTAAAAAAAAGTTCAAGGCCGCGAGCCGGCCGCAGTTACCAAAACCCACAGTCCTACAGGGGGTGCTTGTCCTATTGTCACTATGGAACCAGCCTTCATTGCCAGATCCCGCAGCCCACATAGGAGTCACCTAAACTGCAGGCACCATAGAGTCGGCTAACCCGACCGCAACACGACAGGACAACGCATTGGAGGCAAAGTGACGTTGACACTACCCGGAAACAGCTGGCGTGCTGGAACCAGGCTGGGCAGGAGGGAGTACCCGTGCCAAAGTCACTGCCGAGGACCAGCTGACGGTACTGGAACCCGGATGGGTAGCAGAAGGTACAAGAGCCAATGGAACTGCCGAAGACCAGCTGACGGTACTGGAACTCGGTTACTAAGCAGGAGGTACCTGTGCCAGAAAGCACTACCAAGGACCAGCAGACGTTGGTGGAACTTGGATACCGAGAAGGAGGCACCTAATCCAAAGGCACTGCCGAGAACCAGCTGACGGTACTGGAACCCGGATGGGTAGCAGAAGGTACCCATGTAAAAAAAAGTTCAAGGCCGCGAGCCGGCCGCAGTTACCAAAACCCACAGTCCTACAGGGGGTGCTTGTCCTATTGGCACTATGGAACCAGCCTTTATTGCCAGATCCCGCAGCCCACATAGGAGTCACCTAAACTGCAGGCACCATAGAGTCGGCTAACCCGACCGCAACACGACAGGACAACGCATTGGAGGCAAAGTGACGTTGACACTACCCGGAAACAGCTGGCGTGCTGGAACCAGGCTGGGCAGGAGGGAGTACCTGTGCCAAAGTCACTGCCGAGAACCAGCTGACGGTACTGGAACCCGGATGGGTAGTAGAAGGTACAAGAGCAAATGGAACTACCGAGGACCAGCTGACGGTACTGGAACCTGGATGGGTAGCAGAAGGTACAAGAGCCAATGGAACTGCCGAAGACCAGCTGACGGTACTGGAACTCGGTTACTAAGCAGGAGGTACCTGTGCCAGAAAGCACTACCAAGGACCAGCAGACGTTGGTGGAACTTGGATACCGAGAAGGAGGCACCTAATCCAAAGGCACTGCCGAGAACCAGCTGACGGTATTGGAACCCGGATGGGTAGCAGAAGGTACCCATGTAAAAAAAAGTTCAAGGCCGCGAGCCGGCCGCAGTTACCAAAACCCACAGTCCTACAGGGGGTGCTTGTCCTATTGGCACTATGGAACCAGCCTTCATTGCCAGATCCCGCAACCCACATAGGAGTCACCTAAACTGCAGGCACCATAGAGTCGGCTAACCCGACCGCAACACGACAGGACAACGCATTGGAGGCAAAGTGACGTTGACACTACCCGGAAACAGCTGGCGTGCTGGAAACAGGCTGGGCAGGAGGGAGTACCCGTGCCAAAGTCACTGCCGAGAACCAGCTGACGGTACTGGAACCCGGATGGGTAGTAGAAGGTACAAGAGCAAATGGAACTACCGAGGACCAGCTGACGGTACTGGAACCCGGATGGGTAGCAGAAGGTACAAGAGCCAATGGAACTGCCGAAGACCAGCTGACGATACTGGAACTCGGTTACTAAGCAGGAGGTACCTGTGCCAGAAAGCACTACCAAGGACCAGCAGACGTTGGTGGAACTTGGATACCGAGAAGGAGGCACCTAATCCAAAGGCACTGCCGAGAACCAGCTGACGGTACTGGAACCCGGATGGGTAGCAGAAGGTACCCATATAAAAAAAAGTTCAAGGCCGCGAGCCGGCCGCAGTTACCAAAACCCACAGTCCTACAGGGGGTGCTTGTCCTATTGGCACTATGGAACCAGCCTTCATTGCCAGATCCCGCAGCCCACATAGGAGTCATCTAAACTGCAGGCACCATAGAGTCGGCTAACCCGACCGCAACACGACAGGACAACGCATTGGAGGCAAAGTGACGTTGACACTACCCGGAAACAGCTGGCGTGCTGGAACCAGGCTGGGCAGGAGGGAGTACCCGTGCCAAAGTCACTGCCGAGAACCAGCTGACGGTACTGGAACCCGGATGGGTAGTAGAAGGTACAAGAGCAAATGGAACTACCGAGGACAAGCTGACGGTACTGGAACCCGGATGGGTAGCAGAAGGTACAAGAGCCAATGGAACTGCCGAAGACCAGCTGACGGTACTGGAACTCGGTTACTAAGCAGGAGGTACCTGTGCCAGAAAGCACTACCAAGGACCAGCAGACGTTGGTGGAACTTGGATACCGAGAAGGAGGCACCTAATCCAAAGGCACTGCCGAGAACCAGCTGACGGTACTGGAACCCGGATGGGTAGCAGAAGGTACCCATGTAAAAAAAAGTTCAAGGCCGCGAGCCGGCCGCAGTTACCAAAACCCACAGTCCTACAGGGGGTGCTTGTCCTATTGGCACTATGGAACCAGCCTTTATTGCCAGATCCCGCAGCCCACATAGGAGTCACCTAAACTGCAGGCACCATAGAGTCGGCTAACCCGACCGCAACACGACAGGACAACGCATTGGAGGCAAAGTGACGTTGACACTACCCGGAAACAGCTGGCGTGCTGGAACCAGGCTGGGCAGGAGGGAGTACCTGTGCCAAAGTCACTGCCGAGAACCAGCTGACGGTACTGGAACCCGGATGGGTAGTAGAAGGTACAAGAGCAAATGGAACTACCGAGGACCAGCTGACGGTACTGGAACCTGGATGGGTAGCAGAAGGTACAAGAGCCAATGGAACTGCCGAAGACCAGCTGACGGTACTGGAACTCGGTTACTAAGCAGGAGGTACCTGTGCCAGAAAGCACTACCAAGGACCAGCAGACGTTGGTGGAACTTGGATACCGAGAAGGAGGCACCTAATCCAAAGGCACTGCCGAGAACCAGCTGACGGTACTGGAACCCGGATGGGTAGCAGAAGGTACCCATGTAAAAAAAAGTTCAAGGCCGCGAGCCGGCCGCAGTTACCAAAACCCACAGTCCTACAGGGGGTGCTTGTCCTATTGGCACTATGGAACCAGCCTTCATTGCCAGATCCCGCAACCCACATAGGAGTCACCTAAGCTGCAGGCACCATAGAGTCAGCTAACCCGACCGCAACACGACAGGACAACGCATTGGAGGCAAAGTGACGTTGACACTACCCGGAAACAGCTGGCGTGCTGGAACCAGGCTGGGCAGGAGGGAGTACCCGTGCCAAAGTCACTGCCGAGAACCAGCTGACGGTACTGGAACCCGGATGGGTAGTAGAAGGTACAAGAGCAAATGGAACTACCGAGGACCAGCTGACGGTACTGGAACCCGGATGGGTAGCAGAAGGTATAAGAGCCAATGGAACTGCCGAAGACCAGCTGACGATACTGGAACTCGGTTACTAAGCAGGAGGTACCTGTGCCAGAAAGCACTACCAAGGACCAGCAGACGTTGGTGGAACTTGGATACCGAGAAGGAGGCACCTAATCCAAAGGCACTGCCGAGAACCAGCTGACGGTACTGGAACCCGGATGGGTAGCAGAAGGTACCCATATAAAAAAAAGTTCAAGGCCGCGAGCCGGCCGCAGTTACCAAAACCCACAGTCCTACAGGGGGTGCTTGTCCTATTGGCACTATGGAACCAGCCTTCATTGCCAGATCCCGCAGCCCACATAGGAGTCATCTAAACTGCAGGCACCATAGAGTCGGCTAACCCAACCGCAACACGACAGGACAACGCATTGGAGGCAAAGTGACGTTGACACTACCCGGAAACAGCTGGCGTGCTGGAACCAGGCTGGGCAGGAGGGAGTACCCGTGCCAAAGTCACTGCCGAGAACCAGCTGACGGTACTGGAACCCGGATGGGTAGTAGAAGGTACAAGAGCAAATGGAACTACCGAGGACAAACTGACGGTACTGGAACCCGGATGGGTAGCAGAAGGTACAAGAGCCAATGGAACTGCCGAAGACCAGCTGACGGTACTGGAACTCGGTTACTAAGCAGGAGGTACCTGTGCCAGAAAGCACTACCAAGGACCAGCAGACGTTGGTGGAACTTGGATACCGAGAAGGAGGCACCTAATCCAAAGGCACTGCCGAGAACCAGCTGACGGTACTGGAACCCGGATGGGTAGCAAAAGGTACCCATGTAAAAAAAAGTTCAAGGCCGCGAGCCGGCCGCAGTTACCAAAACCCACAGTCCTACAGGGGGTGCTTGTCCTATTGGCACTATGGAACCAGCCTTTATTGCCAGATCCCGCAGCCCACATAGGAGTCACCTAAACTGCAGGCACCATAGAGTCGGCTAACCCGACCGCAACACGACAGGACAACGCATTGGAGGCAAAGTGACGTTGACACTACCCGGAAACAGCTGGCGTGCTGGAACCAGGCTGGGCAGGAGGGAGTACCCGTGCCAAAGTCACTGCCGAGAACCAGCTGACGGTACTGGAACCCGGATGGGTAGTAGAAGGTACAAGAGCAAATGGAACTACCGAGAACCAGCTGGCGGTGCTGGAACCCAGGGTAAATACTAAAAACAGAGTGGAGCCAGAGGTGTAATTGGAGCAAGTTTTAAATCCGTAGTACAGTGGATGTGGACAAAGCAGGAGAATTTGCCAGACACACAGCTGGGGATCAGCTGACGTTACTGAACCCCAATAACACTGGAGCAAGCGTTGACTGTGCAGACGGCACTTCTGAGCAGCAACTAGCGGTATTGGAGCCCAGGGTAAATACTAAAAACGGAGGAGCCAGAGTTGTATTTGGAGGAGGTTTTAAATCCGTAGTACAGTGGATGTGGACAAAGCAGGAGAATTTGCCGGACACACAGCTGGGGATCAGCTGACGTTACTGAACCCCAATAACACTGGAGCAAGCGTTGACTGTGCAGACGGCACTTCTGAGCAGCAACTAGCGGTATTGGAGCCCAGGGTAAATACTAAAAACGGAGGAGCCAGAGGTGTATTTGGAGCAGGTTTTAAATCCGTCGTACAGTGGATGTGGACAAAGCAGGAGAATTTGCCGGACACACAGCTGGGGATCAGCTGACTTTACTGAACCCCAATAACACTGGAGCAAGTGTTGACTGTGCAGACGGCACTTCCGAGCGCCAACTGGCGGTGTTGGAGCTCAGGGATAATACTGAAAACAGAGGAGCCAGAGGTGTAATTGGAGCAACTCTAAAATCTGTAGTAGTGAGAATGTGGACAGAGCAGGAGAAATTGCCGTCCGCACAGCAGGGGAACAGCTGACGTTACTGAACCCCAATAACACGGCAGCAAGTGTTGACTGTGCAGACGGCACTTCCGAGCGCCAACTGGCGGTGTTGGAGCTCAGGGATAATACTGAAAACAGAGGAGCCAGAGGTGTAATTGGAGCCACTTTAAAATCTGTAGTATTGAGAATGTGGACAGAGCAGGAGAAATTGCCATCCGCACAGCAGGGGAACAGCTGACGTTACTGAACCCCAATAACACGGCAGCAAGTGTTGACTGTGCAGACGGCACTTCCGAGCGCCAACTGGCGGTGTTGGAGCTCAGGGATAATACTGAAAACAGAGGAGCCAGAGGTGTAATTGGAGCAACTTTAAAATCTGTAGTAGTGAGAATGTGGACAGAGCAGGAGAAATTGCCATCCGCACAGCAGGGGAACAGCTGACGTTACTGAACCCCAATAACACGGCAGCAAGTGTTGACTGTGCAGACGGCACTTCCGAGCGCCAACTGGCGGTGTTGGAGCTCAGGGATAATACTGAAAACAGAGGAGCCAGAGGTGTAATTGGAGCAACTTTAAAATCTGTAGTAGTGAGAATGTGGACAGAGCAGGAGAAATTGCCGTCCGCACAGCAGGGGAACAGCTGACGTTACTGAACCCCAATAACACGGCAGCAAGTGTTGACTGTGCAGACGGCACTTCCGAGCGCCAACTGGCGGTGTTGGAGCTCAGGGATAATACTGAAAACAGAGGAGCCAGAGATGTAATTGGAGCAACTTTAAAATCTGTAGTAGTGAGAATGTGGACAGAGCAGGAGAAATTGCCGTCCGCACAGCAGGGGAACAGCTGACGTTACTGAACCCCAATAACACGGCAGCAAGTGTTGACTGTGCAGACGGCACTTCCGAGCGCCAACTGGCGGTGTTGGAGCTCAGGGATAATACTGAAAACAGAGGAGCCAAAGGTGTAATTGGAGCAACTTTAAAATCTGTAGTAGTGAGAATGTGGACAGAGCAGGAGAAATTGCCGTCCGCACAGCAGGGGAGCAGCTGACGTTACTGAACCCCAATAACACGGCAGCAAGTGTTGACTGTGCAGACGGCACTTCCGAGTGCCAACTGGTGGTGTTGGAGCTCAGGGATAATACTGAAAACAGAGGAGCCAGAGGTGTAATTGGAGCAACTTTAAAATCTGTAGTAGTGAGAATGTGGACAGAGCAGGAGAAATTGCCGTCCGCACAGCAGGGGAACAGCTGACGTTAGTGAACCCCAATAACACGGCAGCAAGTGTTGACTGTGCAGACGGCACTTCCGAGCGCCAACTGGCGGTGTTGGAGCTCAGGGATAATACTGAAAACAGAGGAGCCAGAGGTGTAATTGGAGCAACTTTAAAATCTGTAGTAGTGAGAATGTGGACAGAGCAGGAGAAATTGCCGTCCGCACAGCAGGGGAACAGCTGACGTTACTGAACCCCAATAACACGGCAGCAAGTGTTGACTGTGCAGACGGCACTTCCGAGCGCCAACTGGCGGTGTTGGAGCTCAGGGATTACAGTTCAGGTGGTAGAAACATGAACAGAACTGGAGACCTGGATACTGTTGCCAACCAATTATTTATTCTGGAAGAGGACTGGCAAATTCATGAGAGATCCAGGCCTTGTTCATTTTGAGAAAAGTAAGCCGGTCAACGTTATCGGAGGATAGTCGCATGCGACGGTCTGTTAGTACACCACCTGCGGCACTAAAGACGCGTTCCGATAATACACTAGCAGCAGGGCAAGCTAGCACCTCCAATGCATACTGACTAAGCTCTGGCCATGTATCCAGCTTACAGACCCAAAACTTGAAGGGAGAAGAGCCGTCTGGGAGTACACTAAGAGGGCAAGACATGTAGTCTGTCACCATCTGATGGAAATGTTGCCTCCTGCTGACTGGAGCCGTCTGTGATGGTGTAGACATTTGTGGCGGCGGGGACACAAAACTTTGCCACATTTCGGCCATACTGGTCTTGCCTTGTGCTGAGGCGCTGCTTCTGCTCCCTCTTTGTGCAGAGCTTCCTCCACTGCCTCGACGCACTGAGCTGCTTTGTAAAGCACTAGCGCACTGCTCTCGGTTGGAATGGAGAACATGATGGAATGCACCAGTGCGTCTTGGTACTCCCGCATTTTACGCTCCCGGTTCAACGGTGTTATGAGGCTTTGTAAGTTGTCCCGGTAGCGAGGATCTAGGAGGGTGGACACCCAATAATCAGCCGTGTTGAGAATGTGGGCGATGCGGCGGTCGTTTCTCAGGCACTGCAGCATGAAATCAACCATGTGCTGCAGACTGCCAACTGGCCAAGAAACGCTGTCCCCTGCTTGAGGCGTGATCTCTGCCTGCTCTGCATCACCCCACCCTCGCTCTAGATACTGACTACTAGAGCATTGTGTACCTCCCTCCTCTGGACAGATGTCTTCCTCATCCATTGACTCCTCCTCATCCTCCTCACAAAGTGTCCCCTGCCTAGGCCTTTGTGAGGAACCACGTTGCGCAGACTGTAGAGAAGCAGATGGCATTTGTGACTCCTCATCCTCCACCTCTTCCAAAACCTCGTCCCTTAGTGCTTGCAGTGTTTTTTCAAGCAGGCAGATAAGGGGGATAGTCATGCTGACTAGTGCATCATCTGCACTCGCCATCCGCGTGGAATAATCGAAGGCACGCAAAACGTGGCAAATGTCCTTCATAGAGGCCCACTCAGTGGTGGTGAAGTGTGAACGGCGCGCACTGCGACTTGTTTGCGCCTGCTGCAGCTGGTACTCCATTACTGCTGCCTGCTGCTCACACAACCTCTCCAACATATGTAACGTTGAATTCCACCTGGTGGGTAGGTCACATATGATGCGATGTTCCGGAAGACGTAATCGGCGCTGCAGAGCTGCAATGCGTGATCTTGCATTGCTGGAACGCCGCAAGTGAGCGCACTCTATGCGGACCTTGTGAAGCAGTGCATCAAGATCCTGATAGTCCCTCAAAAAACTCTGCACGACCAAGTTGAGCACATGTGCCAGACATGGGATGTGAGTGAGGTTGCCTAGGCCCAGAGCTGCCACCAGATTTCGGCCATTGTCACACACTACCATGCCTGGCTGGAGATTCGCTGGCACAAACCACACGTCGCTCTGCTGCTTGATGGCATTCCAGAGCTCCTGCGCTGTGTGGCTTCGATTCCCCAAAGAAATTAATTTTAATACGGCCTGTTGACGTTTGGCCACGGCTGTGCTCATATTGGTCACCATAACAGGTAACCGTTCACGGGTCGATGTGGAGGTAGACCGTGACGGCTCCTGCAGCGCTGATTCAGAGGAACTGGAGTATGAGGAGGAGTCAATGTGTACAGACTGGATTCCTGCAATCCTTGGAGTTGGCAGAACACGTACATCGCCACTCTCAAGATCTGTACCCGGCTCCACAACATTTACCCAATGGGCAGTGAGGGAAAGGTATCGTCCCTGTCCATGCTTACTGGTCCACGCATCGGTGGTCAGGTGGACCTTGCTACTGACGGCGTTTTGTAGCGCATGTTTAATTTTTCCCTCCACATGATGTTGCAGGGCAGGGACGGCTTGCCTGCTGAAATAAAATCGGCTGGGCACGTTGTATTGTGGGACTGCCAATGCCATAAAGTTACGGAATGTGTCAGTCTCCACCAGCCTGAATGATAGCATTTCAAGGGCCAGTAGTTTAGCAATGCCAGCATTCAGAGCCTGTGCTCGCGGGTGGTTTGCCGAGTACGGGCGCCTTTTCTCCCATGCCTGTGCTAACGATGGCTGTAGACTGGCCTGGGAGTGTGAGGATGACTGGGAAAGTGGTGCTGTGGGTGGAATTACACTGTGCCTCTGTACAACAGTGCCAGAGATTCTTCCATGGCGATCCTGTGAGGAAGCCGAACCAGCTGTGTGTGAGCTGGAGGAAGAGGCTACAACACAAGCTGAAGAGGTGGTAGGTGGCGCTGTAGGTTGGCCTAGGTCTTCAGTGTGTTTTTGTAACTCCACCACGTGCTTGGTCCGCACATGTTTCCACATATTTGTGGTATTGAGGTTGCTGACACTTTTCCCTCTTTTCACCTTCTGATTACACAGCTTGCATTTGACAAAGCAAATGTCATCTGCAACTGTGTCAAAAAAGGACCAGGCACTGCAAGTCTTGGGAGCGCCCGCTTTGGATTTTGGAAGATCCATGCTCCTAATGGGTGCCGAAGTGGAGGCTACAGGCAACCAAGTCTGCCCCCTCCCTCTCCCTCCTTTTTGGGCCGTTCGGGGAATCTCTTCCTCAGAGCTGCTCCCACCACCTTCCTGTCCCTCACGCCATGATGGGTCAAGGACCTCATCATCTACACCACCCTCTTCAAACAACTGCTTCTCCTGGGTAGTCTCGACAGCACAGTACGCACCAGAAAGTGGCACCTGAGTCTCATCATCAGATGCGTACTGAGGTGTGCTGCTGACCATAGGCACTGGCCCACCCGCCTCTTCAGATTCAGAGAGACAAAATGGTTGCGCATCACTGCATACTACCTCTTCTTCAAATTCTCGAATTCTGCTTGGCTGGCCCCCTCTTTCCAAGCCAAGAGATTCGGAGAACAGAAGTAGAGATGGCTCCTGTCCAGGGCTCTCTGACTGCCTGGGCAATTTGGCAGGTGGTGAAGAGACAGATGGGTGCTCTTCAGTGCTCAGGACCTGAGAGGATCTGGAACTAATTGAAGTCGATGCGTTAGCTGCCATCCATCCGACAACGGCTTCAATTTGGTCCTCCCGCAGCAGTGGGGTACGGCTAGCTCCTACAAAGCTGCGCATAAAGGACTGTTCCCTGGTAAAACTGGGGGATGCTGAGTCACTGGTGCCCGCAGCAGGCACAGAATCCCCACGTCCTCTCCCTGCAGGCACAGAATCCTCACGTCCTCTCCCTGCAGAAACTCCACGCCCACGCCCACGACCACATGCCTTACTCCCTGCCTTCTTCATCTTGGTAGACTGATAAAGATAGGCAGAAAAGTACTAAGGGCTTAGTGTGCTTATTCCTGAACAGCTGCTAACAGGTATAAGAAACACTAATTTTATAAAGTGTGGACTAGACTTTAATATGAGCTAATGTGGCCTACACAACTGTAAAGTGGAGTGTTTGGTGAACTTTATTTAGGTTTTTTTTGTCACAAAAAGACACTGGATGTGCCTAAAGATGTAATAACGATAGTATCACAAACTTTTTGTAGCTATTACAATGTAGGAAGGTAACCTACAATGCAATAGATGAGGCTGCAAAAAATAGGCTAATACTAATCTGGCTGGGGCTGCAGGGCCCAATTCTGCAGAAAGGCTCCTCTAACTACTCCTATATAGTGTGTTTGGAACCAATTTAGCTGAATACGGATGGAACCACCACACTAATAGGAGATATCAGGAAAAATTATGAATTGGCAAAAAAGGACAATGTATGAGGCAGTGACACACACTGAGTGCACTACAACCAGACGTGGTTGAAGCACACACTACAGGGTGAGCTGCACTCACACACCAGACCTTGCAGACAGCGGTGAACAGTACAGATGCAGAGCACTGTGCACTAGCGCTGCAAGACCAAAAAAATGTCTCTATCTACTCCTATATAGTGTGTTTGGAACCAATTTAGCTGAATACGGATGGAACCACCACACTAATAGGAGATATCAGGAAAAATTGTGAATTGGCAAAAAAGGACAATATATGAGGCAGTGACACACACTGAGTGCACTATAACCAGACGTGGCTGAAGCACACACTACAGGGTGAGCTGCACTCACACACAGAGACCTTGCAGAAAGCGGTGAACAGCACAGAGAACTGTGCACTAGCACTGCAAGGCACAGCGATTTATAAAGTAGCTTGGGTAAAGCAGAATAGACCAAATAGGTAGCTAAAACTGTCCCTCAGAACAACAGCGTCCTATCCCTAACTGAATTCACAGCAGAGTGAGCTCAAAATGGCGGCGGCGGCTTTTATAGTGCATCATGACATCATTTCAGCAGCCAATCACAGCCATGCCATTAGTTAAGATGCCTACATGCCTAACAGGATGTGCCCACACTTCTCAGGATCCTCATTGGCTGAATAAAATGAAAATGGCTCATTGCATTATGGGAACTTCCGATTCCGGTATACGATATTGCAAAAGTATCGGAATTAAGTATCGGAATTCCGATACCGCGAATATCGTCCGATACCCGATATTTCAGTATCGGAATGTTCAACACTAGTGTTATGTTATTAATAAAAGTTATTTGTTTTTATGTGAGCTTTTTTGCTTCCACTTCTGTTTGGATATATCATAGGTCAGTGCTATCCATGAAAAAACACAGATTGCATTCGTACGAGAAAAACTGAGGTCTGAACGAGCCCTAAGTCTGGTAGGAAAACAAAAGAATAAAATATGGTTAGATATACATTATATAAATATATAATATTTCAGCCTGAATCAGATCCCTATAAAATGTTTAAATAAACAATTGGAAGCACAATTACTATATCATGCTTTCAAATGCAGATTATTATTGCAATGTTTCTTTTGTCAGCATATTATATGTTTGGATTCTCTGAATAGCAAATAGTCACATTATATCCTACCAAAATAACTAGCAGCAGAGCAATTAGCATAGCAATAAAAATACTGATTCATGCTTAACACAACAAAATAAATCATAACCAGGTTTCCTTCTAATAAGCATGATTGCTTCATGATTATGAAATCACTCATTTTTGCTGGTAACCCACAGCTTTCTATTACATTCTGAGATATTGCATTCATAGATCATTTTCTTTTTTATATTAATTCAGCTTCCCCCAATGGGTATAGTGGAAATATAAGAAATAGAAATATATTATTAGAAGAGGACAAAACAACACGAGATGAAAACAGGTTTCTTAAATGAAAAACAGAGACTTTTAAAATGTCATTATATTTTATTACATATAGGTAAAATGCCAGTTCACCTTTTAAGATAATACCATGCGGGCTTTCCAACTTGAAAGGAGTCTGCCAGGACTCAATACCTGATCAATCCAAGCACAGATGCTTGATGCACCAATGACCTGACCAAAAAGTTCAGTGTACCATCCCCTTACTACTTTTTTTTTTATCTATCTCTGCCATACATAAACTGAGAAGAGGGTGAAGATCAATGAAAAACAAGTAGTTGGGAAGGTGCACTGAACTTTATGGCTTATGCTAAAGGTATGCAGAGTGAATATGCTTGTATTAAATATTTGTTTTATGCTGACGGGCTTCCTTTAACTTTTATTTTATTATGGGCTATTTTGCACTAATCACTTACACTGCATGAGGAATGTCATAAAAAAATAAATCAACCAATTCTTGACCTGCTGTTCATTTGTTTATTCTGCCTCCCAAAAATCACAGTAAGGTTCGGCTCACATTTATTCTGCGCTCTACGCTGAGTGCTTATGACTCACCCCCTGGGCTGTGGGGCACTCGGAGCCGGGCAATCGGGAAACGATGGGGGTAGTAGTGGCAACCCGGTTCCGTGGCTCAGGGTGGTCAGACCATTGGTAGTCTGCCATGCGCTGTTGGTAATGTCCGACTACGCCACCCGTGGATTGCGGTCAGTGCGAACCGCCGCTGCAAGGCAGACCGCTGGGGCTGATGGTGTATGCAGCTGGGGTAGTGTGACTCCCCACGGGAAGAGTGCGGCCTCAGGGCAGTATAGTAGAAGATGGGGGTGATGGTGTAGGGCGTCCCAGCGCCGTTAGTGCTGGAGGAGCAAGGAGCACACAGACAACAGGTTGCAGTCCAGGGTCTTTACTAGAACAGGTGAACTGACCCACAAACAGGCCCGGCTAGGAGGGGGGCCTGGACGTCTGAGAGCAAACGGGAAATTGGCCCTGGTCAGGGTGAGGGTGTAGGCCTACCGTGCTCTCTGCGCTCCTTCTGGCTATTTCCTCCTTATAGGGTAACAGCCCACGTTCCCGAGCTCACCATGTCTTCTCGCCCGTATGGCCTGCAACTTGGGTCCCTTTCTATTCCCGGCCTGGTACGGCTTTGCTGGTCCCTTCTGGTGTGGCGGAACCTCCGGGCTTCTTAGGCCAAGGAACATACAGTCCCCTGCGGACTGGTTATCTGCTGTAGGACGTGGAGTCCTCACAGCCTCAGACGCCAAAGTCTGGTAAATTGGGTTCTTTGTCTGCCAGGACAGGCGCACTTCACCTCTTGTCCCTGGCTTGTGGCTCTCCTACCGCCACACGTCCTCTTAGGGTGCAATACAACTGTCTCTCTCTGCTCTAGGACACCTCTCAATCCAGAGACAGGTCGTCCAGTTCTCCCTAACCCTGCCCCCAGTTCCAGCTTTTATAGGGGCAGCCTGCTCCCCCTACTGGCCTGAGACAGGAGGTATTGCATGCTAATGTTCCCCTGACCAGAGAACCCTCCCCTTGCTCTCAGACACAGCTTTATTATATTTGTGGCATCCAGGCCAGGGTGACACATTCCCCCCTAGTAGAATTTAGTACTCCGGGACTAAACAGTAAACAAAGATAATATACATGACTATAAAACATTAGTAGACAAACGACGCACAGATTGAGTTCTTAAGGTCACAGTGTGGTCTGTGACCGGGTGTCCATCTCACCAACACAATGGGAAGCCTTAACCAGGTGGGGGTCTGTCCTAGCCCCAAGTCCTTTACAGTCTTAGTTCATTCCTTGGTCAGGCTCCGAACGCAGTCCATACAAAGTCCCGGTTATTAAAAGTCCATAACCTTTGAGTCCGTACAGTAACTGTAAGAAACTGAAACACAGAATTACCAATCATGCATGTAACTTTGCAAACATTTCAACACTTTGGCAACAGGGTTATTTACAATTTTAGTGCACCCTATATTCTCCAGCGAGCGGGTATCTGCCCCTTTGTGCTCCTGGTTGACCTGCGTAACCCACTGTCTGGTGGTGGACCGACCTGGCTTTCCCCACTAGCGTTAGGGGTACAGCTACCAGCTGGACTTACAGGCAGGGCAGGCAGCTGTCTGCGGGTCCTTTGGCTTACCGCAGGCATGGCAGGCTCACTGTCAGCAGAGGGTTGATTCTCCTGGGCTGCTGGTACAGGCTCTTCCGCCTCTGGAACTGCTTGCTCTTCTTCGCCTTCCGGCTCTGGTGTAGGTTGTTGCTGAGCCGGTTGCAGGAAATGCAGGACGGGTACCACTATGGCATCGTTTATTCGAGTCCAGGACTGAGGGAACTCTCCGAGAATGGTGCTGATCATTTCTTCCTTGTCCTCTGCGGGTTCAAGGTCATTTTGATCCTCTTCTGCACTACGGAGTTTCTCGGGGCATCTTTTGAGGTGGTCTCTGGAGATGGTACTACTGGTTTCTCCTCTGTCCTTGGTGATCACGCACACCTTCGGGTTGTCATGGTCAGACTGCAGTATGGTGTAGGGTTCCCTTTCCCACTGGTCGTCCAACTTATGTAGCCTTCTCTTTCGCTTCAGGACCTGCTCACCAGGTTCTAGGGGACCAGCAGGGGCGTGTTGGTTGAAGAGTTTTTCTTGCCTCTCTCTCACCTGGGCCAGGCTCTTCTCCACACTCTCCTGTACCTTCTTGTTCTGCAGTTGCCTTTCCGTATCCCAGTCCGCATCCGGGGAGGTGTCCTCAGGTGTTAGGACTCCCATCTCCAGGTCTATGGGCAGCTTACCTGGTCTAGCTCGCATCAGGTAAGCCGGGGTGCAGTTTGTAGCATTCACCGGGATATGGTTGTATAAGTCTATTAGATCCGGCAGTTTTTCTGGCCACAGGCTGCGTTCCTCCAGGGGCAACGTCTTCAGGAGATCAATGACTATATTGTTCATTTTCTCACACATCCCGTTGGTTTGTGGGTGGTAAGGCGTTGTCTGAATCTTCTTACAGCCATAAAGGTTGCAGAATTCTTGGAAGATTTCAGCTTCGAACGCTGGACCCTGGTCTGTAAGGACCTGTTCCGGATACCTGTGTGGACGGCAGAAGTATTGCTGGAAGGCTCTGGCCTCCGTTTGGGCTGTCAAGTCTTTTACCGGGACCACCACTAGAAAACGGGAATAGTGGTCCACGATTGTCAGGGCGTAGATGTATCCTGACCGGCTTGGAGCCAATTTCACGTGGTCCAGAGCTACCAGCTCAAGAGGCTGCATGGTGACGATGGGCCTCAAGGGTGTCTTCTGGCTGGCACGATCCTTCCTCCTTAAGTTACAAGGGCCACAGTCCCTGCACCACTGCTCTACAGCCCCTCTCATGCCGAGCCAAAAGAACCGTCCTCTTAGCAGGAACTCCAGTTTCTTCCAACCAAAGTGCCCCGCTCTGTCATGGTAAGCCCCCAGGACCATAGCTGCATCCCGCCTTGGGACCACGACTTGCCAGGTAAGCTTGTGTGTCCGGTGGTTGACAAGTCTTCTGCACAGCTTGCCTTCATAGAGGAACAGCTTGCTCTTCTCTTTCCATAGCTGCTTGGCTTCCTCTGGGGCATCCGGATCTAAGCGGGCGTCTTCCCGGGTTAGCAGATCTTTCACCAGGCTGATGGCAGGGTCACTATCTTGGGTCTCGGCCCAGCTGTGGTGAAGTAGGGGATTGATCATAACGGTTGCTAAATCTTCCTCCTTCACGCGGTGGGAGTATTGAGCGGCTCCGTACCGGTGAAACGCGGGGAGTTCTACCTCCTCCAGCTCTTCTAGGTCTTCGTCACCTTCAGGTAAGTGAGGCATTCTCGATAGGGCATCAGCGTTGGCATTTGTTTTGCCTGCCCGGTACTTGATCACGAAGTCATAATTGGAGAGACGGGCCATCCACCGCTGTTCCAGGGCACCAAGTCTTGCACTGTCTAGGTGTGTTAACGGGTTGTTGTCCGTGTACACAGTGAACTTTGCAGAGGCCAGGTAATGCTTGAAGCGTTCCGTTACGGCCCACACCACCGCCAAGAATTCTAGCTTGAAAGAGCTGTAATTCTCCGGGTTCCTCTCGGTGGGCCTCAGCTTCCGGCTGGCGTACGCGATCACCCTTTCTCTGCCCTGTTGGTTTTGTGACAGTACGGCTCCCAGTCCCACATTACTGGCGTCTGTGTGGAGAATAAAAGGCTGGCCTTAATCAGGGTAGGCCAGGATCTCATCCCCTGTGATGGCCATCTTCAACTGGCGGAAGGACTCCTCTTCCGGTTTATCCCACTTGAAGGGTGGCTTTTGGCTTCTGGACTTAGACTGTCCTATCAGGAGGTCCTGCATAGGAGCTGCCATCTTAGTGAACCCGGGGATGAACCTTCGGTAGTAGCCTACCAACCCGAGGAATTGCCTCACTTCCTTGATGTTCGAAGGGCTTGGCCAGCTCTTGATTGCCGTGACCTTGTCAGGGTCGGGGGCCACTCCTTCTGCACTTACCACGTGCCCTAGGTACTGGACCTTTGGTTTCAACAGGTGACACTTTGATGGTTTCACCTTCAGGCCATAGCCTGCCAGGGCTTCGAACACCTCGGCCAGGTGCTTTAGATGGTCCTCGTAAGTCTTCGAATAGACGATCACGTCGTCCAGGTAAAGGAGGACCGTCTCGAAGTTTCGGTGCCCTAGACAGCATTCCATCAGCCTCTGGAAGGTCCCTGGTGCGTTGCAGAGCCCGAAGGGCATACAGTTGAACTCGCTCAGTCCCATCGGGGTGGTGAAGGTGGTCTTCTCCTTGTCAGCCTCTGCCACAGGAACCTGCCAATACCCGCTAGTAGGGTCCAAAGTAGAAAAGAAGTTAGCTGATTTTAGTGCGGCTAAAGACTCCTCTATTCTAGGCAGCGGATATGCGTCTTTGTGGGTGATACGGTTGATTTGTCTATAGTCTATGCACATTCTCATGGTGCCATCTTTCTTTTTCACCAGAATCAAGGGGGCTGCCCAGGGGCTACAGCTATCTCTAATGACCCCAGCGTCTTTCATTTCTCTTAGCATGCCCTTTGCGTTCTGATAATGTGCAGGGGGTACAGGTCTGTGTCTCTCTTTTATTGGTGGGTGGCTCCCTGTGGGGATGTGGTGTTCTATCCCTTTTACTCTGCCGAAGTCTAGCGGGTGCTTACTAAAGACTCTCTCGTACTCCTGTACCACCCGGTAAACTCCTTGTTTTTGGTGCAGAGGAGTGGAGTCAGCACCCACATGGAGTTTCTGGCACCAGTCCTCCTTTTGTTTCTGGGAGCCATTACCCTCCGCCTGTGGAGATGGAGGCAAGGGTTCCACGGCCCTGATAGCTTTGTGCTCAACAGCAAACAGTTTGGCAAGTGTAGCGTACCTGGGTAAATGTACCTCCCTCTCCCCAATGTTGAGGATGCGGACGGGCACCCTCCCATGACGGACATCAACCACCCCCCGGGCTGTCAAAATGGTGGGCCTGCTGTCCGAGTACACGGGTTCTACCATGGCTTGGTAGTCTCTACCTCTCAACCCGATTGCAGTCCGACACCAGATCATCATTTCACTTTTGGGAGGCATGGAAATGGGGAATGGGTCACTCATTCTTACGCTACCGATCTCACCACCAGACAGTTCTACCTGCTGCCGTCTCATCAGGGCTTTTATCTCTTTGTTGAGGACTCTCTATTGGCTGGAACTAGCATTCACCGCCACCTGTTGTAGAATTACAATTACCTCTGAAAGACAATTTTCAATCACGTTAGTACCCACAGTTATTTTAGGGTGACTTTCACAACGGTCAATGTCCACAATAATCACTCCCTGTGCCGGTAGTTCAACTTTACCAATCTTAATGGTCATCTCTTTCACCCCATCTGCGGCACGGGCAAGCCATTACTGGCGATGATGCTCAAGTCACTGTCTGGATACCGTGTTATATCAGCATCAGTCCAATACTGCTTAAAAAGTACATAAAGGATAATGGTTACTTGCAACCCGGTATCCAGCAAGGCGCTCATGGGGATACCGTCCAGCACCATGGGTAAAACCGGGCGCCCCCCAACGTACTTATTACGCCAATTGTAAGGGCCTGGTGATCTTATGCCTGGGCGGTTGGCCCTCTGCCTCAGGTTGGACCCGTTTAACTTACAGTACCTGGAAATGTGTCCGGGCTGGTTGCATCGACGGCAAATGGGCTGTCCATCCTCTGTGTAGCGGTCTGTGGGCCTCCCTCGGAACGACGGGATCCTCCTCTGTCGACGCCACGGGACATCCTCCGGACTTGAAGCCAGCTCGATGGGTCTCGACGGGTCCACTTGTAACGCCTGGACGGTCCTGGTCAACGCCGCGATGCTCCTGGTCAGCTCCTGGACTTGGTGATGCAGATCTTTCGACGGGGCTTGGTTCAGGGCCTGTGCCTCGGCCCCCACAGAGTCCATAGAGGAGGGCGCCGCCTCCTGGTGGTAGGTGAGAGCAGGGCGCCGGGGGTTTATAGCGCCACTTGTTGTGGGTTCACGGAGCACCCTTATGGCCCTGTCCTTAAATTGGGCAAAGGTCAGATCAAGGTTCTGAAAGAACATGAGGCGCAGCTGGGTCCTGTGGGCGCTAGACAGCAGACCTTCTATAAACTGTTCTGTTAGTAGCTTATCTGTATCCTGCACGCTGCCAGGGTCAGCTTGTTGGATGGCCCTCAAGGCTTCCTGCAAATTTAGCGCATAGTCTCTGATGCTGTCCTGTGTCCGCTGCTTACATCCATAGAACCTCATTTTAATTTCAGCGGAGGTACGTGTGTCAAAGGTACCCCGCAGCCAGGCCAGAATACCCTTCACAGTTCTTTTCTCCTCAGCATGTCATGACTTTACCTCCCGCTGGGCTGCGCCAGTTAACTGCCCTGTCAGTATGCTAACCTTCTGTTCCTCTGTCAGGGGGTAAACTTGGAACAAACTGTACAGCCTTTCCTTAAAGTCAGTTAGGGCATGGGGCTCCCCCGAATACTTAGGCAGCCAGGCCGCTCCAGGGATGTAGGGCAGGGAAAATGGCATCACCGCTGCTGCGGCTGCGCTGGTGGTAGTGGGCGCCTCCGTGTCCGACATCTTCCTCCCCCCTAGTTAAGCGTGGCCTACCTTCCAACGATCCTCTTCTGTAGGCCGTGGCTCCGCTGGTGCTGCTCTGGACGAGGACCTTGCATCGCGTCCTGGTGACGTCAGCGTCGCTCTCTCTCCCTTCCAGGACCTTGCGCAGCGCCGGTGCGTGGGGCAGAGCTTCGGGTCTCGCGCGGTTTGGACGTCCACGCCCCTCTTCTTCCCGCGTGGCGTCCTGAAGATGGCGTCCGATGGCGGGAAAATGGCTGAAGATGGCGGGAAACCTCTTCTTCAGGTACGTGTACAGTCTTTTTCAGGCACGCAATACCCGTTTGTGGCGGGTTGGTTACTATCCTGCCAACTACGCCAAAGCTGACTCACCCCCTGGGCTGTGGGGCACTCGGAGCCGGGCAATCGGGAAACGTTGGGGGTAGTAGTGGCAACCCGGTTCCGTGGCTCAGGGTGGTCAGACCATTGGTAGTCTGCCATGCGCTGTTGGTAATGTCCGACTACGCCACCCATGGATTGCGGTCAATGCGAACCGCCACTGCAAGGCAGACCGCTGGGTCTGATGGTGTATGCAGCTGGGGTAGTGTGACTCCCCACGTGAAGAGTGCGGCCCCAGGGCAGTATAGTAGAAGATGGGGGTGATGGTGTAGGGCGTCCCAGCGCCGTTAGTGCTGGAGGAGCAAGGAGCACACAGACAACAGGTTGCAGTCCAGGGTCTTTACTAGAACAGGTGAGCTGACCCACAAACAGGCCTGGCTAGGAGGGGGCCTGGACGTCTGAGAGCAAATGGGAAATTGGCCCTGGTCAGGGTGAGGGTGTAGGCCTACCGTGCTCTCTGCGCTCCTTCTGGCTATTTCCTCCTTATAGGGTAACAGCTGACGTTCCCGAGCTCACCGTGTCTTCTCGCCCGTATGGCCTGCAACTTGGGTCCCTTTCTATTCCCGGCCTGGTACGGCTTTGCTGGTCCCTTCTGGTGTGGTGGAACCTCCGGGCTTCTTAGGCCAAGGAACATACAGTCCCCTGCGGACTGGTTATCTGCTGTAGGACGTGGAGTCCTCACAGCCTCAGACGCCAAAGTCTGGTAAATTGGGTTCTTTGTCTGCCAGGACAGGCGCACTTCACGTCTTGTCCCTGGCTTGTGGCTCTCCTACCGCCACACGTCCTCTTAGGGTGCAATACAACTGTCTCTCTCTGCTCTAGGACACCTCTCAATCCAGAGACAGGTCGTCCAGTTCTCCCTAACCCTGCCCCCAGTTCCAGCTTTTATAGGGGCAGCCTGCTCCCCCTACTGGCCTGAGACAGGAGGTATTACATGCTAATGTTCCCGTGACCATAGAACCTCCCCCTTGCTCTCAGACACAGCTTTATTATATTTGTGGCATCCAGGCCAGGGTGACACACTTACAGCGGGGTTTCCATGAAAATCTATGAAATACGTGATTCAGACAGAACCCCCGATGGAAGATTCCCTATAATGAGGCAGATGAACACTGTGGACGCCGTTTTTCGTATGATTCGGCGGTGCCTATCTTTACAAGCGTGCATAAAAGTGCAGCTGGCCACAGTTTTTTGCACCTTTGAAAAGAAGGAAACAGTTGAACAGAGGCCAGACGAAGTACAGAGTAATTCTACTGCCTCACTATAGTGAATGGATCACTTATGACAAAGGATCTGTTGAGAGGCAGCCACTAAGTCTAGGATTCATATACTCAGAGGTGGAGAAGTACAATTTCTGAGGCAAGAGCTTCCTCTGTTCAAAGGGATTATTTCAGACTCTCTGGAGCCAGTCGTCAGTGAGAAATATTGGGGTTTGCATTGATGCAATATTTATGGGAGATATATTTTCGTCGTCATAGCGAAGGGACGAAAAGAACGCATTCGGCCAAACACCTCCAACTTAATTTCGGACAGATGGATTATGCTATCCATGCCATGTTTCACCTCTAAATAAAGGCAAAATCATGATCAGAAACATGACAACAATACCTCCTGACTGGGACCTCCAAGGACGAAGATATCCTGAAAGTTGGGGATCTCATAAATTTCTAAAAGACCTAGCACCTCCCACGAACAGCCCCCCATATGAGCTTAACAAGGGGAGGTATGTGGGCATAATTTTGATCTAATAAAAAGCAGAGTGTGGATTTTTGCCATTTGTCAGTCCTGGAAGGTACAGCTTGCTGTGGTTCTGACTGTTTCCTAAAGGAGTACTTCCCTCCGCTAAGCTCTGAGTCATTTCCATGACAAAGGTTTAGTACTTTTTCTTTTGTTATTCTTTTTATTTTATGTGACTGTATATACAGTTTGGTCCATATATATTTGGACAGAGACAACATTTTTCTAATTTTGGTTCTAGACATTACCACAATGAATTTTAAACAAAACAATTCAGATGCAGTTGAAGTTCAGACTTTCAGCTTTCATTTGAGGGTATCCACATTAAAATTGGATGAAGGGTTTAGGAGTTTCAGCTCCTTAACATGTGCCACACTGTTTTTAAAGGGACCAAACGTAATTGGACAGATTAAATAATTGTAAATAAAATGTTCATTTCTAGTACTTGGTTGAAAACCCTTTGTTGGCAATGACTGCCTGAAGTCTTGAACTCATGGACATCACCAGACGCTGTGTTTCCTCCTTTTTGATGCTCTGCCAGGCCTTCACTGTGGTGGTTTTCAGTTGCTGTTTGTTTGTGGGCCTTTCTGTCTGAAGTTTAGTCTTTAACAAGTGAAATGCATCCTCAATTGGGTTGAGATCAGGTGACTGACTTGGCCATTCAAGAATATTCCACTTCTTTGCTTTAATAAACTCCTGGGTTGCTTTGGCTTTATGTTTTGGGTCATAGTCCATCTGTAGTATGAAACAATGACCAATCAGTTTGGCTGCATTTGGCTGGATCTGAGCACACAGTATGGCTCTGAATACATCAGAATTCATTCGGCTGCTTCTGTCCTGTGTCACATCATCAATAAACACTAGTGACCCAGTGCCACTGGCAGTCATGCATGCCCAAGCCATCACACTGCCTCCACCATGTTTTACTTTGTGGTATGCTTTGGATGTGGTATGCTTTGGATCATGAGCTGTACCACGCCTTCGCCATACTTTTCTCTTTCCATCATTCTGGTAGAGGGTGATCTTGGTTTCATCTGTCCAAAGAATGTTCTTCCAGAACTGTGCTGGCTTTTTTAGATGTTTTTTGGCAAAGTCTAGTCTAGCCTTTTTATTCTTGATGCTTATGAGTGGCTTTCACCGTACAGTGAACCCTCTGTATTTGCTTTCATGCAGTCTTCTCTTTATGGTAGATTTGGATATTGATACGCCTACCTCCTGGAGAGTGTTGTTCACTTGGTTGGCTGTTGTGAAGGGGTTTCTCTTTACCATGGAGATTATTCTGCGATCATCCACCACTGTTGTCTTCCATGGGCGCCCAGGTCTTTTTGCATTGATGAGTTCACCAGTGCTTTCTTTCTTTCTCAGGATGTACCAAACTGTAGATTTTGCCACTCCTAATATTGTAGCAATTTCTCGGATGGGTTTTTTCTGTTTTTGCAGCTTAAGGATGGCTTGTTTCACCTGCATGGAGAGCTCCTTTGACTGCATGTTTACTTCACAGCAAAACCTTCCAAATGCAAGCACCACACCTCAAATCAACTCCAGGCCTTTTATCTGCTTAATTGAGAATGACATAACGAAGGGATTGCCCACACCTGTCCATGAAATAGCCTTGGAGTCAATTGTCGAATTACTTTAAAAACAGTGTGGCACATGTTAAGGAGCTGAAACTCCTAAACCCTTCATCCAATTTTAATGTGGATACCCTCAAATGAAAGCTGAAAGTCTGAACTTCAACTGCATCTGAATTGTTTTGTTTAAAATTCATTGTGGTAATATCTAGAACCAAAATTAGAAAAATGTTGTCTCTGTCCAAATATATATGGACCTAACTGTACCTTATTGTTTTGTTCCCATTTTGTAACATTTTGTATATTTTTTATAAACACTGCCTACTTTTCCATATTAAAAATGTAAACTTCTTGAATGTGGTTTTAAGCACTTTGAGGGGTGTAGTTTTTAAATGGTGTCACTTTTGGTATTTTCTGTCACATAGGACCCTCAAAGTCACTTAAAAGGGTATGTGGTCCCTAAAAAAACAGGTGTTGTACATTTTGCTAAAAATGAGAAATTGCTGATAAAATTTTAACCCTTCTAACTTCCTAACAAAAAATATTATGTTTCATAGATGTTGCTGATATAACGTAGACATGTGGTAAATGTTATTTATTAACAATTTTATGTGGTATATCTATCTGGTTTATCTATCTGGGCATAAAAGTTCAACGTTTGAAAATTACTAAATTTTTGATTTTTTTGTCAAATTTTTAATATTTTCATAAATAAATGCAAATCATATCAAACTAAATTTACCACTAATATGAAGTACAACATGTCAAGAAAAAACAGTCTCAAAAACACTGGGATATGTTGAAGCGTTCCAAAGTCATTTCCTCATAAAATGACACTGGTCAGAATTGAAAAAAACTGGCCTGGTCCGGAAGTTGAAAAGAGACTGGGGGGGGTGAAAGGGTTATTATAAATTTCTGTTGGTATAGGATATAATAGTTATTACAAATGTGAATAAAAGTTAATAGTTAGGTGGAATGGGGGTAATTATTTGTCTTCAAGCGTTTTGTAAATATAACTATTAGTATACCATACCACCTAATTTTTAATCACTGAAGACAACAGGTGGAAGATGACTAACGGTTATTTTTTCTTTCCTACAGTGAGTCGACTTTTTTAAAATTCCAGACAACTCCTAAAATCCCCTTTTTAAAAAAAAAAAAAAAATGGCTGCCTTAACAAAACAGCACCACCCCTGTCTACAGGTTGTGTGTGGTATTCAAGCTTTGCACCATTCACTTTATGCTGCTGTGCTCCTTTTCCAGACACAACCCATAGACAGGGATGACTCTGGTTTTGGAAACAGTCAGCCATGTTCTTCTAAACCTGGACAAACCCTTTTTTACTTCAAATCTATACTATCATCCTGCATGACTTCTGGTTAACATGTGAAAAGCTGCAGTTACAGATTGATTCTTACTGTATATCACGAAATATAAAGTGAAGTCTACTGGGTTTTCCTATCCAAATTAATTAAGAGATTTTCATAGCTGCTGCTGTGAGCAAGTTATTAGTTCTGGGAATTCGTGTATAAATTATAATTTATTCTAAAAAAATAGGCTCTATTAATTCAAGGACATCACATAAAGTAATTGAAAATTCTACAGGATAAGAAAACACATTTTGGAAAAACAATACATTCATACACGGCAAGTAAAATCCTCAAAATGGAGGAGCAATGGAGTACAATCACACCATTTCATGAAGCAGGCCACTGTAAAAAGGCATCAGTTTCTCAAGACTGGGCCATTTTCCCCCATTCCTGACTGGGCACATTTTCGGGATTTATCATACACTTGCTTTTAAAGACTCTTAAAATTTTTCTTGTTCAAATATTCAAAGAATTTTGCCAATATGTTTGGCTTAATTTTTATGCCATTTTTTTACTTTTTTTTTGCTTATATCGGGAAAAATGTAAATAAAATAGGAAATACATGTCTATTTTTTACATTTTTTTATTTATTATTTTTTTAACAACCAAAAAAGACTGTTAAAAATATTTTAATTTGTGTTCCCTTTACGAAGAAATTATTTCTATACAGTGACATGTAAAAGTTAAAATTAAAATGGACCAATGTAAAAGCCTGGGCACCCTTTGAGATTTGTTTGCTCAGAGAACTTTTACCAACAAGGGTTCAGACTTTAACTGGCCTGTTAGGGTTATGGCTTGTTCACTATCATTGCTAGGAAAGGCTAGGTGATGCAAATTTCTCATCTTTATAAAAACCTAGCTTCCTTTAACCTTGTGGCAAAAACAGAAGCCATGGGGTCTTCTAAGCAACTGACTAGCACTCTGAAAATGAAAATGGTGGAGGCCCACAGAGCAGGAGAATGCTTTAAGAAGACAGTAAAGCATTTTAAAGTTTCCCTTTCCTCAGTTCGAAATTTAATAAAAAAATGGCAGTTAACAAGAACACTGCAGATCAAGATAAGGTCTGGAAGACCAAAGAAAATTTCAGGGAGAGCTGCTAGAGAGGCAAATAAGAGCCCTTGATTGACTGCAAAAGACCTTCAGAAAGATTTAGCAGACTCTGGTGTTGTGGTACATTGTTATAATGTTAAGAGACACCTGCACAATTAAAATCTGCTTCATGGAAGAGTCATCAGAAGAAAACCTCTCCTGCGTCTTCACCATAAAATTCAGCATCAGAAGTATGCAAAACATCATCTAAACAAGCCTGATGCATTTTGGAAGTCCTGTGGACCCATGAGGTTAAAATAGAACTCTTTGTCCACAATGATCAAAGGTATGTGTGTGTAGAAAAAGGGCACAGAATTTCAGGAAAAGAACATCTCTCCAACCATGAAGCATGGGGGTGGATCAATCATGCTTTATGGTTGTGTTGCAGCCAATGATATGGGGAAGTTTTCACTGGTAGAGGGCAGAATTTATTCAATGAAATTTCAACAAATTCTTGATGCAAACATAACACAATAGGGAAAAAAGCTGAAGTTGAAAAGAGGATGTCTTCTTCAAATGGATAATGATCCAAACACACATCAAAATCCACAATAGACTACCTAAAAAAAGGCGCAAGCTGACGGTTTTACAAATGCATTCACAGTTCAATAATCTCATAATATATGTATTATAATTTTTTACATTTTAAAAATTACAAAAAGGAAAATGGGCCAATGCAAAAGTTTTGGCACCCCACATGGTTAGTACTTAGTATCACTCCCTTTTGAAAGTATCACAGCTTGCAAACTCTTTTTGTAGCCAGCCAAGAGTCTTTCAATTTTTGTTTGAAAAATGTTTTACATGCCACTGTATTTTGGACTTTTTTTTACAGGAATTGGGCTAAAAATTGCAACTCAGACTGCCAGTATTTCTTTTTTTAATCTTTTTTTTTTCCATTTATGGTATTTTTTTATCTATTTTTTCATTAGTTTCACACACTGTACCCCAATAAGTTCTTAAAATACTTTTTTGGGAGTAATTTTAACATACTAATACATTCTTTTTATTGCTCATTTTCTCTGCTACTGGGGCTGGCATTTTAGTCCTATTTACAGGGGAAATTCAACCTATTAGCTACAGAGCTGACTGGGTCTCTTAGGACCCAGCAGCTCCTATTCCCTCCATAAACCCAGCGATCACATGAACACTGATTCTGGAGGAGGAAGCACTGTCAGCAGTGGCGGACACAGACAAAAGAGGGCTCCTATGTAAGAACAGTACATGGGCCCATTGAAGTCTAATAACTCATGAAAATGCACAATTATACCTTCTTTGGAGGTAGAAGTGGAACCCTGGGTCCCTGTGTGGCTGCACAGGCTGCACCAATGATATGTCTGCCACTGACTGTCAGTGCTTCCTAATCTGTGTACTCATGATCTGGTTCAACATTGTGTATACAGCTGTTATGAAAGTAACACACACTCATTCCTGGGTAACGGAAAAAGTGAAGACCTACTATAGAGAGATGCTGCACCCACACCTAAGTGGTCTCTATACAAACTATAAAGACCCTAGCTGCACAACTCAAAACACCACCTCGGACCTGGCTCCCTAAAAGGCCATTAAGGGGTTTCTTGTACCTCCTGAGGAACCAGTGGGGAGGCAACAACACACTGGCAACAAGAGGAGTGCAAAGTATGCTGGAAAATACAAAACCCAGAATGAAAAAATTAAAACACGTTCATATAGGGTAGAGAAGGACAGCTAAGGAGAGTAAAAAGTAGACGTAACAAGTATAAACTTCCAGAAACCTAAAAAGGTGAAAGGAAGCGGCACTGTGAAGGAAAACAAACAGACTCACTGCAGGAATTCAGCTGGTGTTTACCATGCAAGGCAAACCCCTTAGTTGAAGGGCTGAAACTCCTAAACCCAAGTCCAACTAGAGGTATAGCCAGCAAGGAAGTGCATTGAAGGATGAACATATAGAACCCAACCCAGAATGTGATAGGGCAGACCAAAATGAGAAAATGGAAAATACCTGGAGAGGAGCAAACCAATAAGCGGGAACCAAGACAATTGGAAACATCAGCATTTGGACAGATACGAAAAGGCAATAGCTCAGCAGACAGGGGAACCGACCACACAGCAAAAGGTCAGCAGATCGAATCCCCAAACCGAGCCATGTCAACAGCCAAGGAAGAGGTAAACATGATAACAAAGCATGTTTATCTTATCTGTGGGGATTCTGGCGGTGTCCTATAGATGCATAATCTTGTGCAAGTTTCTTAGGCTATGTGCCCACGTAGCAGATTTGATGCAGAGCGTTTTTGCCTCTCTCTGGCAGAAAAAACGCATGCAGATTTACATGCATTTTTTCTGCCAGAGAGAAGCGTTTTTACATGCATTTTTGCATGCGTTTTTTTTCAAGCACTTTTCCAAGCGATTTTGAGCATCACTTGGAAAAGTGCTTGACAAGTTGATCACACAATATAAATCCATGCAACCGGCATGGATTTATAATGTGTGAACAACTTAGATGCTTTAAATGCAGCATCTATAGTAAAAAAAAAAAAAAGAATTAAAACGTTAAAAATAAAAAAAACCTTCTCCAGCGGCCCCCGGTATGCTCTCCGGTCTCCTCCAGTCTGCTCCCGGCCGCGTCTTCTCTCTTAAGTGTCCTACAGAGTACTGTCAGGACCTGCGGTGACGTCATTTAGTCACCTGATGGTCACGCGACCGCTGACGTCGGCGGTCAGGTGATGGTCGCGGCCGGGAGCAGACTGGAGGAGACCGGGTGCCGCCGGAGAGGTGAATATACAGGTTTTGTTTATTTTTAACTTTTTTATTTCTTTTTTTCACCGCGTGGTAGCCGGGATGAAGAGGAGTTGTAGTCTCCTCTTCATCCCAGGTACCACACGCACCGCGATTACGCTGCAGCGTAATCGCGGTAGAAATGGTCATGCTGCGTTTTGCAAACGAATGCGAATTCGGCGCGCAAATTAGCGCATCATGAGCACAGCACATCCGAATTCACATTGCTTTGCATGGCAGACTGTTTTACAAGCGTTTTCGCGGCAGTAAATACGCCGCAAAGACGCTACAAAAACGCTACGTGGGCACATAGCCTTACTCTGCAATGAGATTCTAGAACGCCAGTGCAGATAAAAGTATGGATTGCTGGGATGTTTATACTATATAGGCACTCCAGGAGTAATTAAAAGTGTTATAATCAGTGATATAAAGAATGAATGAATCGGTGGTTGAGCATGCCCACAGCTGCTCCATTCAAAGATCTTACAAAAGTGTCCCATTCTAGTGATGAGGGTCTCAGTAGTTGGACCACCTTATAGCCTATGGGAATTGGATGTTTCACCCCCAGCAATTCGCCCCCGGGTACATTTTGCCCCCGCACATTTCGTCCCCAGCATTTGGCCCCCAGGATGTTTTGCCCCAGCACATATCGCCCCCAGTTCGAAACGTGCGGGGGCGAAATGTGTGGGGGCGAAATGTGCGGGGGCGAATCTTCCTGGGGGCGAAATGATAAGGGCGAAATGTGTGGGAGGCAAAATGTACCTGGGGGCGAACAGATGGGGGTGAACTGCTGGGGGCGAACTGCTGGGGGCGAAACTTCCTATAACCATAACCTATTTTGAGCCAGACTGGGACTGAGCTTGGTAAAACATAAAGAAATGTAAAACTTTCTGATTATTACTGCCAATCCTAGCTATCTGACCTATAAGTGTAGCTATAGAGCATGCAAAGGCAGCAGTCAGACATACAGTACAGACCAAAAGTTTGGACACACCTTCTCATTTAAGGCTGGGTGCCCACGTAGCGTTTTTCAAGCATTTATGCTGTGGAATTTCCGCAGCGTAAACACTTGTGAAACGCTAGGTAATCCGCACCCCATGGTCCCCAAGTGGATTCCGCATGTTCTATGCACATGCTGCGGATTTTTCCGCAGCGTTTATGCTGCGTACAAAAATCCGCAGCATGTCATTTAATTTTGCGGAAGCGCAGCGGAATGGCCGCCATTGACTTGCATTGAGACGCAAAGAATGCGCGTCTGTACATTTGACAAGCGGATTCTATATGCGTCTCTATGTGCGGATGGTACCCAGTTCTGGAGGAGAGAAGACTCTCATCCAGACCTGGGTACCATTGTACCTGTAAAAAAAGAATAAAATAAAAAATAAAGTTTATACTCACCTTTCCGAAGACTTCTCTGCATGCCGGCATCGCTGAAGGACCTTCGGTGACGTCACAGTCATGTGACCGCAGGCCCTTCACCGCTCTGTCTCGCGATATGCCGGCAGCCAGGAACAAGCCAGGAAGCAGCGCTGCAGCCACGCCGGGGCATCGAGGGTGAGTATAGCTTTACTTTATTTTATTTTTACGGTTCACACTGTATAAATCCATGCTGTTTGCATGGATTTATACAGTGTGACCTAGTTGTCAAACACTTTCCAAGTGATGCTATCGCCTGGAAAGCACTTGTCAATCTGCATGCGGAAACGCATGTGAATCCGCCCGTGGATCCGCATGTATTCTGCAGGAAAAACGCATGCACTATCTGCATGCGTTTTTTCTGCCAGGGAGATGCAGAAATGCTGCAGAAATTTTCTGCTTCATTTCTGCATCGTGGGCACATAGCCTAAAGATTTTTCTGTATTTTCATGACTATGAAAATTGTACATTCAAACTGAAGGCATCAAAACTATGAATTAACACATGTGGAATTATATACTTAACAAAAAAGTGTGAAACAACTGAAAATATGTCTTATATTCTAGGTTCTTCAAAGTAGCCACCTTTTGCTTTGATGACTGCTTTGCACACTCTTGGCATTCTCTTGATGAGCTTCAAGAGGTAGTCACCGGAAATGGTCTTCCAACAATCTTGAAGGAGTTCCCAGAGATGCTTAGCACCTGTTGGCCCTTTTGCCTTCACTCTGCGGTCCAGCTCACCCCAAACCATCTCGATTGGGTTCAGGTCTGGTGACTGTGGAGACCAGGTCATCTGGCGTAGCACCCCATCACTCTCCTTATTGGTCAAATAGCCCTTACACAGCCTAGAGGTGTGTTTGGGGTCATTGTCCTGTGGAAAAATAAATGATGGTCCAACTAAACGTAAACCGGATGGAATAGCATGCCGCTGCAAGATGCTGTGGTAGCCATGCTGGTTCAGTATGCCTTCAATTTTGAATAAATCCCCAACAGTGTCACCAGCAAAGCACCCCCACACCATCACACCTCCTCCTCCATGCTTCACGGTGGGAACCAGGCATGTAGAGTCCATCCGTTCACCTTTTCTGCATCGCACAAAGACACGGTGGTTGGAACCAAAGATCTCAGATTTGGACTCATCAGACCAAAGCACAGATTTCCTCTGGTCTAATGTCCATTCCTTGTGTTCTTTAGCCCAAACAAGTCTCTTCTGCTTGTTGCCTGTCCTTAGCAGTGGTTTCCTAGCAGCTATTTTACCATGAAGGCCTGCTGCACAAAGTCTCCTCTTAACAGTTGTTGCAGAGATGTGTCTGCTGCTAGAACTCTGTGTGGCATTGACCTGGTCTCTAATCTGAGCAGCTGTTAAACTGCGATTTCTGAGGCTGGTGACTCGGATAAACTTATCCTCAGAAGCAGAGGTGACTCTTGGTCTTCCTTTCCTGGGGCGGTCCTCATGTGAGCCAGTTTCTTTGTAGCGCTTGATGGTTTTTGCAACTGCACTTGGGGACACTTTCAAAGTTTGCCCAATTTTTCGGACTGACTGACCTTCATTTCTTAAAGTAATGATGGCCACTCGTTTTTCTTTACTTAGCTGCTTTTTTGTTGCCATAATACAAATTCTAACAGTCTATTCAGTAGGACTATCAGCTGTGTATCCACCTGACTTCTGCACAACACAAATGATGGTCCCAACCCCATTTATAAGGCAAGACATCCCACTTATTAAACCTGACAGGGCACACCTGTGAAGTGAAAACCATTTCCGGTGACTACCTCTTGAAGCTCATCAAGAGAATGCCAAGAGTGTGCAAAGCAGTCATCAAAGCAAAAGGTGGCTACTTTGAAGAACCTAGAATATAAGACATATTTTCAGTTGCTTCACACTTTTTTGTTAAGTATATAATTCCACATGTGTTAATTCATAGTTTTGATGCCTTCAGTGTGAATGTACAATTTTCATAGTCCTGAAAATACAGAAAAATCTTTAAATGAGAAGGTGTGTTCAAACTTTTGGTCTGTACTGTAGGTCCTTGTATCTAAAGTAGCCCAAAAGTCCCTCTGCCTGATCGGAAGTCACAAGTATTGATGTTGGCATATGGTAGGTTGAGGGCCCTAGTATTGATTTTGCATTAGGACCCAGGAGCATTAAAAGGAGCATTAAATTGATTAAATTTCCTAGCATAAATATATATGACAATGACATTTGTAGTTAGGCTACACTACAGACTTGACATTGACTGCACTAGGAACCTCTAGAATACAGTTGTCTTCACGCTTTCCGCGTCCTTCTTCAAAGTCCTTCTGTATTTTCTGCACACAAACCTTGTTAATTAATTTCTTTCAAATAAATTTCAGTAAAAGTGGTTTGAGAACATTCACATGTGCGCTACAGTTTGCCAGAGGCAATATTTAATATATTCTGACAAATTAAAACTATGAAAGCCTTTACCGTGAAATGTATTCGAGAGAGGCAGAATGCCAGCATTTTGTTGCCAACATTGCACTATAAAATTGTGTAGTGAGCAATGTCCATTACGAAAACCATCTACTCTACACATTCATTAAATACTCTGCATTCAGGCAATGTAAAGTGTGAAGGAAATTGAGAAAGAATTTAGAAACAGGAATTCAAGGTTAGCCGACCAACCTTAAGCAGCCAGTACTCTATAGTGCTGACTCAGATACGGCCAAGTTTTCTGTTTAGAGCAGGAAAGTAAAAAAGCTAAAGCCAATACAGTGGGTGCTGTACTAAAGATAATTCACAATGCAACAATGATATTAGCATGAAACCTTTTACTAACCTTTGCATGAAAGGAGTAGACATTGGTTCTATCAGTGCAACCGGACAAGGGCCCCGGAAGTAATGGGGAAGTCTATCTTCACTGAATACTGATTTTACCTCAGAATTGAGAATTTTGAAAATGACTGATCTGGCAGAGAAAAAAGTAGATTTTTTGATAAATTACAAAGTTGCTTATTTTCACATGTACTATTGATTCATGTAATAAAAATTAAAACGATCATTACTCTTTAAAGAGGACCTTTCACCAAAGTTTAGATGTTGAACTGGACAAACAATGTAATAAATGGTTGCAAAGCGTAATAAAACATATTTGCCCAAGTGGGTGTTATCAGGTAACAATTCATACAGAGAGAAGAAATACACCCCCCAATGAAAAGTATCTAAAACACCCACTTGGATTTTACTAAGGTTAACTCAGTAGGTCCCAAATACCTTGATTGCTAATATTTCCTAACACGCTCCTACTGTTAGGGAATGATTCTGATAATGGCAGCACTGTTTTATTGAATTGTTAGTTAAAGGGATTATGCAGAAGCTTGGAAGGATTTGTCAAAACTTCTTCTCTTCAGGAGCGCCCACTCCTGACTTCCTCTGTGCCGATACAGTCCTGAATTTTGATAGTTTGGACAAGGGGCATAGTCATACCACAGGTCCAAACTGTGCTCTGTACCAGGCTGCTAGCAGAAGCAGTTTTTTTTTCTGCAGCATGAGAGAAGCATAGGGGTGCTGAAGCTTAGTGGATCCAGCAATCCAACCAGCTTTAGTGCAGTGCAAGCAGGTTCTAAAAAATAGATCCTGCTAGCGGTGCATGCTCCTTACTAGAGATGAGCGAATGTTTTGATGTTCGGGTTCGGCGAATAAACCCAAACATCAAGAAAATGTTTGTGTTCAAGCACCCGATCACGAACCCGAAGCCGAACGGGGCCCCGAACATATCTGGTTTCCCGCGCTGTCATCTACGTAACAGTGTGGGAATCAGGGGCTGTGACTGGCGGTAAGATCGCTACCGTCGGTCACAGCGTTGCGGGATCATGCTGTCAGGTGTCAGCATGATCCCGCAGCTGTGACAGTCACCCGCTGTAAAAAGCTTTCCTCGAGTCATAGGCGCCAGCTAATGGGACTACTACCCCTATCATCCGGCGCCTACTGTCACTGTACAAGAGCTGCGCAAGTTCCGCTGATGGAAGAAGTAAACCCTCATCAGCTGCGCTTGCGCAGTGAAAGTGAAAGTAAAAAAAAAAGTTAAAATAAAAAAATAATTATTTAAATAAAAATAATAAGCACATTATACTCACCTACCACTTACCTACACCTTGACCCCAATGTTTTCATACCGTATAAAAAAATAAAATAAAAAACACCATATACTCACTTTACAGTTAATCCCCGAAGCCATTGTCCCCTGCAATAAAGATAAAATAATAAATCACCATAATTCTCACCTGTCCGCTGCAGTCCATATAGCGAATGTCCCATGTCCGGAGATGTGACCGTCCTATCAGACAGACAGCTATACGCTGACAGGAGCGCTCTCGTTCCCGCAGTGTATCGCAAGAAGCTGCCGGGACTGAGGAACTAGAGTTCATCAGCTGAAGATCAGCTGAGCGCTCCAGGACCTCACTTACGGCATCGGTGCTGTGCGAGAATTTTCCCATGCAACATTGATGCCGTAAGTGAGGTCCTGGAGCTCTCAGCTGATCATCAGCTGTTTGAACTCCAGTGACCTCACTCCTGCAGCATAGCACTATACACTGACAGGAGTGATTACACTCCTGCCAGTGTATAGAGTGCTGTCTTACAGCAGCGACATCAGTGATTGCTGGTGTGGGTGCTACATAAGTGACCCGGATCGCCGTGGGACACTGGGATTACGTCATGACGGCGGACAGGTGAGGTATATTGTTGTTTTTTATTTTTGGCTTCTTCCAGAAGACGAGGACTTTGGGGACTGGCCGTTAGGCGAGTATACGGTGTTTTTTATTGTTAAATAAATTATTAAAACCGTGTGGAATTTTATTTAAATAAAAGACTTTATTCTGGTCGTGTCTTTATTGAAAAAACGTCAGCTGCTATTCAGTGGCGCTAGCCAGCAAGAAGGATAGTAAGGTCAAAAAGCAAGAGGGCCGAAAAGGTACAAAATCATCAGGCAGGAGAAGGGTCAATAAACAAGCAGAGGTCAAAATAGGAAAACACAATACTAAACATGAGCAGAAAACACAGCCCTTAACCAGGGAAGCTCAAAGGTATATCTGGCAGATTTTAGCAGTAAGCAGGAAGCTTGAGTAGGGCGTGGTGCTTTCCAATTGACTGAAGCAAGGAGCCGATAACATCAGTTGGACAGTGCACACCCATACTGTCATACTGGACAGCACTGCAGGTCCCAGACACCCTGAACTATTGTGGCTAAACAGAGCCTGTGCCATCCAGAGCTTGTGAATATGACATCTCTTCTATCACAAGAGCAGCCCACAGCGCGAATACATTGCACTTGGCGACAAAAGGCGACGTGGCAGGAACAGGTTCTGGTGGAGATGTGACACGTACACAATCTTATTTAGTGAAAAGTCAAAATTTTACCAATCAGTCACCTAGTGTGTATTTCTCACATGTTAAGCTAATAGAGAATGTTACATTCTGACAGATGCTTCCATGCGTCCTGGCCTATATTACTATGGAATTCAAAGCTGAACACAAGCATTGTATCTGATTGCATTATTAATAATTCAAATGCAATGGGAGGTATTGGATGTTTGCAAAGAACTACAATTTATCACCATCAGTGACTGAGTGACAGATTACCCTCTGAAGTGATACAGGCTTTATAACCTTAAATGTAGAAGATATCATCGCCAGTGAAGTCAATATGACATAACTTAAAACATAATAAATAAGATACAAAGCAAATCAAATTAAAGGTAATGAATAGTGATGAGCAAGCACTAAAATGCTCGGGTACTCGTTGCTCGGGTCGAGCAAATTGGAATACTCGGGTGCTCGACCCGAGCAACGAGCCCAATGTAAGTCTATGGGAAACTCAAGCATTTTTCAGACGGCTCTCCCCGGCGGTCTGCAGAGGGCCTAAAAATTGCCCAAATCGATGGGAACAGTGCTGAAATGACATGGGAACAGCATGGGGAAGACCCCTGGAAGCATCTCTGACTCCCAGTTCATTGCTGTCAGCAACGTGGTCAGAGTATTATGCCACTTTTACGGACTCACAATAAAACATACAAAAACAAAAACAAAATGGATTTTCCTGGGAAATATGTTAAGGAACATTCTTTCTAGGGTAATGACTTGCATATAAGACAAAATAAATAACCAAAAACAAAAATACTCCTCCACAACTTGGGCTATGTTCACACGTAACGTTTTTGATGCGTTTTTGCACTTTTGAATTGCTTTCAACCAAGACCAATGCATTCACCAGGAAATGTCATTTTAACATTTTACAATCTTATCTGGCCATGTGGTGTATGACACATCATCAGACACATGCATACAGTGCTGAAAAGACATGGGAACAGCATGGGGAACACCTCTGGAAGCATCTCTGACTTCCAGGTCACTGCCTAAAAGTGTGCTCATGATAAGTGATCCTTGGCTCATGCGAAGATGCCTCCCGCCATGCACCTGTCGTTGCAGACTTGCAACAATCACCGTCCACGTCCTTGTCACACTGCAGTGTTCAGTTGTCCCTACCCCATTCCTTGGAATGCAAGCGCAAGTATGCAGGCAGCCACCCACCCGCCCACAGGCTGCAATACTATACTGCCAAATTTTTTACAGCTGCTTGCACTTGAAATGTGGCCTTTTAGGTGAATGTGGCCAGGGACGGTACGGAGCCAGTCCACAACTTTTTTTGCTAAGAGTTGTATTTAGCTCGGTGAAAGGACTGGCATAGAGGGAAACTGTATCTACCCTGCGTGTCATTTCTCCCAGGAAGTCCTGTAATTGAGCTTGTTGCAGAAGCAATGGCAGCCCATCCAACATCAACTCGCACTTGTCGGTGGTGCTTTGACACACACACACATCTTTCTTTGCTCATTTAATTCTTGAATACAGAGTTGGACAATGGCCTGATCTGTAATGTATTTTGAGAAATAACATGCAAAAGCATGGCCGATCCACATTAAAAAAGCAGCCATAGAGTGTCCGGGAACCTTCCCCCACACTTTTCTTAGCCAGGGCTGCTTTTTGGCAGGGTTGGACGGGCCCACCAGAGAACCGGAGACTCCTCCGGTGGGCCCTGGCTTCTCCTTCAGGAGAGTTCATAGTGCCGAGGTGAGGCCATGATGATGATAGAGGCCACCATCTGCTTAGTTTTCTGTTACTTGAAATTCAAGTGCAAGTATGCAGCCAGCCACCCACCCACCCACAGGCTACAACACTAAACTGCCAGATTTCTGGGCAGCTCTTTGCACTTGAAATATGGCCTTTTAAGCTCGTGGAGGTGGAAGCTTTTCACAACCTCATGCCGGCTGCGGCCGGGTGTCCATACTCGGTCCCCAGCCGACACTATATTTCCCGGTATCGCCTCCGCCTTCCACAAGCACGGTTCCCACAACATTACCCGTGCCCTCCCCAGTGCACTTACTGCGAAGGACCGCCTAACCACAAACACGTGGACAGGTGAATGTGGCCAGGGACGGTACGGAGCCAGTCCACAACTTTTTTTGCTGAGAGTTGTATTTAGCTCGGTGAAAGGACTGGCATAGAGGGAAACTGTATCTACCCTGCGTGTCATTTCTCCCAGGAAGTCCTCTAAAGCTGCTTGCACTTGAAATGTGGCCTGAACATTACTGCTGGTACTTTTCTGTGGGAATTTGCTTGCCTCCTACCAGCCTGGAATATTTCCAGCAAACTATGGTACGACGCCATGGAATTAGCACTGCCCCCAGTACCAGTAGCGAAGCCATCCCCAATTTCCTTCTCAGGAATTTTATTTGGTAGACTGAGTGGCTGCCCAAATACATTTTCTCACAAAGGAGCTGAAGATAGAGTGGCAGTAGGTGCAAGTTTCTCCAGCCTGTTAGATATTAGAGGGTGAACGGCAGCACATTGGATCAGTGGTTAGCACTGAAGCCTTGCAGCACTGGGATCCTGGGTTCAAATCCCAGCAAGGACAACATCTACAAGGACTTTGTATGTTCTCCCCGTGTTTGCGTTTGTTTCCTCCTCAGTAAAAAAGCAGCCATAGAGTGTTCGGGAACCTTCCCACACACTTTTCTTAGCCAGGACTGCTTCTCGGCAGGGTTGGACGGTCCCACCGGAGAATCCTCTGGTGTGCCTTGGCATCTACCTCAGGAGAGTTCATGATAGCGCTAACTTTGCAGCTGCTATGGGGCTCTTGAGCGGGTGAGAAAGGTTAGCCCTCAGAATCAAATCCTCTGGTGGGCACAATGTTTTTCAATCTGAAACAGCTTCTCAGTGGGAGTTGTATTTCACCACAGCCATATTCTTTAGCTCGGTGAAAGGACTGGCAAAGAGGGAAACCGTATCTACCCCGGCTGTCATTTTTCCGTCACCAGGTTCCGCCCATTGTCACCCACGACCATGCCTGGCTGCATGTTCAGCGGTGAGAGCCACAGACCAGGCTGCTGTGTTACAGCTTTCAACAACTCTGCAGCACTGGGTGGTTTGTCAATTAAGCATTAAGCATATTATCTTCAGCACAGCCTGTTGCCGCTTGGCCAAGGCAGTGCTGCAGTGCTGTCAACTTGTGACTGATGTGATCATTTCGGAGATGGAGGAGGAGGTGCATGAGCTGAACAATGTGATTACATTAAGGTTAAATTGGTGACGCTGTTTTTTATACTAAAGAAAGATCCTATTGTTTTGTTTTTTTTACGTTATTTTTTAAGACAAATGCATTCACCGGAAAATGTCATTTTAACATTTTACAACCTTATCTGGCAATGTGGTGTGTGACACATCATCAGACACATTCTTTTTTATTTATGATGGAGGGACTCTGAAAGTCATAAAGCCTATTTTTACAGGGACATCAGACGGCCCTTACTATTCTTAAAAGGCCAGCAGTCGGCCCTAGCTATTGTTAGAGAGTTATCAGTCGGCTATGCTTTGTTGTTCCCATTATTAACAAGTTGGTCTCCTATACTGTTATTGCGTATCCAGTGACTGCAAGGGCTGCCAAAATTTGGACGCAACCTAATACCCCTTTGAAGAGACATAGAGGAGGGTCTCAGTAAAAAAAATGTTCCCATTATAAAGGAGCGGGTCTCCTATAGTGGTAATGCACATGCTGTGACTGCAAGGGCTGCCAAAATTTGGGAAAAACCCCATTAAGAATTTAAAGACACATAGAACAGCAGGGCCACAGTAACAAGGTACGGCATGTTCCCATTAGAAAGGAGAGGGTCTGCTATACAGTTATAGGGTATGCAGTGAGTCCAACGGCTGACCAATTTTAGGAAAAACCCCACTAAGAATTTAAAGACACATGGAGCAGGGCCACAGTAACAAGGTACGACATGTTCCCATTAGAAAGGAGAGGGTCTGCTATACAGTTATAGGGTATGCAGTGAGTCCAACGGCTGACCAATTTTAGGAAAAACCCCACTAAGAATTTAAAGACACACAGAGCAGGGCCACAGTAACAAGTACGACATGTTCCCATTAGAAAGGAGAGGGTCTGCTATACAGTTATAGGGTATGCAGTGAGTCCAACGGCTGACCAATTTTAGGAAAAACCCCACTAAAAATTTAAAGACACATGGAGCAGGGCCACAGTAACAAGGTACGACATGTTCCCATTAGAAAGGAGAGGGTCTGCTATACAGTTATAGGGTATGCAGTGAGTCCAACGGCTGACCAATTTTAGGAAAAACCCCACTAAGAATTTAAAGACACACGGAGCAGGGCCACAGTAAAAAGGTACGACATGTTCCCATTAGAAAGGAGAGGGTCTGCTATACAGTTATAGGGTATGCAGTGAGTCCAACGGCTGACCAATTTTAGGAAAAACCCCACTAAAAATTTAAAGACACATGGAGCAGGGCCACAGTAACAAGGTACAACATGTTCCCATTAGAAAGGAGAGGGTCTGCTATACAGTTATAGGGTATGCAGTGAGTCCAACGGCTGACCAATTTTAGGAAAAACCCCACTAAGAATTTAAAGACACACGGAGCAGGGCCACAGTAACAAGTACGACATGTTCCCATTAGAAAGGAGAGGGTCTTCTATACAGTTATAGGGTATGCAGTGAGTCCAACAGCTGACCAATTTTAGGAAAAATCCCACTAAGAATTTAAAGACACACAGAGCAGGGCCACAGTAACGACAAATTCCCATTAGAAAGGAGAGAGTCTCCCATAGTGTTGGCCTATGCAGTGAATGCAAGGGCTGCCAAAAATTTGGAGGCACTTCAATGTCCCTTGGAAGAGACGTGGAGCAGGGCCTCATAAAAAAATGTTCCCATTAGAAAGGAGCGGGCCTCCTATACTTGGAATGCCCATGCACTAAGTGTATGGGCTGACAAACATTTACCCCTGGGGGGTATACATGAACATAATGTATAAAAAAAAAATTTCACGGGCATCATAAACACCCTTTAAAAAAATTATGTGGGTGTTGCATCACGGACCACGGTCACCCTGATGATATGGTTGTGGAGGATGAGGAGAAGGAGGAGGACAAGAGCAAATAGACCAAATCAGGAAGCGTATACCCATGTGTGGGTGTGAAAAAGTGCATGGGAATACACCTCCCAAGAAAAGACACTGGATTTGAGTTTATGTTATGCTGCTATCATTCGGTGGTGTTGAGAAGTCTGGCCCAATCCAGCCCTTGTTCATTTTTGTAAGAGTCAGCCTGTCAGCATTTTCAGTTGACAGGCGGATGCGCTTATCAGTTATAATTCCACCAGCGGCACTAAAAACCTGCTCTGATAAAACGCTGGCGGCAGGGCAGGCCAGGACCTCCAAGGCATAGAGAGCCAGTTCATTCCATGTATCCAGCTTGGATACCCAATAATTATAAGGCACAGAGGAATCACGGAGGACGTTGGTACGGTCAGCAAGGTACTCCCTCAGCATCTTTCCAAACTTTGCACTACTTGTGAGAGTACCCCGCGCCTCAGGGCCTGTGTGATGGGAGGGTCTGAGAAAACTCTCCCAGAACTTTGACAGTGTTCCCCTGCCTCTGCTAGATTGAAGTTGTGTCTCTCTCGCCTGTACTCCTTGGTTGTCCAACGAAGTGTGCCCTCTGCCGCCAGCGTTTTCAGATGGGAATTTTTTTAATAGTTCCGCCCCATTTTTGTAGACCTGTCCGCCTCAGGAATAAGAAATATAAAGTTCTCCTTGTAGCGTGGGTCTACAAGTGTCACCAACCAGTAATGACTGTCACCCAAAATTTTGAGAACGCGAGGGTCATGGGAAAGGCAGCGTAACATAAACTCAGCCATGCGTGCCAGACTACTAACAGGCAAGACTTCCGTGTCCTCACCAAGAGGATGACTGACCATGCTCTCCTCCTTCTCCTCCTCTCTGTCCTCTGGCCATCCACGCTGAACAGACGGTATGACAGCTGTGCAGGTAGTACCGTCTATAGTGCATGAAACTAGCCCCTGTCCTTCCTCCTCCTCCTCTTCTTCCTCATTGTCACCCAATCCACGTTGGGATGAGATGAGGTTTGGCTGTGTGTAATCACCCTGTATGGTTCCTTGCTCCATCTCATCGTGCTCCGCCTGCAATGCATCCACTTTGATCAGAGAGCATTTCAGAAGACAGAGAAGCGGGATGGTGATGCTAATTATGGCATCATCACCGCTCATCATCTTGGTGGAGTCCTCAAAGTTTAAAGTTTTGGAGAATGGTACATATGTCTGACATCCATGTCCACTCCTGAGGTCTTATGTGTGGAGTCTGAACTGAATACCAATGGCCTTGTTGATGCTGGTACTCAACAACTGCCCTCTTATGCTCACAAATCCTTCCCAACATCTGCAGTGTAGAGTTCCAACGCGTGGGGACATCACACACCAGTCTGTGACCCGGATGCTGCAAACGCTGCTGAAACACTGCAAGGGCGGCGGAAGCTGTAGCTGAATTTCTAAAATGGGCACACAGGCGGCGTACTTTAGCAAGCAGATCCGGCGGCTCTGGGTAGGATTTGAGAAACCGCTGAACCACGAGGTTAAGCACATGGGCCAAGCATGGTACGTGTGTGAGCTCTCCCTGCCTCATAGCCGCCACCGGGTTCCGGCCATTGTCACACACGACCATGCCTGGCTGTAGGTTCAGCGGTTTGAGACACAGAATCCACAACTCTTCAGCAATGTGTGGTTTTTCACCTAAGCATATTAGCTTCAGCACAGCATGTTGCCACTTCACAGATGAAAGCAGGTTCACACTGAGCACATGTGACAGACGTAACAGAGCCTGGAGACGCCGTGGAGAGTGAACTGCTGCCTGCAACATCTTTCAGCATGACCGGTTTGGCAGTGGGTCAGTAATGGTGTGGGGTGGCATTTCTTTGGAGGGCCGCACAGCCCTCCATATGCTCGCCAGAGGTAGCCTGACTGCCATTAGGTACCAAGATGAGATCCTCAGAACCCTTGTGAGACCATATGCTGGTGCGGTTAGCCCTGGGTTCCTCCTAATGCAGGACAATGCCAGACCTCATGTGGCTGGAGTGTGTCAGCAGTTCTTGCAAGTTGAAGGCATTGAAGCTATGGACTGGCCCGCCCGTTCCCCAGACCTGAATCCGATTGAGCACATCTGGGACATCATGTCTTGCTCCATCCACCAACGTTACGTTGCACCACAGACTGTCCAGGAGTTGGCGGATGCTTTAGTCCAGGTCTGGGAGGAGATCCCACAGGAGACCATCCACAACTTCATCAGGAGTATGCCCAGGCGTTGTAGGGAGGTCATACAGGCACGTGGAGGCCACACACAATGCTGAGCTTCATTTTGACTTGTTTGAAGGACATTACATCAAAGTTGGATCACCCTGTAGTGTGTTTTTCCACTTTAATTTTGGGGGTGACTCCAAATCCAGGCCTTCATTGGTTAATAAATTTGATTTCCATTGATGATTTTTGTGTGATTTTGTTGTCAGCACATTCAACTTTGTACAGAACAAAGTATTCAATGAGAATATTTCATTCACTTAGATCTAGGATGTGTTATTTGAGTGTTCCTTTTATTTTTTTTAGAAGTATATATAGTACAATGCCAAAGATTTCACTTCTTACATTACATGAGTGATATCTGTTGTAAATTCTACAATAGCTCAGAAACCGACGAATCCTCACAGCGCATAGTGGTTGCCCTGAGGGGGATTCAAATGATTTAATTTTAGACCAAACAGTATAGTTCTCTATACAGTATTATGGGCACTACATAGTTCTCCATAAAGTATAATGAGCCCCATATATTGCTCCATACAGTATAATGAACCCCATATAATGCGTCATACAGAATAATGGACTCCATATCATGCTCCATATAGAATAATGGATCCCATATCATGCTCCATACACTATAATGAGCCCCATATAATGCACCATACAAATAATGGACCCCATACATTGCTCCATACACTATAATGAGCCCCATATATTGTTCCATACCGAATAATGAGCCCCATATATTGCTCCATACAGTATAATGAGCCCCATATATTGCTCCATACAGAATAATGGACCCCATATAATGCTTCATACAGAATAATAGACCCCATATATTGCTCCATACACTATAATGAGCCCCATATATTGCACCATACAGAATAATGGACCCCATATAATGCTCCATACAGAATAATGGACACCATATAATGCTAAATACAGAATAATGGGCCCCATACAATGCTCCATACAGAATAATGGACCCCATATAATGCTCCATACAGAATAATGGGCCCCATATAATGCTTCATACCGAATAATGGACCCCATATAATGCGCCATACAAAATATTGGACCCCATATAATGCTGCATACAAAATAATGACCCCATATAATGCTCCATACAGAATGGACTCCATATAATGCTGCATACAGAATAATGGGCCCCATATAATGCTCCATACAGAATAATGGACCCCAAATATTGCTCAATACAGTATAATGAGCCACATATATTGCTCCATACAGAATAATGGACCCCATATATTGCTCCATACAGAATAATGGCCCCATATAATGCTCCATACAGAATAAAGGACCCCATATAATGCACCATACAGAATAATGGGACCCATATAATACTCCATACAGAATAATGGACCCCATATAATGCTCCATACAGAATAATGGACCCCCATATAATGCACCATACAGAATAATGGGACCCATATAATACTCCATATAGAATACTGGGCCCCATATAATGCTTCACACAGAATAATGGACCCCATTTAATGCACCATACAGAATATTGGACCCCATATATTGTTTCATACAGAATAATCAACCCCATATAATGCTCCATACAGAATATTGGACCCCATATAATTCTACTTACAAAGTAATGACCCCATATAATGGTCCATACAGAATAATGGACCCCATATATTGTTTCATACAGAATAATGGGCCCCATATAATGCTCCATACAGAACACTGGACCCCATATAATGCTGCATACAGAATAATGACCCCATATAATGCTCCATACAGAATAATGACCCCATACAATGCTCCATACAGAATAATGGGCCCCATATAATGCTCCATACAGAATAATGGACCCCAAATATTGCTCCATACACTGTAATGAGCCACATATATTGTCCCATACAGAATAATGGACCCCATATAATGCTCCATACAGAATAATGGACCCCATATAATGTACCATACAGAATAATAGGCCCCATATAATGCTCCATACAGAATATTGGGCCCCATATAATGCTTCATACAGAATAATGAACCCCATATAATGCACCATACAGAATATTGGACCCCATATATTGTTTCATACAGAATAATGAACCCCATATAATGCTCCATACAGAATATTAGACCCCATATAATGCTGCTTACAAATTAATGACCCCATATAATGTTCCATACAGAATAATGGACCCCATATATTGTTTCATACAGAATAATGGGCCCCATATAATGCTCCATACAGAACATTGGACCCCATATAATTCTGCTTACAAATCAATGACCCCATATAATGTTCCATACAGAATAATGGACCCCATATATTGTTTCATACAGAATTATGACCCCATATAATGCTTCATACAGAATAATGGGCCCAACATAATGCTCCATACAGAATGGACCCCATATAATGCTGTATACAGAATAATGAGCCCCATATAATGTTCCATACAGAATAATGACCCCATATAATGCACCATACAGAATAATGGACCCCATATAATGTTCCATACAGAATAATGGGCCCCATATAATGCTGTATACAGAATAATGGGCCCCATATAATGCTCCATAGAGAATAATGGACCCCATTTAATGCTCCATAGAGAATAATGGGCCAATATAATGCTCCATACAGAATATTGGATCCTATATATTGCTCTATACAGAACAATGTACCCCATATAATGCTGCATACAGAATAATGGGCCCCATATAATGCTCCATAGAGAATAATGGGCCCATATAATAGGGCAGCACAGTGGCTCAGTGGTTAGCACTGCAGTCTTGCAGCGCTGGGGTCCTGGGTTCAAATTCCTCCAAGGACAACATCTGCAAGGAGTTTGTATGGTCTCCACGTGTTTGCATGGGTTTCCTCTGGGTAGTCTGGCTTCCTCGCACACTCGAAAGACATACTGATAGGGAATTTAGATTGTGAGCCCCAATGGGGATAGTCCCGATATTGTCTGTGAAGTGCTGTGGAATTAATGGCACTATATAAATGAGTAAAATAAATAAAATATAATACTCCATACAGAATATTAGACCCCATATAATGCTCCATACAGAATAATGACCCCAGATAATGCGCCATACAGAATAATAGACCCCATATAATGCTCCATACAGAATAATGGGCCGCATATATAGCTCCATACAGTACGTACCCTATATAATGCTCCATTCAGTATGGGCCCCATATATAGCTCCATTCAGTATGGGCCCCATATATAGCTCTATTCAATATTGGTCCTATATATTGCTACATTCAGTAAGGGCCCCGTATATTGCTCTATTCAGTATGGGCCCCCATATATAACCACATACAGTATGGGCCCCATATATTACCACATACACTATATAAAGAGACACATATGCATGTTTTTCACAATATCTGACATGAAATCAGAATAAACCTTTCCCTTTTTAGGTCAGTTAGGATTACCATAATTTTTAATATTTGCTAAATGGCAGAATAATAAGACAGAGAGAATGTTTTAAGGCATTTTTATTACTTACTGCAAAGTCAAAAGTTTACATTCATTTCATTAGTATTTGGTACCATTGCCCTTAAACTGAATGACTTGGGTCAAACGTTTGGGATACCCTTCCACAAGCTTCTCACAATAGTTGGTCGGAATTTGGGCCCATTCCTCCTGACAAAACTGGTGTAACTGATCCAGGTTTGTAGGTCGTTGTAACATCCCTGGCGGCGTGCTTGCATAGTGCACCACCTCCCACTATGCAAGACCGCAATCTTACCTGACAGTCCAGCCTGCAAATCTTGCTCCAGTTCATGCTGTGTGCATCTCTCTTGACTGACTGCTTAGGGCGGCGGCCCGGTTACTTCCTGATTCTTATAGCTGCTGTGGGCGCACCCCTAATGCATCTCCAGCCAATTGCTGTGAGTCACTGGATATTTAAACCCCCTCCACCCAGTAGGAGGTGCCTGAGCAACACCTTCACTCAGTTAGTCTTTGCTACTGAATTGCCAGGTCCTGTCCTGTTTCTAGTCTGTTTCCGCCATCTCTGGGGGCTGCATACCCAGACCTGTTATCTGTGACTTCTTGTCCGTTTCCGCCATCTCTGGGGGCTGTATACCCAGGCCTGTTATCTCTGTCTTCTAGTCTGTCCCGCCACTCTGGGGGCTGTATACCCAGGCTCGTTCTTGTATCTCATTGCAGTAGCAGTTCCTGTCTGAACTGTATCCTAGCCTGTTACCTGTTTGTCTCTATGTCCATACCTTCCCTTTTCCTGCAGTATCTGAACCTGCACCTAACTCCAACTCGTTGTCTCTGTACTTCTGTTTGTGAGTTTTGTGTCCACTCGCTACTTCATAGGAAGTACCTTGTGTGTATCTGGTTCTGCTTGTCCCTTTTCCCTTCCTCCATATCTTCCTGTATTTTCCAGTCTGTTCCATGTGAACAGAGACAATTTAAATTAAAAAGATTAGACCTGCCTCCACCGCAGGGGGGCTTGCTCGACCCACCAGCGGACAGGCACCAGTATTGGGAGAGGGGGGCTGGCCGTCAGGGTCCACCGTGGCTCTGACACAAACCCGGCGACACGGAGGTCGCACGGGCAGGAACGGACTGGCCGTGTCGGCTTCGCACTTTTTTGGTTTTAGAAGGGCATGACATGCCTATATCTGTGTCTCCCCCTCCTTTTACTCCTCCACCTCTTTTCTTTTCGCATGACTATATGTACTTGTCACTTTTCCATGTGTTAGTTGTGTCTTCTGAGCAGTTTGTCAGCTTTTGGACACCTTTGAAGGTGTTTTCTATGTGTTTTTGTTTGCCTGCCATTGGTTTTAACGGTGTTTGAAGGTGTTCGAGGAACAGTTCGGCGAACATACGGGTGTTCGACGAACCGAACCGAACTCGAACACTACGGGGGTGGCTCAATACTAATCTGAACCTGCACCTAACTCCAACTCGTTGTCTCTGTACTTCTGTTTGTGAGTTTTGTGTCCACTCGCTACTTCATAGGAAGTACCTTTTGTGTATCTGGTTCTGCTTGTCCCTTTTCCCTTCCTCCGTATCTTCCTGTATTTTCCAGTCTGTTCCATGTGAACAGAGCCCTGTCCTCTCTGCCTTGTCCACCGCACCTGCGGTTTCGCTCCGCTCTGTCTTGCCTACCGCTCCAGCGGTTTCTCTCTGCTCTGACTTGCCCACCGCTCCGGCGGTTTCTCTCCGCTCTGTCTTGCCCACCGCTCTGGCGGTTTCGCTCCGCTCTGTCTTGCCCACCGCTCCGGCGGTTTCTCTCCGCTCTGTCTTGCCCACCGCTCCGTTGGTTTCCCTCTGCTCTGCCTTACCCACCGCTCCGTTGGTTTCCCTCTGCTCTGACTTGCCCACCGCTCCGGCGGTTTCTCTTTGCTCCGCCTTGCTCACCGCACCAGCGGTTTCTCTCTGCTCTGACTTGCCCACTGCTCCGGCAGCTTCTCTCTGCTCTGCCTTGCCCACCGCTCCAGCGGTTTCTCTCTGCTCTGCCTTGCTCCCCGCACCAGCGGTTTCTCTCTGCTCTGACTTGCCCACCGCTACGGCGGCTTCTCTCTGCTCTGCCTTGCCCACCGCTCCGGCGGTTCCGCTCTGCTCTGCCTTGTCCACCGCACCTGCGGTTCCGCTCTGCTCTGCCTTACCCACTGCACCTGCGGTTTTCGCTCCACTCTGCTTGTTCACTCCACCAGTAGCTTCTCTCTGCTCTGCCTTGTCCTCCGCTCCGGCGGTTTTGCTTTACTCTACTTGTCTACCGCATCTGCGGCTCTGTACCTGTCTCCCAGTCTGTACTGGACCCTATCCAGCCTGCGCTCCAACCTGCTAGTATCTCCCTGTCTGCAAACCAGCCGTGCTTGCCAGTATCTCCCTGTCCGCATACCAGCCGTGCTTACCAGTGCCCACCTGTCTGCATACCAGCCGTGCTTGCCAGTGCCCACCTGTCTGCATACCAGCCGTGCTTGCCAGTACCCATCTGTCTGCATACCAGTCGTACTTGCCAGTACCCACCTGTCTGCATATCAGCCGTACTTGCCAATACTCACCTACCTGTATGCCAGTCTAACCTGCTTGTTCCTGCATTCCCCGGTGTGGGGCAACAACTGTGACCGGGGTCTGACCTGGAGTGGCACCTGGTCCCTCTGCTCGGTTCCTCCTTGGTCCACGGAGTCGACTAAGCCGCCGTGCGACCTTGGTCGGATCGGGTTGATACTTAGTTACGCCCCTCCAGGCACTCCTCGGTTCATGGTACAGTGGGATCACGAATCACGCTCACGCCAGTCAGTCCGGGTGCGAGCGTAACAGTCATCTTCCTCGCACCTGCCTTTTCAGCTTTGCCCATAAATTTTCAATAGGATTGAGATCAGGGCTTTGTGATGGCCAGTCCAAAACATTGACTTTGTCATCCTTAAGCCACTTTGTTACCATTTTGACAGTATGCTTCGGGTCATTGTCCATTTTGAAGACACATTTCCACCCAAGCTTTAACTTCCTGGCTGATGTCTTCAAATGTTGCTTCAGTATTGCCGCATAATCTTCTTTGCTCACGATGTCATCTATTTTGTGAAGTGCACCAGTCCCTCCTGCAACAAAACTACCCCACAACATGATGCTGCCACCCCCGTGTTTCACAGTTGGGACGGTGTTCTTAGATTTCTAAGCTTCTCCATTTTTCCTCCAAACATAACGATTGCCATTATGCCCAAAAAGTTAAATTTTAGTTTCATCAGACCACAGGACATGTCTCCAAAAATGAAAGTCTTTGTTCTTGTGTTCATTTGCAAACATTAATCTGGCTTTTTTATGTTTCTTTTTGAGTAATGCCTTCTTCCTGGCAGAGTGGCTTTTCAACCCATGTTGATACAGTACTCGTTGCACTGTGGTTATTGACACAATCTTACCGGCTTCCGCCATCATCTTCACAAGGTCTTTTGCTTTTGTCCTTGGGTTGATATGCACATGTCAGACCAAAGTACGTTCATCTCTGGAACACAGAACCCATCTCCTTCCTGAGCGGTATGATGGCTGGACATTCCCATCTTGTTTGTACTTGCGTATAATTGTTTGTACAGATGAACGAGGCAACTTCAGGTATCTTGAATTTGTACCCAAGGATGAGCCAGACTTGTGCAAGTCCACAATTCTCTTCCTGATATCTTGGCTGATTTCTTTAGACTTCCTCATGATGCTACACAAAGAAGCAGTGTGTTTCAGGTGTGCATTAAAATACATCCACATGCGTGTCTCTAATTAACTCAGATGTTGCCAAAAAACCTATTAGAAGCTTCCAAACACATGACATCATCATATGGGCAGTGCAGAATTGCTTAAAGGCATAGTAATCTTAGTGTATGTAAACTATTGACTTTGAAGTAAGAAATAAAAATGCCTTAAAACATTCTCTCGCTCTCATTATTCTGGCATTTGGCAAATATTAAAAATTATGGTAATCCTAATTGACCTAAAACAGGAAAGGTTTATTCTGATTTCATGTCAGATATTGAGAAAAACATACATATGTGTCTTTTTATATAGTGTATGTAAACTTCTGGTTTCAACTGTATATGTATATATATATATATATATATATATATATATATATATATATACATATATATATATATATATATATATATATATATATATATATATAAAAAAAATCAGATACTCACCTCTTCTTGCTGGCAGCAGGTCAGGACTAGTGTTGAGCCACCCCCGTAGTGTTCGAGTTCGGTTCGGTTCGTCGAACACCCGTGTGTTCGCCGAACTGTTCGTCGAACTGTTCGTCGAACACCTTCGAACACCGTTAAAACCAATGGCAGGCAAACAAAAACACATAGAAACACATAGAAAACACCTTCAAAGGTGTCCAAAAGCTGACAAACTGCTCAGAAGACATAACTAACACATGGAAAAGTGACAAGTACATATAGTCATGCGAAAATAAAAGAGGTGGAGGAGTAAAAGGAGGGGGAGACACAGATATAGGCATGTCATGCCCTTCTAAAATCCAAAAAGTGAGAAGCCGACACGGCCAGTCCGCTCCTGCCCGTGCCACCTCCGTGTCGCCGGGTTTGTGCCAGAGCCGCGGTGAACCCTGATGGCCAGCCCCCCTCTCCCAATACTGGTGCCTGTCCGCTGGTGGGTCGAGCGAGCCCCCCTGTGGTGGAGGCAGCTCTAAGCTTTTTAATTTAAATTGTCTCTCTAATTTGAATAAATACACTTTAAATCCATTTACAAGGATCTATTGGAGGGCAAGTCTCATGCCAGCAGCCGCGTAATTCCAGCTCCAGTAGCGTCCACTAAAGCTGCTGCAGTTAAAAAGCTTTTATAAGGATCGAGCTCGGCTGTCCACCGCAAGGCATCCTACTGCCAGTCCGAGCCCCTATGCCTTGGGGTGCCTCCTGATGCTCTTCACTGAGTATCCCGTGGTCCCGAAGCATTTCCTTTGAAAAAATTAAGTGTTCAAACTACAGGTGGTGTAGCTTGCTTAACAGCCGGGATAATCCGCTGACTAGCAGACACTGCTACTAGGCACAAAGTATTTCCTGGGCTAGATTCAGTTAAAAATTTGTAATTAGATACTCTCGTTGGATGCTGAGAAAGCATTCCATAGAGTCTCCTGGCACGCCATATATGATTCTCTTAAAAAGCTTGGGGTAGGGGTCTAGGGGACCCTTTTATAGCCAAAATCACGGCCCTGTATCGTAATACGTCACCTAGGCTGAAGATAAATGGAACTGTAGCACCCTGAGGGCTCGGTTGCTACAGAGGTATTGCACCTCACCCAGAGGTGTGATATCTCACTCTCAGGTAAGGATGTAGTGTGGATCAGGACCCGACACCTGCATGCATTACACCACATTGCCGTGGGGCAGGGCGACCAATATGCCCCTGAGATGGGCACGACAGTCCCTGTCCCTGGCTGGAGTGGGGGGAGGGAACACTGAGGAAGGGGAACCCTGTAGTGCAGGAGCAGGGAGGAAGCAGTTCCTGGGTGCATTGAGAAGGGAGTATAAAAGGTGGGCACCATCTTAGTTCAGTGCAGAGAAGTCTGAGCAGAAGTGGCAGGGAGCAGGGGCTCTGCATGAGCTCTGCTCCGGAGGCGGGCCTAGTAACAGAGGCCCAGGCCTGGAAGAGGGAGAAGGAAGGAAGAGGAGCGGAGAAGGCTCCAGGAACGAGGAATGAAGGGATCCCAGGGGTGCGGACGGGCGAGTCGCCACCACACGCCCGAATCCACCTGCGTGGAGGGGTCAGGCCAAAGGGGGAGACCGGTCCCCGAACTAGTGGAGGCAGGAAACGACCCTCAGCTAGAAACCGGAGGCTCTGACATTTTATGTGGCGCAGCCCCTCGCTACACCCGCTAGGAAGGCACCACATAGGGTCAGGGAAACTGGCGCCAAGTTTACCAAGAGGAGGCCCGAGGCAGCCGGACAGAAGTGTTGGTAAGAAAGGCCATACAAAGGACACACAAAGGGGGTCCTGTGAAGTGCTCCAAAGTTATCTGGGAGTTGTCTGAGCCCCTCACCTGGTGAGCACAGTACGACGTGGGCAGCCGTTACCTGCAGACGTGGTCTGGATAATAAGAACTGTGAGTAAAGGCCCTGAACTGCATCACTGACTCCGTGTCGTTACTGCTGCTGCCCTGCACCATCACCCCCATCCTCCGCATACACTGAGGCTATACTCCTCCCGTGGGGAGTTATGCTACGCTCTGCTGCACCCACAACACCAGCCTCAGCGGTCTGCCCTGTAGCGGCGGTTCACTCTGACCGCAAAACACGGGTGGCGTAGTCGTACATTTAAACATCAAAACCACATAAATAGTTCCGCCACTGGTTTGACCGCCCTGAGCCACGGAACCGGGTCGCCGCCACGAAGACTACAACCACCAGCATCCACCAAAAAGGGTCCGGCTCCGGGTGTCCCAAGGCCCAGGGGGTGCGTCAGAACATTTTCAACACCTTTCACAATCACCAATGGGACAAGGCAGGGATGTCCTCTGTCCCCTCTCTTATACATCCTAGTGACGGAGCACCTGCTCTCATCAATTCGCCATAACCCCAATATTAGGTGGATTGAGGTGGGAGGCACCGAGTACAAGTGCTCTCTATTTGCTGATGATGTCCTAGTATATATCACTCAATCACATATATCCATCCATGCTGTTATGGCTGAAATAGATCACTTTGTTACATGGTCAAATTTTAAAATCAATGCAGCGAAGTCTGAGGCCCTCGATGTCTCCCTCCCCAAATCCATATAGGATTCCATCCAGTCCAACTTTCCCTTTGCCTGGCCCTCACAGGGTATCAAATACTTAGGAATTCCTATTCATAGAGACCTCTCCCATCTATGTTATCTTAATTTTGGGCCCTTTATTGAACAACTCCATACAGACCACGGTTGGCAAGTTAGAACTGTAAGATTCACTACGTGAACCGCTGGTGTTTTGTGGAAAAGCACATGTACACTGCGTTCCAAATTATTATGCAAAAAGTGTTTAGGAGTGATAAGGGAAGAATTTGTTTGTTTGTCAGTTAAACTCATTGATGGTGATGTGTGTCAGGGCTCTTTATATCACTGTAAGCAATTGCAGACACCTGTGCTAATTAGTTTGGCAGGTGTGTCCAATGAAAGGCAAGACTACTTAAGAAGGCTCTCTCACATTATTAAGCAGCCTACATTTTCTGCCAAAATGGGAAAGAAAAAGGATGTGTCGGCTGCTGAGAAGCAACAAATTGTGGAGTGTTTAGGTCAAGGCATGACTACAATGAACATTGTGCGATGATCAGGATGAAGTGTCTTGGCAATCAAGAAGTATGTAGCTGATTCACAGTACACACGTGTGCGTGCTGATAAGGGCAAATTGAGGACTCTTTCCTACAGGCAATTACGTCAGGTTGAAAGAGCAGCGGCAAAAAGCCTTGTCATAGCAGCAGATAAGTTTTTGAAGCTGCTTGTGCCTCCAACGTCCCCCGAACAACAAGATGCAGGGTCCTTCAGAGGTTTGCAGCTGTGCATACGCCATCCTGTCGACCTCCTCTATCCACTTCACACAAGCAGAAACGGCTCCAGTGGGCCAAACATTACATGAAGACTGATTTCAAAACAGTTTTGTTCACGGATGAGTGCCGTGCAGCGCTCGATGGTCCAGATGGATGGAGTGGAGGATGGCTGGTTGATGGACACCCCACGCAAACACGGCTACAGCGCAAACAAGGAGGAGGTGGAGTAATGTTTTGGGCTGGAATCATGGGGAGAGAGATTGTCGGCCCCTTTAGGATCCCTGAAGGCGCTAAAGATGAACTCCATAATGTATGTGGATTTTCTCAAACAGCACTTCCTGCCATGGTTCAAGAAGAAGAACCGTGTATTTCACAGCAAGATCATTTTTCTGCATGATAATGCACCATCTCATGCTGCACATAAAACATCTGCATCTCTGGCTGATATGGGCATAAAAGGGGACAAACTTATGGTGTGACCCCCATGCTCCCCTGACCTCTACCCCATTCAGAACCTTTGGAGCATCATTAAAAGGAGTGTCTATGATGGCGGGAGGCAGTTCACATCTAAGCAACAGCTCTGGGAGGGTATTCTGTCCTCATGCAAAACAATTGAAGCAGAAACCATCCAAAACCTGACAAATTCAATGGACGAGAGAGTTCAGAAGCTCCTTTCGAACAAGGGGTCCTATGTGAAAATGTAACATCACCTAGAATAAAGTTTTGAGTTGAAAATTGTTTGATTTCAGTTTCTAACAACCTGCTAATGCTTATAATTTCAAAAATGACCATTTTTTTGGTCTTTATTAAAATGAAAAGGTTGATCGAAAAGTTTGGGGGATCTAAGAGTGTGGCAACCCAGTAGTCATGATTACTTCGAATTCTGACAATATGAGGGTCATGCTGCAGGTTGTGCAGCAAGAAGGCACTTATGTGTCTTGCGCATCTCGGAGCCCCAAAATTATTTTCCGGGCTAGATGCAGCTAAAAATTATTTTTAATTTTAAATCTGGTGAAGCTTTAGTATAGATGGCCTAATAGGATCAGTGCTGCACACTGCTACAAAGCCCAAATTATTTTCCAGCCAAGATACAGATAAACATGATTAGTAATTTGAAAGCTTAAAACGGTTGGTAGGGTGATTTTAACCAATCATCAAGCTTTTACTCTCCCCAGGATGACACAGGGGTAGAAAAGTCGTTTCGGATCCATGATTTGTTCATCTTTATGAACGTGAGTCTGTCTACATTATCAGTGGAGAGCCCCGTGCGCTTATCTGTCAGCACACCACCAGCAGCGCTGAACACACGTTCAGACAGAACGCTGGCTGCGGGGCATGACAAGATCTCCAAGGCGTAAGTGGCTAGCTCCGGCCATTTATCCAGATTGGAAGCCCAAAAAGAGCAAGGGTCCAGTGACACAGTCGTGGCTTCAATGTTTACTTGGAGATACTCCTGTACCATCGTCTCTAGGCGTTGACTATGTGTCAGACTTCTTGTCTCCTGTGGCCTTGCAAAGGATGGGCTAAAAAAGTGGTGAAATGATTCCGCAAAATTGATGTTACCAGCAGATACTGTGGTTCTGTTACGGTTTGAGTGCTGAACACTTGACGGTCCCACGGTTGGCAAGTTGGAACTGTGAGATTCACTACGTGCACCACTGGTATTTTGTGGAAAAGCACATGTAAGATTCTGCAACAGTCTCTGCTGATACTCCTGCATGCGTGCATCCCTTTCTATGGCAGGAATAATTTCTGCAAATTTACTTTTGTACCGGGGATCTAACAGTGTGGCAACCTAGTAGTCAGGATTATTTCTAATTCTCACAATTCGAGGGTCATGTTGCAGGTAGTGCAGCAAGAAGGCACTCATGTGTGTTGCGCATCCAGGAGCACCAAGTCCCTGTTGTGTTGGTGGCGAGGTAACAATCATGCTTCCTTCCTCTGTCCTCTCCCCCCAACCTCGCACAACAGAAATGTGATCAAGGTCTCCCTCATCTGATGAGTCTTCCATCAGTTCGTCCTCCACTTCTTCCTGGGCTCCTGCACCTTCCTCACTAGTTTGGCTGCTACCATGCGCCCTGGTAAAACCATCTCCCCCACCCTCACATGCCTGCCGCCTTGGTGCTGCCGACCGTCTGGACCTTGCAGATGTTAGCCCTTCCGCATACAACTCCTCCTCCTCTACTTCCTCCACCTCCTCTTGTGCCACCACCTGACTCCGAATTCTGTTTAACATGTGCTCCAGCATGTAAATCACCGGAATAGTCATGCTGATAATGGCATCGTCAGCACTAAACATCTTCGTCGCCATTTCAAAACTGTGCAGAAGGGTGCATAGGTCCCTGATCTGAGACCACTCCTCCAGCGTGATTTGCCCCACCTCTGAATCTCGTTGGCCCAGGCTATACGTCAGAACGTATTGCACCAGGGCTTGTCGGTGCTGCCACAGTCGCTGCAACATGTGCAGAGTTGAATTCCACCGGGTAGGCACATCGCATTTTAGCCGGTGAAGTGGCAGGCCCAACGACTTCTGTAGAGATGTAAGTCGCTGAGCTGCGGGATGCGAACGGCGGAAGTGAGCACACAGCGACCGTGCCCTCTGCAGAAGGCCATCTAGTCTGGGATAGTGGGCTAAAAATTGCTGGACAACCAGGTTCAACACGTGAGCCATACAAGGCACGTGTGTGACATTGCCCCGGCGAAGGGCCGCACCCAGGTTTGCAGCATTGTCGCACACGGCCTTCCCTGGTTTCAGGTCCAGTGGAGACAACCATTCATGAAATTGGTTCTCCAGAGCTGACCACAACTCCTCAGCTGTGTGACTCACATTTCCCAGACATTTCAATGTAAAAACCGCCTGATGACGTTGAGCCCTACTGCCAGCATAGTAAGGAGGTGTGCAGGATCCCTTCTGCGCAGTTAGAAATCTTGTGGCATGACCAGACAGGCTTTGGGTGCAGGTGGAAGACCGAGAGGAGGTTGAGGAGGCAGAAGCAGTGGAGGAACTTTGACATAAAGAGGATTGACGCACAACTCGTGGGGACGGCAAGACTTGGACAGCAGCCCCTTGTCCTGCTGTCACCATAGTTACCCAGTGCCCAGTCAGCGACATGTAACGCCCCTGTCCATGCCTACTCGTCCAAGTGTCTGTGGTGAAATGCACCCTGTCACACACAGAGTTTCTCAAAGAAGCGGTGATGTTGTGTGCGACATGCTGGTGGAGCGCAGGCACACCTTTCTTTGAGAAGTAGTGCCGACTGGGCATCTGGTACTGGGGCACTGCGACGGACATAAGGTCTCGAAAATCCTCTGTGTCCACCAGGCGGAAAGGCAGCATTTCTGTAGCCAAGAGCTTGCAGATGGTGAAATTCAACCTCTTAGCTTTCTCATGGCTAGGAGGAAATGGTCTTTTACTTGTCCACATCTGAGGGACCGAGGGCTGGCTATTGTGCTTAGACGGGGTTGATAAGGGTGTCCCCGGCAAACTGCCGGTCTGTGAGGAGGATGCAGGTGGACATGTTAGGTTGCCTTGATCCAAAGGTGGTGCTATCGACGTCGGACAGCGCTCAACACCAGCTGGTGTTCCCACCTCCAAAGAAAATGATGACCTGCCAATCACGCTGGCTGTTGCGGGTAAAGAGGTGGCAGGTCTGCGCCCCAAAACAGGTGTGACTGCTGTCCCCCCAGTCACAGAGGATGAAGAGGCCGCGGATGCACAAGATATGGCAGACGGTGGTTGGCCCGGCCGGCTAGACCGCATTGTAGCACACTGAGCTTCCCACTGCAACTTATGCTTCATGTCCATGTGCCGGTTCATGCATGAAGTACTCAAACTATGTATTTTTTGGCCTCTACTTAGCTTTTGCTGACAAATGTTACAGATAACACGAGTTGGGTCATCTTTATCGATCTGAAAAAATGCCCAGGCTATGCAAGGCTTAGCACCCATGCGACCTGAAGAGCCACCACGACTTGTGGTGAGAGGCAGAGTTGTGTTTGAGGATGCAGTTGTTGACGTGCTTCCAGTACTACGTCTCTGTCCAGGAAGGCGCAACCTGACCTCGTCGTCACTAGCATCTTCCTCCACCTCCTCTGCTGACCTCATCTCTTGGCTGACTGTGGGTTGACAGTAAGTGGGATCTCCAACCTCATCATCATCACCCTGTGCGTTATCACACCCGTCGTCCTCAGAGCCAACCTGTTCCTGCCCTGACAAAAAACTAAAGTTGTCGCTCCAATCAGGTATTTGAGTCTTATCATCGTCTTCCTCATTGTCTCCATCAACAGGAGTTACAGTTTGGGAATGAGGGTCTACATTATGGTCAGAACCTTCTGCGTCTGGTCCTGGATCCGACTCATAAAGATTCTGGGCATCAGTGCAGATCATTTCCTCGTCTGGATTCACAGAAGCGCTGGAGTCGACCTCTGATTCCCAGGCTATAGTATGAGTAAACAGCTCTGCAGACTCAACCATCTGTTCTACCTCATACTCAGACGGGCAGCTGGAGATTTGGGAGCTGTGAGGAAGCAAGTGCGATTGGGGTGACACCTTTGAGGACTGGAGTATTTGTGATGCTGAAGTTGATGTGGAGGAGAGCCCACTTAAAGGAGCACTTGATATCCGTTGAAGCACCTGCTGTTTTTGTGCCTCATCTGGAATTTGTAGCGATTGGCGTGGCCGTAAGAAAGGGATCTTATCACATTGTCCGCTAAAACAAGTAGACATTTTAGTTTGGCTGGAAGATGGTCTTTCTACTGCAGATGTTACTGTTGCTTTAACACCTACCCCACGGACACAACCTTTTTTCCCCTTCCCAACACGCCTATTCCCCTTTCCACCAGCAGCAGGCCTTTTTTCACTCATTTTGGTGGTTAACTAATTCACAACTCTGGCGTTGTTTGCACAAAAAAACAATGGATGGGAACCGAGCAGAGCTGAGTGGCCAAATTGTGGTATTAGGCCAAAACTATTGGCTGGGTTAGATGCAGAAAAAAATTATATTAAATTTGCAACCTGATGGAGGTCTGTATAGATGGATTAATAGAACAAGTCCCACACACAGCTAGAAGCCCAATATTTTTTCAGAGGTAGATGCAGAAAAAAATATATTCAGTTTGCAACCTGATGGAGGTCTGTATAGATGGATTAATAGAACAAGTCCCACACACAGCTAGAAGCCCAATATTTTTTAAGAGGTAGATGCAGAAAAAAATATATTCAGTTTGCAACCTGATGGAGGTCTGTATAGATGGATTAATAGAACAAGTCCCACACACAGCTAGAAGCCCAATATTTTTTCAGAGGTAGATGCAGAAAAAAATATATTCAGTTTGCAACCTGATGGAGGTCTGTATAGATGGATTAATAGAACAAGTCCCACACACAGCTAGAAGCCCAATATTTTTTCAGAGGTAGATGCAGAAAAAAATATATTCAGTTTGCAACCTGATGGAGGTCAGTATAGATGGACTAATACAACAAGTCCCACACACAGCTAGAAGCCCAATATTTTTTCAGAGGTAGATGCAGAAAAAAATATATTCAGTTTGCAACCTGATGGAGGTCAGTATAGATGGACTAATACAACAAGTCCCACACACAGCTAGAAGCCCAAATATTTTTTCAGAGGTACTGTAGATGCAGATAAAAATTATTTTTAATTTGAAACCTGATGGAGGTCAGTATAGATGGACTAATAGAGAAAGTCCGACACACTGCTAGAAGGCCAAATATTTTTTCAGAGCTAGATGCAGAAAAAAATTATATTCAGTTTGCAACCTGATGGAGGTCAGTATAGATGGACTAACAGAGAAAGTCCCACACACTGCTAGAAGGCCAAATATTTTTTCAGAGCTGGATGCAGAAAAAAATTATATTCAGTTTGCAACCTGATGGAGGTCAGTATAGATGGACTAACAGAGAAAGTCCCACACACAGCTAGAAGCCCAAAATTTTTTCAGAGGTAGATGCAGAAAAAAATATATTCAGTTTGCAACCTGATGGAGATCAGTATAGATGGACTAATACAACAAGTCCCACACACAGCTAGAAGCCCAATATTTTTTCAGAGGTAGATGCAGAAAAAAATATATTCAGTTTGCATCCTGATGGAGGTCAGTATAGATGGACTAATACAACAAGTCCCACACACAGCTAGAAGCCCAATATTTTTTCAGAGGTAGATGCAGAAAAAAATATATTCAGTTTGCAACCTGATGGAGGTCAGTATAGATGGACTAATACAACAAGTCCCACACACAGCTAGAAGCCCAATATTTTTTCAGAGGTAGATGCAGAAAAAAATATATTCAGTTTGCAACCTGATGGAGGTCAGTATAGATGGACTAATACAACAAGTCCCACACACAGCTAGAAGCCCAATATTTTTTCAGAGGTAGATGCAGAAAAAAAAATATTCAGTTTGCAACCTGATGGAGGTCAGTATAGATGGACTAATACAACAAGTCCCACACACAGCTAGAAGCCCAATATTTTTTCAGAGGTAGATGCAGAAAAAAATATATTCAGTTTGCAACCTGATGGAGGTCAGTATAGATGGACTAATACAACAAGTCCCACACACAGCTAGAAGCCCAAATATTTTTTCAGAGGTACTGTAGATGCAGATAAAAATTATTTTTAATTTGCAACCTGATGGAGGTCAGTATAGATGGACTAATAGAGAAAGTCCGACACACTGCTAGAAGGCCAAATATTTTTTCAGAGCTAGATGCAGAAAAAAATTATATTCAGTTTGCAACCAGATGGAGGTCTGTATAGATGGATTAATAGAACAAGACCCACACACAGCTAGAAGGCCAATATTTTTTCAGAGGTAGATGCAGAAAAAAATATATTCAGTTTGCAACCTGATGGAGGTCAGTATAGATGGACTAATACAACAAGTCCCACACACAGCTAGAAGCCCAATATTTTTTCAGAGGTAGATGCAGAAAAAAATATATTCAGTTTGCAACCTGATGGAGGTCAGTATAGATGGACTAATACAACAAGTCCCACACACAGCTAGAAGCCCAATATTTTTTCAGAGGTAGATGCAGAAAAAAATATATTCAGTTTGCAACCTGATGGAGGTCAGTATAGATGGACTAATACAACAAGTCCCACACACAGCTAGAAGCCCAATATTTTTTCAGAGGTAGATGCAGAAAAAAATATATTCAGTTTGCAACCTGATGGAGGTCAGTATAGATGGACTAATACAACAAGTCCCACACACAGCTAGAAGCCCAAATATTTTTTCAGAGGTACTGTAGATGCAGATAAAAATTATTTTTAATTTGCAACCTGATGGAGGTCAGTATAGATGGACTAATAGAGAAAGTCCGACACACTGCTAGAAGGCCAAATATTTTTTCAGAGCTAGATGCAGAAAAAAATTATATTCAGTTTGCAACCTGATGGAGGTCTGTATAGATGGATTAATAGAACAAGACCCACACACAGCTAGAAGCCCAATATTTTTTCAGAAGTAGATGCAGAAAAAAATTATATTCAGTTTGCAACCTGATGGAGGTCTGTATAGATGGATTAATAGACCAAGACCCGCACACAGCTAGAAGCCCAATATTTTTTCAGAAGTAGATGCAGAAAAAAATATATTCAGTTTGCAACCTGATGGAGGTCAGTATAGATGGACAAATACAACAAGTCCCACACACAGCTAGAAGCCCAAATATTTTTTCAGAGGTACTGTAGATGCAGATAAAAATTATTTTTAATTTGCAACCTGATGGAGGTCAGTATAGATGGACTAATAGAGAAAGTCCGACACACTGCTAGAAGGCCAAATATTTTTTCAGAGCTAGATGCAGAAAAAAATTATATTCAGTTTGCAACCTGATGGAGGTCAGTATAGATGGACTAACAGAGAAAGTCCCACACACTGCTAGAAGGCCAAATATTTTTTCAGAGCTAGATGCAGAAAAAAATTATATTCAGTTTGCAACCTGATGGAGGTCAGTATAGATGGACTAACAGAGAAAGTCCCACACACTGCTAGAAGGCCAAATATTTTTTCAGAGCTAGATGCAGAAAAAATTATATTCAGTTTGCAACCTGATGGAGGTCTGTATAGATGGATTAATAGAACAAGACCCACACACAGCTAGAAGCCCAATATTTTTTCAGAGGTAGATGCAGAAAAAAATATATTCAGTTTGCAACCTGATGGAGGTCAGTATAGATGGACTAATACAACAAGTCCCACACACAGCTAGAAGCCCAATATTTTTTCAGAGGTAGATGCAGAAAAAAATATATTCAGTTTGCAACCTGATGGAGGTCAGTATAGATGGACTAATACAACAAGTCCCACACACAGCTAGAAGCCCAAATATTTTTTCAGAGGTACTGTAGATGCAGATAAAAATTATTTTTAATTTGCAACCTGATGGAGGTCAGTATAGATGGACTAATAGAGAAAGTCCGACACACTGCTAGAAGGCCAAATATTTTTTCAGAGCTAGATGCAGAAAAAAATTATATTCAGTTTGCAACCTGATGGAGGTCAGTATAGATGGACTAATAGAATGATGCTATGCCCAAAAGATTTTACTTCACTAGGTGCAGTAAAAAAATTGGTATTCTATACACAGGTGGTATATCTTGCAACACAGATAGGCTACTCCACTGACTAACACACTCTGCAATAGGCCAAAAAGGATTAGCTTTGCTAGATTCAGCCAAATGCTGTGAAAAAAACTTGCACAGCACTGGCACAGACCTGCCTGGCAAAAACTGATAGGAACTGATGTAACCTAGTCCTGAAAAGGACTCCAATTACAATTAGTCTTTACTCCCACAATCTATCTATTTAAGAGCACAGACCTCCCTGATAAAAGTCGTAGGAAATGCTGTAACCTAGTCCTTAAAAGGACTGCAATCACAACTATTCCCTACTCCCAAGCTATCTGTATATTTGTGCGAAAATTGGCTTGAAATTAACAAGGTATAGCGCACACAGCAACAGCGGTGCCGTCTAACACGCAGCTGCAGCAGTGAGAAAATGGTGGCGACGGGGAAAATGGCTTGGTCTTATAGGGCAAGGACATGTGACATACACTGCCAATGACACATGCCCTTGCTTGTGTGAAAAAAAGCACTTCGCTCCGTGTGTGCGCTGCTGATAGGCTGACAGATTGCACCTCCCCACTGCAAATGCGGGAAAGAGAAAAAAAAATGGAGATCTTCATTGTTCCTGCAGAGATCCATCCCCTGCCCCTCCCCCCACCCCGCTGTACACTCAAACTGCGTATTAACATTAATTTTCATCATTACTGAGAAAAAATCCAGTTATGATTTTGGTGCACGAACAGTTATCGAACATAACCTCGAACAGCCGAATTTTTCTCAAATTGTTCGTGTTCGCCGAACGGCTCGAACACCGCCCAAAACAGCTCGAATTTGAGATTGGCGAACAGTTCGAGTAGAACAACGCTCATCTCTAGTCAGGACTAGTGTTGAGCCACCCCCGTAGTGTTCGAGTTCGGTTCGGTTCGTCGAACACCCGTGTGTTCGCCGAACTGTTCGTCGAACTGTTCGTCGAACACCTTCGAACACCGTTAAAACCAATGGCAGGCACACAAAAACACATAGAAACACATAGAAAACACCTTCAAAGGTGTCCAAAAGCTGACAAACTGCTCAGAAGACATAACTAACACATGGAAAAGTGACAAGTACATATAGTCATGCGAAAATAAAAGAGGTGGAGGAGTAAAAGGAGGGGGAGACACAGATATAGGCATGTCATGCCCTTCTAAAATCCAAAAAGTGAGAAGCCGACACGGCCAGTCCGCTCCTGCCCGTGCCACCTCCGTGTCGCCGGGTTTGTGCCAGAGCCGCGGTGAACCCTGATGGCCAGCCCCCCTCTCCCAATACTGGTGCCTGTCCGCTGGTGGGTCGAGCGAGCCCCCCTGTGGTGGAGGCAGCTCTAAGCTTTTTAATTTAAATTGTCTCTCTAATTTGAATAAATACACTTTAAATCCATTTACAAGGATCTATTGGAGGGCAAGTCTCATGCCAGCAGCCGCGTAATTCCAGCTCCAGTAGCGTCCACTAAAGCTGCTGCAGTTAAAAAGCTTTTATAAGGATCGAGCTCGGCTGTCCACCGCAAGGCATCCTACTGCCAGTCCGAGCCCCTATGCCTTGGGGTGCCTCCTGATGCTCTTCACTGAGTATCCCGTGGTCCCGAAGCATTTCCTTTGAAAAAATTAAGTGTCCAAACTACAGGTGGTGTAGCTTGCTTAACAGCCGGGATAATCCGCTGACTAGCAGACACTGCTACTAGGCACAAAGTATTTCCTGGGCTAGATGCAGTTAAAAATTTGTAATTAGATACTCTCGTTGGATGCTGAGAAAGCATTCCATAGAGTCTCCTGGCACGCCATATATGATTCTCTTAAAAAGCTTGGGGTAGGGGTCTAGGGGACCCTTTTATAGCCAAAATCACGGCCCTGTATTGCAATACGTCACCTAGGCTGAAGATAAATGGAACTGTAGCACCCTGAGGGCTCGGTTGCTACAGAGGTATTGCACCTCACCCAGAGGTGTGATATCTCACTCTCAGGTAAGGATGTAGTGTGGATCAGGACCCGACACCTGCATCATTACACCACATTGCCGTGGGGCAGGGCGACTAATATGCCCCTGAGATGGGCACGACAGTCCCTGTCCCTGGCTGGAGTGGGGGGAGGGAACACTGAGGAAGGGGAACCCTGTAGTGCAGGAGCAGGGAGGAAGCAGTTCCTGGGTGCATTGAGAAGGGAGTATAAAAGGTGGGCACCATCTTAGTTCAGTGCAGAGAAGTCTGAGCAGAAGTGGCAGGGAGCAGGGGCTCTGCATGAGCTCTGCTCCGGAGGCGGGCCTAGTAACAGAGGCCCAGGCCTGGAAGAGGGAGAAGGAAGGAAGAGGAGCGGAGAAGGCTCCAGGAACGAGGAATGAAGGGATCCCAGGGGTGCGGACGGGCGAGTCGCCACCACACGCCCGAATCCACCTGCGTGGAGGGGTCAGGCCAAAGGGGGAGACCGGTCCCCGAACTAGTGGAGGCAGGAAACGACCCTCAGCTAGAAACCGGAGGCTCTGACATTTTATGTGGCGCAGCCCCTCGCTACACCCGCTATGAAGGCACCACATAGGGTCAGGGAAACTGGCGCCAAGTTTACCAAGAGGAGGCCCGAGGCAGCCGGACAGAAGTGTTGATAAGAAAGGCCATACAAAGGACACACAAAGGGGGTCCTGTGAAGTGCTCCAAAGTTATCTGGGAGTTGTCTGAGCCCCTCACCTGGTGAGCACAGTACGACGTGGGCAGCCGTTACCTGCAGACGTGGTCTGGATAATAAGAACTGTGAGTAAAGGCCCTGAACTGCATCACTGACTCCGTGTCGTTACTGCTGCTGCCCTGCACCATCACCCCCATCCTCCGCATACACTGCCCTGAGGCTATACTCCTCCTGTGGGGAGTTATGCTACGCTCTGCTGAACCCACAACACCAGCCTCAGCGGTCTGCCCTGTAGCAGCGGTTCACTCTGACCGCAATCCACGGGTGGCGTAGTCGTACATTTAAACATCAAAACCACATAAATAGTTCCGCCACTGGTTTGACCACCCTGAGCCACGGAACCGGGTCGCCGCCATGAAGACTACAACCACCAGCATCCACCAAAAAGGGTCCGGCTCCGGGTGTCCCAAGGCCCAGGGGGTGCGTCAGAACATTTTCATCACCTTTCACAATCACCAATGGGACAAGGCAGGGATGTCCTCTGTCCCCTCTCTTATACATCCTAGTGACGGAGCACCTGCTCTCATCAATTCGCCATAACCCCAATATTAGGTGGATTGAGGTGGGAGGCACCGAGTACAAGTGCTCTCTATTTGCTGATGATGTCCTAGTATATATCACTCAATCACATATATCCATCCATGCTGTTATGGCTGAAATAGATCACTTTGTTACATGGTTAAATTTTAAAATCAATGCAGCGAAGTCTGAGGCCCTCGATGTCTCCCTCCCCAAATCCATATAGGATTCCATCCAGTCCAACTTTCCCTTTGCCTGGCCCTCACAGGGTATCAAATACTTAGGAATTCCTATTCATAGAGACCTCTCCCATCTATGTTATCTTAATTTTGGGCCCTTATTGAACAACTCCATACAGACCACGGTTGGCAAGTTAGAACTGTAAGATTCACTACGTGAACCGCTGGTGTTTTGTGGAAAAGCACATGTACACTGCGTTCCAAATTATTATGCAAAAAGTGTTTAGGAGTGATAAGGGAAGAATTTGTTTGTTTGTCAGTTAAACTCATTGATGGTGATGTGTGTCAGGGCTCTTTATATCACTGTAAGCAATTGCAGACACCTGTGCTAATTAGTTTGGCAGGTGTGTCCAATGAAAGGCAAGACTACTTAAGAAGGCTCTCTCACATTATTAAGCAGCCTACATTTTCTGCCAAAATGGGAAAGAAAAAGGATGTGTCGGCTGCTGAGAAGCAACAAATTGTGGAGTGTTTAGGTCAAGGCATGACTACAATGAACATTGTGCGATGATCAGGATGAAGTGTCTTGGCAATCAAGAAGTATGTAGCTGATTCACAGTACACACGTGTGCTTGCTGATAAGGGCAAATTGAGGACTCTTTCCTATAGGCAATTACGTCAGGTTGAAAGAGCAGCGGCAAAAAAGCCTTGTCATAGCAGCAGACAAGTTTTTGAAGCTGCTTGTGCCTCCAACGTCCCCCGAACAACAAGATGCAGGGTCCTTCAGAGGTTTGCAGCTGTGCATACGCCATCCTGTCGACCTCCTCTATCCACTTCACACAAGCAGAAACGGCTCCAGTGGGCCAAACATTACATGAAGACTGATTTCAAAACAGTTTTGTTCACGGATGAGTGCCGTGCAGCGCTCGATGGTCCAGATGGATGGAGTGGAGGATGGCTGGTTGATGGACACCCCACGCAAACACGGCTACAGCGCCAACAAGGAGGAGGTGGAGTAATGTTTTGGGCTGGAATCATGGGGAGAGAGATTGTCAGCCCCTTTAGGATCCCTGAAGGCGCTAAAGATGAACTCCATAATGTTTGTGGATTTTCTCAAACAGCACTTCCTGCCATGGTTCAAGAAGAAGAACCGTGTATTTCACAGCAAGATCATTTTTTTGCATGATAATGCACCATCTCATGCTGCACATAAAACATCTGCATCTCTGGCTGATATGGGCATAAAAGGGGACAAACTTATGGTGTGACCCCCATGCTCCCCTGACCTCTACCCCATTCAGAACCTTTGGAGCATCATTAAAAGGAGTGTCTATGATGGCGGGAGGCAGTTCACATCTAAGCAACAGCTCTGGGAGGGTATTCTGTCCTCATGCAAAACAATTGAAGCAGAAACCATCCAAAACCTGACAAATTCAATGGACGAGAGAGTTCAGAAGCTCCTTTCGAACAAGGGGTCCTATGTGAAAATGTAACATCACCTAGAATAAAGTTTTGAGTTGAAAACTGTTTGATTTCAGTTTCTAACAACCTGCTAATGCTTATAATTTCAAAAATGACCATTTTTTTGGTCTTTATTAAAATGAAAAGGTTGATCGAAAAGTTTGGGGGATCTAAGAGTGTGGCAACCCAGTAGTCATGATTACTTAGAATTCTGACAATATGAGGGTCATGCTGCAGGTAGTGCAGCAAGAAGACACTTATGTGTCTTGCGCATCTCGGAGCCCCAAAATTATTTTCCGGGCTAGATGCAGCTAAAAATTATTTTTAATTTTAAATCTGGTGAAGCTTTAGTATAGATGGCCTAATAGGATCAGTGCTGCACACTGCTACAAAGCCCAAATTATTTTCCAGCCAAGATACAGATAAACATGATTAGTAATTTGAAAGCTTAAAACGGTTGGTAGGGTGATTTTAACCAATCATCAAGCTTTTACTCTCCCCAGGATGACACAGGGGTAGAAAAGTCGTTTCGGATCCATGATTTGTTCATCTTTATGAACGTGAGTCTGTCTACATTATCAGTGGAGAGCCCCGTGCGCTTATCTGTCAGCACACCACCAGCAGCGCTGAACACACGTTCAGACAGAACGCTGGCTGCGGGGCATGACAAGATCTCCAAGGCGTAAGTGGCTAGCTCCGGCCATTTATCCAGATTGGAAGCCCAAAAAGAGCAAGGGTCCAGTGACACAGTCGTGGCTTCAATGTTTACTTGGAGATACTCCTGTACCATCGTCTCTAGGCGTTGACTATGTGTCAGACTTCTTGTCTCCTGTGGCCTTGCAAAGGATGGGCTAAAAAAGTGGTGAAATGATTCCGCAAAATTGATGTTACCAGCAGATACTGTGGTTCTGTTACGGTTTGAGTGCTGAACACTTGACGGTCCCACGGTTGGCAAGTTGGAACTGTGAGATTCACTACGTGCACCACTGGTATTTTGTGGAAAAGCACATGTAAGATTCTGCAACAGGCTCTGCTGATACTCCTGCATGCGTGCATCCCTTTCTATGGCAGGAATAATTTCTGCAAATTTACTTTTGTACCGGGGATCTAACAGTGTGGCAACCCAGTAGTCAGGATTATTTCTAATTCTCACAATTCGAGGGTCATGTTGCAGGTAGTGCAGCAAGAAGGCACTCATGTGTGTTGCGCATCCAGGAGCACCAAGTCCCTGTTGTGTTGGTGGCGAGGTAACAATCATGCTTCCTTCCTCTGTCCTCTCCCCCCAACCTCGCACAACAGAAATGTGATCAAGGTCTCCCTCATCTGATGAGTCTTCCATCAGTTCGTCCTCCACTTCTTCCTGGGCTCCTGCACCTTCCTCACTAGTTTGGCTGCTACCATGCGCCCTGGTAAAACCATCTCCCCCACCCTCACATGCCTGCCGCCTTGGTGCTGCCGACCGTCTGGACCTTGCAGATGTTAGCCCTTCCGCATACAACTCCTCCTCCTCTACTTCCTCCACCTCCTCTTGTGCCACCACCTGACTCCGAATTCTGTTTAACATGTGCTCCAGCATGTAAATCACCGGAATAGTCATGCTGATAATGGCATCGTCAGCACTAAACATCTTCGTCGCCATTTCAAAACTGTGCAGAAGGGTGCATAGGTCCCTGATCTGAGACCACTCCTCCAGCGTGATTTGCCCCACCTCTGAATCTCGTTGGCCCAGGCTATACGTCAGAACGTATTGCACCAGGGCTTGTCGGTGCTGCCACAGTCGCTGCAACATGTGCAGAGTTGAATTCCACCGGGTAGGCACATCGCATTTTAGCCGGTGAAGTGGCAGGCCCAACGACTTCTATAGAGATGTAAGTCGCTGAGCTGCGGGATGCGAACGGCGGAAGTGAGCACACAGCGACCGTGCCCTCTGCAGAAGGCCATCTAGTCTGGGATAGTGGGCTAAAAATTGCTGGACAACCAGGTTCAACACGTGAGCCATACAAGGCACGTGTGTGACATTGCCCCGGCGAAGGGCCGCACCCAGGTTTGCAGCATTGTCGCACACGGCCTTCCCTGGTTTCAGGTCCAGTGGAGACAACCATTCATGAAATTGGTTCTCCAGAGCTGACCACAACTCCTCAGCTGTGTGACTCACATTTCCCAGACATTTCAATGTAAAAACCGCCTGATGACGTTGAGCCCTACTGCCAGCATAGTAAGGAGGTGTGCAGGATCCCTTCTGCGCAGTTAGAAAGCTTGTGGCATGACCAGACAGGCTTTGGGTGCAGGTGGAAGACCGAGAGGAGGTTGAGGAGGCAGAAGCAGTGGAGGAACTTTGACATAAAGAGGATTGACGCACAACTCGTGGGGACGGCAAGACTTGGACAGCAGCCCCTTGTCCTGCTGTCACCATAGTTACCCAGTGCCCAGTCAGCGACATGTAACGCCCCTGTCCATGACTACTCGTCCAAGTGTCTGTGGTGAAATGCACCCTGTCACACACAGAGTTTCTCAAAGAAGCGGTGATGTTGTGTGCGACATGCTGGTGGAGCGCAGGCACACCTTTCTTTGAGAAGTAGTGCCGACTGGGCATCTGGTACTGGGGCACTGCGACGGACATAAGGTCTCGAAAATCCTCTGTGTCCACCAGGCAGAAAGGCAGCATTTCTGTAGCCAAGAGCTTGCAGATGGTGAAATTCAACCTCTTAGCTTTCTCATGGCTAGGAGGAAATGGTCTTTTACTTGTCCACATCTGAGGGACCGAGGGCTGGCTATTGTGCTTAGACGGGGTTGATAAGGGTGTCCCCGGCAAACTGCCGGTCTGTGAGGAAGATGCAGGCGGACATGTTAGGTTGCCTTGATCCAAAGGTGGTGCTATCGATGTCGGACAGCGCTCAACACCAGCTGGTGTTCCCACCTCCAAAGAAAATGATGACCTGCCAATCACGCTGGCTGTTGCGGGTAAAGAGGTGGCAGGTCTGCGCCCCAAAACAGGTGTGACTGCTGTCCCCCCAGTCACAGAGGATGAAGAGGCCGCGGATGCACAAGATATGGCAGACGGTGGTTGGCCCGGCCGGCTAGGCCGCATTGTAGCACACTGAGCTTCCCACTGCAACTTATGCTTCATGTCCATGTGCCGGTTCATGCATGAAGTACTCAAACTATGTATTTTTTGGCCTCTACTTAGCTTTTGCTGACAAATGTTACAGATAACACGAGTTGGGTCATCTTTATCGATCTGAAAAAATGCCCAGGCTATGCAGGGCTTAGCACCCATGCGACCTGAAGAGCCACCACGACTTGTGGTGAGAGGCAGAGTTGTGTTTGAGGATGCAGTTGTTGACGTGCTTCCAGTACTACGTCTCTGTCCAGGAAGGCGCAACCTGACCTCGTCGTCACTAGCATCTTCCTCCACCTCCTCTGCTGACCTCATCTCTTGGCTGACTGTGGGTTGACAGTAAGTGGGATCTCCAACCTCATCATCATCACCCTGTGCGTTATCACACCCTTCGTCCTCAGAGCCAACCTGTTCCTGCCCTGACAAAAAACTAAAGTTGTCGCTCCAATCAGGTATTTGAGTCTTATCATCGTCTTCCTCATTGTCTCCACCAACAGGAGTTACAGTTTGGGAATGAGGGTCTACATTATGGTCAGAACCTTCTGCGTCTGGTCCTGGATCCGACTCATAAAGATTCTGGGCATCAGTGCAGATCATTTTCTCGTCTGGATTCACAGAAGCGCTGGAGTCGACCTCTGATTCCCAGGCTATAGTATGAGTAAACAGCTCTGCAGACTCAACCATCTGTTCTACCTCATACTCAGACGGGCAGCTGGAGATTTGGGAGCTGTGAGGAAGCAAGTGCGATTGGGGTGACACCTTTGAGGACTGGAGTATTTGTGATGTTGAAGTTGATGTGGAGGAGAGCCCACTTAAAGGAGCACTTGATATCCGTTGAAGCACCTGCTGTTTTTGTGCCTCATCTGGAATTTGTAGCGATTGGCGTGGCCGTAAGAAAGGGATCTTATCACATTGTCCGCTAAAAGAAGTAGACATTTTAGTTTGGCTGGAAGATGGTCTTTCTTCTGCAGATGTTACTGTTGCTTTAACACCTACCCCACGGACACAACCTTTTTTCCCCTTCCCAACACGCCTATTCCCCTTTCCACCAGCAGCAGGCCTTTTTCCACTCATTTTGGTGGTTAACTAATTCACAACTCTGGAGTTGTTTGCACAAAAAAACAATGGATGGGAACCGAGCAGAACTGAGTGGCCAAACTGTGGTATTAGGCCAAAACTATTGGCTGGGTTAGATGCCGAAAAAAATTATATTCAATTTGCAACCTGATGGAGGTCAGTATAGATGGACTAATAGAACAAGTCCCACACACAGCTAGAAGCCCAAATATTTTTTCAGAGGTAGATGCAGAAAAATTTTTTATTCAGTTTGCAACCTGATGGAGGTCTGTATAGATGGATTAATATAACAAGTCCCACACACAGCTACAAGCCCAATATTTTTTCAGAGGTAGATGCAGAAAAAAATATATTCAGTTTGCAACCTGATGGAGGTCAGTATAGATGGACTAACAGAGAAAGTCCCACACACTGCTAGAAGGCCAAATATTTTTTCAGAGCTAGATGCAGAAAAAAATTATATTCAGTTTGCAACCTGATGGAGGTCAGTATAGATGGACTAACAGAGAAAGTCCCACACACAGCTAGAAGCCCAATATTTTTTCAGAGGTAGATGCAGAAAAAAATATATTCAGTTTGCAACCTGATGGAGGTCAGTATAGATGGACTAATACAACAAGTCCCACACACAGCTAGAAGCCTAATATTTTTTCAGAGGTAGATGCAGAAAAAAATATATTCAGTTTGCAACCTGATGGAGGTCAGTATAGATGGACTAATACAACAAGTCCCACACACAGCTAGAAGCCCAATATTTTTTCAGAGGTAGATGCAGAAAAAAATATATTCAGTTTGCAACCTGATGGAGGTCAGTATAGATGGACTAACAGAGAAAGTCCCACACACTGCTAGAAGGCCAAATATTTTTTCAGAGCTAGATGCAGAAAAAAATTATATTCAGTTTGCAACCTGATGGAGGTCAGTATAGATGGACTAACAGAGAAAGTCCCACACACAGCTAGAAGCCCAATATTTTTTCAGAGGTAGATGTAGAAAAAAATATATTCAGTTTGCAACCTGATGGAGGTCAGTATAGATGGACTAATACAACAAGTCCCACACACAGCTAGAAGCCCAATATTTTTTCAGAGGTAGATGCAGAAAAAAATATATTCAGTTTGCAACCTGATGGAGGTCAGTATAGATGGACAAATACAACAAGTCCCACACACAGCTAGAAGCCCAATATTTTTTCAGAGGTAGATGCAGAAAAAAATATATTCAGTTTGCAACCTGATGGAGGTCAGTATAGATGGACTAATACAACAAGTCCCACACACAGCTAGAAGCCCAATATTTTTTCAGAGGTAGATGCAGAAAAAAATATATTCAGTTTGCAACCTGATGGAGGTCAGTATAGATGGACTAATACAGCAAGTCCCACACACAGCTAGAAGCCCAATATTTTTTCAGAGGTAGATGCAGAAAAAAATATATTCAGTTTGCAACCTGATGGAGGTCAGTATAGATGGACTAATACAACAAGTCCCACACACAGCTAGAAGCCCAATATTTTTTCAGAGGTAGATGCAGAAAAAAATATATTCAGTTTGCAACCTGATGGAGGTCAGTATAGATGGACTAATACAACAAGTCCCACACACAGCTAGAAGCCCAAATATTTTTTCAGAGGTACTGTAGATGCAGATAAAAATTATTTTTAATTTGCAACCTGATGGAGGTCAGTATAGATGGACTAATAGAGAAAGTCCGACACACTGCTAGAAGGCCAAATATTTTTTCAGAGCTAGATGCAGAAAAAAATTATATTCAATTTGCAACCTGATGGAGGTCTGTATAGATGGATTAATAGAACAAGACCCACACACAGCTAGAAGCCCAATATTTTTTCAGAGGTAGATGCAGAAAAAAATATATTCAGTTTGCAACCTGATGGAGGTCAGTATAGATGGACTAATACAACAAGTCCCACACACAGCTAGAAGCCCAATATTTTTTCAGAGGTAGATGCAGAAAAAAATATATTCAGTTTGCAACCTGATGGAGGTCAGTATAGATGGACTAATACAACAAATCCCACACACAGCTAGAAGCCCAAATATTTTTTCAGAGGTACTGTAGATGCAGATAAAAATTATTTTTAATTTGCAACCTGATGGAGGTCAGTATAGATGGACTAATAGAGAAAGTCCGACACACTGCTAGAAGGCCAAATATTTTTTCAGAGCTAGATGCAGTAAAAAATTATATTCAGTTTGCAACCTGATGGAGGTCAGTATAGATGGACTAACAGAGAAAGTCCCACACACTGCTAGAAGGCCAAATATTTTTTCAGAGCTAGATGCAGAAAAAAATTATATTCAGTTTGCAACCTGATGGAGGTCAGTATAGATGGACTAACAGAGAAAGTCCCACACACAGCTAGAAGGCCAAATATTTTTTCAGAGCTAGATGCAGAAAAAAATTATATTCAGTTTGCAACCTGATGGAGGTCTGTATAGATGGATTAATAGAACAAGTCCCACACACAGCTAGAAGGCCAAATATTTTTTCAGAGCTAGATGCAGAAAAATATTATATTCAGTTTGCAACCTGATGGAGGTCTGTATAGATGGATTAATAGAACAAGACCCACACACAGCTAGAAGCCCAATATTTTTTCAGAGGTAGATGCAGAAAAAAATATATTCAGTTTGCAACCTGATGGAGGTCAGTATAGATGGACTAATACAACAAGTCCCACACACAGCTAGAAGCCCAAATATTTTTTCAGAGGTACTGTAGATGCAGATAAAAATTATTTTTAATTTGCAACCTGATGGAGGTCAGTATAGATGGACTAATAGAGAAAGTCCGACACACTGCTAGAAGGCCAAATATTTTTTCAGAGGTAGATGCAGAAAAAAATTATATTCAGTTTGCAACCTTATGGAGGTCTGTATAGATGGATTAATAGAACAAGACCCACACACAGCTAGAAGCCCAATATTTTTTCAGAGGTAGATGCAGAAAAAAATATATTCAGTTTGCAACCTGATGGAGGTCAGTATAGATGGACTAATACAACAAGTCCCACACACAGCTAGAAGCCCAATATTTTTTCAGAGGTAGATGCAGAAAAAAATATATTCAGTTTGCAACCTGATGGAGGTCAGTATAGATGGACTAATACAACAAGTCCCACACACAGCTAGAAGCCCAATATTTTTTCAGAGGTAGATGCAGAAAAAAATATATTCAGTTTGCAACCTGATGGAGGTCAGTATAGATGGACTAATACAACAAGTCCCACACACAGCTAGAAGCCCAAATATTTTTTCAGAGGTACTGTAGATGCAGATAAAAATTATTTTTAATTTGCAACCTGATGGAGGTCAGTATAGATGGACTAATAGAGAAAGTCCAACACACTGCTAGAAGGCCAAATATTTTTTCAGAGCTAGATGCAGAAAAAAATTATATTCAGTTTGCAACCTGATGGAGGTCAGTATAGATGGACTAATAGAATGATGCTATGCCCAAAAGATTTTACTTCACTAGGTGCAGTAAAAAAATTGGTATTCTATACACAGGTGGTATATCTTGCAACACAGATAGGCTACTCCACTGACTAACACACTCTGCAATAGGCCAAAAAGGATTAGCTTTGCTAGATTCAGCCAAATGCTGTGAAAAAAACTTGCACAGCACTGGCACAGACCTGCCTGGCAAAAACTGATAGGAACTGATGTAACCTAGTCCTGAAAAGGACTCCAATTACAATTAGTCTTTACTCCCACAATCTATCTATTTAAGAGCACAGACCTCCCTGATAAAAGTCGTAGGAAATGCTGTAACCTAGTCCTTAAAAGGACTGCAATCACAACTATTCCCTACTCCCAAGCTATCTGTATATTTGTGCGAAAATTGGCTTGAAATTAACAAGGTATAGCGCACACAGCAACAGCGGTGCCGTCTAACACGCAGCTGCAGCAGTGAGAAAATGGTGGCGACGGGGAAAATGGCTTGGTCTTATAGGGCAAGGACATGTGACATACACTGCCAATGACACATGCCCTTGCTTGTGTGAAAAAAAGCACTTCGCTCCGTGTGTGCGCTGCTGATAGGCTGACAGATTGCACCTCCCCACTGCAAATGCGGGAAAGAGAAAGAAAAATGGAGATCTTCATTGTTCCTGCAGAGATCCATCCCCTGCCCCTCCCCCCACCCCGCTGTACACTCAAACTGCGTATTAACATTAATTTTCATCATTACTGAGAAAAAATCCAGTTATGATTTTGGTGCACGAACAGTTATCGAACATAACCTCGAACAGCCGAATTTTTCTCAAATTGTTCGTGTTCGCCGAACGGCTCGAACACCGCCCAAAACAGCTCGAATTTGAGATTGGCGAACAGTTCGAGTAGAACAACGCTCATCTCTAGTCAGGACTCCTCAGCATCTTCCCACACTCTGCACTGTCAGAGCAGAGGGCTCACTGTATTGACATCAGCGTGCCCTCTGCCCTGACACGTCACAGAGTCAGAAGATGCGGAAGACGCTAGAGCTGCAGAGGAACGGTGAGAGGTGGGACGTTACTATGGCAAGCGCCGGGGCCCTGAATAAGCGGGGGGCAGGCACTTGTCGGGAGAATAGCTGTGCCGTGACAGACACGGGACTGAACCCTCAAATTGGGACAGTCCCGCCAAATATGGGACAGTTGGGAGCTATGCATTTAAAGTAACTATGTCACTTTGGTGACTAATCCAAGTAATCAGTCCCTAGCTGCTTCTCCTAGCTCCCCTTTCTTAGACTGACACGTCTCGCTCTATACAGACATGTAGGAGGAGATGTGTCACTCAAAGGAAATGCAGCCGGGAGAAGTCGCCAAGGACCGTCCACTTGGACTAGCCACTAGTGGCATGTTCCCCATTCTGATTCGAAATGTCGGTTTTCACTGAAAATCTGCCGCGTTTGAGAGTAAAATATACATGGCAGAAATGGCATTGCCGGTGTCTGATTCATGCTACCTGTAGTTTGGACTGCATAAATCAGCTGTCAGATTCCCTTTAACGCTATAACGGCTGCGATAAGACAGATGAAATATAAGTTAAATATAGTTTGTTAAAGTTATTCCAAAATGATCAGTCTAGAAAGTACAAATCATCCCACGAAAAACAAAGACTCATACATCTGACTCAACCTTTAAAAAGAAAATAATCCTCAAAACGCAAAAAAAAAATACAAATTTCTCTATGTAGAGTGTTTTACTTTGTCTAAACCCTCACTGCAATGTGAAATCAGCAATGCACAGTGTTACTATCTCTTCTGGGACTATTCAAAACAGACAAGAAAGAAGAAAAGGGCAAGAAAATCTAAGAAATGAAATCTTACCTAGGTGTTTGCAGGAAAATCAGGTTGAAGGTCATTGGTAAGAGAAAATTCTGACAGTGAAGGAGATATAATGTATTTGCCAGTAGAATAGAAGATGCCTTTTGCTGATCAACAAACAAATACAAGAGGGACATTGCACAAGTCAGTCAGATATGAATGAAGCTTGGGTTTGGTGCCAATGCTTTCATGGCCTTCTTAACAAAACCAAGCATGAATAAAAATGAGTATTTTTAAAGTGGCACTCATCTATGTCACAAATCAAAGAAGACTCAGTCAAGCAACACATTTTTGACTATTGTTAACCAACTTAAGCAAAAATTCCGTACAATTCTAAATAATTTCACATAACTACATAATCTCATATACAGAAGAAATCAAAATTATTCAAACACTCCTCATCCATTGCAATTCAGGTTAATTAGCAAATTTTACAAACTATATGCTGTTTGTAATTTACCAAACAATCAAGAACAATTGAAAAGTTACTCACTTGCAGGGTTGTCACCTGTCCAGAAATTCCCAGACAGTCTGTAAAAATAGGGCAATTTTTCCCCTCTCTGTTCAAAACATTTGATGCGGCCGTGATTTTTTTTGAAGCTGGAGACACTTGTACAGGTTATTGTGACTGTATTTATCTTCGTTTTACAGTTCACAGTGAAGGCAGCTAATGTCTTCATTTAGGATTTATGGTCTGTAGACAAATGTCACTTACATTCTTGATGTATTATGGTCATATAATGTGTTCGTGATTTTTTGACAGGCTGTCCAGAAAAAATAAAAAATCAAGTTGACAACCCTGCTCGCTTGTTCTGCTTTTGGTGCCAGCCCATGCTCCGTTCTCCTATGGCCGCCTTCCATTCCTGTGGCCCACATAGGGTAACACTGGTTGCGCAGCGAACTTCAGTGATATCATCGCTAAAGGCCTTTTAGGCCAACTCTCTCACCCATATGTGTCTAAATATTGACTAATCTAGCATTGCGTTACTGTTTGCTTCTGAGTTTGCCTCATCAGTTCTCCCAGCTGGCTATCTTCTCTTCAATCTCCTGTAGTTTCTACAACCTGGCTCAGATCTGCTGATTAACCCTTTATCTGCTATAAAACTCTCCTCTGGACTTGTTCACTTTCTGCAGCATTTCCTAGACTGACCACACTTCTTAAGTTCTCGTGTTTGCCTACACCCATGGCTCTGTCTACTATTGTTTCCTGCTCCACTTGTCTGCCTGCCATCTAGCTTACTCCATTATCCTGGTCTTCACAGTTCCATTTGCCATCATGCCATCTGAAAAGTGTTCCTCGTAATGCCCTGACCTGCAGCTTAGTAAATGCACTTCACCAGGTGATCCTTAAGGGCTCAGACAGATGGCCGTATTTCTCGCGTGAGGATCGCATCACAGTGCACGGAATGGCCCGGCACCTCTCCTGACCTGAGCATCACAAATTGATGTATTTCTATGTAGCTGTAAGGCTCAGGTCAGGAGAGGTAGCGGGCTAGTCCAAGGATTGCTATGTGATCCTTGCACGAGAAATACGGCCGTCTGTCTGCCCCCTAACACTAAATATCTCACCTCAACTGATATGGTAAGTGGTTTCTCTAAATTCCCCATAAAAAGTCACTTTTAATGACAACTTCAGTCTTAGGATTATTCAACCCTCTGAATGAAATCCTTCATTTGTTCAGGTGGTGATAAATGAAGCACACTTGATATAAATAGTCAAGGGCTTCATTACTTATAGGAGGTGTGCTTAAGATACAACACATCAAATACCTGGACTGGCAAGGTCGTTGTTGACTTTTGTGACGTTTTATTCCATGTTAGAAATAAGTCAAGAGAGTGGTCCAAAATGTTAAGAGAAGTGATCATTGCTTTGCAAAAATAAGGAAAAGGATTTAAAAAGATAACCAATGCATTTAATGTTTCTAGAGATAAAGATGGAAGCATACTGTGCCTTGAAAAAGTATTTTTCCACTTTTTTTAACATTACACCCACAAACTTAAATGTATTTTATTGGGATTTTATGTGATATACCAACACAAATTAGCAAATATTTGTGAAGTGTAAAGAAAATGATACACGGTTTTCTTATTATTTTAAATATATAAATCTGAAAATTGTTACCTGCATTTGTATTCAGCCCCCCTGAGTCAATATTTTGTAGGAGCACTTTTCGCTGCAATTACTGCTGCAAGTCTTTTGGGGTCTGTCCCTCGCAGCTATGTACATCTAGAGGATGAAATTTTTGCCCATTCTTCTTTGCAAGCTAGCTCTAGCTCGATGATTGGATGGTGAGCGTCTGTGAACAGAAATTTCAAGTCTTGCCACAGATCCTCAGTGGGATTTAGGTCTATACTGTGACTGGGCCGTTCACACACATGAATATGCTTTGATCTAAGTTTAGATTAGAAAGAATTTGTCCAGATTTTTGTCGTTCCCACTGCACCAAGTACAGATCCTTGTGGTCCCCACTGCTGACTTTAGTCCATTTAAACGATGTGCCATTTACAATGACTCTTTTTTTCTTGTCCATTAACCAACTTTTTACCCATGTGTGTTTTGGCCTCACCCACATTCTTTCTCAAATGTATGCTCGGTGGTACTGAGTGCTTAGCTAGTCACCAGTCCACTGTTGATGATGTCATACACAGTAGCCATGTTCCATTATATGTAGAAGCAGATAATTCATATTATGCTTAGTGAACATGCAACATGGCAAAAGTAACAAATGCAGGAATAGTGACACTTATTAATGTGTTGTTCTATCCTAGGCTTTCCAAATTTTCATTTTTCTTTCCTGTTCTCGGTCTTTGATGGGTCTAGAATACAGATCAAAGATATTAAAAACATAACGACCATATCTAATATTAAAGATCATATAGGCATAATTTGACCTGTTGCTCATTTAACGTCTTGGATTCCAGTGTTTGCAAACCATGGCTCTATATGTTTCTCTCCTCAATAACAGTTTTTTTTTAAATATCATTGCCCCTTTGTGGCAGTTCCCTCTGCTCTAACACTGCTCTAACATCTAATATATTTTTTACTGTGACACCTTTTCATGGAAATGATGGAAAATCGGTAACATCAATTTGGTGTACCTTATAGAGGAGTTGTGCTTTCCTATGTGGTCTCCTACATGCTGGATAATCTCTCAACATATAGAAGACCACATGGACATCTTACCAGGCATATTACATTTGTAGGTATAGTACATTTGCAGGTGTAATAATCATTCCCTTTGCAAACTTGTCCCATATATTGATGTAGATGTTTTCCCTTTTATTCCATTTGAACACTGTGGACATTTTAATCACAGTAATATACCATTCCCAAGACCTGTCCTGACCAGTTAATCTTGGAAATTTGTTGCTTTCTCTTTACAGATTAGAGATAATTTCTTTGATCTGGGATTGTTGGATACACTTTTCCTAAGATAGACCATTGCTTCTGAACTATTTGGAGAATTCTGTTGCTGTGCAGGTGGATCTTATGTACAACATATTAAGTGGATCCTATTTTTCGTATTCTCCTAATTGGTGTTCCTGCTCGTGTTTTGTCGCACTTCTTTAAGTAAGTGCCTCGGGTATGACCTCTCCATGAATCTTGTTTCCATTTCATCTAACCACTGTTCTTGTATGCCCTTTTCTAACACATTTTACACCAATCAAACGCTGATTTGGTAATTGCTTTAATTGCTGGCAGGTGGCTATTCTCAAAGTGTAAAATACTGTTTCTATCTGTGTGTCTTCTATGGAGGTTAATGGATAGAGTCCTGTTTTAATGACTCTTATGTTCTTACTTAAGTTGACTTGTCCATCACCACGATGGATCTGCCTTTATCTGCTGGTTTTAAAATCATGTTACCATCATTCATTATTGAGCATCATATTCATCTCTATTCAAATTCCTTTTTAACCCCTTTACCCCCGAAGGTGATTTGCACGTTAATGACCAGGCCAATTTTTACAATTCTAACCATTGTCACTTAATAACTCTAGAACGCTTCAACGGATCCCCCTAATTCTGAGATTGTTGACATATTGTACTACATGATGGTGGTAAAATTTATTCAATATGACTTGCGTTTATTTATGAAAAAATCAAAAATTTGGCCAAAATGTTGAAAATTTTGCAATTTTAAAAATTTGAATTTTCATGCCATTAAATCAGAGAGATATATTACACAAAATAGTTAATAAATAACATTTCTCACATGTCTACTTTACATCAGCACAATTTTGGAACCACATTTTTTTTGTTAGGAAATTATAAGTGTTAAAAGTTGACCAGCGATTTCTCATTTTTCCAACAAAATTTACAAAAAACATTTTTTTTTTAGGGACTACATCACATTTGAATTGACTTTGAATTGCCTTTATGACAGGAAATACCCAAAGTGACACCATTCTAAAAACTGAACTCCTCAAGGTGCTCAAAACCACAATCAAGAAGTTTATTAACTCTTCAGGTGCTTCACAGGAATTTTTGGAATGTGGAAGAAAACAATGAACATTTAACTATTTTTTCACAAAAATGTTACTTTAGACCCAATTTTTTTATTTTTGCAAGGGTAAGATAAAAAAATGGACCCCAAAATTTGTTGTGCAATTTCTCCTGAGCACGCTGATACCCCATATGTGAAGAATATTCTAGAATAATCACATGTTCCCTTGTTGTCAGGTCTCCCGACACAGCATAACCCGACTCCCAGCTGTAAGAGAGAAGTAAGGGGGGCTTCAGTGTGAGTGCCCCTCTGCAGTGGGAGCTGAGCTGACAGGCAAGCCCCCTGCCGAGATCCTCTCTTTGTTCTCAACATGTGCTCTGTTGTGTAAGGTACTATATTTCTATACTGAGCTGTGGAAGAACTAAATGTCCCAGTGATTCACAAAATGGATTTTCTAGCTCAGGGGAAGATAGTGAAAGCCAGACTGCATCCTTGCCCATTCTAGCATGTAGGGACAAGGAGATACAGGTCCCAGCCTTTTGGAACCTCCTAAAACTGCTGTGTTTGGTACCCACATGTAGCAGGGGCCCGGCCAGGTCCGTTGACACCAGAACCGGTTCCCTGGGAACATCCAGTAAGGAGGTATGGGCCACGTTAGTTCTGAGAGTCTCTTAGCCAATAAGAAACAGGAGGTGGAGACTTGGGCTGAACAGGGGGCGGGAGTGGGAGTTCCCATAGAGTTTGAAGGTCTCTGTAGCCAAAAGCCTATTGTCTTTTCCCTGGGGAAGCTCGTGACATGCAGACGTGAGGGACAAGTCCAGCAACCAAGCAGGGCACCCATTCTTCCATATGTGGTCGCCCAACCCCCGAGCTATGCTTTCCATCTAACTGGTAATTGACTTTAAGATCTGTTATGCTTGATGTACCATGCTTTTGTATTTGTAACTCTGACCACTGTATATGTAACCCTTATGTATATAGTAGATTGTTTAGTGAGTCCTTATGGCGATTAAATATAGAATTTAATCTTGGGCTGTTTTTTTTATCTAGACCCCCGAACCGTACGTCTGTTGTTCAGTCTGACGAACGTGCTACCGGGCTGGTTTCTAGCCCAATATAAGTCTGATATATCAAAAAAAAAAAAATAACCCCAAAATATTCTTTAACTACATAAATAGTAAAAAACTAAAAAATGATAGTGTTGGCCCCCTTAAAAATAGTCTGGGTGGAATGGTGGATGAGGATGAGGAAAAAGCCAATATGCTAAATGATTTTTTTTCAACAGTATTTACACAAGAAAATCGCATGACAGAAAACATGATTAGTGATAAAAAAAATTCTCTATTAAATGTCACTTGCTTAACCCAGCAGGAAGTACGGCAGCATCTAAAAATCACTAAAGTTGACAAATCCCCGGGCCCGGATGGGATACACCCGCGAGTACTGCAGGAATTAAGTAACGTCATAGATAGACCATTATTTTTAATCTTTAAAGATTCCATAATAACAGGGTCTGTACCACAGGACTGGCGTATAGCAAATGTGTTGCCAATATTCAAAAAGGGGACAAAAACTGAACTTGGAAATTATAGGCCGGTAAGCTTAACCTCTACTGTGGGTAAAATCCTGCAGGGTTTCCTAAGAGATGCTATAATAGAGTATCTGAAGAAGAATAACCTCATGACCCAATATCAAAATGGGTTTACGAGGGACCGTTCCAGTCAAACTAATCTGATCAGTTTTTATGAGGAGGCAAGTTCTGGACTGGACCAAGGAAATGCAGTGGATGTTGTGTATATGGACTTTTCAAAAGCTTTTGATACGGTTCCACACAAAAGGTTGATACATAAAATGAGAACAATGGGGATAGGGGAAAATATATGTATGTTGGTTAAGAATTGGCTCAGTGATAGGAAACAAAGGATGGTTATTAATGGAAAACACTCAGACTGGGTCTCAGTTAAAAGTGGGGTACCACAGGGGTCAGTATTGGGCCCCCTTCTTTTTAACATATTTATTAATGATCTTGTAGGGGACATACAGAGTAATATTTCAATATTTGCAGATGACACTAAACTCTGCAGGGTAATCAATACAGAGGAGGACAATTTTATAATACAGGAGGATCTATGTAAACTAGAAGCTTGGGCTGATAAATGGCAAATGAGCTTTAACGGGGATAAATGTAAGGTAATGCACTTGGGCAGAGGAAATAAAATGTATAATTATATGCTTAATTGTAAAACACTGGGCAAAACTGTAACTGAAAAAGACCTGGGTGTATTGGTGGACGACAAGCTCACGTTTAGTGGCCAGTGTCAGGCAGCTGCTGCAAAGGCAAATAAAATAATGGGATGCATTAAAAGAGGCATAGATGCTCATGAGGAGAAAATAATTTTACCTCTATACAAGTCATTAGTGCGACCACACTTAGAATATTGTGTACAGTTCTGGTCCCCGGTGTATAAGAAAGACATAGCTGAACTAGAGCGGGTGCAGAGAAGAGCGACCAAGGTTATTAGGGGACTGGGGGGTCTGCAATACCAAGACAGGTTATTACACTTGGGGTTATTTACTGTGGAAAAAAGAAGGCTTAGGGGTGATCTTATTACTATGTACAAGTATATGAGGGGACAGTACAAAGACCTTTCTACTGATCTTTTTACTCTGAGGCCTGAGACGGGGACAAGGGGGCATCTTCTACATCTGGATGAAAGAAGGTTTAATCATAATCACAGACGGGGATTCTTTACTGTAAGAGCAGTGAGACTATGGAACTCTCTTCCGCATGATGTTGTATTGAGTGATTCACTGTTAAAATTTAAGAAGGGCATGGATGTATAAAAGTATAATATTACAGGTTATAAATACTAGATTCCTTGATAGGGCATTGATCCAGGGAACTAGTCTGATTGTCGTATGGAGTCGGGAAGGAATTTTTTTCCCCAAAGTGAAGCTTAGTGTTTTCCACATGGGGTTTTTTTGCCTTCCTCTGGATCAACATGTTAGGCTATGGGTTGAACTAGATGTACTTAGTCTTCCTTCAACCTTAAAAACTATGTTACTATGCTAATAGAAACTGGTGGCAGCTCTATCCAGGCTGACAAAGCTCTGCTTCACGGGAGTAGTGAAAGAGCCTCTCAGCCTGTCAGGAGTGTGGGAGAGTGTGAGGCCACATCACCGTCTGAGTGGATCACCTTTTCCCACCCCCTGGTGCCTCTCTGTACCCGTGTGGACAGGAGGTGATGGTGTAGAACTGTGCCGATCTGACCTTACGCGTCCTTGAGGGGGTGGGGAACGTCACGTTGGTTCAAAGGATAGATCCATATCATGTGCTCCGTCTAGCATAGTGTGACGTCAGGCGGGTGGCGGGGTGTGGATACTCCGGAAGAAACAGCGACAGCGGGATTCTGCGACGTCCCCCCTGGTGCCGCTCCTTCACATTGGTGGCAAGCAGTGTGGGATCAAGATGATAGTGTGTGTGAGTGTTTAACTCATACTCACAGACACTAAGGACTGCAAGTAGTAGCTTGGGGTCCTAAGATCAGCCCAGCACTAGACAGTCAAGAGTCTAGAGTGCAAATACTGTAAGGTGTGTAACATCCCTGGCGGCATGCTGGCATGGCTTACCACCTGCCACTATGCAAGACCGCCATCTTACCTATCAGTCCAGGCTGCACACTTTGCTCCAGTACCTGCTGTGTGCATGTCTCTTGTCTGATTGCTTAGGGTGGCGGCGCGGTTACTGCCTGATTCTTATAGTTACTGTGTGCGCACTCCTAATGCGTCTCCAGCCTATTGTTGTGAGTCACTGGATACTTAAACCCCCTCCACCCAGTAGGAGGGGCCTGAGCAACACTTTCTTTCAGTGTGTTCTGTGAAACTGAGTTGCCAGGTCCTGTCCTGTATATTATTTGTTTCCGCCACCCTGGGGGCTGAGTACCCAGGCCTGTTTCCTGTATTTGTGACTTCTAGTCTGTTCCGCCACCCTGGGGGCTGTATACCCAGGCCCGTTACCTGTATCTGTGACTTCTAGTATGTTTCTGCCACACTGGGGGCTGAGTTCCCAGGCTCGGTCCTGTATCTTGTTCCTGGTCCAGTTCCTGTCTGAACAGTGTCCTAGCCCGTTACTTGTTTGCCTCTATGTTTGTATCTTCCCTTTTCCTGCAGTGTCTGCACCTGCACCTAACTCAAACTCGTTGTCTCTGTACTTCTGTTTGTGATTTTAGTGTCCACTCGCTACTTCATTGTAAGTACCTTGTGTGTATCTGCTCTGCTTGTCTACCGCACCTGCGGTTTTCTTCTGCTCTGCCTGTCTACCGCACCTGCGGGTTTTGCTCTGCTCTGCTTGTCTACCGCACCTGCGGGTTTTGCTCTGCTCTGCTTGTCTACCGCACCTGCGGGATTTGCTCTGCTCTGCTTGTCTACCGCAGCTGCGGGTTTTGCTCTGCTCTGCTTGTCCACCGCACCTGTGGGTTTTGCTCTGCTTGTCTACCGCACTTGCGGGTTTTGCTCTGCTCTGCTTGTCTACCGCACCTGCGGGTTTTGCTCTGCTCTGTTTGTCTACCGCACCTGCGGGTTTTGCTCTGCTCTGCTTGTCTACCGCACCTGCGGGTTTTGCTCTGCTCTGCTTGTCTACCGCACCTGCGGGCTTTGCTCTGCTCTGCTTGTCTACCACACCTGCGGGTTTTGCTCTGCTCTGCTTGTGTACCGCACCTGCGGGTTTGCTCTGCTCTGCTTGTCTACCGCACCTGTGGGTTTTGCTCTGCTCTGCTTGTCTACTGCATCTGCGGGTTTTGCTCTGCTCTGCTTGTCTACCACACCTGCGGGTTTTGCTCTGCTCTGCTTGTCTACCGCACCAGCGGGTTTTGCTCTGCTCTGCTTGTTTACCACACCTGCGAGTTTTGCTCTGCTCGTCTACCGCACCTGCGGGTTTTGCTCTGCTCTGCTTGTTTACCGCCCCTGCGGGTTTTGCTCTGCTTGTCTACCGCATCTGCGGGTTTTGCTCTGCTCCGATTGTCTACCGCACCTGCGGGTTTTGCTCTGCTCTGTTTGTCTACCGCACCTGCGGGTTTTGCTCTGCTCTGCTTGTCTACCGCACCTGCGGGTTTTGCTCTGCTCTGCTTGTCTACCGCACCTGCGGGCTTTGCTCTGCTCTGCTTGTCTACCACACCTGCGGGTTTTGCTCTGCTCTGCTTGTGTACCGCACCTGCGGGTTTGCTCTGCTCTGCTTGTCTACCGCACCTGTGGGTTTTGCTCTGCTCTGCTTGTCTACTGCATCTGCGGGTTTTGCTCTGCTCTGCTTGTCTACCACACCTGCGGGTTTTGCTCTGCTCTGCTTGTCTACCGCACCAGCGGGTTTTGCTCTGCTTGTTTACCACACCTGCGAGTTTTGCTCTGCTCGTCTACCGCACCTGCGGGTTTTGCTCTGCTCTGCTTGTTTACCGCACCTGCGGGTTTTGCTCTGCTTGTCTACTGCATCTGCGGGTTTTGCTCTGCTCCGATTGTCTACCGCACCTGCAGGTTTTGCTCTGCTCTGCTTGTCTACCACACCTGCGGGTTTTGCTCTGCTCTGCTTGTCTGCCACACCTGCGGGTTTTGCTGTGCTCTGCTTGTCTACCGCACCTGCGGCTCTGTTCCTGTATCCCAGTCTGTACTGGTCCCTATCCTGTCTGCGTTCCTACCTGCCAGTACCCACCCATCTGTATACCAGCCGTGCCTGCCAGTACCCACCTGTCTGCATACCAGCCGTGCCTGCCAGTACCCACCTGTCAGTATGCCATCCTAACCTGCCTGTTCCTGCATTCCCCGGTGTGGGTCAACAGCTGTGACCGGGGTCTGACCTGGAATAGCACCTGGTCCCTCTGCTCGGTTACTCCCTGGTTCACGGAGTCGACTGAGCCGCCGTGCGGCCGGACCGAGTTGATATTTAGTCATGCGCCTCCAGGCACTCCTTGGTTCATGGTCCAGTGGGATCACTAACCACGCTCACGCCAGTCACTCCGGGCATGTGCGTAACAAGGTGTGTGGGTGCATCAGGTTGCAGTTCAGTGTCAGTGACCGTAGCGTGCAAGGATGGCCAGTGGCACCAGGAGCAGAACCAATGAAATGTCCAATGCTCCACTATCTGACCTTCAACCCAGGCAGGCCGGCTTGGATGACCTTGTGCAAGCTGCCCTGGCCAGTCTCAAGGCTGGAGACAAGGCCACCTATGAGACCTTCACAGCTACAGCGGAACATCTGGAGGTAGCAGCAGGACGTCGCTAGGCAACAGCCACAGCAGAACGTCAGCAGGAGCGCGAGCACCAGGAAAATATGCTTCGGCTCCACCTCAAGCTGTCGGTTCCAGGCAGTCCCGAGTCCCCTGAGATACGCATCCCGATGCTACGGTTGGAGGACTTCCCCCTGCTGGACAAAGGAGGGGACTTGGACACTTTCTTGCTGGCATTTGAAAAAACCTGCCATCAGTACCATCTGCCTGAGGACCAGTGGGTCCGGTTCTTAACCCCTCGCCTTAGGCATAAGGCCCTGGAGATCTTTGGGTACCTGCCCAGTGAGACCACCCTGAGCTATGAGGACATCAAGCAGGCTCTGGTCTGGCAGTGCAACCTGACCCCTGAGTCATACCGGAAGAAGCTCCGGAGTCTGTAGCAGGGTCCTGCAGACAGCTGGGTCGATCACATGTGGGCCCTACTGAGAGACCTTGACCAATGGACCCGCAGGACTGGAGCTCACCACTGTCCAGCAGCTGAAGGAGCTCATCGCAACTGAGCAATTTCTGTGGAACTGTCTGGAGGACCTCCAACAGTACCTCCGTGACCGGAAGCCAAAGGAGGCCTGTGCGACAGCGACACTTGCAGACAAGTATTCCAACAACAGGACTCCAGAGGCCAGGAAACTTGCTGGCTGGAGAGGGAGTAAGTCGAATGCGGTGCTTGCTGTCTCTGCCCTCAAGTCCAAGGGGGCACCTACCCATGCGTCCCTCTCCACGCCAGTAGGGGAACCCCGACTGTGTCACCTTTGCTGACAGGCGGGCCACTTCAAAGCCATGTGTCCCCTGCGCCACAAGGGCCCGTCCCCGTCCCATAGATCGGCCACTGTTTTGTTTCTTGGTGGGGATGGTGGGAGGTCCCTTGACAACCTGCAAACTGTCACCATAGGCCAGGCAAGGGCCATGGGACTTCGAGACACCGGCGCTGAGATGACTCTGGTGCCGCCTGAATTGGTGCCACACCAGGATTTGATACCTGTAAAAACTCTCGCCGGCAGCTGGGATTGGAGGCGTGTATTTGGACTGGGGTGCCAGGAGGGGAGTGCGGGAGGTGGGGGTAACCCCGAACATTCCCACGAGTGTTTTACTTGGGAGGGACTTGGGGCGGCTAGTGTCCCATTATGTTGCCACTGAACCACCAAGGCCAGACTCCCCTGACAACATCATGTCCACTCCTATTGATTCCATTGTTATTAACATGCTTACTGATGGGGAAACGGGGGTGGGTGATGTACTGTGTCCCTCTCCCCTAGGGGGGGAGGGGATTTATCAAGTTGGCTGTGATAAAGCCTTAGAGTGCAGCCAGCCGGCCAGCTGGAGCAGTTCATCCTGTGAGGGTGTCACCAAGGTGACCAACAGGGGGCAAACAGTGGAGGAGGAGGAGCATGCCATGGAGGGCGGGTGCAGTCTCAGGAGCGGTAGGGCTCCCAGGTAAGACCACATGGCAGGGTTCCCCAACAACCGGGGGGATGTCCGAGGGCCAGAGTAGTCCGTTTAGACCAAAGGCTTGGTCAGAAGTAGAGGAGAAGTGGGCGCTACCCGCGGACACAGCGGCCGCTGTGACGCGCAGTGGTGGCACCCGAGCCCCTGGGGCCCCTCGGGAGTCCGACGGCTTCTCCCCTTCCGGCCAAGTGGCTGCCGGGTCAGACGGAGACCAGGAGACAGGTCCCGGGGAAATGACAGAAGACATGGCAGTTTTGGCTATTCTGGCCATGTCCAGTCAGGGGTTTCAGGCGGCGTTAGAGTCTGACGACAGCCTGAAAGCTCTTAAGGACAGGCGGCACATCCTCCCTCAGACTCAGACCTTGAGTGGGTGGTCTGGGACCAAGGATGGCTGGACCGGGTAACTGCCCAGCGAGGTTCACTGGAGGTGTGGCCCTGGGACCGACAGCTAGAGATAACCTATCCGTTCAGGGCAGAGTTGTTGCAGATGGCGCACGAGATTCCGATGGCCAGACATCTATGGGTCTATAAGACCAAGGCCAGGTTAGCCCAGCATTTCTACTGGCCGAGGATGGGGGCCGAGGTGGCTGCCTACTGCCTGTCGTGTGACACCTGTCAGTGAGTGGGGAAGGTGGGGCAGCTCCCCAAAGCCCCACTGGTAACTCTGCCCATCATTGAAGAGCCTTTCAGGAAGGTGGCTGTGGATTTGATTGGCCAAGTGGCCACTCCCAGCAGCTCCCAGCAGCTCTGGGAAACGCTTCATACAGACGGTGGTAGGCTATGCCACCCCGGAAGCAGTAGCCTTGTCATCCCTTCGGGCTGACAAGGTGGCCACGGCCTTACTGGAGAATAATAATAATAATCTTTATTTCTTATATAGCGCTAACATATTCCGCAGCGCTTCACATACATCATCGTCGCTGTCCCCATCGGGGCTCACATTCTAGATTCCCTATCAGTATGTCTTTGGAGTGTTGGAGGAAACCGGAGAACCCAGAGGAAACCCATGCAAACACGGGAGAACATACAAACTCCTTGCAGATGTTGTCCTTGGTGGGATTTGAACTGAGGACCCCAGCGCTGCAAGGCTGCAGTGCTAACCACTGCACCACCATGCCGCCCATTTCTCATTAGTGGGTTTTCCCCAGGAAATGCTCACTGACTGGGGGACCCAGTTCATGTCGCAGCTGATGGAGTCCCTCTGTAAGCAAATACAGGTGCAACATCTAGTGACCAGCCCGTACCACCCACAAACCAATCGCCTGTGCGAACGGTGCAATGACACCCTGAAGCAGATGCTTAAGATGTTGGTCGACTCCCACGGGCGCGACTGGGAGTGGTACCTGCCACAGCTGCTATTTGCCTACTGGGAGGTTCCACAGGCCTCAACAGGGTTCTCCCCCTTTGAACTTCTGTACGGCCGGCATGTGTGGGACCCTCTGGCTCTGGTGAAGGAGGTCTGGGAAGGGGACTTAGCTACCCCTGGAGTGTCGTGGATGCCATTACATCCTGACCCACCCCCCAGGACCAAGAAACAGGTGATGTCCTTCCTGGGAACCCCTGGGTACTATAGGAGGTTCATCCCTCACTACAGTAGCATGGCGAAGCCCTTGACGGACCTCACCAAGAAGAAGCAGCCCTCCGCAGTTGATTGGACAAACGACTTTGAGACAACCTTCTGGGCACTGAAAACCGCCCTTCTAATTCTCCCACGCTGGAATGGCATTGAGATGACAGGCTGGATCACAGCTGAGCGCTGCCATCCAGCTTGTCATCCTTCAGAGACACTGCAGAGTACAGGCATGCTTGCGCTCTGCAGTGTCTCTGAAGGATGACAAGCTGGATGTCAGTGCTCAGCTGTGATCCAGCCTGTCATCTCAATGCCATTCCAGCGTGGGAGAATTCTCCTGCTCAAGCGCTGAGCGCTGAGAATTTTCCCACGCTGTCAGTGACGTGCATGAAGTGAGCTGAGTTCATTGGACATGAGCTCACCTCATGCACGTCACTGACAGCGTGGGAAAATTCTCCTGCACTCACCGCATGCGCAGGAGAATTTTCCCACGCTGTCAGTGACATGCATTGGACATGAACTCGGCTCATCTGGATGCCGTCACAGCCAGACACTGAGGAGCGCAAGCTTGCCTGCGCTTCTCAGTGTCTGCCGCATGGCAAGCTGGATGGCAGCTTTCTGCTGTGGTCCAGTCTGTCATGTGAATGTAGCAGAGCTGAAGCTGTCATGGGAACCATGGAAAGGTAAGGATGATGTTGCTTTATTATTTTACTTTTATTGCAGGAGATCGTTGGCTTCAGCTGGAATGGGCGTGATGGTAAGTATGGTTTAATTTAGAACAATAAAGAATTGTGGGTTTATTTCAATTAAAGGACTTTATTCTGGGTGTTTGTGTTTTTTTTTTTTAACTTTGACTATGGGGTTAGTAATGGGGGTGTCTTATAGACGCCTCTCCATTACTAACCTGGGCTTGATGTCAGCTGGCATTATAAGAGCCTCTCAGCCTGTCTGGGAGCCTGTCTGTCTCAACCTGTGTGGGAGAGTGTGGCGCCAAATCAGCATCTGAGTGGACCACCTTGTCCCACCCCCTGGTGCCTCTCAGTACCCGTGTGGACAGGAGGTGACGGTGTAGAACTGTGCCGATCTGACCTTACGCATCCTTGAGGGGGTGCGGAATGTCACGTTGGTGCAAGGGATAGATCCGTATCACATGCTCCGTCTGGCATAGTGTGACGTCAGGCGGGTGGCAGGGTGTGGATCCACTGAAAGAAGCGGCGACAGTGGGATTCTGTGGCGTCCCTCTGGTGCCGTTTCTTCACACCATATATGATGGAAAACCACTGTTTGGGCACATCAGAAGAAAAGGAGCGCCATTTGACTTTTTGAATGTAAAATTTGCTTGAATAATTAGCGGACTCCATGTCGCATTTGGGGAGCCCCTGATGTGCCTAAAGAGTGGAAACAGCCCACAACTGACCCCATTTTGGAAACTAGACCCCTCAAGGATTTTATCAAGGGGTATAGTGAACATTTTGAACCCAGAGTTAGAATTTGATAACATTAGGTCATCATATTGAATAGGTTGTCATTACTCTTAGGCGCAAGTGCTCGCTAAATGAGTTTGCATCCGGTACTCGGGTATGCACCAAGTATCATGGGTGCTCGATTGACATGCTCAAGTCCCCACTCCGCATGTTTTACAGTATTTAGACGCCCCAAAAAAAACATGCGGGAATGCCCGTGCATGGCGGGCAATCCCCGCGTGTTTTTTTGGCTGTATAACAGCCGCGAAACATATGGGGCGGAGACTCAAGCATGTCACTTGAGCACCCTGAATACTCAGTGCATACCAAGCACCCAATGCAAACTCAAGTAGCGAACACTTGTGCTCAACACTAGTTGACATATCGTCAATTTTTTTTCTTTACTTTTAAAAAAATCCCAACCCCAACCCTGATACAACCCTAACCATAACACAACCCTAAACGTAACACTAACCATAACCCTAAACCTAACACAATCCTAACCCTAGCACAACCCTAACACAACCCTAACCCTAGCAAAACCCTAACACAACCTTTACCTTAACACAACCCTAACCCTAATACAACCCTAACCCTAGCACAACCCTAACCCTAGCATAACCCTAACCCTAGCACAGCCCTAACTCTAGAACAACCCTAACCCTAACACAACCCTAACCCTAGAACAACCTTAACCCTAGCACAACCCTAACTCAAGCACAACCCTAACTGTAGAGTTTATTTTCTTACGCCGTTCCTCATGCGGTATAAGTGATTAGATGACTTTATTCTTCGGGTCGGTGTGATTACATCGATACCAGATTCATATCAGGTTTTTCTGTTTGGCAGCTGTAACACACTTTTTTTTGCAAAAACTAGTTTTTGCAATAATTTTTCCAGGTTTCAGCCAACAGAGTCATGTAAGGGCTTGTTTTTTGCGGGACAAGATGACGTTTTTATTGGTACCATTTTCGGGCAAATTACATTTTTTGATCACTTTCTATTCTGATTTTTGGGTGGCAGAATAAACAAAAACCAACAATTCAGGAATTGTTTTTTGTTTTTATGCTGTTCCATGTGTGGTAAAATTGATAAGAAACGTTATTCTTCAGGTCAGTATGTTTACAGTGGTACCACATTTATATAATTTTTTGTTTTGGCGCTTTTTCACAACAAAAACTATTTTATAGAAAAAAATATTTTTTTGCATCGCTTTATTCTGAGAGTTATAACTTTTTTATTTTTCGGCTGATGGAACTGTATGGTGGATTGTTTTTTGTGGAAGAAGATGACTTTTTCAGCGGTACAATTTTTATTTTTGATCAAGTTTTATTTCACTTTTTGTTCGGCGGTGTGATGATAAAGGATCGTTTCTTGTTTAGTTTTTTATTTATTTTTTTACTGTCTTCACTAAAGGGGTTAACTAGTGGGACAGTTTTATAGGTCAGGTCGTTCTGGATGCAGCAATATCAAATATGTGTACTTTTATTGTCTTTTTCATAAATAATATTTATTTATGGGTACAGTATATTTTTATTTTTGTTGGATTATTTTTTCTTTTTTTTTAAATATTTTTACTTTTTTTTTAACTTTCTGACACTTTCATTCACTTTTACACTTTGTCCCAATATGGGACTTTCATTTTTTCAGGTTGATCGCTTATATAGCATAGGGATGCAGGGGCATTCCTGTGCTATGCAGGCTGTCAGCTCTGCACTGGCACAAGTGCATCATGGGTAGGACGCCAGCGTGGACGCGCTGAGTTCTTCGAGACCCCTCTTGGATTTTCTTGTCAGGAGTACTTCAGGTACCTCGTGCGAAAGTTCGACGTCTGGCTCTTCTCCATGGGACTCAGTGACCTTCTCCACTAAGTCATTGGACGGCACGTCACCATCAGGCCGCAGGCCTCGGGTCTCTCCAACCCCACAGCCATCCAGAACACGGCATGACACCTTTGTATACGATACCTCCTTCAGCTTCGTTAGCATGGTGTCCCCAACACCTGACTGTGCACCAGGCATGAGTCCTACCTCCGCCTCTTCTCTGGGGCTGCCATCATCTTCAACTTCTGTGGCGCACACCGGCTCCACTCGAGCTGCTTCAATGCTCCAGGGAACTGCAGAAATCTCCCTCACTTCTCGGCATCCTGTGCCACAGCTCTGCCTTGCTCTGGGTGAGTTTCTCCTCTGCTCACCATTCCGTTTCCCCCAGGTCTCCGTCCGTCCTCTGTGGTCACTCTGCAATGAGTGGACCTGCTCTCTCCACTCCATCCTATGAAGGCAGGCATTCCTCTCCAAGGACCGACTCCTCCAGGTGTGGCCCCCTCTCCAGCAGGCATGATAGTTGCAAGAGTGGGCACCTCTTTGTCGTTGGCTGTCTCGCATAGGGCAACTCCTCGACATGTGTCCCATTTTTCCACAGGTCCAACACTCAATTCCGCGCCTGCCTGGTGGGCGCTTTGGTCTGTATCGCTGTCCTCCAGGAGATGGATAACCCCTCTTTAATCATTCTTCATCCCCGGATAGGGGATGAGATTCCACGGCAGCTGTATGGGGTTTTCTTATGTTCAGCATCTCTCCTTTAATTTCTCACATTTCCTGAAATAAATCACCCCGGGGTATGGGATTAGATTCTAAGGTATCAGAAATTGCCTCTTTTATGCTCTCTAGTTCTCCTCTGATTTCTCGCATTTCCTTCCGTAATTCACGGGCCAGTCTGGTTCAGTATCGAGCTCCCCCAAGGCAGTAACTTCTCAGATTTGGACCATACTTGTCACAGTCGGGGCCTCTTGCTCCGACCTTGAGGAAGCTCATGTTAAGATTATAATGCAGGCATTCATTCAGGTCCTTCCTCAGGTCTCTCAGACCTGCAAACAACTGATCTCTCAATACCTCATCCAGGGCGCCTGCGCCTACATATTTACCGCCATTTTTCTTGGTGATCTTTGCCGTCACTTCCTGCAGAGCATTCACATATTGAGTAACTGTCTCCCTCTCTTTCTGGACCCGACGAAAGAGGCGAGTGCGTAAATCACCTAAATCGGTCGTGTCACCATGCATGTCGTCTAAAATCTTGATCACCTTATCTACCGTATCACGGTCCTGTGATTGCCTGAACATGATCGTCCGTTGGGGCTCTCCGTCCAAAGTCAACAAGGCTAACTCTGTCTGTAAAGCGGGTGTCTTGGGGTACATGCTTAACATACTTTTCAGATGTTCAACCCAGTCCCACATCAATACATTGTCACCCATAAATTTTGGTATATTGCTAAGCATAGATCCAAGGGAAATGCTTCCCATGGTGGGTTGGGTTTTAGACTGATCCGCCATCTCTGTGTCTGAACGTTGCATCTTGCCGACTATGCCAAATGTAATGCAGGTGCCGGAATGCAACGCACAGAGACAAAAGACGGAAACAGTTGGAGATAAATATACAGTACAGACCAAAAGTTTGGACACACCTTCTCATTTAAAGATTTTTCTGTATTTTCATGACTATGAAAATTGTACATTCACACTGAAGGCATCAAAACTATGAATTAACACATGTGGAATTATATACTTAACAAAAAAGTGTGAGACAACAGAAAATATGTCTTATATTCTAGGTTCTTCAAAGTAGCCACCTTTTGCTTTGATGACTGCTTGCACACTCTTGGCATTCTCTTGATGAGCTTCAAGTGGTAGTCACCGGAAATGGTTTTCACTTCACAGGTGTGCCCTGTCAGGTTTAATAAGTGGGATTTCTTGCCTTATAAATGGGGTTGGGACCATCAGTTGTGTGGCGCAGAAGTCAGGTGGATACACAGCTAATAGTCCTACTGAATAGACTGTTAGAATTTGTATTATGGCAAGAAAAAAGCAGCTAAGTAAAGAAAAACGAGTGACCATCATTACTTTAAGAAATGAAGGTCAGTCAGTCAGAAAAATTGGGCAAACTTTGAAAGTGTCCCCAAGTGCAGTTGCAAAAACCATCAAGCGCTACAAAGGAACTGGCTCACATGAGGACCACCCCAGGAAAGGAAGACCAAGAGTCACCTCTGCTTCTGAGGATAAGTTTATCTGAGTCACCAGCCTCAGAAATCACAAGTTAACAGCAGCTCAGATTAGAGACCAGGTCAATGCCACACAGAGTTCTAGCAGCAGACACATCTCTACAACAACTGTTAAGAGGAGACTTTGTGCAGCAGGCCTTCATGGTAAAATAGCTGCTAGGAAACCACTGCTAAGGACAGGCAACAAGCAGAAGAGACTTGTTTGGGCTAATGAACACAAGGAATGGACATTAGACCAGTGGAAATCTGTGCTTTGGTCTGATGAGTCCAAATTTGAGATCTTTGGTTCCAACCACCGTGTCTTTGTGCGACGCAGAAAAAGGTGAACGGATGGACTCTACATGCCTGGTTCCCACCGTGAAGCATGGAGGAGGAGGTGTGATGGTGTGGGGGTGCTTTGCTGGTGACACTGTTGGGGATTTATTCAAAATTGAAGGCATACTGAACCAGCATGGCTACCACAGCATCTTGCAGAGGCATGTTATTCCATCCGGTTTGCGCTTAGTTGGACCATCATTTATTTTTCAACAGGACAATGACCCCAAGCACACCTCCAGGCTGTGTAAGGGCTATTTGACCAAGAGGAAGAGTGATGGGGTGCTACGCCAGATGACCTGGCCTCCACAGTCACCAGACCTGAGCACAATTGAGATGGTTTATGGTGAGCTGGACAGCAGAGTGAAGGCAAAAGGGCCAAAAAGTGCTAAGCATCTCTGGGAACTCCTTCAAGATTGTTGGAAGACTATTTCTGGTGACTACCTCTTGAAGCTCATCAAGAGAATGCCAAGAGTGTGCAAAGCAGTCATCAAAGCAAAAGGTGGCTACTTTGAAGAACCTAGAATATGACATATTTTCAGTTGTTTCACACTTTTTTGTTAAGTATATAATTCCACATGTGTTAATTCATAGTTTTGATGCCTTCAGTGTGAATGTACAATTTTCATAGTTATGAAAAGACAGAAAAATCTTTAAATGAGAAGTTGTGTCCAAACTTTTGGTCTGTACTGTATATAACCACTTTATATGTATAACAGGTATTATGCAAGGGTATTAGTAACAGGGATGATGAACAGCAAATTGGAATAACAATGAGAAACAGTTTCAATGAATAACGGTAAAGTTCTTTTCAAATGCATGGTGCACCCAGTCGTGGGAGCCACCACGTGAGTTCTCTTTGTATTGCCCTAGCGGGTGTGACTGGTTATTCCTGCTAGGCCGCAAGTCTCTTCTGGATAAAGTCTATTAGATCCCATTTAGCCTCCCACGCACCAAACGGCCCCCTGCCAACACGAAATCCTAATCCCAACTGTCCCCAGTACCGTGAGTGTAAATTGGAAGTGATGGCTTTGTTCACTTGCGCGATTCCTCCGCTGTTGCTGGCGCATCTCTCCTGTCGCATTCCTCTCTCAGCTCTTCTCGGCTTGATCATCGACGATAGTCTCTCACGCTTTAGGTAAGGGGATCCAGACCTTGGCTCTTGACAGGCAGTGTCGGGTCCCGGGATGTGGGGCACAGGTCCTGACTCTGAGCCACATGTGCAGGGCTCAGGGCGCTTCTGTGATGAATCCAGAGTTTGTCAGGCAGTGTTTGACTCTGGTGCAGTGCAGCCCTCCGGCTGAGGCCTGTCACACTGGGCTCTGCTGTCCCTCTGGAGCACGTCTGCTCCACTCTGCAGCTTGGTGCCAAAAATCTCTGGCTGCAGCGTCTTCTCCGGTGCACCTCTGCACCCTGTGCTCTCTTGGCGCCAAAAAGCCCATGCAATCTGGCACACAGGGCCTTTATACCCAGGAAACTCTCTGGGTCACATGATCAGGTCCAGCACACAAAAGTCTCTCCCCCTGCAAATCTGCTAGCAACATTTGGCTAGCACAATTCTTTGTTTACTTTAATTTTCAGTTTGTTCCAGCAGAGGGTGGTGTTTGCTTATAGTTACTTAGTCTCTCTTGTCCATCTCTCTACGCAGGCAATCTAATAAAGAGTAGGAAAAGATGGGCTAGTTAATTTATTGATTCCCTGAGCAACTGTGAAGATTGTACATATGGTATATCTGCCCATGTTTTAGATCCTTTATACACTATGTACATGCAGTCTTTCAAATTAAGCTCAACTGCTTATGTCCTACCATTTACTGTCTTCCAGTTAGCAGATGGCAAGCGGCTAACAGCTGTGATTGTCAGCCTTAAAGGAAATCTTTCAGCAGGTTTTTGCTATTGAACCCCTTTACGACCTTGGACATGTTAAACACCGCTGTCAATCTTCGGCATAGGCATTTAACATGCATGCTCCGGAAGCGTGTCACTAATTCTGGTCCTCGGCACTCGTGTCACATGACCGCAAGTCACCGATGGGTTGGCATGACAACCCGGGGTCTGCAGGAGACCCCTGCGGTTGTCATTGCCGGGATTCTATGAGCACCACCCAGCGGTGGGCACTCATTGCAAGTGAACACTTTTGCTACACACAACAGGGCTGATCGCATCTTTCAGTCTCCCATGGAAACTATTGAAGCTTGTGAAAAGTAAACAAAATGTTTTTAAAAGTATTTAAATAATGTAAAAAAATATAAAAGTTCAAATCACCCCCCTTTCGCCCCATTCAAAATAAAACAATAAACAAATCAAATATACACATATTTGGTATCGCCACTTTCAGAATCGCCCGATCAATATATAAAATGAATTAATCCGATCATAAACGGCATAAGGAGAATAAAATCAAAAAGCCAGAATTACGTTTTTTAGGTCGCCGCAACATTGCAATAAAAGATAACATCCACCCCAAATTGTATCAATAAAAACATCAGCTCAGTATGCAAAAAATAAGCCCTCACCCTGCCCCAGAATCCTTTGTATTTTTTTTCACCACTTAAATAAAAAAGAACCTATACATGTTTGGTTTCTATGAACTCGTAATGACCTGAGGAATCATAATGGCAGGTCAGTTTTATCATTTAGTGAACATGGTAAACAAAAAAAAACAAAACATTGAGGAATTGCACTTTTTGTAACTTTGAATTTTTTCCCGTTTTCTAGTACACGATATGGTAAAACCAAAAGTGTCATTCAAAAGTACAACTCGTCCCACAAAAAAACAAGCCCTCACACAGCCATTTTGACCAAAAAATGAAAAAATTATGGCTCTGGGAAGACGGAGCAAAAAACGAAGCCGCAAAAACAGAAAAACCCAAGGTGGAAAAGGGGTTACTCTGAAAGCAGCATACTATAGGGTAAGAGGTAAGAGAGCATACTTACAGTTATGTGTCACATAGTAGGCTGAGTGTTATAGTTTCAATACAATCAGTGTTTTATCAGTAGGAGATTATATCTGCCTCACTACATGTCTCTGTAAAAGGCCCCGACTACTAACGGCGGGGGTAAGATTCCGTTTTGATACAGTGATGCCACTGACAGGACAGATGAGCTTCAAAAGAAAAACGGTGGTAAAACTTCACCACGGACTGTGGCCTTTCTGAACTTCGCACTGCGCTATCAACAGTCGTTGACAAGATGAACACAGTTCGTGCCTCACTGACACCGTCCCATAGAGACTAGTCATTTCGATTGGTCTCAACACCTAGCTGACCATAACTAACTCGTTGGACCGGTCAGGGAGAATTTAAAATAAGAAGAAGAACATGAGGTACCTCATCCTTGTTCAAAACATAGGGTGCTTTACCCTCCGCGGGCGCCGTGTCACACTTCACAAGGTGACCGGCTCTTTTCAATGTTATCCCACTGTTGCACTTCCCTGCGTCACCAATCACAGGAGCACGAAACTGCTGCACTCCAAGGGGGAACCAGGTTCGCCTACTCCGGACCTTCTTTTTTTCTCATCCACTAGGAGCTCCCAGACCACACGCGTCAGGTCCCAGCTACGTCTCCCTGGCAGCCTAACCCCTCTCCACCAAACAAACTTTATCCATACTCAGCTTGAGTGGCAGAGCAATGATGAAATGAAAGTATTTTAGAACTCAAGCAGCAAAATTACATTTTCGGTGCACAGTTCGTCTATTATTTGCATCGCAGCATTCATAAAATTATTCAAGTATTGTTTTGTTTACACTTAATAAAACTTAGATCAACAGTGAGTGTCACTGACATCTAGTGGTCAGATGTCATCGTTACAGATGTGGCCTCCACTCACAGTCATCACCAACACACATATCTCTATACACCCTTTTACACTTCACCCCACTTATCATTAGTCATCCCGACCATCATTATTTGCACAAATTACAGTCAACACATACTGATCAGGATTATACCTCTTGGGGGGAATACCAGCAGTGTCCCTCTTTGATCTCCGCAGATAGACCTCTGAGGAACAAGCGGGTATGTCAGGTGACACCACTACCTCCGGAGGGATTTCCAGACTTTCGTGGATTCTTAATCGGGTTCTCATTTCTATTTCAGGCTCATCAAAACAATCACACCAGATGTTGCCCTGTTGTTTCAGCAATACTCCTGGGCTGGGCAGCCTTGGCTTCTCACCCTGCGGTTCGGGAGCAACTGACACACATCGTTTCAACCAATTCCTATGCACCGTGCGACAAGGACCATCACTTCCCTCAGGGATAATCATATACACACTGCCTTCCAAGGAGACTTTATTCACAATATATGGAATATTTTCCCACCGGTCAGCCAATTTTCCTTCTGCTCGAGTTACTCGTACCAGAACTTGGTCCCCTTGCTGAAATGTCTCCTCGGACACCATCCCCCGGTCGTGATGGGGATGACTTTGTAATAGCTCCTTTGCCAGCTTATGTACCGCCTCCAGTTTACACTTATAGTCCCGCATCCACGTGTATAAAGGTCGATACTCAAACTCTTCCGGCGCTGAAAGGTTCAGTTCCGCGACTTCCCTTCCAGGTCTACCAAACATCATCATGTATGGAGAGAACCCAGTTGCACCGTGCACATGATTATTGTATACCCACATTAATTCTGGTATCAATTCACGCCAACAACTTTTTTGGTCTTGTTCTAGGGTTCTCAACTTCTGCAACAGAGTTCTATTGAACCTTTTGCAAGCTCCATTGCCTTGTGGATGATAAGGGGTAGTCCGGGACTGCTGCACACCATACAACTGGAGTAACTCCGTTATAAGTTTACCTTGGAAACAGGCTCCCTGATCAGAGTGTACTCTCTTCGGGCAACCATACACTTGAATGAAGTGTTTGCGGTTGACTTAAACCGTGGTCTCCGCAGTTTGATCCTTAGTGGGTACCAGCACAGCATATTTTGTGAAATGGTCTGTCATTACTAGACAAGACGTATGTCCACTCTTTGAGTGACCCACAGACAAATAGTCAATCATCAAAACTTCTAACGGGGCGGACGTTACAATGGTTTGTACTGGAGCCCTCTCCTCACAGGATTTGTTAACTTCACAGGTACGTCACTGGTTGCACACACGGCGAACCACCTCCTCTAAACTAGGAGTTTAAACAAACCTATGTAGCCACTTGTAGGTTTTGTCCAGCCCAAAGTAAGCACCCTGTGCGTGGGCCTCCCGAGCCACCTCAGGGGCCAGGGACCCTGGAATCACCACTTGCCAGCGATGCCCTAATTCAGCATTAGCATACATCCAGCGATACAGAACTCCGTCGGCTACAGCAAGCAGACCCCATTGTCGCAGTAATTTATGCCCATTGGGCTTTAATTTGTTTCACTCATCACCCTTAGGCCAAGAGTGATCATTCAGCCACTGCTTGATCAAGGCCAATTCTAAATCTGCATCTTGCACCTGGACCCAATCTTGTCGGGTCCTACCTAGTAAAGTGCCCATCAGATCATCCACCCCATTTGAGCGGGCTACATCTATGAATACCCGCAACCTTCTAAGATCTGGTATTTCTGTATCTTCCAAATCCTCATCCGTTGCCATCTCCGGGGTTTTATGCGGTACCCTTGACAATGCATCAGTATTTGCGTTCTCCCTCCCAGAGCAAAACCAGATTTGGTAATTGAATTTCAACATTCTGGCCATCCATCTCTGTTCTAACGCTCCTAGATTGGCATTACCTAGGTGGGCAAGTGGATTATCCACTGGCAAGATCCAGGGTAGAGAAGTATGTAGCCTTTCCTAACGCTGACAAAGACTCCTCAATGCGAGGCAGAGGATGGGAATCTCTTACTGTGTGTGCATTCAACTTTCTATAATCTACACATAATCGGAGAGTGCCGTCTTTTTTTCGGACCAGTACCACCAGAGCTGCCCAAGGGCTCTGACTTGGACGAACAACCCCATTATCCAACAATTGAGATAACATGTTTTTCACCTCTTGGTACATTGTTGGAGGAATTTGACGGTACCTTTCCCGAACCGGCGGGGTGTCTCCAGTATTTATCTCATGCTCAATCCAGTTAGTACACCCAAAATCCTCATCTCCCCAAAAGAACGCTGATTGGAATTCCCACAAGGTCGCCCCCAGCTGTTTTATCTGCATGGGGGTGATTGAGGAATACTCCATCTCCACCATCTCCACCAGCTCCAGGATTTTCCTACCGCTCCATTCGGGAGTAGGTTTCTCCTTTGCCGCACACTGGCGTGCCAACATCCAGGTTGTATGCCCGCTCGTGTCCAGAGTGAACAAATTTCGGGGAACAAATATAATGAAGAAACTTTGTCCCAGCCAACATGGTTATCTCATGTTCCCGAAGATTCAGACATCTCACAGGCACATTCACATCTTTCACTATGGCCACTGTGCGAGCAACAAGCGACCCACTCAGGTTCTCTGTCCTACATACAGGCTCTAGGACAACCTCTATGCCCGTTAAGTTCCTGTCTGTTCCCACAGGCATCATCAGTACCTTTTCCTGGCCCGCCGCTATCTTAGTGTTCGCATCAGGAGGGTCATACACTACCCCAACAGCTCTCCCCTTGGCAGCACTTTATTTTATGGCACAGGTACGCACCATCTGCCGTAACACCCGTTGGGTTTTTCTGTGAGGCGTAGCCCTCCTCCAATAATCAGGCCCTTCCCTTTCAAACAACCGGGAATCAAGTTCTCTCAGAACATTCATTCCTAAGACCACCGGAAGGTACAGTCTGGCCTGGACTTTCACCAGCACCATCCCCTTGATGGCCAGTTCCTACCTACACACTTTCACACTCATCCAGGCAACCCCTGTCACCGGGATCTCCTCATTATTAGCTGCCAAAAGGTTAATCCGATGCCCAGACTCTGTTTCAACCAGTTGCCCAAAGTGTTCTTCGAAGTACCCCACTGGCATAGTGGTCACTTCTGATCCCATGTCTACCAGGAATATTACTGCCTTTCCCTCTAGACTTATTTTTAACACCGGGCTATCCGCAATCAAGTCGGTTGGGCACTTAGTGGACGGGGGATTTAGCCCTTGCCTCACTGTATGCCCAACTACAGCGAGGGCTTCCCTTTTAACAAATCCGCCGGGTTTCTTTGGCCCCTCCTTGGACAATCCCATCTCAAATGTCCAGGCTCCTGGCAGTTCCAGCAACGCCTCACGCCCTGGCTCCGATACTCTGGGCCTCTGACACGGGCCCCTTCATTCCCCACCCGAGGGGGTCTCTCCTGCCCCCATCTCTCCCAAGGCAAATATTCCGAAGGAGGTGAAGGTGCCGACATGCTCAGACCGAACCTTGGGCAGTCAATGGGGTTTTCCGAAGCTGTCATTTGAGTCAGCTTTTTCTCCAACCGCTCAATTGACTTCTGCATGCTGAATATCTGCTCCTGCATCATGTTCTGGGGATCCTGTCCTCTTCCTACCACTTGAACACAGTTATGAGAAGTATCCCCTCTCATTTCCATATTGCGAGCCATTGCCTCTTTCTGTATTTCCTCATAAGTTATATTAGGTTTCTTCCGCACTAGTGCGGACAGTTCACCCCGCAGGATGTTATTCTGCAATCCCTCCATAAAATGATCTCGCAAAGCATGATCTCCATCTACAATAGTCTCTGCTACCAATGAAGATTTCTTTCGGACGTCTCGATATAACTCCTCTAGTGCAATAGCATGTTGCACCAAACTTTCCCCAGCCCTCTGAACGCGAGCGAACAGCTTAACCCTTAAGTGTCCAGCGGTGGCTAAATGGTCAAAAGAGCCTTCCAGGACCTCTATAATGTCATCCACCGTCTTACGTTTCTGCTCTGGCTTCAATAATACCGCCTTCCTGGCATCCCCCTCCAGAGCATTAAGTGCCACCTCTACCTGTACATCAGCAGCGATTCTGTACAGGGCAATAGCGCTTTTCAACCTCCCTATCCATTCTGGCAGCAGCATATTGTAACCATCGAACTTCATAAGATGGTTCAACAAAGCGCCAGGGCGAGACCTAAGGGCCAACACACCATCGTACCCGTCCATGGCGAACACTGTATCCTGTCGACTACGCCAAAAATGTAAAAGGCCCCAACTATTAACGGTGGAGGTAAGATTCCGTTTTGATACAGTGTTGCCACTGACAGGACAGATGAGCTTCAAAAGAAAAACGGTGGTAAAACAATAACAAGATTTATTGTAACAAAACTCGCCCCTGTTTGTATGGGGAAGAAAAGTAAATAAAATAAACAGTAAAGTTTTTAATCCAACAACTCGTACAAAAGAATTGTGTTTTATTAACAGCCACATATCCCTGGTCCCACTAAGGAGATGTCTTCCCTTGGGCCAGTAATGCCACCCCTCTCCCCTAAACGTGTCCGGACTTAAACAGGGTTAGTTCCTAAGGGGAAGCCGTAATATGTGTCTTTTCTCCTGGTTCACAATCTTAATACTATTACCAATCAATAAACTTTCTGGGATCCCAATATGACCAAACTCAGCTGTACAGCTAGGCGTATTACAGCCCAAGTTCACCTAACAAGAATAACATATACAATAAACAACCATATTCAATTCCCGTTTACAAGAACACAGATGATAACAAATTCATTTGATTAGCATGCTCTGCGGGAAATTCAATCCAGACAGGTGGGTGCCTTGGGAGCTTCACCACGGACTGTGGCCTTTCCGAACTTCGCACTGCGCTATCAACAGTCGTTGACAAGATGAACACAGTTCGTGCCTCACTGACACCGTCCCATAGAGACTAGTCATTTAGATTGGTATCAAAACCTAGCTGATCCTAACTAACTCGGACCGGTCAGGGTGAATTTAAAAGAAGAAGAAGAACATGAGGTACCTCATCCTTGTTTAAAACATAGGGTGCCTTACCCTCCGCGGGCGCCGTGTCACACTTCACAAGATGGCCGGCTCTTATCAATGTTATCCCACTGTTGCACTTCCCCGCGCTCTTCACCGTACAGAAATAGAGGATTATTGTCCCAGACGTCATCAATCACAGGAGCACGAAACCGCTACACTCCAAGGGGGAACCAGGTTCGCCTACTCCGGACCTTCTTTTTTTTTCTCATCCACTAGGAGCTCCCAGACCACACGTGTCACGTCCCAGCTACGTCTCCCTGGCAACCCAACCCCTCTCCACCAAACAAACTTTATCCATCCTCAGCTTGAGTGACAGAGCAATGATGAAATGAAAGTATTTTAGAACTCAAGCAGCAAAATTACATTTTCACTGCACAGTTCGTCTATTATTTGCATCGCAGCATTCATAAAATTATTCAAGTATTGTTTTGTTAACACTTAAGAAAATTTAGATCAACAGTGAGTGTCACTGACATCTAGTGGTCAGATGTCATCGTTACAGGTGTAGCCTCCACTCACAGTCATCACCAACACACATATCTCTATACACCCTTTTACATCTCATGTAGACAAATAAGGCTAATCTGTGGAATTCCACCCCCACCACTTATTGGCGGCGTGCTGGCAATCCATACTGTACACAGGAAGTTCCCAGTCAGGGATGTGGATGGGGTTATACATAGAGATGAGCGGTGTTCGAATCGAACTGTTCACCAATCTCAAATTCGAGCTGTTTTGGGCGGTGTTCGAACCGTTCGATGAACCCGAACGATTTGAAAAAAGTCCGGCTGTTCGAGGTTATGTTCGATAACTGTTCGTGCACCAAAATCGTAACTGGATTTTTTCACAGTAATGCTGATAATCAATGTTAATACACAGTTTGAGTGTACAGCGGGGTGGGGGGGGGGGGCAGGGGATGGATCTCTGCAGGAACAATGAAGATCTCCATTTTTTTTCTCTTTCCCACATTTACAGTGGGGAGGTGCAGTCTGCGCGCTATACAGTATAACTGTGTGAATTGCAAGCGAATTTTATCTGAAATAGACAGATAGCTTGGGAGTAGGGACTAGTTCTAATTGCAGCCCTTTTGAGGGCTAGGTTACAGCATTTCCTACGACTTTTAGCAGGCAGGTCTGTGCTCTTAAATAGACAGATAGGTTGGGAGTAGTGACTAGTTGTAATTGCAGCCCTTTTGAGGGCTAGGTTACATCAGTTCCTATCACTTTTTGCCAGGCAGATCTGTTTTAGAGCTGTGCAAGTGTTTTTCACAGCATTTGGCTAAATCTAGCTAAGCAAATCCTTTTGGGCCTCTTGCAGTGTGTGTTAGTCAGTGGAGTAGCCTATCTGTGTTGCAAGCTACACCACCTGTGTATGTAATACAATTTTTTTACTGCACCTAGTGAAGTAAAACCTTTTGGGCATATTAGCAGTGTGTGTTAGTCAGTGGAGTAGCCTATCTGTGTTGCAAGCTACACCACCTGTGTATGTAATACAAATTTTTACTGCACCTAGCCAAGTAAAACCTTTTGGGCATATAAGCAGTGTGTAGTACTCATTCTATTAGGCCATCTATACTAAGCTCCACCAGCTTTCAAATTACTAATAATTTTTAGCTGCATCTTGCCTGGAAAATAATTTTGGGCATAGTAGCAGTGTGTAGTATTCATTCTATTAGGCCATCTATACTAAGCTCCACCAGCTTTCAAATTACTAATAATTTTTAGCTGCATCTTGTCTGGAAAATAATTTTGGGCATAGTAGCAGTGTGTGGTACTCATTCTATTAGGCCATCTATACTAAGCTCCACCAGCTTTCAAATTACTAATAACTTTTAGCTGCATCTTGCCTGTAAAATAATTTTGGGCATATTAGCAGTGTGTGGTACTCATTCTATTAGGCTATCAATACTAAGCTCCACCAGCTTTCAAATTACTAATAATTTTTAGCAGCATCTTGCCTGGAAAATAATTTTGGGCCTGTAGCAGTGTGTGGTACTCATTCTATTAGGCCATCTATACTAAGCTCCACCAGCTTTCAAATTACTAATAATTTTTAGCTGCATCTTGCCTGGAAAATAATTTTGGCCTTGTAGCAGTGTGTGGTACTCATTCTATTAGGCCATCTATACTAAGCTCCACCAGCTTTCAAATTACTAATAATTTTTAGCTGCATCTTGCCTGGAAAATAATTTTGGGCATAGTAGCAGTGTGTGGTACTCATTCTATTAGGCCATCTATACTAAGCTGCACCAGCTTTCAAATTACTAATAATTTTTAGCTGCATCTTGTCTGGAAAATAATTTTGGGCATAGTAGCAGTGTGTGGTACTCATTCTATTAGGCCATCTATACTAAGCTCCACCAGCTTTCAAATTAATAATAATTTTTGTTCTCTCTGAACGTGTGTTTAGCGCTGCTGGTGGTGTGCTGACAGATAAGCGCACGCGGCTGTCCACTGACAATGTAGACAGACTCACGTTCATAAAGATGAACAAATCATGGATCCGCAAGGACTTTTCTACCCCTGTGTCATCCTGGGGAGAGTAAAAGCTTGAGGATTTGTTAAAATCACCTCACCAACCGTTTTAAGCAACTCTGGGGCAATTGATGCCACTTAAGTGGTGTCTGTGCCCCAAATTTTTGGAAAAAATGGAGACTCTTTTTGGAGTCCCCTTGCTGTGTTTTACGTGACGTTGGCATCGTCAATTACAGGTGGGTTGGGTCCCCCCCCCCTTTTAACCGTAAGAAACTACATATACTATGGCTTGGGGTAACACAGATGGTTGAGTCTGAAGAGCCGTTTACTCAGAGGTCTGCTCCAAAGCTTCAGTGTCTGCTAGTCAGCGTAGTAACCCAGCTGCGATGCAAGCTGCACCACCTGTGTATCTAATAATGATTTTTAACTGCATCTAGCCTAGGCGGACTGTGGGGACCCCCAACTAAACCCAGACGCTCTGCATCTAACCCAGCCAATCATTTGATAGTATTGCTAGTAGCAGAGTCGCATGGGCTCTAAACCTTGCATAGCCTGTGCATTTTTTCAGATCGATAAGGATGACCCAACTCGTGTTATCTGTAACATTTGTCACCAAAAGCTAAGTAGAGGCCAAAAAATTCATAGTTTGAGTACTTCATGCATAAACCGTCACATGGATATGAAGCATAAGTTGCAGTGCGAAGCTCACTGTGCTACAATGCGGCCTAGCGGGCCGGGACAACCACCATCTGCCCCACCTGTGTCATTCTGGGGAGACTAAAAGCTTGAGGATTTTGGAAAATCACCTCACCAACCATTTTAAGCAACTCTGGGACAATTGATGCCACTTAAGTGGTGTCTGTGCCACAATTTTGGGAAAAAATGGAGACTCTTTTTGGAGTCCCCTTGCTGTGTTTTACATGACGTTGCCATCATCAATTCCAGGTGGGTCAGGTCTCTCCCACCCCTTTTAACCGTAAGAAACTACATACAATATGGCTTGGGGTAACACAGATGGTTGAGTCTGAAGAGCTGTTTACTCATACTATAGCCTGGGAATCAGAGGTCTGCTCCAAAGCTTCAGTGTCTGCTAGTCAGCGGAGTAGCCACTGCCTGTAGATCTAATTACAATTTTTTTTTTCAAATTCAATTCTTTTTTTATTTTTGTGTAGAAAAAGTACAAGAAAATACAATATACATAGTAAAAGGGGTAGTATAACTATAAATCTATGCATAACGACAGTACATAGGGGGGTACAGGGAGGGTTTTCCATCAATATCCAGATCAAGCATGTATTTTTCCATATGAAAGATAGAGAGAGAGGGAGCGGACCACGGCAGACCACCAATCAATAGAGTGCGATTATGATCATTGTTGTGCCGACATCACGGATAACTTTAGTTGGGGGCTATATGGTAGGCATCAGAGTTTTGCAAATCAATCCAATCCCTCCAAATCACACAGTATCTATCAACATCAGCCGGTGAGATGGCAATCAGTGCTCCATCCTATTAAGGAGGGAGATCTCCGCAAACCATTCCTCCACAGTGGGTGGGTCTCTGCTTTTCCAGTGTCGTGGAATGACATTCTTAGCCGCCTGTATTAGGTAGCCTATTGATGACCATTTATAACTACGTTTACTTATTGGTAACACTGATAAAAGGAGGGCGTCTGGCGTATTAGGGATAGTCAAACCAGTTATTTTCTCAATCATGGGAACCACCTTTGCCCAAAATGCATTTATTATAGGGCATGCCCACCATATGTGTGACATTGTCCCTTCCCCCTCCCCACATATCCAACATCTATCTGAGACCACTGGATACCATCTATGAAGGACTGCTGGTACCCGGTACCATCTACAGATAATTTTGAAGGAGGTTTCCTGAGCTTTGGACCCTATTGAGGTTTTATGTGTTAGGAAGAAACATTTATCCCATTGTGAGTCAGAGAAGGACTTCCCCAGTTCCCTTTCCCATGCACCGCTGAATCCTGGCCTATTGTCAGTTACCTGGGCAATGAGGAGATTATACAGTAGGGAGATGGAGTGTGTAGGGGGTGACAATGATAGGCTCAATTTTTCAAAGTTTGTGAGATCTCTATGAAGATGTGTGCGCTTCTTCACAGTTGAATAGAAGTGTTGTAACTGGCTATATTCAAAATTAGCCTTTGGGGAAGTGGCTCTTCCCTGTAACAAGTCATTGAGGGGGAGCAGCGAAGTATTGGAGATGACATGAGAAAATAATATCGGATGGGATTTATTTGAACCGAGAAATCTATTTGCAGATAGTCCTGGTTGGAAATCTGGATTATCTGAAATCGGGAGCAAGGGGCCCTGGGGGTCGATTGAGGATAAGCTTTTTTTTTGGGATCTCAAAGCCAAAGCAGTGGCATAAGTACTATATGACATGAGGCCAAGAGAGGGGACAATTAAATGGGCGCACCATGGGAGAGTGGTAAGAGCTTTAGGACAAATGGATTGAGCTATTTTGACCCACAATTTCCCCTCCGAATGATGGAAGAAGTCCAGGATTCTAGCGTGTACTGCTGCCATGTAATACCTTCTACAATCCGGAAGGCTAAGGCCCCCCTTTTGTTTGTGTCTGATCAGAACGTCCCCTCCGAATGCGTGGACGCCCACTTCCCAGATAAATCTGCAAAAGCTACTGCGTAGTCTTTTCCAGAAATTTGATGGAATTACCACGGGAATGGTTTGGAAGAGGTATGAGAGTTTAGGTAGGACGTTCATTTTTAGTATATTTATTCTGCCGAACCAGGAAAAATCCTTCACCGTCCAAGAAGTAAGAGCTCTATGGAGTTGTTCAATAAAGGGCCCAAAATTATGATAAAATAGACCAGAGAGGTCTCTATAAATACAAATTCCTAAGTATTTGATACCCTGTGAGGGCCAGGCAAAGGGACAGTTGGACTGGATGGAATCCTGTATGGATTTGGGGAGGGAGACATCGAGGGCCTCAGACTTCGCTGCATTGATTTTAAAATTTGACCATGTACCAAAGTGATCTATTTCAGCCATAACAGCAGTGATGGATATATGTGGTTGAGTGATATATACTAGGACATCATCAGCAAATGCAGAGCACTTGTACTCTGTGCCTCCCACCTCAATCCCCCTAATATTGGGGTTATCGTGAATTGATGAGAGCAGGTGCTCCATCACTGGGATGTATAAGAGAGGAGACAGAGGACATCCCTGCCTTGTCCCATTGGAGATTATGAAAGTTGATGATAATGTTCCATTTATTTCAGCCTAGCTGATGGATTGAGATACAGGGCCATGATTTTGGCTAGAAAAGGGTCCCCTACCCCAAGCTTTTTAAGAGAATAATATATGGCGTGCTAGGAGACTCTATGGAATGCTTTCTCAACATCCAACGAGAGTATCTAATTACAAATTTTTAACTGCATCTAGCCCAAGCAATACTTTGGGCCTAGTAGCAGTGTCTGCTAGTCAGCGGATTAACCCAGCTGTTAAGCAAGCTACACCACCTATAGTTTGGACACTTAATTTATTCAAAGGAAATGCTTCGGGCCCCCGGGACACACAGTGAAGAGCATCGGGGAGGCACCCCAAGGCACAGGGGCTGGGACTGGCGGTAGGACGCCTTGCGGTGGACCGCCAAGCTCGATCCTTATAAAAGCTTTTTAACTGCAGCAGCTTTAGTGGACGCTACTGGAGCTGGAATTACCGCGGCTGCTGGCATGAGACTTGCCCTCCAATAGATCCTTGTAAAAGGATTTAAAGTGTACTCATTCAAATTAGAGAGACAATTTAAATTAAAAAGATTAGACCTGCCTCCACCGCAGGGGGGCTCGCTCGACCCACCAGCGGACAGGCACCAGTATTGGGAGAGGGGGGCTGGCCGTCAGGGTCCACCGCAGCTCTGGCACAAACCCGGCGACAGGGAGGTCGCACGGGCAGGAACGGACTGTGTCTCCCCCTCCTTTTACTCCTCCACCTCTTTTCTTTTCGCATGACTATTTGTACTTGTCACTTTTCCATGTGTTAGTTGTGTCTTCTGAGCAGTTTGTCAGCTTTTGGACACCTTTGAAGTGTTTTCTATGTGTTTTTATGTGTTTTTGTTTGCCTGCCATTGGTTTTAACGGTGTTCGAAGGTGTTCGACGAACAGTTCGACGAACAGTTCGGCGAACATACGGGTGTTCGACGAACCGAACCGAACTCGAACACTACGGGGGTGGCTCAACACTAGTTATACACAGACTAGAAAGTCTCAGCTCTGCCACATCTACATCAGAAAAAACAAGTATTCTATCAAACTGCACTAAGCATTCCTGTAAGTGACTCATTGCTGGAATCAAGCTTTTTTGCCACTTATTATGTTTCTCTCAAATTATATAGCAAAAACCTGCTGACAGATTCTCTTTAATATGAGGGTTTGCTTTATTTATTTTTATTTTATTCACTTATATAGCGCCATTAATTGCACAGCGCTTTACAGACATTATGTGCACTGTCCCCATTGGGGCTCACAATCTGAATTCCCTATCAGTATGTCTTTGGAGTGTGGGAGAAAATCAAAGAACCCAGAGGAAACCCACGTAAACATGGGGAGAACATACAAACTCCTTTAACCAACAGACTCTTATTCGAGGGGCCCTCACTCTGGCTCCTTTACTTCTATCTAGAAAACAAACAAGAGAATCCCCATATATTCATATTGTTATGCAAAGACATATTAGATGAGAATAATGAGTTTCCAAACATACAGTTAGGTCCATATATATTTGGACAGAGACAAAATTTTTCTAATTTTGGTTCTAGACATTACCACAATGAATTTTAAACAAAACAATTCAGATTCAGTTGAAGTTCAGACTTTCAGCTTTCATTTGAGGGTATCCACATTAAAATTGGATGAAGGGTTTAGGAGTTTCAGCTCCTTAACATGTGACACCCTGTTTTTAAAGGGACCAAAAGAAATTGGACAATTGACTCCAAGGCTATTTCATGGACAGGTGTGGGCAATCCCTTCGTTATATCATTCTCAAGCAGATAAAAGGCCTGGAGTTGATTTGAGGTGTGGTGCTTGCATTTGGAAGGTTTTGCTGTGAAGTAAACATGCGGTCAAAAGAGCTTTCCATGCAGGTGAAACAAGCCATCCTTAAGCTGCAAAAACAGAAAAAACCCATCCGAGAAATTGCTACAATATTAGGAGTGGCAAAATCTACAGTTTGGTACATCCTGAGAAAGAAAGAAAGCACTGGTGAACTCACCAATGCAAAAAGACCTGGGCGCCCACGGAAGACAACAGTGGTGGTTGATCGCAGAATAATCTACATGGTGAAGAGAAACCCCTTCACAACAGCCAACCAAGTGAACAACACTCTCCAGGAGGTAGGCGTATCAATATCCAAATCTACCATAAAGAGAAGACTGCATGAAAGTAAATACAGAGGGTTCACTGCACGATGCAAGCCACTCATAAGCATCAAGAATAAAAAGGCTAGACTGGACTTTGCTAAAAACATCTAAAAAAGCCAGCACAGTTCTGGAAGAACAATCTTTGGACAGATGAAACCAAGATCAACCTCTACCAGAATGATGGAAAGAGAAAAGTATGGCGAAGGCATGATCCAAAGCATACCACATCATCTGTAAAACACGGCAGAGGCTGTGTGATGGCTTGGGCATGCATGGCTGCCAGTGGCACTGGGTCACTAGTGTTTATTGATGATGTGACACAGGACAGAAGCATCCGAATGAATTCTGATGTATTCAGAGCCATACTGTGTGCTCAGATCCAGCCAAATGCAGCCAAACTGATTGGTCGTCGTTTCATACTACAGATGGACAATGACCCAAAACATAAAGCCAAAGAAACCCAGGAGTTTATTAAAGCAAAGAAGTGGAATATTCTTGAATGGCCAAGTCAGTCACCTGATCTCAACCCAATTGAGCATGCATTTCACTTGTTAAAGACTAAATTCAGACAGAAAGGCCCACAAACAAACAGCAACTGAAAACCACCGCAGTGAAGGCCTGGCAGAGCATCAAAAAGGAGGAAACACAGCGTCTGGTGATGTCCATGAGCTCAAGACTTCAGGCAGTCATTGCCAACAAAGGGTTTTCAACCAAGTACTAGAAATGAACATTTTATTTACAATTATTTAATCTGTCCAATTACTTTTGGTCCCTTTAAAAACAGGGTGGCACATGTTAAGGAGCTGAAACTCCTAAACCCTTCATCCAATTTTAATGTGGATACCCTCAAATGAAAGCTGAAAGTCTGAACTTCAACTGCATCTGAATTGTTTTGCTTAAAATTCATTGTGGTAATGTCTAGAACCAAAATTAGAAAAATGTTGTCTCTGTCCAAATATATATGGACCTAACTGTATCTGCTTCTATGTCTACCTAGGTCAATATCCAGAAAAGTACAATATGTATTTTGTTTGAATGTGTCCACAACTGTACCACTTCAGTCAACCAATTTGTAAATGAAGAGATTAAATTATTTAACTCCTGGACTCAATAGGCTAGAAGATAAACTGAGTAACGAGTGCCAAATGTCATCTATATATGTATCAGCAAATGTTCGTAATCATATTTTCTTGCTTCTCAGCATTAAATATTTCTACTTCTGAATTGACTGTGAATTCAATTAACTCTTAGACTAATGTTTACATCTCTGTTGGAGGCTCTTTTATGAACTTTCATCACGCAATCCATCATGTTTGAGAGATAACAATGGCACTGCATTCATCTATATTTTTTATCTTATCCTAAGCCAGACACTTTCAGAGTAGCTCATTATAAGGCAATGGGATCCATCAGGTGCTATTGACATCCATCTTGCAATGGATCCAGCATTGCATCATTGTTTCCATCTGGCACAGCTGACACAGACTATAAAGTTATGTTTCCTATGAGGTGTATATTACAATAGCAGAATTATGATGGAGATTTCACAAAATCTCACAGAAATATGTGGCTAATCTGCAGTAACATCTACAACTTTTTTTTCCCTAAAGATTTTCCACTGGAGAAATTCTGCAGATGACGTGACTAGTGTGAACACATCCTGAAGCCTGGCGTAAAACTGCTCCATTCTTCTAATGGGTTGGGGGAAAGTTTTGAGTAATCTGATTTCTACTGCAATTTTATTATATCACTATTGCTTGAATATGGAGTAATTTTATGGAGCTGCAAATTTCAGATATATTAGTGTGGCGCCCCTGAGGGTTCAGTCGCCACAGAGGTACTGCATCTCACCCAGAGGTGTGGTATCTCACCCTCAGGTAAGGATAGAGTGCTGCCCGGGACCCTAACACCTGCATCCAACACGTCCATTTCAGTAGGGCAGGGCGAGATTGCTCCTAAGGGAGAGCTCAGTCCCTGGTCCCTGGCTGGAGCGGAGGGGAACCAAGTGAGGGGGAACCATGTAGTGGGTGTGGGTGGAGGACGTAGATCAGGGGAGCACATGAAAGGAAGCTGTATAAAAAGGGGAACCATCTTGGGAAGTGAGTTCAGTCAGATCAGTCAGAGGAGGAGAAGTGAAAGGAGCAGAGGCTCTGCAGGAGCTCTGCTCGGGAGGCGGGCCTAGCCCGAGAGGCCCAGGACTGAGAGAGGAGAGGGAGCAGGAGAAAGGCTCCTGGAACAGAAGGGATCCCAGGGGTATGGGAAGTGCTGGAGGCCACCCGTATGCCAGAATCTGCCAGGCGGTGGAGGGATCAAGCCGCAGAGGGGACTAAACTAGTGGAGAACTACAAGGCTCAGCTAGGAACCGGAGGCTGCTGTACTTGTAAGGTGCAGTTGCCACATCCGCAATTATATCGCTGAAAAGGTGGCCACAGAGGGTCCAGGGGACTGCAGGTCGCCCGACAAGACCCGAGGCTACCGGATTGGGACACTGATTGTGAGGCGCAGGGCAGGAGGGCGAGAGCCAGCGCAGGAAGACGACTGAGGAAGGCACATAGAAAGGGGTCCTGTCAGGCACTCTTGAACTACCTGAGGAATTGCTGAACCCCTGCCTGGTGAACGCGGCACGAGGTGGGAGGTTGTAGTCTGGAACCTGGAACCTGAGGAACGTAACAACTGTGAGTAAACTCGGAAGACTGCACCCCACTGTCTCTATGATTATTATCTGCGCCATCACCCCTCCACTACAACGCCCAGCATCACCTATAACATCTACACTGCCCTGGAGCTAAGCTCTACCTGTGGAGAGCCACACCAGCTTTGCTGCACTAACATCAGCTCCAGAGGACCTGCTCCGCAGCAGCGGCTCCCTTTAGCCACATACCACAGGTGGCGTCACGAACTGTATATGACTAGCCCAGGGGGATGGGGATGACTTGGTACCCGGGCCTTTAGCCTGGCCTTTAGGGATGTCGCGGTGGTCGGCTCCCGGGCCCGTACCCTGGGCCACTCTTTAAAAAGGGAGTTGATATTTGTAAAGTTTATAAAAGAAAGAGTTTGTGACGCCACCTGTGGCTTCTGGTGAGGATCACCAGCGCTGCGCAGTCCACTGAGGCCGGTGGTAAGGCAGTTTACTCTCTGTCAGTTCCAGTCTAGACTAACGGCTGCCTGGCTCCGCCTTCCCTTATATATCTCCCTAAGGAGCTCCCTCTGGTGGTCTGAGGTGGAAGGTGGAGATGTGTGAATGGTTATGGGGGCCTCTTGTGGAGGAATCCTTGAATACACCCTTCTGGGTCTGTGATACCAAGCACAGCTGGGCTTCACATTCCCCCCTAGTAAAACTCAGCACTCCCGGGCTGAAGTACATTTTATAAAAGCAGTAACAATAGGAAAACATAAGCAATACTAGAACATTCTTCCCTTTATGGGAGGTGACGCGCCCCCTGGGACATATTCCTTTTTGAGGGGAATACCCGGCACCGGATCAGATGGGGGTTTGTAGTCTCCGAGCGGCTGTGACCCGGTCCCGTGCCCACGGCGTCAAGCTCAGTGTGATGTGGCAGTTCTACAGATGTTACTAAAGTTCTTTTGTGTCGACTACGCCACCCGTTGTGATGCGGTCACTGTGGCCGCCGCTGCAGCAGGGTCCGCTGAGGCTGATGGTGGGTGCGCAGCTTGGTGGGATAACCCCCAACGGGAGGGGTATAGCCTCAGAGGGGACAGGCGCAGAGGATGGGGGTTGTGGTGGTGTAGTGCAGACGGCAGTGAAGACAGAGTCGGGTATTGCAGTTAAGGGTGTTTACTTACTGCAGATGTTGTACTGGTCACTCCAGCTGCTAGTGACCACCCGAGCCGTGCTGCGTCCACCAGGTCCTGGATCCAGCCAACCCCCAAACAAGTCCGGAGCGTGGCCCTGAGCTCTCCCTCTGTCCTTTCTTCAGCCGTCCCCACCAGTGATCCACCTAGGTCCAGCTCCCTCGGGCCTTCTGTTGGGACACCCTTGGCCTTGGGTTCCCTGACCCTTCATGTGGTGTGCCTTCGGGGTGGATGTGATGGGTGACCGTGGCAGACGCTGCCCACGGTCTCCAGTCTCTGGCTGGGGAGTGTTTTTACCCCCACCAGCTTGGGTTCCGGTACCCTGATGCTGACTCCTCACCCGGTGCTCTAATTTGGGTTCTTGGGTCCCTTCAGTCTTCCCCCTCTGGGTCTTTCTCTGCTCCACTCTCACTCTGGGTCTTGATCTTTCTTCTCTCCTCTGCTCCTGACTTGTTTCCTGCAGCTGACTCACTTCCTGCATCTGATCCTCTGCATCTGACCCTGATTCTAGTTGGTGCCCACCTTATATATCCCTCTATGTGTGAGCTCAGGTGACCAGCACCCAATGAGCTCCTATCTTTACCCAGGCTGCTCCCCCTATCTGCCCCTACACTACATGGGATGTACCACCCCCCTCCCACTCCAGCCAGGAACAGGCTCGGTCGTACCTGCACATTTCTAAGTGGGAGTACCGTCGGCCTGCTCCTCTGAAATGGGATGTATGTAGTGCATGCAGTCTATCTGAGCTCAGTTCCACACTCCTTCCTTACCCGGGAGTGGAATATCACACCTCTGGGTTGAGGTGCAATACCCCTGTAGCAGCCGAATCCTCAGGGTGCTACATTCCCCCCTGGTAAATCACAGCACGTCCTCGGGCTGTAAGACATAAATAACACCAAAACATACAATTTTTTTTTTTTTTCATATAAACATATAAAACATTATATATATAAAACTTTTTTATATAAACATTCTCGTAGACTTCTCTTGTCTCTGGTTCCTCCTCCGGACACTGTGCAACGTGTGTCCGGGAAAAGTGCGACAGTCTCTTTGAAAAACTGGTTTTCCTATAAAACCGGTAGGGGGCGCTTTAGGACGCGCAACTATATACAGGGAAAGTTGGCCGCTCTCAGTCCTCGGCCAGGTAGAGGGATGGGAATGGCTGCTCACAGTCCTCAGCCTGTAGGATGAAGGGGTTAACGGGTAACAGTTCACTGGTCCCAACGGGGACTATTTTAGCAGCAACAGTTTCAGTTTCTTTATACCCCCATTGGGTAACTTATTTACAGCACCTGCTCTGCCGCACTCAACGGCGTCTTCCTCCTGCTCTTTGAACTTCAGACCCGTCCGGGTCCTCTTGCTCCTCCTCCCCGTACCGCAACTCCTCCTCCGTCAGGCGGTGTACGTGGAGGGCGTAAGGTCCTTTGGCACACTTGTGCCGGGTAAAGGTGACCTCATCTCCGATGTAGAGGTCACGACCTCTGTGCCCCTCCGGCAGATGGGACTCCACGTCTCTGCGCGTGACAAAGACGTCGCCGTGGGTGTTGTTGTCTCGAATGAAGCCCCACCCGTGCTGCTGGTTGAACTTTATTACAGTCCCGGCGGTACGGGGACTGTGCGCTGCACGGGGGTCCCTCCTGGTCCGGCTCTTCTGCTCGGCACTCCGTACTTGGGCCTGCTGTTCCCGGACCCGCCTCTCTCTCCGCTCCCTCGCGAACTCTTCGAGCTGTTGGCGGCAGCACTCCGCACGTTCTGCTGCAGCGGCCCTAGTTTCCTGAGTGAACCCCATTAGATCTTCTCCGGTGGGGTCCCACTCAAACTGTGCTTCCGCTAGCGGGGGCGAGATCCGTGCCACGGGCTTCGGAGCCGGAATCAGGGGTTCATCCAGGGGTCTTAGTCTCTGCTGCCGTTCCAGCTCATGGTATCCTTCGGGCCAGATGAAGGGCCGCCCGTCCGGCCATGTGAGCTGGCTGAACAGGTCCTCCCCCAGGTGTGGCACCCTTGGTATTGCGGGCGCGGGCGCGGTGGTGGTGGCGCCCGGGTTGCCCAGGCCTTGCGGCCAGGCCTGGGGCACCTGGAAGGTGAAGGGCACCGTTAGGACGGCGGCGCCCTGGGCTACCTGGCCTTGCGGCCAGGCCGGAGGCTCCGCGGAGGTAGGGGGCGCTGTTGGTGGTGCGGCGCCCGGGGGTACTAGGCCTTGCGACCAGGCTGGTGGTATTTCCTGCTTTGTCACGCTCCGGGTCGAGGCGCGTGACGTCACAGGGGTCGCTGCGGCGGCTTCCGGTCGGGGCCTAGTCCATAGCGGTGACGTGGCGGCTACGGGCACAGCAGGGGGACTTTCGGGCTCTGCGACGGGGAGCTGGGGCAGGTGAGCGGTGTCACGGCTTGGGGTATAGGCGTCCCCTTTACCTGCCTCCATGCGTTCGGCTCCCTCCTCGGCGCCGTCTCCGACCTTGGGTCCTCCCGCGCCATCCTCAGAGGCGGTCTGCTTCCTCTTCCAGGGTAGCGTGCTCCGTTGACCGGTCTCAGCTTGCTGGGTCATCTCCCGGCTCCACTCCGCCAGTATCTCGCGCTGTACCCGGGCCATCCTCCTTGCGAGGCCCTCCAGGGCAGTCTGTGCACACTCCCGGTCTCGGGGGAGCTGCGCTAAGATCTCCGCTAGACCTAGCGGGGTTGTGGACTCTAGCAGGCTCCTGACCATCGGGTCGGTGCTGCTCTGCTTTTCTTCCGGCAGGCTCCTGGCCAGCGGGCCGGTGCTGCTCTGCCCTCCTTCCTCGGTCTCTAGCAGACTCCTGGCCAGGGGGCCGGTGCTGTTCTGCTTTCTCTCCATCTCCGGGTAAGCTCCTCCGCTACTCCTCGTTAGACCTCTTGTCTCCGGGTGCGCTCGCTCTAGACTGCTCCAAGCGACACCCATCTTTTCTCTTCTCTTTCGTCTCCTCCCACCTCGAGGGCGGTCCCGGGGCAACTCGGTGACTGTCAGCTCCAGGGGTAGTTCTTTCACGCTGACAGACACCTCCAGCATCACAGTCTCTGTTGGTGGGGGCGGTTTCCACTTTTGGCGCCATTTTCTGTCCTGGCCCACGATGGGAGGTGGCCTCTTGCCCTCCTTTGGCACGCCCATAATGGCGTCCGCTGCTCTTCCAAGGCGGGAAATCTGCGGTTTTGGCGGGAAGCGTCGCCCAGTGGCGGGAAACTCTGCAGATGGCGGGAACAAGCTGGAAATGGCGGACAATCGGCGGGAAACGACTGGTGATGGAGTCCGATGGCGTGGACCCTCCGGAACCGGCGGGAGACTTCTTTCTGAGGTAAACTTGCACTTTTCTTCAGGCACGCAGTACCCGGGTGTTGCGGGCACGTAATCCTGCCGACTACGCCAAAGTTGACGCGCCCCCTGGGACATATTCCTTTTTGAGGGGAATACCCGGCACCGGATCAGATGGGGGTTTGTAGTCTCCGAGCGGCTGTGACCCGGTCCCGTGCCCAGGGCGTCAAGCTCAGTGTGATGTGGCAGTTCTACAGATGTTACTAAAGTTCTTTTGTGTCGACTACGCCACCCGTTGTGATGCGGTCACTGTGGCCGCCGCTGCAGCAGGGTCCGCTGAGGCTGATGGTGGGTGCGCAGCTTGGTGGGATAACCCCCAACGGGAGGGGTATAGCCTCAGAGGGGACAGGCGCAGAGGATGGGGGTTGTGGTGGTGTAGTGCAGACGGCAGTGAAGACAGAGTCGGGTATTGCAGTTAAGGGTGTTTACTTACTGCAGATGTTGTACTGGTCACTCCAGCTGCTAGTGACCACCCGAGCCGTGCTGCGTCCACCAGGTCCTGGATCCAGCCAACCCCCAAACAAGTCCGGAGCGTGGCCCTGAGCTCTCCCTCTGTCCTTTCTTCAGCCGTCCCCACCAGTGATCCACCTAGGTCCAGCTCCCTCGGGCCTTCTGTTGGGACACCCTTGGCCTTGGGTTCCCTGACCCTTCATGTGGTGTGCCTTCGGGGTGGATGTGATGGGTGACCGTGGCAGACGCTGCCCACGGTCTCCAGTCTCTGGCTGGGGAGTGTTTTTACCCCCACCAGCTTGGGTTCCGGTACCCTGATGCTGACTCCTCACCCGGTGCTCTAATTTGGGTTCTTGGGTCCCTTCAGTCTTCCCCCTCTGGGTCTTTCTCTGCTCCACTCTCACTCTGGGTCTTGATCTTTCTTCTCTCCTCTGCTCCTGACTTGTTTCCTGCAGCTGACTCACTTCCTGCATCTGATCCTCTGCATCTGACCCTGATTCTAGTTGGTGCCCACCTTATATATCCCTCTATGTGTGAGCTCAGGTGACCAGCACCCAATGAGCTCCTATCTTTACCCAGGCTGCTCCCCCTATCTGCCCCTACACTACATGGGATGTACCACCCCCCTCCCACTCCAGCCAGGAACAGGCTCGGTCGTACCTGCACATTTCTAAGTGGGAGTACCGTCGGCCTGCTCCTCTGAAATGGGATGTATGTAGTGCATGCAGTCTATCTGAGCTCAGTTCCACACTCCTTCCTTACCCGGGAGTGGAATATCACACCTCTGGGTTGAGGTGCAATACCCCTGTAGCAGCCGAATCCTCAGGGTGCTACAGAGGCACGAATCTTAAACGTTACATAACCAAAACAAATACAGAGCGTCCTCAGAATCCAAGTCTCTTATGGTGAGGTTCCCAAGAAAAAGTTGACGCGCCCCTGGGCCTGTGTCGCGCTGCGTTGCGCACGCGGGAGCTTACCCGGAGCCGGATCTCTTGAGGGTTGTAGTCTCGTGGCGGTGACCCGGTCCGTGCCCAGGGAGTCAAACTGAGCGGCGATGTAACAGCGGTAGATGTAGGACGACTACGCCACCCGTTGAATGCAGCTATGGAGCTGCCGCTGCAGGACAGTCCGCTGAGGCCGGTGGATGGATGGTGCAGCGTAGATGGTATAACCCCCAACGGGAGGGGTATGGCCTCAGGGCAGCAGGTGTGGATGATGGGGGTAGCAGGAACCACTCAGAGACGGTGCGGTGTAATTCAGGGTCTTTACTGGTAACAACGATAGACCCTCCCGGAGTACTTGCTAGTGAACGGGGCCTGGTCAGTCCTTGAGCAGATGGGATCTCCCCTGGCCAGGCGGAGTTGTAGGCCTCCCAAACTGACTGTACTCTTCTGGCTACCTTGCTAGAAGCGGGTATAAGTAGCCCACGTCCCTGAGTGTACCGTGTGGTGCTCACCCGTATGGCCGGTGAATCGGGGCCTTCTAATGGCTTCCGCTCCATGATGGCGGTGCTGGTCCCACGCGTGTGACCGTGCCTTCGGGTTTCTGGGCCTGAGGACCTGAAATCCCCTGCCGGTCGGCTTCTGCTGCTGGGTAAGAGTTAGTCCCCACAGCCTCGGACGCCGGGTCCGGTAAGAAAGCTTCTCAGTCAGGGCGAGCTCTGCAGCTGCCAGCCCCTGACTCGTAGTAGTATTGCTTCTGCTGTTTCTTGTCTCTACTCTCCTTGACTGCTCACCCTGCTTCAGCCCCGGGTTTATATAGGGGAAGTTCTTCCCCTCCCAAGACTGGGCAGGAGGTGTGGCATGCACAGGATCCCTGACCAAAGGACCTCCCACCTGCTCTCAGACATAATATCTCTATCACTGTGGCAACCAGACCCCTGGGGTGTCACATTCCCCCCTAGTGAAATTTAGTACTCCGGGACTAAACATATTTTAGAAAAACATAACAAGATATAACAATAACAATACAATAAAGAAACACATAAAGGTGGTCACGGCATGTCCGTAACCGGGTGCAGTCTTTGAAGAAAGCAAGGTGTCCATTTCACCAAAACAGGGAGACGTAACCAGGTAGGGGTCTGTCCTACCCCGAGTCCTTAACAGTCTCTAGTCCATCCTGGGTTACGCTCCAACTATGTACAAGGATTCCCGGTAAATCCACCAAGGATTCCTAAAAATAACTGGAAACACAAAATTATACACAAGCAACAATACACAGATAAACATAAATAAAACAATTTATACACTTCAAATCCTCCAGCGTGCGGGTAACTGGCCCTTAGTGGCCCTAGTGGACCTACGGAGCTGACTGTCTGGCCCTGAACTACAGGGTGTAGGAGCTGTCAAGGGTAAACTGGGCAGCTGTCTACCGGCTCTTTGTCTCACTAGGGGTACGGCAGGCTCACTATAAGCAGAGGGTTGATCCTCCTGTTCTGCTTGTGTGGAGTCTTCTGCCTCCTGGACCGGCTGTTCTTCCAGCTCTACCTGTTGCTCCGTAGGTGCTTGGGATGCTGGTTGGAGGAAGGTGAGTACGGGTACCACAACTGCACCATTGACTTGAGTCCAAGACCGAGGGAAGTCCCCGAGCACAGTACTAACCATATCTTCCCTTTCCTCTACGGGTCGATGGTCTTCTTGTTCCTCTTCAGGGTTCCTCAGTTGTTCGGGACACTTCTTCAGGTGGTCACGGGATACAATGGCTGTAGTTTCCCCTCCGTCTTTACTGATGGTACAAACCTTCGGGTTCTCGTGCCTTGAGGGCAGTACGGTGTACGGGTCCTTCTCCCACTGGTCGTCCAACTTGTGGAGCCGTCTCTTCCTCTTCAAGACCTGCTCTCCGGGTACCAGGGGAACAGCGGGAGCATACTGGTTGTAAGTTTTCTCTTGTCTTTCCCTAGCCTGACAGAGACTTCGCTCCACGCTCTCCTGTACTCTCCGGTACTGCTGCTGCCTCTCTGTGTCCCAGTCTGCTTCTGGTGAAGTGTCCTCGGGTGTCAGGACTCCCATTTCCAGGTCAACAGGTAACTTACCAGGTCTTGCCCTCATTAGTTAAGCCGGGGTACAGTTGGTGGAACCTACCGGGATGTGGTTGTATAGGTCCACCAGATCGGTCAGCTTCTCAGGCCACAGACTGCGTTCTTCCAGGGGCAACGTTTTCAGAAGATCCATTACCACCTGGTTCATTTTCTCACAAAGTCCATTAGTTTGCGGATGATAGGGTGTCGTCCTTATCTTCCGGCAGCCATACAGAGTGCAGAATTCTTGGAAGACCTCCGCTTCAAAGGCAGGTCCCTGGTCTGTCAACACTTGGTCCGGGTACCCGTGTGGACGGCAGAAATGCTGCTGGAAGGCTCTCGCTGCTGTTCGAGCTGTTAAGTCCTTGACGGGGACGACAACCAAGAACCGGGAGTAGTGATCCACGATGGTTAGTGCGTAGACGTAGCCACTTCTGCTTGGGGTCAGTTTTACATGATCCAAGGCTACCAGTTCCAACGGCTGCCGGGTGACGATGGACTGCAGGGGAGTCTTCTGGCTGGCACGATCCTTCCTTCTTAGGTTGCACGGGCCACAGTCTCTGCACCACTTCTCAATGGTTCCACTCATGCCTACCCAGTGGAATCGCTCGCGCAGCAGGAACTCCAGCTTCTTCCACCCGAAGTGTCCAGCTCCGTCGTGGTATGCCTCCATCACCATGGCTGCGTCTCTTCGTGGCACCACTACTTGCCAGAGTAGTTCATGCGTCCGGGAGTTAACCATTCTGCGGCACAACTTCCCCTTGTAAAGGAACAGTCGACTCCTCTCCGCCCATAGTTGTTTGGCTTCCTCCGGAGCGTCTGGTTCAAGGCAAGCCTCCGGGCGAGTCAGCATCTCCTTCACCAGTCGGACGGCAGGGTCGCTGTCTTGCGTTTACGCCCAGTTGTAGTGAGGTAAGGGGTTCAACGTAGCAGCCTGCTTACTCCTTACCCGGTGGGAGTACTGGATAGTCCCATGACGGTGGAACGCAGGGAGTTCAACTTCTTCCAGTCCCTCCGGATCTTCTCCTTCGTCCGGCAGGTTGGGCATCCTGGACAGGGCGTCCGCGTTGGTATTGGAGCGTCCGTCCCGGTATTTGATTGTGAACTCGTAGTTGGACAGACGGGCCATCCACCTCTGCTCCAGGGCACCGAGTCTTGCCGTGTCCAGGTGTGTCAACGGGTTGTTATCCGTGTACACGGTGAACCGGGAAGAAGCGAGGTAATGCTTAAAGCGCTCGGTGACTGCCCATACTACGGCCAGGAACTCTAGCTTAAATGAGCTGTAATTCTCGGGATTCCTTTCGGTGGGTCGCAGCTTTCGGCTGGCGTAGGCGATTACTCGTTCCTTCCCCTGCTGGATCTGGGACAGTACGGCTCCTAGCCCGATGTTACTGGCGTCGGTGTAGAGGATAAAGGGCTGGCTATAATCCGGGTACGCCAGGATTTCGTCCCCCGTGAGGGCCATCTTCAGCTGGCGGAAGGACTCTTCTTCCAGCTCCTCCCATTTGAAGGGCGGCTTCTGGTTCTTGGCCTTCCGGGACTGGCCTATCAGGAGGTCCTGCATAGGTGCTGCCTTTTTGGTGAAACCGGGAATAAACCTTCGGTAGTAGCCTACCAACCCGAGGAACTGCCGCACTTCTTTTACGCTGGAGGGGCTTGGCCATTCCTTAATTGCGGTGATCTTATCAGGGTCGGGAGCCACTCCGTCAGCGCTCACCACGTGTCCCAGGTACTGCACCTTTGGCTTCAGGAGGTGACACTTGGAGGGTTTCACCTTTAGGCCGTAACTCGCCAGAGCTTCGAACACTTCCGCCAGGTGTTTCAGGTGGTCCTCATACGTCTTGGAATATACGATGACATCGTCCAGGTACAACAGGACCGTCTCGAAGTTTCTGTGGCCCAGACAACACTTCATTAGTCGTTGGAAGGTTCCTGGTGCGTTGCAGAGTCCGAACGGCATGCAGGTGAACTCGCTAAGTCCCATCGGGGTGGTGAATGCGGTCTTCTCCCGGTCCGCCTCTGCTACAGGAACCTGCCAGTACCCGCTAGTGAGATCCAAGGTAGAGAAGAAGTTAGCAGATCTTAAAGCAGCCAATGACTCCTCTATCCTTGGTAAGGGGTACGCATCCTTGTGTGTGATACGGTTGATTTTCCGGTAATCTACACACATCCTCATGGTGTTGTCTTTTTTTCTGACTAAGACTAGTGGAGCTGCCCAGGGGCTACAGCTATCCCTGATCACCCCAGCCTCCTTCATGTCTCTAAGCATCCCCTTGGCATGTTGGTAGTGTGCAGGGGGTACGGGTCGATACCTCTCTTTTATGGGAGGATGGTCTCCCGTGGGGATGTGGTGTTCTACCCCCTTGACTCGCCCGAAGTCTAACGGGTGTTTACTAAACACTCTCTCGTACTCTTGAACCACCCGATAGACTCCCTGTTTCTGATGTGAGGGAGTGGAGTCAGTACCCAAATGTAGTTGCTGACACCAGTCCTCCTTTGTTTTCTTAGAGCCATTACCTTCCTCCGGGTGAGATGGAGGCAAGGGTTCCACAGATTGTATAGCATTTTGGTTAATGGTATATAATTTGGCTAGCGTGGCATACCGGGGCAGGTACACTTCCCTCTTCCCGATATTGATTATGCGAACGGGCACCCTCCCATGGCGTACATTAACCACCCCCCATGCTGTCAAGATGGTGGGCCTACTGTCTGAGTAAACTGGTTCTACCATTGCCTGGTAATCTCTACCTCTCAGACCAATAGCTGCCCGGCACCAAATCATCATTTCACTTTTTGGGGGCATGGCAATAGGAAAAGGGTCACACATTCTTACGCTACCAATCTCACCGCCGGAGAGTTCCACCTGTTGCCGTCGCATCAGTGCTCGGATCTCTTTCTGGAGCACCCGCTGCTCGCCGGAGCTGGCGTTCTTGGCAACCTGCTGTAAAAGGAAAATCACCTCTGCAAGACAATTTTCAATTACATTAGTTCCTAGAGTTATTTTTGGGTGACTCTCATGTTTGTCAATATCTACAATGATCAGTCCCTGTGCTGCCAGTTCGACTCTACCGATTTTGATGGTCACCTCTTTAAATCCGATCTGTGGCACGGGCTGGCCATTGCTGGCGATGATACTCAAGTCGTCGTCAGGGTAGCGGGTAATATCCGAGTCATTCCAGTACTGCTTAAAGAGCACGTACGGGATGGTGGTGACCTGTGACCCGGTGTCCAGTAGGGCACTCATGGGAATGCCATCCAGTACCACAGGCAAGACTGGACGTCCTCCCACATATCTGTCGCGCCAGTTCGATGGGCCTGGTGATCTTTTTCCTGGGGGTTGGCCCTCTACCCCAGGTTGTGCCCGTTTAAAGAACAGTACCTTGCCATATGTCCGGGTTGATTGCAGCGGCGGCAGATGGGTCGTCCGTCTTCGCTGTATCGGTCACTGGGTCTTCCTCTGGCCGGTGGGGTCCTCCTTGGTCGACGCCACGGGATGTCCTCCGGTCCGGATGCCAGCTGGATCTTCCCTGGGGTGGAAACCTGTAAAGACTGCACAGTTCGGGTTAGCGCAGCAACGCTCTTAGCTAGCTCTTGGACCTGATGGTGTAGGTCTGGAGCCGGGTCATTGTCCAAAGCCTGCGCATCAGCTCCCACAGGCCCTGCCGACAAGGGCGCCGCCTCCTGGTGGTAAGTGATAGCTGGGCGCCTGTGGGTCACAACGCCACCCGGTGCCGGTTCTCGGAGCACCCGGATGGCTCTGTCCTTGAACTGTGCAAAGCCCAGATGGGGATCCTGTAAGGCCATCGCCCGCAACTGGGTTCGGTGGGCATTACAATATAGTCCCTCTATAAATTGTTCGGTCAAGAGCCTGTCCTCGTTTCCCACTCCATCAGGGTCGGTCTGCTTAATGGCCCTCAGGGCCTCTTGTAGGTTTAGTGCATAGTCCCTTATACTCTCATGCGCTCGCTGCTTGCACCCGTAGAATCTAAGCTTAATCTCGGCTGAGGTGCGGGTATCAAAGGTGTCCTTTAGCCGGGTTAGTATCCCTGCGACAGTCTTCCTCCCAGGTGGCCAGGATTTTACTTCCCTTTTGGCTGCCCTGGTTAGTTGGGCCACCAGGATGCTCACTTTTTGCTCTTCTGTGAGGGGGTACACCTGGAAGAGGCTATCCAGCTTTTCTCTAAAGTCATGCAGGGTATGTGACTCCCCTGAGTACTGGGGTAGCCAAGCTGCTCCCGGGATATAGGGCATGGTGAAGGGCATAACTGCAGCAGCGGTAGCGCTGGCGGGGGTTGAGGCAGTGAAGCTCTCCTCCGTATCCGACATCTTCCTCCCCCCTAGTGGACCGTGGCCTACCTTGCGATGATCCTGTTCCGTAGGCCGCGGCTCCGCAGTGGATCGTCAGGGTTGAGGACCTTCCGTCGCGCTCCTGTGACGTCGGCGTCTGCTGGGCTCCTTCCAGGACCTTACGCAACGTCCGGACGTGAGGCGGGGCTTCAGTTCTCGCGCGCTTTCGGAGTCCACGCCCCTCTTCTTCCCGCGCGGCGTCCTCAAGATGGCGTCCAATGGCGGGAAAACTCCACGGATGGCGGGAAGAAGGCAGAAGATGGCGCCGGATGGCGGGAAACTTCACCGATGGCGGGAAGAAGGCTGAAGATGGCGCCGGATGGCGGGAATCTTCACCACAGGTAAGTTTGAAAAGTCTCTTTTTCAGGCACGCAGTACCCGGTGGTTGCGGGCACGAAATCCTGCCGACTACGCCAAAGTTGACGCGCCCCTGGGCCTGTGTCGCGCTGCGTTGCGCACGCGGGAGCTTACCCGGAGCCGGATCTCTTGAGGGTTGTAGTCTCGTGGCGGTGACCCGGTCCGTGCCCAGGGAGTCAAACTGAGCGGCGATGTAACAGCGGTAGATGTAGGACGACTACGCCACCCGTTGAATGCAGCTATGGAGCTTCCGCTGCAGGACAGTCCGCTGAGGCCGGTGGATGGATGGTGCAGCGTAGATGGTATAACCCCCAACGGGAGGGGTATGGCCTCAGGGCAGCAGGTGTGGATGATGGGGGTAGCAGGAACCACTCAGAGACGGTGCGGTGTAATTCAGGGTCTTTACTGGTAACAACGATAGACCCTCCCGGAGTACTTGCTAGTGAACGGGGCCTGGTCAGTCCTTGAGCAGATGGGATCTCCCCTGGCCAGGCGGAGTTGTAGGCCTCCCAAACTGACTGTACTCTTCTGGCTACCTTGCTAGAAGCGGGTATAAGTAGCCCACGTCCCTGAGTGTACCGTGTGGTGCTCACCCGTATGGCCGGTGACTCGGGGCCTTCTAATGGCTTCCGCTCCACGATGGCGGTGCTGGTCCCACGCGTGTGACCGTGCCTTCGGGTTTCTGGGCCTGAGGACCTGAAATCCCCTGCCGGTCGGCTTCTGCTGCTGGGTAAGAGTTAGTCCCCACAGCCTCGGACGCCGGGTCCGGTAAGAAAGCTTCTCAGTCAGGGCGAGCTCTGCAGCTGCCAGCCCCTGACTCGTAGTAGTATTGCTTCTGCTGTTTCTTGTCTCTACTCTCCTTGACTGCTCACCCTGCTTCAGCCCCGGGTTTATATAGGGGAAGTTCTTCCCCTCCCAAGACTGGGCAGGAGGTGTGGCATGCACAGGATCCCTGACCAAAGGACCTCCCACCTGCTCTCAGACATAATATCTCTATCACTGTGGCAACCAGACCCCTGGGGTGTCACAGAGGTCCATCTCACAAGGTAGAGTACTTTGGTAGTTTTGAGGGACCTGTCCTAAACCCTCTACGTAGGCCCTGGGGTGGCTGCAAGGCATGAAGATCCTGTGTTGGACCTCCAAGAGAGCCACTCCAGACAGGTTTTCCTTCTGAGGTCACCTAAAAGGGGCACTCCAGGGAGCGCAATTATATACATTAAGAGTTTTTGGGCTGCACACAGTCCTCAGCCACGCAGTTCATTATGTAAATAAAGAATTAATAGGAAAAAGCACAAATTAATAAGCATGCATGAAAATAAACAATTATGCAGTAAATTACAATTTAATACACAATACCCCAGGGGTAACTATCTACACTCTCAGAAATTGTACTATTTTATTCAGTGTATCTAGCAGGAGGCTTACCTCTTGTGCTGCGTACTGATCTGCGTAGTGCGGTGGTTGGTGGAGTGTCAGGGTCTATATTCTCAGTTACTCTACCAGTTCTACGTGTAACCATGTTGTAAAACTGCCTTAACCTCTCTCTTGGACTGGCAAGTTTACCATTGACTGGGCCCTCTTGCTCTGCTTCTGCCGGGGATCCTTCATCCGGGGATACTTCTTGAGCTGGCTCTTCTGCAGCACTTACAGGTTCAACTTGCTGTTGAGGGTTCTCTGGCTGTTCATAGAATTGGAGCACTGGAATGATTACTGCACCTCCGATCTGAGGCCAATCCGCTGGGAAGTCTCCTAGGTCAGTGTGTATCACCGCTTCTTTAGGTTCTTCCTGGGTTGTGAAAGACACTTTTTCTTGGGGTTTCAGTAATTTTGGACACAACTTTAAGTGGTCCCTAGACACTGTAGCAGATGTTTTTCCTCCATCACGACTAATTATACAGGTCTTTTTGTTGTCAAACCTTGACGGTAACACAGTGTAGGGGTCTTTTTCCCACTGGTCGTCGAGTTTGAGGTTACATCTTTTTCTTTTTAGCACTGTTTCACCAGGTGTGAAAGGTTCTGCTGGTGCATTTTTGTTGTAATGCATTTCCTGCTTTTCTCTCACCCGAGTAAGACTGTCCTTGACACAAGCTTGTACCCTTCTGTACTGCTCTTGTCTGGTGGTGTCCCAGTCCTCAGTGGTCATATCAGCTTCAGGTTCAACAACACCAAGCTCCAAATCCATGGGCAGCTTTCCTGGCCTTGCCCGCATGAGATATGCCGGAGTGCAATTGGTGGAACTGACTGGTATATGATTATACAGATCCACTAAGTCAGGTAGTAGGTCTGGCCACTGGTTTCTCTCTTCAAGTGGTATGGTCTTTAGCAGGTCGATGATGATGTTGTTCATCTTCTCGCAGATACCGTTTGTTTGTGGGTGGTAAGGCGTAGTTCTTATCTTTTTACACCCGTAGAGATGGCAGAACTCTTTGAACAATTCAGCCTCAAAGGCCAGGCCTTGGTCAGTCAGTACTTGTTCAGGGTATCCATGGGGTCTGCAGAAGTATGCTTGGAACGTCTTCGCTGCTGTCTCTGCTGTCAGGTCTTTGACAGGGGCGAACACCAGGAAACGTGAGTAATGATCCACCATAGTCAGAGCATAGGAGTACCCTGACCTGCTGGGGGACAGCTTCACATGGTCCAGGGCCACGATCTCCAGGGGCCGAGTCATCTTGATGGGCTGCAGGGGTGCCTTCTGGCTGCTGAAGTCTTTCCTTCTTAGGCCGCAGGGTCCACAGTCCCGGCACCACCTTTCAATGGAGCTGCGCATTCCTACCCAGTAGAATCGACATTTCAGCAGGGTCTCTAGCTTTTTCCAGCCAAAGTGCCCCACCTGATCGTGGTAAGCTTCTAATACCATCTGGATGTCCGTCTTCGGGACCACTATCTGCCATACCATCTCGTGGGTTCTTGGATTAACGTACCTCCGGCACAGCTTCTCACGATAGATAAACAGCCGGCTTCTCTCGTCCCACAGCTGCTTTGCTTGCAGAGACGCATCATTCTCCAGGGAGGCACCTTCTTGGGTTATCAGCTGTTTGATGCGGCTGACAACCGGGTCGCTGTCCTGGGTCTCTTTCCAGCTGTGGTGAGGCAGGGGGTTTAACATCTTTTCACGCGGCTTCCTGGAGGCTCGTTGCTCATGGATCATCCCACTCCGGTGAAAGGCAGGTAGCTCTATCTCTTCCAGGTCATCCACTTCTTCTTCTGTGTCTGACTGGTGAGGCATCCTAGACAGGGCATCGGCGTTGGCGTTCTTGCGGCCCGCCCGGTATTTAATTGTAAATTGGTAGTTTGACAGCCGAGCCATCAATCGTTGCTCTAGAGCCCCCAACTTAGCTGTTTCAAGATGGGTCAAGGGGTTGTTATCAGTAAAGGCAGTGAACTTGCTGGAAGTCAGATAGTGCTTGAACCTTTCTGTGATGGCCCAGACTAAGGCCAGGAACTCCAACTTAAAGCTGCTATAGTTCTCTGGGTTCCTGTCAGTCGGGCGGAGCTTCCTACTTGCGTATGCGATCACTTTCTCTTGGCCATTCTGCTTCTGACTTAGGACAGCTCCCAGGCCTTCATTGCTGGCATCTGTATACAGCAGGAACGGTTGGCTGTAGTCAGGGTAGGCTAGGATCTCATCACCTGTCAGGATCTCCTTCATCTCCTGAAACGACTCTGCTTGCTCCTTACCCCAGTGGAATGGAGTGTTTTTGCCTTTGGGAGACTGCCCTACCAGGAGGTCTTGAAGAGGAGCTGCTTTCTTTGTGTAGTCCTTTACGAACCTCCGGTAGTATCCTACTAGTCCCAAGAACTGACGCACCTCCTTGAGGTTCTTCGGCTACGGCCACTTCTGGATGGCTGTGACTTTCTCCGGGTCTGGTGCTACGCCTTCCGGGCTGACAATGTGTCCCAGATACTGTACCTTCCTCTTGAGCAGGTGGCACTTTGAGGGCTTCAACTTCATCCTGTACCGGGACAGTGACTCAAATACCTCTGCCAGGTGTTTCAAGTGGTCCTCGTACGTTCTGGAGTACACAATTACGTCATCCAGGTAAAGTAACACAGTCTCGAAGTTGCGGTGTCCCAGGCAGCACTCCATCAATCTCTGGAACGTTCCGGGGGCATTGCAGAGTCCAAACGGCATGCTGTTGAACTCGCAGAGTCCCATCAGGGTGGTGAAGGCCGTCTTCTCCCGATCCTCCTCAGCCACAGCAACTTGCCAGTATCCACTAGTGAGGTCAAGGGTGGAAAAGTAATTTGCAGACTTCAAGGCAGCTAGGGACTAGTGTTGAGCCACCCCCGTAGTGTTCGAGCTCGGTTCGGTTCGTCGAACACACGTGTGTTCGCCGAACTGTTCGTCGAACTGTTCGTCGAACACCTTCGAACACCGTTAAAACCAATGGCAGGCAAACAAAAACACATAGAAACACATAGAAAACACCTTCAAAGGTGTCCAAAAGCTGACAAACTGCTCAGAAGACATAACTAACACATGGAAAAGTGACAAGTACATATAGTCATGCGAAAATAAAAGAGGTGGAGGAGTAAAAGGAGGGGGAGACACAGATATAGGCATGTCATGCCCTTCTAAAATCCAAAAAGTGTGAAGCCGACACGGCCAGTCCGCTCCTGCCCGTGCCACCTCCGTGTCGCCGGGTTTGTGCCAGAGCCGCGGTGAACCCTGATGGCCAGCCCCCCTCTCCCAATACTGGTGCCTGTCCGCTGGTGGGTCGAGCGAGCCCCCCTGTGGTGGAGGCAGCTCTAAGCTTTTTAATTTAAATTGTCTCTCTAATTTGAATGAATACACTTTAAATCCATTTACAAGGATCTATTGGAGGGCAAGTCTCATGCCAGCAGCCGCGTAATTCCAGCTCCAGTAGCGTCCACTAAAGCTGCTGCAGTTAAAAAGCTTTTATAAGGATCGAGCTCGGCTGTCCACCGCAAGGCATCCTACTGCCAGTCCCAGCCCCTATGCCTTGGGGTGCCTCCTGATGCTCTTCACTGAGTATCCCGTGGTCCCGAAGCATTTCCTTTGAAAAAATGAAGTGTCCAAACTACAGGTGGTGTAGCTTGCTTAACAGCCGGGATAATCCGCTGACTAGCAGACCCTGCTACTAGGCACAAAGTATTTCCTGGGCTAGATGCAGTTAAAAATTTGTAATTAGATACTCTCGTTGGATGCTGAGAAAGCATTCCATAGAGTCTCCTGGCACGCCATATATGATTCTCTTAAAAAGCTTGGGGTAGGGGTCTAGGGGACCCTTTTATAGCCAAAATCACGGCCCTGTATCGCAATACGTCACCTAGGCTGAAGATAAATGGAACTGTAGCACCCTGAGGGCTCGGTTGCTACAGAGGTATTGCACCTCACCCAGAGGTGTGATATCTCACTCTCAGGTAAGGATGTAGTGTGGATCAGGACCCGACACCTGCATGCATTACACCACATTGCCGTGGGGCAGGGCGACCAATATGCCCCTGAGATGGGCACGACAGTCCCTGTCCCTGGCTGGAGTGGGGGGAGGGAACACTGAGGAAGGGGAACCCTGTAGTGCAGGAGCAGGGAGGAAGCAGTTCCTGGGTGCATTGAGAAGGGAGTATAAAAGGTGGGCACCATCTTAGTTCAGTGCAGAGAAGTCTGAGCAGAAGTGGCAGGGAGCAGGGGCTCTGCATGAGCTCTGCTCCGGAGGCGGGCCTAGTAACAGAGGCCCAGGCCTGGAAGAGGGAGAAGGAAGGAAGAGGAGCGGAGAAGGCTCCAGGAACGAGGAACGAAGGGATCTCAGGGGTGCGGACGGGCGAGTCGCCACCGCACGCCAGAATCCACCTGCGTGGAGGGGTCAGGCCAAAGGGGGAGACCGGTCCCCGAAACTAGTGGAGGCAGTAAACGACCCTCAGCTAGAAACAGGAGGCTGTGACATTTTATGTGGCGCAGCCCCTCGCTACACCCGCTAGGAAGGCACCACATAGGGTCAGGGAAACTGGCGCCAAGTTTACCAAGAGGAGGCCCGAGGCAGCCGGACAGAAGGGTTGGTAAGAAAGGCCAGACAAAGGACACACAAAGGGGGTCCTGTGAAGCGCTCCAAAGTTATCTGGGAGTTGTCTGAGCCCCTCACCTGGTGAGCACAGTACGACGTGGGCAGCCGTTACCTGCAGACGTGGTCTGGATAATAAGAACTGTGAGTAAAGGCCCTGGACTGCATCACTGACTCCGTGTCATTACTGCTGCTGCCCTGCACCATCACCCCCATCCTCCGCATACACTGCCCTGAGGCTATACTCCTCCCGTGGGGAGTTATGCTACGCTCTGCTGCACCCACAACACCAGCCTCAGCGGTCTGCCCTGGAGCGGCGGTTCACTCTGACCGCAATCCACGGGTGGCGTAGTCGGACATTTAAACATCAAAACCACATAAATAGTTCCGCCACTGGTTTGACCGCCCTGAGCCACGGAACCGGGTTGCCGACACGGAGACTACAACCACCAGCATCCACCAAAAAGGGTCCGGCTCCAGGTGTCCCAAGGCCCAGGGGGCGCGTCAGAACATTTTCATCACCTTTCACAATCACCAATGGGACAAGGCAGGGATGTTCTCTGTCCCCTCTCTTATACATCCTAGTGACGGAGCACCTGCTCTCATCAATTCGCCATAACCCCAATATTAGGTGGATTGAGGTGGGAGGCACCGAGTACAAGTGCTCTCTATTTGCTGATGATGTCCTAGTATATATCACTCAATCATATATATCCATCCATGCTGTTATGGCTGAAATAGATCACTTTGTTACATGGTCAAATTTTAAAATCAATGCAGCGAAGTCTGAGGCCCTCGATGTCTCCCTCCCCAAATCCATATAGGATTCCATCCAGTCCAACTTTCCCTTTGCCTGGCCCTCACAGGGTATCAAATACTTAGGAATTCCTATTCATAGAGACCTCTCCCATCTATGTTATCTTAATTTTGGGCCCTTTATTGAACAACTCCATACAGACCACGGTTGGCAAGTTAGAACTGTAAGATTCACTACGTGAACCACTGGTGTTTTGTGGAAAAGCACATGTACACTGTGTTCCAAATTATTATGCAAAAAGTGTTTAGGAGTGATAAGGGAAGAATTTGTTTGTTTGTCAGTTAAACTCATTGATGGTGATGTGTGTCAGGGTTCTTTATATCACTGTAAGCAATTGCAGACACCAGTGCTAATTAGTTTGTCAGGTGTGTCCAATGAAAGGCAAGACTACTTAAGAAGGCTCTCTCACATTATTCAGCAGCCTACATTTTCTGCCAAAATGGGAAAGAAAAAGGATGTGTCGGCTGCTGAGAAGCAACAAATTGTGGAGTGTTTAGGTCAAGGCATGACTACAATCAACATTGTGCGATGATCAGGATGAAGTGTCTTGGCAATCAAGAAGTATGTAGCTGATTCACAGTACACACGTGTGCGTGCTGATAAGGGCAAATTGAGGACTCTTTCCTACAGGCAATTACGTCAGGTTGAAAGAGCAGCGGCAAAAAAGCCTTGTCATAGCAGCAGACAAATTTTTGAAGCTGCTTGTGCCTCCAACGTCCCCCGAACAACAAGATGCAGGGTCCTTCAGAGGTTTGCAGCTGTGCATACGCCATCCTGTCGACCTCCTCTATCCACTTCACACAAGCAGAAACGGCTCCAGTGGGCCAAACATTACATGAAGACTGATTCCAAAACTGTTTTGTTCACGGATGAGTGCCGTGCAGCGCTCGATGGTCCAGATGGATGGAGTGGAGGATGGCTGGTTGATGGACACCCCACGCAAACACGGCTACAGCGCCAACAAGGAGGAGGTGGAGTAATGTTTTGGGCTGGAATCATGGGGAGAGAGATTGTCGGCCCCTTTAGGATCCCTGAAGGCGCTAAAGATGAACTCCATAATGTATGTGGATTTTCTCAAACAGCACTTCCTGCCATGGTTCAAGAAGAAGAACCGTGTATTTCACAGCAAGATCATTTTTCTGCATGATAATGCACCATCTCATGCTGCACATAAAACATCTGCATCTCTAGCTGATATGGGCATAAAAGGGGACAAACTTATGGTGTGACCCCCATGCTCCCCTGACCTCTACCCCATTCAGAACCTTTGGAGCATCATTAAAAGGAGTGTCTATGATGGCGGGAGGCAGTTCACATCTAAGCAACAGCTCTGGGAGGGTATTCTGTCCTCATGCAAAACAATTGAAGCAGAAACCATCCAAAACCTGACAAATTCAATGGACGAGAGAGTTCAGAAGCTCCTTTCGAACAAGGGGTCCTATGTGAAAATGTAACATCACCTAGAATAAAGTTTTGAGTTGAAAACTGTTTGATTTCAGTTTCTAACAACCTGCTAATGCTTATAATTTCAAAAATGACCATTTTTTTGGTCTTTATTAAAATGAAAAGGTTGATCGAAAAGTTTGGGGGATCTAAGAGTGTGGCAACCCAGTAGTCATGATTACTTCGAATTCTGACAATATGAGGGTCATGCTGCAGGTAGTGCAGCAAGAAGGCACTTATGTGTCTTGCGCATCTCGGAGCCCCAAAATTATTTTCCGGGCTAGATGCAGCTAAAAATTATTTTTAATTTTAAATCTGGTGGAGCTTATTATAGATGGCCTAATAGGATCAGTGCTGCACACTGCTACAAAGCCCAAATTATTTTCCAGTCAAGATACAGATAAACATGATTAGTAATTTGAAAGCTTAAAACGGTTGGTAGGGTGATTTTAAACAATCATCAAGCTTTTACTCTCCCCAGGATGACACAGGGGTAGAAAAGTCATTTCGGATCCATGATTTGTTCATCTTTATGAACGTGAGTCTGTCTACATTATCAGTGGAGAGCCGCGTGCGCTTATCTGTCAGCACACCACCAGCAGCGCTGAACACACGTTCAGACAGAACGCTGGCTGCGGGGCATGACAAGATCTCCAAGGCGTAAGTGGCTAGCTCCGGCCATTTATCCAGATTGGAAGCCCAAAAAGAGCAAGGGTCCAGTGACACAGTCGTGGCTTCAATGTTTACTTGGAGATACTCCTGTACCATCGTCTCTAGGCGTTGACTATGTGTCAGACTTCTTGTCTCCTGTGGCCTTGCAAAGGATGGGCTAAAAAAGTGGTGAAATGATTCCGCAAAATTGATGTTACCACCAGATACTGTGGTTCTGTTACGGTTTGAGTGCTGAACACTTGACGGTCCCACGGTTGGCAAGTTGGAACTGTGAGATTCACTACGTGCACCACTGGTATTTTGTGGAAAAGCACATGTAAGATTCTGCAACAGTCTCTGCTGATACTCCTGCATGCGTGCATCCCTTTCTATGGCAGGAATAATTTCTGCAAATTTACTTTTGTACCGGGGATCTAACAGTGTGGCAACCCAGTAGTCAGGATTATTTCTAATTCTCACAATTCGAGGGTCATGTTGCAGGTAGTGCAGCAAGAAGGCACTCATGTGTGTTGCGCATCCAGGAGCACCAAGTCCCTGTTGTGTTGGTGGCGAGGTAACAATCATGCTTCCTTCCTCTGTCCTCTCCCCCCAACCTCGCACAACAGAAATGTGATCAAGGTCTCCCTCATCTGATGAGTCTTCCATCAGTTCGTCCTCCACTTCTTCCTGGGCTCCTGCACCTTCCTCACTAGTTTGGCTGCTACCATGCGCCCTGGTAAAACCATCTCCCCCACCCTCACATGCCTGCCGCCTTGGTGCTGCCGACCGTCTGGACCTTGCAGATGTTAGCCCTTCCGCATACAACTCCTCCTCCTCTACTTCCTCCACCTCCTCTTGTGCCACCACCTGACTCCGAATTCTGTTTAACATGTGCTCCAGCATGTAAATCACCGGAATAGTCATGCTGATAATGGCATCGTCAGCACTAAACATCTTCGTCGCCATTTCAAAACTGTGCAGAAGGGTGCATAGGTCCCTGATCTGAGACCACTCCTCCAGCGTGATTTGCCCCACCTCTGAATCTCGTTGGCCCAGGCTATACGTCAGAACGTATTGCACCAGGGCTTGTCGGTGCTGCCACAGTCGCTGCAACATGTGCAGAGTTGAATTCCACCGGGTAGGCACATCGCATTTTAGCCGGTGAAGTGGCAGGCCCAACGACTTCTGTAGAGATGTAAGTCGCTGAGCTGCGGGATGCGAACGGCGGAAGTGAGCACACAGCGACCGTGCCCTCTGCAGAAGGCCATCTAGTCTGGGATAGTGGGCTAAAAATTGCTGGACAACCAGGTTCAACACGTGAGCCATACAAGGCACGTGTGTGACATTGCCCCGGTGAAGGGCCGCACCCAGGTTTGCAGCATTGTCGCACACGGCCTTCCCTGGTTTCAGGTCCAGTGGAGACAACCATTCATGAAATTGGTTCTCCAGAGCTGACCACAACTCCTCAGCTGTGTGACTCACATTTCCCAGACATTTCAATGTAAAAACCGCCTGATGACGTTGAGCCCTACTGCCAGCATAGTAAGGAGGTGTGCAGGATCCCTTCTGCGCAGTTAGAAAGCTTGTGGCATGACCAGACAGGCTTTGGGTGCAGGTGGAAAACCGAGAGGAGGTTGAGGAGGCAGAAGCAGTGGAGGAACTTTGACATAAAGAGGATTGACGCACAACTCGTGGGGACGGCAAGACTTGGACAGCAGCCCCTTGTCCTGCTGTCACCATAGTTACCCAGTGCCCAGTCAGCGACATGTAACGCCCCTGTCCATGCCTACTCGTCCAAGTGTCTGTGGTGAAATGCACCCTGTCACACACAGAGTTTCTCAAAGAAGCGGTGATGTTGTGTGCGACATGCTGGTGGAGCGCAGGCACACCTTTCTTTGAGAAGTAGTGCCGACTGGGCATCTGGTACTGGGGCACTGCGACGGACATAAGGTCTCAAAAATCCTCTGTGTCCACCAGGCGGAAAGGCAGCATTTCTGTAGCCAAGAGCTTGCAGATGGTGAAATTCAACCTCTTAGCTTTCTCATGGCTAGGAGGAAATGGTCTTTTACTTGTCCACATCTGAGGGACCGAGGGCTGGCTATTGTGCTTAGACGGGGTTGATAAGGGTGTCCCCGGCAAACTGCCGGTCTGTGAGGAAGATGCAGGCGGACATGTTAGGTTGCCTTGATCCAAAGGTGGTGCTATCGATGTCGGACAGCGCTCAACACCAGCTGGTGTTACCACCTCCAAAAAAAATGATGACCTGCCAATCACGCTGGCTGTTGCGGGTAAAGAGGTGGCAGGTCTGCGCCCCAAAACAGGTGTGACTGCTGTCCCCCCAGTCACAGAGGATGAAGAGGCCGCGGATGCACAAGATATGGCAGACGGTGGTTGGCCCGGCCGGCTAGGCCGCATTGTAGCACACTGAGCTTCCCACTGCAACTTATGCTTCATGTCCATGTGCCGGTTCATGCATGAAGTACTCAAACTATGTATTTTTTGGCCTCTACTTAGCTTTTGCTGACAAATGTTACAGATAACACGAGTTGGGTCATCTTTATCGATCTGAAAAAATGCCCAGGCTATGCAAGGCATAGCACCCATGCGACCTGAAGAGCCACCACGACTTGTGGTGAGAGGCAGAGTTGTGTTTGAGGATGCAGTTGTTGACGTGCTTCCAGTACTACGTCTCTGTCCAGGAAGGCGCAACCTGACCTCGTCGTCACTAGCATCTTCCTCCACCTCCTCTGCTGACCTCATCTCTTGGCTGACTGTGGGTTGACAGTAAGTGGGATCTCCAACCTCATCATCATCACCCTGTGTGTTATCACACCCGTCGTCCTCAGAGCCAACCTGTTCCTGCCCTGACAAAAAACTAAAGTTGTCGCTCCAATCAGGTATTTGAGTCTTATCATCGTCTTCCTCATTGTCTCCACCAACAGGAGTTACAGTTTGGGAATGAGGGTCTACATTATGGTCAGAACCTTCTGCGTCTGGTCCTGGATCCGACTCATAAAGATTCTGGGCATCAGTGCAGATCATTTCCTCGTCTGGATTCACAGAAGCGCTGGAGTCGACCTCTGATTCCCAGGCTATAGTATGAGTAAACAGCTCTGCAGACTCAACCATCTGTTCTACCTCATACTCAGACGGGCAGCTGAAGATTTGGGAGCTGTGAGGAAGCAAGTGCGATTTGGGTGACACCTTTGAGGACTGGAGTATTTGTGATGTTGAAGTTGATGTGGAGGAGAGCCCACTTAAAGGAGCACTTGATATCCGTTGAAGCACCTGCTGTTTTTGTGCCTCATCTGGAATTTGTAGCGCTTGGCGTGGCCATAAGAAAGGGATCTTATCACATTGTCCGCTAAAAGAAGTAGACATTTTAGTTTGGCTGGAAGATGGTCTTTCTTCTGCAGATGTTACTGTTGCTTTAACACCTACCCCACGGACACAACCTTTTTTCCCCTTCCCAACACGCCTATTCCCCTTTCCACCAGCAGCAGGCCTTTTTCCACTCATTTTGGTGGTTAACTAATTCACAACTCTGGAGTTGTTTGCACAAAAAAACAATGGATGGTAACCGAGCAGAGCTGAGTGGCCAAACTGTGGTATTAGGCCAAAACTATTGGCTGGGTTAGATGCAGAAAAAAATATATTCAGTTTGCAACCTGATGGAGGTCAGTATAGATGGACTAATAGAGAAAGTCCGACACACTGCTACAAGGCCAAATATTTTTTCAGAGGTAGATGCAGAAAAAAATTATATTCAGTTTGCAACCTGATGGAGGTCAGTATAGATGGACTAATACAACAAGTCCCACACACAGCTAGAAGCCCAAATATTTTTTCAGAGGTACTGTAGATGCAGATACAAATTATTTTTAATTTGCAACCTGATGGAGGTCAGTATAGATGGACTAATACAACAAGTCCCACACACAGCTAGAAGCCCAAATATTTTTTCAGAGGTACTGTAGATGCAGATACAAATTATTTTTAATTTGCAACCTGATGGAGGTCAGTATAGATGGACTAATACAACAAGTCCCACACACAGCTAGAAGCCCAAATATTTTTTTCAGAGGTACTGTAGATGCAGATACAAATTATTTTTAATTTGCAACCTGATGGAGGTCAGTATAGATGGACTAATACAACAAGTCCCACACACAGCTAGAAGCCCAAATATTTTTTCAGAGGTACTGTAGATGCAGATACAAATTATTTTTAATTTGCAACCTGATGGAGGTCAGTATAGATGGACTAATACAACAAGTCCCACACACAGCTAGAAGCCCAAATATTTTTTCAGAGGTAGATGCAGAAAAAAATATATTCAGTTTGCAACCTGATGGAGGTCAGTATAGATGGACTAATACAACAAGTCCCACACACAGCTAGAAGCCCAAATATTTTTTCAGAGGTACTGTAGATGCAGATACAAATTATTTTTAATTTGCAACCTGATGGAGGTCAGTATAGATGGACTAATACAACAAGTCCCACACACAGCTAGAAGCCCAAATATTTTTTCAGAGGTAGATGCAGAAAAAAATATATTCAGTTTGCAACCTGATGGAGGTCAGTATAGATGGACTAATACAACAAGTCCCACACACAGCTAGAAGCCCAAATATTTTTTCAGAGGTACTGTAGATGCAGATACAAATTATTTTTAATTTGCAACCTGATGGAGGTCAGTATAGATGGACTAATACAACAAGTCCCACACACAGCTAGAAGCCCAAATATTTTTTCAGAGGTACTGTAGATGCAGATAAAAATTATTTTTAATTTGCAACCTGATGGAGGTCAGTATAGATGGACTAATAGAGAAAGTCCGACACACTGCTAGAAGGCCAAATATTTTTTCAGAGCTAGATGCAGAAAAAAATTATATTCAGTTTGCAACCTGATGGAGGTCAGTATAGATGGACTAATACAACAAGTCCCACACACAGCTAGAAACCCAAATATTTTTTCAAAGGTACTGTAGATGCAGATACAAATTATTTTTAATTTGCAACCTGATGGAGGTCAGTATAGATGGACTAATACAACAAGTCCCACACACAGCTAGAAGCCCAAATATTTTTTCAGAGGTAGATGCAGAAAAAAATATATTCAGTTTGCAACCTGATGGAGGTCAGTATAGATCGACTAATACAAGTCCCACACACAGCTAGAAGCCCAAATATTTTTTCAGAGGTACTGTAGATGCAGATACAAATTATTTTTAATTTGCAACCTGATGGAGGTCAGTATAGATGGACTAATACAACAAGTCCCACACACAGCTAGAAGCCCAAATATTTTTTCAGAGGTACTGTAGATGCAGATAAAAATTATTTTTAATTTGCAACCTGATGGAGGTCAGTATAGATGGACTAATAGAGAAAGTCCGACACACTGCTAGAAGGCCAAATATTTTTTCAGAGCTAGATGCAGAAAAAAATTATATTCAGTTTGCAACCTGATGGAGGTCAGTATAGATGGATTAATAGAACAAGACCCACACACAGCTAGAAGCCCAATATTTTTTCAGAGGTAGATGCAGAAAAAAATATATTCAGTTTGCAACCTGATGGAGGTCAGTATAGATGGACTAATACAACAAGTCCCACACACAGCTAGAAGCCCAAATATTTTTTCAGAGGTACTGTAGATGCAGATACAAATTATTTTTAATTTGCAACCTGATGGAGGTCAGTATAGATGGACTAATACAACAAGTCCCACACACAGCTAGAATCCCAAATATGTTTTCAGAGGTACTGTAGATGCAGATACAAATTATTTTTAATTTGCAACCTGATGGAGGTCAGTATAGATGGATTAATAGAACAAGACCCACACACAGCTAGAAGCCCAATATTTTTTCAGAGGTAGATGCAGAAAAAAATATATTCAGTTTGCAACCTGATGGAGGTCAGCATAGATGGACTAATACAACAAGTCCCACACACAGCTAGAAGCCCAAATATTTTTTCAGAGGTACTGTAGATGCAGATAAAAATTATTTTTAATTTGCAACCTGATGGAGGTCAGTATAGATGGACTAATACAACAAGTCCCACATGACGCGCCCCTGGGCCTGTGTCGCGCTGCGTTGCGCATGCGGGAGCCTACCCGGAGCCGGATCAGTGGAGGGTTGTAGTCTCGTGGCGGTGACCCGGTCCATGCCCAGGGAGTCAAACTAGACGGCAGTCTATTAGTAGTAAATAGTTGATGACTACGCCACCCGTTGAGTGCAGCCAGGGAGCTGCTGCTGCAGGGCAGACCGCTGAGGCCGGTGGTAGGATTGTGCAGCGTGATAGTATAACCCCCAACGGGAGGGGTATGGCCTCAGGGCAGCCGACGTGGATGATGGGGGTAGCAGGAACCACTCAGAGACGGTACGGTGTAGTTCAGGGTCTTTACTGGTAACAACGATAGACCCTCCCGGAGTACTTGCTAGCAAACGGGGCCTGGTCAGTCTTTGAGCAGATGGGATCTCCCCTGGCCAGGCGTAGTTGTAGGCCTCACAAACTGACTGTACTCTTCTGGCTACCTTGCTAGAAGCTGATGTAAGTAGCCCACATCCCTGAGTGTACCGTGTGGTGCTCACCCGTATGGCCGGTGACTCGGGGCCTTCTAATGGCTTCCGCTCCACGATGGCGGTGCTGGTCCCACGCGTGTGACCGTGCCTTCGGGCTTCTGGGCCAGAGGACCTGAAATCCCCTGCCTGACGGATTCTGCTGCTGGGTAGAAGTTAGTCCCCACAGCCTCGGACTCCGGGTCCGGTAAAGAATCTTCTTAGTCAGGGCGAGCGCTGCAGCTGCCAGCCCCTGACTCCTTGTAACTCTGCTGTTTCCTATGCTGCTTCTCTTCTCCACTCTCCTTGTCTGACTCACCCTGCCTCAGCCCCGGGTTTATACAGGGGAAGTTCTTCCCCTCCCAAGACTGGGCAGGAGGTGTGGCATGCACAGGATCCCTGACCAAAGGACCTCCCACCTGCTCTCAGACATAACATTACATTACTGTGGAAAACCAGACCCCTGGGGTGCCACATTCCCCCCTAGTGAAATTTAGTACTCCGGGACTAAACACATTTAGAAAAACATAACAAAGTATAACAATAACAACACAATAAGAAAAACATATAAGATGGTTGCGGCGTGTCCGCAACCGGGTGCAGTCTTTGAAGAAAAGCAAAGGTGTCCATTTCACCAACACAGGGAGACGTAACCAGGTAGGGGTCTGTCCTACCCCGAGTCCTTAACAGTCTCTAGTCCATCCTGGGTTACGCTCCAACTATATACAAGGATTCCCGGTAAATCCACCAAGGTTTCCTAAAAACAACTGGAAACACAAAATTATTCACAAGCAACAATACACAGAAAAACATAAATAAAACAATTTATACACTTTAAATTCTCCAGCGTGCGGGTAACTGGCCTCTAGTGGCCCGAGTGGACCTACGGAGCTGACTGTCTGGCCCTGAACTACAGGGTGTAGGAGCTGTCAAGGGTAAACTGGGCAGCTGTCTACCGGCTCTTTGTCTCACTAGGGGTACGGCAGGCTCACTATAAGCAGAGGGTTGATTCTCCTGTTCTGCTTGTGTGGAGTCTTCTGCCTCCTGGACCGGCTGTTCTTCCAGCTCTACCCGTTGCTCCGTAGGTTCTTGGGATGATGGTTGGAGGAAGGTGAGTACGGGTACCACAACTGCACCATTGACTTGAGTCCAAGACTGAGGGAAGTCCCCGAGCACGGTACTAACCATATCTTCCCTTTCTTCCACGGGTCGATGGTCTTCTTGTTCCTCTTCAGGGTTCCTCAGTTGTTCGGGACACTTCTTCAGGTGGTCCCGGGATACAATGGCTGTGGTTTCCCCTCCGTCTTTACTGATGGTACAGACCTTCGGGTTCTCGTGGCTTGAGGGCAGTACGGTGTACGGGTCCTCCTCCCACTGGTCATCCAACTTGTGGAGCCGTCTTTTCCTCTTCAAGACCTGCTCTCCGGGTACCAGGGGAACAGCGGGAGCATACTGGTTGTAAGTCTTCTCTTGTCTTTCCCTAGCCTGACAGAGACTTCGCTCCACGCTCTCTTGTACTCTCCGGTACTGCTGCTGCCTCTCTGTGTCCCAGTCTGTTTCTGGTGAAGTGTCCTCAGGTGTCAGGACTCCCATTTCCAGGTCAACAGGTAACTTACCAGGTCTCGCCCTCATTAGGTAAGCCGGGGTACAGTTGGTGGAACCTACCGGGATGTGGTTGTATAGGTCCACCAGATCGGGCAACTTCTCAGGCCACAAACTGCGTTCTTCCAGGGGCAATGTTTTTAGCAGATCCATTACCACCTGGTTCATTTTTTCACAAAGTCCATTAGTTTGCGGATGGTAGGGTGTCGTCCTTATCTTCCGGCAGCCATACAGATTGCAGAATTCCTGGAAGACCTCCGCTTCAAAGGCAGGTCCCTGGTCCGTCAGCACTTGGTCCGGGTACCCGTGTGGACGGCAGAAGTGCTGCTGGAAGGCTCTAGCTGCTGTTTGAGCCGTTAAGTCCTTGACGGGGACGACAACCAAGAACCGGGAGTAATGATCCACGATGGTTAACGCGTAGACGTAGCCACTTCTGCTTGGGGTCAGTTTTACATGATCCAAGGCTACCAGTTCCAACGGTTGCCGGGTGACGATGGACTGCAGGGGAGTCTTCTGGCTGGCCCGGTCCTTCCTTCTCAGATTGCACGGGCCACAGTCTCTGCACCACTTCTCGATGGTTCCCCTCATGCCTACCCAGTGGAACCGCTCGCGCAGCAGGAACTCCAGCTTTTTCCACCCGAAGTGTCCAGCTCCGTCGTGGTATGCCTCCATCACCATGGCTGCGTCTCTTCGTGGCACCACTACTTGCCAGAGTAGTTCATGCGTCCGGGAGTTGACCATTCTGCGGCACAACTTCCCCTTGTAAAGGAATAGTCGACTCTTCTCCGCCCATAGTTGTTTGGCTTCCTCCGGAGCGTCTGGTTCAAGTCGAGCCTCCGGCCGAGTCAGCATCTCCTTCACCAGTCGGACGGCAGGGTCGCTGTCTTGCGTTTCCGCCCAGTTGTAGTGGGGTAAGGGGTTCAACGTAGCAGCCTGTTTACCCCTTACCCGGTGGGAATACTGGATAGTCCCATGACGGTGGAACGCAGGGAGTTCAAATTCTTCCAGTCCCTCCGGATCTTCTCCTTCGTCCGGCAAGTTGGGCATCCTGGACAGGGCATCCGCGTTAGTATTGGAGCGTCCTGCCCGGTATTTGATTGTGAACTCGTAGTTGGACAGACGGGCCATCCACCTCTGCTCCAGGGCACCGAGTCTTGCCGTGTCCAGGTGTATCAACGGGTTGTTATCCGTGTATACGGTGAACCGGGAAGAAGCGAGGTAATGCCTAAAGCGCTCGGTGACTGCCCATACCACGGCCAGGAACTCTAGCTTAAATGAGCTGTAATTCTCGGGGTTCCTTTCGGTGGGTCGCAGTTTTCGGCTGGCATAGGAGATCACTCGTTCTCTCCCCTGCTGAATCTGGGATAGTACGGCTCCTAGCCCGATGTTACTGGCGTCGGTGTAGAGGATGAAGGGCTGGCTATAGTCTGGGTACGCCAAGATTTCATCCCCCGTGAGGGCCATCTTCAGCTGGCGGAAGGACTCTTCTTCTAGCTCTTCCCATTTGAAGGGCGGCTTCTGGTTCTTGGCCTTCCGGGACTGGCCTATCAGGAGGTCCTGCATAGGCGCTGCCTTTTTGGTGAAACCGGGAATAAACCTTCGGTAGTAGCCTACCAACCCTAGGAACTGCCGCACTTCTTTTACGCTGGAGGGGCTTGGCCATCCCTTAATTGCGGTGATCTTATCGGGGTCGGGAGCCACTCCGTCAGCGCTCACCACGTGTCCCAGGTATTGCACCTTTGGTTTCAGGAGGTGACACTTGGAGGGTTTCACCTTTAGGCCGTAACTCGCCAGAGCTTCGAACACCTCCGCCAGGTGTTTCAGGTGGTCCTCATAAGTTTTGGAGTATACGATGACATCGTCCAGGTACAACAGGACCGTCTCGAAGTTTCTGTGGCCCAGACAGCACTCCATTAATCGTTGGAAGGTTCCTGGGGCGTTGCAGAGTCCGAACGGCATGCAGGTGAACTCACTAAGTCCCATCGGGGTGGTGAATGCGGTCTTCTCCCGGTCCGCCTCTGCTACAGGAACCTGCCAGTACCCGCTAGTGAGATCCAAGGTAGAGAAGAAGTTAGCAGATCTTAAAGCAGCCAATGACTCCTCTATCCTTGGTAAGGGGTACGCATCCTTGTGTGTGATACGGTTGATTTTCCGGTAATCTACACACATCCTCATGGTGTTGTCTTTCTTTTTGACTAAAACTAGTGGGGCTGCCCAGGGGCTACAGCTATCCCGGATTACCCCAGCCTCCTTCATGTCTCTAAGCATTCCCTTGGCGTGTTGGTAATGTGCAGGGGGTACGGGTCGATACCTCTCTTTTATGGGAGGATGATCTCCCGTGGGGATGCGGTGTTCTACCCCCTTGACTCGCCCGAAGTCTAACGGGTGTTTACTAAACACTCTCTCATACTCTTGAACCACCCGATAGACTCCTTGTTTCTGATGTGAGGGAGTGGAATCAGTACCCAAATGTAGTTGCTGACACCAGTCCTCCATGTCTTTCTTAGAGCCGTTACCTTCCTCCGGGTGAGATGGAGGCAAGGGTTCCACAGATTGTATAGAATTTTGATTAGTGGTATATAATTTGGCTAGCGTGGCATACCGGGGCAGGTACACTTCCCTCTCCCCGATATTTATTATGCGAATGGGCACCCTCCCATGGCGTACATTGACCACCCCCCGTGCTGTCAAAATGGTGGGCCTACTGTCTGAGTAAACTGGTTCTACCATTGCCTGGTAATCTCTTCCTCTCAGACCAATAGCTGCCCGGCACCAAATCATCATTTCACTTTTTGGGGGCATGGCAATAGGAAAAGGGTCACACATTCTTACGCTACCAATCTCACCGCCGGAGAGTTCCACTTGTTGCCGTTGCATCAGTGCCCGGATCTCTTTCTGGAGCACCCGCTGCTCGCCGGAGCTGGCGTTCTTGGCAACCTGCTGTAAAAGGAAAATCACCTCTGCAAGACAATTTTCAATTACGTTAGTTCCTAGAGTTATTTTTGGGTGACTCTCATGTTTATCAATATCTACAATGATCAGTCCCTGTGCGGCCAGTTCGACTCTACCGATTTTGAGGGCCACCTCCTTAAATCCGATCTGTGGCACGGGCTGGCCATTGCTGGCGATGATACTCAAGTCGTCGTCAGGGTAGTGGGTAATATCCGAGTCATTCCAGTACTGCTTGAAGAGCACGTACGGGATGGTGGTGACCTGTGACCCGGTATCCAGTAGGGCACTCATGGGAATGCCATCCAGTACCACAGGCAAGACTGGACGTCCTCCCACATATCTGTCGCGCCAGTTCGATGGGCCTGGTGATCTTTTTCCTGGGGGTTGGCCCTCTACCCCAGGTTGTGCCCGTTTAAAGAACAGTACCTTTCCATATGTCCGGGTTGATTGCAGCGGCGGCAGATGGGTCGTCCGTCCTCGCTGTATCGGTCACTGGGTCTTCCTCTGGCCGGTGGGGTCCTCCTTGGTCGACGCCACGGGATGTCCTCCGGTCCGGATGCCAGCTGGATCTTCCCTGGGGTGGAAACCTGTAAAGACTGCACAGTTCGGGTTAGCGCAGCAACGCTCTTAGCTAGCTCTTGGACCTGATGGTGTAGGTCTGGAGCCGGGTCATTGTCCAAAGCCTGCGCATCAGCTCCCACAGGCCCTGCTGACAAGGGCGCCGCCTCCTGGTAGTAAGTGGTAGTGGGGCGTCTGTGGGTCACAACGCCACCTGGTGCCGGTTCTCGGAGCACCCGGATGGCTCTGTCCTTGAACTGTGCAAAGTCCAGATGGGGATCCTGTAAGGCCATTGCCCGCAACTGGGTTCGGTGGGCATTGCAATATAAACCCTCTATAAATTGTTCAGTCAACAGCCTGTCCTCGTTTCCCACCCCATCAGGGTCGGTCTGCTTTATGGCCCTCAGGGCCTCTTGTAGGTTTAGTGCATAGTCCCTTATACTCTCATGCGCTCGCTGCTTGCACCCGTAGAATCTAAGCTTAATCTCGGCTGAGGTGCGGGTATCAAAGGTGTCCTTCAGCCGGGTTAGTATCCCTGCGACAGTCTTCCTCCCAGGTGGCCAGGATTTTACTTCCCTTTTGGCTGCCCCGGTTAGTTGGGCCACCAGGATGCTCACTTTTTGCTCTTCTGTGAGGGGGTACACCTGGAAGAGGCTATCCAGCTTTTCTCTTAAGTCATGCAGGGTATGTGACTCCCCTGAGTACTGGGGTAGCCAAGCTGCTCCCGGGATATAGGGCATGGTGAAGGGCATAACTGCAGCAGCGGTAGCGCTGGCGGGGGTTGGGGCAGTGAAGCTCTCCTCCGTATCCGACATCTTCCTCCCCCCTAGTGGACCGTGGCCTACCTTGCGATGATCCTCTTCCGTAGGCCGCGGCTCCGCAGTGGATCGTCAGGGTTGAGGACCTTCCGTCGCGCTCCTGTGACGTCGGCGTCTGCTGGGCTCCTTCCAGGACCTTACGCAACGTCCGGACGTGAGGCGGGGCTTCAGTTCTCGCGCGCTTTCGGAGTCCACGCCCCTCTTCTTCCCGCGCGGCGTCCTCAAGATGGCGTCCAATGGCGGGAAAACGCCACGGATGGCGGGAAGAAGGTAGAAGATGGCGCCGGATGGCGGGAAACCTCCACGGATAGCGGGAATCTTCACCACTGGTAAGTTTGAACAGTCTTTGCTTTTCAGGCACGCAGTACCCGGTGGTTGCGGGCACGAAATCCTGCCGACTACGCCAAAGTTGACGCGCCCCTGGGCCTGTGTCGCGCTGCGTTGCGCATGCGGGAGCCTACCCGGAGCCGGATCAGTGGAGGGTTGTAGTCTCGTGGCGGTGACCCGGTCCGTGCCCAGGGAGTCAAACTAGACGGCAGTCTATTAGTAGTAAATAGTTGATGACTACGCCACCCGTTGAGTGCAGCCAGGGAGCTGCTGCTGCAGGGCAGACCGCTGAGGCCGGTGGTAGGATTGTGCAGCGTGATAGTATAACCCCCAACGGGAGGGGTATGGCCTCAGGGCAGCCGACGTGGATGATGGGGGTAGCAGGAACCACTCAGAGACGGTACGGTGTAGTTCAGGGTCTTTACTGGTAACAACGATAGACCCTCCCGGAGTACTTGCTAGCAAACGGGGCCTGGTCAGTCTTTGAGCAGATGGGATCTCCCCTGGCCAGGCGTAGTTGTAGGCCTCACAAACTGACTGTACTCTTCTGGCTACCTTGCTAGAAGCTGATGTAAGTAGCCCACGTCCCTGAGTGTACCGTGTGGTGCTCACCCGTATGGCCGGTGACTCGGGGCCTTCTAATGGCTTCCGCTCCACGATGGCGGTGCTGGTCCCACGCGTGTGACCGTGCCTTCGGGCTTCTGGGCCAGAGGACCTGAAATCCCCTGCCTGACGGATTCTGCTGCTGGGTAGAAGTTAGTCCCCACAGCCTCGGACTCCGGGTCCGGTAAAGAATCTTCTTAGTCAGGGCGAGCGCTGCAGCTGCCAGCCCCTGACTCCTTGTAACTCTGCTGTTTCCTATGCTGCTTCTCTTCTCCACTCTCCTTGTCTGACTCACCCTGCCTCAGCCCCGGGTTTATACAGGGGAAGTTCTTCCCCTCCCAAGACTGGGCAGGAGGTGTGGCATGCACAGGATCCCTGACCAAAGAACCTCCCACCTGCTCTCAGACATAACATTACATTACTGTGGAAAACCAGACCCCTGGGGTGCCACACCACACACAGCTAGAAGCCCAAATATTTTTTCAGAGGTACTGTAGATGCAGATACAAATTATTTTTAATTTGCAACCTGATGGAGGTCAGTATAGATGGACTAATAGAGAAAGTCCGACACACTGCTAGAAGGCCAAATATTTTTTCAGAGCTAGATGCAGAAAAAAATTATATTCAGTTTGCAACCTGATGGAGGTCAGTATAGATGGATTAATAGAACAAGACCCACACACAGCTAGAAGCCCAAATATTTTTTCAGAGGTAGATGCAGAAAAAAATATATTCAGTTTGCAACCTGATGGAGGTCAGTATAGATGGACTAATACAACAAGTCCCACACACAGCTAGAAACCCAAATATTTTTTCAGAGGTACTGTAGATGCAGATAAAAATTATTTTTAATTTGCAACCTGATGGAGGTCAGTATAGATGGACTAATAGAATGATGCTATGCCCAAAAGATTTTACTTCACTAGGTGCAGTAAAAAAATTGGTATTCTATACACAGGTGGTATATCTTGCAGCACAGATAGGCTACTCCACTGACTAACACACTCTGCAATAGGCCAAAAAAGATTAGCTTTGCTAGATTCAGCCAAATGCTGTGAAAAAAACTTGCACAGCACTGGCACAGACCTGCCTGGCAAAAACTGATAGGAACTGATGTAACCTAGTCCTGAAAAGGACTCCAATTACAATTAGTCTTTACTCCCACAACCTATCTATTTAAGAGCACAGACCTCCCTGATAAAAGTCGTAGGAAATGCTGTAACCTAGTCCTTAAAAGGACTGCAATCACAACTATTCCCTACTCCCAAGCTATCTGTAGATTTGTGCGAAAATTGGCTTGAAATTAACAAGGTATAGCGCACACAGCAACAGCGGTGCCGTCTAACACGCAGCTGCAGCAGTGAGAAAATGGTGGCGACGGGGAAAATGGCTTGGTCTTATAGGGCAAGGACATGTGACATACACTGCCAATGACACATGCCCTTGCTTGTGTGAAAAAAAGCACTTCGCTCCGTGTGTGCGCTGCTGATAGGCTGACAGATTGCACCTCCCCACTGCAAATGCGGGAAAGAGAAAAAAAAATGGAGATCTTCATTGTTCCTGCAGAGATCCATCCCCTGCCCCTCCCCCCACCCTGCTGTACACTCAAACTGCGTATTAACATTAATTTTCATCATTACTGAGAAAAAATCCAGTTATGATTTTGGTGCACGAACAGTTATCGAACATAACCTCGAACAGCCGAATTTTTATCAAATTGTTCGTGTTCGCCGAACGGCTCGAACACCGCCCAAAACAGCTCGAATTTGAGATTGGCGAACAGTTCGAGTAGAACAACGCTCATCTCTACTAGGGACTAGAGATGAGCGTTGTTCTACTCGAACTGTTCGCCAATCTCAAATTCGAGCTGTTTTGGGCGGTGTTCGAGCCGTTCGGCGAACACGAACAATTTGAGAAAAATTCGGCTGTTCGAGGTTATGTTCGATAACTGTTCGTGCACCAAAATCATAACTGGATTTTTTCTCAGTAATGATGAAAATTAATGTTAATACGCAGTTTGAGTGTACAGCGGGGTGGGGGGAGGGGCAGGGGATGGATCTCTGCAGGAACAATGAAGATCTCCATTTTTTTTTCTCTTTCCCGCATTTGCAGTGGGGAGGTGCAATCTGTCAGCCTATCAGCAGCGCACACACGGAGCGAAGTGCTTTTTTTCACACAAGCAAGGGCATGTGTCATTGGCAGTGTATGTCACATGTCCTTGCCCTATAAGACCAAGCCATTTTCCCCGTCGCCACCATTTTCTCACTGCTGCAGCTGCGTGTTAGACGGCACCGCTGTTGCTGTGTGCGCTATACCTTGTTAATTTCAAGCCAATTTTCGCACAAATCTACAGATAGCTTGGGAGTAGGGAATAGTTGTGATTGCAGTCCTTTTAAGGACTAGGTTACAGCATTTCCTATGACTTTTATCAGGGAGGTCTGTGCTCTTAAATAGATAGGTTGTGGTAGTAAAGACTAATTGTAATTGGAGTCCTTTTCAGGACTAGGTTACATCAGTTCCTATCAGTTTTTGCCAGGCAGGTCTGTGCCAGTGCTGTGCAAGTTTTTTTCACAGCATTTGGCTGAATCTAGCAAAGCTAATACTTTTTGGCCTATTGCAGAGTGTGTTAGTCAGTGGAGTAGCCTATCTGTGCTGCAAGATATACCACCTGTGTATAGAATACCAATTTTTTTACTGCACCTAGTGAAGTAAAATCTTTTGGGCATAGCATCATTCTATTAGTCCATCTATACTGACCTCCATCAGGTTGCAAATTAAAACTAATTTTTTTCCGCATCTACAGTACCTCTGAAAAAATATTTGGGCTTCTAGCTGTGTGTGGGACTTGTTGTATTAGTCCATCTATACTGACCTCCATCAGGTTGCAAACTGAATATATTTTTTTCTGCATCTACCTCTGAAAAAATATTTGGGCTTCTAGCTGTGTGTGGGTCTTGTTCTATTAATCCATCTATACTGACCTCCATCAGGTTGCAAACTGAATATAATTTTTTTCTGCATCTAGCTCTGAAAAAATATTTGGCCTTCTAGCAGTGTGTCGGACTTTCTCTATTAGTCCATCTATACTGACCTCCATCAGGTTGCAAATTAAAAATAATTTATATCTGCATCTACAGTACCTCTGAAAAAAAATTTGGGCTTCTAGCTGTGTGTGGGACTTGTTGTATTAGTCCATCTATACTGACCTCCATCAGGTTGCAAACTGAATATATTTTTTTCTGCATCTACCTCTGAAAAAATATTGGGCTTCTAGCTGTGTGTGGGTCTTGTTCTATTAATCCATCTATACTGACCTCCATCAGGTTGCAAACTGAATATAATTTTTTTCTGCATCTAGCTCTGAAAAAATATTTGGCCTTCTAGCAGTGTGTCGGACTTTCTCTATTAGTCCATCTATACTGACCTCCATCAGGTTGCAAATTAAAAATAATTTTTATCTGCATCTACAGTACCTCTGAAAAAATATTTGGGCTTCTAGCTGTGTGTGGGACTTGTTGTATTAGTCCATCTATACTGACCTCCATCAGGTTGCAAACTGAATATATTTTTTTCTGCATCTACCTCTGAAAAAATATTTGGGCTTCTAGCTGTGTGTGGGTCTTGTTCTATTAATCCATCTATACTGACCTCCATCAGGTTGCAAACTGAATATAATTTTTTTCTGCATCTAGCTCTGAAAAAATATTTGGCCTTCTAGCAGTGTGTCGGACTTTCTCTATTAGTCCATCTATACTGACCTCCATCAGGTTGCAAATTAAAAATAATTTTTATCTGCATCTACAGTACCTCTGAAAAAATATTTGGGCTTCTAGCTGTGTGTGGGACTTGTTGTATTAGTCCATCTATACTGACCTCCATCAGGTTGCAAACTGAATATATTTTTTTCTGCATCTACCTCTGAAACAATATTGGGCTTCTAGCTGTGTGTGAGTCTTGTTCTATTAATCCATCTATACTGACCTCCATCAGGTTGCAAACTGAATATAATTTTTTTCTGCATCTAGCTCTGAAAAAATATTTGGCCTTCTAGCAGTGTGTCGGACTTTCTCTATTAGTCCATCTATACTGACCTCCATCAGGTTGCAAATTAAAAATAATTTTTATCTGCATCTACAGTACCTCTGAAAAAATATTTGGGCTTCTAGCTGTGTGTGGGACTTGTTGTATTAGTCCATCTATACTGACCTCCATCAGGTTGCAAATTAAAAATAATTTGTATCTGCATCTACAGTACCTCTGAAAAAATATTTGGGCTTCTAGCTGTGTGTGGGACTTGTTGTATTAGTCCATCTATACTGACCTCCATCAGGTTGCAAACTGAATATATTTTTTTCTGCATCTACCTCTGAAAAAATATTTGGGCCTCTAGCTGTGTGTGGGACTTGTTGTATTAGTCCATCTATACTGACCTCCATCAGGTTGCAAATTAAAAATAATTTGTATCTGCATCTACAGTACCTCTGAAAAAATATTTGGGCTTCTAGCTGTGTGTGGGACTTGTTGTATTAGTCCATCTATACTGACCTCCATCAGGTTGCAAACTGAATATATTTTTTTCTGCATCTACCTCTGAAAAAATATTTGGGCTTCTAGCTGTGTGTGGGACTTGTTGTATTAGTCCATCTATACTGACCTCCATCAGGTTGCAAATTAAAAATAATTTGTATCTGCATCTACAGTACCTCTGAAAAAATATTTGGGCTTCTAGCTGTGTGTGGGACTTGTTGTATTAGTCCATCTATACTGACCTCCATCAGGTTGCAAATTAAAAATAATTTGTATCTGCATCTACAGTACCTCTGAAAAAAATATTTGGGCTTCTAGCTGTGTGTGGGACTTGTTGTATTAGTCCATCTATACTTACCTCCATCAGGTTGCAAATTAAAAATAATTTGTATCTGCATCTACAGTACCTCTGAAAAAATATTTGGGCTTCTAGCTGTGTGTGGGACTTGTTGTATTAGTCCATCTATACTGACCTCCATCAGGTTGCAAATTAAAAATAATTTGTATCTGCATCTACAGTACCTCTGAAAAAATATTTGGGCTTCTAGCTGTGTGTGGGACTTGTTGTATTAGTCCATCTATACTGACCTCCATCAGGTTGCAAATTAAAAATAATTTGTATCTGCATCTACAGTACCTCTGAAAAAATATTTGGGCTTCTAGCTGTGTGTGGGACTTGTTGTATTAGTCCATCTATACTGACCTCCATCAGGTTGCAAATTAAAAATAATTTGTATCTGCATCTACAGTACCTCTGAAAAAATATTTGGGCTTCTAGCTGTGTGTGGGACTTGTTGTATTAGTCCATCTATACTGACCTCCATCAGGTTGCAAACTGAATATAATTTTTTTCTGCATCTACCTCTGAAAAAATATTTGGCCTTGTAGCAGTGTGTCGGACTTTCTCTATTAGTCCATCTATACTGACCTCCATCAGGTTGCAAACTGAATATATTTTTTTCTGCATCTAACCCAGCCAATAGTTTTGGCCTAATACCACAGTTTGGCCACTCAGCTCTGCTCGTTTACCATCCATTGTTTTTTTGTGCAAACAACTCCAGAGTTGTGAATTAGTTAACCACCAAAATGAGTGGAAAAAGGCCTGCTGCTGGTGGAAAGGGGAATAGGCGTGTTGGGAAGGGGAAAAAAGGGTGTGTCCGTGGGGTAGGTGTTAAAGCAACAGTAACATCTGCAGAAGAAAGACCATCTTCCAGCCAAACTAAAATGTCTACTTCTTTTAGCGGACAATGTGATAAGATCCCTTTCTTACGGCCACGCCAATCGCTACAAATTCCAGATGAGGCACAAAAACAGCAGGTGCTTCAACGGATATCAAGTGCTCCTTTAAGTGGGCTCTCCTCCACATCAACTTCAACATCACAAATACTCCAGTCCTCAAAGATGTCACCCAAATCGCACTTGCTTCCTCACAGCTCCCAAATCTCCAGAGTTGTGAATTAGTTAACCACCAAAATGAGTGGAAAAAGGCCTGCTGCTGGTGGAAAGGGGAATAGGCGTGTTGGGAAGGGGAAAAAAGGGTGTGTCCGTGGGGTAGGTGTTAAAGCAACAGTAACATCTGCAGAAGAAAGACCATCTTCCAGCCAAACTAAAATGTCTACTTCTTTTAGCGGACAATGTGATAAGATCCCTTTCTTACGGCCACGCCAATCGCTACAAATTCCAGATGAGGCACAAAAACAGCAGGTGCTTCAACGGATATCAAGTGCTCCTTTAAGTGGGCTCTCCTCCACATCAACTTCAACATCACAAATACTCCAGTCCTCAAAGATGTCACCCAAATCGCACTTGCTTCCTCACAGCTCCCAAATCTCCAGCTGCCCGTCTGAGTATGAGGTAGAACAGATGGTTGAGTCTGCAGAGCTGTTTATGACGCGCCCCTGGGACTGTGTCGCGCTGCGTTGCGCATGCGGGAGCTTACCCGGAGCCGGATCTCTTGAGGGTTGTAGTCTCGTGGCGGTGATCCGGTCCGTGCCCAGGGAGTCAGACTAAGTGGCGCTGTATTAGCGATAGATGTTGGACGACTACGCCACCCGTTGAGTACAGCTAAGGAGCTGCTACTGCAGGGCAGACCGCTGAGGCCGGTGGTAGGATTGTGCAGCGTGATAGTATAACCCCCAACGGGAGGGGTATGGCCTCAGGGCAGCCGACGTGGATGATGGGGGTAGCAGAAACCACTCAGAGACGGTACGGTGTAGTTCAGGGTCTTTACTGGTGACAACGATAGACCCTCCCGGAGTACTGGCTAGCGATTGGGGCCTGGTCAGTCCTTGAGCAGATGGGATCTCCCCTGGCCAGGCGGAGTTGTAGGCCTCCCAAACTAACGATACTCTTCTGGCTACCTTGCTAGAAGCGGGTATAAGTAGCCCACGTCCCTGAGTGTACCGTGTGGTGCTCACCCGTATGGCCGGTGACTCGGGGCCTTCTAGTAGCTTCCGCTCCACGACGGCGGTGCTGGTCCCACGCGTGTGACCGTGCCTTCGGGTTTCTGGGCCAGAGGACCTGCAATCCCCTGCCGGTCAGTTTCTGCTGCTGGATAGGAGTTAGTCCCCACAGCCTCGGACTCTGGGTCCGGAGATAACTTCTCAGTCAGGGCGAGCTCTGCAGCTGCCAGCCCCTGACTCCTTGTAGTACTGCTCCCACAGAGCTCCTGATGTTCTTTCCTATATCTGCTTCTCTTCTCTGTCTCTACTTCTTCTCTACTCACTAACCCTGCCTCAGCCCTAGGTTTATATAGGGGAAGTTCTTCCCCTCCCAGGACTGGGCAGGAGGTGTGGCATGCACAGGATCCCTGACCAAGAGACCTCCCACCTGCTCTCAGACATAACATTGCCGTTACTGTGGAAACCAGACCCCTGGGGTGCCACATTCCCCCCTAGTGAAATTTAGTACTCCGGGACTAAACATATTTTTAGAAAAACATAACAAGGTATAAACAATAATAATACAATAAGAAAAACACGTAAAGATGGTTACGGCGTGTCCGCAACCGGGTGCAGTCTTTGAAGAAAAGCAAGGTGTCCATTTCACCAAAACAGGGAGACGTAACCAGGTAGGGGTCTGTCCTGCCCCGAGTCCTTAACAGTCTTTAGTCCGTCCTGGGTTACGCTCCAACTATACACAAAGGATTCCCGGTAAATCCACCAAGGACTCCTATAAATAACTAGAAACACATAATTATACACAAGCAACAAGAAAAACAGGTAACCACAAATAAAACAATTTATACACTTCAAATCCTCCAACGTGCGGGTAACTGGCCTCTAGTGGCCCTAGTGGACCTATGGAGCTGACTGTCTAGCCCTGAACTACAGGGTGTAGGAGCTGTCAAGGGTAAACTGGGCAGCTGTCTACCGGCTCTTTGACTCACTAGGGGTACGGCAGGCTCACTATAAGCAGAGGGTTGATCCTCCTGTTCTGCTTGTGTGGAGTCTTCTGCCTCCTGGACCGGCTGCTCTTCCAGCTCTACCTGTTGCTCCATAGGCACTTGGGATGCTGGTTGGAGGAACGTGAGGACGGGTACCACAACTGCACCATTGACTTGAGTCCAGGACCGAGGGAAGTCTCCGAGCACAGTACTAACCATATCTTCCCTTTCCTCTACGGGTCGATGGTCTTCTTGTTCCTCTTCAGGGTTCCGTAGCTGTTCAGGACACTTCTTCAGGTGATCCCGGGATACAATGGCTATGGTCTCCCCTCCGTCTTTACTGATGGTACAGACTTTCGGGTTCTCGTGGCTTGAGGGCAGTACGGTGTACGGGTCCTTCTCCCACTGGTCGTCCAACTTGTGGAGCCGTCTTTTCCTCTTCAAGACCTGCTCTCCGGGTACCAGGGGAACAGCGGGAGCATACTGGTTGTAAGTTTTCTCTTGTCTTTCCCTAGCCTGACAGAGACTTCGCTCCACGCTCTCCTGTACTTTCCGGTACTGCTGCTGCCTCTCTGTGTCCCAGTCTGCTTCTGGTGAAGTGTCCTCGGGTGTCAGGACTCCTATTTCCAGGTCAACAGGTAACTTACCAGGTCTCGCCCTCATTAGGTAAGCCGGGGTACAGTTGGTGGAACCTACCGGGATGTGGTTGTATAGGTCCACTAGATCGGGCAGCTTCTCAGGCCACAGACTGCGTTCTTCCAGGGGCAACGTTTTCAGGAGATCCATTACCACCTGGTTCATTTTCTCACAAAGTCCATTAGTTTGCGGATGATAGGGTGTCGTCCTTATCTTCCGGCAGCCATACAGTTTGCAGAATTCCTGGAAGACCTCCGCTTCAAAGGCAGGTCCCTGGTCCGTCAGCACTTGGTCCGGGTACCCGTGTGGACGGCAGAAGTGCTGCTGGAAGGCTCTAGCTGCTGTTTGAGCCGTTAAGTCCTTAACGGGGACGACAACCAAGAACCGGGAGTAATGATCCACAATGGTTAACGCGTAGACGTAGCCACTTCTGCTTGGGGTCAGTTTTACATGATCCAAGGCTACCAGTTCCAACGGCTGCCGGGTGACGATGGACTGCAGGGGAGTCTTCTGGCTGGCACGGTCCTTCCTTCTTAGGTTGCACGGGCCACAGTCTCTGCACCACCTCTCGATGGTTCCCCTCATGCCTACCCAGTGGAACTGCCCACGCAGCAGGAACTCCAGCTTCTTTCATCCGAAGTGTCCAGCCCCGTCGTGGTATGCTTCCATCACCATGGCTGCGTCTCTCCGTGGCATCACTACTTGCCAGATTAGTTCATGCGTCCGGGAGTTAACCATTCTGCGGCACAACTTCCCCTTGTAAAGGAACAGTCGACTCTTCTCAGCCCACAGTTGCTTGGCTTCCTCCGGAGCGTCTGGGTCAAGGCGAGCCTCTGGCCGAGTCAGCATCTCCTTCACCAGCCGGACGGCAGGGTCACTGTCTTGCGTTTCCTCCCAGTTGTAGTGAGGCAAGGGGTTAAACGTAGCGGCTTGCTTACTCCTTACCCGATGGGAATACTGGATAGTCCCATGACGGTGGAACGCGGGGAGTTCGACTTCTTCCAGTCCCTCTGGATCTTCTCCTACGTCCGGTAGGTTTGGCATCCTGGACAGGGCGTCCGCGTTGGTATTGGAGCGTCCTGCCCGGTATTTGATTGTGAACTCGTAGTTGGACAGACGGGCCATCCATCTCTGCTCTAGGGCACCGAGTCTTGCAGTGTCCAGGTGTGTCAACGGGTTGTTATCCGTGTACACGGTGAACCGGGAAGAAGCGAGGTAGTGCTTAAAGCGTTCGGTGACTGCCCACACCACTGCCAGGAACTCTAGCTTAAATGAGCTATAATTCTCAGGGTTTCTTTCGGTGGGTCGCAGTTTTCGGCTGGCGTAAGCGATTACTCGTTCTTTCCCCTGCTGGATCTGGGACAGTACGGCTCCTAGCCCGATGTTACTTGCGTCGGTGTGGAGGATAAAGGGCTGGCTGTAATCAGGGTACACCAGGATTTCATCCCCCGTGAGGGCCATCTTCAGCTGGCGGAAGGACTCTTCTTCTAACTTCTCCCATCTGAAGGGTGGCTTCTGGTTCTTGGCCTTCCAGGACTGGCCTATCAGGAGGTCCTGCATAGGAGCTGCCTTTTTGGTGAAACCGGGGATGAATCTGCGGTAATAGCCTACCAACCCGAGGAACTGCCGCACTTCCTTTACACTGGAGGGACTTGGCCATTCCTTAATTGCGGCGATCTTATCAGGGTCGGGAGCCACTCCATCAGCACTCACCACGTGTCCCAGGTACTGCACCTTTGGTTTCAGGAGGTGACACTTGGAGGGTTTCACCTTTAGGCCGTAGCTTGCCAGAGCTTCGAACACTTCCGCCAGGTGTTTCAGGTGGTCCTCATACGTCTTGGAATATACGATGACATCGTCCAGGTACAACAGGACCGTCTCAAAGTTTCTGTGGCCCAGACAACACTCCATTAATCGTTGGAAGGTTCCTGGTGCATTGCAGAGTCCGAACGGCATGCAAGTAAACTCGCTAAGTCCCATCGGGGTGGTGAATGCGGTCTTCTCCCGGTCCGCCTCTGCTACAGGAACCTGCCAGTACCCACTAGTGAGATCCAAGGTAGAGAAGAAGTTAGCAGATCTTAAAGCAGCCAAAGACTCCTCTATCCTTGGTAAGGGGTACGCATCCTTGTGTGTGATACGGTTGATTTTCCGGTAATCTACACACATCCTCATGGTGTTGTCTTTCTTTTTGACTAAGAATAGTGGAGCTGCCCAGGGGCTACAGCTATCCCTGATCACCCCAGCCTCCTTCATGTCTCTAAGCATCCCCTTGGCGTGTTGGTAGTGTGCAGGGGGTACGGGTCGATACCTCTCTTTTATGGGAGGATGGTCTCCCGTGGGGATGTGGTGTTCTACCCCCTTGACTCGCCCGAAGTCTAACGGGTGTTTACTAAACACTCTCTCGTACTCTTGAACCACCCGATAGACTCCCTGTTTCTGGTGTGAGGGAGTGGAGTCAGTACCCAAATGTAGTTGCTGACACCAGTCCTCCATTGTTTCTTTAGAGCCGTTACCTTCCTCCGGGTAAGATGGAGGCAAGGGTTCTACGGACTGTATGGAATTTTGATTGATGGTATACAATTTGGCTAGCGTGGCATACCGGGGCAGGTACACTTCCCTCTTCCCGATATTTATTATGCGAACGGGCACCCTCCCATGGCGTACATTGACCACCCCCCGTGCTGTCAAAATGGTGGGCCTACTGTCTGAGTAAACTGGTTCTACCATTGCCTGGTAATCTCTACCTCTCAGACCAATAGCTGCCCGGCACCAAATCATCATTTCACTTTTTGGGGGCATGGCAATAGGGAAAGGGTCACACATTCTTACGCTACCAATCTTACCACCGGAGAGTTCTAGCTGTTGCCGTCGCATCAGTGCCCGGATCTCTTTCTGGAGCACTCGCTGCTGGCCGGAGCTGGCGTTCTTGGCAACCTGCTGTAAAAGGAAAATCACCTCTGCAAGACAATTTTCAATTACATTAGTTCCTAGAGTTATCTTTGGGTGACTCTCGTGTTTGTCAATGTCTACAATGATCAGTCCCTGTGCTGCCAGTTCGACTCTACCGATTTTAATGGTCACCTCTTTAAATCCAATCTGTGGCACGGGCTGACCATTGCTGGCGATGATACTCAAGTCGTCGTCAGGGTAGCGGGTGATATCCGAGTCATTCCAGTACTGCTTGAAGAGCACGTACGGGATGGTGGTGACCTGTGACCCGGTGTCCAGTAGGGCACTCATAGGAATGCCATCCAGTACCACGGGTAAGACTGGACGTCCTCCCACATATTTGTCGCGCCAGTTCGATGGGCCTGGTGATCTTTTTCCTGGGGGTTGGCCCTCTACCCCAGGTTGTGCCAGTTTAAAGGACAGTACCTTGCCATATGTCCGGGTTGATTGCAGCGGCGGCAGATGGGTCGTCCGTCCTCGTTGTATCGGTCGCTGGGTCTTCCTCTGGCCGGTGGGGTCCTCCTTGGTCGACGCCACGGGATGTCCTCCGGTCCGGATGCCAGCTGGATCTTCCCTGGAGTGGAAACCTGTAAAGACTGCACAGTTCGGGTTAGCGCAGCAACGCTTTTAGCTAGCTCTTGGACCTGATGGTGCAGGTCTGGAGCCGGGTCATTGTTCAAAGCCTGCGCATCAGTTCCCACAGGCACTGCCGACAAGGGCGCCGCCTCCTGGTGGTAAGTGGTAGTGGGGCGTCTGGGGGTCACAACGCCACCTGGTGCCGGTTCTCGAAGCACCAGGATGGCTCTGTCCTTGAACTGTGCAAATCCCAGATGAGGGTCCTGTAAGGCCATTGCCCGCAACTGGGTTCGGTGGGCATTGCAATATAAACCCTCTATAAATTGTTCAGTCAACAGCCTGTCCTCGTCTCCCACGCCGTCAGGGTCGGTCTGCTTAATGGCTCTCAGGGCCTCTTGTAGGTTCAGGGCATAGTCCCTTATACTCTCATGTGCCCGCTGTTTGCACCCGTAGAATCTAAGCTTGATCTCGGCTGAGGTGCGGGTATCAAAGGTGTCCCTCAGCCGGGTTAGTATCCCTGCGACAGTCCTCCCCCCAGGTGGCCAGGACTTTACCTCCCTTTGGGCTGCTCCGGTTAATTGGGCCACCAGGATGCTCACTTTTTGCTCCTCTGTGAGGGGGTACACCTGGAAGAGGCTATCCAGCTTTTCTCTAAAGTCATGCAGGGTATGTGACTCCCCTGAGTACTGGGGTAGCCAGGCTGCCCCCGGGATATAGGGCATGGTGAAAGGCATGACCGCAACAGCGGTGGCGCTGGTGGGGGTTGAAGCGGTGAAGCTCTCCTCCGTATCCGACATCCTTCTCCCCCCTAGTGGACCGTGGCCTACCTTGCGATGATCCTCTTCCGTAGGCCGCGGCTCCGCAGTGGATCGTCAGGGTTGAGGACCTTCCGTCGCGCTCCTGTGACGTCGGCGTCTGCTGGGCTCCTTCCAGGACCTTACACAACGTCCGGACGTGAGGCGGGGCTTCAGTTCTCGCGCGCTTTCGGAGTCCACGCCCCTCTTCTTCCCGCGCGGCGTCCTCAAGATGGCGTCCAATGGCGGGAAAACTCCACGTATGGCGGGAAGAAGGCCGAAGATGGCGCCGGATGGCGGGAAAACTCCACCGATGGCGGGAAGGAAGCGGAAGATGGCGCCGGATGGCGGGAATCTTCACCACAGGTAAGTTTGAACAGTCTTTTTCAGGCACGCAGTACCCGGTGGTTGCGGGCACGAAATCCTGCCGACTACGCCAAAAGTTGACGCGCCCCTGGGCCTGTGTCGCGCTGCGTTGCGCATGCGGGAGCTTACCCGGAGCCGGATCTCTTGAGGGTTGTAGTCTCGTGGCGGTGATCCGGTCCGTGCCCAGGGAGTCAGACTAAGTGGTGCTGTATTAGTGGTAGATGTTGGACGACTACGCCACCCGTTGAGTACAGCTAAGGAGCTGCTGCTGCAGGGCAGACCGCTGAGGCCGGTGGTAGGATTGTGCAGCGTGATAGTATAACCCCCAACGGGAGGGGTATGGCCTCAGGGCAGCCGACGTGGATGATGGGGGTAGCAGGAACCACTCAGAGACGGTACGGTGTAGTTCAGGGTCTTTACTGGTGACAACGATAGACCCTCCCGGAGTACTGGCTAGCGATTGGGGCCTGGTCAGTCCTTGAGCAGATGGGATCTCCCCTGGCCAGGCGGAGTTGTAGGCCTCCCAAACTAACGATACTCTTCTGGCTACCTTGCTAGAAGCGGGTATAAGTAGCCCACGTCCCTGAGTGTACCATGTGGTGCTTACCCGTATGGCCGGTGACTCGGGGCCTTCTAGTAGCTTCCGCTCCACGACGGCGGTGCTGGTCCCACGCGTGTGACCGTGCCTTCGGGTTTCTGGGCCAGAGGACCTGCAATCCCCTGCCGGTCGGTTTCTGCTGCTGGATAGGAGTTAGTCCCCACAGCCTCGGACTCCGGGTCCGGAGATAACTTCTCAGTCAGGGCGAGCTCTGCAGCTGCCAGCCCCTGACTCCTTGTAGTACTGCTCCCACAGAGCTCCTGATGTTCTTTCCTATATCTGCTTCTCTTCTCTGTCTCTACTTCTTCTCTACTCACTAACCCTGCCTCAGCCCTAGGTTTATATAGGGGAAGTTCTTCCCCTCCCAGGACTGGGCAGGAGGTGTGGCATGCACAGGATCCCTGACCAAGAGACCTCCCACCTGCTCTCAGACATAACATTGCCGTTACTGTGGAAACCAGACCCCTGGGGTGCCACATTTACTCATACTATAGCCTGGGAATCAGAGGTCGACTCCAGCGCTTCTGTGAATCCAGACGAGGAAATGATCTGCACTGATGCCCAGAATCTTTATGAGTCGGATCCAGGACCAGACGCAGAAGGTTCTGACCATAATGTAGACCCTCATTCCCAAACTGTAACTCCTGTTGGTGGAGACAATGAGGAAGACGATGATAAGACTCAAATACCTGATTGGAGCGACAACTTTAGTTTTTTGTCAGGGCAGGAACAGGTTGGCTCTGAGGACGACGGGTGTGATGACACACAGGGTGATGATGATGAGGTTGGAGATCCCACTTACTGTCAACCCACAGTCAGCCAAGAGATGAGGTCAGCAGAGGAGGTGGCGGAAGATGCTAGTGACGACGAGGTCAGGTTGCGCCTTCCTGGACAGAGACGTAGTACTGGAAGCACGTCAACAACTGCATCCTCAAACACAACTCTGCCTCTCACCACAAGTCGTGGTGGCTCTTCAGGTCGCATGGGTGCTAAGCCTTGCATAGCCTGGGCATTTTTTCAGATCGATAAAGATGACCCAACTCGTGTTATCTGTAACATTTGTCAGCAAAAGCTAAGTAGAGGCCAAAAAATACATAGTTTGAGTACTTCATGCATGAACCGGCACATGGACATGAAGCATAAGTTGCAGTGGGAAGCTCAGTGTGCTACAATGCGGCCTAGCCGGCCGGGCCAACCACCGTCTGCCATATCTTGTGCATCCGCGGCCTCTTCATCCTCTGTGACTGGGGGGACAGCAGTCACACCTGTTTTGGGGCGCAGACCTGCCACCTCTTTACCCGCAACAGCCAGCGTGATTGGCAGGTCATCATTTTCTTTGGAGGTGGTAACACCAGCTGGTGTTGAGCGCTGTCCGACATCGATAGCACCACCTTTGGATCAAGGCAACCTAACATGTCCGCCTGCATCTTCCTCACAGACCGGCAGTTTGCCGGGGACACCCTTATCAACCCCGTCTAAGCACAATAGCCAGCCCTCGGTCCCTCAGATGTGGACAAGTAAAAGACCATTTCCTCCTAGCCATGAGAAAGCTAAGAGGTTGAATTTCACCATCTGCAAGCTCTTGGCTACAGAAATGCTGCCTTTCCGCCTGGTGGACACAGAGGATTTTCGAGACCTTATGTCCGTCGCAGTGCCCCAGTACCAGATGCCCAGTCGGCACTACTTCTCAAAGAAAGGTGTGCCTGCGCTCCACCAGCATGTCGCACACAACATCACCGCTTCTTTGAGAAACTCTGTGTGTGACAGGGTGCATTTCACCACAGACACTTGGACGAGTAGGCATGGACAGGGGCGTTACATGTCGCTGACTGGGCACTGGGTAACTATGGTGACAGCAGGACAAGGGGCTGCTGTCCAAGTCTTGCCGTCCCCACGAGTTGTGCGTCAATCCTCTTTATGTCAAAGTTCCTCCACTGCTTCTGCCTCCTCAACCTCCTCTCGGTCTTCCACCTGCACCCAAAGCCTGTCTGGTCATGCCACAAGCTTTCTAACTGCGCAGAAGGGATCCTGCACACCTCCTTACTATGCTGGCAGTAGGGCTCAACGTCATCAGGCGGTTTTTACATTGAAATGTCTGGGAAATGTGAGTCACACAGCTGAGGAGTTGTGGTCAGCTCTGGAGAACCAATTTCATGAATGGTTGTCTCCACTGGACCTGAAACCAGGGAAGGCCGTGTGCGACAATGCTGCAAACCTGGGTGCGGCCCTTCGCCGGGGCAATGTCACACACGTGCCTTGTATGGCTCACGTGTTGAACCTGGTTGTCCAGCAATTTTTAGCCCACTATCCCAGACTAGATGGCCTTCTGCAGAGGGCACGGTCGCTGTGTGCTCACTTCCGCCGTTCGCATCCCGCAGCTCAGCGACTTACATCTCTACAGAAGTCGTTGGGCCTGCCACTTCACCGGCTAAAATGCGATGTGCCTACCCGGTGGAATTCAACTCTGCACATGTTGCAGCGACTGTGGCAGCACCGACAAGCCCTGGTGCAATACGTTCTGACGTATAGCCTGGGCCAACGAGATTCAGAGGTGGGGCAAATCACGCTGGAGGAGTGGTCTCAGATCAGGGACCTATGCACCCTTCTGCACAGTTTTGAAATGGCGACGAAGATGTTTAGTGCTGACGATGCCATTATCAGCATGACTATTCCGGTGATTTACATGCTGGAGCACATGTTAAACAGAATTCGGAGTCAGGTGGTGGCACAAGAGGAGGTGGAGGAAGTAGAGGAGGAGGAGTTGTATGCGGAAGGGCTAACATCTGCAAGGTCCAGACGGTCGGCAGCACCAAGGCGGCAGGCATGTGAGGGTGGGGGAGATGGTTTTACCAGGGCGCATGGTAGCAGCCAAACTAGTGAGGAAGGTGCAGGAGCCCAGGAAGAAGTGGAGGACGAACTGATGGAAAACTCATCAGATGAGGGAGACCTTGATCACATTTCTGTTGTGCGAGGTTGGGGGGAGAGGACAGAGGAAGGAAGCATGATTGTTACCTCGCCACCAACACAACAGGGACTTGGTGCTCCTGGATGTGCAACACACATGAGTGCCTTCTTGCTGCACTACCTGCAACATGACCCTCGAATTGTGAGAATTAGAAATAATCCTGACTACTGGGTTGCCACACTGTTAGATCCCCGGTACAAAAGTAAATTTGCAGAAATTATTCCTGCCATAGAAAGGGATGCACGCATGCAGGAGTATCAGCAGAGACTGTTGCAGAATCTTACATGTGCTTTTCCACAAAATACCAGTGGTGCACGTAGTGAATCTCACAGTTCCAACTTGCCAACCGTGGGACCGTCAAGTGTTCAGCACTCAAACCGTAACAGAACCACAGTATCTGCTGGTAACATCAATTTTGCGGAATCATTTCACCACTTTTTTAGCCCATCCTTTGCAAGGCCACAGGAGACAAGAAGTCTGACACATAGTCAACGCCTAGAGACGATGGTACAGGAGTATCACCAAGTAAACATTGAAGCCACGACTGTGTCACTGGACCCTTGCTCTTTTTGGGCTTCCAATCTGGATAAATGGCCGGAGCTAGCCACTTACGCCTTGGAGATCTTGTCATGCCCCGCAGCCAGCGTTCTGTCTGAACGTGTGTTCAGCGCTGCTGGTGGTGTGCTGACAGATAAGCGCACGCGGCTCTCCACTGATAATGTAGACAGACTCACGTTCATAAAGATGAACAAATCATGGATCCGAAACGACTTTTCTACCCCTGTGTCATCCTGGGGAGAGTAAAAGCTTGATGATTGTTTAAAATCACCCTACCAACCGTTTTAAGCTTTCAAATTACTAATCATGTTTATCTGTATCTTGACTGGAAAATAATTTGGGCTTTGTAGCAGTGTGCAGCACTGATCCTATTAGGCCATCTATAATAAGCTCCACCAGATTTAAAATTAAAAATAATTTTTAGCTGCATCTAGCCCGGAAAATAATTTTGGGGCTCCGAGATGCGCAAGACACATAAGTGCCTTCTTGCTGCACTACCTGCAGCATGACCCTCATATTGTCAGAATTCGAAGTAATCATGACTACTGGGTTGCCACACTCTTAGATCCCCCAAACTTTTCGATCAACCTTTTCATTTTAATAAAGACCAAAAAAATAGTCATTTTTGAAATTATAAGCATTAGCAGGTTGTTAGAAACTGAAATCAAACAGTTTTCAACTCAAAACTTTATTCTAGGTGATGTTACATTTTCACATAGGACCCCTTGTTCGAAAGGAGCTTCTGAACTCTCTCGTCCATTGAATTTGTCAGGTTTTGGATGGTTTCTGCTTCAATTGTTTTGCATGAGGACAGAATACCCTCCCAGAGCTGTTGCTTAGATGTGAACTGCCTCCCGCCATCATAGACACTCCTTTTAATGATGGTCCAAAGGTTCTGAATGGGGTAGAGGTCAGGGGAGCATGGGGGTCACACCATAAGTTTGTCCCCTTTTATGCCCATATCAGCCAGAGATGCAGATGTTTTATGTGCAGCATGAGATGGTGCATTATCATGCAGAAAAATGATCTTGCTGTGAAATACACGGTTCTTCTTCTTGAACCATGGCAGGAAGTGCTGTTTGAGAAAATCCACATACATTATGGAGTTCATCTTTAGCGCCTTCAGGGATCCTAAAGGGGCCGACAATCTCTCTCCCCATGATTCCAGCCCAAAACATTACTCCACCTCCTCCTTGTTGGCGCTGTAGCCGTGTTTGCGTGGGGTGTCCATCAACCAGCCATCCTCCACTCCATCCATCTGGACCATCGAGCGCTGCACGGCACTCATCCGTGAACAAAACAGTTTTGAAATCAGTCTTCATGTAATGTTTGGCCCAGTGGAGCCGTTTCTGCTTGTGTGAAGTGGATAGAGGAGGTCGACAGGATGGCGTATGCACAGCTGCAAACCTCTGAAGGACCCTGCATCTTGTTGTTCGGGGGACGTTGGAGGCACAAGCAGCTTCAAAAAATTCTCTGCTGCTATGACAAGGCTTTTTTGCCGCTGCTCTTTCAACCTGACGTAATTGCCTGTAGGAAAGAGTCCTCAATTTGCCCTTAACAGCACGCACACGTGTGTACTGTGAATCAGCTACATACTTCTTGATTGCCAAGACACTTCATCCTGATCATCGCACAATGTTGATTGTAGTCATGCCTTGACCTAAACACTCCACAATTTGTTGCTTCTCAGCAGCCGACACATCCTTTTTCTTTCCCATTTTGGCAGAAAATGTAGGCTGCTGAATAATGTGAGAGAGCCTTCTTAAGTAGTCTTGCCTTTCATTGGACACACCTGACAAACTAATTAGCACTGGTGTCTGCAATTGCTTACAGTGATATAAAGAGCCCTGACACACATCACCATCAATGAGTTTAACTGACAAACAAACAAATTCTTCCCTTATCACTCCTAAACACTTTTTGCATAATAATTTGGAACACAGTGTACATGTGCTTTTCCACAAAACACCAGTGGTTCACGTAGTGAATCTTACAGTTCTAACTTGCCAACCGTGGTCTGTATGGAGTTGTTCAATAAAGGGCCCAAAATTAAGATAACATAGATGGGAGAGGTCTCTATGAATAGGAATTCCTAAGTATTTGATACCCTGTGAGGGGCAGGCAAAGGGAAAGTTGGACTGGATGGAATCCTATATGGATTTGGGGAGGGAGACATCGAGGGCCTCAGACTTCGCTGCATTGATTTTAAAATTTGGCCATGTAACAAAGTGATCTATTTCAGCCATAACAGCATGGATGGATATATGTGATTGAGTGATATATACTAGGACATCATCAGCAAATAGAGAGCACTTGTACTCGGTGCCTCCCACCTCAATCCACCTAATATTGGGGTTATGGCGAATTGATGAGAGCAGGTGCTCCGTCACTAGGATGTATAAGAGAGGGGACAGAGAACATCCCTGCCTTGTCCCATTGGTGATTGTGAAAGGTGATGAAAATGTTCTGACGCGCCCCCTGGGCCTTGGGACACCTGGAGCCGGACCCTTTTTGGTGGATGCTGGTGGTTGTAGTCTCCGTGGCGGCAACCCGGTTCCGTGGCTCAGGGCGGTCAAACCAGTGGCGGAACTATTTATGTGGTTTTGATGTTTAAATGTCCGACTACGCCACCCGTGGATTGCGGTCAGAGTGAACCGCCGCTCCAGGGCAGACCGCTGAGGCTGGTGTTGTGGGTGCAGCAGAGCGTAGCATAACTCCCCACGGGAGGAGTATAGCCTCAGGGCAGTGTATGCGGAGGATGGGGGTGATGGTGCAGGGCAGCAGCAGTAATGACACGGAGTCAGTGATGCAGTCCAGGGCCTTTACTCACAGTTCTTATTATCCAGACCACGTCTGCAGGTAACGGCTGCCCACGTCGTACTGTGCTCACCAGGTGAGGGGCTCAGACAACTCCCAGATAACTTTGGAGCGCTTCACAGGACCCCCTTTGTGTGTCCTTTGTCTGGCCTTTCTTACCAACCCTTCTGTCCGGCTGCCTCGGGCCTCCTCTTGGTAAACTTGGCGCCAGTTTCCCTGACCCTATGTGGTGCCTTCCTAGCGGGTGTAGCGAGGGGCTGCGCCACATAAAATGTCACAGCCTCCTGTTTCTAGCTGAGGGTCGTTTCCTGCCTCCACTAGTTTCGGGGACCGGTCTCCCCCTTTGGCCTGACCCCTCCACGCAGGTGGATTCTGGCGTGCGGTGGCGACTCGCCCGTCCGCACCCCTGAGATCCCTTCGTTCCTCGTTCCTGGAGCCTTCTCCGCTCCTCTTCCTTCCTTCTCCCTCTTCCAGGCCTGGGCCTCTGTTACTAGGCCCGCCTCCGGAGCAGAGCTCATGCAGAGCCCCTGCTCCCTGCCACTTCTGCTCAGACTTCTCTGCACTGAACTAAGATGGTGCCCACCTTTTATACTCCCTTCTCAATGCACCCAGGAACTGCTTCCTCCCTGCTCCTGCACTACAGGGTTCCCCTTCCTCAGTGTTCCCTCCCCCCACTCCAGCCAGGGACAGGGACTGTCGTGCCCATCTCAGGGGCATATTGGTCGCCCTGCCCCACGGCAATGTGGTGTAATGCATGCAGGTGTCGGGTCCTGATCCACACTACATCCTTACCTGAGAGTGAGATATCACACCTCTGGGTGAGGTGCAATACCTCTGTAGCAACCGAGCCCTCAGGGTGCTACAGTTCCATTTATCTTCAGCCTAGGTGACGTATTGCGATACAGGGCCGTGATTTTGGCTATAAAAGGGTCCCCTAGACCCCTACCCCAAGCTTTTTAAGAGAATCATATATGGCGTGCCAGGAGACTCTATGGAATGCTTTCTCAGCATCCAACGAGAGTATCTAATTACAAATTTTTAACTGCATCTAGCCCAGGAAATACTTTGTGCCTAGTAGCAGGGTCTGCTAGTCAGCGGATTATCCCGGCTGTTAAGCAAGCTACACCACCTGTAGTTTGGACACTTCATTTTTTCAAAGGAAATGCTTCGGGACCACGGGATACTCAGTGAAGAGCATCAGGAGGCACCCCAAGGCATAGGGGCTGGGACTGGCACTAGGATGCCTTGCGGTGGACAGCCGAGCTCGATCCTTATAAAAGCTTTTTAACTGCAGCAGCTTTAGTGGACGCTACTGGAGCTGGAATTACGCGGCTGCTGGCATGAGACTTGCCCTCCAATAGATCCTTGTAAATGGATTTAAAGTGTATTCATTCAAATTAGAGAGACAATTTAAATTAAAAAGCTTAGAGCTGCCTCCACCACAGGGGGGCTCGCTCGACCCACCAGCGGACAGGCACCAGTATTGGGAGAGGGGGGCTGGCCATCAGGGTTCACCGCGGCTCTGGCACAAACCCGGCGACACGGAGGTGGCACGGGCAGGAGCGGACTGGCCGTGTCGGCTTCTCACTTTTTGGATTTTAGAAGGGCATGACATGCCTATATCTGTGTCTCCCCCTCCTTTTACTCCTCCACCTCTTTTATTTTCGCATGACTATATGTACTTGTCACTTTTCCATGTGTTAGTTATGTCTTCTGAGCAGTTTGTCAGCTTTTGGACACCTTTGAAGGTGTTTTCTATGTGTTTCTATGTGTTTTTGTTTGCCTGCCATTGGTTTTAACGGTGTTCGAAGGTGTTCGACGAACAGTTCGGCGAACACACGGGTGTTCGACGAACCGAACCGAACTCGAACACTACGGGGGTGGCTCAACACTACTAGGGACTCCTCTATGCGTGATAAAGGGTATGCATCTTTATGTGTAATGCGATTTACTTGACGGTAATCTACACACATTCTCATGCTCCCGTCCATTTTCCTAACCAGAACTAGGGGAGCCGCCCAGGGACTACAACTATCCCTTATCACTCCCGCCTTCCTCATGTCATGCAGCATTTCTTTTGCCTTCTGGTAGTGAGCAGGGGGTATAGGCCTATAACGTTCTTTGATTGGGGAATGGCTGCCTGTGGGGATATGATGTTGAACCCCCTTAATCCTCCCGAAGTCTAGTGGATGTTTACTGAACACCTGCGAGTATTCTTGTACCACCCGGTGTACACCCTGTTTTTGATGGGTAGGAGTGGTGTCTGTCCCAACATGGAGCTGTTGACACCAATCCTCCACCTGAGTTGCAGGGTCATTATCCTCTACTTCATCTGGTGAGGTTAAGGACTCCGCCTCATGGATGCAGTTATTGTTGACAGCATGTAATTTGGCAACAGTGGCATAACGTGGTAGTTTGACCTCATCTTCCCCTAAGTTGAGAAGACGGACGGGCACCCTCCCAATACGTACATCTACCACTCCCCTGGCGGTTAAGAGCGTGGGTCTATGCTCAGAGCAAAGGGGTTCTACTACCGCCTGGTAGCTCTGTCCTCTAAGACCTATGGCAGCTCTACACCACATGAGCATTTCACTCACTGGGGGGATGACAATGGGTATGGGGTCTGTTACCCTCACGTTACCGATTTCACCATCTGTCAGCCTTACTTGCTGTTGATACATCAGGACGCGGATCTCCTTCTGTAGTGCCCTTCTCTGTCCTGGTTTGGCAGTGTCGGCGATCTGTTGGAGTAAGAACACAACCTCTCCCAAACAGTTACCAACAATGTTAGTGCCAAGTACCATATATGGGTTGCTGTCATCAGGGTTAGTCTCCACTACAATTAGTCCCTGGTCCTTCAGCTCCACTCTCCCCACCTTTACAGTCACATTCTTAACCCCGAGTAGGTTAAGGGGGAGTCCATTTGAAGCATAGACAGACAAATTTGGAGCTGGCGGACGTAGATCGTCCATGGACCAGAACCTCCTGTAGAGGACTTCAGGCATGATAGTTACCTGAGATCCTGTGTCCAGCAGGGCATGCGTCGGGATCCCGTCCAGTACAATGGACAGGAAAGGTCTTCCTCCGACGAACCTGTTGTACCAGTCTGATGGGCCTGGTGAGTCTACTCCAGGGTGGCGGCCCTCGGACCCAGGGTTTTCCCGTTTAAAGGACAATTCTGAGCGATGTGTCCGGTCTTACGGCATCGGTAGCAGATTGGTTCCCTTGGTGGACGGCGTTGGTCACTGGTCCTCGGCGAGGGTGGTGTTGGCCTCCTCCTCCTCCGCATCCAGGGGACATCCTCAGGGCTATCGGCTAGCAGGATCTTCCCTCCTTCCTCGGGCTCTGTCCGCAGCTGCAGAGCACTCAGCACAGTGGTCTGGGTTTTGCTCAACTGACGCACCTCAGAGAGCAGACTGTCCAGTTCTTTAGGGGACGTTGCTGGAACTTTAACTTCAGCTGCCACTGGAGAAAAGGTGGGTGTTGCAGGCTCTGGGGTAGCCCCACCCTGGTAACGCTGGATGGCATTTGCTTCCAGGGGCTGCAATCCTTTTATAGCCATTTCCTTAAGATTGTCAAAGGTGGCATCTGGATGATCCAGGGACCACCAACGCACAGTCCTGCTCTCCTCTGGAGACCTCAGTCCCCGGACAAACTGTTCCTTCAGCATTCGGTTCTCATTCTCAAAGCTGGTCGAACTAACCTGGTTTAGAGCCCGCAGGGCCCCTTGGAGGCGCCAGGCCTAGTCCCGAACATTGTCCTCTGGTTGTTGGGAGCAGCTGTAGAACCTCATTCGGAGATCGGCCTCAGTAAGGTCCTCAAATACAGTCTGTAGTTTTTGGAATATTGCGGACACTGACTCCTGGTCTGCGGCCGACCATGTTTCCACTTCTCGTTCCGCAGCACCAGTCAGTTGTCCTAATACAACGGCAGCTCTTTGTTTGCCGGTCATAGAGTACATGTCTAAGATACCACATATCTTCCGTTTGAATCCAGACAGGGTATCTGGTTTGCCATTGTACTGTGGGAGCCACTTTGCTCCAGGAATGTACGGTAAAGTCATAGGAATAACAGGTGTTACAGACGCTGCTGGTGTAGCGGCGGCTTCGGCCTGCCCATTATCGGGCGCGGGCTGAACTTCAGGGACGTTGACCGGTAGGTCGGCGTTCTGCTGTTCGACGGACATCTTAGCGCCCCCCTAGTTAACTGTGGCCTACCTTCTTGTTTTTCTTCCGGTAGGCCGCAGCTCCGCAGGTGACGGTTGCCTTCAGGACCTTGCGTCGCTTGCGTCCTACGTCAGCGCGTTCAGCGATGCTCCGTACAGGACCTGGCGCTTCCTAATCTGACGTCGAGGCGTGGGGCGTGTCCGGGACTTCGCGCTCTTTTGCAGGTACGCCCCTTATTTTCCCGTGGTTACGCCCTTCTTCTCGCTCGGCGATCCAACAATGGCGGCTACCTTCACCACAACTTTACGTACACAGTTCAAAAAAAGGCGCACAGTACCCGGTGGCAACGGGCAAAGCACGGCGTCATTGCAGCGGGCACGCAATCCTGTTCGTGACGCCAAGAGAGAGATGACTAGCCCAGGGGGATGGGGATGACTCGGTACCCGGGCCTTTAGCCTGGCCTTTAGGGATGTCGCGGTGGTCGGCTCCCGGGCCCGTACCCTGGGCCGCTCTTTAAAAAGGGGGTTGATATTTGTAAAGTTTATAAAAGAAAGAGTTTGTGACGCCACCTGTGGCTTCTGGTGAGGATCACCAGCGCTGCGCAGTCCACTGAGGCCGGTGATAAGGCAGCTGGATGGTATAGCTCCCCACAGGTAGAGCTGGGCCTCAGGGCAGTATAGGAACGGGGATGCAGGACAAAGAGACTCCGCCGGGCCAGAGCAAGAACAGGGACGGACACAATAGTCACTTCAATACCTTTTACTGGTGGAATTCTAGGCACTCCCCGGAGCACTGTAGGGTGAATGGTGTATGTCCGGATCCTCCCCAATGAGCAGGTTTTGGGCCTCCTGGTTCTTGCTTCTGCGTAGTATTTTTCTGACCTGCCTGGAGCTAGGCCTAACTTTGTCTCTGTCCTGCGCTGGCTGACCTTGTGGTAGGGCCTTCTCTTGGAGTGCACGCTCCCGACTTACGGGGCCTATGTGTCTCCTGGCTCTGGTATGTATCAGCACTTTAGTGATCCTGGGACCTGTAGTTCTCCAGGGATTCCGGTTTATCTTACTGGGTCGTGGAGATCCCGGCAAGCTTCGGACCCGGTGTCCGGTAACTACTTCTTCTTCGGGGTGAGCTAATTAAGCTCCTCTGCCCCCTATGAGCTAACTTTCTACAATTTTTGCCTTCGGCCTACTCGGACTCTCAATAGGCTACTCACACTAACGGCAGCATGCCGCGTTTCACCAATCTTATGGCGCCGGCACACCTAAAGCTCAACTCTCTGAGCTGCAACCGAGTCTGGACTGTGCTCCACTGCAGGCTGACCTCTCTCAGGCTTTTACTCTGCAGGAACTCTCTCAACAAGTTTACTCTCTGTCAGTTCCAGTCTAGACTAACGGCTGCATGGCTCCGCCTTCCCTTAGGAAGCTCCCTCTGGTGGTCTGAGGTGGAAGGTGGAGATGTGTGAATGGTTATGGCGGCCTCTTGTGGAGGAATCCTTCAATACACCCTTCTGGGTCTGTGATACCAAGCACAGCTGGGCTTCACATATATAAACTATAATCCCCTGTAAATATTCCCTTTTGATTGACCGCCCTGGGTCACGGACCGGGTCACCGCCACTGTGACATCTCCCCTAGCAATGACCGGCCCAGCACCGAGTACCCCACGGCCCAGGGGGTGCGTCATTAGCACAAACTCATATTTGACTCATTAAAAGTGATCATCCAGATTATCTGGATGTGGTTTGTACACTGCCACCACAGACAACCATTCGTAATGTGAGTCAGGTTTTACAAACATAACCTGCGAGAAAATTGATCAATTATATCATTAATATGTATATCATTGTTTTTAAAAAACTAAAGCTACTTCATTTCAGTATTTCAACTTTTCAGAAACTATCCTTGACCCTTCCCTACTTCAAAAATCAACTGATATTTTTGTTCTACTTTTAGGCTATCAGATTACTCTATGACCATCTGTTTAGAAGATGTTGTGTTGGTGGTACAGTAGAGATGGAGCAGTTGTGGTTGGTTTCCCAGTAAAGGAGCTACAGGTGCTTCTCACTAAATTAGAATATCATCACAAAGTTAATTTATTTCAGTTCTTCAATTCAAAAAGTGAAACTCGTATGTTATATAGCGTCATTACAAACAGAGTGATCTATTTCAAGTGTTTATTTCTGTTAATGTTGATGATTATGGCTTACAGCCAATGAAAACACAAAAGTCATTATCTCTGTAAATTAGAATAATTAACAAAAAACATCTGCAAAGACTTCCAAAGCATTTAAAAAGGTCCCTTAGTCTGTTTCAGTAGGCTCCACAATCATGGAGAAGAGTGCTGACTTGACAGATGTCCAGAAGGCAGTCATTGACCCACTCCACAAGGTCCCAGAGTTCCAGTTTTCATTTGGAAATCAAGGTCCCAGAGTCTGGAGGAAGAGTGGAGAGGCACACAATCCAAGCAGCTTGAGGTCTAGTGTGAAGTTTCCACAATCAGTGATGGTTTGGGGAGCCATGTCATCTGCTGGTGCAGGTCCACTGTGTTTTATCAAGACCAAAGTCAGCGCAGCCGTCTACCAGGAAATTTTAGAGAACTTCATGCTTCCCTCTGCCGACAAGCTTTTTGAAGATGGAAACTTCATTTTCCAGCAGGACTTGGCACCTGTCCACACTGCCAAAAGTACCAATACCTGGTTCAAAAACAACAGTATCACTGTGCTTGATTGGCCAGCAAACTCGCCTGACCCTAACCCCATAGAAAATCTATGTGGTATTGTCAAGAGGAAGATGAGAAACACCAGACCCAACAATGCAGATGAGCTGAAGGCTGCTATCAAAGCAACCTGGGCTTCCATAACACCTCAGCAGTGCCGCAGGCTGATCGCCTCCATGCCACGCCACATTGATGCAGTAATTGATGCAAAAGGAGCCCTGACCAAGTATTGAGTGCATTTACTGAACATACATTTCAGTAGGCCAACAATTTGTATGTTAAAAACAGTTTTCAAGCTGTTGTTATAAAGTATTCTAATTTACTGAGATAATGACTTTTGTGTTTTCATTGACTGTAAGCCATAATCATCAACATTAACAGAAATAAACACATGAAATAGATCACTCTGTTTGTAATGACTCTATATAATATATGAGTTTCACTTTTTGTATTGAAGAACTGAAATAAATTAATTTTATGATGATATTCTAATTTAGTGAGAAGCACCTGTATAATAAAGGTTGAACATCTAGTACATCTAGTGTCATGGGATATCTGGAATATCTCACATCTTCAGTTGCTTCATCCCTACAGTTATTTCTAGCAGGGAATTGCTAGACTATGAACACAGATGGACAACCTGATTAAATTTTGGGTGGGGTGGGAGGATCATAGGGAGATACTATGTAGCCCTGGGCTTACAGTATCTCCCGTGCCAGGTAGTCTGTTTTTATCTCTGATGTGTAGCAGTGACTTTAACTAATCTCGCTCTCATCTAATAGAAAAGGAGTTCTGGATGTCAGATATTGAGAAAAAAATTACAAGCATGAGCTCTGAATTTCTCCAATTTTGAGTTGTGGTTAATTAAAAGTCCAAAATGTGAAGTAAAAACTTCTAAAAGGAAGATTATTTAGCCCCTAATGAGTTAATCTTCATTAAGTCCAAGTAGGCTTTTCACTGGGGGTGTGTACTTCTTCCTACAGTATGATGCTGACAAATCATAAGCAGGCAGCAACACAGAGGAAAGAAGAACACGCCCCCAAATGGCTTAGAGCGGGTTTCTCACAGTGTGAGATTTAATGATACAACCCTGATCTCCCAATCTATCCTTGTGCATGAGTTATAGGTGAAGCAGGAGCAGGTGGAGATGCTCTGGCAACTTGTAACTGCTCTGCAGTAAGATCAGGGCTGTCATTATGTCTCACACAGGAGTAACCTCTCTGTTCTGTGCTATTCCTTTGTGAGATATGACACCCTGCACTGATCTCGCTGCAGAATGATTGTACGTTAAGCACAACAGACATAAGTGTGATACCGACACATCTACGTACAAGCAGTGTGTGGGGAGAGCTGACAGTGCTATGAGAGGAGAGCTGATAGATGGGATTGTCATGTGACACAGCTAAACTCAGCTGTGGTGCCCCTTCTCCCCACACTGACTCATGCAGGAGATTAGACCAGTAGAGCAGAGCTTTATCATTACAATTCACACATTGAGAAACCTGCTCTAAACTATGATGAGGTCGTGTCCTTCTTTTGTTTGAGTGCTGTTGCCTGCTTATGATTGGTTAACATCATACAGGGGAAAAAAGTACACGCCTCCCAGAAGAAACTGATATGATGACTGCCACTTGGACTTGAAATGAAAATTAACTCATTAGGAAACAAATTTTATGATTGCTAATATGTGGGTAACAGACAGGAAAAATTAAAATGAAATGTTTTATTCTGCTATTACATCCTTTGTCCAGTTCAACATGAAAAATTTGGTGGAAGGTCCTGTATACGGGAAATCAGGTTATAGAGTAAAATGAGCTATTCAGATTGTTGTATTTATGGGAACAAATTGTATCATTAGTAAACTATTCATTTAAAGCTCTGCACATTCTGGACTTAGATGGCTGGTTGGCAGTCCAATGATTAACAATTATCTCTGTGAATGCCTACAAAGAAGGTAATCAATTTCTGACAACACCGCCCACTGGACTCCTAAGCCCACAATGAGTTTAGGTGTAAATGAATAGTTTACTAATTATTCTTTTTTTTCCCACATACTTATATGGACATCAATCTGCAGTTTATGTTACTTTATATCATGCTTTTAACAGATTAGACTTCATTTTCAGGCTGCCTTTCATTGTTTCTTACTATGTTTGTGTTTTTTTGTTTTATTTAAAAAAAAAACTCTAATTATGCAAACATGTAGTGTCGCTGGATTTAGTTTTTCTTAATACGACCAAACTTTAGTTAATCTAGATTGTTAACGTCCATCTTGTCAATGGAAAACTACTTGACAGCCTGATTCTACTCATTCCGTGCCTACACTATCAATCTGTATTACTACATACCATATTGACAAGGGAATAGTAATGACTAGTGATGGGCGAGCACTAAAATGCTCGGGTGCTCGTTGCTCGGGTCGAGCACATTGGAATACTCGGGTGCTCGACCCAAGCACAGAGCCCAATGTAAGTCTATGGGAAACTCGAGCATTTTTCAGGCGGCTCCCCCCGGTGGTCTGCAGAGGGCCTAAAAATTGCCCAAATCAATGGGAACAGTGCTCAAATGACATGCGAACAGCATGGGGAAGACCCCTGGAAGCATTTCTGACTCCCAGGTCACTGCTGTGAACAACGTTGTCAGAGGTATTACGCCATTTTTACGGATTCACAATAAAACATAATAAAATGAAACCAAAATGGATTTTCCTGGGAAATATGTTAAGGAACATCCTTTCCAGGGTAATGACTTGTATATACGGCAAAATAAATAACCAAAAACAAAAATACTCCTCCACACCTTGGGCGATATTCACATTCTAAACAGGTTCCGGATAGTATCCGAACGGAGGAAATTAACCTCCACCACCAAACTCAATCAATATAGTAACAACTAGTGTGGGATATATAAATCCAAACCACCACAAAGAGTAACTAAGGTTTAAAATATATTATATTTATTGATATTCTTTAAAATTAAAGATATAAAAACAGTGGCGCTTTTGATGCGTTTTTGCACTTTTGCATTGCATTCAACCGTGACAAATGTATTCACCATGAAATGTCATTTTAACATTTTACAACTTTATCTGGCCATGTGGTGTGTGAGACATGATCAGACACATCCTGTTTCATTTATGAAGGAGGGACTCTGAAAGTCACAAAGCCAATTTTTATAGGGCCATCAGGCGGCCTTTACTATTCCTAAAGGGCCAGCAGTCGGCCGTCATTATTCTTAGAGAGCCATCAGCCGGCTAGGCTTTGTTGTTCCCATTACTAAAGAGTGGGTCTCCTGTACTATTATTGCGTATGCAGTGAGTGGCAGGGCTGCCCAAAATTTGGACACACCCCAATACCCCTTTGAAAATTTGGACGCACCCCAATACCTCTTTGAAGAGACTTAGAGGAGGGCCTTCTGAAAACAATGTTCCCATTATTAGGAAGTGGGTCTCCCATAGTGTTGGCCTATGCAGTGAATGCAAGGGCTGACAAAAATTGGGAGGCACTCCAATGCCCCTTGGAAGAGACGTGGAGGAGGGCCTCATAAAAAAATGTTCCCATTAGAAAGGAGCGGGTCTCCTATACTTGTAATGCCCATGCACTAAGTGTATGGGCTGACAGACATTTACCCCTGGGGGGTATACATGAACATACTGTATAAAAAACATTTTTTACGGGCATCATAAACACCATTTAAAAAATAATGTGGGTGTTGCATCATGGACCACGGTCACCTTGGTGATATGGTGGTGGATGCAGAGGATGTGGAGAAGGATGAGGACAAGAGCAAATAGCTAAAATCAGGAAGTGTATCCCCATGTGTGGGTGTGAAAATGTGCATGGGAATACACCTCCTAAAAAAAGACACTGGATTTGAGTTTATGTTACGCTGCTATCATTCAGTGGTGTTGAGAAGTCTGGCCCAATCCAGTCCTTGTTCATTTTTATAAGAGTCAACCTGTCAGCATTTTCAGTTGACAGGCGGATGCGCTTATCAGTTATAATTCCACCAGCGGCACTAAAACCTGCTCTGATAAAACTCTAGCGGCAGGGCAGGCCAGGACCTCCAAGGCATAGAGAGCCAGTTCATTCCACGTATCCAGCTTGGATGCCCAATAATTATAAGGCACAGAGGAATCACGGAGGACGTTGGTACGGTCGGCAAGGTACTCCCTCAGCATCTTCCCAAACTTTGCACTCCTTGTGAGAGTACCCCGTGCCTCAGGGCCTGTGCAATGGGAGAGGCTGAGAAAATTCTCCCAGAACTTTGACAATGTTCCCCTGCCTCTGCTGGATTGGAGTTGTGTCTCTCTCGCCTGTAGTCCTTGGTTGTCCAACGAACTGTGACCTCTGTCACCAGCGTTTTCAGATGGGAATTTTTTTAATAGTTCCACAACAAGGGCCTTCTGGTACTGCCCCATTTTTGTAGTCCTGTCTGCCTCAGGAATAAGAGATAGAAAGTTCTCCTTGTAGCTTGGGTCTAGAAGTGTCACCAACCAATAATGACTGTCACCCAAAATTTTGAGAACGCGAGGGTCATGGGAAAGGCAGCGTAACATACACTGAGCCATGCGTGCCAGACTGCTAACAGGCAAGACTTCCGTGTCCTTGTGAAGCCCAGCTGTGCTTGGTATCACAAATCCCAGAAGGGTGTATTGAAGGATTCCTCCACAAGAGGTCCCCATACCATTCACACATCTCCACCTTCCACCTCAGACCACCAGAGGGAGCTCCTTAGGGAGATATAAAAGGGAAGGTGGAGCCAGGCAGCAGTTAGTCTAAGTCTGTTGATGAGTTCCTGCAGAGCGAGACACAGAAACAGGTCAGTCTGCAGTGGAGCTCAGTGACTCAGCAATTCCTCTGAGAGTTCAGTTGGTGCAAGCCTGAATACAGAGTGGAGTCCAGACTCGGTTGTAGCTCAGAGAGGTGAGCTTTAGGTGTGCCGGCGCCATAAGATCGGTGAAGAGCGGCACGCTGCCGTTAGTGTGAGTAGCCTATTGAGGGTCCGAGTAGGCCGAAGGCAAAAGAGTAGAGAGTTAGTTCATAGGGGGCAGAGGAGCTTAATTAGCTCACCCCAAAGAAGAAGTAGTTACCGGACACCGGGTCCGAAGCTTGCCGGGATCTCCACGACTCAGTAAGATAAACCGGAATCCCTGGGGAACTACAGGTCCCAGGATCGCTAAAGTACTGATACGTACCAGAGCCTGGAGACACATAGGCCCCGTAAGTTGGGAGCGTGCACTCCAAGAGAAGGCCCTACCACAAGGTCAGCCAGTGCAGGACAGAGACAAAGTTAGGCCTAGCTCCAGGCAGGTCAGAAACTTACTACGCAGCAGCAAGAACCAGGAGTCCCAAAACCTGCTCATTGGGGAGGATCCGGACATACACCCTTCACCTTACAGTGCTCCGGGGAGTGCCTGAATTTCCATCAGTAAAAGGTACTGAAGTGACTTTTGTGTCCCTCCCTGTTCTTGCTCCGACTCGGCTGAGTCTCCTTGTCCTGCATCCCCGTTCTTATACTGCCCTGAGGCCCAGCTCCACCTGTGGGGAGCCATACCATCTAGCTGCCTTATCACCGGCCTCAGTGGACTGCGCAGTGCTGGTGAATATCATCAGAAACCATAGGTGGCGTCACGAACATTTTTATAAACTTAACATCTATCAACGCCTTTTTAAAGAGTGACCCCAGAGTACGGGCCCGGGAGCCGACCACCGCGAACTCCTTAAGGCTAAAGGCCCGGGTAACTGAGTCATCCCCATCCCCTGGGCTAGTCATCCTCACCAAGAGGATGAGTGACCATGCTCTCCTCCTTCTCCTCTCTGTCCTCAGGCCATCCACGCTGAACAGACAGTTGTGCAAGTAATACCATTTATAGCGCATGAAACTAGCTCCTGTTCTTCCTCCTCCTCCTCTTCCTTTTTGTCACCCAATCCATGTTGGGATGAGATGAGGCTGGGCTGTGAGTAATCGCCCTGTATGGTTCCTTGCTCCATCTCATCGTGCTCCACCTGCAATGCATCCTCTTTGATTGTGAGCAGAGAGCGTTTCAGAAGACAGAGAAGCGGGATGGTGACGCTAATTATGGTGTCATTGCCGCTCACCATCTTGGTGGAGTCCTCAAAGTTTTGGAGGATGGTACATATGTCTGACATCCATGTCCACTCCTGAGGTCTTATGTGTGGAGTCTGAACTGAATACCGATGGCCCTCTTCTGCTCACAAATCCTTCCCAACATCTGCAATGTAGAGTTCCAATGCGTGGGGACATCACAAATCAGTCGGTGAGCTGCAAACACTGCTGAAACACGACGAGAGCGGCGGAAGTTGTAGGTGACTTTCTAAAATGGGCACACAGGCGGCATACTTTAACAAGCAGATCCGGCAGCTCCGGATAGGATTTGAGAAACCGCTGAACCACGAGGTTAAGCACATGGGCCAGGCATGGTACGTGTGGTGCAGATGGACTAGTCCTCAGAAGGACAGTTTGTTGAGATGGATATGTGTAATGTACTTCTGTTCTACCTACACTACCTAATAAACAAGCAAATCTCTCCCTAGCTCAGCAGCAGCTCTCCCTACTGTGCCCGATTCCGAAGTGACTGTGATGAGCACGGCGGCGCCAGGTCTGATATAGACCTGATGACGCTGTGCGGCCAGCCAATCACTGTAATGCCACAACCAACATGGCTACGGCATTACAGTGAGTGGCAGGAAGGGGACCCGAGCTCCGGCCGAGCAACCCCGGAAATACTTAACGAGCGCCGAGCATGTCGAGCAGTGAGATGCTCGGGTGAGAACCGAGCAGTAGCGAGCATGCTCTCTCATCACTAGTACTGACTAGTTTTAGTGACATCATATTATACAATTCTAGGAGGAATAACAGAGGTATGGCACAAAGCTGAGTTTTTAGTTTAAGAGCTCCATTAATGTTATTTTATGGTTAAAGGGAATCTGCCACCAGGATTTTGATACCTCATCTGAGATAATCCCAGTGTTGGTAAAAGAGACCCTGATTCCAGCGATGTATCACTTAGTTTACTGGGTGCAGCAGTTATGACACAATCAGAGTTTTTAGATGTAGTATGAAGCTGAGCTGAGAAAGTTAATCTCACCCATACCACAGCTTTCTGTGTACATTGTATATTGACAGTGAGCTGCTTATCAGAGAAGATGGCGTGGGCGGACCACTTAGCAGGAGGGAGCTAGTCTGGGGAGTGATAATCTCCTGCTGATAAAGCATTCTTTGTATGGGAAGAACAGCACACAGCCTAATAAGTGATACATCCCGGAATTCAGTTTTTTAACGCCTACATTATGCTGTCCTCAGATTACTTAGCAAAAGTCTGCTGACAGATTCCCTTCAATACATTTATTAAGAGGTGTGACAAGTAGTGTTGAGCCACCCCCGTAGTGTTCGAGTTCGGTTCGGTTCGTCGAACACCCGTGTGTTCGCCGAACTGTTCGTCGAACTGTTCGTCGAACACCTTCGAACACCGTTAAAACCAATGGCAGGCAAACAAAAACACATAGAAACACATAGAAAACACCTTCAAAGGTGTCCAAAAGCTGACAAACTGCTCAGAAGACACAACTAACACATGGAAAAGTGACAAGTACATATAGTCATGCGAAAAGAAAAGAGGTGGAGGAGTAAAAGGAGGGGGAGACACAGATATAGGCATGTCATGCCCTTCTAAAATCCAAAAAGTGAGAAGCCGAGACGGCCAGTCCGCTCCTGCCCGTGCCACCTCCGTGTCGCCGGGTTTGTGCCAGAGCCGCGGTGAACCCTGACGGCCAGCCCCCCTCTCCCAATACTGGTGCCTGTCCGCTGGTGGGTCGAGAGAGCCCCCCTGTGGTGGAGGCAGCTCTAAGCTTTTTAATTTAAATTGTCCCTCTAATTTGAATGAATACACTTTAAATCCATTTACAAGGATCTATTGGAGGGCAAGTCTCATGCCAGCAGCCGCGTAATTCCAGCTCCAGTAGCGTCCACTAAAGCTGCTGCAGTTAAAAAGCTTTTATAAGGATCGAGCTCGGCTGTCCACCGCAAGGCATCCTAGTGCCAGTCCCAGCCCCTATGCCTTGGGGTGCCTCCTGATGCTCTTCACTGAGTATCCCGTGGTCCCGAAGCATTTCCTTTGAAAAAATTAAGTGTCCAAACTACAGGTGGTGTAGCTTGCTTAACAGCCGGGATAATCCGCTGACTAGCAGACACTGCTACTAGGCACAAAGTATTTCCTGGGCTAGATGCAGTTAAAAATTTGTAAGTAGATACTCTCGTTGGATGCTGAGAAAGCATTCCATAGAGTCTCCTGGCACGCCATATATGATTCTCTTAAAAAGCTTGGGGTAGGGGTCTAGGGGACCCTTTTATAGCCAAAATCACGGCCCTGTATCACAATACGTCACCTAGGCTGAAGATAAATGGAACTGTAGCACCGAGGGCTCGGTTGCTACAGACGTATTGCACCTCACCCAGAGGTGTGATATCTCACTCTCAGATAAGGATGGAGTGTGGATCAGGACCCGACACCTGCATGCATTACACCACATTGCCGTGGGGCAGGGCGACCAATATGCCCCTGAGATGGGCACGACAGTCCCTGTCCCTGGCTGGAGTGGGGGGAGGGAACACTGAGGAAGGGGAACCCTGCAGTGCAGGAGCAGGGAGGAAGCAGTTCCTGGGTGCATTGAGAAGGGAGTATAAAAGGTGGGCACCATCTTAGTTCAGTGCAGAGAAGTCTGAGCAGAAGTGGCAGGGAGCAGGGGCTCTGCATGAGCTCTGCTCCGGAGGCGGGCCTAGTAACAGAGGCCCAGGCCTGCAAGAGGGAGAAGGAAGGAAGAGGAGCGGAGAAGGCTCCAGGAACGAGGAATGAAGGGATCCCAGGGGTGCGGACGGGCGAGTCGCCACCGCACGCCCGAATCCACCTGCGTGGAGGGGTCAGGCCAAAGGGGGAGACCGGTCCCCGAACTAGTGGAGGCAGGAAACGACCCTCAGCTAGAAACCGGAGGCTCTGACATTTTATGTGGCGCAGCCCCTTGCTCCACCAGCTAGGAAGGCACCACATAGGGTCAGGGAAACTGGCGCCAAGTTTACCAAGAGGAGGCCCGAGGCAGCCGGACAGAAGTGTTGGTAAGAAAGGCCAGACAAAGGACACACAAAGGGGGTCCTGTGAAGCGCTCCAAAGTTATCTGGGAGTTGTCTGAGCCCCTCACCTGGTGAGCACAGTACGACGTGGGCAGCCGTTACCTGCAGACGTGGTCTAGATAATAAGAACTGTGAGTAAAGGCCCTGAACTGCATCACTGACTCCGTGTCGTTACTGCTGCTGCCCTGCACCATCACCCCCATCCTCCGCATACACTGCCCTGAGGCTATACTCCTCCCGTGGGGAGTTATGCTACGCTCTGCTGCACCCACAACACCAACCTTAGCGGTCTGCCCTGTAGCGGCGGTTCACTCTGACCGCAATCCACGGGTGGCGTAGTCGGACATTTAAACATCAAAACCACATAAATAGTTCCGCCACTGGTTTGACCGCCCTGAGCCACGGAACCGGATCGCCGCCACGAAGACTACAACCACCAGCATCCACCAAAAAGGGTCCGGCTCCGGGTGTCCCAAGGCCCAGGGGGTGCGTCAGAACATTTTCATCACCTTTCACAATCACCAATGGGACAAGGCAGGGATGTCCTCTGTCCCCTCTCTTATACATCCTAGTGACGGAGCACCTGCTCTCATCAATTCGCCATAACCCCAATATTAGGTGGATTGAGGTGGGAGGCACCGAGTACAAGTGCTCTCTATTTGCTGATGATGTCCTAGTATATATCACTCAATCACATATATCCATCCCTGCTGTTATGGCTGAAATAGATCACTTTGTTACATGGTAAAATTTTAAAATCAATGCAGCGAAGTCTGAGGCCCTCGATGTCTCCCTCCCTAAATCCATATAGGATTCCATCCAGTCCAACTTTCCCTTTGCCTGGCCCTCACAGGGTATCAAATACTTAGGAATTCCTATTCATAGAGACCTCTCCCATCTATGTTATCTTAATTTTGGGCCCTTTATTGAACAATTCCATACAGACCACGGTTGGCAAGTTAGAACTGTAAGATTCACTACGTGAACCACTGGTGTTTTGTGGAAAAGCACATGTACACCGCGTTCCAAATTATTATGCAAAAAGTGTTTAGGAGTGATAAGGGAAGAATTTGTTTGTTTGTCAGTTAAACTCATTGATGGTGATGTGTGTCAGGGCTCTTTATATCACTGTAAGCAATTGCAGACACCTGTGGTAATTAGTTTGGCAGGTGTGTCCAATGAAAGGCAAGACTACTTAAGAAGGCTCTCTCACATTATTAAGCAGCCTACATTTTCTGCCAAAATGGGAAAGAAAAAGGATGTGTCGGCTGCTGAGAAGCAACAAATTGTGGAGTGTTAAGGTCAAGGCATGACTACAATCAACATTGTGCGATGATCAGGATGAAGTGTCTTGGCAATCAAGAAGTATGTAGCTGATTCACAGTACACACGTGTGCGTGCTGATAAGGGCAAATTGAGGACTCTTTCCTACAGGCAATTACGTCAGGTTGAAAGAGCAGCGGCAAAAAAGCCTTGTCATAGCAGCAGACAAGTTTTTGAAGCTGCTTGTGCCTCCAACGTCCCCCGAACAACAAGATGCAGGGTCCTTCAGAGGTTTGCAGCTGTGCATACGCCATCCTGTCGACCTCCTCTATCCACTTCACACAAGCAGAAACGGCTCCAGTGGACCAAACATTACATGAAGACTGATTTCAAAACTGTTTTGTTCACGGATGAGTGCCGTGCAGCGCTCGATGGTCCAGATGAATGGAGTGGAGGATGGCTGGTTGATGGACACCCCACGCAAACACGGCTACAGCGCCAACAAGGAGGAGGTGGAGTAATGTTTTGGGCTGGAATCATGGGGAGAGAGATTGTCGGCCCCTTTAGGATCCCTGAAGGCGCTAAAGATGAACTCCATAATGTATGTGGATTTTCTCAAACAGCACTTCCTGCCATGGTTCAAGAAGAAGAACCGTGTATTTCACAGCAAGATCATTTTTCTGCATGATAATGCACCATCTCATGCTGCACATAAAACATCTGCATCTCTGGCTGATATGGGCATAAAAGGGGACAAACTTATGGTGTGACCCCCATGCTCCCCTGACCTCTACCCCATTCAGAACCTTTGGAGCATCATTAAAAGGAGTGTCTATGATGGCGGGAGGCAGTTCACATCTAAGCAACAGCTCTGGGAGGGTATTCTGTCCTCATGCAACACAATTGAAGCAGAAACCATCCAAAACCTGACAAATTCAATGGACGAGAGAGTTCAGAAGCTCCTTTCGAACAAGGGGTCCTATGTGAAAATGTAACATCACCTAGAATAAAGTTTTGAGTTGAAAACTGTTTGATTTCAGTTTCTAACAACCTGCTAATGCTTATAATTTCAAAAATGACCATTTTTTTGGTCTTTATTAAAATGAAAAGGTTGATCGAAAAGTTTGGGGGATCTAAGAGTGTGGCAACCCAGTAGTCATGATTACTTCGAATTCTGACAATATGAGGGTCATGCTGCAGGTAGTGCAGCAAGAAGGCACTTATGTGTCTTGCGCATCTCGGAGCCCCAAAATTATTTTCCGGGCTAGATGCAGCTAAAAATTATTTTTAATTTTAAATCTGGTGAAGCTTATTATAGATGGCCTAATAGGATCAGTGCTGCACACTGCTACAAAGCCCAAATTATTTTCCAGTCAAGATACAGATAAACATGATTAGTAATTTGAAAGCTTAAAACGGTTGGTAGGGTGATTTTAACCAATCATCAAGCTTTTACTCTCCCCAGGATGACACAGGGGTAGAAAAGTCGTTTCGGATCCATGATTTGTTCATCTTTATGAACGTGAGTCTGTCTACATTATCAGTGGAGAGCCGCGTGCGCTTATCTGTCAGCACACCACCAGCAGCGCTGAACACACGTTCAGACAGAACGCTGGCTGCGGGGCATGACAAGATCTCCAAGGCGTAAGTGGCTAGCTCCGGCCATTTATCCAGATTGGAAGCCCAAAAAGAGCAAGGGTCCAGTGACACAGTCGTGGCTTCAATGTTTACTTGGAGATACTCCTGTACCATCGTCTCTAGGCGTTGACTATGTGTCAGACTTCTTGTCTCCTGTGGCCTTGCAAAGGATGGGCTAAAAAAGTGGTGAAATGATTCCGCAAAATTGATGTTACCAGCAGATACTGTGGTTCTGTTACGGTTTGAGTGCTGAACACTTGACGGTCCCACGGTTGGCAAGTTGGAACTGTGAGATTCACTACGTGCACCACTGGTATTTTGTGGAAAAGCACATGTAAGATTCTGCAACAGTCTCTGCTGATACTCCTGCATGCGTGCATCCCTTTCTATGGCAGGAATAATTTCTGCAAATTTACTTTTGTACCGGGGATCTAACAGTGTGGCAACCCAGTAGTCAGGATTATTTCTAATTCTCACAATTCGAGGGTCATGTTGCAGGTAGTGCAGCAAGAAGGCACTCATGTGTGTTGCGCATCCAGGAGCACCAAGTCCCTGTTGTGTTGGTGGCGAGGTAACAATCATGCTTCCTTCCTCTGTCCTCTCCCCCCAACCTCGCACAACAGAAATGTGATCAAGGTCTCCCTCATCTGATGAGTCTTCCATCAGTTCGTCCTCCACTTCTTCCTGGGCTCCTGCACCTTCCTCACTAGTTTGGCTGCTACCATGCGCCCTGGTAAAATCATCTCCCCCACCCTCACATGCCTGCCGCCTTGGTGCTGCCGACCGTCTGGACCTTGCAGATGTTAGCCCTTCCGCATACAACTCCTCCTCCTCTACTTCCTCCACCTCCTCTTGTGCCACCACCTGACTCCGAATTCTGTTTAACATGTGCTCCAGCATGTAAATCACCGGAATAGTCATGCTGATAATGGCATCGTCAGCACTAAACATCTTCGTCGCCATTTCAAAACTGTGCAGAAGGGTGCATAGGTCCCTGATCTGAGACCACTCCTCCAGCGTGATTTGCCCCACCTCTGAATCTCGTTGGCCCAGGCTATACGTCAGAACGTATTGCACCAGGGCTTGTCGGTGCTGCCACAGTCGCTGCAACATGTGCAGAGTTGAATTCCACCGGGTAGGCACATCGCATTTTAGCCGGTGAAGTGGCAGGCCCAACGACTTCTGTAGAGATGTAAGTCGCTGAGCTGCGGGATGCGAACGGCGGAAGTGAGCACACAGCGACCGTGCCCTCTGCAGAAGGCCATCTAGTCTGGGATAGTGGGCTAAAAATTGCTGGACAACCAGGTTCAACACGTGAGCCATACAAGGCACGTGTGTGACATTGCCCCAGCGAAGGGCCGCACCCAGGTTTGCAGCATTGTCGCACACGGCCTTCCCTGGTTTCAGGTCCAGTGGAGACAACCATTCATGAAATTGGTTCTCCAGAGCTGACCACAACTCCTCAGCTGTGTGACTCACATTTCCCAGACATTTCAATGTAAAAACCGCCTGATGACGTTGAGCCCTACTGCCAGCATAGTAAGGAGGTGTGCAGGATCCCTTCTGCGCAGTTAGAAAGCTTGTGGCATGACCAGACAGGCTTTGGGTGCAGGTGGAAGACCGAGAGGAGGTTGAGGAGGCAGAAGCAGTGGAGGAACTTTGACATGAAGAGGATTGACGCACAACTCGTGGGGACGGCAAGACTTGGACAGCAGCCCCTTGTCCTGCTGTCACCATAGTTACCCAGTGCCCAGTCAGCGACATGTAACGCCCCTGTCCATGCCTACTCGTCCAAGTGTCTGTGGTGAAATGCACCCTGTCACACACAGAGTTTCTCAAAGAAGCGGTGATGTTGTGTGCGACATGCTGGTGGAGCGCAGGCACACCTTTCTTTGAGAAGTAGTGCCGACTGGGCATCTGGTACTGGGGCACTGCGACGGACATAAGGTCTCGAAAATCCTCTGTGTCCACCAGGCGGAAAGGCAGCATTTCTGTAGCCAAGAGCTTGCAGATGGTGAAATTCAACCTCTTAGCTTTCTCATGGCTAGGAGGAAATGGTCTTTTACTTGTCCACATCTGAGGGACCGAGGGCTGGCTATTGTGCTTAGACGGGGTTGATAAGGGTGTCCCCGGCAAACTGCCGGTCTGTGAGGAAGATGCAGGCGGACATGTTAGGTTGCCTTGATCCAAAGGTGGTGCTATCGATGTCGGACAGCGCTCAAGACCAGCTGGTGTTACCACCTCCAAAGAAAATGATGACCTGCCAATCACGCTGGCTGTTGCGGGTAAAGAGGTGGCAGGTCTGCGCCCCAAAACAGGTGTGACTGCTGTCCCCCCAGTCACAGAGGATGAAGAGGCCGCGGATGCACAAGATATGGCAGACGGTGGTTGGCCCGGCCGGCTAGGCCGCATTGTAGCACACTGAGCTTCCCACTGCAACTTATGCTTCATGTCCATGTGCCGGTTCATGCATGAAGTACTCAAACTATGTATTTTTTGGCCTCTACTTAGCTTTTGCTGACAAATGTTACAGATAACACGAGTTGGGTCATCTTTATCGATCTGAAAAAATGCCCAGGCTATGCAAGGCTTAGCACCCATGCGACCTGAAGAGCCACCACGACTTGTGGTGAGAGGCAGAGTTGTGTTTGAGGATGCAGTTGTTGACGTGCTTCCAGTACTACGTCTCTGTCCAGGAAGGCGCAACATGACCTCGTCGTCACTAGCATCTTCCTCCACCTCCTCTGCTGACCTCATCTCTTGGCTGACTGTGGGTTGACAGTAAGTGGGATCTCCGACCTCATCATCATCACCCTGTGCGTTATCACACCCGTCGTCCTCAGAGCCAACCTGTTCCTGCCCTGACAAAAAACTAAAGTTGTCGCTCCAATCAGGTATTTGAGTCTTATCATCGTCTTCCTCATTGTCTCCACCAACAGGAGTTACAGTTTGGGAATGAGGGTCTACATTATGGTCAGAACCTTCTGCGTCTGGTCCTGGATCCGACTCATAAAGATTCTGGGCATCAGTGCAGATCATTTCCTCGTCTGGATTCACAGAAGCGCTGGAGTCGACCTCTGATTCCCAGGCTATAGTATGAGTAAACAGCTCTGCAGACTCAACCATCTGTTCTACCTCATACTCAGACGGGCAGCTGGAGATTTGGGAGCTGTGAGGAAGCAAGTGCGATTTGGGTGACACCTTTGAGGACTGGAGTATTTGTGATGTTGAAGTTGATGTGGAGGAGAGCCCACTTAAAGGAGCACTTGATATCCGTTGAAGCACCTGCTGTTTTTGTGCCTCATCTGGAATTTGTAGCGATTGGCGTGGCCGTAAGAAAGGGATCTTATCACATTGTCCGCTAAAAGAAGTAGACATTTTAGTTTGGCTGGAAGATGGTCTTTCTTCTGCACCTACCCCACGGACACAACCTTTTTTCCCCTTCCCAACACGCCTATTCCCCTTTCCACCAGCAGCAGGCCTTTTTCCACTCATTTTGGTGGTTAACTAATTCACAACTCTGGAGTTGTTTGCACAAAAAAACAATGGATGGTAACCGAGCAGAGCTGAGTGGCCAAACTGTGGTATTAGGCCAAAACTATTGGCTGGGTTAGATGCAGAAAAAAATTATTTTTAATTTGCAACCTGATGGAGGTCAGTATAGATGGACTAATAGACCAAGTCCCACACACCGCTAGAAGCCCAAATATTTTTTCAGAGCTAGATGCAGAAAAAATTTTTATTAAATTTGCAACCTGATGGAGGTCAGTATAGATGGACTAATAGACCAAGTCCCACACACTGCTAGAAGCCCAAATATTTTTTCAGAGCTAGATGCAGAAAAAAATTATTTTTAATTTGCAACCTGATGGAGGTCAGTATAGATGGACTAATAGACCAAGTCCCACACACCGCTAGAAGCCCAAATATTTTTTCAGAGCTAGATGCAGAAAAAAATTATATTCAATTTGCAACCTGCTGGAGGTCAGTATAGAAGGACTAATAGAACAAGTCCCACACACTGCTAGAAGCCCAAATAATTTTCAGAGCTAAATGAAGAAAAAAATTATTTTTAATTTGCAACCTGATGGAGGTCAGTATAGATGGACTAATAGGCCAAGTCCCACACACTGCTAGAAGCCCAAATATTTTTTCAGAGCTAGATGCAGAAAAAAATTATTTTTAATTTGCAACCTGATGGAGGTCAGTATAGATGGACTAATAGAACAAGTCCCACACGCTGCTAGAAGCCCAAATATTTTTTCAGAGATAAATGAAGAAAAAAATTATTTTTAATTTGCAACCTGATGGAGGTCAGTATAGATGGACTAATAGACCAAGTCCCACACACTGCTAGAAGCCCAAATATTTTTTCAGAGCTAGATGCAGAAAAAAATTATTTTTAATTTGCAACCTGATGGAGGTCAGTATAGATGGACTAATAGAACAAGTCCCACACACTGCTAGAAGGCCAAATATTTTTTCAGAGCTAGATGCAGAAAAAAATTATATTCAGTTTGCAACCTGATGGAGGTCAGTATAGATGGACTAATAGAATGATGCTATGCCCAAAAGATTTTACTTCACTAGGTGCAGTAAAAAAATTGGTATTCTATACACAGGTGGTATATCTTGCAACACAGATAGGCTACTCCACTGACTAACACACTCTGCAATAGGCCAAAAAGGATTAGCTTTGCTAGATTCAGCCAAATGCTGTGAAAAAAACTTGCACAGCACTGGCACAGACCTGCCTGGCAAAAACTGATAGGAACTGATGTAACCTAGTCCTGAAAAGGACTCCAATTACAATTAGTCTTTACTCCCACAATCTATCTATTTAAGAGCACAGACCTGCCTGATAAAAGTCGTAGGAAATGCTGTAACCTAGTCCTTAAAAGGACTGCAATCACAACTATTCCCTACTCCCAAGCTATCTGTATATTTGTGCGAAAATTGGCTTGAAATTAACAAGGTATAGCGCACACAGCAACAGCGGTGCCGTCTAACACGCAGCTGCAGCAGTGAGAAAATGGTGGCGACGGGGAAAATGGCTGGGTCTTATAGGGCAAGGACATGTGACATACACTGCCAATGACACATGCCCTTGCTTGTGTGAAAAAAAGCACTTCGCTCCGTGTGTGCGCTGCTGATAGGCTGACAGATTGCACCTCCCCACTGCAAATGCGGGAAAGAGAAAAAAAAATGGAGATCTTCATTATTCCTGCAGAGATCCATCCCCTGCCCCTCCCCCCGCCCCGCTGTACACTCAAACTGCGTATTAACATTAATTTTCATCATTACTGAGAAAAAATCCAGTTATGATTTTGGTGCACGAACAGTTATCGAACATAACCTCGAACAGCCGAATTTTTCTCAAATTGTTCGTGTTCGCCGACCGGCTCGAACACCGCCCAAAACAGCTCGAATTTGAGATTGGCGAACAGTTCGAGTAGAACAACGCTCATCTCTAGTGACAAGTTCTCTTTAATGTAAAAAAGCATATCAAGCTAAAGTGAGGATTATAGCTCTCCTTTGTCATTTGTGATTAGATAATGAACAGGATTTCAACTCGGAGTATTGGTAATACAAAGTGATATATGTATGTACAGTATTTATATACTGTATATAATATTTACAGCTAAATAAAATCTGTATAAAGCCATCATAATATTAAACACCGATACATCATCTTCTGTGAGCAAGTTTCATGTCCTTCCTGTTCTCTATGGAGTTACTATAAGGGGTTAATAGAAGCAGAACATTTTATGTTTTTATTTGGTTGATAGGGCTGTCAAATAACTGATTATTAAAAAGCTGCAAATCATCAATTAATGTCAGACATGCAAATAAGAAGCTGTGAAATCTGACTGCACTAGTTACCATGTCAACTGACATGAAATGGATTTTCCTTGTAATATTTTCCATATCCATAGCAGAAAACTTGCATTGTAAAAGTAACATTTAATTGATCGATTTTAGATTCAAAATATGAAACATATTTCTCTAATTCTAATTTCTTAGATCAAATACCACTAATTAAAGCTATGACAGATATACAGTAGATCAATAGATGAAAGATGACATAGATAGATGTTAGATAGATAATTCCGTATAACTCCTTACTTTGCACACACATTTACGAAAACTGTCTTACTTTTAGTCATTGTAAATTTTTGTGCCATTTTTCTGCGTCTTAAAGCTATGTTCACATTGCATTTTACCCTCACGTCAGTGGCTTCGTCGAGTCTTGCATCTGAAGCCCTTTAAAATGGGATTCAAGTGTATGCACTGATAGGCCAATCACTGTAATGATCCAGACGCAGTCACTGTGTGCTTTGTCAAACATAATCTTTGGCCATTTACGCCTATTTGAAAAGGACACCAAGACACAGTTTACCATGTTTTGCAACCCTACCTATCAGATAACTTAACTTACACCAGTAATTTTCCCTTTGCACTTAGGCCCCACCCCTTTCTGAGATGTCACACCCTCTTGTCAAGTTTGTCATAAAAGTGTCTAACGTTAAATAAATGTGGTGCGCGGCATGTTGAACAGTTTTTGGGTAAACTTGATTCCGTCTCATTTTACTAATTAATAGTTTACGCTCCATCTAATAGATCCCACCACTTGACAGCTCCAAAATGGGGAACAAAACTGCGGCATTGCGGTGTAAATATGGTATAAAAAATCTTTTTTATTACATCATCAGTCTTTATCAAGCTCAAATAAATGATATACGCACAGATATATTGAGAACACTGCCCCGTCACATAAATTAATTATGCAAATTCATCAGTATAAATGTATAAACATTTGCAAACTTTGTCTAAAAGAGTAATCATTAATATTCATTGAGGCTGGTGGGCTGAAGCCTGACACTGCCAGGACTACCTTTTTCAACAGATTATTCGGTTTAATCCTAGATCTCTCTTTTTTTTCCATACCCCTTGACAGCTGCCATTGTCAGGAGACAATCAGTGGTATTCATTTCACCTGTCAATAGTTGCAATGTTATTATGTCTGATCAGTGTATATATTTTACAGTAATCCATTCTCCCAACAGCAAACTTCAAGGCTAAGCGGTTTGTTGATATCTAGTTGGTCTGGATATATCACAGGTTTAAGGTCAGGAGGGGAACTAAAGAAATGTGTACAATAAATTATTAAAAACCAAAAAAATGTTAGAAATATATATAAAAAAAATAGTTCCCCAGCATATTTCCAAATTAAATTAATCTCTTCCATGTGAAGTGTTCTGAATATATCCTTCAGTGATATAAACCAGGAGATAAAATTAAGAACCAGCAGAATATAGAGAAGCTGTGATAGGCTATGTGCCCACGATGCAGAAATGAAGCAGAAAATTTCTGCAGCATTTCTGCATCTCCCTGGCAGAAAAAACGCATGCAGATTGTACATGCGTTTTTCCTGCAGAATACATGCGGATCCACATGCGGATTCACATGCGTTTCTGCATGCAGATTGACAAGCGCTTTCCATGCGATAGCATCACTTGGAAAGTGCTTGACAACTAGGTCACACTGTATAAATCCATGCAAACAGCATGGATTTATATAGTGTGAACCGTAAAAATTAAAACAAATAAAGCTATACTCACCCCCGAGGCCCCGGCGTGGCTGCAGCGCTCGTTCCTGTCTGGTTCCTGGCATATCGCAAGACAGAGCAGTGAAGGGCCTGCGGTCACATGACTGTGACGTCACCGCAGGTCCTCAAGCGATGCCGGCATTCAGAGACAAGCCGCCGGACAGGTGAATATAAACTTTATTTGTTATTTTATTCTTTTTTTACAGGTAGAATGGTAGCCAGGTCTGGATGAGAGTCTTCTCTCCTCCAGAACTGGGTATCATCCGCACATAGAGACGCATAGAAGCCGCTTGTAAAAATGTACAGTCGCGGTTTCTATGCGTCTCAATGCAAGTTAATGGCGGGAGTTCCGCTGCGCTTCCGCAAAATTAAATGACATACTGCGGATTTTTGTACGCAGCATAAACGCTGCGGAAAAATCCGCAGCATGTGCATAGAACATGCGGAATCCCCTTGGGGACCATGGGGTGCGGATTACCTAGCGTTTCACAAGCGTTTATGCCGCGGAAATTCCGCAGCATAAACGCTTGAAAAACGCTACGTGGGCACCCAGCCTTATGCTATTAAACAAGGAAATATCTTAGTTCTGTTTAATTATGTACATTGTACATTGATGTTTTAGCTATTTTGAATTTTAAGAGGTTTTTGTTTGCATTTACAGTGTTATTCTGTGGCCAGACTACTTAAAAACTGCAGTGATAGTACACATTGGTGTAAATACTTTCACGTCAACCTCTGCAGCTGTCTCTGCACAGTATACACAAAAGCTGAAAAAAAGTGGTGTGGACGGGGTTATATAGGGCTCAGCATTCCGAGCACTGCTAGATTTGCAGCAAACAGTGATTGTATCAAAATGACAGCATGCAGACCAGCAAGTGACCTATCACTGCAAATAGGGTCTCAGCCCTAACATCATGCTGCTCTCAGATTATAAAGTAAAAACCTGGAGACAGATTACCTTTAAAAGGGAATAACCATCTCAGCTATTCAAGGCTGATATATGATATCATGTGCGCTATGTTATTTCAGTAACTCCTATAGAAGTGAATCAGAACAGCAGGTGGTCTGCTATTCCGTTTCTGTAATCCTGGCTACTTATAGTTGCATATAGATAGTATGTGCCACTTTGATTGTTATAATGCCCTCAGTATCCCAATAATTTAATAGTGCCTCTTAAGTGCCCACTTAAAGGGGTGGTCAAGCAGCTAAAATGTATTTTATAACTATCTTTACACCCTAAATACTTTTATAATTAACTTTATTACACAAAGCCCTACACTTCTCCCTATGTACCTAACCTCTAAATCTTTTTTTACTGCGCTTTTTGTGATGTTTCGCTTGAGAGGAGTCTCAAATGTGACATCACAGGAGGCTGGAGCTGCTCTCACTGCTTATATCTCCACCCCCTGGCAATGTCTTTCACAAAAGCTAAGGCAGCAGATACAAGAGCAGAGTGCGGGGGTTGCATCAGCCACAGCATTCATCACCCTGTATCCCGTATATCTTCAGAGGGGACAGTAATGCAAGGAACTAGTAAATAACTTCAGTGCTGCCCCCTGTGACATCCTGTTCCAAGACAGGCAATGGATGCTGCAGAGAGTGAGTGCAGTCCCAGCCTCCTGTAAAATCACGTTCGAGGCTCCTCTACAATGAAACATTATAAGGAAGTATAGTAAAATAAACACATTCACAGATTAGGTAGATGTAAAGATAGATAGATAGATAGATAGATAGATAGATAGATAGATAGATAGATAGATAGATAGATAGATAGATAGATAGATACATTTTAGGTGCTAGACCAACCTTTTAACATTGTCCCCTGAGTGCCCCATAAAATAATAATGCTCCCTAAAAATCTCTTTAGCAATTAATAATGCCCAGAGTAAAGAATAGTAATAATCAGATATGAGCAGATCGATCTGTGAAGGATTGAGTCTGTGTCGAATTTCCTGAAATTCATGGTTTCATGCAAATTCAAACATTTTGATATTTAATTAGCAGTTTGCCCCCCAAAAATCTTGTCTGGCTCCATTTCCCACATTGTACCCAAGTACCAGAGTACAGACTAACATCATTTAGCCTTCCTGCGTGGGCATCCCCATAATAGCCTCAATACCCTGATGACGCCAGTATATCTGGTGAAACATGTTGGGGAGGCTTTAGGGTGGTTTTAATGTGTTAGTCAGCAATGCATGTAATCTATATAGGATAAGTGTAGGTTGAGGCCGCACCTCAAGTATATCCTGATACTCTAATACAAGTGAAGCTATTGGAACAGATCATGAAACAGTGATAGGTAGGAGATCAATATAAGGAAGGGTACAATAGTTACCTGTCCCTTTGCTCTGCTGACTGCATGCTAATTTTTAATAATTTTCCTTAATTTAATAGTAGTTAATAAAAGTTACATTTTATGAGTCCTTAGTTTAGGGTTTAAATGCCTAAGGCAATCTGTAATTATTGTATAGCTACCCTACGATGACTGCATGAACAGCATTGTTTGGAGTATTAGTTCAGGCAATAGGCCCCGAACGTTTCTGGAATATCCGCCGGAAATTTGTTATGACCTCATGATGTCAAAACGTTTTGTGCTCCACGTGCCTCCAGCCCACTGCCACTTGAACCTGAACTTCATAAGAACACTACACTAAGTCAGACTAACTAAACCAGGAAGTGTTTTCCATTTTTACTTGACAAAACCACCTCCAATGCTGGGCTGGTCCTAAACATTTAACTGTATCTGTTCCTGCAGTCTATTGCTGGGACGATCTAACCTTTCACCTACATTCCAGCACACAGCTTGCATTACTTTCCTACATTAACACTATACTAACAATACTTATACTTTACCTATCACTTATACACTAATAGACCCACCACTGCCTATCTGCCCTAATCTTCCTATCTATCGCAACCTAAGTACTAAACTATACCCTATACCTGAGCTGAGTGTACTAGGTTACCTTAGGCATTACCAATACAGTACCCACACAGCAGCATCAGTACCTATAACACTCTATGAATTTTACATTATACCATAAAAACACAATACAACCACATGTTAGCATTTCATACTACAATTGTTGTCTTCAGTGGCAGGTACATGACAGTCTCTGTCACACCCTTACATCCCATCCAAACACGGAAGGATACAATGGATAGATTCCAAGAAAAAAAATCAAATGTGATTTTAAAAGGCTACATGATAATGTGATATTGTTCAGGATGATATTGTTCTAAAAATTTCTAATAATGTGTAGGGGGTCATTATGCTCATTATGGGGGTCAGTGGTAATTATGAATAAAATCTGATTATGCCCTTTTGGTAGAACATATTTTCAAGATGTTGATATATGTTCCAATTTGAAGACTGATGCAACCCATTCTTCTTTATGTGCAAATGAATGTTTAATTAACAATGGTGCTTCCTTAAGGATTTTTTATTTTAGAGTTGCTGAATACATTATCGTTGATAATCAGGTAATACCCATATTGTATGCAGTGCCAAAAATAAATAAGGTTGTTTTGCATGCCGATATAGTTCAGAGTGGCAATCGCTCAACAGATTTTCAATTGGATTTAGGTCTAGCCTGGGGCTGAGCCATTCCAAAGCTTTTATCTTCTTCTGACAAGGCCAGTCTTTTCTTTTCATTATACTTCACTGTGGGTATGATGTTAGTTTGGTTATGTGCAGTGTTGGCTTTTTTTGCAAAATATAGATGGGAAATATAGCTAGGCTTGGATGATTTTTATTAAGAAAAGGCTTCCGTCCTGTCACCCTACCCCACAGGCCAGATATGTGAAAAATATGGGAGATTGTAGTCACATGCAATGCAAAACCAGTACTTGCCAGAAATTCCTGCAGCTCCTGTTGCTGTTGGCTTCTTGGCAGCAACCCAGACTAATTTACTTCTTGTCTTTTCATCAATTTTTGAGGGACGTCCAGTTCTAGTTAATGTCACTGTTGTGCCAAATTTAGGCCACTTCTTGATGACCATCTTCCCAGTATTCCATAATATATCTAATGCCTTGGAAAAATTTGTGTACCCTTCTCCTGACTGATAACTTTCAACAATGACATCCCTTTGCTGTGTTGTAAGCTGTTTTTGGACTATGGCTTTTACTGTAAAATGCAACTAAGAAAATGTCAGGAAAATCCTACTAGAACCGCTAAACTTTATATAGAATTAATGAGAAACACTGTAAATGTTGGCAGCGTGTACGGACTACTATTTAACATGACTTTAAATGTGAAACAAGCACATCCTCAATTGTAAGAGGGTGTCCACACTTATGCAACCACATTATTTTAGTTTTGTTATTTCTATTTTCCCTCTTAAAATGACTTCAGTTTGTTTTTTGATGGAATTGTACAGATTATGGGTGATATTAAAAGTGCAAAAAGTTCTGAAATGATTCTTCTTGGTATGATTTTTTACATGACAAAAACGTGGTATTTTAACAGGGGTGTGTAGACTTTTGTAACCACTGTATATAATGGAAACTATTGTAGTCTTTACCACTAATCATAAGAACATTTTTTAAACAGAATAGACTATCGCTATGTCTATGGACAGTGTTATGCCCCCCACTCACATGCCTTCTAAGCACTGTGTGTTTCGCTTTGCTCCACCCAGAACATGACTATCACTCTGAGTTGCCTTGTGCTGATTATCGTGGGGGACGCGGCCAAACTGTGCAGGAATTTGTATCCACCTGTTCTGCAGAGATTTGCTTCTCCAGCCTATCACCTACTAGCAGGTGATATATCAGGCAACTCCATCCTCCATTCCTCGCCCGAACGTTGGTTCTTAACCTATTAGCACCCATTTATGCATTCCTCCAAATTCTTTCTCCCGTTATCGACCCAACTTGTTGACCCAACCTCTCTGCTCCTGACCTCAGCTACATATATCAAACCTGTGCTGCCTGTCATGACCTTAGATTCTCTGACCACATCTTTGTCTTCACCCTCCTGTACCTCGTACCCACACCTCTGACCCTCCGGTCAGCTGCTGCAGTCCCAGGGAGTGCCCTCAATGGTGTCTACCAGAAACCCAGCCTGTCCTCACCATCCTAGGATCTAGTGAAGACCGATAGAAACTTAGTCACGCCCCTCCAGGGAAATCCTGACCCTTGGCACAGTTTTGCATAGGCAGAAAGATATTGGTACCTTACTCTACAGAAAGATAATTTCCTTGCAAATTTTTAATAAATGAAAGCAAATATCTGAACTTCAGCACTTTAACACTGAATATTTCCTATTCATTTTATTATATTTTTTCAATACTTGAAGCATATAAAGTTTTAGCAAAGTTACTACTCTAGTCACATTTTTCTTTATTGAGATTAGTCCAGTCTGTACTTTTATGAAGCCTGTGGAGCTATTATATCACACATGTCAAGCTTGGAGAACAATATAAAGTACAAAGAGTCAATTCAATAGATTTTTTTTACAGTGCTTGAAATGAATTTACCAGCTTGACAGCCACCGAATTGCTTCTTTTTGTGTTCCAGCACCTGTCTTTTCATCTCTGAACAGCTAATGGTCTGTTTGATTCTTGTCAATAAAGGACTAAATGCCTGTTTGCTGAATGTAAACAACTGAAGTTTGTCGATTTCCATAGAAATGTACAGATCTTCTCATGTTGTTATGTGTTACTGTACTACAGCAAACATGGGCATAAAATAAACTTCCCCAGGGGTTCAGGAAATGGTCTGGAACAGTTGTAATCTCTGTTTTGAAGTTGTTGTAAATTGATCACAAATTTTATATATCAGCTCTCTCTTTTGTTGCTAAAATGGCACCTATTTAATAAAAATAAGATGCAGATTTTAGTAACTTTAGGCTAATTACATCTCCTAACAAAATTCACACTGCGCAATGACTATCACAAGACTGTTGTTTGATATCCCGGGGCTAGGGGTTCTTTCCCTATCCCTAAACCTAGGGGCACCCTAGCTATCCCTGCTCCCCATATTACTTCTAATGGTAAAGAGGCCAGGGCCACGTACCTTGCTGAGCTCCTGATTCAGCCCATATCTGTCCCCTCCCCCACCCAGGGAAGTGGGGAGTAGCTGTATATGAGAATACACAAGCCAGACTAACAAGGGAAGACGTGCAGGGATAAATGAAAATACCAATCATACAAATATGCACTCACAAACAACAAAGTGGAACACTGGGAAGTAGAAGGAAGGAAAAAAACAAATAGAAGAGGATGAGGATATGCAGACAGACAAATCACCATGCAACAGTCTTTTGAACAACACTCCAAACGCCTCCACACAAACACCTCCAACTCCACACCAGGCAGCATAAAACTAACACTGGCAATCCTGATAGCCCGAAGTGAGTATAAATAGCAGAGGGGAGTCCCCAACACCGAACAACTGAGATAATCAAAGCAGGAAGGCTTCAGAGACTCTCAACTAACCCCTGCACTGCTAGTAGAAACCCGCACTGTTTAATATGATGGAGAAGTGCTCCTAATCAGTGCAGAAGTATGTGGAATCAAACACCGTGGTCTCCTGGCCCCTCTCTGTCGTGGTAAACCCATGACAGTGATACCCAATAATCAAATGGTTGCACTGTGAGGTGCTTGATAGCTGTAAATCTTATTGCACTGTCAAAGCAATAAATGTCAATGTTCCAATTTTTATAGATGCTAGATTGGTTAGTCTTGGCAGTAGGCACTTACAGTTCTACCTGCATTCCCAAGGCACAGATCCAGTTGTAAGCTATGGCAAAGCTGGGAGCCATTGGCTCCCTGTGTAAAGGACATATTAATATTCATGCTATCCAAGTGTAAAGGACATATTGATACTCATGCTAGAGCAATTCCATTTTGTATGCTTGCTTTAAAATCATGTTATTATCACTCCTTGCATAACATACATTCTTTCCTTCTTTTCTCATGCAACTTTCTCACACTAACCTTTTCTCACAAGAACATTCTGTGAGACACCCTGTTCCCGTTATCTGACTAGTCTGAGCCAGGATGGGTAACCTTGTAAATTTCCATCCTGCGCCGAACTAACGATAATATGACTATATATGTGTTTCCGTAATAGTTGCACTAACATTGGCTCAAGCCTGTAGTACTGTAGTATGGCTGTAGGTGATTGGCTATTGATATACTCAAAACAATATAAAATGCTAAGCAAAATAAAAGGGATCAGAGATTCTTTGAATCCTCCCATACAGAGCACTGCCTCCGTTTGGTTTTCTGTGGATTGCAATCAACATAATAATTTGACACTCACTTGGTCAACCGTGAAGGGTTATTGCCCTCCCTCAACAGCTGGTGCCGTGACTCGGATCCCTAACCAGGGACGCCCCACCACCTCTGGACGTCCACAAAGAGAGACTTGCTTTCAGCCTCCCCCACTGGAATTGGGACTGATCATCCCCCAGAAAAAGCCACGGTAAGTGCACCAGTTCTTTACTAGTGATACTGACCATTTGGCGTGGTTTCCACGTGGTTTGTGGTTGTTTGCAATGTCTCCGGACGTCTTGGTTGGATATAGTCAAAGGTGAGACTATAAGGGGTGTAGTCCCATTAGGGGTCTGATGTTGATAACGTTCAAAGCAGTATCACCTCGGATTGACAAGTGAATATTGTGTAAATCTTCCCTTCTTTAACTTCTGACAAAGATTCTTAGAAGACTGAACATTTTCAGTTAGTTTCAGTCGCGGCAGGTGATCGAATATTGGGTAGGACACGCACGTAGATATACATATATCGAGTGTCCGGAGGGCTGCAAAGGTCCTCCTCCTTTCATCAGAGCCATGTACGACACCCCCGACAGGAAGGGGAATTAAAGTCAGTGGAACAGCTGGGAGGTCCGGCCGGACTCGTGCTGTGCACAAAATTAAGGATCTTTGTTGGTTGAGAGGTGGCAGTAGTGATTAATCAATGTTTCCGTGGAGCAGAAAGAATTTGTCTCCCCCGCAGGAGAGTGAGGACGTGATGACTATCATGATCAGTCGAGAAGGGAAAAGATCATTTAAGAATGCACCAAAAGTGTTTAAGGTGTTAAATTTTCCCGTGCAGAGCAGACTTAAGCCTGCATTGTGGGACGAAGGAATTCGTCAGAAAAGGGGAAGATTAATTGAATGTGGATTGTTGGAAGATGCTGAAAAGTTTAAGAAAGTTGCACATGAGATTTGTGATGATGGATATGTTGAAATAGAAGGAAAAAATGTATGTTATGCAAGGAGTGATAATAACATTATTTTAAAGCAAGCAGACAAAATGGAGTTCCTCTAGCATGAGTATCAATATGTTCTTTACACTTGGATAGCATGAATATTAATATGTCCTTTACACCTGCAACACCAATTGCTTAAAAAAGCCATAGGGTACATCAGACCTACGAAAGGTTTGGATCACCCTGAAGTTGTTAGAAATAAAAATAGGCCTCAGGTATTCATCATGGGAATGGGGTGGAACAAGTTTCAGTTTTGCATTTTATTTTTCTTGGAACAAAAGGAACAATATTAATGTTGGGGGGCTTATACAAAAGACATTACTTCTGTATGTTTATACTTTCTTATAATTGGGGGCAAAAAAACAGGAACAGTAATATTATATAGGGGCACAAAATAAGCCATTACTACAGCTAAGGGGCACAAAGAGGATGTTCCTACTTTATGGGGTCAAGGAAAACATTACTATTTGTCTACACAATGGTTGTACAAGGCACAAAGGGGAAAAATGACTATCGTCCAAGACTTTAAGGATGTGGACCCCTTTTTTGAGCCAGGCATTTGTCATGCACAGTGTGGGAAAGACTAAGTGCAAAACAAAGGGATGAGAGGAAGGAAGCCCAGACACTAGGGAAAGGGGGAGTGGAGACCCCCTAGGCAGATCTAATAACACCCTGCCTACCCTACCGTCCCTATACAGGTTCCACACCAATCGCTGAGCAGGAAATCTAAGCCCTGTATATCCCTAGAGTTAGGCCCTAGATAGGGAGGGGGTGAGCACTGGTCAGTCCCCACTATAAACTAAAGACAACAAGGGAGACAAACAAAGGTGGAAAACTTAGCTTGAGCAGACACCAGAGAGATAACACCAAACGTCCTCCAAGGGGACCAGAGAGGAAGTTAGCCGACTGCTATAGCTCCAAACCTTCACAAGGGAAAATGAGAATATCACTGGCGACTCCCTGAAGCAGACTGAGAGTTTATAAACACCCAGACTAGGGTGCGTCAATCAGAGCAGGAAGGAGTTTGCCTCTGGGTCCAAACGTCAGAAGGATTAAGAAGGCATCTGCAATGAAAAGCACAGTGACCTTCTGCAGCCAGATGCAGAGCAACTGTCTGTTACATCTGACACACCCGTGACAACATTTCATTTACAGTGGGTACGGAAAGTATTCAGACCCCTTTCAATTTTTCACTCTTTGTTTTATTGCAGCCATATGGTAAATTTTTTTTTTTTTCTGATTAAAGTACACTCTGCACCCCATCTTGACTGAAAAAAAACAGAAATGTAGACATTTTTGCAAATGTATTAAAAAAGAAAAACTGAAATATCACATGGTTATAAGTATTCAGACCCTTTCTTCAGCATTGAGTAGAAGTACCCTTTTTAGCTAGTACAGCCATGAGTCTTCTTGGGAATGATTCAACAAGTTTTTCACACCTGGATTTGGGGATCCTGTGCCATTCTTCATTGCAGATTCTCTCCAGTTCCGTCAGGTTGGATGGTGAATATTGATGGACAGCCATTTTAAGGTCTCTCCAGAGATGCTCAATTGGGTATAGGTCAGGGCTCTGGCTGGGCCAGTCAAGAATGGTCACAGAGTTGTTCTGAAGCCACTCCTTTGTTATTTTAGCTGTGTGCATAGGGTCATTGTCTTGTTGGAAGGTGAACCTTCGGCCAAGTCTGAGGTCCAGAGCACTCTGGAAGAGGTTTTCATCCAGGAAATCTCTGTACTTGGCCGCATTCATGTTTCCTTCTGTTGCAACCAGTCGTCCTGTCCCTGCAGCTGAAAAACACCACCATAGCGTGTTTCTGCCACCACCATGTTTCACTGTTGGGATGTATTGGGCAGGTGATGAGCAGTGCCTGGTTTTCTCCACACATACCGCTTAGAATTATCACCATAAAGTTCTATCTTCGTCTCATCAGATCAGAGAATCTTGTTTCTCATAGTCTGGGAGTCCTTCATGTGTTTTTGAGCAAACTCTATGCGGGCTTTCATATGTCTTGCACTGAGGAGAGGCTTCCGTTGAGCCACTCTGCCATAAAGGCCCAACTGGTGGAGGGCTGCAGTTATAGTTGACTTTATGGAACTTTCTCCCATTTCCCTACTGCATCTCTGGAGCTCAGCCACAGTGATCTTGGGGTTCTCCTTTACCTCTCTCACCAAGGCTCTTCTCCCACAATTGCTCAGTTTGGCTGGACGGCCAGGTCTAGGAAGACTTCTGGTGGTCCCAAACTTCTTCCATTTAAGGATTATGGAGGCCACTGTACTCTTAAGAATCTTGAGTAATGAAGAAATTCTTTTGTAACATTGGCCAGATCTGCGCCTTGCCACAATTCTCTCTGAGCTCCTTGAGCAGTTCCTTTGAGCTCAAGATTCTCATTTGGTCTGACATGCACTGTGAGCTGTGAGGTCTTATATAGACAGGTGTGTGCCTTTCCAAATCAAGTCCTATCAGTTTAATTAAACACAGCTGGACTCCAATGAAGGAGTAGAACCATCTCAAGGAGGATCACAAGGAAATGGACAACATGTGACTTAAATATGAGTGTCTGAGCAAAGGGTCTGAATACTTATGACCATGTGATATTTCAGTTTTTCTTTTTTAATAAATTTGCAAAAATGTCTACATTTCTGTTTTTTTCAGTCAAGATGGGGTGCAGAGTGCACTTTAATGAGAAAAAAATTTACTTTTTAGAATTTACCAAATGGCTGCAATGAAACAAAGAGTGAAAAATTATACGCACTGTATATAGCTTCCCATAGTCACGTGTCTGAACAGTCATGTAAGAGGGTGACCAGGACCTGGTCATGCACCTTGTCTTTATGTGTGCACATAACGCTATATCCTGTTTGAAATGTGAACATGTGTTATGATCAATTGTCTGATGTGTCAGTTATAGGGTCAGTATAGGTTAGTGCAGGTAGGGTATTAGAATAGTAGAAGAGTAAGGCTAAGGGGGGCACTATAGCTTGAAGCAGATGTAGTTGTAAGTTAGGAAAGAGTTAATGGGTTTGGGAGCTGCTCAGTGTGGGAGGAGCAGGTTCAGTGAAGGACTGAGATGTTTTTCCTGGATGCAGTTAGTTCTAGAGGAAGTGAGAGAGATGTGAGGAGAGAACAGTTGGTAGTCCAGGGGGCACCGGTGACACCGTCTGTCCAGCAGCAAAGAACCCGTATTCAGATATTCTGAACCAGACATTTCCTAAACGTTCGGGACCTACGGTCCACAGGATCCACAGAGAAGTGTGTGTCCAAAAGCCTTCACTGAAGGGAAAGTCGGACGGGAAATAGACAGTACGGGATTCTTAAAACTGCGAGGGTCTCATAGGCCAAGAGGGTCCGCTATGGAAGGGACAGCTCAGGACAAACGGACAGTAAACATCAATATGTGCGGTGTATCAGAAGGTAACCCTGGAAAAGTATGTGATCAATGCTACATGCTGTGTGAAGTTGATTTCAAGTGTTCCAGTAAAGTTCTTTTTTATAAAATGGAATGGAAGTCCCTAAATGTGTGTGTGGCGGTTCCTGAGGTGAAAGAACCGAAGACAGCAGAGATCTGCAATCAAAACGTGAGTGTTCTGCACCACACGCACAACTCAAGAGAATTGGGACATTTATCTTTGTCAGGGGACCAGGGTATGGGAACACATCAGCTCCTCGCCACAACTACTACCCTGACGTTCCTACAGTCAAATCCCAATCCTGCTCTGCTCTCACCTACGTACATTAAGATCGTCTGATACAAGGTGAGGTTTTAATACTAGATGATAGGACCGTTCCGACTGGGGTACACCTTGTCGCAGTGGGATGAACATGCTCTTATACTTTGTATGTACACCAACTTGTGCTCTTGCTCATTTCCAAGGCTCAAAGGAGACATTATTACTGTATGGGGGCACAAAGCAACGCATTACTTATGTATGGGGCCACTACTATTGTGTAAGGGCATTACTGTGTAGTGTAAGGTAGCGCTCTTCATCACGCTAGGGGGTACTCGCTTCACCGGATCAATTAAAGCACACATGCAACGTTTTCCGGTAATATGAAGACCAGCAGTTTATTACACCTCATAAACCGCTCATAACATAGTCCATCTCAGTGGCTCGCAGGAATGTTACACATGTATCCTAGAGCCTTTTCAGTGGCAGCTATGCCCGCTTGGCTTCAAATACAGACTTCAGCAAGGTACAGCAACAATATTCATTTAAAGCGCCGATTTACCTTTGCCGGGTCTCAGCTGCTTCTATCAGCTCGGTTCTGCCACAGTCGTGGCTTTAAGGCTTCCCAGATGTAATCTCCAGGCCATGTGCCTTCCAAGGCTAATGGTATCTCAGACACAGGGATCCAGCCTCTGCCTTCAAGGCTAACAGGAACCAGGCCTCTTGCCTTCCAAGGCTACTGGTATCTCAGATACAGGGATCCAGCCTCTGTCTTCCAAGCTAATGAAGTCCCAGACACAGGGACCAGGCTTCTTGCCTCACCAGGCCTCTCTCTCTCTACTGTTTCAAAACCACCAGGATTTATATATCCTTCTGTGCACACAGGACCTGTGATGATGTCACAGTCATGTGATCAGTCACCTGAGGGGGAGGTAAATGGTCAGTCAGAACACACTCCCTGGACATTTTAGCAATGCAGCAAGCCGCTGCGTTACAGTAGGGAGCATAAGAGAGGCATTATTACTCTGAGGAGCATAACAAGGAACTATTACTGTGTAGCAAAAAAAAAGGAAAATCCCGGCACTCAAGTGAAAACAATTCATTCATTTATTCCACAGGATAGCAAAATGTTTCAGCTCTTCCTGGGCTTTTGTCAATTGTGGCTAACAATCTAGTATCTAGACATATATAGAAAAATACAAGGAAATGACCTCATTACAATTACCATAAATGAAAAAAGGGAAAAAATAAAATAATACAATTCAGCATTTCAATCTAATCAAAATAAATGTAAATATATACCCATATGTAAAAATATATACATAAATTTTATGTCCAATCAAATATACATCTTTTGTATACCATATTATCAATTTACTTCATAATAAATTAATTAATTACTACCATATAATTCATGTTTAATTTTTTATAATCATTTTTAAGAAAAAAAAATAGTTTTTAAATTTTTATATTTTATCCAGGCTCATGAAAATAACTATCCCCCATTTGTGATTATTGTTCATTCTCCAATATACACCACGATTTCAACACTGGAAAAATACTATTCATACACTTCACCCATGTTCATATTGTCAAAATTTTATCAAATTAATTCTCTCTCAAATTGTTTATATCATTATTTTCTCACACAAGAAATATGACAGGTGACATCAAGAATAAATTAATGTTTCTGTAGCAAATCCAATTCATCTATGATCATATCACTTAGGTATCAGATCTCTCTCAAATTATATATTTTATAAATACCAACAATAGATCGCATCAATCTCTCTCCCATACTCATGCATTGTAAACGAGAGAGTATTTCTTTTATCAAATATACATAATTTCCGATTCTCAATAACAATAATTCATAAATTCAAACATTAATAAATAAATACTCCTATATATGAATGATATTTTCCCTCCAGTATCAATCCTTTGTTTCAAATCAGATGTATTTCATATGTATGAATCATCTTGTGATGTAAAATGGAGAAGCCAATTGTGACATGGAGAAATAGTGCTGTTGCAGAGTGTGACATGCAGAAGTAGTGCTGTTGCTTTAAAAGCATTCAGCAACTATTATGAATAACACAAGCACATGAGACAGGAAGTGTTGTTATCCAGAAGCATCCAGCAACTAGAGGGGTTAACACAGTCACAGGAAAATGGGAGTGTTTTAGCAGAGCCCCCCTGGGGGGGGTGTGGGGAAGTTGTTTACTGTCTGGCTGGAGGTGAAGAGAAAGGTGGTGTGTGTGTTCTGTATGTCACAGAAGCGCCCCTGCAAGTGAAAAAGATTCAAGTCAGGATTGAATCTAAGCACAGGTCAGGTAGAGTTCCTGAAGTAGCAGTGCAGAGTATTGTCTGGCAGAAAGATAAGGACTGGAAGAAATGGTGTCACAGGGATCATCTCCCTCTCACTGTGCTGTAAAGAATGCTGTGTTCATTAATGTGCCTTTGCATTAGAACTGTGCTGTCCTGTACTACTGGGAAGACTGAACTGCTGTGCTGCTAAGGAAACTGTACTGTTTGTCACTGGAGCCTGTTGCTCATAAGACATACCTTGCACTGGCTGTGCGGCCTCTTATTAAATGCTACTGTTCTACCATTTATGAGGACTATTGTCAAGTGTGTCTGGTCAGCAAGTGAAACAACCTACGTGTCTGTGCCTGAGGGTCAATACCCCTGTGTGCCTGAGAGAAGCTGCAGCACATGGTCTATGGTTGCCCTGAGTAACGGTTCCCCCAGGATTCCAAAGACTTCATGTAACCTGTCTCATTCCTATTTGAACCTAGTGGCGTGCGTGTAAGATTGGTGGCCCGTACGGGAAATCCTGAGCGGGAATTAGCGTGTAGAAGGAGAAGAGGAAAAGTGTCTGGAAAAACACAGCAGCACAGCACCTCAACTCAACTCTGCTACACCAGTTAAAGGGGACCAGCTCTAAAGAAAAACTCATTGTCTGCAATGGATGTGGAAATACAAATGGACAAAATTAGTGAGCTGCTTCTTCAGTTAACCTGTAAAGAATTGAGAACAGTAGCAGAACATATAAAAATGTCAGTAGAACAGATTTCCAAAGCACACAACTGCAAGCAACTGTTCGCTGCCATTAATGCAAAAATGGATGAGCTAGGGGAGAAAAAAACTGAAGACATCATGGGGACATTCCTCCAGGAACTAACACAGTTTCTAACCAGGTTGAAGTAGGAGGATGGAGGGGCATCACCAATTACCAAAAGCAAGAATCTCCGTCCACAGACAGAACTACAGGAATTGAAAGAACAATTCAAAGCCCTAACAACAGCCCTGCAGGAATCGACCAATACCTCTGAACGGGTTATTGACTCAAACAGAACTTTTAACCTGCTTGGGTTAGATAAATCAAGGAGACAGTCCTCTCTAACACCTCAAATCACAATAAGGAAAGAATTCAAGATTCTGGGACAGATTGGAGAGTGTGAACAAAAAGAGAGATTGTCTTATATGAACTTGTTGCACCAGATCGATGCAGGCTTACAGAAAGGCTACCAGCCAGATGAGATCGTTGAGGGGGTGGTGAAAGCGATCAACCCAGGACTTAACCTCCGTAGTATGCTAGAAATGAAAAGTCAATTGACCTTGCAACAGCTAAAGATGATTTTAAAAGGGCACTTTTAAGAAGAGAGTACGTCAGAATTGTTCCATCGACTCATTAACCATCTATACTGACCTCCATCAGGTTGCAAATTAAAAATAATTTTTTTCTTCATTTAGCTCTGAAAAAATATTTGGGCTTCTAGCAGTGTGTGGGACTTGTTCTATTAGTCCTTCTATACTGACGTCCAGCAGGTTGCAAATTGAATATAATTTTTTTCTGCATCTAGCTCTGAAAAAATATTTGGGCTTCTAGCGGTGTGTGGGACTTGGTCTATTAGTCCATCTATACTGACCTCCATCAGGTTGCAAATTAAAAATAATTTTTTTCTGCATCTAGCTCTGAAAAAATATTTGGGCTTCTAGCAGTGTGTGGGACTTGGTCTATTAGTCCATCTATACTGACCTCCATCAGGTTGCAAATTAAAAATAATTTTTTTCTGCATCTAGCTCTGAAAAAATATTTGGGCTTCTAGCAGTGTGTGGGACTTGGTCTATTAGTCCATCTATACTGACCTCCATCAGGTTGCAAATTGAATAAAAAAAATTTCTGCATCTAGCTCTGAAAAAATATTTGGGCTTCTAGCGGTGTGTGGGACTTGGTCTATTAGTCCATCTATACTGACCTCCATCAGGTTGCAAATTAAAAATAATTTTTTTCTGCATCTAGCTCTGAAAAAATATTTGGGCTTCTAGCAGTGTGTGGGACTTGGTCTATTAGTCCATCTATACTGACCTCCATCAGGTTGCAAATTAAAAATAATTTTTTTCTGCATCTAGCTCTGAAAAAATATTTGGGCTTCTAGCAGTGTGTGGGACTTGGTCTATTAGTCCATCTATACTGACCTCCATCAGGTTGCAAATTGAATAAAAAAAATTTCTGCATCTAGCTCTGAAAAAATATTTGGGCTTCTAGCGGTGTGTGGGACTTGGTCTATTAGTCCATCTATACTGACCTCCATCAGGTTGCAAATTAAAAATAATTTTTTTCTGCATCTAACCCAGCCAATAGTTTTGGCCTAATACCACAGTTTGGCCACTCAGCTCTGCTCGGTTACCATCCATTGTTTTTTTGTGCAAACAACTCCAGAGTTGTGAATTAGTTAACCACCAAAATGAGTGGAAAAAGGCCTGCTGCTGGTGGAAAGGGGAATAGGCGTGTTGGGAAGGGGAAAAAAGGTTGTGTCCGTGGGGTAGATGCAGAAGAAAGACCATCTTCCAGCCAAACTAAAATGTCTACTTCTTTTAGCGGACAATGTGATAAGATCCCTTTCTTACGGCCACGCCAATCGCTACAAATTCCAGATGAGGCACAAAAACAGCAGGTGCTTCAACGGATATCAAGTGCTCCTTTAAGTGGGCTCTCCTCCACATCAACTTCAACATCACAAATACTCCAGTCCTCAAAGGTGTCACCCAAATCGCACTTGCTTCCTCACAGCTCCCAAATCTCCAGCTGCCCGTCTGAGTATGAGGTAGAACAGATGGTTGAGTCTGCAGAGCTGTTTACTCATACTATAGCCTGGGAATCAGAGGTCGACTCCAGCGCTTCTGTGAATCCAGACGAGGAAATGATCTGCACTGATGCCCAGAATCTTTATGAGTCGGATCCAGGACCAGACGCAGAATGTTCTGACCATAATGTAGACCCTCATTCCCAAACTGTAACTCCTGTTGGTGGAGACAATGAGGAAGACGATGATAAGACTCAAATACCTGATTGGAGCGACAACTTTAGTTTTTTGTCAGGGCAGGAACAGGTTGGCTCTGAGGACGACGGGTGTGATAACGCACAGGGTGATGATGATGAGGTCGGAGATCCCACTTACTGTCAACCCACAGTCAGCCAAGAGATGAGGTCAGCAGAGGAGGTGGAGGAAGATGCTAGTGACGACGAGGTCAGGTTGCGCCTTCCTGGACAGAGACGTAGTACTGGAAGCACGTCAACAACTGCATCCTCAAACACAACTCTGCCTCTCACCACAAGTCGTGGTGGCTCTTCAGGTCGCATGGGTGCTAAGCCTTGCATAGCCTGGGCATTTTTTCAGATCGATAAAGATGACCCAACTCGTGTTATCTGTAACATTTGTCAGCAAAAGCTAAGTAGAGGCCAAAAAATACATAGTTTGAGTACTTCATGCATGAACCGGCACATGGACATGAAGCATAAGTTGCAGTGGGAAGCTCAGTGTGCTACAATGCGGTCTAGCCGGCCGGGCCAACCACCGTCTGCCATATCTTGTGCATCCGCGGCCTCTTCATCCTCTGTGACTGGGGGGACAGCAGTCACACCTGTTTTGGGGCGCAGACCTGCCACCTCTTTACCCGCAACAGCCAGCGTGATTGGCAGGTCATCATTTTCTTTGGAGGTGGTAACACCAGCTGGTCTTGAGCGCTGTCCGACATCGATAGCACCACCTTTGGATCAAGGCAACCTAACATGTCCGCCTGCATCTTCCTCACAGACCGGCAGTTTGCCGGGGACACCCTTATCAACCCCGTCTAAGCACAATAGCCAGCCCTCGGTCCCTCAGATGTGGACAAGTAAAAGACCATTTCCTCCTAGCCATGAGAAAGCTAAGAGGTTGAATTTCACCATCTGCAAGCTCTTGGCTACAGAAATGCTGCCTTTCCGCCTGGTGGACACAGAGGATTTTCGAGACCTTATGTCCGTCGCAGTGCCCCAGTACCAGATGCCCAGTCGGCACTACTTCTCAAAGAAAGGTGTGCCTGCGCTCCACCAGCATGTCGCACACAACATCACCGCTTCTTTGAGAAACTCTGCGTGTGACAGGGTGCATTTCACCACAGACACTTGGACGAGTAGGCATGGACAGGGGCGTTACATGTCGCTGACTGGGCACTGGGTAACTATGGTGACAGCAGGACAAGGGGCTGCTGTCCAAGTCTTGCCGTCCCCACGAGTTGTGCGTCAATCCTCTTTATGTCATTTTTCCTCCACTGCTTCTGCCTCCTCAACCTCCTCTCGGTCTTCCACCTGCACCCAAAGCCTGTCTGGTCATGCCACAAGCTTTCTAACTGCGCAGAAGGGATCCTGCACACCTCCTTACTATGCTGGCAGTAGGGCTCAACGTCATCAGGCGGTTTTTACATTGAAATGTCTGGGAAATGTGAGTCACACAGCTGAGGAGTTGTGGTCAGCTCTGGAGAACCAATTTCATGAATGGTTGTCTCTACTGGACCTGAAACCAGGGAAGGCCGTGTGCGACAATGCTGCAAACCTGGGTGCGGCCCTTCGCTGGGGCAATGTCACACACGTGCCTTGTATGGCTCACGTGTTGAACCTGGTTGTCCAGCAATTTTTAGCCCACTATCCCAGACTAGATGGCCTTCTGCAGAGGGCACGGTCGCTGTGTGCTCACTTCCGCCGTTCGCATCCCGCAGCTCAGCGACTTACATCTCTACAGAAGTCGTTGGGCCTGCCACTTCACCGGCTAAAATGCGATGTGCCTACCCGGTGGAATTCAACTCTGCACATGTTGCAGCGACTGTGGCAGCACCGACAAGCCCTGGTGCAATACGTTCTGACGTATAGCCTGGGCCAACGAGATTCAGAGGTGGGGCAAATCACGCTGGAGGAGTGGTCTCAGATCAGGGACCTATGCACCCTTCTGCACAGTTTTGAAATGGCGACGAAGATGTTTAGTGCTGACGATGCCATTATCAGCATGACTATTCCGGTGATTTACATGCTGGAGCACATGTTAAACAGAATTCGGAGTCAGGTGGTGGCACAAGAGGAGGTGGAGGAAGTAGAGGAGGAGGAGTTGTATGCGGAAGGGCTAACATCTGCAAGGTCCAGACGGTCGGCAGCACCAAGGCGGCAGGCATGTGAGGGTGGGGGAGATGATTTTACCAGGGCGTATGGTAGCAGCCAAACTAGTGAGGAAGGTGCAGGAGCCCAGGAAGAAGTGGAGGACGAACTGATGGAAGACTCATCAGATGAGGGAGACCTTGATCACATTTCTGTTGTGCGAGGTTGGGGGGAGAGGACAGAGGAAGGAAGCATGATTGCTACCTCGCTACCAACACAACAGGGACTTGGTGCTCCTGGATGCGCAACACACATGAGTGCCTTCTTGCTGCACTACCTGCAACATGACCCTCGAATTGTGAGAATTAGAAATAATCCTGACTACTGGGTTGCCACACTGTTAGATCCCCGGTACAAAAGTAAATTTGCAGAAATTATTCCTGCCATAGAAAGGGATGCACGCATGCAGGAGTATCAGCAGAGACTGTTGCAGAATCTTACATGTGCTTTTCCACAAAATACCAGTGGTGCACGTAGTGAATCTCACAGTTCCAACTTGCCAACCGTGGGACCGTCAAGTGTTCAGCACTCAAACCGTAACAGAACCACAGTATCTGCTGGTAACATCAATTTTGCGGAATCATTTCACCACTTTTTTAGCCCATCCTTTGCAAGGCCACAGGAGACAAGAAGTCTGACACATAGTCAACGCCTAGAGACGATGGTACAGGAGTATCTCCAAGTAAACATTGAAGCCACGACTGTGTCACTGGACCCTTGCTCTTTTTGGGCTTCCAATCTGGATAAATGGCTGGAGCTAGCCACTTACGCCTTGGAGATCTTGTCATGCCCCGCAGCCAGCGTTCTGTCTGAACGTGTGTTCAGCGCTGCTGGTGGTGTGCTGACAGATAAGCGCACGCGGCTCTCCACTGATAATGTAGACAGACTCACGTTCATAAAGATGAACAAATCATGGATCCGAAACGACTTTTCTACCCCTGTGTCATCCTGGGGAGAGTAAAAGCTTGATGATTGGTTAAAATCACCCTACCAACCGTTTTAAGCTTTCAAATTACTAATCATGTTTATCTGTATCTTGACTGGAAAATAATTTGGGCTTTGTAGCAGTGTGCAGCACTGATCCTATTAGGCCATCTATAATAAGCTTCACCAGATTTAAAATTAAAAATAATTTTTAGCTGCATCTAGCCCGGAAAATAATTTTGGGGCTCCGAGATGCGCAAGACACATAAGTGCCTTCTTGCTGCACTACCTGCAGCATGACCCTCATATTGTCAGAATTCGAAGTAATCATGACTACTGGGTTGCCACACTCTTAGATCCCCCAAACTTTTCGATCAACCTTTTCATTTTAATAAAGACCAAAAAAATGGTCATTTTTGAAATTATAAGCATTAGCAGGTTGTTAGAAACTGAAATCAAACAGTTTTCAACTCAAAACTTTATTCTAGGTGATGTTACATTTTCACATAGGACCCCTTGTTCGAAAGGAGCTTCTGAACTCTCTCGTCCATTGAATTTGTCAGGTTTTGGATGGTTTCTGCTTCAATTGTTTTGCATGAGGACAGAATACCCTCCCAGAGCTGTTGCTTAGATGTGAACTGCCTCCCGCCATCATAGACACTCCTTTTAATGATGCTCCAAAGGTTCTGAATGGGGTAGAGGTCAGGGGAGCATGGGGGTCACACCATAAGTTTGTCCCCTTTTATGCCCATATCAGCCAGAGATGCAGATGTTTTATGTGCAGCATGAGATGGTGCATTATCATGCAGAAAAATGATCTTGCTGTGAAATACACGGTTCTTCTTCTTGAACCATGGCAGGAAGTGCTGTTTGAGAAAATCCACATACATTATGGAGTTCATCTTTAGCGCCTTCAGGGATCCTAAAGGGGCCGACAATCTCTCTCCCCATGATTTCAGCCCAAAACATTACTCCACCTCCTCCTTGTTGGCGCTGTAGCCGTGTTTGCGTGGGGTGTCCATCAACCAGCCATCCTCCACTCCATTCATCTGGACCATCGAGCGCTGCACGGCACTCATCCGTGAACAAAACAGTTTTGAAATCAGTCTTCATGTAATGTTTGGCCCACTGGAGCCGTTTCTGCTTGTGTGAAGTGGATAGAGGAGGTCGACAGTATGGCATATGCACAGCTGCAAACCTCTGAAGGACCCTGCATCTTGTTGTTCGGGGGACGTTGGAGGCACAAGCAGCTTCAAAAACTTGTCTGCTGCTATGACAAGGCTTTTTTGCCGCTGCTGTTTCAACCTGACGTAATTGCCTGTAGGAAAGAGTCCTCAATTTGCCCTTATCAGCACGCACACGTGTGTACTGTGAATCAGCTACATACTTCTTGATTGCCAAGACACTTCATCCTGATCATCGCACAATGTTGATTGTAGTCATGCCTTGACCTAAACACTCCACAATTTGTTGCTTCTCAGCAGCCGACACATCCTTTTTCTTTCCCATTTTGGCAGAAAATGTAGGCTGCTTAATAATGTGAGAGAGCCTTCTTAAGTAGTCTTGCCTTTCATTGGACACACCTGCCAAACTAATTAGCACAGGTGTCTGCAATTGCTTACAGTGATATAAAGAGCCCTGACACACATCACCATCAATGAGTTTAACTGACAAACAAACAAATTCTTCCCTTATCACTCCTAAACACTTTTTGCATAATAATTTGGAACGCGGTGTACATGTGCTTTTCCACAAAACACCAGTGGTTCACGTAGTGAATCTTACAGTTCTAACTTGCCAACCGTGGTCTGTATGGAATTGTTCAATAAAGGGCCCAAAATTAAGATAACATAGATGGGAGAGGTCTCTATGAATAGGAATTCCTAAGTATTTGATACCCTGTGAGGGCCAGGCAAAGGGAAAGTTGGACTGGATGGAATCCTATATGGATTTAGGGAGGGAGACATCGAGGGCCTCAGACTTCGCTGCATTGATTTTAAAATTTTACCATGTAACAAAGTGATCTATTTCAGCCATAACAGCAGGGATGGATATATGTGATTGAGTGATATATACTAGGACATCATCAGCAAATAGAGAGCACTTGTACTCGGTGCCTCCCACCTCAATCCACCTAATATTGGGGTTATGGCGAATTGATGAGAGCAGGTGCTCCGTCACTAGGATGTATAAGAGAGGGGACAGAGGACATCCCTGCCTTGTCCCATTGGTGATTGTGAAAGGTGATGAAAATGTTCTGACGCACCCCCTGGGCCTTGGGACACCCGGAGCCGGACCCTTTTTGGTGGATGCTGGTGGTTGTAGTCTTCGTGGCGGCGATCCGGTTCCGTGGCTCAGGGCGGTCAAACCAGTGGCGGAACTATTTATGTGGTTTTGATGTTTAAATGTCCGACTACGCCACCCGTGGATTGCGGTCAGAGTGAACCGCCGCTACAGGGCAGACCGCTAAGGTTGGTGTTGTGGGTGCAGCAGAGCGTAGCATAACTCCCCACGGGAGGAGTATAGCCTCAGGGCAGTGTATGCGGAGGATGGGGGTGATGGTGCAGGGCAGCAGCAGTAACGACACGGAGTCAGTGATGCAGTTCAGGGCCTTTACTCACAGTTCTTATTATCCAGACCACGTCTGCAGGTAACGGCTGCCCACGTCGTACTGTGCTCACCAGGTGAGGGGCTCAGACAACTCCCAGATAACTTTGGAGCGCTTCACAGGACCCCCTTTGTGTGTCCTTTGTCTGGCCTTTCTTACCAACACTTCTGTCCGGCTGCCTCGGGCCTCCTCTTGGTAAACTTGGCGCCAGTTTCCCTGACCCTATGTGGTGCCTTCCTAGCGGGTGGAGCAAGGGGCTGCGCCACATAAAATGTCAGAGCCTCCGGTTTCTAGCTGAGGGTCGTTTCCTGCCTCCACTAGTTCGGGGACCGGTCTCCCCCTTTGGCCTGACCCCTCCACGCAGGTGGATTCGGGCGTGCGGTGGCGACTCGCCCGTCCGCACCCCTGGGATCCCTTCATTCCTCGTTCCTGGAGCCTTCTCCGCTCCTCTTCCTTCCTTCTCCCTCTTGCAGGCCTGGGCCTCTGTTACTAGGCCCGCCTCCGGAGCAGAGCTCATGCAGAGCCCCTGCTCCCTGCCACTTCTGCTCAGACTTCTCTGCACTGAACTAAGATGGTGCCCACCTTTTATACTCCCTTCTCAATGCACCCAGGAACTGCTTCCTCCCTGCTCCTGCACTGCAGGGTTCCCCTTCCTCAGTGTTCCCTCCCCCCACTCCAGCCAGGGACAGGGACTGTCGTGCCCATCTCAGGGGCATATTGGTCGCCCTGCCCCACGGCAATGTGGTGTAATGCATGCAGGTGTCGGGTCCTGATCCACACTCCATCCTTATCTGAGAGTGAGATATCACACCTCTGGGTGAGGTGCAATACGTCTGTAGCAACCGAGCCCTCGGTGCTACAGTTCCATTTATCTTCAGCCTAGGTGACGTATTGTGATACAGGGCCGTGATTTTGGCTATAAAAGGGTCCCCTAGACCCCTACCCCAAGCTTTTTAAGAGAATCATATATGGCGTGCCAGGAGACTCTATGGAATGCTTTCTCAGCATCCAACGAGAGTATCTACTTACAAATTTTTAACTGCATCTAGCCCAGGAAATACTTTGTGCCTAGTAGCAGTGTCTGCTAGTCAGCGGATTATCCCGGCTGTTAAGCAAGCTACACCACCTGTAGTTTGGACACTTAATTTTTTCAAAGGAAATGCTTCGGGACCACGGGATACTTAGTGAAGAGCATCAGGAGGCACCCCAAGGCATAGGGGCTGGGACTGGCACTAGGATACCTTGCGGTGGACAGCCGAGCTCGATCCTTATAAAAGCTTTTTAACTGCAGCAGCTTTAGTGGACGCTACTGGAGCTGGAATTACGCGGCTGCTGGCATGAGACTTGCCCTCCAATAGATCCTTGTAAATGGATTTAAAGTGTATTCATTCAAATTAGAGGGACAATTTAAATTAAAAAGCTTAGAGCTGCCTCCACCACAGGGGGGCTCTCTCGACCCACCAGCGGACAGGCACCAGTATTGGGAGAGGGGGGCTGGCCGTCAGGGTTCACCGCGGCTCTGGCACAAACCCGGCGACACGGAGGTGGCACGGGCAGGAGCGGACTGGCCGTCTCGGCTTCTCACTTTTTGGATTTTAGAAGGGCATGACATGCCTATATCTGTGTCTCCCCCTCCTTTTACTCCTCCACCTCTTTTCTTTTCGCATGACTATATGTACTTGTCACTTTTCCATGTGTTAGTTGTGTCTTCTGAGCAGTTTGTCAGCTTTTGGACACCTTTGAAGGTGTTTTCTATGTGTTTCTATGTGTTTTTGTTTGCCTGCCATTGGTTTTAACGGTGTTCGAAGGTGTTCGACGAACAGTTCGACGAACAGTTCGGCGAACACACGGGTGTTCGACGAACCGAACCGAACTCGAACACTACGGGGGTGGCTCAACACTAATCCTGATTTCACTTTACCAATTGTTCTTCATTGTGACGCTTCTCAAGTTGGACTGGGAGCTGCCCTGTATCAACATCAAGATGGAAAATTGAGAGTCATCGGTTATGGTTCTAGAATGTTGACAGATGCCGAGAAGAATTACCATCTACATTCCGGAAAATTGGAGTTCCTGCCACTGAAATGGGCTATCTGTGAATGATTTAGAGATTATCTCTACTACAGCAAAGAGTTTGAGGCATACACTGACAACAACCCTTTGACCTATGTCCTCACTACAGCTAAACTGAATGCAACGGGTCAGAGATGGGTCGCTGAACTAGCTGACTTCAATTTCAGCATCAAGTACAGGCCAGGAAAATGCAATGTGGATGCTGATGGATTGTCAGTCTGGAAGCAATTGAGAGCACTACCCAAGCAGTACAAGCTTATCAGGAGGAAGACACACCATTGTGGTGTCCATTGATGGTGGAAACCACCGTAAAAGCAAGAGAACAAGATCACCCCCTTTCTATTCAACAACTACCAAAAGGGAAAATCCATAGAGCACAATGGGAGGCTCAGATAATTGGTAGAATACTACTTTATGTGGACCAAAATCAGTTTCCAAGTAAACGGGAGAGAGACAATGAGTCACCAGCAGAATCTGTTTTAATTAAAGAATGGACAAAGCTCTATCTCAATGAAGACAGTATCCTGTATCGTAAAGGAGGACAAAACCGGCAGTTGGTACTACCCAGAGTATTCCGTAGGTTGGTCTTAAAAGAACTCCATGAAAACATGGGACACCTGGGAGTGGAAAGGACAAAAAATATGATCCGTAAATGGTTCTTCTGGCCGTGCATGCAGAGAGATATTGAGAGGTACGTTACCAGGGAGTGTGGGTGTCTGAATGATAAACGTCCCAACACATCAACCCGGGCACCCATGGGCAACATCCAAACTACGTATCCGTTTGAGATGGTCTCAATAGACTTTCTACATCTCGAGATGTGCAAGGGTGGTTCCAAATACATCTTGGTGGTGATGGACCATTTCACTCAATTTGCTCAAGCATATGCCACCGCCAATAAATCGGGTCGAACAGCGGCAGAGAAGATCTTCAATGATTTTGCTTTGAGGTTTGAGTTCCCTACGAGGTTACACCATGACCAAGGAAGAGAATTTGAGAACCAGCTCTTTGCCAAGCTAGGAAAGTACTGTAGAATTCAGAGATCCCACACAACACCCTATCACCCAGAGGGTAATGGACAAGTGGAACGTTTTAACCGGACATTTTTGTCGATGTTGCGCACTTTAACAACTGATGAGAAGAAAGACTGGAAGAGTTCTCTGTCAAAAGTGGTACATGCCTATAACTGTACAAAGAGCGATGCAATGGGTCACTCATCCTTTTTCCTATTGTATGGACGATCGCCAAAACTACCAATCGACATCATGTTCGATACTCCGGTGTCAGAGACTTACAGAACGTATCCGGAGTACGTTCAGAAATGGAAGGAACAGATGGCAGAGGCATACAACATAGCGTCCAAAGTGGTTACGCAAGGACAGAGCAAGAGTAAGGAGGACTATGATCGAAAATATTATGGAGCAGAATTAGCACCGGGAAGCCAGGTGCTAGTCAAGAACATACGTGAAAAAGGTGGTCCAGAAAAACTTTGTTCATACTGGGAAGACAAGGTGTATGTGGTCGTAAGGAGGAAAGCTGATGACAGCCCAGTGTATGAAGTCCGATTGGAAACGGGAGACAAGAAAACCAGGATAGTCCATCGGAATTTACTACTACACTGTGATTATCTCCCACCACAACAAGACTTCCCAGAAGTAGACCGAAATCGTCCGAGATCGACAAAGGGACCACCACAGACTGAAGCTCTGGAGGTGGATAGTGACCTTGAAAGTTCCGATGGAGAAGAACACACCAATGTATTTCTAGGACCGGCAAGGAGAGGGATGTACCATCCTCAGGAGAGTGAACTAAGTCCTGAGGCTCCATCCAGATTCGCACCAAGGAGTACAGATGAAGTTCAATTCAGATCTGACGATCGAACACCGGCCCCTGAAGAGGCCGATCGACACTCAGTAGGAGAGGAAATACCAGACCGTGCGGAAACAAGCGACTCAGGAGAAGTACAGGAACTTACAGAGGCAGCTCCATGAGCATCTGAGGCAGCACGGGACATGAGTGCGGCGGAAGAAACTCCTGTGACTGAAGAACCCGTGGTATCTGAGGGACAACCCACCAGGAGGATGTCGACTCGAGAAGTGAGGAGGCCCCTGATGTTGACGTATGAGACACTTGGTGAACCGAGTCAAGTGCCAAGGACTGTCGACTGGAATCAGGTATCTCTGCCTGCGGACCAGGTAAGCCCACTTGAGTGGTATTCACCACCGAGAGGCAGTATGGAAGATGTTGCCTACTGAAAAGACTTGTTTTCATGCTTTGATTTTTCTTAAAACACTTTGTAGAAATAAAGAACTGTTAAAGCATAGATAGAGAGAGCTGGTTGAAGATGTACGAAAATTAGTATTTTCTAATTTGTATATAAAGCTATCCAACTTTCACCACTGTCTCAGAATTGGTCAGATTGACCAATTAAGATGAATGTCAAGGACGACATTCAAAAAGGAGGGAAGAGTGTGACATGCAGAAGTAGTGCTGTTGCAGAGTGTGACATGCAGAAGTAGTGCTGTTACTTTAAAAGCATTCAGCAACTATTAAGAGTAACACAAGCACATGAGACAGAAAGTGTTGTGCTCCAGAAGCATCCAGCAACTATAGGGGTTAACACAGTTACAGGAAAAGGGGAGCGTTTTTAGCAGAGCCCCAGGGGGGGTTGTGGGGAAGTTGTTTACTGTCTGGCTGGAGCTGAAGAGAAAGGTGGTGTGTGTGTTCTGTTTGTCACAGAAGCGCCCCTGCAAGTGAAAAAAGATTCAAGTCAGGAGTGAAGCTAAGCACAGGTCAGGTAGAGTTCCTGAAGTAGCAATTCAGAGTATTGTCAGGCAGAAAGATAAGGACTGGAAGAAATGGTGTCACAGGGATCATCTCCCTCAGCAAACCCCCCTCCATCTCACTGTGCTGTAAAGAATGCTGTGTTCATTAATGTGCCTTTGCACTAGAACTATGCTGTCCTGTACTACTGGGAAGACTGTGAACTGCTGTGCTGCTAAGGAAACTGTACTGTTTGTCACCGGAGCCTATTGCTCATAAGACTTGCCTTGCACTAGCTGTGCGGCTTCTTATTAAATGCTACTGTTCTACTGTTTGTGAGGACTCTTGTCAAGTGTGTCTGGTCAGCAAGTGAAACAACCTACGTGTCTGTGCCTGAGGGTCAATACCCCTGTGTTCCTGAGAGAAGCTGCAACACATGGTCTATGGTCGCCCTGAGTAACGGTTCCAAAGAATTCATGTAACCTGTCTCGCCCCTATCTGAACCTAGCGGCGTGCGTGTAACACAATACTATATCCATTTCAGAATACTATATCCCGCTGTATACAGTTATTTAACGAGTCTGAAAGGCCTGAAAAAGAAAAAAGTTAGTTAAAATAAATCAGTCTGATTCATCCACATTTAGATCATGTTACTAACATTATACTCCTTATTCAGACTATTCGGAAACAGGCTATTCAGAGTGAAGATTCAAAACGCCTCTCTCCTGAGAAGAAGCTTTTTAATATTTCCACCCCTCCTTGGAAAATGTATTTGCTCGATTACTGGATATTTTAATTGTGACACAGAAAGATTTTTTTCTTTAAAGTGCAAAGGTAAGGGTAACGTGACATCGCTGTACCTAATCGTAGATTTATGCTTGTTAATGCGTGTGCCAACCGCTTGAATCGTCTCTCCTATATATATATATATATATATATATATAGCCACAAGGGCACTTTATTAGATAGACTGCATTCATAGATTTACAGGTGAAAAAACCTTTGATATCAAACTTTTTTCTCAAATTGTCCCATTTCATTTTTGATAATCATAGTATCCAAAAAATTCATACGATCTGTGCTAAATGTCATAGTAAATTTTAGCTCAATCCAGATGGTATTTAAATAACTATAAAACTCTATCAATGTTTCTTGGCCCCTCCCATATGCAAAAAATGTTGTCTATAAATCTAAGCCAAATTTTGGCATACTTTTCAAATAGAGCATGACAATATATGAACTGTTCTTCAAGGAATGTCATATATATATTTGTGTATGGGGGGGCCACATTGGCACCCATTACTGAGCCCCTTTTTTGTTTGTAAAAAACATCTTGAAAGAGGAAATAGTTTTCACACAAAACAATCTCCAATAAATTCAAAACCAAATCCCTCTGGATTTCAGGAAATCCATGTTTCTCGAATATCCAACTTAACTGCATTTAACCCTTTCTGATGCTCAATAGAAGTAAATAAACTTGTAACATCAATTGTAGCCATAACAGCATCAGTTGAAACATGGGTAATGTTGTTCATTTTTTGTAAAAAAAAATCCCCAGTATCCAGTAAAAATGACTTACTCTTCTTTGTAAGAGGGGTTAAAATGTGCTCCAATACAATTGAAAGAGGGCATAATACCGATTCCATTGATGCCACTATAGGCCTGCCGGGGGGTCAATCAAGGTCTTATGAACCTTGGGCAGTATATATAACACAGGAGTGATAGGATCCATTTTAATTAAATATTCAGCTAGTTTTGAATCTATACTACCCCTAGTTTTAAATCTCTCCACCGTGTTTTTAATTTTAGTCTGAATTGCTTGGAGTGGATTGCTTTTTAAAGGCATATAGGTGTCCGCATCAGATAGCAGTCGTGAAATCTCTCTTATATACAGTACTTGTCCCTTTCCATTATTACAATTTATCAGCAGATTTTATTTCAGTCGTTTTATCCCTCTGTAGTTGTTTAAGGGCTTCTTTTTCTTCAATTGTCAAATTATTATTCTATGAATATCCCTCTTTTTGTATTTTATTCATTAAAGAATTAACATCCTTTTTGACAAAACTAATGTATGTTTCAGTGGGATGATATGTTTTAGGTGGTGTAAAATTACTCTTATTTTTCAAGCCTAGATCAATCAATCTCAAACACCCACTATCATCATTAGACGCCTCTCCTCTTTTTTTTGTAGACTGACGTCCTCTCCCCCTCTGGAAGAAAAGGATATTGCTGGTTCCAGGGACCTGAAGTGTCACTTCCAGAATCTGAAGAATAGTAACCGCCACGAGTGTATGGTTTGAAAACCGGTGTCAGATCACACCACCTATACACTCTGTTTGCCAAATAATCCTCAGCATCCCGGGTGAACTTGCGTCTTTTCAGTTCTTGTAAATTGTTGGTGGAATCCTTCAGAATAGTAAGTTCCTCTGATTTCATGCAAGAACTGAGTTGTGATTCAATGTTAGTTATTTCCACTTTCAGCTCCGTGATAGCTTTTTGCAGTCTATCAATTGTCAGCAGGATTAAATCAAGAGAGCATTTATTAATAATGTCCTCAAACTCATCACAAAAACCTGAGTCCTCAGAAAAAAGAGTGAGAGAGATCTGATACCTAAGTGATATGATCATAGATTAATTAGATTTGTTATAGAAACATTAATTTATTCTTGATGTCACCTGTCATATTTCTTGTGGGACAAAATAATGATATAAACAATTTGATAGAGAATTAATTTGATTAAATTTCCACGATATGAATATGGGTGAAGTGTATGAGTGGTTGTAGTATTTTTCCAGTGTTGAAATTGTGGAGTAAATTGGAGAATGAACAATAATCACGAAGGGGAAATAGTTATTTTTATGAGCATGGATAAAATTATAAAAATTGAAAAACAAAAAAAAATTTCATAAACATTTTATAAAAATGATTATAAAAAAATAAACATGAATTATATGGTAGGAATTAATTCATTTGTTATGAAGTAAATTGGTAATGTGGTATACAAAAGATCTATATTTGATTGGACATATAATTTATGTATTTTTGTTATAGGTATACAATTATAATATTTTTGTATAATTTTATGTTTATGTATATGTAGCACCCTGAGGATTCGGCTGCTACAGGGGTATTGCACCTCAACCCAGAGGTGTGATATTCCACTCCCGGGTAAGGATGGAGTGTGGAACTGAGCTCGGTAGGCTGCATGCACTACACACATCCCATTTCCGAGGAACAGGCCGACGGTACTCCCACTTAGAAATGTGCAGGTATGACCGAGTCTGTTCCTGGCTGGAGTGGGAGGGGGGTGGAACATCCCAAGTAGTGTAGGGGCAGATAGGGGGAGCAGCCTGGGTAAAGATAGGAGCTCATTGGGTGCTGGTCACCTGAGCTCACACATAGAGGGTGTATATAAGGTGGGCACCAACTAAGAACAGGGTCAGTTGCAGAGAGAAAGTCAGCGAGCGGAGGAGAAGAGAGACCCAGAGTGAGAGAGGAGAGAGAGAGACCCAGAGGGGGAACCAGAAGAAAAGGACTCCAAGAACCCAACTTAAATCCCCGGGTGAAGAGTCGGCACAGGGTACCGGAACCCAAGCTGGTGGGGGCAAAAACACTCCCCAGCCAGAGACCGGAGACCGTGGGCAGCGTTTGTCACGGTCACCCACCACATCCACCACGAAGGCATACCACGAGGAGGGTCAGGGAACCCCAGGCCAAGGGTCTCCCCACAGAAGGCCCGAGGGAGCTGGACCTGGGTGGATCAATAGTGGGGACGGCCAGAGAAAGAAGACAGAACAAGAGTAGAGAAGAGAAGCAGCATAGCAAGAAACATCAGGAGCTCTGTGGGGAGCAGTGTTACAACGAGTCAGGGGCTGGCAGCTACAGAGCTCGCCCTGACTGAGAAGATTTCTTACCGGACCCGGAGTCCGAGGCTGTGGGGACTAACTCCTACCCAGCAGCAGAAACCGTCCGGCAGAGGATTTCAGGTCCTCTGGCCCAAAAGCCCGAAGGCACGGTCACACGCGTGGGACCAGCACCGCCATCGTGGAGCTGAAGCCATTAGAAGGCCCCGAGTCACCGGCCATACGGGTGAGCACCACACGGTACACTCAGGGACGTGGGCTACTTATTCCCGCCTCTAGCAAGGTAGCCAGAAGAGTACAGTTAGTTGGGAAGGCCTACAACTCCGCCTGGCCAGGGGAGATCCCATCTGCTCAAGGACTGACCAGGCCCCTATCACTAGCAAGTACTCCGGGAGGGTCTATCTTTGTCACCAGTAAAGACCCTGAACTACACCGCACCGTCTCTGAGTGGTTCCTGCTACCCCCATCATCCACGTCGGCTGCCCTGAGGCCATACCCCTCCCGTTGGGGGTTATAACATCCACGCTGCACCATCCTTCCACCGGCCTCAGTGGTCTGCCCTGCAGCGGCAGCTCCATAGCTGCATTCAACGGGTGGCGTAGTCACCAACCATCTACTGCTAGTACATTGCCGCTCAGTTTCACTCCCTGGGCGCGGACCGGGTCGCCGCCACGAGACTACAACCCTCAAGAGATCCGGCTCCGGGTAAGCTCCCGCGTGCGCAACGCAGCGCGACACAGGCCCAGGGGCGCGTCAACTTTGGCGTAGTCGGCAGGATTACGTGCCCGCAACACCCGGGTACTGCGTGCCTGAAGAAAAGTGCGAGTTTACCTCAAAAAGAAGTCTCCTGCCGGTTCCGGAGGGTCCCCGCCATCGGACCCCATCACCAGTCGATTCCCGCCGGTTGTCCGCCATTAACAGCTTTTTCCCGCCATCTGCAGAGTTTCCCGCCACTGGGAAGCAATTCCCGCCATTTCCAAAGGTTTCCCGCCTTGGAAGAGCGGACGCCATTATGGGCGTGCCAGAGGATGGCAAGAGGCCACCTCCCATCGTGGGCCAGGACCGAAAATGGCGCCAAAAGTGGAAACCGCCCCCACCAACAGAGACTGTGATGCTAGAGGTGTCTGTCAGCGTGAAAGAACAGCCCCTGGAGCTGACAGTCACCAAGTGGCCCCGGGACCGCCCTCGAGGTGGGAGGAGACGAAAGGAGAGAGCAAAGATGGGTGTCGCTTGGAGCAGTCTAGAGCGAGCGCACCCGGAGGCAAGAAGCCTGGAGAGGAGTAGCAGAGAAGCTCACCCGGAGATGGCCAGAGAGCAGAGCAGCACCGGCCCGCTGGCCAGGAGCCTGCTGGAAGAAGAGCAGAGCAGCACCGACCCGTTGGTCAGGAGCCTGCTGGAAACCACGACCCCACTAGGCCTAGTGGAGGTCCTCGCACAGCTCCCCCGAGACCGGGAGTGTGCACAGACTGCCCTGGAGGGCCTCGCATGGAGGATGGCCCGGGTACAGCGAGAGACATTGGCGGAGTGGAGCCGAGAGATGGCCCAGCAAACCAAGACCCGGAGCACGCCAGCCAAGATGAGGAGACAGACCGCCTCTGAGGATGGCGCGGGAGGACCCAAGGCCGGAGACGGCGCCGAGAAGGGAGCCGAACGCATGGAGGCAGGTAAAGGGGACGTCTATACCCCAAACCAGGACACCGCTTACCTGCCCCAGCTCCCCGTCGCAGAGCCCGAAAGTCCCCCTGCTGTGCCCGAAAACGCCATGTCACCGACGCAGACTAGGCCCCAACCGGAAGCCGCCGCCGCGACCCCTGTGACGCCATGCGCACCGACCCCGAGCGTGGCAAAACAGGAAGTAACACCAGCCTGGTCGCAGGGCCTAGAATTCCCGGGCGTCGCATCACCAACAGCGCCCCCTACCTCCGCGGAGCCTCCGGCCTGGCCGCAAGGCCAGGTAGCCCAGGGCGCCGCCGTCCTAACGGTGCCCTTCACCTTCCAGGTGCCCCAGGCCTGGCCGCAAGGCCTGGGCAACCCGGGCGCCAACACCACCGCGCCCATAAGACCTAAAGTGCCGCATCTGGGAGAGGACCTGTACGCCCAGCATACGTGCCCGGATGGGCAGCCATTTATATGGCCACCGGAGTTCCACCATCCCCGACTCCGGAGAGAGAGACCCCTGGATGAACCCCTGATCCCGGCTCCAAAGCCCGTGAAGAGGATCTCGCCCCCGCTAGCAGAAGCGCAGTTCGAGTGGGACCCCACCGGAGAAGATCTCATGGGGTTCACTCAGGAGACTCGGGCAGCTGCAGCGGAGCGTGCTGAGTGCTGCCGCCAACAGCTCGAGGACTTTGAGAGGGAGCAGAGAGAGAGGCGGGTCCGGGAACAGCAAGCTCAAGTAAGGAGCGCGGAGCAGAAGAGCCGGGCCAGGAGAGACCCCCGTGCAGCGCATAGTCCCCGCACCACCGGGACTGTGATAAAGTTTAATATGCAGCATGGGTGGGGCTTCATCCGAGACCACCGCACCCTAGGCGACGTCTTCGTGACCAGGAGAGACGTTGAGTCCCACCTACCGGAGGGACACAGAGGTCGTGACCTTTACATCGGGGACGAGGTCACTTTCACCCGGCACAAGTGTGCCAAAGGACCCTACGCCCTCCATGTGCATCGTCTGACGGAGGAAGAGCTGCGGTGTGAGGAGGAAGAACAAGAGGACCCGGACGGGTCTGAAACTAGAGTTAAAGATAACAATAAAGAAAGAGCAGGAGGACGCCGTCGTTAAGTACAGCGAAGCAGGAGCTGTATATAGTTGCCCGTCGGGGCACCATAAACTGAAACTGTAACTGTTGCTAAAAATAGTCCCCGTTGGGACCAGCAAGAGTGAACTGTTTACCCGTTTACCCTTAATCCCACAGGCTGAGGACTGTGAGCAGCCATTCCCTTTTCCTCCTTACCTGGCCGAGGACTGAGAGCGGCCATATCCCTGTATATAGTTGCGCGTCCTAAAGCGCCCCCTACCGGTTTTATAGGGAAAACCAGTTTTCCTAAGAGACTGTCGCACTTTACCCGGTCACACGTTGCACAGTGACCGGAGGAGGAGCCAGAGGCGACGAGAATGTTTTATATTGATCTATATATATATATGTTTTATATGTTTGTATTATGTTGTTTATGAAAAAAAAATGTATGTTTTGGTGTTGTTTTATGGCTTACAGCCCGAGGACGTGCTGTGATTTACCAGGGGGGAATGTAGCACCCTGAGGATTCGGCTGCTACAGGGGTATTGCACCTCAACCCAGAGGTGTGATATTCCACTCCCGGGTAAGGATGGAGTGTGGAACTGAGCTCGGTAGGCTGCATGCACTACACACATCCCATTTCCGAGGAACAGGCCGACGGTACTCCCACTTAGAAATGTGCAGGTACGACCGAGTCTGTTCCTGGCTGGAGTGGGAGGGGGGTGGAACATCCCAAGTAGTGTAGGGGCAGATAGGGGGAGCAGCCTGGGTAAAGATAGGAGCTCATTGGGTGCTGGTCACCTGAGCTCACACATAGAGGGTGTATATAAGGTGGGCACCAACTAAGAACAGGGTCAGTTGCAGAGAGAAAGTCAGCGAGCGGAGGAGAAGAGAGACCCAGAGTGAGAGAGGAGAGAGAGAGACCCAGAGGGGGAACCAGAAGAAAAGGACTCCAAGAACCCAACTTAAATCCCCGGGTGAAGAGTCGGCACAGGGTACCGGAACCCAAGCTGGTGGGGGCAAAAACACTCCCCAGCCAGAGACCGGAGACCGTGGGCAGCGTTTGTCACGGTCACCCACCACATCCACCACGAAGGCATACCACGAGGAGGGTCAGGGAACCCCAGGCCAAGGGTCTCCCCACAGAAGGCCCGAGGGAGCTGGACCTGGGTGGATCAATAGTGGGGACGGCCAGAGAAAGAAGACAGAACAAGAGTAGAGAAGAGAAGCAGCATAGCAAGAAACATCAGGAGCTCTGTGGGGAGCAGTGTTACAACGAGTCAGGGGCTGGCAGCTACAGAGCTCGCCCTGACTGAGAAGATTTCTTACCGGACCCGGAGTCCGAGGCTGTGGGGACTAACTCCTACCCAGCAGCAGAAACCGTCCGGCAGAGGATTTCAGGTCCTCTGGCCCAAAAGCCCGAAGGCACGGTCACACGCGTGGGACCAGCACCGCCATCGTGGAGCTGAAGCCATTAGAAGGCCCCGAGTCACCGGCCATACGGGTGAGCACCACACGGTACACTCAGGGACGTGGGCTACTTAATCCCGCCTCTAGCAAGGTAGCCAGAAGAGTACAGTTAGTTGGGAAGGCCTACAACTCCGCCTGGCCAGGGGAGATCCCATCTGCTCAAGGACTGACCAGGCCCCTATCACTAGCAAGTACTCCGGGAGGGTCTATCTTTGTCACCAGTAAAGACCCTGAACTACACCGCACCGTCTCTGAGTGGTTCCTGCTACCCCCATCATCCACGTCGGCTGCCCTGAGGCCATACCCTTCCCGTTGGGGGTTATACCATCCACGCTGCACCATCCTTCCACCGGCCTCAGTGGTCTGCCCTGCAGCGGCAGCTCCATAGCTGCATTCAACGGGTGGCGTAGTCACCAACCATCTACTGCTAGTACATCGCCGCTCAGTTTGACTCCCTGGGCGCGGACCGGGTCGCCGCCACGAGACTACAACCCTCAAGAGATCCGGCTCCGGGTAAGCTCCCGCGTGCGCAACGCAGCGCGACACAGGCCCAGGGGCGCGTCATATATATTTTTATATATGGGTATATATTTATCTTTATTTTGATTAGATTGAAATGCTGAATTGTATTATTTTTATTTTTTTATTTTTTTCCTTTATGGTAATTGTAATGAGGTCATTTCCTTGTATTTTTCCATATATGTCTGGATACTAGATTGTTAGCCATAATTGACAAAAGCCCGGGAAGGGCCGAAATGTTTTGCTATCCTGTGGAATAAATGAATGAATTGTTTTCACGTGAGTGTCGGGATTTGCCTTTTTTTTTGCTATTTGAAGACTAACCTTCCACGTGCACCACAACACTACTACATTATCACGGAGTGCCGACTATACTGTTTTTCTATACTATTACTGTGAGGCTAAGTGCCCACGTTGCGGAACTGAAACATATTTTTTAAGCTTCTCCCTGGCGGGAAAATCGCATGCGGATTTTACATGCGGTTTTCCTGCCAGGTAGAAGCATATGTGAGGCGTCTTTGCAGCGTCTTTGCATGCATTTCTGCATGCGGGTTATCAAGCACTTCTCCAAGTGATTTAAGCATCACTTGGAAAAGTGCTTGACAACTTGTTCACACTATATAAATCCATGCAACCGGCATGGATTTATATAGTGTGACCAAGTAATAGTAAAAAAAAAAGAATCAGAATGGTAAAAAATAAAAAAATAAAGTTTCTACTCACCTACCGATGCATTCTCTGCCCCGTCCGGAGTCTTGAGCGGCTCACGCTGTTGTGTGCAGGACCTGTGGTGAAGTCATTGAGTCATGTGATGGGTCACATGACTCAATGACGTGGCAGGTCCTTCACACAACAGCGCTACGGAGGGAAAACATCAGAAGATAAGTATAAACTTTATTTTATTCTTTTTTTTACAGGTTCTTTGGTACCCAGGTCTGGATGAGAGTCTCCTCTCCTCCAGACTTGGGTACCATCCGCACATTGATTCCGCATGCGGAAACGCAAAATTAATGAACATGCTGCGGATTTTTGACCGCAGCATATTTACTGCGGAAAAATCCGCAGCATGGGCATTGACATTGCGGAATGCCATTGGGGACCATGGGGTGCGGATATACATGTGTTTTACAAGCGTTTACACTGCGGAAAATCTGCAGCATATACGCTTGTAATACGCAACGTGGGCACGCAGCCTGAAGGACCTAAAACGGGAACTGTTACTCTTTGGGGTGCCATTATTGTGTGTGACTCAAAATAGGAGTACTATTACATTGTCAGGCACCAATGGGGTATTATTACCATTTGTGGCACTAATACTGTCTGGGAATCTATAAAAGGGAAGTTTGTGTAGCAGTAGGGAATGCAACATTTCTACTGTGAAAATGTTTTGTCTTTGGTATTTAAAATCCCTTTTAGCTTTAGAAGAACCAAATAGTAATAAGATAATATGTAAATACAAACAGATAAAGTGAACATACTCCATTCTGTAGGTGACAACATTATCTGTTACATATGTAGATCCAGCCTAGAGGTTTGATAACAGAACAAGCAAATAAACTGTGTAAGAGACATTTGACAAGTTGAAGTGAAAAACAATGTATAAGAGCTTTGACATTTTATTCTCTTTCCAATCTTTCAGTGAACTCTGGAGAATACTCCCATATACAAGATAATCAAAACTTAATAACTAGGTTGACATCTTATTTTGCGTCTCTCACACCACTTATTTAAGAAAAAGAAAAATTCAATTTACAATTGATTAGATAATATATAATAAATCTGTATAGGGAAAATTAACTGTTTAGTGGTTAAAATGTACAGCCATTGTATTGTTTATTGTGTTGGCGATATAGAAGTAAAAATTATTATTACTATATAGGTAACAGTTATACTACATAGATAATACTTTACATTTATTAGGAGGATGGGAATGAATAGCACTTACTTTCCTGGATACAATTCAACATATTTAGAAAACTGAACAATTGTTTATTGTCAACACGGCAGGATCAAGACTGCTGGAGGCCATTTGGCAAATTACAAATGATGGTATCTCCATCCGCTCATATCTAGTCATATATGGCATGAATATGGCATTTTGGGCGAGAGCTATGTTTCCTCGATTTTTTTATTGTATTAAGCCACAACCCCATTCCTCACTAGCAAAGGTGCACCCAGCGGGTAGAGCTAAATAATTGTATAAAGACTAGTGCTGAGCGAGTATGTTCTATTAACCCTTTCACCGAGTATGCTTGGGCCGAGCTCCGAGTATTTATAGCTGCTTGGTGATAAGGTTAAATCTCTCCCTTGTGCATGATTTGCGACTGTTTGATAGCTTTATTACATGTGAGGAATGTGTAAGAAATAGACATTCCTTACATGTAATAAAACTGTCAAACAGTTGCAAATCATGCACAAGGGAGCGATTTAACCTTATCACCGAGCAGCTGTAAATACTCGGAGCTCAGCCCTGGCATACTCGGACAGAACATACTCGCTCAACCCTAATAAAGACACTAAGAGACTATACACGCAATATCCTTTTAATTTCTACTTATCTTTTATCTACTGCATTATTGAATCTCTTTGATGTTATAAATTGTGTGTTTTTTGGAAATAAACTTTGGAACGTATAAATGTTAATGGCAGTGTTTTGCATACATAATTACCGTATATACTCTATATACTCGAGTATAAGCCGACCCGAGTATAAGCCGAGGTACCTAATTTTACCAAAAAAACCTGGGAAAACATATTGACTCGAGTATAAGCCTAGGGTGGGAAATGCAGCAGCTACTGGTAAATTTCCCCATCCTGGTATGCATTGCTCCCTCATCCCCAATCCTAGTATGCATGGCCCCCTCATCCCCAATAATGGTATGCATAGCCCCCTTATCCCAATCCTGGTATGCATGGTCCTCTCCTCCCCAATCTTGGTATGCATGTTCCCCTCCTCCCCAATCCTGGTATGTATGTGACGCGCCCCCTGGGCCGTGGGGAACCCGGAACCGGGCCTTTTAGGATGAATGCTGGGGGTTGTAATCCTTGCGTGGCGATGACCCGGTCCCGTGGCTCAGGGTGGTCAGACCAGTGGTGGATTTACTGGTATTGTCCGACTACGCCAACCGTGGATTGCGGTCAGGGCGAACCACCGCTCTTGGACAGACCGCTGAGGCTGGTGTTGTGGGTGCAGCAGAGTGTGGTATAACTCCCCACAGGAGGAGTATAGCCTCAGGGCAGTGTGTAGGGAGGATGGGGGTGATGGTGCAGGAGTGGCAGTGACGACACAGAGTCAGTGATGCAGTCCAGGGTCTTTACTCACAGTTCTTAAACTCCAGGCCACTTCTACAGGTACCGGCTGCCCACGTCGCACTGTGCTCACCAGGTGAGGGGCTCGGCCGACTCCCAGGTATCTCTGAAGTGCTTCACAGGACCCCCTTTGTGTGTCCTTCCTCTGGCCTGTCGTACCCCACCAGTGACCACGCTTCTGTCCAGCTGCTTCGGGCCTTGGCAGGCAAACGTGCGTTCCATTTCCCTGGACCCTATGTGGTGCCTTCCTAGCGGGTGTAGCGAGGGGCTGCACCACTTGAAATGTCGGAGCCTCCGGTTCCTAGCTGAGGGTAGTTTCGCACCTCCACTAGTAAGGGATCCGTTACCCTCTCTTGGCCTGACCCCTCTACGCAGGTAGATACGGGCGTGCAGTGGAAACTGGCCTGTCTGCACCCCTGGGGTCCCTTCTTCCTCTGTTTCTGGAGCCTCCACCGCTTCCCTCTCCTTCCTCTCTTTCTCTTTCTCGAGGCTTAGGCCTCCTGACAGGGCCTGCCTGGGGAGCAGAGCCATGCAGCAGCTCTGCTCCCTGACTTCTCCTCTCACCAAACTCACTCACTAAGATGGCCCCCGCCTTTTATATCTCTCTCTTGTGCATCCAGGAACTGCTTCCTCTCTGCCACTGCACTAATGGGTTCCCCCTTCCTGGGTGTTCCCTCCCCCCTCTCCAGCCAGGGACAGGGACTGTCGTACTCTGCCTGGAGCATATCGGTCGCCCTGCCCCCCGGAAATGTGGTGTAATGCATGCAGGTGTCGGGGTCCTGATCCGCACTCCATCCTTACCTGAGAGTGAGATATCGCACATCTGGATGAGATGCAATACCTCTGTAGCAACCGAGCCCTCGGGGTGCTACATATGGCTCCCTCATTCCCAATCATGGTATGCATGGCACCCCTCATCCCCAAATCCTGGTATGCATGGCCCCCTCATCCCCACTACTGGTATGCATGGCATCCCTCATCCCCAATCCTAGTATGCATGGCCCCCTCATCCCCAATCCTGGTAAGCATGGACTTCTCATCCCCCAATCCTGGTATGTATGGCACCCCTCATCCCCCAATCCTGGAATGTATGGCTCCCTCAACCCCCAATCCTGGTATGTATGGCTCCCTCAACCCCCAATCCTGGTATGTATGGCACCCCTCATCCCCCAATCCTGGTATGCATGGCTCCCTCATCCCCCAATCCTGGTATGTATGGCACCTCTCATCCCCCAATCCTGGTATGTATGGCACCCCTCATCCCCAAATCCTGGTATGTATGGCACCCCTCATCCCCCAATCCTGGTATGTATGACACCCTCATCCCCCAATCCTGGTATGTATGGCACCCCTCAACCCCCAATCCTGGTATGTATGACACCCTCATCCCCCAATCCTGGTATGTATGGCACCTCTCATCCCCCAATCCTGGTATGCATGGCTCCCTCATCCCCCAATCCTGGTATGTATGGCACCCCTCATCCCCTAATCCTGGTATGTATGGCACTCCACATCCCCCAATCCTGGTATGCATGGCTCCCCCAACCCCCAATCCGGGTATGTATGGCTCCATCACCACACACACAAAAAAATAAATACTTATACTCACCTTCCTTGCTCACCTCTGCTCCAGCGCTGCGTCCTGCCTGCCAGTAGCTCATGTCAGCATCTGGGCAGTGCATGACTTCACAGCCATATGCTCTCAAACGCTGATGAGAGCTGCCGTCATATTCAATCCTCTCCACGCCGGGACCATGTGCGTGGAGAAGAGTGAATATGCATTCTCTTTAGTATCAGGCACTGTTAGCAGGAGCTGCGGCTCAGCGCTCCTCTGTGCCCGCTAATAAAGAGAATGAATATTCATTTTTCTCTACGCCCATGGGAGTGGAGAAGAGGGAATATTCATTTCCCTTTAGCAGCGGGCACACGTGGTAGCTGCAGCAGCGGCTACAGCGTGTGCCCCGCTCCTCTGCCATAACCCCCCCACCACAATCCACCAACAGAATTGCTATATACTCGGGTAAATACAAAATATGTGCTGAAAAACGCGGCTTATACTCCAGTATATACGGTAGTTATATTTCTTAGTACTAATAGTGTTGAGCGATACCTTCCGATATCGGCAAATATCGGATCGGATTGGATCGGACCGATACCCAAAAAGTATCGGATATCGCCGATTCCGATACCGGAAACCAATGCAAGTCAATGGGACAGAAATATCGGAATGAAAATAAACCCTTTCTTACCTTGTAGGTTAATTCTACATGAAGGAAAACAGCTAAGAATAATGTAGAATGTATTGGGGGAGGTGGGGGAGACAATAAAGGCATAGAGGTTTAGCCCAATCAAATGGAATAGCAGGAATTAATATTTTTTTTAAGACGTTCTGAGTTACGGAAATATTGACTATGTTAAGTATTTTTATATTTTGTCAGATATTTATGTTACGCTACTTCCATGCTCTTCACCTTCTTTTTTACTTCTCCCACACTTTCTCCTTCATCATCCTCAGCATCAGCATCTTTTTCATCCACTTCTTCTTCACCTTCTTCATCTTCTTCTTCTTCACCTTCTTCGTATTATTCTTTTTTTTTACATTCTTCATATTCTTCTTATTCAACTATTATTCTTCTTCATATTCTACTTCTTCATCTTCTTCATATTCTTCTTCTTCATCATATTCTTATTTGTGACAGGCATTCCTGTAGTTGTTGTCTATAAAAGTTTGGACATTACACCTTTCGTTCTGCCCGTCACAAAAAATTTACAACAGGATTTGTCCACGTTCAGTTTGGCCTGCAGCAGCAGGTCTTTTCCAGGGGCACCACGAGGAGGAACGGACTCACCCCCATACACTGCTTAGTCATCTTCTGCTTATAATTTAGATATTATCTTTTGCTCTGATTTTTAGTCTTATGCTTAATGTTCTTCCGCTTTTTGTTCTGCAGCTTCTTGTACTTCTGCTTCTTGGTTTTCTGTCTCTTGTTCTTCTGTATCTTAGTGGTTGTCTTCTCTTCTTTGTCCTCTTGGTCAACTTCTTCAGGGTCATCTTCTTGGTCTTCTTCGGGATGGTCTTCAGGGTCGTCGTCTTCAGGGTCCTCGTCTTCAGGGTCGTCGTCTTCGGGGGTCCTCGTCTTCGGGGTCCTCGTCTTCTTCGGGTTGGTCTTCAGGGTCCTCGTCTTCAGGTTCCTCATCTTCGGGGTCCTCGTCTTCTTCGGGGTGGTCTTCAGGGTCCTCGTCTTCTTCGGGGTGGTCTTCAGGGTCCTCATCTTCAGGGTCGTCGTCTTCGGGGTCCTCGTCTTCTTCGGGTTGGTCTTCAGGGTCCTCGTCTTCAGTGTCCTCGTCAGGGAGATCCAGAGTGATTACCAAGAACCATTTCAAAAAGCTTGAACTTGGAAATGTAGCAGAAGGTACAAGAAGGCTGAGGAACTACCGAAGACCAGCTGACGGTACTGGAACCCGGATGGGTAGCAGAAGGTACAAGAGCCAATGGAACTACTGAGGACCAGCTGACAGTACTGGAACTCGGTTACTAAGCAGGAGGTACCTGTGCCAGAAAGCACTACCAAGGACCAGCAGACGTTGGTGGAACTTGGATACTGAGAAGGAGGTACCTAATCCAAAGGCACTGCCGAGAACCAGCTGACGGTACTGGAACCCGGATGGGTAGCAGAAGGTACAAGAGCCAATGGAACTACCGAGGACCAGCTGACGGTACTGGAACTCGGTTACTAAGCAGGAGGTACCTGTGCCAGAAAGCACTACCAAGGACCAGCAGACGTTGGTGGAACTTGGATACCGAGAAGGAGGCACCTAATCCAAAGGCACTGCCGAGAACCAGCTGACGGTACTGGAACCTGGATGGGTAGCAGAAGGTACCCATGTAAAAAAAAGTTTCAAGGCCGCGAGCCGGCCGCAGTTACCAAAACCCACAGTCCTACAGGGGGTGCTTGTCCTATTGGCACTATGGAACCAGCCTTCATTGCCAGGTCCCGCAGCCCACATAGGAGTCACCTAAACTGCAGGCACCATAGAGTCGGCTAACCCGACCGCAAAAGGACAGGACAACGCATTGGAGGCAAAGTGACGTTGACACTACCCGGAAACAGCTGGCGTGCTGGAACCAGGCTGGGCAGGAGAGAGTACCCGTGCCAAAGACACTGCTGGGAAACAGCTGGCGGTGCTGGAACCCAGGGTAAATACTAAAAACAGAGTGGAGCCAGAGGCGTAATTGGAGCAACTTTACAATCTGTAGTAGTGTGAATGTGGACAAAGCAGGAGAATTTACCGGACACACAGCTGGGGAACAGCTGACGTTACTGAACCCCAATAACACTGGAGCAAGCGTTGACTGTGCAGACAGCACTTCTGAGCAGCAACTAGCGGTATTGGAGCCCAGGGTAAATACTAAAAACAGAGGAGCCAGAGTTGTAATTGGAGCAAGTTTTAAATCAGTAGTACAGTGGATGTGGACAAAGCAGGAGAATTTTCCGGACACACTGCTGGGGAACAGCTGACGTTACTGAACCCCAATAACACTGGAGCAAGCGTTGACTGTGCAGACGGCACTTCTGAGCAGCAAATAGCGGTATTGGAGCCCAGGGTAAATACTAAAAACAGAGGAGTCAGAGGTGTAATTGGAGCAAGTTTTAAATCAGTAGTACAGTGGATGTGGACAAAGCAGGAGAATTTTCCGGACACACTGCTGGGGAACAGCTGACGTTACTGAACCCCAATAACACTGGAGCAAGTGTTGACTGTGCAGATGGCACTTCTGAGCAGCAATTAGCGGTATTGGAGCCCAGGGTAAATAGTAAAAACAAAGGAGCCAGAGGTGTAATTGGAGCAAGTTTTAAATCAGTATTACAGTGGATGTGGACAAAGCAGGAGAAATTGCCGGACACACTGCTGGGGAACAGCTGACGTTACTGAACCCCAATAACACTGGAGCAAGCGTTGACTGTGCAGATGGCACTTCTGAGCAGCAACTAGCGGTATTGGAGCCCAGGGTAAATACTAAAAACAGAGGAGTCAGAGGTGTAATTGGAGCAAGTTTTAAATCAGTAGTACAGTGGATGTGGACAAAGCAGGAGAATTTTCCGGACACACTGCTGGGGAACAGCTGACGTTACTGAACCCCAATAACACTGGAGCAAGCGTTGACTGTGCAGATGGCACTTCTGAGCAGCAATTAGCGGTATTGGAGCCCAGGGTAAATAGTAAAAACAGAGGAGCCAGAGGTGTAATTGGAGCAAGTTTTAAATCAGTATTACAGTGGATGTGGACAAACCAGGAGAAATTGCCGGACACACTGCTGGGGAACAGCTGACGTTACTGAACCCCAATAACACTGGAGCAAGCGTTGACTGTGCAGATGGCACTTCTGAGCAGCAACTAGCGGTATTGGAGCCCAGGGTAAATACTAAAAACAGAGGAGCCAGAGATGTAATTGGAGCAAGTTTTAAATCAGTAGTACAGTGGATGTGGACAGAGCAGGAGAAATTGCCGTCCGCACAGCAGGGGAACAGCTGACGTTACTGAACCCCAATAACACGGCAGCAAGTGTTGACTGTGCAGACGGCACTTCCGAGCGCCAACTGGCGGTGTTGGAACTCAGGGATAATACTGAAAACAGAGGAGCCAGAGGTGTAATTGGAGCAACTTTAAAATCTGTAGTAGTGAGAATGTGGACAGAGCAGGAGAAATTGCCGTCTGCACAGCAGGGGAACAGCTGACGTTACTGAACCCCAATCACACGGCAGCAAGTGTTGACTGTGCAGACGGCACTTCCGAGCGCCAACTGGCGGTGTTGGAGCTCAGGGATTACAGTTCAGGTGGTAGAAACATGAACATAACAGGAGACCTGGATACTGTTGCCAACCAATTATTTATTCTGGAAGAGGACTGGCAAATTCATGAGAGATCCAGGCCTTGAGAAAAGTAAGCCAGTTAACGTTATCGGAGGATAGTCGCATGCGACAGTCTGTTAGTACACCACCTGCGGCACTAAAGACGCGTTCCGATAATACACTAACAGCAGGGCAAGCTAGCACCTCCAATGCATACTGACTAAGCTCTGGCCATGTATCCAGCTTACAGACCCAAAACTTGAAGGGAGAAGAGCCGTCTGGGAGTACACTAAGAGGGCAAGACATGTAGTCTGTCACCATCTGACGGAAACGTTGCCTCCTGCTGACTGGAGCCGCCTGTGATGGTGTAGACATTTGTGGCGGCGGGGACACAAAACTTTGCCACATTTCGGCCATACTGGTCTTGCCTTGTGCTGAGGCGCTGCTTCTGCTCCCTCTTTGTGCAGAGCTTCCTCCACTGCCTCGACGCACTGAGCTGCTTTGTAAAGCACTAGCAGCACTGCTCTCGGTTGGAATGGAGAACATGATGGAATGCACCAGTGCGTCTTGGTACTCCCGCATTTTACGCTCCCGGTTCAACGGTGTTATGAGGCTTTGTAAGTTGTCCCGGTAGCGAGGATCTAGGAGGGTGGACACCCAATAATCAGCCGTGTTGAGAATGTGGGCGATGCGGCGGTCGTTTCTCAGGCACTGCAGCATGAAATCAACCATGTGCTGCAGACTGCCAACTGGCCAAGAAACGCTGTCCCCTGCTTGAGGCGTGATCTCTGCCTGCTCTGCATCACCCCACCCTCGCTCTAGATACTGACTACTAGAGCATTGTGTACCTCCCTCCTCTGGACAGATGTCTTCCTCATCCATTGACTCCTCCTCATCCTCCTCACAAAGTGTCCCCTGCCTAGGCCTTTGTGAGGAACGACGTTGCGCAGACTGTAGAGAAGCAGATGGCATTTGTGACTACTCATCCTCCACCTCTTCCAAAACCTCGTCCCTTAGTGCTTGCAGTGATTTTTCAAGCGAGCAGATATGGGGGATAGTCATGCTGACTATTGCATCATCTGCACTCGCCATCCGCGTGGAATAATCGAAGGCACGCAAAACGTGGCAAATGTCCTTCATAGAGGACCACTCAGTGGTGGTGAAGTGTGAACGGCGCACACTGCGACTTGTTTGCGCCTGCTGCAGCTGGTACTCCATTACTGCTGCCTGCTGCTCACACAACCTCTCCAACATATGTAACGTTGATTTCCACCTGGTGGGTAGGTCACATATGATGCGATGTTCTGGAAGACGTAATCGGCGCTGCAGAGCTGCAATGCGTGATCTTGCGTTGCTGGAATGCCGCAAGTGAGCGCACTCTATGCGGACCTTGTGAAGCAGTGCATCAAGATCCGGATAGTCCCTCAAAAAACTCTGCAAGACCAAGTTGAGCACATGTGCCAGACATGGGATGTGAGTGAGGTTGCCTAGGCCCAGAGCTGCCACCAGATTTCGGCCATTGTCACACACTACCATGCCTGGCTGGAGATTCGCTGGCACAAACCACACGTCGCTCTGCTGCTTGATGGCATTCCAGAGCTCCTGCGCTGTGTGGCTTCGATTCCCCAAAGAAATTAATTTTAATACGGCCTGTTGACGTTTGGCCACGGCTGTGCTCATATCGGTCATCATAACAGGTAACCGTTCACGGGTCGATGTGGAGGTAGACCGTGACGGCTCCTGCAGCGCTGATTCAGAGGAACTGGAGTATGAGGAGGAGTCAATGTGTACAGACTGGATTCCTGCAATCCTTGGAGTTGGCAGAACACGTACAGCGCCACTCTCAAGATCTGTACCCGGCTCCACAACATTTACCCAATGGGCAGTGAGGGAAAGGTATCGTCCCTGTCCATGCTTACTGGTCCACACATCGGTGTTCAGGTGGACCTTGCTACTGACGGCGTTTTGTAGCGCTTGTTTAATTTTTCCCTCCACATGATGTTGCAGGACAGGGACGGCTTGCCTGCTGAAATAAAAGCGGCTGGGCACGTTGTATTGTGGGACTGCCAATGCTATAAAGTTACGGAAGGTGTCAGTCTCCACCAGCCTGAATGATAGCATTTCAAGGGCCAGTAGTTTTGTAATGCCAGCATTCAGAGCCTGTGTGTCACGGGTGTGTTGCCACGAAGATCGTCACGAGTACACAGCCTGACTTCTCGCAGCTGACTTGTTGGTGCTTTGTGTTTCTCGGCAGTGAGGGAGTTAATTCTCTCTCTCTCTCTGGGCTAGATGAGGTCCAGCCTCGCCCAGCTGCAATCAATACTTCTGTAGTTAGACTCCTTCATATACCTGCTGGTCTGTTTGGGAGGTGTCGGTGAAAGCATTTCATTCAGACTGACAGAGCGGATCGTGGTGTTTGGAGTTGCTGAGATAAGTGTATTTGGAAGTGTTTTTTCCCTTTCCTCGCTTTATCATTTATCTCCTTTCCCGTTGGTTTTCCCTCTGTTGTAGTTGAGAAGTTGTTTGTATGCAAGGTGGTTTTGGTTTTTCCCTTGTACTGTCTCGTTCGTCTAAATACTGTGTTTGGGCATATTATTTCTTGTTCCCTTTGGTTGTGATCGGGGTCCTTCTCAGGACTAGATTACTGAGGTGCAGGGATCTTCAGGAGGTAGGGGTTACGCTGGCGGCCTGGACCTCTGTACCTTTAACAGTACCTCCAGGTTGAGGGATTAGTCAGGGCCCCAGCTTAGGGTCAGCTTAGGCCTCCTACCTCCAGTATACAGAGACAGTGTGACATTGTGCTCGCGGGTGGTTTGCCGAATTTGGGCGCCTTTTCTCCCATGCCTGTGCTAACGATGGCTGTAGACTGGCCTGGGAGTGTGAGGATGACTGGGAAAGTGGTGCTGTGGGTGGAATTACACTGTGTCTCTGTACAACAGTGCCAGAGATTCTTCCATGGCGATCCTGTGAGGAAGCCGAACCAGCTGTGTGTGAGCTGGAGGAAGAGGCTACAACACGAGCTGAAGAGGTGGTAGGTGGCGCTGTAGGTTGGCCTAGGTCTTCAGTGTGTTTTTGTAACTCCATCACGTGCTTGGTCCGCACATGTTTCCACATATTTGTGGTATTGAGGTTGCTGACACTTTTCCCTCTTTTGACCTTCTGATTACACAGCTTGCATTTGACAAAGCAAATGTCATCTGCAACTGTGTCAAAAAAGGACCAGGACTGCAAGTCTTGGGAGCGCCCGCTTTGGATTTTGGAAGAGCCATGCTCCTAATGGGTGCCGAAGTGGAGGCTACAGGCAACCAAGTCTGCCCCCTCCCTCTCCCTCCTTTTTGGGCTGTTCGGGGAATCTCTTCCTCAGAGCTGCTCCCACCACCTTCCTGCCCCTCACGCCATGATGGGTCAAGGACCTCATCATCTACACCACCCTCTTCAAACAACTGCTTCTCCTGGGTAGTCTCGACAGCACAGTACGCACCAGAAAGTGGCACCTGAGTCTCATCATCAGATGCGTACTGAGGTGTGCTGCTGACCATAGGCACTGGCCCACCCACCTCTTCAGATTCAGAGAGACAAAACGGTTGCGCATCACTGCATACTACCTCTTCTTCAAATTCTCGAATTCTGCTTGGCTGGCCCCCTCTTTCCAAGCCAAGAGATTCAGAGAACAGAAGTAGAGATGGCTCCTGTCCAGGGCTCTCTGACTGCCTGGGCAATTTGGCAGGTGGTGAAGAGACAGATGGGTGCTCTTCAGTGCTCAGGACCTGAGAGGATCTGGAACTAATTGAAGTCGATGCGTTAGCTGCCATCCATCCGACAACGGCTTCAATTTGGTCCTCCCGCAGCAGTGGGGTACGGCTAGCTCCTACAAAGCTGCGCATAAAGGACTGTTCCCTGGTAAAACTGGGGGATGCTGAGTCACTGGTGCCCGCAGCAGGCACAGAATCCCCATGTCCTCTCCCTGCAGGCGCAGAATCCTCATGTCCTCTCCCTGCAGAAACTCCACGCCCACGCCCACGACCACGACCACGTGCCTTACTCCCTGCCTTCTTCATCTTGGTAGACTGATAAAGATAGGCAGAAAAGCACTAAGGGCTTAGTGTGCTTATTCCTGAACAGCTGCTAACAGGTATAAGAAACACTAATTTTACAAAGTGTGGACTAGACTTTAATATGAGCTAATGTGGCCTACACAACTGTAAAGTGGAGTGTTTGGTGAACTTTATTTAGGTTTTTTTTGCCACAAAAAGACACTGGATGTGCCCAAAGATGTAATACCGATAGTATCACAAACTTTTTGTAGCTATTACAATGTAGGAAGGTAACCTACAATTCAATAGATGAGGCTACAAAAAATAGGCTAATACTAATCTGGCTGGGGCTGCAGGGCACAATGCTGCAGAAAGGCTCCTCTAACTACTCCTATATAGTGTGTTTGGAACCAATGTAGCTGAATACGGATGGAACCACCACACTAATAGGAGAAATCAGGAAAAATTATGAATTGGCAAAAAAGGACAATGTATGAGGCAGTGACACACACTGAGTGCACTACAACCAGATGTGGCTGAAGTACACACTACAGGGTGAGCTGCACTCACACACAGAGACCTTGCAGACAGCAGTGAACAGTGCAGATGCAGAGCACTGTGCACTAGCGCTGCAAGACCAAAAAAATTTCTCTATCTACTCCTATATAGTGTGTTTGGAACCAATTTAGCTGATTACGGATGGAACCACCACACTAATAGGAGATATCAGGAAAAATTATGAATTGGCAAAAAAGGACAATGTATGAGGCAGTGACACACACTGAGTGCACTACAACCAGACGTGGCTGAAGTACACACTACAGGGTGAGCTGCACTCACACACCAGACCTTGCAGAAAGCGGTGAACAGCAGAGAACTGTGCACTAGCACTGCAAGGCACAGCGATTTATAAAGTAGCTTGGGTAAAGCAGAATAGACCAAATAGGTAGCTAAAACTGTCCCTCAGAACAACAGCGTCCTATCCCTAACTGAATTCACAGCAGAGTGAGCTCAAAATGGCGGCGGCGGCTTTTATAGTGCATCATGACATCATTTCAGCAGCCAATCACAGCCATGCCATTAGTTAAGATGCCTACATGCCTAACAGGATGTGCCCACACTTCTTAGGATCCTCATTGGCTGAATAAAATGAAACTGGCTCATTGCATTATGGGAACTTCCGATTCCGGTATACGATATTGCAAAAGTATCGGAATTAAGTATCGGAATTCCGATACCGCGAATATCGGCCGATACCCGATATTTCAGTATCGGAATGCTCTACACTAAGTACTAATAATACTACTTTGAGCTAGAACCGAGAGCTGCTCTAGATCATCCATCAGCACTGGATTTTTCTCGTCTTTTTTTCTGATTCATATCCATCCTTTTCCAATCAGGATTTTCTATCCGCACTCTCCACAAGGATTTTGCATCATTTGCTATAAGAAGTGAGCTGAACATATACTTTCTTCTATCTGGATCATGCATGCATTATATTGATAATAGAGCTGCAGTCGTAGAAATATGTTGACAGATATGGATTCCCCCCATAAATAAACGCTGATCGTTTGGAGCTGAAGCAGCCGGCCCACGGTTTCATTATGACCTGTAAGCTGATTATATGAACATATGATATTTGTCACGAGCAGGGCCTAACACCAATCCACTATATGAGAACAGCCACTGGTCATATTCTGTAGGAAAGGATTTGCGTTTGTTCTTTGTGGCCTCCCTAGTCCCTATAACCTTGATTGCAGCATGTTTACTTTTAATTTTATTAACACAAGGCACAAACGCCTTCATTGTACATAAATATGGAATATCTGAGAAAAGATTTAGGGCTTAGAAGAGCATAATATGTTTTACTTTAACATTTCTAACCCACCAGACCTAACCCATGACATTTAGAAACGTTGTCAGACTGGGGTTTCTTGGGTTCACCAGTTGGATATTATAAGGGTTTACCCTCCAACTATACAAAACATGTACGCATCCACTTAAATTTTCCTCATAAACTTTATTGTTATCATTACACATATATCATTAATAGTGTCAAATAGTTTTTTCATGAATAAACTCAAAAGATATATTGGAAAGGGATTGGCTCCAAAGTGAAATCTAATGGTTTTCTGCAGAACCCTTGGGGTCTTTTATACATATTTCTTACGTTTGAGGAAGGTGCTAGCCTGTCTTACCAAGAGAGAACAACTATTGTACCATTTTGCTGCACCTAAGTTGATACATTGGAATGAAGCCCTTCAATATCTCATCCTACTTCTGCTATTTGTTGTTACAGTACACAGTAACTGCAGGCTTATGCTGTAGAGGGACTATGTTCAGCAGCCAGCATTGTATTCTAGACTATATTGTATAACCTCTTGCTTTTTTTTCCCTTGTTCTTACTGTAATCGTCCAGCATATGATGACAAGTAACAGTTCATTCTCCCACAATGTCTGAGTGATGATGATTTTGCTGAAAGCTGAAATCTGCAACACTTATATGTCTTGATATTTGTCAATTCACAAGCGTGAATGGAGCCTTACACATACGGCACACATTGGCCCACTTAGCAGCTTCTATCATTGAGCAGTGTACAGTATGAAGCATTTTAGATGGCGCTTTAGGCCCCTGTGCGGCTGCACAGGTTGCACCAATGATATATCTGTCCCTGACTTAACAAAGAGGAAGAAAATGCAATGACCATAAAGCCCATGAGGTGACACCCTAGTCTGTCTGATCCCCTGGGTGGCCAGAACCTGTGCAGGACTACAGAGGTGTGAGGTAATGAAATTATGGTAGAAGACTCTTCTGTCCTTCATTAAAAAAAAAAGACAGTGCCATACCAGGATATCTTTTCCGCCTTTACCTATCAGCTAGTTTTGTGCTTGTATCCTCTGTATTACAATGTATCATATATTTAACTTATTAAAAGATTTTTCCAGTGAGGAACATTTTTTTGACAAAAGGCTCACTGTTAGAATCTATGTTGTTTTACTTTTCGGCCATCTTTTTGTGGTTTGCTGGCTTCTAGTCTTTTCCTCTGGTGCTGGGTGTCTTGGTCACGTGGTCTCCTCACTCTTTATTACTCAGCACCTGTCTCCCATTCCCCGCTGGACATCAGTGTTGTTTCGCTTGTGCTCTGGCTAAGTTGCCTTGTTAGTTCTTTGTGCTTAGGACAATTGATATCCTGGGACTTCTTGTTCCACCAGTTTTGTTTACTTTTATCTTCGTTTCTGCAACTTACTTTTTCTTTGAGGAGGTCTCCTGTTTTTGTTCCCAGTCATTAGATCTTTTAGGCACTTCCACTACAAGAAATAGGTGTGAACAGGTGCTTACTAAGAGCAGCTACCTCCATATATAATGAACAAATAAAGTAGCACACTGTAACACTGAATATATAGATATGAAATATGTATAGCATAACTGCTGTAGAAAATAGAAATAAATGAAAAAATTGTGAACATTTTTTTAGTGCATGTGAATATGAAGTATGAAAAATGAATAGCATTACTGCTGTAAAATAAATGAGAAATCTTAGCGCATAAATTGGCCAATTCATGTGTACCTGACAGCCGCGGTAAGGCGTTTCTCGATGTCAGGACCTAGCCATATACATATTTCATATCTATATATTCAGTGTTACAGTGTGCTACTTTATTTGTTCATTATATATGGAGGTAGCTGCTCTTAGTAAGCACCTGTTCACATCTATTTCTTGTAGTGGAAGTGCCGTCATTTTCTTTGTTACTAGATTTAAGCTTTGAGTGAGCACTCCACCCCCATGCCGCAGGTGGTTTTAAATGCATCAGGATCTGACTTTCCCACACATAAGCAGACGGAGGTCTCTTAGAGAGGTATTCACATGGCTAGGTCCTGACATCGAGAAACGCCTTACCGCGGCGGTCAGGTACACATGAATTGGCCAATTTATGCGCTAAGATTTCTCATTTATTTTACAGCAGTAATGCTATTCATTTTTCATACTTCATATTCACATGCGCTAAAAAAAATTTCAACAATTTTTCAATTATTTCTATTTTCTACAGGAGTTATGATAAACATATTTCATATCTATATATTCAGTGTTACAGTGTGCTACTTTATTTGTTCATTAGATCTTTTAGGGACACCCTTTCCCCTTCCTTCAGGTTTTTGTTTGAGTTCAGTGCTGGAGTGTCGGTGGGGCTATTCACAAGGAATAGGGCACCCACCCCAGCGTAAGGTTTAAGCTGAGTCTCAGTTCAGGGACAGCTTTTCCCTCCTATTCCTTAGTTCTAGTTGCAAAACATAACACTCTCACTGGTTTACAAAAATGAAACAGGTGATCACTCCACAGTTCCCCTGTTAATCCCATTCTGATGTTTACTGGGTCTCAGCTGATCTGCTTTCCCTGGTTCTGTTTGGACGCACATGAAATGCTAAAATATGCCCATTTAGCTAATCACTGAACGTCGCATAGAGCCACCATTCCCTGAACGGCATTTCCTGTATATTGAGAAAGAACCTGGAAGTGGAGACCGGTGGGGCACTTGCTTGTGCTTTGGTAATCTGTCCTGGTGTTGGTAAGGACTGCTTCTTTTCTGTGATGTTTTGTGGAGAGCGGTGGGGGAACCTAGCAGCATTAAATCAGAAGAGAGGTTAGATACACACTTTTTTTTTGTAAAGCTAATTGTAATGTTCTGGCCTTTCATCTGTATTTTTATTTTCTAAACTCCTTGTATTACAAATTGCCAGCTCGTTGCCTATATAAATCAGCTAGTGTTTAGTGGCAGCCCTGAGATTTTTGTATAAATCCTATGCAGTCTTTCTGCCTGGGGTTTGTGCTTGCTTAATTCCTATCATTGTATGTAGCGATCTCATCGTTCTACTTGCTCCTTGCCCGGCCTGTCTAAATACATTTTCTGTTTGACACTTGTACATATACCTCTTCCCTATTTCTGACCCAGACTATATGACCATGAGATTGCTTTTTCTAGTCTGCTGCCAGCTACTTGCCTGTCCAGTGCTCTTCTAATGGGTTTATTAACCAATCCACTGCCAAATAAATAACATGTCTACTAAGTTCATTTACTTTTAATGTTCCAAATTACACTTTCTGACTATTGGACTACCGAATGTGTGATGCCAGGCCGCATTGTTAGGTGATTACTTTTTAAAACTCATGACATTAAATGAACCTCAGACAGTTACAGACTTCTGCCATATAAACAAGCTCAGGGTGTTCCAAGTTCCAAAAATATCCCTAACTCCTTCATTTTCCAGCAAAACAGAGCTATCTGCTGCCATAGCCAAGAGTTAAAAAACGTGTTGATGCAATTATATTTTTATAATTTGCCTAGTTATTGGGTCTTTACAAGTATGTCTTCATCTCAGTACAGAATATCTACACACGCCACTAATGCACTTGCAAGCTATATGCTATAAATAAGAATTCTGATTCTTTCTAATGGAATGTGAATTACCATTGAATAAAATAACCATTCATCTCCAGAATGAATTTTAGACTGCTGTTTAGTCATTGCTATGTGGTTATCTTGGTCAGTCTTAGCTTTTCAGGGACATATTAAACAGTTTTGGGAAAAGCGAATAAAAGTAAAACTAGCCAAGTAATATAAAATTTCATCTCCGGAGCTCTATGAAGTATGTGTTAAATGTAATACCATTTCCAGTTTTAGGGAAAACGTGATCAATGCTAGTGTATAAAGAAGCCAACTTGGCGTCAATTGCAGATATAAAATGTTCCACAGCATTTAATAATTTCTGTAAGTCAAAAACATCCTAACTACTCAAGTATGTCCTTAGTCTGTCCATATCTATGCCAATGCTCCAGCGTAAGTCTGGAGAGAGCTAGAAGTCACTTTATGGCTAGACATTAAAAACTTGGTTTGTATGAAACCTGCAATCCTCCTTTGGTCATTTTCAGATGGTCAATATGACCGCAATATCCAGGCCTTCTTGTCTATCACAGATGCTATAATGTGGTCAGAAACTGTCTAACTGGGACATCATACAGTCAAGTTCATTAAAGGGCATTGGTTATTTTTGCAAAGTAAAACCAACATTTCTGACCACAGGTTGGAGATTTATTTGTCATAGAAAATAAGTAAAGGTTTAACAGGGTAGTCAAGCTTCAAAAACCAGACCAGTTTCTTCCAAAAAAAGAGTAGGACATCTGTCCACATGATGTGTGTTGGACTTCACCTCTGCTCAAGGACAGCTTTTACTTTCATTTTATTCCCACTGCTCACCTGAGTATTTTGATTTTTTTTTTTTTTAATCACCACTTCTGTATTTATCACCCACTCCTGGTTTTGGCTTACAAATACTGATGTAAAATACTGACCAAATACTGAACGTGTGAACGTGGCCTTATAAGGTAACCCCAGTGCTGCTCTTGCCATGCTGGAACACATAGAAAATGGTTCCAACCACAGTATACCAAAAATAAAAATGCCAGCTACAGCTCCCATTCATTACAACATAGTTAGGTCTAGCCAGTCTCATCTTCTTGTCTTTACTGTTATATAATCAGTTCCTGTGTAGAGTCGGATGCTAAAAATTGTGCCTGGGTGCAGTTGGTAGTAGTAGACATGTGACTTGGTAGATTTGAAAATAATAGTGATTCCAGCTCACCATTGATATTCACCCGATCGGTTCGAATTGAGTGAACTAGCACTAGCATAGCGATTGCATCTACGCATTTCAGGTGTCAAAATACTCTTGATCATGATTAAGGATGTGTTGACACATGAAATGCATAGATGCCAGAGCTATGCTAGTGCTAATTCGCTCACTATCATCTCACTAGATGCCCTTTGTATGAATTTTATTTGAATAAAGAAGAACCTGTTCGTTGAGTTGGATTCCTTCCCTTCAGAATTGAAAATCCCGACATGTTAGTTGTCACCCCCTGCAATCAGCTATAATCTGTGAGTAAATCTAGCAGTAAATATTCACTATCCCCTGCAGTGGCACCATAGGAAAAATTGGTAATTATTACAATTACCGTTATTTTTGTTTCCTCAAACCACAACAGCGCCAACAGAAAGAAAGTCCGCTCCGAGGGACAAAAAACCTGGAGATAAAAAGATGCTTCTCTTTTCTCATCTCAGTAAATAAGTCCTGAAGGAAACCTCCTAGATTAATATAACACCAAGTGCATTTAGGAAGGAAAAAAAAGGAAGGCTGGGAAAGTAGGTGTACTGTAGTGATTAGAGGGAAAAAATGATCAGGAGGTGTAATTACCAATTTTCTCCACCAACACAACAGTGCCACCAGAGAAAATACCAGAGATGAGTTAAAGAAGTTGTCCATTACTTTTCCATTGATGCCGCATCAATGTTTGATCGGCCGGGGTCCCGCACCCGGCACTCCCGCCGATCAGCTGTTATTGGTGCTGGCGGCGGCTGCCGGCCGGAAGTACTTGTGGTGCTTGGCCATCTAGCTGTAGTTGCCACTGCAGGGAACTACACATCCGCCTCCTATTCAATCCAATGGGAGGCGGATGTGTTTATGTCTATAAAAAGACCTATATACCGTATTTCTCGCTTTATAAGACGCACTTTTTTCCCCCCAGATTTGGGGGATATACCTTACTGGGTCCATTGGAGCAGGGTCGCTGCTGGCGGCGGAGGCAGGAGTAGGGCAATGCTGTGGGCCCCATTCTGGGAGGAGGGGGTGTTTGGATGTGCGATGCTGTGGGTGTTCTTCGATGCTGGAGCTCCACCAACATTTTGAGAAAGCCCGGAGCCCCCACATCTCGACGCCGAGATCTCAATCTGCGCAGGCGCTGCCCATGGCGGTTATTTTCCCGGAGACCACTGCATTGTATACAATGTAAGTGTGAGGGCTCTGGGCTTTCACAAAATGTCACCCACAACATCCCCTCGCACCTCCGAACACCCACAACATCCCCCTCGCACCTCCGAACACCCGCTCCACCCAATCTGAGGCCCCCAGCATCGCCCAACTTCTGCAATGCCCAGCTTCCTGCAGCAGCGACCCTGGGAACCTGCTCCACCGCACCGCCGGGACACTACTCCACCGCACCCTGGTAAGCAGTAAGACACACTGACTATAAGACGCACCACAATTTTATTAAAAACCTTTTTCCCATTTTTGTTCCCAAAATTTGGGGTGCATTTTATAATCTGCAAAATATGGTAACTGTAGTACCACTGTGATCGTACTGACCCAAAGAGGAAAATGTTGTCTTATCACTCTTACTATACAGTGAATTGCATAAAAAAAACAAAAATAAAAATGATTCCTAAATTGCTGGGTTGTGTTCTCTGTTCAGAAATCTGAATAAAAAGTGATCGAAAATTGTTATGTACCACAAAACTTTAACTCATCCTGTAAAACCAAAAAGACTCCTATATAGCTCTGTCAGTTGAAAAATAAAAAAAATTATACTCGTCAGAATATGGCGATGAAAAAACATTTTTTTTTAATTAAAACGTGTTTTTTTGCTTGCCATTGTAGCATAACATGAAAAAATATATAAATCAGGGGTCGCTGCAATCTTATGAATAAGGGCTCGCTCAAACTAGAGTATAAATTGGATTGGACAAGTACAATCCAATAAAAAAATCGGATTGCTCTTGGACCAATGTTATTCAATGGGGCAGTGTAGATCTGCATATTTTTTCTTAGTGTGATTCAGCAAGAGAAAAAAATCACAGCATGCTGCAATTTCACTTAGAAATCGGACAGTGCGAGAAAAAAAATTGCCATACAGACCATTAGTATAGCATGTGATTTTTACTGATATATTACAATTCTGCAGCATAGGAAACTGTAAATGTTCCTGTAAAAGATTAATAGCTGCTGAGTAAAAAACGGATAGCATACAGTTGACAAGTGAGAAAGAACCGTCCCACTCTCCTGGATGAGAATAGGACCGATTTAAGCTGTGTGCACACGATGCGTTTTTAATGTGTTTCTGCAGCGTTTTTGCAGCTGCGGAAACGCATTAAAAACGCATGGTAGAAGGGCAGCAATGTTCCCCAATGATAATCCGCATGTGCTGTGCACATGCTGCGGAAATTTCCGCTGCGGATTATCATTGCGGAAAAAAACTCAGCACTACCAATTATTTTGCGGAAGCGCTGCGTCTTCGCCGCCATTGACTTGCATTAGACTGCATGGATTCCGCATCACTGTATATGTAGATTCGTAATACAAGCGTTCTAATGTGCGGATGGTACCCGGGTGTAGATAAGAGGAGAGTCTCATCCACACCCAGGTACCATTAAAAAATCTGTAAAAAAAAGAATAAAATAAAAAATAAATGTATATTTACCTTCCGGCGGCCCGCACTGCGCTCCTCCTTGCTTCCCGGTGGATTGAAGGACCTGGGCTGACGTCAGAGTCATGTGACGGGTCACGCGACGCTGACGTCGGCAGGTCTTTCAATCCACCACTGTCGGCAAGGGAGAACGGAGTGTAAAGCAGGACACTGGGGGCCATCGGAGGGTAAGTATACATTTATTTTTTTATTTTTAACCTCTCTCTCGGGTCACACTATATAAATCCATGCCATTTGCATGGATTTATATAGTGTGACCTAGTTGTCATAAGCACTTTCTAAGTGATGCTAATCGCTTGGAAAGCGCTTGTCAATCCCCATGCGGAAATGTCAGTGAATAATGCTTCATTTCCGCATGTCCCTCGCAGGAAAACGCATGTACAATCCACATGCGGTTTTTTCTGCCAGGGAGATGCAGAAACGCTGAGGAAAAAATCCTGAGCATTTCTGCATCGTGGGCACATAGCCTTATACGGAAGTGTGAGCAAATCCTAAAGCAGTCTTATCACTTATACCGCTCGATGAAGGGTGTTAATGAGCGAATACTTTTGTCTGACTCACATTTTTGGGGATTTATACCAATACCCCAGCAAAAGTGGTCAGCGTAGAACACAGTATAAATGTGAACCTAGACTTAAAAGCGATAAAAAAAACTTATGTACCCCAAAATGCTATAAATTAAAACTTTGATCACTTATGTTTTGGAAGATGAGTTAATAAGGACGTTTTCACATCACAAGTAGCTCAAAGGCTCTGTAAAAGCAACATGGTTTTCTGCCCAAAAGAAAATCGAATAAAATCTGCTCTCCCAAATCCAATAGTCCCGTGAGCCCCACCTTAAACCTCAACCACAGTTAGGCTATGTGAACACGGTGCGTTTTTTATGCGTTTTTGATGCGGCAATTCCGAGCGGAATTGGCCTCGAAAACGCATTTTAATCCTTATCCCATTATTTCCTATGAGATTTAGGCAGATCTGTGCACATATTCAGTATTTTTCCTGACTGAATTTCATATACGGAAAAAGAAGCAGCATGTCCATTCTTTTGCAACATCCACTGCATGTCTATTTTTGAAAAACACCTGTGGGGCCAAAATAGTTGCAGGAAAAAAATGGCCATGTGAACTAACCCACCCTATCCTAGCTGAAGGGGAGGCCAGGGCCAGTGTGCTGTGGACCGGAACTGAGTTCTCTTCACCTTGAATCCCCTCTTCTAAACAGGAATGAGAGTGGAGTGTACTTCGTGGTGGGATTCGTTCTTTACTCACTGTTACTTCAACTGTGGCGCCCTGAGGGTTCAGTCGCCACAGAGGTACTGCACCTCACCCAGAGGTGTGGTGTCCCCTTCTCTCAGGTAAGGTGGGAGTGCTGCCCGGAACCCCAACACCTGCATCTGACGCGCCCCCTGGGCCGTGTGTGTAGGGGAAATACCCAGAGCCGGGCCTTTGTGTAACGCTGGGGTTTGTAGTCTCCGTGGCGGCGACCCGGTCCCATGGCTCAGGGTGGTCAAACCAGTGGCGGATCTGTTTCTTTGATTTTGTAATGTTTAAATGTCCGACTACGCCACCCGTGGATTGAAGTCACTGAGAACCGTCGCTGCGGGGCAGACCGCTGAGGCTGATGTTGTGTGCACAGCAGGGGGTAGCATAACTCCCCATGGGAGGAGCATAGCCTCAGGGCAGCGTCTATAGATGGTGAGGGTTGTGGTGCATGGGTGCAGCAGAAATGACTCAGAGTCCGTGCAGTGCAGTTCAGGGTCTTTACTGTTGGTAATGAAGAAGGCCCTGCCGGGAGTACTGGCTAACATTAGAGGCCTGGTCAGTCTGTGAGCGAACAAGAGTCCCCCTGATCAGGTAGAGGTGTAGGCCTTCCCGTCTGACTGCACTCTTCCTGGCTACCCTGCTGTAGTCTTGTAGTAGCCCACGTCCCTGAGTGTACCGTGTGGTGCTCACCCGTATGGCTGGTGACTTGGGGCCTTTGGTTCCTTCTGCTCCTCGATGGTGGTGCCGGTCCCCTGCGTGTGACTTAGCCTCCAGGCTTTCTATGGCCAGAGGACCTGAAATCCCCTGCCAGGTGGTTTCTGCTGCTGGGTGTAGAATCCCCACAGCCTCGGACTCCGGTGTCCGGTTCTCTGCGTCTTTCTGCCAGGACAAGCTCTGCTCCAGTCCCTGGTCTTCAGCTCCTGGCTCCTACAGAGCTCCTTGCTGCTGCTCTGTCCCTTCTCTGGAACTAGACTCTCCTCTGGCTGACTAACCCCGCCCCAGATCCAGTTTATAAAGGGCAGGTTCCTCCCCTCCCTGGACTGGGGCAGGAGGTGTGGCATGCAATATTGCTCCTGACCAGGAAAACCCATGCTCGCTCTCAGACATGGTATTTCTACCACTGTGGCAACCAGACCCCTGGGGTGCCACATTCCCCCCTAGTAAATTTTAGTACTCCGGGACTAAACACATTTTATGAAAACATAACATAACAGGGTATAAACAATAACACAACATATGTACAAGAAGTTTAGTCTTTTGAGGTCACGGCGCTCCCGTAACCAGGTGTCCATGGCACCCAAGATGCATTTTGAGGGATCCATCCCAAACCCTCCATGCAGGCCCTGGGGTGGCTACAGGGCATCGATGATCCAGAGTTGGACCACGTCTTCAGCCACCTCCACGGGTTTTTGTTCTGTGGTCTGGGACAAAAAGGGGCACTTTACAGGTGCAACTATATACACGGTACAGTTCCGGTTATTCATTGTCCTTAACCTGTTAGTCCATGAACCCTGTCGGGTAACTAGAAAAACATAATTAGTATGCAGGCAACAACCATTTTAACATTTGCAATATATAGGCATTTATATCACATTTTAAATTCTCCAGCGAGCGGGCATTTGACCCCTAGTGCTCCTGGTGGACCTACGTAACACACTATCTGGTGGTGTACTTTCTGGGTCCCCTGTTTCTACCCCTTGTGTAGTGGGCTCACTAGTGTCTGCACTACAGGTATTTGGAGATGTTATGGGTAGGCTTGGCAGCTTTCTGCGTACTCTTTGGCTTACTACGGGCACGGCAGGCTCACTACTAGCAGAGGGTTGATTCTCCTGGGCTGCTGGTATGGAATCGTCTGCCTCCGGGGCTGGTTGCTCTCCCAACACTACTTGCTCTTCTGTAGGCCCTTGAGGGGCTGGCTGGAGAAAGGTAAGGATGGGTACCACAATAGCGTTGTTTATTTGTGTCCAGGACCGGGGAAATTCTCCGAGTACCGTACTGACCATTTCCTCCCTTTCCTCTGCGGGTTGAGGGCTATCTTGGTCTTCATCTGCGCTTTGCAGCTGCTCGGGACACTTCTTCAGGTGGTCTCTGGAGACAGTGGCTGTGGTCTCTCCTCCATCCTTACTGATAACGCATACTTTCGGATTTTCATGGCTTGATGGCAGTACTGTGTACGGGTCTTTCTCCCACTGGTCATCCAACTTATGGAGCCGCCTCTTCCTCTTCAAGACCTGCTCTCCAGGTGCCAGGGGAGCAGTGGGAGCATTCTGGATGTAAGTCCTCTCTTGCCTTTCTCTTGCTTGAGACAGACTTCTCTCAACACTCTCCTGCACTTTCCGGTACTGCTGCTGCCATTCTGTATCCCAGTCTGCCTCTGGCGAGGTGTCCTCAGGTGTGAGGACTCCCATTTCCAGGTCAATAGGCAGCTTACCAGGTCCTGCTCTCATTAGGTAAGCCGGGGTGCAGTTGGTGGAATTTACTGGGATGTGGTTATACAAGTCCACCAGATCAGGCAGTTTTTCAGGCCACAGACTGCGTTCTTCCATTGACAACGTTTTCAGAAAGTCTATCACCACCTGGTTCATCTTCTCGCATAATCCGTTGGTTTGGGGGTGATAGGGCGTTATCTTCTTGCAGCCATACAGGTTGCAGAACTCCTGGAAGACCTCCGCTTCAAAGGCTGGACCTTGGTCAGTCAACACTTGCTCCGGATACCCGTGTGGATGGCAGAAGTGCTGCTGGAAGGCTCTAGCTGCTGTCTGAGCTGTTAAGTCCTTGACAGGGACCACCACCAGGAACCGGGAGTAATGGTCTACGATGGCGAGGGCGTAGACGTACCCGGACCTACTTGGAGCCAGCTTCACATGGTCCAGGGCTACCAGTTCTAGTGGCTGCTTGGTGATGATGGACTGTAGGGGAGTCTTCTGGCTGGCACGGTCCTTTCTTCTCAGGTTGCACGGGCTGCTGTCTCTGCACCATCTCTCAATGGCCCCTCTCATGCCTACCTAGAAGAACCGTTCACGCAACAGGAACTCCAACTTCTTCCATCCAAAGTGCCCTGCTCCGTCGTGGTATGCCTCCAGGACCATAGCCGCGTCTCATCTCGGGACCACTACCTGCCAGGTCAGCTCATGTGTCCGGGAGTTGACAATTCTCCGGCACAGCTTCCCCTTGTAGAGAGAGTTTACTCTTCTCCTTCCACAGCTGTTTAGTTTCTTCCGGAGCGTCTGGGTCAAGGCGGGCATCAGCCTGTGTCAGCATCTCTTTTACCAGGTGGACGGCTGGGTCACTGTCTTGCGTCTCCGCCCAGCTGTGGTGGGGTAAGGGATTGAACGTGGCAGAGTGCCTGTCCCTTATACGGTGGGAACACTGGGTAATCCCATGACGGTGGAACGCAGGGAGTTCAATCTCTTCCAATTCTTCTGGATCTTCCCCTCCATCCGGCAAGTTCGGCATCCTGGACAGGGCATCTGCGTTGGCATTTGTGCGTCCCGCCCGGTATTTGATGGTGAACTCATAGTTGGATAGGCGGGCCATCCATCTCTGTTCCAGGGCACCAAGTTTTGCAGTGTCCAGGTGTGTCAACGGATTGTTGTCCGTGTACACGGTGACCTTGGAAGAGGCAAGGTAATGTTTAAAGTGCTCGGTCACAGCCCATACGACCGCGAGGAACTCTAGGTTGAAGGAGCTGTAATTTTCAGGATTCCTTTCTGTGGGCCGGAGCTGGCATAAGCGATTACCCGTTCTCTGCCCTGTTGGATCTGGGACAGCACCGCCCCTAGCCCGATGTTGCTCGCGTCTGTGTGGAGAATAAAAGGCTGGCCGTAATCAGAGTACGCCAGGATTTCATCCTCCGTGAGGGCCATCTTCAACTGGCGGAAAGACTCATCCTCCAGCTTGTCCCATTTGAAGGGCGGCTTCTGGTTTTTGGCCTTCCTGGACTGGCCTATCAGGAGGTCCTGCATAGGAGCTGCCATTTTGGTGAAACCGGGGATGAATCTTCGGTAGTAGCCTACCAACCCGAGGAACTGCCGCACTTCCTTTATGCTGGAGGGTCTTGGCCAGTCCTTAATCACTGTGATCTTATCAGGGTCTGGAGCTACTCCGTCAGCACTCACCACATGTCCCAGGTACTGTACCTTTGGCTTCAGTAGATGACACTTGGAATGTTTCACCTTTAGGCCGTAGCCTGCCAGGGCGTCAAACACCTCTGCCAGGTGTTTCAGATGGGCCTCGTATGTTTTGGAATACACGATGACATCGTCCAGGTATAGCAGGACCGTCTCGAAATTCCTGTGCCCCAGGCAGCACTCCATCAACCGCTGGAAGGTTCCTGGCGTGTTGCAGAGCCTGAACGGCATACAGTTGAATTCGCTGAGACCCATCGGGGTGATGAACTCGGTCTTCTCCATGTCTGCCTCTGCTACAGGAACCTGCCAGAACCCGCTAGTAAGGTCCAAAGTAGAAAAGAAGTTAGCAGTTTTTAATGCAGCTAAGGACTCTTCTATTCTAGGTAACGGGTACGCATCTTTGTGTGTGATACGGTTGACCTTCCTATAGTCTACACACATTCTCATGGTGCCATCTTTCTTTTTCACAAGAACTAGTGGAGCTGCCCAGGGGCTACAGCTGTCCCTGATTACCCCAGCCTCCTTCATTTCTCGTAACATTCCCTTGGCATTCTGATAGTTTGCAGGGGTTACAGGTCAGTATCTTTCCTTTATGGGTGAATGGTCTCCTGTGGGGATGTGGTGTTCTACCCCCTTTACTTGCCCAAAGTCTAGCGGGTGTTTGCTAAAGACTCTTTCGTACTCCTGCACCATCCGGTAGACTCCCTGTTTTTGGTGTGAGGGAGTGGAGTCGGTGTCCACATGCAGCTTCTGACACCAGTCCTCCATTTGTTTCTTGGAGCTGTTATCCTCCTCTGGTTGAGATGGAGGCAAGGGTTCCACGGCCTTTACAGAGTTTTGGTTAACGGTGAACAATTTGGCTAGAGTGGCATACCAGGGCAAGTATACTTCTCTTTCCCCAATGTTTAGGATGCGGACGGGTACCCTCCCATGGCATACATCGACCACCCCCCGTGCTGTCAAAATGGTGGGCCTACTGTCTGAGTAGACGGGTTCTACCATGGCTTGGTAGTCCCTCCCTCTTAACCCGATTGCAGTCCGGCACCAGATCATCATCTCACTTTTTGGGGGCATGGCGATAGGGAACGGGTCACTCATCCTTACACTACCAATCTCACCACCAGACAGTTCTACCTGTTGCCTTTTCATCAGGGCTCTGATCTCTTTTGTAGGACACGCTGTTGGCTGGAGCTGGCGTTCACTGCAACCTGCTGTAATATGATACCACACAAAGGGTCTATTGCGGCCAGTAACCGCTAGACAGGAAGAGATTCTGACAAAATTGAATAAATAAAATGACAATTTTTTATTGATATAAATATAAAAACAAGAAACTTTAAAATTAGGCAAGGGAAAAAACCTCCAAAAATCAGGGAATGGACACACCATAGGTCCGCTGCGTATACAGTATGTAGTTGGTAGTGCTAACAGGATCGTATACCTCAGGGTGGCGCTCAAACACAAAATGACAAGTATATTTATTCAAAGAACATAATACTCTAATACAGCGCAAGTGCGACATACGGAGCTAATTCATAGCATATACAAAGTCAAAATGACCCAAAATATCAAAAAAACATCAAAAAACTAGCAGCAACAGGAGGCTACTGCAACCACTGTTTGTAGCTGGTATTTATAGGTTCATATGCATAAAGAAATTAGAAGTAGCTTGTTAATGATGAAATGCTGGATATTAATGTGGCAAGAATACCACAAAAAGGGGCATGTGTATAATGAACACTATGTCAAGGGAACCTAAAGAGATTTAATACGACAGTGGTAACCAGTGAGCAATGGAAGAAAAGCCTAGGTGAGGTGTATGCTGCGGAGGAAGAAATAAGGGGGCAGAGAACGCTACTACCTGGTGTATGAAGGAGTCCTGGAACGCAGGAGACCGGAGGTGTCCTCCCCACACCCGACGGACGCCGTTTCGCAGAGTCGCTTCTTCCGGGGCGTGTTCAGTCAACAGCTTATCCTCATTCCGCACGCTGTCAGGGTCTGCCTGCTTAATGGCTCTCAAGGCCACTGCAAATTCAAAGCATAGTCCCGTATACTGTCTTGTGCCCGCTGCTTACATCCATAAAATTTTAGTTTGATCTCTGCTGAGGTGCGGGTATCAAAAGTGTCCTTTAGACGGGCCAGTATTTCCTTTACAGTCCCCTTTTCCCTGGCTGACCAGGACTTCACTTCTCTTTGGGCTGCCCCGATCAACTGGCCTGTCAGGATGCTCACTTTTTGTTCCTCGGACAGGGGGTATACTTTGAATAGGCTATACAGTCTTTCTTTAAAGTCGCTCAGGGTATGCGACTCCCCTGAGTACTGGGGTAACCATGCCGCTCCGGGGATATACGGCATCGTGAACGGCATCACTGCAGCAGCAGCCGCACTGGCGGTGGGAGCTCCCTCCATTCCTGGTGTCTTCCTCCCCCCTAGTTAACCGTGGCCTACCTTTCGTTGCTTCTTCTCCGTAGGCTGCGGCTCCGCAGGCGATCATCGGGGTCGAGGACCTTGCATCGCGCGCTGGTGACGTCGGCGTCCGCTGGGCTCCTTCCAGGACCTTACGCAGCATCAGTGCGTAAGGCGGGGCTTCAGCTCTCGCGCACTTTTGGCGTCCACGCCCCTCTTCTTCCCGCGCAGTGTCCCATAAATGGAGCCCAATGGCGGGAAAATGGCGGCGGATGGCGGGAAAACGGCTGCGGATGGCGGGAAACTTCACCACGTCAGTATCACAGTCTTTCTTCAGGCACGCAGTACCCGGTGGTTGCGGGCACGAAATTCTGCCGACTACGCCAAAGTTGACTCTCCCCCTGGGCCGTGTGTGTAGGGGAAATACCCGGAGCCGGGCCTTTGTGTAACGCTGGGGTTTGTAGTCTCCGTGGCGGCAACCCAGTCCCATGGCTCAGGGTGGTCAAACCAGTGGTGGATCTGTTTCTTTGATTTTGTAATGTTTAAATGTCCGACTACGCCACCCGTGGATTGCAGTCACTGAGAACCGCCGCTGCGGGGCAGACCACTGAGGCTGATGTTGTGTGCGCAGCAGGGGGTAGTATAACTCCCCACGGGAGGAGTATAGCCTCAGGGCAGCGTCTATAGATGGTGAGGGTTGTGGTGCATGGGTGCAGCAGAAATGACTCAGAGTCCGTGCAGTGCAGTTCAGGGTCTTTACTGTTGGTAATGAAGAAGGCCCTGCCGGGAGTACTGGCTAACATTAGAGGCCTGGTCAGTCTGTGAGCGAACAAGAGTCCCCCTGATCAGGTAGAGGTGTAGGCCTTCCCGTCTGACTGCACTCTTCCTGGCTACCCTGCTGTAGTCGTGTAGTAGCCCACGTCCCTGAGTGTACCGTGTGGTGCTCACCCGTATGGCTGGTGACTTTGGTTCCTTCCGCTCCTCGATGGTGGTGCCGGTCCCCTGCGTGTGACTTAGCCTCCAGGCTTTCTATGGCCAGAGGACCTTAAATCCCCTGCCAGGTGGTTTCTGCTGCTGGGTGTAGAATCCCCATAGCCTCAGACTCTGGTGTCCGGTTCTCTGCGTCTTTCTGCCAGGACGAGCTCCGCTCCAGTCCCTGGTCTTCAGCTCCTGGCTCCTACAGAGCTCCTTGCTGCTGCTCTATCCCTTCTCTGGAACTAGGCTCTCCTCTGACTGACTAACCCCGCCCCAGATCCAGTTTATAAAGGGCAGGTTCCTCCCCTCCCTGGACTGGGGCAGGAGGTGTGGCATGCAATATTGCTCCTGACCAGGAAAACCCATGCTCGCTCTCATACATGGTATTTCTACCACTGTGGCAACCAGACCCCTGGGGTGCCACACATCCAACACTACACTGCTCCAGGCCGGCTGGAAGGGCAAGACGCAATGTATGTTTTCTGCTGAGCCCTGACCCTGGCTGGAGTGGGGGGAACCCAAAGGTAGGGGGAACCAGTAGTGGGTGTGGGTGGAGGAAGTAGTTAGGGGGAGCACTTTGGTAGGAGTATAAAATAGGGAAGCCATCTTAGGGTGGCAGATAAGTTAAGTGGAGTAGTGAGAGGACAGTTCAGAAGAACAGTCTGGGAGCAGAGTCTCAGTAGGAGCTCTGCTCCACAAGTAGGGGCCTACTGATAGAGGCCCAGGAGGGGAGCAGAGGAGTAGGCTCCATTCTAAGAAGGGATCCAAGGGGTACGGCAAGTGCAGTAAGGCACCCGTACACCCCGAATCTGTCAGAAGACAGAGGGATCGTAGGCCGCAAGAATGGGACCGGCCCCTGGCCCAGTCGGCTGGAAAAAACGGAGGCTTCTGGCTTATATAGTCAGTTGACGAAGCCGCATTCTAATCCTCAGGAGGGTCAAGCAGGTCCGGGAACTCCGACACACAGGAGGGACTTCAGAGCACCCGAGTGGGATTGAGAGTGGGCAGCGCAGGGCAGGAGGGAGAAAGACCCAGCGTAAAGTCGGTCTAGCTAGGAACACAAGAAAGCGGGGTTCTGTCCGGTACTCTTAATCTGCCTGAGGAAGTGCTGAACCCCTTCCTGGTGAATGCAGCGCGACATGGGAGGCTAGCACCCGTACAGTGCACCAGTGAAACTGTCATAAAAACTGTGAGTAAAGACTCAGATGACTGCACCGCACTGCCTCCGTCCATTCTTTATCTGTGCCATCTTTCCCTCACGGCACTACAACGCCCAGCGCAACTTCCACATCCTTCACTGCCCTGGAGCTTGCTCTACCTGTGGAGAGCCACACCACCCCTGCTGCCGTAACACCAGCTCCAGAAGATTGCTCCGCAGCGGCGGCTCCCTCTAGCCGCAATCCACAGGTGGCGTCACGAATACTTTCCCAAATCCCCTATAAAGTATCCCCCTTTTGCGCTGACCGCCCTGGGTCACGGACCGAGCCAGCCACCGTGATACTCCCCTAATGGCATACACAGGGGCCCGGCTGCTGAGTACCCCACAGCCCTGGGGGCTCGTCACAACCATAGGACAGTATCAGGCAACAAACAAGACAGGAGACCTTGGGTCCAGGTTAACAGGTTTGACTTTACTGTGCAATTCATTTACACACAGCTGCAGTATACAGATTAAGACAGTCTTTTTGTCGTGATGGTGTTCCCTTGGTTCTGTGTCCTGCCAGTCCTTGTCCCCATCCTGTCCTGAGACCCACCATCTTCCTCTCCCTCTGCAACCCGGCTGACATTTTCCTCATCATCTGCTTCTCAGACCCTCTTCCAGGTCTCAAGCCCAGCATCAAGATGGAGTGTTAGACATGTTCCCATTCTATTAACAGGACCAAATCCCACAGAATACTTTATTTTCCTGCTGTATCTGCTTCTAGAAAACCTGCTTTCCTGAATGTTCAGCCTTACTTCTCCCACACCGCTCTTCACTGAATCTGCACTTGTCCTGTGCTATGTGAGTCATGGACTCTGGTGTAGACTCCCCTGTAATCCGGAAAATCTTTTCTATAAAATCCTAACCCTTACCAAACTGTGGGCTAATCCCAACGTTAACTGTCTAATGTCCTATGTGTGTAAACTATGTCCCTATCTGTTGTATGGTTCCCCTAGTGGACAGATCTCCCGCATTCCCAGGGACGGCCTTAGGCAAAGCCTAGAGGAGATCCGACAAACAACACCGGCCATAGGGACAAAACACAACATTCTTTTTATCCCACAAACTGGTACAATAAAACATAACAAATCACACTTAACCCCTTTTCTGCCATGGCATCTTCTTCGGCCCACCACCCTCCTTCACTAGGTATAAGTGCTATTCGTGAAAAACAAGGATTGAGCTGGTATGAGAAAAACTGACAAGAGCCCTTATTAGAAGATGAAAAACCTGAGGAATGTAGAAGCTGTGGAAGATCATGGAAAATACAGAAGGTCCACTTTGAGGTTGCTCTGGCTGTAATTATAAGGATGTGTCATATTTTTTTTTATTAATGATTGTTAATTATATTTACATGTTTATTTATAACAGTATAACAATTTTTTGTTCTTCCACCACTGGGGGCTGCCATTTGTGTTTGTTTTTGTGTAATGTGTCACAGCACCGACACAACACAGCAAATATGGCGGCCATAGGAGAGTAGGGTTGGTCTCCGATCCCATCCTCTATGCTGTGGCCACATCAGATGTGTGCGATGAATGCCAACTGTAATATTCAGACCACAACTGTAGGGGAAGTCAAGCACCATTTTATTGCAGCCCAGTGCTATATGCTTAGCTGCTATTTCCCTCTGTCACCACTCACCACTACTCAGAGTGCAGCAGTCAAATCATCGCCGGACACTGGGCTTTTACCTTTGTATTTAGTGGTGAGCAATGGCATTAGGTTTTGCCAGGTTGTCATGGTACTACTAACGCAAGACTGCCTGACATGTTTTCACCCCTGGAAGAAGTCACCGCCATTGCCCCAGTGCCCAAACCTGCTGACAACGCACATCACTGGAAAAAGTCATGGCAGCAGCCCTGGTGCCCTGACTTGCTGTCACCACCTCCCGCTATAGTGTCTAGAGCGCAGCCAGGGCCGGCGTCAGCACCCGGCGTACCCGGGCAAGTGCCAGGGGGCCCACTCGTTATCGGGGCCTGGGCCGCTTCCACGGCATCTGTGCAGGACCGCCGGTGCTGTTCAAGCCCTGCTCTGCTTCATGCAGCAGCAGTGTGCGGTCAGTGTGCTGCTGCTCCACCAATCAGGCCCAGTGCTGTCACTTTCCAGACATGACCGCGCGCTGTGTGATGTGCGGCTGTGTCTGGTAGTAATGACACGCAGGGGCGACACTGCGCCTTTAATTGTGCTTGTGTCGCACCTGCCGCATCATTACTACCAGACACAGCCGACACAGACTGCGTACCCATAAGCTTGCATTAGATGTGGAAAATCCACAGGTAAAAAACACACATTTTTTAGTGAATTTCCACTGTGGAAATGCACTAAAACAAATGTAATTGTGGCGCCCCTGAGGGTTCAGTCGCCACAGAGGTACTGCACCTCACCCAGAGGTGTGGTATCCCCTTCTCTCAGGTAAGGAGGGAGTACTGCCCGGAACCCCAACACCTGCATCCAACACTACACTGCTCCAGGCCGGCTGGAAGGGCAAGATGCAATGTGTTTTCCTGCTGAGTCCTGACCCTGGCTGGAGTGGGGGGAACCCAAAGGTAGGGGGGAACCAGTAGTGGGTGTGGGTGGAGGAAGCAGTTAAAGGGAGCACCATAGTAGTGAGGTATAAAAAGGGAAGTCATCTTAGGGTGGCAGTTCAGTCAGTGGTGAACAGTCTGGGAGCAGAGGCTCTTTAGGAGCTCTGCTCCACAAGTAGGGCCCAGTCCTAGAGGCCCAGGTGGGGAGCAGAGGAGTAGGCTCTGTTCTAACAAGGGATCCTAGGGGGTACGGCGAGTGCAGGAAGGCACCCGTACGTCCCGCATCTGTCAGAAGACAGAGGGATCGTAGGCCACAAGAAGGGGACTGGCCCCTGGGCCAGCCGTGTAACTCCAAGTCTCGGCTGGGAAAACCGGAGGCTTCTGGCTTCTATAGCCAGTTGCTGAAGCCTCACTCTAATCACCGTGAGGGTCAATCAGGTCCAGGAACTCCGACGAGACAGGAGGGACTTCAGAGCACCCGAGCGGGATTGAGAGTGGGAAGCGCAGGGCTGGAGGGAGAAAGACCCAGCATGAAGACGGTCTAGCTAGGAACATAAGAAAGTGGGGTTCTGTCAGGTACTCCTAATCTGCCTGAGGAAGTGCTGAACCCCTGCCTGGTGAACGCAGCGCGACGTGGGAGGCCGACAACTGTACAGTGCACCAGTGGAACTGTCATAAGAACTGTGAGTAAAAACTCGGATGACTGCACCACACTGCCTCCGTCCATTCTTTATCTGCGCCACCTTTCCCTCACTGCACTACATAGCCCAGCGCAACGTCCACATCCTACACTGCCCTGGAGCTAGCTCTACCTGTGGAGAGCCACGCCATCCCTGCTGCCGTAACACCAGCTCCAGAGGACTGCTCCGCAGCGGCGTCACCCCTTTGCCGCATTCCACAGGTGGCGTCACGAACTTTCCAAATCACCTATCAAAACCCCCCCCTTTTTACTGACCGCCCTGGGTCATGGACCAGGCCAGCCACTGTGATATTTCCCCATACCGGCATCCGTAAGAGGCCCGATGCCACATGCCAGATGCAGCCAATTAGCGGCCACTGTCATTTTTCCATCAGGGCAGAGATTGACTCTGATACAGTAAAAGCTGCATCTGACAAGCGGCCGGCTGCATCCAGTATGTGACACAAGTCACATATATCTCTGGGAACCACAGCACCATCATCGCTGGAACTCCGCCGCTGCAGGAGGTGAGGATCCGCTGTTTTTGCTTTAGAATTAATTAATCATTGCTTATCTATTTGTGGACAACCCCTTTAATACGATAATTTTTTTTGTTTTACTTTTTATGATAAATTTCCTTTAAAACCATGGTTAAAGCACTGCAGGACTGTCATGTATGTCTTCCACGGAGATAAGTATCTGAATGCAGCAAACGGTGGTCCACATGGTCCTTTTTATGGAAAAGAAAAATAAATGAGTTTAAGTTAAACTTCAAGGTCTTAAAGTATGATTCACTTCCATAAAGGGCAGATTGGGATAAAACTGATTTGAGAACACCTGACCCAGGTCTGAAAAGATCAAATAAAATTTGCTGGCTAATTAAGTTTGACAAGCCTTTAAAATATGCAGAGTTTTTTTTTCTATTATGATATTATGTAATGGAAGAGTTTACATCAGCACACATTTATATTCCCCAGGATACCTTAACAAAACATTGCTCTCACTCTGAAAAATGCATGAAATTACGAGTCCCTATTTTCTTTTATATCTGGTAATTAATAATTGTTTAAACTCTTCAAACAACCACAGTGCCCTCTTCTGGTGAACTCAGGAAATTACTGACTGCTCACTACAGAGGGAAAAAAAAGAGAATACGTGATTGGACCCTGTCCTGTGATATAACGCAGTCACCCCTCCTCACAGAATAAATACATTTTTCACTGTATTTACACATTGCTTGAATATATACATTATTAGTGCAGCAGCCGAATATCAAAAATGAATTTAATCTTTAGTTGTTCAATGATACTACGTTGCAAAACAAGAAGATGGAGACAAAAACTGTCATCATAGGCTGGGATCTCTACTAAGCACTAGAATGAAGGAGCTCGACTATTTAAGTGAAGGGCACAGCGCCTAGAAGATTTTACCAGTGATGAAGATACAATCTGTGCTTACTTCTAACCAGCTTGCCATAGTAAAATAATCCCTAACTATAGACTCTAAAATATAACTTTTAATCACACTATTAAAGGAATATAGTTAAACCTTTTGCATGAGTCAGTATATTCAAAGGCAGATAACTATTCATGTACACTCTATTTAGCGACCTTTAACACTTTGTTCTGTGTCCTTTAAATCATTCCTATTTTGTGTTTAGAGGATAGCTTTGGTGCGGCCACTACCTTTACTATCCTATTACTAAGTATCCACCATTAAACTAACTAATGCCATTAAAATATAGTCATAAGCTTCCCCAACATGTTTCACCAGTACAACTGGCTTCATCAGGGGACTAGGCTACAATGAACCAGCACATGGTCAGACAGACCTTTTAAAGGTTTGGGTATGATGTCATCAAAGGTCAACAAATTAGATCATTCTATTCTTTGGACCAATAGTAAACCATGTTGTGTCACAATCCAGGATCATTATTTCTAGCCACCAATAAACATATATGATGGGGATCATTCCTATTTCCTATTACTGAGTCAGTTTTTAACCCAATTATACACTGCTCAAAAAAATAAAGGGAACATTTAAACAACAGAATATAACGCCAAGTAAATCAAACTTCTGTGAAATCAAACTGTCCACTTAGGAAGCAACACTGATTGACAATCAATTTCACATGCTGTTGTGCAAATGGAATAGACAATAGATGGAAATTATTGGCAATTATCAAGACACCCTCAATAAAGGAGTGGTTCTGCAGGTGGGGACCACAGACCACATCTCAGTATCAATGCTTTCTGGCTGATGTTTTGGTCACTTTTGAATGTTGGTTGTGCTTTCACACTCGTGGTAGCATGAGACGGACTCTACAACCCACAGAAGTTGCTCAGGTAGTGCAGCTCATGCAGGATGGCGCATGAATGTGAGCTGTGGCAAGACGGTTTGCTGTGTCCGTCAGCGTAGTGTCCAGAGGCTGGAGGCGCTACCAGGAGACAGGCCAGTACACAAGGAGACATGGAGGGGGCCGTAGGAGGGCAACAACCCAGCAGCAGGACCGCTACCTCCGCCTTTGTGCAAGGAGGAGCAGGAGGAGCACTGTCAGAGCCCTGCAAAATGACCTCCAGCAGGCCACAAATGTGCATGTTAGAAACCGACTCCATGAGGGTGGTATAAGGGCCCAACGTCCACAGATGGGGGTTGTGCTCACAGCCCAACACCATGCAGGACGCTTGGCATTTGCCACAGAACACCAGGATTGGCAAAGTCTCCACTGGCGCCCTGTGCTCTTCACAGATAAAAGCAGGTTCACACTGAGCACATGTGACAGACGTGACAGAGTCTGGAGACGCCGTGGAGAGCGATCTGCTGCCTGCAACATCCTTCAGCATGACTGGTTTGGCAGTTGGTCAGTAATGGTGTGGGGTGGCATTTCTTTGGAGGGATGCACAGCCCTCCATGTGCTCGCCAGAGGTAGCCTGACTGTAATTAGGTACTGAGATGAGATCCTCAGACCCCTTGTGAGACCATATGCTGGTGCAGTTGGCCCTGAGTTCCTCCTAATGCAGGACAATGCCAGACCTCATGTGGCTGGAGTGTGTCAGCAGTTCCTGCAAGATGAAGGCATTGAAGCTATGGACTGGCCCGCCCGTTCCCCAGACCTGAATCTGATTGAGCACATCTGGGACATCATATCTCGCTTCATCCACCAACGTCACGTTGCACCACAGACTATCCAGGAGTTGGCGGATGCTTTAGTCTGGGTCTGGGAGGAGATCCCACAGGAGACCAGCCACAACCTCATCAGGAGCATGCCCAGGCATTGTAGGGAGGTCAGGCACGTGGAGACCACACACAATACTGAGCCTCATTTTAACTTGTTTTAAGGACATTACATCAAAGTTGTATCAGCCTGTAGTGTGTTTTTCCACTTTAATTTTGGGAGTGACTCCAAATCCAGGCCTCCATTGGTTAATAAATTTGATTTCCATGGATGATTTTTGTGTGATTTTGTTGTCAGCACATTCAACTTTGTACAGAATAAAGTATTCAATGAGAATATTTCATTCATTCAGATCTAGGATGTGTTATTTGAGTTTTCCCTTTATTTTTTTGAGAAGTATATGTGGCGCCCCTGAGGGTTCGGTCGCCACAGAGGTACTGCATCTCACCCAGAGGTGTGGTATCTCACTCTCAGGTAAGGAAGGAGTACAGCTCAGGACCCTAACACCTGCATTCACTACACCACATTTCAGAGGGCAGGGCGAGATTGCTCCTATGGGAGAGCACAGTCCCTGGTCCCTGGCTGGAGTAGGGGGATCCACAGTAAGGGGGAACCATGTAGTGGGTGTGGGTGGAGGACGTAGATCAGGGGAGCACTTGAAAGGAAGCTGTATAAAAGAGGGAACCATCTTAGAAAGACAGACTAGTCAGAGGAGGAAAGTGACAGGAGCAGAGGCTCTGCAAGAGCTCTGCTCCGGAGGCGGGCCTAGTGAGAGGCCCAGGACTGAGAGAGAAGAGAGGAGAGGGAGCAGGAAGGCTCCAGGAACAGAAGAAGGGATCCCAGGGGTACGGGCAGTGCTGGAGGCCACCTGTACGCCCGAATCTACCGGGAGGTGGAGGGGTCAGGCCATCAAAAGGGAACCGGTCTCTCAACTAGTAGAAGATTGCAAGTCTCAGCTAGAAACCGGAGGCTGCAGAACTTTATGTCCTGTAGCCACAAGTCCACGCCAGTCTCACCGAGAAGGTAGCCACATAGGACCCAGGGGACGGAACAGACGTCGCCCGCCAAGGCCCGCGGGTACCGGATTGGAGACACTAGGTATGAGGTGCAGGGAAAAAGGCCAGAGGAAGGACACAGAAGGGGGTCCTGCTAAGTACTCCGGAGCTATCTGGAGGTGGACTGAACCCCTCACTGAGTAAACGCAGCACGACGAGGGAGATTACTTTGGCCCCGGTAACTTGGACTGCAATAACTGTGAGTAAAGACCCTGGGACTGCACTTCCTTGTCTCTGTGTTTCTTGCTGCACCATCAACCCCTGTACTACAATGCCCTGCACGACCACCAACATCCACACCCTGCCCTGAAGCTAACTCTTCCTGTGGGGAGTCATAACATCCTTGCTGCAATTCCACCAGCTTCAGAGGACTGTTCTGCAGCGGCTGCCCCTTTAGCCGCATTCCACAGGTGGCGTTGTCAGACTCTTTAATAAAACCTATACATATAATTTCCCTTGGATTGACCGCCCTGGGTCACAGACCGGGTCACCGCCACTGTGACTACAACCCCCAGCATCTACCGGCCCAGCACCGGGTACCCCACAGCCCAGGGGGTGCGTCATATATATATTTTGCCGTAGTTCACTGCTCTCATTTTATGGACCAACTTTCTATGTAGCAGTGTGTCAAACGCCTTCAAAAGTCCAGACAGACAACAACCACAGCGTTACAATAGTCCAGTCTGGAACTTACCTCCTCATAGAAGCCGATCAGATTGGTTTGACAGGGCCGATCCCTCATGAACGCTTGTTGATGTTGGCTCATGAGGTTATTCTTATTGAGATTCTCCAGGATAGCAGATCTTAAAAAACCCTCAAGGATTTACACACAGGAGGCTAATCTTACTGGCCTATTATTTTCCAGACTCAGATTTTGTCTTTTTGAATATTGACACCACTAAGCGCCAGTCCTGTGGTTCCAGTCCGTGAATATAAGAAATAACGGTCTGTCCATCACGGTACTTAATTCCTGCAATACTCAGGGTGTATGCCATCCTGGTCCATTGATTTGTCTAATTTAATTATTTAGGGGGGGCACTATACTGCTTGCTGGGTTAAGCAGGTGACATTTAATGGAGAATTTCTGGCATCCCTGATCATGTCGTCTTTCGTGGGATTTTCTTGTGTAAATTATGGAGAGAAAAAGGAGTTTAACCTCATCATCTTCCACCATTCCAACCAGATTATTTTTGAGGAGGCCAACACTGTCAATTTAGAGTCTCTTCTGGTTTATGTAGTTGAAATAAATTTTTGGACTATTTTTACTTTGCCAATGAGTCTCAATCTTTACTTCCTACAAGAGACATGGAGTCATAATCCACAAACATTAGAATTACCAAAATGTGTTTATGCAAATAATAACAGAACAGGCAAAAATACATAACATAATTATAATAAAAACAGTCAAAGCAAAAGGCTCAGGTGTTTGAGGCTGCGAGCCTACCAAAAGTATAATGGGTGAGGGTGGTGTACATCCCAAAAATGTCAGCGGTTTCTTATGTATGTCAGAGATCACTCAATCCCCATATGACAACAGTGGCCAGAATGCTAAAAAACTTGTATCAACACTATATACATCTCTCATATCTGAACAGACTATAAATCCAATAATAAAGTGCATGTGTATAAAATCAGATATAATATGCAATATAGGTCAGCCATATCTGCCATATAAGTAATATTCAAAACCACCAATCACAAAAAGTCACATGCATTAGAACAAAAATCGTGCACCTCAAAGTCTAGTGGGGGAAGAAACAGTCATAACAGAGGGAGACCACTTTACTAGTGATGAGCGAGCACTAAAATGCTCGGGTACTCGTTGCTCGGGTCGAGCAAATTGGAATACTCGGGTGCTCAACCCGAGCAACGAGCCCAATGTAAGTCTATGGGAAACTCGAGCATTTTTCACGCGGCTCCCCCGGGCGGTCTGCAGAGGGCCTAAAAATTGCCCAAATCGATGGGAACAGAGGGCCTAAAAATTGCCCAAATCGATGGGAACAGTGCTCAAATGACATGCGAACAGCATGGGGAAGACCCCTGGAAGCATCTCTGACTCCCAGATCACTGTTGTCAGCAACGTGGTCAGAGTATTACACCACTTTTACGGACTCACAATAAAACATACAAAAACGAAACCAAAATGGATTTTCCTGGGAAATATGTTAAGAAACATCCTTTCCAGGGTAATGACTTGTATATAAGGCAAAATAAATAGCCAAAAACAAAAATACTCCTCCACAACTTGGGCTATGTTCACACGTAGCGTTTTTGATGCGTTTTTGCACTTTTGAATTGCTTTAAACCAAGACAAATGCATTCAACAGGAAATGTCATTTTAACATTTTACAACCTTATCTGGCCATGTAGTGTGTGACACAACATCAGACACATGCATACAGTGCTGAAAAGACACGGGGAAGACCTCTGGAAGCATCTCTGACTCCCAGGTCACTGCCTAAAAGTGTGCCCATCATAAGTGATCCTTGGCGCATGCGAAGATGCCTCCCGCCATGCACCTGTCGTTGCAGACTTGCAACAATCACCGTCCACGTCCTTGTCCCACTGCAGCGTTCAGTTGTCCCTACCCCATTCCATGGAATGCAAGTGCAAGTATGCAAGCAGCCAGCCACCCACCCACAGGCTGAAATACTATACTGCCAAATTTTTAACAGCTGCTTGCACTTGAAATGTGGCCTTTTAGGCTCGTGGAGGCGGTAGCTTTTCACAACCTCATGCCGGCGGCGGCCGAGTGTCCATACTCGGTCCCCAGCCACCACTATATTTCCCGGTATCGCCTCCACCTTCCACAAGCACGGGTCCCACAACATTACCCGTGCCCTCCCCAGTGCCCTTACTGGGAAGGACCGCCTAACCACAAACATGTGGACAGGTGAATGTGGCCAGGAACGGTACAGAGCCAGTCCACAACTTTTTTTGCTAAGAGTTGTATTTAGCTCGGGCAAAGGACTGGCATAGAGGGAAACCGTATCTACCCTGCGTGTCATTTCTCCCAGGAAGTCCTGTAATTGAGCTTGTTGCAGTCGCAATGGCAGCCCATCCAACATCAACTCGCACTTGTCGGTGGTGCTTTGACACACACACATCTTTCTTTGCACATTTAATTTCTTGAATACAGAGTTGGACAATGGCCTGATCTGTAATGCTTTTTGAGAAATAACATGCATAAGCATGGCCGATCCACATTAAAAAAGCAGCCACAGAGTGTCCGGGAACCTTCCCCCACACTTTTCTTAGCCAGTGCTGCTTTTCGGCAGGGTTTGACGGACCCACCAGAGAACCGGAGACTCCTTCGGCGGGCCCTGGCTTAGAGTTCATAGTGCCGAGGTGAGGCCATGATTATGATAGCGGCCACCATCTGCTTAGTTTTCTGTTACTTGGAATACAAGTGCAAGTATTCAGCCAGCCACCCACCCACAGGCCGCAACACTAAACTGCCAGATTTCTGGGCAGCACTTTGCACTTGAAGTATGGCCTTTTAAGCTCGTGAAGGCGGAAGCTTTTCACAACCTCATGCTGGTGGCGGCCGGGTGTCCATACTCGGTCCCCAGCCGCCACTATATTTCCCGATATTGCATCCGCCTTCCACAAGCACGGGTCCCACAACATTACCCGTGCCCTCCCCAGTGCACTTACTGGGAAGGACCGCCTCACCGCAAACACGTGGACAGGTGAATGCGGCCAGGGACAGTATGGAGCCAGTCCACAACTTTTTTTGCTAAGAGTTGTATTTAGCTCGGTGAAAGGACTGGCATAGAGGGAAACCGTATGTACCCTGCGTGTCATCTCTCCCAGGAAGTCCTGTAAATGAGCTTGTTGCAGAAGCAATGGCAGCCCGTCCAAAATCAACTCGCACTTGTCAGTGGTGCTTTGACACACACACACATCTTTCTTTGCACATTTAATTTCTTGAATACAGAGTTGGACAATGGCCTGATCTGTAATGCGTTTTGAGAAATAACATGCATAAGCATGGCCGATCCACATTAAAAAAGCAGCCATAGAGTGTCCAGGAACCTTCCCCTACACTTTTCTTAGCCAGGGCTGCTTTCCGGCAGGGTTGGACGGGCTCACCAGAGTACCGGAGACTCCTTCGGCGGACCCTGGCTTCTCCTTCAGGAGAATGCATAGTGCCGAGGTGAGGCCAAGATGATGATAGAGGCCACCATCTGCTTAGTTTTCTGTTACTTGGAATGCAAGTGCAAGTATGCAGCCAGCCAGCCACCCACAGGCCGCAAAACTAAACTGACAGATTTCTGGGCAGCTCTTTGCACTTGGAATATGGCCTTTTAAGCTCGTGGAGGCAGAAGCTTTTCACAACCTCATGCTGGTGGCGGCCGGGTGACCATACTCGGTCCCCAGCCACCACTATATTTCCCGGTATCGCCTCCGCCTTCCACAAGCACGGGTCCCACAACATTACCATTGCCCTCCCCAGTGCACTTACTGGGAAGGACCGAGTAACCACAAACACGTGGACAGGTGAATGTGGCCAGGGACGGTACGGAGCCAGTCCACAACTTTTTTGGCTGAGAGTTGTATTTAGCTCGGTGAAAGGACTGGCATAGAGGGAAACCATATCTACCCAGCGTGTCATTTCTCCCAGGAAGTCCTCTATAGTTGCTTGTACTTGAAATGTGGCAAGAACATTACTGCTAGTACTTTTCTGTGGGAATTTGATTGCCTCCTACCAGCCTGGAATATTTCCAGCAAACTATGGTACGACGCCATGGTATTAGCACAGCCCCCAGTACCAGTAGCAAAGCCATCCCCAATTTCCTTCTCAGGAATTTTATTTGGTAGACTGAGTGGCTGCCCAAATACATTTTCTCACAAAGGAGCTGAAGATAGAGTGGCAGTAGGTGCAAGTTTCTCCAGCCTGTTAGATATTAGAGGGTGAACGGCAGCACATTGGATCAGTGGTTAGCACTGAAGCCTTGCAGTGCTGGGATCCTGGGTTCAAATCCCAGCAAGGACAACATGTGCAGGGACTTTGTATGTTCTCCCAGTGTTTGCGTGTGTTTCTTCCTCAGTAAAAAAAAGCAGCCATAGAGTGTCCGGGAACCTTCCCTCACACTTTTCTTAGCCAGGACTGCTTCTCAGCAGGGTTGGACGGTCCCACGAGAGAATCCTCTGGTGTGCCTTGGCTTCTACCTCAGGAGAGTTCATGATAGTGCTAACTTTGCAGTTGCTATGGGACTCTTGAGCGAGTGAGAAAGGTTAGCCCTCAGAATCAAATCCTCTGGTTGGCACAATGTTTTTCAATCTGAAACAGCTTCTCAGTGGGAGTTGTATTTCACCACAGCCATATTCTTTAGCTCGGTGAAAGGACTGGCATAGAGGGAAACCGTATCTACCCCGGCTGTCATTTCTCCGTCACCAGGTTCCGCCCATTGTCACACACGACCATGCCTGGCTGTATGTTCAGCGGTGAGAGCCACAGATCAGGCTGCTGTGTTACAGCTTTTAACAACTCTGCAGCGCTGCGCAGTTTGTCAATTAAGCATTAAGCATGTTATCTTCAGCAAAGCCTGTTGCCGCTTGGCCAAGGCAGTGCTGCAGTGCTGTCAGCTTGTGACTGATGTGATCATTTCGGAGATGGAGGAGGAAGTGCATGAGCTGAACAATGTGATTACAGGTTAAATTGGTGACACTGTTTTTTATACTAAAGTAAGATCCTATTGTTTTGTTTTTTTACATTATTTTTTAAGACAAATGCATTCACCGATAAATGTCATTTTAACATTTTACAACATTATCTGGCAATGTGGTGTGTGACACATCATCACACACATCCTTTTTTATTTATGATGGAGGGACTCATAGACAAACTGGAGCAAGTTCAGAGAAGAGCGACCAGAATGGTGACTGGTCTGCAAACCATGTCCTATGAGGAACGGTTGCAGGATTTGGGAATGTTTAGCTTGCAAAAAAGAAGACTGAGAGGAGACTTAATAGCTGTCTACAAATATGTCAAGGGCTGTCACATTGTAGAAGGATCATCTTTATTCTCATTTGCACAAGGAAAGACTAGAAGCAATGGGATGAAACTAAATGGGAGGAGACACAGATTAGATATTAGAAAAAACTTTTTGACAGTTAGGGTGATTAATGAGTGGAACAGGCTGCCACGAGAGGTGGTGAGTTCCCCTTCAATGGACGTCTTCAAACAGAGGCTGGATAGACATCTGTCTGAGATGATTTAGTGAATCCTGCTTTGAGCAGGGGGTTGGACCAGATGACCCAGGAGGTCCCTTCCAACTCTACCATTCTATGATTCTATGATTCTATGACTCTGAAAGTCATAAAGCCTATTTTTACAGGGATATCAGATGGCCCTTACTTTTCTTAAAAGGCCAGCAATCGGCCGTAGCTATTGTTAGAGAGCCATCAGCCAGCTATGCTTTGTTGTTCCCATTATTAACAAGTGGGTCTCCTATACTGTTATTGGGTATCCAGTGACTGCAAGGGCCGCCAAAAATTTGGACGCAACCCAATATCCCTTTGAAGAGATATAGAGGAGGGTCTCAGTAAAAAAAAATGTTCCCATTATAAAGGAGCGGGTCTCCTATAGTGGTAATGCCCATGCTGTGACTGCAAGGTCTGCCAAAATTTGGGAAAAACCCCACTAAGAATTTAAAGACACACAGAGCAGGGCCACAGTAACAAGTACGACATGTTCCCATTAGAAAGGAGAGGGTCTGCTATACAGTTATAGGGTATGCAGTGAGTCCAACGGCTGACCAATTTTAGGAAAAACCCCACTAAGAATTTAAAGACACATAGAGCAGGGCCACAGTAACAAGGTACGACATGTTCCCATTAGAAAGGAGAGGGTCTGCTATACAGTTATAGGGTATGCTGTGAGTCCAATGACTGACCAATTTTAGGTAAAACCCTACTAAGAATTTAAAGACACACAGAGCAGGGCCACAGTAACGACAAATTCCCATTAGAAAGGAGAGAGTCTCCCATAGTGGTGGCCTATGCAGTGAATGCAAGGGCTGCCAAAAATTTGGAGGCACTTCAATGCCCCTTGTAAGAGACGTGGAGGAGGGCCTCATAAAAAAATGTTCCCATTAGAAAGGAGCGGGCCTCCTGTACTTGTAATGCCCATGCACTAAGTGTATGGGCTGACAAACATTTACCCCTGGGGGGTATACATGAACATACTGTATAAAAAAACATTTTCACGGGCATCATAAACACCCTTTAAAAAAATTATGTGGGTGTTGCATCACGGACCACGGTCACCCTGGTGATATGGTGGTGGAGGATGAGGAGAAGGAGCAGGACAAGAGCAAATAGACAAAATCAGGAAGAGCATACCCATGCGTGGGTGTGAAAAGGTGCATGGGAATACACCTCCCAAGAAAAGACACTGGATTTGAGTTTATGTTACGCTGCTATCATTCGGTGGTGTTGAGAAGTCAGGCCCAATCCAGCCCTTGTTCATTTTTATAAGAGTCAGCCTGTCAGCATTTTCAGTTGACAGGCGGATGCGCTTATCAGTTATAATTCCACCAGCAGCACTAAAAACCCGCTATGATAAAACGATGGCGGCAGGGCAGGCCAGGACCTCCAAGGCATAGAGAGACAGTTCTTTCCACGTATCCAGCTTGGATACCCTTTAATTATAAGGCACAGAGGAATTACGGAGGACGTTGGTACGGTCGGCAAGGTACTCCCTCAGCATCTTCCCAAACTTTGCACTCCTTGTGAGAGTACCCCGCGCCTCAGGGCCTGTGCGATGGGAGGGTCTGAGAAAACGCTCCCAGAACTTTGACAGTGTTCCCTGCCTCTGCTGGATTGAAGTTGTGTCTCTCTCGCCTGTACTCCTTGGTTGTCCAACGAAATGTGCCCTCTGCCGCCAGCGTTTTCAGATGGGAATTTTTTTAATAGTTCCGCAACAAGGGCCTTCTGGTACTGCCCCATTATTGTAGACCTGTCCGCCTCAGGAATAAGAGATATAATGTTTTACTTGTAGCGTGGGTCTAGAAGTGTCACCAACCAGTAATGACTGTCACCCAAAATTTTGAGAAGGCGAGGGTCATGGGAAAGACAGCGTAACATAAACTCAGCCATGCGTGCCAGACTACTAACAGGCAAGACTTCCGTGTCCTCATCAAGAGGATGACTGACCATGCTCTCCTCCTGCTCCTCTCTGTCCTCTGGCCATCCACGCTGAACAGACGGTATGACAGCTGTGCAGGTAGTACCGTGTATAGTGCATGAAACTAGCTCCTGTCCTTCCTCCTCCTCTTCCTCGTTGTCACCCAATCCACGTTGGGATGAGATGAGGCTTGGCTGTGTGTAATCACCCGGTATGGTTCCTTGCTCCATCTCATCGTGCTTCACCTGCAATGCATCCTCTTTGATTGTGAGCAGAGAGCATTTCAGAAGACAGAGAAGCGGGATGGTGACGCTAATTATGGCGTCATCGCCGCTCACCATCTTGGTGGAGTCCTCAAAGTTTTGGAGGATGGTGCATATGTCTGACATCCATGTCCACTCCTGAGGTCTTATGTGTGGAGTCTGAACTGAATACCGACGGCCTCGTTGATGCTGGTACTCAACAACTGCCCTCTTCTGCTCACAAACCCTTCCCAACATCTGCAGTGTAGAGTTCCAATGCGTGGGGACAGCACACACCAGTCTGTGAGCCGGAAGCTGCAAACGCTGCTGAAACACTGCAAGGGCGGTAGAAACTGTAGCTGACTTTCTAAAATGGGCACACAGGCGGCGTACTTAAACAAGCAGATGCGATAGCTCCGGGTAGGATTTGAGAAACCGCTGAACCACGAGGTTAAGCACATGGGCCAGGCATTGTACGTGTGTGAGCTCACCTCGCCTCAGAGCCGCCACCAGGTTCCGGCCATTGTCACACACGACCATGCCTGGCTGTAGGTTCAGCGGTGTGAGACACAGATCTGCCTGCTCTTTCAGAGCTGTCCACAACTCTTCCGCATTGTGCGGTTTTTCAGCTAAGCATATTAGCTTCAGCACAGCCTGTTGCCGCTTGGCCGAGGCAGTGCTGCAGTGCTTTCAGCTTGTGACTGATGTGGTCATTTTGGAGATGGAGGCTGAAGAGGAGGAGGAGGCTGAGGAGGATGAGGTGCAGGAGCTGTAGACCGCGGGGGCAACCCTGATTGACCTAGGGCCCGCAATCCTTGGCGTCGAGAGGACGTGTTCCGTCCCAAGGCCCGACTGGGTCCCGGCTTCCACTATGTTAACCCAGTGTGCCATCAGCGAGATGTACTATTCCTGCCCATAAGCATTTGTCCACGTGTCCGTGGTTAGGTGGACTTTCCCGGTAACTACGTTGTGGAGGGCACGGCTAATGTTTTGGGACATGTGCTTGTGTAATGCGGGGATGACAAACCAGGAGAAATAGTGGCGGATGGGGACCGAGTACCGAGGGACGGCCGCTGCCATCAGGTTGCGGAAAGCTTCCGTCTCCACGAGCCTAAAAGCCAACATTTCGAGCGCAAGCAGTCACGAAAAGTGGAAATTTAGTAGTGTGGCCTGTGGGGCGTTGGCTGCATATTTGCGCTTGCGTTCCAAGGACTGGGTTATGGACAATTGAACGCTGTGCTGGGACAAGGACATGGACATACTTCCTGATGCTGCTACTTGAGAGTGTGCAACGACAGGTGCAGGGCAGGAGGCATCTTCGCATGCACCATGGACAGGGTATTGGCTTGCATGCACTACAGCGGAAGAAGCCATGGTGCCACCCGCAGACACTGTATCTGGACCCTGGGGTTCGGCCCACAAAGTCGGGTGCTTTGCTGCCCCACAAAGTCGGGTGCTTTGCTGCCATGTGCCTGATCATGCTAGTGGTGGTCAGGCTGGTCGTTTTGCCACCCCTGCTGATGCTGGCCTGGCAGGTGGTGCAAATGGCCTTTTTGGGGTTAACGTCAGAGTCTTTAAAAAACAACCAGACTTGGGAAGACCTAACAGTTGTACTGGCAACTTCCTTCGTGTTGGTGTTACGGGGAAAGGTTGCTTGCCTTCTGTCTGCGGCAACCACACTGCTTCTTCCTGCCTGTTGGGGTGCTCTGCCTCCCTCCCCCTGTGTGCTGCTCTCCTCGCTCTGCATGTCCTCCTGCCAGGTTGAGTCAGTTACTATATCATCCACCACCTCGTCTTCCACTTCTGCACCCTGGTCCTCCTCCTGACTTTCTGGCAATTGTGTCTCATCATCGTCCACCTCTTGTGACACTTTCCCACTGTTGCCTTAGTGTGACCGTGGCTGCTCAAATATTTGGGTATCGCTACACGCGATCTCCTCTTGCCCCGCTTCAAGTGGACCGGGAGAGAGGCCCGAATCTATAAATGGAAAAGTGAACAGCTCTTCAGAGTGTCCAAGTGTGGGATCAGTTGTCTCTGGGTGCTCGGCATGGTGGGAGGAAGGAGGATCAGGGTGAGGAATATGCGGTCCAGATTCACGGCTACTGAGACTTGACCGTTTGGAAGACAGGGTGGTGGTGGTGGTGGTGGCTAAGTGACTGAAAGCATTATCCGCTATTCAACCAACAACCTTTTGACTCTGCTCTGGGTTCAATAGTGGTGTCCTGCGGTCCCCTAGAAATTGGGACAGGAAGGTCAGGCGAGAAGATGTGGGTGTTTGTTGTGGCACAATTTTGGCTTGCCCACGGCCTTGTCCTTGGCCTCTGCATGCACCATTACCATCACCTCCAGTTCCCCGTTCCTTGCCATGTGCCTTGCCCATTTTAAATGGAGGACAGTATCTTCAACGCTCACTACAAATGACTGAGTTTGGAGCGAACTTATATGTGATCCGTGTGATAGAGAAAACAGATTTTTTAAATACCTGGCCTGTAGGTAAGTAGTTTGAACAGCAAACTGCGCTGAATTGCTTCAATGACTCACTAAAGGAAATTTTTAATGGAGGCCAGAAATGGCAGTATTTTCTGACAACGTATATGTGATCCATTTGACGGAGAAAACACAGTTTTAAATAGCTGGTTTTCTAGTGCTCTAATATGGAAAGGACCTGGCTGTATTCAGCAGTGCCAACAAGCAAATGGCGCAGAAAAAATGGTGTTCTCTGGATTGCTTTTTAGGCAAATAATGAGGATTAAGATCCAAAGAAAAGTATTCCTGGCCCCTGAGACCTGGGCCTTTCTATAGAATTGGAATGGAGCCTCTTGTGCTATATGCACTGCAGTCTGCTATATACACTGCCTGCCTATACACCCTGCCTGCCTGATATCTCTGCAGACGGATTAGTCCTCAGAAGGACTGTTTGTTAAGATGGATAAGTGTAATGTACGGTTTTTCTCCCTACACTACCTAATACACAAGCAGATCTGTCCCTGACGCAGCAGCACCTCTCCCAAAACAAGCAAATGACGCAGAAAAACGGTGTTCTCTGGATTGCTTTTTAAGCAAATAATGAGGATTAAGATCCAAAGAAAAGTATTCCTGGCTCCTGAGACCTGGGCCTTTGTATAGAAATATCTAACAGCAGCAGAAGGCAGAACTGGAATGGAGCTCCTTGTGCTATGTGCACTGCAGTCTGCTATATACACTGCCTGCCTATACACCCTGCCTGCCTGATATCTCTGCAGATGGATTAGACCTCAGGACTGTTTGTTAAGATGGATATGTGGAATGTACAGTTTTTCTCCATATACTACCTAATACACGATCAAATCTCTGCCTGACACAGCAGCAGCTCTCCCTAAACTGTCTGATCCGGAGTGACTGTGACGAGCATGGCGGCGCCAGGTCTCATATAGACCTGATGACGCTGTGCGGCCAGCCAATCACTGTAATGCCCTCAACCAACATGGCTACAACATTACAGTGCATGGCAAGCAATCCCTGCATGTTCATTGGCTCTCTAAAGAGCGCCAAACATGCAGGGTGGGGACCCGAGTTCCCGCCCGAGCAACCCGGAAATACTCAGCGAGCGCCGAGCATCTCGAGCAGTGAGATGCTCGGGCGAGCACCGAGCAGTAGCGAGCATGCTCGCTCATCACTACACCTTACCCATCTTAAACCCGTGTGGAACCGAAGTGCCAGTAGCCTGTCTCAATCTTTGTTGCCTTTTTAACACAATTTATTTTTCACTTTCATAATTTTTCAATGCCTCGTCACTATCCTCTGTGCTTTAGGGATTTGTCATTTACTACGCCCCTTACAGGTCTATTTAGCCATATTAGTGTTCTCCTACTTCGAACTTGTATATTCCTATAAGATATGCATTGTGCACAGGGCCTGTTCAGGATGCTTATAAAAGTGTCTCATTTGTTTTGTGTACTTTTATTTTTGAGGACAGTTTTTGGCATTCAAGGAAACCTGACAGCTGCTGCATGCTGTCTGAACCACAGGTAGCATGTACAGTGCAACTCACCATTATTGGCACCCCTTTCATTTTTTTCATAAACTGTACAATATCTTCAGAAATAAATGGAAATGGATCAAAATTATATCCTCAGGATTTATTAATTAGTGGTCCAAAATAATACAACAATAAAACATTGTTTCTATACTTCTATGTTGCAATTTCAAAGAAGAAACAGAATAAATAGTATGCGCAGCAATAAAAGCACCCCTAATTAATACTTGGTTGCACACTAGTGATGAGCGAACGTCCTTGGTTAACCCTTTAACCGAGCACGCTCGAGTCCTAACAGAGTATATTCGGCATGCTCAAAAACGGTGTTCGAGTCACCACGGCTGCATATCTTGCGGCTGTTAGACAGCTGCGACACTTGCAGGGATTGCCTGATTGACAAGCAGACATGCAGCCGTGGCGACTTGAACACAGTTTTCATGCACGCCAAAGATACTCTGTTAGGACCCGAGCATGCTTGGTTAAAGGGTTAACCAAGTGCATTCGCTCATCACTATTGCACACCCTTTGGCATTGCTGACAGCCTCCAAAAGTTTCTTGTAGTCATCTATAAGCTTCTTGCACTTCTCAGCTGGAATTTTCTCTCACTCTCCCTTTGCAGTTGTTCAAGCTTTTGAACGCTTGCAGGTTTTTTTTTTCAAATGGCAGATTTCAGCTCACCCAAAAGATTTTAAATGGTATTGAGGTCAGAACGCATTGCTGGCCATTTTAAAACAGTCCATTTTTTCTTTTTCAACCATTCCTGTGTACTTTTGGATGTGTTCTTTGGGTCATTGTTTTGCTGGAGGAGCCATGATCGAAGACTCAAACCAAGTTTTCTTACACTGGGTAGGACATTTCACTCTAAATTCTCTTGATAATTCTCTAATTTCATGATTCCTGTGATACAGTCAAGGCCTCCAGTACAAGACACTGCAAAGCAACCCCACAGCATTATGGATCCTCCACCATGCTTAACTGTTGATAAGGTGTTCTTTTCCTTATAAGCTTCATCGAGCCATCTGTAAACAAACTGCTGTTTTGCATTGCCAAAAAGCTCAATTTTTGTTTCATCTGTCCACAGAACATTTTCCCAGAAGGATTGTGGGTTGTCGATGTATTCTTTTGCAAAGATCAATCATTCCTTTTCATGTCTTTTATTTAGCAATGGTTTCCTTCGACCATAAAGCAATGCTTGGTTTAGTGTGTGGCATATGGTACTTGTTGAAACCATGACTCCAGACTGTTCCAGGTTGGCCTTCAGGTCTTTGGATGTTTGAAGTGGTGTTTTTTCCACCATTCACACCAACCTTCAGAGACATCTGTAGCGTCGGCGCCTCTGCCTCCTGCCGGGCAGAGATGCCGATCCCCTCACTGCCGCGGTCCCGGTCTGACGTCCTCCAGCTCCCCTGCTGCTTCTGCCCGGGGTTCGCGCACCACGCGCAGCTTCCCGGGCACTGTACTTAGGGCACGCATCCGCTTCCTCCCTCTTAAAGAGTCCCCGGCCAATGGCTGGAGGACTACTCCTATATTAAGAACATCCTCCAAAATGGAGGTGCCTGTGCAAGATTGTTGTTTGTGTGCCAACACTCCCCTCAGTCCTCAGGTCCCTGTGCCAGCCAGTCTATCAGCCGTGCCCGCCAGCCTGTCTATCAGCCGTGCCAGCCAGCCTGTCTACCTTCCGTGCCTGCCTGTTTGCCTACCCGTATCACCTGTCTGCCTACCAGCCGTGTTCATCTGCTGTGCCTGTCAGCTTCTGGCATCAGTCCCGTGGGAGTCGCCTGCTCTCACAAGGTCGGTACCAGAGTGGCACCTGGTTCACCTTCCCGGTCCCTCCTTGGTTCACGGAGTCGACTAAGCCGCCGTGGAGCCAGAGTCAGTCCAGGTAGGCACTTAGTTAAGCCCCTCTGGTCCCTCCTTGCATCAGAGCACAGAGGTTCCACCACCCGGATCCGCAACAGTTTGCACAGGCCATGGAATCCGGTGGCTCCAAGGCTCCTTCACTCTCAGACCTGTACCAAGAGGTCTCTCGCCAGAGATCCCAACAGGATACTATCCTGTTCTACCTGCGGACAGTCAACTCCCGCTTGGACGCGCTGCCCCCCCCCCACTGTGTCCGCCTCTAACTAAGCGGCACCCGCTCTGGCGGCACCTCAACCCAGTGGCGCTGTGGCATCCGCCTTTGAACCCCAGCTTTCTGCTCCTCCAAGTTTTGGTGGTGACTCTGCTCTATGTCAGGGATTCATAAATCAGTGCATGCTGCACTTTGAACTCCTGGCACACCAGTTCACCTCTGACCGGGCCAAGGTGGCATTCATTATGTCTCACCTCACCGGAGAGGCGTTGGCATGGCTTAACCCTCTGTGGGAGAGGGGGGATCCTCTGGTGTCCGATCTCCAGGCCTTCCTCACGGCTTTCTGGAAGGTGTTTGATGAGCCTGGACGAAAATCTTCTACTGCCTCCGCTCTTCTCCGTCTCCGCCAAGGAAGTCTCTCTGTGGGACAGTATGCCGTGCGTTTCCGAACCCTCGCATCTGAACTTGCCTGGAACAATGAGGCTCTGGTGTCCACCTTTTGGGAGGGCCTTTCCAGACGGATCAATGATGAGCTAGCCGGTTGTGACATACCTCCTTCCCTGGACGATCTGGTGTCATTATCTACCCGGATTGACATCCATTTTCTGGAGCGTTCTAAGGAGACGACCCGTGAGAGAAGACCTCTGCTCCTCGCTCCTACCTTCCAAAGTCCAGACTCGCAACCAGCATTCCCCCGGGTGTCTTCTCCGTAGTCTATGCAAATTGACCAAGTGAAGGTGGTCAAGTCTCGCCAAGAGACCCGCCGCTCTGAGGGGAGTTGCTTCTACTGTGGCAGTATAGAGCATCAGATTCGCTCCTGTCCGGTGAGACCGGGAAACTCCAGTGTCTAGGACCGCTCGGAGAGGTCATCCTAGGCAAAAGTTCTTCCTCTCTGCCCTTGACTCTGTCTGTTTCAGTTACCAGTGGTGAGACCCACTTCTTCGAGACTGCCTATCTGGATTCCGGAGCCGCTGGGAATCTCATTCAACAGGCCATTGTGTAGCGTTTCCTGATTCCTACCATACGTCTGGCTGATCCTTTAGCGGGTTCCTCTGTGGATGGAAAGCTTCTCTCTGAAACCATCCTGTTTGTCACTGAGCCTGTAACTCTTCAGGTGGGAATGCTACATTCGGAGAAGATCTCATTTTCACGTGCTGTCCGGTCTCTCTCATCCCCTCTTGCTTGGCCTGCTTTGGTTACAGAAACATGAGCCCATCCTGAATTGGAGCTCGGGTGAGGTGCTCCGTTGGGGCCAGGAATGCCAAAAGTCCTGTCTGGTTCCGGTCTGTCCTGCTCGACCTCCATCTACTCCAGCTAACCTACCTGGCCTGCCGGCACCCTACTGGTCATATGCGGACATCTTCGATAAAAAGGAGGCAGAGACACTACCACCTCATAGGCCGTATGATCACCCCATCGACCTAATACCTGGTGCTTCACCTCCTCGTGGGCGAATCTACCCCTTGCCACTGACCGAAACCCGTGCTATGTCTGAATACATTGAAGAGAATCTTGCCAGGGGATTTATCCAGAAATCCACATCTCCGGCTGGAGCCGGATTCTTCTTCATCAAAAATAAAGACAGCTCTCTTCGTCCTTGTATCGACTGCAGGGGTCTAAACCAGATTACCATCAAAAATAAGTACCCCCTGCCTCTCATCTCGGAGCTGTTTGATTGTCTAAAAGGCGCGAAGATCTTCACTAAGACCTTCGTGGGGCATACAATCTGGTCCAGATTCGCCAGGGAGACAAGTGGAAGACGGCATTCAACACTCGGGATGGTCACTACGAGTACCGCGTGATGCCCTTCGGTCTCTGTAATGCTCCAGCCTTCTTCCAGGAGTTAGTAAACGACATCTTCCGAGATCTCCTGTATTCCTGCGTGGTGGTGTACCTGGACGATATTTTGGTGTTCTCCCCTGATCTGCCCTCTCACCGGAGGGATGTTCATCAGGTACTACTGCAGCTTCGGAAGAATCGTCTGTACGCTAAGTACGAGAAGTGCCTCTTTGAGCAGACCTCCCTACCATTTCAGGGATATATCATCTCTGAGACTGGACTGCGGATGGATCCCGAAAAGGTGTCTGCCGTCTTAAAGTGGCACCGACCCGAGGGGTTGAAGACTATTCAGCGGTTTCTGGGATTCGCTAACTATTACTGCCTCTTCATTCCTCATTTTTCCTACCGGACTACTCCAATCTCTGCTCTCAAATCCCAGGGAATGGACTTCCGAGGCGGAAAAAGCCTTTGTTTCTCTTAAGCAAGCCTTCTCCTCCGCACCATTGCTACATCGTCCTGATTGTAATAAACAGTTCTTCCTGGAGGTTGATGCCTCTTCCTCCGGGGCCGGAGCAGTAAACCTCGCTTACTTGCAGACCGCCCAAAGACTAAATCCGCGTCAGACCAGATAGTTTATAAGGCCGAAAAAAGACAAGCGTCCATCCAGTTCAGCATATTTCTTGTGCACTGCAGCTATTCCGCAGCGTTGATCCAGGGGAAGGCAAAAAAAAACATGCGGTATAGGCCAATTTACATCATAGAGGAAAAATTCACTTCCTGACTCCAATCTGGCAGTCAGATTAAATCCCTGGATTAATTAACTATCACTAAGCATAAGATGTAATTTTATTGTTTTCAAGAAAGGCGTCCAGGCCTCTCTTGAACTCATTAAGTGAGTTGGACATCACCACTTCCTCTCCCAGAGAGTTCCAGAGTCTCACGGCTCTGACCGTAAAGAATCCCCTTCTATGCCGGTGCAGGAACCTCCTTTCCTCCAGACGCATAGTGTGCCCCCTCGTCTTTGTCACCATCCTTGGTATAAACAGGTCATGGGAGAGATCTCTGTACTGCCCCCTGATGTATTTATACATGTTTATGAGGTCTCCCCTAAGCCTTCTCTTTTCCAACGTAAATAGGCCTAATTTTGACAACCTCTCTGGGTATCCTAGTCCCTCCGTTCCCTTTATTACCTTAGTCGCCCTCCTTTGTACCCTCTCTAGCTCCAATATGTCTTTCCTGAGCACCGGAGCCCAGAACTGTGCACAATATTCTAAGTGCGGCCTTACCAGCGCTTTATACAGAGGAAGAACAATGTTCTCATCATATGCCCCTATTCCTCTTCTGATGCATGCCATGACTATTTGCCTTCGCAGCTGCTGCCTGACACTGGCCACTCAAATTTAATTTGCTGTTAACCAAGACGCCCAGGTCCTTCTCCATGTCAGATTTCCCCAACGGTTTCCCATTTAATATGTGTGGGTGACTGCTGTTTTTCTTTCCCATGTGCATGACCTTACATTTATCGGCATTGAACCCCATCTGCCATTTTTTGGCCCAACTCCCCAATTTATCTAAATCCTCCTGTAGCTGTGCCCTATCCTCATCTGTATTAACTACTTTACAAAGTTTAGTATCATCTGCAAATATTGCTATTTTACTATGCAACCCTTCCACTAGATCATTAATAAATATATTAAATAATATAGGGCCCAAGACAGACCCTTGAGGCACCCCGCTAGTAAACCTGACACACCCTGAGCTTACTCCATTGATAACCACCCTCCTCTTTCTATCACTCAGCCAGCTATTTACCCACTTGCACACATTATCCCCCAGACCAAGCATTCTCATTTTATATACCAACCTTTTGTGTGGCACGGTATCAAACGCTTTGGAGAAGTCAAGGTATACAACATCCACTGACTCTCCCCGGTCCAGCTGTGAGCTCACCTCCTCGTAGAAGGCGATCAGGTTTGTTTGGCAGGAGCAATCCCTCATGAATCCATGTTGATATGGAGTTAGACAGTTATTATCATTAAGATATTCTATAATAGCATCTCTAAGAAATCCTTCAAACAATTTACCCACAACAGACGTTAAGCTTACTGGTCTATAGTTCCCAGGGTCACTTTTAGACCCCATTTTGAATATTGGTACCACATTTGCTTGGTGCCAGTCTAGTGGGACAGTCCCTGTCCATAAAGAGTGCTTGAATATAAGATACAGCGGTCTGTCTATCACATTACTTAATTCTTTTAGTACCCGGGGGTGTATGTCATCTGGGCCTGGTGACTTGTCTATTTTGATATTATTTAGGCATTTCTGAACTTCCTCCTGGGTTAGGTGGGTGATATTTAGTGGAGGGTTTACTTTATCACTCAGCATTTCCTCCGATAAATTGTTTTCTTTTGTGAAAACAGTGGAGAAGAAGCTATTGAGTAGGTTTGCTTTACCCTCATCGCCCTCTATGATTTTACCCAGGTTATTTTTCAATGGGCCAACTCCATCAGTTTTAATCCTTTTACTGTTTATATAGTTAAAGAACAGTTTGGGATTCGTTTTACTTTCCTTGGCAATTAGTCTCTCTGTCTCCTCTTTTGCTATTCTTATTTGTTTCTAATGTCTTTGTTCTTTGCTCGATTCTGCTTCACTCTCTACTACCGCCCGGCAGACAAGAACATTAAAGCCGAAGCTCTATCCCGCTCTTTTCTGTCTACTGACCAAGAGGAGGAGCCTCTACACATCATTGACCCCTCCAGAATAATGACTGTGGCTCCGTTTGACCTGTCTCATCTACCTCCTGGTAAGACCTTTGTAGCGGCTCAGGATCGGAAGAGGGTCTCACTCTGGAGCCATTCATTCAAACTGGCTGGTCATGCCGGCCAGAGGAAGACGCTTCTGCTCATTGCCCGACATTATTGGTGGCCCACCCTACGCAAGGATGTTGCGGATTTTGTCGCGACTTGTTCCTCTTGTGCCCGTAACAAGATACCAAGGCACCTCCCATCCGGTCGTCTTCTTCCTCTTCCCGTGCCTTCCGCTCCGTGGCAACATATTGCAATGGATTTCATCACGGCTCTTCCTGTATCGGCTGGTTGTACTGCCATTTGGGTGGTCGCCGACCGCTTCTCCAAGATGGCTCACTTCATCCCTCTGCCGGGTCTTCCGTCCTCACCTGTGCTGGCTAAGGACTTCATCCGTCACATCTTTCGGCTCCACGGCTTACCCCTCCACATTGTCTCAGACCGAGGAGTTCAGTTCACTTCTCGCTTCTAGAGAGCCACGTGCAAGCTGCTGGATGTCTCTTTGGACTTTTCCTCGGCCTATCATCCTCAGTCCAATGGTCAAGTGGAACATATCAATCAGATCCTTACCAGTTTTCTTCGGCACTTTGTCAGCGCTCACCATAGCGATTGGGTAGAACTCCAGCCTTGGGCCGAGTTTTCTTATAATAATCATGTGAGTGAGTCCTCTGCTAAGTCTCCGTTTTTTGTGGTTTTCGGTCGTCACCCCCAGATTCCGTTTCCCGTCTTCTCTTCAGTGGACAATCCTGCCGCAGTCTCTCGTCAGTGAATTTTCAGCGATTTGGGAAGACACTGCGCTTCTTCAGTCATCCAAGCAGATGAAGAAGCATGCTGATAAAAGACGTCTGGATCCGCCTCTATTTCGTCCGGGAGACAAGGTCTGGCTTTCCTCCAAATATATCCGTCTCAAGATACCATCTTACAAGTTGGGCCCGCGGTTCATCGGTCCTTTCAAGATTCTGAATCAAATAAATCCAGTGGCATACAAGCTGAAACTCCCGGCCTCCTTACGGATTCCCAATTCCTCTCATGTGTCTCTCCTCAAACTGGTTGTCCTTAATTCTCTCTCTGATGATCCAGGTACCACTGCAGCTCCAGTCTCCGCTGAGGACGTCTTTGAGGAAGAAAACATTTTGGCCATCAAGAGGGTAAGAGGAAAGACTTTCTTTCTTGTGGATTGGAAGGGGTTTGGTCCTGAGAAGAGGTCTTGAGAGCCCAGGGAGAACATTCATGCCCCTTGCCTTCTAGAAAAATTTCTTGCGGGCCTAAAGAAGAGGGGGCGTAAAGGGGGGTACTGTAGCGTTGGCGCCTCTGCGGTCCCGGTCCGACGTCCTCCAGCTCCCCTGCTGCTTCTGCACAGGGTGCACGCACCACGCGCAGCTTCCCGGGCACTGTACTTAGGGCACACTTCCTCCCTTTTAAAGGGGCTGCGCGCGCCGTCCTAAAGAGTCCCTGGCCAATGGCTGGAGGACTACTCCTATATTAAGCACCTCCTCCAAAAAGGAGGTTCCTGTGCAAGATAGTTGATTGTGTGCTAACACTCTCCTTAGTCCTCGGGTCCCTGTGCCCGCCAGCCTGTATATCAGCCGTACCCTCCAATCTGTCTATCAGCCGTGCCCGCCTGCTTGACTACCCGTATCACCTGTCTGTCTACCGGTCGCACTCATCTGCTGTGTCTGTCAGCTTCTGCCATCAGTCCCGTGGGAGTCGCCTGCTCTCACAAGGTCAGTCCCAGAGTGGCACCTGGTTCACCTTCCCAGTCCCTCCTTGGTTCACAGAGTCGACTAAGCCGCCGTGTGGCCAGGGTCGGTCCAAGTAGGCACTTAGTTATGCCCCTCTATTCCCTCCTTGCATCACAGCACAGAGGTTCCACCACCCGGATCCATAACAATATCTCTTGTCAATTTTCCAATTTTCCGCTTTCCCCCATGTCCAGGGAGGTTCTTGATGGTTCCATGCTTGGCAAACTTCTTAATAACATTGCGCAGTGTTGCAACTGGGATACCAAGGTCTTTGGAGATGGCCTTATACCCTTTGGAAGTCTTGTGTTTGCTAATAATATCAGTTCTGATGTCCTCAAACAGATCCCTTGTCTTCACCATTGTGACAAAGGAACAGGGCCTACCCTGTGACTTTTTAAAACACTGAAGTCATCATTCATTGGCTAATTCATGTCACATGGGCACCGACAATTAATCAACCGGTGAATCTCTTTTGTGATTTACCATAGGCGAGTCAAAATGTGTTTCCATACTTAATTAATGTAAAGGATGCCAATACCAGTGTCACATCAAGATTTAGGTTTTATTTTTACCTCCCATTGTTTGTTGTTTTAAAATTATTGTTTATCATTTGCTCTTTTGTATTTAACAAGAATGCTCTATGCAAAAAAACTGTTTCACTTGATTCATTTTTTTCAGGAGATATTCCACATTATGTACTTAAACTTCATGGGTGCCAATCAGGGCCGGCGTCAGCACCCGGCGCACCCGGGCAAATGCCGGGGCCCTGAGCAGGCAGAGGGGCCCACTGTCAGTCACGCACCCCGCTGGGCTATGGGCGGAGGAGAGCGGTGTCAGCGCCCGCCCTTCTCCCCCGCTTGCTCAGGGCCCCGGCAGGCGGATACTTACCTCTCCCGTGCCTCTGCAGATCCGCTGTCTTCCTGCTCTGCGCTCCCTGTGACGTCTCAGGTCAGAGGGCGCGGTGACGTCTTTACACCGCGCCCTCCCCTGAGCCGTCACAGGGAGCGCTGAGCGGGAAGATGCCGACAACGCTGGAGTTCGGACCCGAGCAGCGGGCAGCAGGTAGCAGGTGAGGAGAAGGGAGGTGAGTATTTGATTTTTTTTTTTTTTTAATGTATGGAGGCATGGGCAGTATAAAGAGAAGGGGGGGGGCATCCTGCAAGGGGCATTATAAAGAGGGGGGGGGACATCCTGCATGGGGCATTATAAAGAGAGGGGGGGACATGCTGCATGGGGCATTATAAAGAGGGGGGGTGACATCCTGCATGGGGCATTATAAGGTGGGAAACAGCCTGCATGGGGCATTATAAAGGGGGGGGCAGCCTGCATAGTGCATTATGTGGGGGGGGGGACAGCCTGCATGGAGCATTATAAGGGGTGGGGGGCTGTATGGGGCATTATGTGGGGGGTAACAGCTTGCATGGAGCATTATAAGGGGGGGGGGCAGCCTGTATGGGGCATTATGTGGGGGGTAACAGCCTGCATGCAGCATTATATGGGGGCCGGTATCCTGTATGGAGCGTTATAAGGGGACCGGTATCCTGTATGGAGCGTTATATGGGGGCCGGTATCCTGTATGGAGTTTTATAAGGGGACCGGTATCCCGTATGGAGCGTTATATGGGGGCCAGTATCCCGTAAGGAGCTTTATAAGGGGACCAGTATCCCGTATGGAGCGTTATATGGGGGCCAGTATTCCGTATGGAGCCTTATATGGGGGCCAGTATTCCGTATGGGGCCTTACATGGGGGCCAGTATTCCGTATGGAGCCTTACATGGGGGCCAGTATTCCGTATGGAGCCTTACATGGGGGCCAGTATTCCGTATGGAGCCTTACATGGGGGCCAGTATTCCGTATGGAGCCTTCCATGGGGGCCAGTATTCCGTATGGAGCCTTCCATGGGGGCCAGTATTCCGTATGGAGCCTTACATGGGGGCCAGTATTCCGTATGGGGCCTTACATGGGGGCCAGTATTCCGTATGGGGCCTTACATGGGGGCCAGTATTCCGTATGGAGCCTTACATGGGGGCCAGTATTCCGTATGGAGCCTTACATGGGGGCCAGTATTCCGTATGGAGCCTTACATGGGGGCCAGTATTCCGTATGGAGCCTTACATGGGGGCCAGTATTCCGTATGGGGCCTTACATGGGGGCCAGTATTCCGTATGGAGCCTTATATGGGGGCCAGTATTCCGTATGGAGCCTTATATGGGGGCCAGTATTCCGTATGGAGCCTTATATGGGGGCCAGTATTCCGTATGAAGCGTTATATGGGGGCCAGTATTCCGTATGAAGCGTTATATGGGGGCCAGTATTCCGTATGAAGCGTTATATGGGGGCCAGTATTCCGTATGGAGGCCAGTATTCTGTGTGGAGCGATTCACCGGTTTCTGAGCTATTGTGGAATTTACAATAGATATCACTCATGTAATGTAAGAAGTGAAATCTTGACATTGTACTAAATAAATATATATATATATATATATATATACACACACACACACACAGTACAGACCATAAGTTTGGAAGTTTGGACACACCTTCTCATTTAAAGATTTTTCTGTATTTTCATGACTATGAAAATTGTACATTTACACTGAAGGCATCAAAACTGTGAATTAACACATGTGGAATTATATAATTATATACTTAACAAAAAAGTGTGAAACAAATGAAAATATTCATATTCTAGGTTCTTCAAAGTAGCCACCTTTTGCTTTGATGACTGCTTTGCACACTCTTGGCATTCTCTTGATGAGCTTCAAGAGGTAGTCACCGGAAATGGTCTTCCAATAATCTTGAAGGAGTTCCCAGAGATGCTTAGCACTTGTTGGCCCCTTTGCCTTCACTCTGCGGTCCAGCTCACCCCAAACCATCTCGATTGGGTTCAGGTCTGGTGACTGTGGAGGCCAGGTCATCTGGCGTAGCACCCCATCACTCTCCTTCTTGGTCAAATAGCCCTTACACAGCCTGGAGGTGTGTTTGGGGTCATTGTTCTGTTGAAAAATAAATGATGGTCCAACTAAACGCAAACCGGATGGAATAGCATGCCGCTGCAAGATGCTGTGGTAGCCATGCTGGTTCAGTATGCCTTCAATTTTGAATAAATCCCCAACAGTGTCACCAGCAAAGCACCCCCACACCATCACACCTCCTCCTCCATGCTTCACGGTGGGAACCAGGCATGTAGAGTCCATCCGTTTACCTTTTCTGCGTCGCACAAAGACACGGTGGTTGGAACCAAAGATCTCAAATTTGGACTCATCAGACCAAAGCACAGATTTCCACTGGTCTAATGTCCATTCCTTGTGTTCTTTAGCCCAAACAAGTCTCTTTTGCTTGTTGCCTGTCCTTAGCAGTGGTTTCCTAGCAGCTATTTTACCATGAAGGCCTGCTGCACAAAGTCTCCTCTTAACAGTTGTTGAAGAGATGTGTCTGCTGCTAGAACTCTGTGCGGCATTGACCTGGTCTCTAATCTGAGCTGCTGTTAACCTGCGATTTCTGAGGCTGGTGACTCGGATAAACTTATCCTCAGAAGCAGAGGTGACTCTTGGTCTTCCTTTCCTGGGGTGGTCCTCATGTGAGCCAGTTTCTTTGTAGCGCTTGATGGTTTTTGCAACTGCACTTGGGGACACTTTCAAAGTTTTCCCAATTTTTCACACTGACTGACCTTCATTTCTTAAAGTAATGATGGCCACTCGTTTTTCTTTACTTAGAATTTGTATTATGGCAAGAAAAAAGCAGCTAACAGTCTATTCAGTAGGACTATCAGCTGTGTATCCACCAGACTTCTGCACAACACAACTGATGGTCCAAACCCCATTTATAAGGCAAGAAATCCCACTTATTAAACCTGACAGGGCACACCTGTGAAGTGAAAACCATTTCCGGTGACTACCTCTTGAAGCTCATCAAGAGAATGCCAAGAGTGTGCAAAACAGTCAACAAAGCAAAAGGTGGCTACTTTGAAGAACCTAGAATATAAGACATATTTTCAGTTGTTTCACACTTTTTTGTTAAGTATATAATTCCACATATGTTAATTCATAGTTTTGATGCCTTCAGTGTGAATGTACAATTTTCATAGTCATGAAAATACAGAAAAATCTTTAAATGAGAAGGTGTGTCCAAACTTTTGGTCTGTACTGTATATATATTTCTCCGCCGTATCTCTGCATCATGAATCGTGGTATGTGTTAAAGGGGCCCACTGAGACTCTTTCGCCCGGGGCCCAGAAAAACCTGGAGCCGGCCCTGGTGCCAATAAGGATGAGCAGGACTGTATTTGATACTGGCTCTATTATTTCACATGTGTATGTTTTACTCTGAAACTTACATTTAAAAGTCAATCAGGTGAGTGGCAAAGACTATCACATCTATATCTTATTTACAAAGGTAAACAGAGTCCAAAGTTTCCTTTTTTAAAATATGTGCCCACCCAAATGCAGAATGCCCTAGATGTGGTATTAACCCCTTAAGGACTTTGGGATTTTCCGTTTTCGCATTTTCGTTTTTTGCTCCCCTTGTTCCCAGAGCCATAGCATTTTTATTTTTTGGTCAATATGGCCATGTGGGGGCTTATTTTTTGCGGGACAAGTTGGACTTTTGAACGACATTACTGGTTTTACCATATCGTGTACAGGAAAACGGGAAAAAAATTCCAAGTGCGGTGAAATTGCAAAAAAAGTACAATACCACAGTTTTTTTTTTACCAAGTTCACTGAATGCTAAAACTGACCTGCCATTCTTATTCTACAGGTCATTATGAGTTCATAGACACCAAACATGTATAGGTTCTTTTTTATTTAAGTGGTGGAAAAAAAATCCAAAAGTTTGCTAAAAAAAAAGGCGCCATTTTCCGAGATAAAGCGTCCCCATTTTTCAGGATCTGGGGCCAGGTGAGGGCTCATTTTTTGTGCGGCGAGCTGAAGTTTTTATTGATACCATTTTGGGGTAGATCCGATGTTTTGATCGCCCGGCCTTCTGGCGTTTAGAATTTTTTTCTTGTTACGCCGTTTACCGATCGGATTAATTCTTTTTTTATATTGATAGATCGGGCGATTTTGAATGCGGCGATACCAAATATGTGTATGTGTTTTTTTTTTTATTATTTTATTTTGAATGGGGCGAAAGGGGGGTGATTTAAACTTTTATATTTTTTAAAAAAAATTTTTTTTTACACTTTCTGCATGATTCAATAGTCTCCATAGGAGACTAGAAGCAGCAGTTGTCTGATTGCTTCTACTACATACAGGCGGTGAGCAGATCGCCTCCTGTATGCAGTAGAAATGCTTCTGTGCTATGAGCGCTGACCACTAGGTGGCGCTCATAGCAATCTTTACATGACAACCACAGGGGTCTGCTGCAGACCCAGGGTTGTCATGCCCACGCATCGGTGACCCGCGATCATGTGACGGGGTCACCGATGGGCGGGGATAATGCCACGCTTCCGGCACGGCGATGGTAAATGCCGCTGTCAGAGATTGACAGTGGCATTTAACTGGCTAACAGCAGCGTGTGGATTGCGATTCCACCTGCGGCTGTTGTGGGCACATGTCAGCTGTATAAATCATCTGACATATGCCCGGTTCAGTGCGGGCTCAGCGCCGGAGCCCCCGCTGAACTGGGGGTGATGGCCTGGGGCGTACTAATACGCCCCAGGCTTTAAAGGAGTTAAGAAGGGTCATCTAAAAACACCACAGAAAAAGAATCAAACTTATCAACACCAGGTCAAATTACCAATGCACTAGCAGGATGCAGTAGACCCCCATGATGAGGGCCCAACACCAGGTCAAATTACCAATGCACTAGCAAGATGCAGTAGACCCCCATAATAAGGGCCCAACACCAGGTCAGATTACCAATGCACTAGCAGGATGCAGTAGACCCCCATGATAAGGGCCCAACACCAGGTCAAATTACCAATGCACTAGCAAGATGCAGTAGACCCCCATAATAAGGGCCCAACACCAGGTCAGATTACCAATGCACTAGCAGGATGCAGTAGACCCCCATGATAAGGGCCCAACACCAGGTCAAATTACCAATGTACTAGCAGGATGCAGTAGACCCCCATGATAAGGGCCCAACACCAGGTCAAATTACCAATGCACTAGCAGGATGCAGTAGACCCCCATGATAAGGGCCCAACACCATGTCAGATTACCAATGGACTAGCAGGATGCAGTAGACCCCATTATAAGGACCCAACACCATGTCATATTACCAATGCCCCAGCAGATTGCAGTAGACCCCCATGATAAGGGCCAAACACCAGGTCAAATTACCAATGCACTAGCAGGATGCAGTAGACCCCCATGATAAGGGCCCAACACCAGGTCAGATTACCAATGGACTAGCAGGATGCAGTAGACCCCATTATAAGGACCCAACGCCAGGTCATATTACCAATGCCCCAGCAGATTGCAGTAGACCCCCATGATAAGGGCCAAACACCAGGTCAGATTACCAGTGTACTAGCAGGAAGCAGTAGACCTGCATCCTACTAGTACATTGATAATATGACCTGGTGTTGGTAAGGCTGTTTCTTTTTCTGTGAGTCATTTTTTAATCTAGTGTAGGGACTAGTAGGGCAAGTATGAGGACCCTTGACACAGGTTGCAAGCTTGTGTATTTTGGCCAATATATTGACCAATACCTCATGTATTTTATACATCATTTTTCATCTTTTTATTTTTCCATTTTTATGCATGATGCAGCAGGCTCTTTATTGTTGGTTGGGGGAATGTCATTGTGAGGTGCACTTATATAGTGCTGGGCAGCCCGCCTGATCTAATAGTATGGGCATCATAAATAGGCTGTAAGCCAGACACTGTGCATCACACGTACATGTAAGACTGGTGACCTACACAAGCCTCATCAGTGTGCATTTTAAATACTACACAACCACTCATCCATGAATTGGTAGGTTTGTAAGTGATAGCTCCATCAGTATTTCGTATAAGAATGCTCATCTACTCCATATGATCTGTGAGTGCGTTTTGATATAAACCTTATGGAAGGGAGCGTTAGATTTTGTGGAGAGAGCACTGGGAGTGACACTTGTACCAGAACCAAGGACAAGGATATGTATACTGGGTCTTTTTACTGGCACCCACATCAAAGGTAAGGACACTACCTCGGACATACGAACCTATATGTCCAAGGTTGCAAAGGGGTTAATTAAATAAAATGTTGTCAATTACCAAAAAAAAACAAAACCTACATGTGTATTGAATGTTTGTACTGACCAAGGAGTGTGTTTAGTTTGCCAATATGGTAATTTACTGGAAAAATAATGCCTTTATTAATAATGCAAGACGTTTGTGGGGCAGTGCTCATATTTGTGCTGTAGAAATGAAATAATGTACAGGTAACACATGAATTAATGTATGCCCCCCATTGACCCTTGCCCATTTGACACTAGTTTGAACATTCTTTATAGAATGGATGCAAAATAAAAAATGTAAAAACACGTGTTAGACATGGTACATTTAGCCTATGTGCCCACGATGCAGAAATGCACCGGATTTTTTCCTGAGCGTTTCTGCATCTCCCTGGCAGAAAGAGATTAGTTACTTACCGGTAATGGGATTTCTCGGAGGCCATGACAGCACCACGAGAGAGGGAATCCGCCCACCAAGGACAGGAAACCTACAGGCTTAAAAGGGGGCGGCCCTCCCTCTCGCCTCAGTTTGGATTACAGAGCATTGAGAGGACCGCCCGGTTAGTAGACATAGCAACATAATCATGAAACAAACAGTATATATATTTTCTTACAACACCAATGTGTGAGAATAAAGAATGAAAACAGATAAGAAGTGCTCTCAAAAAGGGGTGAAGGGAGGGAATATAAGGGTGCTGTCATGGTCTCCGAGAAATCCCGTTACCGGTAAGTAACTAATCTCTTTATCGGTCGACCATGACAGCACCACGAGAGAATTGCAGAGATGAAGATTCTAGGGAGGGACCACCGCTTGGAGCACCCTTCTCCCAAATGTGAGGTCAGACGAAGCACCCAGATCTAGTCTATAGTGCTTATAGAAGGTAGATGGAGAAGACCAGGTAGCAGCCTTACATATGTCCTCCATTGAGATGCCAGACCTCTCTGCCCATGAGGTTGCCACCGCCCAGGTAGAGTGAGCTTTCAGGCCACGCGGTGCTTCCTCTCCGCTGGATACATAGGCTAGCGTAATGGCCTCCCTAATCCATCTAGCTATGGTGGATCTAGAGACCTTAAGCCCCTTTCTAACCCCCTGATAGGAGATAAACAGGGAACTATCTCTCCTAAAGGGCTGAGTGACAGCAAGGTACCTAACTACACACCTTCTCACATCTAAAGCATGGAAATCTGCTTCTCTCTGATTACTAGGGTTCGGGCAAAAAGAAGGTAATATTACTTCCTGAAGTCTATGAAAACGGGAAGCTACCTTAGGCAAGTATGCTGGATCTGCTCTAAGAATTATTCTGTCGTCCAGGACCTGGGTGAAGGGAGGGCCAGAGGACAGAGCCTGAATATCACCAATCCTCCTAGCAGAAGTTAGGGCTACAAGAAGCGCTGTTTTGAGGGTAATAGATCTCAGGGATACAGAATCTATCGGCTCAAAGGGTGACCCAGCTAACGCTTTCAGAACCAGGTTTAGGTCCCATGGAACGACATTAGTTTTGGTAACCGGCCTGGACCTACCTACTGCTTTTATAAAGCGGGAAATCCAATAGTTTTCTGCGAGGACACAGTTATAGAGAGCACCTAGTGCCGACACTTGGACCTTCAAGGTGCTCGTTGCTAACCCCAGCTCGAAGCCCCTTTGTAGGAACTCTAAAATCTTCCCAATTGGCGCTACCTTATCCACTGAAGATTTAGAAAAGGATAAAAACTTGTTCCAAATTTTTGCATAAATTTTGGTAGTGACAGGCTTTCTACTACGTAATAAAGTAGATACTAGACTCTGGGAAAAACCTTTTAGTTCTAGCAGGGACCTCTCAAATTCCACGCCGTCAAGTGGAGGCCCGGAGCTCGCGGATGGAGCACTGGACCCTGGCTGAGTAGATCCGGAACATCGGACAGGACCCAAGGGTCCGAGACGGACATGTTCCTTAGGCATGAGAACCAGGGCCTTTTGGGCCAAAAGGGGGCGATCAAGAGGACCCTTGCCTTGTCCTCTCTGATCTTTCTTAGCACCATAGGCAGAAGGTTTAACGGTGGGAAGGCATAGGCCAGACTGAAGTTCCAAGGGATTTGGAGAGCGTCTACTGTCAGGGGCCTTTCTCTCGGATCTAGGGAGCAAAAAACCTTTGTCTTCCGGTTTTGCTTTGTGGCGAAGAGATCCACCACCGGAAGACCCCATTTACGGACTAATAGGGAAAAAATGTCCTGTTTCAGTTCCCATTCGCCTTGCCTTAAAAAAATGACGGCTTAAGAAGTCTGCCTTTGAATTTTCTTTCCCTTTGATGTGGAGGGCGGTCAAAGAGAGGAGATGGCGTTCCGAGATCTGAAAGAGATGATCCGCCACTCTCATTAGCGATCCAGCACGAGTACCCCCCTGATGGTTAATATAAGCTACTGCTATATTATTATCGGACAGGATCCTAATGTTCTTATTGTGAAAGAATGGTAAGAAATGATTAACAGCCCTATCAACTGCCAGTAGTTCCCTGGTATTAGAGGAAAGAGCTCTCTCAGCGTCCGACCAGAACTCCTGGGCAATCATATCCCCCAAGTGAGCTCCCCATCCATGTAGACTTGCGTCAGTTGTAATTATTTCAGATATTCTGACCACCCAGGGAACTCCTTGAGATAAATTTTCTAAATTCACCCACCACTGTAGAGAGTCAATAGACCGAGGAGATAAGAACATCCGTCTCTCCTAGTGCCCACGTAACAAGACCTCATTCTGTAGGACGTCCCACTGTAAAACTCTGGAGTGGTATTGTGCCCACATTACCCCCGGCAGACAAGATATTAGGGTACCAAATAAGGACATTGCAGCCCTAAGGGACATGAGAGGGTTCGCAAGAGCTACTTCCACCAGCCTTTTGACCTTCTGTTTTTTGCCTTCTGGAAGGAAACACATCTGGAGGTCTGAGTCTAGCATGATACCTAGGAACTGCTGTACTCTCGAAGGGACTACCCTGGATTTCTCCAGATTTAGAATCCAGCCCAGGTCTTCCAGAATAGAGGAGACCAATTTAAGATGGGAGACACATTGAGAGGCTGAGTCCCCAATGATCAAAAAATCATCTAAGTAAGGGATAATTAACACATTATGTTCCCGTACATGAGCCATCACCTCCGCTATCACCTTCGTAAATACTCTAGGGGCTATAGCGAGACCGAATGGCAAGGCCGCAAATTGGAAATGTTTGATTTCATCCCCTATGACCAAGGCCACTCTAAGGTATTTTTGGAAGCTTCTGTGTATAGGTATATGGTAATATGCATCCTTTAGATCCAAAACTACCATGTGACAGCCTGAAAACAATAGTTTTATAGTAGAATTAATGGACTCCATTTTAAAGGTGGGAATTAACAAAAATTTATTCAGGGCCTTAAGGTTAATAATACACCTAAAGGATCCGTCAGGTTTAGTGACCAAAAATAACGGTGAGTAGAACCCCAGTCCCTTTTCTGCTATCAGGACCTCCACTAAGACGGCCTTATGGACCAGATTCAGGAACTCCACTTGTAGGGCCATCTGCTCCCGTGTTGAGGACCGGTTTGGGGTCAGGACGAACCTCCCACGAGGGACTCGCTGAAAGTAGAGTTTCAGGCCGGAACCTGGGCCGCGAGTCATTGGCTCAGTTATCGGGGGCCTTGGCTAGCAGAAGAGGATCCGAACAGGAGCCCTTTACCTTTCGGTCTATGGTCTTCCCATTTATCCTGACCCTTCTGGCGCTTATTACGTAGAAACCTTCTTTTCTGAAAAGGACGTTTGTACGTGGGGGCAGATAGGTTAGGAAAGCCCCTTTTTGTGTCATTTGCTCTATCCAGTAGCTCATCCAGAACCGACCCAAAAAGATGTCCCCCTTCACAAGGGATAGCGCAGAGTCTTGTCCTCGCATGAATGTCCCCCGGCCAACATTTTAGCCACAAGGCTCTCCGGGCCGAGTTAGACATGGCGGCCGACCTTGCTGCTAATCTGACAGAATCTGCCGATGCGTCCGCTAGAAAGGCTGCTGCTCCCTGAAGAAGAGACATGTCCGCCAAGATTTCCTTCCTGGGGGTATTGTTTTTAAGATGGGCTTCAAGCTGGTCCAGCCAGATCATTAGGGACCTGGCGGTACAAGTAGCTGCCACCGCGGGTTTTAGGGCTCCCGCGAAGTCTCCCAGGTCCCTCTAAGGAAAGAATCAGCCTTTCTATCCAGGGGGTCTTTAAGAGCTCCCATATCATCAAACAGAAGGGAGGAACTCTTAGAGGCTTTGGAAATGGCCACATCTATCTTGGGGGCTTTTTCCCAGGAGGAAGAGGCCGATTCCTCAAAGGGGTACTTTCTTTTGAAGAATGGAGGTAGAGCGCCCTTCCTTTCCATTTTTTTTCCATTCACTAAGGATTAAGCCCTGACTCTTTTCATTCAACGGAAAACTCCTTCTCTTCCTTTGACCCAGCCCCCCGAACATAACATCCTGGACTGACTTCTCCTGCCTGGCCTCTGTGATGCCCATAGTGGACCGAACCATTTTAATCAATCCGTCCACTTCACCAAGGGGGAAGCAATTTTGTCCCACACCACTATCAGAGGAGGAAGCTGAGGAAAAGGCTGCATTATCTGAATCCGACTCATAGGGAAAAGATAGGGGGTCATCCAAGACTAAGGGGATCTCACAGTCCGAGTTCACTTTCTCTTTAACTCTCTTGGAGAGGACCTTGCGAATCTCTGTTTTAACTAAGGTTTTTAAACCAGAAGTTAGAGCAGGACCCTCTTCTGCCAGTGTCTGGTTTATGCATAACTGACATAGCTTTTTAGGGTATCCGTCAGGAAGAAGAGACTTGCATAGCGCACACTGTATATGCCTTGCCTTGGCGGTACATTTCTTTCCCTGTTAAAATTTAGAAGGGGAGAAGGGATACCATATTACTAAGTGAACTTACTCGAAGAACACTTACCCAGGCGGCTCAGGAAGAAAAAAACAGCTGGTACCGGATTGGAGGAAGGACCCTTCTCAGCCGGGGGACCTTCCCTAGAGGCTGCAGATTAGTCCGTTCGACCGGAGGTATGGTGACCAGACCTAGACCCCGAGCTCCGTTTTCCTGAGGACCGGCTACCAGAACCACGTGCGCGATGCGTTTTTTGGGGCTCCCCAGACAGCCGCTGAGATGGTGAAGATGGCGGCTGCTCCACCTGCTGCTGCTGCAACTGGACACCTTCAGACTCTATAATGAAAGAATGAAGCTTTGGGAAGCACTGAGCCATGTTACCTGATAGATTAAATAGGTATTGACTCCTCCCCTCTAGCAGCGCATCAGCACACTTTTTCCATTTTTTTTTTTCTTGAATTTCGCGCTCTTTTGCCACCGTCACATGATCGCCGAGTCGCGGTGACGTCATCGGGCCGCGACTTACCGAAACCCGGAAGTACGCGCCGCACGAGCTTCGCGCGAGGACGCATGCTGTCAGCGCTCCCTCAGGTAAGCCGCGCTTTAGCGATGCCCCGCGCTGCGTTCACCCAGGGCAGGGTGAGGGGACACAATCGCCTTGGCCCTCGCCCCCCCTCCCCATACTTACGGAGGGTGATGGTGGGCTGTCACCCCCACTCGGGATGCAGACCCCACCGCACTTTTGGGGCTCAGCCAGGGCCTACACTCCCACAGGAGGCGCACCTGGCTTGAGGCAGAAAAGGGGATGCCACCCCAGACAGGGGCGCAGCCCCACTGCAAAAGGAACCCCCAGTGCTCAGGATGCTGTGCCTCTCCCATATAGGGGCGCACGAGCATAGGCCAACGCTGGAGCTGCCGTCCCCAGACAGGGGCGCAGGATCGACAGCCGTCGCCATCCACGTTCTTTCGCCTGTGACCGGCTTCCTCCATCAAGGACAGGAAACCAAACTGAGGCGAGAGGGAGGGCCGCCCCCTTTTAAGCCTGTAGGTTTACTGTCCTTGGTGGGCGGATTCCCTCTCTCGTGGTGCTGTCATGGTCGACCGATAAAAAAGGCATGCGGATTGTACATGCGTTTTCCTGCCAGGGACATGCGGAAGTGAAGCGCTCTTCACATGCATTTCCACATGCGGGTTGACAAGCGCTTTCCAAGCGATTTTAGCATCACTTGGAAAGTGCTTGACAACTTGGTCATACTATATAAATCCATGCAACCAGCATGGATTTTATATAGTGTGACCAAGTTAGTTAAAAAAAAAATATAAAAATGGTAAAAAAATTAAAAAAAAACATTATACTCACCTTCCGATGGCCCCCGGTCTCCTTATCCGATGCGTCCGGTCACCCCGGTGTCTCGCGGTATTGTCACATGACTAAATGATGTCATGGCAGGTCCTTTTAGACCATCGCAAGCTACCGGGGAGCCAGGACACATCATAAAGGAGACCGGGGGCCATCAGAAGGTGAGTATAATGTATTTTTTTTATTTTAAATTAATTTTTATACAGGTACTATGGTACCCGGGTCTGGAGGAGAGTCTCCTGTTCTCCAGACCCGGGTACCATCCGCACATTGAATCGCTTAATATCCGCATGTGCACATGTAGTCATGCGGATATTAAGCGATTCAATGCAAGTCAATGGCAGCGAAAATGCCGCGATTACGCAAAATAATTGGTAGTGCTGCGGATTTTTCAGCAATGCTAATCCGCAGCGGAAATTTCCACAGCATGTGAACATCACATGCGGATTATCATTGGGGAACATTGCTGCCCGTCTACCATGCGTTTTTAAGCGTTTCTGGGGCGGAATTGCTGCTGCGGAAACGCTTAAAAAACGCATAGTGGGCAAACAGCCTTATTGAGGCCAATAACATAATACATGTCGGAGTGCAGGTGGTGTGGAACATGAATATTTCGGTTGGATATGGCAATATGTTGGATTTGGAAAAATTGCACATGATTATAAAGTATGGGATGGAAGCAAACTAAAAGTTGCCAGACTTACTTCTTCCTATTTGGACCTCCCGTGTGCGGTCGTTGTATTGAGGGTACATCGGACACCAAAAATAGGGCCATGACACATCCCTTTTCCTGGAGGTCCACATATCCTGGGTCCATTGTATCCCACAAGTCAGGCCTCTCTTGCACAAGCAATAGGAGCAACTTGACATTTATGGGGCAAGACATCCTCTTGGTCTCCATGAAGGCATGTATTTTTGGATACTGGAAGAGTTTGGGGAGAGGGACAGCACTTCCCTGTATGACCACTTCCTGTGCTGGCATGATTGGATAGACTCTGGAAATTTATCTTCTGTGTGTATGAATCGGACACTATACAGATGGTCCGTGTGGCGTCCATTTTTTTCCCTCACAGTCTTGCATTGGCGAGTCTCGGCAGATTTATGCGTCCGCTCGCAGCAAGTTGCGATTTTTTTCCTCATGCCGAATACAGCCTAGAAAAAATATGCAGATCGGCACTGCCTCACTGAACATTGGCCATAGTGCAAACCCTTATTTTATGGCATTGCACTCGTTCGATTTATACACCAATGTGACCGAACCCTTAAAGGGGTTTTCCTACAAACAAAAATTCATTGTAATCAATAGATCTTGGAATAATAATAAGTTCCACAATTGGATGTGTTTAAATAAAATGTTCCTGTGCTGAGATAATCTTATAAATGTGCCCCTGCTGTGTGCTGTGTAATGGCTGTGTCTGACCGTACAGGAACATGGTCTGATCATACCACATCTCCTGGCCAATGTTCCTGCAAGGTCAGACACAGCCATTACACAGCACACAGCAGGGGCACATTTATAAGATTATCTCAGCACAGGAACATTTTATTTAAAACACATCCAATTGTGGAACTTATTATTTCAAGATCTATTGATTAAAATAAACTTTCGTTCATGGGAAAACCCCTTTAAGACAAAATACAACCTTTATAGATGCTTTGTTGTCCTTAGCTGCAATACAGCCTGCAACTTAAAACATTGCAGAAAGTTTCAGGCTGGAAATTTCTGTGTATTATATATTCATGTAATAGGAAAGACGATGATCCAGCTCCACAGACTCCGATGCTAAAAACAAATGTCTTTTATTTAGAATTTTTTAAAAAATATCCAGATGGCGATAATGTAACTCCAGCTGGTAGAAGAACAATACTAGAAGGGAAACACAGGGGCACCAAGGAGGGGTGCGCTACTAGACGCGTTTCGAGCGAAGACCCCTCTTAAACTTGGTATGAATAAGTGTCAGACATAAAGGGATGAACCCTTCTTATGCTGGCACTAATCAAGAAAAGGTGCTGCAGGTATGTAACAACCCAAGATTGCAAAGAAAAAAAAAAATGTTTTTTGTAAGAGTGGTGAATTAAAAAGCAACGGGAATTTTTAAAAACAAGAATGAGACACCAAGTCAGTAATGTAACATGAACTCTTTTCTGTAATTTAAGCCTGAGGGAATTCTAGTATCCAGTACAAAAATCCAAAACGCCTCCCTATTTCTGAGAGTATTTTGTCTGTCTCCGCCACGGATGTGGCAGAGAACATGTTCTATGGCATAAGCTAATAGGCCTTTAGTGCATTTATTATGACAATTGATAAAATGTCTGGAAGCACCAGACATACTACGATTAGATTGATGGGAAAAATCATATAAATGTCTTTTATTTTAAAAAAATTCTAAATAAAAGACATTTGTTTTTACTATTGGAGTCTGTGGAGCTGGATCATCGTCTTTCCTATTACCTGTCTACTGAGCGCAAGCAGCAGCGCTGGTCACGGATCCCGGAGGTGAGCTGGTTTTTTTCTTTTCCCTTTCCATTCTATATTCATAAAAGCACTAAGCTGTTATCTAACCAGGGCTGTGGAGTCCATTTTGGTGGAGTCGGTATAAAATGGACCGACTTCGAAAATATATAATAAATTGGGTACAGTAGTTCAATGCAGTTTGTGGGGAATATTTTTCAGAAGAATTTGGGAAAGTAATGAAATGTCCTATAAATGTCTGTCCTATTCCTGATCTAAGGGTCTAGACTTTTAGCTGAGATGAATCTGTGCTACAGTAAATTTATCACTTAAACATGAGCCATGTATGAGGGAGTCGGAGTCGTGGAGTCGGTGTCATGGAAATTGAGGAGTCGGAGGTTTGGCTTACAGACTCCACAGCCCTGTATCTAACCATGTGCAGTAGTTATCCTAATATTCATTTATTTGTGCTAAAAGTCCTGAAAGTTTAAGAGTTTTAAAAAGTAATTTACAGTTTTTAGAATAAAAAACAGCAGTATACTGGGAAAACCACTATCCATAAAGGATAGAATCTTACTTTTGACACATTCTCGCCACATTGCTAATCACAGGAGAAAAAATGATAATTCTTTCAAGATGATAGAGGTTTCCGATGACTTTACATACTACGTATTTGGACTCCGTGGCCTTCATACTTGGACAATCTTTAACACTTACACATGGCGTCTGCGTTGACGCATTCCCCATTTTTCCCCCCACATCTGCTTTCTATCCTCTTTGCCAGACAACACTATATGGTAGTATCAGTGTTGCATTTCAAGTCACATTGTACACAGGCAGGGGATAACTTTCTGATAGCCCTAAGCTATCCCAAGAACCACTCCATTCATTTGTAATTCGCTATGGCTCAATTCATTCTTAATGGCAGAGCACAGGGCCCGGCGGAGCACCAGTACTGCTATTAGAATGCATGGAGCCGCAGTGCACAGGATCAACCTCCACTCCATGCATCCGGAGGGCTTCAGCGCCCCAGTTCTCAGAATACAGTGGCATGTAAAAGTTAAAATGGGCCGATGCAAAAGTTTGGGCACCCATGGAGATTTAAGTGCTCAGCTAACTTTGACTAAGGTTTCAGACCTTAATTAGCCTGTTAGGGTTATGACTTGTTCATCATCATTAACAAAGGGCAGGTGATGCAAATTTCCCAGCTTTAAAAAAAAAAAGCCAAAAACCCAGCCTCCTCTAACCTTGTGCCAAAAAACAGCAGCCATGGGTTCTTCTAAGCAGCTGCCTCACACTCTGAAAATGGTGGAGAGAATGCTATAAGAAGATAGCAAAGCATTTTCAAGTTGTCCTTTCCTCTGTTCGAAATGTAATTAAGAAATGGCAGTTAACAGGAACAGTGGAGGTGAAGATAAGGTCTGGAAGAGCAAGCAAAATTTCAGTGAGAGCTGCTGGTAGGATAGCTAGAGAGGCAAATCAGAACCCCCGCTTGACTGCAAAAGACCTTCAGAAAGATTTAGCAGATTCTGGAGTTGTGGTACATTGTGCTACTGCTAAGAGACACCTGCACAAACATGGCCTTCATGGAAGAGTCATCAGAAGAAAACCTCTCCTACGTCCTCACCATAAAATTCAGAGTCAGAAGTATGCAAAAGAGCATCTAAACAAGCGTGATGCATTTTGGAAACAAGTCCTGTGGACTGATGAGGTTAAAATAGAATTCTTTGGCCACAATGATCAAATGTATGTGTGGAGAAAAAAAGAGCATAGAATTTCAGGAAAAAAACATCTTGCCACCCATGAAGCATGGGGGTGGATCAATCATGCTTTGGGGCTGTTTTGCAGCCAATGGCAGGGGGAACATTTCATGGGAAGAATGGATTCAATGAAATTTCAACAAATTCTTGATGCAAACATTACACCATCTGTAAAAAAAAAAGCTGAAGTTGAAAAGAGGATGGCTTCTACAAATGGATAATGATCCTAAACACATGTCAAAATCCACAATTGACTACCTCAAAAAGGTGCAAGGTGAAGGTTTTACAATAGACCTCACTGTCCCCTAATCTGAACATCATTGAAAATCTGTGACTAGACCTCAACATAGCCGTGTATGCAAGACGACCCAGAATCTCACAGAACTGGAAGAATGGATGAAAATTCCTCCAACAAGAATTGAAAGACTCTTGGCTGGCTACAAAAAGCGTTTACATGCTGTGATACTTTCAAAAGAGGGTGCCCAAACTTCTGCATCGGGCCATTTTCCTTTTTGTAATTTTTAAAATGTAAAACATGACAATATATATTGACAATATATATATTTTTTGCCTAAAATACAAAGGAAATGTGTCATCTTTAACTTTTGGTCTTTTAGAGATCATTTTATCTTCAACTTGCTTAACTGTTCACGATAACAGTAATTTTGACCAGGGGTGCACAAACTTTTACATGCCACTTTAGGTGGGGTCTTACAGTGATCAGACCACCAATCAGAAAGCTATTTAGATAAGTGATAGCTTTCAAATTTGAGAACAACCCTTTAAACTACTTGTATACTGGATTTGACTGCAAGTTATGGTATATTTTCTCCGTACTGTTATGTGTGCAAGCCTAAATGAATTATTGGATTTCCAAAAAAAAAAAAAAAAAAAAATGTATGTATTGATTCCATATGCCTCCAGGCTCTAGGCTGAAGCAGTCTTCTTCCTCTGTCATCTGACAATATAGTCCCTTATTTCCCTGAGGGAGGAGTCTTCTCAGCCATAATGCTGCAAACAATCTGGTCCAGGGCAGGAAGTTGCTCTGCGATGCACTGGGTGTGAGGCAATGGACTGAGCATGTGCGTCTCATAGACCTCTGCTTATTAGACAGACGTGCCCATTGCTATACACTGAACACCGGGTGGCGCCATACTATGTAAGGAAATGTCATATCTCTTCCTTGGATCATTTGTAACAGCATGTAGATGGCAAACATTGCACACTATTCACTAGCGTCAATACTCCTACATATAATGGACTTGCAAAAATCTAGGTGTAGTTAATATATAACATTATAGGAATACACAGAAAAATTAAATGCCGGATTAAAAAAAAAAAAAACAATGCTGAAAAGAGTGTAAAATAAGCCTTTAAGCTAACACATGAGTATATATCTTTACAAAATGTCTGTATATAAAGTGCAGGATACAAATGTAACTTCAATGGGCGGCTCCAGAGTTACAAGGGTATATCCGCTACATACAATGATATTGGATAGAAATTGCTTTAAAAATCCCCACAATGACGGAATCTAAAACGATTGGATCAGTGGATTGTGGTGGGAAATGTCACTGGAAGAAGAATTACATTGAAATATATGGCTGGAAACCAGCAGATCTGCTCCTGAGGAAGGATCGGGACACGGCGATACCCACAGTTCAGTACATTTTGGAGCCAGGACAGACATGGCTGCTTAGAAATAGCTCTGCAGCGATTCTCCCAGAATAGTCTCCAGCTGCTTGATTGTCTTCTGACACTGCTGCTCCACCTCTTCACAGTCATCTAGATACAAGAAGCAGCGAGATCACGTCAGGCACTGGGGTTATAATAATCAACTACGTGAAAGCTACACAAAAAAAGGCAACGGTATTAATGGCAGGAAGTGATGGCCGCGTCATCCTCTGCCAGCTCCGGAGACTGCGTGGTTGGCCATAAACTAGGCGTCCGGCCCGGCTGATGGCAAATCCAAGGACAAGTAACCCTTTCAGCAATTGCTAGTAATGATGACCCTTACTAAATAAGTGCACAACATCACTGGAAAGAACTGTCCGGACACAAATGTAGGGTTAAGGCTGTATGCTATAATGGAAATGTATACAACTTTCCATAAGATGGCGCTGAAAAGAGTTTGTGGCTATTAAAATGGTTGTCCAAGATTAGAAAACCTCCAGACACAGCGCCATAACTCTCCACAGGCTGTGTGGGGTACTGCAGCTCAACTGTACTCACTTCATTGGGGCAGAGCTACAATACTAGACGTAACCCGAGGAGCAGATAAGTGCTGTTTGTGGAAGAAAGCAGCCAAGATTTTCTAATCCCGGACAACCCCTTAGAAGAACCTGTCCCTTTGTACATGCAGGTCAACCTGCAGACAGCACGGTATAGAGAAGAAGCTGAGCAGAGTATGTGGGTATGTTGGAAAAGATTCACTATGTGTATTTTATTAATTGAAATCCCTGGTGTTTGTTGTATAGGAGTCCAGTGGGCGGTCCTACTAAATGATTGACAGCTAGCTCTATATGCGGTCATGCAGAGAAGACTGTCAGTCACTGACTAGCACCGCCTACTGGACTTCTGTGCATACAAACACCTGGGATTTCAATGAATAAAATGAAAGTTTTACTGAAACTTTTGCCACAAGTATATAGGAGTGTGATCAGCGCCTCCTGCTCGAGATCATCTGTCTGCAGAGCAGATCCCATTTTTAACAGGTCAGGTTCCTTTTTAAACAATGTCACATGTTACAGTTATCAGAATTACTTCATGAGTCAAAGCAATGGAGTAGTGACGGGGAAGTGACACTTCTCATCACTGCCCTGCGAGGCAGCCAGCAGATTACTGTCTGGAGTATAACAGCCTGAAAGTGCTGATAAGACGACTATGGTTTCCCTATAGCCTTAGCTGTTATATTACTCGTCCAGTCTTTAAGAATTTGAAAGAGACTTGAGAATGAAAATTTTTCAATGAAAACTCCTCTCATAAGTCTAAGAGTTGATCCCATGACAGAAGCCAAAGTGCCAGTACAGCACAATCAGTGCCAGCAGCTTGGTTCCTTTCACACTATATTAATTTTGTGATTACCCATAGTCACCACTAGGGGAACTCACAATACATTTTGTTTTACTTCCTAATATAGCATTATTAATTCCACAGCGCTTTACACACATTATTATTGCTGTTCCCATTGGGGTTCACAATCTACATTTCCTATCACTATGTCTTTGGAGTGTGGGAGGAAACCGGAGAAAACCCACGCAAACACGGGGAGAACATACAAACTCCTTGCAGATGTTTCCTTGGTGGGATTTGAACCCAGGGCCCCAGTGCTAACCACTGAGACACCGTGCTGCCCTTATAGTTCTCATTAAAGTCAATGCTTCCTGCCAGTAAGTGGTGTATTTTTTGACTGCTCTGCATGGTATCCTATCATCCTCCAGATGAGTAGACAATTATAAATATGATTAAAATACTCTTGATTACAAAGAGCTGCATATACAGTTATCTGACATATATATGGATATTCACAATGTAGGAGAACATACCTTCCATGAGTTCTGCCAGGAATGGGATGGACTCTGGCAGCAGGACCATGTAGTTTTCCCGCAGTTTTTCCACCAGTTCAACCAGGACAAGCAATGCAGCAAAGCGAACCTGACAGCAGATGAAACATTTCAGTAATGGGGACAAGAATACCTGAATTACCGTGTGCCACAATGCTACGTAACCACTGAAGCCACGTGTATTGTATTCTTTATTCCTGTATAGGGGATGATCACCGAGTGCTCTACCTAGAATCACTGGTCAATCAGTGAAAGTGATCAGTGTTTATACTGTATACTCTGTATCCCAGAAATGTGTGATTTTATACTTCTACGTATATAGGATTCATAGTGATTTCAATGCTTGGCATCACTGCAGAGCAGACTGGGCTCTATTCACACTGTGTTTGGTCTTTCTGTCCATCCCTGAAGCCTCCCTTTTCAAAAAGTATAGGGGGCAATTAATAAACCTTTTACACCAAAAAACAGTATATCGTCACCTAACTTGACATGTTCAATGCTTATGCTAGGTGTTCTTCCAAGCAGAGAGATCTTATTTGTAGCGGTAAGTAACCTTAAATTTCTTTAACCAACTGCACTTGTCTTTACTGCAATTCATCCTGCAAGAAATCTAAAAGTTCAGCATAGGGGCTCTTTCCAGAGGTTTATAGTTCATAAATCAATGAATCCTGGAACCTAGGAGGAGGAGGCTTGTAATAACTGCAGCCATGATGATGGAGGATCACACAACAGTACCTACACGGTACAAAATGTAAAGTATATGGTGGATCTGCCTGATTGTACAAAGGTTTCTTCTGAAATAGGAGGTAGGTAAAAAATAACCCAAAACACTAAAGTGAATGTGCACTATACACATTTAAGTGTGTCATTTTTTTCTGGTACAGATTTCAAAATTCTAACATTATGAATGCCTGCAGCCACCACTAGAGGGAGCTTTTGGAAGCTGACTGCATACGGTCTCATTGGGTTGCGTGTGGATGCAGTAAGCTCACTCCAGTGGTGGATATAAAAAGCTAGCACTTTATGATGTATCTCTATTTTATACATTGCTCTATATTAGATAAATGGATCTCTGACCTGGATGAAGATTTGAGAAAGATTTGATAAATATTTCCCATTTGAAGCATTTATGGCTTGTCCACTAAGCCTGTTAGGTGTTGCATTGGCTTTAATGGGGAGGTGGCCATGGTGCTTGCTCAGATGTTTGCATAACTTCTATAGATCTCAACGCAAGCACGACCACCTCTTCTATGGAGTGCAATGCTTCATATGAGAGCAGTCCTTTAAGGGGTTGTCCACTAGTATACCCACATTATTTGTTTCTGGACAACACCACTATAACAATGTCCGCTTAGAATCACATCGCCGACATCAAAGAAGTGGCATCGGTAAACAAGATATGTATGAGTTTAGGTTTTTGGGGTTTTTTTACTCTGTGGGGCACTGAAGCAATTAAAGGGCATCTGTCAGTAGAATCATCCCTCCTATGCCATTTGTATGGGCATGTAGGTCATAGGAAGCTGAATAAAATGATACTTTTATGGCTGAGATTCAATGTCTTATTCCAGAGAAATCCACATTTTTCTCCATATGTAAATGAGCTGTTAAGATCTATGGGACTGACATAGATCTGCATGAGAATCTGCCTCCAGAGATTATGATAAATGAAAGGAGAGTTACCAGTGTGAGACATGTAATGACTGACAGTCTGCTGTCCTGATCTACACGTCTCACACTGGTATCGCCTTCCTTCATTTATCATAAGCTCTGGAGGCAGATTTTCAGGGAGATTAGTGCCTTTAGATCTTAACAGTTCAATTACTTATTAAGAAAAATGGGGATTTCTCTGGAATAAGACAACAGACTGTACATATCAAGGTATCACTGTATTCAGCTTCCTATGACCTATGTGCCCATATAGTCAGCTTAGGAGGGTTGATCCCACTGACAGATTCCTTTTAAGAATAGGTTGTCCACAAGTGGACAGCCCCTTTAATAATTTATTCAGCACAGAAGGTCTACATTGTCTCCATTTGCTATGCATCTGACTACAATTTATTGCTCATTAGTTTTCTTCAAGAAAAAGGTCTACCCTGTAATCAGCACATTATGTGACATCTTGGCTTCTGGGAGCCTCCTCGAATATTTCCATACAAATTAAATATTTGGATCTTAACGAGATTTCTCACCTTAGGAGACGAGTGGCGCATCTTTAGAAGTATCTGGTAGTTGAGTGGCTTCCACAGGGAGTCGTCCGCCATAGCAACAGAGAACTGAGCAATGCAAGGAACCAGGCTCCGGCTGACTCTTATCTGGTACTTCTCTTCTCCTCCAAGCACATTTTCAATCTAATAAAAGAGAATTATGTAATGTATCACACAAACATACAGTAAATCATGTGTTTGGTGCTTCAATTTATTCTCTGCCGGTGTAAAGAGTAAAACTATCAGCAGCAACAGAGCAGGCGGAAACAAGAAGCGCAGAATATGATCTAGGGAAATACCTGATCCACCAGGGGCATTAGTAAGGCCTCTGCCCTCTCCTTGCTGACAAAATGCTGAGTATCATATAGGAAGATTTTGTGTAGACAGTTCAGTACAAACTCCAGAAGAAGGCAACTTTTCTCATTATTGTCATCAGATCCAAAAAAGTCTTCATCTAAATATAAAAAAAAAGATATCACAAGATGTTATTAGGGCTACAAGCAGATGGTAAACACCAAACATACAGCTAGACATTTCTGATAAAGTACTAACGTCCCAACCACTTAAAGAAGCACTCTCTCCAAACTTTTTATCCTCTTAATATATTGCCATCATCATATTATATAGCACTGTGTACTTACAATTGCTCATTTTGCCTTTCTACCCAGCTAATTCTTCTCTTTTCTCTGCTCTATGTAGAAACAGGAAGTCTCTTGTCCCTATTTTTATCATTCCCCTCTTCACCGTCTGACCCAGCTGCTCCTCCTCTTCTCTCTGCCATGAACTTTTGCAGTGACTCATGACTCAAACACTTATGACCTCCTGTTTCTGCATAGAGCTAAGAAGGATTCAGCTAATCGGTTTTTAATCATGTGATGTCAAATGGAAAAGAGAAGCATTATCTGGGTAGAAAGGCAAAACGAGCAATTGTAAGAACACAGTGCAATATAATATGATGACTGCAATATATTAAGAAGATAAAAACTTTGATGGGAGCAGTAGTGCTTCTTTAAACGGAATATGTCATCATAAAATTAGTTAAGTTTATATTTTAAACAGAAGTAGATCTACCATGATGGATCGGGCGCGCAGCTGAAATAATACAATTCTTCAACAGTAGTGAAGCACATCATTCTCCTTGTTCCTTAAATTACAATTCCTATTTACCAAGCAATATTACTCTGCATCTCTTTTACCCATTTGATCGTCCTCCACTCTGGTGTCTTTATCCGTTGATATCTCACGGCAGCACTCCATATGCCTTTCCTACCATTTATACACAACTCACTATCTTCTTTTCCCTCATGTCTTTTTACCTTCATTTCTCCATTCTTCCCCCCTCAATACCTTGCAGCCTCGCACACTAATTCCCCGTTAACCATTTCATAGCACCCTCCCTGGGTTCCCATCCCCATTTTTATACTCTGCCTTATCTATTTTTTTTTTTCCTTCCTTTAATGCTTGTTTTCTTCTCTGCCTTTCTCCTTTTTAATCCCTCACATTCCATCTTCCTTTCCTCATTCTATTACCTCTTATTTCTTTCACACTTCACCTCATTCCTTTACCATCTTCTCTTTTTTTCCTTATTAACAATTACATCGCCCCTCTGTTTCATTGTAACACCTCCCTCTACCCATTTGGTAACACCCTTCTGGGCGTTCCTGGGGCTCATGGCACCCATTTTAGACTTTTTATACCCCCTTATGCATTGCATTCCATACATTCAATTCTTTGTTTTTGAAACAAAAACCTTATCCTCTAATGGCAAAGAATCGTATGATTTCAGCAGCGCGGACGATCCATCATGGTACATTCACTCCTGTTTAGCAGCTCCTGGGAGATTTCTTTGCTCCAGAAACGAGGCAGCAGCAGCCGATAACCATATCTATATAGGAGTTGTGCCTCTCAACACCCTCAGGTGAGCCCCACAATATAATGCACTCCTCCTTAGGGTATCACCTTATGCTTTGTGCGCCTTGTTCCCTTCCAGTATATCTTCATTTTTAATTTAAACATACATTTAAAAAGGGTGTGTCAGTACAGAATGACTGTTCAAACCAAGCGCAAGCACTTAGTGCACCCTTGGTGTGGCCAAACAGTTCACTACAATTTCCCACCTACTTGCTGTTCCATCTATCTCTACCCTTGCCTTCCTTGATTGACAGCTCTGGCTTTTAAGGAGCCATAAGGAGTGTAGAGACAGAAGGAGAAAATGTAGAAAGATGCACAGAACTGTTTGGCCATGCCAGGGGTGCACAAAGTGCCAGTGTTTGGTTTGATAAGTCATTTAATTTGATAGGCATCCTTTTAATAAATTGCTGGTTTTTTTTTTCATTATTCCACATCATAATCTATGTTGTTTAAAATTATATCTTAAATTCTTTCAATTTTCACTTTGGTCACTGTGCCAGGTATTGCGCTGATACTTCAAGTAGAGATCACTTCTCACAGGCAATATTACATGTAAAGCTAACACCTATATAAAAATAACAAGGTATAGCAGCAGTCACAATAAGTGATGGTCACAGTTCCACCCTCCCTGCACAATGACCTCCGCACATTTTACAGAGCATGCCTAGAAAATACTCATACAGAAGCCAACGAATATGGTCCATGTGACTGTTATTAATAACTTATGGAGATATGCCTTATAAGAGCCAGGACAAGATGGCAGCTCCCATAATTATGTACAAAAAATTAGAATAAAAAAAAAAAATCTATAAAATAAAAACATTTGAAAACAAGAATGTTTCATAAACTGCTTTTAAATATTAAAAAATATTAATCTGTGATATATTCCTATAAGATCACCTTTTCTGTAAATGCACAGGGATGAGGATATAAACCATACAGTGCTAAATACCATCACAATATACCTGTTTTCATTGTATTCGTCTGGTTTAAAATGTCCCCAAAAGGCTTAACAAGGTGACCAGCAAACAAGGTAAAAAGTCCCTTCAGCTTGTCAGCAATGCAATCAGCCAGGCAGCAGAAGGTGAGGAGTCGGTCCTTTGAGGATCCCTCTGTTTTAGACCAGTCGAAAAGCTGTGAAAAATAGAAGGAAAAATAGGTCACCAACTCTTCCTATTGCTTAAATAACTGACATATTCCACAACATTATACGACGATTGTCATCATCCAACCAGTCCCTGGGCCAACTGGGACTTGTACACCAAGGCCGATCTATGACTGGGAGTCAATGAACGAATGTTTTTGGAGCCCAGGAGGAAACTTCTACATGCACATCAAATATTTTATTTTGCCTTACCTTAAAGAAAAGTGGCCTAAATGTGGCTTCTGAAAGCTTCATGACCATGATGATGAAACAGTTAATGATATGACCTTCCGTGGTGCCCAATTCTTCCAGATCATTCTGAAAAAAAAAATGAAAAACCCACTTATATGACAAATATCCATCGCTCACTTTCTTGTAACATTACATAAGCTGGCAGTTTTACATCAGACAGGTGGTTGTGGGCGCCATACAGAGACAGCTCAAGCTTTCCCCCATTATAGTCACCTTGGGATGTTCTGCTCTGTAATCCAGGGCTTTCAGGAAGAACGTGGTCAGTTCAGACTGATGAGATACCAGCTGCTGCTTCTCCATTGTCGCAATGTGTTCCTTTAGTATGTCCATTAGGGATCGCAGGCATTTTTCCTACATATAAAAGAAAATACTTAAAGGAGTTGTCCAATACTTTATATTATCCCCCCAATGTATCCCCCCGGGGCCCCTAAGACTTTTTGTAATTACCTTACGTTGCTAATAATACATGTGAGCGGCGCTATCGGTGGCCGCTCACAGGCGTCACATGACCCCGCACTGACGTCACGACAAGTGAGGCGTGACTCAGCGCTGGGGTCCCCGCGGTGGCTGCTGGGTGTGACGCAGGGGGGTAACCCCACCCACAACCCAGCAGCCACCGCGCGCTTTCCCAATGAATGGGGAGAGGCAGAGCGCGCGGTGGATGCTGGGTGTGACGCGGGGGATTACCACACCCACAGCCCAGCATCCACCTGGAAAGAGGAAGACAAAGACCCCCAGCTGCTGCCAGCACTTGTCGTGACATCAGCGGATGTCAGAGCCGGCTGCAGCCGGGGGTCACGTGATGCCGGTGAGCGGCCAGTGATAGCGCCGCTCACAGGCATTATCTGCAAGGTAAGGTAATTACAAAAATCCTTAGGGGCCCCGGGGGGGATACATTGGGGAGGGGAATATAAAGTACTGGACAATCCCTTTAATATGTAACAACGTGAAAAACAGTAAGAGGAGGCAAAGAATTCTTCAGCCCTGGGAGGATAAGAACTAGCAGGGACTAGACCAGGTTCTTAAAGGGACTGTCAGAATAGAATTACTGTAGAAACCAAGTTCAGGCGCTCGGCGCCTGATGGCGGGGGGGCAATCATTTATATACACCTTCCCAACCTGCTTGGTTTCCATCCATCTCCACCCTACTCGGGTTCCATGAAGCCAGAGCTGTCTATCAAAGAAGAAAGGAGGTGGAAATACAGGTATAACAGGCAGGTGGGAAGGTGTATATAAATGATTGGCCCCACCGTGAAGCAAAGAGCGGTAGGACTTTGTTTGAACTGTCATCCTGTGCTGACAAGAGTCCCTTTAAAGGGGTTCTCCAGCCTTAGGATACAAGGTACTGCAGGCACTCTGCAGACTTGTGAATTCTCTCAGCGCACGCACGGTTCTCCGGTGGTTCTTCCGGCCACATTCTGACTTGTCGTGTCCGGCCTCACTCAATACATGCGCTCGCCACCGGAAAGCAAATCCTGCAGACTTGTACCCAAATTCCGGACAACCCCTTTAAGAAACTAATTAAATTTAGAAATGGATTAATATGTGTAAGAAATTCAAAAATTTTTGCTAAAAATTAGTTTGAGCCACCATAACCTGCTCCTTCCACAATGCCAGAGACAAGAGATTGTAGAGATTGGTCTTAGAAAGCAATTGTAGTGTAGACTCTAATGATTAAAGAATATCAGCATTCACAATTCTGCAGGCTACATGTATCAAGCGCAGCGTTTCCCAAACCCCAGTACTGACAGCCCCTAACACATCAAGTTTTCAGGATTCCTTATTATTGCACAGGAGCCTTATTATCAAAGCATCAGAATCTGCCTCGGGTTCTCTCCTCTCTGCAATACTAATGAAATCCTGAAAACATGACCTGCTGGGGGCCATGAGGATTGGAGTTTGGACACACTGGTCTAGAGGATCCCCCACCCCTAACAGCCCCCCCATCTACTAAAAAAAAACTCTTAAGATGCATTTCATTTTAAAAGGCATACATTGCCCATAGCCTCTAATCTTAAATAATGTAATTTTGGCCTTCATCAGTATATAGGATTTCTTAAATAGAATTTGTCAGCAGGTTTTTGCTATTTAATGTGAGAGCAGCATAATATAGGTCACAAGACCCTGATTCCAAGGATGTGTCACTTATTAGGCTGTGTGCTGTAGTTTCCATACAATCAGTGTTTTATCAGCAGGTGATTATGACTAGAGGACTAGTCTCATGTGCAGACCAGTCAGACTAATCTGTGTAACCCCGCACCACCACTGATTGGCTGCTTGCTGATAATGCACTGTGTACACAGAAAGCTGGCAGTCAGGGATGGGGTTATGCACAGAGCAGAAGACTTAGATCTGCTACATCTATATCAGGCAAAAACATGGATTATATAAAAACTGCACCACGCAGTGATGCATCACTGGAATCAGGCTCTCTGTCTCTACATTATGCTGCTATCAGATTCCATAGCAAAAATCTGCTGACAGATTCCCTTTAATGCTGTAGCCAATAGCGGACATAAGTCAAGGCATAGGTTGGAGTTATATGTCCAGGGATACTCATGATTTTTACCTCTGACATATGGAACAATGCGTAAAGGGGAACCAGTCATGGTGAGAACATAGCATTTAATTAACTGAAATCCCGGGTGTTTGTATACATAGGAGTCCAGTGGGCGGTGTTAATCAGTGATTGACAGTCTTCCCTGTACGACTGTGCGTGCAGAGATAGGTGTCAATCACTAGTAGGACCGCCCACTGGACTCATGATTAGAACAGCAGGGATTTTATTGAATAAAATACAAATTATACTGAATCTTTTCCATCAAAACTATATACCTTCCTGACCACAGAATAGACTACAACGTGACAGGTTCCCTGTAATCTGTGTCCCACAGCATTGCGGAATTGTCTCACAACATTATAAGAGATCAGCTATGAACTTAGGGGGGTCTGACAACATCTTTGTCAAATATTTCTAATGAATACCAGTAGATTAATGAATACAGCTCAGAACTATTAAAGGGAACCTGTCAGCTGATTCATGCTGCCCAAAGCGCGAGCCGGGCTGGTCCTGCATATCAGAGAAATGGGGACTATAGGGAGAGATGTGACTAGTCCAGTGCGGTCCCCCGGATAACTTCTCAAGGCTCCAGGTGATTGTACACACATGGTGGAGACCTGTCAATCACCAGGAGTGGTGCAGCGAAATGGGAGCTAAGCCAGACTAGTCCGTTCCGTCCCTATAGTCCCCAACTGGTTCTTGCACAGCCAGACTCATGTTTGGACGGCATACAGACTTGAGAAGTTCCCTTTAAGCTATGTTCACACAGGGCTGGTACAGCAGAAAGTCTGCTGCCATTATACAGTACTAGCAAAGTAGATGAGTTATTACCAAATCTCAACCAAAAAATCCCAAAAGAAATAACCCCATTTGTGAATGATTTTGCAGTGGATTAACTGCAGATCTGAAAGAACCCCACTATCATAGGAGCAGACACCAACACAGTAGGCCAGTCTGTATACAGACATGCAGAAAATCGGGTCACGCAGCCACAGAAGAGCCACGGCAGGGGGGGTAGTACACGATTCATAATGACCAGCAGCACATTCAGAAAAAAAAAATTGCCAAAATCCCAGTGAAATGTTGCAGATTTGCGGCTTCAGATGTCAGTTTTGTTTCTAATCGCTGAGGATATTTTCGCTTTTTATGTAAATTGTATCAATATATCAGCTGCATAATAGGGATCAATGTAACCTAACACTTTCAGATTACATTGCGCCTCCGCCGAGTTAAATCTACTTCTTCAAATCCCTCTTCACACTCATCTGTTCTCGTTTTCATCCGTCTCATTAATAACTCAATCTACACCCAACCACATTAAGAGTTCTTAGGAAAACTCACTTGCAGCAATAATAAAGCCATAAATCAGGCTTTTTTCGGTTGGTATTGATGGCTTCTTACTAAGGCCTGTGGCAGATTCATACTCCGCTGGCAGTAGAGCCGCTCTGTTACTGATTGCAGAACGCTTTATTTAGAGCAGACTAAGCCCTTCAATAAAAGAACAGGAAAGTGCTAAACACAGAACAAATAAATGATGATGAATATGGCGGCTCTGAGCCTCAGGCAGCGGATACATTCTAATTATGTCCAGAAAGATTTCCCTGCTGCGTAGAGACGTCTAGTGAGGTTAGGTATGGATAGCTACATAGTCACACTTACCTGCCGTGTGTCCAGAAGATGACAATAGCACCTGGTGACCGCTGGCAGGAGGACTCGGGCCGCTAGCTTGGTTGATAAAGTGGTCTTCAGCGCTGTGATCCTGATAGACAGCTGAGACGTGGGCCCGACTTTGACAGCAATCTTATCCAGACGTGTTATCTAGATGGCAGGAGGAGCACAAGAACGATTCAACCCACGTCTGTGGCGTGTACAGATTGTACAATCTGATTTTATACCAATTAACTAGAGCCAATCTGGTAAAACCCAAGTCATATACAGTACAGACCAAAAGTTTGGACACACCTCATTTAAAGATTTTTCTGCATTTTCATGACTTTGAAAATTGTACATTCACACTGAAGGCATCAAAACTATGAATTAACACATGTGGAATTATATACTTAACAAAAAAGTGTGAAACAACTGAAAATATGTCTTATATTCTAGGTTCTTCAAAGTAGCCACCTTTTGCTTTGATGACTGCTTTGCACACTCTTGGCATTCTCTTGATGAACTTCAAGAGGTAGTCACCGGAAATGGTTTTCACTTCACAGGTGTGCCCTGTCAGGTTTAATAAGTGGGATTTCTTGCCTTATAAATGGGGTTGGGACCATCAGTTGTGTTGTGCAGAAGTCAGGTGGATACACAGCTGATAGTCCTACTGAATAGACTGTTAGAATTTGTATTATTGCAAGAAAAGATCCTAGTTACTTACCGGTAACAGGATTTTACAGAGCCCATGACAGCACCACCTGAGAGAGGGTATCCACCCAACAAGGACAGGAACCTACTGAAAAAAAAGGCGGTACCGCTCTTCCGCATCAGTTTTTTTTTCAGAGCATGAGAGGGCCTCCGAAAAATAGGTTAGTACATAACTACCACCTAAACATTTCTTAATAAAACACCCTAAGAAGTGCACACCATAAGTGATAAAGGGGAGGGAATTAATAGGGTGCTGTCATGGGCTCTGTAAAATCCCGTTACCAGTAAGTAACTAGGATCTTTTCCCCTTCTCCCATGACAGCACCACCTGAGAGATTTAGAGAGATCAGACACCAGAGGGAGGGATCACCGCTTGCAACACCTTCCTCCCAAAGGACAGATCAGTAGAAAAGGAAAGGTCAAGACGGTAATGCTTGTAAAATGTCGCGGGGGATGACCAAGTTGCCGCCTTACATATGATGTAGATGGGCACATCCGCCTTCTCAGCCCAGGAAGCAGCTACAGCTCTGGTGGAGTGGGCCTTCAGGTTCTCTGGAACTGGCAGATTGCTAGAAGAGTACGCTAAGCCAATGGTGTCCCTGGCCCAGCTAGCTATGGTCCCCCTTGTAACCTTAATCCCTTTCCTAGCCCCCTGAAATGAGATGAATAAGGCGTCGCTTTTTCTCCAGGCCTTTGTCACCTCCAAATACTGGACTAATACCCTCTTAACATCTAAAGTGTGAAGCTTTTGTTCCTCAGAATTCCCAGGGTTAGGATAGAAGGAAGGGAGAGAAATTACTTGTGTCCTATGGAATTTGGAGGCTACTTTTGGAAGATAGGCCGGGTCTGGTCTTAGGATTACTCTATCCATACACACCTGAGTGAACGGATGGTTAACTGACCGCGCGTGCAGATCACTAACCCTACGAGCTGACGTTTGAGCTACCAGCATGGCTGTTTTTAAGGTGAGAATTTTCTCCGAAACTTCCCCTAAGGGCTCAAAGGGAGGCTTGGATAGAGCTTCTAGAACCAGATTAAGCTCCCAAGGAGGCATCCTTGGGAATAGGAATGGGTCTAGATCTACTGCAAGCTTTAATGAATCTGATGATCCACCTATTCGCTGCCAAGTCGCAATTATATAGTGCCCCCAGAGCTGATACTTGTACCTTAAGGGTACTGGTGGCTAACCCCATGCTTAAGTCTTTCTGAAGGAATTCCAGGATGGCCCCAATAGGAACCTTCCCTTTGGGGGACTGACCCGAGGTAGACAGAAATTTAGCCCAGGTTCTGCCATAGATCCTAGTCGTCACCGGCTTCCTACTCAGCAGTAGCAACTAGACCTGGAGAAAACCCCTCCTGCATTACTAGTGACCTTTCAAAATCCAGGCCGTCAAATGCAGGCCCGATCTTTGGGGATGGAAGACTGGACCCTGCCTGAGGAGATCTGGGGTGTCCGGAAGAACCATGGATCCGCTTGGGACATTCTCTTCATCCAAGTGAACCATGGTCTCTTGGGCCAAAACGGGGTGATCAATATAACCCTCGCCTGGTCTTCTTGGATCTTTCTTAGGATAGTAGGGATGAGCATTAGAGGGGGAAAGGCATAGGCCAGGGTAAAATCCCAAGGAATTTGCAGTGCGTCCACCGCAAACGGCTTCTCCTTTGGATTCAGGGAGCAAAAGATTTTGGTTTTCCGATTGTGTTTGTTAGCAAACAGATCTATCTGAGGTTGTCCCCATCGGCCGACAATCTGCTGGAATACCGCTGGATTCAATTCCCATTCTCCTTGTTTCAAGATGTGTCGACTTAGAACATTGGCTTTTACGTTCTCATCTTATATGCAGTGCCGAGAGCGTGAATAGATGACTCTCCGCAAAACGAAGGATCTGATCCGCTACGAAAATCAGAGGAAGGCATCTGGTAGCCCCCTGACGATTGATGTAGGCGACTGTCGTTCGGTTGTCCGACATTATCCGGATATGATGACCCTGAAGAAGAGAACTGAACTCTAATAGCGCATTCCTGACTGCCAACAGCTCCCTCATGTTGGAGGAGAGACCCGTCTCGCTGTCCGACCAGAGGCCTTGAATTGAATGATCTCTCAGGTGAGCTCCCCAGCCTTCTGCGCTTGCATCTGTCATAATCGTATCTGACAGCTGGAAAGACCAAGGAACCCACAGAGATAGATTTACCGGATTCATCCACCAGTCCAACGAGTTGATTACTAAACTTGAAAGGGATATTCTTCCATCCAGGCAACCTCTGAGCCGTTTGTCTGCTGTCAGGATCTCCTGCTGAAGACATCTGGAATGGAACTGGGCCCACTGAACTGCCGGGATACAAGATGTCATTGTACCCAATAGAGAAATTGCATTTCTCAAGGTCATGGATGGATTGCTGATTACGCGTGATATGAGGGAACTGATCTTCAGTTTCTTGTCCTCTGGCAGAAGACAAGTCTGGTTTTCCGAGTCCAAAATGAGACCTAGGAATGATTGAAACTTTTTTGGTTCTAGTCTCGATTTTTCAAAATTTAACATCCAACCCAGGCCATTTAGACTGGCCATGACTTCCACCAGAGCCAGTGCGCAGAGTTGTTTTGATCTGCCCACCACTAAAAAATCGTCCCGGTAAGGGATGACTAGGATATCTTTCTCCCTTAAATGCGCTGTGACTTCCAGGATAATCTTTGTGAAAACCCTTGGAGCCATGGAGATGCCAAAGGGAAGAGCTGCAAACTGAAAATGCCTTATGTGCTTGCCGAACCGTACAGCTACCTTCAGAAACTGTTGGTGTGCAGGAAAGGTTGGGACGTGGTAGTAAGCGTCCTTCAAATCGAGGACGCACATATAACAGTCTGGAAACAACATTTTTATGGCCGATTTTATTGATTCCATCTTGAATGGCCTGTAAATCAAATGGTCGTTCAACTTCTTCAAGTTGACAATGGTTCTGAAGGAGCCATCCGGCTTCTTTATCAGGAAGATAGTTGAGTAAAACCCTCTCCCTTGCTCGGGTACAGGTGTTTCTACTAGAACCCCCTTCACAACCAGAGTGAGTACTTCCTGCTGCAGGGCCATCTGCTCCCTTAGGCCTCTGGGGGCTGAAATACTGACGGTGTTTCTGGGAATGTTTTTGAACTCCAACTTCAGCCCCCTCCTGATTATCCCTAAAATCCAAGCACTGGACGAGATTTTTTCCCAGGCGGGAAGGAAGTGGGACAACCTTCCTCCCACCTGGGGAGGTCCGTCACTTAGAGGCTTTCTTATTCTCGGACGATGGACCCCCGAACATGAAGCCTCTGTTATTCGGCTTCCTGTCTCTCCAACCACTTTGGTCTCTGGGAAACTTGCTCCGATTGTATTTCCTCTTCCGAAAGGAGCTCTTATATCGGGAACAGACACAGTGGGAAACCCATGTTTCTTGTCCGCGGCCTTATCCAGGATGTCATCTAAGGCCTTCCTGAAAAGAAAGTCCCCCTTGCAAGGGATTGAGCAGAGTTTAGATTTTGACTGCACATCCCCTGGCCAGCTCTTAAGCCATAATGCCCTACGGGCTGCATTAGAAAGATTTGCTGACCTGGCAGCCAGCCTAACTGAATCTGCCGATGCATCTGCAAGGAATGCAGCCGCCCCCTGCAAAAGAGGAAGACCCGACAGAATTTTCTCTCTAGAGACATTCCCTTTGATCTGGTCCTCTAACTGTTGAAGCCAGATCATCATAGACTTGGCTGTGCAGGTGGCTGCCACTGCTGGTTTCAGAGCCCCTGCTGATAACTTCCAGGCCTGTTTAAGAAAAGACTCCGCCTTTTTATCAAGCGGATCTTTTAGGGTCCCCAAATCCTCAAAGGGCAGTGTGGATCTTTTCAAGGACTTCATGATGGCCACATCAATTTTAGGGGTTTTGTCCCACTTAGCTGCATCCTCCTCTTCAAAGGGGTATCTCCGCTTAGAAGGCAGCTGGCCTTTCCTCTCTGTTTTTTTCCATTCCCTATCTATAAGAGTCTTGATCCTCTTGTTAACTGGGAATGTGCGTTTCCTCCTCTGATCTAAGCCCCCGTACATGACATCCTGAACTGTTCTGGGAGCTTTGGCATCGGCAATACCCATAGTCACTCTAATAGCCTTGACTAATCTTTCAGTATTGTCCACCGAAAAACAAGGCCTACCCCCTCCATCATCATCCAAAGACTCTGATGAAGACGATGAAGAGAGGTCAGAGGGGGAAGGATATTCCCTCGTGAAACAGGACTCTACTGATTCCTCTGAGTCCGAGGAAATCCGTTTCTGCTTCCTCCTCTCACGAGAGGTCAAGCTCTTTAAGGAACCCCTGACCTCCGTCTGGATCAAGGTTTTTAAATCCATAGACAAACTAGGGGACTCCTCTGCTATAGTTTTCTGGATACAATCAGAGCAAAGGTTTTTAGCGTAGGAGCTGGGAAGGCTAACTTTACATAATGCACACTCCTTATTCTTATTCTTGGAACTACACTTTTTTGGTTCCTAACAACCAGAAAGAAATGAAAGGAGAGAAAAGAGAAAAAACAGAAGAGCACATTACTAAGGTGAACTTTCACGAAGATCACTCACCACACTGCCGTTCAGACTAGGGTACTGGAGGCGGTGGTTACCGTTCACATGAAGGCTCCCATCTGGCGGAGATGGATTCACGAGATCTCTTCTGACCGGTTCTGCCAGCACTCGAATGACCCCCACTGCTGTGGCTCTGATGATGGGAAGACTCCCGATGCTCCGGTTGTCTCACATTTTGCTTGAGCTGCTTACGCTGCTGTGGCTTCTGCTGTTCCTCGGGCGGCGGTGACAGTTGCTGCCCAAGTGACTGTGGCTCCTCACTCATGATGACGGGGATGCAGAAACTGCCATCTTGACTGCTTCCCATCCTTTTAAAGCATAAGGGGGCTCCACCTCCTTTGGGACCCTCTCCTTCCGGCAGCAGTGTGCTCTCTCTTTTAGCTTAACGTAGGAGCTGTAATTTTCTTATACTCATATATATTTATTTATTTTTTTTACTAAAATAAATATACATTCCCTTTTTTTTTCTCTTCATGCCAGCTGGCGCGCTACGCCGCAGGGTCCCTCCTGCGCGTGCGCAGACCCAGTGGCTCCCGGCGCGCTTGCAAACGGGGATGTCCCTGGACATCGCACCCCGCGCAAGCGCAGACCCGGGCTTCCGGCGCACTCGTACTAGGGCGCGACACGACCCCGCGCGTGCGCAGCCCAGACTTCCGGCGCGCAACGTCACTGGGCGCGATGCGACCCTGCAAGTGCGCAGCCCGGAAGTCCTGCCTGCGCAGACCCGGCCGCAAGACCCAGAGCACGAGGGAGAGGACCCCGGAAGGCACCCCCCCCCCCCGCACGCAGACCCAGGTACCAGCAAGATGGGGCTGGGAACAGAGGACCCATCTGCTGCTTCTTCACGGCCTCCAGGCCGCATCGATCACGGGTTCCAACTCCAGATCCCACGAACAGGTAGGCGAGGCACCAGCTAGAGAGGCTCCCATCAAGGACAGGAACCAAAAAACAGATGCGGAAGAGAGGTACCGCCTTTTTATTCAGTAGGTTCCTGTCCTTGGTGGGCGGATACCCTTTCTCAGGTGGTGCTGTCATGGGAGAAGGGGAAAAAAGCAGCTAAGTAAAGAAAAACGAGTGGCCATCATTACTTTAAGAAATGAAGGTCAGTCAGTCCGAAAAATTGGGAAAACTTTGAAAGTGTCCCCAAGTGCAGTTGCAAAAACCATCAAGCGCTACAAAGAAACTGGCTCACATGAGGACCGCCCCAGGAAAGGAAGACCAAGAGTCACCTCTGCTTCTGAGGATAAGTTTATCCGAATCACCTGCCTCAGAAATCGTAGGTTAACAGCAGCTCAGATTAGAGACCAGGTCAATGCCACACAGAGTTCTAGCAGCAGACACATCTCTACAACAACTGTTAAGAAGAGACTTTGTGCAGCAGGCCTTCATGGTAAAATAGCTGCTAGGAAACCACTGCCAAGGACAGGCAACAAGCAGAAGAGACTTGTTTGGGCTAAAGAACACAAGGAATGGACATTAGACCAGTGGAAATCTGTGCTTTGGTCTGATGAGTCCAAATTTGAGATCTTTGGTTCCAACCATCGTGTCTTTGTGCGACGCAGAAAAGGTGAACGGATGGACTCTACATGCCTGGCTCCCACCGTGAAGCATGGAGGAGGAGGTGTGATGGTGCTTTGCTGGTGACACTGTTGGGGATTTATTCAAAATTGAAGGCATACTGAACCAGCATGGCTACCACAGCATCTTTCAGCGGCATGCTATTCCATCCGGTTTGCGTTTAGTTGGACCATCATTTATTTTTCAACAGGACAATGACCACAAACACACCTCCAGGCTGTGTAAGGGCTATTTGACCAAGAAGGAGAGTGATGGGGTGCTACGTCAGATGACCTGGCCTCCACAGTCACCAGACCTGAACCCAATCGAGATGGTTTGGGGTGAGCTGGACCGCAGAGTGAAGGCAAAACGGCCAACAAGTGCTAAGCATCTCTGGGAACTCCTTCAAGATTGTTGGAAGACCATTTCCGGTGACTACCTCTTGAAGCTCATCAAGAGAATGCCAAGAGTGTGCAAAGCAGTCATCAAAGCAAAAGGTGGCTACTTTGAAGAACTTCCACATGTGTTAATTCATAGTTTTGATGCCTTCAGTGTGAATGTACAATTTTGAAAGTCATGAAAATACAGAAAAATCTTTAAATGAGGTGTGTCCAAACTTTTGGTCTGAACTGTGTATATGGGTGTAAATATATATATATATATATATATATATATATATATATATATATATATATATATATATATATATATATATATATATATATATATATATATATATATATATATATATATATATATATATATATATAATCAGGAAAGCAACGAAAATAAAATAAAAGCAAAAAACTGCCCAATTTTGACCGATCAAGTTGTGGTGGGATCTCTGCTTAGTGAGGAGATAGACCGGAAAGTGTTCCTATACGCACGGCCCTAGGGGACATCGCTGCACTTGCTTAGAAGACAGGTCACCACACTTCACCAGCGGTAAGTATATTATGGCGGTCCCTGCCTGTATGCAGTTTCTCTGTCCATCACTATGACACTGCAATCACTCCGATCAGAGCACAGACCAGGAGATAGTGAGGCTGCAGACAGACAGGGAAGTCTAATTAAGTAACACAATGTCCCCAGCAGCAGTACTTCCATCTCTCTGCCTGCACATACACATTACACGCATGCGTGGTGCAGAGGGATCAGTGAGAAACCGCACCATCCACAAGATAGCAAGGTGCCTCCATTGAAAATTAGGAACATACAAACAAAAGGTTTTTAGATGGATACTGACTTTCAAAGCAGCCAGTATCTATCTAAAATAAGTGAACACAAACATACAAACATATATATAGATTTTTTTTAAATAAACTAGATTCTTAGTGATAGGCTCGTTTTAAGATAAGCTAAGTACCTGTTTAGTTTTGCTAATTGACCTTTGAACGAACGACAAATGCGCTTACCTGGAGCAGCGCGTCCTGTAGGTAGGGACTAAGGAAGTGCGGGAGAGTCTCCACAACTTTCTGGGTAGCAGTTACTGTGCTCAGAAGATGAATCTCACTAGTAAGCAGCTCCTTCCGATGCTTCAGCGTAGTGAGGAGAGCTGGCATCAGTCTGGAGACAAGAAAATACCAAAAATGGTATCAGCGAAGTTCAGCAAATTCATACAAATAAATATTTCAAACTAAAATTGTATGGAAAAAAGCCCCAATCCACTGAATCACTCCCACCTAACACCACTACGGAAATCCCAGGCAAAAAAACAGGCAAAAAAACACAGGGACCATCAGGATTGCGAAAAGGAGTGAGACCAAGTGTAAAGAGACGGGGAGACTCCTTGGCATTTGCTGCTGTTAACACACTGACTAAGGATGTAGATGTGTCCAGGATTACTGGCGTTTTCATACACACTGATGTGTACCGATCACACATGCCAGACCAGAAAACTGTATTGACATTCTTATATGTAGCCCTATTAAAGCGCACCTGTCAGCAGAATTGTGCTCAGTAAACTACATACACTGTCAGATGGGCGACATTACACTGATTAAAATAATACCTTGGTTGATGAAATCCGTCCTGTGGTTCTTGTGTAATCTTTACTTTCAGTTTAGAGATAATGATATGCTCGTGCTCCGAGGCGGCCTGTAGGGGGAGCTTTATCTGGTGTTCTGATTACTTATTCATCTGTATGCCATTATGACAGCTCACTGATTGTTCACTGACCTGCCTCCTATTTTACCTAACCCCGCACTACTAATAGGAGGCAGGTCAGTTTTAAGGTATTATTTTAATCAGTGTAATGTCGCCCACCTGACCGTGTATGTAGTTTACTGAGCACAATCCTGCTGACAGGGGCGCTTTAAATGCAAGTTTCCATACATTCCTATCGTCTGTCGGTCCAAGTGGTGTCCATGGAAAAAACTGACAGCACTAGGACCAGTTTTCTTTTTCTTTATTATACGGACCTAATATCCAAGTAAAAAAAAAATAAATTACAGCATGCTCTATTGCTTCTGTATTTTGAATAAGAAACGCCAATTCAGATCAATAAATGCAAAAAAATTTAAAAAAAGCAGAAGCCGTACTGATCAACTGTATTGCATCCAATTTTTACAGATACATTGCCATTGTTAACCTAGGACACTGTATTTGGTCTTGTATCACTGCTGATTTATAACAATGCATGCCATATGGAACGCCTATAGATGACAATACAGATGAAAAATTGTCCATTTTTCTGGATCACAAATCAGATGTTTTTTTTTTTATACACTCGTCTGAACTTCGCCTTAGAATGGCCATCTAGTAAACTTTAACCATGTTTACATGGCAGATTTAGAGGCAAGGAAATTGGATCCGGTAATCCACACATTTTATTCGCAGTTTTTTTTATGCCGATTCCACTGTGAATTAAAATCAGATTTTACCCTCTGCCAAGTTTAAAGAAGTTGTCCACTACTTTTACATTCATGGCCTATCCTTAGGAAAAGTCATCAATATCTGATTCGCCGAGCTCCGCCGATCAGCTGTTATCGGTGATGGTGGCCACCGGACGGAAGTGCGCACTTGCCAAGCTGCTCCGTCTACTGATAGTAGCCGAGGCTTGTTACTGCACATCCATCGACTATTAAAATCAATAGGAGGCGGATATGCAGTAACAAGCCCCGGTCACTACAAGTAGACGGAGCAGCTTGGCAAGTGAGAACTTACGGCCGGCTGCCACCGCCACCGATAACAGCTGATAGCCGGGGGTCCTGGTTGTCGGACCCCATCTGATCAGACATTGAAGACCTATCTTAAGGATGGGTCATCAATGTAAAAGCAGTGGACAACTTTTTAATGAAGTCCGTGCAGAATCAGATTCCATGTAACAGGTCACTTTATTTTCTACCACGAGGATTTCAAATTTGAACACCAACCTATATTTCCCATTAGATTCAATGGGAGTCAAATTTCAAGTGGCTTTCTGTGCAAACCATGTGCTGAAATCCATGTGAAAATTCCCTTCTGTGAACAAACCCTAGTGTCTAATGGGTGGATAGGACCTTCTCCTGGACATAACTAATAATGGCATACCTGGGCAGCTGTGGAATAGCCAGGGCCTTGATGGTGCTGACAATCTCAGCAATGCACAGTAGAGCACTGCCTACAACGTTCTTTTCCTCCGGCTGCTCCATAGACAGAAGATCAACGGCCGCATGAAGAACAGGCACAAACACTTGTTGTCGGTCACAACCAAACCGCCTGCAGAGAAGCGTTAAGCTGTAGAGAGCCGTCTGTCTGTTAATGGCTTGTTCATCACCTTCTACGTTTCCTTTCCTTTGTGTGACAGAATTAAGGTCCTTAACCAGTCCTAAAAGTAACTCAATCTGAAAAAACAGAAATAAAAATAAAAAAAATGTTCGTTTATGCTGAACCAAGAATGCACAAAAATTTACAGGGAACGAGTTAAGGGATTTATGTTGCCCGAACCACACGGTATGAATCCGGGAAAGGCTCGCTTATTGCAGACATGTCTCTTTTTCTCTGAAAAGTCGCTACATCTCTGAAAACAAATGGCTGAAAAAGGGGCAAGGTAAAGGGGAGACTATTCATCTAGGAGGGTCCCCACCAAATTCTCCCAGCCCAGCTCAAATTAGTTAACAGGCCCTTGAAAAAGAATGGTGAAACATCACTAACAATTCATATAAAATAGGTTTAACATAAAAGGCCTGATTCATCATTTGCATGATTTAAAATCACTTTTCTTCTTTTAATTTAACGTGGCTTTCATCCATATTTTTCAAGTTCAAGAGGTTTTGAGCAAATTTATAAAACAAAAATGTTCTTTAGTCTCGTCTTTAACCTGTTTTGCGACTTTTTGGTGCAAAAAAGTTGCACGTTTCACTAAAAAGCTGCAAAATTTGCGCAAATATTTTTTTAAACTTACCTAAAATCACTCTATGGGGTGTAAGACTGGAGAACATTTGTGCAAAACTTTGATGACTTTTTAATAAGTCGCAATTCAGCCCAAAAGTCGCAAATCAGCCCAAAAGATCCGGAAATCCCAAACCCTGTCCACAATGGCGAACATAGGGAAAAAACAAAACTAAAACAGGTGAACACATAAAATAGCTTTTTAAAAAAGGAGCACATTAAAAGAATAAGGCACAAATGAAAAACAGGCAAAAACACCAAAAACAAGACAAAAAGAGGGCACAAATGCAGTAACGGATTGGGCCTGAAAACTTGATTGAAACAGTCGGTCATTTTTGATGCCACGTTCCCTGTAGGATGGTACCTGTTGATCGTCCCACGCTGTTCGATGTTGTAACTTGTTATTGAGGAGGTCCATTGCTTTGCGTCGCACGGACGGCAGATGATTAGACATAAGGCCCCGAATCACAGGAATAAAGGTCTCCGTAGGCAATAAAGCATTAACCTTTAATACAACAAAAGGGAAATGACACTAAATAAAAAGACCTGAAACAGCCGTAAATTTCACTGAAATGTGGACGCACTTTACAGATTACTGTGCATTTTGGTAATAGATACTTTGAAGAATGAAATTGTGTTTAGGGCTTGTTCACACGCCATGTTTTTGCTGCGGGAAAAAATTTAGTGTTTTACAATACCAGCAAAGTGAATCAGATTTCTGAAATCTCATGCACATGCTGCTTATTTTTTTTCTTGCAAATATGAACCATCAATGTTTTTTTTTCCAATTCTGCAGCATGTCAATTCTGCCAGAGTTTTTACAGCGCTTTTCACCCATTCAAATAAATAGGGGGAAAAAAACGTAGGTAAAAGTGCATTAAAGCGCTTGTGTTTTATGCAGCGTTTTTCCTGCCAGAACTAGTTTGTCCACAGAAAAATCAACTGCAAATACCACACGTGTGAACATACCCCAAGACTGGGAATTAGGTAGTGTCCTTCCTGATCCCTCCAATGTGGGACTTACCTTGTCCAGCAGTTCGTAGGACTTATTGAGAAGCGCTCGCCAGAACTTTGCCGTTGGTTTATCCGCATTTGCTTCCACGGAGCCAGCTACTAATTTGATATAGCAGAGAACCTCTTCTAATATCCTGTAGTCATACAGATTAGGAAAAGTATGAATTACAGTATATGTGGAATAGCTCAGGGATAATGGATCCAAGCGGAGAGCTGGGGTTGTCGTTTGTCAACTGTTGCCATGCAGTATCCCGAACATGTAAAGGAGTTGTCCTATAACAAAACCTGTCCAGATGCCATAATATACAGATAACATAGGGGAGGCCCTATATAAGGATGAAGAGCCCCTATGAGTGCAATACTGGCCCCCACTGTGGTGCACCCATTGTTTCAATAACAGCTCATCAAGGGCTATAGAGAAGCTGAACCAATGGCAATCAACAGATCTGGTCATCTATGAGACCGCCCCTTTAAAAAAGTATTCTTGTCTACATAAATCGGCATGTCTACTGGATAGGTGATAAGTGTTAAATGGGTTTGGGTCCCACCGATCAATCCCTGGCCATCTTGTCGTGCATGTAGCCTGCTGCTCCATTCAAAGTCTACAACACTGATGAAAACTGTCAACCAGGCATTGTGCTCGGCCTTCTTTGTATCTTCAGTCCATAGATTTAGAATGGAGCGGCAGGGCACATGAGAAACCAGATGATCCATTCAGCTTCTGATGGCCACAAGACCATGGACAGAGGAGAAGTTACCCATTTTAGCGATCAGAGTGGGTCCCGCCGGTGAGACCACCACCAATCCAACATTTATCAAATTTAAGTAGAGTTTGACATCACATTAACCACTAATCAGAATACAGTGCAACTGAAAGGCTATAATATGGGGAAAATTTTAGATACTCCCATAAAATATTTAAAATGGCCAAAGTCATGGTTATCCGTTACTTTACGTACCTTTGTTCCAGTTCTTGTAATTCCTCGGCAGCTTCACACTCGACCACCTGAGACACAAAATAGACAGTCATTAATGACCTTCAATGCACAGCGACAATACACAATGACATCATCATGTAAAAAAAAAAATAAGAGGAGATCAGTGATCTTACGGACCTTGCCGACAAAAGCGTGAGAAGCCAAGAGGTTTGCCATGAAAGACACAGACAGAAACGTAAAGTGACGAATCTGTTTAGCAGAATGTGTGGCGACATTGAAGAGTTCGGTGTCTTCCTTTTGGACTTTGGGCCTCCGCAGCTTGCTTTTCTTCTGTTCAGGATCATCTAAGAAAATAAATAAAGGAATTCACTATAGATAAACTCTGAGTGAAGAAAACCAAATAGCGTGTTTTAGGCTGAAAATGCTTAAAAGATTTCTATTTCGCATCACCTTCTTTATTCTCTGGCAGTGTGCTGATGAACTTTAGAAGACTGATCAAACTCTTTAATTGGTTCTGGACGCTAAATTCACAGCAGACCGATACCCAAAATTCAGAGTCCCGCTCCAACACTACATCCTGTAGAATAAGAGAGTGAAAATACATTTATATATAGTAAACGGATGTACATTATGACAGGTCACTTTGGCTGTGATTACTGGAATGATGAATGTTATTTTAGATGCCAGACAACATTTACAGCATATACGTAGCAGGCAGGTCGCCCCTTCTTACCTTTTCTCCATTTGCAGTCACAGTGACAGTTTTGGTGACATGTTGTTGGAAAAGAAGAACTAAGAGCACCCAGAGGAATCGCTCTGCTCCCACCGTGTCCAGGAGCTGGGACAGGATGGGCAGCCGCCTGTGCTCTGGGACATGGGGGAGCGCGTCCACAAACACATGGATGATCTTCTCAACCACCTTCTCCACATCATCTTTAGTCTCCATGGAGGTTTGTTCCCCAGCCTGGAGCAAAAAGAGAACATTTAAAGAAAAAGAGTATGCAACAAAATAATATATGACATTACAAATTTAATATATATACACACATATACATACACACACTAAATGTTTTTTTAAAGAGCATTATAAGCTAGTAATATAAGAGTACATACTCATGTATTACCTAGAGTGTTCTACTATTCTACTATGTAAATGTCCACTTAATTGTAAAGTGCTGCGGAATATGTTGGCGCTATATAAATAAAAATTATTATAAAATTATTCTGTTTTTTCATATATAAACTACAGCACTTTATGCAAATGCTACACTATTTTAGGACGGAGGTGACCATTTATTGATTTTATGCAATAAATGTTCATATTTGTGGTTAAAGCAGTATATCCTCAGTGCTCGCTTTGTTGCAGCCAAATGGAACCTAATAAGAAGCCAGGATGAAGTCTACTTGGAGAAGTGCCATCCAAAGATAGCAAATCTCAATGTGTATATTTCACCTGGAGAAGAAGAACTGCTGCCAGACATAACTATCAACCAAAAAAGGCTGAACAGTGGATAGGAGTCTTTAAAAGGAGTATAAATCCTACATAGAACAAGACCCTTAGGACAAATTATCATGCTAGCTTGGAAAAATCTATATATTTATTAATTCATCTCATGAAAAATATATATGTAAAAAAACAAAGAAGGGGGTGAGTATACAGGATAAGGGAATCAGGATAAAAAGATGCACTGCAATATGGGAGTATAGACAAATGTAAAGTAGTACAACTACTAAAAGTATGCAAAATTGCTAGACAAATGTGCAGATGAGCTTCAAACAGATACATTAAGGCTCTGAACTTTATAGATTGCAATTTCAAAATGCAAGATCTCAGCAGAATCAAAATAAAAAGAGGATTTTTGGTACTCACCGTAAAATCCTTTTCTCAGAGCCTTCATTGGGGGACACAGGAAACCATGGGTCCCCCAAAGAAGCGATAGAGAAAAGACAGTACAATCAATAGTGACTCTACACATATAGTAATAGAGGCAGTCAAAATGAACAGGACTCAAAGCAAAAACAAAACGGTCATCAAAGAATGAAAAGACACACAAATGAGATGTGGAGACACCATGCCTACACCTAATGAGACAATATGGGAGCACAACTGTAGTCAACAAAGGAAATAATCCGATTATCCATGCAGCAACACCTGAGCACCCTGCTGCGTGTGTCACATTGTGGCTTCCTCAGAGGGGACTGTCTTCGGTCTTTTATATTCATTCTGCTGAGATCTGGCATTTTGTAATTGCCATCTATAGTGATCAGAGCCTCAATGTCAGTTTGAAGCTCATCTGCACATTTGTCTAGAAAGTTAGGACTGCTGAACGTTGAAATACCTAAACTCTGAAACTTCCCTGATAGAACCACAGATCTGCATACAATGTGCACAAAACAACTGTTAAAACCAAGCACATCACCTTGTAGGGGACATAACCCTAAAATCAATTGATGCATTTGTCAGAAATCCTTCGTTATTCCACTATGCCAATGATGTGCTCCGAGCACTCGGTGTGGCCGAGGAGTTCTATGCACCTTTCCAGGTGCTTGCTTTTCTACATCTACCACTGTCCCATCTTCCGTGATGGACAATTTGCCTTAACAAGAGAAAAAGATTTGCCTTTATGGAGAAAGATGAAAAACAAGTATGTGGGGAGGTGGTGTACTGAACGGCTCGGCCACGCCAAGAATGCACCGAGCACCTCAATGGCATACTTGAAATAGAACAATTGCTGACAAACTCGGCAATGGATTTGGACAATAAAGGTGCAATTTTCAACAAGTCTGTCGCCTGCAAGGTGATGGGTTTGTTTTAATGAGATATTTTGCACTGGCAAATCCATTTACGGTGACAAATACATTCTAATGATTAGAATATTTTGGGGTTTAATGATCATTTTACTTCTAGAAGTGTATAAACAGATGCAGCTATATAATTATATCCAACCACATCCAGATTACATGAATCTTCTAATGATAGCATCAACCACTTCAGGGGAGGGCAGCAGGGCAGAGCGAGAGGGCAGCAGGGCAGAGCGAGAGGGCAGCAGGGCAGAGCGAGAGGGCAGCAGGGCAGAGCGAGAGGGCAGCAGGGCAGAGCGAGAGGGCAGCAGGGCAGAGCGAGAGGGCAGCAGGGCAGAGGGCAGCCGGGCAGAGGCAGAGGGCAGCAGGGCAGAGGGAGAGGGCAGAGGGAGAGGGCAGAGGGGAAGAGGGAGGGCAGCGGGGGAGGGAAGCGGGGCAGAGGGAGAGCGCTTTCATCTTTTCCATCATTTGGTCAGACAAAAACATGGTACCATATGGCAATACTTGTAATCAGCCACAAAAGATATAAAGGTGGAGGACAGAGGATAAATACTGCAGTTGCAGTTGACTTTCAATGGCCATTTTCTATCATGTCATATCATCCCATCCTACCTGTATGAGTGCAGGAATCACAGTCTGCACTGTCTTGCTGATCACTTGAAAGCTGTAGCTGTCATCCAGTCGCATCACACTGGCTCCCATGAAGGTGAAGATTGGCATGATGTTGTGAAGTACTTTATCCTTCAAAGAAATGAGGAAACAGAACAGTAATTTTTAGTATGAGAAAACAAAGTCTTAAGAAATGGAGCCCGATGCAAGACAGTGCAGTAAGATGCATGGGCCTCTTAATTTGTTGCATTCTTTAAATGTTGTGAGACACCGCTAAGAATTTTACTCTAGTCAGGGAATGAAGAACATTTCTGCCTTAATTTATGCCAACTTAATGGTGTAAATCATCATGAATTAGTCAGGTGCACCTGGTTACGCTCAGTCCCAGTTTTGCGGACTTTTCTAAAAGCTTGAAGAGCTGGCCAAGAGTGGCACAAAATTTTCACACAATTTCAAGGCGTTTTATGGCAGGATCACCTTGATGAATCTGGCCCAAAGTGTAACATAAAATATCCTAATCACAGTTAATTGTTGATCCCCAAAGTGAACGACATAAAAAAAACTAGAAAAAGACAAAGGTTATTGTGGTTAATAGACTGTGTCCTTACAGGGAAGATGCCAGCCGCGGTTCCCAGGAGAAGAAGAGCGTGATGATGAGTCTGTGGCATCTGAGAAGTCCTGACACACTGAACAATGAGCTCCACATTGAACTTTTCTTCATCCAGAATTTCTAGAAAATACAGAGAGCATTTTAATTATGGTTGACTGGTTTTGTCATTTTAATATTTTTTAATACTCTGGTTAAAAAAAAAAAAAAAAAGCACAAAATGTTCTCTTACCTTTAGCATCTTTTTCATTATCAAGCGAAACCTTTTGGCAGGTGTTGAGGAGACAACTAAGGATTAGCTGTTTAGTGTACTCCATGTTTCCCTGCTCTGGATCTGAAGTCTCAAGACATCTAGAATTAAAAAGCACAGGCACATCAATCCAAAGTTATGCTATGTCAAACTGCACGATCATCACTGTGGGACCTACACCAATATACTAGATAATTGGACTTATTTTAACTTGTAGCCTACTATCAACAGGGTTTTTCGAGCCCAAGCCAAATTTCTGCAGCAATGTTATGTGACTGCAAACTGGCAAACCCTGACAGTGTGCATTGTACATACTGTCAGGATTTCCCTTTAATGTCAGATCTATAGGGCAGTCTCCTGACACCAGTATGTGATCGGAATACTGGTGGTCAAATGCAGACTGATCCGCTTCTCTCAACACAGAGAAGCTAATGAGAGTCTAGTCGAAACGCTAAATCTGGCAATAGAGGGGAATTCTGACAGTGATTACAGAAATTCAGCTCAAGGCCAGAAAAATCCTTTTAAAGGAGTAGGTAGAGAAGTTCGCTTTCCAGTGGCTTAGCCTTTAGGGAACACACTGTCTACTGCTCCAGAGAAAGACTTGCTGTACAGAGAGTCCCAGGTAATGGCAGAGAGTTGGGCTTTGATCAGATTTCTATTGCTTGAGCTGCTGACTTTTGCAAAATGATAAAAAGTTCTGATTTTTTTTTACCCTGAAAAAAAAAAAGCAGCCACTTTAATATATTTCTATTCTTATTGCACCTCTGTACCTTGACAACAGGTAGAAGAGAGTAGGCACCAACAGCTGAGGATCCTTCAGCTTCTTCTTGTGCTGAAGCAGCTCCAGGATCAGAGTAGTCCTAGACCAGTTCACATTCCCTTCTTCTACTGAATCAGCCGGCTGTTTCCTGAACCAGAACAAGGAACAGATAAATAAGAAAACATCTACTGACCCAAGGATATCAATCAAGACACATTAATACAACAAGACTAAATTAGGAGCTTTACACCGAGAACCCTGCCAACGAGTCAACAGATGAAGTTTTAACTCATCAGTGTTGTGAAGTTATTTCTGGAGTTAAACTGCCAGGTAACAATAGAGATAACTCTGACAAAGACTCCCTCCCTAAAGAGGTACATGAAAACTTACCTAAGTATCTAAAAAGGTGAGACTACAAATCAGTAGTGGAGGGGAACTTTATTATTTATCAGGCCACAAGACTTATTATTAAGATAGACTGAGGAAGATGACTATTAAGCATCTAAAGCTGGAGTGGCCTCTGTTCTAGGACCATATTTATTACATGACTGCTCTTCCATCTGAATGGGATGTTGGCAGAGCTGGTGTGACTTAGGAGTTAATTAGTAGGATCCAGACCATCAGCCAGGTCCGTGATCTGTGCCCGTTGGACATGCTCCCTGAGAACCACGTCTTACCTTATTTTAATTAGCCAGCCTGGTGCAACGTCACATGTGTGTCATCCGTCAACAACGATGTCACTCCAAGTCGGCTAATCAAAAGAAGAGCTGCGGATGCCGGGAGGAAGGAGACCATCCTTAAAGCTCCCGTCCGACGGCAGCAGGTTAAAGACGTGGCCTAAGAATTGATTAACACCAACTCTAGCTGACGGCTTAAGGTGTTACTGTCAATTTATAAAACTTTTTATATATAACAGGGGCTTGCATAGTGTTGCTGATCGGTGGGTCTCCTGATCCGGAGGCCCCTGGCGATTGGTCAAATTACTGCTCTGTAGTGCATAGTTCCTGTAGGAGCTGCACAGAGAGGTGCACGGGCTCAATGGTACGTCTATGGGTCTGTACACAGTTCTGTGAGAGTGAATGTACAGACCCATAGACCTATTATTGAGACTGTGCACCACTCTGTGTAAGCAGCTCATACAGGAGGTGCACACTTCAGAGTGGTGTTTTGACTGCTCAGTGGGGGTCTCATCACCTGGTCCCCACCAATCATCAACACTGTTCAAAGCCTTTAATACTTAAAATTAGTTACACTTTAAAGGCATAAAATCTGAACCCATGGCAATACAGGGCCAGAACTCCAAGACATTTCAATAAAGGAGTTTTGCTAGATTTTTCATATAACAAGTTGTCGGTACCTTTGGGTTTGCATTCTACTCCTTCTGGTTTGTCGCACAGAGGAAGCAGTCTTGTCTCTTCCAGGAGGTTCAAGCTCAGCACTGACGTGCACGGCATTTACAGAGATCTGTCAGAAGGATGAACAGATGGATCCAAGTTAGAAACTGTCTGACAGAACAGATTACTAAACTGAAACATTGATGAGATGTCACATCTTCTGACTTACAGACTTAAACGCGCTGCCGACAGCCTGAACACATGCGGCGTTCTTGCTCTCTACCTGCAAGTCAAATAGGACACCCAGCAGCTTCTGCTGGACAGTGCCATCTAGAGCGGAAAAGAAAGCCTTAGTGATCTAAGAAAGGAGAAACCAGAGGAAAAAAGCAATAAATGGGAAAGTAATGTAACGTGTGCAGTACAATAAGACTTCACATATCACAAGTACAAGTACAACATGGTTTTCCTTGCCCAGTTTTCAGTCGTTGCCCCCAATGATCCACAACACTTATTGGAGAAGGATTCTTGTTAGTGTCAATTTACAGCTTTAAAATTACAGTATATATTCGAGTATAAGCCGACCCGAATATAAGCTGAGGCACCTAATTTTACCACAAAAAAGTGGGAAAAAAATATTGACTTAAGTATAAGCCTAGGGTGGGAAATGCAGCAGCTACTGGTAAATTTCCCCGTCATCCCCACTCCTGGTACGCATGGCCCCCGTCATCCCCACTCCTGGTACGCATGGCCCCCCGTCATCCCCACTCCTGGTACGCATGGCTCCCCGTCATCCCCACTCCTGGTACGCATGGCCCCCCGTCATCCCCACTCCTGGTACGCATGGCCCCCCGTCATCCCCACTCCTGGTACGCATGGCCCCCCCTCATTCCCACTCCTGGTACGCATGGCCCCCCCTCATTCCCACTCCTGGTACGCATGGCCCCCCCTCATTCCCAATCCTGGTACGCATGGCCCCCCCTCATTCCCAATCCTGGTACGCATGGCCCCCCCTCATTCCCAATCCTGGTACGCATGGCCCCCCCTCATTCCCAATCCTGGTACGCATGGCCCCCCCTCATTCCCAATCCTGGTACGCATGGCCCCCCCTCATTCCCAATCCTGGTACGCATGGCCCCCCCTCATTCCCAATCCTGGTACGCATGGCCCCCCCTCATTCCCAATCCTGGTACGCATGGCCCCCCCTCATTCCCAATCCTGGTACGCATGGCCCCCCCTCATCCCCAATCCTGGTACGCATGGCCCCCCCTCATCCCCAATCCTGGTACGCATGGCCCCCCCTCATCCCCAATCCTGGTACGCATGGCCCCCCCCCCCCTCATCCCCAATCCTGGTACGCATGGCCCCCCCCTCATCCCCAATCCTGGTACGCATGGCCCCCCCCTCATCCCCAATCCTGGTACGCATGGCCCCCCCCCCCCTCATCCCCAATCCTGGTACGCATGGCCCCCCCCCTCATCCCCAATCCTGGTACGCATGGCCCCCCCCCTCATCCCCAATCCTGGTACGCATGGCCCCCCCCTCATCCCCAATCCTGGTACGCATGGCCCCCCCCTCATCCCCAATCCTGGTACGCATGGCCCCCCCCTCATCCCCAATCCTGGTACGCATAGCCCCCCTCATCCCCAATCCGGGTACGCATAGCCCCCCTCATCCCCAATCCGGGTACGCATGGCCCCCCTCATCCCCAATCCTGTTATGTATGGTCCCCCATCACTGCACACATTTAAAAAAATAAACACTCATACTCACCTTCCTCCCCTCTGCTCCAGCGCTGCTTTTGTTCTGCCAGCAGCAGCTCGCCTCCGCATCTGAACAGCGCATGACGTCGCTGCCATGCGCTCTCAGACACCGAGGTGAGCTGCGGGGATATTCACTCCTTTCCACGCCCATGGGAGTGGAGAGGGGTGAATATTCATTACTTTAATGGCATGCGCACAGTGTCAGCAGCGCCGCAGCTCCCGCTGCGGCTCAGCTATATTGTGAGCACACTACTAAAGAGAATGCATATTCACCCTTCTCCACGCCCATGCACTCTCTTTAGTAGCGGGCACAGAGGATCACTGAGCTGCAGCGCTGCTGACACTGTGCGCACGCCATTAAAAAAGTGAATATTCACCCCTCTCCACTCCCATGGGCGTGGAGAAGGGTGAATATTCGTTTCCCTTTAGCAGCGGGCACACACAGTAGCTGCAGCAGCCGGCTACTGCGTGTGCCCTGCTCCTCTGCCACCGCAACCCTCCCCCCACTATCCACCACCGGACTATGTATATACTCGAGTATATACCTGAGTGTAAGCCGAGGGGGGGCTTTTTCAGCACAAAAAGTGGGCTGAAAAAGTCGGCTTATACTCGAGTATGTACAGTATTTATTTATTTATTTTTTTAACCATGACAGCCAATGGACCAACTGATAGAAAACTACCAATGTTAACAAATCAGATCTCATCTTTCTATAAAACACTGCAGCCAAATATTACTTTACGGTCCATAGTAAAAAAAAAAAAAAGTCTACAATCAATATTTTAGCGCGCTTTGGCTGTTTGTTTTTTCAAAGCAGCATTCTCTAGTATGTATTTTTCTAAGGATTGAATTCTGAGCATTTTTGTACATACTGTAAAGGTTTGTGAAATTTCAGCACAGAATCCTAGCAAACATCTACAACAATTCCACCATAACTGCAATCACAAGTAGATAACTCTCTATATATATCTATATACACACACACACACATCCAGTGGCTTGCAAAAGTATTCTTTACTTACACACAAAAATGGTAAGGCTTGTTTTGAGGAGATTCCCCAAATACATGGAGGAAGGTGCTATGGTCAGATGAAAGCAAAATTTTACTTTTTGGCCAGCCAGGTAAACACTATGTCTGGCGCCAAAGTAACACAGCTCATCACCATCCACACAGTGAAACATGGTGGTGGCAGCATCATGCTGTGGGGATGTTTTTCAGCAGCAGGGACAGGGAAATCAGGAGCTGACAAGTATTCACATTCTGTAATCTCAAAATGAGACACTATAATTTACCATTCATTTCATACATCCACATAAAACACTTACTTGTCCAAGAGCAGTAATCTGGAAAGATGGCATCCCTTCTGAGATGATCTGGGGAGTCTTAAGAGCTTGGATAAAGAGACCGAGGCACTGAGGGTTGGTCGATAAGAGGCCCGCAGAATGCTCATTATACTTGCCCAGGATGAGGTGGAGCAGCCAGGCCTCATCTGGTAAAACAGCACTCGCAGATTGTATCACTTTCTCCAGTAATCTGTTCATGACCGGTAATAACTGAAGCAAAAGATCCTGTAAGACATAAAGGTAAGCGCTGGATAATTCTCCAAAATGAGGTCATGCCAATGATTATTTTTAATAATATATACTGAAACACATCCATAAAAACGCTCATTGGTGGATGCGAGCATGCTTCATGGTACGTACATGGTAAGATGACTGCTCACCCTGCCAACAGTGGATGTGGCACAAGCTTAAACATAAAACTAACTTTTAATTTGGTTACCAAATGTGTATAAAAAGCCCATCGCCATACAGTCTGCCTTTACTAACATTTGTGAAAGAAACCGAGTATTTCAATTTTGTTGTGTTCCTTTTCTGTTGTATGTGTTCTGTTTTTCTCTTCCCTCATCTCAGCCTAAAGTGTTGTGGACCCGATACCAGCACTCCTCCGGCGTTCTGCTCATGGCTCGGGTCACAGGCCTGATGTCTTATCTAGCAGGCGAGTCCTTTATATTTTTCTACTTCATGTAGATTTTCTCCCAGGCTGAAATAATATGACTGTTTTGTATATGTAACCACTTATTTAATTGTATATCCATCTTGTACTAACTCACTGATACCAGCGTAGTGCTATAATAGGATGCCACTATTGTAACAAGTCATTTCAACAAAGTTCCTCCTAAATATTACATCACCACCTGTGAGTGATATTGTTGAAATGTGGAAGCGATTATGAATCACAGCAACTCATCCTCGAAATGCAGACCATAAAGTTACAGACCAGAGTCACTGAGGCCGAAAGTGCATAAGTCACCAATGCTGTGCTGACTCAAGAACTGCAGATCTCCAAACCTCTTCTGATACAAACATCAGCACATCTGTGAGCCACAAGTTCATGGAATGGGTGTCCATGGACAAGTAGCTGCATGCAGGTCTTACGCCACCAAGCAGAATGGCAATTGTTGGTATAAAGCCGCCACTGGACTTTGGAGCAGTGGAAACGTGTTCTGTGGGGTGACAAATCCCGCTTCTCCATCTAGGGTCTGATGGCCGAGTCTGGGTTTGGCGAATCCCAGGAGAACGTTACCGGCCTGACTGCAATGTGCTATCTGTCAAGATTGATGGAGGAGGACTATTTCTCTGGTGTTTTTTTTCAGGTGTTGGCTAAGGCATCTTTGTTCCAGTGAAGAGAAATCTTGATGCTTCAGTCTACCAAGACATTTTGGACAACTTTGTGGGAACAGTTTGGGGAAGGACCTTTTCTGTTCCCCATGACTGTGCCCTATGCACAAAGTGAGATCCATAAAGGCATTGTTGAGCTAGTTTGGTGTGGAAGAACATGACTGGCCGCACAGAGCCCTGACCTCAACCCCATTTAACACCTTTAGAATGAGCTATAATGGAGATGAGCCCGGTCCTCTCACCCAACAGCAGTGTCTGACCTCACAAATGGTCTTTTGGACGAATGGCCAAAAATGTCTATAGATTTAGAATATTTAGATGAGGTATCATAAGAGTTCCTCATGGGTGAAACATGTATGTGTCACAATTAGTGTTGAGCGATACCTTCCGATATCAGGAAATATCGTATCGGATTGGATCGGACCGATACTCAAAAAGTATCGGATGTCGCCGATTCCGATACCGGAAACCAATGCAAGTAAATGGGACAGAAATATCGGAATGAAAATAAACCCTTTGTTTCCTTGTAGGTTAATTCTACATGAAGGAAAACAACTAAGAATAATGTAGAATGTATTATGCGAAAAGCCGGCAATTCATCAGCGCATACACCGGTACCCGACTATTTACAACAGAAAGAATAGAGCTTCACACATAGATTAGATAGATAGAAACATGTCAGTCACATATATATGAAGTACAGTGACAGTGTTGCTTAATGTACTTGTCATTTAGTGCAAAGGATTTATTAAAAAAAATATTAGTGTTTTCATGCACCGTCTCTTTAAAAAAGCCGGCCGGCAATTCAGCAGCGGTACCCGACAATTTAGAATAGAAGGAATAGAGAATCATACATAGATTAGATAGATAGAAACATGTCAGTCACATATATAAGAAGTACAGTGATAGTGTTGATTACTGTACTTGTCATTTAGTGTTAAAATAAAGGATTTATTTAAAAAAAAATTGGCGTGGGGTTCCCCTTAATTTTAGTCTCTAGCGGAGGTTAAGCAGACGGCTGGGGCAGATGTTTGAAGCCTGGGAAGGGGGTAATACCCACGGAGCTTCCCAGGCTGCTAATATCAGCCCCCAGCGGAATACTTAGCCTTTACTAGCTATTAAAATGGGGGACCCCCCCCCAAAAAAAATGACGTGGGGTCCCCCCTAATTTAATAGCTAGCAAAGGCTAGGCAGACAGCTGGGGGCTGATATTAATAGCCCAGGAAGGGTGCCATGAATATTGGCCCCCTCCCAGGCTAGAAACACCAGCCGTCAGCCGCCCCAGAAATGGCGCATCCATAGGATGCGCCAATTCTGTTACTTAGCCTCGCTCTTCCCACTGCCCTGTAGCGGTGGCAGTGGGGTAATAGGGTTGGGGTTGATGTCAGCTTATAATACCAGCTGACATCAAGCCCAGGTTAGTAATGGAGAGGCGTCTATAAGACACCCCCATTACTAACCCCATAGTCAAAGTTAAAAAAAAAAAAACACAAACACCCAGAATAAAGTCCTTTAATTGAAATAAACACACAATTCTTTATTGTTCTAAATTAAACCATACTTACCATCACGCCCATTCCAGCTGAAGCCAACGATCTCCTGCAATAAAAGAAAAATAATAAAGCAACCTCATCCTTACCTTTCCATGGTTCCCACGATGGCTCCAGCTCTGCTACATCGAGATGACAGGCTGGACCGCAGGAGAAAGCTGCCATCCAGCCTGTCATCCCGCAGACACTGAGAAGCGCAGGCATGCTTGCGCTCCTCAGTGTCTCTCTGTGACGGCATCCAGATGAGCCGACAATGAACTCGGCTCACCTCATGCACGTCACTGACAACGTGGAAGAATTCTCCTGCACTCAGCGCTTCAGCGTGAGAATTTTCCCACGCTGTCAGTGACGTGCATGAGGTGAGGTCATGTCCAATGAACTCAGCTCACCTCATGCACGTCACTGAGAGCGTGGGAGAATTCTCCTGCACTCAGCGCGAGAATTCTCCCACGCTGTCAGTGACGTGCATGAGGTGAGCCGAGTTCATTGGACATGACCTCACTTCATGCACGTCACTGACAGCGTGGGAAAATTCTCCTGCACTCAGCGCTTCAGCGTGAGAATTTTCCCACGCTGTCAGTGACGTGCATGAGGTGAGCCGAGTTCATTGGACATGAACTCGGCTCATCTGGATGACGTCACAGAGAGACACTGAGGAGCGCAAGCATGCCTGCGCTTCTCAGTGTCTGCGGGATGACAGGCTGGATGGCAGCGTTCTGCTGCGGTCCAGCCTGTCATCTCGATGTAGCAGAGCTGAAGCTGTCGTGGGAACCATGGAAAGGTAAGGATGATGTTGGTTTATTATTTTTCTTTTATTGCAGGAGATCGTTGGCTTCAGCTGGAATGGGCGTGATGGTAAGTATGGTTTAATTTAGAACAATAAAGAATTGTGTCTTTATTTCAATTAAAGGACTTTATTCTGGGTGTTGTGTTTTTTTTAAATACTTTACTAGAAATTCAAGGTGGTCATGTCTAATATTGGCGTGACCCCATGAATTTCGGGCTTAGGGCCAGCTGATAATGCCAAGCTGGCTTTAACCCCTTTATTACCCAGTGAGCCACCGCACCAGGGCCCTGGATGAGTTGGTACAGCGCCAGAAGATGGCGCTTCTATGAACGCGCCATTTTCCGGGGCGGCTGAGGACTGCAATTTGCAGCGGGTGGGGCCCAGAAAGCTTGGGTCTCCCTGCGCTGCGGATTCCAGCCCCCAGCTGCCTAGTTGTACCTGGCTGGACACAAAAATAGGGCGAAGCCCCACGTATTTTTTTTTTTAATTATTTCATGAAATTCATGAAATAATTAAGAAAAAAAGGGCTTCCCTATATTGTTGTGTCCGGCCAGGTACAAATAGGCAGCTGGTGGTTGGGGGCAGCCCGTTCCTGCCTGCTGTACCTGGCTGGACACAAATATAGTGCGAAGCCCCACGTCAATTTTTTTTTAATTATTTCATGAATTTCCTGAAATAATTAAAAAAAAATTGACGTGGGGCTTCGCACTATATTTGTGTCCAGCCAGGTACAGCAGGCAGGAACGGGCTGCCCCCAACCACGAGCTGCCTATTTGTACCTGGCCGGACACAACAATATCGGGAAGCCCTTTTTTAAAAAAAATATTTCATGAAATAATTAAAAAAAAAAAATACGTGGGGCTTCTCCCTATTTTTGTGTCCAGCCAGGAACAACTAGGCAGCTGGGGGATGGAATCTGCAGCGCAGGGAGACCCAAGCTTTCTGGGCCTCCCCCCCACTGCAAATTGCAGTCCGCAGCCACCCCAGAAAATGGTGCGTTCATAGAAACTGGATGCTGTACCTGGCTGGCATACAAAAATATGGCAAAGCCCACGTCAAAATTTTTGGGAAAAATTAATTAAAAAATAAATAATAATTTAGGGACTGCATCTTTATTAACTCCTCAAATGTCATTTAGTGTTCAAATAAAGGATTTATTTAAAAAAAAAATTGGCGTGGGATCCCCCATAATTTTAGTCTCTAGCGGAGGTTAAGCAGACGGCTGGGGCAGATGTTTGAAGCCTGGGAAGGGGGTAATACCCACGGAGCTTCCCAGACTACTAATATCAGCCCCCAGCTGAATACCTAGCCTTTACTAGCTATTAAAATGGGGGACCCCCCCAAAAAAATGACGTGGGGTCCCCCCTATTTTAATAGCTAGCAAAGGCTAGGCAGACAGCTGGGGGCTGATATTAATAGCCCAGGAAGGGTGCCATGAATATTGGCCCCCTCCCAGGCTAGAAACACCAGCCGTCAGCCGCCCCAGAAATGGCGCATCCATAGGATGAGCCAACTCTGGCACTTAGCCTCGTTCTTCCACGCTGCCCTGGTGCGGTGGCAGGGGGTAATGGGGCTGGGGTTCATGTCAGCGCCAGCTGCCATGAAGCCCAGGTTAGTAATGATGGGCGTCTATAAGACACCCCCATTACTAACCTACAAAGTGTTAAAAATAAAAAACACACTACACCCAGAAAAAAATAATTTATTTGAAATAAAACACACCATTTTATTTAATTCTTAGTTTACTAAAAAAAAATAGTTACCTGTCCACGTTCCTGCGCTGATCTCCCATGCACAGCTGTCACATCTGGAGATGGTGACAGCTGTGCATGGCTGCTGTAAGCTCACGCTGCCGGGAACACGTCCGCTCCCGGCAGCGGGAGCCACTGACTGAGGTCACCGGAGTGCATTCAGGCAGCGCAGCTCCGGAGACCTCCTTTACGGCACTGCTGTACCGTGGGAATTTCTCACGATACAGCAGGGCCGTAAAGGAGCTGACCGGAGCAGCGTGCCTGAACTCCGGCGAACCCGCTTACGCAATGACGGGGCTGCTTTACGGCCCCGTCATTCTAGCGGCAGCAGCGGTTCAGAGTGGTCACATTCTATGTGGCTGCTCTGAACTGGAGATCATCGTGGGACACTCGTGGACTACTACGGAGGGGTAAGGATAAGGTTGTGGTTTATTATTTTATATTTTATTACAGGAGATCGATGGCTTCGGGGAATTAGGTGTCTAGGTGAGTATAGGTGTAGTTTTTTATTTTTTACTTTATTTTAGGTGGCGATCGGCGGGGACAGGTAATGTATGAACTAATTTATTGTAGGCAACCACTGGCCACCAATGACATGTATTTAACATTTATTGGGGACACAGTAGGGCAATTTAAATAGCAGGATCAGGCTGATGGGAACTACTGCTCCCATCGAGCTGATCCTGCTGGCACGAGTGGACGGGGGACAGACATAGGCCGATGGGAGTAGTAGTGTCACATCGGCCTATGTCAGCCTGCCCACACACATCACACAGACACCGCACACACCCGCAGACATCGCACAGACATCGCACAGACACCGCGCACACCCGCAGACATCGCACACACCCGCAGACATCGCACAGACACCGCGCACACCCGCAGACATCGCACACACCCGCAGACATCGCACACACACCCGCAGACATCACGCAGACACCGCAGACACCCGCACACACCAATCATGACGGGTCTGGGAGGTGAGGCTGACCTGTGCGGCCGTGGGAAAGTTCATGTGAGTTCATGCAATGCAGTCAAGCATGAACTCACATGAACCCTCCGAGGGCACCGCGGCTACTTCAAATGAACAGCTGATCGGCATCACCTGATACCTCAGCTGTTCATTTGAAATAACCGGCGGGAAAGCGCAGCACAGAACGGGAAAGCCGGCGGTGAAGTCTTTTCACTGCCGGCTTCCCCGCCCGGGTCCTTCGCTCCCCGCTCCTTGGTGCTGTGCTCCCCGCCCGGTCTTAACTTACGATCGGGATGGGAGGTGGCGAGGGGAGCGGAGGATCGGGGTGGGAGGCTGCGGGGAAGCAGTATGGGGTTGTGTGATTGTTTAAAAGCCGGCGGCTTTTTACCGCGCGCCGGCTTTTAAACAATCAGGAGAATTCTCCCACGCTGGGATGGCATTCTGATGACAGGCTGGATCTCAGCTGAGCGCTGCCATCACGCTTGTCATCCTTCAGAGACACTGCAGAGCGCAGGCATTATGGGAACTTCCGATTCCGGTATTCGATATTGTAAAAGTATCGGAATTAAGTATCGGAATTCCGATACCGCGAATATCGGCCGATACCCGATATTTCAGTATCGGAATGCTCAACACTAGTCACAATACTTTTGTATTTGTATATTGGCCTTCAAGAGATGCCAAGAACAATAACTTCCTTCCCTGGCTTAAAGCCTATTATTACATTTTATTGCACATGGAAACATTCCCACCCAAAATGCATTGGTTTACAGACCCCTATGTGTTTGAGCTGATCACAACGCTTAATGTTTAAGCAATCGCTAATATTAGGCATACATACCTCTCCATTTACAAAGTGGAGAACCTTCAGTAACACTTTACTGACATATGAGGGGCAGCTGGGGTTCTGGAGGAGGCTCAGGAGTTCGGTCAATGCTTTCAGCTTTTGTGAAGCCTTGGTAGATGTCTGCGTCTGCTCAAACACACTGGCTAATGCCTGAACAGAAAGAAGAGCTCAATCACATTGGTGATACAGACAAAATTTGATGATCCTTAGACTTTCAGGACATACAACGTACATACAACAATTACATGTCAAAGGGGAGAAGATAATCACTAGAATGTGGCATACCTGGGCCACATAATTAGGATCGGCGACAATCTCTTCCGTTCTCTCTAATACTGCCTGTACGACTGTGGAAAGCGGCGATTCCTTCACCATGTTAAGGGCACTTAAGCAAGCAATGGCTCCTCTGCGCACCTCTCGTATAGGATTAGCCAGGTTCACCAGCAAAGACACAGCCACTGTGGGGCAGAACCATGAAAACATCAGAAGTCATGGAAGAAGATTAGCAAAATAGCATATTAAAATTTGCCCCTGGGAAGGAGGGCACAACGGGTCCATGCGTTCCATGGGGGTGGGGGGTCAGCGTGTCTGTGCGTTCCATGGGGGGGGGGGGGGGCAGCGTGTCCGTGCGTTCCATGGGGGGGCCAGCGTGCAGCGTGTGTTCCATGGGGGGAGGCCAGCGTGTCCGTGCGTTCCAAGGGGGGGGGGGATTGTCTGTGCGTTACATGTGGGGGGGACCAGATTGTCCGTGCGTTACATGGGGGGGGGTGGGGGGGGGGGACCAGATTGTCAGTGCGTTTCATGGGGGGGGGGGGGGGGGGAGGCCAGCGCGTCCGTGCGTTACATGGGGGGGACCAGATTGTCCGTGCGTTACATGGAGGGGGTGGCTAGATTGTTCGCGCGTTACATGGGGGCGGGGGGGACCAGATTGTCCGTGCGTTACATGGGGGGGGACGGGACAAGCTTGTCCGTGAGTTACATGGGGGGGGGGCAGACCGGCGTGTGTTAAATGGACAGACAAATAGTTTAATGATCACAATGTAAAGTGTCAATACAGATATACTATACCTGTGGAGAAAATTGACTGCAACTCTTTTTTTGGCTTAGATGACAGTAGGGCTTGACCAATATAGAAGGCTCGTGTTTGCAACACTGCATTTACTGTGCAGCCCAAAGGACTCGAGAGGTTGTAGCCGTATGTCCAGAGCAGAGAGAGGAAACTGAACAATTTGATTGAACCTGTTAAGCAGTGCTAGGTGAAGAAAGGGAAAGTAGTCAAAAAATATATATATCAGATATATAATTATGTGACATTTGCACTAATTTTTTAAAGCAGACCCTTAGTCAATCACATTTAATATATGAAAGACACACGTTAATGTTAACTGTGGCTCTAAACTGTATCAATCTATTGGCATTAAAATGTAAATGAGCAAATAGGCAGCAACAAATGAGCCTGTCCAGAGAGACTGAATAATCTCAAAATGAAAAGTGCATTGTATTCTGCACAAGGAGACAGACCAACAAGGTCTAAAGACTGTCAGGAGTCGACAATAAAACCCATCTGCTAAAATCGGTGAGTTGTTTCAAGAAACACAAGAAAATCTGCATAAAGAATTGGTGCAAAGAGTGAATAAACACAAGTCTAGTGATACTGACTATAACCAATGTGTGACTGTAGTACTATGACAAGAAGTGAAGAGCCAACATGCGGGCTGGGCACACTACTAGGCTTCCATGCATTGCTGACAACATGTCTGAACACCGCAGAAGACTAGACATTGTTTAAAGACACAATTAATCCGAACGCATCCCATTTCCAGTTAGTGAAGTGGAGAATCTATTCATGTCACCCTTCAAATTACAAATATGTAAAAAAGGAAAAGCAACTGATATTTGGACAAAAAACGCTATACAGAGGAGAATAACCATAGACCTACTAAGAAGAAGATGCTCAGGAGAGCACGGAAGTTGTCGACATGCTGGCCTTCACTGGCGCCCACGACAATCACATCAAACAGGCCGATGAGAAGCTGCAGATAGTTCTTGTTCAGGTCATCCATGGTTTCAGGATTCCACCAAGTTTCCCCTAGGAAAAAAATAAATATATTGTACATAAACTATATAAATCACAGGTATGTCAGCATAATCTAATCCACAGCTTCTTATTACACAAGGGCCCTGAATACATGAGTTTGTCAGTTTTCTGTTGTCAAGCAAAACGAAATGCTGCAAATTTTTGTGCAGCTTTGAAGTTGTGCAAAAATGTTGGGCAGAGCTGGGGCAGGACAGGGTTTGACGAAGCCCTCTGTCAAATTCATCATAGTTTGCAACACAGAAATGTCAAACTGCGCCAGAAATGTCCGCGAGCCCCTGACATAACACAACTGGCGACAGTGCAAGTCAGTTTTAAAGAGAACCTGTCAGTATGATTTTGTAAAGTACAGTAAAGACATGGCTGTAGTGGGCTATAATACTAATTACATTCATATCTTTGGTGATTAAATCCACTTTGTTGTTCTTCTGTAATCAACGTTTGAAGTTTTCTACTAATTAGGTCTTCTCCTCCGGTCATTGATTTACAGGTCACTGCTGAGATTTCATACAGAGGAGGAGGGTCATTGAAATATCGGAGGCAGGTGGAGGGGAATCACAGACAGGGAGGAGAAGACCCCGTGTACAGTCCGGCCTCTGTGCACCGAAATCAAGCAGCAGAAACATTCAAATAGTGATTAAAGAACAAAGCGGATTTCTTCACCAAAAGTTATCAATGTATTCTGTATTACAGCGCCATTACAGCCATGTCTTTACATTAAAAAATTGTGCTGACCGGCTTAATTAATTAAGAAGTGTGGGCCTTTTAATGAATTTGGCCCATCTAACTCCAGGGCACCTTTACTTAAAGCGAATCGGTCATGTCCCCAAATGCTATTACCGTGCTGCCGTTCAATGAGCGGTGACTAGCAACGCCATCACGCCTTGATGACTGAAATCCGGTGGCTCCTAGCTGGATGGAGAGGTCTGCACATGTGCACTGCCTCTATTAGAACATGTAGCCTAAGCCTTTGGGCATTCTCTGACTTTTAAGCACTGTTATATAGCAAAGAATAAATGCTTACAATTATTAGATAGTACATGTAGAATCTAAATGGGGCATTCCCATCTCAAAGTAGGTACTGGTTCCACAACTATATCAAAAACTGTACCCCGTCGCCTGCTACATTGAGTGGACACGTGCTCGGGATGTCTCCTACAGATGAAGAATTCTGACCACCTGATTTACAGCATAGCTGCAGGTTCCATTGGTGGGACCTCCATCTACTATACAATTATGGCACACACTATGGATAGGCAATAAATAGATGACATAGGAAAACCATTCTAAATAACTTTTGGCAAGTAATATTGGCATAGTACTTTGCCTGGCAGTAGGCTATATTCGTGCATATTGCAATATCAGCTTTGCCTACAGAATCCACATTTCTCAGGCGCTTCATTGGGGACCACAGGAAATCATAAGGTGTACACTGTTGCCTCCAAGAGGCAGACATCAAGAATTACAACCTAAGCAAAATAGCCAATTCCTCCTCAGCAGGATACACCAGTCTACTGGCAGTAAACTATTCAATTTAGCTTAGTGTCACCCTGGAGGCAGATATGGGTCTGAAGTCTCCAGACAGGTTTCAGCCAATGGTGGTTTTTATTTTTCAACTAATCTTCTCTTGTCTCCTCTAGATAGGGAAAAAGAGTGGGATGGGCCCCTCTGTAGCATCGACCCAATAAAAGATTGATGTGCTCAATCAGCCAGTGGTCAGGCCATATCCTCTCTCATCTGGATGGCAGGACCTTTTCTTCTACTAACACAGTCAGCATTCAGGTACCCCCAGAGCAAAGTCAGATCAAAGACCTGGACCACTGGAACAAGCCTATTCAGGCAAGGAGAGTAGATCTTCTCCTTGCATCCCACTGCGTTGTGCTAGCCTGCTTGTTTTTTTCTCTCAGGGGTCAATTCAAGTCATTTTTTTCTGGCTTCTTCTGCGGTCTTCTATCCTTTGAAAGGACCCTTTCTTGGCTACTCCGCTCATTTCCACTCATTCCGCGGTCCTCGTAGTGCCACTGCTGGGGCCAGTAAGTTTAGTCCCTGGCTCCAGTTGCGACCTAGCTGGGTCCAAGCAGACTACACCCCCTTTCCCTCAGCCAAGCTGGCCCTCACGCAGGCTTTTCTTTCCCTTGTGCCATTTTCTCACTCTGCATGCATTACCTGCCACACCAGCAGATTCGATGTGCTCCCCAGTGGGCATCATGATCCCCCGTCCTCAGGGCCATCCTTTCCAGTGCTCCTCCACACACTTCAGGCTAGGAACCTAGGACTAGTAGGCTGTCTGCCCATGGGAACAGACACCGGAGCTTCCAGCAAGGCTCTCCTCCTCCTGGCATCATTAACCCATTCCCTTTATTTCTCTCATTTTCCTCTGTTACCTCCACTAGGTCTGGCACCTCAAAACTGTGCACACCAGCCTGCCCAACCCCATCTTGTTGCCCATTTTGCCTAAGCATTTTAAAAGTGTAAATTCCCATCAGGCCAACCCGTTGCGACTTGTGCTGCTGGCACCATGTAGTCTCCAGAGCCACCCATGGCCTGAGACGAGAAAGTCTACTTGAGGGACTTGCCCTATACATTAATATATGTTCCTATCTCTGGGTCGTCCCCTGGTTTCCTGTGTCCATCAATGAAGCGCCTGAGAAAATTGGATTTTTGGACTTGCTGTAAAATCCCTTTCTTGAAAGCACCCACAATTCTTTCTCTGTGGTCCAGTTGGGCATGTGTGTTCATATTTTTCTCTGCTTCTACTGCTTTCCTCAGTAACTGAATAGCTTAAATGGGGTTTTCCCATTAACAAAAGTTCATTTTAATCAATAGATCTTGGAATAATAATTTCCACAATTGGATGTGTTTAAATAAAATGTTCCTGTGCTGAGATAATCTTATAAATGTGCCCCTGCTGTGTACTGTGTAATGGCTGTGTCTGACCGTGCAGGAACATGGTCTGATCATATCACAGCTCCTGGGCAGGGGAGGACGCAAAAGAGTATACAGACAAGACAACACAGGATTATAGCTGATTCTTTCTTTGAAGTAAAACATTGTTTAAAAACAGGAAGGGAAATGTTTTATCTCACAGAAAGAATCAGCTGTGATCCCCTGCTGTCCTGTCTGTATACTCTTTTGCTTCCTCCCCTGCCCAGGAGCTGTGGTATGATCAGACCATGTTCCTGCACAGTCAGACACAGCCATTACACAGTACACAGCAGGGGCACATTTATAAGATTATCTCAGCACAGGAACATTTTATTTAAAATTGTGGAAATTATTATGCCAAGATTATTGATGAAAATGAACTTTTGTTCGTGGGAAATCCCCTTTAATGCTAGTAGGCGGCTATAGCCTGCTGAGGCCGAGCCGACTTTTTTTTCTTTAGGCTGTAATTCTTAGTGTGAGGCTATGTGCCCACAATGCAGAAATGCTCCGGATTTTTCCTGAGCGTTTCTGCATCTCCCTGGCAGAAAAAACGCATGCGGATTGTACATGTGGATTGTACATGCGTTTTTTCTGCCAGGGACAAGCGTTTGTCAAGCGTTTTTAGCATGCGATTTCACATGCTTTAGTCAAGCGCTTTTAGCATCACTTGGAAAAATGCTTGAAAGTTGGTCACACAATATAAATCCATGCAACTGGCATGGATTTATATTGTGTGACCAACATAATGTTAAAAAAAAAAAAGAATTGGAACATTAAAAAATAACCTTATACTCACCTTCTGATGGCCCCTGATGACGTCATGGAAGGTCCTTTTACATTGCCGATACCCGCCACAGAGCCAGCAGCGATGCCGGGAGCAGAGCGGGGGCCATCAGGTGAGTATAAGGTTATTTTTTTATTTTAATTCTTTTTTTACTTACAGGTACTATGGTACCCGGGTCTGGAGGAGAGTCTCCTCTTCCCCAGACCCGGGTACAATCCGCGCATTAATCGCACAAGATAAGCATGACTACATGTAGTCATGCGGCTCTTATGCGATCCAATGCAAGTTAATGGCGTCAATTTTGCAGCGAAATCACACTAGAATTGGTCTTGCTGCGGGTTTTAACGCAATGTGAATTTGCAGCGGTATTTCCGCATGATGTGCACAGCACATGCGGATTTGCATTGCAGTAAATGGCAGACCTATTACAAGCGATTTTAATGCGTTTTCATGGCGAAAATACGCCGCAAAAACGCATTAAAATCGCTTTGTGTGCACATAGCCTCAGCCTAAACCACTTGGTTGTGTTCCCCCAATGAAGGCTACGAGATTGAGATTTTAGGGCAAGTCCAAAAATCCTCTTTTAATTCCCTCTCAGAAAAATTTTTCTATAAGCCAAAGTGGACTAAGAATTCTTAAGAACAGTTGTACCAACTATAAAATAATTATATACTAATAAGCACTACAACAGTAGTAGATTAAAATGAAGGACTTTTTTTATCACCATTAGGGAAAGATTTTGGACATTTTAGTTTCTTCAGGAAGTTCTTCAATGTAAAAAGCAGCAATACAGCCTCCTCCATGCCGGCGTTGTCCCCAGCCTTCAGCTTCTCGATATAATCCGTCAGCACAATTCTATGAAGCTGATCACCACTAGATTTATCCAGCTGCCACTTATCCTCCATGTCCTGTAGCAAAATATTGATAACACCAGTAAAGACCATATAATACATATGTCATGCACCCGCCACACAACACAGGTTATTTTCCAAGCTTCATTCACAATGATGAGACATCGGCACTGGAGATGGATCACTCGCCTGCACTAGAGCCAGCACGCTCCTCAGCTTCTTATCAAGCAGCTGAAAAATCCTCATTGAGAGCCGCAGCTCAGGGTCCTGGGCGCTAGAGCACGCCATCACCAGGGCATGGCTAAGCACATGGAAAGTCATCTTCTGTCTTACCAGGACCATGTCCTTGTCAGCCAAATGCAGCAATTCTTCAACCTATAAAAAGCCGAAAAGAAAAAGTGCTAAAGTACAATAAGCAACATTAGAACCATGCAAAAAAGTTATGATGTTACAAAAAGAGTTTCACTCTCCTAGCAGGTCTAATAGTCACTGGGCAGAACATTTGTACAAAAGGACCCAAAGTAATTGTAAGGGAGGGAATATTGGACAATTTACCAAGACTGATGTTTTATAACCCAGTACAAAGTATTTATTAAAGGGGTAATTCACCTCCGCTCACTTCTGTATCACAAAGTGCACGAGCGATCGATATCGCGCACCTGTCCGATTATTGTGGGTGGGCGATGTCGGCTACTCATGCACGCCAGCAGAGATTTGGCAATGTGATGTCCCTACCAAGTTAGTCTCCTGAGAAAAACTGGGTTATTACTTTGAAAATTTGGTGCAACTTTCAGCTCTCCTTGTGGCACAAACTAATATCTTATAATAAATCTTTTGAGTCATAGTAGGTAAAATTCAGAAAGACTGAATTTTTGTACTTAAAATTTCTTTCCCATTGTACACATGGGGGAAAGAGGTGGTGTTCGGAATGACAGGACAAGACTATGGGTATATGTCATGCAAATTAGCAGCTAGACACTGGGTGAAAAAAGTTTTGGCTCAACCTGATGGACTATACCCTCATCACACGCTATGTAGCTCAGTCTCTTACTAGTGTCTAGAGGAAGCAGACACAACCTGTATCATGTCTGCCGTAATGAATTATTCTTTTTTTTATTTTTTATGTGGCATGGACATTCTTCACCATTCCAGGGAGGACGCACCGTGTGCTCCACAGTATCGCACCTCCTTGCTGTCGCCACTATTTCACCACTCTCCCATAAAATCTTTGGAAGATGGGGTGCTTGTAACCCCAGAATCGTGTTTTTCTCAGGAACCAGCACAAACATAGAAACAGCGGAGTAAAATTTGCTACGCACCATCTTTAAAATTGCAGAAGTGTCCATGGCAGCCATATTGTCAGACAAGAGCTGAGAGAAGTTGCAGTTCACGACCACTGCACAATTTCCAGGCTGAGCCTTTTCGAAACTCCCATTAAGTGCTGGGGGTGAGAGATAAACAGGGCGTTAATTTGAGGTTCGGTTCAATGTACAGGACTAATCACTTAATGAAGACCCAATATCTCACCTTCAAATGTACAAAATCGACTACAAGGACTAAATTGTTCCATATTATGTAATGTACAGGCTGTAACAAATGAAAAACATTAGAGCAATACCTTCTGGCCAACCTTGTAGTAATGGGTGCAGGCGACAAACACCACTCCGCCCCAGGTACACCGCCATGGTACTCTCCGCAGAGTTGACCTGGCTGTTTGTGAAGACCATGTGTGGGATCACAGCCATTATAACCCTGTCACACAGCTCGGGGTGATCCGTGATTGAAAGGTCTTGGACTATAAGTTTTGTAGCTTCTTCAATAGCTTTGTTCCTGTAAGAGAAAACGGAATGGAGCCATAACAGAAGTGGGATAAGAAATGCAAACCACCAAAAAAAGCTGCACTAGTCTCCACTGGCGGTGTGAACGCGTCAGCAAATGTAATACCCTTCCTATGATAAACTGGCATTAATTTAGGAGTAGCTACATGCCTTAACCGTATGAAAATGCCGTCCAGCTCCGACTAAGTGGGGGCACTGGGGTGGGATGGGGGCATGATGGGTCGTGGTGACCCCCATTCAAATTCATGACAAGCAGTGGTGTTCCTTTTGCCATAACTCTTACTCCAGTCCTGACTGGAATAAGAATAGTAGTGAGGCGCAGAGGGGCACACGTCACTTCGTGTCTAGACTGATTCATTAAAAGTGGTGTACCTCTTAATGATTCAGTCCACTCCTGCCCCTCCTCGTCAGGCCTAAGCCCCTTTAGTGTCAAGTTATATCATTGGTACTAAAAGCCAAATCGATTTGCAGTACCCAGTCCACTCACCACATCCGTGATCTTTGGCAGTCAGACCAGCCCTGAAAACAGCCTGTAACCTTTGGCATTTTTGAATTAGGAGCGACGTCACATGAGCATTATGCTGCAGCTGCAATGATAATGGAGCACCAGCCCAACTAATCAACGGAGGAGCTGGGGATGCCATCCGGTGACCGGCAGTTCTCAGGGCTCCTGTCTGACGGAAACAGGTTACTGACATGGCCACTGGACCAGGTCCTGCAAATCCATTCACACCAACTCTGGTTGGTACAATTCATTGTCCATTTGTACCAGACGAGGACAGAAATACAAACAATACATCTTATAGACTACAAACTGAATGAGAATAGTATTCTAAGGTAGATAAAGTGATGGAAGCCATGAAAAAAAAAAAGACAGCTTACCAGCCACCAGCCTCCGCTAGATCTGCACGGTCATATAGGGTGAGCAGTACCGAGACCACTTCTTCTTTAGTGAAGTGGCTGAGGTAGAGCTGGAAAGAACAGAATTGTTAGATTGGCTCTTATGTACTCATCAACCAGCAAGCTGAGGCCAAACGTATATATATATATATATATATATATAACTACAATTGTACTAAATTCATTAAATGGCAAGCTCCATTTCCACATTAGAACAGTCTGGGTCCCAACTTGTGGGACCCCAACAATTGACAAACAGCAGACAATGTTTGTACCCATTCAATGTCCACTGCTCAAAAAAATAAAGGGAACACTCAAATAACACATCCTAGATCTGAATGAATGAAATATTCTCACTGAATACTTTGTTCTGTACAGAGTTGAATGTGCTGACAACAAAATCACACAAAAATCATCAATGGAAATCAAATTTATTAACCAATGGAGGCCTGGATTTGGAGTCACCCCCAAAATTAAAGTGGAAAAACACACAAAGGCTGAACCAACTTTGATGTTAAAACAAGTCAAAATGAGTCTCAGTATTGTGTGTGGCCTCCACATGCCTGTATGACCTCCCTACAACGCCTGGGCATGCTCCTGATGAGGTTGCGGATGGTCTCCTGTGGGATCTCCTCCCAGACCTGGACTAAAGCATCCGCCAACTCCTGGACAGTCTGTGGTGCAACGTGACGTTGGTGGATGGAGCGAGATATGATGTCCCAGATGTGCTCAATCGGATTCAGGTCTGGGGAACAGGCGGGCCAGTCCATAGCTTCAATGCCTTCATCTTGCAGGAACTGCTGACACACTCCAGCCACATGAGGTCTGGCATTGTCCTGCATTAGGAGGAACCCAGGGCCAACGGCACCAGCATATGGTCTCACAAGGGGTCTGAGGATCTCATCTCGGTACCTAATGGCAGTCAGGCTACCTCTGGCGAGCACATGGAGGGCTGTGCGGCCCTCCAAAGAAATGCCACCCCACACCATTACTGACCCACTGCCAAACCGGTCATGCTGAAGCATGTTGCAGGCAGCAGATCGCTCTCCACGGCGTCTCCAGACTCTTTCACGTCTGTTACATGTGCTCAGTGTGAACCTGCTTTCATCTGGGAAGAGCACAGGGCGCCAGTGGCGATTTTGCCAATCCTGGTGTTCTGTGGCAAATGCCAAGCGTCCTGAACGGTGTTGGGCTGTGAGCACAACCCCCATCTGTGGACGTCAGGCAGAAAAAAAGCATGTGGATTGTACATGCGGATTGTACATGTGTTTTTCATGCCAGGGACATGCGGATGTGAAGCGTTCTTCACATGCATTTCTGCATGCGGGTTGACAAGCGCTTTCCAAGCGATTTTAGTATCACTTGGAAAGTGCTTGACAACTTGGTCACACCATATAAATCCATGCAACCGGCATGGATTTTATATAGTGTGACCAAGTTAGTTTAAAAAGAAAAAAAAAAAAAGAATAAAAATGGTAAAAAAAAAAAAAAAACATTATACTTAACTTCTGATGGCCCCCGATCTCCTTATCCGATGCGTTCCGGTCGTGTAAAATAACCTGCCATGACATGACCCGTCACATGACTAAATGACGTCACGGCAGGTCCTTTTAGACCATCGCGAGCTGCCGGGAAGCCAGGACGCATCGCTATGGAGACCGCGGGCCATCAGAAGGTAAGTATAGTGTATATTTTTTATTTTATTCTTTTTTTACAGGTACTATGGTACCAGTGTCTGGAAGAGAGTCTCCTCTTCTCCAGACCCGGTTACCATCCACGCATTGAATCACTTAACCCCTTCGCAACCCTGGGATTTTCCGTTTTTGTATTTTCGTTTTTTCCTACCCTTGTTCCCAGAGCCATAGCGTTTTTATTTTTTGGTCAATATGGCCGTGTGAGGGCTTATTTTTTGCGGGACGAGTTGTACTTTTCAACGCCATTACCAGTTTTACCATAACGTGTACGGGAAAACGGGAAAAAAATTCCAAGTGCGGTGAAATTGCAAAAAAAGGAGATTTTTGTGTACTCACCGTAAAATCTCTTTCTCTTAGCCTCTAATTGGGGGACACAGGACCATGGGTGTTACGCTGCTGTCCACTAGGAGGCAACACTATGCTTAATCTGAAAAAGATTAACCGTGGCTCCTCCTCTGCAGTATACACCCCTGGACGGCGTCAGCCTTCTTCAGTTTTGTGCAAAAGCAGTAGGAGGAACGTAACATGGATAACATAACCATGCCTATAAGAAGGCAACTATGTAAGAGCTCAAGAAAAAAAAACAATATGAGAACTCAACGTAACAACAGCCCGTAACGGGCAACAGGGTGGGCGCTGTGTCCCCCAATTAGAGGCTAAGAGAAAGAGATTTTACGGTGAGTACACAAAAATCTCCTTTACTCTGTCGCCTCATTGAGGGACACAGGACCATGGGACGTCCCAAAGCAGTCCCTGGGTGGGAAGCAATGGACGAATATGGTGTAGACAGGCCCCTATAATTGGAGCACTGCTGCCTGCAGGATACGTCTGACCAGGCTCGCATCTGCTGAGGACTGGGTATGAACCCTGTAGTGTTTGGTAAACGTGTGTAGACTAGTCCAAGTGGCTACCTTACACACTTGTTGCGCCGAGGCCTGGTGCCGAATGGCCCAGGAGGCCCCTACCGCACGTGTAGAGTGTGCCGTAATACCCGCTGGAAGAGCAGAATTTTTGAGGCGGTAGGCCTCTTGTATGGTGGATTTGATCCACCTGGCAAGGGTAGCTTTGGAAGCTGGTAGACCCTTGCGGCCGCCTTCCAGAAGAAGGAAAAGAGAATCAGACTTCCGGAAGGGCGCAGTCCTAGACACATGGATACGTAATGCCCTGACAAGGTCAAGCGTATGCAGAGCCTTTTCCACTCTATGAACCGGGGACGGACAGAGGGATGGCAGTGAAATTTCCTCATTGAGGTGGAAGTTGGACATAACCTTCGGAAGGATGGAACCGTACAGAGAACTACCTTGTCCTGGTAAAAAGCCAGGAAGGGTTGTCGGCAGGACAGAGCTGTGAGTTCAGACACCCTGCGTAGAGAGGTGATTGCCACTAGGAAAACCACTTTCTGGGATAGAAGGCGGAATGAGACTTCCCTAAGGGGTACAAAAGGTGTTTCCTGCAATGCTGTCAGCACCAGGTTGAGATCCCACGTTTCTAGTGGTCGTCTGTAGGGGGGAACAAATCGGGAAACCCCCTGAAGAAATGTCTTTACTTGCGGCTTGTTAGCAATGCGGGTCTGAAAAAGCACTGAGAGAGCTGACACCTGGCTCTTAAGAGAGCCCAGAGACAGTTTGGCCTCCAGACCCGATTGGAGAAACCCAAGTACACTGGGGAGAGAATAAAGGAATGGGGTCTGGTCACGAGAATCGCACCAGGTAAAGAAAGCTTTCCAGGTACGGTAATAAATCTTTGCAGAGTTTGGCTTTCGTGCTCTGATCATGGTTGCGATGACGTAAGGCGAGAACCCTGACTGGGTTAAAACCCAGGTCTCAATGGCCATGCTGTCAAATTGAGGGCCCCTGAGTTCTGGTGGTAGAACGGGCCTTGCGACGAAAGATCTGGGCGGTCAGGGAGATGCCTGGGGACGTCTGCTATAAGCTGCACAATGTCGGCGTACCACGTTCGTCTGCGTCTGGGCCAGTCTGGTGCGATGAGGATGGCTGGAACTCCCTCTTGCTTGATCTTCCTCACCACTCTGGATATCAGGAGAAGAGGTGGAAAGATGTACAGGAGCTGGAACTGAGTCCAATCTTGAAACAGGGCGTCCAGTCCCATCGACCACGGGTCGTGTATTCTGGCCATGAAGTTGGTACAGGAGCTGGAACTGAGTCCAATCTTGAAACAGGGCGTCCGGTCCCATCGACCACGGGTCGTGTATTCTGGCCATGAAGTTGGAGACATTGGCATTAAAATGGGATGCCATTAGGTCCACGTCCGGAGTCCCCCCAGCGATGGCAGATCTGGTGAAAAACTTCGGGATGGAGAGACCACTCTCCCGACTCCATTCCTTGCCGGCTGAGGAAGTCTGCTTCCCAGTTGTGCACACTCGGAATGTGGACCGCAGAGAGAACCGAACCTGTGTCTTCCGCCCAGTGGAGAATGTGTGCCACTTCTCGCATCGCCTGGGCACTGCGGGTTCGCCCTTGGTGATTTACATATGCCACAGCCGTGGCATTGTCCGACTGTACTCTGATGTGAGAGGCTGCCAGTAAGTGATGGAAGGCTCTCAAAGCTAGGAGAATGGCACGAATTTCCAAAATGTTGATGGGCATGGTCGCTTCTGTTGGGGACCACTTGCCCTGTGCACTGTGGTGTAGGTGTACCGCACCCCAACCCATCAGGCTCGCGTCGGTGGTCAGAACTTTCCATTGACCCGTGAGAAAGGATTTCCCCTTTGTTAGGTTGGCTTGAGCCACCAGTGCAGGGACCTCCTGGTTGACGACGTCAACCGAAACTCCCTGTCGAGAGAAAAAGTATTCCTGGCCCATGACTTGAGGATGGCTAGCTGGAGAGGCCTGAGGTGAAGCTGAGCAAATGGGACCGCTTCTATTGCCGCCACCAACCTGCCAAGGACTCTCATGGCAAACCGGAGAGACTAAGGGGGTTTGCGAAGTAGGGTGCGGACTCCTATACGGAGAGCCAGTGTTTTGTCCTTGGGGAGGAGTACTAGACCCTTGAGGGTGTTGAATAACATTCCCAAGAAAGTCAGAGACTGACTCGGGGTTGGTGATGACTTTTTTAAGTTGATTAACCAGCCCAGGTGACTCAGAATGTCGATTGTGATTGAGACGCTGATTTCGCAGTCCTTGAAGGTGGGAGCCTGGATGAGGAGATAGTCCAGATATGGAATGACTATTATGTCTCTGGAGTGCAGGACGTCCATGGTGACTGCCATGACTTTGGTAAACACTCTGGGAGCCGTGGTGAGTCCGAACGGGAGAGTCACGAACTGGTAGTGTTCCTGGTCGATTGCGAACCTGAGAAATCTCTGATGAGCGGGCGCAATTGGTATATGTAGGTATGCCTCTTGAATGTCTACGGAGGCGAGAAATTCTCCCTTCTCCATGGACGCAATGATGGACCGAAGGGACTCCATGCGAAAATGACGAACCCGTACATATTTGTTGAGCAGTTTTAGGTCCAATATGGGCCGTACGAATAAACTACGAATAAATTTGAGTAGAGCCCTTGGAAGCGCTCAGCCGTGGGGACCGATACTATGACTCCTGCTTGAAGAAGCGAGGAGACCGCGTGGTGGAAGGCAAGAGCCTTGGCTGGCGGTTTTGGGGGAACAGACAGAAAGAATCTGTTTGGCGGGTTGGAATTGAACTCTATCTTGTATCCTGAAGACACTAGTTCTTTGACCCACCTGTCCTCTGTAATAGGCAGCCAGACTTGGTGAAAGAGAGAAAGACGTCCGCCTACAGGTGGGGTGTCTTCCGGAGTTCGTGAGTCATGATGAGGAGGAAGTGCGAGACTTTCCTCCCTTAAATTTTGACTGGCCTGCCCTTGATTGCCAGGTCTTGTCCGACTTTTGCGTCAACCTCGAATTGTCCCTGCGTAGAGCACGGTTGTTATTCTGTGCTGGTCGCGAGACGGACCAGCCGGAAGAGTTACGAAAGGATCGGAATCGTGCTTGATTGCGCTTTTTGTAAGTGTGTTTGGGCTTCAGTTGGGGGAGAGAGGTACTTTTACCCCCGGTGGCGATGGATATCATTGTGTCCAACTGTTCACCGAAAAGCCGACCACTGAGGTACGGGAGGTGTGTGAGGGACTTTTTTGAAGCTGCATCTGCTTTCCATTCCCGCAGCCAGAGGATACGCCGAATCGTGACGGCGTTTGATGCTATACCCGCTGCACCCCTTGCAGAATCCAGATCTGCATGGAGCATGTAATCTGCCACAACTGCTATTTGGGCCGCTTGGTCCGACAGTTCAGGGGTAGATGCTTGTAGGCCAGTTTGTAAATTTTGGGCCCAGGCCAAGATTGCATTGGCAGCCCAAACTGAGGCGAACGCGGGAGCCAGGGAGGCCCCTGAGGCCTCGAAAATTGAACGAGCCATGTGTTCCACCTGCCGGTCTGCTGTGTCCCTGAGGGTTGAGCTATCTGGCAGTGAAAGGAGTGTCTGTGCTGCTAGTCTGGAGACTGGGAGATCGACTTCAGGTGGATCTGTCCACTGTTTGGTGACCTCCTGTGGAAAGGGGTACCGCGCCTCCAGATATTTGCGATTAGTAAACTTTTTCTCAGGTTGTGAGAACTGCTTTTTAAGGATCGCATTAAACTCTGGGTGGTCAAAGAAGACCTTAGGCGGTTTCAGAACTCCTTCAAAGGAAATCTTATGTCCTGGTGTCTCCAGGGGTGGGTCGGAGATGTCCAGCACCCGATGGATGGATGAGATTAGATCATCAACTAGCACTGTATTGCCAGGGGGAATAGGGATTAGGGACCCTTCGGTTTCCTTGTCTGAGTCGGAATCACAGATGTCTTCCGAATCCTGTTTATCACTAAGGCGTCTCCTGCTGGGAGAACCGAAGCGGAGGCCTTCTCTGGTCAGGGATGGCTGTGGGGATCCACATTGTCTGTCCCTGTCAGGGGACGGTCTAGATGAGCTGGGAGTACGGTGTGGTATGGGATGACGCAGATGAACGTGACCTGTGGGTCCGCTTGCATCCTGATCTAGAAGTGGATGAGCCCGTGCCATCATGTCCCCGAGTAGAACTCTCCCTTTGCTGAGTAGTGTTCATAGCCGAGGTATGAGTCTGCAGAGCCTGAAGCAATGTGGATGTGAGGTTATCTATAGACTGCGTCATAGATTGTGACATCTGAGTGACCCATTCCGGTGTGGTATTAGGCACCGAAGTATTGGCAAGTGCTTCATGGGGCTCTGGCACAGCAGTCTGCATGCAGTCCTGGCAATGTGGATACGTGCTGCCACTAGGAAGAGTATTACTGCAGGCTGTACAGAATGCATAATAGCAATCCTGCCTGGTTCTCTTGGACCTTGAGCCCGGCATAGTATACAGGGGTGGCTATGCAGAGGGGGCCAGCAATGCAGAGAAGCTTATAGAATTCACAGCCGAGTGAAAGACTCCAGCTGTGATCTTACCCCACCAGTGTGCCTCTTAAGTCCAGCGCCGTAGATCCACGATCCTGTGCCCCCCAGAGACTGGCTGCCGACCGGTAACTGAAGGGTTAACGATCCTTCAGCAGATAATGGCCGCCGGAGTGCGGAGAAGAAGGTGGGCGGAGAGCTGAAGGGCGGCAGTATGCTGGAAAGCGCGCCCTTTCAGTTAGTCTCCGCCCCTTCTATGACACTGTATATTGTCATATTGGTCATCCGGGAAGGGTGCCGGGGGGGCGGAGAATGGGCGGTGGCTTCGGCTAGGCCGGAGCCGCGGTGTAAATTTATGGCCTATGCCCAAAAGGGCTCCAGGCCGGCGCGGTGGTCCGGGTGGGGTGCCGGATCTGAACCGGACCCCCTCCCCCCCCCCCCCCGGATTTAACGGCAGGGAAGGCGGTGGGGGTATCAGCGTAAGGGGGGTCCCTTAAAGGGTCCCCCTGAGGCACCATAGCGCAGAGAGACAGAGCTGGGAAGGCCTGTGTCTCTGTATGCCTTGTCTGCCTGCACTGTCCCCCGGCCCCAGCAGGAGTCTGCAGCAGATTCCTGGAAGTTGGTGCAGAGTGCCAGCTACTAGGAGCTGCAGATTGCTGCCTGCACAGGCCCTACCTGAGGTGTCTCAACCTAATACCCCCAGAAGGGGATTAGGGAGGGTGCTGCTGTCACCATCATGGGGCTGTAATCCTCGCCTCGACATCAACCCAGAGACCAAAAGGAATTGGGGAAGGAGGGGGGCCTCGACTTCGGACCAACACCCGAGGGGTTGGGGAAGGAGCGATATGGTAAGGAGACGTCTCGACCTCAACTGTGCACCCCTAAAAGGGGGCAGAGGAAGGAGCCATGCCAGGAGTCTCGCCGGAGACCCACTTATCTTCATCCGTAATTCCGTCGGAAAAAGATCGGAAAAAAATATAGCAAAAATCTTTAGGTGTGCCTCCTTGCGACACTAAGCAAAAACTGAAGATGGCTGACACCGTCCAGGGGTGTATACTGCAGAGGAGGAGCCAATGTTAATCTTTTTCAGATTAAGCATAGTGTCGCCTTCTAGTGGACAGCAGCATAACACCCATGGTCCTGTGTCCCCCAATGAGGCGACAGAGTAAAGTGCAATACCACAGAGGTTGTTTTTTTTACCACGTTCACTGAATGCTAAAACTGACCAGCCATTATTATTCTCCAGGTCATTATGAGTTCGTAGATATCAAACATGTATAGGTTCTTTTTTAAGTGGTGAAAAAAACTTCCAAAGTTTGGTTAAAAAAAAAAAATGCCATTTTCAAATACCCGTAGCGTCTCGTTTTCGGGATCTGGGTCGGGTGAGGGCTTATTTTTTGCACACCGAGCTGAAGTTTTTATTGATACCATTTTAGGGTAGATCCGATGTTTTGATCGCCCGTTATTGCATTTTATTGCAATGTTGCGGCGACCAAAAAACGTAATTCTGGCGTTTAGAATTTTTTTCTCTTTACGCCGTTTACCGATCGGATTAATTCTTTTTTTATATTGATAGATCGGGCGATTCTGAACACGGCATTACCAAATATGTGTATGTGGGGTTTTTTTTTAATTATTTTATTTTGAATGGGGTGAAAGGGGGGTGATTTAAACTTATATTTTTTTAATATTTTTAAAAACATTTTTTTTTTCACTTTTTGCTTGCTTCTGTAGTCTCCATAGGAGACTAGAAGCAGCACTTGTCTGATTGCCTCTGCTACATACAGATGATCAGCAGATCATCTGTATGTAGCAGAAATGGTCCTGTGCTATGAGCGCCGACCACTAGGTGGCGCTCATAGCAACCAGCTCATGACCACCACTGGAGTCTGCTGCAGACCCAGGGTTGTCATGCCCACCCATCAGTGACCCGCGATCACGTGACGGGGTCACCGATGGGCGGGGTAAGTGACGCGCTTCCAGCGCGGTGCTGTTAAATGCCGCTGTCAGAGATCGACAGCGGCATTTAACATGTTAACAGCCGCGGGTAGATCACGATTCCACCCGCGGCTGTTGCGGGCAATTCAGCTGTAATTGCCGCTGCGGAAACGCTTAAAAAAACGCATAGTGGGCAAACAGCCTAACCGTTTGTGCAGACACATGCACATTTGAGGCCTGCTGGAGGTCTTTTTGCAGGGCTCTGGCAGTGCTCCTCCTGTTGCTCCTTGCACAAAGGAAGAGGTAGCGGTCCTGCTGCTGGGTTGTTGCCCTCCTACGGCCCCCTCCACGTCTCCTGGCCAGTCTCCTGGTAGCGCCTCCAGCCTCTGGACACTACGCTGACAGACACAGCATACCTTCTTGCCACAGCTCGCATTGATGTGCCATCCTGGATGAGCTGCACTACCTGAGCAACTTCTGTGGGTTGTAGAGTCCGTCTCATGCTACCACGAGTGTGAAAGCGCAACCAACATTCAAAAGTGACCAAAGCATCAGCCAGAAAGCATTGGTACTGAGATGTGGTCTGTGGTCCCCACCTGTAGAACCACCCTTTATTGAGTATGTCTTGATAATTGGCAATAATTTCCATCTATTGTCTATTCCATTTGCACAACAGTATGTGAATTTTTTTGTCAATCAGTGTTGCTTCCTAAGTGGACAGCTTGATTTCACAGAAGTTTAATTTACTTGGAGTTATATTCTGTTTAAGTGTTCCTTTTATTTTTTTGAGCAGTGTATCTTTAGTGCAAAGGTGAAGCACAATTTAAAGGCCATGTACACAATAGCAAATATTTGTATTGTTACGTTGCCTCCTAAATGCAGAATTAAGCAACTTCATAAATCTTCAGTGAAAGTTTTCTACCATTTAACGGCTGCAGTGTCTGTTAAGTTCTTTAGCTCAGTAATTTGCAAAACTGTTACAAATCTATCAGGTCTCCTGGTTCTGACGGCTCTCTCGTATTTCCCCCTCTCGATCTTAGTGTTAGAGAAAACAATGGGTAGGGGTTGTATCATCTCCACAGTGTGGACAGGTGAGAGCGCAAATACTGTCTCATAAAACCAGGCTGGATAAAAGGAGAAAGCACTTGAAGAGGAAATCAGTGCAGGACAGAAGCTGTGCAGATACATGAGCCAATTAACACAGCAGCAACGTGGACATATAGACCTCATCTAGCCTATATTACTGGAAAAGACAATCCCACAGGAGTAAAATCTAAAACTTGTAGCAGGCAGTAAACTGCATTTCAGGGGTCTGAGAATAAATGAAGGAATGAAGATTGCAGACTGAAACTTTACTACTGGCAATCACTAATAAACACAATTAGAATAAAGATAGTTCTGGCTATTACCACTTGCTATAGAAATACCAGTTGTAATATAATAAATATAAATGACCAACCTTAAATGACTGCAGGGCAGCCAAAAGCACTTCTATGTTGTCATCCATGAGCCGAGCTAAAATAGCTTCTTTAATAAAGGATTCATCAAAGCCAGCCTAGTAGAGAAAAGAATATAGTTAGATGGTGTAAATAAGGACAGAGCTGTAACCAGATAGCTATCAGATCTAGAATATATATACCTGGTTCTGATTCCAGGTTCGAGCATCAAGAATCAGAAGACAGGTTCCCCATGAAGGGGATATCCAGCTCTCATCTCTAGAAAAGGCCATGAGCATTAGATCAGCTGGGATCCGACTACAAGCATGCATGTCAGTCAGATGATTAAAGGGGCTGCAGGGATCTGCTGAGCTCCAAATTGCCTTCCCTGTGTATTAGACACAGCGCCGCACCGTGCATTGCATTGCTAGAGCTTTGCCTCTCTCCAGTGATTCAGCGTGAGCAGTAATCTCAGTCACCGCAGCTACAAAAATATGGAGTTGTGTCTGGTAAGAAATAAAGAAAATGCAGCCCCCTTCTAAGAGCTCGTTGGTGAGGAGCTGAGAGTCAGGCCTCCACCGATCTATTATTGATGGCCTATCGTGAGGGCAAGCTGTCAGGTTCCTTCAGTACACATGGCTGGGTTCAGTCTTGGCAAGGTGTCTTTTAGGATGACAAAGACTAATAAAAAGCTGCCAGTAGCACTCCACGCCATATTTATGCCACCAATACACGCTCGGTTCTTTGCTGCCCTGACAGCTCCAATGTGAGAGGCTCCTTTCAGAAATAATTTTCTGACTGATTTTACAATCTGACAAATGACCCCAAACCAGAAGACTAAAACCAACAACTCACCTTGGACTGGTCAATGATGTCCTTCAGATGCAGTAGAGCGAGGTGTCTCACCGCGGCTTGTGGGTGATTCAAGCTAAGCAGGAGCGACGTATCACAGTCTGCCAATAACTGGAAGAGATCAGCCATTACTAGGTGTGCTCACATCCAGACCTTCTCATAATCCTATGGCATTAGGGCTGGTGCCAGCAGTGATTAATGGATGCCCATACCTCATGCTTTCCTCCGCTGGTGGAGAGAGCAATGAACTGGTGGAATAAGTCTTCTTTCTCTTTACCTTTCACCTCCTTCAGTTGTCTTTCCAAAACAAAATCCAACGCCTCAGGATATCTAGACACCCACAATAAGGTTGTGTTACATATGTGATAAATTCCACCAAGTGCTCAGATTCATACAGATATTATGATTTTATTGTGACACTGTTGGAAGCCAACATAGGCAATATCTCAAATACACTCCGCAACAATTGCCGACCAATGATGTCCCACATGTGGTCAGTGGGAATCAAGTCCAGAGACCATGCGTCCTGGCAACGTTGTGCAAAAAAAAGTCTCTTGGGACACTTTGGAGAAATGGCCCTATCACTGGCTCCATCACCAAATCAATGTAACCCAGAGCTGTTAGTGTACCTGCAATCAAGCCTAGTCAGGATACCATACATTAAGCCACCCCACTCCATAATCACCAAAGAAAACCGGTGTGATGATCCTTTGTGAAGGTCTCTCCATCAACACCAGGCCGCATGTTGCTCGTGCAACTGTGAGCTGCCTGTGTGGCCTATACGTGTACCATGGCCTGCAGTATCTCCGGATTTGTCTGCATGGAGCACATCTGGGACATCACTGGTCAGCAATTACAAAAGGTGCTGCGAGCAGAGGATCTTGATGATTTAGACACCCAAGTGCATTTAGCAAGGCAGAACATTCTAAGTGCGCGGGGGGCTGAGGTCTCCTACTAGTTCTGTATTGTGATTTCAGCTTTAACAGGTAAATATGCCATAAATCTCTGCCAAAATAACTTTGAAATGGAACATTCCCACGTGCAAAACATCAGTGTCATTTTATAGTAATAGCATTGTTCGTGTGATTTTAAGAAATCTCATGCACAAGCTATGAAAAATATCCACAGTATAGAATGACCACATCAATTTATTCTACGCGAGTTACTTTGCATGTCACCATTTCCAATGTAAAGGGTGAAACGTGAGGCTCACCAGAACTTTTCATAGCAATATACACAGGGTTGATACAGCTGTGGTCACCGCTGTGGCAGTTTAACGACATTAACTTATAATGTGTCGGTTTTCCATAATTTTTGTGGAAAAAATGCATGGAGCCCTATATTCTACAGCAAATATGATGGTTCCTGACAATGTCTGCTCCGAAGAACCGCACGCAGCACTTCTACAGCTACAATATGTGTATGCATGCTCGTGCTGCAACAACGTGCATTTATGCTCATCCCAGGTCTACGACAGATTTATTTAATCTCCTGGAAGCTGAAAATTTGATTAAACAGAGCAAAAATCTTGAAAACCAGATTAATTGATACAGAAAAAAAAAAGATGCAATAGCTAAAGGCTACAAGTAATCACAAAAAACAGTAAGAAAAAGACTAAAGGAAAGAAAAAAAAAAAAGGTTACAGTAAAGATTTCTGGACTCTACTAAATTTGCTTTCTACATACTTGTTTTCCAGCAGCCTGACGAGCGGGAGAAAACATTGGCTCAGTTCAGACATTTTGTCATCGTCTCCTTGATGTTCTCTCCCATAACTGAGGAATTCCTCCAGGAAAGTGCTTCAAAATAAGTAAAAAAATTTCTATTACATCCAAAGGGTTGTAATAATTCACAAACTTTATCACAGGCATAATGTGTAAAATAACGGAGAAAATGGGGAGGGGGCTGGGGAACAGAGGGTTGTATTAGCAAGCATGCAATATCTCATTACTTAAAATGCTTGCGGATGATACAATATCAGGGTATCTTATTAAACACTAAAATCTTAGCTTTCAAGCTCAACAATTCGGGTGCAATCCTTGGGGCGCAGCAATTGTTCATTGGGAATCAGCATTAAAAGAGGTTGTCCACTACTTTTTCATGGATAGGTCATCAACGTCTGATCGGCCAGGGTCTGACACCTCCGCCGATCAGCCGTTATTGGTGGCGTCGACAGCTGCAGCCGCCTGGAAAGACTCGCTTGCTGAGCTGCTCCATCTTTTGTAGTGGCCACGGCAGGGTATTACACATCCACTCCGCAAGTGAGTTTTTGTGGCCAGCGGCCACCGCAGCCGACACCGATAACAGCTGATCTGCGGGGGTTCGCAACCCTGACTGATCAGACATTGATGATTTATAGGTCATCAATGAAAAAGTAGTGGACAACCTCTTTAAAAGTTTTGCATTCTGCAAGGAGCCCGTGAGTGATCAGACACAGCATCCCAGCCTGGTATAGTTATCTCCTCCTGTGCAGCTGCCTAGTGACCACAGGGAGGACGCAGGAGCCTTTCTTCACATTATCACCCCTTTTACCAACAGCAGTGGATATGTGCCCTGTGTAACATTTCGTTCTTTTTTTTTCTACTAAATGAGTAAGATGATCAGTTACACATCTATTGGCAGCATACGTGATGAGGTCTGCATGTATGATTTCTGCAATCAACTATATATTTTTGCAGGGTGCTGTGAGTCTCAGGCTCCGGTTGGGTCAATAGTTTAGCAACAGTTGTTAATTTTTATTCACTTTGTACATTTTACAGGACAATCACATGTAGACCCCCAATATAAAATAATGAATGGCATTTTCACAATGTGCCAAGTTGGAAATGTGGGTATAATGTTTTTTTTTTAATTATTATATACTTCGGGTTTACTTTTGTTGAATAAGTCGCCTTCTTACCAAGCTAATAGCTTATCCAAGTTTTTCTGCAGGGGTATGTTTTGAAGGATTGCTTCCAGATTATGCTTATACAATTCTGGGTTTGGATCATCTGCACTGTGTTCTGAGATGGGGAAAAAAAAAATCAATGAAAAATTAATAAGACTAAGTGTAAAACATGAACAAAAACAAAGACTGGGAAAAACGTGAAATGTAGTCATTACAGGCTGCAAGGATATACACAACAGACGCTACCTGTAGATGAGGGAACCATGGCGCGGACTAGATTTGGGAGCAGGTATTCTAATAATGAGCTTGTGTCGTAGGAGCTTGCGATTTTCTGAAGCACACTGACCAAGTCAGGGACCTTACAGAGATGTAAGAAGGGCCTGGAGAAAGATAATAAAATATTAGTCAAGTCTGATATGGATGATTCCTACTAATCTTATAGAGTGGCCGAATATTTCATATCATTTACGACATGTCAGATTTCCAGGTCCTGGTGCTGAGACCTCTCAGAAAATAGTTGATCACAGGTGTAAGGGCACAGAGCCTGGCCGAGGCTCCCCCCACCCTGTCTCAGTGACCACTGGGAGTCTCAGCACCTGGACCCCCACCGAGAACGTCTAACATATAAGATATATCAAACAACTATCAAAGGACAGTTGTACAATGCTATGCAAAATGAACTAATGTAACATTTCACAGTCATACTAGATGACTCTTGGGCTGAATAAGGCCTTATTACTTTGTGCAGCCGATGATCATGATGATAAAGTACATTACACAGCCCAGAGAGCACACGCCCTGGATTTAGAGGGACTCACTTGTTCCCCACATCTTTTGACTGCTGATTCTGTAGAAGAATGATTATAGATCCCAGTCCTTCCCGGAGCAGAGATGGCGTCTTGAGCAGGTTGCGGCTGAGCTGTGACACCAGGGCTTTCACCAGTGTTGGCTCCATGACGGTTTTTACAGCGAGTTGGCAGACGATCATGTAGGTAGCAGCTTTGTAATCCACTAGAGAAGACTTCAACCCCTATAGTAGAGAGTAACAAAGAAATTAGAAAGGAAATATTACACTTCGTGCCATAGACGTATGACTATGCTCTTTTTAATTTTTAGCCATATTTCAGCCATAATAAGCACTGGCGAATATGGGCCCAAATTCTGGCACCCACGAGGTCAAAATGGAGCTGTCCTGGTGATGCAGCCATAATACGGGTGACAAAACATGGAGAGACAGTCTTAAAGGGACTCTCAGTGCAGAATGACTGTGCAAACCAAGTACAGGTGTCCGATGCCTCGTTGGGGGCTAATCTTTTAACTCCTTCAATCCCAGGCACTTTTCCATTTTCGTCTTTTTCTTCCCTTTTTCCAGAATTTTTTTTTTATTTTTCCGTCAATATACCCGTATGAGTTATTGTTTTTTTGCGGGATGAGATGTATTTTTGAATGATGCAAATTCATTCTGCCACACAGTGTACTTGAAAATGGGAAAAAAAATTCCAACTGTGTTGAAATTGCAAAAAAAAAAAAAAGTGCAATTCCACAATAGTTTTTTTTATTTACCATGTTCAATATATGGTAAAAATTACCAAGCAATACGATTCCCCAACTCCGTACGACTAAGCAGATACCAAACATGTATAGTTTTTTTTTTTTTGTTTGTTTTTTAAGTGGCGAAAAAAAATTCAGAAACTTGTCAAATAAAAAAATGTTTTGCTTTTTTTGCCATTTTCCGAGATCCATAATGGTTTAAATTTTCGGGATCCGGGCCTGGGTGAGGGCTTATTTTTTGTGCCCTGAGCTGACGTTTTTAATGATACCATTTTGGGGTAGATATGATGTTTTGATCACATTTTATTGCAATGTGAAAGCGACCAAAAAACTGTAATTCTGGCATTTTGATTTGTTTTCTCGTTGCGCAGTTTGCCAATCTGATTAATTTACTTTATATTTGACATGTACATCAGTCGTGAAGGGGTTAAATACACCTTCCCACCTGCTTGATTTCCATCTATCACTGCCATTCTCTGGCTATATGAAGCAAAGCTGTAAATCAAAGAGGGGTTGGAGATAGAGGGAAAACAAGCAGGTGGGAAGGTGTATTTAAACATCTGGCCCCACCATGGAGCACCGAGCACCTGTACTTGGTGTGAACAGTCATTCTGTGCTGACAGCACCCTTTTAAAGAGATATGGTCAGAAAGTCAAAAGTGGACAGTTTTTGCCCTTATTTTATTCCCGCTGCTCCACAATATTTTTTTTTTTAAATCAGCTATACGGTATCTGATATATGGACATTTTAAGTCACTGCTAATTTTATGGTCTTTAGAAAAGGGACTTTAAAAAAAAAAAAAAAAACTTTGATTACTGAGGTGAGCAATGGGAATACAATAAGCGCAAAAAACTTGCCTCTTTTGACCTGGTGGCAGATCCTCCCTATAGGAGCAGATATGCCGTACCCGGCAGTAACTAGTTGCAGGAGCTGTGCTGTTCAGTTGCCCAAATATTTCCATCCAGCACCTAAAGGAGCGGAGAACCCGATGCTGCATGTACCCGATGTAAAGATGCAAGAAATAAAAAAAAAAAAAAGCTGCGCACATGTTACATGAAAGTCAGGCACTTTAAGTTGTGACAACAAATCCCATATATCCTGTATAGATAAAATATATCTATATAAATATTATAATATATATCTTTTTCTTTGTGAAAATTGCCACTCCCTAAATGTACCAGGATGAATGAGAAGTCATCCTATTCCACGAGTGCAGGAAACCTCCATCAATGACATCCATGTTTTAGACTGCACCATGGATTAATTTGTAATAATTGGCATTAAAATGTTGGCCCTCTGGAGAGATGGGGGTCCGCAGCTAGCATCATACAGGACAAATGGCTAATGGTAGTCAGACTGCTACCTTCTGTACATAAGGAAGGAGCTTGGCAACAAAGGTGTCGGAGAGATTTTCTGCAGCTTCCATAGCAGCCACAATGGTCGAGACGTAAAACGATATCAAGACCCTCAGCTTGGCTTTGCCTTCCGCGTCTTTGGAAAAAACCTATGAAATAACAGACAAAAATATGGGATTCCGGAAATAAAGTAGCATATAAGGAAAAGTAAAGGTAAAGTCATCACGGATACAGCAGAGATTTATCAGACAAGGAATGGCACATACACAGCGGCCTGATCACTAATGGACTGACATAATCTACAATATTTCAGAGTGTTGGATTAAGAGTATTATACCAAGTAAGACATATGTACAGTATGTGAATGAATACAAACCTTCACAGATTTCGTAACCAAGCTGCAAATAAACTCCATAAACCCCATATCCTTGTAACAATGTGTGATTACAGTGCTTCTAGCGAGGGGGACGCCGGGTTTCTGTATAGAAAAAGAACCAAAAAGACAATACAATGATAGTATTTCAGCAATGCTAATAGTACATATACTACAGGTACGGCAGAGGAAGGTGTAGATACAACCCAGCCCTGCAGAATGGGGCACAGACTGGGCCCTCTGTTTGGAAAAGCATTTACTACAGAGTTTTTGGGTGGCTCAGACATAGCATTAACCCCTTAGATTACTGGACATGTAACTAGTAAGGGCAAGCAAGCAGATTGCCCAAACATCTAATATTCATCACCTATTGTTGGCATAGGTCATCAATATCAGATCCATGGGGGTCCGACACAGATTAGCTAATGGTAGCTGTAGCCAAGAACTACACACTTGATCCTACAAAGCCGTAGATCACAGAATGGCCACTATGATCCGTACGGAGGGCTGGTGTTTGGCTCCATACGCCGCTCACTATCGGTCACTGTGGGATCTGGTAACAGCTGATCGGTTGGGGTAGTGGGTGTCAGACTCTCACCGATCTGATATGGATTACTTATTTTAAAAGTATGCCATTATTAACAAAGTCCAGTCACTTCTGCGAGAATAGGACAGGCGCATGATACCCGCCACTTACACACACAGCCCAGCAGGTATCTGAATACACCGTCACCGGCCCCGCCGACCTCCCAACGCTGAAGTGACAAAAGCCAAAATACCATCTCTATGTTTATTGCATTCAGATTTCACACAGTTTTATGCCAAACATTCGCTCATCAGTCGCCACCCACTAATGGTGTTTTTTCCTGTTCTTAGCATATAATGATTTTACAACGGGGTCGTCACAGAACAGACAGGACGCTCCTCTCTATACACAGGGCTCCTCTCTATACACAGGGCACCGGCAATTAAATTAACCCAGTTGGGAACATCATCTTCATGTTCTTGAAAATGCAACATCTCATATCACAAATGACTTATTGAAAGTCTAAAAATAAACATGGAGCTTGTTATGTATCAGATGAAACCAACCCAAGACTGACATGAAAGGGGTGGTTATAAAACAACTGCATACTCCCCGTCCCCAGGTCCACCACTGAGTGCGCTGCTCTCAGTGTCTGGTATTGGCTCCAGTGCTGGTGACGGCAGCCAATCAGTGAGCTCAGTGGGTGTGAGCGGGGTGCTCCGCCTACATGGGCAGAGCCGCGGATCTCAGCGATTGGCTGCCGTGCTGTCAACAAGATGTCAGCGCTGCAACAAATATAAGAAACTGGGAGCAGTGGCGAAGACTCGGCGCTGGACCTGGGGAGGGTGTGTAAAAGATTTTTTTTTTCTTTAAATAAACTGCGACGGGGGTTTGGGATTTTCTGAAAGGGCAGAACCCCTTTAAAAGTGGGTGTGCTTGGCTAAAAAGCTATTTGTTGGGGTGACCAATGACAGCTCTACACAACCTTCAAAATGGTGGCCAGTAATCATTTATGTTGTCCACATCTGGCCCTACCCTGGGCAGGCTGGAAACAGCAACATTCATAACCACATGCAAAATGTATTATTAGGATGGCAGAGTTGTTTAAAGGGAACATGAGAGTCAGGCTGCTCGAACCATAAAAGCATGAAAAGGAGCAGGCTGGGAAAAGGCAGAAGAGTCAAGGGGGCGGGGACATGACACTTTCCTAGTCCTGGCTCAACTTCAATTTATGTTTTCTCTGAAAAATGAGGGAGTTCGTCCCCGATTCATGTCTGGGGTTCGGCAGCACATGACCGCTTCCCCTTAAAAGTTTGCTTACATGGGACTTCACACCCCTTGAATACTTACCTGGATTTGGTACAGCCAGTTCCACTTATGTGTAGGTTCTTTAATCTTTAAAAGCTGAATGACGCGGACGAATATTTTAGTTTCATGATATGGCAGAACACAACCAATCAGACTATCTTGATTGTAGAGATGGATATGAAACCTGGTAATAAGCATTATATTACATTATACACAATACATATATACCGTATACACATACAGGCACAAAATATATATTCAACGCAATATATACTGGGGAACTGGAAAAACAGCAATTGCTTAATACATTGTCACTAATGGAATTACCACTAGAAGCTACAGGGATCAGAGATACATAGGGGGATGTGTGGGCAAATTTAGATAGGAGTCTACATTTATTAATTGTAAGTCAAGAAGGTAGCACTTGGTTACTCCACTAGCCATGCCAGTAGAAGATGGGTGGTGGTCTCAGACATCAGACGCACATATATTGGGCATCTATGATGAATCCTGTGGATACTGCACCTGTGAATAAGCCATTCCAGGCACTTCTGAGCAGGCCTCAGCATGAAGTAAGGGGACAGGTGTGTAAGGAACAAGGAGATGTTTTCATCCAGCTGTTGGTTCACGGCTTTGGTTTGCACACTGCGCTCCAAGCTTTTAGACGTGGTACTGAACAGGGTCTCCTCAAAGATCGCCAAGGACGCGTCAATCCCCATAAGCTCTTCAAGTCCAGTGCATCCTATAGAAGGATAAAGAAACTTGGAATTATTTCTAAACATTCAAATACACATCTTATAAAGGGGTCGTCTGGTGATAGGGTGTTCTGAAGATCATCACTCTCAGACTGGTGGGGTCTGACATTGGCACCTGCACTGCTCCGCTCACCGTATGTGACACGATGAATGGATCTGCAATGCACAATGTAATGTGTAGTGGCTGCTGCCATGTACTACAGAGCACCTCCTATTCTTCTGTCTTACGCGGGAGGACAACACTGGTAACTCAACATAGAATTACTAACAAGGTTTCAAAACCTGAAGGTACACTATACTTAAAGGACTTACCTGCTTTGGAAAAAAAAAACTATAGTTACATCTGATTAATTTAGTAAGTTATAGAATTTACTAATAAAGTTCACATTCAAAAGGTGCCTTCAGGAAGAGTAAGACAGCCATATAACTCGGACGAGGATTGCAACGAAAAGCTAGGACTGGCCGTTGGTTCTCCCAACCAGAGTGTGACAGCTGCATAGAAATACATGTAGCTGTCAAGTTCAGGTCGGGAAAGCCAACGGCCAGTCCAAGCATTGCATTGCAATCCTCACCTGAGTTTTAAGGCCGTCTGACTCTTCCCATGGGGGGGGCTTCTGTTCAGGGTTGTGTCCATCACAGTACAATAAGTCATCTGTCATTATGTCCTGTGTGCAGAGGACTGTGCTAAGCCAGCCACTTTCTTTCACCCTGCTGATATATAGAAAATGAAGGGGGCTGGCTTAGTTATTGGATAACATCAGGCATCATCATCTGTTAACGTAAGAAACATATAGAAAGAGAATTGGGATATACAGTGACAGGAATATATTTCCTCCTTTATAAGACTGACACAAACCGTAAGAGGACCAGAAGGGACTGGAGCACGTAAGTGACTATCAGGGACCTGTAACCCTAAGATAGTCCAAACCTTATCACATTCTATTGCTTACTATTAAATATACCATGCAGTTATGTGATGGGGTGGGCTTTTTGTGCAGACTGAAACGACTGAATCCTATAGATAGAAGGTAAAGACACAGATAAATTGTACACACCGCAGGCCTTGATACAGCTGGATCCTGGGTGTCCCTGTTTGAGTGAATCTCACCCAGCACCCTGGATCCCTTTGACCTATGTAGCATTGGCGTCTCTGCCCCGTACTAGGCAGAGACGCCGTCCCTCTCACCTCCCCGCTCCTGGCACGGCGTCCTCCAGCGCTTCTCTCCCCGCTGCTTCCGGCACGCGCTCCTTCCCCAGCAGTGTGCTTAGGGCGCGCGCACGCGCTCCCCCTCTCTTAAAGGGACCTAAGGAATCCCCGGCCAATTGCCGGAGGACCTCCCATATATAAGGCACCTCCTCCAAAATGGAGGTGCCCGAGCAATGTTGTTGCAAAGCCTTTCAACTGTGCTTCAGCCCTCAGGTCCCGTTACCAGTTACCTGCCAGTCACCTGCCAGATTCCCACCTGTTACTTATCTATCTGCGGTCCGACAGTCTGCCTACCAGCCCTGCCAGTCTGTCTATGGATCAGTCTGCCCGCTCACCTGGGAGCGCTCACCTACTACCTGTCTGCTAGCCTACCAGGAGGCTCCGCCGTCACTTGCCGTGACCACCTGCCTGTCCAGAGACTCTTGCCCGCTCACCTGCGAGCGCTCACCTGCTACCTGCCTGCTAGCCTACCTGGAGGCTCTGCCGTCACGTGCCGTGACCTCCTGCCTGTTCAGAGACTCTTGCCCGCTCACCTGGGAGCACCTCTCTGCTACCTGCCTGCTAGCCTACCTGGAGCCGTCACTTGCTGTGACCACCGGCCAGTCCAGAGAATATTGCCCGCTCACCTGGGAGCGTCCACCTGCTACCTGCCTGCTAGCCTACCTGGAGGCTCTGCCGTCACTTGCCGTGACCACCCGCCTGTCAAGAGACTGTCCCCGTCACCTGCCGTGTCCTCCTGCCCTTCTACCCAGAGACTGTCCCCGTCATTAGCCGTGACTACCTGCCCGCCTTCCCTGGGAGCCACCCGCTTCCTTACAAGGACTGCCCCCTTGTATAGTTGCTCAGAGGTTCCACCTCCCAGACCCGTTACAGTTTGCTCGGGCCATGGAACCCGGTGGCCCCCAGATCTCCAATCTGCACCAGGAAGTCTTACGTCAGAAAACTCAGCAGGAGGTGGTACTGTCCTATCTACGGTCCATTAACTCTCGTCTAGGCGCATTGTGTGACTCATCTTTGTCTACCTCTGGTCCAGCCGTGCCCATTCCTGTGGTACCGCAATCCAGTCCCTTCATGGTACCCGACTATGGACCTCGGCTTCTGGCAGCTCCACGCTTTGCCGGCGAACCTACTTTAGCTCGGGGTTTCATAAACCAGTGCACCCTGCACTTTGAGCTATTGGCATACCAGTTCATCTCCGACCGGGCCAAGGTGGCCTTCATCATGTCCCATCTCACTGGGGAGGCACTGGCATGGCTAAATCCTCTGTGGGAGAGAGGGGATCCCCTGGTGTCCAACCTGCAGTCTTTCCTCGCTGCTTTCCGGAAAGTCTTCGATGAACCTGGACGGAAAACCTCTTCTGCCTCCTCTCTGCTACGTCTCCGCCAAGGGAGTCTCACCGTGGGCCAATATGCCATACGGTTCCGCACCCTCGCTTCTGAGCTTGCCTGGGAAAATGAGGCTCTGGTGTCCGTCTTCTGGGAGGGTCTTTCCGGTCGGAATAAGGACGAGTTAGCTGGTCGGGACATTCCTACCACTCTGGATGACCTGGTGTCACTAGCTACCCGGATTGGCATCCGGTTCCAAGAACGTGCCAAAGAGACTGCCTGGGAGAAAGACTTTTCTCGCTCTGCTCCTACTTCCCTGAGACCTGCCTCTCAACCAGTCACTCCGCGGGCGCACTCGTCTGAACCTATGCAGATCGACCAGACCAAGATGGTCCGATCTCGCCAAGAATCTCGCCGAGCCGAGGGAAGCTGTTTCTATTGTGGCCGTATGGAGCACTTCATCCGTTCCTGCCCGGAAAAGCCGGGAAACGCCAGTGTCTAGGACCGCTCGGAGAGGTAGTCCTAGACAAAAGTAAGCCCTCTCCGTCTCTGACTTTACCGGTCTCTATTGCTTGGGGAGAAAACAGTCACTTTGAACTCGCCCACCTGGATTCTGGAGCTGCTGGAAACCTCATCTCCCAGTCTCTGGTAGAGAGATACCGTATTCCCACCAGGTCCCTGGCTGAACCTTTATCAGTCGCCTCCGTGGATGGAAGACCTCTCGGAGACCATCCTGCTAGTCACTGAACCCATAACCCTGCAGGTGGGAATGCTGCACTCTGAGGAAATCTCATTCCATGTGTTGTCCGGACTTTCTCACTCCCTGTTGCTAGGTCTACCTTGGCTCCAGACACACGAACCAGTATTGAACTGGCGAGCCGGTGAAGTACTCCGATGGGGTCCAGACTGCCATAGGACCTGCCTGGTTCCGGTCCGCCCAGCTCGCCCTCCGCCTACTCCAGCAAATTTACCAGGTCTCCCGGCTCCTTACTGGCCCTATGCGGACGTCTTCGGTAAGAAGGAAGCAGAGACGCTGCCACCCCATAGGCCATATGACTGCCCGATCGACCTGGTACCTGGCACCACTCCTCCCCGTGGGCGTATCTACCCGTTGTCTGCAGCCGAGACCCGGGCCATGTCTGAGTACATTGAAGAGAATCTGGCTAGGGGATTTATCCGAAAATCTACCTCCCCGGCTGGAGCCGGATTCTTCTTTGTCAAAAAGAAAGACGGCTCGCTACGTCCCTGTATTGACTACAGAGGACTCAATCTCATCACAGTGAAAAACAAATACCCCCTGCCGCTCATCTCCGAATTGTTTGACAGTCTCAAGGGCGCCAGGATCTACGAGGAGCATATAACCTGGTCCGTATCCGTCAAGGAGACGAGTGTAAGACGGCATTCAATACCCGGGACGGTCACTATGAGTACCTTGTGATGCCCTTTGGTCTCTGTAACGCCCCCGCTGTCTTTCAAGAGCTGGTCAACGACATCTTCCATGACCTCCTGTACTCCTGCGTAGTGGTATACCTGGACGATATCTTGGTCTTCTCTCCGGATCTCCCCACACACCGAAGGGATGTTCGTCAGGTCCTGCTTAGGCTTCGGCAGAACCACCTCTATGCCAAATACGAGAAGTGCCTCTTCGACCAGACCTCCCTACCGTTCTTGGGCTATGTCATCTCCCAGACAGGTCTGCAAATGGATCCCGAGAAGCTCTCTTCCGTTCTAAAATGGCCTCGTCCTGAAGGTTTGAAGGCGATACAGCGATTCCTGGGCTTCGCTAATTACTATCGTCTTTTCATCCCACACTTCTCGTCTCGGACTGCTCCCATATCTGCGCTTACCCGTAAGGGGGCAAATCCCAAGATATGGTCGCCTGAAGCCGAGGAGGCCTTCCTTTCCTTAAAGAAAGCCTTCGCCTCTGCTCCCATCCTGCACCGTCCGGACTGTAATAAACAATTTTACCTGGAGGTTGATGCCTCCTCCTCCGGAGCCGGAGCGGTACTCACCCAAAAATCTTCTACCGGGAGAATGGTAACCTGCGGCTTCTTCTCCAAAATCTTCTCCTCGTCTGAGCGCAACTACTCCATAGGAGACCGTGAATTGCTAGCCATCAAATTGGCACTGGGGGAGTGGCGCTATCTGCTTGAAGGGGCTCTCTACCCGGTAATTATCTACACGGATCACAAAAACCTGGCATATCTCCAAAATGCCCAGAGACTCAATCCTCGCCAGGCCCGGTGGCAAATTGTTTTTTGCCCGCTTCGACTTCATTCTTCATTTCCGTCCGGCGGACAAGAAAGTCAAAGCTGATGCCTTGTCCCGGTCCTTCCTGTCCTCCGATCAAGAGGAAGAGCCTACGCACATCATCGACTCCTCCAAGGTGATGAATGTGGCCCCCTTGGATCTGACTCATCTCCCACCCGGTAAGACGTTTGTAACTGTACCAGATCGGGAGAGGGTGCTTCGCTGGGGACATTCTTCTAAACTAGCTGGCCATGCTGGCCAAAAGAAGACCTTCCAACTCATTACCCGGCATTACTGGTGGCCTACCCTGCGTAAGGACGTGGTAGACTTCATCGCGGCTTGCTCATCCTGTGCCCGTAACAAAGTTCCCAGACATCTACCAGCCGGCCATCTCCTGCCCCTTTCCGTGCCTGCTGCTCCTTGGCAGCACATTGCTATGGACTTTATCACCGATCTTCCTATTTCTGCCGGTTGTACAGTCATTTGGATTGTCGCTGACCGCTTTTCTAAGATGGCCCACTTCATTCCCTTGCCTGGTCTCCCATCTGCACCCGAGCTGGCTAAAGACTTTATCCGCCACATCTTCCGTCTCCATGGCCTGCCCCTCCACATAGTGTCGGATCGTGGGGTTCAGTTCACCTCACGCTTCTGGAGAGCCACATGTAAGCTGCTAGACATCACCCTGGACTTCTCCTCCGCTTACCACCCACAGTCCAATGGTCAAGTGGAGCGGATCAATCAGATCCTGACCAGTTACCTCCGGCACTTCGTTAATGCACACCATTCGGACTGGGTGGATCTCCTACCATGGGCCGAGTTCTCTTACAATAACCATGAGAGCGAATCCTCTTCCAAATCCCCGTTCTTTATAGTCGGTGGCCAACATCTCCGGATTCCACTTCCTGTCTCCGTTTCTGTGGACAACCCTGCTGCGGAGTCTCTTGTCAGCGAATTTTCTACTATTTGGGAGAGTACCAGGTCCGCTCTTCTTCTGTCCTCTGAGCGGATGAAGAGATATGCTGATAAGAGACATCTGGATCCGCCTCAATTCCGTCCGGGAGACAAGGTTTGGCTCTCGTCCAAACATGTGCGGCTCAAAGTACCCTCCTTCAAGTTGGGCCCTCGATTCATCGGTCCCTTCGAAGTCCCCAGGCAAATTAACCCTGTGGCCTACAAATTGAAACTCCCGGCCACCCTACGGATTCCCAACTCCTTCCACGTATCTCTCCTCAAACCCGTTGTCTTTAACTCTTTTTCCAATAATCCAGGTGCCCCTCCTGCTCCGGTTTCCGCTGATGACGTCTTTGAGGTAGAGAGTATTCTGGCCTCCAAGAGTGTAAGAGGAAAGACCTTTTTTCTGGTAGATTGGAAGGGGTTTGGTCCTGAGGAGAGAACTTGGGAACCCAGGGAGAACATCAACGCCCCGCTTCTCCTTGAAAAGTTTCTTTCTGGCCAAAAAAAGAGGGGGCCTAAAGGGGGGGGGTACTGTAGCATCGGCGTCTCTGCCCCGTACTAGGCAGAGACGCCGTCCCTCTCACCTCCCCGCTCCTGGCGCGGCGTCCTCCAGCGCTTCTCTCCCCGCTGCTTCCGGCACGCGCTCCTTCACCAGCAGTGTGCTTAGGGCGCGCGCTCCCCCTCTCTTAAAGGGACCGCGCGCGCCGTCCTAAGGAATCCCCGGCCAATTGCCGGAGGACCTCCCATATATAAGGCACCTCCTCCAAAATGGAGGTGCCCGAGCAATGTTGTTGCAAAGCCTTTCAACTGTGCTTCAGCCCTCAGGTCCCGTTACCAGTTACCTGCCAGTCACCTGCCAGATTCCTGCCTGTTACTTACCTATCTGCGGTCCGACAGTCTGCCTACCAGCCCTGCCAGTCTGTCTATGGATCAGTCTGCCCGCTCACCTACTACCTGTCTGCTAGCCTACCAGGAGGCTCCGCCGTCACTTGCCATGACCACCTGCCTGTCCAGAGACTCTTGCCCGCTCACCTGGGAGCGCTCACCGGCTACCTGCCTGCTAGCCTACCTGGAGGCTCTGCCGTCACGTGCCGTGACCTCCTGCCTGTTCAGAGACTCTTGCCCGTTCACCTGGGAGCGCCTCTCTGCTACCTGCCTGCTAGCCTACCTGGAGCGGTCACTTGCTGTGACCACCGGCCAGTCCAGAGACTCTTGCCCGCTCACCTGGGAGCGTCCACCTGCTACCTGCCTGCTAGCCTACCTGGAGGCTCTGCCGTCACTTGCCGTGACCACCCGCCTGTCAAGAGACTGTCCCCGTCACCTGCCGTGTCCTCCTGCCCTTCTACCCAGAGACTGTCCCCGTCACTAGCCGTGACTACCTGCCCGCCTTCCCTGGGAGCCACCCGCTTCCTTACAAGGACTTGTATAGTTGCTCAGAGGTTCCACCTCCCAGACCCGTTACAACCTATATGCAGTGAATATAGCCTTTATGTCTGATGAAGGGTCTTCACCCGAAACGTGACCCAATACTGTACTTACCAATGTATATGAAGCATCTCCATGTGCCTCTAAGTGTGAAGCTCCTTCACTGTTTCTACTTTTGGCCTATAGGAGCTCAGACGTTGGCTCCAGAGGAACTAGCCCCCTTCTCAAGCTAACCACTTAATCAAACAGGTAGGGGACACACCCTGTGGGCATTTTAGCTGATGCCAACTTATGACACTGTTTATACTAAAATAAATGGAGCTGTTTATGAGGTTTTCCCACTTGTAATGCTGGTGCCATATAGAGAGGACGTGTCATTACTGTGTGATCGGACCATTAGGAGTGTCCTTCAGAAACCAGTTAATGCCAGGACCAGCATCAGTGTGAACAGAGACAAACTGGAATATTTTTCCATATGGAGCTGGTTTTGCACTTTGTTATTTCTAAGGAAACTGCTTCTTACCAAGAGCAAAAAACGTTTCTCTGTCAATGCTTGCTGCTTCCTTCGGATCGAACAGAAGTGATGCGGCGTGATGCCGACCAAGCAGGCTGGCGTCATTCTGCGGGAGTGCCAGGCGCTTCAGCTGATGGGCTAAAGAAGTCATGTCTGCGGCTTGTTATGGACTCGGGGTTCTAAAGTGGAGAGAAAAAGTGTAAGAACATCGGCATAAATGTAACATGAGCCACATGAGAAGCAGGAGACAAGGGGAAGTGGAGTAGCCAGGTCCAAATTTCTATAGACATCAGTTATGAACAAAGCAAAACTTACTGCAAATCAAAGAAAAAGCAAGGCCCTAAGGAGTTAGATGAAGTATACGAATAGTTCCATCACAACTTCCATTGGCCCTTAGGAATACAGTTTCCCTTTAAGAAGACCACCAGCTGCCATAAAGACCCTAAGGTCACGTTCACACTTTCAGTATTTTACATCAGTATCTGTAAGCCAAAACCAGCAGTGGAACAATCAGAGGAAAAGTATAATAGAAACACATCACCACTTCTGTATTTATCACCCACTCCTGGTTTTGGCTTACAAATACTGTCCAAATCCTGAACGTGTGAACGTGGCCGTAGAGGCCGATAAATACTTTGTGGGTTAAAAAAAAAAAAAAAAGGAAGCAAAAAAGTTAAATAAAAAAAACATTAACTGCCTCCCCCATCTTGAGTGCTGAAGCCAAAGTCACAGGTCTCTGACCTACCTAATAAGCACCATATTACCGTGGGGGCAAGAACCCAAGAACAGCCGGCTACAGATGGGATTTTTTGTTTTGTAGGGGACTCCTAAGCATTTGGTTTATTAAAGGGTCAGCCATGAACTAGTTACCTCCACACTAGGTTGCACTAGAGAAATACTTTACTTCCTCCCGGCAGAGAGCTCATCTGAATTGTATTGTTTCCGGGCTCTTTAAAGGGGTTTTCTCTAGATTAATCTGCAGGAGGCTCTGCTATCCTGCCTCCCAGCTTCATGGATGCCAGAGGTGCACACACCGGAAGACTGACAGGTCAGATAACTAGCACGGTCGCATTGCTGATCTGAACTGTGCGCTCTCCTCAGCAGCCTGGAAGACACGCAGGGACGGAGGGCGGCCAGATCCAGCAAGCTTCACACTGCTGCAAGTAGTCTCTACAGTATAGAGCCTGAGAGCAGCGCACGCGCTATACCTAGATAACAATCTCTTATCATAAATCCTCTGCGTTATCAAATAAGAGGGATTTTACATTTTATAATGTCAGCTCATTGCCATGGCCACCCTATGGTCAGAGAGGCCGGTAGCCTTGGCAACGATTTATACACTATAAAATTAAAAATCCTACAATTCATGAGAATTTTCAGGAAAGAGGGAAATTACAAAGTTACTTCTTAATTATAAACTTGAGTCAACCCCTTTTGTGTCTGGAACATTGACTTACAGGATAGCTACCTATAGGAGGCATGCTTCCTTCTGGAAGAGCTTATTTGCAGACATTTTCCCAGGGATCATGGCCTGACGGATCTCAACAAGGACAATCAGGACCTTCGGAGATACGGCATCATGCATAAAAGTTCTCTCTCCTGTAGAAGGGTCACTGGTTGTCCACAGTAAACATCCACATTTTATAAAATTCTAAAGTAAAAGAAGCGATCTCACTGATAGCTGTAGGCCGGGGACATTGTGTTTTTGGAAAAAAAGAGGTTAAGATCAGTGAGTGTGCACATTAATCAGACTCCAAGCAATCGTGAAGGTGGCTACTTTGAAGAACCTAGAATATAAGACATATTTTCAGTTGTTTCACACTTTTTTGTTAAGTATATAATTCCACATGTGTTAATTCATAGTTTTGATGCCTTCAGTGTGAATGTACAATTTTCAAAGTCATGAAAATACAGAAAAATCTTTAAATGAGAAGGTGTGTCCAAACTTTTGGTCTGTACTGTATATATATATATATATATATATATATATATATATATATATATATATATATATATATATATATATATATACACACACACACACACCAAAAGTTTGGACACACCTCATTTAACGATTTTTCTGTATTTTCATGACTATGAAAATTGTACATTCACACTGAAGGTATCAAAACTATGAATTAACACATGTGGAATTATATACTTAACAAAAAAGAGTGAAACAACTGAAAATATGTCTTATATTCTAGGTTCTTCAAAGTAGCCACCTTTTGCTTTGATGGCTGCTTTGCACACTCTAGGCATTCTCTTGATGAGCTTCAAGAGGTAGACACCGCAAATGGTTTTCACTTCACAGGTGTGCCGTGTCAGGTTTAATAAGTGGGATTTCTTGCCTTATAAATGGGGTTGGGACCATCAGTTGTGTTGAGCAGAAGTCAGGTGGATACACAGCTGATAGTCCTACTGAATAGGCTGCTAGAATTTGTATTATGGCAAGAAAAAAGCAGCTAAGTAAAGAAAAATGAGTGGCCATCATTACTTTAAGAAATGAAGGTCAGTCAGTGTGAAAAATTGGGCAAACTTTGAAAGTGTCCCCAAGTGCAGTTGCAAAAACCATCAAGCGCTACAAAGAACTGGCTCACATGAAGACCGCCCCAGGAAAGGAAGACCAAGAGTCACCTCTGCTTCTGAGGATAAGTTTATCAGAGTCACCAGCCTCAGAAATCACAGGTTAACAGCAGCTCAGATTAGAGACCAGGTCAATGCCACACAGAGTTCTAACAGAAGACACATCTCTACAACAACTGTTAAGAGGAGACTTTGTGCAGCAGGCCTTCATGGTAAAATATACATATCTTACATTTGTTTCACTTTTTTCATCTCCAATTCTTATTTTCACTAAATTCCTGATTTATTACATGTTTTTTTTCTAGCAATCACTACGATATCCCCTTTTACCTTGGATGTAGCTCTATTTGTGAGTGCAGTTATGGCTTGTTGCCATTTCCTATTATGGCCGTCACAAGCGTTGTGTGCCGCAGGATCTTCTGCTTGGCTGTTGACCTGTGCGCGTCATGAATGGCAACACGCCCTTCAGTGACGCGCCCCGGGTCGGCCGCCCCGGAAGTATCTGCAGCGGCTCACGGCGCCCAATAGAGAGATGCTGGTAATTATATATGGCCAACAGCTGCAGGTCCTGCGTGTATATATATATGGCATCACTCTCCCTCACACCACTCCCTGATGAAGCGAGGAGCAAAATGGCGTTTGAGTGTTGTGAGGGGGACCAGGGTATGTCTCTAATGGGATTTTCATTACAATTTCAGTACTCTATCACCTTGGGATACTTTAGTAGAACTGTAATTATCTATTGATGGACATTTTGGTGAATTTTTTAGACGTCCCACTGCTGGCAGCAGCATAATATACTTGAATATTTATTTTACATATATATAAATTTATTGAACAGGCACTTTACCTTATATTGAATCGTTTAAGTTTCACCCTATATGAAATATTTATTTATTTAATGTTGCTGCTATCAAAGATTATTATATATATCCAATCATTATAATTTAATTTATTGCACGGGCGCTTTACCTCATCTTTAAATGGTTAAAGTTTCACTCTATATTAAATATTTATTTAAGGTTTCTGCTATCAGAAGATTTTATATATATATATATTCAATCATTGTGAATAAGTTATGGGTAATTAAATTGGATTAATATATAATTATACAGAGGATCTATAGAGATATCTACTTTGTGTTATTCATTTTTAGCATCCTTTTTCCGGTCCCCCCCCCTCCTGAGCTGTATTTTAATCATGTTTTTAAATTATTTTAATCTTTCTTGTCTGTCTTGAGATGCTTAAATCAAAATAAAATTAACATATGATGAATGAGTATTGTGTTATTCCTTTATACCTTTTTTGTGTGGTTGTTCTCCATTATTACAGGACAGATGTGATCTCATCAGATCCTTATCTAATACGGGATCATTCAGACGTCCGTGTCTGATACACAAAGAAATGGTCCGAGTGTCCGGATCTGGTCAGTGATTTTCACATATAGCAAAGTAAGTCAGTGACAAAACTCCTCCTGTCCACTATAATATAGAGCGCGGGTCACAGACCCATAGGCCGTTACCAGTATCCTTTGTCAACGGTGGTAAAAAAGGATATATATCTGGGATTCTGGCACAGACACACAGTCCACTAAAAACCGCAGGCATGTGAACAGCCCCATAGACTATAATGAAAACATGTTCTAAACCCCAGATAGAAAACGAACAGGAAACATGTTAGTCTGAATGAGGCCTAAAGCTACAGCCTCCCTGCAGATCTGCAGTCACCGGAGTCAGTATAGTTCCTACAGATTCCCCCCCATAGTGAGAGCAGAGCTGCCCCCACACAGCGCTATACGGGGGAACCAGTATATAACACGGCGGTGTATACTCACTGTACGATCAGCCTCTGCACCGGTCTCTCACTGAAAGGCTCCACATGGAAACGTGGGTGACCCCTGACCCGGAACTACAGCCCTCTGCTCTGACTTCCGCCCGACTCCTTGGTTCAGGCGGAAACGTGGTGTCTGTGCACTGTACACATTGTGGAGCGCTGGAGGGACCCGCACCGCTGTCATATACAACAGCCGGAGCTCAGCGGCTGAAATACTGTCCATTGTGCTGTGTGATAATAGGAATATACCGAGATATCTACAGCCTGTGCGCCGGCCCGCAGTAACCTTCTGTCCCCGGCAGAGGGCGCGCAACAGATAGAATCAGAGAAACAGCGTTCTAGCTTCACAGTCAGTCACACAGTGCTCTGCCGCACGCGTTTCCTGGGCTCCCAGCGATGGACAAAACAGTGATTGTGTTATATGTGTGTAAGGCTATGTGTCCACGATGCAGAAATGAAGACATTTCTTCTTTTCATTTTACTTCATTTCTGTATGTCCTTGCCCGGAAAAATGCGTGCAGAATTTGACACTCGTTTTCTGCGCGTTTTTGAAGCGTTTTGCACATGCAGAATTGCCCTGCTTTTTCTAATGCATTGAGAAGGCAATTCCACATGCGTAAACGCACAAATAATGGACATGCTGCGGAATTTTCCACACATCAAAAACTCTGCGGAAAATTCCACAGCATGGGCATTGAAATTGCGGATTGACATTGGGGACCATGGGGTGCGGATTACCAAGCGTTTCACAAGCATTTACGCTGCGGAAATTCCACAGCAAAAACGCTTGAAAAACACATTGTGGGCACGGACCCTTATACTTATCACTGCAATATTAAAGGGGCTTTCCACTAAAAAATAAGTTTTTTGGCACCCTTAGGTTAAGTTCTCATTATGAGTTTTTTGGTGAATTTTTTATGTTGCAGATTTTCTGCCCCTATTATATAAAATCAGTTACTTTTTCTAAAATATGCAGCGTAAAATACTCATCGTGGGAATGCGCGTTCACACCTTCAGTATTTGGTTCAGTTTTTTACCGCAGTATTTGTAATCCAAAACTAGACATTGTGAGTGCGTGGAGCTCTCTGCAGATTATCCCCATAGACTTGTATTAGATGCGGAAAATCCGCAGGTACAAAGCATACGTGTGTGATTAATGCATTTCTGCAGCAGAAACCCATAGATAATGCATGTAATCCGCACATGACTAGCAATAAACTGGTCAAACCCAAATATCAAAAACAAAGACAAAAACCGCAGAGTCAAAACGCATAGAAAAAATGACAGTCACCAAATCTACTTAGGTGTAGAAAATCTGCAACACCTAAAGCTCATCATGTGAACTGAGCCTTACACATGATGACTTTGAAAACATTGAACTAGCACAATAATTACAGGTAGGTGACTGCCATGAATCGCTAGCCTAATATTCTAGGTATCACAAATAGTACAGAAATAACAATAGCGGGTCTCCTTCAAAGGAGTTTTCCACTTTAAGGCCACATAATCAGTATGTGTAAGCTAAAACCAGGAGTGGGTGATAAATACAGAAGTGGTGACGTGTTTCTATTATACTTTTCCTCTGATTGTTCCCCTCCTGGTTTTGGCTTACAAATACTGATGTAAAATACTGACTGTGTGGCCTAAGGTGTTTGGCTTCTTTTGGCTACAGCTGCAATAAAATTATGAAATCTTTTAATCTTGAAACCTCATGGGTCCATCGCAGCCAATATGTCACTGTTGCAGCAGTCATCACACTGTTGTGTTGTGCAGATCGTCTCCTATTCAAATGAACGGAGCTGTTCTGCAGTACCCGAGAGGCGCAGATTTATCAGACAGTTTGCGCCAGACAACTGTCGTAAATTTGATGGAAAACGTATGTACAGCATACAGTTATCCATAGCAATAATGGACACCATCATCTAGTGCACCCAACAAGATCATTGTAATTTGCACCATAAATGTGGCAGAAATTATACTAAAAATGTACTCCAAAATTTAAGTACATTTCTGACTCTTGCGCATGGCAGCTGAATGATGCAACATATTCCTTACTCCAGCGGACTTTGCACATGCCAAACGCCAACCTTGGTGAACCAGCCCCTAAGGAGTTTGTGTATTTGCTTATCAGTTGTAAAAACACGTGCGATGTGTGAATCCACGCTCGGAGCTAATCCATGTGCCATGTACCAGTAATGACATGTCACTTATTGAAGCAGTTTTGGAAATTGCGCCAGGAAAAACTCTGGACATATGAACCGCAATGCTCCATTGATAATAATAGAACTGTAAGACACTGCGTTTTTGACTCAGCAAAAACACACAGCATTAAAAATGCACCAAAAGCTCATCATGGGAACGCAGCCTTAAAGCCAGTTCTCGTCATCTCAATGGTGTTTTAGCTGCAGGCATCCGGATTTCTGCAAATGTGCTTTGAAGTTGTTCACTACTAGGACAACCCCTTCTTGAGCTAAATGTTTGGCCCCGATAAAATAAAAAAGCCCTAGACTCACCTCCTGTGCGGCCAGGGCTGTGGCATCGGTAAGCCAAACCTCCGACTCCTTAATTTCTCCGACTGCCTCATACATGGCTCATGTTGAAGTGATAAATTTACTGTAGTAAAATGGTGACATCTGGCTTCTCATCACCATTATGATACAATAATCAAGCTATTTAGATAAAACATAAAATATATTTATTGGAATACAACTTTAGAACAAAAAAAAACTTTAATAAATTGTAAATATGTAATACACTATGCAGTAAGTGGGTGAAAAAACAGTTTTCAACAAAAACATACTGAATAACATTTGTGCAGTCTATGAATTTGTTCTGAGAAATAGTATCGCCTCCATCAGATCCTCCTTCATAGATGACCTCAAATCTGATCTAATCATTTTAAGGCTAGAGAACAGATTCATCTCCACTAAAAGCCCAGATCTGAGATCAGGAATAGGACAGACATAAGATATTTTATAGCTTTCCCAAATTCTTATGAAAAAATATTCAGCACATACGGCATTGAAATACTGAACCCATTTTATACCGCCTCCACAGCCCTTGTGCTGGCACCCTTCCAGCAATGTCAGCACTCGCTCTTCCTGGGGCTCTCGTGCGGTTGTTGTGCCACTGGCGCCCAATCAGCGCTGGCGTCACTGTCCATGTCTCCGGACAAATCAAACATGAAGAGGAAGTCCGGCTGCAGCTGATCTCTCACTTCCTCTTCATGTTCAATTCGACAGGAGGCGGGGGACAGTGACGCCAGCACTGATTGGGCGCAAGCATCACAACAACCGCATGAGAGCCCCATGGAGAGCGAGTGCCGACACCGCGGGGACGGCGCCAGCACAGGACGTGAGTATAAGCTTTTTTTATTTTATCGAGGCCAGGCGTTGGGTATGAGAAGGAGTTGTCCAAGTAGTGGACAACTTCTTTAAATCAGTAGTTCCATCTTACAAAGAGATGACTTATAATTAAGATATGCCATCAGTTTATAAGCTATGAGGTCTGACATCGGGGACCCCCAAGGCTCTTGAGAATGCAGTCTTCCTGTACAGCAACATATGACCACACATTGCAAGGGAACTGCTGCATAACACCATTCAAATGAAGGGGGCAACCCTAAAGTTATCTGCCCAACCAGATGGTCGGCAGCACCACCGGCAGGAAAAAGAACAGCAAAGGAGTTCTAGCACTTAATTTTTAGTATTAGTGGAGATCTAAGAGGTCAGATTTAAAATGATGACATGTACTAGTCATAAATGTTTGGCTGCTGGCAGATCAACTGCTGGGGCCTCACAAATTCTAACAATGGTTTCTATGTGTTGTAAAGAAGTGCTTTATTGTGGGCACACTTGACTGTTTCGATATCTTCCATTGCATACATAAACTATATATTCCTTATATTTTTTTGCACAGAATTCTCTTTGCATTCATTTGCATCATACATACAAAGTTCAGTAACTTGCTAATTTTTCTTTTCATTACAAATTTCTATCATTTTAGTACTGCAGAGGGTCTGTATGTTATCTAGCTGAGTGAAATGCAAAAATGTGTCAGAGCTTTTAGTTCATAAGGCTCTCTGCTCACTGTTTCTTGCCTCAACTAGCTTAGTATCACACAAGCATATAAAAAAAATGTTCTCACTTGTTATCAGTGTGCTGTCCCAGAAGAAAAAAAATCAGCTTGGAGAAGACTGCTAACTGCATATCAGGAGTCTGAAAATGAAGATTGCAGACTTAAAGTATCCCCTAACATTTAAATATATATATATAGATTTTTACATGTACATAACTTTTGAAGCATATCTGTCATTTACAGGTAAGTGTTCAAACCCTTGAGTCAGTGCTTTGTGGTTGGCGTCTGCCGAGCCACAGCAGATACACCCTTTCTTTGGGAGCTTAGTTTCTGTTATCCTTGCTGCAGTCTTTCTAGGGTAACATGTGTTTTCATTTGTCTGCCCTATCACCTTTCGGGTGCTGCTTTATATACTTCCTGTAACATACCTGGCGGCGTTCTTGCATAGGGCACCATCTCCCACTATGCAAGATCGCAAACTTGATCGTCAGTCCAGTCTGCTAGCCTGGCTTCTTTCCATGCTGTCTGCTTGCCTCTGTTCTGGCTGCTTAGGGCGACTGCCCGGTCACTACCTGTTTCTTGTAGCTGCTGTGGGCACACCCCTAATGCGTCCTCAGCCTATTTCTGTCAGTCACTGGATATTTAAACCCACTTCACTTGGAAGCTGATGCCTGAGCAACTTTAACATTCAGTGTTCTTGACTCTGAATGTGCCAGGTCCTGTTCTGTTTTTCCCTGCCTGTCCGCCTTCCTGGAGGCTGTATTTCCAGGCCTGTCAGAACACGCTCTTAGCCTGTTCATTTCTGCCTCTGGGGGCCGTATACTCAGGCTCGTTCCTGTATTTCGCTGCAGTAACAGTTCCTGTCTGAACTGTCTCCTAACCTGTTACTTGTTTTGTCTCTATGTCCATTTCCTCCCTTTTGCTTCAGTGTCTGAACCAGCTCTTGGCTATACTTAGGCTCGTTCCTGTATTACCTGTTTTGTCTCTTTGTCCGTTTCCTTTCTTTTTCTGCAGAGTCTGATCCTGCACCTAACTCCTACTCGTTGTCGCTGTACTTCTGTTTGTGAGTTTGGAGTCCACTCGCTACTTCTTTGCAAGTACCTTGTGTGTATCTGATTCTGCCTTTCCCTTCCAGTCTGTTCCGTGTGAACAGAGCCCTGTCCCCCCTGTTCTGTCTTTGCTCACCGCTTTGGCGGTTTATCTCTGCTCTACCTTACTTACCGCTCTGGCGGTTTCTGCCCGATCTGCTCTGCTTTGTTCACCGCACTTGTGGTTTTGCTCTGCTCAGCCTTGTTTACCGCATCTGCTGTTTCGCTCTGCTCAGCCCTGTCCACCGCACTCGCGGTTTCGCTCTGCTCAGCCCTGTCCACCGCACTCGCGGTTTCGCTCTGCTCAGCCCTGTCCACCGCACTCGCGGTTTCGCTCTGCTCAGCCCTGTCCACCGCACTCGCGGTTTCGCTCTGCTCAGCCCTGTCCACCGCACTTGCGGTTTCGCTCTGCTCAGCCCTGTCCACCGCACTTGCGGTTTCGCTCTGCTCAGCCCTGTCCACCGCACTTGCGGTTTCGCTCTGCTCAGCCCTGTCCACCGCACTTGCGGTTTCGCTCTGCTCAGCCCTGTCCACCGCACTTGCGGTTTCGCTCTGATCAGCCCTGTCCACCGCACTTGCGGTTTCGCTCTGATCAGCCCTGTCCACCGCACTTGCGGTTTCGCTCTGATCAGCCCTGTCCACCGCACTTGAGGTTTCGCTCTGCTCAGCCCTGTCCACCGCACTTGAGGTTTCGCTCTGCTCAGCCCTGTCCACCGCACTTGCGGTTTCGCTCTGCTCAGCCCTGTCCACCGCACTTGCGGTTTCGCTCTGCTCAGCCCTGTCCACCGCACTTGCGGTTTCGCTCTGCTCAGCCCTGTCCACCGCACTTGCGGTTTCGCTCTGCTCAGCCCTGTCCACCGCACTTGCGGTTTCGCTCTGCTCAGCCCTGTCCACCGCACTTGCGGTTTCGCTCTGCTCAGCCCTGTCCACCGCACTTGCGGTTTCGCTCTGCTCAGCCCTGTCCACCGCACTTGCGGTTTCGCTCTGCTCAGCTCTGTCCACCGCACTTGCGGTTTTGCTTTGCTCTGCTTGATTACCGCATCTGCGGCTCTGAACCCATCTCCTAGTCTGTACTGGACCTTACCCAGCCTGTGCTCTAACTGCCTGTTCCTGTATTCCCCGGTGTGGGTCAACAGCCGTGTCCGGGGGTCTGACCTGGAGTCACACCTGGTCCCTCTGCTCGGTTCCTCCTTGGTGCACAGGCGTCGTATGCCGTCGTGCGACCTTGGTCGGATCGGGTAGATACTTAGTTACGCCCCTCCAGGCACTCTCCGGTTCATGGTCCAGTGGGATCACTAAACACGCACACGCCAGTCAGTCCGGGCGTGTGCATTACACTTCCCCCCTGCTGGTATTTCCTGCTTGTGATAGTCTCTTTTATATCCAGCCATACTGCTGAAGTTTAAGTCAGTCAGTAAAAGATCAGTTAAAGTGTTTCTCTCCTTGCTGGTTATATTCTTTACCCTACAGCTATCTTCTGTTGCTTTGGGAAATAGGCGGCTTATTCTCTAACAGTACTTATTTAATCCCTTTGTATTTCTTGGTTTGCTTTACTCACTCTGGGATCTTTCCTTTTCTCTGCACACTCTCCCTTCTGTAGGTAATTTGCACTCTACTCTGCCATCCTGTTCTTTAGGAGAAACGTGAAGCACAAGATGGCCTTTCGGGCAGCATATGTCCGAGTTGCCTAGTCTGTGGTTAGGGCTATCTCAGTTCACGCAGGAACCCCTAGGGACTGCGGGGTCAGGATCCCTAGTCTGTACAGGAACTGGCAGGGTCAGTGGCAGTTTTTATTGTTACTTAATTTCCCGGGTGAGTTGTTACACCATCAGATACATTACAAAGCACAAAAGTGTGGTGCCATTAACTGTAATTAATATTTCCAGTATTTTTTGCGCTGTGTAATATATCTTCAGTGCTTATTTAGGCTGTACACTCCGGCTGGCCGGACCTGTGGATTCAGATCATGTGACCCTGGTGAAATCGTCACAAGTCCTCCTGCACGTCTATGTAGCTGCCTGCTTATGATTGGCTAGTGTCATTAGGGGGCAGAAGTTCACATCCCCAGCGAAAATATCCAATAACACCCACTTGAACTTAACTAAAGTTAACTCATTAGGTTCCAACTATTTGATTGCTAATAAAAAGAAAAAAAAAGTTTTATTCCTCTCTGCAGCCACTATTATATTGTGTGTCCAGTTCAACGTGAAAAATTTGGTGAAATGTTTTGGATTGTAGCTTCAGTCCTAGTGCTGAATGTACAGCCCTTGGATCCATTCCTACCTTGAATGTCCACCATGCCATCAGTGCACCCTCCCAGCTGTTGGGACAAGAGGACACCTTGCTACTGGGGAGCTGGCGGATTGGAGAATGTGCTCACATAAAGTTAACACACTTGGGCTTACAGCCACAGCATGGCTAAGTAAGAAAGCACACTGGTATTGTATAAAATAAGACGAAGATAACTGCTTTTTTCAAGAAACAATGCTACGTTTATCTATGGGCTTGGTCATGTATTGCAGCTCAGTCACATTCTAGTGAATAGGTTGCAATGTAGCAACTGGTTTTCAGGAGTAAAAAATGGAGTGTTCTTGTTGTCTTGTTTTCGGAAGAATTATTTTTTACTCCTAATGATGTAAAAGTACTATTTAACCCCTTCACGACCTTGGACTTATCCATACATCCAGATTGCTAGGTACTTACCGACCTTGGATGTAAGGATACGTCCAGGCAATTTTGCATGCACAGAGGCTATGCGTGCACGATTGCTGCCATGTGTCAGCTGATTCTGACAGCTGACACCCAGCACTCATTGCCAGGAGTGGTGCCTGCACTGCTCCCATCACTTTAACCCCCTAAATGCTGCAATCACAGCATTTTGCAGGCATGCAGAGGGAGGGAGCCCCCTTTGCACTCCGATTGGAGCCCCTGCGATGACATCGCAGGGGCCCAATCATTGTCATGGTGACCCAATGTTGTTATGACATCCAGGTCACCAGGCACTTGCAAGTTTGTTAGATTGTGCACAGTGTATGATCTAACTAACTTGTGTCTGCAGAGCTTACAGTTCTAATGCATTGCAATACTGGTGCATTGCAATGCATTATAACTGCGATCAGACTGCTGAAAGTCAAATTCCCATAGAGGGACTTAGTAAAAAAAATTGTAAAAATATAAAAAAAAAAAAAAATCACAAAATACTAAAAAATATATTGTACCCATAAATAAATATTTTTATTTAAAGTACACATATTTGGTATCGCCGCATCCAGAACGACCTGACCTATAAAACTGTCTCCCCAGTTAACCCCTTCAGTGAACAACGTAAAAAAAAGTAAGTTTCATCATACTGCCAAACAAAAAGTGGAATAAAACACGATCAAAAAGACAAATGTAAATAAAAATGGTACCGCTGAAAATGTCATATTGTCCCGCAAAAAAACAGGCCGCCATACAGCTCCATCAGCAGGAAAATACAAATGTTATAGCTCTCAGAATAAAGATAATAAAAATAATTATTTTTTCTATAAAATAGTTTTGATTGCGTAAAAGCAGCAAAACACAAACAAACAGATATAAATGTGGTATCGCTGTAATTGTACTGACCTGAAGAATAAAAAAAAACAATTCCTGAATTGTTGGTTTTTGTTTTTTCTGCCTCCCAAAAATCATAATAGAAAGCGATCAAAAAATGTCACGTGCCCGAAAATGGTACCAATAAAAACATCAACTCGTCTTGCAAAAAGCAAGCCGTCACATGACTCTGTCAGCAGAAATATGGAAAAATTATTGCTCTCAAAATATGTCGATGCAAAAGCTAAAGCATCTTTTAGTGACAGCAACCAAACAGAAAAGCCGATATAAATCTGGTATCGCTGTAATCGCACCAACCCGAAGAATAAAGTTGTCTAGTCACTTATCCCACACGAGGAACAGCATAAAAAATAAATAAAACCAATTCTTGACCTGCTGTTGATTTGTTCATTCTGCCTCTCAAAGATTGCAGTAAGGCTCGGCTCACATTTATCCTGCGCTCTACACTGAGCACTTATACCGGGGTTTTCTTGTAAATCTCTGAAATACATGATTCAGACGGAACCCCCGGCAGAAGATTCCATATAATGAGGCAGATGAAGGCACTGTGGATGCCATCTGACCTGTGATCCGGCGATGTCCGTCTTTTTAGGCGTGCATAAAAGTGCTGTGGACCACAGTTTTATGCACTTCTGAAAAGAAGGACACCGCTGAACAGAGGCTAGATGAAGTCCAGAGTAACTCTGCTGCCTCATTATAGTGAGTGGATCCCTCGGGGGTTTCATCTGAATCACGTCACTCAGAGATTAAGATGGAAACCCCGAAGTGCTCAGCGTAGAGTGCCAGATAAATGTGATCCCAAACTTTATGTAAAATTTTCTTAATAAAAGCTTCTAATCAGTCCACAAAAAAAAGTCCCCACTCAGGTTCGTCATCTGTTATCGGAAATATAGAGGGCTTCCACGTTAATGGTAGTACAAACGCTCTGGAAAAGCAAAATGGCTCCTCACCCCCCAAAAGAAATCCAGTGTATTCTGCACTCCCAAATCCAAATGCCCCCTTCTTTCTGAGCCACAGTGTGCCTAAACCACATTTAACGTCCACATGTTTGGCATTTCTTTAGCGATGATAGCCCGCCTAATTTACTTGTGTGTGTCTCCAGAAGCATGAGCTGGGCACAATGTACGGGCATTACAACTAGTGATTACTACAATGTACTGGGCACTACAATGTGTAGCGTCGGCGTCCCTGCCTCCTGCTAGGCAGGGATGCCGTTCCCCTCACCTCTCCGCTCCGTGCCCGGCGTCTTCCTCTCGCTCTGCTGGCAGCGTGCGCTGCTTCCCGGCCACTGTGCTTAGGGCGCGCGCGCGCGCTCCCCCTCTCTTAAAGGGGCCGCGCGCGCCGTCCTAAGAAGTCCCCGGCCAAATCTCTGCCAGATCTCTGCTTGATACCTACCTGATTCCTGTCTATCTGCTTGCATTCCTGCTTTCTGGCAGTCTGCCTACCAACACCTGTCAGTCTGTCTAAGGATCTGCCCGCCCGATCACCTGGGAGCGCTCACCTGCTACCTGCCTGCTAGCCTACCTGGAGGCTCTGCCGTCACTTGCCGTGACCACCTGCCTGTCCAGAGACTCCTGCCCGCTCACCTGGGAGCGCTCACCTGCTACCTGCCTGCTAGCCTACCTGGAGGTTCTGCCGTCACTTGCTGTGACCACCTGCCTGTCCAGAGACTCCTGCCCGCTCACCTGGGAGCGCTCACCTGCTACCTGCCTGCTAGCCTATCTAGATACTCTCTCCCTGCTGTCACTTGCCGTGACCTCCAGCCCTTCTACCCAGAGACTGTCCCTGTCAATTGCCGTGACCACCTGCCCGCCTTCCCTGGGAGCCACCCGCTTCCTTACAAGGACTGCCCCTTTGTATAGTTGCTCAGAGGTTCCACCTCCCAGACCCGTTACAGTTTGCTCGGGCCATGGAACCCGGTGGCACCCAAGCTCCCTCGCTCTCGGACCTATGTCATGAACTTTCCCGTCAGAGGTCCCAACAGGAGTCCATCCTGAGTCACCTGCGTAGTGTTAACTCCCGCCTGGACACATTTACTGCCTCATCGGGAGCTGCCTCCACTCGCACACTAACTACCCCGGCACCGCCGCTGCCCATCAATACCATGGCATCTCTTCCCGGTCCCCGCCTCTCCGCCCCGCCTCGTTTTGGCGGAGATCCCGTCCAGGCACGGGGCTTCATTAATCAGTGCACTCTGCATTTCGAATTGTTAGCACACCAGTTTTCCACCGACCGAGCCAAAGTAGCCTTCATCATGTCCCATCTCGCGGGGGAGGCGCTGGCTTGGCTAAATCCTCTATGGGAGAGAGGAGACCCCCTGGTGTCCAACCTGCCAGCCTTTCTCACGGCTTTCCGGAAAGTCTTCGACGAACCAGGACGGAAGACTTCATCCGCCTCATCTCTGCTACGCCTCCGTCAAGGGGGTCTCACCGTGGGCCAATATGCCATACGGTTCCGTACCCTTGCTTCAGAGCTTGCCTGGGATAACGACGCCCTGGTGTCCGTCTTCTGGGAGGGTCTGTCCGGCCGTATTAAAGATGAACTCGCCGGTCGGGACATTCCTACCACTCTCGACGACTTAATAACGCTTGCCACCCGGATTGACATCCGGTTCCAGGAGCGCACCAAAGAGGTCACCCATGAGAGAAGGTTTCCACGCCTTGCCCCTACCTTCCAGAAACCCGTCACTTCCTCCGTTACTCCCCAGGCGCACTCACCCGAGCCTATGCAGGTCGACCAGACCAAGATGGTCAAAACCCGTCAAGAATTACGCCGTGCCGAGGGGAGCTGCTTCTACTGTGGCAGTAAGGAGCACCGGATCCGTTCCTGCCCAGAGAGGTCGGGAAACGCCTGTGTCTAGGATCGCTTAGAGAGGTCGCCCTAGACAAAAGTAAACTCTCTCCATCTCTGATGCTATCGGTCTCTATCATCTGCGGAGAGAACCGTTATTTTGAACTGGCTCAACTTGACTCTGGAGCTGCTGGAAATCTCATTTCTCAGTCCCTGGTAGAAAAATACCGCATTCCCACCAAACCTCTGGCTGTACCCTTATCTGTCGCCGCCGTGGATGGGGGCCTCTTACCACATCCCATCCAACTCATCACCGAATCCATAACTCTGCAGGTGGGAATGCTGCACTCTGAGAGCATCTTCTTCCATGTTCTGCCTGGACTCTCTCACGCCCTTTTGCTAGGCCTACCTTGGCTTCAGAAACATGCACCCGTGCTTGATTGGCAGACCGGAGAGGTCCTTCGCTGGGGACAGGACTGCCATAAGACTTGTTTAGTTCCCGTTCACCCTGCCCGTCCTTCTCCTACTCCAGCCAATCTACCCGGCCTACCGGTTCCCTATTGGTCTTATGCGGACGTCTTTAATAAAAAAGAAGCAGAGACATTACCCCCTCATAGACCATATGACTGCCCAATCGACCTGATACCCGGCGCTACTCCTCCCCGTGGGCGTATCTACCCTTTGTCCGCTGCTGAGACCCGGTCCATGTCTGAATATATTGAGGAGAATCTGGCCCGGGGATTTATCTGGAAATCTACCTCCCCGGCGGGAGCAGGCTTCTTCTTTGTCAAAAAGAAGGACGGCTCACTCCGTCCCTGTATAGACTATAGAGGCCTTAACCAGATCACAGTGAAAAATAAATACCCCCTTCCGCTCATTCCTGAATTATTTGACCGTCTGAGGGGGGCTAGAATCTTCACCAAGCTGGACCTCCGTGGGGCGTATAACCTGGTCCGTATCCGTCAGGGGAATGAGTGGAAGACGGCATTCAACACCCCAGACGGCCACTATGAATACCTTGTAATGCCCTTTGGTCTCTGTAACGCTCCCGCCGTCTTTCAAGAGTTGGTCAATGACATCTTCCGTGACCTTCTCTACTCCTGCGTGGTGGTGTACCTGGACGACATCTTGGTCTTCTCTCTGGATCTTCCCACTCACCGGAGGGACGTTCGTCAGGTCCTGCTCAGGCTCAGGCAGAACCACCTCTACACTAAATATGAGAAGTGCCTCTTTGAGCAGACCTCACTTCCGTTTCTGGGCTACATAATCTCTCAGACCGCCTACGAATGGATCCTGAGAAACTGTCTGCCATCCAGAAGTGGCCCCGACCAGAGGGGTTGAAGGCTATTCAGCTTCGCCAACTACTACCGCCTCTTCATACCGCACTTCTCTTACCGGACTGCCCCTATCTCTGCGCTCACCCGTAAGGGCGCTAACCCCAGAGAATGGCCGCCCGAAGCAGAGGAAGCCTTCCTTTCCTTAAAACAAGCTTTCTCCTCTGCTCCTTTGCTGCATCGTCCGGACGGCAACAAACAATTCTTCCTAGAAGTTGACGCTTCCTCCTCCGGAGCCGGAGCGGTACTTACCCAAAAGTCGTCTTCCGGAAGAATGGTAACCTGCGGCTTCTTCTCCAAACTTTTCTCCTCTTCTGAGCGCAATTATTCTATAGGAGACCGAGAATTATTGGCTATTAAGCTGGCACTGGAGGAGTGGCGTTACCTGCTCGAGGGGGCTCTTCACCCGGTAATAATTTACACGGACCACAAGAACTTGGCTTACCTCCAGAGCGCCCAGAGACTTAACCCGCGCCAAGCCCGGTGGTCCTTGTTTTTCGCCCGCTTTGATTTCATTCTTCATTTTCGCCCGGCAGACAAAAACATCAAAGCTGATGCCTTGTCCCGATCCTTTCTGGTCTCTGATCTAGAGGAGGAGCCAAAGCACATCATTGACCCCGCCAGAGTAATGCAGGTGGCCCCCGTGAATCTAAATCGTCTTCCTCCCGGTAAGACGTTCGTAACAGTACCTGATCGTGAGAGAGTCCTACACTGAGGTCACTCGTCTAAGCTAGCTGGCCATGCTGGTCAGAAAAAGACCCTCCAGCTTATTACCCGGCATTACTGGTGGCCTACCCTGCACAAGGACGTAATAGACTTTGTTTCAGCCTGTGTGTCCTGCGCCCGCAACAAGGTTCCGAGACACCTGCCAGCCGGTCGCCTCCTTCCTCTTCCTGTACCTGCTGCCCCGTGGCAGCATATAGCTATGGACTTTATAACGGATCTCCCTGTCTCTGCAGGTTGTACGGTCATTTGGGTGGTCGCTGACCGCTTTTCCAAGATGGCTCACTTCATTCCCCTGCCGGGTCTCCCGTCTGCATCTGAGTTAGCTAAAGACTTTATCCATCATGTTTTCCGTCTTCATGGTCTACCTCTCCACATTGTATCCGACCGAGGGGTTCAATTCACCTCTCGCTTTTGGGGAGCCATGTGTAAATTGCTGGGGGTCACCTTGGACTTTTCTTCTGCCTATCACCCACAGTCCAATGGCCAAGTAGAGCGGATCAACCAAATTTTAACCAGTTTCCTCCAGCACTTTGTTAATGCTCACCATTCTGACTGGGTGGATCTTTTACCGTGGGCCGAATTTTCCTACAATAATCACGAGAGCGAATCTTCCTCCAAATCCCCGTTTTTTGTAGTCTTCGGTCAGCATCCTCGGATCCCGTTTCCCGTCTCCACCTTGGTGGACAATCCGGCTGTGGAATCTCTCGTTAGTGAATTTTCCTCCATTTGGGAGAGTACCCGATCCGCACTTCTTCGGTCATCCGAGCGGATGTAAAAACAGGCTGACAAAAGACGTCTGGATCCACCACAATTCTGTCCTGGAGATAAAGTCTGGCTCTCGTCCAAATATGTCCGGCTCAAGATTCCTTCCTACAAGTTTGGGCCTCGGTTCATTGGCCCACTGGAAGTTATCAAACAAATCAATCCAGTGGCCTATAAATTGAAACTCCCGGCCAACTTGCGGATTCCTAACTCCTTCCATGTATCTCTACTCAAACCCGTGGTACTTAACTCTTTTTCCAAGTCTACAGGTACGCCTCCTGCTCCGGTTTCCGCTGAAAACGAGTTTGAGGTAGAGAACATTCTGGCCACCAAAAGGGTAAGAGGAAAGACCTTTTTTCTAGTAGATTGGAAGGGGTTTGGTCCTGAGGAGAGAACGTGGGAGCCCCGGGAGAACATCCATGCCCCTCTCATCCTTGATAAATTTCTCTCTGGCATAAAAAAGGGGGGGCCTAAATGGGGGGGGGTACTGTAGCGTCGACGTCCCTGCCTCCTGCTAGACAGGGACGCCGTTCCCCTCACCTCTCCGCTCCGTGCCCGGCGTCTTCCTCTCGCTCTGCTGGCAGCGCGCGCTGCTTCCCGGCCACTGAGCCTAGGGCGCGCGCTCCCCCTCTCTTAAAGGGGCCGGGCGCGCCGTCCTAAGGAGTCCCCGGCCAATGGCCGGAGGATCTCACCATATATAAGGCACCTCCTCCAAAATGGAGGTGCCCGAGCAATGTTGTTGCAAAGCCTTTCAACTCGGCTTCAGCCCTCAGGTCCCGTTACCAGATAACTGCCAGTTACCTGCCAGATCTCTGCTTGATACCTACCTGATTCCTGTCTATCTGCTTGCATTCCTGCGGTCCGACAGTCTGCCTACCAACACCTGTCAGTCTGTCTAAGGATCGGCCCGCCCGCTCACCTGGGAGCGCTCACCTGCTACCTGCCTGATAGCCTACCTGGAGGCTCTGCTGTCACTTGCCGTGACCACCTGCCAGTCCAGAGACTCCTGCCCGCTCACCTGGGAGCGCTCACCTGCTACTTGCCTGCTAGCCTACCTGGAGGCTCTACAGTCACTTGCTGTGACCACCTGCCTGTCCAGAGACTCCTGCCCGCTCACCTGCAGCGCTCACCTGCTACCTGCCTGCTAGCCTACCTGGAGGCTCTGCCATCACTTGCTGTGACCACCTGCCTGTCCAGAGACTCCTGCCCGCTCACCTGGGAGCGCTCACCTGCTACCTGCCTGCTAGTCTACCTGGAGGCTCTGCCGTCACTTGCCGTGACCACCTGCCTGTCCAGAGACTCTTGCCCGCTCACCTGGGAGCGCTCACCTGCTACCTGCCTGCTAGCCTACCTGGAGGCTCTGCCGTCACTTGCCGTGACCACCTGCCTGTCCAGAGACTCTTGCCCGCTCACCTGGGAGCGCTCACCTGCTACCTGCCTGCTAGCCTATCTAGAGACTCTCTCCCTGCTGTCACTTGCCGTGACCACCTGCCTGTCAAGAGACTGTCCCCGTCACTTGCCGTGACCTCCTGCCCTTCTACCCAGAGACTGTCCCTGTCACTTGCCGTGACCACCTGCCCGCCTTCCCTGGGAGCCACCCGCTTCCTTACAAGGACTGCCCCTTTGTATAGTTGCTCAGAGGTTCCACCTCCCAGACCCGTTACACAATGGCAGATTTTAATTTTCACTCGGCAACAACTACTGCTACTTGTTTCTGGAAAACATCCATGGAGTCAAAATTGTCACTACACCTGTAGATAAATTGCCAAAGGGGTATCATTTCCAAAATTTAGTCACTTGAAGGGGTATTCTGCTCTTCTAGCACTTAGGGGCTCTGTATATGGAGTCTGCAAACTATTGTAGGAAAATCTGCGCTCTGGGAGGCAAATAGCGCTCCGTCCCTCCCAAGTCTCGCCGTATGGCTAAGCAGTACTGCACAGCCACATATGGGGTATTTCTACATTCAGCAGCATTTTATACATTTGGAGGAAACAGAGTTTTGTTGGTATAAAAACACATTTATTGGTTCTTAGAAAAATATGTTAAATCTCAAAAACATTTTAATAGAAAATTACATGACAGTGAAACGAAAAGGTGGCAGACATGGCACCCCGAAACCCCACTAACTAATACATGTATAAATAGCAAAGTGCAGTACAGGTAAGTTAGAACCCACCAATCAAAGCAGATAAGCCATTGTCTCTGATAAAGGTGATGTAGCAACATGAATGGCCCAATTCGGCCCGAACACAAGGCATGAGAGGGGGATTTTTACCTTACCAGTTGGTGGGTGTCAGCTGACAGTGGTGGTTTCAAAAAGACCCCAAAGCGCGTTTTGCATATCACGTTACCTCTTTCTCAAGGGGTGATGGTGAAATGGGAATAAAGAGGACCTTTATGTATCCTGGGAGACTGGTCACGTGACCGCAAACTTCACCGCCAAGAAGGGTGCATGACTTCCGGGAGCGCTCCATGGTGGATGCACAGCGTGGTCACCGTGTCACTGCACAGGCCCTAGCTGTCAGGGCAACCATGCATGCGCGGGAGCGCGTCACATGACAAAGCTCCCGAACATGCACGGGAGGCTGTGATACAGCTGAGTGCGCGCGTGACAACAGCGGCCCGCTAACACAAGCGCACCACAGTCCCAGAGAGGTGGGACGAGATTCCATAAAGATGGGTGGCAAATTGCGGCACAGCAAAATATCATAGACAATAAATGCATCAGTGGCATATAAAGTATGCCTTTTAAAAGGAATCTGTTAGACAGTTTTTGCTATTTAATCTGGCAGCAGCATAATATAGGGCAAGTGAGCCTGATTCCAAGGCTGTGTTACTTATTAGGCTGTGTATTGTATTGTAGTTTCAATACAATCAGCGTTTTATCAACACGAGATTTTCACTGCCTGACTAGAGCCCCCGTCACACTAAGCGAGATCGCTAGCGAGATCGCTGCTGAGTCACAAGTTTTATGACGCAACAGCGACCTCAGTAGCGATCTCGCTACGTTTGACACGTAGCAGTGACCAGGCCCCTGCTGTGAGATCGCTGGTCGTGTCGAAATGGCCTGGACCATTTTTTGATCGTTGAGGCCCCGCTGGGTAGCATGCATCGCTGTGTTTGACACCTTACCAATGACCTCGTTGGCGACTCAGAACTGAGACACATAGGCGTGCATTTGCATTGCATCGTTATACAGGTCGTTGCTGCGTCGTTGGGAAGATCTGACTGTTTGACATCTCACCAGCGACCACATAGCGACGCAGCAACGATCCCTGCGAGGTCGTATCGTTGTCGGGGTCGCTGTAGCGTCGCTAAGTGTGGCGGTACCTTAGGTCTCACCTGCACAGCAGTCCATTCTATGTAACCCCACCACTATCACTGATTAGCAGCTTGCTGACATTGTACACAGGAAGCTGCCAATCAGGGGTGTGAGCGGGGCTATACACAGCCCAGCATTCAGAGCTCTGCTACATCTACAACAGATAAAACAGGGATTCTATCAAAACTGCACCAAGCAGCCCAGTAAGTGACACATTGCTGGAATCAGACTCTCTTTCACTTTATTATTCTGCTCTCACATTACATAGGAAAACCCTGCTGACGGATTACCTTTAATAATAAAGCTAGTAATTTTACAACTATTAGGAGTAAAAAAGACTTGTGCCGAAAACAATCTATTTTGTAGTACTGTCTACCATATCCAGTACGGTCCCGGATCCGGAAAGCAGACGGCCGCAGTCTGTTTATTTCTATGCCTTATCACATAGCTCACCAGGTGAGCGCTTAGCCATTACATTTATCTGGAGACATCTCTCTATTAGTGATACTATTCCAGGGAGCACCCTTGTTTATCTATCTTTTTCTAGTGATATTATAATACAGAAAATTGGCAATGTTTTTTTAAAAAAATAGAGACTCTGTTTTGAATGTGGCTGAGCTGCAATGCCAGACACAGCCCATGGTCCAGAGTGGCGCTGTTTCTGGATGGAGGCATGTTTTTCTTTCAATTTTTGAGAACTACTTTATTGTTCTTATTTGTGTCACGAGATAAGAGGTGAGCATCCTGGAATTGATATCTATTGTATTCTTTTCTTCCTTGTCCGTGCATGTAATCATTAAATGACTTAAAACAAGGTAATTGCTATTTGTATGTGTGCAATTCCATAATAAACTTTGTGAAGTGTCTGCAAAGCCTCTGAGCGTAGCGTTTCTATAAATAATAAGGATTAAGGTGATCTGATATGGTACTGTAAGATGGGGTTAAGTTATTACAGTTGGCACACATGAGCCCCCGAGTGATTATCGTGACCCTGGAACACTTCCATTGTGCAAGCGGTGAATTGTTTTCAGATATGAGTGATAAATGCAGGATCCAAAATAGCCTGCAGTAGGAGTGCTTTCATATCTGGCATTATTAAGGCCGGGCACGTGATCTCGGGGGATAATAGACAGCTGCCTAGCCAGAGCTTCACTGGGATAGCCGGCACAGGAGTGTCCAGGACTGAGGCTGATGAGGCTGAGCTCCACGTGAAGCTAAGCTAAGGTCATCTATACTCCAGCAGCATCACAGCTCCATCAACCAAGCTGCCACCCGAAAGAAGAACTCATTCTTAAAATACATTTACCAGGAGCATGACCCAAGTGATAACCAACGACATGTACAATTATACCTATGAAGAGAATGAGTACATGAACCAAGAAGATGAATGGGACCGAGACATGCTCTTAGACCCAGCATGGGAAAAGCAGCAGCGAAAGGTACGTCTAAGAGGGCAGATCTCTTATATGTTGCTTTTAACAATATCCTAGTGACTAAAATCTCTTCTCTTTTGTGCTGATCTTTAGTCTAAGGCCTCATTCAGACCTCCGTTTTACTCACGAGAAAAACGGACTAATTATATTGATCAGAGTGTGGTCCGAATGTAATCAGTTTTTTCTCGTACATGGAGGAAAAAAAAGTTTCTACATCTTCTCCTTTCTGACAGTCTGTGAAAGTCAGACAGCACACAGATGACATCTGAGTACAGTCTTGTTTCCCAGACCCAATATACTTGCATTGCCAATTTGATCTGACCCTTAGATCAAAATCGGACACGAGTCCATGATTTTTCGTCGACCCTCAGTACATGAAAAATCACGGACATGTGAATTGTCCCATAGACTATCACAGGTACGAGTGCTATGAGAATATCGGACGTCTGAATGAGTCCTGAAGTAGAAGCCCACAACCTTTTAAGGTCCAAGTGCCAAATTTTATGCTTGGGCCACATAAAATTTTAAAGTGATATTCTGATACAAGGTATATATCGTCATTACTATAGGTGCCATAATCTATTAAGTTGGGGATCCATATCTGGAACTTCCACTACTGTAGGCAAAGAGGTTCCTCAGTTCCCCTTTTAAGCAAGCAGAAATGACGGGTTAAGATGACCATACAATAAGTGCAACTATCCCCATAGTTTATGAGAGTTACTGATCCCAGAGGAGCCAGAGATGGCTGGGGGTCACACAGAATGCTATCGCGGGTCACATTTGGACCCCGGGTCGCAGGTTGTGCACCTCTTGTCTAAAGTAAGTGATACATATTGTATTCTCATTAGTAAAGGGGTTGTCCAGTGTGAACATGTTACATGTTCGCAGAATAGGTGATAACTTCTTGACTGGTGGGAGTCTGACAATTGGGACCCTGTTAAAATGGAGCGACAGTGCACATGCTCCACCTGCACTCTATTCGGTCCCTATGGAGCTGCCGAGCCTTAGAGAGAATGACTATTGCAGCGGTTGGGCGGGCAATATGCCATCCCATTTAATAACAAGGATAAAAATTCCCCGTTCTGTGGTCCAGGTGTTTGGACCCCCGATCAATCAGTGCGTTATCACCTATACTTTACACTTATTATTGATGTCCCCCTCTTTCTCCATATTGGTGGTAAACACAACAGCTTGATCACATTGGTCAATCTTTCATAACATTTTTGATTGATTTTTCATATTTTTGTTATCCTTTAACAACTATGAATTATTTAAACTATTATATAAGTACATATTAAAGGGAATCTGTCACCCCCTGGGAGATATCAGACCTCTACTATGGCCATACAGGATATAGAAAAGTAAATCTATACTTACCTGTATGGCCCATAGTAGAGGTTTGATTGCAGAGAAATGTGTTTTTATCAACACGGTTTTGCACAGGCTTGGCATCCCCCGGTCGCCAAGAAATCCCCGCCTTTCTTCTTAGTAATCCCCGAAATCCCTGCCTATGTGTTTAGTTAGCATACTGCCCCCCTCCCCTGCACGTCACAGGGCCCTGTAATGTGCACTGGTCTACCTCACTTCCCGCGCTTTGCTTCATCCCGGCCTGACTCTCTGCCCACTGCGCGTCAGGGCCCAATTGTGCCGGCGCCGGGAAGTCAGTGACTCCCCGGCGCCTGTGCAATAGAACCTTTTCTGCACCTATTAGATCAATTAAGTTTTTTCATTGCATTTTTTACATGTCTTTTTATCTTGTTTTTGACGCTGCGGTTTTGTCTCTTTTTGGTATGTCATGCTTTAAATAAAGCTGCTTTGTTTTTGATACTTCCTGGTATTTGGTTTTTACAAAACTTTATTGATATAGTCATGTGTGGAATACATATGTGTTTGCAGCGTTTTCCTTTATACTTGTAGATTTTCTGCATCTAATACAATTCTATTGAGAAAATCTGCACATAAAACCCAGTGTACTAGGAAGATAAATTGACAGGTTGCGGATTTGAAACACACACCGCAGGTCAGTTTACATCACATACGAAAAATACAGTGGGCACGAGATCTCTATAAATCCATTACATTTTGCTGGCACTATAAGACACTGCCTTTTTTTTGCGCAGTGAAAATCCGCAATGTCAAAAACTCGTCAGTGGAGCTTAACCTTATTGTAATTGGATGTGCAAGCGCTGAAAAAAATCAAACTTCTAAGCCACGAGCAAATTAGCTTGGAAGTGCGCTAGAAGATTGTCGATGTACTTTGAGTACTGGCTGCGCCATAATTCTGCCCAATCTGGCTTAAATAATGTCTTTGAAGACAGAGTACGTCATCCCAGGTTGTGTTGTGGAGCACCCATAGCGCTATTATACTGCTTGGTAGGCTCAACATACACTAACACACAGGACCTGTTGCTCAAATCATAGTTGTGAGAAAATTCTGCAATATTGTTGGTACTATACAATATTACCCTGTATACCGTTCTTCCTTTCTTCATTAGCCTCACTATATTTTTCAAGTTGTTAATGCAACTTGCCGAAGGTGGGAAGGGTCTCATTTTTTTCTGATCACATCCTCTAAAACCAGTGGTCTCCAAGTCTTTCAAACTAAACTGTAAAAAAATAATGTCAATTGAAATAAAAAACGGACCAAAGATACATTAATTTGTATTATTTACCTAAAAGACCCACAGTTTAAATCGCACCTGTCAGCAGGATTGTGCTTAGTAAACCACATACACTATCAGGTGGGCGCCATTACACTGAGTAAAATGATACCTTGGTTGATGAAATCCGTCCAGTGGTTCTTTTATAATCTTTATTTTCAGTTCTGCCATAATGAGATTCTCGTGCTTTGGGGCGGGACTTTGGGGAGGGTCTGTAACTGGTGCTCTCATTTTGTATTCCTATCTCTGGCCTCCTCTGACAGGTCACTGTCACGGTGACGGTGCTTTCAGTGACCTGCCTACTATTTTAAATACTGCCTGTGTAATTTCTGTGGCAAACATAAAATTTACATGCAGCAAAATGGCTCCCCCCGCTAGCGCATGCGCAGTAGCATCTCTCGGTTGCCAATGCGACTGCGCATACGCCATTTTGCTAGAGGAAAAAGAAATTTGCCTGCAGCAATATGGCCCCCTGCTGGCCGCGCTTGCTCAGTAGCATTTCTCGGTTGCTGAGAGATGCTACTGTGCATGCGCGGCGCCATATTGCTGCACCCAAATTTTTTTTTCCAAAAGCAAAATGGCGCCCACACGTGCGCAATAGCATCTCTTGGCAACCGAAAGATGCTACTGCGCGAGCGCAGGCGGCAGCCATTTTGGAGGATGTAAATTTCACTTTAGCACAGAAATTGCAAAGGCAGTATTTAAACTAGTAGGCAGGTCACTGAAAGCACAGTGACCTGTCAGAGGCCAGAGATAGACATACATAATGAGAGCACCAGTTGCAGCCCCTCCCCAAAGGCTGCCCCAAAGCACGAGCATATCATTTTGGCAGAACTGAAAATAAAGATTATAAAAGAACCACTGGACGGATTTCATCAACAAAGGTATCATTTTACTCAGTGTAATGGTGCCCACCTCATAGTGTATGTGGTTTAACAAGCACAATCCTGCTGACAGGTGCACTTTAAAGCATTATTCCCATAATCGCATTATTTATTTCACAAAGCACAGTAAATGCTCACTTATTTTTAATATACAGACTAACCCCAATATGACGTTTCTTTTTTGTACCTTTGTGTGTTTTACACCTCCATCTGCCTCTGTGCATCCAGCTTCACATAGCTGAATGGGCAGTACTATTATCTGTTAAAACTACATCTCCCAGCAGCCTTGCTTCTCCTTAGTGCTTAAGACCCCTCACCCCTTTTCTGTGCTCTCATGATTATCCCCACCTATCATCAAGCTAATGTAAGTGTAGAATTCACCCTATGCTTCTGTGCACTGTCTGCTCCTGTATTGTCCTCTGCCTGACTGATGTTGTCTTCTGCCATCCACATTAGTTTCATTGCAGTATGGTTTTACATCAGCTAGCTCTAGCTCCTGCTGACAAATTTGTTTTGTGAAGCTGAAAAGCATGCTGTATTAATGCATATGAGAGAAGATAACATCACTGATCTGTCAGCAGCAGGTAGAAAACACAGGTCAACTAATCTCAGCCTCTGTACATAGAGCCCCCTCCTAAAGTATATCTCTCCTCTCAGCCCCCTGTGTGCAGTATATCTCTCCTCTCAGCCCCCTATATACAGCCCAGTTCTGCAGTATATCCTTCTTTCTGTTCCTTGAATACAGAGCCCCTCCTGCAGTATATTTCTCATCTCAGCCCCTTGTATTTAAGTGGTTGTCTGATCTAAATCGATATGTCTCGCTGCAAACTTATGAATCCCCCCAGCGCACGCACTGTATGGGGCGAGGCTGCGCCCTCTAGTCAGCCATGCCCACTGAACAGTCGCGTCACTAGTCGGGACGCGGCCTCGCTCAATACAAGTGTATGGAGCGATGCCACGCCCACTAGATGGCTTCTGCCACAGAGTATGTATAACGCATACATACCCTCTACCCCTTTTAAGAGTCCTATTTTGCAATATATCCTCCTTTCTGTTCCCTGTATACAAACCCGTGAAGGTGGCTTTGCCTCTTTCCATGACAACATCTCTCACAGTATAAGCTTCATTGTACACACGTTCAAGAGCACAGATATGCTGACAAGATGCCAGCTGAGAGAGACTGCACTGTGCATAATTAACCATGAGCTGAAACTACCAAAGGACGGTTCCAATGCCAAATGAAGGGCAAATAGAGCCTGGAAGTTCTATTTTTCTCTACCTGGGGTTAAAATTCAGTTTGGTGTCCCCTCCTATACATAGGTGACTAGCTTCTCTTCCTTATTCTCTCAATGTTCAGTGACAAACTATAGCCCCTGCTTCATTGAGAGATGCAAGAAGAGAATCTAGTTGGCATGTGACAATAAGTATGAAAATTGCATATGAGTGGTCATGTGATGGCTGCTGGAATCAGTAAGTCGTGCCAAATTGTTACACTTCTAGGTGACGCACGAGGTTTATGGACCCACTGTGCCACACACCGGACTTACCCTGGAGGGGCATAACTAAGCAGCTCCCTTGGTGTTCACTGGAGCCTCTAGTAGTGAGGTCAGGCTTGTGCAGGTAGCTGCTAGGTACCACTCCAGGGCGACGTCTGGCAGTAGCTACTGACCCCAAAGGACAGAGACGTACTTCAGATTCTTAATGAGGCAGAACGGTCACTTGGGACACTTTCAGACTGTGCCGACAGGACGGCCACTGGGACAGGTTCAGGTTATGCCTACAGGACGGCCACAGGGACAGGTTCAGACTTCTGGCCTGGGTATTCAGCTCCCTGGGTGGCGGACAGGTACCGCCAATGCGGCCACGGGGTACAGATACCGCAGACGTGGTTTCGGGATGCGGACATCGCCAAAGTGGTCACGGGTAACAAGGACTAACGGGACACAGGACATGAGATAATATAACAGGCTAGGGATGGGAGACTTGGCAACATACAGTTGCATACACACCAACTACCTAACACAGAACTATAGGGGTTGCTCAAGCACCTCCCAATTGGGGAGGATGCCTTTTATACTAGATGTCTACCAGCTGTTAGCTGTGAGACACCTTGCAGGTGAACACACATTTAACTAAATGCAGCTGTGGCTGGGAGCATAAACCATGTGCGCACACTGCCCCTTTAAGAACTGGGGAGCACGAGCACCCTATGTACGCTGCCGAGACACAGTACGGCGTGCACAGAGGAGGAAGGAGGCAGGGGCCATGGGCTGGGGCTGTGAGTAAGCCAGCATCCCTGCATGGAGGGAGAAGGGGCACCATGCAGGGGCAACGGGCATAGCGCTGCACAAATCCTGACAATGATTGCATTACACAATGTTATCATTTGTATGCTACAGTGCTTAATTTTAGAATTAATGCTCCGAACATAAATACAGATGTAGTAATCATTAACTTGTCAGACAGCACAATACTTTATCAACATAACCATATATCACGTTTTCTGACAAGTTATAGATTGCTACATGTGTACAGGATCAAAACCAATAACAGAACAGGGATAGTCCATCAGAACCACTATCAGTGCATAAATACAGAAACAAACCATCATTAGTACATGAATACATCAGCATAACCACCATCAGTAAAGGAATACATCAGCAGAACCATCATCAGTGCATAAATGTGTCACCAGAGCTACCATCAGTATGTAAATACATCACCAGAACCACCATCAGTGCATGAATGCTTCACAAGAACAACCATCAGTACTTGAATATATCACCAAGCTTAGTACAGAAATCAATTACAATGTCAGGTCAGCCCCATATACAATTGCACCGCATGAACTTACAAGTTCCATTGTGTCTTTAACAATTGTAAGGTGATACTGGGAGTTGTTATTAACAGCCATCATCAGACTATGGACAATGGAACTACAGTACAGCACAGATGAGATGTAGTTAGTATCACAAATAAACATTTACATCCAGGTACCTTATAGGTGACAACTTCTCTGATTGGAGTCGTTATCTTTTTTTCTCCATCTTATCCAGGCACAATGTTGACTTTTCACATCCACAGCTCATCTTTACAGACGTCCATCTTCTTTGATCTTCTGCAGCACATCCTGACACAGTGCTTTTAAAAATAAATGTAATTTTAATGCTCCTGAACCTACATTGTACCCTGAATAAATGATTGTACCTCACTATGCTCCTCGCACAAAATATGACCTCCACACTGTCCCTCTCTTATAAGATATTGCCTGCACACCATCACCCCTTATGAACTGTAACCACCACACTGTCCCCCTTATAAAATTTAACTGCCACAGTTTGCCTTTCTGATGTCTAACTGCCACACTCTCCGCCTTTATTAGCTATAACTGCCAGACTCTCCACCCTTATTAGCTATAACTGACACACTGACTACCCTTGTTAGCTATAACTGCCATACTGTCACCCCTAATAACTATAATTGCCACACAGTCCACCCTTATTAGCTATAATTTCCATACTGTCCACCCTTATTAGCTATCACTGCCATACTGTCCGCACTTATTAGTGTGGCGCCCAGCTGCGCTTGGTACCACAGATCCTAGAAGGGTGTATTGATGGAATCCTCCACAAGAGGCCCCCATAAACATTCACACATCTTCACCTTCCACCTCAGACCACCAGAGGGAGCCCGTTAGGAATATAAATAGGGAAGGTGGAGCTAGGCAGTTAGTCTGTCGAGAGAGTTCCTGCAGAGTGAGACACAGAAACAGGTCAGTCTGCAGTGGAGCTCAGTCTAGTTTAGAGAACTCAGCTAATAGTTCAGCAGTGGAGCACGAGGCTGCTGCTAGCTAGATTCAGGGAGCTCAGTTAGAGCTTAAGGTGTGCCGGCGCCATAAGATCGGTGAAGCGCGGCAAGCTGCCGTTAGTGTGAGTAGCCTAGTGAGGACCCGAGCGTGGCCGAAGGCGAGTGGAAAGTGAGTAGCAGTGGGGGCAGAGGAGCTTACCCATACACCGGACACCGGGTCCGAGCTTACCGGGATCTCTACGACCCAGTAAGGCATAACCGGAATCCCTGGAGAACTACAGGTCCCAGGTTCACCAGACTGCCGCAGCGCTGGTGATTCTCACCAGAAACCACAGGTGGCGTCACGAACTTTCATAGAGTTAACAAATAATCCCCTTTTAAAAGCTGACCCCAGGGTACGGGCCCGGGAGCCGACCACCGCGACATCCCCAAGGCCAGGCAAAGGCCCGGGTACCGAGTCGTCCCCATCCCCCTGGGCTAGTCATTAGCTATAACTGACACGCTGACTGGCCTTATTAGCTATAACTGCCATACTGTCCACCCTTATTGACTTTAACTGCCACACTGTCCGTTTTTATTAGTTACAACTGCCATATTGTACACCCTTATTAGCTATAACATCACACTGTATGACCTTATTTGCTTTAACCACCACACTGTCCTCCGTTATTAGCTATAACCACCACACTGTCCCTATCTTAAATGTCCCCCAAAGGCTCACCCTTTCTATACTGGGTGCCTATTCACAATGTGTCCCCACATTTTGTTCCTCTAGTGTTTATATTGCACCTCCTTCTCACATTCCCCCCTCTGTATACTGTCGCTTCCATAATGTGCCATTACACGTACCCCCATTCTGTCCCCTTTCTATACTGTTCCGCATACACTGTCCCCATACTGCCCAGTCTCTATACTGTGTGCCCCTTTCTCAGACTTTTCCCCTGTACTGTGCATTCATACTGTTCCCATCGCTGCCCCCATTCTATAACATCCCTTCCCACATTGCCCACTCTATATTCAGTGTCCATTCACATTTTACACTCCCTACATACTGTCACCTCACATTATTTGCCCTCCATGACACTTCCATGCTTCTCCGGGTGCAGGAGTGAAATCAGCACCGTAATCAGGTGACCTCACCGCGTTGAGGAACGTCAAGTTGACCCTGGAACTAACCACATCTTCAATTGTACTTGCGCATGAAATATGCGATTACAACTGAATGCAGGAAGCCGGCATTTTATATGTTCTCTGAGCCGGCTATCAGTTTAACAATTGATTTGGAAAATGGCCGAACCCCACCCCCAGGGAGCGGCAAAATGCTGCCACCTAGGAGATGCCTCATGCAGCCAGATGACCTGCGCCTGGGGCAGTGCTTCTCCTAGTTTTGTTACTGCCCCTTTAAGCATACTTTTATAGTATCTCATAAACATTAAATACAGACATTGTGCTCATGATAGTATCCTGCTGACATTGTAGCTGAACTGTCCCTTTAGGCTACTATATCTCTTCTACATCCTGGTTGTCATAGATATAATGTCAGATCGACAGTATGGATTAGGACAGTATCTATGTATAGAAATGAATAGATTTCGAAAGCTATGTATGTGTATTTGTTTGCAATGGATTCTGCGTGCAGTTCCCATATATCACTCCGACCAGCCACACTGGTCAGCCTTTCCTGGCAGGCAGCAGACATGTATGTCCTATGAGACAATCTCTCAGAAGCGGAGGGACATAAGCCTGCCTTTGCAGCTATTGTGGGCAGCAGACTGTAGACTGTTGCCATTCTGCTGATATGTATGGTATGAAATCTGTCAACAGATGCTGCTAGCAAATGATGAAGTCTGGATTACAATGGATGAGGTTGCTAATTATAACTACAGTTTTTAAGGTCCGTGGTTATCCAACAGTCTTTCTATCAAATTCTTGTTTCAGGAATATCAGATGTTATCTTATGCCACGAGTAGCTAGAACGAATGATTTTAGATATGTACCGTAAAAGGTATATTAAAAAGACAGTAGCTCTGTCTGTTATCACTTCTTGTTTTTTTGGTAATCTAAAGAGGAACTTTCACAAGTTTAACATGTTAAACTAGCCAAATCATGGAATAGTGACTGCTGACCTGAATAAAACATATTTTTTTATTTCTCATCTTTGTTGCTGAGATACTTGCTTGTAAAGTTTATATTCTAATTTCCGCTAAGATAAGGAAGCAGATATTCTTTTCTGGGCACATCTACTTATTTTCCTGCATGTTGTTATCCAATCAGAAACAGGAGACATCATGCAGAGGAAAAAAAACATGCCCCCAGAGATGGTCAGAACAGACTTTCTCCTGTTAAAAATGTAATTACACACATCTCTACTCTCCTTCAAGATCTGACTGCTGGCACCTACTGTGTAGAGTAGAGCACAGTTATTTGTCATTACCAATACCTCTTGCAGCTTTCATCTCAGGGCATTGACGTTTCCTAAAAACGCATGTATTTTTTACCTGTGGATTTTCCGCATCTAATTTAAGTCTATGAGAAAAATCTGCACATAAAATTCAGCATACTCGCAAGAGAAATTGACATGTTGCAGATTTGAAACACGCACCGCAGGTCAGTTTACGCTGAGTAATAAAGAAGCACAGTAGGCATGAGATCTCTATAAATCTCTAAAATCTTAATGACAACCAAAAACATACAAATGACCCTGATCAAAAGTTCACATACCCCAGTTCTTAATACCTTGTACTGACCCCTCTAACATCAATGACATCTTGAAGTCTTTTGTGGTAGTGGATGAGGTTCTTTATTTTCTCAGATGGTAAAGCTGCCCATTCTTCTTGGAAAAAAGCCTCCAGTTCCTGTAAATTCCTGGGTTGTCTAGCATGAACCGCACGCTTGAGATCTCCCCAGAGTGGCTCAATGATATTGAGGTCAGGAGATTGAGATGGCCACTCCAGAACGTTCACTTTGTTCTGCTGTAGCCAATGACAGGTCGACTTGGCCTTGTGTTTTGGATCGTTGTCATGTTGGAACGTTCAAGTACGTCCCATGCACAGCTTCCGGACTGATGAGTGCAAATTTGCTGCATTCATCTTTCCTTCAACTTTTACCAAGTTTCCTGTGCCTTTGTAGTTCACACATCCCCAAAACATCAGCAATCCACCTCTGTGCTTTTCTGTAGGAATGGCGTTCCTTTCATCATAGGCCTTGTTGACCTCTCTCCAAATGTAACGTTTATAGTTGTGGCCAAAAAGTTCTATTTTGGTCTCATCACTTCAAATTACCTTGTTCCAGAAGTTTTGAGGCTTGTCTCTGTGCTCTTTTGGGTATTGTAGGTGAGATATTTTGTGGCATTTGTACAGTAATGGCTTTCTTCTGGTGACTCGACCATGCAGCCCATTTTTCTTCAAGTGCCTCCTTATTGTGCATTTTGAAACAGCCACACTGCTAGTTTTCAGAGAGTCCTGAATTTCAGCTGATGTTATTTGTGGGTTTTTCTTTGCATCCCGAACAATTTTCCTGGCAGTTGTGGCCGAAATTGTTGTTGGTTTACCTGACTGTGGTTTGGTTTTTACAGAGCCCCTGATTTTCCGTTTGTAAATCACAGTTTGAATGCTGCTGACTGGCATTATCAATTCCTTTGATATTTTTTTGTATCCCTTTCCTGTGTTATACAGTTCAACTACCTTTTCCCGTAGATCCGTTGACAATTCTTTTGCTTTCCCCATGACTCACAATCAAGAAACGTCAGTGGTTGGATGAAAGTTGCAAGAGTCTGTCTGGATCCCAGAAACTCACTCAGCTTTTATGCACACACACTGATTACAAGCAAACAGGTCACAGGTGAGGATGCTACCTTTAGTAGCCATTCAAACCCATATGTGTCAAATTCTGTGCATGTTATCAGGCCAAAATCACCAGGGTATGTGAACTTTTGATCAGGGTTATTTGGATGTTTTTGGTTGTCATTAAGATTTAAAAAGAGAAAACACAGTAGTTTGACAATAAATGGGTTCACCCAACCAATAACCATGAGTGGAGAAAAAGTTTTGTGTTATCATTCATATTCTCTGAAACAAGGCCAAGAAAGGAAAAATTCTGCCGGGGTATGTAAACTTTTGAGCACAACTGTATATACAGCGCCGTGATCACGCGGGCTCACGCTGAGCGCCACCGTGATCGAATGCGGGTGTCAGCTCTATGTGAGAGCTGACAACCAGCAGCAACGCCCATAAACGGAGCTAGCACCGATTGCGGCGTTTAACCCCTGTGATGCTGCTGTCAATAGTGACAGTGACATTGCGGGGCATCGCAGAGGGAGTGGGCTCCCTCCGTGCTTCCATCAGCACAACACGATGCAATCGCGTTGTGCTGATGGTCTCCATGGTGACACCCGGTCCCAAGATGGCCACAGAGTCCTTCAGGGTTCTTCAGAAAGGTGGCCTGTCAACACCTGCTCAGAGAGCAGGAGCTGAGATGCCTCTTCCCTGCCTGTCAGATGCTGATCTGATGCTCTGCAGTGCTGAAGCATTGCAGAGTATTAGATTAGCGATCAGGACAGGGAAAGTTGATGTGGGCTCATCGTGGGCCAAGATAAAAGAGTTAATAAAAATTATAAAAATATTTTAAAAAATCACAAAATAAAGAACAAAAAAAAGAATAAATTAATCCAATAAATACATTTATCTGTGTAAAAAAAAATAATTAAAAAGTACACATATTTGGCATTGCCACTTCTGGAACGACACAACCAATAAAATTGTCCCACTAGTTAACCCCTTCAGTGAACATTGTTAAAAAAAAATGAAAAACAAGGCAAAAAAATATGCTTCATCATCATACCGCTGAACAAAAAGTGGAATAAAACGTGATCAAAAAGATGAATGTAAATAAAATGATATCGCTCAATATGTCATCTTGTTCCGCAAAAAAAACAAGCCACCATACAGCTCTGTCAGTGGAAAAATAAAAAAGTTACAGCTCACAGAATAAAGTGATGCCAAGATAACTATTTTTTCTATAAAAAATAGTTTTTATTGTGTAAAAGCGCCAAAACATAAGAAAAGATATAAATGTGGTATTGCTGTAATTGTACTGACCCGAAGAATAAAGCTGCCTTATCAATTTTACCATACGCGGAACGGCATAAAAAAAACAATTCCTAAATTGCTGGTTTTAGTTCATTCTGCTTCCCAAAAACGGAATAGAAAGCAATCAAAAGATGTGATTTGCCCTAACATGGTGCCAATATAAGCGTTAACTTGTCCTGCAAAAAACAAGCCATCACATGATGCTGTCGGCCGAAATATGGAAAAATTATAGCTCACAAAATATGGCGATGCAAAAACTTGTTTTTACAATAAAAAGCGTCTTTTAGTGTGTGACAGCTGCCAAACATAAAAAAACCCAATATAAATCTGGTATCACTGTAATTGCACTTACCTGAAGAATAAAGTCTTCTAATCATTTATACTGTACGAGGAACGGCGTAAAAAATAAATGAAACCAATTCTTCACTTGCTGTTGATTTGTTCGTTCTGTCTCCCAAAGATCACAGTAAGGCTCGGCACACATTTATCCTGCGCTCTACCCTGAGCGCTTACCCAGGGGTTTTTGTGTAAATCTCTGAAATACGTGATTCAGATGGATCCCCCGGCAGAATATTTCCTGTAATGAAGTAGATGGATGCACTGTGTTGCGAAACTGCAACTCAGAACTAGGGCAGGAGAGGGAAAAGCTGTCCCTGCACTAGGACTAGACTGAAACCCTACGATGGAGTGGGCAACTTATTCCTAGCAAATAGACCCACCGACGTTTCCTAGACTAAACTCAAAAGAAGACCTAAAGGAAAAGGGAAAGGAGACCCTGAAAGAGCTAAGGACTGGGAAAAACAAACAGGTGACGTCCTAGCAGTAAACTAGAGGAAGCTGCAGAAACAAAAAGGGAATACTGGAATCTCAGCAGGCAGAAATAGAGGACCCCAGAACTGCACAAAACTAAACACAGAAACCACTACTACCAAACCTCAAAGCCAGAACTCGCGCAGATTAACACTGTTGTCCGGCAAAGACTAGGAGGCAGGTGCTGGGTAATAAAGGGTGATACAATAACCTGACCTTAGTCAAAACCAACACCAGGGGAAAAAGACCAACAGCCAAAACCCACAACAAAATGGCGGATGGTCCCAAGGAAACAGATTCTAACACACTGTGGACGCTGTTTAACCTGTGAATCAACAGTGTCCGTCTTTTTAGGCGTGCATAAAAGCGCCGTCGGCCACAGTTTTGTGCAGTTCTGAAAAGAAGGACACCGCTGAACAGAACTGAACAGAGGCCTGATGGAGTTCAGAGTAACGCTGCTGCCTCACTATAGTGAATGGATCCCTGGTGGGTTTCATCTGAATCACATCACTTGGAGATTTAGATGGAAACCTCGATGTAAGTGCTCAGCGTAGAAAGCCGGATAAATGTGATCCAAAATGTTATGTAAAATGTTCCCAATAAAAGAATCAACTCCATTCCCCCAAAAAATAAGTCACCACTCAGATCCCTCATCTGTTAATGGAAATATAGGGGCTTCCATGTTACTGGTAGTACAAAGGCTCTGGAAAAGCAAAATGACACCTCGCCCTCCAAAAGAAATCCAGCGAATTCTGCACTCCAAAATCCAAATGCGCCCCTCCCTTCTGAGCTCCACAGTGTGCCTAAACCACATTTAGTGTCCACATGTTTGGCATTTCTGTAACGATGAGATCCCGCCTAATTTACGGGTGCTTGTCTCCAGAAGCATATGAACTGGGCACAATGTACAGACACTACAACGTACTGGTCACTACAATGGCAATTTGCAATTTTCACTCAGCAAAACCCAGTGCTGCTTGTTTCTGGAAAACACCCATGGAGTCAAAATAGTCACTACACCAATTCACAAGGGGGTATCGTTTCCAAAATGGGGTCATTTTAGGGGGATTCTGCTCTTCTAGCACATAGGGACTCTGTATATGGAGTCTGCAAACTATTCTAGGAAAATCTGCACTCCAGGGGGCAAAAAGCACTCCATCCCTCCCGAATCTCGCCGTACAGCTAAGCAGTACTGCACAGCCACATAGGGGGTATTTCTACATTCAGCAGAAATTGTGGGACAAATTTTGGTGCCAGTTTTACCCATTTCCCAGTGTGAAAATGTAAAATCTGGGGCTAAAACAAAATTTTGGTGGTAAAAACTTAATTTTTTCTTCACTGCCCAATGTATAAAATGCTGTGACACACCTGTGGTATCAATATGATCACTGCACCCCTAGATGAATTCATTGAGAGGTGTAGTTTGTAAAATGGGGTCACTTATGGGGGGTTCGGCTGATCTGACACTTCAGGAGCTATACCAATGTGACATGGCACCCTCAACCAGTCCAGCACAATCTGAACTCCAATATGGCGCTTCTTCCCTTCTGAGCTTTGCACTATGCCTCAAAAATATTTTTTGACTACATATGGGGTATCTGCATACTCTGGAGAAATTGCACAGCAAATTTTGGGGTCCATTTTCTCCTGTTACCCTTGTGAAAATTTAAAATTTGGGGCTACAAAACATTTTTGTTGGAAAAATTAGTTTTTTGGTTTTTTTTTACGGCTCAACGTTATAAACTTCTGTGAAGCACCTAGGGGTTCAAAGTGCTAACCACACATCTAGATAAGTTCCCTGAGGGGTCTAATTTCCTAAATGATGTCATTTGTGGGGGGTTTCTACTGTTTAGGCATATCAGAAGCTCTCCAAACGCGACATGGTATCCGCTAATTATACCTGCAAATTTTGCATTCAAAAAGCAAAATGGCGCTCCTTCCCTTACAAGCCCTGCCGTGCGCCCAAACAGTAGTTTTCCCTCACATATTGGGTATTGGCTTACTCAGGAGAAATTGCACAACTAATTGCATGGAGAAATTTCTCCTGTTACCCTTATGAAAATGCAAAATTTGGGGATAAAAACATTTTGTTGGAAAAATGTGATTTTTTTAGTTTTATTTTCACTGCTCAATGTTATAAACTTCTGTGAAGCAACTGGGGGTTCAAGGTGCTCACCACACATCTTTATAAGTTCCCTGAGGGTTCTAGTTTCCTAAATGATGTCACTTGTCGGGGGGTTTCCACTGTTTAGGCACATCAGGGGCTCTACAAATGAGACAATGCATCCGCTAATTATTCCTGCAAATTTTGCATTCAAAAAGTCAAATGGCGCTCCTTCCCTTACAAGCCCTGCCATGCGCCCAAACAGTAGTTTTACTTCATATATTGGGTATCTGCATACTCTGAAGAAATTGCACAAAAAATTGTATGGTGCAATTTCTCCTGTTACCCTAGTGAAAATGCTAAATTTGTGGCTAAAACAAAACATTTATGTGGAAAAATCTGATTTCTTTATTTTTACGGCTCAACATTATAAACTTCTGTGAAGCACCTAGTCAAATGACGATTCTTCCCTTCCAAGCCCTGTCATGCACCCAAACAGTAATTTTCCCCCACATATGGGGTATCAGTGTACTCAGGAGAAATTGCACAACAAATTGCATGGTGCAATTTCTCCTGTTACCCTTCTGAAAATTTGGGGCTGCTAAAAAACATTTTTGTGCAAAAAATGTGATTTTTTTTTTTATTTTCATGGTTCAACATTATAAACTTCTGTGAAGCACCTACACATTTATACACGTTCCCTGAAGGGTCTAGTTTCAAGAATGGTGTCACTTGTGGGGGATTTCCACTGTTTAGGCACATCAGGGGCTCTCCAAACGCGACATGGCATCCGCTAATTATGCCAGCAAATTTTACATTCAAAAAGTCTAATGGCGCTCATTCCCTTCCGAGCCTTGCCGTGCACCCAAACAGTGATTTTCCCCCACATATTGGATATCGGTGTGCTCAGGAGAAATTGTGGTCCATTTTCTCCTGTTACCCTTGTGAAAGTAAAAAAAAATTGGTCTAAAGTAAAAGTTTTGGAAAAAAAGTTAAATGTTTATTTTTTCCTTCCACATTCCATTAATTCCTTTGAAGCACCTGAAGGGTTAATAAATGTGGCTTTGAACACCTTGAGGGGTGCAGTTTTTAGAATAGTGTCACTTTTTGGTATTTTCTGTCATATAGACCCTTCAAAATCACTTCAAATGTGATGTGGTCCCTAAAACATAGTTTTGTAAGTTTTGTTGTAAAAATGAGAAATCGCTGGTTAACTTTTAACCATTATAACGTCCTAACAAAAAAAAAAATGATGCTTCCAAAATTGTGCTGATGTAAAGTAGACATATGGGAAATGGTATTTATTAACTGTTTTGTGTGACATATCTCTCTAATTTAGGGGCATACAAATTAAAAATTTGAACATTTTCACCAAATTTCTTTTTTTTTTCACAAATAAAGCCATATCAGTGAAATTTTACCACTATCATGAAGTACGATATGACACACAAAAAAACAATCTCAGAATCACCAGGATCCGTTAAAGCGTTCCAGAGTTATTGCCTCATAAAGTGATAGTGGTCAGAATTCAAAAAATTGGCCTGGTCAGGAAGGTGAAAGGGTTAATATGCAAGTTAAACTTTTGACTAGTCGATGGGGCATTTGTTACCCCAGACTGATCGTCCCACTCAACATGTTATCACGCCCCTGTGGGCATGATAACGTGACTTGCAAGTGTTGGCGTCATTGCCCGCTCTGTGCAAATCTTGCGCATGCGCCCAACTTCCTTTCCTACATGTCATTGCGGCTCTGAAGCCAGGTGTATGCTTGGGTCAGGAGAGCCACCGGCTAGTCTGTGCACTGTGTTCCAATTTTAGTTCAGTTTATACAGTTGTCTGACTTTGCCCTAACACTAAGGTGTTGCCTGAAAACCCATACACTTATTTGAACGTAGTCTGATAATGTGATCACTTATTGGACAATGTCGGACTGTGTAAGTATTATATTCATAGATTTGCACGAGAAAACAACCATTTTGTCAGAACAGCTGACAGATTCTCTCTAAATTGCAGTTGTATTTTATCATGTATTTTATTTGCAGTTGTATTTTACCAAAAATTAGCCCAAAAAAATCCATGTTCTTTGACACTAGTATTATAGCCAACCAAAACCGCAACAATGTATAATTTAATAGTAATTGTTATTGTGTTATTGCATTTGCACATTATGCAAGATAAGTAGTACGGTAATAGGATGCGAGAAAGGTAATCATGCCTGTGACTAGTAGCAGTATGTTTCATATATGGGGGCATAAAATCTTTTTTTTAATTACATTGTACCATTAGCAGTCGTTCTATTTTTTACAAAATGTGCAGCTTTATGTTTGCTAGTTGCTATCACAAGATTCAGTAAGTCAGCCCTTTTTTGCATTTAAAGGGAACCTGACAGTATCACGGGCAGCAAGAATCAGACACTGGCTGCTTTATTGCAGATGTGAATGATTTATTTTGATGTGGCCAGGGACTATTTGACTTGGAAGATTAGTCCAAAAGGCAAGTCCCTAGCGTCTTTTCCTTGCCCCACTCCACTATACTGACAGGTCTTTCCTTATACATGTATATAGGGAGAGACCTGTCAGTCCATGGGAGCAGAGCAAGGAGAAGCGACCAGGGACCTGCCTCAGAGTAGTTTTCTGAGACACATTGTCCTTGCTGTATTTTCAAACAGTTTCTTTTTCTGAAACAGAGTAGTAAATCAAACTAAGAGTGCATTCAGATGTCCATTCAAATTGGTCCAAGATTGCATTGCAATGCACGGACTGGTCACGGGTGTCCTGACCAGAGCGTGACAGTTTCATAGAAATGTATGAAGGTGTCATAATCGGGTAGGGAGACCCGTGGCCAGTCTGTGCATTGCAATCCAATCTTGGACCGATTTGCACGGATGTCTGAATGCGCCATAAAACATACAGGTCTTCAATAATGCAGCCAATGTTTTAATGCTGTCTGTGGTTCGCGCAGCATGAATCTACTCTCTGGCTCCCATTAAGGACGCAGTCAGACAGCCGTATAAGTAGGAGCAAGATTGGAAAGCAGTGTACGGACTGGCCGCCGGTTCGCCCTACCAAAGCAAGACAGCTTCATGTATTTCTATGCAGCTGTCACGCTCGGGGCAGTGAAGCTTACGGCCAGTCCGTACACTGCGTTCTGATCTTGCTCCGATTTATAAAGCCATCAGACTGTGCCCTAAATGCCACTTGCGTGTCTACATGGTGCATCCTGAATAAGAAGCATCCATCCCTGGTACGCTATTCTGGAAGAGATTCAGTAACTAAGTACACAGAACAGTAAATCCTGCTGGAAGCACTGTGTGCAGTCTTGTAGTTTTAGCATTGTGAGTAATACCCTCCGCCTGGACTTTCATTTCTATTTATACGACTTTATGGGCTTTTTCAGTCATCAGGAGGCATACACTTAGCCTTTTTTCATAAAACTAAAAGCAACTTTTGCATGGATTTATATTGCTTCGAGCTGGGTAAATATTGTAAATATTCAGTTTGTTGTCCTCTTTGTTCTTTTTCTGGAAAATATGTACAGGTATTATATGTTACAGTTAGAAAATCAATCAGTTCTCCGCAGCCTTTAGACTATGTTCACATTTTGCGATTTTGCTGCGTTTTTTACTGCAAATTTTAAGCTGCTTTTTTCAGTACCAGTAAAAGCTATGAGATTTCAGAAATCTCATACACACAACTTTTTTTTCTGACTGATTTGGAAAACTGCTGCGTTTCTGCAAACTGCAACATGTCACTTCTTTCAGTGTTTTTTCAGCGTTTTTGCAGGGTTTTTCACATAAGAAAGCCATGAGAAAGTAATGAGTAAGTGCAAAAATGCAGGTATCAGTTTTTGGTGCAAAAATTTCAGAAAGTTGCATCATGTTTTTTTTATGCACTAAACTTTATCAGCATGCACAAGCAGCAAATGTACCTGATAAAATGCAGCAAATACACAGCAAAACCTTCTTTTTGTAAGCAGCTTCTTTACTGCCAAGAGAGCAGCTTTTGCCTGCAGAAAGAAATGCAGCAAAAACGCAACGTATGAACATAGCCTTACAAGGCAACTCCTCTCTGCACCAAGCCAAAACCCGAGTTCAATTAGCAGCCTGTATATATTCCCATTAAAAACATCTTCATCTTTATTCATTTATAATAAAAAAAAATCCAAACAACAAAAATATACAACAAAGAGAGTTAAAGTGTTAGCATGAAAGATATGACTAGTGGTTGATGAATTTCGGACCACTGAGATCCTTAATTATGGGCCATGTTACTTGGTGAGTTTATAAAGAGCAACTAAACTTTAATTTCTTTTTAAACAATATTGTCCAGCATGGAAAGTTATGAAAAATATAATTTTCAAAAAAGGAAACACCCCTTTAACCGCTTTCTGACATAGTACGTAATAATACGTCCCTGTGCCCTGGGTCTTATGGACCAGGTACGCATTATTACGTCTTGGCGATTGCACCCTGATTCTGACATCCAGCACTTTAACTCGCTAAATGCTGCGATCGCTGAGATCGCAGCATTTAGCGAGCGATCAGAGGGACAGAAGCCCCTCTGCTCTTGAATCAGAGACCCCGCAACCTCATCGCAGGGTCCCGATCGTTGCCATGGTGACCCGATGTTGTCATAATCAAATCAGCTATCATGTGCCGGGAAAGATGCGGGCTCAGCGCCAGAGCACGCATCAAAATGAGGGAGACGACCTTAGACGTATCTATATGTCCGGGGTCATAAAGGAGTTAAGAATCAAGAGTACTTTGGCTCTTCCAGACATCTAAGGCTATGTGTTTTCGCTGTGGTTTTCACGCCACGGAAACGCTGCGAAAACGCTTGTGCACATGATGAATGAATTTCCGCTCCGGATTACCATTGCAGAAAAAAATGCAACATGACCATTGTTCGGGCATTTCCGCCGCGAATTCGCGCCCATTGACTTGCATTGAACCGCAGCAAACCCGCAGGTATAATATCTATACCTGCAGATTTGCTGGGTTTCAATTAAAGCCAATTGGCACGAATTTGTGCTGGTGGTACACAGGTCGGGAGAGGAGGACTACTACTCCTCTCATCCGACCGCCGCTCCCGCTAATAACAGAGCGGCGTGGCTGGGAGGATCAGTAGTCTGCTGTGCCCAGCCCATGTGCCCTCAAAAGTCAAAATAAAAAAAACCTCAGTCCGGCGGCCCCCGGTGTCCTCCTAGTCCCCGGCGGCGATGCGCTGCTCCCGGTGGCTGGGGGTACACTGTGGGAGCGTGCTCGCTCCCAGCAGTGTACTGAGCTGCCAGGACCTGCGATGATGTGGTCGATCAGCTCATCGGTCACGTGACCGATGAGCTGATCGCTCACGTGATGTCACCATGGGAACCTTCAGAAGAAAGTTTCCAGGGTGATGGCGGTGAGAGCTCACCGGGGCTGATCAGCTGATCTTCAGCTGATGAACCCTAGTGACCTCCTGCAGCATCATGTATACTAACACGGGTGATTTTACACCCCTGTCAGTATACACTGCTGTCTTCTACAGCAGTGACATCAGTGATCGCTGATGTCACTGCTCTAGAAGTCACCCGGATCGTCGTGGGACATTCATTGGCGGTGATGGTGGACTACATCGTTGACGGCGGAGAGGTGAGGGATATGGTTGTTTGTTATTTTATGTTTTTTTCAGAAGATCGATGGCTTCGTGGACAGACTGCAATAAAAAAAATTGTAGAACCGTGTGTTTTTTATTTCATTAAAATACTTTATTCTGGCCATGTCTTTTATTGAAAAAGCGTCGACCATTTTACTACGTAGTTAGTAATGGGGTGCCTTATAGACGCCCTCCATTACTAACCTGGGCTTCACGTCAGCCGCCAATACAAGGCTGACGTGAACCCCAACCCCATTACCCCACTCGCCACGGCTACAGGGCAGTGGGAAGTGCGGAGGCTAAGCGCCAGATTTGGCGCATCTTATGGATGCGCCATTTCTGGGACTGCTGAGGGGTGATATTAATAGCCGTGGAGGGGGCTAGTATCCATGGCCCCTTCCATGGCTATTAATATCAGCCCGCAGCTGTCTAGTTTAGCCTTTTCTGGTTTGATTTTATAGGGGAACCCCACGTCAATTTTTTTCTGTAATCTAGCCAGTAAAGGCTAAACAAACAGCTGTGGGATGATATTAATAGCCAAAGAACATTGTTGGCTAATGGCCCCTTCCCCGGCTACTAATATCAGCCCCCAACGGTCAGCTTTCCCTCTTCTGGTTATAAAAATGCCACTGGAGCCCACGTCATTTTTTTTACAATTTTAGGCTCTGTGCCCATGATCTGGACATAGCAGCGCTTTGGGCGCATACTTTTTGCTGTGTCCAAAACGTTGCATTCTATTGAATGCAGGTAAATCCACATGTGTTCACTGAACCATTTATTATCATTTAACCGGATTTATCGCATTCAATACTTTCTAGTGGTCAAATTTCTGTTGCGCAGACTAGCGACTCTGCAAGAGAATTTGACATGCTGCGGTCCTGAAAGACGTGCTACATGTCAGTGTCCACAGGTGATTCGCAGCCTCTGATGCACGCATAGTGGACATGGGATTTCTAGAGATCCCATCCACTATACTGTAACATCTGGACACTGCAGGTTTGACGCTGTATAAACACAGCGGCTCCTGACCGTGGCCACGTACCCAAACTCACCCGCAGCATGTCAATTTCTGTAGTGAACACACTAGTCTCAGCTGCAGATTTTGACCGATTGAAGTATCATTATATGCGGTGGGTTCACATGTACTGACAACAAAAGTGCCGCATTAGAACACAGCGTTTTGGACACAACAAAAATATGCTGCGTCCAAAGCTCTGTAAGTGCTGATCAGGGTACATAGTGGCTAAGGAAACAGCTGTGAGCTGTTAATTATGGCCAGGGACCATGTTTGCAAATGGCACCTTCCCAGGCTAAAAATAGTAGCTCACAGCAGCCGCATAAATTACATGAATAGAAATGCAAATGAAGATTGGGTGCATGGGACTAGCTGACACCTAGCTCTTTTGTTTGGTGATGTTGATCAGACCTTTTCATGACCAAACCCAATTAACCCTGCTGTTCTGTTCGGGTCTACTATACACTTATAATGTTCCGGTCATTTTTGACCGGACCTATTAAAGTCTTGATTTTTAGCTAATTTAAGTGTTTTATTTGAATACTTGTTGCATTATTATACTGTATGTGAACATGGTTGTTCATAAACAAATGAAAAATGAAATCAAAAACTTAATTTTTATTTTTTTGCATCAAAAAATCTTACAATGCCTTATTGCAATATTCATGTATATTGCACATTTGCACATAAAAGAAATATTCTTTATAAAATTGTAAACTATAACTAATATCATCAAACTGTATGTAAATATATTTAAAAAAAAAAAAAAAAAAAGTTCATTTTTTTCTCTATAAAATGGTAAATAAGGTTCACAGTGCTACATTTACAGTTTGCATTCGTCACAAGTATAATTTACATGTCTTTTCCATAAGTACTTTGCACAACTGCAACATATCACATTTGTTTTGTGATTACTTGATGTTAGACAGAAGGCGCATCGTTTCCGTTTTAGGTTGGTTACGTTGCTGGTGGAGGCCGTGGGTATCGTAGCAGTGCTGGTGAAAGCCATGGTTCACTTTCTTTAGCATGCTGTTGGATCCTGTGGACGATGGCTCCATCATCTTTGGGTGTTACTTTTCTTTCTTCGATATATGGGCTAACCAGTGATTTTCCCAACTCCTATATAAAAATTCTTCTTTTATATAGTTTATTTTTGTTCCAATTTGAGTGTATTTCACGCCATAACACAAATGCATTGTATGCCGACACATCAAGAATGCTGTAAAAAACAACCATTGGCCACCGATTTGTTTTGCATTTACAGGTGTAAGTGCCTATAAGTTGATCTAGAGTATCAACTGCCACTTTTGTGCCATTGTAATGTAAAATCATGTCCGGTCATGGTGCATTGTCCTCATCAGAATGACCTGTTTGTGTTTTTTGGGAACGTGAGAAACTACTGTTGTATCCTTAGTAAAATAAAACATAGAACTATAAACGTCTCTCTTACTGAGGTTACCTTGTGGCAGTTCTTGCTTATTTTTTCTAACCATACCCAGCATGGTCATTTTTCTTTTCAGCATCATCTGCCCCAGTTGGTATGATGTGAAAACTTTTTGCACATAACTATGCTGGAAGCGAATCCATCTACTGTATCGTAATTTGAAAATGTATGTACAGTGCTGCCCAAAAGTATTGGCACCCCTGCAATTCTGTCAGATAATACTCAGTTTCTTCCTGAAAATGATTGCAATCACAAATTCTTTGGTCTTATTATCTTCATTTAATTTGTCTTCAATGAAAAAAACACAAAAAGAATTGTCCTAAAGCCAAATTGGATATAATTCCACACCAAACCTAAAAAAGGGGGTGGACAAAAGTATTGGCACCCTTTGAAAAATCATGTGATGCTTCTCTAATTCGTGTAATTAACAGCACCTGTAACTTACCTGTGGCACCTAACAGGTGTTGGCAATAACTAAATCACACTTGCAGCCAGTTAACATGGATTAAAGTTGACTCAACCTCTGTCCTGTGTCCTTGTGTGTACCACATTGAGCATGAAGAATGGTCTACAATTCCAGCAGAGCATTGTAAGAAACTCATTGATGGTTACCGGAAGCGGTTGTTCGCAGTTATTTTGGCTAAAGGTTGTGCAACCAAGTATTAGGCTGAGGGTGCCAATACTTTTGTCCGGCCCTTTTTTGGAGTTTTGTGTGAAATGATCAATGATTTGATTTTTGCTTCATTCTCTTTTGTGTTTTTTCCTTGCAAGCAAATTAAATGAAGATAATAAGACCAAAGGATTTGTGATTGCAATCATTTTCAGGAAGAAACTGAGTATTATCTGACAGAATTGCAGGGGTATGACATCTATTACATCACTTCCGGTCTGCGTTCCACGCTGACACGCACGCCGGCACCTCACTCCCCCGCCTGCTCTGCGCTCCTAGGAGCCGCAGCTCAGAGCGGGGAAGCAGTGCACGGCATTACACACATGGCGCCATGGTTTTTAATCATACTCATGCCTCCTCCATTGGTCAGACCCCCTTATACATATCAACCACCCTCTGTTTGACATCACATCCTCGTCAAAGCCCACCCTTGGCGAAACGCGCGTCGGATCTGGCTATCTGGGTTAGTACATGCTTCATTACTTATGCACTTTTTGTCTCTATTTCTGTACTCCTCATTGATGATTCCTCTATAATGTAGCACCTTTCTACTATTTTGGTCCATCTATAGCACTATGCACTTTATTGTGGACCTCATTTAAAACATTGATCGTTTATACACTGCTTTATCTGATGTATAGAAACTGAACACACTATATATTTCTTATATATCAAGTATTGTCCTACCCAGTAACCTCCTTTTTGTGTTACCCTTTCCCTCATTTTATATTGTTATGATCATTTCAGTAGAATTTTTAATTTTGACATCAACTTTCATCGCAGATGGTGAGGCCCAGGTATCACTTTGGTCTTTCTGGTGAGCTCCAGGCATCACCTTGGTTTCTCCACTGGGGCAACAGTTGAAAAAGTATGAAAGGCTGGAAAAAAGTGGAGGCTGCCAGCAAGACGTAGTCAACTAAGTCTTGGTGCCGGCCTCCAATAGGCGTATATGGCAAAAAATGATGTGCAAGAGGACACTGTGCCTCCGTCTGCATCATCAATGTCAATGGCCCAGTCAGCGCATACCACCAAATCCCGTTTTGTTGGGGAGTCCCAAGAGAGCCACTGAACATAGAGTAAAACGCTATGTGAACATTGCCTTAGTCATACAGTTAGAGAAAGAAGTAGACTTAGTCATACAGACATCCAGTGTCACGACTCAGTTGTCTGATATCCCAGGGCTAGGGGCTCCTTCCCTATCCCTAAAGCTGAACTTTTCACCAACAAATAAGTTCAATATCTTCCAGACCATTCTGGATGTAAATAAACTAGAGAGAAACCTTACCCTAAAGTGTCATTTTTCAGAAGAGATGGGAAAACAAGATACTACGAATGTTTAAACTGGTTCCTTATTTTCATCTACAAATTTTTCCTTCCAGGAATTTAGTAATCTGTCCAGTCTTAGATCAATTCAATCCGAATCAGTAACATCCACCACTCTCTCAATGATTGCTTCATAACTAACAGCATATTTTTTTATCCCATTCAGTCCAGACCACCCATTTTAGATTAGTTCCAAGAACTGATAGAAACAGATTTAGAACTTCTGAATAAGAACACTTCTATCCATCCTAACAATTTATCTAGGGAGGAAATTGCTGGATTGGAAGAACTTAAAATAAAGACATAACTATAGGCCCTGCAGATAAGGGTGGGGCTATTGCTGTGATCAATTCCATACTATATTATGAACTGAATATGCAAATTTTGAGTGACACTTCTGTTTATATGAAATTGCCTTCTGATCCAACTAATGGTTTTCAGAAGGAACTACTTAAATTGTTGGAAGAGGGTGTTACTATGGGGGTTTTATACAAAAAAAATTTGAATATCTGCATGTGCAACATCCAATTACACCCATATATCACTCTCTACCTAAAGTGAATAAAAATGTTTTTCCTCCCCCATTTAGACCCATCATCTTTGGGATAGGGTCAATTAGGGAGAGATTGGGGGCATGGGTGGATCACTACTTACAACGCCACAATAGCCATTGTTTTTACATTCAATAATTTTTCGTGGCAGTCTAATTTTAACTGGTTCACCTGTGATGTGGTGGGACTCTATCCTTCCATACCATACCAGGTTAGTATCGATAGTCTCACATTTTTCCTTAATAAATACCGTATTTACACCACGCAGATTCAAGAAATTTTGGTTATGGATGTTTCTTTTTTACTTACAAATATGGACTCACAAACAACAGAGAGGAACACCAGGAAGTAAAGGAAGGAAAAAAACAAATAGGAGATGATGAGGATAAGCACACAGACAAATCAACAAGCAACAGTCTTTAGAACAACACTCCAAACATCTCCTCAAACAACAAACACCTCCAACTCCAGAACCAGGCAGTATAAGACTAACATTGTCAATCCCAATTGCCAGAGGCAAGTATATATAGGCGAAGAGAGTGGCCAATACTGAACAGCTGAGACCATCAAAGCTGGAAAGCTCCTGGAGCTCACAACTGAACAATTTAACCCCTGCACTGAAACCTGCACCATTTAATATGATGATGAAGTGCTTCTAATCAATGCAGAAATTTGTGAAATCAGACGCTTCCGTCTTCTGGCCCTTCTCTGTTGCGGTAAACCCGTGACATCCAGAGTCAGGTGCAGGGGTGAACATATCATAGGTGCAACCTGTGCAGCCGCACAAGGGCCCTAGATGTAAAGGGGCCCAATTCTACCTCCATAGCAAGTTGAATTGTGCATTATGATGTTATTTGACTACAAATTGCTATATACTGAACTTGCACAGGGGCCCTCTGTCTGTGTCCGCCTCTTGGAGATGTATGATTACTCATGCAAACAGATAGAGCCATACATGGACACGTTTGACCATACAACGTTGGTCTCATGTACTCTTGTTTGCCTACATAATTAGGGTCAGACAGACATTCATACATTCTATTTTTGTGTGTGAACTAGATTACAATATTGTTTTTTTATGTTTGTACAGACGTTTACAGCTTGGTGTAATTCACATTTACGAAAAGCAGGCACAGAGATCGAGAACATTGAAGAAGATTTCAGAAATGGACTGAAATTAATGCTCCTACTTGAAGTCATCTCAGGTTGGCGCCCTTTCATTTCAGTATGTTTGCTTTCTAATTTAGCCCCACTGTCCCTGATTTGCTAAAAAATCTTAGATTGAACTATTTATTTCTGAGATCGCTCACACTGCTGGTTAAGTAGTCATTACGCGGCAAAACATTATACAAAGGATATGACAAACTGGATCGTTTAGACCAGGGATGCCCAATCTTTCATGGTCCAAGGTCTATATTATCATACTGAATCACCCACATAAACCAGAATAAAACGCTATAAATGTCTGTTAGATTCCATTGCCATCTACAGGGGTCCCACCAATCTGGAGAACAGTGGTCTCCTTCTCCCCCAGTCAGAACTTCAGAGAAGAGTAGACCGTACAAAATGTGTCTCTCTCCTTTTGTAGATAATGACTTTTATGGTACCAGCCTATCATTTCACAACTTCCATAAACATCAACAGAGAACCAGCACCTCTCCAACTGATATACTTTTTGCAGTGACAACCAGGGATGAAGGGACCCCATTGTCCTAATATACAAGGGAACCAGAGATGGTAAATAGTACGCCATACATACTTTCCTATCCCTCAACTGACTTTTTGCCATTTCTCTTTTCCCTGACACGGAAATACATATGGACAATACATATTTGCATCCACCACAAGCAAATATTTCTGTGTCTAGATTGTTAGGAACAGTGTAGAATAGCTTTGTGGGCCACAGGTTGTGTACCTCTGGTTTAGACAAAGCATCCATGTAGTTTTTTTGTAAATTTTGACAACTTAAATCTGCAGATGACTGAATGCTAAATAGAACGGCTAAGAAATATATGGTTGTCAAAAATTTTGTTCGATATTACTTATGTTTCCTGTCAGTTGAACAAACTTTGCATCGTTGGTACAAGCAAACATGGAACACTTTGTATCGTGGAAATCTGCTTAGAACTTTCTCCACATATGAGCCACTCTTTATCCTTTCCCCATAACTTATAATTTGCTATGAAAAACTTCTAAAATCCATCCCACTTAAAACAAAACGAACTGTCAGCTCACTGAGAGATCATATTACAGTTGCCTATTGAATTCTGTGGAGAGGGGATGGGGAAGGAGCAGACTGAAAGAGAATAGAGGAAAACCTGGGCTGGATTCACAGCTACACTTCTCAGAACTTCAGTATTATGTCCTCCAGTTTGCTGCTGCCTCTGAACATAAGCTATATAACGACAGGGGAACAGGAATCTCTCATGACTCTGTGTATTGAAGACATCATAACAGCTAATCTTCATCCATCCATTCACTTAGATACAACTGGAAATTAAAAGGAGAAAAGTCAGGACAGAAAAAGTGTTATTCCTCATGTATGCACACAACAGCTTATTCTGAAAAGTTACTTAAAGCGACACACAGGCTTTAACTATACCGAGCAAAGCCTTCATTATTGTTCTAATTGCCCGAATGGTATAACATGACTAGGTGTGTGGAATTCTGTGTCACCATGTGCAAAATTCCATTACAAATCTCAATCCTGTATTACTTTCTTCCCACAGGAGAGAGACTGCCAAAGCCAGACAGAGGCAAAATGCGTTTCCATAAGATTGCCAATGTCAACAAAGCTCTGGACTTCATTTCCAGCAAAGGAGTAAAATTGGTTTCAATAGGAGCAGAAGGTAATTTCACTGAATTTTAAACTGCAACCCAACTAAGCAAAGAACTGCAAATCATGCCATCATATATCATATGTTCCCTTGTCTAATGGTTGCCTTTGAATATTACACCCCTAAGTACAAAACATGCTTGCAGTGAAAATCAGCTCAGCCTTCAGCATTTGGATGATGCAGACATAAAACATGACTTGCTGCTACTGTGGGCTAATTCTGACCTTGGAGTACAGGAGGAAATTGAGAAATTTTGACAGTAATCATATTTCCAACTTTTTTTCCAATTTTTAAAAAATTTGTAGGATTATTTTGGGTACTGCATCACATGTATTTGTGGAGCTCAGAACCCTGTTCTACATATGAAGGGTTGAAATCACTTACACTAACCCATAAAGTTAAAGGGGTATTCCCATCTCCAAGATCCTCTCTCAAAATGTAGTAGGTGTAATAATAATAATAATATTAGCAAATACCTCCAATTAGAAAACTAGTATAGTTTTTCTGATTCGCTATGTCGCTTACCCTATGTGCAGGCATTGCAGTAGCTAAGATATCCATGGTTATGACCACTCATATAGTGACAGTTAGTTTATTGTTAGTGGTTGTAACCATGAATACCTAAGCTACTGCAATGCCCTACACATGGGGTAACTAACATAGCTTATCAGAAAAATTATAGTACATTTCTAATTGGAGGTGTTTGCTAATATTATTATTATTATTATTATTATTATTACACCTACTACATATTGGGATAGGATCTTGGGGATGGGAATACCCCTTTAAGCCCCTGTTGTAGTAGAGTTGTACCATTATCAGCAGAAATTAGTTCACTATCAGGTGTCTGTAGCAGGAGAGTTGTGAGTACAATAGCACCAGGATCTACAAATCAGAGCTAAGAAGTAGTCGCAGAAGGTTGAATAGCGGGCTGGAGTTTGCTGAAGAAGTGGTTAGAGAGTTTAGAGAAGTGGATAATGAAGCAAACTTCTCCAACACTTGTGTTAGCTGTATGCTATGCCTTTCAAATATCCAAACAGCACATGACTCTCTGAGCTGACCTTAAAAGGCCTTGGGTGATCAGGGTGTTTTCTGGGTTACCACAGTACCCAGGCGCTGACTTGCACAAAGGGAATCGGCTCTAAGGGATGGAAGCAAAACCCGGCACCTGAGTCAGGACAGGTGAGTAACATTCTTAAAGCAAATGAATGACCCAGTGGTTATTCTAGTTGCTCATTCACCAGTCAGTTATTCACAGAGTTGTACCCATCCTGAGATCTGGAAGGTCAAGTAGGTTTATATTACACCAATTCTTAGGTAAGAAGAATCTGGAGTGGAAGATCAATTATAGCATAGGAAAGTACAGGTGATGAATTACTAGGAGACTTTAACTTGGTTTTAATAATCAGCCTATCCCTGCTGATCGAGGATGGTGTGATTGTAGAGTACAGACCAAAAGTTTGGACACACCTTCTCATTTAAAGATTTTTCTGTATTTTCATGACTATGAAAATTGTACATTCACACTGAAGGCATCAAAACTATGAATTAACACATGTGGAATTATATACTTAACAAAAAAGTGTGAAACAACTGAAAGCGCTGCGGAATATGTTAGCGCTATATAAAAATAAAAAAAATAAAGATTATTATTAAAAAAAATAATATATTTCTTATATTCTAGGTTCTTCAAAGTAGCCACCTTTTGCTTTGATGACTGCTTTGCACACTCTTGGCATTCTCTTGATGAGCTTCAAGAGGTAGTCACCAGAAATGGTCTTCCAACAATCTTGAAGGAGTTCCCAGAGATGCCTAGCACTTGTTGGCCCTTTTGCCTTCACTCTGCGGTCCAGATCACCCCAAACCATCTCGATTGGGTTCAGGTCTGGTGACTGTGGAGGCCAGGTCATTTGGCATAGCACCCCATCACTCTCCCTCTTGGTCAAATAGGCCTTACACAGCCTGGAGGTGTGTTTGGGGTCATTGTCCTCTTGAAAAATAAAGGATGGTCCAACTAAACGCAAACCGGATGGAATAGCATGCCGCTGCAAGATGCTGTGGTAGCTATGCTGGTTCAGTATGCCTTCAGTTTTGAATAAATCCCCAACAGTGTCACCAGCAAAGCACCCCCACACCATCACACCTCCTCCTCCATGCTTCACGGTGGGAACCAGGCATGTAGAGTCCATCATCCGTTCACCTTTTCTGAGTCGCACAAAGACACGGTGGTTGGAACCAAAGATCTCAAATTTGGACGCATCAGAACAAACACAGATTTCCACTGGTCTAATGTCCATTCCTTGTGTTCTTTAGCCCAAACAAGTCTCGTCCTTAGCAGTGGTTTCCTAGCAGCTATTTTACCATGAAGGCCTGCTGCACAAAGTCTCCTCTTAACAGTTGTTGTAGAGATGTGTCTGCTGCTAGAACTCTGTGTGGCATTGACCTGGTCTCTAATCTGAGCTGCTGTTAACCTGCGATTTCTGAGGCTGGTGACTTGGATAAACTTATCCTCAGAAGCAGAGGTGACTCTTGGTCTTCCTTTTCTGGGGCGGTCCTTATGTGAGCCAGTTTCTTTGTAGCGCTTGATGGTTTTTGCAACTGCACTTGGGGACACTTTCAAAGTTTGCCCAATTTTTCAGACTGACTGACCTTCATTTCTTAAAGTAATGATGGCCACTCGTTTTTCTTTACTTAGAATTTGTATTATGGCAAGAAAAAAGCAGCTAACAGTCTTTTCAGTAGAACTATCAGCTGTGTATCCACCTGACTTCTGCACAACACAACTGATGGTCCCAACCCCATTTATAAGGCAAGAAATCCCACTTATTAAACCTGACAGGGCACACCTGTGAAGTGAAAACCATTTCCGGTGACTACCTCCTGAAGCTCATCAAGAGAATGCCAAGAGTGTGCAAAGGAGTCATCAAAGCAAAAGGTGGCTACTTTGAAGAACCTAGAATATAAGAAATATATTATTTTTTTTAATAATAATCTTTATTTTTTTAATTTTTATATAGCGCTAACATATTCCGCAGCGCTTTCAGTTGTTTCACACTTTTTTGTTAAGTATATAATTCCACATATGTTAATTCATAGTTTTGATGCCTTCAGTGTGAATGTACAATTTTCATAGTCATGAAAATACAGAAAAATCTTTAAATGAGAAGGTGTGTCCAAACTTTTGGTCTGTACTGTATGTGCCCGTGAACATTGATTTTTAGACCCCCATGCTATATCTATTTGTTTATTCTCTAGAAATTGTTGATGGAAATGTGAAAATGACACTTGGTATGATCTGGACCATCATTCTTCGTTTTGCTATCCAGGACATATCTGTAGAAGGTAAGTCATTTGTTTTTATTTCCTAATTTTTTCATTGCATTGTCTCTTGCTGTTAGCAAAGTGATTACTTTTATTTCCTTTTCATTTATTCTATAGTATTAGATACATTCATTGTAATTATATGTCACCCATTCTACAGTGGAAGGACAATACGATATATACGGAAAATGTCACATTTCTTTCCAGCACAGCATACTAATATAATTCTAGAATTAAAGAAAATATGCAGTATATTTGCTCTTCTGTTGTTTAAAAGTCAACTTGAACGCTCTGTTTTTCTAAAGCATTTACATATTTATTGTATATGTTGTAATCGTCTTATTTAGAATCTTTTTATTTAGATTATATCAAATTTTTACCTTGGAATTTTGCATCTGTCACATAGTTTCCACCTACAATGTATATATATATATTCTGTGATGTACAATATGCATTCACTTTGCCTATGAAGTGCTGATATTTTTCAGGCTTTTAACTTTTGTAACTGTAGGATATACCTTGGTGAATTAGGGCTGGCCTTAGGAAAGTGTGAAGGGGTGTGCCACGGATGACCTGGCACCTAAGGCTTGTGACCATGGCAAATCTTAATATTTATCAATTGTTTAAAACATTTTTATAGACATTGTAGAGCATCACTATTAGATTAATTGATATATACAGCTTTGAGTACTGTTGGTATTATTTAGGCGCTAAATGGTGGTATTTACATTACTGCTTAAAGGGATTGTGTCATCAGAAAAAGATCTATTATTTTAATCATGTTTTTAATGTAAATATATCATTTTTATAATTTTTTTTTATTATTCATAAAACTAAGTATATTAAAAAGAAAAAAAAAGAACAACACCAGAAATCTTGTAATTTTCACACTGGATGCTAAGCCTTAAAGCCCCCATACACATTAGACTAATATCGGCCAAACCTGCCGATATTGAAGGGTTTGGCCAACAGTGTAATATGTATGGGTCGCCGGCCAACTGATGGTCTGGAGAGATAGTAATCAGGCATGTCCAATTTCGCGTTGCCGATGGCATTGTTTTCCCCGAGATAAGCCGCCGACTGACACTCATATAGTACATAGGACCACTCGGTCGAATGAGTGCTCCTGTGTTTGGGAGAGTCGGCTGAGATGGTTGATTGACGAACGATCGGCTGAAGCATTGTTCAGCCAAAAGCCATCTAGTGTGTATGGCCGACCTTATACTAGAGACTCCCACAGCCTAATTTTTACAGAAGACTTTTTAATCTGTCTCATTCACAGACAAGATTACAATTAAAAGTACCACGGCTATATACAGTAGATCACACAGGATCCACCAATCACAATAGGAGATTTCACAACTCCTCTAATCCCCATCCCCACACAATACCCTTTGCCCTTATGGCTTCTATGCAAAAGATAGGGCCTAAATTAGTCTAAGATCATGGCCCCACTATCAGTATTTGGTCAGTATTCGGTCAGTATTTTTTCTCAGGAGTAGGAGCCAAAACCAGGTGAGGAACAATCAGAGAAAAGGTACAATAGAAACAAGTCACCAATTCTACATTTATCACCCACTCCTGAGGAAAAATACTGACCACATACTGATAATGGGGCCATGGCCTTATGCTGCTAATACTAATGACCATGTACCCAATAAGAAGTAGGAGAATTAAATAAGGTCTTCTGGTCAGTGTGAAAACGGCAAGATTTATTTTTTAATATACTATAGATCATGATATGAAAAATCAAAAATGCATTATTCAACATTTTTGGAAAATATATTTAATATAAGAACCTAATTTAACCCCTTCATGACATATGACGTATATTTACTGAACCAGCTCCGATATCTCTCCCATTACTAAAACCCAAACACTACAAGGAGAAATAAAGTTCATTTGCTCCCCGAAGTATGCCGCTAAATGTGGGCATTGGGCTGGTTAATAAAGCTATTAACCTGCAGATTAACCCCATATCTGCAGTTTAATAGCATTTTTCCTGGTGACAGGTTCCCTTTAAGCAATAGGTAATCTTCTGATAATGATGGCACTGCATAGCATTGGTAGAGTATGGAAGTGATATTTAGCCCGAGTAGGGTTCTGTTATTTAAGCAATATATGGTATTTAAATTTGTATATATGACAGTACTCCATATGGGGAAGCCTTAATAGGAGATGATTAATGGTAAAGTCGGCCCTGGACGGGTGTTAGTGACTGCTGCTACCTTTTATTGCAAGACAAAGCAGAGATGTCTCTGATAATAAATTGCATTCATGTTTTTCTTCGTATAAAGATTCATTGATTGCTGGTAATACACTTCCATATGAAACATCTAAATCATTATTTGGTGCTTTTTGATTATAAATAAAATACATTTTTTTTCTTCTAGAAACGTCTGCAAAAGAAGGATTACTCTTATGGTGTCAGCGGAAGACAGCCCCCTACCGCAATGTGAACATTCAGAACTTCCATACCAGGTACAAACTAAGACAGCATGGAGTGTTCTGTAATATTCAGTTTCCTCATACTAGGATTTCTAATTTGTTTCCAAACCACAACATTGTATGTACAGCAGACCTATTGCTCTATGAGTGTCTTAGTGGGTATGGAAAAAAGAACAGCAATTCCACCATTGTTTTTTGCATTTTAAAGTTACAACATTTTGGATAGTTTTTTATACTTATTGTTTTACAGATGTTGGGTTAGTTTTTAGGTTTTTTTATGGAATTCTTGATCAGGGATAAAACTTGTAGTCATTTTAAAGTTTGGGTTATTCCAGATGTAGTGATACCAAATTCATTTAGCATTTTGTAAGAGAAAGACAAGGGGTTTACTTACAATTGTTGAGCTTTTTATACAGTATTTTTTAGTTTCGTACAACGACTTCAACATGCAAGCATTCGATTGCTTACCTAATACACAACACTACTTATGTAGTGCAATGTATTATATTAGGCATCCTATTAGGCTCTGCCATGGCCTATAAGGAGGTAAGATTTATGTAAACCTTACTGTAATATGGGCATTGGAGCAGACCTGTGGCTTTACTGGGAAGGGTGGGAATTCCTGGGGATGGCCAGGGTTGGGGCCGACTTAAACAAGACAGAAATGCTGGCAAATATGCCGACATGGGGTCTATGTCTATTGCTAGACCCTTAGTTGCCATAGCCATGTATGAAATGTGATCTCCAGCCTCACTACTGATATATTTACTGTGCCTTCCTCTATATAAAAAGATTGTTTCAAATGGATATCACTTCTCCCTATGGTCAGATAGAGCATATGGCATCATCATAAAATCTCCTCTGGCAGACATGGTGGGACCATAAACTGTCCATTCATTAGAAACATAATGTAATACTATTTCCCCTGCTTTATTCTTCAGCAATATTATGCCAGACCGATGCATCTGATTACTGGGGCAGTTTGCATTAGCAGAGGTCTGATCCCAATTACACCATGTTTCCCCTGCAGAAAAGAGTGAGAAGCCTGTTGTATAGCAGATACCAGTGATATCAATATGTTGTCAAAATGCAATGGCAAAAAAAAAAACAATGCATTATTATATCCCATAATCAAAAGAAGGAAGTTGAATACAGATATTAGTTAAATAAGGAAAATGATGTTTGTATATTGGCAGATTTTTCAGAATAGAATTTATTTAAACAGCATCTACCTTGCTTCCATCTGGCCTGAATCCTGATTATATCCACAGTCCACACATGAACTCCGGTTTTGTGTAATCTGGCTACTGACAGACAGCAAATGTCACTGAAATGTGAGCGTTGTTTTGGATGCCTGTCTCCAAGTGGCATTTAGACACGGGTGATATTTCCTAGACAAGCAACTGCAATGTTGAAAGAAACGTTAACGTTATCCCTCGAGAGCCACATTAAAAAAAAACTAGTGACATCGTTGTTCTCAAGAGACATTAAAGTATTGAATATATTAATAACTTACAACCGATAGTAAATGAGAACAGAAAGTGAATAGACATGCAGTATGCATTAAAGGGAACCTGTCACCCCTTAAAAGGCTATCTGCAGGCAAATCGCATTACAAAGTTGCCCGGCCGTCTTACTGAAAATGAACCTATTTCTTCCCAGAAGATGCTGGCTTTCAGTCATGGTGGCGTGCACAGAGCGGATACAGTCATCACTCACAGCATGGCTTACTGTACTGTAAGTGGTGAGTGAAAGCACGCCTCCCCCCCTGGCATTTTGATTGACAGTGAGCGATGCTGATGCTGTGAGCGATGACTGTAGCCGCTGCGTACACAGTCCCATGACTGAAATCCGGCGGCTTCTTCTTAGGTCCGTATGAAAAGAAATCATCTAAACCAGGGGTCTCAAACTCAGCTGGGCATATGGGCCGCATACGGAAAAACATTTCATTTGGGGGGCCGCATTATTTCCATGACAAAGTGACATTTTTAGTGATACCATTTTATTTTCTATACACCTTTTGAACTGGTCCTCATCTTGCAGACATGGTCTCCCATCCAGATTCGCCATATTGCAGACATGGTCTTGTGGCACCCCAGGGGTCTGGTCTCCACAGTAATAGCAATGTTATGTCTGAGAGCAGGTGGGAGGTCTCTTGGTCAGGAATCCTATGCATGCCACACCTCCTGCCCAGTCCTGGGAGGGGAAGGACTTCCCCTATATAAAACTGGGGCTGAGGCAGGGTTAGTGAGTAGAGTAGAGAGAAGAAGAGAAGCAGCTATAGGAAAGAGAGATCAGGAGCTCTGGGGAAGTCGTGCTAAAAGGAATCAGGGGCTGGCAGCTGAAGAGCTCGCCCTGATTGAAGAGTTACCACCGGACCCGGAGTCCGAGGCTGTGGGGATTAACCCAGACCCAGCAGCAGAAACCGCCCGGCAGGGGATTTCAGGTCCTCTGGCCAAGAAACCCGAAGGCACGGTCACACGCGTGGGACCAGCACCGCCGTCGTGGAGCGGAAGCCACTAGAAGGCCCCGAGTCACCGGCCATACGGGTGAGCACCACACGGTACACTCAGGGACGTGGGCTACCTTTACCCGCCTCTAGCAAGGAAGCCAGAAGAGTACAATTAGTTGGGGAGGCCTACAACTCCGCCTGGCCAAGGGGGATCCCATCTGCTCAAGGACTGACCAGGCCCCGACCGCTAGCCAGTACTCCGGGAGGGTCTATCTTTGTCACCAGTAAAGACCCTGAACTACACCGCATCGTCTCTGAGTGGTTCCTACTACCCCCATCATCCACGTCGGTTGCCCTGAGGCCATACCCCTCCCGTTGGGGGTTATACCATCTACGCTGCACAATCGTACCACCGGCCTCAGCGGTCTGCCCTGCAGCGGCAGCTCCATAGCTGCATTCAACGGGTGGCGTAGTCGTCCAACATCTACTGCTAATACTCAGCCACACAGTTTGACTCCCTGGGCACGGACCGGGTCACCGCCACGAAACTACTACCCCCAACAGGCCCGGCTCCGGGTAGTCCCCGCGTGCGCAACGCTACACTAAGTAGGCTCAGGGGCGCGTCAGCTTTTGGCGTAGTCGGCAGGATTTCGTGCCCGCAACCACCGGGTACTGCGTGCCTGAAAAAGACTGTTCAAACTTACCAGTGGTGAAGATTCCCGCCATCCGTGGAGGTTTCCCGCCATCCGGCGCCATCTTCTACCTTCTTCCCGCCATCCGCGAAGGTTTCCCGCCATCCGGCGCCATCTTCTGCCTTCTTCCCGCCTTCCGTGGAGTTTTCCCGCCGTTGGACGCCATCTTGAAGACGCCGCGCGGGAAGAAGAGGGGCGTGGACTCCGAAAGCGCGCGAGAACTGAAGCCCCGCCTCACGTCCGGACGTTGCGTAAGGTCCTGGAAGGAGCCCAGCAGACGCCGACGTCACAGGAGCGCGACGGAAGGTCCTCAACCCTGACGATCCACTGCGGAGCCGCGGCCTACGGAAGAGGATCATCGCAAGGTAGGCCACGGTCCACTGGGGGGGAGAAAGATGTCGGATACGGAGGAGAGCTTCACTGCCTCAACCCCCGCCAGCGCCAGCGCTGCTGCAGTCATGCCTTTTACCATGCCCTATATCCCGGGAGCAGCCTGGCTACCCCAATACTCAGGGGAGTCACATACCCTGAATGACTTTAGAGAAAAGCTGGATAGCCTCTTCCAGGTGTACCCCCTCACAGAAGAGCAAAAAGTGAGCATCCTGGTGGCCCAACTAACCGGGGCAGCCCAAAGGGAGGTAAAGTCCTGGCCACCTGGGAGGAGGACTGTCGCGGGGATACTAACCCGGCTGAGGGACACCTTTGATACCCGCACCTCAGCCGAGATTAAGCTTAAATTCTATGGGTGCAAGCAGCGAGCACATGAGAGTATAAGGGACTATGCACTAAACCTACAAGAGGCCCTGAGAGCCATTAAGCAGACCGACCCCGACAGCGTGGGAAACGAGGACAGGCTGTTGACCGAAAAATTTATAGAGGGACTATATTGCAATGTCCACCGAACCCAGTTGCGGGCCATAGCCTTACAGGATCCTCATCTGGACTTTGCACAGGTCAAGGACAGAGCCATCCGGGTGCTCCGAGAACCGGCACCGGGTGGCGTTGTGACCCACAGGCGCCCAGCTATCACTTACCACCAGGAGGCGGCGCCCTTGTCGGCAGGGCCTGTGGGGGCTGATGCGCAGGCTTTGAACAATGACCCGGCTCCAGACCTGTACCATCAGGTCCAAGAGCTAGCTAAAAGCGTTGCTGCGCTAACCCGAACTGTGCAGTCTTTACAGGTTTCCACTCCAGGGAAGATCCAGCTGGCATCCGGACCGGAGGACATCCCGTGGCGTCGACCAAGGAGGACCCCACCGGCCAGAGGAAGACCCAGCGACCGATACAACGAGGACGGACAACCCATCTGCCGCCGCTGCAATCAACCCGGACATATGGCAAGGTACTGTCCTTTAAACTGGCACAACCTGGGGTAGAGGGCCAACCCCCAGGAAAAAGATCACCAGGCCCATCGAGCTGGCGCGACAAATATGTGGGAGGACGTCCAGTCTTGCCTGTGGTACTGGATGGCATTCCTATGAGTGCCCTACTGGACACTGGGTCACAGGTCACCACCATCCCGTACGTGCTCTTCAAGCAGTACTGGAATGACTCGGATATAACCCGCTACCCTGACGACGACTTGAGTATTATTGCCAGCAATGGTCAACCCGTGCCGCAGATCGGATTTAAAAAGATGACCATTAAAATCGGTAGAGTCGAACTGGCAGCACAGGGACTGATCATTGTGGACATTGACAAGCGCGAGAGTCACCCAAAGATAACTCTAGGAACTAATGTGATTGAAAATTGTCTTGCAGAGGTGATTTTCATTTTACAGCACGTTGCCAAGAACGCCAGCTCCGGCCAGCAGCGAGTGCTCCAGAAAGAGATCCGGGCACTGATGCGACGGCAACAAGTGGAACTCTCCGGCGGTGAGATTGGTAGCGTAAGAATGTGTGACCCTTTCCCTATTGCCATACCCCCGAAAAGTGAAATGATGATTTGGTGCCGGGCAGCTATTGGTCTGAGAGGTAGAGATTACCAGGCCATGGTAGAGCCAGTCTACTCAGACAGTAGGCCCACCATTTTGACAGCCCGGGGGGTAGTTGATGTACGCCATGGGAGGGTACCCGTTCGCATAATAAATATTGGGAAAAGGGAAGTATACCTGCCCCGGTATGCTACGCTAGCCAAATTATATACTATCAACCAAAATTCTATACAGTCTGTGGAACCCTTGCCTCCATCTCATCCGGAGGAAGGTAACGGCTCTGAGAAAATAATGGAGGATTGGTGTCAGCAACTACATTTGGGTACTGACTCCACTCCCTCCCACCAGAAACAGGGAGTCTACCGGGTGGTTCAAGAGTACGAGAGAGTGTTTAGTAAACACCCGTTAGACTTCGGGCGAGTCAAGGGGGTAGAACACCACATCCCCACGGGAGACCATCCTCCCATAAAAGAGAGGTATCGGCCCGTACCCCCTGCACACTACCAACACGCCAAGGGGATGCTTAGAGACATGAAGGAGGCTGGGGTAATCAGGGATAGCTGTAGCCCCTGGGCAGCTCCACTAGTCTTGGTCAAAAAGAAAGACAACACCATGAGAATGTGTCTAGATTACCGGAAAATTAACCGTATCACACACAAAGATGCGTACCCCTTACCAAGAATAGAGGAGTCTTTGGCTGCTTTAAAATCTGCTAACTTCTTCTCCACCTTGGATCTCACTAGCGGGTACTGGCAGGTTCCTGTAGCAGAGGCGGATCGGGAGAAGACCGCATTCACCACCCCGATGGGACTTAGCGAGTTTACCTGCATGCCGTTTGGACTCTGCAACGCACCAGGAACCTTCCAGCGATTGATGGAATGCTGTCTGGGATACCGAAACTTTGAGACGGTCCTGTTATACCTGGACGATGTCATCGTCTATTCCAAGACCTACGAGGACCACCTGAAACACCTGGCGGAAGTGTTCGAAGCTCTGGCAAGTTACGGCCTAAAGGTGAAACCTTCCAAGTGTCACCTCCTGAAGCCAAAGGTGCAGTACCTGGGACACGTGGTGAGTGCTGACGGAGTGGCTCCCGACCCTGATAAGATCACCGCAATTAAGGAATGGCCAAGCCCCTCCAGCGTAAAGGAAGTGAGGCAGTTCCTCGGGTTGGTAGGCTACTACCGAAGGTTCATTCCCGGTTTCACCAAAAAGGCAGCTCCTATGCAGGACCTCCTGATAGGCCAGTCCAGGAAGGCCAAGAACCAGAAGCCACCCTTCAGATGGGAGAAGCTGGAAGAAGAGTCCTTCCGCCAGCTGAAGATGGCCCTCACGGGGGATGAAATCCTGGCGTACCCGGATTACAGCCAGCCCTTTATCCTCTACACCGACGCCAGTAACATCGGGCTAGGAGCCGTACTATCCCAGATCCAGCAGGGGAAAGAACGGGTAATTGCTTACACCAGCCGAAAACTGCGACCCACCGAAAGAAACCCTGAGAATTACAGCTCATTTAAGCTAGAGTTCCTGGCAGTGGTGTGGGCAGTCACCGAACGCTTTAAGCACTACCTCGCTTCTTCCCGGTTCACCGTGTACACGGATAACAACCCGTTGACACACCTGGACACTGCAAGACTCGGTGCACTAGAGCAGAGATGGATGGCCCGCTTGTCCAACTATGAGTTTACAATCAAATACCGGGCAGGACGCTCCAATACCAACGCAGACGCCCTGTCCAGGATGCCAAACCTACCGGACGTAGGGGAAGATTCAGAGGAACTGGAAGAAGTTGAGCTCCCCGCGTTCCACCGTCATGGGACTATCCAGTATTCCCACCGTGTAAGAAGTAAGCAAACCGCTACGTTCAACCCCTTACCTCATTACAACTGGGTGGAGACGCAAGACAGTGACCCTGCCGTCCGTCTGGTAAAGGAGATGCTGACTCGGCCAGATGCACGCCTTGACCCAGACGCTCCGGAGGAAGCCAAGCAACTGTGGGCTGAGAAGAGTCGACTGTTCCTTTATAAGGGAAAGTTGTGCCGCAGAATGGTTAACTCCCGGACGCATGAACTAATCTGGCAAGTAGTGGTGCCAAGAAGAGACGCAGCTATGGTGATGGAGGCATACCACGACGGAGCTGGGCATTTCGGATGGAAGAAGCTGGAGTTTCTGCTGCGCGGGCGGTTCCATTGGGTAGGCATGAGAGGAACCATCGAGAGGTGGTGCAGAGATTGTGGCCCATGCAACTTTAGAAGGAGGGACCGTGCCAGCCAGAAGACTCCCCTGCGGTCCATCATCACCAGATAGCCGTTGGAACTGGTAGCCTTGGATCATGTAAAACTGACCCCAAGCAGAAGTGGCTACGTCTACGCGTTAACCATCGTGGATCACTACTCCCGGTTCTTGGTTGTCGTCCCCGTCAAGGACTTAACGGCTCACACAGCAGCTAGAGCCTTCCAGCAGCACTTCTGCCGTCCGCATGGATACCCGGAGCAGGTGCTGACGGACCAGGGGCCTGCCTTTGAAGCGGAGTCTTCCAGGAGTTCTGCACCCTGTATGGCTGCCGGAAGATTAGAACAACACCCTATCACCCGCAAACTAATGGACTTTGTGAGAAAATGAACCAGGTGGTGATAGATCTCCTGAAAACATTGCCCCTGGAGGAACGCAGTCTGTGGCCTGAGAAGCTGCCCGACCTGGTGGACCTATACAACCACATCCCTGTAGGTTCCACCAACTGTACCCCGGCTTACCTAATGAGGGCAAGACCTGGTAAGCTTCCTGTTGATCTGGAGATGGGAGTCCTGACACCCGAGGACACTTCACCAGAAGCCAACTGGGACACAGAGAGGCAGCAGCAATACCGAAAAGTACAGGAGAGCGTGGAGCGAAGTCTCTGTCAAGCTAGGGAAAGACAAGAGAAAACTTACAACCAGTATGCTCCCGCTGTTCCCCTGGTGCCCGGAGAGCAGGTCTTGAAGAGGAAAAGACGGCTCCACAAGTTGGACGACCAGTGGGAGAAGGACCCGTACACCGTACTGCCCTCAAGCCACGACAACCCAAAGATCTGTACAATCAGTAAAGACGGAGGGGAAACCACAGCCATTGTATCCCGGGATCACCTGAAGAAGTGTCCTGAACAGCTACGGAACCCTGAAGAGGAACAAGAAGACCCTCGACCCGTAGAGGAAAGGGAAGATATGGTTAGTACTGTGCTCGGAGACTTCCCTCGGTCTTGGACTCAAGTCAATGGTGCTGTTGTGGTACCCGTCCTCACGTTCCTCCAACCAGCATCCCAAGTGCCTACGGAGACACAGGTGGAGCTGGAAGAACAGCCGGTCCAGGAGGCAGAAGACCTCACACAAGCAGACCAGGAGAATCAACCCTCTGCTTATAGTGAGCCTGCCATACCCCTAGTGAGCCAAAGAGTCCGTAGACGGCTGCCCAGTTTACCCTTGACAGCTCCTATACCCTGTAGCTCAGGACCAGTCAGCCGGCTCCGTAGGTCCACTAGGGTCACTAGAGGCCAGCTGCCCATACGGTGGAGGATCTAAAATGTTCAAGTTATTTTATTAATGTTTACCTGTTTATTGTTGCTTGTGTATAATTATGTGTTTCTAGTTATTTATAGGAGTCTTTGGTGGATTTACCGGGAATCCTTTGTGTATATAGTTGGAGCGTAACCCAGGACGGACTGAAAGACTGTTAAGGACTCGGGGCAGGACAGACCCCTACCTGGTTACGTCTCCCTGTTGTTGGTGAAATGGACACCCTTGTTTTCCTCAAAAGTTACACCCGGTTGCGGACACGCCGTGACCACCTTATGTGTTGTCTCTATTAGAATGTTATTGTTTGCACCTTGTTATGTTTACAAAAGTATGTTTAGTCCCGGAGTACTAACTTTCACTAGGGGGGAATGTGGCACCCCAGGGGTCTGGTCTCCACAGTAATAGCAATGTTATGTCTGAGAGCAGGTGGGAGGTCTCTTGGTCAGGAATCCTATGCATGCCACACCTCCTGCCCAGTCCTGGGAGGGGAAGGACTTCCCCTATATAAAACTGGGGCTGAGGCAGGGTTAGTGAGTAGAGTAGAGAGAAGAAGAGAAGCATCTATAGGAAAGAGAGATCAGGAGCTCTGGGGAAGTCGTGCTAAAAGGAATCAGGGGCTGGCAGCTGAAGAGCTCGCCCTGATTGAAGAGTTACCACCGGACCCGGAGTCCGAGGCTGTGGGGATTAACCCAGACCCAGCAGCAGAAACCGCCCGGCAGGGGATTTCAGGTCCTCTGGCCAAGAAACCCGAAGGCACGGTCACACGCGTGGGACCAGCACCGCCGTCGTGGAGCGGAAGCCACTAGAAGGCCCCGAGTCACCGGCCATACGGGTGAGCACCACACGGTACACTCAGGGACGTGGGCTACCTTTACCCGCCTCTAGCAAGGAAGCCAGAAGAGTACAATTAGTTGGGGAGGCCTACAACTCCGCCTGGCCAAGTTGGATCCCATCTGCTCAAGGACTGACCAGGCCCCGACCGCTAGCCAGTACTCCGGGAGGGTCTATCTTTGTCACCAGTAAAGACCCTGAACTACACCGCATCGTCTCTGAGTGGTTCCTACTACCCCCATCATCCACGTCGGCTGCCCTGAGGCCATACCCCTCCCGTTGGGGGTTATACCATCTACGCTGCACAATCGTACCACCGGCCTCAGCGGTCTGCCCTGCAGCGGCAGCTCCATAGCTGCATTCAACGGGTGGCGTAGTCGTCCAACATCTACTGCTAATACTCAGCCACACAGTTTGACTCCCTGGGCACGGACCGGGTCACCGCCACGAAACTACTACTCCCAACAGGCCCGGCTCTGGGTAGTCCCTGCGTGCGCAACGCTACACTAAGTAGGCCCAGGGGCGCGTCAGTCTTCCATCCAGGTCCTTCATATTGCAGACATGGTCCCCCATCCAGGTCCCCATATTGCAGACATGGTCTCCCATCCAGGTCTCCCATCCAGGTCCCCCATATTGCAGACATGGTCTCCCATCCAGGTCCCCCATATTGCAGATATGGTCTCCCATTCAGGTCCCCCATATTGCAGACACGGTCTCCCATCCAGGTCCCCCATATTGCAGACATGGTCCCCCATATTGCAGATATGGTCCTCATATTGCAGACATGGTCCCCATATTGCAGACATGGTCTCCCATCCAGGTCCCCCATATTGCAGACATGGTCCCCCATCCAGGTCCCCCATATTGCAGACATGGTCCCCCATCCTGGTCCCCCATATTGCAGACATGGTCCCCCATATTGCAGACATGGTCCCCATATTGCAGACATGGTCCCCCATCCTGGTCCTTATCTTGCAGACATGGTCCCCCATCCTGGTCCTTATCTTGCAGACATGTCCCCCATCCAGGTCCCCATGTTGTAGACATGTCCCCCATCCAGGTCCCCCCATACTGCACACAGGGTCCCCGTCCCCTCATACTGTGCACAGGGTCCCCGTCCCCCCATACTGTGCACAGGGTCCCCGTTCCCCCATACTGCGCACAGGGTTCCCGTTCCCCATACTGCGCACAGGGTCCCCGTCCCCCCATACTGCGCACAGGGTCTCTGTCCCCCCATACTACGCACCGCACAGGGTCCCCGTCCCCCCATACTGTGCACAGGGTCCCCGTCCCCCCATACTGCGCACAGGGTCTCCGTCCCCGTCCCCCCATACTGTGCACAGGGTCCCCGTCCCCCCATACTGCGCACAGAGTCTCCGTCCCCCCATACTGCGCTCAGGGTCCCCGTCCCCCCATACTGCGCTCAGGGTCCCCGTTCCCCCCATACTGCGCTCAGGGTCCCCGTCCCCCCATACTGCGCTCAGGGTCCCCGTCCCCCCATACTGCGCTCAGGGTCCCCGTCCCCCCATACTGCGCTCAGGGTCCCTGTCCCCCCATACTGCGCTCAGGGTCCCTGTCCCCCCATACTGTGCTCAGGGTTCCCGTCCCCCCATACATCGCACAGTGCCCCCCCCCCATACTGAGCGCTGTATTTCACATGACAGAGGAAAAAAAAAAAGATTCTCACCTGTCCTCCGTTCCCTCTGCGTCCTTTCTGCACCTGTGGCCCGCAGGCATAGACCCCATAACGATAGCGGCTCTCTCCAGCAGCCGCTGACATCAGTGCTGTTATGCAGTGTATTGGCGTGCAGAGACCGGCTCTCTGCACAGCAATACCAGTGGCAGCCGCCGGCCTATCAGAGGCCAGCAGCTGACATCTGCGCATGGCAGTGACGTCATACGTCGCTGCGCTGGGACACAGATGTCAGCTGCTGGCTTCTGATAGGCCGGCGGCTGACACTGGTATTGCTGTGCAGAGAGCCGGTCTCTGCGCGGCAATACACTGCACTACGGCACTGATGGCGGCGGCTGCTGGAGAGAGCCGCGATCATTACGGGGTCTATGTGCCTGCGGAAAAGCTATATCCATGAAAAGCTATACCCATGGAAAGCTATATAAATAAAATAAACAGCCCAAAAAAAGGGGGAGCCACGCTTTGTAATTAATTAAAGAGGTTGTCCAGGGGATTAAGGCTGGAAATGGCTGGATATGCTTGTAACATTGCTCACTGGCTGCAGTGGTGAGCCACCTCAGTCAGTGATTGCTTGTGCAGACTATTCATGTGGAAACGGGTCCAGAAAGTACAGACCAGCAGGAACTAAGGGGGATCACGGGACTCTATATAGTTTTGTAGTATAATGCATAAAGAACAAATTTTAGACTGAAAGTGAGTCGGTCAGCCCAAATTGACAGTATAAACTAAGCATATCTTCATGTAGCGGTTGTAGCTCATATAAAAATCACACTTTTAGTAGTCTGATTGCGGCTTCCGTTCTGCAGAAACTGTTGTTTAAGAAAATATGCTAATTAATCATCTTGGTGCACCCTTGGTGTGGCCAAGAGGCTCAGTGCACCATTCCACCCACTGGTTTTGCATGTCCCCTCCTCCCTCACTGGAGATTGACAGTACTGGCTAGCCTGAGCTTCCTCTGCAGACACTGCTCACTCCAGGCAACCAGGGCTGTCAACCACCAGTGAGAGAGATGGGGACATGTAAATCCAGCAGGCAGTACGGTGCACTGAGCTTCTTGGCCACACAAAGGGTGCACATTGAACTTCAGCTTCTGTAGAATGGAGGCAGTGATCAGAACAATAAAGGGGTGGTTTTTATATGGGTATATCACCTACAAGGAGATGTGCTTAGTTTATACTGTCAGTTTGGGCTGACAGACTCTAACAATAATTAGTTTTTTTCATGTGTTTGTGAATTCTAGGTATATTCTTTTAATAAAACATGTAACTTTTCTTTTTCTTGCATTGTATATGGTAAAGCTGGAAAGATGGTCTTGGTCTATGTGCCCTGATCCACAGACATCGGCCTGATCTCATTGACTACTCCAAACTAAATAAGGTCAACCTCATACTGAGATCAGATCTTATTTGACTGGTACTTACACCCACTAACACTGCATGTACTGTACACCTGATGTGATTTTTATCCACAACCAAACACCTTTATATCCTTCATAACAGCAACTTAATGCATAAGGTTACTTCTGACAATTTATAGTTACTATAGAGAGTTAAAGATGGGATTACATCTGTGATAAAAATCCAGTCTTTTTTTTCCATATTAGATAAAGAAAAGTAGAATTTATGACGGTGACGCATTCATCACGTGATGGACACAAAATGTGCTTCACGGACCTAATAATGAGGTCTGTCGGGTTCCCAGTCTGCATCATAGCCTGTTAATGGAGGCTCCAATGCAGATGTGTGTAGTTACTACACTTATACTATCCTGATCCAAAGATACATCATATACAGTATCATTGGTCCAGAATTGCATTTCTATATCTCATGGTGGTTATTGAAAACAGGCAATAAACATTATGCCAGATATCCCCTAAAGATGGGCACACACATTAGATAGCTGTTGGCGGACATCTATCTCTCCTGACTCCCCGATACATAGGATTGCTCCATGTTACTGTATAATCAATGAGAGAGCCTCTGCCAGAATCATCTTATCTCCCTGCCAAACAAAAGGATCAGCCCTTGAAATTCAACAGGCCAGATACTTCTCTATCCCGACATGATCTGTAGGGGAAGAGTCATGAAGCCGCGATATATAGTAAATGACCAACTTTTATCTAATGTGTATGGAGGCCTTAAAGAAGATCTGTTAGCTGGATATTTTACCCACAGCTTGAAGAGAACCTGCCACATGAAAAAATGCTATAAACCTGCAGATATGGGGTTAATCTGCAGGTTAATAGCGTTCTGACCTTGCCCGGCGCCGGCACTTAGAGCCTCGCTGCAGGCAGGAAATTAACTTTATTCCTCCTGGCAGCATTTGGGTTTCAGTCATGGGGGCGGCGCCGGTTCAGTCACTGCTCTGTGTATAGAGAGCGACAGCTGTAACTGTGCCCCCATCACTGACTGAGAGCAGTTCAGCATTAGAGCTGGCTGTCAGTCAATGTCGAGGCTGCAGTTACAGCCACTGCTCTCTATACACAGAGTGGTGACTGAACCTGCACCTGCGAAACCCCCGTGACTGATGCCTCACTCTGCCGGGGGAAATAAAGTTAATTTCCTCCCAGCAGTGGGGCTCAAAGTGCAGGTGCCAGGCAAGTTCAGGAACTCTATTAACCTGCAGATTAACCCCATATCTGCAGGTTAATAGTGTTTTTTCACATGACAGGTTTCCTTTAAAGTATGAGTGTACATTTTTGAGAAATCTATTTTTAAAGTTTTATTCTCAAGGGCACTTCACTCACCAGCTCTGCTGTACTTCACCACCCACTGCCGTCCTCTGGTCATTCATTGACAGTTCATGCTTCTCTCAGCGACCTGTCTTCCCTGCGCATGCGCCGTCATTGCTCAGGATAGTTTCATCAGAAGGGGCAGCGCCTGCACGGTGAGCTCCTGTTAACGTTGCAGGAACCAGTACATTGATTTTGAAATGTCATCAGAAGCTCACCGTACAGGCACTTCTGATTAAACAAACCTTGGCAATTATGGCGCCTGCACAGGGGAGACAGGTCACCAAGGGAAGAGTGACCTGTCAATCAGTGACCGAAGTTTGTCAGTGGGCGTTGAAGTACAGCAGAGCAGAGTGAACTGCCGGCACCAATGCACTTGAGAATAAAACTTCAAATATAGATTTCTCAAAAGTGCCCCAATGAAATTCTACTTGAAAGGTATGAATGTAATAAGCATTAGAGGGGCTTTACACCTATAAGTTTAGCTAGGGGTCAAATATCCTGCTGACAGGTCCTTTTTATCAGCTTAGTTGAGCTCCTTTAATGCACTGGGAAAATTAGTCCCACATCACACATTATTGTGCAGTGCCTGTTGTAAATTATAATTTATAATATGCAAATCACCAGAAAACAAACCAGCAAGGAATGCTGGGATCTTTCAGCTCTGAATTGTGAAAGCAGCTCTGGGATATAACACAGCCTATAACTCAAGATCAACATCAAGAGAATGTATTAACAAAAATGCATCTCAGCTTTTCCAGTATATACACTGATCAGTTATAACAATAAAACCACTGACCGGTCAAGTGAATACCGATTATTATCTCCTTGCAATTGCAAGTATCAAGTGGTGGGAAATATTTGGCACAAAGTCAGCAGTTAATGAAGTTGGAAGCAAGAAAAATGGGCAACTTCTACTTTCATGGCTAAGTGACTGGATAAGAGCATCTCCAAAACAGCTGATCTTTTGGGGTGTTCTCAATATGCTGTGATTATACTGTCCAGAAGTGGCCCGGGAGTAGGGGGGACTAATGATGAATATATGCCCAATTCTCATTGAGGCACATAGGGAGCACAGGCTGGCTTGTCTTATCTGATCCCACAGAGCAGTTACTGTTTGCAGTAATAGAAAGGTGTCAGAACACACATTAAATTGCAGCTTGCTGCATATGGGCTGCGTAGCCACAGACTGGTCCGGGCGTCTATGCGGACACGTTTAAAGAGGAAATCAACTTTTTTTCTTTGATAATTTTGTCCAGCATGAAAACTGCTGAAATTTTGCAAATCACTTTATTTGAGATTTGTCTTCATACCTGTAAAAACTTGTAAGTGGTTTCCAAACCCCAGCTTTACCCCAGACTATTTGCCTTTAGATTCATTCTTATCATAATGTACTCATTTGTAGTATAGATGATGGCACCTGTGTGTCACTAACTCTGGGGACAAGTTGCTCCAGGGGATTGTTTTGATGAGCATAACACTCAGATATTATTATTATTTCTTTTTAGAGCACCATTGATTCCATGGTTCTGTACATGAGAAGGGGTTACATACCAAATACAGATATAAAATGCGGTGAACAAACTAACAATGACAGAGGGGGAGAGGGCCCTGCCCTTGCGGGCTTACATTCTACTGGAGAAAGGTGCTGAGCCTTTCACTGCCATCATCTGTACTCCCAATGAGTACGTTCTGATATTAAGGCTACGGCCCGATTATCAGTATTTGGTCAGTATTCGGTCAGTATTTTTTCTCAGGAGTGGGAGCCAAAACCAGGTGAGGGACAATCAGAGAAAAGGTATAATAGAAACAAGTCACCAATTCTGCATTTATCACCCACTCCTGGTTTTGGCTCCCACTCCTGATAAAAAATACTGACCGAATACTGACCAAACACTGATAGTGGGGCCGTGGCCTAATGAAGCTAAAGGCAGATAAATAGACTGGGGAAAAGCAGGGATGTGGAAGCCACATTTTTTTCAGGAATTAAGACTAAAGCAATTTACACAGTTTCAGAACATTCCATGCTGGATAAAATTTATAAAAAAAATACAAAGTTTAGTAACTCTTTAAGATGGGTAGGTGATGATCAGATCTTGACCATAAAGCAATAGAAGGAGGTGGTCTTATGAATACTGTTTTCTTTCCATCATGTGGATGACCTGGTGCATTTATTTTGCATACCTGGGAAAGAGATGGCACCAGAATGAAACATGAAGGCTATCAGCAGAAGCACTGTGATACTGTGAGCAATGTTCTGCTATGAAACATGGGGTTCTAGCATTCATGTTGATGTTTCTTTGACACGTCCCACCTACCTTTAAAGCACCACTCCACTTTTTTGTTTTTATTTCACTACCAGATAGGTATCAGTGGTGTATGTTCCTGTGTGTAGTAAAATACTTACTGGTCTCCATCTTCAGCTGTTCCCAGTGCCGCCCCGTCCTCAACTACACCACGTGACCGCAGTCGTGACTGGCCGGTTTGCTTCATTGTTTGCTGGGTGGCCTGGATGTCACTTCTCAACGTAAGTCTATGAGACTCAGGACAAGGCTCTCATAGACTGACATTGAGAAAGTAGAAAAACATGGGTGCATTTTTTTCTCGTCAGTAATAGCACCATGCCTGTCCACAGCTTGTATGGGGCATTGCAGCTTGGCTGCCATGGACAGGTCTCGTGGAGTTCATATCGTGACTGGTCAGAGCTATTTGGCTACATGAGGGGGGCCACATAATATTTTATTGTTAATGACCCCATCTTAAGACAATGGGACACTGCAGCTTTAGCCAACAGGAGCATCACAATGCAATGTTGGTAGACTATGATGTGATAAATTGTTGTACAGAAACAACATTACAGCCTGCTTCCAGGATCTGTCGTGAATATGCCAAATACTTCCTCAGGGCTCCATTCACCTGGTAAAGCACGAAAGTAGTATACTTCAGACCTCTATCGTGCCAATATATGTCAGTATACATTTTTTATCTGGTGTACTGTATGAAAAACATATTCTCCATTGTACACTATTTCCAATTTTACAGTGGGAGACTATTAGTGAGCTATCATTGACTTTCACTGCAGGTATCACATTGGGAGTTCCTCCTAACATATATCTCCAATGTAGGCTAAGGTGAGGTGCCCAGAGTCAACATTGTGTTGGCCAGATGACACTTTGTAGATTGAGGTCATTGCATTCATATTTGAGTTGGTAAAACTAAAAGAAAAAATCAACATAAACTGTAACATTAACACACACAGTAATAAAAAAGTCTAATTAACCTGTTGTCAAATGTAACCTACAAATTGTGCTCCCCCAATAACAGCAGCTTGAAATGGCATATATGTTTCCCTTTTAATTATAGTTATACGCAGCAATGGTAATGGATATACAGTATATGAAAAGTGGGAATATAATATAAATGACTATTTTAGCGGTAATATATTACTTTGGCTGCTTTCTACTATTTTACTGAAAACAGAAATACCAAGTTGAAATGACCAAAATATATACCTATGCTTACTCCTTTCCTGCTGCCTGTATTACTTCATTTTATTCTGACCGGCCAGGCTTCGCTCTTCATCACTACCCTATTTTAGGAAACAAAGTGTGTTGGCAGGACTGATATCATAGCCTGTCTATACAGCATAATCCCAGTGAATGCTTCCTAATCTTTTCCTCTCTCTGGTACCAGAGGCTCAGATAATACTAAAAGAAGAACCATAAAGAATTTGTCCAAGCCAGATACAGAATTAAACTATATCCAACAGGGAAGCCATGCCGGAGCACACAGTTTTTATATTAATTTATATAGCTATTCCCAAAATATTAAATTATTCCCTATCCACAAGATAGACAACAACTTAAAGGGGTTTTCCCATGAACAAAAGTACATTTTAATCAATAGATCTTTGAATAATAATAATTTCCACAATTGGATGTGTTTAAATAAAATGTTCCTGTGCTGAGATAATCTTATAAATGTGCCCCTGCTGTGTACTGTGTAATGGCTGTGTCTGACCGTGCAGGAACATGGTCTGATCATACCACAGCTCCTGGGCTTATTATTATTCCAGGATCTATTGATTAAAATGTACTTTTATTCGTGGGAAAACCCCTTTAATATTTGCTAGAGAACCAACTTCTGGGAAGCAAAGAGATCCTAAGAATGGGACTCTGGAACATGATAACCGAGCTATGCAGAGCTCCATCCTGAATGGAGTGGAGGTTCACATGCTCGACCTCTGATCCATTCATTGTTTATGGAACTGCTGGAGATAGACGAGGGTTCTAGAGCCCCGCTCTTGAGGCTGCTGTTCCCAGTGGTACAACACCAGCAATCAGTAAGCTATTCTCTATTCTTTAAAACTGCAGATAACTTAAAGAGTCACAAGGCTGAGGCTTCCCATTTTTCTTTAATAAAAGAGGGGCCAGCCCCAGACTAGTGATTCTTCAAAATATAAGTTAAGAAAAGTGCACAGAACACTTCTTAATGTCCCGCAAAAGGGCTCAACTTTTACTAGAAAGATGCTGGAACTGGGATCCTGGCATGCAGAGCGGGATCCCATAAACCGCCATGGCCACTCACACAGTGAAAGCAAGAGATCTCGCTTCATTATCTTTGCACCAACTACTGCTTCATTGTCTACTAAGTGGTGACCAAACCTCTCTAAGGAGGTTAGCGTTCATTCACCGATTAGCAAAGTATTTAGCAGCCATGGAATAGTGCAAAGAGCAGCATCGCAACATAATGCATACTAATAGAGGGGCCGTGGAGGGTTGTGGGATCACATTCTACATGTCGGGAATCCAAAACCCAGAAGATCGAGCTCACCTTTTGCTAGAAAGTTGGGTCCTTTCAGGAGACATTGGGGAGTGATCTGAGCAATTATGCTAAATATTTAATATTTAGAAAAATCATCAGTCTGGAGCTGCACACTCTTATTAAATAAAAAGGGCAGTATGATGGACCCTACAAACCCCACACACAGTATCATGCCACCACTGCACCCACCACACAATATGATGGCTCCTATACACAGTATGATGGCCCCACAACCTCCAACACACAGTATGATGAACCCCACAGCCCCCAAGCACAGTATGATGAACCCCATATCTCCCCACAGACTGTATGATAAACCCCACATCTTTCCACATTCAGAATGTTGGACCTCACGTCTTCCCTATACATAGTATGTTGTCCTCCCGCCACACACTCACAGTATGATGCACCCCACAACTCCCCCCACAAACACAGTATGATAGCCCCCACAGCTCCCCACACACAGTGTGATGACCACCACAGCTTGACACACAGAATTATGCCCCCACACAAGGTATGATTGCCCACACATCTCCTTACACAATGTATAATGGCCCCCACAGCTCCGTACACACTGCTTGATGGTCCCCTTAGTTTCCCCCAATTACTTTCTGACAAAAAAAAGAAAAAATATAGAACTACACACCTAGCTGCATTTTCTCTGCTGCTGCTCTAATCTGTGCAGCATGGGGACTGAGGCTCTGCCCACCAGTCGCGATTTAGTGACATCATCGCACCTACTGCAATGAGACTCCATACTACACCATTATATTTACCAATACTGAATACTAGGGATGCAGAAACTGGTGAAATTGAGATGCCTTATAGTGGTTGGCCATATGGTGGGATCCACGAGCCACAGTTTCAAGTACTTTGGCACTCCTGGTCTGCAGGCCGGATAGAAACAGCAAAAGAGTCAGATGTGGCCCATGGACCATACTTTGCCCGGGTACGGGTGTTTTTTTTTAGTTCCAATTGATTCAGTGGGAAAGCTTAAACACTAACCCTCATTTTAATTCTCATCTTATAAATCAATAGTACACATAGAAATAAGAAACTTTGTAATATATCTTATCAGAGAAATCTGCTTCTTTCTCCTCCTGGACTGATCGTTCATTTTCAAAATTCATGGGTAAAATCTGTATTCTGTGAAAATTGACTTTCCAATTACAGAGATTGAAGAAGACAGTTGCTACTAATAAGATTCTATGTAGAGGGGAAATGGTAGGAGGAGTGGGGAGGGGCTAGAGGTAGAGCTCCTCCTCCCTACTCCCTTCAACATAGAATCTTTTAAAAACCAACTGCCATCTCCGATCTCAGTAATGTAACAATCTGTCTTCACTGAATACAGATTTTACTCAGGAATTGAGATTTTTTGGAATGAATGATCAATCCTGGTGAAGAAAGAAGCAGATTTCTCTGAGTTATAATATAAAGTTTCTTATTTTTACATGTACGATTGATTTATGAAATAAAAATTAAACAATGGTTACTCTTTCATGAATTGTGCAAACTGAAAGGGCTGCAATAATTGACATGTTATTTTTCCCCACAATTAAAAAAAAGAATTTGATTTGGATTTTGGAGAAGAATCAGATCAAATAGAGTCATTCTGGTTAACTATATAGTACATGTGAGTTAAAATGGTTCTTACAATTATAACAAAAAAGGCTATTTATTTTTTTTACAAAATTATTGACACTAAAAAAAACAATAGAGATGGAAAAATTATGGTTAAGTGTTAAGTGACAGTAATTGGCGTCTCATAGGATGGTGTAACAAAAAGGTGTCAGCCTTAAAGTTGTCCACGACTATTTTTTTTTTTTGCTATGGGCCTGCAAACTAACAGGCAGGTAGATGCTAAATATCTGCCTGTTCTACCAGGCACCGGCGATTCAGCTGCTCTATGTCAACAGAGCAGCTCTGCCTTTTCTGGGCTGCTGTGTTGATGGGGGGTGACTGCCAGTGTCATGCTGATTGACAGCCGGCTCCCTGCAATTAGGCAGCAGGGAGCCGGCTATCAATCAGTATGACATTGGCAGTCATGCCCTGTCAACAGAGCAGAAGAGAAGCCATTGCTCTGTCGACATGCCATTAGAGGAAATCGCTGAATTGTCAGCAGGAGCGGTCTGTAACTTCTCTGTGCTGGCAGAGATCCGCGCTGGGCACAGATCTTATTAATATAGTAAAAAAATGAACTAGTGCCAGATAAACCCTTTAACGTAGACATAGATCTAGATACAATGGATAATTAACAACTGAATATCATTTGAGAAAATGAAAAAATACATGTATGTCCATTTAACTACCAGGCTACTGGCTTATTCCCTCCACATAATGCTGGCTAGAATTCTAGTTACAGTCCTGATTCCGTCAACATATCTGTTGTTGCCAATAACAGTAATCAACTAAATATTGTGTTACCTCCAGAACTACTACTTGGTTTGCAAAAAATTAACTAAAAATCATTTAACTTCACATTCTGGTTAATCCTGGAAATTCAGAAGATGAACACCAATAATAGCACTATTATATTATTGCGCATACACAACATGTAATTTTTTATCACAGGATGACCCTGTTGGAAACATAAACCTAGCAATGGACGTTGCTGAAAAATACCTAGATATACCAAAGATGTTAGACGCTGAAGGTAGGAATCCATTTCTTGATGTTGTACATTATTTTCTAATCCAGTCTACCAGGAAGCCCAATAGGCCATGTATTGATGGTTTCCTAATATTGCATAGAGGATTTAATATGTTTCACAAGATCAATGTTAGCTGTCTATAAGAAATCCTCAAAACGTGGCCTGTCTCCCTGAGGACTAGTTTGAAAAACACTGATCTGATGAAACTAGGAATATAAATAACAATCGTATTTAATTTTGTAATTTGCAACTGGAATATACGTATATGGATTACAAAATATCATAATTTTTATGTTCTCCTAATGGAAAACAGCTCTAAGATGATTAGTTCTCCCTACTATTCATATAAAAGTTGAAGTAACACTGCTGATTCTATTTTTTTAGGGGTAATTAGTGTCTTTTATTCAACAAAAAAGTGCCCGTGTATTCACACAGTGTTTTGAGGAGGATTTTAAAATGGATCCCATCATCAAAAAAACACTTCAAACACTGTTTAAATAATCTTCCTATTTAGTTCAATGGAAAATCCACTTTGCTGTTGATATGACTAATTTTTTTTTTAGATCTTGTTCCACTGAGGTTTTGAAAACCTTACTGAAGAAAAAATAGTGACTGAAATTTTTGAAGGTGCAAAAATATGACAAGTTTGTCGAGAGGAATCTACTCCGGAAAGCACATTTTTTTGGGTAGATGGTTTTTCTTTTCATGACGCATTTTTTAAGTGTCTCTTGACTCGTTTTCTTTCTACTCCTTATTTTACAGCCTTTTGTCTTGATAGTGTCAGATTTGGAGTGGATTCCACCTCCAAGAAGTCACATCCATTCTTTTTTTCCCTCAATGAGTTTTTGAAAGCTCAGTTGATAAAAAAAATCCAGTCGTTATAACAGCAAATTTTCCATTGAAATAACTCGGAAAAGTATTTACAAAGTATTTGAAGAAGTATTTGATGTAAATTTGAACCTATATATGAAGCTAGTCTTATGTATAATGCCACATGTTAAACTGAACAAGTCTGCCTGATGGGAATGATGCCAATGAAAACCATGACCATCTCAAATTAGTTCCTTGTACCCATCTATCAGGCTTTTTTCTTTGAAGGTAGCAAGGACATATGTGACTGCATCTAAATTTATGGAATATCACAAAGGTACGCCATCGCTACCTGATTGTAGGCTTTCACAATTTGACAATAGGATCCTTGTAATTCTAAAGAAGTCATAGATCTAGATCTTGTGAACAGATCCAAAATATTACTGAATTTAAAGAGCCCTTTCCAGTACACTTGTATGGAGCGAGGCCGTGCTCTCTAGTCGACGCGCGCCTCTTTATTCGAGTGCAGCCTCACTAAATACAAGTGTTTGGAGCGAGGCTGCTCCCACTAGTCTGGTTCTGGCCAGGAATATGTACAACTTATCGATTTCGACTGGACAACCCCTTTAAAAGTTCATTTTAAAATTTGCCCGTGTCTGACCTTGTATGGACCATACCACAGCTCCTGGGCAGGGGAGGAAGCAAAAGAGTATACGGACATAACAGCAGGGGATCACAGAGGATTCATTTTGTGAGGTAAAGCATTTCACTGCCTGTTTTTAAACAATATTTTACCTCACAAAATGAATCCTCTGTGATCCCGTGCTGTCCTGTCTGTATATTATTTTGCTTCCTCCCCTGCCCAGGAGCTGTGGTATGATCAGACCATGTTCCATACACGGTCAGACACAGACAATTTTCAAAATGAACTTTTGGTGGTTGTAAAACCCCTTTACAGGGGTACCGCATGGTAGACGTTTCTTTGCAGTAGCCCCCTTTATAGTAAAGCACAGTCTGCTGTGCATACAAACTGTATGCAGACACATACCGGCCAGACGGACGCCCAAAAGAACACACTTTTGGCCTCCATCTGATGAATGAAGCCCTGTGGGCACATTACAGTAGATGACGGGAATAGCTCCTGACATATGCTGTACTCTAGGAGCACAGACAGTGTGTATCTAGCCTAAGGGTTAAATATCTACTAGTCGGTATTGGAAGGCAATCGTGATGGTTGTTTCACCTAGTATAATGACAAGGACTGTTGCTTTTCTTCACTAAGCACAGAATTGTTGTCTTTTTGCAGATAAAAGACCGACCATTGCGACATGACATTGTGTCGGTGAATGTTTAGTAGGGATTTGAAGTTTATCTAGTACGTCGTGGTAATTTATACGTTTTCTCCTGCATCCTTTCAGATATTGTGAACACACCAAAACCTGATGAGAGAGCCCTCATGACCTATGTATCATGTTTTTACCATGCGTTTGCTGGAGCAGAACAGGTATATTGCATCTGTTGTTACATCATGACAAGAAGAGGAGACCCCGCTGGTTCATATCATATGATCATATGTCAATGATACAAAAGTCTTCTACCATCAGGGGCGTAACTATAATAGGTTCAGGGGTTGCAGTCACACCCGGACCCCGGACCTTAGGGGGCCCAAATGGTCCCTTTGGTCGATATTAAAAGGCCAATACAATTACAGAGCCATTATAGTTAGGGGCCCTGTTGGAGATTTTGCTTTGGGGCCCATGAGTTTCAAATTACGCCACTGTCTACCATATTTTATATAATATTACAACATCCAACCTTCATGATTGTGTGGAACTACCTCAATTCCTAGATCCCAAAAGGCCTATTATGTTTATGTAGTGTTTGCTCCCCTTCTCCTTGTTTCTTGTACTTGACCGCAACACAAAAACTTTACATTGTCAGTGAAATATTTACTTTAGAGCGAACAGAAAATAGCTCATTATGTAAAATTGGATCTGTCACCATAATATGTTGTTCAATTAAAAGGAAGCATATTATAATAACAGGAACTAGCATAACTAGGGTGTGATGGGACGTGACCCCAAAAAATCCAACTCACTACCCTCCACTTCCTCCACCAGCATAAGTAATGGATGGATTAGACGGGATGATACAGTAAACCAGCATACTTTGAGCAACATAGACACACTGGTGCTGCTCAGTTCACATGCGTGCACCACTGGGCATGGTTTTGACAAGATGGGCACCAACCATACCCCACTTTTTTCAAAACTCACTTTTTCAGTATTGTGCTTGAAAGACTCAAGAAGACAATGCTGCTTTTCTATAGGTGGTGTCTCCCCCTCCAGGCCCAATTACGGTTGCAATAACTGCATACTTAATTGTTACACCCCTGAAGACCGGTCAGCTGAGTTATGATGCTAAATAGCACAAAAATGTTGGTCCCTTTGTATAATTGCCAATAGGAAATATTAGAGTCATACTTATGAGTCCACTGTGTTTATTAGGAGAGGACTCCACCAAACTCTCTTTTTTAATATACCATGTTTAATCTCATGTACAGTGTATGTCAACTTAAACTATATTCACACATAACAGAAATACCAGCCCACATTAAGGTATCATCCAGAAGGTTTTTTTTTCTCTTATGAAAAATCAGACACTTTTTTCAGTGTGCTTGATCCATTTTAGCCTATGTGTCAGTTGTTACCACCCATTGGTCATGCATTGTTCTCTTATGAAAAAAAAAAACCATTGTCAAAGCTTTCTGTATCAACTGCTCAGTGAAATATGTACCGCACAGATTGTGAGTGCTATCTATGTTTTGATGAACCCATTCTTTCCAGTGGGACAGTTTGCCCTACCAAGTGTATCAAAAACAGATATGCTCCTAGTCTATTTTATGCAGACCATTGTTCTGCAAAAATACCCCTAGACATGTGAACATGCCCAAAGACTGTAATGGGTCCATGTTATATCTGTAAAAAAAAGCTGGATAGAACACGTGAGATTAACGAACTTCTGAATGAGGTCTTACTAAGACTGGAATTTCTTATGCCAGTCAAAGGGAACCTGTCACCAGAAATAATGCTATTAACCTGCAGATATGGGGTTAATCTGCAGATTAACAGCGTTATTATGCCGCCCGGCGCCTGCACGCAGCCAAATGCAGCGGGGAGAAAATGAACTACTTCCCACTAGCATTCAGTTTCAGTAATGGGGCGGGGGCGCCGCGGGTTCAGTCATCGCTCTGAGAATATAGAGTGGCAGATGTAACTGCGCCCCCAGACATGACTGAACCCACTGCGCCCCCGCCGCATGACTGAAACCGAATGCTAGAGGGAAGAATAAAGTTCATTTTCTTCCCGCTGCATTTGGCTGCGTGCAGGCGCCGGGCAGTATAATAACGCGGTTAACCTGCAGATTAACCGCATATCTGCAGGTCGATAGCATTATTTCTGGTGACCGGTTCGCTTTAAAACATAGTTGCAGTGATTTCTACCAAATTTATTAAAAACCAACTTACTTACAGTTGTAAAAACTCTCCAAAACAAATGCATAACAAACACAGCTTTTTCACAAAAAATACAGCGCGTAATTATAAAAGAAATCCACACCAGCAAGCACTAATTGTGCACAAAAATTGCCTAATTTTCTGTCTTTCTGTTTAATAAATTAGTTTACAACTTGGATATTACGTCCACTCCTAAAAGAACAAGCCCACTTTTCCTCAGCACTTTTCCAATTGAAAGAGTGCTGAAAAACCTTGCAATTAAAAAACCTCTTCAGGTGTTTTTACGTTGTAAACTGATTACTATACAATGGCCATTGTATGCAGACTTATCAGCAATCCCTATTTTATCCCAGATTTTTTCAGCAGTGTCAGCTATTCTATTGTGAGCAAATCTGTGAAAAAAATTGGCATGTCATTGTTCTTTTTGTGGTAACGTTTGTGTAATTTTTCTGATGCCTTTATCTGCACAATGTGTACATACCCTAATCAGATGGCTGCTCATTTGGGTTTTGTTCCTAACTGCAAATTACTTAAATTATTCACAGAAGAAAACTCAGGTCAGTAAAATCCAAGTGAGAAAGTGAGAAAAAATGTCATCACTCTTCTAATCATAAAAGCAAGTTATTGGTTCACATTAAAATTCCACTGGAAGATTAAAATAGTTTGGACAAGACTATGGGGGAGATTCATAGTATAAACACCTTAATAAATCACAATATTTTTGCACATCTCAGAAGTTGCGCAAAAATATTGCGACTTTTGTGATTTACATGGCCATAGTATGGGCGGGATGGGGCATGGTCACATATGACTGTCAAATTCATCATAAGCTATGCCACAAAAGTGACGTAACTTACTCTGTAAATCTATACCAGGCCACGACTGGTGTACATTTTTGAAGGTAACACACACTGAGTAACAAACGCACCTACTTCATTAAGTAGTGAACCGCTTAAAGGGAACCTGTCAACAGAAATAACGCTATTAACCTGCATATATTCAGTTAATCTGCAGGTTAACCACATTATTATGCTGCCCGGGGCCTACACGCAGCCGAATGCAGCGGGGAGAAAATTAACTTTAATCTCCCCGTCAGCATTTGGTTTCAGTCACAGGGGTGGCAGCGCTGCTGGTTTAGTCATTGCTCTGAGAATACAGAGCAGCTGCTGTAATCGTGCCCCCAGCCCTGACTGACAGCTGAGCCCCAATGCAGAGCTAGTGTAAGTCAGGGCTAGGGGCGCGGTTACAGCAGCTGCTCTGTATTCTCAGAACGGTGACTGAACTCGTGCCGCCCCCATGACTGAAACCGAATGCTGCCAGGGAGTAAAAAGTTAATTTTCTCCCCACTGCATTCGGCTCCGTGCAGGCGCCGGGCAGCATAATAACCCTGTTAACCTGCAGATTTAACTGCATATCTGCATGTTAATAGAGTTATTTCTGGTGACAGGTTCCTTTTAAACAATCAGGTGACTACACCAGTCCTAATAAATCACCCCCTTAGTGTATTCAAGCTATGGACACCTTTAAAATGGAAAAAAAAAATATTGTTACATATTACATATTACATATTTTTTACGTGGACCAACTGACGGCATGATATGAACACCAATCGATAAACCTTTACCAATCGGCGGTTGTTTAAATGCCTGTTTACACAGGCAGACAAAAGTAAATAATGAGCAATCTGTAATAGATCATTCAGTATGCATAAGCTGCTATAATTCTCGGCAGTGTCAGTCCTGTTTACTCATCGTTCATGATTATCTTGTAATGTAAATGCAGCTTTAATGGTTATCTTAAATTGATTAAATTACACTATCAGTTTTCGCATTTTCAGACTCCCTGTAAAGCAGTTTACAGCTAGATCCAAGTCTCAGATTTTTCAATTGGAAGATTTTTACAAGTCCCATTTTTTTTTCTTCAGTAGGCTAATATACACTTCTCAAAAAAATAAAGGGAACACTTAAACAACAGAATATAACTCCAAGTAAATCAAACTTCTGTGAAATCAAACTGTCCACTTAGGAAGCAACACTGATTGACAATCAATTTCACATGCTGTTGTGCAAATGGAATAGACAATAGATGGAAATTATTGGCCATTATCAAGACACCCTCAATAAAGGAGTGGTTCTGCAGGTGGGGACCACAGACCACATCTCAGTAACAATGCTTTCTGGCTGATGTTTTGGTCACTTTTGAATGTTGGTTGTGCTTTTACACTCATGGTAGCATGAGACGGACTCTACAACCCACAGAAGTTGCTCAGGTAGTGCAGCTCATCCAGGATGGTACATCAATGAGAGCTGTGGCAAGAAGGTTTGCTGTGTCTGTCCGCATAGTGTGCAGAGGCTGGAGGCGCTACCAGGAGACAGGCCAGTACACCAGGAGACGTGGAGGGGGCCGTAGGAGGGCAACAACCCAGCAGCAGGACCGCTACCTCCACCTTTGTGCAAGGAGGAACAGGAGGAGCACTGCCAGAGCCCTGCAAAATGACCTCCAGCAGGCCAAAAATGTGCATGTGTCTGCACAAACGGTTGGAAACCAACTCCATGAGGGTGGTATGAGGGCCCGACGTCCATAGATGGGGGTTATGCTCACAGCCCAACACCGTGCAGGACGCTTTGCATTTGCCACAGAACACCAGGATTGGCAAAGTCGTCACTGGCGCCCCGTGCTCTTCACAGATGACAGAGTCTGGAGACGCCGTGGAGAGCGATCTGCTGCCTGCAACATCCTTCAGCATGACCGGTTTGGCAGTGGGTCAGTAATGGTGTGGGGTGGCATTTCTTTGGAAGGCCGCACAGCCCTCCATGTGCTCGCCAGATGTAGCCTGACTGCCATTAGGTACCGAGATGAGATCCTCAGACCCCTCGTGAGACCATATGCTGGTGCAGTTGGCCCTGGGTTCCTCCTAATGCAGGACAATGCCAGACCTCATGTGGCTGGAGTGTGTCAGCAGTTCCTGCAAGATGAAGGCATTGAAGCTATGGACTGGCTGCCCGTTCCCCAGACCTGAATCCGATTGAGCACATCTAGGACATCATGTCTCGCTCCATCCACCAATGTCACGTTGCATCACAGACTGTCCAGGAGTTGGCGGATGCTTTAGTCCAGGTCTGGGAGGAGATCCCACCGGAGACCATCCGCAACCTCATCAGGAGCATGCCCAGGCGTTGTAGGGAGGTCATACAGGCACGTGGAGGCCACACACAATACTGAGCCTCATTTTGACTTGTTTTAACATCAAAGTTGGATCAGCCTGTAGTGTGTTTTTCCACTTTAATTTTGGGGGTGACTCCAAATCCAGGCCTCCATTGGTTAATAAATTTGATTTCTATTGATGATTTTTGCATGATTTTGTTGTCAGCACATTCAACTTTGTACAGAACAAAGTATTCAATGAGAATATTTCATTCATTCAGATCTAGGATGTGTTATTTGAGTGTTCTCTTTATTTTTTTGAGCAGTATATTTCCAAAGCCAAGACCTTAAATCCTATTTACAGCTTCACACAGATTTTTTTAAATTGTTAATTTACTTCCTAAATGCAAACTTAAGCAACTTTAGAAATAGTTTTCATAAAATACGGTAAGTTCTAATATTTTTCCACTGCAAAGGAAAGTCTTTATCTAGCTGAGTGCTCTTCAAAAATGGTACAAATCCTTCAGAGCTCACTGATTCGCACATATGTCTCTGCTCTCCCCCTCACTTTTCTCAGCATTAGTGATGGCAGCTGGGAGGGGGTTGTACACGAAGCTCCAAGATGTGGAATAAGAGGGAAAGTATTGAAAGTCTCAGAGAGTGCAGAGAAATTAAGCTGTAGAAAAAAACATGTGAAGAGAAAGGATATAGAAGAGCAGGATACATGAACTAATGATAACAGAAGCATTGTAGATACACACAGTCCTCACATCCACATTAAATGACTTTGAGACACTCCCAGAAGACAGATCTAATATTGGATCAGGCTGCAAACTGCAAATCGGTGGTTTGAAAACGAGTGAAGGAATAAAGATTATAGACTGAAAGTTGGTGCAATTTTGTTAACTAAATGTAACCACTATTATACGTATAATTCCCTTATTTCCATTAGTAAGGTGTCTATAGCCTTTAATCTTAGCTATGTTTTCAAATTAAACATAATCCTGTCCGAACCATGTCCACCTTCTAGAAGGATTTTAATATGAGCCATGAATTATTTGCGTGGATGGAAATTTAGGATTTGTTGCCTGACCTGAGGTGCACCCCCAGAAGATTGGATGTAACTGGATTAATTTGGAAAGTGAAATATCAGTGACAGTAAATAAAAGGCCTATAAGAACTGAACAGCCATTGTACAACCTTATAACTATTAATCTAATAAGAATGAAATCTTTACAGGCGGAAACAGCGGCTAATCGCATTTGCAAAGTGTTAGCTGTGAATCAAGAAAATGAGAAAATGATGGAAGAGTATGAGAGACTAGCGAGTGAGGTAATATCGCCATTTTTTAAAAGCTATGTTTGAGAAAAATGTCTGCATTTCTAGGGTTTTCCACCTTCTCTATCCACAATTTTGTCACACTTTATAGTAGCTAGACCCATTCGTATACTATAGATATAACGTTGGACTAGGCCTATAAGAGTAAGGATTCATGCACAAGACCAATTTTCTCGGATGAGTGCTATCCATGGATTTCACGGATAACACTCGTACGTTCCCATGATATTCTATGGGGCTGTGTACTTCCCAGATGACACAATGAGATGAGAAAGGTAATATTCTCCTGGCATTCAACAAACCAAGACTCGTTCATCCCACTGTGAGGTAGAGAAGTGTGATTTGGCAGGCCTGAGGAAGGCTCTAGTCCAGTGCCGAAACGCACAGCTTGTTTTATCCTGAATAAACCTGACATTACTGTTATGCCTATCTTCTGCCATGAAACAGCTTTGCTCTTGAATGTAGCACATCACAGTTCACCAAACTGCCTTACGCCTTTGATGATTTTGCCATCACCACTAATTTCATATGGCTATCTGCACTATGGTGCACCCAGTGTTTTTCTTTCCTTAGATGGGGGAGGAGTGGCTTTTAAAAAATAATAAGTGCCTTTGTGTATTGAATGTATTTCTTTGGAAGTTTACTGACTTTTTTTTCTCATTTCACATAAATCAGCTTTTGGAGTGGATCAGACGCACAATACCATGGCTGGAAAACCGCACCCCTGAGAAGAGTGTGCAAGCCATGATGAAAAAACTGGACGATTTCCGAGACTACCGGCGCAAGCACAAACCTCCCAGGGTGCAGGAGAAATGTCAGCTGGAGATAAACTTCAATACCTTACAGACCAAGTTGCGAATAAGCAATAGACCTGCATTCATGCCATCTGAAGGCAAGATGGTTTCCGTAAGTGAAGCTAGGCATGTTATAAAGACATTGTTCCGAAGTACTCAATTTCCATCCAGTAAATCTGGATATATTTGTATAGGTATGTTGTTTTTTCATGTCTTATATATTCCCCTGTTTCTTCTCCAGGATATAGCAAACGCTTGGCAGAGGTTGGAGCAGGGAGAGAAGGGGTATGAAGAATGGCTACTTAACGAGCTGAGAAGGCTTCAAAGACTTGACCACCTGGCTGAGAAATTCAGGCAAAAGGCATCTACACATGAGGCATGGTCCTCCGGTAAGGACTGATATAGAAATCTGCTACAAGATATGAGGAGTGGATTGATGTGGTCTGTATATCTACTTTGGTTGTCTATTGCCTTCCCCTACCACACAGCAAACACTGCGGTCAATGGTAGTTTTCCTTTCTAGACTACCATAAAGCTGCCAGGCATGTACAGAATGTGGAGTGAAATATATTTTTTTAGTCCTGTAGAAACAATGTTTTTGGAGGAAAATCTATTTGACCCACACTGGCCCACATTTATCAAAAATGGCTTAATTTGCACCAAATCTTTAGTGTACTTACTTCAACATCGCCACTTTATAGTTATCAAGTGTGGCACCTCATTGATACATTGGACACAATTTACACCAGAGCAGTTTTTTAAGCATGTTTAGCACACTTCCCAGTGTTAGAATAGAGCAAGAGACCTGTGTTCAAATGTCCGACATTAAAAATTAAGGTTGAAGCAAAAATGTATTTGTGCCATGGCTTTTTAAATGTGGCAACAATGTGCTACTTTTTTGCGACTTTTACATAGAAAAGCCATCACTATTATTTCGTACTTCAAACCAGAAACCACTTTTCTTGTCATGTTAAAGTTTTGGAATAGATGCTAAAAATGGTGCATTAAATGGAGTAAAAAACCGCTGATAAATTTAGTGCTTACATTTATTGCCAAGATATGTCTCAAATTGTACAAATTTTGGGTGCAAGGGTTCACTGTTCCTTCCAGAGAAAGGTTTAGAGATACCTAAGACTGCTCTCTAGTTACACCCACCTTAAACCACCCTCTACAACCTGTAATTTTTCTGCAGTTACAGTTGACTTTTTAGATATTGAATCTAGCTAGCCCTCATTCAGACATCAGTGATTTTTATTGTAATCCAAAAACGGTCCAATTTTCATCAGAGTTTCTTCTTGAAGAAAGAAATGATAGAGGTTTCTCAAGCTTCTCCCATCAAACAGTCTGTGAAAAACAGACAACACACAGTCTGGCATTGCTGAGATTGACCCGAGACGGAGATCAAAATTGGATGTGTCTCCATGATTTTGTGCTGACCACTCATTTTGCAAAAAATGCATGGACATGTGAACAGTCTGATAGACTATAATAGGTATGAAAGCCAACTGAGCCTATATCAGCAAACAGTGGTTGTGGGGCTCTGAACTGGGGAGCCATACAGTCTTTATGCATAACCTCAGCTGTGCAACGACATTTTGTTCACTTCTTCTTTTATTGCTTAATTTTCATTCATATATCCAGGAAAGGAGCAAATGCTAATTCAGAAAGACTACGAGAGTTCATCTCTGACAGAAGTGCGCGCACTACTGAGGAAACATGAGGCTTTTGAGAGCGAACTGGCCTCCCGCCAAGACCGAGTGGAGCAGATTGCTGCCATCGCCCAGGAGCTGAAGTATGTTCCACTCACAGCTGCTGACATTTAGCTGATAAAACTATTTCCGTGGCATTCAATAGTGTCATAGGTACTGGGTAAAAGAATTCCTAGCATAGTTTGGTAAGAATATTATCTTGGGCTTTTCAGAACCCTCTTCTTTTAATGGCTAAATTTAGTCCTTACTCAGAATGCTTCAATTTATACAAATGACTCAACGGCCATTCGGTTTTATTACGGCATTTCACAGAATAATTTCCTGCAGCTGCCTAGTAGGTTTTCTACTACTGTATTTATAAGTTCCAATATTTTTCTTAATAAATTGAGGAAAATCCTAGATCGTCATTTGAAAAGCTGTTCCATTCAGTGGTATAATTAGAATCCCTTGGGTAAAACCTGTACTAGGGCCTTTGGTTCACTTTAGGCACCAGAGCTTAGGTGCATCTTATACCTCTGTACCTCCTATAACTAGACCCTTGTCCTTAGAATTGCAAATGTTTCTGCTCTATTTATATGCCACAGCTTTATGGAGCCTCAAATTTGGACAATTATGGAAGATCAGGTCCTCGTTCACTTATCTGTCCACGTCCAAGTCAGTTTGTTCCGCACACGGATAGCACACTGATTAAGCATATATTTGTCTGAACATACCCTAACCTATATATTATGCTCAACCAGAGACAAGAAAGGCACTCATAAAGATGTGGCCCATGACTTTCATCCTCTGTACTTGGCTTTCTCGGCACTCGGCAGTCCTATAGACAATGAATGGAGCGGAGACTAGCATGCACATCTCAACTCCATTCAGAAAGATGCTCTGTTCTCGGTGTTTCAGCTCTGATCTTAGAATATCTGGGGTTCCCTGCAGTTTGACCCCAAGTGATCAGCAATTTATACACTATACTATGGGGAAGGGATAACTTGTTATTTTGAAAATCAATCTCTGGGGCTAATAGGAAGCGATATAATGTACAGTATGTGCTATTTTTTGGGGTCCATATGGGTTCTCACTAATATTTTCCCACATTAAAGCGCACCTCCACCATCTTCACTGCAGCACCATTGCTTTATGATTGGATGACATTAGCTCCAGCGGCAGGAACAGGATGTTGCCTAGTTAGCGCAGCTGGGCTGACAATAACAGGAAGTCTCTCCCGATTAGAGAGATGTAGAGAGCCACCCAGTTAATTCCTTTCCACATGCCTGGTTAAAGAATCACTACCATCAAAACTGTTATCCTCTTAATATATTGCAATCATCATATTATATAGCACTGTGTACTTACAATTGCTCATCTTGCCTTTGTAGCCAGCTAATTCTTCTGTTTTCCCTTACGTCTATGACTTCATGTGATTAAAAACTGACTAGCTGAATCCTTCTAAGTTTTATGTAGAAACTGGAGGTCAATTTTCTCTGCACAACTTATGAATCAATGCAAAAGTCTCTGGCAGCGGAGAGGAGTGGATCAGCAGGGTCAGGAGTTGAAGAGAGGGATGATAAATTCAAAGAAAAGACTTCCTGTCTCTACATAGAACTCAGAAAAGAGAAGAATTAGCTGGGTAGAAAGGCAAAATGAGCAATTGTAAGTACACAGTGCTGTATAATACAAGGAGTGCTTCTTTAAGACAGCATGAACAGGCCTTTAACTATTAATGTATATAATATGAATGGAAATCACTGACTGTCTTCAATTTTAAGAAGAGCACGTACTTTTAAACTGATGTCCATGATGTGGAATACCTAGTTATTAAGTTGCCAGGAAGACATTCAAACAAAGGCATCACATCCATTGTTTTGGCATGGTTTTGGAGCACAATAATGTTCTTGTTCTTTTCGCCACCCAGTGAGCTGGACTATTTTGATGCAGCCAGAGTTAATGAGAGGTGCCAAAAGATTTGTGACCAATGGGACAAACTGGGAACATTAACTCAGAAAAGGAGGGAAGCTCTTGAGGTACGTCATATAGTAGCTAGATTTTTTTTTTGCACAATATTATACAAGTTACTTTAAGGATTCTGGTAATGGAAAATTTGAATGGTTTATTTGCTTTGCTCTCATAACTTTACATAAAAATGTATACACGGGACTGCAGGAATCATGGAAATTTATAGGACTGCAAATCAAAATAAGGATTGACAAAGGAGGGCACAGTTCTAATAGCTGTCAAGCCTTTCATTGCTAGAATAGGAAAACATTAATGAATACAACTCGTAAATTACACCCTGAATTTGGCTCTGGAGCAGAGGCTGAAATACAGCACCCCGGTGAACAGAAGCTCTGCTCTCATATCTTTCCTGCCATTAGCTTTTCAAATGAGGTTCGGTGATAGACAAGATTTATGTCCTGGCAATAATAAAAGAAAATATGCCATAAATCTAGAGTAATTATTGAAATCAATACGGTGCTGTTGCACACATTAACATATATAAATATTCTGCTTTTTACTTTTCGAAATGTAAAGTATAAAACAAACTATAGTTTTATGGCGGGAAGGTTACTTCATTACTTCATGATATTAAGAAACATTTGTACTAGCGCTTATAGTCAAGAAGAAGTTTTGCTTTAGTTTCGGTCTAGAAGGAATCCGCTACCTTTTCTTATTTTTACTGTTGTACAGGACATGTGTAATGGTGAGAGTGCCCGGTTATTATTTGGGAGGGTTAGTGCTTCTTTGCCCCTTATTATCTTTATGGCTCTTCTGTTAATTCCCCATAAGCTTGTTTGTTAAAGGGGTTGTCCAGTAAACACCATATTTCACTTATTCAAAGGATAAGTGTTAAATGTGTGATTGCTGGGAGTCTAGTTGCTCAGACCTCCACCAATCGTAGAGAGGAGAGCCAAAGGTCTCCTTTGTTAATACAATAGTAGTGCGTATGTGCGATTACCACCCCTAAAGAAAGTGAATAGAGCAGTTGTTGCATGTGCCTACTTACTCTCAACTCACATAGGGGACTTTGGGCCCCTTCATTCTCAGGATCAGTGGAGCCTCAGCAGTCAGACCCCCAGCAATAAAACTTTCATCAAATTCCTGTGCTGAATATGGAGGGCCCTTGAGGGAAAGGGAGAGAGAGTAGCACTATCTGAGCAAGGAAAACTTGTCACTAGATAAAGTTGTGTAATGTAGGGCACAGCTCCATATAACATGTGTGAGAATCGTATGAAATGGGTGCAGTCCTGTGCTGCAGGAATTTCCTTCAGAAAGAGCTCTGGTACAGCATGATCAAGGGAGAAGAGCCAGATGATAGACGCTCCTGCAGTGGTAAAATTGGAAAGTGATTAAAAAGGAAAGCAGAGAAATTACTACAAAAATAAAAATATTTATAAAAAAAATACACAACGCGTTTTGTCTGTATCCAGCCTTCATCAGGTGAACGTCTTGCCCGTGAATAAGGGATGCAAATTGTTTATGGGACCCCCTTTAATGTTTTTTGGCTTGTGGACTAGAGGCCATCATGGCAGCTAACTAGCCCACCACTGTGCCATGAATTGCCTTCACCTAAATCATTTAGTTCTTCCTACTCAATACAAATATGTTGGAGCAATTTCTGTAGAGACTTTAAAGAAACAACAAAGCCCCCCATACACATTATAGTAAACTGAACATTGCGATCATCTAATTTGTTTGGGAGCATCCCAGATAAAAGCCCAATTTTTTGGTTCTCCAAGAAGATCAGCTGCTGCCAGAGGAGGCTTACTACACCCCATCGAGAACACATGAACGCTTGGCCATTAAACCATGTGTATGAAGTAGTCAGAGGAGAAAGTTAATGGCTACAAGAGTGTCTAGTATATATGGGCACCCTTGTCTTGGGGTTTCTGCACAGTTATATTATCTGTTGTTTGAGAGAAGCCATTATAGGTTAAGTACAGGCTGACTATAGACACTTTTGTGTTCCTTATTAGGATTATTGATAGGGGTGCAGAAGTATCTCTGTCCCACTGACCATGGTAACTATGCTACCTGACATTTTTCTGAGAACCATAAGAAACATTCACGCAGTTGAGTGAGAATTATTAGTGACTTTTTCTTTTATTAGCTGCTGACTTTACATTTAATGTTCCTTTAAGAGTTAAATGACTTGTTACCTTAGATGTCCTCGCTAGAGAGACTGAATGGGTGGTGATATGTGAGGGCCCAGGAGGAAACATGAGGTTTCTCATGATACCACATCACAAGCTACAAATCACAGTAATGGTACAACATGAAAAAATGTATGTTATCTCTTTCTACCTTTTATCTCACACTTAACGAGTCTGAACATCATTTTTATGTCTGATCTCCCCTACCTACAGATTATTTTTTAAATGCTGCAAAAACTTACTCTTAAAAGAAACTTACAGAGCACCTAAACTGCTGTCTAAGCCTTATACATTATGATAATAGGATTTTATTGATGTCACTTTCTGAGATGTACTTAAAGGAAAAAATAAAGTTATAAAGCAGCACAGGCTACCTGTGAACAGTCATGTGGGTGGTGCTCATCTTTTGAGGACTCATGCAGTTTCATGTCTGCCCTCCTTACTTCCTTTTTGTCCCACTGACCTGGAGACATTATTATCATAGCTCCCAAATATCCCGGATTCAGCGGGACTGCACCGTCACGTCAGAGCATTTGTCCCGGCCATAGGAGCCACAGCCCACAACAATGTAGATAGGAGAATTTGGTAATCTTGACCTCTATTGCCTGCAATGAACACAGAAGCAGATTATACAACCCCTGGCAAAAATGATGGAATCACCAGGCTCAGAAGATGTTCATTCAGTTGTTCAATGTTGTTGAAAAAAAGCAGATCACAGACATGGCACAAAACTAAAGTCATTTCATATGGCAACTTTAGGGCTTTAACCCTAGAACGCATACCTGGGGCCTAGCAGGCCCGCCCTGTTAATTGTTTTCTATTTTCTGCAAGATTACTTTAGTTAGAATTTTGAAACTCTAGGTATTCCTCAGGTATATAGTTGTTTGTCATTTTTGTTTGAGTTATTCCATGTTATTTGCACATGGGCCTAAAAAGTGCAACAAAATACTAGTGATGTATTGGAGTGTTGTTTTGTGTGTTTGTTTTTCATGATTCTGACGCGCCCCCTGGGCCATATTCTTTAGGGGAATACCCGGAGCCGGATCAGATGGGGGTTGTAGTCTCCGAGTGGCTGTGACCCGGTCCGTGCCCAGGGTGTCAAACTCAGTGTGTGTGGCAGTCCTACAGATGTTACAAAGTTCGTTATGTCGACTACGCCACCCGTTGGATTGCGGTCACTACGGCCGCCGCTGCAGCAGGGTCCGCTGAGGCTGATGGTGTTGGTGCAGCTTTAGATAGTATAACCCCCAACGGGAGGGGTATGGCCTCAGGGGGTCAGGTGCAGAGGATGGGGGTTGTGGTGGTGCAGCGTAGATGTTAAGTAAAGACAGAGTCGGGTTGTGCAGTTCAGGGTGTTTACTTACTGCAGATATTCCGGTCACTCCGGCCTTCAGTGACCACCCGAGCCGTGCTGCGTCCACCAGGTCCTGGATTCAGCCAACCCCCAAGCAAGTCCGGAGCGTGTCCCTGAGCCCTCCTTCTTGTCCTTTCTTCTGGCCGTCCCCACCAGGGATCCACCTAGGTCCAGCTCCCTCGGGCCTTCTGTTGGGAGACCCTTGGCCTTGGGTTCCCTGACCCTACTCGTGGTTTGCCTTCAGGGTGGATGTGGTGGGTGGCCGTGGCAGATCCTGCCCACGGCCTCCGGTCTCTGGCTGAGGTATGCTTTAGCCCCCACCAGTTTGGGATCCGGTACCCTATTGCCAACTCTTCACCCTAGGATTGTATTTGGGGTCTCAGAGTTCCTTCTGTCTTCCCCTCTGGGTCTTTCTGGCTCTCCTCTCTCACTCTTGCTCTGGGGCTGCTCTGCTCCTCTTCCTCTGACTTCTCTCAGACTGACTGACTCCTCACAGACTGACCCTGATCTTAGTTGGTGCCCACCTTATATACTCCCTCTATGTGTGAGCTCAGGTGACCAGCACCCAATGAGCTCCTATCTTTACCCAGGCTGCTCCCCCTATCTGCCCCTACACTACTGGGATGTACCACCCCCCTCCCACTCCAGCCAGGAACAGACTCGGTCGTACCTGCACATTTCTAAGTGGGAGTACCGTTGGTCTGCTCCTCGGAAATGGGATGTGTGTAGTGCATGCAGCTGACTGAGCTCAGTTCCACACTCCATCCTTACCCGGGAGTGGAATATCACACCTCTGGGTTGAGGTGCAATACCCCTGTAGCAGCCGAATCCTCAGGGTGCTACAATTCCATAATTTTTTCCTCAGAATTGGTCTGAAAAAAATTACCCTTACTGAGTACCACATTGTTAATCTTGATTTCTTTTAGTGTTTCTTAAAGCCCTAAAGTTGCCATTTGAAATGACTTTAGTTTTGTGCCATGTCTGTGATCTGCTTTTTTTCAACAACATTAAACAACTGAATGAACATCCTCCGAGCCCGGTGATTCCATAATTTTTGCCAGGGGTTGTATATGGCCATAGAGATATATATGATAGTTATAACAATGTATTTCTATGGTCCCAGTATACTGAGGTGAAGAAAAAGATGTTTTTTGTTCCTTTAACAGTAGTAAAAATAATAAACAATTACAAAAATTTCTTTTTTTTCTGTGAGTCTCCTGGTCGCAAACCCACAACTTTAATGCAGCAGGCAGGGGCCTAAGATACTGAACCACAAGCTCTGATTGCCCTGGGGAGAATTTTGTGTACTTGATCTGTATTGTAGGCTGACTCCACAGGCAGATTATACTGATAGAAATACACTGCTATGTACAGTTTATGTATTTGTATTCTAGAGGGAGAATAAGAGATTTTTTCATCATATAAAGTTACTAAAAAATAATAATGAAAAACACTTGATGAAGAAAAAAATGATGTGATTTTAATGCGTTTTTAAATAAATAAAATAAATATCACAAATCAGCAAATAACATGGACATATTTGGTGTCCCTGTAATCGTAACGACTCGCACAACGATCAGATTATTTACGGGAATCGGTAAATGATGTAAAAAAAATGTTGTGATTGATACTTTTTTTATGGGTTTAATAGAGAAAAAATAATAAAACTGTAATGCTGAGGCTGTGTTCACACGTAGGTGCGTTCTTTCTGCTGCTTTTTTTGTGCAGGTGTCCGCAACATACAAAGCAATAACAATCTTCTCTAATTATTGCGTTTCTTTTTGTGCATTTTCCCTCTTATTTGATGTGACTTTGGGAGAGTTTATAATACTTTTTTAATAGTACAGAAAAGCTTTGATTCTGCACTTAAAAATGCAACAGCGTTTTTTTCATGCTTTTTTTTTCAGAGGAAGCCTATAGAGAAAAAATGCACCAAAACTGCAGAGTTCAGTAGCATCTTCAGATCACAGGGGGCAGAGATTTCATGGAATCGCATCCACTTTGCTTGGACATTTAGACCATGTTCACAAGTAGTGTAAATGCTGCGTATTTTCTGCTGCTTTTTTTCACAAAAATTCTGTTGTGTTTAACTGTCCAAGTAAAGCGGATGTGATTTCATGAAAACTATGCCCGCTGTGTGCCCAAGGACACTGCTGAACTGTGCAAAACCACTGTGTGGTTTTGGTGCTTGTGGAGCCTAAAAAAACGCTTGTATAAAACTTCAGTTACTTTTTTAATTGCAGAATCAAAACTTTTCTGTACTATAAAAAACACATCAAAAACGCTGCTTCACATCTGCACCAAAACCGCATCAAATAAGGTGCGGACATCTGCAGAAAACAAGAAACACAGTATTTCTAGTATTTCTGCACTGTGTGAACACGGCCTTACAGCCATAAAAAAGCCAGATGTCATACAGTGAAGCTACATAAAGATGAGAAAGTTCTGGCGGCTCGACTGTGAATGAAGGAACAAAAATTAAATCCACAGGTCCCAACTAGAGATGGGCAGGACGCACAGATGACGTCACGCTGCCCGGACTAATCAAAAGCCACCGGGGACACCGGAAGGTTAGAGATTCAGGACCTCCCGTCCAGCCACCAGGTACCACTGACCTTGATGCTGGACCGGAGTCCTGTGAATCCATCCACTCATCTCTAGTCCCAACTGTTCCACATACAGCAAACAATCCTGGATTTGGGTCTATGCCCTGCTGTCTTGGGCATCTGCTGAATTTCCCTCACTGCCAGCGCCCCTCCACCCCTCTGACATCTCCTCCTGCTGGGAGAGAAAGAAATGACAAATGAGCGTGGATTGGGGTGTGGCCAGGAGCATGGCCTAAATCTGACGCGGCGCATCGCTCGTGCCAAATCATCTGTCCCTCTTTCTGTTCTTCAAAAGTTGGAAGGTACAGTACAGACCAAAAGTTTGGACACACCTTCTCATTTAAAGATTTTTCTGTATTTTCATGACTATGAAAATTGTACATTCACACTGAAGGCATCAAAACTATGAATTCACACACGTGGAATTATATACTTAACAAAAAAGTGTGAAACCACTGAAAATATGTCTTATATTCTAGGTTCTTCAAAGTAGCCACCTTTTGCTTTGATGACTGCTTTGCACACTCTTGGCATTCTCTTGATGAGCTTCAAGAGGTAGTCACCGGAAATGGTTTTCACTTCACAGATGTGCCCTGTCAGGTTTAATAAGTGGGATTTCTTGCCTTATAAATGGGGTTGGGACCATCAGTCGTGTTGTGCAGAAGTCTGGTGGATACACAGCTGATAGTCCTACTGAATAGACTGTTAGCTGCTTTTTTCTTGCCATAATACAAATTCTAAGTAAAGAAAAACGAGTGGCCATCATTACTTTAAGAAATGAAGGTCAGTCAGTGCGAAAAATCGGGCAAACTTTGAAAGTGTCTCCAAGTGCAGTTGCAAAAACCATCAAGCGCTACAAAGAAACTGGCTCACATGAGGACCGCCCCAGGAAAGGAAGACCAAGAGTCACCTCTGCTTCTGAGGATAAGTTTATCCGAGTCACCAGCCTCAGAAATCGCAGGTTAACAGCAGCTCAGATTAGAGACCAGGTCAATGCCACACAGAGTTCTAGCAGCATACACATCTCTACAACAACTGTTAAGAGGAGACTTTGTGCAGCAGGTGTTCATGGTAAAATAGCTGCTAGGAAACCACTGCTAAGGACAGGCAACAAGCAGAAGAGACTTGTTTGGGCTAAAGAACGCAAGGAATGGACATTAGACCAGTGGAAATCTGTGCTTTGGTCTGATGAGTCCAAATTTGAGATCTTTGGTTCCAACCACCGTGTCTTTGTGCGACGCAGAAAAGGTGAACGGATGGACTCTACATGCCTGGTTCCCACAATGAAGCATGGAGGAGGAGGTGTGATGGTGTGGGGTTGCTTTGCTGGTGACACTGTTGGGGATTTATTCAAAATTGAAGGCATACTGAACCAGCATGGCTACCACAGCATCTTGAAGCGGCATGCTATTCCATCCGGTTTGCGTTTAGTTGGACCATCATTTATTTTTCAACAGGACAATGACCCCAAACACACCTCCAGGCTGTGTAAGGGCTATTCGACCAAGAAGGAGAGTGATGGGGTGCTGCGCCAGATGACCTGGCCTCCACAGTCACCAGACCTGAACCCAATCGAGATGGTTTGGGGTGAGCTGGACTGTAGAGTGAAGGCAAAAGGGCCAACAAGTGCTAAGCATCTCTGGGAACTCCTTCAAGATTGTTGGAAGACCATTTCCGGTGACTACCTCTTGAAGCTCATCAAGAGAATGCCAAGAGTGTGCAAAGCAGTCAACAAAGCTAAAGGTGGCTACTTTGAAGAACCTAGAATATAAGACATATTTTCAGTTATTTCACACTTTTTTGTAAAGTATATAATTCCACATGTGTTAATTCATAGTTTTGATTCCTTCAGTGTGAATGTACAATTTTCATAGTCATGAAAATACAGAAAAATCTTTAAATAAGAAGGTGTGTCCAAACTTTTGGTCTATACTGTATGTTATTATGAGCCACCTCCAGCTGCATCCATGGCATGTACAGTACAGTGAAGTGAAGTTTTTCGGCCTCAACATCATGTGCACATGGCACGTGTCCAGGATAGTGACGGAAGGTGGCTTTTAATTATGTATTTTGACTCGTGAGCAGATATGGGACTTCTCAAAAGACCAGAAACACTCACATGACTCTTCACAGGTAGTGAAGAGTGACATAGTTAGAGAAGTCTTACCATCCTGTATACAGCTATGGAGGTGGGTTAGGGGGTGTATATGTGATGACAGGGTCCCTTGGATAATGGATGGTGTATTCTTTAAATAATGCTTATTCTAGACTTTGTTTTTCTCTATATAGCGCACAGAAAAACTCTTAGAAACTGTTGATCACCTTCACCTAGAGTTTATCAAGAGGGCCGCTCCTTTCAATATCTGGATGGAGGGAGCCATGGAGGATCTGCAGGACATGTTCATTGTCCACAGTGTGGAGGAAATTCAGGTGAGCACTTCCCTTTATCGTTGGGTAACCAGTCATAGTCTAGTTCTTCCATTTCTGCCTTTAGAGTTATTGCTCTATATAACGGTTGTCGAGGTAAATTGACTAAATTAAATTTTTTTTACTTTTCAGAAATTAATTACTGCCCATGATCAATTTAAAGCTACACTGCCGGAAGCAGACAGTGAAAGACAAGCAATTATAGGCATCCAGAACGAAGTGGAGAAAGTCATTCAGAGCTATAACATTAGAGTATCTTCAGTGAATCCATACAGCTATATTACCCTGGAAGAACTCCGCACCAAGTGGGAAAAGGTAAATCAGAGACTAACAAATTAACACTCCTAACATCTATATTCATCTTTGAACGCCATTTTCTATTGTACTTTAAATGTACTTAATCAATTCATCATGGTTTTCAAGATCTCTGCTTGCTCTCATTCGATATGAATATTTATTTTTACAGCAGTGGAATAAGACCTGTCCTGGTCATGTGGTGGACATACAGGTTCTCAAATGACTGCACCTCTCCGATAACTGTAATGAGCCACTGCCCAGTGTGCCCTTCACTCCACCAGGACAGATGTTTTATTCCTGGAAGTTAACAATTTACGGTTTCCACTGAATGACTGCAGAAAAACCGTGAGGAATTTATATAGGTAGTTTATTTGAGTATTTGCCAATCATGATTTGTCTGGGATGATCAGGAAAACCAAAGTACTCTTTTACAAACCCACCCCAAAAATGAACATTCCTGGGCGTTTTAAAACTGGTCCTGGGCAGACCCTGGACGTGGCTTACAGGGCTCCATTTGGGGCATTGAAATGATGTTAAGAGTGAAGAAGATTATAAAATTTGACTTTTTTCGCTGAAACCGTAATGAACCTTGTGGAAAGCTATTCCAAAGAATGGAATCAAAGGGATGGCCCCTTCATCTTTGGAGGTAGTTTTACATGGAAAAGCTTTAGACCATATTTTTAGTATGGGCCATTTATGTACTTATATAAATCTATGTATTTTACTTTTTTTCCTAAGTATTTTACAAAAAGAAATTTGGGAGAAAATTTGTATTAAAATTAATCTGTCACAAGGATTTTTTTCTATGTAATCTGAGAGCAGCACAATGTAGGGGCTGAGACCCTGATTTCAGCAATGTGTCACTTACTTGGCTGCATGGTATAGTTTTGATAAAATCCCCGCTTTCTCTGTTGCATATCTACCAGTTCTCTGAATGCTGAGCTCTGTATAACCCCGCCCACCCCACTGATTGGCAGCTTCTTCTATTCACGTTTGCATAGGCAGAAAGCTGCCAATCAATTGGGGGGTTGGGCTACACATAGCAGGAGGACTATATGGCAACTATTCCTTTAGTAATAATTTCCTGCTGATAAAACACTGATTTTATAAAAACTTCAGCAAGCAGCCCAGTAAGTGACACATCGTTGGTATCATGGTCTCTGCTCCTAGATCATGCTGCTCTTAGATTGAATAGCAAGCACTTGCTGACAGATTCCCTTTAATGTATGTCTACAGGCTCGGTTTATCTCTTATTTGCCTTTTATGTCATCTATATGAGTTTTTACATGATTAATTTGTGCATTTTTATAAGAGGCAGGGATGACCACTACAGAAACATAGGAAAATAGATGCTTACCACAAATGGCATTGTCAAACCCCTATTAAATATGCCCTTTACAATGCTATTCCTCACAGAAGAGCCATCTGGTGTTGAGGAGCAATCCAATTAGTGCCTACTGCTCTCTTAAAGGAGAACAAAACCCTGTAGGAACTCTGTTTTATTTCTCTTCTTTATAGGGTTAGTGCTGTTTACACAAGGCAAATAAAAAGTACAAAGGTCCCTATTAGCAGATATCCTTTAAAACTCATCTATTTAGGATATGTGCTTTATGCGCCATTAGCATGTTTTAGTAGGACTGGTTTAGCACCTCTCCAATGGGATTTATTTTAGGGAACTCACCCATTTACTGGGGCCCAGGTCCGTATAAGTAAAGCTTTTTATATTAGGTCATCTAGTTCTTGATGTGAAATAGTAAATATAATTGATTGTGATATAACAAATCTAATATTTCCATAAAGGTGAAAAGACTGGTACCTGCTAGAGACACGTCTTTACAAGAAGAACTGGCGCGTCAACAAGGTAATGAACGCTTGCGCCGCCAGTTTGCTGCTCAGGCAAATGTCATAGGACCATGGATTCAGAACAAGATGGAGGTAAGAAAGTAAAATGTGCTTGTACATATAATTCAGATAATAAACACTGATGTATCAAACTCTTTCCTGGAATTGATGTGTTTCTAAGGTTAAATTTTAACCAGAATATTCTAAAGGGCTTATATATTATGGTGGGTGGGTTATATGACAATATGGAATATTCTTCATTCGTAATGATATCTGTGTCTTGCAGGAAATCGCTCGCAGCTCTGTCGATCTGAGTATAACGCTTGAAGATCAGATGAACAGCTTGAAGCAGCAAGAACAGAACATTATCAACTACAAGCTTAACGTTGACAAACTGGAAGGCGATCACCAGATTATCCAGGAGTCGCTTATCTTTGATAACAAGCACACTAACTACACTATGGAGGTATGTCAAATTGTGGTCCTATGTAAAGAGCTATGTAATTTGTAAAGCTGGCTATGCACATAAGATAGCTGTCGGCCAAACAGTCAGGTGGCTGACTGCTGTCTCTCTCGACTCCTCTACACAAAGGAATACTCAGCTTGACCGAGCGTTCCTATATTCTCTATGAGAGAGCCGCTTATCTCGCCACCGATCAAAATGATCGGGTGATTGAATTCCAGCCATCCCATCCTTATGTTCCCTGACATAAATTGTCAGAAAATAGTTGTGAGGCCTCCTTGTACATTATATGGTTGTCCAATCCCACCAGAATTGGCAGGTTTGGACACATTTTATCTATTGTGTAATGGGATCAATAACTGTTGTGGATACTCATTCTTAAAGGGAATCTGTCAGCAGAGAGCAGCATGATGTAAGAAACGAGACCCTGATTCCAACAATGTATCACTTCAATTACTGGGTTCAGCCGTTCTGACCCAATCAGAGCTTTTAGGTTTAGCAATGCATCAGAGCTGAGAAAGCTGCCCCCGCCCACACCACTGCTAACCCCACCCACACCACATCTAACCCCGCCCACACCAGGCTCTCTGTGTACAAAGTCCATAGACAGTGAGGTGCTTAGTTGCCAGACTAGTCCAGGAATGTTAATCTCTTAGCTATAAATCCTTTACAGTTAGTAAACAACAGCACACATTTTGACAAGTGACACATCCCTGAATTCTGTGTTTCAGCCTCTATCTCCTGCTGTCTTCAGATTACATAGCATAAACCTACTGACAGTTTCCCTTTAAAGTGAGTATGCCCACTATGCGTTTTTTAAGTGTTTCCGCAGCAGCAATTCCGCTGCAGAAACGCTTAAAAAACACTTGGTAGAAGGCCTGCCATGTTCCCCAATGATAATCCGCACATGCTGCAGAAATTTCCGCTGTGGATTATCATTGCGGAAAAATCCACAGCACTATCAATTATTTTGCGGAATCACGGCGTTTTCGCCGCCATTGACTTGCATTGGACCGCATAATATCCACATCACTACATGTGCACATGTGGATATCATGCGGTTCAATGTGCGGAAGGTACCCGGGTTTGGAGAAGAGGAGACTCTCCTCCAGACCCGGGTACCATAGTACTTGTAAAAAAAAAAAGAATAAAATAAAAAATATACATTATACTTACCTTCTGATGGCCCCCGGTGTCCTTATCCGATCCAGACTGGCTTCCTGGCAGCTCGCGATGGTCTAAAAGGACCTGTGGGGATGTCATTTAGTCATGTGACAGGTCACACGACCACTGACGTCGGCGGTCACGTGACTCGTCACATGACTAAATTACGTCATAGAAGGTCCTTTTAGACCACTGCGAGACACCGGGGACACCGGACGGATCGGATAAGGCCACCGGGGGCCATCAGAAGGTAAGTATAATATTTATTTTTTACCATTCTTTACGGTCACACTATGCTGGTTGCATGGATTTATATAGTGTGACCAAGTTGTCAAGCACTTTCCAAGTGATGATAAAATCGCTTGGAAAGTGCTTGACAACCCGCATGCGGAAATGCATGTGAAGAACATTTCACATCCGCATGCCCCTGGCAGGAAAAACGCATGTAAAATCCGCATGTACAATCCGTATGTACAATCCGCATGTACAATCCGCATGTACAATCCGCATGCGTTTTTTCTGCCGGGGAGATGCAGAAACGCTCAGGAAAAATCCGGAACATTTCTGTATCGTGGGCACATAGCCAAAGAGTAAGTAAAGGTTTAAGGTTTTTTGTTCCATATTTTGTAGGCACTTTAATTGCCTATGGATCGGTGGGGGACTGGGTCCTGAAACCATTACCGATCGTTCAAAAGACAATAGAGAAGTGTGCCTGAGAACTGTGCAACTTAAGAGGCAGAAGCACACAGTTCCTGCTTCAGCGAGCGCACAGAAAAGCCTATGACTTTCTATTGAATCCACGCCTCGCTCTGTGCACTTGCTCAGCAAAGAACTGTGCGCTCCTGCCTCCCGAGTAAGACACTTATCAGACCTAAATCTTAGTTGTCTTTTGAGGATTTATGGGGGCCTCAGGACCCTGACCACCATCGACCTACAGGCATTTAACCCATTCCAGACATATGACATACAGTTAAGTCATATGTCGGGCCTCAGACTTTGATGCGAGCTCACATGCCGAGTTCAAATCTTTCCGAGCCGATGATGGCTGAATTATTCAGCCATCATCTGCCTCTAACAGACTAGGATGTAACGAAGCTCTGCATGCGGCTGTTAACCTGCTAAATGTCACTGTCAATCTCTGATAGCAGCATTTAATGCATATCAGCAGGATGGCGCGTCATTCCACTTCCCGTGACATGATTGCGGGGAGTCAATGGGTCGCCATTACAGCCAAAGGTCTGCTGAAGACCTCCAGACGGTTCTCCTGTGAAAGCCAGTGTTTCAAAGGAGACCGTGATTTTCTCTATACATAGCAGTGCTTATGCACTGTTATGTATAGTACAACCAGTTAAGCAATCACCATCCCCTATTGAACTAAGGAATATAGTAAAAGGTGAAAAAAATGTTTTTTAAAAAAATAAATAAATATGTTCAATACATCCCCTTTTGTCCATTAAAAATAAAGCAATTAAAAAAAAAAAATACACATATTTAGTATCGCTGCATTCGTAAAACTCCGATCTATCAAAATATAAACTAAATTAATCCGATTGGTAAACGACATAATACCAAAAAAAAATCAAAACTCCAGAAATATGTTTTTTTGGCCACTGCCACATTGCAGTAAAATGCAATAAGAGGTGAGCAAAACATTGTATTCACCCCCAAAATGGTATCAGTAAAAAACAAGCCCTCACAAAGCCACACATCCCAAAAATGTAAAACACTATGGGCCTTGGAAAAAAAGTGACACAAGCAATTATTATTTTTTTTTTAATTCTCAAATTTTTTTCACTACTGAAATAAAAAAAAAAATATATACATGTTTGGTATCTACGTAATCATACTGACCTGAAGAATCATATTGTCAGGTTAGTTTTACCATATAGAGAACATGGTAAATAAAAAACCTAAAAATCAATTGTGGAATTGCACTTTTTTTCGCAATTTCAACAGAATTGGATTTTTTTCCCGCTTTCAAATGCATCACATGATAAAATGAATGATGTCATTCAAAGGTACAATTCATCCTGCAAAAAACAAGCCCTCATTCAGTTATGTGGACGGAAAAATAAAAAAGGTCAAGCTCTTGGAAGAAGGAAAGGAAAAAACGGAAATTGGCCGTGGTGTGAAGTGTTAAAGTGCCTACAAAAATATTTAAAAAACACTTAAAGTTTCAGTTTCTCCTTTAATTTTTTTAATTTTATTATTTAGTATGTCCTTTTTTTATCAGAACTTGACTGGCCTTTTTTATCTCCTGCAGCACATCCGTGTGGGATGGGAGCTTCTGCTAACTACTATCGCAAGAACAATCAATGAAATTGAAACCCAGATGCTGACACGTGATGCAAAAGGCATTACACAGGAGCAGATTAATGAGTTCCGCTCTTCATTCAGTCACTTCGACAAGGTATTATTGATAATTATAGTAGAAGATAGAAGCAAAATGGTTTGAAGTCAATACTGCCCTCAAAGGTGGACATTATTGACCTTTGCACATGTCCTTCACAGTTTCATGTTATTTTTATGGTTTTTCAATGGATATTTTCCAAGCAACAACATAACTTGTGCATATCAATATACCCCCTATATAATGCTGGGCAAGTGTCAGTGACACAAAGCCTCCCTGGTAATCTAGAACAAGAACAGAATATGTTCCCTCCATCTGTTGTGCTGCAGAACGCAGCCTTATCAGTGTGACACCAGGAGAAATCCTATCATGGCCAGCTATTTTAGACGTGATGCAGTAAAGCTGTGTACATTGTGTTTAGTGTTATTTATAGACTGACAATCCATGAGGTGATACTATTATGCCAAGGTTATTTTTCATCAAGCTCGAATTGCACACAATGGAGAAAACTTCTGTGTAAAGACTACATTCCAGCTGCCAACATCAAGAAAGATAAAGATAGGTTATTTCTAGAGATGAGCAAAATTATTTGCAGGGTCCCGGTTCAGCAGCCACGTTGGTAGTCTGTGGCCACCAGACCAGAGCCCTATAAATCTGATCCTACCGGTTGGCATCCTTGGTACCTCTTCTGGTCAGTGGGGCTGACATGAATGACGTCATGCCAGGCCTACTAATCAGGAAAGGAAGGAGGAAGTTCGCAGGGCTCTGGTCCTGCAGCCACCAATTACTGACATGGCCGTTGGACTAGGGTCCTGTGAATCATTTTGCACTACTCTCATTATTTCACTAATAATCATAGAATATTAGAGTTGGAAGGGACCTCCAGGGTCATCGTGTCCAAACCTCTGCTCAATGCAGAATTCACTGAACCATCTCAGACAGATGTCTCTCCAGCCTCTGTTTGAAGACTTCCATTGAAAGAGAACTCACCACCTCTCGTGGCCGCCTGTTCCACTCATTGATCACCCTCAAAGTTTTTTTCTAATATCTAATCTGTATCTTCTCCCTATCAGTATCATTCCATTGCTTTTCGTGTTTCCATGTGCAAATGAGAATAAGGATGATCGCTTTACACTGTGACATCCCTTCAGATATTTGTAGACAGCTATTAAGTCTCCTCTTAGCCTTCTTTTTTCAAGCTAAACATTCCCAGCTCCTTTAACCGTTTCTCATAGGACATAGTTTGCAGTCCGCACACCATCCTGGTAGCTCTCCTCTGAACTTGCTCCATGAGGGGACACATTCTAAAATTCTTTGGTGACCTTCTACAAAACTGCTAAATAATCAAGGATATGACAGTGAGCCAGTCTGGTATGTGTCTCATTTCGAACATTGCAGCAGGTGTGGGTAAAGCAAAGAGTCCAGTAAATCTTCCTGCTTATAACTCTAAAAGTTGTCCACATTTTGGTAGTTTAAAGGGAATTTCCAGCCATAACTTTCTTCAGCTCATCAAACTGTGCTGGGTCAAAATCTTAAAAAGAGCTATTACTTACCCTCTATCAGGTCCAGCGCTACCTGTCTGACACTGCTCCAATCTTTGGTTACAGGCTGCAGCGGTGACATGAAACCATTATCTGAGCTCAACTATTCATGCCATATACATAGGCAGACCCGCTGAGCTCAGTGATTGGATGCAGCCTTGACGTGTTCTCTAGCCTGTAAAAAAAATTAGAGCAGCAACGGAGAGGCAGCGCTGGAACTGGTGAGGGGGAGTAACAGCTCTTTTTAATAATTTAACCTACGGCAGCTTGATAGTCTGAAGAAACATTTTGTCAGAAAATCCTTTTAATTGGATTAAATACAGACATTTTTTAGAGTGGTGAAGACTCTGAAGAGAATTGTTAGTTATAACATTCCTATTATTGTCCCTTAACCACACCGGGAGCATATTCCAGGTCTTAGACATCTATCAACACAGCTTATGTAATAAAGGTGTGAGCCATCAGATCCAAAGAATAGGTTACTCACACAACACTATTACATAGTACGGCCATTCTTACCTCTCACAGAGCACCCAGCCATCAGTGGCTATCCTTGAAATATAAGGTGGCACAATTCTGCCTGAAGAGCATCCGCTCAGACCTTCTGTACTTGCTCAAAAATTACAAAGAATAGGGATAATAAACTGTAATACACAGATAAGCCCTCCTTTATTACATGCCAACGAAGCTTATGAAAGGGTGTCTGAAATGGCACCAACTGGGCCGTATTCAGAATTAAAATACATTACTAAGTTTTATTATTTTACATTTTTACAACAGGTCAAGAACTTTCTATTTCTCCTGACAACCCAAATGAATGGTCTCTCTGTGCAATGCACACATCCAGGCGCGATAGGCAGTGCCCACTCTAGCTAATAATGAGGAGACTGATCGCCAGTTTTTAACATGATACCTTTAACATTTTTTTTTAAACCTCACAGCCCCTTTTAGTCAAATCCCTGCTGCCTGCTTCCCTCTAGTAAAATGTAACTATTATTAATTACAATTGGAGCTATCTATTTATCATTGTAATAACTCATGTGTTTTCTTATTTACTACATATCATATGTTGTATCTACTCTGAAAACTGGAAATTGCATTTTGGAATATTTATGACAAAACATGCGACCCCTGACCTCATATACCTCTCAACAGAGAAAAAAGGGGATGATGGATCACGAGGACTTCCGAGCTTGTCTCATTTCAATGGGTTATGATCTGGTAGGTAATGGGTATTTATTTGTTTTTTAGCAAATGTATAAATGTTGATAGCAGCAGTTCATGCATACATTAGATTACCATTAGTGATGAGCGAGCACTAAAATGCTCGGGTACTCGTTGCTCGGGTCGAGCAAATTGGAATACTCGGGTGCTCGACCCGAGCAACGAGCCCAATGTAAGTCTATGGGAAACTCGAGCACTTTTCAGGCGGCTCCCCCCGCCGGTCTGCAGAGGGCCTAAAAATTGCCCAAATCGATGGGAACAGTGCCCAAATGACATGGGAACAGCATGGGGAAGACCCCTGGAAGCATTTCTGACTCCCAGATCACTGCTGTCAGCAACGTGGTCAGAGTATTACGCCACTTTTACGGACTCACAATGAAACATAAAAAAACAAAACCAAAATGGATTTTCCTGGGAAATATGTTAAAGAACATCCTTTCCAGGGTAATGACTTGTATATAAGGCAAAATAAATAACCAAAAACAAAAATACTCCTCCACAACTTGGGCTATTTTCACACGTAGCGTTTTTGATGCGTTTTTGCACTTTTGCATTGCTTTCAACCAAGACAAATGCATTCACCAGGAAATGTAATTTTAACATTTTACAACCTTATCTGGCCATGTGGTTTTTGTGACACATCATCAAACACATGCATACAGTGCTGAAAAGTCATAGGAACAGCATGGGGAAGATCTCTGGAAGCATCTCGGACTCCCAGGTCACTGCCTAAAACTGTGCCCATCATAAGTGATCCTTGGCACATGTGAAGATGCCTCCCGCCATGCACCTGTCATTGCAGAATTGCAACAATCACCGTCCACGTCCTTGTCCCACTGCAGCGTTCAGTTGTCCCTACCCCATTCCTTGGAATGCAAGAGCAAGTATGCAGGCAGCCACCCACCCGCCCACCCACAGGCTGCAATACTATTCTGCCAAATTTTTGACAGCTGCTAGCACTTGAAATGTGGCCATTTAGGCTCGTGGAGGCGGAAGATTTTCACAACCTCATGCCAGCGGCGGCCGGGTGTCCATACTTGGTCCCCAGCCACCACTATATTTCCCGGTATCGCCTCCGCCTTCCACAAGCACAGGTCCCACAACATTACCCTTGCCCTCCCCAGTGCACTTACTGGGAAGGACCGCCTAACCACAAACACGTGGACAGGTGAATGTGGCCAGGGACGGTACGGAGCCAGTCCACAACTTTTTTTGCTAAGAGTTGTAGTTAGCTAGGTGAAAGGACTGGCATAGAGTGAAATCGTAATTGAGCTTGTTGCAGAAGCAATGGCAGCCCGTCCAACATCAACTCGCACTTGTCGGTGGTGCTTTGACGCACACACATCTTTCTTTGCACATTTAATTTCTTGAATACAGAGTTGGACAATGGCCTGATCTGTAATGCGTTTTGAGAAATAACATGCATAAGCATGGCCGATCCACATTAAAAAAGCAGCCATAGAGTGTCAGGGAACCTTGCCCCACACTTTTCTTAGCCAGGGCTGCTTTTCGGCAGGATTGGACGGGCCCACCAGAGAACCGGAGACTCCTCCGGCGGGCCCTGGCTTCTCCTTCAGGAGAGTTCATAGTGCCGAGGTTAGGCCATGATGATGATAGAGGCCACCATCTGCTTAGTTTTCTGTTACTTGGAATGCAAGTGCAAGTATGCAGCCAGCCACCCACCAACCCACAGGCAGCAACACTAAACTGCCAGATGTCTGGGCAGCTCTTTGCACTTGAAATATGGCCTTTTAAGCTCGTGGAGGCGGAAGCTTTTCACAACCTCATGCCGGCGGCGGCCGGGTGTCCATACTCTGTCCCCAGCCGCCACTATATTTCCCGGTATCGCCTCTGCCTTCCACAAGCACGGGTCCCACAACATTACCCGTGCCCTCCCCAGTGCACTTACTGGGAAGGACCGCCTAACCACAAACACGTGGACAGGTGAATGTGGCCAGGGACGGTATGGAGCCAGTCCACAACTTTTTTTGCTGAGAGTTGTATTTAGCTCAGTGAAAGGACTGGCATAGAGGGAAACCGTATCTACCCTGCATGTCATTTCTCCCAGGCTGCTTGCACTTGAAATGTGGCCTGAACATTACTGCTGGTACTTTTCTGTGGGAATTTGCTTGCCTCCTACCAGTAGCGAAGCCATCCCCAATTTCCTTCTCAGGAATTTTATTTGGTAGACTGAGTGGCTGCCCAAATACATTTTCTCACAAAGGAGCTGAAGATAGAGGGGCAGTAGGTGCAAGTTTCTCCAGTCTGTTAGATATTAGAGGGTGAACGGCAGCACTTTGGATCAGTGGTTAGCACTGAAGCCTTGCAGCGCTGGGATTCTAGGTTCAAATCCCAGCAAGGACAACATCTGCAAGGACTTTGTATGTTCTCCCTGTGTTTGCGTGTGTTTCCTCCTCAGTAAAAAAAGCAGCCATAGAGTGTCTGGGAACCTTCCCACACACAATACTTAGCCAGGACTGCTTCTCGGCAGGGTTGGACGGTCCCACCAGAGAATCCTCTGGTGTGCCTTGGCTTCTACCTCAGGAGAATTCATGATAGCGCTAACTTTGCAGCTGCTATGGGGATCTTGAGAAAGGCTAGCCCTCAGAATCAAATCCTCTGGTGGGCACAATGTTTTTCAATTTGAAACAGCTTCTCAGTGGGAGTTGTATTTCACCACAGCCATATTCTTTAGCTTGGTGAAAGGACAGGCATAGAGGGAAACCGTATCTACCCCGGCTGTCATTTCTCCGTCACCAGGTTCCACCCATTGTCACACACGACCATGCCTGGCTGTATGTTCAACGGTGAGAGCCACAGATCAGGCTGCTGTGTTACAGCTTTCACCAACTCTACAGCGCTGGGCGGTTTGTCAATTAAGTATTAAGCATGTTATCTTCAGCACAGCCTGTTGCCGCTTGGCCAAGGCAGTGCTGCAGTGCTGTCAGCTTGTGACTGATGTGGTCATTTCGGAGATGGAGGAGGAGGTGCATGAGCTGAACAATGTGATTACATTGAGGTTAAATTGGTGACGCTGTTTTTTATACTAAAGAAAAATCCTATTGTTTTGTTTTTTTACGTTATTTTTTAAGACAAATGCATTCACCGGGAAATGTCATTTTAACATTTTACAACCTTATCTGGCAATGTGGTGTGTGACACATCATCAGACACATCCTGTTTTATTTATGATGCAGGGACTCTGAAAGTCATAAAGCCTATTTTTATAGGGACATCAGATGGCCCTTACTATTCTTAAAAGGCCAGCAGTCGGCCCTAGCTATTGTTAGAGAGCCATCAGCCGGCTATGCTTTGTTGTTCCCATTATTAACAAGTGGGTCTCCTATACTGTTATTGCGTATCCAGTGACTGCAAGGGCTGTCAAAAATTTGGACGCAACCCAATACCTCTTTGAAGAGACATAGAGGAGGGTCTCAGTAAAAAAAAATGTTCCCATTATAAAGGAGCGGGTCTCCTATAGTGGTAATGCCCATGCTGTGACCCATGCAGTGAGTCCAACGGCTGACCAATTTTAGGAAGAACACCACTAAGAATTTAAAGACACATAGAGCACGGCCACAGTAACAAGGTACGACATGTTCCCATTAGAAAGGAGAGGGTCTGCTATACAGTTATAGGGTATGCAGTGAGTCCAATGGCTAACCAATTTTAGGAAAAACCCCACTAAGAATTTAAAGACACATGGAGCAGGGCCACAGTAACAAGGTACGACATGTTCCCATTAGAAAGGAGAGGGTCTGCTATACAGTTATAGGGTATGCAGTGAGTCCAACGGCTGACCAATTTTAGGAAAAACACCACTAAGAATTTAAAGACACATAGAGCAGGGCCCAGGGGTGGATTAAGAGTAGTAAGGGCCCCGGGCAGTTTAGAAGGCGCTGCAGAAACGCTTAAAAAACGCTTGGTAGAAGGTCTGCAATGTTCCCCAATGATAATCCGCATGTGCTGTGCACATGCTGCGGTAATTTCCGCTGCGGATTATCATTGCGGAAAAATCCGCAGCATTACCAATTATTTTGCGGAAGCGCTGCGTTTTCGCCCCCATTGACTTGCATTGGAACGCATGGAATCCGCATCACTGCATCTGTACATGCGGAATCCATGCGTTTCAATGTGCGGATGGTACCCGGGTCTGGAGAGGAGGAGACTCTCCTCCGGACCCGGGTACTATAGAATCTGTTAAAAAAGAATACAATAAAAAATATTATACTTACCTTCTGATGGCCCCCGGTGTCTTTATCCGATGCGTCCCAGCTTGCCGGCAGCTCGCGATGGTCTGAAAAGGACCTGCCGTGACGTCATATAGTCATGTGACGGGTCACACGACCGCTGACGTCGGCAGGCCATCAGAAGGTAATTGTATATTTATTTTTTATTTTTTACCATTCTTTTACGGTCACACTATATAAATCCATGCTGGTTGCATGGATTTATATAGTGTGACCAAGTTGTTAAGCACTTTCCAAGTGATGCTAAAATCGCTTGGAAAGCGCTTGTCAACCCGCATGCAGAAATGCATGTGAAGAACGCTTCACTTCCGCTTGTCCCTGGCAGGAAAAACGCATGTACAATCCGCATGCGTTTTTTCTGCCAGGGAGATGCAGAAACGCTCAAAAAAAATCCGGAGCATTTCTGCATCGTGGGCACATAGCCTTACATTAATTGTATGACTCAATATTGAGCACATGTAGCCATCTATACATGGCGGGAGGCCGCACAGCGCCATCTATACACAGCGGGATGCCGCACGGTGCCATCTATACACAGCGGGAGGCCGCACGGTGCCATCAATGCACAGCAGGAGGCCGCTCGTAGCCATCTATAGACAGCAAGAGGCCGCACGTAGCCATCTATACACAGCGGGAGGCCACACGTAGCCATCAGTACACAGCAGGAGGCTGCACGTAGCCATCTATACACAGCGGGAGGCCGCACGGCGCCATCTATGCACAGCGGGAGGCCGCACGGTGCCATCAATACACAGCAGGAGGCCGCACGGTGCCATCTATAGACAACAGGAGGCCGCAGGTAGCCATCAATACACAGCAGGAGGCCACACATAGCCATCTATACACAGTGGGAGGCTGCACGTAGCCATCTATACACAGCAGAACCCCCCACAAAGCCATCTATACACAGCGGGGGGCAGCATGTAGCTGTCTATACACAGCGGGAGGCCGCACGTAGCCATCTATACACAGCGGGAGGCCGCACGTAGCCATCTATATACAGCAAGAAGCCGCACGTAGCCATCTATATACAGCAGGAGGCCGCACGTAGCCATCTATACACAGCAGGAGGCTGCACGCCGCCATCTATATACAGCGGGAGGCCGCACGTAGCCATCTATATACAGCGGGAGGCCACACGTAGCCATCTATACACAGCGGGAGGCCACACAGCGCCATTTATGCACAGCGGGAGGCCACATGTAGCCATCTATACACAGCAGGAGGCCGCACGTAGCCATCTATATACAGCGGGAGGCCGCACGTAGCCATCTTTACACAGCGGGAGGCCGCACGTAGAAATCTATACACAGCAGGAGGCCGCACGGCGCCATCTACACACAGCAGGAGGCCACATGTGTTACGCTCGCGCCCCGACTGACTGGCATGAGCGTGATTTGTGATCCCACTGGACCATGAACCGAGGAGTGCCTGGAGGGGCATAACTAAGTATCAACCCGGTCTGACCAAGGTCGCATGGCGGCTCAGTCGACTCTGTGAACCAGGGAGGAACCGAGCAGAGGGACCAGGTGCTACTCCAGGTCAGACCCCTGTCACAGCTGTTGACCCACACCGGGGAATGCAGGAACAGGCAGGTTAGTCTGGCATATTGACAGGTGGGTACTGGCAGGCACGGCTGGTATTCAGACAGGTGGATATTGACAGGCACAGCTGGTATGGCATGCAGACAGGTGGGCACAGGCAGGCACGACTGTCATGCAGACAGGCAGGTACTGGCAGGTAGGAACTTAGGCAGGAGAGGGACCAGTACAGACTGGGATACAGGAACGGAGCCGCAGGTGCGGTAGACAAGCAGAGCGGAGCAAAACCCGAAGGTGCAGTAGACAAGCACAGCAAAGCAAAACCCGCAAGTGCGGTAGACAAGCGGAGCAGAGCAAAACCCGCAAGTGCGGTAGACAAGCGGAGCAGAGCAAAACCCACAGGTGCGGTGAACAAGCAGAGCAGAGCAAAGCCGCAGGTGCGGTAAACAAGCAGAGCAAAGCAAAACCCGCCGATGCGGTGAACAAGCAGAGCAGAGCAAAACCGCAGGTGCGGTAAACAAGCAGAGGAGAGCACAACCCGCAGATGCGGTGAACAAGCAGAGCAGAGCAAAACATGCAGATGCGGTGAACAAGCAGAGCAGAGCAAAACCGCAGATGCGGTGAACAAGCAAAGCAGAGCAAAATCCGCAGATGCGGTGAACAAGCAGAGCCGAGCAAAACCGCAGGTGCGGTGAACAAGCAGAGCAAAGCAAAACCCGCAGATGTGGTGAACAAGCAGAGAAGAGCAAAACAGCTGGTGCGGTGAGCAAGCAGAGCAAAGCAAAACCCACAGATGCGGTGACCAAGCAGAGCAGAGCAAAACCGCTGGTGCGGTAAACAAGCAGAGCAAAACCCGCAGATGCGGTGAACAATCAGAGCAGAGCAAAACCGCAGATGCGGTGAACAAGCAAAGCAGAGCAAAACCGCAGATGCGGTGAACAAGCAAAGCAGAGCAAAACCCGCAGATGCAGTGAACAAGCAGAGCACAGCCGAAGGCGCAGGCAGACAGGACAGGGCTCTGTTCACATGGAACAGACTGGAAAATACAGGAAGATAGTTAGAACACAGGAGGTAGATACGGAGTCAGGGAAACGGGACAAGCAGAACCAGATACACGCAAGGTACTTACAATGAAGTAGCGAGTGGACACAAAACTCACAAACAGAAATACAGAGACAACGAGTTGGAGTTAGGTGCAGGTTCAGACACTGCAGGAAGAGGGAAGGTTCGGACACAGAGAAAAACAGGTAACGGGCTAGGACACTGTTCAGACAGGAACTGAACCAAGAGCAAGATACAGGAACGAGCCTGGGAACTCAGCCCCCAGGGTGGCAGAAACAGACTAGAAGTCACAGATACAGGCAACAGGCCTGGGTATACAGCCCCCAGGGTGGCAGAACAGACAAGATACAGGACAGGACCTGGCAACTCAGTTGCACAGAACACACTGAATGAAAGTGTTCCTTAGGCACCTCCTACTGGGTGGAGGGGGTTTAAGTATTCAGTGACTCACAGCAATAGGCTGGGGACGCATTAGGACTGTGCACCCTGTAGCTTTAAGAATCAAGAAGTAACAGCGCCGCCGCCCTAAGCCAGCAGACAAGAGACATACAAACAGCAGGTACTGGAGCAAAGTGTGCAGCCTGGCCTGATAGGTAAGATTGCAGTCTTGCATGGTGGGAGGTGGTAAGCCATGCAAGCACGCCGCCAGGGATGTTACAACATGTAGCCATCTATACACAGCAGGAGGCCGCGCGGTGCCATCTATATACAGCAGGAGGCCGCACGTAGCCATCTATATACAGCGGGAGGCCGCACGGTGCCATCTATACACAGCGGGAGGCCGCACGTAGCCATCTATACACAGCAGGAGGCCACACGTAGCCATCTATACACAGCAGGAGGCCGCACGTAGCCATCTATACACAGCAGGAGGCCACACGGCGCCATCTATACACAGCGGGAGACCACACGGTGCCCCCCCTGAGACAGCAGGAGGCCGCACGCAGTCACGCACACACAAACATATACATACACGCATAAACACATTTGAAACACAAAAATACATATAAACAGACATCACACAATGATATCTGCCTGCACACACACACACTCTCACACACACACTCTCACACACACACACACTCTCACACACACTCTCACACACACTCACCATCCCCCGGCTCCAGTCCTCCTACTCCTCTCCGGTGCAGCAGTGCAGGCCGGGCGCGCATTGTGTGACGTCACAGCTAGGAGACACGGCCGCGCACAGGGCCGTGTCTCCTAGCTGTGACGCGGCTGGGCCAGCACACAGGGAAGTTAACAGGTGCAGTGCTGGCTCGGCCGAAGAAGAAGTAGCGGCCGTGCGCCGCTGCTGGGGGAGCGGTCCGGGGTCCCCCCCGCCACTGTCTGCCAGTATGTGCCGCAGCGCCGCACATATAATGACGGCAATCTGGCCATAGACACCCCGGAGCCCCAGGCCCCCTGGAGGCCCGGGACCCCGGGCGGTAGCCCAGATTGCCGGCTATGCTTTGTTGTTCCCATTATTAGCAAGTGGGTCTCCTATACTGTTATTGCGTATCCAGTGACTGCAAGGGCTGTCAAAAATTTGGACGCAACCCAATACCCCTTTGAAGAGACATAGAGGAGGGTCACAGTAAAAAAATGTTCCCATTATAAAGGAGCGGGTCTCCTATAGTGGTAATGCCCATGCTGTGACTGCAAGGTCTGCCAAAATTTGGGAAAAACCCCACTAAGAATTTAAAGACACATAGAGCTGGGCCACAGTAACAAGATACGATATGTTCCCATTAGAAAGGAGAGGGTCTGCTATACAGTTATAGGGTATGCAGTGAGTCCAACAGCTGACCAATTTTAGGAAAAACACCACTAAGAATTTAAAGACACATAGAGCAGGGCCACAGTAACAAGTACGACATGTTCCCATTAGAAAGGAGAGGGTCTGCTATACAGTTATAGGGTATGCAGTGAGTCCAACGGCTGACCAATTTTAGGAAAAACTCCACTAAGAATTTAAAGACACACAGAGCAGGGCCACAGTAATGACAAATTCCCATTAGAAAGGAGAGAGTCTCCCATAGTGTTGACCTATGGAGTGAATGCAAGGGCTGCCAAAAATTTGGAGGCACTTAAATGCCCCTTGGAAGAGACGTGGAGGAGGGCCTCATAAAAAAATGTTCCCTTTAGAAAGGAGCGGGCCTCCTATACTTGTAATGCCCATGCACTAAGTGTATGGGCTGACAAACATTTACCCCTAGGAGGTATACATGAACATACTGCATAAAAATTTTTTTTTTCGGGCATCATAAACACCCTTTAAAAAAATTATGTGGGTGTTGCATCACCGACCACGGTCACCCTGGTGATATGGTGGTGGAGGATGAGGAGAAGGAGGAGGACAAGAGCAAATAGACAAAATCAGGAAGCGTATATCCATGTGTAGGTGTGAAAAGGTGCATGGGAATACACCTCCCAAGAAAATACACTGGATTTGAGTTTATGTTACGCTGCTATCATTCGGTGGTGTTGAGAAGTCTGGCCCAATCCAGCCCTTGTTAATTTTTATAAGAGTCAGCCTGTCAGCATTTTCAGTTGACAGGCGGATGCGCTAATCAGTTATAATTCCACCAGCGGCACTAAAAACCTGCTCTGATAAAACGCTGGCGGCAGGGCAGGCCAGGACCTCCAAAGCATAGAGAGCCAGTTCATTCCACGTATCCAGCTTGGATACCCAATAATTATAAGGCACAGAGGAATCACGGTGGACGTTGATACGGTCGGCAAGGTACTCCCTCAGCATCTTCCCAAACTTTGCACTCCTTGTGAGAGTACCCCGCACCTCAGGGCCTGTGCGATGGGAGGGTCTGAGAAAACTCTCCCAGAACTTTGACAGTGTTCCCCTGCCTCTGCTGGATTGAAGTTGTGTCTCTTTCGCCTGTACTCCTTGGTTGTCCAACGAAGTGTGCCCTCTGCCGTCAGCGTTTTCAGATGGGAATTTTTTTAATAGTTCCGCAACAAGGGCCTTCTGGTACTGCCCCATTTTTGTACACCTGTCCGCCTCAGGAATAAGAGATATAAAGTTCTAAGGGTCTAGAAGTGTCACCAACCAGTAATGACTGTCACCCAAAAGTTTGAGAACGCGAGGGTCATGGGACAGGCAGCGTAACATAAACTCAGCCATGCGTGCCAGACTACTAACAGGCAAGACTTCCGTGTCCCCACCAAGAGGATGACTGACCATGCTCTCCTCCTCCTCTCTGTCCTCTCTGTCCTCTGGCCATCCACGCTGAACAGACGGTATGACAGCTGTGCAGGTAGTACCGTCTATAGTGCATGAAACTAGCTTCTGTCCTTCCTCCTCCTCTTCCTCATTGTCACCCAATCCACGTTGGGATGAGATGAGGCTTGGCTGTGTGTAATCGCCCTGTATGGTTCCTTGCTCCATCTCATCGTGTTCCGCCTGCAATGCATCCTCTTTGATTGTGAGCAGAGAGCATTTCAGAAGACAGAGAAGCGGGATGGTGACGCTAATCATGGCATCATCGCCGCTCACCATCTTGGTGAAGTCCTCAAAGTTTTGGAGGATGGTACATATGTCTGATATCCATGTCCACTCCTGAGGTCTTATGTGTGGAGTCTGAACTGAATACCGACGGCCTTTTTGATGCTGGTACTCAACAACTGCCCTCTTCTGCTCACAAATCCTTCCCAACATCTGTGGTGTAGAGTTCCAATGCGTGGGGACATCACACACCAGTCTGTGAGCCGAAAGCTGCAAACGCTGCTGAAACACTGCAAGGGCGGCAGAAGCTGTAGCTGACTTTCTAAAATGGGCACACTGGCGGCGTACTTTAACAAGCAGATCCGGCAGCTCTGGGTAGGATTTGAGAAACTGCTGAACCACGATGTTAAGCACATGGGCCAGGCATGGTACGTGTGTGAGCTCGCCTCGCCTCAGAGCCGCCACCAGGTTCCGACCATTGTCACACACGATCATGCCTAGCTGTAGGTTCAGCGCTGTGAGCCACAGATCTGCCTGCTCTTTCAGAGCTGTCCACAACTCTTCAGCATTGTGTGGTTTTTCACCTAAACAAATTAGCTTCAGCACAGCCTGTTGCCGCTTAGCCGAGGCAGTGCTGCAGTGCTTCCAGCTTGTGACTGATGGGGTCATGTCGGAGATGGAGGCTGAAGAGGAGGAGGAGGCTGAGGAGGATGAGGTGCAGGAGCTGTAGAACGTGGGGGCAACCCTGATTGACCTAGGGCCCGCATTCCTTGGCGTCGGGAGGACGTGTTCCGTTCCAAGGTCCAACTGGGTCCCGGCTTCCACTAAGTTAACCCAGTGTGCCGTCAGTGAGATGTACCGTCCCTGCCCACAAGCACTTGTCCACGTGTCCGTGGTTAGGTGGACTTTACCGGTAACTGCGTTGTTGAGAGCACGGCTAATGTTTTGGGACACCTGCTTGTGTAATGCAGGGACCGCACACCAGGAGAAATAGTGGCGGCTGGGGACCGAGTACCGAGGGAGGGCCGCCACCATCAGGTTGCGGAATGCTTCTGTCTCCACGAGCCTAAAAGGCAACATTTCGAGCGCAAGCAGTCGTGAAATGTGAGAATTTAGTAGTGTGGCCTGTGGGGCGTTGGCTGCATATTTGCGCTTGCGTTCCAAGGACTGGGGTATGGACAACTGAACGCTGCGCTGGGAGAAGGACATGGATGTTCTTCCTGATGCTGCTACTTGAGAGTGTGCAATGACAGGTGCAGGGCAGGAGGCGTCTTCGCATGCACCATGGACAGGGGATTGGCTTGCATGCACAACAGCGGAAGAAGCAATGGTGCCACCCGCAGACACTGTTCCTGGACCCTGGGGTTCGGCCCACAAAGTCGGGTGCTTTGCTGCCACGTGTCTGATCATGCTGGTGGTGGTCAGGCTGGTCGTTTTGCCACCCCTGCTGATTCTGGCCTGGCAGGTGGTGCAAATGGCCTTTTTGGGGTTATCGGCAGAGTCTTTAACAGACAACCAGACTCGGGAAGACCTAACAGTTGTACTGGCAACTTCCTTCGTGTTGGTGTTACAGGGAACAGTTGCCTGCCTTCTGTCTGCGGCCACCACACTGCTTCTTCCTGCCTGTTGGGGTGCTCTGCCTCCCTCCCCCTGTGTGCTGCTCTGCATGTCCTCCTGCCAGGTTGGGTCAGTTGCTATATCATCCACCACCTCTTCTTCCGCTTCCGCACCCTGGTCCTCCTCCTGACTTTCTGGCAATTGTGTCTCATCATCATCCACCTCTTGTGACACTTTCCCACCATCGCCTTCGTGTGACCGTGGCTGCTCAAATATTTGGGGATCGCTACACGCGATCTCCTCTTGCCCCGCTTCAAGTGGACCGGGCGAGAGGCCCGAATCTATAAATGGAAAAGTGAACAGCTCTTCAGAGGGTCCACGTGTGAGATCAGTTGTCTCTGGGTACTCAGCATGGTGGGAGGAAGGAGGATCAGGGTGAGGAATATGCGGTCCTGACTCACGACTACTGAGCCTTGACCGTGTGGAAGACAGGGTGGTGGTGGTGTTGGCTAAGTGACTGGAAGCATTATCCGCTATCCAACCAACAACCTTTTGACACTGCTCTGGGTTCAATAGTGGTGTGCTGCAGTCCCCTAGAAATTGGGACAGGAAGGTCAGACGAGAAGATGTGGGTGTTTGTTGTGTCACAATTTCGGCTTGCCCACGACCTTGTCCTCGGCCTCTGCATGCACCATTACCATCACGTCCAGTTCCCCGTCCCTTGCCACGTGCCTTGCCCATTTTAAATGGAGTATCTTCCACGCTCACTACAAATGACTGAGTTTGGAGCGAACTTATATGTGATCCGTGTGATAGAGAAAACAGAGTTTTAAATACCTGGCCTGTAGGTAAGTAGTTTGAACAGCAAACTGCACTGAATTGCTTCAATGACACACTAAAGGAAATTTTTAATGGAGGCCAGAAATGGCAGTATTTTCTGACAACGTATATGTGATCCGTTTGACGGAGAAAGCAGAGTTTTAAGTACCTGGCCTGTAGGTAAGTAGTTTGAACAGCAAACTGCGGTGAATTGCTTCAATTACACACTAAAGGAAATTTTTAATGGAGGCCAGAAATGGCAGTATTTTCTGACAACATATATGTGATCCGTTTGACGGAGAAAACACAGTTTTAAATAGCTGGATTTCTAGCGCTCTAATATGGAAAGGACCTGGCTGCATTCTGCAGTGCCAACAAGCAAATGGCACAGAAAAACGGTGTTCTCTGGATTGCTTTTTAAGCAAATAATGAGGATTAAGAACCAAAGAAAAGTATTCCTGGCCCCTGAGACCTGGGCCTTTGTATAGAAATATCTAACAGCAGCAGAAGGCAGAACTGGAATGGAGCCTCTTGTGCTATATGCACTGCAGTCTGCTATATACAGTGCCTGCCTATACACCCTGCCTGCCTGATATCTCTGCAGACGGATTAGTTCTCAGAAGGACTGTTTGTTAAGATGGATATGTGTAATGTACGGTTTTTCTCCCTACACTACCTAATACACGATCAAATCTCTCACTGACACAGCAGCAGCTCTCCTTACACTGTCTGATCCAGAGTGACCGTGACGAGCATGGCGGCGCCAGGTCTGATATAGACCTGATGACGCTGTGCGGCCAGCCAATCACTGTAATACCACAACCAACATGGTTACGGCATTACAGTGCATGGCAGGCAATCCCTGCATGTTCATTGGCTCTCTAAAGAGCGCCAAACATGCAGGGAGGGGACCCGAATTCCCGCCCGAGCAACCCGGAAATACTCGGCGAGCGCCGAGCATCTCGAGCAGTGAGATGCTCGGGCAAGCACCGAGCAGTAACGAGCATGCTCGCTCATCACTAATTACCATCCTTTATGGTAGCACTCCAAAATGACGATGTATTTATTCCCAGTGCAATATGGTTTACTGCCATTACAAATAGTCTATGTTTAGTTTTTACCAGGAACCTATGATGTCTCTACACCCTCAGATGTACATATTTTGTTAAATGTATATTTACTCTGTCACAAAACATTACTTTTTCTTTAATTGTAATCTTTTTAATAAATGTCTGTCTATTCATTCTGCCACATAGTGTATTGGAAACCGGGGAAAAAAATTCCAAGTGTGGTGAAATTGCAAGAAAAGTGCAATTCCACAATGTCTTTTATTTTTTTTATTTACTATGTTCAATATATAATAAAACTGACCTGCCATTATGATTCCCCAGGTCAGTACAAGTAAACAGATATTAAACATATATAGTTGTTTTTTTTTTATTTAAGTGGTGAAAAAAAATCAAAAATTTGTCAAAACAAAAATTGTAGCTTTCGTCTCCATTTTCCGAGACCTGTAGCATTTTCATTTTTCAGAATCTGGAAATGTGTGATGACTTATTTTTTGTAGCTTGAGCTGATGTTTTTATTGATACCATTTTGAGGTAGATACAATGTTTTGATCGCCTCTTATTGCATTTCATTGCAAGGTTGCGGCGACTAAAAAAATTTAATTCTGGTGTTTTCATTATTTTATCGTTACGCCGTTTACCGATCAGATTAATTTACTTTATATTTTGAGAGATCGGACATTTCTGTTCTCAAATGTGGTGTCAGATTCCCTTTAACACCTGTGTGTAGTCTTGTATGACATGGAGGGGATATAACTTTTCAGATCAGATCACCAAAATACTCACAGTCCAAACACCCAAAGGAAGAACAGACACATCACCTGATAAAAGAATATGGACACCACCATTAATTAGTGAGTTCTACCATACAACACACACACACTGAATTGGGGGTGAACTGTGCCAATGAAGGTACATCCCATATACCTGCTGAGACGACTAGACGTGAGCTATTGTAATCAATACTGGGCTTTTTGTTTACAAATAATAACATGTCTCAGTAACAAGTTTGTTTCTTCTGATGGAAGGAGACCTCTTACGCTGCTCTCTCTGGGCTTCAGCTTTCGCACTGTGCAATCTGATCTCTCTGGCTGATGAGTTGGGAGGCATTTACACTACGCTTCCAGTGTTCTAGTTATTTCCTATCCAGGCCATTAGGAGATGTCTGCTGTGTAACGCAGCTGATACCCCCATTGATGGTAAGGCCAGAACATCTCTGCATAACTACACTGTATCTATACAAGCTCACAGGAGTAAGACACAACATACTGTTACAGATAAGAGCCTAAAGGGCTAGGTAAATGGTGAATAATGTGAAACAATGTAACCCTACATCAGTATTTATAGTCAGTCATAGCAGGTAATATTTTGTCATATGTCATTTCTTTTAGGGCGAGGCAGAGTTCGCTCGGATCATGGTTCTGGTTGATCCCAATAGTTCGGGAACTGTATCTTTTCAGTCATTTATTGACTTTATGACAAGAGAGACGGCTGAAACTGATTCAGCAGAACAGGTTGTCGCTGCTTTCAGAATCCTGGCTACTGATAAGGTTGGTAAAATGTTTTTATTTTTTTGACTAATTAAGGCAACAGATACGCTGCGACACAGATTGCATGGCCAAAGATCACTCTGTACCACTGCTACATTGTAGCGTAATGCATGTGAATTTGATCACATTGCAACCGAAAGATACTGCGATTGTGACAAGCAAGTCACAGATAATGTAACTGCATCGGACTTTTTGCAGGTTGTTTATCACAGTATCCTGCGGTTCACAAGGGACTTTATTCACCTGCACTATGGTGCGGTCTAGCACGGCCACAGGGCGATCGTTGGTGGTGTAACCTGTGTAACAGATTGTTTGGACACAAGGCTGCTTTTAAGGGTATGCCAACTGCATCCGCCACCCACCACCCATACTGGAGAGGGAGCCACAAGGGATCGAACACCTGAGACTTGTGACCACCACAGGTTATAAAGTAGCACTCTAGGGCTCTAGGGATTTTTTTTTTATTTAACTCTACCTCTTTAGCCATAGTTATTATGTGTACAGCGCATGGATTAAAGGGAATCTGTCACCAAGTTTTTGCTACCCCATATAAGAGCAGCATGATGTAGGGACAGTGACTCTGATTCCAGATACAGTTTTGATAAAATCACTGTTTTATCTGCTGCAATACTCTACCTGCTGATAAAGCGCAATCAGCATTGACTTACAGCTTTATGTGTACACTGTGCATCGGCAGATAGCTGAAAATCAGTGGTGAGGTTGGGGAGGACTACCTGGTAGCAGGATTACGAGAGCTCTAGTGATAATCTCCTGCTGATAAAACAATGATTTTATCAAAACTACAGCAAGCAGCCCAATAAGCGACACATCACTGGAATCAGGGTCTCTGTCCCTACATTATGCTGCTCTCAGACTAGGGGGAAAAACATGGTGGCAGATTCCCTTTAAAACACCTACTGAACGTTGCTTCAGTACAAGTCTTCAGTTCTGATTAGCGTGTTCTGCGTGGACCTGTAGTCACTTTCTCAATGTGAGAGCCTTGTTCTGAGACACTTTGAATTGAGAAAGCGACTTTCGGTGCACACAGAGGATGCAATGTGAGGCAGCTATTCAGAACTGTGGTCACAAAGTACAGGAGTCAATCAGAACGGTGCTGGGGACAGAAGAAGACAGCGAGCGGTAAGTATTATAGGTCATGCACTATGTACATAACTGTGGCTAATGGGGCACATAACAACAAAAAATTGCTGGGGTGCTACTTTGATATAAATGATATAATAACATTTAGGCATTGTATAGTAGTATTATTGTATATACAGAGCGCTTATGGCAGCAGTATTTGAACACTGTATGGTGGTGTTATGTGACCCTGCAGAGTATATTATTTTTGCAGTGTATAGTGGTTGAAGCCATAAGTAGCTTTGTTATCCAGATAACTTTCTGGGAGCATTTTTTAGGCAATATCCTGTATGGCGCTTATAATTACAGGTGCATCTCACAAAATTAGAATATCATCAAAAAGTTAATTTATTTCAGTTCTTCAATCCAACAAGTGAAACTCATATATTATATAGAGTCATTACAAACAGAGTGATCTATTTCAAGTGTTTATTTCTGTTAATGTTGATGATTATGGCTTACAGTCAATGAAAACACAAAAGTCACTATCTCAGTAAATTAAAATAATTAACAAAAAAACACCTGGAAAGGCTTCCTAAGACTTTAAAAAGGTCCTGTAGTCTGTTTCAGTAGGCTCCACAATCATGGGGATGACTGCTGACTTAACAGATGTCCAGAAGGCAGTCATTGACACACTCCACAAGGTCCCAGAGTTCCAATTTTCATTTGGAAATCAAGGTCCCAGAGTCTGGAGGAAGAGTGGAGAGGCCACAATCCAAGCTGCTTGAGGTCTAGTGTGAAGTCTCCACAATCAGTGATGGTTTGGGGAGCCATGTCATCTGCTGGTGTAGGTCCACTGTGTTTTATCAAGACCAATATCAGCGCAGCCGTCTACCAGGAAAATTTAGAGCACTTCATGCTTTCCTCTGCCGACAAGCTTTTTGGAGATGGAGATTTCATTCTCCAGCAGGACTTGGCACCTGTCCACACTGCCAAAAGTACCAATACCTGGTTTACAAACAACAGTATCACTGTGCTTGATTGGCTAGCAAACTCACCTGACCTTAACCCCATAGAGAATCTATAGGGTCTTGTCAAGAGGAAGATGAGAGACACCAGACCCAACAATGCAGATGAGCTGAAGGCTGCTATCAAAGCAACCTGGGCTTCCATAACACCTCAGCAGTGCCACAGGCTGATCGCCTCCATGCCACGCCACATTGATGCAGTAATTGATGCAAAAGGAGCCCCGACCAAGTATTGAGTGCATTTACTGAACATACATTTCAGTAGACCAACATTTCGTATGTTAAAAACAGTTTTCAAGCTGTTGTTATAAAGTATTCTAATTTACTGAGATAATGACTTTTGTGTTTTCATTGACTGTAAGCCATAATCATCAACATTAACAGAAATAAACACTTGAAATAGATCACTCTGTTTGTAATGACTCTATATAATATATGAGTTTCACTTGTTGGATTGAAGAACTCAAATAAATTAACTTTTTGATGATATTCTAATTTAGTGACATGCACCTGTAGGTACTGAATAGTACAGTTATTTCTACACTGTAGGACTGTATATCATGTAGGGAGATGGTGCCACACAAGGCAGTATCTAATGCAAGGCCCTGTTTCCATATGTTTTATAAAGAATTGATAGAGTCATGATTATTTTTATACAAAATATCTCCTTCTGTAATGTGTTATCCACAGTGTCCCATAGTAGTCAATTGTACATGGGTCATAATATTTTGGGAATGGACTAGTGCACTGTGCATTAAAATGAATAGGAGTTGTTAAAAACTCTGATAAATGAATTATCAAATGCAGTTTAACTTTATAATAACTAAACCGAAAAAAATGAGCTGGAGTATAAGTTATTATACATGCAAAATAGGGGCATGTTCACACTGGCTATTAAACAGAGAAAGCCTAAGACAGAAACAAAATGAACATATACCCTGCTGTAAGTAAATAAGTAAAAGCAATAGTGCATATAAATAACGCTGGGTACTTAGGAAACACCGTTTTTGATCAAAACAAGCGTAAAAGCCACATCCCAAAAGCGTCAAGGTGTTCCCAAATTTGGGATGGTCCTAACCTCTAGTGTTATCCGCTCAATGAGTATTATGTAAAAAAAAAGCATAGTGCTGAAGAAACCATCATCAATCATATGATCAACAGGCGTCTGCCCAACATAGTAAAGCTGCTGGGCCCCAGATCATCTCTACCCGTGACTCTGCCTACAGATGTCACAATTACAGTGGGGGAAAAATGCACAATAAAGGAAGACTATATGATCCACAGAGATCTTTTGTGATCTCTTGGATGAAAAATGAAGTATAAAAATTATCACATCTTAACATTAGGAGAAAAAATAGTAATAAAATAAAAATAACCCTCCCCCCTCAAAGAAAAAAAAGTTAAAAAGAAAGGGTTTTTTTTATGTAAAATACATTTTAGCCCAAATACTAGATATTGCAAAAAACATACACAAATATCCAGACGCTCATAATAATCTGAATAATTCATTCAATAGGTTATTGGATGTGAAACATGACACATAAAAAAAAATACCATACCAAAAATTGTTGTTTTTTTTTCCAAATTTGCGCCATGAAAAAATATTATAGAAGTGACATAATAAGTTATATTTACCTATTAGCAGCAACAGCACAAAAAAATACTACAATTTCTCCCATATTAAACAAGGCCACGAACAGCCATGTCAGTAATAAAATAAAAAAGGTTATGGCTACTGAAATGTGGAGAGGCGAAGGCTAATTAAATCGGCTTGTCATTAAAGTGGTTGTCCGGGCAAAATAAAAAGTTCACAGGTGGCATGGAGCAGTAAAAAATAACAAACTAAGTTATACTCCCCTACCATAACCCAACTGGATCCAGCGCAGGCCGCTCTGTCATCTGTGCTGACACAGAGATGTCACTTTTCCACCATCAACAGGACCACTGCAGCCTGTGATTGGCTGCAGCAAACAGATTCTGCTGCTGGAACGGTGACATCACCACTTCCTGTCTCTGCTCAGACCACAGGGCTGCGTGCGCTGGATTCATGTGGCTGCCAGTAGGTGATTATGACTGAGTTTGTTATGTTTTATATATCCAGTACCATGGGCAAAGTTTGTTTTGCCCACACGACCCCTTTAAGACACTTTCAGGCCTGTTCATGAACAAAAGTGCGTTGATTATTGGAATCCGGCGTGTCTACAATGCTGTCCGATGTTCCATCCTATCAGTTGTGTTGCGGTACATTGCTGATCATTATTTCTCTGTTTGTTCCCTACAGCCTTACATATTAGCTGATGAACTTCGTCGAGAACTTCCTCCAGAACAAGCCCAGTACTGCATCTCCAAGATGCCTCCATACTCTGGCCGCGGCGCTGTCCCCGGTGCTTTAGATTATTCCTGCTTCTCAACTGCTTTGTACGGAGAAAGTGACCTGTAAGGGGCTTCTTGTGCTCATCTCCCACCCGAAAATGTAGATGGTGTGCTTGCAGACTTTGATCAAGCCTAAAGGGAAACATGCATTAAAAATATAAGTGCTTGAAGTGCGGTGTCACACAGAAACGTGGACATTTTCTTTTGTGTAGACAAATATGAATCTGTGAATATGTGTTTTCTTTCTTTGGGAAACTGTATTAGATATGACCTTATAGACAGGATTGGATTGTCATTTATCGCTTCACATGATTAGAATACAGATGTAGAGCCTGCTTCACAGCTGCAATATCAAGCCCCTGGTGCGTACCAATCACTATATAGGGCTTGTTAGAACCGCCGGGGATGGGGTGATGCCGCTATAACCCAAGCTCTAAAATGCAGTCATGTTACAGCCTTTCATTTGTAAGAATTACTTCAATTTCTATAATGCTTCAAACTGAAATTTTGTTTGGGGGCTCATTCACACGACCGTAGGTTCTCGTCAATTATGCTAATGACACCCTGATTACACCCTGATCAGAGTTTGATCCGAGTGTCAGCATAGTGTGATCCGATTCTCTCAGATGAGAGAACTGTAGCACACTGTGAGGAGAAGACGGAGAACAAGATTTCTCCATTCAGCGAATTTGCAGAAATTGGACTGCACTCAGATGTCATCCGAGTGCAGTCCGATGTTTTCCAAGTACCCATAGACTTGAATGGGTTGAGTGGCATCTGATTTCAGAGTAAAATCTCAGCTTGCTGCAATTTTTTTCACTGACAGATTCTGTCAGTGAAAAAAATTGGACATCAGCACTGCCCCATTGAATAACATAAAACATCGGATAATACTCGTCCGATATATACGCTCGTGTGAGCGAGTCCTTAGAGACATTGTTTATGGGATTGGGGGATTTGATGCAGCACTCATCAAACTAAAAAGTTACAGAATGTACACCACACTAATAAAGAATAATCGTCATATATAATCTGTAATAATACCAATATTTGTGTGGTAAATTGAGTTATAATTCTCTTTGCTGAATTGGTCAATACATACAGTAGCTAGTTCTACCTGGATAACATATGGGGGCAGATTTACTAAACCTGTGCAATATTTAGACACCGCAAACTTAGACTAGACAGGACAAATATGTGTCTAAATGATGGCAGTGGTTCAATCTGGATAATAAATTTGACGCATTTTTATGTGTAACTTTTTGTATAACTTTGCACCACCTCTTGGTCATCTGACTTTGCACCACTTTTTTGTGTATAAAGTTTTCCACAATTCGGCTCATGCCCCTTTGTAAGCCATCCCCTTTTCCTCACAGCCATGACCCCTGGTCAGAAAAAGCATACAAGCAGTCTAACACATAATAAATAGGCAGAAAACGTTCTGTGTCATTTTGGCAAATTTATTTAGAAGGTCTTGAGTTAAAGGGGCTTTATATTTTCAGGAAAGTGGACTCCAAGCGCTTTAAAATGCATGAAATAATAAACATAGCAGGTACTCACCCTCCCTGGTTTCATCACCAGCTCCCCAACGTTACTTGGGTCTCAGTGTTTTGGCTGTAGTGTTGATATCATGTAAACAGCACACATCACCGCTGCAGCCAATCACTGAGATCAGCGGCTGTGCTGAGGTAGACACCAAAAGCCGCTGAGCTCAGTAATTGGCTGCAGCGGTGATGAGAGTTGTTGATAAGATGTCACCGCTGCAGGAAAAATATCAAAATCTGAACACCAGCGGAGAGCTTGTGCTGGACTCTGGAGGGAGAGTAACTCCTCCTTTTGTTATTTTAGGTATCTTAGAGCCTTTGGGGTACACTTTCCTGATAGAGGAAAAAAACCTTCATTCTGCTTTAAACATTTCATAGCTTGCATTCTTATGGGACTGTATTTATTATAAGTTATTCAATGCAGTTTAAGACCTCATTCTGAAGTCAGTGTTTTCACGTATGCAAAAAAATGGTCAGTATGTTATCAGTGTTTGGTCGGTGTGTCATCAGTGTTTGGTCGGTGTGTCATCGGTGTTTGGTCGGTGTGTCATTGGTGCTTGGTCGGTGTTTGGTCGGTGTTTGATCAGTGTGTTATAAGTGTTTGGTCAGTGTGTCATCAGCGCTTGGTCAGTGTGTCACCAGCACTTGGTCGGTGTGTCATCAGTGTTTGGTCGGTGTGTCATCGGTGCTTGGTCGGTGTTTGGTCGGTGTTTCATTGGTGTTTGTTCGGTGTGTCATCGGTGCTTGGTCGGTGTTTCATTGGTGTTTGGTCGGTGTGTCATCGGTAGTTGGTCGGTGTTTCATTGGTGTTTGGTCGGTGTGTCATCGGTGCTTGGTCGGTGTTTCATCGGTGTTTGGTCGGTGTGTCATCGGTGCTTGGTCGGTGTTTCATCGGTGTTTGGTCAGTGTGTCATCGGTGCTTGGTCGGTGTTTCATCGGTGTTTGGTCGGTGTGTCATCGTTGTCTGGTCGGTGTGTCATCGATGTTTGGTCGGTGTATCATCAGTGTTTGGTCGGTGTGTCATCGGTGTTTGGTCAGTGTGTCATCGGTGTTTGTTCAGTGTGTCATCGGTCGGTGTGTCATTGGTGTTTGGTCGGTGTGTCATTGGTGTTTGGTTGGTGTTTCATCGGTGTTTGGTCGGTGTGTCATTGGCGTTTGGTCGGTGTGTCATCGGTGTTTGGTCGGTGTGTCATCGGTGTTTGGTCGGTGTGTCATCAGTGATTGGTCGGTGTGTCATCAGTGATTGGTCGGTGTGTCATCAGTGTTTGGTCGGTGTGTCATGGGTCGGTGTGTCATCGGTCGGTGTGTCATTGGTGTTTGGTCAGTGGGTCATCAGTGTTTTTCACATATGGATAAATAAATATTCATTACAATATTAACCATGGGCAGCAAACGCACTGCACACTGATGCAATATGTGTACTGTATGTGTTTTTCATGGACCTATAGACTTGAACTGGCACATCCATGCTGCTGAAAAAAATGTCTCCGTGATTTTTGCACAGACACACAGTCCGGGGAAAAATATGGACATGTGAACAGCCCCATAAACTACTGTATAATGGCTACATTTTCAATCTGAGAAAATCACTGATAGAATATGTACGTGCAACACGGACGTCTAAATGAGGCCTTCTAAAGATAGCTGTTTAGAAAATTCTTAGTTGTCCAGGGAAACACACTACAATGTAGCACCATCTCGCTGTCAGACATGTGGCTTTAGGCTGGAATGACACTTGCAGTTTCTGATAGGGCTTGTCTGTGTTAAAGGTACTGCACTCACCTCTGCTTGAAGTACAACACTTTCTGATGGCTCTATTCGTGATGGACTGCTGCCACTAGGTCTGACTATTTAGTTGTTCTTTTTAAGCACCACTCCAGCGTTTTTTTTTATTTCACCGCTGGAGTGGTGCTTAAAATCCAAGTCCCCTGCCCCCTGTCTGATACTTACTTTCTGGTGTTTTCATCTGTTTTCGCTGCGGTTCTGGTCCTTCTTCTGCAGTTTGTGACCTGCCAGCTTTTCCAGTGTTGCATGTGACGCGCCCCCTGGGCCGCGCGTGTGAGGGGATACCCGGAACCGGACCCGTTGCGGATGCTGGGGGTTGTAATCCTCGTGTGGCGGGGACCCGGTCCCGTGGCTCAGGGTGGTCAACTCAAATGGCGGTCTATTTATGTGGTTTTTATGATATTAAATGTCCAACTACGCCACCCGTGGATTGCGGTCAGGATGAACCGCCGCTGCAGGGCAGACCGCTAAGGTTGGTGTTGTGGGTGCAGCAGTGTGTGATACAACTCCCCACGGGAGGAGTATAGCCTCAGGGCAGTGTATGCGGAGAATGGGGGTGATGGTGCAGGAGTAGCAGTAACGACACGGAGTCAGTGATGCAGTCCAGGGTCTTTACTCACAGTTCTTATTATCCAGACCACTTCTGCAGGTAACGGCTGCCCATGTCGTACTGTGCTCACAAGGTGAGGGGCTCGGCCGACTCCCAGGTATCTCCGGAGTGTTTCACAGGACCCCCTTTGTGTGTCCTTTCTCTGACCTGTCATACCCCGCCAGTGACCTCGCTTCTGTCCGGCTGCCTCGGGCCTTCTCTTGGTAAACTTGGCGCCAGTTTCCCTGACCCTATATGGTGCCATCCTAGCAGGTGTAGCGAGGGGCTGCGCCACATGAAATGTCACAGCCTCCGGTTTCTAGCTGAGGGTAGTTCCCCGCCTCCACTAGTTTCGGGGACCGGTCTCCCCCTTTGGCCTGACCCTTCTACGCAGGTAGATTCGGGCGTGTGGTGGCGACTCGCCGGTCCACACCCATGGGGTCCCTTCGTTCCTTGTTCCTGGAGCCTCCTCCGCTCCTCTTCCTTCCTTCTCCTTCCTTCAGGCTCCGGCCTCTCTCTTAGGCCTTCCTGCGGAGCAGAGCCCATGCAGAGCCTCTGCTCCCACCTCCTGCTCCCTCTTCTTCTGTCTGACTGAACTAACTCTTCTCTTTCAGTGCTGGCTGGGCCTCACAGGCTAGGCCCGCCTCCGGAGCGGAGCTCCACAGTGGCCCTGCTCTGTCACTTCTTCTCTCAGACTGAACACAGAACTAAGATGGTGCCCACTTTTTATACCTCCCTCTAGGTGCACCCAGGAACTGCTTCCTCCCTGCTCCTGCACTACAGGGTTCCCCCTTCCTCGGTGTTCCCTCCCCCCACTCCAGCCAGGGACAGGGACTGTCGTGCTCTACTTGGAGCATATCGGTCGCCCTGCCCCCCGGAAATGTGGTGTAATGCATTCAGGTGTCGGGGTCCTGATCCACACTCCATCCTTACCTGAGAGTAAGATATCGCACATCTGGTTGAGATGCAATACCTCTGTAGCAACCGAGCCTTCGGGGTGCTACATTCCCCCCTGGTAAATCACAGCACGTCCACGGGCTGGAACAGAGCAAAAGACAATGACAATTAGGGCATGCAAAAATTTATTTATTTATTTATTTTTTAAATTGTCAACTGCATATCACTTCCCTTTATGGGAAACATTTTCTCTTTTCAACATTATAAATGCACTTTTAATATCAGGGGAACTCTTTTCTCAAACATCATGTAAAGCATCATATAAAGCATTTCGGTATATAAAACTTTTCATATAAAACGTTTTCAAGTGGACTCTCTTGTACTAGCCGCGGTGTAACTTGCGACCAGGTGTCCATTTTTCAATAAAGTGGAAACTTGCAAACAGGTAACAGACGAACATGAGGGACCCGTTCGTAAACCCTCAACGTAGGCCCTGGGGTGGCTGCAGGGCGTAGCTGATCCAGCTGCTGGACCTCGTCTTCGGCCACCTCTAATGGGTTTTTGTTCTGAGGTCAGTTGTTGTAGTTCTTTTATAAAACCAGTAGGGGGCACTTTAAGAAGTGCAATTATTTACAAAGTTGACCGCTCCCAGTCCTCGGCCGGATAGTTCACAAAAGTTGGCTGCTCCCAGTCCTCAGCCGGCTATTACTAACCCGTCTCCGGGTAACTTTCAGCAAAAACAAACAGGCAACAGTCAGGCAACAGTCCCCGTCTGGGGTAAACTCTTTCTTCCTGTACCCTAACGGGCAACTATGTACAGTGCACTCACGTTTTCCTTTAATAGCGGCGTCCTCCTTGTGCATGCTCTTCCTCCTCGCCATACTCTTCAGACCCGTCCGGGTCCTCTGGGTAGTAGTGCTCATGGTAGTGTTCTTCTTCCACCCTCTGGACATTGAGGGCATACCACCCTTTCAGGCCTCGATGTCGGGTGTATATTACCCGATCTCCCGGGAACAACTCCCGCTTCGGGTGACCCGCTGGCAGGTGACCCTCCACATCCCTCCTGTCAACATAGAGGTCTGTGGCTGTGGTAGAGTCCCGGATAAATCCCCACCCTTTCTCCTGGTGGAACTTTACCACAGTCCCAGCATTTTTAGGACCGCGTGCAGCTTGGGGGTTTCGGCGGGTTCGTGTCTTCTCCGTGCTCCGGGCCTGCAGCTGCTCCCTCTTCTAGCGCCGCGCCAGCTCTTCTTTCTCGAGCTACCTGATTTCCCGCTCACAGAACTCCTGCCTTCGAGCTGTGGCCGCCCGCGTCTCCTGCGCAAACCCCATCAGATCCTCCCTGGTCTGGTCCCACTCGATCTGGACCTCTTCCTCCGGGAGCTGGGGAATGGCGACTGGCTGTGGCACGGGCAGGAGCGGAGCAAGCGGAGCCTCGGCCTCTGCGGACAGGTTCTTCCGCTGACTGGGGTGAACCCATCCCTCTGGCACAGAGACCGGCTCTCCATCGGGTCCGGCGAGCTGGCTGTACAGGTCGGTCCCTAGGGGTGGTGGCTTCGGGATCTGGGGCGCATGCGGTTCGGAGGCGCCTGGGGAGGTCAGGCCTTGCGACCGGGCCTGGAGCAGGCCGCTTCCGACCGCACCCGGGGTCAGGGGGCACGGCCTGGGGCTTGATCCGGCGACGGTGCTCACGGCTTGGGACCTGTGTGCAGGCGGCGGGAGTGGGGGAGGCACAGCGATGCCCGAGACGTCTGGCTCCGCGACAGGGTCTGGAGGCAGGTTGGTAACATCAGGGCTGGTGGCAGGGGTGTCCCCCTTACCTGCTTCCAGGGCTGCGCTGCTCTCAACTTCTTCCGGCCTCCGCTCCTTGTCCTCAGGGGCAGGCTCGCTGGCCGGTGCTGGCGGCGTCCCGTGCTGCTGGGCTGCGACCCGCCGGGCCATCTCCTCTCTCCATCCTGCTACAGCTTCCCGCTGCGCCTGGACCATCCTCCGGTCCAAATCCTCCAACGCAGTTCGAAGGAACTCCGGGTCTTCTCCAGGGAGCTGAGCCATCAGCTCCCTGAGGCTGTACGGGGCCACGATGGCCTGCAGCAAGCCACCCATCAGGGTGCTGGAGTCGGTGCTGCTCGCCATCTCCGGGTGTGGTCTGCCGAGACTGATCCAAACCACACCCTGTCCCCCGGTTTTCTTCTCTTTCCGCCCCTGTTGGGGGTGGTCCTGGGGCAATCTTCTGACCATCACTCTTAGGGGCAGCCCCCCCACGTTGATGGACATCTCTACAGCCGCACTCATGGCTGTTGGGGGTGGGCTCCATCTTTGGCGCCATTCTGGGACCTCACCCACGATGGGAGGTGGTTTCCTGTTGTCTTTTGGCGCGCACATTATGGCGTCCGTTCTGCTAGGGCGGGCGCCATATTTAATACAGTGAAACAGTCTCTTTTCAGGCACGCAGTACCCATTGGTGGCGGGCACGAAATCCTGCCAACTACTCCAAAAGTTGACGCGCCCCCTGGGCCGCGCGTGTGAGGGGATACCCGGAACCGGACCCGTTGCGGATGCTGGGTGTTGTAGTCCTCGTGTGGCGGGGACCCGGTCCCGTGGCTCAGGGTGGTCAACTCAAATGGCGGTCTATTTATGTGGTTTTTATGATATTAAATGTCCGACTACGCCACCCGTGGATTGCGGTCAGAATGAACCGCCGCTGCAGGGCAGACCGCTGAGGCTGGTGTTGTGGGTGCAGCAGAGTGTGATACAACTCCCCACGGGAGGAGTGTAGCCTCAGGGCAGTGTATGCGGAGGATGGGGGTAATGGTGCAGGAGTAGCAGTGATGACACAGAGTCAGTGATGCAGTCCAGGGTCTTTACTCACAGTTCTTATTATCCAGACCACTTCTGCAGGTAACGGCTGCCCATGTCGTACTGTGCTCACAAGGTGAGGGGCTCGGCCGACTCCCAGGTATCTCCGGAGTGTTTCACAGGACCCCCTTTGTGTGTCCTTTCTCTGGCCTGTTATACCCCGCCAGTGACCTCGCTTCTGTCCGGCTGCCTCGGGCCTTCTCTTGGTAAACTTGGCGCCAGTTTCCCTGACCCTATATGGTGCCATCCTAGCGGGTGTAGCGAGGGGCTGCGCCACATGAAATGTCACAGCCTCCGGTTTCTAGCTGAGGGTAGTTCCCCGCCTCCACTAGTTTCGGGAACCGGTCTCCCCCTTTGGCCTGACCCTTCTACGCAGGTAGATTCGGGCGTGTGGTGGCGACTCGCCGGTCCACACCCCTGGGGTCCCTTCATTCCTTGTTCCTGGAGCCTCCTCCGCTCCTCTTCCTTCCTTCTCCTTCCTTCAGGCTCTGGCCTTTCTCTTAGGCCTGCCTGCGGAGCAGAGCCCATGCAGAGCCTCTGCTCCCACCTCCTGCTCCCTCTTCTTCTGTCTGACTGAACTAACTCTTCTCTTTCAGTGCTGGCTGGGCCTCACAGGCTAGGCCCGCCTCCGGAGCGGAGCTCCACAGAGGCCCTGCTCTGTCACTTCTTCTCTCAGACTGAACACAGAACTAAGATGGTGCCCACTTTTTATACCTCCCTCTAGGTGCACCCAGGAACTGCTTCCTCCCTGCTCCTGCACTATAGGGTTGCCCCTTCCTCGGTGTTCCCTCCCCCCACTCCAGCCAGGGACAGGGACTGTCGTGCTCTACTTGGAGCATATCGGTCGCCCTGCCCCCCGGAAATGTGGTGTAATGCATGCAGGTGTCGGGGTCCTGATCCACACTCCATCCTTACCTGAGAGTGAGATATCGCACATCTGGTTGAGATGCAATACCTCTGTAGCAACCGAGCCCTCGGGGTGCTACACATGGAGCGCGGTGGAGGTCACTAATCAATGTAATTCTTGTTCTTGGAGCCTTGTTCTGGCCTTGTTCCAGCTCTCACAGAATTGCATTGACAGCTTGTGACGTAACTTCTGAATTCCGGCCACTCAGAAGCTGCGCTCACAAAAAGGCGTCGCGGGACCGGAGCACCACTGAAAAACAGTGACAACCCCGGAGTGTGAGTATATGATCGGAGGCAGGGGATTTACATTTAAAGCACCAATCCAGCGTTGAAAAACAAATGCTGAAGTGGTGCTTTAACACTAAGGCTATGGCTACACGGCGACTTTGGCTGCAATAGAAGTTCACTTGGTGCTACTACTTCCTCACAGTGCTATAACAGTGAATGGGGTTGTATTGCAACACTTACACTACCACGACAAGCAAGTGCCAAAAAATCAAGTCTGTTTTTTTGCGATTTGCTTCATAAAACCTTTAAAAGATCTGTCTTCAGAGCCCAGTCTTGACATTTCAACTTCTGTCAGGTTTAAGCCTCCCTTACCTCGGCCGTGTCTCTGAGAACTGAACACCTTGTACTTCTGGACACTCCAGGGAGGCTGCAGTTCTGCAATATGACAGCACTGGAGGATAATGTTTTTCATGACCAAGTTGAATATTTGCAACAAAGCTTTTGTTGGTTTTGTGATCACACCCCAATATCTTATCAATTTCAAGAGTGCTGCATCCCTCTGTAAGACATGAAACGATTTATGACTTTTAAGAGTTGGTTAAATCTCTTTTTTGGCCCATTTTGCCTGAGGAAAACAAGCTGCCTAATAATTCTGCACGCATTGATAAAGGGTGCTGTATCCTTAGGCCTCACTCTTTTCATTACACACGTTCACATCACCTGATCTGCTTCATCCAATAAGCATTCAAGTTTATATGTGTGGTAGATCGGCTGCACACGGAGGTAGACACAGGAACGCTGTTGCTTTAAATTTCTCAGTGGTTTATTAAGGCATGGCATAAACCACTTTCAAGTCCATCAAAACAAACAGGCCTTTCTTGGCATAAAGGGGTAAACAAAATAAAAATAGTTATCACAGTCCAGAGGCCTGTGGGGATCCGCCCGCACAGGGTTAGCAAATCACACATGGTTCAGGTCCGTACAACCACGAGCTCCTTTCTCTGGAGCTAGCCTCTCCAGATACACTGAACAACTAATGCCTCAGCAGGCCTTCTATTTAAACCCCAGACCACACCCTGGGGGGGAGATATTGTGAATGACCTCCCACCCGCTCTATGGTTGTTCACAAAAACCTAGCCCTTTTGAAATGGCTGCTTAACACCTTGCAGCACTTAGTGTGCTGGAGCAAACACTTCTGGGTTTCAGATCACTGAAGCTAATAGCCTCAGTGAAACATCCCTCCCCTCCAGCACTTTGCCAGTGACTTTGTCACAATGGCTTGGCGCTGGAAAATCTGCATAAAAATGATGATATGGTCAAAATTCTCACTTACCTAATATTTGTGCATACAGTGTACTTGTTTTACCTCTATCTCAACCCACTCCTTGATTTTGACTGACAGCTCTGGCCTTACAGAACCAAAGAATGGTGGAGATAGAGGGTAAACAAGTAGGTGGAAAGGTGCACTTAAATGTTTGGCCACGCCAATGACTTGGTTTGAACAGTCATTCTGTGCCAACAGTGTCCCTTTAAGCATTTTTTTAAGTTTTCTTAGAGAAACACACCCTATCTGAGCAAATAGTTTCCAGAGCAACCACAATGCAAATCATCAGAATTGTGAATTAAACTTTAGACATAAATGGAGAATAAGACTTCATGTAACTTTAAATCCGTACAGTCTAACAAAAGGAAGGAGTTTACTAGGTTACAAAACTTTAATGTGAATTTCAATTGTGGAATGTTAAAAAATTGTTATTTAAGGAGTTCACTGGAAATGGCCATATCTCATCACTGCATTCTGTAACTAATACAAGAGAATAATGTTTCAGCTTTTATGATTAACCCAGTCCACTGTTTTATTATCCTAAAAAAAATTACACATAAAATAAGAATAAAGGTTGTTAACTTGGTACATAATAAGCAGTAAGAAGTGCAATCACTTAATAAAGCCTTTGTGACTTTATACATTCAAAATTGATAAGCAGCACACTGAGACAAAACTATGACAACTTGTGCATTCAGAGGTGTAGCTATAGGGGGTGCAGAGGTTGCAGTTGCTTCTGGACCCTGCCTCCTGAGGGCCACAGAGTCCCTATTCCTCCTAAGATGACAGTAATGTTATAAACTGTTCATGGCAGCTGGGAACCCTGCTACAGATTCTGCATTGGAGCCCTGGATCTTGCTGCAGAGCAGAACTCTTGCAAGACTATATATCGGAAAGTAAGAAGTCACCTGAACATCGCATCTATATGAGCTTTTTGGACATCCAATTCCAAAACCATGGGCACTAATTTGGAGTTGGTCCCCACTTTTGTAGTAGTAACAGCCTTTATTACTCTGGGAACGCTTTTCACAAGATTTCTGATTGTGTCTGTGGGAATTTGTACTCATTCAACAAAACAGCATTTGTGAGGTCAAGTGCAGTTTTTGGACGAGAGGTCATCACACCATGTCTTTATGGTCCGTACTTTGTACACTGGGCACAATCATGCTGGATCATAAAAGGGCTTTCCCCAAACTGTTGCCAGAAAGGATGCAACGTTGTAAAAGGTCTGTGAACACTGGAGTACATAACCCCAATAACACAATCCAAGATTTAATCTTAAAAGTCAGGGACAACAGGCACCAAATGGACCTTATATAAAAATAATGTAAATGTCGCAATTTCTTTGACCAATCTGCTGACAGAACAGTCAGTATGGCACCGTGTGTGGTTTATTAGTCAGTGGTCCAATAATCAAGCTACTGGCCTAATAATTGGTGATACCGGAGAATAATTTGGGACCGCTGGCAGCATCCACATATTCATAGCATGTCATACAAGGCTGCAGCTGAATTCACACTTGTGTTGCCATTTCGCAGCATTTTTGATGCAGTTTTTACAGCAGTCTTGCAATCAGTTGATCTCTAAGTTGCAAATATATACGGCACTTTACAATAATATTATAGTGCAAAATTAATTTACATGCTTTAATAGTAATAAGCCCCCTTCACATGTACGTTGTCATGATTCTGTTGTCTGATAACCTGGGCCAGGGGCACCTTCCCTGTCCCTAACGCTAAGGGTGCCCTAGCTATCCCTGCTCCCCAGGTTACTTCTGATGGTGAAGATGCTGGGGCCACGTACCTTGCTGAGCTCCTGAATCAGCCCTAATATGTCCCCTCCCCCACCCAGGGAAGTGGGGAGGAATAGTGTATTTAAATACACAAACCAGACAAACAAGGAAGGACGTACAGGGATAAAATGAAAATACCAATCATACAAAATATGCACACACAGACAACAGAAGGAAGCACCGGAGAGATTTGGTAGGTAAACAAAATAGGAGGAGATGGGGACTATGCACACAGCCAAAACACCAAGCAACAGTCACAGAACAATTAATTTGTCTCTACCAACAACTGACACCTCCACACCACTCCTCACCAGGCAATACAAGATTTAACACTGTCAATCCAAATTGTCAGAAGTGAGAATGTATAGGAGAGAGAAGAGTGGCCAATACTGCACAACTGAGATCATCCAAGCAGGAAACTTCAGAGACTCCAAGCTGAAAAAATGAACCCCTGCGCTGTTGACAGAAACCTGCACCGCTTAATATGAGGGAGAAGTGCTTCTAGTCTGTGCAGAAGTACATGTAATCAGACTCTGCGGTCTTCTGACTCCTCTCTGTTGCGGTACCGGTTTTATACGGATGTGTGAAGGAGGCGTAACAGATGACACATAGCTAAAATCTGTGTCTCAGCCTCTACATTATGCTGTCCTCAGATTGCAAAGTAAAAACATGCTCACAGATCCCCTTTAAGACAATGTGCACACAAAGCGTTTTTGATGTGTTTTCCACCGTGGAAATGCTGCAAAAACTCTTGTTAATAGGTCTGCCAGCTATAGCAATGCTAATCCTGATGTGCTGTGCACATGATGCGGAAATTTCCACTCAGGATTAGCATTGCGGAAAAAAATGCAGCATGACCATTACACCCAGCATTTCCGGAGCATTTACCGCCCATTGACTTTAATTGAAACGCAGCAAATGTACAAGTATAATATTTATACCTGCAGATTTGCTACATTTCAATTAAAGCCAATGAGTGGGAAACGCTCCGGAAATGTGGTGTGGGTGGTACCTGGGTCGGGAGAGGAGGACTACAACTCCTCTCATCCGACCGCAGCTCCCGCTGATAACAGCGAGAGCGGCGCTGCTGAGAGGAGCAGTAGTTCTCCTCAGCAGGATCGGGAACCATCGGCAGTGAAAAAAAGAAAAAAAAAAGTAAAAAAAAAAAAAATCCTTATACTCACCTGTCCTCGGTGCCAATGATCCTCCCCTCCTGGCGGACGGCGGTATACTGAGGGGAGCGCGCTCTCTCCCTGTAGTATACTGTGCTTCCAGGACCTGCGGTCAATCAGACCTTTTCATAACCAAACCTAATTAAAGTAAAGAGTTAAATAAACACACAGACACAGAGTAAACACTTTATTTGAAATACAACAGACACATTCTTTAATCATTTAAATTACCAATATACTCACCCAAGTTCTGACAGTAATCCAAGGGTTTAAGCAAGGTCCCACCAAATGACTTTATTTAGCTCCAAAAAGCATTCATTGATGTACAAAAACGCATAAAAAACGAGCGGAATTTCCGCAGCATTTTTCCTGCCTAGGAGATGCAGAAACGCTCAGGAAATGTCTGCTTCAAATCCTGATCATGTGCACATAACCTTATTAATATTCAGAAAAGGTTTAAGTGCTCTTAGCATGATCATAGCACTTCCCAAACATCTACCTCCCTGGTTATATTTCCCACCTGTATTGGAGGCATTGTTTATGGTCACCTTGGAGATCTAAAGATGGGTACCATGAACAGGATTTAACAGGTTCCCCTAGGCTGAAGCCATGGAGATAACTACTGTTCAGTGGTGCAAGCTCTGAACCAGGAGGTGCGGGGACAAAATCGTAAGGCAGGAGAGAAGTCAAAAAACGAGCTGAGGTTAAAATCAGGAATGTCTACTGGAAATTACAGCAGGATACAAAGATGTTTACTGGAGCTTGTCACATTATAACTGGCAGTAGACAGCAGGTTTTCAGTATTGTTAAATAGCTTGCAGCCCAGACCAAACAAGAGGAAGCAAACACTGAAAAGTTAACTCTTGTTCTGCCAACATGGATGGAACTGCAAGTCCCAGATGACACACAACTAGAATTGTTGCCCCCTGCAACAAGAGCTCGGCGCCTCCTGGTGACAGAAGCAGAAACAGGAAGGGCAGGCACCAATACAGATGTCACTGCACCTTCTTCTGCTTGACTGTCAGTTCACTGGCCTGACCAAGCAGCCAATGAGCTATCAATGAAACAAGGGAAGTTGTGGCTGGGTGGGGGATAGAGCCAATGAGGCAGAGGCTTGGGAAGTGCCTTGACAGAGGATTTAAGCCTCATTTGCAAACTATTTAAAACAGTGATTTTTGAGTCAAGGAGAAACAGATTGGATCAGTAAAGGTGTGGATGACATTACTTTTCATATATCAACATGACCATAAAAACTGTTTTTGGAGTGGATCATTCTGGGCTCCCAGACGATATATAATGTATTGAGGTATCATATTTTGTAATATAATGGCAGAAACTCTAACCCTTAAAATTAATATCTTTATTATTTCATTACTAAAATCACCCCATATGTAAGCACAAAATCAAAAATAATAACTAATAATGCAAGTATAGAAAAGTGCGTTAAAGATGCCGTAAATAAAGTTGCCAGTTACACTCCCTTATTAATATTTGGTCAGGAAGCAAGAGATAAAATTTGATGGGAAAATTGGAACATACAGTATATTGGGTGGATAATTCTGACAGATTCCCTTTAATAAAAGATTACTTCTTCAGCACTTCTACTGATTTTATACAACATCCATAGAATTATTGTCATGCGTAATACAAGTCTCAATAGAGCGGGCAGTGCCCAATGATTACCGTGAGCAGTGCGTAGTATTGTAGCTACATACATGTATAAGTACATAACAAGTGAGGAAAATGTAGTTTTAAAAACACGCAATAAATTGTTTATCACTCTTTAAACCCCCTCTCTACAACCGTGTATCCTGGGAGCTCCCTCTCTCCATTTCCTATGTAAACCTACTGAAATTGCATTACTATTTTCCCGTATCAATGAAAAAGAGAATTTTTGTGACCGCAAACTGTTGTGTGACACATGTGGTATTTATAGTTTCCTGGAATAAAATACATGGTGTTTCCCACTCACAAGTGTTCATAGCTGACCGGACAAACACTATAACATTTTACAGGCATCAATGAAGCGGGGTATCATAAGGGGTCCACACTCCAGGCCAATAAATTACACGTTATCAAGCTGCTGCTATAGTACTAGCAAAAATGTCTTGTTTTGCACTTTCTATTGTTGGACAATTTGGTCTTAAAAGAGAAATGTGAAAGTTTTATATGTGTTGTCCCGGTTTCCACTGGAGACTTTTGTGAATCCAGGGAATCCCATTGTTGCCTGGTAAATTTATTGTTCCTTGTCCAAGTAAGAGGCACTCATCACTGCAAAGGTGACGAAATGAAGAAACACTTTTAAAAACTGAGGCTAGGCGGTTCCTTGATCACCTACTGCCAATGAATCAACAGTGAAGGTCGTCATTGGACTTCTCACCATCGATGAGTCAAGAGCTTCTGGAGAGCCCATAATGATGCCATACTTTCATATATTCCTTGTTGTAATCCAGGCTTCTTTTCTTGTGGTGTATCCAGAAATTGCAAATAGGAATGCTAAGATAGGTAAGTGAAGAAATTCTGAAAAACTCTGTAAACTGTGTTTATGTCAAGAACATTAATTAAACCAAAATGTTTCATCCAAAAATAGAAAGTCAGCTTTCTTAGGCCGGGTCCAGATTGGCTACATTCTGAGCCAACGTCCCAAATTCCATCAAAAAAGATGGAAGAAAAATAGTGCAGCATGCCATTTTCTTTTTTTTCCAGAAAATGAGGGACACCATGGCAGTAGCCCACCAATATAGTTAGCGGGGTCTGTTGGGCACTGTTGGTATCATCATGTAAGGCATTTATTACAGTACTGAATTTCACTTTTCTGCTACTATGCTGGAACAGTAAAATGGAATTCTACAGATGGGAACCTGGCCTAATATAGTTTTCTTTTGTCAATATTTTTAAGATCTGTTGACTTTTAATGAATGGAATAAATGTTTCGCCCCAGAAAATAAAAACCTATCCAGACATAATAGCTAGTTTCCGCAATTGTGTTCAGTTTAGACAATGATATATTACCTAAGCCGCCTGGACTCCAGATCGTCACACTGTAAACCAAAAGGAAGGAAGCAATATTTATGCTGTAGATGTCCCTAGCACACAGAGGGTTTCATAGATCGGATACATTTAAAGAAAACTCTCATCTATAGGAAGTATTATGTATGTAGCCTCTAAATATTCACTGAAAACAAGCACTACTTTAAAATTACTAGAAAAGGCCCCAATTCATATCTTGCTGGGTTTTTTAAGTCACTTTTCTTTTTTGTCTTGTGGTATTTGATGCCTTTTTTTGCGCTAAATTATTTAAAATGGCACACACGGTTAATGAGTTTGTGAAAGGTCAAAAGTGGTCTTTTCTTTGTATGAAATTCTTCAAAATACCACATGTGGTTAAAGGGGTTGTCCACTACTTGGACAACCCCATCTGAATCCCTATGCTTCCCCCCAGTAAAATAATAATACTTATATTCACCTCCGGTGCTGGCGCCATTCCAGCAGTGGCTCTCCTGATCTCGCATAACATTGATATGTCACGCGATCCCTGGAGTCAATCAGCGCTGGCTTCACTCTCCTTCGGACAAATCAAGACATCCAGAGGAAGTGAGAGCTGCTGCTGCCATGTTCCTTGCTCTGGACGTCAATTACATTGATAGGAGAGGAGCGTAAAGCCAGTGCTGATTGGCCACAGAGATAATAACGTCACGCAAGCCCTAGGAGAACCAGTGCCGAAACCTCTGGAATGTCGCCGACACTGGAGGGGAGTATAAGTGTTATTATTTTACTGGGGGGGGGAGCAGAGGGATTCAGAAGGGGTTGTCCAAGTAGTGAACAAACCCTTTAATAAATTTTGTGCAATGTCAAAAATGGTCTTTATTTCCATCTTTAACCTTTTTTGTGCGCAAAAAGTAGCATGGTTCGCAAAATGGTACACAAATTGATCAAAAATTACTTGCATACATAAAGTCAGTCCAGGAGGTACTGGAGTAAATTTGCAACAAATTTTGTAACTTTTCAAAAAGCTGCAAATGATGAGTCATGTGAAAACATCTGGAAATCATAAACACAGTGGTAATATATATATATATTTTAAAAAGGCAAACATATATAAATTGAATTTAATAAAAAGCACAAGTTAAAACATGAATATGAAGCAAAGAAAAAAAAACGCAAGACACTAAAAACTGAACATAAAACAGGCGCTAATGCAATGCAATATCATACCTAAACGCATGCAATTAGGGCTAAAAATAATTTTTGCTGTTGGATTTCACTAAATATTTTGCCTTCTATAGCCTTTGTATTACACTGATTACACTGTCCATTACTGACTATAGAATGAGATACTGGGGTTATCCACATTATCTTTATTTTCACATATGTGATGATGAAGATGATTTTGTGGCACTTACTGTAATATTATACAGGTATGACCGGTTCTCCTCCTGCTCTTGTTACTGCAGTTTTCCTCAGACTGCACATCTCTCCAGTCCATACAATGGCGGCAGGTGGAGACATGTGACCAGACCTGTCCATCAGTCTCCTTCAATAGAACAATTGGACAAGGCTGATAGACAGGTCTGGTTACATGTTCCTCCACCAGCGGCCATTGTACTAACTGAACTTTGCTATAGAAGGTAAACAGTGCAAAATGTTTAATGAAACCCAATTGCAAAAATGGCTTAGACCAACATTTAAATGGCAAATGTCCCAATATTTTTGAATAATTTCCTTGTTGTGCAAAAATATTGCAACCTTAATGAATTGGGCCCTTGGTAATGTTTCCTGTAATCCACACCAAACCCACAAAAATTTCAAAAAGCTGTAATAGTGATGTATTATAGTAGAAATAAACAATTATACATAGTCATAGATTTATCTTTCATGAGACAACCTCCAAAAATTGCAGTGAAAAATGGAGGCTGATGGCCCTTTTATATAGATGGATGGATGGTCTCCTCAAAGAGGTGGCCTTTTGGCGAGGTTTTACTATATTTACATGCATGTTTTGATATAGTATAGTGCTGCATACAGGTGTAACGGGGCACGGGGTGGTAGCCATTGGTGAGGCACTCATCTGTGGCGCCCCGGCACGTTACATGAAAGTGGAGGTCCTGGCTGGGTGTGTTGACTTGTGCTGTGAGGGCCTTACGCCTGTGCAGGCCGCAGATAACAGATGCTGTGGGTTTTCCAGGACTAGATGTTTCACAGTACTAAACAGTAACTTGGTAAGGGTTATATACAAGGAATAGCCAGTACAAAGTCTTATGAACATTCCCTTTACAACTTGAAGTATTTTCCACAGTTTTCTTCCTCGGTAGTTTACTCCAGGGCTCTCTATGTCCTCTGTTTCTCCCTACTTCACCACAACCCAGCGTTAACAAGTGCCCTTAACTTGCTCTGCTGTTCCGTGTCTTCTTTCCACTGCTGGTGCCCTGGAACTCCCGCTCGGGGCACTTTACTAGTCTCATGTACTCAGTACTGTTTAGGCCCATTACCTTTCAGTGTTATCACCTCTTCTAGGACCCGTTTCCGGAAGGCCATTCTGTTTCTTAGTCACTAGTAATCTGGATCTCGCTATCCCAGCTTTTCGGTCTCCTCTCACTTAGGGTCACCTCAGAATGCGGCACTGCTCACCTTGGACCTTGTGGTCCACTCACTTTGCACTCAGCCCTATCTAACTCTCTGAAAGGAACTTGTCACTTTCAATTACACTAGGCTCACCCTGGGCTAGTGAGCCTTGGCACTTCCCTCACTCTGGGCTAGTCCCAAACATTAACGCTAACTGTTCCTACGGTCAAACTACACGTCATTAACACATTACATTATTCACATTACACAACACAGTTCACATTACACCACAATAGCGTGATTGGTGTCTGCAGGGAAAGGAATGCGACAGCAGCAGTCCACCTCCTTACACAGGCACAGAACAATTTATGGCAGCCTGTACTTAAAGGTACATTAACTGTAAAACACGGGCAGAAACCAGACAATCTATGGAACACAATCCGAGGGAGGTCCCTTGATGCCAGGGCCGGCTGTAAGTCTCTTGGCTTGAGCCTCATAGGCATATTAATGAAGCTATTGAGTTTGGGTTTAGAGACCCGCAGCTGGTCCAGACATTGTGATCCCTACAAAATTGTGTTTAACATCTAAATTTGGCCATACGCTGCATCTCATATTGGTGGGGGTAGGTAAAGTGAACATAACAATACAATTTCTACAGCTAATAAATGATCTGATGAGTACAATTGTTATGAAACTTTTAGTGATAAATGATCAGATATGTATCCACCTAAACAAAGTCACTAAATTACTGGACTTGATTTTAATGCATTGCTTTATTTAAAATTAATTCTTACTATTGAAAGAGAATAAATGGTGAAAACAAGATCAGCACCATGTGAGGCCTAAAGTACATAAAACAAGCCCTGGGAATCAATTCACTCTTGTTATGGTCCTAATAAACTTGGTGTCCATGACAACCCTCACCAACTATTCATGGAGAGATGCTAGTGTAGACAAGTAGGTCTATTGTAAAGTGTCCTCACTGATGTGTTCTGCCTGCCCAATGGATTTGTACAAAAGGCCTTATATTATTTTCATATAATTCTTTAGGAAATGAAAGCCATGATGCCAGTGTGACTCATATCTGACCTACAACATGATCACCTATATCCATCTTCTGTGGATCATAGGTCTGTGGCTGAAGTTCAGTGATCAGATATAAGGACCTCCTTTATGTTTTCTTGGTCCCATAGTCATGTAGTATTGTTAAAAGGAATGTGTCATTGGGAAATTTCAAGTTTTTGTGTTAATTGTTTTTTTTTTTACATTTTTGGCATGTTGTTTTTCACCATATAATAGACTTAATTTTTAAAAAAAAAGATGAATCTTTCAATTTTCACACTGGCTTCTGAGACTTTTTGAGACTCTTAAGCCGCTAGTCATCAAACTGTTAATGCCAGGACATGAAGTTCAACAACATTTTATTTACTTTTAGCGTTTTCACAACACTTTTGCCCACCTCCGCCACAATGGAAGGAGCTGGAGGGGCAGCTGGGATATGATGGGACATGGCAATGCCTGCCTAACAAATTCGTCAAAAGTGCCAGCATTTCTTATACCAGAAATGTTACTCTAGTCAAAGTCAGGAGTAACATTTCTGGCGTATGAAATGCCAGTCCTAATGCAACGAGACTATACCCGATGCAAACTCAAGTAGCAAGCAATTGCGCTCAAGACTAATGACAACTTATTCAATATGATGACCTAATGTTATCAAATTCTGCGTCGTACCTCTGGGTTCAAAATGTTCACTATACCCCTTGATAACATCTTTGAGGGGTCTAGTTTCCAAAATGGGGTCACTTGTGGGGGGTTTAGGCACATCAGGGGCTCCCCAAACGCAACATGGCATCCGCTAATGATTCAAGCAAATTTTACATTCAAAAAGTCAAATGGTGCTCCTTCCCAGGGGCGGACACAGACTGTAGTGGGCCCCTGTGCAAGAATTTTTTGGGCCCCCCCCGCTGCCGTTCATAGGGGGCATGAAGGGCCTCCCCCCCGTGCATCTCTCATCCCCCCGTGCATCTCTGATTCCCCCCACTCCTAGTTAATTAATTGTATTTAAAAATAATAAAACTTGTTATACTTACCCCCAGGGCCGGCTCCAGGTTTTTATGGGCCCTGGGCGACAGAGTTTCAGTGGGCCCCTTTATCACATACCATGATTCATGATGCACAGATACCACAGAGAAATATATATATATATATATATATATATAGTACAAGGTCAAAGATTTCACTTACTACATTACATGAGCGATATCTACTGTAAATTTGAATAGCTAAAGAAAAATGTAATGTAAAATAGCTCAGAAACCGGCGGATCCTCACAGCGCACAGTGCAGACCGGACAGTATAGTCCTCCATACAGTATTATGGGCACCATATAATGCCCCATACAGGATACTGACCCCCATATAATGCTCCATACAGGATACTGGTCCCCATATAACGCTCCATACAGGATACTGGTCCCCATATAACACTGCATACAGAATACTGGCCCCCATATAACGCTCCATACAGAATACTGTCCCCCATATAACGCTCCATAGAGAATACTGACCCATATAACGCTCCATACAGAATATTGGCCCCCATATAACGCTCCATGCAGGCTGTTCCCCCCTTATAATGCCCCATTACACGAGCGATATCTATTGTAAATTCTACAATAGCTCAGAAACCGGCGAATCCTCACAGCGCACAGTGCAGACCGGACAGTATAGTCCTCCATACAGTATTATGGGCACCATATAATGCTCCATACAGGATACTGACCCCCATATAATGCTCCATACAGGATACTGGTCCCCATATAACGCTCCATACAGGATACTGGTCACCATATAACACTGCATACAGAATACTGGCCCCCATAAATTGCTCCATACAGAATACTGACCCCATATTTCGCTCCATACAGAATACTGACCCCCATATAACGCTCCATACAGAATACTGACCCCCATATAACGCTCCATACAGAATACTGACCCCCATATAACGCTCCATACAGAATACTGTCCCCCATATAACGCTCCATACAGAATACTGACCCCCATATAAAGCTCCATACAGAATATTGGCCCCAATGTAATGCTCCATGCAGGCTGTTCCCCCCCTTATAATGCCCCATTAAGGATGACACCCCCCTTTTAATGCCCTATGCAGGTTGTCACCTCTACCCCCCATAAAATGCCCCATGCAGGATGTCACCTCTCCCCCCATATAATGCCCCTTGCAGGATGTCACTTCCCCCCTTTTCAATGCCCCATGCAGTATGTCAGACCACCCTCTCCCTTATAATGCCCCATGCAGGAGGTCACACACCCCCCCTCTTTATAATGCCCCATGCAGTATGTCACACACCCACCCTCCTTATAATGCCCCATGCAGGATGTCAATTCCCCCTCCCCCTCTTATAATGCCCCATGCAGGATGTCACACCCCCTCCCTTATAATGCCCCATGCAGGATGTCACATCCGCTCCCTTATAATGCCCCATGCAGGATGTCACTTCCCCCCTTCCCCTCTTATAATACCCCATGCAGGATGTCACTTCCCCCCTTCCCCTCTTATAATGCCCCATGCAGGATGTCACACCCCCCACCCCCATATAATGCCCCATGCAGGATGTCACCCCCCCCATACCATATAATGCCCCATGCCCCCATACATGAAAAAAATAAAAAAATCCAATACTCACCTCACTTCTTACCTGCTGCTGGCTCTGGTCCGGACTCCAGCGTTGTGCGCGTCTTCCCGCTCTGCACTGTGACAGGTCAGGAGAGAGCGCGCGCGGTGTAAAGATGTCACCGCGCCCTCTGACCTGAGACGTCACAGTCAGAGAACGTGGAAGACGCTGCGGAGGCACGGGGAGGGGTAAGCATTGTGCCGGCGCTGTCACATGACCGGAGATGTCCCTGCACTCAGCATGGGGCCGGGGACCCATGCTGAGCGCAGGGACATCTCCTTTCATGTGACGGTGGGGGGTGATGTGACGGCGGGGGGTCCTGCGTGGAGGCCCCATGAGGAGACGCACAAGAGGGGGGCCCCAACGGGGCTCCAAGGGGGCCCCGACCGGCCGGGCCCCATGCTGGAGTCAGGGCAGTCATGCCCTGATGGCAGCCCTGCTGGAGGCTGGAGGGGCCCCCTCTCCCTCGGGGGCCCCCGTTCAATGAACCGGCTGCACGGGCGGTAGGTCCGCCCCTGCTCCTTTCCCTCCGAGCCCTGCCGTGTGCCCAAACAGTGGTTTTATTTACTTAGCTGCTTTTTTCTTGCCATAATACAAATTCTAACAGTCTATTCATAGTTTTGATGCCTTCAGTGTGAATGTACAATTTTCATAGTCATGAAAATACAGAAAAATCTTTAAATGAGAAGGTGTGTCCAAACTTTTGGTCTGTACTGTATCTCTCTGATTTAAGGGCATAAAAATTCAAAGTTTGAAAATTGCAAATTTTTTGCCAAATTTCTGATTTTTTCCGTTGAAATTTTCCAGAGTTATTGCCTCATAAAGTGACAGTGGTCAGAACTGTAAAAATTGGCCTGGTCATTGACGTGCAAACCACCTTCAGGGGTAAAGGGGTTAAGGAATATCTGAAATGATTTCTATGTTTGTAAAATAAGTTGTGTAGGAATTTAAAAAAAATCTAAAGGCAGAGAATATGGTAGAATAAAAAATAAGTTGTACACAACTTATAAATTTCCCGCTGTTCCAGCACAATTGCTCTATTGATCCCGCTTGTCTTTCTGACTTATCCAGAAGTGATGACAAGACAACTATATGCAAGTGACTGGTGCAACCAATTTATGATCTCAATTCACAGTCTGGGGAATGGGTTGTCACGTCGTCACCATTTTACCTCATACGCTTTTTGAAATTCCTTTATAACCCTTGTAGGAAAGCAGGAGGGTAAAGTCCTGGATGGACAGTATGTGTCACTCAGGTGCCTAGCCTTGGTGATGTGAAATCCAGAAGAGCAGGCTCAAGCACACATAGGGCTGAGAGGTTTTTTATTAATGGGCCAGGATTTTGGGTCTGGGTTTTAGGAATGCCTGGAAGAGCTGTGTGGGACTGGTTGTTCCCATTTTCCAATCCAGGCTTCAGGTCATTTAAAAGGCAGCTGAGCTACCTCAGAAAGTTCTGGGAGTAGAGAAGGAAACACCTCTGTTATACTGGTTTGCTCTGCTAGAGGCTGACTAGGTCTATGAGTGAAGCTGGAAAGACCTATGATCCCTTGCAGATTTGTGTGTGGGAGGAGGGAAGGACCCTTGTGTTGCTTTAGTTTCAGTCCAGAGTCTAAAGGAGTGTGCACTAATCAGTTCGAGTGAGCCAGCAGGAACATATATAGACCTGCTGAACGAACAGTTTTGTTTTCTTTTATACCTTTTGTGCCCAGAAAAGGCTGTTTTGTTTGGAGTTTATCTAGAAGTTTATGGAAATAATAAACTTCATCTGTTTTGGACCCGACTGCATTGCCTTTATGTATGCTAACGGCTACCAAAGAGCTTGAATCCCTTCACCCTTTTATACTCTATTTATACTTGTGCTATGACTTCTATTGCACTTTATTTTATAACGGATCCAGTGTGACAGTCACAGAAACAGTCACCCCTAAGTCAGATGTGAATGTAGCCTAAGGGATGCATACATTTTCATTTTCTTAAAGCGGTTGTCCAGGTTTAGCATGAAAGTCTGTAGTTCACACTATGTGACTGCAGACATGTAAATCCTCACAGCGTGCATAGCGCATGCTATCAGGATTCTCCGGTGCTGGGTGGTCATGTGACTATAAGTATGCAATATGCATACTCCCGGCCACATTCCAAATGTACATGTGCAGTCAAGCTCAATTAAACTGAATTGAGAGAAGCCGGACACGTCTAGTTGGAATGTGGCTGGGAATATGCATATCGCCTACTTACAGTCACATTGCTGCCCACTGTCGCTGCTGCCAACGGAGAATCTTGACAATGCGCACTGTGAGGATTCACAATTCTATAGTCACTTAGAGTGACTGGAGACCATTGTGCCAAACCAGGACAACGCCTTTAATATTTATATTGTGACTTTACTATGAAACACATTGAAATTTTCAAGTTGTTTAACCACTTTGGTATAATTTCTTCATGCAGAAATCAATGAAACTGTCATTTGCACAAAGGACTTAATAGAGGTGGAGATTCCAAGTACATTTTTCTTAACAAAGAGCCCTCCAATTTATGTAAGTTCAATATCCATTAAAATAAAAAGTAATTAAAATGCTAAAATTCCATATCATTGTAGAAATAAAGTGACAAAAAGTGAAGGCATGGGTGATTATGATATATGTAAAGAAGTACCATAATTGTGTTTGGTACACTCTGTCCACATCGTGATGTTTGAGTGTTCGGTTGATATATATACCAGGGTGAGTCAAAAATTATCCTCAAAAATTATCACAAGTAGGGCAGAAATAGTTTCTCACATTGCAGTCACAAATAAACTGATGTAGCGCTGATTAGACAGTGTGGCCAGCAGAAGTTTTAATATAAATGGAGTGTAAAGTGTACAGTATTCTAAGGGGATATTAAATGTCAGGGGAATTTTGTTACATACAGTACAGACCAAAAGTTTGGACACACCTTCTCATTTAAGGATTTTTCTGTATTTTCATGACTATGAAAATTGCACATTCACACTGAAGGCATCAAAACTATGAATTAACACATGTGGAATTATATACTTAACAAAAAAGTGTGAAACAACTGAAAACATGTCTTATATTCTAGGTTCTTCAAAGTAGCCACCTTTTGCTTTGATGAATGCTTTGCACACTCTTGGCATTCTCTTGATGAGCTTCAAGATGTAGTCACTGGAAATGGTCTTCCAACAATCTTGAAGGAGTTCCCAGAGATGCTTAGCACTTGTTGGCCCTTTTGCCTTCACTCTGCGGTCCAGCTCACCCCAAACCATCTCAATTGGGTTCAGGTCTGGTGACTGTGGAGGCCAGGTCATCTGGCGTAGCACCCCATCACTCTCCCTCTTGGTCAAAAAGCCCTTACACAGCCTGGGTGTGTTTGGGGTCATTGTCCTGTTGAAAAATAAATGATGGTCCAACGAAACGCAAACCGGATGGAATAGCATGCCGCTGCAAGATGCTGTGGTAGCCATGCTGGTTCAGTATGCCTTCAATTTTGAATAAATCCCCAACAGTGTCACCAGCAAAGCACCCCCACACCATCACACCTCCTCCTCCATGCTTCACGGTGGGAACCAGGCATGTAGAGTCCATCCATTCACCTTTTCTGCGTCGCACAAAGACACGGTGTTTGGAACCAAAGATCTCAAATTTGGACTCATCAGACCAAAGCACAGATTTCCACTGGTCTAATGTCCATTCCTTGTGTTCTTTAGCTTTTGGTCTTCCTTTCTTAGGGCGGTCCTCATGTGAGCCAATTTCTTTGTAGCGCTTTATGGTTTTTGCAGCTGCACTTGGGGACACTTTCAAAGTTTTCCCAATTTTTCACACAAAGTAATGATGGCCACTCTTTTTTCTTTACTTAGCTGCTTTTTTCTTGCCATAATACAAATTCTAACAGTCTATTCAGTAGGACTGTCAGCTGTGTATCCACCAGATTTCTGCACAACGCAACTGATGGTCCCAACCCCATTTATAAGGCAAGAAATCCCACTTATTAAACCTGACAGGGCACACCTGCGAAGTGAAAACCATTTCCGGTGACTACCTCTTGAAGCTCATCAAGAGAATGCCAAGAGTGTGCAAAGCAGTCATCAAAGTAAAATGTGGCTACTTTGAACAACCTAGAATATAAGACATATTTTAAGTTGTTTCACACTTTTTTGTTAAGTATATAATTCCACATGTGTTAATTCATAGTTTTGATGCTTTCAGTGTGAATGTGCAATTTTCATAGTCATGAAAATACAGAAAAATCCTTAAATGAGAAGGTGTGTCCAAACTTTTGGTCTGTACTGTATATCCCAAATGTAGAGCCCAAACCTGGTGTGAACCTAGCCTAAACAGTACAGTAGGAAGGAATTGCTTATAATGCTACATTTTCAAATTACTCAAACAATGAATCTTTATTACTTATTGGAAACATGCTATAATTACCCTAATTCTTCAATTCTAGGTCGTTTACATTTTTACTGTTTTCTCCAGATTTCTGATCTGCACCTGAATGACCCAGAATGTCGTGGAAGAGAAGCTGATGATTCCTATATATTCAGCATTCAGACGAATTTCACAGATTGTGGGACCATAATGGTAAAATAACACATTAAATCATAATATACACTACAGACCAAAAGTTTTGACACACCTTCTCATTTAAAGATTTTTCAGTATTTTCATGACTTTGAAAATTGTACATTTACACTGAAGGCATCAAATCTATGAATTAACACATGTGGAATTATATACTTAACAAAAAAGTGTGAAACAACTGAAAATATGTCATATTCTAGGTTCTTCAAAATAGCCACCTTTTGCCTTGATGACTGCTTTACACACTCTTGGCATTCTCTTGATCACTTTCAAGAGGTAGTCACCGGAAATGGTTTTCACTTCACAGGTGTGCCCTGTCAGGTTTAATAAGTGTGATTTCTTGCCTTATAAATGGGGTTGGGACCATCAGTTGTGGTGTGCAGAAGTCAGGTGGATACACAGCTGATATTCCTACTGAATGTAACATACCTGGTGGCGTTCTTGCATAGTGCTCCATCCCCCACTATGCAAGATTGCAAACTTGATCACCAGTCCCGTCTGCTAGCCTGGCTTCCCTCCATGCTGTCTGCTTGCCTCTGTTCTGGCTGCTTAAGGGCGGCGCCCGATCACTTCCTGCTTCTTATAGCTGCTGTGGGCACACCCTTAATGCGTCCTCAGCCTATTGCTGTCTGTCACTGGGTATTTAAACCAGCTTCACCTGGAAGCTAGTGCCTGAGCATCTCGTTCCTTCAGAGGGCTTCTTGGCCCTGATGTGCCAGGTCCTGTCTGAACTATCTCCTAGCCTGTTGTCTGTCCGCCTTCCTGAGGCTGTATTTCCAGGCCAGTCTGAACACGCTCCTTGCCTGTTTGTTCCGCCTTCTAGGGGCTACATACCTAGACCTGTTATCTGTGTTTTCTTGCCAGTCTGTCCACCTGCCTGGAGGCTGTACTTCCAGGCCAGTCTGAACACACTCCTAGCCTGTTCGTCCCGCCATTCTGGGGGCCGCATACCCAGACTCGCTCCTGTTTCTCGCTGCAGTGTCGGTTCCTGTCCGAACACTCAGTTCCTGTCTGAACACTCTTCTAGCCTTTTACCTTTTTTGAGTCAATTGCAAGTACCTTGTGTGTATCTGGTTTTGCCTTTCCCTTCCAGTCTGTTCCGTGTGAACAGAGCCCTGTCCCCTCTGCTCTACCTTGCTCACCGCTCCGGCGGTTTCTGCCCGCTCTGCCTTGCTCACCGCTCCGGCGGTTCTTGCCTGCTCTGCCTTGCTCACCGCTCCGGCAGTTCTTGCCTGCTCTGCCTTGCTCACCGCTCCGGTGGTTCTTGCCTGCTCTGCCTTGCTCACCGCTCCGGCGGTTCTTGCCTGCTCTGCCTTGCTCACCGCTCCGGCGGTTCTTGCCTGCTCTGCCTTGCTCACCGCTCCGGCGTTTCTTGCCTGCTCTGCCTTGCTCACCGCTCCGGCGGCTCTTGCCTGCTCTGCCTTGCTCACCGCTCCGGCGGTTCTTGCCTGCTCTGCCTTGCTCACCGCTCCGGTGGTTCTTGCCTGCTCTGCCTTGCTCACTGCTCCGGCGGTTCTTGCCTGCTCTGCCTTGCTCACTGCTCCGGCGGTTCTTGCCTGCTCTGCCTTGCTCACCGCTCCGGCGGTTCTTGCCTGCTCTGCCTTGCTCACCGCTCCGGCGGTTCTTGCCTGCTCTGCCTTGCTCACTGCTCTGGCGGTTCTCGCCTGCTCTGCCTTGCTCACCGCTCCTGCGGTTTCCGCTCTGCTCTGCCTTGCTCACCGCTCCTGCGGTTTCCCCTCTGCTCTGCCTTGCTCACCGCTCCTGCGGTTTCCGCTCTGCTCTGCCTTGCTCACCGCTCCTGCAGTTTCCCCTCTGCTCTGCCTTGCTCACCGCTCTGCTCTGCCTTGCTCACCGCTCCCGCGGTTTCCGCTCTGCTCTGCCTTGCTCACCGCTCCTGCGGTTTCCGCTCTGCTCTGCCTTGCTCACCGCTCCTGCGGTTTCCGCTCTGCTCTGCCTTGCTCACCGCTCCTGCGGTTTCCGCTCTGCTCTGCCTTGCTCACCGCTCCTGCGGTTTCCGCTCTGCTCTGCCTTGCTCACCGCTCCTGCGGTTTCCGCTCTGCTCTGCCTTGCTCACCGCTCCTGCGGTTTCCGCTCTGCTCTGCCTTGCTCACCGCTCCTGCGGTTTCCGCTCTGCCTTGCTCACAGCTCCTGCGGTTTCCCCTCTGCTCTGCCTTGCTCACCGCTCCTGCGGTTTCCGCTCTGCTCTGCCTTGCTCACCGCTCCTGCGGTTTCCCCTCTGCTCTGCCTTGCTCACCGCTCCTGAGGTTTCCGCTCTGCTCTGTCTTTGCTCACCGCTCCGGCGGTCTCGCCCCGCTCTGCTCTTGCTCACCGCTCCAGGCGGCCTTGTCCTGCTCTACTCTTGCTCACCGCTCCAGTCTCGACCCACTCTGCTCTTGCTCACCGCTCCGGCGGCCTCGCTCTGCTCTGTTTGTCTACCGCATCCGCGGTTCTGTTCCTGAGTCCCAATCTGTATTGGACCTTATCCCATCTGTGCTCCAACCTGCTTGTGCCTCCCTGTCTGCACTGTATCCGTGCTTGCCTGTACCCCCTGCCTGCATACCCGCCTGCTTGCATACCAGTCGTGCCTGCCTGTGCCCCCAGTCGGTGTGCCAGCCGAGCCTGCCTGTTCCTGTATTCCCCGGTGTGGGTCAAACAGCCGTGTCCGGGGTCTGACCTGGAGTAGCACCTGGTCCCTCTGCTCGGTTCCTCCCTGGTGCACTGGCGTCGTATGCCGTCGTGCGACCTTGGTCGGATCGGGCAGATACTTAGTTATGCCCCTCCAGGCACTCTCCGGTTCATGGTCCAGTGGGATCACTAAACACGCACACGCCAGTCAGTCCGGGCGTGTGCATAACACTGAATAGACTGTTTGAATTTGTATTATGGCAAGAAAAAAGCAGCTAAGTAAGGAAAAACGAGTGGCCATCATTACTTTAAGAAATGAAGGTCAGTCAGTCCGAAAAATTGGGAAAACTTTGAAAGTGTCCCCAAGTGCAGTTGCAAAAACCATCAAGCGCTACAAAGAAACTGGCTCACATGAGGACCGCCCCAGGAAAGGAAGACCAAGAGTCACCTCTGCTTCTGAGGATAAGTTTATCCGAGTCACCAGCCTCAGAAATCGCAGGTTAACAGCAGCTCAGATTAGAGACCCAGTCAATGCCACACAGAGTTCTAGCAGCAGACACATCTCTACAACAACTGTTAAGAGGAGACTTTGTGCAGCAGGCCTTCATGGTAAAATAGCTGCTAAGAAACCACTGCTAAGGACAGGCAACATGCAGAAGAGACTTGTTTGGGCTAAAGAACACAAGGAATGGACATTAGACCAGTGGAAATCTGTGCTTTGGTCTGATGAGTCTAAATTTGAGATCTTTGGTTCCAACCACCTTTGTCTTTGTGCGACGCAGAAAAGGTGAACGGATGGACTCTACATGCCTGGTTCCCACCGTGAAGCATGGAGCAGGAGGAGGTGTGATGGTGTGGGGGTGCTTTGATGGTGACACTGTTGGGGATTTATTCAAAATTGAAGGCATAATGAACCAGCATGGCTACCACAGCATCTCGCAGCGGCATGCTATTTCATGCGGTTTGCGTTTAGTTGGACCATCATTTATTTTTCAACAGGACAATGACCCCAAACACACCTCCAGGCTGTGTAAGGGTTACTTGACCAAGGAGGAGAGTGATGGGGTGCTACGCCAGATGACCTGGCCTCCACAGTCACCAGACCTGAACCCAATCGAGATGGTTTGGGGTGAGCTGGACTGCAGAGTGAAGGCAAAAGGGCCAACAAGTGCTAAGCATCTCTGGGAACTCCTTCAAGATTGTTGGAAGACTATTTCCGGTGACTACCTCTTGAAGCTCATCAAGAGAATGCCAAGAGTGTGCAAAGCAGTCATCAAAGCAAAAGGTGGCTACTTTGAAGAACCTAGAATATAAGACATATTTTCAGTTGTTTCACACTTTTTTGTTAAGTATATAATTCCACATGTGTTAATTCATAGTTTTGATGCCTTCAGTGTGAATGTACAATTTTCATAGTCATGAAAATACAGAAAAATCTTTAAATGAGAAGGTGTGTCCAAACTTTTGGTCTGTACTGTATGCAACAAAGCAGCCATAAAAAGGATGACTATAACTAACGTGAGCAGATTTTTCACCATACTATGTTTGGGGTCATTGCTTTGTTTGCCGATGATCCTTTATCTCCTAGACACACTCTACCACAGGCCTCCATTCACCCGAAGGAGTCCCAAAGAGTGTCCTTTTTGCCTCTCTCATGCCAGTACTTGTAGGAGTACCTTTGTTAGTTGCTGCATGGAATAGTTAGTTGACTATACTGTTCTATACAGCAGCATCCAATATAAAGTATATCATGATGTTTATGTTTTGTAACAGGAGAGCCTGCGGTCAATGCATGCCATTGTATACCTACACAGTGCATATGCTGTATGTGTCCATTGGGGACGCATGTCAGGAACAGCCCCAACCTATTCCTGCTATGAACACTGCAGATGCAATGTGAATGCACACATTATAGGAATACATTCTGGTAGTCACATTTACCATGAGCTTTCATCCAACACTTTTATACTTGTTATGTTCCAGGTCTCAGATGACTCCCACATTGTATTCATCAACACGATACACAGCAATTCTTCTGATGTGGTTACAAGATCTTACATCAATATTACTTTTGCCTGTCGTTACCCGATTACTTATATGGTCCAGCAGCCAAATGGGGAGAGCAGGATCAGTGTTGATGTTAGGTAAGTGTTAATGTCAGTCCTATGCCAATGTAAGTGGTTTCACCATTGTCATCCATGACTGCTTCAAAAGGACCAGTCACCTGCCCTAAGTATGTATTTTTTTAACCTGGTGTAAATGTCACTGTTCTGCTGAATCTGACATTGTTTTTCTTTTATCTCTGCAGCTCTCCGCTCCTGAGTTATGGCCCCCTCTTCCCTGTATGCAAATGTAGTCTTTTTAGCCAAAAGGGTGTGGACCTAAACTCTTTATTTTACTTACTTATACATTGTCATTAATTCCACAGTGTTTTACAGACATAATCATCACTGTCCACATTGGGGCTCACAATATAAATTCCCTATCAGTATGTCTTTGGAGTATGGGAGGAAACCCACACGAATACGGGGAGAACATACAAACTCTTTGCAGATGATTCCTTGGTGGGATTTGTACCCAGGACCCCAGTGCTGCAAAGCAACAGTGCTAACCACTGAGCCACCTATGGAAGTCTTCTTGAGCATCATGACCCTTTGCCTAACAAGACTAGATTTATATACAAGGAACCATATCTCCAGAATGAAGAGAAAATAGTGGCATTTACACCAGATGAACCAAATTACTTGACAGATCCTCTTTAAATCACATTATAATACATGAGTAGACATGGGATAAAATCCTTGTGCTTATTTTGTACCATTAGGGTTGCTACTTAAAGCTTGTGTCTCTATCGTAGGCTGCAATTTGTAGGCTGTGGTAGGGAACATCATGCCATGTTAATTATTATTATTTATTATTATAGCGCCATTTATTCCATGGCGCTTTACATGTGAAAAGGGGTATACATAGCAAAAAACAATTCCAGTAATCTTGAGCAAAAACTAATCAGTGACTGGTACAGGAGGAGAGAGGACCCTGCCCGCGAGGGCTCACAATCTACAAGGGATGGGTGAGGATACAGTTGGTGAGGGTAGTGTTAGAATCTGTTTCTTTGGGACCATCCGCCATTTCATTGTGATTTTCTGGCTGTTGGTCTTTTTCCCCTGGTGTTGGTTTTGACTAAGGTCAGGTGATTGTAACACCCTTTATTACCCAGCACCTGCCTCCTAGTCCTTGCCGGACAACAGTGTTTATTCGCGAGAGTTCTGGCTAGGAGGTTTGGTAGTAGTACTTTCTGCGTTCGGTTTTGTGCAGTTCTAGGATCCTCTAGTTCTGCCTGCTGAAGATTCCTTTATTCCCTTTTTCGCTTCTGCAGCTTCCTCTAGTTTCCTGTCAGGAGGTCACCTGTTTGTTTTCTCCCAGTCCTTAGTTCTTTCAGGGTCTCCTTCCCCTCTCCCTTTAGGTCTTCTTTTGCGTTTAGTCTAGGAAACGTCGGTGGGTCTATTCGCTAGGAATAGGTTGCCCACTCCACCATAGGGCTTCAGTCTAGACCTAGTGCAGGGACAGCTTTTCCCTCTTCTGCCCTAGTGTGGAGTTGCAGTTTCGTAACAGTTAGAGCTGGTCGTGTAGCGGTATGGTGGAGTGAGGGTTACTGCAGGTTGTACGCTTGTCGGAAGAGGTAGGTCTTCAGGTTCCTTTTGAAGGTTTCCACGGTAGACGAGAGTCTGATATGTTGGGGTAGAGTAGGGGGGAGAAATATGATATGTGATTGTGGAAAAAAGAGATAAGAGGGGAGTAGAGAAGGAGATCTTGTCAGGATCGGAGGTTCCGTGCAGGTAAGTATCAAGGAACTAGGTTACAGATGTATGGAGGAGACAGGTTGTGGATCGCTTTGTATGCCAAGGTTAGGGTTTTGAACTGGAGTATCTGGGCAATGAGAAGCCAGTGAAGGAATTGACAGAGAGAAGAGGCCGGGAAATAGCTTGGGGATAAGTGGATTAGTCGGGCAGCAGAGTTTAGGATAGATTGGAGGAGTGCGAAAGTGTTAGAGGGGAGGCCACAGAGCAGGAGGTTGCAGTAGTTGACAGATCAAGGAGGAGGAGGACAGAGTAGTGTCACTTAGATTTGGCGGTTAGTAGGTCGTTGGTGACTTTAGTCACGGTAATTTCATTGGAATGGTGCTGTCAGAAGCCAGATTGTAAGTGGCAAAAAAGGGAGCAGGAGGTGAGGTGGGAGGACAGTTCAAGATGGACGTGTTGTTCCAGTAGTTTTGAGGCACAGGGGAGAAGTGATATGTGGCGATAGCTAGACAGAGAGGATGAGTCAAGCAAGGGCTTTTTGAGGATGGGTGTGATCGAGGCATGTTTGAAGCATGAGGGGAAGGCACCAGTTGTTAATGACAGGATGAAGAGGTGGTCTAGGGTTGGGGTGAAGACTGTGGTAAGGTTTGGAATGAGGTGGGATGGGTCAGGTTCACAGGTGGTGAGATGTGATTTGGAGAGTAAAGAGGAAAGCTGATCTTCCGTAATGGCGGAGAAGCTGGTTTTGGAGGAGGGGGGTTGAGTACTTATGAGGAGGGGAAGTAGGGACTGTAGGCAAAAGATTTGCCTGATGGTGTGAATCTTGTGTTTGAAGAATGAGGCAAAGTATTCGGCTGAGATGAGAGGAGAGGGAGGAGGCGCTGAGGGACGGAGGAGAGAATTGAAAGTGTTGAATATACATTTAGAGTTGTGAGACGGAGGATATGAGAGATGAAAAGTAGGTTTGTTTTGCTGCAGTGGGTGTGGACTTGAAAGTAGTGAGGGACTGTTTGAATGCAATGAAGTGCTCATTGGAGTGGGACCTTTTCCATCTCCGCTCAGCAACCCTGGAAGCCCGTCAGTTGTTTAGTCAGGCTGGTGTGCCATGGTTGCCTGTTCATTGTGCAAGCTTTGGTATGGGCCAGGTGGTGACCAATTTGAGAGCTTCAGCTGTTGTGGTGTTATATAAAGCGGCAGCAGCATTTGCATCATGTAAGAAACTTAGATCTGTAAGAGGGAGAAGGGATTCAGAGAGTGAGTGTAGGTTGAGGTGTTTGAGATTTCTGCGAGGGTGTGCAAGTTTGTGGAGTGGAGATTGTGGATCTGGAGAGGAGAGGAAAGAGAATGTAAGTAGATTGTGTTCAGAAAGAGGGAGAGGTGAGTTAGAGAGGTTTGATAGGGAACCGGTGACAGTGTGTGGCCATCAATGTGAGTGGCTGTGGATTTTAATGGGGTTTTCTCACCACCACATCTTCTGCTCATAGCTCCTATTAATGTTATAGCCATAGAAGGGGTTCCCTACTTGGTACCAGAATGGAGATTCATGCCTTGTAATAAAATGACCAGGCGCATCTCTGTATTACATGGATGACTATTCAGTCCTGGATAAGGCTTCAATTGGTGATTACATTGAATTGCCAGGGAGGGCAGAAAAGCTGAATTTGTTGCATTCAACTACCTTTATTGTAAAAGATAGTTAACTGTGACCTCTAATATGAATGTTTGTATTTGTAAAATTGTGAATCCTGCCTGAACAACATGCTGCAGATACCAATAGACAGTTGAAGACCCTTCATGCAGGGCCGACATCAGCACCCGGCACACTCGGGCAAGCGAGGGGCCCACTTGACTATGGCACCCGTGAGTCAGGGGGCGCGGTGATAGCGCCTGTCTGTGGACCCCCCGCTTGCTCAGGGCCCCAGCACTTGCAAATCTTACCGCTCCCTGTTCCTCCACAGCTCCGGCGTCTTCTGACACTCTGATGTCTCAGGTCAGAGGCGCGATGATGTCACTACAGCGTGCCCTCTGCTCTGAGCATCACAGTTCAGAGAGCCGGAAGACTGCGACGCTGAGGAGTCTGGAGCAGATCAGCAGCCAGCGAAGAGAGGTGAGTATTTTATTTTTTTTACGTTACTGCATGGAGCATTGTATGGGGCCCATACTGCATGGAGCATTATATGGGGCCTATACTGTATGGAGCATTATATGGGGCTCATACTGGATGGAGCATTTTATGGGGCCAATACTGTATGGAGCAATATAGAAGGCCCATTCTGTATGGAGCAACATATGGGGCCCATACTGTATGGAGCAATATATGGGGCCCATTCTGAATAGAGCATTATATGGGGTCTATTATTCTGTATGGAGCATTAAATGGGGGCCATTATTCTGCATGGAGCATTATATGGACATTGTACTATATCTCTGCCGTATCTGTGCATCATGAATCATGGTATGTGTTAAAGGGGCCCACTGAGACTCTTTCGCCCGGGGACCACGAAAACCTGGAGCCGGCCCTGCTTGCATGTTTTTGAAAGATGCTAATGTCATTATAAAAGTGTTATAATAAAGTGTAATAAAAACAGATGTGAACTCTTTTGAGGGTCATAGTAGGTTAATAACGTTTGGCTACTAAACCTGTGATCCCAATAGCTGTGCCATTTTGAAAACTGATATTAGCATCAATTAGTTACCTACAACCTCACATTCTCTTCACATCTCCCCACATTTTCCTTAATATAGGTTCCTATAAAAGTTGCCATCCCCATCACAGACTGGGTGAACACATTAGGATATCAGTCCTTTTATTTGTCACTACTTAAAATCTGCTTCCTTCCTGATCTTTCCCTTGGGAACTAAACTTTAGGAGTGAAGCATTAGAACTACACCGCTGCATAGTTCTGCAGATAAAGGTATGCAGCCTATCCGTAAAATGCAAAACTGGAAACTACCTTTGACTTTGGCCCCTCTATGACATCATAATGAATGTAAAGTATCAAACCTTTTTCTGATGAATTTTAGTTTTTTTCATTCCCCACATTCCTTGTGTTTTACAGTATTTAACATGATATTGGATAGGAAATGTTTTGTGCTTGCAGGACAAGTTTTACTTTGTAGACTTTAGAGTTGGTGCAAATCAATTCTCAGGATTTGGCCCATCGGCTACATCAGTAATTTGTGGCCACTGGATGGGAGCCCTGACAACCACCTCCTACCCTACCTCACCGACACCGCTTTTGATTAGATGGCCTGGCATAAAGTCATGCCGCAACGATGACACTGCACCAGGTCAGCTAATCAAAAGAAGAGCTGTGGAGGCCATCAAGTAAGAAGGTGATTCTCAGGGCTGCTCTCCAGTGGCTACAGATTACTTACATAACCGATTGCCCGGGTCCTGCGAATTGATTTGCAGCCAGCTTTTATTATCAGAATGCAAAAAAAATCTACCTTCTTTTTAATGCTTTCCATCTTACATGACTTGCAAAGCCCCGGACTGTCCACATAACACCAATAATCCAAGTAATTTAAAGTCATGTCTCCTTCAGTCCCATAGATACTGAAAGTGTGACCACTATTCCAGTGTAAGGCTATGTGCCCACAATGCAGAAATACTCCGGTATTTTTCCTGAGCGTTTCTGAATCTCCCTGGCAGAAAAAAACGCATGTGGATTGTACATGTGGATTGTACATGTGTTTTTCCTGCCAGGGACAAGCGGAAGTGAAGCGTTATCACATGCATTTCCGCATGCGGGTTGTCACGCGCTTTCCAAGCGATTTTAGCATCACTTGGAAAGTGCTTGACAACTTGGTCACACTATAGAAATCCATGCAAACGGCATGGATTTATATAGTGTGACCATAAAGAATGGTAAAAAAAAAATAAAAATCTATACTTACCTTTCGATGGCCTCCACTGTCTTGCTTCGCTCCGTTCTCCCTTGTCGGCAGCTCGCGGTACACTGCACTGAAGGACCTACCGTCACATGACTATGACGTCAGCGCAGGTCCTTCAGTCCACCGCGATCTGCCGGCAAGGGCGGATGAGCGCAGCGGGGGCCGTCAGAAGGTAAATATAATATTTATTTTTTATTTTATTCTTTTTTTCACAGGTTCTATGTTATCCGGGTCCGGAGGAGAGTCGCCTGTCCTCCACACCCGGGTACCATCCGCACATTGAATGCGCATCTACATATGCAGCGATACGTAATCCATGCATTTCAATGCAAGTCAATGGCGGCCAAAATGCAGCACTTCCGCAAAATAATTGGTAGTGCTGCGTTTTTTTCCGCAATGATAATCCGCAGCGGAAATTTCCGCAGCATGTGCGCAGCACATGCGGATTATCATTGGGGAACATGGCAGGCCTTCTACCGTGCGTTTTTTAAGCGTTTCTGCAGCGTTTTTGCCGCTGCGGAAACGCTTAAAAAACGCATCGTGGGCACACAGCCTAATGGGGAAAATGAATGGAGGCTTCAGAAACCAGACGTTCCCCATCATAGCAGCTATCACATATCCAATGATTAAGGGACAACTTGTCACCAAAATATCCCTTTCAGCTCAGTAAGTTATGAGGTAGGGCCTTCAAGTATCATATTTGTGCATCACGGTGCAATTTCTTCTCCGGATAATTGTCAAAAATGCACAACTGTTCACCTTCTTCCATCGCTGTATTGTCCAGTTCTGATGCTGATGTATCCATTGTAGGCACTTTCTGCAATGGTCAGAGGGCCTTTCCAGCACATTAGTAGACCATGGGTACCGATCACCCTGTAGTTTTTCCCTGAACTTCTTTTGATAGATAATAATCACTTTATACATAGAATAACTCACAAGACTTACTGTTCTGGAGCTCTTAATTAGTCTCGAGCTAAACCTTTGTCAAAGTCGTTCGGCTCCGTAAAACGTAGTGATTTTACATTCTTCCAAGATATCAACCTCAAGAACTGACTGCTCACTTGCTGTCTAATATATCCCACAGCTTGACAAGTATGATTGCAATGAATTCAATAATATACATAATATACTTACCCTGCCAGGGGGTTATAGGTTGTTACTGATTGATTGATCTGTATATATGTACAAATGCACTATATATATATATATATATATATATATATATATATATATATATATATATATATATATATATATATATATATATATAGTACAGACCAAAAGTTTGGACACACCTTCTCATTTAAAAATTTTTCTCTATTTTCTTGACAATGAAAATTGTACATTCACACTGAAGGCATCAAAACTATGAATTAACACATGTGGAAATACATACTTAACAAAAAAGTGTGAAACAACTGAAAATATGTCTTATATTCTAGGTTCTTCAAAGTAGCCACCTTTTGCTTTAATGACTGCTTTGCACACTCTTGGCATTCTCTTGATGAGCTTCAAGAGGTAGTCACCGGAAATGGTCTTCCAACAATCTTGAAGGAGTTCCCAGAGATGCTTAGCACTTGTTGGCCCTTTTGCCTTCACTCTGCGGTCCAGCTCACCCCAAACCATCTCGATTGGGTTCAGATCTGGTGACTGTGGAGGCCAGGTCATCTGGCATAGCACCCCATAACTCTCCTTCTTAGTCAAATAGCACTTACACAGCCAGGAGGTGTGTTTGGGGTCATTGTCCTATTGAAAGATAAATGATGGTCCAACTAAACGCAAACCGGATGGAATAGCATGCCGCTGCAAGATGCTGTGGTAGCCATGCTGGTTCAGCATGCCTTCAATTTTGAATAAATCCCCAACAGTGTCACCAGCAAAGCACCCCCACACCATCACACCTCCTCCTCCATGCTTCACGGTGGGAACCAGGCATGTAGAGTCCATCTGTTCACCTTTTCTGCGTCGCACAAAGACACGGTGGTTGGAACCAAAGATTTCAAATTTGGACTCATCAGACCAAAGCACAGATTTCCACTGGTCTAATGTCCATTCCTTGCGTTCTTTAGCCCAAACAAGTCTCTTCTGCTTGTTACCTGTCCTTAGCAGTGGTTTCCTAGCAGCTATTTTACCATGAAGGCTTGCTGCACAAAGTCTCCTCTTAACAGCTGTGGAAGAGATGTGTCTGCTGCTAGAACTCTGTGTGGCATTGACCTGGTCTCTAATCTGAGCTGCTGTTAACCTGCGATTTCAGAGGCTGGTGACTGGGAGAAACTTATCCTTAGAAGCAGAGGTGACTCTTGGTCTTCCTTTCCTGGGGCGGTCCTCATGTGAGCCAGTTTCTTTGTAGCGCTTGATGGTTTTTGCAACTGCACTTGGGGACACTTTCAAAGTTTTCACAATTTTTCACACTGACTGACCTTCATTTCTTAATAATGATGGCCACTCGTTTTTCTTTACTTAGCTGTTTTTTTCTTGCCATAATACAAATTCTAACAGTCTATTCAGTAGGACTATCAGCTGTGCATCCACCTGACTTCTGCACAGCACAACTGATGGTCCCAACCCCATTTATAAGGCAAGAAATCCCACTTATTAAACCTGACAGTGCACACCTGTGAAGTGAAAAGAATTTCCGGTGACTACCTCTTGAAGCTCATCAAGAGAATGCCAAGAGTGTGCAAAGCAGTCATCAAAGCAAAAGGTGGCTACTTTGAAGAACCTAGAATATAAGACATATTTTCAGTTGTGTCACACTTTTTTGTTAAGTATATAATTCCACATGTGTTAATTCATAGTTTTGATGCCTTCAGTGTGAATGTACAATTTTCATAGTCAAGAAAATACAGAAAAATCTTTAAATGAGAAGGTGTGTCCAAACTTTTGGTCTGTACTGTATATATATATATATATACATACACACACACACACTGATGAGCAAAAAGGTAACAATGTTTTGTACTTTTGACTCTCAGCCTCCATATCTTACCATCTGCTACTGCTTCAATTGTGAGACTATCATCATTTTATAGACAATCATCTTTGTTATCTCATGCATCAATTTTACTTGCAACTATTTACCATATGATTAGTTCTGCATATTCTTGTGATGTCACTGCATTGTTACTGTTTTGCACCTAAAAATCAAAATATAAATTATTCATATTTTGCAAATCCACCTTTGGCTTTTAACACTGCCTGAATCCTTCTGAATATGCTCTCGGTCAGATTCAATCATGTTTCGACCGAAATCTGATCCCAGGTCTCTTCTACACGTTCCCATAGTTGGTGCATACTGGTCAGCTCACTTTGGTATGTATACAGCTTTTTTTTCAACTCTACCCAAAAGTGTTCGATTGGGTTGAGGTCTGGGCACTGTGGGGGCCAATCCAGCACCTCTACTTCAATATCATTGAACCATTTCTTCACCAATCTTGATGTATGCTTCGGGTCGTTGTCCGGCTGGAACACTATGTCGTCCTTTTCATACCCATAGTACTTGACTGTACTAAATAACTCATCTTGTAGGATACTCACATATAGCTTAGTATTGAGACCACCATCGATCCTGGTCAAGTATAAAACACCATCAGGTTTCCTCCACACCGAACTTGACACTTCCTTCAATTTCTAGATCCGTTAGCCCATTTTTCACTTGTTTCTTTTAGACCCATTTGCACTCATCAGAGCCAAGTTTATTGACTTTCGTCTCATCGCTCCAAATCATCCGTCTCCAATCTTCCATTGTTCACTTTTTGTACTTTTTTGCAAACTCAAGCCAACGCTTATGACGATATTGAAGTCGAAGTTTCTTCATCTTTTTTCGGTCCACTATTCCAGACTTATGTAATAGACCTTGTGATGAGACGACTTGTAGATATTTTGCCTGGACGTCCAGCTCTTGGCTTTTGAGATGGATGGACTTAATTTCATATTCTTCCAACTGTCATAGCACTCAAATAATGCAGTTTGGCACTTTTTTTGGCCAAGAGACCACTATTGATGAGCTGGATGATGCTGTTTCTCTTTTCTTGGGAAATCGTCTTCATGGCTGCTCGTCGATTCAAACCAGTGACCTTTCACTTGGGAATCAACCTAATAATACACTGAGCTATAAGGGAAAGTGAGAGCAGGTTGTTATCTGTAGTATACAGGAAGAAAAAGTTTGTTCCACCACCAGGAGAGAAACAGTAGCAATGCAGTGAAATGACAAGAATATGCATAACTAATCATATGCAAAAAAGTTGCAAGTCAAATTTATGTATGAGATAGCCAAGATAATGGTTTATAAAATATTGGTAGTCTCACGTTTGAAGCAGTAATGAATGGTGAGATATGGAAACTGAAAGTCAAAAGTTCAAAACATTGTTACCCTTTTGCTAGTCAGTATATACACAGTACTGTGCAAAAGTTTTAGTTGGGTGGGAAAAAACTGCTGACAAATAACAATGCTTGCAAAAACAGAAGTTTATTTTTTATCAATTAACAAAATTAAATAAATATTTAGTGTGATCACTCTTTGACTTCAAAACACCATCAATTCTTCTAGTAATGCTTGAACAAGTCAGGGATTTGATAAGATTATAGTCAGGTGTATGAGTAACCAATTATACCAAATTAACTGACACAGATAAAGCTGTCTAGTAGGTTTAAAACTGGGAGAGGAACAGTCAAACTTTACAACAAAAGTGAGGTTGTGGAAGACAGTTTCAAGTCACACTTCATACACCCTGGCAATATTGAACACAGCAACAAGACATAAGGTAGTTATACGGCTTTGATGCTGTTTTGAAGGCAAGAGGGTGTCACACCAAATATTGCTTTGATTTACATTTCTTTTTTGTTCACTCACTTTGCATTTTGGTAATTTATAAAATTAAAATATTAACCCTTTTTTTCTACACCTGCCCAAATGATATACAGTGGGGAAAATAAACTTTGCAAGTTTTCCCACCTACAAAGAATGGAGAGGTCTGTAATTTGTATCGTAGCTACACTTCACCTGTGCGAGACAGAATCTAAAAATAAAAACCAGAAAATCACATTGTATGATTTTTACATAATTAAATTTCATTTTATTGCATGAAATAAGTATTTGATACACTGTGTATAATATATACAGTACAGACCAAAAGTTTGGACACACCTTCTCATTTAAAGATTTTTCTGTATTTTCATGACTATGAAAATTGTACATTCACACTGAAGGCTCATCAATAGAATGCCAAGAGTGTGCAAAGCAGTCATCAAAGCAAAAGGTGGCTACTTTGAAGAACCTAGAATATAAGACATATTTTCAGTTGTTTCACACTTTTTTGCTAAGTATATAATTCCACATGTGTTAATTCATAGTTTTGATGCCTTCAGTGTGAATGTACAATTTTCATAGTCATGAAAATACAGAAAAATCTTTAAATGAGAAGGTGTGTCCAAACTTTTGGTCTGTACTGTATATATATATATATATATATATATATATATATATATATATATATATTTGCAGGAATATTTATACATCTCTGGGAAGGGCCTCTGCTAACCATATTATCTATTATTAACAAGTTTGCACCTAATTTTTAGAACCATAACTTTAAGCACAGAAGATGGAAACTTCTCTGTCTCTATGATGTTGTACAAGGATGAAGAATTTCAGGACATGTGGACTACAATCCCATCTCTTAAACTTGACGACAACATATTTGTCAGAGTTTTTATGGTAGGTTGATGCTAGTGGATGTGGATCATCAAAATTATACTTTCCCATGAAACACACACAAACGTCATGGAATTATGGAAACACAGGATTGAACGATAGACGATTGTTATGCAAATGATGAAAAATGCTCACAAAAATGTTCACAGGGTGTCTTACTGCTGGAACCCCCAGTTACCAGCTTTAATATGTTGGAGAAGCCAACAGCAAGTGCTTTATTCCCTGCATCAGCATCTGGGAAAATAAAGCATTATTACATTTTACACATTTTGCCGCAGAATTACTGCGTATTTCAGCATCAGTAATTCTGCTGTAAATCTGCATGTAAATCCCCATATATGACATGCAGATTTTGTTACGAATATGAATCCAGATATGAAGGTCATTTGAATCTAACCTTTATTTTGATTGTGTATGGTTTTCAATGAGGTTGTAAACACCCCTCTCTACATTAAATCAATTATCTTACACATGGTTACTCTACTTTTATATAGATTAGACTTACAGTATGTACAGTGGCTTACAAAAGTATTCACCCCCTTGGCATTTTTCATGCTTTGCTACCCCACAGCCTGGAATTTCAGTTTTTAAGGTTTGCATCAGTTCATGTAAATAACATGACTACAACTGTGAACATTTGGTTTTCTTTTTATTGTGAAGCAAACAACAAATACAACAAAATAACTGAAAACTTCAGTGTGCATAACTATTGACCCCCCTAAAGTCAGTACTTTGTAGAGCCTCCTTTTGCATCGATTACAGTTGCAAGTCGTTTGAGTAAGTCTCTAAGAGCTTTCCACATTTCGCCACTGGGATTTTTGTCCATTCCTGTTTTTTTCATGACATATTGTGGTAAAATGTCTTTGCTAAGACTTTTGTTTACTTGTTTTACTTGTTCGGAAATTCTAAGGGTTAAAAGTTGACCAGCGATTTCTCAATTTTCCAACAAAATTTACAAAACCATTTTTTTAGGGACATCACATTTGAAGTGACTTTGAGGGGTCTATATGACAGAAAATACCCAAAAGTGACACCATTCTAAAAACTGCACCCCTCAAGGTGCTCAAAACCACATTCAAGAAGTTTTTTAACCCTTTATGTGCTTCACAGGAACTGAAGCCACGTGGAAAATGAACATTTAACTTTATTTCACAAAACTGCCCCAACTGCCCCATAACATTTGTTGTGCAATTCCACCTGAGTAAGCCAATGCCAAATATGTGGGGAAAAAACACTGTTAGGGCGCACTGCAGGGTTCGGAAGGGAAGGAGCGCCATTTTACTTTTTGAATGTAAAATTTGCTTGAATAATTAGCGGACGCCATGTCGTGTTTGGGGAGCCCTGAGGTGCCTAAACAGTGGAAACCCCCCCACAAGTGACACTATTTTGGAAACTAGACCCCTTAGTGAACTTATCTAGATGTGTGGTGAACACCTTGAAGCCCCAGGTGCTTCACAAAAGTTTATAACATTGAGCAGTAAAAATAAAATTTTCACATTTTTCCCACAAAAATGATTTTTAGGCCCCAATTTTGCATTTTCATAAGGGTAACAGGAGAAATTACCCCATACCATTTGTTGTGCAATTCTTCCTGAGTAAGCCAATGCCCCACATGTGGGGAAAAAACACTATTTGGGCGCATGGCAGGGTTCGGAAGGGAAGGAGCGCCATTTGACTTTTTGAATGTAAAATTTACTTGAATAATTAGCGGACGCCGTGTCGTGTTTGGGGAGCCCCTGATGTGCCTAAACAGTGGAAACCCCGACAAGTTGCCCCATTTTGGAAACTACACCCCTCAAGAATTTTATCCAGGGGTATAGTGAGCATTTTGAACCCACAAGTACTTCACAGAATTTGATAACATTAGGTGGTCATACTGAAAATGTTCATTTTTTTCACGAAAATGTAGTTTTAGCCCCAAATTTGTAACTTTTGCAATGGATAATAGAAGAAAACTGACCCCATAATTTGTTATGCAATTTCTCCCGAATGCAATGATGCCCCATATGTCATCAGAAATTACTGTTAGGCCACACGTCAGGGCTGAGAAGGAAGAAGCACTATTTGGCTTTTATAGCATAGATTTTGGTAGAATAGTTTGTGGGTGACATTTGCAGAGCCCCTAAGGTGCCAGAGCTGCAGAAAAAAACAAAAAGTGACCCCATTGTAGAAATTGCACATCTCAATGAATTCATCTACTGCTGCAGTGACTATTATGTAATATCTACGCCAGGCTTTATTCTTATGCCAGTTTAGTGCACATACATTGTGCCCCCATAAAGTGTAGTGCCCCCATACATTTCTCCTGGTGACACACGCTGCTTACTGCGGTTTAGGCACAGTGGGGCTCAGAAGGAGGAGGCATTTGGATTTGAGAGCGCAGAATTCACTGGATTTTATTCGAGCCGGCGGGAGCCATGACGCTTTTCCAGAGTCTTTGTTCTACCAGTAACGTGGGACCCTTATAATCCCAGTGACAGATGATGGAGAATGTGCTGGTTTTGTGTGGGATAAATTAGAGGTTTTATTGGTAACATTTTGGGGTACATAAATTTTTGATTGCTTCCAGAATAAGGCTGAATCAGATTCTTGTGTTCTACGCTGAGTACTTACGTCGGGGTTTCCGTGTAAATCCCACAAAAATGCAATTCAGACGAAACCCTCAACGGAACCACCCACCACAAAGAGGTAGATGGAGACACTTTGGAACCCGTTTGACGTCTACTCTGGTGGTCTCCATCTTTTTAGGCGCACACAGATCTGTGGTCGTCCATACTTGTGCGATAAAAAATGCCTAAAATGATGGTACGCCACCAGAACAGAGACCAGTCCAGAGGGACTCCATTGGCCTCATAAGTGAATGGCTCCATCTGGGTTTTTTTGTCTGAATTGCGGTTTTGGTGAATTTACACAGAAACCCCAGTGCAAGCGCTCAGCGGAGAGCGCAGGATAAATGTGAGCAGAGCCTTATTCTGATTTTTTTGGAGGCAGAATAAACAAATAGACAGCAGTACCATGATAGTTCTTATTTTAATTTTTTCATGGTTCACCGTGCGGTATAAGTGATAAGCCGGATTTATTCTTCGGGTTGGTGTAATTACAGCGGTACCAGATTTATGTTTTTTTTTAGGTTTTGCTGCTATCACACAGTAAAAATGCTTTTTTTTTTTTATAAAAAGCAGTTATTTTCGTTGCCATATTCTGAGCACTATAACTTTTTTATTTTTTGTGTATGAGCCCTGTATGAGGGCTTATGTTTTGCGGGACGAGTTGCAGATTTTTTTGGTACTATTTTGGGGCACATAGTAATTTTTGATCTCTTTTTATTAAGATTTTTCAGACACAGAATGAACAAAGACCAGCAACTCAGTTATTGTTTTATCTTTTATTTTTTGCGACGCTCGCCGTGCGGAAAAAGTGATAAGATCGGTTTGCTGGTCGGGTCGGTACGATTACAGTGATAGCAGATTTATATATATTTTTTATGCTTTGCTATTTTTACAGACTAAAAACAGTATTTTACAAAAAAGAATTTGATTTTGCATCATCGCATTCTAAGAGCTGTAACTTTTTTACTTTTTTGCCGGATGAGCCATATTAGGGCTTGTTTCTTTGCGGGATGATTTGGCGTTTTTATTTATATAATTTTTTTTTACATGCGACTTTTTGATCGCTTTTTATTCACTTTTTTGTGAGTCAGTATGATGAAAAAGCGTCATTTTCGTCGTGTCTTTTATTTTTACGGCATTCATTAAAAGGACTAAATAACGTGACAGTTTTATAGAGACGGTCATTCCGGACACGGCAATACCAATTATGTGTATATTTTTTTGTTTATTTTTGTTTTATCACAAACGCTGCGTTTTGAGCGGCAAAATGGATTTTAGTGATTTGTGTTTTTTTTTACTTTTGTACATATTTTTTTTATATTTTTTTTACTTTTTCAGTAAGTCCCACAGTGGGACATGTGTGATTTTCACTTTTATTGCTGATCTCATACACTGTACCTCTGTACTGCAGTGTAGGAGACCTGTCAGTGAGTCATGTCTGACTCACTGACTCTGCCTGTGAGAGGGAGCTTATTGCTGGATCTCACAGGCCCCCATACCCTGGGATCATCACAAGATCTCAGGGTACCATGGTAACCATAGGGACCCGCGATTCTCATTGCGGGGGTCCGATGTTTACTCAGGGAGTCGGAAGACCCCCTTGTAACAACTTAAATACTGCTGTTGACTCACCCAGGGGGATATATGGGGGAGACTCGGTACCCGGGCCTTTACCTTCTTTGTAGGATATCACGGCAGTCGGCTCCCGGGCCCGTCCTCTGGGTCACTCTTTAAAAGGGGTTTTGTTAACAGTTTGTCTCGTGACGCCACCTGTGGTTTCTGGTAATGGTTACCAGCGCTGCTGCAGACCTCCGGGGGGGTGATGGGATGGCAGTTGGGATGTTTCTGCTCCCCACAGGCGGAGCGGGCCCCCGGGGCAGGGTTGATAGAAGGGATGCAGGTGAGAGATGGCCGGTCGGGTCAGGGGGAATGACGGACACGCACACAGGGGGATTCGCTTCAGTACCTTTACTGGTGTAACGGCAGGTATGGTCCAGGGTACTTGCTAGGAAGGGTGCACTTCAGGACTCTCCCCAGTGAGCGGGTATAAGGCCTCCTGATCCATGTATTCCTCTCTCTAAGCTTCTAGCCAGCCTGGAACTTGGCCTAGCTTCTATGTTGTGTTGCTTTCTCACCTGACCGCTTGGTAGTAGGACTTTTCTTTGGCAACCACTATCCCTGGACGCCCGGGCCTTCGTGGTTCCTAGTCCTGTATTTGATGGTAGCTTCAGGATGACCAGGGGTCTGGAAGCCTCCTGGTATGCCGGTTGTCCCTACTGGGTGTAGAGAACCCTATAGGCGCGGACCAGGTGTCCGGTTTGTATTCTGGGGTGAGCCTGTGATGCTCCTCTGCCCCCTTAACTCCTTTCTCCTCTCCTCTTTGCCTTTGGCCTCACTCGGGGCCCTCAGAACACAGCAGCTCACGTGCTGCTTCTTCACTGGTCTAAGTGCCAGCACACTGTTGTAGCGCCCTGCTGACCATTGGTGCCACAGATCCTAGAGGGGTGCATGGATGGATTCCTCCACAAGAGGCCCTCATAGCATACACACACCTCCACCTTCCACCTCAGACCAGCAGAGGGAGCCCGGAGAGGGATATAAAAAGGGAAGGTGGAGCTAGGCAGTTCAGTCTAGTCTGTGAGGAGGTCAGTCTGCTGCAGCCAGAGAAGTTGCCAGTCCAGCCTAGACTCAGGGAGCTCAGGTTATGGGCCAATGGCGTGCCGACGCCATAAGAGCGGTGAAGAGTAGCGAGGCCTACTGCCAGTGTGAAGCCTAGCGAGGGCCCCGAGCGCGGCCGAAAGCAAGTGGAGTAAGCGAGCTACATAGGGGGCAGAGGAGCTTAGCCAGCTCACCCCAAGACCATATACCGGACACCGGGTCCGTGTCTGCAAGGATCTCTAGGACCAGCAGAAAGAACCGGAACCCCTGGCGAACTACATGTCCCAGGAACACCAGAAGCTGACCGTTATACCAGGGTCAGGAATCACTGAGGCCTAAGAGACCAGGGAGTGTGATCTCCAACAGAAGGCCCTACCACCAGGTCAGCAGGTGCAAGACAGAGACCAAGTTAGGCCTAGCTTCAGGCAGGTCACAAACTTATCAGGAAAAGGCAAAAAACATGAGGCCCCACACCCGCTCACTGGGGAGAGTCCTGAAATGCACCCTACAGTGCCCTGGATCGTGCCTGAAACACCACCAGTAAAGGTACTGAAGTGAACTGTCGTGTGTGTGCCTATTCTTCTTCTGCCCCTGCTGGGTCCCCTCTGTCCTGCATCCCTTCTCCTACGCTGCCCTGAGGCCATGCTCCACCTGTGGGGAGCAGCACCAACTAAGCTGCCGGACCACCGGCCTCAGAGGACCATAGCAGCGCTGGTGATCCTCACCAGACACCACGGGTGGCGTCACGAACTTTTCCTATCCCATACACCTTTCCCCATTATTCCTTGCTTTTTTAAGAGTGACCCCAGGGTACGGCCTCGGGAGCTGGCCACCACGGCATCCCCCAGCACCATCAACTAGGCCCGGGCACCGAGTCGCCCCCATCCCCTGGGCGCATCACTGTCTTCAGACTGACTGCATAACTCCACCCTCCAGTATATATATCCTTAACAGGGCTCCCTCTGGTGGTATGAGGTGGAAGGGTGGAGGTGTTTGTAATGTAATGAGGGCCTCTTGTTTTAGGAGTCCTTCCATGCACCCTTTTGGGTCCTGTGCCACATTCCCCCCTAGTGCAACTCAGTACTCCTGGACTGAAGCATTTTAAAACAGGTAATAAGAACAAGTAATAACAATAATAGCTACAACAACAATGTTACAATAAGTCCCGTCACCAGGTGTCCATTTTACTGATGAAGGTGTAACAAGAGTATTATGAGGGACCCGCCTGAAAACCATCAACCTAGGCCCTGGGCGTGGCTACAGGGCATAAGTGATCCAGGTGTTGAACCACATCTTCGGCCATGCCAAACGGGTTTTTGTTCTGTGGTCTTTTTATGAAACAAATAAGGGGGCATTCTGACAAGTGCAACTATTTACAAGGAAAGTTTTTGGCTGCTCACAGTCCTCAGCCTACAAGTCTTTATACACTTACGGGTAACTAAATGGATACATATTATTTGCAGTTCATACAAATAAATAACGTAGGCAATACCCAACTGGGTAACTATTTATACTTTAAGCATTTTGTATTTTAATCCCAAAACCTGGCAGGGATTTGGCCTTGTGTGCTGCGTGTGGACCATCGTAGCACTGGGGTGATACTCGTGTCTGTGCATGCACTCTCTGTTAACCTATCAGGTGTACGTGCTGGTAGATTATAAAACTGCCTCAATCTCTCTATGGGACTGGCAAGTGCACTGATTACTGGGCCTTCAGGCTCTGCTTCAACGGGTGATCCTCCTCTTACTGGGGACTCTTCCTGTTCATGAGCAGGTTCTTCTCGGGCGCTCACAGGTTCTTCTTGTGGTGGATGCTCTTCTGGTGGTTGACAGAAGTGTATTACTGGTATAATAACTGCTCCATCAAGTTGAGGCCAGTCCGCAGGGAAGTCTCCTAGAACTGTATGAAGTACATCTTCCTTGGGTTTCTCCGGTATTACAAGAGGTGCTTCTTCCTCCGGTGTCTTCAGTAGACCTGGGCACAATTTCAAGTGGTCTCTTGAGATTGTTGCGGTTGTTTTACCTCCATCCTTGCTGATCAGGCAGGTTTTGGTGTTGTCGAATTTGGAATTTAACACTGTGTAGGGCTCTCTTTCCCACTGGTCATCGAGCTTGTGATCTCTTCTTTTCCGCTTGAGCACTATTTCTCCTGGTGCCAAGGGTTCTGCTGGTGCATGTTTGTTATACTGCTCTTCTTGTCTTTCCCTCACCTTGTTTAGACTGTCTTCGACACAGGCCTGTACTTTCCTGTGCTGCTCTTGCCGACTTGTGTCCCAGTCTTCAGTGGACGTATCTGCAGCAGGTTCTACCACTCCGAGCTCCAGGTCCATGGTCAATTTTCCAGGTTTTGCTCTCATGAGGTACGCTGGGGTACAATTAGTAGAACTCACAGGTATGTGGTTATACAGGTCCACTAGGTCTGGTAGCTTGTCTGGCCACTGGTTCCTCTCTTCCAAAGGTAGGGTTTTTAACAGGTCTATAATGATGTTATTCATTTTCTCACACATACCGTTGGTTTGCGGATGATATGGCGTAGTCCGGATCGTCTTGCATCCATACAGGTGACAGAATTCCTTGAATAGCTCAGCTTCAAAAGCAGGGCCTTGATCTGTTAGCACCTTGTCCGGATATCCATGGGGTCTGCAGAAGTAGGCTTGGAACGTTCTTGCTACAGTTTCTGCTGTCAGATCCTTGACAGGGGCTACCACCAGGAACCGGGAATAGTGATCCACCATGGTCAGGGCATAGGAATAGCCTGATCTGCTTGGCGACAGTTTGACGTGATCCAGAGCGACAATCTCCAGGGTTTGGGTTGTTTTGATGGACTGCAAGGGTGCTTTCTGGCTGCCGTAGTCTTTCCTTCTGAGGCTACAGGGCCCACAATTCGGGCACCACCTTTCTATGGAACTCCACATTCCAACCCAAAAGAATCGGTCCTTCAGCAGGGTTTCCAGCTTCTTCCAGCCAAAATGACCTGCTTGGTCATGGTAGGCCTCTAACACCATCTGGATATCCGTCCTGGGTACAACAATCTGCCTCACCATTTCATGGGTTCTGGTGTTGACATACCTTCTGCACAGCTTTTCTCTGTAGATGAACAGCCGGCTTCTCTCATTCCACAGGTGTTTGGCTTGTGGAGGAGCATCCTTCTCCAGGTGAGAATCTTCTTGGGTTATCAGTCCTTTGATGAGGCTGACAACCGGGTCACTGTCCTGGGTCTCCTTCCAGCTGTGATGAGGTAAAGGATTTAGCATCCTACCATGACGTCTTCTGGAGGCTTATTGCTCGTGGACCATTCCGCTTCTGTGGAAAGCAGGTAATTCAATTTCTTCAAGGTCATCCACTTCATCCTCGGTGTCCGACTGGTGGGGAATTCTTGACAGGGCATCAGCATTGGTGTTCTTGTGACCTGCCCGGTACTTGATTGTGAACTGATAATTCGACAACCTGGCTACCCAACGCTGTTCCATGGCTCCCAACCTGGCTGTCTCCAGGTGTGTCAAGGGGTTATTGTCGGTAAAGGCTGTGAATTTAGTTGAGGCTAGGTAATGCTTGAATCTTTCAGTGATAGCCCAGACCAAGGCCAGGAACTCCAGCTTGAAGGAACTGTAATTCTCCGGGTTCCTCTCAGTAGGGCGAAGCTTCCTACTGGCATAGGCAATTACCTTTTCTCTGCCGTTTTGCTTCTGGGACAATACAGCTCCCAGTCCCTCATTGCTGGCGTCGGTGTACAACAGGAAAGGTTGGCCGTAGTCGGGGTAAGCCAGGATTTCCTCACCGGTTAGGACTTCCTTCATTGACGCAAAAGACTCAGTCTGCTCTTTGCCCCACTGGAATGGGGGACTTTTACCTCTTTTGGACTGTCCTACTAGGAGATCTTGTAAAGGTGCTGCCTTTTTGGTATAGTCCTTAATGATCCTCCTGTAGTACCCGACCAGTCCCAGAAATTGACGTACTACTTTGATGTTCCTTGGTTCAGGCCACTTCTGGATGGCAGTGACCTTTTCCGGGTCTGGTGCTACTCCCTCTGAGCTGACCACGTGTCCCAGGTACTGAACCTTCTGTTTGAGCAGGTGACACTTGGAAGGTTTTAGTTTCATCCCATACCGGGACAATGCCTCAAATACCTCTGCCAGGTGCTTTAGATGGTCTTCATACGTCCTCGAGTACACGATAACGTCATCCAGGTATAGCAGCACTGTCTCAAAGTAATAATTGGCAGATTTTAGTGCAGCCAGGGATTCCTCTATACGGGGCAAAGGGTATGCATCTTTATGTGTTATTCAATTAATTTGTCTGTAATCTACACACATCCTCATGCTACCATCCTTCTTTCTGACCAGGACCAGGGGAGCTGCCCAGAGGCTACAACTATCCCTTACTACCCCTGCCTTTTTCATGTCATGCAACATTTCTTTGGCTTTTTGGTAATGTGCTTGTGGTATGGGTCTGTAACGCTCCTTAATGGGTGGATGGTTACCGGTGGGTATGTGGTGTTGTACCCCTTTAACACTTTCAAAATCAAGTGGGTGTTTACTAAACTCCTGCTCATATTCCTGAACCACTCTGTAAACACCGTGTTTCTGATGAACAGGAGTGGCGTCAGTCCCAACATAGAGCTGTTGACACCATTCCTCCAGCTGAGCTTCGGAGTCATTGTCCTCCACTGTATCCGGTGGGGTCAAGGATTCCACTGTATGTATGGCATCATTATTCACAGTATACAGTCTGGCAACAGTGGCGTATTGTGACAATTTAACTTCCTCCTCCCCACAATTTAGGAGACGTACAGGTACCCTTCCATTGCGTACATCAACTACCCCTATAGCAGTTAGGAGTGTAGGTCTGTGTTCTGAGCTAGTGGGCTCCACTACCGCCTGGTAGTTCTGTCCCTTGAGACCTATTGCTGCCCTACACCAAATCAGCATTTCACTTATTGGGGGAATCACAATGGGTATCGGGTCTGTCACCCGTACATTAGCAATCTCACCACCAGTTGGTTTTACCTGCTGCTGGTACAGGAGGGCTCGAATTTCCTTCTGGAGCACCTTCCTCTGCCCCGGTTTGACAGCGTCAGCCATATGTTGGAGTAAGAACAACACTTCTCCCAAACAGTTACCAACTACATTTGTACCAAGTATCATATACAAGTCTGTATCACTAGGGTTAGACTCCTCTACAATCAGCCCTTGGTCCTTTAGTTCCGCTCTCCCCACCTTCACTGTCACGTCCTTAACCCCTACTAGGTTAAGAGGAAGGCCATTGGATGCATACACAGAGAGATTTGGGGCTGGCGGATGGAGTTCATCTAGGGACCAGTACCATTTGTAGAGGATGTCAGGTATGATGGTTACCTGTGACCCGGTGTCCAGTAGTGCAGGTGTTGCTATTCCGTCCAGCACGATGGACAGGAAAGGCCTTCCTCCTACAAACCGGTGGTACCAGCTTGATGGGCCTGGTTGGTCTACTCCTGGGTGTCGGCCCTCGGCCCCATGGTTTGCCCATTTAAAGGACAGGTCCGGGTGGTATGGCCTGCCTTGTGGCAGCGGTAGCAGACAAATTCTCTTGGAGGGCATCGTTGGTCGTTGGTCCTCTCACAGGGTGGCGTTGTCCTCCTTCTTCTCCTCATCCAGGGGACATCCTCAGGACTGTCGGCGAGTAGGATCCTTCCCTCCGACTCGGGCTCCGCCTGTAGCTGCAGGGCGCTCAGGACAGTGGTCAGGGTTTTACTTAGCTGACGCACTTCAGAGTGCAGGCTGTCCAGCTCGCTAGGGGGCACTGTTTGCACCTTTGTTTCAGCCGTTAATGAAGAAGCAGTGGGTGCTGCGGGCACTGGGGTGGCCCCACACTGGTAACGCTGGATAGCAGTATCTGATGGTTCCAGGGGCTGCAGACCCTTGATAGCCATGTCCTTCAGGGCGTCAAAGGTGGCATTTGGATGATCTAAGGCCCACCACCGTACGGTTCTGCCCTCCTCCTGGGACCTCAACCCCCGGATGAATTGTTCTGTCAGCTTTTTGTCCTCATCAAGTAAGCTGGCTGGACTAACCTGTTTCAGGGCCCGCAGGGCCTCTTGTAGACGCCAGGCATAGTCCTGGATACTGTCCTCAGGTTTCTGGGTACAGTGGTAGAACCTCATCCGGAGATCTGTCTCAGTGCGGTTCTCAAAGACAGTCTGCAGTCTCTTAAATATGATAGATATTGATTCCTGGTCTGCGGCTGGCCAGGTTTCAACTTCCCGCTCGGCGGCACCAGTCAATTGTCCGAGCACAACAGCGGCTCTCTGTTTACCAGTCATTGAGTACATATCCAGTACACCGCATATTTTCCTGTTGAATCCAGACAGGGTGTCTGGTTTGCCATCATACTGGGGAAGCCATTTCGCTCCGGGAACATACAGCAGAGCCATGGGTATCACTGGGGTCACGACCCCTGCTGGTGGGGCGGCCGCTCCGGCCTGAGCAGCGCCGGGCGCGAGTTGACCATCGAGAGCATTAACTGGTGCTCCGGCGTCTTGTTGGTCGTCGGCCATGGTTGCGCCCCCCTAGTAAACCGGAGCCTACCTTCTTTCTCTTTTTCGGGTAGGCCGCAGCTCCGCAGACGACGGTCTCCTTCCAGGACCTGACGCTTCCTGGTGCTGCGTCAGAGCGCGAGGCGGGGCTTGAGCTTCGCGCGCTACCAACAGTCACGCCTCTCTGGTTCCCTCGGTTACGCCCCTCTTCTTCCCGCACGGCGACGCGGTAATGGCGGCGATGTTCACCACAGTTTAAACACAGTTCAATTACGGCACACAGTAACCAGTGCCAAAGGGCACGAAATCCTGTTCGTGATGCCAGGAAGAGTGTGACTCGCCCAGGTGGATATATGGGGGAGACTCGGTACCCGGCCCTTTACCTTCTTTGTAGGATATCACGGCAGTCGGCTCCCGGGCCCGTCCTCTGGGTCACTCTTTAAAAGGAGTTTTGTTAACAGTTTGTCTCGTGACGCCACCTGTGGTTTCTGCTGCAGACCTCCGGGGGGTGTTGTGGGATGGCAGCTGGGATGTTTCTGCTCCCCACAGGCGGTGCGGGCCACCGGGGCAGGGTTGATAGAAGGGATGCACGTGAGAGATGGCCCGGTCGGGTCAGGGGGAATGACGGACACGCACACAGGGAGATTCGCTTCAGTACCTTTACTGGTGTAACGGCAGGTATGGTCCAGGGTACTTGCTAGGAAGGGTGCACTTCAGGACTCTCCCCAGTGAGCGGGTATAAGGCCTCCTGATCTGTGTATTCCTCTCTCTAAGCTTCTAGCCAGCCTGGAACTTGGCCTAGCTTCTATGTTGTGTTGCTTTCTCACCTGACCGCTTGGTAGTAGGACATTTCTTTGGCAACCACTATCCTGGACGCCAGGGCCTTCGTGGTTCCTAGTCCTGTATTTGATGGTAGCTTCAGGATGACCAGGGGTCTGGAAGCCTCCTGGTATGCCGGTTGTGCCTACTGGGTGTAGAGAACCCTGTAGGCGGGGACCCGGTGTCCGGTTTGTATTCTGGGGTGAGCCTGTGATGCTTCTCTGCCCCCTTAACTCCTTTCTCCTCTCCTTTTTGCCTCCGGCCACACTCGGGGCCCTCAGAACACAGCAGCTACTTCACTGGTCTAAGTGCCAGCACACTGTCTTCAGACTGAACTCAGACTGACTGCCTAACTCCACCCTCCAGTATATATATCCTTAACAGGGCTCCCTCTGGTGGTATGAGGTGGAAGGGTGGAGGTGTTTGTAATGTAATGAGGGCCTCTTGTGGAGGAGTCCGTCCATGCACCCTTTTGGGTCCTGTGGTACCTGTAGTAGCAGGGTGCCACACTGTCACGATTGACAGCGGTATTTAAGGGGTTAATCAGCCCCCATCTGCATAGAGACTGGCCGGGGCCGATACTGCAGGGTGTCAGCTGTCACACACAGCTGACACTCGCAGGAATCGCCACCGCTGGGCAGCGCTATTTACTTATTTCTCAGTGTCGCATTTTCACGGCGCTGAGTAATAAGTACCCTTAATGACCGCCGTGAAAATGCGTTCCGGCGGTTGTTAAGGGGTTAAACCATTCAAGTGTTGTTTTAGCAGTATGCTTTGGATCACTGTCTTGTTGGAAGGTGAACTTCCGTCCCAGTCCCAAATCACTGACAGACTGAAACAGGTTTTGCTCCTGGTTTTGGCTCCCACGCCTGAGAAAAAAATACTGACCGAACACTGACCAAATACTGATAGTGGAGCCCTGGCCTAAAAGAGACTTCAGGGTCATACAGAGCGCAGTGTGATTTGGTGAGTCTGCAGAGTGGTGAACTCAATAGAGAAACAGAATGGCACTCAATACTGGAGAAGGCAGCAGTGGGTGAGTATACTAACACACTGACACTACACTACACACAAATATACACAGATGAAGGGGGGAAATAAAAGTTCAGAAGGGAGGCTTCTTTATTATAAGTAGCTGCAAAGTTCATGGAAAGGCTTCTTTTTAAGTATCTGCTGCCACCTGCTGAAAGAGGTAGACATAACAATAGTGAAGAATATGATTTTTTTTATGTTTTGTTTTTTACAGATTCCAGGACATTTAATAATAAGACTGGAAAAATGTTGGGCCACTCCAACAAATGACCCTTCTCATCCTGTGCAGTACACATTCATCCAAGACAGGTGAGCTTAAAAAAAATGGACAGAATATTGGGGCATATTTATCAATACGTTTCCATTATCAGACATTGCAAATTTAGGGGCAGATTCATCAAAAAAACAGCTCTAGGAATTTGAATTAAAACTTTGCAAAGTTTTTGCTCAATTTGAAGTTGTGCAAATATGTTTCTTCTGGTGCCTTATTCATTGTTGCATTTATGCTTGTTTTTGTATAGTTTTAGTGTTTTGCACTTTTTTTTCTTTGTGCCATATTCATCTTTACATTTTAGCTTTTCTAATTCCATTTTATATTTGTCTGCCCGCTATTTTTTTTAGTTTAGTTTTTTTTTGTTTCATTTGGCCAGAGTTTAGGGTTTCCAAAAGATTTTGCCTTTTTCATCATTTGCGACTTTTTGAAAATTTGTCACAAATTTGCTCCAGTCCTCTCTTATAGTGATTTAATGTATGCCAGATATTTGTGATTGATTTTTGCACCATTTTATGAAACATGCAAATTTTTGAGCTAAATAGTCACAAAAAAGGTTAAAGACAAAAATAAAGACCATTTTTGACTTTGTGTAAAATTCATAAACTGTGTGCACTATTTTGAAGAATTTGCTACAAGAAAAACAGCAACGAATACCACAAGACAAGTGTTGGTGCTTCTATGCTGTCTCTGCCCACTTTTTGAAAAATGGATGGATCTCAGCCTGAAAAATTCTTCATAAATTATGACACAGAAACGTGTTGGAGTTTATTACTGATGGCACACGCCAGCTGAAAAATGCACCAAATTTAATGAATTGGCACATCTTACTCAAACTCATTCTGGGTCAAGATTGGCCTGAAAAAACGCTAGTCTCGAGGAAGTGGTCCATAACAATAGATCATTTTCAAATGTGCCATGGTTCAAACTGTTTTATAAATCTGTCTATATCAGTTGCCTTACTTTGTACCAGAAGATTTCACCACAATTTTGGCATTTCTTTTTGCATATTGGCCACACATCTTTATGACATACCATGACCCCTTTCAGTGAGCCCACACCCCTTGTCAAGTATGTTTTTATGAAATTTTGCAATTCAAAAGCAGATGGGATGTGAGAGCATTATGTTTTTTTTCGAGATAGAAGCAAAATGACCTAAATAACTACTGTAATACAGTAAATACCATATTATTTGATAAAAAAAGATGTCTGAATGTATGTATAAATTGCTTCCAAATAGAAGTTATGCTACAAGTGCTTCTCCCAAAATTAGAATATCATCAAAAAGTTAATTTATTTCAGTTCTTCAATACAAAAAGTGAAACTCATATATTATATAGAGTCATTACAAACAGAGTGATCTATTTCAAGTGTTTATTTCTGTTAATATTGATTATTATGGCTTACAGCCAATGACAACACAAAAGTCACTATCTCAGTAAATTAGAATAATTAATAAAAAACACCTGCAAAGGCTTCCGATGTGTTTAAAAAGGTCCCTTAGTCTGTTTCAACAGGCTCCACAATCATGGGGAAGACTGCTGACTTGACAGATGTCCAGAAGGCAGTCATTGACACACTCCACAAGGAGGGTAAGCCACAAAAGGTCATTGCTAAAGAAGCTGGCTGTTCACAGAGTGCTGTATCCAAGCATATTAATGGAAAGTTGAGTGGAAGGAAAAAGTGTGGTAGAAAAGGGTGCACAAGCAACCGGGATAACTGCAGCCTTGAAAAGATTAAGAAAAGGCCATTCAAAAATTTGAGGGAGATTCACAAGGAGTGGACTGTTGCTGGAGTCAGTGCTTCAAGAGCCACCAGGACATGGTCTACAAGTGTCGCATTCCTTGTGTCAAGCTACTCATGATCAATAGACAATGCCAGAAGAGTCTTACCTGGGCCAAGGAGAAAAAGACCTGGACTGTTGCTTAGTGGTCCAAGGTATTGTTTTCAGGTGAAAGTAAATTTTGCATTTCATTTGGAAATCAAGGTCCCAGAGTCTGGAGGAACAGTGGAGAGGCCACAATCCAAGCTGCTTGAGGTCTAGTGTGAAGTTTCCACAAACAGTGATGGTTTGGGGAGCCATGTCATCTGCTGGTGTAGGTCCACTGTGTTTTATCAAGACCAAAGACAGTGCAGCCGTCTGCCAGGAAATTTTAGAGAACTTCATGCTTCCCTCTGCCGACAAGCTTTTTGGAGATGGAAATTTCATTCTCCAGCAGGACTTGGCACCTGTCCACACTGCTAAAAGTACCAATACCTGGTTCAAAAACAACAGTATCACTGTGCTTGATTGGCCAGCAAATTCGCCTGACCTTAACCTATGGGGTATTGTCAAGAGGAATATGAGAGACACCAGACCCAACAATGTAGATGAACTGAAGGCTGCAATCAAAGCAACCGGGGGCCTCCAAAATACCTCAGAAGTGCCACAGGCTGATCGCCTCCATGCCACGTCGCATTGATGCAGTTCGATTTTGGTTCATTTTTTCCCTATAGGCTTTTAGGGGGAACCTGAAAAAAACACATGCAAAAAATTCAGTTATGTTTTCAGTGCAGAATCCTAAAAATGATGTACTAAAAAAACGCATCAAAAAAGAGGGAAAAAAAGCAGCCAAAACGCAATAATACAACAATCAAAGCAGATTGGTTTTGAATATTTTGGTGCAGACAACTGCAGAAAAACAGTTGAAGAAAATGTAATGATTTTGTAAGTAGGAACATGGTCTTAGTTAGTGGCATAACTAGAGTATGATGGGCCCCACTGCAAGATTTGGACTGGGGACCCCCTCCTGATTTTATATATACATACAGTGTAGAAAATAAGTATTTGATACAGTGATGATTTTGCAAGTTTTCCCACCTACAAAGAATGGAGAGGACTGTAATTTTTATTGTAGGTACACTTCAAATGTGAGAGACAGAATCTAAAAATGAAAACAAGTAAATCACATTGTATGATTTTTACATAATAATAATAATAATAATAATAATAGTTTATTTTTATAGCGCCAACATATTCTGCAGCACTTTACAAATTTTAGGGGGGACTTATACAGACAATACAGAATAAGCATATCTCATATCGAACGGAGTGAGGGCCCTGCTCGCGAGCTTACAGTCTATGAGGAAGTGGGGGAGACACAAAAGGTAAAAAGTACATATATTGTATAATGCAGCCTTGATATACTGAATAGGATAAATAATAATACATGGACTGGTCGCCAGCCAGTATGTGTGCAGTCCTGACAGAGGCTTTTATGTGCATGGTTGGTTTGAACCCGAAGTTGAAGAAGATTTTAATATGGGGGAAAGCTGGGATGGACAGAGTGTGTTTATGTGATACGCCAGTCTAAAGAAATGTGTTTTTAGGGTTCGCTTGAAACTGTGGGTATTGGGAATTAATCGAACTGTCCTGGGTAGTGCATTCCAGAGAATTGGCGCAGCACGCGAGAAATCTTGGAGACGGGAGTGGGAAGTTCGGATTATGGAGGATTTTAGTTTCAAGTCATTTGCAGAACGGAGGACACGTGTAGGGTGGTAGACTGAGACAAGGGAGGAGATGTAGGGCGGTGCTGAAGCATGGAGCGCTTTGTGGGTAAGCGTAATAAGTTTAAAACGAACTCTATATTGGATGGGCAACCAATGCAATGACTGGCACAGGGAAGAGGCATCGGTGTAGCGGTTGGCGAGGAATATGATCCTGGCTGCTGCGTTCAGGACGGATTGGAGAGGGGAGAGTTTAGTAAGAGGGAGACCGATCAGTAGAGCGTTGCAATAGTCAAGACGAGAATGAATAAGAGCGACAGTAAGAGTTTTTGCTGAGTCAAAGGTGAGAAAAGTCCTGATTCTTGAGATGTTTTTGAGGTGTAGATCACATGAACGAGCGAGTGATTTGATGTGAGGAGTGAAAGAAAGATCTGAATCAAAAATGACCCCAAGACAGCGGGCTTGTAGCTGGGGAGTAATGGTTGAGCCACAAACGGAGATGGCAATATCGGGCGCAGGTAGATTAATGGAGGGAGGAAAGACGAGTAGTTCAGTTTTTGACAGATTCAGTTTTAGGTAGAGGGAGGACATGATGTTAGACACAGCAGAAAGACAATCACTGGTGTTTTGTAGTAATGCAGGGGTGATGTCCGGAGCAGAGGTGTATAATTGGGTGTCATCAGCATAGAGATGGTACTGAAAACCGAATCTGCTGATTGTTTGTCCAATAGGAGCGGTGTATAAGGAGAAAAGAAGGGGGCCTAGGACTGATCCTTGAGGAACCCCGACAGTAAGAGGAAGTAGGGAGGAGGAGGAGCCGGCAAAAGACACAGAGAAGGAGCGGTCAGAGAGATAAGAGGAGAACCAGGAGAGAACCGTGTCCTTGAGGCCAATAGTGCGGAGCATAGTGAGGAGGAGCTGGTGATCCACAGTGTCAAATGCTGCAGAGAGATCCAGGAGAATCAGCAGGGAGTAGTGACCATTAGATTTAGCTGTTAGTAGATCATTAGAGACTTTAGTGAGGGCAGTTTCAGTAGAATGTAAAGAGCGGAAACCAGATTGTAAAGGGTCAAGAAGAGAGTTGTCTGAGAGATAGCGGATTAGACGGGAGTGGACCAGGCGTTCCAGGAGTTTAGAGATAAAGGGAAGATTGGAAACAGGTCTGTAGTTGGCCGTGCAGTTCTGGTCGAGGGATGGTTTTTTAAGTAATGGTTGTATGCTGGCGTGTTTAAAAGAAGAGGGAAAGATACCAGATGAGAGGGAAAGGTTGAAAATTTTAGTTAGGTGAGAGGTGACAGCTGGAGCAAGGGACTGAAGGAGATGTGAGGGAATAGGGTCGCTGGTGCAGGTGGTAGGGCGAGAAGATGCAAGGAGCCTGATCACTTCATCTTCCGTGACTGGTTCGAAGTCAGAAAATGAGCAAGATACAATGTGGCGGGGGGGAGCATGCATAACATTTGGGGATTGGGAGAAAATTTCCTGTCGGATATTGTCAATTTTTTCTTTGAAATAGTTAGCCAGATCGTCAGCGCTGAGGTCGGTGGTCGGGGCCTGTGCTGTTTGATTGAGGAGAGAATGAAACGTGTCAAAGAGTCGTTTAGGATTATTGGAAAGTGAGATGATGAGGTTGTTAAAGTAGGTTTGTTTGGAGAGGTGAAGCACAGAGTTATATGTTTTCAGCATAAATTTATAGTGGAGGAAATCTTCGGGCAGATTTGATTTTCTCCACAGCCGTTCAGCGCACCTGGAGTACCTCTGGAGAAGACGTGTTTGAGGCGTGTGCCAGGGTTGTCACCGTCTATGCCGAATTGTTCTTTGTGTAGGAGGTGCGGCTTCATCCAGGGCGCATAGCATTATTTTGTTATAATGCTTCAATGCAGATTCGGGACATGAGAGGGAGGAGATTGGGGCCAATGATGATTGCAACCTTTTTATAAATTTCTGGGTGTTAATGGCGCGTAAATTTCTATAAGTGTGGACGGTGGGAGTGTCTTGAGTAAAGTCACAGTTCTTGACAGAGAATGAAAGAAGATTATGGTCAGAGAGTGGAAGGGGAGAGTTAGTAAAGTCATGTACTGAGCAAAGCCGGGAGAAGATCAGGTCCAATGTGTTCCCGTCCTCATGTGTAGGAGAATTAGCAAGCTGTGAAAGGCCGAAGGAGGAGGTTAATGATAAAAGATGCGTGGCAGATGGGGAAAGAGGATCGCCAATTGGGATGTTAAAGTCTCCCATGATTATCGTGGGGATGTCGCAGGATAGAAAATTTGTAAGCCAGGCAGCAAAGTGATCCAGGAATTGACGGGGGGGACCTGGGGGGCGATAGACAACCGCCACTCGCAGGGAGAAGGGCCGGTAGAGTCTGACTGTGTGGGCCTCAAAGGACGGGAAGATAAGGGAGGGTACAGGGGGGATAACCTGAAAAGTACATTTTGTTGAAAGAAGCAGACCAACACCTCCACCTGATCTGTTGTCAGGTCGTGGGGTATGAGAGAAATGTAGGCCACCATAGGAGAGAGCTGCAGCGGCGGTGGTGTCCGACTGCTGGATCCAGGTTTCAGTGAGAGCCAGAAGGTTGAGGGAATTAGAGAGGAAAAAGTCATGGATGTAAGAGAGTTTATTACAAGCTGAGCGTGCATTCCAAAGGGCACAGTTGAATGAGACAGAAGATATGCAGGGAATATTAATGAGATTAGCAGGGTTTCTGAATGTAACAGGGAAAGAGTTAGTGTTATTATTACTGGAGGGTCCTGGGTTGGGAGAAATATCACCTGCGACTAATAGAAGGAAGATACAGAGAGTGAGCAGATGATTGAGTGATTTGTGAGAGCGTTTCCTGCGTTGTATGGTGGGAATGAATGGATCTGCATGGTATAATATTGTGAAGAGAGCATGACAACTGTACATAGGAGAAGAGAGGAGTGAGGGATTAATATGGATGAAGTGTGCCGCATTTGTGGGTGAACGGTGAATGTGGATGATTGTAGCAACCAGAGTATAAATGGCACAGATACAAATGGTGAATACTGTTTGCCAAAAAGATGACCTGGAAGCAAGTTTGTTTAATTGTCTTACCTGTCTCCTGCCCTGTCCAACTGCCATTTTCTAACTGCCAGGGCACTTTGCTAAATTATGGCACTTCGATAAAGTATGCATAAATGCTATATGCATAAATGCCCCCGCATAAATGCCTCCCCTTAACTAAGTCTCAATATATAGGGACGTATCTGCTTAGATCTGCACAGATTTAACTCATTAACAATCAATCACTAGCTTAAAAGACAACAGGAGACCATAAAGTGCAGGGAAAAAAAAAAAAAAAAAAACAGACTAGTAAACTCGGCATGGATCATAAACTCTTAAAGTAAGTGTGATGACCTTTAAGTATCATGGAATAAAAAAGCTAGAGGAGTGAAAAATATATACCAGAAATTGATAGGCAGAAATTGATAGGCTGCAGAGCATTGCATGGAGATATAATGCAGTTTTCAGGACAGATCACACAAGCAGTGAAAAATATATACCAGAAATTGATAGGCTGCAGAGCATTGCATGGAGATATAATGCAGTTTTCAGGACAGATCACACAAGCAGTGAAAAATATATACCAGAAATTGATAGGCTGCAGAGCATTGCATGGAGATATAATGCAGTTTTCAGGACAGATCACACAAGCAGTGAAAAATATATACCAGAAATTGATAGGCTGCAGAGCATTGCATGGAGATATAATGCAGTTTTCAGGACAGATCACACAAGCAGTGAAAAATATATACCAGAAATTGATAGGCTGCAGAGCATTGCATGGAGATATAATGCAGTTTTCAGGACAGATCACATAATTAATTAGCATTTTATTGCATGAAATAAGTATTTGATATAATAGAAAAACAGAACTTAATATTTGTTATTGAAACCTATGTTTGCAATTATAGAGGTCAGAAGTTTCCTGTAGTTCTTGACCAGGTTTGCACACACTGCAACAGAGATTTTGGCCCACTCCTCTATACAGATCTTCTTCAGATCTTTCAGGTTTCGGGGCTGTCGCTGGTCAACATTGAGTTTCATCTCCCTCTAAAGATTTTCTATTGGGTTCAGGTCTGGAGACTGACTAGGCCACTCCAGGACCTTGAAATGCTTCTTACGGAGCCACTCCTTAGTTGCCCTGGCAGTGTGTTTCGGGTCATTATAATGCTGGAAGACTCAGCCACGACCCATGTTCTATTCTCTTACTGAGGGATTGTTGGCCAAAATCTCGCTATACATGACCCCATCCATCTCCCCTTCAATATGGTGCAGTCATCCTGTCCCCTTTTGCAGAAAAGCACCCCGAAAGTATGATGTTTCCCCACCATGCTGCACGGTTGGGACGATGTTCTTGGGGTTGCACTCATCCTTCTTCCTCCAAACACAGTGAGTGGAGTTGATACCAAAAAGTTCTATTTTGGTTCCATCTGACGACATGACCTTCTCCCATGCCTCCTCTGGATCACCCAGATGGTCATTGGTGAACTTCAAACGGATCTGGATATGTTTTGGCATGAGCAGGGGGACCTCACGTACCTTGCAGGATTTCAATTCATGACGGTGTAGTGTGTTACTAATGGTAATGATTGAGACTGTGGTCCCAGCTCTCTTCAGGACATTGACCAGGTCCTCCCATGTAGTTCTGGCTGATTCCTGACCTTTCTCAGAATCATCCATACCCCACGAGGCGAGATCTTGCATGGAGCCCCCAGACCGGGGAAGATTGACAGTCATCTTGTGTTTCTTCCATTTTCTAATAACTGTGCCAACAGTTGTTGCCGTCTCAACAAGCTGCTTGCCTATTGTCCTGTAGCCTATCACAGCCTTGTGCAGGTCTACAATTTTGTCCCTGGTGTCCTTAGACAGCTCTTTGGTCTTGGCCATGGCTGAGAGGTTGGAGTGTGATTGACTGAGTGTGTGGACAGGTGTCTTCTATACAGGTAACGAGTTCAAACAGGTGCAATTAATACAGGAAATGAGTGCAAAGTAGGAGGGCTTCTTAAAGAAAAACTAACAGGTCTGTGAGATTTAGAATTCTTGCTGGTTAGTAGGTGATCAAGTACTTATTTAATGCAATAAAATGCAATTTAATTATTTAAAAATCATACAATGTGACTTTCTGGTTTTTATTTTTAGATTCTGTCTCACAGTTGAAGTGTACCTACGATAATAATTACAGTCCTCTCCATGCTTTGTAGATGGGAAAACTTGCAAAATTGGCAGTGTATCAAATACTTATTTTCCCTACTGTATGTATATATATGTCCCCCATCCTGGTATATAAGTCCCTCATCCAGGTATATATATGCCCTCCATCCTGGTATTTATTTCCCTCATCCTGGTATATACAGTAGGGGAAATAAGTATTTGATCCCTTGCTGTTTTTGTAAGTTTGCCCACTGACAAAGACATGAACAGTCTATAAATTTTAAGGGTAGGTTAATTTTAACATTGAGAGATAGAATATCCAAAAAAAAATCAAGAAAATCACATTGCATAAATTAGATAAATTTATTTGCATTTTGCAGTGAGAAATAAGTATTTGATCCCTCTGGCAAACAACACTTAATACTTGGTGGCAAAACCCTTGTTGGCAAGCACAGCAGTCAGACGTTTTTTGTAGTTGATGATGAGGGTTGCATACATGGGCGTACCCAGGATGAAAACTAGGGGGGGCAAAAAAAAAATCAAATACTCACCTCACGTCTCACCTGCTGCCGCTGCTCTGGACTCCTCAGTGTCGCCGGCCTCATCCCGCTCTGCGCTGTGGCTGCTCAGGAGAGAGCGCGGTGTAAAGACGTCACCGCGCCCTCTGACCTGAGACATCACAGTGCAGCAGCTGCGGAGGATGCAGGACCTGCTGCAGAGGCACGGGGAGAGGTAAGTATTGTGCCGGGGCCCTGAGCAAGCGGGGGGGAGCGGGCGCTGACGGTGAGGGGCCCCCCCACCTGCTCAGAGCCCTGACATTTGCCCGGGTGCGCCGGGTGTTGACGCCGGCCCTGGTGTGCGGCGTGCCTCCCTGCTTCTAGGGGGGGGCAGCTGCCCCTCCTGCCCCACGGTGGGTACGCCCATGGTTGCATACATGTCAGGAGGAATTTTGGTCCCCTCCTCTTTGCAGATCATCTCTAAATCATTAGGATTTTGAGGCTGTCGCTTGGCAATTCAGAGCTTCAACTCCCGCCATAAGTTTTCTATGGGATTAAGGGCTGGAGACTAGCTAGGCCAATCCATGACCTTACTGTGCTTCTTTTTGAGCCACTCCTTTGTTGCCTTGGCTGTATGGGTCATTGTCTTGCTGGAAGACCCAGCCACAACCCATTTTCAATGCTCTTAAAGAAGGAAGGAGGTTGTTGGCAAAAATCTCGCGATACATGACCCTATCCATCTTCCCTTCAGTACGGTGCTGTCGTCATGTCCCCTTTGCAGAAAAGCATCCCCAAAGTATAATGTTTCCCCCACCATGCTTCACGGTTGGGATGATGTTCTCATCCTTCTTCTTCCTCCAAACACGGCGAGTTGAGTTAATGCCAAAGAGCTCAATTTTTGTCTCATCTGACCACAGCACCTTCTCCCAATAACTCATAGAATCATCCATGTGTTCATTGGCAAACTTCAGACGGGCCTGCACATGTGACTTCTTGAGCAGGGGGACCTTGCGGGCACTGCAGGATTTTAAACCTTTGAGGTGTAATGTGTTACCAATGGTTTTCTTGGTGACTGTGGTCCCAGCTGCCTTGAGATCATTAACAAGTTGCCCCCGTGTAGTTTTAGGCTGATCTCTCACCTTCCTCATGATCAAGGATACCCCATGAGGTGAGATTTTGCATGGTGCCCCAGATCGATTGACAGTCATTTTGTATTTCTTCCATTTTCTTACTATTGCACCAACAGTCTCCTTCTCACCCAGCGTCTTTCTTATGGTTTTGGAGCCCATTCCAGCTTTGTGCAGGTCTATGATCTTGTCCCTGGAAAACAAAAACAGTTGGAGCCAATGGTGAAGAGCCTGAGGTTTGGGGGGGAAGAAGGGGGAGATGTTGTGACCACTCACCTGGTCCTGCTGTGCCAAAGAGCCCCGCACAACAAGGGAAAACGCTTCCAGGTGGGAGTCTGTATGATCACCGCAGCTTAACAGGGACTGCTGTAAGGAGTTTCTTCCTGCTTCAGCGGTCACATGACCGGGACCGTGTGACCGAAGTGGGCTTTCCACAATGACATCACGGCAGGTCCTGTAGTAAGCTAGTTGTAAACAGAGCAGCTTCCACCGCTCTCCACAAGGGAGATTAGCAATCAAGAAGGAAAGAATTGTGGGGTGTTAGGGAAGCGCTAGAACAACTAGACAGGGAATTAAGGTTATAAAACACAAACCTTTTATAGTTTAATACGCTCTCTAATGCCACAACGCATTTCAATGATTTTATGATCTTCTCCCTGACATCCTTAGAAAGCTCTTTGGTCTTGCCCATGTTGTAGAGGTTAGAGTCTGACTGATTAATTGAGTCTGTGGACAGGATTCTTTCATACAGGTGACTATGTAAGATAGCTGTCTTTATTGCAGGTAACAAGTTGATTAGGAGCGTCTAACTGGTCTGTAGGAGCCAGAACTCATAATGGTTTGTAGGGGATCAAATACTTATTTCTCACTGTAAAATGCAAATAAATGTATCTAATTTATACAATGTGATTTTCTTAATTTTTTGGGGGGATATTCTATCTCTCAATGTTAAAATTAACCTACCCTTAAAATTATAGACTGTTCATGTCTTTGTCAGTGGGCAAACTTACAAAGACAGCAAGGTATCAAATACTTATCCCCCCCCCCCTGTATATGCCACATCCTGGTATATGTCCCTTATCCTGGACCCCATCCTGCTATATATATCTCTCATCCTGGTACATGCCCACTGTTCTGCTGCTGTTCTTTAATGTATAGAAAAAAATAAACCATTATACTCACCAGGGGCGTACATAGACGTCATGAGGCCTCATAGCAGAAGTATAATGCACTCCCCATAGTCCTCCACATAGTATAATGCACTCTCCATATAGTATAACACACCCTCACGGTCCTCCATAGGCCACACTATTAGTATTTGATCAATATTCAGTCAGTATTTTTTCTCAGGAGTGGGAGCCAAAACCAGGAGTGGAACAATCAGAGAAAAGGTATAATAGAAACAAGTCACCAATTCTGCATTTATCACCCACTCCTGGTTTTGGCTCCCACTCCTGACAAAAAATACTGACCGAATACTGACCAAATACTGATAGTGGGGCCGTGGCCAAAGTCCTCCATATAGTATAGTGCACCTCCACAATCCTCCATATAGTATAATGCATCCCATAGTCCTCCATATATAGTATAATGCACCCTCCATAGTCCTCCATATATAACGCATAGCCCATATTCCTCCATATAGTATAATGCACCCCCATAGTCCTCCATATAGTATAATGCGCCCCCTATAGTCCTCCATATATTATAATGCGCCCCCTATAGTCCTTCATATATTATAATGCGCCCCCTATAGTACTTCATATAGTATAATGCGCCCCCCTTAGTCCTCCATAAAGTATAATGCATTCCATAGTCCTCCATATAGTATAATGCACTCCATAGTCCGCCATATAGTATAATGCACCCCAGTCCTCCATATAATATAATGCACCATCCATAGTCCTCCATATATAACGCAAAGCCTATAGTCCTTCATAGAGTACATTGCACAGCCCATAGTCGTCAATATAGTATAATGCACTGCCCATAGTCCTCCATATAGTATAATGCACCCCAATAGTCCTTCATACAGTGACGAGCAAAAGGGTAACAATGTTTTGAACTTTTGACTTTCAGGCTTCATATCTCACCATCCACTACTGCTTCGAACGTGAGACTACCACCATTTAATAGACAATTATCTTGGCTATCTCATACATAAATTTGACTTGCATCTATTTAGCAGTCAAATTTATGTATGAGATAGCCAAGATCATTGTCTATAAAATTATTGTAGTTTCACATTCGAAGCAGTATTGGATGGTGAGATATGGAGCCTGAAAGTCAAAAGTTCAGAGGTGGTGGAGGGGGGCGGACAGACATGCCCTGCTCTCAGCATTGCTTTTTGCAGCTCCTGTGTAGCAGAGATCAGAACTGAGTGTAATTTCAAACACTACCAGATCTCCTCTCATTGTAGTCAGTATGGGGGGAGGTGAGTACAACAGAGCTGAGTGTCATTACAAACAGTTCCAGATCTCCTCTCACCAAAGTATACCTTTGGGAGTGGGGTCAGAGCTGACAGAACTGTGAGAGAAGAGCTGCAACTGCAGAAGTGTTTGTAATGACACTTCGCTCTGCTCTATACCACATAGTAGCTGCAAAGACCAGCTATAAAATTATTTGAAAAAATTTTAAGGCACAGAATTCTGGACCTATGAAGAAAGGAGGCAGAAGGCCATATTCACAATGCTCCTTGTCAATACTGAACTGATTCTTTGTCCTATATCTTTATTTAAAACAGCTGTTCTCATGTATTTCTGGATGAGACCTTATCAATAATCATGAATGGAATGAGTGCTGAAGCCATGTTCAGGATTCAGATGTTCAAGTTTGTGGGTCTGGCCTACAACAACGTCTTCCTACATTGCAGTGTGCAGATATGTCACAACACAGAATCCATCTGCAAGCCAGTAAGCATTTGTATTCCTAGCTGTTCGGAGGCATAGAACATATCTGCTGTGAATTAAGGTGAATCTGTCTATTTCACCCCTGTATAGAACTGTACTAATCACAGAAGAGCCACCAGAGAGAGGAGAGACCTACCAGCTTCTCATACTGTGACCTATGGGCCAATTAAACTGAAGCTATCAGATGACGAAGCTGCTGATTCAGGTATTTTATTTTCAATTTTTGTATTTACGTTAAAGGTGTTTTCAGGACCAGGCATTTCTGCAGACACACTATCTGACTGCATCTTGCCTGATCCTATCAGTGTGCAATATCCACACTGTCAGGATTCTGCTCTGTATGCCTGCTGGACCGCTCGTCACATGACTGCTCCTATGTGATTTGAATAGTTGCGATCACATGCTGACAAGCTTCACTTACACTTGTCTCAGTAAAACATTTGAGAGAAGCAAGAAAAGATTCTAGTTAGTAACTGTAGAAAAAGAAATGGAGGGCACATCCCAAAATTCCCATATATTGATCTAATGCTGCTAGGCAAAAATTTGCAAAAATGAACAGGAGGTTCTTAGGCTAACATTCAGACTATTGATCAGACTGTATGAAGCACCTCTCAGTGCGTCCCTAATTCCTGACACCAGTAGTGGGAGCACCCCACACTGCAAGGCAAAGCCTCCACAGCTCCAGGCCATTGCACCCCACAGACACACCATCACAGCAGCAATGACCCCCACAATAGATCAATGTATGAATTTTAGGATGTGCAAGCCATGTCTTTTTCTACAGTTATAGATTCTAGTCTGTATGTGACCGTAAGTATGTAAATCACAGCGGTCATGTGATGACACTGTCAATGAGCGAAAACATGCATCACTATTTTGGGCCGGGGCTTCCAGATTTTTGCATCTGATTCATAAATTGCCTATTAAAAAGTCGCAACAATTTATCACAAATGTAGTCCAGTCCCCACCTGGAGTGAATTCATGTATGCTGGGTATTTTGGCTCAAAATTTTGTATCATTTTAGCAGAACATGTGACTTTTTGCACTAAAAAAAGTCACAAAACAGGTTAAAGGGAATCTGACAGCCTATACACTGCAGCCCAAAATAGTACACAGTATTCTGTGTGGCCGCACATGTATATGAAATTGTATTGTGTACATATTAAAAGAATTGCTTCAAAATGCATATATTTGGAGTGTCATGGTTTTTATATCTCTCAGACACCCACATACATGGAAATTTACTGGTCTAGGCGTTTCTCTATTCAAGGTCAAAGCTTTCTATATATCGGGTAGGATATTCACCATGCACAATTATATATGTGGTCATTTCACTTAGAAGATCTTCCTGATGTTTACAATCATGTATGTGAATGTTCGGCCATGATTTACAAACATTCATGTATCACTGGGTAACTGGCAAATATCTTAAGACCTGCACTAATCACGTTTATTAGACGTTCTTGCCTTTGCAACTTTAGAAACCCCAAGACTGCTTTTTTTCCACAAGTATCTGTCTATGCTCCACTGATTGTGGCTGGTAGGATACGGCCAGCTACATGCTGCCGAAACGTCACCTACTGTGATAGCCATTTGCAGCACAATTTCTTTTCACAATCATGTGGCTGCTGGACCCTCAAAGATGTGCAAAGTTTTGTCCACGCTGCCACCACAACGATTGGCCGTATCCACCGGCTGGGTTTTCACAGAGCATTTTATTGCAATTATGATGCATTTTTTGTGTTAAGATTATTAATTAGGTTAAAGGGGTATTCTCATCTCCAATAATAATAATAATAATAATTTTTATTTTTATAGCGCCAGCATATTCCGCAGCACTTTACAAATTTTAGGGGGGACTTATACAGACAATATAGAATAAGCATATTTCATATCGAAAGGAGTGAGGGCCCTGCTCGCAAGCTTACAGTCTATGAGGAAATGGGGAGACACAAAAGGTAGAATGAACATATATTGTATAATGCAGCCTTGATATACTATATAGGATTAATAATACATGGACTGGTCGTCTGCCAGTATGTGTGCAGTCCTGACCGAGGCTATTATGTGCATGGTTGGTATGAACCTGAAATTGAAGAAGATTTTAATATGGGGGAAAACTGGGACGGACAACTGGGATGGACAGATAGTGTGTGGAGGCGATACGCCAGTCTAAATAAATGGGTTTTTAGGGTCCGCTTGAAACTGTGGGTATTGGGAATTAATTGAACTGTCCTGGGTAGTGCATTCCAAAGAATTGCCGCAGCACGCGAGAAATCTTGGAGACGGGAGTGGGAAGTTTGGATTATGGAGAATTTTAGTTTTAAGTCACTGGCAGAAGGGAGGGCACGTGTAGGGTGGTAGACTGAGACAAGGGAGGAGATGTAGGCGGGTACTGAAGCATGGAGCGCTTTGTGGGTAAGCATGATAAGTTTAAATTGAACTCTATATTGGATGGGTAACCAATGCAATGACTGGCACAGGGAAGAGGCATCGGTGTAGCGGTTGGCGAGGAATATGATCCTGGCTGCTGCGTTAAGGACGGATTGGAGAGGGGAGAGTTTAGTAAGAGGGAGCCCGATAAGTAGAGAGTTGCAGTAGTCCAGACGGGAATGAATAAGAGCTACAGTAAGAGTTTTTGCCGAGTCAAAGTTGAGAAAAGTCCTGATTCTTGAGATGTTTTTGAGGTGTAGATGACATGAACGAGCGAGTGATTTGATGTGAGTAGTGAAGGAAAGATCTGAGTCAAAAATGACCCCAAAACAGCGGGCTTGTTGCTGGGGAGTAATGGTTGAGCCACAAACGGAAATGGCAATAACGGGCACAGGTAGGTTAGTGGAGGGAGGAAATACGAGTAGTTCAGTTTTTGACAGATTCAGTTTTAGACAGAGGGAGGACACAGCAGAAAGACAATCACTGGTCTTTTGTAGTAATGCAGGTGTGATGTCCAGAGCAGAGGTGTATAATTGGGTGTCATCAGCATAGAGATGGTACTGAAAACCGAATCTGCTGATTGTTTGTCCAATGGGAGCAGTGTATAAGGAGAAAAGAAGGGGGCCTAGGACTGATCCTTGAGGAACCCCGACAGTAAGGGGAAGGAGAGAGGAGGAGGAGCCGGCAAAAGACAGAGAGAAGGAGCGGTCAGAGAGATAGGAGGAGAACCAGGAGAGAACAGTGTCCTTGAGGCCAATAGTGCGGAGCATAGTGAGGAGGAGCTGGTGATCCACAGTGTCGAATGCTGCAGAGAGATCCAGGAGAATCAGCAGGGAGTAGTGACCATTAGATTTAGCTGTTAGTAGATCATTAGAGACTTTAGTGAGGGCAGTTTCAGTAGAATGTAAAGAGCGGAAACCAGATTGTAAAGGGTCAAGAAGAGAGTTGTCTGAGAGATAGCGGATTAGACGGGAATGGACCAGGCGTTCCAGGAGTTTAGAGATAAAGGGAAGATTGGAAACAGGTCTGTAGTTGGCCGTGCAGTTCTGGTCAAGGGATGGTTTTTTAAGTAATGGATGTATGCTGGCATGTTTAAAAGAAGAGGGAAAGATACCAGATGAGAGGGAGAGGTTGAAAATTTTAGTTAGGTGAGTGGTGACAGCTGGAGCAAGGGACTGAAGGAGATGTGAGGGAATAGGGTCACTGGTGCAGGTGGTAGGACGAGAAGATGCAAGGAGCCTGATCACTTCATCTTTCGTGACTGGTTCGAAGTCAGAAAGTGAGCAAGATACAATGTGGCGGGGGAGAGCATGCATAACGTTTGGTGATTGGGAGAACATTTCCTGTCGGATATGGTCAATTTTTTCTTTGAAATAATTGGCCAGATCGTCAGTGCTGAGGTCGGTGATCGGGGCCTGTGCTGTTTGATTGAGGAGAGAATGAAACGTGTCAAAGAGTCGTTTAGGATTATTGGAAAGTGAGATTATGAGGTTGTTAAAGTAGGTTTGTTTGGAGAGGTGAAGCGCAGAGTTATACAGTACAGACCAAAAGTTTGGACACACCTTCTCATTTGAAGATTTTTCTGTATTTTCATGACTATGAAAATTGTACATTCACACTGAAGGCATCAAAACTATGAATTAACACATGTGGAATTATATACTTAACAAAAAAGTGTAAAACAACTGAAAATATGTCTTATATTCTAGGTTCTTCAAAGTAGCCACCTTTAGCTTTGATGACTGCTTTGCACACTCTTGGCATTCTCTTGATCAGCTTCAAGAGGTAGTCACCGGAAATGGTCTTCCAACAATCTTGAAGGAGTTCCCAGAGATTCTTAGCACTTGTTGGCCCTTTTGCCTTCATTCTGCGGTCCAGCTCACCCCAAACCATCTCGATTGGGTTCAGGTCTGGTGACTGTGGAGGCCAGGTCATCTGGCATAGCACCCCATCACTCTCTTTCTTGGTCAAATAGCCCTTACACAGCCTGGAGGTGTGTTTGGGGTCATTGTCCTGTTGAAAAATAAATGATGGTCCAACTAAACGCAAACCGGATGGAATAGCATGCCACTGCAAGATGCTGTGGTAGCCATGCTGGTTCAGTATGCCTTCAATTTTGAATAAATCCCCAACAGTGTCACCAGCAAAGCACCCCCACACCATCACACCTCCTCCATGCTTCATGGTGGGAACCAGGCATGTAGAGTCCATCCGTTCACCTTTTCTGCATCGCACAAAAGATCTCAAATTTGGACTCATCAGACCAAAGCACAGATTTCCACTGGTCTAATGTCCATTCCTTGTGTTCTTTAGCCCAAACAAGTCTCTTCTGCTTGTTGCCTGTCCTTAGCATTGGTTTCCTAGCAGCTATTTTACCATGAAGGCCTGCTGCACAAAGTCTCCTCTTAACAGTTGTTGTAGAGATGTGTCTGCTGCTAGAACTCTGTGTGGCATTGACCTGGTCTCTAATCTGAGCTGCTGTTAATCTGCGATTTCTGAGGCTGGTGACTCGGATAAACTTATCCTCAGAAGCAGAGGTGACTCTTGGTCTTCCTTTCCTGGGGCGGTCCTCATGTGAGCCAGTTTCTTTGTAGCGCTTGATGGTTTTTGCAACTGCACTTGGGGACACTTTCAAAGTTTTCCCAATTTTTTGGACTGACTGACCTTCATTTCTTAAATTAAAGATGGCCACTCATTTTTCTTTACTTAGCTGCTTTTTTCTTGCCATAATACAAATTCTAACAGTCTATTCAGTAGGACTATCAGCTGTGTATCCACCTGACTTCTGCACAACATAACTGATGGTCCCAACCCCATTTATAAGTCAAGAAATCTCACTTATTAAACCTGACAGGGCACACCTGTGAAGTGAAAACCATTTCCGGTGACTACCTCTTGAAGCTCATCAAGAGAATGCCAAGAGTGTGCAAAGCAGTCATCAAAGCAAAAGGTGGCTACTTTGAAGAACCTAGAATATAAGACATATTTTCAGTTGTTTCACACTTTTTTGTTAAGTATATAATTCCACATGTGTTAATTCATAGTTTTGATGCCTTCAGTGTGAATGTACAATTTTCATAGTCATGAAAATACAGAAAAATCTTTAAATGAGAAGGTGTGTCCAAACTTTTGGTCTGTACTGTATGTTTTCAGCATAAATTTATAATGGAGGAAATCTTCGGGCAGATTAGATTTTCTCCACAGCCTTTCAGCGCACCTGTAACACCGCTGGAGAAGACATGTTTGAGGTGTGTGCCAGGGTTGTCGCCGTCTATGCCGAATTGTTCTCTGTGTAGGAGGTGCGGCTTCATCCAGGGCACATTGCAATGTTTCGTTATAAAGCTTCAGTGCAGAGTCAGGACATGAGAGGGAGGAGATTGAGGCCAATGATGATTGCAACTTTTTCCTAAATTTCTGAGTGTTAATGGTGCATATATTTCTATAAGTGTGGAAAGTGGGGGGGGGTCTTGAGTAGAGTCACAGTTCTTGACAGAGAATGAAAGAAGATTATGGTCAGACAGTGGAGGGGGAGAGTTAGTAAAGTCATGTACTGAGCAAAGCCGGGAGAAGATCAGGTCCAATGTGTTCCCGTCCTCATGTGTAGGAGAATTAGCAAGCTGTGAAAGGCCGAAGGAGGAGGTTAGTGATAAAAGGTGAGCGGCAGATGGGGAAAGAGGATCGCCAATTGGGATGTTAAAATCTTCCATGATTATTGTGGGGATGTCGCAGGATAGAAAATTTGGAAGCCAGGCAGCAAAGTGATCCAGGAACTGACGGGAGGGATCTGGAGGGCGATAGACAACGGCCACTTGCAGGGAGAAGGGCCGGTAGAGTCTGACTGTGTGGGCCTCAAAAGAAGGGAAGATAAGGGAGGGTACTGGGGGGATAACCTGAAAAGTACATTTTGTTGAAAGAAGCAGACCAGCACCTCCACCTGATCTGTTGTCAGGTCTCGGAGTATGAGAGAAGTGTAGGCCACCATAGGAGAGAGCTGCAGCGGCGGTGGTGTCTGACTGCTGGATCCAGGTTTCAGTGAGAGCCAGAAGGTTGAGGGAATTAGAGAGGAAAAAGTCATGGATGTAAGAGAGTTTATTACATGCTGAGCGCGCATTCCAAAGGGCACAGTTGAATAGGACAGAAGATATGCAGGGAATATTAATGAGATTAGCAGGGTTACTGAATGTAACAGGGAAAGAGTTAGTGTTATTACTGGAGGGCCCTGGATTAGTAGAAATATCACCTGCGACTAAGAGAAGGAAGATACAGAGAGTGAGCAGATGGTTGAGTGATTTGTGAGAGCGTTTCCTGTGTTGTATGGTGGGAATGAATGGATCTGTGTGGTATAACATTGTGAAGAGAGCATGACAGCTGTACATAGGAGAAGAGAGGAGAGAGGGGTTAATATGGATGAAGTGTGCAGAATTTGTGGGAGAACGGTGAATGTGAATGATTGTAGCAGCCAGAATGTAAATGGCACAAATACAAATGGTGAATACTGTTTGCAAAACAGATGACCTGGAAGCAAGTTTGTTTAATTGTCTTGCATGTCTTACCTGTCTCCTGCCCTGTCCAACTGCCATATCTAACTGCCGAGACACTTTGATAAATTATGGCACTTTGATAAAGTATGCATAAATGCTATATGCATAAATGCCCCCGCATAAATGCTGCCCCTTGACTATGTCTCAATATATAGGGGTGTATCTGCTTAGATCTACACAGATTTAACTCGTTAGCAATCAATCAACTAGCTTAAGACAACAGGAGACCATAAAACTGCAGAAAAAAAAAACAGACTGGCAACTCAACATGGATCATAAACTGTTAAAGTAAGTGTGATGACCTTAAAGTATCATGGATTAAACAACGTAGATGAGTGAGATATATATACCAGTGATTAGCTGCAGAGCATTGCAAGTAACATGGAGATACAATGTAGATTTCAGAAGAGATTACACAGAGCAGTAAGATCCTATCCCAATATGTAGTAGGTGTAATAATAATAATATTAGCAAATACCTCCAATTAGAAATGTAGTATAGTATTTTTGATTCGCTATGCCACTTATCTCATGTGCAGGCAATACAGGACCTAAGGTATCCACGGTTACGACCACTAGCAGCTAGCTAACTGTCACTTTATCAGTGGACATAACCATGGATACCTAAGGTCCTGCAATACCTGCACATAAGGAAAGAGACATAGTGAATCAAAAATACTATACTACATTTCTAACTGGAGGTATTTGCTAATATTATTATTATTACACCTACTACATATTGGGATAGAATCTTGGAGATGGGAATACCCCTTCAAGTTCACACTAGCACTGAGCTTTTATGACCAGTCACATCCATAAATTACAGACATAACTGGCACCCGTGTGCTTGATCGCATACCAGACAGGTCCAAGAGCTGCCTGTTATTTACATGCACTAGTCTGGTCTGTAATTCAGACTAGCTCATGCTGTGTTTTTTTCCATGCATACCTAAGGACTGTGCAGAAAATAGCCCATGTACACCAGCACAAAGGCTAACATTTGTTCATGTGCTATCCATTACTACATGGACCAAAAGTATGCTTGTGTAAACTTAGTCTTAGGCCATGTTCACACATTTAGTATTTGGTCAGCATTTTACATCAGTATTTGTAAGCTAAAATCAGGAGTGGACCAATCAGAGGAAAAGTATAATAGAAACACGTCACTACTTCCTGCAGAATTGGTGACGAGTTTCTATTATACTTTTCCTCTGATTGTTCCCCTCCTGATTTTGGCTTACTGTTACACGAATGCCACTAGGTTCAGAAAGGGCGAGACGGGTTTCATGAATTCTTCGGAATCCTGGGGGAACAGTTTCTCAGGGTGACCATAGGCTGCAGCTTCTCTCAGGCACACAATAAATTCAGTTGCTGACCAGACATATCTGACAAGAGTCTTTTTCAACAGTTTAAACAGTGGAATTTAATCTGAAGCACAGCCAGTGCAATTCAGGGATATTAAAGCAACAATCTTCATTACAGTACAGTCTGAATTTCTTGGGCAACCGGCTCCAGTAACAATACAGTAGTTTCTTCACAAGGCACAGTATTACAGTCTCTTCAGTAGCATAATTCAGCATAGATTAGAACTCTTAGCAGCACACTTCTATGCATACACAACCACAGGCTTTTCCTTCACAAGGACACAATACTACACAGCATTCTTTATCCTGCATGGAGATGGAGGAGGGGGAGGGTTTGATGAGGGAGATGATTCCTGTGACACCATTCCTTCCAGTCCTTATCTTCCTACCCGATAATACTCTGCACTGTTAGTTCAGGGAGTTTATCTGACCTGTGTTTAGTTTCTCTCTTGATCTGAATCCTGTTCAGTTGCCTTCTGTCAGATCAAGGTAACACACCACCTTTCTCTTCGGCTTCAGCCAGACTAGCATAACAAGTTCCTTACAATCCCCCTGGGGCTCTGCTAAAACACTCCCTGTCTCCTGTGACTGTGTTAACCCCTCTAGTTGCTGGATGCTTCTCAAGCACAACACTTCCTGTCTCCTGTGCTTGTCTTATTTGTAACATTTGCTAGATTCTTTGGAAGCAACAGCAGTACATCTGCATGTCACACTCTGCCCTTCTTTTTGAATGTCGTCCTCGACATTCGTCCTAACTGGTCAGTCTGACCAATTCTGAGACAGCGGTGAAAGTTGAGTAACGTTATATACAAATTGGCATAACATTTATAAAAATTTATAACAACCTATTCTACAACCTTTTTCTTGTAGTACTCCTGTTAGAAATAAACAATTAACACAATCAGTGTCTCTTCAGCTGAAGCTTTTTGTACGTCTTCAACCAGCTCTCTCTCTCACTAGGCCTTGACAGTTCTTTATTTCTACAAAGTCTTTTAAGGAAAATAAAAGCATGAAAACAAGTCTTTCCACCAGGCAACATCTTCCATACTGCCTCTCGGTGGTGAATACCACTCCAGTTGGCTTACCTGTTTCCAGTCGACAGTCCTTGGCACTTGACTCGGTTCACCAAGTGTCTCATATGTCAGCATCACGGGCCTCCTCTATTCTCAAGTCGACATCCTTCTGGTGGGTTGTTCCTCAGATACCATGGGATCTTCGGTCACAGGAGTTTCCCGTGCTTCCTCAGATGATCCTTGAACTGCCCCTGTAAGTTCCTGTACTTCTCTTGAATCGTCCGTTTCCACTTGGTCTGGTAATTCTGCTTCTCCCGAGTGTTGATCGGTCTCTCCAGTGACCGGTGTTCGATCATCAGATCTGAATTGGACTTCATCTGTACTCCTTGGTACAAACTCTAGAGCCTCGGGACTTCGTTCACTCTCTTGAGGATGGTACATCCCTCTCCTTGCTGGTTTGAGAAATACAACGGTGTGCTCTTCTTCATCGGAACTTTCAAAGGTGACTATCCACCACTGGAGCTTCAATCTGTGGTGGTCTCTTAGTCGATCTCGGTTGATGTCGGTCTGCTTCTGGGAAGTCTTGTTGTGGTTGGAGATAATCACAGGGTAGTAATAAATTCCGATGGACTATTCTGGTTTTCTTGTCCCCTCTTTCCAATTGGATTTCATACACTGAACTGTCATCGGCTTTCCTCTTTACGACCACATACACCTTGTCTTCCCAGTACAAACGAAGTTTTCCTGGACCACCTTTCTCACATACGTTCTTGACTAGCATCCGGCTTCCCGATGCCAATTCTGCTCCATAACATTTTCGATCATAGTACTCCTTACTCTTGCTCTGTCCTTGTGTAACCACTTTGGACGCTATGTTGTATGCCTCTGCCATCCGTTCTTTCCATTTCCGAAAGTACTCCGGATACGTTCTGTAAGTCTCTGACACCGGAGTATTGAACATGATGTCGATTGGCAGTCTTGGCGATCGTCCATACAATAGGAAGAAGGGTGAGTAACCCGTTGCATCACTCTTTGTACAGATATAGGCATGTACCACTTTTGACAGAGAAATTTTCCAGTCTTTCTTCTCGTCAGCTGTTAAAATGCACAACATCGACAATTATGTCCAGTTAAAACGTTGCGCTTGTCCATTACCCTCTGGGTGATAGGGAGTTGTGTGGGATCTCTGAATTCTACAGTACTTTAGTACTTTGCTAGCTTGGCAAAGAGCTGGTTCTCAAATTCTCTTCCTTTGTCGTGGTGTAACCTCGTAGGGAACCCAAACCTCAAAGCAAAATCATTGAAGATCTTCTCTGCCGCTGTTCGACCAGCTTTATTGCCTGGCCTTTTGAACAGTTCACACTTCTTTGGGGTCAACTTAACTCCGTGTTGTTGATATCGCTGTAATACTGTCCTCAAGTGTTCAACATGCACCCGGAAGGTTTTGCTTTGTACCACATTGTCATCCAAGTACGACTGGCAGATATCGTCCCTCAATCCTTCCATGCTCCTCTGAAATTCTGCTGGAGCTGAACTGAGCCCAAACGGTATTCGGACCCACTCATATAACCCCCACGGTGTGATGAATGCTGTCAAGGGTCTACTGAACTCTTCAACAAACCCTTGATAGTATGCTTTACCCTGATCGAGGACAGAGAACCAGGTATTTCCTGACAGGCTATCTAGCATATCTTGAATCTTTGGTATCGGGTGCCGATCAGGTACTGACTTTCGGTTTAGTTCTCGAAAGTCATAGCAGAGTCTCAACTTCCTTCTTCCTAACCCAAACAATAAGAGACGAATAAGACGACTTCGACTTTTGGACCCAACGTCTGTTGATTAGATCTTGTAAATACTCTTTCACTTCACGATGTAATGGTTTCGGCACAGACATGTAACTTCTGGTTACTGGGGTCGTGTCTTTCAAATTGATTTTCCATTGCAATGACGGGATACAGCCTATATCAGAGTCATCTTTACAGAATGCATGACACTCTTCTCTCAGCATCTGTTTTGCTATCGCTATATCTTCACAAACCGGGTATCTTCTGTTTTGGAACCCACTCCTGGGTCAGAGGGATACAGGTTCTGGCCTGGAACAAATCAACTTTTTCACCTCAATCAACTAGGCTCGCAGTTCTCCTATTACTTCCTCCCAGTCCGGCTGGCGGTCCTCTCTTTTGTTGGTGATTTAAGGTTCCCTCTCGGAGGTGTCACTGGAGGGTCTCCATGATGATTTTCGGACTGGCCACCGGGGTCTCCAACTTCAGCTGATTCATTTTGGTGATTTTAGGAGCAGAGCATTTCTTTAACTTCTGTTCGCTCTCTGACTCCAAACTAGTTGCCTCATTCATTTTTTCAATTAGGACTTCGTCAAGAATGCCAGGATCTTCTAGGTACTGTTTCAGCTGCAACTTGATGTCTTTGCAGATTAACCCCATTCCCAATGATCTCAAGAACTTCTTCTGGACTAGTCCAGCATTAAACTTCTCCTCCGCTTCTACATCTCTGGATGCAAACAACAGTCTATCTGTCACGGGTGTGTCAGAGGAGACAGACAGTCGCCCTGCAGTGGTTTGCAGGAGATCTCCACGTTTGGCAATGCAGACAGTTGCCTAGATAGGAGGCGGTGTTTTGGACCCAGCGACTACCTCCTTTTAGTCTGGGTGTATATATACCTGGTGTGTCTAGGTGGGCGTCGCCAGTTATACTCATTTCTAGTTGGAACTTGGCGGAAGCAGCATCACGTCCTCTCTGGAGTCTTGAGGCCGTGTGTCCTGTTGGAGTTCTTCTAAAAGCTAAGTTGTTATTCCCCTGTGTTGTCTTCCCCTTTTGTCTTTAGAGTGCTAGCGGAGGTTGACTAGTGCTCATCTCCTTCAACCCCAGCTATAGCCTTACGCAGGGATAGTAGGGAGAGGCACGTAATCGGTGACAGCTGCGGAGGCTGTATAGGGACGTTAGGGGGAGACAGGGTGACGCTAGTCCAGATTAGGAGATCACCTCTTCCCCCTTTCCCTAGTGTCTGGGCTCCCTTTCCCTTTCCCCCTTTGTGTTGCACTCACACCTAGGGTGACTCTCTGTGTTGCACTCACACCTGGTGTGACATTATAACCGGCCGAGCTTGTTTTGGAAAAAAAAAAAGAAAAAAAAACACACAAGATTGACATTTTTTTTTTCTTTGTGTGTTTTTGGGCGTGCACCTTTTTTTTCCTTACTCCCTTTACTATGGGATCAGTTGCAGAGCTCGCAGAGCAGTTCCGCTGTCTGTCTCTGGAGGTGAATGACCTCCGCTGTGAGGTTCAGCAGCGGTATCACCAGTTACAGGCCGCCAATGTAGGGGTTTCTGTTAGAACCCTCCTGTTAGTTTTTTCTATCTTGTGTTTTGCGGTCATGTGACCATCTGCCTATATATTCCAGCTCCGCCCTTCTTGCTTTGCTGGACTTCAGTGTTGTTTAACTGTCTTGCTTGCTTGGTGCTGCGGTGCCTATCTCTGTCAGTTCGCTTGGTCCTCTGGGACCTCTAGTACCTTTTATCAGTTTGTCTTTTGTGTTCTACAACAACTTCTGTTTAGGAAGTGTCCCATTTTTGTCCCAGTCCTTAGTTCTTTTAGGGACCCCTCCCTTAATTCTATAGGTTATCGTTCAGACTAGCCGAGGACGAAGGCGGGTCTTTTCACTAGGAACAGGCAGCCCGCTACATCGTAGGGATTCAGCTTAGTCTTACTGTAGGGACAGCTTTCCCCTATCTTTCCTTAGTTCTTGTTGCAGATCATAACAGTAAGTCCAGCCCCAAAAATAACTTAAAGGAAAGAAATTTGGGGATCAGTATGGTTTCCGTCCAGGAGTTGGCTCAACGCTTGCAGGGATTGTCTCTGGAGGTGGCCGAGCTCCAGCAACACGTGAGTAGCTATTCTGGAGCACATTTTGGCGAACCCAAGGTCGGACTGCCTGATGTTTTTTGTGGTAAACAGCAAGATTTTTTTTCCTTTAAAAATGCTTGTTATATTTTCGTTTGAGACCAAGATCCTCTGGGAATGAATCACAGCGCATTGGTTTTATTATGTCACTTTTGCGCAAGGAACCACAGAGGTGGGCCTTTTCTCTCCAACCTAATGATCCGTGTTTGGGGTCTGTTGAGGAACTTTTTTCTGCTATGGTGCTATTATGTGACGTTTCTGATAGGGACGCCACTGTCCCAGTTCCTCCTGTGGTGGAAGACGGCAAATTTGAGATTTCGCGTATCTTGAATTCTAGATGGCATAGAGGGAGATTACAGTATCTTGTCTCCTGGAAGAGTTTCGGTCCTGAAGACAACTCCTGGGTAAGGATGGATGATGTCTCTGCTCCTAGGCTTGTTAAAGTTTTCCACAGGAGGTTTCCGGATAGGCCTGGGCCTGGAGGATCCGGAGGATCCTCATAAAAGAGGGGGTACTGTTAGAACCCTCCTGTTAGTTTTTTCTATCTTGTGTTTTGCGGTCACGTGACCATCGGCCTATATATTCCAGCTCCGCCCTTCTGGCTTTGCTGGACTTCAGTGTTGTTTCACGGTCTTCCTAGCCTGGTGCTTCGGTGCCTATCTCTGTCAGTTTGCTTGGTCCTCTGGGACCTCTAGTACCTTTTGTCAGTTTGTCTTTTGTGTTCTACAACAAATTCTGTTTAGGAGGTGTCCCATTTTTGTCCCAGTCCTTAGTTCTTTTAGGGACCCCTCCCTTAATTCTATAGGTCTTCGTTCAGACTAGCCGAGGACGAAGGCGGGTCTGTTCACTAGGAACAGGCAGCCCGCTACATTGTAGGGATTCAGCTTATTCTTACTGTAGGGACAGCTTTCCCCTATCTTTCCTTAGTTCTTGTTGCAGATCATAACTGTTTTTGGTGGTAGACCTGTCCAGTCTGAACCCAAGGTTGCCCACCCAGGTTTTCAGGAGGTAGGGACAAGTTTTTTGTGTTTAAGGAGGCATGCAAATTGTACTTCCAGTAATGAGGAGCAACGGGTTGGAATTGTGATCTCTCTACTGCAAGGCGATCCTCAGTCATGCGCGTTTTCGTTACTGCAGGATTCAGTTTGTATCCAGTCTGTGGAGGTTTTTTTTTGAGCTCTTGCCCTCATCTATGATGACTCTGAGCGAGTCGCTTTGACTGAGTCTAAGCTATGTCGCCTTCAGTAGAGGATTCGATCAGTGGAAACGTACAGTTCGGAATTCCGTAAATGGGCAATGGATTCCAAATGGAATGACTCAGCCCTTAAAAGTCAATTTTGTGAGGGGCTTACTGAAAGGTTGAAAGATGCCTTGGCTGTATATGATACCTCTCAGTCCTTGGAGGCTGCCATGTCTTTGGCCATACGTCTGTATAGGCGCCTTCGGGATAGACGGGTGCAACCTTCTTCTTCGGGGCCTTCTTGTCGGGGTTGTGTACCTTTGCCAAGGGAGCGGTCTGGGGACGAACCAGTACTGGGGGAGGTGGAGGAACCAATGCAGTCACGGGGTGTCTCTACATCATATATCTCCCTGGAGATTCACAAGAAAAGAGGCGTATGTTCTTTGTGGGAAAAAGGGACACTTTGTTGGGACCTGTCCTTCAATTTCTAAACAAAAGGAGACTCGTTTAACTCTCGGTAGTCTGTAGTTGGATAAACAAGGGGTGCATTTGTGGCCAAACTGCAGTTCCCGCTTTATCCTGACAGCAGTGAGCAAAACCAAAAAATTTCTGTGTTTGTTGACAGTGGAGTCGGAGTCAGTATGGTTGATGCTGAGTTTGTGAAAACTCATGGTCTTGCTTGCTGTGCTTTAGCTGAACCTATTCCCATCTTTGTCATTGACTCGGCGCCACTTGCACAGAAAGCATTTACTCAGATTGTACATAATGTAAAACTGAGAGTGGGGTCAGTTTACTATGAAATCATCCCTTGCTATGTTTTGGAAAATCTCCCTACTCCGATTGTTTTAGGTATCCCCTGGCTTGTTAAACATAATCCGTTGGTGGATTGGCAAACCGGGGAGATTACTGAATGGGGAGATTACTGCCATGAGAACTGTCTGAATGTTTCTATTGCTGCTGTCACTACGGGGATACTGCCTGCTTTTCTGTCTGGTTTTGAGGACTTTTTTTTGAAAAGGGGTGTCAGGATTTGCCTCCTCATCATGCTTATGACTGTCCTATTAACCTGACCCCCGGAGCTAAACTACCAAAGTCCAGACTATATAATCTTTCTGACCCTGAGAGACAAGCAATGAAGGTTTTTATTACGGAAAGTCTGGAGAAGGGACATATCAGACCTTCATCTTCGCCCGTGGCGGCAGGGTTCATCTTTGTGAAGAAAAAAGATGGTGGTCTACATGCCTGTTTAAATTTCCAGGAATTAAATCAAATTACCATCCGTGATCCATACCCTCTTCCCCTGATTCCTGATTTGTTCAGCCAGGTTGTGGGAGGTAAGGTATTCTCCAAGTTGGATTTAAGGGGAGCCTACAATCTGGTTAGAATCAGAGAGGCGGACGAATGGAAGACAGCGTTCAATACCTCGGATGGTCATTTTGAGAGTCTGGTTATGCCTTTTGGTTTGACCAATGCACCTGCGGTATTCCAGCATTTCATAAATGATATTTTTCATCATTTGATGGGGAGGTTTATGGTGGTCTGTCTGGACAATATTTTGGTTTATTCACCTGATTTTGAGACCCATCTGGGGCATGTTAAGCAGGTGCTCCAGATATTAAGGGATAACAAACTTTATGCCAAACTAAAAAATGTGTTTTTGCTGTTCAGGAGGTGCAGTTTTTGGGGTACTTGTTGTCATCTTCAGGTTTTCGGATGGATCCGGAGAAGATCCATGCAGTCCTTGACTGGGAACGTCCCGAGAGCCTAGAGCCCTACAATGTTTTCTGGGTTTTACTAATTTGTACAGGAAATTCATCCAAAATTACTCGGTGGTAGTGAAACCCCATACTGACATGACTAAGAAGGGGTCTGATTTTTCCAACTGGTCGGAGGCTTCCCTCCAGGCTTTTTCTTCCTTAAAGAATCATTTTGCCACTGAACCTATTCTCAGTCAACCCGATGTTTCTCAACCCTTTATTGTGGAGGTCGATGCTTCGGATGTCGGGTTTGGGGCTGTGTTGTCTCAGGGTTTGTCTCCTGGTAAATGGCGTCCATGTGCCTTCTTTTCTAAAAAATTGTCTTTGGCTGATAGAAATTATGACGTGGGTAATAGAGAACTTTTGGCAATCAAATTGGCATTCGAGAAATGGCGACACTGGTTGGAGGGGGCTGTCCATCCTATTACTGTTACTGATATTACTGACCATAAGAACCTGTCATATCTCCAGTCAGCTAAAAGTCTCAACCCTAGGCAAGCCAGATGGTCCCTGTTTTTTACTAGGTTCAATTTTGTTGTCACTTTTCGTTCAGGGGTCAAAAACATCAAGGCTGATGCTTTGTCCCGGAACTTCCCTTATGGTGGTGACCATGAGAACCCTGCCCTGATATTACAGAAAGGGAGTTATTTCGGCTTTTTCCTGAACTTGAGGGTGAGGAGCTGGAGGCTCAGGGGGACGCCCCTGCCTCCTGCCCTTCAGGAAAGTTATTTGTACCACCTGATCTGCGCCGTAAAGTAGTCAAGGAACATCAAAACTCTGTGCTTGCTGGGCATCCAGGTGCTAAGACAACCACGGACCTCCTCTCTCGTCATTTTTGGTGGCCAGGGTTGCATCGGGATGTAATTGAACACGTAGCTGCTTGTAGTATTTGCACGGTGTCTACGGTTTCGCACACTCGTCTGTCTGGCACTCTTCTTCCGCTACTTATCCCTAGCAGGCCATGGACACACTTATCCATGGATTTTATTACTGACCTACCGGTTTCTACAGGCAAAACTGTGGTTTTGGTAGTAGTAGATAGGTTCAGTAAAATGGTTCACTTCGTCGCTTTACCTGCACTTCCCAATGCTAAGACACTTGCTCAGGTGTTCATAAATGAGATTGTGAAGCTTCACGGGGTTTCTTCCGATGTGGTGTCTGATTGGGGGACCCAGTTTATTTCCAAGTTCTGGAAGGCATTCTGTTCTCGACTGGGGGTGCAGCTGTCCTTTTCCTCTGCCTCCCACCCTCAGTCGAATGGTCAGACCGAGCGGGTCAATCAGAACTTGCGCGGTTACTGCCTGATTCTTATAGTTACTGTGTGCACAATCCTAATGCGTCCCCAGCCTATTGCTGTGAGTCACTGGATACTTAAACCCCCTCCACCCAGTAGGTGGGGCCTGAGCAACACTTTCTTTCAGTGTGTTCTGTGCAACTGAGTTGCCAGGTCCTGTCCTGTATCTAGTCTGTTCCGCCACCCTGGGGGCTGTATACCCAGGCCCGTTATCTGTATCTGTGACTTCTAGTCTGTTTCTGCCACCCTGGGGGCTGAGTTCCCAGGCTCGTTCCTGTATCTTGTTCCGGGTTCAGTTCCTGTCTGAACTGTGTCCTAGCCCATTACCTGTTTGTCTCTAGTCTGGGTGTATATATACCTGGTGTGTCTATATGGGCGTCGCCAGTTATACTTGTTTCTACTTGGAACTTGGCTGAAGTCTTGAGGCCGTGTGCCCTGTTGGAGTTCTCCTAACAGCTAAGTTGTTATTCCCATGTGTTGTCTTCCCCTTTTGTCTTTAGAGTGCTAGTGGAGGATGACTAGTGCTCATCTCCTTCCATCCCCAGCTATAGCCTTACGCCAGGGATAGTAAGGCGAGACACGTGATCGGCGACAGCTGCAGAGGCTGAATAGGGACGTTAGGGGAAGACAGGGTGACGCTAGTCCAGATTAGGAGGTCACCTCTTCCCCCTTTCCCTAGTGTCTGGGCTCCCTTTCCCCTCTGTGTTGCACTCACACCTGACGTGACACTATACTTCAGTTCAATTGCTCTGAACAAGAAACTTTGGGCTGATTCATTATTTTTCTGTGAGAGGTTAATGAGTCGGTGGAACAATTCTGAAGCACTCTCTTCTTTAAAGTGCCCTTTTAAAATCATCTTCAGCTGTTGCAAGGTCAATTGACTCTTCATTTCTAGCATACTACGGAGGTTCAGCCCTGAGCTGATTGCTTTTACCATCCCCTCAATGATCTCATCTGGCTGGTAACCTTTCTGTAAGGCTTCATCGATCTGGTGCGACAAGTTCATATAAGACAGTTTCTCTTTCTGTTCACACTCTCCAATCTGTCCCAGGATCTTGAATTCTTTCCTTATGGTGATTTGTGGTGTTAGACAGGACTTTCTTCCTGATTTATGTAACCCGAGCAGGGTAAAGTTCCTGTCTGAGTCTGTCACCCGTTCAGAGTTTTTGGTCGATTCCTGCAGGGCTGTTGTTAGGGCTTTGAATTGTTCTTTCAATTCCTGTAGTTCTGTCTGCGGGCGGAGATTCACGCTTTTGGTAATTGGTGCCGCCCCTCCATCCTCCAACTTCAACCTGGTTAGAAACTGTGTTAGCTCTTGGAGGAACGTTCCTATGATGTCTTCACCTTCTTTCTCCCCCAGCTCATCCATTTTTGAATTAATGGCACCTAACAGTTGCCTGCGGGAGTGTGCTTTACAAATCTGTTCTTCTGACATCTTTATATGTTCTGCTACTGTTCTCAATATTTCACAGGTTAACTGAAGAATCAGCTCACTAATTCTGTCCATTTGTATTTCCACATCCATTGCTGCTAGTGAGTTTTCTTTAGGACTGGTGTAGAAGAGTTGAATTGAGGTGCTGTGCTGCAGTGTTTTTCCAGACACTTTTCCTCTTCTTCCTCTACACGCTAATTCCCGCTCAGTATTCCCCATTTGGGCCCCCAATGTTATATGCACGTCGCTAGGTTCAGATAGAGCGAGATGGGTTTCATGAATTCTTTGGAATCCTGGGGGAACCATTACTCAGGGCGACCATAGGCTGAAGCTTCTCTCAGGCACACGATAGATTCAATTTCTGACCAGACACATCTGACAAGAGTCTTTTTCAACAGTTTAATAGTGGAATTTAATCTGAAGCACGGCCAGTGCAATTCAGGGATATTACAGCTACAATCTTCATTACAGTACAGTCTGAGTTTCTTGAGCAACCGGCTCCAGTAAAAATACAGTAGTTTCTTCACAGGGCACAGTATTACAGTCTCTTCAGTAGCATAATTCAGCATAGATTAGATCTCTTAGCAGCACACTTCTATGCACACACAACCATAGGCTTTTCCTTCACAAGGACACAATAGTACACAGCATTCTTTATCCTGCATGGAGATGGAGGGGGGATTTGAGGAGGGAGATGATCCCTGTTTCACAATTCCTTCCAGTCCTTATCTTCCTGCCCAATAATACTTTGCACTGTTAGGCTGGGTGCCCACGTAGCGCTTTTCAAGCGTTTATGCTGCGGAATTTCCGCAGCGGAAACGCTTGTGAAACGCTAGGTAATCCGCTCCCCATGGTCCCCAAGGGGATTCCGCATGTTCTATGCACAAGCTGCGGATTTTTCCGCAGCGTTTATGCTGCGTACAAAAATCCGCAGCATGTCATTTAATTTTGCGGAAGCGCAGCGGAACTCCCGCCATTGACTGGCATTGAAACGCATAGAAACCGCGACTGTACATTTGTACAAGTGGCTTCTATGCGTCTCTATGTGCGGATGGTACCCAGTTCTGGAGGAGAGGAGACTCTCATCCAGACCTGGGTACCGAAGAACCTGTAAAAAAAAGAATAAAATAACAAATAAAGTTTATATTCACCTGTCCGGCGGCTTCTCTCTGAATGCCGGCATCGCTTGAGGACCTGCGGTGACGTCACAGTCATGTGACCGCAGGCCCTTCACCGCTCTGTCTCGCGATATGCCGGCAGCCAGGAACCAGACAGGAACGAGCGCTGCTGCACACACTGGGGCCTCGGGGGTGAGTATAGCTTTATTTGTTTTAATTTTTACGGTTCACACTGTATAAATCCATGCCGTTTGCATGGATTTATATAGTGTGACCTAGTTGTCAAGCACTTTCCAAGTGATGCTATCGCCAGGAAAGCGCTTGTCAATCTGCATGCGGAAACGCATGTGAATCCGCATGTGGATCCGCATGTATTCTGCAGGAAAAACGCATGCACAATCTGCATGCGTTTTTTCTGCCAGGGAGATGCAGAAATGCTGCAGAAATTTTCTGCTTCATTTCTGCATCGTGGGCACATAGCCTTAGTTCAGGGAGTTTATCTGACCTGTGTTTAGTTTCTCTCCTGATCTGCATCCTCTTCAGTTGCCTTCTGTCAGATCCAGATAAAATACCACCTTTCTCTTCGGCTTCAGCCAGACTACCATAAAAAGTTCCCCACAATCCCCCTGGGGCTTTGCTAAAACACTCCCTGTTTCCTGTGACTGTGTTAACCCCTCTAGTTGCTAGATGCTTCTGAAGCACAACAGTTCCTGTCTCCTGTGCTTGTGTTATTTGTAACAGTTGCTGGATGCTTTGGAAGCAACAGCAGTACTTCTGCATGTCACATTACAAATACTGATGTAAAATACTAACCAAATACTGAATGTGTGAGCGTGGCCTAACACATAGAAAAAATACTTTATTCACTCATCATCACTTTTGATCAGTATTTCAATACAAAGACCAGGAGTTTCTCCAAAACCCAGAACTGTTTTCAATCTTTCAATTGTAATTTTTCTCTGTAAGTTCTACTCCTTGTTTTGGCATGCAAATACTCACGGAAAACAATGACCAAATACTGATGTGTGAATGAGCCCTTTGGCTAAGTTTCGATGGTGAGTCTTACAGTTCCAACAAAGTGAATGGGAATTATAGAAATCTTGCGCCCACTTGCGATTTTTTTTGCTCAGCGTAAACTGACCTGTGGTGCGTGTTTCATATCTGTAACATGTTAATTTCTCTTGTGGAGGAGTGGGAGTCAAAACCAGGAGTGGGTGTTAAATGCAGAATTGGTGACTTATTTCTATTATACCTTTTCTCTGATTTTTCCTCACCTGGTTTTGGCTCCAACTCCTGAGGAAAAATACTGACCGAATACTGACCAAGTACTGATAGTGGGGCCGTAGCCTAACGCAGAAAAACTACTCTTGATAAAAAATACTTTGTGAAAACCCTGCATAACAAGAAATCCAGCCAATGAACAAAAGTTGCACTGTCTTTGGAAGCCATGTTTTTCTAACTTTAACCCCTTTACCCCCGAGGGTGGTTTGCACGTTAATGACTAGGCCAATTTTTACAATTCTGACCACTGTTACTTTATGAGGTAATTACTCTGGAACGCTTCAACGGATCCCCCTGATTCTGAGATTGTTTTTTCGTGACATATTGTACTTCATGATTGTGGTAAAATTTCTTCGATATCACTTGCGTTTATTTGTGAAAAAAACTGAAATTTGGCAAAAATTTTGAAAATTTCGCAATTTTCAAAATTTGAATTTTTATGCCCTTAAATCAGACAGATAGGTCACACAAAATAGTTAATAAATAACATTTCCCACATGTTTATTTTACATCAGCACAATTTTGAAACCAAAATTTTTTTTTATTAGGGAGCTATAAGGGTTAAAAGTTGACCAGCGATTTCTCATTTTTCCAACAAAATTTACAAAACCATTTTTTTAGGGACCACATCACATTTGAAGTCACTTTGAGAGGTCTTTATAACAGAAAATACCCAAAAGTGACACCATTCTAAAAACTGCACCCCTCAAGGTGCTCAAAACCACATTCAAGAACTTTATTAACCCTTCAGGTGCTTCACAGGAATTTTTGGAATGTGGAAGAAAAAAATGAACATTTAACTTTTTTCACAAAAATGTTACCTTAGACCCAATTTTTTTTATTTTCGCAGGGGTAACAAGAAAAAATGGACCCCAAAATTTGTTGGGAAATTTCCCCTGGGCGCGCAGATACCCCATATGTGGGGAAAACCCACTGTTTGGGCGCACGGCAGGGCTCGGAAGGGAAGGAGCGCCATTTGACTTTTTGATTGTAAAATTTGCTTGAATAATTAGCAGACGCCATGTCACGTTTGGAGAGCCCCTGTGAGCCTAAACAATGAAGCTCCTCCACAAGTGACCCCATTTTGGAAACCAGACCCCCCAAGGCACCCATCTAGATGCATAGTGAGTACTTGGAACCCCCAGGTGCTTCACAAATTAATCCGTAAAAATGAAAAAGTGGAAAAAAAAACACTTTTTAATTTTTATGACTCAATTTGTGAAGCACCTGGGGGTTCCAAGTGCTCACTATGCATCTAGATAGGTGCCTTGGGGGGGTCTAGTTTCCAAAATGGGGTCACTTGTGGAGGAGCTCCAATGTTTAGGCTCACAGGGGCTCTCCAAACACGACATGGTGTCCGCTAAGAAATTGAACGGAAAATCGGCTCAAATTGTTAGCGGACACCATGTCGCGTTTGGAGAGCCCCTGTGTGCCTAAACATTGGTACTCCCCCACAAGTGAGCCCATTTTGGAAACTAGACCCCCCAAGGCACCTATCTAGATGCATAGTGAGCACTTGGAACCCCCAGGTGCTTCACAAATTGATTCATAAAAATTAAAAAGTGTTTTGCTCTCCACTTTTTCATTTTTACGGATTAATTTGTGAAGCACCTGGGGGTTCCAAGTGCTCACTATGCATCTAGATAGGTGCCTTGGGGGGTCTAGTTTCCAAAATGGGGTCACTTGTGGGGGAGCTCCAATGTTTAGACACACAGGGGCTCTCCAAACGCGACATGGTTCCAATTTGTTAGCGGACACCATGTCGCGTTTGGAGAGCCCCTGTGTGCCTAAACATTGGAGCTCCCCCACAAGTGACCCCATTTTGGAAACTAGACCCCCCAAGGCACCCATCTAGATGCATAGTGAGCACTTGGAACCCCCAGGTACTTCACAAATTAATCTGTAAAAATGAAAAAGTGGAAAAAAAAACACTTTTTAATTTTTATGAATCAATTTGTGAAGCACCTGGGGGTTCCAAGTGCTCACTATGCATCTAGATAGGTGCCTTGGGGGGTCTAGTTTCCAAAATGGGTTCACTTGTGGAGGAGCTCCAATGTTTAGGCTCACAGGGGCTCTCCAAACACGACACGGTGTCCGCTAAGAAATTGAACGGAAAATCGGCTCAAATTGTTAGCGGACACCATGTCGCGTTTGGAGAGCCCCTGTGTGCCTAAACATTGGTACTCCCCCACAAGTGACCCCATTTTGGAAACTAGACCCCCCAAGGCACCTATCTAGATGCATAGTGAGCACTTGGAACCCCCAGGTGCTATACAAATTGATTCATAAAAATTAAAAAGTGTTTTTTTCTCCACTTTTTCATTTTTACGGATTAATTTGTGAAGCACCTGGGGGTTCCAAGTGCTCACTATGCATCTAGATAGGTGCCTTGGGGGGTCTAGTTTCCAAAATGGGGTCACTTGTGGGGGAGCTCCAATGTTTAGACACACAGGGGCTCTCCAAACGCGACATGGTTCCAATTTGTTAGCGGACACCATGTCGCGTTTGGAGAGCCCCTGTGTGCCTAAACATTGGAGCTCCCCCACAAGTGACCCCATTTTGGAAACTAGACCCCCCAAGGCACCTATCTAGATGCATAGTGAGCACTTGGAACCCCCAGGTACTTCACAAATTTATTCGTAAAAATGAAAAAGTGGAAAAAAACACACTTTTTCATTTTTACGAATCAATTTGTGAAGCATCTGGGGGTTCCAAGTGCTCACTATGCATCTAGATAGGTGCCTTGGGGGGTCTAGTTTCCAAAATGGGGTCACTTGTGGGGGAGCTCCAATGTTTAGACACACAGGGGCTCTCCAAACATGACATGGTGTTCGCTAACAAATTGGAACCATGTCGCATTTGGAGAGCCCCTCTGTGCCTAAACATTGGAGCTCCCCCACAAGTGCCCCCTTTTTGGAACGGATTCCTGATTTGTCAATTTTATTATGTAGTGTTATATGCCAGTTGTGTATTACAACCTGACAAACACTACACAACTGAAGTATGACAACTTGACGAACACTACGTCAGCTGTGTAGTGTTCGTTGGGTTCTCATATGTCAGAAATTAATTCAATAGTCCATGGAGGTATGGTATCTTCTGAAGCAGTCTTTCATGCAGAGGCCAGGTTTGTCGGGGCTGGTGTCACATTGGTAAATGGTGTCCTTGCGTATTCCTCTTTGGTAGCACACTCGGCACTTCTTTTGTGACTTACCCTTTTTTCCGCTGTGAGGGATCTGCCCCGGGAAATGCTGGCCCGGTACAATTCGAGGTCCTTTAGTTCCAGAAGTAGTGGGACCCGCTCCACCACCACTGCCAAATATCAGGGCCTTGATAACTGTCTCCTGAAAGTGAAGATACGACGCAGAAGTCTGGCCTGCACATTGAGACAGAAGGAAAGCGTTGTGCATTGCCATCTGAACAATGTGCACGGCCAGCTTCTTATACCATACCTTGGCCTTTCTCAAAGCACTGTATGGCTGGAGGACTTGATCGGAGAGATCAACTCCCCCCATGTACTTGTTGTACCCCACTACACTGTCTGGTTTGGCGACCTGTGTAGTGGAACCTCTTACAGTGCTGAGGGTGCTGCCATCACCATGTATGGTGGTCAAGAGAAGGACATCCCTCTTGTCCTTGTACTTGACCACCAACAGGTGGTCGCTACATTGGGCTCTGCTCTCACCCCTTCTGAGCAGCTGCCCAATTAGCGTCTTTGGGAGGCCTTTCTGATTTTTGCGGACAGTACCGCAAGCTGCGGTATGTCGCGCAGAGAGGGACTTGAAGAGTGGGATACTTGTATAAAAGTTATCCACGTACAGGTGATAACCTTTATCCAGCAGTGGGTGCACCAAGTCCCACACAATTTTCCCACTCACTCCCAGAACAGGGGGGCATTCAGGGGGTTCAATCCGGGAGTCCTTCCCTTCATAAACTCTAAACTTGTGAGTGTACCCTGAGGTACTCTCACAAAGTTTATACAGCTTGATCCCGTACCTGGACCTTTTACTGGGCAGGTACTGCCGGAATCCAAGCCGCCCCTTGAAAGCAATTAAGGACTCATCCACGCAGATGTCCATTTGGGGTACGTACACTTCACCAAACTTGTTGTTGAAGTGCTCGATGACCGGCCGAACTTTGAAAAGACGATCAAAGTTCGGGTCATCGCGTGCAGGACACCTTGCATTATCGTTGTAATGCAAGAACTTGTGGATGGCCTCTAAACGTTTCCGGATCATCACCATTCGGAACACTGGAGTGTTATACAAAACGTCAACACTCCAGTATTGCCGAATCTCTGGTTTTTTCAGGATCCCCATATGAAGGACCAGGCCCCAAAACTTCATCATTTCTTCTGCGTCTACAGGAGACCAGTCAGAAAATGATGAAGAGGGGTTTTGTTCCAAAAATTGATGAGCGTACACATTAGTTTGGCCCACCATGAGGTTTATAAAATCCTCAGAGAAAAAGACTTTGAAAAAGTCTATTTCTGTGAGGCCGGTGGTGTCAAACTTGATTCCTGATTCCGCCACGAAATCAGGAATCAATGGCTCAAAATTTTCGGGGGGGCGAGGTCCATATGGGGTCAGTATTGGGGGGCGCTGGAACATCTCTCCTGCGACAACTGCGGGGCGGTCCAGGAGAACCTGAGGAAGAAGAGGAGGAAGAAGAGTAGGAAGAGGAGGACGATGAGGCGTCAGAAAAGCAAAGAAATGTGGGATCCTCGCCCTCGCTGTCGGTCTCAGTGTCGGAGGCAACAAAAGAGTATGCCTCCTCCGCTGAATAGCGAGTTTGGGATGAGCCGGCCATTTTTTTTTTTTACGTGTATGTGGTGCGTGTATGTCAGTAATTTATTTAGAGTGTGTGTGGGTCAGTGTGCTTGGTGTGAACTTTTTTTTCCTGAAAAAAAAAGAGAAAAAAAAGAACTACCATGGGTAGTTCAAACAGCGAGCAAACTATGTCACCAATCAACTCTCGGCAGCTGCTGGGTGTGTGCGCGGATGTGGTGCAAAGGTGGGGGGGGGGAATTGACAGGGACAAGAAAAAGAAGAGAAAGAAGAGAAAGAAAAAAAAAGAAAAAAAGAAAAGTCGTGAAAACAGCAAACACAGAAAAGAAAAAAAGAAAAGTCGTGAAAACAGCGAACACGGAAAAGAAAAAAAGAAAAGTCGTGAAAACAGCAAACACAGAAAAGAAAAAAAGAAAAGTCGTGAAAACAGCGAACACGGAAAAGAAAAAAAAGAAAAGTCGTGAAAAGAAAAAAAGAAAAGTCGTGAAAAGCAGTGAGCACGGACGTTGATCAGTGACGTAGACACTGCTCAGCGCTCGGCCGCTGCAGGACGCATGAAAAAAAAAATTGGTAAAAAGGAGGGGGGGGGGAGAGAGGGGTGGATGAGGGGAGAACAGAGATGCATTTACCAAAGTCTTCTCTGTTCTTCTTTCAGCAGGCTCAGGAGCAGGATACGCAGGATAAGGAGCTGGAGACCGACGACCCGGGAGACAGGAGCAGGAGATCCAGGACCCTGGACAGCAGCCAGACGCCGAAGCTCAGCCAGCAGCCTGAAGAGCTCAGCAGGATGCCGGAGCAAGAGATCCAGGACCCTGGAGAGCGCAGAGGGATGCCGGAGCAGAAGCAGCGACTGGAGCAGGTAGGAGAGAGGTCTTGTAGTGTCACAAAAGGTTGTGGAACTACAAGGCCCAGCACAGAGTGATCAGACGTGACCGCTCTGTAGAAATCCTCACCAAGTGTGAGGATCTGAAGGGCGGTCACAGGGGGGTGACAGGGTGGTGACAGTCAGGTCACAGGCCGGTCACCACCCGGTCACCTCCCGGTCAGGTACTCTGATTGGTGTGATTGATGATGACATCGATCGCACCAATCAGAGATGGCTGGGGCCTGGGCACGCACCACAGGGGGTTACAGGGAGGTGACAGGCAGGTCACAAGCCGGTCACCGTCCTGTGACCGCCGTGTCACCTGTGTTCATGTACTCTGATTGGAGCGATCGATGTCATCATCGATCGCTCCAATCAGAGCTGGCTGGGGGCTTGTATGACTTCACAGGGGGTCATGGGGAGGTGACAGGCAGGTCACAAGCCGGTCATCGCCCCGTGACCGCCCTGTTACCGCGCGGTCCCGCTGTGATCGGTGCGATCGATTTGATCGGCGATCTCACCGATCCTAGCAGTTTGGGGAGAGGGCTGGGGTTACTAGGCAACAGCCTAGGATTGGTGCTCTTAGGAGCACCGATCCTAGGCTGCACAGCACTGTTTCCGGCAATCTGATTGCCGGAAACAGTGAGAAATGCTGTGATTGGCTGTTCAGAATTGAACAGCCAATCACAGCGATCGTGGGTGCGAGGGGGCGGCGCCACCCCCCAAGATGCCGGCGCCATCTACCCTGAGGTAAGATGGCACCGGAATTTTAATTTTATCACCGCGACTTCGGTCGCGGTGCCGCTTTAAAGATAGGGCGTACTAATACGTATCTGGTCCATAAGTCCCAGGGCACAGATACGTATTAGTACGCCTTGGGTCGGAAAGGGGTTAAACAACCCCTTTAAAAGGCATTTATGAAACATCAACTAAACATGCCATAATTGCCTGGCAATGTCAGTGCTATCTTTTGAATTCCCCTTTATTATGAGATTTCAGTGAGCATCATGTAATGCATGTCATTCCCAAAAGGTTTTTCCCCCCAATGACAGCTAAGTTTAGACAGTGGTAATGATCTATTGACTGAGAGACCAACTTCAGGATGTGTGTGTGTTAATTCAGTAGTCACTGCCAAAGATCACAGCCAAGGGGGTCACGCTGAACCCACCACGCTGTTACCTTATTGTCATGAACAGCCCCCTGCTGCCCCTTATTGTCTGGACAATTATGCAATTGCCCGACGATTAACGGAGGAGGCTGTAGGCTGTAACTACCACTAGGCCGGTTATTGGAGAACTAACAGTGAGTGTATGGTATATTCACGTCCCATTCCAATGCATATATACAGTGCCTACAAGTAGTATTCAACCCCCTGCAGATTTAGCTGGTTTGATAAGATGCAAATAAGTTAGAGCCTTCAAACTGCAAACGAGAGTAGGTTTTATGAACAGAAGCATAAATCTTACAAACCAAAAAGTTATGTTTCTCAGTTGAATTTTATTAAATTTTAAACATAAAAGTGTGGGTCAATTATTATACAACCCCTATGTTTAATATTTTGTGGAATAACCCTTGTTTGCAATTACAGCTAATAATCGTCTTTTATAAGACCTGATCAGGCCGGCACAGGTCTGTGGAGTTATCTTGGCCCACTCCTCCATGCAGATCTTCTCCAAGTTATCTAGGTTCTTTGGGTGTCTCATGTGGACTTTATTCTTGAGCTCCTTCCACAAGTTTTCAATTGGGTTAAGGTCAGGAGACTGACTAGGCCACTCCAACACCTTGACTTTTTCCCTCTTGAACCAGGCCTTGGTTTTCTTGGCTGTGTGCTTTGGGTCGTTGTCTTGTTGGAAGATGAAATTACGACCCATCTTAAGATCCTTGATGGAGGAGCGGAGGTTCTTGGCCAAAATCTCCAGGTAGGCCGTGCTATCCATCTTCCCATGGATGCGGACCAGATGGCCAGGCCCCTTGGCTGAGAAACAGCCCCACAGCATGATGCTGCCACCACCATGCTTGACTGTAGGGATGGTATTCTTGGGGTCGTATGCAGTGCCATCCAGTCTCCAAACGTCACGTGTGTGGTTGGCACCAAAGATCTCGATCTTGGTCTCATCAGACCATAGAACCTTGAACCAGTCTGTCTCAGAGTCCTCCAAGTGATCATGAGCAAACTGTAGATGAGCCTTGACATGACGCTTTGAAAGTAAAGGTACCATACAGGCTCGTCTGGAACGGAGACCATTGCGGTGGAGTACGTTACTTATGGTATTGACTGAAACCAATGTCCCCACTGCCTTGAGATCTTCCCGGAGCTCCTTCCTTGTTGTCCTTGGGTTAGCCTTGACTCTTCGGACAAGCCTGGCCTCGGCACAGAAGGACACTTTCAAAGGCTGTCCAGGCCGTGGAAGGCTAACAGTAGTTCCATAAGCCTTCCACTTACGGATGATGCTCCCAACAGTGGAGACAGGTAGGCCCAACTCCTTGGAAAGGGTTTTGTACCCCTTGCCAGCCTTGTGACCCTCCACGATCTTGTCTCTGATGGCCTTGGAATGCTCCTTTGTCTTTCCCATGTTGACCATGTCTGAGTGCTGTTCACAAGTTTGGGGAGGGGCTTAAATAGTCAGAAAAGGCTGGCAAAAGAGATCTTTAATCCACACATGTGAAGCTCATTATTCTTGGTGCCTGAACTACTTCTTAATACTTTAGGGGGACCAAACAGAATTCTTGTGGTTTGAGGGGATGAATAATAAATGACACTCTGAATTAACTTTTAACGTTTTTAAAAAAAAAAAAAAAAAATTAGCTGCAGTGCATTTCCCACTTCCAGGCTGATCTACAGTACAAATGTCACAATGCCAAGTTAATTCCGCATGTGTCAACCAGCTAAATCTGCAGGGGGTTGAATACTACTTGTAGGCACTGTATACTGTATATACCCCGGAACCGTCACAGTCTACTCCACAATAACCCAAGAAAGACTGTTAGCTGCCACCACCAATTGTTTACAGACCGATTGGACACAGATAGTCTATAGCTTCAGGGGTTTGGTTTACAGAACAAAAGGAACAGAACTATTAAATTTTATATTTAATCCAGAAAGATAGGCAGTGTTTATAAAAAAAATATACAAAATATTTTCCAAAGGGGACAAAATAATATTGCATATACAATTACAGAAAATAAAGGATAAACAAAACAAAATAACTAAACCTGACGTCACCTGACGTGGCAACACTTACTTTGCTGGGTGCAGCAGTTTAGATTAAAAACGGTTTTCTCTGCTACAGATCTACCAATTATTTGTACGCTGAGATCTGCGCTACTCTGCACAATCATACTGATTGGCAGCTTTCTTTCTACACTGTTCATAGGCAGAAAGCTGCCAATCAATCAATCAATAATGGTGGTGTAGTTGGACTACTTGGCAGAAGGCCAAGTAGTCTTCCAGTGATAATCTCCTGGTGATAAAAATATACTCAGAAGAACAGTAAGTGATACATTTTTGAAATCTGGGTTTCAATCTCTACATTATTCTGCATTCAGATTAGGTATCATAATTCTTGTGACAGATTCCCTTTAAAGCCCTCATAAACATTAGATTGCTATCACCCGAACGATCATTTGACCAACAGGTATCAGTCCAAACTCCCCCATATACAGGAGCTTGACACAACCGAGTGCTTCTGTATTCTCTATAAGTGAGTCTCTGGCAGGCTCCTCTGGCAGCTGTTTATCGCCGAACTTAGTAAATGGATTAGCCATTGAAACTGAAAAGGCCACATCTTTTGCTACCCTGACGTCATCTGTTGGGGGAAAGTCGTGGGACCCCATACATATTAGACTCATGGCCAATCCCACCAATATCTTCTGGTTTGGCCAACTTTCATTTAATGTGTATAGAGGCTTTTAGATTCAAGCTACAACTGCAGCTTTATTCACCCCTTAATGCAAAGTGATGTATATGTACATTATCAATGTATTCGCAATGGCGCAGGAGCTGTGCCTGTGTGATCTCGATGACTAACTGATTGTGGTAATGCTGCAACAGTCAGGAAGTGAGATAACACTTTAGATGCTACAGTCAATAACAAATGCAGCATCTAAGCAGTTAGTCCGAGACCCCCTCTTCAACTCCATCACTCTTCCTGCTTGATGTGATTGTGGGGTTTCAGTGGGTTGATACTAGAAATCATTGCCTAACAATGGACAATGGCCCCAAAGTCTTCCATCTTAGTACAGCTATTAAGCTCTGCCTGAGCTGCTTTAGCCATTGAAATGAGCCAGTCAGCCAGGCTTTATCACTTACCAACATACGGAATATGGGAAGAATAAGGGAGCACCTGTGTTGAGATCAAAGTTGAAGTGGGGAGGCTGGGACACAAGAGGGACAACGTTCATACAACCACTAAACAACCACTTTAACCGCCTGCTGGGCTCTGTGCAGCACCATTGTTTACAAACGGTCAGTGGTCTAGCAGCGCTCAGGACCCCCAGGGTCCTGCAAGCGCTGCGGTTCTGGTGCAGAGCGACAGCTCTTACATGTGACTTCATTGCAATCTGATTGGATCAGGTCCCCATGATGTTAACCGATTCCTGGGGAATTTTGTTGTAGCAACAAACTTTCCTGGGCGATCTGCCTGATAAACACAGTGTTTCTCCTCAGATCTCCTGTCAGTGAGAGATCAGAGGAGAAACAGTGTGACAAGCGCAGCTGACAAGAGCTGTGTCAGTCAGCGATCTTGCCACTGTAAAAGAAAAAAAAAAACAGAAAAAGGAAGTTAGAGTTAGGCTAATTAGAGTTAGGCTAAAGTTAGGGTTAGCCCAGGGTTAGGGTTAGCCTAGGGTTAGGGTTAGCCTTAGGGTTAGCCTTGGGTTAGGGTTAGCCGTCAGTTAGTCTCGTCAGTAAGTTTCGTCAGTTAGTTTCGTCAGTTAGTTTCGTCGGTTAGTTTCGTCAGTTAGTCTCGTCAAAAAATATAAAAACAATTAAAATGGCCAGTCAGACTTTTACCACAGAGGAGGCGTATGCCCTGTTATGTTCTGACAGTGACGACAGTGCAATGTCAGATTGAGATGTGAATTTTGAGGGCTTTAGTAGCGGCGACAGTGAGAGCTCAGAAATGAGCAGTGATTCTGGTCCATCCTCAAGCCCAAGGACCAGTACAGCAATAGGGGCAAATAGCGCTACTGGAGAAAAGTCTCCAAATCAGGGAACACTGGCCAGTACAAGCGCTGTCCCTGCTACCAGTGAATTTGAGCACGCCAGTGTACAAGGGGCTTTACCACTTGATATATCAATTCCCAGATGGGAGGCTTCGGATTCGGCTGCTCCATTCAGCCCTGATTTCAACGCCATTCCTGGTATAAATGTGGAGGTGAAAGATTTTGGACCAATTAATTTTTTTTTATTTGTTTTTTACAGACAGCTTGCTAGAGCATATTGTCATGCAAACAAATTTATATGCGTCTCAATTCATCAGCCAGAATCCCCGATCCTATTATGCTAGGGCAAATTTATGGACACCAACTAATGTCCCGGAAATAAAAAAATTTTTAGGGCTTACATTTGCCATGGGGCTTGTTAAAAAACCGAGCATTCGATCCTACTGGTCCAACCACCCTGTTCAAGCCACCCCTATGTTTTCAGTCAATCTTCCTAGGACCCGTTATGAAATGCTCATGAGGTTTTGGCATTTTAACAACAATAGTCAATGCCTGCCCAGAAAATGACAGATTATATAAAATCAGACCCATCATTGAAGATTTTGTCAGAAAAATTCTTAAGGCTCTACACCTCAAAGTAAAACATTTCTATAGATGAGAGTCGCTTGTAAAATTCAAAGGAAGACTACACCTCAAGCATTTATCCCATCTAAGAGGGCAAGGTTCGGAATAAAGCTCTATAAAATGTGCGAAAGTTCAACCGAATACACATCCGCTTTTTGCAAATATGAGGGTAAAGATAGCCAACTAAACCCACCAGGATGCCCTACTTATCTGGGAACATCTGGAAAAATTCTTTGGGAGCTGGTAAGTCCATTTTTACAAAAAGGCTACAATCTGTATGTGGACAATTATTACACCAGTATAGGGATAAGAAGGATATTTTGTCCTCAGCTCGATCCACACAGATGACACAAGGGCCGCTGTAGAACTAGGATACACTACTCCAAAGCAAAAACCTGTGTCAGTCATTGACTACAACAAACACATGGGGGTGTGGACCTTGCAGACCAGGTTCTACAGCCATACCAGGTATCAAGAAAGTCCTATACCTGGTATAAAAAGTTAGTTATTTATTTGTTTCAGGTGGCCACATACAATTCTTTTGTGTTATACAAAAAAAAGCAGAAAATTCAGATACTTTTCTTGATTATCAAGAAAAGGTAATTAAAAATCTTGTTTTTGAAAGTGTTAGCCTCGCTCATCCATTAGAATCTGAGGTTGTGAAAAGACTCATTGAGCGACATTTTATTGCACTTATTCCAGCAACAGAAACAAGAAGGAACCCCCAGAAAAGATGTTGTGTATGTACTAAGAGAGGAATGAGGCGTGATACCCGCTACTATTGCCCACAATGCCCTTCATTGCCAGCCTTATGCCTCACTGACTGCTTTAAAATCTTCCACACAGAACCACGTTTTTAAACTGTAAAAATGTATCTCATTAGGTCATTCAAGCATTTGGTTTATTTAGTGAATGACACATTCGAGTAGAGCTCACTTAACAATTTCCAGAGGTGGGAGGGGAGTGGGGGGGTTCTCCAGAATCAAAACCTTCCACTGCGTGCTTGTTTCTGGAAATCATCCATGGAGTTAAAATGGTCACTAAACCCATAGATGAATTCCCAGAGGGGTGTCATTTCCAAAATGGGGTCACTTCAGGGGGGATTCTGCAGTTCTGGCACTTAGCGGCTCTGAAAAGTGCCAGAATAGCAGAATCCCCCCTGAAGTGGCCCCATTTTGGAAATGACACCCCTCTGGGAATTCATCTATGGGTGTAGTGACCATTTACCTATCTACCTATTTTCCCACCACTAGATGAATTCATACAGAGGAGTAGATTGTAAAATGCAGTCACTTTTGGGGGGGGTCTGTTGTTCTGGCACCTCAGGGGCTCTGACAATGTGACATGTCACCCAGAAACCATTCCAGCAAAATCTGCCCTCCAATATGGCGCTCCTTCTCTTCTGAGATTTGCACTATGGCTAAAATACAGTTTCCAACCACATATGGGGTATCAGCGTGCTCAGGAGAAATTGCACAACACATTTTTTTTCTAGCTGCCCTTGTGAAAATTACAAATTTGAGGCTAAAATAGCAGTTCTGTGGTAAAAATGTGTTTTTTTTATTTTCACACCTCAACATTTTAAAATTCTGTGAAGCCCCTGGGGTTCAAGGTGCTCACCACACATCTAGATAGGTTCCTTGAGGGGTCTAGTTTCCAAAATGGGTCACTTGTTGGGGGTTTCCACTGTTTAGGCACCTCATGGGCATTTCGGGGTCCATCTTTTCTTGCTGCCCTTGTGAAAATTAAGAATTTGAGGCTAAAATAGCAGTTTTGTGGTAAAAATGTGTTTTATTATTTTCACACCTCAACATTATAAAATTCTGTGAAGCCCCTAGGGGTTCAAGGTGTTCACCAGACATCTAGATAAGTTCCTTGAGGGGTCTAGTTTCCAAAATGGGTCACTTGTTGGGGGTTTCCACTGTTTAGGCACCTCAGGGGCTCTCTAAATGCAGCGTGGCGTCCGCTATTGATTCCAGCCAATTTTGCATTCCAAAAGTCAAATGGCGCTCCTTACCTTCAGAGCCATGCCGTGCGCCCAAACAGTAGTTTTGCACCACATGAGGTATCAGCGTGCTCAGGAAAAATTTCACAACACATTTCGGGGTCCATTTTTTCCTGTTACCCTTGCGAAAATAAAAAAAATATTGGGTCTAAGGTAAATTTTTGTGAAAAAAAGTTAAATGTTCATTTTTTCCTTCCACGTTGCTTCAGTTCCTTTAAAGCACCTGAAGGGTTAATAAACTTCTTGAATGTGATTTTGAGCACCTTGAAGTGTGCAGTTTTTAGAATGGTGTCACTTTTGGGTATTTTCTGTCATATAGACCCCTCAAAGTCACTTCAAATGTGATGTGGTCCCTAAAAAAATGGTTTTGTAAATTTTGTTGGAAAAATGAGAAATCGCTGGTCAACTTTTAACCCTTAGAACTTCCTAGCAAAAAAAAATTTTAGTTCCAAAATTGTGCTGATGTAAAGTAGACATGTGGGAAATGTTATTTATTAACTATTTTATGTGACACATCTCTCTGATTTAAGGGCATGAAAATTCAAAGTTTGAAAATTGTGAAATTTTCAAAATTTTCACCCAAAATTTCTGATTTTTTCACAAATAAACGCAAGTGATATCGAAGAAATTTTACCACTATCATGAAGTACAATATGTCACGAAAAAACAGTCTCAGAATCAGTGGGATCCGTTGAAGCGTTCCAGAGTAATTACTTCATAAAGTGACAGTGGTCAGAATTGTAAAAATTGGCCCGGTCATGAAAGTGAAAACAGGCTCTGGTGTGAAGGGGTTAAGAAAAAGATGCTTGAATGATAAAATGTGCTTGGATCACCCACAATGATTCCAGTAACAAATCTTTGCTTTTTCCTTACAGCTCGGAGGAAACTCATTCCAGTAGAGACAATGATCCTGGTCTGTGTTCTGACAGTGGTGTTAGTGATCATTGGTGTATTCGGCAAGCTCATAGTCAATTCTCGGAGATCGTATCCTGCCATGCAAGCCCAGTTAACACTTGCCAATATCCTCCATTCAGAGGTGGCATCCTGATAGAAATATGAATATATGTGTATATAGGATGAGGAATAGAGTAGTCAGTGACAAAGTCAAGCATAAAGTGGATGGATAATGTTGTACTGTTGAATGATGTATATTTTTATATTTTTAATACATGAAAGAGCAATACATATTTCTTATACGATGCAATTGTTTTCTCACATTTCTTAATATTTTGTGGAACTTCAAATTTAGAAAATTAAAATATGCAAAAGTATATTCTATGTACCAGTCGTCAACGAATACCAGTGTTTGCTGATTTCAAAGTTGTTATATAAAAAGAATGTTCCAATGTTATAAATCACTGATTAATATTATATCCACACGCATGTGTCTTATTTTTTTGGATTGCGATAAGGTCAGAATAGCTATAAGTAACCACTAGGTGGTGCACAGTCACTCATTTTACTAAGGACACTAATACAGAACGAAGGACGGATTCTGCCGTTACCATGTAAATGAAAGCATCGGTCACCAGATGTCAGACAAACTACACACATAATGAAATATATGTGTTAGATCTGATGTGACTGGTATACTTATTTTGGAAGTTCATGCCAGAATGCTTTTTAAAAGTTTAAAAGGAACCAATCACTTGATTGATGCAGACTGAACCATTGGCAGCATGAATCAGAGCCTCGCTGTACGATTGATGGCAGGTATGCAGTGTTTCAGAGAAAACGTAGTTTAAGAAGCCAGCCAGGAAACATAGAGAGATACATGACTAGCCCGGCATTGTCCCCCGCCAACTTCCGTGGTTCTAGTTTTACAATCTACTGGGGAGAGGCATCCTTAAGATGCCCATACTGTTAAAAGTTGTGACGGAGCACAAAGTCACTGGCTCCATCACTTACCCCAGCAGGCCGCGGGCGTCCCCTCTGTTTGCCACCCGCCGGAGGCCAGCACCAAGCAGGGGACATTGGCAGTGCAATGACAACACTGTGTCGCGCCACCAGCATCCACTGCGAGAATGGATAAAAGAGACAGATGCTGCGGAGGATGAGGTGTCTGGATTAGGGGAGTATAGGGATCATTTAATTTTTGGGGGCCTGTGGGGGATCATCACACTATATAGGGTGCTGTGAGTTGGGTCATCATAGTATTATTATTTATTATTATAGTAACATTTATTCCATGTTGCTTTACATGTGAAAAGCGGTATAACATAATAAAAAACAAGTACAATAATCTTGAACAATACAAGTGACCGACAGGTACAGGAGGAGAGAAGACCCTGCCCGCGAGGGCTCACAATCTGGGTGCACTGCTAATACCATGGTGTGCCATAATTCCCTGGAAATATTCCAGGCTGGTTGGGGGCAAGCTCATTCCCACAGAAAAGTACCAGCAGCAAGCTAAGGGGATGGTGGCCTCTATCATCATAAAGGGTCCTAGGTTCAAATCCCACCAAGGACAACATCTGCAAGGAGTTTGTATGTTCTCCCCGTGTTTGTGTGGGTTTCCTCCGGGTTCTCCGGTTTCCTCACACACTCCAAAGACATCCTGATAGGGAATCTAGATTGTGAGCCCCAATGGGGACAGTACCCATAATATCTGTAAAGCGCTGTGGAATTAATGGCGCTGTATAAGTGAGTAAAATAAATAAAAAATAAATAGGAACTACACTTATGTTTCTTTTCCATAAATCATCAGTACAAGTGAGGATAAGAAACTTTGTAATATATCTTATTAGAGAAAAATGCTTCTTTCCCCATTTATCAAGCAGTTTTTTGTCTCCCGCACTGATCAATCACTCAAAAATGCTAAAATCTGTCTACAAATCTGTCTTCCTTGAGAGATTAACTTACACCTGCAAGTCTGCAGCAATTTACAGTACAAAATTCCGGTCACAGGTTGTGGAGAAATTCTGCATGAAAGTGAACATGATGTGGATTTCAAATCTGCATCTTGCTCATTATTAGGCCACATTGATACTTTCAGTATTTGGTCAGTATTTTAGATCAGTATTTGTAATCCAAATCCAGGAGTGGAACAATCAGAGGAAAAGTATAATAGAAACACCTCACCACTTCTGTATTTATCACCCACTCCTGGTTCTGACCTACAAATACTGATGTAAAAAACTGACCAAATACTGAATGTGTGAACATGGCATTATCTGGATTTTCATTGCAGTTTTCAACGTTAATCAATGTTTAGTAAATGGAGTAGGGTCAAATCCTCAACGAAATCTGCAATGAAATCCACAAGAAGCACAGGCAGATTCTGTTTGCGGATTTGTTGTAGATTTATAACCAAATCTGAAGCGGAAATTTTCTGCAACATGTGAACATTGCTTTAACACCATGGCAAGAGGACGGGGAAGAAGCTGGATAGAACCAAAAGGAGAAAGGCACAAGCAGAAACTTCAGAGGCTTCTAATGCAAAGGAAAATTGATAAAAATGTGGGATACAAGTCTTTTAACCCCTACCCGCTGTACTGGCATGTCTGCTGTGCGTATAAGGAGCGGGTTCAGAAGCTGAGCCTGCATCATACCAAGAACATGTATTATACAGCGGGCGTGTGTAACTGCAAAGATCAGAGCTAAACTCCGATCTTTGTTGTTAACCTCTGAGAGCAGTTTGCGAACCCGAGGGTGCCAAGGCAATCATGGGATGCCAAATGGTCGCCATGTCATTCTGCTGAAGGGCCCCCTACCTGCCATGTTGGTACTCCTGTAAAGCTCAGCTACAAGCAGGTCTTCATAGGAGGCCATGAATTTAGCTGTATGCTGCAATACTAAGGTATCGCAGTAATTAGAACAAGTGATTACCAAAGCCGCCAAAGATTTCATAGGCAAAGTGGCTTTAGGAAAAGGCTGTTTTTTCTGCAGTGGCTTGGCTGGCGGTTTTGCCATAGTTTTTTCAGCTGCCACCACCTTTTCCCTATACTATAGCTATAAAGAGCAGACAGCTTCCAAACCAAGACCCCGGAAGAATGAAGATATTACTTCTTGTATCCGCTTCACAGTTTCCAAACCCTGAAAAGTTAAAAGAAATAACGAAAGATTGAACATTTGAAAAGTAATGTCGCTTTTTACATGGCTGTGCATTTTGTTCATTTTTTGCAGTGGTTTTGCTGTGCTTTTTTGGGCTGATTCCATTCGGAATTTGCCTGAAAAGAACGTTGTATACACATCATGGTACACCCTGGGTGTATGTGCACACACCATTTTTTGAGGAGTTTTTTGGAGCCAGTTTGGTAAAAAAAAAAACACCTGGAAAAAAAAAATCGCTGAAAGAAAACTTAGACCACGTGCACATGTTCAGTGTTTAGTGAGTTTTTTACCTCAGTATTTGTAAGACAAAACCAGGAGTGGGTGATAAATACAGAAGTGGTGACGTGTTTCTATTATACTTTTCCTCTGACTGTTACACTCCTGGTTTTGGCTTACAAATACTGAGGTAAAATACTGACCAAATACTGAAGATATGTGCACGTTGCCTTAAAAGACATTTTTTTATTAAAAAGTGACTTACTGTTCATACATTTAGTCTTTTGATCATTTTTAATTAGCTTTAGGTTTTCAAAAATGTCAAGTGTGTAAAAGCCTCCAGCCTCCAGGCGTTTTCTGCTCCATACTTTCCAATAGACGACAATGGTTACATAAAGATCACAAAGACACCCAATGTGTCTTTTTTAGTGTTTATTCAGAAGTTTTTGCCTCACAAAAAAATCGCCCACAAAAAAAAATTAACAATCTCCTACATAAAAAGCGCTAAAAATTCTTACAAAATATTTACAGAAAATGCGTCAGGAAAATGTGAACAAAATCCATTTCAGTACAAAAACAAACAAAACAAATAACGCCTGGAAAACGCCACATAGAAGAAGCATTTGCTCAGGCGTTTTCTGCTTGAAAAACTCATTGTTTTTGACTGCCTCAAAAAAAACCCCTCTGTGTGCGCAAACCCTAATCTGGCGGCCAAGTAAACACCTTGAACTCTTTATTGGGCCTCATTCACATGTCAGTGTTTCCAGTATGTGTCGCGCCCGTTTTTTTTCACAGGTACCACACGTACCCATTATAACCTATGGTGCTATGCACATGTCCAGGTTTTCAAACAGACCGTGTGTCCTTGCAAAACACACAGAGACATGTCTGTTTTTTTACCAGCAGCACGGATGACAAAGGCCAATATAAGTTTATGAGTCTGTGAAAAACATATACAGCACACGGACGGTATCAATGAGCAGTCCGTATTTAACATTGCAGAGTATAGGAGAAGCTTTGTCAGTTATATATTTCTGTAGCCATACTGAAAAAACACTGATGACACACTGATGATAAAAACAGACACACGGATGGCACACTGATGGAAAACACTGACGACACACTGATGATAAAAACAGACACACGGATGGCACACTGATGGAAAACACTGATGACACACTGATGATAAAAACAGACACACGGATGGCACACTGATGGAAAACACTGACGACACACTGATGATAAAAACAGACACACGGATGGCACACTGATGGAAAACACTGATGACACACTGATGATAAAAACAGACACACGGATGGCACACTGATGGAAAACACTGACGACACACTGATGATAAAAACAGACACACGGATGGCACACTGATGGAAAACACTGACGACACACTGATGATAAAAACAGACACACGGATGGCACACTGATGGAAAACACTGATGACACACTGATGATAAAAACAGACACACGGATGGCACACTGATGGAAAACACTGACGACACACTGATGATAAAAACAGACACACGGATGGCACACTGATGGAAAACACTGATGACACACTGATGATAAAAACAGACACACGGATGGCACACTGATGGAAAACACTGACGACACACTGATGATAAAAACAGACACACGGATGGCACACTGATGGAAAACACTGATGACACACTGATGATAAAAACAGACACACGGATGGCACACTGATGGAAAACACTGACGACACACTGATGATAAAAACAGACACACGGATGGCACACTGATGGAAAACACTGACGACACACTGATGATAAAAACAGACACACGGATGGCACACTGATGGAAAACACTGATGACACACTGATGATAAAAACAGACACACGGATGGCACACTGATGGAAAACACTGACGACACACTGATGATAAAAACAGACACACGGATGGCACACTGATGGAAAACACTGATGACACACTGATGATAAAAACAGACACACGGATGGCACACTGATGGAAAACACTGACGACACACTGATGATAAAAACAGACACACGGATGGCACACTGATGGAAAACACTGATGACACACTGATGATAAAAACAGACACACGGATGGCACACTGATGGAAAACACTGATGACACACTGATGATAAAAACAGACACACGGATGGCACACTGATGGAAAACACTGATGACACACTGATGATAAAAACAGACACACGGATGGCACACTGATGGAAAACACTGACGACACACTGATGATAAAAACAGACACACGGATGGCACACTGATGGAAAACACTGATGACACACTGATGATAAAAACAGACACACGGATGGCACACTGATGGAAAACACTGACGACACACTGATGATAAAAACAGACACACGGATGGCACACTGATGGAAAACACTGATGACACACTGATGATAAAAACAGACACACGGATGGCACACTGATGGAAAACACTGACGACACACTGATGATAAAAACAGACACACGGATGGCACACTGATGGAAAACACTGACGACACACTGATGATAAAAACAGACACACGGATGGCACACTGATGGAAAACACTGATGACACACTGATGATAAAAACAGACACACGGATGGCACACTGATGGAAAACACTGACGACACACTGATGATAAAAACAGACACACGGATGGCACACTGATGGAAAACACTGATGACACACTGATGATAAAAACAGACACACGGATGGCACACTGATGGAAAACACTGACGACACACTGATGATAAAAACAGACACACGGATGGCACACTGATGGAAAACACTGACGACACACTGATGATAAAAACAGACACACGGATGGCACACTGATGGAAAACACTGATGACACACTGATGATAAAAACAGACACACGGATGGCACACTGATGGAAAACACTGATGGCACACTGATGATAAAAACAGACACACGGATGGCACACTGATGGAAAACACTGATGACACACTGATGATAAAAACAGACACACGGATGGCACACTGATGGAAAACACTGATGACACACTGATGATAAAAACAGACACACGGATGGCACACTGATGGAAAACACTGATGACACACTGATGATAAAAACAGACACACGGATGGCACACTGATGGAAAACACTGACGACACACTGATGATAAAAACAGACACACGGATGGCACACTGATGGAAAACACTGATGACACACTGATGATAAAAACAGACACACGGATGGCACACTGATGGAAAACACTGATGACACACTGATGATAAAAACAGACACACGGATGGCACACTGATGGAAAACACTGATGGCACACTGATGATAAAAACAGACACACGGATGGCACACTGATGGAAAACACTGATGGCACACTGATGATAAAAACAGACACACGGATGGCACACTGATGGAAAACACTGATGACACACTGATGATAAAAACAGACACATGGATGGCACACTGATGGAAAACACTGATGACACACTGATGATAAAAACAGACACACGGATGGCACACTGATGGAAAACACTGATGACACACTGATGATAAAAACAGACACACGGATGGCACACTGATGGAAAACACTGATGGCACACTGATGATAAAAACAGACACACGGATGGCACACTGATGGAAAACACTGATGACACACTGATGATAAAAACAGACACACGGATGGCACACTGATGGAAAACACTGATGACACACTGATGATAAAAACGGACACACGGATGGCACACTGATGGAAAACACTGATGACACACTGATGATAAAAACGGACACACGGATGGCACACTGATGGAAAACACTGATGGCACACTGATGATAAAAACAGACACACGGATGGCACACTGATGGAAAACACTGATGGCACACTGATGATAAAAACAGACACACGGATGGCACACTGATGGAAAACACTGATGGCACACTGATGATAAAAACAGACACACGGATGGCACACTGATGGAAAACACTGATGGCACACTGATGATAAAAACAGACACACGGATGGCACACTGATGGAAAACACTGATGGCACACTGATGATAAAAACAGACACACGGATGGCACACTGATGGAAAACACTGATGACACACTGATGATAAAAACAGACACACGGATGGCACACTGATGGAAAACACTGATGACACACTGATGATAAAAACAGACACACGGATGGCACACTGATGGAAAACACTGATGGCACACTGATGATAAAAACGGACACACAGATGGCACACTGATGGAAAACACTGATGGCACACTGATGATAAAAACAGACACACGGATGGCACACTGATGGAAAAACTGATGACACACTGATGATAAAAACAGACACACGGATGGCACACTGATGGAAAAACTGATGACACACTGATGATAAAAACAGACACACGGATGGCACACTGATGGAAAACACTGATGACACACTGATGATAAAAACAGACACACGGATGGCACACTGATGGAAAAACTGATGACACACTGATGATAAAAACAGACACACGGATGGCACACTGATGGAAAACACTGATGACACACTGATGATAAAAACAGACACACGGATGGCACACTGATGGAAAACACTGATGGCACACTGATGATAAAAACGGACACACAGATGGCACACTGATGGAAAACACTGATGGCACACTGATGATAAAAACAGACACACGGATGGCACACTGATGGAAAACACTGATGACACACTGATGATAAAAACAGACACACGGATGGCACACTGATGGAAAACACTGATGACACACTGATGATAAAAACAGACACACGGATGGCACACTGATGGCACACTGATGATAAAAACAGACACACGGATGGCACACTGATGGAAAACACTGATGACACACTGATGATAAAAACAGACACACGGATGGCACACTGATGGAAAACACTGATGGCACACTGATGATAAAAACGGACACACGGATGGCACACTGATGGAAAACACTGATGACACACTGATGATAAAAACAGACACACGGATGGCACACTGATGGAAAACACTGATGACACACTGATGATAAAAACGGACACACGGATGGCACACTGATGGAAAACACTGATGACACACTGATGATAAAAACGGACACACGGATGGCACACTGATGGAAAACACTGATGGCACACTGATGATAAAAACAGACACACGGATGGCACACTGATGGAAAACACTGATGGCACACTGATGATAAAAACAGACACACGGATGGCACACTGATGGAAAACACTGATGGCACACTGATGATAAAAACAGACACACGGATGGCACACTGATGGAAAACACTGATGGCACACTGATGATAAAAACAGACACACGGATGGCACACTGATGGAAAACACTGATGGCACACTGATGATAAAAACAGACACACGGATGGCACACTGATGGAAAAACTGATGACACACTGATGATAAAAACAGACACACGGATGGCACACTGATGGAAAACACTGATGACACACTGATGATAAAAACAGACACATGGATGGCACACTGATGGAAAACACTGATGGCACACTGATGATAAAAACAGACACACGGATGGCACACTGATGGAAAACACTGACGGCACACTGATGATAAAAACAGACACACGGATGGCACACTGATGGAAAACACTGATGACACACTGATGATAAAAACGGACACACGGATGGCACACTGATGGAAAACACTGATGGCACACTGATGATAAAAACAGACACACGGATGGCACACTGATGGAAAACACTGATGACACACTGATGATAAAAACAGACACACGGATGGCACACTGATGGAAAACACTGATGACACACTGATGATAAAAACAGACACACGGATGGCACACTGATGGAAAACACTGATGACACACTGATGATAAAAACAGACACACGGATGGCACACTGATGGAAAACACTGATGACACACTGATGATAAAAACGGACACACGGATGGCACACTGATGGAAAACACTGATGACACACTGATGATAAAAACAGACACACGGATGGCACACTGATGGAAAACACTGATGACACACTGATGATAAAAACAGACACATGGATGGCACACTGATGGAAAACACTGATGGCACACTGATGATAAAAACGGACACACGGATGGCACACTGATGGAAAACACTGATGACACACTGATGATAAAAACAGACACACGGATGGCACACTGATGGAAAACACTGATGGCACACTGATGATAAAAACAGACACACGGATGGCACACTGATGGAAAACACTGATGGCACACTGATGATAAAAACAGACACACGGATGGCACACTGATGGAAAACACTGATGGCACACTGATGATAAAAACAGACACACGGATGGCACACTGATGGAAAACACTGATGACACACTGATGATAAAAACAGACACACGGATGGCACACTGATGGAAAACACTGATGACACACTGATGATAAAAACGGACACACGGATGGCACACTGATGGAAAACACTGATGACACACTGATGATAAAAACAGACACACGGATGGCACACTGATGGAAAACACTGATGACACACTGATGATAAAAACGGACACACGGATGGCACACTGATGGAAAACACTGATGACACACTGATGATAAAAACGGACACACAGATGGCACACTGATGGAAAACACTGATGGCACACTGATGATAAAAACAGACACACGGATGGCACACTGATGGAAAACACTGATGGCACACTGATGATAAAAACAGACACACGGATGGCACACTGATGGAAAACACTGATGGCACACTGATGATAAAAACAGACACACGGATGGCACACTGATGGAAAACACTGATGGCACACTGATGATAAAAACAGACACACGGATGGCACACTGATGGAAAACACTGATGGCACACTGATGATAAAAACAGACACACGGATGGCACACTGATGGAAAACACTGATGACACACTGATGATAAAAACGGACACACGGATGGCACACTGATGGAAAACACTGATGACACACTGATGATAAAAACGGACACACGGATGGCACACTGATGGAAAACACTGATGACACACTGATGATAAAAACGGACACACGGATGGCACACTGATGGAAAACACTGATGGCACACTGATGATAAAAACAGACACACGGATGGCACACTGATGGAAAACACTGATGGCACACTGATGATAAAAACAGACACACGGATGGCACACTGATGGAAAACACTGATGGCACACTGATGATAAAAACAGACACACGGATGGCACACTGATGGAAAACACTGATGGCACACTGATGATAAAAACAGACACACGGATGGCACACTGATGGAAAACACTGATGGCACACTGATGATAAAAACAGACACACGGATGGCACACTGATGGAAAAACTGATGACACACTGATGATAAAAACAGACACACGGATGGCACACTGATGGAAAACACTGATGACACACTGATGATAAAAACAGACACACGGATGGCACACTGATGGAAAACACTGATGACACACTGATGATAAAAACGGACACACGGATGGCACACTGATGGAAAACACTGATGGCACACTGATGATAAAAACAGACACACGGATGGCACACTGATGGAAAACACTGATGACACACTGATGATAAAAACAGACACACGGATGGCACACTGATGGAAAACACTGATGGCACACTGATGGAAAACACTGATGGCACCAGTGCCAGCTTTTCACATACATGTTTCAACATGAAAGTCTTAAGGAGAACTTAGATCAGGTGCAGACGGCAGCAGATTTTTTCATCTGAGGGAATCGGGCCGATTAGGCCACATTCACATGTTCAGTATTTTCCATCAATATTTGTAAGTCAAAATCAGGAGTGGAACAATGAGAGGAAAAGTATAATAGAAACATGTCACTACTTCTGCAATTATCACCCACTCCTGGTTTTGGCTTACACATACTGAGGTAAAATACTGACCAAATACTGAACGCGTGAACGTGGCCTTATTCAAATGACACTCTGATCAAACTGTGATCAGAGTTGGATCAGAGTGTGCTCCGATTCTCTCAGATGAAGAGAACAAAATTTCTCCAACTTCTCCATTCTGTCAGTCTGTGGAAATCGAACTGCACTCAGATGTCATCCGAGTGCAGTCAGATTTCCAAGGACTCATTCACTTGCATGGCTGAGTGCGATTCGAATATCAGATCAAACTTGGGCATGCCGCAATTTTTTCCTTGGACAGACATCTGATGTCTTGTCGGACTGCACTAGGACCGATAATATGGTTGTCTGCACCTGCTCTTATGTTCAATCACACAGATGGCTACGCCTGCTTCTTTTTCCTTTTATTCCAATATATCAACTTCAAGAACTGGCCGACCACTCGCTGACATATTCCCCATCCTCCGACTGGTGCCATTGTCACAACAACATCAATGTTAATCACTTTATGTGATTTTAATGTCATGGCTGATGGATGTATAACGTTTTTCCGGTTGTACTAGTATATTGATGGCAGTGTTGCTGCCTATCTATTAATAGTAGCCGGGTGCTATAATAGATAGTCTCGGCTGCACTGCATTGTGGGATGTTTTTTGCTAATCAGATTTCAGTACAGGGACTGAGACTACAGTGAGAATGGGATTCACCAGAGCAAGCTATGAGCCAGCAATTACCAACCAGCTCGGACTGGAAAGCTGGAGTCCGGAGCACAGCAGAATTGTAATTGCTGCTCTGGAGGACAAATAAGGCTCCATTTCCACTATGAGCTTTTGTTGAGTTTTTGACGCAGCAGAATTTCTATTATTTAAATTAGGTCACTTGTGTTTTTTCACTGCATTTTTGCGTGCGTTTTTTTAACATGCGTTTTTGTTCTCTTTTTACTTATGCATGCTTTCAATAAAGCTGCTTTGTTTTTTATACTTCCTTGTATTTGGCTTTGACAAAACTTTATTGATATACTTAGAAAACGCACTAAAAACGCATGTGCGTTTTTTACCTGCAGATTTTTCACATCTAATGGAAGTCTATGGGAATAATCCGCACATTAAACTCAGTGTACTCGCAAGAGAAACTGACATGTCGCGGATATGAAACACGCACCGCAGCTCACCTTATGTTGAGTAAAAAAGAAGCACAGTGCATATTTCTATGACGCAGCAAAAAAACACAGCGTCAAAAATGCATCAAAAGCTCATTGTGGGAACATAGCCTAAGGCTATGTGCCCACGATGCAGAAATGCTCAGGATTATTTCCTGAGCGTTTCGGCATCTCCCTGGCAGAAAAAACGCATGCGGATTGTACATGCGGATTGTACATGCATTTTTCCTGCCAGGGACATGCGGATTTGAAGCGTTCTTCACATGCATTTTCGCATGCGGGTTGTCAAGCGCTTTCCAAGCGATTTTAGCATCACTTGGAAAGTGCTTGTCAACTTGGTCACACTATATAAATCCATGTAAACAGCATGGATTTATATAGTGTGACCTGAGAAAATGTCAAAAAATAAAAAATAAATCTATGCTTACCCTCCCGATGGCCTGCGCTGTCTTGTTTTCCTCTGTCCCGGCAGCCGGCAGCGCTACACTGAAGGACCTGCCGACGTCAGCGTCGCGTGACCCGTCACGTGACTATGACGTCAGCGCAGGTCCTTCAGTCCATCGTGAACTGTCGGCATGCAAGGAGGAGCACAGCGGGGGCCGCCAGAAGGTAAGTATATATTTATTTTTTATTTATTCTTTTTTTTACAGTTTTCTATGGTACCCAGGTCCAGAGGAGAGTCTCCTCTCCTCTAGACCTGGGTACCATCCGCACATTAGAACGCATGGAATGCGCATCTACATATACAGTGATGCGTAATCCATGCAATTTAATGCAAGTCAATGGCGGCGAAAACGCAGCACTTCCGCAAAATAATTGGTAGTGCTGCGTTCTTTTCCGCAATGATAATCCGCAGCGGAAATCTCCGCAGCATGTGCACAGCACATGCGGATTATCATTGGGGAACATGGCAGGCCTTCTACCATGCAGTTTTTAAGTGTTTCTGCAGCGTTTTTGCCGCTGCGGAAACGCTTAAAAAACGCATCGTGGGCACACAGCCTTACTGTAACACATGCTTAAAATCAGGATCAGTAGAAGATAAGTAAAGTCATATACACTGCTCAAAAAAATAAAGGGAACACTTAAACAACAGAATATAACTCCAAGTAAATCAAACTTCTGTGAAATCAAACTGTCCACTTAGGAAGCAACACTGATTGACAATCAATTTCACATGCTGTTGTGCAAATGGAATAGACAATAGATGGAAATTATTGGCAATTATCAAGACACCCTCAATAAAGTAGTGTTTCTGCAGGTGGGGACCACAGACCACATCTCAGTACCAATGCTTTCTGGCTGATGTTTTGGTCACTTTTGAATGTTGGTTGTGCTTTCACACTAGTGGTAGCATGAGACGGACTCTACAACCCACAGAAGTTGCTCAGGTAGTGCAGCTCATCCAGGATGGTACATCAATGCGAGCTGTGGCAAGAAGGTTTGCGGTGTCTGTCAGCATAGTGTCCAGAGGCTGGAGGCACTACCAGGAGACAGGCCAGTACACCAGGAGACGTGGAGGGGGCCGCAGGAGGGCAACAACCCAGCAGCAGGACCGCTACCTCCACCTTTGTGCAAGGAGGAACAGGAGGAGCACTGCCAGAGCCCTGCAAAATGACCTCCAGCAGGCCACAAATGTGCATGTGTCTGCACAAACGGTTAGAAATCGACTCCATGAGGGTGGTATGAGGGCCTGACATCCACAGATGGGGGTTGTGCTCACAGCCCAACACCGTGCAGGAAGCTTGGCATTTGCCACAAAACACCAGGATTGGCAAAATCGCCACTGGCGACCTGTGCTCTTCACAGATGAAAGCAGGTTCACACTGAGCACATGTAACAGACGTGACAGAGTCTGGAGACGCCGTGGAGAGTGATCTGCTGCCTGCAACATCCTTCAGCATGACCGGTTTGGCAGTGGGTCAGTAATGGTGTGGGGTGGCATTTCTTTGGAGGGCCGCACAGCCCTCCATGTGCTCGCCAGAGGTAGCCTGACTGCCATTAGGTACCGAGATGAGATCCTCAGACCCCTTGTGAGACTATATGCTGGTGCGGTTGGCCCTGGGTTCCTCCTAATGCAGGACAATGCCAGACCTCATGTGGCTGGAGTGTGTCAGCAGTTCCTGCAAGATGAAGGCATTGAAGCTATGGACTGGCACTCCCTTTCCCCAGACATAAATCCGATTGAGCACATCTGGGACATCATGTCTTGCTCCATCCACCAACGTCACGTTGCATCACAGACTGTCCAGGAGTTGGCGGATGCTTTAGTTCAGGTCTGGGAGGAGATCCCACAGGAGACCATCCGTAACCTCATCAGGAGCATGCCCAGGCGTTGTAGGGAGGTCATACAGGCACGTGGAGGCCACACACAATACTGAGCCTCATTTTGATTTGTTTTAAGGAAATTACATCAAAGTTGGATCAGCCTGTAGTGTGTTTTTCCACTTTAATTTTGGGGGTGACTCCAAATCCAGGCCTCCATTGGTTAATAAATTTGATTTCCATTGATGATTTTTGTGTGATTTTGTTGTCAGCACATTCAACTTTGTACAGAACAAAGTATTCAATGAGAATATTTCATTCACTCAGATCTAGGATGTGTTATTTGAGTGTTCCCATTATTTTTTTGAGCAGTGTATATACACAGTGTTGCTGAATTGTATGTTTGTTTGTTTTTACGTTCCGCATACCTACTCAATTAGGGGAAAATGTTGCAGCAAAAAAACAATGCATACTTTGGCTTTATTTTATTTTAATCAATTTAATTCAAATACAGTGTGTTCCTAATTATTATGCAAATAATATTTTCTCAGATTTTCCCAAATTACCTATATGAATTGCAGTCATTGTAATTTTCCAGTTAAATAACTATTAGAGTACAATTGAAAGGTTTTTGTACATACTGCCTATGATAACAGTATATTTAAAAAAAAAATAAAACACTCAAACTGCACTCAAAATGCATGTTCCAAATTATTATGCACAGCAGAGTTTTCAACCTTTTCATTTTAATAAAGAACAAAAAAATGGTCATTTTTGAAGTTATAAGCATTAGCAGGTTATTACAAACTGAAATCAAACAGTTTTCAAGTCAAAACTTTATTCTAGGTGATGTTACATTTTCACATAGGACCGCTTGTTCGAAAGGAGCTTCTGAACTCTCTCGTCCATTGAATTTGTCAGGTTTTGGATGGTTTGTGCTTCAATTGTTTTGCATGAGGACAGAATACCCTCCCAGAGCTGTTGCTTAGATGTGAACTGCCTCCCGCCATCATAGACACTCCTTTTGATGATGCTCCAGAGGTTCTCAATGGGGTTGAGGTCAGGGGAGCATGGCTGCCACACCATAAGTTTGTCCCCTTTTATGCCCATAGCAGCCAGAGATGCAGATGTGTTATGTGCAGCATGAGACGGGGCATTATCATGTAACATCACCTAGAATAAAGTTTTGAGTTGAAAACTGTTTGATTTCAGTTTTTAATAACCTGCTAATGCTTATAATTTCAAAAATGACCATTTTTTTGTTCTTTATTAAAATGAAAAGGTTGAAAACTCTGCTGTGCATAATAATTTGGAACATGCATTTTGAGTGCAGTTTGAGTTTTTTATTTTTTTGTAAATATACTGTTATCATAGGCAGTTTGTACAAAAACCTTTCAATTGTACTCTAATAGTTATTTGACTGGAAAATTACAATGACTGCAATTCATATAGGTAATTTGGGAAAATCTGAGAAAATATTATTTGCATAATAATTTGGAACACAGTGTATAGCTCCCAATACATAATGGATAGCTGTTGACCGAACGATGATCCAGCAGATCGTTCTCCTGACAGCTACCTTTCCCAACTGTCCCATACACAGGAGCCCTCCACTGAGACCATGTTCACACATTCAGTATTTGGTCAGTATTTTACATCAGTATTTGCAAGCCAAAATCAGGAGAGGAACAATCAGAGGAAAAGTATAATTGTAATGCACACGCCCGGGCTGAGCGGCGTGTGCGTGTGATTCCACTGGACCGTGCCGGAGAGTGAATGCCTGGAGGGGCGTAACTAGGTATTCACCCGATCCGACCAGGGTCGCACGATGGCATACGACGCCAGTGCACCAAGGAGGAACCGAGCAGAGGGACCAGGTGCTACTCCAGGACAGACCCCGGACACGGCTGTTGACCCACACAGGGGAATACAGGAACAGACTGGTTAGGCTGGCTCACAGACTGGTGGGAATAGGCAGGCACGACTGGTATGCAGGCAGGCGGGTATGCAGGCAGGGGGGTACAGGCAAGCACGGCTAGAGTGCAGACAGGAAGGCACTAGCAGGTAGGAAAACAGGCAGGATAGGACCCAGTACACACTGGGACTCTGGAACAGAACCACAGATGTGGCGGACAAACACAGCAGAGAGAGGCCGCCCAGAGAGGTGAGCGAGAGCAGGGCAGGACGAGACCGCCCGGAGCGGTGAGCAAGAGCAGGGCAGGACGAGACCGCCTGGAGAGGTGAGCAAGAGCAGGGCAGGACGAGACCGCCTGGAGCGGTGAGCAAGAGCAGGGCAGCATGAGACCACCTGGAGCGGTGAGCAAGAGCAGGGCAGGACGAGACCGCCTGGAGCGGTGAGCAAGAGCAGGGCAGGACGAGACCGCCTGGAGCGGTGAGCAAGAGCAGGGCAGGACGAGACCGCCTGGAGAGGTGAGCAAGAGCAGGGCAGGACGAGACCGCCTGGAGCGGTGAGCAAGAGCAGGGCAGGACGAGACCGCCTGGAGCGGTGAGCAAGAGCAGAGCAGGACGAGACCGCCTGGAGCGGTGAGCAAGAGCAGAGCAGGACGAGACCGCCTGGAGTGGTGAGCAAGAGCAGAGCAGGACGAGACCGCCAGGAGCGGTGAACAAAGGGTCAGAGCTGAGCGAGACTGCCGGAGCAGTGAGCAAGGAGTCAGAGCAGGACGAGGCCGCCTGGAGCAGTGAGCAAGGAGTCAGAGCAAGACTGCCGGAGCAGTGAGCAAAAGGATAAGAGCAGAGCGAGACTGCTGGAGCAGTGAGCAAAAGGGTCAGAGCGGAGCAAGGCTGCCGGAGCAGTGAGCAAAAGGGTCAGAGCGGAGCAAGGCTGCCGGAGCAGTGAGCAAAAGGGTCAGAGCGGAGCAAGGCTGCCGGAGCAGTGAGCAAGGAGTCAGAGCAGGACGGACAGGGCTCTGTTCACACGGAACAGACAGGAAGGGAAAGGCAGAGCCAAATACCCACAGGGTATTTGCAAGTAGCAAGTGGACCACAAACTCACAAACGGGAGTACAGAGACAACAAGCAGGAGTTAGGTACGAGTTCAGACTCTGCAGAAAAAGGAAAGGAACGGACATAGAGGCAAAACAGGTAAAGGATAGGAGAGAGTTCAGACTGGAACTGAGTGTACGGAAGAGACCGACACTGCAGCGGGATACAGGAGCGGGTCTGGGAATACGGCCCCCAGAGAGGCGGAACGAACAGGCAAGGAGCGTGTTCAGACAGGACAGACAAGATACAGGAGAGGGTCTAGGTAATCGGCCCCTAGAAGGTGGGAGGAACAGGCTAGGAGCGTGTTCAGACAGGCCTGGAAATACAGCCTCCAGGAAAGGCAGACAAGAGAAACACAGAACGGGACCTGGCAGCTTCAGAGTGCAAGCACACACTGAATGAAACACAATGCTCAGGCAGGGATTGATTGGAGCAGCTGGGTTATATACCAGGTGACAGACAGCAATAGGCTGAGGACGCACAAGGGGTGTGACCCACAGCAGGTACAAAAAGCAGGAAGTGATCGGGCGCCGCCCTTAAGCAGCAGAAACAGACACAAACAGACAGCATGGAGGGAAGCCAGAGAGACACTCTGGACTGGAGATCAAGTGCGTGCTCTTGCAAAGTGGGAGATGAACCACCATGCAAGGGCGCCGCCAGGTATGTTACAGTACCCCCCCCTTACGCCCCCTCTTCTCCAGGCCTGCCAGAATCTTCCGCAGGGAATTCGAGGGCCAATCCTTCACTTCAAGGAGATCACTCCCACTGTCCACAGGAAAAACTGGTCTCATCTGGTTAGCTAGGATGCTACCTCCTATCCAGCCATCCTCAGCAACAGACGAAACGGGTGGAGTACCAGGAACAGTACACAAAGAAGTCTCTCTCCACATATTTTCAGGTGGCACCCCAGAGGGTACAGGAGACAACTGGAAGTCCTCCACCGGGTTGGAGGGGAGCAGAGACTTGGGGGTAAACTCTGCTTCGAGGTACATCTTGTCAAGCTCATAGGAAGAAATAGACGGGTTATCAGGTACAGGATGAGGAAAAGTCACTGTCTCTTTGTTATCTGGTGGTACCCCGGAGGAGTCAGGAAACAACTGGAGGTCCTCTGCCGGGTCAGAAGAGTGCAGAGGCTCAGGGAAAAGATCTGCTTCAGAGTACACTAGGTCGGACTCACTGGACGAAGCAGGCGAGGTATCGGGTACCGAATATTGGAAAGTCTCTGTCCATTCACCACCAGGTGGCACCCCGAAGGGTTCTGGAGACAACTGGAGGTCCTCCGCCTGGTCAGAGGGGTGTAGAGACTCATGGGTAACCTCTGCTTCAGAGTACACTAGGTCGGACTCACTGGACGAAGCAAGCGAGGTATCAGATCCAGGATATAGGAAAGTCTCTGTCCATTCACCACCAGGTGGCACCCCGAAGGGTTTTGGAGACAACTGGAGGTCCTCCGCCTGGTCGGAGGGGTGTAGAGACTCGGGAGTAACCTCTGCTTCGGAGTACACTAGGTGGGACTCACTGGACGAAGCGAGCAAGGTATCAGGTACAGAGTATAGGAGCGTCTCTGTCCTTTCGCTACCAGGTAGCACCCCGAAGGGCTCAGGAGACAACTGGAGGTCCTCCGCCTGGTCGGAGGGGTGTAGAGACTCGGGAGTAACCTCTGCTTCGGAGAACACTAGGTTGGACTCACTGGACGAAGCGAGCGAGGTATCAGGTACAGAGTATAGGAGCGTCTCTGTCCTTTCGCTACCAGGTAGCACCCCGAAGGGTTCTGGAGACAACTGGAGGTCCTCCGCCTGGTCGGAGGGGTGTAGAGACTCGGGGGTAACTACCACTTTGGGGTACCCATTGTCAGGCTCACAAGACGGAGCGGACAAAGTATCAAGTACCGGGTGTAGAGAAGTCTCTCTCCATTTGTCATCGAGTGGTATCCCGGAGGATTCAGGAGTCAACAGGGGGTCCTCCGCCAAGTAGTAGAGGTGCACAGACTCGGAGGTAATCACAGCTTCGGAGCATCCTTGGACATGCACACTGGTTAAAGTGGGTGAAGCATCTGATGCCGGGTGCAGGAAGTTCTCCTGTGTGGAGTCTGGATGGGCAGTAGTCTCTTCGGGCAGGAGAACTGGTGCACTACCCATGCACATTACCCGTTGGGGCTTCTCCGGGATACAGGGAGATGAAGCTTCAGTAGGGACTTCAAGGTTGGGGTCAGGAGGTCTCAGGGAGGACAGACCCTGGCGTGACGGCTTGTCTCTACGTCTAGCACGTCTGGACTGCCTCTTGAGGTTGTGAGAAGTATTCCGGAGAGCGTAGTCATCCTGTGTGGATTCTGGGTGGGCAGTAGTCTCTTCGGGCAGGAGGACTAGTGCGCTACCCACACACATTACCCGTCGGGGCTGCTCCGGGATATTGGGAAGTGAAGCTTCAGCAGGGGCTTCAGGGTTAGGGTCCTCGAAGACCATACGAAAGGCCACCAGGAAGGCCTGCAGGTCAAGGACGACAGGATCCCATGCTTCCCATAGGGGGGTGACCCATTTCAAGGCATCACCCGCTAGGTAGTCAATCATAAAGGCCACTTTAGCCCAATCGGAAGGAAAATAGAGAAGGTAGGCCTTGAAGTGTAGCATGCATTGCTCCACAAATGCACGACTTTGTTTTGGATCCCCAAAGTACGGTGGCGGATCCGCAGGAACGAGTGCAGAAAGATCCATCTGGACGGGTGCTTACTTCGCCTGGAACTCAGCTAAAGAAAAAAGTTTTTTATTTATTTATTTTTAATGCACGTATTCACTGGAAAACGTCTCAGAGAGCGAAGGCCGTGGGGCTCAATGGGAACCATGGCCTGAGCATGCTGTAATGCACACGCCCGGGCTGAGCGGCGTGTGCGTGTGATTCCACTGGACCGTGCCGGAGAGTGAATGCCTGGAGGGGCGTAACTAGGTATTCACCAGGGTCGCACGACGGCATACGACGCCAGTGCACCAAGGAGGAACCGAGCAGAGGGACCAGGTGCTACTCCAGGACAGACCCCGGACACGGCTGTTGACCCACACAGGGGAATACAGGAACAGACTGGTTAGGCTGGCTCACAGACTGGTGGGAATAGGCAGGCACGACTGGTATGCAGGCAGGCGGGTATGCAGGCAGGGGGGTACAGGCAAGCACGGCTAGAGTGCAGACAGGAAGGCACTAGCAGGTAGGAACACAGGCGGGATAGGACCCAGTACACACTGGGACTCTGGAACAGAACCACAGATGTGGCGGACAAACACAGCAGAGAGAGGCCGCCCGGAGCGGTGAGCAAGAGCAGGGCAGGACGAGACCGCCTGGAGAGGTGAGCAAGAGCAGGGCAGGACGAGACCGCCTGGAGCGGTGAGCAAGAGCAGGGCAGGACGAGACCGCCTGGAGCGGTGAGCAAGAGCAGGGCAGGACGAGACCACCTGGAGCGGTGAGCAAGAGCAGGGCAGGACGAGACCGCCTGGAGCGGTGAGCAAGAGCAGGGCAGGACGAGACCGCCTGGAGCGGTGAGCAAGAGCAGGGCAGGACGAGACCGCCTGGAGCGGTGAGCAAGAGCAGAGCAGGACGAGACCGCCTGGAGCGGTGAGCAAGAGCAGAGCAGGACGAGACCGCCTGGAGCGGTGAGCAAGAGCAGAGCAGGACGAGACCGCCTGGAGCGGTGAGCAAGAGCAGAGCAGGACGAGACCGCCTGGAGCGGTGAGCAAGAGCAGAGCAGGACGAGACCGCCAGGAGCGGTGAGCAAAGGGTCAGACCTGAGCGAGACTGCCGGAGCAGTGAGCAAGGAGTCAGAGCAGGACGAGGCCGCCTGGAGCAGTGAGCAAGGAGTCAGAGCAAGACTGCCGGAGCAGTGAGCAAAAGGATAAGAGCGGAGCGAGACTGCTGGAGCAGTGAGCAAAAGGGTCAGAGCGGAGCAAGGCTGCCGGAGCAGTGAGCAAAAGGGTCAGAGCGGAGCAAGGCTGCCGGAGCAGTGAGCAAAAGGGTCAGAGCGGAGCAAGGCTGCCAGAGCAGTGAGGAAGGAGTCAGAGCAGGACGGACAGGGCTCTGTTCACACGGAACAGACAGGAAGGGAAAGGCAGAGCCAGATACCCACAGGGTATTTGCAGTGAAGTAGCAAGTGGACCACAAACTCACAAACGGGAGTACAGAGACAACAAGCAGGAGTTAGGTACGAGTTCAGACTCTGCAGAAAAAGGAAAGGAAAGGACATAGAGGCAAAACAGGTAAAGGATAGGAGAGAGTTCAGACTGGAACTGAGTGTACGGAAGAGACCGACACTGCAGCGGGATACAGGAGCGGGTCTGGGAATACGGCCCCCAGAGAGGCAGGATGAACAGGCAAGGAGCGTGTTCAGACAGGACAGACAAGATACAGGAGCGGGTCTAGGTAATCGGCCCCTAGAAGGCGGGAGGAACAGGCTAGGAGCGTGTTCAGACAGGCCTGGATATACAGCCTCCAGGAAAGGCAGACAAGAGAAACACAGAACGAGACCTGGCACCTTCAGAGTGCAAGCACACACTGAATGAAACACAATGCTCAGGCAGGGATTGATTGGAGCAGCTGGGTTATATACCAGGTGATAGACAGCAATAGGCTGAGGACGCACAAGGGGTGTGACCCACAGCAGGTACAAAAAGCAGGAAGTGATCGGGCGCCGCCCTTAAGCAGCAGAAACAGACACAAACAGACAGCATGGAGGGAAGCCAGAGAGACATTCTGGACTGGAGATCAAGTGCGCAGTGGGAGATGAACCACCATGCAAGGGCGCCGCCAGGTATGTTACAATAATAGAGACACGTCACCACTTCTGTATTGTTCACCCACTCCTAGTTTTGGCTTACAAATACTGATGTAAAATACTGAAAGTGACCTAAAACACATCGATTTGTGGAACTTATTATTATCCCAAGATCTATTAACTAAAATGTACTTTGTTATTGGGAAAATACCTTTAATGACCAGGCCAAATTATTGAAATCTGACCAGTGTCACTTTATGGTCACGGCTCCACTATCAGTATTTGGTCAGTATTCTGTCAGTATTTTTTCTCAGTAGTGGGAGCCAAAACCAGGCGAGGAACAATCAGAGAAAAGGTATAATAGAAACAAGTCACCAATTCTGTATTTATCACCCACTCCTGGTTTTAGCTCCCACTCATGAGAAAAAATACTGACCGAATACTGATCAAATACTGATAGTGGGGCTCCGACCTTAGGGCGAGAATTTAAATTAGTCTCAGGCCATGGTCCGCTCAGGTGGATAAGGGAGAAAAATGCTCATGTTACCCGCTGGTTGCTAGCCCTGCAGGATTTCCGCTTCCATGTAGAACATAGAGCCGGGACTTACATGGTAATGCCGATCACCTCTCGAGAATCCCTTGTCTAGTGGAAGAAAGTGCCAAGCCACGGCTTTAGGGCTTTAGGCAGAAGAGGGAGGTATGTAAGGTGGCTGTTAGACATCTAGTGGTTGGGAGATAAACTTGAAGTAATGCTTTAATGCATATAGGACTAAAAGGGATTAATCGGCAATAAAAGGTGCAAGTGCACCACTTCTGCATTTTTGACCCACTCCTGGTTTTGGCCGCCACTCCTGAGAAAAAATACTGACCAAATACTGATAGTGGGGCCGTGGCCTAAGAGGCAATAACTCTTGAACGCTTCAATGTATCCCAGTGATTCTGAGAATTTTTTTCGTGACACATTGTACTTTATGTTAGTGGTAAGGTAATTTAAGGCCCCGTCACACTTAGAGACGCTGCAACGATCCCGACAACGATACAACCTGTCAGGGATCGTTGCTGCGTCGCTATGTGGTCGCTGGTGAGCTGTCAAACAGGCAGGCTCACCAACGATCAGGGGAGCAGCGACATCATGGAAAGAATCTTTCCACGATGTCCTGCTCCTGGTTACCAGCCTGCTGAAGCAGGAGAAGGCTGGTAACCATGATAAACATCGGGTTACTAGGGGCACACGCGCACCTAGTAACCCGTTGTTTATCATGGTTACCACTCTGCTACGGTGATCGCTGCTCCCGCTGGTCACACACAGCGATGTGTGCTGACCAGTGGGAGGTCAACGACCAAAAAATGGTCCAGGACACTTTGCAGCGATCAGCGACCTCACAGCAGGGGCCTGATCGCTGCAAAGTGTCACACATAGCGACATCGCTGGTGAGGTCGCTGTTGCGTCATCAAAACCGTGACACAGCAGCGATCTCGCTAGCGATCTCGCTATGTGAGACGGGGGCTTTAGGCCGATATGTTTTGGGTTGATTTGTGAAAATATCAGAATTTTGGCGAAAAAGTTTGCAATTTTCAAAATTTCAATCCTTATATCCTTAAACCAGTTAGTCATACTTTACATCTGCATCATTTTTCAAACGTCATTTTATTTTGTTAGGATATTAGAGGGGTTAAAAGTTTAGCAACAATTTCTCATTTTTTCAGTACATTTACAAAACCTGTTTCTTTAGGGACCTATTCAGATTTAAATGGACTTTATGGGACCTATATATTGGAAACTCCCCAAAAGTGATACCATTTTAAAAACCGCACCCCTCAAATACTTCAAAACTGCTGTCTGGAATTTTTTTAACCTTTCAGGTGCTACACAGGAATTAATGCATAGTCGAATGAAAAAAATAAATTGTAATCTTTATTCTAAAATGTTGCTTTAGCTCCAATTCTTTAATTTTTACAAGGAATAGCACAAGTAAATGGACCCCACAATTTGTTACCTAGTTTCTTCTGAGCGCGCTGATACCCTACATGCAGGGCCGGTGTCAGCACCCGGCGCACCCGGGTAAGTGCGGGGGCCCTGAGCAGGCGGGGGGCCCACTCGCTGTCGGGCACACCGCCACGCTATAGGACCCGTGAGCGGAGGAGAGCGGTGCCAGCGCCCGCTCCTAAACGCTTGCTCAGGGCCCCGGCACCCGGCGCAATACTTACCTCTCCCCGTGCCTCCGCAGCAGGTCCTGTCTCTTCCGCGGCTGCTGCACAGTGACGTCTCAGGTCAGAGGGTCACACACGGTGACGTCTTTCCACCACGCTCTCTCCTGAGCCGTCACAGCGCAGAGCGGGAAGACACTGGCGCGCGTGAGGAGTCCGGAGCAGCGGCAGCAGGTAAGAAGTGAGGTATTTGATTTTTTTTTTTTTATTGTGTGGAGGCATACATTTTTATTGTATGGGCATTATATGGTGGGGTGTGACATCCTGCATGGGGTTTTATAAGTGATGGGGGGGTGTATGACATCCTGCATGGGGCATTATAAGGGAGAGGGGGGTGTGACATCCTGCATGGGGCATTATAAGAGAGGGGGGTTTGTGACATCCTGCATGGGGCATTATAAGGGGGGGTGACATCCTGCATGGGGCATTATAAGGGAGGGGGGGTGTGACATCCTGCATGGGGCATTATAAGGTTATAAGGGGGGGGGGGAGTTTCATCCTGCATGGGGCATTATAAGGGAGGGGGTGTGTTACATCCTGCATGGGGCATTATAAGGGGGTGTGTGTGACATCCTGCATGGGGCATTATAAGGGAGGGGGGTGTGTGACATCCGGCATGGGGCATTATAAGGGAAGGGGGGGTGACATCCTGCTTGGGGCATTATAAGGTGGAGGGGTGACATCCTGCATGGGGCATTATAAGGTTATAAAGGGGGTGTGTGACATCCTGCATGGGGCATTATAAGGGAGGGGGGTGTGTGTGACATCCTGCATGGGGCATTATAAGGGTGGTGGGGGAGTGACATCCTGCATGGGGCATTATAAGGGAGGGGGGGTGTGACATCCTGCATGGGGCATTATAAGGGAGGCGGGGGTGTGACATCCTGCATGGGGCATTATAAGGGGGGGTGACATCCTGCATGGGGCATTATAAGGGAGGGGGGGTGTGACATCCTGCATAGGGAATTATAAGGGGGGGGTGACATCCTGCATGGGGCATTATAAGGGAAGGGGGGGGTGACATATCCTGTATGGGGGCCAATATACTGTGTGGAGCGATTCGCTGGTTTCTGAGCTATTGTGGAATTTACAATAGATATCACTCATGTAATGTAAGAAGTGAAATCTTTGCATTGTACTATATATATATATATTTCTCTTCGGTATCTGTGCATCATGAATCGTGGTATGTGTTAAAGGAGCCCACTGAGACTCTTTCACCCTGGGCCCACAAAAACCTGGAGCCGGCCCTGCCTACATGTGGTCAGAAATCTCTGTTTGGACAGGGATCAGAAGGGAAGGAGCACCATTTGAATTTTGGCTCAAATAGATTGCGGGCCCCATGTTGCATTTGCAGACCCAAATAGCAGAAAAAAAAATTCTGCTAAAATGTTGTTTTAGCCCCAAATTTATAAATTTTCACAATGGATAATTGGTGAAAAAGGACTCCATAATTTGTTACGTACTTTCTTCCAAACACGAAGACATCCCATATGAGGTTAAAAACTGTTGTTTTGGCACATGGCAGGGCTCGGAAAGGAAAGAGAGTGTAAGGAGGCTGTTAGGCCACGACCTCACTATCAGTATTTGGTCAGTATTTTTTCTCAGGAGTGGGAGCCAAAACCAGGAGTGGGTGATAAATGCAGAATTGGTGACTTGTTTCTATTATACCTTTTCTCTGATTGTTCCTCACCTGGTTTTGGCTCCCAATCCTGAGAAAAAATACTGACTGAATACTGATCAAATACTGATAATGGGGCCATGGCCTTAAGACACTTAGTGGTTGGGAGATATTCCATGTTGGCTGGTTAAACCAGAAGAGGACACTGAAGACGTCACAGTAGCCGAAACACTGTCGAAGGCCCAAAAACAGCAATGTCAGGAATAGTTGCAGCAGAACCGGGACCTGTTCTCAGATTTGCCGGGGTGTACAGATGTCATAGAACATGAGGTTCTGACGGAACCCCATGTGCGGGTGAATTCGAAGCTCTACTGAATTCCAGAGGCTCACCGAGAACAGATCGCCAAGGAAGTGGGTCATTGAGGAATCTAAGAGCGGGTGGTCTAACTCGATTGTCATTGTTCCAAAACCCAATGGAGAATGGAGATTTGGTATTGATTATCGGAAGCTGAGCGAAGTCTCCAAGTTTGGCACATATCCAATGCCGCGTGTCAATGAGCTGATTGAGAGACTTGGTCTGGCAAGGTACAAAACCACCTTGGATCTAACAAAGGGATATTGGCAAATCCCCATTTCAAAAGAAGCCAAGGAGATGACGGCTTTCTCTACGCCCGATGGTTCCTTCCAATATGTCCGAATACCGTTGGGACTGCAGGGAGTTCTGGCCACCTTCCAGAGGGCCCCACAAGAATTACGCTGCGGCATACCAGAACGATATCATAATCTTCCCCCCAGATTGGTGAAGTCATCTGGGAAAGGTCCATGCAGTGTTTGATGCACTCAGGAAGGCGGGGTTCTCTTTAAATAAAAAAAAATGTGGCAGGAGGAAGACGAGGCCAAATACCTTGGATATGTAGTAGCTAGAGGCGAAATCAAACTACAGATCAATAAATTGGACGCAATCCAGAACTGGCCGAAACCACTCTCAAAGAAGCAAGTTAGGGCCTTTCTGGGAATCGTGGGGTACTACAGAAGATTCATTCCAAACTTTGCCATGGTGGCCGCACCCCTGAACGACCTCCTTAAAAGGACAAAGTCAGTCATGGCCGAATGGACATCGGAGGCAGAGACGGCCTTTCAAGAACGGAAATTGGCACTGTGTAAGCAGCCAGTCATGATTAACCCCGACTTTAAGAAAGAATTTGTACTCCAAACGGACCCCTCAGAAGTCGGATTAGGAGCAGTCCTTTCTCAAGAGATACACGGAGAGGAACATCCTGTTCTCTACCCGAGTAGGAAACTGTTGGCATGTGAGAAAAATTATTTAATTGTAGAAAAGGAATGCCTGCTCATAAAGTGAGCAGTGGACACATTGTAATACTATCTCTTAGGGTGAGAATTTAAATTAGTCTCAGGCCACAGTCCACTCAGGTGGATAATGGAGAAAAAGGGGAAAAATGCTTGTGTTACCCGCTGGTTGCTAGCCCTGCAGGATTTATGGTTCCAAGAACAACATAGAGTCGGTACTTACATGGTAATGCCGATCACCTCTCAAGAATCCCTTGTCTAGTGGTAGAAAGTGCCCAGCCACAGCTTTAGGCAGAGGAGGGAGGTATGTAAGGTGGCTGTTAGACACCTAAGGGTTGGGAGATAAACTTGAAGTAATGCATTAATGCATATAGGACTAAAGGGGTTAATCGGCCATAAAAGGTTGATTAGGAGCAGCTGAACAGCTGCTCACCATATCTCCACCCTTGGGTCGGATTCACTGGATAAATTGAGAGCTGTTGGTCTCACACATGTTGGACGTTTGGAGGTTGCAGGTCTCCTGGATTGAATGTCCTTTGCCAAAGGACATGGAAGCTGGACTCTAAGCTAGGTGGGCTAACCATCACTATTATATGGACTTGTTACTTTATGTTTTACCTTGTGCAATACAAAGGCTGTATTTAAGCCGTCAGAAACTACTGTTAGAAACTACTGTTAGGCCACACGTCATGGCTGAGAAGGCAGGAGCGCTATTTGGCTTTTGGAGCACAGATTTGCTAGAAAATCCCTCAAAGTGAACACAATGTAGAAATTGCATCTCTCAATGAATTCAACTACGGCTACAGTGACTATCTTGTTACATCTACGCCAGGCTTTATTTTGGAGAATTGCAAATTTGCAAGTTTAGTGCCCATACAATGTGCCCCCATATATTTTAGTGCCCCCATACATTTATGCCCAGCTTGTGCTCCTGGTGAATCAAACCCCGTAAATTGTTAAGTGTGCTTAAAACCCGCAGCAGCTCCTGACCATGTGCACATAGCCTTAGAGGAATTTTTTGTCTTCAATTTTAATACTAAGTAATCACCCCCGCCATGAACTAGTAGGTTGTGAGTGATTGTCTCATCAGAATTTTGCACCTGTGTTGCCGCCATCTTTAATATATGGATTTACTGCATTCTGGTAGTGAATTAGTTCTCAAACTTGGGCAGGTAAACACTTGCCCTTTTTTGCTGTGTTTTTCTTGAATCTTGGGGAGAATTTTAATTCCTCTTATTGTGACTTATGCTTTTAGTTTGTACTATTTTTTTTTTTTTACATATGACTTTTTGATCACTTTTTATTCAATTTTTTGTGTGTCAGTATGATGAAAAAACAACATTTTTGGTATGTTTTTTATTTTTTTTTTACGGTGTTTGCGGTACAGAATAAATAACGTGACAGTTTTATACATATTGCCGTGTCGGAAACTACCAATTATGTATACTTTTTTTTGTTTATCTTTGTTTTATCATAAAGGCTACGTTTTTAGTGGCAAAACAGCTTTTTGCGATTTTTTATGTTTTTTTTTTTACACTTTATTTTACTTTTTCTCACTTAGTCCCACTGTGGGACATGTAGAATTTTTACTTTGATCGCTGGTCTCATGCACTGCAGTCAGAAAGTGGGGCTGCAGCCGGCAGTCTCGGGGGTCTGTGCCCTGCAGTCTTAGGGGGGGGGGTCTGTGCCCTGCAGTCTTAGGGGGGGGGGGTCTGTGCCCTGCAGTCTTGGGGGGGGGGGGGGGGGGTCTGTGCCCTGCAGTCTCAAGGGAGTCTGCCCTCTGCAGTCTCGGGAGGGACCGGGCCCTGCAGTCCTGGGGGGTCTGCGCCCTGCAGTCTCGGGGGGTCTGCGCCCTGCAGTCTTAGGGGGGGGGGGGGGTCTGTGCCCTGCAGTCTCAAGGGAGTCTGCCCCCTGCAGTCTCGGGGGGGGGGGGTCTGCGCCCTGCAGTCTCGGGGGGTCTGCGCCCTGCAGTCTCGGGGGGTCTGCGCCCTGCAGTCTCGGGGGTCTGCGCCCTGCAGTCTCGGGGGGTCTGCGCACTGCAGTCTCGGGGGTCTGCTAAAAGCCCGTCATCCCCATCGCCCCTCTAACATCTCCTGACAAGGTAGAAATGGCTATGGATTATGGTCAGAACCAACATTTTGCTTAATTCGTCCATCTTTTTATCCTATGAAGGTTGGACTGTTCGTCTTCCTTAGATTTTACATTAGAGACCAGGAGCTTGAAATCTAAGAAAGTCCCACAATCACCTGAGCGTCACCATCATAAAGTTTGACTCCGAGGTCAACGATCCAAAAAACCCCATACTCCTTACCTCCAACAAAATGGCTTCCAGCGCTCACACAGCGACAACGGTTGGCGGCCCCGTGACGTCACAATCGGTAGGCGGGGAGTGGGAGGGGAAGTGGTGACGCAGGTGATGACGACATAGCGACGGGAAAGACGGTGGAGAAACAGAGCAGGCAGACGAGTGCGTGCTGGGGGCTCCGCAGATGCAGGGGGAGCTGTGACCGGACAACTCACGTTTAAAAGGAAGTGGAGAGGCGGCGGCTTGTGGCAGTGAGGAGGCCACGTCCAGAGCAGAGGAGGCCGCGGCGGCTGTGCCCAGCTCGTGTATCCTGCACAGGCGGGACGAGGTGAGAACTCTAGGCCCCTTGTACCTCACCAGCCTGGCGCAGTGTTGTGTTCTCTGTGTGTGTCGTGACATAACTTACTGCGATATAAAGGGACATGTGACGTCATTGGGACAACTTATCAGAGACGACTGCGCCCCCCCCAGGGGGGTCCCTGCGTGGGCTGCGCCCGGTCCCCACGTAGGCTGTACCAGGGGGTCCCCACGTAGGCTGTACCCCCCCAGGGGGTCCCTGCATAGGCTGCGCGGTTCTTAAGTTGTAGTTTCTCTGCCCCCCCCCATTATATACCCCTGGCCTGTGTCTGGATATCCCTTTTTATTGGGAGTCTTTCAGTTGCACTGCCCCCTTGTGCCCTAGAGCTGTGTTCCTACAGCCAGTTCTATACTTCGGAGTTGGAAAATTGCATACATAACAACTCCCTAATGATCAGCAGGGATCCACTATCAATGCCGCTGTGGCACAAAGCCGTTTCCCAGCCGCCCCCTTACCAGGGTGATGCGTATTGTTGTTGTGGGGGCTCGCAGATATACCAGGGCATTGCTCAGTGTGCTCGTCACACCTCTGTCAGTGACTGTCACTCTGCCCCAGAGCACAGGCTGCCGGCATTTTGCAGTGTCACTCTCGTGCACTTGTGTGACCTGACAACGTTGCAGATAGTTGTCTGTATGGAGGATCGCCGGTGTTGCGGCCTCTCGTCTGGGAGGCTTTTTGTAGTGTCACAGTTGTTGTCTGTGGTCATAAGGTTTTCATGCATCTTCTACATGGGGTAAAAAGTTGCACAACATGTCTTGTGACCCGTCTGTGTGCACTGGGCCTAAAGCCATAGACATAAGCTAGTGGTTAGTGATTGGTTCCTTCTCGTGGTCGTGTTTTCTCATAGTCCAAGTGTATTTTTAATTCAGTAGGGAGAAGGAGATGACCTATGAAACTTCTAAAATCCACCATGATTACTTACCCATCCCGTGCCATATGAATTAGATATTTTCCCTATAAAGCGTTACTTCCATGGGAAAATATCTCAATAGGCTGCTGGACAGAGAGTCATATGGCGGTACAAAAAATCCAGAGCCTCCGGTGTCACCATGTAGCACTGAATTACTGCCTGGGCATGTAACATTGAGGCCTTGTCCCGGGGAGACGCCATCCGTATTAGATTAGTGGACTCTTGGCACGGATCAGTGGTTATGCTCCAGTAGTGTCCAGATGTAAACTGTGCATAGGGTCATTAAAGTTTACAACCGACGACTACTCCAGCTTAACAATGGCTGATCAGTATAGTCTCAGACCCCCACAAATCTAATACTAATGACCTGTTCTAATAAGTTATCAATGTCAGATGCCTCGACGATCCCTTTAAAACAAACTCCATAGAAGGTTATGTCTGCAGTGACGCTGGATTACTGGAATTTTTTGTTATCTCTACAACGTTGCTCAGGTGAAGATACAAAATTTCTTAATATACCGTATTTGTATTGTCACAGGTCCATCTGCAAATATCTGTGCCAGTCCCAGCAGCTCCACTTCCAGGCTGAGTTTGACACAAAATAGTGTTTCTAATATCTGCGCATGACCAGTCCTGTGTATGAAGGGGGCTGGCAAAATGGCATATGCCGACACACAGATGGAGTCTGGCCACTAAAATGAGCTCATCAGCCAGCCCCCTTCACTGAACTGATGACTTGAAAGCACTGGAAACTCTGCTGTGTCAAGCACAAGCCAGAAGTGCAGCTGCCTGATATCTAGAGATCGAGACAAGTTTCTCAAATCATCTGTAATTGTATACATTTTTATTTTAAATAAATGTTAAGAGAAGTTTTGCTAGTGGACTGCTGGGGTAGCTCTTATTCATTCATGTCTATAAACATTGTGCTGGAACAGTTTTGTTCCCCTTGTACGCTCTTTCCATCTGCCTGCTGCCATAGCTGGTAACAGTTGATTGATGGAGATGTTGGATCCCCAACGATCTGATATTGAGGATCTATCCAATGGCTAGGTCATCACTATAATGATGGAAACCCCTTTAAAGAGGTTGTCCGGTCTAAAGTGAAAAGTATGCAGTCACTGTGTGACTTTTGAATCCCCCAGCGTAGGCATTGTGCGCTGTGAAGATTCGCCGGTTTCTGAGCTGGGTAAGGCGGTGATGTATGCAATGTGCATTCTCCTGGGCAGAAGCAGTCTAGTGGGTATACTTAGTGGTGGAGTTCAGCTAATCCCCTGCCCTAAACATTTCGGGCTGCTGTGACCATATTGTAACAATCAGCGACTGGACGGCACTGCAGCTTATCGAGGTTGATCTACAGAGTAAATGCCATTCTTCTATACAGCTACCTTATGGATATATTCCAGCACTAAGGCTATAGTCTGTAAGATCAGCACAAATATACTGGAGTGTAATGCAGACTGGCTTGGTCCATGCTTGTGAGTTCTATGGATTATAGCAGTCTAGTGTCTATTATAGGGGAATTGGCAAGGCACAGGATACACACGTCCTCCCTCCCTGCATGAATCACAGAAGGAACAACACACTTATCATTGTCTTGTATTTGCTCTGCTCTAACCTGTGAGTGAGCGCTAATGATGTAGGTATACAAGGCCCAATCTGCCAATAACAAATACAGGGTGACACATGGCATTCAGGGCCATGCCCAGGGTAGAGTAATTGGATTTCATCTGCTACTGTTTCATTTGCATTTCTGTAAAGTTGCTTCTCATCTGAACAGTGTTCTCACTAGATGATATAGGGTATAAGTCTAAGACCAGAACTGGGCAAACTGCAGTCTACAGCCCCTTGGCTTTCCCTTTCTGGACCATAGACTGGGACAGTCAAAGGGCTGAAAATCAGATGTTCGCATCGCAGTCTGCTTGAATGCTGGGTGCGTCTCGCCTGCATAGAGATGCAGACGTAACCCTTAGGCTATTGTCACACACATTGTAGTTTTTTTTTCTGCTGCTAACTTTTCTTTGGCTGGAAAACAGCTGCGTTAAAAACACAGGTTTTGATGCATTTTTGCTACCTTTTTTTTTTTTTTACCACCCATTTCTTCCTATGGGTGAAAAAACGCTGCAAAAACTCAAATGCGTTCTGCTGCAAAAACGCTGAAAGTGACATGCTCCATTTTACAAAAACACAACCAAGTCACAAAATACGCAGTAAAAAAAATTCTGGTTTCTCAGACTTTTCTGGTACTGCAAATGTAGCTGAAAATTTGCATAAAAATCTGCCGCAAAAAAACGCTGTAAAACCCAACGTGTGTGAACTTAGCCTTTGGCAGAAAAAAGGTTCCCCACCTCAGATCTAAGGATATCTGGATATTGATCCCATCATTCGAGGGCCATTCAAAACGATTAACTTAAAAATGACCCTGCTAGATTTGGTAGCGCTGTTCCCAAGCTCTGGGTGCTTAACACTGCCCTTATCATGGTTCCCTGCTGGCGCTGTGATCAGCACCTGCAGGGACAATGATGAGGGTAGTGGTAGTCTGATCCCGCAGTGTCCCTGTTTAAAAATAAGAATAAAATAATAAAATCCATATACTCACTTGTCCGGAGTTGTCCCACACTGTAACCCGTATGACCGCTGGAGAAGAATGGTGAGAATGAGCCGCTCAGGAGCGGTGTCCTGTCACTCAGAGCGCAGCTCCGGAGCGGCTCATTGTCCCTGGCTCCTCTGTTTCAGCGGTCGCATGGATTACAGCGGGGGACATCTCTGGGCCGGCAGGGAACCATGAGGGCAGTGTTCAGCACCTGGCGCTTGGGAACAGCGCTAACTGTACACTGATTCTCAGGCGCCGGTATGTGTCACGCGGATGACGCATGGATGTCATCCATGTGGTACGTTTTGCAGACCGTGTATCCATTAAAAAAACAGACATGCCAGCGTGTGAAGCATACAGACACACGGTCCGTGGAAACGCACTGACATGTGCGCAGACCCATAGATTTGAATGGGTCTGCTCTTGTCAGTGTCTCTGGTACGTGTGGAAACTGTCACCACTTTTACCGGAGATACTGACGTGTGAAAGAGCCCTTAGTCAGTCAGGAGCTGCGGTCACAAGATGGAGGGACAGGACTGAGCGGTGGCGGGTGGAGCAGAAGTCGGCAGCTGGTAAGTACGGTCGGTACTTCCCAACCGTACTTGCCTTACCAATAAAAAAAACAAACCAATCGCTGGAGTGGTGCTTAAACAACTTTCTGAATAGTGTATACAGGTGCATCTCACTAAATTAGAATATCATCAAAAAGTTAATTTATTTCAGTTTTTCAATACAAAAAGTGAAACTCATATAGTCATTGCAAACAGAGTGATCTATTTCAAGTGTTTATTTCTGTTAATGTTGATGAATATGGCTTACAGCCAATGAAAACACAAGTTATTATCTCAGTAAATTTGAATAATTAACAAAAAACACCTGCAAAGGCTTCGTAAGCGTTTAAAACGGTCCCTTAGTCTGTTTCAGTAGGCTCCACAATCATGGGGAAGACTGCTGACTTGACAGATGTCCAGAAGGCAGTCATTGACACACCCCACAAGGTTCCTGTTTTCATTTGGAAATCAAGGTCCCAGAGTCTGGAGGAAGAGTGGAGAGGCCACAATCCAAGCTGCTTGAGGTCTAGTGTGATGTTTCCACAATCAGTGATTGTTTGGGGAGCCATGTCATGTGCTGGTGTAGGTCCACTGTTTTATCAAGACCAAAGTCAGCGCAGCCGTCTACCAGGAAATTTTAGAGCACTTCATGCTTCCCTCTGCCGACAAGCTTTTTGGAGATGGAGATTTCATTCTCCAGTAGGACTTGGCACTTGTCCACACTGCCAAAAGTACCAATACCTGGTTTAAAAACAACAGTATCACTAAATTCGCCTGACCTTAACCCCATAGAGAATCTATGGGGTATTGTCAAGAGGAAGATGAGACTCCAGACCCAACAATGCAGACGATCTGAAGGCTGCTATCAAAGCAACCTGGGCTTCCATAAAGCCCCCGTCTCACATAGCGAGATCGCTGCTGAGTCACGGTTTTGGTGACGCAACAGCGACCTCACCAGCGATGTCGCTATGTGTGACACTTAGCAGCGATCAGGCCCCTGCTGTGAGGTTGCTGATCGCTGCAAAATGTCCTGGACCATTTTTTGGTCTTTGCCCTCCCGCTGGTCAGCACACATCGCTGTGTGTGACCAGCGGGACCAGCGATCAGGCTGGTAACCATGATAAACAGCGCGTTACTAGGGGCACACGCGCACCTAGTAACCCGCTGTTTATCATGGTTACCACTCTGCTACGGTGAGCGGTAACCTCCCGCTCACCATAGCAGAGTGGTAACCATGATAAACAGCGGGTTACTAGGTGCGCGTGTGCCCCTAGTAACGCGCTGTTTATCATGGTTACCAGCCTTCTGCTTCAGCAGGCTGGTAACCAGGAGCAGGACATCGTGGAAAGATTCTTTCCACGATGTCGCTGCTCCCCTGATCGTTGGTGAGCCTGCCTGTTTGACAGCTCACCAGCGACCACATAGCGACGCAGCAACGATCCCTGACAGGTCGTATCGTTGTCGGGATCATTGCAGCATCGCTAAGTGTGACGGGGCTTTAACACCTCAGCAGTGCCACAGGCTGATCGCCTCCAGGCCACGCCGCATTGATGCAGTAATTGATGCAAAAGGAGCCTCGACCAAGTATTGAATACATTTACTGAACATACATTTCAGTAGCCCAGCATTTTTGTTTTTAAAAACCTTTTTCAAGCTCTTATAAAGTATTCTGTTTACTGAGATAATGGCTTTTGTGTTTTCATTGGCTGTAAGCCATAATCATCAATATTAACAGAAATAAACACTTGAAATAGATCACTCTGTTTGTAATGACTCTATATAATGAGTTTCACTTTTTGTATTGAAGATCTGAAATTAACTTTTTGATGATCTAATTTAGTGATATGCACCTGTGTGTATAATATTATATTTACACACACTATTCAGAAAGTTGTTTAAAAGCACCATATTGTACACACAAGTGAGTACACCCCTCACATTTTTGTAAATATTTTCATGAGATAACACTGATTAGTCCGTGGGGCTCTTCAACTATCATTTATAAAACTGTTTAATGCTGTAGGAGCTTGCATTTATGGTATACATGGACACACTGATTGAAAATCGTCCTATTTTTTTTTTTTTTTTTTCTTGTAAGTAGCATACAAAAGTCTGACTTTAGAGAGAGCTGGAGGGTGGGGGTTGTACATAGATTTGCAGTGTAGAAAGTATCTCTGGAAGGGCAGAGATAACTGCTGTAGACCAAGAGGAAATGAGTACAGTATAGTATAGGACCTGTGCTAATTCATGAAAGCAAGTGGTTACATGCAGACCTCACATACAGCCTACATTACTGAGAGTCACTCCTGCAAGGTAAAAATATGAAACTGGTTACAGGCTGTAACTGCTTGAAAGGGTATATGCACACCATCCGGACAGGCAGCATATTTTATGCTACGTCCAAAGCGTTGCGTTATATGAACGCAGGTGAATCCTCATGTGTTCATTGAAGCATGCGGATTCACCGCAATCAATACATTTGTAGTGATCGAATTTCTCTTGCGGAGACTAGCGACTCCGCAAGAGAAATTGACATGCAGCGGTTTGGAAAAACGCGCCGCATGTCCTTGTCTGCGGGTGATCCGCAGGTGCACAGAGACGCATAGTGGACATGGGATTTCTACAAATCCCATATCCACTATGCTGTAATATCTGGCCGCTGTGGGTTTGACGCTGCATAAACACACAGCTTCAAACCCACAGTGGCTCCTGACCATGTACACATACCCTTAGGGGTCTGAAAAAATGCAGGGAAGAAGATTGCAGCCTGAAAATTTAATGCAATTGGGTAATTCTGTTACCAAAGGGTAATCAGAATCATATTAAAATGACTTTTAAATGTCAAGTGTCCATCGCCTTTAAAATGGTACCTGTCTAACACAAATAACACTATTTACTATCTACAGTTAAGTGGCTTTAAAATGCTTCCCAGCTGTCATACTGAAAGCATGTCCACTAGGAGGAAATTAACAGTATAGTGACTAACTCCTCTGTGCATGTCCTGTAATTAAAAGCGTGCGGCTCCTGGAAGGATGTAAGATCATTTCCTCTCTGTAACCGTGCTGCAGACTAAAAGCCCCATCACACTTAGCGACGCTGCAACGATACGACCTGTCAGGGATCTTTGCTGCGTCGCTATGTGGTCGCTGGTGAGCTGTCAAACAGGCAGGCTCACCAACGATCAGGGGAGCAGCGACATCGTGGAAAGAATCTTTCCAAGATGTCCTGCACCTGGTTGCCAGCCTGCTGAAGCAGGAGCAGGCTGGTAACCATGGTAAACATTGGGTTACTAGGGGCACACGCGCACCTAGTAACCCGTTGTTTATCATGGTTACCGCTCACTTTAGCAGGCTCGTAACCATGATAAACAACGGGTTACTAGGTGCGCGTGTGCCCCTAGTAACCCAATGTTTACCATGGTTACCAGCCTGATCGCTGCTTCCGGTGGTCACACACAGCGATGTGTGCTGACCAGCGGGAGGGCAACGACCAAAAAATGGTCCAGGACACTTTGCAGCGATCAGCGACCTCACAGCAGGGGCCTGATCGCTGCAAAGTGTCACACATAGCGACATCGCTGGTGAGGTCGCTGTTGCGTCACCAAAACCGTGACACAGCAGCGATCTCGCTATGTGAGACGGGGGCTTAACCCTCTATCTGCAAATAAACAACATTTTAGCACATGACAGGTTCCCTTTAACTCTGACATCTGTCATGCCTACACATGCTGAGTGCGGGTGCATGGTATGGGCTCATAAGTGGAACTCCTTTCATAACTTGGCGGAAGACAACTGTTATACATCTGGAATCCACCTCTAGCAGCAGCGACTGAATCATGCACTCGTTGCTGCTTATAATCCCTTAAATGCCATTATCAATGTATGGCGGCAGCATTTAGATGATGCACTCAGGGTGGCATACCATTTCTAGTGCCCATTGAACCCATTTCCCCCTCCTTCACCCACTCCCCAGGGTGCAGTTGTGGGGTTCTGAGGACAGATGGGGACCCCATGGCTGACATTTTTGTGTGCTTGTGAGTCTCAGGTTTGAGCCTTTCTTCAATTAAAAGTAAAGAAATAAAAATGTGTTATTGCCATGTCTGCAAAAGACTGATCTATCGAAGTATAAAATGAATTAATCCATATGGTAAACACCGTAAAGGTGGGGGGACCATTTTAAATGCTAGAATTTACACCTGCAAAAAGTGACATAAAAAGCAACCAAAACATTGTATGTACGTAAACAGTCACTATAAATGCCAGCTCAAAAAACTCACTCATGCAGTTCCATCCACAGAAAAGTATAAAATATTAGTAATGTCAGAAAATGAAGAAAAACCATATTTCAAACTTTGTTTGAAAATGTTTTTCAACCTTTCAAATAAAGAAAAAAAATTCTAACCTGAAGAATCAAGGTAGCTGGTAATTTTAACTGACCACCATAAAACTAGACCCCCCAAAAAAATAATGGTCTTTTCCCTTTTTCTTTTTTTTTTTTTTTTTTTCTTTTTTTTGCATTTCCCCAATCTTCGAATTTTTCTGTTTTCCATTATATTCTATGGTAAGGTAGCGTCATTCAAAACTACAACTCGTTCTGCCAAAAAAGAAAATCTCCTATGGTTATGTCAATGGGGGGAGAAAATAGAAAAGTTATGGTCTTTTACCGAGAGGAGGGGAAAAAAAAGTTCAAAAATTGTCTGCACCAGGAAAGGTTTAGAGTAGAATACCTATGGGGACATTTATGGCATGGGGGGGCTTTCTCCAATGTAACGTCATCTAAAGAATGGGACGCTGTCAGTGGAGAGGTGGCCAGAATTTCCAATCATTTGTATGGGATTACTGGGCCCCCCTCTCCACCGCCACTAGTGCACGTCAGGGCCCTGTTATCAAGATAGATTCAGGTCATATGGGGTCTGTAGAATATCCTGTAGATATGCCATAATTGTACAAGATAGACTTAAAGGGGTATTTCCAAGTATAAAGCATTAGATGGCAGGTTCCTGCTGGATCACTGTGACTAACAGATGTATGCTGTCCCTGTAAATCTCCTGTTCCTTTTTTTTTATTTTGGGCCACTTGTTTTAGTGACCTTGCCCTCTAAATCTGTGAAGAATTGCAGTATTGTTATGATCTAATAACAGATTACTGTTTATACAACAGGCTCTGAAATTCCATTGTGATTGCCATGAAAACAAAATCACTTTACCTAATAAGGATACTAATAAGGTTAAGCTGCTGGTTTCATGAATAGCCTTTATTTTACAAGTCGAGCAGGAGATTAGTTGGTGTTAGAAATTGCAAAAACAAGGTAAATATTCACCATTACCCTTCTGTATGATGGCTGGGACTGTTGGTGAGATTCAGCGTGATGGCATATAGTTAGGGTCAGGGTCCAACATCCAGGACTCGCTGATCATAAGAACAAAGGGGACGCAGCACTGGTGAGGCCTCCTAGAGGTATTCCTTTGGGCTACGTTCCCACAGTGAGGTTTTGGTGAGTGTGTGTTTTTCTTGTTTTTACGCTGCATGTTTTTTAAGAAATGCAGGTAACTTATTTCAATTGATGGGTGCAGAAGTGGTGAAGAAAATCTGCAACATGAAAAGCTCATCGTGGGAATGTAGCCTTACAAGATGAGACCCCTTTAAATCCAAGTGCTGCTTCCCTTCTCCTCTCGCCTCCTTTATAATTGCCCTTCCTTACAGTGAATTTCCACTTTCCAACATGTGCACATATTAAACAAATTCCACATTTTTACACAAGTAAGAACTTTTGATATTGGACTCTAAATTCCCTTCATCAAATATAGAATTAAATTGCACCTTGTCCTGTCACACACAACCTGTAGAAAAGCATGGCCTTTCGGTCCGCCTCTGCAACACCATGTAAAACAGCTTTTACATCCCCCCCCCCCCCCCCCCCACCACCACCACCCCATCCCAGTCCAGTGTGTCCAGGAATTGCCCCAAATCTAATGCTCTGAAACTTGCTATTCATTTATTCATTTCTTTTTTTTCTTTTTGTGGGTGATTTCTATTTATCTGCATCCTGCCAACACTTTAGGTGCTGGAACTTCCTTTCTCTTACATCCCTGCATGGATTTCACCAAGTTCCATTTCCAAATGATAGCTTTAGCTACTATGCCCCCCTCAATAAGTGGAAGTTGCAGTCAGACAGGATTTTATGAAGGATCTCCTAGTTAAAGGGGTTGGCTTATTAAAGAAAAGGCAGGTCAGGCTCCTGACACATGGGTGATTTTTGCAGGAGGAAGCCTTATCTGGCTGGACATTTCCCTTGCAACAGCCTGAGAAGGCTATGCCCTCCCATTATTATATTTGTGTCCTAAGGCATATGAACTATGGTTCCTTTTTTATAAAACCAGCCCTGCTGTACAAGATTTGAAAGAGGAAAAAAAAAAAAAATGTTGGTGCTTTTTTTAGAGGGCGTGTCGCACCTGTCCACTGGTTATGTAGTGTAGCTCTGTGCCGTGTTTTTTTTTGTTTGTTTGTTTTTTTCAATAAAACTGAGCTGTAAAACCATGTGTGGGTTTCTCAACTCTTGTAAGACAACCTTTTATGGGCTTTAATGTAGCCTCCAAAAATGTGCACTACATAGGTGATGGGACAAAAGTCCCTGATGGCTGGACCACAGGGACCCTCATTGATTTTTAAAGACTGGGCTCTCGAGAGTCTGCACGGATTCAGAGTTGAGCATGTGTACTCTTTGTGAGTGCTGGTCTCCGCTGTCCCCAACGATCCCATTGAGAATGAAGGAAGCGGAGGTGTGCATGCTCTTATCATGAGCACATGGATGTGCTGGACTGCTAACCTATAAAATCCAAACTTTATTATAGATCAAGCCATTAAAAACTGATCCACATAGCCACTGATGTATGTAACAGAAATACCATCACGTGACGCGTTTAGAACTACACTAGTTTATAGTCACAGCATGTGTTTTGAAGTTGCATCAGTCACTGAGGAGCCGTTTACTCCGATATCAAGCAAATTTCTGGTTCTAGCTGGGAGAGCAGTTTTGTGATAACTTATCTTGGTACAAACTGTGTGCGTGGGTTGTTACCTTTTTTTTCTTTTTTTCCTCCTAGGCGTGGATGCATTTAAAGCACCGTGTGTGTTTCTCTTTGCAGAGATGCCACTAATCTAAGTTCCCTGACTCTAGTTTTCTACTCACCAGCCGCCGCCATCGTCTTCTTCTGTTCTTGGCACTGTTCTGGTCATCTTCTGCACCTTGTGACAACCCACTGTAAGTCTGAGAACCAGAATGAGGCCAGAAGAAGGCTCTTGTAGACTTGCATTGAGTTTGTGCCTGTTACCTCTGACTTCTGGTCAGTCAGAAGTTGAGATCACAAGATGGGACCGGAGTGGCGTCGGGAAGAGATGAAAACAGTGGCTGGTAAGCATAATACTGCAGTCAAAGAACTTAAATTAGTAGCACCACTCCAGTGCTGAAATCCAAAAACACTGGAGTGGTGGTTTAAAAAACAAACGGAGGCACACTTCCCTTCTGTCACCTCTGTGGAAGCAGTGTAGGCCACTCCGAAGCGCTGCACTCACTCAAAGCGATGTCTCTGTCAACATGATAGCGGAAGTTTGACTGGCTGCATCAGGTGACCAGAAGAGTTCATCCAATGATGTGCTTGACTGCTGCAGCCAATCCCTGCTTTAGGCCATGTACATATGTTGAGTATTTGGAGAGGTTTTTTTATTTGTAAGCCAAAGACAGGACTAGAACAATCAGAAAAAGTATACTAGAAACGTGCACCATTTCTGCATTTTTTTTTTTCCCCCCTGCTCCTGTTTTCAGCTTACAAATACCGATGTAAAATACTGAACATGTGCACATGGCCTTCCTGTTGCCATCAGGACAGCACAGACCTCGCTATTGGAGTTGACGCAGATCTATGCACCAAGAGTGACAAAAGGTGAGTTGCTAAAATAAAATCCATGGCTAGGATTGGACAACCCCTTTAAACCAGACAAATTGCTTATTTTTGTGAATGACCTATCTCCGTTGCTTGCCGCTGAATGTGTTTTGTGGCATTAAGAATAGGCGGAATGTGAATATAAATGACAATGATCTATAATTACTGTTCTGCAGGCAGCGCACGGTTCACGGCTGCCGTCTTTCACATGAAGCCCTTCACTATGTTTAGATACAATGAAGCAGAAAAGTAACAAAAATAAAATGTTATTTTTAGAAAATGGTGTGAACAATAACCCGCCTTCTGAAATCAGACACTAAAGTCATCTATTCTTTGCCCATGAGACACCGTGAAAATGTTTTTACTAGGTTGGCATTAGTGAAGGTTTGTGTGGGGTTTATACACGGGGCCAGGCAGTATGTTGCCTTTAAGCCTGTAGAGTAATTTTTCTAGTGCAGGGAAGAAAGCTTTGCTGTGAGTGCCCCATGTAAGCCATGAGTCGGACCCTCACTAGAATGGTTTTCCTAAACCCTGTTCTCCTCACGGAGGCTGGAGATTGGATGAAGTGGCATTGCAGCTCTATTTAGAAACGTGCTAAGTTTTTAGGCACATTCACTCTAAGGGCTCGCTCACATGAGCGTATAACAAGCCTGAGTGCTTTCCGATGTTTTAGCAGATAGCATTCTGTCCCATGTTATACTATTGAGCAGTGTAGATCTGCGATTATCTTCTCACGCCAAATCTGCATGAGAAAATAATCACAGCATGCTTGCGGGTGCGTTAGATAATCAGATCACGCGCACCCATACAAGTCTATAGGTGCGTGTAAGACATCAGACTGCACTCAGATGTCATCCGAGTGCAATCTGACATCCGCAGACACAGAGAATGGAGAAATTAAGTTCCATCTTCATACCTGTGATCCAATTCTTTCATGTGAGATAATCTGATCACAACTAAGATGGCACTTGGGTCAAACTGACCATTTGAGCTGAGAGTCCTTAACCTAATAAGCCCAATCCTCATGAATGATGGAATCTATGGCCGTCTGACCGCAGCCTAAGTTACATTTACCAAAAAACACTAAGGCCCCTATTCTTTAGGACAGGCATGTCATAATGAAGGGGTGTGGCGGAGTAAGACGAGCCTGATTTCATGAGACACCTCTTACAAGTGCCATCATACTCAAGTCAGAGACTGAGGCCACGGCCCCCTATCAGTATTTGGTCAGTATTTTTTCTCAGGAGTGGGTGATAAATGCAGAATTGGTGACTTGTTTCTATTATACCTTTTTTATCTGATAGTTCCTTACCTTGTTTTGGCTCCCACTCCTGAGAAAAAATACTGACTGGATACTGACCTAATACTGATAGTGGGACCGTGGCCTTGGTAAGATTTCTGGCACAAGGAACACCACATCTATAAATAAGGCAATGCTTTATATTTAAAAAAAAACAAAAAACACCCACATTAAATAAGTGACCGTAACCATTTTAACTACACTGTGGCTAGTTATGTAGTTTATAACTTTTATTACAGTAATGCTATAGTAATAAATATACAATTTGGGGTATATTCACACGTTGCCCTTTTGCCACAAAAAGCAGTGTTTTTTACAGTGCCAGCAAAGTGAATGAGGTTTCTGAAACCTCATGCACACGCTGCTTATTTTTTCCTTGCAGATTTGAAGCAGTTTCATATCTTCAGCATGTCAGTTCCCCTCAGTAAATGAGGGGAAAAAATGCAGCAAAAAAGCTTGTGTACAAATGGAGATTCTGATTTGGCTATTATCCGAAGTCATATTGCAAGACTCGTTAAAGGGCCGATTGTCACTTGTAGGATTGCTGCTTGCAATAGGTGGCGCTATATTGTTCAAGTCCTCTTTCTCTGAAGAGGCAATTTTGCATATGTATTGTGCAAAGCATTTTTCCTGCAAATACTGATTGTGTGCACATACCCTAAGGCTACATTCACACATCCGACTATAGGGCCGTGTGCTTAGTGTGTACATAGCATTTCATTGATTCTTAACCACCTTGTAAAAACTGATCTGTATATGCGATCAGTAAGATTTGGAGCATGTCTTCTTCTCTGTTTTGTGGATCAGATTCATCCATTTAACATGGGCGAAAGTTTGAACACCTTTTTACTTCACTGTTTCATCCTTTAACTGATTCATTGTAAGAGTCATTGCATAAAAAGTCGACCTGCTTCAGTTCATAAAGAGAGAAATTGAAAGCAGCATTGGGACATAATGGATGACCTGCAACAGAACGGTCCTTTTTTACATTAAATTGATGTATGAATGGCTGTAATTTTCTTCTTTACAGATGGGTTGGGAAGTGATGCTCCTAGGCTTATAAAGAGCGCTAATATCTGCTATTAATGATGGGAGGGAATGGTTCTGAATCAACATAAACCATACTTCTAGTAAAGATTTGTATCATTTTGCAATTTCTGAGCCACGTTCTTCTATCCTGACTTGTAAGACATCTGCCTAACAGTTTAGCATCATATTCTCCTCTCCACACCCTAGGGCAAGTGTGACCAGCAGCTGTCCTAGGCACAAATGGCATGGGGGCCGATAAATGGGGAGAATCCTCAGATGTGTCAGTAAATCATCGCCCGTTCTGGCTCCTGCATACCTCCCCACCACAACATATGCTGTACTGTACTAATCCTTACAGCAGACCCTACGCTGTTCCTCACAGAATTCACTTCTGTACATAATTATCTTCTACATTTCACCTCTCCTTTTTATAGCCTGGTAAACTTGGAGAATCTGTCCCTGACATTACAATCTATGTAACATTACAATCTATACATGTTATGTGGAGTGAAAGAGGTTTGTCTGGCTTTTAGGGCTTGTGCACATGACCGTATTGTCGCTCTGTGTGCAATCCAACAAAACATTGAATTACACTCTGATTAATGTTATTCTATGGGAATGTGCACATGTCCAATATTATGTCCCCGGAAAGAGTCTGCGGAAAAAATCACTGCATATCAGAGTGTGATCCAATATCCAGATTGCACTTCATCCATGCAAATCAATGAGACTGTGGTAACCATCGGACTGCACTCAGATGACATTGTGATCAGAGTCTGATTAGCATAATCGACCCGATTCATTCGGATGAGAGAATATACGCTGCTGTGACCTTGGCCTTATTCTGAAGGGCTGGGGATCTGGTGAAGACTCTGACCAATCATATTCAATGTTACTCAGCGGTGGTTGTGAGGTGATATGGTAGGTTTAAAGGGGTTGTCCAGATCGGTGGAAGTTCGATTGCCGAGACTTGCACCAATCATCTGAATGGGGCACTTAAAGAGGTTGTCCATTACTTTTATACATTGAAGACCTTTTGTTCAGATAAGTAATCAATGTCTGGCACCTCCGCCGATCAGCTGTGATCGGTGTCTGCGCCAGCGGCTGCCAGCCAGAAGTTCTCACTTGCCGAGCTGCTTATTCTACTTGTAGTACTCTACAGTGCCCAATACACTGACACTGATAACAGCTGATCGGTGGAGGTGCTGAGTGTTGGACCCCGGCCAATCAGACATTGATGACCTGTCCGAACGATAAATCCTCAATGTAAAAGTAGTGGACAACCTCTTCAAATCTCCATTAGAATGGAGCGGCAGTGCGCCTGACCGACCATCGCCCCCCCCCCCCATTCATTCCTTATAAGGGTTGCTGAGCGCTGTTCTCCGCTTTTTTTTCAGCAACCCCGTAGATAGTGAATGGCGTGACGGTCAGGCTAACTACTGCCCCTCCATTCTAGCAGGGATAAGTGCCCTGTTCTGCTGATTGGTGGGGTCTGACCGTTGGTCATCGCATCAGTCTATAAGATTACTTTTCTTCACTTCACCCCTTTAACTTGAATCATTTTGGAGAATATATGCTGTACATCACAAAAGTGAGTACGCCCCTAACATTTTTGTAACTATTGGATATCTTTTCATGGGGCAACACTTAACCCTAAAACGCATACCTGGGGCCTAGCAGGCCCGCCCTGTTAATTGTTTTCTATTTTCTGCAAGATTACTTTAGTTAGAATTTTGAAACTCTAGGTATTCCTCAGGTATATAGTTGTTTGTCATTTTTGTTTGAGTTATTCCATGTTATTTGCACATGGGCCTAAAAGGCCCCAGGTATGTGAAAATGTAGATTTTTATGGTCATGCGTTCTAGGGTTAAGATATGACACTTTGATACAATGGAAAGTCAGTGTACAGCCTGTATAACAGTGTAAACTTGGTTCCCTCTAAATAACTCAACGCACAGCCATTAATGTCTAAACCACTGGCGACAAAAGTGAGTACATCCCCCTAAGAGACAAAGGCCAAACTGTACCCAAAGTGTCTACATTTTGTGTGGCCACTATTATTTTCAAGCACTGCTTAACTCTTGGGCATGGAGTTCATTAGAGCCTCAGTTTGCCACTGTAATCCTCTTCCACTCCTCCATGACGACATCACGGAGCTGGTGGATGCTTGAGACCTTGCGCTCCTCCACCTTCCTTTTTGAGGATACGCCACAGGCACGGCTGTGGAGTTGGTATAAATTGGACAGACACTGACGGTACAGTAGTTCAATGCATTATGTGCTGTAAATGTTTTCATAAGAATTTGGGAAAGTTATGTAATGTTCTATTCCTGATCTAAGGATCTCTGCTTTTAGTGGAGATTAATCCACTAAATGTACATTCTCCGTAGTGAGGCTGTGCTGTGGTGTCGAGGAAATTGAGGAGTCAGAGGTTTGGCTTACCAACTCCATAGCCCTGCCCACAGATGCTCATTAGGGTTTAGATCTGGAGACCTGCTTGGCCAGTCCAGCACATTTACCCTCAGTTTCTTTAGCAAGGCAGTAGTCATCTTGGAGGTGAGTTTGGGGTCGTTATCATGTTGGCATACTGCCCTGCGGCCCAGTTTCTGAAAAAAGTGATCATGCTCTGCTTCGGCATGTCACAGTACATGTTGGCATTCATGGTTCCCTCAATGAACTGTAGCTCCCCACAGCTGGAAGTACTCATGCAGCTCCAAACAATGATGCTCCCACCACCATGCTTGACTGTAGGAAAGACACACTTGTCTTTGTACTCCTCACCTGGTTGCCACCACACATGCTTGACACTATCTTAAACAAAGTTTACCTTTGTCTCATCAGACCACAGGACATGGTTCCAGTAATCAATGTCCTTAGTCTGCTTGTCTTCAGCAAACTGTTTGCGGGCTTTCTTGTGCATCATCTTTAGAAGAGGCTTCCTTCTGGGACGACAATCATGCAGACCAACTTGATGCAGTGTGCAGCATATGGTCTCAGCCCTGACAGGCTGACCCACCCCTGTAACCTCTGCAGCAATGCTGGCAGCACTCGCGTCTATTTTGAAAAGACAACCTCTGGATACGCTGTTGCGCACATAAGCTCAACTTCTTTGGTCAACCAAGGCGAGGCCTGTTCTTAGTGGAACCTGTCTTGTTAAACTGCTGTATGGTCTTTGCCACCGCGCTGCAGCTCAGTTTCAGGGTGTTGGCAATCTTCTTATAGCCTAGGCCATTTTTATGTAGTGCAACAATTTTCAGTTCTTCATTTCTTTGCCATGAGGTGCCATATTGAACTTCCAGTGAAAGTATGAGGCCGAGGTCACACGAGCGTATGTTCTTTTGTGCGAGAGAATCTGGTCGGCACCCCCTCTGATCAGCCGTTTCCAGCTCTGGCCATGGCTGGTTGTAAACAGAATTAGTACACCACAGTGCCACACACTGTTTAGTGGCTACTCTTGGGTACTGCATCTTGGCTCCTATTCGCATGGACAAATGTATGAGAAAATTTTACTCTCAATATCCTACACAAAAATGAAAAATGCATAGCCAAGGTAGGTAGGTAATGCATTAGACCTTTACATACTATAGTATTTTTATAGTTTAACTTTTATTTCTCTACATGTTATGGCTACCCAGCATCCTCCTCCATCCCCCTCCCATGTTGGATTATGGAAGGGTAATTGGTGGCAAATTACATTTTAACAGACTGCTATATGTTGGCACCGCCATGTCACTCTTGTCAGCGGTGCTGAGCAGATGTCAATCAAGCCCATGGGGATGGTGAATGATGGCAAGGATCAGCATACTGGCCAAGAACCGTCCAACCTCAGTGAACTTGTAACTTCATTTACATAAAGATGCAATTACTATCATGTTTGAACTTGTCTCTAGCTACACTTTCCTGCAACAAAAGTCCCCCATACACATAAGTCTGCTAATTCTGCCCAAAACAGCAGGTTTACTGACTTGCCTCTATGGGGACCTTTTAAAGGCAACCTGTCTGGTGATTTCTGCTGCCTGAACGTCATAAATCTTGCATTTTTCTCTGAAACTCTGCCGCATAGTGGAAAACTTGAAGTTCAGCTTTAAAAAAGTTGGGAATGGGAAGTGGAGATCTGCTCTTAGATTGACAGGTCTACCTGTTTGACAGGTCTCTCTGCATATTCAATCTAGATGAAACGGGCAAGTACCAGCTCAGGTGACTCTCTTCCCATTTCTCTTCTCCTTTCTAAACAGTCTTGCAGTGTTTCAGAGTCAAACATGGGTGGCTGCAATGATTGATCCTGACAGATTCATGCGGCCTTTGTTTGGGAATGCAGGAATCGCCACATTTGTACTATATAAACTATTTAATATGGGCATACAGGTTATAGACTGCTGAAAAAAGCCCTCCCTGTATGTCTCATATCAGATGTCTTGTTGATAGATTATCTTTTATCACTTTATTTAAATGACCTCTTCCAGGCTCTGGGGAGGACGCTGCCTGGAAGACACCTCTGCCTCCAGAGATTATTATACATGAAGGGGGAGTTACCAGTGTGATGGCCGCTCTCTGCTCTCCTGATCTCTGCAGAGCTGTGTGTGATTAGACCGGACACATCTGCAGGTTCCTCTCTGCTTCCTGCTCACAGGCAGACAGGGCTGTAATATTGTTGTAAAACAGCAGAGCTGCAAAAAAAGTGTTTACAAGAAGACTATGTTCATTTCTCCTGTTTTGTTAGTTACTTGTCTCACACTGGTAACTCTCCCTTCATGTAAAATAATCTCTGGGGCAGAGTTATCTACCAGATAGTCCGCCCCAGAGCCTGGAAGAGGTCATTTATATAAAGTGATAAAAGATGATTTCTCATCAATAAGGCATCTGATATGAGGCATACAGGGAGGACTTTTTCTGCTTTCTATAACCCTTATGCCCATTTTAACAATGTAGATAGGTCAAATGTGGTGAACGATTCCCTTTTAGTCAAATAACATTGTGACACTTGGCACTGCAGAGTCCTCCCTGAGCTATACCTGTCACTGCCTGACGGTCTGGTCTTTATACAAGGCTATGACTGCTTAGCCCTAATCTAAGTTTGTCTTGTAAGATTTCTTTTCTTAGTGGCCATGTTTATCGCTGCTGGTCCGCTGCCCAGAATTGAATGTGCAGGAAATCTTCATGCTTTCCTTTTAAGGCCTGACAGAAGGCAGTGTTATTAACTTAGTATATTTTGTGCATGTAACTAGTACATGGCTGTCTAGAGTCATTTCTATCTTGTTTATGTGGTGGTATGATTGTTAAAGGGGCTCTCTTCTTTTAGAAAAGTGAACCCCAGACGATTCCAGTAATATAACAAGGCCTAGTAGCACTCGCCCCCCTGCTCTTGTCTGCTTTTTGAATGCAGTGGTAACCTCATTACACCAGCTTCAATCACTACTACAGTCAATCACTGAACTACTGCCATCTACTTTGGCAGAACTGATGAGCCTGGTGATTGGTGGCATCGGTGATGTGAGCAGTTGGCTTAACTTCACTGCCACAGCCAGAGAGCAGAGTGGTTGTGGGAGGAGTACTATCTGGCTTTATTTTACATTACTGGTCCACGCTTCTAAAAGTGGAAACCCCCTTTAAATCTCTCGCCAGCAGCTAAACATGTAGACTTTTCAGTTAAGGTGATAAGATGGGGAAACTGTCTACTTGATTTGGTCTCTTTTCACCTAGAAGCCTGGTTTGTAGTGCACAAGAAAGTAGAATTTGCTTGATTGACCATTTGGCTGCATCCAGTCCAGGAGAAGGAACAGAATTTTTTTTTTTAACGTTAGGAGATTTGTCCTTTAAATCAGGAATATTCCCTCATGAGCCAGTGGTAGGCTGGATCACATTTTTAAAGAACAATTTGTCTAGCTTTTTTTAATACAATGTTGTATATATTGTTAAAGTATACCTGTTGTCTAAGGTAACTTTTCAGAATAGGCTGGTTGTGTGTTGTGGTTATAAGGAATAACACTTTCAGCTCATCATAAAGACTTTTTTTTTTTTTTTTTTTTAAACTAGTGTTCTCCTTTTTGCAAGTCTTATCTAATATTCAACTCTGAGCTAGTGGGTGGATATTAGCAGCTGTGATGTCTCTCCTACACTGAGCTATTCCTGCTCCCTGCTTATGTTGCACATGTTCTAAAGCAGCAGCAGCCTGGGGGGACACTATTCCACAGTGCTGAGCAGTGTAACTGTGCATGCTGCACTGGAGTTCCATAAACACTCACTACAAAGCTGCAGTCACTTCTTTAGTCCTCCACCATTTATAGACTTCCATAGTCTCTCAGCGAGCCTAGCAGTCTGTCTTGTTTTGACTCATAGGCTTGCAAAAAGATTATTCAAGATATTAGTGATTCTTAGATTTATTTGTACAATTCACTTAGGCAATGTTTGAAGTTTTGAAGCAACAATGACCATTCATGTTCTAGAGCATACATGTCAAACTCTGGCCCGTGGGCCAAATCTGGCTCACAGGGTTATTATATTTGGCCTGTGACACCAGAACCACCACCCTTATGTGAGGCCCCATTATACTGTATACTGGATGGCCCGTGACTTTGTTCAAGTTTTTCATTTTGGCCCTCTGTGTGTTTGAGCTTGACATCCTGTTCTAAAGGGTAATGTATGTTCTTGTGGAAGCTACTAAATTGGTGTTGGAAAACTTGTAGTCCAGGCCAAGCCCCCTTGGTAATGTATACCAAGTAGCAAAATACAAAAAAAAGTATCCTGTTGTGATGTCACAACTCTACAATTGGCAGCAAGGTCCACATACATGCCACAATGCATTAATTTATGCAAACTAGCTATCATCCAAGTAAAAGAAGGCAGTCTCTCCTATTGAAGGTAGTTGCCCTAAGGCTATGGCCCCACTATCAGTATTTGGTCAGTATTCGGTCAGTATTTTTTCTCAGGACTGGGAGCCAAAACCAGGAGTGGGTGATAAATGCTGAATTGGTGTCTTGTTTCTATTATACCTTTTCTCTGATTTTTCCTCACCTGATTTTGGTTCCAACTAATGAGAAAAATACTGACCGAATACTGATAGTGGGGCCGTGGCCTTAAACTAACCTTGCCACATTTAGTTTGGATCGTTAGCTAAATGAGTCTTCTATAAAGTTTGACTTTTCCTTTTAAAGAATTTAAAGGGGTCCTGTGAAAACAAGTTATCGCCTAAGCACAGAATAGGTTCTAACTTGTTGATCAGTGGGTGTCCAACAGCTGGGATCCCCACCGATCTGCAGATCAGGCAACTTTTATCCATGTTACAAAAAGAAATTGATGCCACTCAAGTTATTCTGTGAGACTGGTGGAAAAAACTGCCCCTTGGGCAATGGATGGAGCACTGGTTGAGCATGTAACACTGCTTCTACTCCATTCTAACTGGCAGAACTGTGAACTTTTATTTCCATCAGTGCTGGTCCCAGTGGTCAGACCCCCACCGATCAACAAGCTATTATCACCTATGTAGAGCACATCATTCTGTGAATATTGCCTTTCATATGGAATATTATGTATAAGATGTAAGTAACCTTGATATGATGCAGATGGAGCATGTACTTAGAGTGGTTAATGCCATTGAAAGGGAACACTTATATTGGGAAACTGGAACACCGGATCACCCCATCAGCTCCTCCTTCTTACTGCACGTGGCACAGGGCATGCTGGCAATACTGGCCAATAGTCCTCCACTCTCTGGAGCTGCTGTTGCAGGAATGTACACATTAAGGAAAGCTGCCTCTAACCATGGAGAAATAGAATAAAAAGGATCACTTTCATGATATTGTAGTAATTCTGTAAATATCTAAAAATGGATGTCCGATGAGCAGGAGCCCTCATTATTTAATAGGCATTTTTTTAAATGCCTACAGGTTTTCTACATGTTTAGTCTGTTTTCATTGTTACAGCAGGCCAGATCCATACTGAAATATGAGATTAATGATGGTGTGTCCTCAAATACACTCTTGAGGTCTTGTCCTGACAACTCTCAAGGAGCTCAGTACATGAAGCCAAGTGTGTTCTGGAGTAGATCCGCCTCATCAGCTGTGTGTGCTGGGGGGGCGCTGGGTCTGTAGCTTAGACATTCAGTCCGTGTGCTCACCCTGCACTGCAACCGATGGAATATGATTAGTAATGTCTTTATCAGACCCTGTATGTAAGGAGATATTCTTCTCCCCTGGAGGCATTGCCTCTCTGTATCTTACCCGGTCTGATGTAGCATGCCACAAAACCGCTGTCTCTATGTGAAATCGGAGACACGCAGAATATATATCTTTTAAATTCCACAGTGTCCACTTTTTATCTGGTGCTTCTGTATGTTTATGGTGATGCCTGATTTCTAGAAGTAACATTAAATTGCCTTATATTTTTACATTTCTCCATCAACTTGGCTGTAGTTTTATTGTTACGATTTACATTCATACGATAATATTCACAGGACATTGATAAATTATTTTGGTTGGGAGCATGCTGTCAAGAACCTTAAGAACCCCCCCCCCCCCCCCCTTCACCTTACCGAATACAGGATACACTTCAATAATATACAACCTACATATCTCACTCAGACTGAAGTACTATATTAATGTGGTAAAAAATGCAACATTTCATTAATAACTGCTATCAAGGAGAACAAAGAATAAAAAGGTTTGCCAGTGGAAGATTCAAGAGAAATCTGATAACTTGCACCGTATATTAGGCTAGATCGTATAAAATGAATAACCGTTCATCTGTTACTTGTGATGGAAACAATTAAAGGTCGCAGATGATGTGATCTTCTGTATTTCTCGCTGTGTGACCATATATTATCTGTGACTTTTTATTTTCCATTACAAGGACACATGAACTGTGGTTCATTTTATACTATTCAATTCCTTGGATCTTTCTCTGGCAAACCTTTTTTTATTTTTCGTAATCCATTATATTAATGTTGGATTTTTTGCCACGTGAATATAGTACTCCACTCTTGTGTGACCTATGTGGGTCTTTACATATGACTTTTTTTTTCTTTGGAGGTCACAGGTTAGCAGTAGCAAATTTGTGACTGACTGATCTATGGAGCTGTCATCAGTATTGTAGCAAGGAAGCTTCTTTCCAGGCCATTAAAGAAAAATTATGTTCGGCCTCTACAGTACTATCTCTAGTAACAGTAATTGCAATTGGAAGAACAAAAAAATGGATACTTATTTGTTTTTTCCATTGTTATTGATACAATCCTGCCTATGAATGCATCTTTTTTTGCCCTCTACCATTCAGTAAAATTGACATGTTCATTTTATGTGGGTTGATATAACAATGATTGTATGTGTTTCCCCCCTTCCCCGTTACAACTTTTGCTAAAAAAAACAAAAAACTTTTTGTCACTTTTCAGGTTGAACATGTAGTCTGATCTGTGGGCAGCAGGGTATAGAGAAGGAGAAGCTGATTAGAATGATATATAGGTTTGTTGGTGAAGATTTATTTTAAGGCAAGGGCACAGTAGGTGTAGCGGCCAAGGTTCACTAGCTGTCGTTGCTACATCACAGATCAATACCCCTAAGGCTATGTTCCCACATTGTTTTTTTTGTTTGTTTTGTTTTTTTTTCAGTCAGAAATCTGCAGCAAAACTGATCTCTGGCAGGAAATCAGCTGCGTCAAATCTGCTGGTTTTGCTGCTTTTTTTTTTCACTTTCCTTCTGTCTATTTAGACATGTACATAAAGTTCTGTGGAAAAAAAGAACCCCATTCTATTTTGCCATAAAAAACGCAGATGTTCTATTTTCCAAGAACACAACCAAGGCACAAAGTATGCAGCAAAAAACACATTGTGGGAGCAGAGAATTCTGGTTTCTCATTGCTGGTACTGCAAAATGCAGCTGCAGCTTTTTCTGCAAATGTTCAGCAAAATATGCTGAAAAACACGCGTGGGAACGTAGCTTAAGGGTACTGTGATCGCAATAAGAAGGCTGAAAAAAAAAGTTCAACTGCGACAGCTAATTTTTAAAAAAAAAAAAAAATTTGCCACTTGCTTGACGCAGTCACAATGTGATTCTATTCACTTGTATCTCGCTGCAGTATAGTAACAGCTAGTGAACTTTGGCCGCTTGAGTTTTTGAGTTGAGGCCAAAGTTGCACAGGCATACAGTGAAGACAGCATGTATACAAGTGCAATGGGCAGTCCTATTCAGTCATTGCCAAACACCATAAAGTGCAAGCTTTACAGAAACCATTCCCACCAAAATGAATATCAATCTGATCAACTTCTCCTGCTCTCTACCAGCTTGCCTGCAGACCAGACACCATTTTCGCTTTTAAATAGTTTTTTTTTTGGGGGTTGATGTATTGAGACTTTTTTTTTTTTTGCCACTTGATGAAAACCACTAGCAAGTCGTATGGTCGTTGACTCTGAAATTGAATGGTGGTGGGTTAAAGGGGTTTTCCCACGAACAAAAGTTAATTTTTTTCATTAGATCTTGAAATAATAAGAATTTCCACAATTGGATGTGTTTAAAATGTTCCTGTGCTGAGATCTTGTGCCCCTGCTGTGTACTGTGTAATGGCTGTGTCTGACCGTGCAGGAACATGGTCTGATCATGCCACAGCTCCTGGGCAGGGGAGGAAGCAAGAGTATACAGACATGACAGCTGGGGATTACAGCTGATTCTTTGAGCTAAAACTTTGTTTAAAAGCAAGCAAAGAAATGTTTTATTGCACAAAAAGAATCCGCTGTGCTGTAATGTCTGTATACTCTTTTGCTTCCTCCCCTGCCCAGGAGCTGTGGTATGATCAGACCATGTTCCTGCACTGTCGGACACAACCATTACACAGTACACAGCAGGGGCACATTTATAAGATTATCTCAGCACAGGGACTTTTTTTTGTTTTTAATCCTTTCGTATTGTGGACCTTATTTTTATTCCAAGATCTAGAGAATAAGATGAACTTTTGTTTGGGGGGAAACCCCTTTAAGGATTCCTTATGCTCTCATCCAAAAAGGCCTGTTCACTCTCTGGTAGTGTTCCTACTGTGCCCGATTTAAAGTACCTACATTTTTCCATACAGGTCATTAGGGAAATGTTCCTGCATGGAGTTGCCATTCTTTGAGTGGCTACATTACATCCTATTTTCTCAATCAAAAGAAGAGTGAGTTCTTTATTGAATCCCGGCAACCAGGGCTGTGGAGTCGGAGCCCTTTTTGGTGGAGTTGGTATAAAATGAACTGACTCACCCGACTCCTAAAATATATAATAAATTGGATACAGTAGTTCAATGCAGTTTGTGGGGAATATTTTTTCATAAGAATTCGGGAAAGTTATGAAATGTCCTATTCCTGATCTAAGGGTCTAGACCAGGGGTCCTCAAACTGCGGCCCGCGGAGGACTTTTATCCGGCCCGCCTTGCTATGGGCGGATGAGAGGGGAGCGGTGTCAGCGCCCGCCCTTCTCCCCCGCTTGCTCAGGGCCCCGGCAGGCGGATACTTGCCTCTCCCCGTGCCTCTGCAGATCCGCTGTCTTCCTGCTCTGTGCTTCCTGTGACGTCTCAGGTCAGAGGGTGCGGTGATGTCTTTACACCGCGCCCTCCCGAGTGCCGTCACAGGCAGCGCAGAGCGGGACGACGACGACACCGCCGCGACGCTGGAGTCCAGACCAGGGCAGCGGCAGCAAGTGAGAAGTGAGGTGAGTATTGGATTTTTTTTTTTTTTTTTTAATGTATGGAGGCATTATATGGGGGGGTGACATGCTGCATGGGGCATTATATGGGGGGGGTGACATGCTGCATGGGGCATTATATGGGGGGGGTGACATGCTGCATATGGCATTATAAGGGGGAAACAGCCTGCCTATTGGGAACATTTACCTGCCCATTGAGGACCTATGCTGCCTATTGGGAACATTTACCTGCCTGTTGGGGACCTATGCTGCCTATTGGGAACATTTACCTGCCTGTTGGGGACCTATGCTGCCTATTGGGTACATTTACCTGCCCATTGAGGACCTATGCTGCCTATTGGGTACAGTTACCTACCTATTGAAATACCGGTTGATTTAACTTTACTTGTTCTTCATTTTAAATATTGTATTTGTTCCTGTATCGTTTTTTTTTTACTACAAAATAAGATGTGTAGTGTGCATAGGAATTTGTTCATAGTTTTTTTTTAAAAAACTATATTCCGGCCCTCCAATGGTCTGAGGGACCGTGAACTGGCCCCCTGTTTAAAAAGTTTCAGGACCCCTGGTCTAGACTTTTAGCTGAGATGAATCTGTGCTGCAGTAAATTTATCACTTACACATGAGCCGTGTATGAGGGAGTCGGAGGCAGGGAAATTGAGGCGTCTGAGTTGAAGGTTTGGCTTACTGACTCCACAGCCCTGCCAGCAACATGGTTATTATATCTTTACTCTCACCCACAAAAAACAAAGTTAAGCAACTTTTGTGTGTGCGGGAAAAAAATTGTATAAGTAGTCCAATAGGAGGACTGTTCTCCTAGTTCTTATGATCTGCCTCTTGTGTTTTGATATCCAACCAAGCTGAGAAGTTGCCTAATCACGGTATAAACAGCAGGCACAAGTCATGGGGTTGTCAGGCAATGTCCTATTAACCCTGTGAATTGTTGGTGCAGGAAATCCCCTTTATAGCCCTCTGCTCAGCTGGCCGTTCATAAAATGTGATTCTTTTCGTGGAAATGGTTTAATGAATCTGGACATCGATGTGGAAATGTTATTTATAGTTTTCTCTATAACCAGACTGTTCTTCTGTATCATCTTTCTTAGAAAACATCTCTGTTACAAAGACGTTTATAATGTGTGATGTAAAGGGCCAACAAAAGTTATGCTGGCTAATAAAGTATACACATCACTTGTGTATATTCAGCATGGCGTTCTTGTACTAAATCTATACAATTCATGTATGTTATTGGCTTTAACCAGCCTTTTAATTTTTGGAAAGTATGAACAGGTGATCCAGCATCCACATAAGTATAGTAATGCTAAAACTTCACTGTGTTTGGGCCCTTCAAAAAATAAAATAAAATCCACTAGATCAGATGCCCTGTATCTAATGTTTTTTTTAACCCCTTACTCATAAGTGACATCGGCTATGCAATAAGATATAACTGTATGAAAGCTGGAGTCCAACTACACAAATCCCCCACCAATATCTGGAGGAAGTCCTGGATCTGAATGACGCAGTGGATGAGCATAAGCGCTGATAATCCACTTGAACTCTATTGGGCTTTTCTCGACTGACTTTGTCTGATAAACTGACACACATGCAGCAATAGTTTGTAATTGGAAATTGGTTTGTGTACATTGAATGAAAAATAAAATGGTGAATTTTCTTTTTCTTTTCAGACCTGGCCTCATCATGGATGAAGAACATCAACATTCACATTGTGCTTGTTGTGTCAGTCGACGATGCATGATTAGACCAGAGACTGGAATCTCCTGTGATCTGATCGGCTGTCCACACGTTTGCGGTGCAGTCTTTCATTCATGCAAAGCCGATGAACATCGAATGTTGTGTCCCCTAGAAAGAGTACCTTGCCTAAACAGTGGTTTTGGATGTCCCTTTTTCATGACCCGAAATAAACTAGCTGATCATTTGCAAATCTGCCCTGCCAGTGTAGTTTGCTGCACTATGGAATGGAATAGGTGGCCGGTGAGCTATGCGGACAGAAAATCCTATGAAAACTTGAGCAGAGATGTTGATGAAGTAGAACAGCTAGATATGGCTTTAGCATTGCAAGATCAAAGAATGCTGTTGGAGTCTCTCAAAGTGGCCACCATGATGTCTAAAACCACTGAAAAACTTGAATCTCCTGAACAAATATCTGTCCAAATGGAAGAGGAGGACAATGTGATCACGAATGGTGTACCTGGTGATGAAGATTCCTACAGTGCACTTTATCAAGCAACCATTGAGACAACTAAAAGTTTAGCTGCTGCTCTAGATATCTTAAATAATGCCACCAGAGACATTACAATACTTAATGGAAGACTACGAGATGCCAGTTGTGCAATGAACAAAAATTTCCAGCTCACGGAGCACAATAATCTACATGATGGCCTGAAAGATCAGGAATTTGAGGATGAAGAAAGCATTGAGGCTGCTGGTGGAATGGCTTGCAGTTCCTTGAAGCAAAAGTATCAGAATGGTTCGAGTGATTTCTATCCAGGAACCAATGGTAGTTATGTGGTGGAAAATGACAATGGGAACGGGAGCCAAGTATCTGTTTTGTGTAATGGTTTTCATGATCAAAGTACACTTGCTCCTCAGGGAAAAGAAAATAAGTTTGCTGTGGGACCTAATGAAAATGGTGCAGTCATCACTTTAGAGGGTGTCGAAAAACTCGATGGCCAATGTAGCTCATTGCATTCTGCAGAACCAATCTCCTCTCCTCCATGTATAAATGGTTCTGATGAGCAAATGTCAGATAAAAAGGATGAACAAGGATTACGAAATGTTGCAGTCTTTGGAAGACGTCCTTTCTTGGTTGATACTTATTGGTTTAAAGCTAGAACCGAGAATAAAGCAGTGGACACTTCGGACTTGGAAGTTCAAGAAGACCCGATGGGACTAAATGGTATCGACTTAATTACAGCGGCTTTGCTATTTTGCTTGGGGGACTCACCTGGTGGTAGAGGGATTTCAGATAGTCGGAATGTAGATGGTTATCATGTTGACTTTGGAACGCAAACCTTCTCATTTCCATCTGCAATATTGGCTACAAATACGATGGTCGGGGAGATAGCATCAGCTTCTGCCTGTGATCATGCTAATCCCCAGCTTTCCAATCCTAGCCCTTTTCAGACTCTTGGTCTGGACTTAGTTCTTGAATGTGTTGCGCGATACCAAACTAAACAGAGGTCTATGTTTACATTTGTATGTGGCCAATTGTTCAGAAGAGACGAGTTTTCTTCTCACTTTAAGAATGTTCATGGTGATATTCACGCAGGTCTAAATGGCTGGATGGAACAGAGATGTCCACTAGCATATTATGGATGTACTTATTCCCAACGTAGGTTTTGTCCTTCAACACAAGGATCAAAAATTATTCATGATAGACACTTAAAATCGTTTGGGGTTCAACCTCATTTACCAAGTGACCTTGAATCTACAAAGAGTTCTTCATCAGGACCACCAGTTGATCATTTTAGTAGTTTGCCTTATGAGGTTTTGCAGCACATTGCAGGATTTCTTGATGGATTTTCTATGTGCCAACTTTCAAGAGTGTCTAGACTGATGAGGGATGTATGTGCCAGTTTACTACAAGCCCGTGGAATGGTGGTTCTGCTGTGGGAAAAAAGACAGTATCCACACGGAAGTTCCTGGCAGATCAAAGAAAAGGTTGGTGTTACTATTTCTCAAAAAATATCCCAAGCACATTGAATCAATGAAGTAATGCCAGAATACAAATTCCACAATCATTTAATAGTTGTACGATTTGATAGACTTAAAAATTGACCATTTCATCTTTTATTTCTATGAACATATAGAAGTCGTACTTAAATGGAACCTGTCACCAGAAAAATTGCTATTAACCTGCAGATATTGGGTTGATCTGCAGGTTAATGGCGTTACTAACCTGTCCGGTGCCTGCATATAGCCTAACGCTGCAAGGGAAAATAACTTTATTCTCCACGGCAGCATTCAGTTCAGTCATGGGGGTGTCGCTTGTTGAGTCAACACTTTGAGAATACAGAGCAGCAGCTGTAATGGCGTCCCCGGCCCTGACTGACGGCTGACACCAATGCAGAGCCAGTGTAAGTCCCCACTCTTTATTCTCAGAACGGTGGCTGAACTAGTGCCGATGCTGCCCCATTGACTGAAACCAAATGCTTCCAGGGGGGAATCAAGTTAATTTTCTGTGTTCGGCTAAGTGCAGGTGCTGGGCAGGTTAGCAATTTTTTTTTTTCTGGTGACCGGTTCCCTTTAAAGATCTATCAACAGGATTTCACACCCACAAACTATATGCGCATGTAGCTCTTTCAGAGACCAACCCAGCTATACATATACATGGCCAGTCTGTTCTTTTCTTACTGAGAAAGCAGCATTTGAATTAATATGCAAATGAGGCTGTAGATCTGAAGCCTCTGTCACTCCAGCTCTATTCCCCACACAGCACTGCTACCTCCTGCTTAACTGACTGCTCCTTTGCCTGAAGTCACACGGCATAGGGACGGTCAGTTGAGCAGTAAAAGGCAGTGCTGGGCAGGGTCTGCTGGAGGGGCAGGGTCTGCTGGAGTGACAGGGGCTTCAGATTTTCATCCTTATTTGCATTTAAAATCAAACGCTGATTTCATAGTTACTATGGAACGGGTTGGCCATGTAAAGGTATTGCTGGACTTGTCTCTAAAAGGACTACATGTGCATTTTAAATAGTTAGGAGGGGGAGGTGAAATCCTGTTTTGGCTTATTTCCACACAATGTCTAGGTGCTATGTTTTTCAGATTAGTAGTACATGCAATCTTTGCCGTCCAAGTTGTACAATACACAGATCCATGTCTAGTTCTCTATCTTGTAAATTTTTTTTAATGTTTGATAGGGGATAGGTGCACTGCAGCGTAGTGAAGGAGTTAATGGTTATAGACATAGTATAGGATGCGAGACCACAATAGTTATGGGGCTATTAACTTTTTACCCAGTTTTCAAGGGATGCTGATGGCGTCATATCTGCTATTCTGCTGGTCTAGGAGAATGGATGGGTTAATTCCTTGTGTATAAAGATGCATTCACAAAGATTTTTCCATATCTGTTTGTGGGTGGAAAATCTTCAGCGTATTGCAGTAGCCAAGTGGATGTGATATTTTTTTAATTTGTCATTTAAACCAACTCTGCATTAATCAATAGTGCTAGCTAGGAAACTATGTACTTTATCAGATATATGCTTTTTATTTTTTTTCACTTATGAAGCTATTTTCTTCCTTTTGCCTCCTGAGCTCATTCTTTAAAAAAACCAAAAAAAAAAAAACACTTTTGAAATCTGAGGGATTAGATCACAGCTGCCTAATGTATGTAACGGGTAGGAGAGCCAATTGCAAACTTCTAGTAGTTTTTTTCCTTAATAGATTCATAGCTATACTCGGTTATGCAGCAGAGTGACTGACTCATGTCTTTGACCTCATAGCAACTAGTCTCTATACACTAGCTCAGAGACAACTGAAAATTTAAAGCGTGCAGAGATGAAAGCAGGTGAAAAATGCAAGATATGTCATAATTGCTAGAAATGGTGTTATTCCTCATGTTCACACAACATGCTTTTCTGAAGTCACCTGAAACGACAGCTATGCCCTTCTAAGAGGGTTTTCCTGGGTGAGAAGAGTGTGCTGAATCATGACAGTGTGTGATGTGCACACTGTCACAATTGTGTGGTGGGTGGTCACGTGGCTACATCTATGCAGCTTGTATACTTGCAGTCATGTGCCAACTAGACTGTCCTGCGCTTTATTTTTCAATAGAACGTTAAGAATCTTGTTCTGCTGAGAGATGCACAGGAGTCTGTTCAGCGTGTGACTGCAAGTATGAAAACATCATAAAGTGACTGCAGACTTTTCTCGGCCTGGATTGCCTGATCCTCAGTGGCTAATCTGCATGATTTTGTGCAGATTTTCTGCTTTGGATCGAGTTTATATAAATTGGTTATCTGGCCCCCTGCAAGTACGAGGCCAGGATAGGCAGAGACGATGTGGTGGATCTACTGCTGCTGAGGTCTGCAGATTCTTGAAGACTTGTTGTAGAAGGTGTCTGCAGGTTTCTATAGATAAGTCTGCAACATTCACTAGCTAGTTCATAAAACCCATATTATTTTTTCTTGCTGATACTTGTAACCTGTGAATGGTCTCTTGTGACAGGCAGCATAAGGCACATTTCATTATGATCCTATTCGGTTACTTCTAAGGTCAGACAGGAAAGGCTTTGATGAAGAAAATAAACCCTTTTCGCTATAGCTTTTCTTTGATTTGCCCCCTAAGCCCATGAGAGCCTAACTTGCCATGTAACTAACTGGCTTTCTTTATAATGCCGGTATGTTTTACTTATTTTTCTGCCTTCTGCTCTGTGCCTGACTTTGCCTGTTGTCCTCAGCGTGGTCCAGTCTATGATTTGGCTAGCAGATTTGGCATGATGGTCTTAGTCAGTCAGCATGTTACAACACCTAACCAAAATTAGCAGCCACGACATGCTCTGTATGTCCACACCGCAACAGCTGCTTTCACTGCTGACAGAAATGGGTGACAGACTTTCATGTGCTCTGATGGGAGCCTCATAGTATGGGGGCTGCTCTAACAATCCACACTAAAAATAATGTATTAGTGATTATGTCCACTGGTCTTTAGGATGCCTGTAATGGCCATGCTGCTGACTGTTAGGCCATGTTAACACGTTCACACTGTCAGTATTTAACCTTCGTTATAAGCCAAAACCAGGAGTGGAATCATCAGAGGAAAAGTATAATAGAAACACCTCACCGCTTCTGTATTTATCACCCACTCCTGGTTTTGGCTTACAAATGCTGAATATGATCTATCATGGGTAACACTGCTAATGATGGCGGTGTAGTTTTTTTCTTTATTTTTTTATTTTTATTTTTTTTTTCATATTGCACCTGAAAAGGGTGTTCTGTAAGAGAGCATTCTCCCCCCGCCCCATATAACTTGTCTGAATCGCCATGTTCCAAGACCCTCAAGACCTAAAACATTTTTTTCTCCAATTGACTTAGCTGCACAAGGGCTCTCTTATACAGTCATGGCTGAAAGTGTTGGCACCCTTGAAATTGTTCCAGAAAATGAAGTATTTCTCTCAGAAAATTATTGCAATTACACACATTTTGTTATACACATGTTTATTTCTATTTGTGTGTATTGGACATAATTTCACACAACCCCCAAAAATGGGCTGGACAAAATTGTTGGCACCTTCCTAAAATTGTGGGTAAACAACTTTGTTTCAAACTGTCTTGCGGCAAGTCACAGGTGTGGGCAATATGAAAATCGCCACTGAAACCAGATAAAAAGGGGAGAAGTTGACTCGGTCTTTACATTGTGTGTCTGTGTGCTACACTAAGCATGGAGAACAGATTGAAAAGAGAACTGTCAGAGGACTTGAGAACAAATTGAGAAAAATCAACAATCCACTCTGCTTTGGGTAGAGGGCAGGCAGATGTGTTGACTAGGTCGCCAAACTGAAGCCCATTGTAATGATAAAACTAGCTGGACTCTAATGCTACTCTGTTTTTCAGGTCTGGCGATTCAGCACTGCGTTCTGCACGGTAAAGGAGTGGAAGTTTGCGGATATTGTGAGCATGGCTGACCATTTGAAGAAATGCAGCTACAATACAGTGGAGAAGAGAGAGGAGGCAGTCCCTCTGCCTTGTATGTGTGTGACCCGGGAATTGACAAAAGATGGCCGCTCTCTTCGCTCGGTCTTGAAACCTGTCCTCTAATAGGAGGAGAGCGGCCGCCCTACAAGCACCAACACTCTAGCACCAGTTTTAAACGCCATCCGATCTCCTTTGACACTTTAATATTAAACTAAGATGCCACTATCACTGTATATAACTGGTTTTGGAAGTGATGTTTATTTTTTTATAAATCTATTAAATAGTTTAGGTGGAAGTGGTAAGAAAAATGCCTTAAAGTTTGTGGGACTTTGGACTTTCCTGATGTATAAATGACAAGAACTTTCTCGTGGATCTCAGTCATGGTATCCTGAGCACTTAACAATACTAACTTTTTTTGTTTTTTTTTTCTTTCGTCCTGACCAAAAACAGAATGTACATGTAATTTCTCGTCAATTTAGTGTTGGTCAGCCCGCAGTCACAGAGCAGACAAATCTCCCTAAGCGTTTTTACTAAACTTCCTGTCTTGTAGATCAGCGATCATTCAGTACTGTACACCAGATCCCTTCTCGGCTGATCTTATAGTGCCATTAACCCTGTAGTTACCTGCAGATGACAGACTATCTGGAAGGGATTCTGTGTTAGCACTTTATCTCCAGGTTCTGGAAGTTAGCAGCCTGCGCTTGGGATCAAGTACAGCCTCTTGTGTTGCAGCAGATGGGGGTAAAGAGGACCTTGATCTGTTTCCTTGGAGAATGGTTTCTGCATGTTTGGTCTTCTCAGTTGCACTCACTAACTTATTTATCTACAGTGGAATCCACTCAAGACTTTGGATGTTCGGCATAGAGCACACGCGCACACCTACCATTTTAACATATAGCTTCTTTTACATTTTTAAAGTGTTTCTGTTTTAATGAATGATATTTAAGACTAAGAATATATGAGATGGACTTTTTAAGCCTTTTTTTGTTTGTTTTTCCTTGTTTGGTTTTACTTATCATCTTTGTGAGATGAGAGCAATCCGTTTTCAATTATGCATTTGGGATACAGATTCTTATTTCTAAGCAAGTCTTCCATAGCTGAGCTCAACTCCAGTGCCTTCCTGGCAAAAAGTGCTTTCTTCCCTATTCCCCCCCCCTTCTCTCTCCTTTTCCTGCCTTGTTGGTTATGGGTATAACACAGACTCCTAAATGTGCTGTGGGCATGGGTGCAGGAAACTTGTACGGAGCGCTGGTGACATTTGTATGCACTGAAGTTGCTTGTGTGGCTTCCTAGTTAGCAGTATTGGCCAAAGGACCAGAAGATTGTGTTGTAGTTGAAATAGTGGTTTAGGTAAAATTGTAATATTCATCATTCTTCCAGTTTCTTTACTTTCAGAGTAACTGCTCCAAAAAAGGGATATTGACATTCTGGGGGGATGGGGGGGGATATTTTGAACCCTCATGCATTTGGGCAACAAATAATTTATGACATTTAACTGCACATTGCTTGATGCAGAATGAGTTAACTGAATCTGTGTGAGTTCATCCCGTGGTTTAGACTTTGCTGCATTTTTTTTTTTTTTTTTTTGTCTGTCTCCGTTACCCTGATTTTTCGCCATGGTCCATATCAGTTGTGCCAAACTTTGATGTGATCATAAGTCCGCTGAAAGGAACTCTGAAAGACTGAAGTAACAATCTCTCAGCCTCAGAATGAGCTCACTAATAGATTTTCAGTTAACTTCTTCTACAGCCAGCAATGTGCAGGAAAACAAACTTTTTTTTTTTTTTTTTTTTTTCAGTTTGGTATTAAAAAGAATTGTTTTGACTTTTAAAAAAAATCAGCCAAAAATACAGGCATTGAAGTAAAACAAAATTGCCTTAAGGATGTCTATATCCTCTAATGGCCACCATATATGTTTAATACAGATGCCTTATTAGTTAGACTTGTATGGAAAAGTCAACTTTTTTTAAAAGCTGTGCAAATTCCTTTAGTAAAGGGGTGGTCTAGTTTAAAATAACGAGTCTGCAGTCACTCTGACTGCAGACTTGTTAATCCTTGCAGCGCATGCACTGGGCACTACTGGGCTTCTCTAGTGTAGGTGCTGGGAACAGCGGTCACGTGACCACAAGGTTGTGATATGCATACTCACGGCCACATTCCGACTAGACTGTTTCTGGCCTCACACAATACACGGAAACTGTGTAGTCGGATTCTGGCCGGGAATATTCAGATCCCATGCTTGCAGTCACGTTGACTACTGTTCCCGGCGCTGACACCGGAGAATTCTCACAGTGCGCAGCGTGTGCCCTGCAGACTTGTCGTTTTTAGACCGGACAACCCTTATAATATATCTTTAGCAGCCAGCACTCTTATTTCCATAATGCAGAACTCCAAACCTAGCTCATAGACATATGGAATATGCCTGCCTGCAATCATCACTTGCTGCTTACTGTTTAGATACTAAGCTGCTCCATAAGCAAATCTGTCTGCAATAAATGCCTATGCTCCCTCTAGTGGTGGCTGCAGACAGATGCTAAAATTCTGACTGTCTATGCTGGGGAAAACTGACCTCCGACCCGTCTATAGAGGAATGAATGAATATAGAATATTGGACCATAGTTTTGAAGACTGCTGCATTGTACTGTTCCTCTGTTGTTCCTCCTGGAGACTTGACCTACATTGACTTGTCAGAGGAGTGTGTCCCTACCCAGTCGATCACTGTGAGCACTGATTGGTCAGCCTGTACAGGGACACGCCCCCAACTGGTAACACTCAGCTGTAAATGTATTCTAGAAGGAATAACAGAGGAATGGCACAAATGTGAGAAGAGACAATGTAGAATTGTTGGTTCATAGGGAATAGAAGTATCTCCTAAACCAGACCTATTAGGAATGGTGATGGACCCTCAGGGTTTTCACTGTGACATGAGACCACTGTAAACTCTCTGTACTTTTCAGTGTTTTTTACTCTTTCGGTAGAGCACTTTGCATTTGCTTCTAAGGATGACTCAAGTTCTCAGCAAAGGGTGAGTGGTCTCTGGAGCTTTACCACCTACATGTATGAAAGGCCTTCATGCGTAGCCATATGCACCATGTGAAGACATGCGCTTTATGCTTTTCAGCTGGAGGTCATGAACAAATTGTTAACACGGTGAATTAACCTGTTGTAATAAGTGATGGGAGCGGAGGATCCTATTGTACACTTCCCAGGCTCATCTGACGCTCCAGCTTAGAGTTAACCAACGAAACAATCTCAATGTTACATGGCTGAAATCCTCATAATTGTCACATACTAGGACTACGAGGAGTATGACAACCTTACTAATCCCTCGTTGTCTAAAGTCCTATTAACAGATAGTTCTGTTCATTCACAGTATAAAGATCTGACTAATGGATCACAGAAAAGTATTCCTAGACTTGCATGGTGCCTAATTATTACCAATCACATAATAATGTGCCCCCCTCACAAGACTCCTAAATTACAATCTGATCATTAAAATTTGATTGTTACTTCTCGATGTGTTTAAAATGCTTTATTTTCCGTTATGAAATATTTTGGTGTATAATAAAAGCTAATAAAACTGTTTCACGTTTGTGTGCACATTATTTATTTTTCTAGTGATCCTTCAGCTGACCTATTTGATATTCTTAGTTTATTATGGAGATCACACCAGATTTGGTGACCATATTTTTTTATATTCCATAATGACTGCTATGAATCACAATGTCACATGTAATGTTTTGACACTTTTCTCCAAACAGCATCACACAGAAAAATATTGGTCTTCTGGCTGAGAGAAGACTAGACTGAGGTAATGCAGTAATATTTATACATGGATACGTAAAGGGGCTGTCCAGGTTTATCACAAAAATCTGTAGTCACTCTGTGACTGCCGACTTGTGAATTCTCACAAAGCTCGCAACACGTGCTGTGAAGGTTCTCCAGTGACGGTGGCGAGGCAGAGCAGTGAATTGACCACAAGTATTTGATCTGCATACTTCTGGCCACATTCCAACTAGACATGTACGGCCTCGCTGCGCATGTCTAGTTGGAAAGTGGCCATGCATATTGGCATGCTCGTGGTCAAATGACTGCTTGGTCTTGCTGCCGCCACAGGATTCAGCTTAGATTTCAGTTCAGTCTACAGTTACTATGTTCAGTTGTTAAGAGTTTTTGGAGCGATCCCCTAAAACTGTTTTGAGAACTTCTTTCTATTTATTTCTATGGGAAATCCTCTGTGCTGTTCATGAGGATTTTTTTTTTTATGTTTAAAGAATTAATGATGGGGAGGGAAGTGCATGTCCCTTATTTGAAGTGAACCTGACAGAAACCTCTCTAAACTAGACACAACCAAATAAAAAGGCAAAAAAAAAAAGGGAAAAAGGCCTTGAAAAACTAAACTTGACAAAAGAGCATTTCCTGAAGTGGTTTTCTCTTGAAAAATTGTCTCTCTACAGTGTTTTTAGTGTGGGTGTGTTTTTTTTTTTTTTCTCAATTTTTAGCCCACAATACATGTGTTTATTTTTGCAGTTTGGTTTTATTACAAATTCTGAACAGTTTTGCTTTTACAGGCCTTTTCTTTCCCCCTGCACATTCAGCTTTATGTAATCTATGGCTATTAATCAGCTGAGCGGAGTTCAGAAAAAGAATACATACGAGAGAAATGGACTGTTGAGGTTTTTTTTGTGAATTAAGTTTCTGTACCTTCTCTTTCCTGACAGTTTGTCAAAATTGGACCGTACTCCAATGTCATCCAAGTGGAGTCAGTTTGTTTTGTTTTTGCCTCACCCCTTTTCACAACGGACCCATAGACTTGTATTGCCAATTTTGATCTGACCCTTGAACCAAAATTGGACATGTCTCCACAATTTGCCACAGAATGCTTGGTCCGTGAAAAATCACAGACATGTGAATTGCCTAAGACTATCACAGGTACGAGTGCTATCTGTTAAAACCACTGATAGCACTCATATGAGAAAACCGGACGTCTAAATGAGCCCTTAAAGTGTGAAATAATTTGCATTCTGACAGTCTAAGGGTTTGTTCAGATGTCACATTTTCACATACAACTGCTACCCTTGGTTTTCCGGAAAGCACTTGTATAGTACTGATAGTCTATGGTTCACATGTTCATGATTAGACGGTAACAGAAGTAATTTCTCCAAAATGTACGTTCGTCCAAAATATGGCACTGACAACATATGTGGTGCTGTACGAGGAAAAAATACCCAGGAAAGGTAACCTTTTATTTCTTTTACATCCACTTCTGATTTCGAATAATATCAAAGCTGCACAATAATAAATATTCATGTGTGCCCGGCAATAGTACTGATAATAGTATAAGATTGCGGGACATAATGCAAAGTGTTTCTTTAGGTTCAGATTTTGCCGACAGCTGCTCTGATACTCTAACTGCACCTTGGTCTCTATAGCAAAATCCTTGCATCTGAGGGTCTTGACACCCCCTCCACAGTCACATGCTTTGGACGTAAAGGGAAAGATGTCAGCACATTTGTGCTTGCCTAACAGCAGGCAGTATTAAGCAGCAGGTGCACATAAGCCATTAATCTACGGAATTGGTGTATATTAGTAAATTAACCTGCCAGTCAAGCGGAGTGGGCTCACCTCTGAACCCCGCTATAATGTTACCATGCTTGGGCCAGCATAAATGTGGTGGCAGGCTCACTGTAAGAGATTCCTTCTCTACGGATATTTTTAATCCAGCACAAACCACTGGAAAAGGAAGTGGAAATGGCATTAGAAGGATCCACTTATATGGTTGATCTGTACAGCGATAACATTAGATGTAAAGAGGTAACTAAAATTTGCAGGAAAAAAAAAGCATCCATCTGTGCAGGGCGTATAAGTACCTAAAATATTGTAATTGCTCCCATTCAGTTATTCTTTAATTTCAGAACTGAACATTTTTTTGTATCTTTGAAGCCATAAGCAATTTCATACCTGTATAAAAAGAGCGGTTTACTTCATTATAGGGCCTCGCCTTATAGAACCCCTGGCAAAAATTATGGAATCACCGGGCTCGGAGGATGTTCATTCAGTTGTTTAGTTTTGTGCCATGTCTGTGATATGCTTTTTTTTCAACAACATTAAAGTCATTTCAAATGGCAACTTTAGGGCTTTAAGAAACACTAAAAGAAATCAAGATTAAAAATATGGTACTCAGTAAGGGTAATTTTTTTCAGACCAAGCAGAGGGAAAAAAATATGGAATCACTTAATACTGAGGAAAAAATTATTAAATCACCCTGTCAATTTTCATTTCCAAAACTAACACCTGCATCAAATTAGATCTGCTCGTTAGTCTGCATCTAAAAAGGAGTGATCACACCTTGGAGAGCTGTTGCACCAAGCGGACTGACATGAATCATGGCTTCAACAGGAGAGATGTCAGTTGAAACAAAGGAGAGGATTATCAAACTTAAAACAAGGTAAATCATCATGCAATGTTGCAAAAGATGTTCGTTGTTCACAGTTAGCTGTGTCTAAAATCTGGACCAAATACAAACAACATGGGAAGGTTGTTAAAGGCAAACATACTGGTAGACCAAGGAATACATCAAAGCGTCAAGACCGGAAACTTAAAGCAATATGTCTCCAAAACAGGAAATGCATAACAAAACGAATGGGAGGAAACTGGAGTCAATGTCTGTGACCAAACTGTAAGAAACTGCCTAAAGGAAATGGGATTTACATACAGAAAAGATAAAAATAAGCCATCATTAACACCTAAACAGAAAAAAACAAGGTTACAATGGGCTAAGGAAAAGCAATTGTGGATTGTGGATGACTGAATGAAAGTCATATTCAATGATGAATCGCGAATGTGCATTGGGCAAGGTGATGATGCTGGAAGTTTTGTTTGGTGCCTTTCCAATGAGATTTATAAAGATGACTGCATGAAGAGAACATGCAAATTTCCACAGTCATTGATGATATGGGGCTGCATGTCAGGTAAAGGCACTGTGGAGATGGCTGTCATTACATCTTCAATAAATGCCCAACTTTACATTGATATTTTGGACAGTTTTCTTATCCCATCAATTGAAAGGATGTTTGGGGATGATGACATCATTTTTCAAGATGCTAATGCATCCTGCCATAGAGCAAAAACTGTGAAAACATTCCTTGAAAGAAGACACATAAGGTCAATGTCATGGCCTGCAAATAGTCCAGATCTCAATCCAATTGAAAATCTTTGGTGGAAGATCCATGACAAGGCTCCAACCTGCAAAGCTGATCTGGCAACAGCAATCAGAGAAAGTTGGAGCCAGATTGATGAAGAGTACTGTTTGTCACTCATTAAGTCCATGCCTCAGAGACTGCAAGCTGTTATTAAAGCCAGAGGTAGTGCAACAAAACACTAGTGATGTATTGGAGTGTTCTTTTGTGTGTTTGTTTTTCATGATTCCATATTTTTTTTCCCTCTGCTTGGTCTGAAAAAAATTAACCTTACAGAGTACCACATTTTTTATCTTGATTCATTTTAGTGTTTCTTAAAGCCCTAAAGTTGCCATTTGAAATGACTTTAGTTTTGTGCCATGTCTGTGATCTGCTTTTTTTCAACAACATTAAACAACTGAATGAACATCCTCTGAGCCCGGTGATTCAATAATTTTTGCCAGGGGTTATACAATGGTAGCTTCTTTTTCTTTCTATTTCTCGTCCTTCATCAGTCCCAGACAAATTTCCATATTGATAGAGAAATGTCGCCCTGAATTATAATCTCGCCTTTGTAACAACAATGCATAGAATGTCATGACCTTTACAAATGTAATAAGTCTGAAAGGCCTCTCCAGGCAAATGAGGAAATGGTGCACAAATTAGATCTCAGATCTGCAAGAACATAGGACTGGGCATCTGTTGTACTGAAACTACTTATAAAGAGGAAATATTGAGAAGATAACTGAAGTGGCACTGAAAGTTAATGTTTATATTAAGTGAATTTGCAGAAATGATTAAGTTCTCTTATTTCAATAGTTAATTTGCTAATGGCTTTTTCTTGAGAAATGGCACCATTCTTATGCATTAGCCGTGTCCGGTATTACATGTAAGTTAGAGCTAGAGATTATCATGCATCTAAATTTTAAAATTTGTCAGCTTCATTGAATTTTCCCCGAAAAATTTGATCGGCTAAATAGATTCTCTGTGGATCTTAATACTGAAAAGCCTTTAAGTGTCCTGAAAAGAGGTATATAAAACTTGGAGGTCTCCTAGGACTGTTGCAACGGCTTTTGAGCTCCCGTTATAGAGTATCTGTCTGCAGGGTATACAATCCTTTTAACTAAAGGTATGAATGTAAAGCCCCTCTAATGCTCCTTACATTAATACCTTTCTAGTAGAATGTTGGGGCACTAGTGAGAAATCTAGTTTTGAGGATATACTCAAGTGCATTGTGGCGGCACTTCCTTCACCAGCTCCGCTGTACTTCGCTGCCTCCCTCCAGTCGTTGATTGACAGTTCACTCTTCCTTCACTGAGCAGTGTCCCCTGCGCAGGTGTGTCATTGCCTAGGTTCATTGCAATGATGGCGCCTGCACAGTGAGCGCCTAATGATGTTGCAGGAGCCAATGCATTGATTTAGCAGCAACATCAAGAGCACACTGCTCCTTCTGATGAAATTAACCCTGGGAAATGGCAGCACCTGCACAGGAGAGACAGGTCACTAAGGGAAGAGCGAACTGTCAATTAACAACCGGAGGAATGGTGCCGCTGCAGGAAGGGAATACACACTTTTTTTTCCAGATCAGTGTCAAGTAGTAGAAAACCCCTTTTAATAACACAATGCTTAGTAAATGCCCTTTAGTGGCAGCTAACTCCATGTTTAAAAAATAATAAATCTTTGCCACTTTTTTGTTTCAAAATACAAAACATTAAGAGCAAAATTTTATATTTATTTTGATTTAACAATTTTAATGCCATCTGGAGCTCTGGTGATAGTACTACATGTATTAACTAATATACTCAAGTCCATTCAAAAATGTACATCTCTATGGCAGAAGCCTAAAGCTGCTGCCTAAAGTTCCTATTATTTGCCATTGCCTTTTGACTTCATAGATAATGCCTGACAATAGTTGCCCTCCTTGGTTTAGGTCCAGCCACTGACTTTGGTGGAGTTAGGACCCTGTCTGTGGTATCACTCAGAGCAAAGGTGAAACATGGCATTTAATTAAAAAAAAACACCGCCAATATCTATTGTACTTACTTGATGAAGGCACTTGTGCAATCTACATCGGCTGAACTGCTAAGCACAGTGATTGGATGCAGCGCTATTCAATTCACGTCACTGCTGCAACCGATCATCAAAGCCTGGAGCAATGGCGGAGAAACTATGTGCAACCCGAGAACAGTAAGTAGCTCAGTTTCTCATTTTTTTACTTCATTGAGTGTAAGTGCTAAAATAGTTGCAAATGAACAACCCCTTTAAGTACGATGTCAATTTATTGTTACTTCTTGTGTTGTTTTCTTTTCCAAATAAGATGTACACTGATTTATTCTAGCCTAATTTATGTCAAAAACACCCACTTTTGGAGTCCTTTAACTCGCATGTCTTTGAAAGCATTTTATGTTGCATGTATGAAGCTGACATATAAATTGCAAACATGCTATTTTAAATATTTTGCAGCAGGAAGATCAGATAAAAAGTTATTGGTTATGTATTTAAAAATTGAGTGTGCTGAACAGGAGCTGATACTATAACAATGTTAAGCAGTAGGACAGTTGCACCATCTGCTGGTCGTGCTGGATATTGCAGTGGTATTGGGCTTAAGTTTTGTCTCTACAGGGTTTATTCCGCCCAGGGCCGGACTGGGACTGAAATTTAGTTCTGGCATTTGAACTCGCACAAGCCCATGCTGTCCCCGCACCTGAGCACCAGATGGGGATATACAACCCCTGGCAAAAATTATGGAATCACCGGGCTCGGAGGATGTTCATTCAGTTGTTTAATGTTGCTGAAAAAAAGCAGATCACAGACATGGCACAAAACTAAAGTCATTTCAAATGGCAACTTTAGGGCTTTAAGAAACACTAAAAGAAATCAAGAAAAAAAATGTACTCAGTAAGGGTAATTTTTTTCAGACCAAGCTGAGGGAAAAAATTATGGAATCACTCAATTCTGAGGAAAAAAATTATGGAATCCTGAAAAACAAACACACAAAAGAACACTCCAATACATCACTAGTTGCACCACCTCTGGCTTTAATAACAGCTTGCAGTCTCTGAGGCATGGACTTAATGAGTGACAAACAGTACTCTTTATCAATCTGGCTCCAACTTTCTCTGATTGCTGTTACCAGATCAGCTTTGCAGGTTGCAGCCTTGTCATGGACCATTTTCTGCAACTTCCACCAAAGATTTTCAATTGGATTGAGATCCGGACTATTTGCAGGCCATGACATTGACCTTATGTGTCTTATTTCAAGGAATGTTTTCACAGTTTTTGCTCTATGGCAGGATGCATTATCATCTTGAAAAATGATGTCATCATCCCCAAACATCCTTTCAATTGATGGGATAAGAAAACTGTCCAAAATATCAATGTAAACTTGGGCATTTATTGAAGATGTAATGACAGCCATCTCCCCAGTGCCTTTACCTGACATGCAGCCCCATATCATCAATGACTGTGGAAATTTGCATGTTCTCTTCATGCAGTCATCTTTATAAATCTCATTGGAACGGCACCAAACAAAAGTTCCAGCATCATCACCTTGCCCAATGCAGATTCACAATTCATCACTGAATATGACTTTCATCCAGTCATCCACAGTCCACGATTGCTTTTCCTTAGCCCATTGTAACCTTGTTTTTTTCTGTTTAGGTGTTAATGATGGCTTTTGTTTAGCTTTTCTGTATGTAAATCCCATTTCCTTTAGGCGGTTTCTTACAGTTCGGTCACAGACATTGACTCCAGTTTCCTCCCATTCGTTCCTCATTTGTTTTGTTGTGCATTTCCTGTTTTGGAGACATATTGCTTTAAGTTTCCGGTCTTGATGCTTTGATGTCTTCCTTGGTCTACCAGTATGTTTGCCTTTAACAACCTTCCCATGTTGTTTGTATTTGGTCCAGATTTTAGACACAGCTGTGAACAACCAACATCTTTTGCAACATTGCGTGATGATTTACCTTCTTTTAAGAGTTTGATAATACTCTCCTTTGTTTCAATTGACATCTCTCGTGTTGGAGCCATGATTCATGTCAGTCCACTTGGTGCAACAGCTCTCCAAGGTGTGATCACTCCTTTTTAGATGCAGACTAATGAGCAGATCTAATTTGATGCAGGTGTTAGATTTGGAAATACAAATTTACAGGGTGATTCCATAATTTTTTTCCTCAGAATTGAGTGATTACATAATTTTTTCCCTCTGCTTGGTCTGAAAAAAATTACCCTTACTGAGTACCACATTTTGTATCTTGATTTCTTTTAGTGTTTCTTAAAGCCATAAAGTTGCCATTTGAAAGGACTTTAGTTTTGTGCCATGTCTGTGATCTGCTTTTTTTCAACAACATTAAACAACTGCATGAACATCCTCCGAGCCTGGCGATTCCATAATTTTTGCCAGGGGTTGTATTACAAATATTACCCTGCCTGGAGAAAATCAAGATTTACTACACAATCAATATTTCTAATAATACCAATATTGCTATATAAGATTAAATAATATCAAAATAATATTGCAATATTACAGACAAATGCCAACAAACCGTAACCAAATATTACCAGCATATACCATATTGATAATAACACCATACTGATTGTTAAAGGGGTTGGGGTGAAAGTCTATGTAACTTCAGACTTCTGCATCCTCATGGCACACACTGAGGATTCTCTGGTACCGGCATTGGGAGCGGCCATCATGTGACCGCAAGTATGCGAAAATGGAAGTATGCAAATCGCATACTTGCGGTCACATGATCAGGGACACAACTCCTGTAGATGCGAGGGTTGCAGTGGCACCCGGGCCCTGGAGTCTAGGGGGCCCCAAAAGTCCCTTTGGTTTATATGAAAGGACCAATACAATTCAAGACTTGCAATAATTGGGGCCCCATTAGAGCTTTTGCTTTAGGGCCCATGCTGTTGAAGTTACGCCACAGCACATGATCAACAACTCCCAGTGCCAGCACCGGAGAATCCGCACAGGCACGAGCACATAGTCACTGCAGACTAACTTCAAACTTGGACAACTACTTTAACCAAAAATACTGTACTAAGACCGATATTACCACCATACAGTGACCATATAATGCTAATATCAGTTTTACACCAGTGCTCTGCAGACCATATATGTGTATATTGTGCAGGTTCTCACCAGTGACGTCTCGCTGATTGTTGTAATTAATTTTCCATTTTCCTTTTCATTCGGTCGAGACCACTATGATCTCTTCTTCCGTCTATAACTTGTCCCTGCAAAATGTACCATTCAGACATCTTCACTTTACTGATTTTTCTCACATTCTACCACCTCTACACAAACCACAACTTGTGATACCTCATAATAATTCCCCTGTGCCTCCTTTAGTAATGCTCCCCCTTCACCTCTTATAATAATGACCCTGTACCTCCTTATAATAATAAAAATATCCCCTGTGCTTTCCTGTATTAATAATATTAATGACTCCTAGTTTCCCCTAAAATGATAACAATCCCCCTTTTACCTCCCTATAATAATGACCCTTAGTGCCTCTTCATTGTAATAATGCTCCTGATATATGGGGGGCTGTTAGGGGTACCATCATTGGCTTGGAACAGCTCATAGAGTCTCACGGCTTTCAGTATCACCTTTATGTTCATGACACACAGATCTACCTCTCTGGATCCGATATCACCTCCTTACTAACCAGAATCCCACAATGTCTGTTCGCTATTTCATCCTTCTTCTTTGCTAGATTTCTAAAACTTAACATGGATAAAACAGAATTCATCATCTTTCCACCATTTCATTCAACCCCCTCATCTGACCTATCTATCAACGTCAATGCCTGTCCACTCTCCCCAGTCCCACAAGCTTGCTGCCTTTGGGTAACCCTGGACTCTAATCTCTCCTTCAAACCACATATCCAAACCCTTTCCACTTCCTGCCCACTCCAACTCAAAAATATTTCCCGGATCCGTACATTCCTTAATCAAGAATCTGCGAAAACCCTAGTCCATGCCCTCATCATCTCCCGCCACGACCACTGCAACCTCCTGCTCTGTGGCCTCCCTTCTAACATTCTCGCACCCCTCCAATCTATCCTAAACTCTGCTGTCCAACTAGCCCACCTGTCCCCCCCGCTATTCCCCGGCCTCTCCTCTCTGTCAATCCCTTCACTGGCTCCCCACTGCCCAGAAACTCCAGATGAAAACCCTAACCATGGCATACAAAGCCTTCCACAACCTATCTCCTCAATACAAATGTGACCTAGTCTCCCGGTACTTACCTGCACGCAACCTCTGATCCTCACAAGATCTCCTTCTCTACTCCCCTCTTATCTCCTCTTCCCATAATCGCATACAAGATTTGTCCCGTGCATCGCCCCTATTCTGGACCGCTCTACCCCAATATATCAGACTCTCGCCTACCATGGAAACCTTTAAAAGGAACCTGAAGACCTACCTCTTCCGACAAGCCTACAACCTGCAATAACCATCGCTTCACCATACTGCTGCACGACCAGCTCTACCCTCACCTACTGTATCCTCACCTATCCCTTGTAGACTGTGAGCCCTCGCGGGCAGGGTCCTCTCTCCTCCTGTACCAGTCTGTCGCTTGTATTGTTCAAGATTATTGTACTTGTTTTTTATGTTATACCGCTTTTCACATGTAAAGCATCATGGAATAAATGTTACTATAATAATAAATAATAATACTATGATGGTCCAACTCACAGCACCCTATATAGTGTGATGGTCCCCCACAGCCCCCCCATAAATAAAAAGATCCCTATACTCCCCTAATCCAGACACCTCATCCTCCGCAGCATCTGTCTCTTTTATCCACTCTCGCAGTGGATGCTGGTGGCGTGACGCGGTGATGTCATTGTACTGCCAATGTCCCCTGCTTGGTGCTGGCCTCTGGCAGGTGGGAAACAGATGGAACGCCTGCAGCCTGCTGGGTTAAGTGATGGAGCCAGTGACTTTGTGCTCCGTCACAACTTTTAACGCTATGGGCATCTTAAGGATGCAGATTCCAATAACAACGTAGCAAACAAGGTGGTCCACGACCAGACAGGCACTTCTGGCATTTGCCAGAATTGCCAGATGGCCAGTCCGGCCCTGATTCCAACAGTATATTAATAATACATTTATATATTGTACAGTGTAGCCGTATTTATGAATTAAGGAAGATGGCATTTTATGTACTTCATACATATACAGGGTGGTCCAAAAGTAGGTGGACAGAAAGTGTAATAAGGTTATGAAGGGGGAGATTTATCAAACATGGTGTAAAGTGAAACTGGCTCAGTTGCCTTTAGCAACCAATCAGATTCCACTTTTCATTCCTCAGACTCTTTGGAAAATGAAAGGTGGAATCTGGTTGCTAAGGGCAACTGAGCCAGTTTCACAGATCTAGTTTTCACAGACAGATCTCCCCCAAATCTGATTTCTTTTCAGATAACTCAGATAACACATAATGGTAAATAATTTAAATACAGATCAAAGAAAATGGATTTTAGCAGAGTATTGGAAATCTCAAAATGCTGAAACCGTTAGAACAAATTGGGTTGAAACATTTGGTACTCAAGCCCCAAAGAGACAAACCATTTACCGCATTCGTGACAAATTCAATGCCACTGGCTCAATCCTTAATGCTCCAAAAACTGGTCGACCCAAAACAGTCTGTACAGCAGATAATAAACAACTTGATGCTGAAACATTTGTTCAGAGTCCAAAAAAGTCCACCAGAAGAGCCTCTTTGGAATTGGGAATTTCACGAGCTTCTATCATGCGAATCCTGAAATCTATTGGGTGGAAAGCTTATCGTCCACGTCTAATTCATGGTTTATTGGAGGATGATCCAGACAGGCGGCTGCAATTTAGTGGGATTATGCTTAACGAAATTGAAGAAAATTCAATAATTTTAGATAACATTACAGTACAGACCAAAAGTTTGGACACACCTTCTCATTTAAAGATTTTTCTGTATTTTCAGGACTATGAAAATTGTACATTCACACTGAAGGCATCAAAACTATGAATTAACACATGTGGAATTATATACTTAACAAAAAAGTGTGAAACAACTGAAAATATGTCTTATATTCTAGGTTTTTCAAAGTAGCCACCTTTTGCTTTGATGACTGCTTTGCACACTCTTGGCATTCTCTTGATGAGCTTCAAGAGGTAGTCACCGGAAATGGTCTTCCAACAATCTTGAAGGAGTTCCCAGAGATGCTTAGCACTTGTTGGCCCTTTTGCCTTCACTCTGCGGTCCAGCTCACCCCAAACCATCTCGATTGGGTTCAAGTCTGGTGACTGTGGAGGCCAGGTCATCTCGTGTAGCACCCCATCACTCTCCTTCTTGGTCAAATAGCCCTTACACAGCCTGGAGGTGTGTTTGGGGTCATTGTCCTGTTGAAAAATAAATGATGGTCCAACTAAACGCAAACTGGATGGAATAGCATGCCGCTGCAAGATGCTGTGGTAGCCATGCTGCCTTCAGTATACCAGCAGGCAGAGGCGGGCGGGGCCGGGGATGGTGTGTGTGTGTGTGTGTGTGTGTGTGAGACACAGTGTGTTTGTGTGTACATGTATGATTGTGTTATCTATGTATGTGTAATATGTCTGTTTATATGTATTTTTTTGTTTCAAATATGTTTATGCGTGTATGTATGTGTCTTTGTATGTTTGTGTGTGTGCACATTTCTATGACCCGTATATGTACGGCAGCATCTGGGGAGTGGCGTGCAGCCTCATACCGCAGCATCTGGGGAGCGCCGTGCGGCTTCATACCGCAGCATCTGGGGAGCGCCGTGCGGCTTCATGCCGCAGCATCTGGGGAGCGCCGTGCGGCTTCATACCGCAGCATCTGGGGAGCGCCGTGCGGCTTCATACCGCAGCATCTGGGGAGCGCTGTGCGGCTTCATACCGCAGCATCTGGGGAGCGCTGTGTGGCTTCATATTGCAGCATCTGGGGAGAGCTGTGCGGCTTCATACTGCAGCAGCATCTGGGGAGAGCTGTGCGGCTTCATACCACAGCATCTGGGGAGCGCCGTGTGGCTTCATACCGCAGCATCTGAGGAGCGCAGTGCGGCATCATGCCGTATATGGGGAGCTACGTGTGGCCTCACGCTCTATATGGGGAGCTATGTGCGGCCTCATATTGGACATGGGGAGCTATGTGCGGCCTCATGCTGTATATGGGGAGCTACGTGCGGCCTCATGCTGTGTATGGGGAGCTATGTGCGGCCTCATACTGAACACGGGGAGCTACGTGTGGCCTCATACTGGACACGGGGAGCTACATGTGGCCTCATACTGGACACGGGGAGCTAAGTGCGGACTCATACTGGAAACGGGGAGCTATGTGCAGGCTCATACTGTATATAGATGGCTACATGGGGGCTCATACTGTATCTATCTAGGGAGCTATATGGGGGCTCACACGGTATAGGGAGCTATGTGCGGCTTATACTGTATATATGGGGATTATGTGGAATCTCATATTGTATATAGGGGATGTCCGCATACTTAATTGTGCTCAATATTAAGTAATACAATTAATGTAAAAAAAATATTCTAATTAATATGCTAATATTAATTTTGAGCAGAATTAATTTCAGCCTATTGGTTCGGCCTCCACAACAGTCATGGTCTCTCATGTGGCCCCTTCGGAAAATTAATCTCCCACCTTCTCTGCTCTATTTTGTATAGCGCTATGTTGTGCATAGCACTGTACACAAGGGAAAAATTTGCGCGGCGCTCCTATCTCTATCTTTTTCAGTTTACAGATCTGCACCAGAGCACCTGTATGTTAGTTTATGTGAGTAACACATTATTTATCAAAGGTATCACACGACATGTCACATGATCCCATCAGGTACCGGGGGGGCCCACGCCTTCTGAACTGCCCGGGACCCTGGCTACTCTTAATCCACCCCTGGTGATGATGGCTTCATGATGTCTCCTGTATGGAGAAACTAGTCACATACATTGCTCAGGTGTGATTTTGGCCCTTTCTTCCACACACTCTTCAAATCCTGAAGGTTCGGTCAGGGGCAAACATATCATTGGTGCAACCTGTGCAGTCGCACAGGGCCCAAGAGTTGACGGGGCCCATTTCTATCTCCAAATCAGGTGGAATTGTGCATTATGATGAGCTATTGGGCTGAAAAGGGCCCATATATTGTTCTTGCAAAAGGGCCCTCTTGTGTCTGTGTGCGCCAGCTTGTTCCGTAGTCTACTTCTGTGAACTCTGAGCTTTAGTTCCTTCCATAAATTTCCTGTTGGATTCAGGTTCAGTCGTCGGCTTGGCCATTCTAGCAGATTTATTTTCTTTCTCTGAAACCAATTGAGAGTTTTTTTGGCTGTGTGTTTGGGATTATTGTCTTGATGAAATGTCCACCCTTGTTTCATCTTCATCATCCTGGTAGATGGCACCAGATTTTTATCAAGAATGTCTCAGTACATTTGTCTATTCATTCTTCCTTCAATTATATGAAAATTGCCAGTGCCATATGCATAAAAACAGCCCCACACCTTGATGTTCCCACCTTCAAGCTTCACTGTTGGTATGATGATTTTGGGGTGATATGCAGTGCCTTTTGGCCTCCAGACATGGTGTGTATTATGGCATGCAAAGCATTACAATTTGTCTCATTTGACCAGACTATATTCTCCCAGTATTTCACAAGCTTGTCTAAATGTTCTTCAGCAAACTTTTAAATGTGCTTGAACATGATTTTTGTACAGCAATGGAATCTTGCGTATAGTTTTCCTTGAAACAATTGTACCTGCTGATTCCAGGTCTTTCTGTTGCTTGTTTTGCAACAATAAGGCTGTGAAGGTCTTGAGACAGTTTACTGGTTTTACCCATTATGAGATGTTTCTTGTGTGGCACCTTTTTATAGGACATCAGTTGAACTAGCTAATATTATTTTTCATGAAGTGGCAGGATTGCTTTCTAATTGCTGATAGATTTCAGCTGGTGTCATGACTTTCCATGGCTTTTGAACTCTATCTTCATGTGGTTTAATACTTTTCACCTGTGTCATTTCTCATTATTACACATAACTTAATTGACATCTGTGCTTTGATTTCTTTGCCTGTGTGTATTGGATGGGTTATTTCATGTCAATCTCACCTTTAGAAATATATTTACTTAAATTGCTGATAAGTCTTTAACACATTTCACCTGCTGTACGTCCATCTTTCTCTATAGGGCTTATGGAGGTCTTCTTGCTTCCTGTCTTTGATTTATTGGAGAGAAGTTATATGCATATTGTTATGCACACGCCCGGGCTAAGCGGCGTGTGCGTGTGATTGGTAGTGATTCCACTGGGCCGTGCCGGAGAGTGAATGCCTGGAGGGGCGTGACTAAGTATTCACCCGATCCGACCAGGGTCGCACGACGGCATACGACGCCAGTGCACCAAGGAGGAACCGAGCAGAGGGACCAGGTGCTACTCCAGGACAGACCCCGGACACGGCTGTTGACCCACACAGGGGAATACAGGAACAGGCTGGTAGGCTGGCACACAGACTGGAGGGTATAGGCAGGCACGACTGGTATGCAGGCAGGCGGGTATGCAGGCAGGGGGGTAAAGGCAAGCACAGCTAGAGTGCAGACAGGGAGGCACTAGCAGGTAGGAACACAGGCGGGATAGGACCCAGTACACACCGGGACTCAGGAACAATACAGGCAGAGGGTTACAGGCAAGCACAGCTAGAGTGCAGACAAGGCTGAGCAGGGAGGACAGGGCTCTGTTCACACGGAACAGACAGGAAGGGAAAGACAGAGCCAGATACTCACACAGTACTTGCAGAGACAACAAGCAGGAGTTAGGTACGAGTTCAGACTCTGCAGAAAAAGGAAGGGAACGGACATAGAGGCAAAACAGGTAAAGGACAGGAGAGAGTTCAGACTGGAACTGAGTGTACGGAGGAGACCGACACTGCAGAGGGATACAGGAGCGGGTCTGGGAATACGGCCCCCAGAGAGGCGGGACGAACAGGCAAGGAGCGTGTTCAGACAGGACAGACCAGACGCAGGAGCGGGTCTAGGAAATCGGCCACTAGAAGGCGGAACGAACAGGCAAGGAGCGTGTTCAGACAGGACAGACCAGAGAACACAAAAAGGACACAGTTCAGACACGGGAGCTGATACCGCAAAGCAGGAGACATACAGGACTCAGTTCAGACACGGGAGCTGAAACCGCAAAGCAGGAGACATACAGGACTCAGTTCAGACACGGGAGCTGATACCGCAAAGCAGGAGACATACAGGACACAGTTCAGACACGGGAGCTGATACCGCAAAGCAGGAGACATACAGGACTCAGTTCAGACACGGGAACTGATACAAAAAGCAGGAGAAATACAGGACTCAGTTCAGACACGGGAACTGATACAAAAAGCAGGAGACAAGAGACGGGACCTGGCACCTTCAGAGTGCAAGCACACACTGAAGGAAACACTATGCTCAGGCAGGGATAGAAGGGAGCTGCTGAGCTATATACCAAGTGACAGACAGCAATAGGCTGAGGACGCACAAGGGGTGTGACCCACAGCAGGTACAAAAGGCAGGAAGTGATCGGGCGCCGCCCTTAAGCAGCAGAAACAGACACAAACAGACAGCATGGAGGGAAGCCAGAGAGACATTCTGGACAGGAGATCAAGTGCGCCCTCTTGCACAGTGGGAGATGGACCACCATGCAAGGACGCCGCCAGGTATGTTACAGTACCTCCCCCCTTACGCCCCCTCTTCTTCAGGCCTGCCAGAATCTTCCGCAGGGAATTCGAGGGCCAGTCGTTCACTGGGTTGGAGGGGGACAGAGACTTAAGGGTAATCTCTGCTTCGAGGTACATCTTGTCAAGCTCACAGGAAGAAATAGACGGGTTATCAGGTACATAATGAGGAAAAGTCACTGTCTCTTTGTTATCTGGTGGTATCCCGGAGGATTCAGGAAACAACTGGAGGTCCTCCGCCGGGTCAGAAGAGTGCAGAGGCTCAGAGAAAACAACTGCTTCAGAGTACACTAGGTCGGACTCACTGGAGGAAGCAGGCGAGGTATCGGGTACCGAGTATAGGAAAGTCTCTGTCCATTCACCACCAGGTGGCACCCCGAAGGGTTCTGGAGACAGCTGGCGGTCCTCCGCCTGGTCAGAGGGGTGTAGAGACTCACGGGTAACCTCTGCTTCGGAGTACACTAGGTCGGACTCACTGGACGAAGCAAGCGAGGTATCAGATCCAGGATATAGGAAAGTCTCTGTCCATTCACCACCAGGTGGCACCCCGAAGGATTCTGAACACAACTGGAGGTCCTCCGCCTGGTCGGAGGGGTGTAGAGACTCAGGAGTAACCTCTGCTTCGGAGTACACTAGGTTGGACTCACTGGACGAAGCGAGCGAGGTATCAGGTACAGAGTATAGGAAAGTCTCTGTCCATTCACCACCAGGTGGCACCCCGAAGGATTCTGAACACAACTGGAGGTCCTCCGCCTGGTCGGAGGGGTGTAGAGACTCAGGAGTAACCTCTGCTTCGGAGTACACTAGGTTGGACTCACTGGACGAAGCGAGCGAGGTATCAGGTACAGAGTATAGGAGAGTCTCTGTCCTTTCGCTACCAGGTAGCACCCCGAAGGGTTCAGGAGACAACTGGAGATCCTCCGCCTGGTCGGAGGGGTGTAGAGACTCGGAGGTAACTACCACTTTGGGGTACCCATTGTCAGGCTCACAGGACGAAGCGGACAAAGTATTGAGTACCGGGTGTAGAGAAGTCTCTCTCCATTTGTCATCGAGTGGTATCCCGGAGGGTTCAGGAGGCAACAGGGGATCCTCCGCCAGGTAGTAGAGGTGCACAGACTCTGAGGTAACCACAGCTTTGGAGCATCCTTGGACATGCACACCGGTTAAAGAGAAAGAAGCATCTGATGCCGGGTGCAGGAAGTTCTCCTGTGTGGAGTCTGGATGGGCAGAAGTCTCTTCGGCCAGGAGAACTGGTGCACTACCCACGCACATTACCCATTGGGGTTTCTCCGGGATACAGGGAGATGAAGCTTCAGTAGGGACTTCAAGGTTGGGGTCAGGAGGTCTCAGGGAGGACAGACCCTGGCGTGACGGCTTGCCTCTAAGTCTAGCACGTCTGGACTGCCTCTTGAGGTTGAGAGAAGTATTCCGGAAAGCGTAGTCACCCTGTGAGGATTCTGGGTGGGCAGTAGTCTCATTGGGCTGGAGGACTATTGCGCTACCCACACACATTACCCGTCGGGGCTGCTCCGGGATATTGGGAAGTGAAGCTTCAGCAGGGGCTTCAGAGTTAGGGTCCTCGAAGACCATACGAAAGGCCACCAGGAAGGCCTGCAGGTCAAGGATGACAGGATCCCATGCTTCCCATAGGGGAGTGACCCATTTCAAGGCATCACCCGCTAGGTAGTCAATCATAAAGGCCACTTTAGCCCAATCGGAAGGAAAATAGAGAGGGTAGGCCTTAAAGTGTAGCATGCATTGCTCCACAAATGCACGACACTGTCTTGGATCCCCATAGTAACGTGGCGGATCCGCAGGAACGAGGGCTGATAGATCCATCTGGACGGGTGCGTAATTCGCCTGGAACTCAGCTAAAGGGGGGAAAAAATTTATTTATTTTATTTTAATGCATGTATTCGCTGGAAAAACTTCTCAAAGAGCGAAGGCCGTGGGGCTCAACGGGAACCATGGCCTGAGCATGCTGTTATGCACACGCCCGGGCTAAGCGGCGTGTGCGTGTGATTGGTAGTGATTCCACTGGGCCGTGCCGGAGAGTGAATGCCTGGAGGGGCGTGACTAAGTATTCACCCGATCCGACCAGGGTCGCACGACGGCATACGACGCCAGTGCACCAAGGAGGAACCGAGCAGAGGGACCAGGTGCTACTCCAGGACAGACCCCGGACACGGCTGTTGACCCACACAGGGGAATACAGGAACAGGCTGGTAGGCTGGCACACAGACTGGAGGGTATAGGCAGGCACGACTGGTATGCAGGCAGGCGGGTATGCAGGCAGGGGGGTAAAGGCAAGCACAGCTAGAGTGCAGACAGGGAGGCACTAGCAGGTAGGAACACAGGCGGGATAGGACCCAGTACACACCGGGACTCAGGAACAATACAGGCAGAGGGTTACAGGCAAGCACAGCTAGAGTGCAGACAAGGCTGAGCAGGGAGGACAGGGCTCTGTTCACACGGAACAGACAGGAAGGGAAAGACAGAGCCAGATACTCACACAGTACTTGCAGAGACAACAAGCAGGAGTTAGGTACGAGTTCAGACTCTGCAGAAAAAGGAAGGGAACGGACATAGAGGCAAAACAGGTAAAGGACAGGAGAGAGTTCAGACTGGAACTGAGTGTACGGAGGAGACCGACACTGCAGAGGGATACAGGAGCGGGTCTGGGAATACGGCCCCCAGAGAGGCGGGACGAACAGGCAAGGAGCGTGTTCAGACAGGACAGACCAGACGCAGGAGCGGGTCTAGGAAATCGGCCACTAGAAGGCGGAACGAACAGGCAAGGAGCGTGTTCAGACAGGACAGACCAGAGAACACAAAAAGGACACAGTTCAGACACGGGAGCTGATACCGCAAAGCAGGAGACATACAGGACTCAGTTCAGACACGGGAGCTGAAACCGCAAAGCAGGAGACATACAGGACTCAGTTCAGACACGGGAGCTGATACCGCAAAGCAGGAGACATACAGGACACAGTTCAGACACGGGAGCTGATACCGCAAAGCAGGAGACATACAGGACTCAGTTCAGACATGGGAACTGATACAAAAAGCAGGAGAAATACAGGACTCAGTTCAGACACGGGAACTGATACAAAAAGCAGGAGACAAGAGACGGGACCTGGCACCTTCAGAGTGCAAGCACACACTGAAGGAAACACTATGCTCAGGCAGGGATAGAAGGGAGCTGCTGAGCTATATACCAAGTGACAGACAGCAATAGGCTGAGGACGCACAAGGGGTGTGACCCACAGCAGGTACAAAAGGCAGGAAGTGATCGGGCGCCGCCCTTAAGCAGCAGAAACAGACACAAACAGACAGCATGGAGGGAAGCCAGAGAGACATTCTGGACAGGAGATCAAGTGCGCCCTCTTGCACAGTGGGAGATGGACCACCATGCAAGGACGCCGCCAGGTATGTTACACATATACAGTTCTTGCATGTAATATATACTGTATGCATACAATGTTTTGAAATCATAGTTTTAAAAATTGTAATACATGATTATCTAATAGGTAAACTTTATTCACAAATTACTATTGTAGACATAGTGCAAAGAGAAATGACAGGCAAATATTAAATATATTACAAAGGTGTACATATGTATTAACCCTTTAACGACCGCCGTAACGCATTTTCACGACGGCAGTTAAGGGTACTTATGCCTCAGCGATGCTCTTTCATGGCGCTGAGGAATAAGGCTGTAGCTCCCCCCAGCATTGGAAATTCTCTGGGGTCTCAGCTACCGGGAATAGTTGAGACCCTGAAGAACATGATCAGGGACGTTTTTACCGGTCCCTGATCACGTGATTGCCGCTATTCATTAGACGATCACGGAAAAAAATAGTGAGCCCGTGGTTACAATGATTTCTCTCTCCTCTGACATGATATACATATCTGAGGAGAGAGAAATTAAGTCCCCCATGCCCACCTGGTACCTCCACCGTCCTCCATATCTCCTGATCTGTCCCCCGCCCCTCCGTCATCTTCCTGTAAAAAAAAAAAAAAATGGTGAACGAATGCGCAGTGTTGTCGGCCGGTACCTGGCAACAATAAGGAATATTCCCTATTGGTTCCTTTTGATCACTGTGATAGGGTTGATCACAGTGATTAAAAGAAAAAAAAATAATAAATCAAATCCCCCTTTGTCACCCCCTTAGTTAATGCTAAAAATATATTTTTATTTTTTTTTAGAATTTTTTTTTCCAGTCGTTGGGGTTGGGATTAGGATTAGGGTTGTGTTAAGGTTGTGGTGGGATTAGGGTTGTATTGGGGTTAGGGTTGGGATTTTTTCAAAATAAAAAAAAAAAAATGATGACAATATGACGACTAGTGATGAGCTCAAGTGCTTGCTACTTGAGTATGCCTAGGGTGCTGGGGTATGCACAGAGTATCGCGGGTGCTCAAGTCACATGCTCGAGTCCCCGCCCCACATGCTTTGTGGCTGTTATACAGAAAAAAAAACACACGCAGGGATTTCCTGCAATATACTGGCAATCCCCCGCATGTTTTTTTTTGGGTGTCTAACAGCCACGAAACGTGGGCGGGGACTCGAGCATGCCACTCGAGCGGGCACTTGTGCGTTGTGCACAAGACAATGACAAGATATTCAATGACAAGATATTACTGACAAGATATTCAATATGAAGACCTAATGTTATCAAATTCTGTGTCGTACCTCTGGGTTCAAAATGCTCACTATACCCCTTGATAAAATCCTTGATGGGAGTAATTTTCAAAATGGGGTCACTTGTGGGTGGTTTCCACTGTTTAGGCGCATCAGGGGCTCTCCAAACGCGACATGGCGTCCGCTAATTAGGTCAGCAAATTTTACATTCAAAAAGTCAAACAGTACTCCTTCCCTTCTGAGCACTGCCGTGCGCCCAAACAGGGATTTATTTTTGTTTATATGGGGTATCGGCGTACTCAGGAGAAATTGCACAACAATTCTCGGGGTCCATTTTCTCCTCTCACCCTTGTGAAAATAAAAAAAACATTGGGGCTAAAAGATCATTTGTGTGGAAAAAGTTAGTTTTTTTTATTTTCACGGCTTTACATTATAAACTTATGTGAAGCACCTGGGGGTTCAAGGTGCTCATCACACATCTACATAAGTTCCTTGATGGATCTAGTTTCCAAAATGGTGTCAAGTTGTAGGAGGTTTCCACTGTTTAGGACAATCAGAGGCTCTCCAAAGGCTACATGGCGTTTGCTCTAGATGCCAGCCAATTTTGCGTTCAAAAAGTTAAATGGCGCTCCTTCCCTTCTGAGCCCTGCGTGCGCCTAAACAGTGGTTTTCCTCCACAAAAGGGGTATCTGCGTACTCAGAAGAAATTGCACAACAAATTTTGTGGTCCATTTTCTCTCATTAGCTTTGCGAAAAAAAAATAAAAATTGGGGTCTGAAGTAAAAATTTGTGTGAAAAAAGTTAAATGTTAATTTTTTTCCTTCCACGTTGCTTCAGTTCCTGTGAAGGGTTAATAAACTTTTTGAAAGTGCTTTTGAGCACTTTGAGGGGTTCAATTTTTAGAATGGTGTTACTTTGGGGGATTTTCTGTCATATAGATCCCGCAAAGTCATTTCAAATGTGATGTGGTCCCTAAAGAAATGGTTTTGTAAATTTTAGTTGGAAAAATGAGAAATTGCTGGTCAACTTTTAACCCTTATAACTTCCGAACAAAAAAAATCTGTTGCAAAAATTGTGCTGGTGTAAAGTAGACATGTGGGAAATGTTATTTTTTAATTAGTTTGTGTGACATACAGTATCTGTTTGATTTAAGGGCTTGAAAATTCAAAGTTTGAAAATTTCAAAATTTTCAACAAATTTCCTTTTAGTTCGCAAATAAACGCAAATCATATCAAATAAATTTTGCCACTATCACAAAGTATAATCTGTCACGTTTGCCAAAGAAGAATGGTCTACAATTCCAGCAGATCACTGTAAGAAACTCATTGATGGTTACCGGAAGCGGTTGTTCGCAGTTATTTTGGCTAAAGGTTGTGCAACCAAGTATTAGGCTGAGGGTGCCAATACTTTTGTCCGGCCCTTTTTTGGAGTTTTGTGTGAAATGATCAATGATTTGATTTTTGCTTCATTCTCTTTTGTTTTTTCCTTGCAAGCAAATTAAATGAAGATAATAAGACCAAAGAATTTGTGATTGCAATCATTTTCAGGAAGAAACTGAGTATTATCTGACAGAATTGCAGGGGTGCCAATACTTTTGGCCAGCACTGTACCTATGTAAACAGTACATGCATAACACTATCTAACATACATATATATTCTAATATATCACATATGAAGACATCAAAATTATATACAAATGTGGAATATAAATATCCAGGCATGGGTAAAACCATAGTATTCAAAGAGGGTGTACTTGTTTTTTCCTATCAGGACATATTATTATTATTATTATTATTATTAATAATAATAAAGTAATAATAATATAATATCTGGTCCTTTTTTAGAAGGTGTTTAAAATGAGGTAAATACTAGCTCAGACGAACAACTAGACATGACAAATTGCAAACTGTCATCATTTACGTACCAAAAAACAAGGCCAAAATACCGAAGCAATGTGTGTAAAATGAAGTACACCCTATAAATCAATAACTTGTAGAACCCCCTTTAGCAGCAATTACTTGTAGTAATTGTTTTCTGTATGACCATCAGTCTCTCGTGTCTTTCTGGAGGAATTTCTTTTCTTTTTCAGCCACTCTGATGTAACGGGCACCGGAGCGCAGGGCCAAGACCCTCCAGTACGCCGGGCATGGGTCGGATCCTCTCTGCGATCCCCTGGTTTCAAGGTTGGTGGTGGCCGTGCCCGACGCCTCGCGCTGCGGAGGTCACATTTAAAAGGAACACACGGCTGTGGGTGTGTGGGGTTTAAACGTCGTTCTGTCCCTTCTTGATGGTGTGCGATGTGGTTGACATTCCCCATGGTGTTTTGGTGATGGAGGGAGAGAGGGATGAGGTAGGAGGCTAGGTGAGAGAGGTATTGAAGCCAGGAGACTTTAACAGTAAAACAGATGGTAACTTTACTTGTTAACCCTTTGGGCTGTGAACAGCCAAAGAAGAGTACAGTACAGGCAAGCACGTGCTGATGGTGAAACAGTTCCATATTACAGTCAACATCCAAGAGCGGAGACAGATCAATAGGAAAACAGATGAGTAGCTTACAAGTAAGTCCCTCCAGATCTCTGGTGTCAAGTACTGACGCTATAGAGGTTCCTTGAAGCATCTCTAGCCATATTAGCCCTCACTGTCCCATCCTCACTAACCATCATATTACATGAAGGGCAAATACAGCTTGACGTTATCTTCCATGAGTAACCACCAGATGGCTGAATGTAGCTCCTGTGTCCTGGTCCCACCTTCAGTTAGCACTAGACGAATGTGTGCACTTGAGGACCAGGCAATCACTCACCCCAATTGGCAGACGTCTTGCTCCCTCATGTTAGGTTCTCACGTTTGCCTCTCCGTTTGCAAGCTGATGGGAACAAGGGAAAGAATCCCCTACATGCTTGACTGTGGCTGTGTAGTGATGCTCGCTGAGATTCTCTTCTTAACTCCAATTATGGACTCTCTCTTCCTCCTCTGTAGTCTACATCTTCTCTGACAGACTCTAACTAGGACACAACTGAACTATGAAAATGACTGACTTTTGTGTGTAGAACTCCACCCACCAACTGTTCACTTGTCAACCTGCCTTGGTGTGGATGTTAACTGTTAATGTACAAACTAGCATGAAAAGTGCTGAATCACTGTAACATCAATACACATTTAACCTATACAGAGTTCTCTGTACCCATAGTATTACACTGATACAGATTTTGCTGCTTGTGATCATTGTCCTGTTGCATGACCCACTTTCGGCTTTAGCTTTTGGATAGACACCTCCCATTTGACTCAAGAATACTTTGGTGTACAGGAGAGTTCATGGTCGCATTAATAACTGCAGTGTTCTCAGGTCCTGTGGATGCAAAACAAGCCCAAATCATTCCCCTCCCCCACCATGACAGGTTGTCTTAGGTAGGGGAGTAACGACTGCTGTCGCCAGGGCTGTGGAGTCGGGAGTCAGTGTCCATTTTGGAGTCTGAGTCGATATAAAATGAATATGAAATATAATATAAAAGAAGATGAAATATATAATAAATTGGGTACAGTAGTACAATACCGGATGTGCTGTAACTTTTTTCATAAGAATTTGGGAAAGTTATGAAATGTCCTATAAATGTCTGTTCAATTCCTGATCTAAAGATCTCGGCTTTCAGTTGAGATGAATCTGCACTTTATATACATGCTCAGTAGTGAGGCAGGGCTGTGGAGTCGGGAGTCGGGGAAACTGAGGAGTCTGAGTCGGAGGTTTGGCTCATAAACTCCTCAGCCCTGGCGGACGCCGCTGCCACCAGGCCCGGCGGGTGATGGGCCCGCCGACGGCATTCAAACGGCATGGATTTATATAGTGTGACCGTAAAAATAAAAAAATAAAGCTATACTTACCCCCGATCCCCCGCCGCGTGTGCTGTCGCGCTCGTCCTGGCTTCTTCCTGGTTGCCGGCATCTCGCGAGACAGGCTGCTGTCACATGACCGCGACGTCATCTCAGGTCCTGGAAGATAAGCTCTGCAGGGGCCGCCGGACAGGTGAATATAAACTTTATTTACTATTTTATTCTTTTTTTTCCAGGTACAATGGTACCCAGGTCTGGATGAGAGTCTTCTCTCCTCCAGAACTGGGTACCATACGCACAATGAACCGCATATAATCCGCGTGTACAAATGTACAGACACGGATTATATGCGTCTCAATGCAAGTCAATGGCGGCAATTCCGCTGCGCTTATGCAAAATTAATGAACATGCTGCGGATTTATGAGCGCTGCAGAAACGCTGCGGAAAAATCCGCAGCATGTGCATTGACATTGCGGAATGCCATTGGGGATCATGGGGTGCGGATTACCAAGCGTTTTTGATGCGTTTCCGCTGCGGAAATTCCGCAGCGGAAACGGATCAAAAATGCATCGTGGGCACGCAGCCTTACAGTCCGAAAAGTACGGTAAGTATTTGATACAATACAAAAACAAAGCTTACTATTTGGAATTGAAACCTTTGTTTGCAATTACAGAGGTCACACATTTCCTGTAGTTCTTGACCAAGTTTGCACACACTGCAGCAGGGATTTTGGCCCACTTCTCCATACAGATCTTCTCCAGATCTTTCAGGTTTTTGTGGCTGTTGCTGGGCAACATTGATTTTCAGCTCCCTCCAAAGATTTTCGATTTGGTTTAGGTCTGGAGACTGGCTAGGCCACTCCAGGACTTTGAAATGCTTCTTATGGAGCCACTCCTTAGTAGCCTTGGTTGTTTGTTTTGGGTGATAGTCATCCTGGAAGATTCAGCCACGACTCATCTTCAATGCTATTACTGAGAGGAGCAGGTTGTTGGCCAAATTGTTGCAATACATGACCCCATCCATCCTCCCTTCAATACAGTGCAGTCATCATGTCCCCTTTGCAGAAAAGCACCACCCAATGTATGTGTTATGATCTGCAACAAGTACTAAGGAAAGATAGGGGAAAGCTGTCCCTACAGTAAGACTAAGCTGAATCACTAGGATGTAGCGGGCTGACTGTTCCTAGCGAACAGACCCGCCTTAGTCCTCGGCTAGTCTGAACGAAGACCTATAGCATAAGGGGAGGAGTCCCTAAAAGAACTGGGCTGGGACAAAAATGGGACACCTCCTAAAACGAAAAGTTGTTGCAGGACACAAAAAGACAAACTGACAAAAAGGTACTAGAGGTCCCAGAAGGACCAAGCGAAATGACAGAGAAAAGCACAGAAGCACCTGGCTAGAGAAACAGTCAAACACTGAAGTCTAGCACAGCCAAAAGTGTGGGGCTGGAATATAAAGGCAGATGGTCACGTGACCGCAAAACACAAGATGGAAAAAACAAACAGGAGGGTTCTAACAGTACCCCCTCTTTTATGAGGATCCTCCGGATCCTCCAGGCCCAGGCCTATCCGGAAACCTCTTGTGGAAAACTTTAACAAGCCTAGGAGCAGAGACATCATCCGTCCTTACCCAGGAGTTGTCTTCGGGACCAAAACCCTTCCAGGAGACAAGATACTGTAATCTCCCTCTATGCCATCTAGAATTCAAGATACGAGAAATTTCATATTCGCCGTCTTCCACCACAGGAGGAACTGTGACAGTGGCGTCCCTATCTGATACATCAGCCTTTTTCAACAAGGAAACACGAAACACAGGATTAATCTTCCAGGAAGTAGGGACATCCAACCTAACAGCAGACGGGTTAACAACCTGAAGCACTTTAAATGGACCTACAAACTTAGGACCCAGTTTTTTAGAGGGAATCCTCAACCGCAGGTTCATTGAGGACAACCAAACCATGTCACCCACAGTAAACAAAACCTCCTTACGTTTCCTGTCAAAATACTTCTTGGACTTCTTGTTAGCCTCTTGAAGGTTGCAACGTACATTAGTCCAAACTCTCTCCAAATCACCGGAAAAATTCTCCTCCTCCGGCACCGCCGACCCCAATTTGAATAACGAACCAAAAGACGGATGTCTCCCAGTACAACAAAAAAAAGGAGAACACCCAGCAGAGGAGGATGTATGATTGTTAAGAGCAAATTCTGCGAGAGGCAGAAACTCAGACCACACCTCTTGATTGTCCGCCACAAAGCAACGCAAAAACTGTTCAACAACCTGGTTCTTTCTTTCAGTCTGTCCATTAGACTCAGGATGATAACCAGACGAAAGTGACAACTGGACTCCCAACCTGTCACAAAAAGCACGCCAAAAGCGATCCACAAACTGAGGTCCTCTATCAGAAACAATATCCGTGGGAACGCCATGGAGCTTGACAATCTCCTTAACAAACGCCTTAGCGAGTGTCTTGGCGCAGGGCAACTTGTGAGATGTGTCCAAGAAGCACCAGGAACCTCGAGAGGGCAAAGTAACCCCGCAGCAGGAGTATGTGAAGCCTTTGACCTAGCACACACAGTACATTGACACAACCACTTGATGACTTCCTTCTGCCATCCAGGCCACCAAAAAATGCGACTGATAAGTCTCTTAGTCTACGAAATTCCTGGATGACCTGCCAACCGAGACTCATGACACTCGACAAACAAATCTCTCCTAAAGGCTCTAGGCACAAAAAACCTCCCATGGGGAGTGTTAGATGGAGCATCATCTTGAGCTTCCAGAATCCCATTCTCTAAAACGGAGTCCAATGCCGCCACCACAACTCCTTTCTGTAAAATTCTCTCCTCCTCCTCGGCACCGACCGTAGGAGAGAAGCTGCGAGATGAAGCATCGGCTTTAACATACCAGGGATATAGGTAACAGAAAAATGAAACCGAGAAAAAAAAAGTGCCCACCTAGCTTGACGGGCATTCAAGCGCTTGGCAGCATCCTGATAGATCAAGTTCTTATGATCTGTGAAAACCTGAATAGGAAATCTAGCGCCTTCCAAAAAATGACGCCAATGTTCAAACGCGAGTTTAATAGCCAGCAACTCCCGATTTCCAACATCATAATTCAGTTCGGTTTCCGAAATTTTTTTTGAAAAGAAGGCACAAGGATGTACTCCATCCTTGTTCTCCTGAGACAAAACTGCTCCGACCCCCACTGATGAAGCATCGACCTCAACCAAAAAAGGCTTGGTCTCATCAGGCTGCATAAGGATAGGGGCAGAACTGAACCTCTTTGAGATACTCAAACGCTTCAATGGCCTCAGTAGTCCACGGGACCGTATTCGCACCTTTCCTGGTGAGATCGGTCAAAGGCTTAACAATTATAGAAAAATTCTTAACCCTAGAATGCATGACCATAAAAATCTACACTTTCACATACCTGGGGCCTTTTAGGCCCGTGTGCAAATAATAAATAAATGACAAACTGGAAATGACGAACAACTATATACCTGAGGAATACCTAGAGTTTCAAAATTCTAACTAAAGAAATCTTGCAGAAAATAGAAAACAATTAACAGGGCGGGCCTGTGAGGCCCCAGGAATGCGTTCTAGGGTTAATGAATTTCCTGTAATAATTGGCAAAACCCAAAAATCTCTGTATAGATTTCAAACCAATAGGCCTTGGCCATTCCTGCACAGCCTGAACCTTCACCGGGTCCATCTCAAAGCCCTCGCTGGAGACAATGTAGCCCAAAAAACTAATTTTCTGCACAGCGAACTCACATTTCTCCAGCTTAGCAAAGAGTGAATTATCACTCAATAACTGCAAAACTTCACGTACACTCTGCCAATGGGACTCTAAATCTGGTGAATAAATCAAAATGTCATCCAAATACACAACCACATTCTTACCAATCAAAGGTCTCAGGATGTCATTAATAAGGTTCTGAAAAAAATGCAGGTGCATTGGTAAGACCAAAAGGCATCACCAGATTCTCAAAATGACCTACCGGAGTGTTAAAAGCAGTTTTCCATTCATCACCCTCCTTCACTCGTAACAAATTGTATGCCCCCCAGAGATCAATTTTGGAGAACCACTTGGCCCCCACTAACTGGTTAAACAAGTCAGGAATTAACGACAATGGGTAGGAATTGCGTACGATAATCTTATTAATTTCACGAAAATCCAGACATGGACGTAAACCCCCGTCCTTTTTTTTTTACCAAAGAAAAATCCAACTGCCACAGGCAACTTAGAAGGTCTAATGTGACCAGCAGCCAGGCTAGTCTGTATGTACTCCTCCAAGGCCTTTCTTTCAGGAATAGTCAGATTAAACAAGCGACTCTTGGGAAGAGTAGCTCCAGGAACAAACTCAATGGCGCAATCATAATCCCTATGAGGAGGTAAAACTTGCGACTCCTCCTCTGAAAAAACCCTCCAAAAATCTTGAATAGGTACAGGTAATTCCCCTTTTTCCACAGCCGCAATGCGACCATTACAATATTTATCATAGCACTTCGAACTCCAAGACTTAATCACATTAGTAGACCAGTCCAGCAAAGGATTGTGCAGTTTTAACCAAGGCAAACCTAAAACGACCGGAGAGGGTAAATTATCTAATACAACCAAGTCCAAAATTTCTTGGTGAACTATATTGATAGTGAGGGGAAATGCAGTAACCTTGTGAGTAATACATTTCAAGGGAGTGTTATCAATTGCAATCACAGAAATAGGTGATGACAAAGGTTATGATTTCAATTAAGTGTTGAACTCAGGGGCGTACATAGGAATCATGGGGCCCCATAGCAGAAGCTCTAATTGGGTCCCCCCCCCCCCCAAAAGAAAATGTAAATAATAGTCACGGTCACCAAAGATCAGATCTCACAACTATCCATCCTTTACATAGTAATTTTCCTCCAGCTGAAGTCCTAGATCTCTCTTTCATTGCCCCATAAAGTGTGATGCCAATAAAAGGGCCTCCCAAACACAGAATGATACCCCCATGGTGAATTCCTCCACATACGCAGTATAATGACCCTACTATACCCCACCTCAACTCCCAGGGCAAAGTATGCTGACCCCAACACAGTATGATCCCCCAACTGTAAGCCCCTAGAGCTAGAGAGGATGGTACATAATAAGGGAGGGTTTTATACATAATAAAAGAGGAAACTATATAACTAAGGATGGCGCTATACATAATAAGTGAGTACACTATATACTAAGGGACTGTGCTATACATAATAAGGCTACATTCCTGCATCTGTGTGTAGTGCCGTACACTATATACTAAGGGACTGTGCTATACATAATAAGGCTACATTCCTGCATCTGTGTGCAGTGCCGGTGTGCTGCCCGGTTTTACCGACACATTGAGCATGTCCTATTCTAATCCTCAAAATCGGATCAGAACAGGACATTCTCTGACCCTCTTAGATCTCATTCTCAGATCCGTGATTTTCATGGATGTGTGAATGGATCTATAAAACTCTACGAGTTCGTGGACCATCCTATAAAAAAATCTGGCAGCACACGGACATTTCACACAAATGTGAGAATGTGGCCTAAGGGATTTTACAGATAACATTATCACTCCAAGTCACACAGTGTAGATACAGAATAATATTTACATCCAGGCACTTACCGCTGAAGTGTCATATGATCAGAGTCGGTTTCTGCTGCTTCTTCTCCATCTGGTCAGACCTTCATGTTGACATCTCCCAGCCACGATTCGTCTTGTCACGATGATCTCCAGCCTAGAAAATAACAAGGTCACATATTGTATGCATACATGTGTCTCCCCCGCTCAGCGTCCTCGAATACAGATATGCTGACTGTATTTCATTCTTTGTTTACTTTACTTTTTACTTAATTAATCCACCTGACCTACTTATCTGATTCCCCCGTCCATACTTGATACTTAATTGATCCCTCGTCCATACTTAACTGATCCCCCACCGATATCTAATTGATACACTTGCACATCCCTAATTGATCCCCGTCCATACACCTATATATAAATAATTGTGTTTTGTACTTGTATATATATACTGACTGTATCCCCATATTTAGAATGACGTCCATGTTAGCCGGAGCCGTGCAGTGTACATCTTGCGCAATGTATGCATTCCGTGAGCAACCGCTCGAGGATCCATACTGCTGCGAGAGATGTGAGCATATCGTGCACTTGGAAGCCCAAATTCTGGATCTAAGTGCTCAGATAGCGATACTGAGGAGCATCGACAACATGGAAAGGAGTTTGCTGCTCACCGAGCAGACACTCAATGGGTCAATACTGGGGGTGGAGCATAGAGGGGAAGTGCAGGCTGAACAGGCAGGGAGCTGGATAACAGTTAGGAGGGATAGAGGAAAGAAGTATAGGAAGGCTGGTTCAGAACCGGCATTATTGGAGCACGACAGATCCTCAGACCGCCGGGGGAGTGTATGCTCCAGTAATGAGGGGGAGGGGGGAAGTGTAGGGCAGGCAAGACAGGTTCTGGTAGTGGGTGACTCTATTATTAGGGGGACAGACAGGGCAATCTGTCACAAAGACCGGGATCGCCGAACGGTGTGCTGCCTCCCTGGCGCTCGAGTCCGGCACATCGCGGATCGGGTTGACAGGTTACTGGGTGGGGCTGGCAAAGACCCAGCGGTCATGGTCCACATCGGCACCAATGACAAAGTGAGTGGTAGATGGAGGGTCCTTAAAAATGATTTCAGGGACCTAGGTAGGAAGCTTAGGGCAAGGACCTCCAAGGTAGTTTTCTCAGAAATACTACCAATCCCGCGAGCCACACAGGAGCGCCAACGGGAAGTTAGGGAGGTGAATAAGTGGCTAAAGAGTTGGTGCAAGGCAGAAGGGTTTGGGTTCATGGAGAACTGGGCCGACTTCGTGGTCGGCTACAGGCTCTACCGTAGGGACGGGCTGCACCTCAATGGGGAGGGTGCAGCGGTGCTGGGGAAGAAGATGGCTAATAGGTTGGAGGAGTTTTTAAACTAGAGACGGGGGGTAAACCAAGGAAATAGGTGGGATGTGAGGCAAGCAAGGGGGAAGGGGAGAAGTGAATATAATGAGGGTGGAGGGGGGGTGGGGATAGTACAGTTAGATCGTTAGAGAAGAATAGGATGCTAAATAACACCAAAGTTTTATCTTGCATGCTGACCAACGCAAGAAGCCTGACCAATAAGGCGGATGAGCTGCGGGCGCTTATATCGGAGGAGAGGTATGACATCGTAGGTATAACAGAGACTTGGCTAGACGATAGCTACGACTGGGCGGTAAATTTATTAGATTATAGTTTATTTAGAAGGGACCGGAAACAGGGGAAAGGCGGAGGAGCCTGCTTATATGTAAAGTCATGTCTAAAACCCAGACTAAGGGAAGATATAGGAGAGGGAGAAGAGGGGGTCGAGTCCATGTGGGTAGAGATAGAGGGGGCAAAAAATAATAATAAAATATTACTGGGGGTCTGCTATAAGCCACCAAATATAACAGAGGAGAATGAGAATCTGCTATTAGGACAAATAGGCAAAGTAGCAAAACATAATGAAGTGATTGTAATGGGGGATTTCAACTACCCGGATATTGACTAGGAAACAGAAACCTGTAGATCTCAGAAAGGAAAAAGGTTCTTGACAAATATTAAGGATAATTATCTCTCCCAACTAGTGCAGGAACCAACGAGAGGGAAGGCCGTGTTGGACTTAATATTGACTAATAGGCCTGATAGAATAACTGAGGTACAGATAGGGGGGCACCTAGGTAATAGCGATCATAATATTATCGACTTCAAAATGCCCTTCAGTAGGTTTATCAATAAGGGAACAACAAAAACATTAAACTTTAGGAGGGCGAAGTTTGATCAGCTGATAGAAAACCTTCAACTTATTGACTGGGACAAAGTAATCAATGGAATACGAATAGTAAATGGGAAACCTTCAAATGAATTCTGAATACTCAGTGCGAGAGGTATATACCGTATGGGAATAAAAGGGCCAGAAATAAGAGGAAACCAATATGGTTGAACAAGAACGTAAAAGGGGCGTTAAATAGCAAAAAAGAGGCATTCAAGAGATTAAAACAGGAAAACAGTAAGGAGGCACTAATGTGTTACAAGGAAAAAACGAGAACCAGTAAAAAACAAATAAAAATAGCGAAGGAGGAAACAGAGAAACGTATTGCTAGGGAAAGTAGATCAAATCCCAAACTGTTCTTTACGTATATAAATAGTAAAAGGATTAAATCGGATAATATTGGACCGATAAAAAGTGAGGAAGGCAAAATCATAGAGAAAGATGAGGATAAAGCTAATCTATTAAATAATTTTTTTTCGACAACTTTCACAAAGGAAATAGAACTAACAGGAGAAATGAGAAGTGACAAGCTTAATCCTCCACTAAGTATGACTAATCTAACCCAAGTTGAGGTACAGAAACGCCTCAGTAACATTAAAATAAACAAATCACCAGGACCTGATGGCATACACCCACGGGTACTAAGGGAACTAAGTAATGTGATAGACAGACCGTTATATCTTATATTTAAGGACTCTGTTGAGACTGGGTCTGTACCACTTGATTGGCGACAGGCGAATGTAGTGCCAATATTAAAAAAGGAGAGCGAAAAGTGACGCCGGAAACTATCGGCCGGTGAGTCTGACGTCCGTTGTGGGCAAAATTTTTGAAAGCTTCATTAAAGAGGCAATCATGGAGCATCTTGATGCTAATAATCTTTTAATCCCGAACCAACATGGATTCATGAGGAATCGCTCCTGCCAAACAAACCTGATTGACTTCTACGAGGAGGTTAGCTCTCGATTAGATCAGGGGGAACCAGTGGATGTCGTGTATCTCGACTTCTCAAAAGCGTTCGATAGCGTGCCACATAATAGGTTGGTATACAAAATGAGAATGATGGGGCTGGGGGAAAATGTCTGCAAGTGGGTAGCTAACTGGCTAAAGGATAGAAGGCAGAGGGTGGTTATAAATGGAATATACTCAGATTGGGTAAGCGTCACTAGTGGGGTACCACAGGGGTCTGTACTAGGCCCAATGTTATTTAATATCTTTATTAACGACATAGTCAACGGGATAAATAGTAAAATATCAATATTTGCAGATGACACAAAGTTATGTAAAACAATTAATACAAAAGAGGACAGTGCAGACCTACAGAGGGATTTGGATAAGCTGGGTAGGTGGAGCATTAAATGGCAAATGAGGTTTAACGAGGAGAAATGTAAGGTCATACATATGGGAAGGAAAAATGGAAGTCACCAGTACTCACTGAATGGGAAATCATTGGGGAATTCAGAGATGGAGAAGGACTTGGGCATCTTGATTGATAGCAAACTAAATTGGAGTGCCCAAAGTCAGGCCGCTGCTGTAAGGGCAAACAGGGTAATGGGATGTATCAGAAGAGGTATAGCTGCAAAGGATGAGAACATTGTTCTTCCACTGTACAAAGCACTGGTCAGACCACACTTGGAATACTGTGCTCAGTTATGGGCCCCAATATATAGAAAGGATATAAATGAGCTTGAAAAGGTACAAAGGAGGGCAACAAAATTAATAAAGGGAATGGAGGGACTGCAATACCCAGAGAGGTTGGCAAAACTAGGACTATTCAGCCTGGAAAAGAGAAGGTTGAGGGGGGACATAATAAATGTGTACAAATATGTTAGGGGACAGTATAGAGATCTTGCCCGGGATTTGTTCAAAAGGAGGGATATTACGGTAACAAGAGGGCACTCACTAAGACTGGAAGAGAAAAGGTTTCAGCACCAGCATAGGAAGGGGTTCTTTACGGTAAGAGCAGTGAGAATATGGAATTCATTGAGTGAGGAGACGGTAATGTCAGATTCACTACACCAGTTCAAGCAGGGACTGGATGCATTTCTAGATACCAGGCAGATTTCAGCATATACTTAAAAATAAAATAAAATAGTAGGTTGATACAGGGATTTATTCTGACTGCTGGTTTCAGAGTCGGGAGGGAATTTTTCCTCAGGTGAAGATTGGCTAAATCATTTGGGGTTTTTGCCCTCCTCTGGATCAACTTTAGCAATTACAGAACTAACAGGTCGAACTTGATGGACGCAAGTCTTTATTCGGCTTTACAAACTATGTTACTATGTACTCCCCCCCCATTAATATACTATTAGCCACTTTGTAATCAAAATATAAAGTGATAAGCAGCACTGTGCCCCCCATTAACTATAATCTCCACCAGCCAATAATATAAATTATTCAGTCTCTGTGACTCTCCCCAGTTAACTGTAAGCCTATGTGCACACGGAAAAAAATACAAGGCTTCACAGTACAAGCAAAGTGAAACCCCCATAATTGCTCTCCCAGCACCCCCATCATTGCTCTCTCCCACCACCTCCATCATTGCTCTCTCCCAGCACCCCCATCATTGATCTCTCTCAGCACCCCATCATTGCTCTCTCCCAGTCCCCCCATCATTGCTCTGTCCCAGCACCACCATCGTTGCTCTCTCCCAGCCCCTCCATCATTGCTCTGTCCCAGCAACCCCATCGTTGCTCTCTCCCAGCACCCCCATTATTGCTCTCTCCCAGCACCCCCATCATTGCTCTCTCCCAGCAACCCCATCATTGCTCTGTCCCAGCACCACCATCATTGCTCTCTCCCACCACCCCATCATTGCTCTCTCCCAGCACCCCCGTCATTGCTCTCTCCCAGCAACACGTCATTGCTCTCCCCTTCCCCACCATCCCCATTATTGCTCTCCCCAGCCATATCAGCTCCATTATTGCTCTTCCCAGCCCCATCATTCCTCTCCCCAGCCCCATCATTGCTCTCCCCAGCCCCATCATCCCATCATTCCTCTCCCCAGCCCCATCAACTCTATTATTCCTCTCCCCAGCCCCATTATTGCTCACCCCAGCCCCACCATCCCATCATTGCTCTCCCCAGCCCCCCGTCATTCCTCTACCCAGCCCCATCATTGCTCTCCCCAGCCCCACCATCCCATTATTCCTCTCCCCAGCCCCACCATCCCATTATTCCTCTCCCCAGCCCCATCAATCCCATTATTCCTCTCCCCAGCCCCATCATTCCTCTCCCCAGCCCCATCATTCCTCTCCCCAGCCCCATTAGCCCCAATATTTCCCTCCCCAGCCCAACAACCCCATTATTTCTCTCCCCAGCCCAATCATTCCTCTCCCCAGCCCCATCAGCCCCATTATTGCTCTTCCCAGCCCCATCACTCCTCTCCCCAGCGCCATCATTGCTCTTCCCAGCCCCATCACTCCTCTCCCCAGCCCCATTATTGCTCTCCCCAGCCCCACCATCCCACCATTGCTCTCCCCCCACCTCCCCGGCATTTCAGTAAAAAAAAAACAACTTACCTCAGCTCGCTCCCCTGAAACATCCTCCTGGTTGCCGGCAGCTTTCTTCCTGACCCAGGCGCATGCTGCATGATGACGTCATCAAGCTGCGCGCACCTGGGTCAGGGAGGAAGCAGAGGACGAACCCTCCAGCTCCGCTGCTATTCTCCTCCTGACAGCTGCAGAGCTCCAGGGATCGCTCCCTGACCACCACGTGCAGGGAGCAGCTGCACCTTGCAGGCCCCTTGGTGCAGCTGGATGGTGGGGACCCGGCGCCGCTGCACCGGCGGCGGTATGTCCACCCCTGGACTGCTATGGGGCCCCCCTGGCTCACGGGCCCCATAGCAGTCGCGTGGTCTGCCGCCATTGGCGGTACGCCACTGGTTGAACCACAATCCACAAATACCTGAAATTCAATCAAATTTTCCTGCAAAGTAGTACTCCCAGAAAGAAATACTCCTGCAGAGCGTAAACAAGCTATACAGGCGTAACTGACTTTTTTTTTTCTTTACTTAAACGAAGCTCACAATACTTAATCAAATGGTCAGCTTTACCACAATAAAGACACAATCCCTCGGCGAACCTCCGATCTCTTTCCTGAGAGCGGAGTGACATCGCCCCAACCTCCATCGCTTCTCCGCTTTCAGAGCAGATTTTCTGGAAACTAGGACCTGACATTACAGGAGTCTTTACCTCATTCACCCTGGACCTCAGTCTCCTGTCCACACGAACAGCTAATTGCATGGCATCATGCAGAGTCTCAGGTGGGGGGAATGCAATTAGCAGATCCTTAACTCTTTCACTCAGACCAGCAAGAAATAAAAATTTCAGACAGGATCATTCCATTTGACTTCTGAAGCCCATCTCCTGAAGTGTGTGCAATAATTTTCAACATCACCTAACCCCTGATTCAAACGCCTGAGTTCTGCTTCAGCAGATGAGATTCTATCAGGATCGTCATATAATAGCCCCATAGCAGAGAAAAATTCTTCTACAGACCTTAAACACAGATCATTAGGTTGGAGAGAAAAGGCCCACCCCTGTGGTTCATTGCTCAAAAGTGACATAATAAAACCAATGCGCTGCGATTCATTCCCAGAGGACCTTGGTCTCAAACGAAAATATAACAAACAAGCATTTTTAAAGGAAAAAAAATCTTGCTGTTTACCATAAAAAAACATCAGGCAGTCCTACCTTGGGTTCCACAAAATGCGCTCCAGAACATCTACTCACGTGTTACTGTAGCTCGGCCACCTCCAGAGACAATCCCTGCAAGCATTGAGCCAAACCCTGGTCGGAAACCATACTGATCCCCGAGTTTCTTTCCTTTTAGTTTTTTGGGCTGGACTTACTGTTATGATCTGCAACAAGTACTAAGGAAAGATAGGGGAAAGCTGTCCCTACAGTAAGACTAAGCTGAATCCCTACGATGTAGCAGGCTGACTGTTCCTAGCGAACAGACCCGCCTTAGTCCTCGTCTAGTCTGAACGAAGACCTATAGCATAAGGGGAGGAGTCCCTAAAAGAACTAAGGACTGGGACAAAAATGGGACACCTCCTAAAACGAGAAGTTGTTGCAGAACACAAAAAGACAAACTGACAAAAAGGTACTAGAGGTCCCAGAAGGACCAAGCGAACTGACAGAGAAAGGCACAGAAGCACCTGGCTAGAGAAACAGTCAAACACTGAAGTTCAGCACAGCCAAAAGGGCGGAGCTGGAATATAAAGGCAGATGGTCACGTGACCGCATAACACAAGATGGAAAAAACAAACAGGAGGTTCTAACAGTATGATGTTTCCCCCACCATGCTTCACGGTTGGGACTGTGTTCTTGGGGTTGTACTCATCCTTTTTCTTCTTCCAAACACGGCGAGTGGAGTTGATACTAAATAGTTCTATTTTGGTCTCATCTGACTACATGACCTTCTCCCATGCCTCCTCTGGATCATCCAGATTGTCAATGGCGAACTTCAAATGGGTCTGGACATGTGCTGGCATGAGCAGGGGAACCTTGCGTGCCCTGCAGGATTTTAATCCATGACGGCGTAGTGTTACATACGGTAATGTTTGAGACTGTGGTCCCAGTTCTCTTCATGTCATTGAACAGGTCCTGCCATGTAGTTCTGGGCCAATTCCTGATCTTTCTCAAAATCATCCTTACCCCACAAGGCAAGATATTGCATGGAGCCTCGGACCGAGGAAGACTGACAGTCATCTTGTGTTTCTTTCATTTTCTAATAATTATGCAAACAGTTGTTGCCTTCTCACCAAGCTGCTTGCCCATTGTCCTGTACCCATTCCAGCCTTGTGCAGGTCTACAATTTTGTCCCTGTTGTCTTTAGACAGCTCTTTGGTCTTGGCCATAGTGGAGAGGTTGGAGTGATATTGGGTGTGTGGACAGGTGTCTTTTATACAGGTAACAAATTTAAACAGGTGCAATTAATACAGGTAATGTGTGCAGAGTAGGAGGGCTTCTTAAAGAAAAGCTAATAGGTCTGTGAGAGCCAGCATTTATTCTGGTTGGTAGGTGATCAAATAATTAAATTGCATGAAATAAGTATTTAAATATCATACAAGGTGATTTTCTGGTTTTCATTTTTAGATTCTGTCTCTCATAGTTGAAGTGTACCTACAATAAAAATGACAGACCTCTCCATTCTTTGTAGGTGGGAAGTTTAGCCATGTTCCAACCTTTGACATTGTCATCACATGTTTATTGCTCTGTAACTGGATTTATACTCTTATTTTGTTGCAGATATACACTGTGTGCAGAATTATTAGGCAAATGAGTATTTTGATCACATGATACTTTTTATACATGTTGTCCTACTCCAAGCTGCATAGGCTTGAGAGCCGACTACCAATTAAGTAAATCTGGTGATGTGCATCTCTGTAATGAGGAGGGGTGTTGACTAATGACATCAATACCCTATATAAGGTGTGCTTAATTATTAGGCAACTTCCTTTCCTTTGTCAAAATGGGTCAGAAGAGAGATTTGACGGGCTCTGAAAAGTCCAAAATTGTGAGATGTCTAGCATAGGGATGCAGCAGTCTTGAAATTTCCAAACTTTTGAAGCGTGATCACCGAACAATCAAGCGTTTCATGGCAAATAGCCAACAGGGTAGCAAGAAGTATGTTGGCCAAAAAAGGCGCAAAATAACTGCCCATGAATTGAGGAAAATCAAGCGTGAAGCTGCCAAGATGCCATTCGCCACCAGTTTTGCCATATTTCAGAGCTGCAACGTTACTGGAGTATCAAAAAGCACAAGGTGTGCGATACTCAGGGACATGGCCAAGGTAAGAAAGGCTGAAAAACTACCACCTTTGAACAAGAAACATAAGATAAAATGTCAAGAATGGGCCAAGAAATATCTTAAGACTGGTTTTTCAAAGGTTTTATGGACTGATGAAATGAGAGTGACTCTTGATGGGCCAGATGGATGGGCCAGAGGCTGGATCAGTAAAGGGCAGAGAGCTCCACTCTGACTCAGACACCAGCAAGGTGGAGGTGGGGTACTGGTATGGGCTGGTATCATCAAAGATGAACTTGTGGGACCTTTTCGGGTTGAGGATGGAATAAAACGCAACTCCCAGACCTACTGCCAGTTTCTGGAAGACAACTTCTTCAAGCAGTGGTACAGGAAGAAGTCGGTATCGTTCAAGAAAAACATGATTTTCATGCAGGATAATGCTCCATCACATGCATCCAACTACTCCACAGCGTGGCTGGCCAGTAAAGGTCTAAAAGAAGAAAAAATAATGACATGGCCCCATTGTTCACCTGATCTGAACCCCATAGAGAACCTGTGCTCCATCATAAAATGTGAGATCTACAGGGAGGGAAAACCATACACCTCTCAGAACAGCGTCTGGGAGGCTGTGGTGGCTGCCGCACGCAATGTTGATCGAAAACAGATCAAGCAACTGACAGAATCTATGGATGGAAGGCTGTTGAGTGTCATCATAAAGAAAGGTGGCTATATTGATCACTAATTTTTTTGGTTTTTGTTTTTGCATGTCAGAAATGTTTATTTCTAAATTTTGTGCACTGATATTGGTTTACCTGGTGAAAATAAACAAGTGAGATGGGATTATATTTGGTTTTTATTAAGTTGCCTAATAATTCTGCACAGTAAGGCTAAGTGCACACGATGCGTATTTGAAGCGTAAATTTCCGCTTCATTTCCGCATGTCATTTTTCCTGGAAAACGCATGCGGAATTTGGCATGCGTTTTTCGCGCGTAATTCGCGCGTTTTGCACATGCGGAATTGCCTTGCGTTTTCTACTGCATTGTAGATGGCAATTCCGCATGCGTAAACGCACAAAGAATTGACATGCTGCGGAATTTTCCGCACAACAAAACGCTGCGGAAAATTCCGCATCGTGGGCATTACAATTGCGGAATGCCATAGGGGACCATGGCAGAAGGCTAACATGCGTAATTCATGCGTTTACGCTGCGGAATTTTCCGCACAAAATACGCATGAAATACGCATCGTGTGCACATAGCCTAATAGTTACCTGCACAAACAGATATCCTCCTAAGATAGCCAAATCTAAAAAAACCCCACTCCAACTTCCAAAAATATTAAGCTTGGATATTTGAGTCTTTTGATTGATTGAGAACATAGTTGTTGATCAATAATAAAAATAATCCTCTAAAATACAACTTGCCTAATAATTCTGCACACAGTGTACAGTCATGACCAAAAGTGTTGGCACCCTTGAAATTGTTCCAGAAAATGAAGTATTTCTTTCAGGAAATTGTTGCAATTACACATTTTTTGTTAGGCACATGTTTATTTCCTTTTTTTTGTATTGGAACAACAAAAAGCAAAGGAAAAAAAATCAAATTGGACATAATTTCACACAAAACCCCCAAAATGGTCCAGACAAAATTATGGGTAAACGTCTAAAAAACTTTGTTTCAAGCATGTGATGCCCATTCAAACTCGCCTTTGGCATGTAACAGGTGTGGGCAATATGAAAGTCACACCTGAAATCAAATAAAAAGGGGAAAAGGTGACTCAATCTTTGCATTATGTGTTTGTGTGTGCCACACTAAGTTTGGAAAACAGAAAGAGCTGTCTGAGGACTTGAGAACCAAAATAGTTGAAAAGTATCAACAATCTCAATTTTACAAGTCCATCTCTAGATATCTTAATGTTTCTTTGTCCACGTTGCAAAACATAATCAAGAAGCCATGGCACTGTAGCTAATCTCCCTGGGCTTGGACGGCAGAGAAAAATTGATGAAAGGTTGTAATGTAGGATAGTCTGGATGGTGGATGAGCAGGCCAATCAAGTTCCAAAGAAATTCAAGCTGCACTGCAGGCTCAGGGTGCATCAGTGTCAGTGCGAACTATCCATCGACATTTGGATGAAATGAAACGCTATAGCAGGAGACCGAGAAGGACCCCACTGCTGACACAGAGACATTAAAGAAGCTAGAATGCAGTGTGCCAAAATGTACATGGGTAAGCCAAAATCCTTCTGTGAAATTGTCCTATGATAATATAAGACCAAGGTGGTAGAATTTTATGTGCTTTACCAAAAAGCTCTGTTTACCGAAAACAGAATGAGGCCTACAAAGAAAAGAACACAGTACCTGCAGTCAAATATAGTGGAGGTTCAAAGATCTTTTGGGATAGTTTTGCTGCCTCTTTCACTGGGTGCCTTGACTGTGTGCAAGGTATCATGAAATCTGAAAATTAACTATGTATTTTGGGTCGCAATGTAGTGCCCAGTGTCAAAAAGCTGGGTTTACGTACTATGTCATGGGTCCAGCAGGATAATGACCCCAAACATAATTCATCCTGAAATGGATGGAAACAAAGCCTAGAGAGTCCTGAAGTAGCCAACAATGAGTCCGGATCTAAATCCCATTGAACACCTGTGGAGAGATCTTAAAATTGCTGTAGGGAGAAGGTGTCCTTCAAAATGAGACGTGGAGCAGTTTGCTAAAGAAAAGTGGTCCCAAATTCCAGCTGAGAGCAGTAAGAAGCTTGTTGATGGTTATAGGAAGTGTAGCGTCGGCGTCTCTGCCTCCCCTCACCGCCGCTGTCCCGGTCCGGAATCCTCCAGCTCCCCTGCTCCTGCTGTTGCGCGCACCACGCGCAGCTTCCAGGGCACTATGCTTAGGGCGAGCGCGCTCCCTCCCTCTTAAAGGGGCCGCGTGCGCCATCCTAAAGAGTCCCAGGCCGGAGGACCACTCCTATATAAAGCACCTCCTCTAAAATGGAGGGGCCTGTGCAAGGTTGTTGTTTGTGTGCTAACACTCTCCTCGGCCCTCAGGTTCCAGTGCCCGCCTGCCTGTCTGTCAGCCGTGCCCGCCAGCCTGTCTGTCAGCCGTGCCCGCCAGCCTGTCTGTCAGCCGTGCCCGCCAGCCTGTCTGTCAGCCGTGCCCGCCAGCTTGTCTGTCAGCCGTGCCCGCCTGCCTGTCAACCCGGATCACCTGTCAGGCCACCTGCCGTGTCCACATGCTTGCCTACCCGGATCCCCCCATCTGGCTACCTGCCATACCCGCCTGCTTGCCAACCTGGATCACCCGTCTGGCTACCTGCCGTGCCCGCTTGCTTGCCAACCCGGATCACCCGTCAGGCTACCTGCTGTGCTCTCCCGCTGTACCTGTTAGCTTCAGCCATCTGACCCGTGGGAGTCGCCTGCTCTCACACAAGGTCTGTCCCAGAGTGGCACCTGGTCCACCTGCCCGATCCCTCCTTGGTTCACGGAGTCGACTAAGCCGCCGTGCGACCAGGGTCGGTCCGAGTAGGCACTTGGTTACGCCCCTCTGGTCCCTCCTTGCATCCCAGCACAAAGGTTCCACCACCTGGATCTGTAACAGGAAGCAATTGATTGCAGTTATTTATTCCAGATGGTGTGCAACCAAATATTAAGTTAAGGGTGCCAACAATTTTGTCCAGCCTATTTTGGGGGTTTTGTGTGAAATTACGTCCAATTTTTCTGTTTTTTTTTTTCCCTTCCCCCATGATAGCACCATATGAGAGAGAGTAGAATTCGCCCCTATTGCCGGACAGGAAGCCCTGAGCACAAAATAAAAAGGCAACTCCCACTTCCTCCTTCAATGTGGTTTCCTGTCCTCAAGGATGTAGGAGCCTGGAGCAGCCATGAATCATGGAACACCATGCTGTGTTCTATAGCAACCTCTAGTAAGAATGGCAGTGAGCAGGAGCCCAGTTGGGCTCTGAAATGCTAACATTAGTCTGGAAGAATCTAAATTTAATGATTCCATACCTACCTACATTTGTTGTTTGGCCTAGGGTGACTAGGCCTCATGACTAGGCCTCATTGCTTGTGTATTGAGCCTCATGGCTAGGCCTTATGGCTAGGTCTCAGGGCTTGTGTATTGAGCCCTCATGGCTTGTGTATTGAGCCCTCATGGCTTGTGTATTGAGCCTCCTGGCTAGGCGTCATGGCTTGCGCATTGAGTCTCATGGCAGGGCCTCATGGCTTGCGCACTGAGCCTCATGGCTTGTGCATTGAGCCTTATGGTTGGGCCTAAAGCCTTGCGCAGTGAGCCGCATGGCTAGCCTCATGCCAATTCAGGTCTGGGCTTATGTCTCATGTTGGCCTGCCTGAAGGTTTTTCAGACCGCTTCATAGTTGCGAAAAAACATGCCACGTTAGGTCTAGGATTTTCCACATGGTGTCTGCCTCATGGTGGGTTGCCCGGTTAGCCAGGAAACTTGGGGCTTGTAGATCTGTTTCATTAAGGTCTCAAAGCTTCACTACCCTTTACTAGCAATATTACTGATATTGGTAAGGAGGTTTTCTGGACATCTACAGCTCAGTTCCCCCCTCCTAGTCAAAGGTGAAAGAGGGACATGGCTGTGCTAAGCTTAATGAAACCACTGTAAGTCTAGTTAAAACTCCTACCTGGAGTCTTCGAATGACCTTTTGGAAGTTAAGTGATTAAACTCTCTATACCTCATATCCCCCTGATAGGGAATGGTAAGAGGAGCTGGGAGTTGTATTCACTGAGGATGGGGGGGGCTGAAAAACCAACATTTTCCCCAATCTACCCTCCTGGTAAAGAGAGATAAGAAACTTGATCGTGCCAAGAGGGGCGCCACTATACGGGTCTGACCTCCTAAGGAAGGTATGAGTTGGACTCACCGGTGGGGAAGTTGATAAACCACCAATTGCCCCAATCTACCCTCCTGGTATGGAATGGTAAGAAACTTGATTGTGCCAAGTAAAGCAGCACTATACCGGTCGGCGTTCCTAAGGGAAGTGCGAGCTGGACTCGCCGGTATCGATAGCTAATAAACCACGAATTTCCTCAATCTACCCTCCTGATTCGGAATTGTAAGATAAACTTGATTGTAACCAGCCGGGTAGCACTACCGGTCTGTCCTCCTAAGGGATGTACGAGTTGGACTCGCCTTTATGGGACTGACTAACCAGTAAATATCCCAGTCCATCCTCCTGTAGGGAAGTTGCCCTACAGACATGATTATACCGTATCTGGTAAAATTATTTCAAGACCAGTGTATCCTCCCAGTTAAAAGTGGGGCAGATGGACTAACTGGAAACTAAGTCAATGGAGCCATATTACACAATCAGTATTCTTGGCAATGAAGTTATAAACTGGAAGACTCAACTAAGTGGCGAGTTGGTTAAATATCCAGTGTGTACACTCTTGGAGTGAAAAGACGCCAACTCTGCAATAAACCTATAAAAGGAGTAATCAGTGGATGAGTTAAAATGTCCCTGTACCCGTGAGACTCCTGTGGCGAAGGAGAAGCATCTTTGCTAGTTAAGACGAATGTCTTCACACTGAGGTAAGACAGTTCTGATTATTACTCAAGCACAGGTTGATACTTACTTAAGGTACATGTTCAACGGGATGGGATGCTAATACCTTAGCTTAAGACCATCTGAGATTTGGCCAATACCATAAGAGATCTATAGCTCTTTCTGAATGAGTTGCTTCTGGAAAAAAAAAAAAGTGTATCAGAGGTGATGGTTATCACTCGGTTTACTTACCATATTTTTTGGACTATAAGACAAACTTTTTTCCTCCAAAATTTTGGAGGAAAATGGGGGATGCGTCTCATAGTCCGAATGTGGGGGGGTATATATAATATATATTATAATAAATATAATATATATACACTGTGGGGAGCGGGGCACAGGAGGCAGCAGCTGCCTGCTGCAGCCTACAATGTCCCCGCTGCAGCCTACACTGTCCCCGCTGCGTGGGGAGCACTGAATATTCATTCTCCTTAATAGCCAGCACACAGTGTAGCTGCAGCCCGGCTCCTGCTACTGCAGGTTGATGGCGTGTGCCCGCTTTTAAAGGGCATGAATGTTCACCCCTCTCCACACCCATGGGAGTGGAGAGGGGTGAATATTCACGCTCTTTAATAGCGGGCACACGCGATCGCCCAGCAGCAGCAGGAGCCGCGCTGCGGCTACTCTGTGTGGCGGCTATTAAGGAGATTGAAATCACTGCTCCCTGCGCACACAGTCCCGGCGTGGGGAGCAGTGACTATTCCCACAGCTGATCTCACCTTGTGAGGGTGACACGCCCCCTGGGCCGTGGGGTACTCGGTAGCCGGGCCGGTTGAGGCTGGGGGTGTCATGGTGGCGGTGACCCGGTCCGGTGACCCAGGGCGGTCAATAAAAGGGGATTATAGTTTTTATAGTTTAATGTTCTTGACGCCACCTGTGGTATGCGGAGCCGCCGCTGCAGGGCAGATCCTCTGGAGCTGATGGTGACGCAGCAGAGTTGGGACAGCTCTCCACAGGCAGGGCTTAGCTCCAGGGCAGGAAATGGCGATGTTATAGATGTTGCTGTGCAGTGTAGTGCAGGGGATGGCGCAGATAATAACCAGTCCACAACTTAATGGCGGTTTCCTCTTATCTTTACTTGCAGTGGTTAGGCAGACCGGGGCACGGGTACTAGCTGGTAGTAGAGGTCCCGGCGGCCTGGAAGCAAGTTGGGAATCCACCTCGCCAGGTGAAGTTGGAGGCCTTCCTTTTGCGCTAATCTCTTAGGCCCTGCTGCTTATAGCTGTGCCGTGGCCCTCGTCCCTGAGTAAAATGTCTAAGTGCTCACCCGTATGGCAGGCAGCTCGGGCCTTCCTGGAGCGTCGCTCCCACGTGGCGGTGCTGGGCCATATGTGCAGCTGAGCCTCCGGGCATCTGAGACCTGTAGTCTTCTGCCCTCCGGTGCGGCCGTGCAGCTCCACTCCCCAGGTCTTTCCTCTTCGCTGTCCTGTCTTCAACTCCTCTCACTAACTCTAACTAACCCCGCCTCCAGATTCCAGTTGCTAAGGGGAGGAGCTCCCCTTGCTGGTCTGGAGCCAGGAAAGTGTGCATGCTAGTATACCTGACTAGGGGACCCCTGCTTGCTTCCAGGCATGGCATCACCTCTAGTGGGGGAGGCAATGCCACTGTGGCAGCTGGACCCCCGGGGTGCCACAAGGGCGCATGGCAGGGACGTCATGCGCGGCTCACATGGCGAGATCAGTGCTGGCAGCAGAGCAGGACGCAACGCTGGAGCACAGGAAAGAAAGGTGAGTAGAAGTGTTTTTTTTTATGTGCAGCATGATGGGGATTCGGGGTGCCATGCATACCAGGATGGAGATTGCTGTGCCATGCATACCAGGATAGGAATGAGGGGTGCCATGCATACCAGGATAAGGATGAGGGGTGCCATGCATACCAGGATGGGGATGAGCGGTGCCATGCATACCAGGATGGAGGGGTGCCATGCATATCAGAATGGGGATTGGGGTGCCATGCATACCAGGATGGGGCATTGGGGTGCCATGCATGCCAGGATGCGGATGAGGGGTGCCATGCATACAAGGATGGGGGCCACATATAATAGGAAGGGGGGCATATATACCAGGATGGGAGACATTAACAGAATTGGGGGATATTACCCCAATACCAGTGCCAGCAGCAGACCCCCTCCCCCTTAACAGTGCATCATGACCACATTTTTTTACTTACATTTTTTTTTTATTTTCCTCCTCTAAAACCTAGGTGCGTCTTTGGTCCGGTGTGTCTTATAGTCCGAAAAATACGGTAGTTTCTTTGCTTGAAAACTAATCTATTTTGCATGTGAACTAGTTTCATCTAACAATCTCCATGGTTGGATTATATTATTAACATCCATTTAAGTTGCAGAATTGATGCTATTATAGGGGAATAGCGTAAATACTATCATCTCTGCATGAGTCTTAGTACCAGTTCTTATATACTTCAGCTGTTGGTTAGGTGATTTAATGAAAACAGGATATCTAATCAAATCTGCGAAGGATATTCAACCATGCATATAAGTGAAGTCCCTAAATATAGACCTTCTCTGGGAGATAAAGAGGAAAGAGTGTAGTAAAAATCCTTTTTACTCTTGTTGGCGCTTTTGGTTAAAGCCCCAAATCCATAGATACTATGTTGATTGTGAAAGATTTAGATATCATTCAATCTTCCTTCTTGAAGCAATATCTGTTGAACGAGGATATTTCGGGGATCTATTGAAGTATTCCATTGCTATCATCTCTCATATGGTGCTGTCATGGGGGAAGGGAAAAATGATAATTACTTACCGGTAATTTATTTTCCTGAAACCCATGACAGCATCCTAATTTTCCATCCCTCTGGCTTTTGGTTGATGATTGTTCTTAAACTTCTCTTCTCACAATGAAGAATGGGCTTGAGTCAATGTATAGTTGTGCTCACAAGTTTACATACCCCGGCAGAATTTTTCCTTTCTTGGCCTTGTTCCAGAGAATATGAATGATAACAAAAACTTTCTCTCCACTCATGGCTATTGGTTGGGTGAAGCCATTTATTGTCAAACTACTGTGTTTTCTCTTTTTAAATCTTAATGACAACCAAAAACCTCCAAATGACCCGGATCAAAAGTTCACATACCCCAGTTCTTAATACCGTGTATTGCTCCCTTTCACATCAATGACAGCTTGAAGTCTTTTGTGGTAGTTGTGGATGAGGTTCTTTATTTTCTCAGATGATAAAGCAGCCCATTCTTCTTGGCAAAAAGCCTCCAGTTCCTGTAAATTCCTTGGCTGTCTAGCATGAACTGCGCACTTGAGATCTCCCCAGAGTGGCTCAATGATATTGAGGTCAGGAGACTGAGATGGCTACACCAGAACCTTCACTTTGGCTACAGCAGAACAATGACAGATCGACTTGACCTTGTGTTTTGGATCGTTGTCATGTTGGAACGTCCAAATATGTCTCATGCGCAGCTTCTTGGCTGATGAGTGCAAATTGGCCTCCAGTATTTGCTGATAGCGTGCTGCATTCATCTTTCTTTCAACTTTTACCAAGTTTCCTGTGCCTTTCTAGCTCACACATCCCTAAAACATCAGCGATCCTCCTCCATGATTTACTGTAGGAATGGTGTTCCTTTCATCATAGGCCTTGTTGACCTCTCTCCAAATGTAATGTTTATGGTGGTGACCAAAAAGTTCAATTTTGGTCTCATCATTCCAAATTACCTTGTTCCAGAAGTTTTGAGGCTTGTCTCTGTGCTGTTTGGTGTATTGTAGGCATTTGCACAGTAATGGCTTTATTCTGGCAACTTGACCATGCAGCCCATTTTTCTTCAAGTGCCTCCTTATTGTGCATCTTGAAACAGCCACACCGCTAGTTTTCTGAGAGTCCAGAATTTCAGCTGATGTTATTTGTGGGTTTTTCGTTGCATCCCGAACAATTTTCCTGGCAGTTGTAGCCGAAACTTTTGTTGGTCTACCTGACTGTGTGGTTTGGTTTTTATAGAGCCCCTTATTTTCCATTTGTTAATCACAGTTTGAACGCTGCTGACTGGCATTATCAATTCCTTGGATATTTTTTTGTATCTGTCATGCCAGGTGTGGGAAAGACTTAGTGTAACACAGAGGGAAAGGGAGCCCAGACACTAGGGAAAGAGGGAAGTGGAGTCCTCCTAGTCTGGTCTAGTGTCACCCTGTCTCAACTACTGTCCCTATATTGCCTCTTCAGCAATCGCCGAACGCGTGCCTTGCCCTGTCTTTCCCTGAAATTGCGCCCATTGACTTGCATTGAATCGCAGCTAACCCGCATGTATAATATCTACCCGGGTCGGGAGAGGAGACCTGCTACTCCTCTCATCCGACCGCTGCTCTGGCTGATAACAGCGAGAGCAGCATGGATGGGAGGTGCAGAAGTCTGCTCTTCCCAGCCCTCGTGCCTGATGTAGTTAAAAAAAGAATAAAAAAGTAAAAATAAAAGAAAAAACCTTTATACTCACCTGCCCCCCGTGTCCTCCTGGTCCCCGGCGGTGATCCTCTCTCGTCGGCGGCCAGCGGCACACTGCAGGGCACGGGCTCACGCCCCGCAGTGTACTGCCAGGACCTGCGATGACCTCACTGATCACCTAATGGTCACGCCACCGTCAGGTGATGGGTGACGTCAGCGGTCAGCTGATGGTTGCGTGACCGTCAGCTGATCAGTGCCGGCAGCAGTCAGCTGATTGCTGACGCCGGTAATCCACTGATCAGTCTCATGACCGATACTCACCGTGGGGACATTCACAAGAATGTTCCAACGGCCTCTAGCTCACCGGGGGTCATCAGCTGGTGAACCCCAGTGACCTCCTGCAGCATGTATACTGACAGGGGGTGATTTTACACCCCTGTCAGTATACAGTGCTGTATTCTACAGCAGTGACATCAGTAATGGCTGATGTCAATGCTGTAGAAGTGACCCGGATCGTCGTGGGATAATCATTGGCAGTACGTGGACTGCATCGTTGATGGCGGACAGGTGAGGAATATTGTTGTTTTGTTTTTTTACGCTTTTTTTCAGGAGATCGAGGGCTTCGCGGAGGCATGTAATAAAAAAATTGTAGAAACGGTTTTTACTTCATCAAAATACTTTATTCTGGTCGTGTCTTTTATTGAAAAAGCGGCGACCATTTTACTACGTGGTTAGTAATGGGGGCGTCTTATAGACACCCTTCATTACTAACCTGGACTTGACGTCAGCCGCCAATACAAGGCTGACGTGAACCCCAACCCCATTACCCCACTCGCCACAGCTACAGGGCAGTGGGAAGAGCAGAGCCTAAGCACCAGATTTGGCGCATCTTATGGAGGCGCCATTTCTGGGACTGCGAAGGGGTGATATTAATAGCTGCGGAGGGGGCTAGTATCCATGGTCCCTTCCCTGGCTATTACTATCAGCCTGCAGCTGTCTAGTTTAGCCTTTGCTGGTTAGATTTTATAGGGGGACCCCACTTCAATTTTTTTCTGGGGTCCCCCTGTAATCTAGCCAGTAAAGGCTAAACAAACAGCTGTGGACTAATATTAATAGCCATAGAACATTGTTGGCTAATGTCCCCTTCCGCGGCTACTAATATCAGCCCCCATCGGTCGGCTTTCCCTCTGCTGGTTATAAAAATGACGCAGGAGTCCACGCCATTTTTTTATTTTTTATTTTAGGCTCTGTGCCCATAATTGAGACGTAGCAGTGCTTTGGACGCAAATCTTTGCTGCGTCCAAATCATTGCATTTTATTGAACGCAGGTAAATCCACATGTGTTCACTGAACCATGCGAATTTACCACATTCTATACATTCTAGTGGTCAAATTTCTGCTGCGTAGACTAGCGACTCCACAAGAGAAATTGACATGCTGCTGACGTGCCGCATGTCAGTGTCCACGGGTGGTTCGCAGCCTCTGATGCACGCATAGCGGACATGGGATTTCTAGAGATCCCATCCACTATGCTGTAATATCTGGACGCTGTGGGTTTGACGCTGTATATACACGCAGCATCAAACCTGCAGCGGCTCCTGATCGTGGCCACGTACCCAAACTCACCCGCAGTGTATCAATTTCTGTAGCGGACACGCTACAACAAAAGTGCGGCATTATAACATAGCATTTTGGATGCAACATAAATACATTGTGTCCAAAGCACTGCTGAGTGCTGATTGGGGGGCGTAGCGGCTAACAAACCAGCTGTGAGGTGTTATTTAATGGCCAGGGAAATGTTTGCCTAATGGCACCTTCCCAGGCTAAAAAAGACAGCTCACAGCAGTCGCATAAATTACATAAATAGAAATGCTAATGGAGATTGGGTGAATGGGACTAGCTGACACCCAGCTCTTTTTTTGGTGATGTCAAGGTGTCAATCAGACCTTTTCATGATCAAACAAAGTAAAGAAACACACAGACACAGTGTAAACACTTTATTTGAAATACAACAGACCCATTCTTTAATCATTTAAATGAACCAATATACACTTCCCAGTTATTATGGTAATCCAAAGGCTTAAGCAATGTCCCACCAAATAACTTTATTTAGCTCCAAAAATCATTCATTGATGCTCAAAACCGCTTCAAAAACGCATGTAAAAACGCTTCAAAAACGCATGTAAATCCGCATGCGTTTTTTTCTGCCAGGGAGAGGCAAATCCCTAAGGCTATGTGCACACGATGCGTATTTCATGCGTATTTTGTGCGGAAAATTCCGCAGCGTAAACGCATGAATTACGCATGTTAGCCTTCTGCCATGGTCCCCTATGGCATTCCGCAATTGTAATGCCCACGATGCGGAATTTTCCGCAGCGTTTTGTTGTGCGGAAAATTCCTCAGCATGTCAATTCTTTGTGCGTTTACGCATGCGGAATTGCCATCTACAATGCAGTAGAAAACGCAAGGCAATTCCGCATGTGCAAAACGCGCGAATTACGCGCGAAAAACGCATGACAAATTCCGCATGCGTTTTCCAGGAAAAAGGACATGCGGAAATGAAGCGGAAATTTCCGCTTCAAATACGCATCGTGTGCACTTAGCCTTAGGGTATGTGCACACGATGCAGAAATGCTCAGGATTTTTTCCTGAGCGTTTCTGCATCTCTCTGGCAGGAAAAAACGCATGCGGATTGTACATGCGGTTTCCTGCCAGGGACATGCGGAAATGAAGCGGTCTTCACTTTCATTTCCGCATGCGGGTTGACAAGCGCTTCCCAAGCGATTTTAGCATCACTTGGAAAGTGCTTGTCAACTTCACACTATATAAATCCATGCAACCGGCATGGATTTATATAGTGTGTGAATGTCAAAAAATAAAAAATACATCTATACTTTACCCTCTGATGGCCCCCGGTGTCCTGCTTCATCGGTCCCGGCTGCCGGCAGTGAAGACTTTAGGACCTTCCGACGTCAGCGTCACGTGACCCGTCACATGACGCTGACGTCAGCGTCACGTGACCCGTCACATGACTCTGACGTCAGCGAAGGTCCTTCATTCAACCGCGAAGTGCCCGGGAAGCCGGCAGGACGCAGCGCGGGCCGTCAGAAGGTGAGTTTATATATATTTTTTATTTTATTCTTTTTTTTTTAATGGTACCTGGGTCTGGATGAGAGTCCTCTCATCCACACCCGGGTACCATCCGCACATTAGACCGCATGAAAAGCGCATCAACATATACAGTGATGCGGATTCCATGCGGTCTAATGCAAGTCAATGGCGGCAAAAGAGCAGCGTTTCCGCAAAATTAATTGACATGCTGCGGATTTTTGACCGCAGCGTTTACGCTGCGGAAAAATCCGCATCATGGGCACAGCACATGCGGATTTCCATTGGGGAACATTGCTGCCCTTCTACCATGCGTTTTTCATGCGTTTCCGCGGCGTTTCCGCAACTGCAAAAACGCCGCAGAAACGCATGAAAAACGCATCGTGTGAACTCAGCCTTAAACTTAATAAAAATTGATTCAGCATAATAACCCATACAATGATTGTCAAAACGAGAAAGAAAAAAAATCTAAACACCATTGGTGTTTTTCAGTCTCTGCACGTCCTTCAAAATTTGCAATAAAAAGCTATAACATTGTACGCACCCCAAAATGGTATCACCTGTCCATTGATCGAAAAACTAAGTTTTCAGATGTTAGAAAATGACACAAACCTCTTTTTTTTTCTTACGAATTTCTGAAGTTCGAAATTCCTTACAAGTTTGGTATCGCCATAATTCTGTTTACCTGCAGAATCACAGTGGCAGGCAGTTTTTAATGAATGGCGTCAATCAAAATTAACCCTCTGTCCTGCAGAATAAAAACTATGGCTATGTAGACAGAAATATAAAAATGTTCTGTTTTTTAAAGAAGTGAAAGAAAAAATGAATTTGCAAAAACAAAAGCTGCTGCCCAGTCCTTAAGGGGCTAATGACTACAGTAGTTTTAGAATTCAGAAGACAAGTGTCTTCAGCACTTAGTAGAGCCCCCTTAGCTGTTATGACCTTCTGCAAATGTGATTCATAGCTAGACACAGGCTTCTGGCTGTGTTCCTGAGGAATCTTAGCCCATCTCTCATGGACAATGTCCTCCAGTTCACTGATTTCTTGGGCTTGTATGCTACAACAGCCTTTTTTGAAATCCACAAAAGATTTACTATGGGTTTCATCTTCACCGCCTGTGACAGCCACTCTAGATTCTTCTTATGAAACCAAGCCTTTGTGGACATTGAGGTTGGACGGTCCATTTAAGCTCAAGCTTCAGCTTCCTTGTATAAGGTATGATGTTTTCCTCCTAGGATTTCCTGAAACTTGATTGAATCCATCTTGCCTTCCACACACTGCAAGTTTAATTGTCAGATGAATCAAAGCAGCCGCAGAGAATGACTGAGCCACCGACTTGCTTCCCTGTAGGCAGGATGTTCTTTTCAGCATTGGCTTCATTCTTCCTCCTACAAACATACCGCTGATCCATAGGCTGAAAAGTTCCAGTTTTGTCCCATCTCTGCACAATACAGAGTCCCAAAATATCTGTTTGTGGCGCCCTGCAATGTCAGGTGTCACAAATGTCTGTGAACTCTAATGGTGAGAAGTAGGTCTTCAGCCATTTTTACACACAATGTAATTTGTTTAAGGGCTATTGTGAAGTCTGGTGGGTAGCAGACGAGCAGGAGAACTACCGAGCCCAAGAGAAGCAACCCTGTACCCCTGGGATTGGGTGGTGCTGGAGATCAAGGAGGCCAGCCAGTGCCTTTGCTGTGGTTGCTGTTGGAACTCCAGTGAAATCTGTACAGCCAAATGAGATACAGTGTCCTGCGCAGCTCAAGTAGTGCCCAACTGCCAGGCAACGTCAGTTAGGGATCAGAGGAGAGGGGTCTTGATACAATCCTTATTTGACAGCAGTGTGAAGAGAGATGAGGTACTTTCCTGTAAGCATGAGGTGCTGTGGATGCCAAGGTCCAGGCAGAGAGGAGACGTTTAGTGCAGGTATAGTGGTATATGCAGCGGGAATGAGGAGAGCTGCTACACATTGCTGGAAAAGAGCCAGCTTCATCACGCCATGAGAGGCTGTTGGCTCTGTGTAATGAATAACTGTGGAGAGCTGTAATCATCATCAACTGCTCCAGTAAAAGCGAGTATTTTTCCAGCTGTACCTGAGATCTGGACATTTCTTATTAAGACAGGCTGATCCTGCATCCCTTCCACAACTTTCCCCTTTTCATTCTGCTGAGGACAGCCGGCGAGACCACCGTGACAGTTGGCCGCCATTACACCCCGGCTTGATGGAGGCTGACCCAGACATGTGGCTTATTTATATTGTTTCGTGCATACTGGACCCAACTTTTCTTGTGCTTCTGGGTCCCAAGAGGTATATGTTGTAAGGTTTGGGGATGAAAACCTTTAGAGTTTAGTACGTGACTTAGGATATGAGCAAACGACGTCTTTTTCAGTTGGGTCTGAAACTTTCCTCAAAAAGCACTCGGAAGATGCTCAAAAGAACGAACATATGCATTTCTACGTGAAAAAAACCTGCTGTCCATATGTTCATTCTTTTGAGCATCTTTTAATGACTTTCGGTTTTCAAAGACGCCAAGCAGTTAAAGAGTGAGCAGACCACTATTCAGGCGTTTTCCATTCTGAAGACACTCTCTACAATGCATATAAAGGGGAAGGCTTCTCAAAAACATTTTTACTTCAGACACAGCTAGCAATTTCTTAATTGTTGAACAGTTAAAAAAAATGCCCCCATCGCACTGGTAAGATGCTAAAAATAATGCTGCTGGCCAAAATAGTTGAAAAAATAGCTCAAGTAACGACAAAAGAAAATGCTAAGAACACATATTTCTCTTGAACAATTTGGTGGGTTCGATCCCCTGAAAAAGACATGTAAAAATACCGTAACTGTAAAACTGAAATCTCAGGTCCTCCTGCCACCAAATCTTGCTGCAGGTCCTTTGCAAGGGTTTTTGACTACCTGCCTCCTTAGGGATCTGGACTCTGGAGCACTCAGTGATTGCTTCTTCTTTCTGCCAAGTCCTGGTAGTGTATCCAGGATTCATTAAAGTGGTGATCCGGTACCTAAAATCTCTTTTCTAAATATCTGTCTTTATATTAAATCACTTTTGTAATTAGTTGTATTATACAACACTCTACATTTCTCCCTATCTAGCTAATCCACAAGTGTGTTGTTGTTTAACTTCCGATGACGTTTAATTTGAGAGGAGCCTCAAACAGGACTTCACAAGAGGAAGCTGGGCCTGCACTCACTCCCGGCAGCGTCCATCGCCCCTCCTGGCACAGGATGTCCTCAGAAGGCATAGCTGCACTTACTACAGTTTCTCGCCCACTGAATATGATCTGGATCTTTCGTGACAGAAGCTGTGGGAGAGGTGAGCGCAGCGCTGGCATTCTGCTTTTTTCCCCACTGCTGCAGCTTCTAATTATGAAACAAGATGTTAGTGGGGGGAGGAGATAGAAACAGTGAGTGACACCAGCGTCGGCCCCTTATGATGATTCGTTACAGGGCAGCGAAAATACACGGAATCAAAAACTTTTAAGACACCTCCGGTTCATTAGGAGGTATGCGCTTGATGAATCGTGGCCTTTGGGTCTACATGTAGCTATCGTTTCCTTCCAGCTACTCAGAGCTTGATCAATGACGTTTTACACACCAGTTGTAATGAAGGCACCGCTGGAGCACCTATCTTAGTGAATTAGAAGCTTCTTACAAGTGTTGTGCACCTTCGTCAGAAATGTTACGCCAGGCAGTCAGGGGCTTGAGTACACTTCAGGTGAAATTTACGCCACTAAAGTGACATACATTTTGATGAATTTACTAGGCCGGCCCCATTACGTCCCATCCCACTCTGAGTTACGTAAAAATTTTGCAACATTTTAAAGTGTTTTACACTAGAAAACTGGCGAAAACACCTCGATGAGTTAGGGGCCTTATGACCCCGTCAGCCGGACGATCATATCGCAGTGCACGGACTGGCCGCCGGCTCTCCAGACCCGAGTGTGACAGCATCTATGTAGCTGTCAGGGGAGCCGCCGGCCAGTCCAAGCACTGTGATGTGATCGTCGTCCGTGTTGTATTGCCGTCTGACTGCGGCCTTAGTGTTTTGTAGGAAGCTTTCATTTGAGCACATAAACGCGCCATTGGGGTCTGAGGTCTGCATTCATTATGGTTCAGGGGTGTCATTATCCACATGCCTCAGGATGGCACCATGCCCTGTATAAATGGGAGGGCACATACACTACTTCCTATAGGTTGGCACATTCTTTAGCCTGCAGTGCAGGGTGCCCCCCGGGCAGAGGCAGCAGGGGCACAGGACGCTCTCCTGCCTCCTCCATCCATGACCTGTGCCCGGTCATGTAGAGAGTGTATTTATGTACACTGTGACTGAGAAGCTGCTGGACTCCATGACCCGATAATATCCCTCCTGAGTGTCACTTGTCCCTCTCCGGTCTCTAACGACTACGAGGCTGCTGAGGAGTCTCATTCCCACCGCGCTCCGAGGCGGCCCCTGGGCATGCGCAGTAAGTCCCACAGCACAGGAAGCAGCAGGCTGCAGAGTGCAGACAGATACCGGCGCCGGGACTCCGTGTCAGGACACGCTGCTCCGCTGTCTTCGTTCCGTGCTGGGACCAGCGTCGCCATTCCTACTCCAGCTTGTAAGAACCATGCCGCCCACTATCCAGCAGCCCAGCACTGCAGGTAATGGTGGTGGTGGGTGCGGGTCCTGTCCCGGCGGAGAGGACATGTACAGGGCTTTAACGGGACGGGATCCTGGGGAAGGAAGTGTCCTGGAAGCTTAGTGTCATGGGGTCAGGTCCAGTGATGCAGGGCTGAGATGTACGAACATCAGTGCAAATGGGAAAACTTCAGTTATCTGACAGGTGCTGAGGCATAAATCACTGCAGTGGCCCATATATGGCGCACAGGATCCTGTATACACGGCACGCACAGGGTCCTGTAGATTTGGAACGTAGGGTCCTGTAGATTTGGAACGTAGGGTCCCGTGTGTACAGCGCTCAAAGTAATTGCTAAGTCACTTTACTCTATGAATTAGGAGCCTTGGATGAGTGGTGTACACTGCTGCCATGACCTCACCACAAATCCTACTCCGGTCCCTACTGGAGCAACATTTGTGGCATAGTGAACTCTGTCACTCCTCGTGAATTTGATTAGCGATGGTCGTGGGCTCTGTCCCACTCAAGCTGTCAAACAGTCGCAAATCGTGAGCACTGAGTGACTAAAACATAACACCCGAGCATGCTGAAGATACTCAGCGAGCACCCGAGCATGCTCGCCGATAGGGTTAAAAGAACATACTCGCTCATCACTAGTAAATTCCTCTCGTTGTCTTTATTGCCTGTCGCTGACCACTCACAGGCATCATGTGACCCCCGGCTGCAGCCGGCTCTGACATCCGCTGTTGTCACGTCAAGTTCCGGCTGCAGCCGGGCGTGACCCAGTGACGCGCGCCGCCCTTGATTGATGGGCTGTGGGCAGGGTTTCACCGCTCGTCTCAGCCCAGCATCCACCGCGCGCTTTCCCAATGAATGCAGAGGAGAGAGAAAGCGCGCTGTGGATGCTGGGCTGTGGGCAGGGTTTCACCGCTCGTCACAGCCCATCAGTCAAGGGTGGCGCGCCTCACTGGGTCACGCCTGGCTGCAGCCAGACTTGATGAGCAGTCAGCGATAGCGCCACTCACAGGCAATAAAGACCATTTACAGAAACACTTATCTCCACCATTTAAATACATTGGGGCATTTTATATAGTAGTGGACAACTTCTTTATTTCCCATTCACTTCCTATTGGAGTTACTAAGACCACTTTGCGCCACCTGCTTACTGGTTTCCAGAGTCGTTCCCTCCAATGAAAAAAAATATGCTTTCTTCCACCTTAAATGGCTGAGGGGGGAATAACTATGTGAGCACATTTTTATTTTGGTTTACTAAACCCATTTAGTCACATGCATGGAAAATAATCTAGAATCACAGAATAGTAGTAAATAACATAGACTTTAGAGAAAGCAGATTTTATTGCTTCAGTCCTCAGTATACTTGTACTGTCTCCATGCTCAGGAACGATACTCACTATTATAACCGTTAAGGTTCCTCCAGCATGTTATTTTCTGAGAGGGATTAAGCACTATTTGTAAGAGTGTTTTTATGAGAACAACCATTGAGCCGGCAGGAGGTTGTTCTCCATATCTCCACCTCAGGGTGTGATCTGGGGTTTAACTACAAGGCCTGCTGAGGCATTAGTTCTTCAGTGTATTTGGAGAGAGGAGCTCCAGACAGGAGATGTGTGTTCTGTACTGACCTGAACCATGTGGAGTTGCTAAACTCTGAGCAGGTGGACCCCAGATAACACAAGGACTGTGCTGTTTGTGACCACTTTAGTTTTGTTTGTTTTCCCGTTTTGCCCAAAGGGCTGTGTTTATTTTCATGGACTCCATGTTGGTTTATGCCACATTATAATAAAAATAACCCCAAACAAACAAACCGAACATCCAGGTCATAATGCAAAAATAAATGAAGAATTAGCCAAACATTGTGTTAGACTAAAAAACCTTTATTACAAAAATCAATAGGTTCTTGGTGGCACTAAAGAAAAAGTGCATACACGGATCTATAATAAACCCATAATGTCTTAGTATAAAATACAAACGTAGAGACACTGGACCAAATTGCACCATGGTACATTGATGCTGTAAATGCAATATGGGATATACATTGTGTTACAACCACCACTTAATATGCACAAGTGAAGTAAGTGCAAAGTGGCCCTATCAAACTTTAATTATATATGTGGTCAGTAACCAAAGGGCAACAAAACCCATAGAGCTGGACCATCACTGGTGTAAAAATACTGAAAGTGGAATCACAATCTGTTTAGATGAATAGATTCTATGTACAACCTTTGAACTTCCCAAACTGCTAATTGCATCAGCCCTATAATCATGGGCATTTGTTTGCACACAACATCAAATGGAAATATCTCAATACCTGGTGGTCCGTCACTCCGTGTACTGCACACTGACCCTGAAAAGGGGTGTTTTGTTGCAAGATATGAAAAGGATTCTGTTTGTAAATTGTACCAATATATATTTTCAGCTGTCACTCAAGTAAGCACTCATGAAGAACTGGAATCAATCCTTCGGGAGCGGATAATGGTCTTGGATGGAGGGATGGGCACCATGATCCAACAGCATACTCTGTCAGAAGAGTCCTTCAGAGGGCAGGAGTTTGTAGACCACTGTAAATCGTTAAAAGGCAACAATGATCTTTTAAGCATCACTCAGTCGGATGTAATCTACAAAATTCACAAGGTATTTCTGCATCTCTGTAATGGGGCTTTCACATTGCGTTCAGGCACTCGTCCAGTGGCTCCGTCGGGACTTACATCCGAACCACCCCCAAATTTGCATTCTTGCGTATGCGCCGACGGGGCGATAGACTATATTGATGTAGACAGAGTGAACGCGCGCTCTGACGTGTCTAATTTTCGGGCATGTACACCAGGCTACTGGAGTTGGACACTCAGACATAGTAGACTGCTTCTGAGTGTCCGCCTTCAGTAGTCATATACGCCCAAAAATGATGCACGTCAGAGCCCATGTTCACTCTGTCTACATCACTATAGTCTATTGCTCAGTCGGTGCAAATTTGCTGGTGGTTCGGATATAATCCCCGATGGAGCCGCTGGAAGGGTGCCTGAGCGCAATATGAAAGCCCCTTCGAATTTCACCTAGAAGAAGAAGAAATAATCATCTACTGTCTACAAAGTTTCTTACTGAAGTGTCTTTTGTAGGAGTACTTAAACTGTGGAGCAGATATTGTGGAAACGAACACCTTCAGCAGCACGAGTATCGCACAGGCAGACTATGGCCTTGAGCACTTGGTAAGATTCCTTGTTATCTCTGTGAACATGTGCTCGCGCAGCAGCTGGACTCACATTTCTGTCCCTGATCCCATTGTACATTGTTACTGGAAAACAATTATTTTATCATCTTAGAAATATTTATCACAGGCAAGTATTTAACACTTCATGTGAGATTATTAACCATTTAGTTCTGAAAATAATACCTAGTTGCATTATTATGGCAAAAGTACGCCACAAATGCAGTCTAAAAGCACCGTCCGTTCACTTCAAGCTTTCTCTGACATGCCTCTAAGGCTATGTGCCCACGATGCAGAAATGCTCCGGATTTTTTCCTGAGCGTTTCTGCATCTCCCTGGCAGAAAAAAACGCATGCGGATTGTACATGCGGATTGTACATGCGTTTTTCCTGCCAGGGACATGCGGATGTGAAGCGTTCTTCACATGCATTTCCGCATGTGGGTTGACTAGTGCTTTCCAAGCGATTTTAGCATCACTTGGAAAGTGCTTTTCCACTTGGTTACACTATATAAATCCATGCAAACGGCATGGATTTATATAGTGTGACCCGAGAGAATGTCAAAAAATAAATATATACTTACCCTCTGATGGCTCCCACAGTCTTGATTCCCTCCGTTCTCCCTTGCCGGCAGCGGTACACTGAAGGACCTACTGACGTCGGCGTCGAGTGACCCGTCACATGACTATGACGTCAGCGCAGGTCCTTCAGTCCATCGCGAACTGCCGGCAAGCACAGACAAGGAGACCGGGGGCCGCCAGAAGGTAAGTATATATTTATTTTTTATTTTATTCTTTTTTTTTTTTTTTTTTTACTGTTTTCTATGGTACCCAGGTCCGGGAGTCTCCTCTTCTCCAGACCCGGGTACCATCCGCACATTAGAATGCATGGAATGCGCATCTACATATACAGTGATGCGTAATCCATGCGGTCTAATGCAAGTCAATGACGGCGAAAACGCAGCACTTACGCAAAATAATTGGTAGTGCTGCGTTTTTTTCCGCAATGATAATCCGCAGCGGAAATTGCACAGCACATGCGGATTATCATTGGGGAACATGGCAGGTCTTCTACCATGCCTTTTTAAAGCGTTTCTGCAGCGTTTTTGCCGCTGCGGAAACGCTTAAAAAACGCATTGTGGGCACACAGCCTAAGGCACAAAGGATGTTTAGAGGTACACATTCCATTTAAAAGGAATCTGTTAGCAGGTTGTTTGCTATGTAATCTGAGGTCAGCATGAGGTAGAGGCTGAGACACAGATTTCACTGACTTGTCACTGGACTACAGGGCACATGAGCCCTGGTCTGACCACGCTCCCTCCTCTGATAGCTCACTGTCAATAAACAATGTACACAGAAAGCTTTAGTGTGTGTGGGGTTAGCTTTTTGAGCTCTGCTACATCTAAAAACTCGGTGTCACATCTGCTGCACCCAGTAAACTAAGTGATACACCACTGCAATCAGGATCTCTCTTCATATATTATTCTGCAATCGGATGAGGGAGCAAAAACCCGGTGACAGATTCCTTTTAAACATTGACATTGTCAGAAGGCTTACACGTGGCATCTAACCTCATCTTATACAGGTTGTCTGGTGATGATACGTTCATCTATGCTCAGGGTAGGGGATAACTTGTAGATCGGTGGGGGTATGACTGCTGGACCCTTCGCCAATTGACAGTTTTTGACACTTTTATCCCCTTTAGAGTGCGTTCCCACTTTCAGGATTTGCTGCGGTTTTGACGTGGCATATTTATGCAAAGTCAAAACCGCAGCGGCCAGATATTACAGAATAGCGGATGGATTTCTAGAAATCCTATGTCCACTATGCGTCTGTGCACCTGCGGATCATCTGTGGAAACTGACATGCGGCGTGTCTTTAAGACCCGCAGCATGTCAATTTCTCTTGCGGGTACGCATGCAGATTTTCCCCATACACTTGCTTAGATAAGAAAAATCTGCATGTGTGTAAAAAAAAAAAAAAAAAAAAAATCCGCTAATTTGCATAAAATAATGCGGAAGTTAGGCAGCGTCAGGGCCGCAGCGGGTCCTGGACGTAGCCTTAGAATTGAGCAGCAGTGTGCATGCTCTACCATCGCTCCATTCATTATCTATAGGGTTGCATGATATTGCATTCGGCAGTCCAAAAGAGAATGGATGGTGCAGTCATTGAGCATGTGTACTGTCACTCCAAAGTAATGGGAATAAGTGCTCTGTTCTGCCAGTGGGGCTTCCATCATGTAGACCCCAACCGATCTATAAGTTAGCACCTACTCTGTAGATAAGGTGAAAACTTATTTTCACCGGACAACTGATTTAACTGCCGTTTCCATATTTTGTTCATCACTCCTTTAAGGGTGGAGTAGTCTTTAGGCCCCCATGCACATTAGATTGAAGTTAGCTGATCTTGCCGATTATTGATGGGTGTGACTGATGGTCTAATGTGAATGAGGGCACTGGCCGACTGATGATCGGGGTAGATGTCCATTGCACATGTCTGATTTTGCACTGCCGATCGCATTGTTCTCCCATAGATAAGCTACTGATTGAGGTGTTGGTCAGGTGCCTTCTCACAGAGAACACAGGAGCGCTCGGCCAAGCGAGTACTCCTGTGTATGGGGGTGTCGGCTGAGATGACAGTGACCGAACCATTGCTTTGCCGATAGCAATCTAGAGATTGCTTACTTCTGTCCACTGTTGGTGACTGACCATTCCTTGTTCAATACAATTAATTCACTATAGCGAAGAACTAATGGTCATGATCAGCCACTTTTTTGCAGAGCGTAGGTACCCCTTGTGTTCCTAGTGCCTTTACTGTAGCTTCTGCTGGACAGCACATGGGGTGAATCTCTGAATTCTCAGGAACTTCTTTTCCCCTATACCTGGCAGTATAGAAAACTGCATTTCATCCATCTATGTGAATATCTCCTTATAAGTGACACCTGGTCCTTCCTTTCAGTGCTCAAATGTGGCTTACAGCAAATTGACATTTTTTTTGCAGCCAATACTGGTACAGGCAGCACGTACAACCATGTTGTCTGACAAGTGACCCATCTCACGACTGCTGTCTGTAAACCCAGTCTGAAAATAAGTTATGAAGATGAGAGAAAACCAGGCTCGGACTGGCCCACAGGAGAACAGGAGAATCCTCTGGTGGGCCCCTGTGCAAGAGTAAGCCACTTACCCGCAACATGAGCAGTAGTTAGCCAATACATTGACTAACTATATATAGACAAGGGCAGGATATCATTCATTCAACAAACTACCTAGTTTATTTTTAAATAGAAACTGAAGTAAATTTGTAGAAGAGGGTAATATAATATTTGCATGAAGCTGAACAGTGCACCGCAGTCTGACACTGGATAGAACAGATTACAAAGATGTGTGACAGTGATTAGCGAATAGAATCTGCTCATCAGTTACATTTGGATAGCTGGTTGACAAAGGCCAAGGCCCCATAGTGATAATGCATGCCACTATTATAGCTCAGTTTTACCTATGAGGATTCATGTCAAGCTGAGGTACCTGCAATTTTGTGATTGCTAAAACTACAACATTATTTTGTGAGTTTTGCAATCACCTGATATTGTACTGTGATTGCAAGATGCAATAATCACTGCATAGAAAACCGTTGTGGAGCACGGATTTTACATTGTCACACTGGTGATATCAATAAGTAACTTTGATATTTTAGCAAATTAAGAAGTACTCCAAAACTTGTGATGTGTCGGAAGATAACTAAATATGTACGGTTGTTGGGGTAAAGAAATCCTATCACTAGAACTTATTATTTTACAGGTAAATTTCCAAGAAGAACAGTACATTGCTTCTTACCTTTGATCCCATACTGCTTTATTGCACATATCCCAGGATATAACTGATGTCTTTATATTTTCCAGGCCTACCGAATGAACAAGGTCTCTGCAGAAGTAGCAAGAAGAGCAGCAGATGATGTGACGCATGAGACAGGTGTGGATTTTAGTGATCCATTATTTCGGTTCTATCCACAGTTGTTTAAGCTTTCAGCTTGGGATTCAATGAATCCTAATGCATATTCTTTCAATATATGCTGATCATACCTTTAAAAGGGTTGTCCCTTGTTTTTGGGCCCATTTTTTAAAATAACAATGTGGTCTAAAATAATAAAAAAAAAAAAAAAAAAAAAAAGAAAAAGCGCATTCACCTATCTGATCCCTGCCATTTCTCCGCACCATTACCAATTTTCCCCGCTAGTCTCCTTGCTTCTTCTTCCAGCAGGGAATGTCGGATAACCATCACAGGTCAGTTTCTTAGCTGATTGGCTAAATATAATGGACAACCCCTTGGTGACATCTAACGTCTTCTAATGTCCCCATGTTATCTAATGCTATCAACCACACTGCTTAATACATTCCCTTTTAGTGTAACAGGCAATAATGCTCTGGAATGCAAAGTATTTGAACATTACACTGACAATCATACGCTTGTAGGGGAGGTGGACAGAATAATAATAAAGAAATTACTAATACTTTTTTTTCTGATTAAACTTTATCTCCTTTCAAAAATAATGAAACCATTTTTTCCACTTTGAATTTGGTATAGCCATAAATATAGAATAAATCTTGCATATTATTTATACTGCCTGGCAAAAAGAAATTGTAAAGAACATTTTTTTTCATTCTTCTCTTGAAAATACTGCTTAAAGTTAATACAATAAATCCAAAAGAAAACCACAACTTCTCGCAAAAATAAGCAAACCCTTGGACAGCTTTATCAATGGTTAAATAAAAAAGTATGGCTCTTATAATATGTTTGAGAAAAATCACTGCTGGCGTATGGGGTAGCAGGGAATTTTGGCAGGAAAAATCCACAGATAATTGTGTAGATTTTGGTGCAGATTTTCTTGTTCAGCTTAAAAAAAAAATCCCACGATAACACTGCCGTGCTCTCCTGCCTGTCTCTACATTTTGGCCTTCAGTACACAAAGACTGACGGTGAATAGGGTAGCATTACCATGGGAGCAGGAGAATTTTTTTTTGTTTGTTTTTTTAACTTAAAACTGTTTTTATTTTATGTTTACATCTGCAAATCCCAGACAATTTACAGTAAAATATGTAAGAATAGGATTTAATTCTGCTGCACATGGCTGAGATGAGATAAAACCCATCCACTTTGAGCTAATGTATTCTGCTGCATATATCTCATCTCTAATTCCAAATGAAAAAACTTGCAGAGTTTTCATCTGTCCAGTGTGGATGTGCGCTAAATAGGTGATTTCCAAATCAATTCTGGAGCGCTATTGGCTTTAAACATCTAGGTGGTCCGCACTTTACTCTGCAATGACGTTCTAAAATGTCATTGTAGAGTAAGCTGCTTGCACGAGATCATGCTGCTGCTGCAGTGGGGAGTCGGTTTGTCAGACACATCCAGACTCCCCATAGAGAAGGCAGAGATGCTTTATCACCATCTCTACCATCCTTATCGCTCTATACACAGCACTGAATATTTGCTGTCTATACAGTATAGGAAACACTGTCAGTGCTTTCTCCTCTGGACCCACCGGTCGTATGATCGCTGAGTGTAGGGGGAGATCAGGAGCTTCTGGGTTCTAGGAGATCAGGCGAGTTTTGCTATGAAATCAGGAAGCTGAATTTCCCCTGTAATTGGGGCTAATATACTTTTCTCCGTTACAGGGAAATCCGAAATAAACCTATATTAATATGTTAAAATGCTAACCCAAAAGGTCTTTTAAGACCTTATGGGGAGCACAGTGAGTGAAATAATAAATGAAAAAAAAAACACATAAAACAAAACTGAAGAAAAAAAGACCGCTAAGAAGAATCACTGTTTTTAGCCACACACATATTGAAAAAAAAATGTCCAATATATAAAAATAATTTTTACGAAAAGGGAAACACAATTTAAAAAGCTTAGTAGGGTCATATTCTTTGTGGTCATAAAAAATTTGGAAGTAGACACGTATTTTGTATTTTTCTTTACATATATCCTTGATGTCATAAAATAAAAAGGAATATAAAAAAATATGCCCTATGTATCGCGACAAAAGGTAAATTTATTTGAATATCCAAACGAGAAATTTTAGAACTGTTAAAAGCTCATGTAAGGAAAAACTCAAAGATATGCCTGGCCGGGAAGGGGGAAAAATGTCACGGTCCTGAACTGGTTAACGGTGTTGGCCTACAGAAGGATAGGTGATAAATGTATGAGCTGTGGTCCTGTGTCCCATGGTTTAATGGAATGGTGGCTGCTCCTTTCATTGTCTATGGGACTGATAAAGATCATCAATCACTTTACCTATGAAAATAACTAGGGATGATTATGGTAATTGGTATAGCTTTCTTCATTTCAGGAATAAAGAGGTTTGTGGCTGGAGCTATGGGGCCAACAAATAAGACCCTGTCGGTTTCCCCTTCTGTTGAAAGGCCTGACTACAGAAATATCAGTAAGTTTATGTATTTGTATTGTTTGACTTGATTAAATATGATTGTCTTTTATTCACAGCACACTGGGTTATTACTGTCAAGTTTAGCTAGTTTAGTATTGTCAAGCTATCCCTTGTCCGTAGGGTAGGAGAAAACATGATTGACCTTCGCTCTAGTTACATGGGTCTCTGTAGAACCCCGGTTCTTGAAATTGGCAGGTTCTTAGTGGTCAGACTCCCAGCAATTGGTACGTTATCTGTTATCCCATGGACAATACCCCTGTACCTATTATTTAATGGTCTCCGCAGCACTACATACAGGGTTACTTTTTCCTGGATCACATTGCAATGCCCGGTGTAAACTTTGTTATCCAAACTGTAACTCGTCACAGCCAACTATACACAAGTAGGAAATATATAGAACTGTGTGTAAGATGTGAATGGCGTACAAATTCTTATCCTTGGTGTAATTTGTATTCATGATTTATATTGCACTCTTATACCTTATTGGTCTTTTCCACCATATGTCTAATGTAGGCCATACTTCTGTTTTTTAGCTTTTGACGAGCTTGTGGACGCTTATGCAGAGCAGGCTAAAGGTCTTTTGGACGGTGGGGTTGACATTTTATTGGTGGAAACTATTTTTGATACAGCTAATGCCAAGGTAACACTTATGTAAATGACCATTAGGGGAGATGTGTTGTCAGAAATTTTTGCGCTTTAAAAGGGGTTGTCAAATTTTAGAAACACGTCTGTTTTTGTACCAGATGTGGCACTGCACCTGTCCTCTGGTTGTGTCTGGTATTGTAGCTTAGCTTCATCACAGTAAATCACTCACAACCTGTGGACAGATGTTTGTCGGTTTTGGATGAAAGCGTCATGTTTTTTTTTGCTTGATGATTGAGCATGACCTCCATATAAATCCTGTGCAGTACACTGCAGCCGTGAAGGTGAACCGGGAACTTGGCATCTCCGTCGTACTGATGAGTAGTGGATAAATGACACTCGTTTATTGTAGGAAAACCCCATCATCATGTCCTCTAATTACATTACCATTTTCAGCTACTTTATCATAAAAAAAATATAGATTTTATATACAGTCTCCACTCCTGGTTTCTCCTAAATAGCGGAATCTGAAATGAATCGTTAAATTATAGAAATTGTCAGAAGTTTACAAAACAAATATTTCTGTGTACGTCCCATTTATTTAAAGCATTACAGACTGGTGTTTACTTAATTTTTCCTATGGAGCAGATAAGCCACGTGGATGTTTGAACCTGGTGAACTAACCTTTCACAGAGTACATGATGATGATGATGATGCAACTTGTCCAATGTGCACGAGATACCTTCTTGTACATGTCCCGTACACCTCATCTGCTTATATCCAGGGCAGTGGGTGAAACGGCCATGTGGATAGAAGAATTAAAATGCTGTTATGTCCTGCATTAGCATTTTTGTATTCTGAAATAAATGTCATTCACTGGTTGTTTCGTGCAGATATACAATCTCCAGTAAATTACACTGAAACCTAAAATAACCCCTAAATTTGCTGCTTTTGGGCTGCACTGCCCTTTTTATTTTTTTATTTTGTCCATTGTATCTAAATTACTGCTTGTGTTCCGATCCTGCAGTCACACTGTCTTCCATGTGTCCCTTATTGCCACCTATGTATATTTGGTAGATTATGAAGAAGTACTTTATTTGTTCCCGTGGAACACATAGGTCTGAATAGGAGCCGTAGAAACAAGTTTTCATAAACGCTTATTACAAAGTTGGTTCAATTTTAATTTTACGTACATTGAGGCTATGAAAGGAAAAATAGTTTCCAAAGTTTAAAGGGAGTTTTCCAGGGCAGTTAAAGTGCACTGCTGCCATGCTTGCTTCTGGTGACTACAAGGACCATGATCGTCCCATGTTCTAAAATGCATTATAGTATTATCATCTGGGAGGAGGTCTGTAAATAAAAGCAGTACAAACATGCCTTAGGGTGCTTTCACATTGCGTTCAGCACCTGTTCTGTGGCCCCGTCAAAGCTTGCATCCGAGCCCCCTGCAAAACGTGCATCATTTTTGGGAGTGTACGCCCACTGGAGGCGGAAACTCTGGTATAAGCCCCATCAGGGCCATTGAATGGGTTCCAGAACGCAATGCGAAGGCACCCCTTAGTATTTCTTTTCACATTTTCCTTCACTTAAAGAGATCGTACTAGACATAGTAGCAAGCAGAAGATACTAACCAGAACTGTCACTCAAGTAAGGAGTGCCCGCCCCCCAGCTACTAGGAATTAAGGAGACTGCAGAGCTATGTGCTGGTCAGGGCACAACTTGAGAATATCCATTACTTAACATACTCAAATGACTACAGACTGACAAAGCGTGTGCCTGAAAATGATTGTACGTGTTATTTCTACAGGCAGCTCTGTTTGCTATCCAGAAATTGTTTGAAGAGGACTACAAGCCTAGACCTATATTTGTGAGTATTACCGCCAGGATTGGATCACATTCTCAGACGTGTTTATCTGTATATGTCTTGGTGAACATCATAGAGACGTCATCAGTCTATACATAATGCAGTAAATTATGCATTAAAATTTGCAGTTGCTGAGAAAACTATAAACTATATTCACCTCTCCTCTCATCCGCTGATTGGCTGCAGCAGTCACTGCAGGAGAATCAGTCTGCACTGCCCGGGAGTATGCATATTGCATACATCAACGCCGTTCCCGGCTCAGAAACTGGCGAAACCTCGCAGCGCACAATGTCTAAGCTGGGGGATTCATAAGTCTTCATAACACAGAGTGACTGCAGACTTTTCATTTTAGGCTGGACAACCCCTTTAATATACCCCTATTAGTATGCATGTGTTTTTTTTGTGTTGAAAATTGAGCTCTGCTTGTACTCTTTACTGTTTTTAATGTGATTTTTACTATTAAACCTTTCTGCTTTGTTTTTTTTTTTTAAACCAATCTCTAGATTTCAGGGACCATTGTAGATAAAAGTGGACGAACTCTTTCTGGTCAAACAGGAGAAGCCTTTGTAATTAGTGTGTCTCATGCCGAGCCGTTGTGGTAAGAAAACCTTTATTTGTACTTTAATATTTACTTTGTTCTGAATCTTACAGAGATTTCTTTCTTTTTCAAATTCTTTTCTAGTAATTACTTTAGAGCAAAATGCATAAAGGGAATGTAAATTATTGTACAAAATAAAAAAAAATTGCACGTTTTTTTTTCCCACCTGAATTCCTGCGCAAGTCACATAACATCCCCTTATGTTTCCAAGAAAGGCTAACAACATCCTAAATATGTTCAGTAGAATTGAGGTACTATGTGCTCTGGTTAAGCACCTCAACAAAATGCCAATATCTGAGTGAGGTTTGTAACATTGCCTTATTTTTAAATGTTAGGTTAATCACAAAATGTCCTAATTTCTGCAGCATCAATGTAGAATAAGTAGCAGATTTGGATTCCTGGCAACTTGCGGGCAGCAACCTTACCACATTCATGCTCCAATGTAGGATCACTGTAATGCAATCTCTGGTTATACAGCCAAAGTCAACATTTAGCCTTAAGGGTCACATTTTGTGATTTTTAGAATGTGTGACCAGATTACATTTATTTACCAGTGTGTCTCAGGACTAGTTTCGATGAGTGTGATTTGTGCAGTCGCAAGTTAAGGTGAACTTACCCTTAAAATGCCTCGTATCTCCTGCAGTCTATGGGACTTTTCGATGACTGCATACAGCGAAGGAAATAAGTATTTGATCCCTTGCTGTTTTTGTAAGTTTGCCCACTGACAAAGACATGAACAGTTTATAATTTTTAAAATTAACCTAACCTTAAAATTATAGGCTGTTCATGTCTTTGTCAGTGGGCAAACTTACAAAAACAGCAAGGGATCAAATACTTATTTCCTTCACTGTACAGTAGTGTTGAGCCACCCCCGTAGTGTTCGAGTTCGGTTCGGTTCGCCGAACTGTTCGTCGAACTGTTCGTCGAACACCTTCGAACACCGTTAAAACCAATGGCAGGCAAACAAAAACACATAGAAACACATAGAAAACACCTTCAAAGGTGTCCAAAAGCTGACAAACTGCTCAGAAGACATAACTAACACATGGAAAAGTGACAAGTACATATAGTCATGCGAAAATAAAAGAGGTGGAGGAGTAAAAGGAGGGGGAGACACAGATATAGGTGTAGCACCCTGAGGATTCGGCTGCTACAGGGGTATTGCACCTCAGCCAGAGGTGTGATATTCCACTCCCGGGTAAGGATGGAGTGTGGAACTGGGCTCAGTAGGCTGCATGCACTACACACATCCCATTTCCGAGGAACAGACCGATGGTACTCCCACTAGAGAAATGTGCAGGTACGACAGAGTCTGTTCCTGGCTGGAGTGGGAGGGGGGTGGAACATCCCAGTAGTGTAGGGGCAGATAGGGGGAGCAGTCTGGGTAGTGCTAGAAGCTCATTGGGTGCTGGTCACCTGAGCTCACACATAGAGGGAGTATATAAGGTGGGCACCATCTTAGATCAGGGTCTTTGCAGAGGAGTCTTTTGTAGAAGGCTGGTCAGTCTGTCAGTCTTTTGCAGAGCAGTGGAGGAAAGCAGAAGAGCAGAGCAGCCCCAAGGCCAAGAGTGAGAGAGGAGAAAGAAAGACCCAGAGGGGGGAGAAAGAAGGAACTCCAAGAGCCCAAATTAGACCAGAGGGTGAAGAGTTGGCAACAGGGTACCGGATCCCAAGCTGGCAGAGGCTACAGCACACCTTAGCCAGGAACCGGAGGCCGTGGGCAGAATCTGCCACGGCCACCCACTATATCCACCCGGAAGGCAGACCACGCATAGGGTCAGGGAACCCAGAGACAAGGGTTCACCAACAAGAGGCCCGAGGGAGCTGGACTTAGGTGGATGCCTGGTGGGGAAGGCCAGAGACGAGGACAGGACAGAAAGGGAGCTCAGAACCACGCTCCAGAACTACTTGGGGGTTGGCCGAGTCCAGGACCTGGTGGACGCAGCACGGCTCGGGTGGTCACTTAAGGCCGGAGTGACCGGTACAAGAACAGCAGTAAGTAAACAAACCCTGAACTGCACAGCCCGACTCTGACTCTCATTACCATCCTCACTGCACCTCCACAACCACCATCCTCTGCACCTGACCCCCTGAGGCTATACCCCTCCCGTTGGGGGTTATACTACCTGGGCTGCACAAACACCATCAGCCTCAGCGGACCCTGCTGCAGCGGCGGCCGTAGTGACCGCAATTCAACGGGTGGCGTAGTCGACATAAAGAACTTTAGTAACATCAGTAAGGACTGCCACACACTGAGCTTGACACCCTGGGCACGGACCGGGTCACAGCCACTCGGAGACTACAACCCCCATCTGATCCGGCTCCGGGTATCCCTAACAACACTGGCCCAGGGGGCGCGTCAACTTTGGCGTAGTCGGCAGGATAACGTGCCCGCAACAACCGGGTACTGCGTGCCTGAAGAAAAGTAAATCGTTACCTTAAAAAGAAGTCTCCCGCCGGTTCCGGAGGGTCCCCGCCATCGGGCCCCATCACAGGTCGTTTCCCGCCGGTTGTCCGCCATTTGCAGCTTTTTCCCGCCATCCATGGAGTTTCCCGCCACTGGGAGACGATTCCCGCCATTTCCAAAGATTTCCCGCCTTGGAAGAGCGGACGCCATTATGGGCGTGCCAGAGGGTGGCAAGAGGCCACCTCCCATCGTGGGCCAGGTCGAAGAATGGCGCCAAAAGCGGAAACCGCGCCCACCAACAGAGACTGTGATGCTGGAAGTGTCCATCAGCGTAAGAGAACTGCCCCTGGAACTGATAATCACTAAGTTGCCCCGGGACCACCCTAAATGTGGGCGGAGACAGAACAAGAGAACAAAGATGGGTGTCGCCTGGAGCAGTCTGGAGAGAGCGCACCCGGAGACAAGACGTCTGGAAGAGAGTCCAGAGAAAGCACACCCGGAGATGGAGGGAGAGCCAGGCAGCACCGACCCAGTGGTCAGGAGCCTGATGCGGGCCGCCACTCCAGGCAGCACCGACCCAGTGGTCAGGAGCCTGTTGCAGGTCGCCACTCCAGAAGGCCTGCTGGAGATCCTAGCACAGCTCCACCGAGATCGGGAGTGTGCACAGACTGCGCTGGAGGGCCTCGCACAGAGGTTGGCCCGGGTGCAACGAGAGACGTTGGCGGAGTGGAGCCGAGAGATGGCCCAGCAGACCGAGACTCGTCAGCGGAGCACGCCACCCGAGACGAGGAGACAGACCGCCTCTGAGGATGGCGCAGGAGGACTGAAGGCCGGAGACGGCGCCGAGAAGGGAGCCGAACGAATGGAGGCAGGTAAAGGGGACGTCACTACCCCGAGCCGGGAAACCGCGTGCCTGCCCCAGCTCCCCGTCGCAGAGCCCGAAGTACCCCCTGCGGTGCCCGTCGCTGCAACGTCACCGCCGCAGACTAGGCCTCAAACGGAAGCCGCGACCCCTGTGACGTCACACGCCTCGACCCCGAGCGTGGCCAAGCAGGAAGTACCATCGGCCTGGTCGCAAGGCCTAGTACCCCCGGGCGCCGCAATACCAACAGCGCCCCCTACCTCCGCGGAGCCACCGTCCTGGTCGCAGGGCCAAGTAACACAGGGCGCCGCCGTTCTTACGGTGCCCTTTACTTTCAAGGTGCCCCAGGCCTGGTCGCAAGGCCTGGTCAACCCGGGCGCCGCTACCACCACGGCGCCCATAACACCTAAAGTACCGCACCTGGGTGAGGACCTGTTCGCCCAGCATACGTGCCCGGATGGGCAGCCCTTCGTATGGCCCCAGGAATACATCCAGCTGGAGCTGCAAAAAGCAAGGGCCATGTGCGAACCCCTGATCCCGGCTCCAAAGCCCATAAAGAGGATCTCGCCCCCGCTAGAAGAGACCCAGTTTGAGTGGGATCCCACCGGAGAAGACCTCATGGGGTTCACTCAGGAGACTCGGGCAGCCGCAGCGGAGCGTGCAGAGTGCTGCCGCCAGCAGCTCGAGGTCTTTGAGAGGGAGCGGAGAGAGAGGCGGGTCCGGGAACAGCAAGCCCAAATAAGGAGCGCGGAGCAGAAGAGCCGGACCAGGAGAGACCCCCGTGCAGCGCATGGTCCCCGTACCATCGGGACTGTGATAAAGTTCAATCTGCAGCATGGGTGGGGTTTCATCAGGGATCACCGCACCCCAGGCGACGTCTTCGTGACCAGGAGAGACGTTGAGTCCCACCTACCGGAGGGACACAGAGGTCGTGACCTGTATTTAGGGGACGAGGTCACCTTCACCCGGCACAAGTGTGCCAAAGGACCCTACGCCCTCCATGTGCATCGCCTGACGGAGGAGGAGCTGCGGTGTGAGGAGGAGCAAGAGGACCCGGACGGGTCTGAAACTGAAACTGTCTACAAAGAAAGAGCAGGAGGACGCCGTCGTTGAGTACGGTAGTGAAGAGACTGTATAAAGTTACCCGTCGGGGTACCAAGGACTGTTACTTATTTAAAATATGTTCCCCGTTGGAACAAAGTGTGAACTGCAACCCGTGTGTCCCTATTCCCACTGACCGAGGACTGAGAGCGGTCAATCCTCCCTAATACCTGGCCGAGGACTGAGAGCGGCCATATTCCCTTGTATATAGTTGCGCTTCCTAAAGCGCCCCCTACCGGTTTTATAGGAAACCATTTTTCTTCAAGAGACTGTCGCAATTTACCCGGTCACAAGTTGCACCGTGACCGGAGGTACCAGAAGACAAGAATGTTTTTATGAAAAGTTTTTATGAAAAGTTTTATATGATGTTTTATTATGTTGTTTATGCAAAAATTGTATGTTTTGGTGTTGTTTATATCTTACAGCCCGAGGACGTGCTGTGATTTACCAGGGGGGAATGTAGCACCCTGAGGATTCGGCTGCTACAGGGGTATTGCACCTCAGCCAGAGGTGTGATATTCCACTCCCGGGTAAGGATGGAGTGTGGAACTGGGCTCAGTAGGCTGCATGCACTACACACATCCCATTTCCGAGGAACAGACCGATGGTACTCCCACTAGAGAAATGTGCAGGTACGACAGAGTCTGTTCCTGGCTGGAGTGGGAGGGGGGTGGAACATCCCAGTAGTGTAGGGGCAGATAGGGGGAGCAGTCTGGGTAGTGCTAGGAGCTCATTGGGTGCTGGTCACCTGAGCTCACACATAGAGGGAGTATATAAGGTGGGCACCATCTTAGATCAGGGTCTTTGCAGAGGAGTCTTTTGTAGAAGGCTGGTCAGTCTGTCAGTCTTTTGCAGAGCAGTGGAGGAAAGCAGAGGAGCAGAGCAGCCCCAAGGCCAAGAGTGAGAGAGGAGAAAGAAAGACCCAGAGGGGGGAGAAAGAAGGAACTCCAAGAGCCCAAATTAGACCAGAGGGTGAAGAGTTGGCAACAGGGTACCGGATCCCAAGCTGGCAGAGGCTACAGCACACCTTAGCCAGGAACCGGAGGCCGTGGGCAGAATCTGCCACGGCCACCCACTATATCCACCCGGAAGGCAGACCACGCATAGGGTCAGGGAACCCAGAGACAAGGGTTCACCAACAAGAGGCCCGAGGGAGCTGGACTTAGGTGGATCCCTGGTGGGGAAGGCCAGAGACGAGGACAGGACAGAAAGGGAGCTCAGAACCACGCTCCAGAACTACTTGGGGGTTGGCCGAGTCCAGGACCTGGTGGACGCAGCACGGCTCGGGTGGTCACTTAAGGCCGGAGTGACCGGTACAAGAACAGCAGTAAGTAAACAAACCCTGAACTGCACAGCCCGACTCTGACTCTCATTACCATCCTCACTGCACCTCCACAACCACCATCCTCTGCACCTGACCCCCTGAGGCTATACCCCTCCCGTTGGGGGTTATACTACCTGGGCTGCACAAACACCATCAGCCTCAGCGGACCCTGCTGCAGCGGCGGCCGTAGTGACCGCAATTCAACGGGTGGCGTAGTCGACATAAAGAACTTTAGTAACATCAGTAAGGACTGCCACACACTGAGCTTGACACCCTGGGCACGGACCGGGTCACAGCCACTCGGAGACTACAACCCCCATCTGATCCGGCTCCGGGTATCCCTAACAACACTGGCCCAGGGGGCGCGTCAGAGGCATGTCATGCCCTTCTAAAATCCAAAAAGTGAGAAGCCGACACGGCCAGTCCGCTCCTGCCCGTGCCACCTCCGTGTCGCCGGGTTTGTGCCAGAGCCGCGGTGAACCCTGACGGCCAGCCCCCCTCTCCCAATACTGGTGCCTGTCCGCTGGTGGGTCGAGCGAGCCCCCCTGTGGTGGAGGCAGCTCTAAGCTTTTTAATTTAAATTGTCTCTCTAATTTGAATGAATACACTTTAAATCCATTTACAAGGATCTATTGGAGGGCAAGTCTCATGCCAGCAGCCGCGGTAATTCCAGCTCCAGTAGCGTCCACTAAAGCTGCTGCAGTTAAAAATCTTTTATAAGGATCGAGCTCGGCTGTCCACCGCAAGGCATCCTACTGCCAGTCCCAGCCCCTATGCCTTGGGGTGCCTCCTGATGCTCTTCACTAAGTATCCCATGGTCCCGAAGCATTTCCTTTGAAAAAATTAAGTGTCTAAACTACAGGTGGTGTAGCTTGCTTAACAGCCGGGATAATCCGCTGACTAGCAGACACTGCTACTAGGCACAAAGTATTTCCTGGGCTAGATGCAGTTAAAAATTTGTAATTAGATACTCTCGTTGGATGCTGAGAAAGCATTCCATAGAGTCTCCTGGCACGCCATATATGATTCTCTTAAAAAGCTTGGGGTAGGGGTCTAGGGGACCCTTTTATAGCCAAAATCACGGCCCTGTATCGCAATACGTCACCTAGGCTGAAGATAAATGGAACTGTAGCACCCTGAGGGCTCGGTTGCTACAGACGTATTGCACCTCACCCAGAGGTGTGATATCTCACTCTCAGGTAAGGATGGAGTGTGGATCAGGACCCGACACCTGCATGCATTACACCACATTGCCGTGGGGCAGGGCAACCAATATGCCCCTGAGATGGGCACGACAGTCCCTGTCCCTGGCTGGAGTGGGGGGAGGGAACACTGAGGAAGGGGAACCCTGTAGTGCAGGAGCAGGGAGGAAGCAGTTCCTGGGTGCATTGAGAAGGGAGTATAAAAGGTGGGCACCATCTTAGTTCAGTGCAGAGAAGTCTGAGCAGAAGTGGCAGGGAGCAGGGGCTCTGCATGAGCTCTGCTCCGGAGGCGGGCCTAGTAACAGAGGCCCAGGCCTGGAAGAGGGAGAAGGAAGGAAGAGGAGCGGAGAAGGCTCCAGGAACGAGGAATGAAGGGATCCCAGGGGTGCGGACGGGCGAGTCGCCACCGCACGCCCGAATCCACCTGCGTGGAGGGGTCAGGCCAAAGGGGGAGACCGGTCCCCGAACTAGTGGAGGCAGGAAACGACCCTCAGCTAGAAACCGGAGGCTCTGACATTTTATGTGGCGCAGCCCCTCGCTACACCCGCTAGGAAGCCACCACATAGGGTCAGGGAAACTGGCGCCAAGTTTACCAAGAGGAGGCCCGAGGCAGCCTTACAGAAGTGTTGGTAAGAAAGGCCAGACAAAGGACACACAAAGGGGGTCCTGTGAAGTGATCCAAAGTTATCTGGGAGTTGTCTGAGCCCCTCACCTGGTGAGCACAGTACGACGTGGGCAGCCGTTACCTGCAGACGTGGTCTGGATAATAAGAACTGTGAGTAAAGGCCCTGGACTGCATCACTGACTCCGTGTCGTTACTGCTGCTGCCCTGCACCATCACCCCCATCCTCCGCATACACTGCCCTGAGGCTATACTCCTCCTGTGGGGAGTTATGCTACGCTCTGCTGCACCCACAACACCAGCCTCAGCGGTCTGCCCTGTAGTGGCGGTTCACTCTGACCGCAATCCACGGGTGGCGTAGTCGGACATTTAAACATCAAAACCACATAAATAGTTCCGCCACTGGTTTGACCGCCCTGAGCCACGGAACCGGGTCGCCGCCACGAAGACTACAACCACCAGCATCCACCAAAAAGGGTCCGGCTCCGGGTGTCCCAAGGCCCAGGGGGTGCGTCAGAACATTTTCATCACCTTTCACAATCACCAATGGGACAAGGCAGGGATGTCCTCTGTCCCCTCTCTTATACATCCTAGTGACGGAGCACCTGCTCTCATCAATTCGCCATAACCCCAATATTAGGTGGATTGAGGTGGGAGGCACCGAGTACAAGTGCTCTCTATTTGCTGATGATGTCCTAGTATATATCACTCAATCACATATATCCATCCCTGCTGTTATGGCTGAAATAGATCACTTTGTTACATGGTAAAATTTTAAAATCAATGCAGCGAAGTCTGAGGCCCTCGATGTCTCCCTCCCCAAATCCATATAGGATTCCATCCAGTCCAACTTTCCCTTTGCCTGGCCCTCACAGGGTATCAAATACTTAGGAATTCCTATTCATAGAGACCTCTCCCATCTATGTTATCTTAATTTTGGGCCCTTTATTGAACAATTCCATACAGACCACGGTTGGCAAGTTAGAACTGTAAGATTCACTACGTGAACCACTGGTGTTTTGTGGAAAAGCACATGTACACTGCGTTCCAAATTATTATGCAAAAAGTGTTTAGGAATGATAAGGGAAGAATTTGTTTGTTTGTCAGTTAAACTCATTGATGGTGATGTGTGTCAGGGCTCTTTATATCACTGTAAGCAATTGCAGACACCTGTGCTAATTAGTTTGGCAGGTGTGTCCAATGAAAGGCAAGACTACTTAAGAAGGCTCTCTCACATTATTAAGCAGCCTACATTTTCTGCCAAAATGGGAAAGAAAAAGGATGTGTCGGCTGCTGAGAAGCAACAAATTGTGGAGTGTTTAGGTCAAGGCATGACTACAATCAACATTGTGCGATGATCAGGATGAAGTGTCTTGGCAATCAAGAAGTATGTAGCTGATTCACAGTACACACGTGTGCGTGCTGATAAGGGCAAATTGAGGACTCTTTCCTACAGGCAATTACGTCAGGTTGAAAGAGCAGCGGCAAAAAAGCCTTGTCATAGCAGCAGACAAGTTTTTGAAGCTGCTTGTGCTTCCAACGTCCCCCGAACAACAAGATGCAGGGTCCTTCAGAGGTTTGCAGCTGTGCATACGCCATCCTGTCGACCTCCTCTATCCACTTCACACAAGCAGAAACGGCTCCAGTGGGCCAAACATTACATGAAGACTGATTTCAAAACTGTTTTGTTCACGGATGAGTGCCGTGCAGCGCTCGATGGTCCAGATGAATGGAGTGGAGGATGGCTGGTTGATGGACACCCCACGCAAACACGGCTACAGCGCCAACAAGGAGGAGGTGGAGTAATGTTTTGGGCTGGAATCATGGGGAGAGAGATTGTCGGCCCCTTTAGGATCCCTGAAGGCGCTAAAGATGAACTCCATAATGTATGTGGATTTTCTCAAACAGCACTTCCTGCCATGGTTCAAGAAGAAGAACCGTGTATTTCACAGCAAGATCATTTTTCTGCATGATAATGCACCATCTCATGCTGCACATAAAACATCTGCATCTCTGGCTGATATGGGCATAAAAGGGGACAAACTTATGGTGTGACCCCCATGCTCCCCTGACCTCTACCCCATTCAGAACCTTTGGAGCATCATTAAAAGGAGTGTCTATGATGGCGGGAGGCAGTTCACATCTAAGCAACAGCTCTGGGAGGGTATTCTGTCCTCATGCAAAACAATTGAAGCAGAAACCATCCAAAACCTGACAAATTCAATGGACGAGAGAGTTCAGAAGCTCCTTTCGAACAAGGGGTCCTATGTGAAAATGTAACATCACCTAGAATAAAGTTTTGAGTTGAAAACTGTTTGATTTCAGTTTCTAACAACCTGCTAATGCTTATAATTTCAAAAATGACCATTTTTTTGGTCTTTATTAAAATGAAAAGGTTGATCGAAAAGTTTGGGGGATCTAAGAGTGTGGCAACCCAGTAGTCATGATTACTTCGAATTCTGACAATATGAGGGTCATGCTGCAGGTAGTGCAGCAAGAAGGCACTTATGTGTCTTGCGCATCTCGGAGCCCCAAAATTATTTTCCGGGCTAGATGCAGCTAAAAATTATTTTTAATTTTAAATCTGGTGAAGCTTTAGTATAGATGGCCTAATAGGATCAGTGCTGCACACTTCTACAAAGCCCAAATTATTTTCCAGTCAAGATACAGATAAACATGATTAGTACTTTGAAAGCTTAAAACGGTTGGTAGGGTGATTTTAACCAATCATCAAGCTTTTACTCTCCCCAGGATGACACAGGGGTAGAAAAGTCGTTTCGGATCCATGATTTGTTCATCTTTATGAACGTGAGTCTGTCTACATTATCAGTGGAGAGCCGCGTGCGCTTATCTGTCAGCACACCACCAGCAGCGCTGAACACACGTTCAGACAGAACGCTGGCTTCGGGGCATGACAAGATCTCCAAGGCGTAAGTGGCTAGCTCCGGCCATTTATCCAGATTGGAAGCCCAAAAAGAGCAAGGGTCCAGTGACACAGTCGTGGCTTCAATGTTTACTTGGAGATACTCCTGTACCATCGTCTCTAGGCGTTGACTATGTGTCAGACTTCTTGTCTCCTGTGGCCTTGCAAAGGATGGGCTAAAAAAGTGGTGAAATGATTCCGCAAGATTGATGTTACCAGCAGATACTGTGGTTCTGTTACGGTTTGAGTGCTGAACACTTGACGGTCCCACGGTTGGCAAGTTGGAACTGTGAGATTCACTACGTGCACCACTGGTGTTTTGTGGAAAAGCACATGTAAGATTCTGCAACAGTCTCTGCTGATACTCCTGCATGCGTGCATCCCTTTCTATGGCAGGAATAATTTCGGCAAATTTACTTTTGTACCGGGGATCTAACAGTGTGGCAACCCAGTAGTCAGGATTATTTCTAATTCTCACAATTCGAGGGTCATGTTGCAGGTAGTGCAGCAAGAAGGCACTCATGTGTGTTGCGCATCCAGGAGCACCAAGTCCCTGTTGTGTTGGTGGCGAGGTAACAATCATGCTTCCTTCCTCTGTCCTCTCCCCCCAACCTCGCACAACAGAAATGTGATCAAGGTCTCCCTCATCTGATGAGTCTTCCATCAGTTCGTCCTCCACTGCTTCCTGGGCTCCTGCACCTTCCTCACTAGTTTGGCTGCTACCATGCGCCCTGGTAAAACCATCTCCCCCACCCTCACATGCCTGCCGCCTTGGTGCTGCCGACCGTCTGGACCTTGCAGATGTTAGCCCTTCCGCATACAACTCCTCCTCCTCTACTTCCTCCACCTCCTCTTGTGCCACCACCTGACTCCGAATTCTGTTTAACATGTGCTCCAGCATGTAAATCACCGGAATAGTCATGCTGATAATGGCATCATCAGCACTAAACATCTTCGTCGCCATTTCAAAACTGTGCAGAAGGGTGCATAGGTCCCTGATCTGAGACCACTCCTCCAGCGTGATTTGCCCCACCTCTGGATCTCGTTGGCCCAGGCTATACGTCAGAACGTATTGCACCAGGGCTTGTCGGTGCTGCCACAGTCGCTGCAACATGTGCAGAGTTGAATTCCACCGGGTAGGCACATCGCATTTTAGCCGGTGAAGTGGCAGGCCCAACGACTTCTGTAGAGATGTAAGTCGCTGAGCTGCGGGATGCGAACGGCGGAAGTGAGCACACAGCGACCGTGACCTCTGCAGAAGGCCATCTAGTCTGGGATAGTGGGCTAAAAATTGCTGGACAACCAGGTTCAACACGTGAGCCATACAAGGCACGTGTGTGACATTGCCCCGGCGAAGGGCCGCACCCAGGTTTACAGCATTGTCGCACACGGCCTTCTCTGGTTTCAGGTCCAGTGGAGACAGCCATTCATGAAATTGGTTCTCCAGAGCTGACCACAACTCCTCAGCTGTGTGACTCACGTTTCCCAGACATTTCAAAGTAAAAACCGCCTGATGACGTTGAGCCCTACTGCCAGCATAGTAAGGAGGTGTGCAGGATCCCTTCTGCGCAGTTAGAAAGCTTGTGGCATGACCAGACAGGCTTTGGGTGCAGGTGGAAGACCGAGAGGAGGTTGAGGAGGCAGAAGCAGTGGAGGAACTTTGACATAAAGAGGATTGACGCACAACTTGTGGGGACGGCAAGACTTGGACAGCAGCCCCTTGTCCTGCTGTCACCATAGTTACCCAGTGCCCAGTCAGCGACATGTAACGCCCCTGTCCATGCCTACTCGTCCAAGTGTCTGTGGTGAAATGCACCCTGTCACACACAGAGTTTCTCAAAGAAGCGGTGATGTTGTGTGCGACATGCTGGTGGAGCGCAGGCACACCTTTCTTTGAGAAGTAGTGCCGACTGGGCATCTGGTACTGGGGCACTGCGACGGACATAAGGTCTCGAAAATCCTCTGTGTCCACCAGGCGGAAAGGCAGCATTTCTGTAGCCAAGAGCTTGCAGATGGTGAAATTCAACCTCTTAGCTTTCTCATGGCTAGGAGGAAATGGTCTTTTACTTGTCCACATCTGAGGGACCGAGGGCTGGCTATTGTGCTTAGACGGGGTTGATAAGGATGTCCCCGGCAAACTGCCGGTCTGTGAGGAAGATGCAGGCGGACATGTTAGGTTGCCTTGATCCAAAGGTGGTGCTATCGATGTCGGACAGCGCTCAACACCAGCTGGTGTTACCACCTCCAAAGAAAATGATGACCTGCCAATCACGCTGGCTGTTGCGGGTAAAGAGGTGGCAGGTCTGCGCCCCAAAACAGGTGTGACTGCTGTCCCCCCAGTCACAGAGGATGAAGAGGCCGCGGATGCACAAGATATGGCAGACGGTGGTTGGCCCGGCCGGCTAGGCCGCATTGTAGCACACTGAGCTTCCCACTGCAAATTATGCTTCATGTCCATGTGCCGGTTCATGCATGAAGTACTCAAACTATGTATTTTTTGGCCTCTACTTAGCTTTTGCTGACAAATGTTACAGATAACACGAGTTGGGTCATCTTTATCGATCTGAAAAAATGCCCAGGCTATGCAAGGCTTAGCACCCATGTGACCTGAAGAGCCACCACGACTTGTGGTGAGAGGCAGAGTTGTGTTTGAGGATGCAGTTGTTGACGTGCTTCCAGTACTACGTCTCTGTCCAGGAAGGCGCAACCTGACCTCGTCGTCACTAGCATCTTCCTCCACCTCCTCTGCTGACCTCATCTCTTGGCTGACTGTGGGTTGACAGTAAGTGGGATCTCCAACCTCATCATCATCACCCTGTGTGTTATCACACCCATCGTCCTCAGAGCCAACCTGTTCCTGCCCTGACAAAAAACTAAAGTTGTCGCTCCAATCAGGTATTTGAGTCTTATCATCGTCTTCCTCATTGTCTCCACCAACAGGAGTTACAGTTTGGGAATGAGGGTCTACATTATGGTCAGAACCTTCTGCGTCTGGTCCTGGATCCGACTCATAAAGATTCTGGGCATCAGTGCAGATCATTTCCTCGTCTGGATTCACAGAAGCGCTGGAGTCGACCTCTGATTCCCAGGCTATAGTATGAGTAAACAGCTCTGCAGACTCAACCATCTGTTCTACCTCATACTCAGACGGGCAGCTGGAGATTTGGGAGCTGTGAGGAAGCAAGTGCGATTTGGGTGACACCTTTGAGGACTGGAGTATTTGTGATGTTGAAGTTGATGTGGAGGAGAGCCCACTTAAAGGAGCACTTGATATCCGTTGAAGCACCTGCTGTTTTTGTGCCTCATCTGGAATTTGTAGCGATTGGCGTGGCCGTAAGAAAGGGATCTTATCACATTGTCCGCTAAAAGAAGTAGACATTTTAGTTTGGCAGGAAGATGGTCTTTCTTCTGCAGATGTTACTGTTGCTTTAACACCTACCCCACGGACACAACCTTTTTTCCCCTTCCCAACACGCCTATTCCCCTTTCCACCAGCAGCAGGCCTTTTTCCACTCATTTTGGTGGTTAACTAATTCACAACTCTGGAGTTGTTTGCACAAAAAAACAATGGATGGTAACCGAGCAGAGGTGAGTGGCCAAACTGTGGTATTAGGCCAAAACTATTGGCTGGGTTAGATGCAGATAAAAATTATTTTTAATTTGCAACCTGATGGAGGTCAGTATAGATGGACTAACAGAAAGTCCCACACACTGCTAGAAGGCCAAATATTTTTTCAGAGCTAGATGCATACAAAAAATTATTTTGAATTTGCAACCTGATGGAGGTCTGTATAGATGGACTAATACAACAAGTCCCACACACAGCTAGAAGCCCAATATTTTTTCAGAGGTAGATGCAGAAAAAAATATATTCAGTTTGCAACCTGATGGAGGTCAGTATAGATGGACTAATACAACAAGTCCCACACACAGCTAGAAGCCCAATATTTTTTCAGAGGTAGATGCAGAAAAAAATATATTCAGTTTGCAACCTGATGGAGGTCAGTATAGATGGACTAATACAACAAGTCCCACACACAGCTAGAAGCCCAAATATTTTTTCAGAGGTACTGTAGATGCAGATAAAAATTATTTTTAATTTGCAACCTGATGGAGGTCAGTATAGATGGACTAATAGAGAAAGTCCGACACACTACTAGAAGGCCAAATATTTTTTCAGAGCTAGATGCAGAAAAAAATTCTATTCAGTTTGCAACCTGATGGAGGTCAGTATAGATGGATTAATAGAACAAGACCCACACACAGCTAGAAGCCCAATATTTTTTCAGAGGTAGATGCAGAAAAAAATATATTCAGTTTGCAACCTGATGGAGGTCAGTATAGATGGACTAACAGAGAAAGTCCCACACACTACTAGAAGGCTAAATATTTTTTCAGAGCTAGATGCATACAAAAAATTATTTTTAATTTGCAACCTGATGGAGGTCAGTATAGGTGGACTAATACAACAAGTCCCACACACAGCTAGAAGCCCAAATATTTTTTCAGAGGTACTGTAGATGCAGATAAAAATTATTTTTAATTTGCAACCTGATGGAGGTCAGTATAGATGGACTAATAGAGAAAGTCCCACACACTACTAGAAGGCCAAATATTTTTTCAGAGCTAGATGCAGAAAAAATTATATTCAGTTTGCAACCTGATGGAGGTCTGTATAGATGGATTAATAGAACAAGACCCACACACAGCTAGAAGCCCAATATTTTTTCAGAGGTAGATGCAGAAAAAAATATATTCAGTTTGCAACCTGATGGAGGTCAGTATAGATGGACTAATACAACAAGTCCCACACACAGCTAGAAGCCCAATATTTTTTCAGAGGTAGATGCAGAAAAAAATATATTCAGTTTGCAACCTGATGGAGGTCAGTATAGGTGGACTAATAGAACAAGTCCCACACACTGCTAGAAGGCCAAATATTTTTTCAGAGCTAGATGCAGAAAAAAATTAGATTCAGTTTGCAACCTGATGGAGGTCAGTATAGATGGACTAATAGAATGATGCTATGCCCAAAAGATTTTACTTCACTAGGTGCAGTAAAAAAATTGGTATTCTATACACAGGTGGTATATCTTGCAACACAGATAGGCTACTCCACTGACTAACACACTCTGCAATAGGCCAAAAAGGATTAGCTTTGCTAGATTCAGCCAAATGCTGTGAAAAAAACTTGCACAGCACTGGCACAGACCTGCCTCGCAAAAACTGATAGGAACTGATGTAACCTAGTCCTGAAAAGGACTCCAATTACAATTAGTCTTTACTCCCACAACCTATCTATTTAAGAGCACAGACCTGCCTGATAAAAGTCGTAGGAAATGCTGTAACCTAGTCCTTAAAAGGACTGCAATCACAACTATTCCCTACTCCCAAGCTATCTGTATATTTGTGCGAAAATTGGCTTGAAATTAACAAGGTATAGCGCACACAGCAACAGCGGTGCCGTCTAACACGCAGCTGCAGCAGTGAGAAAATGGTGGCAACGGGGAAAATGGCTTGGTCTTATAGGGCAAGGACATGTGACATACACTGCCAATGACACATGCCCTTGCTTGTGTGAAAAAAAGCACTTCGCTCCGTGTGTGCGCTGCTGATAGGCTGACAGATTGCACCTCCCCACTGTAAATGCGGGAAAGAGAAAAAAAAATGGAGATCTTCATTGTTCCTGCAGAGATCCATCCCCTGCCCCTCCCCCCACCCCGCTGTACACTCAAACTGCGTATTAACATTAATTTTCATCATTACTGAGAAAAAATCCAGTTATGATTTTGGTGCACGAACAGTTATCGAACATAACCTCGAACAGCCGAATTTTTCTCAAATTGTTCGTGTTCGCCGAACGGCTCGAACACCGCCCAAAACAGCTCGAATTTGAGATTGGCGAACAGTTCGAGTAGAACAACGCTCATCTCTACTGTACAGTAGGGAAAAAAAGTATTTAGTCAGCCACCAATTGTGCAAGTTCTCCCACTTAAAAAGATGAGAGAGGCCTGTAATTGACATCATAGGTAGACCTCAACTATGAGAGACAAAATGAGATAAGAAATCCTGAAAATCACATTGTCTGATTTGGAAAGACATTTTTTTCAAATTTTGGTATTTGGTCAATTACAAACAAGCAAGATTTCTGGCTCTCCCAGACCTGTAACGTCTTCTTTAAGAGGCTCCTCTGTCCTCCACTCATTACCTGTAGTACTGGCACCTGTTTGAACTTATCAGTATAAAAGACACCTGTCCGCAACCTCAAACAGTCACACTGCAAACTCCACTATGGTGAAGACCAGAGAGCTGTCGAAGGACACCAGAAACAAAATTATAGCCCTGCACCAGGCTGGGAAGACTGAATCTGCAATAGGCAAGCAGCTTGGTGTGAAGAAATCAACTGTGAGAGCAATAATTAGAAAATGGAAGACATACAAGACCACTGATAATTTCCCTCGATCTCCACACAAGATCTCACCCCGTGGGGTCAAAATGATCTCAAGAACGGTGAGGAAAAATCCCAGAACCACATGGGGGGGAAGTAGTGAATGACCTGCAGGGAGCTAGGACCAACGTTACACAGGCTACCATCAGTAGCACACTATGCCGCCAGGGACTCATCCTTCAGTGCCAGACATGCACCCTTGCTTAAGCCATTACATGTCCGGGCCCGTCTGAAGTTTGCTAGAGAGCATTTGGATCATCCAGAAGAGTATTTGGAGAATGTCATATGGTCTGATGAAACCGAAGTAGAACTGTTTGGTATAAACACAACTTGTCATGTTTGGAGGAGAAAGAATGCTGAGTTGCATCCAAAGAGCACCATACCTACTGTGAAGCATGGGGGTGGCAACATCATGCTTTGGGGCTGTTTCTCTGCCAAGGGACCAGGATGACTGATCCATGTACATGAAAGAATGAATGGGGCCATGTATCGTGAGATTTTGAGTGCAAACCTCCTGCCATCAGCAAGGGCATTGAAGATGAAGCGTGGCTGGGTCTTTCAGCATGACAATGATCCCAAGCACTCCGCCAGGACAACGGAGTGGCTTCATAAGAAGCATTTCAAGGTCCTGGAGTGGCCTAGCCAGTCTCCAGATATAAACCCTATAGAAAACCTTTGGAGGGAGTTGAAAGTCCGTGTTGCCCAGCGACAGCCCCAAAACATCACTGCTCTATAGGAGATCTGCATGGAGGAATGGGCCAACATACCAGCAACAGTGTGTGCCAACCTTGTGAAGACTTACAGAAAACGTTTGACCTCTGTCATTTCCAACAAAGGAAATGTAACAAAGTATTGAGGTGAACTTTTGCAATTGACCAAATACTTATTTTCCACCAAAATTTGAAAAAAATTTCTTTCCAAATCAGACAATGTGATTTTCAGGCTTTGTCTCTCATAGTTGAGGTCTACGTATGATGTCAATTACAGGCTTCTTTCATCTTTTTAAGTGGGAGAACTTGCACAATTGGTGGCTGACTAAATACTTTTTTTTTCCCCACTGTATGTTGATTTCCAATGATATCCATGTTCAGTAGACCCATTGAGTTGATACCACCTTCTTACCAAAATACCGGTACATGCACAGGATACTCCCATGTAAACAGACCTCATACATGGCACAGAAACTCCTTTTACATCCATGTTACTGGACTGCAGGCTGTGGTTACATGGTGCCTCTCTAAGTAGCACTTCTAGGGCTGAATAACTGCAGAAATCTCAATTCTCATATTCGGAGACACGTGAAGGAACGTTGTACAGCGGTGTTATGTGATAATGCTGTGGGAGCCTACTAGGGTTATGTTGGCAGCAGATGTCCTTAGGACCAGTTGTACTGCCCCCAGACTAATGTTATGAGTAATAGGTGCAAACTTTAAAAAAATTTTTTTTTGCACAATATTACCTTCCTATATTGGAATATTGTGACCCAGTGTGTAGCGGTTTGCTAGGAAATTCAATACATTGTTTGCACTTCATGTAAATCATCTATTTGAAAGAAATAAATGTCATTGATCAGTATTGAATAGATGTAAAGAATTGCTCTTGCATTAACAACCTCCAGTGACAATATTTCTTTGTCTTTCTCTTTTAAGCATTGGCTTGAACTGTGCATTGGGAGCTGTTGAGATGAGACCTTTCATTGAAGCCATCGGGAAATGCACAACATCCCACATTATCTGTTATCCAAATGCAGGTGAGTCGTTTCTGCATACAGAATTGGCTAATCTGAATGCAACGATCGCATTTTTATCCCTTGGGCCGCGATTATTTGCCCTTATGCTGCGCTCGCACTTTTGATATGGTTTTTGATTATAATTAAAAACGACAATGTATTGCCAGACCTGTCAGATGGCAAATTCCATTGGCCGTCGACCCCATAGACTTGTCACCTGGTCTGTTGTCTTCTGTCATGGTGTCTGTTGAAGGAGACTGATCGAAGCTCCTGACTGCAGTGTGAACAAAGTCACAAATTTCTGATCTACACAAGTATTAGAAATTTTGCATCGCCCCAAGTTTTACATTTAAAGAAAAATCCACAAGAATGGAAATTCCAGCATCCACAAATGACATGATAAATTATAACATCTAATGAATTGTAATTAAAAAATATATAACATTTGCATAATTAAAAATGCCTGCAGTCTTATGCGTTTCGGATTACATATGGACCCTTATTCATAGATTAGGAATAAAGATCCATATGCGATCCAAAACGCGTAAGAACGCAGGAGTCCTTAATTATGTACATTTTCTATACTTTTACTTACAATTTATTAAAGGTTATATTTTATCATTACATTTTTGTGGATGCTGGAATTTTAATTCTTATGGATTTATTTTCACATATACCTGAGAACCAACTCTGCGCTCGTATTTTCCGTGCACCACAATGGAATTTGCTCAATGGATTTGCAGGATTTCCTCATTGGAATTTGCTTTTGGGACGGTGAGCTGTTTCTCCATTCTGTTTCTTCTTTTTTTCTTTTCTATCTAACATTTGGAAGCACAGCATAAAAGCCACTATATTGACACACATATTTAAACAGTGCTATTATATCTATATAGTTTATCACAGTGCCTATAATACTATTTAGTAGCCATCAAAATTTAAGTGGAGAATGGATTTAAAATTTAGAAGGAATGTCCTCTCCATCCATATTCACAGGCTCTGGTTCCTAGGATATGTAGAGGTTACAAGTCTTTTAGAAGGAATGTCAGCCGGCTTTTGCCATTTAATCTGAGAACAGCGTAATGTAGGGGCTGAGAGCCTGGTTTCAGAGATGTCACTTACTAGAGTGTGTGTTGTAGTGTCCGTACAATCGGCGTTTAATCAACAGGAGATAATCACTGCCGGACTAGGTCTCATGTGCACAGCAGTCCAGCTAATCTGTGTAACCCTGCCCCCACCACTGATTGACAGCTTGCTGACAATTCACACTGTACACAAGAAACTGCCAATCTGGTGTGGGCGGGGTTATACACAGCTCAGCTCTCTGACCACTGCAATATCTGTAACAGATAAAACAGGGATTGTATCAAAACTGCAACAAGAAGCCCAGTAAGTGTTACATTGCTGGAAATCAGCTTCTCTTCTCCTCTGTTATCCTGCTATCAGATTACATAGCACAATGTGCTGACAGATTCCCTTTTAGAAGTTTTCCCACTAAATGCATTTTTCATCATACCACAGTGATAAAAATATGATTCCTGGGACCCCAAATGTTTAATTCATCCCCATCTTCTGTATATTATTTGTGTACATTAAAGAGAAGCTGTTTTAATTTTTATTTCATACATCAATAGTTCACATGAAAATAAGCAACTTTGTAATATTTCTTATCAGAGAAATTTACTTCTTTCACTCTCAATTCTTGAGAAAAATCTGTGTTCAGTCAAGACAGTTTCCTATCACTAAGATGGGAGATCACTTTGCTCTCATCTCCTATCTCATTAATGGGAAAAGCTGTATTCACTGAAGACTGATTTTACCAATGAATTGAGAATTTTGAGAATGAAAGATCAGAGTAGAAGGAGAAAGAAGCAGATTTCTCTCTTAAGAGATATTACTAAGGGTGTTTGGAAAAAAAATTAAATTTATTTATTTTACTCACTTATATAGCGCCATTAATTCCACAGCAGTTTACAGACATTATGATGACATTTATTCTGTAAATAGTAAATTAATAGACTTTTGTAATAAAATATTGATGAGGTTATTTCTTTTTTTCGTCCATATGTTTAGGTCTCCCAAACACTTTTGGTGGTTATGATGAAACTCCAGAAGTGACGGCCAAGCACATAAAGGTACCCGGCTTTGCTGTTCATTGTTCTCACCTCATGTGCAGTATGTTTCCACCTAGTTTTAGACTCTTTTGAAATAGAAGAGCTGTCTTTAGTTTCCATTATTTTTTACTTTCATATTCAATTGTTTCACGAGGGAAAATAAATAAAGTGGTTTCCCTTGCACCATTTTTTTTAATTTTTTTTTTCGCAGTCATTTCAATTATAATCTAAATTTTACTTTCAGGACTTTGCCATGGATGGTTTGGTTAACATCGTTGGTGGCTGCTGTGGAACTACTCCAGCGCATATCAGGTAATAATATATATAAACTGAAGCAAAAACATTCTGCATTCAAATTGCCACTTCAGAGAGGAAAATGACAGGAACTCTTATGCAACCTATTGGGGTTAGCAATCCTAAAAGTCAGTATCGACCCTTTAACGAGCCATGCCATATGACTTAGGGTGCTGTCAGATGGCTGTAAAAATTGGACTGCAGTGCACGGACTGGCCGGCGGCTCTCCTGACCAGAGCGTGACAGCTTCATATAGTTCTATGCAGCTGTCATGCTCGGGTCGGGAAAGCAGCAGCCAATCCGTGCACTGCAGTCTGATCTCGGTCCGATTTATACGGCTGTCTGACTGCGTCCTTAGGATAAGTAATGAAAACGCTAGATGTATAGTTCAATTCCCAGAGGAGCATTGCATGGCCCATAATTCTTATCCAACTAGACATACTTTACAATTTGAAACATTTTCCCTTAAAACCTTTGTTAGATACCTCTCACTAAGCCAAAGTAGACCTGCTTTGCACGGATAAGGGGCAAAGACCCCAAAACATGTCTGCAAATGTAGTGTCTGATTGGCTATTTATGCTAAGTCATGCGTCAAGACTTGTTAAAGGGTCTATATTGACTTTTAGGATTCCTACCCCCAATAGTTGGCACCAGAGTTGCAGTCCTCTTCCTCTCTGAAGAGTCTATTTTCATATTTAAATTCTCAGAGTTTCATTGCATGGTCTATAAGTTTCCTTATACCATCTTGGTGCTCTTCACAAGGAGAAACTTTTCTACTTAAAGGGAATCTGTCAGCAGGATTTTGCTATGTAATCTAAAGACAGCATGCTGCAGGGATTAAAACCTAGAGTTCAGGGATGCCTATCTTATCAAGCTCCTGGCTTTGTTTGCTTGCAATGATTGTTTTAGTACCAGAAGCTTATCATTCCTGGACACAGCAGCTGTGCCTCCTGGTCCAGCAAAGCCCATTCTTGTAGAAACCACTGAGGTGAGGTGGTCCTCACAACTACTATGCATAACATGTGGCTTGTAACCATCTTTCAGAGCTGAACATGGCTCTCAAGGTAAAATAGGTCCTGGTCCCCTGCTATACATATTCTAGTTTTACTTTTAAAGTTTTGTTTATTATAGTAATAATGTGGATTTTGTATTTCTACTTCATCAGGGAAATTGCAGAAGCAGTGAAACACTGCAAACCAAGGGTTCCTCCTTCCACAGTGTTTGACGGCTACATGCTGCTTTCTGGTATGTACAAAATGTACTCACAATTCACGGAAACCTGTCTTCTGACATAACGTTTCTATTTACTATGTAGGGAAACATTAACTGTGTGACTTGAATTATCTTCAGTGGTTACAGAGTTAGCAGGGCACCTTTAGTGGTGCTTCTGTTTTACTCACTTTAGTTTATTTTATGTTCATGGTTCTAGAAATAAAAAGCTGCGTGGCTAGAAGGCCATTCACACAGTCATCATAATTACACCTGCGCTATATAAATACTATGTGCAGGCAGAATGTAGCACAGTTGGTCAGTCCAATTAAAAGTTATTGTGCCATCTAATATTTATAATTGTCTTATCCCGTCTGTCTGTCTGTCTGTCTGTCTGTCTGTCTCCAGAAAATCCCGCGTCGCTGATTGGTCCGGCCGCGGCCAATCAGCGCCGCGGGATTTCAGAAAAAAGATGGAGGCCGTTAGCGGCTCATCTGCCGCACGGAGGTCAGCGGCGATGCAGCCGGGAGATGACTGGCACCAGCCGGTCATCTCCCGGCTGATCGCAGCAGAACTACCCCGACCGGCGGCGCCGCTGACCTCCATGCGGCTACCGTCGGGAGATCAGCGGCTAGGACCACTGATCTCCCGACGGTAAGTGTGAAGGGAGGACCGGGGAGCTGCGCCGCCGGTCAGGATGCTTCTGCTGCGAGCAGACGGTCATCTCCCAGCTGCTCGCAGCGGAAGTACCCGCACAAGCAGCGCCGCTCCCGGGCCCACACTAATACGACGCTGATTGGTCGCTGCTGACGGCCGCGACCAATCAACGATATTGGCGCCAAGTTTAAACACTGCTCTGCTGATTGGTCGTGGCCGCCGGCCGTGACAAATCAGCGATATTGGTGCTAACACCGCTCTGCACAGAGGTCAGCGGCGATGCAGCCGAAGTACCCCGACTGGCGGCGCTGCTGACCTCCATGCGGCAAGTGTGAAGGGACCCGGCCCGGCCGCGACCAATCAGCGATATTGGCGCCAAATTTAAACAGGCTCTCCGTCCCTCACTAACACGCTTCACTGATTGGTCGTGGCCGGCGGCCGCGACCAATCGGCGATATTGGCGCCAAATTTAAAAACCGCTGTGCTGATTGGTCGCGGCCGGCGGGCGCGACCAGTCAGCGATATTGCCGCCAAATTTAACCCCTTTACAACCCAAGGTGGTTTGCACGTTAATGACTAGGCCAATTTTTACAATTCTGACCACTGTCACTTTATGAGGTAATTACTCTGGAACGCTTCAACGGATCCCCTGATTCTGAGATTGTTTTTTCGTGACATATTGTACTTCATGATTGTGGTAAAATTTCTTCTATATCACTTGCGTTTATTTGTGAAAAAACGGAAATTTGGCGAAAATTTTTACAATTTTGCAATTTTCAAAATTTGAATTTTTATGCCCTTAAATCAGAGAGATATGTTACACAAAAGAGTTAATAAATAACATTTCCCACATGTCTACTCTAATTTTTTTTGTTATGGAGCTATAAGGGTTAAAAGTTGACCAGTGATTTCTCATTTTTCCAACAAAATTTACACACCATTTTTCTAGGGACCACATCACATTTGAAGTCACTTTGAGAGGTCTTTATGATAGAAAATACCCAAAAGTGACACCATTCTAAAAACTGCACCCCTCAAGGTGCTCAAAACTACATTCAAGAACTTTATTAACCCTTCAGGTGCTTCACAGGAATTTTTGGAATGTGGAAGAAAAAAATGAACATTTAACTTTTTTCACAAAAATGTTACTTTAGACCCATTTTGGAAACTAGACCCCCCCAAGGCACCTATCTAGATGCATAGTGAGCACTTGGAACCCCCAGGTGCTTCACAAATTGATTCTTAAAATGAAAAAGTATTTTTTTTCCACTTTTTCATTTTTACTAATCAATTTGTGAAGCACCTGGGGGTTCCAAGTGCTCACTATGCATCTAGATAGGTGCCTTTGGGGGTCTAGTTTCCAAAATGGGGTCACTTGTGGGGGACCTCCAATGTTTAGGCACACAGGGGCTCTCCAAACGCAACATGGTGTCCGCTAACAATTTGAGCCGATTTTCCATTCAATTTGTTAGCGGACACCATGTCGCGTTTGGAGAGCCCCTGTGTGCCTAAACAGTGGAAACCCCCCACAAGTGACCCCATTTTGGAAACTAGACCCCTCAAGGATTTTATCAAGGGGTATAGTGAACATTTTGAACCCAGAGGTATGACGCACAATTTGATAACATTAGGTCATCATATTGAATAAGTTGTCATTAGTCTTGAGCGCAAGTGCTCGCTACTTGAGTTTGCATCGGGTACTCAGGTATGCACCATGTACTGCGTGTGCTCAAGTGACATGCTCGAGTCCCTGCCCCGCATGTTTCACGGTTATTAGACACCCAAAAAAAAACCATGCAGGGATCGCTCGTGCATGGCAGGCAATCCCCACAAAGTTTTTTTTGGCCGCGAAGCATATGGGGCGGAGACTCGAGCATGTCACTCAAATACCCACGATACTCAATGCATACCAGAGCACCCGATGCAAACTCAAGTAGCGATCACTTGCGCTCAACAACTACACTGTGTTCCAAATTATTATGCAAATAATATTTTCTCAGATTTTCCCAAATTACCTATATGAATTGCAGTCATTGTAATTTTCCAGTTAAATAACTATTAGAGTACAATTGAAAGGTTTTTGTACATACTGCTTATGATAACAGTATATTTTGAAAAAAATAAAAAACTATTATTTGCATAATAATTTGGAACACAGTGTAGTCGCCATATCGTCATCTTTTTTTCTTACTTTTGAAAAAAATCCTAACCCCAACCCTAACCCCAACCCCATCCCTAACCCTAGCACAACCCTAACCCGAGAGTTTATTTTTTACGCCGTTCCTCGTGCGGTATAAGTGATTAGACGACTTTATTCTTCGGGTCGGTGTGATTACAGCGATACCAGAATCAGGTGGGGTTTTTATGACTGACAGCTGTCACACACTAAAAGACGCATTTTTTGTAAAATCTAGTTTTTGCATCGCCATATTTTGAGAGCTATAATTTTTCCAGATTTTGGCAGACAGAGTCATGAGACGGCTTGTTTTTTGCGGGACAAGTTGACGTTTTTATTGGTGCCATTTTCAGGCACGTGACATTTTTTGATTGTTTTTTTTTTTTAATTCTGCTCCGCGTGTGGCAAAATTGATAAGGTAGCTTTATTCTTTGGGTCAGTACGTTTACAGCGGTACCACATTTATATCTTTTTTCTATGTTTTGGCGCTTTTACACAATAAAAGATGTTTTATAGAAAAAATTATTTTTTTGCATCGCTTTATTCTGAGAGCTATAACTTTTTGATTTTTCGGATGATGGAGCTGTATGGCGGCTTGTTTTTTGCGGGACAAGATGACGTTTTCAGTGGTACCATTTTTATTTATATTTGTCTTTTTGATTGCGTGTTCCATTTTTTGTTTGGCAGTATGATGATAAAGCATTGTTTTTTGCTTCGATTTTTTTATTTATTTAGTTTTTTTACCGTGTACACTGAAGGGGTTAACTAGTGGGACAGTTTTATAGGTCAGGTCGTTCCGGACGCGGCGATACCAAATATGTGTACTTTTTATTGTTTGTTTGCTTTTTTTTTTATAATAATATTTATTGATGGGTACATTATATTTTTATTTTTGGTGGATTATTTTTTTTTTAAATATTTTTACAATTTTTTTTTTTCTTTTTTTTCACTTTCTGAGAGTTTTTACACTTTTTACTTTGTCCCACTGTGGGACTTTCACTTTTTTTATTCTGATCGCCTGCATAGCATAGGGATGGAACACCATCCCTGTGCAATGCAGGCTGTCAGCACTGCACAGTGAGAAGATTGTTTGGTCGTGCACTGCGCATGACTAAACAATGTTCCTGCTGCCTGGTGACCCGGATGTTGTCATGACGACATCGGGTCGTCATGGCAACACCCGGGAAGCCACGGCAGACAGCGCTGGAGGCCGGAAGAGGAGGTGAGTATTGCGATCACCTCCCCTTGCCTCCGCAGTGCTGCGATCGACTTCGATCGCAGCATTGCGGGGGTTAATGTGCCGGGACCGCTCCCTGCACATAGTACCGGGTGTCAGCTGTGACAATCAGCTGACACCCGGCGGCGATCGCGCCCGCCCAGCCTGTGTGCGCGCGCGATCGCCATGACGTACTAATACGGGTCAGGCTCTTAAGTCCCAGGGCACAGACGTGTATTAATACGTCATGGGCTGTAAAGGGGTTAAACACCGCTGTGCTGATTGCGCCCGGTGCACCGCATACATATTCTAGAATACCCGATGCGTTTGAATCGGGCCACCCTCTAGTAGAGTATAATGCCCCTACACCAGAAATGGGCAATTCATTTTCCCAAGGGGCCACATGAGACCGTGACTGTTGTAGAGGGCTGAACCAATAGGCTGAAATTAATTCTCCTCAATATTAATATTAACATAATAATTATAATTATTTTATATTAATATTGCACCACTTTTAAGGTGTAATAAAAATAATAATAACAAATACTTACAATTAGAAATGTTGTATAATTCTTCTGATAAGCTATGTCACTTACCCCATATTCAGGGCATTGGAGTAACTTAGGTATCCATGGTTACAACCACTAGGAACTAACTGAGTGGTCGTAACCATGGATACCTAAGTTACTGCAATGCCTGCACATGGGGGAAGTGACTTAGCAAATCAGAAGCACTATACTGCATTTCTAATTGTAGATATTTGATGTTACACCTGCTACATATTGGGATAGATTCTCTTAGTTGGGAATACCCCTTTAAGTATGCTGACATGCTTCCAATATACAGCGCGAGCTCCACACAGTCTCCAATATACAGTGCGAGCCCCACATAGCCTCCATATATACAAAGTCAGCTCCACATAGCTTGCTATGTACATACAAACCTCCCATACACATAAAAAAAAAAAAAAAAAAGAAATCACCACATACTCACCTCGTTCCTGTTCCCTCGACTCTCTGCTCCTGTCTCCGGTGCACTGACTCTCTGCTGTGCACAGCTGACGCAATGAAATGATGTCATTGTGTCAGCTGTCTCACACGCTGATTGGTGTAAGAAGGGGCCAGCGGCCCCATCCTCCATCACTGTATTCACCACTCTCTTGGGGGAGGGGAGGAAGGAGGGGCATGGTGCGGGTGCTGCAGTAATACTGCATGAACTATTATTTAAGAATTGTGTAGCAGCTATTGTGGATACTTTGTGTGTAGATTTTTAGTTGGTGTGCCAACTTTGCCATGTTGATTTTTTTTTTCTCTCCCTCTGGTATCTTACCCTTATGTAGATTACATTTTCCAAGATGCCTCTAACTTTGCAGAGGGGGTAAAGTCTAATTTGTACTTGCTCTGCTCTGAGTTCTATTTAATGGCGATGGTGATAAATCATTGTTAAAAAAAATTGCTGTCCTCTAACTCACACTTCAGATTCTCATTGTGTCCTGTGTAATAGGTCTCCCCTGCCTCCTGCTTGCGATAGGTTTCTTCCTGCCAACTATTACAAGTAGGATTCAAGGAGAGCTGTTTGAAGCTGCATCTCAGAATGCATAATGAAAAATGTAATTGATTCAACTGTACTATGATGAAATAAATGGCATAGCTAGGTTATTGCTGGTGAAATAATATATATGAAAAAACCATTTTGTTGTAATACAACATTAATCCTCTGAATGTACTGTTGTATTTTGTTATAGTAATACAGGTGCATCTCACTAAATTAGAATATCATCAAAAAGTTAATTTATTTCAGTTCTTCAATACAAAAAGTGAAACTCCTATATTATATAAAGTCATTACAAACAGAATGATCTATTTCAAGTGTTTATTTCTGTTAATGTTGATGATTATGGCTTACAGCCAATGAAAACACAAAAGTCACTATCTCAGTAAATTAAAATAATTAACAGAAATGAACACTTGAAATAGATCACTCTGTTTGTAATGACTCTGTATAATGAGTTTCACTTTTTGTATTTAAGAACTGAAATAAATTTAACTTTTTGATGTTATTCTAATTTAGTGAGATGCACCTGTACCTTCAGAAATATAATCTGTAACATGAATTGGGTTTGATTATCTTTGCCCAGGTTTGGAACCATTTAGAATAGGGCCTTATACAAATTTTGTCAATATTGGGGAGCGATGTAATGTGGCCGGTTCAAGAAGATTTGCCAAGCTCATTATGGCAGGGAATTATGAGGTAAGTTGTGTTTAATGACGTATTGTATGTTTACTTCATGTCAGTATTATTTTAGTTTCATTGTGTGGATACAGCAGGGTATGGCCTTACAGTCTAGTACTTTCTGTCTGATATAGAGGGGAATACCCCTGTTTAGGACTGCACCCCATTTCATTTTCTATCAGCCAGAGCTATAGGACTGTACTGTGAGCAACTCTCAAGCTGGAGGACTCGGTATCTTTATGCATTACATGGATATGTTGTGCAATGCTATGTCTGCTGGTGAAACCCTACTGCAATCTGTGTGTCCTCTTAAGTGGTCCTAACTGGATAACCCCTTTAGCCATGAGTACCCCTGTATGAAAACCAGTATAGTAACAGCAGGAAATTGACTTGAGCATATAACTTGAGTAGTGTGAAATCTATAATATAACCAGGGATGTGTCCTCCTGTCTGAAGCCTCTATAGACTGAGCATGCTCAGTGTGACGCCATGACAACAATATGTCCAGGACAAGAGAGAAACAGATTCATCAGTGAGTACACCACCATATTATCAATACGTTATATATAATGCACTCAGGATAAGTGAGTACACCCCTATATTATCAGTACGTTATATATATAGCGCTCAGGATAAGTGAGTACACCCCCATATTATCAGTACGTTATATATACAGCGCTCAGGATAAGTGAGTACACCCCCATATTATCAGTACGTTATATATATACAGCGCTCAGGATAAGTGAGTACACCCCCATATTATCAGTACGTTATATATACAGCACTCAGGATAAGTGAGTACACCCCCCTGTATTCTCAGTACGTTATATATACAGCGCAAGTGAGTACACCCCCTGTATTCAGTACTTTATACATTCAGCACTCAGCGTAAGTGAGTACACCCCCCTGTATCCTCTGTACGTTATATATACAGCGCTCAGCGTAAGTGAGTACACCCCCCTGTATCCTCAGTACGTTATATATACAGCGCTCAGCGTAAGTGAGTACACCCCCCTGTATTCTCAGTACGTTATAAATACAGCGCTCAGCGTAAGTGAGTACACCCCCCCCCATGTATTCTCAGTACCTTATACATACAGCACTCGGCGTAAATGAGTACACTCCCTGTATTTTCAGTATGTTATATATATATATATATATATATATATATACAGTGCTCAGCATAAGTGAGTACACCCCCTGTATTCTCAGTACCTTATACATACAGCACTCAGCGTGAGTACACCCCCCTTGTATTCTCAGTACGTTATATATACAGCGCTCAGCGTGAGTACACCCCCCTTGTATTCTCAGTACGTTATATATACAGCGCTCAGCGTAAGTGAGTACACCCCCCCATGTATTCTCAGTACCTTATACATACAGCACTCAGCGTAAGTGAGTACACCCCCCTTGTATTCTCAGTACGTTATATATACAGCACTCAGCGTAAGTGAGTACACCCCCCTGTATTCTCAGTGCGTCTTATATATTCTGGACGCGTCCTTCTGTCTGAAGACGGGATGGGTGGCGGCTGCGCAGTGAGGCGCCGGAGTCAGCACTTGTGCATGCCACACTACGGCGTTTTATTGAAGACACTGTATATGCGAATTCGCAGACAATGTCTTTAAAAAAAATGGTGCAGGATAGCGCAGTATGCGCACGTGCTGACTCCGGTGCCATAAATAAAATAAAAATGTACCCATAAAAAAGCTTGCAATAGCTAGTGTCTTTATAACCAAGTTCATTCTGATATGTTTTCCTAACAGGAAGCACTTACAGTCGCAAAAGCGCAAGTAGAGATGGGTGCGCAAATCCTTGATATTAATATGGATGACGGCATGCTGGACGGCCCCAGAGCCATGGCGCGGTTCTGTAATTACATCGCGTCTGAGCCTGATATTGCTAAGGTAAACCTCTCATTGTGCTGTATTTTCTTTATATATTGAGGTGTAATGGGATACATCAGGCTGCCTCATTATTTTTATAACATATTTTAATATTTAACCTCACAGGTACCACTATGTATTGATTCGTCCAATTTTGATGTGATTGAAGCTGGGCTGAAATGCTGCCAAGGAAAATGTATAGTGAACAGCATCAGTCTGAAAGAGGGGGAAGAAGACTTTCTGGCAAAAGCCAAGAAGATAAAACAGTTTGGTGCGGCGGTGGTCATCATGGCTTTTGATGAAGTGGGGCAGGTATGGTTTTTTCTTCTGTAGGTCATTTCTGAATGTGACCATATACATTGCATGTCTGTGTATGGCCGTGTATATTAGATAGATGTTGGCAGGGTCTGTTCACAATGAATGCGTTTGGAGGTAGTTCTGGGCTGAGGAAACAAGGATTGTATAACCTGATGGGGCGGACACCGCACTTACTTTTCCCACTGCTATCTTATAGCCACATTACAAGCAGAAAAGGGACATTACATATTCACAACACTATTTTGCTGCATTAAATTAATAGTAAACATTTGCATGTAAGAATTGTACAATCACTCATGAATTTTCTGGAAAATTTGAATGTTCTTTACATTAATGGTTGAGCTCTGTAAATCAATTAAACATGATTTAACTCCTTAGTGACCGGACCAAATTTTTTAAAATCTGACGTGTCACTTTATGTAGTAATAACTCTGAAATGTTTCAACATATCCCATTAATTTTTGAGATTGTTTTTCTCTATCGCTTCATTGGGGACACAGGACCATGGGGTGTATGCTGTTGTCACTAGGAGGTTAACACTAGGCAAAAAAAGAAAAAAGCTCCTCCTCTGCAGTATACACCCGCCTATAGGCACCAAGCTCACCAGTTTAAGCTTAGTGTCTGTAGGAGGTAGACCTGGATCCTACTGATCCAACCCTGTTGTGTTTTATTAAAGTTTTCTTCTTTATTTTTCAGATACAGCTCTTCAGGGTTAACAGGGAACACTGCGTCCCCTATTATCCCCATTCTCAAGCGACCGAGAGAGCAGTGTGGCATTTCCCACATCGCCCACTCTCGGACCCGCTGGGCAGGACCTATCCCCTGTCACCTTCGGGTGTCTCAGATTGATTCTTGGTGGCCAGTCCTTGCCCATTCCCCACCCCAGCCCCCTCTTCGGATCGGCCTGGGAGGGAGACGGTGGTCACTACGGTGACCTTCCCCCCAGATTTTTGGGTTGACACAGTCTCTTGCACTGTCCAGGATCGGTCAATACGGGAAGGAGCAAGAGCCAGGATCCCCCCTATCCTCAGAGGACCTCCTGTGTATATCCTGAGAGGGAAAGAGGAAGAAGAGTCATCGAGAAAGGTACCCTCCCTGCTGCCTCCTCAGTCCCAGGTCCCTCACATCTCATGGGCCCCGTAAATCCTGGGATAATAAAGGGGGCATCACATTTCCCCACCGACGCTTACTTACAGCAGCACTTGGCCACGCCCCCTCACCTCACAGACATCGGGAAGAGAACCGAGGGCCTCGGACTCACTGTAGCATGGCGTCCCCCTCAGCATGGCGTCCCCCACAGCCCCCCCCCATTCTCTGTCCTTTTTTGCGCAGCATATCTGCCCGCGCTTTCTCTGTCGGGGGCGGTTCGGGTGGGCGTTACGCTTTCCGGCGGGTATACGCCCCTCCCGAAAACCGGCCAATCAGGACCGAGGAGCAATATGACGCTTTCGTCATGCCCACTTTTATCTCGGGGGCCTATCAGCGGCCGAGTTCTTAAGCCCGCCTCCATCCCTTCTGCCTATCAGAGCTTTAGCTCCCCTAGCTCACTCAGGGCAGCACGCTCCGCTCCGGCTCCGCCCCTCTACGCTGCTCTCGTTCTGGCTCCGGCAGCATTATTCTGTGACTGCCTCATCATCGCAGCCCTGCTCCTGTCTCCGCGGCTCCGGACCTTCCGACGGGGGATACGGGACCGTGCCCATTACAGACCGGGTAGGCCCTACTCTGCCACTTCCACACAGCATAGGCTCCCTCCTCTGCAGTATTCCTGGTTAGGCATATATGCCCAATCCCAGGGAGCTTTCTGTCCGTCCCACTCACACAGTCACATATTACCACTATGCTCTTTGCAGTACTAAGTGGCCCGCGGGTCTGACAATGGCCTTCTGCTCGACCTGCAAGCCTCCCACCATGCTGGCACCCCAAGACCCCCCCACCGCCCAGGACGAGGTAACTCTCAGCCCCCCCCCCTTCCCCCTCCGGAGTGGGCTGTTGCTATGTCCCAGTCTGCCTCTGACCTCACCAAGGTATCTAAATTTCTGGTGCAGGTCCTAGAACGTTTGCCCATGCTATCCACGGCCACCAGTGCTCCGAATGTTCCAACGGACGATTCGCAGGCACCCCTGCCCCTTCCTTCTAAGGGCGGACCGAGGGCACGTTCTCAGAAACGGACTCACACAAGCTCATCCTCCAGCTCTCTAGACTCCAAATTGCTCCCTGCATCTCGCACCTCTTCCCCAGAGGTCGCTTCCGGATCAGACACGGATTCAGATTCTGACTCTGGATCCGACACGGACCAATATTCTAGAGTCCAGGACATGGTTGACAGCCTTATATCGGCTGTCAATCAGACTCTGCATGTTAAAGAGGACAAGAGCCCTTCTCAGGACTACTCCGTTTCCTTCAAGAGAATAAAGCGCCCGGCACGCACTTTTTCTAACCATTCAGAATTTGATGGTGTCTTTCAGAAACAATGGGAGCATCCTGAGAAGCGCTTCACTGGAAAGAAACAGTTAGACATGCTATACCCCTTTAACCACGACCTCGTCAGCAGATGGACGGAGTCCCCTTCTGTGGATCCTCCTGTCTCTCGTCTCTCAGCTAAGACGGTACTGCCCCTTCCAGACGGTTCTTCCCTCAAGGACACTACGGATAGACAGGTTGAGGCCTTGGCTAAGTCAGCCTTTGAGGCCGCTGGCACCTCCCTTTGTCCTTCCTTCGCCTCAACTTTTGGTATCAAAAGCAGTCTCCACATGGGCCAAACAGCTGAGGCAGGGCATCCTCACCAGGGCTTCCCCAGACGATCTGACTGACCTAGCGGATCAGATCGCCCACGCAGGGAAATATCTCCTCACGGCGTCCCTTGACGCCGCTACCTTTTCAGCCCGCGTCTCCAGCAATATCATCGCCATACATAGGATTCTTTGGCTGAAGGCTTGGAACGCCGATCCGGCTTCCAAGAAATCACTAACAAATCTCCGTTTTCAGGGCTCCAGACTATTTGGGTCTAAATTAGACCAGATCATCTCCGATGCCACTGGGGGCAAGAGCACTTCTCTTCCTCAGCCGAGACCTAATCGCCCCTTTCCTAGGAAACGTTGCCTTCAGTTTCGGTCCTTTCGTTGGTTCGCTCAACCAGGACCCTCCTCTCAACAGGACCGTACCCCAGCGCAGCTGGACAAACGTAAGCCTACCTTTAGGCCCACTCCCAACTGGCGCACAAAGGGTCGCTCTTCCAAGCCCTCTGGATCCCGATCACAATCCAACAGATTTTCCTCAGCATGACGGGTCACCCCCACCTGGGTTTCCTCCCAGGGTGGGTGACCGTCTACTTCTGTTCCGAGACCCTTGGGTATCGGCAATAGAGGATGCCTGGGTCAAGGAGATAGTGACCTCAGGCTACAAGATCGAGTTCAACGCCATACCAAGAACACTATTTCTCAGGTCCCGCCACCCGCATCCATCTCTACTTCCCGGTTTCCTTCAGGCCATTGCCTCCCTTCTGCACTCAGGAGTAACAGTTCCAGTCCCCCTTCAAGAAAGGTGTTCGGGTTTCTACTCAAATCTTTTCATCGTTCCAAAAAAGGACAGCTCACTATGTCCGATCCTAGACCTCAAACAACTAGACCGACTGGTACGCATACGGCACTTCAGAATGGAGTCCCTCAGGTCGGTAATCGCCTCGATGGAGGCCGGGGAATACCTATGTTCAGTGGATATTCAGGATGCATATCTTCATATCCCAATCTGCGCACCACATCAGAAGTTCCTTCTATTTGCCTTCCAGAATGCACATTACCAGTTCACTTCTCTCCACTTCGGGCTTGCATCCGCCCCGAGGGTTTTCACACAGGTAATGGCGACGGTCATGGCCATTCTACGAGCCAGGGGGATTGTAATTATCCCCTACCTCAACGACCTAATGATCAAGGGTCCCACGTTCAGGGACTGCCTCCACAGTCTCCAGATCACTCTGAACACTCTTTCTCGGTTAGGCTGTCTGATCAACACAGACAAATCCTCCCTGGTCCCGTCTCAGTGCTTAACCTTTCTAGGGATGCAGTTAGACACAACCCATGCCGGGGTCGTTCTCCCGAGGGAGAAGATAAACTCTCTCCATCGGGGGATTCACCTTCTCTCCGACCCAAATCCACGCCGTCTTCGCCTGTGCATGAGTGTCTTGGGAAAAATGGTGGCAGCTATGGAAGCTGTCCCGTTTGCCCTGTTCCATACCCGGCCTCTTCAACTGGCCCTTCTGTCGGCATGGGACAAGAACCCGTCGTCTCTAGATCGACGCATCAGGATACCTCTTCATGTGAGAAGGTCATTAATATGGTGGACTCTTCCTTCTTCCTTTAGACCCAGGAGGTCATTCCTACCACTTCGCTGGCAGGTGGTCACGACCGATGCCAGCCTCATCGGTTGGGGGGCAGTCTTCCTCCACCACACAGCGCAGGGCCGTTGGAGTCTCCACGAAGCCTCCCTACCGATCAATATCTTGGAGATAAGGGCAATTTACCTGGCGTTGCATCACTGGCAGGACATTATTGCAGGGTTCCCAGTCCACGTACAATCGGACAACGCCACGGCGGTGGCATATATAAACCGTTAGGGAGGAACGCGCAGCAAGTCCGTCTTGAAAGAGGTGACAAGAGTGCTAGTTTGGACCGAGAACACTGTTCCGGCAATATCAGCAGTACACATCCCGGGGGTCGACAATTGGGCGGCTGACTTCCTCAGTCGGCAGGGCTTTGCCTCAGGAGAATGGTCTCTCCATCCCGAGGTGTTCCCTCAGATATGCTCACGATGGGGCACGCCGGACGTCGACCTCATGGCGTCTCGGTTAAACCACAAAGTTCCATCCTTCGTAGCCCGGTCCCGCGATCCCCTTGCGACCGCTCAAGATGCGCTTGTCATCTCATGGTCTCAGTTCCAGCTGCCCTATCTCTTTCCCCCTCTACCATTGATCCCTCGGGTCGTCAAAAAGATCAAGACAGAGGGAGTACCGGTAATTCTAATAGCCCCAGATTGGCCCAGACGTGTCTGGTACGCAGATCTAGTAAACCTGCTCGTCGACTCCCCCTGAAGACTACCGGACCGTCCGGACCTCCTCTCTCAGGGACCTATGCTTCATCAGAGTTCTCGTTCTCTGAATTTAATGGCATGGCCGTTGAGGCCGCAGTGTTGAGGAAGGCGGGTTTTGCGGACAATGTCATCCAGACCCTAATTAGTGCCAGGAAACCCGCAACCTGACGCATATACCACAGAACCTGGAGAGCCTTTTTTTGTCACTGCGAGAAGGATCGGCTAGCTCCCATGTCCTTTTCGCTACCGGTCATTTTGGCTTTCCTTCAGTCTGGCCTGGAGGCGGGACTCTCTCAAAGGCCAAGTTTCGGCCTTGTCCATTCTATTCCAGCGTAACTTGGCTTTCTGTCCTCAGGTCAAGACGTTTCTGCAAGGGGTAGCTCACCTGGCGCCGCCTTATCGTCCCCCGGTGGATCCATGGGACCTTAACATGGTCCTGAGCGTCCTTCAACAGCCCCCCGTTTGAACCCATTCGGGACATCTCAGCCTCTCTTCTCTCTTGGAAGGTGGCCTTTCTGGTGGCTGTTACCTCTATTTAGGAGGGTTGCAGAGCTCGCAGCCCTCTCTTGTCGGTCGCCTTTTCTGGTCTTCCATCAAGACAAGGTAGTGCTCAGGCCAGTGCCTTCCTTTTTGCCAAAAGTAGTCTCCTCTTTCCACATCAATGAGGACATTGTTTTGCCTTCCTTCTGCCGACTCCAGTGCACCCTCGGGAGAAATCCCTGCACAATCTGGATCTGGTCACAGCTCTACGTGTGTACCTTTCTTTAACGGCTTCCCTTCGGCGTTCGGACGCCCTGTTTGTCATTCCTGAGGGGCACAGCAAAGGGTCTCCCTGCTTCCAAGTCAACCATCGCCCGTTGGATACGTTCGACCATTTTGGAGGCATATTGCGTCTCAGACAAATCTCCCCCTCCGGGGGTAAGGGCTCACTCTACCCGGGCGGTGGGGGCCTCTTGGGCTGTTCGCCATCAGGCTTCAGCTCTCAGATCTGTAAGGCCGTAACAGTCTTCACTCCACACCTTTTCAAGGTTTTACAAGGTCCACACTTATTCATTGGCTGATGCCAGTCTTGGACGGAAGGTTCTGCAGGCAGCGGTTGCCTGCAGTCAGACCTAGTCTGTGGCTACCTTTTTCTGTTCTCCCACCCTAGGGACTGCTTTTGGACGTCCCATTGTCCTGTGTCCCTCAATGAAGCGATAAAGAAAGAGGGATTTTTGGTACTCACCGTAAAATCTCTTTCTTGGAGCCTTCATTGGGGGACACAGCACCCTCCCTGATTTTAAGCATAGCTACAGTGGGCCCTGTTGGGCATCTAATTTAGTTTTCACGGTTGTGCCCCGTTAGGCATTGCATAGTTAATTGTTTTAAGTTCCTCCTACTGCTTTAGCCACTAACTGGCGAGCTTGGTGCCTGTAGGCGGGTGTATACTGCGTAGGAGGAGCTTTTTTCTTTTTTTGCCTAGTGTCAACCTCCTAGTGACAACCGCATACACCCCATGGTCATGTGTCCCCCAATGAAGGCTCCAAGAAAGAGATTTTACGGTGAGTAACAAAAATCCCTCTTTTCGTGACACATTATACTTTATAATAATTGTAAATTTAAGTCAATATGTTTTCCTTTTATTTATAAATATATCAGAAATTTGACAAAAATGTAAAAAAAGTGCAATTTTCAAACTTTGAATCATTATCCCTTTAATCCAGATAGTCAGACCACACAACAATATTAATAAATAACATTTCCCTCATGTCTGCCTTACATCAGCACCATTTGTAAAATTGTTGTTTTATTTTGTTAACACTTTAGAAGGTTTAAAAATATAGCAGTAATTTTTTAATTTTTTCATGGAAATTTACAAAATGTATTTTTATAGGGACCTGTTCCATTTTGAAGTGACTTTGGGGGTCCTATATATTGGAAACCACCAAAAAGTGACACCTTTTTAAAAATCACACCCCTCAATGTATTCAAAACTGTCAGGTAGTTTATTAACCCCTCAGGTGCGTTTCAGAAATTAATGCAAAGTGGAATGACCGGAACGAAAAAGTGTATTTTTATCACCTAAATTTTCATAACTTCTGAACAGACCCCTATACCCTGCAGACTCTAAGGCCGTTATTTGGCCATGAACTGCCATGGCAAACATCAGGACCACACAATCAAGATTTCAGGGTGCCAAAGGGGTTAAAGAGGGAGCCCCCACACTCTGTTAACGATTTAGATTCTGTAGTCACTATTGACAGCAGCATCTAAGGGGTTAAACGCAGGGCTGTGGAGTCGGTGCCCATTTTGGTGGAGTCAGAGTTGGAGTTGGTATAAAATGGACCGACTCAGACTCCTAAAATATATAATAAATTGGGTACAGTAGTTCAATGCAGTTTGTGGGGAATATTTTTTTCATAAGAATTTGGGAAAGTTATGAAATGTCCTATAAATGTCTGTCCTATTCCCGATCTAAGGGTCTAGACTGTTAGCTGAGAAAAATGTGTCCTACCGTAAATTTATCACTTAAACATGAGCCATGTATGAGGGAGTCGGAGAGGGAGTCGGAGTTGGAGTTGGAGTCGGTGTCATGGAAATTGAGGAGTGGGAGTCGAAGGTTTGGCTTACAGAGTCCACAGCCCTGGTTAAACAACCATAATCAGTGTCAACACTTATTGTGCCTGATGCAACAAGTGTCAGCTATAGTGAACAGCCGACAGCTACAGGATTGTCACCTGTATGGTGATGCTAGTCTCTTATATCGTAGGACAGTAAAAAGAGGTATTGATGGTCACTAAGGGGTTAAAACTGTTGTCTCAAGTCCCTAACTTCTGGAGTGCCCTGCTCACCAGCGTCCTGGCTTGCTGTTTGCCAGGGGCGGTGCACTCCTGATGATTGACAGGTCCAGCAGCATGGCTGAGCCCGAACATCCCACTTTCCAATGCTGCAAACAGAAGCAACTTTATCTCTGCTGCATCGTGAGAGCACAGAGGTACTAAAGCTGGCTGTATCTGGCTGTACCTGGCTATCTGGCTGACTTGTGCTTGTATAACAAATCGCTTGCAAGCGTGTGTTTCTCGCCTAGGAAACCAGCCACCTCTTATAAACTACAAAGGTGGCCAGTTAACATGCTCTACAAGCAGTACACTAGAGAATTTAGAATTATTTGTTATTGAGAACAGAGAATTTTTAATAAAAGCTAAATTTCTAAGTTGCGTGTTTATACAAGCACTTTGCAATTTTATACATTCTATAAGATGAGCCAGCCCCTCTAAGATGTACTGTTAATGTGTGTATTTATCATTCATTTCCATTCATATAGGCTACAGATGCAGAAACAAAAGTCAGCATTTGCACAAGAGCCTACAATCTGTTGGTTAATAAATTGAAATTTAACCCCACTGATATCATATTTGATCCAAATATCTTAACAATTGGCACTGGCATGGAGGAGCATGATAAGTATGCAATTTACTTTATTGAAGCCACCAAAACAATAAAGGTAAGTAGCAACATACACTAAATATTCAGGGGTTCATGCAAACTCTTTCCTTATTGATGCTTTTGTTATTTGCAATGCTGGGTCTAAGGTCTCATGCAGACGAGCATATAAATCGGACGTGTACTGTCTGATTTTTGATCAGATGGCACACGCACAACACACTGACCCATATAATTCAGTGGCACTGTCCAGATGACCGATTTTACTCTCGGTCCGACTGTTTTCTCTTCGGAGTCTTGGATGAGACTCACCCATTCAAGTTTATTGGTGCGTTAAAAAAAAAAAAAAATTACATCTCACACAAAAACATCCATGTGACATCTGATTTTTACGACTACATTTCCATTATTAACCTTGGAAATAGTGTTTGACAATGTACATTTCTGAATATAGATGTATGAAAACGTATTGCACACAGTGCATGTATATTAAAATAACACTCGGAAGGGAGAACGTTCAAGGAAGATACTCTGTAAATAGCAATTACAATATGACTGGCATCATCACTGTAATTTGGTATTGGTAATTTTTACAAATTATTTTGTTCTTTTATAAGGAAACACTAAAAGGGGCGAAGGTCAGTGGAGGTCTATCCAACCTTTCTTTCTCATTTCGAGGTATGGATGCCATTAGAGAATCCATGCATTCAGTATTTCTCTATCACGCTATTAAGGTAATGATTTAATTAGAATTATTCACTTTCATAGGTATGTGCTTTTTGGATCTGTTGGATTTTGGGCTTATTATTTTTGCTATTGTCTTTGTGTTTGCACAATATATTTGCAATATGTCATTATGGTAAATGTCATTGATGACCCTTAGTTTTAACATTAAGTAGGGGTCTCATTACCTGAAACTTCAGCAGTAATGTGTTTTGACATATCAAAAGCCACATAATACTTTTTGTGTATTATTTTTTTTTTTTGCATATGACAAAACAACTTATAGAAACACATGCTGTTACTCTTTACATCACAATAAATGCTGACTCCTATCCTATCTCTGTGCAGTAAAGCTACGCTATAGTCTTACTAGCAACAAATAGGAAAGCAAATCACTAATTTCATAAATACTAAAATACATGACTTCTGAAGATCTCTCATTACCTTCAGTGAAATGTGCGTGTTTTGTTTTGCATTTTATTAGCTCATTTTCCAGTGTTTCAACCAAGAAATCAGTGTAGTTGCATAAGTAAATCACAAAGGCACGATGGCCTCATGTCTTACCTTGCAGAATGATGCAGTGTTGTATTGTTCTGTGTCATCTGTAGATTGGCATGGACATGGGGATCGTAAATGCGGGAAACCTTCCTGTCTACGATGACATTGATAAAGAATTACTCCAGCTGTGTGAACACCTCATTTGGAATAAGGATCCCGAAGCAACAGAGAAGCTTTTAAAATATGCACAGGTTTGTAGTGAGCGCAACATAGCACGCTTATTTAGTGAAGTTGTATTTAAAGATCACCTATCAACAGGCAAGGGCTGCCCTTTTTATTTAAGAGAGTAGGCAGAATCAAAAGGAGGTACATTTTCTAAATGGCACTCATTAACAAAAAAGGTCCCTAATGTCCATTTAAAAGACCTGACTTTCTAGCCAAAAGTCTTGTCTGAATTTCAGGGTTGTGGGATCTCAGCATGCAAAGCGGATTCCCACTACCCTCTGTGGCCTTCCTCACTGTGAAAGAGTGTGATGTCACTCTTTGCACTAACCCAGCGTAGCCGCATAATTTAAGAGAGCAGTGACCTTTAGGCAATAGCTTAGTAATGTTACTGTTCTTGCAATATTTATTTTATTTTTTATTTATTTTACTCGCTTATATAGCGCCATTAATTCCACAGCACTTTACAGACATTATCGGCGCTGTCCCCATTGGGGCTCACAATCTACATTCCCGATCAGTATGTCTTTGGAGTGTGGGAGGAAACCCAAGCAAACACAGGGAGAACCCAGGACCCCAGCACTGCAAGGCTGCAGTGCTAACCACTGAGCCACCGTGCTGCCCCTTGCTCTTTCACAACAAGGTGGGTTGTAGGAGCCTCTGCATGCTGGGATCTCCGAACTGGAAGTTTGGATCTGACTTTAGCTAGAAAGGGAGACATTAGAGATACTTGGGTCCTCTTTTCTTAGTTGGTGATTTTTCTATTCACTTTTTTCTGAAATAAAAAGGGCAGCCCCAGATTGATGATTGGTACACCCGTATATATACAGCGCATGTCGGAAGCGGGAGTATGGAGCGAGCTCCCACACCGAGCCTGTCCCATACCCGGTAGGTGATGGCTGAGTGATACAGCCAGGACCTGCACGTAACAATCGACGGGCGCGCGTGTCATTACCATGAAGTTATCGCGGGTTGCTGATGGGTTGTCATGACAGCTTAGGGTCAGCTGATGACCTCCGTGCCTGTCATTATGGAGCTCCTTTGAAACCCTGCCTGTGGCCTTGCTTCAGTGGAGACTGTGATCTCTGCTATATGCAAGAGATCGCATGTTCAAGTCCCCTAATGGAGCCACTTTCCCCCCATTGAAAAATAAAAAAATACACATGTGGTATTGCCGCATTCAAAAATGTCTGATCTATCAAAATATAAAAACAATTAACCCAATTAGTGAACACCGTACACAGAAAATTTTCAAGAATGACAAAATAGTTTTTTTTTATTTTTTTTAGGTCTCTGCAATTTTACAAACAATGCTTTAACAAGCTATCAAAAATTCATATCTATCCCAAAATGGCACTAATAAAAAACCGTTGTCTTGCCCCGCAAAAACAGCTCCATCGGGCGAAAAAAAAAAAATGTTACGGGTCTTGGAAAATGGTGGCACAACCCCAAAAACAACGTCTAAATTGTTTTTCACCACTAAAATAATAAAAAAACTGGACATGTTTGGTATCGCTATAATCATATTAATGAGGAGAACCATTTTGCATTATCATTTTTTACCACAAAATGTACACCGAAAAAGCAATTCCCAAATTGTCAGAATTGTGTTTTTCTTTTCTTCACAATTTCACCGCAGTTGGATTTTTTATTCTTGTTCTCGAATACACTATGTGGAAAATGAATGGTGTCATTCAAAAGTACAACCCATCCCGCCTTCATATAATGTCTATGTGGACAAAAAAAATAAGAGTTATGGCTCTGGGAAGAAGAGGAGGAAAAAAATAAATATGGAAGAATGGAAATTGGCCCCATCGTGAAGGGGTTAAAGTTAGGAGGGTGATCCACTGCAACTGTGCATTCTGAAATCTAAGTTTGGTATCTAAAAAGTTATTCCCATCTCAGACATTCATGTCTATATGTGATGGTGGTCAGGATAATGCAAACCATGGAGTGGGCAGTTCTTTAACTCCTATTCCCTTATGTGGGAGCCATCCATACAGTGTAGCACAGCCTGCTACCAGCATCCCAGCTGCCTCATTTACACAGGTATTGCTACACTATACTATTTTCAAGATGTAAAGATCCATATAAATCGGTATGTCCATATTGTACCTCTGTGTGCCTCATGCAAGGCACAGAAATATCTTTTCTCATAGCTACATTCAGAATGCATGATGAAAATAATTCAGTGGTTTTTGCTGACCATAGATACAAGCTGAAAATCTTTTATAGGCTTCTTGTAGTCCATTCCTCAGGTAGGAATGTATGATTTCATCGGATAATCAGTATTTCTTTTTCTATACTATCTTTTTTTTTTTATCCTGTTAAGACCACAGCTACAGGTGGTAAGAAAGTGATCCAGACTGATGAGTGGAGAAGTGGATCTGTGGAAGAGAGACTAGAATATGCTCTCGTCAAGGTAAACACATGGAGTAATTTTAAATATGCAAATAAACGGCAATAAAATTAGTTTACATATTAGCACATAGTGCTTCATATGCAATAAGAGTAGGATCACATGTGCCGCGCCGGCAGGCCTCTCGGTCATGGTACTGGTGCACGGCGGTCCGAGTGCCGGTCAGACCCGACCAGGGGCGCACAACAGTCTTTGTCAATTGTGGGTTTAATAATTAAGTAATAAAAAAGGCTTGTGCCAGTTGGGATGTTTGGCCTGGTATGGCCGGGCACTGATGGAGGCCCCTGGGAGTTAGGTGGTGATGAGCAGTGCCAGATGATTAACCCTTCCCAAACCAGGGCTGGCTCCCAAGGGAGTTGGAGCAGGCATAGTGCGGCAGAGAATAATCAGTGTTAGACGGGGTGATAATCAGTTTGTACCTTTTTTCTGAAGTTTTACAAACAGTTCCAGAAGATTCCAAACAATTCACATTCAGACCTGCACAGCGAGAGCTCAGTTTCTCTGCTGTGAGGTTGTGTAGCCTTCCTGCTGCTAATTATGTCTCTGATAAACGATTCCTTGGATTTTAAGATATCCAAGATAGCCAAGTACTGGATCCATGATCCCTTCCAGTGAGCAGGAAACTTGAATCCTCTGGGAAAACACTTTCTCTTCTATGTGGCTGCTGAGCCCCTGGGCAAAAGCAATTCACTCATAGCTCCCAACCGTCCCGTTTTCGGCAGGACTGTCCCGTCATGGCTCAGCTGTTCTCCCAGCTTCTGTACCTACTTCTCTCTCCGACGTTCTCATCGATGTGTAGCCGATCATCTTTTCTTAGTGCATAAATTAAATTATATATTCACCTCCTCTCACTCTTGTTATCGGTCTGACCCAGGACTCAAACTCACAGTGTCACAACGTGCTTCCCAATGCTCACAGGCTGTGTGCTCTAACCACTGAGCTACAGCCCATCATGAAAAAGATAGGAGATTTTGGTTATCTTGACTCTACATTGCAATGAATCCAGACGTAGATTATACATCTCCTTACAATATATTTCTATATATAACAATATATTTTTATGGTGGCTGTATACTGAGGTGAAGAAAAATATTTATCTTGTTCCTATAAGGCTATAAGCTCCGTAATGGCAGCGTTTTGGACACAGCTCACCTGCGCTTTGTAAACTTGCCAGCGGCGCGGATTTACAAACCGCAGCATTTCAATTTCTGTTGCAGTGACGCTGGTCTCCACTATGAAATTTCCACAACAAAATGTCATTAGATGCGGTAACTTCAAATGGTTCAGTGAACACATGCGTTTTCCTCTTTGTTTGATTTGATTTTTGGCGAAGATATGAAGCTGAGTTTAACGTCTTTTAACCGTACTGAAAAGCTTTGATTCTTATTGTGGAGTTTGGTGCGGATCCTGCAGAAAGCAAAAAACACAGTATTTCTGCAATATGTGAACGCGGCCTTACAGACACAAAAAAAGCCAGATGTCATATAGTGAAGCTATATAAAGATGAGAAAGTTCTGGCTGCTCCGACTGTGAATGAGGGAACAAAAAATAATCCACAGGTCCCAACTAGAGATGAGCAGGACGCACAGATTACATCGCGCTGCCCTGGTTCATCAAAAGCCGCCGGGGACACCGGATGGTTAGAGATTCACGACCTCCTGTCCAGCCGCCAGGTACCACTGATCTGGATGCTGGACCAGAGACCCAGGAATCCATCTGCTCATCTCTAGTCCCAACTGTCCCGGATAAAACGGACCGTCCTGGATTTGGGTCTACGCCCTGCAGTCTATGGAGTCTGCTGAATGCCCCTCATTACTAGCACCCCTCTGACAGCTCCTCCTGGTGGAGGAGAAAGAAATAGTAAATGGACAAAGTCGTGGGCCAATCAGTATACAGTATAATGGGACCCACATAATCCTCCATACAGAATAATGGGACCCACCTAGTCCTCCATACAGAATAATGGGACTCACCTAGTTCTCCATACAGAATAATGGGGCCCACCTAGTTCTCCATACAGAATAATGGGGCCCACCTAGTCCTCCATACAGAATAATGGGGCCCACCTAGTCCTCCATACAGAATAATGGGGCCCACCTAGTCCTCCATACAGAATAATGGGGCCCACCTAGTCCTCCATACAGAATAATGGGGCCCACCTAGTCCTCCATACAGAATAATGGGGCCCACCTAGTCCTCCATACAGAATAATGGGGCCCACCTAGTCCTCCATACAGAATAATGGGGCCCACCTAGTCCTCCATACAGAATAATGGGGCCCACCTAGTCCTCCATACAGAATAATGGGGCCCACCTAGTCCTCCATACAGGATAATGGGGCCCACCTAGTCCTCCATATAGGATAATGGGTCCCACCTAGTCCTCCATACAGGATAATGGGGCCCACCTAGTCCTCCATATAGGATAATGGGGCCCACCTAGTCCTCCATACAGGATAATGGGGCCCACCTAGGGGTGGCGGTTCTGGTGTTGGTTACCAAATATAATCACCCTGCGGGCCACATTTGGACCACGAGCCAGAGTTTGACATGTATGCTTTAGGGGGTCCTACCTCTTATGCAGAATTATGGTAAGAACTTGACACTCGCTTTAAGATGCGAACTTGAATTTTTAATAAGTGCAATCCACATCATCTGACATCTGACCTTCATCAGATAAACGGATTGCAGAGAGAACTGATGAATATCGTGAAGGTATGGTAGTAGATGTGTGCTCTGTGTAAGGCTGTGTGTGCACGTTCCGGATTTGAATGCAGAAAATTACTTAAAGTTTCTGCATCTCTTGGCATGAAGAACGCTGCAGAAAAAAACACGCGTTTTGCCACGATTTTGACGCGTTTTGTATGAGTTTTTGGAGCTAAATAAAGATATTTGAAAAAAGAAATGTGGGACATTGCTTTAACCCTTGGATTCAGGGCTGTGGAGCCAACTCCTAAAATATATAATAAATTGGGTTCAGTAGTTCAATGCAGTTTGTGGGGAATATTTTTTTCATAAGAATTTGTGAAAGTTATGAAATGTCCTTTAAATGTCTGTCCTATTCCTGATCTAAGGGACTAGACTTTTAGCTGAGATGAATCTGTGCTACAGTAAATTAATCACTTAAACATGAGCCATGTATGAGGGAGTCGCAGTTGGAGTCGGTGTCATGGAAATTGAGGAGTCTGAGTTGGAGACGGAGTCTGAGGTTTGGCTTAACGACTCCACTGCCCTGCTTGGATTACTGTCAGACCAGGGGTGAGTATATTGGTTAATTTAAATGGTTAAAGAATGTGTCTTTTGTATTTCAAATAAAGTGTACTCTGTGTGTGTTTATTTAATTCTTTACTTTAATTAGGTTTAGTAATGAAAGGGTCCGATTGACACTTTGTCATCACTAAACAAAACGGTTAGGTGTCAGCTAAACCAATGAACCCAATCTCATTAGCATTTCCATTCAAGTCATTTCTGGGGCAGCTGAGAGCTACTATTTTTAGCCTAGGAAAGTGCCATTAGGCAAACATGTTGCCTGGCAATTAATTACAGCTCAGAGCTGTTTCTTTAGCCGCTACGTCCCCACGATTAGCAACCAGCAGCGCTTTGGACGCAGCATTTTTTCACTGCATCCAAAGCGCTATGTTTTAATGCTGCACTTTTGTTGTCAGTACAGGCGGATCCAGCGCATATAATGACATTTCAATCGGTCAACATCTGCAGTGGACAAATTGACATTCTGCAGGTGAGTTTGGGTATGTGCCCAGGATCAGAAGCCGCTGCGGGTTTGAAGCTGGGTGTCTATGCAGCGTGAAACCCGCAGCGTCTAGATGGTACAGCATAGTAGATGGGATTTCTAGAAATCCCATGTTCACTATGCGTATGCGTGCATCTGAGGCTGCGGATCACCCGCGGACACTGACATGCGACGTGTCTTTCAGGACCGCAGGATGTCAAATTCTGTTGCGGAGTGCTTGTCTCTGCAACAGAAATTTGACCACTAGAATGGATTGAATGCGGTAAATCAGCATGGTTCAGTGAACTGGTGGATTTACCTGCGTTCAATAGAACGCAGCGTTTTGGACGCTGCAAAAATATGCTGCGTCCAAAGCGCTGCTACATCCGGATTGTGGGCACATAGCCTAAAATTAAAAAAAAATGGCATGGGCTCCCGCGTCATTTTCTTAACAAGCAGAGGAAAAGCCGACCGCTGGGAGCTGATATTAATGGCAGAGGAAGGGGTCATTAGCCAAAAAATGTTCCCTGGCTATTAATAACAGCCCACAGCTGTTTGCTTAGCCTTTACTGGCTAGTTTACAGGGGGACCCCTGAAAAAATTGACATAGGGTACCCCTATAAAATCTAAGCAGAAAAGGCTAAACAGACAGCTGCGGGCTGATATTAATAGTCAGGGAAGGGGCCATGGATCCTGACCCCCTTCGCGGCTAATAATATCTGCTCTCAGCAGTCCCAGAAATTGCTCATCCATAAGATGCACCAAGTCAGGCACTTAGCCTCTGCACTTCCCACTGCTGTGTAGCGGTGGCAAGTGGGATAATAAAGTTGGGGTTCATGTCAGCCTTGTATCGGCGGCTGACATGAAGCCCAGTATAGTAATGAAGGGTGTCTATAAGACGCCCCCATTACTAACCCTGCAGTAAGGTTTTCGACTCTTTTTTTAATAAAGTCACGGCCAGAATGAAATCTTTTATTGAAATAAAATTACACACTGTTTTAATAATTTATTTAAAAATAACACACTGTATACTCACCTAACGCATAGTCCCCGAATCCCTCGTCTCCTGTAAAAAAAAATAAAAATAAAAAACAATCGTATCCCTCACCTGTCCGCCGTCATGACGTAATCCCAGTGTCCCACGACGATCCGCATCATTTCTACAGCAGCCACATCAATCACTGATGTTACTGTTGTAGAAGACAGCACTATACATTGACAGGAGTCTAATCACTCCTGTCAGTGTACATGGCTGCTGCTGGGGCTGAGTTCATCAGCTGAAGATCAGCTGACCAGCTCCGGTGACCTCATTTACTGCATCAGTGTTGGTTGGAAACTTCGTGAGAAAATTCTCACGCAGCACTAGTGCCGTAAAGTGAGGTCCCAGAGCTCTCAGCTGATCTTAAGCTGATGAACTCAGGTGAACGGAGTCCCGGCAGCAGCGATGTACACTGCCAGGAACGAGCACGGTCCCGTCAGTGTATTGCCGGGTGATCAGGTCGCCGTGGGACATCGGGAAGACGCCGGACAGGTGAGAATAAAAGGTGTTTTTATTTTAATATTTTTACTATTCTTTTTAAGCACCCCACACAGACACCAGCTCAGGAGACTACTTCTCCCCTCAGCCGCGCCTGCTTTCGCAGTTATCAGCGGGAGCTGCAGTCGGATGATGGGAGGAGTAGTCGTCTTCCCCTGCCTGGTTACCATTCTTTGTGCGTTTTTGCGGCATATTTGACTCATTGACTTGAATTAAGTCGGTCAAATACGCAGCAAACATCCGCAGCAAATCCGCAAATATATTTATACCTGTGGGTTTGCTTCGGTTCAATTAAACTCAATGGGCAGGAAACGCTGCAGAAACGCTACAAAGAATGGACATGCTGCGGATTTAAATGCAATGACAATCCTGTCAGGAAAATTCCTGATCATGTGCACAGCACATCAGGCTTGTCATTGCATTAGCTAGCACACGGATTACCTAGCATTTTTGGTGCATTTCCGCTCTGAAAAAAAGTTGCAAAAATGCACAGTGTGCACACAGCCTAAAGCGGTAAATCCGCTACGTGAGTGGTGCTAGGCTTCAGTCTGGAATGGGAGTCTTTAGACATGGTTCAAATGTCATCGAATTTTCCATTTACACAAAAACAGTCCGAGTTTCAACATTGTTCGGTCAGTGTATCAGTATTTTCAATCAATGATATATGAAAAAAATAAATTACAAATTTCTCCCCTTTATTGCAGCACACAGATTGAACACTGATGGCATGTGTGAGACCCCTAGACTTTTGTGGGTAATTTTGAGCACTGACTTCGATCAAAAATGGACATGTCTCTGTTTTTTTTGTTATTTTTTTGTGGACATGTCCGCTTTTTTTTCGCAGACCACATGTGAACAGTTCCATAGACTTTAATGAGTATGTGTTCTATCCATGAAAAAAAGGATAGAAGGTGCGATTCATCGACGTCTGAATGAGACCTAAGTCTCCTAGTATACTGACCACAGTAGGGACAGGTCATCGCTTTGCTCCGGTAGCTTGTTTGCTCTGCTGATGAGAATTACCTGTAGTATTGCACATTCACATCTTGCATTATACATTTTTGTTCTAGTGTTCTGTCAGGCTATATCCGTACTTTCCTTTTATTTTATGTTTGTTTTTTTTGTTTTTTAGGGAATTGAAAAACATGTAATTGAAGACACAGAAGAGGCAAGAGCCAATAAAGAAAGGTATCCAAGACCCCTCCACATTATTGAAGGGCCTCTCATGAGTGGCATGAGTGTCGTTGGACAATTGTTTGGAGCAGGAAAGATGTTTTTACCGCAGGTATTGTAGGAAATTATAGAAAACAGCATATTTTTCCTTGTAGTGCAAAGATTAAAGCAAGTCTGTACACAATAGATTGCATTAAACCATTTTGGCAATTTCTCTCACTTTCCATGGCTTGTGTTTGGTTGAAACACTTTAACCCTTTCCTGACAAAGCAATTTTCCATATTTTAAGTTTTCATTGTTTCTCTCCTGCTTCCAAGAATTTTTATTTTTTGCTTGATCAAGCATTGTGATGGCTTGTTTTTTTGCGGGACAAGTTGTAGTTTTGAAAGGCACCATTCATTTCACTATTCAATGTACCAGAAAATAATTCCAAGCGCGGTGAAATTGTGAAGAAATAAAAACGCAATTTTTTTTTTTAAGGATTTGTTTTTGTGCCATTCATTGTACTGTAAAAAAAAAAGACAAAAAAAACCCGGGAATAAGATTTTTCAGGTTAGTGTAATTACAATGATACTGCATCTGTACAGTTTTTTATTATTATTTTTAACATTGTGAAAAATAATTTTTTCGTCAGTTGAGATAGGGGTTGTTTTTTTGCAAGGGGTTATTTTTTGCAGGACAATTGGACGTTTCTAATGATGCAATTTTGGGGTCAATAGTGATATTTTGATTGCTTCTTATTAGAATTTTTGGCGGAGTTGTGGCAGCTTGAAAAATTAAAATGCAGTCCTGGGATTTGCTTTTTTTTTTTTTTTCCTCAACAGCTTTTAACAATCGGGTTATTTAATAGATTACACTTTTATGGACACAATGATACCACTTATGTTTATTTTTACAATATTTTTTTTTTTATTAATTTTTAATGGTAGAAAGGAAGTGTGATTCATATTTTTAATTTTATTTTAGCTTTTTTATTTTTTCATTTGTCCTTGTTTTTACTTTAAAAATCTCCTATGAAGCTCAGCAACAGGTACGAGGTCCTCAAGCATGTGATGAGTGTACGGAGCACAGCACCACCCATCTACCACTCTGCTGACTCCTGCTGATCAACTCCAGTTAGAGAAACTGACCTGAAGTATCCGGCAGCAGCCACTGTAAAGTGAGACAAGAGCGGTGGTGTTCTGCTCCGTACACTGATTACAGCTGGTCTTTTCCAGCTCTGCAACAGCTGATTGGTACACTGTGTACATCCAGCCTTTGGTGGGACTGCACTCTCTGATTTGAAGGGGGTGCCCAGTGATGGAATTCCATCAGGGTCTGGTAGTGACACATCTATCCTAAGGAAAGGTCATCAATATAAGAAAAAGTCAGACTTGCCTGGATTGTGCGGTACTACTTCTCCTTCAAGGATCACATCCATTTCGTTCTGTTCCATTTGACGGTCTGGCTTAGTTATGGGTGTTGTTTCCCTTTTTGTTATTGAAATGTTTATTTTTTGCTTCTTGGTAAAGGTGATCAAGTCTGCTCGAGTTATGAAGAAGTCAGTAGGATATCTGATTCCCTTCATGGAGAAGGAGCGGGAAGAGATGAAAGCTGTAACTGGAAATATTGTTGATGACGTGAGTTTTTCTCCCATAACACACCACCGAGTTACCAAAAACATGTAGTGTTATTCAGTGATAAGATTTTTTGGGGATATTTGTTGGATCCATACCAAGGAACCATGGCCATGGCGACACGTCCTCGCTCCCGCGCATGTGTGACGCTATCTTGATGGCCTGGGTGATAATTGGTGGATGCTTGTGGCTGGGCGTGCATGCGCCGCCCACCTCAATCTCATTGGTCGGCTTTCCGATCACTCGATCAGCACCGATATCACTTACAGGGGTTTTCCCACAAACGAAAGTTCATTTTAATCAATAGGTTTTGGAAGAATAATAATTTCCACACGTGGATGTGTTTAAATAAAATGTTCCTGTGCTGAGATAATCTTATAACTGTGCCCCTGCTGTGTACTGTGTAATGGCTGTGTCTGACCGTGCAGGAACATGGTCTGATCATGCCACATCTCCTGGGCAGGGGAGGACGCAAAAGAGTATACAGACAGTACATCGGGAGATCGCAGCTGATTCTTTTTGTGAGGTAAAACATTTCCCTGCCTGTTTTTAAACAATGTTTTACTTCAAAGAAAGTAAACCCTCTCATGCTTTTATAGGTGTCTATCCATAATGGATATTGTACTTGTACTGCCGCGTTACCTATGTACTGTCCTTCTATCTCAATGAATTTTATGTATACTTTAAACTCTATATATGAATAAATTGTCAAGTTTAAGCTTTTAACTCCTTTGTTCTCCTTCTTGTAATCCTACACGTTTTGAAGTTGCTTTTTTGCCATTTTATGTGGAATTTTTCTGTCTCCAATGGCTACTTTTCTTCTATAAGGGTATGTGCACACGATGCAGAAATGCTCAGGATTTTTTCCTGAGCGTTTCTGCATCTCTCTGGCAGGAAAAAACGCATGCGGATTGTACATGCGGTTTCCTGCCAGGGACATGCGGATGTGAAGCGTTCTTCACTTTCATTTCCGCATGCGGGTTGACAAGCGCTTCCCAAGCGATTTTAGCATCACTTGGAAAGTGCTTGTCAACTTTACACTATATAAATCCATGCAACCGGCATGGATTTATATAGTGTGTGTATGTCAAAAAATAAAAAATAAATCTATACTTTACCCTCCGATGGCCCCCGGTGTCCTGCTTCATCGGTCCCGGCTGCCGGCAGTGAAGACTTTAGGACCTTCCGACGTCAGCGTCACGTGACCCGTCACATGACTCTGACGTCAGCGAAGGTCCTTCATTCAACCGTGAAGTGCCCGGGAAGCCAGCAGGACGCAGCGCGGGCCGTCAGAAGGTGAGAATATATATATTTTTTATTTTATTCTTTTTTTTTTAATGGTACCTGGGTCTGGATGAGAGTCCTCTCCTCCACACCCGGGTACCATCCGCACATTAGACCGCATGAAAAGCGCATCAACATATACAGTGATGTGTAATCCATGCGGTCTAATGCAAGTCAATGGCGGCAAAAGAGCAGCGTTTCCGCAAAATTAATTGACATGCTGCGGATTTTTGACCGCAGCGTTTACGCTGCGGAAAAATCCGCATCATGGGCACAGCACATGCGGATTTCCATTGGGGAACATTGCTGCCCTTCTACCATGCGTTTTTCATGCGTTTCCGCAACTGCAAAAACGCCGCGGAAACGCATGAAAAACGCATCGTGTGAACTCAGCCTAAATATGCATCTGGTGGATCTCATTTGCCTAAATATACCAATGCTATATAAAAGTGCATAATTTTTGTTACTAAAAACCAAATGTTGCTGTTTTTTGGGGTACCTTTAGGATCCATACCATGGAACCATTGTAATAGCTACAGTTAAAGGGGATGTACATGACATTGGCAAGAATATTGTTGGTGTGGTGCTTGGCTGCAACAATTTCAGGTATGTGGTCATGAAATACACGATACATCCATGTAAATAAGCAAAACTTCTTAGTGTTTACTTGTTTTATTTCAGGATTTTCTTTGGGCCTTATTTTGTGTAAGTGCAGCCTATTGATTGCCATCAGATTTTTAATAGTATTGTTAGAAGGCCATGTATTCTGCAAATTACCCCGCTCTCTTAATAGGTTGAGTCCTGACCTTCTCTCGAGTAGTTCCCATCATGCTCACTGTTGCTCCCATAATGCATTGTAAAGCTGTAAGTTATCATGAGATCTCGGACTACAGAGCAGTCATTGATGTATGCATAATCTGGTTTTGTGAGGGCTAATATATATTTTTTTAATTAAAAACACAACTCCTTATTCTAGTGATAACTTCTCCTTAACTAAAAAGTTTTCATATTTGGTGACAAACTCTTTTGCACTGTTGTGCTTCATTTTTTGTGGTGGGTCTGCAGGGGAATTGCCAAGTTCCTCCACAGCAGTGGCACTGCCTATGATTGATAAACTTATTAGGGGAACCCATCTGTAAAATAGGAGTGTTGTCTGTAGAATCTCCTTTAAAGAAAATGTCTGTAAGATCAATCCTCACCCTCGCTGCATTCATGAACATGCAGGTCTTCAAAGGTAAATTCATCAACACTTTTATATCTTCTCTGTGTTGCTGAGTTCCCAAGAAATCTGTGTTTTAATTCATATGCAAACGAGACCGTAATGACCGTAATTACTCTGGGTGAGACAGAGCACTTCAAGCCACCGCCTCCTGAGGTTGTTTCCCTGCCCAGGTTGTATGCCTTGATGTACCAGGAAATCAGACAGTGAGCTATTAATCTAGTTAAAGAGGCTGGTGCTAAGTGAGGAACAACCTTCCCGTCACCAAGGCTCAATATTAAAACACTGATTTCTCGGGAATGCAGCAACAGATAGAAGATTTAAAGGTGTCAATGGATCTAGCCGTCAAAGACCTGCATGCCCATATGTGCGGTTTGGGGGGGGTGGGGAGGGTGATCTTACCGACAGATTTAAGTCAACAAATGCACTGATTCTATTAATGTATTATTAGACATTTTTAACCCCTTTGTTCAATATATTTAGTTGCTTCCATGCTATTGTTCCCTAATGCAGCCATCAGCAATGTTATAGTTCACTTGCTCATATAAAGTCAGGGATGTTGGTACCAATAAGAAGGCAAAGACATCTTCTTCTTCATTTATTTTAGTAGTGTAGCCATAAAAAAAATTGTTTTGTGTACTTATTGTAAATTGTGATTTGTTTTTTTTGCACCTGCCTTTAAGGGTTATCGACCTTGGTGTCATGACTCCATGTGATAAAATTCTGCAATCCGCCATTGAAAACAAGGCTGGTAAGTAAATTCTCATGTTTTCCATTAGGTTTATGACATCACGCGATTAAATATGGACTAGCTGGATCCTTCTAAGCTCTATGTAGAAACAGGAGGTCAATTTTGACTGCACAAGTCATGAGTGCAAAAGTCTATGGCGGGGGGAGGAGTGGAGCAGCTGCGTCAGGAGTTGAAGAGGAGAATAATAAATGCAGGGACAATAGACTTCCTACATAAAGCAGAGAAAACAAATGAATTTACTGGGTAGAAAGGCAAAATGAGCAATTATAAGTACACAGTGCTATATAATATAATGACTGCAATACATTAAGAGGATAAAAACTTTGATGGGAGGAGTGTTTCTTTAAGTTAAAAGACAAATAAGTTTCCTTATCTAAAATTCTAAAATGTGGATAGGCTCTTCTTCTCACACTTAAACACTTTTTTTTTTTTTTTCAAGTAATTCCAAAGTTTAAGTAGACATGGTAATTAATTTAATAAATCTACATGGTGATCATAGCTCCAAATCTTCAGCCACCCCAACAACATGTATAAATGGTACAAAACAAAAAAAGAAACACTACTGACCTCTTTTACCTGGAGATCCACTGATGCTACTGCGGTCCAGCCCACTCTGGTTTACAAGCATATATCGCTGACTGCACTGATTGACTGCAGCGGTCATATGATGGACATTTGTAAAGGGTTGGAAGGACAGCAGAGGCGACTGCGACTGTCCTGTAGTCGAATGACGCCAGTATAGCTTCCTTGTCGTTGGAAAACCCTTTTAATGGACATCAATGCTGGTGGCTAAAAGCAACCTTAATTTTAACACTTAAACCTCGGCCTATGCATGGTATGTACAGCTTTATAACAGATAGATAAACAGAGCTGCAACTAGTATAAAAAATAATCAGAGTTTTGAACCTAAAAATGGGGTTAAAAGGTGGAAATTTACTTCAAGCCGGCCCTGTACCTAAGATTCCTATCAGTAGATGAAGAAAATTGCATTAGCTAAGTTTCCTTTCTTTATATGTTGGCCACTTGTGAATTATAGGTGTGTACAGGGCCTTATGGGTCACTAGTACAGTGATTACTCTGTCTCCTGCAGATATAATTGGTTTGTCTGGCCTTATCACCCCTTCCTTGGATGAAATGATCTTTGTTGCCAAAGAAATGGAACGTCTCTCGATAAAGCTTCCCCTATTGATTGGGGGAGCCACTACGTCCCGGTATGTGTGTTTTTTTTTTGTTGTTGTTTTTTTTAAATTAAATACTTATTAGTTAATCTTGGGATTATAATTAACATTGATGTTAGAAAATATCTACTTTTTGACCTTTTCTGTATAATGATCATCGTGTTAACGTATCGAATGCTTATTTTATTTCTTTGTGCCTTTCATGTAACTGCTGCTACTTATGTGTATTGCTTTTGCAGGACACACACTGCTGTGAAAATAGCTCCACGTTATAGCGCCCCAGTAATCCACTGTTTGGATGCTTCCCAAAGTGTTGTGGTTGTAAGTTCCATATCTTATGTGCGTTAAGATTACACCCACACAAGAAGCAGCTTGCTATGCTTCTATATATACAGCTTTGGCAAAAATTAAGAGACCACTGCAAAATTTTCATTTTCTTTTTTTTTTTCTCTTTATAGGTATATTTTTGAGTAAAATGTACAGTGTTGTTTTATCCTATAAACTACTGACAACATGTCTCCGAAATTCAAAGCTAAAAATTGAGAAATCGTCAAAATAATAAAAAAGAAACCGTGCTTTCAGACCTCAAATAATGCAAAGAAAACAAGTTCTTATTCATTTAGAAACAACAATACTCATGTTTTAACTCAGGAAGAGTTCAGAAATCAATATTTTGTGGAATAACCATGATTTTTAATCCCAGCTTTCATGCGTCTTGGCATGCTTTCCACCAGTCTTTCACACTGCTTCACCTTATGCTACTTCTGGCACAAAAATGTAAGCAGTTCTTCTGTGTTTGATGGCTTGTGACTATCCATCTTCCTCTTGATTACATTCCAGAGGTTTTCAATGGGGTTCAGGTCTGGAGACTGGGCTGGCCATGACAGGGTCTTGATGTGGTGCTCCTTCATCCACACATTGATTGACCTAGCTGTGTGGCATGGGGCATTGTCCTGCTGGAAAAAACAGTCCTCAGAGTTGGGGAACATTGCCTGAGCAGAAGGAAGCAAGTGTTTTTCAAGGATAACCTTGTATGCGGCTTGATTCATACGTCCTTCGCAAAGATTAACCTGCCCAATTCCAGCCTTGCTGAAGCATCCCCAGATCATCACAGATCCGCCACCAAATTTCACAGTGGGCGCAAGACACTGTGGCTTGTATGGCTCTCCAGGTCTCCGTCTAACCATTAGACGACCAGGTGTTGGGCAAAGCTGAAAATTAGACTCATCAGAGAAGATTACCTTACTTCAGTCCTCTATGGTCCAATCCTTATGGTCTTTGGCAAACTTCATCCTGGCTCTCCTTTGCTTCTCATTGATGAAAGGCTTTTTTCTAGCTTTACATGACTTGAGGCCTCTAGGAGCCTGTTACGAACTGTTCTTGCCATGCACTTCACCCCGGCTGCCATTTGCCATTCTTTTTGTAGGAAACTTGATGTCATCCTGCATTTGCTGAGTGACATTCGAATAGGATGACGGTCATCCCGGTCAGTGGAGCGTCGCTTTCACCCTCTGCCGGTCTGTAGATTTGTTGTCCCCAATGTCTGCTGCTTGACCTTGTTGTAATGGACTGCCGTCTTTGAAATTTTAAAGATGGACGCAACATGACGCTCACTGTATCCCTCTGCTAGTAAAGCCAGAATTGAGCCCTTCTTTTCCTCACTCAAGACTTTTCTTTTCAACTCCTTTGGCATGGTTAAAAGTTATTTTTTCATTCAAATTACTTTTGGGCTATTCCTAGCACTTGTTTCGCCATCCAGCTTGTCCTATTGCAAGAGGATTGTGGAGACCACAGCAGTGCTTTTTATACTTACCCTCGTTACATAAGATTTGGTTCAGGTGATCACCTAATCCAGAAACACATTAAGTAGAATGACGTGGACTTTGGTTGGAAAATATATATAACAGTTTTCTATTGGAAAGACTGGTGGAAAGCATGCCAAGACGCATGAAAGCTGTGATTAAAAATCATGGTTACCAAATATTGATTTCTGAACTGTTCCTGAGTTAAAACATGAGTAATTTGAGGCCTGAAAGCACGGTTTCTTTTTTAGTATTTTGACGCTTTATCATTTGCTGCAAATAAATACAAAATTTTTATCTTTGAATTTCGGAGACATGTCAGTAGTTTATAGAATAAAACAACAATGTACATTTTACTCAAAAATATAGTTGTAAAGAGAAAAATCAGAGAAGCTGAAAATTTCGCAGTGGTCTCGTAATTTTTGCCCGAGCTGTATATAGTATAAAATATATATAGTACACAAATATATTACAATATATTTTGGGCCTGGATGAATTTATTTATTCTTTCAAAATCATAAAATTATTAGTTAGCTGTACTGTACTAATGTTCAAGAAAACCTGTTTTGATAGATATATCCATCTGGCATCTGGTTTGCTCTTAATTCACACCTTGATGTAGCATCTTTATGGCTCATCTATTCTGGTACTCTGTCATAATGTCAGGTGATGAGTCACAAACATATTGTCCCATTTGTCACAGAAATAAAAAAAATGTTATTTGAAAAAAACAAAAAAACTAAAGTGAATTAACAGATATCCCACAGTAGGGCTGTGGAGTCATTAAGCCAAACCACTGACTCAAACTCCTCAATTTCCCTAACTCCACAGCACGGCCTCACTTCTGAGCGTGTACATAAAGTGCAGCACAGATTCATCTCACTACTGAGCGTGTACATAAAGTGCAGCACAGATTCATCTCACTGCCTAATTACTGAGCATGTACATAAAGTGCAGCACAGATTCATCTCACTGCCTAATTACTGAGCATGTACATAAAGTGCAGCACAGATTCATCTCACGGCCTCACTACTGAGCGTGTACATAAAGTGCAGCACAGATTCATCTCACGGGCTCACTACTGAGCGTGTACATAAAGTGCAGCACAGATTCATCTCACTACTGAGCGTGTACATAAAGTGCAGCACAGATTCATCTCACTGCCTAATTACTGAGCATGTACATAAAGTGCAGCACAGATTCATCTCACTGCCTCACTACTGAGCGTGTACATAAAGTGCAGCACAGATTCATCTCACTGCCTCACTACTGAGCATGTACATAAAGTACAGCACAGATTCATCTCACTGCCGCACTACTGAGCGTGTACATAAAGTACAGCACAGATTCATCTCACTGCCTCACTACTGAGCGTGTACATAAAGTACAGCACAGATTCATCTCACTGCCGCACTACTGAGCGTGTACATAAAGTACAGCACAGATTCATCTCACTGCCTCACTACTGAGCGTGTACATAAAGTGCAGCACAGATTCATCTCACTGCCTCACTACTGAGCGTGTACATAAAGTACAGCACAGATTCATCTCACTGCCGCACTACTGAGCGTGTACATAAAGTACAGCACAGATTCATCTCACTGCCTCACTACTGAGCGTGTACATAAAGTACAGCACAGATTCATCTCACTACTGAGCATGTACATAAAGTGCAGCACAGATTCATCTCACTGCCGCACTACTGAGCGTGTACATAAAGTACAGCACAGATTCATCTCACTACTGAGCATGTACATAAAGTACAGCACAGATTCATCTCACTGCCGCACTACTGAGCGTGTACATAAAGTACAGCACAGATTCATCTCACTGCCGCACTACTGAGCGTGTACATAAAGTACAGCACAGATTCATCTCACTGCCTCACTACTGAGCGTGTACATAAAGTACAGCACAGATTCATCTCACTGCCGCACTACTGAGCGTGTACATAAAGTACAGCACAGATTCATCTCACTGCCTCACTACTGAGCGTGTACATAAAGTACAGCACAGATTCATCTCACTACTGAGCATGTACATAAAGTGCAGCACAGATTCATCTCACTGCCGCACTACTGAGCGTGTACATAAAGTACAGCACAGATTCATCTCACTGCCTCACTACTGAGTGTGTACATAAAGTACAGCACAGATTCATCTCACTGCCTCACTACTGAGCGTGTACATAAAGTACAGCACAGATTCATCTCACTGCCTCACTACTGAGCGTGTACATAAAGTACAGCACAGATTCATCTCACTGCCGCACTACTGAGCGTGTACATAAAGTACAGCACAGATTCATCTCACTGCCTCACTACTGAGCGTGTACATAAAGTACAGCACAGATTCATCTCACTACTGAGCATGTACATAAAGTGCAGCACAGATTCATCTCACTGCCTCACTACTGAGCATGTACATAAAGTGCAGCACAGATTCATCTCACTACTGAGCGTGTACATAAAGTGCAGCACAGATTCATCTCACTGCCTCACTACTGAGCGTGTACATAAAGTGCAGCACAGATTCATCTCACTGCCTCACTACTGAGCGTGTACATAAAGTGCAGCACAGATTCATCTCACTGCCTCACTACTGAGCGTGTACATAAAGTGCAGCACAGATTCATCTCACGGCCTCACTACTGAGCGTGTACATAAAGTGCAGCACAGATTCATCTCACTGCCTCACTACTGAATGTGTACATAAAGTGCAGCACAGATTCATCTCACTACTGAGCGTGTACATAAAGTGCAGCACAGATTCATCTTACTGCCTCACTACTGAGCGTGTACATAAAGTGCAGCACAGATTCATCTCACGGCCTCACTACTGAGCGTGTACATAAAGTGCAGCACAGATTCATCTCACTGCCTCACTACTGAGCATGTACATAAAGTGCAGCACAGATTCATCTCACTGCCTCACTACTGAGCGTGTACATAAAGTGCAGCACAGATTCATCTCACTTCTGAGCATGTACATAAAGTGCAGCACAGATTCATCTCACTGCCTCACTACTGAGCGTGTACATAAAGTGCAGCACAGATTCATCTCACTGCCTCACTACTGAATGTGTACATAAAGTGCAGCACAGATTCATCTCACTACTGAGCGTGTACATAAAGTGCAGCACAGATTCATATCAACTGAAAGCTGAGACCCTTAGATCAGGAGCAGAACAGACATTTATAGGACATTTCATAACTTTCCCAAATTCTTATGAAAACATTTACAGCACATCCTGCATTGTACTACTGTACCCAATTTACTATATATTTTAGGAGTTGGTCCATTTTATACCGACTCCTCCAAAATGGACACTGACTCCACGACTCCGACCCCACAGCACACATCCCATTGTCTGCACTTTGCTGTGGGTATGTTACTGGAGATCACTGTGTCCTGTTTACATCTTGTATAAATTATGCAGTGATGCTCCTAATTGTGTAAATTCCTATTGTGTTACATTTTTAACCCTTGGATTAGTACAGAACATTTGCTACTAAGAGGAGTAGTATGGCTAGGCTTTGGCTAGTTACAATGTAAAAAACTCATCTTCACCATAAACGTGAATATTGTCATTTATTTACAACCAAGAGAAAAATGTTCACTTTTCATATTTATTTTCGCAGTGTTCACAACTGCTGGATGAGAACTCTAAGGTTGACTTTGTAGAAGAAATAGCAGAAGAATATGAAGACATTCGTCAAGATCACTATGACTCTTTAAAGGTAGGCATATGAACTGTAGCGCAAAACTGTATTTTGTGTGTTCTGAATATACATTGCAGTTGTCTGGAAATAACTAAATTTATACAATGGGCTATAAGATGTGCCCCAGGTTTTAGATAACTGAAAATTGAAAAATATTTTCTACAAACGATAACTTTCCTGATGATCTAAGGAAGTTGAGGTATAAAGTAACTTTGGTAGTCGACAGTAGCGACTCCTTTTTTGTTGTTCTAGGGTAGAAAAAGCGGTAAATATTTTATTCTAAAGTGCTAATAGAAGTAGGGATTCATACCCGTGGGCTAAAGTAGATGTTGGAGCTAGTTTTATTTTTCTGTGGTAGCTTTGTATAAATTATTTATTACTCTACGTGCGAAGTTTTTCCTCTTTCATATCCATCTGTCAGGGATGCCCTGCTTGTCCTCATCCATCAGCATTCACTAAGTTTTTGACCTCTAGGAGCACCAGCATTCAATTCTTCATTTACAAAAAGAGACACATTTGATTCTCTCAGGGAATTCACAGAGAGGCCTTGAGGTCACGGAATTTACAAAAAATACTACTGCTCCACCCACCTAAGATCAAGCCCGCCTTGAATGACCCAGTTTGCTTACTCTAGATGATTTAAAATTGAGACATAGTAGCTGGCGTCAATACACCCGGATACCCCTTTATGGCATCGCATTTCCGCTTGGGCCCATTTTGAGCTAATAGTGTGCACTTTTTATTAGAGCTATGTGTGTGTGTATATATATGTGTATGTATGTATGTATATATATATATATATATATATATATATTAGAGACCAAAAGTTTGGACACACCTTCTCATTTAAAGATTTTTCTGTGTTTTCATGACTATGAAAATTGTACATTCACACTGAAGGTATCAAAACTATGAATTAACACATGTGGAATTATATACTTAACAAAAAAGTGTGAAACAACTGAAAATATGTCTTATATTCTAGGTTCTTCAAAGTAGCCACCTTTTGCTTTGATGACTGCTTTGCACACTCTTGGCATTCTCTTGATGAGCTTCAAGAGGTAGTCACCGGAAATGGTCTTCCAACAATCTTGAAGGAGTTCGCAGAGATGCTTAGCACTTGTTAGCCCTTTTGCCTTCACTCTGCGGTCCAGCTCACCCCAAACCATCTCCATTGGGTTCAGGTCTGGTGACTGTGGAGGCCAGGTCATCTGGCGCAGCATCCCATCACTCTCCTTCTTGGTCAAATAGCCCTTACATAGCCTGAAGGTGTGTTTGGGGTCATTGTCCTGTTGAAAAATAAATGATGGTCCAACTAAACGCAAAACGAATGGAATAGCATGCCGCTGCAAGATGCTGTGGTAGCCATGCTGGTTCAGTATTCCTTCAGTTTTGAATAAATCCCCAACAGTGTCACCAGCAAAGCACCCACACACCATCACACCTCCTCCTCCATGCTTCACGGTGGGAACCAGGCATGTAGAGTCCATCCGTTCACCTTTTCTGCGTCGCACAAAGACATGGTGGTTGGAACCAAAGATCTCAAATTTGGACTCATCAGACCAAAGCATAGATTTCCACTGCTCTAATGTCCATTCCTTATGTTCTTTAACCCAAACAAGTCTCTTCTGCTTGTTGCCTGTCCTTAGCAGTGGTTTCCTAGCAGCTATTTTACCATAAAGGCCTGCTGCACAAAGTCTCCTCTTAACAGTTGTTGAAGAGATGTGTCTGCTGCTAGAACTCTGTGTGGCATTGACCTGGTCTCTGATCTGAGCTGCTGTTAACCTGCGATTTCTGAGGCTGGTGACTCGGATAAAACTTATCCTCAGAAGCAGAGGTGACTCTTGGTCTTCCTTTCCTGGGGCGGTCCTCATGTGAGCCAGTTTCTTTTTAGCGCTTGATGGTTTTTGCAACTGCACTTGGGGACACATTCAAAGTTTGCCCAATTTTTCAGACTGACTGACCTTCATTTCTGAAAGTAATGATGGCCACTCATTTTTCTTTACTTAGCTGCTTTTTTTCTTGCCATAATACAAATTCTAACAGTCTATTCAGAAGGACTATCAGCTGTGTATCCACCTGACTTCTGCACAACACAACTGATGGTCCCAACCCCATTTATAAGGCAAGAAATCCCACTTATTAAACCTGACAGGGCACACCTGTGAAGTGAAAACCATTTCCGGTGACTACCTCTTGAAGCTCATCAAGAGAATGCCAAGAGTGTGCAAAGCAGTCATCAAAGCAAAAGGTGGCTACTTTGAAGAACCTAGAATATAAGACATATTTTCAGTTGTTTCACTCTTTTTTGTTAAGTATATAATTCCACATGTGTTAATTCATAGTTTTGTTGCCTTCAGTGTGAATGTACAATTTTCAAAGTCATGAAAATACAGAAAAATCTTTAAATGAGAAGGTGTGTCCAAACTTTTGGTCTGTACTGTATATATTACACACACACACACACACACACACACACACACACACACACACACACACACACGTATATACACATAGTGTGCACTTTTTCCGTACCATACGGTCAAGCTGCTCCCACAACAGCTCAATGGGGTTGAGATCTGGTGACTGCACTGGCCACTCCATTACAGATAAAATACCAGCTGCCTGCTTCTTCCCTAAATAGTTCATGCATAATTTGGAGGTGTGCTTTGGGTCATTGTCCTGTTGTAGGATGAAATTGGCTCCAATCAAGCGCTGTCCACAGGGTATGGCATGGCATTGCAAAATGGAGTGATAGCCTTCCTTATTCAAAATCCCATTTACCTTGTTCAAATCTCCTACTTTACCAATACCAAAGTAACCCCAGACCATCACATTACCTCCACCATGCTTGACAGATGGCGTCATGTACTCTTCCAACATCTTTTCAGTTGTTCTGCGTCTCACAAATGTTCTTCTGTGTGATCCAAACACCTCAAACTTTGATTCGTCTGTCCATAAAAATTTTTTCCAATCTTCCTCTGTCCAATGTCTGTGTTCTTTTGCCCATATTAATATTTTCCTTTTATTAGCCAGTCTCAGATATGGCTTTTTCTTTGCCACTTTTCCCTGAAGGCCAGCATCCCGGAGTCGCCTCTGCACTGTAGACGTTGACACTGGCGTTTTGCGTGTACTATTTAATGAAGCTGCCAGTTGAGGAGCTGTGAAGCATCGATTTCTCAAACTAGAGACTCTAATGTACTTGTCTTGCTGCTCAGTTGTGCAGCGCGCCTCCCACTTCTCTTTCTACTCTGGTTAGAGCCTGTTTGTGCTCTCCTCTGAAGGGAGTAGTACACACCGTTGTAGGAAATCTTCACTTTCTTGGCAATTTCTCGCATGGAATAGCCTTCATTTCTAAGAACAAGAATAGACTGTCGAGTTTCACATGAAAGTTCTCTTTTTTTCTGGCCATTTTGAGAGTTTCATAGAACAAACAAATGTAATGCTCCAGACTCTCAGCTAGCTCAAAGGAAGGTCAACTTTATAGCTTCTCAAATCAGCCAAACCGTTTTCAGCTGGGCTACCATACCTGTGCCAGGATTTTCTAGGGTTTTCTAAACATCCATTAGCCGCCTTACACAGTTAGCAAACACAATGTACCATTAAAACACTGGAGTGGTGGTTGTTGGAAATGGGCCTCTATGCATCAATGTAGATATTGCAATAAAAACACGACGTTTACAGCTAGAATAGTCATTTACTAAATTAACCATGTATTTCTGATTCATTTAATGTTGGCTTCATTGAAAAAAAATGTGCCTTTCTTTCAAAAATAATAATTTCTAAATGACCCCAAACTTTTGAACGGTAGTGTATATATGCCATATAGCCAAATATAATCAAGTCTGCAATGAAGAATGCTTCTGGATAGTGTTGAGCGATACCTTCCGATATCAGGAAATATCGTATCGGACCGATACTCAAAAAGTATCGGATATCGCCGATTCCGATACCGGAAACCAATGCAAGTCAATGGGACACTAATATCGGAATGAAAATAAACCCTTTCTTTCCTTGTAGGTTAATTCTACATGAAGTAAAACAACTAAGAATAATGTAGAATGCATTATGCGAAAAGCCGGCAATTCATCAGCGCATACACCGGTACCCGACAATTTACAACAGAAAGAATAGAGCACCACACATAGATTAGATAGATAGAAACATGTCAGTCACATATATATGAAGTACAGTGACAGTTGCTTACTGTACTTGTCATTTAGTGTAAAGGATTTATTTAAATAAATAATAGTGTTTTCATGCACCGTCTCTTTAAAAAAGCCGGCCGGCAATTCAGCAGCGGTACCCGACAATTTATAACAGACAGAATAGAGCTTCACACATAGATTAGATAGATAGAAACATGTCAGTCACATATATATGAAGTACAGTGATAGTGTTGATTACTGTACTTGTCATTTAGTGTAAAGGATTTATTTAAAAAAATAACAGTGTTTTCATGCACCGTCTCTTTAAGAAAGCCGGCCGGCAATTCAGCAGCGGTACCCGACAATTTAGAATAGAAGGAATAGAGAATCACACATAGATAAGATAGATAGAAACATGTCAGTCACATATATATGAAGTACAGTGACAGTGTTGATTACTGTACTTGTCATTTAGTGTTAAAATAAAGGATTTGTTTAAAAAAAAATTGGCGTGGGGTTCCCCGTAATTTTAGTCTCTAGCGGAGGTTAAGCAGACGGCTGGGGCAGATGTTTGAAGCCTGGGAAGGGGGTAATACCCACGGAGCTTCCCAGGCTACTAATATCAGCCCCCAGCTGAATACCTAGCCCTTACTAGCTATTAAAATGGGGGACCCCCCCAAAAAAATGACGTGGGGTCCCCCCTATTTTAATAGCTAGCAAAGGCTAGGCAGACAGCTGGGGGCTGATATTAATAGCCCAGGAAGGGAGCCATGAATATTGGCCCCCTCCCAGGCTAGAAACACCAGCCGTCAGCCGCCCCAGAAATGGCGCATCCATAGGATGCGCCAATTCTGGCACTTAGCCTCGCTCTTCCCACTGCCCTGTAGCGGTGGCAGTGGGGTAATAGGACTGGGGTTCATGTCAGCTTATAATGCCAGCTGACATCAAGCCCAGGTTAGTAATGGAGAGGCGTCTATAAGACACCCCCATTACTAACCCCATAGTGAAAGTTAAAAAAAAAACACAAACACCCAGAATAAAGTCCTTTAATTGAAATAAACACACAATTCTTTATTGTTCTAAATTAAACCATACTTACCGTCACGCCCATTCCAGCTGAAGCCAACGATCTCCTGCAATAAAAGAAAAATAATAAAGCAACCTCATCCTTACCTTTCCATGGTTCCCACGATGGCTCCAGCTCTGCTACATCGAGATGACAGGCTGGACCGCAGCAGAACGCTGCCATCCAGCCTGTCACCCCGCAGACACTGAGAAGCACAGGCATGCTTGCGCTCCTCAGTGTCTCTCTGTGACGGCATCCAGATGAGCCGAGTTCATGTCCAATGATCTCAGCTCACCTCATGCACGTCACTGACAGCGTGGGAGAATTCTCCTGCACTCAGCGCTTCAGCGTGAGAATTTTCCCACGCTGTCAGTGACGTGCATGAGGTGAGCTGAGTTCATTGGACATGACCTCGGCTCATCTTTATGCCGTCACAGAGAGACACTGAGGAGCGCAAGCATAGGGCTGGGGTTCATGTCAGCGCCAGCTGCCATGAAGCCCAGGTTAGTAATGATGGGCGTCTATAAGACACCCCCATTACTAACCTACAAAGTGTTAAAAAGAAAAAACACACTACACCCAGAAAAAAATAATTTATTTGAAATAAAACACACCATTTTATTTAATTCTTAGTTTACTAAAAAAAAATAGTTACCTGTCCACGTTCCTGCGCTGATCTCCCATGCACAGCTGTCACATCTGGAGATGGTGACAGCTGTGCATGGCTGCTGTAAGCTCACACTGCCGGGAACACGTCCGCTCCCGGCAGCGGGAGCCACTGACTGAGGTCACCGGAGTGAATTCAGGCAGCGCAGCTCCGGAGACCTCCTTTACGGCACTGCTGTACCGTGGTAATTTCTCACGATATAGCGGGGCCGTAAAGCAGCTAACCGGAGCAGCGCTGCCTGAACTCCGAACCCTTACGGCCCCATCATTCTAGCGGCGGCAGCGGTTCAGAGCGGTCACATTCTATGTGGCTGCTCTGAACTGGAGATCATCGTGGGACACTCGTGGACTACTACGGAGGGGTAAGGATAAGGTTGTGGTTTATTATTTTATATTTTATTACAGGAGATCGATGGCTTCGGGGAATTAGGTGTCTAGGTGAGTATAGGTGTAGTTTTTTATTTTTTACTTTATTTTAGGTGGCGATCGGCGGGGACAGGTAATGTATAAACTAATTTATTGTAGGCAACCACTGGCCACCAATGACATGTATTTAAAATTTATTGGGGACACAGTAGGGCAATTTAAATAGCAGGATCAGGATGATCCTGCTGGCACGAGTGGACGGTGGACAGACATAGGCCGATGGGAGTAGTAGTGTCACATCGGCCTATGTCTGCCTGCACTCACACACCCCCAGACATCGCACAGACACCGCGCACACCCGCACACACCCCCCCCCAGACATCGCACAGACACCGCGCACACCCGCACACACACACCCGCAGACATCGCACAGACACCGCGCACACATCGCACAAACACCCACACACACCAATCATGACCGGTCTGGGAGGTGAGGCTGACCTGTGCGACCGTGGGAAAGTTCATGTGAGTTCATGCAATGCAGTCAAGCATGAACTCACATGAACCCTCTGAGGGCACCGCGGCGACTTCAAATGAACAGCTGACCGGCATCACCTGATACCTCAGCTGTTCATTTGAAATAACCGGCGGGAAAGCGCAGCACAGAACGGGAAAGCCGGCGGTGAAGTCTTTTCATTGCTGGCTTCCCCGCCCGGGTCCTTCGCTCCCCGCTCCTTGGTGCTGCGCTCCCCGCCCGGTCCTAACTTACGATCGGGATGGGAGGTGGCGAGGGAAGCGGAGGATCGGGGTGGGAGGCTGCGGGGAAGCAGTATGGGGCTGTGTAATTGTTTAAAAGCCGGCGGCTTTTTACCGCCCGCCGGCTTTTAAACAATCAGGAGAATTCTCCCACGCTGGGATGGCATTCTGATGACAGGCTGGATCTCAGCTGAGCGCTGCCATCCAGCTTGTCATCGTTCAGAGACACTGCAGAGCGCAGGCATTATGGGAACTTCCGATTCCGGTATTCGATATTGTAAAAGTATCGGAATTAAGTATCGGAATTCCGATACCGCGAATATCGGCCGATACCCGATATTTCAGTATCGGAATGCTCAACACTACTTCTGGATATACATTTGGTGGTGACAGATTATCTATTGGCTCAAGATGATTTAGAAATGGGGTCCTGGTTTTGTAAACGACCCAGACAACTTCTGCATTGGGTGCCATGTGTTCCCAGGTACTTGTGTGGGTTCTGAATGGGCTCTTATTCCCCTTTTTGTCTCCTATAGTATTGCTCAGCTATTTATTATAAAAATATATTAGTTGCCTAGAAGTTCTTGCCTCGTGATAGAAGAAAAATAAATATTTATTTATCTGGATCTAGGAAAGAAGATATGTGTCTCTACAGCAAGCGAGAGAGAGAGGATTCCATATTGACTGGCATTCTCATCCAGTACCAGGTGAGATTACCACATATTCTACCCCAAAGGTAAAGCATATTATTAGAATCTGATTATACTATTAGGCATATTAGGTTTTCTCATGTTTATTAAAGGTGAAATCTACAGAAGCTAGATATGGGTTTGTAGGATTTGCAGTTGACACTGATTACGACTGTCCCCTTGACTCCTAAGCCCAGAATACGCGGGTGTTTCATGTAATAAAATATGAATGACGCTATATCTTGTCACACTAATTTAAATATTAATCTGCTCAACTTCACATGATGGCCATAGATTGCACAGCATTTCCATTTAAAGGTCTGGTTACGTATAAGTCACCCTCAGATCACCAATGTAAATGTTCAGCTTGTCATTAATTGCTCTACATTGTAGGTGAATTAATATGAGGAGAATATAAAAGCCTCTTTATTTATAGTAATTTGATACTGCTCAACAGGATTTTGAGTATCTTTAATCATTGGCATTCTGTTTGGTCCAAATCTTTCTGCTTTGTGTTGTACAAAACCTACATGAATTAATGCATCCCTTTTAACTGTGTGTTCATGATTTCCTAATTTTTAACTATTTTGGTTTTATTTTTTTACCCAGTAAAACCAAAATTTTTAGGCACACTGGTTTTCAAAAACTATGACCTGGAGAAACTTTCTCAGTATATAGACTGGAAGCCTTTCTTTGATGTGTGGCAGCTCCGAGGAAAATACCCCAACAGAGGATTTCCAAAAATCTTTAATGATAAAACAGTTGGTAAGAAAGAAAAAGAAACAAAAAATACATTTAACTCTGTTGCTGCAGAAGCGGATATACCCAGACTTTTACTTTTGCTGAAGTTCACCCTTAACATGGTTATTACCATTCTCCACTACAAAACAAAAAAAACAAGTTATGCCCCTGGTTAGGGTAAAATTTGCTGGTTCTGGTCCGTGGGACACCCAGTGCTCCAGAGATATTTAGTAATATCACCAATCTGAGATCGTCCACTCTTCCATTAAATGAAAAGGGCTGCCCCAGGCTGGTGATAGCTACTCTAAGGTTCAAAATTCTGTTCCAAGTTATTTTGTTATATATAAGGGTTAATCAAAAAATCTCTATAGTTTATTTTCATGCAGAGCTAAATTCATATTTGTGTGGGCAACCACTTTGCACCCTTGCTTTCAGTTGTTGTCTCATTGAAATAGCGGATACTGTAATTCCACTCTTTCCCGTAAAAATCTTTTGGTGACTCTAAAAGAGGGGGCGCTGTAATTTCAATCAATGGCAGTCTTGAATTGTGGATGTCCTCATTCTCAGTCAAGTCTCCCTAATAATGTCTTCTATGTATGTAGTGTTTGTAGGGTCGCTAATCAATATGTATCTAACTGTCGTCACATCCTGTACAGAAGTAAAAGCACAGCACTATGACCTGAACCATAACTATATACTGGAACCTTTCCTGGGAAAAACCATGTTATCTTTTCTCATTATTATCTTTTAAGGGGAAGAAGCAAAAAAAGTTTATGATGATGGACAAAAACTGCTAGAAGTCCTGATACGACAAAAAAAAATTCAGGCCCGAGGTATTGTCGGCATCTGGCCAGCTCAGAGTGTGCAAGATGACATTTTGTTATATTCAGAGGAGCAGGACCCGCATTCTTCTGAGCCTATTGCCACTTTTTATGGCCTGAGGCAACAGGTAATTTTATTTTTTGTATAACATATCTGGAGAAAGTGGCTGAATATGTCTTGCTCACCTTTTGTCAGTGGAAACACTCACTATTTGTTTGGTGTGCTAAATTTGAAGGAGGCATAGGGCACCTGAGATGAATTTATTCTGTGTGCATTTTTCTTAATATTTGTGCCCTAGAAGGGCCGAATAGCGGGAGCACTTACAGCCATGCATAGCTAGGATTTTTCATTGACATGTGCCACAGCTATCATTTTTGTTTCTAATCACTGCCTGAGAATACATCAGTTTAAAAAGGTATTCCACCAACTCCGTTCTCAATATGTTCACTGGTGCCTTAGGATATGGTCAGTATTTGTAAGCCAAAACCAGAAGTGGGTGATAAATACAGAAGTGGTGACGTGTTTCTATTATACTTTTCCTCTGATTGTTTCACTCCTGGTTTTGGCTTATAAATACTGATATAAAACACTGACTAAATACTGAACGTGTGAACGTGGCCTAAGCTTTCTAAATGGATGCTGCATTTCATTCATGAATGACCTCTCGATTACAATTAAGTCTTGTAATTGCATCTTAGGCCATGTTCAGTGTTTGGTCAGTATTTTCCACCAGAATTTGTAAGCCAAAACCAGGAGTGGGTGATAAATACAGAAGTGGTGACGTGTTTCTATTATACTTTTCTTCTGATTGTTCGTTTCCTTATTTTGGTTTAGAAACAATGATGTAAAATACTGACCTAATACTGAATGTGTGATCGTGGCCTAACTGTCACTGTGCAGTTGCAGTACACATGGCTTCATGTCTTAACTGCCAGAATTAGAAATTACTGGTCACTGCGGTGTAAACCTTTAGATGCCATGATCAATAGCTGCATCTGAGTTGTTTGACAGAGGAAGGGAGCTCTTTCTATCAGGCCATCGGCATCATGCATCTCAATTGTAGGGATATAATAGGTTATCATGGGCCACAGGGGCCTAAATGGTCCCCATACCTGCCATCCCATCTGTCTGCAAGCCTTTGTTAGGCTTCTATTATCCAGAAGTACAGCCTCATAGGCTGCTTGTCACATTAATGTTGGACATACTAAACAACATTAGAAGGGATCAAGGAATTGCTGCTTCAGGTTTATGGTACGTGCAGTGTAAAAAAATGTAATAGTGTTGCACAAAACAATCTCTCATTCCCTCCCAACATAAAATTAGTAAGAGCTAAGCTATAAAATATTCATAATGGGTACTTATTTGATGTATGTCATGCAATTTGCCTGCTGTTAGGTGTAAAATTGTGGAGAACAAATTCCAACGTAATGTTTAATGTTTTGTATTCTTCAGGCTGAGAAAGACTCTGCATCCACAGATCCCTACTACTGTCTGTCTGACTTTATAGCCCCTCTGAAATCTGGAGTGCGTGACTACCTTGGTTTATTTGCAGTTGCCATTTTTGGAGTGGAAGACCTTAGTAAAGGTTATCAGAATAAAGGAGATGACTACAACAGTATCATGGTGAAAGCCCTTGGAGACAGACTAGCCGAGGTACATCTGTGAGCAGTTATGGGGCCATGCCTGTTATATGACCTGGTGGATCCCTGATCACGTTGGCTGTGCTGGGTCATGTTTATTCTGCTATTTAATGTGATCCTATATGGGTTAATGGTGTGTGCATTCAGCTGGCAGGAAACATTATGGCGTCTGTTCCTGCCATTTCCCATGTATGAGACTGAAGTTCTTGTTTCATCTGTCTGTGTGCACTTTGAGTTGTCATTTTATTCCTTGCTCAGAGAACATTCTCTCCATTTAATTTAACAAGGCATTCGCTGAAGAGATCCACGAAAGAGTAAGGAAGGACCTATGGGGTTACTGCAGTGAGGAGGCCCTGAATGTTGCTGACCTGCGCAGGATTCGCTATGAAGGCATTCGCCCAGCTCCAGGATATCCCAGCCAGCCTGATCACACGGAGAAAACCACCATGTGGAAGCTGGCAGACATAGAGGAGGCAACAGGTGCTGGAGTTTTTGGATATGAGAGCTTCGCACAGAGGCAAAGGTTTCCCATTTCACTTTCTGATGGCCTAACGCCAGGCTAGACTATTAGTTTATGATCCGTAGAGGTCCAACCTCCAAGACCCCACTAATTCAATAATACTTCCCTGCACAGCAGCGCTGCTGGCCACCTGGATGTGGCTATGCAGCCTGTCCTACTCGCTGGATGAGATTTTCTATATCTGGTTAATGCCTTTATCTGAATTCTACCACTAGACTAGCTGAGACGAAGGGCCTAGATTGCTTCTATTGAAAGGCTATTTCATTATAAACTGGAACAAATCTTAATGATATGTGCAAAGTAATTTTATTGTAACAACTATATTTGCATGAAGTCGGGATCAGATTTATACTCTACCTTAAATCTTAATTATTTGCTCTACAGTTAATAAAAATAAGTGATTGTATATTTGTATTTTAATATTTTCATTTTTACATTTCCTGTGTTTTTGACTTGTATAATAAAACCACTTGTATCTTGTCCATATAGGAATAAAGTTGACGGAATCACTGGCAATGTCGCCGGCTGCTGCAGTGTCCGGGTTGGTGTTTTCTAGTCCAATGTCCAAATATTTTGCAGTTGGAAAAATTTCTAAACATCAGGTATGCTGGAAATGCATATATTGTGCTGCTTATAATCATATGTTCCTACGTTGTTTTTTACGCAAAAGCCACAGACTCCCAGAGGTTGGGCACGTGAAACAACATTTTCATACAATATGTATGAGAATACCTGTGTTTGAATTAATTGATTCCTATTACAAAAAAGGCTAATTGATACGATCCATTTCTGTGGGATAGGAGACTTTAGGGCTGAATATACTGCAGTGCAGAATAGAGTTGGTGGCCCTGAATTGTTGCAGGTTTTGCTATAAAATGGTCATAATATATTTTTGACTATATTTACTGCTTTATAGGGGGGAGGTCACTTTGTCGTGGTTGGTAGGCTTGTATCTCAGCTGATTTGCTTTGTTGTATTCTACATTTCCCATGTCTCTTTGCTACTGTTCGGTGCTTAAAATTTAACTCCACATATTAAACAAAGAACCACTTAAAGGAGTTGTCCAGGACTTTTAACATTGTTGGCCTATTCTTATGATAGGCATCAATGTCTGATTGGTGGGGGTGTGGCACCTGGCACCCCCACTGATTAGCTGTTGCTGGTGTCGGTCGGTAGCACAGCTCCGTAGACTGCAAAGTGGCCAGGGACTGCACATCCGCCAACTATTGAAACCAATACGGAGCAGATGTGCAGTAGCCGGCCACGGCCATCAATGTTAACCCCTTAACGACTCTCGGATTTTCCGTGTTTGCATTTTCGTTTTTTGCTCCCCTTGTTCCCAGAGCCATAGCGTTTTTATTTTTTGGTCAATATGGCCGTGTGAGGGCTTATTTTTTTGCGGGACGAGTTGTACTTTTGAACGACATCACTGGTTTTACCATATTGTGTTCTGGAAAACTGGAAAAAAATTCTAAGTGCGGTGAAATTGCAAAAAAAGTGCAATACCACAGATTTTTTTAATTTTTTTTACCACTTTTACTGAATGCTAAAACTGACCTGTCATTCTTATTCTCCAGGTCATTACGAGTTCATAGATACCAAACATGTATAGTTTCTTTTTTATTTAAGCGGTGAACAAAAAAATCCAAAGTTTGCTAAAAAAAAAAAAATGGCGCCATTTTCCAAGACCCGTAGAGTCTCCATTTTTTGGGATCTGGGGCCGGTTGAGGGCTTATTTTTTGCGCGCCGAGCTGAAGTTTTTATTGATACCATTTTGGGGTAGATCCAATGTTTTGATCGCCTGTTATTGCATTTTATTGCAATGTTGCGGCGACCAAAAAAACGTAATTCTGGCGTTTAGAATTTTTTTCTCGTTACGCCGTTTACCAATCGGATTAATTATTTTTTTATATTGATAGATCGGGCGATTCTGAATGCGCCGATACCAAATATGTGTATGTGTTTTTTTTTATTATTATTTTATTTTGAATGGGGCGAAAGGGGGGTGATTTAAACTTTTTATATTTTTTTTAAATATTTTTAAACATTTTTTTTTTACACTTTTTGCTTGCTTCTATAGTCTCCATAGGAGACTAGAGGCAGCAACTATCCGATTGCCTCTGCTACATAGAGGTGATGAGCATATCCCCTCTATGTAGCAGAAATGCTCCTATGCTATGAGCGCCGACCACTAGGTGGTGCTCATAGCGATCAGTACATGTTAACCACTGGGGTCCTGACCCGCGATCACGTGACGGGGTCACCGATGGGCGGGGTAAGTGACGCTCTACCGCCGCGGTGCTGTTAAATGCCGCTGTCAGAGATTGGCAGCGGCATTTAACATGTTAACAGCCGCGGATGGATCGCGATTCCACCCGCAGCTGTTGCGGGCACATGTCAGCTGTATAAATCAGCTAACATGTGCCCGGTTCAGTGTGGGCTCAGCGCCGGAGCCTGCACTGAACAGGGGGGTGACAGCCTGGTGCTTACTATTACGCCCCAGGCTGTAAAGGGTAAAGTCCTGGACAACCTCTTTAAAATGGCCATGTCACTTAATATGTCCCAAGTAAGGGTAACATGTTGCAAGGACAGCTCTTCTGTATTTGAGGGACATATACACAGTGAATTCAGCCTTTAGGACACATGTACAGGGCTGTATGGTGACTTTAAACAAACCCTGCACTATAGAACATTGTCATTTGACATTCATGGATGAACCTTCTGTACTGTTATACACTGTTTTTTTTTATGAGATCCTGAAAGTGATTCCACTTTATTGTACAGCAGTCTTGTAACTTTAATATTTAATAAGGGCATCATGTATGACAAAACCATCATAATTCTCTAAGGCCAGACATTTTTTTTAGTATGAGGGCTTGTTTTTTTATGCAGAATTAGTTGTGTTTGTCATTGGCAAGGATTTTGTAACACACAAATGCCTAACTTTTAAGTATAAATGAGATGAAAAAGAAAAAAACACATGTTTTTTTTGGGGGCATTTCATGCTTTCTTTGACTGCATAGTGTCACCGTTGATTTTTGAGTCTGCACGATTAGGGCGATAACAAAATGTATATAGTTTTATTTATGTTTTATTGTTTTAAACAACAAATAGTCTGGGAAAAAAATGTTTGTGTTCTCATATTCTAAGAGTCATAAGTTTAACAATTTTCTAATAATGGAGGTATATGAGGGCTTATTTTTTGTGTGCCAAGATGTACACTGCTCAAAAAAATGAAGGGAACATTCAAATAACACATCCTAGATCTGAATGAATGAAATATTCTCATTGAATACTTTGTTCTGTACAAAGTTGAATGTGCTGACAACAAAATCACACAAAAATCATCAATGGAAATCAAATTTATTAACCAATGGAGGCCTGGATTTGGAGTCACCCCCAAAATTAAAGTGGAAAAACACACTACAGGGTGATCCAACTTTGATGTAATGTCCTTAAAACAAGCCAAAATGATCCTCAGTATTGTGTGTGGCCTCCACGTGCCTGTATGACCTCCCTACAATGCCTGGGCATGCTCCTGATAAGGTTGCGGGTGGTCTCCTGTGGGATCTCCTCCCAGACCTGGACTAAAGCATCTGCCAACTCCTGACACACTCCAGCCACATAAGGTCTGGCATTGTCCTGCATTAGGAGGAACCCAGGGCCAACCGCACCAGCATATGGTCTCACAAGGGGTGTGAGGATCTCATCTCTGTACCTAATGGCAGTCAGGCTACCTCTAGCGAGCACATGGAGGGCTGTGCGGCCCTCCAAAGAAATGCCACCCCACACCATTACTGACCCACTGCCAAACCGGTCATGCTGAAGGATGTTGCAGGCAGCAGATCGCTCTCCACGGCGTCTCCAGACTCTTGTCACGTCTGTCACATGTGCTCAGTGTGAACCTGCTTTCATCTGTGAAGAGCACAGGGCGCCAGTGGCGACTTTGCCAATCCTGGTGTTCTGTGGCAAATGCCAAGCGTCCTGCACGGTTTTGGGCTGTAAGCACAGCCCCCATCTGTGGACGTCGGGCCCTCATACCACCCTCATGGAGTCGGTTTCTAACCATTTGTGCAGATGCATGCACATTTGTGGCCTGTTGGAGGTCATTTTGCAGGGCTCTGGCTGTTCCTCCTTGCGCAAAGGAGGAGGTAACGGTCCTGCTGCTGGGTTGTTGCCCTCCTATGGCTCCCTCCACATCTCCTGGTATCTGCTCCATGCTCTGGACACTGTGCTGACAGACACAGCTACCCTTCTTGCCATAGCTCGCATTGATGTGTCATCCTGGATGAACTGCACTACTTGAGCAACTTCTGTGGTTGTACTGTAGACACCGCCTCATGCTACTGTACCTCTAGGGGTGAGAGCAATGGCAAAATGAAAAAGTGACCAAAACAGCCAAAAAGGATATGAACCGAGAAATGGTCTGTGGTCACCACCTGCAAAACCACTCCTTTATAGGGGGTATCTTGCTAATTGCCTTTCATTTCTACCAGTTGTCTGTTCCATTTGCACAACAGCAGGAGAAATTGATTCACAATCAGTGTTGCTTCATAACTGAACAGGTAGATTTCACAGAAGTGTTATTAACTTGGAGTTACATTGTGGTGTTTAAGTGTTCCCTTTATTTTTTTGAGCAGTGTACCTTTCATTGGACCCATGTTTGGATATATCTTACATTAATGATCATTTTTTACTACACTTTTTGTTAGGTGGAATGAAGAAAAAAGCAGTAATTCTGGATTTTTTTGTTAAACGCCAATCACCATTCATTATTATTAATATGATAATTTTTTGGCTGATTGATACAACATAAAAAATTGTTATTCTAATGTTTGTATTACCTTTGCTTTAAAAAAAAACTCTTTTTTCTTTTAGGCCACCTTTTTATTAGACATACAACTTGTTTTTCTGTAGATAGTTGTGTAAGAGCTTAATTTTTGCAGAACAAGCTGTGATTTTTCACTAGTACAATTTTTGGATACATACGACTTTTTTCATAAGGAGTAGATGGAAAAAACTGCAATTCTAGCTTTTTTGCATTCGTGATACAGGATAAATCATATAGTACCGATTGATATGATTTCAATGTTATCAAATTTGAAAAAAATCGTTTTTAAAAATCATATTCTGAGAGCTATAACTTTAAGTACAGAGCTCTATGAAAGCTTGCTTTTTGCGTAACATGCTGTAGTTTTAGCATGCATATGGCTTGAAGATTTTGTATTTAATTTCATATGAGGCGAGATGAACAAAAATTACAAATTTTGTTAGTTTTTTGCATTTTCTCTTTTTTTTCAGTGTTCACAGAGCGGGATAAATAATGATATATTTTTGTTGTACTGGTAGTTATGTACGAGGTGATACCAGATATCTTGTTTTGAGAGTGTGTTTTTTTTTTTTTTCTTATTTTGTCCATTTTTTAAAAAACTTTTTCATCATTATTTATTATAATTATCAATTTTACAATATTTGAGCCTCACAAGGGGACTTGAATATGTGATTCTTTGATCACATTGTTATTAATCTGCAGAGCATTATCAAACCGGTCATTGTTGGGGTGGATTCACAGATCCGTGTGTCGAATACGGACCAAGAAGCATGGACTAGCTGCGGGTCTCCTGATCTGAACATGACAGCCTGTGAGCCTATGAGGCTGTTCAGTTTGGGTCAGGAGACCCATGGCCGGGCTTTACATTATGGTGCATGATTCATATATTTGTGCATGCATCTTTACACTCAGGCAGGCAAATAGACCATGCCTTCAGCTTTGATCGATGGCAGGGATGTCAAACTCAAATACACAGAGGGCCAAAATTAAAAGCTTGGACAAAGTCGTGGGCCAACCTTGATATTTATTTATTTAAAATAATAAAAAAAAAAAAAGTCTACAATTGATGTTTTTCCTTAAGAAATATAACGATTAACTTTTTCATATGGAAGCAAGCTTAAAGGGGTTGTCCCAAGAACAAAGTACATTTTAATTTATAGATCTTAGAATAAAATATTGGAATAATAAAATGTTTTGTAAAAGCAGTGAAAAGCATATGGCCCAATGGCCTAATTTAAATATGCAACAACAAAGGATAAAATACCTTGAATAATACAGATAATAAAGTAAAATGCAAAGAAAAGTACCCCCAAACACAGTATAATACCCCCACATTGAATTCCACCACAGTACCCTCCACACGCACAATATGTTGACCCAACTGTACCCCCCCTTTAATCTCCCCAACAACGAATGGTGACCACATCAAAGTATGATTCTCCAACTGTAATCCGCATACAGTGTAATGGCTACAAAAAGTGCTCCATACAGTATAACGGGCCTCACATAGTCTTCCATACCGTAGAATGGCCCCACATAGTGCACCCTACAGTATAATGGGCCCCATATAGTGCACCCTACAGTATAATGGGCCCCATATAGTGCACCCTACAGTATAATGGGCCCCATATAGTGCGCCATACAGTATAATGGGCCCCATATAATGCTCCATACAGTATAATGGGCCCCATATAATGCTCCATACAGTATAACGGGCCTCACATAGTGTTCCATACCATAGAATGGCCCCACATAGTGCACCATACAGTATAATGGGCCCCATATAGTGCACCATACAGTATAATGGGCCCCATATAGTGCACCATACAGTATAATGGGCCCCATATAGTGCACCATACAGTATAATGGGCCCCATATAGTGCACCATACAGTATAATGGGCCCCATATAGTGCGCCATACAGTATAATGGGCCCCATATAGTGCGCCATACAGTATAATGGGCCCCATATAGTGCTCCATACAGTATAATGTCCTCATAGTGCTCCATACAGTATAGTGGGTCCCACATAGTGCTCCATATAGTATAATGCACCCTACATAGTGCTCCATACAGTATAATAGGCTCCACATTTAAAAAAAAATACTCACCTCTGCCCGTTCCCCCACTACTCTGGACTCCTCATGGTGTCTTCAGACCCTCTGCACACCTTGGTACAGTGGGCGCGTTGTAATGACATCATCACACACGCTGTGCTGAGACGCCAGACGCAGAAGGTAAATAATGGGAGAGGGAGCATCAGTTGACGCTTGCTTGCAACTGTATCGGCATCTAGGATTCCAATATAGTTGAAAGTGCGATGCCATGCGGGTGACCCACCTGGAGTCACGGTTCAAATATACTCGAGGGACCCGCCCAGCATCGCGGGCCAAATATACTCACCCTGCTGGCCAGAGTTTGACATGTGATTTATGGCAAACCTGGAGGTCATTGTTAAGCCTGAAGTTGTCATATAAAACCATCAGCTTCCCTGTGATCGGGTTCCACGGGTTTAATAATCACTGCCTTTTCACGTCGTAATAGAAAGTGGCACATCCTCTTGGATTTGAAAAGACAATAAGGTGACGCTTTGTAAGAAAAAAATTCAAACATTCTGTTAAGGAATTCCCAATTAATAGAGGTTGGTCCTCATATTCACAAGCATTTCTTCCTCTTGACAACTAGGGAATAGCTAGTTTCAAATTAACACTATTTAATTCTCGAACAATCATATATATTCTTTTTGTTTTAGGTTGAAGATTATTCACACAGGAAACATTTGTCAGTGGAAGAAGTTGAAAAATGGCTTGGCCCTATTCTTAGCTATGACTCTGAGAAATAACAGAACTTTTCACGCTAAGTAAACTGTACGTGGACTTTACCAAATGCTGCTCAGAGATTTGTTGTACCTGAAAACCGGATTATTTGCAGATGGTTATTTTCTACTGGAACTCATTTTTAATAACTTTGTTATCTTTGAGGTTCTAAAATGACTTTTTATTGGGATGCATCCCTGAGTACATCTTGTTACTGCATGTATTTTAGTGTGGGTGCATTCATTTACATTGGTGGTTTTTTATGCTTCATTCAACCCAACTGAGATGGAAAAGTTATAATTTCAAATTGAGAAGCTTAAATATAATAGTTATTTGTGGTTAATCATAAGTGCTTGTAATCTGCAAATACTGCTGGCATCCAAGATGGCCACAGTGATTACAGGTTCATGGATTGCTTGATTAAATTAGATGCCAATAGAAAATATATATCTTTTTTTATTGAAACTTTTTATTAAATTATTTGTTTCTTCAGCCTGCATGTATTACAATCTACTGCAAGCTGCTCAGTTCCAATCAGATTCAGTCCTGATAGAGGTTTCCTCTCCTAAATTCTCATCTTAGCTCCAATCTAAAATCGAATTTGAGCCTGGATGAGCGCTCTGGAGTGAGAAGGAGCGGAGACTGACCTGACAAAGGGAATTCTCTTTCTGGTTTGAATCTACATGGAATTGAGCAGCTTGCAGTGTATTGTAATACAGACAGGCTGCAGAAGAAAAACTGTTAAAATATTTTTTATATCACATACATACTATACACTTGATAAAGCTGTTGAACACAAATACATGCTTATTTCGATAGAGAGATGTGTCTGGAAGCAGCTTATCTACATGTTGAAAACCACATGCTCTAACCCGTGTTGTTATCCTGACATTCAGGAGCCACTTACACGGATTAGATCATTGGCTGAAATTGCCAGGTTCTGCAAACCTTTGTAGCCAAAAATACTGAACTACAAGCTTTTCCTATTATGTTCTTTTCCAGATTATTTTTCTACAATTTGGATAATCTGCTTGTGCTGTATTGACCACTTGTTGTGGTCACTTTTTCTTTTGATCTTCTGTTCACCCCAATAATACTGGACTATTCAGTCAACCTAAATTCACACAAGTGCAGCTTATGATACAGTTTTTAAGCCAATGCCAGCAGTGGATCCATAAAACAGGGAAAGCATATAGGAGGGATTTATAATTCTTAGTTTTGAAGCCACACCAGGATTTTCCTCAAAGGGCATCAGAAATAGGACTATGTGGGCAAAACCTGCCACCGCTCTTACCCCATTTTCTTTTAAAGTGCATTTTACATATAACAATAATTTCACAATAAATATTTAACCAATGTATTTCAAATTTCCTGCAGCTATAGAATGTTTCAAAAGGCATTAAAAATGTTTGTCCAATTTTTGATAATAGTGTTAAAGATTAATCTACTTGAAATTGTCAAACTGGGCAGGCGGTTTAATACACTATAAAATGTAGCTAGACCCAACTCCAAGCCTTTGTTTTTCGCGTTAGCTATTTTAAACAATAGTGATAAAGATTTACTATATGGAATAACTGTTGGACACTTAAATACTGTACAAGGAAATGTATTTGCTAGAAGTGCTACAAGAAGATTTTCTATGAATTATGTTTGTATTTTGTTAGAGACTCTGAGAATTAAAGAGTTAATTACTACATTACAGTTTGGGATGTTCTAACTTCTGATTGAACAATTGTAGACCATTCTTCACAGTACTGATTACACAGGATGGGCCACAAAAAAAGAGGCATGTTTCCTTTATGCAGGTTGTGCAGGATAACACTTATTGGCTCTTACTCATCAAAACTGGCTTTGTTGTCCATAGGAACCAGTCACCTCTGATTTTACCAGAGCAGTGAAAGAAATGAATGATTCCATCCATGTTCCCTTCTAACCCCCTCTGCCAGACCGGTGGTAGCTTTGTGGAGGGCAATAGTGTTGTTGTGTGAGTGTGTTCAACGTATGCTGTATTCTATTCAACAAAAGTTTGATATAGTGGAGACTAGTGTTGAGCGAGTATGTTCTATTAACCCTTTCGCCGAGTATGCTCGGCCCGAGCTCCGAGTATTTACAGCTGCTCGGTGATGAGGTTAAATCACTCCAGTGTGCATGATTTGCTACTGTTTGACAGTTTTATTACATGTGAGGAATGTCTGTTTCTTACACATTCCTCACATGTAATAAAGCTGTCAAACCGTTGCAAATCATGCACACGGGAGCGATTCAACCATATCACCGAGCAGCTATAAATACTCAGAGCTCAGCCCGAGCGTACTCGGACAGAACATACTCGCTGAACACTAGTGGAGACCTACGTACAAAGGCTGATTTATAGAAGCACTCCAATGTTTTGCTTTTTGATGCAAAGCTAGGAAGGATAGCTAACACTAGAGAAGACAGAGTAAGGATTCACAAGTATCTAGATAAGCTTCAACAATGGGCAGCGACTAATAGAATGGTATTGAACAGGGAGACATGCAACATTCTACATCTGGGTAAGAAAAACGAAAATTACATCTACAGAATGGGAGGACTAGAACTAAGCAACAGCACGTGTGAAAAACATTTGGGTGTTAATAGATCACAGACTGCACATGCATCAACAGTGTGATGCAGCAGCAAAAAAGGCAAAGACAGTTCTGGGATGAATTAAGAGAAGCATAGAATCTAGATCACGTGAAGTAATTATCTGTCACGCTGTCTCTGTATACTGGAGGTAGGGGGCCTAAGCTGACCCTAAGCTGGGGCCCTGACTAATCCCTCAACCTGGAGGTACTATTAAAGGTACAGAGGTCCAGGCCGCCAGCGTAACCCCTACCTCCTGAGGATCCCTGCACCTAAGTAATCTAGTCCTGAGAAGGACCCCGATCACAACAAAAGAGGACAAGTAATAATATGCCCACACACAGTACTTAGACGAACGAGACAGTACAAGGGAAAAACCAAAACCACCTTGCATACAAAAACTACACAACTACAACAGAGGGAACACCAACGGGAAAGGAGATAAATGATAAAGCGAGGAAGGGAAAAACCACTCCAAATACACTTATCTCAGAAACTCCAAATACCACGATCCGCTCTGTAAGTCTGTATGAAATGCTTTCACCGACACTTCCCAAACAGACCAGCAGGCATTTGAAGGAGACTCACTACAGCAGCATTGATTGCAGCTGGGCGAGGCTGGACCTCGTCTAGCACAGAGAGAGAGAGAATTAACTCCCTCACTGCTGAAAACACAAAGCACCAAAAAGTCAGCTGCGAGAAGTCAGGCTGTGTAATCGTGACGATCTTCGTGGCGACACACCCGTGACAGTACCCCCCCTTCTACGAGGGGCCTCCGGACCCTCAGGGCCAGGTTTATCCGGGTGAGTCGTGTGGAAGGCCCGAACTAATCGGTCTGCGTTAATATCCGACGCAGGAACCCACATCCTCTCCTCAGGACCATACCCTTTCCAATGAACCAGGTACTGAAGGGACCGGCGATTAAAACGTGAATCGATGACCCTTGATACCTGGAACTCCAAGTTACCATTGACCACCACTGGAGGGGGAGGTAAAGGTGACGGTACCACCGGCGCCACATACCTCTTAAGCAACGATCTGTGGAACACGTTGTGAATTTTAAACGTAGGGGGGGAGGTCAAGACGGAATGCCACCGGATTAATAATAGAACTGATTCTGTACGGCCCGATGAACCTGGGACCCAGTTTCCAGGAGGGAACCTTAAGTTTAATATTCCTGGTAGACAACCATACCAGATCGTTCACACTTAGGTCCGGACCAGACACTCTCCTCCTATCAGCCATACGTTTGTATCGGTTCCCCATAGTATTCAGATTCTTCAGCACCCCTCTCCATACTGAAGCGAGTGATGAGGAAAATCGTTCCTCCTCAGGAACCCCCGAAGAGCCCCCCCTACTGAAAGTACAAAACTGGGGGTGAAAACCATATGCCCCAAAAAACGGGGACTTACCAGTGGACTCGCTCCGCCTATTATTAAGAGCAAACTCTGCCAGAGGTAAGAAAGAAGCCCAGTCCTCCTGGTTCTCTGACACAAAACACCGGAGATATGTCTCCAAGCTCTGGTTCATACGTTCCGTCTGACCATTGGTCTGAGGGTGAAAAGCCGATGAGAATGACAAATGCATCCCCCGCCGTGCACAAAACGCCTTCCAGAACTTGGACACAAACTGAGACCCCCGATCAGACACCACATCGGAGGGTACCCCGTGAAGCCTCACAATCTCCCCAATGAACACCTGCGCAAGAGTTTTAGCATTAGGGAGAGCCGGAAGAGCGATAAAATGTGCCATCTTGCTGAACCTGTCCACTACAACGAGTATGACCGTTTTACCCGAAGACGGAGGGAGGTCCGTAATAAAGTCCATAGACAGATGAGTCCAAGGACGCTCCGGGATCTTCAAAGGTAAGAGGGCCCCAGACGGACGGGTATGTGAGGTCTTAGAGCGCGCACAAACCCCACAGGACGCGACAAAAGTTACCACCTCCTTATGTAAGTTAGGCCACCAAAACCGACGCGAGAGGAGATCCACAGTTGCTTTACTCCCCGGGTGTCCTGCCAAAACTGAGTTATGGTGTGCCTCGATCACCTTTTGTCGCAACTGATCTGGAACAAACAGTCTCCCCGGAGGTCCAACAGGGGCGTCCCCCTGAGCCTCCAATACCTCCTCCTCCAGCTCAGAGCATGCTGCCGAAACCACCACCCCCTCCTGAAGGATAGGAATCGGGTCGTCCGTATTCCCGGCCCCAGGGAAACTGCGAGATAAGGCATCCGCCTTTACATTTTTTGACCCAGGACGATATGTAACGACAAAATTAAACCTGGTAAAAAACAATGACCACCTAGCTTGTCTGGGATTCAGACGTTTCGCGGACTCCAGATATAGCAGGTTCTTGTGATCGGTGATGACGGTGACCGGATGGACTGCCCCCTCCAAAAAATGGCGCCACTCCTCAAAAGCTAACTTAATGGCCAAGAGTTCCCTATTGCCGACATCGTAATTCCTCTCAGCGGACGACAATTTTTTAGAGAAAAAGGCGCACGGATGCCACTTACCAGGGGACGAACCTTGTGACAATACTGCTCCCACCCCTACCTCAGAAGCGTCTACCTCTACAATGAATGGCTGTGACGCATCAGGTTGAATGAGTATGGGTGCCGAGGCAAAACATTTTTTCAAGCAGGAGAATGCTTGACAAGCCTTGTCAGACCACCTAGAAAAATCCGTCCCCTTTTTAGTCATGTCTGTGAGAGGCTTAACCATGGACGAGAAATTACGAATGAACTTCCGATAATAATTAGCAAACCCCAGGAAACGTTGTAGTGCCTTAAGATTCTCTGGCCGATCCCACTCAAGAACTGCCCGCACTTTCCCAGGGTCCATACGAAAACCGGACGCTGAAACCAGGAAGCCTAAAAACTGGAGTTCCTGTACGGCGAACACACACTTTTCCCATTTGGCATACAGTTTATTATCCCGCAAGATCTGTAACACCTGCCTAACGTGCTCCTGATGAGACACCAGATCCGGCGAGTAAATTAAGATATCATCCAGATATATGACAACAAACTGTCCCACCAGGCGGCGAAAAATGTCATTAACAAAGTGTTGGAACACCGCCGGGGCATTAGTCAGACCGAATGGCATGACAAGGTTCTCATAATGCCCCTCCGCAGTGTTAAACGCCGTCTTCCACTCATCCCCCTCCTTCATCCTAATCAGATTGTACGCCCCCCTGAGATCCAACTTAGAGAACCATTTGGCGCCCACGATCTGATTAAAGAGATCGGGAATAAGTGGGAGTGGATACGGATCTCGGACCGTAATCCGATTAAGTTCACGGAAATCCAGGCAAGGGCGTAGGCCTCCATCTTTCTTCTTAACAAAGAAGAACCCCGCAGCCACCGGTGAAGATGAAGGTCTAATATGCCCCTTAGCCAGACTTTCTGAAATATAATCCTTCATGGCCTGCCTCTCAGGACCAGAAAGGTTATACAACCTAGCTTTAGGTAACTTGGCCTCAGGGAGCAGATTTACAGAACAGTCATACTCGCGATGAGGAGGTAGTTCGTGACACCCTTTCTCCGAGAATACATCCTCAAAGTCCGCCAGAAATGGAGGTAAGACCCAAGGAGTAACCGCACCGATGACCGTGTTCATGCAGTTTTTATTACAGAATTTACTCCATTGGCTTATCTCTCTGGTTTGCCAATTAATAACCGGGTTATGCTTAGTTAACCAAGGAAGGCCCAACACTATAGGAGTGGGAAGACCCTCCAACACGTAGCAAGACAACAGTTCTTTATGTATCGCCCCCACTTGAAGTTTTACGTCATGCACAGCTTGCAAAAAACTTCCCTGACCGAGAGGCCTGGCATCGATCGAGAATATGGGGATGGGTTTAGCCAACTCACTCAATCGCATACCTTGAACCCGGGCAAACCGAGCATCAACCAGATTAGCCCCGGCCCCACTATCCAGAAGAACAGATATCCTCTCAGTTCTCGTACCCACCACCACCTCCGCCGGTACGAGAAACTGAGACGAACCTAGGGACGAAATACCTACTCCCAGATTGCCGTCCACCACACAACCTGGGATCAACAGTTTTCCGACGACTCTTCACTCTGCAAGTGACGGGATGGACACCCCCCAATAAAATGTCCCTTTCTCCCGCAGAAGAAACACCTTCCTGTCTTATGGCGCACCACCGGTCCCCTCCCCCGAAATGATGTCCCTCCTAATTGCATAGGCTCCTCTGGACTGACCAGGGGAACCACCATATGAGGGGACCTTGTAGGAGGTGGAGTCATCACAGGGGGTCGAGTTATCCCGCACCTCTCCCGAAGCCGTCTGTCAACGCGAATAGCCAGGGCCATAGCGGCTTCCAGTGACGCGGGAGAGTCATACTGTGCCAACACATCCTGTAATTTGTCGGATAAACCTTGACAAAACTGGCTCCTAAGAGCCGGGTCATTCCACTGGGTGTCCGTGGCCCACCTACGGAACTCCGAACAGAATTCCTCCGCCGGACGATCTCCCTGCTGGATCCTACGTAACTTAGACTCAGCAAGGGAGATCCGATCTGGGTCATCATATACGAGTCCCAGAGCAGCGAAAAACCTATCCACTGACTGGAGAGCCGGGGAGCCCGGGGGAAGAGAGAACGCCCAAGATTGTGGGTCCCCTTGTAGGAGCGAGATGACAATTCCCACCCTTTGTTCTTCACTCCCCGATGACCGAGGCCGCAGCCGAAAGTACAATTTGCATGCCTCCCGGAAAACAAAAAACTTGTCCCGCCCCCCAGTGAACCTGTCAGGGAGAGCTACTTTAGGTTCTGGTCCGGCTTGCTCCTGAGGATGCAAAACCTTGGACCTAACGTCCGCCAGCTCCATGGACAAACTCTGCAACTGCCGAGCTAGACCGGCTACTGGATCCATGGTAGCTGGAGAAAAACTAAGTGGGTCGGTGAAAATGTCACGCTGTCTCTGTATACTGGAGGTAGGGGGCCTAAGCTGACCCTAAGCTGGGGCCCTGACTAATCCCTCAACCTGGAGGTACTGTTAAAGGTACAGAGGTCCAGGCCGCCAGCGTAACCCCTACCTCCTGAGGATCCCTGCACCTAAGTAATCTAGTCCTGAGAAGGACCCCGATCACAACAAAAGAGGACAAGTAATAATATGCCCACACACAGTACTTAGACGAACGAGACAGTACAAGGGAAAAACCAAAACCACCTTGCATACAAAAACTACACAACTACAACAGAGGGAACACCAACGGGAAAGGAGATAAATGATAAAGCGAGGAAGGGAAAAACCACTCCAAATACACTTATCTCAGAAACTCCAAATACCACGATCCGCTCTGTAAGTCTGTATGAAATGCTTTCACCGACACTTCCCAAACAGACCAGCAGGCATTTGAAGGAGACTCACTACAGCAGCATTGATTGCAGCTGGGCGAGGCTGGACCTCGTCTAGCACAGAGAGAGAGAGAATTAACTCCCTCACTGCCGAAAACACAAAGCACCAAAAAGTCAGCTGCGAGAAGTCAGGCTGTGTAATCGTGACGATCTTCGTGGCGACACACCCGTGACATTATCCCCCTCTACTCTTCCTTGGTCAGTCCTCATCTGGAATACTGTGTCCAGTTCTGGGCGCCACATTTTAAAAAAAACATTGAAGACCCTGTAGTGAGGGCAGATCTACAAAATTCTCTGGACACATATATCACAGAAAACTCTGTTGAGGGAACGTACCCATGTATTATATGGGAGGCACACAAGTGCGTGATTAGAGGTTTCCTCATTAAGCATGGGACCCGTAAAAAAAGGGAACGTGCTCAGGAGATCACCAGTCTGTTGGGAGAGATTGAAAACTTAGAGAGATTACACAATCACTCTCCGTCTGATGACATAAAAAGATTTTTGATAGTCAAACGTGAATCTTTGCGTTCATTTCTCATACACAAAGCAAAAGCTGACCTCACTAAATGCCGTTGTCATTATTATGAACATGACAATAAAAGTGGGAAATCTCTGGCTAGAGCCCTAAGAATACTGAGCGCTAACACATATATCCCTTCAATCATGGATCAAACGCAAAGATCCAAGCACCTCCTCTCTGACATAGCAGAAACATTAAAAAATTTCTATTCTTCACTCTATTCAGTAGACTCAACTAATCCTTCTACACAAAGTGCTGACTTTAAATCATGCATTCAAACATATATTGAGGAGTCTGGCTTTCCTTCTTTGTCTGAAGCTGCAACAGATTCCCTTGAACTACCATTTAAAATAGGGGAACTACAAACAGCTGTAAAGGAAACCAAATCGGGGAAGGCCCCCGACCCAGATTGGTTTTCTTTACCATATTATAAATTGTTTTTGGATTCTCTTTCTCCCCATCTTATCTCTAGCCTCAATGCTTTATCCAAAAAATCCTCTCTCCCAGGAGATTCTCTGCGAGCACACATATCGGTTATACACAAGGAGGGGAAAGACCCATCTCAATGTGCAAGCTACAGACCTATTTCCCTTCTTAATGTAGACATTAAGCTGTTCGCAAAGATGATTGCATCCAGACTATCTCCACTATTATCAGATATTATCCATCTGCATCAGACAGGATTTATGAGAGGTAGAGAGGCAAGGGATAACACAACCAAAGCTTTGAACCGATGCAGGAAAGGCATTCGATAGGGTGAACTGGATATTTATGAATGAAACGCTTTCTCGACTGGGCCTGAAATCTAACATGTTACACTGGATTTCAGCATTGTATTCAAAACCAACTGCTTGAGTAAAAGTTAACGGGGTCCTATCTAAGGATTTCATTATATGTAATAGCACACAACAAGGGTGTCCTCTTTCCCCTCTGATTTTCATTCTCACTCTCACGTTGGAACCCTTTCTTAGGAGAATTAGATCTAACAATAACATAGCGGGCCCCTGCATTGGCGACTCTCCTCACAAGATTGCGGCCTACGCTGACAACCTGCATTTCTTCATCAATAAACAGACTATTTCTTTACCTAACTTGATGACAGAATTCATTACATATAATAGCCTTTCAAACTTCAAAATTAACTTTTCCAAATCGGAGGCCTTGAACATTAATATCCCACCTTCCATTGGCACCCTTGAAAAAAGCCTTTAGTTTTAAATGGGCTAAGACAGCCATAAAATATTTAGGAATACTGTTACCAAATGACATTAAACTGACTTACTCTCTTAATTTTCCTAGGTTACTTAAATCCGTGCAAGGGGACTGCTCGAGATGGACGAGGAGTCCCTTTACATGGTTTGGCAGAAGCGCAATCTTTAAGATGAATATCCTCCCTCGCATTTTATATAGCATTCAGGCTCTTCCAATCTGCATTCCCTCATCCTTCTTTAGGAGTCTTGCAACGGTCCAAACTAAATTCATATGGTCAGGTAAACCTCCATGTATCGGTAGGGCCACACTTTATCATCCAAAGTCCTCAGGGGGTATAGGGCTACCTGATTTCACATTATATTATATTGTCTCTCACCTCTCTAGCATTCTGGACTGGTGCAGGAATGGATCTGGGAAAGCATGGGTTGGGATTGAACAAAGTTTTACAAACATCTCTCTAATAACTACCCCTTGGCTTGATTTATCTACAATTTCTACACTCAAAACTCATCCGTTAATTGGGACCACTTTGACATGCTGCAATAATCCCTCGGTTCGTTCATCAATTCTGCCCCCATATTCCTCTATGTACCCTATCTTGGGTAATCCACTTTTTCCCCCGGGAATAGAGGATGATATTTTTCGGTCCTGGTTAAACAATGGCAATTTCAGAGTGAAGCACTTCGGACAGGGAAACTTGTGGCCTTCAAAAGAACATCTTCAGGGTCTATTAACTACTTCTCCCTTGGGACACTGGAGAGATGGCCAACTTTCTCACTTCTTTCAATCTCTTCCCCCAAGAGTCTTTTATAAAAATGCAAAAACAATTTTTGAGGTGGAATGTTCAAGTACCAGCCCATTAAGACATATTTTGTCACTCTTGTATTCCCTACTGTTTGAACCCCTGGAACAGTCTAAAACACTCTTCCAATCTCAGTGGGAGATAGATCTGGGTTGCACCTTAATGAGCGATCAGTGGAAGCAAATCTTCACCTTGACACACAAATCATCAATCAGCTCGCGATTTCAGGAGGCCAGCTATAAACTGCTTTCTCGGTGGTATAGGGTCCCAACTCGCCTACACTCTATATTCCCAGATGCTAGTCCCATGTGGAGATGTGGGAAGGAGGAGGGTGACCTACTACATATTTTCTGGACCTGTAAACTCCTTTCTGGGGAAAAGTACAATTAGTGATTCGTAAATTCACTGCTCTTATTTCAGACCTTGACCCAGCTCTCGTCCTTCTCCATCACAGCAACATCCCTTTAAAAACCTATAAAAACTCGATACTGAGACACTTGATCACGCCTGCTAGAGCATGTATTCCCTTGCTATGGAAAAATAACACTATTCCGACAATCTTACTATGGTTCTCCAAAATAAATGAGATTATGTTAATGGAGGAACTCACCTCCACGATCAATAACTCCCATGATAAATTTTAGAAAACATGGTTCTACTGGCTGGAGTTTAAATCTTCAGCTGATTACCTTGACCTCATAGGGGAAAGCTAAGTCTATACTTCAGGAGCCTCTCTGACGTTACCCTAACCCTCTTACCCATACATCCCTTCCCCCACTTCCCTTTTGTCTTTGTGTGTATTTGTGTTTTTGGTTTTAACCACTTCTCATTTTTTTTCTTTTATAACCCTTATTTGTTAATCCACATGAATATGTAATGGCTTAGACTTAAACATTAAGTCACCATGCTGGTATATCCTAAAACACATTGAACCAATGTACTACCAGCGACTCTACTTTAAATTGTGTTTACTTATTTCATTTTGTTTTCAAATGTTTTGGAAATACTGTTTTTCATTGTTATGGTTATGTGGGCATGTTTGACCTACTACTTGTTGCACAACTAGTACCCGGTGTTTGTATTTCCTTTTCGAAACTTAATAAAGATAAATTTATAAAAAAAAAAAAAAAAACATTGAAAAACTGGAGCAAGTTCAGAGAAGAGCTACCAGGATAGTGAGCGGACTCTAAAGTATGTCCGGCGAGGAACAGTTAAAGGATCTGGAAATGTTTAGCTTGCAAAAAAGAAGGCTAGGACGAGACTTAATAGCTGTCTACAAATATCTGAAGGGCTGTCACACTGTACAGGGATCATCCTTATTTTCATTTGCACATGGAAACACGAGAAGTAATGGAATGAAACTGATAGGGAGAAGATACCCAGATTAGATATTAGAAAAAACTTAACAGTGAGGATGATCAATGAGTGGAACAGGCTGCCATGAGAGGTGGTGAGTTCTCCTTCAATGGAAGTCTTCAAACAGAGGCTGGACAGACATCTTGTCTGAGATGGTTCAGTGAATCCTGTTGGACATGATGACCCACCCTGGAGGGTCACTCCAACTCTAACATTCTATGATTCTATGGTCAATTTAAAGGTCAGGATAAAAAAATCAGTTTAACATGCCAATGCTAATAGATAACCTTGTGTTCGGACACTCTTCATCAGTCCAGACATCTGGGAGAGGCTTATGAGAAGCTTCAGGAAATCAACACCAAAATGGCCCTAGCAGAACAACATGACGGTGTGTAGTGAAATCACCTGAAGCCTTACCAAGTGTGAGTCGAGAAAACTGCCAGTCCCGATTCCTTGTATAAAAACATCCAAATTTTATTCCATCCTGATTAAAAGAGCAGCATAACTTATTATTGTATATACTCCATAGAAAACCTCTGACACATTTCTGGCACGTAGAAACAAGTCAGTGTTTTCTATGGAGTATATGCTATAATACGTTATGCTGCTCTTTTAATCAAGATGAAATAAAATTTGGATGTTTTTATCCAAGGAATCGGGACATGCAGTCTTCTCTATTTTTTTCATTAATCCAGTTGCAACTCCCATGTCCTAAAAAAAGGGGACAGATATAATAAGCTTACCTTGCATATGTCTCTTCGTATCCTGGGACTATTGTTACTCCTAGGTTAAGTTAGAATATGGATAGAATTGTTGCATTTCTAGCAACTTCAACAATGGCTGAGTGTGTCATATTTGCATCCTGTACATAGGGTAACAGTGCTTTGCAGGCATTTTTCCTATTTGTTATTTGCCCTGATTCAGATTTCCTTTCGGTGACTGACTGGGTGATTTTAGTTCTCATACTATAATATATAAATCGGTTGTACAATTCTCTAGTAATGAAAAATATATGTAGTATATTTTTGACCAGTTTCCTAATATGATAAAGCCCAGATACTCGCCCCTAGCCAGATGTCTCCAAATTCCCATGTTGGCCCTGAATCACATTTTGCATACTGTAGACTGAGTATTGTCAGATCTTTTGTTAATGGAGATGAAGTCAGCATTGTATTTCTGACAAATTCCTATATTTTCCACTAGGTGTCAGTATTGCTAATTTAATCTGTTTATTTTAATCACTCCACTGACTTCATTGTTGTAAAGCAGCAGTAGTGAGAACTACTGGGGGGTCATAAAACATATTCAGAATTCTACGGTCACACAGAGTGACTCCAGACTTATCGATTTGTCCGGAGAAACCCTTTAATGGGATTATCTAATCATATGGTAATGTCACAATGACTATGCCTAACTTCTCCATATATGAAGGCCTCTTGGTCTCATATTAGAAGAATGGCACATAGTGATCAATTCTGTACTGCAAATAAAACTACAAAAGGTCTGAAGACATTTGGATGACATTTTGCTAAGCCAAACATCCAGCTACAGGTGGTCCATTGATCTCATGTCACCTCTCAAAAGCTATAATGATGCAGAGCAAGATTGGAAAGGAGGTCTTTCCTCTTCAGCGAGTAGTCCCACTTTTGTCTTGGACGTATAGTCGGAGATTTATATTGTGACCACGTAGGCAACGCCATGAAGAGACCTTAAAGAGGGAACTCAACAGTACAGTGTAACTCATGATCTGGTTAAATACATAGCAGGATGTTTATTAAAACTAGAGGACTTTGTTGGACTTAATAAAAAGCCTGCTGGTGTACAATCAACTTAATTTATTAGGAGACAATTTCTCTTCATAGGTGCTCCTGAATTGCAAATTTCAGTAGGCTGGCAAACAATTGCTGTATAGTATGTCACTTTCTTGTATTTTTCTTTAGTAAATGTATTGTGTCATGTGTGGTCCTGCATCTGAGTTGCTAATTAGTCTTTTTAGAATTTCTGGACAGAGTCTCAAAAAATGGACAGCCAACATTTTATTTACGAACACATTATGAAAACCATAATTACTCATTAAGATTTTGATACATGAAGTGATGCATATCTAAGATGTATAATTCTGATAGGAAGACATTAACTGCATTCACTGTGAACTGTAAAATAATTACAGGCATAGTAAATAGGATAAGCTTCTCCAGCTTCAAAAAAAATCATGGACACATCAAATTTTTTTCACAGACAGGAGAAAAAATGTAATCTATTTTTACAAAGTATCCTGGAATTTCTGGACTTTTGGCAAGTCTTCCACCCCCTTCTGCTAGTCTTCGCCTCCTTCTTAAAAAGTGCTGTGAGTGGCAGGCAAAGTTTAAAAACTTGTAAATTATTATGTATAAATGTACACCATAACTCATGAGACAACAGCAGACATCACAGGCTTAGATGAGCTGGAAAGAGTGGAGTCCTAAACTTTTTCATTAACTTAGATGCAATGAGACAGTATCAGACATGATGAGCTTAGATACACAGGCTAGGCTTCACTCATGATCAGTGACGCAGAAGAGTATCAGCTATCATGAGATGAGATACTCTGGTGCAGCAGGACAGTATCAAACATGATAGGCTTAGATATACCAGATCAGTTTTATACATGTGTGACATGTAGAAGTAGCGCTGTTGCTTTAAAAGCATTCAGCAACTAGAGGGGTTAACACAGTCACAGGAGACAGGGAGGGTTTTAGCAGAGCCCCAGGGGAATTGGGGGGGGGGGGGGGAGTTGATTACTGTCTGGCTGGAGCAGAAGAGAAAGGTGGTGTGTGTGTTCTGTATCTCACAAGCTCCCCTGCAAGTGAAAAGGATTCAAGTCAGGAGTGAAGCTAAGCACAGGTCAGGTAGAGTTCCTGAACTAGCAGTGCAGGATATTGTCAGGCAGAAAGATGAGGACTGGAAGAAATGGTGTCACAGGGATCATCTCCCTCAGCAAACCCTCCCTCCCTCCATCTCACTGTGCTGTAAAGAATGCGGTATTCATTAATGTGCCTTTGCATTAGAACTGTGCTGTCCTGTACTACTGGGAAGACTGTGAACTGCTGTGCTGCCAAGGAAACTGTACTGTTTGTCACTGGAGCCTGTTGCTCATAAGACTTAACTTGCACTGACTGTGCGGCTTCTTATTAAATGCTACTGTTCTACCGTTTGAGGATTCTTGTCAAGTGTGTCTGGTCAGCTAGTGAAACAACCTATGTGTCTGTGCCTGAGGGTCAATACCCCTGTGTGCCTGAGAGAAGCTGCAGCACATGGTCTATGGTCACCCTAGGTAACAGTTCCCCCAGGATTCCAAAGAATTCATGTAACCTGTCTCGCCCCTTTTCTGAACCTAGCAGCGTGCGTGTAACCCATGACATGCCTAAATACCTAAGGTCAGCAGGATCATTTTTACACATGATCGGCTTAGATATCTTGGTTTATTATCACAACATCAAACATGAGTTATATGATAGTCTTGCTTATCCATAACATTGTCTTCCTGAGTTTTCAGGGATTAAATACAAGTTTCTAAGGATAATAAATGTTCCTGAAGTTTTACATAAGTTGTGACACTGCTGCAGTTTAGAGTCTCAGGAATAGGTGCCCACATAGGGAATAGTATCTAAGCAATGGGGTGATGAGACCCGAAAACATCAGAGCGGAGACGGTACCAGCAGTTGAACTTAGCTACTGAGACAGATTAATATGCTGAAAGTTCTGGCTTGTCAGCCTAGTTCAAAGACAGAAGAATTACTCTTTAATTGCTGTGTAGATACATAAGAAGAAAACAAATTATATACAGCTGAAACCAGAAGTTTACATACACTATATAAAAAGACATATATGCATGTTTTTCTCAATATCTGACATGAAATCAGAATAAACATTTCCCGTTTTAGGTCAATTAGGGTTTCCATAATTTTTAATATTTGCCAAATGCCAGAATAATGAGAGGGAGAGAATGTTTTAAGGCATTTTTATTACTTACTGCAAAGTCAAAAGTTTACATACATTAATATTACTATTAGTGTCGAGCGAGTATGTTCTATTAACCCTTTCGCCGAGTATGCTCGGGCCGAGCTCCGAGTATTTATAGCTGCTCGGTTATATGTTTGAATCGCTCCCGTGTGCATGATTTGCAACTGTTTGACAGTTTTATTACATGTGAGGAATGTCTATTTCTTACACATTCCTCACATGTAATAAAACTGTCAAACAGTTGCAAATCATGCACACGGGAGCGATTCAACCATATCACCGAGCAGCTATAAATACTCTGAGCTTGGCCCGAGCATACTCGGACAGAACTTACTCGCTCAACACTAATTACTATGCCTTTAAACAATTCTGGACTGCTCATATGATGATGTCATGTGTTTGGAAGCTTCTGATATGTTTTTTTTGGCAACATTTCCGTTCATTAGAGACACACCTGTGGGGATGTATTTTAATGCACACCTGAAACACACTGCTTCTTTGTGTAGCATCATTGGAAAGTCTAAAGAAATCAGCCAAGATATCAGGAAGAGAATTGTGGACTTGCATAAGTCTGGCTCATCTTTGGGTACAATTTCTAGATACCTGAAGGTGCCTCATTCATCTGTACAAACAATTATACACAAATACAAACAAGATGGGAATATACAGCCATCATACCTCTCAGGAAGGAGACGAGTTCTGTGTCCCAGAGATGAACGTGCTTTGGTCTGACATGTGCATATCAACCCAAGGACAAAAGCAAAAGAACTTGTGAAGATGATGGTGGAAGCTGGTAAAATTGTGTCAATATCCACAGTGAACCGAGTAGTGTATCAACATGGGCTGAAAGGCCACTCTGCCAGGAAGAAGCTATTACTCCAAAAGAAACCTAAAAAAGCTAGATTAATATTTTCAAATGCACACAGGAACAAAGACATTAATTTTTGGAGACATGTCCTGTGGTCTGATGAAACTAAAATTTAACATTTTGGGCATAATGACTATCCTAACGCTTGGAGGAAAAAGGGAGAAGCTTGGAAGCCTAAAACACCATCCCTACTGTGAAACACGGGAGTGGCAGCATCATGTTGTGGGGTTGTTTTGCTGCAGGAGGGACTGGTGCACTTCACAAAATAGATGGTATCATGAGAAAAGAAGATTGTGGCAATACTGAAGCAACATCAGCCAGGAAGTTAAAGCTTGGGCGGAAATGGGTCTTCCAAATGGACAATGACCCGAAGCATACTGCCAAAATGGTAACAAAGGGGCTTCAGGATAACAAAGTCAATGTTTTGGAGTGACCATCACAAAGCCCTGATCTCAATCCTATGGAAAATGTATGGGCAAAGATGAAAAGGCAGGTGGGAGCAAGGCGACCTACAAACCTGGATCAGTTACACCAGGAGGAATGGGCCCAACTTCCGACCAACTATTATGAGAAGCTTGTGGAAGGATATCCCAAACATTTGACCCAAATCATTCAGTTTAAGGCCAATGGTACCAAATACTAATGAAATGTATGTAAACTTTTGACTTTGGAGTTAATAATAAAAATACCTTAAAACATTCTCTCTCTCTTATTATTCTGCCATTTGGCAAATATTAAAAATTATGGTAATCCTATTTGACCTAAAACGGAAAAGGTTTATTCTGATTTCATGTCAGATATTGAGAAAAACATGCATATGTGTGTTTTTATATAATGTATGTAAACTTCTGGTTTCAGCTATAAATTTGGAAACGGCACAGGACAAAAATTAAACATTTTGTGAAGTTCTAATGCCAAAATATGGCTTGCTTCAATAGGGGTTAATAAGATTAGTAGAGAATAAATAGCAGATGAAAAATACGGATACACAAACCAGAATGTCTTATTATTTTAGAGCAAATCAAACAAAACAAATAAAGTAGGAGGAATAAGTTATCTTCCACAAATGGCAACAGTGGGAAATAAATACTTCCTTTTCTCAGCATTTTGTGCTAAAAGCCACAGGCTGACCTAAATCTAATATCGCTTACACCATAGAACATTTAATGCAAGCACAAAGCCAAGCAGTTTCTTATCTATTAGACAGGCCTTGGATACAGTCCATGTGAAAGTTATATGCGATGAAGCCTCTCATCAAATTGCAGTTGCACTTAGCCAAGATTATGTTTCCTTAATAAACAAAGATTTTGAGGTAGCGTGATTGCGTGAGAAGGACAGACTACCAACGCTTGCCAGGCTGATTACCATCATTTCACGGTCACACGCACCATCAGACCTCACTAGGTTGTGTAGGGGTTAAATATGCCAAAAGCAGTATGACAAATAAACTTTGCACCTTAAGCTAATAAAATAAAAGCAAGAAGATTAATTCTGAAAGATTTACCTTTCCACATATCACTATATACAGAGAACTTGCAAAAAAGCAGCCACATTTCACAGATATTGTACAATCCCAATTCCAAAAAGGTTGAGGTTCTGTTTAGAAAACAAGAATGTAATGATTTGGAAATCTTTTCAAGCTGTATTTTTTCATGACAGAACATTTTTTTCATTTGAAAAAATGAACTCATTTATAAATTGATGGCAACAACACATCTCAAAAAGTTGATAGAGGGCCGTGGCTACCATTGTGTAGCATCTCCTCCTTTTACAATAGTCTGGGAAGTGAGGAGACTGCTGGAGTTTTGGGAGAAAATTGTTATCCCATTCTTGTCTGATGTAGCTGCTCAACAGTCCTGGGTCATCTTTGCCAATTTTTTTGTTTTGTAATGGACTGCAGGAGGCCAGTCCACCACTCAATCTCTTCTGCGAAGCCATGCTCGTGTGATGGATACAGTATGTGGTTTAGCATTGTCTTGCTGAAATATGCATGGCCGTCTCTGTTATGTTCTGCAACTTAGAGCTAAGGAATAGGAGGGAAAAGCTGTCCCTGCCCTGAGACTCAGCTTAACCCTACGCTGGGGTGGGTGCCCTGTTCCTTGCGAATAGCCCCACCGACACTCCTGCACTGAACTCAAACGAAGACGTGAAGGAAGGGTAAAGGGTGTTCCTAAAAGATCTAAGGACTGGGAGCAAAAACAGGAGACCTCAATTGTTCTAAGCACAAAGAACTAACAAGGCAACTTAGCCAGAGCACAAGCGAAACAACACTGATGTCCAGCGGGGAATGGGAGACAGGTGCTGAGTAATAAAGAGTAAAGAGATCACGTGACCAAGACACCCAGCACCATAGGAAAAGACTAGAAGCCAGCAAACCACAACAAGATGGCCGATAGTAAAACAACATAGATTCTAACAGTACCTCCCCTTTTACGAGGATCCTCTAGGCCGATCCTTACCAGGAAATCTCCTTTGAAAAGCCTTAATTAGCCTTGAGGCCGAGACGTCCTCGACCTTCACCCAGGAATTATCCTCGGGGCCGAAACCTCTCCAGGACACAAGATACTGTAATCTCCCTCTATGCCACCTGAAATCCAAAATGCAAGAAATCTCAAATTCACTGACCTCATCAACAGGAGGAACACTAGGCTTCGCCTGCTTATCAGGCGTGTCCTCCTTCTTAAGTAACGACACTTGAAACACAGAATTAATCCTCCAGGATGAGGGAATGCCCAACCTCACCGCTGCCGAGTTGACAATCTGAAGCACTTTGAAAGGACCCACAAATTTAGGCCCCAGTTTTTTAGAAGGAATTTTCAAACGAAGATTCCTAGAGGACAATCAAACCATGTCCCCAACAGCAAACAAGGACTCCTTTCTTTTTTTGTCAAAATACCTTTTTGATCTCCTGTTAGCCTCTTTAAGGTTCAGGCATACACTGGTCCAAACCCACTCCAAATCACCAGAAAAATTGTCCTCCTCCGGTTCAGCAGCCCCAACTTTGGAAAATGGACCAAAAGATGGATACCTGCCAGTACAATAAAAAAAAAGGAGAACACCCAGCCGAGGAAGAAGTATGATTATTAAGGGCAAACTCCGCAAGTGGTAGAAATTCTGACCACATTTCCTGATTGTCTGCCACAAAACATCTCAAAAACTGCTTGACATCCTGGTTCTTCCTTTCAGTCTGTCCATTGGACTCTTGATGATACCCCGACGAGAATGACTAATGAATTTTCAATCTGTCACAAAAAGCACGCCAAAAGCGAGCCACAAACTGTGGTCCTCTATCGGAAACAATGTCCGTGGGAACACCATGGAGCCTGACAATCTCCTTCACAAAAGCCTTAGCAAGAGTCTTGGAGCAAGGTAACTTGTTGAATGGAACCAGATGACACATTTTACTAAACCGGTCCACAACAACCCAGATGACAGAAAACCCTCTCCGATATAGGCAGATCGGTGATACAGTCCATGGCAAGGTGTGTTCATGGCAAACTAGGAACTTCCAAGGGGCACAGCAATCCCGCAGCTGGAGCGTGAGAGGCCTTCGACCTAGCGCACACAGAACACTGACGCACCCACTTGATGACTTCCCTTTGCCACCCTGGCCACCAGAAACTCCGACCGATAGACTTCTTAGTTTCCGAAATCCCTGGGTGACCCGCCAACCAAGACTCATGACATTCAACAAACAACTCTCTCCTCAAGGCTCTAGGCACAAACAATTTACCACATGGAGTGTTAGTTGGTGCCGTACTCTGAGCTCCTAGGATGCTATTCTCCAACTCAGAATCCAATGCGGCCACCACCACCCCTCTCTGCAAAATACACTCCTCCCTCTCAGCATTCACCACTGGAGAAAAACTACGAGACAAAGCGTTAGCCTTAACATTCTTTGTCCCCGGGACAAAGGTTACGGAAAAATTGAACGGGGCAAAAAACAGTGCCCACCTAGCCACGGGCATTCAAACGTTTAGCTGCGTCCAGATAAGTCAAATTCTTATGATCAGTGAAAACCTGTATAGGATGTCGAGCCCCCTCCAAAAAAATGTCACCAATGCTCGAACGCGAGTTTAATAGCCGAAAACTCACAATTCCCAGCATCATAATTGAGCTCTGTCTCAGAACATTTTTTTGAAAAGAAAGCACAGGAATGCACCCCATTCTCTCCCTCCTGGGACAGGTCTGCCCCCACGCCTATAGATGAGGCATCCACCTCAATCAAAAATGGCTTGGTCTCATCCATCTGGATAAGAACAGGAGAAGAGCTGAATCTCTCCTTGAGATACTTAAAAACTTCAATAGCCTCAGTGGATCATTGGACTGTATTTGCACCCTTTTTGGTGAGATCAGTAATGGGTTTAGTGATGACAGAGAAATTCTTTATGAATTTCCTGTAATAATGGCAAACCCCAAAAACCTCTGTACGGACTTCAAACCTTTAGGCCTCGGCCACTCCAGCACAGCCTGAACTTTCACCGGGTCCATCTCAAGACCATCACAAGAGACAAAGTAACCCAAAAAACTAATTTTCTGGACAGCAAACTGACACTACTCCAATTTAACAAAGAGTGTGTTATTCCCCAGTATCTGAAGAACTTCACGGACTCTCTGCCAATGAGACTCAAGATCCGATGAATAAATCAAAATATCATCCAGATAAACAATAACACTCCTACCGATCAAGGGTCTCAGAATGTCATTGATGAAATTTTGAAAAAATGCAGGAGCGTTAGTAAGCCCAAAAGGCATCACCAAACACTCAAAATGACCTTCCGGGGTGTTAAAAGCTGTCTTCCATTCATCTCCGTCCTTCACCCGTAGCAAATTATATGCCCCACGAAGGTCAGTCTTAGAAAACCATTTAGCTCCGGTCAATTGGTTAAACAAATCCGGAATAAGTGGTAACGGGTAAGGATTGCGCACAGTGATCTTATTAATCTCCTGAAAATCCAGACATGGCCCAAGACCCCCATCCTTCTTTTTGACAAAAAAGAACCCAACCGCCACAGGAGACTTAGAGGGTCTTATGTGACCTGCAGCTAAACTAGTCTGAAGGTATTCTTTCAAAACCTCCCTCTCGGGAATTGTCAGATTAAACAACCAACTCTTTGGAAGCTTAGCATCAGGGACGAACTCAACAGCGCAATCGTAATCTCTATGAGGTGGTAAAGCCTTCGACTCCACCTCCGATTAAAACCCTCCAAAAATCCTGAATGGGTTCAGGTAACTCCCCCTTCACAGCAGCCGCAATGTGAACATTACAACACTTACCATAACACCCCTGACCCCAGGATCTTATAGAACCAGACAACCAGTCCAGCAAAGGATTATGCACTTTTAACCAGGGCAACCCCAGGACGACCGGGGAAGGCAATTTAGCAAGTACAAATAAGTCAATCTGCTCCTGATGTTCCATATTCATAGTAAGCGGAAACCCAGTGACCTTTTCGAAGAATGCCCCCATGCTCCAAGGGAGTATTATCAATCGCCACCACAGGAAAAGGAGATGACAAAGGTTCAGAACTGAACTTATACTTTTCAAGAAATTGTTGATCAATCAAATTAAGTGCAGAACCACAATCACCATTACCTGAAACTCAATTGAACTACCCTGACAGGTGGTATTACCAGGAAAAAACACCTCAGCAGAACGTAAAAACGCAATGCGAACGGGAGTGTTATTTCTACTGAACATTTTTTTTTCTTTCCTTAAGCGAACCTAGCATTGCTTTAAAAAATGATCAGCCTTACCGCAATACAAGCGAAGTCCCTCAGAGAACCTCCTGTCCCTCTCCTTGGAACGGGATGACATTGCCCCTACCTGCATAGGTTCCCCAGTGTCGGCAGGATTATCGTGAGAAACAGAATCCAGCAATACAGGAAACTTCTCATTCTGTGTGGCCCTCAACCTATCCACACGGGTAGCTAACTGCATGGCAACTTACAAAGTATCAGGTGCAGGGAATGCAATGAGCAAATCTTTAACCCTTTCACTCAAGCCTGCCAGAAACTGAAACTTGAGTGCTGGGTCGTTCCACCTGACCTCTGCAGACCATCATCTGAACAGAGTGCAATAACTCTCAGCATCAAGAGAACCCTGCTTGAGACGACTGAGCTCATACAGCAAACCCATGGCATCAAAAAATGCCTCCACAGACCTCAGACAATGATCATCAGGAGACAAGAAAAACACCCAGATTTGAGGTTCTTTATGCAATAGAGACATAATAATCCCTACACGCTGTAGTTCACTCCCAGAAGATCTAGGTCTGAGCTGAAAATACAACAAACAAGCGTTTTTAAATTTTAAAAAATCCTGTCGTTTCCAAGAGAAACACTCAGGTAATCCTACCTTAGGTTCTCCATAGCGTTCTGCAGGGTATTTACTCACGTACTGCTGAAGACCGGCAACCTTCAGAGTCAATCCCTTCAAGCGTTGAGCAAGCTCCTGGATGGTACTCATACTGAAGAAATCCTAGGAAGAGGAGAGGAGAAACCCCCCCCTTTTTTTTTTTAGGGGAAAGGGTGTCCCTAAAAGATCTAAGGACTGGGAGCAAAAACAGGACACCTCCTAAAAGAAAAGTAAGTTGCAGAAACGAAGATAAAAGGAAACAAAACTGGTGGAACAAGAAGTCCCAGGATATCAATTGTCCTAAGCACAAAGAACTAAGAAGGCAACTTAGCCAGAACACAAGCGAAACAACACTGATGTCCAGCGGGGAATGGGAGACAGGTGCTGAGTAGTGTTGAGCGAGCACTAAAATGCTCGGGTGCTCGAAGCTCGGGCCGTGCTCGCCGTGATACTCGGGTGCTCGACCCGAGCAACGAGCCCAATGTTAGTCTATGGGAGACTCGAGCATTTTTGCGGTGGCACCCCCGGCAGTCTTTTAAAAGCCTAACAAGTGCCCAAAACGATAGTGACAGTGCTCAAATGACATGGGGACAGCATGGGGATCGCCCCAGGAAGCATTTCTGACCCCCAGGTCACTGCTGTCAACAACGTGGTCAGAGGTATTAAGCCACTTTTACAGGCTCACAATAAAACGTTCAAAAACGAAAGTGAAACTTTTTTCCTGTGAAATATGTTAAGGAACATCCTTTCCAGGGTAAAGACTTGTGTATAAGTTAAAATAAATGACCAAAAACAAAAATACTCCTCCACACCTTCGGCTATGTTCACAAGTAGCATTTTTTATGCGTTTTTGCACTTTTGTATTGCTTTCAACTATGACAAATGCATTCACCGTGAAATGTCATTTTAACATTTTACAACCTTATCTGGCCATGTGCTGTGTGACACATGCATAAAGTGCTGAAAAGACAAGGGAACAGCATGGGGAAGACCCCTGGAAGCATCTCTGACTCCCAGGTCACTGTCTAAAAGTGTGCCCATCATAAGTGATCCTTACCGCATCAGAAGATGCAGACTTGCAACTATCCCCATGCAAGTTCTAGTCTCAGGGCAGTGTTCAATTGTACCTCCCCCATTCCTTGCAATACAAGTTCAAGTATGCAGCCTGCCACCCACCCACCCCCAGGCTGCAATACCATACTGCTTGCTTGCTTGAACTTGAAATTGGGCCTTTTAGGCATGTGGAGGCGGAATCTGGCCACCACATCATGGCTGTGTTGGCGGCCTGGAATCCATACTCAGTCCCCAGCCGCCCGGCGGCCGGGTGTCCATGCTCGGTCCCCAGCCGCCCCGCGGCCGGGTGTCCACACACGGTCCCCAGCCACCTGGGGGCAGCCGGGTGTCCATAAACAGTCCCCAGCCGCCCCTATTTCTCCTTGGAACATCCCCCCACACACTTTTCTTAGCCCAGCCTGCTTTAGGCAGCATTGGACGAGCCCACCAGAGAATCAGACTCCTCCGGTGGGCCCTGACTTCTCCATCGGTGGAGTTGAGAGTGCCAAGGTGAGGAGCATGATGATGACAGAAGTTAGCATCTGCTATGTTTTCTTTTAATGCAAGTGTAAGTGTGCAGCCTGCCACCCACCCACCCCCAGACTGCAATTCCATACTGCTAGCTTGCACTTGAAATGGGGCCTTTTAGTTTGGAAGAGGCCGAAGCTGGCCACTACCTCATGGCTGCTTCGGCAGCGAGGTATCCATACTCAGTCCCCAGCCGCCCATATTTGTCCTGGTGTGCCTTATACATAAGATTAAGCACGTATACCAAAACATTACCTGTGCCCTCCCCAGTGCATTTAGTGGGAAGGAGAGCCTATTCCGCTGTAGTGTATGCATGCCAAACCCCTGCTCATGGTACATGCGAAGATGCCTCCCACCTTGCACCTGTCGTTGCAGACTTGCAACTATCCCCATTCAAGTCCTTGTCCCAGGGCAGTGTTCAGTTGTACCTCTCCCATTCCTTGCAATGCAAGCGCAAGTATGCAGCCTGCCACCCACCCATCCCCAGGCTGCAATACCATACTGCTTGCTTGATTGCACTTTAAATTGGGCCTTTTAGGCATGTGGAGGCGGAATCTGGCCACCACGCCATGGCTGTGTCGGCAGCCTGGTATCCATACTCAGTCCCCAGCCGCCTGGTGGCCGGGTGTCCCCGCTTGCTTCCCAGCCTCCAGGGGGTGGCCGGGTGTCCATACTCGGTCCCCAGCCACCCCTATTTGTCCTGGTAACCTTTCCCACACTTTTCTTAGCCTGGCCTGCTTTAGGGCAGCATTGGCCGAGCCCATCGGACTATCAGACTCCTCCGGTGGGCCCTGGCTTCTCCATCAGGGGAGTTGAGAGTGCCAAGGTGAGGAGCATGATGAGGATGATAGAAGTTAGCATCTGCTTTGTTTTGTTGTAATGCAAGCGCATGTATGTAGTAGCGGCTAGGCCTGAGGTGGTCAGCGTTTTGGCGCATATCCTACCTCCTCCGAGGATTGCTGGATGTTTTCCTGCTACTATCCAAGTTCTATGACTCCCGTTAAAACAAAGCTTCAGGTGATAAATGATGGATGAGGTAGTGGCAAAGGAGAAAGAGCAGGAGGAACAGGGACCATTCACATCAATATCAGGCCAGTCAACCAGATATGTCTTGTAGGATATGTTTCTGTAACAAAAGGAGCGGTTCGGCTACACAGTTATAGGGCATACAGTGAGTGCAATGCCTACCAAAAATTTCGAGCCACTCCAATGCCCCTTGGAAATGACATGGAGGTCAGAGGGCGTTAACTAAACCTTTTTTTCCATTTATAGCAACTGGGTCTCCCGTGCACTGTTGGCCTAAGCAGTGAATGGAAGGCTTTCCAAAAATTATGAGGAACTGCATCCCCCCTTACAAGAGCCATGTGTGGCACCCCAGGGGTCTGGTCACCACAGTAATAGAGATATTACGTCGGAGAGCAAGTGGGAGGTTTCCTGGTCAGGATCCCTTAAACATGCAACATCCTCCTGCCCCAATCCTGGGAGGGGAGAATTCTGCCCTTATAAACTGGATCTGGGGCGGGGTTGAGTGAGTCAGAGAACAGTCAGAGTCAGAGTGAGAGCAAAGGAAAGTAACAGCAAGGAGCTCTGTAGGAGCTAGGAGCAAAAGACCAGGGGCTGGAAGCTGAGCAGAGCTCGCCCTGGCAGAAGACAATAGGAACCGGACACAGGAGTCCGAAGCTGTGAGGACTTATATATCCAGCAGCAGAAACCAGCCGGCAGGGGATTTCAGGTCCTCTGGCCATAGAAGCCCGGAGGCTCAGTCACAAGCAAGGGACCAGCACCGCCGTCGTGGAGCGGAGGCTAACAGAAGGCCCCAAGTCACCAGCCATACGGGTGAGCACTACACGGTACACTCAGGGACGTGGGCTACTTCTACCCGCTTACAGCAAGGTAGCCAGGAAGAGTGCAGACAGACGGGGAGGCCTACAACTCCACCTGGCCAGGGGAACTCCTGCTTGCTCACAGACTGACCAGGCCTCTTATGCTAGCCAGTACTCCCGGGAGGGTCTACCTTATAATCATCAGTAAAGACCCTGAACTGCACTGCAAAGACTCTGAGTCATTCCTGCTGCGCTCGTGCACCATCACCCCCATCATCCACACTCACTGCCCTGAGGCTATACTCCTCCCGAGGGGAGTTATCCCATTCTATGCTCCGCACACAACACCAGCTTCAGCGGTCTGCCTCGCAGCGGTGGTACTCCCTGACCGCAATCCACGGGTGGCGCAGTCGGACAATTAACCTCAAAACCTAAGAAAGACTGCCACTGGTTTGACCAGCCTGAGCCACGGGACCGGGTCACCGCCACGGAGACTACAGACCCCAGAGACCCGGCACCGGGTATCCCACACACGTGTACACACGGCCCAGGGGGCGCGTCACATGCAGTACAGCATATTACAAACATAAGTCCCATTATTGGGGAGTGGGTGTCCCATAGTATTTGCTTATGCTTTCCCAGCAAAAACTGCCAAAAATTAGGACGGAGCAACTTGCAATGCCCCTTACAAGAGCCATGCAGTACAGCATATTACAAACATAAGTCCCATTATTGGGGAGTGGGTGTCCCATAGTATTTGCTTATGCTTTCCCAGCAAAAACTGCCAAAAATTAGGACGGAGCAACTTGCAATGCCCCTTACAAGAGCCATGCAGTACAGCATATTACAAACATAAGTCCCATTATTGGGGAGTGGGTGTCCCATAGTATTTGCTTATGCTTTCCCAGCAAAAGCTGCCAAAAATTAGGACGGAGCAACTTGCAATGCCCCTTACAAGAGCCATGCAGTACAGCATATTACAAACATAAGTCCCATTATTGAGGAGTGGGTGTCCCATAGTATTTGCTTATGCTTTCCCAGCAAAAGCTGCCAAAAATTAGGACGGAGCAACTTGCAATGCCCCTTACAAGAGCCATGCAGTACAGCATATTACAAACATAAGTCCCATTATTGGGGAGTGGGTGTCCCATAGTATTTGCTTATGCTTTCCCAGCAAAAGCTGCCAAAAATTAGGACGGAGCAACTTGCAATGCCCCTTACAAGAGCCATGCAGTACAGCATATTACAAACATAAGTCCCATTATTGGGGAGTGGGTGTCCCATAGTATTTGCTTATGCTTTCCCAGCAAAAGCTGACAAAAATTAGGACGGAGCAACTTGCAATGCCCCTTACAAGAGCCATGCAGTAAAGCATATTACAAACATAAGTCCCATTATTGGGGAGTGGGTGTCCCATAGTATTTGCTTATGCTTTCCCAGCAAAATCTGCCAAAAATTAGGACGGAGCAACTTGCAATGCCCCTTACAAGGGCCATGCAGTACAGCATATTACAAACATAAGTCCCATTATTGGGGAGTGGGTGTCCCATAGTATTTGCTTATGCTTTCCCAGCAAAAGCTGCCAAAAATTAGGACGGAGCAACTTGCAATGCCCCTTACAAGAGCCATGCAGTACAGCATAATACAAACATAAGTCCCATTATTGGGGAGTGGGTGTCCCATAGTATTTGCTTATGCTTTCCCAGCAAAAGCTGCCAAAAATTAGGACGGAGCAACTTGCAATGCCCCTTACAAGAGCCATGCAGTACAGCATATTACAAACATAAGTCCCATTATTGGGGAGTGGGTGTCCCATAGTATTTGCTTATGCCTTGCAAGCAAAAGCTGCCAAAAATAAGGACGGAGGAATTTGCAATGCTGGCACCCTGGTGGTATAGTGGTGGTGGAGGCTGAGGATAAGGAGAAGAAGATTAAACAGCCGAAACGAGGAAGCGTATACCCATGTGTGGGTGTGAAGCGGTGCATGTGAATACACCTCCCGAAATAACACAGTGGATTTGACTTTATGTTCCTCTGCTGTCATTTGGTGGTGATGAGAAGTCTGGCCCAATCCAGCCCTTGTTCATTTTGATAAGGGTCAGCTTGTCAGCATTGTCAGTTGACAGGCGAGTGCGCTTATCAGTTATAATTCCCCCAGCGGCACTAAAAACACCCTCCGATAACACGCTAGCGGCAGGGCAGGCCAGGACCTCCAAGGCGTACAGAGCGAGTTCATTCCAAGTGTCCAGCTTGGTTACCCAATAATTAAAAGGCACAGAGGAATCACGGAGGACCCTGGTACGATCGGCAAGGTACTCCCTCACCATCTTTTGAAACTTTCCACTCCTTGTGAGAGTACCCCGCGCCTCAGGGCCTGTAAGCTGGGCGGGTGTCAGAAAACTGTCCCAGAACGTTGACAGTGTTCCCCTGCCTCTGCTGGATTGGAGTTGCATCTCTCTCGCCTGTACGCCTTGGTTGGGCAACGAACTGTGACCTCTGCCGCTAGCATGTTCAGATGGGAATTTTTTTAAGAGTTCTGCAGTAAGGGCCTTCTGGTATTACCCCATTTTTGTAGACCTCTCCACCTCAGGAATAAGAGAGTGAAAGTTCTCCTTGTAGCGGGGGTCTACAAGTGTCACCAACCAGTAATGACTGTCACCCAACATTTAGACAACACGAGGGTCACGGTTAAGGCAGCGTAACATAAAGTCAGCCATGCGTGCCAGACTGGTAACGGGCAAGATTTCCGTGTCCTCACCAAGATGACGACTGACCATGCTCTCCTCCTCCTCCTCTTCCTCCTCCCCTCTGTCCTCAGGCCACCCACGCTGAACCGACGGTATGACACTTGTACAGGTACTACCGTCTACAACGCATGATAGCAGCTCCTGTTCTTCCTCCTCCTCCTCCTCCTCTCCCTCATTGTCCCCCAATGCACGTTGGGATGAGATGAGGCTGGGCTGTGTGTAATCGCCCACTACGGCTTTTTGATCCATCTCATCATACTCTGGCTGCAATGCCTCCTCTTTAATTCTCTGCAGAGAGCGTTGCAAAAGACAGACAAGTGGGATGCTGACACTAATGATGGCGTCATCGCCACTCACCATCTTGGTGGCCTCCTCAAAGTTTGTCAGGATGGTACATATGTTGAGACATCCAGGTCCACTCCTGAGGTCTTATGTGTGGAGTCTGACCTGAATATCGACGGCCTTGTTGCAGCTGGTACTCCACGACTGCTCTCTTCTGCTCACAAATCCTTTGCAACATGTGGAGGGTAGAGTTCCAACGTGTGGGGACATCACACACCAGTCGGTGTGCCGGAAGCTGCAAACGCTGCTGCAACACAGCAAGGGCGGCGGAAGCTGTAGCCGACTTGTGAAAATGAGCTGACAGGTGGCGTACTTTCACGAGCAGATCTGGCAACTCGGGGTACGATTTAAGAAACCGCTGAACCATGAGGTTAAGCACATGAGCCAGGCATGGTACGTGTGTGATCTCACCTCGCCTCAGAGCCGCCACCAGGTTACGGCCATTGTCACACACGACCATGCCGGGATGTAGGTTCAGCGGTCTCAGCCAAAGATCTGCCTGCTCTTTCACAGCTGTCCACAACTCACAAGCAGTGTGAGGTTTATCACCTAAGCTTATGAGTTTCAGCACAGCCTGTTGCCGCTTGGCGGAGGCAGTACTGCAATGCTTCCAGCTTGTAACTGATGTGGTGATATCTGAGATGGAGGCTGAACATGAGGATGAGGAGGAGGAGGAGGATGCGCAGGAGCTGTACACTGTGGGGGCAACTCTGACTGACATAGGGCCCGCAATCCTCGGTGTGGGGAGGATGTGTTCCGTCCCAAGGTCCGACTGGGTCCCGGCTTCCACTATGTTTACCCAGTGTGCCGTCAGAGAGATGTACCGTCCCTGGCCACAAGCACTTGTCCACGTGTCCGTTGTCAGGTGGACTCTCCCAATAACTGCGTTGTTGAGGGCACGGCAGATGCTTTGGGACACATGCTTGTGTAGTGCGGGGATGGCACACCGGGCAAAATAGTGTCGGCTGGGGACCGAGTACCGAGGGACGGCCACCGCCATAAGATTGCGGAAGGATTCCGTCTCCACCAGCCTAAAAGGCAGCATTTCCAATGCAAGCAGTCGTGAAATGTGCGAATTTAGGAGTGTGGCCTGTGGGGCGTTAGCTGCGAATTTCCGCTTTCGTTCAAAGGTCTGGGATATTGACAATTGAACGCTGCGGTGGGACGTGGACGTGGACGTTGATGCTGTTTCTTGAGAAACTGCCATAACAAGTGAAGACTGAGAGGAGGGGGCATCTTTACATGCAGTATGGACAGGGGATTGCCTTGCACACACAACAGGGGGTTCTATTTCACGCACAACAGTGGAAGAAGCAGTGGTGACACCCGCTGACACTGGTCGTGGACCCTCGGTTTCGCCCCACAAAGTCGGGTGCTTTGCTGCCATGTGCCTGATCATGCTGGTGGTGGACAGGCTGGTAGTTTTGTCACCCCTGCTGATGCTGGCATGGCAGGTGGAACATATGGCCTTTTTGGGGTTATCAGCAGAGTCTTTAAAAAAATTCCAGACTCTGGAAGACCTACCGCTTGTACTGGCAACGTCCCTCGTGTTGGTGTTACGGGGAACGGTTGCCTGCCTTCTGTCTGCGGCCACCACACTGCTTCTTCCTGCCTGTTGGGGTACTCTGCCTCCCTCCCCCTGTGTGCTGCTGGCCTCACTCTGCATGTCCTCCTTCCACGTTGGGTCAGTTACTAGATCATCCACCACCTCCTCCTCTTCCACTTGCGCACCACGATCCTCCTCCTCACTTCCTGGCAATTGTGTCTCGTCATCGTCCACCTCTTGTGACAGATTGCCAACATCGACTTCCTGTGGCCGTGGCTGTTCAAATATTTGGGCATCGCAACATGGGATCTCCTCTTCCACCACTTCAAGCATATCAGGCGAGGGGCCCAAACATGGAAATGGACCAGTGAACAGCTCTTCAGAGTGTCCAAGTGTGGGATCACTTGCTGTCTGACGACACTCGGCATGGTGGGAGGAAGGAGCATCAGGGTGAGGAGGAGTATGCGGTCGAGACTCACGGCTGCTAAGAGTTGACCGTGTGGAAGACAGACCGGAGGTGGTGGTGCCCAGGTAACTGGAAGTATTGTCTGCTATCCAATTAATAACCTGTTCACACTGATCAGTTCGCAATACTGGTGTTGTTCTGTGCTTCCCTAGTAATTCGGTCAAGAAGTGGGAGTGAGAAGATGTTGCTGTTGGTTGTGGCACATTTTCACCTTGGCCACGGCCCCGTCCTCTGCACGAACCATCACCAAAACGTCCACTTCCACGTCCCTTGCCACGCGCCTTGCCCATTGTAAATGAAGTAAAATAGCTTACACTTGCACTATCAATGGAAAAAGGGTAATAAAGAGTAGATTAGAACTGTGGAAGAGGAAAACCACAGTTATTGTTTACTGGGGTATACCACACTTTTTTAAATAGAGATATTTGCGGCTGAACAGTGAGCGACACACTCAAACTGCTTTTTTTTTAGATACCAAAGGCCCAAAACTGGATAGTACAGCGATTTGACCCGTGGAACTGCGAAACCACACTGGGATGTCGGGCCTACACAAGACTATTTTCAACAGATATATTTTTGTGTCACAACAGTCAGGAGACACTACTGTTTTTCTTTACGGAAAAAACTACCAAAAGCTGAATAATAGAGATTTTTTACCGTGGGATGGCAATACCACAGTTATTGTTTACTGGGGTATACCAAACTTTTTTAAATAGAGATATTTGCGGCTGAACAGTGAGCGACACACTCAAACTGCTTTTTTTTTAGATACCAAAGGCCCAAAACTGGATAGTACAGCGATTTGACCCGTGGAACTGCGAAACCACACTGGGATGTTGGGCCTACATAAGACTATTTTCAACAGATATATTTTTGTGTCACAACAGTCAGGAGACACTACTGTTTTTCTTTACGGAAAAAACTACCAAAAGCTGAATAATAGAGATTTTTTACCGTGGGATGGCAAAACCACAGTTATTGTTTACTGGGGTATGCCACACTTTTTTAAATAGAGATATTTGCGGCTGAACAGTGAGCGATACACTCAAACTGTTTTTTTTTTTAGATACAAATGGCCCAAAATGGATAATACAGAGGTTTGAACCGTGGAAGTGCAAAACAACACTTCTGTTTCTCTAGCCTACACCAGACTATTTTCAACAGTTATATTTGTGTCTGAAAAATCAGAGACACGCTTTTTTTTGGGGGGGGGGGACACACCAAAAGGTTAATAAGACGGGTATTTGTACAGTGTGAAGGAGGAAAAAAAAGGAGGATTTAGATGAAAAAAAAAGGATTTTTCCTGGCCCCCGACACCTGGTGCTAAGTCCAGCAATTTCAGCAACAGGAGCACACAGGACTGTAATGCAGCGTTTGCTGGTATAACCACTGTGTCTCCTATACAGCCTGCCTGCCTGGTATCTGGGATGGATATTAGTCCTGAAAAGGACTGTTTGTTTGTTCTGGCAGCCTTTACAGACCCTACACTTACTATTTCGCAGTTTATATCTCTCCCTAAATCAGCAGCGCCGTCCCTACACTGTCTAATCCGGAGCGACTGTGTCCAAGATGGCGGCGCCCCGTTTTAAATACTCGAGGTGACGCTGTGTGGCCAGCCAATCACTGTAATGCCCACAACCAACATGGCTGCAGCATTACAGTGACTGGCTGGCAATCCCTGCATGTTCATTGGCTCTGTAAAGAGCGCCAAACATGCAGGGCGGAGACCCGAGCTCGCGCCCGAGTAACCCGGAAATGCTCGGTGCTCGCCGAACATCCCGAGTAGCATGATGCTCGGGCGAGTACCGAGCAGTGTCGAGCATGTTCGCTCAACACTAGTGCGGAGTAATAAAGAGTGAAGAGATCACGTGACCAAGACACCTGCACCAGAGGAAAAGACTAGAAGCCAGCAAACCACAAAAAGATGGCCAATAGAATCTATGTTTTTTTACTAACAGTCTCTGAAATAGGAGAATATGTTTCTAAAACCTCTATGTGATCTCAGCATTGATAATGATTTTCTAGATGTGTAAGCTGCCCATGCCATCCCATACCATCAGAGATGCAGGCTTTTGAACCGATAACAAACTAGATGGTATCTTTGCTCTTGAAACTTGTGAATAAAATAAAGTTATTTGAGATGAGCAGATTGATTAGCAGGACTCCGGGTCCAGCGTCCAGGTCAGTGGTACCTGGCGACTAAATGGGAGTCCCATGAATCTCTTACCTTCACCTTCCAGCTTCTCCAGTGCAGCTTCTGGTTAGCCAGGGCTGGCGCAACATTATCTGTGCGCTATGACAAACAAAATGCCACTCAAGGGACTCCGGAAGGTAAGAGATTTGCGGGCTTCCCATATGATAGTGGCTATAAGAGATTTCCAAATTATTGCATTCTTTTTTTCTTTCATTTTACACAGCATTCCAACTTCTTCGGGATTCAGGCTTTATTAACATAAAGCCTTTTATGTTTTTAGTTATCCATAGCTACAGTATTTTTACCTGTTGGTGGTATTAACGGCAGTAGGTTGTGTGTGGGTACTCAATGTGTACTAACGTAATGTGGCATTTGGACAGGTTACCTGTACTTACCATGTTCTAAGTATCAGTAATGTGTGTTCCATGTATGTAGTAAAATACTTACTGGTCGCTGTCTTCTGTTTCTAGCACCGCACTGCCATCTTGTGACCGCAGCTCTGACTGTGTGGAAATCACTGCCAACCGAAGTCTATGAAAGCCTTGTTCTGAGTCTCTTATACTTAAATTGAGAAGTGACATTAGGTCTGTTCAAGTAAACACTGGAGTGATCCAGCTGGTCACAATTGCAGTCACATAGTCCAGAAAAGGACCAGAGCAGCAGAAGATGGTGACTGGTATTTTACTACATACATGGAACATACATTAGTGATACCTAACCAATATTGAAATAAAAATAAAAAATGCTGGAATGGTACTTTGATGATTTTTGTCAGACTTTTTTTTTCACTATGTTTAGTAATTTAGTGTGAAGGATATCAGTAGGTGTCTGCCAATGACAGGTGGGGGCGCCATTTCACTTTCCCGTTAGGATGTAAATCTCCATGGTCATGAAGGAGGCATATTTGGTATTGTATATTTTCCTAAACCCCTTTATTATTGGTACTTTAATCATTGCCAATGAATTGTCATTAGTAGCATGTGTACACAGTATTGATTAAGTCTTGCTGTAAATATATGTTACTTCTACTATGAAGACATGTTGTTTATGTTTTTGTTATAATAATTTTTTGGGTTGGTGTTGAATATTTTTAGGGTTGAACTGGTGTCTCCCTGAGTGACATTTTCCAGTCTGTCCCTCCGGACAGCACTGCAGGAGGTAGTCATTCCTTGATCTATGATGGGACAGGATCACCGAGAGGATAAAAGGCCCCTCCTACCTCCACCCTCCAGTGTTTTTCCTGTCCCCGTTGTCGCAGAGTGCATCTTCTTACAGTCACCGCTGTACTTACGAAAGCTTCAATCAGCAAGATATCTTGAGTAAACAGTATTTACTTCATACTGGATAAACATGAAATACAATTCAGTGTCACACAGTCCGTGTGCTGCTGACATAACACATACAGAGAAAAAAAAAAACACACAGGAACTAAGAACAACCAACAATTGAAAGCTTCCCTCCCCACATTACAGCAAGCATATAACTTTACACACTATTGCCATCTGCTGTCTGGTTAGTATAAAGTCCTCCTTTCACTTATAATAAGTCCTAATCTGTTGCATATGCCAACACCCTTTCTCAACAGTTAAGACTTATTCAATCAAACCCAACTTTTTTATTAGTCTCTGGTGTTTATCAGCATTCAACGCCTTCGTGAAGATGTCTGCTGTCATTTCTTCAGTAGGACAATACTCTAACTTCAAGACTCCTTGTTCCTGATGATCTCTGAAGAAATGATATTTCACATCAATATGCTTGGTTCTTGGATTGACTCTTTCCATCTGAGCAAGAACAAGACATCCTTGATTGTCCTCTTTCAGTTTTGTTGGTTCCAACTGTGGTTGTCCTAATTCTGTCAACAATTGTCTTAACCACAGTACTTCTTGACTCGCATGTGCTGCGGCAACATATTCTGCTTTCTGTTGAAGACCGTGTCACAATTGACTGTTTCTTACTTGTCCAATTTATTGGTCCGCCTGAGAGAAAATAAATATGTCCACTGGTAGATCTTCCTTCCTTTCAAATAACGCATTACTCTCTTCACGGCATTCCAATCAGCTTTATTTGGTTTTGATACCTTTCTACTCAGGATTCCTACTGCTGCTGCGATGTCTGGTCTTGTAACGGTCTCTAGATACAGTAGTTTTCCTATTGCTGTTCTGTATTCTTCATTATTTGGTAGCATATTTTTTTCACTGTTCATCTCTTTGAGATAATTAGTTTCCATTGGAGACTTTACTGTTTTTGCATCCTTTAATCCAAATTTTTCTGTTATGTCTTGAATCATGTGATTTTGATTCAGTAGGAAACTTCTGTCTTCTTCTCTTTCTACCTGTATTCCTAGGTACTGTTTCACATTTCCCAAGTCTTTGATTTTGAAATGTTGCTTCAGGATTTTTAGAATGTTTTCTTTATCCCTTTCTTGTTTAAAACAAATCAAAATGTTGTCTACATATATGAGTACATAAATCCATCTATTAGTCAGCCTTTTTGTGTACAAGCATGGATCAGCTTTGCTTCTTTGAAATTTTTCATTTGTAAGTACTTCCGTGATTTTGTCATTCCACGCTTTAGCTGCTTGCTTTAAACCATATATGCTTTTCTGTAGTTTGCAAACTTTGTTCGGATTTCTTTCAACTTTGAATCCTGGAGGTTGTTCCATGTAAATGTCTTCTGTTAAATCTCCATTCAAAAAAGCTGTCTTTACATCCAGATATCTCAGTTCCATCTGTTTCATTGCTGCAACTGTAAGTAAAGTTCTTATTGTAGTGTGTTTGACAACCAGAGAAAATGTCTCATCATAGTCTTCTCCATATTTTTAAGAATACCCTTTAGCTACGAGTCTTGCTCGGTATCTTTCAGCTGTGCTATCTGTTTGGTATTTTACTTTAAAAATCCATTTACATCCTATGGCTTTTCTTCCTTCTAGCAAATCTGTTAGTGTCCATGTATTTGAATCATGCATGGATTTAATTTCTGTTTCTGTTGCTTCTATCCATTTATTAGCTTCTTCTTCAGGAAGTTTAGATATGTCTTCCCAAGAGGTAGGCTCATGGATTTTTCTTATGCTTGTCTTGTATGAGAGACGTTTTGGTGGTTTTCTTTTGTTCTCTCTCATTGAATGTCTTGGTTCTGTGTCTGTTTGTAGTTGTGATTCTTCACTTTCAGTATTTTGTTCTTCATTAATTTCTACTTCTTTCTCATCAGATATTTCTTCAGTTATGTCACTATTGTTTTTCTCATTTTTTGTTTCAACTGAAATCATAATGTCTTCATTTAAATCTTCAATGAATGTCACACTGTTATTCACTGTAACTCTGTTTTGGGATCTAGGATTCTATATCCTTTGCAATTTTCACTACAGTACAGACCAAAAGTTTGGACACACCTTCTCTTTTAAAGATTTTTCTGTATTTTCATGACTATGAAAATTGTACATTCATACTGAAGGCATCAAAACTATGAATTAACACATGTGGAATTATATACTTAACAAAAAAGTGTGAAACAACTGAAAATATGTCTTATATTCTAGGTTCTTCAAAGTAGCCACCTTTTGCTTTGATGACTGCTTTGCACACTCTTGGCATTCTCTTGATGAGCTTCAAGAGGTAGTCACCGGAAATGGTCTCCCAACAATCTTGAAGGAGTTCCCAGAGATGCTTAGCACTTGTTGGCCCTTTTGCCTTCACTCTGCGGTCCAGCTCACCCCAAACCATCTCGAATGGGTTCAGGTCTGGTGACTGTGGAGGCCAGGTCATCTGGCATAGCACCCCATCACTCTCCCTCTTGGTCAAATAGCCTTTACACAGCCTGGAGGTGTGCTTGGGGTCATTGTCCTGTTGAAAAATAAATGATGGTCCAACTAAACGCAAACCGGATGGAATAGCATGCCGCTGCAAGATGCTGTGGTAGCCATGCTGGTTCAGTATGCCTTCAATTTTGAATAAATCCCCAACAGTGTCACCAGCAGAGCACTCCCACACCATCACACCTCCTCCTCCATGCTTCACGGTGGGAACCAGGCATGTAGAGTCCATCCATTCACCTTTTCTGCGTTGCACAAAGACACGGTGGTTGGAACCAAAGATCTCAAATTTGGACTCATCAGACCAAAGCACAGATTTCCACTGGTCTAATGTCCATTCCTTGTGTTTTTTAGCCCAAAGAAGTCTCTTCTGCCTGTTGCCTGTCCTTAGCAGTGGTTTCCTAGCAGCTATTTTACCATGAAGGCCTGCTGCACAAAGTTTCCTCTTAACAGTTGTTGTAGAGATGTGTCTGCTGCTAGAACTCTGTGTGGCATTGACCTGGTCTCTAATCTGAGCTGCTGTTATCCTGCGATTTCTGAGGCTGGTGACTCGGATAAGCTTATCCTCAGAAGCAGAGGTGACTCTTGGTCTTCCTTTCCTGGGGCGGTCCTCATGTGAGCCAGTTTCTTTGTAGCGCTTGATGGGTTTTGCAACTGCACTTGGGGACACTTTCAAAGTTTTCCCAATTTTTCGGACTGACTGACCTTCATTTCTTAAAGTAATGATGGCCACTCGTTTTTCTTTACTTAGCTGCTTTTTTCTTGCCATAATACAAATTCTAACAGTCTATTCAGTAGGACTATCAGCTGTGTATCCACATGACTTCTGCACAACACAACTGATGGTCCCAACCCCATTTATAAGGCAAGAAATCCCACTTATTAAACCTGACAGGGCACACCTGTGAAGTGAAAACCATTTCCGGTGACTACCTCTTGAAGCTCATCAAGAGAATGCCTAGAGTGTGCAAAGCAGTCATCAAAGCAAAAGGTGGCTACTTTGAAGAACCTAGAATATAAGACATATTTTCAGTTGTTTCACACTTTTTTGCTAAGTATATAATTCCACATGTGTTAATTCATAGTTTTGATGCCTTCGGTGTGAATGTACATTTTTCATAGTCATGAAAATACAGAAAAATATTTAAATGAGAAGGTGTGTCCAAACTTTTGGTCTGTACTGTATATCCAAAGAATATGCCTTCCATGGATCTGTTTTGAAGTTTGGAACGTTTTTCTGTTGGAATGAATATAAAAACTTTACATCCAAAAACTTTTAAATGATTGACACTTGGTTTCATACCTTGCCACAGTTCATATGGAGTTTTCGTCAGTTTTCTGGAAAAAAGTCGGTTCTGTAGATATGTAGCTGTCATTGCTGCCTCACCCCAATATTTCTCCGGTAGTTTGAAATCCGTCAGCATACATCTTATCATTTCTGTTAGCGTTCTGTTTTTCCTTTCTGCTACTCGATTTTGTTCAGGTGTGTATGGAACAGTTTTCTGGTGTTCTATTCCATTTTGTCTTAAGTAGTCTTCTATTCTGTGACCTGTAAATTCACCTCCATTATCACTTCTGATGACAATTGTCTTCCTTTGAAATTTGTTACTTGATCTTGTTACATAGTCTACAAGTTTATCAAAAACTTCACTTTTGTTCTTAATTAAGTATGTGACTGTGTATCTTGAGTAGTTGTCTATAAAAGTCAACATGTATCTATTGCCTCCTGATGTAGTCACTTTCATGGGTCCACATACGTCAGTATGCACCAAATCAAGTGGTCTTTCGCTTTTCATCTCACTTTCTTTTGGAATAGATATCCTTGTGGCTTTGGATTTTATACAACATTCACATCTTACGGTAATTGAGCAATCTGATATCTTTAAATCTTTTGTCAATTCTTTTCTCTGTAGTTCCCTTATACTGTCAGGGTGTCTATGTCCTAGATGTCTATGCCACATGTGAATACAGTTTTTGTGATCATGTGTACATACCTTCATCTGTTCCTTTGGTGTGTCAAAATGATATAATTGTTCATCTGCCTTGACTTTGGTTATCACCTTGTTTCCTGCAATAATTGCACACTCATTGTCTTTGAATTTTACTGTAAGTCCTTTTGCTGTTAAACGTTTCACAGATAATAATCCACCTTCCAATTTTGGAACATACAACACATCCTGTACAAGTATCTTTGAATCTTGTCCGAACTTGTTTGAACAATTTAGCATACCTTGTCCGATACCTTCTGCGGTTATTTTGCTTCCATCTGCAAGATAAATGGATTCTTTCTTATCTAAATCAAGATCAGTAAAGAAATTCTTGTCACTTGTCATATGACTCGTTGCTCCTGAATCAATAAACCAACCAAGTGATGATTTCTTGTCTGTTACTTTAAATGTGTCATTCCAATTATTCTCACATGAATTGGAAATTGTGTTTTTTACTTTCTGTGTATGCTTTTTATGTTGTAATTTTTGCTGTTCTGCTTTCCATATGGTACAGTCTTTCTTTAAATGACCTTTTTTCTTACATCTGAAGCATTCTCTTGTCTCTTTATTATAGGGTTGTTTAAATTCTGTAGCTTTTAAGAGCATTTTCACTGTCCTTTTCAGTAGAAGAATCATTTCTTTGTTCTTTTCTTCTCTGATATTCATCTATTAGTCTTGTTTTCACAAAATCTAATGTAATGTAAGTTTCTGGTCTCGTCTCAAGGGCATTTATCAAGGCTGTATACGAATCTTGTAAACTGCACAATAATATAGCTGCTACATGACTTTCTTTAATGTCTTCACCAATAGATCTTAGCTGTGATATCACTTCCATCATTGAGAATATGTGCTTCTGCATGTCATCATTTGCACTCAATCTCATACTGTAATTTTTCTTAATAAAAATAACTTGTGATTCAAGGTAGGTCTTTCATACAGTTCTCTTAATGCTTCCCACATTCCTTTTGCTGTTTCTTAATTTCTTATATGTATTAATTGAGCATCATCCGCTAATAAGCTAATGGTGTCTCTCGCTTGTCTATTCTTCTTATCCCATGTCTGATTATCTTGATCTGGTCTTTCTGTAACAATTACTTCCCATAAATCATCCTTAGATAACAACATCTCTACTTTGAATTTCCATAACTGATAATTTTCACTATTCAGTTTAGCTACTGTGAATTTCAGTTCTGTGTTACTCATCATCTTTATATAGTCTTACTTGTTTAGAGAGTTGTACTGAAGATATTCTCCTGTTTTTTTCTTGTTGATAGTTCCTGTATGTCCTGCCTGTGTTGAATTCTTTGTAATTATATCCAGCTCCTGGGATCATGAATTTCTTTGTCACTCTGTATCTGGATTTATTTCCTTCTGTTTACAGAGCTTATCTGTGTGCTCCGTTATCTGGAGTTATAAACCGGGATCCTGCTGCCTGGGCTTGTAGTGCGGGCCTGTAGTGTCTGGGCCCATAACCTGTCGCAGAGTGCATCTTCTTACAGTCACCGCTGTACTTACGAGAGCTTCAATCAACAAGATATGTTGAGTAAACAGTATTTACTTCATACTGGATAAACATGAGATACAATTCAGTGTCACACAGTCCGTGTGCTGCTGACATAACACATACAGAGAAAAAAAAACACACAGGAAGTAAGAACAACCAACAATTGAGAGCTTCCCTCCCCACATTACAGCAAGCATATAACTTTACACACTATCGCCATCTGCTGTCTGGTTAGTATAAAGTCCTCCTTTCACTTATAATAAGTCCTAATCTGTTGCATATGCCAACACCCGTGAGGGACAGACCATGAGAGGAGTGTGGAAGAGCGGAGGAAATTTTCCTGATCAGTTGAGCAGGAGCTCCTGATTGCCTGACGCAGGAAGATCGGGAGGGGTCCTCGCATCTCTCCCCTTCCTCCTGCAACAGTGTCTGGAGGCCGACACCTCGCTGAACAAGAGGTCCCTCAGCCTGCCAGTAGAGATGAAGCTTCTGGTACAAGCCAGTTCCCCCTTAGGGGGGCTCTTGGCTCACTTTCGTCCATTACCTGGTTGCGTGGTAGAAGGTTCACCGCTGAATCGCCGGCATACAAAGACACATCTCCGGTTTACAGGGGAGTGACATGTATGTCTCCATCGCCCGACTTGTGTTCCAGCATGGACCGCACTTCCAGGATTTGGAAAAGAAGCTCCAAGAATCATCTACTTAAAGGGGAAGGCCGCTCCTGATGAGGCAGATGGAAGACTGGTGAGCGTTACCAGTGCAGCGAAACAGCCAGAATTGGAGAAACAAAACACTAGCTGTTCTGACATAACTGCTAAATCCATGGGACAAGTGAGTAGTATCTCCCCCTATCAAGCGGTCTGGGGCGGACACCTCTCGGGATAGAGGTCCGTCAGCCAACAGCCAGCCAGTGCACTTTCTATAACAATGCAATGTTCCTGGTTCTGTTGCCAATTTCCTCCATGTGGGCTCGTGGTATTTCCAGCTTCCCCGGTTATCTAATAATTGGGGGGCGAGGGGGAGGCAGCACAGGTAAGTGCACAGTGTAAGTATTGCCTTGAACAGCAAGGCCTCTGAGCAGATACTAGCCTCATGCCTTTATGCCGAAGCTGGCCCAAGGGTCTCATGTGCTGATGTTTTGGCTTCAAGGTTTAACTTATGCCGAGTATGTTATCCTCAGTTTGTGATTGAATGACACACAGATGGTTTTCACTGTTGTCCACCAGACCAGTACCAGTCTAACTACTCCAGGTCTGTGGAAGGACATATGGTGTTAATACAGCACATTATCTCCATGAATGCTGCCCTCCAGCTGTGCCTCATTAATTGGCTCCTTCGGGAGGGGCTAGTCTGACAATTGTGATTGGGAGGCTTATCCTGAATACCAATGGATTACCCTCTTAAATATAAGTCTGAGTCTGGTCTCGTGTGTCACACCTTCAAACGCAGCCCTAGCCTATGCCTCATGGCACCTCAGTGACTCATAGTGCCTCATGGCACCTCACTGACAATTGTGATGGGAAGGTTTATCCTAAATTATGATGGATTACCCACTTAAATATAAGTCTGAGTCTGGTCTCGTGTGTCGCACCTTCAATCGCTGCCTAGCCAAGTGCCTCATGGTGCCTCTGTACTGCATTATGCCTCATGCCGCCACAGTTCCTTATCAGTGTCTCATGGCGCCTCAGTTCCTTGTCAGTGTCTCATGGTGCCTCAGTGCCTTGTCAGTGTCTCATGGTGCCTCAGTGCCTCGTCATTGCCTCATGGCGCCTCAGTGTCTCATAGGTCCTCGTGGTGCCTCACAGGTCCTTGTGGCGCCTTACAGGTCCTCGTGGCACCTCAGTGCCTCACAGGTCCTCATGGCACCTCAGTGCCTCACAGGTCCTCGTGGCACCTCAGTGCCTCACAGGTCCTCGTGGCGCTTAGTGCCTCACAGGCCTGCATGGCGCCTCAGTGCCTCACAGGTCCTCGTGGCGCCTCCGTGCCTCATAGGTCCTCGTGACGCCTCCGTGCCTCATAGGTCCTCATGGCGCCTTAGGGCACTTTATAGCTCTTCTGTGCTTTATATGGCTTCATAGTGCCTCTAGTTTGAACCTTGCACCTCTAGCTTGGGGCCTCTGGCTTGGTGCCTTGTACTTGTATCTCCTAGTTTTGCGCCTCTGGCTCGGGGCCTTGTACCTGTGGGCGGGAGCCTTTCACTTCATGCCTTGTGCTTTTGATCGGGCTCGCACTTCGCACTTTGTTTCTTGCCTCAACTCCGGTTAGAGAGTCCTTGTGTTTGGACCCAGATCCAGCTGAAACCTGGCTTAGCCAAAGGAGCAACTATGCTTGGATTGGTCTAGTATTTCTTCTGTTTCAGAACAGGAGTCTTAATTCAGTATACTGTTTAGTCAGGAGTTTAAGACTTGGCCCTTAAAGGCTAAAGTCGGGACTCTCTTTCATAGTTATGGTGGAAGGGAGAACTAGGTCTATCGAGTTCATCCTATAACACAACATACTACTGCCGGAAAAATTCCCATGAGGTAGAGGATAACTTCCTCATTGAAGGAAAGATCCTTCCCGACTCCATATATAGCAATCGGATTAGTTTCCTCGATCAACATCCTGTCAACAGATTCCAGTCCTATGACAAAGAAGGCATCTAGGTCCTCTTTGTACTTTTGTCAGGAATCAACAATACAGCTTCACATGGTAGAAGGTACCATACTCTCACTACTCTTTCAGTAAAGAACCCATAGTTAGGTCTCTTACAATTAAGAACCCATGGTTCCATTGCCCTCACAGTAGAGAATCTGTTTGGAAGAAAACTTTCTTTCCTCTGGCTATAGAGAATGGCTCTGTTTCCATTGCAATCCGGATGTACAGATTAATTGATCTTGTAGTTTGCCCTCATTTATTTGCACATGGTAGTGGGATCGCCTTTTTAGGCCTTTAACAAGTTGATAGCTTGTCCTGGTTACCAAAAACAAAATAATTTGAACATGGTATGCCTGCACTAAGCACTTATATAGAGGTGGTTTCGAAGGGAGTCCATACGTTGTCGCAAAGGTTTTTTTCCTACCTGCGTTTTACCAGACATGAATATAACAAATCAGTTCATGTTTTTCTTCCTGTATATATGTATATGACACGACCGATGGTAAGGGTTTTTATTTAGGCCACTTTCATTCAATTCCAGAGTCCAAACTCCATGACGTTAACATCGTCACCTCAGGCGTGATGGTAATGATAGGGGATGTTACCGGCCAGACTGCATATTTCCATAGTGTCCAGCCCCTTGCTTGAGGTCTAGAGATTTAAGGATTCAGAATAGACGTGGGCTCCTGGGTGGCTAAGGTATAAGCACCCCAATGCTCTGCCCATTGATTCACATACTGAAGGATTGGTTGGATCTTCCAGAAATCCAGGGCCTCTGTCCCACAGGACTCATTGTGGTATGGTAAGCTGGTCTGCAACCAAGGTGTAGTCGGAGAGCAGGAGAACCAGTAAAAGAACAGTCTGTGTTATTAAGCACAGGCAAGGTTATTGGTCTGCAACAACCCTCATGGTGGTTATGACAGTGGCTGGCACCATACTTTTGGCGGTGCAGTAAGGGGTGTTTAAGGTCTATTCTGTGGCTGCAGTGTTTATAAATACAATCCATCTAACAAGCACTGTGCTTCATTATTGGTGTTGGGGTACAACACGGGTGTGTCCTACTCTGTTTCTGCTGTATAATTTGTTTACCACATTTATTCTGAATATTTGGCTTTATAGACATATATGACACTCGCTACGGTGACTTATCTTTGTGTATTTCTATAAATGTCTATTTTCTTCTGATCTTACAGGTCAGTTACTATATCTAGCCTAGTTCTTGCCCAGGACTTCGGTCCTTTATGGCTTCTGTGCCCACCCTGGTGCTATTCCTCTGGCACTACTCCTGTGTTGCTGTCCGGAGGGACAGACTGGGAAAAAGGGAATTAGACGTACTGGTAATTCGGTTTCCAGAAATCTCTCAGTACAGCACGCTTATCTTCCCTCCCTTATTTTTATCTTTAGGCTTGCACAAGATCGATCTTCCTGCAGATCGTTCATTTATCAAGTCGCCATGGCTCAAGCTGGGGCCATTAAGGTTTATCTTGCATATGAGTTCTAGTAGCTTGTATAGACCATTTGCATCCATCCTTCCGTGGTACTGTGAAAAACACTGGAGGGCGGAAGTGGGGGGGGGGGCCTTTTAACCTCTCTGTAATCCTGTCCCGTCATAGGTCAAGGAATGACTACCTCCTGTCGTGCTGTCCTGAGGGACTTCTGGAAACCAAATTACTGGTAGGTCTAATTCCCTTTTTCTGTGTATTAAAGGGGTTTTCTGATCCAAATCGATAATTCTGCAGTCACTCTGTGTGTGATGCAGACTTATGAATCCCCCCAGTACACGCACTGTGCACTACAGGGATTGGCCAGTTTCTGAGCCGGGACCGGTGGGTATGTATGAATTAGGCCTTATTCACACGTCCCTGTCTCCAGTACGTGTAGTGCCAGTTTTCACACATACCCACGCTGACCCATTCAAATGAATGGGTCTGTACACATGTCAGTGGGTCTCCATGGATCATATGTCCGTGGGCAAAACACGCTGACTTGTCAGTTTTTTACCTGCAGCATGGTCTGCAAAATGTCCCCCACATGTGCACACTGATGACACGCGTGCCGGCGCCTGGGAATCAGTGGTACAGTTAGCGCTGTTCAGAAGCGCTGGGTGCTGGAGGAGGTATCTCTCATCATTATTCCCTGCTTGTGCTGAGATCAGCACCAGCAGGGAACAATGTTGAGAGTTGTATTCAGGCCCTGCTTTATCCAACAAGTTTAAAATTAAGAATAAAAAAACCCACATTATACTCACCTTTACACATAATTCCCTGAAGCCATTGTTCCCTGTAAACAAACCAAAAATAAAAAAAACAATATCCTTCACCTGTCCAAAGATGAAATAATCCAGTGTTCCATGCTGTAATCCATCTGTGCGACATTTCTTCATCAGTGTGCATGGTGACTTGAGGCGATCGTACATGTTGAGGAGCAGGAGAGAATTACTCGCTGCAGCGAGCGGGCCTGTGAACTCTGCTGAGCTCAGTGAGCGGTGTCCTGTCACTCAGTGTGCTCAGTGCAGTTCAAGGGCCCGCTCGCTGCATCGAGTCATTCTACTCTGCTCCTCAGCGTATGCGGTCGCCTCAAGCCACCACACTCTCTGATAAAGAAATGTCGCACAGATGGAATACGGCGTGGGACACTGGATTATTTCAAATTCAGACAGCTGAGGGATATTGTTGTATTTTATTTTTGGTTTGTTTACAGGGAACAATGGCTTCAAGGAATTTGGTGTAAAGGTGAGTATAATGTGTTCATTTTAGTCTTAATTTGACACTTGATGGAGACAGCGGGAGCTGAATGCAACTCTCAACATTGTCCCCTACTGGCGCTGATCTCAGTGCAAGCAGGGGACAATGATGAGACTTTCCTTCAGCACCCGACGCTGGGGAACATAGCGAACTGTACCGCTGATTCCCAGGCGCCAGTAGTATGATACTGATGCGACACACTGTTGCCACACAAGTACACACGAACACGGAAATCTTTGGTACTGGTTTTGCCAGTACTGGAAATAGCAGGAAGCGTAAAAGAGGTCATATACGTACTCCCGGCCAGTGGGTACAGCCGTCGCTCAATACAAGTGTATGGAGGAGGCCACGCCCACTTGATGGGCTCTGGTCGGGAGTATGTACAACTCATACACACCCTTCGGTCCCAGCTCAGAAACCGGCGAATCCCCACAGTGCGTGCACTAGGGGGATTCATTAGTTTGCAGTCTTATTGATTTGGAACCGCCAACCCCTTTAATGATGCGTACAGGACCTATACCTGTCCCTCAGCAATGTTTCTCATAAGATATTTTTCTACTATGTATTTACTATCTATCTGATGGATTTCTCTCCATTATGTTAACACATATCTAATAAAGTTTTAGGTTTTTAGTGGGTGTTTTTGTAAATTTTGAGACGGTTGAATCCACTATTGTCATTACTGATTATTCCTTTATAAAAGTAACCTACAAATGCCATTTACAATGCAATCGCTACACTTGATACTCTGTAAACTATGTGCATTGTAAACCTAAAACGAGAACAATTTTATATACCTATGTATCAAAACATATCTGGATATTTATGAATATTATGGTCTAAATTATTTAATTGGAATTTCTTCCATATCATGTCTAAATTCTTTCCAATATTCAGTTGTAAACCTGCATGAAAGAGTGACTTTGTGGTCAGATAGCATGCAGATTAATGATGTAAAATTAAATTTTTTATAATACTTCTGTTTTCAGAAAATATTGAAAAGGAATCAGAAAATGACTTGTAGTTTTAAATCAACATTTTATGTCAAAACATTTTTAGAAGTATTTTTCTCTTGTTTTTAACTTTTCATATCACAACACTTTGTGCATAATTATTAGGTAATTTGTATTTGTGATGATTCATTTTAGTATTGAACAACTAAAGTGCTGTCTGTCAATCCAAAAGGTTAATAAACATGAATATTTCAGAAAGTAAAAGTGATGGCTTGCCTGCCTTAGGGCTCGCTCACACGAGCGTTTAACACTGCCATAGTGCTATTCGATGTTTTATCAGACAGCACTCGGACCAGTGTTGTTCTATGGGGCAGCTCAGATCTGCGATTTTTTTCTTATGCCGATTCAGCATGAGGCTATGTGCCCACGATGCAGAAATGAAGCGGAAAATTTCCGCTTAATTTCTGCATGCCCTTGCCCGGAAAAACGCGTGGGGAATTTGACACGCATTTTTTGCGCGTTCTTGAAGCGTTTTGGACATGCAGAATTGCCTTGCATTTTTTAATGCATTGAAAAGACAATTCCGCATGCGTAAACGCACAAATAATGAACATGCTGCGGATTTTTCCGCACATCAAAAACGCTGCGGAAAATTCCTCAGCATGGGCATTGAAATTGCGGATTGTCATTGGGGACCATGGGGGACGGATTACTAAGCGTTTTACAAGCGTTTACGCTGCGCAAATTCCACAGCAAAAACGTTTGAAAAACACATCGTTGACACGCAGCCTGAGAGAACAATTGTAACATGCTGCGGTGGTCAGGTTTCCTTACCTCTGCCATATCTCTTAGCACTGAACACCTTGTACTTTCGAACACTCCAGGGAGGTTGCAGTTCTGGAATATGACAGCACTGGAGGATAATGGGTTCCTGGACACTTCAAATGTGATTCTTCTCAAATCTTTAGCAGTTAATGTGCGTCTTTTTTTTCCTCAATGTTTTTTCTGACCCTGTTGACTATTTGCAACAAAACCTTTGATGGTTCTGTAATCATATCTCAATATCGTAGCAATATTTCTCATACTTTTTAGCTATTTTGGTCACTTTTTCATTTTGCCATTGCTCTCACCCCTAGAGGTACAGTAGCATGAGGCGGTGTCTACAGTACAACCCACAGAAGTTGCTCAGGTAGTGCAGTTCATCCAGGATGGCACATCAGTGCGAGCTGTGGCAAGAAGGGTAGCTGTGTCTGTCAGCATAGTGTCCAGAGGCTGGAGCAGATACCAGGAGATGGGGAGGGAGCCATAGGAGGGCAACAACCCAGCAGCAGGACCGTTACCTCTTCCTTTGTGCAAGGAGGAACAGGAGGAGCACTGCCAGAGCCCTGCAAAATGACCTTCAGCAGGCCACAAATGTGCATGCATCTGCACAAATGGTTAGAAACCGACTCCATGAGGGTGGTATGAGGGCCCGACGTCCACAGATGGGGGTTGTGCTCACAGCCCAACACCGTGCAGGACACTTGGCATTTGCCACAGATACACCAGGATTGGCAAAGTCGCCACTGGCGCCCTGTGCTCTTCACAGATGAAAGCAGGTTCACACTGAGCCATGTGACAGACGTGACAGAGTCTGGAGATGCCGTGGAGAGTGATCTTCTGCCTGCAACATCCTTCAACATGACCGGTTTGGCAGTGAGTCAGTAATGGTGTGGGGTGGCATTTCTTTGGAGGGCCGCACAGCCCTCCATGTGCTCGCCAGAGGTAGCCTGACTGCCATTCGGTACCGAAATGAGATCCTCAGACCCCTTGTGAGAACATATGCTGGTGCGGTTGGCCCTGGGTTCCTCCTAATGCAGGACAATGCCAGACCTCATGTGGCTGGAGTGTGCCCGGAGTTGGCAGATGCTTTAGTCCAGGTCTGGGAGGAGATCCCACAGGAGACCATCTGCAACCTCATCAGGAGCATGCCCAGGCGTTGTTGGGAGGTCATATAGGCACGTGGAGGCCACACACAATACTGAGCCTCATTTTGACTTGTTTTAAGGACATCACATCAAAGTTTGATCAGCCTGTAGTGGGTTTTTCCACTTTAATTTTGGGGGTGACTCCAAATCCAGGCCTCCATTGGTTAATAAATTTAATTTCCATTGATGATTTTTGTGTGATTTTGTTGTCAGCACATTCAACTTTGTACAGAACAAAGTATTCAATGAGAATATTTCATTCATTCAGATCTAGGATGTGTTATTTGAGTGTTCCCTTTATTTTGTTCAGTGTATAAAGTGTATACCCGAGTATAAACCGAGGGGGCTTTTTCAGCATAAAAAATGTGCTGAAAAAGTCGGCTTATACTCGAGTATATACGGTAATTAACTTAAATTATAGCATTTCATATAATCTGCACCCAAGTCATGTAAAGAACATTTTTTAGACATTTTTGAAAGTGTAACCACTTGTAATTCTATGCAAAAGACTCCTTCACTCGTTCTAATGTTCTGCCATTTAAAATGCATGAAAAGTAAATGTTAAACCCTGCGGTCAGTAGTGCATCTACCAACGTGTGCTTGTATTCCTGCATTTTCTGATTTTGCTCCAGTGACGGAAGTAAAGATGGAGCGTTGTTCTTGTAGCGGGGATCCAGCAGTGTGGCCACCCCACTAATCAGCACTGGTAACAATCTGGGCAACTTGGTGGTCGTTGCGCAGGCACAGCAGCATGTATTGGCTCATGTGTGTTATGCTGCCCAGAGGCAACAACAAACTGTCCTCACTGTGAGGTGTATAGCCAGGGTACTCTGTATTCCCACAGCCACACGCCAGTGATGCCCATGAGCTGCTTAGAGGGTCACCCTTTTGTGAACACTGTTTTTCCTCCTGGCTGGATAGTTGTTACCTGGTCGCTGTTGGTACAGGAACCCACCTTCTGAACCATGTGTGGATGAGTGGCCTGATAATGGTCTGAATGGTCCCTCTTCCTCCTCTTCTTCCTGTGCCACCACCTCAACCATCATTGCCTGAGGCGTTTTTTCAAGTAGGCATAGAAGTGGGAGAGTAATACTGATGGTGTCATCAGCTCTGACCATGTTGGTGGAGTACTCGAAGCAGCGCAACATGGCACACACATCTCGCATGGAGGCCCACTTGTTGGATGTGAGGAGGTGTTGTTCCGCAGAGCGACTAACCAGTGCGTTCTACAGCTGAAACGCCAATATTGCCTGCTGCTGCTGCTCGCACAGTCTCTGCAGCATATGCAAGGTGGAGTTCCACCTTGTGGGTACGTCGCATATGAGGCAGTGAGCAGGAAGGCAGAAGTTTGATGCAGCATAGATGGGTGAGAACGCCAAAAGCAAGCACAGATGGCGCTCACTTCAGCAGCAGCTCTGACATATAGGGGTAATTTTTAATGAAGCTCTGCACCACCAAATTTATCACCTGCGCCAGGCAAGGGATGTGCATCAAACTGGCTAGGCCCAGAGCTGCTATGAGATTTCGCCCATTATCGCACACCACCAGGCCTGGTTCAGCAGTCTGTTGATTGATTCCTGTCCACAGCTCCTGCATGGTGTGGGATCTTTCGCTCAAACAGATGAGTTTCAGAACAGCCTGCTGTTATTTCCCCCTGGCTGTGCTGAAGTTGGTGGTGCAGGTGTTACCCTAGCTGGATGAGGAGTGAACATGGACAGAGAAACATCCAGCAATTCTCGGTGGTGGTAGGACTTGTGCCAGAATGCCTTCAGTCTCAGGTCGAGCCACCACTACATTTACCCAGTGGGCAGCTATTGAGATATACCTTCCCTGACCATGCTTGTTGGTCTACGTATCGGTTGTTATGCTGACCTTGCTACTGATGGAGTTGCGCAGTGCACACCTGATTTTGTCCACAACATGTGTGTGTAGGGCAGGGATGCCGCCTGTAAAAGTAGTGGCGGCTGGGAAGCACGTACTGTGGGACAGCCACCGCCATCAATTTTTTAAAACTGTCCTTCTCCAACAGCCTGAATGTCAGCATTTCAAAGGCCAGGAATTTTGAAATGCTGTCATTCAGGACCAGGGCTTGTGGGTGGGTAGGGGGGTACTTTCACTTTCTCTCCAGTGTTTGGGGGATGGACAACTGAACGCTTCCATGGGACAGTGTGGAGTTGCTCTGTGACACTGCTGGTGGTGGTGGTGGTGTTGTCACATCCTCTGTAGTGAGCCAAGTGGCCCTGTTAATTGGGAGCGGGAGGAAGAGGCTGAGACTGCAGCAGAAGAGGGAGCAGGAGGAGCCTCAGATCTTCCTTGCTTTTTCAGGTGTGCACTCCACTGCAGCTCGTGCTTTGAATTCAGAGGCCTCGTCATGCAGATGGTGCTCAGGCTCAGAACATTATGCTTTGCTTCAGGCTCTGACTACACAGCGTACAAACCACCCGTCTCCTGTCGTCAGCATATTCCCTGAAGACATGCCATACCAGGGAGCTCCTTTGAGCTGGCTTTGGTGTGCTCAGTTCGTCGGCGCGGTGGGCAGTAGCAGATGATGTACTGGCTAGCGACCGGTTGCTGTGCTCTCTTTTGCTGTGGCTACCTCTTCTTCCTCTGAACTGCGCACTTCACACGGATGGCCTTCACTCCATGTGGGGTCTAGGACATCATCATCCCCTGCATCATTTTCTACTCACCTCTGCCCTCTTTGCTGGTCTGCACACTGCAGAAAGACGCAGTAGTTGGCACCTGTGTTTCATCATCATCAGAGATGTACTACTGTACGGTGGTCATGTGCACTAACCCTCCCATGTACTCATCCTCCAACTGAACAAGAGGTTGGGCTCAGTGCACTCAATATCTTCCACTTGTGTGGCAGGGACGGGTGTATGGCCCACGGAACCCTAGGCAGCGGAGTCGTCAAAAAGCAAAAGTGACTGCTGCATGATTTGGGGCTCAGACTGATTGGATGATTTGTAAGGGGATGAGGGGGAAGCCAGATGACCATTGTCCGCAGGTACCAACTCTGCGCTTTCAGCAGGGGACCAGGTGGAAGATAATGTGAAGAAACTGGAGGCACTCTCAGCCATCCAATCTAAAACTGCATCAACATGTTTGGGCCTCACCATTCATCCAGCGGTACTCGGGCCTACGAAATTACGCAGAGTGTCCTGTCACCTGCATGCACCAGAGGAAGGTGTTTCATTTGAGCATGTAGCAGGCACAGAACGACCACATCCTCTCCCTGCAGCAGCTATACGACCAGCACCACGGCCAAGTCCACGTCACTTATTTGATGCTCTCCTCATTTTTTCCACCCGAAAAAAGGTCACAGTAGAGAAGAGAAAGTTCCCAGCAGATTATTATACTCTTAGGGTACTCTGCAACTGTTATGCCACTGTGAGCCAAGCTGCTAGGGCACACTGTACCAGGCTGTTATGGCACTCTACACCAAGCTCAGAATAAAATGACGGCGCAACCCGTGATCTTGCGTTTATACAGGTTGAGTCACGTGTTGCGCCGGCCAATCACAGCGATGCCAATACATGGCTGTGATGGCTACGTAAGTGCCCACAGCCTAAAAGCTTGTTGATTGGCTGCGTTGTAGCCTTTCAACAAACTTTATGTAGCATCGGCATCTCTGCCCCCTGAGAGGCAGAGACGCCGTCCCCCTTACCGCAGCGCTCCCGGCCCGGCATATTCCGACTCTCCTGCTGCTTCTGCCGGCGTGCGCAGCTTCCCGGGCACTGTGCTTAGGGTGCGCGCCCGCGCGCTCCCTCCCTCTTAAAGGGGCCGCGCGCGCTGTCCTAAGGAGTCCCTGGCCAATGGCCGGAGGACTACTCATATAAAAGGCACCTCCTCCAAAATGGAGGTGCCCGTGCAGGGTTGTAGCTTTGTGTTCTAAACTCTGCTTCAGCCCTCAGGTCCCGCTGCTAGTCTGACTACCAGTCCAGTCCGCCAGCCTGACTACCTGTCTCCGCCAGCCAAGTGTACTCTCCAGCCCGACGGTCTGTCTACGATCCAAACCCGCCAGTAAGTCTATGGGCCAGGCTTGCCTGCCTACCCGGAGAACGTACCAGTTACCTGCCGTGCCTACCAGCCAGCCTTCCTGGAGGCCCTTACCAGTTACCTGCTGTGCCTACCAGCCAGCCTACCCGGAGGCTCCTGCCAGTTACCCGTGGGAGTCACCTGCTCTCATACAAGGACTGGCCCAGAGTAGCACCTGGTCCCTCTGCTCGGTCCTTCCCTGGTTCACGGAGTCGATTGAGCCGCCATGCGACGTTGGTCAGTCCGAGTTGATACCTAGTTACGCCCCTCTGGTCCCTCCTTGCACCGCAGCACAGAGGTTCCACCACCCGGATCCGTAACACTTTATTTGACACAGAACCAAACTGTAAAACAGATTTCCGTGGAAAAGTCTGTGTTTGGAGTTCGGCACTGGACACTAAGTGTCCGGTACAAACACCGAACTTTACAGTTCGTGTTTGCTCATCCCTATTTGTAACCATTCTTTTTAATTCAGTAATATTTTCTAAATGCATTTTATTTAGTGTTTTAGCGATATAATTTTCTTTTTTATAAAGGATTGATATAGCAAAACACCATACCAACATCATGTGGTGAATTTCAAATCACCCCACTAATCCTAAAAATTGTTCTAATCTTACAGTTGTCCCTTTCACTATGTATTCAGACAAGAATCATTTTTCTGTTATCTATCAAACTCAGATGCTGAACAAACAAATAAAGTAGCACTCTGTAGCGCTATAGTAGGCAAACATGAAATATATCAAATTTGAATAGCATTACTGCTCTAGAAAATAGAAATATTTGAGAAATCTTAGTGCATAAATTGGCCCATTCATGTGTACCTGGTAAGGCGTTTCTCGTTGCCAGGAACCTACCAATGTGAATCCTCTCTTAGAGACTAAAGTCTGAGATGGCTACTCTTGGTAAGCACCTGTACACATTAGTTTTCTGTTTTTCAAGTGACGGTCAGTCTTTTTGATATTTGTATACAGAGGCTTTCTGACTCAGCAATCTGCTTCTAAACCACAGGCGGTTTAAATTACAGCAGGTTCTTACCTTCCCATACACATGCAGACTTTAGTCTCTAAGAGAGGATACACATTGGTAGGTTCCTGGCAATGAGAAACGCCTTACCGTTACTGCCGGGTACACATGAATTGGCCAATTTATGAGCTAAGATTTCTCAATTATTTCTATTTTCTTGAGCAGTAATGCTATTCAAATTTCATCTATTTCATGTTTGCCTACTTAGCGTTACAGAGTGCTACTTTATTTTTTAGTTATGTATGGAGATGGCTACTTTTGGTAAGCACCTGTACACACCAGGTTTTCTGTTTTGGAAGTGACGGTTAGTCTTTTTCGTTCAGATGCTGAACAGATTGTAGCTTCACTGCTTCAAATTCATCGGTGGAGTGCTTTATCACATTGACTGATGCTAGGCAGTGCACATGGATTCTAGCCAAACCATGGTAGTTACTAACAAAAAATTCTTGTATTGATGTTGTCTTCAGAGGTAGCTTAGAATTTAACCTCATAAGTACCAGGTGCTGTAGCCCTTCGTTATTGTAACTTTACAACATGGGGTTAAAGCTACTGCTCTAGCTATCTAGCAAAAGCAGGTCAGGTCTTTGGCTGCAGATACAGCCAGTGACAATGGGGAGAAGACAGAAGTGGTTTATTACAGTTTGTCTCTTATTTCGCCGGCTACTCAATGAGCGCTATGTATGCAGTGAACAGGATCATCGGCAAAACTGAAGCTTCTGTAGGAGCACTACCATCATTTAATTGCCGGTCTCTGCCAGCATAGCAGGGTCCTAGTAGATTTAGATAATTTCTGCAAGTGACATCACTGTAGTGTGGTGTTTTCTAGAGATGAGCGGTGTTCGACTCGAACTGTTCACCAATCTGAAATTCGAGCTGTTTTGGGCGGTGTTCGAGCCGTTCGGCGAACACGAACAATTTGAAAAAAATTCGGCTGTTCGAGGTTATGTTCGATAACTGTTCGTGCACCAAAATCATAACTGGATTTTTTCTCTGCAATGCTGAAAATTAATGTTAATACGCAGTTTGAGTGTACAGCGGGGCGGGGGGAGGGGCAGGGGATGGATCTCTGCAGAAATAATGTAGATCTCCATTTTTTTTTCTCTTTCCCGCATTTACAGTGGGGAGGTGCAATCTGTCAGCCTATCAGCAGCGCACACAAGGAGGGAAGTGCTTTTTTTCACACAAGCAAGGGCATGTGTCATTGGCTGTGTATGTCACATGTCCTTGTCCTATAAGACCCAGCCACTTTCCCCGTCACCACTATGTGTTAGACGGCACCGCTGTTGCTGTGTGCGCTATACTTTGTGTTAATTTCAAGCCAATTTTCGCACAAATCTACAGATAGCTTGGGAGTAGGGAATAGTTGTGCTTGCAGTCCTTTTGAGGACTAGGTTACATCATTTCCTATGACTTTTAGCAGGCAGGTCTGTGCTCTTAAATAGATAGGTTGGGAGTAAAGACTAATTGTAATTGCAGTCCTTTTGAGGGCTAGGTTACATCAGTTCCTATCATTTTTTGCCAGGCAGGTCTGTGCCGGTGCTGTGCAAGTTATTTTCACAGCATTTGGCTAAATCTAGCAAAGCAAATCCTTTTTGGCCTCTTGCAGTGTGTGTTAGTCAGTGGAGTAGCCTATCTGTGTTGCAAGCTACACCACCTGTGTATAGAATACAATTTTTTTTACTGCACCTAGTGAAGTAAAACCTTTTGGGCATAGCATCATTCTATTAGTCCATCTATACTAACCTCCACCAGGTTGCAAATTCAAAATAATTTTTATCTGCATCTAGCTCTGAAAAAATATTTGGGCTTCGGCTTCGGCTTGTAGCAGTGTGTGGGACTTGTTCTATTAGTCCATCTATACTAACCTCCACCAGGTTGCAAATTCAAAATAATTTTTATCTGCATCTAGCTCTGAAAAAATATTTGGGCTTGGGCTTGTAGCAGTGTGTGGGACTTGTTCTATTAGTCCATCTATACTAACCTCCACCAGGTTGCAAATTCAAAACAATTTTTATCTGCATCTAGCTCTGAAAAAATATTTGGGCTTGGGCTTGTAGCAGTGTGTGGGACTTGTTCTATTAGTCCATCTATACTAACCTCCACCAGGTTGCAAATTCAAAATAAATTTTATCTGCATCTAGCTCTGAAAAAATTTTTGGGCTTGGGCTTGTAGCAGTGTGTGGGACTTGTTCTATTAGTCCATCTATACTAACCTCCACCAGGTTGCAAATTCAAAATAATTTTTATCTGCATCTAGCTCTGAATAAATATTTGGGCTTGGGCTTGTAGCAGTGTGTGGAACTTGTTCTATTAGTCCATCTATACTAACCTCCACCAGGTTGCAAATTCAAAATAATTTTTATCTGCATCTAGCTCTGAAAAAATATTTGGGCTTGGGCTTGTAGCAGTGTGTGGGAGTTGTTCTATTAGTCCATCTATACTAACCTCCACCAGGTTGCAAATTCAAAATAATTTTTATCTGCATCTAGCTCTGAAAAAATATTTGGGCTTCGGCTTGTAGCAGTGTGTGGGACGTGTTCTATTAGTCCATCTATACTAACCTCCACCTGGTTGCAAATTCAAAATAATTTTTATCTGCATCTATCTCTGAAAAAATATTTGGGGTTGGGCTTGTAGCAGTGTGTGGGACTTGCTCTATTAGTCCATCTATACTAACCTCCACCAGGTTGCAAATTCAAAATAATTTTTATCTGCATCTAGCTCTAAAAAAATATTTGGGCTTCGGCTTGTAGCAGTGTGTGGGACTTGTTCTATTAGTCCATCTATACTAACCTCCACCAGGTTGCAAATTCAAAATAATTTTTATCTGCATCTAGCTCTGAAAAAATATTTGGGCTTGGGTTTGTAGCAGTGTGTGGGACTTGATCTATTAGTCCATCTATACTAACCTCCACCAGGTTGCAAATTCAAAATAATTTTTATCTGCATCTAGCTCTGAAAAAATATTTGGGCTTGGGCTTGTAGCAGTGTGTGGGACTTGTTCTATTAGTCCATCTATACTAACCTCCACCAGGTTGCAAATTCAAAATAATTTTTATCTGCATCTAGCTCTGAAAAAATATTTGGGCTTCAGCTTGTAGCAGTGTTAATAATAATTTTTAGCTGCATCTTGCCTGTAAACTAATTTTGGGCATATTAGCAGTGTGTGTTACTCATTCTATTAGGCCATCTATACTAAGCTCCACCAGCTTTCAAATTACTAATAATTTTTAGCTGCATCTTGCCTGGAAAATAATTTTGGGCATAGTAGCAGTGTGTGGTACTCATTGTATTAGGCCATCTATACCAAGCTCCACCAGCTTTGAAATTAATAATAATTTTTAGCTGCATCTAGCCCGTAAAATTTTTTTTCTTCCCAATAGTGGTAGCAATAGAAATATGGGGCGCACTCCTGGCTAACAAAAATATACGCTTCATAACAAAAAACACCAGCCTAGCGCACTGCATTAATAAGATGGCATCATCGTCTCTCCCGTCTACGCCGGCTAGCATTCCTGTGCCTAAAACACAATGCATGGGTCCGCGCTAGCCACGATGCTGAGGGGTCTAAAGCTGCTGCTAACGCTTTATCACAATTCAATTGGCAGATTTTCACAGAGCTCCTCCCCAACGCCCACCCATCGGACAACAGTTGCCCACCCTCCCTATGGGATCTAGTGGCGAATAGTTGATGCCATTAATCAGAGCATCAGTTGCCCCGTCAACGTGGCAAGCATACGGTAAGGCATGGGAAGAGTGGACACGACTAGTAGCAGGCAGACGGGTTGACCAATGTGAACGAGCCAGATTACAAGTCACCATAGAATTTCTCCACCAGCTAATGATGAGGGGCATATCAGGGGCGTCAGCGCAGCGGTGTCTGACCGGAGTAGCATTTCACTTCCAACTACTGAATTGGGGAGATGTGACAAAGAGATTCATCATCAGACAATCCATAAAAGGGTGGAAAAGGGGTCAGCCAAGTCAGGAGTGTAGACGTCCCGTCCCGTGTCACTAAAACTGATTTCTCACATCATATCCCATTGACATGACACTCACAATTTGAAGCAACACTACTGTCTACTGCATTTGCGATCGCCTTCTTCGGGGCGCTATGCATAAGCGAATTAGTCCCTCAATCCAAAATTACCACCAGTGGAGGCTTATTACACCAGGACGTAGTCATAGCCAATAATGCAATACGTCTATGCATACGCCAATCGAAAACGGTTCCAGCGGGCAGGGGCACTTAGGTACTTCTACAACCCACAAACGGTACACTGAGTCGGGTAACAATAGTAAAAACATATCTAACCGTCAGATCACAAAGTAATTTCTTCCTATCACACATTGATGGAACGCCATTATCAAGATACCAGTTCCAAGCTATATTTAATAAATGCATAACATCGGCAGGGAACCACCCCAAAGACTACGGGACACACTCATTCCGCATAGGCGCGGCAACAGAAGCAGCAAGAGCAGGACTGTCAGAAACGGAAGTTCAGAGGATAGGGAGATGGCGATCCACGTGTTTGGCGAGATACTTAAGACCGGACTTGTTATCCTAACGTGGTTTGTTTCTTTTACAGGTGACGCTAAGCCAACAGTGTGGGTGATAGTCCACTCGTATATATATTGGGCAGAAAAAAGGGCGAAAGTCCGCCCAGGCGGGAGGAAATTAGAGTTTCATAACACATATTTCAACTGGAGAGGTATTAGAGGCCTGCTATGGCCACAGGTACTAATGGAGGTAATCAAGGTAAGGAGAGAGGCAAGAGGTCCGGTCATCTTAGTTATACAGGCCGGGGGAAACGACCTAGGTCATCACAAGAGCGCATAACTAATGGCAATAATGAAACTAGACACTGAGCGCTTCAGAGAATTTTTCACAAAACTAACTATAGTATGGTCAGAGATTTTGCCGATAGCGGTATGGCAAGGTGCGCGAGACATCACGGCCATCGAACGGACAAGGCGGGTAATAAATATTCGGATGTCAAAATTTAGAAGAGACAGAGGCAGTGTAGTGATACAACACCGACAACTGGAAGGAGATAAAGCAGGCCTCATACGGCCCGACGGTGTTCACTTAATGGATATTGGACTGGACATATTCCTGTCAGGACTCCAGGACGGAGTGGAACAAGCGTTAAGAGTGATGGATGGAGGTCAGAGTCCTGCATACGAGTACGCAGGATCCTCCGTGGCCTGGAAATAGAAAGGACATGTTAGAGAGTTACACTTGTTGGCCAACTTGCCGGTGTGGAGACCCAGGGCATGCTGCAACAAGCTGAATTATTTTAGAAATAAAACGCCTTTCTAATGGAATGAGTATAAAGAGTTAATAAAGCTGTGACTGATCCTCACCCATCCAGTTGTAAGAGTTACATTATTGTATTGTCAAGGAAAGGGGGGCGGTAGGGGGGCTGAGCGTCTGGGTTTGGTTGGGGGTCCCCACAGTCTTCCTAGGCTAGATGCATTTAAAAATTCTTATTAGATACACAGGCGGTGCAGCTTACTTCGCAGCTGGGCTACTACGCCCAAAGTATTGCCTAGGTTAGATGCAGTTAAAAATTCTACATTGACTAGCAGACCCTGAAGCTTTGGAGCAGACCTCTGAGTAAACAGCTCTTCAGACTCAACCATCTGTGTTACCCCAAGTCATAGTGTATGTAGTTTCTTACAGTTAAAAGGGGGGGGGAGCGACCCAACCCACCTGGAATTGACGATGCCAACGTCACGTAAAACACAGCAAGGGGACTCCAAAAAGAGTCTCCATTTTTTCCAAAAATTGTGGGACAGACACCACTTAAGTGGCATCAATTGCCCCAGAGTTGCTTAAAACGGTTGGTGAGGTGATTTTACCAAATTCTCAAGCTTTTAGTCTCCCCAGGATGACACAGGGGTAGAAAAGTCCTTGCGGATCCATGATTTCTTCATCTTTATGAACGTAAGTCTGTCTACATTCTCAGTGGACAGCCGCGTGCGCTTATCTGTCAGCACACCACCAGCAGCGCTGAACACTCGTTCAGAGAGAACGCTGGCTGCAGGGCATGACAAGATCTCCAAGGCGTGAGTGGCGAGCTCCGGCCATTTTTCCAGATTGGAAGCCCAAAATGAGCAAGGGTCCAGTGACACAGTCATAGCTTCGATGTTCACTTGGAGATACTCCTGTACCATCCTCTCTAGGCGTTGACTATGTGTCAAACTTCTTGTCTCCTGTGGCCTTGCAAAGGATGGTCTAAAAAAGTGGTGAGACGATTCCACAAAATTGCTGTTAGCAGCAGATACGGTGTTACTGTTACGGTTTGAGTGATGAAGACTCGACAGTCCCACGGTTTGCAAGTTAGAACTGTGAGATTCACTACGTGCACCACTGGTGTTTTGTGGAAAAGCACATGTAAGATTCTGCAACAGCCTCTGCTGATACTCCTGCATGCATGAATGCCTTTCTATGGCAGGAATTATTTTGGCAAATTTACTTTTGCACCGGGGATCTAAGAGTGTGGCAACCCAGTAGTCAGGATTACTTCGAATTCTGACAATCCGAGGGTCATGTTGCAGGTAGTGCAGCAAGAAGGCACTCATGTGTCTTGCGCATCCAGGAGGACCAAGTCCTTGTTGTGTTGGTAGCGAGGTAAGAATCATGCTTCCTTCCTCTGCCCTCTCCCCCCAACCTCGCACAACAGAAATGTGATCAAGGTCTCCCTCATCTGATGAGTCTTACATGCCCATCGCCAGTTCGTCCTCCACTTCTTCCTCGGCTCCTGCACCTTCCCCAACAGTTTGGCTGCTACCATGCGCCCTGGTTAATCCCTCTCCCCCACCCTCCCATGCCTGCCGCCTTTGTGCTGCCGACCGTCTGGACCTTGGAGATGTTATCCCTTCCGCATACGACTCCTCCTCTACTTCCTCCACCTCCTCTTGTCCCACCACCTGACTCTGAATTCTGTTTAACGTGTGCTCCAGCATGTAAATCACAAGAATAGTCATGCTGATAATGGCATCGTCGTCAGCACTAAACATCTTCGTCGCCATTTCAAAACTGTGAAGAAGGGTGTGTGGTGCCCCTGAGGGTTCAGTCGCCACAGAGGTACTGCATCTCACCCAGAGGTGTGGTATCTCACCCTCAGGTAAGGAAGGAGTATGGCTCGGGACCCTAACACCTGCATCCAACACATACCCGCAGTGGGGGTAGGGCGAGATTGCTCCTAAGGGAGAGCACAGTCCCAGGTCCCTAGCTGGTGGGAGGGTCCTATGTAGTGGGTGTGGGTGGAGAAAGCAGCTTAGGGGAGCACATGACAGGGAGAGTATAAATAGGAAGCCATCTTAGAAAGAGCAAGCCAGTCAGAGGAGGAGAAGTGACAGGAGCAGAGGCTCTGCATGAGCTCTGCTCCGGAGGCGGGCCTAGCTTGGGAGGCCCAGGACTGAAGGAGAGAAGAGAGGAGTGGGAGCAGGAAGGCTCCAGGAACCGAAGGGTCCCTAGGGGTACGGGCCGTGCAGAAGGCCACCCGTACGCCCGCTGCTACCAGGAGGTAGAGGGGTCAGGCCAGAAAAGGGGAACCGGTCCCTCAACTAGCGGAGAAACAGCAAGGCTCAACTAGAAACCAGAGGCTGCAGCATTTCATGTACTGCAGGCCAAAGTCCACACCAGTCTCACTAAGAAGGTAGCCACATAGGACCCAGGGGACGGAACACACGTCGCCCGCCAAGGCCCGATGATACTGGATAGAAGTGTCACTGGGTGTGAGGTGCAGGGAGAAGGCCAGAGAAAGGACACACAGAAGGGGGTCCTGCTAAGTACTCTGGAGCTATCTGGGGGTGGACTGAGCCCCTCACTGAGTACGCACAGCACGATGGGGGAGATTGCTCTGGTACCTGTAATCTGGACTGCAACAACTGTGAGTAAAGATCTTGGGACTGCATCACACGGACTCTGTGTGCATTACTGACTCCCTGCACTACAACCACCATCATCCACCCACACTGCCCTGAAGCTACACTCTTCTTGTGGGGAGTAATAATACCATTGCTGCAAAACCACCAGCTTCAGAGGACTGTTCCGCAGCGGCGGCCCCTTTGGCCGCACTCCACAGGTGGCGTAGTCGGACATTATAAAACCCAAATATACAAATTACCCTTGGATTGACCGCCCTGGGTCACGGACCGGGTCGCCGCCACAGTGACTACAACCCCCAGCGTCTACCGGCCCGGCTCCGGGTACCCCACGGCCCAGGGGGTGCATCAACTTCATAGGTCCCTGATCTAAGACCACTCCTGCAGCGTGATTTGCCCCACCTCTGGATCTCGTTGGCCCAGGCTATACGTCAGAACGTATTGCACCAGGGCTTGTCGGTGCTGCCACAGTTGCTGCAACATGTGCAGAGTTGAATTCCACCGTGTCGGCACATCGCATATGAGAGAGGGGGGCTGGCCGTCAGGGTCCACCACAGCTCTGGCACAAACCCGGCGACACGGAGGTCGCACGGGCAGGAGCGGACTGGCCGTGTCGGCTTCGCACTTTTTTGGTTTTAGAAGGCCATGACATGCCTATATCTGTGTCTCCCCCTCCTTTTACTCCTCCACCTCTTTTCTTTTCACATGACTATATATACTTGTCACTTTTTCATGTGCTAGTTGTGTCTTCTGAGCAGTTTGTCAGCTTTTGGACACCTTTGAAGTGTTTTCTATGTGTTTTCTATGTGTTTCTATGTGTTTTTGCTTGCCTGCCATTGGTTTTAACAGTGTTCGACGAAAAGTTCGACGAACAGTTCAGCGAACATACAGGTGTTCGACAAACCGAACTCGAACACTACGGGGGTGGCTCAACACTAGTGTTTTCAACTGTAATTGGGACTCCTGTGGTTGTACGAGTTACAATGGAAAAAAATGTTCCCCATAGATCTTTGATCTCTCGGGGAACAAATTATGTAAAAATATATATACATAAAAAAGTGCAGAAAATAAAACAGTTCTAAAAAAATAATTCAGTTTTGTTGCTTATAAAAAAAAGGCTCATGCAGCCTTGTGAGTGAGAAAAAAAAGTTATGGCTTGTGAAAAGCAGAGAGGCAAGAAACCAAAAAAAATTGTCTGTTAGTATCGGATTAATAGTGAGCGCCTCCATCATTGCTCATCAGGCTATGTAAACTGGCTGGTAAACAAGGGCCAGACAGTTTATTGGTGCCGGTTAATGGCATATTGACAAGTCAAATGCTCAAGTCTAAATGCACCAAGAGTGAAACTTTTTTCAAAACTTTTTGCTTTAAAAAGGCCCTATCTTTTCATTATTCTTTTTTGCACACACAGTGCACAGTTCTATTGGCAGGTTTACACTATTCAACTTGCAGTGTAAAACAGCTACTGATCAACTACTTGTCGATAGTTGTTTAATATCCTGTTAAGCCAGGCAGACTGCATTTCTATGCACACAGAATGATCACTAATAAATCCATCTGTGCACTTAGACTGCCATTGTTCTTGGCAGCATCTGTCCTGTTTACACTGGACGATGGGCTACCAAAAACCATGATTTTAAAGCCTGCTCAAATAACATTTCATCCGACGAACAAACATTTTTGTTGGGTGATCCGCGTCCGATTACTCTGCAAGATTATTGGGAAAGAAATGTTTAGTGTAAATTCAGCTTAGAATCCACTCTTCTTACTCCCCTTCGAATAGCACAAAACATAATTTTACCCGATGAACAAGCATTTTGCTCATTCATTGGGTGATCGGCAGCTTGTTTAGACGGCAGGACTATTGTGCAGATTATCGCAAGATTATCCTAGAATCACTTTTTCACAATAATCTTGCAGTATCAATGGACCTTTAGCTATCATCAAAGGCTTATTGGATTTATTAGCAATGATACTTTTCTAGAAGCTGAACACTATTTTCTGGTGGGAGTTGGTAATATATTACAATGTTTAGGATAATTACACAGCAAATCGGTCATTAACTTTGATATCAGAGTGACGGGCTGGAGCGAGGTTGACTTTGGCATACTTGGCACTGGAAATGCAACAGTCCACTGACTAAGAGGCCAGATCAGATGTCCTTGCTGTTCTCACTATTTTGCTACATACATCAGACAATAGACATTGATCATGTCACTCCGTACTACATGTACTAAATATACTATCTAATCTCTTCCAAGTGCAGACACATTGTCTTTTATTAATGTAATGTTGCGTTCTATTGAATCTCATTTACTTGTGGCTTTTGTTCTATTGTTATAACTGGGAAATCGGGAGTCCTGACACCAGATTTTTTTTTTTTTGTATTTGAGAACATTTTTGCGGACATCTAATCCCTATAAGTGAATCACTTTGACTGTTGTACTCTCTGTTTGGGAACTGGTAATCCGTTCGGCTTGCCTAATAACTACAAGGCATCAGGAAATCAAACAAAGCCAAAATACCAAGCGTTTGCTTTTGTCACAATTTAGAAAGTCACTGGTATTATTATTACAAGGGTATATACACTTTACAGGCACCGTTTATGTTGTTTCAGTGCATCATAAATAGAAAATGCATCAGTTCTGCAAATTATACCATTTTATTCTCTGCAGACTACCGACAAGCCTTGTGTGGACTAATTCTGCGTAATGCGCTACTCTACTTCCTTTCATGTATGTGCTTTCTTTTTTCCTAATTATCAAGAAAAGATGTATGCCATTTACAACAGGAGCCAACAATATGTATATGTCTATTGGACATAGGTGGTGTGTTCATTATGCTGTGGGCAAAAAGTGAACAGAGCAGTTTACAGATGTGAATGCGTCTATTTTTTAATAGTTGGCATCTTACCTTGGTACAGCTACAGGAGTTTGGCATCTTGACACATAATAGATACTTCTTGGCTCTTAACTTTGCTGAATCTGTAAAAAGCTCACATAAATTTACCCCTAAATCTGGCTCTTCCTCTTTCCTTATCTAAACTAACACGCTAAATGTAAAGAATTTAGTAGGACTCCAAAATATTCTTCTTCATAGTGTCATATTGCGATGAATGGGTTGGATTTTTTAGTTAATACCCACTAATATGACAAATATGTTATATGCACAGTGTGGTTGCAACCAAAGCAGTACTTGTAAAAGGATGTTCTCCGAATTCTTTAGGGAGACCCAAAGGATGATGACTGGGGCATCGTCTTCCAATGCAAAGCTGATTTAAACCTCCAATCCAGGCCTCCAATTCTGCCCATAGCATCTTTTGTATGCTCTAAACTTCATCTCACTGATAAGAGATGTCCCTTTTATACTTTTAATTTGTTCTATAAACTGAAAAATTCAGTTATTTACCTACCTTTGGCTAGGAATAATGTTTAGAATACATTTTATCATCATTTACAGAGTCATTTTTATATCTAGTTTATTAGAGGTGACCTGGAAGTAATGAAGATTAAGCTGTATATCCAGTGGCTTAGTACTGTGCATTCAGTATATTCAGTTGGCATTGCTGTGTTTTTTCAGCTCACGTTCTTAGTGTATTATCTTTTCAGCTATTTGAATAAATATATTTGTACAGTGCCGTGTTCGGATTTTTTTTCACATTTTTATATTGTATACTTGCAGATGTTTAATAAGAATTAAAGGGCTTGTTCACTACTGGGCAACCCCATGTTAATCATGTCAGGATCACCATTAAAATAAAAAGAGTCGACCAAAGCTGTGATAAGTGACCACAGCACTGCCTCCTGATGACATGCGGTTTTAAGCGGGGTGATTGAAGCTGTGGGGAAGTGACTACAGGGCCATCTTCTTGTAATGTCCAGTTTGAGACTCCCCTCAAATGAAATGTCATAGGAAGTAAAGGAAAAAATGACAGATTGAGGGTTTATCTATAATGGGAGTATGATAGAGGGATTTTAGAATAAAGTAAATCACAAAAGTGGTTAAAGATAAATATTTATAAAGAGCATTATAGGTATTGAACAACCCCTTTAGGACGATTTTAGCCACAGATTACGATGTGGTGGGCATTAAGAAAACCTGGTTTGATGAAAGCCATGACTGGGTGACAAACGTACAGGGTTTCCTTGCATTCAGAAAGGATAGGAAAGACAAGAAAGGCGTAGGGGTATGTATCTTCATTAAATCCAACTTAAGACCTGTGCTCAATGACGACATTGGGGGGAGCTTCGACAATGTAGGGTCAGTATGGGTAAATGTACATGGGGATGGCCACAATGGAAAGCTGCTAATTGGAGTGTACTATAAAATATATCTGAACAGGTAGATGAAATACTGAATCAAATTAAAAAGGCAGCAAATAATAGAGTCCTTCTTATGGGAGATTTTAACTATCCAGACATCAAATGAAAAGAGAAAATCTTCCAGTTGTGCTAAAAGCTGCAGGTTCTTATCCAGAGTTCAGGACAATTACCTCTCTCAGCTGGTAGATGAACCAACCAGGGGAGGTAATCAGCTGGATCTGGTTTTGTCAAATAGACCAAATACTATTTCAGATCAACAGGTTCGGGAGCATTTGGGCTGCAGCGAACATAATATGATATGGTAAGTTTCAAGGTAGTATTCAGTAAAACATGTCAAAGTGAAAATTCAAAAACTTGGGGAAAAACTTTAGGAAAGCTGATTTCAACAAATTAAGGTAAGAGCTTGATCATTGAGACTGGGACCATGTCATGGTAACTGGGTGATAATGATCATCATTTTCATATGGAGGCTATTATGTACAACAAAAAAATATATTGTGGTGCCGTGTTAGCCAAAAAGATCAATGTAAATACTTTTATGCCCAAAGATGACAAAAGTATTCTCTGAGTGATACCTTTTTTGGCTAACCAGAGCAAAATATATGTTTGCAAGCTTTCAGAGCACAGAGGCTCCTTCTTCAGGCAGGATTACAAATGAATTAATACGATAAGAGCGCAACATTTGAGGGATACTGCAACACGACATTTGTTAATGAGGTGATGCCTCTTAAAGATAAGCCAAGGAAATCAGATTAGGGATTTTGTTACAAATGGAGAGGCAGTGGGTGGCAATGTTCTCTTCATTATCTAGAGTCCCTCAGGGAGAGGTGTGAATTGTATCCATGTAGTGAGTCATAAATCCAGATATTAAATCGAGTCCTATTGTCAAAGAATTGAAAATCCTTATCAGTTTTGAAATTATTATCTCTTTGTGGTCCTTATACAAATTGCCTCTTCAGAGAAAAAGAGGACTTAAACTCTATAGCGCCACCTATTGAAAGCTGCAATCCTACAAGTCACAATCAACCCTTTAACGAGTCGTGCAATATGACTTTGGATAAAAGCCAAATCAGAATCTCAATTTGCAGACACGGTGTTTCGGGCTGTTGGCCCTCGTCATTCACCTTTTAGTATTAAGATTTTTAAATCTGTCATACAGTTTCCATGCCCAGAGAAACGTTTTCCCACAGGCGTGTTCAGTTCATTCCTGATTGTGTGCCTGTGTAGATTCATCCTTATTTGTAGTTTTTGCATGGTTTCCCCAATATAGATGCCTCCAGTGCAGGGCCAGCTCCAGGTTTTTCTGGGCCCCGGGCGAAAGAGTTTCAGTGGGCCCTTTAACACATACCACGATTCATGATGCACAGATACCGCAGAGAAATATATATATAGTATAATGCAAAGATTTCACTTCTTACATTACATGAGTGATATCTATTGTAAATTCTACAATAGCTCAGAAACCGGCGAATTGCTCCACACAGTATACTGGCTCCCATATAACGCTCCATACAGAATGCTGGCGCCCATAAAATGCTCCATACATGATACTGGCCCCAATATAATGCTCTGTGCAGGCTGTTACCCCTACCTAATGCCCAATGCAGGCTGTTTCCCCCTTATAATGCCCCATGCAGGCTGTTCCCCCCCTGATAATGCCCCATGCAGGATGTCACCCCCCATATAATGCCCCATGCAGGATGTCACCCCCCATATAATGTCCTATGCAGGATGTCACCCCCCATATAATGCCCCATACAGGATGTCACTCCCCCCCATATAGTGCCCCATGCAGGATATCACTTCTCCCCCCATATAATGCCCTATGCAGGATGTCCCTTCCCCCCCATATAATGCCCCATGCAGGATGTCATCACCCCGCATCATATAATGCCCCATGCAGGATGTCACTTCCCCCCATATAATGCCCCATGCAGGATGTCCCTTTTCCTCACCATATAATGCCCCATGCGGGATATCACCCCCCTCTTTATAATGCCCCATGCAGGATATCATCCCCCTCTCTTTAAAATGCCCCATGCAGGATGTCACCCCCCCTCTTTATAATCCCCGATGCAGGATGTCATCCCCCCATATAATGCCCGATGCAGGATGTCACCCCCCCATATAATGCCCCATGCAGGATGTCACCCCCCCATATAATGCCCCATGCCTCCATACATTAAAAAAAAAAATCAAATACTCAACTCACTCCTCACCTGCTGCCACTGCTCAGGTCCAGACTCCAGCATCACCCCGCTCTGCACTGCCTGTGACGGCTCAGGGGAGGGCACGGTGGAAAGACATCACCGCACCCTCTGACCTGAGACGTCACAGGGAGCGCACAGCAGGAAGACAGCGGATCTGCAGAGGCACAGGGAGAGGTAAGTATCCGGCTGCCGGGGCCCTGAGCAAGCGGGAGAGAAGGGTGGGCTCTGGCACCGCTCTCCTCTGCCCATAGCCCGGCGGGGTGCCCGACTGTGAGTGGGCCCCCCGCCTGCTCAGGGCCCCGACACTTGCCCAGGTGCGCATGGTGCTGATGCCTGCCCTGCTCCAGTGCATCTTGTACATTGTATCATGTACACCGCATTGGAGAATGTACATGAAAAGAAATCCATTATTTTATAGTCCTGATTTGTGTTTGGCATGCAGACTGTATTTGATGGTAATATGTGGGTACAAGTTCTGCATTTCTTGTTTTTACATGGGAATGTGCCCGTCACTGATGGTGATGAGAGGACACTTCTGACAGTGAGATTCCTTAAGTTAGGAGGCTGTTTGTAGGAGAGAAGTGGTAGTTCTGGGAATATTTCTTTGTTTGTGGTCTCTGTGGAATATGGGTTGGAGATCGGCACCAATTTTCCTTAGGATGCTCATGTGGGGGTTATTTGTGACCACAAAAGGCACCCTGTTGTTGTTTTCCCTCAGTCTGTAATCCAGGAGGCTGTTTATTGGGATCCTTGTAGCTCTGTGGATCTGTTCATATATTACCAATGGATGGTATCCTTGTTGTAGGACCTGGATTTATGGCTCACTACATGGATACAATTCACACCTCCACCAGAGGGACTCTAGATAACCAAGAGGACATTCACACTGCCTCTTCATTTGTAACAAAATCCCTAATTTGATTTCCTTGGTATATCTTTAAGAGACATCACCCCTTCCACCTCACAAAAAAATGTAGTGATGCAATATATCTTAAATGTTGTGCTCTTATCTTATTAATTCATTTGTAAATCGGCCTGAAGGGGCCTCTGTGTAAGTTTGCAATTATATATTTTATTTTGGTTAGCCAATAAAGGTATCTCTCTGCGAATACTTTTGTCATCTTTGGGCATAAAAGTATTTACATCGTATGGAGGCTGAAACAAAAACAGCTGTGTAGGATTCTTAAAACTGGTTGAGCAATAACCAAACTTTACTACAACTGTGAGGTTGTGGAAGACTGTCTCATGTCACAGGTCATACACCATGGCAAGACTGAGGGCAGCAACAAGACGCAAATTGCTTTAGCAAACTCTTTCCCAGCAAAGATTTTAAAGTAAACTGTGGTTTCAAGATGTGCTGGTCAAGCTCTTTTGATGAAACACCAAGAAATTAGCAAAGTTAAGGGCCGTAGATCCAGTTGTCGGCCAAGGAAACTTATTGCAGCATATGTAAAACACATCATGCTTACTTATCTTTGAAATCAGAATATGTCCAGCAGTGCCCTCAGCTCAGAACTGGCAGCAACCAGTGGAATTTAACTACACCAATCTACTGTTTAGAGAAGTCTGGCTAGATGTGGTCTTCATGGAAGAATTGTGGCCAAAAAAGCATACCTTCAACTTGGAAACAAGACCAAGTGACACAACTATGCAGGAAAAATATGAGTCAGGGTGCAGATAAATGGAATCAGGTGCTCTTGACCGATGAGTCAACATAACTATTACAATAACCAGTATCTGCAGGCAACAGTGAAGCATGGTGGAGGTTCTTTGCAAATTTGGCACTGCATTTCAGGAAGATGAATGGTATACTCGATGCTGAGAAATACAGGCAGATACTTACCCATCAAGCAATAAAATCATGGAGGCGTCTGGATCAAAATTTATTCTGCAGTAGGACAACAACCTCAAAATACAGCCTATGTCATTAAACATTATCTTCAGTGTAAAGAAGAATGACTCAAAAAACCATAAATATGTATATACCTTTGAGCTAGTATGTCCTTCCCAGGAACACATAGGACTCACAACAAGTGTGCTAAATTGCAAAAACCTTTATACATCAACAGCACAATAGGTATATATGTAAATGAACACCAATAAAAACACAATAAAAAGGCTGTATATGTGACTGTACTATAAATAGCAAGCTTTGAGGTAGGTAACAAACCAGGCTGCAAATAGGTGATTTATAAAAATTGAAGTATGGAGATCAGCCCACCCTGCCATCATAGCATATGTGCCAATATGTATCCAGTTGCATGTTAAAAAACTTAACAAACATAGTAAAAATCACTATACACTAGCAAAGTAGGTAATTACCCTCTTCACAGATATGCTGTCCAGCAAAGTTCTTAGTTACATCCACTTGAAAGAAGAGTCACACTCGGCAGGTGTACGGAGATCCTTGGTGAAATAAAGAAGCAAGTAGAGCTGCAATGTAGCGAACAGGCAGCTATGGCTGGTGATATGCCTGTGTAATAGTGGGGAAGGGCGTAGCCTTCCCTTGGCACTGAGATAGTTAAAGAAAGTGTTCCTGAAGTCAGACCTCTCTGAACTGTTGGTAGACCAAGCTAAGGGGTTAGCTTTAGTGGTCCAGTCAGTAGAGTAGAGGGGGAACTTAGTGCCCTGATCAAGCCTTGAGTGATATAGAGCTTGTTCCTGGCATAATTCCTTGTGGGCTGCAGTACCTGTAAACAGCCACAAGATGCCACTGTCCTGAGTGCAGATGTCAGGTTGAGTCTGCTAGCAGTGTTACAGACAGTGATGAGTTAATGCTGTGTGATGACAGCTCACTGAGGGTGGGCACATTAGGAAAATCTCTGTTTAGTTTCCAGAATCAGGAAGTGATTCTTCAGTAAGAGAGAGGACAGTGAATTGTACGGGCAGCTAATATATGTGGCTGCTAGGGTAGACGGGAGCTCCATACCCTCAGACAGTGGGATCACCAGTGTGAAAGTCTCCCTACGCAAGAGCAAGAGTCCTGTTAGCCGGCCGGAGAAACTCATCAAAGGTAGTGAGGACCCGGGGCACTTCTAGTCTGCAGGAAGCAGAGGAAGATAAATAGGACTCCAGGCTAAGACGTGGGGGAGAGATATCGGATCCAGATCACTGTTGGTATTTCAGAAGAGTCTCTTGGGCCAGAGATTAGAGTCACAGAGATGCTTCACTTAAAGAGGGAACCAGGGCTGAAGGAGTTACCAGCGCCTGTGAGAGAGATGATAACCTGTCGGGCCTTATCCATTATATCTGCCTGTAAATATTGTACATATTCCTCTTCCCAAAGTAAAGTTCAAGTTCTGGTTAAGAACCTCGTGTTATCTGAATTTATTGCTGCCCTGGTCCCAGAAGAGAAATGCCTGGAGACAGCCGCGATCGGATGGTTTGAAGTAAGTGGAGAGCCCCACATACACAGCCACACATCAGAGGGAGGACACGTATTGTCTGTAGGGTGCCAGAGCGAGAGGGGCTACAGCTCGCCCATGACTACCTCGCTGGGGCACCTTACACCTGAACGCAAAAAAACAAGGTAATGTGGCCACACGTACAGCAGCGTGTGATGTCACACAGTCCATGGAGCATGGAAGCCGGTGTGATCCGCCAGCCCTAGTCCTTATGCGTTTTGGAAAACTTGGTTCCCTTTGTCAGAGGAGACTGTTAACGTGCTATACTTAGTGGCTTTTGTGTCCCTGACCTGTAGCAGATTATCTAGATTATGGTTCAATAACAACAAGCATATAATGACAAAATAAAAAGTACAGAAACATATACAAAGATAATTTATTAACAAAAAGGACTCAAAATTAAAAACAAAAAAGATATATATTTAAAAAGTCTATAAAATATGCAAATTATGGATATGCAAATACTGCCTGTACTTCAGGGGATGCATATGTAGATGTATACACACATCACAAAATATTCATCACAAAATATATGGGTGTCCACAAAGGACACATACAGATATCTACATATGCTGCCCACAAGAGGGAAAAAGACAGGTGCTAAAAAAATATATATATACACACGTCTCAAGTTATGTAGATATCCCTCAGAGGCATATGGACCTGTATGTTATATTTTATGTTTTCATCCTCCAAAGATTATGCAGGGAAAAAAATCTCACACATACTCAAGTCATCATGCAAATTGCCATATCCCCCCAACTTTGCACTCCACCGTCCAGAGGTGCCAAACCCAAGAGAGAGCCAAGTGGGCCGAGAAATGAATTCAGAGACTAAAGAACCACACTACAACTGCTACATAAAGGTTTAATTAAAGGCAAAAAGTTCTAGGTCATGGTTGAGGCCACTAAGTGTAAGAGTATTCCAATTAAAAATCCATTTGGATTCCACCCTTGACATACATGCCATAAAATTGCCACCCTTCCAATCCCTAACGAAATTCTCCAGACCCTGGAACCTAGCTCCCTTAAAAGAACAGTGGTGTTTAATAAGAAAATGTCGGGAGAGGGGGTGGCCATTAATTAAAACCCCTTTTCATGTTGTACAAATGTTCTCTTATCCGCTCTTGATGCCTTCTTATTGAATGGCCTACATATATTTTCCCACATGGGCAAATGATGGTGTAAATAACGCCTTTAGTACAGCAGGTAATATGGCCCCTAATTTGAAAAGTCTCCTTCCCGGTGGAGTTGTTAATCTCATTGCAGGGTTTTTTTCTGGGTGTTGGAGACATTTCTACAGCCATAGCAAAAGCCACAGTTAAAAAAATCAGTATTAGTAAAATTGCACAAGTTGTTGCGTCCAAGGTGATTACAAATAAGAGATCCTCCTTTTTGACTGCTACCAACTTGGTTTTTAACTGTAGGGGCTATCAAGTTTCCTATATTTTTACGTGCAGGTTTTTTAATAAAATTTTCCCTAGAAATAGCAAAAGTCTCCTGAATCACAGTATTTGACTAATCCTCACCATACCCCTTATTAACAAATTTGGCTTTTAAATATGAGTCCTCTTCTAAAAAGTCCCCAAAGACTTCATCTATTCCTAGGAAAAATTTGATTAATAAACTTGCACGTATTCGAGAAACATACATCTCACTAAAAGAACAGCTAGGGCCTATTCCTATAATCACACAGTATAATATGCAAACTGGCCCTTTCAAACACATGGTCGCAAAATTATGGCCAATACTTAAGCAGGATCACCTTCTTGAGGAAATCCCTACCTGACCGCCCCAAATTTGTCTTTCGAAAGACTAAAAATATAGTAAACTGGATAGCCCCTATAGTTAAAAACCCAGTTGGTGGTAGTCAAATAGGGGGATCTCTAATTTGTAATCACCTTGTAGGCAACAACTTTGGCAATTTTTCTGAAAACGTGATGGTCTGACTTATAGGTGAAGAGGTAATGTTGGCAGGAAGACAGTAAGAAACTTTAACTACTATGTCATGGGAAGGAATATTTTGGCATACTGTATATTTGTGAGAAAATTATAGATATCACTTTAGGTTGGGTTACCTTGAATTCAGTTTTAAAGACCTATTAAAGATATCTTCAGGAAATTAGGCCAAAGATATTATAGTATTTGGTGAGACATTTACCGTAGAGTCAGGTACATCCATTGACATGTACAAACCTCGATCCTACTGTTAGAAAACCTCTGATTGTCGTCCAAGTCTGAGTTCCCAGGATATGTACAGGATGTGTTCCTGGCAGCCTCATTTCCTCAATTTTGTTAGCCTATCTCTATAGACCACACGTAGTACAATGTAGTTATTAATTCTAGGAAGCCATTCATGAGGCGACATGTTTGTTGGATCAGAGTGTGCTGAACTTTCTAGCTGTATATCATTTTGTCTTTTCACCTGCCAGCTGTGCTATCAGGATGATAATTGTAAAAAACAGATTGTTACTCTTGTGGTGAAATGCAGTATAACCTGAGCAAACATAAATTGCCTGATTTATCATTTGCAATGTTTTTAAAGTAAAATTTCCTTCTTGTGGTATTCTCTAACTTTTTTTTTGCGGCAAATTCATGTAAGAGGTTCATGAATTTTGAGTAAAATAAAAAATGTCTTTATGTTTGTCTTTTTACGCAAACAGAAGCGTGTTCCGCTAAAATGTTGCAAAACTTGTGGAAAAGGTTTAGGCGTACATAAAATCACTACGGGTGGGACTGGAGTACATTTGCTACAATATTTGTGACTTTTCAAAAATTGCAAATGTTGAATGGGACAAATTCATCTGGAAACCCTAAACTCTGTTTACAGCAATGAGTCTGGATCTAAATCCCATTGAACAATTAATTAATCAATTAATGTATGTGTCCCTTTCCCTAATTATGCTGTGTAAACGGTGAAACATGTAGGGGGGACTTATTTTAACTGTTTGCCCTTGTTTGGTTATTAAGTATTTCATTCGGGATGCCATTGATTGAGAAATAGTAGCAAGAATGGCTCAATGAAAAAGCTATACAATAGCAAACTAGAGGCATAGCATTTTAATCGATTTATTTTGACACCCTCCTTTACTTATGTATAATAAAAGCTAAATTTTAGGTCCTGCTAGTGAGGGATATTTAGTGGGGGTTCTCCCCTTTTAGTGTGTCAGCTCCAATGACTCCCATGGGGCTGCACTGTGATAAGTGTCCTGCCTCACTCACACCCCCCACCTGAAGTAAAAAATAAGCCTTAGTTCCCCCTAAAGATGTATACATATTAAGATAACAAAAAATATATCCAAGACAAAGTAGTAGCAGCAAGTGAATAAAAAAAGATATACAACCAGAGGAAAGCAAGGAAGGGAAGGAGAATGTCGTGCTTAAGAAGCTGGAGCTACTAGAGTTGAGCAAAACGTTTTGTCAAGCGGCCATGTTAGTGGTATGTAGCCACTGGACCAGAGCCCTACGAACCTCCTACTACCTGCTGGTATCCCTGGCACCTCTTCTGATCAGTACTCCCAGGCAGCTAGATTTCAAGCATATGTAGCAGCAACAAAGATGTCACACTAGGCCTAGTAACTATCATATAAGGGGTGACGGGATTGTCAGAAAGTAGGAAGCGGTGCTACTCTTCAAAGGTGATTGTGTGGAGTACATCATGGCAGATGGGTACATGTGGAATGACTGGAAAGAATGTGAAAACCAAATGGAGCCCAGTTATACTATATAGTGATAAGCTGATGAAAAGGACAATTCAATATTAATCTTATTACAAAATGCCCGCCAGTATTTAGAAACATTTAATTCCTCGATAGGACACAATTTTCTTCAGAATCCGATATAGCTGCACATATGTGTTTAATACTGTAAATACCTTACTTAAGGTTTGCGAGTAAGACAACCAAGACAAACACTGCTAAATCTGTCCGCTATCACCGAAAAAACAGTCTTTCCTTCTAATTATGCAAGATCAGTAATTAAGTCAATGGAAAGGTGGGTCCAGTCACTTTTAGGAGTGGGAGAGGGCTGGAGAAGTCCGACAGGACAGGTTCGGTGTTCGGGGGCACATATTTCACAAGAAATAACATATTCCCTACAATCCCAAACAATGGTGGGCCACCAAAAATTCCTGGTTATTAGTCAGATAGTATTATTAATCCAAGGGTGAACTGCAAGGACAGAATCATGAGACTCCTGGAGTACTTGTATGCGGTGCTGGGGAGGAATAAAAAAAGTAAAAAATGTTGGGAAGGGGAGTATTGTCAAGTTCTAATTCTTGAGATTTACAGATCTCTTCATCAAGATTCAGATAAACTGAATATACAACTATACCCTCAGCTACTATGGGGACTTGTTCAGAGTCCTCAGTTTGAGATGTAAGAAACTTAGGGAGAGAGCATTGGTTTTCATTTTTAACATCAGGTCTAAATGTCACCAAAAAATCTAACTGAGAGAAAGATAAAACCCATCTAGCTTGCCTAGGATTTAGTCTTTTGGCTGATTTGAGATACGTTAGGTTTATACCAGCAAAAAAAAAGAACATTGCCCCTATTGGTGAAGTGAAAGGTCGGATTAACCCTTTTTTCATACTGCCTGCAATATCATCTTTCATGTTCTGGACCCTAACGATCATACATTTTACCCTGGGCAAGATGGGAGTAAAGTACCAGATCAATGGGACCGTCAAACTCTGTGTGGAAGTAATTGTTTCAGATACAGACAGAAAAACCATCGACAACATTTCTATATATTTAAGGTAAATCACTGGGTAAGGTTTTTTCAAATTCACAGAAAAGTAAAAACATACATACGTTTGCTCTGACATTCAGGGTTCTAGGGCAGACCATCAACCTGGTGCCAGTCAGTAACCAGGTTATGTTTTAGTAACCAAGCCATGGACAGGTTTTCAAGCACAAAAAACTAAATAGATTCACAATGTAGGGTATCAATACGCAGGGACATACCTTGGTGACATACTTGCACGAAACCCTGGTGGGACATGACTTTCATAGGAAATCATAGCTTTAGTAATGGTAAACCAAGATCTTTTGTCACCTTAGCATCAACATTTGCGTAGAACCACAGTTAATAAAGGCCTTAAGTCACACAGATTTTTGTAGATAAGATAAACAGGGAACAATAAATTTGCCGAATTATTGAGAACTACCTGTATGCCTAGATAGGCATCTCCGGACCCACCTAGGCATTGACACTTTTCTGGTAGCGGTTATCTTGAGCAGGCAAATATCTGACATCCAGTCCCCCCATAGTATTGATCCAGCTTAATCCCTTGTAGTTGATGTATGTGTGGCACCCTGCTACCACAGGTACCACAGGACCCAAAAGGGTGCATGGATGGACTTCTCCACAAGAGGCCCTCACTACAAACAGACACCTCCACCCTTCCACCTCAGACCACCAGAGGGAGCACTGTTAGGGATATATATATGGAGGGTGGAGTTAGGCAGTGAGTTTTTAGTCAGAGAGCAGTCTGAGAGCAGCACGTGAGCTGCTGTGTGTGTTGAGGGCCCCGAGTGTGGCCGAGGCAAGAGGAGAGGAGAGAGGAGTTGAGGGGGCAGAGGAGCATCACAGGCTCACCCCAGGACACAATCCGGACACCGGGTCCGTGCCTACAGGGTTCTCTACACCCAGTAGGGACAACCGGCATACCAGGAGGCTTCCAGACCCCTGGTCATCCTGAAGCTACCATCAGGAACATGACTAGGAACCATGAAGGCCCCGGCGTCCAGGGATAGTGGTTGCCAAGGAAAAGTCCTACTACCAAGCGGTCAGGTGAGAGAGCAACACAACATAGAAGCTAGGCCAAGTTCCAGGCGGGCCAGAAGCTTAGAGTGGGGAAGAAACGGATCAGGAGGCCTTATACCCACTCAATGGGGAGAATCCTGAAGTGCACCCTTCCTAGCAAGTACCCTTTACCTGCCGTTACACCAGTAAAGGTACTGAAGCGAATCCCCTGTGTGCGTGTCCGTCATTCCCCCTGACCCGACAGGGCCATCTCTCCCTGCATCCCATCTATCAACTCTGCCCCGGGGGCCGGCTCTGCCTGTGGGGAGCAGAAACATCCCAGCTGCCATCCCATCACCCCCGAAGGTCTGCAGCAGCGCTGGTAACCATTACCAGAAACCACAGGTGGCATCACGAGACAAACTGTTAACAAAAACACTAAAACCCCTTTTAAACAGTGACCCAGAGGACGGGCCCGGGAGCCGACTGCCGCGACATCCCAAGGAGGTAAAGGCCCGGGTACCGAGTTTCCCCCATATATCCCCCCTGGGCGAGACATATGGGATCCTCAGTTAGACTTAGCTAGAGATGCAGAGTCAGCAATGAGTTCCTGTCATTTGCGCAACCACCTATCAACACAGATTACCAGGGCCACGGCAGAGTCAAGGTAGTCAGGAGAAAGGAACGGTACTAAAATGTCCTTGATTTGGTCAGAAAATCCAGTACTACATGGATGGCAATGGGCCTGGTCATTCTACAGTGAGTCTGTGGCCCAAAGCAAAAAAAAAAATCCAGCGCTGTACTCCTCAGCAGTATGTCGGCCCTGGAGTAGGACTGTTGATTTACTCTCTGTGAAAGCTGCTCAGTAAGGGTCGCCATATAGGAGCCCTAAGGGCCCAAAACACAAGTCACCTGTGGAGAGTTTTAGAGCATCAGTGGGTATAGAAAAAGTCCAAGCCTGAGGCTATGTATGTGACGCGCCCCTGGGCCTGTGCTGTGGTGCAGCGTTGCACACGCGGGGAATACCCGGAGCCGGATCTGTTGGGGGTAGTAGTCCTCGTGGCGGTGACCCGGTCCGTGCCCAGGGAGTCAAACTGAGCGGCAGTATTTAGCAGTAGATGTTTAGAATGTTCGACTACGCCACCCGTTGAATGCGGTCATGAGACCGCCGCTGCAGGGCAGACCGCTGAGGCCGGTGATACGGTTGTGCAGCGGGGATAGTATAACCCCCAACGGGAGGGGTATGGCCTCAGGGCAGCCGACGTGTTTGAAGGGGGGTAGCAGGAACCACTCAGAGACGGTGCGGTGTAGTTTTGGGTCTTTACTGGTGACAAGGTAGACCCTCCCGGAGTACTGGCTAGCGATCGGGGCCTGGTCAGTCCGTGAGCAGATGGAATCTCCCCTGGCCAGGCGGAGTTGTAGGCCTCCCCAACTAATCGTACTCTTCTGGCTATCTTGCTAGAGGCTGATAAAAGTAGCCCACGTCCCTGAGTGTACCGTGTGGTGCTCACCCGTATGGCCGGTGACTCGGGGCCTTCTGGTAGCTTCCGCTCCACGTCGCGGTGCTGGTCCCTTGCGTGTGACCGTGCCTTCGGGTTTCTTGGCCAGAGGACCTGAAATCCCCTGCCGGGCGGTTTCTGCTGCTGGGTAAGGATTAGTCCCCACAGCCTCGGACTCCGGGTCCGGTAAGAACTCTTCAATCAGGGCGAGCTCTACAGCTTCCAGCCCCTGATCTCTTTTAACACAGCTCCCACAGAGCTCCTGATCTTACTTGTTCCTAAAGCTGCTCCACTACAGACCAGACTGTGTCTCTGTCTGTGTTCTCTCACTCTACTCCCTAACCCTGCCTCAGCCCCAGCTTTATATAGGGGAAGTTCTTCCCCTCCCAGGACTGGGCAGGAGGTGTGGCATGCATAGGATGTCTGACCAGGAAACCTCCCACCTGCTCACAGACGTAATATTGCTATTACTGTGGGAACCAGACCCCTGGGGTGCCACATTCCCCCCTAGTGAAATTTAGTACTCCGGGACTAAACATATTTTTGTAAAACATAACAAGTAAAAACAGAAACAACGCAATAAAGAAAAACATTAGGATGGTCACGGCATGTCCGCAACCGGGTGCAGTCTTTGAAGAAAACAAGGGTGTCCATTTCACCAAAAACAGGGAGACGTAACCAGGTAGGGGTCTGTCCTGCCCCGAGTCCTTAACAGTCTTTAGTCCGTTCCTGGGTTACGCTCCAACCATATGCACAAAGGATTCCCGGTAAATCCACCAAAGACTCCTATGAAATAACTAGAAACACATAATTATTTACAAGTAACAGAAAACAAGTGAATACAAATAATACAGTCTAAACACTTAGATCCTCCAACGTATGGGCAGCTGGCCTCTAGTAACCCTAGTGGACCTACGAAGCTGACTGACTGGTCCTGAGCTACAGGGTATAGGAGCTGTCAAGGGTAAACTGGGCAGCCGTCTATGGACTCTTTGGCTCACTAGAGGTATGGCAGGCTCACTATAAGCAGAGGGTTGATTCTCCTGGTCTGCTTGTGTGGGGTCTTCTGCCTCCTGGACCGGCTGTTCTTCCAGCTCTACCTGTGTCTCCGTAGGCACTTGGGATGCTGGTTGGAGGAACGTGAGGACGGGTACCACAACAGCACCATTGACTTGAGTCCAAGACCGAGGGAAGTCTCCGAGCACAGTACTAACCATATCTTCCCTTTCCTCTACGGGTCGAGGGTCTTCTTGTTCCTCTTCAGGGTTCCGTAGCTGTTCGGGACACTTCTTCAGGTGATCCCGAGATACAATGGCTGTGGTTTCCCCTCCATCCTTACTGATTATGCAGACTTTCGGGTTCTCATGGCTTGAGGGCAGTACGGTGTACGGGTCCTTCTCCCACTGGTCATCCAACTTGTGGAGGCGTCTCTTCCTCTTCAAGACCTGCTCTCCAGGTACCAGGGGAACAGCGGGAGCATACTGGTTGTAAGTCTTCTCCTGCCTTTCTCTAGCTTGACAGAGACTTCGCTCCACGCTCTCCTGTACTTTCCGGTACTGCTGCTGCCTTTCTGTGTCCCAGTCTGCTTCTGGTGAAGTGTCCTCGTTTCCCACGCTGTCAGGGTCGGTCTGCTTAATGGCTCTCAGGGCCTCTTGTAGGTTTAGTGCATAGTCCCTTATATTCTCATGTGCTCGCTGTTTGCACCCGTAGAATCTAAGCTTAATCTCGGCTGAGGTGCGGGTATCAAAGGTGTCCTTCAGCCGGGTTAATATCCCTGCGACAGTCCTCCTCCCAGGTGGCCAGGACTTTACCTCCCTTTGGGCTGCCCCGGTTAGTTGGGCCACCAGGATGCTCACTTTTTGCTCTTCTGTGAGGGGGTACACCTGGAAGAGGCTATCCAGCTTTTCTTTAAAGTCATTCAGGGTATGTGACTCCCCTGAGTACTGGGGTAGCCAGGCTGCTCCCGGGATATAGGGCATGGTGAAAGGCATGACTGCAGCAGCGGTGGCGCTGGCGGGGGTTGAGGCAGTGAAGCTCTCCTCCGTATCCGACATCTTTCTCCCCCCCTAGTGGACCGTGGCCTACCTTGCGATGATCCTCTTCCGTAGGCCGCGGCTCCGCAGTGGATCGTCAGGGTCGAGGACCTTCCGTCGCGCTCCTGTGACGTCGGCGTCTGCTGGGCTCCTTCCAGGACCTTACGCAACGTCCGGACGTGAGGCGGGGCTTCAGTTCTCGCGCGCTTTCGGAGTCCACGCCCCTCTTCTTCCCGCGCGGCGTCTTCAAGATGGCGTCCAACGGCGGGAAAACTCCACGGAAGGCGGGAAGAAGGCAGAAGATGGCGCCGGATGGCGGGAAAACTTCACGGATGGCGGGAAGAAGGCAGAAGATGGCGCCGGATGGCGGGAATCTTCACCACTGGTAAGTTTAAAAGTCTCTTTTTCAGGCACGCAGTACCCGGTGGTTGCGGGCACGAGATCCTGCCGACTACGCCAAAAGTTGACGCGCCCCTGGGCCTGTGCTGTGGTGCAGCGTTGCACACGCGGGGAATACCCGGAGCCGGATCTGTTGGGGGTAGTAGTCCTCGTGGCGGTGACCCGGTCCGTGCCCAGGGAGTCAAACTGAGCGGCAGTATTTAGCAGTAGATGTTTAGAATGTTCGACTACGCCACCCGTTGAATGCGGTCATGAGACCGCCGCTGCAGGGCAGACCGCTGAGGCCGGTGATACGGTTGTGCAGCGGGGATAGTATAACCCCCAACGGGAGGGGTATGGCCTCAGGGCAGCCGACGTGTTTGAAGGGGGGTAGCAGGAACCACTCAGAGACGGTGCGGTGTAGTTTTGGGTCTTTACTGGTGACAAGGTAGACCCTCCCGGAGTACTGGCTAGCGATCGGGGCCTGGTCAGTCCGTGAGCAGATGGAATCTCCCCTGGCCAGGCGGAGTTGTAGGCCTCCCCAACTAATCGTATTCTTCTGGCTATCTTGCTAGAGGCTGATAAAAGTAGCCCACGTCCCTGAGTGTACCGTGTGGTGCTCACCCGTATGGCCGGTGACTCGGGGCCTTCTGGTAGCTTCCGCTCCACGTCGCGGTGCTGGTCCCTTGCGTGTGACCGTGCCTTCGGGTTTCTTGGCCAGAGGACCTGAAATCCCCTGCCGGGCGGTTTCTGCTGCTGGGTAAGAATTAGTCCCCACAGCCTCGGACTCCGGGTCCGGTAAGAACTCTTCAATCAGGGCGAGCTCTACAGCTTCCAGCCCCTGATCTCTTTTAACACAGCTCCCACAGAGCTCCTGATCTTACTTGTTCCTAAAGCTGCTCCACTACAGACCAGACTGTGTCTCTGTCTGTGTTCTCTCACTCTACTCCCTAACCCTGCCTCAGCCCCAGCTTTATATAGGGGAAGTTCTTCCCCTCCCAGGACTGGGCAGGAGGTGTGGCATGCATAGGATGTCTGACCAGGAAACCTCCCACCTGCTCACAGACGTAATATTGCTATTACTGTGGGAACCAGACCCCTGGGGTGCCACATATGGAACTGGAAAATGAGTCCCACATGCTCAATTTCAGAACCAGACAAATGTAGGTGGAGCTTGAAATAGAGAATAACTTTTCTTAAAGGAAAAAATATTTTTTACGGTCACCTCAAAATCAGTCAGGCAGGTTAATCTAGGGTACAGAAATGGTCAAGAGAGGTGCTGCAGTGGCTTGAGTCTGAGCAGTTTCATGATTCTAAAACCATTCTGCAAATTCCTGGACTAACTGGGCCAGGTATTTGATCACCCACTACTTGGAGATGATCCATAATAGGGCCCAGTTATACTGTAACAGTGGTTCTGTCCGTGGTCACCGGACAACTCTAATTTGGTCTTTCATGGAAAGGTTTTCTGCTACCTACTCTATCAGATCATAGGAGAGCCATAGCCTCATCCCCTCAACTACTGTACCAGAATGTTGATTTACAGAGGGACCTGTAATTCCTTGAAATAGATATTGGCTTCTGGAGTGAGCTTGCAGAATGTTAGGTTGTCAAGTCAGAACCAGGGTTAAATCATCAGACAATAGAAAAATCTGAAAATGAGCCAAAATCAAAAACAGAAATAACCACTAGAACTGCAGGAGCTGAGCACTGAGGTGTGGACTAGATAAAGAGCACTTTTAACTGGCAGTCAGAGTCAGAGGTTTAGGAGTGTAGACTGAGAGCAGCTCCAATCCGATTTCAAAGCAATTCTAATTAATAATACTGAACTAACCAGGAGTTAACACCAAAGTTCCCTGGCTGGGCAGTACCACAAACCACAGAAATTAAGCAGGATTTCTGCAATGTTGTCCTGCATGGCCTACAACAAAGGTGCAGCACCACCCAGTAGTAGAAGTGGAAACATATGTAACAGGTACCAGTATGGATGTTACAGCAAATTGTCCCAAAACGTGCTTTGGGAATGGAGGGTCCATGGCTCTCTGTGCCAGCACTAGTGATGAGCGAGTATGAATTGTCAACCCTTCGGCGATCACGCTCAGGTGCTCGCCGAGTATTTGTGGCATGCTTGGCATCGATGTAAATGTCGTCGCGGCTGCATCTGTTAAACATCTGTGAGACATGCAGGGCTTGCCTAACAAACAGGCAATCCATGCATGTGTCACATGTGTTTAACACATGTGACACATGCAGCCGCGGCGACACTTACATCGATGCCGAGCATGCTGCAAATACTCATCGATCACCCGAGCGTGCTCGCCAAAAGGGTTAACAATTCATAGTCGCTCATCACTAGTCAGCACTGTATAACTACAGTATTTGCTTTGTGTTCATACGTTTTGTGTTCATATGTTGTGTACAGTTGTATTGTGGTTGTGTTCATGGTGTAGACTATATAATTTGCAACTAGCAAGTGGCACATTGGTGCATAAATCACCACTTTTTGGAGAGATCAGCTTCACATAACACTTTCCACCATTTTAATTTTAATTATCGTTGCTCTATTTGCTATCCCTCATTTATTCTGATGGTATTTATACTTATGCCTTTAATGTGGCATGCCTTCTAGGTATAGAGTGATTGTGCAGGGTACGTTTAGGTATTTTGTCCAGGTTTATCCCCAATCTCTCTATCTACTTTGTATTTTATTGCTACTTGATTTAATATTATGTTGTTTTTTTACATTTTGTTGACTTTATAAAGTGATTGACACTTTATTCTCTAATATTGCCTTGCATCATTTTGTATTATTTCTTAAAATGCAGAACAAGTGGGATTTTCATCACTCATTGAATAACATGAATCAACACTTTTTAAAAATTAGTACCTATAGCATGAGAGTATTAACATATAGCATGAGTTTGTATTGACATATGGGTCAACGATTAGGCCCTCCACTGCGGGCCACAATTTTCTCCATTGGCTATCACTATGTGATTATGAAGGTGGCAATTTGACCTTTACTTCCTGCCACTGCCTTCTTGCTACAGTTCTGTCATCTCTCTAGTTATTTCACGTGAGTGACTCATATAAATTATGGAAGCACATTGACCTGTGATAAGCTGAACATTCATAGCGTTCTGTTAGCATTATGCTTTAGTATTGTCATTAGTGATATTACCCAGGGACATAAAAGTTCATTTGGATGCCTTCCAAATAAAAAATGATTAAAGGGAATCTGTCAGGAAGTTTTTGCTATGTAATCTGAGGAAATCATGATGTAGGGGCTAAAATACTGAATTCAGGGATGTGTCACTTATTAGGCTGTCTGCTGTTGTTTCCATAAAATGAATGTTTTATCACTAGGAGATTATTATTGCCTGGACTACAGGACACGTGAGCTCTGGTCCGACCATGCCCCCTGATCTGATGAGCAACTTATTGTCAATAGACAATATACACAGAAAGCTGTGGTGTGTGCGGGGGCAGCTTTTGAGCTCTGCTACATGCTAAATCTTAAAACTCTGATTGTGTCACAACTGCTGCACCCAGTAACCTAAGTGACACATCGCCAGAATCAAGGTGTCTTTTTCTACATTATGATGGCTCTCAGATGAGGGAACAAACACCTGGTGACAGATTCCCTTTAAACTTACTAATATAGTTTAACTATGAAATCAGCATCGATTATCAATGTCTTTTACATCCCCTCCTACAGTCCCGACAGCTGCACTTCTGCCTTTTTTCCAACATATTAGGAAAGCTTCCTGCCTGTGTGTCAGCAAGTAATAAGGGGGCACGCTGCCTAAATAAGCAGAGACATGTGAAATGTTGGTCCACTCTTCTTCAATGGCTATGCAAAGTTCTTGCATGGCCATCACACTCACCGGACATGTCACCCATTGAGCATGTTTGGGATGCTCGGCATCAGCGTATACGACAGCGTGTTCAAGTTCCTGCCAATATTCAGCAACTTCCCACAGCCATTGAAGAGGAGTGGACCAACATTCCACAGGCCACAATCAACAACCTGATCAACTCTATCTGAAGGAGATGTGCTGCACTGCGTGAGGCAAATGCTGGTCACACCAGATACTGACTAGTTTTCTGACCCCCCGAGACACCCACTAATACTGTAAAACTGCACATTTTAGAGTGGCCTTTTATTGTGGCCAACCTTGTAAAGGCACACTTGTGCAATAATCATGCTGTCTAATCAGCATCTTGATATATGCTACACCTGTGAGGTGGATGGATTATCTCGGCAAAGGGGAAGTGCTTATCACTAACACAGATTTAGACAAATTTGTGAACAATAATTTGTGAAAAAGACTTAGATCTTTGAGTTTAGCTCATGAAAAATGGGAGCAAAAACAAAAGTGTTTATATTTTTGATCAGTATAGATTTGCAGAAATCGTCTAGATGTTTTCTTATTTCTTACTTGAAAGTGTGGCCTATGGAACCTTTCAACCACCAAGTTCTGGATACCACAAGGCTGCTATGGGGCTCTTCGCAGCAGTCGGATTCACACGCTACTGTCAGTGTGTGCTGGATGCCGTGGTGAGTGGTCACATTACTGATGTCACCGCTCTTCAGCATCCCAATGTAGCTGAGTCGGAGATTGTCGTGGGATGGATTTACGGCGGACCCTTTTGGATTATTTGATTTTTTTAAAGGGGGATTTCTGGGATGGCTGAGGAACTGGAAGGGGGCCAATATACATGGCCCTTCCCAGCCTATTAATATCAGCCCGCAGCTGTCTGCTTTGCCTTAGCTGGTTATTAAAAATAGAGGGACCTCACATAATTTTTTTTAATAACCAGCTAAGGAAAATCAGACAGCTGTGGTCTGATATTAATAAGCTGGGACGCTGCATGGATATTAACCCTTCCCAGTCTAAAAATACTAGCCCACAGCTGTCTGTTTCCATCGGTTGGTTTTAAAAATGAAGGGGACCGCACATCATTTATTTTTTTAATTCTTTTTTTTTTTTACTGTCAGGCCATGTCACATTTTGCGCCAGCCAATCACAGCCATGCCATTACTTGACATGGCTGTGATGGAGCCAGAAGTGCCCACAGCCTTAAAGCTCGTTGGTTGGCTGCGCTGCAGCCTTTCAACAACCTTTACTAGACTTCTGGATCCGAACAGGAAACCAGACATACAGTAAGTAGTCCATGTTCGAGGTTCGGTACCGGACACTAGAAGTTCGGTACAAACCCCAAACTTTCCAGTTTGGGTTCTCTCATACCTAATCATTGCTTTAAAAGTGTTTATTAATGGCCAATTCCTCTATCAACAGAATGGAGAAATGTTACAATTCCTGGATAACCTCCTATATAAAGCGAGAATAGAAATGCTACTGCAAATCTGGGCAACCGATGCTGGTGCAGAAGATGGCTACTGCTACATGTGGAATGCATTCTTCTCAAACATTCTTTTCACACGAATCTGATATAACTAGTAATTAAATCACACAAAAGCCCCGATTCATTATCCTTTGGCCTGTTTTTTGTCTAGTTTTGTGTATTTTGTTTGTGACGCGCCCCCTGGGCCGCGCGTGTGTGGGGATACCCGGAACCGGACCCGTTGCGGATGCTGGGGGTTGTAGTCCTTGTGTGGCGGGGACCCGGTCCCGTGGCTCAGGGTGGTCAACTCAAATGGCAGTCTATTTGTGTGGTTTTATGATATTTAAATGTCCGACTACGCCACCCGTGGATTGCGGTCAGAGTGTACCGCCGCTGAAGGGCAGACCACTGAGGCTGGTATTGGGAATGCAGCTGAGAATAGTATAACCCCCCACGGGAGGAGTATAGCCTCAAGGCAGTAAATAGGGATGTTGGTGGTGATGGTGCGCGGGAGCAGGAGTAACCACACGGAGTCTGTCATGCAATTCAGGGTCTTTACTGTGGGTGGTATTAAGGGACCCGTCTGGAATACAGGTTAACAATGGAGGCCTGGTCAGTCTGAGAGCAACTGGGAAATCCTGCTGGTCAGGGGGAGTTTGTAGGCCTACCGTGCTGACTTCACTCTTTCTTGGCTATCGCGCTGTAGTGTAGTGATAGCCCACGTCTCTGAGTGTACCGTGTTGTTCTCACCCGTATGACTGGTGACTCGGGCCTTCCGTACTTCTCACCCCTCCGGGGAAGTAGTGGTCCCTCTCGTGTGGCTGAGCCTCCGGACTTCCTTGGGCCAGAGGACTTGAAGTCCACTGCGTGGTGGTTTTCTGCTGCTGGGCTTATAACCCTCACAGCCTCGGACTCCAGTGTCTGGCTTTCTAAGTCTCTAGCCAGGATGAGCTCTTCTAGCTCCCCTCCTGGCCTTGTGTTCCTCCTCTGCCTACAGGGACTCCTCAGCCTGCTGCTGACCTGTCCCTGTCTCTGGAACTAGACTCTGGCTGGACTCTAACTGGTCTCTCTAACCCCGCCCCAGATCCAGTTTATAAAGGGCAGGTTTCTCCCCTCCCTGGACTGAGGCAGGAGGTGCTGCATGCTAATTGTCCCCAACCAGGGAACCTCCCACCTGCTCTCAGACATGACATTGCTGCCACTGTGACGACCAGACCTGGGGTGCCACATTCCCCCCTAGTGAAATTTAGTACTCCGGGACTAAACACATTTTGCAAAAACACAACAGGTAATAACAATACAGTAACATATGTACAAGAAGTTTAGTCTTTTTGGGTCACGGCGCTCCCGTAACCAGGTGTCCTTGTCACCCATGATGCACTTTGAGGGACCCGTCCTAAACCCTCCACGTAGGCCCTGGGGTGGCCACAGGGCTTTGATGATCCAGAGTTTGACCACATCTTCAGCCACCTCCACGGGTTTTGTGTTCTGTGGTCGTCTTCAAAAGAGGGCACCTTACCAGGTGCAACTATGTACAAGGTACAGTTACGGTTATTCATTGTCCATAACCTGTTAGTCCATGAACCCTGTCGGGTAACTAGAAAAACATAATTAGTAACCAGGTAACACAGACATTAAACATTTTAACTTTTGCAATATACAGGTAGATATATTACATTTTAAATTCTCCAGCGAGCGGGCATTTGACCTCTAGTGCTCCTGGTGGACCTGCGTAACACACTTTCTGGTTGTACTCTATTCGGGTACCCAGTTTCCACCCCCTGTGTACTGGGTGTGCTCGTGTCTGCACTAGAGGTGTTTGCAGATGTTACGGGTAGGTTGGGCAGCTTTCTGCGTACTCTTTGGCTCACCACGGGCATGGCAGGTTCACTACTAGCAGAGGGTTGATTCTCCTGGGCTGCTGGTATGTACTCTTCTGCCTCTGGGGCCACTTGCTCTTCCAACACTACTTGCTCTTCTGCAGGCTCTTGAGGGGCTGGCTGGAGGAAGGTAAGGATGGTTACCACTATGGCGTTGTTGATTTGTGTCCAGGACCGTGGAAATTCCCCAAGCACTGTACTGACCATTTCTTCCCTTTCCTCTGCGGGTTGAGGGCTATCTTGGTCTTCATCAGCACTTTGCAGCTGCTCGGGACACCTCTTCAGGTGGTCTCTGGAGACAGTGGCTGTGGTCTCTCCTCCATCCTTACTGATAACACACACCTTTGGGTTTTCATGGCTTGACGGCAGTACAGTGTACGGGTCTTTCTCCCACTGGTTATCCAACTTGTGGAGCCGTCTCTTCCTCTTCAAGACCTGCTCTCCAGGTGCCAGGGGAGCAGCAGGAGCATACTGGTTGTAATTCCTCTCTTGCCTCTCTCTTGCTTGAGACAGGCTTCGCTCCACACTCTCCTGTACTTTCCGGTACTGCTGCTGTCGTTCTGTGTCCCAGTCTGCTTCTGGTGAGGTGTCTTCGGGTGTCAGGACTCCCATCTCCAGGTCAATTGGCAGCTTACCAGGTCTTGCCCTCATTAGGTAAGCCGGGGTGCAATTGGTAGAACCCACTGGGATATGGTTATACAAGTCCACTAGATCCGGCAGTTTCTCAGGCCACAGGCTGCGTTCCTCCAGGGGCAACGTCTTGAGCAGGTCCAGTACTACCTGGTTCATTTTCTCACACATCCCGTTGGTTTGGGGGTGGTAAGGCATTGTCCTTATCTTCTTGCAGCTATACAGGTTGCAGAATTCCTGGAAGACTTCAGCCTCGAACGCTGGACCTTGATCAGTCAACACTTGCTCTGGATACCCGTGTGGGCGGCAGAAATGCTGATAAAAGGCTCTGGCGGCCGTCTGAGCTGTTAAGTCTTTGACAGGGACCACCACTAGGAACCGGGAGTAGTGATCTACGATTGTGAGGGCGTAGACGTATCCCGATCTGCTTGGAGCCAGCTTTACGTGGTCCAGGGCCACCAGCTCAAGGGGCTGCTTTGTGATGATGGGCTGCAGGGGAGTCTTCTGGCTGGCGCAGTCCTTCCTCCTTAGGTTGCACGGGCCACAGTCTCTGCACCATCTCTCTATAGCCCCTCTCATGCCTACCCAGAAGAACCGCTCACGCAACAGGAACTCCAGCTTCTTCCATCCAAAGTGCCCTGCGCCGTCATGGTATGCTTCTAGGACCATAGCCGCATCCCACCTTGGGACCACTACCTGCCAGATCAGCTCGTGTGTTCGAGAGTTGACGGTCCTGCGGCACAGCCTCCCCTCATAGAGAAACAGCTTGCTCCTTTCCTTCCACAGCTGTTTGGCCTCTTCTGGAGCATCCAGATCAAGGCGGGCATCAGCCTGGGTCAGCATCTCTTTTACCAGGCGGACTGCGGGGTCACTATCTTGTGTCTCTGCCCAGCCGTGGTGGGGTAAGGGATTGAACGTAGCGGTGGCAGAGCACCTCTCCTTTACGCAGTGGGAACACTGGGTGACCCCATGACGGTGGAATGCAGGGAGTTCAATTTCTTGCAGTTCTTCTGGATCCTCTCCCCCGTCCTGCAAGTGAGGCATTCTGGACAATGCATCTGCGTTGGCATTTGCGCGCCGTGTCCGGTATTTGATGGTAAATTCATAATTGGACAGCCGGGCCATCCATCTCTGCTCTAGGGCACCAAGTCTTGCAGTGTCCAGGTGTGTCAGCGGGTGGTTGTCCGTGTACACAGTGAACTTAGAAGAAGCCAGGTAATGCTTGAAGCGTTCGGTGACTGCCCACACCACTGCCAGGAACTCTAGCTTGAAGGAGCTATAATTCTCAGGGTTTCTCTCTGTGGCTCTCAGCTTTCTGCTAGCATAAGCAATTACCTGTTCTCTGCCCTGCTGGATCTGGGACAATACGGCTCCTAGCCCCACGTTACTGGCGTCGGTGTGGAGGATAAAAGGCTGGCCGTAATCAGGGTAGGCCAGGATCTCATCCCCCGTGAGGGCCATCTTCAGCTGGCGGAAAGACTCCTCCTCCAGCTTGTCCCACTTAAAGGGCGGCTTCTGACTTTTAGTCTTTGACTGACCTAACAGGAGGTTCTGCATAGGGGCTGCCATCTTGGTGAACCCGGAGATGAATCTTCGGTAGTAGCCTACCAACCCGAGGAACTGCCGCACTTCCTTTATGCTGGAGGGTATTGGCCAGTCCTTAATCATCGTGATCTTGTCAGGGTCTGGGGCTACTCCGTCAGCACTCACCACGTGTCCCAGGTACTGTACTTTTGGCTTCAGTAGATGACACTTGGAGGGTTTCACCTTTAGGCCGAAGCCTGCCAGGGCATCGAACACCTCTGCCAGGTGCTTTAGATGGTCCTCATAGGTCTTGGAATACATGATGACATCGTCCAGGTAGAGTAGGACCGTCTCGAAATTCCTGTGCCCCAGACAGCACTCCATCAGCCTCTGGAAGGTCCCTGGTGAGTTGCAGAGTCCGAACGGCATACAGTTGAATTCACTGAGACCCATCGGGGAGGTGAAGGCGGTCTTCTCCTTGTCCGACTCTGCTACAGGAACCTGCCAGTACCCGCTAGTGAGATCCAAAGTAGAGAAGAAGTTAGCAGATTTTAGTGCAGCCAAAGACTCCTCTATCCTAGGTAGTGGGTGCGCATCTTTGTGTGTTATTCTGTTGACCTTTCTATAATCTACACACATCCTCATCGTGCCATCCTTCTTTTTTACAAGAACTAGAGGAGCTGCCCAGGGGCTACAGCTATCCCTGATCACCCCAGCCTCCTTCATCTCTCGTAACATACCCTTGGCATTCTGATAGTGTGCAGGGGGTACAGGCCGGTATCTCTCTTTTATGGGTGGATGGTCTCCCGTGGGGATTTGGTGTTCTACCCCCTTTACTTGCCCAAAGTCTAGCGGGTGTTTGCTAAAGACTCTTTCGTACTCCTGAACCACCCGGTAGACTCCCTGTTTTTGGTGTGAGGGAGTGGAGTCAGTGCCCACATGCAGTTTCTGACACCAGTCCTCCATTTGTTTCTTGGAGCCGTTACCCTCCTCTGGTTGAGAAGGAGGCAAGGGTTCCACAGCCTTTACAGAGTTCTGGTTAATGGTGAACAATTTGGCTAGAGTGGCATACCGGGGCAAGTGTACTTCTCTTTCCCCAATATTTAGGATGCGGACTGGTACCCTCCCATGGCGGACATCAACCACCCCCCGTGCTGTCAAAATGGTGGGCCTACTGTCGGAGTAAACGGGTTCTACCATAGCTTGGTAGTCTCTACCTCTTAACCCAATTGCAGACCGGCACCAGATCATCATTTCACTTTTTGGGGGCATGGCGATAGGGAATGGGTCACTCATCCTAACGCTTCCAATCTCACCACGAGACAGTTCTACCTGTTGCCGCTTCATCAGGGCTCTGATCTCCTTTTGTAAGACACGCTGCTGGCTGGAGCTGGCATTCATTGCGACCTGCTGTAATATAACAATTATCTCTGAAAGACAATTTTCAATTCCGTTAGTACCCAAGGTTATTTTAGGGTGACTTTCACGACGGTCAATGTCCACAATAATCAGTCCTTGCGCCGGCAGTTCAACTTTACCAATTTTGATGGTCACCTCCTTGAACCCCACCTGCGGCACGGGCTGACCATTGCTGGCGATGATGCTCAAGTCATTATCTGGGTAGCGGGTAATATCCGTGTCATCCCAGTACTGCTTGAAAAGTACATAGGGGATGGTGGTTACCTGTGACCCAGTGTCCAACAGTGCACTCATGGGAATGCCATCCAGTACCACAGGCAAGACCGGTCGTCCCCCCACATACTTGTTACGCCAGTTTGACGGGCCTGATGATCTTACGCCTGGGGGTTGGCCCTCTGCCCCAGGTTGGGCCCGTTTAAATTACAGTACCTCGCAATATGTCCTGGCTGGCTGTAGCGGCGGCAGATGGGTTGTCCATCCTGGTCGTAGCGGTCCGTTGGCTTCCCTCTGGACGGTGGGATCCTCTTCTGTCGGCGCCACGGGACGTCCTCCGGACTGGTAGCCAGCTGGATCTTTCCTGGAGAGGATACCTGCAACGACTGCACAGTCCTGGTTAGTGCGGCAACGCTTTTAGTCAGTTCTTGGACCTGATGGTGCAGGTCTGTAGACGGGGTACTATTTTGTGCGTTGGCTCCTGCAGATTCTGTAGACTGGGGCGCCGCCTCTTGGTGATAAGTGATAGCAGGGCGCCTGGAGGCCGCAACGCCACCGGGTGCGGGTTCTCGGAGTACCCGGATGGCTCTGTCCTTATACTGTGCAAAGTCTAACTCAGGGTTCTGCAGGGCCATCAGGCGCAACTGAGTTCGGTGGGTGCTGGACAGCAGACCCTCAATTAATTGTTCAGTCAGCAGTTCATCTGCATTCCTCACACTGTCAAGGTCTGCCTGCTTGATGGCTCTCAGGGCCTCTTGCAAATTCAAAGCATAGTCTCTTATACTGTCTTGGGCCCGCTGCTTGCACGCATAAAATCTCATTTTGATCTCTGCTGAGGTGCGGGTATCAAAAGTGTCCTTTAGATGGGCCAAAATCTCCTTCACGGTCCCCTTGTCCCTGACTGACTAGGACTTTACTTCTCGTTGGCCAGGGCCGGTTAACTGGCCTATCAGTATGGTCACTTTTTGTTCCTCCGTCAGGGGGTACACCTTGAATAGGCTATATAGTCTCTCTTAAAAGTCGCTCAGGGTATGCGACTCCCCTGAGTACTGGCGCAACCAGGCCGCTCCGGGGATATAAGGCACCGTGAACGGCATTACTGCGGCAGCAGCCGCGCTGGCGGTGACAGTTCCCTCTGCTTCCGTCATCCTCTTCCCCCCTAGTCACCCGTGGCCTACCTTCCGTTGCTTTTCTTCTGTAGGCCGCGGCTCCGCAGGCGATAGCCGGGGTTGAGGACCTTGCATCGCGTCAGAGTCCGCTCGGCTCCTTTCAGGACCTTGCGCAGCTTTCGTCGTCCATGCCCCTCTTCTTCCCGCGCGGCGTCCCAAAGATGGCGCCCGATGGATGGTGGGAAACGGCTGCGGATGGCGGGAAACTCCACCAAAGTAAGTTTTACAGTCTTTCCTCAGGCACGCAGTACCCGTTGGTGGCGGGCACGAGATCCTGCCGACTACGCCAAAAGTTGACGCGCCCCCTGGGCCGCACGTGTGTGGGGATACCCGGAACCGGACCCGTTGCGGATGCTGGGGCTTGTAGTCCTTGTGTGGCGGGGACCCGGTCCCGTGGCTCACGGTGGTCAACTCAAATGGCAGTCTATTTGTGTGGTTTTATGATATTTAAATGTCCGACTACGCCACCCGTGGATTGCGGTCAGAGTGTACCGCCACTGAAGGGCAGACCACTGAGGCTGGTATTGGGAATGCAGCTGAGAATAGTATAACCCCCCACGGGAGGAGTATAGCCTCAAGGCAGTAAATAGGGATGTTGGTGGTGATGGTGCGCGGGAGCAGGAGTAACCACACGGAGTCTGTCATGCAATTCAGGGTCTTTACTGTGGGTGGTATTAAGGGACCCGTCCGGAATACAGGTTAACAATGGAGGCCTGGTCAGTCTGAGAGCAACTGGGAAATCCTGCTGGTCAGGGGGAGTTTGTAGGCCTACCGTGCTGACTTCACTCTTTCTTGGCTATCGCGCTGTAGTGTAGTGTTAGCCCACGTCTCTGAGTGTACCGTGTTGTTCTCACCCATATGACTGGCGACTCGGGCCTTCCGTACTTCTCACCCCTCCGGGGCAGTAGTGGTCCCTCTTGTGTGGCTGAGCCTCCGGACTTCCTTGGGCCAGAGGACTTGAAGTCCCCTGCATGGTGGTTTTCTGCTGCTGGGCTTATAACCCTCACAGCCTCGGACTCCAGTATCCGGCTTTCTAAGTCTCTAGCCAGGATGAGCTCTTCCAGCTCCCCTCCTGGCCTTGTGTTCAACCTCTGCCTACAGGGACTCCTCAGCCTGCTGCTGACCTGTCCCTGTCTCTGGAACTAGACTCTGGCTGGACTCTAACTGGTCTCTCTAACCCCACCCCAGATCCAGTTTATAAAGGGCAGGTTTCTCCCCTCCCTGGACTGAGGCAGGAGGTGCTGCATGCTAATTGTCCCCAACCAGGGAACATCCCACCTGCTTTCAGACATGGCATTGCTGCCACTGTGGCAACCAGACCTGGGGTGCCACATTTGCACCCAATTCACAATTCTATTTGCGCCTTTTTTGAAGTCTATTTTGTAGGTGCTCGTTTTTTTTTTTTTTGTTTTCTGTTGTGCGGGCAGAGTCTAGCAATTCCAGATGTTTAACCTGATTCATCAATTGCGACTTTTTAAAAAGTTGCATTTTATGACATAACTCCACTCCAGTCCCCAATATCCCTGCTGCATTTTTAAATACGGCCAATTTTGCCATAATTGTTGTGACTTACAGCACCAACGTAAAAAGACAAAATTGACAGGCAACACTATGCACATACTAGCTTAAATTATGAATAGCTGAAAAAGTCCCACCTGACAAACACCTCTTCTGCTTTGGCTTTTCAACTATTGTATGTAAGTTAATTAGCTAATATTAATAATGCATCATATTTTTTTTAAACCTGCAGTTGGAGTCTGTACATTTTTACCAACTCCACCCAAAACAAGCTCCAACACAATGACTCCAACTCCACAATCCTTGTTAGGTGTTATAAACATTTTGTCATTTTAAGTTCACTGATGAGGAAAATATTTGGATAGGAAATGAAAGTAACAGAGGTAGTAAACTGACCAGGGACACCTTTTCACCCCAGGAGTAGTGTTGAGCCACCCCCGTAGTGTTCGAGTTCGGTTCGGTTCGTCGAACACCTTCGAACACCGTTAAAACCAATGGCAGGCAAACAAAAACACATAGAAACACATAGAAAACACCTTCAAAGGTGTCCAAAAGCTGACAAACTGCTCAGAAGACATAACTAACACATGGAAAAGTGACAAGTACATATAGTCATGCGAAAATAAAAGAGGTGGAGGAGTAAAAGGAGGGGGAGACACAGATATAGGCATGTCATGCCCTTCTAAAATCCAAAAAGTGAGAAGCCGACACGGCCAGTCCGCTCCTGCCCGTGCCACCTCCGTGTCGCCGGGTTTGTGCCAGAGCCGCGGTGAACCCTGACGGCCAGCCCCCCTCTCCCAATACTGGTGCCTGTCCGCTGGTGGGTCGAGCGAGCCCCCCTGTGGTGGAGGCAGCTCTAAGCTTTTTAATTTAAATTGTCTCTCTAATTTGAATGAATACACTTTAAATCCATTTACAAGGATCTATTGGAGGGCAAGTCTCATGCCAGCAGCCGCGGTAATTCCAGCTCCAGTAGCGTCCACTAAAGCTGCTGCAGTTAAAAAGCTTTTATAAGGATCGAGCTCGGCTGTCCACCGCAAGGCATCCTACTGCCAGTCCCAGCCCCTATGCCTTGGGGTGCCTCCTGATGCTCTTCACTAAGTATCCCATGGTCCCGAAGCATTTCCTTTGAAAAAATTAAGTGTCTAAACTACAGGTGGTGTAGCTTGCTTAACAGCCTGGATAATCCGCTGACTAGCAGACACTGCTACTAGGCACAAAGTATTTCCTGGGCTAGATGCAGTTAAAAATTTGAAATTAGATACTCTCGTTGGATGCTGAGAAAGCATTCCAAAGGGTCTCCTGGCACGCCATATATGATTCTCTTAAAAAGCTTGGGGTAGGGGTCTAGGGGACCCTTTTATAGCCAAAATCACGGCCCTGTATCGCAATACGTCCCCTAGGCTGAAGATGAATGGAACTGTAGCACCCTGAGGGCTCGGTTGCTACAGACGTATTGCACCTCACCCAGAGGTGTGATATCTCACTCTCAGGTAAGGATGGAGTGTGGATCAGGACCCGACACCTGCATGCATTACACCACATTGCCGTGGGGCAGGGCGACCAATATGCCCCTGAGATGGGCACGACAGTCCCTGTCCCTGGCTGGAGTGGGGGGAGGGAACACTGAGGAAGGGGAACCCTGTAGTGCAGGAGCAGGGAGGAAGCAGTTCCTGGGTGCATTGAGAAGGGAGTATAAAAGGTGGACACCATCTTAGTTCAGTGCAGAGAAGTCTGAGCAGAAGTGGCAGGGAGCAGGGGCTCTGCATGAGCTCTGCTCCGGAGGCGGGCCTAGTAACAGAGGCCCAGGCCTGGAAGAGGGAGAAGGAAGGAAGAGGAGCGGAGAAGGCTCCAGGAACGAGGAATGAAGGGATACCAGGGGTGCGGATGGGCGAGTCGCCACCGCACGCCCGAATCCACCTGCGTGGAGGGGTCAGGCCAAAGGGGGAGACCGGTCCCCGAACTAGTGGAGGCAGGAAACGACCCTCAGCTAGAAACCGGAGGCTCTGACATTTTATGTGGCGCAGCCCCTCGCTACACCCGCTAGGAAGGCACCACATAGGGTCAGGGAAACTGGCGCCAAGTTTACCAAGAGGAGGCCCGAGGCAGCCGGACAGAAGTGTTGGTAAGAAAGGCCAGACAAAGGACACACAAAGGGGGTCCTGTGAAGTGCTCCAAAGTTATCTGGGAGTTGTCTGAGCCCCTCACCTGGTGAGCACAGTACGACGTGGGCAGCCGTTACCTGCAGACGTGGTCTGGATAATAAGAACTGTGAGTAAAGGCCCTGGACTGCATCACTGACGCCATGTCGTTACTGCTGCTGCCCTGCACCATCACCCCCATCCTCCGCATACACTGCCCTGAGACTATACTCCTCCCGTGGGGAGTTATGCTACGCTCTGCTGCACCCACAACACCAGCCTCAGCGGTCTGCCCTGTAGCAGCGGTTCACTCTGACCGCAATCCACGGGTGGCGTAGTCGGACATTTAAACATCAAAACCACATAAATAGTTCCGCCACTGGTTTGACCGCCCTGAGCCACGGAACCGGGTCGCCGCCACGAAGACTACAACCACCAGCATCCACCAAAAAGGGTCCGGCTCCGGGTGTCCCAAGGCCCAGGGGGTGCGTCAGAACATTTTCATCACCTTTCACAATCACCAATGGGACAAGGCAGGGATGTCCTCTGTCCCCTCTCTTATACATCCTAGTGACGGAGCACCTGCTCTCATCAATTCGCCATAACCCCAATATTAGGTGGATTGAGGTGGGAGGCACCGAGTACAAGTGCTCTCTATTTGCTGATGATGTCCTAGTATATATCACTCAATCACATATATCCATCCCTGCTGTTATGGCTGAAATAGATCACTTTGTTACATGGTCAAATTTTAAAATCAATGCAGCGAAGTCTGAGGCCCTCGATGTCTCCCTCCCCAAATCCATATAGGATTCCATCCAGTCCAACTTTCACTTTGCCTGGCCCTCACAGGGTATCAAATACTTAGGAATTCCTATTCATAGAGACCTCTCCCATCTATGTTATCTTAATTTTGGGCCCTTTATTGAACAATTCCATACAGACCACGGTTGGCAAGTTAGAACTGTAAGATTCACTACGTGAACCACTGGTGTTTTGTGGAAAAGCACATGTACACTGCGTTCCAAATTATTATGCAAAAAGTGTTTAGGAATGATAAGGGAAGAATTTGTTTGTTTTTCAGTTAAACTCATTGATGGTGATGTGTGTCAGGGCTCTTTATATCACTGTAAGCAATTGCAGACACCTGTGCTAATTAGTTTGGCAGGTGTGTCCAATGAAAGGCAAGACTACTTAAGAAGGCTCTCTCACATTATTAAGCAGCCTACATTTTCTGCCAAAATGGGAAAGAAAAAGGATGTGTCGGCTGCTGAGAAGCAACAAATTGTGGAGTGTTTAGGTCAAGGCATGACTACAATCAACATTGTGCGATGATCAGGATGAAGTGTCTTGGCAATCAAGAAGTATGTAGCTGATTCACAGTACACACGTGTGCGTGCTGATAAGGGCAAATTGAGGACTCTTTCCTACAGGCAATTACGTCAGGTTGAAAGAGCAGCGGCAAAAAAGCCTTGTCATAGCAGCAGACAAGTTTTTGAAGCTGCTTGTGCCTCCAACGTCCCCCGAACAACAAGATGCAGGGTCCTTCAGAGGTTTGCAGCTGTGCATACGCCATCCTGTCGACCTCCTCTATCCACTTCACACAAGCAGAAACGGCTCCAGTGGGCCAAACATTACATGAAGACTGATTTCAAAACTGTTTTGTTCACGGATGAGTGCCGTGCAGCGCTCGATGGTCCAGATGGATGGAGTGGAGGATGGCTGGTTGATGGACACCCCACGCAAACACGGCTACAGCGCCAACAAGGAGGAGGTGGAGTAATGTTTTGGGCTGGAATCATGGGGAGAGAGATTGTCGGCCCCTTTAGGATCCCTGAAGGCGCTAAAGATGAACTCCATAATGTATGTGGATTTTCTCAAACAGCACTTCCTGCCATGTTTCAAGAAGAAGAACCGTGTATTTCACAGCAAGATCATTTTTCTGCATGATAATGCACCATCTCATGCTGCACATAAAACATCTGCATCTCTGGCTGATATGGGCATAAAAGGGGACAAACTTATGGTGTGACCCCCATGCTCCCCTGACCTCTACCCCATTCAGAACCTTTGGAGCATCATTAAAAGGAGTGTCTATGATGGCGGGAGGCAGTTCACATCTAAGCAACAGCTCTGGGAGGGTATTCTGTCCTCATGCAAAACAATTGAAGCAGAAACCATCCAAAACCTGACAAATTCAATGGACGAGAGAGTTCAGAAGCTCCTTTCGAACAAGGGGTCCTATGTGAAAATGTAACATCACCTAGAATAAAGTTTTGAGTTGAAAACTGTTTGATTTCAGTTTCTAACAACCTGCTAATGCTTATAATTTCAAAAATGACCATTTTTTTGGTCTTTATTAAAATGAAAAGGTTGATCGAAAAGTTTGGGGGATCTAAGAGTGTGGCAACCCAGTAGTCATGATTACTTCGAATTCTGACAATATGAGGGTCATGCTGCAGGTAGTGCAGCAAGAAGGCACTTATGTGTCTTGCGCATCTCGGAGCCCCAAAATTATTTTCCGGGTTAGATGCAGCTAAAAATTATTTTTAATTTTAAATCTGGTGGAGCTTATTATAGATGGCCTAATAGGATCAGTGCTGCACACTGCTACAAAGCCCAAATTATTTTCCAGTCAAGATACAGATAAACATGATTAGTAATTTGAAAGCTTAAAACGGTTGGTAGGGTGATTTTAACCAATCATCAAGCTTTTACTCTCCCCAGGATGACACAGGGGTAGAAAAGTCGTTTCGGATCCATGATTTGTTCATCTTTATGAACGTGAGTCTGTCTACATTATCAGTGGAGAGCCGCGTGCGCTTATCTGTCAGCACACCACCAGCAGCGCTGAACACACGTTCAGACAGAACGCTGGCTGCGGGGCATGACAAGATCTCCAAGGCGTAAGTGGCTAGCTCCGGCCATTTATCCAGATTGGAAGCCCAAAAAGAGCAAGGGTCCAGTGACACAGTCGTGGCTTCAATGTTTACTTGGACATACTCCTGTACCATCGTCTCTAGGCGTTGACTATGTGTCAGACTTCTTGTCTCCTGTGGCCTTGCAAAGGATGGGCTAAAAAAGTGGTGAAATGATTCCGCAAAATTGATGTTACCAGCAGATACTGTGGTTCTGTTACGGTTTGAGTGCTGAACACTTGACGGTCCCACGGTTGGCAAGTTGGAACTGTGAGATTCACTACGTGCACCACTGGTGTTTTGTGGAAAAGCACATGTAAGATTCTGCAACAGTCTCTGCTGATACTCCTGCATGCGTGCATCCCTTTCTATGGCAGGAATAATTTCGGCAAATTTACTTTTGTACCGGGGATCTAACAGTGTGGCAACCCAGTAGTCAGGATTATTTCTAATTCTCACAATTCGAGGGTCATGTTGCAGGTAGTGCAGCAAGAAGGCACTCATGTGTGTTGCGCATCCAGGAGCACCAAGTCCCTGTTGTGTTGGTGGCGAGGTAACAATCATGCTTCCTTCCTCTGTCCTCTCCCCCCAACCTCGCACAACAGAAATGTGATCAAGGTCTCCCTCATCTGATGAGTCTTCCATCAGTTCGTCCTCCACTTCTACCTGGGCTCCTGCACCTTCCTCACTAGTTTGGCTGCTACCATGCGCACTGGTAAAACCATCTCCCCCACCCTCACATGCCTGCCACCTTGGTGCTGCCGACCGTCTGGACCTTGCAGATGTTAGCCCTTCCGCATACAACTCCTCCTCCTCTACTTCCTCCACCTCCTCTTGTGCCAGCACCTGACTCCGAATTCTGTTTAACATGTGCTCCAGCATGTAAATCACCGGAATAGTCATGCTGATAATGGCATCATCAGCACTAAACATCTTCGTCGCCATTTCAAAACTGTGCAGAAGGGTGCATAGGTCCCTGATCTGAGACCACTCCTCCAGCGTGATTTGCCCCACCTCTGGATCTCGTTGGCCCAGGCTATACGTCAGAACGTATTGCACCAGGGCTTGTCGGTGCTGCCACAGTCGCTGCAACATGTGCAGAGTTGAATTCCACCGGGTAGGCACATCGCATTTTAGCCGGTGAAGTGGCAGGCCCAACGACTTCTGTAGAGATGTAAGTCGCTGAGCTGCGGGATGCGAACGGTGGAAGTGAGCACACAGCGACCGTGCCCTCTGCAGAAGGCCATCTAGTCTGGGATAGTGGGCTAAAAATTGCTGGACAACCAGGTTCAACACGTGAGCCATACAAGGCACGTGTGTGACATTGCCCCGGCGAAGGGCCGCACCCAAGTTTGCAGCATTGTCGCACACGGCCTTCCCTGGTTTCAGGTCCAGTGGAGACAGCCATTCATGAAATTGGTTCTCCAGAGCTGACCACAACTCTTCAGCTGTGTGACTCACATTTCCCAGACAATTCAAAGTAAAAACCGCTTGATGACGTTGAGCCCTACTGCCAGCATAGTAAGGAGGTGTGCAGGATCCCTTCTGCGCAGTTAGAAAGCTTGTGGCATGACCAGACAGGCTTTGGGTGCAGGTGGAAGACCGAGAGGAAGTTGAGGAGGCAGAAGCAGTGGAGGAACTTTGACATAAAGAGGATTGACGCACAACTCGTGGGGACGGCAAGACTTGGACAGCAGCCCCTTGTCCTGCTGTCACCATAGTTACCCAGTGCCCAGTCAGCGACATGTAACGCCCCTGTCCATGCCTACTCGTCCAAGTGTCTGTGGTGAAATGCACCCTGTCACACACAGAGTTTCTCAAAGAAGCGGTGATGTTGTGTGCGACATGCTGGTGGAGCGCAGGCACACCTTTCTTTGAGAAGTAGTGCCGACTGGGCATCTGGTACTGGGGCACTGCGACGGACATAAGGTCTCGAAAATCCTCTGTGTCCACCAGGCGGAAAGGCAGCATTTCTGTAGCCAAGAGCTTGCAGATGGTGAAATTCAACCTCTTAGCTTTCTCATGGCTAGGAGGAAATGGTCTTTTACTTGTCCACATCTGAGGGACCGAGGGCTGGCTATTGTGCTTAGACGGGGTTGATAAGGGTGTCCCCGGCAAACTGCCGGTCTGTGAGGAGGATGCAGGCGGACATGTTAGGTTGCCTTGATCCAAAGGTGGTGCTATCGATGTCGGACAGCGCTCAACACCAGCTGGTGTTCCCACCTCCAAAGAAAATGATGACCTGCCAATCACGCTGGCTGTTGTGGGTAAAGAGGTGGCAGGTCTGCGCCCCAAAACAGGTGTGACTGCTGTCCCCCCAGTCACAGAGGATGAAGAGGCCGCGGATGCACAAGATATGGCAGACGGTGGTTGGCCCGGCCGGCTAGGCCGCATTGTAGCACACTGAGCTTCCCACTGCAACTTATGCTTCATGTCCATGTGCCGGTTCATGCATGAAGTACTCAAACTATGTATTTTTTGGCCTCTACTTAGCTTTTGCTGACAAATGTTACAGATAACACGAGTTGGGTCATCTTTATCGATCTGAAAAAATGCCCAGGCTATGCAATGCTTAGCACCCATGCGACCTGAAGAGCCACCACGACTTGTGGTGAGAGGCAGAGTTGTGTTTGAGGATGCAGTTGTTGACGTGCTTCCAGTACTACGTCTCTGTCCAGGAAGGCGCAACCTGACCTCGTCGTCACTAGCATCTTCCTCCACCTCCTCTGCTGACCTCATCTCTTGGCTGACTGTGGGTTGACAGTAAGTGGGATCTCCAACCTCATCATCATCACCCTGTGTGTTATCACACCCGTCGTCCTCAGAGCCAACCTGTTCCTGCCCTGACAAAAAACTAAAGTTGTCGCTCCAATCAGGTATTTGAGTCTTATCATCGTCTTCCTCATTGTCTCCACCAACAGGAGTTACAGTTTGGGAATGAGGGTCTACATTATGGTCAGAACCTTCTGCGCCTGGTCATGGATCCGACTCATAAAGATTCTGGGCATCAGTGCAGATCATTTCCTCGTCTGGATTCACAGAAGCGCTGGAGTCGACCTCTGATTCCCAGGCTATAGTATGAGTAAACAGCTCTGCAGACTCAACCATCTGTTCTACCTCATACTCAGACGGGCAGCTGGAGATTTGGGAGCTGTGAGGAAGCAAGTGCGATTTGGGTGACACCTTTGAGGACTGGAGTATTTGTGATGTTGAAGTTGATGTGGAGGAGAGCCCACTTAAAGGAGCACTTGATATCCGTTGAAGCACCTGCTGTTTTTGTGCCTCATCTGGAATTTGTAGCGATTGGCGTGGCCGTAAGAAAGGGATCTTATCACATTGTCCGCTAAAAGAAGTAGACATTTTAGTTTGGCTGGAAGATGGTCTTTCTTCTGCAGATGTTACTGTTGCTTTAACACCTACCCCACGGACACAACCTTTTTTCCCCTTCCCAACACGCCTATTCCCCTTTCCACCAGCAGCAGGCCTTTTTCCACTCATTTTGGTGGTTAACTAATTCACAACTCTGGAGTTGTTTGCACAAAAAAACAATGGATGGTAACCGAGCAGAGCTGAGTGGCCAAACTGTGGTATTAGGCCAAAACTATTGGCTGGGTTAGATGCAGAAAAAAATTATATTCAATTTGCAACCTGATGGAGGTCAGTATAGATGGACTAATACAACAAGTCCCACACACAGCTAGAAGCCCAATATTTTTTCAGAGGTAGATGCAGAAAAAAATATATTCAGTTTGCAACCTGATGGAGGTCAGTATAGATGGACTAATACAACAAGTCCCACACACAGCTAGAAGCCCAATATTTTTTCAGAGGTAGATGCAGAAAAAAATATATTCAGTTTGTAACCTGATGGAGGTCTGTATAGATGGATTAATAGAACAAGTCCCACACACAGCTAGAAGCCCAATATTTTTTCAGAGGTAGATGCAGAAAAAAATATATTCAGTTTGCAACCTGATGGAGGTCAGTATAGATGGACTAATACAACAAGTCCCACACACAGCTAGAAGCCCAATATTTTTTCAGAGGTAGATGCAGAAAAAAATTATATTCAGTTTGCAACCTGATGGAGGTCTGTATAGATGGATTAATAGAACAAGACCCACACACAGCTAGAAGCCCAATATTTTTTCAGAGGTAGATGCAGAAAAAAATATATTCAGTTTGCAACCTGATGGAGGTCAGTATAGATGGACTAATACAACAAGTCCCACACACAGCTAGAAGCCCAATATTTTTTCAGAGGTAGATGCAGAAAAAAATATATTCAGTTTGCAACCTGATGGAGGTCAGTATAGATGGACTAATACAACAAGTCCCACACACAGCTAGAAGCCCAAATATTTTTTCAGAGGTACTGTAGATGCAGATAAAAATTATTTTTAATTTGCAACCTGATGGAGGTCAGTATAGATGGACTAATAGAGAAAGTCCGACACACTACTAGAAGGCCAAATATTTTTTCAGAGCTAGATGCAGAAAAAAATTATATTCAGTTTGCAACCTGATGGAGGTCAGTATAGATGGATTAATAGAACAAGACCCACACACAGCTAGAAGCCCAATATTTTTTCAGAGGTAGATGCAGAAAAAAATATATTTAGTTTGCAACCTGATGGAGGTCAGTATAGATGGACTAACAGAGAAAGTCCCACACACTACTAGAAGGCCAAATATTTTTTCAGAGCTAGATGCAGAAAAAAATTATATTCAGTTTGCAACCTGATGGAGGTCAGTATAGATGGACTAATACAACAAGTCCCACACACAGCTAGAAGCCCAAATATTTTTTCAGAGGTACTGTAGATGCAGATAAAAATTATTTTTAATTTGCAACCTGATGGAGGTCAGTATAGATGGACAAATAGAGAAAGTCCGACACACTACTAGAAGGCCAAATATTTTTTCAGAGCTAGATGCAGAAAAAAATTATATTCAGTTTGCAACCTGATGGAGGTCAGTATAGATGGATTAATAGAACAAGACCCACACACAGCTAGAAGCCCAATATTTTTTCAGAGGTAGATGCAGAAAAAAATATATTCAGTTTGCAACCTGATGGAGGTCAGTATAGATGGACTAATACAACAAGTCCCACACACAGCTAGAAGCCCAAATATTTTTTCAGAGGTACTGTAGATGCAGATAAAAATTATTTTTAATTTGCAACCTGATGGAGGTCAGTATAGATGGACTAATAGAGAAAGTCCGACACACTGCTAGAAGGCCAAATATTTTTTCAGAGCTAGATGCAGAAAAAAATTAGATTCAGTTTGCAACCTGATGGAGGTCAGTATAGATGGACTAACAGAGAAAGTCCCACACACTGCTAGAAGGCCAAATATTTTTTCAGAGCTAGATGCATACAAAAAATTATTTTGAATTTGCAACCTGATGGAGGTCAGTATAGGTGGACTAATAGAACAAGTCCCACACACTGCTAGAAGGCCAAATATTTTTTCAGAGCTAGATGCAGAAAAAAATTATATTCAGTTTGCAACCTGATGGAGGTCTGTATAGATGGATTAATAGAACAAGACCCACACACAGCTAGAAGCCCAATATTTTTTCAGAGGTAGATGCAGAAAAAAATATATTCAGTTTGCAACCTGATGGAGGTCAGTATAGATGGACTAATACAACAAGTCCCACACACAGCTAGAAGCCCAATATTTTTTCAGAGGTAGATGCAGAAAAAAATATATTCAGTTTGCAACCTGATGGAGGTCAGTATAGATGGACTAATACAACAAGTCCCACACACAGCTAGAAGCCCAAATATTTTTTCAGAGGTACTGTAGATGCAGATAAAAATTATTTTTAATTTGCAACCTGATGGAGGTCAGTATAGATGGACTAATAGAGAAAGTCCGACACACTACTAGAAGGCCAAATATTTTTTCAGAGCTAGATGCAGAAAAAAATTATATTCAGTTTGCAACCTGATGGAGGTCAGTATAGATGGATTAATAGAACAAGACCCACACACAGCTAGAAGCCCAATATTTTTTCAGAGGTAGATGCAGAAAAAAATATATTTAGTTTGCAACCTGATGGAGGTCAGTATAGATGGACTAACAGAGAAAGTCCCACACACTACTAGAAGGCCAAATATTTTTTCAGAGCTAGATGCAGAAAAAAATTATATTCAGTTTGCAACCTGATGGAGGTCAGTATAGATGGACTAATACAACAAGTCCCACACACAGCTAGAAGCCCAAATATTTTTTCAGAGGTACTGTAGATGCAGATAAAAATTATTTTTAATTTGCAACCTGATGGAGGTCAGTATAGATGGACAAATAGAGAAAGTCCGACACACTACTAGAAGGCCAAATATTTTTTCAGAGCTAGATGCAGAAAAAAATTATATTCAGTTTGCAACCTGATGGAGGTCAGTATAGATGGATTAATAGAACAAGACCCACACACAGCTAGAAGCCCAATATTTTTTCAGAGGTAGATGCAGAAAAAAATATATTCAGTTTGCAACCTGATGGAGGTCAGTATAGATGTACTAACAGAGAAAGTCCCACACACTACTAGAAGGCCAAATATTTTTTCAGAGCTAGATGCAGAAAAAAATTATATTCAGTTTGCAACCTGATGGAGGTCTGTATAGATGGATTAATAGAACAAGACCCACACACAGCTAGAAGCCCAATATTTTTTCAGAGGTAGATGCAGAAAAAAATATATTCAGTTTGCAACCTGATGGAGGTCAGTATAGATGGACTAATACAACAAGTCCCACACACAGCTAGAAGCCCAATATTTTTTCAGAGGTAGATGCAGAAAAAAATATATTCAGTTTGCAACCTGATGGAGGTCAGTATAGGTGGACTAATAGAACAAGTCCCACACACTGCTAGAAGGCCAAATATTTTTTCAGAGCTAGATGCAGAAAAAAATTAGATTCAGTTTGCAACCTGATGGAGGTCAGTATAGATGGACTAATACAATGATGCTATGCCCAAAAGATTTTACTTCACTAGGTGCAGTAAAAAAATTGGTATTCTATACACAGGTGGTATATCTTGCAACACAGATAGGCTACTCCACTGACTAACACACTCTGCAATAGGCCAGAAAGGATTAGCTTTGCTAGATTCAGCCAAATGCTGTGAAAAAAACTTGCACAGCACTGGCACAGACCTGCCTGGCAAAAACTGATAGGAACTGATGTAACCTAGTCCTGAAAAGGACTCCAATTACAATTAGTCTTTACTCCCACAACCTATCTATTTAAGAGCACAGACCTGCCTGATAAAAGTCGTAGGAAATGCTGTAACCTAGTCCTTAAAAGGACTGCAATCACAACTATTCCCTACTCCCAAGCTATCTGTATATTTGTGCGAAAATTGGCTTGAAATTAACAAGGTATAGCGCACACAGCAACAGCGGTGCCGTCTAACACGCAGCTGCAGCAGTGAGAAAATGGTGGCGACGGGGAAAATGGCTTGGTCTTATAGGGCAAGGACATGTGACATACACTGCCAATGACACATGCCCTTGCTTGTGTGAAAAAAAGCACTTCGCTCCGTGTGTGCGCTGCTGATAGGCTGACAGATTGCACCTCCCCACTGTAAATGCGGGAAAGAGAAAAAAAAATGGAGATCTTCATTGTTCCTGCAGAGATCCATCCCCTGCCCCTCCCCCCACCCCGCTGTACACTCAAACTGCGTATTAACATTAATTTTCATCATTACTGAGAAAAAATCCAGTTATGATTTTGGTGCACGAACAGTTATCGAACATAACCTCGAACAGCCGAATTTTTCTCAAATTGTTCGTGTACGCCGAACGGCTCGAACACCGCCCAAAACAGCTCGAATTTGAGATTGGCGAACAGTTCGAGTAGAACAACGCTCATCTCTACCCAGGAGTTTAAGAAGTTTTCTTTAAAGGGACTCTATCAGCACAGAATGACTTTGAACCAAGTACAGGCGCTTGAGGTTTGGTCAAACCTTAAAGTGCACCTTCGCACATACTTGTTTTCCATCTATCTCCACCCTTCTCTGCTCTATAAAGCCATAGCTTTCAATCAAAGAAAAGTGGGGGAGGGGCGGAGATAGACGGAGAACAAATAGGTATTTGGCTCCGCCACAGTGCACCAAGTGCCTGTACTTGGTTTGAACAGTCATCCTTTGCTGACAATGTCCCTTTAATGGGTCTGAGCTGCAGTTCCAGGCAACACCATTACCAAGTACAGGGATTTGTCTAGTAAAAAGGGGCCCCATCAGTTAGCTGCTTTGCCAGTGTGCTTGGAGTTGGAGGAAAGAAAAAGCATCCAGCTCCCACAATCCAGTATATTCCCATTATGGCTTTATTGAACAATCCGCAGAAGACGAAACAGGCACTGGTACAAAAAACTGACACATTTGGGGGCAAATATGCTTCTTATTCATAGCATATATATTTATATATACAGAGCTTTGAAAAAGTATTCATACCCTGTAAACTTTTCTACATTTTCTCACTTTACATCCACAAACTTAAATGTATTTTATTGGGATTTTATGTGATATATCAAAACAAAGTAGCAAGTATTCGTGAAGTGTAAAGGAAATGATACATGGTTTTCTAATTATTTAAAAAATATGAATCTGAAAATTGTTACATACATTTGTATTCAGCCTCCCTGAGTCAATACTTTGTAGGACCAGCTATCGCTGCTATTACTGCTGCAAGTCTTTTGGGATATGTCTCTACCAGCTTTACACATCTACAGGCTGAAAATTTTGCCCATTCTTCTTTGCAAACTAGCTCTAGCACAGTGAGATTTGATGGAGGCGTCTGTGAACAGCAATTTTTAAGTCTTTCTACTAGTGATAAGCAAACGTGCTCGCCACTACTCGGTACTCGCCCGAGCATCACGGTGCTCGACAAGCTCGGCGAGTATTTCCGAGTTGCTCGAGCAGGAACTCAGGTCCCCTCCCTGCATGTTTGGCGCTCTTTAGAGAGCCAATAAACATGCAGAAATTGCTTGCCACACACTGTAATGCCGTAGCCATGTTGGTTGTGGGCATTACAGTGATTGGCTGGCCGCACAGCGTCATCAGGTTTATATAAGACCTGGCGCCGCTATGCTCGTCACAGTCTACCACAAAATCAGGCAGAGTAGGGAAAGGTGCTGCTGAGTGAGGGAGAGATTTGCTTGCAGTCACCAAAGCAAAAGGTGGCTACTTTGAAGAACCTAGAATATAAGACATATTTTCAGTTGTTTCACACTTTTTTGTTAAGTATATAATTCCACATGTGTTAATTCATAGTTTTGATGCCTTCAGTGTGAATGTACAATTTTCATAGTCATGAAAATACAGAAAAATCTTTAAATGAGAAGGTGTGTCCAAACTTTTGGTCTGTACTGTATATATATATATATATCTCCATCTGAACTAGCAGTCCTTCTGACGACTAATCCAGCTACATATTTTCAGTGGTGAAGGTGATAGCAGGAGCTAGGCAGGCAGGGTATGTGACAGACTGCTGTGCATGATACAGCACAAGAGAGTCCATTGCACGTTCAACTTCTGTTCTGACTGATCCTGCTGTGACAAATATTTGTAGACATAGCCCCAGATATCAGGGGCCAGGGCTATTTTTTTTTATCTTAATCCTGATTAAAAAGCAATCCAGAGTACACAATTTTTCTGCTCCATTTGCTTGTTAGCACTGCAGAATACAGCCAGATCTTTTCCATTTTACAGCGATAAAAATCCAGAAATTTTAACTGAAAGTGGAAAATATTGGCCTCCATTTCCATTTTGTTGCAGTGTGTCGGTGAAGCTATTCACATGAGGTCTCTGTGAAAATAGTATTAGTAAACTACAGGCCTGCTATTTAAAACAGTGGTTTTCTGTCAGATGTATCACATTTAACTGCTTTCCAAAATCAACCATTTCTGGCTTCCATTTTCATTTCGTTGCAGCGTGTTGGTCAAGCTATTCACACTAGGTCTCTGTGAAGAATAGTATTAGTAAACTACAGGCCTGCTATTTAAAACATTGTTTTTCTGTCAGACGTATCACATATAACTGCGTTCCAAAAGCAGCCATTTCTAGTGAATGTGGAAACTATTGTCCTCCATTTAAAATGGGCAAGGTGCGTGACAAGGGACAGGGAAGTGGACGTGATGGTGATGGTGCATGCAAAGGCCGAGACCGTGGCCATGGGCAAGCTGAAAGTGTGCCACAACAAACACCCACATCTTGTCGCACAACCTCCCTGTCCCAATTACAAGGGGACCGCACAACACCACTATTGAACACAGAGCAGTGCCTGCTTCCAGTCACTTTGCCACCACCACCACCACCACCCTGTCTTCCACATGGTCAAGTCTCAGTAGCCGTGAGTCTGGACCGCACATTCCTCACCCTGATCCTCCTTCCTCCCACCATGCCAAGTGCCTGGAGACAACTAATCCCACACTTGGACACTCAGAAGAGCTGTTCACTTTTCCATTTGTAGATTCGGGCCTCTTGCCCGGCCAGCTTCAAGCGAGTCAAGAGGAGAACGCGTGTAGCGATGCCCAAATATGTGAGCAGCCATGGTCACATGAGACAACGGTGGGAAAGTGCAATTACTGTTGCAAGAGGTGGATGATGATGATGAGACACAATTGCCAGGAAGTCAGGAGGAGGACCAGGGTGCGGAAGTGGAAGACGAGGTGGTGGATGATATAGTAACTGACCCAACCTGGCAGGGGGACATGCAGAGCGAGGACAGCAGCACACAGGGGGAGGGAGGCGTAGCACCACAACAGGCAGGAAGAAGCAATGTGGTGGCCGCAGACACAAGATGGGAAAGCGTTTTCCATAAGGCCAGCACGACGGAAGTTGCCATTGCAACTGTTAGGTCTTCCCGAGTCTGGTTGTTTATTAAAGACTCTGCAGATAACCCCAAAAAGGCCATTTGCACCACCTGCCAGGCCAACATCAGCAAGGGGTAGCAAAACTAGCAGCCTGACCACCACCAGCATGATCAGGCACATGGCAGAAGAGCACCCAACTATGTGGGCCGAACCCCAGGGTCCAGAATCAATGTCTGCGGGTGACACCACTTCTTCGCTGTTGTGCGTGCACAGCAATCCCCTGTCCATGGTGCATGCGAAGATGCCTCCAGCCCTTAATGTGTCGCTGCACACTCTTAACTAGCACGTCCACATCCTTGTCCCAGCGCAGCGTTCAGTTGTCCCTACCCCAGTCCTTGGAACGCATATGCATATACGCAGCCAACGCCCCACAGGCCACACTACTAAATTCACACATTTCACGAATGCTTGCGCTCAAAATGTTGCCTTTTAGGATCATGGAGACGGAAGCTATCTGCAACCTGATGGTGGCAGCCGTCCCTCGGTACTCGGTCCCCAGCCGTCACTATTTCTCCCGTTGTGCCACACTACTAAATTCACACATTTCACGAATGCTTGCGCTCAAAATGTTGCCTTTTAGGATCATGGAGACGGAAGCTATCTGCAACCTGATGGTGGCAGCCGTCCCTCGGTACTCGGTCCCCAGCCGTCACTATTTCTCCCGTTGTGCCACCCCCGCATTACACGAGCACATGTCCCACCACATTAGCCGTGCCCTCAACAACGCAGTTACTGGGAAAGTCCACCTAACCACGGACACGTGGACAAGTGCTTGTGAGCAGGGACGGTACATCTCGCTGATGGCACACTGGGTTAATATAATGGAAGCTGGGACCCAGTCGGACCTTGGGACGGAACACATCCTCCCGACGCCGAGGATTGCGGGCCCTGGGTCAATCAGGGTTGCCCCCACATTCTACAGCTCCTGCACCTACTCCTCCTCTTCAGCCTCCATCTCCGAAATGACCACATCAGTCAGAAGCTGGAAGCACTGCAACACTGCCTTGGCCAAGCGGCAACAGGCTGTGCTGAAGCTAATATGCTTAGGGGACATAACACAATGCTGAAGAGTTGTGGACAGCTCTGAAAGAGCCAGGCATCATCGTGTGTGACAATGGCCGGAACCTGGTGGCGGCTCTGAGGCGAGGCGAGCTCAAACACGTACCATGCCTGGCCCATGTGCTTAACCTCGTGGTTCAGCGGTTTCTCAAAACCTAACCAGATCTGCCGGATCTGCTTGTCAAAGTACGCCGCGTGTGTGCCCATTTTAGACAGTCAGCTACAGCTTCCGCCGCCCTTGTCGTTCTTCAGCAGCGTTTGCAGCTTCCAGCTCACCGACTTGTGTGCGATGTCCCCATGCATTGGAACTTTACATTGCAGATGTTGGGAAGGATTTGTGAGCAGAAGAGGGCAGTTGTTGACTACTAGCATCAACAAGGCCGTTAGTATTCAGGTCAGACTCCACACTTAAGTCCTCAGGACTGGACATGGATGTCAGACATCTGTACCATCCTCCAAAACTTTGAGGACTTCACCAAGATGGTGAGCGGCGATGACGCCATAATTAGCATCACCATCCCGTTTCTCTGTCTTCTGAAACGCTCTCTGCTCACAATTAAAGAGGATGCATTGCAGGCTGAGCACGATGAGATGGAGCAAGGAACCATACAGGGTCATTCCACACAGTCCAGCCTCATCTCATCCCAACGTGGATTGGGTGACAATGAGGAAGAGAAAGGGGAGGAGGAAGAACAGGAGCTAGTTTTCTGTGCTATAGACGGTACTACCTGCACAACTGACATACTGTATGTTCAGCGTGGATGGCCTGAGGAGAGGGAAGAGGAGGCGGATGAGGAGAGAATGGTCAGTCGTCCTCTTGGTGAGGACACGGAAGTCTTGCCTGTTAGCAGTCTGTTACACATGGCTGAGTTTATGTTACGCTGCTTTCCCCGTGACCCTCGCGTTGACCAAATTTTGGGTGGCAGTCATTACTGGTTGGTGACACTTCTAGACCCAGGCTACAAGGAAAACTTTCTGTCTCCCACACCGGACAGGCCTAATAAAATATGGCAGTACTAGAATGCCCTTGTTGCGGAATTATTAAAAAGATTCCCATCTGAAAATGCTGGTGGCAGAGGTCACAGTTTTTTGGACAACTAAAGAGTATAGGCGAGAGAGACACAAATGCAATTCAGCAGAGGCAGGGGAACACTGTCAAAGTTCTGGGACTCTCACTCTACATAGTAACATAGTAACATAGCTTTTAAGGTTGAAGGAAGACTAAGTCCACCTAGTTCAACCCATAGCCTAACATGTTGCCTCTGGAGGCAAACGTTTCGGAAGATGCTGAGGGAGTACGTTGCTGACCGTACCAACATCCTCCATGATTTCTCTGTGCCTTATAATTTTTGGGTATCCAAGCTGGACACGTGGCATGAACTAGCTCTATACGCCTTGGAGGTCCTGGCCTGCCCTGCCGCTAGCGTTTTGTCAGAGCGAGTTTTAGTGCCGCTGGTGGAATTATAACCGATAGACGTGTCCACCTGTAACTGAAGCTGCTGACAGGCTGTCTCTTATGAAAATGAACAAGGGCTGGATTGCGCCAGACTTCTCAACACCACCGAATGATAGCAGCATAACATAAACTCAAATACAGTGTTTTGTTTTGGGAGGTCTAACTCTATTCCGATGCACCTCTATCTTCACACTCAGACATGGGTATACGCTTCCTGATTTTGTCTGTTTGCTCTTGTCCTCCTCCTTCTCCTCATCCTCCACCACCATATCACCACCATATCTACCTTATCACCATATCTACGTCTCTTGCAAGGGGCATTGGAGTTCCTCTAAATTTTTGGCAGCCGTTGCAGTCACTGCATATGCAAGAACAGTATGGGTGACCCACTCCTTTCTAATGGGAACATGTTGTTACTGTGGCTCTATGTATCTTTAAATTGTTATTGGGGTTTTCCCTAAATTTTGGCAGCCGCTGTACTCACTGCATACCCTATAACTGTATAGCAGACCCCCTCCTTTCTAATGGGAACATGTCGTACTCGTGACTGAGGCCAACCTCTATGTGTGTTTAAATTGTTATTGGGTTTTTCCCAAATTTTTGGCAGCCCTTGCAGTCACTGCATACACAATAACAGTATAGGAGACCCGCTCTTTAATAATGGGAACAACAAAGTATAGCCGACTGCTGGCCCTTTAAGAATAGTAAGGGCCGCTTGATGGCCCTATAAAAATAGTCTTTGTGACTTTCAGAGTCCCTCCTTCATAAATGAAACAGGATGTGTCTGATCATGCCTCACACACCACATGGCAAGATAAGGTAGTAAAATGTTAAAATAACATTTACCGGTGAATGTATTTTTCACCTTTGAAAGCAATGCAAAAGTGTAAAAACGCATCAAAAATACTACGTGTGAACATAACCCAAGGTGTGGAGGAGCATTTTTGTTTTTGGATATTTATTTTGCCTTATATACAAGTCATTACCCCTGAAAGGATGTTTCCAAACAGTTTCCCAGGAAAATCCATTTTGGTTTCGGTTTTGTATGTTTTATTGTGAGCCCGTAAAAGTGGTGTAATACCTCTGACAACATTGTTGACAGCAGTGACCTGGGAGTCAGAGATGCTTCCAGGGGTCTTCCCCATGCTATTCCCATGTCATTTGAGCACTGTTCCCATTGATTTGGGCAATTTTTAGGCCCTCTGCAGACCGCCGGGAGGAAGGGGGGGGCGCCGGAAAAGTGCTCGAGTTTCCCATAGACTTACATTGGGCTCGTTGCTCGGACCGAGCACTCGCGCATTCCAGTTTGCTTAACCCGAGCAATGAGTACCTGAGCATGTTGGTGCTCGATCATCACTACTTTCTACAGAGTCTCAATGAGATTTAGGTCTTCCCATCAACTCCGACCAGCCTCTCTGTCCCTGTTGAAAAAAAACCCATCTCAACTGCATGATGCAACCACCACCATGTCTGATGGTAGGGATGGTGTTTTCAGGGTGATGTGCAGTGTTTTCACCACACATAGAGGTTTGCATGTAGCCCACAATGTTCTTCTGTAAAGGTCACAGCTGTCATGTGGAAGAAGGTGCTCTGGTGAGATGAGACCAAAGAAGAACTTTTTGGGCTAAATACAAAACGTTATGTGTGGCAGAAAACACTGCTTATGAACTGCAGGATTTGGCATCCCCCATCATCAGGCTGAAGGATATATAAACTTAATCAAAGATGGAAAGTTCACTAATATTTCCTTAAAATGGATCTGTTGACATTAACTTCAATGATTTAACAAATCAATTTCTTTAGACTATATTTTTGTTTTGGCTAAAAAAACTGATTGCAGCTGGAGCTATAGTTAAAGTTAGTTAAAGCCATAGTTAAAGTTAATGTGAACAGTATCATTTTTTCATCAGCTGAAACGGATCCAGTTTACTGAAACAATTACAAACAGATAATTACTGCATATGTGAACTCAGCCTGAAAGTCAACACCTACAATAAAGACGCCCATTTACCATTTCTTTCTACCCTGGCAGGTCGCGGTGGTCGGCTCCCGGGCCCGTACTCTGGGGTCTCTCTTTAAAAAGGGGGTTGGTGATTTGTTAAGTTTATAAAAGAGTTTGTGACGCCACCTGTGGTTTCTGGTGATGATCACCAGCGCTGCGCAGTCCACTGAGGCCGGTGATAAGGCAGCTAGATGGTATAGCTCCCCACAGGTGGAGCTAGGCCTCAGAGCAGTGTATGAAGGGGGAAACAGGACGAAGAGACCCCGCCGGGTCAGAGCAAGAACAGGGACGGACACAATAGTCACTTCAGTACCTTTTACTGATGGCAATTCAGGCACTCCCCGGAGCACTGTAGGGTGAAGGGTGTATGTCCGGATCCTCCCCAATGAGCGGGTTTTGGGCCTCCTGCTTCTTGACTCTGTGTAGTAAGTTTCTGACCTGCCTGAAGCTAGGCCTAACTTTGTCTCTGTCCTGCGCTGGCTGACCTTGTGATAGGGCTTTCTGTTGGATTACACGCTCCCGACTTACGGGGCCTATGTGTCTCCTGGCTCTGGTACGTATCAGCACTTTAGCGATCCTGGGACTTGTAGTTCTCCAGGGATTCCGGTTTTATCTTACTGGGTCATGGAGATCCCGGCAAGCTTTGGACCCGGTGTCCGGTAACTGCTTCTTCGGGGTGAGCTAGTTAAGCTCCTCTGCCCCCTATGAACTAACTCTCTCTACTCTTCGCCTTCGGCCTACTCGGACCCTCAATAGGCTACTCACACTAACGGCAGCGTGCCGCTCTTCACCGATCTTATGGCGCCGGCACACCTAAAGCTCACCTCTCTAAGCTACACGGAGTCTTGATCTGGAAGCTCCACTGCAGGATAGCAATTGCAGGAGCTGGAACAGACTTTTGTCTTCTGAGGTAACTCCTCTCAGACTGTACTGGACTCACTGCTAAACCAGACTGAACTAGACTCTGACTCCAACTAACTGCTGCCTGGCTCCACCTTCCCTTTTTATATCTCCCTAACGGGCTCCCTCTGGTGGTCTGAGGTGGAAGGTGGAGATGTGTGAATGGTTATGGGGGCCTCTTGTGGAGGAATCCTTCAATACACCCTTCTAGGATCAGTGATATCAAGCACAGCTGGGCTTCACATTCCCCCCTAGTTAAACTCAGCACTCCCGGGATGAAGTACATTTTATAACAACAGGAAACAATAGGAAATATAAGCAATACTAAAACAATAAGGACAATCTTCCCTTTATGGGAGGCACGAATCTTAAAACGTTACATAACAAATCAAATACAGAGTGTCCTCAGAATCCAAGTCTCTTGTGGTGAGGTTCCCAGAAAGGATGTCCATCTCACAAAGTAGAGTACTTTGGTGGTTTTGAGGGACCTGTCCTAAACCCTCTGCGTAGGCCCTGGGGTGGCTGCAGGGCATGAAGATCCCGAATCGGACCGCCACACGTGCCACTCCAGACAGGTTTTGCTTCTGTGGTCACCTAAAGGGCACTCCAGGGAGCGCAATTATAAACAAAGCAGTTTTTGGGCTGCACACAGTCCTCGGCCACGCAGTTCATTATGCAATTAAAGAATTAATAGGAAAAAGCACAAATTAATAAAGGCAGACATATGCTTTGAAAATAAACAATTAATGCAGTGTATTACAATTTTAATATACCATACCCCAGGGGTAACTATCTACACTCTCTGAAATTTTGCTACTTTACTCAGTGTACCTAGCAGGGGGTTTACCTCTCGTGCTGCGTACTGATCTGCGTAGTGCTGTGGTTGGTGGAGTGTCAGTGTCTGTATCCTCAGTTACTCTATCAGTTCTACGTGTAAGCATGTTGTAAAACTGCCTTAACCTCTCTCTTGGACTGGCAAGTCTACCATTGGCTGGGCCCTCTTGCTCTGCTCCTGCCGGGGATCCTTCATCCGGGGATACTTCTTGAGCTGGCTCTTCTGCAGCACTTACAGGTACAACTTGCTGTAGAGGGTTTTCTGGCTGTTCATAGAATTGGAGTACTGGAATGATTACTGCACCTCCTATCTGAGGCCAATCGGCTGGGAAGTCTCCAAGGTCAGTGTGTATCACCGCTTCTTTAGGTTCTTCCTGGATTGTGAGAGGCACTTTTTCTTGGGGTTTCAGTAATTCTGGACACAACTTTAAGTGGTCCCTGGACACTGTAGCAGATGTTTTTCCTCCATCACAACTGATTATACAAGTCTTTTTGTTGTCAAACCTTGACGGTAACACAGTGTAGGGGTCTTTTTCCCACTGGTCATCAAGTTTGTGGTTGCATCTTTTCCTTTTTAGTACTGTTTCACCAGTTGTGAAAGGTTCTGCTGGTGCGTTTTTGTTGTAGTGCATTTCTTGCTTTTCTCTCACCCGATTAAGGCTGTCCTTGACACAAGCTTGTACCCTTCTGTACTGCTCTTGTCTGGTCTTGTCTCAGTCCTCAGTGGTCATATCAGCTTCAGGTTCAACAACACCAAGCTCCAGATCCATGGGCAGCTTTCCTGGCCTTGCCCGCATGAGATATGCCGGAGTGCAATTGGTGGAACTGACTGGTATATGATTGTACAGATCCACTAGGTCTGGTAGTAGGTCTGGCCACTGGTTTCTCTCCTCAAGTGGTATGGTCTTTAGCAGGTCAATGATGATGTTGTTCATCTTTTCACAGAGGCCGTTTGTTTGTGGGTGGTAAGGTGTAGTTCTTATCTTTTTACACCTGTAGAGATGGCAGAACTCCTTGAACAACTCAGCCTCAAAGGCCGGGCCTTGGTCCGTCAGCACCTGCTCAGGGTAGCCATAGGGTCGGCAGAAATACTCTTGGAACGTTTTTGCTGCTGTCTCTGCCATCAGGTCTTTGACGGGGGCGACCACCAAGACACATGAGTAGTGATCCACCATGGTCAGAGCACAGGAGTACCCTGACCTGCTGGGGGAGAGCTGGACATGGTCCAGGGCCACGATCTCCAGGGGCTGAGTCATCTTGATGGGCTGCAGGGGTGCCTTCTGGCTGCTGAAGTCTTTCCTTCTTAGGCAGCAGGGTCCACAGTCCCGGCACCACCTTTCAATGGAGCTGCGCATTCCTACCCAGTAGAATCGACACTTCAGCAGGGTCTCTAGCTTTTTCCAGCCAAAGTGCCCCGCCTGATCGTGGTAAGCTTCCAATACCATCTGGATGTCTGTCTTAGGGACTACTATCTGCCATACCATCTCATGAGTTTTTGGATTGACGTACCTCCGGCACAGCTTCTCACGGTAAATAAACAGCCGGCTTCTCTCGTTCCACAGCTGCTTTGCTTGCAGAGACGCATCTTTCTCCAGGGAGGTACCTTCTTGGGTTATCAGCTGTTTGATGCGGCTGACAACCAGGTCATTGTCCTGGGTCTCTTTCCAGCTGTGGTGAGGAAGGGGGTTTAACGTCTTTTCACGCTGCTTCCTGGAGGCTCTTTGCTCGTGGATCATCCCACTCCGGTGAAAGGCAGGTAGCTTTATCTCTTCCAGGTCATCCACTTCTTCTTCTGTGTCTGACTGGTGAGGCATCCTAGACAGGGCATCGGCGTTGGCGTTCTTGCGGCCCGCCCGGTATTTGATTGTAAATTGGTAGTTTGACAGCCGAGCCATCCATCGTTGTTCCAGAGCCCCCAACTTAGCTGTTTCAAGATGGGTCAAGGGGTTGCTATCAGTAAAGGCAGTGAACTTGCTGGAAGCCAGATAGTGCTTGAATCTTTCAGTGATGGCCAAGACTAAGGCCAGGAACTCCAACTTGAAGCTGCTATAGTTCTCTGGGTTCCTCTCAGTCGGGCGGAGCTTCCTGCTTGCGTATGCGATGACTTTCTCTTGCCCATTCTGCTTCTGACTTAAGACAGCGCCCAGCCCTTCGTTGCTGGCATCTGTATACAGCAGGAATGGCTGGCTGTAGTCAGGGTAGGCTAGGATCTCATCACCTGTCAGGATCTCCTTCATCTCCTGAAACGACTCCGCTTGCTCCTTACCCCAGTGGAACGGAGGGTTTTTGCCTTTGGGGGACTGCCCTACCAGGAGGTCTTGCAGAGGAGCTGCTTTCTTCGTGTAGTCCTTTACGAACCTCCAGTAGTATCCTACTAGTCCCAAGAACTGACACACCTCCTTGAGGTTCTTCGGCTCCGGCCACTTCTGGATGGCTGTGACTTTCTCCGGGTCTGGTGCTACGCCTTCCGGACTGACAATGTGTCCCAGGTACTGTACCTTCTTCTTGAGCAGGTGGCACTTTGAGGGCTTCAACTTCATCCCGTACCGGGACAGTGACTCAAATAAATCTGCCAGGTGTTTCAAGTGGTCCTCATACGTTCTGGAGTACACAATTCCGTCATCCAGGTAAAGTAACACAGTCTCAAAGTTGCGGTGTCCCAGGCAGCACTCCATCAATCTCTGGAACGTTCCGGGGGCATTGCAGAGTCCAAACGGCATGCTGTTGAACTCGCAGAGTCCCATCGGGGTGGTGAAGGCCGTCTTCTCCCGATCTTCCTCAGCCACAGCTACTTGCCAGTATCCACTAGTGAGGTCAAGGGTGGAAAAGTAATTTGCAGACTTTAAGGCAGCTAGGGACTCCTCTATGCGTGGTAAAGGGTATGCATCCTTATGTGTAATGCGATTTACTTGACGGTAATCTACACACATTCTCATGCTCCCGTCCTTTTTCCTAACCAGCACTAGGGGAGCCGCCCAGGGACTACAACTATCACTAATTACTCCTGCCTTCCTCATGTCATGCAGCATTTCTTTTGCCTTCTGGTAGTGAGCAGGGGGTATAGGCCTATAACGTTCTTTGATTGGGGAATGATTGCCTGTGGGGATATGATGTTGAATCCCCTTAACCCTCCCGAAGTCTAGTGGATGTTTACTGAACACCTGCGAGTACTCTTGAACCACCCGGTGTACACCCTGTTTTTGATGGGCAGGAGTGGTGTCTGTCCCAACATGGAGCTGTTGACACCAATCCTCCACCTGGGTTGCAGGGTCATTATCCTCTACTTCATCTGGTGAGGTTAAGGACTTCGCCTCATGGATGCAGTTATTATTGACAGCATGTAATTTGGCAACAGTGGCATAACGTTGCAGTTTGACCTCATCTTCCCCTAAATTGAGAAGACGGACAGGCACCCTCCCATTACGTACATCTACCACTCCCCTGGCGGTTAAGAGCGTGGGTCTATGCTCGGAGCAAAGGAGTTCTACTACCGCCTGATAGCTCTGTCCTCTAAGACCTATGGCAGCTCTACACCAGATAAGCATTTCACTCATTGGGGGGATGACAATGGGTATGGGGTCTGTTACCCTCACGTTACCGATTTCACCGTCTGTTAGCCTTACTTGCTGTTGATACATCAGGACGCGGATCTCTCTCTGCAGTGCCCTCCTTTGTCTCGGTCTGGCAGTGTCAGCGATCTGTTGGAGTAAGAACACAACCTCTCCCAAACAGTTACCAACAACATTAGTGCCTAGTACCATATATGGGTTGCTGTCATCGGGGTTAGTCTCCACTACAATTAGTCCCTGGTCCTTCAGCTCCACTCTCCCCACCTTTACAGTCACATTCTTAACCCCGAGTAGGTTAAGGGGGAGTCCATTTGAAGCATATACAGACAAATTTGGAGCTGGCGGACGTAGATCGCCATGGACCAGAACCTCTTGTAGAGGACTTCAGGCATGATGGTTACCTGAGATCCTGTGTCCAGCAGGGCATGCGTCGGGATCCCGTCCAATACAATGGACAGGAAAGGTTTTCCTCCGACGAACCTGTTGTACCAGTCTGATGGGCCTGGTGAGTCTACTCCTGGGTGTCGGCCCTTGGACCCAGGGTTTTCTCATTTAAAGGACACTTCTGGGCGAGGTGTCCGGTCTTGCGGCAGCAGTAGCAGGTCGGGTCCCTTGGTGGACGACGCTGGTCACTGGTCCTCGGCGAGGGCGGTGTTGGCCTCCTCCTCCTCCGCATCCAGGGGACATCCTCAGGGCTGCCGGCTAGCAGGATCTTCCCTCCTTCCTCGGGCTCCATCCGCAGCTGCAGAGCACTCAGCACGGTGGTCAGAGTTTTGCTCAACTGACGCACCTCAGAGCGCAGACTGTCCAGTTCTTTAGGGGACGTTGCTGGGACTTTAACTTCAGCAGCCACTGGGGATAAGGTGGGTGTAGCAGGCACTGGAGTAGCCCCACCCTGGTAACGTTGGATGGCATTTGTTTCCAGGGGCTGCAGTCCTTTTATAGCCATGTCCTTAAGATTGTCAAAGGTGGCATCCGGATGATCCAGGGACCACCAACGCACAGTCCTGCTCTCCTCTGGAGACTTCAGTCCCCGGACAAACTGTTCCTTCAGCATTTTGTTCTCATTCTCAACGCTGGTTGGACTAACCTGGTTCAGAGCCCACAGGTCCCCTTGGAGACACCAGGCGTAGTCCCGAACATTGTCCTCTGGTTGTTGGGAGCAGCTGTTGAACCTCATCCTGAGGTCCGCCTCAGTGAGGTCCTCAAATACAGTCTGTAGTTTTTGGAATATTGCGGACACTGACTCCTGGTCTGCGGCTGACCATGTTTCCACTTCCCGTTCCGCAGCACCGGTCAGTTGTCCTAATACAACGACAGCTCTTTGTTTGCCGGTCATAGAGTACATGTCTATGATACCACATATCTTCCGTTTGAATCCAGACAGGGTATCTGGTTTGCCGTTGTACTGGGGGAGCCACTTTGCTCCAGGAATGTACGGTAAAGTCATAGGGATAACGGGTGTTACAGGCGCTGCTGGTGGAGCGGCGACTTCGGCCTGCTCATCATCGGGCGCTGGTTGAACTTCAGGGACGCTGACCGGCAGGTCGGCGTTCTGCTGTTGGATGGACATCTTAGCGCCCCCCTAGTTAACCGTGGCCTACCTTCTGTTTTTTCTTCCGGTAGGCCGCAGCTCCGCAGGTGGCGGTTATCTTCAGGACCTCGCGTCGCTTGCGTCCTACGTCAGAGCGTTCAGCGACACTCCGCACAGGACCTGGTGCTTCCTGATTTGACGTCGAGGCGTGGGGCGTGTCCGGGACTTCGCGCTCTTTTGCAGGTGCGCCCCTTATATTCCCGCGGTTACGCCCTTCTTCTCGCTCAGCGGCCCAACAATGGCGGCAACCTTCACCACAACTTTACGTACACAGTTCAGAATAAAAGCGCACAGTACCCGGTGGCAACGGGCAAATAACGGCGTCGTTGCAGCGGGCACGCAATCCTGTTTGTGACGCCAGGAGAGATGACTAGCCCAGGGGATGGGGGATGACTCGGTTACCCGGGCCTTTAGCCTTAAGGAGGTCGCGGTGGTCGGCTCCCTGGCCCTTACTCTGGGGTCTCTCTTTAAAAAGGGGGTTGTTTCATGACGCCACCTGTGGCTTCTGGTGATGATCACCAGCACTGTGCAGTCCACTGAGGACGAAGAGACCCCGCCGGGTCAGAGCAAGAACAGGGACAGACACAATAGTCACTTCAGTACCTTTTACTGATGGCAATTCAGGCACTCCCCGGAGCACTGTAGGGTGAAGGGTGTATGTCCGGATCCTCCCCAATGAGCGGGTTTTGGGCCTCCTGCTTCTTGACTCTGCGTAGTAAGTTTCTGACCTGCCTGGAGCTAGGCCTAACTTTGTCTCTGTCCTGCGCTGGCTGACCTTGTGATAGCGCCTTCTGTTGGATTACACGCTTCCGGCTTACGGGGCCTATGTGTCTCCTGGCTCTGGTACGTATCAGCACTTTAGCGATCCTGGGACTTGTAGTTCTCCAGGGATTCCAGTTTTATCTTACTGGGTCATGGAGATCCCGGCAAGCTTCGGACCCGGTGTCCGGTAACTGCTTCTTCGGGGTGAGCTAGTTAAGCTCCTCTGCCCCCTATGAACTAACTCTCTCTACTCTTCGCCTTCGGCCTACTCGGACCCTCAATAGGCTACTCACACTAACGGCAGCGTGCCGCTCTTCACCGATCTTATGGCGCCGGCACACCTAAAGCTCACCTCTCTGAGCTACACGGAGTCTTGATCTGGAAGCTCCACTGCAGGATAGCAATTGCAGGAGCTGGAACAGACTTTTGTCCTCTGAGGTAACTCCTCTCAGACTGTACTGGACTCACTGCTAAACCAGACTGAACTATACTCTGACTCCAACTAACTGCTGCCTGGCTCCACCTTCCCTTTTTATATCTCCCTAACGGGCTCCCTCTGGTGGTCTGAGGTGGAAGGTGGAGATGTGTGAATGGTTATGGAGGCCTCTTGTGGAGGAATCCTTCAATACACCCTTCTAGGATCTGTGATACCAAGCACAGCTGGGCTTCACATATACACCAACCATACAAACAAGGAAGAATGTACAGGGATAAATGAAAATACCAATCATACAAATATGCACTCACAGACAACAGAGAGGGACACGGGGGAGAAAAGGAAGGGAAACTAAATAGGAGAAGATGAGGATTTGCATACTGCCGAAACACCTAGCAACAGTCAAAGATAAACACTCCAAATGCCTCTATCAACAACCGACACCTCCACTCATCACCAGGCAGTACAAGACTTAACACTGGTAATCAGGATTGCCAAAGAGCGAGTATATATTGGAGAAGGGATCATCCAAGCTGGGAAGCTTGAGAGACTCCAAGCTGAACAGATTAACCCCTGCACTGCTAACAGAAACCTGCACCGTTTAATATGAAGAAGTGCTTCTGATCAGTACAGAAGTACGTGAAATCAGACACTGCGGTCTTCTGGCCCCTCTCTGTCGTGTTAAACCCGTGACACTGGGCGGTTGTGGTGATGAGCAGAACAATTCACTACACAATAACAGTATATTTTGGTTATTGCATTCTTGCTGCATTTTTCATGCCTTTTCCCTCTTATTTGATGCTTTTTTTGGTGTAGATGTGAATCCGCGTTTCTAATGTGTTTTTTATAGTACAGAAAAGTTTTGATTCTACAATTAAAAAAGTAACTGCAGTTTTTACATGCGTTTTTTTAGGCTCCACATAGTAGCCTGTAGAGAAAAAAAAAAGTAACAAAACTGCACAGTTCAGCAGGGTTTTTAGACACACCAAGGGCGCAGTTTTCATGTAATCATATCCACTTTGCTTGGACAGTTTAACACAGCAGAATTTCTGTGCAAAAAAAGCAACAGAAAATATGCAGCATTTACACTACATGTGTCTAAATGTCCTATCAAAGTGGATGTGATTTCATGAAAACTCTGCCCTAAGTGTATCTAAAGATGCTGCTGAACTGTGCGCTTTTGTTGCTTGTTTTCTCTATAGGCTTCTATGTGGAGCCTGAAAAAAATGCAAGGAATTAAAAAAACGGTGTTGCATTTTTAAGCTCAGAATCAATGTTTTTCTGTAGTATTAAAAAAGCATTAAAAACATGGATTCACATCTGCACAATAAATGCATCAAATAAGGTGGAAAACGCATAAAAGAAACACAGCAAAGATGCAATAATCAGAGAAGATTGTTACTGCTTCGTGTTGTGCGAACACCTGCAGAAAAAAGCAGTATAAAAAACAGCATTTACATTACGTGTGAACACGGTCTCATCAGTACATTTTTATTACCTGATGTATATACAACAGCTTCAGTGTATCCTATTTGATGTATATACAACAGTCTTGAGGTCTACCATGCAATGTGTATACAGCAGTTGTGGCGCCCCTGCGGGTTTTGTCGCCACAGAGGTACTGCATCTCACCCAGAGGTGTGGTATCCCACTCTCAGGTAAGGATGGAGTACTGCCCGGGACCCACACACTTGCATCCATTACACTCCACTTCAGAGGGAAGGGCGAGATTGCTCCTAAGGGAGAGCACAGTCCCTGGTCCCTAGCTGGAGGATGGAACCATGTAGTGGGTGTGGGTGGAGGAAAAAGTTCAGGGGAGCACTTCAGCATTAGCATAAAAAGGGGAGCCATCTTGGGAGTGGTCAGAACAGTGAGGAGAGAGTGTGTGTGTGGAGCAGGAGCTCTGTAGGAGCCCTGCTCAGTAGGAGCGGGACTGAGTTGAGAGGCCCAGGAGGAAAGGCTGAAGAGGACGGGAGCAGAGGAAGGCTCCAGGAGTGAGGGGATCCCAGGGGCACGGGAAGTGCGGATGCCACCCGTGCGCCCGAATCTACCAGGGCGTGGAGGGATCAGGCCGCAGAAGGGACCGGCCCCTAAACTAGTGGAGAACTACAAGGCTCAGCTAGAAACCGGAGGCTGCTGTACTTGCAAGGTGCAGCTGCCAACCACCACAATTACATCGCCGAAAAGGTGGCCACAGAGGGTCCAGGGGACTGCAGGTCGCCCGACAAGATCCGAGGCTACTGGCTTGGTACACTGATTGTGAGGCGCAGGGCAGGAAGGTGAGAGCCAGCGCAGGAAGACGACCGAGGAAGGCACATAGAACGGGCTCCCGTTTAAGTACTCCTGAGTTACTTGAAAGATTGCTGAACCCCTTCCTTGGTGAACGCAGGATGACGTGGGAGGTTACTCTAGTGCTGGTAACTTGGAGTCTGAAAACCGTGAGTAAAGCTGGAAGACTGCAACCCACTGTGTCTGTGAATAATTGCTGCTCCATCACTCACCCTGCACTACACAGCACAAGCAACATCTACACTCAAATCATCACTACACTGCCCTGGAGCTAAGCTCTACCTGTGGAGAGCTGAACCAACTCTGCTGCGTCACCATCAGCTCCAAGGGATCTGCACCGCAGCGGCGGCCCCATACAGCCGCATACCACAGGTGGCGTCACGAACATTTTATATAAAAACTTTATTCCTTTTACTCTATTCCCCTTTAATTGACCGCCCTGGGTCACGGACCGGGTCACTGCCACTGTGACATCTCCCAGCCTCGACCGGCCCGGCTACCGAGTACCCCATGGCCCAGGGGGCACGTCACAGTCTTAGTGTTTCCTATGAGATATACAGTACGACCAAAAGTTTGGACACACCTTCTAATTTACAGACTTGTCTGTATTTTCATGACTATGAAAATTGTACATTCACACTGAAGGCATCAAAACTATGAATTAACACATGTGGAATTATATACTTAACAAAAAAGTGTGAAATAACTGAAAATATGTCTTATATTCTAGATTCTTCAAAGTAGCCACCTTTTGCTTTGATGACTGCTTTGCACACTCTTGCCATTCTCTTGATGAGCTTCAAGAGGTAGTCACCGGAAATGGTCTTCCAACAATCTTGAAGGCGTTCCCAGAGATGCTTACCACTTGTTGGCCTTTTGCCTTCACTCTGCGGTCCAGCTCACCCCAAACCATGTCGATTGGGTTCAGGTCTGGTGACTGTGGAGGCCAGGTCATCTGGCGTAGCACCTCACCACTCTCCTGCTTGGTCAAATAGCCCTTACACAGCCTGGAGGTGTGTTTGGGGTCATTGTCCTGTTGAAAAATAAATGATGGTCCAACTAAAAGCCAATCGGATGGAATAGCATGCTGCTGCAAGATGCTGTGGTAGCCATGCTGGTTCAGTATGCCTTCAATTCCCAACAGTGTCACCAGCAAAGCACTCCCACACCATCACACCTCCTCCTCCATGCTTCATGGTGGGAACCAGGCATGTAGAGTCCATCCGTTCACCTTTTCTGCGTCGCACAAAGACACGGTGGTTGGAACCAAAGATCTCAAATTTGGACTCATCAGACCAAAGCACAGATTTCCACTGGTCTAATGTCCATTCCTTATGTTCTTTAGCCCAAACAAGTCTCTTCTGCTTGTTGGCTGTCCTTAGCAATGGTTTCCTAGCAGCTATTTTACCATGAAGGCCTGCTGCACAAAGTCTCCTCTTAACAGTTGTTGAAGAGATGTGTCTGCTGCTAGAACTCTGTGTGGCATTGACCTGGTCTCTAATCTGAGCTGCTGTTAACCTGTGATTTCTGAGGCTGGTGACTCGGATAAACTTATTCTCAGAAGCAGAGGTGACTCTTGGTCTTCCTTTCCTGGGGCGGTCCTCATGTGAGCCAGTTTCTTTGTAGCGCTTGATGGTTTTTGCAACTGCACTAGGGGACACTTTCAAAGTTTGCCGAATTTTTCGCACTGACTGACCTTCATTTCTTAAAGTAATGATGGCGACTCATTTTTCTTTACTTAGCTGCTTTTTTCTTGCCATAATACAAATTCTAACAGTCTATTCAGTAGGACTATCAGCTGTGTATCCACCAGACTTCTGCACAACACAACTGATGGTCTCAACCCCATTTATAAGGCAAGAAATCCAACTTATTAAACCTGACAGGGCACACCTCTGAAGTGAAAACCATTTCCGGTGACTACCTCTTGAAGCTCATCATGAGAATGCCAAGAGTGTGCAAAGCTGTCATCAAAGCAAAAGGTGGCTACTTTGAAGAAACTAGAATATAAGACATATTTTCAGTTGTTTCACTCTTTTTTGTTAAGTATATAATTCCACATGTGTTAATTCATAGTTTTGATGCCTTCAGTGTGAATGTACAGTTTTCATAGTCATGAAAATACAGACAAATCTTTAAATGAGAAGGTGTGTCCAAACTTTTGGTCTGTACTGTACATCAGTCACAAAATATCCTGTGCGGCGTATATACAGCAGTCTCAGTGTATCTTTTGTGATGTAAACAGCCTAATTAAATAGTATGGGCCTTTGTAAAAAATTCTACATTTGTTTTTTTTCAGTCAAGATGGGGTGCAGAGTGTACTTTAATGAGAAAAAATGAACTTTTTAGAATTTACCAAATGGCTGCAATGAAATAAAGAGTGAAAAATTTAAAGGGGTCTGAATACTTTCCGTACCCACTGTACTACAATATAGTCCATGTATTTCTACAGTCCACACATATAATATATATTGTGGAGCTGCTGTGTATATAATTGTTTGTAGCCTATATTGTTGAGCTGTGGATGCTGGGAGTATTCATCCGTATATGTTCCTAATGTGTGTGTGTATGTGTATATACACATTGAACAATACCACCTCTCCTGTCCTGTATACTAGGTGTAATTCTCAATTTCTGTATTATTCTGTGTATATATATATATATATATATATATATATATTTATAATATACTCAATATCTATCTATATATACAGTGCTTTCAGTTGACGGAGAGTCAGCATTGGACTTGGGGAGGGTCAGTATTAGTGAGTTTATTGTTTTCTATGTTTTCAATCCTCTAAGCATATAAAATTAATCCCGAACAACCTATTTAAAGAGATTATCTCAAGCTTAGAAGTTATCCCCTTTCCTTGGGGTAGGGGACAACTTTCCGATCGCTGGGGGTCTGACAGCTGGGCTCAATATTGAGCCCGTGTGAATGGAGCGGTGGCCCGTGTGAATGGAGCGGTGGTTGATCATGCACATTGTAGCTTCATTCACACATGGCTCCTTAAACAACCACTTTAAAGGGAAAGGTGAGGTGCATGATCAAGTAATGAAAAATTCGCTAAACCTTGCATTTCACCTCGATGGGGGGTGTGGTGGGGAGAGGCTAGTGGATTTTGTGTACCAGGCCTGCTTTTTCGTACTGGTCTGTTTTTGCTCCCTAAATAAAAGGATAATTTTTGGATGGCTGGTAAAAAAGCTTTCACTTCTTCAATGAGCAAAGAACAAATCTTTTAATACTTCCTAATCAGAGATAATGTGAGTAGCACCCCTTGTGAAAAAGCCATGTCTTCTTCTGTTTACACCCCTGTGTTTAAACAGCAAGGCAGGCATATGTTCTTAAAAAGGCATGGACCATTTTTGCAATTTAAGTAGCCTAAAATGTATGATACTGCAGAGTGTTGTTATATCACCTATTACTTAACATAGATTACCATCTGTTTTCCTGTAGCCAAATATGTTGAGAGGACTTGGGCATTAAAAGGGGTTGTTCGATTTTCTGATAAAAGTCTGCAGTCACTTTATGTAACAGCAGACTTCTGAGTCCTTACAGCGTACTGTGCGCACTCTGTGAGGATTCAACAGTTTTGCTCTTGCCAGCAATACCGGTGAATCCTGACAGTATGTAGTGCGCACCACACACTTTAATGATTCAGAAGTCTTCAGTCACATGGAGAAAAAAAGCATGGTGTAAATGAGAACTTTCTTTCATTTTGTGCTATTGAAGTTGTTCCCCCACCAAAAAGACAAGGAGACTGGGATAGAATAATTCTCCAGAGACATAATGAATTTACAGGTTAGATACTGTTACCCCAAAAGGGCTGAATGAACAATTGTCCTTTGCTAGCTTTATATAAATAAGGACCTACACTTGAGTGAGAGTAACGGTAATTAGTAAATTATTGGATATTAATTTCTACATATAAATAAACAGTGGTTTTTGGAGCATAAATTTGTCCTCTAACAATGGCAAATCCTTTGCATTGGTTTTTGGCCTTTTCTCATTAATTGATCTGTATTACTCCCTTATCAACTATATCAACATGGCCTCTCTGTTTATGTAATAAATATTAACCCCTAGATTTGATTAGTATTTTCTAATACTGTTTATAATGACAAATTAATTATCTAATTTTTCTGAATTTTTGAATATTAACAGATGTGAAAATATATCTGTGACCCAATGTGGTGAGCAGGCCCCTGTTTACTAGGAATCTACCTTTTCCTGATTATTACTAGTCAGCTAATGTGATCCAATATGGTGTGTGTTCCACCTTGGAATGAGAATAGCCCATGTCCCGGGTGAGAACATGCATATATTTATCTCCAGTTGTCCATATGACTTGCGCTGGTGAATATGACGTCAACAATATGGCCGTGCGTTCCAGACTGGAACTCATGCCTGTAACGGGTCTGGGAGGTGGAACCTGTGAGCAACTATACAAAGGGGCAGTCCTTGTAAGGAAGAGGGTGGCTCCCAGGGAAGGCGGGCAGGTAGTCACGGCAAGTGACGGGGACAGTCTCTTGACAGGCGGATGGTCACGGCAAGTGACAGCAGGGGAAGAGTCTCTAGACAGGCTAGCAGGCAGGTAGCAGGTGAGCGGGCAAGAGTCTCTGGACAGGCAGGTGGTCACGGCAAGTGACGGCAGAGCCTCCAGGTAGGCTAGCAGGCAGGTAGCAGGTGAGCGCTCCCAGGTGAGCGGGCAAGAGTCTCTGGACAGGCAGGTGGTCACGGCAAGTGACGGCAGAGCCTCCAAGTAGGCTAGCAGGCAGGTAGCAGGTGAGCGCTCCCAGGTGAGCGGGCAAGAGTCTCTGGACAGGCAGGTGGTCACAGCAAGTGACGGCTAAGCCTCCAGGTAGGCTAGCAGGTAGGTAGCAGGTAAGCGCTCCCAGGTGAGCGAGTAAGAGTCTCTGGACAGGCAGGCAGGTATCAGGCAGGTATCTTGCAGGTACTTGCTGGTTCGCAGGCGGACTGATCCATAGACAGACTGGCAGGTGCTGGTAGGCAGACTGTCGGACCACAGGATAGTAGGCAGGTAAGCAGATATCAGGCAGGTATCAGGCAGGTAACAAGCAGGTATCAAGCAGGAATCTGGCAGGTGACTGGCAGGTAACTGGTAACGGAACCTGAGGGCTGAAGTAGAGTTGAGAGGCTTTGCAACAACATTGCTTGGGCACCTCCATTTTGGAGGAGGTGCCTTATATATGGCGAGGTCCTCTGGCCATTGGCCGGGGACTCCTTAGGACGGCGCGCGCGGCCTCTTTAAGAGAGGGGGAGCGCGCGCGCGCGCGCCCTAAGCACAGAGGCCGGGAAGCAGCGCACGCTGCCAGCAGAGCGGGAGGAAGCCGCCGGGCACGGAGCGGAGAGGTGAGGGGAACGGCATCCCTGCCTAGCAGGAGGCAGGGACGCCGACGCTACAATGCCACTTGTATTGAATAAACAATTGAAGTGATGCGGCAACATAGAAATGCATTCCAGGTATAACATCATTATATCTGTATATCTTTTTGATAGGTACCTACCATATTCCTTATCATGGGACCTTTTGCAATATATATTTTTAGAATTATTGATTATTTATTCCTTGATTAGGGTGGTATATGCATTTGTCCCTTCAATCCATAAACGCTTACTTTAAGCCATGCATCTTGAGGGATTGTCCCTATTGATAGTGAATATTTTATTGTTAATTTTTCACTTTAAGGACAGATCAGGGCATAGTCATGAGCGGGTGAGCCACTGTTGTACTCTTTTAGGGTACCAACCTCTGTGGTTAGATGGGGATAATCCTTTAGGGCGACTGCAGGCCCCGGGTATTGAATATTATACATTTTTGTATGCTACAAATGGATGACTATTCCAATTCTGTGTCCTGAACAATCCTTTTAACCCCTTTGCAACCCAAGGTGGTTTGCACGTTAATGACCAGGCCAATTTTTACAATTCTGACCACTGTCACTTTATGAGGTAATTACTCTGGAACGATTCAACGGATCCCCCTGATTCTGAGAAAGTTTTTTTGTGACATATTGTACTTCATGATTGCGGTAAAATTTCTTCGATATCACTTGCATTTATTTGTGAAAAAAATGGAAATTTGGCAAAAATTTTGAAAATTTTGCAATTTTCAAAATTTGAATTTTTATGCCCTTAAATCAGAGAGATATGTCACACAAAATAATTAATAAATAACATTTCCCACATGTCTACTTTACATCAGCAGAATTTTGGAACCAAAATTTTTTTTATTGGGGAGCTATAAGGGTTAAAAGTTGACCAGCGATTTCTCATTTTCCAACAAAATTTACAAAACCATTTTTTTAGGGACCACATCATATTTAAAGGTCACTTTGAGGGGTCTTTATGACAGAAAATACCCAAAAGTTACACCACTTTAAAAACTGCACCCCTCAAGGTGCTCAAAACTACATTCAAGAACTTTATTAACCCTTCAGGTGCTTCACAGGAATTTTTGGAATGTGGAAGAAAAAAAATTATATTTAACTTTTTTCACAAAAATGTTACTTTAGACCCAATTTTTTTATTTTCACAGGGGTAACAGGAAAAAATTGACCCCAAAATTTGTTGTGCAATTTCCCCTGGGCACGCAGATGCCCTATATGTGGGGAAACAACACTGTTTGGGCGCACGGCAGGGTTCGGAAGGGAAGGAGCGCCATTTGACTTTTTGAATGTAAAATTTGCTTGAATAATTAGCGTACGCCATGTTGCATTTGGGGAGCCCCTGATGTGCCTAAACAGTGGAAACCCCCCACAAGTGACACCATTTTGGAAACTAGACCCCTCAGGGAACTTATCTAGATGTGTGGTGAGCACCTTGAACCCCGAGGTGCTTCACAGAAGTTTATAACATTGAGCTGTAAAAATAAAATTTTCACATTTTTCCCACAAAAATGTTTTTCAGCCCCCACTTTTGCATTTTCATAATGATAACAGAAGAAATTGCACTATGCAGTTTGTTGTGCAATTTCTCTTGAGTTAGCAGATACCCCATATGTGGGGGAAAACCACTGTTTGGGGGCGCAGCAGGGTTTGGAAGGGAAGGAGCGCCATTTGACTTTTTGCTTGTAAAATTTGCTTGAGTAATTAGCGGATGTGCCCCTGATGTGCCTAAACAGTGGAAACTCCCCCACAAGTGACACCATTTTGGAAACTAGACCCCTCAGGGTACTTATCTAGATGTGTGGTGAGCACCTTGAACCCCTAAGTCCTTTACAGAAATTTATAACATGGAGCCGTGAAAATAAAAAAATCAAACTTTTTCCACAAAAATGATGTGCAACTTTTGTGCAATTTCTCCTGAGTACGCCAATACCCCATATGTGGGGAAAATGCAGTGTTTGGGCGCACGGCAGAGTTCAGAAGGGAAGGAGCGCTGTGTGACTTTTTGAATGCAAAATCGGCTGGAATCGAGAGCGGACGCCATGTCGCGTTTGGAGAGCCCCTGATGTGCCTAAATAGTGGAAACCCCCCACAAGTGACCCCATTTTGGAAATTACACCCCTCAAGGATTTTATCAAGGGGTATAGTGAACATTTTGAACCCAGAGGTACGACACAGAATTTGATAACATTAGGTCATCATATTGAATAAGTTGTCATTAGTCTTGAGCGGAAGTGCTCACTACTTGAGTTTGCATCGGGTACTCAGGTATGCACCATATATCATGGGTGCTCAAGTGAAATGCTCGAGTCCCCGCCTGCATGTTTCACGGTTATTAGACACCCCCAGAAAAACATGCAGGGATCGCTCGTGCGTGGCAGGCAATCCCCGCGAGGTTTTTTTGGCCGTGAAGCATATGGGGCGGAGACTCGAGCACCCGCGATATTCAATGCATACCCGAGCACCCGATGCAAACTCAAGTAGCGAGCACTTACGTTCAACACTAGTTGCCATATCGTCATCTTTTTTTTTTTTTAACTTTTCAAAAAAAAACAACCCTAACCCCAACCCTAACCCTACCCTAACCCAACCCTAACCCCAACCCTAACCCTACCCTAGCCCAACCCTAACCCCAACCCTAACATTAGCACAATCCTAACCCCAACCCCAGCCCTAGCGTTTATTTTTTACGCCGTTCCTAGTGCGGTATAAGTGATTAGACGACCTTATTCTTCGGGTCGGTGCGACTACAGAGATACCAGAATCATATCGGGTTTTTATGACTGACAGCTGTCACACACTAAAAGACACATATTTTGTAAAATCTAGTTTTTGCATCACCATATTTTGAGAGCTATAATTTTTTCATATTTTGGCCGACAGAGTCATGTGATGGCTTGTTTTTTGCGGGATGAGTTGCCGTTTTTATTGGTGCCATTTTCAGGCACTTGACATTATTTGATCGCTTTCTATTCCAGCTTTTGGGAGGCAGAATAAACAAAAACCAACAATTCAGGAATTGTGTTTTTTTACATTTTTTTATTCTACTTCGCGTGTGGTAAAATTGATAAGGTAGCTTTATTTTTCGGGTCAGTACGTTTACAGCGGTACCACATTTATGTAGTTTTTCTATGTTTTGGCGCTTTTACACAATAAAAGCTATTTTATAGAAAAAATGATTTTTTTGCATCGCTTTATTCTGAGAGCTATAACTTTTTGATTTTTTGGATGATGGAGCTGTATGGCAGCTTGTTTTTTGCGGGACAAGATGACGTTTTCAGCGGTACCATTTTTATTTATATTTGTCTTTTTGATCGCATGTTATTGCTTTTTTTGTTTGGCGGTATGATGATAAAGCATTGTTTTTTTGTTTTTTTTTACCGTGTTCACTGAAGGGGTTAACTAGTGGGAAAATTTTAGAGGTCAGGTCGTTCCGGACGCGGCAATACCAAATATGTGTACTTTTATTGTTTGTTTGTTTTTTTCATAATATTTATTGATGGGTACATTATATTTTTATTTTTGGTGGATTATTTTTTTTATTTTTTTTTAAATATTTTTACAATTTTTTTTTTTTTTTTCACTTTCTTACAGTTTTTTTACTTTTTTACTTTGTCCCACTCTGGGACTTTCACTTTTTTTATTCTGATCGCCTGCATAGCATAGGGATGGAGCACCATCCCTGTGCCATGCAGGCAGTCAGCGCTGCACAGTGAGAAGATTGTTTGGTCATGTACTGCGCATGACCAAAAAAATCTTCCTGCTGTCTGTTGACCCGGATGTTGTCATGACGACATCGGGTCATCATGGCAATACCCGGGAAGCCGCGGCAGACAGCGCTGGAGGCCGGAAGAGGAGGTGAGTATTGCGATCACCTCCCCTTAGCCACCGCAATGCTACGATCGACTTCGATCGCAGCATTGCGGGGGTTAATGTGCCGGGAGCGGTGCGGGACCGCTCCCTGCACATAGTAGCGGGTGTCAGCTGTGACAATCAGCTGACACCCGGCGGCGATCACGCCCGCACAGCCTGTGTGCACGCGCGATCGCCATGACGTACTAATACGGGTCAGGCTCTTAAGTCCCAGGGCACAGACGCGTATTAGTACGTCATGGGCTTTAAAGGGGTTAAATAAGGATTTTTTTGGCCTAGGTCACAAATTATTGTGAATATTCACTGGTGTGAATTTTAATAATTAATAAAGAAATTATATTTTAGCGGGGTGTTTTGTCTTAGATTTCTTACCGTAAACTGTTATCAGAAGAGTGGACTACTCTTAGAAAGGCAAGTATATGACTTCAAGTCTATTACATTATTTTTGATGCTTTGCTTCTGGAAGAGAACATAATATCTCAAACAGGCAACACAGGATGGTTCACAGAGTGCTGATTGTTTCCTAAAACGGACCCGATGTGCTGCCATATTGGGTCCATGAATATGGAAGTTTCATTTGATTAGACTCTTGTACAAAAATGCAGAGGACTTGGAAAAGGCCTATTGAAATAAACAAAGAATGCACAAAGTCCATGCAGATATAGCTCTTGTTGCTTTCAATCCTTTGGTCACAGTGGTAACCAAAAAGCCACCATTCCCCCTCTGGGGCACATCATGGCTGTTTGTCAGACCGCACTATCCACTCTAGATATTATCATTGCTGAAAGGGCATTTTGCAATTGTGTTCATAGTTGTAATTTCAATGGGTAAACATGAAATACAAAGGCTAATACCAGGAAAAAGATATGTTTGTTCATGAGAATGTCATGCTTCAGATACAGTTTTTAAAAGAGGAAGTTTTTTTGGACTGTACAAAGGCTCCTCTGTTTTTGTCTGCATGGCATTGGCGTTGTGAAGGTGTTTATAAATTCTTTCAACTGGCTTATATCTGTTTGGTTTGTCCTAGACAAGTGACTTTACGTGACAATTGGTCACAATGAACATAATAGTTTCAGCTGAAATATTTTCAAAAGTTTCTTGTTTCTTGTGCAGTTGTGAACTTTGTTATGATGAGGGTTAAAAAAGAAATGTATAGTTAATCTTTCTAGAATTTCTATAAAACATTTGTAGAGTTACTCTTGGATACTGTAGTAAACCAAATATGATTTCCAGCTTTTAGTAGAAATATATGTAGTCTATTTATTAGTTAACCAAGTCCAAAAAATTAAAGAAGGTTGCACTCACTTGCGCTTCAATGGGTTAATTATCCCCTTCATGACTGGGCTATTTTCCTGTTTTGTTTTGTTTTTTATTTTCATTTTTACCTCCCTTTTTTCAAGAGCCATAACTTTGAAATGAGGGCTTGTTTTTTTTTGCGGGACAAGTTATACTTTTGAATAACATCATTTATTTTATCAATTGATATACTGGAAAGCCGGGGAAAAACTTCCAAGTGCTGTGGTTGGCTGCAGCAGTTACTTCACTTTTGACATGAAGTCAGTACTGCAGCTTAGCAAGAGAGATAAAGAGAAAAAGCCATAAAAGAGTGGACAAGTTCTAAAAATAGTGTCTGTTGTACAACATCAGTATTGAAGAAGATTAGTGCAGTCTGTGAGGAAAAGCAAATAATACAGAGATTCAATTGATGGAGAGAGAGAAAATTAAGAGTTGGCAGCAGCGATTGATCACAACAGTGGTTATTGTGCAGCTGCTGCATTTCAATTACACATATTTTTTATTCTTCATGCACAAGTTAGCCAACAATATTGCTGAAAAACAAAAAAATCTAACTGTCTGCCAGACAATGTGTACATGTCACAAACTACTGTACTGAGTTTCTGCATACCTCATATATTCTAATCTGAAGTTCGTACATGACGTCTCAATAATTCTGCTGTCTGTTGGGCTGCGTGCTCACTATGCGTTTTTTCAAGCGTTTTTGCAGCGAAATTTCCGCAGCGAAAATGTTTAAAAAACGCTTGGTAATACGTGTACCATGGTCCCCAAGATAATCCGCATGTGCTATGCACATGCTGCGGAAATTTCCGCTGCGAATTATCAAATCCGCAGCACGTCCATTATTTTTGTGGAAACGCGGCGTAATTGCCGCCATTGACTTGCATTGAATCGCTTAATATGCGCATGACTACATGTGCACATGTGGATATTAAGCGATTCAATGTGCGGATGGTACCCGGGTCTGGAGAAGAGGAGACTCTCATCCAGACCCGGGTTTCATAGTACCTGTTAAAAAAAAAAGAATTAAAATAAAAAATATACATTATACTCACCTTCTGATGGCCCCCGGTCTCCTGTACGGTGCGTCATGGCTCCCCGGCGGCTCGCGATGGTGTAAAAGGACCTTCCATGGCGTCATTTAGTCATGTGACAGGTCACGCGACCGCTGACGTCGTCGGTCACGTGACCTGTCACATGACTAAATGACGTCATGGAAGGTCCTTTTACACCACCGCAAGCCGCCGGGGAGCCAGGACGCACCATTCAGGAGACCGGGGGCCATCAGAAGGTGAGTATAATGTTGTTTTTTTTTGTTTTTTACCATTTTTATTCTTTTTTTATCAATTACTTGGTCACACTATATAAATCCATGCCGGTTACATGGGTTTATATAGTGTGACCAAGTTGTCAAGCACTTTTCCAAGTGATGCTAAAATCGCTTGGAACGCGCTTGACAACCCGCATGCGAAAATGCATGCAAAAACGCTTGACAAACGCTTCTACCTGGCAGGAAAAACGCATGTACAATCCGCATGCATTTTTCCTGCCAGGGAGATACAGAAAAAATCCGGAGCATTTCTACTTCGTGGGCACATAGCCTTGCAGCCACTGTTTTATTAGGATATGTGTCTAGCATCTCTTGCTTCATTCCTTTTGGGAAAAGGTGACTAAGTAAATACAAAAGGGAAATTTAAAAAATCCAGACTTTTCATTGCGACTGTCTACCCCATAAAGTGTGTGCGTTTTACAAACTATGAGTTTTTTTAAACACCTGTTTTATTAGTCTAATTTGACATCTGAACAGGTCTGATGCTGCTGTTGTTTCTTTGTATGTGAACCTAACATTTCTTGATCAGTCAGAAGGGAAGAATAGTTGTAAACAGTGATAACTGTTAATCCTAGTGTAGTAAAAATATGTGGTAAAAGAAAAAGTGGCAATGAACGTTGTAATGTTAAAGAAAAAAAACATATAATGGCAATAAGATATGTACAGTTTACTTATTATTGTCACGCACAGTGTAGGAAAGACAAAGTGTGACACGAAGGGATGAAGGGAAGGGAGCCCAGACACTAGGGAAAGTGGGAAAGTGGAGACCTCCTAGGCAGATCTACAATCACCCAGTCTACCCTTACTGTCCCTACATTGGTTCGTCACCAATCGACGCACAGGAACCTATCCCTGTATTTCCTTAGCGCTTGGCCCTAGATAGGGAAGGTGGGGGTGAGTGCTAGTCAATCCCCAATGACAAATAAAGACAGAAAGGGGAGACAGACACGGGGGAAGTAGCTTAGCTTGAGTCGACTTCAGAGAGATGGCACACACGTCCTCTTAGCACCAGAGAGGAAGTAAGAACTGCACTTGCTCCAAGCCTTCAAAAGGGGTCATGTGAATATCACCGGCGCCTCCCTATTGCAGACTAAAAGTATTTAAACACCCAGGCCAAGGTGTTAATTAGCAAGAGGAAGGTAGCCGCTGGGTCCTAGAGTGAGACACATCCAAGAAGGTGTCTGTAATGCCAAACAAAGAGATCTACTACAACCAACTGCAGGGTGACTCTCTGTCACATCTGACACACCCGTGACAATTATTATTTATGAGTTCTTCATAATAAACTCCCCTTTAAGAAAAATGTTTTTATATCACCAGAGCTACTTTTTTTATTTTTCCTCAACAGCAGTGAGTTTTTGTTTGGGCTAATGCAACTTTTTGATCTCAATTTATGATTTTTTTTTAGTCCAATGACAAAAAAATATCAATTCTGACTTTTTTTCTACTATGCTCACCTGGAAGGATAAGTAACAAGCAAGTTTTATAGTTCAGGTCATTATAGACACTGCAATAGCAAATATGAGTAGTTTTTTTCCCTAAAAAGGGTACGTGAACATGGCGTCTGTCACACATGTGGATCGTGGACCCATCGCTAGAGCACCTGATTGTGGAGTTAGGTTTGCGCTGCAGGTAGCCATCAGGTTCCACTCCAGGGCAGTCCCTGATATTGCATCAGCTGACCTCAAGGGTCAGGATCACAGCCATGGACACGGACTTGGAGTCACTGGCAGGACAGGATTCAGATTCTGGTATAACAGATATCGGAGCGGGTACAGACGGTATGGATTCAGGATCACCAGACAGGACGGACACTGGTGTAGGCTCAGACAGTGCGGATCCTGAAACACTTGACAGACCAGACACTGATGCAGGTTCAGATACCGCCGGAACGGTTTCAGGTTTTGGTACCGCTGGAGCAGTTTCAGGCTCTGGTACAGCTGGAGCAGTTTCAAGTTCTGATTCAGACAACAGAGGAATTCAGTAACAGGTTCTAGTTCAGACAACATGAGTTTCCAGAAACAGGTTCAGGTTCAGACAACATGAGACTCAATGACAGGGACCCGGCAACATACTAGTTGCACACAAACTAAGAAAGGAAACTACTGGGGAGGCCTTATATACCTGATGCCTCCCAGCTATTGGTTGGCAGCATTTCTTAAGTGCGCTCTGCCCCTTTAAGAATCAGCACCTGCACACTAGTCTCGCTGCCAGGAGACCTGCGTGCTGTGCACACGCCCAGGGAACGGGGACACCGCCTTGCGGCTGGGGTGGTGAGTATGTTGGCGTCCCTGCCAGGAGGAGGGAGGGGGACCGTGCAGGAATACCGGCATTGGCATTACAGCATCATGTAGATGCTGGCCCAGCTGTTGAGTTTTCCCAGGTAAAGCCGTTTAAGGAAAACTCCGACAGTCAGTTTCCTGAGGCGGTTTTTCCATCATTCTTGTTTGGCTTTGCTTTTACGCTATACTTTCAAGGAGCATGTCACTTCTTTTAACAGTTTTAGAGTTTTCAAACACTAAAACAGTTAAATGAAGTGACATAAGACAGAACAAGTACACAGCAATGTTGTTTTGACATGTTTTGCTGTTTACTATGTTCATTTCATGGGGCTCTTTTGCACTGCTTTTTCAGGCGAAGTCTGAAACCCACCTGAAAAAGATGTTGCACATACCATCATAAAGGTAAAAAAAATACTGCCATTTTAATTAAATATTACATATATTTTTCTATTTCTTTTACCTTTTATTAGTCTAAATTTTTTTTTTTTACTTTTTTACATAGTCTCACAATGGGACTTGAACATTTTACTCTTTGATAACTAGGATACTACTCTGAAATACTTAATCGGGTGATGCGAAATACAAATAAATTTTTATCCTAAATGCCAGTCTATTTAACACCATAATCTCTTTTTTTTTTTCACGACAGTGTGGTAATGAGGCAGTGACCCAGGTTAGTTCAAGTTAAATGTCTTTATTTTGGCAACTTACAAAAATAAGTCAAACTTTATCCTACGGTTCACAGCTAGATTGCCCATAACAGTCAATATCAAATCCATTGCCTTGGATGACTGCACCACCGTATCACTAGTGGGTGCGTCAATGGCTTTGCTTTCTTTGGCTTTTGGCTGTGTTTAGTCTCACACAGACCTGTCCTACATAGAGCACCAAAATCATAACTGAAAGTTTAAGTGTTGATCGTGGACATGAACCATTCCCAAGTCCTGGAGTGGATGGAGACATCCGTCCCACTACCATCCTACAGATCTCTCCAAAAATAAAAGTCCATGTTAGTTTTTCCTAAATTTGACTTGGTCAAATAGTTTGACCAAATCCACACTCTCTTTTATTTTGCATTGTAACCAGAGCTGTTGCTGTAATTACAATGCTCTTCAGCGGGTTTAGTATGTTTCTATGTGCATCCTGGGGGACACATAACGATCCTCATATATGATTCCCCTCACTGCCTCACAGGGCTCTAATTTCTTTAGCAACTATCAGCACCCTGTGATTGAATTGTGGAGGCAATCATAGGGTACACAGGGAGCCTCCTCCCTATATTAACGATCAAGATGCTGCTGTCACTTATGACAGTGACTTCTAGAGGATTTAACAGTCATAATTGGTGCTAGCATGTTACACCTGACCCTGATTATGGTGCCGACTGAGAAATGGAATAAAAACTGATCAAAAAAGTGATATGTACTCAAAAATGGCACCAGTGAAAACCACAGCTTGAAATATAAACAACACGCATTCAAACAGCTCTTTTGATGAAAAAATGTAACTGCTACAAGAAGTTTACTGCTTACTGTGGTTTGGATGCAAAAGTGATAGATGCTTTATTGTGAAAAATTAAAGAGGTTGTCTACTACTTTATCATTGATGTCCTAGGTCATCAATGTCAGATCGGTAGGGGTGTGACACTCGGCACCCCCACTGATCAGCTTTTCTCTGAGTCGGCGGAGTGGCGTCCGCTGGCCAGAAATGTTCACTTACGGAGCTGCTCCGTCTTCTGATAGTGGCCATGACTGGATACTGCACATCTGCCTCCTATTCAAGTCAGTTAATGTAATTATATAAGTGTGGTCATATTGGCAGCGCATCATCCTGTATAAAACAGGACCTATACTACAGAGAACAATTGCAGCCTATGTTCACCAAATGATCTATTACAGATTGTTCAGTGCGAATGTAAAGAGTGGTCTTCCTGTGTAAACAGACTATTAGCCACTAGAGATGAGCGTTGTTCTACTCGAACTGTTCGCCAATCTCAAATTCGAGCTGTTTTGGGCGGTGTTCGAGCCGTTCGGCGAACACGAACAATTTGAGAAAAATTCGGCTGTTCGAGGTTATGTTCGATAACTGTTCGTGCACCAAAATCATAACTGGATTTTTTCTCAGTAATGATGAAAATTAATGTTAATACGCAGTTTGAGTGTACAGCGGGGTGGGGGGAGGGGCAGGGGATGGATCTCTGCAGGAACAATGAAGATCTCCATTTTTTTTTCTCTTTCCCGCATTTACAGTGGGGAGGTGCAATCTGTCAGCCTATCAGCAGCGCACACACGGCGCGAAGTGCTTTTTTTCACACAAGCAAGGGCATGTGTCATTGGCAGTGTATGTCACATGTCCTTGCCCTATAAGACCAAGCCATTTTCCCCGTCGCCACCATTTTCTCACTGCTGCAGCTGCGTGTTAGACGGCACCGCTGTTGCTGTGTGCGCTATACCTTGTTAATTTCAAGCCAATTTTCGCACAAATCTACAGATAGCTTGGGAGTAGGGAATAGTTGTGATTGCAGTCCTTTTAAGGACTAGGTTACAGCATTTCCTACGACTTTTATCAGGCAGGTCTGTGCTCTTAAATAGATAGATTGTGGGAGTAAAGACTAATTGTAATTGGAGTCCTTTTCAGGACTAGGTTACATCAGTTCCTATCAGTTTTTGCCAGGCAGGTCTGTGCCAGTGCTGTGCAAGTTTTTTTCACAGCATTTGGCTGAATCTAGCAAAGCTAATCCTTTTTGGCCTATTGCAGAGTGTGTTAGTCAGTGGAGTAGCCTATCTGTGTTGCAAGATACACCACCTGTGTATAGAATACCAATTTTTTTACTGCACCTAGTGAAGTAAAATCTTTTGGGCATAGCATCATTCTATTAGTCCATCTATACTGACCTCCATCAGGTTGCAAATTGAATATAATTTTTTTCTGCATCTAGCTCTGAAAAAATATTGGGCTTCTAGCTGTGTATGGGACTTGTTGTATTAGTCCATCTATACTGACCTCCATCAGGTTGCAAACTGCATATATTTTTTTCTTCATCTACCTCTGAAAAAATATTGGGCTTCTAGCTGTGTGTGGGACTTGTTCTATTAATCTATCTATACAGACCTCCATCAGGTTGCAAACTGAATATATTTTTTTCTGCATCTACCTCTGAAAAAATATTGGGCTTCTAGCTGTGTGTGGGACTTGTTCTATTAATCCATCTATACAGACCTCCATCAGGTTGCAAACTGAATATATTTTTTTCTGCATCTACCTCTGAAAAAATATTGGGCTTCTAGCTGTGTGTGGGACTTGTTGTATTAGTCCATCTATACTGACCTCCATCAGGTTGCAAACTGAATATATTTTTTTCTGCATCTACCTCTGAAAAAATATTGGGCTTCTAGCTGTGTGTGGGACTTGTTGTATTAGTCCATTTATACAGACCTCCATCAGGTTGCAAACTGAATATATTTTTTTCTGCATCTACCTCTGAAAAAATATTGAGCTTCTAGCTGTGTGTGGGACTTGTTGTATTAGTCCATCTATACTGACCTCCATCAGGTTGCAAACTGAATATATTTTTTTCTGCATCTACCTCTGAAAAAATATTGGGCTTCTAGCTGTGTGTGGGACTTGTTCTATTAATCCATCTATACAGACCTCCATCAGGTTGCAAACTGAATATATTTTTTTCTGCATCTACCTCTGAAAAAATATTGGGCTTTTAGCTGTGTGTGGGACTTGTTGCATTAGTCCATCTATACTGACCTCCATCAGGTTGCAAACTGAATATATTTTTTTCTGCATCTACCTCTGAAAAAATATTGGGCTTCTAGCTGTGTGTGGGACTTGTTCTATTAATCCATCTATACAGACCTCCATCAGGTTGCAAACTGAATATATTTTTTTCTGCATCTACCTCTGAAAAAATATTGGGCTTCTAGCTGTGTGTGGGACTTGTTGTATTAGTCCATCTATACTGACCTCCATCAGGTTGCAAACTGAATATATTTTTTTCTGCATCTACCTCTGAAAAAATATTGGGCTTCTAGCTGTGTGTGGGACTTGTTCTATTAATCCATCTATACAGACCTCCATCAGGTTGCAAACTGAATATATTTTTTTCTGCATCTACCTCTGAAAAAATATTGGGCTTCTAGCTGTGTGTGGGATTTGTTGTATTAGTCCATCTATACTGACCTCCATCAGGTTGCAAACTGAATATATTTTTTCTGCATCTACCTCTGAAAAAATATTGGGCTTCTAGCTGTGTGTGGGACTTGTTCTATTAATCCATCTATACAGACCTCCATCAGGTTGCAAACTGAATATATTTTTTTCTGCATCTACCTCTGAAAAAATATTGGGCTTCTAGCTGTGTGTGGGACTTGTTCTATTAATCCATCTATACAGACCTTCATCAGGTTACAAACTGAATATATTTTTTTCTGCATCTACCTCTGAAAAAATATTGGGCTTCTAGCTGTGTGTGGGACTTGTTGTATTAGTCCATCTATACTGACCTCCATCAGGTTGCAAACTGAATATATTTTTTTCTGCATCTACCTCTGAAAAAATATTGGGCTTTTAGCTGTTTGTGGGACTTGTTCTATTAATCCATCTATACAGACCTCCATCAGGTTGCAAATTGAATATAATTTTTTTCTGCATCTAACCCAGCCAATAGTTTTGGCCTAATACCACAGTTTGGCCACTCAGCTCTGCTCGGTTCCCATCCATTGTTTTTTTGTGCAAGCAACTCCAGAGTTGTTAATTAGTTAACCACCAAAATGAGTGGAAAAAGGCCTGCTGCTGGTGGAAAGGGGAATAGGCGTGTTGGGAAGGGGAAAAAAGGTTGTGTCCGTGGGGTAGGTGTTAAAGCAACAGTAACATCTGCAGAAGAAAGATCATCTTCCAGCCAAACTAAAATGTCTACTTCTTTTAGCGGACAATGTGATAAGATCCCTTTCTTACGGCCACGCCAATCGCTGCAAATTCCAGATGAGGCACAAAAACAGCAGGTGCTTCAACGGATATCAAGTGCTCCTTTAAGTGGGCTCTCCTCCACATCAACTTCAACATCACAAATACTCCAGTCCTCAAAGGTGTCACCCCAATCGCACTTGCTTCCTCACAGCTCCCAAATCTCCAGCTGCCCGTCTGAGTATGAGGTAGAACAGATGGTTAAGTCTGCAGAGCTGTTTACTCATACTATAGCCTGGGAATCAGAGGTCAACTCCAGCACTTCTGTGAATCCAGACGAGGAAATGATCTGCACTGATGCCCAGAATCTTTATGAGTCGGATCCAGGACCAGACGCAGAAGGTTCTGACCATAATGTAGACCCTCATTCCCAAACTGTAACTCCTGTTGGTGGAGACAATGAGGAAGACGATGATAAGACTCAAATACCTGATTGGAGCGACAACTTTAGTTTTTTGTCAGGGCAGGAACAGGTTGGCTCTGAGGACGACGGGTGTGATAACGCACAGGGTGATGATGATGAGGTTGGAGATCCCACTTACTGTCAACCCACAGTCAGCCAAGAGATGAGGTCAGCAGAGGAGGTGGAGGAAGATGCTAGTGACGACGAGGTCAGGTTGCGCCTTCCTGGACAGAGACGTAGTACTGGAAGCACGTCAACAACTGCATCCTCAAACACAACTCTGCCTCTCTCCACAAGTCGTGGTGGCTCTTCAGGTCACAAGGGTGCTAAGCCTTGCATAGCCTGGGCATTTTTTCAGATCGATAAAGATGACCCAACTCGTGTTATCTGTAACATTTGTCAGCAAAAGCTAAGTAGAGGCCAAAAAATACATAGTTTGAGTACTTCATGCATGAACCGGCACATGGACATGAAGCATAAGTTGCAGTGGGAAGCTCAGTGTGTTACAATGCGGCCTAGCCGGCCGGGCCAACCACCGTCTGCCATATCTTGTGCATCCGCGGCCTCTTCATCCTCTGTGACTGGGGGGACAGCAGTCACACCTGTTTTGGGGCGCAGACCTGCCACCTCTTTACCCGCAACAGCCAGCGTGATTGGCAGGTCATCATTTTCTTTGGAGGTGGTAACACCAGCTGGTGTTGAGCGCTGTCCGACATCGATAGCACCACCTTTGGATCAAGGCAACCTAACATGTCCGCCTGCATCTTCCTCACAGACCGGCAGTTTGCCGGGGACACCCTTATCAACCCCGTCTAAGCACAATAGCCAGCCCTCGGTCCCTCAGATGTGGACAAGTAAAAGACCATTTCCTCCTAGCCATGAGAAAGCTAAGAGGTTGAATTTCACCATCTGCAAGTTCTTGGCTACAGAAATGCTGCCTTTCCGCCTGGTGGACACAGAGGATTTTCGAGACCTTATGTCCGTCGCAGTGCCCCAGTACCAGATGCCCAGTCGGCACTACTTCTCAAAGAAAGGTGTGCCTGCGCTCCACCAGCATGTCGCACACAACATCACCGCTTCTTTGAGAAACTCTGTGTGTGACAGGGTGCATTTCACCACAGACACTTGGACGAGTAGGCATGGACAGGGGCGTTACATGTCGCTGACTGGGCACTGGGTAACTATGGTGACAGCAGGACAAGGGGCTGCTGTCCAAGTCTTGCCGTCCCCACGAGTTGTGCGTCAATCCTCTTTATGTCAAAGTTCCTCCACTGCTTCTGCCTCCTCAACCTCCTCTCGGTTTTCCACCTGCACCCAAAGCCTGTCTGGTCATGCCACAAGCTTTCTAACTGCGCAGAAGGGATCCTGCACACCTCCTTACTATGCTGGCAGTAGGGCTCAACGTCATCAGGCGGTTTTTACATTGAAATGTCTGGCAAATGTGAGTCACACAGCTGAGGAGTTGTGGTCAGCTCTGGAGAACCAATTTCATGAATGGTTGTCTCCACTGGACCTGAAACCAGGGAAGGCCGTGTGCGACAATACTGCAAACCTGGGTGCGGCCTTTCGCCGGGGCAATGTCACACACGCGCCTTGTATGGCTCACGTGTTGAACCTGGTTGTCCAGCAATTTTTAGCCCACTATCCCAGACTAGATGGCCTTCTGCAGAGGGCACGGTCGCTGTGTGCTCACTTTCGCCGTTCGCATCCCGCAGCTCAGCGACTTACATCTCTACAGAAGTCGTTGGGCCTGCCACTTCACCGGCTAAAATGCGATGTGCCTACCCAGTGGAATTCAACTCTGCACATGTTGCAGCGACTGTGGCAGCACCGACAAGCCCTGGTGCAATACGTTCTGACGTATAGCCTGGGCCAACGAGATCCAGAGGTGGGGCAAATCACGCTGGAGTAGTGGTCTCAGATCAGGGACCTATGCACCCTTCTGCACAGTTTTGAAATGGCGATGAAGATGTTTAGTGCTGACGATGCCATTATCAGCATGACTATTCCGGTGATTTACATGCTGGAGCACATGTTAAACAGAATTCGGAGTCAGGTGGTGGCATAAGAGGAGGTGGAGGAAGTAGAGGAGGAGGAGTTGTATGCGGAAGGGCTAACATCTGCAAGGTCCAGACGGTCGGCAGCACCAAGGCGGCAGGCATGTGAGGGTGGGGGAGATGGTTTTACCAGGGCGCATGGTAGCAGGCAAACTAGTGAGGAAGGTGCAGGAGCCCAGGAAAAAGTGGAGGACGAACTGATGGAAGACTCATCAGATGAGGGAGACCTTGATCACATTTCTGTTGTGCGAGGTTGGGGGGAGAGGACAGAGGAAGGAAGCATGATTGTTACCTCGCCACCAACACAACAGGGACTTGGTGCTCCTGGATGCGCAACACACATGAGTGCCTTCTTGCTGCACTACCTGCAACATGACCCTCAAATTGTGAGAATTAGAAATAATCCTGACTACTGGGTTGCCACACTGTTAGATCCCCGGTACAAAAGTAAATTTGCAGAAATTATTCCTGCCATAGAAAGGGATGCACGCATGCAGGAGTATCAGCAGAGACTGTTGCAGAATCTTACATGTGCTTTTCCACAAAATACCAGTGGTGCACGTAGTGAATCTCACAGTTCCAACTTGCCAACCGTGGGACCGTCAAGTGTTCAGCACTCAAACCGTAACAGAACCACAGTATCTGCTGGTAACATCAATTTTGCGGAATCATTTCACCACTTTTTTAGCCCATCCTTTGCAAGGCCACAGGAGACAAGAAGTCTGACACATAGTCAACGCCTAGAGACGATGGTACAGGAGTATCTCCAAGTAAACATTGAAGCCACGACTGTGTCACTGGACCCTTGCTCTTTTTGGGCTTCCAATCTGGATAAATGGCCGGAGCTAGCCACTTACGCCTTGGAGATCTTGTCATGCCCCGCAGCCAGCGTTCTGTCTGAACGTGTGTTCAGCGCTGCTGGTGGTGTGCTGACAGATAAGCGCACGCGGCTCTCCACTGATAATGTAGACAGACTCACGTTCATAAAGATGAACAAATCATGGATCCGAAACGACTTTTCTACCCCTGTGTCATCCTGGGGAGAGTAAAAGCTTGATGATTGGTTAAAATCACCCTACCAACCGTTTTAAGCTTTCAAAGTACTAATCATGTTTATCTGTATCTTGGCTGGAAAATAATTTGGGCTTTGTAGCAGTGTGCAGCACTGATTCTATTAGGCCATCTATAATAAGCTCCACCAGATTTAAAATTACTAATCATGTTTATCTGTATCTTGACTGGAAAATAATTTGGGCTTTGTAGCAGTGTGCAGCACTGATCCTATTAGGCCATCTATACTAAAGCTTCACCAGATTTAAAATTAATAATAATTTTTAGCTGCATCTAGCCCGGAAAATAATTTTGGGGCTCCGAGATGCGCAAGACACATAAGTGCCTTCTTGCTGCACTACCTGCAGCATGACCCTCATATTGTCAGAATTCGAAGTAATCATGACTACTGGGTTGCCACACTCTTAGATCCCCCAAACTTTTCGATCAACCTTTTCATTTTTAATAAAGACCAAAAAAATGGTCATTTTTGAAATTATAAGCATTAGCAGGTTGTTAGAAACTGAAATCAAACAGTTTTCAACTCAAAACTTTATTCTAGGTGATGTTACATTTTCACATAGGACCCCTTGTTCGAAAGGAGCTTCTGAACTCTCTCGTCCATTGAATTTGTCAGGTTTTGGATGGTTTCTGCTTCAATTGTTTTGCATGAGGACAGAATACCCTCCCAGAGCTGTTGCTTAGATGTGAACTGCCTCCCGCCATCATAGACACTCCTTTTAATGATGCTCCAAAGGTTCTGAATGGGGTAGAGGTCAGGGGAGCATGGGGGTCACACCATAAGTTTGTCCCCTTTTATGCCCATATCAGCCAGAGATGCAGATGTTTTATGTGCAGCATGAGATGGTGCATTATCATGCAGAAAAATGATCTTGCTGTGAAATACACGGTTCTTCTTCTTGAACCATGGCAGGAAGTGCTGTTTGAGAAAATCCACATACATTATGGAGTTCATCTTTAGCGCCTTCAGGGATCCTAAAGGGGCCGACAATCTCTCTCCTCATGATTCCAGCCCAAAACATTACTCCACCTCCTCCTTGTTGGCGCTGTAGCCGTGTTTGCGTGGGGTGTCCATCAACCAGCCATCCTCCACTCCATCCATCTGGACCATCGAGCGCTGCACGGCACTCATCCGTGAACAAAACAGATTTGAAATCAGTCTTCATGTAATGTTTGGCCCACTGGAGCCATTTCTGCTTGTGTGAAGTGGATAGAGGAGGTCGACAGGATGGCGTATGCACAGCTGCAAACCTCTGAAGGACCCTGCATCTTGTTGTTCGGGGGACGTTGGAGGCACAAGCAGCTTCAAAAACTTGTCTGCTGCTATGACAAGGCTTTTTTGCCGCTGCTCTTTCAACCTGACGTAATTGCCTGTAGGAAAGAGTCCTCAATTTGCCCTTATCAGCACGCACACGTGTGTACTGTGAATCAGCTACATACTTCTTGATTGCCAAGACACTTCATCCTGATCATCGCACAATGTTGATTGTAGTCATGCCTTGACCTAAACACTCCACAATTTGTTGCTTCTCAGCAGCCGACACATCCTTTTTCTTTCCCATTTTGGCAGAAAATGTAGGCTGCTTAATAATGTGAGAGAGCCTTCTTAAGTAGTCTTGCCTTTCATTGGACACACCTGCCAAACTAATTAGCACAGGTGTCTGCAATTGCTTACAGTGATATAAAGAGCCCTGACACACATCACCATCAATGAGTTTAACTGACAAACAAACAAATTCTTCCCTTATCACTCCTAAACACTTTTTGCATAATAATTTGGAACACAGTGTACATGTGCTTTTCCACAAAACACCAGTGGTTCACGTAGTGAATCTTACAGTTCTAACTTGCCAACCGTGGTCTGTATGGAGTTGTTCAAAAAAGGGCCCAAAATTAAGATAACATAGATGGGAGAGGTCTCTATGAATAGGAATTCCTAAGTATTTGATACCCTGTGAGGGCCAGGCAAAGGGAAAGTTGGACTGGATGGAATCCTATATGGATTTGGGGAGGGAGACATCGAGGGCCTCAGACTTCGCTGCATTGATTTTAAAATTTGACCATGTAACAAAGTGATCTATTTCAGCCATAACAGCATGGATGGATATATGTGATTGAGTGATATATACTAGGACATCATCAGCAAATAGAGAGCACTTGTACTCGGTGTCTCCCACCTCAATCCACCTAATATTGGGGTTATGGCGAATTGATGAGAGCAGGTCCTCCGTCACTAGGATGTATAAGAGAGGGGACAGAGAACATCCCTGCCTTGTCCCATTGGTGATTGTGAAAGGTGATGAAAATGTTCTGACGCGCCCCCTGGGCCTTGGGACACCCGGTGCCGGACCCTTTTTGGTGGATGCTGGTGGTTGTAGTCTCCGTGGCGGCAACCCGGTTCCGTGGCTCAGGGCGGTCAAACCAGTGGCGGAACTATTTATGTGGTTTTGATGTTTAAATGTCCGACTACGCCACCCGTGGATTGCGGTCAGAGTGAACCGCCGCTCCAGGGCAGACCGCTGAGGCTGGTGTTGTGGGTGCAGCAGAGCGTAGCATAACTCCCCACGGGAGGAGTATAGCCTCAGGGCAGTGTATGCGGAGGATGGGGGTGATGGTGCAGGGCAGCAGCAGTAATGACACGGAGTCAGTGATGCAGTCCAGGGCCTTTACTCACAGTTCTTATTATCCAGACCACGTCTGCAGGTAACGGCTGCCCACGTCGTACTGTGCTCACCAGGTGAGGGGCTCAGACAACTCCCAGATAACTTTGGAGTGCTTCACAGGACCCCCTTTGTGTGTCCTTTGTCTGGCCTTTCTTACCAACCCTTCTGTCCGGCTGCCTCGGGCCTCATCTTGGTAAACTTGGCGCCAGTTTCCCTGACCCTATGTGGTGCCTTCCTAGCGGGTGTAGCGAGGGGCTGCGCCACATAAAATGTCACAGCCTCCTGTTTCTAGCTGAGGGTCGTTTCCTGCCTCCACTAGTTTCGGGGACCGGTCTCCCCCTTTGGCCTGACCCCTCCACGCAGGTGGATTCGGGCGTGCGGTGGCGACTCGCCCGTCCGCACCCCTGAGATCCCTTCGTTCCTTGTTCCTGGAGCCTTCTCCGCTCCTCTTCCTTCCTTCTCCCTCTTCCAGGCCTGGGCCTCTGTTACTAGGCCCGCCTCCGGAGCAGAGCTCATGCAGAGCCCCTGCTCCCTGCCACTTCTGCTCAGACTTCTCTGCACTGAACTAAGATGGTGCCCACCTTTTATACTCCCTTCTCAATGCACCCAGGAACTGCTTCCTCCCTGCTCCTGCACTACAGGGTTCCCCTTCCTCAGTGTTCCCTCCCCCCACTCCAGCCAGGGACAGGGACTGTCGTGCCCATCTCAGGGGCATATTGGTCGCCCTGCCCCACGGCAATGTGGTGTAATGCATGCAGGTGTCGGGTCCTGATCCACACTACATCCTTACCTGAGAGTGAGATATCACACCTCTGGGTGAGGTGCAATACCTCTGTAGCAACCGAGCCCTCAGGGAGCTACAGTTCCATTTATCTTCAGCCTAGGTGACGTATTGTGATACAGGGCCGTGATTTTGGCTATAAAAGGGTCACCTAGACCCCTACCCCAAGCTTTTTAAGAGAATCATATATGGCATGCCAGGAGACTCTATGGAATGCTTTCTCTGTTATGTTCTGCTACCAAAGCTAAGGAAAGAGAGGAGATCTGTCCCTACTATGAGACTCAGCTGAATCCCTACGATGTAACAGGGAACCTGATCCTGCGATCAGACCTGCTAAAGTCCTAATCTAGTCTGTACGAAGACCTATAGATGTGGGGAGGGAATCCCTACAAGTACTAAGGACTGGGAGGAATATGGGACACCTCCTAACAGAAATAGTAGCAGACAGACGAACAAACAAAATAGATAGAACATAGAGGTCCGTAGACCAAGCAAACTAACAGAGTTGGATACAGAGCACAGGCTAGCTAGAAAGTAGATATACAATGAAGTCCAGCAAAGCCAGAAGGGCGGAGCAGGACTAAATAGGCCAACAAGGTCATGTGACCAGCAAAGGAAAAAAAACCTAACAGCAAGGTTCTAACATTCTCAGCATCCAACGAGAGTATCTAATTACAAATTTTTAACTGCATCTAGCCCAGGAAATACTTTGTGCCTAGTAGCAGTGTCTGCTAGTCAGCGGATTATCCCGGCTGTTAAGCAAGCTACACCACCTGTAGTTTGGACACTTCATTTTTTCAAAGGAAATGCTTCGGGACCACGGGATACTCAGTGAAGAGCATCAGGAGGCACCCCAAGGCATAGGGGCTCGGACTGGCAGTAGGATGCCTTGCGGTGGACAGCCGAGCTCGATCCTTATAAAAGCTTTTTAACTGCAGCAGCTTTAGTGGACGCTACTGGAGCTGGAATTACGCAGCTGCTGGCATGAGACTTGCCCTCCAATAGATCCTTGTAAATGGATTTAAAGTGTATTTATTCAAATTAGAGAGACAATTTAAATTAAAAAGCTTAGAGCTGCCTCCACCACAGGGGGGCTCGCTCGACCCACCAGCGGACAGGCACCAGTATTGGGAGAGGGGGGCTGGCCGTCAGGGTTCACCGCGGCTCTGGCACAAACCCGGCGACACGGAGGTGGCACGGGCAGGAGCGGACTGAACGTGTCGGCTTCTCACTTTTTGGATTTTAGAAGGGCATGACATGCCTATATCTGTGTCTCCCCCTCCTTTTACTCCTCCACCTCTTTTCTTTTCGCATGACTATATGTACTTGTCACTTTTCCATGTGTTAGTTGTGTCTTCTGAGCAGTTTGTCAGCTTTTGGACACCTTTGAAGGTGTTTTCTATGTGTTTCTATGTGTTTTTGTTTGCCTGCCATTGGTTTTAACGGTGTTCGAAGGTGTTCGACGAACAGTTCGACGAACAGTTCGGCGAACACACGGGTGTTCGACGAACCGAACCGAACTCGAACACTACGGGGGTGGCTCAACACTATTAGCCACTTCATAACATGGACATTTTCATTTTTGCTTTTTCTTTTGGCTAGGGTAGAAAATAAAATATCATATCCAACTTTTAGTAGAAATATATGTAGTTTTATTTATTTTCCGTTTTTTCACATTTTCATTTTTTCCTTGCCTTTTTCCAAGAGCCATAACTTTTTTATTCTTCTGTCAATATACCTGTATCAGTGCTTGTTTTTTGTGGGTCGAGTTGTATTTATTAATGACACCATTTATTCTTCCACATAGTGTACTGGAAAACGGGAAAAAAATTCCAAGTTGAAATTGAAAAAAATAGTGCAATTCTACAATTGTTTTAGTTTTTTTTTATTTATCATGTTCACTATATGGTAAAACTGACCTGGCAATATGAATCTCCATGTCAGTACAAGTGCGAGCATACCACACATGTATAGTTTTTTTTTATTTAAATGGTGAAACAAAATGTGGAAATTTGTTAAAGAAAAATATTTTTTTGCTTTTGTCGCCATTTTCCGTGACCCATAATGTTTTCATTTTTTGGGATATGGGGGTGTCTGAGGACATCCAGCAGCGATCGCGCCCACACAGCTTCTGTGCAGGCGCGATCAGTGAGGCGTGATAATACGTACCTGGTCATTCAGGCCCAGGTCACAGAGACGTATTATTACGCCTCATGTCAAAAAGGGGTTAATGAGGCAAAAGGGGGTTTTTGTGTTAATTTTTAATTTTTTTCATATATTTAAAAACTTTTTTTTTCACTTTTTAATGTATTTGCTGGTCCCCTTATGGTACCTGAAGCTATTAATAGTGAAAATAACGATTTCCTATGAACTCTAGCACGGGTGGGCTTTCACAGGAGGGTCGTAATGACAGGCATGGGGTCATCTGTAGACCCCCGGCTGTCATGACAACACATTGGCATCCCGCGATATCATCATAGAGGCACATGGAATTATTAAATCAGTCATCACGTGTGGGGAAACATGAGGGCTCTGCGTGCAATGTACGTCATATGTCATGAAGGGGTTAGATGACTGCTGATGAGCTGATCGGCGGTCATTTAGTGCCACCAGTTGGCTAGTGTAATTGGACCTTTAAAGGAAAAGAGTCATGTAACAAGGCATGTGCAAATCAATAAGTCCATCTATTGTAGATTGCAATCCATTAAGGGCAGGAAGTGAAACCTCTTTCCATTGTCTTATTGTTTGTTTATTTGGTTTGAATACTTGAATTATTATTATGATTATTATTATTATTATCATGGCTGCTTTCAAAACTGTAGTCCAGCAGAAAGTTAGATTGGTGCCACTGATCTCCATCATTTGATTGGCTTGTGTCTTGTACAATTAACTTGAAAGCATCTACACAAACAAAGGACCACTGACTATGACTATTTGTTCTGTTGTATTGTTATGTACATCACTCTTGCTTTCTCAGAAAAATCACTTAAGGCTTTCGTGACAGGAAGCAGGTGTGGCAGCACCACAGGAACAGTTTATTGCATGCTCCGGCTTCTTCTAAAACATTTTCTAACCTTCCCTTGGCCTTTTCCTTCATGTAGCATGACATAAAATAACATACCAGAGGTTTGGATGACAGGCTGATTCTCGATGAATTGCTGCAGGTACACGATGGTAAGATTATGGCTTGCTGAGCGTGTGAAGTCTTCAGGGCTGTGAAATTAGTCTTAAGCGCTACCTGTTACGACATGGAAGTCTTATTTAAGTCTCGGAACTAGTGATGTCATGCAATAAATTCAAGGCACTAAAACATCAAGTCAACTCTGAAGCTTTTGTTTTTTATTTCTAATTTCTATAATGTGTATTTGACTTCAGGGGGTAAATTACTTAGAAAGATACAAAACTTGTTCAGCTCTGGGAAAGAAAAGTTCGACGTTTTATATGAATTTCTTGCTTCCAGGTACCTAATGAGCATCCGTTGGTTGGTATAAATGTTTTATTTCCTGGAAGTTCAGAGCTTTAACGACATGGTGTTATTGCTATAACATCTTTAATAGCAGTTAGTATTATCCCTATAATACCATGCAAACACAACTTGGACATTACCATATAACATATTTTATTGCCTTTTTTTTACAATGTTATCATCACTTCTGTTATCAGTAGAAAGTACTATTAAGTACTGCTGTTTAGTAGCATTGAGCGAGCACTAAAATGCTCGGGTGCTCGAAGCTCGGGCCGAGCTTGCCGTGATACTCGGGTGCTCGACCCGAGCAACGAGCCCAATGTTAGTCTAAGGGAGACCCGAGCATTTTTGCGGCGGCACCCCCGACAGTCTTTTAAAAGCCTAACAAGTGCCCAAAACGATAGTGGCAGTGCTCAAATGACATGGGGACAGCATGGGCATCGCCCCAGGAAGCATTTCTGATCCCCAGGTCACTGCTGTCAACAACGTGGTCAGAGGTATTAAGCCACTTTTAAGGGCTCACAAGAAAACGTTCAAAAACTAAACTGAAACTGCTTTCCTGTGAAATATGTTAAGGAAGTTCCTTTCCAGGGTAAAGACTTGTGTATAATGTAAAATAAATAACAAAAAAAAAATACTCCTCCACACCTTGGGCTATGTTCACAAGTAGCATTTTTTATGCGTTTTTGCACTTTTGTATTGCTTTCAACCGTCACAAATGCATTCACCGGGAAATGTCATTTTAATATTTTACAACCTTATCTGGCCATGTGCTGTGTGACACATGCATACAGTGCTGAAAAGACATGGAAACAGCATGGGGAAGACCCCTGGAAGCATCTCTGACACCCAGGTCACTGCCTAAAAGTGTGCCCATCAGAAGTCATCCTTGCCACATCAGAAGATGCAGACTTGCAACTATCCCCGTGCAAGTCCTTCTCCCAGAGCAGTGTTCAATTGTACCTCCCCCATTCCTTGCAATGCAAGCGCAAGTATGCAGCCTGCCACCCACCCAGCCCCAGGCTGCAATACCATACTGCTAGCTTGCTTGCACTTGAAATGGGGCCTTTTAGTTTGGAGGAGGCCGAAGCTGGCCACTACCTCATGGCTGCTTCGGCAGTGAGGTATCCATACTCAGTCGCCAGCCACCCGGCGACCGGGTGTCCACGCTCGGTCCTCAGCCGCCCCGCGGCCGGGTGTCCACACACGGTCCCCAGCCGCCTGGGGGCGGCCGGGTGTCCAGAAACGGTCCCCATCCGCCCCTATTTCTCCTGTTACCTTCCCCCCACACACTTTTCTTAGCCCGGCCTGCATTAGGGCAGCATTGGACGAGCCCACCAGAGAACCAGACTCCTCCGGTGGGCCCTGGCTTCTCCATCAGGGGAGCTGAGAGTGCCAAGGTGAGGAGCATGATGATGATGATAGAAGTTAGCATCTGCTTTGTTTTCTTGGAATGCAATCGCATGTATGTAGTAGCGACTAGGAATGAGGTGGTCAGCGTTTCAGCGCATATCCTACCTCCTCCGAGGATTGCTGGATGTTTTCCTGCTACTATCCCAGTTCTATGACTCCCGTTAAAACAAAGCTTCAGGTGATAAATGATGGATGAGGTGGTGGCAAAGGAGAAAGAGCAGGAGGAACAGGGACCATTCACATCAATATCTGGCCAGTCAACCACATATGTCTTGTAGGATATGTTTCTGTAACAAAAGGAGCGGTTCGGCTACACAGTTATAGGGCATACAGTGAGTGCAATGCCTACCAAAAATTTCGAGGCACTCCAATGCCCCTTGGAAATGACATGGAGGTCAGAGGGCCTTAACTAAATCATTTTTTCCATTTATAGCAACTGGGTCTCCTGTACACTGTTGGCCTAAGCAGTGAATGGAAGGCTTTCCAAAAATTATGAGGAACTGCAATGCCCCTTGAAACACGTGGATTACAGCGTACTAAAAACCTTCTACCCATTATTGGGGAGTGGGTCTCCCTTAGTGTTCGCCTATGCATTGAAAAGCAAAAGCTGACTAAAATTAGGAGGAAATGCAATGCCCGTTGGAAGAGTCGTGGAGGTTAGAGGTAATTAAAAACAACATTTCAATGCCCCTTGGAAGAGCTGTGGAGTTCATAGTGGCTTAAGAAGACGCTTTTAATGCACCTTTGAAGAGACGTGGAGGTCACAGTAGCTTAACAAGACGGTTTTAATGCCACTCGGAAGAGACGTGGAGGTCCCAGTAACTTAACAAGATGGTTTTAATGCCCCTTGGAAAAGTGGTGGAGGTCACAGCAGCTTAACAAGACGGTTTGAATGCCCCTTGGAAAAGTGGTGGAGGTCGCAGTAGCTTAACAAGACGGTTTGAATGCCCCTTGGAAGAGACGTGGAGGTCCCAGTAGCTGAACAAGACGGTTTTAATGCCCCTCGGAAAAGAGGTGGAGGTCGCAGTAGCTTAACAAGACGCTTTTAATGCCCCTCAGAAGAGACGTGGAGGTCCCAGTAGCTTAACAAGACGGTTTGAATGCCCCTTGGAAAAGTGGTGGAGGTCACAGTAGCTTAACAAGACGGTTTTAATGCCCCTTACAAGAGCCATACAGTACAACAACTTAAAAATATTATTCCCATTATTGGGGAGTGGGTCTCCCATAGTCTTTGCTTATGCCTTCCAAGCAAAAGCTGCCAAAAATTAAGACGGAGGAACTTGCAATGCCCCTTACAAGAGCCATGCAGTACAGCATATTACAAACATTATTCCCATTATTGGGGAGTGGGTCTCCCATAGTCTTTGCTTATGCCTTCCAAGCAAAAGCTGCCAAAAATTAGGACGGAGGAACTTGCAATGCCCCTTACAAGAGCCATGCAGTACAGCATATTACAAACATTATTCCCATTATTGGGGAGTGGGTCTCCCATAGTCTTTGCTTATGCCTTCCAAGCAAAAGCTGCCAAAAATTAGGACGGAGGAACTTGCAATGCCCCTTACAAGAGCCATGCAGTACTGCATATTAAAAACATTATTCCCATTATTGGGGAGTGGGTCTCCCATAGTCTTTGCTTATGCCTTCCAAGCAAAAGCTGCCAAAAATTAGGAGGAAATGCAATGCCCGTTCGAAGAGTCGTGGATGTTAGAGTTAATTAAAAACAACATTTCAATGCCCCTTGGAAGAGCTGTGGAGTTCAGAGTGGTTTAAAAAGATGCTTTTAATGCCCTTCAGAAGAGATGTGGAGGTCCCAGTAGCTTAACAAGACGGTTTTAATGCCCCTTGGAAAAGTGGTGGAGGTCACAGTAGCTTAACAAGACACTTTTAATGCCCCTCAGAAGAGACGTGGAGGTCCCAGTAGCTTAACAAGACGGTTTTAATGCCCCTTGGAAAAGTGGTGGAGGTCACAGTAGCTTAACAAGACATTTTTAATGCCCCTCAGAAGAGATGTGAAGGTCCCAGTAGCTTAACAAGATGGTTTGAATGCCCCTTGGAAAAGTGGTGGAGGTCACAGTAGCTTAACAAGATGGTTTTAATGCCCCTTACAAGAGCCATACAGTACAGCATCTTAAAAATATTATTCCCAATATTGGGGAGTGGGTCTCCCACAGTCTTTGCTTATGCCTTCCAAGCAATAGCTGACAAAAATAAGGACGGAGGAACTTTCAATAATGGCAACACGGACCACGGTCACCCTGGCGGTATAGTGGTGGTGGAGGCTGAGGATAAGGAGAAGAACATAAAGCAGCCAAAATGAGGAAGCGTATACCCATGTGTGGGTGTGAAGCGGTGCATGTGAATACACCTCCCGAAATAACACAGTGGATTTGACTTTATGTTACTCTGCTGTCATTTGGTGGTGATGAGAAGTCTGGCCCAATCCAGCCCTTGTTCATTTTGATAAGGGTCAGCTTGTCAGCATCGTCAGTTGACAGGCGAGTGCGCTTATCAGTTATAATTCCCCCAGCGGCACTAAAAACACGCTCCGATAACACGCTAGCGGCAGGGCAGGCCAGGACCTCCAAGGCGTACAGAGCGAGTTCATTGCAAGTGTCCTGCTTGGATACCCAATAATTAAAAGGCACAGAGGAATCACGGAGGACGCTGGTATGGTCGGCAAGGTACTCCCTCACCATCTTTTGAAACTTTCCACTCCTTGTGAGAGTACCCCGCTCCTCAGGGTCTGTCCGAAGGGAGGGTCTGATGAAACTGTCCCAGAACGTTGACAGTGTTCCCCTGCCTCTGCTGGATTGGAGTTGTGTCTCTTTCGCATGTACGCCTCGGTTGGGCAATGAACTGTGACCTCTGCCGCTAGTGTGTTCAGATGGGAATTTTTTTAACAGTTCTGCAGCAAGGGCCTTCTGGTACTGCCCCATTTTTGTAGACCTCTCCACCTCAGGAATAAGAGAGTGAAAGTTCTCCTTGTAGCGGGGGTCTAAAAGTGTCACCAACCAGTAATGACTGTCACCCAACATTTTGACAACGCGAGGGTCACGGTTAAGGCAGCGTAACATAAAGTCAGCCATGCGTGCCAGACTGGTAACGGGCAAGACTTCCGTGTCCTCACCAAGATGATGACTGACCATGCTCTCCTCCTCCTCCTCCCCCCTGTCCTCAGGCCACCCACGCTGAACCGACGGTATGACAGTTGTACAGGTACTACCGTCTACAGCGCATGATACAAGCTCCTGTTCTTCCTCCTCCTCCTCCTCCTCTCCCTCATTGTCCCCCAATGCACGTTGGGATGAGATGAGGCTGGGCTGTGTGTAATCGACCGCTATGGCTTCTTGATCCATCTCATCATACTCTGGCTGCAATGCCTCCTCTTTAATTCTCTGCAGAGAGCATTGCAAAAGGCAGACAAGTGGAATGCTGACACTAATGATGGCGTCATCGCCACTCACCATCTTGGTGGACTCCTCAAAGTTTGTCAAGATGGTACATATGTCAGACATCCATGTCCACTCCTGAGGTCTTATGTGTGGAGTCTGACCTGAATATCGACCTTGTTGCAGCTGGTACTCCACAACTGCTCTCTTCTGCTCACAAATCCTTTGCAACATGTGGAGGGTAGAGTTCCAACATGTGGGGACATCACACACCAGTCGATGTGACGGAAGCTGCAAACGCTGCTGCAACACAGCAAGGGCGGCGGAAGCTGTAGCCGACTTGCGAAAACGAGCTGACAGGCGGCGTACTTTGACGAGCAGATCTGGCAACTCGGCATATGATTTAAGAAACCGCTGAACCACGAGGTTAAGCACATGAGCCAGGCATGGTATATGTGTGATTTCGCCTCGCCTCAGTGCCGCCACCAGGTTACGGCCATTGTCACACACGACCATGCCTGGATGTAGGTTCAACGATCTCAGCCACAGATCTGCCTGCTCTTTCACAGCTGTCCACAACTCACAACTAGAGATGAGCGTTGTTCGACTCGAACTATTCGCCAATCTCAAATTCGAGCTGTTTTGGGCGGTGTTCGAGCCGTTCGGCGAACACGAACGATTTGAGAAAAATTCGGCTGTTCGAGGTTATGTTCGATAACTGTTCGTGCACCAAAATCATAACTGGATTTTTTCTCAGTAATGATGAAAATGAATGTTAATACGCAGTTTGAGTGTACAGCGGGGCGGGGGGAGGGGCAGGGGATGGATCTCTGCAGGAATAATGAAGATCTCCATTTTTTTTTCTCTTTCCCGCATTTACAGTGGGGAGGTGCAATCTGTCAGCCTATCAGCAGCGCATACACGGAGCGAAGTGCTTTTTTTCACACAAGCAAGGGCATGTGTCATTGGCAGTGTATGTCACATGTCCTTGCCCTATAAGACCCAGTCATTTTCCCCGTCGCCACCATTTTCTCACTGCTGGAGCTGCGTGTTAGACGGCACCGCTGTTGCTGTGTGCACTATACCTTGTTAATTTCAAGCCAATTTTCGCACAAATCTACAGATAGCTTGGGAGTAGGGAATAGTTGTGATTGCAGTCCTTTTAAGGACTAGGTTACAGTATTTCCTACGACTTTTATCAGGCTGGTCTGTGCTCTTAAATAGATAGGCTGTGGGAGTAAAGACTAATTGTAATTGCAGTCCTTTTCAGGACTAAGTTACATCAGTTCCTATCAGTTTTTGCCAGGCAGGTCTGTGCCAGTGCTGTGCAAGTTTTTTTCACAGCATTTGGTTGAATCTAGCAAAGCTAATCCTTTTTGGCCTATTGCAGAGTGTGTTAGTCAGTGGAGTAGCCTATCTGTGTTGCAAGATACACCACCTGTGTATAGAATGCCAATTTTTTTACTGCACCTAGTGAAGTAAAACCTTTTGGGCATAGCATCATTCTATTAGTCCATCTATACTGACCTCCATAAGGTTGCAAATTGAATATAATTTTTTGTCTGCATCTAGCTCTGAAAAAATATTTGGGCTTCTAGCACTGTGTGGGACTTGTTCTATTAGTCCATCTATACTGACCTCCATCAGGTTGCAAATTAAAAATATTTTTTTGTCTGCATCTAGCTCTGAAAAAATATTTGGCCTTCTAGCAGTGTGTGGGACTTGGTCTATTAGTCCATCTATACTGACCTCCATCAGGTTGCAAATTAAAAATATTTTTTGTCTGCATCTAGCTCTGAAAAAATATTTGGCCTTCTAGCAGTGTGTGGGACTTGTTCTATTAGTCCATCTATACTGACCTCCATCAGGTTGCAAACTGAATATAATTTTTTTCTGCATCTACCTCTGAAAAAATATTTGTCCTTCTAGCAGTGTGTGGGACTTGTTCTATTAGTCCATCTATACTGACCTCCATCAGGTTGCAAATTCAAAATAATTTTTGTCTGCATCTAGCTCTGAAAAAATATTTGGCCTTCTAGCAGTGTGTGGGACTTGTTCTATTAGTCCATCTATACTGACCTCCATCAGGTTGCAAACTGAATATAATTTTTTTCTGCATCTACCTCTGAAAAAATATTTGTCCTTCTAGCAGTGTGTGGGACTTGTTCTGTTAGTCCATCTATACTGACCTCCATCAGGTTGCAAATTCAAAATAATTTTTTGTCTGCATCTAGCTCTGAAAAAATATTTGGCCTTCTAGCAGTGTGTGGGACTTGTTCTATTAGTCCATCTATACTGACCTCCATCTGGTTGCAAACTGAATATAATTTTTTTCTGCATCTACCTCTGAAAAAATATTTGGGCTTCTAGCTGTGTGTGGGACTTGTTCTATTAGTCCATCTATACTGACCTCCATCAGGTTGCAAATTGAATATAATTTTTTTCTGCATCTAGCTCTGAAAAAATATTTGGCCTTCTAGCTGTGTGTGGGACTTGTTCTATTAGTCCATCTATACTGACCTCCATCAGGTTGCAAACTGAATATAATTTTTTTCTGCATCTACCTCTGAAAAAATATTTGGGCTTCTAGCTGTGTGTGGGACTTGTTCTATTAGTCCATCTATACTGACCTCCATCAGGTTGCAAATTGAATATAATTTTTTTCTGCATCTAACCCAGCCAATAGTTTTGGCCTAATACCACAGTTTGGCCACTCAGCTCTGCTCGGTTCCCATCCATTGTTTTTTTGTGCAAACAACTCCAGAGTTGTGAATTAGTTAACCACCAAAATGAGTGGAAAAAGGCCTGCTGCTGGTGGAAAGGGGAATAGGCGTGTTGGGAAGGGGAAAAAAGGTTGTGTCCGTGGGGTAGGTGTTAAAGCAACAGTAACATCTGCAGAAGAAAGACCATCTTCCAGCCAAACTAAAATGTCTACTTCTTTTAGCGGACAATGTGATAAGATCCCTTTCTTACGGCCACGCCAATTGCTACAAATTCCAGATGAGGCACAAAAACAGCAGGTGCTTCAACGGATATCAAGTGTTCCTTTAAGTGGAATCTCCTCCACATCAACTTCAACATCACAAATACTCCAGTCCTCAAAGGTGTCACCCCAATCGCACTTGCTTCCTCACAGCTCCCAAATCTCCAGCTGCCCGTCTGAGTATGAGGTAGAACAGATGGTTGAGTCTGCAGAGCTGTTTACTCATACTATAGCCTAGGAATCAGAGGTCGGCTCCAGCGCTTCTGTGAATCCAGACGAGGAAATGATCTGCACTGATGCCCAGAATCTTTATGAGTCGGATCCAGGACCAGACGCTGAAGGTTCTGACCATAATTTAGACCCTCATTCCCAAACTTTAACTCCTGTTGGTGGAGACAATGAGGAAGACGATGATGAGACTCAAATACCTGATTGGAGCGACAACTTTAGTTTTTTGTCATGGCAGGAACAGGTTGGCTCTGAGGATGACGGGTGTGATAACGCACAGGGTGATGATGATGAGGTTGGAGATCCCACTTACTGTCAACCCACAGTCAGCCAAGAGATGAGGTCAGCAGAGGAGGTGGAGGAGAATGCTAGTGACGACGAGGTCAGGTTGCGCCTTCCTGGACAGAGACGTAGTACTGGAAGCACGTCAACAACTGCATCCTCAAACACAACTCTGCCTCTCACCACAAGTCGTGGTGGCTCGTCAGTAGTGTTGAGCCACCCCCGTAGTGTTCGAGTTCGGTTCGGTTCGTCGAACACCCGTGTGTTCGCCGAACTGTTCGTCGAACTGTTCGTCGAACACCTTCGAACACCGTTAAAAACAATGGCAGGCAAACAAAAACACATAGAAACACATAGAAAACACCTTCAAAGGTGTCCAAAAGCTGACAAACTGCTCAGAAGACACAACTAACACATGGAAAAGTGACAAGTACATATAGTCATGCGAAAAGAAAAGAGGTGGAGGAGTAAAAGGAGGGGGAGACACAGATATAGGCATGTCATGCCCTTCTAAAATCCAAAAAGTGAGAAGCCGACATGTTCAGTCCACTCCTGCCCGTGCCACCTCCGTTTCGCCGGGTTTGTGCCAGAGCCGCGGTGAACCCTGACGGCCAGCCCCCCTCTCCCAATACTGGTGCCTGTCCGCTGGTGGGTCGAGCGAGCCCCCCTGTGGTGGAGGCAGCTCTAAGCTTTTTAATTTAAATTGTCTCTCTAATTTGAATGAATACACTTTAAATCCATTTACAAGGAGCTATTGGAGGGCAAGTCTCATGCCAGCAGCCGCGTAATTCCAGCTCCAGTAGCGTCCACTAAAGCTGCTGCAGTTAAAAAGCTTTTATAAGGATCGAGCTCGGCTGTCCACCGCAAGGCATCCTACTGCCAGTCCCAGCCCCTATGCCTTGGGGTGCCTCCTGATGCTCTTCACTGAGTATCCCGTGGTCCTGAAGCATTTCCTTTGAAAAAATTAAGTGTCCAAACTACAGGTGGTGTAGCTTGCTTAACAGCCGGGATAATCCGCTGACTAGCAGACACTGCTACTAGGCACAAAGTATTTCCTGGGCTAGATGCAGTTAAAAATTTGTAATTAGATACTCTCGTTGGATGGTGAGAAAGCATTCCATAGAGTCTCCTGGCACGCCATATATGATTCTCTTAAAACGCTTGGGGTAGGGGTATAGGGGACCCTTTTATAGCCAAAATCACGGCCCTGTATCACAATACGTCACCTAGGCTGAAGATAAATGGAACTGTAGCACCCTGAGGGCTCGGTTGCTACAGAGGTATTGCACCTCACCCAGAGGTGTGATATCTCACTCTCAGGTAAGGATGGAGTGTGGATCAGGACCCGACACCTGCATGCATTACACCACATTGCCGTGGGGCAGGGCGACCAATATGCCTCTGAGATGGGCACGACAGTCCCTGTCCCTGGCTGGAGTGGGGGAAGGGAACACTGAGGAAGGGGAACCCTGTAGTGCAGGAGCAGGGAGTAAGCAGTTCCTGGGTGCATTGAGAAGGGAGTATAAAAGGTGGGCACCATCTTAGTTCAGTGCAGGGAAGTCTGAGCAGAAGTGGCAGGGAGCAGGGGCTCTGCATGAGCTCTGCATGAGCTCTGCTCCGGAGGCGGGCCTAGTAACAGAGGCCCAGGCCTGGAAGAGGGAGAAGGAAGGAAGAGGAGCGGAGAAGGCTCCAGGAACGAGGAATGAAGGGATCCCAGGGGTACGGACGGGCGAGTCGCCACCGCACGCCCGAATCCACCTGCGTGGAGGGGTCAGGCCAAAGGGGGAGACCGGTCCCCGAAAGTAGTGGAGGCAGGAAACGACCCTCAGCTAGAAACCGGAGGCTGTGACATTTTATGTGGCGCAGCCCCTCGCTACACCCGCTAGGATGGCACCACATAGGGTTAGGGAAACTGGCGCCAAGTTTACCAAGAGAAGGCCCGAGGCAGCCGGACAGAAGGGTTGGTAAGAAAGGCCAGACAAAGGACACACAAAGGGGGTCCTGTGAAGCGCTCCAAAGTTATCTGGAAGTTGTCTGAGCCCCTCACCTGGTGAGCACAGTACGACGTGGGCAGCCGTTACCTGCAGACGTGGTCTGGATAATAAGAACTGTGAGTAAAGGCCCTGGACTGCATCACTGACTCCGTGTCGTTACTGCTGCTGCCCTGCACCATCACCCCCATCCTCCGCATACACTGCCCTGAGGCTATACTCCTCCCGTGGGGAGTTATGCTACGCTCTGCTGCACCCACAACACCAGCCTCAGCGGTCTGCCCTGCAGCGGCGGTTCACTCTGACCGCAATCCACGGGTGGCGTAGTCGGACATTTAAACATCAAAACCACATAAATAGTTCCGCCACTGGTTTGACCGCCCTGAGCCACGGAACCGGGTCGCCGCCACGAAGACTACAACCACCAGCATCCACCAAAAAGGGTCCGGCTCCGGGTGTCCCAAGGCCCATGGGGTGCATCAGAACATTTTCATCACCTTTCACAATCACCAATGGGACAAGGCAGGGATGTCCTCTGTCCCCTCTCTTATACATCCTAGTGACGGAGCACCTGCTCTCATCAATTCGCCATAACCCCAATATTAGGTGGATTGAGGTGGGAGGCACCGAGTACAAGTGCTCTCTATTTGCTGATGATGTCCTAGTATATATCACTCAATCACATATATCCATCCATGCTGTTATGGCTGAAATAGATCACTTTGTTACATGGTCAAATTTTAAAATCAATGCAGCGAAGTCTGAGGCCCTCGATGTCTCCCTCCCCAAATCCATATAGGATTCCATCCAGTCCAACTTTCCCTTTGCCTGGCCCTCACAGGGTATCAAATACTTAGGAATTCCTATTCATAGAGACCTCTCCCATCTATGTTATCTTAATTTTGGGCCCTTTATTGAACAACTCCATACAGACCACGGTTGGCAAGTTAGAACTGTAAGATTCACTACGTGAACCACTGGTGTTTTGTGGAAAAGCACATGTACACTGTGTTCCAAATTATTATGCAAAAAGTGTTTAGGAGTGATAAGGGAAGAATTTGTTTGTTTGTCAGTTAAACTCATTGATGGTGATGTGTGTCAGGGCTCTTCATATCACTGTAAGCAATTGCAGACACCTGTGCTAATTAGTTTGGCAGGTGTGTCCAATGAAAGGCAAGACTACTTAAGAAGGCTGTCTCACATTATTAAGCAGCCTACATTTTCTGCCAAAATGGGAAAGAAAAAGGATGTGTCGGCTGCTGAGAAGCAACAAATTGTGGAGTGTTTAGGTCAAGGCATGACTACAATCAACATTGTGCGATGATCAGGATGAAGTGTCTTGGCAATCAAGAAGTATGTAGCTGATTCACAGTACACACGTGTGCGTGCTGATAAGGGCATATTGAGGACTCTTTCCTACAGGCAATTACGTCAGGTTAAAAGAGCAGCGGCAAAAAAGCCTTGTCATAGCAGCAGACAAGTTTTTGAAGCTGCTGGTGCCTCCAACGTCCCCCGAACAACAAGATGCAGGGTCCTTCAGAGGTTTGCAGCTGTGCATACGCCATCCTGTCGACCTCCTCTATCCACTTCACACAAGCAGAAACGGCTCCAGTGGGCCAAACATTACATGAAGACTGATTTCAAAACTGTTTTGTTCACGGATGAGTGCCGTGCAGCGCTCGATGGTCCAGATGGATGGAGTGGAGGATAGCTGGTTGATGGACACCCCACGCAAACACGGCTACAGCGCCAACAAGGAGGAGGTGGAGTAATGTTTTGGGCTGGAATCATGGGGAGAGAGATTGTCGGCCCCTTTAGGATCCCTGAAGGCGCTAAAGATGAACTCCATAATGTATGTGGATTTTCTCAAACAGCACTTCCTGCCATGGTTCAAGAAGAAGAACCGTGTATTTCACAGCAAGATCATTTTTCTGCATGATAATGCACCATCTCATGCTGCACATAAAACATCTGCATCTCTGGCTGATATGGGCATAAAAGGGGACAAACTTATGGTGTGACCCCCATGCTCCCCTGACCTCTACCCCATTCAGAACCTCTGGAGCATCATCAAAAGGAGTGTCTATGATGGCGGGAGGCAGTTCACATCTAAGCAACAGCTCTGGGAGGGTATTCTGTCCTCATGCAAAACAACTGAAGCAGAAACCATCCAAAACCTGACAAATTCAATGGACGAGAGAGTTCAGAAGCTCCTTTCGAACAAGGGGTCCTATGTGAAAATGTAACATCACCTAGAATAAAGTTTTGAGTTGAAAACTGTTTGATTTCAGTTTCTAATAACCTGCTAATGCTTATAATTTCAAAAATGACCATTTTTTTGGTCTTTATTAAAATGAAAAGGTTGATCGAAAAGTTTGGGGGATCTAAGAGTGTGGCAACCCAGTAGTCATGATTACTTCGAATTCTGACAATATGAGGGTCATGTTGCAGGTAGTGCAGCAAGAAGGCACTTATGTGTCTTGCGCATCTCGGAGCCCCAAAATTATTTTCCGGGCTAGATGCAGCTAAAAATTATTATTAATTTTAAATCTGGTGGAGCTTAGTATAGATGGCCTAATAGGATCAGTGCTGCACACTGCTACAAAGCCCAAATTATTTTCCAGTCAAGATACAGATAATTATGATTAGTAATTTTAAATCTGGTGGAGCTTATTATAGATGGCCTAATAGAATCAGTGCTGCACACTGCTACAAAGCCCAAATTATTTTCCAGCCAAGATACAGATAAACATGATTAGTAATTTGAAAGCTTAAAACGGTTGGTAGGGTGATTTTAACCAATCATCAAGCTTTTACTCTCCCCAGGATGACACAGGGGTAGAAAAGTCGTTTCGGATCCATGATTTGTTCATCTTTATGAACGTGAGTCTGTCTACATTATCAGTGGAGAGCCGCGTGCGCTTATCTGTCAGCACACCACCAGCAGCGCTGAACACACGTTCAGACAGAACGCTGGCTGCAGGGCATGACAAGATCTCCAAGGCACAAGTGGCTAGCTCTGGCCATTTATCCAGATTGGAAGCCCAAAAAGAGCAAGGGTCCAGTGACACAGTCATGGCTTCAATGTTTACTTGGAGATACTCCTGTACCATCGTCTCTAGGCGTTGACTATGTGTCAAACTTCTTGTCTCCTGTGGCCTTGCAAAGGATGGGCTAAAAAAGTGGTGAAATGATTCCGCAAAATTGATGTTACCAGCAGATACTGTGGTTCTGTGACGGTTTGAGTGCTGAACACTTGACGGTCCCACGGTTGGCATGTTGGAACTGTGAGATTCACTACGTGCACCACTGGTGTTTTGTGGAAAAGCACATGTAAGATTCTGCAACAGTCTCTGCTGATACTCCTGCATGCGTGCATCCCTTTCTATGGCAGGAATAATTTCTGCAAATTTACTTTTGTACCGGGGATCTAACAGTGTGGCAACCCAGTAGTCAGGATTATTTCTAATTCTCACAATTCGAGGGTCATGTTGCAGGTAGTGCAGCAAGAAGGCACTCATGTGTGTTGCGCATCCAGGAGCACCAAGTCCCTGTTGTGTTGGTGGCGAGGTAACAATCATGCTTCCTTCCTCTGTCCTCTCCCCCCAACCTCGCACAACAGAAATGTGATCAAGGTCTCCCTCATCTGATGAGTCTTCCATCAGTTCGTCCTCCACTTCTTCCTGGGCTCCTGCACCTTCCTCACTAGTTTGGCTGCTACCATGCGCCCTGGTAAAACCATCTCCCCCACCCTCACATGCCTGCCGCCTTGGTGCTGCCGACCGTCTGGACCTTGCAGATGTTAGCCCTTCCGCATACAACTCCTCCTCCTCTACTTCCTCCACCTCCTCTTGTGCCACCACCTGACTCCGAATTCTGTTTAACATGTGCTCCAGCATGTAAATCACCGGAATAGTCATGCTGATAATGGCATCGTCAGCACTAAACATCTTCGTCGCCATTTCAAAACTGTGCAGAAGGGTGCATAGGTCCCTGATCTGAGACCACTCCTCCAGCGTGATTTGCCCCACCTCTGGATCCCGTTGGCCCAGGCTATACGTCAGAACGTATTGCACCAGGGCTTGTCGGTGCTGCCACAGTTGCTGCAACATGTGCAGAGTTGAATTCCACCGGGTAGGCACATCGCATTTTAGCCGGTGAAGTGGCAGGCCCAACGACTTCTGTAGAGATGTAAGTCGCTGAGCTGCGGGATGCGAACGGCGGAAGTGAGCACACAGCGACCGTGCCCTCTGCAGAAGGCCATCTAGTCTGGGATAGTGGGCTAAAAATTGCTGGACAACCAGGTTCAACACGTGAGCCATACAAGGCACGTGTGTGACATTGCCCCGGCGAAGGGCCGCACCCAGGTTTGCAGCATTGTCGCACATGGCCTTCCCTGGTTTCAGGTCCAGTGGAGACAACCATTCCTGAAATTGGCTCTCCAGAGCTGACCACAACTCCTCAGCTGTGTGACTCACATTTCCCAGACATTTCAAAGTAAAAACCGCCTGATGACGTTGAGCCCTACTGCCAGCATAGTAAGGAGGTGTGCAGGATCCCTTCTGCGCAGTTAGAAAGCTTGTGGCATGACCAGACAGACTTTGGGTGCAGGTGGAAGACCGAGAGGAGGTTGAGGAGGCAGAAGCAGTGGAGGAACTTTGACATAAAGAGGATTGACGCACAACTCGTGGGGACGGCAAGACTTGGACAGCAGCCCCTTGTCCTGCTGTCACCATAGTTACCCAGTGCCCAGTCAGCGACATGTAACGCCCCTGTCCATTCCTACTCGTCCAAGTGTCTGTGGTGAAATGCACCCTGTCACACACAGAGTTTCTCAAAGAAGCGGTGATGTTGTGTGCGACATGCTGGTGGAGCGCAGGCACACCTTTCTTTGAGAAGTAGTGCCGACTGGGCATCTGGTACTGGGGACTGCGACGGACATAAGGTCTCGAAAATCCTCTGTGTCCACCAGGCGGAAAGGCAGCATTTCTGTAGCCAAGAGCTTGCAGATGGTGAAATTCAACCTCTTAGCTTTCTCATGGCTAGGAGGAAATGGTCTTTACTTGTCCACATCTGAGGGACCGAGGGCTGGCTATTGTGCTTAGACGGGGTTGATAAGGGAGTCCCCGGCAAACTGCCGGTCTGTGAGGAAGATGCAGGCGGACATGTTAGGTTGCCTTGATCCAAAGGTGGTGCTATCGATGTCGGACAGCGCTCAACACCAGCTGGTGTTACCACCTCCAAAGAAAATGATGACCTGCCAATCACGCTGGCTGTTGCGGGTAAAGAGGTGGCAGGTCTGCGCCCCAAAACAGGTGTGACTGCTGTCCCCCCAGTCACAGAGGATGAAGAGGCCGCGGATGCACAAGATATGGCAGACGGTGGTTGGCCCGGCCTGCTAGGCCGCATTGTAGCACAGTGAGCTTCCCACTGCAACTTATGCTTCATGTCCATGTGCGGGTTCATGCATGAAGTACTCAAACTATGTATTTTTTGGCCTCTACTTAGCTTTTGCTGACAAATGTTACAGATAACACGAGTTGGGTCATCTTTATCGATCTGAAAAAATGCCCAGGCTATGCAAGGCTTAGCACCCATGCGACCTGAAGAGCCACCACGACTTGTGGTGAGAGGCAGAGTTGTGTTTGAGGATGCAGTTGTTGACGTGCTTCCAGTACTACGTCTCTGTCCAGGAAAGCGCAACCTGACCTCGTCGTCACTAGCATCTTCCTCCACCTCCTCTGCTGACCTCATCTCTTGGCTGACTGTGGGTTGACAGTAAGTGGGATCTCCAACCTCATCATCATCACCCTGTGGGTTATCACACCCGTCGTCCTCAGAGCCAACCTGTTCCTGCCCTGACAAAAAACTAAAGTTGTCGCTCCAATCAGGTATTTGAGTCTCATCATCGTCTTCCTCATTGTCTCCACCAACAGGAGTTACAGTTTGGGAATGAGGGTCTACATTATGGTCAGAACCTTCTGCGTCTGGTCCTGGATCCGACTCATAAAGATTCTGGGCATCAGTGCAGATCATTTTCTCGTCTGGATTCACAGAAGCGCTGGAGTCGACCTCTGATTCCCAGGCTATAGTATGAGTAAACAGCTCTGAAGACTCAACCATCTGTTCTACCTCATACTCAGACGGGCAGCTGGAGATTTGGGAGCTGTGAGGAAGCAAGTGCGATTGGGGTGACACCTTTGAGGACTGGAGTATTTGTGATGTTGAAGTTGATGTGGATGAGAGCCCACTTAAAGGAGCACTTGATAACCGTTGAAGCACCTGCTGTTTTTGTGCCTCATCTGGAATTTGTAGCGATTGGCGTGGCCGTAAGAAAGGGATCTTATCACATTGCCCGCTAAAAGAAGTAGACATTTTAGTTTGGCTGGAAGATGGTCTTTCTTCTGCAGATGTTACTGTTGCTTTAACACCTACCCCACGGACACAACCTTTTTTCCCCTTCCCAACACGCCTATTCCCCTTTACACCAGCAGCAGGCCTTTTTCCACTCATTTTGGTGGTTAACTAATTCACAACTCTGGAGTTGTTTGCACAAAAAAACAATGGATGGGAACCGAGCAGAGCTGAGTGGCCAAACTGTGGTATTAGGCCAAAACTATTGGCTGGTTTAGATGCAGAAAAAAATTATATTCAATTTGCAACCTGCTGGAGGTCAGTATAGATGGACTAATAGAACAAGTCCCACACACAGCTAGAAGCCCAAATATTTTTTCAGAGGTAGATGCAGAAAAAAATTGTATTCAGTTTGCAACCTGATGGAGGTCAGTATAGATGGACTAATAGAACAAGTCCTACACACAGCTAGAAGCCCAAATATTTTTTCAGAGCTAGATGCAGACAAAAAATTATTTTTAATTTGCAACCTGATGGAGGTCAGTATAGATGGACTAATAGAGAAAGTCCCACACACTGCTAGAAGGCCAAATATTTTTTCAGAGCTAGATGCAGATATAAATTATTTTTAATTTGCAACCTGATGGAGGTCAGTATAGAATGACTAATAGAGAAAGTCCCACACACTGCTAGAAGGCCAAATATTTTTTCAGAGCTAGAAGCAGAAAAAAATTATATTCAGTTTGCAACCTGATGGAAGTCAGTATAGATGGACTAATAGAACAAGTCCCACACACCGCTAGAAGGCCAAATATTTTTTCACAGCTAGATGCAGATAAAAATTATTTTTAATTTGCAACCTGATGGAGGTCAGTATAGATGGACTAATAGAGAAAGTCCCACACACTGCTAGAAAGCCAAATATTTTTTCAGAGCTAGATGCAGAAAAAAATTATATTCAGTTTGCAACCTGATGGAGGTCAGTATAGATGGACTAATAGAACAAGTCCCACACACAGCTAGAAGCCCAAATATTTTTTCAGAGGTAGATGCAGAAAAAAATTATATTCAGTTTGCAACCTGATGGAGGTCTGTATAGATGGATTAATAGAACAAGTCCCACACACAGCTAGAAGCCCAAATATTTTTTCAGAGGTACTGTTGATGCAGATAAAAAATTATTTTTAATTTGCAACCTGATGGAGGTCAGTATAGATGGAGTAATAGAGAAAGTCCCACACACTGCTAGAAGGCCAAATATTTTTTCAGAGCTAGATGCAGAAAAAATTATATTCAGTTTGCAACCTGATGGAGGTCAGTATAGATGGACTAATAGAACAAGTCCCACACACAGCTAGAAGCCCAAATATTTTTTCAGAGGTAGATGCATAAAAAAATTATATTCAGTTTGCAACCTGATGGAGGTCTGTATAGATGGATTAATAGAACAAGTCCCACACACAGCTAGAAGCCCAATATTTTTTCAGAGGTAAATGCAGAAAAAAAATATATTCAGTTTGCAACCTGATGGAGGTCAGTATAGATGGACTAATAGAGAAAGTCCCACACACTGCTAGAAGGCCAAATATTTTTTCAGAGCTAGATGCAGACAAAAAAATATTTTTAATTTGCAACCTGATGGAGGTCAGTATAGATGGACTAATAGAGAAAGTCCCACACACTGCTAGAAGGCCAAATATTTTTTCAGAGCTAGATGCAGATATAAATTATTTTTAATTTGCAACCTGATGGAGGTCAGTATAGATGGACTAATAGAGAAAGTTCCACACACTGCTAGAAGGCCAAATATTTTTTCAGAGCTAGATGCAGACAAAAAATTATATTCAGTTTGCAACCTGATGGAGGTCAGTATAGATGGACTAATAGAGAAAGTCCCACACACTGCTAGAAGGCCAAATATTTTTTCAGAGCTAGATGCAGACAAAAAATTATTTTTAATTTGCAACCTGATGGAGGTCAGTATAGATGGACTAATAGAGAAAGTCCCACACACTGCTAGAAGGCCAAATATTTTTTCAGAGCTAGATGCAGACAAAAAATTATTTTTAATTTGCAACCTGATGGAGGTCAGTATAGATGGACTAATAGAGAAAGTCCCACACACTGCTAGAAGGCCAAATATTTTTTCAGAGCTAGATGCAGATAAAAATTATTTTTAATTTGCAACCTGATTGTAGCGCCGGCGTCCCTGCCCTCTGCTAGGCAGGGACGCTGTTCCCCTCACCTCCCTGCTCCGTGCCCGGCGTCCTCCTCCCGCTCTGCTGGCAGCGCGCGCTCCTTCCCGGCCACTGTTCTTAGGGCGCGCGCGCGCGCTCTCCCTCCCTCTTAAAGGGGCCGCGCGCGCCGTCCTAAGGAGTCCCCGGCCAATGGCCGGAGGACTTCACCATATATAAGGCACCTCCTCCAAAATGGAGGTGCCCGAGCAATGTTGTTGCACTGTTCACTACTCTGCTTCAGCCCTCAGGTCCCGTTGCCAGTTACCTGCCAGATACCTGCCAGATTCCTGCCAGCCTGCTGTCTTTTCCTGCCTGATATTCCGCTACCTGCCTGCTAGCCTGAGGTCCGACGGTCTGCCTTACAACTCCTGTCAGTCTGTATAAGGACCTGCTTGCCCGCTCACCTGGGAGCGCACTTCAGCTACCTGCCTGCTTGCCTGAGGTCCGACGGTCTGCCTTACAACTCCTGTCAGTCTGTCTAAGGACCTGCTTGCCCGCTCACCTGGGAGCGCACTTCAGCTACCTGCCTGCTTGCCTGAGGTCCGACGGTCTGCCTTCCAACTCCTGTCAGTCTGTCTATGGACCAGCTTGCCCGCTCACCTGGGAGCGCACATCTGCTACCTGCCTGCTAGCCTACCTGGAGGCTCCGCCGTCACGTGCTGTGACCACCTGCCTGTCCAGTGACTCCTGTCCGCTCACCTGGGAGCGCTCATCTGCTGCCTGTCCGTTAGCCTACCTGGAGGCTCTGCCGTCACGTGCTGTGACCACCCGCTTATCCAGAGACTCTCGCCCGCTCATCTGGGAGCGCTCATCTGCCGCCTGTCTGTTGGTCTTCCTGGAGGCTCCGCCGTCACATGCTGTGACCACCCGTTTATCCAGAGACTCTCGCCTGCTCACCTGGGAGCTCAAGTCTACCATCAGCCGCCACAGGTCGTACCAACCCTTTACCCAGAGACTGCCCCGGTCACTTGCCGTGACCATCTGCCCGTTCACCCAGAGACTGTCCCGGTCACTTGCCGTGATCATCTGCCCGTTCACCCAGAGACTGCCCCAGTCACTTGCTGTGATCTCCTGCCCGTTCTTCCAGAGACTGTCCCGGTCACTTGCCGTGACCATCTGCCCGTTCACCCAGAGACTGTCCCGGTCACCTGCTGTGACTGCCTGCCTGGTCGCCACCCGCTCCCTTACAAGGACCGCCCCCTTGTATAGTAGCTCAGAGGTTCCGCCTCCCAGACCCGTTACAGTTTGCTCGGGCCATGGAACCCGGTGGCACCCAAGCTCCCTCGCTCTCGGACCTCTGTCATGAACTGTCCCATCAGAGGTCCCAACAGGAGTCCATCCTGGGTCACCTGCGGAATGTCAATTCTCGCCTGGACACTCTGACTGCTCCACCAGCAACCACCGCCAGTGCCATGACTCGCAACCCGGCAGCTCCGCTGCCCACCAATATCATGGTATCCTACCCCGGACCCCGGCTTTCTGCACCTCCTCGCTTCGGAGGCGACTCTGCCCAGGCTCGGGGCTTCATTAATCAGTGCACCCTGCACTTTGAACTATTGTCCCACCAGTTTAACTCCGACCGGGCCAAAATTGCCTTCATCATGTCCCATCTCACCGGGGAGGCCCTGGCCTGGCTAAATCCTCTTTGGGAGAGAGGAGACCCCCTGGTGTCCGACTTGCCTGCCTTCCTCACGGCTTTCCGGAAAGTCTTCGATGAACCCGGACGGAAGACCTCATCCGCATCATCTCTGCTACGCCTCCGTCAGGGAAGTCTCACCGTGGGCCAATATGCCATACGGTTCCGTACCCTTGCCTCGGAGCTGACCTGGGATAACGACGCTCTGGTATCCGTCTTCTGGGAGGGTCTGTCCGGCCGTATTAAAAATGAACTTGCCGGTCGGGACGTTCCTACCACTCTCGATGACCTAATAACTCTTGCCACCCGGATTGACCTACGGTTCCAGGAGCGTGCCAAAGAGGTCACCCGTGAGAGGAGGTTTCCACGTCTAGCTCCTACTTTTCAGAAACCCGTCACTCCCTCCGTCTCTCCCCAGGTACACTCTCCTGAGCCTATGCAGGTCGACCAGACCAAGATGGTCAAAACCCGTCAGGACTTACGCCGTGCCGAGGGGAGCTGCTTCTACTGTGGCAGTAAGGAGCACCGGATCCGTGCCTGCCCAGAGAGGTCGGGAAACGCCTGTGTCTAGGTTCGCTCAGAGAGGTCGACCTAGACAAGAATAAATCCTCTCCATCTCTGCTGCTGTCAGTTTCAATCGTCTGCGGGGAGAACCGTTATTTCGAACTAGCCCAACTGGACTCTGGAGCAGCCGGGAATCTTATTTCACAGTCCCTGGTAGAGAGATACCGCATCCCCACCAAACCTCTGGCTGTACCCTTGTCTGTTGGTGCCGTGGATGGGGGTCTCTTACCACGCCCCATCCAACTCATCACCGAATCCATTACTCTGCAGGTGGGAATGCTGCATTCTGAGAGTATCTCCTTTCATGTTCTGCCTGGACTCTCTCACGCCCTCCTGCTAGGTCTACCTTGGCTCCAGAGACATGCACCCGTGCTTGACTGGCAGACCGGAGAAGTCCTTCGCTGGGGACAGGACTGCCATAAGACCTGTCTGGTTCCCGTCCATCCCGTCCGTCCTTCTCCTACCCCAGCTAATCTACCTGGACTTCAGATTCCTTATTGGTCTTATGCTGATGTCTTTAATAAAAAGGAAGCAGAGACACTACCCCCTCATAGACCATACGACTGCCCTATCGACTTGTTACCCGGTACTACTCCTCCCCGTGGGCGTATTTATCCATTATCCGCTGCTGAGACCCGGTCGATGTCCGAATATATTGAGGAGAATCTGGCCAGGGGATTCATCCGGAAATCTACCTCCCCGGCGGGAGCAGGCTTCTTCTTTGTAAAAAAGAAGGACGGCTCTCTCCGTCCCTGTATAGACTATAGAGGTCTTAACCAGATCACGGTGAAGAATAAGTACCCCCTTCCGCTCATTCCGGAGTTATTTGATCGTCTGAGAGGGGCTAGAATCTTCACCAAACTGGACCTCCGTGGGGCGTACAACCTGGTTCGTATCCGTCAGGGGGATGAATGGAAGACGGCATTCAACACCCGGGACGGCCACTATGAATATCTGGTAATGCCCTTTGGTCTCTGTAACGCTCCTGCCGTCTTTCAAGAGTTGGTCAATGACATCTTCCGGGACCTTCTCTACTCCTGCGTAGTGGTGTACCTGGACGACATCTTGGTCTTCTCTCCGGATCTCCAGACTCACCGGAGGGACGTTCGTCAGGTCCTGCTCAGGCTCAGGCAGAATCACCTCTTCGCTAAATACGAGAAGTGCCTCTTTGAACAGACCTCGCTTCCGTTTTTGGGCTACATTATTTCTCAGACCGGCCTACGAATGGATCCAGAGAAATTGTCTGCCATCGAGAAATGGCCTCGACCGGAGGGGTTGAAGGCCATTCAGCGGTTCCTGGGCTTCGCCAACTACTACCGCCTCTTCATACCACACTTCTCTTCCCGGACTGCCCCAATTTCCGCGCTAACCCGTAAGGGTACTAATCCCAAAGAGTGGCCGCCCGAAGCAGAGGAGGCCTTTCTTTCCTTAAAACAGGCCTTCTCTTCCGCCCCGGTGCTGCATCGCCCGGACGGCAACAAGCAGTTCTTCCTGGAAGTTGACGCCTCCTCCTCTGGAGCCGGAGCGGTACTTACTCAAAAATCATCTTCCGGGAGGATGGTAACTTGCGGCTTCTTCTCTAAACTCTTCTCCTCCTCTGAACGCAATTATTCCATAGGAGACCGAGAGTTATTGGCCATCAAACTGGCATTGGAGGAGTGGCGTTACCTGCTCGAGGGGGCTCTTCACCCGGTAATAATTTACACTGACCACAAGAACTTGGCTTACCTCCAGCATGCCCAGAGACTTAACCCACGCCAAGCCCGGTGGTCCTTGTTTTTTGCTCGCTTTGATTTTGTTCTTCATTTTCGCCCGGTTGACAAAAACGTCAAGGCGGACGCCTTGTCTCGATCCTTTCTGGTGTCTGATCTCGAGGAAGATCCGAAACACATCATCGATCCCGCCAGAGTAATGCAGGTGGCTCCCGTGAGTCTAAATCGTCTCCCTCCTGGAAAGACGTTCGTATCAGTACCTGATCGGGAGAAGATCCTTCACTGGGGTCACTCGTCTAAACTAGCTGGCCATGCCGGTCAGAAAAAGACCCTCCAGCTTATTACCCGGCACTACTGGTGGCCTACCCTGCACAAGGACGTAATAGACTTTGTTTCTGCCTGTGTGTCCTGCGCCCGCAACAAGGTTCCGAGACATCTGCCAGCCGGTCGCCTCCTTCCGCTCCCAGTACCTGCTGCCCCCTGGCAGCATATAGCAATGGACTTTATAACAGACCTCCCAGTCTCTGCCGGTTGTACGGTCATTTGGGTGGTCGCTGACCGCTTCTCCAAGATGGCTCATTTCGTTCCCCTGCCAGGCCTCCTGTCTGCACCCGAGCTAGCTAAAGACTTTATTCATCACATCTTTCGTCTTCATGGCCTGCCCCTCCACATCGTGTCGGATCGTGGGGTACAGTTCACCTCACGCTTCTGGAGAGCCACTTGTAAACTGCTAGATGTCACCCTGGACTTCTCTTCCGCTTACCACCCACAGTCCAATGGTCAAGTGGAGCGGATCAATCAGAACCTGACCAGTTACCTCCGACACTTCGTTAATGCCCATCATTCTGACTGGGTGGATCTCCTACCATGGGCCGAGTTCTCTTATAATAATCACGAGAGCGAATCCTCCTCCAAATCCCCGTTTTTTGTAGTCTTCGGTCAGCATCCTCGGATTCCTTTTCCTGTCTCCACCTCTGTGGACAACCCGGCTTCGGAATCTCTCGTTAGCAAATTTTCCTCCATTTGGGAGAGTACCCGATCCGCACTCCTTCAGTCGTCCGAACGGATGAAAAGACACGCTGACAAAAAACGCCTGGATCCTCCACAATTTCGTCCCGGAGATAAAGTCTGGCTCTCATCTAAATATGTCCGACTCAAGATACCTTCTTACAAGTTAGGGCCTCGGTTCATCGGTCCCCTGGAGGTCATCAGTCAGATCAACCCGGTGGCCTATAAAAAGAAACTCCCGGCCAATTTACGGATCCCTAACTCCTTCCATGTATCTCTCCTCAAACCTGTGGTACTTAACTCTTTTTCCAAGTCTACAGGTACGCCTCCTGCTCCGGTTTCTGCTGAGGACGAGTTTGAGGTAGAGAACATTCTTGCCACCAAAAGGGTAAGAGGAAAGACCTTTTTTCTAGTAGATTGGAAGGGGTTTGGTCCTGAGGAGAGAACGTGGGAGCCCCGGGAGAACATCCATGCCCCTCTTATCCTAGCTAAATTTCTGTCTGGCCTAAAAAAGGGGGGGCCTAAAGGGGGGGTACTGTAGCGCCGGCGTCCCTGCCCTCTGCTAGGCAGGGACGCTGTTCCCTTCACCTCCCTGCTCCGTGCCCGGCGTCCTCCTCCCGCTCTGCTGGCAGCGCGCGCTCCTTCCCGGCCACTGTGCTTAGGGCGCGCGCGCTCTCCCTCCCTCTTAAAGGGGCCGCGCGCGCCGTCCTAAGGAGTCCCCGGCCAATGGCCGGAGGACTTCACCATATATAAGGCACCTCCTCCAAAATGGAGGTGCCCGAGCAATGTTGTTGCACTGTTCACTACTCTGCTTCAGCCCTCAGGTCCCGTTGCCAGTTACCTGCCAGATACCTGCCAGATTCCTGCCAGCCTGCTGTCTTTTCCTGCCTGATATTCCGCTACCTGCCTGCTAGCTTGAGGTCCGACGGTCTGCCTTACAACTCCTGTCAGTCTGTCTAAGGACCTGCTTGCCCGCTCACCTGGGAGCGCACTTCAGCTACCTGCCTGCTTGCCTGAGGTCCGACGGTCTGCCTTACAACTCCTGTCAGTCTGTCTAAGGACCTGCTTGCCCGCTCACCTGGGAGCGCACTTCAGCTACCTGCCTGCTTGCCTGAGGTCCGATGGTCTGCCTTCCAACTCCTGTCAGTCTGTCTATGGACCAGCTTGCCCGCTCACCTGGGAGCGCACATCTGCTACCTGCCTGCTAGCCTACCTGGAGGCTCCGCCGTCACGTGCTGTGACCACCTGCCTGTCCAGTGACTCCTGTCCGCTCACCTGGGAGCGCTCATCTGCTGCCTGTCCGTTAGCCTACCTGGAGGCTCTGCCGTCATGTGCTGTGACCACCCGCTTATCCAGAGACTCTTGCCCGCTCATCTGGGAGCGCTCATCTGCCGCCTGTCTGTTGGTCTTCCTGGAGGCTCCGCCGTCACATGCTGTGACCACCCGTTTATCCAGAGACTCTCGCCTGCTCACCTGGGAGCTCAAGTCTACCATCAGCCGCCACAGGTCGTACCAACCCTTTACCCGTGACCATCTGCCCGTTCACCCAGAGACTGTCCCGGTCACTTGCCGTGATCATCTGCCCGTTCACCCAGAGACTGCCCCAGTCACTTGCCGTGATCTCCTGCCCGTTCTTCCAGAGACTGTCCCGGTCACTTGCCGTGACCATCTGCCCGATCACCCAGAGACTGTCCCGGTCACCTGCTGTGACTGCCTGCCTGGTCGCCACCCGCTCCCTTACAAGGACCGCCCCCTTGTATAGTAGCTCAGAGGTTCCGCCTCCCAGACCCGTTACACTGATGGAGGTCAGTATAGATGGACTAATAGAGAAAGTCCCACACACTGCTAGAAGGCCAAATATTTTTTCAGAGCTAGATGCAGAAAAAAATTATATTCAGTTTGCAACCTGATGGAGGTCAGTATAGATGAACTAATAGACCAAGTCCCACCCACAGCTAGAAGCCCAAATATTTTTTCAGAGGTAGATGCAGATAAAAATTATTTTTAATTTGCAACCTGATGGAGGTCAGTATAGATGGACTAATAGAGAAAGTCCCACACACTGCTAGAAGGCCAAATATTTTTTCAGAGCTAGATGCAGACAAAAAATTATTTTGAATTTGCAGCGTGATGGAGGTCAGTATAGATGGACTAATAGAACAAGTCCCACACACAGCTAGAAGGCCAAATATTTTTTCAGAGCTAGATGCAGAAAAAAATTATATTCAGTTTGCAACCTGATGGAGGTCAGTATAGATGGACTAATAGAACAAGTCCCACACACTGCTAGAAGCCCAAATATTTTTTCAGAGCTAGATGCAGAAAAAAATTATATTCAATTTGCAACCTGATGGAGGTCAGTATAGATGGACTAATAGAATGATGCTATGCCCAAAAGATTTTACTTCACTAGGTGCAGTAAAAAAATTGGTATTCTATACACAGGTGGTATATCTTGCAACACAGATAGGCTACTCCACTGACTAACACACTCTGCAATAGGCCAAAAAGGATTAGCTTTGCTAGATTCAGCCAAATGCTGTGAAAAAAACTTGCACAGCACTGGCACAGACCTGCCTGGCAAAAACTGATAGGAACTGATGTAACCTAGTCCTGAAAAGGACTGCAATTACAATTAGTCTTTACTCCCACAATCTATCTATTTAAGAGCACAGACCTGCCTGATAAAAGTCGTAGGAAATGGTGTAACCTAGCCCTTAAAAGGACTGCAATCACAACTATTCCCTACTCCAAAGCTATCTGTAGATTTGTGCGAAAATTGGCTTGAAATTAACAAGGTATAGCGCACACAGCAACAGCGGTGCCGTCTAACACGCAGCTGCAGCAGTGAGAAAATGGTGGCGACGGGGAAAATGGCTTGGTCTTATAGGGCAAGGACATGTGACATACACTGCCAATGACACATGCCCTTGCTTGTGTGAAAAAAAGCACTTCGCTCCGTGTGTGCGCTGCTGATAGGCTGACAGATTGCACCTCCCCACTGTAAATGCGGGAAAGAGAAAAAAAAATGGAGATCTTCATTATTCCTGCAGAGATCCATCCCCTGCCCCTCCCCCCACCACGCTGTACACTCACACTGCGTATTAACATTAATTTTCATCATTACTGAAAAAAATCCAGTTATGATTTTGGTGCACGAACAGTTATCGAACATAACCTCGAACAGCCGAATTTTTCTCAAATCGTTCGTGTTCGCCGAACGGCTCGAACACCGCCCAAAACAGTTCGAATTTGAGATTGGCGAACAGTTCGAGTCGAACAACGCTCATCTCTACTCTTCAGGTCGCATGGGTGCTAAGCCTTGCATAGCGTGGGCATTTTTTCAGATCGATAAAGATGACCCAACTCGTGTTATCTGTAACATTTGTCAGCAAAAGCTAAGTAGAGGCCAAATAATACATAGTTTGAGTACTTCATGCATGAACCCGCACATGGACATGAAGCATAAGTTGCAGTGGGAAGCTCACTGTGCTACAATGCGGCCTAGCAGGCCGGGCCAACCACCGTCTGCCATATCTTGTGCATCCGCGGCCTCTTCATCCTCTGTGACTGGGGGGACAGCAGTCACACCTATTTTGGGGCGCAGACCTGCCACCTCTTTACCCGCAACAGCCAGCGTGATTGGCAGGTCATCATTTTCTTTGGAGGTGGTAACACCAGCTGGTGTTGAGCGCTGTCCGACATCGATAGCACCACCTTTGGATCAAGGCAACCTAACATGTCCGCCTGCATCTTCCTCACAGACCGGCAGTTTGCCGGGGACTCCCTTATCAACCCCGTCTAAGCACAATAGCCAGCCCTCGGTCCCTCAGATGTGGACAAGTAAAAGACCATTTCCTCCTAGCCATGAGAAAGCTAAGAGGTTGAATTTCACCATCTGCAAGCTCTTGGCTACAGAAATGCTGCCTTTCCGCCTGGTGGACACAGAGGATTTTCGAGACCTTATGTCCGTCGCAGTGCCCCAGTACCAGATGCCCAGTCGGCACTACTTCTCAAAGAAAGGTGTGCCTGCGCTCCACCAGCATGTCGCACACAACATCACCGCTTCTTTGAGAAACTCTGTGTGTGACAGGGTGCATTTCACCACAGACACTTGGACGAGTAGGCATGGACAGGGGCGTTACATGTCGTTGACTGGGCACTGGGTAACTATGGTGACAGCAGGACAAGGGGCTGCTGTCCAAGTCTTGCCGTCCACACGAGTTGTGCGTCAATCCTCTTTATCTCAAAGTTCCTCCACTGCTTCTGCCTCCTCAACCTCCTCTCGGTCCTCCACCTGCACCCAAAGCCTGTCTGGTCATGCCACAAGTTTTCTAACTGCGCAGAAGGGATCCTGCACACCTCCTTACTATGCTGGCAGTAGGGCTCAACGTCATCAGGCGGTTTTTACTTTGAAATGTCTGGGAAATGTGAGTCACACAGCTGAGGAGTTGTGGTCAGCTCTGGAGAACCAATTTCATGAATGGTTGTCTCCACTGGACCTGAAACCAGGGAAGGCCGTGTGCGACAATGCTGCAAACCTGGGTGCGGCCCTTCGCCGGGGCAATGTCACACACGTGCCTTGCATGGCTCACGTGTTGAACCTGGTTGTCCAGCAATTTTTAGCCCACTATCCCGGACTAGATGGCCTTCTGCAGAGGGCATGGTCGCTGTGTGCTCACTTCCGCCGTTCGCATCCCGCAGCTCAGCGACTTACATCTCTACAGAAGTCGTTGGGCCTGCCACTTCACCGACTAAAATGCGATGTGCCTACCCGGTGGAATTCAACTCTGCACATGTTGCAGCGACTGTGGCAGCACCAAAAAGCACTGGTGCAATACGTTCTGACGTATAGCCTGGGCCAACGAGATTCAGAGGTGGGGCAAATCACGCTGGAGGAGTGGTCTCAGATCAGGGACCTATGCACCCTTCTGCACAGTTTTGAAATGGCGACGAAGATGTTTAGTGCTGACGATGCCATTATTAGCATGACTATTCCGGTGATTTACATGCTGGAGCACATGTTAAACAGAATTCGGAGTCAGGTGGTGGCACAAGAGGAGGTGGAGGAAGTAGAGGAGGAGGAGTTGTATGCGGAAGGGCTAACATCTGCAAGGTCCAGACGGTCGGCAGCACCAAGGCGGCAGGCATGTGAGGGTGGGGGAGATGGTTTTACCAGGGCGCATGGTAGCAGCCAAACTAGTGAGAAAGGTGCAGGAGCCCAGGAAGAAGTGGAGGACGAACTGATGGAAGACTCATCAGATGAGGGAGACCTTGATCACATTTCTGTTGTGCGAGGTTGGGGGGAGAGGACAGAGGAAGGAAGCATGATTGTTACCTCGCCACCAACACAACAGGGACTTGGTGCTCCTGGATGCGCAACACACATGAGTGCCTTCTTGCTGCACTACCTGCAACATGACCCTCGAATTGTGAGAATTAGAAATAATCCTGACTACTGGGTTGCCACACTGTTAGATCCCCGGTACAAAAGTAAATTTGCAGAAATTATTCCTGCCATAGAAAGGGATGCACGCATGCAGGAGTATCAGCAGGGACTGTTGCAGAATCTTACATGTGCTTTTCCACAAAACACCAGTGGTGCACGTACTGAATCTCACAGTTCCAACTTGCCAACCGTGGGACCGTCGAGTGTTCAGCACTCAAACCATAACAGAAACACAGTATCTGCTGGTAACATCAATTTTGCGGAATCATTTCACCACTTTTTAGCCCATCCTTTGCAAGGCCACAGGAGTCAAGAAGTCTGACACATAGTCAACGCCTAGAGACGATGGTACAGGAGTATCTCCAAGTAAACATTGAAGCCATGACTGTGTCACTGGACCCTTGCTCTTTTTGGGCTTCCAATCTGGATAAATGGCCGGAGCTAGCCACTTACGCCTTGGAGATCTTGTCATGCCCCGCAGCCAGCGTTCTGTCTGAACGTGTGTTCAGCGCTGCTGGTGGTGTGCTGCCAGATAAGCGCACGCGGCTCTCCACTGATAATGTAGACAGACTCACGTTTATAAAGATGAACAAATCATGGATCCGAAAAGACTTTTCTACCCCTGTGTCATCTTGGGAAGAGTAAAAGCTTGATGATTGGTTAAAATCACCTCACCAACCATTTTAAGCTTTCAAATTACTAATCATGTTTATCTGTATCTTGGCTGGAAAATTATTTGGGCTTTGTAGCAGTGTGCAGTACTGATTCTATTAGGCCATCTATACTAAGCTCCACCAGATTTAAAATTACTAATCATGTTTATCTGTATCTTGGCTGGAAAATAATTTGGGCTTTGTAGCAGTGTGCAGTACTGATTCTATTAGGCCATCTATACTAAGCTCCACCAGATTTAAAATTAATAATAATTTTTAGCTGCATCTAGCCCGGAAAATAATTTTGGGCTCCGAGATGCGCAAGACACATAAGTGCCTTCTTGCTGCACTACCTGCAACATGACCCTCAGATTGTCAGAATTCGAAGTAATCCTTCCTGACTACTGGGTTGCCACACTCTTAGATCCCCCACACTCTTCGATCAACCTTTTCATTTCAATAAAGACCAAAAAAATGGTCATTTTTGAAATTATAAGCATTAGCAGGTTATTAGAAACTGAAATCAAACAGTTTTCAACTCAAAACTTTATTCTAGGTGATGTTACATTTGCACATAGGACCCCTTGTTCGAAAGGAGCTTCTGAACTCTCTCGTCCATTGAATTTGTCAGGTTTTGGATGGTTTCTGCTTCAGTTGTTTTGCATGAGGACAGAATACCCTCCCAGAGCAGTTGCTTAGATGTGAACTGCCTCCCGCCATCATAGACACTCCTTTTGATGATGCTCCAGAGGTTCTGAATGGGGTAGAGGTCAGGGGAGCATGGGGGTCACACCATAAGTTTGTCCCCTTTTATGCCCATATCAGCCAGAGATGCAGATGTGTTATGTGCAGCATGAGACGGTGCATTATCATGCATAAAAGTGATCTTGCTGTGGAATACACGGTTCTTCTTCTTGAACCATGGCAGGAAGTGCTGTTTGAGAAACTCCACATACATTATGGAGTTCATCTTTACCCCTTTAGGGATCCTAAAGGGGCCGACAATCTCTCTCCCCATGATTCCAGCCCAAAACATTACTCCACCTCCTCCTTGTTGGCGCTGTAGCCGTGTTTGTGTGGGGTGTCCATCAACCAGCCATCCTCGACTCCATCCATCTGGACCATCGAGCGTTGCACGGCACTCATCCGTGAAGAAAACAGTTTTGAAATCAGTCTTCATGTAATGTTTGGCCCACTGGAGCCGTTTCTGCTTGTGTGAAGTGGATAGAGGAGGTCGACAGGATGGCGTATGCACAGCTGCAAACCTCTGAAGGACCCTGCATCTTGTTGTTCGGGGGACGTTGGAGGCAACAGCAGCTTCAAAAACTTGTCTGCTGCTATGACAAGGCTTTTTTGCCGCTGCTCTTTTAACCTGACGTAATTGCCTGTAGGAAAGAGTCCTCAATTTGCCCTTATCAGCATGCACACGTGTGTACTGTGAATCAGCTACATACTTCTTGATTGCCAAGACACTTCATCCTGATCATCGCACAATGTTGATTGTAGTCATGCCTTGACCTAAACACTCCACAATTTGTTGCTTCTCAGCAGCCGACACATCCTTTTTCTTTCCCATTTTGGCAGAAAATGTAGGCTGCTTAATAATGTGGGACAGCCTTCTTAAGTAGTCTTGCCTTTCATTGGACACACCTGCCAAACTAATTAGTACAGGTGTCTGCAATTGCTTACAGTGATATAAAGAGCCCTGACACACATCACCATCAATGAGTTTAACTGACAAACAAACAAATTCTTCCCTTATCACTCCTAAACACCTTTTGCATAATAATTTGGAACACAGTGTACATGTGCTTTTCCACAAAACACCAGTGGTTCACGTAGTGAATCTTACAGTTCTAACTTGCCAACCGTGGTCTGTATGGAGTTGTTCAATAAAGGGCCCAAAATTAAGATAACATAGATGGGAGAGGTCTCTATGAATAGGAATTCCTAAGTATTTGATACCCTGTGAGGGCCAGGCAAACGGAAAGTTGGACTGGATGGAATCCTGTATGGATTTGGGGAGGGAGACATCGAGGGCCTCAGACTTCGCTGCATTGATTTTAAAATTTGACCATGTAACAAAGTGATCTATTTCAGCCATAACAGCAGGGATGGATATCTGTGATTGAGTGATATATACTAGGACATCATCAGCAAAAAGAGAGCACTTGTACTCGGTGCCTCCCACCTCAATTCACCTAATATTGGGGTTATGGCGAATTGATGAGAGCAGGTGCTCCGCCACTAGGATGTATAAGAGAGGGGACAGAGGACATCCCTGCCTTGTCCCATTGATGATTATGAAAGGTGATGAAAATGTTCTGACGCGCCCCCCTGGGCCTTGGGACACCCGGAGCTGGACCCTTTTTGGTGGATGCTGGTGGTTGTAGTCTCCGTGGTGGCGACCCGGTTCCGTGGCTCAGGGCGGTCAAACCAGTGGCGGAGCTATTTATGTGGTTTTGATGTTTAAATGTCCGACTACGCCACCCGTGGATTGCGGTCAGAGTGAACCGCCGCTGCAGGGCAGACCGCTGAGGCTGGTGTTGTGGGTGCAGCAGAGCGTAGCATAACTCCCCACTGGAGGAGTATAGCCTCAGGGCAGTGTATGCGGAGGATGGGGGTGATGGTGCAGGGCAGCAGCAGTAACGACACGGAGTCAGTGATGCAGTCCAGGGCCTTTACTCACAGTTCTTATTATCCAGACCACGTCTGCAGGTAACGGCTGCCCACGTCGTACTGTGCTCACCAGGTGAAGGGCTCAGACAACTCCCAGATAACTTTGGAGCACTTCACAGGACCCCCTTTGTGTGTCCTTTGTCTGGCCTTTCTTACCAACCCTTCTGTCCGGCTGCCTCGGGCCTTCTCTTGGTAAACTTGGCGCCAGTTTCCCTGACCCTATGTGGTGCCTTCCTAGCGGGTGTAACGAGGGGCTGCGCCACATAAAATGTCACAGCCTCCGGTTTCTAGCTGAGGGTCGTTTCCCGCCTCCACTAGTTTCGGGGATCGGTCTCCCCCTTTGGCCTGACCCCTCCACGCAGGTGGATTCGGGCATGCGGTGGCGACTCGCCCGTCCGCACCCCTGGGATCCCTTTGTTCCTCGTTCCTGGAGCCTTCTCCGCTCCTCTCCCTTCCTTCTCCCTCTTCCAGGCCTGGGCCTCTGTTACTAGGCCCGCCTCCGGAGCAGAGCTCATGCAGAGCCCCTGCTCCCTGTCACTTCTGCTCAGACTTCTCTGCACTGAACTAAGATGGTGCCCACCTTTTATACTCCCTTCTCAATGCACCCAGGAACTGCTTCCTCCCTGCTCCTGCACTACAGGGTTCCCCTTCCTCAGTGTTCCCTCCCCCCACTCCAGCCAGGGACAGGGACTGTCGTGCCCATCTCAGGGGCATATTGGTCGCCCTGCCCCACGGCAATGTGGTGTAATGCATGCAGGTGTCGGGTCCTGATCCGCACTCCATCCTTACCTGAGAGTGAGATATCACACCTCTGGGTGAGGTGCAATACCTCTGTAGCAACCGAGCCCTCAGGGTGCTACAGTTCCATTTATCTTCAGCCTAGGTGACGTATTGCGATACAGGGCCGTGATTTTGGCTATAAAAGGGTCCCCTAGACCCCTACCCCAAGCTTTTTAAGAGAATAATACATGGCGTGCCAGGAGACTCTATGGAATGCTTTCTCAGCATCCAACGAGAGTATCTAATTACAAATTTTTAACTGCATCTAGCCCAGGAAATACTTTGTGCCTAGTAGCAGTGTCTGCTAGTCAGCGGATTATCCCGGCTGTTAAGCAAGCTACACCACCTGTAGTTTGGACACTTAATTTTTTCAAAGGAAATGCTTCGGGACCACGAGATACTCAGTGAAGAGCATCAGGAGGCACCCCAAGGCAAATGGGCTGGGACTGGCAGTAGGATGCCTTGCGGTGGACAGCCGAGCTCGATCCTTATAAAAGCTTTTTAACTGCAGCAGCTTTAGTGGACGCTACTGGAGCTGGAATTACGCGGCTGCTGGCATGAGACTTGCCCTCCAATAGATCCTTGTAAATGGATTTAAAGTGTATTCATTCAAATTAGAGAGACAATTTAAATTAAAAAGCTTAGAGCTGCCTCCACCACAGGGGGGCTCGCTCGACCCACCAGCGGACAGGCACCAGTATTGGGAGAGGGGGGCTGGCCATCAGGGTTCACCGCGGCTCTGGCACAAACCCGGCGACACGGAGGTGGCACGGGCAGGAGCGGACTGGCCGTGTCGGCTTCTCACTTTTTGAATTTTAGAAGGGCATGACATGCCTATATCTGTGTCTCCCCCTCCTTTTACTCCTCCACCTCTTTTCTTTTCGCATGACTATATGTACTTGTCACTTTTCCATGTGTTAGTTATGTCTTCTGAGCAGTTTGTCAGCTTTTGGACACCTTTGAAGGTGTTTTCTATGTGTTTCTATGTGTTTTTGTTTGCCTGCCATTGGTTTTAACGGTGTTCGAAGGTGTTCGGCGAACACACGGGTGTTCGACGAACCGAACCGAACTCGAACACTACGGGGGTGGCTCAACACTACTCACAACACAAGCAGTGTGAGGTTTCTCACCTAAGTTTATGAGTTTCAGCACAGCCTGTTGCCGCTTGGCGGAGGCAGTACTGCAGTGCTTCCAGCTTGTAACTGATGTGGTGATATCTGAGATGGAGGCTGAACATGAGGAGGAGGAGGAGGATGATGCGCAGGAGCTGTACACTGTGGGGGCTACTCTGACTGACATAGGGCCCGCAATCCTCGGTGTGGGGAGGATGTGTTCCGTCCCAAGGTCCGACTGGGTCCCGGCTTCCACTATGTTTACCCAGTGTGCCGTCAGGGAGATGTACCGTCCCTGGCCACAAGCACTTGTCCACGTGTCCGTTGTCAGGTGGACTCTCCCAGTAACTGCGTTGTTGAGGGCACAGCAGATGTTTTGGGACACGTGCTTGTGTAGTGCGGGGATGGCACACCGGGCAAAATAGTGTCGGCTGGGGACCGAGTACCGAGGGACGGCCACCGCCATAAGGTTGCAGAAAGATTCAGTCTCCACCAGCCTAAAAGGCAGCATTTCCAACGCAAGCTGTCGTGAAATGTCCGAATTTAGGACTGTAGCCTGTGGGGCGTTGGCTGCGAATTTCCGCTTTCGTTCAAAGGTCTGGGATATGGACAATTGAACGCTGCGGTGGGACGTGGATGTGGACGTTGATGCTGTTTCTTGAGAAACTGCCAGAACAAGTGAATACTGAGAGGAGGGGGCATCTTTGCATGCAGTATGGATAGGGAATTGCCTTGCACACACAACAGGGGGTTCTATTGCACGCACAACAGCGGAAGAAGCAGTGGTGACACCCGCTGACACTGGTTGTGGACCCTGGGGTTCACCCCACAAAGTGAGGTGCTTTGCTGCCATGTGCCTGATCATGCTGGTGGTGGTCAGGCTGGTAGTTTTGTCACCCCTGCTGTGCTGGCATCGCAGGTGGTACAAATGGCCTTTTTGGGGTTATCAGCAGAGTCTTTAAAAAAATTCCAGACTCTGAAAAACCTACAGGTTGTACTGGCAACGTCCCTCGTGTTGGTGTTACGGGGAACTGTTGCCTGCCTTCTGTGTGCTGCCACCACACTGCTTCTTCCTGCCTGTTGGGGTACTCTGCCTCCCTCACCCTGTATGCTGCTGGCCTCGCTCTGCATGTCCTCCTGCCACGTTGGGTCAGTTACTAGATCATCCACCACCTCCTCCTCTTCCACTTGTGCACCACGATCCTCCTCCTCACTTCCTGGCAATTGTGTCTCGTCATCGTCCATCTCTTGTGACAAATTGCCAGCGTTGACTTCCTGTGGCCGTGGCTGTTCAAATATTTGGGCATCGCTACATGGGATCTCCTCTTCCACCACTTCAAGCGGAGCAGGCAAGGGGCACAAATCTGGAAATGGACCAGTGAACAGCTCTTCAGAGTGTCCAAGTGTGGGATCAGTTGCTGTCTGACGACACTCGGCATCGTGGGAGGAAGGAGCATCAGGGTGAGGAGGAGTATGCGGTCGAGACTCACGGCTACTAAGAGTTGACCGTGTGGAAGACAGACCGGAGGTGGTGGTGCCCAGGTAACTGGAAGTATTATCTGCTATCCAATTAATAACCTGTTCACACTGATCAGTTCGCAATACTGGTGTTCTGTGCTTCCCTAGTAATTCGGTCAAGAAATGGGAGTGAGAAGATGTGGCTGTTGGTTGTGGCACATTTTCACCTTGGCCACGGCCCCGTCCTCTGCACGCACCATCACCAGAACGTCCAGTTCCATGTCCCTTGCCACGCGCCTTGCCCATTGTAAAGGAAGTATAATAGCTTACACTTGCACTATCAATGGAAAAAGGGTAATAGAAAGTAGATTAGAACCGTGGAAGAGGAAAACCACAGTTCTATTTCTCTGGCCTACACCCGACTCTTTTAACCTCTTTACAACCCAAGGTGGTTTGCACGTTAATGACCTGGCCAATTTTTACAATTCTGACCACTGTCACTTTATGAGGTAATTACTCTGGAACACTTCAACAGATCCCCCTGATTCTGAGAAAGTTTTTTCGTGACATATTGTACTTCATGATTTTGGTAAAATTTCTTCAATATCACTTGCGTTTATTTGTGAAAAAAATGGAAATTTGGCGAACATTTTGAAAATTTTGCAATTTTCAAAATTTTAATTTTTATGCCCTTAAATCAGTGAGATATGTCACGCAAAATAGTTAATAAATAACATTTCCCACATGTTTACTTTACATCAGCACAATTTTGGAACCAAATTTTTTTTGTTATGGAGCTATAAGGGTTAAAAGTTGACCAGCGATTTCTCATTTTTCCAACAAAATTTACAAAAACATTTTTCTAGGGACCACATCACATTTGAAGTCACTTTGAGAGGTCTTTATGACAGAAAATACCCCAAAGTGACACCATTCTAAAACCTGCACCCATCAAGGTGCTCAAAACCACATTCAAGAACTTTATTAACCCTTCAGGTGCTTCACAGGAATTTTTGGAATGTGGAAGAAAAAAATGAACATTTAACTTTTTTCACAAAAATGTTAATTTAGACCCAATTTTTTTTATTTTCGCAGGGGTAACAGGAAAAAATGGACCCCAAAATTTGTTGAGCAATTTCCCCTGGGCACGCAGATACCCCATATGTGGGGAAAAAACACTGTTTGGGCGCACGGCAGGGCTCGGAAGGGAAGGAGCACCATTTGAATTTTCGATTGTAAAATTTGCTTGAATAATTAGCGGACGCCATGTTGCGTTTGGAGAGCCCCTGATGTGCCTAAACAGTGGAAACCCCCCACAAGTGACCCTATTTTGGAAACTAGACACCCCTGGGAACTTATCTAGATGGGTGGTGAGCATTTTGAACCCCCAGGTGCTTCACAAATTAATCCGTAAAATGAAAAAGTATTTTTTTTTCCACTTTTTCATTTTTACGAATCAATTTGTGAAGCACCTGGGGGTTCCAAGTGCTCACTATGCATCTAGATAGGTGCCTTGGGGGATCTAGTTTCTAAAATAGGGTCACTTGTGGGGGAGCTCCAATGTTTAGGCACACAGGGGCTCTCCAAATGCGACATGGTGTCCTCTAACAAATTGAATGGAAAATCGGCTCAAATTGTTAGCGGACACCATGTTGCGTTTGGAGAGCCCCTGTGTGCCCAAACATTAGAACATTAGAACTCCCCCACAAGTGACCCCATTTTAGAAACTAGACCCCCCAAGGCACCTATCTAGATGCATCTAGATGCATAGTGAGCACTTGGAACCCCCAGGTGCTTCACAAATTGATTCGTAAAAATGAAAAAGTGGAAAAAAAAACACTTTTTTATTTTTACGGATTAATTTGTGAAGCACCTGGGGGTTCCAAGTGCTCACTATGCATCTATATAGGTGCCTTGGGGGGGTCTAGTTTCCAAAATAGGGTCAATTGTGGGGGAGCTCCAATGTTTAGGCACACAGGGGCTCTCCAAACGCGACATGGTGTCCGCTAACAAATTGGAACCATGTCGCGTTTGGAGAGCCCCTGTGTGTCTAAATATTGGAGCTCCCCCACAAGTGACCCCATTTTGGAAACTAGGCCCCCCAAGGCACCTATCTAGATGCATAGTTAGCACTTGGAACCCCCAGGTGCTTCACAAATTGATTCTAAAAAATGAAAAAGTTTTTCTTTTCCACTTTTTAATTTTTACAAATCAATTTGTGAAGCACCTGGGGGTTCCAAGTGCTCACTATGCATCTAGATAGGTGCCTTGGGGGGTCTAGTTTCCAAAATGGGGTCACTTGTGGGGGAGCTCCAATGTTTAGGCACAAAGGGGCTCTCCAAATGCAACATGGTGTCCGCTAACAATTTGAGCTGATTTTCCATTCAATTTGTTAGCGGACACCATGTCGCGTTTGGAGAGCCCCTGTGTGCGTAAACAGTGGAACCCCCCCCCACAAGTGACCCCATTTTGGAAACTAGACCCCTCAAGGATTTTATCAAGGGGTATAGTTAATATTTTGAACCCAGAGGTACAACACAGAATTTGATAACATTAGGTCATCATATTGAATAAGTTGTCATTAGTCTTGAGCGCAAGTGCTCGCTACTTGAGTTTGCATCGGGTACTCAGGTATGCACCATGTACTGCGTGTGCTTGAGTGACATGCTCGAGTCCCTGCCCCGCATGTTTCACGGTTATTAGACACCCAAAAAAAACATGCGGGGATCGCTCGTGCATGGCAGGCAATCCCCGCAAAGTTTTTTTGGCCAAGAAGCATATGGGGTGGAGACTCGAGCATGTCACTCAAATATCCACGATACTGCATACCAGAGCACCCGATTCAAACTCAAGTAGCGAGCACTTGCGCTCAACACTAGTCGCCATATTGTCATCTTTTTTTCTTACTTTTGAAAAAAATCCCAACCCCATCACAACCCCAACCCCAGCCCTAACCCTAGCACAACCCTAACCCCAACTCTAACCAGAACCCCAGCCCTAACCCTAGCCCAACCCTAACACTAGCACAATCCCTAACCCGAGAGTTTATTTTTTATGCCGTTCCTCTTGCGGTATAAGTGATTAGATGACTTTATTCTTCGCGTCGGTGCAATTACAGCGATACCAGAATCATATGGGGCTTTTATGATTGACAGCTGTCACACACTAAAAGACGCATTTTTTGTAAAATCTAGTTTTTGCATTGCCATATTTGGAGAGCTATAATTTTTCCATATTTTGGCCGACAGAGTCATGTGATGGCTTGTTTTTTGCGGGATGAGTTGACGTTTTTATTGGTGCCATTTTCAGGCACATAACATTTTTTGATCGCTTTCTATTCCGATTTTTGGGAGGCAGAATAAACAAAAACCAACAATTCAGGAATTGTTTTTATTTTTATTTTTTATTCTGTTCCGCGTGTGGTAAAATTGATAAGGCAGCAAAATTCTTTGGGTCAGTACGTTTACGGCGGTACCACATTTATATAGTTTTTCTATGTTTTGGCGCTTTTACACAATAAAAGCTATTTTATAGAAAAAATTATTTTTTTGCATCACTTTATTCTGAGAGCTATAACTTTTTGATTTTTCGGATGATGGAGCTGTATGGCGGCTTTTTTTTGCAGGACAAGATGACGTTTTCAGCTGTACCATTTTTATTTATATTCGTCTTTTTGATTGCGTGTTATTCCATTTTTTGTTTGGCAGTATGATGATAAAGCATTGTTTTTTGCTTCGTTTTTTATTTTTTATTTTTACCGTGTTCACTGAAGGAGTTAACTAGTGGGACAGTTTTATAGGTCAGGTCGTTCCGGACGCGGCGATACCAAATATGTGTACTTTTATTGTTTGTTTGCTTTTTTTTCAAAATAATATTTATTGATGGGTACATTATATTTTTATTTTTGGTGGATTATTTTTTTTAAATATTTTTGCAATTTTTTTTTTTTTTTTTCACTTTCTGACAGTTTTTACACTTTTTTACTTTGTCCCACTCTGGGACTTTCACTTTTTTTATTCTGATCGCCTGCATAGCATAGGGATGGAGCACCATCCCTGTGCCATGCAGGCAGTCAGCGCTGCACAGTGAGATTGTTTGGTCGTGCACTGCGCATGACCAAACAATGTTCCTGCTGCTTGGTGACCCGGATGTTGTCATGACTACATCGGGTCGTCATGGCAACACCCGGGAAGCCGCGGCAGACAGCGCTGGAGGCCGGAAGAGAAGGTGAGTATTGCGATCACCTCCCCTTGCCACCGCAATGCTGCAATCGACTTTGATAGCAGCATTGCGGGGGTTAATGTGCCGGGAGCGGTGCGGGACCGCTCCCTGCACATAGTAGCGGGTGTTAGCTGTGACAATCAGCTGACACCCGGTGGCGATCGCGCCCGCACAGCTTAACGTACTAATACAGGTCAGGCTCTTAAGTCCCAGGGCACAGACGCGTATTAATATGTCATGGGCTGTAAAGGGGTTAAACAATCTGAGCAATCAGGGAGAAACTATTACTGTTTTTCTTTACAGAAAAAATACCAAAAGCTGAATAATAGAGATTTTTTACCGTGGAATGGCAAAACCACAGTTATTGTTTACTGGGGTATATCAGACAATTTTAAATAGATATATTTGCGGCTGAACAGTGAGCGACTCGCTCAAACTGGTTTTTTTTAGATACAAATGGCCCAAAAGTGGATAATACAGAGGTTTGAACCGTGGAACTGCAAAACCACACTTCTGTTTCTCTGGCCTACACCAGACTATTTTCAACAGATATATTTGTGTCTGAAAAATCAGGGAGACACTATTAGTTTTTCTTTACGGCAAAAAATGCCAAAAGCAGGATAATACAGAGATTTGACCCGTGGAACTGCAAAACCACACTTCTATTTCTCGGGCCTACACCAGACTATTTTCAACAGATATATTTGTGTCTGAACAATCAGGAGACACTATTACTGTTTTTCTTTACGGCAAAAAATGCCAAAAGCAGGATAATACAGAGATTTGACCCATGGAACTGCAAAACCACACTTATAATTTACTGGTGTATACCAGACTTTTTTAAATATATACTGTATATTTGCGGCTGAACAGTGAGCGACACACTCAAACTGTTTTTTTTTAGATACAAATGGCCCAAAAGTGGATAATACAGAGGTTTGAACCGTGGAACTGCAAAACCACACTTCTGTTTCTCTGGCCTACACCAGACTATTTTCAACAGATATATTTGTGTCTGAAAAATCAGGGAGACACTATTAGTTTTTTTTTTACGGCAAAAAATGCCAAAAAGCAGGATAATACAGAGATTTGACCTGTGGAACTGCAAAACCACACTTCTATTTCTCGGGCCTACACCAGACTATTTTCAACAGATATATTTGTGTCTGAACAATCAGGAGACACTATTAGTTTTTCTTTGCGGCAAAAAATGCCAAAAGCAGGATAATATAGAGATTTGACCCGTGGAACTGCAAAACCACACTTCTATTTCTCGGGTCTACACCAGACTATTTTCAACAGATATATTTGTGTCTGAAAAATGAGGGAGACACTATTAGATTTTTTTACGGCAAAAAAAACCAAAAGCAGGATAATAGAGATTTTTTACTGTGGAACAGCAAAACCACAGTTATAATTTACTGGTGTATACCAGACTTTTTAAAAGATATATATTTGCGGCAGAACAGTGAGCGACACACTCAAACTGTTTTTTTTAGATACAAATGGCCCAAAAGCAGGATAATACAGAGGTTTGAACCGTGGAACTGCAAAACCACACTTCTGTTTCTCTGGCCTACACCAGATTATTTTGAACAGATATTTTTGTGTCTGAAAAATCAGAGACACTATTATTTTTTTTTTTATGGCAAAAAATGCCAAAAGCAGGATAATACAGAGATTTGACCCGTGGAACTGCAAAACCACACTTCTATTTTTTGGGCCTACACCAGACTATTTTCAACAGATATATTTGTGTCTGAAAAATGAGGGAGACACTATTAGGTTTTTTTTTTTTTTACGGCAAAAAATGCCAAAAGCAGGATAATAGAGATTTTTTACCGTGGAACAGCAAAACCACAGTTATAATTTACTGGTGTATACCAGACTTTTTTAAATATATATATTTGCGGCTGAACAGTGAGCGACACACTCAAACTGTTTTTTTTTTTTAGATACAAATGGCCCAAAAGTGGATAACACAGAGGTTTCAACCGTGGAACTGCAAAACCACACTTCTGTTTCTCTGGCCTACACCAGACTATTTTCAACAGATATATTTGTGTCTGAAAAATCAGGGAGATACTATTAGTTTTTTTTTTACGGCAAAAAATACCAAAAGCAGGATAATACAGAGATTTGACCCATGGAACTGCAAAACCACACTTCTATTTCTCGGGCCTACACCAGACTATTTTCAACAGATATATTTGTGTCTGAAAAATCAGGGAGACACTATTAGTTTTTTTTTTACGGCAAAAAATGCCAAAAGCAGGATAAAAGAGATTTTTTACCGTGGAACAGCAAAACCACAGTTATAATTTACTGGTGTATACCAGACATTTTTGAATATATATATTTGCGGCTGAACAGTGAGCGACACACTCAAACTGTTTTTTTTAGATAAAAATGGCCCAAAAGCAGGATAATACAGAGGTTTGATCCGTGGAACTGCAAAACCACACTTCTGTTTCTCTGGCCTACACCAGACTATTTTCAACAGATATATTTGTGTCTGAAAAATCAGAGACACCCTTTTTTTGGGGGGGGGACACCAAAATGTTAATAAGACGGGTATTTGTACAGTGTGAAGGAGGGAAAAAAAAGAGGATTTAGATGAAAAAAAAAGGATTTTTCCTGGCCCCCGAGACCTGGAGCTAAGTCCAGCAATTTCAGCAAGGACTCCTGTGTACATTAAAAAAAAAAAAGTAAAAATTAAAAAAAACTGTATACTCACCTGTCCGGCGGCCCCCGGTTTCCTCTTGGTCCTGGTTTCATGACCGATCAGCTGATGCTCACCCTGGGAACATTCGCAAGGTGGTTAGCTCACCGGCGCTGCGTATCAGCTGATTTTCAGCTGATGAACCCCAGTGACCTCCTGCAGCCTGCATACTGACAGGGGGTGATTTTACACCCCTGTTAGTATACAGTGCTGTATTCTAGAACTGTGACATCAGTGATTTCTGATGTCACAGCTGTAGAAGTGACCCGGATCGTCGTGGGACACTCGGCAGTACGTGAACTGCGTCGTTGATGGCGGACAGGTGAGTAATATTGTTGTTTGTTATTTTACGTTTTTTTTCAGGAGATCGATGGCTTTGCGGAGGCATGCAATAAATTAAAAAAAAAAAAAAAGTGTGTTTTTTATTTAATTAAAATGCTTTATTCTGGCCGTGTTTTTATTGAAAAAGCGCAGACCACTTTACTACGCGGTTAGTATTGGGGGTGTCTTATAGACACCCTCCATTACTAACCTGGGCTTCACGTCAGCCATCAATACAAGGCTGACATGAACCCTAACTCCATTACCCCACTGCCACCGCTACAGGGCAGTGGGAAGAGCAAGGCTAAGCGCCCGATTTGGCGCATCTTATGGATGCGCCATTTCTGGGACAGCTGAGGGGTGATATTAATAGCTGCGGTGGGGGCTAGTATCCATGGCCCCTTCCTTGGCTATTAATATCAGCCCGCAGCTGTCTAGTTTAGCCTTTGCTGGTTAGAATTTATAGGGGGACCCCACGTCAATTTATTTCTGCGGTCCCCCTGTAATCTAGCCAGTAATGGCTAAACAAACAGCTGTGGGCTGATATTAATAGCCCACAGGGAATATTGTTGACTAATGGCCCCTTCCCCGGCTACTAATATCAGCCCCCAGCAGTCAACTTTCCCTCTGCTGGTTATAAAAATGACGCTGGAGCCCACGCCATTTTTTTTTTAAATTTTAGGCTCTGTGCCCATGATTCAGATGTAGCATTGCTTTGGACGCAAATTTTTGCTGCGTCCAAAACATTGCTTTCTATTGAACGCAGGTAAATCCACATGTGTTCACTGAACCATGCGGATTTAACGCATTCAATACTTTCTAGTGGTCAAATTTCTGTTGCGCAGACTAGCGACTCTGCAACAGAATTTGACACGCTGCAGTCCTGGAAGAAGCGCCGCATGTCAGTGTCCACAGGTGATCCGCAGCCTCTGATGCACGCATAGTGGACATGGGATTTCTAGAGATCCCATCCACTATGCTGTACCTTCTTGACGCTGCAGGTTTGACATTGTATAAACACGCAGCTTCAAACTTGCAGTGGCTCCTGATCGTGGCCACGTACCCAAACTCACCTGCAGCATGTCAATTTCTGTAGCGGACACGCTAGTCTCCGCTGCAGATTTTGACCGACTGAAGTGTCATTATATGCGGTGGATTCACATGTACTGACAACAAAAGTGTGGCATTAGAACACCGCGTTTTGGATGCAACATAAATATGTTGTCCAAATCGCTGCTGAGTGCTGATCGGGGGAACATAGTGGCTAACAAACCAGTTAATTATGGCCAAGGAAAATAAAATGTTTGCCTAATGGCACTTTCCCAGGCTAAAAATAGCAGTTCACAGCAGTCGCATAAATTACATGGATAGAAATGCTAATGAAGATTGGGTGAATGGGACTAGCTGACACCTAGCTCTTTTGTTTGGTGATGACATGGTGTCAATCAGACCTTTTCATGACCAAACTTAATTAAAGTAAAGTAAAGAGTTAAATAAACACACAGACACAGTGTAAACACTTTATTTGAAATACAACAGACCCATTCTTTAATCATTTAAATGAACCAATATACTGACCCCAGTTCTTAGTCCAAGGGTTTAAGCAATGTCCCATCAAATAACTTTATTTAACTCCAAAAAGCATTCATTGATGTACAAAAATGCCTCAAAAAAGCTTAAAAAAATGCACATAAAAATGCATCGAAAACGTGTCAAAAACGCATGTGAATCCGCATGCGTTTTTTTCTGCCAGGGAGAGGCAAAAACACTCAGGAAATTTCTGCTTCAAATCTGCATCGTGCGGACATAGCCTAAATCTTCTGCTGGATTTATTAAGAGTGCTGCATAAACCACAGCAATGTTAACAAAAACAAACACGGCCTTCCCGGCCTAACAGGAAAAACAAAACATAACGTAAGGCACAGTCCTTGTTGCTACGGGTAACTGCCCGCTTCAGGAACCAACAACGCAAGGTTTGTCTTTCCTTCACATGACAAAACAGCTCAAAGCTTTCACCTCCATGCCCTCCCCACACCAAATGCTCTAAAAGGCTGGGATTTTATCCTCTGTCCTCCTCCCTCTCTAATCACCCTAGCACTAAAGATGGCTGTTTAACCCCTTATTCCTTTGTGTGCTGGAACCTTTTTCCTATGTTTAATTACTGGAGCTAACAATCTCATTGCTACACATCTTCCTTCCAGTACTTTGCCAGTGACTTTTTCACACCACATCGTTAAACCACGAATTTCAGGAAAATAGAGAACAGATCAATCTGCTCCTCTCTAATTGCAACCTAAACGAATTCACATTTTACAAGTGTGCTAGAGTTTTAAAGGAATCCTATTTGTAGATCTTTTGCTTACACCAAGTTTTTATATTAAGCCTATTTTTAAAATATTTTAGTTTTTTTTCTTCATTTTTTCAACCTTTCACTGTTTTTCATTGTTTTTTTTTTTTACACAGTTTTTTTTTTTTTACACTTTTCGCTGTTATTAGTATTGTACACCCCAGGAAAGTTCTATGGTGCCATTACACCTGGTGACCTGCAAACAAGGTTCTGCGGTAGAAAGCTTCTGACTGATGCTGCTGACTCCTCACCTGTGTAGTGTGGGGTCTGTCACTCTCTACCAGACTTCCATGTGTAGTGTGGGGTCTGTCACTCTCTACCTGCCCTCCATGTGTAGTGTGGGGTCTGTCACTCTCTACCAGACCTCCATGTGTAGTGTGGGATCTGTCACTACCTAACCTCCATAACTAGGATGGGATCTATCACTTTCTACTTCAACTCAATGTGTAGTGCGGGTCTGTCATCTCTACCTGACCTCCATGTGGAGTGTTGGGTCTGCCCTCTATGTAAAAAGGACTGCGAGGGGTCTATCACTTTCTACCTGTCCTCCATGTGTAGTGCAAGATCTGTCCTACTCCCCTAGGTTCTCTGGCTTCGAAGTTTATGCAGTTATACATCTTTTTTCTTTAATAACTTTGGGACCACAAAAGCAGGGTGATCGCTATATCTCACAGGGTGACCAGGTGAGGGAGTCTAGAAACAAGGTAATTAACTCTACAACTGGGGAAGTTGACATGTATGCAGATAGGAAAAATACTTACTTTATAATAAAAATATTTGCATGTTTTCATAGTGAAGCAACATGGAGGCCTAGAAAATGTTGGCATTGTTTGGAATTTAGGAAATGTAGTATTTGTTGACATAAGTAAATATGAAGTCAGGGATGTATTTATAAAACTGAGCCTTCACTTAAGGGAAACATTAGGGCATATTTATCAAGTTAAATGCGCCAGAATTGTGGAGAGAGTTGCAATGAAAACTGTCGTACATGAACTGCACCATATTTATGATACGTAGGTCATGAAAGACAATGTTTCTCTTCCAAAAGTGAAATGAGGATTTGCTGCAAAAAGGGGCATAGTTGAACATGCAGCATTGTGTGCCAAAAAATGCACCAAAATTTTTGCGGAAATTTCTAGCACAAATGAGATCAACTAACAGGTGGTTTAAAGTTACACTAGACAAGAGTAATATATGTCAGATTTATCAAACATCATAAGCCACTATTATAAAGCTGGGGCATTTTAACCATTTAGCCACTGATATGCCTTTTTACAGCAGTGACTAATAGTTCTTGTCATAGAGAAAAGTTTAAATCCATAAGAAATCTTCAGAAAGGGGACATATCACCCTCAGATTGAATATATTGGATTAATTACTAACCCTTCAACCTCCATTGAAGTAAGACTAACATTGAACATATGGGATTAATTATGACTGAGAAAAAAGAAACCAATTATAACTAAAGAAGTGAAAAAGAGAGCTAACACTTCAACCTCCATTAAAGTAGGGGCCTCCAGCAGTTATCAGGTAATTACAACAGAGAATTGTTTTGAGAAAAAGACAGCAAGTCTGAGATTTGTTTAATCAGAGGCGGAGAAATACGCTTCTCAGGCATAAAATAACTCTGATCAAAGCCAGGATTGCAGACCTTTTGGCACCAGTAGTCAGTGATGAATATTTATGGTTTTGCATCAATCTCATATTTATGGGAGGTATATATTCAGCATCATAGTGAAGGGACGAACATAGCACATTCACTCACATCATTGTAAGGCCATTCTATCCCCTCCAACTTAATAATGGTCAAATGGGTAATGCTATCCAGGCCATGTTTCATCTCGATATAAACATAAAATGATGATAAGAAACATAACGACAATATCTACGGCCTGGTACCTCCAGGGGTGAAGATATCCTGTAACTTGGGGATCTCATAAAATTCTGAAGGACCTAACAAATCCCACAACCAGCCCCTCATAAGCTCATCAAGGGGAGGTACATGGGTGTAACATTGAGCTATTAAAAATGAAAGTTTGGGCTCCGGCTTTGTTCATTTGTTTGCTGTGAGAGTGTTCCATTTTCCCAATCTGAGTGCTTCTCTCCGCTAAGCTTTGAGCCATTTCCATGACAGGTTTAGTAGTTTTCTTTCGTTATTCCTTTTTATCTTATGTAATTGTATATGCTGTATTGTTTTGTTCTCATTTTGTATCATCATTGTATATTTTTTTATAAACACTGCCTACCTTTCCGGATTAAATATATAAAATGTAATAGCTCTGTTCCTCTTGCTCTGTAAACTGCACCCCTGAAGCCATACACTACCTGTAACAGGTGTCCAATCGGCCTGTATAAACAATTGGTGGTGGCAGCTAGTAGTAGTTCCTTTTTTTGTTATTGTGGAGCCGGCAGTGACCATACCAGAGTACATATATATATTCCATGAGCTGGAATCGGAGGTGTATATACCATATGTTCACTGTGAGTTCCCCAATAACTGGTCTAGTAGTGGAAGCAGCTGCATCTATCCCTCGTCAGTCAATTGCATAATTGCCCTGACGATTGTAGGCAATGGAGTTGCGTTTCCCTGATAAACTGGTGACAGCGGTGGGATCTGTGGGATCTCTCCGGTGTCATCTCTTACAAAGTGGTAACAGTGGTGAGATTTGTCTGAATCCCCCAGGCTGCTATAATTGATAACTCTTATTTCTTCCTCAGCGCCAATTTTTTACAGCAGTGAGAAATAAGTGTATATCGCCCACCGGCGTGCCAGGATGTAGAGGGCTTCAGCGTTCTACTAAATGCTAGCCCTGATCATGTTTGTTTAACCACATAGATGCTGCTGTCAATAGCGACAGAGACATCTAAAGGGTTAACAGTGGGAGTGGGCTTCCTTTTTCATTCCATTGGCATCCCTGGATCTGACTGGGGGATGGAAAACTGAGGCCAAGTAATGGTCTCCCTGTTTGCCAGTTACAGTGGCCTGTTATGACCAGTGATAAGCAAGTTCCATGTATCAGTGTAAAACTGAGAGGGCTAACGCACTGCAATACATAAATATTGCAGTGTAGTAGATCAATGATCAAAGTGTAAAATATTCAAGTCCCATAGAGGGCCTCGGTAAATAGTAAAAAAAAATTGGAAAAATAAAAGATCTAAAAAAGTATGTAAAAAAAATCATATAATTTTTTTGCCATAAAAACACTGGTTTATGTCAATAAAGACAACAAAAATAAATAAATAATGTACACATAATTAGCATTACTCATGATTAGAGTTACCCATGCTATAAAATTCTAACAATAGTTTACCTGTATGGTGCACACTGTAAGAAAAATAAAAAGACACTAAAATGCAATTTTTCACTATACTGCCAAACAAACAATGAAATAAAAACCAAATGGAAAATAAAATGGTATAACTTAAAGTGACAACTCATCTGGCAATGAACAAGCCATCATATAACTGTCTGCAGAAAAATCGAAAAGTTATAGTTCTCAGAATATGGTGATGAGAGACCAAATAATTCACTGGGGAACAATTTTGAACATAATTTTTGTTAAGTTCGATTTTTCGGCTGACTTTGACTAAAATAGGCATGCTTAAAGAAACACCCCTCCCATTAGAGTTTTTATCCTTTTAATACATTGCAATCATCATATTAAACAGCACTGTTCACTTACATTTGCTCATTTTGCCCTTCTATCCAGCTAATTCTTCTCTTTTCTCTGCTTTATGTAGAAACATGTAGTCTCTTGTCCCTGTATTTATCATTCCCTCTTCAACTCCTGATCGAGCTTCTCCCTCCTCCTTCCTGCTGGGACATTTGCAGTGACTTATGACTCATGCAGGAAAAATCGACTTCCTGTTTCTACATAGAGCTTAGAAAGATTCAGCTAGTCAGTTTTTAAACACGTGAGGTTATAGAGTTAATGGATAACAAAATAATTAACTGGGTAGAAAGGCAAAATGAGCAATTGTAAGTACACAGTGCTATATAATATGATGATTGCAATATATTAAGAGGATAAAAATTTGGATGGGAGTGCTTCTTTAATGTGATTTCTCTAGGCTGGATCAAGGGTATCACTAGTGCTCTCCTATTTGCCGAGAGAGAACCACCCTCGAGTGGAGAGGGGCATGCCGGCAACAGGTTATTTATCTAGGCTATCTGGTTACACGTGAGACAGTGTGGCAAAAGGTTCTGTGCCACTCTATATAGTAAAATTCCGAAAGTGTGTATACAAGGGGTTAGCAGAATTTATTTTTTATTTACACACATTTCCTTTCTTTCATATCTTGTCTATCTCTGCCGTTTCTCGTAGTAAGTGCCTAAACAGCCCTGATTCCTTTAGTTATATCTGTGGCATTTTCACCATTCCCATTCAAACGACAAACATCAGCACATTTGTCAAGCAAGCCTATTTTTCATATTTCATAGCAACTTGGTGTTCGAGATAAGTTTTGGGCCCTCACAAGGTGTGCAAGCAGTGTGTCGAGAGTTTACAGATGTGGACAAAGGTTAACACATGATAAGATGCCATTTGGTATACCTGTGGTTTGGGAAGAGCCAAGAGATCATTGCAGTGACTGTTACTTTTGTAGAGTGAAAACTGGATATAACAAAAAAAATAAAAATAAAATAGAGTATCCTAGTCTACCTTCAGCTATACGTCCAGTGCCTCATTCAGCTGAAATCCCAGTGTCAGTTTTCCCAGAACTACCCTCTTTTCAAGGACAGCATTATGTTGAAGAAAGTGACATCAATAATAAAAATTTTGAAATTGAAGGTCTCTCAGTTCGTAAGGAATTTGACCAGCGTGAGTTGAACGATTTGATATGAGATTTGGGACTGTCAAAAAAGGCTTCAGAACACCTAACATCAAGACTGCATGAGAAAAACTTGCTTGAAAACGAGCCAAGGCATCCTACTTTCAATCCAGAGTAAGTGAATTTCTGCAATACTTTAGTGACATTGGCTTTCTGTATTGCCATAACATACATGGTTTAATTGAGGAATTTTAGAATTCCAATCTACTCAAATGAATGTCGACTGTTCATAGATAGTTCAAAGCGGAGCTTAAAGTGAGTTCTCCTCCACAATGGCAATTTATTTGGTGCAGTCCCAACTGGCTATTCAGTTTCTCTTTGCGAAGAATATGGGGACATAAAAAGAGTCACTGAGACGTGTATCACAAACACAATTGGATTATCTGTGTTAACTTTAAAATGGTATGCTTATTTCTTGGTCAGTTTCTGTGCATGTGGGACAGCAGAGCTCGTGAGAAGCATTGGGTGGAGAGGAATTGGCCTTCAAGATCTGACCTCAATACTGGTGATTCAAACATTTTACATGAGCCACTTATTGACAGAAAGAACATTATATTTCGACCTCTTCACATGAAACTGGGTCTCATGAAGCAATTTGCTAAAGCTTTGCCACTTGAAGGAGAATGTGTCAAGTTTTTCATTTTGGCATTTCCTAGTCTGCCATTTGAAAAAATAAAGGCCGGTGTGTTTGATGATCTACAGATTCGACAGCTCATTAAAGATGAACTTTTCATTGGGACAATGTCAGAATTCCAAAAGAATGCTTGATAATCATTCAAAGGCCTTGTCCAGGACTTTCTTGGAAATATACAAGCAAACCTTGGTGGAGTCAGTGATGAGCAAGGTGAGCAATTCCACAAAGATTTGTAGGTCATGGAGGGACGGCATCAGGGTAGATGGGATGTATATATGATGGCTGACTATTGTTGGAGCATCAGGCAAGATTGTCCACAGAGTGAACCCTCCAGGAAAAAGTATAAGAGTACATTTTTACCTTAAAGTACCTTACATTAACAATATATAATTTGCCTGAATAAAATAGCTTTAAATAAACATTACATTCAGGTTATTATTTTTTTTTTTTATTACATGTACTTTTTGTATGGTTTTGGAGAGAAAGGGAGGGCATCATGTAGCTTAAAAAGTTGTGATAGAAAAAAACTGGGGTCACTTTTGGATTCAGAAGCCAAAAGTTAGTTAAAAACAAGTGTCAGAGCTAGCTCAATGAAAATTGTGTTTTCAAGTATTTCTTTTTAAAAAAAATTATCAGTGTGCATAAGTACTAAATTAATTGTACTGACCTAAATAATAAATTTACCTTATCTGTTGTTCTTGACTATATCCTGCCAGCCAAAAAAACCTGGAATAAAATGTGAGCAAAAAGATTATGTAGCCCAAAATGTTAAAATTGAGGCAAGACAGAGTCCAAAGTTACTCCATCTGCCTCATTATAGTGAATGGTTACAATAGGGTTTTCGTGTGAACACTGTAGAGCACAAAATGAATGTTATCTTAGACTTTAACGCAATCAAAAATGTTCTGAAAGTTTGTAAATTTTGCAAATAAACCTAATTTTCAATGGGACATGAATTATTTTGATTGCCATTGTTGTTCCTAGAGAGCACAACATAAATGCCCAGATAAATAAGAGTTTCTCTGAAATAATGCTACTTTATTGCCTAAATGATGCCATGTGACATACAAGTAGTTAACTAGTAAGATAAAGTAACACACAGTGGTCATGGTGTGGCTTTTAACCACAGCGGCCCTTTGCCGCTGTAGTATATTCTCTATTTCCATGCACAATCACTTACTTTTGCAGTGATTCAACTGACTTGCAAAACCAGGCATCCATTAGAATCGTCCACACAGTCTTACAGATGGAGCAGTTGTTTCCCGGTGAGATTAAGTGATTATTCGGGGAAACTGCAGAAATACAGTAGCAGCACAGGGCTTAAAAGTCAGAGCATGACTGCTGTGTGTGAGTGCAGAAAAATAGTTTTATATAGAAATGAGATAACTATCGCCACAGACTTTTTTTGTTCTTTATCTTTACATATTCTTTTATTTTTTTGTCGATATTGGGAGATATCGGTGGGAAAATAAAGGAAATATGTGCCTGAATTTTGTTCCCCTTTCAATAAGCATTATTTTTATATATTCATCACGTTTTTTTTCAACTGTGCAGGGCTAGTAACAGCAATTTGCATTGGCAATGGCTTTTTTCATGCTTTTTATTTATTTATGTATTTATTTATTTCGTTTTCAATTATTCCATAGATTGTGCCCCCTATGAAGTCATAAAAGACCTTTGGGGGTATTTTAACATTTACATTTTTTTTTTTTTTTTTTACATGATTTCCCCTGTAGTTGGGGCTGGTATATTATCCACAGTTACAGAAGAAATTCAGCAGCCTGGACACATAACACACATGACCGTGTCTTCAAAGACCCAGACACTACTGCTCACTCCCTACATCAGACGATTACATGACCGATGGATCCAAGGAAGGAAGCAATGTCAGCACTTCCTATATGCGGTGTACACAGAGCTTGTTTAGTGCTGTGCACACAGAGATCAGAAAGACAGAGACAGAAAGAAACCATCTCTGCCTTCTCCATGACTGTGTCTGATAGTTGACTCCTGCAACTGCACGATCACGTACAACTGCTCTACTATGCAGTGACATTTTAGAACATCGCTGCAGAGTAGAACGTGGACCGCCCGGACATTTTGTCGTCTATGGGCAGTTCAGCGGTAATAGAAGTTACCTATATCGTGTGATTTCTGTCACACACAAAGAAGAATTACAAACCCCTTTATAATTTCTTCTATTGGTAAAAATATGTACTCTTAAATTATCTGGCACTGTGCCTATTCATGCATGAGTAATAGGTTTTATTTTATTTTCTAGTAAAACAGTCAACATAAAAATATGTGTGTACATGGTGAAGTAAGGAGCCTGATGGCTATTTATATTTCCAGTTCAGAGTACGATCATAAATCTGGCTTCGTTCTCCTGTTTGCATTTATTAAGTCTTGTGTTTCTTGGGTGGAGAGGAAACTGTAATTGAAGTTGCATGCAAAGAAGTTAGCAATATAGATAAATGAATGTAGTTTGTCAAGATCTTGCACGCTACACTCACTTAAAATAACACAGATAAAGAAGGATTCTTCCTGTTAATGAATTAAATGGCAAATAATTTGACCTTAGCTTTTCTCTTTAAATTTATGGCAGTGACTTAGTTAGATGCACATTTTGAAACTAACCATATATTTTACGGGTAAGTAGCAGAATTCCTTAAAAAAAACAATACATTACAGTAAATTATCATTGTATTTTGAAGATTGTAAAACATTAGGTCTGAAAATGTTAATGGCTATTAGTATCAGAAGCAAATACTGGAAAAGCTCTATAGTAAAATGAAAATGTGACCCTGTTGCTGTTCTACAGCTATGCAAAGGACTCTTACTTCATAAACTATAAGCCATACCCTTAAAATTTGTAATTTTTATGAGGGCTAATAGGAAAAAATGGACCTACTTTTGAGACACAGTGCAAAACTCAGACGGGATGGAGCATCATATTATAGTGTAGATTTGGCTGTTATGGTTTGCAGGTGCCATGTCACATTGCAGAGCCCCCGAGGTGCCAGAACAGCAGAACCCCCAATAAGTGACCCCATTTTACAAACTACACCTCTCAATGAATTCATCTAGGGGTGCAGTGATCATATTGACACCACGGGTGTGTCACAGAATTTTATACCATTGGGCAGTGAAGAAAAAATAATTACATTTTTACCACAAATGTTGTTTTAGCCCTAGATTTTAAATTTTCATAAGGGAAATGGGTAAAAAATGGCACCAAAATTTGTCCCACAATTTCTGTTAAATGTGGAAATACCCCATATGTGGCTGCAAAGTACTGCTTAGCCACACTGCGAGACTCAGGAAGGACGGAGCGCAGATTTTCCTAGAATAGTTTGCAGACTCCATATACAGAGTCCCTAAGTGCTAGAAGAGCAAAATACCCCCCCCCCTCAAGTGACCCAATTTTGGAAATTATACCCCTTTGGGAATTTATCTACAAGTGTTCTGATGATTTTGACTCAATGGGTGTCTTCCAGAGACAAGCAGTAGTGGATGTTGCTTAGTGAAAATTGCAAATCTGCTATTGTCGTGCCCATTCATTGTAGTGGCCAGTACGTTGTAGTGCCTGTACATTGTGCCCAGCTTGTGCTTCTGGAGACATGCACCTGTAAATTAAGCGGGCTCTCATCACTACAGAAATTCCAAACATGTGGACTCTAAATGTGTTTTAGACACACTGTGGGGCTCAGAAGGGAGGGGACATTGGGATTTGGGAGTGCAGAATTCTCTGGATTTCTTTTTGGGGGACAAGGAGCCATTTTGAGTTTCCAGAGCCTTTGTACTTCCAATAACGTGGAAGCCCCTATATTTCTGACAACAGATGATGGACCTGAGTGGGGACTTGCTTTTTTTGTGGATTGAGTTAAAGCTTTTAATAAAAGCAATCCACATAAAGTTTGAGATAACCATTATCTGGCGCTTTACGCTGAGCACTTATATCGGGGTTTCCATCTAAATTTCCAAATGACATGATTCAGATGAAATCCCAGAGGGATTCATTCATTTTACTGAGGCAGCAGAGTTATTCTAGACTCGGTCTGGCCTCTGTTCAGCATTGTCCTTTTTTTCAGAGGTGCACAAAACTGTGGCCGACCACACTTTTATGCACGCTTAAAAAGACGGACACTGCCGGATCATAGGCCAGACTGCGTCCACAGTGCCTTCATCTGCCTCATTATAGGGAATCGTGTATTTCAGAGATTTACATGGAAACCTCAGCGTAGAGCGCAGGATAAATGTGAGCCGAGCCTTACTGCGATCTTTTGTGAGGCAGAGTGAACAAATCAACAGCAGCTGAAGAATTGGTTTTATTTATTTATTACGCCATTCTTCATGTGGTATAAGTGATTAGACGACTTTATTGTTCATGCAATTACAGCGATACCAAATTTATATTATTTTTTTTTATGTTTGGCTGCTGTCACACAATAAAAGATGCTTTTTTTTGCAAAAACGCATCGCCATATTTTGAGTGCTATAATTTTTCCATATTTTGACAGAGTCTTTTGAGGTCTTGTTTTTTGCGGTACAAGTTGACGTTTTTATTAGTACCATTTTTGAGCACATAACATTTTTTGATCGCTTTCTATTCCGAGTTTTGGGAGGCAGTATGAACAAAAACCAGTGATTCAGGAATTGTTTTTTGTTTGTTTTTTATTCAGTTTCCGAGTGTGGTAATATTGATACACAATACCACATTTACCCAGCTGCAGCTCTGGCAAAAATTAAGAGACAACTGCAAAATTTTCATTTTCTCTGATTTTTTCTCTTTATATACACAGCAGCTCCACAATATATATTATATGTGTGGACTGTAGAAATACATGGACTATATTGTAGTACAGTGGCTACGGAAAGTATTCAGACCCCTTTAAATTTTTCACTCTTTATTTCATTGCAGCCATTTGGTAAATTCTAAAAAGTTCATTTTTTCTCATTAAAGTACACTCTGCACCCCATCTTGACTGAAAAAAAACAAATGTAGAAATTTTTACAAAGGCCCATACTATTTAATTAGGCTGTTTACATCACAAAAGATACACTGAGACTGCTGTATATACGCCGCACAGGATATTTTGTGACTGATATACAGTACAGACCAAAAATTTGGACACACCGTTTCATTTAAAGATTTTTCTGTATTTTCATGACTATGAAAATTGTACATTCACACTGAAGGCATCAAAACTATGAATTAACACATGTGGAATTATATACTTAACAAAAAAGTGTAAAACTACTGAAAATATGTCTTATATTCTAGGTTCTTCAAAGTAGACACCTTTTGCTTTGATGACTGCTTTGCACACTCTTGGCATTCTCTTGATGAGCTTCAAGAGGTAGTCAACGGAAATGGTTTTCACTTCACAGGTGTGCCCTGTCAGGTTTAATAAGTGGGATTTCTTGCCTTATAAATGGGGTTGGGACCATCAGTTGTGTTGTGCAGAAGTCTGGTGGATACACAGCTGATAGTCCTACTGAATAGACTGTTAGAATTTGTATTATGGCAAGAAAAAGTAGCTAAGTAAAGAAAAATGAGTGGCCATCATTACTTTAAGAAATGAAGGTCAGTCAGTCTGAAAAATTGGGAAAACTTTGAATGTGTCCCCAAGTGCATTTGCAAAAACCATCAAGCGCTACAAAGAAACTGGCTCGTATGAGGACTGCCCCAGGAAAGGAAGACCAAGAGTCACCTCTGCTTCTGAGAATAAGTTTATCCGAGTCACCAGCCTCAGAAATCGCAGGTTAATGTGACGCCTCGCTCCCGCTCGCAGGCCCTACCCTGAGAGATGGGGGTACTCGGAACCGGGCCTCCTGGAGTACGGTGGATGCAGTCGTGGCCTAGGCCCGGCCCGTGCCCAGGGTCGTCACAGTAAAAATAAGGGGGCCAGGAGGGATGGTGGTAATCGAGTGGATTAATTGACTATGCCACCTGTGGAGTCTGGTGATTCGCCACCAGCGCTGCGGCAGTCCTCTGAGGCGGGATGTAGTGGCACCAGAAGATGGTACTACTCCCCACAGGCGGAGTAGGGCCTCAGGGCAGAGAAGACGGATCGGGGGAGGCGTAGTGGGTGGTGCGGTGTGGTGTCGCGCTGAAATAAGGGACCGGAGGCAATGGATGCAGTCTTCCAAGCTTTACTCACGTTGTTAGGTGTCAGCTGCAAGGCTTCTCCTTGCTCCTGACGGCGCGCTGCGGCCGCCAGGAAGGGGTTCAGCACCCTCCGGGTAGTTCGGGTGCATCAATCAGGACCCCCTGCACCAGAGTGCTCCTAGACTTTCCCACTAGGTCCTCTCCTGTCCATATGTGGTGCGTGTTACAAGGCTGGGTCTCCCTCTGGCTATACACAGAACACGGGTATGGGTGGCGACTCCGCTCCGTCCGTTACCGGGTGGGATCCTCCAAGCCTCCGGGCTTTTCTGACTAGGACATGAAGTAGCAAAGCCAGATATCGGGGGCCGGTACCCCTTTTGCAGCAGGAGTCCCTCTGACTAGGCCAGAATAGTGAGGACAGGTGGCGTATGCCGCTCCGTCTGCATCCCCCTGGGATCCTTTTGCCGGTGGAGCTTGTCTCCTCTGCTCCCCTCCAGGCCTTCTTAGGTAGGGACCTTAACCGGGTAGAGACAGCCGTTAACTCTAGCCCGCTCCTCGCCTCAAGGCCAGAGCACGAGGACTGTGTATCTTCAATCAGCTGCAGGTTCACACAGAAAGCCACGTTCAGTGATGAAGACCACAATCAAAGGACCATAAGCCCAAGATGGCCGTTTGTTAAATATGTAACTAGTAAGTGTAACCTAAAGTGCGTCCTCCACCCTCACCCACTACATGGTTCCCCCTATCTTTTGGTTCCCCCCATCTCCTCTATCCTGGCTGGGGCAGCACCCTGGTGCATATAAGCCCCTCTCAGGTGGGAGAGGTGTAGTGTTGGATGGATGGCTAAGTCCTGAGAGGTGCTCACCCTTACCTCGGAGAGGAGATACCACACCTAGGTCTGAGGTGCAGTACCCCTGTGGCGACTGAACCCTCAGGGGCGCCACATTAACAGCAGCTCAGATTAGAGACCAGGTCAATGCCACACAGAGTTCTAGCAGCAGACACATCTCTTCAGCAACTGTTAAGAGGAGACTTTGTGCAGCAGGCCTTCATGGTAAAATATCTGCTAGGAAACCACTGCTAAGGACAGGCAACAAGCAGAAGAGACTTGTTTGGGCTAAAGAACATAAGGAATGGACATTAGACCAGTGGAAATCTGTGCTTTGGTCTGATGAGTCCAAATTTGAGATCTTTGGTTCCAACCACCATGTCTTTGTGCGACTCAGAAAAGGTGAACGGATGGACTCTACATGCCTGGTTCCCACCATGAAGCATGGAGGAGGTGTGATGGTGTGGGGGTGCTTTGCTGGTGACACTGTTGGGGATTTATTAAAAATTGAAGGCATAATGAACCAGCATGGCTACCACAGCATCTTGCAGCGACATGCTATTCCATCCGGTTTGCGCTTAGTTGGACCATCATTCATTTTTCAACAGGACAATGACCCCAAACACACCTCAAGGCTGTGTAAGGGCTATTTGACCAAGAAGGGGAGTGATGGGGTGCTACGCCAGATGACCTGGCCTCCACAGTCACCAGACCTGAACCCAATCAAGATTGTTTGGGCTGAGCTGGACCACAGAACTCACATAACTTTTGCAGTATACATCACATTGGAGGTACCGATACTGCTGTATATACATCACATAGGAGACATGAGGCTGTGATATATACAGCACATAAGAGACACTGAGACTGCTATGTATACATCACATAAAAAACACTGAGACTGGTGTATATACATCACATAGGAGACACTGGGACTGGTGTATATACAGGACATAGGAGACACTGGGACTGCTGTATACATATAACATAGGAGACACTGGGACTGATGTGTGATGTTGAGTCACGTCTCATGGTCAAGCCGTGAGATGGGATAGTCAAGGAGTCCAAGATCAAAAGACAGGAGGGTATGTCATAAGCAGAATGAAGAGAGAAAGGCGTAGTCAAGTAACGTTCCGAGGTCAAAATACCAGGAGGATAATGGATCAGAGCAGAAGGGGCTAAACAGACGGATGGTTAGAACAAGGTCCAAGGTCAAGCATCAAAAGATCTACAAACAGAATTTAAGGCACAGAAAGACAAACCACACAGTAGCTGAATGTACATCTAGCAGAGGTCTAGGAGTAGCAGCCCAATTAAGTAGACTGGCAATCACCTGGGACAATGAACACCTGAAGATAGCCAGCGTTTCCCAGCCTCAGATTGGATAGCTGAGCAGTCAATCAACAGACGACAGCTCAGCATGCCCCTGTGTAGTAGAAGGCAATGAAATATCAGAACTCTTGCAAGATATGCTAGTGGTGAGGAGAGACTGCCATCTGATAGCCAGATGAAATCAAGCAGAACCAAGTTGTGCTAGAAGATTTGAAGGGAGAGTAAATTTAGATGCCAGACCTGATCAGGTGACCTACAGGAAGGATTTCCTGAGTATAAAAGTCCTGCACGCCAAACCACAGGAAGATTTGGTGCCAGGCTGCAGAGCAGAGCAGGCGTGCTCCAGAGGTACCGCGGAGCCCAGCGCGACAGGCCTCAGCCAGAGGCTTGCGTCGCCTAAGTGCCGGACGCCGCCTGATAAGGTCCAGACCTCTCATAGTAGTGCCCCGAGTTCTGCGCATATTGGTCAGAGGCCTGGAACTCCTTGCCCCAAGCCTGAGAGACTACTGTCAATGGTCAAGCCGAGAAGTGCTGATAGAAGACCGCGACAGGAGAGGTGCGCCAGCAGAAGCAGAGGAACAGCATGAGTGAGCAGGGACGTTACTTCCAGCTTTCACCTACGATGCCGGGGACAGTTGGGATTAGGACTTCAGGTTGGGAGGGATGAGACTTGTGGCCTAGCGGGAAAAACTGGTGACCCCCGCTAGGGCCATATATAGAAAGAGAACTTACGTGGTGACTCCCACGACTGGGTGCATCACATTTTGCAAAGATCTTTACTGTTACTTATTGAAAAGACTTCTTATTGTTACTCCAAGTTATTGTTGATTCCATTGTTACTAACCCCTTTAAAAAATTGTTATATCTATAAAGTGGTTATATCAATCCCTGACTGCTTCCGCCTCATGGTCTCTGTGCGTTGCATTCCGGCACCTGTATTACACCTGCACCAGACTAGATGACTGAACTGACAAAGTACTGACAGCTTCAGCACACCACTGTACCAGATTGGATGACTGAGCTGTGAGTAACTGCATAACAAAGTACAAAGTTGGTGCGGTTTTCTTTGGGGCGCAAGGTAACAGCAGGCCAGGGTATTTGTTAGACCAGAATGTTCTTTATTAATCAAATGGCTTCACATGTTTGGCTAATACCGCCTTCATCAGGTGGTCACTTCAGATGAAGAGTTGTTGATGCTCATGAGACCAGAAAAGGTTACAAAATATCTCCAAAGAGTTTGTACTTCACCAATGCACAGTGAGACAGACACAGAGAAGCCTTTAGAGAGGTTACTTTGGTTTCCTTTGTGGCCTCCGAAACTAGTATAGCCCTTGTTCTTGAGTGATCTTTGTTAATTGACTACTCCTGGGGAGATACACTAATTAATTTTGTCCTCAATATAGCCATAAAGAAAAATGAAATAATAAACTCCAAGAAAAAAGGGGGGCTTTACAATAGGCAAAGTAGTGCATTAAAAAAGTATATTTTATTGAACAATTATTAAAATCAATAATAAAACATAAAATGAAACACAACGGTGCAAGAAAAAGATGTGTAAACCCAGAAGTAATTCAAAATGGGTATGCAAACCCCATGATAGTAACAAGTGTAATCATAGTAAATACTGTTACATATAAATAGAAACTTAGAAGTATATTACACCAATGTATGCTCAAAAATATAAGGAGAAAAGCATCACCCAGAATTTAGGGAAAAGAGAATAAATATTGTATATATAAATTAATGAGGCAATATTGCTCAGGCAATTACCCCCTGGACGAATCATTTCAATGCAAAACGCGCGGCGGGTGTGGTGGGTCCCCGGTACCATACTCTGAGATAACTCTATATACATCTGTGGTAGTAATACTATATGCCTTTGTACTTAGTTGTAATTACTCGTGTTATTGATGAACTGAGCTTTTCTCATCTATTATATGATGTTACACTAGTATTCTTTTAATCTTGGCAACATTGCCTGTGCGTTTATTCTCAATGACTTACTATTAGTGTTGAGGATACCTTCCGATATCGAGAAATATCGGATCGGATTGTATCGGACCGATACCCAAAAAATATCGGCTATCGCCGATTCCGATACCGGAAACCAATGCAAGTCAATGGGACACAAATATCGGAATGAAAATAAACCCTTTCTTTCCTTGTAGGTTAATTCTACATGAAGTAAAACAACTAAGAATAATGTAGAATGTATTGGGGGAGGTGGGGGAGACAATAAAGGCATAGAGGTTTAGCCCAATCAAATGGAATAGCAGGAATTAATATTTTTTTTAAGACGTTCTGAGTTACGGAAATATTGACTATGTTAAGTTTTTTTATATTTTGTCAGATATTTATGTTTCACTACTTCCATGCTCTTCACCTTCTTTTTTACTTCTCCCACACTTTCTCCTTCATCATCCTCAGCATCAGCATCTTTTTCATCAACTTCTTCTTCACCTTCTTCATCTTCTTCTTCTTCACCTTCTTCGTATTATTCTTTTTTTTACATTCTTCATATTCTTCTTATTCAACTATTATTCTTCTTCATATTCTACTTCTTCATCTTCTTCATATTCTTCTTCTTCATCATATTCTTATTTGTGACAGGCATTCCTGTAGTTGTTATCTATAAAAGTTTGAACATTACACCTTTCGTTCTGCCCGTCACAAAAGATTTACAACAGGATTTGTCCGCGTTCAGTTTGGCCTGCAGCAGCAGGTCTTTTCCAGGGGCACCACGAGGAGGAATGGACTCACCCCCATACACTGCTTAGTCTTCTTCTGCTTATAATTTAGATAATATCTTTTGCTCTGATTTTTAGTCTTATGCTTAATGTTCTTCCGCTTTTTGTTCTGCAGCTTCTTGTACTTCTGCTTCTTGGTTTTCTGTCTCTTGTTCTTCTGTATCTTGGTGGTTGTATTCTTGTTCTTTGTCCTCTTGGTCATCTTCTTCAGGGTCATCTTCTTGGACTTCTTCGGGGTGGTCTTCAGGGTCGTCGTCTTCAGGGTCGTTGTCTTCGGGGTCCTCGTCTTCTTCGGGGTGGTCTTCAGGGTCGTTGTCTTCAGGGTCGTCGTCTTCGGGATCCTCGTCTTCTTCGGGGTGGACCTCAGGGTCCTCGTCTTCATGGTCATCGTCTTCGGGGTCCTCATCTTCTTCGGGGTGGTCTTCAGGGTCGTCATCTTCAAGGTCGTCGTCTTCGGGGTCCCCGTCTTCTTCGGGGTGGTCTTCAGGGTCCTCGTCTTCAGGGTCCTCATCTTCGGGGTCCTCATCTTCTTTGGGGTGGTCTTCAGGGTCGTCGTCTTCAGGGTCGTCATCTTCGGGGTCCTCGTCTTCTTTGGGGTGGTCTTCAGGGTCCTCATCTTCAGGGTCATCATCTTTGGTGTCCTCGTCTTCTTCGGGGTGGTATTCAGGGTCCTCGTCTTCAGGGTCCTCGTCAGGGAGATCCAGAGTGATTACCAAGAACCATTTCAAAAAGCTTGAACTTGGAAATGTAGCAGAAGGTACAAGAAGGCTGAGGAACTGCCGAGAACCAGCTGACGGTACTGGAACCCGGATGGGTAGCAGAAGGTGCAAGAGCCAATGGAACTACCGAGGACCAGCTGATGGTACTGGAACCCGGTTACTAAGCAGGAGGTACCTGTGCCAGAAAGCACTACCAAGGACCAGCAGAGGTTGGTGGAACTTGGATACCGAGAAGGAGGCACCTAAGCCAAAGGCACTGCCGAGAACCAGCTGACGGTACTGGAACCCGGATGGGTAGCAGAAGGTACAAGAGGCAATGGAACTACCGAGGGCCAGCTGACGGTACTGGATCCTGGTTACTAAGCAGGAAGTACCTGTGCCAGAAAGCACTACCAAGGACCAGCAGATGTTGGTGGAATTTGGATACCGAGAAGGAGGCACCTAAGCCAAAGGCACTGCCGAGAACCAGCTGACGGTATTGGAACCCGGATGGGTAGCAGTAGGTACAAGAGCCAATGGAACTACCGAGGACCAGCTGACGGTACTGGAACCCGGTTACTAAGCAGGAGGTACCTGTGCCAGAAAGCACTACCAAGGACCAGCAGACGTTGGTGGAACTTGGATACCGAGAAGGAGACACCTAAGCCAAAGGCACTGCCGAGAACCAGCTGACAGTACTGGAACTCAGATGGGTAGCAGAAGGTACCCATGAAAAAAAAAGTTGCAAGGCCGCGAGCCGGCCGCAGTTACAGAAACCCACAGTCCTACAGAGGGTGCTTATCCTATTGGCACTATGGAACCAGCCTTCATTGCCAGATCCCGCAGCTCACATAGGAGTCACCTAAACTGCAGGCACCATAGAGTCGGCTAACCCGACCACAACACGACAGGACAACGCATTGGAGGCAAAGTGACGTTGACACTACCCGGAAACAGCTGGCGTGCTGGAACCAGGCTGGGCAGGAGGGAGTTCCCGTGCCAAAGACACTGCCGAGAACCAGCTGACTGTACTGGAACTCGGATGGGTAGCAGAAGGTACAAGAGCCAATGGAACTACCGAGGACCAGCTGATGGTACTGGAACTCGGTTACTAAGCAGGAGGTACCTGTGCCAGAAAGCACTACCAATTGTAAACAATGGTGCAGCGGTCTCAGGGAGCGCCAAAGGAATATTGGACAATCTAATAGATGGCAACCGACCTTTATTCTTCCTCCAATACTACTGCCACAACGCGTTTCAACGGTCTAAGCCGTCTTCATCAGGTGGGGTAAAGGAGAATGTTACAATGACAGCTTTATAAAGGGGTGGTTTTTTACATAATTTAGACCACGTGTTGCAATCAATTAACCTTTTCATTGAAAAACTCCATATAATGCATTCTTGACCAATTAACCTCTTATTTCCCTTTGAAACAGCATTGTGCATTAGAAAAATCCCTGCATGGAATCATAAAATCACAATCCTTAATAAAAACTTCCTGTTTGTGTTTAAAAAAATAAAGAACTTTTTTTATTTATTTATTTATTTTTTTTATTATTTTTTATTACCAACTATTAAAAACTATTAAAAATTATTAAAGTCACCCTGGGGACCTTCTTGGGGTGTCTTGACAGTGCTATACTACAATTTCCAGCCCCCAATTCAAAAGTTAAGTTTCTTAAAGAGACAGTACACTTTCATATAAAATGGCCGAAAATGACCATGTACCATTGCCCACTACGACTATAAACCCCATAAATGTTTAAAAACACCCTGGGAACCTTCCCGGGGTGTCTTGACAGTGCTATACTACAATTTCCAGCGCCCAATTCAAAAGTTAAGTTTCTTAAAGAGACAGTACACTTTCATATAAAATGGCCGAAAATAACTTTATACGATTGCCCACTACTATTATAAAGCTCATAAAACCCAATTCTATCCATTATCATGATCAGAACCTATGCTTCCAGTAAACTAAGTAACCGGGGACAATTGGAAAAAATGAGCTAAATACCAACCCGAAAGGGCGAGCAAATCTCCTGCTATGTTGACCCATACCATACCTTTAATCCTGTGCAGGTAACCCCACAAGCCATCATTAAACGGCTGATGACAACCCGGGAAAGATATGAGAGGGACAACATTAAACCTTCTCAGATTTAATGGTTCGATGTGTTTTCAATCGTGAGGTTCAAACCCTCAGGGTACAAAGTACCCATTTTGTATATCCAAAAACTTTCTTTCTTTATAAGTGTACTCAATCGTTCTGGTCCATTATCCACAATGTGGTCAATAATGGTTATTTTCATTTTACTCGGGTCTTTGTGGTGATGGTTTGCATAGTGTCTAGAGACACTATGTAATTGATATCCTGCCCTACCAAGGACCAGCAGACGTTGGTGGAACTTGGATACCGAGAAGGAGGCACCTAAGCCAAAGGCACTGCCGAGAACCAGCTGACGGTACTGGAACCCGGATGGGTAGCAGAAGGTACAAGAGCCAATGAAACTACCGAGGACAAGCTGACGGTACTGGAACCCGGTTACTAAGCAGGAGGTAACTGTGCCAGAAAGCACTACCAAGGACCAGCAGACGTTGGTGGAACTTGGATACCGAGAAGGAGGCACCTAAGCCAAAGGCACTGCCGAGAACCAGCTGACGGTACTGGAACTCGGATGGGTAGCGGAAGGTACCCATGAAAAAAAAAGTTGCAAGCCGCGAGCCGGCCGCAGTTACCGAAACCCACAGTCCTACAGGGGGTGCTTGTCCTATTGGCACTATGGAACCAGCCTTCATTGCCAGATCCCGCAGCCCACATAGGAGTCACCTAAACTGCAGGCACCATAGAGTCGGCTAACCCAACCACAACACAACAGGACAACGTATTGGAGGCAAAGTGACGCTGACACTACCTGGAAACAGCTGGCGTGCTGGAACCAGGCTGGGCAGGAGGGAGTACCCGTGCCAAAGACACTGCTGGGAAACAGCTGGTGGAGCTGGAACCCAGGGTAAATACTAAAAACAGAGTGGAGCCAGAGGCCTAATTGGAGCAACTTTAAAATCAGTAGTAGACTAGTAGTGTGAATGTGGACAGAGCAGGAGAAATTGCCGTACACACAGCAGGGGAACAGCTGACGTTACTGAACCCCAATAACACGGCAGCAAGTGTGACTGTGCAGACAGCACTTCTGAGCGCCAACTGGCGGTGTTGGAGCTCAGGGATAATACTGAAAACAGAGGAGCCAGAGGTGTCATTGGAGCAACTTTAAAATCTGTAGTAGTGTGAATGTGGACAGAGCAGGAGAAATTGCCGAAGACACAAAGCAGGGGAACAGCTGACGTTACTGAACCCCAATAACACGGCAGCAAGTTTTGACTGTGCAGACGGCACTTCTGAGCGCCAACTGGCGGTGTTGGAGCTCAAGGATAATACTGAAAACAGAGGAGCCAGAGGTGTAATTGGAGCAACTTTAAAATCTGTAGTAGTGTGAATGTGGACAGAGCAGGAGAAATTGGCGAAGACACACAGCAGGGGAACAGCTGACGTTACTGAACCCCAATAACACGGCAGCAAGTGTTGACTGTGCAGACAGCACTTCTGAGCGCCAACTGGCGGTGTTGGAGCTCAGGGATAATACTGAAAACAGAGGAGCCAAAGGTGTAATTGGAGCAACTTTAAAATCTGTAGTAGTGTGAATGTGGACAGAGCAGGAGAAATTGCCGAAGACACACAGCAGGGGAACGGCTGACGTTACTGAACCCCAATAACACGGCAGCAAGTGCTGACTGTGCAGACGGCACTTCTGAGCTCCAACTGGCGGTGTTGTAGCTCAGGGATAATACTGAAAATAGAGGAGCCAGAGGTATAATTGGAGCAACTTTAAAATCTGTAGTAGTGTGAATGTGGACAGAGCAGGAGAAATTGCCGTACACACAGCAGGGGAACAGCTGACGTTACTGAACCCCAATAACGCGGCAGCAAGTGTTGACTGTGCAGACGGCACTTCTGAGCGCCAACTGGCGGTGTTGGAGCTCAGGGATAATACTGAAAACAGAGGAGCCAGAGGTGTCATTGGAGCAACTTTAAAATCTGTAGTAGTGTGAATGTGGACAGAGCAGGAGAAATTGCCGAAGACACAAAGCAGGGGAACAGCTGATGTTACTGAACCCCAATAACACGGCAGCAAGTGTTGACTGTGCAGACGGCACTTCTGAGCGCCAACTGGCGGTGTTGGAGCTCATGGATAATACTGAAAACAGAGGAGCCAGAGGTGTCATTGGAGCAACTTTAAAATCTGTAGTAGTGTGAATGTGGACAGAGCAGGAGAAATTGCCGAAGACACACAGCAGGGGAACATCTGACGTTACTGAACCCCAATAACACGGCAGCAAGTGTTGACTGTGCTGACGGCACTTCTGAGCGCCAACTGGCGGTGTTGGAGCTCAGGGATAATACTGAAAACAGAGGAGCCAGAGGTGTCATTGGAGTAACTTTAAAATCTGTAGTAGTGTGAATGTGGACAGAGCAGGAGAAATTGCCGAAGACACAAAGCAGGGGAACAGCTGGCGTTACTGAACCCCAATAACACGGCAGCAAGTGTTGACTGTGCAGACGGTGCTTCTGAGCGCCAACTGGTGGTGTTGGAGCTCAGGGATAATACTGAAAACAGAGGAGCCAGAGGTGTAATTGGAGCAACTTTAAAATCTGTAGTAGTGTGAATGTGGATAGAGCAGGAGAAATTGCCGAAGACACAAAGCAGGGGAACATCTGACGTTACTGAACCCCAATAACACGGCAGCAAGTGTTGACTGTGCAAACGGCACTTCTGAGCGCCAACTGGCGGTGTTGGAGCTCAGGGATAATACTGAAAACAGAGGAGCCAGAGGTGTCATTGGAGTAAGTTTTAAATTAGTAGTACAGTGGATGTGGACAGAGCAGGAGAATTTGCCGGACACACAGCTGGGGATCAGCTGACGTTACTGAACCCCAATAACACGGCAGCAAGTGTTGACTGTGCAGATGGCACTTCTGAGCGCCAACTGGTGGTGTTGGAGCTCAGGGATAATACTGAAAACAGAGGAGCCAGAGGTGTAATTGGAGCAACTTTAAAATCTGTAGTAGTGTGAATGTGGACAGAGCAGGAGAATTTGCCGGACACACAGCAGGGGATCAGCTGACGTTACTGAACCCCAATAACACTGGAACAAGCGTTGACTGTGGAGACGGCACTTCTGAGCAGCAACTAGCGGTATTGGAGCCCAGGTTAAATACTAAAAACAGAGAAGCCAGAGGTATAATTGGAGCAAGTTTTAAATTAGTAGTACAGTGGATGTGGACAGAGCAGGAGAATTTGCCGGACACACAGCTGGGGATCAGCTGACGTTACTGAACCCCTATAACACTGGAGCAAGCGTTGACTGTGCAGACGGCACTTCTGAGCAGCAACTAACGGTGTTGGAGTCCAGGGTGAACGCTAAAATCAGAGAAGCCAGAGGTATAATTGGAGCAAGTTTTAAATAAGTAGTACAGTGGGTGTGGATAGAGCAGGAGAATTTGCCGGACACACAGCTGGGGATCAGCTGACGTTACTGAACCCCAATAACACGGCAGCAAGTGTTCACTGTGCAGACGGCACTTCTGAGCGCCAACTGGCGGTGTTGTAGCTCAGGGATAATACTGAAAATAGAGGAGCCAGAGGTATAATTGGAGCAACTTTAAAATCTGTAGTAGTGTGAATGTGGACAGAGCAGGAGAAATTGCCGTACACACAGCAGGGGAACAGCTGACGTTACTGAACCCAATAACACGGCAGCAAGTGTTGACTGTGCAGACGGCACTTCTGAGCGCCAACTGGCGGTGTTGGAGCTCAGAGATAATACTGAAAACAGAGGAGCCAGAGGTGTCATTGGCGCAACTTTAAAATCTGTAGTAGTGTGAATGTGGACAGAGCAGGAGAAATTGCCGAAGACAGAAAGCAGGGGAACAGCTGATGTTACGGAACTCCAATAACACGGCAGCAAGTGTTGACTGTGCAGACGGCACTTCTGAGCGCCAACTGGCGGTGTTGGAGCTCAGGGATAATACTGAAAACAGAGGAGCCAGAGGTGTCATTGGAGCAACTTTAAAATCTGTAGTAGTGTGAATGTGGACAGAGCAGGAGAAATTGCTGAAGACACACAGCAGGGGAACATCTGACGTTACTGAACCCCAATAACATGGCAGCAAGTGTTGACTGTGCTGACGGCACTTCTGAGCGCCAACTGGCGGTGTTGGAGCTCAGGGATAATACTGAAAACAGAGGAGCCAGAGGTGTCATTGGAGCAACTTTAAAATCTGTAGTAGTGTGAATGTGGACAGAGCAGGAGAAATTGCCGAAGACACAAAGCAGGGGAACATCTGACGTTACTGAACCCCAATAACACGGCAGCAAGTGTTGACTGTGCAGACGGTGCTTCTGAGCGCCAACTGGTGGTGTTGGAGCTCAGGGATAATACTGAAAACAGAGGAGCCAGAGGTGTCATTGGAGTAACTTTAAAATCTGTAGTAGTGTGAATGTGGACAGAGCAGGAGAAATTGCCGAAGACACAAAGCAGGGGAACAGCTGGCGTTACTGAACCCCAATAACACGGCAGCAAGTGTTGACTGTGCAGACGGTGCTTCTGAGCGCCAACTGGCGGTGTTGGAGCTCAGGGATAATACTGAAAACGGAGGAGCCAGAGGTGTCATTGGAGTAAGTTTTAAATTAGTAGTACAGTGGATGTGGACAGAGCAGGAGAATTTGCCGGACACACAGCTGGGGATCAGCTGACGTTACAGAACCCCAATAACACGGCAGCAAGTGTTGACTGTGCAAACGGCACTTCTGAGCGCCAACTGGCGGTGTTGGAGCTCAGGGATAATACTGAAAACGGAGGAGCCAGAGGTGTCATTGGAGTAAGTTTTAAATTAGTAGTACAGTGGATGTGGACAGAGCAGGAGAATTTGCCGGACACACAGCTGGGGATCAGCTGACGTTACAGAACCCCAATAACACGGCAGCAAGTGTTGACTGTGCAAACGGCACTTCTGAGCGCCAACTGGCGGTGTTGGAGCTCAGGGATAATACTGAAAACGGAGGAGCCAGAGGTGTCATTGGAGTAAGTTTTAAATTAGTAGTACAGTGGATGTGGACAGAGCAGGAGAATTTGCCGGACACACAGCTGGGGATCAGCTGACGTTACTGAACCCCAATAACACTGGAACAAGCGTTGACTGTGGAGACGGCACTTCTGAGCAGCAACTAGCGGTGTTGGAGCCCAGGTTAAATACTAAAAACAGAGAAGCCAGAGGTATAATTGGAGCAAGTTTTAAATTAGTAGTACAGTGGATGTGGACAGAGCAGGAGAATTTGCCGGACACACAGCTGGGGATCAGCTGACGTTACTGAACCCCTATAACACTGGAGCAAGCGTTGACTGTGCAGACGGCACTTCTGAGCAGCAACTAGCGGTGTTGGAGCCCAGGGTAAATACAGAAAACAGAGGAGCCTGAGGTATAATTGGAGCAAGTTTTAAATTAGTAGTACAGTGGATGTGGACAGAGCAGGAGAATTTGCCGGACACACAGCTGGGGATCTGCTGACGTTACTGAACCCCAATAACACTGGAGCAAGCATTGACTGTGCAGACGGCACTTCTAAGCAGCAACTAGCGGTGTTGGAGCCCAGGGTAAATGCTAAAAACAGAGAAGCCAGAGGTATAATTGGAGCAAGTTTTAAATAAGTAGTACAGTGGATGTGGACAGAGCATGAGAATTTGCCGGACACACAGCTGGGGATCAGCTGACGTTACTGAACCCCAATAACACTGGAGCAAGCGTTGACTGTGCAGACGGCACTTCTGAGCAGCAACTGGCGGTGTTGGAGCTCAGGGACTACAGTTCAGGTGGTAGAAACATGAACACAACAGGAGACCTGGATACTGTTGCCAACCAAATATTTATTCTGGAAGAGGACTGGCAAATTCATGCGAGATCCAGGCCTTGTTCATTTTCAGAAAAGTAAGCCAGTCAACGCTATCGGAGGATAGGCGCATGTGACGGTCTGTTAGTACACCACCTGCGGCACTAAAGACGTGTTCCGATAATACACTAGCAGCAGGGCAAGCCAGCACCTCCAATGCATACTGGCTAAGCTCTGGCCATGTATCCAGCTTAGAGACCCAAAACTTGAAGGGGGAAGAGCCGTCTGGGAGTACACTGAGAGGGCAAGACATGTAGTCTGTCACCATCTGACAGAAACGTTGCCTCCTGCTGACTGGAGCCGTCTGTGATGGTGTAGACATTTGTGGTGGCGGGGACACAAAACTTTGCCACATTTGAGCCATACTGGTCTTGCCTTGTGCTGAGGCGATTATTCTCATCCCTCTTTGTGCAGAGCTTCCTCCACTGCCTCGACGCACTGAGCTGCTTTGTAAAGCACTAGCAGCACTGCTCTCGGTTGGAATGGAGAACATGATGGAATGCACCAGTGCGTCTTGGTACTCCCGCATTTTACGCTCCCGGTTCAACGGTGTTATGAGGCTTTGTAAGTTGTCCCGGTAGCGAGGATCTAGGAGGGTGGACACCCAATAATCAGCCGTGTTGAGAATGTGGGCAATGCGGCGGTCGTTTCTCAGGCACTGCAGCATGAAATCAACCATGTGCTGCAGACTGCCAACTGGCCAAGAAACACTGTCCCCTGCTTGAGGCATGATCTCTGCCTGCTCTGCATCACCCTACCCTCGTTCTAGATACTGACTACTAGAGCATTGTGTACCTCCCTCCTCTGGACAGATGTCTTCCTCCTCCAGTGACTCCTCCTCATCCTCCTCACAAAGTGTCCCCTGCCTAGACCTTTGTGAGGAACCACGTTGCGCAGACTGTACAGAAGCAGATGGCATTTGTGACTCCACATCCTCCACCTCTTCCAAAACCTCCTCCCTTAGTGCTTGCAGTGTTTTTTCAAGCAGGCAGATAAGGGGGATAGTCATGCTGACTAGTGCATCATCTGCACTCGCCATGCGCGTGGAATAATCGAAGGCACGCAAAACGTGGCAAATGTCCTTCATAGAGGCCCACTCAGCTGGTACTCCATTACTGCTGCCTGCTGCTCACACAACCTCTCCAACACATGTAACGTTGAATTCCACCTGGTGGGTAGGTCACATATGATGCGATGTTCCGGAAGACGTAATCGGCGCTGCAGAGTTGCAATGCGCGATCTTGCGCTGCTGGAACACCCCAAGTGAGCGCACTCTATGCGGACCTTGTGCAGTAGTGCATCAAGAACCGGATAGTCCCTCAAAAAACTCTGCACGACCAAGTTGAGCACATGTGCCAGACATGGGATGTGAGTGAGGTTGCCTAGGCCCAGAGCTGCCACCAGATTTCGGCCATTGTCACACACTACCATGCCTGGCTGGAGACTCGCTGGCACAAACCACACATCGCTCTGCTGCTTAATGGCATTCCACAGCTCCTGCTCTGTGTGGCTTCGATTCCCCAAAGAAATAAATTTTAATACGGCCTGTTGATGTTTGGCCACGGCTGTGCTCATATCGGTCATCATAACAGGTAACCGTTCACGGGTCGATGTGGAGGTAGACCGTGACGGCTCCTGCAGCGCTGATTCAGAGGAACTGGAGCATGAGGAGGAGTCAATGTGTACAGACTGGATTCCTGCAATCCTTGGAGTTGGCAGAACACGTACAGCACCACTCTCAAGATCTGTACCCGGCTCCACAACATTTACCCAATGGGCAGTGAGGGAAAGGTATCGTCCCTGTCCATGCTTACTGGTCCAAGCATTGGTGGTCAGGTGGACCTTGCTACTGATGGCATTTTGTAGCGCATGTTTAATTTTTCCCTCCACATGCTGTGGCAGGGCAGGGACGGCTTGCCTGCTGAAATAAAAGCGGCTGGGCACGTTGTATTGTGGGACTGCCAATGCCATAAAGTTACGGAAGGTGTCAGTCTCCACCAGCCTGAATGATAGCATTTCAAGGGCCAGTAGTTTTGCAATGCCAGCATTCAGAGCCTGTGCTCGGGGGTGGTTTGCCGAGTATGGGCGCCTTTTCTCCCATGCTTGTGCTAACGATGGCTGTAGACAGGCCTGGGAGTGTGAGGATGACAGGGAACATGGTTCTGTGGGTGGAATGACACTGTGTCTCTGTACAACAGTGCCAGAGGTTCTTCCATGGCGATCCTGTGAGGAAGCCGCACCAGCTGTGTGTGAGCTGGAGGAAGAGGCTACAACACGAGCTGAAGAGGTGGTAGGTCACGCTGTAGGTTGGCCTAGGTCTTCAGTGTGTTTTTGTAACTCCACCACGTGCTTGGTCTGCACATGTTTCCCCATATTTGTGGTATTGAGGTTGCTGACACTTTTCCCTCTTTTTACCTTCTGATTACACAGCTTGCATTTGACAAAGCAAATGTCATCTGCAACTGTGTCAAAAAAGGACCAGGCACTGCAAGTCTTGGGAGCGCCTGCTTTGGGTTTTGGAAGAGCCATGCTCCTAATGGGTGTCGAAGTGGAGGCTACAGGTAACCAAATCTTCCCCCTCCCTCTCCCTACTTTTTGGGCCGCTCGGGGAATCTCTTCCTCAGAGCTGCTCCCACCACCTTCCTGTCCCTCACGCCATGATGGGTCAAGGACCTCATCATCTACACGACCCTCTTCAAACAACTGCTTCTCCTGGGTAGTCTTGACAGCACAGTACGCACCAGAAAGTGTCACCTGAGTCTCATCATCAGATGCGTACTGAGGTGTGCTGCTGACCATAGGCACTGGCCCACCCGCCTCTTCAGATTCAGAGAGACAAAACGGTTGCTCATCACTGCATACTACCTCTTCTTCAAATTCTCGAATTCTGCTTGGCTGGCCCCCTCTTTCCAAGCCAAGAGATTGAGAGAACAGAAGTAGAGATGGCTCCTGTCCAGGGCTCTCTGACTGCCTGGGCAATTTGGCAGGTGGTGAAGAGACAGATGGGTGCTCTTCAGTGCTCAGGACCTGTGAGGATCTGGAACTAATTGAAGTCAATGCTTTAGCTGCCATCCATCCGACAACGGCTTCAATTTGGTCCTCCTGCAGCAGTGGGGTACGGCTAGCTCCTACAAAGCTGCGCATAAAGGACTGTTCCCTGGTAAAACTGGGGGATGCTGAGTCACTGGTGCCCGCAGCAGGCACAGAATCCCCACGTCCTCTCCCTGCAGGCACAGAATCCTCACGTCCTCTCCCTGCAGAAACTCCACGCCCACGACCACGACCACATGCCTTACTCCCTGCCTTCTTCATCTTGGTAGACTGATAAAGATAGGCAGAAAAGTACTAATGGCTTAGTGTGATTATTCCTGAACAGCTGCTAACAGGTATAAGAAACACTAATTTTATAAAGTGTGGACTAGACTTTAATATGAGCTAATGTGGCCTACACAACTGTAAAGTGGAGTGTTTGGTGAACTTTATTGAGGTTTTTTTTGTCACAAGAAGACACTGGATGTGCCCAAAGATGCAATACCGATAGTATCACAAACTTTTTGTAGCTATTACAATGCAGGAAGGTAACCTACAATGCAATAGATGAGGCTACAAAAAATAGGCTAATACTAATCTGGCTGGGACTGCAGGGCACAATGCTCAAGAAAGGCTCCTCTATCTACTCCTATATAGTGTGTTTGGAACTAATGTAGCTGAATACGGATGGAACCACCACACTAATAGGAGAAATCAGGAAAAATGATCAATTAGCAAAAAAGGACAATGTATGAGGCAGTGACGCACGCTGAGCGCACTACAACCAGACGTGGCTGAAGCATACACTACAGCGTGAGCTGCACTCACACACAGAGACCTTGCAGACAGCCGTGAACAGTGCAGATGCAGAGCACTGTGCACTAGCACTGCAAGAGAAAAAACAAATTCTCTATCTACTGCTATATAGTGTGCTTGGAACCAATTTAGCTGAATATGGATGGAGCCACCACATTAATAGGAGAAATCAGGAAAAATGATCAATTAGCAAAAATGGACAATGTATGAGGCAGTGATGCACGCTGAGCACACTACAACAAGACGTGGCTGAAGCACACACTACAGCGTGAGCTGCACTCACACACAGAGACCTTGCAGACAGCCGTGAACAGTGCAGATGCAGAGCACTGTGCACTAGCGCTGCAAGACAAAAAAAAAATTCTCTATCTACTCCTATATAGTGTGTTTGGACCCAATTTAGCTGAATACGGATGGAACCACCACACTAATAGGAGAAATCAGGAAAAATTATCAATTAGCAAAAAAGGACAATGTATGAGGCAGTGACGCACGCTGAGCGCACTACAACCAGACTTGACTGAAGCACACACTACAGCGTGAGCTGCACTCACACACAGAGACCTTGCAGACAGCGGTGAACAGCACAGAGAACTGTGCACTAGCACTGCAAGGCACAGCGATTTATAAAGTAGCTTGGGTAAAAGCAGAATAGAGCAAATAGGTAGCTAAAACTGTCCCTCAGAACAACAGCGTCCTATCCCTAACGGAATTCACAGCAGAGTGAGCTCAAAATGGCGGCGGCGGCTTTTATAGTGCATCATGACATCATTTCAGCAGCCAATCACAGCCATGCCATTAGTTAACATGCCTACATGCCTAACAGGATGTGCCCACACTTCTTAGGATCCTCATTGGCTGAATAAAATGAAACTGGCTCATTGCATTATGGGAACTTCCGATTCTGGTATACGATATTCTAAAAGTATCGTAATTAAGTATCGGAATTCCGATACCGCGAATATCGGCCGATACCCGATATTTCAGTATTGGAATGCTCAACACTACTTACTATGCATTATTGGTGAATTGAAGTCATATAATATGGTACTACACTAGTATTACTTCATACCCTGGCAATATTGCCTCATTAATTTTTATATACATATGTTTATTCTCTTTTCCCCAAATTCTGGGTGTTGCTTTTCTCCTTATATTTTTGAGCATACATTGGTGTATTATACTTCAGAGTTTTCATCTATATGTAATGGTATTTACTATGATTACCCTTGTTACTATAATAGGGTTTGCATGTCCATTTTGAATTACTTCTGGGTTTACCCACCTTTTTCTTGTACTGTTGTGTTATATTTTCTGTTTTATTATTGATTTGAATAATTGTTCAATAAAATATACTATTTTAATGCACTACTTTGCCTATTGTAAAGCCCCCTTTTTTCTTGGAGTTTATTACTCCTGGGGAGAGTAAGAATTGTCTTGAATCTCCTCAATTTGTTCATAATCTGTCTCACTGTGCATTGGTGAAGTACAAACTCTTTGGAGATATTTTGTAACCTTTTCCCGTCTCATGAGCATCAACAACTCTTTTTCTGAAGTCCAAAGAAATCCACTTTGTTCTCGTCAAGACACTCTTCTCCAAACGTATTGTGAAGATTAGACTTTGATAGACCACTCTTGCACTCTTAAACCTAATTGTTATCCCATTCATTGAAAACATCAGGCTCTAATTTCACATTAAAATTATCTGCTAAGCCTAAAGGTTTGAATGCTTTTTACACTCACAGTGATGTGATATTGGATAATTTTCCTCATTTAAAAAAATCACGAAGTTTAATATTTTTAACTCATTTGTTTTGTTTGTTTCTCTTTATTTACTTATAGAATTTGTGTGAAAATCTGATGAAGTTTTAGGTCAAATTTATACAGAAATATTGAAAATTCTGAAGGGTTCACAAACTTACAGCACCTCTGTATGAGACTATACTTTGTATTTTAACCACGTGAAGTGGTATAATAATTCAGCTACCAAAGAAAGAGGGCCTCACTCATTACCAACACACAGAAACATTTTCCATGCACACCCCTGAAGAAGCCGGTCTTGGGACAGCAATATGCATGGGATTCCATTTCAACTCTTTCATCTCTTTTGGACACACACTGAGTGTATTTTGTTCTATTGGTTTTCCTCAGCATTTTTTGTGCTTAATGCCCTCCATATTTTGAACTATTCTTTTTCATGTTGATCTATCACTAATTCTCAAACTTTATATTGTCTGTATTTTGTTATGTGTATAGGGAGAGGCAGCCTTATACATACATTTTGTCTAGTGTGTTTCCTTATTGTTATCTATCTGAGATGGCTGTGGTGTGGTAGGTTTAGTATGACCTGTATCATGCAGTTTATGCTTCTTCTGTATACATTTGATTTTTAAGTGCTTTTAAAATTTGTTTTTACTTGTATGATTTGATAATAAAAATGAATAATGCTTTTTATGAGAACATTTTTTCTATGATCCATCTATGTTAGTGTACACGCTCTCTCTTTTTCTCGTACATTGTTTTTTTGCGTTTATGTATTATATTTTTCCATGTCAACAATCATTCCCTTCATTGCCGGTATCTTGTAATGTACATCTGTTTCATGATTAGAAGCAGGAACAGAAGCTGGTTGGCATGTGACTCTAAGTATGAAAATTACAAATGAGTGGTCACATGATGACTGCTGGAGTTGGTAAGCAGTGCCAATTCTGACAGTGAGTATATTACACATGGTTAGGATTTGGCATGCTACAGTGCTTAATTTTAAAATGAATGCTCCTAAAATAAATACAGATGTAGTAATCCTTAACTTGTCAGACGGTCCAATATTTTATTAATATAGCCAAGTATCATGTTATCTGACAAACTATGGTTTCTAACATGAGTACAGGATCAGAATCAATAACAGTACAGGAATACAGCACCAGAACCACCATCAGTACTGAAATACAGTACTGGAACCATCAGTACAGAAATACAGAACCAGAACCACTATCCCTTCCCATCTTTTTTATTAGACATGACACATTAAAACCATCTGTATTTTCCTCTATTTGGAATGAAAATCTACTAAGAAATATGTAATAGATAAAAGTTAAAAAACAAAAGTGCATTGTCTTTAAAATTGCAATTTAAAATTTTTAGTTTTGTTACTTTACACCCAGAATCTTCAAAATATATATTTTTTGTTGTATTAAATTATATGTCAATTGGTAAATTTGTATATTCCAAACAAACAATTTGGTTTATATCATATTAATTTATATTTTCATTTAATTTCTTCTTCTGTGTACTATAATTAGCAATTAATTTTGTTAAATTAATTTCTTTCCAGTTTGCTGTGAAAGTTTGTCAATGTTGTCATCAGATTTCCAAAACATTACACACATTTCTAGAATATTTAAAAACATTGAATAATATACCACTATGGCAATCAAAATGTAATTTACTATCAGAATTATCATGGAGAGAATTGTTTAAAATTTGTATTTATTGTGTTATTTATCTATGTATTCCTAGTTTCCTATATGGCATCAGCATGTTATTACTGTAAAATATTTAAATGGAAGGAAAACCATGTATGACTGAAACATATACAGACTCTAATATTGATTGTACATTTGCTTGTATAGATAAAGGATGGAAGCAATTGGATCTTTAAAAATATTGGAAATATATGGTTCATAAGTGCATAACAAATATTTATAGAAAAATGGCTAAATACTAACTCTCATTAGACGTACCATTAGACGTCAATTATCAACTTTTATATGTTTTTTTCTTCTGTTAGCCTTCTGTCATCATTAAGTATACTTTCATACTATTACTAAATCCAAAAAGTATAAAAATATATATGCAGCTAGTATTGCCCATAGTTTAATGTTTTTTTCCCAAAAGATTATAAATGTGTGTTTTTAATAAATTTTGATATTTTTCATCAAATATCCTTTTTTTGTTACTTACATTACCTTTTCTTGCACTTGTATCCTATTACACATGACATTATTAATAGTCTAGCATTCTATAATTTTGCTTGTTTATGGAAGCATTAGTGTGCATTTATTATTATATTTTATCCTGCCTTACAAGTGTTTGATGTGCCTTTTTTTTAATTCAAAGGAAAAAGTATTGATAAATCTTTGTTCTTTTTCAACTCATGCACATAGAAATATATGTAATTTTTGGTCTATCACTGCATTATTTTAAAATTGAAGCAAGATTTTTTTAAAACATTTTGAGATGCAGAAACAAATATGTGCCATCATCCACACTGGTATTTATGTGAATTCTTTGATAAACAGGTTCAACCACATAGGGATAAAACTTCTTACTTATTTATAATTTTAATATTAAATAATTAGAATAAATTCATTGACTTTAACATCTTTAATAAAGTTTAAGAAACTTCTTCATTTTTTGTATTTTTTGGTCTGTTAAAGAGGTTAATCTTAGTTTGGTGCCCACAGTCTGCAGTGGTAATTGCCATAGCTCAAAAAGCCCAGTGTTTTCTGTCCAGCAGCCAGTCTTCTGATGAACTAGTACAACAGACCTCTCATCATTATCCTCCTGAATGCAACAAAAGAGAAATAAGCAGCGGGACAGCCACTCATCTGCATCCAAAGAAAATTTGACCCAAAGCACTGGCCAAGGGTTACCGCCAATGAAAGAAAAAAGTCAAGCTCCAGTAACTTTTAATGACAGATCTTGTTAGGGTTAAGAAAACAGCTTTGTTCTCCTGCTGGGATTAGATTTGAATGGGAAACCATCATCCCTACTGTTTGGGCTGCCTCTTTGTACAAATGGTTTTTAATCATTCTGATCCCCAGCTTAGAATACTGAAGTTTGAAGCTGTAGCCTGATAAAAATTAAACACATTTTTGTGCAATACTTATGGACAGAAGATTTTAACAAAAAGTGGTTCTGTTATTTTCCTTTCTGGAGATACGTAAGTACATACATTTTGTTAGCTTAATTACCCCGAATGTTAGATTGTGATTAAAAATAATAATAAAATATTGAATATAGTTTGATGAAACGTGTTATTTGTAAACCAAAATCAGGTCCACATTTGAATGATATGGCAAAAAAGAGTCAAAAAGTCAAGAAGTCTTAAGTATAAGGGAAATAACAAAAGAAAATCATAGTCCTTTAAAGATGCATGAGCAAACATAAAATGATCGATCGATCTATCATCTAATATGTTGATATATACAGTAAACCCTTTTTTAGACAACCAAAATTATATTGAAAATAGTCTCCTAGTAACATGACTTAGTATACATAATATATTGTTGAAATTAAAATCTGTCATTGGTGTAGGTAAGAGGGTGGTCTTTTGGAAATGGTATATGGCAATGGTATACGCACTTATTTTTATGAAAAAGCAGATAGACAATGTTATATACAGTGCAGTTGCCCTGGTGGTGTTTCTGTGCTTCTTTTTTTTGTTTACAAGCAGCTGGTATTTGACTGCTGCAGCCAATCAATCAAGTTCTATATTATTGGCATGATGGCTCAGTAGTAAAGGCATGATTAGCTGTGACAGCCATGTGCCGGACACTTGTAAACAGAGGGCCCAATTCATCTGATATAAAATACCTTGAATTGTTTCAAAAGTTTTTCGTAGCTCAAAATTGTACATACATTTTGAGATTTTTGCCATGTTTATGCCACTCCAGGTTAGCTCCACCGAGTTTTAGAGAGGTGAACAGAGCTGGTGTAAAATGGGGCATGACCAAGCTTGCCCGACTAATTCACATTTTGGTGATGTAAATTACGCCTGCAGTGTATTCATCCATGAATTTGGCGCATGTTACTACAGTGCTAGTTCAGCAAGATGAATCAGGCTTAGTCTTGGAGACTGTTGGAGCATAACTGAGACAAACAGAAGCAGAAGAGCCCCACTGACTAGTGTAGGATCTTTCTGAGTTGTTATGTGCCAATTTTTAGAATGGACAAAATAGAGCATCATGCAGGACTTTTTTTTTCTGTTCTAAAAACCCAGACAAATCACTTAAAGAGAATCTGTCAGCATGGTTTTGTAATGTACAGTAAAGATGAGGCTGTAATGGGGCTGTAATACTGATTACATTGATAACTTTGATGAAAAAAATCTGCTTTGTTGCTCTTCTTCAATCAGTATTTGAAGTCGTCTGCTACTTAAATTTTGGTGCACCGAGGCCGGACTGCACACTAGGGCTTCTCCTCCCTGTCTGTTATTCCCCAGCCCCTCTGCCTGCCCCTGGTCTTTGAATGACAGGTCACTGCTGAGATTTCATACAGACGAGGTGGGCCATTGAAAGACCAGAGGCAGGTGGAGGGGAATCACAGACAGGTAGGAGAAGACTGAGTGCACTGTCCGGCCCCTGTGCACCAAAATCTGAAAAAAACTTGAAATGGTGATTAAAGAAGAAAAACAAAGCGGATTTATTCGCCAAAAGTATCAATGTAATCAGTATTACAGCACCATTACAGCCAAGTCATTACTTTACATTACAAAATTGTGCCGACAGGTTTCTTTTAATGTTCAATGAGGCAATTGAGTAGTGAATAGTTAATGTATTTGTATCAGCTATATAACGGATACATTTTTGACATGAATTCTGCTTGTCTGCTCATAAAACGGAACAAATGGCATTTCCTAGAATAACCGATATGAAGACTTTAGCAGCATTCACTGTGACAAGTAAAATGATGACATTTCCAATGACAATTATCTGAAAAAGTTTCTTCAGCTTTGAATAAAATTACAGACACATTTTTTTTTCAAGGACAGTGGAAACAAATGGCTAATTTTTTTATCGACTGTCAAGAAATTCGACGACTCGAAAAATCTGATAATTCCTTTAGGTTATTTTCACACATCACTATTTAATTATTAATTGGCAGTATTTTCGTCAGTATTTTACAATGATGTCTTTAGGCAAAACCAGAAGAACTATTAAGAGATAAACTATAATAAGCCGATATGTACCTCTTCTAGTTTTGGCTTATACTGATGCATAATACTGACTAAATTAGTATTACATGAATGAGGCAAAGCCCAAATCAGGAGTGGAAAATAACAGAGAAAGGACAAGTTCACACGTTCAGTATTTGGCCAGTATTTTACATCAGTATTTGTGAGCCAAAACCAGGAGAGTGGGTGAAAAATGCAGAAGTTGTGATGTGTTTCTATTATACTTTTCCTCTGATTGTTCCACTCTAGGTTTTGCCATGCAAATAATGATGTAAAATACTGACCAAATACTAAACGTGTGAACGTGGCCTAAGTGTAATGAAAATTTGTCATCCCTCCTGCTAGCGCAAAATACTAACCAATACTAATTCCTACCAATACTATCCAATGCTATGAAGATTGCCAGTTTACATGTGTTTTTTGCATAATTTCCCTCAAAAAACAACTCCAGCGGTTGAAATATATGAAACCTATTTCTCAGAAAATATTGAGTGAGCCCATATTGTAAGCCAACCAAATTAGATGTTAATTTCTAGCATACCTCCGTAGAGTAATTAATAGATCATTTACTTTTTACCTATTTCTTAATAAGTTATTGCATGGTTGAATCATTTCTAACAATATAAACACTCATTTGGAGTAATAGGAGTAATACTAATAATAGTATCTATAATACTTACAATTAAAATTTACCCTATAATAGTAATCATAAAATGTAAGAGTTCAGGTAAATGCTGGAAACACATGTGCAGTTTATGATGTAGTTTGAGGTGCAGTTTTTGATTCTGTTTTTTCACCAAGCCAACAAGTGGATCCAGGATCTTGAAGAATTATGAATTTTTAACTTATATTTTCAATTTCCCTGGAAACTACTATCGGCTTTCGCTCAAAAAATTGTGTTCCAACCTCATTATGGTCTCACATCAGCGTTTTCTTTCTTTTTTTTTAATTGTCACTGCAGTTTTTGATTAATTTTTCTTTAGCCAAAGGTGAATCTATCATGTAAAAGTCTTTCCTTTTTTTCCCATTTTTTTTTAAAAATTCACAATTCACGTTTGGATGAAAAAAAATGAAATAAAAAAATTAGTGGAGTTTTTTTTAAAAAAACGTTGCACTACCCAAAGCCCATTTTTCCTGAAATTGTTGGCACCAAAATACACAACATCAATTTGCATTTTTGCTGCATTTTTTTGTTCTCTCCCTTTTTAAGCTGTGTTTTTTCAAAGTTTTTTTTTTACTGCAGATTGACTGAGATTGTGTCCTCAATAACTCATTGCATTTTTCTTAATGTATTTTTTTCAGGCTCCTCAAAGAAGTCACCAAAAACACACAATTCCACAGTGGTTTGACATGCAGAGTGGGCATGAGTTTTCAGGAAATCACATCTACTTTGCTTGTAATGTTCAACACCAGTTTTTCTGCACAAAAACCCTAGAAAAAATGCAGAATATAGCATGGCCGTAAGCTAAAATCATATATTAGCCAAACACCTCCCTAAAGAAAGTAGTAATACGTATTTTATACTTTTGTTTCTGTTTTAATCACCACCAGCTTTGGCTCAAAAAACTGTCTGCAGAATCCAGCCCAAAACTACAAAATGTTTGGCGGCATTTAGTGCTTCTATTTGTACTGTACATTCACAAACTTTGAAATCAAGCTATAAATTATTTGATATTTTTTTTCTTGTATTTATACTATATATTTTTGGAAACACTGGTCTTTTTGCATGCAATATTTATGGCTATGACCTGTTTGCTGTTAATATTGTTTCTTCTAAAATAATCCTATATACTTACAGTAATGATTACTTTTTTCCAGGTTTTTAAGTTCTATACTTTTGCCTAAGAATTTAGGGTAGAGCAAAATTAATTAGATTTGTGTGTAAGATCACACACCGTACATGCAGGAACTCCTGCTCTGTTAATGGGGACTACACTCTTTTCTGTAAAAATAAGTTTGTCAGAATATAATAAATTGTCTTAGTTCAGTATAGCTTTATCCACTATAAGTGTCTTTTGATATATATTCACACAATTAATAAATAACTTCATGAGCCATATTGTCTTTCACCAAAGGGGAACATTATGCAAGTTAAGGAGGCAAATGATAAACCTAAATGCACCATTTAAGTTATTATTATTTTTTTTAATATTTTGATATAAAATACTCTACATTATTACTACTGCAAAACTATTTTAGTTCTTCCATCTCATATACATACACTTATATTAATTATATATATGTATAATTATTAATGCTATAATATATAAGTAATGTAATATCTATCCATCTATCTATCTACAAAAAAACCCCAAAAAAACAGAGAATGACCAGCACCTCCACGTAAGGTTACCAATTTGACTTTTTTTTTTCTGGGCAGCTTATCCAAAAATTACTGATACTTTGGAAAACCATAATAAATTATTAAGATTATATGTGATCCATGTCTACACCCCCTAATTTTGATATGAAGATATCAGCTGCAATCACTGTGAACTGTAAAATAATGATAATTACAGTCATAATAATCAGCATAAATTTCTTCACCTTCAAAAAAGCCACGGACGCCTTAAATTTTTTTATGGACAGAACATAATTGTGCCCAATTTTTACGGACTGTCCTAATATTACTGGATGGTTGGCAACCCTGCCTGCAAGCAGCATGGCGTAAATGTCAACAGGTGCAAGCTACTATGACTGCCTTATAAACAAACTAAAGAATATAGCATCATGATATATGTGCCAAAATATATGCAAACATTGAATATTTGAACTTTAAACTGTATTACTGCTGAATAGACTATACTTCTAAAATTAATGTACTTAGCGGATATGTAAAATTGAGGTACTTAGAGCACAAGTGTGTGCAAATTATCCCAGTTTTAAGAGTACAGTATATTGGCCGTTAATTCCACTTACAATTCATATATTCAATGTTTGCACGTAACTTGGCTCACACAGTGAGCTGCTGTACTCTTTGGTTTGCATTTATCAATTAATCTATCTTTGTATATTATATTTCTTAATAAGAACCGCTATGCAAAATAATACATATTTTTTGTATTAATCACTTTTTTGAAAAAATGTAAAAAAAATGTAATTAACAATTTAGATTGCAATATTCAATTTAAACAGATCAGTACTACATTTTATGTGTAAAGTAATATTATTAGAATTTTTATTTTAACCTCATTGTAACTAGTCATACAACTCTCTCTACTATACCTATGTATAATTTTAATAAAATTTATATTTAATATAAAAAATTGACTTTTTTTTAAAGGAATTTATACTAATTATAGAAAAATGTATGATCACTAATAATATGCACTTATCCTTCTTTTAATTACATTGCAATAATTCATCTGACAACTTATTTAATTCATAACAATATTTAATTTATCAGATAAAAATGTAAAATACAAAAAATATTGTAGATAAAATGTAGCTTAAATTGTACTTGAAGAAATCAAACTAAAGAAATTAAAGTTCCAAAGTAAAAATTTGTAATATTTCACCAATTATAAAGAACATTACAGCACTAAATGAATAGTCCTAATGGACCACCGGCAGGGAAATATCATGTCTTTTATATTATTTTATAATACAATGATTGATTTGGAATATGGGGAAAAATTTCAAACCAGACGCAACATTTTATTATACATGTCATAACTGTTGTTGTTTCAAAAAATTAATTGTCATTGTATGTCAAACATTTTTAATTAAAATATAATTTTAAATACAGCATTATTTTAGAGACACTTGTCAATTAATTAAGATGCATTTGTCCAACTTTGGAATCTAGAGGTAAAATTTCAGCTTTTGGTATTAAAGGGCTGTGGCTGAACATAATAGCGATTGCACATACCATGTTTACTGCCTTGCTGTCCTTTTTTATTGGATGTAGCACGTAATCATTATTTTATAGGAAATTTCCTTATTTGCCTTAAAAAATATTTTATATGGGAGGGTCACATAACTCTAAATAATAATGGTAAAGTAAAAAAAAAATAGATTCTATGTCCATGAAACATTTTGAAATAGTTCCAAGTGCTAAAATCATAAAAGTAATAATATTGTCTTCACTGTCTCCCTCAACTTTCCAGTTCCTTGTTGCATTAAAAATGAGAGCTGACAATGAAACAATCAGCTCTTAGATAAAAATGTGTTAAGTCCTAATAAATTCATGTAAGTTTACATACAATGTTGCCCTCGGTGATGCCTTAGCTTTTATCACATTCACAATTCCAGAAATAGGCTTTGAGTGGCACTTTTAAAAAATCCAGTTAACATTCAGCGCTAAAAACTTTCTCAAATGTTCTAGAACTCAAGTCGCTGCTGGCACACTACCAGTTATTCTTTATGGATTGTCACGTAGGAGGCGGCAATCTCTACCTTGATGAATTAATCAAATTTGACTGCCTCGCCTACCATGTTTAGCAAACATGCCCGCAAACAAAAACTGGATATGCATGTTGGTTTTGATTTTACAAATTCATGTGAAAAATGCCCTGGCTATGTCAAAAATGATGGAGACACCTTCACGGACTGTTGACTACGCCTCTACAAACTTTATAACAGTCCGACAGACATGAAGAAAGAGAAGAAACCCAATGCAGATACCTTAATAAGCATCACATCTGCGAGGTCATTGGGATATTTCAGACAACTTTCCACCCTCATTAGTTAGTTTGGCAGTTTTCACAGGAATGTCCTTATCTTTTGTAGATTTGCAGTGAAATACTCTGAGAAAATTCCATGAACCAGTAACAGTCTCTGCCTTTGGGTTAGTCTAACATAATGAGTCTACAATGTATGTGTCCTTTGCTCCCCTGTCCAGTATATGTTTGTGTTAACCTCTCATGATTCTTTTATCCGTCTAATACTGGGCTTTCTACAATGCATTTCTCATTATTTCTAATTAGGGTCTCCAAGCTGCTGGTCAATGTTATTCAGAGCTCTGGCATTCCCAAGACAAAAGATAAATAGACCTTATTTAAGAAATCAAAAATATGGCCAAATATTTATTTATTTCCTTTCTTCCTTTATTATTTTTTGTACAAAATAAGCTAATTGCTAACTTTTAGTATTTAATATTTCTATTCAGTTTTGAGGAAAGTGTGTTAACTATACAAGGATGTATAGTACAATACAGTACCTGACCTTTCATGTGATAGATATTCTTAGACCAGAAAAGGAGATATTTTGACTTTCTCAAATGCATGAAAAAGGAAACAAAAAATACATTTCTAGAAGTAACTAACCATTGTGTTTTCAATAATATTGAACTTAATAAAAAGTAGATTTTAAAAAATAGATTTGGCTTTTCAGAACTGAGTACAAATATATACCTTCTATTTACTCATAAACTATAACTAATGGCGGATATTTATTAATGCCAACACTTAGCGGCATGCCAATATCTCACCCAGTGCACTGTATGCCAGAATCAAAGACCTGAAGTTCATCCTGTTACATTGTCAGTTTGAACCATCATTTTCTTACATAAAGGACTGCGGACTATGTTGGCGCTATATAAATAAATATAAATAAAGACTATTATTATTATTACTCCAAAGTAAAAAAAAAAGTAGGAAATTGTTAGAAAATATTAACATTATTTATGCTCAGTTTAACATTTAAACTCCGCTCACTTTTGTGATTACATGATTGTGTCAGAAAAAGCTACACTGGGGTTTAAAGAGTAACTTTAATTTTAGAAAAGTTTTATATATTACAGGCGCTGCATAGCTTTTCTGATCGATTGAGTCTGGGTACTGATACCCCCACTAATCAGTCAAAACACCATCATCAAGTTACCAGCTCCTGCATAAGCTGTGTGTACAGAGCAGTGTACTGGCCCAATATTAAGTTTATAGGTTTGCACACAGCTCTGTAAGGGCGCCCAACAGACGGCCACATAAACCGAACCAAGATTGGATTGCAATGCATGGACTGGCCAACAGCACTCCTTACTTGAGTGTGACAGCTGCATAGAAATATATCAAGCTGTCACACTTGGATTGGGAGAGCTTCCGACCACTCTATGTATTGCAGTCCAATCTTGGTACGATTTATACAGCTGTCTGACTGCGCCATCAGAATGAATTCAGCTGTGAATTTCAGAGTGGGATTTTGATCAATCAATGGGGGGTTCTGAACCTGGACCCCCACCGATCAGTAATATTATACAGTGCCTATAACATGTAAAATAGACTATTAAACATGGATACAAAGCACAACAGAAATATGATACACAAAGTAGGGGATTCCAAGCAAAGGACTATGTCCCCCACATGATGTCTACGTGTCCTAATAAGCCATATCGAAAGGGGTTCTATTCATTAGACAACCCCTTTCATTTGTTTCTGGTTAGCAGTTCTCAGAGATAACTAGTAATGTGGGCAACTATGATAGTGCTAGAAATGTGAAAATGAACATACACACAATAGACAATATTGTATTTGACAAATCGTTCACAGCCTGTCCAAAGTGGAAATTTATTAAAAAGTGGACTCAGTATGCAGTGGTCAGCACCCACTAGAGATGTGCGAATGTTCGCCAATCTCAAAGTCGGCACGAACATTGCACATTCAGATTCGTGTTCGGACCCCTGAGCATTTTTCTTATAATCTGCAAAATTTGACCAAAGTTCTGTAAATTATTGTTTCCACTAATGCTTTTGTTAGAACTTTGGCTAGGATAGTGGTGCTGTATGATGAGTGGGTGGGACGTGTTTGATGAGGGGAGGAGGAGGGGAGAGGTCAGATGAGCGGCAGACTGTTATTCTTAATTTTTTTACCTTAACTTAATGTGTGGAGATTCCGGCAGCCAATCAGGGCACAGAAGCCATCCACAACGTCCAGACACAAGGGCTTGTGTCATTGGCTGCCGGAGTCACATGTCCCTCTCCATATAAAGAGCGGACATGTTGTTTTGACTTCATTTTATCAGTGTAACAGTGCAGAGAGGCTGCTCCTGCTGCTGCTACAGGATAGTCAATAATCTAGGCGGTTGATTATTGTCACGCAAGGTGAGGAAAATACTAAGTGCACAACAACGGGCAAATGGGGAAGGAAGCCCAAACACTAGGGAAAGGGGGAGTGGAGACCCCTAGGCAGATCTGAAAACACCCTGGCTCCCCTAACGTCTCTAAATAGTTTCCGCACCTATCGCCGAGCAGGAAACCTAATCCCTGACGGCCCGAGCTAAGGAGGGGATGGGATGAGCACTAGTCAGCTCCCACTGCAACTAAAGACAAACAGGTAAACAGACAAAGGAAACACTTAGCTTGAGAAGACACCAGAGAGATCACGCCAACTATCCTCCAAGAAGACACTAGTACTTCAAGACTGGACAAAGGAAAATAGAGCTATCACCGACGACTCTCTGGAGAGACTGAAGGTATTTAAACATCCAGCAAGGGTGTGTCAATTAGCAGCAGAAGGTGGAGGTCACTGCTAGGTCCTAGAAGGAGAAGGATATCACTACACTACAGAGATGAAAAGATCAAGAAGGTGCCTGCAGAGCCAAGTGCAATGACCTTCTACAGTTGGATCTAGAATGACTGTCTGTCACACTTGACACACTCATGACAGTACCCCCCTTCTACGAGTGGCCTCCGGACACTCAGGATCAGGCTTCTCAGGATGAGAGGCATGGAGCAAACGAACCAGCCTATGGGTATTTCCCTCTGATGCTGAAACCCACATCCTTTCCTCTTGACCATAACCCTTCCAGTGCACCCAGTATTGTAGGGAACGACGCTGGAGACGGGAATCAATAATCCTCGATATTTGGAACTCCAAATTACCATCAACCATGATTGGGGGTGGCAGGAGGGGAGAGGACTCAAGAGGTTCTATAGAGACCTGTGGAACAAATTGTGGATTTTAAGAGCCTGAGGTAACACAAGACCAAATGCTGCAGGGTTAATGACGGCGGTTATTTTATAGGAGCCAGTAAACCTAGGTCCCAGCTTCCAGCAAGGAATTTTCAACTTCATATTCCTGGTAGACAACCACACAAAGTCATTCACACTTAGGTCCGGACCTGGCGAACGTTTCCTGTCAGCCATACGTTTGTACCTGTCTCCCATGATCTTCAAATTACTCTGAACTCCCCGCCACACAGAAGAAAGTGACGAAGCAAAACGTTCCTCCTCAGGAACTCCCGAAGCCCCTCCCCCACTAAAAGTACCAAACTGTGGATGGAAACCGTATGCACCAAAGAACGGTGACCTGCCGGTAGATTCTTGGCAATGATTATTAATAGCAAACTCGGCCAATGGTAAGTGAGGTAAGTCTCTAAATTCTGATTAATGTGCTCGGTCTGTCCATTCGACTGAGGATGGAAGGCAGAGGAAAAAGACAGCTGCACCCCCAGTCAAGTACAGAAAGCTTTCCAGAACTTAGAAACAAACTGGGCCCCCCGATCTGACACCACATCAGAGGGAACCCCGTGAAGCTTCACGATCTTATTAATAAAAACCTGAGCAAGAGTCGATAATGAGATGAAATGAACAATTTTACTGAACCTCTCTACAACCACCAGAACCACAGTCTTACCTGCAGATATCAGTAGATCAGTAATAAAATCCATGGACAAGTGTGTCCATGGCCTGCTAGGAATAGGCAGTGGAAGAAGATGACCAGATGGACGGGTATGTGATACTTTAGAATGCGCGCAAATACTGGAAGCAGACACCTGTTCAACCACATCCCGATGCAACCCCGGCCACCAAAAATGATGAGAAAGGAGGTCCGCGGTTGCCTTACCACCAGGATGACCCGCAAGCACTGAGTTATGATGTTCCCTAATTACTTTATGGCGCAAATTAGATGGTACAAATAACCTTCCCAAATGGCAGGAGGCAGGGGCGTCCCCCTGAGCCTTCAACACCTCACCCTCCAGGTCAGGGTACAAGGTTGAAATGACTACCCCCTTCTGCAAAATAGGGGCAGAGTTTTCATGGTCACCACCACCAGGGAAGCTCCAGGACAAAGCATCTACCTTGATGTTTGTAACCCCTGGACGGAAAGTGACAACAAAATTAAACCTAGTAAAAAACAGAGACCACTTAGCTTGCCTAGGGTTGAGACGTTTAGCAGACTGAAGATATGACATGTTCTTATGGTCCGTGATAACAGTAATAGGATGGACTGCCCCATCCAACCAATGTCGCCATTCTTCGATTGCCAATTTAATCGCCAAAAGCTCTCTATTACCCATGTCATAATTTCTCTCAGCCAAAGATAAATTCTTGGAAAATAAAGTGCATGGACGCCATTTACTAGGGGATGGACCCTGAGACAACACAGCCCCAACGCCCACCTCCGATCGCAATCTTTCTTCTTCACAGAGAAGAACCCTGCTGCCACGGGTGAAGATAAGGGTCTGATGTGTCCTTTCTCCAGAATCTCAGCAATAAAATCATTCATGGCTTGTCTCTCATGGCCAGAAAGATTGTACAGTCTGGACTTTGGTAGTTTAGCTCCGGGGGTCAAGTTAATAGGACAGTCATATGCACGATGAAAAGGCAAATCCTGACACCTCTTCTCAGAAAATACGTCCTCAAAACCAGACAAAAATGCAGGTAAGGTCTCCGTAGAGACTTCAGAAAGGGAAATGTTTAAGCAATTCTCATGGCAGTAATCTTCCCACTTAACAATCTCTCTGGATTGCCAATCCACTATGGGATTATGTTTCACCAACCAGGGTAAAGCCAGTACAATTGGAGTGGGAAGGCCCTCCACAACATAACAAGGAATTACCTCATAATGAAAAGACCCCACCCTCAGTCTTATACTATGTACAATCTGAGTCAAAGCTTTCTGTGGAAGTGGTGCTGAGTCAATGGCATAAATAGGAATGGGCTTAGCTAAAGTACAGCAAGCAAGCCCATGAGTTCTCGCAAACTCAGCATCAACCATGCTGACTCCAGCTCCACTGTCTACAAAGAAATTTTCTCAGTCCTGCTCTCTAGCACCACCTCTGTCGTCAGGACAAACTGAGAACTGCATGTAGAAGACAAACATACCCCTTGATCATCCAACTCCAGACTCCCAAGGGTTAATCGAGTCTCTTTTTGCTTAGGAATCGAGGGACAAGCCCCAATAAAATGTCCCTTCTTCCCACAAAAAAATACATGCCCATTTTCTTGCGGATGTCAGGGGAAACATACAACACCAGAAGCACCCCCTAACTGCATGGGTTCCTCTGACTCCACAATTCTTTGCACTAATAGCATGTTCCAGCTACACTATCTCAGCAAATAAATACTGATTAGGGTTGTTAAACATCTGGTTAAAAGAGGGGAAGAGACATCCAACATGAGTGGAGAAAAAGCGAGGTCATGGTGGAAGGGGGAATAGGCTTGGTGTTCAAGGTGTACGTGGGGTAGGTGGTAATGTTACTCAAAGCTCTACTGAACAAATACCATCTCGTCCTATCCAAAGACAACTGACAATTTTGGTTACTGGACGGGCTACTCCACTCCCCTACTTTGGCAACCGCACAGCGGTACGCCTTGTAGATGAGGGACAGAAAGAGCATGTACTCCAGTGGCAAGCACTGCATCAAGTGGCCTCTCTTCTTCCTCCACCTTAACATCACATAAAATACAGTCCTCAGAGTTGGCACCCCTATTACCTTTGTTTCCCTCTGCATCACAACTTTCCAACCGCTCAACTGACTGTGGGGAACCACAGATGGGCGAGTCTGCAGAACTGTTCACACATTCTATTGCATGAGCATCAGTGGTCTGCTCCAAAGATTCACAGACTCAAGAGGAGGAAAGCATCTACACAGATGGCCAATTTTTTTTTCAGTTGGATCCAGGGCCGGATGAAGTAGGATCCAAGCAGAATCCAGGCCCTCGTCACTATACGTTAACCTCCGGGGGTGGAGGTGATCCTGATGAGACTCAGATACCTGAGGCGCACCTGGACTGTACTGTGCTGTCAGGGCAGGAAGATCAGGAGGGTGACTCTCAGGGCGAAGAGTGGGAGAACAGAGACGATGAGGTTGTAGATCCCACCTGGTGTGAACCCAGAGGCACACAGCTGAGTACCTCAGCAGAGGAGGTGGAGGAGGAGGAAGATGAGGATGTTACGTTGCAGCCTCCTGCACAGACATGGAGTGATGCAACCACAACAAGCACTGCATCCTCAGCCACAACTCTGGCTGTGGCCAGCAGCGGTCTTGGGTTTGAAGTGCAGGGTCTACAAGGGTTCCCTATCTTGGGCCTTTTTTGAATCCACAAAGGATAAGCCAACTCATGTTAACTGCCAACTTTGTAAAAAATGACTCAGTAGAGGCAAAAATTGCAATAATTTGACTGCTACATGCATGAACCGGTGCGATCAACATGCGCTACTCTGGGAATCTGACTGCACTAAAATCCGGACCACCGGCCACCCCATCAACCGCATCTGCTGCTTCTTCCTCTGTCACTGTGGTTCTCACACAGGTCTCCGCCCACAGAACCTTCACTTGTTTACCTGCTACAGTCGGACTGAGTTAGAGCCCGTCAGCTGTTATGGAAGTGGACATGCCTGCTGTTTCTGTTTCACCGAGCACACCACATCTTTCTCAATCCACTAGAACATCTCCGCCTGCACCTCACTCATTGTCCAGCAGTTTGTTGTGTTCACCCTACCCCACCCTCTCTCAGCACAGCAGCCAGCCCTCGGTCCCACAGTTGTGGTCACGTAAAAGTTTGTTTCCTCCTACGCATGCCAAAGCTAAGAGCTTGAACTCCACCATCTCCAATCTGTTGGCTACAGAAATGCTGCCTTTCCCCCTGGTGGATACAGATGGTTTCCGAAAGCTGGTGGCCATCGCAGTCCTCAAGTACCAGTTGCCATTTCTTCTCTAAGAAAGCTGTGACTGCATCACCAGAATATTGCAGACAACATCACCCATTCCTTGAAAAAATTTATATCAGACAGGGTGCATTTCACCACTGACACCTGGACGATCAAGCATGGCCAGGGGAGTTACATCTTGGTGACTGGGCACTGGGTGCCTCTGGTGGCTGTGGGGGCTGGCGGCGGAAGGGGCTGCTCCTTTACTTTTTACTTAATTAATCCACCTGACCTACTTATCTGATTCCCCCGTCCATACTTGATACTTAATTGATCCCCCGTCCATACTTTACTGATCCCCCGCCGATATCTAATTGATACACTTGCACATCCCTAATTGATCCCCGTCCATACACCTATATATAAATAATTGTGTTTTGTACTTGTATATATATACTGACTGTATCCCCATATTTAGAATGACGTCCATTTTGGCCGGAGCCGTGCAGTGTACATCTTGCGCAATGTATGCATTCCGTGAGCAACCGCTCGAGGATCCATACTGCTGCGAGAGATGTGAACATATCGTGCACTTGGAAGCCCAAATTCTGGATCTAAGTGCTCAGATAGCGGTACTGAGGAGCATCGACAACATGGAACGGAGTTTGCTGCTCACCGAACAGACACTCAATGGGTCAATACTGGGGGTGGAGCATAGAGGGGAAGTGCAGGCTGAACAGGCAGGGAGCTGGATAACAGTTAGGAGGGATAGAGGGAAGAAGTATAGGAAGGCTGGTTCAGAACCGGCATTATTGGAGCACGACAGATCCTCTGACCGCCGGGGGAGTGTATGCTCCAGTAATGAGGGGGAGGGGGGAAGTGTAGGGCAGGCAAGACAGGTTCTGGTAGTGGGTGACTCTATTATTAGGGGGACAGACAGGGCAATCTGTCACAAAGACCGGGATCGCCGAACGGTGTGCTGCCTCCCTGGTGCTCGAGTCCGGCACATCGCGGATCGGGTTGACAGGTTACTGGGTGGGGCTGGCGAAGACCCAGCGGTCATGGTCCACATCGGCACCAATGACAAAGTGAGTGGTAGATGGAGGGTCCTTAAAAATGATTTCAGGGACCTAGGTAGGAAGCTTAGGGCAAGGACCTCCAAGGTAGTTTTCTCAGAAATACTACCAATCCCGCGAGCCACACAGGAGCGCCAACGGGAAGTTAGGGAGGTGAATAAGTGGCTAAAGAGTTGGTGCAAGGCAGAAGGGTTTGGGTTCATGGAGAACTGGGCCGACTTCGCGGTCGGCTACAGGCTCTACCGTAGGGACGGGTTGCACCTCAATGGGGAGGGTGCAGCGGTGCTGGGGAAGAAGATGGCTAATAGGTTGGAGGAGTTTTTAAACTAGAGACGGGGGGGGAAACCAAGGAAATAGGTGGGATGTGAGGCAAGCAAGGGGGAAGGGGAGAAGTGAATATAATGAGGGTGGAGAGGGGGTGGGGATAGTACAGTTAAATCGTTAGAGAAGAGTAGGATGCTAAATAACCCCAAAGTTTTATCTTGCATGCTGACCAACGCAAGAAGCCTGACCAATAAGGCGGATGAGCTGCAGGCGCTTATGACGCGCCCCCTGGGACATATTCCTTTTTGAGGGGAATACCCGGCACCGGATCAGATGGGGGGTTGTAGTCTCCGAGCGGCTGTGACCCGGCCCGTGCCCAGGGCGTCAAGCTCAGTGTTATGTGGCAGTCCTACAGATGTTATTAAGAGCTCTTTTGTGTCGACTACGCCACCCGTTGTGATGCGGTCACTGTGGCCGCCGCTGCAGCAGGGTCCGCTGAGGCTGATGGTGGGTGCGCAGCTTGGTGGGATAACCCCCAACGGGAGGGGTATAGCCTCAGAGGGGACAGGTGCAGAGGATGGGGGTTGTGGTGGTGTAGTGCAGACGGCAGTGAAGACAGAGTCGGGTTGTGCAGTTAAGGGTGTTTACTTACTGCAGATGTTGTACTGGTCACTCCAGCTGCGAGTGACCACCCGAGCCGTGCTGCGTCCACCAGGTCCTAGATCCAGCCAACCCCCAAACAAGTCCGGAGCGTGGCCCTGAGCTCTCTTTCTGTCCCGTTCTCTGGCCGTCCCCACCAGTAATCCACCTAGGTCCAGCTCCCTCGGGCCTTCTGTTGGGACACCCTTGGCCCTGGGTTCCCTGACCCTTCATGTGGTGTGCCTTCGGGGTGGATGTGGTGGGTGACCGTGGCAAACGCTGCCCACGGTCTCCGGTCTCTGGCTGGGGAATGTTTTTACCCCCACCAGCTTGGGTTCCGGTACCCTGATGCCGACTCTTCACCCGGTGCTTTTAGTTGGGATCTCAGAGTCCTTCTCTTCTGTGCTCTGGGTCTCTCTCTTTTCTCCTCTCTCACTCTGGGTCTTTCTTCTCTCCTCTGCTCCTGACTTGTTCTCTGCAGCTGACTGACTCTCTGCATCTGACTGACTCTCTGCATCTGACTGACTCTCTGCATCTGACCCTGTTCTTAGTTGTTGCCCACCTTATATACACCCTCTATGTGTGAGCTCAGGTGACCAGCACCCAATGAGCTCCTAACTTTACCCAGGCTGCTCCCCCTATCTGCCCCTACACTACTTGGGATGTACCACCCCCCTCCCACTCCAGCCAGGAACAGACTCGGTCGTACCTGCACATTTCTAAGTGGGAGTACCGTCGGCCTGTTCCTCGGAAATGGGATGTATGTAGTGCATGCAGCCTACCGAGCTCAGTTCCACTCTCCATCCTTGCCCGGGAGTGGAATATCACACCTCTGGGTTGAGGTGCAATACTCCTGTAGCAGCCGAATCCTCAGGGTGCTACATTCCCCCCTGGTAAATCACAGCACGTCCTCGGGCTGTAAAGACAAAAACACCAAAACATACAAAATTTTTTTTTTTCATATAAACATAATAAAACATATAAAACATTATATATATAAAACTTTTCATATAAACATTCTCGTCGTCTCTTGTTTCAGGTTCTTCCTCCGGACACTGTGCAACGTGTGTCCGGGAAAAGTGCGACAGTCTCTTAGAAAAACTGGTTTTCCTATAAAACCGGTAGGGGGCGCTTTAGGAAGCGCAACTATATACAGGGGAAGTTGGCCGCTCTCAGTCCTCGGCCAGGTAGAGGGAAGGGAATGGCTGCTCACAGTCCTCAGCCTGTGGGATGAAGGGGTTAACGGGTAAACAGTTCACTCAGCTGGTCCCAACGGGGACTATATATATATGTATCAACAGTTTCTTTGGTACCCGGTCGGGTAACTATTTACATCCACTGCTCTGCCGCACTCAACGGCGTCTTCCTCCTGCTCTTTGCTTATAGCTGGTTGTAACTTCAGACCCGTCCGGGTCCTCTTGCTCCTCCTCCCCGCACTGCAACTCCTCCTCCGTCAGGCGGTGTACGTGGAGGGCGTAAGGTCCTTTGGCACACTTGTGCCGGGTAAAGGTGACCTCGTCTCCGATGTAGAGGTCACGACCTCTGTGCCCCTCCGGCAGATGGGACTCCACGTCTCTGCGCGTGACAAAGACGTCGCCGGGGGTGTTGTTGTCTCGAATGAAGCCCCACCCATGCTGCTGGTTGAACTTTATTACAGTCCCGGTGGTACGGGGACTGTGCGCTGCACGGGGGTCCCTCCTGGTCCGGCTCTTCTGCTCGGCGCTCCTTATTTGGGCCTGTTGTTCCCGGACCCGCCTCTCTCTCCGCTCCCTCGCAAACTCCTCGAGCTGTTGGCGGCAGCACTCCGCACGCTCTGCTGCAGCGGCCCTAGTTTCCTGAGTGAACCCCATTAGATCTTCTCCGGTGGGGTCCCACTCAAACTGCGCTTCCGCTAGCGGGGGCGAGATCCTTATTACGGGCTTCGGAGCCGGAATCAGGGGTGCACACATGGCCCCAACCCTCCTCTGGTGCTCCAGTTCGTAATACTTCTGGGGCCAGATGAAAGGCTGCCCGTCCGGCCACGTGTGCTGGGCAAACAAGTCCTCTCCCAGACGTGGCACCCTTGGTTTTACGGGTGCGGGCGCGGTGGTGGTGGCGCCCGGGTTGCCCAGGCCTTGCGGCCAGGCCTGGGGCACCTGGAAGGTGAAGGGCACCGTTAATACGGCGGCGCCCTGGGCTACCTGGCCTTGCGACCAGGCCGGAGGCTCCGCGGAGGTAGGGGGCGCTGTTGGTGATGCGACGCCCGGGAATTCTAGGCCCTGCGACCAGGCTGGTGGTACTTCCTGCTTGGTCACGCTCGGGGTCGAGGCGTGTGATGTCACAGGGGTCGCGGCGGCGGCTTCCGGTTGGGGCCTAGTCTGCGTCGGTGACATGGCGTTTTCGGGCACAGCAGGGGGACTTTCGGGCTCTGCGACGGGGAGCTGGGGCAAGTAAGCGGTGTCACGGCTTGGGGTATAGGCGTCCCCTTTACCTGCCTCCATGCGTTCGGCTCCCTCCTCGGCGCCGTCTCCGGCCTTGGGTCCTCCCGCGCCATCCTCAGAGGCGGTCTCCTTCCTCATCTCGGCTGGCGTGCTCCGGGTCTTGGTTTGCTGGGCCATTTCCCGGCTCCACTCCGCCAATGTCTCTCGCTGTACCCGGGCCATCCTCCGTGCGAGGCCCTCCAGGGCAGTCTGTGCACACTCCCGGTCTCGGGGGAGCTGTGCAAGGACCTCCACTAGGCCTAGTGGGGTCGTGGTGTCCAGCAGGCTCCTGACCAACGGGTCGGTGCTGCTCTGCTCTTCTTCCAGCAGGCTCCTGGCCAGCGGGCCGGTGCTGCTCTGCTCTCTGGACATCTCCGGGTGAGCTTCTCTGCTACTCCTCTCCAGACTTCTTGCCTCCGGGTGCGCTCGCTCCAGACTGCTCCAGGCGGCACCCATCTTCGCTCTTTTCTTTCGTCTCCTCCCACTTAGAGGGCGGTCCCGGGGCAACTCGGTGACTGTCAGCTCCAGGGGTAGTTCTTTCACGCTGACAGACACCTCCAGCATCACAGTCTCTGTTGGTGGGGGCGGTTTCCACTTTTGGCGCCATTTTCTGTCCTGGCCCACGATGGGAGGTGGCCTCTTGCCCTCCTTTGGCACGCCCATAATGGCGTCCGCTGCTCTTCCAAGGCGGGAAATCTGCGGTTTTGGCGGGAAGCGTCGCCCAGTGGCGGGAAACTCTGCAGATGGCGGGAACAAGCTGGAAATGGCGGACAATCGGCGGGAAACGACTGGTGATGGAGTCCGATGGCGTGGACCCTCCGGAACCGGCGGGAGACTCCTTTCTGAGGTAAACTTGCACTTTTCTTCAGGCACGCAGTACCCGGTTGTTGTGGGCACGTAATCCTGCCGACTACGCCAAAGTTGACGCGCCCCCTGGGACATATTCCTTTTTGAGGGGAATACCCGGCACCGGATAAGATGGGGGGTTGTAGTCTCCGAGCGGCTGTGACCCGGCCCGTGCCCAGGGCGTCAAGCTCAGTGTTATGTGGCAGTCCTACAGATGTTATTAAGAGCTCTTTTGTGTCGACTACGCCACCCGTTGTGATGCGGTCACTGTGGCCGCCGCTGCAGCAGGGTCCGCTGAGGCTGATGGTGGGTGCGCAGCTTGGTGGGATAACCCCCAACGGGAGGGGTATAGCCTCAGAGGGGACAGGTGCAGAGGATGGGGGTTGTGGTGGTGTAGTGCAGACGGCAGTGAAGACAGAGTCGGGTTGTGCAGTTAAGGGTGTTTACTTACTGCAGATGTTGTACTGGTCACTCCAGCTGCGAGTGACCACCCGAGCCGTGCTGCGTCCACCAGGTCCTAGATCCAGCCAACCCCCAAACAAGTCCGGAGCGTGGCCCTGAGCTCTCTTTCTGTCCCGTTCTCTGGCCGTCCCCACCAGTAATCCACCTAGGTCCAGCTCCCTCGGGCCTTCTGTTGGGACACCCTTGGCCCTGGGTTCCCTGACCCTTCATGTGGTGTGCCTTCGGGGTGGATGTGGTGGGTGACCGTGGCAAACGCTGCCCACGGTCTCCGGTCTCTGGCTGGGGAATGTTTTTACCCCCACCAGCTTGGGTTCCGGTACCCTGATGCCGACTCTTCACCCGGTGCTTTTAGTTGGGATCTCAGAGTCCTTCTCTTCTGTGCTCTGGGTCTCTCTCTTTTCTCCTCTCTCACTCTGGGTCTTTCTTCTCTCCTCTGCTCCTGACTTGTTCTCTGCAGCTGACTGACTCTCTGCATCTGACTGACTCTCTGCATCTGACTGACTCTCTGCATCTGACCCTGTTCTTAGTTGGTGCCCACCTTATATACACCCTCTATGTGTGAGCTCAGGTGACCAGCACCCAATGAGCTCCTAACTTTACCCAGGCTGCTCCCCCTATCTGCCCCTACACTACTTGGGATGTACCACCCCCCTCCCACTCCAGCCAGGAACAGACTCGGTCGTACCTGCACATTTCTAAGTGGGAGTACCGTCGGCCTGTTCCTCGGAAATGGGATGTATGTAGTGCATGCAGCCTACCGAGCTCAGTTCCACTCTCCATCCTTGCCCGGGAGTGGAATATCACACCTCTGGGTTGAGGTGCAATACTCCTGTAGCAGCCGAATCCTCAGGGTGCTACACTTATATCGGAGGAGAGGTATGACATCGTAGGTATAACAGAGACTTGGCTAGACGATAGCTACGACTGGGCGGTAAATTTATTAGATTATAGTTTATTTAGAAGGGACCGGAAACAGGGGAAAGGCGGAGGAGTCTGCTTATATGTAAAGTCATGTCTAAAACCCAGACTAAGGGAAGATATAGGAGAGGGAGAAGAGGGGGTCGAGTCCATCTGGGTAGAGATAGAGGGAACTAAAAATAATAATAAAATATTACTGGGGGTCTGCTATAAGCCACCAAATATAACAGAGGAGAATGAGAATCTGCTATTAGGACAAATAGACAAAGTAGCAAAACATAATGAAGTGATTGTAATGGGGGATTTCAACTACCCGGATATTGACTGGGAAACAGAAACCTGTAGATCTCAGAAAGGAAAAAGGTTCTTGACAAATATTAAGGATAATTATCTCTCCCAACTAGTGCAGGAACCAACGAGAGGGAAGGCCGTGTTGGACTTAATATTGACTAATAGGCCTGATAGAATAACTGAGGTACAGATAGAGGCGCACCTAGGTAATAGCGACCATAATATTATCGACTTCAAAATGCCCTTCAGTAGGGTTATCAATAAGGGAACAACAAAAACATTAAACTTTAGGAGGGCGAAGTTTGATCAGCTGAAAGAAAGCCTTCAACTTATTGACTGGGACAAAGTTCTTAATCAAGGAAATACGAATAGTAAATGGGAAACCTTCAAAAGAATTCTGAATACTCAGTGCGAGAGATACATACCGTATGGGAATAAAAGGGCCAGAAATAAGAGGAAACCAATATGGTTGAACAAGAACGTAAAAGGGGCGTTAAATAGCAAAAAAGAGGCATTCAAGAGATTAAAACAGGAAAACAGTAAGGAGGCACTAATGTGTTACAAGGAAAAAACGAGAACCTGTAAAAAACAAATAAAAATAGCGAAGGAGGAAACAGAGAGACGAATTGCTAGGGAAAGTAGATCAAATCCCAAACTGTTCTTTACGTATATAAATAGTAAAAGGATTAAATCAGATAATATTGGACCGATAAAAAGTGAGGAAGGCAAAATCATAGAGAAAGATGAGGATAAAGCTAATCTATTAAATAATTTTTTTTCGACAACTTTCACAAAGGAAATCGAACTAACAGGAGAAATGAGAAGTGACAAACTTAATCCTCCACTAAGTATGACAAATCTAACCCAAGCTGGGGTACAGAAACGCCTCAGTAACATTAAAATAAACAAATCACCAGGACCTGATGGCATACACCCACGGGTACTAAGGGAACTAAGTAATGTGATAGACAGACCGTTATATCTTATATTTAAGGACTCTGTTGAGACTGGGTCTGTGCCACTTGATTGGCGACAGGCGAATGTAGTGCCAATATTCAAAAAGGGAGCGAAAAGTGACGCCGGAAACTATCGGCCGGTGAGTCTGACGTCCGTTGTGGGCAAAATTTTTGAAAGCTTCATTAAAGAGGCAATTACGGAGCATCTTGATGCTAATAATCTTTTAATCCCGAACCAACATGGATTCATGAGGAATCGCTCCTGCCAAACAAACCTGATTGACTTCTACGAGGAGGTTAGCTCTCGAGTAGATCAGGGGGAACCAGTGGATGTCGTGTATCTCGACTTCTCAAAAGCGTTCGATAGCGTGCCACATAATAGGTTGGTATACAAAATGAGAATGATGGGGCTGGGGGAAAATGTCTGCAAGTGGGTAGCTAACTGGCTAAAGGATAGAAGGCAGAGGGTGGTTATAAATGGAATATACTCAGATTGGGTAAGCGTCACTAGTGGGGTACCACAGGGGTCTGTACTAGGCCCAATGTTATTTAATATCTTTATTAACGACATAGTCAACGGGATAAATAGTAAAATATCAATATTTGCAGATGACACAAAGTTATGTAAAACAATTAATACAAAAGAGGACAGTGCAGACCTACAGAGGGATTTGGATAAGCTGGGTAGGTGGAGTATTAAATGGCAAATGAGGTTTAACGAGGAGAAATGTAAGGTCATACATATGGGAAGGAAAAATGGAAGTCACCAGTACTCACTGAATGGGAAATCATTGGGGAATTCAGAGATGGAGAAGGACTTGGGCATCTTGATTGATATCAAACTAAATTGGAGTGCCCAAAGTCAGGCCCCTGCTGTAAGGGCAAACAGTGTAATGGGATGTATCAGAAGAGGTATAGCTGCAAAGGATGAGAACATTGTTCTTCCACTGTACAAAGCACTGGTCAGACCACACTTGGAAAACTGTGCTCAGTTATGGGCCCCAATATATAGAAAGGATATAAATGAGCTTGAAAAGGTACAAAGGAGGGCAATAAAATTAATAAAGGGAATGGAGGAACTGCAATACCCAGAGAGGCTGGCAAAACTAGGACTATTCAGCCTGGAAAAGAGAAGGTTGAGGGGGGACATAATAAATGTGTACAAATATGTTAGGGGACAGTATAGAGATCTTGCCCGGGATTTGTTCAAAAGGAGGGATATTACGGTAACAAGAGGGCACTCACTAAGACTGGAAGAGAAAAGGTTTCAGCACCAGCATAGGAAGGGGTTCTTTACGGTAAGAGCAGTGAGAATATGGAATTCACTGAGTGAGGAGACGGTAATGTCAGATTCACTACACCAGTTCAAGCGGGGACTGGATGCATTTCTAGACACCAGGCAGATTTCAGCGTATACTTAAAAATAAAATAAAATAGTAGGTTGATACAGGGATTTATTCTGACTGCTGGTTTCAGAGTCGGGAGGGAATTTTTCCTCAGGTGAAGATTGGCCAAATCATTTGGGGTTTTTGCCCTCCTCTGGATCAACTTTAGCAATTACAGAACTAACAGGTCGAACTTGATGGACGCAAGTCTTTATTCGGCTTTACAAACTATGTTACTATGTTAAGTTTTGGAATCCCCAAGGCTTGCGGGACAAACCTCAGTATCGAAAACTTCCTCCACTGCTTCTGCCTTTTCCTCCTCTAGGGCCTCCACCTGTGCCTCAACCTCTGCCTTAATGAGAAACGCATTCCAACAGTGCATAGGAAATCCCCCCCAACTCCGTACTGCCCAGCCAGGGCTCACCGCAATCAGGCAGTGTTTAAATTAATATGTCTTGGAGATCGGAGTCACACAGCTCCAGAATTGTGGACAACTATCCAAGCCGAGTTTGACCAATGCCTGTCTCCACTGAACCTGGAACCAGGGAAAGTCGGCTGCAATAACGGTGCAAAACTTCCGCCTTTCACAACCCATGGGTCATTGACTTGAATCGCTACAGAAGTGTTTCAACCTACCGGTTAACCGGTTGATATGCGATGTGCCCACATGGTGGAATTCCACTCTTCACATGTTGCAGCGACTGTGGCAGCAGCGACGAGCCCTGGTGCAGTATCTCATTTGCATAACCTGGGCCAATGCACTACGGACATGTGCAAATCACACTTCTGGAGTGGGCACAGATGAAGGACCTCTGCACCCTTCTGCACAGTTTTGAAATGGCTACTAAGATGGATAGCGCTGACGATGCATTCAGCATCACAATGCCGGTCATCTACATGCTGGAACACACATTGAATAATCTGCGGGAGGAGGTGGGGCTCCAGAGGAAGAGGAGGAATCAGAGGAGGATGCGGAAGGGATAACAATATCTCTAAGTTCCAGACTGTCGTCGCACAGGCAGGTGCCAAGGGAGGGTGGATTACAGCAATCGAGGGGGGCTCATGGTACCAGACAAACGGTTAGTGAAGGTGCAGGAGCCAAGGAACAAATGGAGGAGGATTAGGAGGAAGAAGTAATGGGCACGCAACAGTCAGGAAATGAAGAGAATAAAGATATCCTCTCTGTTGTCTATGGTTGGCCGGAGGGGATGGAGGAAGCAAGCTTGAGTGTTACCCCGCCACCAACACACCATGGACTTGGACCTCATGGAAGCACCCGACACATGAGTGACTTCTTGCTGCACTATCTGCAACATGATGCCCATATTGTTAGGATTAGAAATAGCGCTGACTATTGGGTTGCCACTGTTAGATCCAGGGTACAAGAGTAAATTTTGATTGATGCTTTCACCCCTGGAAAGGGACGCGCGCATGCTGGCGTATCGAAACACGCTTGCAGACAATCTTAAGAGTGGTTTTCTCCAAGACAGCAGTGAGGGACACAGTGTGCATTGCAGTTGTAGACTTCCAACCCCGGGAACGTCGAGTTGTCAGTGCAACAACATTAGCATCAGCAGCACTGTAAGTGGCATAAGCAATTTCTGTGAGTCGTTTCACACATTTTTTAAACCAGCCTGCGCACCAGCAGAACAGAGTACAAGTCTGACACGTAGTGAACGACTGGAGGAGATGGTGCAGGAGTATCTCAAATTCAATATCAATGTCATAGGGGGGGTTTGGACCCTTTTGCATTTTGGTCTTCAAAAATGGAAGAGTGGACTGATCTTGCTTGTCACGCCTTGGAGGTTTTGTCATGCCTGGCAGCCAGCGTTCTCTCAGAACGTGTCTTCAGCGCTGCTGGTGGTGTCCTGACTGATAAGCACATCCAGCTCTCTCCTGAAAGTGTAGACTGCCTAAATTTCATTAAGATGAACAAATCATGGATCTCCAATGACTTTTCAACCCGAGTCGCAGACTGGGCAGACTAGGTGATGGTGTAGTTTTTAGCGTGCTGCATTGATCTCGTGTTATTGCAGTCTGTGACACCTTTGTCGTGAATTCTGTGCCTGCTGTTGCTACTGCTGCTGATGTTACTAACAATTTTTTGAAATGTGGAGACTCCAAGTTGGGTCTCAATATGGTGGGTTACCTGTAGTGAAAGGGGTGTCAGAGCCCCATTATACTATTTCTACTCTGGGGAAATTGATCCCACTTTAGTAGTGTCTACCAATAATTTTTTGAAATGTGGACACTTCAAGTTGGGTCTCCATCTGGTGGGTTGCTTGTTGTGGAAAGGGTGTCAGAGCCCCATTACAATATTTTTATCCTAGGAAAATTGATGCCACTTTAGTGGTGTCTGCCCCTAATTTTTTAAAATGTGGAGACTCCAAGTTGGGTCTCCATCTGGTGGGTTGCCTGTAGTGGAAGGGGTGCCAGAGCCCCTTTATACTATTTCTACTCTGGGGAAATTGATGCCACTTTAGTGGTGTCTGCCCCTAATTTTTTGAAATGTGGAGACTCCAAGTTGGGTCTCCTTCATGTGTGTTGCCTTTAGCAGTAGGGCTCCCAGACCGGCAGGCCTGCACTTACTTTTAGTCAACTACCTGTGTTACTATCCTTAAATTTTTCTACCAATAATAATCTACAAAACTCATGTTTGTGCCACCTGAATGGGGCTGAGCAGAAAAGTAGTTTGAGCTATGGCATGAGGTATCAGGGCTCCCAGCACAGCAGGCCTACACTGGTCCCGCACCCACCTCGTCGTAAATTGAACTTAAATTCAAAGCTGTAAATGTTGGCCCAGACCCTGATCCCTTATGCAAGTCTCATGCCTGACTGCTGCTGTGCCATTCTAAAATTTCTACTGTGGGTCAATTGATGCCACTTTTCCTGGTGTCTGCCCCTAATTTTTGGAAATGTTTGGACTCCAAGTTGGGTCTCCTTCATGTGTGTTGCCTGAATTTGGTAGGACTCTCAAAGTACCAGGCCTACACCTGTCACTCATCCACCTGATACTGATCAATGTTTAAGCTAGAAATGCTGGCTCAAGCCCTGTCCCAGGCCCTGTCCCATGCATCCATGCAGCGCAATTATACTATTTGCACTCTGGGTGAATTGATTTCCTGGTGTCTGCCCTTAATTTGAGCTGTTTTGGCAGATTTTGGGCCCCCCTTAAGCTGTTGTCTATGCATTTGGTTTTGCTTCCCATTGAATTCAATGGGGTTCGAATACGTTCGACGAACAGTTTGGCGAACGTCGAGACGTTCGCCGACCCGAACTGAACCTTGAAAGGTTCGCTCATCTCTAGTACCCACCAAAAGTAGTCCAAGGAAGAATAACCACTGAACAGACAACAGAGTCATAGGTTCATGTCTCATGGACACATGTGGGGAGCGAGAACAAATCCATCTGATCTGATCCCACAGAAGAACTACTGTTGTACGAATTACTAAAAATTAACCTTGCACATGGAAAAAAGATTTAAAGGGTTTGTACAGTACTGGAGATACCTGCCTTAAAAGGAATCTGCCACCAGGTTTTTGCTACCTCATCTGATAGCAGCATGATGTAGGAAAATAGACCCTGAATCCAAATATGTATCACTTATTTTACTGGGTGCAGCAGTTGTGACATAATCCGAGTTCTCAGATGCAGCATGAAACAGAGCTGTGAAATCTGTACCCATCCACACTACAGCTCTCTATGGACATAGTCTATTGACAGTGAGCTGCTTATCAGAGGAGGGGGCAGAGTTGAACCAGTGCTAGTTGAACCAGCTTATCACAGCAATGATAATGTCCTGGTGATATAACCTTCATTGTTAGTACACAACAGCACACAGTGACACATTGCTGAATTCTGTGTTTTAACCTCTACCTTATGCTGTCCTCGGATTACATAGCAAAAACCTGCTGACAGATTCCCTTTAATCAATTCAGGACTCAAATTAAAATACATTGAAATAAAAACAGTGCATACTCACATTTTGATTGATTGCTTCAGCTTCAATGAGTTTTCTTTTGATTGATTGCTCCATGGTAAAGTGATGTCAGAACAGATGTTTCTGAGATCTCGCTCATGATTTCTTAAATTCTGGTCGTGAACGCCTCTGTCATGCACAGTGGGTATATACCTCTACTCACTGCACATGACGGAGGCATTCTGGGCATGGACCATAAAAGACCTTGCCCCAAATTTTAGAAACGTCTGCTCTAACATCACCATACCATGGAGCAATCAATAAAAAAAGAATGGGTCTGCTTACAAGGATGACTGACTCAGCCAGGATGCTGTACTGCACTGGTGACTCGGAGAAATGTTTTTTTCAGACAAGTAGGCATATGTTTATTTTATAATTATTCCACAACAACTAATTATACAGCTTAGATAGAAAAAATATATATTATTATTACCATTCAATAGCCTGCAGGAGCATGTGGTCAGTTTAATATGCAATTTGCTGATGTCAGGTTCCCTTCAATGACACATTGTAGCATAACTACAGATGAGCAAATCTTTTGAAATTTAATATTGCAAAATTTTTCCAGGAAATTCAATTTGTGGCAAATCAAAAGAACTCTACATCCTCTGATAACCCTGAAAATGAGGATAAAGCTATTCTCTTTTCCTTACATACTAATTTCATTCACTGCTGAGCGATCACATGCTATCTGTACAGTTTCATATTTGTTTCATTGTATTTTTTCCTTATCTACATGGCAAATCTGGAGCTGTGATGCCCTGTCACTATCCAAATTTATCCCAAATTGGCTGCTACATTCCCTGCCTCTGCTTTTATACAGACTATGATAGTTTGTCCTGAATGGATGTGCTATATCATGTGAGGTGACAGCTGGAAGGCATTATGGGGAAGCCCACCCAAGGTCATGTGATCCTTGTATGGCTGATTATTCTGCAATATTGAAAATGCTATTTTCAGTGATTTGTGCAAAGCAAATAGCAAATTGTTCAAACTTGTTGAATTCAGAGAATTCCTGTAAATTCAGCTTGAATTTGATTCACATCTAATCAAGTCAAGCAACTCTAAATATTCTTTTTTTACACAATAAATGATAGATTCTATGCAAGTAATGGTGTTTATTGATATTCCGTGACTGGTTTCTATTTGCTAGGAATAATTTAGCACCCAGGGCATTGTGTTCTTTCATTTATTATTGTTTGGTATTTTACATTTCCTTTAATTAGGCTTTAAGTAGAAACACATTAAATATTCCTGATAGGTAATAAAATATATTATACTTTGGCAAACAGATGCAAGGAAAGATTACAGAAGCTTATGCTCACCAGTGAGTTTATTAAAACACTGTACTATGTGCAAATAGAGATCACCCACCAAGACAGGCTGCAAAAGCAGCTGAAATAAGTGCAAAATTGGGTAAATGGTCACTCTACACAAAGAGAAACGTTACCCCTTAGATCCCAGTTAGAGGCCTCTCATACCGCCAAATCAGATCTCATGCTTTGCACTGAGGAGGGGCAACATCCCGAAACACATGTTTGCAAATTGAGATTCTGTTTTGGCTTTAATCCTAAATCATATGGCAAGTCTTAATGACTTTTAGGATTGCTACTTTCAATAGGTGGCACTAGAGTTCAAGTCCTCTTCCTCTCTGTAGAGGAAATTTACATGGATATATAAGTGACCGAATAGTGGCATCAGAGGTGCTCGTTTGCACATTTCACACACAATGGAACTCCTGGGTTTTTCTTTGATTATATTGTATAGAGAATGTAATTTGCAAGTGCAAGAAATAAAGACCATTAGGTGCAAACCATTTTTCTATGCCAAAAAGCAATGTTGATGACCAATATCAATGAAGACCAGCAACAGGAAGAGTTATAGAAAGTAATAAATTTATTTCTTGTTTATTTTACAACAAAAACACAGGAAAAAAAAAACAGAGCAACAGTGCAGGGCATAACAGAGACCAATATATAAAATTAGTATGTGAGCCCTTTGATATCCTAAAGCAGTCAAGATTGAGGGAACTTCAGAGTCCTTTTCTAAAAATCTGAGCTGAAAATCCACTACATATTACAGTACATTTATATGGAGTTTTTCTATAACTTAAGATCCACAGTGGGAAAAAAAAATCACACCATATTGTGTGGAATTTGTTGAGGATTACATTGTGCAGTGTAGGTTAACTTTACCAGTTTACAGTTTAACTTTAAGTCTTTTTTCCCAATACAAGTAATATAACATTATGCGTTTTTTGCACACCAATCCACCGCAAAAAGATGCTCATCTGTCCTATGTGGATGTATCACAAGAAAGCCTTTCTCTCATGTCTCTAGAAAGCCCGTAATAAAATTTGGGCATGCAGTCATCATTAGTGGACTGTGAAAGACTAACACAGAAATTGCATCAAAACCACTGTCATGACTCATGATGGCAACGTCACTGACTGACTTATATTTTGATGGCACTCATTAAATGTAAAGAGGTCACTTCTCCATTCTTTAAGCATAATTATTCACCCTAATTCCAATAGGCTGTGTAACACCCCTTTAGGGCTACCACGGTACGCTGGGTGTTATGGGGGGTCTCACCTCTCTAGGGTGCAGTGCCTCCACCCGAATCTTGATTGGAGCTCTCACTGGGACTGCAGAAGGACTGTTATCTTCTGCCAGGGACTGATTCGGGAAGCCCCTGCCACAGCTCAGTACACACTCACCTGGAACAGGAGTAAAACTGTTTAACAGGTTTATTGCTATACAGCAGAAATTAGGTGGATTTAAAGAAATAACATACAATACAAGTAACGGTGCTCTGTAAAAGTCATATACATATCACAATCTAATTATACCCCGACCCTGCAAATATAATGTAGCAGGTTTTCCCTTTTTTGTATTAACTCAGTCCAAACGTTGGGGCCCAGTTGCCGCGGATGTTGGCGCCCAAATTATAACCGTTGGTGCACTTAGATGAATATTAATGTCAATAGTCTGGGGCGTAGTGTACTCACTGTAAATAGCACTGGTAAAACCACAAGTCTCAGAAGGACACTCACGGTGCGTCTCAAATGGTCGTATGTTTCCCTGGACACCAGCTGGGGACGGCAGGATTCAGCCCTTTATATGGTGGGAGTGCCGGCAGAACTCTCCGAGTCCTTGATGTCACTTGCTTCACAGGGTGACAAGGCCGCGCTCTCTCCAGTAGCGCGGGTATATCAGAGGGGGCCGCCACACTCTGCAGCGTAGAAGAATACAAATCCACAGCGCTCCGTCTTTCACAGCAAGCTGCCACGCTCTCTTTCCTCTGAACTTTTACTTTCACTTCCTGCCCAGCTCCCTCCCCCAAGTCCCTCCTTCTCCAATCTACTCTCTCTCCTTCTATCCTTCCAGGCTGTGTCATCTGACTGAAACAAGGGTCCCTGGGAATTGTAGTCCACTGCAGCTCAGGAGAACAACGATTAATGTCTGTAGGTCCCTGTTTAACAGCAGCTGCAAAGCTCTTCTTAGTGTCTGTAAGTCCCAGTATACCAGTAGCTGATCTGACAGTTCCATGTGCAGGTGTTACAGCTGTTATAATAATAGAAAACAATTATGACAATAATCTGATTGTCTCCACATAGTTTTATGGCCACCTACTAAAATGATCAGTCCACTGCTTGGGTCAGTCTATTCATGAATCTGTGGGATGAACCTTTCATATCAAAGCATCAAACCTACACCGCGTGCAGAATTATGGCAAATGTATATTTTGATCACTTTGATACTTTTTATCCTACTCCAAGCTGCATAGGCTTGAGAGCCAACTACCAATCAAGTAAATGTGGTGATGTGCATCTCTGTAATGAGGAGGGGTGTTGACTAATGACATCAACACCCTATATAAGGTGTGTTTAATTATTAGGCAACTTCCTTTCCTTTGGCAAAATGGGTCAGAAGAGAGATTTGATGGGCTCTGAAAAGTCCAAAATTGCGAGATGTCTTGCAGAGGGATGCAGCAGTCTTGAAATTTCCAAACTTTTGAAGCGTGATCACCGAACAATCAAGCGTTTCATGGCAAATAGCCAACAGGGTCGCGAGAAGCGTGTTGGCCAAAAAAGGCACAAAATAACTGTCCATGAATTGAGGAAAATCAAGCGTGAAGCTGCCAAGATGCCATTCGCCACCAGTTTTGCCATATTTCAGAACTGCAACGTTACTGGAGTATGAAAAAGCACAAGGTGTGCGATACTCAGGGACATGACCAAGGTAAGGAAGGCTGAAAAACGAGCACCTTTGAATAAGAAACATAAGATAAAATGTCAAGAATGGGTCAAGAAATATCTTAAGACTGATTTTTCAAAGGTTTTATGGACTGATGAAATGAGCGTGACTCTTGATGGGCCAGATGGATGGGCCAGAGGCTGAATCAATAAAGGGCAGAGAGCTCCACTCCGACTCAGACACCAGCAAGGTGGAGGTGGGGTACTGGTATGGGCTGGTATCATCAAAGATGAACTTGTGGGACCTTTTCGGGTTGAGGATGGAGTGAAGCTCAACTCCCAGACCTACTTCCAGCTTCTGGAAGACGACTTCAAGCAGTGGTAAGGAAGAAGTCGGTATCGTTCAAGAAAAACATGATTTTCATGCAGGACAATGCTCCATCACATGCAGCCAACTACTCCACAGCGTGGCTGGCCAGTAAAGGTCTAAAAGAAGAAAAAATAATGACATAGCCCCCTTGTTCACCTGATCTGAACCCCATAGAGAACCTGTGCTCCATCATAAAATGTGAGATCTACAGGGATGGAAAACAGTACACCTCTCGGAACAGTGTCTGGGAGGCTGTGGTGACTGCTGCACGCAATGTTGATCGAAAACAGATCAAGCAACTGACAGAATCTATGGATGGAAGGCTGTTGAGTGTCATCATAAAGAAAGGTGGCTATATTGATCACTAATTTTTTTGGTTTTTGTTTTTGCATGTCAGAAATGTTTATTTCTAAATTTTGTGCACTGATATTGGTTTACCTGGTGAAAATAAACAAGTGAGACCGGATTATATTTGGTTTTTATTAAGTTGCCTAATAATTCTGCACAGTAATAGTTACCAGCACAAACAGATATCCTCCTAAGATAGCCAAAACTAAAAAAAAAAACACTCCAAGTTCCAAAAATATTAAGCTTCGGTATTTATGAGTCTTTTCGGTTGATTGAGAACATAGTTAATGATCAATAATAAAAATAATCCTCTAAAATACAACTTGCCTAATAATTCTGCACTCAGTGTAGTTGTGTTTGTCCTTACAGGGTGTGTGTATGGGAAGTTATACAAGTGCAACATCAACATGGAGTATTTAAAGAGGCTGTCTGGTCTTCTGATAAAAGTCTACAGTCACTTTATATATCCGCAAACATCTGAACCCTTAAAGCATGTTGTGCGCACGCTGTCTGGATTCACCAATATTGCCTGTGAGATCGGGTGGTCATTAGTGTTGAGCGATACCTTCCGATATCGAGAAATATCGGATCGGATTGGATCGGACCGATACCCAAAAAATATCGGATATCGCCGATTCCGATACCGGAGACCAATGCAAGTCAATGGGACACAAATATCGGAATGAAAATAAACCCTTTCTTTCCTTGTAGGTTAATTGTACATGAATGAAAACAACTAAGAATAATGTAGAATGTATTGGGGGAGGTGGGGGAGACAATAAAGGCATAGAGGTTTAGCCCAATCAAATGGAATAGCAGGAATTTTTTTTTTTAAGACGTTCTGAGTTACAAAAATATTGACTATGTTAAGTTTTTTTATATTTTGTCAGATATTAATGTTTCACTACTTCCATGCTCTTCACCTTCTTTTTTACTTCTCCCACACTTTCTCCTTCATAATCCTCAGCATCAGCATCTTTTTCATCAACTTCTTCTTCACCTTCTTCATATTCTTCTTCTTCACCTTCTTCGTATTATTCATTTTTTTTACATTCTTCATATTCTTCTTATTCAACTATTATTCTTCTTCATATTCTACTTCTTTATCTTCTTCATATTCTTCTTCATCATATTCTTACTTGTGACAGACATTCCTGTAGTTGTTATCTATAAAAGTTTGAAGATTACACCTTTCGTTCTGCCCGTCACAAAAGATTTATAACAGGATTTGTCCGCGTTCAGTTTGGCCTGCAGCAGCAGGTCTTTTCCAGGGGCACCACGAGGAGGAACAGACTCACCCCCATACACTGCTTAGTCTTCTTCTGCTTATAATTTAAATAATATCTTTTGCTCTGATTTTTAGTCTTATGCATAATGTTCTTCCGCTTTTTGTTCTGCAGCTTCTTGTTCTTCTGCTTCTTGGTTTTCTGTCTCTTGTTCTTCTGTATCTTGGTGGTTGTCTTCTTGTTCTTTGTCCTCTTGGTCATCTTCTTCAGGGTCATCTTCTTGGTCTTCTTCGGGGTGGTCTTCAGGGTCTTCTTCAGGGTCGTCGTCTTCGGGGTCCTCATCTTCTTCGGGTTGGTCTTCAGGGTCGTCATCTTCAGGGTCGTCGTCTTCGGGGTCCTCGTCTTCTTCGGGGTGGTCTTCAGCGTCCTCGTCTTCAGGGTCCTTGTCTTCAGGGTCGTTGTCTTTGGGGTCCTCATCTTCTTCGGGGTGGTCTTCAGGGTCCTCACCTTCAGGGTCCTTGTCTTCAGGGTCCTTGTCTTCAGGGTCCTCATCTTCTTCGGGGTGGTCTTCAGGGTCCTCGTCTTCGGTGTCATCATCTTCGGGGTCCTCGTCTTCTTCGGGGTGGTCTTCAGGGTCCTCGTCTTCAGGGTCCTCGTATACGGGGTCCTCGTTTTCTTCGGGGTGGTCTTCAGGGTCCTTGTCTTCAGGGTCATCGTCAGGGAGATCCAGAGTGCTTACCAAGAACCATTTCAAAAAGCTTGAACTTGGAAATGTAGCAGAAGGTGCAAGAAGGCTGAGGAACTGCCGAGAACCAGCTGACGGTACTGGAACCCGGATGGGTAGCAGAAGGTAAAAGAGCCAATGGAACTACCGAGGACCAGCTGACGGTACTGGAACTCGGTTACTAAGCAGGAGGTACCTGTGCCAGAAAGCACTACTAAGGACCAGCAGACGTTGGTGGAACTTGGATACCGAGAAGGAGGCACCTAAGCCAAAGGCACTGCCGAGAACCAGCTGATGGTACTGGAACCCGGATGGGTAGCAGAAGGTACAAGAGCCAATGGAACTACCGAGGACCAGCTGACGGTACTGGAACTCAGATGGGTAGCAGAAGGTACAAGAGCCAATGGAACTACCGAGGACCAGCTGATGGTACTGGAACTTGGTTACTAAGTAGGAGGTACCTGTGCCAGAAAGCACTACCAAGGACCAGCAGACGTTGGTGGAACTTGGATACCGAGAAGGAGGCACCTAAGCCAAAGGCACTGCCGAGAACCAGCTGATGGTACTGGAACCCGGATGGGTAGCAGAAGGTACCCATGAAAAAAAAAGTTGCAAGGCCGTGAGCCGGCCTGAGTTACGGAAACACACAGTCCTACAGGGGGTGCTTGTCCTATTGGCACTATGGAACCAGTCTTCATTGCCAGATCCCGCAGCCCACATAGGAGTCACCTAAACTGCAGGCACCATAGAGTCGGTTAACCCGACCGCAACACGACAGGACAATGTATTGGAGGCAAAGTGACGTTGACACTACCCGGAAACAGCTGGCGTACTGGAACCAGGCTGGGCAGGAGGGAGTACCCGTGCCAAAGACACTGCCGGGAAACAGCCGGCGGGGCTGTAACCCAGGGTAAATACTGAAAAAAGAGTGGAGCCAGAGGTGTAATTGGAGCAAGTTTTAAATCTGTAGTACAGTGGATGTGGACAGAGCAGGAGAATTTGCCGGACACACAGCTGGGGATCAGCTGACGTTACTGAACCCCAATAACACGGCAGCAAGTGTTGACTGTGCAGACGGCACTTCTGAGCAGCAACTGGCGGTGTTGGAGCCCAGGGATTACAGTTCAGCTGGTAGAAACATGAACACAACAGGAGACCTGGATACTGTTGCCAACCAATTATTTAATCTGGAAGAGGACTGGCAAATTCATGCGAGATTCAGGCCTTGTTCATTTTCAGAAAAGTAAGCCGGTCAACGTTATCGGAGGATAGTCGGATGCCACGGTCTGTTAGTACACCACCTGCGGCACTAAAGACGCGTTCCGATAATACGCTAGCAGCAGGGCAAGCCAGCACCTCCAATGCATACTGGCTAAGCTCTGGCCATATATCCAGCTTAGAGACCCAAAACTTGAAAGGGGAAGAGCCGTCTGGGAGTCCACTGAGAGGTCAAGACATGTAGTCTGTCACCATCTGACGGAAAAGTTGCCTCCTGCTGACTGGAGCCGTCTGTGATGGTGTAGACATTTGTGGCGGGGACACAAAACTTTGCCACATTTGGGCCATACAGGTCTTGCCTTGTGCTGAGGCCATGCTTCTGCTCCCTCCTTGTGCAAAGCTTCCTCCACTGCCTCGACGCACTGAGATGCTTTGGAAAGCACTAGCAGCACTGCTCTCGGGTGGAATGGAGAACATGATGGAATGCACCAGTGCGTCTTGGTACTCCCGCATTTTACGCTCCCGGTTCAACGGTGTTATGAGGCTTTGTAAGTTGTCCCAGTAGCGAGGATCTAAGAGGGTGGACACCCAATAATCAGCCGTGTTGAGAATGTGGGCGATGCGGCGGTCATTTCCCAGGCACTGGAGCATGAAATCAACCATGTGCTGCAGACTGCCAACTGGCCAAGAAACGCCGTCCCCTGCTTGAGGCGTGATCTCTGCCTGCTCTGCATCACCCCACCCTCGCTCTAGATACTGACTACTAGAGCATTGTGTACCTCCCTCCTCTGGACAGATGTCTTCCTCCTCCATTGACTCCTCCTCATCCTCCTCACAAAGTGTCCCTTGCCTAGACCTTTGTGAGGAACCACGTTGCGCAGACTGTACAGAAGCAGATGGCATTTGTGACTCCTCATCCTCCACCTCTTCCAAAACCACCTCCCTTAGTGCATTCAAGCAGGCAGATAAGGGGGATAGTCATGCTGACTAGTGCATCATCTGCACTCACCATCCGCGTAGAATAATCGAAGGCACGCAAAACGTGGCAAATGTCCTTCATAGAGGCCCACTCAGTGGTGATGAAGTGTGAACGGCGCGCACTGCGGCTTGCTTGCGCCTGCTGCAGCTGGTACTCCATTACTGCTGCCTGCTGCTCACACAACCTCTCCAACATATGTAACGTTGAATTCCACCTGGTGGGTAGGTCACATATGATGCGATGTTCCGGAAGATGCTGGAATGCCCCAAGTGAGCGCACTCTATGCGGACCTTGTGCAGCAGTGCATCAAGATCCGGATAGTCACTCAAAAAACTCTGCACAACCAAGTTGAGCACATGTGCCAGACATGGGATGTGAGTGAGGTTGCCTAGGCCCAGAGCTGCCATCAGATTTCGGCCATTGTCACACGCTACCATGCCTAGCTGGAGATTCGCTGGCACAAACCACACATCGCTCTGCTGCTTGAGGGCATTCCAGAGCTCCTGCGCTGTGTGGCTTCGATTCCCCAAAGAAATTAATTTTAATACGGCCTGTTGACGTTTGGCCACGGCTGTGCTCATATCGGTCGTAACAGGTAACCGTTCACGGGTCGATGTGGAGGTAGACCGTGACGGCTCCTGCAGCGCTGATTCAGAAGAACTGGAATATGAAGAGAAGTCAATGTGTACAGACTGGATTCCTGCAATCCTTGGAGTTGGCAGAACACGTACAGCGCCACTCTCAAGATCTGTATCCGGCTCCACAACATTTACCCAATGGGCAGTGAGGGAAAGGTATCGTCCCTGTCCATGCTTACTGTCCACGCATCGGTGGTCAGGTGGACCTTGCTACTGACGGCGTTTTGTAGCGCATGTTTAATTTTTCCCTCCACATGCTGTTGCAGGGCAGGGACGGCTTGCCTGCTGAAATAAAAGCGGCTGGGCACGTTGTATTGTGGGACTGCCAATGCCATCAAGTTACGAAAGGTGTCAGTCTCCACCAGCCTGAATGATAGCATTTCAAGGGCCAGTAGTTTTGCAATGCCAGCATTCAGAGCCTGTGCTCGGGGGTGGTTTGCCAAGTATGGGCGCCTTTTCTCCCATGCCTGTGCTAACGATGGCTGTAGACTGGCCTGGGAGTGTGACGATGACAGGGAATGTGGTGCTGTGGGTGGAATGACACTGTGTCTCTGTACAACAGTGCCAGAGGTTCTTCCATGGCGATCCTGTGACGAAGCCGAACCAGCTGTGTGTGAGCTGGAGGAAGAGGCTACAACACGAGCTGAAGAGGTGGTAGGTGGCGCTGTAGGTTGGCGTAGGTCTTCAGTGTGTCTTTGTAACTCCACCACGTGCTTGGTCCGCACATGTTTCCACATATATGTGGTATTGAGGTTGCTGACACTTTTCCCTCTTTTCACCTTCTGATTACACAGCTTGCATTTGACAAAGCAAATGTCATCTGCAACTGTGTCAAAAAAGGACCAGGCACTGCAAGTCTTGGGAGCGCCCGCTTTGGGTTTTGGAAGAGTCATGCTCCTAATGGGTGCCGAAGTGGAGGCTACAGGCAACCAAGTCTGCCCCCTCCCTCTCCCTCCTTTTTGGGCCGTTCGGGGAATCTCTTCCTCAGAGCTGCTCCCACCACCTTCCTGTCCCTCACGCCATGATGGGTCAAGGACCTCATCATCTACACGACCCTCTTCAAACAACTGCTTCTCCTGGGTAGTCTCGACAGCACAGTACACACCAGAAAGTGGCACCTGAGTCTCATCGTCAGATGCGTACTGAGGTGTGCTGCTGACCATAGGCACTGGCCCACCCGTCTCTTCAGATTCAGAGAGACAAAACAGTTGCGCATCACTGCATACTACCTCTTCTTCAAATTTTCGAATTCTGCTTGGCTGGCCCCCTCTTTCCAAGCCAAGAGATTCAGAGAACAGAAGTAGAGATGGCTCCTGTCCAAGGCTCTCTGACTGCCTGGGCAATTTGGCTGGAGGTGAAGAGACAGATGGGTGCTCTTCAGTGCTCAGGACCTGAGAGGATCTTGAACTAATTGAAGTCGATGCGTTAGCTGCCATCCATCCAACAACGGCTTCAATTTGGTCCTCCGCAGCAGTGGGGTACGTCTAGCTCCTACAAAGCTGCACATAAAGGACTGTTCCCTGGTAAAACTGGGGGATGCTGAGTCACTGGTGCCCGCAGCAGGCACAGAATCCCCACGTCCTCTCCCTGCAGGCACAGAATCCTCATGTCCTCTCCCTGCAGAAACTCCATGCCCACGCCCATGACCACGTGCCTTACTCCCTGCCTTCTTCATCTTGGTAGACTGATAAAGATAAGCAGAAAAGTACTAAGGGCTTAGTGTGTTTATTCCTGAACAGCTGCTAGCAGGTATAAGAAACACTAATTTTATAAAGTGTGGACTAGACTTTAATATGTGCTAATGTGGCCTACACAACTGTAAAGTGGAGTGTTTGGTGAACTTTATTTAGGTTCTTTTTGTCACAAAAAAGACACTGGATGTGCCCAAAGATGTAATACTGATAGTATCACAAACTTTTTGTAGCTATTACAATGCAGGAAGGTAACCTACAATTCAATATATGAGGCTACAAAAAATAGGCTAATACTAATCTGGCTGGGACTGCAGGGCACAAGGCTGCAGAAAGGCTCCTCTATCTACTCCTATATAGTGTGTTTGGAACCAATGTAGCTGGATACGGATGGAACCACCACACTAATAGGAGAAATCAGGAAAAATTATCAATTAGCAAAAAAGTACAGTGTATGAGGCAGTGATGCACACTGAGCGCACTACAACCAACCAGACGTGGCTGAAGCACACACTACAGCGTGAGCTGCACTCACACACAGAGACCTTGCAGACAGCGGTGAACAGCACAGAGAACTGTGCACTAATGCTGCAAGGCACAGCAGTTTATAAAGTAGCTTGGGTAAAGCAGAATAGAGCAAATAAGTAGCTAAAACTGTCCCTCAGAACAGCAGCGTCCTATCCCTAACTGAATTCACAGCAGAGTGAGCTCAAAATGGCGGCGGCGGCTTTTATAGTGCATCATGACATCATTTCAGCAGCCAATCACAGCCATGCCATTAGTTAACATGCCTACATGTCTAACAGGATGTGCCCACACTTCTTAGGATCCTCATTGGCTGAATAAAATGAAACTGGCTCATTGCATTATGGGAACTTCCGATTCCGGTATCCGATATTCTAAAAGTATCGGAACTAAGTATCGGAATTCCGATACCGCGAATATCGGCCAATACCCGATATTTCAGTATCGGAATGCTCAACACTAGTGGTCATATGACTGCAAGTACAGTTGTGCTCAAAAGTTTACATACCCCGGCAGAATTTTTGCTTTCTTAGCCTTGTTTCAGAGAATATGAATGATAGCAAAAAAAACTTTTTCTCCACTCATGGTTATTGTTTGGGTGAAGCCATTTATTGTCAAACTACTGTGTTTTCTCTTTTTGATTCTTAATGACAACCAAAAACATCCAAATGACCCTGATCAAAAGTTCACATACCCTGGTGAATTTTGGCTGATAACATGCACAGAATTTGACTCAAATAGGTTTGAATAGCTGCTAAAGGTAACATCCTTACCTGTGACCTGTTTGTTTGTAATCAGTGTGTGTGCATAAAAGCTGAGTGAGTTTCTGGGATCCAGTAGGTATGGTGTTCCTTTCATCGTAGGCCTTGTTGACCTCTCTCCAAATGTAACGTTTATAGTTGGGGCCAAAAAGTTTAATTTTGCACTCATCACTCCAAATTACCTTGTTCCAGAAGTGTTGAGGCTTGTCTCTGTGCTGTTTGGCATATTGTAGGTGAGATACTTTGTGGCATTTGCGCAGTAATGGCTTTCTTCTGGCGACTCGACCATGCAGCCCATTTTTCTTCAAGTGCCTCCTTATTGTGCATCTTGAAACAGCCACACCGCTAGTTTTCAGAGAGTCCTGAATTTCAGCTGATGTTATTTGTGGGTTTTTCTTTGCATCCCGAACAATTTTCCTGGCAGTTGTGGCTGAAATTCTTGTTTGTCTACCTGACCGTGGTTTGGTTTTTACAGAGCCCCTGATTTTCCATTTGTTAATCACAGTTTGAACGCTGCTGACTGGCATTATCAATTCCTTGGAAATCTTTTTGTATCCCTTTCCTGTGTTATACAGTTCAACTACCTTTTCCCATAGATCCGTTGACAATTATTTTGCTTTCCCCATGACTCACAATCCAGAAACGTCAGTGGCTGGATGAAAGATGCAAGCGTCTATCTGGATCCCAGAAACTGACTCAGATTTTATGCACACACAAACAGGTCACAGGTGAGGATGTTACCCTTAGTAACCATTCAAACCCATTTGTGCCAATTTCTGTGCATGTTATCAGGCCAAAATCACCAGGATATGTGAACTTTTGATCAGGGTCATTTGGATGTTTTTGGTTGTCATTATGATTTAAAAAGAGAAAACACAGTAGTTTGACAATAAATGGCTTCACCCAACCAATAACCATGAATGGAGAAAAAGTTTTTTTGTTATCATTCATATTCTCTGAAACAATTTCAAGAAAGCAAAAATTCTGCCAGGGTATGTAAACTTTTGAGCACAACTGTATATGTTTTGCATACTTCTAATCACATTTTGACTAGACATGCCCGGCTTCTCTCAGTACAAGTGAATTGAGAGAACATGAGCACTTCTAGTCAGAATGTGATCGTATGTATGCAAATTGCATTTTTGCGGTCACATGACCGCCCACTCTCACTGGCAATACTGTTGTATCCTGACATAGAGTGGCTGCAGACTTTTATTAGAAGATCAGACAACCACTTTAATCTCTTTCTGTATTTACATTGTTTCATCTAGATACTCCTGTTACCTCCCACAATTTGAAAATATACCCCCTTGTTCTGGATATGGTACCGGGCCTTGCTTCCTTCTATGGCCACCTCCATTTGCAGTAGTCCACAACAACACCAGGTTTCTCAGGTAACTCGGCAAACTCCTCTGACATCACTCTAGGCCTTTTAAGGCCAGCTCAGGGAGAGATCAGGTGCTTGAGTATCATGTATCATTGGTCATTTTTGGCTCATGTTTGTCAGGAGATGTCATCTACTTCACTTGCCACAGCTCCAGGCAGGTGTTTATAGTCTCCTCTGCTATTCCTTAATTCCATGCTACAACCAGTGTTATTTCCAAACTCAATCCAGCTTGCATGGGGTTGTCCACAGCTACCTCTCTGCAAGTAAGTTACCAATTTCTTGCCACTATTCTTGGTCATGTTCACACATGATCTCTACAATCAAGGTAACACATATCTTCAAATGAGGCTCCATTTGCTTATACCTCACTGCTTTCTTGTACCCTTTCCTACCAACAAGTTCCAGTTTGCATGCATCACTGCAGTACTATGATTAACTGCTTTCTTGCCAGAAATTTCCAGTTTCCTGTACAGTTAGTGTTACCATGTGTGTTTGCCTTGTTTTTCTGTCTGTCGTCTTGCATACCCTGCAGTCCTGGTCCTTGCTGATCCATGTGTCATCTGTCAAGATTCACCCTCCTGCATTATTTCCTTTTATCCATGCTGCTCACCAAGACCTATAGCTTACAGAATCCATATCACCAAATGAGCCCTTAACAGATTGGAAATCTTACAAGTGGCCCTAGTGTATATCTAAGATGGGGAATTTCGATTGTGAGCCTATTGATTACAAGGATTAATGTCAGTGATGACAAGTTCTGCACAAGGTTTTGGAGCAAGCATACGTGTAGCACATCTCCACTGTCAACATTACAGCATCCAAAAACACAGCAAAAGCCACATAAAATTATATACATTCACCATCAAAAAAATGTAACCCCCACAGCTTCTTGCTGTCGCCTCTGCCTGGACTTCTGGGTATTGACTCCGTGTGCTGACCACTCTTGCCACTGGTTCACTCCTCCAGCCAACAACCCTTTCATGGAAGAAATTCAGTGCAGCCCCTTGTAAAACCAGGGGTTAAAGGCTAGGGTTCCTCTGGAATCTGCAGGACGTAGTGCCTCATGCCAAGTCTGTCCATGGTAGACTTTTAGAGCCCAAAATAAATTATGGATCCTCTGCAAGCAGTGTTGGATCGAAGGCAAGATCTGGCCCAGTTTGTCCAGGAACTTGCAAAGTGGTTTCAGGATCATGCGACAGCTGAGGTCCATGCCCCTTCAGCCCTTGCCTTTTTCAGAACTAAGGTTAACCTTCCTGTTCGATTTTCAAGTGACCGTAGAAATTATTTTTCCTTTAGGGAAAGTTGTTGCCTGTAATTTTGGGCTCTGCCGACATTAATCTGGTTCTGAGAGCCCGCAGGAGGCACTCATTGTCTTTCTGTTGCAGATTGACCCCCGGGATTCGGCTTTTTTTCTAACCCTGATGCACCTGACCTCTCCACTGTCAACTAGATATTGAGATCCAATGGCTCCTGTATCATGATCGTGACAGTGTAGCATTTGCAGAAAGTAAATTAGCAAACCACCGCTAAAGGCAACATACTGCTGAGGAATACTGCACTGACTTTCGGTCAGATCTCAGGGATGCATACCATAGTCAGTAGTTAGACAGTAGTCAGGAGTCAGACATAAGGGGTTTAACAACAGTATTCACCTTTAGGAGCCATCTTTCAGACAGAGGCCTATAGACCTTGGTTGTCACTTGCCCCAGGACTTCAATGTCATCTTTTTATTTGCAAAAGCTCATAACATGAGACCAACATCCATACCTGTACATAACTACAAATGTCAGTCAGTAGTCACACATAAGAGGCTTGATAAAAGTCTTCACCTTTACCTGGCTTAGAAGTCAATAGACCATGGAAGTGAGTAGTCAAGCAAGATGGGTTTTATAACAGTCTTCATCGTTAGATGCAATTTTGCCAACAGAAGTCTAAAGACCATGGTTTTTGCTTGCCCCAGGACTTCTGTGTCATCTTTAAATTTGCAACAGCTCGCTACATGAGACCAACATCCATACCTATACATAAAACAACACGCCAGTCAGTAGTCATATATGAGAAGTTTAATAACAGTCTTTTCCTTTACATGTCACAGAGGTCTATAGACACTAGTAGTCCATTGCCCAAGGAATTCATTGTTATCTTTTTGTTTATAGATCCCAACATGAGACCAACATATACATGTCAGTCAGTATCACACATGCGGGACTTGATAGCAGTCTTCACTTTTAGGTACCATCTCTCCGACAGAAGCTTATAGACCCTGGTTGCCGCTTGTTCCAGGACTTCAAAGTTATCTTTGTATTTGCAACTGGTCCCAAAATTAGACATACCTGTACATATACACACGCCAATCAGTAGTCACACATAAGGGGCTTGATCATAGACTACACCTTCACCTGGCATACAAGTCTATAGACCTTGGTTGTCACTTGCCACAGGACTTCATTGTTATCAATGTATTTCTAACAGCTCCCAACATGAGATCAACATCCATACATGTACATATAGTGGGGAAATAAATATTTGATACACTGCCTATTTTGCTAGTTTTCCCACCTATAAAGAATGGAGAGGTCTGTAATTTTTATCGTAGGTACACTTCACCTGTGAGAGACAGAATCTTTAAAAAAAAAATCCAGAAAATCACATTGTATGATTTTTACATACTTAATTCATGCAATAAAATGAAAATTAATTATTTGACACAATAGAAAAGCAGAACTTAATATATGGTGCAAAAACCTTTCTTTGCAATTACAGAGATCAGATGTTTCCTGTAGTTATTGACCAAGTTTGCACACACTGCAGCAGGGATTTTGGCCCACTCCTTCATACAGATCTTCTCCAGATCTTTCAGGTTTCGGGGCTGTCGCTGGGCAACATTGAGTTTCAGCTCCCTTCAAAGATTTTCTATTGGGTTCAGGTCTGGAGACTGGGTAGGCCACTGCAGGACCCTAAAATGCTTCTTACAGAGCCACTCCTTAGTGGCCCTGGCTGTCTGTTTTGGGTCAATGTCATGCTGGGAGACCCAGCCATGACCCATCTTCAATGCTCTCACTGAGTGAAGGAGGTTGTTGGCCAAAATCTCGCAATACATGACCGCATCCATCCTCCCTTCAATACAGTTCAGTTGTCCTGTCCTCTTAGCAAAAAAGCACCCCCAAAATATAATGTTTCCCCCACCACGATTCAATGTTGGGACGGTGTTCTTGGGGTTGTACTCATCCTTCTTCTTCATCCAAACATGGCGAGTGGAGTTGATACCAAAAAGTTCTATTTTGGCCTCATCTGATCACAAGACCTTCTCCCATGCCTCCTCAGGATCATCCATATGGTCATTGGTGATCTTCAAATGGGCCTGGACATGTGCTGGAGTGAGCAGGGGTACCTTGCCTGCCCTGCAGGATTTTAATCCATAACGGCGTAGTGTGTTACTAACGGTAATGTTTGAGACTGTGGTCCCAGCTCTCTTCTGACCAGGTCATTGACCAGGTCCTCCCATGTATTTCTGGACTGATTGCTGACCTTTCTCAGAATCATCCTTACCCCATGAGGCAAGTTGGGCTTCAGAACAGTTTTTATTTTTAGATTCCATCTATCCAGCAGAGTTCTATAGACTCTGGTTGTCCCTTGCCTTAAGACTTCAATGTTATCTTTTTATTTGCAACAGTTCCCAAAATGAGACCAACATCCATACTGTACATACATACACACGTCAGTCAGTAGTCAGACATGAGGGCCTTGATAACAGTCTTCACCTTTACCTGGCATAGAGGTCTATAGACACTGGTAGTCACTTGCCCCAGGATTTCAATGTTATCTTTTTATTTGCAACACCTATTACATAGTTACATAGGTTGAAAAAAATACCTAGGTCCATCAAGTTCAACCTTCCACCACCAATTATACATTTTATCACTAAATTATCTATAACCCACAATGTTATGTGTATTGAGGAAATCATCCAGCCCCTTTTTGAAAGCTGTTATAGTGTCGGCCATTACTACCTCTTGTAGTCGGCATTCCACAGTCCGACTGCTCTAACTGTAAGGAACCCTTTCCTATTTAGCTGCTGGAATCGCCTTTCTTCCACCCGTAATGAGTGCCCCCTGGTCCTTAGTATGGCCTTTGAAAGGAATAAGTCATGTGCTAGTCCTTTGTACTGACTACACATATATTTTATTAAGATAATAAAAGCATCCATACCTGTACACATGCCAGTCCAGTAGTCAGACATGAAGAGCTTTATAACAGTCTTCACCTTTACCTGGCATAGGGGTCTAAAGACCTTGGTAGTCACTTTCACCAGGAGTTCATTGTTAATGCTAGTCAGTAGTCAGGCATGAGGGGCTTGCTAATAGTCTTCACCTTTACATACCATCTCTCTGACACATGGCAATAAACACTGGCTCACACTTGTCCAAGGACTTTAATGATACATTTTTACTTGCAACAGCTCCCAACATGAGGCCAACATCCATACCTGTACTCCATACATACACGTACCAGTCAGTAGTCAGACATGAGGGGCTTGATAAAAGTCTTGACTTTTACGTACCATCTCTCCGACAGAGGCCTATAAAACCCTGATTGTCTCTTATCCCAGGACTTCAATGTTACCTTTTTATTTGCAACAGCTACCAACCTGAGTCTAATTCAGACATCAGGGGCTTGATAACATTCTCCATCTCTCCGACAGAGGCCTTTATACGCTGGTTGTTGCTTTCCCCAAAAGTTCAATTTTATTTTTTTTATTTGCAACAGCTCCCAACATGAGGCCAATATCCATACTTGTACGTACACAGGGTCAGACTGGGGTGTCTGGGACCCATAGGGGGAATTGACTCTAGGGGCCCACCCTACAGCTATATGCAAATACCTACAAAAAACAAAAGATTTGAGCTTGGTTTAAGTTGTTATACATGCAGCACATAAATGCATGTTTCACAATGGCCATAAATCAGAAAAACCTACAAGAAGCAAAATGAACATAAACCCTGCTGTAAATAAATTAAAAGCAAGTCCATTTAAATAAAATAGGGCTCTTAGTAACACTGTTTTTGATCAAAAATAGTATATAAGCTATCCCACCATCGACAAGGTGAACCCGTTCGGGATAGTCCTACACTGTCTAATATTAAAAACCTTACCATGTGTCAAAGTTGACCTCAATGTGTGAATAAGGGCAGACAAAGGACTGGGTCCCAAACTGTGAACACCAGCCTAGGGAAGCTTTAAATGTATTATCCAGCTCTAGGGAGGGAGGCCACATCCAGGTTTGCACAGAATGCAAAAAATACAAAGAAAAAACAAAAAGTTTGAGCTTGGTTTAAGTTGGTATACATGCAGCACATAAATGCATGTTTCACAACGGCCATAAATCAGAAAAACCTACAAGAAGCAAAATGAACATAAACCCTGCTGTAAATAAATAAAAAGCAAGTGCATTTAAATAAAATAGGGTTCTTAGTAACACTGTTTTTTCCATTAGAGATTAAATACTTGGAACACGGCGGCAGAGATCCACTTATAGGGGTTCTCTGATTAAAAAAAGTAATCACCTCTCTACGGGATAAGTGATAACGTATTGATTGGTGGGGGTTCGCCTGCTTTATTTTTAATGGAAATAAAGAAACTTCTCTAATTAATATCAGAGAGAACAAATGACCCCCATACACGACACAATCTACCATACCAAGACCAATAATACCACAAACAAGGGACAAATACAGCCATACCATGACCAGATCACATATTACCACCATATAGTGACCGAATAATACCACATACAAGGAATAAAGACCGCCACACCATGATCAGACCACATAATGATCAAATAATACCACAAACAAGAGACAAATACCGCCACACCGTTACCATGGTGACCCCATAGTGACCAACTACTACAATACTGATCATAAATACAAGCCACAATAATAACAACACTGTTATTACCACCAGTGACATTATACACATGAGCTCTGTCTATAGTGTCAGTGTACAGGTAAGACAGTGGTCACCAGTGACATTATACACATGAGCTCTGTATATAGTGTCAGTGTACAGGTAAGATAGTTGTCACCAGTGACATTCTACACAGGAGCTCTGTATATAGTGTATAGGTAATACAGTGATCACTGGTGACATTATACACAGGAGCTCTGTATATATAGTGTATAGTGTACAGATTATACAGTGATCACCAGTGACATTATACATAGGAGCTCTGTATATAGTGTACAGGTAATACAGGGATCACCAGTGACATTATACACAGGAGATCTGTATATAGTGTACAGGTAATACAGGGATCACCAGTGACATTATACACAGGAGATCTGTATATAGTGTACAGGTAATACAGGGATCACCAGTGACATTATACACAGGAGCTCTGTATGTAGTGTACAGGTAATACAGGGATCACCAGTGACGTTCTACACAGGAGCTCTGTATATAGTGTATAGTATGCGTGTACATGTAATACACTGACTCACCAGTGACGTCTCTTGGTGGAGTCCTTCATCTTCGCTTTTCTTCTTCATCTGGCACAGACCGCCATCATTTCTTCCAGCCAGGAATCGCCTCTGCAGAAAATAACAGTCATCAATAGCTGATTGCTTCTAGAGCACATTCTCCACTTTTTCCCCATCTTCTACAACACACCAGATGAATAAAAAAAGTGATGTAGTGCCGCACTGCACAGTAACAGGACCTTCCTTTTTGTTCCTCCCCATGAAAAACAGTTTCCTAAAAAGTTAATTATATTGCAGTAGTAATAATGTCCCTAATTGGACCCTAAAAGGTAATTACTGTATGTTCCCCACTTGCCACCATAAACTAATAATGTATGCTCTTCAATCTGACCCCCAAACAGTAATTAAGTCCCTCATCCTGGCCCCCTTTATTTAATAATGTGCCCCAGCCTGGCCCCCTATGTCTCTTGTCCAGCCTTGCCCCCAGATATCTATTCTGGCTCCCATATGTCCGTTGCCCTGCCCCCTGCATATAGCCATTCTGCCTCCCATATTTCCCTTGCACTGCCCCCCCATATGTCCATCCCGGCCCCCATAGCCCTTGTCCTGCCCCCCATATAGCCATCCTGGCCCCCATATTTCCCTTGTCCTGCCCCCCATATGTAAATCCTGGCCCCCATATCCCTTGTCCTGCCCCCCCTATATAGCCATCCTGCCCCCCATATTTCCCTTGTCCTGCCCCCCATATATTCATCCTGGCCCCCATATCCCTTGTCCTGCTCCCCTCCATATAGCCATCTGTCTCCCCACCCTGGCCTTCTTATGTATCCATGCTGGCCTCCTTATATATCCATGCTGGCCTCCCCATATATCCATGCTGGCCCCCATATCCCTTGTCCTGCTCCCCATATATCCATGCAGGGCCCCCCCATACATCCATGCTGGTCCCCATATCCCTTGTCCTGTTCCCTATATATCCATGCAGGCACCCTCATATATCCATGCAGGCACCCCTATAAATCAATGCAGGCCCCCATATCCCTTGTCCTGCCCCCAATATATCCATGCAGGTCCCCCCATATCCCTTGTCCTGCTCCCCATATATTCATGCTGGCCCCCCCATATATCCATACAGGCCTCCATATCCCTTGTCCTGCCCCCATATATCCATGCAGGCGGCCCCCCTATATATCAATGCAGCCCCCCCATATAACTATACAGGCCCCCATATCCCTTGTCCTGCTCCCCATATATCCATGCAGGCCCCCCATATATCCATACAGGCCCCCATATCCCTTGTTCTGCTCTCCATATATCCATGCAGGAAGCCCCCCCTATGTATCTATGCAGGCTCCCCCATATAACCATATAGCAGGCCCCCATATCCCTTGTCCTTTCCCTCATATATCCATGCAAGCCCACATATCCCATGTCCTGGACCCCATATATCCATGCAGGCAGCCCCCCCTATATATCCATGCAGGACCCCCTATAAATCCATGCAGGCCCCCCATATCCCTTGTCCTGCCCCCCATATGTCCATGAAGGCCCCCCATATAGCCACCCTGGCCCCTTGTCCAGGCCCCTTACCTTCCTGGGCGCCCGGCGCCATGCGGTGTCCTCTACTTCAGATCCGGAGTGCTCATGGCCGCCAACCTAGCAGAGGCCGGCGGCTGACACGAGTACGCCTGTCGCAGCTGGCGCATGACAATGACGTCATGCGCCGGTGGCGCCAGATCGTTAGTGTTCATCGGGACGTGCGCTGCGGTGGTTCAGGTAATGAGCGCTGCATGCGCACATCCCTGCACATACTCTGCTAAAGGGCCTGTGCCCCTAAAAACCGCAGTTTTTTTTTTCTTTTTTTCCCCCCTCTCCTCTGCTGCAAGGGGCTGGGCCCACCGGGAATTTCCCCGATATCCCGCCAGGCCGGTCCGACCCTGTATGTACATACATACACATGCCAGTCAGTAGTCAGACATGAGGGGAAAGATAACAGTCTTCACCTTTACCTGGCAAAGGGGTCTATAGACCTTGGTAATCACTTGACCCATGGCCTCATTGTTATCTTTTTATTTGAAACAGTTCCCAATATGAGATCATACCTGTACATACATACACATGCCAGTCAGTAGTCAGACATGAGGAGTTTGAAAATATTCTTCACATTTAGGTGCCATCTCTTCGACAGAGGCCTTTAGATGATGGTTGTCGATTGCCCTAAGCTTTATCTTTTTATTTACAACAGCTCCAAACATGAGACCAACATCCATACCTGTACATACATATGTACACCAGTAAAGTAGTCACACATAAGAAGCTTGATAATAGTCTACATCTTTACCTGGCATAGATGTCTATAGACCCTGGTAGTCACTTGCACCAGGACTTAAATTGTTATTTTTGAATTTAGAACAGCTCGTAACATGAGACCAACATTCATACCTGTACATACATATACACGCCAGTCAGTAGTCAGACATAAGAGGCTTAATAAAAGTCTTCACCTTTACCTGGCATTGAGGGCTATTGACACTGGTAGTCACTTGTCCCAGGGCTTCAATATTATCTTTTTTATTTACAACAACTCCTTTCATGAGACCCACAGGTGTATCTAGGTTTTCTGGCACCCGGGGCAAGAATTCAATTTGGCACACCTCCCTTCCCACACCAAGCACATGTGCTATTTGCACACTTACAGTTACGTGCCGACTAGCTGCTCCTCGTAACTCTTTCAATGTTCAATGAAAAACTGAGAGAAGCAGGGAGGGAAGCTAGTGTCACGTGACCGTAATTATTAAAATTGCATATGAGTGAAGTGTAGTGATGGGCGAGCACTAAAATGCTCAGGTGCTCAATGCTCGGGTTGAGCACATTGGAATATTATATATGGAATAAGTCTATGGGAAACTCGAGCATTTTTCAGGCGGCTCCCCCTGGCGGTCAACAGAGGGCCTAAAAATTGCCCAAATCGATGGGAACAATGCTCAAATGACATGGGAACAGCATGGGGAAGACCCCTGGAAGCATTTCTGACTCCCAGGTCACTTCTGTCAACAACGTTGTCAGAGGTATTACGCCACTTTTACGGACTCACAATAAAATAAATATGGGAAATATGTTAAGGAACATCCTTTCCAGGGTAATGACTTGTATATAAAGCAAAATAAATAACTAAAAACAAAAATACTCCTCCACACCTTAGGCTATGATCACACTTAGCGTTTATGATGCGTTTTTGCACTTTTGCATTGCTTTCAACTGTGACAAATGCATTCACCAGGAAATGTAATTTTAACATTTTACAACCTTATTTGGCCATGTGGTGTGTGAGATATCATCAGACACATCGTGTTTCATTGAAGGAGGGCTCTGAAAGTCACAAAGCCTATTTTTATGGAGCCATCAGGCGGCCTTTACTATTCTTAAAGGGCCAGCAGTCGGCCCTCACTATTCTTAGAGAGCCATCAGCCGGCTATATTTTATTGTTCCCATTTCTAAAGAGTGGGTCTCCTATACTGTTATTGCGTATGCAGTGAGTGGCAGGGCTGCCCAAAATTTGGACGCACCAAAATACCCCTTTGAAGAGACTTAGAGGAGGGCCTCCTGAAAACAATGTTCCCATTATTAGGAAGTGGGCCTCCCATTGTGTTTGCCTATGCAGTGAATGCAAGGGTTGCCAAAAATTTGGAGGCACTCCAAAGCCCTTTGGAAGAGACATAGAGGAGGGCCTCCTGAAAAAAAATGTTCCCATTATTAGGAAGTGGGTCTCCCATAGTGTTGGCCTATGCAGTGAATGCAAGGGCTGACAAAAATTGGAAGGCATACCAATGCCCCTTGGAAGAGACGTGGAGGAGGGCGTCATAAAAAATGTTCCCATTAGAAAGGAGCGGGTCTCCTATACTTGTAATGCCCATGCACTAAGTGTATGGGCTGACAAACATTTACCCCTGGGGGGTATACATGAACATACTGTATACAATTTTTATTTTATGGCATGGGCATCATAAACACGCTTTAAAAAATTATGTGGGTGTTGCATCACAGAACACGGTCACCCTGGTGATATGGTGGTGGAGGATGAGGAGAAGGAGGAGGACAAGAGCAAATAGCCAAAATCAGGAAGCGTATACCCATGTGTGGGTGTGAAGAGGTGCATGGGAATACACTTCCCAAAAAAAGACACTGGATTTGAGTTTATGTTACGTTGCTATCATTCGGTGGTGTTGAGAAGTTTGGCCCAATAGTTCTGCAACAAGGGCCTTCTGGTACTGCCCCATTTTTGTAGACCTGTCCGCCTCAGGAATAAGAAATGTAAAGTACTCCTTGTAGCGTGGGTCTAGAAGTGTCACCAACCAGTAATGACTGTCACCCAAAATTTTGAGAAAGCGAGGGTCATGGGAAAGGTAGCGTAACTTAAACTCAGCCATGAGTGCCAGACTACTAACAGGCAAGACTTCCGTGTCTTCACCAAGAGGACGAGTGACCATGCTCTCCTCCTCCTCCTCTCTGTCTTCAGGACATCCACGCTGAACAGACGGCATGACAGTTGTGCAGGTAGTACCATCTATAGTGAATGAAACTGGCTCCTGTTCTTCCTCCTCCTCCTCCTCTTCCTCATTGTCACCCAATCCACGTTGGGATGAGATGAGGCTGGGCTGTGTGTAATCTCCCTGTATTGTTCCTTGCTCCATCTCATCGTGCTCCGCCTGCAATGCATCCTCTTTGATTGTGAGCAGAGAGAGTTTCAGAAGACAGAGAAGCGGGATGGTGATGCTAATTATGGCGTCGTCGCCGCTCACCATCTTGGTGGAGTCCTCAAAGTTTTGGAGGATGGTACATATGTCTGACATCCATGTCCACTCCTGAGGTCTTATGTGTGGAGTCTGAACTGAATACCAACGGCCTTGTTGATGCTGGTACTCAACAACTGCCCTCTTCTGCTCACAAATCCTTCCCAACATCTGCAGTGTAGAGTTCCAACGCGTGGGGACATCACACACCAGTCTGTGAGCCGGAAGCTGCAAACGCTGCTGAAACACGACAAGGGCGGCGGAAGCTGTAGCTGACTTTCTAAAATGGGCACAGGCGGCGTACTTTAACAAGCAGATCCGGCAGCTCCGGGTAGGATTTGAGAAACCTCTGAACCACGAAGTTAAGCACATGGGCCAGGTATGGTATGTGTCTGAGCTCGCCTTGCCTCAGAACCGCCACCAGGTTCCGGCAATTGTCCCACATCACCATGCCTGGCTGTAGGTTCAGCAGTGTGAGCCACAGATCTGCCTGCTCTTTCAGAGCCTGTTGTTGCTTGGCCGAGGCAGTGCTGCAGTGCTTCCAGCTTGTGACTGATGTGGTCATTTTGGAGATGGAGGCTGAGGAGGTTGAGGTGCAGGAGCTGTAGAATGTGGGTGCAACCCTGATTGACCTAGGACCCGCAATCCTTGGCTTTGGGATGACGTGTTCCGTCCCAAGGTCCGACTGGGTCCCAGCTTCCACTATGTTAACCCAGTGTGCCGTCAGCGAGATGTACCATCCCTGCCCACAAACACTTGTCCATGTGTCCGTGGTTAGGTGGACTTTCCGGGTAACTGCATTGTTGAGGTCACAACTAATGTTTTGGGACTTGTGCTTGTGTAATGCAGGGACGGCACACGGGGAGAAATAGTGGCGGATGGGGACCGAATACCGAGGGACAGAGGCCGCCGCCATCAGGTTGCGAATGCTTCCATCTCCACGAGCCTAAAAGGCAACATTTCGAGTGCAATCAGTCGTGAAATGTGGGAATTTAGTAGTGGGGCTTGAGGGACGTTGGCTGCGTATTTGTGCTTGCGTTCCAAGGACTGGGGTATGGACAACTGAACGCTACGATGGGACAAGGACGTGGACGTGCTTCCTGAAGCTGCTACTTGAGACGACATGTGAAGGCAGGAGGCATCTTCGCAGTCACCATGGACAGGGGATTGGCTTGCATGCACAACAGCGGAAGAAGCAATGGTGCCACCCGCAGACACTGTTCCTGGACCCTGAGGTTCGGCCCACAAAGTCGGGTGCTTTGTTGCCATGTGCCTGATTATGCTGGTGGTGGTCAGGCTGCTAGTTTTGCCACCCCTGTTGATGCTGGCCTGGCAGGTGGTGAAAATGGCCTTTTTGGGGTTATCGGCAGAGTCTTTAAAAAACAACCAGACTCGGGAAGACCTAACAGTATTACTGGCCACTTCCTTCGTGTGGGTGTTACAGGGAACGGTTGCCTGTCTTCTGTCTGCAGTCACCACACTGCTTCTTCCTGCCTATTGGGGTGCTCTGCCTCCCTTACCCTGTGTGCTGCTGTCCTCACTCTGCATGTCCTTCTGCCAGGTTGGGTCAGTTACTATATCATCCACCACCTCGTCTTCCACTTCCACGCCCTGGTCGTCCTCCTGACTTTCTGGCAATTGTGTCTAATCATCGTCCACCTCTTGTGACACTTTCCCACCTTCGCCTTTGTGTGACCGTGGCTGCTCAAATATTTGGGCAGCGCTACATGCGATCTCTTCTTGCCCCGCTTCAATTGGACCGGGCGAGAGGCCCGAATCTATAAATGGAAAAGTGAACAGCTCTTCAGAGTGTCCAAGTGTGGGATCAGTTGTCTCCGGGCAGTCGACATGGTGGGAGGAAAGAGGATCAGGGTTAATAATATGCAGTCCAGACTCATGACTACTGAGACTTGACCGTGTGGAAGATAGGGTGGTGATGGTGGCAAAGTGACTGGAAGCATTATCCGCTATCCAACCAACAACCTTTTGACACTGCTCTGGGTTCAGTAGTGGTGTGTTGTGGTCCCCTAGGAATTGGGACAGGAAGGTCGGACGAGAAGATGTGGGTGTTTGTTGTGGCACAATTTTAGCTTGCCCACGACCTCGGCCTCTGCATGCACCATCACCATCACGTCCAGTTCCTCATCCCTTGCCATGCGCCTTTCCCATTTTAAATGGAGGACAATATCTTCCACGCTCACTACAAATGGCTGAATTTGGAGCGAAGCTATATGTAATCCGTGTAACGGAGAAACCAGTTTAAATACCTGACCTGTAGGTAACTATTTTGAACAGCAAACCGGTGTCAAAAAATTGCTGACACATTTTAAAAAAATTAGAATGGAGGCCAGAAATGGCAGAATTTTCAGAAAACGTATATGTGATTCATGTGACGGACAAACCACAGTTTTAAACAGCTGGCCTGTAGGTAATTATTTTGAACAGCAAACCGGTGTCAAAAAATTTGCTGACACACTGAAAAAAAATTTGAATGGAGGCCAAAAACTGCAGTATTTTCAGGGCAATTATATGTGATCCGTGTGACGGACAAGCCAGTTTTAAATAGCTGGATTTTTAGCGCTGTAATATGGAAAGGTCCTGGCTGTATTCTGCAGTGCCAACAAGCAAATGGAGCAGAAAAACTGTGTTCTCTGGATTGCTTTTTAAGCAAATAATGAGGATTAAGATCCCAAAAAAATTATTTCTATGTCCGCATTCATTTTCCCCCTTCGTTCCCTATACTGTGTTTGCACCCACCTTCCCTATTCTGTGTCCTTACCAATCCCCCCACTTACCATGTTGTGTCTGCACCCATCACCCTCATACATTCCCCCCTTGCTCCTCATACTGTGTCCGCACCCATTCCCCCACTCACCATACTGTGTCTGCACCCATCTCCCCCACTCACCATACTGTGTCTGCACCCATACCCCATACTGTTTCCTGATATATATGCTCCCATCACCCCCATTGCTCCTCATACTGTGTCTTCAAATTTCTCTCCATATTGTGTCTGCACCTGTCCCTTTTTTGCTCCTCAAACTTGTGTCCTCAAATCTTCCCTGTTACACTAAATCTTTCCCACCCCACACCCATTACACTAAATTTCCCCCACCCTTCCCACCACACTATATCTCCCTGCACTAAATCTCCCCACACCCACACCCACACTAAATCTCTCCCCACCCCCATACTAAATCTCCCTCCGTTACAGTAAATCTTCAGTGTCTTCAGCGCCACTGGAGCACCTCCCGCCAATGTTCTTTGCGCCTCTGCAGTGCCTGCAAGCGATGTCAGCAGCGTGATCACATGACCTGATCATGCTGCTGACGTCACCCAGTGGTCAGAGCTTCAATTGTACTCAAATCTGAAAGATGCATGTACAATTCTTCACTGAGTTGACAGCCGGCTCAGAGAACGTCCGACTCCTAGTCAGCTATGTCTCTTCCCTCATGTGCAGGCAGGGCTGCCACCAGGAATTTCAGGGCCCCATACTGGTAAAATGTTTAGGCCCCCTTGAGACTCTGCCCATGACCACCATTCCTGGCTCTGACACCGGCGAATCCTCACAATTCTTACGATGTGAGGATTCACAAGTCTGCAGTCAGTGAAACAGAGGGACTGCAGGTTTGTGGACTGAGGCCAAACAACGCCTTTAAGGCTCATTCAGCCACTGGTGGATATCGGTCTGCATTCGGACCGCAGTGCATGGACTGACCTGAACTAAGCAGCCTCACAGCATGTATGAGGATGCGAGTCAGGAGATTGGTGCCCAGTCCATGAACTGCAGGCCAAGCGTAGACCAATTTCCCACTTACAAAATTACATGGTCATAATAATAAAGATGTTTCCCAATCCTATATACCCACCTATATCAATCATTCCCTCCCCTCTCCCTTCAAACCCTCAACCCAAATTTGTAAGCTACTGGATGATCCTGAGCGCTGCCCACTGATGTTATAATTGGGCATTGGGTTTTGCAGCAGCCCACAGGATCATCCAGTAGCTTATAAATTTGGGTTGGGGGATGGAAGGAGGGAGGAGAGGGAATGATTGTATCATACCATCATATACTGAGATGGTCGACAAATTAATACAAGGATTTAAGTCAGCTACTCACACAGCCAGTGGCACTACCATGCCCACCGCCCAGTCAAGAAGAATCTAATGGCCGACTCAGCATACCCACCGTCTCAGCGGCCTGCCCTCAGCAGCCTGCCCACCTGCCGCTTGCTCAAACTGTCCACCAACCTCCCCTTCGCAGCCTCCCAACACTGTCCACCTGTCACTTTGTCACTGTCCACCAGCCTGCCCACACTGCCCACCAGCCTCCCCACACTGCCCACCAGTCTCCCCTCCTCAGCCTCTCCACACTGCCCACCTGTTGATTCCCCACACTTTCCATCAGCCTCCCCTCCTCAGCCTCCCCACACTGCCTACCGATCAATTCCCCACACTGTCCAGCAGCCTCCCCTCCTCAGCCTGCCCTCACTGCCCACCTGTCAATTTGCCACACTGTCCTGCAGTCTTCCCTCCTTAGCTTTCCCTCACTGCCAACCTGTCACTTCCTCACACTGTTCAGCAGCTTCCCTTCATCAGCCTGCCCTCAGCAGCCTCCACACACTGCCAGCCCACCCAAATCTTCCTCACACTGCCTGCCTCCCCTTTGTTGGAGCCAGACTGTCAGATGAAGCTATCTGCCTATTTCCACTAAACCTGCCTGCCAGAAACTAAAGCACATGTGGAGCCCAAGAGACCAAGCGTCCACACAACACCATCACAGCTCAATGATCAGAGCGCGCCGCCATGTTTGTGGGCGGGCTTTTTAAAGATTAAGCCCTGCCCACCGTCGCACCATTGGTGACGTCACCTGCGACCAGGTCACCGGATCAGCTGACTCCCAAACCACCAATCACGGTCCGCCATGTCACGGGCATGCTCAGTACACAGAACTTTGGACATAGGCTTTAGCAGCCCTGTCTCCCTCCGCAACTTATCCTTCATGTTGCAAGGAACAAAGACCCAACAGATAACCTGTACATCTCGTGCACCAGCTAGGTGTTGGGACTGATGATGATGCTGAGCAGCATCAGCCCTGGCTAGACCAGAATGGGAGACCACAGAATCCACTGATGGTTCTGAACCCATTTTGAGTCCAGCAAATGCCCAATGCCTAACAGAGAAGAACATAAAATAGCTGAAATGAGGAAGCATATACCCATGTGGGGGTGTGAAGCTGTGCATGTGAATACACCTCCCAAAATAACACAGTGGATTTGACTTTATGTTACTCTGCTGTAATTTGGTGGTGATGAGAAGTCTGGCCCAATCTACCCCACGCCTTAGCGTCTGTCCCAGAACGTTGACAGTGTTCCCCTGCCTCTGCTGGATTGGAGTTCCGTCTCTCTCGCATGTACGCCTTGGTTGGGCAACGAACTGTGACCTCTGCCGCTATCGTGTTCAGATGGAAAATTTTTTAACAGTTCTGCAGCAAGGGCCTTCTGGTACTGCCCCATTTTTGTACACCTCTCCACCTCAGGAATAAGAGAGTGAAAGTTCTCCTTGTAGCGGCGGTCTAAAAGTGTCACCAACCAGTAATGACTGTCACCCAACATTTTGACAACGCGAGGGTCACGGTTAAGGCAGCATAACATAAAGTCAGCCATGCGTGCCAGACTGGTAACGGGCAAGACTTCCGTGTCCTCACCAAGATGACGACTGACCATGCTCTCCTCCTCCTCCTCCTCCCCCCTATCCTCAGGCCACCCACGCTGAACCGACGGTATGACAGTTGTACAGGTACTACCGTCTACAGCGCATGATACAAGCTCCTGTTCTTCCTCCTCCTCCTCTCCCTCATTGTCCCCGAATGCACGTTGGGATGAGATGAGGCTGGGCTGTGTGTAATCGACCGCTATGGCTTCTTGATCCATCTCATCATACTCTGGCTGCAATGCCTCCTCTTTAATTCTCTGCAGAGAGTGTTGCAAAAGACAGACAAGTGGAATGCTGACGCTAATGATGGCGTCATCACCACTCACCATCTTGGTGGACTCCTCAAAGTTTGTCAAGATGGTACATATGTCAGACATCCAGGTCCACTCCTGATGTCTTATGTGTGGAGTCTGACCTGAATATCGACGGCCTTGTTGCAGCTGGTACTCCACAACTGCTCTCTTCTGCTCACAAATCCATTGCAACATGTGGAGGGTAGAGTTCCAATGTGTGGGGACATCACACACCAGTCGGTGACGGAAGCTGCAAACGCTGCTGCAACACAGCAAGGGCGGAGGAAGCTGTAGCCGACTTGCGAAAATGAGCTGACAGGCGGCGTACTTTGACGAGCAGATCTGGCAACTCAGGGTACGATTTAAGAAACCACTGAACCACGAGGTTAAGCACATGAGCCAGGCATGGTACGTGTGTGATCTCACCTCAGAGCCGCCACCAGGTTACGGCCATTGTCACACATGACCATGCCTGGATGTAGGTTCAGCGGTCTCAGCCACAGATCTGCCTGCTCTTTCACAGCTGTCCACAACTCACAAGCAGTGTGAGGTTTCTCACCTAAGCTTATGAGTTTAAGCACAGCCTGTTGCTGCTTGGCGGAGGCAGTACTGCAGTGCTTCCAGCTTGTAACTGATGTGGTGATATCTGAGATGGAGGCTGAACATGAGGAGGAGGAGAAGGATGATGCGCAGGAGCTGTACACTATGGGGGCAACTCTGACTGACATAGGGCCCGCAATCCTCAGTGTGCGGAGGATGTGTTCCGTCCCAAGGTCCAACTGGGTCCCGGCTTCCACTATGTTTACCCAGTGTGCTGTCAGGGAGATGTACCATCCCTGGCCACAAGCACTTGTCCACGTGTCCGTTGTCAGGTGGACTCTCCCAGTAACTGCGTTGTTGAGGGCACGGCAGATGTTTTGGGACACGTGCTTGTGTAGTGCGGGGATGGCACACCGGGCAAAATAGTGTCGGCTGGAGACCGAGTACCGAGGGACGGCCACCGCCATAAGGTTGCGGAAGGATTCTGTCTCCACGAGCCTAAAAGGCAGCATTTCCAACGCAAGCAGTCATGAAATGTGCGAATTTAGGACTGTGGCCTGTGGGGTGTTAGCTGCGAATTTCTGCTTTCGTTCAAAGGTCAAAGGTCTGGGATATGGACAACTGAACGCAGCGGTGGGACGTGGACGTGGACGTTGATGCTGTTTCTTGAGAAACTGCCATAACAAGTGAAGACTGACAGGAGGGGGCATCTTTGCACACACAACAGGGGGTTCTATTGCACGCACAACAGCGGAAGAAGCAGTGGTGACACTCGCTGACACTGGTCGTGAACCCTGGGGTTCGCCCCACAAAGTCGGGTGCTTTGCTGCCATGTGCCTGATCATGCTGGTGGTGGACAGGCTGGTAGTTTTGTCACCCCTGCTGATGCTGGCATGGCAGGTGGTACAAATGGCCTTTTTGGGGTTATCAACAGAGTCTTTAAAAAAATTCCAGACTCTGGAAGACCTACAGGTTGTACTGGCAACGTCCCTCGTGTTAGTGTTACGGGGAACTGTTGCCTGCCTTCTGTGTGCAGCCACCACACTGCTTCTTCCTGCCTATTGGGGTACTCTGCCTCCCTCACCCTGTGTGCTGCTGGCCTCGCTCTGCATGTCCTCCTGCCACGTTGGGTCAGTTACTAGATCATCCACCACCTCCTCCTCTTCCACTTGCGCACCACGATCCTCCTCCTCACATCCTGGCAATTGTGTCTCGTCATCGTCCACCTCTTGTGACAAATTGCCAGCGTCGACTTCCTGTGGCCGTGGCTGTTCAAATATTTGGGCATCGCTACATGGGATCTCCTCTTCCACCACTTCAAGCGGAGCAGGCGAGGGGCACAAATCTGGAAATGGACCAGTGAACAGCTCTTCAGAGTGTCCGAGTGTGGGATCAGTTGCTGTCTGACGACACTCGGCATGGTGGGAGGAAGGAGCATCAGGGTGAGGAGGAGTATGCGGTCGAGACTCACGGCTACTAAGATTTGACCGTGTGGAAGACAGACCGGAGGTGGTGGTGCCCAGGTAACTGGAAGTATTATCTGCTATCCAATTAATAACCTGTTCACACTGATCAGTTCGCAATACTGGTGTTGTTTTGTGCTTCCCTAGTAATTCGGTCAAGAAGTGGGAGTGAGAAGATGTGGCTATTGGTTGTGGCACATTTTCACCTTGGCCACGGCCCCGTCCTCTGCACGCACCATCACCAGAACGTCCAGTTCCACGTCCCTTGCCACGCGCCTTGCCCATTGTAAAGGAAGTAAAATAGCTTACACTCGCACTATCAATGGAAAAAGGGTAATAGAAAGTAGGTTAGAACCGTGGAAGAAGAAAAGCACAGTTCTATTTCTCTGGCCTACACCCGACTCTTTTAAACAATTTGAATAATCAGGGAGAAACTATTACTGTTTTTCTTTACGGAAAAAATACCAAAAGCTGAATAATAGAGATTTTTTACAGTGGAATGGCAAAACCACAGTTATTGTTTAATGGGGTATATCAGACAATTTTAAATAGATATATTTGCGGATGAACAGTGAGCGACACACTCAAACTGTTTTTTTTTAGGTAAAAATGGCCCAAAAGTGGATAATACAGACATTTGACCCGTGGAACTGCAAAACCACACTTCTATTTCTCTGGCCTACACCAGACTATTTTCAACAAATATATTTGTGTCTGAACAATCAGGGAGACACTATTAATTTTTTTTTTTTACGGCAAAAAATGCCAAAAGCAGGATAATAGAGATTTTTTACCGTGGAACGGCAAAACCACAGTTATAATATACTGGTGTATACCAGACTCTTTTAAACAGATGTATTGGTGTCTGAACAATCAGGAGACACTATTACTGTTTTTCTTTACGGAAAAAATACCAAAAACTGGATAATAGAGATTTTTTACCGTGGGACGGCAAAACCACAGTTATAATTTACTGACGTATACTAGACTCTTTTAAACAGATATATTGGTGTCTGAACAATCAGGAGACACTATTACTGTTTTTCTTTACGGCAAAAAATGGCAAAAGCAGGATAATACAGAGATTTGACCCGTGGAACTGCAAAACTACAGTTCTATTTCTCGGGACTACTCCAGACTATTTTCAACAGATATATTTGTGTTTGAACAATCAGGAGACACTATTACTGTTTTTCTTTACGGCAAAAAATGCCAAAAGCAGGATAATAGAGATTTTTTACCGTGGGACGGCAAAACCACAGTTATAATTTACTGGTGTATGCCAGACTCTTTTAAACAGATATATTGGTGTCTGAACAATCAGGAGACACTATTACTGTTTTTCTTTATGGAAAAAATACCAAAAGCTGGATAATAGAGATTTTTTACCGTGGGACGGCAAAACCACAGTTATAATTCACTGGTGTATACCAGACTCTTTTAAACAGATACATTGGTGTCAGAACAATCAGGAGACACTATTACTGTTTTTCTTCATGGAAAAAATACCAAAAGCTGTATAATAGAGATTTTTTACCGTGAAACGGCAAAACCACAGTTATAATTTACTGGTGTATATCAGACTCTTTTAAACAGATATATTGGTGTCTGAACAATCAGGAGACACTATCACTGCTTTTCTTTATGGCTAAAAATGGCAAAAGCAGGATAATACAGAGATTTTTTACCGTGAAACAGCAAAACCACAGTTATAATTTACTGGTGTATACCAGACTTTTTTAAATATATATATTTGCGGCTGAACAGTGAGCGACACACTCAAACTGTTTGTTTTTTTAGGTACAAATGGCCCAAAAGTGGATAATGCAGAGGTTTGAACCGTGGAACTGCAAAACCACACTTCTGTTTTTCTGGCCTACACCAGACTATTTTAAACAGATATATTTGTGTCTGAACAATCAGGGAGACACTTTTGCAGTTTTTTTTTTACTGAAAAAAATGCCAAAAGCAGGATAATAGAGATTTTTTACCGTGGAGCAGCAAAACCACTGTAATAATTTACTGGTGTATACCAGACTGTTTTCAATATATATATTTGCGGCTGAACAGTGAGCGACACACTCAAACTGTTTTTTTTAGGTAAAAATGGCCCAAAAGTGGATAATACAGAGTTTTGAACCGTGGAACTGCAAAACCACACTTCTGTTTCTCTGTCCTACACCAGACTATTTTAAACAGATATATTTGTGTCTGAACTGTCACAGACACACTTTTTTTTGGGGGGGGGACATCAAAAGGTTAATAAGACGGGTATTTGTACAGTGTGAAGGAGGAAAAAAAAAAGAGGATTTAGATGAAAAAAAAGGATTTTTCCTGGCCCCACTAGGACCTGGAGCTAAGTCCAGAAATTTCAGCAACAGGAGCACACAGGACTGTAATGCAGCATTTACTGGTATAACCACTGATTCTCCTATACAGCTTGCCTGCCTGCCTGATATTTGGCATGGATATTAGTCCTGAGAAGGACTGTTTGTTTGATTTAGCAGCCTTTATAGACCCTACACGAACTATTTCGCAGTATAAATCTCTCCCTAGCTCAGCAGCGCTTTCCCTACACTAGCTGATCCGGAGCGACTGTGTCCAAGATGGCGGCGCTCGGTTTTAAATACTCAAGGTAACGCTGTGCGGCCAACCAATCAATGTAATGCCCACAACCAACGTGGCTGCGGCATTACAGTGACTGGCTGGCAATCCCTGCATGCTCATTGGCTCTGTAAAGAGCGCCAAACATGCAGGGCGGAGACCCGAGCTCTCGCCCGAGTAACCCGGAAATGCTCGGTGCTCGCCGAACATCCCGAGTAGCGTGATGCTCGGGCGAGTACCGAGCAGTGTCGAGCATGTTTGCTCAACACTAACTATTAGTTGGTATAGGGTAAGTCGAAAGAAATGAACGGAGTCAAGTTGGTATGCATAGGAGCATGTTCACACTGGCTGAAAAACAGACAAAACCCTAGGCAGAAACAAAATAAATAAATGTCCTGCTGTAAGTAAATAAGTAAAAGCAATAGTGCATATAAATAATATTGGGTACTTAGTAAACACCGTTTTTGATCAAAAAAAGAGTAGAAGCCATCCTACCAATGTTAAGGTGTATCCAAGTTCAGGATGGTCCTAACCTCAAATACTAAAACCTTACCCTGCGTTATAGTGTCCAGGTCTTCAGAGGTGCACAAAACTGAGGCTTTTGTGCACACCATAAAAGACGAGTAAAAAGACAGACACCGCGGGATCATGGGCCAGATGGAGTCCAAAATGACTCCATTTGCCTCATTACAGGGAATGTTCCGTTGGGGATTTTGTGTGAATTACGTTTTTCAGAGATTTACACGGAAACCCCAATGTACAGTAAGTGGGGAGCTTAGGTCTCAGGATAAATGTGAACCGAGATTTACTGCAATCGTTGGGAGGCAGAATGCACAAATCAACATCAGTTCAAAAATTGTTTTTCTTTACTCCTTTCACCTTTAAGTGATAAGGCAGATTTATTCTTCAGGTCACTATGATTACAGCGATACCATATTTATATCTTTTTATTACGTTTTGCTATCAGACACTAAAAAATGCTTTTTTTGAAAAAAAACATTTTTTGTTTCACCACATTTTGATAGCTATAGTTTTTCTATTTTTCTGCTAACAGAGTCATGTGAGGTTTTTTTTTTCGAAGGATGAGTTAAAGTTTAGATTGGTATAATTTTTACGCACATAACATTTTTTGATCACTTTCTATTCTTATTTTTGGGAGGCAGAATTAGAAAAAAACAACAATTCAGGAATAATTTTACCTTTCTCCACCACTTATATTTTTTGTCACTAAATTATCTATAACCCATAATGCCATTTGTGCTGAGGAAATCATCCAGCCCTTTTTTTAAAAGCTGTTATAGTGTCTGTCTTCCATTACTACCTCTTGTGATCGGGCATTCCACAGTCTGACTGCACTGACTGTAAAGAACCCTTTCCTGTTTAGCTGCCGGAATCGCCTTTCTTCCACCCGTAATGAGTGCCCCTGGTCCTTTCAATTGTCTTTTGATGGAATAAGTCATGTGCCAGTCCCTTGCATTGGCCACACATGTATTTATAAATACAAACTAGATCTCCTCTGAGACTTCTTTTTTTTCTAAGCTAAACAAGCCCAACATTTCCAACCTCTCACGTGAGAGGCCTTCCATCCCTTGTAATAATCTAACTGCCTACCATTGAACTGACTCTAACTTCCAAATGTCGTTCTAAAAATGTGGAACCCAAAACTGGATTCCATATTCTAGATGTGGCCTCACCAGTGATTTATAGAGGGGTAACAATTAGTGATGAGCGAACACTAAAATACTCGGGTACTTATTACCCGAGTCGAGCAAATTGTAATGCTTGGGTGCTCGACCCGAGTAATGAGTATAATGGAAGTCAACGGAATACTCAAGCATTTTTCCCACGTCCCACCCCCATATATAAGGCAAAATGAATAAGAGAAAAAAAAATGCTCCTGCACACCTTGTCTGTGTTCACACGTAGTGTTTTTGCTGCGTTTTTGCACTTTTGCATTGCTTTCAACGGTGAAAAAAAATTCACCAGTAAATGTAATTTTAACATTTTAATACCTTATCTGGCCATGTGGTGTGTGAGACCTGATCAACCAAACAAGAAGTGTATACACCCCTTTAGAGATGATTAAATATGTGTTACCAAATTACCCAGAAGGGTAAATAAACCCTAATTAAGGGGAGTACTAAAACATGACTTTTATTTCAACTATTAAAAAGTGTAAGAAATCTTAAAACTACACTAGTTTGTCTGCGCTATAACTATATTGATGAGTCTCTAGAGACTAACTAGTACAATATATCTGCTATTACTGATTCATTACCGTCTTCTCCATGATCAGATATTTTACTAGGACATGCACAGATTTCCCCAGTGCTACCTAGAACTAATATATAGCCACCCCAACACGTTTCGCTATGTCTTGCTTCTTCAGGGACCTGGGGCTATAATACAATAGAAAATGGAGTCACTGACCTTTTAAAGGCTGTGTCCTAATACTATAGGTCCCATTCGTACCAATGAATAGACCACTTACAAATAGCCAATTAAAATTGTAATTACCACATCCAATCCCATACCTTGTATCCATGCAACCAATGGTAATTAAAAATAGAGTTTTAAGTTACCTCCTTACTTGGTCACCTGTTCATCTAAATGAGGCCGAGATCCAATTCAAATCATCGACGTCAAACGCCGTCAGTGTCATCGCTAAATAGCAAAGAAAAGTATGTTATTATCTCACCAATGAAAATAGGCCGTGCGATTCGTCATCTTCGCACGCACGATTCATCATCTGCACAAGCGCGATCGCTTTATCTCTTTATGTGTATTGGTTAGTCCAGTCAGCCAATAAGGAACACCAATGTGGGGGTCCTCCATTGGTTGGGTAACTAATGTCAATTCATCACATTCCCGTGGATCACAGAAAATCCACATTTGACAACACTTTTTATTACCAGAAGAAAGGTACTGCAATGGGTACAACTTGTGCACCTACTTTTCCAAATTTATTTTTGGAGTGATGGGAGGATCAGCACGTATTTAATGAGGATTTGAGTTTTTTCATTAGTCACATTTTGTTTTGGGGTAGGTTTATTGATGATGTTTTAATTTTCTGGAATGGTGAAACAAATATTTTTCTGGACTTTGTCTCTATTTTAAACAACAATAAAATAGGTATGTTCTTTACCTATGAGATAGGTTTGAAACAGATTAACTTCAGGGACCTGACCATTCATATTGATAATAGTGGCTGTGTACATACTGATTTATTCCTGAAATCCACGTCCACCAACGGTCTCCTTCACTGGGAAAGCTGGCATCCACGAGCCCTCAAAGCAGGGATATCTATTGGCCAATATCTAATTGTTCTGATGAAACCTCCTTTTAAGGGAGAGTAGGAATTTATATACCAGATTCATGGCACGAGGCTACCCGAAACAGGTTTTGCATAAAGCCTGTAATCGAGCTAAGGCAGCCAACAGGGATTCACTGATAAGTTCAAGCCAAGTTGTACCACAAGAGGAAAAAATCTGATGTATTGATACTTTTGATGATCAGTATTGTAATAGTCAGTCACTAGTGTCAGTGTACAGGTAATACAGTGATCAACAGGGACATTATATACAGGAGCCCTGTGTATAGTATGTAGTGTATAGTGTCAGTATACAGGTAACACACTGACTCACCGGTGATGTCTCTAGTTGAAGTCCTTCATCTCCGCTTTTCTTATTCATCCAGCGCAGACTGCCATCACTTCTTCCAGCCATGACTCGTCTATGCAGAAAATAACACACAGCTATCTAAAGCACATTCCCCAACTTCTACACTGTACCAGATGAAGAAAAAAAGGGACATAGTGTCGCCCTGCACAGTAACATGACCTCCCTCCCCACTGAAAACAGTATCCTCAAAAATAAAATACATCACCGCAATAATAATATCCCTTAAATAGCCCCTACAGTAATAATGTCCCACATCCTGCTCTCTTATGTACTCCATTCTGTACGCCATATGTATTCATCCTGCCCTCATATGTTCTCCCATCCTGACCCAAGGTCTCATATATCCCATTCTGCCCCCATGTCTCATATATCCCATTCTGACCCCCTGTCTCATATATCCCATTCTGCCCCCATGTCTCATATATCCCATTATGCTCCATGTGTCATATATCCCATTCTGCCCCCATGTCTCATATATCCCATTCTGACCCCATGTCTCATATATCTCATTCCGCCCCCATGTCTCATATATCCCATTCCGCCCCCATGTCTCATATATGCCATTCTACCCCCATATCTCATATATCCCACTCTGCCCCCATGTCTCAAATATCCCATTGCACCCCCATGTCTCATATATCCCATTCCGCCCCCATGTCTCATATATCCCATTCCGCCCCCATGTCTCATATATCCCATTCTGACCCAATGTCTCATATATCCCATTCTGCCCCATGTGTTATATATCCCATTCTGCCCCCATGTCTCATATATCCCATTCCGCCCCCATGTCTCATATATGCCATTCCGCCCCCATGTCTCATATATCCCATTCTGCCCCCATGTCTCATATATCCCATTCAACTCCCATGTCTCATATTTCCCTTTCTACCCCCATGTCTCATACATCCCATTCTGCCCCATGTGTCATATATCCCATTCTGACCCATGTGTCATATATCCCATTCTGACCCATGTGTCATATATCCCATTCTGACCCAATGTGTCATATATCCCATTCTGACCCAATGTGTCATATATCCCATTCTGACCCAATGTGTCATATATGCCATTCTGACCCAATGTGTCATATATCCCATTCTGACCCAATGTGTCATATATCCCATTCTGCCCCATGTGTCATATATCCCATTCTGCCCCATGTGTCATATATCCCATTCTGCCCCCATGTCTCATATATCCCATTCTGCCCCATGTGTTATATATCCCATTCTGCCTCCATGTCTCATATATCCCATTCCGCCCCCATGTCTCATATATCCCATTCCGCCCCATGTCTCATATATCCCATTTTGCCCCCATGTCTCATATATCCCATTCAACTCCCATGTCTCATATTTCCCATTCTGCCCCCATGTCTCATATATCCCATTCTGCCCCATGTGTCTTATATACCATTCTGCCCCATGTGTCATATATCCCATTCTGACCCAATGTGTCATATATCCCATTCTGTTCCCATGTCTCATATATCCCATTCTGTCCCCATGTCTCATATATCCCATTCTGTCCCCATGTCTCATATATCCCATTCTGCCCCATGTGTCATATATCCCATTCTGCCCCATGTGTCATATATCCCATTCTGCCCCATGTGTCATATATCCCATTCTCCCCCCAATGTGTCATATATCCCATTCTGCCCCCATGTCTCATATATCCCATTCTGCCCCATGTGTTATATATCCCATTCTGCCCCCATGTCTCATATATCCCATTCCGCCCCCATGTCTCATATATCCCATGCCGCCCCCATGTCTCATATATCCCATTCTGCCCCCATGTCTCATATATCCCATTCAACTCCCATGTCTCATATATCCCATTCTGCCCCATGTGTCATATATCCCATTCTGCCCCATGTCTCATTCTGCCCCATGTGTCATATATGCCATTCTGTCCCCATGTCTCATATATCCCATTCTGCCCCATGTGTCATATATCCCATTCTGCTCCATGTCTCATATATCCCATTCTGCCCCCATGTCTCATATATCCCATTCTGCCCCCATGTCTCATATATCCCATTCTCCCCCCAATGTCTCATATATCCCATTCTGCTCCCATGTCTCATATATCTCATTCCGCCCCTTGTCTCATATATCCCATTCCGCCCCCATGTCTCATATATCCCATTCCGCCCCCATGTCTCATATATCCCATTCTGCCCCCATGTCTCATATATCCCATTCAACTCCCATGTCTCATATTTCCCATTCTGCCCCCATGTCTCATATATCCCATTCTGCCCCATGTCTCATATATCTCATTCTGCCCCATGTGTCATATATGCCATTCTGTCCCCATGTCTCATATATCCCATTCTGCCCCATGTGTCATATATCCCATTCTGCTCCATGTGTCATATATCCCATTCTCCCCCCAATGTCTCATATATCCCATTCTGCTCCCATGTCTCATATATCCCATTCTCCCCCCAATGTCTCATATATCTCATTCCGCCTCCATGTCTCATATATGCCATTCTACCCCCATATCTCATATATCCCACTCTGCCCCCATGTCTCATATATCCCATTGCACCCCCATGTCTCATATATCCCATTCCGCCCCCATGTCTCATATATCCCATTCTGACCCAATGGCTCATATATCCCATTCTGCCCCCATGTGTCATATATACAATTCTGCTCCCATGTCTCATATATTCCATTCCGCCCCCATGTCTCATATATCCCATTCCGCCCCCATGTCTCATATATCCCATTCCGCCCCCATGTCTCATATATCCCATTCCGCCCCCATGTCTCATATATCCCATTCCGCCCCCATGTCTCATATATCCCATTCCGCCCCCATGTCTCATATATCCCATTCCGCCCCCATGTCTCATATATCCCATTCCGCCCCCATGTCTCATATATCCCATTCCGCCCCCATGTCTCATATATCCCATTCCGCCCCCATGTCTCATATATCCCATTCTGACCCCATGTGTCATATATCCCATTCTGCCCCCATGGGTCATATATCCCATTCTGCCCCCATGGGTCATATATCCCATTCTGCCCCCATGGGTCATATATCCCATTCTGCCCCCATGGGTCATATATCCCATTCTGCCCCCATGAGTCAAATATCCCATTCTGTCCCATGTGTCATATATCCAATTCTTCCCCCATGTCTCATATATCCCATTCTGCTCCCATTCTGTCCCCATGTCTCATATATCCCATTCTGCTTCCATTCTGCTCCCATGAGTCAAATATCCCATTCTGCCCCATGGGTCATATATCCCATTCTGCCCCCATGTGTCATATATCCCATTCTGCCCCCATGTTTCATATATCCCATTCTGCCCCCATGTTTCATATATCCCATTCTGCCCCCATGTCTCATATATCTCATTCCGCCCCCATGTCTCATATATCCCATTCCGCCCCCATGTCTCATATATGCCATTCTACCCCCATATCTCATATATCCCACTCTGCCCCCATGTCTCATATATCCCATTGCACCCCCATGTCTCATATATCCCATTCCGCCCCCTTATCTCATATATCCCATTCCGCCCCCATGTCTCATATATCCCATTCTGACCCATGTGTTATATATCCCATTCTGCCCCCATGTCTCATATATCCCATTCCGCCCATATGTCTCATATATCCCATTCCGCCCCCATGTCTCATATATCCCATTCCGCCACCATGTCTTATATATCCCATTCTGCCCCCATGTCTCATATATCCCATTCAACTCCCATGTCTCATATTTCCCATTCTGCCCCATGTGTCATATATCCCATTCTGACCCAATGTGTCTTATATCCCATTCTGTCCCCATGTCTCATATATCCCATTCGGCCCCATGTGTCATATATCCCATTCTCCCCCATGTGTCATTGTGATGAAAGCCGGCCGGTGGGTGCAGCTCTCTGGCGCCCCCTTACCTCTCAGGTCAGTCAAGGTACTGCACCTAGAGAAAGTAGTGCCAGGAAGCTGCAACCAGCGCAGGGAACACGGTAGAGTGTTCCCCTTCAACGTCACTAAACCGTAACGTCACTACACAGCACAACTCGCTAGCGCCCTCTTAGCCTCAGGTCAGTCAAGGAACTGCACCTAGGATAAGCGGTCGCCAGAGAGACTGTCCTGTAACCTACTGGGTATCGGGGCCCTCTGTAGTGAGGGTGGTATATATATCTTCCTTGGCCGCGCCAGGAATATATATATCTGAACCTCCGACCGTCACTACCAGCCTTCCCCAATCCCCAGTTGGTATGCTGCCACTAGTCCCTATTTTAGATATACGCCCAGTCCGTGAATGGGCCTATATCGGGTCAGGAACCAACCCTGGGTAGCGTTTTTGGCTTGAGCCGAGCTCACACGGACGTGCGTTCGTTATGCAGAATAAAAGGCAGGCCCACAATTACTTGAGGTAATTGATTATAATAATACACTAGATACACGATATACAACTAAATATACACAGGTATAAGGTCAGGCTAAACTATACAACAATGGAATACAACACACAGAATCACCACAGCATATCAGTTACCGGTTTCTTGATTTTCTTGTGACGCAGGGAGAGGATTCTGCGGTCGCAGGCACGGTTCTTTGTTACAGGCTGAGGCCTACCACCGCATGGTCAAACTGCTCCTCCCCTTGGTGGCCTCAGCTGGTGCTCAGATGTTCAGCACACCACTCTTGGGTCAGGACTGACTTATCTCTTGTCTGTCCTGCTATCTTACCTGCCCCGTCCCGCCCACTGCTGGTGAGGTCAGCTGGCTCAGTCTCCACCCTCAGGTCTAACTTCGATCAGAAGCCCAAATTCTATGGAACCCAATAACTTCTTCTGGGATGGTCTCATGATACCCCCAGGGGTTCCCATGGATTCGGGCCGCCGTAACCGACCTTTTGATATCAATTATGATACCATACGGTCCTCAGGAATGGCTCCGCGCTATATCTTGGCTTCCAGAGCACGTACAAACGTCTACCGCGGAGGCTTGTGTGCGCAATGGCTCCGGGACGCCGTGATATTTTTTTATTGGCGCATCCCACGCAACATGCGTGTACTATTCATGTTTCTATATCTTATGCCTCCATGCTTGTGACAGACAAAGAAACTAGTCCTATGGGACAAATGGTCAGTTACAGATGGACGAAGCACCCCACCCCTGCTGGCTGTGTTTCCTCTCGAAGCCTTTGAAGCTCCTAGCATTCAAGTGTTAAGTAGGCCCTGGCTCTTCTTATCTCACAGGAGCCTGGATGGGGGAAACTATCTAGTTGACTTTTTAACAGAAGGTCCCAAGGGTGGGGGCTGCTGAAGTGTGGCCATCCCTGGATATGATTTATCTTTACCAAGATGGTGGCTACGGGTTCATCACAGTCATATATCCCATTCTGCCCCCATGTCTCATATATCCCATTCTAACCCAATGTCTCATATATTCCATTCTGCCCCCATGTCTCATATATCTCATTCCGCCCCATGTCTCATATATCTCATTCCGCCTCCATGTCTCATATATGCCATTCTACCCCCATATCTCATATATCCCACTCTACCCCCATGTCTCATATATCCCATTGCACCCCCATGTCTCATATATCCCATTCCGCCCCCATGTCTCATATATCCCATTCCGCCCCCATGTCTCATATATCCCATTCTGACCCAATGGCTCATATATCCCATTCTGCCCCCATGTGTCATATATCCCATTCTGCTCCCATGTCTCATATATCCCATTCCGCCCCCAGGTCTCATATATCCCATTCCGCCCCCATGTCTCATATATCCCATTCTCATCCAATGTCTCATATATCCCATTCAGCCCCAATGTGTCATATATCCCATTCTTCCCCCATGTCTCATATATCCCATTCCGCCCCCATGTTTCATATATCCCATTCCGCCCCCATGTCTCATATATCCCATTCTGACCCAATGTCTCATATATCCCATTCTGCCCCAATGTGTCATATATCCCATTCTGCCCCCATGTGTCATATATCCCATTCTGCCCCCATGGGTCATATATCCCATTCTGCCCCCATGGGTCATATATCCCATTCTGCCCCATGTGTCATATATCCCATTCTGCCCCCATGAGTTAAATATCCCATTCTGTCCCATGGGTCATATATATCATTCTGCCCCCATGTGTCATATATCCCATTCTGCTCCCATGTTTCATATATCCAATTCTGTCCCCATGTCTCATATATCCCATTCTGCCCCCATGTCTCATATATTCCATTGCATCCCCATGTCTCATATATCCCATTCCGCCCCCATGTCTCATATATCCCATTCCGCCCCCATGTCTCATATATCCCATTCTGACCCAATGGCTCATATATCCCATTCTGCCCCCATGTGTCATATATCCCATTCTGCTCCCATGTCTCATATATCCCATTCCGCCCCCAGGTCTCATATATCCCATTCCGCCCCCATCTCTCATATATCCCATTCCGCCCCCATGTCTCATATATCCCATTCTCATCCAATGTCTCATATATCCCATTCAGCCCCAATGTGTCATATATCCCATTCTTCCCCCATGTCTCATATATCCCATTCTGCCCCCATGTCTCATATATCCCATTCCGCCCCCATGTCTCATATATCCCATTCTGACCCAATGTCTCATATATCCCATTCTGCCCCAATGTGTCATATATCCCATTCTGCCCCCATGTGTCATATATCCCATTCTGCCCCCATGGGTCATATATCCAATTCTGCCCCCATGGGTCATATATCCCATTCTGCCCCATGTGTCATATATCCCATTCTGCCCCCATGAGTTAAATATCCCATTCTGTCCCATGGGTCATATATATCATTCTGCCCCCATGTGTCATATATCCCATTCTGCTCCCATGTTTCATATATCCCATTCTGTCCCCATGTCTCATATTTCCCATTCTGCCCCCATGTCTCATATATCCCATTGCATCCCCATGTCTCATATATCCCATTCCGCCCCCATGTCTCATATATCCCATTCCGCCCCCATGTCTCATATATCCCATTCTGACCCAATGGCTCATATATCCCATTCTGACCCAATGTCTCATATATCCCATTTTGCCCCAATGTGTCATATATCCCATTCTGCCCCATGTGTCATATATCCCATTCTGCCCCCATGGGTCACTAATCCCATTCTGCCCCATGTGTCATATATCCCATTCTGCCCCCATGAGTCAAATATCCCATTCTGACCCATTGGTCATATATCCCATTCTGCCCCCATGTGTCATATATCCCATTCTGCTCCCATGTTTCATATATCCCATTCTGCCCCCATGTCTCATATATCCCATTCTGCTCCCATTCTGTCCCCATGTCTCATATATCCCATCCTGCTTCCATTCTGCTCCCATGAGTCAAATATCCCATTCTGCCCCATGGGTCATATATCCCATTCTGCCCCCATGTGTCATATATCCCATTCTGCCCCCATGTTTCATATATCCCATTCTGCCCCCCTGTCTCATATATCTCATTCCGCCCCAATGTCTCATATATCCCATTCCGCCCCCATGTCTCATATATGCCATTCTACCCCCATATCTCATATATCCCACTCTGCCCACATGTCTCATATATCCCATTGCACCCCCATGTCTCATATATCCCATTCCGCCCCCATGTCTCATATATCCCATTCCGCCCCCATGTCTCATATATCCCATTCTGACCCAATGTCTCATATATCCCATTCTGCCCCATGTGTTATATATCCCATTCTGCACCCATGTCTCATATATCCCATTCCGCCCCCATGTCTCATATATCCCATTCCGCCCCCATGTCTCATATGTCCCATTCTGCCCCCATGTCTCATATATCCCATTCAACTCCCATGTCTCATATTTCCCATTCATCCCCCATGTCTCATATATCCCATTCTGCCCCATGTGTCATATATCCCATTCTGCCTCATGTGTCATATATCCCATTCTGACCCAATGTGTCATATATCCCATTCTGTCCCCATGTCTCATAAATCCCATTCTGCCCCATGTGTCATATATCCCATTCTGTCCCATGTGTCATATATCCCATTCTTCCCCCATGTCTCATATATCCCATTCTGCCCCATGTGTCATATATCCCATTCTGCCTCATGTGTCATATATCCCATTCTGACCCAATGTGTCATATATCCCATTCTGTCCCCATGTCTCATAAATCCCATTCTGCCCCATGTGTCATATATCCCATTCTGTCCCATGTGTCATATATCCCATTCTGCCCCCATGTCTCATATATCCCATTCTCCCCCCAATGTCTCATATATCCCATTCTGCAACCATGTCTCATATATCCCATTCCGCCCCCATGTCTCATATATCCCATTCCGCCCCCATGTCTCATATATCCCATTCTCATCCAATGTCTCATATATCCCATTCAGCCCCAATGTGTCATATATCCCATTCTTCCCCCATGTCTCATATATCCCATTCCGCCCCCATGTCTCATATATCCCATTCCGCCCCCATGTCTCATATCCCATTCTGACCCAATGTCTCATATATCCCATTCTGCCCCAATGTGTCATATATCCCATTCTGCCCCCATGTGTCATATATCCCATTCTGGCCCCATGGGTCATATATCCCATTCTGCCCCCATGGGTCATATATCCCATTCTGCCCCATGTGTCATATATCGCATTCTGCCCCCATGAGTTAAATATCCCATTCTGTCCCATGGGTCATATATATCATTCTGCCCCCATGTGTCATATATCCCATTCTGCTCCCATGTTTCATATATCCCATTCTGTCCCCATGTCTCATATATCCCATTCTGCCCCCATGTCTCATATATTCCATTGCATCCCCATGTCTCATATATCCCATTCCGCCCCCATGTCTCATATATCCCATTCCGCCCCCATGTCTCATATATCCCATTCTGACCCAATGGCTCATATATCCCATTCTGCCCCCATGTGTCATATATCCCATTCTGCTCCCATGTCTCATATATCCCATTCCGCCCCCAGGTCTCATATATCCCATTCCGCCCCCATCTCTCATATATCCCATTCCGCCCCCATGTCTCATATATCCCATTCTCATCCAATGTCTCATATATCCCATTCAGCCCCAATGTGTCATATATCCCATTCTTCCCCCATGTCTCATATATCCCATTCTGCCCCCATGTCTCATATATCCCATTCCGCCCCCATGTCTCATATATCCCATTCTGACCCAATGTCTCATATATCCCATTCTGCCCCAATGTGTCATATATCCCATTCTGCCCCCATGTGTCATATATCCCATTCTGCCCCCATGGGTCATATATCCAATTCTGCCCCCATGGGTCATATATCCCATTCTGCCCCATGTGTCATATATCCCATTCTGCCCCCATGAGTTAAATATCCCATTCTGTCCCATGGGTCATATATATCATTCTGCCCCCATGTGTCATATATCCCATTCTGCTCCCATGTTTCATATATCCCATTCTGTCCCCATGTCTCATATTTCCCATTCTGCCCCCATGTCTCATATATCCCATTGCATCCCCATGTCTCATATATCCCATTCCGCCCCCATGTCTCATATATCCCATTCCGCCCCCATGTCTCATATATCCCATTCTGACCCAATGGCTCATATATCCCATTCTGACCCAATGTCTCATATATCCCATTCTGCCCCAATGTGTCGTATATCCCATTCTGCCCCATGTGTCATATATCCCATTCTGCCCCCATGGGTCACTAATCCCATTCTGCCCCATGTGTCATATATCCCATTCTGCCCCCATGAGTCAAATATCCCATTCTGACCCATTGGTCATATATCCCATTCTGCCCCCATGTGTCATATATCCCATTCTGCTCCCATGTTTCATATATCCCATTCTGCCCCCATGTCTCATATATCCCATTCTGCTCCCATTCTGTCCCCATGTCTCATATATCCCATCCTGCTTCCATTCTGCTCCCATGAGTCAAATATCCCATTCTGCCCCATGGGTCATATATCCCATTCTGCCCCCATGTGTCATATATCTCATTCTGCCCCCATGTTTCATATATCCCATTCTGCCCCCATGTCTCATATATCTCATTCCGCCCCAATGTCTCATATATCCCATTCCGCCCCCATGTCTCATATATGCCATTCTACCCCCATATCTCATATATCCCACTCTGCCCACATGTCTCATATATCCCATTGCACCCCCATGTCTCATATATCCCATTCCGCCCCCATGTCTCATATATCCCATTCCGCCCCCATGTCTCATATATCCCATTCTGACCCAATGTCTCATATATCCCATTCTGCCCCATGTGTTATATATCCCATTCTGCACCCATGTCTCATATATCCCATTCCGCCCCCATGTCTCATATGTCCCATTCTGCCCCCATGTCTCATATATCCCATTCAACTCCCATGTCTCATATTTCCCATTCTTCCCCCATGTCTCATATATCCCATTCTGCCCCATGTGTCATATATCCCATTCTGCCTCATGTGTCATATATCCCATTCTGACCCAATGTGTCATATATCCCATTCTGTCCCCATGTCTCATAAATCCCATTCTGCCCCATGTGTCATATATCCCATTCTGTCCCATGTGTCATATATCCCATTCTGCCCCCATGTCTCATATATCCCATTCTCCCCCCAATGTCTCATATATCCCATTCTGCCCCCATGTCTCATATATCCCATTCTGCCCCATGTCTCATATATCTCATTCCGCCCCATGTCTCATATATCTCATTCCGCCTCTATGTCTCATATATGCCTTTCTACCCCCATATCTCATATATCCCACTCTGCCCCCATGTCTCATATATCCCATTGCATCCCCATGTCTCATACATCCCATTCCGCCCCCATGTCTCATATATCCCATTCCGCCCCCATGTCTCATATATCCCATTCTGACCCAATGGCTCATATATCCCATTCTGCCCCCATGTCTCATATATCCCATTCTGACCCAATGTCTCATATATCCCATTCTGCCCCCATGGGTCATATATCCCATTCTGCCCAATGTGTCATATATCCCATTCTGCCCCCATGAGTCAAATATCCCATTCTGCTCCCATGTTTCATATATCCCATTCTGCCCCCATGTCTCATATATCCCATTCTGCCCCCATGCCTCATATATCCCATTCTGCTCCCATTCTGCCCCCATGCCTCATATATCCCATTCTGCTCCCATTCTTTCCCCATGTCTCATATATCCCATTCTGCCCCCATGTCTCATATATCCCATTCTGCCCCAATGTGTCATATATCCCATTCTGACCCCATGTGTCATATATCCCATTCTGACCCCATGTGTCATATATCCCATTCTGCCCCCATGGGTCATATATCCCATTCTGCCCCCATGGGTCATTAATCACATTCTGCTCCATGTGTCATATATCCCATTCTGCCCCCATGAGTCAAATATCCCATTCTGTCCCATGGGTCATATATCCCATTCTGCCCCCATGTGTCATATATCCCATTCTGCTCCTATGTTTCATATATCCCATTCTGCCCCCATGTCTCATATATCCCATTCTGCCCCCATGTCTCATATATCCCATTCTGCTCCAATTCTGTCCCCATTAGTGTTGAGCCACCCCCGTAGTGTTCGAGTTCGGTTCGGTTCGTCGAACACCCGTGTGTTCGCCGAACTGTTCGTCGAACTGTTCGTCGAACACCTTCGAACACCGTTAAAACCAATGGCAGGCAAACAAAAACACATAGAAACACATAGAAAACACCTTCAAAGGTGTCCAAAAGCTGACAAACTGCTCAGAAGACATAACTAACACATGGAAAAGTGACAAGTACATATAGTCATGCGAAAATAAAAGAGGTGGAGGAGTAAAAGGAGGGGGAGACACAGATATAGGCATGTCATGCCCTTCTAAAATCCAAAAAGTGAGAAGCCGACACGGCCAGTCCGCTCCTGCCCGTGCCACCTCCGTGTCGCCGGGTTTGTGCCAGAGCCGCGGTGAACTCTGACGGCCAGCCCCCTTCTCCCAATACTGGTGCCTGTCCGCTGGTGGGTCGAGCGTGCCCCCCTGTGGTGGAGGCAGCTCTAAGTTTTTTAATTTAAATTGTCTCTCTAATTTGAATGAATACACTTTAAATCCATTTACAAGGATCTATTGGAGGGCAAGTCTCATGCCAGCAGCCACGGTAGCAGGAAGTGGAGGAGGTGTGGCCTGTGTTCCTAGCTGAGTGAGAGCTGTGTGGAGGAGCTCCTGGGAAGCTCCAACTAGGACTTTTTTCTAAGCCCGACCCTTGCCTCTTCGTTTTCCCAGGACCGAGGCAGGGGTGTCGGGGGGTATCCCCGGGCTCCGGCCCTCCCGGTCTGGGCCGGGTGGGGTCGGAGGACTGAATATGGATCCATCGGAGGACTCTGTGAGGAGGTCTGGGAGGCTGTCCCAGCGTGAAACGGCTACGGTGAGCATGCCGGCATCGGCTAACAAGGTGACTGGCAAGCCCAAGGGAAGCAAGGGGAGTGCCCCATGGGCCGAGAGGGGCCCGGACGAGTCAGCGGAGGCTTTCTCCCAGCGGGTGGTGGAGATGTTGCGGTGCCACGAAAAGGGGAAGGTGGCACTGGCGAAACTCCTGCTGGACTTGCGGCAGGCCAAGGCGCTATATAATGCAGCAGCCCAGAGGAAGCGCCCGGCGATCGCCACGCAAATCCAGAGGGTCAAGGATAGGATCGCCGAGGTGGAGCAGAGGCAGGCAGAAATAGAGAGGGCTGCGGGTCCCTTTCTGGAGAAATTCTCTAATGATCGGCGGTTCTCGGGCCAGGAGGGGTTAACCACGCAGCAAGGAAGGGGGGCGTGTGAAGGGGGCCTGCCGGCCAGTGAAGGCACTCCCAGGACTACGCATGGCAACCAGGAGCCTGGAAAGGAACGTTTGTCTGGAGCCCCGCCCCCTGTCCCACCCACCACAGCTCTGGGTGCTGCCCCGGGGGTTACCCCAGCCATGGAGGAGGAGAAGGTGGGGGGTGGAGGAAGTGGCGCGCTGTTAGTGCGAGCAGAGGATAGTGTGGGTGCGGGCACAAAGGCCGGGGGATCGCGGTCCGGGGCTCCGCCCCTTGCCCCACCCACCTCAGCGCTCGGCGTGGCCACCATGAGAGACACACGTAGAACTGCAGAGCCCAGCGGCACCCGGTCTGCCGGCCCGCCCCTAGCCCCGCCCACCTTGGCAATTGGCGTGGCCACCATGCGAGACACACGTGGAACTGCAGAGCCCAGCGGCACCCGGTCTGCCAGCCCGCCCCTAGCCCCGCCCACCTCGGCACTCAGCGCGGCCACCATGAGAGGCACACATGGAACTACCGAGCCCAGCGGCCCCCAGTCTGCCAACCCGCCCCAAGCCCCGCCCACCTCAGCGCTCGGCGCAGCTACCATGAGGGCCGCGAGTGGAACTGCAGAGCCCAGCAGTTCCCGGTCTGCTGGTCCGCCTCTAGTCCTGCCCACCGCAGCTCTCTGCACTGCCTCTGTACAGTCTGTGGGCGGAGGGAAGGAGGGAGGCAGGAGGGACATGAAAGAAAAAGCAGCAAGCAATGCTTATAGTACCAGAAGGCTCAGCAAGCCTTGCGCCAGTGCCCCGCCCCTCGTCCTGCCCACCACAGCACCTGGAGTTACCCAGAAGAAACCTGCGGCTGGGAGGGAGGCAGCAGGGAAAACAGCAGGGAAGACAGAGACGGATCCAGGAACAGTGTCCCAGGAGGTGGCAGTAACCCCGGTCGAGCAGCCTGCCGGCGTTACTGGGGAGCCTCCTAAATCTTCCGGTCTGCGTCCTGAGCAGGTGGCGCTGCCTGCCTCCAGCACATCAGAGGAGGAGGACATGGAGGCGTCTTCGGGGTCCGGGGGGCTCATGGCGGCCATCCGGTTGCTGGAGTCCCCGGTGAACCTCCAGCATTTTTGTTTCGGGGACGAAGATCCGGGACCTGGAAAGAAGAAGGGGCGCAAGAAGAAGGCACAGGAGACGGTGAGTATGCGTTACGTGTTTAATGATGATACTGATGCTGCTGCTGTCTCCTGTGTAACCCCCACCGGTCAAGGGCGCCCGAATCATGAAGTTGGTCCTCGGCGCAGGTCCGGTGGGGAGAGTAAAGGCAAATGTAAGGCGAGTGGTGATGGTGTGGCGATCCCTACGGAGGACAGTAGGGATGGCAAAGGGTCATCGCTGGCAGTGGCGCCAGACATATTCAGTGTGGTGGAGTTCCCGTCTCTGTCTCCCATGGCCTCTGGGTCTCGGGCAGAGGAAGGTGGGGGTTGTGGCGGTGGAGCCGGAGCAGCTTTTTCAGAGATCTTGGCTGAGGTCCGGAGGATGGTGGGGGAGGAGAGAGACACTGCTTCCATATCTGGCCAGAGGGTTGAGGGGCCGCATGCTGGGGACAAGGCTGCCGGGGGTAAACCGGCTGGGGTGTCTGCACCTGTGAGGTTGGTAAAACCCGGCGCCCAAAATCCCGGCCCCTGTGATACCCAGCGCATGAATATTAGAGGGTCCAAGGTGGCAGAGGGGGAGAAGGGGAGTAAGGACAATGCTGCGGATGTGGTGAGTGTCCTGAAACCCCCCCCCAGTGATGCCAGGACCTTGGGTAAAGCGGTTAGTACCCCACCTGTTCTGGCTAGCATGGATGGGGTGCATGAGGTGGGGATGAATGGGGTACATGAAGGAGGTGAGGATGGAGGTGAGGATGCAGGTATGGAAGTGGTGAGTGGTACGGCTGGTGGTGATGGTAGTGGTGCAGGGGCGGTAGGTGAGGCTGTGAGGCAGAGTGTGAGTGTGAATGAGGGGCCAAGTGTGAGGCCAAGGAATCCCAGTTCGTTGGCGGCCTCGTTAGAGGGCGGTTCACATGTCCGCACCTTTGCGGCGGCCGCTGCCGCGGGTAGTGGAGGGTCCTTGTCAGGGGACACTGGGCAGGGTTACTTGCAATGGCGTCTCCTGGACGCCCTGAAGAGGGGAGAGCAGTCCATTACAGTGGAGGGTAGGGAGGTAGATTTATCGTTCTGGATAGACCGACATGGTCTGTCCGCCTTCCGAGAGTTAGGGGCAGAGAACGTTACGTGGTCTCTGCCGACAGCAGGGCAGGGTGGCGTCCGTAGGAATGTGGTCCGTCTCCGGTGGGAAGGCAATGAAACTTGCCCCTCTAGGGACAAGGTGGTGGAGCTTTTCCTGGGGATGGGCTTCAGGGCTGATGACATCTATGCCCTGATTCATCCCTATGGTGCCACCTTTTTCGACGTCAGCTTTGTGAGATCGGAGGGCCTAGAGCTCTTCTGGTCTCAGTATGAGCTGGCTCGGATTTGCCCTGAATGGCGAGGGTTTATAGTCCAGGCTATCTCTCGCCAAAACTCAGTGAAGAAAGTGACCGTGCTCACCAGTAACGAGTCACTTTCTGAGATGGACATCATGACCTGGCTGAGCAGGTATGGGGAGGTGGTCCAGATTCCCAAAAAGAATCTGGACAAGCATGGCATCTGGTCAGGGGCCTGGACCTTTATGGTAAAACTGAAGGTCTCGGGTTACTCGGTTACCCACATTCCCACTTCAACATTCTTGGGAAGGGACCGAATCCTGATCTTTTACCAGGGGCAGCCGAAGTTGTGCCACAGGTGCGGCAGCCCCTCTCACTTCAGCGCGGGGTGTAAGGTGGAGAAGTGCGCAATGTGTGGAGGGGTGGGTCATCTGGCCGCAACCTGTAGGGACATTCGGTGTAACCTGTGTGGTGTCTTGGGACACCCGTTTAGTCGCTGTCCGCGCTCCTATGCCAATGTTGGCCTGAATCCGGGAGGTGCTGGTAGGGAGGAGGCGAGGACCAGACCAGCCGGTGAAGGGACTAGCGGCGGCGTAGGAAGTAAGGGACCGGTGAGGAGCAGAACTCCCCCTGAGGCGGGAGGGAAAGAGCAGCGTCCGAGGAGAGTGGTGGAGAGGGACCAGGGGATTATGTCCCTGCCTCTGGTCCCTAGTTCGGGGGAGCTTGCAGCTGAGGTCCCGGACAGTGAGATAGACGAAGAGGTCAGGAGGATGGTCAGGGAGGATGGGGCCACCTCTCCCTTATCCTCATCCAGCGAAGGTGTGGATGAGGGGGGGAATGAAGAGTGGCAACAGCAAAAGAAAAGGGAGAAGAAAAGGGTGAGGAAGAAGGGTAACTCGAAGGAGAAGGCAACCCGGGGCCAGGTGCCAAAGGAAGGCTCTTCCTCCCTTCCTCCGGTGGAGCTCTCCAACCAGTACCAGGCCCTAAGCGAGTCTCCCTTGTCTTCAGATGGGGGGGAGGAGGGGGGTCTGGTGCTGGGGGTTGCGGACAAGGATGTAGGGGCTAAAGGGGGCGCCAGGCCCTCAACATCGGGGGTTGGGGAAACCGGGCCTCTGGTGGGGGGGGTCGACCCAGGGCCTCCTGACAAGGGCAAGGGTGCGCCTGAAACAGTTGTGCCCGTTAAAGTTGTGTGTGGAACAGCAGGTATGGATGTGTCGGTGTGCCTGAAACGTGCTATATCGTCCTCTGAGGAGGAAAATGGAGCACATGTAAAGGGTAAGGTGGGTGGGAAGAAGGTCGCTGTCCAACCTGATCACTCATGATGGCGGCACTCACCCCGTTGACGCTGGCGACCATTAATGTTGCCAGCATAAAGTCTGATGCGGCTAGGTTCACGGCCTTCCATTTTCTCGGCCAGCTTGATGCCGACATTTTGTTTTTGCAGGAGACCAGGTTGGTCGATCTCACGTCCCTTAAAAAAGCTAAGAGGGAGTGGGTACACGGGCCTTCCTATTGGTCTCTTGCGGCTGAGCCGTATAGCGGTGTGGCGGTCCTTTTCAAGACCGCAGATGTAGTATGCCGACGGGTTATTGAGTTGGAAATGGGGAGGTGCTTGATCTTGGATGTGTTCATAAGGGGACAAGAGCTTCGGCTCATAAACATCTATGGTCCCCAGACTAAGTGGGACCGCAAGTGTCTCTTTATGAGTATTAAACCCTTTTTGTTTTGTAGCCGACTGGTGGTCTTTGGAGGGGACTTCAACAATGTCTCGAGGCCCCAAGACAGAGGAGGTTCCAGAGACCGGTTGGCCTACGACAGCGTCGCCTTGAATAGCATAGTTAGTGAGGCTCGCCTAGTGGATGTCCACATCCGGAACACCACGGGCCACGCGGGTTACACTTATTTCAGAGGTAGTCAGACTAGGTCTAGAATAGACAGGTTTTATTTGAAGGAGGAGGCAGTCTCTTCACCTTTATCGGTGGTAGAGGTTGAATTCTCCGACCACTGCCTGATTATGTTTTCTCTGAATGTTACAGAGACTCCTCGGATGGGAAGAGGTTTTTGGAAGCTGAATTCGTCACTCCTGAAGGAAGCAGCTGTAAGACAGTCCTTTGAGGATTTCTTTCAAAGTCAGGTACCGCTACTGGGCCTTGGTAACACTAAGTCAGAGTGGTGGGAGATCTTCAAACATCGGGTGGCGAGATTCTTCCGCCAGCTTTCTAACCTCAGAAGCCTGAACAGGGATCTCCTGTATCGGGGCCTGAGGAGGAAACTCGAGGAACTTGTCTCGACTGGGGGTGGCCGTGAGGACATCACCAGGGTGAAAGCCTTACTCAAGAGATGTCAGTATGATAGGCACACATCTTTGGTTTTTGAGAGGGACTTCGGGAAGTATCGCTCACCCGACCCCTACAGAAACTGCAAGATGTCAGTGAGTAGTAAGATAGTGGCGGGTCTGAGGGACAGTACAGGATCCCTGACCAGGTCCAGGTCAGGGATCTTGGAGGTCGTCAGATCCTTTTACTCACATCTCTTGGGGAGGAGGGAGCTGGATCGAGATGAGACGTCGGCTTTCCTGGCTGAGGCCATTCCTGAATCAGGGGTAGACCCCTCGCTCGATGTCTTGGTGGATGAGATCAAAGAAGAGGAAGTTAGACTGGCGATTGACGGGCTCCAGCTCAAAAAATCACCAGGTCCGGACGGCTTAACGTCGGAGTTCTACAAGACCTTTAAGGACCTTTTGGTCCCCTTATTGACTCAGGTTTTTAATGAGTGTCTCTCCTCGGGCACTCTTCCGAGATCAATGAGGAGGTCAGCTTTGATCCTTCTTTCTAAGGGAAAGGATCCGTCGCACATTGAGAACTGGAGGCCCATAGCGCTTCTCAATGTGGACAGGAAGGTTTTGGCTAAAGTACTCTTTAATAGGTTGGTGAAGTTTGCGCCACGGCTCCTTTCTGAGTCCCAGCACTGCTGTGTTCCTGGCCGTAGCACTTTTAGTGCTGTTCTCGGTGTCCGGGAGGCTGTGGAACAGGGTAGGGCTGGCCTCTGGAAGGGGTATCTGCTGTCCTTGGATCAGGCCAAAGCCTTTGACCGGGTTGATCACGAGTACCTGTGGTCCACTCTTCTGAGGTATGGTCTGCCAGGGAGGTTCGTGGACTGGCTGAAGACATTGTACAGAGGGGCGGAGAGTTTCCCACTTGTGAATGGTTGGATTGGACAGGCCTTTGCGGTGGGCTCCGGCGTTCGTCAGGGATGTCCTCTCAGTCCCCTGCTGTATGTGTTCGCGATTGATCCCTTCATAAGGAGGGTGGATCGTGGACCAATAGCGGGGGTGAGGATGGACCAGGCGGGCGAACGGGAGGCCGCCCTGAAGGTAGTGGCCTATGCTGATGATGTTTCTGTTTTTGTCTCCTCAAAAGAGGAGGTGCGGGCAGTGATGTCTGAGGTGGAGGGCTACTCCAGGGCCTCTGGTTCCATTGTCAATCGGAGCAAGTGTGGGAGTCTTTGGCTGGGGGGAGGAGATCCCAGGTTTGATCTCCCGGACACCCTCCCAGAGCCCCAAGAGTATGCCAAGATCCTAGGCGTTGAATTTGGCCAGGGTGATTACCCAACCAAAAACTGGGAAAGTAGACTTAAAACTGCCGCCCAGAGAGTGGACCAGTGGAAGGGTTGGTCTTTGACCCTGAGGGAAAGGGTGAGCTTGTGCAAAGGTTTCCTGCTCCCATTGTTAATGTATCTAGGCAGCATTTGCATTTTGCCAGAGCCTCTCTGGACGCGGGTCTATGGCCTGTTTTTCCAACTGTTATGGGGAAACAGGCTGAACCTAGTCAAGCGGGAGGTTACTTACCGTACGAGGAGACTAGGGGGGTTGAATATGGTCAACCCCGTGGTGTTCTTGGTTTGCACCTTTCTTAAGCTAAATATATCAAACCTCTGGAAAGAGAGAGCTCCTCTGTGGGTATTCTCCTGTAGGGGATGGTTGCAGTCCTTCTTCCAGGATTGGGAGACAGGAGGGCGTGTGAAGGATCTTCGCACACCGCACGGGCATCTCCCGGCTTATGTTACCCCGGTTTTGAAAGTAATACGCCGGTGGGGTTTGGGAGTGTGGGAGGTGAGGACTCTCACGAGGAAACTTCTCGAGGGGAGGATCTTATCGACCCATTTTCAAAAGCCACTGGCACTCAGGGACTGCCCAAGTCAGGATCTGGAGGTGGGGTTGCGTCTTTTAAATTCAAAACGGATCCCCGCGAAGTATTGGGACTTGACTTGGCGCTGCTTTCAGGGTAAGCTGTATGTGAGGGACAACTTGAAGTACAGGAACTCCGAGGATAGGAATTGTCCTCGTGAGAGTTGTGCTGACACGCTTGAGAGCATGGAGCACTTCCTGCTTCAGTGTCCCTTTAATGCAGAGGTATGCAACAGGGTGGGCGCTTCCATTGACTGGCCTAGGCTGGCGGGCCTCTCCTACGCTGAGTGGGCCTATGGAGCGTTCAGAGACCTTGGTGGACGGGACCAGTGCACTCTTTTTCTAGTTAGCCTAGTGGTTAGGTTTTTCACATGGAATGCACGGTGTTTAGTGTCGACGGGCAGTAAAATCCTCCCAGTGGGTGAGGTATGTAGCAACATCCTTGGTGACCTGGTGAAGATGCGCTCCTTGGAGTATGAAAGGCTGGGTGCATCGGGGGCCTCCCGTCTCTGGAGGGGTTTCTCCTTCCAGGTGCCTTAGTTCTGGATTGCTCCAAGCCTCCTGGTGGTGGGCTAAGTTCTCACCGTAGCTTTTTGTTTTGAGAATGGTATCATGAAAAGGGTTTACAAGCACCGAACCGGTGCGGACGGTATTTTTGTTATTGTTCTTGTTGTTATTATTATTGTTGTCTTATTGTTCTTTTACTTTGGGGGTTAGTTAGGTGGGGTGGGGGTTTTGAGGGGGGTTAAGCATGAACTTGGACTGGCCCGGGCCCAAAACTGTCGGGGTTCGCCCTAAGTCCGGAAGGACTTTTTCGGAACTTAGAGGCCGGTTCGGGTTGGGGGTATAGTGAGAGTTGGGGTAGTGTATGTGTTATTATGTGTTACTCATGATTTAAGTGTTGTGTGTTATTTCATATGGTTTATGTGGTTTATATTTTGTTATATGTATTTTGCTTCTGCATCTCTGGTTTTTGTTACGGCAGAATCAGGTGTAAGTGTGGAGGAAGTTTGAGGTATGTTTGGATAGGCTGTGGTTGTATGGTGGTTGTCAGGCAGGTGGGGTCCCTTGTATATACATTGTTTATGTATCGGTTATATTGCTGGAAATTGTTTTCGTTACTTGTACTAGTTTGTGTTCTTACATTTATAATAAAATAGAGTTCCAGCTCCAGTAGCGTCCACTAAAGCTGCTGCAGTTAAAAAGCTTTTATAAGGATCGAGCTCGGCTGTCCACCGCAAGGCATCCTACTGCCAGTCCCAGCCCCTATGCCTTGGGGTGCCTCCTGATGCTCTTCACTAAGTATCCCATGGTCCCGAAGCATTTCCTTTGAAAAAATTAAGTGTCTAAACTACAGGTGGTGCAGCTTGCTTAACAGCCGGGATAATCCGCTGACTAGCAGACACTGCTACTAGGCACAAAGTATTTCCTGGGCTAGATGCAGTTAAAAATTTGTAATTAGATACTCTCGTTGGATGCTGAGAAAGCATTCCATAGAGTCTCCTGGCACGCCATATATGATTCTCTTAAAAAGCTTGGGGTAGGGGTCTAGGGGACCCTTTTATAGCCAAAATCACGGCCCTGTATCGCAATACGTCACCTAGGCTGAAGATAAATGGAACTGTAGCACCCTGAGGGCTCGGTTGCTACAGACGTATTGCACCTCACCCAGAGGTGTGATATCTCACTCTCAGGTAAGGATGGAGTGTGGATCAGGACCCGACACCTGCATGCATTACACCACATTGCCGTGGGGCAGGGCGACCAATATGCCCCTGAGATGGGCACGACAGTCCCTGTCCCTGGCTGGAGTGGGGGGAGGGAACACTGAGGAAGGGGAACCCTGTAGTGCAGGAGCAGGGAGGAAGCAGTTCCTGGGTGCATTGAGAAGGGAGTATAAAAGGTGGGCACCATCTTAGTTCAGTGCAGAGAAGTCTGAGCAGAAGTGGCAGGGAGCAGGGGCTCTGCATGAGCTCTGCTCCGGAGGCGGGCCTAGTAACAGAGGCCCAGGCCTGGAAGAGGGAGAAGGAAGGAAGAGGAGCGGAGAAGGCTCCAGGAACGAGGAATGAAGGGATCCCAGGGGTGCGGACGGGCGAGTTGCCACCGCACGCCCGAATCCACCTGCGTGGAGGGGTCAGGCCAAAGGGGGAGACCGGTCCCCGAACTAGTGGAGGCAGGAAACGACCCTCAGCTAGAAACCGGAGGCTCTGACATTTTATGTGGCGCAGCCCCTCGCTACACCCGCTAGGAAGGCACCACATAGGGTCAGGGAAACTGGCGCCAAGTTTACCAAGAGGAGGCCCGAGGCAGCCGGACAGAAGTGTTGGTAAGAAAGGCCAGACAAAGGACACACAAAGGGGGTCCTGTGAAGTGCTCCAAAGTTATCTGGGAGTTGTCTGAGCCCCTCACCTGGTGAGCACAGTACGACGTGGGCAGCCGTTACCTGCAGACGTGGTCTGGATAATAAGAACTGTGAGTAAAGGCCCTGAACTGCATCACTGACTCCGTGTCGTTACTGCTGCTGCCCTGCACCATCACCCCCATCCTCCGCATACACTGCCCTGAGGCTATACTCCTCCCGTGGGGAGTTATGCTACGCTCTGCTGCACCCACAACACCAGCCTCAGTGGTCTGCCCTGTAGCGGCGGTTCACTCTGACCGCAATCCACGGGTGGCGTAGTCGGACATTTAAACATGAAAACCACATAAATAGTTCCGCCACTGGTTTGACCGCCCTGAGCCACGGAACTGGGTCGCCGCCACGAAGACTACAACCACCAGCATCCACCAAAAAGGGTCCGGCTCCGGGTGTCCCAAGGCCCAGGGGGTGCGTCAGAACATTTTCATCACCTTTCACAATCACCAATGGGACAAGGCAGTGATGTCCTCTGTCCCCTCTCTTATACATCCTAGTGACGGAGCACCTGCTCTCATCAATTCGCCATAACCCCAATATTAGGTGGATTGAGGTGGTGATGCACCGAGTACAAGTGCTCTCTATTTGCTGATGATGTCCTAGTATATATCACTCAATCACATATATCCATCCATGCTGTTATGGCTGAAATAGATCACTTTGTTACATGGTAAAATTTTAAAATCAATGAAGCGAAGTCTGAGGCCCTCGATGTCTCCCTCCCCAAATCCATATAGGATTCCATCCAGTCCAACTTTCCCTTTGCCTGGCCCTCACAGGGTATTAAATACTTAGGAATTCCTATTCATAGAGACCTCTCCCATCTATGTTATCTTAATTTTGGGCCCTTTATTGAACAACTCCATACAGACCACGGTTGGCAAGTTAGAACTGTAAGATTCACTACGTGAACCACTGGTGTTTTGTGGAAAAGCACATGTACACTGCGTTCCAAATTATTATACAAAAAGTGTTTAGGAGTGATAAGGGAAGAATTTGTTTGTTTGTCAGTTAAACTCATTGATGGTGATGTGTGTCAGGGCTCTTTATATCACTGTAAGCAATTGCAGACACCTGTGCTAATTAGTTTGGCAGGTGTGTCCAATGAAAGGCAAGACTACTTAAGAAGGCTCTCTCACATTATTAAGCAGCCTACATTTTCTGCCAAAATGGGAAAGAAAAAGGATGTGTCGGCTGCTGAGAAGCAACAAATTGTGGAGTGTTTAGGTCAAGGCATGACTACAATCAACATTGTGCGATGATCAGGATGAAGTGTCTTGGCAATCAAGAAGTATGTAGCTGATTCACAGTACACACGTGTGCGTGCTGATAAGGGCAAATTGAGGACTCTTTCCTACAGGCAATTACGTCAGGTTGAAAGAGCAGCGGCAAAAAAGCCTTGTCATAGCAGCAGACAAGTTTTTGAAGCTGCTTGTGCCTCCAACGTCCCCCGAACAACAAGATGCAGGGTCCTTCAGAGGTTTGCAGCTGTGCATGCGCCATCCTGTCGACCTTCTCTATCCACTTCACACAAGCAGAAACGGCTCCAGTGGGCCAAACATTACATGAAGACTGATTTCAAAACTGTTTTGTTCACGGATGAGTGCCGTGCAGCGCTCGATGGTCCAGATGGATGGAGTGGAGGATGGCTGGTTGATGGACACCCCACGCAAACACGGCTACAGCGCCAACAAGGAGGAGGTGGAGTAATGTTTTGGGCTGGAATCATGGGGAGAGAGATTGTCGGCCCCTTTAGGATCCCTGAAGGCGCTAAAGATGAACTCCATAATGTATGTGGATTTTCTCAAACAGCACTTCCTGCCATGGTTCAAGAAGAAGAACCGTGTATTTCACAGCAAGATCATTTTTCTGCATGATAATGCACCATCTCATGCTGCACATAAAACATCTGCATCTCTGGCTGATATGGGCATAAAAGGGGACAAACTTATGGTGTGACCCCCATGCTCCCCTGACCTCTACCCCATTCCGAACCTTTGGAGCATCATTAAAAGGAGTGTCTATGATGGCGGGAGGCAGTTCACATCTAAGCAACAGCTCTGGGAGGGTATTCTGTCCTCATGCAAAACAATTGAAGCAGAAACCATCCAAAACCTGACAAATTCAATGGACGAGAGAGTTCAGAAGCTCCTTTCGAACAAGGGGTCCTATGTGAAAATGTAACATCACCTAGAATAAAGTTTTGAGTTGAAAACTGTTTGATTTCAGTTTCTAACAACCTGCTAATGCTTATAATTTCAAAAATGACCATTTTTTTGGTCTTTATTAAAATGAAAAGGTTGATCGAAAAGTTTGGGGGATGTAAGAGTGTGGCAACCCAGTAGTCATGATTACTTCGAATTCTGACAATATGAGGGTCATGCTGCAGGTAGTGCAGCAAGAAGGCACTTATGTGCCTTGCGCATCTCGGAGCCCCAAAATTATTTTCCGGGCTAGATGCAGCTAAAAATTATTTTTAATTTTAAATCTGGTGAAGCTTTAGTATAGATGGCCTAATAGGATCAGTGCTGCACACTGCTACAAAGCCCAAATTATTTTCCAGTCAAGATACAGATAAACATGATTAGTAATTTGAAAGCTTAAAACGGTTGGTAGGGTGATTTTAACCAATCATCAAGCTTTTACTCTCCCCAGGATGACACAGGGGTAGAAAAGTCGTTTCGGATCCATGATTTGTTCATCTTTATGAACGTGAGTCTGTCTACATTATCAGTGGAGAGCCGCGTGCGCTTATCTGTCAGCACACCACCAGCAGCGCTGAACACACGTTCAGACAGAACGCTGGCTGCGGGGCATGACAAGATCTCCAAGGCGTAAGTGGCTAGCTCCGGCCATTTATCCAGATTGGAAGCCCAAAAAGAGCAAGGGTCCAGTGACACAGTCGTGGCTTCAATGTTTACTTGGAGATACTCCTGTACCATCGTCTCTAGGCGTTGACTATGTGTCAGACTTCTTGTCTCCTGTGGCCTTGCAAAGGATGGGCTAAAAAAGTGGTGAAATGATTCCGCAAAATTGATGTTACCAGCAGATACTGTGGTTCTGTTACGGTTTGAGTGCTGAACACTTGACGGTCCCACGGTTGGCAAGTTGGAACTGTGAGATTCACTACGTGCACCACTGGTATTTTGTGGAAAAGCACATGTAAGATTCTGCAACAGTCTCTGCTGATACTCCTGCATGCGTGCATCCCTTTCTATGGCAGGAATAATTTCTGCAAATTTACTTTTGTACCGGGGATCTAACAGTGTGGCAACCCAGTAGTCAGGATTATTTCTAATTCTCACAATTCGAGGGTCATGTTGCAGGTAGTGCAGCAAGAAGGCACTCATGTGTGTTGCGCATCCAGGAGCACCAAGTCCCTGTTGTGTTGGTGGTGAGGTAACAATCATGCTTCCTTCCTCTGTCCTCTCCCCCCAACCTCGCACAACAGAAATGTGATCAAGGTCTCCCTCATCTGATGAGTCTTCCATCAGTTCGTCCTCCACTTCTTCCTGGGCTCCTGCACCTTCCTCACTAGTTTGGCTGCTACCATGCGCCCTGGTAAAACCATCTCCCCCACCCTCACATGCCTGCCGCCTTGGTGCTGCCGACCGTCTGGACCTTGCAGATGTTAGCCCTTCCGCATACAACTCCTCCTCCTCTATTTCCTCCACCTCCTCTTGTGCCACCACCTGACTCCGAATTCTGTTTAACATGTGCTCCAGCATGTAAATCACCGGAATAGTCATGCTGATAATGGCATCGTCAGCACTAAACATCTTCGTCGCCATTTCAAAACTGTGCAGAAGGGTGCATAGGTCCCTGATCTGAGACCACTCCTCCAGCGTGATTTGCCCCACCTCTGAATCTCGTTGGCCCAGGCTATACGTCAGAACGTATTGCACCAGGGCTTGTCGGTGCTGCCACAGTCGCTGCAACATGTGCAGAGTTGAATTCCACCGGGTAGGCACATCGCATTTTAGCCGGTGAAGTGGCAGGCCCAACGACTTCTGTAGAGATGTAAGTCGCTGAGCTGCGGGATGCGAACGGCGGAAGTGAGCACACAGCGACCGTGCCCTCTGCAGAAGGCCATCTAGTCTGGGATAGTGGGCTAAAAATTGCTGGACAACGAGGTTCAACACATGAGCCATACAAGGCACGTGTGTGACATTGCCCCGGCGAAGGGCCGCACCCAGGTTTGCAGCATTGTCGCACACGGCCTTCCCTGGTTTCAGGTCCAGTGGAGACAACCATTCATGAAATTGGTTCTCCAGAGCTGACCACAACTCCTCAGCTGTGTGACTCACATTTCCCAGACATTTCAATGTAAAAACCGCCTGATGACGTTGAGCCCTACTGCCAGCATAGTAAGGAGGTGTGCAGGATCCCTTCTGCGCAGTTAGAAAGCTTGTGGCATGACCAGACAGGCTTTGGGTGCAGGTGGAAGACCGAGAGGAGGTTGAGGAGGCAGAAGCAGTGGAGGAACTTTGACATAAAGAGGATTGACGCACAACTCGTGGGGACGGCAAGACTTGGACAGCAGCCCCTTGTCCTGCTGTCACCATAGTTACCCAGTGCCCAGTCAGCGACATGTAACGCCCCTGTCCATGCCTACTCGTCCAAGTGTCTGTGGTGAAATGCACCCTGTCACACACAGAGTTTCTCAAAGAAGCGGTGATGTTGTGTGCGACATGCTGGTGGAGCGCAGGCACACCTTTCTTTGAGAAGTAGTGCCGACTGGGCATCTGGTACTGGGGCACTGCGACGGACATAAGGTCTCGAAAATCCTCTGTGTCCACCAGGCGGAAAGGCAGCATTTCTGTAGCCAAGAGCTTGCAGATGGTGAAATTCAACCTCTTAGCTTTCTCATGGCTAGGAGGAAATGGTCTTTTACTTGTCCACATCTGAGGGACCGAGGGCTGGCTATTGTGCTTAGACGGGGTTGATAAGGGTGTCCCCGGCAAACTGCCGGTCTGTGAGGAAGATGCAGGCGGACATGTTAGGTTGCCTTGATCCAAAGGTGGTGCTATCGATGTCGGACAGCGCTCAACACCAGCTGGTGTTACCACCTCCAAAGAAAATGATGACCTGCCAATCACGCTGGCTGTTGCGGGTAAAGAGGTGGCAGGTCTGCGCCCCAAAACAGGTGTGACTGCTGTCCCCCCAGTCACAGAGGATGAAGAGGCCGCGGATGTACAAGATATGGCAGACGGTGATTGGCCCAGCCGGCTAGGCCGCATTGTAGCACACTGAGCTTCCCACTGCAACTTATGCTTCATGTCCATGTGCCGGTTCATGCATGAAGTACTCAAACTATGTATTTTTTGGCCTCTACTTAGCTTTTGCTGACAAATGTTACAGATAACACGAGTTGGGTCATCTTTATCGATCTGAAAAAATGCCCAGGCTATGCAAGGCTTAGCACCCATGCGACCTGAAGAGCCACCACGACTTGTGGTGAGAGGCAGAGTTGTGTTTGAGGATGCAGTTGTTGACGTGCTTCCAGTACTACGTCTCTGTCCAGGAAGGCGCAACCTGACCTCGTCGTCACTAGCATCTTCCTCCACCTCCTCTGCTGACCTCATCTCTTGGCTGACTGTGGGTTGACAGTAAGTGGGATCTCCGACCTCATCATCATCACACTGTGCGTTATCACACCCGTCGTCCTCAGAGCCAACCTGTTCCTGCCCTGACAAAAAACTAAAGTTGTCGCTCCAATCAGGTATTTGAGTCTTATCATCATCTTCCTCATTGTCTCCACCAACAGGAGTTACAGTTTGGGAATGAGGGTCTACATTATGGTCAGAACCTTCTGCGTCTGGTCCTGGATCCGACTCATAAAGATTCTGGGCATCAGTGCAGATCATTTCCTCGTCTGGATTCACAGAAGCGCTGGAGTCGACCTCTGATTCCCAGGCTATAGTATGAGTAAACAGCTCTGCAGACTCAACCATCTGTTCTACCTCATACTCAGACGGGCAGCTGGAGATTTGGGAGCTGTGAGGAAGCAAGTGCGATTTGGGTGACACCTTTGAGGACTGGAGTATTTGTGATGTTGAAGTTGATGTGGAGGAGAGCCCACTTAAAGGAGCACTTGATATCCGTTGAAGCACCTGCTGTTTTTGTGCCTCATCTGGAATTTGTAGCGATTGGCGTGGCCGTAAGAAAGGGATCTTATCACATTGTCCGCTAAAAGAAGTAGACATTTTAGTTTGGCTGGAAGATGGTCTTTCTTCTGCAGATGTTACTGTTGCTTTAACACCTACCCCACGGACACAACCTTTTTTCCCCTTCCCAACACGCCTATTCCCCTTTCCACCAGCAGCAGGCCTTTTTCCGCTCATTTTGGTGGTTAACTAATTCACAACTCTGGAGTTGTTTGCACAAAAAAACAATGGATGGTAACCGAGCAGAGCTGAGTGGCCAAACTGTGGTATTAGGCCAAAACTATTGGCTGGGTTAGATGCAGATAAAAATTATTTTTAATTTGCAACCTGATGGAGGTCAGTATAGATGGACTAATAGACCAAGTCCCACACACTGCTAGAAGCCCAAATATTTTTTCAGAGCTAGATGCAGAAAAAAATTATTTTTAATTTGCAACCTGATGGAGGTCAGTATAGATGGACTAATAGACCAAGTCCCACACACCTCTAGAAGCCCAACTATTTTTTCAGAGCTAGATGCAGAAAAAAATTATATTCAATTTGCAACCTGCTGGAGGTCAGTATAGAAGGACTAATAGAACAAGTCCCACACACTGCTAGAAGCCCAAATATTTTTTCAGAGCTAAATGAAGAAAAAAATTATTTTTAATTTGCAACCTGATGGAGGTCAGTATAGATGGACTAATAGACCAAGTCCCACACACTGCTAGAAGCCCAAATATTTTTTCAGAGCTAGATGCAGAAAAAAAATATTTTTAATTTGCAACCTGATGGAGGTCAGTATAGATGGACTAATAGACCAAGTCCCACACACCGCTAGAAGCCCAACTATTTTTTCAGAGCTAGATGCAGAAAAAAATTATATTCAATTTGCAACCTGATGGAGGTCAGTATATATGGACTAATAGACCAAGTCCCACACACTGCTAGAAGCCCAAATATTTTTTCAGAGCTAGATGCAGAAAAAAATTATTTTTAATTTGCAACCTGATGGAGGTCAGTATATATGGACTAATAGACCAAGTCCCACACACTGCTAGAAGCCCAAATATTTTTTCAGAGCTAGATGCAGAAAAAAATTATTTTTAATTTGCAACCTGATGGAGGTCAGTATAGATGGACTAATAGACCAAGTCCCACACACCGCTAGAAGCCCAACTATTTTTTCAGAGCTAGATGCAGAAAAAAATTATATTCAATTTGCAACCTGCTGGAGGTCAGTATAGAAGGACTAATAGAACAAGTCCCACACACTGCTAGAAGCCCAACTATTTTTTCAGAGCTAAATGAAGAAAAAAATTATTTTTAATTTGCAACCTGATGGAGGTCAGTATAGATGGACTAATAGACCAAGTCCCACACACTGCTAGAAGCCCAAATATTTTTTCAGAGCTAGATGCAGAAAAAAATTATATTCAGTTTGCAACCTGATGGAGGTCAGTATAGATGGACTAATAGAATGATGCTATGCCCAAAAGATTTTACTTCACTAGGTGCAGTAAAAAAATTGGTATTCTATACACAGGTGTTATATCTTGCAACACAGATAGGCTACTCCACTGACTAACACACTCTGCAATAGGCCAAAAAGGATTAGCTTTGCTAGATTCAGCCAAATGCTGTGAAAAAAACTTGCACAGCACTGGCACAGACCTGCCTGGCAAAAACTGATAGGAACTCATGTAACCTAGTCCTGAAAAGGACTCCAATTACAATTAGTCTTTACTCCCACAACCTATCTATTTAAGAGCACAGACCTCCCTGATAAAAGTCGTAGGAAATGCTGTAACCTTGTCCTTAAAAGGACTGCAATCACAACTATTCCCTACTCCCAAACTATCTGTATATTTGTGCGAAAATTGGCTTGAAATTAACAAGGTATAGCGCACACAGCAACAGCGGTGCCGTCTAACACGCAGCTGCAGCAGTGAGAAAATGGTGGCGACGGGGAAAATGGCTTGGTCTTATAGGGCAAGGACATGTGACATACACTGCCAATGACACATGCCCTTGCTTGTGTGAAAAAAAGCACTTCGCTCGTGTGTGCGCTGCTGATAGGCTGACAGATTGCACCTCCCCACTGCAAATGCGGGAAAGAGAAAAAAAAATGGAGATCTTCATTGTTCCTGCAGAGATCCATCCCCTGCCCCTCCCCCCACCCCGCTGTACACTCAAACTGCGTATTAACATTAATTTTCATCATTACTGAGAAAAAATCCAGTTATGATTTTGGTGCACGAACAGTTATCGAACATAACCTCGAACAGCCGAATTTTTCTCAAATTGTTCGTGTTCGCCGAACGGCTCGAACACCGCCCAAAACAGCTCGAATTTGAGATTGGCGAACAGTTCGAGTAGAACAACGCTCATCTCTAGTCCCCATGTCTCATATATCCCATTCTGCTTCCATTCTGCTCCCATGAGTCAAATATCCCATTCTGCCCCATGGGTCATATATCCCATTCTGCCCCCATGTGTCATATATCCCATTTTGCCCCCATGTCTCATATATCTCATTCCGCCCCCATGTCTCATATATCCCATTCTGCCCCCATGTCTCATATATGCCATTCTACCCCCATGTCTCATATATCCCACTCTGCCCCCATGTCTCATATATCCCATTGCACCCCCATGTCTCATATATCCCATTCCGCCCCCAAGTCTCATATATCCCTTTCCGCCCCCTTGTCTCATATATCCCATTCTGACCCAATGGCTCATATATCCCATTCTGCCCCCATGTGTCATATATCCCATTCTGTTCCCATGTCTCATATATCCCATTCTGACCCAATGTCTCATATATCCCATTCTGCCCCCATGTGTCATATATCCCATTCTGCCCCCATGGGTCATATATCCCATTCTGCCCAATGTGTCATATATCCCATTCTGCCCCCATGAGTCAAATATCCCATTCTGCTCCCATGTTTCATATATCCCATTCTGCCCCCATGTCTCATATATCCCATTCTGCCCCCATGCCTCATATATCCCATTCTGCTCCCATTCTGCTCCCATGTTTCATATATCCCATTCCGCCCCCATGTCTCATATATCCCATTCCGCCCCCATGTCTCATATATCCCATTCCGCCCCCATGTCTCATATATCCCATTCCGCCCCCATGTCTCATATATCCCATTCCGCCCCCATGTCTCATATATCCCATTCTGCCCCAATGTGTCATATATCCCATTCTGACCCCATGTGTCATATATCCCATTCTGCCCCCATGGGTCATATATCCCATTCTGACCCATGTGTCATATATCCCATTCTGCCCCCATGAGTCAAATATCCCATTCTGTCCCATGGGTCATATATCCCATTCTGCCCCCATGTGTCATATATGCCATTCTGCTCCCATGTTTCATATATCCCATTCTGCCCCCATGTCTCATATATCCCATTCTGCCCCCATGTCTCATATATCCCATTCTGCCCCAATGTGTCATATATCCCATTCTGACCCCATGTGTCATATATCCCATTCTGACCCCATGTGTCATATATCCCATTCTGCCCCCATGGGTCATATATCCCATTCTGACCCATGTGTCATATATCCCATTCTGCCCCCATGAGTCAAATATCCCATTCTGTCCCATGGGTCATATATCCCATTCTGCCCCCATGTGTCATATATGCCATTCTGCTCCCATGTTTCATATATCCCATTCTGCCCCCATGTCTCATATATCCCATTCTGCCCCCATGTCTCATATATCCCATTCTGCTCCCATTCTGTCCCCATGTCTCATATATCCCATTCTGCTTCCATTCTGCTCCCATGAGTCAAATATCCCATTCTGCCCCATGGGTCATATATCCCATTCTGCCCCATGTGTCATATATCCCATTCTGCCCCCATGTTTCATATATCCCATTCTGCCCCCATGTCTCATATATCCCTTTCTGTCCCCATGTCTCATATATCCCATTCTGCTCCCATTCTGTCCCTATGTCTCATATATCCCATTCTCCTTTCATTCTGCCCCCATGTCTTATTAAAAAAAAAAAAAAAGTTCCTCCTTACCTTGCCGCCGGTCCAGCAGTGATGCTCCTTCCATGATTTGAAGCACGGACACCAGCCAGTCACACGCCAGCGACGTGCGCGCTGACGTCAGCTGCCGGCCTGTGATTGGCTGGCAGCTGTTAACTATTGCCATGCAGGAAGACTCCCGCACGGCAATAGATTTAAAGTGAACCTGCGTCCGAGGACGCAAGTTCAGTTCGCTGGGGCCCGGTGAGTAGACAGCGGACCCTGTTCGGGCCCCTCTGCTCACCGGGCCCCATACGCCAGTAAGGGCAGTAACGCCCTGATGGCGGCCCTGTATGCAGGCATTGCTCATGATCTTGTGTAACCACCTGTTTAGTAGTGATTGGTTGATAAATATTTGTACTGTAATATGATTGGTTGGCTATGTAATAATCTCCCTATGTCCCTCCTACTTGTACATCCCTCTGTAATTTACTATAAGAATCTGTCCCCAACATAATGGAGGCAGTTCTGTTATATAATAGATCAGAGCTCTTGTGGCTACAATAAAACTTTAATCCTTAGTCTGTGTGCCCACGATGCGTTTTTGGTGCGTATTTTGGTGCATATTTGCAGCGCGTAAACGCTCCAGAAACGCATTGCATACCTTATCCCATGACTTCCTATGACATTCTGCAAGTTCTGTGCACATGGTCCGTATTTTTTCTGCGCAGATTTTACTCGCAGAAAAAATACGGACATGACCAATTCTTGTGCGTTTCTGCATGCGTATTTGCCTATACAATGCATTGGAAAAACGCATGGCAAATACGCATGCAAATACGCGTCAAAAATGCATGTAAAAACCGCATGCGTTTTTCTGCCAAGGAGATGCAGAAATGCTCTGGAAAATTTCTGCTTCATTTCTGCATCGTGGGTACTAAGCCTTAGAATGAAGTTGTATTGTCAACCTTGGGAGACTGAGAAGTTATTCCTTAAGGCTGCGTGCCCACGTAGCGTTTTTCAAGTGTTTATGCTGCGGAATTTCCGCAGCGGAAACGCTTGTAAAACGCTAGGTAATCCGCACCCCATGGTCCCCAAGGGGATTCCGCATGTTCTATGCACATGCTGCGGATTTTTCCGCAGCGTTTATGCTACGTACAAAAATCCGCAGCATGTCATTTAATTTTGCGGAAGCGCAGCGGAACTCCCGCCATTGACTTGCATTGAGACGCATAGAAACCGCGACTGTACATTTGTACAAGCGGCTTCTATGCGTCTCTATGTGCGGATGGTACCCTGTTCTGGAGGAGAGGAGACTCTCATCCAGACCTGGTTACTATTGTACCTGTAAAAAAAGAATAAAATAACAAATAAAGTTTATACTCACCTGTCCGGCGTCTTCTCTCTGAATGCCAGCAGCGCTGAAGGACCTGCGGTGACGTCACAGTCATGTGACCGCAGGCCCTTCACCGCTCTGTCTCGCGATATGCCGGCAGCCGGGAACAAGCCAGGAAGCAGCGCTGCAGCCACGCCGGGGCCTCGGGGGTGAGTATAGCTTTATTTGTTTTAATTTTTACGGTTCACACTGTATAAATCCATGCTGTTTGCATGGATTTATACAGTGTGACCTAGTTGTCAAGCACTTTCCAAGTGATGCTATCGCCTGGAAAGTGCTTGTCAATCTGCATGCGGAAACGCATGTGAACCCGCATGTGGATCCGCATGTATTCTGCAGGAAAAACGCATGCACAATCTGCATGCGTTTTTTTCTGCCAGGGAGATGCAGAAATGCTGCAGAAATTTTCTGCTTCATTTCTGCATCGTGGGCACATAGCCTAACAGAACATGCCTACAATTGTGAACATTTGGTTTTCTTTTTTTGTGAAGCAAACAACAAATAGGACAAAATAACTGAAAACTTAAGTAAGTGTGCATAACTATTCACTCCCCTAAAGTCAGGACTTTGTAGTGAATCCTTTTGTGGCAATTAGGCTATGTGCCCACGATGCAGAAATGCTCAGGATTTTTTCCTGAGCGTTTCTGCATCTCCCTGGCAGAAAAAAACGCATGCGGATTGTACATGCGGATTGTACATGCGGATTGTACATGCGTTTTCTTGCCAGAGACAAGCGGATATGAAGCGTTCTTCACATGCATTTCCGCATGCGGGTTGACAAGCGCTTTCCAAGCGATTTTAGCATCACTTGGAAAGTGCTTGTCAACTTGGTCACACTATATAAATCCATGCAAACAGCATGGATTTATATACTGTGACCGAGAGAATGTCAAAAAATAAAAAAATAAATGTATACTTACCCTCCGATGGCCCGCGCTGTCTTGCTTCACCGTCCCGGCTGCCGGCAGCGGTGGATTGAAGGACCTGCCAACGTCAGCGTCGCGTGACCCGTCACATGACTCTGACGTCAGCGCAGGTCCTTCATTCCATCGCGAAGTGCCGGGAAGCAAGGAGGAGCGCACCGCGGGCCGCCGGAAGGTAAGTATACATTTATTTTTTATTTTATTCTTTTGGTACTGCTTTTTTAATGGTACATGGGTGTGGATGAGACTCTCCTCTCCTCTACACCCGGGTACCATCCGCACATTAGAACGCGCCAATTACGCAAGTACAGATGCAGTCTTGCGGAATTGGCGCGTTCTAATTCAAGTCAATGGCGGCGAAAACGCAGCACTTCCGCAAAATAATTGGTAGTGCTGCTTTTTTTTCCGCAATAATAATCCGCAGCGGAAATTTCCACAGCATGTGCACAGCACATGCGGATTATCATTGGGGGACATGGCAGGCCTTCTACCATGCGTTTTTAAAGTGTTTCTGCAGCGTTTTTGCCGCTGCGGAAACGCTTAAAAAACGCATCGTGGGCACACAGTCTTACAGCTGCTTTGGATAAGTCTCTATGAACGTTCTACATTTTGCAACTGGGATTTTTGCCTATTGCTCAAAATAAAGCTGCTTCAGCTCCTCAATTTAGATGGTTTTCTTTGATGAACAGGAATCTTCAAGTCTGACCACAGATTCTCAATTGGATTAAGGTCTGGGCTTTGACTAGGCCACTCCAAAACATTTACACGTTTCTCCTTAAACCACTCGAGTGTTGCTTTAGAAGTATGCTTTGGGTCATTGTCTTCTTGGAAGATGAACCTCCATCTCAGCCTCAAATCACTGACAGACTGAAACAGGTTTTGTTAAAAAATATCCCTGTAATTTTCACCATCCATCTTCCCCTCAACGTAAATCATTTTCCCTGACTCTGCTGCCGAAAAACATCCCCACAGCATGATACTGCCGCCACCACCATGTTTCACTGTGGGGATGATGTTCTTGGGGTGATGAGCTGTGTTGGTTTGGCACCAGACATAGCATTTACCTTGGTGGCCAAAGTGTTCAATTTTGGCCTCATCTGTCCACAGAACCTTCTTCCATACATTTGGGGAGTCTCCCGGGTGTCTTTTAGCAAACTCAAAACGAGCCTTAAAATTTTTGTGTGTAAGTAAAGGCTTTTTTCTGCCCACTCTTCCATAAAGGCCAACTCTATGGAATGTACAGCTTATTGCGCTCGTATAGACAGATACTCCAGTCTCTGCTTGGGAACCTTGCAGCTATTCAGGGTTACCTTTGGTCTCTATGCTGACTCTTTGATTAAGGCTCTATTTGCCCATGCTGTGTGTTTTTTTGGGTGGCCCTCTCTTGGCAGGTTTGTTATGGTACCATGTTCTTCTCATTTGATGATAATGGATTTGAAGGTTCTCTGGGGGATCATCAGAGATTGGGATATTTTTTATAATCCAATCCTGACTTGTACTTCTCAACAACTTTGTACCTGACTTGTTTGGAGATCTCCTTGGTCTTCATGGTGTTGTTTGGTTAGTGATGCCTCTTGCTTAATGGTGTTCCAGCCTCTATGGCCTTTCAGAAAAGGTGTGTGTATACTGACAGACTATTTAACACTTAATTTGCACACAGATGGACTTCCTTTCACTAAGCATGTGACTTATGAAGGTAATAGCTTGCACCAGAATCTTTTAGGGGCTTCATAGCAAAAGGGGTGAATACATATGCACATACAAATTTTTAGTTATTTGATTCCATAAATTTAATTTATGCCTATATTTTTCTAACTTAATTTCACCAACTTGGACTATTTAGTGCTGATGCATCACACACAAATCGGATTAAAAAAATATTTAAATACAGGTTGTAATGTAACAAAATAGGAAAAAAGCTAAGGGGGTTGTTACAAAGTCACTTGCAAAGTACTGGAGGGGAAATATGTAGCACTGAGATTGTTAGCTCCAGTAATATAAACATAGAAAAATGTTCCAGCACACAAAGTAAAGAGAGGGGTTAATCAGCCATGTTTAGTGGTTGGGTGATTAAACACCTCTAGAGATGGAGGAGATCAGAGGATAAATTCCCAGCCTTTCAAAGCATTTGGTTTGGGTTGGGTCTGGAGGCACAAGCTCTGGAACTGTATTGCCATGTGAAGAAAACCTAAACATTGGACTGTGCCGTACGTTATGTCTTGTTTTTCCTGTTAGGCCGGGAAGGCTGTGGTTGTTTTGCTAACATTGCGGTAGTTTATGCAGTGCTCTTAATAAACCACAGAAGATTTATAGAGACAGTGTTCCTGTCTCTACCCTCTATGTGCAGCCAAGAGAGGCGATCTACCACAGGATGAATACTTTCACAAGCCACTGTAGTTTTTAGCATATTGGAGATGACTTTTCTTGTGCTTTGGGGTCAGTGGAAGTGTACATCTTGGAGTTTGAGCATGGAGACTTTGAGTATTTAGCATGCACCATACTATTGTTGAATAATTTCAGTTGCAACTAACTACTGTATGTTACTTTTAGCATTAGTATTATTAGTATAACAGTATAAATTCCATAACTGTAGCAGTAACTGAACTTTCAAGATAACTGCTATTTCATGGGGAAATTTTGTAAAACAGTGATAAAATCACATTTTATCCTAGCAAAAAGTTTTTTTTAAGCCTTCAAATTCCTTTAAAACATTGTAACATGTTCATTAAAAAAATTGAAGCTCCTTACGACATAATAGTAAACAACAAAGTGTCTACTTGCTCGTATATATTACCTTTTGTCATAGATGTAATATAATATGGTTGAAAAGTATGAAACATTTGCAAATTATTATAAAGTTCCAGAAAGTATATCTGCTTCTCAGTATAATTTCTTATGAATTATATCTGTAAGTCCTAACAACATCAATCAAGATCAAGATGTAGCAAGTTGTTATCAAGATGGAATGATATCATACGGCCTGGGGGTCTTACTGTGAGTCATATCTGACTAGACAAAGCTTGATCTTCATATTTTCCACTTATGAAGATTATTGTAAAAATGTTTTATTTGCTGATTTATTGCAGTTGTAAACAGTACTGGACACAAAAAGGAAATGTCAATATAACCAATATAACCCATTTGTTAGGAAAAACCCCAGTTTTCCTGTAAAGCCAAATATCAACTAGTGGTCTCAGATTCTGTATTTCTTCAGTATCTCTAGTCAAGTTGCATTGGATAATTAGTGATTTGTAATAGTTGAAAGAAAGATATTTGTAAAGAGGATGATGAGGCTTTGGAGAAGCACCCTGAAGAGGTCTTACGTAAAGAGAACTAGTCATGTGAAAAACGTTATTAACCTGCAGACATTTGGTTAATCAGTCATGGAGATGCGGCCAGCTTGGGTTCAGTCACCGCTCAGTACATAGTGAGCCGTGGCTGTAACGGAGCCTTTGGCACTGACTGACAGCCGGTTCTACAGTGTAGCAGTACAGGGCTGGCTGTCAGTCAGTACGGCTGCTCATCTGCAGGTTAATAGATTTTCTTTGCAAGACTGGTTCCTTTAAAAGAGTATCTATCACCAAAAAATACACCTCCTTTTTATTATTTCACTGTATTGCACATAAAAAATAAAAAGCTTTTCTAAATATAATTAAAAAATCATTAGGTAAAGGCATTTGCATACCATGTGAAGGGCACTTACATGGTATGCAAATACAAATATTTGGAGAAAGTTTCCCCCAGCTTTCAGCATTGTGAATCATCACTCCACAACAGCAAAAGTAATCTCACTGCTTAGAGCAGAAAGATCATATTCAGGATTGTGGCGTAAGGCCACGGCCCCATTATCAGTATTCGGTCAGTATTTTATTCATGGGTGGGAGCCAAAACCAGGAGTGAGTGATAAATACAGAATTGGTGACGTGTTTCTATTGTACCTTTTCTCTGATTGTTCCTCACCTGGTTTTGGCTCCCAGTCCTGAGAAAAAAATACTGACCGATTACTGACCAAATGCTTATAGTGGGTTCGTGGCCAAAAGCTGCTGCTAGGGAACAGTATTAGATGTGTGGTCTCTGACTCTACGCACTGCTTCAGAATCTATCCCTGTCAACCTGGTTTCATGTTCTCACACCGATCACATCAGAGGGCAGTGTAACAGTCATGGATACTGAAAGGGAATATGTCACTAGATTTTCGATATGTAATTTGAGAGCATCATAATGTAAGAGCAGAGACCCTGATTACAGGGATGTGTCCAGTGGCGTACCGCCAATGGCGGCAGGCCACGCGACTGCTATGGGGCCCGTGAGCCGGGGGGCCCGCCGGTGCAGCTTCTCCCTGCTTGCGGTGGGCAGGGAGTGATCCCTGCAGCTCCGCTGCTGACAGGAGAGAATGGCAGCGGAGCTGCAGAGATCCGTCCTCTGCTTCCTGCCCGCCGCTTCCTCCCTCACACAGGCACACGCTGCTTGATGATGTCATCATGCAGCGCGGGCCTGTGTGAGGGAGGAAGTTGCTGACAACAAGGATGCTGCGGCCTGCGGGGGAACAGGCACAGAGGTAAGTGTTTTTTATTTTTTTTTACTGAAACGCTGGGGAGGAGAGGTGGGGGAGAGCAATGTTGGGGATGGTGGGGCTCGGGAGAGCAATAATGGGGCTGATGGGGCTGGGGAGAGCAATAATGGGGCTGATGAGGCTGGGGAGAGCAATGGTGGAGCTGGGGAGAGCAATAATGGGGCTGATGGGGCTGGGGAGAGCAATGATGGGGCTGAGGAGAGCAATAATGGGGCTGATGGGGCTGGGGAGAGCAATGATGGGGCTGAGGAGAGCAATAATGGGGCTGGGGAGAGCAATGATGGGGCTGGGGAGAGCAATGATGGGGCTGATGGGGTTAGGGAGAGCAATGATGGGACTGGGGAGAGCAATAATGGGGCTGGAGAGAGCAATGATGGGGCTGGGGAGAGCAATAATGGGGCTGGGGAAAGCAATAATGGGGCTGGGGAGAGCAATGATGGGGCTGATGGGGCTGGGAGAGCAATAATGGGGCTGGGGAGAGCAATAATGGGGCTGGAGAGAGCAATAATGGGGCTGATGGTGCTGGAGAGAGCAATAATGGGGCTAGGGAGAGCAATGCTTGGGCAGGGGAGAGCAATGCTGGGGCTGGGGAAAGCAATAATGGGAGTGATGGGGCTGAAGAGAGCAATAAAGGGGCTAGGGAGAGCAATGATGGGGCTGGGGAGAGCAATAATAGGGCTGGGAAGAGCAATGATGGGGCTGGGGAAAGCAATAATGGGACTGATGGGGCTGGGGAGAGCAATGATTGGGCTGGAGAGAGCAATAATAGGGCTGAGGAGAGCAGTGATGGGGCTGGGGAAAGCAATAATGGGACTGATGGGGCTGGGGAGAGCAATGATGGGGCTGGGGAGAGCAATGATGGGGCTGGGGAGAGCAATGATGGGGCTGGGGAGAGCAATGATGGGGATGGTGAGGATGGGGAGAAAAATGATAGGGATGGTGGGGATGGGGAGAGCACTGACGGGTTGCTGGGAGAGAGAAATGATGGAGGTGCTGGGAGAGAGAAATGATGGGGGTGCTGGGAGAGCAATGACGGGGGTTGCTCGGAGAGAGCAATGTTGGGGGTGCTCGGAGAGAGCAATGACGGGGGTGCAGGGAGAGAGCAATGATGGGGATGCTGGGAGAGAGCAATGACAGGGGTGCTGGGACAGAGCAATAATGGGGGTGCTGGGAGAGAGCAATGACAGGGGTGCTGGGACAGCAATGATGGAGGTGCTGGGAGAGAGCAATGATGGGGGTGATGGGAGAGAGCAATGATGGGAGGTGCTGGGAGAGAGCAAAGATGGGGGTACTGGGAGAGATCAATGATGGAGGTGCTGGGAGAACACAAGAATGGGGGTGCTGGGAGAGAGCAATGATGGGGGTGCTGGGAGAAATCAATGATGGGGTGCTGGGAGAGATCAATGATGGGGTGCTGGGAAAGAGCAATGATGGGGGTGCTGGGAGAGAGCAATGATGGAGGTGCTGGGAGAGAGCAATGATGGGGGTGCTGGGAGAGATCAATGATGGAGGTCCTGGGACAGAGCAATGATGGGGGTGCTGGGACAGAGCAATGATAGGGGTGCTAGTATATTTTCCATGTGCACATAGCCTTACAGTTAATTGGGGAGAGTCACAGAGACTGAATAATTTATATTATTGGCCAGTGGCGATTATAGTTAATGGGGGGCACAGTGCTGCTTATCACTTTATATTTTGATTACTAAGTGGCTAATAGTATATTAATGAAGGGGGGGTTACATATCTGTATTCAGGGCCGCAGTGTTGGGGGAGACATGTATATATACAATATATGTGACCTTGTTATTTTCTAGGCTGGAGGATCATCGTGACAGGACGAGACGTGGCTGGTAGATGTCGACATGAAGGTCCGACCAGATGGAGAAGAAGCAGCAGAATCCGGTTCTGATCAGATGAGACGTCAGCGGTAAGTGCCTGGATGTAAATATTATTCTGTATCTGCACTGTGTGACTTGGAGTGATAATGTTATCTGTAAAATCCCTTAGGCTGCATTCTCACATTTATGTGAAATGTCCGTGTGCTGGCAGATTTTTTTCATCGGATGGTCCACGGACTCGTAGAGTTTTATAGATCCATTCACACATCCATGAAAATTACGGATCTGAGAATGAGATCTGTGAGCGTCAAAGAATGTCATTTTCTGATCCGATTTTGAGGGTTAGAATAGGACATGCTCAATGCGTCTGTAAAACAGGGCAGCACACCGACACTGCACACAGATGCAGGAATGTAACCATATTATGTATAGCATACTCCCTTAGTATATAGTGTACTCACTTATTATGTATAGCGCCATCCTTAGTTATATAGTTTTATCTTTTATTATGTATAACACCCTCCCTTATTACCTGCCATCCTCTCTAGCTCTAGGTCTCACAGTTGGGGGATCATACTGTGTTGGAGTCAGCATACTTTGCCCTGGGAGTTGAGCTGGGGTACAGTAGGGTGATTATACTACGCATGTGGAGGAATTCACCATGGGGGTATCATACTGTGTTTGGGGGACACTTTTGTTGGCATCATACTTTATGGGCAATGAAAGAGGGATCTAGGACGTCAGCAGGAGGAAAATTATTATGTAAAGGCTGGAAAGTTGTGAGATCTGCTCTTCTGTGACCCCGACAATTATTTCCATTTTTTTTGGTGGGGTGGGGGCCCCAATTGCAACTTCTGCTATGGGGCCCCATGATTTCTATGTACGCCCCTGGATGTGTCACTTATTGGATTGTGTTTTATTGTTTCAATACAATCAGTGATTTATCAGCAGGAGATTATCACTACAGGACAACTGACTTCGTTCTAGTCCAACCCTGTCCCCAGGACTGATTAACAACTCTCTGTCACTATACAGTATACACAGAAAGTTGCGGTGTGGGACAGGTTATGCACAACTCAACAACTGAGTTCTGCTAGATCTGCAGCAAAGCATACTGTGGCTCTATCATAATGGCTGCACTCAGTAAACTAAGCGATACGTCGTTACCTGAGGTAACCTTACTGACGTCACCCCTGCAGGTTAAAGCAGTTCACAGCTGACCAGCTCACACAGAGAACAGCCGCCTGTGACCTGCGCTAACATTAAAGGGGTATTCCCATCTCCAAGATCCTATCCCAATATGTAGTTGGTGTAATATAATAATATTAGCAAATCCCTCCAATTAGAAATTTTGTATAGTTCGCTTACCCCATGTGCAGGCACTGCAGTAGCTTAGGTATCCATGGTTACAACCACTCATATAGTGACAGTTAGTTGCTAGTGGTCGTAACCATACCTAAGCTACTGCAATGCCCTACATGGGATAAGCGACATAGCGAATCAGAAAAACTATACTACAACCCCTTGTTTAATGTTGTTGAAAAAAAGCAGATCACAGACATCGCACAAAACTAAAGTCATTTCAAATGGCAACTTTAGGGCTTTAAGAAACGCTAAAAGAAATCAAGATAAAAAATGTGGTACTCAGTAAGGGCAATTTTTTTCAGACCAAGCAGAGGGAAAAAATTATGGAATCACTCAATTCTGAGGAAACAATTATGGAATCACCCTGTAAATTTTCATTTCCAAAACTAACATCTGCATCAAATTAGATCTGCTCGTTAGTCTGCATCTAAAAAGGAGTGATCACACCTTGGAGAACTGTTGCACCAAGTGGACTGACATGAATCATGGCTCCAACACGAGAGATGTCAATTGAAACAAAGGAGAGGATTATGAAACTCTTAAAAGAAGGTAAATCATCACGCAATGTTGCAAAAGATGTTGGTTGTTCACAGTCAGCTGTGTCTAAAATCTGGACCAAATACAAACAACATGGGAAGTTTGTTAAAGGCAAACATACTGGTAGACCAAGGAAGACATCAAAGCGTCAAGACCGGAAACTTAAAGCAATATGTCTTCAAAACAGGAAATGCACAACAAAACAAATGAGGAACGAATGGGAGGAAACTGGAGTCAATGTCTGTGACCAAACTGTAAGAAACCGCCTAAAGGAAATGGGATTTACATACAGAAAAGCTAAACAAAAGCCATCATTAACACCTAAAGAGAAAAAAACAAGGTTACAATGGGCTAAGGAAAAGCAATCGTGGACTGTGGATGACTGGATGAAAGTCATATTCAGTGATGAATTGTGACACCCCAGGGGTCTGGTTGCCACAGTGATAGAGATATTACGTCTGAGAGCAGGTGGGAGGTCTCTTGGTCAGGGATCCTATGCATGCCACACCTCCTGCCCAGTCCTGGGAGGGGAAGGACTTCCCCTATAAAAACCTAGGGCTGAGGCAGGGTTAGTGAGTAGAGAAGAAGCAGAGGAAAGAAGCAAATATAGGAACAAAACAACAGGAGCTCTGTGGGAGCAGTGTTACAAGGAGTCAGGGGCTGGCAGCTGCAGAGCTCGCCCTGACTGAGAAGTGATCACCGGACCCGGAGTCCGAGGCTGTGGGGACTAACTCCTATCCAGCAGCAGAAACCGACCGGCAGGGGATTGCAGGTCCTCTGGCCCAGAAACCCGAAGGCCCCGAGTCACCGGCCATACGGGTGAGCACCACACGGTACACTCAGGGACGTGGGCTACTTATACCTGCCTCTAGCAAGGTAGCCAGAAGAGTATCGTTAGTTTGGGAGGCCTACAACTCCGCCTGGCCAGGGGAGATGCCATCTGCTCAAGGACTGACCAGGCCCCAATCGCTAGCCAGTACTCCGGGAGGGTCTATCTTTGTGACCAGTAAAGACCCTGAACTACACAGTACCGTCTCCGAGTGGTTCCTGCTACCCCCATCATCCACGTCGGCTGCCCTGAGGCCATACCCCTCCCGTTGGGGGTTATACTATCACGCTGCACAATCCTACCACCGGCCTCAGCGGTCTGCCCTGCAGCAGCAGCTCCCTGGCTGCACTCAACGGGTGGCGTAGTCGTCCAACATCTACCGCTAAAACAGCGCCACTTAGTCTGACTCCCTGGGCACGGACCGGATCACCGCCACGAGACTACAACCCTCAACAGATCCGGCTCCGGGTAAGCTCCCGCGTGCGCAACCCAGCGCGACACAGGCCCAGGGGCGCGTCAGAATCGCGAATCTGCATTGGGCAAGGTGATGATGCTGGAACTTTTGTTTGGTGCCGTTCCAATGAGATTTATAAAGATGACTGCATGAAGAGAACATGCAAATTTCCACAGTCATTGATGATGTGGGGCTGCATGTCAGGTAAAGGCACTGGGGAGATGGCTGTCATTACATCTTCAATAAATGCCCAAGTTTACATTGATATTTTGGACAGTTTTTCTTATCCCATCAATTGAAAGGATGTTTGGGGATGATGACATCATTTTTCAAGATGATAATGCATCCTGACATAGAGCAAAAACTGTGAAAACATTCCTTGAAAGAAGACACATAAGGTCAATGTCATGGCCTGCAAATAGTCGGGATCTCAATCCAATTGAAAATCTTTGGTGGAAGTTGAAGAAAATGGTCCATGACAAGGCTCCAACCTGCAAAGCTGATCTGGCAACAGCAATCAGAGAGAGTTGGAGCCAGATTGATGAAGAGTACTGTTTGTCACTCATTAAGTCCATGCCTCAGAGACAGCAAGCTGTTATTAAAGCCAGAGGTGGTGCAACAAAATACTAGTGATGTATTGGAGTGTTCTTTTGTGCGTTTGTTTTTCATGATTCTATAATTTTTTCTTCAGAATTGAGTGATTCCATAATTTTTTCCCTCTGCTTGGTCTGAAAAAAATTACCCTTACTGAGTACCACATTTTTTATTTTGATTTCTTTTAGTGTTTCTTAAAGCCATAAAGTTGCCATTTGAAATGACTTTTGTGCCATGTCTGTGATCTGCTTTTTTTCAACAACATTAAACAACTGAATGAACATCCTCCGAGCCCGGTGATTCCATCATTTTTGCCAGGGGTTGTACATTTCTAATTGGAGGTATTTGCTAATATTATTATTACTACACCTACTACAAATTGAGATAGGATCTTGGAGATGGGAATACCCCTTTAATGACGTCACTGCTCGTCTCTGTAGCCAGGTTCTCACGCTACTGTAAGTGTGTTCTGGCTGCCATGGTGAGCAGTCACGTTAGTGATGTCACTGCACACAACACCATCCGGATGTAGCAGAGTCAGGGATCATCGTGGGACCTCCTTATTATGGATTTACAGCGGACCCTTGAGGATTACTTTTATTTTTATGGCAATAAATGGGTAAATGAGGGTAATTGTCGGGGAGTGATTTTTACAATTAAAGGACTTTTCTCTGTGTGTGTGTTTATTACTTCTGACTACAGGGTTAGTAATGGGGGTGTCTGATAGACACCTCTCTATTACTAACCCCTGGGCTTAATGTCAGCAGACATTACACAGCTGACATGAACCCCAAAACCTTACCCTGATTGCCACTGCACCAGGGCAATCGGGAAGCATCGAGGCTAAGTACCAGAATTGGTGCATCTAATGGATGCACCATTTCTGGGGTGGCTGAGGGCTCGTGTTATTAGTCTGGGAGGGGGCCAATATCCATGGCCCTTCCCAGCATATTAACATCAGCCCACAGCTGTCTGTTTAGCCTTTGCTGGTTATTAAAAATAGGGAAATCCCCTGTCATTTTTTAAATTTATTTATTTAATGCATGCTATTCACAGATGGCAGGTGCTGACTACAACTGTCATCAGCGTCGCCTGGTCTCATTGATCGCAGGGAGACCAGGCGAGGATAATCACGGTTGTAGTTAGCGCTATTCCCAGGTGGTAGTTGCAGAATACAACTGTCTTCAGAGTCGCCTAGTCTCACTGATCACAGGGAGACCAAGTGAGGGTGATGACAGATGTAGTCAGCACCCGGCGCAGGGAACAGCGCTAATTGTAAACCTTTTCACTGACGCCGGAGCATTTAATTCCGGTACATGTCACACAGATGACACACGGATGTCATCCGTGTGTCATCAGTGTGCACTTGTGAGGGATGTATTGCGGTCCGTGCTGGCAGAAAAAAATGGACATGTCTATGCGTGGGTCACACGGACACTTGGTCCGTGTGAACACACTGACATGTGTGCAGTCGCATAGAATTAAATAGATCTATGTGTGTAAGTGTCGCGCAAGGTATGGGAAGGAACAAGTGTACAACGACGGGAAAAGGGGAAAGGGAGCCCAACAACTAGGGAAAGGGAGAGTGGAGACACCTAGGCAGATCTAATACCTAATCCCTAATATGTAATAACCTAATCCCTGAATGTCCCTAGAGCTAGGCCCTATGTAGGAAGAGGACGAGGTGGACACTAGTCAGGCCCCTCTGTAACTAAAGACAACAAGGTAACAAACAAAGAGGAAACACTTAGCTTGAGAAGACACCAGAGAGATGACGCCAACTCTCCTCCAAGGGAAGTTCAATAAGAAACTAACCGACTACTAGTACTTCAGGCATGGACAGAGGAACAAAGAACTATCACCGGCGACTCTCTGGAGAAACTGAGAGTTTTTAACCACCAAGCAAGGGTGTGTCAATTAGCAGCAGAAGGTGGAGGTCGCTGCTGGGTCCTAAAGGTAGAAGGATATCACTACACTATAGAGATGAGAGGATCAAGAAGGCTTCTGCAATGCCAAGCGCAGTGACCTTCTACGGCCGGATCCAGAGCGACTGTCACACTTGATACACCGGTGACAGTTAGTGTCTTCAGTACGTGTGAAAACTGTCACCAAACGTACTGGAGACACTGACTTGTGAATGGGGCCTAAGTGTTTTATCAGTTTTCCCTGCCTTTGTGGACCACTTCAGTGTCCATGACTGTTATACTGCCCTCTGCTGTGATTGGTGTGAGCATATGCTGATCAGAGCACAGACCAGATTGACAATGATGGACACTGAAACAGTGCGCAGAGTCAGGGAACAGACATCTAATGAAATAATACTGGCCCCAGCAGCAGTACAATTCCTGTTTCTTCTGCTGACTCATGCGCATTAGAAGCATATGTAGTGCAGAGAGAATCAATGAGATGCCATGCCATCCACAAGATGGCAGCGAGCAGCCATTGAAAATTAGGTATATAAATCAATGATTTTTAGAAAGATACTGAATGCTTTGAAAGTCAGGATCTATCTAAAACAAATAAACACACACATATATAATTAGATTTTTTATTTTTATATAATAGTTGTTTTTGCTGATAGGTACTCTTTAAATATAGAAAATGTCTACATTACATTTTGCTCCAACCAGGCTCTAGGGTTCCCGGCTCAGAGCCCTGGATATAAAACCACAAACATCTCACTATTCAAAATCACTTAAGACTCAAATGAGATAGATACAGATTCTTCAATTCCTGAATGAGAAAATGAAATGTCTCTAATGTCCTAGGCATAAGTGCCATCAGATTGCTACAGATAATGTAAGCAGACCTATATATCACCATGGTAAGAGATAAAAAGCCCAATGTTGTCTAAGCCTGCAGTCATATAGTTTTGTATCTGCTCCCTACATCCTACAAATATACCAACCGTATGTTAGAAAGAAGTAGCAGACTACTGAAATGGAGCATGAATGCAGCATCAAACGTTACAGGGGTTATTTGTATTGGTTTGCATAGCAGCTGTAGATCCTTTATTTTAAAAATTGCCTCTTTTTTCAACGTAGATGCATAGGAGTAATAGTTAAAAATTGGTTACAAAAATGGACATAGCCATAGAGGATCTTGCACATTTTCTTTCATGTTACAATATTATCCTTTATTAAAATGGAGACTTTGACTGAGAGTGGTAACTTTGAGAATTTAGATTAAAGCAAGGCAAAATGAATGTCAAGAGATCCTCTTCCAACAAGATTGATAAAGTAGAAAAAGAACATATTGTATCCTCTTGAGTTTGAAAAGTTTTGCCTGTTCTCCTGTAAGAGAAATGTGTTGATTTGTTGACATCAGAGACTTTGAGGATAAATGGGAGAATTTAAAGGGGGTAGAAGAGTTTTGGAAATGTTACATATTGATTAGTTGAATTCCCAAGCTTTTGGCAAAGGGACCTAGGACCAATTAATTGTGATACAATCTTGTACTACTATGGGGATAGTTGAGAGTGTGAAGTGTGCCAGGCGTCTTCCCTATCTAGTTTAGTCCAGAATGAGTGTTGGTGGGGATGACATGCAGTAAAATCTCACTTTTGGAAATATTAACCTTGTAACTCAAAAGTTTGCCAAAAGCAGAAGTTGTTTGGAATATGTGGAATACTGGTAAACGCAAAATAGGATTATATTGAAGCATAATGAAAATACTACGTTACTTTCTTTCTTCCTAACCTGTACGTTACTGTGCAGATTTGGATTTATGAAGTATCTGACTAAGGGCTACTATCAAAGTGTGTTTTCCGCACCTGGCCTGGGCATCCTTGGCGCTGCCTCCTTCCCCTGAGTCCACTTCTCTCTATACTGCAAGTTGGCCGCCGTGGCTCTATTATCTCCTTAGGCCTATTTAATGTCAACTAAGACACACACTTGTGTTTTAGCATTAAGATTATGTGTTAAGTTTGTTTGGTGTGCTGCACCTTATGCTCCTCTTGAATTCACCTTGCTAGACTTCTGCCACCCTGCATCACCCCTGCCTTGATGAACAATCCTCTGCCATCCATCTCCTGGATTCACCCCTCGGTTGCAGGAAGCTACTGTGCTTTTGTTGGACTCTGTTCATATTGAACCTTCGTTCCAGTGCTACACCTGTGATTTCTCTGCCTCCCTTGATTGCTGCTTCAGACTGGCTGGTGTCCTCTCCGTACCTGTCCTCCTGTGGTTTCCAGTGTGCAAAGTCCCCACTCCACACGTGCCTTCCTGCCTGCTAGACCAATGCCCGGGGTCACTGTGCCCAACCAGACCTGAAGTTTAGTGGATCCACCTCACAAGGTGAGCCTAAGAATGCAAAACCAAGAATATGACATGAGGGCCAAATTTGGCGCTGGCTACTAAATTAAAAAAAATATTAAGTGCAATCTATAGTGATTGGAAAGTTGGATTCTATGAGTGTTGTGTAGAAACAGATGATTTTGCAATACATTTTTCAATTGGAAATTAGAAGTGACAATAAAATCATTGATTCGATTAATGGCTTATGAACTTTCTAAAATCTTTTTCCTAGTAATCAGTGACACCTTTTAAAAGCACCTGTGTTTGGAGATTCTGTACCGCTACAAAGCAAAGATGTATTGGAAATCCACGAAGCAAGCGAGAACTTGATTGATGCTGCATATTGGAGTCAAGAACTGGTTTTCGGTTTTAAACTTAGGAATGAAGGTTAGCGTGATGAAGGTTTGTCATCACACAAGTAGTTTTGTTACCAGTTAAGACAAAGGTCAAAATGAAAATACAAATGAGAATATCTACATAGGTTTAGTTAATTCCAGAAGAAGGCAAGTATGAGAACTGGCTTGGTGAACATTACCAAGTCACCTACTGTATCTCAAATGGAATATGTCACCAGGTTTTTGCTGCCTAATCTGAGTGCAATCTAATATCAAGGCAGGCACCCTGATTCAAATGATTTGTCACTTACTGGTCTGCTTAGTGTAGTTTTATAAAATCATTGTTTTATCAGCAGCAGATTATCATTAGCGAACTAGGAAACCTGTCTCCAGGTAGCCCCCACACTGATTGGCAGCTTTCTGCCTATGTACAGTGTAGACAGAAAGCTGCCAATAAGTGCTGTGGGCGGGGTTATACATAGCTCAGCATTCAGAGAACTGGTAGATATGCAAAAGATTAGACTGGTTTTAATAAAAACTGAAGCACCCAGTAAAGTAAGTGACAAGTTGCTGGAATCAGGGTCTCTGTTTCTATATCATGTTGCTCTTGAATAGAGTAACAAAAAATTGGTGACAGATTCCCTTCAACATCAGACAGTGTTTCATCATAATGCACCTTTCATGCTTGCAGCTTATAATTTTCTTAATATCAAATAATGTTAAAAACATATTTTTTTGTATCTGATTAAATAGTCTACCAAAAAAACATTAATATAGCAGCAAAACATAATATAAGCTAATTGCTAATTGCTCTGCATAGATTATTACAGCACTGATGAGCCATTGAGCAGAGTAGTCAATAAAATTTAGGCAACCTCATAATAATTCAGGTTGAAGTGTGTAATTATGGCTAACATTGGACATCATTTCAAAAAACATCACAGTAAAAGATAATGCCTTACCAACACCAAGTCAGATTGCTAATGCACTGCAGGATGCAGCAAGCCTCCATAATAAAGGCGGGGGCAGCACATGTGCAGGATACTGATGCAGACAACCACTCACTAACCTACCAATTCATGGAGGAGGTGGCTGTGTAGTATTATACATGCACACCAATAGAATTTGCTAGGGGGCCAGTCACACAGATATGTGTGATGCACAGTGTCTGGCTTGCAGCCTATTGATCACGCCCATACTATTAGATCAGGCGGGTTGCCCAGCACTATATACATGCACCCCCACAGGACAGATGCCCCAATTCACCCAGCCAACAGTGAAGAGGCCTGGTCGCATCCTGCATAAATATATATATATATATATATATATATATATATATATACATATTGTAAGAAAGTCACTGGAAAAATACTGGGGGGGAGATATGTGTAACTCAGGATGTTAACCTCAGTGATGTGAACCTGGAAAAATGCTCCAGCATACTAAGTGCTGAGAGAGGTTAATCAGCCATATTAAGGGCTAGGTTTTTGTGAACAGCTAAAGAGTGGGTGTGAGGCTGTTCTCCATATCTAAACCCCAGGGTGTGGTCCAGAAGCTAAATGTGGAGCATTTGAACTCATTCAGTGTGATAAGATCTCGAGAGTTGTGATCATGCTTAAGAGAACTGAACCTTATCTTTTGTTCCCCTGAGTGGACGGATCCCCACAGCCACACAGACTGTACTGTATGCTATTTTGTTTTTCCCTCTATGCCAGAAGGGCTGTATTTGTTTGCTTAATTTCGCACTGGTTTATGCCATACTTTTTTTTAATAAACTAGTTGAAAACTTAAATGAAAAGTGTTCCTGTGACTACCTCTTTGAGCAGCTGAGTGAACTGATCTACAACAATATATATATATGTATATAAAATAATATATTAAAATATTTATAACTGTGGTATTAATGCAAAAGATAGCACTAAGTGAGAACTTTGAGATCCTTCGAGAGCTTGAGTGTATGGTACCATGGTAGGTTGTGAGTAGATACTGGGCATGCTGAATCACACAACACCTGAACTTCCTGCAGGAAGTCAGGCATTTATATATTGGTATGCAGGAACTGATTGATTTTTTCATATAAAATGGAGAAACCTGTCTTTTGTGATAATAAGTCGATCTTCTTTAAATAATGTAACTATAGTTGTAGAGATTTGAGCTCTGATTCATCAAAGTTTTTATGTAAGAAAACTGGTGCAAAAAGCTTTGAAAAATTACAAACATTTTTGCACAATGCAAAGCTTTGTGAAAATTTTGCGACTTTTGGCATTTTTATGTAATTTTCACCCATGTCCGATAAAGTGGGCAGAGCTTGGTGTTACACACCTTTCCCTGGTCTGGGCTCTGCTCTATCTGCCCTGGTCTGTTCTCTGGTGATCCTCGTTGGGCTTTGCAGGTGGCCTGGCGTGGTACCTTGTGATGTACTGCCTTGGCCAATTTAAGGGCTTCAAAGACAACACCCTCGGGCCTTGATATTGAATCTGAGACTAGACTTGCAGTTTTTGTGTGCACAGCAGCCTGGCTGCGGGCTGCAGCATGTCTCCTGTAGACCAGCAACTTCTAGTGCTTCTTTCTACTTGTCTACAGTTTTTTTACATCCTCCACCTGCCTGTGGTTTCCTGACATCCTCCACTTTCCTACGGTTTCCAACATTCCACCTATCTACCTGTGGTTTCTAATCCCTCTATTCACCAACCTGCTGCACCGATGCCCATGGTCCTTGTTCCCACCTGGACCTTGGGGTTAGGGGATCCACCTCACTCAGTGAGCACCTTGATCATCTCGTAACAGAATACCAAGGTCTTTGATCCCAAAGATACAGCAGAGATGACACTGTTTCAGAGGGTTACAAACTTTTTTGGCAGGGGCCCTTTAAGGTGGGTATTGTTACTAACCTGTCCTTGGTCTGGGCTCTGCTCCATCTGCCCCAGTCCATTGAACTTTCTGGTGCTCTACGTTGGGCTTTTCAAGAAGCTGGCTACGGGCTAGAGTACGTCTCCTGTAGACCAGCAATTTCTAGTGCCTTTTCCTACTTGTCCGTGGCTTCTAGTGACTCCGGAGTTCTGTCGGCTACCTGTCCCTGGGTCTTCTGAACCTCTTCTTGGTGTCAGCCTGTAGTTTTCAGGATGTCTTCCTGGCTTTGTGTGGCTTCCTATGTTTCTGATAGTGATGAGCGAGCGTGCTCTTTTAAAGCGCACCTGTCAGCAGGATTGTGCTTAGTAAACCACATGCACTGTCAGGTGGGCGCCGTTACACTGAGTGAAATTATACATTTGTTGATGAAATCCGTGCTGTGGTTCTTTTATAATAATTCAATTACAAAGGCAATATTTAAAATAGTAGGCAGGTCACAGAAAGCACAGTGACCTGTCAGAGGCCAGAGATACGAATACATAAGAAGAGCACCAGTTACAGCCCCTCCCTAAAGTCCCGCCCCAGAGCACAAGCATATCATTATTGCAAAACTGAAAATAAAGATTATAAAAGAACCACAGCATGGATTTCATCAACAAAGGTATCATATTAATTAGTGTAATGGCATCCACCTGAGAGTGTACGTAGTTTATTGAGCACAATCCTGCTGGCAGGTCAGCTTTAACCCTTTCACCGAGCATGCTCGGGTGCTTACCGAGTATTTTCGGCGTGCTCATATATTATGTTCGAGTCACTGATTTACAGCTGTAAGACAGCCTGAACACATGCAGGGATTGCTTGTTTGCTAGGGAATCCTCACATGTGTTGAGGCTGTCTTACAGCTGTAAATCATGCAGACGCAGGGACTCAAGCATAATATACGAGCATGCCGAAGATACTCAGTAATCACCCGAGCATGCTCAGTGAAAGAGTTAAATGATCACGCTTGCTCTTCACTAGTTGCTGACTTTCCTGTTACTCCGGAGTGTTATCTGCTACCTGCCTGTGGGTTCCTGCACTTCACCTGCTTGCTTGCGGTTTCCTGTCGTCCTTCGCCTGCGGTTTCCTGCACTTCACGTGCCTGCTTGCAGTTTCCTCACATCCTCCACCTTCTTGTGGTTCCCTGCACTCTGCCTGCCTGCGGTTACCTGACGTCCTCCATGTGCCTGCAGTTTCCTGCGCTCCACCTGCCTGCCTGCAGTTTCCTGCACTCCGCCCGCCTGCGGTTTCCTGACGTCTTCCACCTGCCTGTGATTTCCAGCATTTCACCTGTCTGCCTATAATTTCCAGTCCCTCTATTCACCAACCTGCTGCACCGACGCCGGTGGCCCACACCTCACTCAGCCCCTTGAATTTCTCGTAACAATAGGGGTATGGCAGGGCATGGTGACACCTGTCAAATTCATGACAAGCAGTGGCATACCTTATGTCACAGATCTTACTCCAGTCTCCATAGGACATGATTTAGATGAAGCTCAAGAAGCTGAGTTTGCAAATATTTAAGATGCTCTTACATCTACATCACTGATTGTACCATTAAGGTTATGAGTCTACATAGAAAAAATACAGAAACTATTTTAGCTAGAATAAATTTGTGATGAGGTCACAAGGAGATGCACACTTTGTTTGATTCAATAAGAGGCATGCGCTTCTTAATCAGGTGCTTCACACTCCATCCTTCCCACTCATCAAGACCAGCGTGAAAAACACAGATCTTGATGAATTCTCAATTTTTTTGTTGAACAATACAAAGGACATCTATATGAAATGTTCAAATGTTGTAAATTTTACAAATATGCATTTTATAAATATTTAGAAATGCTAGGAATAAAGTTGTATCAAATTTTCCAGAAACTGTAAACTGAAATAGTCTAGAGACCAAAATGTTCAATTTATAGTTTTCAGTCTTTTTCTGATTCACACTTTAAAAAGGTTCTATATTTATAGGAATATTATCAAAAGGAGAAAGCATAAATCCATGTCTACAGTTTCTGCCATATCTAACAGCCTAAATACTAAAACTAATGGAAACTCACAAATTCTTCTTAACACCAGTGTAATTTATCTACTAGATTATATTGTGAAATTATACTGTAACAATTTTTGCAAAGATATCATTGCTCTATATTTCTTGGACCAGTTTGCAAATAGTGAAAAGATGAGATCATAACTGGACGTTCATTACTTTATCCATTGTACTGTCAGCCTGTTGTCAGTATTTATTAGCTTTAACAGTACAACATGGTGAAATATATGTAATACAGAGGCATGATATATATGAAGGAGAAGGGTCTGATCCCAAGTTGAGGACATGAATCAGATGCAGGGCAAGAAGCTGAGTTTGCAGAAATTTAAGATGCTCTTACATCTATATCACTGATTGTACCCTTAAGGCTATGGGTTTACATAGAGAAAATACACAACGCTTTTTTGCCCTGGAGGAAGAGGTACATCCATGCAACTTGTAGAAAGCCCACTGATTTAAGGTGTATCTTTTGTGTCCAGCAATTATTCAGAAAAAGTTGTTGAATGTATACAAGAGAAATAACTCTATTTCTGGCCATTATATGACTTCCATCTTGCCTTTTTTCAACATTTTTCCCCTCTGCAGGCTCTTGATCCAATTTTTAGCTATCTCTGAGCTAGTGGTCTGAGACTAGCTGCTCTAATGTCTCCAATACAGTGCACACAGACACTAGGGATTCCTGCTCTCCTGCCTCTATGTAGCACAGGAAAGCACATGTACACAAGCATAAGATGTATGCAAACATTAAATATGTGAAATGAAGGTATTTAGAGCACAAATTGGCCAATTCATGAGAGCCCACTAGCAGAGGCGTAACTAGAGTCTGAAGGGCCCCAATGCAAGTTTTGGACCCACCATCCTGAATAAATTGTATATATATATATATATATATATATATATATATATATATATATATATATATATATATATATATATATATATGCATCCTCCATCCTGGTATATACCGTATATCCTTCCTCATCCTGGCTCCATCCTGGTATATATATATATCGCCCATTCTGCTATATGTTCCTTATCTTGGGCCATGGTATATATATCCCTCGTCTTGGTATATGTCCCCCATTCTGCTGGTGTTCTTTAATGTATAGAAGAAAATAAACCATTATACTTACCAGGGTCATACATAGAAGTCATGGGGCTCCATAGAAGAAGTATAATGCAATCCCCATAGTCATCCATAAAGTATAATGCACCCCATAGTCATCTATAAAGTATAACGCACCCCATAGTCATCCATAAAGTATAATGTACCCCCATAGTCATCCATAAAGTATAATTCACCCCATAGTCATCCATAAAGTATAATGTACCCCCATAGTCATCCATAAAGTATAATTCACCCCATAGTCATACATAAAGTATAATGCATCCCCATAGTCATACATAAAGTATGATGCACCTTATAGTAATTCATAAAGTATAATACACCCCATAGTCCTCCATAAAGTATAATGTACCCCCATAGTCATCCATAAAGTATAACGCACCCCATAGTCATCCATAAAGTATAATGTACCCCCATAGTCATCCATAAAGTATAATTCACCCCATAGTCATACATAAAGTATAATGCATCCCCATCAATAAAGTATGATGCACCTTATAGTAATTCATAAAGTATAATACACTCCATAGTCCTCCATAAAGTATAATGCACCCCATAGTCATCCATAAACTATAATGCACCCCATAGTCATCCATAAAGTATAATGCACCTTGAGTCACCCATAAAGCATAATGCACAGCCATAGTCATCCATAAAGTATAATGCACAGCCCATAGTTATTCATAAAGTATAATGCACCCCCATAGTCATCCATGTACTAGTATGGCCACTGATTTTTTAAAAATAAATAAATACTCACCTTTCCTTTGCTCCCCTGTCACGCGCGTCCTCTTGTGAAGCCGGCAGCTGACTTCTATATGAGGAGAGCTTCCAGACAGGATGGCTATGCAGTCAGTGCGCATAGAACCCGAAGATTGATAACATGCAGTTCAGGAGTAAGGTGGCTGGGCAGGGAGCTACTGCACAGGCAATAACTATGTGAGCTCTCGAGAACCTGGCCATTGATAATGATAAACTCCGTCCTTATGCATGCGCTACAGCAGTTCTATAGTGCAGGAGTGAGTTGAGCGGGCAGGGAGCTACTGCGCAGACTCCAACTATTTGCGCTATCGAGAACCCGGCCAGTGATTGTTAGAACCCTCCTGTTTGTTTTTTTCTTCTTGTGTTTTGCGGTCATGTGACCATCTGCCTTTATATTCCAGCTCCGCCCTTTTGGCTGTGCTGGACTTCAGTGTTGTTTGACTGTTTCTCTAGCCAGGTGCTTCGGTACCTATCTCTGTCAGTTCGCTTGGTCCTTCTGGGACCTCTATTACCTTTTTGTCTGTTTGTCTTTTTGTGTTCTGCAACAACTTCTCTGTTTAGGAGGTGTCCCATTTTTTTCCAGTCCTTAGTTCTTTTAGGGACCCCTCCCCTTATGCTATAGGTCTTCGTTCAGACTAGCCGAGGACTAAGGGGGGTCTGTTCGCTAGGAACAGGCAGTCCGCTACATCGTAGGGATTCAGCTTAGTCTTACTGTAGGGACAGCTTTCCCCTTTCTTTCCTTAGTACATGTTGCAGATCATAACAGTAAATCCAGCCCAAAAAACTAAAAGGAAAGAAATTTGGGTATCAGTATGGTTTCCATCCAGGATTTGGCTCAACGCTTGAAGGGATTGTCTCTGGAGGTGGCCAAGCTCCGGCAACATGTGAGTAGCTGTTCTGGAGCGCATTTTGGGGAACCCAAGGTAGGACTGCCTGATGTTTTTTATGGTAAACAGCAAGATTTTTTTTCCTTTAAAAATGCTTGTTTGTTATATTTTCGTTTGAGACCAAGGTCCTCTGGGAATGAATCACAGCGCATTGGTTTTATTATTTCACTTTGGCGCAATGAACCACAGGGGTGGGCTTCGTCTCTCCAACCTAATGATTCATGTTAAGGTCGGTTGAAGAATTTTTTTCTGCTATGGGGCTAGTATATGACGATCCTCATCGAATCTCATCTGCTGAGGCAGAACTCAGGCGTTTGAATCAGGGGTCAGGTGATGTTGAAAATTATTGCACACACTTTAGAAGATGGGCTTCAGAAGTCAAATGGAATGATACTGCTCTGAAATGTTTATTTCTTGCTGGACTAAGTGAAAGGGTTAAGGATTTGCTAATTGCATTCCCCACACCTGAGACTCTGCAGGATGCCATGCAATTAGCTGTTCGTGTGGATAGGAGGCTGAGGTCCAGGCTGAATGAGGTAAAGACTCCTGTAATGCCAGGTCCTAGTCCCCAGAAAATCTGCTCAGACGGCGGAGAACCGATGAGGTTGGGGCGATGTCACTCCGCTCTCAGGAAAGAGACCGGAGGTTCGCTGAGGGATTGTGTCTTTATTGTGGTAAAGCTGACCATTTGATTAAGTATTGTGAGCTTCGTTTAAGTAAAGAAAAAAAAAAAGAGGTCAGGTACGCCCGTATTGCTTGTTTACGCTCTGCAGGAGTATTTCTTTCTGGGAGTACTACTTTGCAGGAAGATTTGATTGAATTTCAGGTATTTGTGGATTGTGGTTCAACACTTAATGTGATTGATAAAGGATTTTTGGAAAAACTTAAATTGAAATCCAAACCTTTGTTATCACCTATTTCTGTGATTGCAATTGTTAACACTCCCTTGAAATGTATTACTCACAATGGAGTTCACCAAGAAATTTTGGACTTGGTTAAAAATTCCTCCGGTCGTTCTAGGTTTGCCTTGGTTAAAACTGCACGATCCTTTACTGGACTGGTATACTAATGTAATTAAGTCTTGGAGTCCGAAGTGCTATGATAAATGTTGCAATGGTTGCATTGCGGCTGTGGAAAAAGGGGAATTACCGGTACCTATTCAGGATTATTGGAGGGTTTTTTCGGAGGAGGAGTCGCAGGTTTTACCTCCTCATAGGGATTATGATTGCGCCATTGAGTTTGTTCTGGGAGCTATTCTTCCCAAGAGTCGCTTGTTTAATCTGACTATCCCTGAAAGAAAGGCCTTGGAGGAGTACATACAGACTAGCCTGGCTGCTGGTCACATTAGACCTTCTAAGTCGCCTGTGGCAGTTGGATTTTTCTTTGTTAAAAAAAAGGACAGGGGTTTACGTCCATGTCTGGATTTTCGTGAAGTTAATTCCTGACTTGTTTAACCAGTTAGTGGGGGCCAAGTGGTTCTCTAAAATTGATATCCGGGGGGGATACAATTTGTTATGAGTGCAGGAGGATGATGAATGGAAAACTGCTTTTAACACTTCGGTAGGTCATTTTGAGAATCTGGTGATGCCTTTTGGTCTTACCAATGCACCCGCATTTTTTTCAGAACCTTACTAATGACATCCTGAGTAGTGTTGAGCCACCCCCGTAGTGTTCGAGTTCGGTTCGGTTCGTTGAACACCCGTGTGTTCGCCAAACTGTTTGTCGAACTGTTCGTCGAACACCTTCGAACACCGTTAAAACCAATGGCAGGCAAACAAAAACACATAGAAACACATAGAAAACACCTTCAAAGGTGTCCAAAAGCTGACAAACTGCTCAGAAGACACAACTAACACATGGAAAAGTGACAAGTACATATAGTCATGCGAAAATAAAAGAGGTGGAGGAGTAAAAGGAGGGGGAGACACAGATATAGGCATGTCGTGCCCTTCTAAAATCCAAAAAGTGAGAAGCCGACACGGCCAGTCCGCTCCTGCCCGTGCCACCTCCGTGTCGCCGGGTTTGTGCCAGAGCCGCGGTGAACCCTGACGGCCAGCCCCCCTCTCCCAATACTGGTGCCTGTCCGCTGGTGGGTCGAGCGAGCCCCCCTGTGGTGGAGGCAGCTCTAAGCTTTTTAATTTAAATTGTCTCTCTAATTTGAATGAATACACTTTAAATCCATTTACAAGGATCTATTGGAGGGCAAGTCTCATGCCAGCAGCCGCGGTAATTCCAGCTCCAGTAGCGTCCACTAAAGCTGCTGCAGTTAAAAAGCTTTTATAAGGATCGAGCTCGGCTGTCCACCGCAAGGCATCCTACTGCCAGTCCCAGCCCCTATGCCTTGGGGTGCCTCCTGATGCTCTTCACTAAGTATCCCATGGTCCCGAAGCATTTCCTTTGAAAAAATTAAGTGTCTAAACTACAGGTGGTGCAGCTTGCTTAACAGCCGGGATAATCCGCTGACTAGCAGACACTGCTACTAGGCACAAAGTATTTCCTGGGCTAGATGCAGTTAAAAATTTGTAATTAGATACTCTCGTTGGATGCTGAGAAAGCATTCCATAGAGTCTCCTGGCACGCCATATATGATTCTCTTAAAAAGCTTGGGGTAGGGGTCTAGGGGACCCTTTTATAGCCAAAATCACGGCCCTGTATCGCAATACGTCACCTAGGCTGAAGATAAATGGAACTGTAGCACCCTGAGGGCTCGGTTGCTACAGACGTATTGCACCTCACCCAGAGGTGTGATATCTCACTCTCAGGTAAGGATGGAGTGTGGATCAGGACCCGACACCTGCATGCATTACACCACATTGCCGTGGGGCAGGGCGACCAATATGCCCCTGAGATGGGCACGACAGTCCCTGTCCCTGGCTGGAGTGGGGGGAGGGAACACTGAGGAAGGGGAACCCTGTAGTGCAGGAGCAGGGAGGAAGCAGTTCCTGGGTGCATTGAGAAGGGAGTATAAAAGGTGGGCACCATCTTAGTTCAGTGCAGAGAAGTCTGAGCAGAAGTGGCAGGGAGCAGGGGCTCTGCATGAGCTCTGCTCCGGAGGCGGGCCTAGTAACAGAGGCCCAGGCCTGAAAGAGGGAGAAGGAAGGAAGAGGAGCGGAGAAGGCTCCAGGAACGAGGAATGAAGGGATCCCAGGGGTGCGGACGGGCGAGTCGCCACCGCACGCCCGAATCCACCTGCGTGGAGGGGTCAGGCCAAAGGGGGAGACCGGTCCCCGAACTAGAGGAGGCAGGAAACGACCCTCAGCTAGAAACCGGAGGCTCTGACATTTTATGTGGCGCAGCCCCTCGCTACACCCGCTAGGAAGGCACCACATAGGGTCAGGGAAACTGGCGCCAAGTTTACCAAGAGGAGGCCCGAGGCAGCCGGACAGAAGTGTTGGTAAGAAAGGCTAGACAAAGGACACACAAAGGGGGTCCTGTGAAGTGCTCCAAAGTTATCTGGGAGTTGTCTGAGCCCCTCACCTGGTGAGCACAGTACGACGTGGGCAGCCGTTACCTGCAGACGTGGTCTGGATAATAAGAACCGTGACTAAAGGCCCTGGACTGCATCACTGACTCCGTGTCGTTACTGCTGCTGCCCTGCACCATCACCCCCATCCTCCGCATACACTGCCCTGAGGCTATACTCCTCCCGTGGGGAGTTATGCTACGCTCTGCTGCACCCACAACACCAGCCTCAGCGGTCTGCCCTGTAGCGGCGGTTCACTCTGACCGCAATCCACGGGTGGCGTAGTCGGACATTTAAACATCAAAACCACATAAATAGTTCCGCCACTGGTTTGACCGCCCTGAGCCACGGAACCGGGTCGCCGCCACGAAGACTACAACCACCAGCATCCACCAAAAAGGGTCCGGCTCCGGGTGTCCCAAGGCCCAGGGGGTGTGTCAGAACATTTTCATCACCTTTCACAATCACCAATGGGACAAGGCAGGGATGTCCTCTGTCCCCTCTCTTATACATCCTAGTGACGGAGCACCTGCTCTCATCAATTCGCCATAACCCCAATATTAGGTGGATTGAGGTGGGAGGCACCGAGTACAAGTGCTCTCTATTTGCTGATGATGTCCTAGTATATATCACTCAATCACATATACCCATCCATGCTGTTATGGCTGAAATAGATCACTTTGTTACATGGTAAAATTTTAAAATCAATGCAGCGAAGTCTGAGGCCCTCGATGTCTCCCTCCCCAAATCCATATAGGATTCCATCCAGTCCAACTTTCCCTTTGCCTGGCCCTCACAGGGTATCAAATACTTAGGAATTCCTATTCATAGAGACCTCTCCCATCTATGTTATCTTAATTTTGGGCCCTTTATTGAACAATTCCATACAGACCACGGTTGGCAAGTTAGAACTGTAAGATTCACTACGTGAACCGCTGGTGTTTTGTGGAAAAGCACATGTACACCGCGTTCCAAATTATTATGCAAAAAGTGTTTAGGAGTGATAAGGGAAGAATTTGTTTGTTTGTCAGTTAAACTCATTGATGGTGATGTGTGTCAGGGCTCTTTATATCACTGTAAGCAATTGCAGACACCTGTGCTAATTAGTTTGGCAGGTGTGTCCAATGAAAGGCAAGACTACTTAAGAAGGCTCTCTCACATTATTAAGCAGCCTACATTTTCTGCCAAAATGGGAAAGAAAAAGGATGTGTCGGCTGCTGAGAAGCAACAAATTGTGGAGTGTTTAGGTCAAGGCATGACTACAATCAACATTGTGCGATGATCAGGATGAAGTGTCTTGGCAATCAAGAAGTATGTAGCTGATTCACAGTACACACGTGTGCGTGCTGATAAGGGCAAATTGAGGACTCTTTCCTACAGGCAATTACGTCAGGTTGAAAGAGCAGCGGCAAAAAAGCCTTGTCATAGCAGCAGACAAGTTTTTGAAGCTGCTTGTGCCTCCAACGTCCCCCGAACAACAAGATGCAGGGTCCTTCAGAGGTTTGCAGCTGTGCATACGCCATCCTGTCGACCTCCTCTATCCACTTCACACAAGCAGAAACGGCTCCAGTGGGCCAAACATTACATGAAGACTGATTTCAAAACTGTTTTGTTCACGGATGAGTGCCGTGCAGCGCTCGATGGTCCAGATGGATGGAGTGGAGGATGGCTGGTTGATGGACACCCCACGCAAACACGGCTACAGCGCCAACAAGGAGGAGGTGGAGTAATGTTTTGGGCTGGAATCATGGGGAGAGAGATTGTCGGCCCCTTTAGGATCCCTGAAGGTGCTAAAGATGAACTCCATAATGTATGTGGATTTTCTCAAACAGCACTTCCTGCCATGGTTCAAGAAGAAGAACCGTGTATTTCACAGCAAGATCATTTTTCTGCATGATAATGCACCATCTCATGCTGCACATAAAACATCTGCATCTCTGGCTGATATGGGCATAAAAGGGGACAAACTTATGGTGTGACCCCCATGCTCCCCTGACCTCTACCCCATTCCGAACCTTTGGAGCATCATTAAAAGGAGTGTCTATGATGGCGGGAGGCAGTTCACATCTAAGCAACAGCTCTGGGAGGGTATTCTGTCCTCATGCAAAACAATTGAAGCAGAAACCATCCAAAACCTGACAAATTCAATGGACGAGAGAGTTCAGAAGCTCCTTTCGAACAAGGGGTCCTATGTAAAAATGTAACATCACCTAGAATAAAGTTTTGAGTTGAAAACTGTTTGATTTCAGTTTCTAACAACCTGCTAATGCTTATAATTTCAAAAATGACCATTTTTTTGGTCTTTATTAAAATGAAAAGGTTGATCGAAAAGTTTGGGGGATCTAAGAGTGTGGCAACCCAGTAGTCATGATTACTTTGAATTCTGACAATATGAGGGTCATGCTGCAGGTAGTGCAGCAAGAAGGCACTTATGTGTCTTGCGCATCTCGGAGCCCCAAAATTATTTTCCGGGCTAGATGCAGCTAAAAATTATTTTTAATTTTAAATCTGGTGGAGCTTATTATAGATGGCCTAATAGGATCAGTGCTGCACACTGCTACAAAGCCCAAATTATTTTCCAGTCAAGATACAGATAAACATGATTAGTAATTTGAAAGCTTAAAACGTTTGGTAGGGTGATTTTAACCAATCATCAAGCTTTTACTCTCCCCAGGATGACACAGGGGTAGAAAAGTCGTTTCGGATCCATGATTTGTTCATCTTTATGAACGTGAGTCTGTCTACATTATCAGTGGAGAGCCGCGTGCGCTTATCTGTCAGCACACCACCAGCAGCGCTGAACACACGTTCAGACAGAACGCTGGCTGCGGGGCATGACAAGATCTCCAAGGCGTAAGTGGCTAGCTCCGGCCATTTATCCAGATTGGAAGCCCAAAAAGAGCAAGGGTCCAGTGACACAGTCGTGGCTTCAATGTTTACTTGGAGATACTCCTGTACCATCGTCTCTAGGCGTTGACTATGTGTCAGACTTCTTGTCTCCTGTGGCCTTGCAAAGGATGGGCTAAAAAAGTGGTGAAATGATTCCGCAAAATTGATGTTACCAGCAGATACTGTGGTTCTGTTACGGTTTGAGTGCTGAACACTTGACGGTCCCACGGTTGGCAAGTTGGAACTGTGAGATTCACTACGTGCACCACTGGTATTTTGTGGAAAAGCACATGTAAGATTCTGCAACAGTCTCTGCTGATACTCCTGCATGCGTGCATCCCTTTCTATGGCAGGAATAATTTCTGCAAATTTACTTTTGTACCGGGGATCTAACAGTGTGGCAACCCAGTAGTCAGGATTATTTCTAATTCTCACAATTCGAGGGTCATGTTGCAGGTAGTGCAGCAAGAAGGCACTCATGTGTGTTGCGCATCCAGGAGCACCAAGTCCCTGTTGTGTTGGTGGCGAGGTAACAATCATGCTTCCTTCCTCTGTCCTCTCCCCCCAACCTCGCACAACAGAAATGTGATCAAGGTCTCCCTCATCTGATGAGTCTTCCATCAGTTCGTCCTCCACTTCTTCCTGGGCTCCTGCACCTTCCTCACTAGTGTGGCTGCTACCATGCGCCCTGGTAAAACCATCTCCCCCACCCTCACATGCCTGCCGCCTTGGTGCTGCCGACCTTCTGGACCTTGCAGATGTTAGCCCTTCCGCATACAACTCCTCCTCCTCTACTTCCTCCACCTCCTCTTGTGCCACCACCTGACTCCGAATTCTGTTTAACATGTGCTCCAGCATGTAAATCACCGGAATAGTCATGCTGATAATGGCATCGTCAGCACTAAACATCTTCGTCGCCATTTCAAAACTGTGCAGAAGGGTGCATAGGTCCCTGATCTGAGACCACTCCTCCAGCATGATTTGCCCCACCTCTGAATCTCGTTGGCCCAGGCTATACGTCAGAACGTATTGCACCAGGGCTTGTCGGTGCTGCCACAGTCGCTGCAACATGTGCAGAGTTGAATTCCACCGGGTAGGCACATCGCATTTTAGCCGGTGAAGTGGCAGGCCCAACGACTTCTGTAGAGATGTAAGTCGCTGAGCTGCGGGATGCGAACGGCGGAAGTGAGCACACAGTGACCGTGCCCTCTGCAGAAGGCCATCTAGTCTGGGATAGTGGGCTAAAAATTGCTGGACAACCAGGTTCAACACGTGAGCCATACAAGGCACGTGTGTGACATTGCCCCGGCGAAGGGCCGCACCCAGGTTTGCAGCATTGTCGCACACGGCCTTCCCTGGTTTCAGGTCCAGTGGAGACAACCATTCATGAAATTGGTTCTCCAGAGCTGACCACAACTCCTCAGCTGTGTGACTCACATTTCCCAGACATTTCAAAGTAAAAACCGCCTGATGACGTTGAGCCCTACTGCCAGCATAGTAAGGAGGTGTGCAGGATCCCTTCTGCGCAGTTAGAAAGCTTGTGGCATGACCAGACAGGCTTTGGGTGCAGGTGGAAGACCGAGAGGAGGTTGAGGAGGCAGAAGCAGTGGAGGAACTTTGACATAAAGAGGATTGACGCACAACTCGTGGGGACGGCAAGACTTGGACAGCAGCCCCTTGTCCTGCTGTCACCATAGTTACCCAGTGCCCAGTCAGCGACATGTAACGCCCCTGTCCATGCCTACTCGTCCAAGTGTCTGTGGTGAAATGCACCCTGTCACACACAGAGTTTCTCAAAGAAGCGGTGATGTTGTGTGCGACATGCTGGTGGAGCGCAGGCACACCTTTCTTTGAGAAGTAGTGCCGACTGGGCATCTGGTACTGGGGCACTGCGACGGACATAAGGTCTCGAAAATCCTCTGTGTCCACCAGGCGGAAAGGCAGCATTTCTGTAGCCAAGAGCTTGCAGATGGTGAAATTCAACCTCTTAGCTTTCTCATGGCTAGGAGGAAATGGTCTTTTACTTGACCACATCTGAGGGACCGAGGGCTGGCTATTGTGCTTAGACGGGGTTGATAAGGGTGTCCCCGGCAAACTGCCGGTCTGTGAGGAAGATGCAGGCGGACATGTTAGGTTGCCTTCATCCAAAGGTGGTGCTATCGATGTCGGACAGCGCTCAACACCAGCTGGTGTTACCACCTCCAAAGAAAATGATGACCTGCCAATCATGCTGGCTGTTGCGGGTAAAGAGGTGGCAGGTCTGCGCCCCAAAACAGGTGTGACTGCTGTCCCCCCAGTCACAGAGGATGAAGAGGCCGCGGATGCACAAGATATGGCAGACGGTGGTTGGCCCGGCCGGCTAGGCCGCATTGTAGCACACTGAGCTTCCCACTGCAACTTATGCTTCATGTCCATGTGCCGTTTCATGCATGAAGTACTCAAACTATGTATTTTTTGGCCTCTACTTAGCTTTTGCTGACAAATGTTACAGATAACACGAGTTGGGTCATCTTTATCGATCTGAAAAAATGCCCAGGCTATGCAAGGCTTAGCACCCATGCGACCTGAAGAGCCACCACGACTTGTGGTGAGAGGCAGAGTTGTGTTTGAGGATGCAGTTGTTGACGTGCTTCCAGTACTACGTCTCTGTCCAGGAAGGCGCAACCTGACCTCGTCGTCACTAGCATCTTCCTCCACCTCCTCTGCTGACCTCATCTCTTGGCTGACTGTGGGTTGACAGTAAGTGGGATCTCCGACCTCATCATCATCACCCTGTGCGTTATCACACCCGTCGTCCTCAGAGCCAACCTGTTCCTGCTCTGACAAAAAACTAAAGTTGTCGCTCCAATCAGGTATTTGAGTCTTATCATCGTCTTCCTCATTGTCTCCACCAACAGGAGTTACAGTTTGGGAATGAGGGTCTACATTATGGTCAGAACCTTCTGCGTCTGGTCCTGGATCCGACTCATAAAGATTCTGGGCATCAGTGCAGATCATTTCCTCGTCTGGATTCACAGAAGCGCTGGAGTCGACCTCTGATTCCCAGGCTATAGTATGAGTAAACAGCTCTGCAGACTCAACCATCTGTTCTACCTCATACTCAGACGGGCAGCTGGAGATTTGGGAGCTGTGAGGAAGCAAGTGCGATTTGGGTGACACCTTTGAGGACTGGAGTATTTGTGATGTTGAAGTTGATGTGGAGGAGAGCCCACTTAAAGGAGCACTTGATATCCGTTGAAGCACCTGCTGTTTTTGTGCCTCATCTGGAATTTGTAGCGATTGGCGTGGCCGTAAGAAAGGGATCTTATCACATTGTCCGCTAAAAGAAGTAGACATTTTAGTTTGGCTGGAAGATGGTCTTTCTTCTGCAGATGTTACTGTTGCTTTAACACCTACCCCACGGACACAACCTTTTTTCCCCTTCCCAACACGTCTATTCCCCTTTCCACCAGCAGCAGGCCTTTTTCCACTCATTTTGGTGGTTAACTAATTCACAACTCTGGAGTTGTTTGCACAAAAAAACAATGGATGGTAACCGAGCAGAGCTGAGTGGCCAAACTGTGGTATTAGGCCAAAACTATTGGCTGGGTTAGATGCAGAAAAAAATTATTTTGAATTTGCAACCTGATGGAGGTCAGTATAGATGGACTAATAGAGAAAGTCCGACACACTACTAGAAGGCCAAATATTTTTTCAGAGGTAGATGCAGAAAAAAATATATTCAGTTTGCAACCTGATGGAGGTCAGTATAGATGGACTAATACAACAAGTCCCGCACACAGCTAGAAGCCCAAATATTTTTTCAGAGGTACTGTAGATGCAGATAAAAATTATTTTTAATTTGCAACCTGATGGAGGTCAGTATAGATGGACTAATAGAGAAAGTCCGACACACTACTAGAAGGCCAAATATTTTTTCAGAGGTAGATGCAGAAAAAAATATATTCAGTTTGCAACCTGATGGAGGTCAGTATAGATGGACTAATACAACAAGTCCCACACACAGCTAGAAGCCCAAATATTTTTTCAGAGGTACTGTAGATGCAGATAAAAATTATTTTTAATTTGCAACCTGATGGAGGTCAGTATAGATGGACTAATAGAGAAAGTCCGACACACTACTAGAAGGCCAAATATTTTTTCAGAGGTAGATGCAGAAAAAAATATATTCAGTTTGCAACCTGATGGAGGTCAGTATAGATGGATTAATAGAACAAGACCCACACACAGCTAGAAGCCCAATATTTTTTCAGAGGTAGATGCAGAAAAAACTATATTCAGTTTGCAACCTGATGGAGGTCAGTATAGATGGACTAATACAACAAGTCCCACACACAGCTAGAAGCCCAAATATTTTTTCAGAGGTACTGTAGATGCAGATAAAAATTAGTTTTAATTTGCAACCTGATGGAGGTCAGTATAGATGGACTAATAGAGAAAGTCCGACACACTACTAGAAGGCCAAATATTTTTTCAGAGCTAGATGCAGAAAAAAATTATATTCAGTTTGCAACCTGATGGAGGTCAGTATAGATGGATTAATAGAACAAGACCGACACACAGCTAGAAGCCCAATATTTTTTCAGAGGTAGATGCAGAAAAAAATATATTCAGTTTGCAACCTGATGGAGGTCAGTATAGATGGACTAATAGAACAAGTCCCACACACTGCTAGAAGCCCAAATATTTTTTCAGAGGTACTGTAGATGCAGATAAAAATTAGTTTTAATTTGCAACCTGATGGAGGTCAGTATAGATGGACTAATAGAATGATGCTATGCCCAAAAGATTTTACTTCACTAGGTGCAGTAAAAAAATTGGTATTCTATACACAGGTGGTATATCTTGCAACACAGATAGGCTACTCCACTGACTAACACACTCTGCAATAGGCCAAAAAGGATTAGCTTTGCTAGATTCAGCCAAATGCTGTGAAAAAAACTTGCACAGCACTGGCACAGACCTGCCTGGCAAAAACTGATAGGAACTCATGTAACCTAGTCCTGAAAAGGACTGCAATTACAATTAGTCTTTACTCCCACAACCGATCTATTTAAGAGCACAGACCTCCCTGATAAAAGTCGTAGGAAATGCTGTAACCTAGTCCTTAAAAGGACTGCAATCACAACTATTCCCTACTCCCAAGCTATCTGTATATTTGTGCGAAAATTGGCTTGAAATTAACAAGGTATAGCACACACAGCAACAGCGGTGCCGTCTAACACGCAGCTGCAGCAGTGAGAAAATGGTGGCGACGGGGAAAATGGCTTGGTCTTATAGGGCAAGGACATGTGACATACACTGCCAATGACACATGCCCTTGCTTGTGTGAAAAAAAGCACTTCGCTCCGTGTGTGCGCTGCTGATAGGCTGACAGATTGCACCTCCCCACTGTAAATGCGGGAAAGAGAAAAAAAAATGGAGATCTTCATTGTTCCTGCAGAGATCCATCCCCTGCCCCTCCCCCCACCCCGCTGTACACTCAAACTGCGTATTAACATTAATTTTCATCATTACTGAGAAAAAATCCAGTTATGATTTTGGTGCACGAACAGTTATCGAACATAACCTCGAACAGCCGAATTTTTCTCAAATTGTTCGTGTTCGCCGAACGGCTCGAACACCGCCCAAAACAGCTCGAATTTGAGATTGGCGAACAGTTCGAGTAGAACAACGCTCATCTCTAATCCTGAGACCTTTGATTGGTAAGAATGTGGTTGTGTATTTGGATGATATTTTGATTTATTCACCAGATCTAGAGTCCCATTGGCAGAGTGTACGTGAAGTTTTGCAGTTATTGAGTGATAATTCACTCTTTGCTAAGCTGGAGAAATGTGAGTTCGCTGTGCAGAAAATTAGTTTTTTGGGCTACATTGTCTCCAGCGAGGGCTTTGAGATGGACCCGGTGAAGGTTCAGGCTGTGCAGGAATGGCCTAGGCCTATTGGTTTGAAATCTATACAGAGATTTTTGGGATTGCCAATTATTACAGGAAATTCATTAAGAATTTTTCTGTAATTATTAAGCCTCTAACCGATCTCACCAGGAAAGGTGCGAATACAGTCCAGTGGACTACTGAGGCCATTGAAGCGTTTAAGTATCTCAAAGAGAGGTTCAGTTCTGCCCCTATCCTTATGCAGCCTGATGAGACCAAGCCTTTTTTGGTTGAGGTCGATGCTTCATTGGTGGGGGTCGGAGCAGTTTTGTCTCAGGAGAACAGGGATGGAGTACATCCTTGTGCCTTCTTTTCGAAAAAAATTTCGGAAACCGAAATTAATTATGATGTTGGAAATCGGGAGTTGCTGGCTATTAAACTCGCGTTTGAACATTGCCGTCATTTTTTGGAAGGCGCTATATTTCCTATTCAGGTTTTACAGATCAAAAGAATTTGATCTATCTGGATGCTGCCAAGCGCTTGAATGCCGTCAAGCTAGGTGGGCACTTTTTTTTTCTTGGTTTCATTTTTCTGTTACCTATATCCCTGGTACTAAGAATGTTAAAGCCGATGCTTTATCTCGCAGCTTCTCTCCTACGGTCGGTGCCGAGGAGGAGGAGAGAATTTTACAGAAAGGAGTTGTGGTGGCGGCATTGGACTCCGTTTTGGAGAATGGGATTCTGAAAGCTCAAGATGATGCTCCATCTAACACTCCCCATGGGAGGTTGTTCGTGCCTAGAACCTTTAGGAGAGATTTGTTTGTGGAGTGTCATGAGTCTCGGTTGGCAAGTCATCCACGAATTTCGGAGACTAAGAGACTTATCAATCGCAGTTTTTGGTGGCCTGGATGGCAGAAAGAAGTCATCAAGTGGGTGCGTCAATGTACGGTGTGTACTAGGTCAAAGGCTTCACATACTCCTGCTGCGGGTTGCTTTGCCCTCTGGAGGTTCCCAGTGCGCCTTGGACGCATCTCACAATGGATTTTATTACTGATCTTCCTGTGTCCGAGGGTTTTACTGTCATCTGGGTGGTCGTGGACCGTTTTAGTAAGATGTGTCATTTGGTTCCATTCATTAAGTTGCCTTGAGCCAAGACACTCGCTAAGGCGTTTGTTAAGGAGATTGTCAAGCTTCATGGCGTTCCCACGGATATTGTTTCTGATAGAGGACCTCAGTTTGTGGCTCGCTGTTGGCGTGCTTTTTGTGACAGGTTGGGAGTCCATTTGTCATTTTCACCTGGGTATCATCCTGAGTCTAATGGACAGACTGAAAGAAAGAACCAGGATGTAGAACAGTTTTTACATTGTTTTGTGGCGGACAATCAAGAGGTGTGGTCTGAGTTTCTGCCTCTCGCAGAATTTGCTCTTAACAATCATACATCCTCCTCTGCTGGGTGTTCTCCTTTTTTTTGCTGTACTGGGAGACATCCGTCTTTTGGTTCGTTCTCCAAATTGGGGTCGGCGGTGCCGGAGGAGGAGAATTTTTCCGGTGAATTGGAGAGAGTTTGGACTAATGTACGTTGCAACCGTCAAGAGGCTAACAAGAAGTCCAAGAAGTATTTTGACAGGAAACATAAGGAGGTTTTGTTTACTGTGGGTGACATGGTTTGGTTGTCATCAAAGAACCTGCGGTTGAGGATTCCCTCTAAAAAACTGGGTCCTAAGTTTGTGGGTCCATTTAAAGTACTTCAGGTTGTTAACCCGTCTGCTGTTAGGTTGGATGTCCCTACTTCCTGGAAGATTAATCCTGTGTTTCATGTTTCCTTGTTGAAAAAGGCTGATGTATCAGATAGGGATGCCACTGTCACAGTTCCTACTGTGGTGGAAGACGGCGAATATGAAATTTCTCGTATCTTGAATTCTAGATGGCATAGAGGGAGATTACAGTATCTTGTCTCCTGGAAGGGTTTCGATCCCAAAGATAACTCCTGGGTAAGGACGGATGATGTCTCTGCTCTTAGGCTTGTTAGAGCTTTCCACAAGAGGTTTACGGATAGGCCTGGGCCTGAAGGATCCGGAGGATCCTCATAAAAGAGGGGGTACTGTTAGAACCCTCCTGTTTGTTTTTTTCTTCTTGTGTTTTGCGGTCACGTGACCATCTGCCTTTATATTCCAGCTCCTCCCTTTTGGCTGTGCTGGACTTCAGTGTTGTTTGTCTGTTTCTCTAGCCAGGTGCTTCGGTGCCTATCTCTGTCAGTTCGATTGGTCCTTCTGGGACCTCTAGTACCTTTTTATCTGCTTATCTTTTTGTGTTCTGCAACAACTTCTCTGTTTAGGAGGTGTCCCATTTTTGTTCCAGTCCTTAGTTCTCTTAGGGACCCCTCCCCTTATGCTATAGGTCTTCATTCAGACTAGCTGAGGACTAAGGCGGGTCTGTTCTCTAGGAACAGGTAGCCCGCTACATCGTAGGGATTCAGCTTAGTCTTACTGTAGGGACAGCTTTCCCTTTCTTTGCTTAGTACATGTTGCAGATCATAACAGTGATAATGATAAACTCCTAACTAACTGTGCAAGCGCGGCCATGAACGTCATAGAGGCTGTGTCATGGATACCTGAGTGACTGAGATACCCTGAGCATGAGATAAGCAATACAACTAAAAAAAACTATACAGAATATCTAATTGTAGTAATAATATTAATATTACACCTAGTACATATTGAAATATGATCTTTGAGATGGGAATACCAATTTAAGTGTCCCAAACTTACCTGCCATGAGAAACTGCCACCACTAAAGATCTCAGGCTGAAACTTCTCCCTTTTTCTTGTCTCCTCTCACACACACCCAATGATGGAAGCTTTCCTGTTAGGGTGTCCTTTCTTCTCTCTTGTTTACTAACTCACTCAGTAGCAGGAACTAACACACAGATCCCTAATACTCCTCCCCAACTATGGGCAAGCCCTACAATTAACCCTGTCACCCCTGACTAACAGGAACTGTAGCCTCCAATAGGATAAAACTTGTCATAAAATATATTTTGCATAACATTAAAACACAGGGATCTTCAGAGGTGGTGTTAGCCATCGTCTCCACCTTTACACTGGGTTCTGAGTGTCACTACTGTGGGAGTGAGGGGGCGCTGGATGTGGCTCATGACCATGTTTCAGAGTTGAATGTGACTCTTAAGATAAAAAAGGTTGGGGACTACTGCTCTAGAACATAGCTTCTGATAACTAATCCATGCAGAGATTAGATGTGTTTGTGCCTGATACTGAGAAATCAGTGATGTGAAACTGAAAATCCTGCTTTGCTGATTCATATAACATAAAATATTCCTCTGCCATATGCATCAACATGCAGCATTTGCAGCTTTACATCAGTGATATGTCAGCAGCAGACAACAAACACAGCTCACCTCTGCTATGTACAAATTATAAAGACGAGTTACATTTTCATAAATGAATATACAGTATGTGGGTATTATTATAAGACGACATTGTGATTTTGGGAATAATCATTCACAGGGAACCTGTCAAGTTGTAGAAAGGCTATTAACCAATAGTTATAGGATTAATGAAGGTCCTCAGCAGCTGTACAAAAAGTACAGCTTCTGGGAGAAAATGCACTTTATTTCTCCTGGGAGCAGCCAGTTTTCAGTCATGCAGGCATGCCGGCACAGCTACAGTAATCTCTCACTATACTGTGAGCGCCGGCTGTAAGCACACCCTGGCACTTTGACTGACAGCTCGCTCTGCAGTGCATCAGCACAGAGCTGGCTGTCAGTCAAATTATTGGGACATGCTTTCAGATTCCACTCACAGTATAGTGAGCGATAATTGAAGGCATGCTGGCACACCTGCATACCTGAAAACCGGCGGCTGATGGGAGAATTAAAGTTCATTTTCTCCCTGCTGCCACACTTTCAGTACAGTGGTCGGACACCTTCAGAACGCTAGTAACCTGCAGAGTAATCCTATAACTGCAAGTTAATAGTGTTATCTGACCTTACAGGTTCCTTTTAATACCTGGAGAACTACTTGTATTTACTATTCAAGCTTAAAGAGGATGTCCACTTTTAATAAAGTGGTGGCCAGAGTGTGTAAAGTACAGTATATAAGATAACAAATTCGTCAGATGGTCATCTTCCTTGCCACTAAATCGTTCCTGGTGTGGTAACTAGAGCGGTGACATTACATCCACAGCGTGTGTCACTGCGCTACCACTCACTGAGCTCAGCGCTTGTGCACTGAGCTTAGCGCTGCATGCCATCATCCTCTGCACGGGCAGTAATCTCAATGAGTGGCCAGAGCGGTGACGTGTGGTGTTGAGATGATGGCACCACTCTAGTCTCAGCACCGGGAGTGCAGTAGCAGCAGTAAGCCAGCACTGGACCAAGGGAGGGTAACTACCTATTGAGTTTGTTATTTTATGTACTACACTGTTTGTGGACCATTTTACTGAAAGTGGACATCCCCTTTAAGTATTGTCTCTGCATGTGGAAATACTGCACTGTGTCTGCTAATTAACAGTAATCATTATTATCTGATTACTAACAGATCTTTGCACTTGAACTTGATCGGAAACTACAGGAAAGAACTCAAGACTAGTGTTGAGCCACCCCTGTAGTGTTCGGGTTCGGTTCGGTTCGTCGAACACCGGGATGTTCGAGGAACTGTTCGTCGAACTGTTCGTTGAACACCTTAGAACACCGTCGAACACCGTTAAAACCAATGGCAGGCAAACAAAAACACATAGAAACACAGAGAAAACACCTTCAAATGTGTCCAAAAGCTGACAAACTGCTCAGAAGACGCTCTCTTTAAAAAAGCCGGCCGGCAATTCAGCAGCGGCATACACCGGTACCCGACAATTTAGACAAGAAGGAATAGAGCATCACACATAGATTAGATAGATAGAAACATGTCAGTCACATATATAAGAAGTACAGTGACAGTGTTGGTTACTGTACTTGTCATTTAGTGTAAAGGATTTATTAAAAAAATAATAGTGTTTTCGTGCACTGTCTCTTTAAAAAAAGCCGGCCAGCAATTCAGCAGCGGTACCCGACAATTTAGAACAGAAAGAATAGAGCTTCACACATAGATAGATAGATAGATATAAACATGTCAGTCACATATATAATAAGTACAGTGACAGTGTTGCTTACTGTACTTGTCATTTAGTGTAAAGGATTTATTTAAAAAAATAATAGTGTTTTCATGCACCGTCTCTTTAAAGAAGCCGGCCGGCAATTCAGCAGCGGTACCTGACAATTTAGAACAGAAAGATAGAGCATCACACATAGATTAGATAGATAGAAACATGTCAGTCACATATATAAGAAGTGCAGTGACAGTGTTGGTTACTGTACTTGTCATTTAGTGTTAAAATAAAGGATTTATAAAAAAAAAAATTGGCGTGGGGTTCCCTGTAATTTTAGTCTCTAGCGGAGGTTAAGCAGACGGCTGGGGCAGATGTTTGAAGCCTGGGAAGGGGGTAATACCCATGGAGCTTCCCAGGCTACTAATATCAGCCCCCAGCTGAATACCTAGCCTTTACTAGCTATTAAAATGGGGGACCCCCCTAAAAAAATGACGTGGGGTCCCCCCTAATTTAATAGCTAGCAAAGGCTAGGCAGACAGCTGGGGCTGATATTAATAGCCCAGGAAGGGTGCCATGAATATTGGCCCCCTCCCCGGCTAGAAACACCAGCCGTCAGCCGCCCCAGAAATGGCGCATCCATAGGAAGCGCCAATTCTGGCACTTAGCCTCGCTCTTCCCACTGCCCTGTAGCGGTGGCAGTGGGGTAATAGGGTTGGGGTTGATGTCAGCTTATAATGCCAGCTGACATCAAGCCCAGGTTAGTAATGGAGAGGCGTCTATAAGACACCCCCATTACTAACCCCATAGTCAAAGTTAAAAGAAAACACAACACCCAGAATAAAGTTCTTTAATTGAAATAAATACACAATTCTTTATTGTTCTAAATTAAACCATACTTACCATCACGCCCATTCCAGCTGAAGCCAACGATCTCCTGCAATAAAAGTAAAATAATAAAGCAACATCATCCTTACCTTTCCATGGTTCCCAGGACAGCTTCAGCTCTGCTACATCGAGATGACAGGCTGGACCGCAGCAGAAAGCTGCCATCCAGCCTGTCATCCCGCAGACACTGAGAAGCGCAGGCATGCTTGCGCTCCTCAGTGTCTGGCTGTGACGGCATCCAGATGAGCCGAGGTCATGTCCAATGAACTCAGCTCACCTCATGCACGTCACTGACAGCGTGGGAAAATTCTCCTGCACTCAGCGCTTCAGCGTGAGAATTTTCCCACGCTGTCAGTGACGTGCATGAGTAGCACAGTAGTGTTTAACTTTGGCGGCAAGATCAGTGATTGGTCGCGGGTCAATCACCATGGTGTTACAAAGGTCCGGACATTTGTGTTAAAAATCGCTGATTGGTCGCTGGCGCTGCCCGCGACCAATCACCAATTTGGGCGCCAAATTTAAATATCGGCCGCGACCAATCACCCATCTTGGCTCCACATTTAAACACCACTGTACTGATTGGTCGCGGACGCTATTTAAATGTGGCGCCAAAATCGGTGATTGGTCGCGCCCAGCGTCGGCGACCAATCAGCACAGCGGTGGTTAAATGTGGAGCCAAGATCGGTGATTGGTCGCGGCCGATATTTCAATTTGGCGCCCAAATCGGTGATTGGTCGCGGGCAGCGCCAGTGACCAATCAGCGATTTTTAACACAAATGTCCGGATCTTTGTAACACCATGCGGATACTGTGGGGACATCAGCGGCTAGGGTGTCAAGGGAGGACCGGGGAGCGGCGCTGCGGGTCGGGATACTTCTGCTGCGAGCAGTCGCTCATCTCCCGGCTTCTCACAGCGGAAGTATCCGACCAGGCAGCGGCGCTCCCCGGTCCTCACCAATACGATTCGCTGATTGGTCGCGCTCTCCGCATGCGACCAATCAGTGATCTTGGCGCTAAAGTTAACCACCGCTCTGCTGATTGGTCGCGGACGCTGCCCACGACCAATCACCGATTTGGGCGCCACATTTAAATAGCGGCCATGACCAATCAGCGAGCTTGGCGCCAAATTTAAACAACGCTCTGCTGATTGGTCGCGGACTCCAGCCGCGACCAATCAGCGAGATTGGCGCCAAATTTAAACCCCGCTCTGCTAATTGGTCGCGGATGCCGGACGCGACTAATCAGCATTATTGGCGCCAAATTTAAACACCGCTCTGGTGATTGATCGCGGTCGCTGGCCGAGATCAATCAGCAATATTGCCGCAAAATTTAAACACCGCTCTGCTGATTAGTCGCGGTCGCCGTCCGCGACCAATCAGCAGTATTGGCGCCAAATTTAAACCCTGCTCGGCTGATTGGTTGCGGTTGCCGGCCGCGACCAATCAGCAGTATTGGCGCCAAATTTAAACCCCGCTCTGCTGATTGGTCACAGTTGCCGGCTGCGACCAATTAGCGATTTTGGCGCCAAATTTAAACACCGCTCTGCTGATTGGTCGCGACCGCCGGCTGCGACTAATCAACATTATTGCCGCCAAATTTAAACACCGCTCTGCTGAATGGTCGCGACCGCAACCAATCAGCATTATTGGCGCAAAATTTAAACCCCGCTCTGCGGATTGGTCACGTTCGCTGGCCGCGACCAATCAGCATTATTGGCGCAAAATTTAAACCCTGCTCTGCTGATTAGTCGCGACCGCCGGCCGTGACCAATCAGCGATATAGTCGCCAAATTTCAACACCGCTTTGCTGATTGGTCGCGGTTGCTGGCCGCGACCAGTCAGCGATTTTGGCGCCAAATTTAAACACCGCTCTGCTGATTGCGCCGGGTCTGCCGCATACATATTCTAGAATACCCGATGCGTTAGAATCGGGCCACCATCTAGTTTCATGAAATAATTAAAAAAAAAATTGACGTGGGGCTTCGCACTATATTTGTGTCCAGCCAGGTACAGCAGGCAGGAACGGGCAGCCCCCAACCACCAGCTGCCTATTTGTACCTGGCCGGACACAACAATATAGGGAAGCCCTTTTTTCTTAATTATTTCATGAATTTCATGAAATAATTAAAAAAAAAAATACGTGGGCTTCGCCCTATTTTTGGGTCCAGCCAGGTACAACTAGGCAGCTGGGGGATGGAATCTGCAGCGCAGGGAGGCCCAAGCTTTCTGGGCCACCCCCGCTGCAAATTGCAGTCCGCAGCCACCCCGGAAAATGGCGCGTTCATAGAAGCACCATCTTCTGGCGCTGTACCCAACTCATCCAGGGCCCTGGTGCGGTGGCTCACTGGGTAATAAAGGGGTTAGGGCCAGCTTGGCATTATCAGCTGGCCCTAAGCCCGAAATTCATGGGGTCACGCCAATATTAGACATGACCACCATGAATTTCTAGTAAAGTATTTAAAAAAAACACAACACCCAGAAAAAAGTCCTTTAATTGAAATAAACACACAATTCTTTATTGTTCTAAATTAAACCCTACTTACCGTCACGCCCATTCCAGCTGAAGCCAACGATCTCCTGCAATAAAAGAAAAATGATAAAGCAACATCATCCTTACCTTTCCATGGTTCCCACGACAGCTTCAGCTCTGCTACATCGAGATGACAGGCTGGACCGCAGCAGAACGCTGCCATCCAGCCTGTCATCCCGCAGACACTGAGAAGCGCAGGCTTGCTTGCTCTCCTCGGTGTCAGGCTGTGACGGCATAAAGATGAGCCGAGGTCATGTCCAATGAACTCGGCTCACCTCACGCACGTCACTGACAGCGTGGGAAAATTCTCCTGCACTCAGCGCTTCAGCGTGAGAATTTTCCCATGCTGTCAGTGATGTGCATGAGGTGAGCTCTTCATGTCCAATGAACTCAGCTCACCTCATGCACGTCACTGACAGCGTGGGAAAATTCTCCTGCACTCAGCGCTTCAGCGTGAGAATTCTCCCACGCTGTCAGTGACGTACATGAGGTGAGCTGAGTTCATTGGACATGACCTCGGCTCATCTGGATGCCGTCACAGCCAGACACTGAGGAGCACAAGCATGCCTGCGCTTCTCAGTGTCTGCGGGATGACAGGCTGGATGGCAGCGTTGTGCTGCCTTCCAGCCTGTCATCTCGATGTAGCAGAGCTGAAGCTGTCCTGGGAACCATGGAAAGGTAAGGATGATGTTGCTTTATTATTTTTCTTTTATTGCAGGAGATCGTTGGCTTCAGCTGGAATGGGTGTGATGGTAAGTATGGTTTAATTTAGAACAATAAAGAATTGTGTGTTTATTTCAATTAAAGGACTTTATTCTGGGTGTTTGTGTTCTCTTTTAACTTTGACTATGGGGTTAGTAATGGGGGTGTCTTATAGACGCCTCTCCATTACTAACCTGGGCTTGATGTCAGCTGGCATTATAAGCTGACATCAACCCCAACCCTATTACCCCACTGCCACCGCTAGAGGGCAGTGGGAAGAGCGAGGCTAAGTGCCAGAATTGGGGCATCCTATGGATGCGCCATTTCTGGGGCGGCTGACGGCTGGTGTTTCTAGCCTGGGAGGGGGCCAATATTCATGGCACCCTTCCTGGGCTATTAATGTCAGCCCCCAGCTGTCTGCCTAGCCTTTGCTAGCTATTAAATTAGGGGGGACCCCACGTCACTTTTTTGGGGGGTCCCCCATTTTAATAGCTAGTAAAGGCTAGGTATTCAGCTGGGGGCTGATATTAGTAGCCTGGGAAGCTCCGTGGGTATTATTCCCTTCCCAGGCTTCAAACATCTGCCCCAGCCGTCTGCTTAACCTCCGCTAGAGACTAAAATTAAGGGGAACCCCACGCCAATTTTTTTTTAAATAAATCCTTTACACTAAATGACAAGTACAGTAAGCAACACTGTCACTGTACTTCATATATATGTGACTGACATGTTTCTATCTATCTAATCTATGTGTGAAGCTCTATTCTTTCTGTTCTAAATTGTCGGGTACCGGTGTATGCCGCTGCTGAATTGCCGGCTTTTCATGTTTCACTGTGGGCACTGTTCCCATCGATTTGGGCAATCACTGTAATGCCACAACCACCATGGCTGTGGCATTACAGTGAGTGGCAGGCAATCCCTGCATGATTGGTGCTCTAAATAGCACCAGACATGCAGGACACGCTTTTGGTGCACGAACAGTTATCGAACATAACCTCGAACAGCCAAATTTTTTGCAGATCGTTCGGGTTCGTCGAACAACTCGAACACCGCCCAAAACAGCTCGAATTTGAGATTGGCGAACAGTTCTAGTCGAACACCGCTCATCTCTACTCAAGATATACCATCAAGACATTAGCCTTCTTGATTTATAGCTTGACCAAACAGTGACCTCTAATGGTCACCACTGTTATCACAGACATTAGTGAATTATTATCTATTAGAGATAGCAGAAGCTTTTGTTCAACACTACATGTCATCTCCATTCATGCTGAGAACATAAGTTACTCATTTACTTCAGTAGGAAATAGTAAAACACATAAAATCTGGCTTATTCCATTTCAGCTCTCTCTGGATAGTTACCAGCAGCACATACAATAAGGAATTGCGTGCAAATCTTACTATAACCCAAGGCTTTACATAAACTAAATGCTCAGGTCATTGGGAAATAACTGGTATTTCCAGTTTTTTCTTTGTACTTTACTGCACGCACGCTAAAGTAACAATGATCTAAGACAGCCTGCAAGGAAGAGGTGAGGAAAACATCCCAAATGCTAGTTCAGATCTCACCCCATTCATCTTCTCAGCTTATGTCTGAACACTTACTAGTGAAGAATATGTTTCAATCTTTTTCTGGACTGCATGTAGGATTTGTAACCCATGTAACACATGTAGAAGTGTATACAAGGATAATTTCATTATTCCAAATGTACAAGGTCTTCACCGGAACCCTCACTAGCTGAGCCGTCTTAAAGGGCTTGTCCCGTTTTAGAACATTTTGGGTTAACACTTTCATAGCTAAAAAAGCACTGATGTGTGACATCAACTTTATAGCCAATCAGTGAGCTCAGAGGCTTGTGATTAGCTGCAGCGCTGTAGATGTGACGTCAGCACTGCAAACAAACAACAGAAACCGGGGCAGCAGCAGAGAGCAGGTGTTGGACTGGTGGATGGGTAAATATTAAATAAATAAGTCTGTTTTTTTATAACCATAGTTTATAACCAAAATTTTTCTAAAAGGGTAGAACTGTTTTAATGACCCAGGTTTCTAGTGCTGGTCGGATATTTCTGTAACTTACGAAACCTTAAATAGTTGTAATTTATGAAGACTTGTATGCGAGAAAATCATTTTAACACACACATGTTTTGAGCAAAAGTTTGCAACTTTTTACATTTTATTTTGCTTTTGCTTAGTTTTTAAAAATATTCCACAATCAACTGTGAGAGGTATTATTGAACACTGGACGTGTTTAGGAACCACAGCAGCTCAGACATGAAGTGGAGACCACTTATAATTACAGAGTGGGGTCATTAAGTGCTGAGTAGAGATGAGCGTTGTTCTACTCGAACTGTTCGCCAATCTCAAATTCGAGCTGTTTCGGGCGGTGTTCGAGCCGTTCGGCGAACACGAACAATTTGAGAAAAATTCGGCTGTTCGAGGTTATGTTCGATAACTGTTCGTGCACCAAAATCATAACTGGATTTTTTCTCAGTAATGATGAAAATTAATGTTAATACGCAGTTTGAGTGTACAGCGGGGTGGGGGGAGGGGCAGGGGATGGATCTCTGCAGGAACAATGAAGATCTCCATTTTTTTTTCTCTTTCCCGCATTTGCAGTGGGGAGGTGCAATCTGTCAGCCTATCAGCAGCGCACACACGGAGCGAAGTGCTTTTTTTCACACAAGCAAGGGCATGTGTCATTGGCAGTGTATGTCACATGTCCTTGCCCTATAAGACCAAGCCATTTTCCCCGTCGCCACCATTTTCTCACTGCTGCAGCTGCGTGTTAGACGGCACCGCTGTTGCTGTGTGCGCTATACCTTGTTAATTTCAAGCCAATTTTCGCACAAATCTACAGATAGCTTGGGAGTAGGGAATAGTTGTGATTGCAGTCCTTTTAAGGACTAGGTTACAGCATTTCCTACGACTTTTATCAGGCAGGTCTGTGCTCTTAAATAGATAGGTTGTGGGAGTAAAGACTAATTGTAATTGGAGTCCTTTTCAGGACTAGGTTACATCAGTTCCTATCAGTTTTTGCCAGGCAGGTCTGTGCCAGTGCTGTGCAAGTTTTTTTCACAGCATTTGGCTGAATCTAGCAAAGCTAATCCTTTTTGGCCTATTGCAGAGTGTGTTAGTCAGTGGAGTAGCCTATCTGTGTTGCAAGATATACCACCTGTGTATAGAATACCAATTTTTTTACTGCACCTAGTGAAGTAAAATCTTTTGGGCATAGCATCATTCTATTAGTCCATCTATACTGACCTCCATCAGGTTGCAAACTGAATCTAATTTTTTTCTGCATCTAGCTCTGAAAAAATATTTGGCCTTCTAACAGTGTGTGGGACTTGTTCTATTAGTCCACCTATACTGACCTCCATCAGGTTGCAAACTGAATATATTTTTTTCTGCATCTACCTCTGAAAAAATATTGGGCTTCTAGCTGTGTGTGGGACTTGTTGTATTAGTCCATCTATACTGACCTCCATCAGGTTGCAAACTGAATATATTTTTTTCTGCATCTACCTCTGAAAAAATATTGGGCTTCTAGCAGTGTGTGGGTCTTGTTCTATTAATCCATCTATACAGACCTCCATCAGGTTGCAAACTGAATATAATTTTTTTCTGCATCTAGCTCTGAAAAAATATTTGGCCTTCTAGTAGTGTGTGGGACTTTCTCTGTTAGTCCATCTATACTGACCTCCATCAGGTTGCAAACTGAATATATTTTTTTCTGCATCTACCTCTGAAAAAATATTGGGCTTCTAGCTGTGTGTGGGTCTTGTTCTATTAATCCATCTATACTGACCTCCATCAGGTTGCAAACTGAATATAATTTTTTTCTGCATCTAGCTCTGAAAAAATATTTGGCCTTCTAGTAGTGTGTCGGACTTTCTCTATTAGTCCATCTATACTGACCTCCATCAGGTTGCAAATTAAAAATTATTTTTATCTGCATCTACAGTACCTCTGAAAAAATATTTGGGCTTCTAGCTGTGTGTGGGACTTGTTGTATTAGTCCATCTATACTGACCTCCATCAGGTTGCAAACTGAATATATTTTATTCTGCATCTACCTCTGAAAAAATATTGGGCTTCTAGCTGTGTGTGAGACTTGTTGTATTAGTCCATCTATACTGACCTCCATCAGGTTGCAAACTGAATATATTTTTTTCTGCATCTACCTGTGAAAAAATATTGGGCTTCTAGCTGTGTGTGGGTCTTGTTCTATTAATCCATCTATACAGACCTCCATCAGGTTGCAAACTGAATATAATTTTTTTCTGCATCTAGCTCTGAAAAAATATTGGGCTTCTAGCTGTGTGTGGGACTTGTTGTATTAGTCCATCTATACTGACCTCCATCAGGTTGCAAACTGAATATATTTTTTTCTGCATCTACCTCTGAAAAAATATTGGGCTTCTAGCTGTGTGTGGGACTTGTTCTATTAATCCATCTATACAGACCTCCATCAGGTTGCAAACTGAATATATTTTTTTCTGCATCTACCTCTGAAAAAATATTGGGCTTCTAGCTGTGTGTGGGACTTGTTGTATTAGTCCATCTATACTGACCTCCATCAGGTTGCAAACTGAATATATTTTTTTCTGCATCTACCTCTGAAAAAATATTGGGCTTCTAGCTGTGTGTGGGTCTTGTTCTATTAATCCATCTATACAGACCTCCATCAGGTTGCAAACTGAATATAATTTTTTTCTGCATCTAGCTCTGAAAAAATATTTGGCCTTCTAGTAGTGTGTGGGACTTTCTCTGTTAGTCCATCTATACTGACCTCCATCAGGTTGCAAACTGAATATATTTTTTTCTGCATCTACCTCTGAAAAAATATTGGGCTTCTAGCTGTGTGTGGGTCTTGTTCTATTAATCCATCTATACTGACCTCCATCAGGTTGCAAACTGAATATAATTTTTTTCTGCATCTAGCTCTGAAAAAATATTTGGCCTTCTAGTAGTGTGTCAGACTTTCTCTATTAGTCCATCTATACTGACCTCCATCAGGTTGCAAATTAAAAATAATTTTTATCTGCATCTACAGTACCTCTGAAAAAATATTTGGGCTTCTAGCTGTGTGTGGGACTTGTTGTATTAGTCCATCTATACTGACCTCCATCAGGTTGCAAACTGAATATATTTTTTTCTGCATCTACCTCTGAAAAAATATTGGGCTTCTAGCTGTGTGTGGGTCTTGTTCTATTAATCCATCTATACAGACCTCCATCAGGTTGCAAACTGAATATAATTTTTTTCTGCATCTAGCTCTGAAAAAATATTTGGCCTTCTAGCAGTGTGTGGGACTTGTTCTATTAGTCCACCTATACTGACCTCCATCAGGTTGCAAATTCAAAATAATTTTTTGTATGCATCTAGCTCTGAAAAAATATTTGGCCTTCTAGCAGTGTGTGGGACTTTCTCTGTTAGTCCATCTATACTGACCTCCATCAGGTTGCAAATTAAAAATAATTTTTATCTGCATCTACAGTACCTCTGAAAAAATATTTGGGCTTCTAGCTGTGTGTGGGACTTGCTGTATTAGTCCATCTATACTGAGCTCCATCAGGTTGCAAACTGAATATATTTTTTTCTGCATCTACCTCTGAAAAAATATTGGGCTTCTAGCTGTGTGTGGGACTTGTTCTATTAATCCATCTATACAGACCTCCATCAGGTTGCAAACTGAATATATTTTTTTCTACATCTACCTCTGAAAAAATATTGGGCTTCTAGCTGTATGTGGGACTTGTTGTATTAGTCCATCTATACTGACCTCCATCAGGTTGCAAATTGAATATAATTTTTTTCTGCATCTAACCCAGCCAATAGTTTTGGCCTAATACCACAGTTTGGCCACTCATCTCTGCTCGGTTACCATCCATTGTTTTTTTGTGCAAACAACTCCAGAGTTGTGAATTAGTTAACCACCAAAATGAGTGGAAAAAGGCCTGCTGCTGGTGGAAAGGGGAATAGGCGTGTTGGGAAGGGGAAAAAAGGTTGTGTCCGTGGGGTAGGTGTTAAAGCAACAGTAACATCTGCAGAAGAAAGACCATCTTCCAGCCAAACTAAAATGTCTACTTCTTTTAGCGGACAATGTGATAAGATCCCTTTCTTACGGCCACGCCAATCGCTACAAATTCCAGATGAGGCACAAAAACAGCAGGTGCTTCAACGGATATCAAGTGCTCCTTTAAGTGGGCTCTCCTCCACATCAACTTCAACATCACAAATACTCCAGTCCTCAAAGGTGTCACCCAAATCGCACTTGCTTCCTCACAGCTCCCAAATCTCCAGCTGCCCGTCTGAGTATGAGGTAGAACAGATGGTTGAGTCTGCAGAGCTGTTTACTCATACTATAGCCTGGGAATCAGAGGTCGACTCCAGCGCTTCTGTGAATCCAGACGAGGAAATGATCTGCACTGATGCCCAGAATCTTTATGAGTCGGATCCAGGACCAGACGCAGAAGGTTCTGACCATAATGTAGACCCTCATTCCCAAACTGTAACTCCTGTTGGTGGAGACAATGAGGAAGACGATGATAAGACTCAAATACCTGATTGGAGCGACAACTTTAGTTTTTTGTCAGGGCAGGAACAGGTTGGCTCTGAGGACGACGGGTGTGATAACACACAGGGTGATGATGATGAGGTTGGAGATCCCACTTACTGTCAACCCACAGTCAGCCAAGAGATGAGGTCAGCAGAGGAGGTGGAGGAAGATGCTAGTGACGACGAGGTCAGGTTGCGCCTTCCTGGACAGAGACGTAGTACTGGAAGCCCGTCAACAACTGCATCCTCAAACACAACTCTGCCTCTCACCACAAGTCGTGGTGGCTCTTCAGGTCGCATGGGTGCTAAGCCTTGCATAGCCTGGGCATTTTTTCAGATCGATAAAGATGACCCAACTCGTGTTATCTGTAACATTTGTCAGCAAAAGCTAAGTAGAGGTCAAAAAATACATAGTTTGAGTACTTCATGCATGAACCGGCACATGGACATGAAGCATAAGTTGCAGTGGGAAGCTCAGTGTGCTACAATGCGGCCTAGCCGGCCGGGCCAACCACCGTCTGCCATATCTTGTGCATCCGCGGCCTCTTCATCCTCTGTGACTGGGGGGACAGCAGTCACACCTGTTTTGGGGCGCAGACCTGCCACCTCTTTACCCGCAACAGCCAGCGTGATTGGCAGGTCATCATTTTCTTTGGAGGTGGTAACACCAGCTGGTGTTGAGCGCTGTCCGACATCGATAGTACCACCTTTGGATCAAGGCAACCTAACATGTCCGCCTGCATCTTCCTCACAGACCGGCAGTTTGCCGGGGACACCCTTATCAACCCCGTCTAAGCACAATAGCCAGCCCTCGGTCCCTCAGATGTGGACAAGTAAAAGACCATTTCCTCCTAGCCATGAGAAAGCTAAGAGGTTGAATTTCACCATCTGCAAGCTCTTGGCTACAGAAATGCTGCCTTTCCGCCTGGTGGACACAGAAGATTTTCGAGACCTTATGTCCGTCGCAGTGCCCCAGTACCAGATGCCCAGTCGGCACTACTTCTCAAAGAAAGGTGTGCCTGCGCTCCACCAGCATGTTGCACACAACATCACCGCTTCTTTGAGAAACTCTGTGTGTGACAGGGTGCATTTCACCACAGACACTTGGACGAGTAGGCATGGACAGGGGCGTTACATGTCGCTGACTGGGCACTGGGTAACTATGGTGACAGCAGGACAAGGGGCTGCTGTCCAAGTCTTGCCGTCCCCACGAGTTGTGCGTCAATCCTCTTTATGTCAAAGTTCCTCCACTGCTTCTGCCTCCTCAACCTCCTCTCGGTCTTCCACCTGCACCCAAAGCCTGTCTGGTCATGCCACAAGCTTTCTAACTGCGCAGAAGGGATCCTGCACACCTCCTTACTATGCTGGCAGTAGGGCTCAACGTCATCAGGCGGTTTTTACTTTGAAATGTCTGGGAAATGTGAGTCACACAGCTGAGGAGTTGTGGTCAGCTCTGGAGAACCAATTTCATGAATGGCTGTCTCCACTGGACCTGAAACCAGGGAAGGCCGTGTGCGACAATGCTGCAAACCTGGGTGCGGCCCTTCGCCGGGGCAATGTCACACACGTGCCTTGTATGGCTCACGTGTTGAACCTGGTTGTCCAGCAATTTTTAGCCCACTATCCCAGACTAGATGGCCTTCTGCAGAGGGCACGGTCGCTGTGTGCTCACTTCCGCCGTTCGCATCCCGCAGCTCAGCGACTTACATCTCTACAGAAGTCGTTGGGCCTGCCACTTCACCGGCTAAAATGCGATGTGCCTACCCGGTGGAATTCAACTCTGCACATGTTGCAGCGACTGTGGCAGCACCGACAAGCCCTGGTGCAATACGTTCTGACGTATAGCCTGGGCCAACGAGATCCAGAGGTGGGGCAAATCACGCTGGAGGAGTGGTCTCAGATCAGGGACCTATGCACCCTTCTGCACAGTTTTGAAATGGCGGCGAAGATGTTTAGTGCTGATGATGCCATTATCAGCATGACTATTCCGGTGATTTACATGCTGGAGCACATGTTAAACAGAATTCGGAGTCAGGTGGTGGCACAAGAGGAGGTGGAGGAGGTAGAGGAGGAGGAGTTGTATGCGGAAGGGCTAACATCTGCAAGGTCCAGACGGTCGGCAGCACCAAGGCGGCAGGCATGTGAGGGTGGGGGAGATGGTTTTACCAGGGCGCATGGTAGCAGCCAAACTAGTGAGGAAGGTGCAGGAGCCCAGGAAGAAGTGGAGGACGAACTGATGGAAGACTCATCAGATGAGGGAGACCTTGATCACATTTCTGTTGTGCGAGGTTGGGGGGAGAGGACAGAGGAAGGAAGCATGATTCTTACCTCGCCACCAACACAACAGGGACTTGGTGCTCCTGGATGCGCAACACACATGAGTGCCTTCTTGCTGCACTACCTGCAACATGACCCTCGAATTGTGAGAATTAGAAATAATCCTGACTACTGGGTTGCCACACTGTTAGATCCCCGGTACAAAAGTAAATTTGCCGAAATTATTCCTGCCATAGAAAGGGATGCACGCATGCAGGAGTATCAGCAGAGACTGCTGCAGAATCTTACATGTGCTTTTCCACAAAACACCAGTGGTGCACGTAGTGAATCTCACAGTTCCAACTTGCCAACCGTGGGACCGTCAAGTGTTCAGCACTCAAACCGTAACAGAACCACAGTATCTGCTGGTAACATCAATTTTGCGGAATCATTTCACCACTTTTTTAGCCCATCCTTTGCAAGGCCACAGGAGACAAGAAGTCTGACACATAGTCAACGCCTAGAGACGATGGTACAGGAGTATCTCCAAGTAAACATTGAAGCCACGACTGTGTCACTGGAGCCTTGCTCTTTTTGGGCTTCCAATCTGGATAAATGGCCGGAGCTAGCCACTTACGCCTTGGAGATCTTGTCATGCCCCACAGCCAGCGTTCTGTCTGAACGTGTGTTCAGCGCTGCTGGTGGTGTGCTGACAGATAAGCGCACGCGGCTCTCCACTGATAATGTAGACAGACTCACGTTCATAAAGATGAACAAATCATGGATCCGAAACGACTTTTCTACCCCTGTGTCATCCTGGGGAGAGTAAAAGCTTGATGATTGGTTAAAATCACCCTTCCAACCGTTTTAAGCTTTCAAATTACTAATCATGTTTATCTGTATCTTGACTGGAAAATAATTTGGGCTTTGTAGCAGTGTGCAGCACTGATCCTATTAGGCCATCTATAATAAGCTCCACCAGATTTAAAATTAAAAATAATTTTTAGCTGCATCTAGCCCGGAAAATTATTTTGGGGCTCCGAGATGCGCAAGACACATAAGTGCCTTCTTGCTGCACTACCTGCATCATGACCCTCATATTGTCAGAATTCGAAGTAATCATGACTACTGGGTTGCCACACTCTTAGATCCCCCAAACTTTTCGATCAACCTTTTCATTTTAATAAAGACCAAAAAAATGGTCATTTTTGAAATTATAAGCATTAGCAGGTTGTTAGAAACTGAAATCAAACAGTTTTCAACTCAAAACTTTATTCTAGGTGATGTTACATTTTCACATAGGACCCCTTGTTCGAAAGGAGCTTCTGAACTCTCTCGTCCATTGAATTTGTCAGGTTTTGGATGGTTTCTGCTTCAATTGTTTTGCATGAGGACAGAATACCCTCCCAGAGCTGTTGCTTAGATGTGAAGTGCCTCCCGCCATCATAGACACTCCTTTTAATGATGCTCCAAAGGTTCTGAATGGGGTAGAGGTCAGGGGAGCATGGGGGTCACACCATAAGTTTGTCCCCTTTTATGCCCATATCAGCCAGAGATGCAGATGTTTTATGTGCAGCATGAGATGTTGCATTATCATGCAGAAAAATGATCTTGCTGTGAAATACACGGTTCTTCTTCTTGAACCATGGCAGGAAGTGCTGTTTGAGAAAATCCACATACATTATGGAGTTCATCTTTAGCGCCTTCAGGGATCCTAAAGGGGCCGACAATCTCTCTCCCCATGATTCCAGCCCAAAACATTACTCCACCTCCTCCTTGTTGGCGCTGTAGCCGTGTTTGCGTGGGGTGTCCATCAACCAGCCATCCTCCACTCCATCCATCTGGACCATCGAGCGCTGCACGGCACTCATCCGTGAACAAAACAGTTTTGAAATCAGTCTTCATGTAATGTTTGGCCCACTGGAGCCGTTTCTGCTTGTGTGAAGTGGATAGAGGAGGTCGACAGGATGGCGTATGCACAGCTGCAAACCTCTGAAGGACCCTGCATCTTGTTGTTCGGGGGACGTTGGAGGCACAAGCAGCTTCAAAAACTTGTCTGCTGCTATGACAAGGCTTCTTTGCCACTGCTCTTTCAACCTGACGTAATTGCCTGTAGGAAAGAGTCCTCAATTTGCCCTTATCAGCACGCACACGTGTGTACTGTGAATCAGCTACATACTTCTTGATTGCCAAGACACTTCATCCTGATCATCGCACAATGTTGATTGTAGTCATGCCTTGACCTAAACACTCCACAATTTGTTGCTTCTCAGCAGCCGACACATCCTTTTTCTTTCCCATTTTGGCAGAAAATGTAGGCTGCTTAATAATGTGAGACAGCCTTCTTAAGTAGTCTTGCCTTTCATTGGACACACCTGCCAAACTAATTAGCACAGGTGTCTGCAATTGCTTACACTGATATAAAGAACCCTGACACACATCACCATCAATGAGTTTAACTGACAAACAAATTCTTCCCTTATCACTCCTAAACACTTTTTGCATAATAATTTGGAACGCAGTGTACATGTGCTTTTCCACATGACACCAGTGGTTCACGTAGTGAATCTTACAGTTCTAACTTGCCAACCGTGGTCTGTATGGAATTGTTCAATAAAGGGCCCAAAATTAAGATAACATAGATGGGAGAGGTCTCTATGAATAGGAATTCCTAAGTATTTGATACCCTGTGAGGGCCAGGCAAAGGGAAAGTTGGACTGGATGGAATCCTATATGGATTTGGGGAGGGAGACATCGAGGGCCTCAGACTTCGCTGCATTGATTTTAAAATTTTACCATGTAACAAAGTGATCTATTTCAGCCATAACAGCAGGGATGGATATATGTGATTGAGTGATATATACTAGGACATCATCAGCAAATAGAGAGCACTTGTACTCGGTGCCTCCCACCTCAATCCACCTAATATTGGGGTTATGGCGAATTGATGAGAGCAGGTGCTCCGTCACTAGGATGTATAAGAGAGGGGACAGAGGACATCCCTGCCTTGTCCCATTGGTGATTGTGAAAGGTGATGAAAATGTTCTGACGCACCCCCTGGGCCTTGGGACACCCGGAGCCGGACCCTTTTTGGTGGATGCTGGTGGTTGTAGTCTTCGTGGCGGCGATCCGGTTCCGTGACTCAGGGCGGTCAAACCAGTGGCGGAACTATTTATGTTGTTTTGATGTTTAAATGTCCGACTACGCCACCCGTGGATTGCGGTCAGAGTGAACCGCCGCTACAGGGCAGACCGCTAAGGCTGGTGTTGTGGGTGCAGCAGAGCGTAGCATAACTCCCCACGGGAGGAGTATAGCCTCAGGGCAGTGTATGCGGAGGATGGGGGTGATGGTGCAGGGCAGCAGCAGTAACGACACGGAGTCAGTGATGCAGTTCAGGGCCTTTACTCACAGTTCTTATTATCCAGACCACGTCTGCAGGTAACGGCTGCCCACGTCGTACTGTGCTCACCAGGTGAGGGGCTCAGACAACTCCCAGATAACTTTGGAGCGCTTCACAGGACCCCCTTTGTGTGTCCTTTGTCTGGCCTTTCTTACCAACACTTCTGTCCGGCTGCCTCGGCCTCCTCTTGGTAAACTTGGCGCCAGTTTCCCTGACCCTATGTGGTGCCTTCCTAGCGGGTGGAGCAAGGGGCTGCGCCACATAAAATGTCAGAGCCTCCGGTTTCTAGCTGAGGGTCGTTTCCTGCCTCCACTAGTTCGGGGACCGGTCTCCCCCTTTGGCCTGACCCCTCCACGCAGGTGGATTCGGGCGTGCGGTGGCGACTCGCCCGTCTGCACCCCTGGGATCCCTTCATTCCTCGTTCCTGGAGCCTTCTCCGCTCCTCTTCCTTCCTTCTCCCTCTTGCAGGCCTGGGCCTCTGTTACTAGGCCCGCCTCCGGAGCAGAGCTCATGCAGAGCCCCTGCTCCCTGCCACTTCTGCTCAGACTTCTCTGCACTGAACTAAGATGGTGCCCACCTTTTATACTCCCTTCTCAATGCACCCAGGAACTGCTTCCTCCCTGCTCCTGCACTGCAGGGTTCCCCTTCCTCAGTGTTCCCTCCCCCCACTCCAGCCAGGGACAGGGACTGTCGTGCCCATCTCAGGGGCATATTGGTCGCCCTGCCCCACGGCAATGTGGTGTAATGCATGCAGGTGTCGGGTCCTGATCCACACTCCATCCTTATCTGAGAGTGAGATATCACACCTCTGGGTGAGGTGCAATACGTCTGTAGCAACCGAGCCCTCGGTGCTACAGTTCCATTTATCTTCAGCCTAGGTGACGTATTGTGATACAGGGCCGTGATTTTGGCTATAAAAGGGTCCCCTAGACCCCTACCCCAAGCTTTTTAAGAGAATCATATATGGCGTGCCAGGAGACTCTATGGAATGCTTTCTCAGCATCCAACGAGAGTATCTACTTACAAATTTTTAACTGCATCTAGCCCAGGAAATACTTTGTGCCTAGTAGCAGTGTCTGCTAGTCAGCGGATTATCCCGGCTGTTAAGCAAGCTACACCACCTGTAGTTTGGACACTTAATTTTTTCAAAGGAAATGCTTCGGGACCACGGGATACTTAGTGAAGAGCATCAGGAGGCACCCCAAGGCATAGGGGCTGGGACTGGCACTAGGATGCCTTGCGGTGGACAGCCGAGCTCGATCCTTATAAAAGCTTTTTAACTGCAGCAGCTTTAGTGGACGCTACTGGAGCTGGAATTACGCGGCTGCTGGCATGAGACTTGCCCTCCAATAGATCCTTGTAAATGGATTTAAAGTGTATTCATTCAAATTAGAGGGACAATTTAAATTAAAAAGCTTAGAGCTGCCTCCACCACAAGGGGGCTCTCTCGACCCACCAGCGGACAGGCACCAGTATTGGGAGAGGGGGGCTGGCCGTCAGGGTTCACCGCGGCTCTGGCACAAACCCGGCGACACGGAGGTGGCACGGGCAGGAGCGGACTGGCCGTCTCGGCTTCTCACTTTTTGGATTTTAGAAGGGCATGACATGCCTATATCTGTGTCTCCCCCTCCTTTTACTCCTCCACCTCTTTTCTTTTCGCATGACTATATGTACTTGTCACTTTTCCATGTGTTAGTTGTGTCTTCTGAGCAGTTTGTCAGCTTTTGGACACCTTTGAAGGTGTTTTCTATGTGTTTCTATGTGTTTTTGTTTGCCTGCCATTGGTTTTAACGGTGTTCGAAGGTGATCGACGAACAGTTCGACGAACAGTTCGGCGAACACACGGGTGTTCGACGAACCGAACCGAACTCGAACACTACGGGGGTGGCTCAACACTACTTGTCACTTTTCCATGTGTTAGTTATGTCTTCTGAGCAGTTTGTCAGCTTTTGGACACCTTTGAAGGTGTTTTCTATGTGTTTCTATGTGTTTTTGTTTGCCTGCCATTGGTTTTAACGGTGTTCGCAGGTGTTCGACAAACAGTTCGACGAACAGTTCGGCGAACACACGGGTGTTCGACGAACCGAACCGAACTCGAACACTACGGGGGTGGCTCAACACTAGTGCTGAGCCTCATCTACTATATAATCGGCTTATCCCATCTGTCTGTCCATCCAGGAAATCCCGCGTCGCTGATTGGTCCGGCCGTGGCCAATCAGCGACGCGGGATTTCAGAACAAGATGGCGGCCGTTAGCGGCTCATCTGCCGCACGGAGGTCAGCGGCGATGCAGCCGGGAGATGACCGGTGCTAGCCAGTCACCTCCCGGCTGCTCGCAGCAGAAGTACCCTGACCGGCGGCCTAGGCGGCGCCGCTCCTCGGTCCTCCCTTCACACTTGCCGTCGGGAGATCAGCGGCCCTAGTCGCTGATCTCCCGACGGTAGCCGCATGGAGGTCAGCAGCCGGGAGCCGGTCATCTAGCCGGTCATCTCCCGGCTGCTCGCAGCGGAAGTACCCGCACAGGCAGCGCCGCTCCCCGGTCCTCACTAACACGGTTTGCTGATTGGCCGATCAGCGACTGGCGCAGCCAGGCCGCAAATTGGCGCCGGATTTCAAACACGCAGGCCACCGTCGGGAGATCAGCGGCGACGCAGTTTGTCTCGTGACGCCACCTGTGGTTTCCGGTAACGGTTACCGGCGCTGTTTCAGACCTCCGGGGGGTGATGGGATGGCAGCTGGGATGTTTCTGCTCCCCACAGACAGAGCGGACCCCCGGAGCAGTGTAGATGGAAGGGATGCAGGTGAGAGATGGCCAGGTCAGGAGGAATGACGGACACGCACACAGGGGAATCGCTTCAGTACCTTTACTGGTGTAACGGCAGGTATGGTCCAGGGTACTTGCTATGAAGGGTGCACTTCAGGACTTCTCCCCAGTGAGCGGGTATAAGGCCTCCTGATCTGTGTCTCCCTCTCTCTAAGCTTCTAGCCAGCCTGAAACTTGGCCTAGCTTCTGTGTTGTGTTGCTCTCTCACCTGACCGCTTGGTAGTAGGACCTTTCTTTGGCAACCACTATCCCTGGACGCCGGGGCCTTTGTGGTTCCTAGTCCTGTTATTGCTGGTAGCTTCAGGATGACCAGGGGTCTGGAAGCCTCCTGGTATGCCGGTAGTCCCTACTGGGTATAGAGGACCCTGTAGGCGTGGACCCGGTGTCAAGTTTGTGTCTTGGGGTGAGCCTATGATGCTCCTCTGCCCCCTCAACTCCTCTCTCCTTGCCTCGGCCACACTCGGGGCCCTCAACTCAGCAGCAGACGTGCTGCTACTTCACTGGTCTCAGCGCCAGCACGCTCTCAGACGTTCTGACTGACTAACTCCACCCTCCAGTATATATATCCCTATCAGGGCTCCCTCTGGTGGTATGAGGTGGAAGGGTGGAGGTGTCTGCATGTAGTGAGGGCCTCTTGTGGAGAAGTCCATCCATGCACCCTTTTGGGTCCTGTCGTACCTGTGAACAGCAGGGTGCCACATTCCCCCCTAGTACAATTCAGTACTCCTGGACTGAAGCATTTTGTAACAGGTTACAAAAAGTAACAATTATAATAATAATAACAATAATAAAGTTACAGTAAGTCGCGTAGCCAGGTGTCCATTTCACCGATGAAGGTGTAACAAGAATAACATGAGGGATCCGCCTGAAAACCCTCAATGTAGGCCCTGGGCGTGGCTATAGGGCATAAGTGATCCAGGTGCTGGACCACGTCTTCAGCCACGCCAAACGGGTTTTTGTTCAGTGGTCAAATAAGGGGGCACTTTTGATGAGTGCAACTATTTACAGGGACAGTTTTTGGCTGCTCACAGTCCTCAGCCTACAAGTCTTTATACCCTTTACTGGTAACTAAATGCACACATTAATTTCAGTTTACACAATAAACAATAGGGAATACCCAACTGGGTAACTATTTATACTTTAGGCACTTTGTGCTTATTCCCTAAACCTGGCAGGGATTTGTCCATGTGTGCTGCGTGTGGACCTTCGTAGCACTGGGGTGGTACTGGTGTTTGTGCATGTATTTTCTGTTAACCTATCAGGTGTACGTGCTGGTAGATTATAAAACTGCCTCAATCTCTCTATGGGACTGGCAAGTGCACTGATTACTGGGCCTTCAGGCTCTGCTTCAACGGGTGATCCTCTTCTTACTGGGGACTCTTCCTGTCCCTGAGCAGGTTCTTCTAGGGCGCTTACAGGTTCTACTGGTGGTGGTGGTTCTTCTGGTTGCTGATAGAAGTGTATCACTGGTATGATAACTGCTCCATCAAGTTGAGGCCAGTCTGCAGGGAAATCTCCTAGAACTGCGTGAAGCTCATCTTCCTTGGGTTCTTCCAGTGCTATAGAAGGTACTTCTTCCTCCGTTGTCTTCAGTAGACCTGGGCACACTTTCAAGTGGTCTCTTGAGGCTGTTGCGGTTGTCTTACCTCCATCCTTACTGATCAGGCAGGTTTTACTGTTGTCAAATCTGGAGTTTAACATGGTGTAGGGCTCTCTTTCCCACTGGTCATCGAGCTTGTGACCTCTTCTTTTCCGCTTTAGCACTATCTCTCCAGGTGCCAAGGGTTCTGCTGATGCATGTTTGTTATACTGCTCTTCCTGTCTTTCCGTCACCTTGTTTAGACTGTCTTCGACACAGGCCTGTACCTTCCTGTACTGCTCTTGCCAACTTGTATCCCAATCTTCAGTGGATGTATCTGCAGCAGGTTCTACCACTCCGAGCTCCAGGTCCATGGGCAATTTTCCAGGTCTTGCTCTCATGAGGTACGCTGGGGTACAATTAGTAGAACTCATGGGTATGTGGTTATACAGGTCCACTAGGTCAGGTAGCTTGTCTGGCCACTGGTTCCTCTCTTCCAAAGGTAGGGTTTTTAGCAGGTCTATAACGATGTTATTCATTTTTGCGCACATACCGTTGGTTTGCGGATGATATGGCGTAGTCCGGATCTTCTTGCACCCATATGGATGGCAGAATTCCTTGAATAGCTCAGCTTCGAAAGCAGGGCCTTGATCTGTGAACACCTTTTCTGGATATCCATGAGGTCTGCAGAAGTAGGCTTGGAACATTCTTGCTGCAGTTTCTGCTGTCAGATTCTTGACAGGGGCTACCACCAGGAACTGGGAATAGTGATCCACCATGGTCAGGGCATAGGAATAACCTGATCTGCTGGGTGACAGTTTGACGTGATCCAGAGCGACAATCTCCAGGGGTTGGGTTGTTTTGATGGACTGCAAGGGTGCTTTCTGGCTGCCGTAGTCTTTTCTTCTAAGGCTACAGGGCCCACAATTCCGGCACCACCTTTCTATGGAGCTCCGCATTCCAACCCAATAGAATCGGTCCTTCAACAAGGTTTCCAGCTTCTTCCAGCCAAAGTGACCTGCTTGATCGTGGTAGGCCTCCAACACCATCTGGATATCCGTCCTGGGTACAACAATCTGCCACACCATTTCATGGGTCTTGGGGTTGACATACCTTCTGCACAGCTTCTCTCTGTAGATGAACAGCCGGCTTATCTCATTCCACAGGTGTTTGGCTTGCGGAGGAGCATCCTTCTCCAGGTGAGAACCTTCTTGGGTTATCAGTCCTTTGATGAGGCTGACAACCGGGTCACTGTCCTGGGTCTCCTTCCAACTGTGATGTGGTAAAGGATTCAGCGTCCTACCATGATGTCTTCTGGAGGCGTGTTGCTCGTGGACCACTCCGCTTCTGTGGAATGCAGGTAATTCAACTTCTTCTAGGTCATCCACTTCATCCTCGATGTCTGACTGGTGGGGCATCCTTGACAGGGTATCTGCATTGGTGTTCTTGTGACCTGCCCGGTACTTGATTGTGAACTGATAATTCTACAACCTGGCCACCCAACGCGGTTCCATGGCTCCCAACCTGGCTGTCTCCAGGTGTGTCAAGGGATTATTGTCGGTAAAGGCTGTGAACTTAGTTGAGGCTAGGTAATGCTTGAATCTTTCAGTGATAGCCCAGACCAAGGCCAGGAACTCCAGCTTGAAGGAACTGTAATTCTCCGGGTTCCTCTCAGGAGGGCGAAGCTTCCTACTGCTATACGCAATTACCTTTTCTCTGCCATTTTGCTTCTGGGACAGCACAGCTCCCAGTCCCTCGTTGCTAGCGTCGGTGTACAACAGGAAAGGATGGCTGTAGTCAGGGTATGCCAGGATTTCTTCACCGGTTAGGACTTCCTTCATTGAGGCAAAGGACTCTGTCTGCTCTTTGCCCCACTGGAATGGGGGACTTTTTCCTCTTCTGGACTGTCCTACCAGGAGATCTTGTAGAGGTGCTACCTTTTTGGTATAGTCCTTTATGAACATCCGGTAGTACCCGACCAGTCCCAGGAACTGACGTACTTCCTTGATGTTTCTCGGTTCAGGCCACTTCTGGATGGCAGTGACCTTCTCCGGGTCTGGTGCTACTCCCTCTGAGCTGACTACGTGTCCCAGGTACTGAACCTTCTGTTTGAGCAGGTGGCACTTGGAAGGTTTTAGTTTCATCCCATCCCGGGACAATGCCTCAAATACCTCCGCCAGGTGCTTTAGATAGTCTTCATACGTACTCTAGTACACAATAACGTCATCCAGGTATAGTAGCACTGTCTCAAAGTTCCGGTGTCCCAAGCAACACTCCATCAAACTCTGGAACGTTCCGGGTGCGTTGCAGAGTCCAAACGGCATACTGTTGAATTCGCATAGTCCCATCGGGGTGGTGAAGGCTGTCTTCTCCCGGTCTTCCTCAGCAACAGAGACTTGCCAGTACCTGCTAGTGAGATCCAATGTAGAGAAGTAATTGGCAGATTTTAGTTCAGCCAGGGATTCCTCTATACGGGGCAAAGGGTATGCATCTTTATGTGTTATTCGATTAATTTGTCTATAATCTACACACATCCTCATGCTACCGTCCTTCTTCCTGACCTGGACCAGGGGTGCTGCCCAGGGGCTACAGCTATCCCTTACTACCCCTGCCTTTTTCATGTCAGGCAACATTTCTTTGGCTTTTTGGTAATGTGCTGGTGGTATGGGTCTGTAACGCTCCTTAATGGGTGGATGGTTACCGGTGGGTATGTGGTGTTGTACCCCTTTAACCCTTCCAAAATCAAGTCGGTGTTTACTAAACACCTGTTCATATTCCTGAACCACTCTGTAAACACCGTGTTTCTGATGGACAGGGGTGGCGTCAGTCCCAACATGGAGCTGTTGACACCATTCCTCCGGCTGAGCTTCGGAGTCATTGTCCTCCACTGTATCTGATGGGGTCAAGGATTCCACTGTGTGTATGGCATCATTATTCACAGTATACAGTCTGGCAACAGTGGCTTATCATGGCAATTTAACTTCCTCCTCCCCACAATTTAGGAGACGTATGGGTACCCTCCCATTGCGTACATCAACTACCCCTCTAGCAGTTAAGAGTGTAGGTCTGTGCTCTGAGCTAATGGGCTCCACTACCGCCTGGTAGTTCTGTCCCTTGAGACCTATTGCTGCCCTACACCAAATCAGCATTTCACTCATTGGGGGAATCACAATGGGTATCGGGTCTGTCACCTGTACATTACCAATCTCATCACCTGTTAGATTTACCTGTTGCTAGTACAGGAGGGCGCGAATTTCTTTCTGGAGCACCTTCCTCTGCCCTGGCTTGGCAGTGTCAGCAATCTGTTGGAGTAAAAACAACACTTCTCCCAAACAGTTACCAACAATATTTGTACCAAGTATCATATACGGATTGGTATCACCAGGGTTAGATTCTATGACAATTAGTCCTTGGTCCTTTAGTTCCACTCTCCCCACCTTCACTGTCACGTCCTGAACCCCTACTAGGTGAAGAGGAAGGCCGTTAGAGGCATACACAGAGAGGTTCGGGGCTGGCGGATGGAGTTCATCTATGGACCAGTACCTTTTGTAGAGGACATCAGGTATGATGGTTACCTGTGAGCCGGTGTCCAGTAGTGCAGGTGTTGCTGTGCCGTCCAGCACGATGGACAGGAAAGGCCTTCCTCCTACAAACCGGTCGTACCAGCTTGATGGGCCTGGTTGATCTACTCCTGGGTGTCGGCCCTTGGCCCCAGGGTTTGCCCATTTAAAGGACAGTTCCGCGCGGTGTGGCCTGCCTTGTGGCAACGGTAGCACGTGAATTCTCCTGGAGGGCAACGTTGGTCGATGGTCCTCCCATGGGGTGGCGTTGTCCTCCTTCTTCTCCTCATCCAGGGGACATCCTCAGGACTGTCGGCGAGTAAGATCCTTCCTTCCGGCTCGGGCTCCGTCCGTAACTGCAGGGCGCTCAAAACAGTGGTCAGGGTTTTACTTAGCTGACGCACTTCAGAGCACGGGCTGTCCAGCTCGCTAGGGGGTGCTGTTTGAATCTTTTGTTTCTGCAGCTAATGAAGGGACAGTGGGTGCTGCGGGCACTGGGGTGGCCCCACCCTGATAATGCTGGATAGCAGTATCTGATGTTTCCAGGGGCTGAAGGCCTTTAATAGCCATGTCCTTCAGGGTGTCAAAGGCAGCATCTGGATGATCTAAGGCCCACCACCGTACAGTTCTGCTCTCCTCCTGGGACCTTAACCCCCGGATGAATTGTTCTGTCAGCATTTTGTCCTCATCATGTATGCTGGCCGGACTAACCTGTTTCAGGGCCCGCAGGGCTTCCTGTAAGCGCCAGGCATAGTTCCGTACACTGTCCTCAGGTTTCTGGGTACAGTGGTAGAACCTCATCCGGAGATCTGTCTCAGTGCGGTTTTCAAAGAGAGTTTTCAGTCTCTTAAAAATAATGGATTCTGATTCCTGGTCTGCGGCTGGCCAGGTTTCAACTTCCCGCTCTGCGGCACCAGTCAATTGTCCCAGCACAACAGCGGCTCTCTGCTTACCAGTCATTGAATACATATCCAGTACACCGCATATTTTCCTTTTGAATCCAGACAGGGTGTCTGGTTTGCCGTCATACTGGGGAAGCCATTTTGCTCCAGGGATATACGGCAGGGCCATGGGTATCAACGGAGTCACGACCCCAGCTGGTGGGGCGGCCGCTCCGGCCTGAGCAGCGCCGGGCGCAAGTTGAGCATCGAGAGCGTTATCCGGTGCTCCGGCGTCTTACTGGTCGTTGGCCATGGTTGCGCCCCTCTAGTGAACCGTAGCCTACCTCCTTTACTTTTGATCGGGTAGGCTGCAGCTCCGCAGGCGACAGTCTCCGTCCTGGACCTGACGCTTCCTGGTTCGGCGTCGAGGTGCGAGGCGGGGCTTGAGCTTCACGCGTTTCCAACGGTCACGCCTCTCTTCCCGCGCGGCGACTCGGTAATGGCGGCGATGTTCACCACAGTACAAACACAGTTCAAATGCGGCACACAGTACCCGGTGGCAATGGGCACGAAATCCTGTTTGTGACGTCAGGAAGAGAGATGTGTCGCCCAGGGGGATATAGGGGACTCGGTACCCAGGCCTTTTACCTTGCTTAGGATGTCACGGCAGTCGGCTCCAGGGCCCGTACTCTGGGGTCTCTCTTGAAAAAGGAGGTTTTAGTGTACAGTTTGTCTCGTGACACCACCTGTGGTTTCCGGTAACGGTTACCGGCGCTGTTTCAGACCTCCGGGGGGTGATGGGATGGCAGCTAGGATGTTTCTGCTCCCCACAGTCGGAGCGGACCCCCGGGGCAGTGTAGATGGAAGGGATGCAGGTGAGAGATGGCCAGGTCAGGGGGAATGACGGACACGCACACAGGGGATTCACTTCAGTACCTTTACTGGTGTAACGGCAGGTATGGTCCAGGGTACTTGCTATGAAGGGTGCACTTCAGGACTTCTCCCCAGTGAGCGGGTATAAGTCCTACTGATCCGTGTCTCCCTCTCTCTAAGTTTCTAGCCAGCCTGGAACTTGGCCTAGCTTCTGTGTTGTGTTGCTCTCTCACCTGACCGCTTGGTAGTAGGACCTTTCTTTGGCAACCACTATCCCTGGATGCCGGGGCCTTCGTGGTTCCTAGTCCTGTTATTGCTGGTAGCTTCCAGATGACCAGGGGTCTGGAAGCCTCCTGGTATGCCGGTAGTCCCTACTGGGTATAGAGGACCCTGTAAGCGAGGACCCGGCATCCGGTTTGTGTCTTGGGGTGAGCCTATGATACTCCTCTGCCCCCTCAACTCCTCTCTCCTCTCTCCTTGCCTCGGCCACACTCGGGGCCCTCAACTCAGCAGCAGATGTGCCGCTCCTTTTGGGTCCTGTCGTACCTGTGAACAGCAGGGTGCCACACATTCATTGACAGAGCGCGCGGTGGATGCTGGGTGTGACACGATGGGGGATAACCCCACCCACAGCCCGTCATTCACCATGGTACGTGGAACAGGAGACCCCTGGCTGCAGCCGCAAATAGTCGTGATGTAAGCAGAAGCAAGAGCTGGCTGCAGCTGGGGGAATTACATGCTGGCTGTGCGTGGTCAGCGATGTTGTCACAAGCAGTATTGACAACATGACGTAATTACAAAATTCATTAGGGGCCCCGGGGGGATACATTGGGGGGTTAATTTAAAGTAGTGCACAGCCCATTTAAACACTGCTTCGCTGATTAGTCGCGCCCGGTCGGCCGCATACATATTCTAGAATACCCAATGCGTTAGAATCGGGCCACCATCTAGTAGTGCATAAAAGTCGCCAACGTTCTGCTGACTCAATGACTGGCATTAACATCATCTGACATTAATATCAAAATATCAAAAATTGTGCACAGGGTGCTTCATGGCATGGGTTTCCATGGCCAAGCAACTGGATGGAAGCTTTACATCAGCAAGCAAGTGATGTAAAGTTGCCAGTGGACTCTGGAGCAGTGGAAACGTTTTCTGTGGAGTGACCTATAACGCTTCTCCATCTGATAGTCTGATGGACAAATCTGGGTTTGGCGATTGCTAGGAAAATATTACCTGCCTGACTGCAGTGTGCCAGCTGTAAAGTTCGCTGGAGGAGGTATAATGCTATGAGGTTGTTTTTCTGGGATTGGCCAAGGAAATGTAGTCCCAATAGAAATTTTAATGCACCAGCTTGCCAAGATATTTTGGACAATTTTGTTGGAACAGTTTGGGGAAGGCCCTTTTCTATTCAAGGATGATGGTGCCCCAGTTTGCAAGGCAAGGTCCATAATAACATGGTTTGGTGAGTTTGGTGTGGAAGAACTTGACCACAAGCCCATCGAACAACTTTGGGATGCACTAGGACAGAGATTGCAAGCCAGGCACTCTCAACATCAATGTCAGACCTCACAAATGCTCTTCTGAATATACCGCACCAAAACTTATACATTTATCTATTGCGGCTAAGCAAAAATTTACAAAACTCAACATGAGGATATTAGTTTAACATTCTGATTAAACTGAGTGAAGCGAACCTCTCAGTGGGTCCATAATTTTAAAGGTGCGGCACCATACACGGATTATAATGAGGGCAATCTGGCTACCGCCCGGGGCCCTGAACCTCCAGGGGGCCCGGGGCTCCGAGGTGTCTATGGCCAGATTTCCCTCATTATATGTGCGGCGCCGCGGCACATACCGGCAGACAGTGGTGGGGGGGCCCCCAGACCGCTGCCCCAGCAGCGGCGCACGGCCGCTGCTTCTTCTTCGACTGGGCCAGCACTGCAGCTGTTAACTTCCCTGTGCTGGCCCGGCCACGTCACAGCTAGGAGACACGGCCCTGTGCGCGGCCGTGTCTCCTAGCTGTGACGTCACGCAGTGCGCACCCGGCCTGCAGTGCTGCACCAGAGAAGAGCAGGAGGACTGGAGCCGAGCCGGGGGATGGTGAGTCTGTGTGTGTGTGTGAGAGTGTGAGTGTGTGTATGTGTGTGTGTGTGCAGGTAGATATCATTGTGTGATGTCTGTTTATATGTATTTTTGTGTTTCAAATGTGTTTATGCGTGTATGTATATGTCTGTATATGTTTGTGTGTGTGCGTGACTGTGTGCGGCCTCCTGCTGAGTATAGATGGCGCCGTGCGGCCTCCTGCTGTGTATAGATGGCGCCGTGCGGCCCCCTGCTGTGTGTAGATGGCACCGTACGGCCTCCTGCTGTGTATAGATGGCTACGTGCGGCAATCTGCTGTGTATAGATGGCGCCGTGCGGCCCTCTGCTGTGTATAGATGGCGCCGTGCGGCCCTCTGCTGTGTATAGATGGTGCCGTGCGGCTCTCTGCTGTGTATAAATGGCGCCGTGCGGCCTCCTGTTGTGTATAGATGGCGCCGTGCGGCCCTCTGCTGTGCATAGATGGCGCCGTTCGGCCCCCTGCTGTGTATAGATGGCGCCGTGCGGCCCCCTGCTGTGTATAGATGGTGCCGTGCGGCCTCCTGCTGTGTATAAATGGCTACGTGCGCCTCTTGCTGTGTATAGATGGCTACGTGCGGCCTCCTGCTGTGTATAGATGGCGCCGTGTGGCCTCCTGCTGTGCATAGATGGCGCCGTGTGGCCTCCTGCTGTGCATAGATGGCACCGTGCGGCCTCCTGCTGTGTATAGATGGTGCCGTGCGGCCCTCTGCTGTGTATAGATGGCGCCGTGCGGCTCTCTGGTGTTTATAGATGGCGCCGTGCGGCCTCCTGTTGTGTATAGATGGCGCCGTGTGGCCCTCTGCTGTGCATAGATGGCGCCGTTCGGCCCCCTGCTGTGTATAGATGGCGCCGTGCGGCCCCCTGCTGTGTATAGATGGTGCCGTGCGGCCTCCTGCTGTGTATAAATGGCTACGTGCGGCCTCTTGCTGTGTATAGATGGCTACGTGCGGCCTCCTGCTGTGTATAGATGGCGCCGTGCGGCCTCTTGCTGTGTATAGATGGTGCCGTGTGGCCTCCTGCTGTGCATAGATGGAGCCATGCGGCCTCCTGCTGTGCATAGATGGCGCCGTGCGGCCTCCTGCTGTGTATAGATGGCTCCGCGTGGCCTCCTGCTGTGTATAGATGGCGCCGTGCGGCCTCCTGCTGTGTATAGATGGCACCGTGCAGCCTCCTGCTGCGTATAGATGGCTCCGTGCGGCTTCCTGCTGTGTATAGATGGCTCCGTGCAGCCTCCTGCTGTGTATAGATGGCTCCGTGCGGCCTCCTGCTGTGTATAGATGGCTCCGTGCGGCCTACTGCTGTGTATAGATGGCTCCGTGCGGCCTCCTGCTGTGTATAGATGGCTCCGTGTGGCCTCCTGCTGTGTATAGATGGCTCCGTGCGGCCTCCTGCTGTGTATAGATGGCGCCGTGCGGCCCTCTGCTGTGTATAGATGGCGCCGTGCGGCCCTCTGCTGTGTATAGATGGCGCCGTGCGGCCTCCTGCTGTGTATAGATGGTGCCGTGCGGCCCTCTGCTGTGTATAGATGGCTCCGTGCGGCCCCCTGCTGTGTATAGATGGCGCCGTGCGGCCTCCTGCTGTGTATAGATGGCTCCGTGCAGCCTCCTGCTGTGTGTAGATGGCTCCGTGCTGCCTCCTGCTGTGTATAGATGGCACCGTGCGGCCTCTTGCTGTGTATAGATGGCTCCGTGCGGCCTCCTGCTGTGCATAGATGGCGCCGTGCGGCCTCCTGCTGTGTATAGATGGTGCCGTGCGGCCCCCTGCTGTGTATAGATGGCGCCATGCAGCCCCCTGCTGTGCATAGATGGCGCCGTGCGGCCTCCTGCTGTATATAGATGGCACCTCGCGGCCTCCCGCTGTGTATAGATGGCTACGTGCGGCCTCCTGCTGTGTATAGATGGCTCCGTGCGGCCTCCTGCTGTGTATAGATGGCTACGTGTGCTCAATATTGAGTCATACAATTAATGTAAGGCTATGTGCCCATGATGCAGAAATGCTCTGGATTTTTTTTGAGCATTTCTGCATCTCCCTGGCAGAAAAAACGCATGCGGATTGTACATGCAGATTTTTACATGCGTTTTTCCTGCCAGGGACAAGCGGAAGTGAAGCGTTCTTCACATGCATTTCCGCATGCGGGTTGACAAGCGCTTTCTAAGCGATTTTAGGATCACTTGGAAAGTGCTTGACAACTTGGTCACACTTGCTGGTTGCATGGATTTATATAGTGTGACCGTAAAAGAATTTTAAAAAATAAAAAATAAATATAAAATATATAATTACCTTCTGATGGCCTGCCGACGTCAGTGGTCGCGTGACCCGTCACATGACTAAATGACGTCACGGCAGGTCCTTTTCAGACCATCGCGAGCTGCTGGCAAGCCAGGACGCATCGGATAAAGACACCGGGGGCCATCAGAAGGTAAGTATAATATTTATTTTTTATTTTATTCTTTTTTTACAGGTTCTATGGTACCCGGGTCCGGAGGAGAGTCTCCTCTTCTCCAAATCCGGGTACCATCCGCACATTGAAATGCATGGAATCCGCATGTACAGATCCAGTGATGCGGATTCCATGTGTTCCAATGCAAGTTAATGGCGGCGAAAACGCTAAATAATTGGTAATGCTGCGGATTATCATTGGGGAACATAGCAGACCTTCTACCAAGCGTTTTTTAAGCATTTCTGCAGCGGAATTGCCGCTGCGGAAACACTTAAAAAATGCATAGTGGGCACACAGCCTAAAAAAAATTATTATAATTAATATCGTGCCAAATTAATTTCACGTGAACTATCACATGATCTATCACAGGGGATCATGTGACATGTCACGTGATACACGTGATACATCAGGTGTGTGTGTGTGTGTGGGGGGGGCCTTATAAACTGCTCGGGGCCCTTGCTACTCTTAATCCACCCCTGTGCGGCACTGTGCGCCAGCCTCCACCACAGCGATAGTACACCAGTGAAGCAGTTCACCTGGTGCCCCACAGAAACCATACTGCGAGGCTGAGCCTCTATGACTCCATCCCACACTGCCCCACAAGCTTCACAACACCACAGCAACAATGGCCGCCACACAATATCAATACCAAGTGAAATAGGCTAAAAATCTCCTTCCACATGTTTTCAGACTGTGGACTGAGAGCAAAAATTGGTGGAACCCTTCTTGCAGTCTCCAGCTAATTAATATCTCCTGGGCCAAATGGGAGGAGTGCTGGTCCAAGTAAAACAAAAAAAAGAGGGGACAGACTTTCTTTCTCTATAATTATGGTATATTCATGCTCTATCCCCTCTTTTTCTGTTTTACTTGTCAATGAACAGCAGCTTTAGACTTTTCTGTAGGTATTCAGTCATATATAATGGACAAAATATTTTACATATGATACTATACTAATCTATTCTTGCACCTCTTTAACCATTTAAATACAAGTCTTAGAACAAAAAGAATTTTTTGTTTTTGTGTCTTGGAATTCAGACAGTCATAATTTTTCTAATTTTAGGTCTGTGTTCTTGTTTTCTGCGGGACTCATCCTTTCTTCTGATGCTATTTTTGGGTACATATATTGTATGTCAGTGTATAATTTACATACATTTTGTTTATATTTTGATGGAAATGCAAAGAATTGATTTTTCCAAACTTTTTTTATCAATATTTTAGATTTACAGAATGATGATACCAAAATTGTGCATATTATTTGGTGCTATGTAGCAGTTATATAATAAAACATATTAAATGTTCAAATAGGGGGCTCAGAAAAGGCCCCAAATTGCTAAGACTGTATGCGAAAAATCTAACCTGTCTTGGCAAATTTGGGACAGTTGGCAATAGGCATGGGTAGAGACCACATCACAGAGAACCCTTGTTATGTGACTAACCCCCCCCCCATAATTTTACTTTTGTATGCCACAGTCAACTTTGATCCCAGCATGCAATGGGTTAGAGCAGAGGTCCCCACCCGCCGGTCCGCGGACCAGGACCGGGCCGTTTGGGTTTTTCAGCCGGTCCGCGGCGCCGCTGACAGTTGTAGAGGATCAGCAGGGAGAAAGCCAGCATGTGATCAGTAGCCTATAAGAAAAGAGGAGGAGGGACTGGCAGTGAATAGATAATTAGCCATGCAGCCCTACTCGCAGAATGTGCTCAGGCAGGAGCAGGGACAAGCAGGTCATGTGTGTCCAGCGCTCCTTCCCCTCCTGCTAGCTGTGAGTTGGAGGGGGAGGGGCTCTGGATGCTAATGGGCAGCTAGATATGACGTCAGGTGTCCCACCCTTATGACTCCTGTAGCTGTGTTCTGGTGTCGTGCGGCCCAGCAGCAGATTTTCTGGTTAAAGTGAAAAAAGCAAATAACAGTGAAAATTAATAGCAGCAGTGGCTGTGTCCAGTAGCATCAGTAGTGGTCATCATCATCAGATGGGACCTAGATGGGACCGTCTTGTTGCAGGAAAACAAGCCTAGTGCTCCCACTGATCCAGGGAAACAAGCCTGGTGCTCCCACTCATTCTGAACCTATGGTAAGTTGAATCACATTCTCATTATAAATGTCATAATTATATGATAAGTATGCACTAAGCTCCACCCCTCCATAACCCCACCCACATATGACCAAAGCCCCGCCCCCACCCCCACCGGGCCATTGAAAACTGGTCTTGCTTAAAGCCGGTCCCTGGTGCAAAAAAGTTTGCCGACCACTGGGTTAGAGGACAGAGATCAAGGGTTTCTATGATCTCCATCATTAGAGCAGCATGGGGGCTATGTATTACACTGTATTAAGGCGTTAAAGGGAGCTTATCTCTAGAACAACAGTATTCATATCAATCCAGCGGAACCATCGGGCCACACCCTTGGCACAAAACATGATAACGGGAAGGGGTCGGGGATGACATGGTATTGCTTGGGCCTGCAAACTTTGACAGACAGAAGACACTACCTGTGTACAAAATAGCTAATGAAAAAAATTATATTAGTTTACTAAATAAGCACATTATTAATACATGATAGGAAAATACTAGACAAACCCCACATGACAATACAAAAACTACTACCTAAAAACAACAGGTAGCCCTGCTCAGAAAAACATCTAATCTTCAATGGGAACAAAAGGTTGGGAATTCACAAAATAGAACTAACACTCAATAAGTGAAGAATAGCTATAGGGGACAAAAAGCGCCCAATAGGGCATTACCCAGATACACTTGGCGTTAGTAATGCGGTATTTGCTCACCTTGCTGAGTTGTAGAAAGCACAACTCCTATAAAAGCATGTATAGGATATCCAGCTGCTGCTGCTCCGCGTGTTGGAGCGATCCCAAGGTAATCTGGCATGTAGAGGAGAGAACAGCAATAAATCTGCTGCGCTGCTGGTGAATAAAATCTTCCAATGGAGCATGGAAGTAAAAAGTTGTGCAGTTTTATTTTTGTACACGTTTCAGAGTGGAACAGAATTCATCCTCAGGATGAGGGCTCGCTCACACTTGCGTATAAAAAAATCGGTCACATTCTCATCCAGCAGAGCGGAACGATTTTTTTCTCATTTGTCATCCGTGTGTGCTGTCCATTTTTTTACTCAGCAGCTATTAATCTTTTACAGGACCATTTATAGTTTCCTATGCTACTGAGATGTATCCGTAAAAATCATTGCATGCCATACTGATGGTCTGTATGGCATACAATTTTTTTCTCACACTGTCCGATTTTGGAGAGAAACAGCTGCATGCTGCGATTTTTTTCTCATGCTGAATACAGCTGAGAAAAAATACGCAGATCAACCTTGCTTGATTGAATAACATTGGTCCGAGTGCAATACCTTTTTTTATCGGACTTCACTCATCCAATTTATACACTAGTGTGAGTGAGCCCTTACCATGAGGTGTTAATTACTGGGATCCTGAAGAAGGAGTCTGTTCAACTCTGAAAGGTGTAGAGAGATAAAGCTGTATGATTCTTTACTTCCACATTGCATTAGAACATTTTATTCACCAGCCAAGACTTATCCGCTATTTCCTCATCTACATGTCAACAATCAATAAGTAGTATCAGGCTATGTGCCCACGTTGCGGACCTGAAGCATATTTTTTACGCTTCTCCCTGGCGGGAAAATCGCATGCGGATATTACATGCGGTTTTCCCGCCAGGTAGAAACGTTTATGAGGCGTCTTTGCATGCATTTCTGCATGCGGGTTATCAAGCACTTCTCCAAGCATCACTTGGAAAAGTGCTTGACAACTTGTTCAGAATGGTAAAAAATAAAAAAATAAACTTTATACTCACCTTCCGATGCATTCTCTGCCCCGTCCGGAGGCTTGAGCGGCTCACGCTGTTGTGTGCAGGACCTGCGGTGACGTCATTGAGTCATGTGGTGGGTCACATGACTCAATGACGTGGCAGGTCCTTCAGACAACAGCGCGACGGAGGGAAAACATCAGAAGATAAGTATAAACTTTATTTTATTCTTTTTTTTACAGGTTCTTTGGTACCCAGGTCTGGATGAGAGTCTCCTCTCCTCCAGACTTGGGTACCATCCGCACATTGATTCCGCTGCGCTTCCGCAAAATTAATGAACATGCTGCGGATTTTTGACTGCAGCATATATGCTGCGGAAAAATCCGCAGCATGGGCATTGACATTGCGGAATGCCATTGGGGACCATGGGGTGCGGATCTACATGCGTTTTTCAAGCGTTTACGCTGCGGAAATTCCGCAGCATATACGCTTGAAAAACGCTACGTGGGCACACAGCCTAATAGATACCAGTAGGCATATTGAAGCAGGCAAAATGGGGGCACCTGAGCAGACATCCTATCGCACGTTTCGCTTCTTTGTCAGGAGGTGATACAATATCAGCAAGTGCATTCAGCTTGTTTAATTTAAGCATCACAAAAAATCCAATGCTCTTGCTTTTTATTTGCGATTGGTATATTGCAGAGGCATGACATGGTGTCCGATTCAATATATAAAATGGTATATTACAAGTGGAGCCATGCAGTTTTAAAGGATGGGGAGCCCTTTCCTTAAAGTTATCCCCTACGTGTCGGATAGGGGATAATTTTCTGATCTCCAGGGGTCACACCGACATGGCTCCCACAGATCCCAAAAACTGGGGCTCTGACACTCCTTGGCTGAATGGAGCGGAGGTCGATCATTCTTGAAAAAGAAGGAGCGACTACAAAACGTTGCACAGGTGTGCGGGAGGCTCATCTTTTCTTCCACATTCAACATACGGCGTCGCAGCAAGTCCTCATGGATTTAAAATAATAGGTATTTAAACCTGGTGAAGGATTCATGTTGTTTTCAAAAAGGTGACTATGTCGCTAATGTACTTGCTGTGATTTATGCATGAATTTAATTGAAATGAAAAATTTCAGAACACATTAAATATCATCAGAAGAAAATATTTATTGTGTGTTTTTTCTTTAAATGGCTACATAGATAAAGAGGATGATAGACCCTGAATAACATGACTGCACCAGGCATGGAAGTTGCTTGGTTCATTTGGACATATTGTATCTCTAATCCATTCAGTATAAATTGGGTGGTGGTTTGGAAGAGTGGGTTCCATGGGTAAGGACTATTGTCTTAAAATGAATAATTTGTACATAACTCGTTCTATATTGCACATCAACCTATTTTTAATAAAAAATATTAAAAGTGAAAAGTGTTATTCACTGTGGAGTGTATGATAAAGAAAAAAGGAAATGTACACATAAATGAAAAAAGCTGGTAAAAATGTGAATCATAAAGAATAAACTACTTTACATGTGATTCATATAGAGAAATAAATATGCCTTATGAAAGCAGATCTTGGCAGCGAGTCATTGTTTCCCTAATTGCACATTTTAGAACTGCATTCAGGTTTAATATCCAATTTGTCCTTGAATCATACAATTCTTGGGCCAGTCGTTTTTCTTCCTTTCACAGCCACTCAACAGCCGTGTTTTGATAAGCTAAGCTGTTTTTCTTTTTTTCCTTTGTAAGGACATTTCTTCATGATATTTATATGAAACAGATGGACTGCAGTTCTTTAAGTATCTAGAGTCTGGAAAGCTTTAGATTTACTGGGTGTTGCTTATGTCTATACTTCTTTACTTGTATATCCAGATGTTTTTTGTTCAACGTACCTGTAATGCAAATATAAAATATGAGGTGTTTTATAAAAAGAGTATAAAATATTCAAATTTACAGAAAAAACACTGTAAATATTTAAGATACCTACCAAAAATGACAGGAAATCTCTCTTTGGCATGTCTTCAAAAAACGATGGATTTTCTCTAGATATTGTTATGTAGTTGATTTAGAAGACCATAATTTTACCAATTAAACTAGCCTCATTACCAACAAAGGGGGCTTCAACCATACATCTTTTAAACAAGAAGGTTCTACAGCACCAGGGTGGGCATAGACATGCAATAGCTTGGCTCAATAGAGGGAGACTGATAAAGGGCTACCTAATGCCTCTGGAATCATTACAGGAGTATTCCATCATGGACATTTATGCAGGAAGGGAAAGAAAGGAAATCAGTATCTACTGGGTGCTGCAAGGAGGAGAAAAGCCAGGGCTGAGTAGGGTGAAAACCTTATATTCCACTACGCGTTTTAAGGAAGGTTTGTCCTCTTCATCAGGTTTACACAGGCAAAGGATCAGCCTTCATACAGGCAGATGGTGACATCACAATACATATAAAATTTGATTGATCACTCAATTACAAATTCAATTAGCAAATATATATTTTTTCTTTTTAATTTTTGTGTCGTTGGTAGAGCAACAATTAATCCGTGGTATTTTAAATGTCAGAATTCTGGGAACAATATATGGCTTTTATTTTTGAATTTGTAATAATTGAGTTTTAGATGTTTTATGATGTCACCACTTGCCTGTATAAAGGCTGATGGTGGTCTATGTCTATATACACCTGATGAAGAGGACAGACCGTCCTTGAAACACGTAGTGGAATGAAAGGTTTCTATCCTACCCAAACCTGGTTTGTCTCCTCATTGCAGCGCCCAGTAGATACCACTTTCCTTTTTTTTTCCTTCCTGCATTCATCCAGTTCCATGCTTTCAGCGGTGGGAGCCTGCGGTTAAAGCAGCAGCAATCTGAGGGGGCTCGCACATTCATGCCAGTGTTGTGCATGGTGAGCATCACTCACATTGTTCTAATTCACTTGGTTGATTGCTACACACATGAGCGCTTTTCTTTACTTTTCTTACATGTTGGACATTTATGGCAGGATATGTTACCAATAGCCTATCCAATAGTTCCAGTCCCACATTTATCTCAAGAGCAAGGGCCCTATCGCATGTGTCTGGTATAAGAAGGTAACTGTGCATGTGTGGCTTTCTTCATTCACTTGAATACAGTAGGTGACCCAAGAATTGCTGAACAATCTGATTTGGGAGTTCATATTCTTGATAGAGATGTTTGGATACAGCAATGGGACTCACATCTGTTGGGTATTCATGGCATAAATTTCCAATATGGGCATGCCCCTTTATTGATGGCAAAGGTATTTGCTAGTCCTTTATCTCTCTCCCTTTATAATATGTTTCTTCAGCTAAACTGTCTTATATCTATGGCCATCTTATAAATTTGCCATAAATGTCACAGATGGGGGACACCCTCTAATCTCTTTATTCTTATAGCCAATAGCTAATTTTTTTTATCAATCTCTGGTTGCATTAATGGGTTAAAGGCTGCTGCTTTCAAAAGGGTTTTTGACATTAGATGAGTATCAATTTCTAAACAGTCATTAGGTATTTGTATTCAGCCGCTGGATACATAAAGTATAATTCTACCAGGGGTAATTGGACTCCATGGATACATCCTATAGGTATCAGTTTGAATGTAGCATATGTACACATGAACAGATTTAGATGTGTCTTTTTTATTAGATGGATTGTACTGGAATAAAAAATGGCTTCTTTCTTCTAGAAACATCTGCACACCTGTCGAAGTTGACATTTGTTCTGATGGAGTCATATACTTTTCCCGTCTTATCCATCTGGTCCAAACCGAGATGACAACTTCTTCCAGCCACGACTTGTTTAAAGAGTTTACAGACACTTGGCTCTCATATTTCCAGCACTGTCTCCATCAATTCCCAACCTGCACAAACTCCTCATCCTGCTGATACCTCAATGCTGAGCCTTCTGCTGCCATATGTGTACATATTACCGCAAATGCTGTGTAGCATAAAAACAGTGCTCCTCTTAGTGCCCCACATAATAATTCCCATCACTGTGCCCCTTACAAAATAAAATTCCTCCTCTGTGCCCTGTGGATAGGAAATTTCCCTCTACAAAATATTAATGCCCTGTGTAAGTACCCTAGAAAACAATACCGACATTTTGCTCCTTAGAAAGTAATAATGCCACCTGTTTGCCCCTTTGACAGTCACAATAGCATGAGTGCTTCTATAACAATAAGTGCCCACTTAACATTTAATAATTTACTCTGAATCCCCCATACACAGCTCCCCCTACACACAGTACGATAGGCCAACAGCTCCCCTCTGCACAGTATGATTTCCCCACCGCTCCTCATGCACAGTATGATATCCCCACAGCTCCCCTATACATGGTATAATGGCCCCACAGCTCCCCTTTACACAGTATGATGGGCCCACAGCTCCTCAATACACAGTATAATGCCCCACAAACTGTATCATACAGCCACACTAGTCCTCATACTGTATGATGGGCTCTACAATAGCCCCAACATTATATGATGGCTCCACAGTAGCCCCCACACTGTATAATGACCCATTAGTAGCCCCACACATAGTATAATAGCCCTTTAGAAGCCCCACACTGTATGATGACCCACTTATCAGCATCCCTGTAGTAGCTCCCACTCTGAATGATGGTCCTTTTAGTAGCTCCCACGCTATATCAAGGCCCCCTTAGTAGCCTCCACACTGTATCATGGCCCCCTTGGTAGCCCCTACACTGTATCATGGCCCCCTTAGAAGCCCACACTCTGCATGATGGCCCTCTTAGTAGCCCCCCACTCTACATGATGGCTCCTATAGTAACCTTCACATTATATTAAACAACACGGAAAAGCAAAAAAACTGGTTAAACTTGCACTATTAAACATCAACACACATATGATTAAAAAAGGATGACAAGCCAGTAGCCAAATACTTGGTGACACAAACTGATGTGATACTGTTAAATAGTAAACCCATTAGAGGCTAAGGCCTCTACAGGAAGGGTACAGATCATCAAAACTGGAGGCATAGCCCAGTGCGTGATAATATATAATGTAAACGTCACTGTGGACATAAATACCACGCAGTCAGCCTGTCTCTATACAAAGTATGTAGGTAGATAGTCATAACCCTGCCTATAAAGAAATATTGCACCCTTACCCTTGCACCATTGCATCCAAAGTTTATGTCAAACAGAAAGCTAGTCTCTCATATTAACATGCAACCATCCATCCACCCATCCATTCTGCCCTTAAACAGTAGCTGTCACATTAATTTTTTTTAAATAAATCAATAGTGCACATAAAATAAGAAACTTTGTAGTATATCTTATCAGAGAAATCTGCTTCTTTCGCCTCTTGTTTCATTCTCAAAATGCTCAATTCCTGGGTAAAATCTGTATTTAGTGAAGACACAATGTTACATTACCGAGATAGGAGATGGCAGTTGATGCGTTCTGCTGCAAGTTCTCCGGAAATGACAGTTACAGTTCTCCATAGACCTTATGAGCACCAACCACTCCTCCTATCTCAGTAATAGTCCTTTTCCATCTCCAGAATCACTGGGTACGTTTTTCTCTCATCTATAAAGTGTAAGCTCTTAACGTCAGTGGGGTCCTCTCTCTCTCACCTGTAGAGTGTAAGCTCTTATGGTCAGCGGGGTTCCCTCTCCTCCTTCCCCTCTTCTTTACCTCACTCTTCCTCCTTCACTCTCCCTCCCTCCATCTTTCTCCCTTCCTCTCTCTCTTCTCCCTTTCTCTTCCTTTCCTGTAAAGTGTAAGCTCTTATGATCAGTGGGGTTCCCTCTCCTTCTCTCTTCCTCTCCTTTCTCTCCCTCCCTCTCTCACCCTTTCCAATAAAGTGTAAGCTCTTATGATCAGCAAGGACCTAATTCCCTCTTTCCTGTAAGGAGTAAGCTCTTATGTTTAGTGGTTCCCTCTCTCTCTCACCTTTAAGTTATTATGGCTAATGAGTTTTTGCTTTCCTCTCTCTCTCCTGTAGAGTGTAAGCTAATTAAAAGGGTTCTCTCTCTCCTCTCTCTATTGTAGAGTGTAAGCTCTTTTGATTAGTGGGGTTCTCTCTCTCCTCTCTACCACATGTATTTTCCGAATTTTTTATTTGCTGCAAATTTAATTTCTAGGGGAAATTTGTCGACGAATTCGAAGGAAAGAAAAATACTCATCATTACTCTTTAAAGAACATTTTATTGATTATTGGGATAGTTATGTTTTATTTTATTAATTGAATTATTTCCTAACCCAGAGTGGAATCAATAATTAACAAGACACCCACCTATTGTTTCGTAGCAAGATTAAGACATCAATACATTGTATTGTGGAAAGAATCTCAACACATGTTATAATCATCAACCAGCGAAACAGAAATTCACCAGCAGTAGAAAGTAATCACTTGAAAGTTCCTCCTTTGGCTCGATGCCTTGAACATATAATCTAAATTTATCAGAGCTGAGTGCAACAGTCGGCTGAGTAAGACTGAGCTGACAGGCAGATGCTGAGACATTGCTTCCTATTCACTATACATGTGTCAAACTATTTTCTCTCATCAGCAATGTACTGTGCACTGTCCAGACACAATGAGAAAAAAATGAGGGGATTTTAGGTTACTGAGTCAACTGAGCTGGGAGAGTCAACTGAGCTGGGAAATAGAACAGAAGTTAGTTGCCAGTGACTCTCCTCTTTTTCATTGACCAGGTATTCGCTGCTACATTAAAAGAGTATATATTGACCAATAGTTACAGCAAGGTGTGTATACAGAGCCTAAATGTCACTGCAAAATGTGCGCACCAGAAGGTGTACTTGGTAGGTCACTGTCCTTGTGGCTTGTTCACACTTTGGGTCTGTTACTTGCATTAAGCCTCCTTAACATGGGCTGATATAATTGACAAAACAAGTGTTTAAGCGAATGCTCATTCTCAATCATTGGCCTGTTTCGACAAACCTACAACCTGCAGTAACCCTCGCTCAACTATACCGCTGCACGACCAGCTGTACCATCACCTAACATATCCTCACCCGTCCCTTGTAGACTGTGAGCCTTTGTAGCGGTGTCCAAAGAACACCGCAAGGCAGGATTCAAGTATGGCACAGCAGACAAGAAGTCAGAAACAAAACTCAGACTTTTTTATGTACAAAGGAATTATACGCCAGGAGATGAGAATAACAGTATTTACAATGACAATATTAATAACATGAATATAGTAAGAAATAGCTTAAGCGAATCACAAAATTACGCTCCAGCTATGGCAATGAAAGCTCAATACAAACAGTACAAATCAAGTTTCACAAACTACTCTTGGCTAATAATCTGGCTTTCCGCTAATCGGACCATGCTGCTACAGCGTCCTAACTAAAGAAAACTACGCTAAATCCTAACACAGGTCACCACCGGTGTGTCACTCACAATTGTGCAGGTCAGGAACAGAAAGACATCTGCTGCTTGTTTCAGACGCAGCTGTACCGAATCAGTCACAGTTAAGTCCTTTCTCCTGTATCTTGGATCTCTTTCCCTCTGCAGGTAGGCAAAATTTGTTTTACTTTCAATGTTGAGAGATGTCTGCCACTCTGTGTTGTCTGTACCTCAGGTCACCAATCCTCAGGGAAGCTGTTTTACCGAAGGGATGAAGTCCTCTACTTCTGGACACAGTCCTGTCAAAAAATCTTGCAATAGTCTATGCTTTTATCTTTTAAGGGAATAATCAGTTCCTGTTTTAGTCTCTCCTTATTAGGGAACTGGAAGAAATCTCCCTGTTACCTCAGACACACACGAGGTCTCTCCATTTCCTGGTTTATCTCCCTCTCTCAGTACATACCAAAAACAACAGAAGGGGGAGACGACTAATCCAAAAGCAAAACTCAGAGGGGAGGATGATCTCTTAAAGTCGCAGTGTCATTTAATGTCCAGTAAGGGCTGACCCCCTACATGCCTCCCCACTTAAAGGTGGCCGTCCTCAGCCTCGCTGTAAAGTCATGCAAAGAATAAAGGCTCTATGCAGCAATATACATAACAGGACTACTTTCATCACAATACATACGAATGGACCAAATAAACTGATCAGCATTGTACCTGTCTGGTGGAACCCCTTCATTAGGCCTACAGGATCTCCGGAGATCGTAACTGTCCTCCATGGGCATAGCAGCCATAGGACTGTCCTCTTCAGGTAGCTCAAGGTTCAGCTGGAGCCTTGGGTTCCTCTCCTCCTCTGCGAGCTGGCAATGTTTCCGTGTCGGGAATGTCAACTTCCACAGACTGGGGACCTTCTGCAGACTCAGGAACGGTCCACCAGTCTTCACCAAAGTCACTGTCTGGGAAAACCGGTCTTGATGAAGGAACAGTAGGAGAACCTCTTGGGACAGATGTAGGATCTTCAGAGTGGCATGGCCGTAACATATTCCTGTGTAGAGTTCTTGGACCAGACTCCTCATTTTCAGCTTGCACTTCGTACACTGGACCGTTGGGATACACTCGCTTGATCACTTTGTATGGTTGTACCTCCCAACGTCCACTCAGCTTCCCCTTTGGGTGCTTTTCCCGTACCAGTACTCGGTCTCCAGGCTGGAGCGAAACTTCCTGAATTGGCGGTTGGCTGTTCTTCTCTTGTAACTGCTGGCCTGCTAGCCAGCGGATGGTCTGAAGTCGTCGCCGATGATCTTTCACCCAGGAGGTGGTAGATTATTCGATCAGATCCTCTGGCTGTTCCAGATTCAGCTCGATGATTTCTCGGCCGGCTCTACTAAACAGTAGCATATATGAGGTATAGCCTGTGCTGGTGTGGACCCGATTGTTATAGGTCCAGACTAGTTCAGGTACGTAATCAGGCCAATGCGTCTTCTTGTCTTCTTCTAATGTCCTCAACATTTGAAGCAGAGTCCAGTTAAAGCACTCACAGACCCCATTCCCTTGGGGGTGATATGGAGTTGTCAAGGACCTTTCGATGCCATACAGTCGGTACAGTTTGTCCATCACTTTACCCTGAAAACACGCTCCTTGGTCTGAATGAATCCGCTTCGGACACCCATAGACCCAGATGAAATCCTGACAGACCCCGAGTCGGGGTGACCACTGCAAACTTGGAGAAGTGGTCGGTCATGACCAGGCAGTACTGTGGGCCTCTAATCGATTATCCCACAAGCAGATAATCTATCATTAACACTTCAAGTGGTTATTTAGTCCTTATGGCCTGTACGGGTGCCCTCTGTTCTGTGCTTTTGGTGAGGTCACACATTCAGCTCTGTAGGCAAGCTTCTTCGACCGTCTCCTCCAGCCGGGGGCAATATACATAACGCTGCAGCCACTTGTAGGTCTTTCCCGGTCCAAAGTGAGCTCCAAACTCATGAGCTTCTTTGGCAATTTCTCGTGCCAGTCTTCCAGGGACTACTACTTGCCACCTTGCCTCGGAGTCAGCAGGCTGTTGCCACTTGCGGTATAGAACGGCTTCTCGAACTTCCAATCTATCCCACTGGCGTATTATGGACTTCGTTTCGTGATCTAAGGCAGCTCTTTCTTCCTTGTCAGGCAATTTTCCCTGGGCTACCCAGCTTTTCACTTGCTGTAACCCTGCATCTTCATCTTGGACTTGACCCCATTCTTCGTTAGTCCTTCCCAATGACTTGGGTAGGGGTCGAGCCTTCCCACTTGACTGTGCCACTCCTGCAGCGAGTGTGAATTTGCGGAAATCTGGGATCTCCTCTTCTTCTAGGTGTTCATCACGGTCTTCTCCCGGAGTCTTGAAGGTTACGCTTGACTATCCATCAGCATTGGTATTCTCCATAGCAGAGCGGTAGCGCATTGAGAAGTCAAATTTCACAAAGGCGAGCAACCCAATGCTGCTCCAGAGCCCCCAGCTTGGCAGTGTCCAGATGGGCCAATGGGTTGTTATCCGTTTGCACTAGGATCTTAGCTCCTGTTAGGTATTCTGCCAATTTATCCATCATAGTCCACACTAGGGCGAGGAGTTCCAGCCGGAAGGAGCTGTAGTTTTGGGGGTTCCGCTCTGTTTCCCTCAAGTACCTACTAGCATAAGCGATGACTCTTTCATGCCCATCTTAAGGCTGTGAAAGGACTGCTCCTAGTCCATGAAGACTGCCATCCATGTATAAGAGGAACGGTCGGTCGAAATTTGCATAGGCCAAGATGGGGGCTGATGCTAGGGCATCTTTCAGTGTCTGGAAGGCCTCATCCAGTTTCTGTTCCCAGGGTATGCCCTGATTCCTCGGTCCCCCAAAAGTTCCTCTCAGCAGTTCATTCAGAGAGCCCGCTATTTTCGCATAGTCTTTGATGAACCGCCGGTAGTACCCAGTCAATCCGAGGAAGGACTTTAACTCCCATAGGGTTCTAGGTGCTGGCCATTGTTATATCAAAGCTACTTTGGCTTGAGAAGGCAAGACTCCATCCTGAAGACACCATTTGGCCCAGGTACTCAATCTTTTTCTTGAAAAGATGACACTTGTTCGGCTTTATCTTCAGACCATGGGCCCGTAATCGTCTGAGCACCTGCCCGAGTCTGTCCAGATGTTCCTGAAAGGTAGCAGAGTACACGATGATATCATCCTGGTATATCAGAGAAGCTTGAAAGTTTAGGTCATCCAAGCACTTCTCCATCAACCACTGGAACGTCCCTGCGCATTGGATAGTCAGAATGGCACTCTATTAAATTCAAACAGTCCCATGGGGAGTATGAACGCTGTCTTTGCCCTGTCCTTTTCTGCCACCAGTACTTGCCAGTATCCGCTAGCTAAATCCAGAGTAGAGCAGTATTTCGCTTTTCCCAGGGCCGTCAAGAACTCTTCAATATGCGGCAGGGGGGATGAGTCTCGCACAGTGCATGGGTTCAACCACCTGTAGTCCATGCAGAAACGAAGGGTTCTGTCCTTTTTCTTGACAAGCACCACTGGTGCTGCCCATGGGCTCTGACTACTCTGCACTACTCTCGAATCCAACATCTGTTTCAGCAGGGACTTTACCTCTTGGTACAGCTTAGAGGATATCTGTCGATATCTTTCTCGAATCGGACGAGTGTCCCCCATCGGTATCTCATGGGTGATGGCATCCATGCAGCCAAAGTCGTTGGAGTGACGGTCAAACGCAGCCTGGTTCTCCCACAGCATTGCTTACACGGCTTGTATCGGGTCCGAATTAAGAGCTTTCATATCCACCCCCATCTGGGTCAAGATGGCTCGCCCATTCCATTCTGGAGTCAGTGCCCCCTTCTCTTTGACCGTGATGGCCAGGGTCCAGACTGTATCATCTACTGGGGCCAGGGTCATTTCTCTCAGACTCAATACTTCACTTCGATGTAGGTACACCTGAGCCAGTTCCACTCTTGGGGTAAGTGGACTTTTCTCTGCTCCACATTCATGACTCAAATGAGTACTCTACCTTCTTGGAGCACTGCCAGCGTCCGGCCACCAGGATATTCTCGTCTATTTTACCTAGGCCCACTGGTTTATTAGCCACCTTCATACCTTCAAGGTTGTGGAAAGTTCCCACAGGCAGTGGGAGGATGGTCTCCTGACCAGGAGGAAGAGCGAGGGACAACCTTCCCGGCACTCGCATAATCCCCACCAACAGGTGTATTGGGACGCTCTTCTGTGTCCCACAAACACGGATCAGCCATTGAAATGCTTTCTGAGTGGGCTTATGCCGGGTGGCCTGTTTCCAGTAGCCAGGCCCCTGTTTAGTGAACATGATCTGGTCTAACTCCGGCAGAATATTCATGCCCATTATTACCAGTACATCTTCTTTGAATGGCTTGGAAACTAACAGGATGCCTTTATTTCCCACATCTTGTACACATACAGTGGTGGCCAAAAGTATTGGCACCCCAGCAATTCTGTCAGATAATACTCAGTTTCTTCCTGAAAATGATTGCAATCACAAATTCTTTGGTATTATTATCTTCATTTAATTTGCTTGCAAGGAAAAAACACAAAAGAGAATGAAGCAAAAATCAAATCATTGATCATTTCACACAAAACTCCAAAAATGGGCCAGACAAAAGTATTGGCACCCTCAGCCTAATACTTGGTTGCACAACCTTTAGCCAAAATAACTGCGAACAACCGCTTCCGGTAACCATCAATGAGTTTCTTACAATGCTCTGCTGAAATTGTAGACCATTCTTCTTTGGCAAACTGCTCCAGGTCCCTGATATTTGAAGGGTGCCTTCTCCAAACTGCCATTTTGAGATCTCACCACAGGTGTTCTATGGGATTCAGGTCTGGACTCATTGCTGGCCACCTTAGAAGTCTCCAGTGCTTTATCTCAAACCATTTTATAGTGCTTTTGGAAGTGTGTTTTGGGTCATTTTCCTGCTGGAAGACCCATGACCTCTGAGGGAGACCCAGCTTTCTCACACTGGGCCCTACATTATGCTGCAAAATTTGTTGGTAGTCTTCAGACTTCATAATGCCATGCACACGGTCAAGCAGTCCAGTGCCAGAGGCAGCAAAGCAACCCGAAAACATCAGGGAACCTCCGCCATGTTTGACTGTAGGGACCGTGTTCTTTTCTTTGAATGCCTCTCTTTTTTTCCTGTACACTCTATGTTGATGCTTTTTCCCAAAAAGCTCTACTTTTGTCTCATCTGACCAGAGAACATTCTTCCAAAACGTTTTAGGCTTTCTCAGGTAAGTTTTGGCAAACTCCAGCCTGGCTTTTTTATGTCTCGGGGTAAGAAGTGGGGTCTTCCTGGGTATCCTACCATACAGTCCCTTTTCATGCAGACGCCGACGGATAGTACGGGTTGACACTGTTGTACTCTTGGACTGCAAGGCAGCTTGAACTTGTTTGGATGTTAGTCGAGGTTCTTTATCCACCATCCGCACAATCTTGCGTTGAAATCTCTCGTCAATTTTTCTTTTCCGTCCACATCTAGGGAGGTTAGTCACAGTGCCATGGGCTTTAAACTTCTTGATGACACTGCGCACGGAAAACACAGGAACATTCAGGTCTTTGGAGATGGACTTGTAGCCTTGAGATTTCTCATGCTTCCTCACAATTTGGTTTCTCAAGTCCTCAGACAGTTCTTTGGTCTTCTTTCTTTTCTCCATGCTCAATGTGGTACACACAAGGACACAGGACAGAGGTTGAGTCAACTTTAATCCATGTTAACTGGCTGCAAGTGTGATTTAGTTATTGCCAACACCTGTTAGGTGCCACAGGTAAGTTACAGGTGCTGTTAATTACACGAATTAGAGAAGCATCACATGATTTTTCAAACAGTGCCAATACTTTTGTCCACCCCCTTTTTTAGGTTTGGTGTGGAATTATATCCAATTTGGCTTTAGGACAATTCTTTTTGTGTTTTTTCATTGAAGACAAATTAAATGAAGATAATAATACCAAAGAATTTGTGATTGCAATCATTTTCAGGAAGAAACTGAGTATTATCTGACAGAATTGCAGGGGTGCCAATACTTTTGGCCACCACTGTAGCTGCACGTTCATCCACATGACCCCCGTGACTGGGATCGGTTGCTGATTAGCCGCTGTCACCCGAATTAACGTCTCCCGTTCTGGCTTGGCCATCGCTTGAAAGTAACGATTGAAGTACCACTCGGGCATAGTTGTTACCTGTGATCCAGTATCCACCAAACAGTCCACTGGGATTCCTTGGAACACGACTCGCAGGATGGGACAGTCTGCAACCAGATGTTCAGAGTTGTGCTGGGTGGTTTATCCTTCTGTCGGAAGTTTAACGGCGGCTCTGGATATCCCTGCAAATCACTCCGACACTCTCTAGCGAAGTGTCTTTCACTTCCACATCGCCAGCACCATGCAACCTGACATCCATTTTTTCGTTCGCGTGTGGGAGGCGCCCTTGACATCCAACCGGCTGGTCGCAGTGAAGGACGCTGGGATCTTGGGTAGAGAGACTCAGGCCGGGGGACCACTGGCGGGTGATATTGTGGAACTTGGTAGAAGAGTGGCCCTGATTATGTATACATTACCCTGTTTGCTAATGAATGACCAAGAAGTGAATGACTTTTTTTTTTTAAAAAGTTAATACAAAATTATTTAATAATCTTTCTTACAATTGTAAGGCAGTGGTATTCACACCGTGCAGTAACTGAGGCAATGACCCAAGCAAGTCCAACATAAATAGCTTTTATTTCAGCAACTCACGGGTTAACAGAAAGTCCTCTGGTTCGCACCCGGGTTAACAGAAAGTCCATACACAATGGTTGCCATGGGCAACGGCCGCGCTGGGCTGCTCAGAGCCTGATGGGTGCAGAGCCTTCCCAGGCGTGGGTCAGCTGTACACAGTCCTGCCGAGTTTTCCTGCTATCCTCCTAGCAGTTCCCAACACTGAACAACACTAATCCTTACTGCAGGGTTTTTAAAGGACCTGTGGCAAGAGCCACTGGAAAACCTGGGTTGGAGGGAGGAGGCCGCCCCACTGCCTTCCTGTAGCCTCCCCCAAGAAATGAAAGACCTGCCGGGTTTTACTAATCTGCCATAGCCAGATAGCCTGACCAGGTCAATGCCCACCTTCATTCCTGCATTGCAGCCGCAGGTGAGTTTGTGAGTGCAATGCACTCCAATGGATTTAATAGGTCTCTGTACACATTCTGGGGGATATATAATGTCCCTCGTATACGATCCCGGTCACTCCCTCACACAATTCATATATAAAATAAACATTGAAAATAGTCCCTTAAAATTAAATAGACAATCATCCCGTGTGCTATAGGTAATATAACCAGAATTAACCAGGTAATTTGGCACAATCCCAATGGTATCTAAATGAAAAAAATATATGAAGTGTAGTTGAAGACAAAGCAAATATCATCAAGTCAAAGGAGATGTCTGCCCATAATGAACAGTGATCGATGGGATTGCAACAGCAATTATAGTTTAGACTACATAAAAGCTGCAACCCAAGGACAAATTAATCAATGCTATGTTTATATATTATTATTATTTACATGTGAAAAGGGGTATACATAATAAAAACAAGTACAACAATCTTGAACAAAACGAGTCACCGACTGGTACAGCAGGACAGAGGACCCTGCCCGTGAAGGTGTAGGGGGTCAGCCCATACTGGACATTGAATGACACTGTGGCTTTAAGAGATCATTCTCCCCTCTGAGTTTTGCTTTTGGACTAATCGCCTCCCCCTCCTGTTGTTTTTGGTGTGTGCTGAGAGAGGGAGATGAACCAGGAAGTGGAGAGACCTGTGTATGTCTGGGCTAACAGGGAGACTCCTGTTGGTTCCCTGATAAGGGGAGACTAAAAGAGGAACTGATTATTCCCTGGAAAGATAAAAGTACGAACTATTGTAAGATTTGTTGACAGGACTGTGTCCAGTAAAAAAACAGCTTCCCTGAGGATTGGTGACCTGAGGTACAGACAACACAGAGTGGCAGCCATCTCTCAACATTGAAAGTTAAACAAGTTTTGCCTACTTGCCTACCTGCAGAGGGAAAGAGATCCATGATACAGGAGAAAGGACTTAAGTGTGACTGATTCGGTACAGCTACGTCTGAAACAAGCAGCAGATGTCTTTCTGTTCCTGACCTTCACAATTGTGAGTGACACACCGGTGGTGAACTGTGTTAGTGTTTAGCATAGTTTTCTTTAGTTAGGACGCTGTAGCAGCGTGGCCCGATTAGCAGAAAGCCAGATAGAGTATTAGCCTAGAGTAGTTTGTGAAACTTGTTTTGTTTTGTTTGTGTTGAGCTTTCATTGCCATAGCTGGAGCGTAGTTTTGTGACTCGCTTAAGCTATTTCTTCCTACATTCATGTTATTAATATTGTCATTGTAAATACTGTTATTCTCATCTCCCGGCATACAATTCCTTCGTACATAATAAAGCCGGAGTTTTGTTTCTGCCTTCTCATCTGCTGTGCCGTACTTGAATCCTGCCTTGCGGCTAGTGCAGGGCATCTCCGGGCAAAATCCTTCTATCGGCTGCAGCGAGAAGGGGAGGGAGTCTTCCAATACGCCACAGTGCTACAGGAAGTACTTGCAGAGGTACAAAAGAAAGAGGCAGATGGAGTAACATAATAACATAGTTTTTAAGGTTGAAGGAAGACTAAGTCCATCTAGTTCAACCCATAGCCTAACATGTTGATCCAGAGGAAGGCAAAAAAAACACCCATGTGGCAAACACCAAGCTCCACATTGGAGAAAAAAATTCTTCCTGACTCCATACGACAATCAGAATAGTTCCCTAGATCAACACCCTATCAAGAAATCTAGTATATATAACCTGTAATATTATATTTTTCAAGAAAGGCATCCATGACCTTCTTAAATTTTAGTAGTGAATCACTCATTACAACATCATGCGGCAAAGAGTTCCATAGTCTCACTGCTCTTACAGAAAAGAATCCGCGTCTGTGATTATGATTAAACCTTCTTTCCTCCAGACGTAGAAGATGCCCCCTTGTCCCCGTCTCAGGCCTCAGAGTAAAAAGATCAGTAGAAAGGTCTTTGTACTGTCCCCTTATATACTTGTACATAGTAATAAGATTACCCCTAAGTAGTGTTGAGCATTCCGATACTGAAATATCGGGTATCGGCCGATATTCGCGGTATCGGAATTCCGATACTTAATTCCGATACTTTTACAATATCGAATACCGGAATCGGAAGTTCCCATAATGCCTGCGCTCTGCAGTGTCTCTGAACGATGACAAGCTGGGTGGCAGCGCTCAGCTGCGATCCAGCCTGTCATCAGAATGCCATCCCAGCGTGGGAGAATTCTCCTGATTGTTTAAAAGCCGGCGGGCGGTAAAAAGCCGCCGGCTTTTAAGCAATCACACAGCCCCATACTGCTTCCCCGCAGCCTCCCACCCCGATCCTCCGCTCCCCTCGCCACCTCCCATCCCGATCGTAAGTTAGGACCGGGCGGAGAGCACAGCACCAAGGAGCGGGGAGCGAAGGATCCGGACGGGGAAGCCGGCAGTGAAAAGACTTCACCGCCGGCTTTCCCGTTCTGTGCTGTGCTTTCCCGCCGGTTATTTCAAATGAACAGCTGAGGTATCAGGTGATGCCGATCAGCTGTTCATTTGAAGTCGCCGCGGTGCCCTCAGAGGGTTCATGTGAGTTCATGCTTGACTGCATTGCATGAACTCACATGAACTTTCCCACGGTCGCACAGGTCAGCCTCACCTCCCAGACCCGTCATGATTGGTGTGTGTGGGTGTCTGTGCGATGTGTGTGTGTGTGCGCGGTGTCTGCGGATGTGTGCGGGTGAAAGCGGTGTGTGTGCGGTGTCTGCGGGTGTGTGCGCGGTGTCTGTGCGAGTGTGCGCGTGCAGGCAGACATAGGCCGATGTGACACTACTACTCCCATCGGCCTATGTCTGTCCCCGGTCCACTCGTGCTAGCAGGATCAGCTCGATGAGAGCAGTAGTTCCCATCAGCCTGATCCTGCTATATAAATTGCCCTACCGTGTCCCCAATAAATTTTACATACATGTCATTGGTGGCCAGTGGTTACCTGCAATAAATTAGTTCATACATTACCTGTCCCCGCCGATCGCCACCTAAAATAAAGTAAAAAATAAAAAACTACACCTATACTCACCTAGACACCTAATTCCCCGAAGCCATCGATCTCCTGTAATAAAATATAAAATAATAAACCACAACCTTATCCTTACCCCTCCGTAGTAGTCCACGAGTGTCCCACGAAGATCACCAGTTCAGAGCAGCCACATAGAATGTGACCGCTCTGAACCGCTGCCGCCGCTAGAATGACGGGGCCGTAAAGCAGCCCCGTCATTGCATAAGCGGGTTCGCCGAAGTTCAGGCAGCGCTGCTCCGGTTAGCTGCTTTACGGCCCCGCTGTATCGTGAGAAATTCCCACGGTACAGCAGTGCCGTAAAGGAGGTCTCTGGAGCTGCGCTGCCTGAATGCACTCCGGTGACCTCAGTCAGTGGCTCCCGCTGCCGGGAGCGGACGTGTTCCCGGCAGTGTGAGCTTACAGCAGCCATGCACAGCTGTCACCATCTCCAGATGTGACAGCTGTGCATGGGAGATCAGCGCAGGAACGTGGACAGGTAACTATTTTTTTTTAGTAAACTTTTTCTGGGTGTAGTGTGTTTTTTCTTTTTAGCACTTTGTAGGTTAGTAATGGGGGTGTCTTATAGACGCCCATCATTACTAACCTGGGCTTCATGGCAGCTGGCGCTGACATGAACCCCAGCCCTATTACCCCCTGCCACCACACCAGGGCAGCGTGGAAGAGCGAGTCTAAGTGCCAGAATTGGCGCATCCTATGGATGCGCCATTTCTGGGGCGGCTGACGGCTGGTGTTTCTAGCCTGGGAGGGGGCCAATATTCATGGCACCCTTCCTGGGCTATTAATATCAGCCCCCAGCTGTCTGCCTAGCCTTTGCTAGCTATTAAAATAGGGGGGACCCCACGTCATTTTTTTGGGGGGGTCCCCCATTTTAATAGCTAGTAAAGGCTAGGTATTCAGCTGGGGGCTGATATTAGTAGTCTGGGAAGCTCCGTGGGTATTACCCCCTTCCCAGGCTTCAAACATCTGCCCCAGCCGTCTGCTTAACCTCCGCTAGAGACTAAAATTATGGGGGATCCCACGCCAATTTTTTTTTAAATAAATCCTTTATTTTAACACTAAATGACAAGTACAGTAAGCAACACTGTCACTGTACTTCATATATATGTGACTGACATGTTTCTATCTATCTAATCTATGTATGATTCTCTATTCCTTCTATTCTAAATTGTCGGGTACCGCTGCTGAATTGCCGGCCGGCTTTCTTAAAGAGACGGTGCATGAAAACACTATTATTTTTTTAAATAAATCCTTTACACTAAATGACAAGTACAGTAATCAACACTGTCACTGTACTTCATATATATGTGACTGACATGTTTCTATCTATCTAATCTATGTATGATTCTCTATTCCTTCTATTCTAAATTGTCGGGTACAGATGCTGAATTGCCGGCCGGCTTTTTTAAAGAGACGGTGCATGAAAACACTATTATTTTTTTAAATAAATCCTTTACACTAAATGACAAGTACAGTAACCAACACTGTCACTGTACTTCATATATATGTGACTGACTTGTTTCTATCTATCTAATCTATGTGTGAAGCTCTATTCTGTCTGTTATAAATTGTCGGGTACCGCTGCTGAATTGCCGGCCGGCTTTTTTAAAGAGACGGTGCATGAAAACACTGTTGTTATTTTTTTTAATAAATCCTTTACACTAAATGACAAGTACAGTAAGCAACACTGTCACTGTACTTCATATATATGTGACTGACATGTTTCTATCTATCTAATCTATGTGTGAAGCTCTATTCTTTCTGTTGTAAATTGTCGGGTACCGGTGTGTGCGCTGATGAATTGCCGGCTTTTCGCATAATACATTCTACATTATTCTTAGTTGTTTTCCTTCATGTAGAATTAACCTACAAGGAAAGAAAGGGTTTATTTTCATTCCGATATTTGTGTCCCATTGACTTGCATTGGTTTCCGGTATCGGAATCGGCGATATCCGATACTTTTTGAGTATCGGTCCGATCCAATCCGATACGATATTTCCTGATATCGGAAGGTATCGCTCAACACTACCCCTAAGTCTTCATTTTTCCAAACTAAATAACCCCAAGTGTAATAACCTGTCTTGGTATTGCAGACCCCCCAGTCCTCTAATAACCTTAGTTGCTCTTCTCTGCACCCGCTATAGTTCAGCTATGTCTTTCTTATACACCGGAGACCAGAACTGTACCCAGTATTCTAAGTGTGGTCGCACTAGTGACTTGTATAGAGGTAAAAGTATGTTCTTCCCATGAGCATCTATGCCTCTTTTAATGCATCCCATTATTTTATTTGCCTTTGCAGCAGCTGCCTGACACTGGCCACCAAACGTGAGCTTGTCATCCACCAATACACCCAGATCTTTTTCAGTGACAGTTTTGCCCAGTGTTTTACAATTAAGCATATAATTATACATTTTATTTCCTCTGCCCAAGTGCATTACCTTACATTTATCCCCATTAAAGCTCATTTGCTATTTATCAGCCCAAGCTTCTAGCTTACATAGATCCTCCTGTAATATAAAATTATCCTCCTCTGTATTGATTACCCTGCAGAGTTTAGTGTCATCTGCAAATATTGAAATACTACTCTGTATGCCCCTTACAAGGTCATTAATAAATATGTTAAAAAGAAGGGGGCCCAATACTGACCCCTGTGGTACCCCACTGTTAACAGACCCAGTCTGAGTGTGTTCCATTAATAACCACCCTTTGTTTCCTATCACTGAGCCAGTTTTTAACCCACATACATATATTTCCCCTATCCCCATTGTTCTCATTTTATGTATCAACCTTTTGTGTGGAACCGTATCAAAAGCTTTTGAAAAGTCCTTATACACAACATCCACTGCATTTCCTTGGTCCAGTCTGGAACTTACCTCTTCATAAAAGCTGATCAGATTAGTTTGACAGGAACAGTCCCTCGTAAACCCATGTTGATATTGGGTCATGAGGTTATTCTTCTTCAGATACTCTAGTATAGCATATCTTAGGAAACCCTCCAGGATTTTACCCACACTAGAGGATAAGTTTACTGGCTTATAATTTCCAACTTCGGTTTTTGACCCCTTTTTGCATATTGGCACCACATTTGCTATACACTAGTCCTGTGGTACAGACCCTGTTAATATGGAATCTTTAAAGATTAAAAATAATGGTCTATCTATGACGTTACTTAATTCCTGCAGTACTCGCGGGTGTATCCCATCTGGGCTCGGGGATTTGTCAACTTTAGTGATTTTTAGACGCCGCCGTACTTCCTGCTGGGTTAAGCAAGTGACATTTAATGGAGAATTATTATTGTGTAAATACTGTTGAAAAAAAATCATTTAGCATATTGGCTTTTTCCTCATCCTCATCCACCATTTCCCCCAGACTATTTTTAAGGGGGCCAACACTAGCATTTTTTAGTTTTTTTACTATTTATGTACTTAAAGAATATTTTGGGATTATTTTTACTTTCTCTGGCAATGAGTCTCTCTTTCTCAATCTTTGCTGCCTTGATTTGGTTTTTACAGAATTTATTTAATTTTCTGTATTTATTTAATGCCTCATCACTACCTACTTGCTTTAGTTCTCTAAATGCTTTCTTTTTGTCACTTATTGCGCCCCTTACAGCTTTATTTAGCCATAGGGGTTTCTTCCTTTTTGTAGCATGTTTATTCCCATAGAGTATATATTGTACACCGGTCCTATTCAGGATGCTAATAAATGTCTCCCATTTGCTTTGTGTAGTTTTATGTCTCAGGATATCGTCCCAGTTTATTGCACTAAGATCATCTCTCAAACGTTGGAAATTTGCCTTCATGAAGTTTAGTGTCCTTGTAACCCCTCTACTACACATCTTATTAAAGGATACATGAAAACTTATTATTTTGTGATCACTATTACCCAAGTGACCCCCAACTCGTATATTTGATATGCTGTCTGGCCTGTTGGTTAATATTAGGTCTAGCAGTGCCCCCCTTCTTGTTGGGTCCTGAACCAGTTATGAAAGGTAATTGTCTCTCATAGTTGTCAAAAACCTATTACCTTTGCTTGAACTACAGGTTTGTGTTCCCCAATGTATTTCAGGGTATTTGAAATCCCCCATAATAATGACTTCTCCTTGAGTCGCTGCTTCATCTTTTTGCTTTATGAGGATATTCTTCGCTGCTTCCATTATTTTTGGAGACAATCCCCTATCAGTAATTTATTATTTTTCCCCCTCCCCTTATCTCCACCCACAGGGACTCTACATCTCCATTAGATTCACATATAGTCTCACACAAGATGGGTTTTAAGGATGATTTTACATATAAACACACACCCCCCTCGCTTGTTTGTACGGTCATTTCTGAACAGACTATAGCCCTGTAAATTAACTGCCCAGTCATGGCTCTCATCCAGCCATGTCTCAGATATCCCCACCATATCATAATTATTTTCCAATAAAATTAATTCTAACTCCTCCATTTTGTTGGTGAGGCTTCTGGCATTAGTGTACATGCATTTTATGTATCTCTCTCTGTACCTCTATTCTTTCTTACTATATTGACTGTTCTAACCCCACCCCCAATTTCTTTATTTGTGCCCAGGTCACTATCTGCACTATCTTCCCCACCTATAAAATGAATACCCTCCCCCCCAATCCCTAGTTTAAACACTCCTCCAACCTTCTAGCCATTTTCTCCCCCAGCACAGCTGCACCCTCCCCATTGAGGTGCAGCCCATCCCTAGCGTAGAGCCTGTAGCCAACTGAGAAGTTGGCCCAGTTCTCCAGGAACCCAAACCCCTCCTTCCTACACCAATTCCTGAGCCACTTATTAATCTCCCTAATCTCCCATTGCCTCTCTGGCGTGGCACGTGGTACAGGCAGTATTTCAGAGAATACCACCTTTGAGGTCCTTGCTTTAAGCTTGCAGCCTAATTCCCTGAAATCATCTTTAAGGACCTTCCACCTACCTCTAGCTTTATCATTTGTGCCAATGTGCACCATGACCGCTGGGTCCTCACCAGCCCCTCCCAGTAATCTGTCAACCTGACCAGCGATGTGCTGGACTCGAGCGCCAGGTAGGCAGCACAGTTTTCGACGATCCCTGTCTTTGTGACAGATTGCGCTATCTGTTTTCCTAATAATTGAGTCCCCCACTACCAGCACCTGCCTGGCCTGCCCAGCTCTCCTATTTCCCCCCTTACTGGAGCTGACACTCTTCCAGCTTTCAGAGGACATGCCTTATTGTCAATGGATCTCAGTGTTGCCAACTGCTCATTTAGATCCAGTACCTGGGCTTCCAAACGCACAATGTGCACACATCTTGCCCAGCAGTATGCACCCACGACCGGCTGTTCAAGGATTGCATACATGTGGCAAGATGTACACTGGATAGCATTGTCAATAATGCAGCTCATTTCCTAATGGGGATTGCACTAGACAGAAATGTTAAGTAAAAAGAAATGTAAAGAATTAATAAAATGCAGACAGCAATTCAGTCCAAATTCCTCCCTTCCAAACTCCTTGAATCCAAGTCACTGAAAAACAAGTCACACACTTACTTCCGTTTGCACTTACACTCCGGTCACACTCAACTCGTTCACACTCGCTAAGGAAGAAGATTTAAAGAGTTTTTTGTTTTTTTTCCCCTTTAGCAGCAATCCAACCTACAGCCCAATGCACTTCCAAAGGACTGGCAGCATGGGATCTGTGGACCGGATAATATGAGAACAATTTATTCTGGGACTCTACAGTACCTCCCTGAGACAGATTCTGCGTGAGCAAGTAAGTGTGGATTTGGCCTTAAGTTTTCAACAAATATTAGCAGAAACGTTGGCCAGAAGCAAAGAAGACAGCTGTGCCTCCGGAGTGGTGCATACTCAGGCCAACTGTCGGGGGTGGAGGGAGTGAAGAGACTCTGTTCAGGGTTGTGCAAGACTAGCAGAGTTCCCTGAATATTATGCAAGAAAAATTGACACAAATATAAAAGAGGATGGGGACTGGATCCGCCGCTGAGATAACATAGCCGGCCCTAGCAGAGCTCCTGAACCTGGGCCTACTTAAGCTGGTATGTGGTCCCCCACATACAACATCTGTGGGTTGGCCGTGTTACCAAGTTCCTCAATCTGTACTGTATCTAGAATTAAAATTCTCATTCACTTGAATTAGAGTGACCTTAAAAAAAGCGCATAAAAATACCTAGAAAAAAAGGGCCATGCTCAAAACCAGGTTGTAAATCTGCACTTTGGGTCCATTGGGTGAAAAGAACAATACAAATATTCAAATAATAGTTTATTGTTGTTTGTGATCTATTATGTAAAAATAATCGTAAATAGAAAAAAATACACTAAATAAAGCAAAAAAAAAAATAAAATAAATGGATATAAAATTTGCCACAAATATGCCATGAAAATTTTTTGTCATGAATAAAGCAAGATCCCTTGATGTACAATATGTCATGAGAAAATTGAAGACCTAAAAAAGACCTAATACAAATTGTTTGGATTTTATCCATAGAGTTGGACATCAGCTTCATTATAATTATGGTCGCCTTCTAAGTACTTAACAGTGTTCGAGAACTTATGGTGAACTTCATACAAGTTGTACCGAGCATTAACTTGTTTACATATAGACAGTGGCTGAGTACATAATGCGACTATTCCAAGGTCTCAAGAATTCTTCAACTATTTTGTTGAAAATGTGAAGAATCAATGTGAGTATTGTGAGCAAAAATGCCATATTGTAGATTAGCAGATGAAGAGATTTTTTTAAAATCAGGAGGTCACAATACTAATGTACTGCAGGATGCAGCAAGCCTCCATCATAAAAGGCAATACCTCTGTCTTCTTTCATGGAAGCTTGCAGCATCCTGCAATGCATTACTATTGTGACTAGATATTGGCATTCACTGTTTTTTTCTGTTTTTTTTTTATTTGATGTCTTTTTCATTGAGTTGCTTTTAATTTTAGTGCAGGGACTCAAAATACAATGAAGATTCTTGACACGGTTTGCGAGTTTACATAGGAGCCTCCTATGTGATGTATATACAGCAGTCTCTGTACCTCCTATGTAATGTACATACAGCAATCTGTCTCTTATGTGATGTATATACAGCAGTCTCTGTGCCTCCTATGTGATGTATATACAGCAGTCTGTGTCTCCTATGTGATATTTATACAGCAGTCTCTGTGTCTCCTGTGATGTATATACAACAGTCTCTGTGCCTCCTATGTGATGTATATACAGAAGTCTCTGTGCCTCTCATGTGACGTATATACAGCAGTCTCTGTGCCTCTTATGTGATGTATATACATCAGTCTCTTTGCCTCCTATGTGATGTATATACAGTAGTCTATCTTCTATGTGATGTATAAACAGCAGTTTCTGTGCCTCCTATGTGATGTATATACTGCAGTCTCTGTACCTCCTATGTGATGTATATACAGCAGTCTCTGTGCCTTCTATGTGATGTATATGCAGCAGTCTCTGCGCCTCCTATGGGATGTACATACAGCAGTCTCTGTGCCTTCTATGTGATGTATATGCTGCACTCTCTGTGCCTCCTATGTGATGTATATACAGCAGTCTGTGTCTCCTATGTGATGTATACACAGCAGTCTCTGTGCCTTATATGTGATGAATACACAGCAGTCTCTGTGCCTCCTATGTGATGTATATACAGCAGACTCTGTGCTTCCTATGTGATGTAAACACTGCAGATTTCCCACTGCCAGAGTTCTATAAATGTAACGTGAGCAGTGATGGATTTCCCACTGTGAGGAGACCGGCAGTGTAATATACTTCTGTGTACGACTTACTGTTGCGAGTTCTTTACAAAATGTATCAACACAAAGAGTCGCCTGTGCTCCAGACCGACCAAATCTGGAAAAGCAGTTACGATTAGCAACATCATCCATACCATCTAAGATCTCCAAAGAGAAGCAGTTTCATCAATCACTTTAGTGGTGAGTTAATCAAATGTTGACCAAATGTAGCAGGGTAATTTTCAAGTTGATTATTTTGTACAGTACCCTAATGATGGTATAAATATCCAAATGGCCATTGGCAGAAAAAAGGTTCCCCGAATCCCCACCCCTGCTATACGTCATAGAAAAAAAGTGGCTAATAGATACAGAGAGGTAGAAAAAAGGGGAAAAAATCGATACCTCACAAAACCGGCGCTACATCTCCATACTCATGGCTGCCTTCCCCGGCCGACCTCTTAGCATCAGCTTGGATGAATGGAAACATTGTACCCAAGTAGTTTTCATGTGACATCCCTGCAAGATGACATAAAAGAGAACATTGCAACACCCCACTTCAAGCAGAATGAGTGTCTTTATTCGCCAGAATCAGCCCTACCTGCTTTTTCTGCCGGGAGGCAACTTTGAGTAGAAATAAAGATGCACAGATTCAAGAGTTGAACATCTTTTTTAAAAAAAATTCTCTGGGCCCTTTAATAGGTTGTGCAGTAGTGAACAACCCCTTTAAATGTACTAAAAATTGTTGTGTCCTAGCAGAGTGTGTACCTGGCCTTTCAGTAATGATAGATTTACCTGGATGTAAGTCTATCCACCTTTTGCACCAGAAGGTCTAAAATATAAACAACATGAATACAAGTGGGAATCTGTTACTCGCCTGATTGATAATCCTGATTTATAATTCTACTTTAGGTCAGCTAAATGGATTATAATGAGGGCAATCTGGACTAATACCCGGGACCCAAAGCTCCAGGGAGCCCATGGCCAGACTACCCTCATTATAATAGTTTTTGCTCCAACATCAGCAGCACTTATCGCCAGCAGGGAGCTATCATATTGCTGCGCTGCTAGCAATAGAGAGAGAGAGCGTAGCTGCAGCCGTTGCCTTCTCAATAACTCATCCAGAGCGATGATGTCATTGTGCGGCTGCGTCGTTTACCATGTACGCGCTGGCAAGAAGAGGAAGGAAGCAGAGCTGCAGAGGATTGCTAGGAGAGGTGAGTTATTCTTTTTTTTTTCTTTAAAGTGAATGAATTGGGGTGGGAGGATGGGTGAGAGAACAGTATGTTACAATGAATTGGGGTGAGGGATGGATGAGAGAACAGTAGGTTACAATAAATTGGGGTGGAGGATGGGTGAGAGAACAGTATGTTACAATGAATTGGGATGGGGATGGGTGAGAGCACAGTATATTATGAATTGAGATGGTGATGGGTGAGAAGATATTATATTATAATGAATTGGGGGTGGGGGTGTAAAAGAGGACATTGCATATGTGGCACCCCAGGGGTCTGGTTTCCACAGTAACGGCAATGTTATGTCTGAGAGCAGGTGGAAGGTCTCTTGGTCAGGGATCCTGTGCATGCCACACCTCCTGCCCAGTCCTGGGAGGGGAAGAACTTCCCCTATATAAACCTAGGGCTGAGGCAGGGTTAGTGAGTAGAGAAGAAATAGAGACAGAGAAGAGAAGCAGATATAGGAAAGAACATCAGGAGCTCTGTGGGAGCAGTGCTACAAGGAGTCAGGGGCTGGCAGCTGCAGAGCTCGCCCTGACTGAGAAGTTATCACCGGACCCGGAGTCCGAGGCTGTGGGGACTAACTCCTATCCAGCAGCAGAAACCGACCGGCAGGGGATTGCAGGTCCTCTGGCCCAGAAACCCGAAGGCACGGTCACACGCGTGGGACCAGCACCGCCGTCGTGGAGCGGAAGCTACTAGAAGGCCCCGAGTCACCGGCCATACGGGTGAGCACCACACGGTACACTCAGGGACGTGGGCTACTTATACCCGCTTCTAGCAAGGTAGCCAGAAGAGTATCGTTAGTTTGGGAGGCCTACAACTCCGCCTGGCCAGGGGAGATCCCATCTGCTCAAGGACTGACCAGGCCCCAATCGCTAGCCAGTACTCCGGGAGGGTCTATCGTTGTCACCAGTAAAGACCCTGAACTACACCGTACCGTCTCTGAGTGGTTCCTGCTACCCCCATCATCCACGTCGGCTGCCCTGAGGCCATACCCCTCCCGTTGGGGGTTATACTATCACGCTGCACAATCCTACCACCGGCCTCAGCGGTCTGCCCTGCAGCAGCAGCTCCTTAGCTGTACTCAACGGGTGGCGTAGTCGTCCAACATCTACCGCTAATACAGCGCCACTTAGTCTGACTCCCTGGGCACGGACCGGATCACCGCCACGAGACTACAACCCTCAAGAGATCCGGCTCCGGGTAAGCTCCCGCATGCGCAACGCAGCGCGACACAGGCCCAGGGGCGCGTCAACTTTTGGCGTAGTCGGCAGGATTTCGTGCCCGCAACCACCGGGTACTGCGTGCCTGAAAAAGACTGTTCAAACTTACCTGTGGTGAAGATTCCCGCCATCCGGCGCCATCTTCCGCTTCCTTCTCGCCATCGGTGGAGTTTTCCCGCCATCCGGCGCCATCTTCGGCCTTCTTCCCGCCATACGTGGAGTTTTCCCGCCATTGGACGCCATCTTGAGGACGCCGCGCGGGAAGAAGAGGGGCGTGGACTCCGAAAGCGCACGAGAACTGAAGCCCTGCCTCACGTCCGGACGTTGCGTAAGGTCCTGGAAGGAGCCCAGCAGACGCCGACGTCACAGGAGCGCGACGGAAGGTCCTCAACCCTGACGATCCACTGCGGAGCCGCGGCCTACGGAAGAGGATCATCGCAAGGTAGGCCACGGTCCACTAGGGGGGAGAAGGATGTCGGATACGGAGGAGAGCTTCACCGCTTCAATCCCCGCCAGCGCCACCGCTGTTGCGGTCATGCCTTTCACCATGCCCTATATCCCGGGGGCAGCCTGGCTACCCCAGTACTCAGGGGAGTCACATACCCTGCATGACTTTAGAGAAAAGCTGGATAGCCTCTTCCAGGTGTACCCCCTCACAGAGGAGCAAAAAGTGAGCATCCTGGTGGCCCAATTAACCGGAGCAGCCCAAAGGGAGGTAAAGTCCTGGCCACCTGGGGGGAGGACTGTCGCAGGGATACTAACCCGGCTGAGGGACACCTTTGATACCCGCACCTCAGCCGAGATCAAGCTTAGATTCTACGGGTGCAAACAGCGGGCACATGAGAGTATAAGGGACTATGCCCTGAACCTACAAGAGGCCCTGAGAGCCATTAAGCAGACCGACCCTGACGGCGTGGGAGACGAGGACAGGCTGTTGACTGAACAATTTATAGAGGGTTTATATTGCAATGCCCACCGAACCCAGTTGCGGGCAATGGCCTTACAGGACCCTCATCTGGGATTTGCACAGTTCAAGGACAGAGCCATCCGGGTGCTTCGAGAACCGGCACCAGGTGGCGTTGTGACCCCCAGACGCCCCACTACCACTTACCACCAGGAGGCGGCGTCCTTGTCGGCAGGGCCTGTGGGAGCTGATGCGCAGGCTTTGAACAATGACCCGGCTCCAGACCTGCACCATCAGGTCCAAGAGCTAGCTAAAAGCGTTGCTGCGCTAACCCGAACTGTGCAGTCTTTACAGGTTTCCACTCCAGGGAAGATCCAGCTGGCATCCGGACCGGTGGACATCCCGTGGCGTCGACCAAGGAGGACCCCACCGGCCAGAGGAAGACCCAGCGACCGATACAACGAGGACGGACGACCCATCTGCCGCCGCTGCAATCAACCCGGACATATGGCAAGGTACTGTCCTTTAAACTGGCACAACCTGGGGTAGAGGGCCAACCCCCAGGAAAAAGATCACCAGGCCCATCGAACTGGCGCGACAAATATGTGGGAGGACGTCCAGTCTTACCCGTGGTACTGGATGGCATTCCTATGAGTGCCCTACTGGACACCGGGTCACAGGTCACCACCATCCCGTACGTGCTCTTCAAGCAGTACTGGAATGACTCGGATATCACCCGCTACCCTGACGACGACTTGAGTATCATCGCCAGCAATGGTCAGCCCGTGCCACAGATTGGATTTAAAGAGGTGACCATTAAAATCGGTAGAGTCGAACTGGCAGCACAGGGACTGATCATTGTAGACATTGACAAACACGAGAGTCACCCAAAGATAACTCTAGGAACTAATGTAATTGAAAATTGTCTTGCAGAGGTGATTTTCCTTTTACAGCAGGTTGCCAAGAACGCCAGCTCCGGCCAGCAGCGAGTGCTCCAGAAAGAGATCCGGGCACTGATGCGACGGCAACAGCTAGAACTCTCCGGTGGTGAGATTGGTAGCGTGCGAATGTGTGACCCTTTCCCTATTGCCATGGCCCCGAAAAGTGAAATGATGATTTGGTGCCGGGCAGCTATTGGTCTGAGAGGTAGAGATTACCAGGCAATGGTAGAACCAGTTTACTCAGACAGTAGGCCCACCATTTTGACAGCACGGGGGGTGGTCAATGTACGCCATGGGAGGGTGCCCGTTCGCATAATAAATATCGGGAAGAGGGAAGTGTACCTGCCCCGGTATGCCACGCTAGCCAAATTGTATACCATCAATCAAGATTCCATACAGTCCGTAGAACCCTTGCCTCCATCTTCCCCGGAGGAAGGTAACGGCTCTCAGAAAACAATGGAGGACTGGTGTCAGCAACTACATTTGGGTACTGACTCCACTCCCTCACACCAGAAACAGGGAGTCTATCGGGTGGTGCAAGAGTACGAGAGAGTGTTTAGTAAACACCCGTTAGACTTCGGGCGAGTCAAGGGGGTAGAACACCACATCCCCACGGGAGACCATCCTCCCATAAAAGAGAGGTATCGACCCGTACCCCCTGCACACTACCAACACGCCAAGGGGATGCTTAGAGACATGAAGGAGGCTGGGGTGATCAGGGATAGCTGTAGCCCCTGGGCAGCTCCACTAGTCTTAGTCAAAAAGAAAGACAACACCATGAGGATGTGTGTAGATTACCGGAAAATCAACCGTATCACACACAAGGATGCATACCCCTTACCAAGGATAGAGGAGTCTTTGGCTGCTTTAAGATCTGCTAACTTCTTCTCTACCTTGGATCTCACTAGTGGGTACTGGCAGGTTCCTGTAGCAGAGGCGGACCGGGAGAAGACCGCATTCACCACCCCGATGGGACTTAGCGAGTTTACCTGCATGCCGTTCGGACTCTGCAATGCACCAGGAACCTTCCAACGATTAATGGAGTGTTGTCTGGGCCACAGAAACTTTGAGACGGTCCTGTTGTACCTGGACGATGTCATCGTATATTCCAAGACGTATGAGGACCACCTGAAACACCTGGCGGAAGTGTTCGAAGCTCTGGCAAGCTACGGCCTAAAGGTGAAACCCTCCAAGTGTCACCTCCTGAAACCAAAGGTGCAGTACCTGGGACACGTGGTGAGCGCTGATGGAGTGGCTCCCGACCCTGATAAGATCACCGCAATTAAGGAATGGCCAAGTCCCTCCAGTGTAAAGGAAGTGCGGCAGTTCCTCGGGTTGGTAGGCTATTACCGCAGATTCATCCCCGGTTTCACCAAAAAGGCAGCTCCTATGCAGGACCTCCTGATAGGCCAGTCCCGGAAGGCCAAGAACCAGAAGCCACCCTTCAGATGGGAGAAGTTAGAAGAAGAGTCCTTCCGCCAGCTGAAGATGGCCCTCACGGGGGATGAAATCCTGGCGTACCCTGATTACAGCCAGCCCTTTATCCTCTACACCGACGCAAGTAACATCGGGCTAGGAGCCGTGCTGTCCCAGATCCAGCAGGGGAAAGAACGAGTAATCGCTTACGCCAGCCGAAAACTGCGACCCACCGAAAGAAACCCTGAGAATTATAGCTCATTTAAGCTAGAGTTCCTGGCAGTGGTGTGGGCAGTCACCGAACGCTTTAAGCACTACCTCGCTTCTTCCCGGTTCACCGTGTACACGGATAACAACCCGTTGACACACCTGGACACTGCAAGACTCGGTGCCCTAGAGCAGAGATGGATGGCCCGTCTGTCCAACTACGAGTTCACAATCAAATACCGGGCAGGACGCTCCAATACCAACGCGGACGCCCTGTCCAGGATGCCAAACCTACCGGACGTGGGAGAAGATCCAGAGGGACTGGAAGAAGTCGAACTCCCCGCGTTCCACCGTCATGGGACTATCCAGTATTCCCATTGGGTAAGGAGTAAGTAAGCTGCTACGTTTAACCCCTTGCCTCACTACAACTGGGAGGAAACGCAAGACAGTGACCCTGCCGTCCGGCTGGTGAAGGAGATGCTGACTCGGCCAGAGGCTCGCCTTGACCCAGACGCTCCGGAGGAAGCCAAGCAACTGTGGGCTGAGAAGAGTCGACTGTTCCTTTACAAGGGGAAGTTGTGCCGCAGAATGGTTAACTCCCGGACGCATGAACTAATCTGGCAAGTAGTGGTGCCACGGAGAGACGCAGCCATGGTGATGGAAGCATACCACGACGGGGCTGGACACTTCGGATGGAAGAAGCTGGAGTTCCTGCTGCGTGGGCGGTTCCACTGGGTAGGCATGAGGGGAACCATCGAGAGGTGGTGCAGAGACTGTGGCCCGTGCAACCTAAGAAGGAAGGACCGTGCCAGCCAGAAGACTCCCCTGCAGTCCATCGTCACCCGGCAGCCGTTGGAACTGGTAGCCTTGGATCATGTAAAACTGAGCCCAAGCAGAAGTGGCTACGTCTACGCGTTAACCATTGTGGATCATTACTCCCGGTTCTTGGTTGTCGTCCCCGTTAAGGACTTAACGGCTCAAACAGCAGCTAGAGCCTTCCAGCAGCACTTCTGCCGTCCACACGGGTACCCGGACCAAGTGCTGACGGACCAGGGACCTGCCTTTGAAGCGGAGGTCTTCCGGGAATTCTGCAATCTGTATGGCTGCCGGAAGATAAGGACGACACCCTATCATCTGCAAACTAATGGACTTTGTGAGAAAATGAACCAGGTGGTAATGGATCTCCTGAAAACGTTGCCCCTGGAAGAACGCAGTCTGTGGCCTGAGAAGCTGCCCGATCTAGTGGACCTATACAACCACATCCCGGTAGGTTCCACCAACTGTACCCCGGCTTACCTAATGAGGGCGAGACCTGGTAAGTTACCTGTTGACCTGGAAATGGGAGTCCTGACACCCGAGGACACTTCACCAGAAGCAGACTGGGACACAGAGAGGCAGCAGCAGTACCGGAAAGTACAGGAGAGCGTGGAGTGAAGTCTCTGTCAGGCTAGGGAAAGACAAGAGAAAACTTACAACCAGTATGCTCCCGCTGTTCCCCTGGTACCCGGAGAGCAGGTCTTGAAGAGGAAAAGACGGCTCCACAAGTTGGACGACCAGTGGGAGAAGGACCCATACACCGTACTGCCCTCAAGCCACGAGAACCCGAAAGTCTGTACCATCAGTAAAGACGGAGGGGAGACCATAGCCATTGTATCCCGGGATCACCTGAAGAAGTGTCCTGAACAGCTACGGAACCCTGAAGAGGAACAAGAAGACCATCGACCCGTAGAGGAAAGGGAAGATATGGTTAGTACTGTGCTCGGAGACTTCCCTCGGTCCTGGACTCAAGTCAATGGTGCAGTTGTGGTACCCGTCCTCACGTTCCTCCAACCAGCATCCCAAGTGCCTACGGAGCAACAGGTAGAGCTGGAAGAGCAGCCGGTCCAGGAGGCAGAAGACTCCACACAAGCAGAACAGGAGGATCAACCCTCTGCTTATAGTGAGCCTGCCGTACCCCTAGTGAGTCAAAGAGCCGGTAGACAGCTGCCCAGTTTACCCTTGACAGCTCCTACACCCTGTAGTTCAGGGCTAGACAGTCAGCTCCGTAGGTCCACTAGGGCCACTAGAGGCCAGTTACCCGCACGTTGGAGGATTTGAAGTGTATAAATTGTTTTATTTGTGGTTACCTGTTTTTCTTGTTGCTTGTGTATAATTATGTGTTTCTAGTTATTTATAGGAGTCCTTGGTGGATTTACCGGGAATCCTTTGTGTATAGTTGGAGCGTAACCCAGGACGGACTAAAGACTGTTAAGGACTCGGGGCAGGACAGACCCCTACCTGGTTACGTCTCCCTGTTTTGGTGAAATGGACACCTTGCTTTTCTTCAAAGACTGCACCCGGTTGCGGACACGCCGTAACCATCTTTATGTGTTTTTCTTATTGTATTATTATTGTTTATACCTTGTTATGTTTTTCTAAAAATATGTTTAGTCCCGGAGTACTAAATTTCACTAGGGGGGAATGTGGCACCCCAGGGGTCTGGTTTCCACAGTAACGGCAATGTTATGTCTGAGAGCAGGTGGGAGGTCTCTTGGTCAGGGATCCTGTGCATGCCACACCTCCTGCCCAGTCCTGGGAGGGGAAGAACTTCCCCTATATAAACCTAGGGATGAGGCAGGGTTAGTGAGTAGAGAAGAAGTAGAGACAGAGAAGAGAAGCAGATATAGGAAAGAACATCAGGAGCTCTGTGGGAGCAGTGCTACAAGGAGTCAGGGGCTGGCAGCTGCAGAGCTCGCCCTGACTGAGAAGTTATCACCGGACCCGGAGTCCGAGGCTGTGGGGACTAACTCCTATCCAGCAGCAGAAACCGACCGGAAGGAAATTGCAGGTCCTCTGGCCCAGAAACCCGAAGGCACAGTCACACGCGTGGGACCAGCACCGCCGTCGTGGAGCGGAAGCTACTAGAAGGCCCCGAGTCACCGGCCATACGGGTGAGCACCACACGGTACACTCAGGGACGTGGGCTACTTATACCCGCTTCTAGCAAGGTAGCCAGAAGAGTATCGTTAGTTTGGGAGGCCTACAACTCCGCCTGGCCAGGGGAGATCCCATCTGCTCAAGGACTGACCAGGCCCCAATCGCTAGCCAGTACTCCGGGAGGGTCTATCGTTGTCACCAGTAAAGACCCTGAACTACACCGTACCGTCTCTGAGTGGTTCCTGCTACCCCCATCATCCACGTCGGCTGCCCTGAGGCCATACCCCTCCCGTTGGGGGTTATACTATCAAGCTGCACAATCCTACCACCGGCCTCAGCGGTCTGCCCTGCAGCAGCAGCTCCTTAGCTGTACTCAACGGGTGGCGTAGTCGTCCAACATCTACCGCTAATACAGCGCCACTTAGTCTGACTCCCTGGGCACGGACCGGATCACCGCCACGAGACTACAACCCTCAAGAGATCCGGCTCCGGGTAAGCTCCCGCATGCGCAACGCAGCGCGACACAGGCCCAGGGGCGCGTCACATACTCAATTGGGGTATGTAATGATAATGTATTTGGGGGATATGTGACTATAATGAATTGGGGGGTATGCGACTATAATGAATTGGAGGTATGTAATTATACTGAATTGGGGGGTATGTAACTATAATGTATTGAGGTATGTGACTATAATGAATTGGGGGTATGTAACTATAATGTATAGGGGTATGTGACTATAATGAATTGGGGGGTATGTGACTATAATGAATTGGGTGGTATGTAATTATACTGAATTGGGGAGTATGTTACTATAATGAATTGGGGTGTATGTGACTATAATGAATTGGGGGCATGTAATTTTAATTTTGAGGTATACAATTAGAATGAATTGGGGAAAGGACATGTAATTACAATGAATTGGGGGAGCGGGAGGAGCACAGTGGGGGTTGAGGACTGGTAATGAATTGGGGGAAAGAGCACAGGGGTTAATTTATATTTTTATTGGGTGGGGAAAAGTGACTAATTATAGTGGGGGTCAAAGTGGTGGTGTATTAATTTATATTTTGAATGGTGAATAGCACAATGGCTAATTATATATTAATGGTGGGTGCATGTCTGTATTCGGTGGCGCAGTGCGGGGGATTTTTTTTCAGGAAACTAATGTGTGTAAACATATATATATATATATATATATATATATATAATGATGGACATATATATGTGACGTTTTTATTTTTAGGGGTATGGTGAACAGTGCGGTAAACTCTGCAGTGGCCACATCACGGCTTTAGGACGTCGACAAGAAGGTTTCACAAGAAGGAGAAGAAACAAAGAAAATGGCTGTAATCAGATGAGACATCAGCAGTACGTTACTGGCTGCAAATATTTAATCTGTATCTGCAACATAAAAAAGTTTACATAGGTGATCAGTGGCGCTAAACGACCACTGCTTGGTAAATCATGATCATTGTGCTCGACAGTGCGAGTCCTGTTTACAGATGATCTTTTGTGCTGCACAAAACGTCATTGCACCTGATGAACGCGCGCTTTGCTCATACATCGGGTGATCGGCAGCATGTTAAGACTGGAAGGATATATCATAAGAACGCTTCTTCAAAGAATTATCTTTCAGTGCAAATACAGCTTTATTTGCAGAGAGATGATTGGAGTATTATTTTTGTTTGCAAAATAAACTCCTTTATTATGTAAAGCACCGTCATTTAGTATATAGGGTCTTCCCTTGTTATGCTCAAAGCTGTACGTAAGGTAATAAATTTTCCTTTCTTCCATAGCATCCCCTCTTGTTATGTATAGCCCCATCCCTTATAACACAGCATCCCCTCTATAATATATAGCCCCGTCTCTTATTACATAGCATCCTCTCTTGTTATGTATAGCCCCATCCCTTATTACATAGCATTGCTCTTGTTATGTATAGCCCCGTCCCTTATTACATAGCATCCCCTCGTTATGTATAGTCCCTTCCCTTATTACATAGCATACCTTCTTGCTATGTACACCCCCATCCCTTATTATATAGCATTCCATCTTGTTATGTATAGCCCTGTCCCTTATTACATAGCATCCTCTCTTGCTATGTATAGTCCTGTCCCTTATTACATAGCATCCCCTCTTGTTATGTATAGCCCCGTCCCTTATTACATAATAAAAGGGGATGCTATGTAATAAGGGACGGGGCTATACATAACAAGAGGGGATGCTATGTATAACCCTGTCCCTTATTACATGGTATCCTCTATTGTTATGTTTAGCGCTGTACATAAATAAAAAAATTGGGTGTCTACAGATGTGCCCCAGAGCACCTGTGTGTTCATCGCGTGACCTGTCACATGACCTCCCAAAAATATCATGTGGCATGTCACGTAATACATCGGATGCTGGGGAGCACTGGCTACCCTTAATCCGCCCCTACCCCTTTATATTTCTAATCACGTCTCTCCAATAGCAAAAATTGTCACATTGTTGCTAGTTTCTAATTAGCTTGATAATGTCCATCTAACAACGTCACCACTTTATAGTACACATATAGCTTTCATCTGCATAAAAAGTAGAGTAACTTTATAAATACGTTGGACTACTTATCTTGTACTGATAAAAGTTTATTGCCTGTGTTACTATCCATGGCTCCATTACAGTGCTGCTTATTGTTATTGAAAACAGTTGACAAGTTTTTGGCACGAGATTTCCTCAAAAGCTTTATTGAGCTTCTAGGATGCAGAGAATTTTTTCCTTTACAAGATTACTGTACAAAGTGTGGTACAAAGTCTATACTTCACACAGTGCAGATGATATAAGCAAGCTTGGTGCAAGACTGCAAGAGCAATAAATGCTTTGAGCTACTGTGACCTAAGGGGTAACTTTCTCCTTGTGGAGAGTGACAAGCCAGGCCTGGCATGTCAGACTGAAGAGAGTTATACGCTATGCATGCTCCTCTGGGGAATTAAATATGCAAATTGCCTCTTCAGAGAGAAAGAGCACTTGAACTCTAGTGCCACCTACTGGAAGCAGCAATCCTAGAAGTCAATATCGAAACTTTAACGAGCCATGCCATTTGACTTGGGATTCTGGTTTGGCTTTTTTCCTAAGTCATGGCAAGGGTCGATATTGACTTTTAAGATTGCTACTTCTACTTATTGGCACTGAAGTTCAAGTCCTCTTCCTCTTTGAAGAAGCAATTTGCATATTGAGCTATGGTATAATCATAATGAAACAAGATTACATTAAAACATATTTTGAAAATATTTTGATTATGAACATTATTTTTCTCTTCATAAAAGAATCCAGAAATATTCCAGTTTTCATGTGGGCCAAACACAACAGATTGACTTTACTTGTGTTCTTCAGCTCATCTTTCAGGTTTGCTGTAGAGACTGGGACAGAGTTAGCAGAATCATCTCAATAGCACTGGACCATGGATGATAGAAAGGGGTACTGCAGTAAGATAAAAATGCATACCAAAACTAAAACTATGAAGGCTCATCCCTCTGCCTGTTTTTATATGCAATGTCATGTGATTTTACTAGTTCTCACTGTGACTTCACATGAGAGCACTGGAGCAGCTCCTGAGTGCTCCCCCTCCCTTCTGGGATGCTATATCAGAGTTGGAGGAGGAGGACATGGCTTTCATCCTGACGCTTAAGTAAGCCACCCTCTTGAACAAGGCTTATCACAGTTTGTCTGCAGGTTTGTTGTCCCATCTACCCAACTTTCATTCTGCACTGCCTGCCTGTACTTTCACAGCTTGTCTATGACCTGTCATTTCCTTCACCCTGCTTCTCCAGGTCTCACTACACGTTCCTTGATTGCTCATTTATAAGATATGAATGTGCAGGCGGTGCACAATGAGAGTGTCACGGGGATACCGAGACAGAGAGGGGTCAGACAATCGCGGTGTCTGGTTACACAAACCCCTGCACATATTAGATCTGTTTCACCTTCCTTTTAGCAGTGCAGGTCTTCCTTGCTCTGTTATATCATATCATATATTGGTTAATCAGTTCTGTCTATCTCCTGGAGCTCTCCATCCTGAATTGTCTCAGCTGTTCTGTGTTGGCCACTCCTCTCAAGTATATATGCTCACCACGTGTACTACAGAATTGCTGATGATAGTTTACAACTTCCTGGTTTAGTGTTGAAGGAGTAATCTGAATTAGTAGCAATCTGTTGGTGTTGTTCACAGGAGATATCTGTGTGAATTTGGTGTTGGGTGTTTATCTTAATCCTCTACCCACTTGGTTTACCCCTCCTTCTGTTCTTGATTTCCACTTGGTTGTTTTGTGAGTGTATTTGTATGATTGTAATTTTCTTTTATCCCTGTCTGTTTCCCCTGCTCTTTCGGGTTTGTGTTATCCTATACACTTCTGTCCAATACCTCCCTGGGTGGGGAGGTCCCAACCCCATTTATAAGGCAAGAAATCCTACTTATTAAACCTGACAGGGCACACCTGTGAAGTGAAAACTATTTACGGTGACTACCTATTGAAGCTCATCAAGAGAATGCCAAGAGTGTGCAAAGCAGTCATCAAAGCAAAAGGTGGCTACTTTGAAGAACCTAGAATATAAGACATATTTTTAGTTGTTTCACACTTTTTTGTTAAGTATATAATTCCACATGTGTTAATTCATAGTTTTGATGCCTTCAGTGTGAATGTACAATTTTCAAAGTCATGAAAATACAGAAAAATCTTTAAATGAGAAGGTGTGTCCAAACTTTTGGTCTGTACTGTACATATATTTAAATTAGATAGAATGTACAGTATTTGCCTATAAAAATATATAACTAAACCTCAGTAGAAGCTGTACATATAGTGCTGGATATTTAATCTATGTACAGTAAATCTATGTAACAGCTGGGTTTGGGTACAAGTGACCACTTCTCAGATCAGGCATTGAACACTTTATACTGCAAATGACTAGTCCAAAACAGGGTTTAATCCAGGATTGTGAGGACCCATTTCTCACTTTTCACAGGAACATGGCGCTGAAAAACAGATTACATAAATGTTATGAGAGCTATAAACAAATTGACAAAATTGGCAGCCGGTACTATTTAAAAAGTCCATGTTAGCACAAGTCAGGATTATAGGCACTTTGGCAAGTTGTCCTGCGGATGTGGTTACATGCTAGACTCTTGTAATAAAAATGCTGTTACACTAAAATTATAACATGAAATCTACGTATGATGGATATATGAGCAAGATGTTAACTGTGTTGACAAAAAGGAATTTCATATGTTTTAAAGAAGAGATAATAATTGTATGTGGGCCATATTGATGGCTACAGCGGGTGACTTAGAGAAGCACTCCCATCAAAGTTTTTATCCTCTTAATATATTGCAATCATAATATTATATAGCACTGAGTACTTACAATTGATCATTTTGCCTTTCTACTGAGTTAATTCTTCTCTTTTCTGTGATATCACATGATTAAAAACAGACTAGCTGAATCATTCTAAGCTCTATGTAGGAAGTCGCTTTTCCCTGCATGAGTCAACATTAGAACTACAATTCTATATCCTGCAAAGTCCCAGGAAGCCCAGCTGCACCCCCTCTTCAACTCCTGACACAGCAGCTCCGCTCCAGGGATTTTGCAGTAAGCAGAGTTGTAGTTCTAATGATGACTCATGGGAAAAGAGACTTCCTGTTTCTACACAGAGATCAAAAGGATTCAGCTAGTCTGTTTTAATAACGCAATCGCATGTCATAGACCTAATGGAAAAAAGAAGAATTAACTAGGTAAAAGGGCAAAATGAGCCATTGTAAGTACACAGCGCCATATAATATGAGGATAAAAACTTTGATAGCAGTGTTTTTTTAAGTTCCTATTCCAACTGACTGGACAAACCTAGTGAGGAGGAGTTTCGATGTAGCGGAAGTTGAGAATATAACTGCAACTCCATTAAAATTCTATGGGATTGATGGAAACAGCTGAGGTGGAATGGAGGATTCAGGATCCTCGACCTCAGCGACATATGGAATACAAAGGACAGTCTTTCTTTCAGACATCTTACTGACTCTGTACCTTGGTGTTTTGTAGAAGTCAGAAAACCTCTTTAAAGAGAATTGTATTTTAATCAGGTCTGAATTAACAATGATAAATGTCCTGCAGATCTTGGTTTGTGATCTGCATTCTCAGAAATGAAGGCTTTACATTGTAGAGTAATCTCCTCTCCTAATCCTAATTTAGGGAATTTCACTGCATTATAGGAGCTTAGTTAAGAAGTGCATAATGCGCCTGAAGACAAGCTTTTCTTCTCTTTTCAATAGTAACCAGAATTGTGAATAAAGCACTGGACAAGGATCAGCAATATATGTTATGAACTGTAGCATAATAAAAAAAACTGTTTCTTACATTTCATTCATATGGATATAGTAGGGATACATGTATCATATCTGCTGGCTAAAAAGTGGCATAGTGTGACAGTATTATATACGAACATAAGGATGTTGCATTGACACAGCTCACCAAAGTGTGAAAATAATGTACCAATTATTATCATGTACTCCTTTGTATGTAAATGTTCCTGATGGTTCTGACAGCTGCAGAAATGTATGATAAAATAGTGATTGTACGGACAGTGATTGCATTAGTGATTTCATCAACGCTAGTTACTACAAACACCTTTATGTCATGTACATTGTATATTATCTCAATAAGGTTGACTGTATTATTATATAGGTGTTGTTTGAATCATGTTTTTCCTTCCATTGGGGTATATGTCAACCACTGACTCCCATTGTAAAATATTTTACATATTTTTTAATGTATCCGTTTGTATAGGAAAGTGCAGTGCGGTATGCTTGCGTCTACAATAAAAAAAATGTATTCCCATCACATGAATGCCTGTAGGACACTCTTTTGGCATTCACTGACTGCATGTATACTTTTGAGCTTATATCCTTTCCTATCTCTTATGCTGATTGTGTTCACAAAGTCAGAGCCTTAAAAAAATAAAATTAGTTTGGTAACATCTATTTTAATGCATTTATCTTTAAAATTTTAATGGTGACCATGACTGGAACAATAAAGGTAGATTCACACTAGTGTTCCTTTTAGATTGTATGTTTTTATAGCTCTTCCTCTTTCCTTCAAATAATACAATTCTGCCAGCCTGCAGCCACCACTAGGAGGAGATGAAGAGCAACTAATATTTTTTCATGAACTCCCCCTAGTGGTCTCTCCAGGCATGTAGTGATCTGATAACATCCTCCTGGACATAAGATATCTTTAAAATTATCTTTTTATCATGTATATGATTTATAGTTGGCAAATTAACCACTTTTAAGGCAAAGTAAAATACAAGTGACAGCATACTGTATTGTTCCAGCTTAGAGGTTATTTATTTGCTTTTATTGGGCTGTAAGAAATACAAATCAATAAATCCAGAGGCAAAATATTTTACCATTCAGAGCTTGTGATATGAGATTGAATAAAGCAATAAATATTGATTGCCATTAAGCAAGAAATTAATATCCCTTATGTAAGTAACATAGAAAAACACTTCCGTGGGCTGTGAAACATGTACGGTAAGTCCTCTAAAATATAGAAATAAAATCCTAGTTCTGTTGGCCATGTATATTCCGAGACCTTTGAAATTCCTTATCATGGACCCAGTTTTCCTCTAGGAACACAGAACAGCACTTCTGGATGGTGAATGGTGCTTACTGCAAATTGTTTTAATGGTAGGACTCTGTATATCTCTGTATACTGCCATACAGATAATGTTATATACATATTTTCTGTGTAATTAAAGGCTTTTCAGTTTTGCGATTTGAATCAAATTTTTGGGGAAAATTCGGCAACGCTGGCAAAATCGAGTTTCAAACAATCCGCTCATCTTTAATCCCGATCTCATTTCTCTATATTCTGGGGAAAATAACACATTGGGGGATGATTACTATCATGCCAAAGAGAATGTTAAAGTGTAGTCATTGGCATCTAGTTGACATATATGACTAGTCATCCTCCATTTCTAACATAGGAGTTGTAGTATCATCACAGCAGAAAACAATGAGCTTATAGTGAATTATTTTTGGATATGGATTCAGCTATTATTTTCCGTTGCCAGTAACATCATAGTGTAATAAATCTTCGATTGAGCTTGTTCAAACACAAAGAAAAGAAGTACAATTGTTTATTCAAGTACTGCCACAATGTTCCAATGGAAACATGATCAGGAATTTACTACAGTGAATTATGAAATCTCATTGACATCTGGTCCGGTTGATCATTAATGCCACAGGCGCATAACTTTATGCCAATGTTTGCCGTGATATAAATCTTATATATATATTATGTCAAAGACCTGTTTAACAGACAGACTGTTTCTTTTTTTATTTGTTTTCTAGTGGTTTTTTTTGCCTTTTTTCCCAATGTTTTTTTGTAAGTAGCAAGGCAGCGGCCAGATTCTTCCTTGGAGGTATAAAAAATGCCTTTAATAAATAATAATTTTTATAAAACTTTTTTTTTGGTGCAGATTATGTACATTTTTTAAGCATATCTCTCTGGGTTTAACATTTTAAGATGTTTTCCATCCATAGACCTCAATTTGATAGAAAATTGCACCAACATTATGATGCATCATGTTTATATAAAGCAGATTGGTTATATAAATGTCTGCAATGGAAAAATCCATCCATGCATTTATAGTGGTTACTTCTGCAGCATATACATACATTTCTGCATGCCCCATTCAGTTGTAAAAAGGAGAAAATGAGAATTATATGGAAACAGCTGACAACCATTGAAAGTCTGAGATTTGGGCAACTAGTGGATAGCAAAGATGACATACTAGGACTCACTCACCTGCTTATAAAAATACATAATATTTGAAACTGCCTGTTAGTTTTTGCTTCTGTTGTATTACTTTTTCTTCTGTATTGTGTTCTGACTTATCTATTTTTCATCCACATTTCTTCCTTTGCTTGTCAAAGAGTTAAGTAATTTTGGGCTGTTTTTGTAATGTTTCAAAAATACAGATTATGAAAACTAAAAATAACTATTATAAACTATGCAAACATGTAATTTGCTTTCTTAAATTTAGCCTGTTGACTTCTAAGGGTTAAAACAGTACCCATACAGGTCCATTGGAAGAATCAATGTATTGAAAACAACCATGTGCTCAAATATGGCATAGAAATCGGAAACCATTTAGAAGTATGGCTAAAAAAATTATATATATATATGTATATATATATATATATATATATATATATATAGTGTATGTATATATAAATATATATATATAGTTATATGAATGCATAATATGCAAATATGAATAAGCCTTATACAAGGTGCAATAAAAGTATAGTAATAAATACACTAGGAAAAATATGTTCCACCATTTCAGAAATGTATTTGCTATAAACCATTATGTAAAATAAATGGCCATGAAATAGATCTGCACACATGTAAGACATCACAGAAACAGAATAGATCACGTGTGGTGTGGTGTGGTGTGGTGTGTGTGTGTGTGTGTGTGTGTGTGTGTGTGTTAAATCCTGGCAATCAAAAGCACAACCTAAGACTAAAATAATAGAAAGTAATAAAACCTCTGTGAACATGTCAGATCTGTGCAGATCTAGCATAGTTGAGTTTGCCCTTTGGGACTCAGTAATATCATGTATGTGGTGGCTTAATTCACCCTTATATTAGATGTGTTATCTCTGATTTCCCCAGATCTAAGAGTCATGAAAATGATTCAGAATAAAAAAAATGACAGTCAAATGTCTGATGCAGCTCTGCTATACCTGTCTGTGTTGTGTGACTAGGTGTCCTATTGGGTCCAGTCAATTATATAGTCCCATCAAAACCTTTCATCCTTTGATTTCCAAAATATGATAACATTGCAATCACTAAATCATTCTACAGATCGCACAGACAATACATGCTGGTATTAGTAGTTCCGTTGCCAAAGTTATGAAAAACTTTTGCCTACTATAACTATCTGAGGTTAGTATGGTAAATATTATACTGAATTACTGCATTACCTAATGAATCAAATCTGCACACAGAGAACGGAGATCTAGATACAACAGAGCTGCTCTATGCACAGATATTAACCCTATCAAGGCAAGCTCCATCAAGATTTATAAATGACTCACCTTACCATATGTCACTGCAAGGGTTAATGGGTGACAGAGCTTTGTAATGAGAAGATCATTCAGCCAGTTACAAATAAGGTAGATTTCCGGATGAAGTCAGCTACTAACTTCACACTAAAGAGAGAAAAGGGAAAATCAGTGTGATCCAAGAGCTGTTCTGCTTTCCAATAAGTGGTGTAATTGCTAAGGGTCCAATGGTGAGGAGCTGGGCGGTGACCAAAGGGTGCCTCCCGGGGAGGAAACTAGTCACACAGAAGGACAAGAGGGGGGCTTCATATAAAAAGTCATGCTGAGGAACTGGAGAACAAGTCTCACCTACCTTCCAATGTGGGACCTGCATCAGTCTTCTAAGAGCTGCAACAGGATCATCCTAATTATATACCCAACCCCTCCAGAAGAATTATAATGTGTGAGAAGAGAATGGAGTCATTTGAAGTCACATCCTCCGAAGCTTAATTTTCTCTACTGAGGGAGTAAAGCTGTTAGGAAGGACCAGAGATCAAAGTGGTGGATGCATCATCTCCAGCTCAGGTAGACTCATGGTGGGTGAAGGTCCAGGTGTGATGACCACCAATGATGCTCTGGATCAGACAGGAATAAAGTAATAAGCTGAGTGTGATCGCAGGCAGTATGTTTTACGTTCTAGACTCCTCAGCTGTGCAGGTGCTGCTTCCAGGATGTCAGTGGGAGCCTCATCTCCAGCTCAGATAGATTTTTGTTGGGTGAAGGTCTAGGTGTGACCACCAGTGATGCTCTGGAACAGACAGGAATGTGTCTGTGTGGGAATAAAGTAATAGGATGAGTGTGATCGCAGGCAATATAGTTTAGGTTTTGGACTCTTAAGCTGTACAGATGTGGCTGCCAGGATGTCAATGGGAGCCTCATCTCCAGTTCAGGTAGACCTATGTTGGGTGAAGGTCTCGGTGTGACCACCAGTGATGCTCTGGATCAGACAGGAATAAAGTAACGAGTGTGATCGCAGGCAGTATCTATTAGGGTCTGAACTCCTCAGCCGTACAGGTGTGGCTGCCAGGATGTCAGTGGGAGCCTCATCTCCAGTTCAGGTAGACCTATGTTGGGTGAAGGGCCAGGTGTGAATAAAGTAATAAGCTGAGTGTGATCACAGACAGCATATATTGGGTTCTGGACTCCTCTGCTGTACAGGTGTAGCTTCCAGTATGTCAGTGGGTGACTGCATTTTAGGAAAGCATCTGTAGGTGGTGGAAGTGAGTTTATCAGAAATCTCTGCTAGCTGTGCGTAAACCGTTATTACTTTGGAGTTAAGCACTCACTGGGGTTTGAGTATAGAGTTCAATTAGCACATGGTGTCTCAGGAGAAAGAGTGCAGCTTTAATAAGTTTTGACATTTGTTTAATGATATTCTTCTTTTTGTATGTGGCTTTAGGTCTAAATAGCAACGTTCAAGATGCATGAAGAGGTGTCTCCTAATATCTCCAGTCTTCTGCTCTCAGTTTTGTGCGCACTGTTGGCCATTTATGTCTTTAAGTGGCTCCACCGTTGGATCTTGCCCAGATGGTCAGACTCACATCAACCCCCTGGACCTTTTCCATGGCCCATCATTGGTAATGCTTTGCAGCTTGGTAGCTCCCCTCACTTGGCTTTTGTAAAGTTAGCCAAAAAGTATGGAGAGATCTTCCAGATGAAGTTAGGTAGTCAGAAAGTGGTGGTGCTGAACGGAGACAGGGTCATTAGACACGCTTTGCTGCAAAAAGGAGCAGACTTTGCAGGTCGTCCCAGGTTTGCTTCCTTCAAGTTTGTGTCAGGGGGCAGAAGCTTGGCTTTTGGGCTCTACAATGAGAGATGGAAGGCTCATAGAAAAATTGCCCATTCCACAGTGAGAGCCTTCTCCACTCTTAATCCGGAAACTAAACAGAGACTGGGGCAACATGTCCTGAGTGAAGCCCTTGACCTGATTACTCTCTTCTCTGGTTTTGGAGAGGAGGGCAAATTCTTTGCCCCTGGAGGACATGTGGTTGTGGCCGTGGCTAATGTGATGAGTGCAGTATGTTTTGGCCGGCGTTATGGCCACATGGACTTAGAGTTCCAAGCTCTTCTGAGCAATAATGATAAGTTCAGTAAGACTGTGGGTGCAGGAAGCCTGGTAGATGTCATGCCCTGGCTCCAGCGCTTCCCAAACCCTGTCAGGACAATATATAATGACTTCCAGCAGGTCAATGACGAGTTCTACACCTTTGTTCATAGCAAGTTCATCCAACATCTCAAGACAACAGCATGGGGAGTGACTAGAGACATGCTAGACGCTTTTATCCACATCTTAGGAGAAGTGGATGGAAAAAGTTTCATCATGAACCAGGACAGAATGGAAAAGAAAGAAGAGGTGAAGAATGGTAACACAGGAATTCGTCTGCTAGAAAAGGAACATATTCCAGCCACAGTATGTGATATATTTGGTGCCAGCCAAGATACCCTGTCGACAGCTCTGCAGTGGCTCATTTTCTTCCTCATCAGGTAGGATTCTATCACTTAGATTCAATGCTATATAACTGCTGGGTTAGGTTATTGGCTCCAGATATATAAGCTTGTAAACACCTGGTATGGGACTTATAATGAAATAAATAGGAGTAATGCACATTTACAAGATGAGGCTTTTACAGTGGGATGCAATATTGTGGGATTTTAAAGTTTACACTTGGAAGAACTGCAATGACTCTAAAATTCCAATTCCATTTGGAGGAGATGATTCCATCATTTTCTCCAAATCTGAGTTAGCATTGGGAAAACTTGAGAGAGCAATGTAGCTAGAGTTGCTGCAGTAGTTAGCCAGGTTCTTGATTTCTTTAACTCTTCAATGTCAATTTCTCTTCATTTTACAGATATTTACTTGCTGTTAGTGAAAAAGGAACCTTTTTGTTTAAAGTGGTGCAAATTTGTAAATACCTAGACCCTCTCTCTCTGCTAAAAAATGGATAAAATGCATCCAGTGCAAACCTTCAGAAGGATACATTGTAGCGAACTACCAGAGATTTGTGCAGCTGCTGATGAGTTTATCTCACAGACCATTGACTAGACTGATACAATTGTATCCACCTTTCAACTGAGAGATCTAAATATGTATAGGTTTCTAGTGCTGAGTGTAAACACGTATCTTGAAAATGCTAGAAATTGAAATATTGAATTATAATAGAAAGTTGAACACCTCATTTATCTAGAAATTAAATCTGGACAACCTCTTTAATTGCTAAGGCACAGAAGTGGCTTCCTTGGTTATTTTTCTGTGCCTTCTGTACATAATAGTTTTTATGTGAGCTATGGAAATGTTTTACATTGAGGAATGTTAATAAATACATTTTATCTACATGTCCATGCTATATAAACTACATTATCCTCTATTCAGACTACAGTTTGAGAAGCTATTAGGGTAACGGAGTACTCAGGGTGTAGACATCAGTACAATGGTCTTTACAATTTCTTTTTGGGTTTCAGTATATTCGTTTCTTCACTTTAAATTAGACCAATGTGCTAAAGATGCGAATAAAATGACTGATTATGGCTCCACTGAAGAGAAATAGTGTGTTTATAGCATGCGCCACAATGTTATCTATAAATCATTTTTATTAGATCAGCTTACTTTGCTTACACAATGTCTTCAATATATTGTCAGTCAGTCCAGCAGGCTTTATAAAAATTCCCTTGACTGCAGTCCATTGAAGAAACAGACTTTAATGATTCTACAGTCAGACCAAGTAAAATATTAACTAACCGTCTACTTATTTACAGCAGTCATTGCCTTATATTGAATGAAATATAGCAAGAATGCAAAGTCTAAAATTGAATAGACTTAAAGCACCCCTGTGCTGCAAGGTAATAGTGAGGGGCACCGAGCGGCTATACTGAGTTGTACTAGTAGGAAATTATAACAAATATTCTTATTTTGTCCACTTTACTTTCCTCAATTGACTTACATTAGACTTGTCAGCAAAATCAAATATTTGTGCTGATATTCTCACGTCTGTGGTAATTGATCTTGTAATTAATCCTGTTTTTTGCCTGTGTTTTCAAAATATTTTTCAAAACAATTATCTAACACTATGACTACAAAAAAACAACAATTGGTATCTGAGAGTAGCTACAGGACCTCTCTGGCCAAAATCCCTGCTGTGCAGGGAATTACAATACAACTCCATTCATCAATGCTGTTGTGTTCCTGTTCTATGCATAGCAGGTGGCAGGAGAAGTTGCAGTCCTTAAGGAACGCTGAAGACACCTTGGAAAAACATGGAACAATGAAATAAATGTAATCTTAGTCATCTCTATTGCATTTTTCACCTATGGTCAAAATAATTCCAAGGGTCAATTATCAAAATAAGTAATAATTATTTGTTGAATAGCTGAGTTTTTTTAAATTTTTGTTTGTTTTAAAGCCATTTGTTAAATTAGGGTTTTAACAATGAAACTTTCTGGCATTGTAACTGTGTCTGTCATGAGTGCCATTGCTCCACCTCAGCAAGAAAATTAATTAAGGAAAAAAATCATGACAACATAGCCTGGTTTTGATCCGAATCATGAATGAAAATTTACTAGTGATGGGCAAACGTGCTTGGCACGGCCCGATAGTCGATGGAGCATCGGAGTGCACGAGTGAGTACTGAGCAGTGCAGAGTTACACGTGGTGCTCGAGGGCCCGGGTTCCCGTAAGAAGCTCATTTGAATCAAGCTTAGATCAAAACACTGATGAAACTAGGATCATTTTTTGCATGCCAGAAAAATCATAGATGTCTGAATGAGACATTAAGGTGGGGATATGTATTAATACATGACAGTAGCCATTTTGCTCTGTAATGTATGACTTTATGTCAGGTCTTCATAAGTTCAGCCATGTCACCTGCTGGTGGGGAGGAGGCAAATCAAATCCTTTATAATGACCAAGCCTGAGAGAGTCTAAAATGGGTATCCTGATTTAAATTTTATGACATGTCTATGTGATTAGTTGGAGTCCAACCCTGTGAAGATCCAACACATAAGTGCTGATTTATCAAGACTGGCTTAGTACACATTCAGGCTATGCCAGTCTTGCTGAAAGAGAAAGACCCAAAATCATTAAGAGGCATGTGCCACGTAAATAGGTTGTCCAGCCTTAGGCTACAAGTCTTCAGTCACTCTATATGACTGCAGACTTGTGAATCCTCACATCACACGCACTGCAAGGGTTCTCCTGTGTCAGCGCCGGTAGCCGTCGGTCATGTGACTGCAAGTATGCGATTTGCATACTCCCGGCAACATTCTCACTAGACTGTGTCCGACCTCGCTCAATATACTTGCATTGGGTGAGGCCGCGCACATTTAATTGGCACATGACCGTATATATGTAAATCACATACTTGCAGTCACGCACACGGCGCTGGCACTTGCGAATCCTGACAGTGTGCAGTGCGCGTGATGTGTGGATTCACAAGTCTGCAGTCACTTTATGTATAAAGTGACTGCAGACTTGTACCCTAAGGCCAGACAACCCTCTTTAACTCCTTCACGACCTTAGGATTTTCCGTTTTTGTGTTTTCATTTTTTGCCCCCCTTCTTCCCAGAGCCATGACTTTTTATTTTTCCATCAATATCGCCATGTGAGGGCTCATTTCGCAGGATGAGTTGTACTTTTGAATGATACCATTGATTTTACCATATAGTGTACTGGAAAACGGAAAAAAGATTCCAAGTGTGGCAAAATTGCAAAAAAAAGTGTATTTCTACAATTGTTTTTTTTTTTACACTGTTCGCTAAATGCTAAAACTGACCTGCCATTATGATTCTCTAGGTCATTACGAGTTCGCAGATATAAAACATGTAGAGGTTCTTTTTTATTTAAGTGATGAAAAAAAATCCAAAGTTTGTATAAAAAAAAAATTGTGCCATTTTCCGAGACCCATTTTTTGGAATTTGGGGCTGGATGAGGAATTATTTTTTGTGTGCTGACCTGATGTTTTTTATTGATACCATTTTGGGGTAGATGTTTTGATCACCTGTTATTACATTTTATTACAATATTGCGGCGACAAAAAAAACTTAATTCTGGTGTTTTGATTCTTTTTCTTGTTACGTTGTTTACAGATCTGATTAATTGTTTTTATATTTTGATATGTCGGGTGTTTCTAAATGCAGCGATACCAAATATGTGTATTTTTGATTGTTTTGTTTTGAATGGGGCAAAAGGGGGGTAATTTGAAGTTTTATATTTTTTAACTTTTTAAAATATTTTTAAAAACATTTTTTTCTACTTTTTACTCGCTTCAATAGTCCCTTGAATCTGCGATCTTCAGATCACATGTGCAACACATAGCAGGGCTTCAGCCCTGCTATGTGTAGCAAAAATTATCATCTCCTGTGAGCACTGGCCATGGGCTGGCATTCATAGGAGATCTGCAGTAACAAGCACAGGGGTCTTCTGCAGACCCCCAGTTGTCATGCCAACCCATCAACGCCTTGCAATCATGTGACAGGGGCTCCAATGGGCAAGGTTTGTGACGCGCTTCCTGTAAGTGCGAGTTAAAGGGGTTGTCCAGCCAAAAGTGATGTCTGCCGTTACTCTGTGTGAATCCCCCAAGTGCTCGCATTGTGCACTGCGGGGATTCGCCGGTATGAGACCCGGTAACGGAGGGTATGTATGTGTTATATATACCCCCGGCCAGTGGGCGTGGTCTTGCTCTCCATACACTTGTATTGAGCGAGGCCGCGCCTTCTAGTCAGACACGCCCACTGGCCGTCCATGTCACTAGATGGGGCGTGGCCGCGCTCCATACAAGTGTATGGAGTGAAGTGGCGCTGAATGGCCAGGGTTATGTATAACACATACATACCCTCTGATTCCGGGTCTCATACTAGCGAATCCCTGCAGCGCACAGTGCCTGCGCTGGGGGGATTCATAAGTCTGCAGTCACACAAAGTGACTGCAGACTTATCACTTTTGACCAGACAACCAAGATTGACACCAGCATTTAACATGTTAAATTCCACTCGCGGCTGTTAGGGGCACATGACAGCTGATCAGATCAGCTGTCATGTGCTGAAAAAGATGCTGGCTCAGTGCCGGAGCCCACATCAAATTCGGGACATGACCTATGACGTACCTATAAGCCATAGGTCGTGAAGAAGTTAATGAATTAAAAGACTGAAGTAGCATTTCTGGAGTACAAAGCGCCGTCATTTTTGATGAATTTGACATGCGAGCATGGCCACGCACCATCCCGGCTCTATCCATTTCGGCAGAGCTGAGTCAAGTTGGCGAAAAAACTCCTAAAGTCACAAAATTTTGCGCAACTTGCCATAGCACAAAACATTTGCAACTTTACTGAACTTTTACATCAGTTTTCTAATGTAGAAGCTTTGATGAATCGGCCCCATAGTCTCACACAGCATAAAACAGAATGGCTACTGTCATGCATTAATACGTACTACGACCCTTACATGGAAGACAGCAATTGGTCTGTAGTGCAGGACGGTGGATCATTAGGGTAAGCATTCATTATTTTGTATTGAGGAGAAGTCGATGGCACTCATGACATGGATATCATGCCACATAGTTTAATTGTCAAATCCCTAATTTAGCAAAACGACTGTAAATCATCCAAAAAACAAACTCAGCGATTCAACAAATAATTGCTTTGGTTTCCGATTACTTTGATAAATGACCCTGGTAATGAAATTAACCCTGGATGAAAAATCCAATAGAGATGACTAAGATTACACTTATTTTATTGCTTCATATTTTTGTAGCTTTTAGCATCACCATGTGGAGGTCATAGATATAAATCATGTGGTGGTGAAGAGGCCAGAAGGTTCCATCTTTTCTGTTATGCACCAGGGAGATTGTACATACTGTACTAAGTCTGAGCACATAATCCGGATTGTGGATGCTGGATGTGCTGTCCATCCATTATTCAGTCATCCGTTCCCCTGTAGTATCTCTTCTACTTCCATCATATTGTGTTAACAATGGTAGTTTGTATAGCAGGAATATGGTGTGACACATGCTAAGGGTATAAGATATGGTCGGATACTACTTACAGCCAATAATACACAGGTTGTGGCCATTTATATACCCCAATAATTGCCTGAGCGATCACACATGAGAAAAGAGCAGATAGAAGAGATCTACAAAACCAAAGTAGTACATGATTTTACTGTATACACAGATTTATGATTTTTCCATATAAAATATGCTGTCTAAAGTTTTGTGAAGGCAAGCACTGTAGACTCGGACAATTTGCACACAGAGGTATGCGTATACACTAATGATCTAAATTTTACTATCAAATTCATAAATTCTTTAAAAATGGATAACAAAAACAAAGTAATTAATGGAATCCCTACAGCTTGTAAATTCAATGCACTCTGTTGGCAGTATATTAACAGATGAGAAGAAGTGGGAACTGATTCAGTATAACTTGTATTTTATCTCCTCTGTAATACTTGTGAGATAGTTCTGCAGGAAAGCTAATTTGCATGCTTTTTCCCATGCTTTGCCTCTAAGACTTCATTCTTTAAAGAGTATCCTCTCCACTGATGAGGGGCAAACACACAGAAATAGTCTGTGCCTGAGTTCCTGGCCCCATTGGGGCTCACAATCTAAATTCCCTATCAGTATGTCTTTGGAGTGTGGGAGGAAACCGGAGGACCCGAAGGAAACCCACGCAAACACGGGGAGAACATACAAACTCCTTGCAGATGTTGTCCTTGGTTATCTCTAGTCATTTTGCAAGGCTTGGCAAAGAGTCAGATATTGACTACTATGGTAACTTTTTCTACTAGGTGGTATGTGCCAGATAGTTTTTTTCACTCTGCAAAAGAGGTAATTTATATATTTTATTCATCTCCTCCTCTTTCTGGGATCAGCAGTCCATTAGGTGGATCTTATCAGTGATTGACAGCCTTCTCTTTATAAGTGTGCATACAGAAATGACAGCAATTGCTGATTAAGATTACCTTGTTGACTGATAAGAATGAAAAGATTTAAATTTTTAAAATATAAGTTATAGTCACAAACATACAGAGCATATCAATTCATTCAGCTTCAACTGCTTTATAACATGCTGTCCATATGTTGCATAACATTTCCAACCGGACAGGTTCCCTTTAAAGCACCACTCCAGTGGGGTGGGGGGTTAGCACTGGAGCGGTGCTACTTATATAAATTTCCTGACTCCATTATTATACTTATCCACCGCTATCTAGGCCTTTTATTGGTGCTGCTCCAGTCCCCCCGCACCACCATCTTGTGACCGTGATTTCTGACTAACCGGAAGTAAGAAGTAACGGTCACAAGCGCTCAGCATAAGTCAATGAGAACCAGAACAAGGCTCTCATAAACTTACACTGAAAAGTGACCTCCGGCTGCTCAGCAAACACTGGAGCGATCTGGCAGGTTACAAACTGCTGGAGACTGACCGGAGCAAGCGGCGGTGGGTAAGTATGAAACTAGGGTCAGGGACCTTAGATTAGTAGCACTACTCCAACGCTGCAATTAAAAAAAAAACACTGGAGTTGTTAAGTAGAAGGAAATAAAGGATGATGCAGTACCAAAGTAAAATATTCACTGGTATCAAATATTACAGAAATGATGCCAGTCCAGCTTCTGCATATTTATTTTAGTATTTCATTGTATTTTGTGCAGTGCTGTGCAATAAAAATTATTATAATGTATATTTTGTATAAAATCAACAGCTATCAATAAAAAATAAGATGCTAGTTTTATTTTTCCAGTTCAGGTGTAAAAATTAACAGATTTGCCTAGCATATAAAACTATTTTAAATACCCTATTAGGTAATTCTGACTTAATAGGGGGGAAATATATTAAGATTTCAGAGTCCTCAGTGGTTGGTACCCTTTAATGGCTAACTGCCATTTAAAGGTATCAACCACTGAGGACTCTCAAATCTTACAATTTTTCTATCTACTGGATAACACGGTACAAGGATATATCCATACATGCTTATCCAGGCATGCGCCACATGTCGTGCTTAATTCACCCCTGTGGTGGCACTGCCAAGATCTCCACAGGACACAGCTGATCTCTAAGGATCTCATCCATGAGACACTCCATGAGCAGCAGAGAATCCAGACTCCCCAACCATAATTTTCTAATGTTATCTTATACACGAGTAATATCTTATTACATTATTAGCTGAAATACCCCTTTAACAAGAACAGGTCAATTAAAAATTCTGCTGGTTAGAGACTTGTAGCATGCTGAATGTACTCGTTCTTTCAGTGGTTTCATGTTAAGTAACACCAAAGTCTGGGAATGGTGCCAGGAGCTGTATCCGAGGATAAAAAGTTCACCGCAGACTGGGCACAATCATAATGTTTTAACCCTGGGAAGAAATTAGTAAAGTAAACAATCACCTTTTTGCCAATTAAAAGCTCAGTATCATCAAATAAAATAAAATACAGCATAATCAGTCTGTAAGGGCTAGAAAGTCTATAATATAGACACAGCAAATACCTGCAGACATTATGTAAGAATAGCTGAGATAGCGTTGGACAAAACATATATATCATGCTTCATGCATCATTGGAATATCTTGGTGCGTTGACAGGTTTGGGACTATCAAACTACAAAATTATTATCTAAAGCTATAGAACAATCCTAGTAAAATCAGCTAACTTGACCCATCTGCTGAATCTCTATAGTCTTCATGTCACCTCAAACTGTTATAGAGCATCATTCCTTGGCTGATACCCAGTGGTGACATGACATGGTATGGTCCCAGGCACCATCTGCAATAAGTCATTACCCCTACATAATAATTTACAATCTTATGTTGATACCGCTGTCTGTTTCTAATATAATTCTAAGCTATATCGTATTTTATGAAGATCTGTTTCAGATTACAAAATAATAATCCGAATATGATTTTTGTCATGTTTGACCATGAACGATGCTGGTTCCAAAATGGAATACAATGGATATTTGAGAAATCTAGGTGCAAGAATGCTTCTGACAACTCTCATTTTTTGAATTTTCAAGGAGTTACACTGTATATTATTGTATCTACTGTGTAGTGGTATGCAAAAAGGGGCCAATGCAGTCAGAGGCAGTGACAAAGAAGTTTGGTAGAAACAGGGCTTCTCCTGTTCTTAATTGTTTGTGTACAAAATAAACGTCAATCTTTTACATCTGGGCACAAAAAACAAATAAACCCATGCTTGGCTGAGCACTACCTAGAAGTTAGATTCCCTGACTATACAGGAGGTCTGCTACAAACCACCCAAAAAAGAAGCAAAAGGTTGTGTGCTACCTCACCCAAATAGCACCATTTGGAGACTTCACTCCTCTCCTAACCCAATAATGAATCACTCCAACACCTGGACTGACTAAGAGGTACAAAGAATTCCAAGATAGGAGAGGAAATGACTGATCAGCTGCCAAACGAGTCAACCATTCCATAAAGATCCAAGCCTAAAAACAGGAACTACCAAAGACCTTCTCAAACTATACTTTGATAGGAATATCAGCTTTCCTGGATTCCTCATACCTCACCCAGCTTTTCCTAGATGATATATATATATATATATATATATATATATATATATATATATACAGTGCCTACAAGTAGTATTCAACCCCCTGCAGATTTAGCTGGTTGACACATTCGGAATTAACTTGGCATTGTGACATTTGTACTGTAGATCAGCCTGGAAGTGGGAAATGCACTGCAGCAAATTTTTTTTATTTTTTTTTTTTTTTAAACGTTAAAAGTTAATTCAGAGTGTCATTTATTATTCAACCCCTCAAACCACAAGAATTCTGTTTGGTCCCACTAAAGTATTAAGAAGTAGTTCAGGCACCAAGAATAATGAGCTTCACATGTGTGGATTAAAGATCTCTTTTGCCAGCCTTTTCTGACTATTTAAGACCCTCCCCAAACTTGTGAACAGCACTCAGACATGGTCAACATGGGAAAGACAAAGGAGCATTCCAAGGCCATCAGAGACAAGATCGTGGAGAGTCACAAGGCTGGCAAGGGGTACAAAACCCTTTCCAAGGAGTTGGGCCTACCTGTCTCCACTGTTGGGAGCATCATCCGTAAGTGGAAGGCTTATGGAACTACTGTTAGCCTTCCACGGCCTGGACAGCCTTTGAAAGTGTCCTCCCGTGCCGAGGCCAGGCTTGTCCGAAGAGTCAAGGCTAACCCAAGGACAACAAGGAAGGAGCTCCGGGAAGATCTCATGGCAGTGGGGACATTGGTTTCAGTCAATACCATAAGTAACGTACTCCACCGCAATGGTCTCTGTTCCAGACGAGCCCGTAAGGTACCTTTACTATCAAAGCGTCATGTCAAGGCTCGTCTACAGTTTGCTCATGATCACTTGGAGGACTCTGAGACAGACTGGTTCAAGGTTCTATGGTCTGATGAGACCAAGATCGAGATCTTTGGTGCCAACCACACACGTGATGTTTGGAGACTGGATGGCACTGCATACGACCCCAAGAATACCATCCCTACAGTCAAGCATGGTGGTGGCAGCATCATGCTGTGGGGCTGTTTCTCAGCCAAGGGGCCTGGCCATCTGGTCCGCATCCATGGGAAGATGGATAGCACGGCCTACCTGGAGATTTTGGCCAAGAACCTTCGCTCCTCCATCAAGGATCTTAAGATGGGTCGTAATTTCATCTTCCAACAAGACAACGACCCAAAGCACACAGCCAAGAAAACTAAGGCCTGGTTCAAGAGGGAAAAAGTCAAGGTGTTGGAGTGGCCTAGTCAGTCTCCTGACCTTAACCCAATTGAAAACTTGTGGAAGGAGCTCAAGAATAAAGTCCACATGAGACACCCAAAGAACCTAGATAACTTGGAGAAGATCTGCATGGAGGAGTGGGCCAAGATAACTCCACAGACCTGTGCCGGCCTGATCAGGTCTTATAAAAGACGATTATTAGCTGTAATTGCAAACAAGGGTTATTCCACAAAATATTAAACATAGGGGTTGTATAATAATTGACCCACACTTTTATGTTTAAAATTTAATAAAATTCAACTGAGCAACATAACTTTTTGGTTTGTAAGATTTATGTTTCTGTTCATAAAACCTACTCTCGTTTGCAGTTTGAAGGCTCTAACTTATTTGCATCTTATCAAACCAGCTAAATCTGCAGGGGGTTGAATACTACTTGTAGGCACTGTATATATATATATATATCATGAATCCTAAAAGAATAGAGGAATCCTGGGAACAGATAACAATACCTGACCACTTGTCCTGTTACTATATCCTGCTATGTATAATATGTATTATTTTTTCCACACTTTTCTGTGGAAGGGGATTTTGGAGTTAGTGGAGAGACTTTTTCTTTATATTCTGAAGCACCCATCCATGGATATAACTAATTGACTGTAGCTCATGTTCCTAGGAGCACAAGGGCAATCCTAATGGAGCAGAAGCTTTGGTATGAGCACATGGTTTCCTTTCGGCCTGTGGTTTTCTTCTAAGGTTCCTACACGCAGTTCACATGACAGATTGACAGTCACAGGAAACGTGAGATTCCATTATGACTAAGAGTATGTTGCATTCCTCAAGACATATGTGTTAGTACAGGAGCTCTTGTCAGCTCATTAGAAGTCTTGCATTCTATCGCAGCAAGTTCTTCAGTTCTTCGTGCAATGTTGCACGGGGAGGGGTTGGCGTAATCTGAGCAGCTTTCTAGTAACGGAAGTGAATTTTTCTTTACTCACTCAAGGGGACAAATGGGTAAAGTCACATTCCAATAAAAAATTATCAGCAGGAATGTCACTAGGAGGCCAAAAATTCGCCAACATGTACACCTGAAAGGTCTATGGATATCATTGCTTGAGGAGAGACATTGGGAGTGGTGTGGACAAAGCAAGCACCTTCCAAACTTTGTTATGCTACTTTGAGCTCATCATGGTAAAGGTTCCTTTCAACAAGGCATGGATAAAGGTCCCCATAAAAATTACAGCTAAACCAGTTGATTTTGGTGGCGCTGGCGGGCTATCTAATGTCTATGGAATCAGACAGCTTTAATTTTAACACCCAATACGTTGTTCTTTTAAAAGATAAGCTGCCATCAGTTCTGTCTGGCAGTATTTGACTCCTCATATATGAATTTAGGGGGTACAGGAGTGTGAGTGTGTGTGTGTGTGTGTGGTAGACAGGTGAGGGGGTGCATGAAGAGCCCAATCTACAAATAAAATGAGAATATATGAAAAGTTCAGTGAAATCTGTAAGATTGTTAGTCAAGATAACATATTCTGTCTCAATATTTGGAGGGGGCAAGTCAGAGATGAAGTTTCATGACTAGTGATGGGTGAGTGTGCTCGTTTAACCCCAGAGATTGCCTGTTTGTTAGCCGCGGCGGATCAAACCTAGATGCTGAGCACACCGCAAATACTCGGCAAGCACCTGAGCATGCTTGTTTCAAGGGTTAAATAAGCATGCTCGCTCATCACTATTTATGACTCAGAATAGGAGCGGAGAGACATTGGAAACCGGGAAAGACGGCTGTCATGGTACTGTTGCAGGATTTCTCAGGGCAAGGGCTCCTTCCTTATCACTCACGTTAGAGGGTGCCCTAGTCTATCCCTGCCCCTCAGATTACCCCGGAAGGTAGAGACACCGGGGTCATGTGCCTTGCTGTGCTCCTGCCTTACCCTTATCTGTTCCCTTCTACACAGAGGAAGGTGTGAGGCTGAAGTGTATAGGATTATACTAACCAGACAGACAAGGGAAGACAGACATGGATAAATGAAAGCAGCAATCATTCAAAATACACTCACAAAACAACAGAGTGGAACACGGGAGGGTAAGGTAGGTGAAACCAAATAGGAAGAGGATGAGGATAAACACGCAAACAAACTCCATGCAGAAATCTCCACAACAGCTCTCCAACCGCCAACTCCAAACACTAAACAATTCCTGCAACTCCAAACCAGGCAGAATTAACTATCACTGGCAATTCCCAAATGCCAGTCGAGCATATATAGCTGGAGGGAGTGTCCAAGACAGAACAGCTGCGGCAATCCATGATGGAGAGCTCCAGGAGATCAACTAAACTGATTAACCTTAGCAATGCCAGAGCAAAGAAAACCTGCACTGTTTAGTATGATGGTTAAGCAGTTCTAACCAGTGCAGGAGTTTGAGTTACCAGATACCGCGATCTTCTGACCCCTTTCTGACCCCTTTCTGTCGCGGTATCTCCGGGACAACGGCACTTGGTAAGTATTTTAAAACAACTATACTGCATTACAAATATTTCCAGAAAGGTTCAGGGGATAAGATTTTTGTCAGGAGTGCTTCTTATGGAGACAATCACTGTTTTCTGTCAGCAGTGGCATGATGTGTTGGGGTGATTGGGTTGACCATCAGTACAGTTTTTGTATACTTCATAGCCATTCAGGAAGCGTGTTTTGACACAAGCACATGTAGTACTCAGCTTTATGTTGACTTTAGAGTGGAAGCGGCATTTTTACTGCCAGAGGCTGAATTACTTGCGGTTCAAAGAAATTCAGCCACACACCTTGTGAAACAGATAAACTACAGAGAATCCTTTTCCCATGCTAAGTGCATGTTATATTATACAGCGTAGGGATGATTGTGTTTCATGTTACGAGTTCAAAAGACAACTGGCATATAAACAAAATCATAAATTATAATTAAAAGGGAAATTAGCATTTTTCCAGTGAAGAGCTATTTAGGGATCTATGATAAAAGTATTGAACCCATATATATCACCATTAAATAGATGGACACCTCTGAAGCACAACCTAGGTATTCTAAGAAAGAAGTGATTATTGTGCACGGCTGATCTATGGCTTGGTCAGATGAGCATACAATTGGTCCGTGTGCTGTCAGTGTAAGTGTGGCACCCCTGAGGGTTCAGTCGCTTGAGGTGTGGTATCTCCTCTTCCAGGTAAGGATGGAGCATCTCTCAGGACCCCACTTTACCACTCGGCACTACACCACTCCTGTCCTGAAGTTGGCCTAAATGCACCAGGGTGCTGCCCCGGCCCGGGATAGAGGAGATGGGGTGAACCAAAGATAGGGGGAACCATGTAGTGGGTGAGGGTGGAGGACACAGTTTTAGGAAACACTGATTCATATTTAATCTACGGCCATCTTAGGTTCAAGGTCTTTGATTGAGGGTCTTCTGTCAGGGTCCAGCAAGAGGCTGTAGCTGGCGGAAGGTTCGCGGTCCTCGTACTCTGGCCTTGAGATGAGGAGCGGGTCAGGGTTAACCACTGTCTCTACCCGGTCAAGGTCCTGACCTGAGAAGGCCCTGGAGGGGAGCAGAGGAAATAGGCTCCACAGGCAAAAGGATCCCAGGGAGATACGGACGGAGCGGAGTCGCCACCTGTATTCTTTATTCTGGCCTAGTCAGAGGGATTCCTGCTGCAAGAGGGGTAACCGGCCCCCGATATCTGACTTTGTTACTTCACGTCTCAGTCAGAAAAGCCCGGAGGCTTAGTGGATCCCAGGGGGATACGGACGGAGCGGAGTCGCCACCTGTATCTCTCATACTGCGTTTATCCAGTGGGACCCGGCCTCACACCACGTTCGTACCACACACAGTCAGGAGAAGACTTAGTGGGAGAACTTACCAAGGAGAGAAACACACACCAGAGGGGTCTCGACAGGTGCTCCTGATCTACCTGGGAAGTGCTGGACCCCTTCCCGGTGGCCGCAGTACGCCGTGTGTAGCAGAGAGAAGCTTTGCGGCTGAAAGTTCATCTAAAGTGAGTAAAGACCCGGATGACTTCACACACCGCCTCAGCCTGTTATTTCCAGCGTGGCACTGCACCCACCATTCCTTCTCACACTGCCCTGAGGCCTGCTCCACCTGTGGGGAGCTGTCCCATCTTAGCTGCCCGTAACACTAGCCTCAGTGTCCATCACCGGAAGCCGCAGGTGGCGTAGTCGAAATACCACTCTTACTTGAAAGCCCATTATTTTTATGTGACAGCCCTAGGCACGGAACGGGTCAAGGCCACGACTGCATCCCCCGCGACCCCTACACTGACCCGGCTCCGAGTAACCACACCGCTCAGGGAGGGCGACAGGTGTGTCATATGCCATGGACCATACACGGAGAGAACACAGACTATAGCCAGTGTGCCAACGCAAACGGCAAACTTTTTACATGAAGCAAAAAAAAAATCACAGCATACACTATTGTGGTCCGTTTTATGGCATCTCCAGCGCTTCTTAACTATATGAATGAACACAGTCAGTCACGTCTGCAATTTACAGACGCAAATGGCCCATTTTTAATCTGAACCCTTCTTCTGTATTCAGGCAAAAAAGGGTAATAAGTATTAGTAAATAACTATACTAATAAATATTATTATATGGTATTTAAATATAGGGCATATATACCTTTTCAGCACAATTTTATATATCAATATTAAAAGTTAAATAAAGCCAAAATCAAATGTCCGTGAAGTAGGGTCCAAATAGGGACCATGATGTCCGGACAGCTACAGATCCCCTGACCCAAACTCAAGAGCATCATATGCACATATGAGGTTTGACTTTAGGTCAGGACATCCATAGTCAGTCAGGAAATCTCGGTCTGTACTTAAGACTGTATTTCAGAAACATATGAAATCAGCTTTGTTCAACTTTTATTATTGACGTGTAAAATTGTGTAAGAGGTGGATATACCCTAGAAGGGTGGATATATGCACTGGCACATGGACATCTAAGTTCAACCTAACTTTGTGGGGCATAACGTGTTTTCTCCTTGGTTGAAAAATAGACACATAAAGGAACCCAGACAGAAAAAATATTAATCACACAGGTTCCACTGCTTCCATTTGCATCAGTTATGCAATGGATCCATATTTATACATTAATTTAATTTCTCTGGTCCTCAGGAGGGTACAGACAAACAAAATGTCTGAATGGAAGTATGCACATAGCCTGAATATTTTTCATTACTTTATTTTTACTGGTCCTGAATTACATTGATTTATTTATTTATTTTTTACTCATTTATATACCGCCATTAATTCCACAGCACTTTACAGACATTGTGAGCCCCATGGCGACAGTGCCCATAATCTAAATTCCCTATCAGTATGTCTTTGGAATGTGGGAGGAAACTGGAAAACCCAGAGGAAACCCACACAAACACAGGGAGAACATACAAACATCTTGTATTTTAGGCTAGAGCTGCATTCAAGGTTCTGTTAGTTATTTTTGGAAATAGTGAACAAGCCTATTGACAGACACTGCCCTACTGCATAGTAATGTAACAGGAATAATTAGCCTTTCTTACATATGCTGTACTTAATATACATAAACTGATATAATGACTACACCAGAACTCAAATAACCATATGAAACAAGATAGGGACATTAAGCAAACATGCTGGGATCACAGGTGAAAAAGCAGAGCCAAATGTGCAAGTTGTGCATTTACACAGGTTCCCAGCAGTGAACAGGACGTACAGCGGGGGAAAATAAGTATTTCATACACTGCCGATTTTGCAAGTTTTCCTATCTACGACCAATGGAGAGGTCTGTAATTTTTATTGTATGTACACTTCAACTGTAAGAGACAGAATCTAAAAAAAATCCAGAAAATCACATTGTATGATTTTTACATAATTAATTTGCATTTTGTTGCATGAAATAAGTTTTTGATACAATAGAAAAACAGAACTTATTTGATATAGAAACCTTTGTTTGCAATTACAGAGGTCAGATGTTTCCTGTAGTCCTTGACCAAGTTTGCACACACTGCAGCAGGGATTTTGGCCCACTCCTTCATATAGATCTTCTCCAGATCTTTCAGGTTTCGGGGCTGTCGCTGGGCAACATTGAGTTTCAGCTCCCTCCAAAGATTTTCCATTAGGTTTAGGTCTGGAGACTGACTAGGCCACTCCAGGACTTGAAATGCTTCTTATGGAGCCACTCCTTAGTTGTTTCAGGTCATTGTCATGCTGGAAGACCCAGCTACGACCCATCTTCAATGCTCTTACTGAGGGAATGAGGTTGTTGGCCAAAATCTCACAATACATGACCCCATCCATCCTCCCTTCAATACGGTGCAGTCGTTCTGTCCCCTTTGCAGAAAAACACCCCCAAAGTATGATGCTTCACCCACTATGCTTAACATTTGGGATGGTGTTCTTGGGGTTGTACTCATCCTTCTTCCTCCAACACGGCGAGTTGAGTTCTAGTTTGGTCTCATCTGATCATATGACCTTCTCCCATGCCTCCTCTGGATCATCCAGATGGTCATTGGAAAACTTCAAATAGGCCTGGACATGTGCTGGCGTGAGCAGGGGGACCTTGTGTGCCCTGCAGGATTTTAATCCATGATGGTGTACTGTGTTCCTAATGGTAATGTTTGAGACTGTGGTCCCAGCTCTCTTCAGGTCGTTGACCAGGTTCTCCCTTGTGGTTCTGGGCTGATACCTGACCTTTCTCAGAATCATCCTTACCTCACGAGGCGAAATCATGCATGGAGCCCCAGACCGAGGAAGATTGACAGTCATCTTGTGTTTCTTCCTATTCCAATAATTGCACCAATGGTTGTTGCATTCTCACCAAGCTGCTTGCCTATTGTCCTGTATCCCATCCCAGCTTTGTGCAGGTCTACAATTTTGTCCCTGATGTCCTTAGACAGCTCTTTGGTCTTGGCCATGGTGGAGAGGTTGGAATGAGATTGGGTGTGTGGACAGGTGTCTTTTATACAGGTAACGAGTTCAAAGAGGTGCAGTTAATATAGGCAATGAGTGCAGAGTAGGAGGGCTTTTTAAAGAAAAACTAACAGGTCTGTGAGAGCCATAATTCTTGCTGGTTAGTAGGTGATGAAATACTTATTTCATGCAATAAAATGCAATTTAATTATGTAAAAATCATCTAATGTGATTTTCTGGATTTTTTTTGTAGATTCTGTCTCTCACAGTTGAAGTGTACCTACTATACAAATTACAGACCTCTCCATTCTTTGTAGGTGGGAAAACTTGCAAAATCATCAATCTATCATACACTTATTTTCCCCACTGTATGGTGACCTTATTATTAGATCACTTATAAGAGGCTATGCTCATTCCCCTCTGTGCTTAGGTTGTACTTGGTGTTTGCAGTAACTTTTCCTCTTGACTGGAAGACCATGTCATTTTTCTAGACACTAATTAACACTGTTTAAAGGGAATCTGTCACCAGTTTTTGTCACCCAATCTGAGAACAGCATAATGTAGGGGCAGAGACCCAGATTACAGCAATGTGTCACTTACTGGGCTGCATAGTGTACAGTGGAATGTAAAAGTTTGGGCACCCCTGGTCAAAATTACTGTTATTGTGAACAGTTAAGCAAGTTGAAGATGAAATGATCTCTAAAAGGCCTAAAGTTAAAGATGACACATTTCCTTTGTATTTTAGGCAAAAAATTCATATATTTTTATTTTTATTAAATTCATTTTAAAAATGATAAAAAGGAAAATGGGCCGATACAAAAGTTTGCATGTTTGTGGCCCGATAATAAACTATACCTCATACTGTAATTCAGGATCAGAATGAGATGCAGTCTGAAGGAAAAGTAAAAATACATGAAAAATTATTTTTACACATCTACTTTTTGCCATTTATAAAGCAAAGCTATTGAGATTTTTTGTTACATTCAACCTTCCTTGTATCATGCAGTCCATGTAAAGTCCATTATAGATATATATCTTTATGTAGGTAAGTGGTATCTTAACATTGTGTCAAATTCTACTTGAAAAACTGTATTTATATTCCCCTATACAGATACCCAGAAATTCAGAAGAAGATGCAGTATGAAGTGGATAAGGTGATAGGAAGAGATCGCTTGCCCTGTGTGGATGATCAGTCCAGTTTGCCTTACGTCATGGCATTTCTTTATGAATTAATGCGCTTTAGTAGCTTTGTTCCCGTCACCATTCCTCATGCAACCACAAAGGACACAAACCTCATGGGCTACAACATTCCCCAAAACACTGTGGTATTTGTCAATCAGTGGTCAGTCAATCATGATTCATTGAAGTGGTCAAACTCAGAAGAATTTGACCCATCGAGATTCCTGGATGACACGGGATTTCTCAATAAAGACATGGTAAGCAATGTGATGATCTTCTCAGTAGGTAAGAGACGATGTATAGGAGAAGAACTATCAAAGATACAGCTGTTCCTCTTTGCTTCCATTTTGGCTCATCAGTGTACATTCACTGCCAATCCAGGAGAAAATATGAACCTACAATGTGACTATGGACTGAGTATCAAACCTAAGCCTTTTACCGTCGGTATGAGCCTTCGGGATGGTAATATGGACCTACTGAATGATACGGTTCAAAAACTACAGACAGAAGAATAAAATGCTTCAGACACTGGACCTTTTATTACAGGGAACAACATGGTGCAAAATTACCTGCGTCAACTATAATGGTAGACATATAAAACTATATATAACCTTTATTTTGAAAGATTTAAGATAACATCATGTATGTTCAGTGGTTACTGTTATTTTATGTCATGTTGTTCAGTTATCTAAGCCAATGGTCTGCGGAAACGCTGAGTTATTCCACAGGTCTCCACACCAAAATACACAATAGCAATATGCTCAGTTTATTACATTTTTGTTGCCTTTCTCCTTTTTTGATGTATTTTTGATCTGTGTTGTATATCAGGAAAAAAAACAATTTTTACGCGCTGTGGGAGCAGGGCCTAAAGGCTAGCCCTTAACCTAGCAAATATTGAGAGCCAATGTGATCTAGTGATAATGAGTTAAAAGATTGTTGTCTTTATGGGCAAAAATCAGTTGTAACTAATATGATTATGTTGTCTAAAGCAATAGGTGAAACAATATTTAATAATGAACACAATGGTCGATTGGTTGAAGATCCTAGAATCATAGGTTGCACATCAGTTCTCTCGGGGCTCTCGCACTGTATTTCTGTAATCCAACAAGAGGTGTGGACACTCATTACCAAACGTTGCATCTGTGATAAAAGAATATGGTTTCTTTTGTCACAACCATGAGCCAAAGAGAATCAAATGGAGCTTCTGAGTGGCAATTTATGCTAGAATTTGTGTTGTCTACAACCCAACAGATTTGCAGCTGCTCCCACCTCTTATTTTATGAAGAAGAATGTGGTCTATAGCTCTTGGTTGACAATCTTAGGACTCCAGAATCAGTTATAAAGACTAGTTATCCATACTTTCCCGGATATTAATTGAAAAATGTATGGGAGCTGCCTGGGGTAATAATATAGATGATGGGTAAGACCTCTGCGGCATGTGTAATGCTCACTTAATTAATTTATAAGCTGCACTGGCTATGTGCTGCCACGTCACTGCCACTCAGTCTGGCCTTACCCTTTGAGATAAATTATATTCACCTGATTTACCTATACAGAACCAATTGTATCCTACTATTAAGAATTCTCATAACAATCACTTACTATATCGATTTTGTTTTCTATAAAGAATAACATATATTTTATTGTGTATTTAATGTCTAAGTGTAGGTATTTAAATTAATTTCACCAAATTAATATATATTTTGCTTTGGATGAAGATAAAGCATATGTGGGGGGTGAGTACATTTTTCTTGTTGTTGCTGCAGTGTTTTTTTCTAACAGCACTGAAAGTCTGAATTAAATATTTCCAACCGTTCAGCTGTAATTTGCTCCAGTGGACACTGGGTATAAACACTTTGATTTAATAAGATCCTAATAGATTTCTAATAAGATCTGTTCTGCAGTAGCCAAAACAAGTAACGGCTGATCAGCAGGGGTGCTGGATGACCAATGGATAGGTTGTCAGTATCATTTGATCAGAAAGCCCCTTCAAGCAGCAAGCAAGAAGAGAAAGGCTATGTTCACACACGTTGGGTTTTTCAGTGTTTTTTGCTACAGATTTTTATGTAAAATTTCAGCTGCATTTTGCAGTACCAGCAAAGTCTATGAGAAACCAGAATTCTCTGTTCACATATGTTTTTTTTTGCTGTGTATTTTGTGCCTTGGTTGGGTTTTTGGAAAACAGAGCATGTCACTTCTTTCAGCATTTTTTCACCCATAGGAAGTAATGGGTGGTGAAAAAAAGCAATGAAAAAAAACGCATCAAAAACGCACCGAAATTTGCATCAGCATTTTTGATGGTAAAATAGAATGGAGTTCTTTTTGTCAAAGAACTTTATGTACATGCATAAATAGAGACAGAAGGACAGTGAAAAAAAAAGCTGAAAAAACGCACAAAAAACGCATAAAAAAAGCAGCAAAACCTGCGTTTTTGACGCAGCCGATTTCCTGCCAGAGATTAGGTTTTGCTGCAGATTTGTGACGCTGAAAAACCCAACATGTGTGAACGTAGCCAAAGAGTAGTGAAACACACGACTAATGAATCCGATCACTCAGAGTTAATAGTTTGTAGTTAGATCACATATATCTTCATAGGATCTGTATACATAAAAAGGAGATTTCTAAACAAGACTATCTTCAAAGATGATTCCTTTCTTTTATGCATTTGAGCAATAAAAGGTTTTGCAAAGTACATGAACTTTTTAAATTAAGGTATGATTATTTTGATCTTACTAAATGCTGATTTAACAGAAATCGAGAGCATGGTTTAAAGGGTACCTAGCATTTTTAGAGATGAATGGATTGCTTTGTGCAACTCCAATCCACGGTCCAAGTCACTGATCTCTGACCATGGAGAACAACTGTACGTTTTCGGGTTACCAATGCAATGCATAGGTGACATCTCGCCAGCCCCGCAAATCATAAGCCGAGCACAGGATACAGGAGGCAGTGGTGCAACTATAATAGGTGCAGGGGTAGCAATCACGCCCAAACTCCGGAGTCTGAGGGGGCCCAAAAGGTCAACCCGACACATATGAAAAGACTATTACTATTAAAGACCTGCGATAGTTAGGGGCCCTGTTGGAGATTTGCATTAGGGCCCACGAGCTTCAAGTTATGTCACTTCCTGCAGGGTATCGGAATTTGTGCAGCTCCTGTCCATAGATAGAGAGCACTGATCTGGACCATTGACTTGGGTGCTGTGAAGCAATACACTCATCTCTAATTGTTTTTTTTTATGCTATTCTCATTTAAGTGCACTTTACAGACATCATCATCATCATCACATGAGCAGTCTTATGAGGGGATTCTCAGAACCCAGACCTCAGGCAATATGCAGCATGGTTAAAGAGAACCTGACAGCAGATACTTTCTGCCTGATCTGTGGACAGCATGTATCAGGCACTGTCTGTATGATCTCAGCCAGGTATGTTTAAGCGCTGTGAGCCGCACTGGAGACTAGTAGGACAGGCAGGTCCCTGGCGGCTTCTCCCCACCTGCTGCTCTGGGTTGACAGGACTCTGCCTAAGTATGTTTTTCAATGAAATGCAGCAGCGTTTCAGAGTCAAACATACCAGGCTGAGTTCTTTCAGCCAGTGCCTGATACATGCTGTCCGTGGATCAAGTAGCATGTATCAGCTGTTATGTTCAATTTAAGGAATAATAAGTGACATATTTACACACACATACACACGCATATATATATATATATATATATATATATATATATATACACATTTACACACACACACACACACATATATACAGTACAGACCAAAAGTTTGGACACACCTTCTCATTTAAAGATTTTTCTGTATTTTCATGACTTTGAAAATTGTACATTCACACTGAAGGCATCAAAACTATGAATTAACACATGTGGAATTATATACTTAACAAAAAAGTGTGAAACAACTGAAAATATGTCTTATATTCTAGGTTCTTCAAAGTAGCCACCTTTTTCTTTGATGACTGCTTTGCACACTCTGGGCATTCTCTTGATGAGCTTCAAGAGGTAGTCACCGGAAATGGTTTTCACTTCACAGGTGTGCCCTGTCAGGTTTAATAAGTGCGATTTCTTGCCCTATAAATGGGGTTGGGACCATCAGTTGTGTTGTGCAGAAGTCTGGTGGATACACAGTTGATAATCCTACTGAATAGACTGTTAGAATTTGTATAATGGCAAGAAAAAAGCAGCTAAGTAAAGAAAAACGAGTGGCCATCATTATTTTAAGAAATGAAGGTCAGTCAGTCCGAAAAATTGGGCAAACTTTGAAAGTGTCCCCAAGTGCAGTTGCAACCATCAAGCGCTACAAAGAAACTGGCTCACTTGAGGACCGCCCCAGGAAAGGAAGACCAAGAGTCACCTCTGCTTCTGAGGATAAGTTTATCCGAGTCACCAGCCTCAGAAAATCGCAGGTTAACAGCAGCTCAGATTAGAGATCATGTTAAGGCCACACAGAGTTCTAGCAGCATACACATCTCTACAGCAACTGTTAAGAGGAGACTTTGTGCAGCAGGCCTTCATGGTAAAATAGCTGCTAGGAAACCACTGCTAAGGACAGGCAACAAGCAGAAGAGACTTGTTTGGGCTAAAGAACACAAGGAATGGACAAGTCCAAATTTGAGATCTTTGGTTCCAACCATGTGTCTTTGTGCGACGCAGAAAAGGTGAACGGATGGACTCTATATGCCTGGTTCCCACCGTGAAGCATGGAGGAGGAGGTGTGATGGTGTGGGGGTGCTTTGCTGGTGACACTGTTGGGGATTTATTCAAAACTGAAGGCATACTGAACCAGCATGGCTACCACAGCATCTTGCAGCGGCATGCTATTCCATCCGGTTTGCGTTTAGTTGGACCATCATTTATTTTTCAACAGGACTATGACCCCAAACACACCTACAGGCTGTGTAAGGGCTATTTGACCAAGAAGGAGAGTGATGGGGTGCTACGCCAGATGACCTGGCCTCCACAGTCATCAGACCTGAACCCAGTCGAGATGGTTTGGGGTGAGCTGGACCGCAGAGTGAAGGCAAAAGGGCCAACAAGTGCTAAGCATCTCTGGGAACTCCTTCAAGATTGTTGGAAGACCATTTCCGGTGACTACCTCTTGAAGCTCATCAAGAGAATGCCAAGAGTGTGCAAAGCAGTCATCAAAGCAAAAGGTGGCTACTTTGAAGAACCTAGAATATAAGACATATTTTCAGTTGTTTCACACTTTTTTGTTAAGTATATAATTCCACATGTGTTAATTCATAGTTTTGATGCCTTCAGTGTGAATGTACAATTTTCATAGTCATGAAAATACAGAAAAATCTTTAAATGAGAAGGTGTGTCCAAACTTTTGGTCTGTACTGTATATATATATATACACACTGTATATAATTAAACTGCAGGTACCCTTTGATAGCAGTAGCTTCTAGTATGTTGAATAACAGAGAAGGTCCAGGGAGGGAAGGTCCAGGGAAAGAAGGGGATTTGTAAAATATTTATTGGAAGATATTTCAAAATGGGAACCAGTACAAACCAAAGGCTCCATTAAGGTAATATTTGTATTTGCAAACTATCCCTTTATAAACATGCTGTAAATCAATTATACTCTTTTGCTGACTTTGTTGCCCATTTTTCCGCTACATTATGTTTTCACAAGTTATGAAATGCAAACATTAAAAACAAGATTCTTGGCTATTATGTTTAAGAAACATTGAAGTTTTAGAAGATGTATTATGTGATATTTCTAGATTATATAATCCTATTGATTTTTTTTTAATCCAGTTACTTGTAGACCTATGTCTTTGTATAGACTTTGATGTACCTGAAATGGACCAATTATGCCTCATTGTTACCCAATGTCTCCATCAGCTTGCCCTTTGTGAACTTAGCATACATCTGTGACTCTTATGTATTTATATTTAGATCTACATTAGATCATATATTTGTATGACATATAAACCTTTATATATTTTATATATATTTTTGGGCTAGTAAAGCACAAACCTTCCTGTCAATTATTTTAAACCGTTACATTATAGTTTGAACTGTATGTTTATTGTTAATGTAGAAATCTCCTCTTATAATGGATTTGTCACTTAGACTGTATTTTTAAATGGATTGGTAAAAGTAAACTGATGTGGCCTATTCCTTTGCTTTCTTATCTAATTCTAATGTGAATGGCTTCACCCTGGACAGCAAATCAAAGTGAAGGTATTTGACATCGCAGGTGTACATCTTTTTATGGTTAGGCTAGACTTACATATTACATTTTGGGCTTTTACTTTGCAACATGTTTCTGAAATTAAAATACAAATGTTATTTGAAGTTTGTAAAAATCATTAAACAAGATGAATATTCAAGGAAATGCACCACATATTGAAGAACAACAAAGTAGAGGTGCATTCATGGTTATAATTAAGTAAATCCAAAGTGAAAAGCCAATAAAATATTTACAAAATCACTTAGAGTGCATACAGATAAACAACAATTATATGAAAAAGTATAGCTGTATAATTAAACATCCAAATAAGAAATAAAAAACAATATGTCAGATCAAACAATAGAAGCAGATAGTCACCCAAAGTCTAGGTTGCTAGCAGCGCTCTAACACGCGTTTCGCTTCTTGCTTTGTCAAGCAATAAATAGTCAAAACGCTTGATAAAGCAAAAGGCGAAACGTTTGCCCATCATTTGCTTAATTCAAATTCTATAAAGAAGTCTGGGTTACAAATTCATGTTGAAATTTTTTTGTGATCATTGGTTTCAGTATTGACCTATGATATTGTGAATAATTATGTCATAAGGATTATATTCTGTAAACTTTAGCCAATAGAGAATGTATACGGTAATTAAAGCAATAAGATATTGATTCTATTAAATATTTGATAAATCCTTGTAACTGTTTTAAAGAAAGTAAAATATAATTTGTTATCTTCATCTCTATGAATCATTTACTATTGGTGCTATTTTAATTATCATATTGGAGCACTTTTCATGCGACTAATAATCTATACTCAAAAAGTCCATTGTTTGGTTTACATGTAATCAGTCCTACAAATGATATGCAAAGAGTGCTCATATACCTAATTTATTTATTACATGGACTGGAATCTCCTACATTGAAAAGCCATTATTTCCAATACTTATCAGTAAAAATAATTCGTTGTAAAAGCAGCGATTAACTGAAATTATATTGGGTCATTTACACACATATATTGCTGCATGCGGTCAGAACTGATTGGACTGGAGACAGAACAGTAATTCTACATTTAAAAAGATTATCAAGCAGAGAGAGTAAACATTACGAGTCAGTACCTACAGGTGCATCTCACTAAATTAGAATATCATCAAAAAGTTAATTTATTTCAGTTTTTCAATACAAAAAGTGAAACTCATATATTATATAGAGTCATTACAAACAGAGAGATCTATTTCAAGTGTTTATTTAGGCTCCACAATCATGGGGAAGACTGCTGACTTGACAGATGTCTAGAAGGCAGTCATTGACACACTTCACAAGGTCCCAGAGTCTGGAGGAAGAGTGGAGAGGCCACGAACCAAGCTGCTTGAGGCCTAGTGTGAAGTCTCCACAATCAGTGATGGTTTGGGGAGTCATGTCATCTGCTGGTGCAGGTCCACTGTGTTTTATCAAGACCAAAGTCAAAGCAGCCGTCTACCAGGAAATGTTAGAGCACTTCATGATTCCCTCTGCCGACAAGCTTTCTGGAGATGGAAATTTAATTCTCCAGCACCTGTCCACACTGCCAAAAGTACCAATACCTGGTTTAAAAACAACAGTATCACTGTGCTTGATTGGCCAGCAAACTCGCCTGACCTTAACCCCATAGAGAATCTATAGGGTATTGTCAAGAGGAAGATGAGAGACACCAGACCCAACAATGCAGACGAGCTGAAGGCTGCTATCAAAGCAACCTGGGCTTCCATAACACCTCAGCAGTGCCACAGGCTGATCGCCTCCATGCCACGCCGCATTGATGCAGTAATTGATGGAAAAGGAGCCCGGACCAAGTATTGAGTGCATTTACTGAACTTACATTTCAGCAGGCCAACATTTCGGATTTTAAAATCATTTTTCAAGCTGTTGTTATAAAGTATTCTAATTTACTGAGATAATGACTTTTGTGTTTTCATTGGCCGTAAGCCATAATCATCAACATTAACAGAAATAAACACTTGAAATAGATCACTCTGTTTGTAATGACTCTATATAATATATGAGTTTCACTTTTTGCATTGAAGAACTGAAATAAATTAACTTTTTGATGATATTCTAATTTAGTGAGATGCGCCTGTATGAATGAGGTACCTCGGCTATTAATTTTACTCAGTGGAGGCTACTTGACTACATTTTAGCTCATCTGCGTTCGGGCACAGGCGTGATCTGTGCTATGTATAAGTCTTCACAAACTTAGCAGAAACTAAAGTCATGGAGAGATGATTTCTATTGCAGAAAGAGACAAATAACAGTGAAGACCAGACCAATAAACCATTGGTGAGAAAAAGATCAAATGAGCCTTATTAAGAGATTCTTGTCTTGGATAATCACTTTGAGAGGCTACTATTTGGAATATTGGATGACCGGGTACATCCATTCTCAAGTACAGGATCTGAACCATGACTTCAAATATGCAGACTCTGTTATTTAAAAAACAACAACACACAAAACGTAACATAAAAAATATGGACATCATAGGGGTAGTTCTCCCAGTCAATACCTCAGACACAAATAGGAAGCCGCTTTGTATGAGCGGCTCCAGGACTGGAGGACTTCAGTGCTCAGTTGTTTTTAACTCTATTCAATAATTCCTAGTGCAGTTTTACAGTATGGAATGGATGTTATTTCATAAACATTCATTATTATTCTTCAGTGGAAATTCCCTACATTATAAAGCTGGATTTACTGAATTGCTAGTTATAACATGTTTCAGTGTGATTTCATGGAAACATTGTATATTGTTCAGTAATATATTTTTTGACTGCACGCTCATCTTGAGGATTACTGGGTGGCAGGTTTTGAATGGCAGAATACTAGTGGATATCTTTTAGTTCTCTTCAATTATATTAGCTATATGTTATAAAAAAATATGTTTTATCCGACATTACTGAGTGCTATATTAGGAAAATACAAATAAGAAAATTCATGGAACCATGGCATGTCCTTGTTTTCAAATGCTTTAGTATTTGGAAATTTTTCAGAAATGAGTTACGCTCAGTTTGTCTCCTAACACAACAACAAAAATTACCTAATGATAAGCGCACCTGCGATGTAAAATGTATACATTTTATTGAGACAAAAACTAAATTGAATGAAAGCAATTAAAAACCAAATATCCCATAAGTTCACTGAAACTAGTAGCAATGTGTTTTGTTTGCGCTCAGACTGTTAAGCGAGAGCGTGGATCATGGTCCCACTGTGTCGTGGACTGAGGAGACCCTGGAGAGGTGTGACTACGCACGACACCAAGACTGACCATGGATGCACGGCAACAGACGATTCCACCATCTGAGGAGAGCCTGGGAGGGGCAGGACCAGGTGCTACACCAGGACTGACCTCGGATGCACAGCAACAGACAATTCCGCCATCCGAGGAGAGCCTGGGAGGGGCAGGACCAGGTGCTACACTAGGACTGACCTCGGACGCACGGCAGCTGACCCTCAAGGAGGTATATAAACTGGTAGGGGTGATGTACTGGCAGGCAGGCACTGGCAGATACGACTAAATAGAGGAACGGGTAGGACCCAGTTCAGGCTAAACGAATAGGAATGGCTTCAGGAAGAACTGGGTCTCTGGTAGGAAACTGTAGGTGGGGACAGACGGAACCGCATGTGCGGACAAAACAAGCAGGAGCAGGTTCACTTAGAATAGACAGGGTCAGGTTCACACAGGACAAATATAAGGACAAGTACACACAGGGCCAAGTACACACAAGACCAATTTAAGGACAGGTACACACAGGACATGCAAAGCCAAGTTCACACGGGGTACTTACAATGAAGTAGCAAGTGTACTCACTAAACACTAATGTTGCACAGCGAAAACAGATTAGAGATAGGCACTGGTTTAGACACTGCAGGTTTCAGGGATAGGTACAGCTTCAGACACAAGAGGTTTTGGAAAAGATCCAGGCAGGTTCAGGGATAAATCTTAATTCAGACAAGAACAGACATGAGTACAGGCTTAGGGTTCAGGCCTGGGTACTCAGCCCCCAGAGTGGCAGAAAAAGGACAGGACCTGGCAACTCAGTATGTTGCAAACACACACACTGAAAGAGTGTTGCTCAGACACCTCCTAACAGATGGAGGTGCTTTAAGTACCAAGTGCCTCTCAACACATAAGCTTTGACTGAGCACTCCACCTCTATGCCACAGGTGATTTTAACTGCATCAGGATCTTACTATCCCACACACAAGCAGACATAGTCTCTTTGATAGGTATTCACATTGATAGGGTCCTGGTATGTTGAGAGACTCCTTAACGTGGCTACCAGGTACTCATGAATTTTCCAATTTATGCGCTAAAATTTCTCATTTATTTCTTTTCTCTAGAGCAGTAATGCTATTCATATTTCATATATTTCATGTTCGCTTACTTAGCGTTACAGTGTGCTGCTTTGTTTGTTTCTTGCGATATCAGGACAGGCAGCTGTGGAGGAGGGAGTCACGGAGGGGAGTGTAGAGAAGCGCGCTGCTGTGTCCCCCAGGAATGGTGCGGTTGGGGGTCTTTCCTGCAGTGGAGTGAGCAGCAATAGATCCGGGAGGCAGCATCAATGTGTGACGCTGCCATCTACTGGCCACAATAATTATGAATTCCTGCTCGGTTCCTGTCACTGCTAGTCTCTCTGCTACTGGCCTGATGCCCCAGGGAAGAGGCACACCTCCCAACCCCAATCCATACCCATTTACCATTATCTTTTCCCCCCGCAGGAAGAGTTGTCAGATTCCTGAGACTGCAGGGTGCAGACCCAAATCCACGACTGTCTGCTGCATCCGGGACAGTTGGGACTAGAGATGAGCGGATGGATTCCCGGGTCTCTGGTCCAGTGTCCAGATCTGTGCTACCTGGCGCCTGGAGGGAGGCCACAATTCACTCATCTTCCGGGGCAGCGCAACGTCATCTGAGCGTCCTGCAGATGTTCGCACCAAACTACACAAGAACCATCTTCTCCCCTTTTTTCATGTGTTTTGGTGCAGATGTGAAGCCGCGTTTTTAAAGGTGCTTTTTATAGTACAGAAAGGCTTTGATTTTGCACTTAATGAAATATTTGAATTTTTTTTTAGGCTCCACAAAAAAGCATCTGAAGATGCTGCTGAACTCTGTGGTAGTGATGAGCGAGCGTGTATTGTTAACCCTTTCGGCAAGCATGCTTGGGTGCTCGCCGAGTATTTTCGGCATATTCGGCATTTATGTTAGTGCCGCCGCGGCTGCATGTGTCACAGCTGTCTAACAACCGCGACACATGGAGCCACTGCGGCTCAAACGAAGATGCTGAGCACGCCGAAAATACTCTGGGAGCACTCGAGCGTGCTCGCCGAAAGGGTTAACAATACACGCTTGGTCATCACTACTCTGCAGTTTTGGAGCATTTTCTCTATAGGCTTCTTCTGAAAAAAAACGCATGAAGAAAAAAACGCTGTTGCATTTTTAAGAGCAGAATCAAAGCTTTTCTGTACTATTCAAAAGTGTTAAAAACTCGGCTTCATATCTTCCCCAAAATCACATCAAATAAACAGGAAAACACATAAAACAAATGCAGCAAACACACAATAGTCATAGAAGATTGTTATTGCGTTGTGTGGTACGAACACCTGCAGAAAAAAAGAATCAGAAAGAAAGCAGCATTTTACGCTATGTGTGAACACGGCCTCAGCGTTACAGTTTTATTACATTTTTATGGGTTTAATAGAGAAAAAAAATATCAATTACGCCATTTTTTTTACGCCATTTACCGATCCCCATAAATAATCTGATCGCTGTGTTCTGCGGGTCGTTACGATTACAGGGACACCAGATATGTCCATGTTATTTGCTGATTTGTGATGTTCATTATTTTTTACAAAACACATTAAAAATGACTATTTTTTCATTATCAAATGTTTTTCTTTATTATTTTTTAGCAATTTTATAGGCTGAAAAAATCTCTTATTTTGCTGTGTACAATGCATGTATAAAAATACATTCATTGTACTCAGCAGTGTATTTCTATCAGCCTAGGCAGATTCTGCAGTACAGGTGAAGTAGACAGAATTCTAGCAATGAATTCACTGTAGCTTATGGCTGTGCAGTTAAGGCTATGTGCCCACGATGCAGAAATGCTCCGGATTTTTTCCTGAGCGTTTCTGCATCTCCCCGGCAGAAAAAAACACATGCGGATTGTACATGCGGATTGTACATGAGGATTGTACATGCGGATTGTACATGCGTTTTCCTGCCAGGGACATGCAGATGTGAAGCGTTCTTCACATGTATTTCCGCATGCGGGTTGACAAGCGCTTTCCAAGCAATTTTAGCATCACTTGGAAAGTGCTTGACGACTTGGTCACACTATATAAATCCATGCAACCGGCATGGATTTATATAGTGTGACCGTAAAAGAATGGTAAAAAATAAAAAAATAAATCTATACTTACCTTCTGATGGCCCCCACAGTCTTTATTCGCTCCGTCCTGGATTGCCGGCAGCTCGCGGTACACTGAAGGACCTGCCGTCACATGACTAAATGACGTCAGCGCAGGTCCTTCAGTCCACAGCGAGCTGCTGGCAATTGAAGACAAGGAGAGCGGAGGCCGTCAGAAGGTAAATATAATGTTTATTTTTTATTTAATTCTTTTTTTCACAGGTTCTATGGTACCTGGGTCTGGAGGAGAGGAGACTCTCCTCCAGACCCAGGTACCATAGAACCTGTGAAAACATAGAAAAACATAGAAACGCATATTATCCGTGTGTGCAAATGTGCTGACACAGATAATATGCGTTTCAATGCAAGTCAATGGCGGCAATTACGCTGCGTGTCCGCAAAATTAATGGACATGCTGCGTATTTTTCCGCAATGATAATCCGCAGCGGAAATTTCCGCAGCATGTGCACAGCACATGCGGATCATCATTGGGGGACATGGCAGGCCTTCTATCATGCGTTTTTTAAGCGTTTCTGCAGCATTTTTGCTGCTGCGGAAACGCTTAAAAAACGCATCGTGGGTACACAGCCTAAGTGTCTGTGTCAATAATGTTTTTAAGGTTGTGGGTTCAAGACCAGGGACTCACAGAAAAAAAACTAATTTTTGTAATTGCTCATAAATTTACTACTTTTATTTATAGGACCAAAAAAATAATTTTCTTCTGCTCAGTATACAGGCACCATAAAAATAAATTGTTATACACAATGTATTTGTATGGACTTGAATGAGCTGCTTCTGGAGTCATTGCCTGCATTGTAGAGTCAAGTTAACTAAATCCTCCTATGTTCGCCATTGAGAGCTGTAGCTCGGTGGTTAGAGCTACAGCCTCTGGACACTAAGTTTCTGGTTTGAGTCCTGGGCAGGTGTGGGCACAGGAGAAAAAAAAGATGAGTAATTTAATTTATTCACTGACCAGTGAGTGGCCCATCCCCGAGGAGGAGGATCTACAGAGCAACATCAGAGAGGTGAGTATAAATAGAACCCAGGAGAACAGCTGAGCTGTGATGGGGGACAGTCCTGCAGAATACAGTTGGGAGCTATGCAGAGGATAAGAGACAACCAAGGCGGAGCCAGTGCACAGGATTAATTCTCAGGATCTTATCATCACGTCTGCTGCGTCTGAGTGTGGTAACTACAGGACAGAACTGCAGCGTGACTGAGTAGTCCATTACCATAGTGGAAGTGCAGGGACATCGAGTCGTGCTGCGCACACTGATACAGATACACTAGTGTAGCTCTGGGTGGGCACCCTCAGAGCGCAGGGCCCCCTCTGCCTCCCCGGTAGCTACGCTAATGACCACAATACATGGCAACAACACTCCTAAGTCCTGAACGCTGGCTGTCACATGTTTAAGGGGCAGAAAAAGTGACACACTATGAGGGAGACTTACCTGGACTGGCGTTATTTACACAAGATATTGATATGAGCAAACAGATATTTTTATTCAATGTAAACAAATTTCTAGCATTATTTTTAATAAAAATGTCAGCTTGATCGTAGTACAGTACCGGTGGCTTAACTAGAGCCTGATGGACCCCAGTGCAGAATTTAGACCTGCATGTTTGTCAGATGTATGGGCCCATTTAGCACTTCAGCCGCGCCCTGACTTCCTGTTAAATATTTTTACGTCCGACAGTGGGAACAGTAACGCCAGCGCTGATTGGGCACGTAACAACCTCACGTGAGCCCTCAGAACGCGAGTGCCGACACCGCTGGATCGGCGCTGGCACGGGAGGTGAGTATAGGTGTTTTCATTTTATTGGACCAAACACTCAGATGGAGATCTGTATGAAACCTTCTCAAATATTTGGAGGAAGGTTCTTCGGCCCAGACTACTCTTATTTAAATGTCTGTACTTTTCACATATTGTGATATTGCAATCAGTATAATAATTTCTCTTCTAGGCTTTAATACGTTGATATAGTATCCTTTCTGACCTTTGGAAAATTACAATCCCTTAGACAATTTGATATGACACACACCCATACCATGAGCATTCAGACCTCTTTGTGCCTCGAATCACAATACAATGTGCTCTATATCTGATTGGCAAATATGACAATTAGCTGCTTCACTACTGTAATTAAACTTTCCCTGGAGGCTTTCTGTGACCCTTTCTTTAATCCCTGCTTAGATTTCTGCACACACGTTTGACATTTTAATGTTCATGGTTAATGTATTAATGTTACCTTCATTCACTGGAAAACTAAGCCTTGTAATAGCATTATTCCTTACTAACCCTCATATTCATGAATTATCACAGAGGTTGTATAAATGTGCGATAAACAATAACTCTTTGTTGTTGAAGAAGGATTTCACTTCAGGGTCATGAAAACACATATCCTGGATTTACCCAAATAAGACATGGCCATGGCATTGGCAGGATCTGCCAACTATGTTTGGCACTAATGGCGGCATCTTCCAAAGGAAGAGAAAGAAAAATTGGTCATGTTGGATTTCGACATATACAATCCGAGATAAGCAATGTCAGAGTTGTATGATAGTGGCTTATTCTCTCCACATTGTATTCACCTGATCTAAGAATATACTGTATAGAGAGTCAGTAGAAGATAGCTGTCAACTGCGTGATTGCTCAGCCCACAGCTGTCACTTGCGTATGGCGACTTTAAAGAACATGGAATAAAATGCCATGATTACCAATTACCTTGTCTATTCCTGTCATTAAAATCACTTCTTAAACATTTAATTAATTTTCGGTGCTTAACGTTATAGACCTGGAGCCTGCAGCTGCTCTGTTTTTATGTCTTTAGGGGGCAACATAATCATCATCCCGAGTTACAAAACGTAACTGACAATATACAAGTCAGATGGGATTTGGTAGATGATTTGGGTTTGTATAATATTGTTCTAATAAGAATGGAACAAGACACATAACAGGAGGAGTTGCCATAGGGACTTGAGTAGAGTAGTTGCAAGCTTCAGACCTGTAACTTTAAAGCTGGAGCTATAAGATGCCATTTGGCCACCAGAAAGGTTGCACGGCCAAAGATAGTTATGTGTCATTTCGGCAGCTCAGCGTAATGCAAGTTAGTGAGGTTGCAATGTGACTCCTAGGGTACTGTCGCAAAAAATTGGATTTTTCCAACTTGATTGTTCCAGTTGCATTTTCTCATGTCTGATACATTGGACCGTTTCTACAAAGAAAAGTATAATTTGTATTTGTGAAAAGCACCTAGACAGCCAAACCACTACTTGCATTTGTCAAAACATGTTAACCGGTTCTCTTTAAGAAGTGACAAAACTGACAAAAAAAAATAAAACTATAATTCAGTCTTTCCTATGTCACTTGTCATGAATCGTAATATTTTACCTTCAACTTATGCAAGGTTTACTGTTCGTCCACTTGACCATTGAAGCATTTTTTACAATTTGAATACTGTTTTCCAGTATATTCATTTGTCTTACTGGCTTCTTTATACTCAATAAATGAGTTAGAAACCTCCAGTCTGAATGACTCTTCCATAGTTAATGATTAAATATTTGGTCACTAATACCTGATAATGCTTTAAACTCTGATTTCAGTTAATTATATGACTGTGTGCCTTAACAGGTATAATCCATTTAAGTAGAAAAGTGCAACATAAACAAGTTTAAGAAAGTGAAAAAAGGGGTTTGAAAAAAAAAAAAAAAATTGTGAAGAAAATAAAAATTAGTTTTTTCCCATGGAAAGTCCTTATTTAAAAAAAAAATCATGCAAAGTAGAAAAGTATAAAAAAAAATCAATTTGGCTTTGTCATAATAGATACGATTTGCACAATAGAGTTATCATGCAAGCAACATAAAAAAAAACATTGCAAAATTGCTTTGTTTTCCCTCTCTCTCCCCTTGCACCCTAACAAAATTAAAACAATACAGTTGCACAATAACTCACATTTCAACTTTACAAAATCGTTGCACACAAAGCAGGAGAGTCACAGCTACTCCTGCCCCTGTTCCTCAGAGCTTTTCCTCAATTGTCTCCTTGTACCATGGTTTCATTCAGACTATAAGGCCTCAGCCCCACTATCAGTATTCGGTCACTATTTTTTCTCAGGAGTGGGAGCCAAATCCAGGTGAGGAACTATCAGAGAAAAAGTATAATAGAAACAAGTCACCAATTCTGCATTTATCACCCACTCCTGGTTTTTGCTCAAACTCCTGAGTAAAAATACTGACCAAATACGGACAGTGGGGCCATGGCCTTACACCATAAATCTCAACCAGACCTCTGGACACCTAACCTTCATCTATACGCTGCTCTCTAGTCCTTCCCAGGCTGATATCCCACACATCTCCTTCTAGACTTAGCTGTAGTCTCCTCTTGCTTTGAGTACCAGTCACGAACAAGACCCACTTACTGCACATGTGACTTAGATGTGAGTGTAAAGAGATGCTATGCCTCCCACACTCACTTGTTCACTCATGTATCACAACAGACTGACAATGAGCTAAGCGCACCTAACAGCCTGTTCACATATCCACACCACACTCCGTGCTGACACCACTCGCCGTTTTGATAGACCAACGAAATGCCTGCCCTGGTTAACACACTAGGTTACATGCACAACCAGCTTTCCCAAGCACCTAACAGGTCCAGTTCTTGCACTCTGGCATGCACAGAGTAACACAACAAGGCTATACTTTCCTGGAGCCTCTGCCTTCTGCCTCCCTTCCCCACCAGAGGCACCGACTCTCTCGCAGACTTCAGACTTAGTGAGGCCCCTAGTTACACCCCTCCGGGCTCTTCTTGGACTACGGCACAGTGGTTCCACCACTCTGCCCATTACAGGTGTGAGAGTGTTAGAAAGGAGGCCACAAAGCAGGAGGTGGCAGTAGTCAAGGCAGGAGATGATGAGGGTGTGCACTAGTGTTTTTGCAAATTCTTAGTTGAGAATTGTGCGGATCCAGGAGATATTTTTGAGTTGGAGTCAGCAGTAAGTAGAAAGGGCTTGGATCTTAGGTTTGAAAGAGAGATCAGAGTCAAGGGTTACCCAGGCAGCGAGCTTGCGGGACTGGGGAGAGTGGGCAGCCATTGACTTTGATGGATAGGTCAGTTGGGGGGGTTGAGTGAGATGGTGGAAAGATGATGAATTCAGTTTTAGCCATGTTAAGTTTTAGAAATCTAACAGAGAAGAAAGATGAAATAGCAGACAGACATTGTGGGATTCTGTTTAGTAAAGAGGTGATATCAGGTCCAGAGAGGTAGATCTGTGTGGCATAGAGGTCATACTGAAAACTGTGGGACTCTATGAGCTGTCCCAGGCCAAAGGTGTAGATGCAGAAGAGCAGGGTTCCTAGAACAGAGCCTTGGGGGACACCGACAGATAGGAGGCGAGATGAGGAGGTGGTGTGTGAGTGGGAGATGCTAAATATCCGGTCTGTTAGGTATGAGAAGATCCAAGATAGGGCCAAGTCTGTGATGCCAATAGATAAGAGAGTCTGTAGTAAGAGTGAATGGTCCACTGTGTCGAAGGCAGATGACAGGTCCAGGAGAAGGAGGGCCAAGTAGTGTCACTTGGATATGGCAGTTAGTAGGTCAGTGGTAACTTTAGTCAGGGCAGTTTCAGTGGAATGGTGGAGTCAGAAGCCAGATTGTAAGCAGTCAAAGAGGGAGCAGGAGGAGAGGTGGGAGGATAGTTCAAGATGCATGTGTTGTTCCAGTAGTTTTGAGGTATAGGGGAGAAGTGATATGGGGCGATAGTTAGACAGAGAGGATGGGTCAAGGGAGGGCTTTTTGGGGATGGGTGTGATCGAAGCATGTTTGAAGCATGAGGGGAAGACACCAGTTGTTAATGACAGGTTGAAGAGGTGGGTTACGGTTGGGATGAAGACTGTGGTAAGGTTTGGGATGAAGTGAGACGGGATTCAGTCAAGTTCACAGGTGGTGAGATGTGATTTGGAGAGTAAAGAGGAAAGTTGATCTTCCGTGATGGTGGAGAAACTGGTTTTGGGGGAGGAGGATTCAGTAGTTATGAGGAGGGGCTTTAGGGACTTTAGGCAAGAGCTTTGTCTGATGGTGTCAATCTTCTGCTTGAAGAATGAGGCAAAGTCTTCAGGTGAGATGAGAGGAGAGGGAGGAGACGCTGGGGGATGGAGGAGAGAATTGAAAGTACTGAATAGATGTTTAGGGTTGTGAGACAGGGATGATATGAGAAATAAGAAGTAGGTTTGTTTTGCTACAGTGAGTGTGGACTTCAAAGTAGTGAGGGACTGTTTGAATGCGATGAGGTGCTCATTGGAGTGAGGCCTGTTCCAACTTCATTCAGCAACCCTGGCAGCCTGTCTCAGTTCTTCATTCAGGCTGGTGTGCAAGGGTTGCCTGTTGATTGTGTGAGTTTTGGTATGTGTGAGTGGGGCAACCAATTCGAGAGCTGCAGGTGTTGTGGTGTTATATAAAATGGTAGCAGCATCTGCATCATATACAGAGGGGAAGAGGACCCTACAATTTACAGGGTATTGGAGAAGGACACAGTAAGTCAGAGGGGGTTAGCACAGTTCTGGTGGTAGTGAGCTGGACCCTCATAAATCTGTAGAATGGATGTCAAATGAGCCATATTCTCTAAATTTGAGTTTCTGTGTGACTTCTTAAAATGTGTACAGAATTCTGTGGCTAAAAATCAACCAATGGGTAACCAGACCAATCCCAGATATTGGTCTCCAGTTTAGGAATACGCCTATGGATATCCAATAAATTCCTACTGTATAATGAAAAAACAACTTTAGCATTTACCTTGGTCCATTTCTAAAATGTTCATACTAAGTTCATTGTAAACTTTGAAAAGGATATAGATGCATAAATAGTGTGTTGTATAATGATGTTGCAAAGATCATGTGATTATAATTACCTGCTTTCTGTCAAGGTATCTAGTGGTCTAAGGCTACTATAGATGATCTGAGGATTGAAGCCATCAGCAAGTTCCAACCAGTAATTGTAAAATTGTCTGCCAAATACTGTCAGGCTGTGGTGGGACTGGTGCCGTAGATTGCCTGATTACCTATCCCTACCTAGCAAGTACATAACATATACTTTTCTTGTAAAATTACTGTAATCTTAATACTCATATAACTACTTCCCCATTTTTAAAGCCGACAAAGGAATGATGTCATATGTCAGATCGCTGTAGTTTAAGATATTAATGGAGCTATTTTTTTTCTAATAACTTTTCAAAGTAAGAAATACAATGCATTTCATGTAAGACTGCTAGATAAGTCCATGCTGCGTGGAAATTAAGTGGGATCACATTAATACCTTCAGACAGGATATAGTTTGTATGAGCATATACACAGTTGCAATCAAAATTACTCAACCCCCCACTACAAATAAATTAGCAATATATGGAAACTTTTTACTGTTTTCAATAAACTAAAGAAAAAAGAAAAATTTAAATAGCTCAAAAGAATTAATATAGCAAGTAGTTGATCCCATACAAAAGGTAAAATTATAAGATACGTTTTGGCTACTTGGGGCCTTTTTCAAGCCAAAAATAATAAGAGATGTACACCTCTTACTATATTTGGCTTGAAAAGGGACCCAATTCGATGAAACGTTGCTTGTAATTTTACCTTTTGCATGCGGTAACCAATAAAAAAGATTCCTTGGAAAAGAAAGTCTGGTGTCTTGGATCTTTCTTGATTTTTAAGGATCTCGCAATATTGTGCAGAGTTGCAAAAAGATTGTACTGACCATGGAGTCTTGCATGGCAGTAGACATCTTTTTAAAAGTTGATTTAAAGCATACCTCAAAGTACACCAAAGCTCGGTTTCAGAAGTCCAGAAAGATTCTGGAGAGGCCGTCACAGTCTCCTGACTTGGACCCCATAGAAAACTTTTCATGGAATTTGAAGAAGGTGGGTATAACATACAATCCCAAGAAAATTAGTGAACTGGAGTCCATTGCCCATGACAAAGGGACTAAAATTTCTCAAGAATGCTACCAGAAGTTGGTGTCTAGCTACACATCACGTCTGCAGCAGTTCATAACAGCCAAAGGTGCTCTACTAAGTCCTAAAGACATTTGTTGCATTTTGTACTTATTTTGGAGAAACCACTTGTTATATTATTTGTATTGAGCTACTTAAATTGTTCTTGTTTCATTGGTTCATTGTAAGCAGCAGAAAGTTTGTACATTTTGTTAATAAACTGAATTTGAAATGAGGGTTGAATTATTTTGATTGCAAGTTTAGCATTGTTGAGACCTTCTGGCTGCGCTTGAAAAAATAGTTGACATTTTACAATGTATATATTTTTCATACAAATGTAACACAAGGATTAACTTGCCGTTTTGCACGAAGGCTATGACTGGGGGACAAAATCAATTTTGTTGTAGATTGATTGTGCTATCAAAATGGCTAGTGAATGATCATATATTTTAGACCCTACTTTTGGCTTTGGGACCTTCCGACAAGGGTCGAGGAACAGTATTTTCTACCATTTCTGAACCTGAGAAAAGCAATCTGTGTCCTGAACTCAGCATGACTTCCATCTAAGCATCCCATTAGGGCTCAAGAACTTGGTGGCTCCATAAAAGTCACAGCCTAAGGATGTGACAGCTGAAGCTTGTGACCTCTGGGACCTCCACGTATATTATGACTAAAAGAGCCACAGTATTTTCTTCTATTCACAGTTTTTCCTCTGCATATGAGTGTATCCTGTCAAAAGCTGCAGCGCGATTCCATTTGAGTTAACGGGGATGATTGCAATGCAATGCATAGCTGGGAAGCCAGGAGATCCGCTATGCAGGAAAATTCCAGAATCAGTGCATCATTAACTGATGGCATGTCCTAGTGATATGCCATATCTTACTAAGATGGGAATATCCCATTAACCTCTTTCTAACCTATTCTAACCTATTTACATCCAGGTCTACACTAGCTACAACTGTACACCTGTATATTAACAATAGTCCATATCCTAGACAATGATACAAACAGAAATTACATTTGATCTTAGACAAAAAGACTGTTGGAAGTGTAATTGACAACATGTTTGATAATGATCCATTTTTTTATTACTTTATTTTTCAGCATAAACATGCCTAATATTTAGCAAAACTAACATATTATATATATATATATATATATATATATATATATATATACTGTGTATATATATATATATATATATATATATATACATATACAGTACAGACCAAAAGTTTGGACACACCTTCTCATTTAAAATTTTTTCTGTATTTTCTTGACTATGAAAATTGTACATTCACACTGAAGGCATCAAAACTATGAATTAACACATGTGGAATTATATACTTAACAAAAAAGTATGAAACAACTGAAAATATGTCTTATATTCTAGGTTCTTCAAAGTAGCCACCTTTTGCTTTGATGACTGCTTTGCACACTCTTGGCATTCACTTGATGAGCTTCAAGAGGTAGTCACCGGAAATGGTCTTCCAACAATCTTGAAGGAGTTCCCAGAGATGCTTAGCACTTGTTGGCTCTTTTGCCTTCACTCTGCGGTCCAGCTCACCCCAAACCATCTCGATTGGGTTCAGGTCTGGTGACTGTGGAGGCCAGGTCATCTGGCATAGCACCCCATCACTCTCCTTCTTGGTCAAATAGCCCTTACACAGCCTGGAGGTGTGTTTGGGGTCATTGTCCTGTTGAAAAATAAATGATGGTCCAACTAAACGCAAACCGGATGGAATAGCATGCCGCTGCAAGATGCTGTGGTAGCCATGCTGGTTCAGTATGCCTTAAATTTTGAATAAATCCCCAACAGTGTCACCAGCAAAGCACCCCCACACCATCACCCCTCCTTCTCCATGCTTCACAGTGGGAACCAGGCATGTAGAGTCCATCCGTTCACCTTTTCTGCGTCGCACAAAGAGACGGTGGTGGGAACCAAAGATCTCAAATTTGGACTCATTAGACCAAAGCACAGATTTCCACTGGTCTAATGTCCATTCCTTGTGTTCATTATCCCAAGCAAGTCTCTTCTGCTTGTTGCCTGTCCTTAGCAGTGGTTTCCTAGCAGCTATTTTACCATGAAGGCCTGCTGCACAAAGTCTCCTATTAACAGTTGTTGAAGAGATGTGTCTGCTGCTAGAACTCTGTGTGGCATTGACCTGGTCTCTAATCTGAGCTGCTGTTAACCTGCGATTTCTGAGGCTGGTGACTCGGATAAACTTATCCTCAGAAGCAGAGGTGACTCTTGGTCTTCCTTTCCTGGGGCGGTCCTCATGTGAACCAGTTTCTTTGTAGCGCTTGATGGTTTTTGCAACTGCACTAGGAGACATTTTCAAAGTTTTTTCCAATTTTTCACACTGACTGACCTTCATTTCTTAAAGTAATGATGGCCACTCGTTTTTCTTTTCTTAGCTGCTTTTTTCTTGCCATAATACAAATTCTAACAGTCTATTCAGTAGGACTATCAGCTGTGTATCCACCAGACTTCTGCACAACACAACTGATGGTCCCAACCCCATTTATAAGGCAAGAAATCCCACTTACTAAACCTGACAGGGCACACCTGTGAAGTGAAAACCATTTCCGGTGACTACCTCTTGAAGCTCATCAAGAGAATGCCAAGAGTGTGCAAAGCAGTCATCAAAGCAAAAGGTGGCTACTTTGAAGAACCTAGAATATAAGACATATTTTCAGTTGTTTGACACTTTTTTGTTAAGTATATAATTCCACATGTGTTAATTCATAGTTTTGATGCCTTCAGTGTGAATGTATAATTTTCATAGTCATGAAAATACAGAAAAATCTTTAAATGAGAAGGTGTGTCCAAACTTTTGGTCTGTACTGTATATAAATAAAGTCCACTTATTTTGGTAACTATTGGAGTGCTGCCTACCTTTTATATATATATATATATATATATATATATATATATATATATATATATATATATATATATATATATGCATATATACACGTGGTCAAAATTGTTGGTACCCCTCGTTTAATGAAAGAAAAACCCACAATGGTCACAGAAATAACTTGAATCTGACAAAAGTAATAATAAATTAAAAATCTGTGGAAATGAACAAATGAAAGTCAGGCATTGATTTTCAACCCTGCTTCCACAGAATTAAAAAAAAAAATTAAACTCATGAAATAGGCCTAGATAGAAATGATGGTACCCTTAACTTAATATTTTGTTGAACAACCTTTTGAGGCAACCACTGCAATCAAATGATTCCTGTAACTGGCAATGAGACTTCTGCACCTCTCAACAGGTATTTTGGCTCACTCCTCATGAGCAAACTGCTCCAGTTGTCTCGTGTTTGAGGTTGCCTTTTCCAGACGACATGCTTCAGCTCTTTCCAAAGATGCTCAATAGGATTTGGGTCAGGGCTCATAGAAGGCCACTTCAGAATAGTCCAATGTTTTCCTCTTAGCCATTCTTGGGTGATTTTAGCTGTGTGTTTTGGGTCATTATCCTGTTGCAAGACCCATGACCTGCGACTGAGACCAAGCTTTCTGACACTGGGCAGCACATTTCTCTCTAGAATCCCTTGATAGTCTTGAGGTTTCATTGTACCCTGCACAGATTCAAGACACCCTGTGCCAGATGCAGCAAAGCAGTCTCAGAACATAACAGAGCCTCCTTCATGTTTCACAGTAGGGACAGTGTTCTTTTCTTGATATGCTTTATTTTTCCGTCTGTGAACATAGAGCTGATGTTCCTTGCCAAAACCTTCCATTTTTGTCTCATCTGTCTATAGGACATTCTCCCAGAAACTTTGTGGCTCATCAACATGTAGTTTGGCAAATTCCAGTCTGGCTTTTTTATGATTTTTTTTCAACAATGGTGTTCTCCTTGGACGTCTCCCATGAAGTCCACTTTGGATCAAACAACGACGGATGGTGCAATCTGACACTGATGATCCTTGAGCTTGAAGTTCACCTTTACTCTCTTTAGAAGTTTTTCTGGGCTCTTTTGTTACCATTCGTATTATCCGTCTCTTTGATTTGTCATCAATTTTCCTCCTGCGGCCACGTCCAGGGATGTTGACAACAGTCCCATAGATCTTAAATTTCTGAATAATATGTGCAAATGTAGTCACAGAAATATCAAGCTGCTTGGAGATGGTCTTATAACCTTTACCTTTAACATGCTTGTCTATAATTTACTTTCTAATCTCCTGAGACAACTCTTTCCTTTGCTTCCTCTGGTCCATGTTGAGTGTGGTACACACCATGTCACCAAACAGCACAGTGAGTATCTGTAGCCCTATATATAGGCCCACTGACCGATTACAAGATTGTAGACACCTGTGATGCTAATTAGTGGACACAACTTGACATAACATGTCCCTTTTGTCACATTATTTTCAGGGGTACCATCATTTCTGTCCAGGCCTATATCATGAGTTTATTTTTTTTTAAAAAATACTGTGGAAGCAGGGTTGAAAAACAATGTCTGACTTTCATTTGTTCATTTTCATAGATTTTTAATCTATTATTACTTTTATCAGATTCAAGTTATTTCTGTGACCATTGTGGGTTTTTCTTTCATTAAACGAGGGGTACCAACAATTTTGACCACATGTGTATATGTATATGACGCGCCCCTGGGCCTGTGTCGCGCTGCGTTTCGCATGCGGGAGCCTACCCGGAGCCGGATCAGTGGAGGGTTGTAGTCTCGTGGCGGTGACCCGGTCCGTGCCCAGGGAGTCAAACTAGACGGCAGTCTATTAGTAGTAAATAGTTGATGACTACGCCACCCGTTGAGTGCAGCCAGGGAGCTGCTGCTGCAGGGCAGACCGCTGAGGCCGGTGGTAGGATTGTGCAGCGTGATAGTATAACCCCCAACGGGAGGGGTATGGCCTCAGGGCAGCCGACGTGGATGATGGGGGTAGCAGGAACCACTCAGAGACGGTACGGTGTAGTTCAGGGTCTTTACTGGTAACAACGATAGACCCTCCCGGAGTACTTGCTAGCAAACGGGGCCTGGTCAGTCTTTGAGCAGATGGGATCTCCCCTGGCCAGGCGTAGTTGTAGGCCTCACAAACTGACTGTACTCTTCTGGCTACCTTGCTAGAAGCTGATGTAAGTAGCCCACGTCCCTGAGTGTACCGTGTGGTGCTCACCCGTATGGCCGGTGACTCGGGGCCTTCTAATGGCTTCCGCTCCACGATGGCGGTGCTGGTCCCACGCGTGTGACCGTGCCTTCGGGCTTCTGGGCCAGAGGACCTGAAATCCCCTGCCTGACGGATTCTGCTGCTGGGTAGAAGTTAGTCCCCACAGCCTCGGACTCCGGGTCCGGTAAAGAATCTTCTTAGTCAGGGCGAGCGCTGCAGCTGCCAGCCCCTGACTCCTTGGAACTCTCCTGTTTCCTATGCTGCTTCTTGTCTCCACTCTCCTTGTCTGACTCACCCTGCCTCAGCCCCGGGTTTATACAGGGGAAGTTCTTCCCCTCCCAAGACTGGGCAGGAGGTGTGGCATGCACAGGATCCCTGACCAAAGGACCTCCCACCTGCTCTCAGACATAACATTACATTACTGTGGAAAACCAGACCCCTGGGGTGCCACATTCCCCCCTAGTGAAATTTAGTACTCCGGGACTAAACACATTTAGAAAAACATAACAAAGTATAACAATAACAACACAATAAGAAAAACATATAAGATGGTTGCGGCGTGTCCGCAACCGGGTGCAGTCTTTGAAGAAAAGCAAAGGTGTCCATTTCACCAACACAGGGAGACGTAACCAGGTAGGGGTCTGTCCTACCCCGAGTCCTTAACAGTCTCTAGTCCATCCTGGGTTACGCTCCAACTATATACAAGGATTCCCGGTAAATCCACCAAGGTTTCCTAAAAACAACTGGAAACACAAAATTATTCACAAGCAACAATACACAGAAAAACATAAATAAAACCATTCATACACTTTAAATTCTCCAGCGTGCAGGTAACTGGCCTCTAGTGGCCCGAGTGGACCTACGGAGCTGACTGTCTGGCCCTGAACTACAGGGTGTAGGAGCTGTCAAGGGTAAACTGGGCAGCTGTCTACCGGCTCTTTGTCTCACTAGGGGTACGGCAGGCTCACTATAAGCAGAGGGTTGATTCTCCTGTTCTGCTTGTGTGGAGTCTTCTGCCTCCTGGACCGGCTGTTCTTCCAGCTCTACCCGTTGCTCCGTAGGTTCTTGGGATGATGGTTGGAGGAAGGTGAGTACGGGTACCACAACTGCACCATTGACTTGAGTCCAAGACTGAGGAAAGTCCCCGAGCACGGTACTAACCATATCTTCCCTTTCTTCCACGGGTCGATGGTCTTCTTGTTCTTCTTCAGGGTTCCTCAGTTGTTCGGGACACTTCTTCAGGTGGTCCCGGGATACAATGGCTGTGGTTTCCCCTCCGTCTTTACTGATGGTACAGACCTTCGGGTTCTCGTGGCTTGAGGGCAGTACGGTGTACGGGTCCTTCTCCCACTGGTCGTCCAACTTGTGGAGCCGTCTCTTCCTCTTCAAGACCTGCTCTCCGGGTACCAGGGGAACAGCGGGAGCATACTGGTTGTAAGTTTTCTCTTGTCTTTCCCTAGCCTGACAGAGACTTCGCTCCACGCTCTCCTGTACTCTCCGGTACTGCTGCTGCCTCTCTGTGTCCCAGTCTGTTTCTGGTGAAGTGTCCTCGGGGGTCAGGACTCCCATTTCCAGGTCAACAGGTAACTTACCAGGTCTTGCCCTCATTAGGTAAGCCGGGGTACAGTTGGTGGAACCTACCGGGATGTGGTTGTATAGGTCCACCAGATCGGGCAACTTTTCAGGCCACAGACTGCGTTCTTCCAGGGGCAACGTTTTTAGAAGATCCATTACCACCTGGTTCATTTTTTTCACAAAGTCCATTAGTCTGCGGATGGTAGGGTGTCGTCCTTATCTTCCGGCAGCCATACAGATTGCAGAATTCCTGAAAGACCTCCGCTTCAAAGGCAGGTCCCTGGTCCGTCAGCACTTGGTCCGGGTACCCGTGTGGACGGCAGAAGTGCTGCTGGAAGGCTCTAGCTGCTGTTTGAGCCGTTAAGTCCTTGACGGGGACGACAACCAAGAACCGGGAGTAATGATCCACGATGGTTAACGCGTAGACGTAGCCACTTCTGCTTGGGGTCAGTTTTACATGATCCAAGGCTACCAGTTCCAACGGTTGCCGGGTGACGATGGACTGCAGGGGAGTCTTCTGGCTGGCCCGGTCCTTCCTTCTCAGATTGCACGGGCCACAGTCTCTGCACCACTTCTCGATGGTTCCCCTCATGCCTACCCAGTGGAACCGCTCGCGCAGCAGGAACTCCAGCTTTTTCCACCCGAAGTGTCCAGCTCCGTCGTGGTATGCCTCCATCACCATGGCTGCGTCTCTTCGTGGCACCACTACTTGCCAGAGTAGTTCATGCGTCCGGGAGTTGACCATTCTGCGGCACAACTTCCCCTTGTAAAGGAATAGTCGACTCTTCTCCGCCCATAGTTGTTTGGCTTCCTCCGGAGCGTCTGGTTCAAGTCGAGCCTCCGGCCGAGTCAGCATCTCCTTCACCAGTCGGACGGCAGGGTCGCTGTCTTGCGTTTCCGCCCAGTTGTAGTGGGGTAAGGGGTTCAACGTAGCAGCCTGTTTACCCCTTACCCGGTGGGAATACTGGATAGTCCCATGACGGTGGAACGCAGGGAGTTCAACTTCTTCCAGTCCCTCCGGATCTTCTCCTTCGTCCGGCAGGTTGGGCATCCTGGACAGGGCATCCGCGTTAGTATTGGAGCGTCCTGCCCGGTATTTGATTGTGAACTCGTAGTTGGACAGACGGGCCATCCACCTCTGCTCCAGGGCACCGAGTCTTGCCGTGTCCAGGTGTATCAACGGGTTGTTATCCGTGTATACGGTGAACCGGGAAGAAGCGAGGTAATGCCTAAAGCGCTCGGTGACTGCCCATACCACGGCCAGGAACTCTAGCTTAAATGAGCTGTAATTCTCGGGGTTCCTTTCGGTGGGTCGCAGTTTTCGGCTGGCATAGGAGATCACTCGTTCTCTCCCCTGCTGAATCTGGGATAGTACGGCTCCTAGCCCGATGTTACTGGCGTCGGTGTAGAGGATGAAGGGCTGGCTATAGTCTGGGTACGTCAAGATTTCATCCCCCGTGAGGGCCATCTTCAGCTGGCGGAAGGACTCTTCTTCTAGCTCTTCCCATTTGAAGGGCGGCTTCTGGTTCTTGGCCTTCCGGGACTGGCCTATCAGGAGGTCCTGCATAGGCGCTGCCTTTTTGGTGAAACCGGGAATAAACCTTCGGTAGTAGCCTACCAACCCTAGGAACTGCCGCACTTCTTTTACGCTGGAGGGGCTTGGCCATCCCTTAATTGCGGTGATCTTATCGGGGTCGGGAGCCACTCCGTCAGCGCTCACCACGTGTCCCAGGTATTGCACCTTTGGTTTCAGGAGGTGACACTTGGAGGGTTTCACCTTTAGGCCGTAACTCGCCAGAGCTTCGAACACCTCCGCCAGGTGTTTCAGGTGGTCCTCATAAGTTTTGGAGTATACGATGACATCGTCCAGGTACAACAGGACCGTCTCGAAGTTTCTGTGGCCCAGACAGCACTCCATTAATCGTTGGAAGGTTCCTGGGGCGTTGCAGAGTCCGAACGGCATGCAGGTGAACTCACTAAGTCCCATCGGGGTGGTGAATGCGGTCTTCTCCCGGTCCGCCTCTGCTACAGGAACCTGCCAGTACCCGCTAGTGAGATCCAAGGTAGAGAAGAAGTTAGCAGATCTTAAAGCAGCCAATGACTCCTCTATCCTTGGTAAGGGGTACGCATCCTTGTGTGTGATACGGTTGATTTTCCGGTAATCTACACACATCCTCATGGTGTTGTCTTTCTTTTTGACTAAAACTAGTGGGGCTGCCCAGGGGCTACAGCTATCCCGGATTACCCCAGCCTCCTTCATGTCTCTAAGCATCCCCTTGGCGTGTTGGTAATGTGCAGGGGGTACGGGTCGATACCTCTCTTTTATGGGAGGATGATCTCCCGTGGGGATGCGGTGTTCTACCCCCTTGACTCGCCCGAAGTCTAACGGGTGTTTACTAAACACTCTCTCATACTCTTGAACCACCCGATAGACTCCTTGTTTCTGATGTGAGGGAGTGGAATCAGTACCCAAATGTAGTTGCTGACACCAGTCCTCCATGTCTTTCTTATTGCCGTTACCTTCCTCCGGGTGAGATGGAGGCAAGGGTTCCACAGATTGTATAGAATTTTGATTAGTGGTATATAATTTGGCTAGCGTGGCATACCGGGGCAGGTACACTTCCCTCTCCCCGATATTTATTATGCGAATGGGCACCCTCCCATGGCGTACATTGACCACCCCCCGTGCTGTCAAAATGGTGGGCCTACTGTCTGAGTAAACTGGTTCTACCATTGCCTGGTAATCTCTTCCTCTCAGACCAATAGCTGCCCGGCACCAAATCATCATTTCACTTTTTGGGGGCATGGCAATAGGAAAAGGGTCACACATTCTTACGCTACCAATCTCACCGCCGGAGAGTTCCACTTGTTGCCGTTGCATCAGTGCCCGGATCTCTTTCTGGAGCACCCGCTGCTCGCCGGAGCTGGCGTTCTTGGCAACCTGCTGTAAAAGGAAAATCACCTCTGCAAGACAATTTTCAATTATGTTAGTTCCTAGAGTTATTTTTGGGTGACTCTCATGTTTATCAATATCTACAATGATCAGTCCCTGTGCGGCCAGTTCGACTCTACCGATTTTGAGGGCCACCTCCTTAAATCCGATCTGTGGCACGGGCTGGCCATTGCTGGCGATGATACTCAAGTCGTCGTCAGGGTAGTGGGTAATATCCGAGTCATTCCAGTACTGCTTGAAGAGCACGTACGGGATGGTGGTGACCTGTGACCCGGTATCCAGTAGGGCACTCATGGGAATGCCATCCAGTACCACAGGCAAGACTGGACGTCCTCCCACATATCTGTCGCGCCAGTTCGATGGGCCTGGTGATCTTTTTCCTGGGGGTTGGCCCTCTACCCCAGGTTGTGCCAGTTTAAAGAACAGTACCTTTCCATATGTCCGGGTTGATTGCAGCGGCGGCAGATGGGTCGTCCGTCCTCGCTGTATCGGTCACTGGGTCTTCCTCTGGCCGGTGGGGTCCTCCTTGGTCGACGCCACGGGATGTCCTCCGGTCCGGATGCCAGCTGGATCTTCCCTGGGGTGGAAACCTGTAAAGACTGCACAGTTCGGGTTAGCGCAGCAACGCTCTTAGCTAGCTCTTGGACCTGATGGTGTAGGTCTGGAGCCGGGTCATTGTCCAAAGCCTGCGCATCAGCTCCCACAGGCCCTGCTGACAAGGGCGCCGCCTCCTGGTAGTAAGTGGTAGTGGGGCGTCTGTGGGTCACAACGCCACCTGGTGCCGGTTCTCGGAGCACCCGGATGGCTCTGTCCTTGAACTGTGCAAAGTCCAGATGGGGATCCTGTAAGGCCATTGCCCGCAACTGGGTTCGGTGGGCATTGCAATATAAACCCTCTATAAATTGTTCAGTCAACAGCCTGTCCTCGTTTCCCACCCCATCAGGGTCGGTCTGCTTTATGGCCCTCAGGGCCTCTTGTAGGTTTAGTGCATAGTCCCTTATACTCTCATGCGCTCGCTGCTTGCACCCGTAGAATCTAAGCTTAATCTCGGCTGAGGTGCGGGTATCAAAGGTGTCCTTCAGCCGGGTTAGTATCCCTGCGACAGTCTTCCTCCCAGGTGGCCAGGATTTTACTTCCCTTTTGGCTGCCCCGGTTAGTTGGGCCACCAGGATGCTCACTTTTTGCTCTTCTGTGAGGGGGTACACCTGGAAGAGGCTATCCAGCTTTTCTCTAAAGTCATGCAGGGTATGTGACTCCCCTGAGTACTGGGGTAGCCAAGCTGCTCCCGGGATATAGGGCATGGTGAAGGGCATAACTGCAGCAGCGGTAGCGCTGGCGGGGGTTGGGGCAGTGAAGCTCTCCTCCGTATCCGACATCTTCCTCCCCCCTAGTGGACCGTGGCCTACCTTGCGATGATCCTCTTCCGTAGGCCGCGGCTCCGCAGTGGATCGTCAGGGTTGAGGACCTTCCGTCGCGCTCCTGTGACGTCGGCGTCTGCTGGGCTCCTTCCAGGACCTTACGCAACGTCCGGACGTGAGGCGGGGCTTCAGTTCTCGCGCGCTTTCGGAGTCCACGCCCCTCTTCTTCCCGCGCGGCGTCCTCAAGATGGCGTCCAATGGCGGGAAAACTCCACGGATGGCGGGAAGAAGGTCGAAGATGGCGCCAGATGGCGGGAAAACTTCGCGGATGGCGGGAAGAAGGTAGAAGATGGCGCCGGATGGCGGGAAACCTCCACGGATAGCGGGAATCTTCACCACTGGTAAGTTTGAACAGTCTTTGCTTTTCAGGCACGCAGTACCCGGTGGTTGCGGGCACGAAATCCTGCCGACTACGCCAAAGTTGACGCGCCCCTGGGCCTGTGTCGCGCTGCGTTGCGCATGCGGGAGCCTACCCGGAGCCGGATCAGTGGAGGGTTGTAGTCTCGTGGCGGTGACCCGGTCCGTGCCCAGGGAGTCAAACTAGACGGCAGTCTATTAGTAGTAAATAGTTGATGACTACGCCACCCGTTGAGTGCAGCCAGGGAGCTGCTGCTGCAGGGCAGACCGCTGAGGCCGGTGGTAGGATTGTGCAGCGTGATAGTATAACCCCCAACGGGAGGGGTATGGCCTCAGGGCAGCCGACGTGGATGATGGGGGTAGCAGGAACCACTCAGAGACGGTACGGTGTAGTTCAGGGTCTTTACTGGTAACAACGATAGACCCTCCCGGAGTACTTGCTAGCAAACGGGGCCTGGTCAGTCTTTGAGCAGATGGGATCTCCCCTGGCCAGGCGTAGTTTTAGGCCTCACAAACTGACTGTACTCTTCTGGCTACCTTGCTAGAAGCTGATGTAAGTAGCCCACGTCCCTGAGTGTACCGTGTGGTGCTCACCCGTATGGCCGGTGACTCGGGGCCTTCTAATGGCTTCCGCTCCACGATGGCGGTGCTGGTCCCACGCGTGTGACCGTGCCTTCGGGCTTCTGGGCCAGAGGACCTGAAATCCCCTGCCTGACGGATTCTGCTGCTGGGTAGAAGTTAGTCCCCACAGCGTCGGACTCCGGGTCCGGTAAAGAATCTTCTTAGTCAGGGCGAGCGCTGCAGCTGCCAGCCCCTGACTCCTTGGAACTCTCCTGTTTCCTATGCTGCTTCTTGTCTCCACTCTCCTTGTCTGACTCACCCTGCCTCAGCCCCGGGTTTATACAGGGGAAGTTCTTCCCCTCCCAAGACTGGGCAGGAGGTGTGGCATGCACAGGATCCCTGACCAAAGGACCTCCCACCTGCTCTCAGACATAACATTACATTACTGTGGAAAACCAGACCCCTGGGGTGCCACATATACATATATACAGTACTGTCTGTACTGTATATGTATAATGACACTGGCAGAGTGTCGGAGGGGAGATATGTTTCACTAGCGCTATTAGCTTCAGTGATGTGAAACTGGAAGTCTTCTCCTGCGTGGTATGTGCTGAGAGGGTTAATCAGCCATATTTAAATGGGCCAGTTTGAGTGAATGACTATAGTGCAGGTGGGAGGTTGTTCACCATATCTCCACACCAGGGTGTGGTGTGGGGTTTAAATACTCGGCCTGTTGAGGCATTCAGTGTTCAATAGGCATGGAGAGAGTTAGTGATGAGCGAACGTGATTGCCACTGCTCGGTTTTCGCCCGAGCATCACTGTACTTGACAAGCTCGGCGAGTATTTTTGGGTTGCTCAGGCGGGAACTCGGGTCCCCTCCCTACATGTTTGGCGCTCTTTAGAGAGCCAATGAACATGCAGGGATTGCCTGCCACGCACTGTAATGCCGTAGCCATGTTGTTTGTGGGCATTACAGTGATTGGCTGGCCGCACAGCATCATCAGGTCTATATAAGACCTGGCGCCGCTATGCTTGTCAAAGTCTACCCCGGAAACAGGCAGAGTAGGGAGAGGTGCTGCTGAGTCAGGGAGAGATTTGCTTATTCATAGTTAGTATAGGTATTCCACAAAATATATATATATCCATTTGAACTAACAGTTCTTCTGAGGACTAATCCAGCAGCATATATTCAGCGGTGATAGCAGGAATTAGGCAAGCAGGCAGGGTATGTGGCAGACTGCAGTGCATGATACAGCACAAGAGGGTCCACTGAACGTCCTGTTAGTATAGGTATTCCACAACATATATATATATATATATATATATATATATATCCATCTGAACTAACAGTCCTTCTGAAGATTAATCCAGCTGCATATAATCAGTGCTAGACAGGCAGGCAGTGTATGTGACAGACTGCAGTGTATGATACAGCACAAGAGGGTCAATTGAACGTCCTGTCTGCTGCTGCTGTAATAATTACAGATATTTGTAGACATAGCCCCAGATATCAGGGGCCAGGGCAATTTTTTTTTTATCTTAATCCTGGTTATTTGCTTAAAAAGCAATCCAGAGTACACCATTTGTTTGCTCCATTTGCTTGTTAGCACTGCAGAATAAGGCCAGATCTGTTCCATATTTCAGCGATAAAAATCCAAAAATTTAAACTGAACGTGAAAAATATTGGCATCCTTTTCCATTCTGTTGCAGTGTGTCGGTCAAGCTATTCACACTAGGTGTCTGTGAAGAATAGTATTAGTAAATTACAGGCCTGCTATTTAAAACCATGGTTCTCTGTCAGACATATCACCTATAAGAGTGTTCCAAAATCAGCCATTTCTTCCATTTTCATTTCATTGCAGTGTGTCGGTCAAGCTATTCACACTAGGTGTCTGTGAAGAATAGTATTAGTAAATTACAGGCCTGCTATTTAAAATTGTGGTTCTCTGTCAGACGTATCACATATAACTGCATTCCAAAATCAGCCATTTCTCGTTAACTTGGAAAATATTGTCCTCTATTTAAAACGGGCAAAGTGTGTGGCAAGGGATGGGGAAGTGGACGTGATGGTGATAGTTCATGCAGAGGCCGAGGCCGAGGCTGAGGACATGGCCGTGGGCAAGCTGAAATTGTGCCACAACAAACATCCACATCTTGTCGTTCGACCTTCCTGTCCCAATTACTAAGGGACTGCAGTACACCCCTATAGAACCCAGAGCAGTGTCAAAAGGTTGTTTGTTGGATAGCAGATAATGCTTCCAGTCACTTTGCCACCACCACCCTGTCTTCCACACTGTCAAGACTCAGTAGCCGTGAGTCTGGACAGCATATTTGTCACCCTGATCATCCTTCCTCCCACCATGCCGAGTGCCTGGAGACAACTGATCCCACACTTGGACACTCAGAAGAGCTATTCACTTTTCCATTTGTAGATTCGGGCCTCTCGCCCGGCCAGCTTCAAGCGAGTCACGAGGAGCAGCCACAGTCACACGAAGGCGACGCTGGGAAAGTGCAATTACTCTCGCAAGTGGTGGATGATGATGATGATACACAATTGCCAGAAAGTCAGGAGGAGGACCAGGGTGCGGAAGTGGAAGACGAGGTGGTGGATGATATAGTAACTGACCCAACCTGGCAGGGGGACATACAGAGCGAGGACAGCAGCACACAGGGGGAGGGAGGCATAGCACCACAACAGGCAGGAAGAAGCAGTGTGGTGGCCGCAGACATACGGCGGGAAAGCGTTCCTCGCCAACACGACGGAAGTTGCCAGTACACCTGTTAGGTCTTCCCAAGTCTGGTTATTTTTTAAAGACTCTGCAGATAACCCAAAAAAGGCCATTTGCACCACCTGCCAGGCCATCAGCAGGGGTAGCAAAACTAGCAGCCTGACCACCACTAGCATGTATGTACACACACACATATACACATATAAACATACAGTGGTGTGAAAAAGTGTTTGCCCCCTTCCTGGTTTCTTATCCTTTTGCATGTTTGTTACACTTAAATGTTTCAGATCACAAAATAAATTTAAATAGTAGACAAAGATAACACAAGTAAACACAAAATTCATTTTTTAAATGAAGGTCTTTTTTTATTAAGGGAAAATGAAATCCAAACCTACAGGGTACTGTGTGGAAAAGTGATTGCCCCCCCCCCCCCCTAAAACATAAGGCAGCTGTGGTTTATCACATCTTTGGGAATGTGAATTCAATTTCCTTAGCCACATACAGGCCTGATTACTGCCTGTTCTCAATCAAGAAATCACTTAAGTAGGATCTGCCTGACACAGTGAAGTAGACCAGAAGATCCTCAAAAGCAAGACATTATGCTGTGATCCAAAGAAATTCAGGAACAAATGAGAAACAAAGTAATTGAGATCTATCAGTCTGGAAAAGGTTATAAAACAATTTCTAAAGGTTTAGAACTCCAGCAAATTATAGTGAGAGCCATTATCCACAAATGGCAAAAACATGGAATAGTGGTGAACCTTAACAAGAGTGGCCGGCCGACCATAATTACCCCAAAAGCGCAACCACGACTTATTCAAGAGATCACAAAAGACCCCACAACAACATCCAAAGAACTGCATGCCTCATTTGCCCTAATTAAGATCAGTGTTCATGACTCCACCATAAGTAAGAGACTGGGCAAAAATGGCATGCATTGCAGAGTTCCAAGATGAAAACCACTGCTGAGAAAAAAGAACATAAAGGTTCATCTCAGTTTTGCCAGAAAACATCTTGATGATCGCCAAGAGTTTTGTGAGAATACTCTGTGGACTGCCGAGACAAAAGTTGAACTTTTTGGAAGGTGTATTTCCCATTACATCTGGCGTAGAAGTAACAAAGCATTTCAGAAAAGGAATATCATACCAAGAGTAAAATATGATGGTGGTAGTGTGATGGTCTGGGGCTGTTTTGCTGCTTTGGGACCTGGAAGACTTGCTGTGGTAAATGGAACCATGAATTCTGCTGTCTACCAAAAAATCCTGAAGGAGAATATCCGGCCATCTGTTCGTGACCTCAAGCTGAAGAGCACTTGGGATATGCAGCAGGACAATGATCCAAAACACACCAGCAAGTCAACCTCTGAATGGCTTAAGAAAAACAAAATTTAGACTTTGGAGTGGCCTCGTCAAAATCCTGACCTTAATCCGATTGAGATGCTGTTGTGGCACCCCAGGGGTCTGGTCTCCACAGTAATAGCAATGTTATGTCTGAGAGCAGGTGGGAGGTCTCTTGGTCAGGAATCCTATGCATGCCACACCTCCTGCCCAGTCCTGGGAGGGGAAGAACTTCCCCTATATAAAGCTGGGGCTGAGGCAGGGTAAGTGAGTAGAGTAGAGTTGAGAAGAAGGGAAGCAGCTATAGGAAAGAGAGATCAGGAGCTCTGGGGAAGTCGTGCTAAAAGGAATCAGGGGCTGGCAGCTGAAGAGCTCGCCCTGATTGAAGAGTTACCACCGGACCCGGAGTCCGAGGCTGTGGGGATTAACCCAGACCCAGCAGCAGAAACCGCCCGGCAGGGGATTTCAGGTCCTCTGGCCAAGAAACCCGAAGGCACGGTCACACGCGTGGGACCAGCACCGCCGTCATGGAGCGGAAGCCACTAGAAGGCCCCGAGTCACCGGCCATACGGGTGAGCACCACACGGTACACTCAGGGACGTGGGCTACCTTTACCCGCCTCTAGCAAGGAAGCCAGAAGAGTACAATTAGTTGGGGAGGCCTACAACTCCGTCTGGCCAAGGGGGATCCCATCTGCTCAAGGACTGACCAGGCCCCGACCACTAGCCAGTACTCCGGGAGGGTCTATCTTTGTCACCAGTAAAGACCCTGAACTACACCGCATCGTCTCTGAGTGGTTCCTACTACCCCCATCATCCACGTCGGCTGCCCTGAGGCCATACCCCTCCCGTTGGGGGTTATACCATCCACGCTGCACCATCCTTCCACCGGCCTCAGCGGTCTGCCCTGCAGCGGCAGCTCCATAGCTGCATTCAACGGGTGGCGTAGTCGTCCTACATCTACTGCTAATATACCGCCACTTAGTCTGACTCCCTGGGCACGGACCGGGTCATCGCCACGAGACTACTACCCCTATCCGATCCGGCTCCGGGTAGGCTCCCGCGTGCGCAACGCTGCGCGACTCAGGCCCAGGGACGCGTCAGCTTTTGGCGTAGTCGGCAGGATACCGTGCCCGCAACCACCGGGTACTGCGTGCCTGAAAAAGAGACTTTTAAACTAACCTGTGGTGAAGATTCCCGCCATCCGGCGCCATCTTCAGCCTTCTTCCCGCCATCCGCGAAGATTCCCGCCATCCGGCGCCATCTTCAGCCTTCTTCCCGCCATCCGTGAAGTTTTCCCGCCATCCGGCGCCATTTTCAGCCTTCTTCCCGCCTTCCGTGGAGTTTTCCCGCCGTTGGACGCCATCTTGAAGACGCCGCGCGGGAAGAGGAGGGGCGTGGACTCCAAAAGCGCGCGAGAACTGAAGCCCCGCCTCACGTCCAGACGTCGCGTAAGGTCCTGGAAGGAGCCCAGCAGACGCTGACGTCACAGGAGCGCGACGGAAGGTCCTCAACCCTGACGATCCACTGCGGAGCCGCGGCCTACGGAAGAGGATCATCGCAAGGTAGGCCACGGTCCACTAGGGGGGAGGAAGATGTCGGATACGGAGGAGAGCTTCCCTGCCGCAGCCACCGCCAGCGCCACCGCTGCTGCGGTCATGCCTTTCACTATGCCCTATATCCCGGGGGCAGCCTGGCTACCCCAATACTCAGGGGAGTCACATACCCTGAATGACTTTAGAGAAAAGATGGATAGCCTCTTCCAGGTGTACCCCCTCACAGAAGAGCAAAAAGTGAGCATCCTGGTGGCCCAACTAACCGGGGCAGCCCAAAGGGAGGTAAAGTCCTGGCCACCTGGGAGGAGGACTGTCGCGGGGATACTAACCCAGCTGAGGGACACCTTTGATACCCGCACCTCAGCCGAGATTAAGCTTAAATTTTATGGGTGCAAGCAGCGAGCACATGAGAGTATAAGGGACTATGCACTAAACCTACAAGAGGCCCTGAGAGCCATTAAGCAGACCGACCCTGACGGCGTGGGAAACGAGGACAGGCTGTTGACCGAACAATTTATAGAGGGACTATATTGCAATGCCCACCGAACCCAGTTGCGGGCAATGGCCTTACAGGATCCTCATCTGGACTTTGCACAGTTCAAGGACAGAGCCATCCGGGTGCTCCGAGAACCGACACCGGGTGGCGTTGTGACCCACAGGCGCCCAGCTATCACTTACCACCAGGAGGCGGCGCCCTTGTCGGCAGGGCCTGTGGGGGCTGATGCGCAGGCTTTGAACAATGACCCGGCTCCAGACCTGCACCATCAGGTCCAAGAGCTAGCTAATAGCGTTGCTGCGCTAACCCGAACTGTGCAGTCTTTACAGATTTCCACTCCAGGGAAGATCCAGCTGGCATCCGGACCGGAGGACATCCCGTGGCATCGACCAAGGAGGACCCCACCGGCCAGAGGAAGACCCAGCGACCGATACAACGAGGACGGACAACCCATCTGCCGCCGCTGCAATCAACCCGGACATATGGCAAGGTACTGTCCTTTAAACTGGTACAACCTGGGGTAGAGGGCCAACCCCCAGGAAAAAGATCACCAGGCCCATCGAGCTGGCGCGACAAATATGTGGGAGGACGTCCAGTCTTGCCTGTGGTACTGGATGGCATTCCTATGAGTGCCCTACTGGACACCGGGTCACAGGTCACCACCATCCCGTACGTGCTCTTCAAGCAGTACTGGAATGACTCGGATATAACCCGCTACCCTGACGACGACTTGAGTATCATTGCCAGCAATGGTCAACCCGTGCCGCAGATCGGATTTAAAGAGATGACCATTAAAATCGGTAGAGTCGAACTGGCAGCACAGGGACTGATCATTGTAGACATTGACAAGCGCGAGAGTCACCCAAAGATAACTCTAGGAACTAATGTGATTGAAAATTGTCTTGCAGAGGTGATTTTCATTTTACAGCAGGTTGCCAAGAACGCCAGCTCCGGCCAGCAGCGAGTGCTCCAAAAAGAGATCCGGGCACTGATGCGACGGCAACAAGTGGAACTCTCCGGCGGTGAGATTGGTAGCGTAAGAATGTGTGACCCTTTCCCTATTGCCATACCCCCGAAAAGTGAAATGATGATTTGGTGCCGGGCAGCTATTGGTCTGAGAGGTAGAGATTACCAGGCCATGGTAGAGCCAGTCTACTCAGACAGTAGGCCCACCATTTTGACAGCCCGGGGGGTAGTTGATGTACGCCATGGGAGGGTACCCGTTCGCATAATAAATATTGGGAAAAGGGAAGTATACCTGCCCCGGTATGCTACGCTAGCCAAATTATATACTATCAACCAAAATTCTATACAGTCTGTGGAACCCTTGCCTCCATCTCATCCGGAGGAAGGTAACGGCTCTGAGAAAATAATGGAGGATTGGTGTCAGCAACTACATTTGGGTACTGACTCCACTCCCTCCCACCAGAAACAGGGAGTCTACCGGGTGGTTCAAGAGTACGAGAGAGTGTTTAGTAAACACCCGTTAGACTTCGGGCGAGTCAAGGGGGTAGAACACCACATCCCCACGGGAGACCATCCTCCCATAAAGAAGAGATACCGACCCGTACCCCCTGCACACTACCAACACGCCAAGGGGATGCTTAGAGACATGAAGGAGGCTGGGGTAATCAGGGATAGCTGTAGCCCCTGGGCAGCTCCACTAGTCTTGGTCAAAAAGAAAGACAACACCATGAGAATGTGTGTAGATTACCGGAAACTTAACCGTATCACACACAAAGATGCGTACCCCTTACCAAGAATAGAGGAGTCTTTGGCTGCTTTAAAATCTGCTAACTTCTTCTCCACCTTGGATCTCACTAGCGGGTACTGGCAGGTTCCTGTAGCAGAGGCGGATCGGGAGAAGACCGCATTCACCACCCCGATGGGACTTAGCGAGTTTACCTGCATGCCATTTGGACTCTGCAACGCACCAGGAACCTTCCAGCGATTGATGGAGTGCTGTCTGGGACACCGGAAATTTGAGACGGTCCTGTTATACCTGGACGATGTCATCGTCTACTCCAAGACCTACGAGGACCACCTGAAGCACCTGGCGGAAGTGTTTGAAGCTCTGGCAAGTTACGGCCTAAAGGTGAAACCTTCCAAGTGTCACCTCCTGAAGCCAAAGGTGCAGTACCTGGGATACGTGGTGAGTGCTGACGGAGTGGCTCCCGACCCTGATAAGATCACCGCAATTAAGGAATGGCCAAGCCCCTCCAGCGTAAAGGAAGTGAGGCAGTTCCTCGGGTTGGTAGGCTACTACCAAAGGTTCATTCCCGGTTTCACCAAAAAGGCAGCTCCTATGCAGGACCTCCTGATAGGCCAGTCCAGGAAGGCCAAGAACCAGAAGCCGCCCTTCAGATGGGAGAAGTTGGAAGAAGAGTCCTTCCGCCAGCTGAAGATGGCCCTCACGGGGGATGAAATCCTGGTGTACCCTGATTATAGCCAGCCCTTTATCCTCTACACCGACGCCAGTAACATCGGGCTAGGAGCCGTACTATCCCAGATCCAGCAGGGGAAAGAACGGGTAATTGCTTACGCCAGCCGAAAACTGCGACCCACCGAAAGAAACCCTGAGAATTACAGCTCATTTAAGCTAGAGTTCCTGGCAGTGGTGTGGGCAGTCACCGAAAGCTTTAAGCACTACCTCGCTTCTTCCCGGTTCACCGTGTACACGGATAACAACCCGTTGACACACCTGGACACTGCAAGACTCGGTGCCCTAGAGCAGAGATGGATGGCCCGCTTGTCCAACTATGAGTTTACAATCAAATACCGGGCAGGACGCTCCAATACCAACGCAGACGCCCTGTCCAGGATGCCAAACCTACCGGACGTAGGGGAAGATTCAGAGGAACTGGAAGAAGTTGAGCTCCCCGCGTTCCACCGTCATGGGACTATCCAGTATTCCCACCGTGTAAGAAGTAAGCAAACCGCTACGTTCAACCCCTTACCTCATTACAACTGGGTGGAGACGCAAGACAGTGACCCTGCCGTCCGTCTGGTAAAGGAGATGCTGACTCGGCCAGATGCACGCCTTGACCCAGACGCTCCGGAGGAAGCCAAGCAACTGTGGGCTGAGAAGAGTCGACTGTTCCTTTATAAGGGAAAGTTGTGCCGCAGAATGGTTAACTCCCGGACGCATGAACTAATCTGGCAAGTAGTGGTGCCAAGAAGAGACGCAGCTATGGTGATGGAGGCATACCACGACGGAGCTGGGCATTTCGGATGGAAGAAGCTGGAGTTTATGCTGCGCGGGCGGTTCCATTGGGTAGGCATGAGAGGAACCATCGAGAGGTGGTGCAGAGATTGTGGCCCATGCAACTTAAGAAGGAGGGACCGTGCCAGCCAGAAGACTCCCCTGCGGTCCATCATCACCAGACAGCCGTTGGAACTGGTAGCCTTGGATCATGTAAAACTGACCCCAAGCAGAAGTGGCTACGTCTACGCGTTAACCATCGTGGATCACTACTCCCGGTTCTTGGTTGTCGTCCCCGTCAAGGACTTAACGGCTCACACAGCAGCTAGAGCCTTCCAGCAGCACTTCTGCCGTCCGCATGGATACCCGGAGCAGGTGCTGACGGACCAGGGGCCTGCCTTTGAAGCGGAGGTCTTCCAGGAGTTCTGCACCCTGTATGGATGCCGGAAGATAAGAACAACACCCTATCACCCGCAAACTAATGGACTTTGTGAGAAAATGAACCAGGTGGTGATAGATCTCCTGAAAACATTGCCCCTGGAGGAACGCAGTCTGTGGCCTGAGAAGCTGCCCGACCTGGTGGACCTATACAACCACATCCCTGTAGGTTCCACCAACTGTACCCCGGCTTACCTAATGAGGGCAAGACCTGGTAAGCTTCCTGTTGATCTGGAGATGGGAGTCCTGACACCCGAGGACACTTCACCAGAAGCCAACTGGGACACAGAGAGGCAGCAGCAATACCGAAAAGTACAGGAGAGCGTGGAGCGTAGTCTCTGTCAAGCTAGGGAAAGACAAGAGAAAACTTACAACCAGTATGCTCCCGCTGTTCCCCTGGTGCCCGGAGAGCAGGTCTTGAAGAGGTAAAGACGGCTCCACAAGTTGGACGACCAATGGGAGAAGGACCCGTACACCGTACTGCCCTCAAGCCACGACAACCCAAAGATCTGTACAATCAGTAAAGACGGAGGGGAAACCACAGCCATTGTATCCCGGGACCACCTGAAGAAGTGTCCCGAACAGCTACGGAACCCTGAAGAGGAACAAGAGGACCCTCGACCCGTAGAGGAAAGGGAAGATATGGTTAGTACTGTGCTCGGAGACTTCCCTCGGTCTTGGACTCAAGTCAATGGTGCTGTTGTGGTACCCGTCCTCACGTTCCTCCAACCAGCATCCCAAGTGCCTACGGAGACGCAGGTAGAACTGGAAGAACAGCCGGTCCAGGAGGCAGAAGACCCCACACAAGCAGACCAGGAGAATCAACCCTCTGCTTATAGTGAGCCTGCCATACCCCTAGTGAGCCAAAGAGTCCGTAGACGGCTGCCCAGTTTACCCTTGACAGCCCCTATACCCTGTAGCTCAGGACCAATCAACCAGCTCCGTAGGTCCACTAGGGTCACTAAAGGCCAGCTGCCCATACGGTGGAGGATCTAAAATATTCAAGCTATTTTATTAATGTTTACCTGTTTATTGTTGCTTGTGTATAATTATGTGTTTCTAGTTATTTATAGGAGTCTTTGGTGGATTTACCGGGAATCCTTTGTGCATATAGTTGGAGCGTAACCCAGGACGGACTGAAAGACTGTTAAGGACTCGGGGCAGGACAGACCCCTACCTGGTTACGTCTCCCTGTGTTGGTGAAATGGACACCCTTGTTTTCCTCAAAAGTTACACCCGGTTGCGGACACGCCGTGACCACCTTATGTGTTGTCTCTATTAGAATGTTATTGTTTGCACCTTGTTATGTTTACAAAAGTATGTTTAGTCCCGGAGTACTAACTTTCACTAGGGGGGAATGTGGCACCCCAGGGGTCTGGTCTCCACAGTAATAGCAATGTTATGTCTGAGAGCAGGTGGGAGGTCTCTTGGTCAGGAATCCTATGCATGCCACACCTCCTGCCCAGTCCTGGGAGGGGAAGAACTTCCCCTATATAAAGCTGGGGCTGAGGCAGGGTTAGTGAGTAGAGTAGAGTTGAGAATAAGGGAAGCAGCTCTAGGAAAGAGAGATCAGGAGCTCTGGGGAAGTCGTGCTAAAAGGAATCAGGGGCTGGCAGCTGAAGAGCTCGCCCTGATTGAAGAGTTACCACCGGACCCGGAGTCCGAGGCTGTGGGGATTAACCCAGACCCAGCAGCAGAAACCGCCCGGCAGGGGATTTCAGGTCCTCTGGCCAAGAAACCCGAAGGCACGGTCACACGCGTGGGACCAGCACCGCCGTCGTGGAGCGGAAGCCACTAGAAGGCCCCGAGTCACCGGCCATACCGGTGAGCACCACACGGTACACTCAGGGACGTGGGCTACCTTTACCCGCCTCTAGAAAGAAGCCAGAAGAGTACAATTAGTTGGGGAGGCCTACAACTCCGCCTGGCCAAGGGCGATCCCATCTGCTCAAGGACTGACCAGGCCCCGACCACTAGCCAGTACTCCGGGAGGGTCTATCTTTGTCACCAGTAAAGACCCTGAACTACACCGCATCGTCTCTGAGTGGTTCCTACTACCCCCATCATCCACGTCGGCTGCCCTGAGGCCATACCCCTCCCGTTGGGGGTTATACCATCCACGCTGCACCATCCTTCCACCGGCCTCAGCGGTCTGCCCTGCAGCGGCAGCTCCATAGCTGCATTCAACGGGTGGCGTAGTCGTCCTACATCTACTGCTAATATACCGCCACTTAGTCTGACTCCCTGGGCACGGACCGGGTCATCGCCACGAGACTACTACCCCTATCCGATCCGGCTCCGGGTAGGCTCCCGCGTGCGCAACGCTGCGCGACTCAGGCCCAGGGGCGCGTCACTGTGATTGACCTTAAAAAAGGCAGTTCATGCTCGGAAATCCTCCTATCTGGCTGAATTACAACAATTTTGCAAAGATGAGTAGGCCAAAATTCTTCCAGAGCGTTGTAAAAGACTCATTGCCAGTTATCGCAAACGCTTGATTGCAGTTGCTGCTGCTAGGGGGGGCCCAACCAGTTATAAGGTTTAGGGGCAATCACTTTTTCACACAGGGCCCTGTAGGTTTGGATTTCTTTTTCCCTTAATAATAAAGACCTTCATTTAAAAACTGCATTTTGTGGTTACTTGTGTTATCTTTGTCTAATAATTAAATTTATTTTGTGATTTGAAACATTTAAGTGTGACAAACATGCAAAAAAATTAGAAATCAGGAAGGGGCAAACACTTTTCCCAACCACTGTATATATGCATTACATATGAGACTTAGTTCAGAACTGCCATATATGGAAATCCTTAGTAAGCTGTAGAATAAACTGGAAGCAGTTTTTCTTAATCATACACTCTGGGAACCTTATGCTTAAAATTATTAACGGAAAATGAAAATAACCAGAAAAATAGCCTATATTGTGTAATTATTATAAAAGTCTTTTCTAACTTACTATAGGAGTTAAGGAACTCTGAAGTCAACTACAGCCAATAATATCTACATAAGTCCTGGTTAGTTCTCGCAGGTCTAGGACAAGGTTACTATGCACCATGTCACAATAAGAAAACTCCTCCAGACTATAAGAATAGCGGCAGACCACATAGCCACTATGGCGCACGTGAGCTGTCTAGTTGGCACTAACCCTCTCACTCTACCCACCTGTCATCACAATTTTAACAGTATCTATGTCTTCAGGATGCAGATACTGTTGAAAAGAATAATGCAGCTTTAACTTGTCAGCTCCATGCTATTTAGTCTGTGGGTCTGAGACTCAGCACATCAGGTGCAATGATGTCATTAGATTGAGCCTGCCATGTGGAATGTTAGTCTTCACACTGCATAGGGCAATGCAGCGTATTGGGGGAATGCAGCTGGGTAAGTAGTGTTTATTTATTTTAAATGTCAGTACTTGTGGGGACTGTGGGGGAGATGATGCTGTACAGGCCATCATACTGTGTATAGGGAAGCTGTGGGGCCATCATACTGAGTGGGGGCTATCATAGTAGGTATAGGGGAGCTGTGGAAGATATCATATTGTGTGGGAGACTGTGGTGGCCATCACACTGTGAATTAGTGATCTGTGAGAGACATCATACTGTGTAAAAGGCTGTGGTGGCCATCATACTGTTTTGGGAACATTTTAGGGGCATCATGCTGTTGGGTCACTGTGAAGGCATAATGTGGCAGCATAACACGTGCGGAGGCTCTGTGGTGGCATCATACTTTGCTGGAGGGACTGTGGGGTCATCATAATGTGAGTGTGGGAGAGTTTACTGTGGGGGTATCATGTTGTGTGTGGGCCATTTTGAGGAGCATCATACTCTACAAGGGCCATGAAAGAGGTATAGTAGTGGGTGAGAAACCTAAGGGACTTCAGTATTGGTATAATTAGTGTGTACATGCTGCAATGCATGTCCTTCTCCCTGTTTTTAGAAGTTGACAGGTATTACCCCATCTATTCCACTGAATATGTTTTGGGGAGAGAGGGGCAATTAGGAGTTTTACTATTTACTTTTACCCTGTGATTTCAATGCATGCCCCTGCATATTACTATTACTAAAACTAAATAGTCTATAAAAAGGTGGCTGATTACAGTTAATACTGTTAATATTGTGTAGTGTTTGTGCTAATAAACAAATGCAGCTGTCGCTCAAACTCTAAAGGGAGAAGACACCCTGAAAACTTTTCTGGAAAATTGCATAATTTATGTATTAATATCACATAACATTATCCCCTCAAGGACAACTACCTGACTGATTCTAGACTGAAGATAAGAACATGAATTGAGTATGATATTATAACGAATCCATCATAGATTTTATATGGAACCCGATGTCAAGTACTCTGGAAATTCTTTAGTTGGCTACATCAGTCCACCAGTGTGCCAAACATCAGAAATTGTTTTTACATAGCTCAGTCCATATTAATGTGACTTAAATAGTTCATCTTCTATTTTTCAATTAAATATGGGATGTTAAGAGTCAGTCATGTCAGACGCAAGGGGTCTAATGGGTAAAATGAAACACAGATGACAAAATATCTATGTAAGAAGTCTGCTCAGTCTGTTTAGTCTGGCAATCCACTCAAGGTTTTAGATTTGGCATTAATCTTCACACTTTTTGCGATTACTGAAAAAAGTAGGGGAATAGTGCATGTAATACCTCACAAGATTAAGGTACACATTCAATTTCAGAATTTAAACAAAAAAATTTGCTAAGATCTCAATAAGGCTGCCCAGGGGTGTAACTAGAGTCCCATGGACAGCCCTCAGCAGCTTGTTGTTCAAATGCTCAGACCTAGTGGCAGAATCTTATTGCAGGTGTCTATAACAAACAAACTTAAAAAATTATATCAGTATACTAGTGGTAAATCCCATCCAACTACCACCATATTGATACTAAACAAAACATATGGTGGTAGATACCTGTTTTATACAGGTATTTTGCACACAATGTAAGATAATGTAGTACAAAAAGAATGAAGTTACGCACAAGTGTGATCTTCTGTGGATGGTGTTGTTTACTTACCCACACAATAATAGTGCCCCATACTGAAATACTGCACCCAAATATTAATTATGCCCCCTTTAGGCCCCATACACTACCACTGCTTCTTTTGGTGCCTCACTCTGTTGTTGAGTCCAGACTCAACATTTTTCCCCTTTTGCACACACAGTATTACCTCACTTTATGCCTTCATATTGAATACAGTAGCACAGTGATGTCCTCCTTATTGCTGTGATAAAGTGGTAATGTTCCCCTTTATACCTCAGCTGACAGGTCCCTCATAAAGTCCCCATATAATAGAGGCATTTCATTAATATCCTTTGTGCTTCTTCCTTAAAAATACTGTCCCTTTGTGCCATTAATGCAGTGACATCACTATGTGGTATGACATCCTCAGCTTTCTCCTACCATTTAATTTATCTCCACATTGTTATAAATGTCAAATGTATTTATATCCTGAGGTCCTGAGTGGCTTTTACCTTGACACTTGGGGTTTGAGGCCTGGATGCCCAGTGCAATGTCAGTGGTAAGCTCCCTTTAAGTGTTCAGCGAATTTGTTCGGCATTTCAAATTCGTGTTCGGAGTTTCGGCTTGTTCGCGTAAAAAAATTGGCCCACGAACATCCCTGATTTGCCACGCTGCGTGACAGCGTGGCAAATCAGGGATGTTCATGGGCGGAGCAGATTTTTGGGCGCGAACAAGCCGGAATCCCACGAACACGAATTTGAAATGCCGAACAAATTCGCTCAACACTATTCCCTTTTCCTGCACCCCCCTGAAGCTTGCTGTAGAGGTACAGGTGCATCTCACTAAATTAGAATATCATCAAAAAGTTAATTTATTTCAGTTCTTCAATACAAAAAGTGAAACTCATATTATATAGTCATTCCATACAGAGTGATCTAATTCAAATGTTTATTTCTGTTAATGTTGATGATTATGGCTTACAGCCAAAGAAAACACAACAGTCATTATCTCAGTAAATTAAAATAATTAACAAAAAACACCTGCAAAGGCTTCCTAAGAGTTTAAAAAGGTCCCTTAGACTGTTTCAGTAGGCTCCACAATCATGGGGAAGACTGCTGACTTGACAGATGTCCAGAAGGCAGTCATTGACACACTCCACAAGGTCCCAGAGTTCCAATTTTCATTTGGAAATCAAGGTCCCAGAGTCTGGAGGAAGAGTGCAAAGGCACACAATCCAAGCTGCTTGAGGTCTAGTGTGAAGTTTCCACAATCAGTGATGGTTTGGGGCGCCATGTCATCTGCTGGTGCAGGTCCAATGTGTTTTATCAAGACCAAAGTCAGCGCAGCCGTCTATCAGTAAATTTAAGAGCACTTCATGCTTCCCTCTGCCGACAAGCTTTTTGGAGATGGAGATTTCATTCTCCAGCAGGACTTGGCACCTGTCCACACTGCCAAAAGTACCAATACCTGGTTTACAAACAACAGTATCACTGTGCTTGATTGGCCAGCAAACTCGCCTGACCTTAACCCCATAGAGAATCTATGGGGTATTGTCAAGAGGAATATGACAGACCCAACAATGTAGATGAGCTGAAGGCTGCTATCAAAGCAACCTGTACTTCCATAACACCTCAGCAGTGGCACAGGCTGATCGCCTCCATGCCACACCGCATTGATGCAGTAATTGATGCAAAAGGAGCCCCGACCAAGTATTGAGTGCATTTACTGAACATACATTTCAGTAGGCAAACATTTCGGATTTTAAAAACATTTTTCAAGCTGTGGTTATAAAGTATTCTAATTTACTGAGATAATGGCTTTTGTGTTTTCATTGGCTGTAAGCCATAACCATCAACATTAACAGAAATAAACATTTGAAATAGATCACTCTGTTTGTAATGACTCTATATAATATAGGAGTTTCACTTTTTGTATTGAAGAACTGAAATAAATTAACTTTTTGATGATATTCTAATTTAGTGAGAAGCACCTGTATATGAGGAACCTAATATATACCTCAAAACAAATCATTCACATCAGCTCATTAAATCTTGGTAATTAGGTAATCTTGCTGGGTGCGGTGCACAGAGAGACCATGGGCCAGTTCCCAAGTGAAAGCAGAAACATAGAACAACAGATTACAGCAACCGCAATGAAAAGTATTGAAACTTCATTATTAACTTAAAATAAAAAGCGTAACTTAAAAATAAGAAAAAGTAAAAAAAAACACTTTTCCTACGTGTTTTGAGCCCTAATTCTTTGATTACGGCCTGGAGCCTGTTGTTCTATGTTTCTACCTAGTATATACGTGATCAACTCATCATGCCTCTGATTTTGGATGCTCCATCAGACATACTCTGTACATAGAGGTATTTTCCTCTAATAGCATTGCTACTCAGAGAGAATATCGTCACACACATGTAATTCGAAGGAATCTGTATCGCTTATACTTGACTCCAAAACTGATCCAAAAAGGAGAGAAGTATGATAGAAAGCCGGATACTCCTCTCTTATGTTTACACTCATGGCCTTGAGTTTCCTTCGAAAACTGCAAAAAAAAAAAAAGGGGCATATGTGATTCCAGCCTTAGGCTATGTGCCCACGATGCAGATGACGCGCCCCCTGGGCCTGTGTTGTGCAGGGGAACCCGGAACCGGGCCTGTTGTAGAATGCTGGGGGTTGTAGTCTCCGTGTGGCGTTGACCCGGTCCGTGCCCAGGGTGGTCAAACCAGTGGCAGTCTTAATGTATAGCAAATGTCCGACTACGCCACCCGTGGATTGCGGTCAGTGGGGTCCGCCGCTGCGCTGCCGACCGCTGAGGCTGATGTTGTTTGCGCAGCCGAGTATGGGATAACTCCCCACGGGAGAAGTATTGCCTCAGGGCAGCTAATGTGAGAGATGATGGGAGTGATGGTGTGAGGGTCCCAGTGCTAATGGTGCTGGTGCGGCAAGGAATCACAGAGACGTGAGGTGCAGTTCAGGGTCTTTACTGATGGTACAAGGCAGACCCTCCCGGGAGTACTGGCTAGTATAAGGGGCCTGGTCAGTCTGCGAGCAAGCAGGAGTTCCCCTGGCCAGGTGGAGTTGCAGGCCTCCCCGTTTATCTGCACTCTTCCTGGCTACCTTGCTGTCAGCGGTTACAAGTAGCCCACGTCCCTGAGTATACCGTGTGGTGCTCACCCGTATGGCTGGTGACTTGGGGCCTTCTGTTAGCCTCCGCTCCTGGATGGCGGCGCTGGTCCCTTCTTTGTGACTGAGCCTCCGGGCTTCTATGGCCAGAGGACCTGGAATCCCCTGCCGGCTGGTTTCTGCTGCTGGGTATATATCAGTCCCCACAGCCTCGGACTCCTGTGTCCGGTTTTAGTAACTTCAGCCAGGGCGAGCTATATCTCTGCTCACAGCCCCTGGCCTTCTGCTGCTGCTCCTACAGAGCTCCTGGTTCTTACTTCCCCTCTCCAGGCTCTGACTGCTCTGCTTGTTCTGCAGGCTCTGTCTCTGTCTGCAGCTTCACTCACTAATCCCGCCCCAGACCCAGTTTATAAGGGCAGATTCCTCCCCTCCCAGGTCTGGGTGGGCCGTGTTGCATGTTTAGGGCTCCTGACCAGAGAAACCTCCCACTTGCTCTCAGACATAATATCTCTATTACTGTGGCAACCAGACCCCTGGGGTGTCACACAGAAATGCTCCGGATTTTTTCCTGAGCGTTTCTGCATCTCCCTGGCAGAAAAAAATGCATGCAGACTGTACATGCGGATTGTACATGCGGATTGTACATGCGGATTGTACATGCGGATTGTACATGCGGATTGTACATGTGTTTTTCCTGCCAGGGACAATCAGATGTGAAGCGTTCTTCACATGCATTTCCACATGCGGGTTGTCAAGCGCTTTCCAAGTGATTTTAGCATCACTTGGAAAGTGCTTGACAACTTGGTCACACTATATAAATCCATGCAAAAGGCATGGATTTATATAGTGTGACCATAAAGTATGTTAAAAAATAAAAAATAAATATCATACTTACCTTCTGATGGCCCCCGGAGTCTTTATTCGTTCCGTCCTGGCTTGCCGGCAGCTCGCGGTACACTGAAGGACCTGCCGTCACATAACTAAATGACGCCTGCGCAGGTCCTTTAGTCTACTGCGAACTGCCGGCAAGGGACGACAAGCACACAGGGGGCCATCAGAAGGTAAGTATAATATTTATTTTTTATTTTATTCTTTTTTTTACAGGTACTATGGTACCCGGGTCCGGAGGAGAGTCTCCTCTTCTCCAAACCCGGGTACCATCCGCACATTGAAACACATGGAATCCGCTTGTGCAGATCCAGTGATGCAGATTCCATGCGTTCCAATGCAAGTCAATGGCGGTGAAAACTTAGCACTTGGTAGTGCTGCGTTTTTTTCCGCAATGATAATCCGCAGTGTAAATTTCCTCAGCATGTACACAGCACATGCGGATTATCATTGGGGAACATGGCAGGCCTTCTACCATGCGTTTTTTAAGCGTTTCTGCAGCGTTATTGCCGCTGCAGAAACGTTTAAAAAACGCATCGTGGGCACACAGCAGGGGCGGAACTACCGCCCGTGCAGCCGGTTCATTGAACGGGGGCCCCTCCAGCCTCCAGCAGGGCCGCCATCAGGGCATGACTGCCCTGACTCTAGTATGGGGCCCGGCCGGTAGGGGCCCCCTCGGAGGCCCCCCTCTTGTGCGTCTCTCTCCTCATGGGGCCCCCGGCCCCATGCTAAGCGCCGGGTCCGGAACATCTCAGTGCTGCGCTGCTCTGCTGCGGCAGCGCCTTTATGATTCCCCTGACTTCCGGTCATGTGACCGCGCCGTCACATGACCGGAAGTCAGGAGAACCTGGTGTCAGCGATTTGGACGAGCGCCAGGATTCTGCAGGGATCGCATGGGGGTAAGTATAACAAGTTTTATTTATTTTTTTAAATACAATTAACTAGGAGTGGGGGTAAATGGGAGATGCACATGGGGGGAGGGGAATGGGAGATGCACATGGGGGGGAATGGGAGATGCACATGGGGGGGAAATGGGAGATGCACATGGGGGGGAAATGGGGGATGCACATGGGGGGAATGGGGGATGCACATGGGGGGAAATGGGAGATGCACATGGGGGGGATGGGGGATGCACATATGGGGGATGCACATGGGGGGAATGGGGGATGCACATGGGGGGAATGGGGGATGCACATGGGGGGGAATGGGGGATGCACATGGGGGGAATGGGGGATGCACATGGGGGGGATGGGAGATGCACATGGGGGGAATGGGGGATGCACATGGGGGGGGAATGGGGGATGCACATGGGGGGGAATGGGAGATGCACATGGGGGGGAATGGGAGATGCACATGGGGGGGAGGGGAATGGGAGATGCACATGGGGGGGAATGGGAGATGCACATGGGGGGGAAATGGGAGATGCACATGGGGGGAAATGGGGGATGCACATGGGGGGGGAATGGGGGATGCACATGGGGGGGAAATGGGAGATGCACATGTGGGGGGGATGGGGGATGCACATGGGGGGGGGAATGGGGGATGCACATGTGGGGGGAATGGGGGATGCACATGGGGGGGAATGGGGGATGCACATGGGGGGAATGGGGGATGCACATGGGGGGGAATGGGGGATGCACATGGGGGGGATGGGAGATGCACATGGGGGGAATGGGGGATGCACATGGGGGGGAATGGGGGATGCACATGGGGGGGGATGGGAGATGCATATGGGGGGAATGGGAGATGCACATGGGGCGGAGGGGGATGAGAGAGGTGCACATGGGGGGAATGGGAGATGCACATGGGGGGGATGGGGGATGCACATGGGGGGGAATGGGGGATGCACATGTGGGGGGAATGGGGGATGCACATGGGGGGGAATGGGGGATGCACATGGGGGGAATGGGGGATGCACATGGGGGGAATGGGGGATGCACATGGGGGGGATGGGAGATGCACATGGGGGAATGGGGGATGCACATGGGGGGGGTGGGAGATGCACATGGGGCGGAGGGGGATGAGAGAGGTGCACATGGGGGGGAATGGGAGATGCACATGGGGGGAGGGGGATGAGAGAGGTGCACATGTGGGGGAGGGGGATGAGAGAGGTGCACATGTGGGGGAGGGGGATGAGAGAGGTGCACATGTGGGGGAGGGGGATGAGAGAGGTGCACATGTGGGGGGATGAGAGATGCACATGGGGTGGGATGAGAGGGGCACATGTGGGGGAGGGGGATGAGAGATGTGCACATGGGGGGGATGAGAGCTGCACATGGGGGAATTGGGAGTAGGGGGATAATGAGCTGCACATAATGAATGTGGGGTGGGGGAGAGTAAATGATGATGGGGTGGGGAGAGCACGGACATGATATAATGAATTGGGGCAGGGGGTGCATGTAAATAATGAATGCGGGGAGCAGGAAGTATAGAGTAGGGGGCGTTGCGGATGCAGGAGTGTAACTGGTAACAAATTGGTGGAAAGTATAGAGGTTCTAATTCAATTATATATTAAGTGCCTATTTACAGTTAATGGGGGCACCGTGGTGGATTACAATTTATATTTGGAATGGTGGGTTGCATAATAACTATATATTAATGGTGGGTGCACGTCTGTATTCAGCTGCGTAATGTAGAAGTTGGGGAATGTGCTCTAGATAACTGTGTTATTTTATGCAGAGCCGAGTCCTGGCTGGAAGACGTGATGGAGGTCTGTGCTGGATGAAGGAGAAAAGCGTAGCTGAAGGACTTCACCTAGAGACGTCACCAGTGAGTCAGTGTATTACATGTACACTTACACTATATACTATGTACCGGGCTCCTGTGTATAATGTCACTGGTGATCACTGTATTACCTGTACACTGACACTATATACAGAGCTCCTGTGTATAATGTCACTGGTGATCATTGAAGTACCTGTACACTGACACTATATACAGAGCTCCTGTGTATAATGTCACTGGTGATCACTAGATTACCTGGACACTTAAATTATACATACCATGTATAGAGCTCCCGTGTATAATGACACTTATGGTAATATTAGTAATGTGGTGGTAATATTAGTAATGTGGTGGTAATATGTGGTCTGGTCATGGTGTGGCAGTTTTTCTTCCTTCTGTGTGGTATTATTCGGTCACTATGTTGTGGTAATATGTGGTCTGGTCATGGTGTGGCGGTATTCCCTGTATGTGGTATTATTGGTCATTTAAAAAAAAATGTATATGATACATTCCCTTAAAGAAAACGAAATAAAAATATATCTAAAAAGAGTATTGGATATTTTAAGAAAATTTTAATAGGTGAGAGTAGGGCCCGGCCAGAAGAGTCTACCTTATCGTGGTGGTGGCTTTAAAAATCTTTTGGCCAAAACAAAAGCTGCTGGCTATGTATGTGGCACCGTCACATGGCCGAACGTCAGGAGAACCTGGTGGCAGCGACGTGGACGAGTGCCAGGATTCTGCAGGGATCGCATGGGGGTAAGTATAACAAGTTTTATTTTTTTTAAATACAATTAATTAACTAGGAGTGGGGGTAATCAGAGATGCACGGGGGGGATGAGATGCACATGGGGGGATGAGATGCACATGGGGGGGGGATGAGAGATGCACATGGGGGGGGATGAGAGATGCACATGGGGGGGATGAGAGATGCACATGGGGGGGAGAGAGATGCACATGGGGGGGTGAGAGATGCACATAGGGGGGTGAGAGATGCACATGGGGGGGTGAGAGATGCACATGGGGGGGTGAGAGATGCACATGGGGGGGATGAGAGATGCACATGGGGGGGATGAGAGATGCACATGGGGGGGTGAGAGATGCACATGGGGGGGTGAGAGATGCACATGGGGGGGTTATGTTTACATAACTTTGTTGCCTTATGAAGGGCAGGGGGGGGCCCCAAAAATTTCTTGCACAGGGGCCCACTACAGTCTGTGTCCGCCCCTGGCACACAGCCTTATGCTTTTACATTTGTTTTATCTTCTTTCCACAAGAAAACTTGTTCACTTGCTTCAAGTTTAGTGCAGGACGCTGGTAGGTTTTCCAAGAGGAACAAGCGAAGGGGAAACTGGTGAGATAAGCGGTGTATGTATCTGTAGGATCCAGTTTCATCTCACAACATCCTGTATGAATTATCGGCATGAGACGTGTTGCCAATCAGTGTCCTCCTAAGTGCGTGACTAAACCTTGTACAGTTAGCTGATTGCAGATAATAAGTTAATAAACAAATTGCTTTTGAAGTTGCCTCTGCACCTCTTACACAACCTATTATGAGAACAGCACATTGTGCAAAGCACATGTGTGGAGAATGCACGCCATGATTAACACTTACTGACATAATTACAAAGAAATCTGCAAGACTGTTGGTCTTCACCTATAATACTTCCCTATGTTACATGTTATGTTCACTATGATTGTTAAACACTTAGTAGGCAAATAGATCACGTCCTTTTTACCCCAAAAAATGGTGAAGGAAAGTTACAAAGTTTTCTGCGCAAAGAGTAATTGTGCAACAGTTTTGCAATTATTTGAGCTTTATGCCAGCTACACCATCTTTTTGAAAAGTGGCAAAGCTTAATGGGAGGGAGTTGCCTAGTGCAGCTGGATAGATTCAAAATCATTTCCACCACAAAACTGTTGTAAATTATTGTAGAAATGTACTTTGGTCTATAACCATCAATGACTAAAGTACTTTTCTGAATTTGGCACATTGGCAGCTGGAAGATGTGCCAAATTTATTAAGATGTCACAACTTACCTCAGATGACCAAGAAAATATATACACCTTTAGGCTGTGTGCCCACTATGCGTTTTTCAAGCGTTTTTGATGCGGAATTTCCACAGCGTAAACGCTTGCAAAACGCTTGGTAATACGTGCCCCATGATCCCCAATGAAAATCTGCATGTTCTGTGCCCATGCTGCGGAATTTTCCGCAGCGGATTTTCCTTGCGGAAAAATCTGCAGCATGTCCATTATTTGTGCGTTTCTGCAAGCGGATTTGACTGCCAAGACCATGGAGAAACGCTGCAGAAATGTTCTGCTTCATTTCTGCATTGTGGGCACATACCCTTAGGCCATGGCCCCACTATCAGTATTTAGTCAGTATTTTTTCTCAGGAGTAGGTGATAAATGCAGAATTGCTGACTTGTTTCTATTATACCTTTTCTCTGATTGTTCCTCACTTGATTTTGGCTCCCACTCCTGAGAAAAAATACTGACCGAATACTGACCAAATACTGATAGTGGGGCTGTGTGTGGCCTTAGTCAGAGTCTCTATGACAAACATGTGGATTTTAATTGTTTGATACTTATGGAATAACATTTGAAGTTTGTATATATTTTTTGGATGTATCATTAAACTTGACTTTTTCTTGAACTACTTTCCTGACAGTCGGCAGCATTTGAAACAGCACCCAATGCATACAGAAGACAGATTTGGTCATTTACTGCACAGAGAGCAATTTATTCACCCTTTGCTTAGTACTCCAGATAACTTTTGATCAACACTGATATAAAAAATGTCAGTCTTGATGAATTTCCCCCATAGAAACAATCAGGGCAGGACTGATATTTTTTAAAAAACTGGGCCTCACACATTCAAATGCCCATGGCCCCCTGAGCTCCGCATACATGTCCTATACTCCGACAGTTACTCAATTACATATAAAATTTGGTGGACATATGACAAATGGTTTTGACAGGTAGGGAAGCATGATCATGATGAAACACAAGGATCATGGTATTCCCATTTCCCTACAGGTTTTATAATGGGAGGTCTTGTTAATTCATTTGTCATAGAAAATATTAAGAATTTCTCTCCCCCCACCAAACCCTTTGTCACCCCTCCCTTATTGACCATCTGTCAGAGTAAAAGAAGCACTCCATGCAAATCACAGCACACACAGGAGAGGTGGCCGGGTCAGCTAAGAAACAATACGCATAATTTTCCGAATCTGTACGCCCTTCCGGTGAGCTGTATTGCTAAAGAAAGGTAAATTCGTAATTGAAAATATGGTATCACTTGCGTGCTTCTGCGATCAACCTGCGGGGTGTTATCGAGGAGTTATCGCAGAAATAAGATATTTTAATAAAAACATGAAGGGTGGTGACGTGCCCACATGATGTCATCACAGGGGGTGTGTGGGCAGGTCCCCCCCTTTGGCATAAAAGACCCAGCTGAAGATGAATTGTCTCTGCGATCTGTCAAGTAAGTTCTTCTTTAATCCCATTTTATTTGTGTAACTGTATATTCTGTTTTGTGATGTCTCTCTTTGTAAAACCTTTTGTATATTTTTCATAAACACTGCCTCCCTTTTGGCTTAAATATAAAATGTAATAGTTCTGTTTCTTTTGCTCTGTAATCGTTCCCTCCCTCGAAGTCATACACTACCAGAAAGCAGGCGTGTCCGATCAGGCCTGTATTGTATTTCAAATCTGATCGGTGGTGGCAGCGAATAATATTAATTGGGTTATCGTGAGGCTATCAGTGATAGTATGAGGCCAACTGCTTTAAACCCCGTCCTGAGCATTTTCCTGTAATGGAAAAGGTCGGGGACTTGGACATATTTCTGTGAAGGTTTGAAAAAGGCTGCAGGCAGTACCAGAAGCCAGAAGATCAGTGGGCTAGATATTTAACTCCAGAGCTCAGAGGAAAAGCTCTGGAAGTGTTTGCTTCTCTCCATCGAGAACAAGGTGGAGACTATGAGGCCATCAAACAGGCCCTGATAAAAAAAGTACCAGCTGACTCAGGAAGTTTAGCGGAAAAAGTTCAGAGCCCTCCAGCGTGGACCAAATGACAGCTATGGCGATGTGGTAGATGGGCTCAGGACCAACTCAGAGCAGTGGGTCCAAGGACTGTCAGTCACCACCTTCGAGGACCTGAAGGATCTGATGGTGAAGAACCAGTTTCTTCATCTTTGCCCAGTGGAAGAGCGACAGTTTGCGCTTGAACGAGAGCCAAAGAGAGCCGCCAAAGCAGCCCAGATCGCGGATGCCTATGAGGCCAACAACACCCCAGAGGTGCGGAAGTCAGCCACCGCCAGCTGGAAAGGGGGTAAGCAGATAACCACCCCCCCCCAGTGTTCCAGCCAGCCGGCCCTCAGCGGGTCCTGCCTCATCTTCCAGCACCCGGCCTGCATTTGACTCCCATGTTATACTTGTGACCAAACAGGTCACGTCAGCCTTGACTGCCCGGAGAGGCAGAAGACGAACCCCACACCTGAGGTCCTAGGGTCTAGTGCAGTCATTCTTTTTGTGGGTGGGGTGATTGGAAGGGCCCGGGAGAACTTACAACCGGTTACGGTGGGCAACACCATTGCTGTCGGGCTTAAGGACACTGGAGCCGAACGGACTCTCATCCGACCTGAGTTCGTGTTACCAGAAGAACTCATCCCTGGGAAGACCCTGACTGTCACCGGGTTTGGGGATGTTCGCTGTCCCATACCGATGGCCCGAGTTTTCCTGGACTGGGGTGTGGGGAGGGGGTTAAGGGATGTGGGGGCGTTGGAGAATCTCCCCACTAACGTGCTATTGGGAACTGATCTGGGATGGTAGGTTGCCCGATACATTCCTGACAACCCTCCCAGATCTTATATGTCATATAATGCTACTGTCAGTGTCCATGTAATCCATAAGAAAAATGTGTGTTGTGGTAAAGAGGAACTCAGCCACATCACGCCGCAGAGTCATGCTGCTGAGGATCCCCTAAAACGTGCCAGTATAAGTGCTATGTGCAACGGGAGCAGGCAAGGACACCAGGAAGCAGGTCGTCCCTTGCAGGTGACCAGTGTCATGACAGATGGTGACATGGTCGGTGGTAGCTGCCCCATAACTAGCACAGCTCCAGGGGAAACGAGAAAGGATGGGGAGAAACACGGGGATTATAAGGAAAGTGGTCCCATGCCACCGACCAGTGTCACGACGGACTGTGACATGGCCGGTCATAGCTGCCCCATAGTTGGCCTGGCTCTCCAGGTAACAATGAGGGGTGGGAAGGTAGGCCCCACGACAGGGAAAGGTAAAAGAAATGTGGGTCCCACTGTCTGTCAGGAGTGTGGGAGGAAGGTACCCATAGCCTGTCAGAGGGGTGGGGAAAATGTACCCCGAATTGGTGAGGGTGGTGGGTGAGTTGGGTCCACGGCTTGTCGGATTAGCAAGAAGGGTGGGCCATAAGGTAGGCTTATGGGGGGATCCAAAAATCAAAGAGGGGGAGATGTCATAGAAAATATTACGGATTTCTCTTCCCCCACCAAACCCCTCTTCACCCCTCCCTTATCGACCATCTGTCAGAGTAAAAGAAGCTCTCCATGCAAATCTCAGCACACACAGGAGAGGTGACAAGCTCAGTGTCCATTCTAATTAACATACGAATGTAGTTGTAATAGCAGAGGCCTGTGATAAATCTACACCTAAATGAAAAGGATGCAGTTCCTAGCTTCAAAAGAATTCTCTCTCACCCCCTGGGCATCCCCATTTGCTCAACAAAAATCTACAGTCTCGCCGGCACGGACACAAAATATGGAATATCGGAAGTTCTATACTTCCAATAATAATGGGACACATTATTAGTGGCAGGGTCAGCTAAGGGACAATACGCATAATTTTCCAAATCTGTACGCCCTTTCGGTGAGCTGTAATACAAAAGTAAAAAATACCAGACCGCAGCTATGCCATGTGCGGTCTCTAAAGAAAGGTAAATTCCTAATGGAAAATATGGTATCACTCACGTGCTTCTGCGATCAACCTGCGGGGAGTTATCGCGAAAGTTAGATTAATAAAAACATGAAAGGTGGAGCCCCGCCCACGTGATGTCATTACAGGGCGTTTGTGGGCAGGTCCCCCCCTTCGGCATAAAAGACCCAGCTGAAGATGGGTCCATACTCATGTTGGAAGTTACATATTTATGTGTAAGCAGGGGTCACGTTCGCTGAACGGGCATTGGAGTGCTTCCCTCCAGCTAGACTGAATCGTCTCTGTGATCTGTCAAGTAAGTTCTTCTTTAATCCTCGTTTATTTGTGTAACTGTATATTCTGTATTGTAATTTATCTCTTTGTAATACATTTTGTATATTTTTAATAAACACTGCCTCCATTATGGATTAAATATAAAATTGAATATGTTTCTTTTGCTCTGTAATTGTTCCCTCCCCTGAAGCCATACACTACCAGAAAGCAGGCGTCTGATCAGGCCTGTATTGTATTTCAAATCTGATCGCTGGTGGCAGCGAATAATATTAATTGGGTTATCACGAGGCTATCAGTGATAGTACGAGGGCATATACACATATTCCATGCTTTGGCAGGTGGTGTGTATGCCATACGCTCACTGCGAGCTTGCTGATAACTACTTAGTGAGAACAGCCTGCAGCCTCCTATAATGATCATTGGCTAATCATGCAATTGTCCGGACAATAGGGGGCAGCAGAGAGCAGTTTTCACAAGAGATCACAGTGGGTGGTCTCTGTGAGTAATGTGAAGTCCTGTGAATGTTAGAACCCTCCTGTTTGTTTTTTCCATCTTGTGCTTTGCGGTCACGTGACCATCTGCCTTTATATTTCAGCTCCGCCCTTGTGGCTGTGCTGGACTTCAGTGTTTGACTGTTTCTCTAGCCTGGTGCTTCGGTTCCTTTCTCTGTCAAGTTCGATGGGTCCTCTGGGACCTCTAGTACATTTTTGTCAGTTTGTCTTTTTGTGTTCTGCAACAATTTCTCTGTTTAGGAGGTGTCCCATTTTTGTCCCAGTCCTTAGTTCTTTTAGGGACCCCTCCCTTAATTCTATAGGTCTTCGTTCAGATTAGCCGAGGACTAAGGCGGGTCTGTTCACTAGGAACAGGCAGCCCGCTACATCGTAGGGATTCAGCTTAGTCTTACCGTAGGGACAGCTTTCCCCTATCTTTCCTTAGTGCATGTTGCAGATCATAACAGTGAATCTGTTAGGGGGACGATTGCAAACTTTATTAAATAATGGAAAGCAACTGAACCCGGGGTCCGCGATGCAGCCTGGTGGACTGCGGCCGAACACCTTCCTGGGTGAGAAGGTAAAACAACCAACTTAAATAACAATCCCCTCCGTGTTACTGCACACCGGAAAGGGATTAGAGATTCGCACTATCTCTGTTAACTGCACGAGAGATGTGCGTTAAATAACGTATCTGTAGTCCTGTTACTGCACAGGGACTACACAGTTGGCGCTAGGATGTGTGTGTGACTCACGCCGTCAAATACTCACGCCGTCAAATACGTGCTCCCAGCCGGCGTGCTACCGGACTAAGGAGTATCTCTCCACGTGGCTTACAGGTGGTACCGGGAATAGGGTGTCTGCAGACTGCTCGGGGTGTAAGGTGACCCCTTTGTCGGAGCCAGACTGTCAGATGAAGCTACCTGCCTATTTCATCTAAGCCTGCCTATTTCCACTAAACCTGCCTGCCAGAAACTAAAGCACACATGGAGCCCAAGAGACCAAGAGTCCACACAACACCATCACAGCTCAATGATCAGAGCGCGCCGCCATGTTTGTGGGCGGGCTTTTTAAATATTAAGCCCTGCCACCGTCGCACCATTGGTGACGTCACCCGCGACCAATCAGACGGTGCCAGGTCACCGGATCAGCTGACTCCCAAACCACCAATCACGGTCCGCCATATCACGGGCATGCTCAGTACAGAGAACCCTGGACTTAGGCTTTAGCAGCCTTGTCTCCCTCCGCAACCTATCCTTCATGTTGCTAGGAACAAAGACCCAAGAGACAACCTGTACATCTCGTGCACCAGCTAGGCATTGGGACTGATGATGATGCTAAGCAGCATCAGCCCTGGCTGGACCAGAATGAGAGACCACAGAATCCACTGATGGTTCAGAACCCATTTTGAATCCAGCAAACACCCGACACCTAACAGAATCCCTGACAACAAGTGTAACTGTATGTGTACCACATGACTCCAGGAAGGTGAGTGACAGCTGAAGTTCTTTCAATAATACCACTTGTACTACCCAAATAGCAGCCCAGCACTGTGTAAGTTGTACATTGTCACACCCATGAATGTTGTTTTATGATCCTTATAACTTCCATGGCACCCATAGAAGCTTATTAGTCTGCTGTACACTTATTTTTGATTCAAATTTCATACTATATAAAAAAATATTGCGGTGTGGTCAATTTCACAGGCTATAGCTCTTGAGCAAGGAACCAGGGGGTTGTTTTCCTTTTGATTGTTCTTGCGTTGAGCAGATTCTGTTACACCATATGTACTGAGGCACTGATCTTAAATTGTTGTCCTGTATTTCTGCGCACTTACGACTATTCATTTTCTGGTTTATACATATATCTATTGTACATTACTTTGCATGACTACAATCATAATTAAACATGACTCTCTCTTTAGTTCTGTTCTACATAGTTATATTCATAAAATAATTGCAAAATAAATTTCATTTTACTAAAATTTTACAGACAAATTATAAAACACGATTGAAACGGTCACTGATACAGAACTGACATTCACATTTTACAGTGTTCTTAAAACGTATTCCTATAAAACTAACTTGAGTCAATCTTGGCATGCAAGGTGTTGATGAGAAGTCTGGGTGTGACATCATACATCCAGACTTGTAACAAAATGTTATATAGTTGTCAAATCTATTCTACTGCTGAAAAGGTGGAGGTATAGTAATTAGTGATGAGCGAGGGTGCTCGCCACTGCTCGGTACTCGCCCGAGCATCTCACTGCTCGAGATGCTCGGCGCTCGCCGAATATTTCCGGGGTTGCTCGGCGGGAGTTCGGGTCTCCTCCCTGCAAGTTTGGCGCTCTTTACAGAGCCAATGAACATGCAGGGATTGCCTGCCACTCACTGTAATGCCGTAGCCATGTTGGTTGTAGCATTGTAGTGATTGGCTGGCCGCATAGCGTCATCGGGTCTATATCAGACCTGGCGCTGCCATGCTTGTCACAGTCACTCCGGATCAGACTGTGTACGGAGAGGTGCTGCTGAGCTAGGAAGATTTGCTTGTTTCTAGTTAGTGTAGTATACCAAACTATATTAGAAAAACATATCCATCTCAACAAACAGTCCTTCTGAGGACTAATCCATCTGCAGAGATATCAGGCAGGCAGTGTATATAGCAGACTGCAGTGCATATAGCACAAGAGGCTCCATTCCAATTCTGCCTTCTGCTGCTCTTAGATATTTCTATACAAAGGCCCAGGTCTCAGGGGCCAGGAATACTTTTATTTCTATCTTAATCCTCATTATTTGCTTAAAAAGCTATCCAGAGAACACAGTTTTTCTGCGCCATTTGCTTGTTTTGGGAGAGGTGCTGCTGCGTCAGGGAGAGATTTGCTTGTGTATTAGGTAGTGTAGGGAGAAAAACCGTACATTACACATATCCATCTTAACAAACAGTCGTTCTGATGACTAATCTATCTGCAGAGATATCAGGCAGGCAGGGTGTATAGGCAGGCAGTGTATATAGCAGACTGCAGTGCATATAGCACAAGAGGCTCCATTCCAATTCTGCCTTCTGCTGCTGTTAGATATTTCTATACAAAGGCCCAGGTCTCACGGGCCAGGAATACTTTTCTTTGGATCTTAATCCTCATTATTTGCTTAAAAAGCTATCCAGAGAACACCGTTTTTCTGCGCCATTTGCTTGTTGGCACTGCAGAATGCAGCCAGGTCCTTTCCATATTAGAACGCTAGAAATCCAGCTATTTAAAACTGTGTTTTCTCCGTCAAACGGATCACATATACGTTGTCAGAAAATACTGCCATTTCTGGCCTCCATTAAAAATTTCCTTTAGTGTGTCAGTGAAGCAATTCACAGTAGTTTGCTGTTCAAACTACTTACCTACAGGCCAGCTATGTGAAACTCTGTTTTCTCCGTCACACGTTCGTTCCAAACTCAGTCATTTGTAGTGAGCATGGAAGATACTGTCCTCCATTTAAAATGGGCAAGGCACGTGGCAAGGGACGGGGAACTGGACGTGATGGTAATGGTGCATGCAGAGGCCGAGGACAAGGCCGTGGGCAAGCTGGAATTATGCCACAACAAACACCCATATCTTCTTGCCTGACCTTCCTGTCCCAATTCCTAGGGGACCGCAGCACACCACTATTGAATCCAGAGCAGTGTCAAAAGGTTGTTGGTTGGATAGCGGATAATGCTTCCAGTCACTTAGCCACCACCACCACAACCACCTTGTCTTCCACGCAGTAAAGCCTCAGTAGCCGTGAGTCTGGACCGCATATTCCTCACCCTGATCCTCCTTCCTCCCACCATGCCGAGTACCCAGAGACAACTGATCCCACACTTGGACACTCTGAAGAGCTGTTCACTTTTCCATTTATAGATTCAGGACATGCAGAGCGAGGACAGCAGCACACAGGGGGAGGGAGGCAGAGCACCCCAACAGGCAGGAAGAAGCAATGTGGTGGCCGCAGACAGAAGGCAGACAACCGTTCCCCGTAACACCAACACAAAGGAAGTTGCCAGTACAACTGTTAGGTCTTCTCGAGTCTGGTTGTTTTTTAAAGACTCTGCCGATAACCCCAAAAAGGCCATTTGCACCACCTGCCAGGCCAGCATCAGCAGGGGTGGCAAAACGACCAGCCGGACCACCATCAGCATGATCAGGCACATGGCAGCAAAGCACCCGACTTTTTGGACCGCACCCCAGGGTCCAGGAACAGTGTCTGCAGGTGGCACCATTGCTTCTTCTGCTGTTGTGCATGCAAGCCAATCCCCTGTCCATGGTGCATGCAAAGACGCCTCCTGCCCTGCAACTGTCGTTGCGCACTCTCAAGTAGCAGCATCAGGAAGCACGTCCATGTCCTTGTCCCAGCGCAGCGTTCAGTTGTCCATACCCCAGTCCTTGGAACGCAAGCGCAAATATGCAGCCAACGCCCCACAGGCCACACTACTAAATTCTCACATTTCACGACTGTTTGCGCTCGATATGTTGCCTTTTAGGCTCATGGAGATGGAAGCATTCTGCAACCTGATGGCGGCGGCCCTCCCTCGGTACTCGGTCCCCAGCCGCCACTATTTCTCCTGGTGTGCCGTCCCTGCATTACACAAGCACGTGTCCCAAAACATTAGCCGTGCACTCAACAACGCAGTTACCGGGAAAGTCCAGCTAACCACGGACATGTGGACAAGTGCTTGTGGGCAGGGACAGTACATCTCACTGACGGCACACTGGGTTAACATAGTGGAATTCAGGACCCAGTCGGACCTTGGGACAGAACACGTCCTCTCGATGCCAAGGATTGCGGGTCCTAGGTCAATCAGGGTTGCCCCCACGGTCTACAGCTCCTGCACCTCATCCTCCTCAGCCTCCTCCTCAGCCTCCATCTCCGAAATGACCACATCAGTCACAAGCTGGAAGCACAACAGCACTGCCTCGGCCAAGTGGCAACAGGCTGTGCTGAAGCTAATATGCTTAGGTGACAAACCGCACAATGCTGAAGAGTTGTGGACAGCTCTGAAAGAGCAGGCAGATCTGTGGCTCACACTGCTGAATCTACAGCTATGCATGGTCGTGTGTGACAATGGCCGGAACCTGGTGGCGGCTCTGAGGCGAGGCGAGCTCACACACGTACCATGCCTGGCCCATGTGCTTAACCTCGTGGTTCAGCGGTTTCTCAAATCCTACCCGGAGCTGCTGGATCAGCTTGTTAAAGTACGCTGCCTGTGTGCCCATTTTAGAAAGCCAGCTACAGCTTCCGCCGCCCTTGCTGTGTTTCAGCAGCGTTTGCAGCTTCCAGCTCACAGACTGGTGTGTGATTTTCCCACGTGTTGGAACTCTACACTGCAGATGTTGGGAAGGATTTGTGAGCAGAAGAGGGCAGTTGTTGAGTACCAGCATCAACAAGGCCGTCGGTATTCAGTTCAGACTCCACACATAAGACCTCAGGAGTGGACATGGATGTCAGACATATGTACCATCCTCCAAAACTTTGAGGACTCCACCAAGATGGTGAGCGGCGATGGCGCCATAATTAGCGTCACCACCCCGCTTCTCTGTCTTCTGAAATGCTCTCTGCTCACAATCAAAGAGGATGCATTGCAGGCGGAGAACAATGAGATGGAGCAAGGAACCATACAGGGTGATTACATACAGCCAAGCCTCATCTCATCCCAATGTGGATTGGGTGATAATGAGGAACAGGAGGAGGAGGAGAAGGAAGGACAGGAGCTAGTTTCATGCACTATAGACGGTACTACCTGCACAGCTGTCATACCGTCTGTTCAGCGTGGATGGCCAGAGGACAGAGAGGAGGAGGAGAGCATGGTCAGTCATCCTCTTGGTGAGGACACAGAAGTCTTGCCTGTTAGTAGTCTGGCCCACATGGCTGAGTTTATGTTACGCTGCCTTTCCCATTGACCCTCGCGTTCTCAAAATTTTGGGTGACAGTCATTACTGGTTGGTGACACTTCTAGACCCACGCTACAAGGAGAACTTTATATCTCTTATTCCTAAGGTGGACAGGTCTACAAAAATGGGGCTGTACCAGAAAGCCCTTGTTGCGGAAGTATTAAAAAAATTCCCATCTGAAAACGCTGGCGGCAGAGGGCACACTTCGTTGGACAACCAAGGAGTACAGGCGAGAGAGACACAACTTCAATCCAGCAGAGGCAGGGGAACACTGTCAAAGTTCTGGGAGCGTTTTCTCAGACCCTCCCATCGCACAGGCCCTGAGGCGCAGGGTACTCTCACAAGGAGTGCAAAGTTTTGGAAGATGCTGAGGGAGTACCTTGTCGACCGTACCAACGTCCTCCGTCATTCCTCTGTGCCTTATAATTATTGAGTATCCAAGCTGGATACGTGGAATGAACAGGCTCTTTATGCCTTGGAGGTCCTGGCCTGCCCTGCCGCCAGCGTTTTATCAGAGCGGGTTTTTAGAGCAGCTAGTGGAATTATAACTGATAAGCGCATCCGCCTGTCAACTGAAAATGCTGACAGGCTGACTCTTATAAAAATGAACAAGGGCTGGATTGGGCTTGACTTCTCAACACCACCGAATGATAGCAGCGTAACATAAACTCAAATCCAGTGTCTTTTCTTGGGAGGTACATTCCCATGCACCTTTTCACACCCACACATGGGTATATGCTTCCTGATTTTGGCTATTTGCTCTTGTCTTCCTCCTTCTCCTCATCCTCCACCACCATATCTCCAGGGTGACCGTGTTCCGTGATGCAACACCCACATAATTTTTTTAAAGGGTGTTTATGATGTCCGTAAAAAATTTTTTTGATACAGTATGTTCATGTATACCCCCCAGGGGTAAAAGTTTGTCAGCCTATACACTTGTGCATGGGCATTACAAGTATAGGAGGCCCGCTCCTTTCTAATGGGAATATTTTTTTATGAGGCCCTCCTCCACGTCTCTTCCAAGAGGCATTGAAGTGCCTCCAAATTTTTGGCAGCCCTTGCATTCACTGCATAGGCCAACACTATGGGAGACTCTCTCCTTTATAATGGGAATTTGTCATTACTGTGGCCCTGCTCTATGTGTCTTTAAATTCTTAGTGGGTTTTTTCCCAAATTTTGGCAGCCCTTGCAGTCACAGCATGGGCATTACCACTATCGGAGACCCGTTCCTTTATAATGGGAACATTTTTTTACTGAGACTCTCCTCTATGTCTCTTCAAAGGGGTATTGGGTTGCGTCCAAATTTTTGGCAGCCCTTGCAGTCACTGGATACGCAATAACAGTATAGGAGACCCACTTGTTAATAATGGGAACAACAAAGCATAGCCGGCTGATGGCTCTCTAACAATAGCGAGGGCCGACTGCTGGCCTTTTAAGAATAGTAAGGGCCGTCTGATGGCCCTATAAAAATAGGCTTTATGACTTTCAGAGTCCCTCCATCATAAATAAAACAGGATGTGTCTGATGATGTGTCACACACAACATTGCCAGATAAGGTTGTAAAATGTTAAAATGACATTTCCCGGTGAATGCATTTGTCTTAAAAAATAACGTAAAAAAAAAACAATAGGATCTTTCTTTAGTATAAAAAACAGTGTCACCAATTTAACCTCAATGTAATCACATTGTTCAGCTCCTGCACCTCCTTCTCCATCTCCGAAATGACCACAAAAGTCACAAGCTGACAGCACTGCAGCACTGCCTTGGCCAAGCGGCAACAGGCTGTGCTGAAGATAACATGCTTAATTGACAAACAGCCCAGCGCTGCAGAGTTGTTGAAAGCTGTAACACAGCAGCCTGATCTGTGGCTCTGACCGCTGAACATACAGCCAGGAATGGTCGTGTGTGACAATGGGCGGAACCTGGTGACGGAGAAATGACACCCAGAGTAGATACGGTTTCCCTCTATGCCAGTCCTTTCACCGAGCTAAAGAATATGGCTGTGGTGAAATACAACTGAGCAAAAAAAGCTGTGGACTGGCTCCGTACTGTCCCTGGCCACATTCACCTGTCCACGTGTTTGTGGTTAGGCGGTCCTTCCCAGTAAGTGCACTGGGGAGGGCACGGGTAATGTTGTGGGACCTGTGCTTGTGGAAGGCGGAGACGACACCGGGAGAAACAGTGGCGGCTGGGGACCGAGTATGGACACCCGGCCGCTGCTGGCATGAGGTTATGAAAAGCTTCCGCCTCCACGAGCCTAAAAGGCCACATTTCAAGTGCAAGCAGCTGTCAAAAAATTGGCAGTATAATATTGCAGCCTGTGGGTGGGTGGGTGGCTGGCTGCATACTTGCGCTTGCAGTCCAAGGAATGGGTTAGGGACAACTGAACGCTGCACTGGGACAAGGACGGTGATTGTTGCAAGTCTGCAACGACAGGTGCATGGCGGGAGGCATCTTCGCATGTGCCAAGGATCACTTATGATGGGCACACTTTTAAGCAGTGACCTGGAAGTCAGAAATGCTTCCAGATGTCTTCCCCATGCTGTTCCCATGTCTTTTCAGCACTGTATGCATGTGTCTGATGATGTGTCACACACCACATGGCCAGATAAGGTTGTAAAATGTTAAAATTACATTTCCCAGTGAATGAATTTGTCTTTGTTGAAAGCAATGCAAAAGTTCAAAAACGCATCAAAAACGCTACGTGTGAACATAGCCCAAGGTGTGGAGGAGTATTTTTGGTTTTGGTTATTTATTTTGCCTAATATACAAGTTATTACCCTGGAAAGGATGTTCCTTAATATATTTCCCAGGAAAATCCATTTTGTTTTTGTATGTTTTATTGTGAGTCCATAAAAGTGCGTTATACTCTGACAACGTTGTTGACAGCAGTGACCTGGGAGTCAGAAATGCTTCCAGGGGTCTTCCCCATGCTGTTCCCATGTCATTTGAGCACTGTTCCCATCGATTTGGGCAATTTTTAGGCCCTCTGCAGACCACCGGGGGGAGCCACCTGAAAAATGCTCGAGTTTCCCATAGACTTACATTGGGCTCGTTGCTCGGGTCGAGCACCCGAGTATTCCAATTTGCTCGACCCGAGCAACGAGTACCAGAGCAATTTAGTGCTCACTCATCACTAATAGTAATTGCTTAACCCCTTTACCCTGAAGGCTGTTTGCACGTTAATGACCAGGCCAATTTTTTCCAAGTCAGACCAGTGTCTCTTTATGAGGTAATAACTCTGGAACGCTTCAATGGATTCCACTGATTCTGAGACTGTTTTTTTCATGACATATTTTACTTCATGATAGTGGTAAAATTTATTTAATATGACTGGCGTTTATTTGTGAAAAAAATAGGAAATTTGGCAAATGTTTTGTAAATTTTGCAATTTTCAAAATTTGAATTTGCATGCCTTTAAATGAGAGAGATATGTCAAACAAAATAGTTAATAAATAACATTTCCCACATGTCTACTTTACATCAGCACAATTTTGGAACCAACATTTTTTTTGTTAGGAAGTTCTAAGAGTTAAAAGTTGACCAGGGATTTCTCATTTTTCCAACAAAATTTACAAAACCATTTTTTTAGGGACCACATCACATTTGAAGTGGCTTTGAGGGGCATTTATGACAGAAAATACCCAAAAGTGACACCATTCTAAAAACTGCACCCCTCAAGGTGCTCAAAACCACATTCAATAAGTTTATTAACCCTTCAGGTGCTTTACAGGAATTTTTGGAATGTGGAAGAAAACAATGAACATTTAACTTTTTTTGAACAAAAATGTTATTTTAGACCTATTTTTTTTATTTTTGTAAGGGTAACAGGAAAAAATGGACCCCAAAATTTGTTGTGCAATTTCTCCTGAGTAGGCCGATACCCCATATGTGGGGAGAATCACTGTTTGGGCGCACGGCATGGTTCGGAAGGGAAGGAGTGACATTTGACTATTTGAATGTAAAATTTGCTTGATAATTAGTGGATGCCATGTCGTGTTTAGGAAGCCCCTGATGTACCTAAATAGTGGAAACCTCCTACAAGTGACACCATTTTGGAAAGTAGATCCCTTAAGGAACTTATCTAGATGCGTGGTGAGCACTTTGTACCCCCAAATGTTTTACAAAAGTTTATAACGTAGAGCCGTGAAAAAAAAAACACTTTTTTTCCACAAAAATGAACTTTTAGCTCCATTCTTTGTATTTTCACTATGGTGACAGGAGAAATTGCACCCCAAAAGTTGTTGTGCAATTTCTCCTGAGCATGCAGATAGCCTATTTTTAAACTACTTTTGAGGCACAGCGTAAAGCTCAGAAGGGAAGAAGTGCCATATTGGAGTTCATATTTTGTTGGGCTGGTTTGACGGTGCCATGTCACTTTGGCAGAGCCCCTAGGGTGTCAGAACAGCAGAACCACCCATTAGAGACCCCATTTTACAAACTACAACTCTTAATGAATTCATCTAGGGGTGCAGTGAGCATGTTGACACCACATGTGCCTTCCAGAATTTTACACCATTGGACGGTGAAGAATGAATAATTATATTTTTACCACCAAAGTTTTGTTTTAGTCCCAGATTTTCCATTTTCACACTGGGAAATGGGTAAAAATGGCACCAAAATTTGTCACACAATTTTTTCTGAATGTAGAAATACTCATACTGTATGTGGCTGTACAGTACTGCTTAGCCACACGGGGAGACTCGGACAGGACAGAGCGCTGTTTGCCTCCTGGAGCACAGATTTTCCTAGAAAAGTATGTAGACTCCATATACACAGCTCCTAAGTGCTAGAAGAGCAGAATTCCCATTCAAGTGACCACATTTTGGAAATTATACCCCTTTGGGAATTTATCTACAGGTGTGGTGAGGATTTTAACTACATGGGTATTTTCCAGAAACAAGCAGCATTGGATGCTCCTTAGAGAAAAATGGAAACTGCCGTTGTAGTGACCAGTACCTTATGCTCAGCTCGTGCTTCTGAAGACACGCACCAGTAAATTAGGCAGGCTCTCATCGCTACAGAAATGTCAAATATGTGAATGCTAACTGCGGTTTATGCACACTGTGGGGATCAAAAGGGAGGTGGGCATTTGTATTTGGGAGCACAGAATTTTCTGAATACACATTTCGCTTTTCCAGAGCCTTTGTACTACTAGTAACATGGAAGCCCCCTATATTTCCATTAACAGATGACGGACCTGAGCGAGGACTTACTTTTTTTATGGATTGAGTCGAAGCTTTTATTGTGATCCAAAATGTTATGTAAAGTGTTCCCATTTATCCTGTGCTCTACGTTGAGCATTGATATTGGAATTTCCATTTAAATCTCCGAGTGACATAATTCAGATGAAACCCCCGAGGGAGGAATCCATGCACTATAATGAGACAGCAGAGTTAGGCCTCTTTCACGTGTCAGTGTGCCGGTACATGTGGTGACAGTTTCCACACGTACTGGAGACACATACACATGCAGACCCATTCAAATTAATGGGTCTACGACATGTCAGTGTGTTTTCACGGACCGTATGTCCATGGGCAAAACAAGTTGACATGTTAGTTTTTTCCCGCTGCACTGGCCGCAAAATGTCCCACACTGATGACACCCATGTGTTATCAGTGTGATATGTACCGGCGCCTGGGAATCAGTGTACAGTTAGTGCTGTTCCCAAGCACCGGGTGCTGAATGGTGCCTTCATCATTGTCCCCTGCTTGCGCTGCGATCAGCGCGAGCAAGGGACAATGATGAGAGTAGTATTTTGCTCCTGCTGTGTCCTGGTGTAAAAATAAGAATAAAAAAAAAATCCTTATACTCACCTGTCTGAAGATGTCCCCCGCTGTAATCTACCTGACCACTCACACAGAGGAGAAAGGAAGAATGACTCGCTCCAGCGAGAGAGCTCCGGAGCTGCGTTGAGCTCAGTGAGTGACAGGACACTGCTCGCTGAGCGCAGCTCTGGGGCCCGCTCGCTGAAGCGAGTCATTCTTCCCGGCGTGAGCAGTCAGATTGGTTACAGCAGGTGATATCTTTGGACAGGCAAGTATAAGCATTCTTTTATTTTATTCTTATTTTTACACCAGGACGCAGCGGGAGCAGAATACTACTCTCAACATTGTCCCTTGCTCGCGCTGATCGCAGCGCCAGCAGGGGACAATGATGAGGGCAACATTCAGCACTCGGGAACAGCGCTAACTGTACCACTGATTCCCAGGCGCCGGTACGTGTGCTCCTGATGCGGCACATGGTTGCCACACAGATGCAGATGGGCACACATATCTCCGGTACTGTTTTGTCCGGTACCAGACATATCAGGAAGTGTGAAACCGGCCTTACTCTGGTCTCCGTCTGGCCTCTGTTTAGCGGTGTGTTTTTCAGAGGTTCACAAAACTGTGGCCGATGGTACTTTTATGCACTCCTAATAAAACGACGGACACTGTGGGATCACAGGCCAGACGGCGTCCACGGTGCCTCCATCTGCCTCATTACAGGGAATCTTCAGCCGGGAGTTCCATCTGAATCACGTATTTCAGATATTTACACAGAATCCCCGGTGTAAGCGCTCAGGGCAGAGGGCAGGATAAATGTGAGCCGAGTCTTACTGCAATCTTTGGGAGATAGAATGAACAAATCAGCAGCAGGTGAAGAATAGGTTTTATTTATTTTTACGCCGTTCCTCATGCGGTATAAGTGATTAGACGACTTTATTCTTTTAGTCGGTGTGCGATTACAGCAATACCAGATTTATATCGGGTTTTTGTGTTTGGCAGCTGTCACACAATATATACTGTTTTTTTTTTTGCAAAGACTAGTTTTTGCATTGCCATACTTTGAGAGCTATAATTTTTCCATATTTCGGCCGACAGTGTCATGTAAGGGCTTGTTTTTTCAGAGACAAGAAGTTTTTATTGGTACTATTTTCGGGAATAGTTTTCTAGTTTTTTTTTATGCCGTTCCACGCGTGGTAAAATTGATAAGGCAGCTTTATTCTTCTGGTCAGTAAGTTTACAGCAATACTATATTTATATTTTTTTAATGTTTTAGTACTTTTACACAAAAACTTTTATAGAAAAAATAATTTTTTTTGCATCACTTTATTCTGAGAGCTATAACTTTTTTATTTTTTGGCTGATGGAGCTGTATGGTGGCTTGTTTTTTTGCGGGACAAGATGAGGTTTTCAGCGGTACCTTTTTTATTTACAGTCTTCTTTTTGATCTTGTTTTATTGCACTTTTTGTTCAGCGGTATTCACTTTTTTTTATCATGTTCACTAAAAGGGCTAACTAGTGGGACAGTTTTATAGGTCAGGTCATTCCGGATGCGGCGATACCAAATATGTGTACTTTAATTGTCTTTCATTTTTTTTCATAATAATATTTATGGGTACAACAAATATACACTGCTCAAAAAAATAAAGGGAACACTCAAATAACACATCCTAGATCTGAATGAATGAAATATTCTCATTGAATACTTTGTTCTGTACAAAGTTGAATGTGCTGACAACAAAATCACACAAAAATCATCAATGGAAATCAAATTAATTAACCAATGGAGGCCTGGATTTGGAGTCACCCCCAAAATTAAAGTGGAAAAACACACCACAGGCTCATCCAACTTTGATGTAATGTCCTTAAAACAAGTCAAAATGAGGCTCAGTATTGTGTGTGGCCTCCATGTGCCTGTATGACCTCCCTACAACGCCTGGGCATGCTCTCCTTAGTCCAGGTCTCCTGTGGGATCTCCTCCCAGACCTGGACTAAAGCATCCGCCAACTCCTGAACAGTCTGTGGTGCAACATGACGTTGGTGGATGGAGAGAGAAATGATGTCCCAGATGTGCTCAATCAGATTCAGGTCTGGGGAACAGGCGGGCCAGTCCATAGCTTCAATGCCTTCATCTTGCAGGAACTGCTGACACACTCCAGCCACATGAGGTCTGGCATTGTCCTGCATTAGGAGGAACCCAGGGCCGACCGCACCAGCATATGGTCTCACAAGGGGTCTGAGGATCTCATCTCGGTACCTAATGGCAGTCAGGCTACCTCTGGCGAGCACATGGAAGGCTGTGCGGCCCTCCAAAGAAATGGCACCCCCACACCATTACTGACCCACTGCCAAACCGGTCATGCTGAAGGATGTTGCAGACAGCAGATCACTCTCCACAGCGTCTCCAGACTCTGTCACGTCTGTCACATGTGCTCAGTGTGAACCTGCTTTCATCTGTGAAGAGCACAGGGCGTCTGTGGCGACTTTGCCAATCCTGGTGTTCTGTGGCAAATGCCAAGCGTCCTGCACGGTGTTGAGCTGTGAGCACAACCCCCATCTGTGGACGTCGGGCCCACATACCACCCTCATGGAGTATGTTTATAACCGTTTGTGCAGACACATGCACATTTGTGGCCTGCTGGAGGTCAATTGCAGGGCTCTGGCAGTGCTCCTCCTTGCACAAAGGCGGAGGTAGCAGTCCTGCTGCTGGGTACTGGCCTGTCTCCTGGTAGCGTCTCCAGCCTCCGGACACTACGCTGACGGACACAGAAAACCTTCTTGCTACAGTTCGCATTGATGTGCCATCCTGGATGAGCTGAACTACCTGAGCAACTTCTGTGAGTTGCTACCACGAGTGGGACAGCACAACCAACATTCAAAAGTGACCAAAACATCAGCCAGAAAGCATTGGTACTGAGATGTGGTCTGTGGTTCCCTTTAAATACACAAGATGAACACTTGAAATGGTCTAAATTATTTTAACCAGGAGTGATCCAGGAGCCTGTGGTGCCCACAGAAGAGAGGGTAGTACTGTAACAAAGAAACTGACTCAGTGACCATTATGGTTCTGTTTTTTCCATCTGGAAGAGAAGCTTTGTATTTGCACTCTCTATAACCTTCGGGGCAAATTCCTCAACCCATTTTTTTTTAATCAGCAATGCATCTCCTTTGTAGGGGATAGTCCTGCACAGTTACTACCAACAAGGGCTGTATCTCTTTTTCCACAAGCCCTAGTGTTCTCAGGTAAAAGGGGGCTGGCCATTTATTGTGCCATATTTTCCAGTACAGTTTAAAAAACATAAAAATGTTGTACATAGCCATATAATACTATGGTTGATAAGCCTGGGCCTTGGTCTATTTGTGATAAAAAAGAGCTTTGAACATGACTCGGTCCTTATGCAAATTACTTCTCTGAAGTCAAAAACTTAAGCTGCTGTGGCCAGAAGTCAAAGCTATACATCCACTCAATATGGCTAGATTGAAGTACCCGAGGGTAGGTAATCTCAAGACCTTCTCAAATCTTGTACAAGTGCTGTCAAAGTCTACTTCAGCAAGTACTTGCAATGGCTTTATTAGTGCACTGCAGAAGGTCACCATGCTTCACTGTGCACGCATCTAAACTAGGCATCAAAAGCACACGCACAAGATTTCAGAAAAGCTTCGGCTGGTGATCTCAGGAATATTAATCATGCAACATTGGGTACAATTAGAGCACACCAAGCTTGACTCCTGGGAACAGCAACCTTACCTCCGTGACTGCAGACCAGCATTTTGTATTTGGTGCAAGCAGTCTTCAACCCCTTAATGCAAAATCAAATACATGTAAATCAGGGGATAAGATGCCTTTGCCAATTCCACTGACCATGTACATGATATATTAAAGAGAACCTTTCTTAAAATTTTTCATGCTGAACTGGACAAAGGGTGTAATAGTGGCTGCAGAGTGGAATGATTTTTATTTTATTTCACCTCTCCGTTGTGGACATATTATCAAAGTATTTGGCACCCAAGTGGGTGTTATCAAACAGATTTCACTAAGGTCTACTATACTTCTTCACAACATATGATGTGAACCAATCATAAGCAGACAGCAACACTCAAAGGAAATAAGAACATGCCCAACAATAGCTTAGAGAATATTTCTTAGTATACAGATATATTGATACAGTTCTGATCCCCTAGTCTAACATCTTGCATGAGTCAGTGTGGCAGAGTTTAGCTGTGTCACATTACAAACCCTTCTTTCAGCTCTCCTGATTACCGAGTGTGCCAGTAACCAAGCTTATGCTCTGCAGTAACATCAGGGTTGTCATTATGACTCACTCGGGAACAGTCCACTCTGGAATATTGTTGGTGTGAGATGTAATGACACCCGCTCTTATCTCACTGCAGAGTGATTAAAAGTTGAACACAACAGATGTTAGTGTAATTACTGACATCTCCAGACAGGCAGTGCAGCAGAGGTGACAGTGTTATAAGCTGAGCTGATAGAAAGGTTTGTAATGTGACAGCTAAACTTAGCTGCTCTGCTCCTCCCACCAAAGGACCATATCTGAAAGGTGTTAGTTAGTCATCTGTTCTTCCTAACTATGCAGGAGGATAGAGCAGGGCTGTCTGTCAATATATCTCTCACACACAGAGAAATATGCTCTGAGCTATGATGGGGTCATATTTTCACACTCTGATCAAACGCTGAGAAGCACTTATTTCCCATGCAGCTAGTATTTAAAGAGTTTTACCACAACAGACATTTATCACCTAACCTGTGGAGAAGTGATAAATATCTAATCACTGGGATCTCACTGATCACTAGAACAGAGATGGTGAGCCACCTTTTCCTACTTATGGCACCACCGCAATGAGGAGTAGTTTGAAGAGCTGCTCTTGAGCATGTGTCACACAAGGTGTGGGAAAGACTTAGTGTAACACAAATGGAAGAGGGAAAGGGAGCCCAGACATTAGGGAAAGGGGGGAGTGGAGACCTCCTAGGCTGATCTAATATCACCCTGTCTCCACTAATGTCCCTATATTGGTTCTTCACCAATCGCCGCACGCCAACCTCGCACTGTCTTTCCCTGGCGTGAGGCCCTTGCTAGGGAAGAGAGGGGGATGAGCGCTAGTCGATCCCCACTGACAACTAAAGACAACAAGGGGGAGCAAACAAGGGAAGATAGTTAAGCTTTAGTCGACTTCAGAGAGATGAACACCCGTCCTCATAGCTCCAGGGAGGAAGAAGTAATGCACTTGCTCCAAGGCTTCACAAGGGATAATGTGAGTATCGCCGGCACCTTCTTCAAGCAGACAGCAGGTATTTATACACCCAGGTCAGGGTGTTAAATAGCCAGAGGAAGGTAGCCGCTGGGTCCTGGAGAGGCAGCCTCTAAGAAGGTGTCTGTTATGCCAAAATTAGAGATCTTCTGCAACCAACTGCAGGGCGACTCTCTGTCACTTCTGACACACCCATGACAGCATGCTCCTCATGGCTTCCCTGGTCTCTGTGTTTTGACCACAGCGGTGATATCACACCTTCAGCTCAAATCACTGCTGCAACCAATGACTGAGCTCAGCGGCTTTTGCTGTCTACATGGACAAACCCGTTGTACTCCGTGATTGGCTGCAGCAGGGATGGGAGCGGTCAAAGTGATATCACCGCTGCAAAACAGAGAACAGAGTCGGTGGTAGGGAGCTGGCACTGGAGCTGGGAAGGATAAGTACTACCTGGCTTTGTTATTTTACATTACTAGAATGGTTTGGGCTCCACATTTCTAAAAGTGGAAAACCAATAGGTGTTGCATAGGTGATACCATGTTGCTACTTTTGACAGCAATGTAGTAGGTCTACCTTCTTTATTTTTATTTGCTTTTAAGAAATGTATCCTGTGCATTTCACAGAGAAATAATGACTCGTAAATGGCTCATTAAGAAAAACAAAACATTAATTTAACATAAAATACTTTTATTATGTTCCTTAGTATTGCTTATTCAGTACATTATTCCTTATACCCTCATACAATATATCAGTATATAAAGACATAAAGGGAAACTATCAGCAGGAAATTACATTTTATTTAAATCTGTTTTTTAGTTCTTTGTATTAAAAAAAAAGTGAAGTTATGATTTTTTCAATATTACAAACTTTATTAAAAAAAGAAAAACTAAATATGTAATCTTGAAATTTTCACACTGGCTACTAAAACTTTTTTAAAGTCATTTTCTGTACTTTTATGGCAAAGCTTCATGTTATCAGAGGCAGTATTACAATGACAGGTAACACCTCTAAATACAACTGTTAACACGGGATCCACCAATGACAATAGCTCTCCCCCTTTATAATTAGCTTTTCAAAGGCTTATTAGACATTTCAGTACAAAAGGTAGGGTAAGGAACCAACCATTGTAGCAATGTACATGTATTGTTTCTTAAAAGAATAGAAAGTTAAGAGTCTAAAAAAGCCCCAATAGCTAGCGTGAAAATTGTAAGAGTTCTATTTTTTATCTTTGACACAGATCATAATATGTAAAAACAAATGGTAAAAAGGTGTAAAAAAAACCACTTAATTCAAAAATCTGATTTAAACAATAGGTCATTTTCTAATGATAGCATCCCTTTAAAAGCATAGGTTTGGATGTAATAACCTATGCATGCAGACATCTTCATTTCAATTGGTCCTAAAACAATCTCTTAGCATCACCTTTTCAGAAATGTCAAATGCTATATCCACCTCTGCAAACATATTTTGCTTAATTTAAAATCTGCTACACCGTGTTTTAAAGCATAATTGTCTATCAGGATTACACTGCCAAGCGTTCTATTAGGTAATGGCTCTATAATATAAATCACCAAATCAGTTTTTGTAAAACAGGTCACGGTAGTCTAAATTATAATCAAAAGTTAAACAATGATTTTTGACAATCCAGTTAAAAAAATCATTATTTGCATGATATATTAGAGTTTTTTTTATCCAAAAGTGATAAATGGCTATTTGGAATCTGTTCATCTCACTGCCTCAAAGACACAGTCAAAGCTTCCAAATCTTTCTGGGCATCGATATCCTAAAATGAAGACAAATCTGCATTAATGAAAGTGTCAATATAGTAAACTAGAACATTTCAATTCTCATTGAGCCGGATTGGAATTTCACATCCAAAGAAATGCAAATCAGTTAATGCATGGTGCCTCTATACTTTTATATTAGGTAGCTTACATACAGCAGTTGCTCTCTAATATACTTTAATAAATGGAATCATTACAATCATTCTGAAAAAGAAACACTCATCCACATGGAATTCACATCTTTTACATGTCCTATAAGACAGAATAGTTTACAACCAGGCTTGGACTGGCCCACAGGAGAACAGGAGAATCTGCTGGTGGGCCCCTGTGCAAGAGTGGCCACCACCCTCTTATAGGAGCAGTACTTGGCGCAATATACTTGAATCACTATGTGCAGACAAAGGCAGCATTGTATTCATTTAACAATCTACCCAGTTCATTGTTATATAAATGTGTGATTGAGAATAATGTCAGATTTGCATGTAGCTGAAAAGTGGGGCCCTGGAGTTGGTTACTGGTGGGCCCTTGGCACCCCAGTCCAACACAACAACTTGTAGCAGCTGCTCCATAGCAAAGAAACAATCCTGTAGCATGCCGTTAGATTTTCGGGACAATCACAGGGAATTATAAAGTACATTTCCTAAAGCTGCCCTGCTTTTGCTTGCAATTGGAGCTACAGTAAAGTATAGTCAATGATTGGCTGCAGCGGTCAAGTAGGTTATACCTGGCATAACCACTGCAATCATCTAAACAAAAGATTTTAAGAGTACCAGGGATACGACACTGGAACAATCGGGATTAAAGATTTATGCTCTGTAATCTGACACTGACATGTTGTAGGGACAGAGACCCCGATACCATCAATGTATCACTTAGTTTACTGGGTGGAACAATTATGATAGCATCAAAGTTTCTCTGCTGATCTAGCAGAGCTTGGAATGCTGAGCCCTGTATAACCCCACCCACACCACTGATTAGTAGCTTTCCTTGTACAATGTATATTGACATAAAGCGGCTAATCAGTGCTGGGGAAGGGTTGGACTATGAGGCAGCTTGGCCTGTAGTGATAATCTCCTGTAGAACTGAAGTTAACTATCGAAAGCTGTGATGGTCACTACTGGTGTGAAATCACAACCCCATTGCAAAATCACTTTCCTTACATGAAAAAACTTTTTTTATGGCTACTGTCAAACTATTTAGTTCAATGGGACAGTGTCAGTGTTTAGGAGTTCACTGGGGTTGGATATGTGTGTACATTCATTGGCAAAGTATCTTCAGTCTTGATTTGCATTACAGTCCTTTCTGAAAGAGATGTCCTATTTCAATATATGTGAATGATTCACGTCAATATCTAAACAATACTGTAGGAACCATAACACCCAAGTACATCCCTATGAAACATCTGTCATTTAAATAGGTTTTTATGGTTACCTATTCATAGGAATGGCCATCAGTTCACAAATTGGTGGTGCTCCAGCTCCTGACATCCCCAAAAATGCTGACTTAGTCCCCCCTCATTGTTTACTAGCCAGATTTCTGTATACTGTATGTTATAGTAGCTGTGTCTGGCATTGCAGCTCATGCTCAATCACTAGAATTAGCAATGCCAGACACAGAAACTATAAAATATACAGGAGCGAGCCTGGTAAACAATGAGGGCACGCAGTCAATCAGCTGATCTTTGAGGGTGCCAATTGGACCCCCATCAATCCTTGCATTGATGGCCTATCCTATCCTAAGGGAAGACTATTAATATCATCATAAAAACCCAATTAAATGACATTTACGTCCTATGGAGGTACATGGGTGTTCTGGTAGCTACAGTATTGTATACATGTTGTGACTAGTAAACAAGAAGAACGAAGCAGTACCTTCAATCAGCTTGTTGGATGGATCCGATACTGATGGCCTTTCCTAAAGTTAGGTCAACAATATTATATGGAAAAGACAAACTTAAGGAACGTGCTCAAGCACATGAGTCAGTTAAAATCCAACTCCATAAGTAGATGCACATTCTTGAAGAAGCCAAACTGAAATGCATTTTGGATCTATATTAGAACCTTGCACCACTGTGAATAGGGATTGAGACGAGTCTCAAATGCATCTACTTATGGATACCTAAGGGGTAACATTTCTCTTTGCGGAGAGTGACATGTTAAGCATGTCAAGTTGCAGAGACTTTTAAAGCCGCAATGCTCCTCTGGGAAATATGCAAATTGTCTGAAGAGACAATTTGAATCTGGAGAGACAATTTGCATATTTCCCAGAGGAGCATTGCGGCTTTAAAAGTCTTCTCACCTTGACATGCTTAACATGTCACTCTCCGCAAGGAGAAATGTTACCCCTTAGATAACGGTCTGATGCCTCTCACCCAGCCAAACCAGAACTTACACTTTGCACTGATGAGGGGCAGTAACCTGAAAGACAGTGTCTGCAAATTCAGTTTCTGGTTCTGGCTTTTATGCTAAGTCATGTGATAAGGCTCGTTAAAGGGTCAATATTGACTTTTAGGATTGCTACTTCCTACAGGTGACACTAGAGATCTAGTTCTCTTCAACTTATGGAGTTTTTGACAATGATCAGTAAAACTTGGAATTTAATCAATTCTCCGATGCAGGACACATCTATCAAGCTTGCCTTTTCGACTAGTTTTCCTGGGTTCCGGCCCAGAACGCAGCTGTTTCATGTATACGATTCAATTCACCTTCCACTTATTACCAGCAGAATGGGACCTCTCTCTATGTTTAATTACAGTCCATGAAAACCCGTTAAACCTCTGAATGACACATGCCCTGGTCATAAAACTACTACATTTTAAAGTATTCTTCATTTATTTAAATACTTAAATGTTCTAAAATGTTATGACTAGCTAAGCAAATTGGATATTTAAATTAATCATGCAGAAACGTGTTGATCAATGGTTCAATTAAGGTTAGATAGAGCTCATCATCAAGAAGACTAACAGGACTGCAGCAGAGAAAACCGCTTACTGTATTTTTCGGACTATAAGACACACTTTTTTCATCCAAAATTTTGGAGGAAAGTGGGGGGTGGTCTTAGGCCACGGCCCCACTATGAGTATTTGGTCAGTATTTTTTCTCCGGAGTGGGAGCCAAAACCAGGAGGGGGTGATAAATGCAGAATTGGTGCACTTGTTTCTATTATACCTTTTCTCTGATTGTTCCTCACATGGCCTTATATAGTCCGAATGTACCTTGTTGCTGTGGATGGGTAAGGGGGGGAGGGAGCAACAGCGGCGGAGCAGTGGGGCACAGGAGGAAGGAGCCGCCTGCTGCAGCCTAAACTGTGCCAGCTGCTAAAGAAAATGAATATTCACTGCTCACCACACCCATGGGCGTGTGGAGCACTGAATATTCATTCTCCTTAATAGCGCGCGCACAGTGTCAGCCACAGCCACGGCTCCTGCAGGTGCTCGGCAATCATGTGCTGCCGCTATTAAAGAGCATGAATATTCACAACAACCCACTCCCTTGGGCGTGGGGACTACTGAATATTCATGCTCTTTAATAGCGGGCACACGTGATCGGCCGGCCGCTGCAGGAGCCGCGGCTGACACTGCGCGCTATTAAGGAGAATGAATAGCTGCCAATCAGTGGTGTGGGTGGGGCTATTTAGAGCTCAGCCTTCAGAGTACCGTTAGATCTGCAGTAGAGATTGTATCACTGGAATCGGGGCCTCAGACCCTACATCATGTTGCCCTTGGCAAAAAACCTGCTGACAGATTCCCTTTAGTGCACAGCAATGTTGCAATGCTGAAACGAGAGAGAGAGGGTCTTCTCTACTGAAGCTTGGATGCTTACAGTTCTAATAAAAAGTCAATGTATGCTACAGCCATAAAGTTTCACTGCGATTTAACAAACTTTACAGTTGGAACAATGTATTTTGACAAGGCGCTTTCTTGTGGCATCCACAAATGCAGATGTGTCTGCCAGACTCCAAGATGGTGAAGCGTTATTCTACAAACAGCACTCAGTGCGTCTATGTATTACATACCGTAATTCTTGCTGATCCTACTAAAAAGTGTGTAGCCAAGCTGCAACTTGTAGCATGTATATAAAACTGAAGTTTATACAGCAAATCTGTTCATCCAAAGGACCAGACCAATAAAACTAAAAATTATTCCATAAGGATTTAGACTAGTAAGTCAACAATTCAATAAATCAATCTATGAAATTGCAATAGTACTGTGTTAATACTGTATCACTTCCAGTCCTCACCTCTTTAGTAACTGATGGCATGGCGGATGCTTCATCATAGTATTTGAGTGCAAGAAGTTTTTGTCCTAGGTCCTTGTAGCACTGGTATGCAAGATAAAAAATAAGAAACAAGGGATACAATAAACATAAATGTACTTCCAACTTTGTAGTATATTTTATATGATAAAACTGCCTCCTCCACTTATGAGCCCCTTCTTCCATTCCCCTCGCCATCCCCTCTGAAATGAACAGCTCAAATCCATTGTTCCATACAAGATTGTAAGGAAGTTATAGCTCTTATTATACCCTAAGGAGGAGGAACAGGGATAGGGCAGCAGAGTGAGAGGCAGAGAAACAGATTGTGCAGATTCTAGCTAGCTTATGCCAGTGCTGGAGACACATTTACAATGCTCAGTACTGCTGTATCATTTCCTCCATTCGTCAGCTGTCTCTATCTGTGCGATACCAAAGGGAAATATAGCAGGAATATTTCATATTTGTGTGTATAGGAGATATGCATGAATATATATAATAGGATGTCATGTATAATACATGTTGCTTTCGTATTTTGATTAGCACTCCCGTTGTGTATTTTTATAAATTCATAATTGGGTATTCTCTGAATAGCGCTGCTTGTTACATGTTTCTAATAGGGATCTCAATCTATTCTTCTACCTTTGGTAATTTACACATCTATACTTTATGTAGTATAATCATCACTCCATAATAGCGTATGTGAGCAGTGAGTCTAGACATGCCGGCAAGTCTTCATAACTGAAAGCCGGCGGCTTCCAGGAGGAAAAGATTTCATTTTCTGTAAGACTCTTAAAAGCTTTTGACTTTTCAGAGTCATTTAAATTACTTTTTTGCTCCATTTTGCCTGAGGAAAACAAGCTACCTAATAATTCGGCATACCTTGATTAAGGGTGTTCATATCCATAGGGAATTGCTAGTCCGTGGATGGAAAATGGCATCTACAATCACACCATGCGGATGAAGATAACTGAGCAAGGCTATTGTTGGCTCATGTGCTCATAAAACTGTGACAAACCTATCAAAGTCCAAATACAGATGACTGAGATGGCACATAGAAAAAAAAGGATCAAATGCTCATATACCTGCCTGTGATGAACCTGTAGCCGCCATCTTGGTAATGATAAATCATATCCAGGGATGGCCACACTTCAGCAGCCCCCACCCTTGGGACCTTCTGTTAAAACGTCAACTAGATAGTTTCCCCCCATCCAGGCTCCTGTAAGATAAGAAGCCTACTTAACACTTGAATGCTAGGAGCTTCAAAGACTTCGAGAGGAAACACAGCCAGCAGGGGGGGGTGCTTCGTCTATCTGTACCTGACCATTTGTCCCATAGGACTAGTTTCTTTGTCTGTCACAAGCATGGAGGCATAAGATATAGAAACATGAAAAGTACACGCATGTTGCATGGGATGGGCCAATAAAAAAATATCACGGCGTCCCGGAGCCATTGCGCACACAAGCCTCCGCGGTAGACGTTTGTACGTGCTCTGGAAGCCAAGATATAGCGCGGAGCCATTCCTGAGGACCGTATGGTATCATAATTGATATCAAAAGGTCGGTTACGGCGGCCCGAATCCATGGGAACCCCTGGGGGTATCATGAGACCATCCCAGAAGAAGTTATTGGGTTCCATAGAATTTGGGCTTCTGATCGAAGTTAGACCTGAGGGTGGAGACTGAGCCAGCTGACCTCACAAGCAGTGGGCGGGACGGGGCAGGTAAGATAGCAGGACAGACAAGAGATAAGTCAGTCTTGACCCAAGAGTGGTGTGCTGAACATCTGAGCACCAGCTGAGGCCACCAAGGGGAGGAGCAGTTTGACCATGCGGTGGTAGGCCTCAGCCTGTAACAAAGAACCGTGCCTGCGATCGCAGAATCCTCTCCCTGCGTCACAAGAAAATCAAGAAACCGGTAACTGATATGCTGTGGTGATTCTGTGTGTTGTATTCCATTGTTGTATAGTTTAGCCTGACCTTATACCTGTGTATATTTAGTTGTATATCGTGTATCTAGTGTATTATTATAATCAATTACCTCAAGTAATTGTGGGCCTGCCTTTTATTCTGCATAACGAACGCACGTCCGTGTGAGCTCGGCTCAAGCCAAAAACGCTACCCAGGGTTGGTTCCTGACCCGATATAGGCCCATTCACGGACTGGGCGTATATCTAAAATAGGGACTGGTGGCAGCATACCAACTGGGGATTGGGGAAGGCTGGTAGTGACGGTCGGAGGTTCAGATATATATATTCCTGGCGCGGCCAAGGAAGATATATATACCGCCCTCACTACAGAGGGCCCCGATACCCAGTAGGTTACAGGACAGTCTCCCTGGCGACCGCTTATCCTAGGTGCAGTTCCTTGACTGACCTGAGGCTAAGAGGGCGCTAGCGAGTTGTGCTGTGTAGTGACGTTACGGTTTAGTGACGTTGAACGGATAACACACTACCGTGTTCCCTGCGCTGGTTGCAGCTTCCTGGCACTACTTTCTCTAGGTGCAGTACCTTGACTGACCTGAGAGGTAAGGGGGCGCCAGAGAGCTGCACCCACCGGCCGGCTTTCATCACATTGGTGGCAGAGCGGTGGGATTGCAGAATAATAGTGTTGTGGGACCCCTACTCCCAGGCACTAAAGACTGCCAGTGGTAACTTCCACTGCTGGAGTCTTAAGGTCAGCCCAACGTTAGACGGTCAGGCTAAAAGTATAACAAGGTGTGTGCAAACTCAGGGTTGCAGCGGTGTCGGTTACCAAGATGGCAGACGGCACCAGGAGCAAGACCCTGCAGGAGGCTAATGCTACGGTCCGTGTGGCAGGAGGGGAGGACATTGTTACTCATGGCGAGGAGGAGTCCAGCCCGGGCACCTCAGGGAGCCAGTCCCCAGTATACGGTCCCGCAGTGGGCTGCCCACCACCTACCCAGCCCAGCCTGTCCAGATCACAAGCCCTTTTACAAGCGGCTATGGCAAGTCTCCAGTCTCATGGCGATGCCGTCTACAAAACCCTCCTGGCAGCATCAGAGAAGGCAGCGGAGGAGGAGCGCGAAGCTGCGGAGCGCCGGGAGGCTGCGGAGCGTGAAGCTGCAGAGCGCCGGGAGGCTGCGGAGCGTGCAGAGCGAGCTGCGGAGCGCCAGCACCAACTGGACCTGGCCCAGCGGGGGCTTCCGCTAGAGCAACCAACCCATCAGGAGACCAAGTCGTCCAAAGTCCGAGCCTAGGACTTCCCTCTACTGGAGAAGGATGGGGACCTGGACTCCTTTCTGGTGGCATTTGAACGGACCTGTCTTCAGCACCATCTGGCCCGGGATCAGTGGGCCAGATACCTGACCCCCCGTTTGAGGGGTAAGTCCCTGGATGCCTTGGGGGACTTACCTGCCGGGGAGGTACAGAACTACGACTGCATCAAGCGGGCCCTGATCCGGCAGTACAACCTCACTCCCGAGTCGTACCGCCAGAAGTTCCGGAGCCTGCTGCGTGGCCCCAAGGACACCTGGACCGATCATATGCGGGCGCTGTTGAGAGCCGCAGAGCACTGGACCTCGGGTCTAGCGCTTACTACCCGCCAGGAGGTCCAGGAACTGTTCGTCACGGAGCAGTTCTTGTGGAACTGCCCAGAGGACCTCCGACAGTTCCTCCGTGACCGAAAACCAACAGGGGCTTCTGCTACAGCCGCCCTGGCAGACGAGTATGCCAATAACAGGGCGCCTGAGCTGAAGAAGTCTGCCAGCAGCACCTGGAGAGGGGGTAAGCCCAGTCATGCCCCTGTTTCCCCGGCCCCTAGAACACAAGGGGTGTATCCCCCTGTTGCCCTCTCCAGGCAAGGACCAGACGTAAGACGTTGTCATCTATGCAACAAACCAGGACACTTTAGGGCTGAGTGTCCCCAGCGCCAAAAGACCCCATCCCAGTCCCAGAGAGCGCCCAATGTTTTGTGTGTGGGAGGGGGTGGTGGTAGGTCCCTGGACAACATCCAACCCGTCACCATAGGCCGTTCTGCGGTCATGGGACTGCGGGACACGGGCGCTGAACGAACACTGGTACGGCCTGAGGTGGTGTCCCCCCAGGACTTGGTACCAGGAAAGACTCTTTCCGTCTCCGGGGTTGGAGGCGTGGAGCCGGCACTTCCCGTTGCCATGGTGTATTTGGACTGGGGTGCCGGAAGGGGGATGCGGGAGGTGGGAGTAACGCCAAATATTCCTGCAAATGTTTTATTAGGGACCGACTTGGGGCGTCTAGTATCGCAGTATGTACCCTCTGAACCCCCAAGTTCGGCCCCCCAAGAGTGTATTGATTTGTCTGCTGCTAATGCCAACCATGTTGTATGTAGTGTGTGTCCTGCTGAGGAGGAGGGAGTGAAACCTGAGGGTAACACCTGCACAGACACAACACAAACAGGGTTAGTGAAAGCAGGTGGGGAGTGTGGGGATGCCCGCAGAGGTGCTCAGCCGGCGTGCCGTGACCTCTTGTCCTCCGGTGAGGGAGGGGGCGGGCAGGATTCTGTAGAGGGAAGCTCAGGGATGGAGAGGGGGGCAGCTACCGGCAGTGTAGGGCTCCCAGGGGTATCCAGGCTGCTGAGTATAGGCCCACTGCAGGGGGAGGAACAGGCCATGGGAGGTGGGGGTGTCCCAAGAGAGGAGCCGCCAGGTAAGACCCCAGGGCAGGAGTTCCCCACATCCGAGATGTCCAAAGGCCTAGGAAGCCTGCCTGATCGGGCGGCTTGGTCAGAAACAGAGGGGAAGCAGGCACTACCCACGGTCACAGCGGTCATAGCCGCTGTCACCAGGAGTGGGAGCGCCGGAGCCCAAGGAGCCTTGCAGAGGTCCGACGGCTTCCCCACTTCTGACCAAGTGTCTGCCGGGTCAGACAGCGGCCAGGTGACATGCCCGGAGGGGCTGACAGAGGATGTGGCAGTTTCGTCGATTCTGGCCACATCAAGTCAGGAATTTCAGGCTGCGTTGGAAGCAGACGACAGCCTGAAAGCTCTCAAGGAACAGGCGGCACAGCCTCCCATGGAGTCAGACTGCGAGCGTGTGGTCTGGGACCAGGGACGGCTGTACCGGGTAACGGTCCAGCAGGGTTCACCGGAGGCGTGGCCCAGGGACCGACAGTTAGTGGTACCCTATCCGTTCAGGGCGGAATTGTTGCGGATCGCACACGAGATTCCGATGGCCGGACACCTAGGGATCGCTAAAACCAAGGCCAGGATAGCTCAGCATTTCTACTGGCCTGGGATGGGAGCCGCGGTGGGTGCCTACTGCCGTTCGTGTGACACCTGTCAGAGGGTGGGGAAGGCGGGGCCGCGCCCCAAAGCCCCACTGGTAACTCTGCCAATCATCGAAGAGCCTTTCTCGAGGGTCGCTGTGGATCTTATTGGACCTCTGTCCACTCCCAGCCACTCCGGGAAATGCTTCATACTCACGGTAGTGGACTATGCCACCCGGTACCCGGAAGCGGTAGCTTTGTCGTCCATTCGGGCCGACAAGGTGGCTACCGCCTTACTGGAGATCTTCTCCAGAGTGGGTTTCCCCCAAGAAATGCTCACCGACCGAGGGACCCAGTTCATGTCGCGGCTGATGGAGTCCCTCTGTAAGCAAATGCAGGTGCAACATCTGGTGGCCAGCCCGTATCACCCACAGACTAATGGCCTGTGTGAGCGGTTCAATGGCACCTTAAAGCAGATGCTTAAGATGTTGGTCGACTCCCACGGGAGAGACTGGGAGCGTTACCTCCCACACCTCCTATTTGCTTACCGGGAGGTTCCGCAGGCCTCAACGGGGTTCTCCCCCTTTGAGCTCCTGTACGGGCGACGGGTACGGGGCCCCCTGGCTCTGGTGAAGGAAGCATGGGAAGGGGATTTGGCCACCCCCGAGGTGTCGGTCATCGAGTATGTCGTGCGCCACCGGGACAGGATGATGGCCTTGGCAAAGCTGGTGCAGGACAATATGGCCCAGGCCCAGGCCGACCAGAAGCGGTGGTACGACCAGAATGCTTGTGAGAGGACCTACCAGGTGGGTCAAAAGGTGTGGGTACTGGTCCCCGTACCACAGAACAAGCTTCAGGCAGCCTGGGAAGGTCCCTACTTCGTGCACCAGAAACTCAATGCCGTCACCTATCTGGTCACCCTGGATCACGCCCGTGGAAGGAGGAAGGCCTTCCACGTGAACATGATGAAGGCTCATCATGAGCGGGAAGCGACTGCCCACCCAGTGTGCAACCTTCCCGAGGAAGGAGAGGTAGAAACCCTCCTGGATCTGCTCACCCAAGCCAAGGCGGGTGGGTCCATCGAGGATGTGGGGGTTGGCCACCAGCTCACGGAGGACCAACGGTCCCAGCTGGGGACCACCCTGCACCCCTTCCGGGGGCTGTTCAGCAGCCTGCCCGGAAGGACTGAGATGGCTGTCCACGACGTGGACACTGGCGATCACCCGCCGATCCGGCGTTCAGCATATCGGGTCTCTTTCGAGGTGCAGGGAAACATGCGCCAAGAGATAGACGAGATGCTGAAGCTGGGGGTGATCCAGGCATCCAGCAGCGCGTGGGCCTCGCCTGTAGTCCTCGTACCAAAGAAGGACCGAACTACACGGTTCTGCGTGGACTACCGGGGGCTCAACGCTGTAACGGCCACCGATGCGTTCCCCATACCACGCATCGATGACCTGCTCGATCGGATGGCCGGGGCTAAGTACCTGACCATCATGGATCTGAGCCGGGGGTACTGGCAGATTCCTCTGACCCCCGCGGCAAGGGAACGCTCTGCCTTTATCACCCCTTTTGGACTGTACGAGTCCACAGTGATGCCATTCGGCATGAAGAATGCCCCTGCCACTTTTCAGCGGATGGTCAATACGCTGCTTGAGGGACTTGAAGGGTACGCGGCTGCGTACTTGGACGATATTGCAGTCTTCAGTCCCACTTGGGAGGATCACCTAGAGCACCTGCGGCAGGTGCTCGGTCGGATCCACCGGGCAGGCTTGACCATCAAGCCGGAAAAGTGCCAGCTGGGCATGAGTGAGGTCCTCTACCTGGGTCACCGGGTAGGCGGGGGGGTTCTGAAGCCAGAACCGGGGAAAGTGGATGCCATCGCATCCTGGCCCACTCCTAGGACCAAAAAGCAGGTGATGTCCTTCTTGGGGACCGCCGGGTACTATAGGAGGTTCGTCCCACACTATAGCATCCTGGCCAAGCCCCTGACGGACCTCACCAAGAAGAAGCTGCCCGTCGCAGTCGACTGGACAGTCGCCTGCGAGACAGCTTTCGGGGCACTCAAAGCCGCCCTAAGTAGCTCCCCTGTACTGCAAGCTGCCGACTTCGACCGGCCGTTTGTGGTACAGACCGACGCCAGTGACTTTGGCCTCGGTGCTGTGCTAAGTCAGGTCAACACGACAGGCCAGGAACATCCTGTCTTGTACCTGAGCAGGAAGCTACTGCCCCGGGAGGTGGCTTACTCCACGGTGGAAAAAGAATGCCTGGCAATTGTATGGGCCCTGCAGCGTCTGCAGCCCTACTTGTACGGGAGCCATTTCACCGTGGAGACGGACCACAACCCAATCAGCTGGTTACACACGGTCTCTGGGTCGAATGGCAGGTTGCTACGCTGGAGCCTCGCTCTCCAGCAGTACCACTTCTCCATTCGCCACAGAAGAGGCCGTGACCACGGTAACGCTGACGGGTTATCCCGGCAAGGGGAGGGTGCAGAAGGACGCACGGGGGAACACAGGAATGTGCTACCCCCTCGCGCCCTCGTATAGGGGGAGGTGTGATGAACCTGTAGCCGCCATCTTGGTAATGATAAATCATATCCAGGGATGGCCACACTTCAGCAGCCCCCACCCTTGGGACCTTCTGTTAAAACGTCAACTAGATAGTTTCCCCCCATCCAGGCTCCTGTAAGATAAGAAGCCTACTTAACACTTGAATGCTAGGAGCTTCAAAGACTTCGAGAGGAAACACAGCCAGCAGGGGGGGGTGCTTCGTCTATCTGTACCTGACCATTTGTCCCATAGGACTAGTTTCTTTGTCTGTCACAAGCATGGAGGCATAAGATATAGAAACATGAAAAGTACACGCATGTTGCATGGGATGGGCCAATAAAAAAATATCACGGCGTCCCGGAGCCATTGCGCACACAAGCCTCCGCGGTAGACGTTTGTACGTGCTCTGGAAGCCAAGATATAGCGCGGAGCCATTCCTGAGGACCGTATGGTATCATAATTGATATCAAAAGGTCGGTTACGGCGGCCCGAATCCATGGGAACCCCTGGGGGTATCATGAGACCATCCCAGAAGAAGTTATTGGGTTCCATAGAATTTGGGCTTCTGATCGAAGTTAGACCTGAGGGTGGAGACTGAGCCAGCTGACCTCACCAGCAGTGGGCGGGACGGGGCAGGTAAGATAGCAGGACAGACAAGAGATAAGTCAGTCTTGACCCAAGAGTGGTGTGCTGAACATCTGAGCACCAGCTGAGGCCACCAAGGGGAGGAGCAGTTTGACCATGCGGTGGTAGGCCTCAGCCTGTAACAAAGAACCGTGCCTGCGATCGCAGAATCCTCTCCCTGCGTCACAAGAAAATCAAGAAACCGGTAACTGATATGCTGTGGTGATTCTGTGTGTTGTATTCCATTGTTGTATAGTTTAGCCTGACCTTATACCTGTGTATATTTAGTTGTATATCGTGTATCTAGTGTATTATTATAATCAATTACCTCAAGTAATTGTGGGCCTGCCTTTTATTCTGCATAACGAACGCACGTCCGTGTGAGCTCGGCTCAAGCCAAAAACGCTACCCAGGGTTGGTTCCTGACCCGATATAGGCCCATTCACGGACTGGGCGTATATCTAAAATAGGGACTGGTGGCAGCATACCAACTGGGGATTGGGGAAGGCTGGTAGTGACGGTCGGAGGTTCAGATATATATATTCCTGGCGCGGCCAAGGAAGATATATATACCGCCCTCACTACAGAGGGCCCCGATACCCAGTAGGTTACAGGACAGTCTCCCTGGCGACCGCTTATCCTAGGTGCAGTTCCTTGACTGACCTGAGGCTAAGAGGGCGCTAGCGAGTTGTGCTGTGTAGTGACGTTACGGTTTAGTGACGTTGAACGGATAACACACTACCGTGTTCCCTGCGCTGGTTGCAGCTTCCTGGCACTACTTTCTCTAGGTGCAGTACCTTGACTGACCTGAGAGGTAAGGGGGCGCCAGAGAGCTGCACCCACCGGCCGGCTTTCATCACACTGCCTAATGCCAATACACCAAATGCGTAACTCTGTATAGACCTGAATTCTAAGTATGCGCTCATGTATCCCTAGATTATGTGGAGAATAGGTCAAAAATAAATAACTGTATAATTTAAAAAAACGCTATTATGGAGTGATGATTATACTACATAAAGTATAAATGTGTAAATGACCAAAGGAAGAAGAATAGATTGAGGTTTGCTTTAAACTATTGGTAGAGATCATAGAAGCTAATCTATACCCACCAGCTCAGAGTCCGTTGCAAATTAGAGATCGAGTCTACAGAAGGTAAAAGTGGTGAAAAATGCTATAAATAAGTCATATAATGGCCAGAAATAGTGTTACTCCTCATGCAGACACAGGACAGCTTATTCTGATAAGTTACTTGAAAGCATTTAAGTCCGTAGAGCTTTGTCTTATAGATCACTGCTGCTGTATGGAATAAAACCTCCATAATACCCAATGAAGGGAGTTAATCCATATGAATCCATATACAACACTAGGGCATAGTATGCACCCATAGGAACTGTAAAACTCAGATTAAAATATCAGCGTGCATCAGGCAACAACTTCCTCCTACCTTTGCCAGATACACATAGTTGTATTTGGAGTACCCAGGATGCATTTCTTCAGCCTTTAAAATGAAGAAAAACTTTATTAAACAAAAAAAATACAAAATTATAAAAGGAAACAATGTATATCACAGAGTATTAGAGAATGTGACAACTCATACTCATATTTATTGTATACAATAATACACTGCATTTTTAATAATTGGGGATTTGTACCTAAACCTATTCAGTTCATCATTATTGAAAGGGGTTTCTTGGTATACAATATTTATGGCTTAAGGGTCAAGAACTGATTGGCAAGAATCCAAGGATAATCACAGAAAAGGGGTCACTTTGCTCACTGGAGTTCAGCCTCTCCGGTAGTAAATGACACAGCACCACTTGGTCCATGCAGCTTTGTCTGGTTCTGCAGCTCAGTACCATTTGCTTGAATGGGGCTTTATCAGCAGCATCAGACACGAGCAGAACGGAGATGATTACTGCACATTCGCACCGATGTCTATGGCAAAGTTAAATAACATAACTTAAAATTCCATCACATCATAATGACTTGTCAATTTTTATGATTCTGAATAATAGCAAACTAAGGAAATATTGTGACTCAATGGATAACTGGAGAGCGCAGTGTCACGAGTGTGAGGATCTTTGCAATTTTAACATGTGATGTCAGAGCTGGTTTATAAAAGGGAAGAGGATTATTGGAACAGGACATTGGTAATTACAAAACACTCCCAGGAAAGAAATACACATGACAATATAGTCAGAGGGCGTTTTCCAATATTAACAACTTTTAACTTATCTACAGGGTAGATGATAATTGTCTGGTCACTTGGGGTACAACTGATGTGACCTCCTGTTTATGAAGGTCACTGCTCCCATGTGTGAATGGAGCGGAAGTGTGCGTGCTAGCCTACGGCTCCATTTACGGGCTGCTAGAGTGACAGTGGCTTAGAGATATCCCGAATACAGTTGTAATAATTAGTGATGAGTGCACGTGTTCGTTACTAGACTTTGCCGTGGGTGCTCGGGTATGCACAGGGTATCGTGGGTACTTAAGGGACATTTTTGAGTCCCTGCGGCCGCATGTTTCACGGCTGTTAGACAGCCACAAAACATGCGGGAATTGCCCATGTATGTCAGGTAATCGCTGTCTAACTATTTTAATGGAAGCGCAATAAGTTGTCTTGCTTGTGCCTGGTGACTTGAAAAGGAATCTTGCACTGTTTAAAGTGAACCTGTCAGTAGATTCATCCTGTCCAAACCACGGACCGAATGAATCAAAGTCCGGCTGCACAAAATAAAGTTTCAATCATTAATAATGTCCCTGAGAGATCAATCCTCTGTAATACATAGCGCTTCAAAATAGCATACACATTGAGATGTGGGTAAAATCCCAAAGAAAGACGAGAACTATGAAATAGAATCAAGTACATGCAACTTTATTAGGAAAAAAACATTAAAATACAACAGTAAGTGCCTCACTGTAATGGACATGGTATACCTCGATTACAATAGATAATGATCTAGGCCAAATAGCATAGCATATAGAATATAGGAAGGAAAAATAATAAAGCAAGTGCAAAAAAATACTAGGTCTCTGCCTGTGGACCTTGGTCGGCTCTTCAAACTACATATTTTTTTCATTTAATGGATGCAATAGAGCAGCCAGGCTCCGATTCACACAGCCCATGGTATAGACAGCATGAATCCACTGACAGGTTTGCTTTAATGATTTGGTTGATCATAATATAGTAGGCACACTTTACCACTTTACACTTCCGGATCTAAGTCTAAGTAAGAATATGAATGTTTTCTGCTCTGTTCACCAGAAAAGAATAGACATCATATACGTAGTCACGTCTCATAGTTCTCCTATTTTATCATTTGACACTAAAGTCAATCTGCTTTGAATACCTTTTTGTTTATTCCTATAGCAAAGCTCTAAAGCCCCCGTCTCACATAGCGAGATCGCTAGCGAGATCGCTGCTGAGTCACGGTTTTGATGACGCAACAGCGACCTCACCAGCGATGTCGCTATGTGTGACACTTTGCAGCGATCAGGCCCCTGCTGTGAGGTCGCTGATCGCTGCAAAGTGTCCTGGACCATTTTTTGGTCGTTGCCCTCCCGCTGGTCAGCACACATGGCTGTGTGTGACCAGCGGGACCAGCGATCAGGCTGGTAACCATGATAAACATCGGGTTACTAGGGGCACACGCGCACTTAGTAACCCGCTGTTTATCATGGTTACGAGCCTGCTAAAGTGAGCGGTAACCTCCCGCTCACCGTAGCAGAGTGGTAACCACGATAAACAACGGGTTACTAGGTGCGCGTGTGCCCCTAGTAACCCGATGTTTATCATGGTTACCAGTCTGCTCCTGCTTCAGCAGGCTCGTAACCAGGAGCAGGACATCGTGGAAAGATTCTTTCCACGATGTCGCTGCTCCCCTGATCGTTGGTGAGCCTGCCTGTTTGACAGCTCACCAGCGACCACATAGCGACGCAGCAACGATCCCTGACAGGTCGTATCGTTGTCGGGATCATTGCAGCATCGCCAAGTGTGACGGGGCCTTAATTCTATTCATAAAGCAATTCTTTGACTGTGTGTGGAGGAAACCAGGGGACTTGGAGCTCTGTATCAGACAGATGGCGTTAAGATATATTCCATATTTGCCATGTTTTATAAACTCTTTTACCCCATCAATGCCTTGTTCTCGCATCCTAAATGTACATCTAGCCTTGAAGGCGGCTTGTGCACTTGCCATTAATGTGTAACTGATTTATTTGCTCTAAATGACACTGCTCTCCTGAATCTGGCATTGCTTTGTTTTGTCCCTCTTCTCTTTGTGTGTAAATCTAATCTTGTTAACTCATCAGAGAAGAGTTGGGGACCCGGCCTCCTTGGCTGACAAAACTAGATTCATAAACCAGGAAGAGGGGGTCGCAGTGCAAGAACGGAGAGATGCAGAAACAAATAAAATAAATAAAAACAATGCCAGATTAGGGAGAACAGAAGCATGTAGAGCAGGAATACAATAAACAAATACAAATTATATATGGCAAGTGACAGGTCCTTTTTAAATGAAAGATTAAAATGCAAACAAAGGTTAGCACATGAGGTCAGGAGCCCTACTGAAGTGCTTGCTCCAACTATTATCCTTCTATTTTACAGACTACTGAAGCACCTCCAAACCTTGTTATGGAGACTGTGACAAGGTCACTGGCAAAGTGCTGGAGAGAAGGTGAGTAACATACCATGTACAATGGGGAGTCCAGCTGTGATGCCACCCTTAGTTTACTCATACATAGAGGCGGGCACGCAGGCAGCACCCTGAATGGCATCCAAATCCTTTTATTCATTGTATCTCACAGACACGTGAAGGATTACAGCTGAAGCCGGCACTTCCTACATTTACGACTCCCAAGTCATCTTGACACTCCGTGAAACACCAGTGAGCCTCACACTTGCCTCCATGCAACTACACTCTATTCACAGAGGCAAAACTTCCTCCAAGCCCCAGATTTTAATGGTTGTCCCCATCCTGTGGGGTCCCTTCCCAAGCAGAGTGAGCCCCGGTCCTGCCACACCCTGGTCCTGGTTACCTCCAGCCGACGAGCACAGGAGCAGGAGGAGCAGCATGGCCCGGATGTGAGTGGCGAACACGATTGACAACTGGTCGGAAGGAGGGGGGCATGGCCCAGGTAGAGCGTCATGACGGGACTGAGAAATGAGTACTCAAATCGGGACAGTCCCACCGAATATGCGACGTTGGGAGCTATGGAAAAAGGTTAATCAGCCATCTTAGTGCTAGGGTGATTAAACACCTGTAGAAAGGGAGGAACTCAGAGGATAAAATCACAGCCTTTCAGTGCATTTGGTGTGGGGAGGGCCTGGAGGCACAACCTCTGGAGCGGTGGTGTTCATGTTAAGGAAAGCTAAACCTTGAGTTGCTTTGTTCCTTAAGCTGGTGGTTACCCATAGCAACAAGGTATGTGTCATACGTTATGGTTATGTTTTTTGTTTTTCCTGTCAGGCCAGGAAGGCCGTGCTTGTTCTTGCTAACTTTGCTGTATTTTATGCAGTGCTCTTAATAAACTCAGCAGAAGATTTAAAGAGACAGTGTTTCTGTGTACCTCTATGTGCAACCATGTGAGTCGATCTACCACAAGATGTGTGCATATATATATATATATTGAATGTAATCAAGAGGAAGATGCATTTTCATCCAAAAGCAGTGTGAAAGACTGGTGGAAAGCATGCCAAGACGCATGAAAGCTGTGATTAAAAATCATGGTTATTCCACCAAATATTGATTTCTGCCTCTTCGAGAGTTAAAACATGAGTATTGTTGTTTCTAAATGAATAAGAACTTGTTTTCTTTGCATTATTTGAGGTCTGAAAGAACTGTTTCTTTTTATTATTTTTCATTTGCTGCCAAAAAATTCTAAGTTTTTAGCTTTGAATATCAGACATATGTTGCCAGTAGTTTATAGAGTAAAACAACAATGCACATTTTAGTCAAAAATATAACTATAAAGAGAAAAATCAGAGAAACTGCAAATTTGAAGTGGTCTCTTAATTTTTGCCAGAACTGTATATATACATACACACACATATACACTGTGTTCCAAATTATTATGCAAATAATATTTTCTCAGATTTTCCCAAATTACCTATATGAATTGCAGTCATTGTAATTTTCCAGTCAAATAACTATTAGAGTACAATTGAAAGGTTTTTGTACATACTGCCTATGATAACAGTATATTTTAAAAAAAATAAAAAATTCAAACTGCACTCAAAATGCATGTTCCAAATTATTATGCACAGCAGAGTTTTCAACCTTTTCATTTTAATAAAGAACAAAAAAATGGTCATTTCTGCAATTATAAGCATTAGCAGGTTATTACAAACTGAAATCAAACAGTTTTCAACTCAAAACTTTATTCTAGGTGATGTTACATTTGCACATAGGACCGCTTGTTCGAAAGGAGCTTCTGAACTCTCTCGTCCATTGAATTTGGCAGGTTTTGGATGGTTTCTGCTTCAATTGTTTTGCATGAGGACAGAATACCCTCCCAGAGCTGTTGCTTAGATGTGAACTGCCTCCCGCCATCATAGACACTCCTTTTGATGATGCTCCAGAGGTTCTCAATGGGGTTGAGGTCAGGGGAGCATGGGTGCCACACCATAAGTTTGTCCCCTTTTATGCCCATAGCAGCCAGAGATGCAGATGTGTTATGTGCAGCATGAGACGGGGCATTACCATGCATGAAATGATCTCGATGGTCCAGATAGATGGAGTGGAGGATGGCTGGTTGATGGACACCCCATGCAAACACAGCTACGGCGCTAACAAGGAGGAGGTGGAGTAATGTTTTGGGCTGGAATCATGGGGAGAGAGATTGTCGGCCCTTTTATGATCCCTGAAGGGGTAAAGATGAACTCCATAATGTATGTTGAGTTTCTCAAACAGCACTTCCTTCCATGGTTCAAGAAGAAGAACCGTGCATTCCGCAGCAAGATCATATTCATGCATGATAATGCCTCGTCTCATGCTGCACATAACACATCTGCATCTCTGGCTGCTATGGGCATAAAAGGGGACAAACTTATGGTGTGGCAGCCATGCTCCCCTGACCTCAACCCCATTGAGAACCTCTGGAGCATCATCAAAAGGAGTGTCTATGATGGCGGGAGGCAGTTCACATCTAAGCAACAGCTCTGGGAGGGTATTCTGTCCTCATGCAAAACAATTAAAACAGAAACCATCCAAAACCTGACAAATTCAATGGACGAGAGAGTTCAGAAGCTCCTTTCGAACAAGCGGTCCTATGTGCAAATGTAACATCACCTAGAATAAAGTTTTGAGTTGAAAACTGTTTGATTTCAGTTTGTAATAACCTGCTAATGCTTATAATTTCAAAAATGACCATTTTTTTGTTCTGTATTAAAATGAAAAGGTTGAAAACTCTGCTGTGCATAATAATTTGGAACATGCATTTTGAGTGCAGTTTGAGTTTTTTATTTTTTTTAAAATATACTGTTATCATAGGCAGTATGTACAAAAACCTTTCAATTGTACTCTAATAGTTATTTGACTGGAAAATTACAATGACTGCAATTCATATAGGTAATTTGGGAAAATCTGAGAAAATATTATTTGCATAATAATTTGGAACACAGTGTATACACATATACACACACACATCAAGAATTCTGTATATAGCAGAAATTCATAATTTGTACAGACACTCTAAATAGGATATCATTTTGTTCTACATTGAATGGAAACAAACTATAGAGTTAAGTTTTGTTAAAGGGGTTGTCCAGTACATTGATGGCCTATCCTTAGGATATGTCACCAATGTCTGATCGGTGGGGCGACACCGCTGCCAATCAGCTGTTCCCGGTGTCGGTCGGAACTTCTCAGTTGCAGAGTTGCACAGCACAGCTCCGTTGACTGTATAGTGGTCGCGGCCGGGTACTGCACATCCACCACTTGTTGAAATCAATAGGGGGTGGATGTGCAGTATCTGACTGCGGCCACCACCTCTGCAAATGAGAAGTTCTGGTAGGCATCAACATCGGGAACAGCAGTCTGGTGGGGGTGCTGGTGTTGCACCCCCACCAGACAGACATTGATGACTTATCTATCCTAAGAATTGGCCATCAATGTTAAAGTCCCAGTATTGAGAGTTTTATATATCTGTCCTTGTAGTGGTAAAATTTAGGGAAATGTTTGTGCCAGAGTTTTCAGTTTTCTCAACTTCCTTTTAAGTTTTCATGTCAAGGACACCAAATACAGGGTTCTGATACTATGCGGTCATTCATTTATAGTAAAATTTCACAAGTAAACAGACAAGATCATTCCATTTCTAAGAAAACTGTAAATATTTACCTTGAGAAAATTCTGCAAGGCCTCTTGGACTGTCGCAGTGGGAGGATTTCCAAAAAGAGTAGCAGCAACCTTTCTCTCAATCCAGGACAACTGAGAGACCTAAGGAGACACAGGTAACGATTTGGTTCAAGAAACATATTTCTTTCTCATCAGGTTTTTCTTGGAAAAAACTACATTTTTAATAATTAATAAATCAAACACTTGTGTTTTTTTTATGAAACATTTTAACAGTAATATCTGTCAGAAAGCTATTCTACATCTTCCTGTAGGTGTCTTAGAAATCTTTTAGAGATCAAAGTTGTTTATTTTCTTTAGAGCTTTTCAATTTTTGGCAGACAGAACGCTCAGTGGGTGGGGCTTAGTCAAGGGGTGGAGTTTAACACTGCAAGTCTCCTATATTTTGGAATATTTTGATCTCCTACGCCTTGGATGTATTAAGTATTTCAATTTTTTAAGGATCCAAAAGAATGTGTCTAGCTCACACAGGGAAAATATTATTTAATGTTAATTTGAGAATAATTTAAAAAGAATCAGTAATGAACAACCTGTGGATATAACCATTACTGATTCTTTCTAAAAGATTCTCAGTACACATTGAAGATTTTACCTCCATTTGAGCTGGATATATTCTTCTGGATCCTGGGTAGGATAGATTCACATGGCTAATTTCTCCACATCCGAGAAAAACTGTCTGATCAAAGTCTGATCAGAATAATCAAAGTGGCATCAGTTTTTCTCGGACATGGAGAAATTTCTCTACCTTCTCCATTCTGTCAGTTTGTGAAAATCAGACCTTTTTTCACAAACCCATAGACTAGCATTGCCAATTTTGCTCCAGCACTCTGATCAACAATCGAACACGTTTCTGATTTTTTTCAGCAGATCAGTCGGTCCAAGGAAAAAAAAATCAAACATGTGTACAGCCCCATTGAATATCATGAAAACCACGGATATCACTTGTACAAGAAAATCAGTCGCCTGCACAAGTCCTCAGTCTGACCAAAGGCAGCGCTGATTTTCTGCTCTCTGGAGTATATCAATCTTACCTAGTGAGCTGGCTCTCTTTTTACCGATTTCAATTTTTTGCAGTTTGCAATTGCAATATCAAAATAGAAAAGATTATATAATGTAAGGTTTTTGATCAACTGCTCATTTAAATTATTTCCAAGTAACATACTGAGTTTAGTATCAATGTGCTTGGTTGAATATTTGGTACAAAACTTTGCAGTCAGTAAGATTTATTCAAAGCTAACAAATCTCACATCCTGAAATTGGCAAAATAAAAAACAACCACACATTCTCATGTCTGAGTGGCCATGGTTGGGTACTGCACATTCACCTTTTATTCAAATCAATAGGAGGTGGATGTGCAATATCCAGCGGCAGCCACTATCAAAAGATGTAGCAATTGAGCATTTCCGGCCGGCAGCCTTCCACGCCAACATCGAGAGCAGATGATCGGCGGGGGTGCCGGGTGTCGAACCCTGACCAATGATAAAGTAGTGGACAACCTCTTTAAAACAAATAATCTCCAGCAGTTTTATTTTGATAGGTGACTACAGTTATGTTGTGTAATTGTATTACTGTCTGGAGCTTAAAACCCATGAAGTCTCTGTATCAGACTTCATCCATCATCTATACATACATTATGCGTCAGCACACTGCAATTAATGAATACATGGAGAGGTAGGACATTAGTGATAGAGACCATCCATGTTTAGGTACACAATGTGGTTGGATGGCTTGTGCACTTTTTAATCACAAAAACACCCTTCGTTTTTTTTTTTTAAATATATCATTTTTTTTTATTAACTTTTTCAAAAAGAAACAAAACATACCAGATTAAGGTGATAATCAGATACCTGTTCGCAGACAGGGTATAAAGAGATAGTTCTTACATATTTGATTGGTAAAGCAAAACAATATAATATAAGAACTTAATAACAATGTAACTTACATCAGTTTAATTAACATGCAATTCAGTTGATACTCTGATTTTTTGAAGCCATCTTGTTAGATAAGGCCACCTAGGTTAGTATTATAGACCTTCACCGAATGATCCCTCCATTCCACTCCACCCCCCACAATCCATGAGTAATGGACCTAGGCTATCCCCAAGATCTTCCAGAATGTACCACGCTGTGGAAGTAAAGGGTTCCACCATTTTCTTTTTTTCATTTAATGAGCAGCAATTTCCTTATTGCTAAGGGCGTCTTGTTGCTCTATTCCCATAAAATGTTTCATTTGAGCTGTTAACTCTTCAATGAGGGGGGTGTTGGGTTCTAGCCAATATTTAAGTAATTGTTTTTTTGCCAGGATAAGTAGGGTGTGGAGCAATTTTAGAGAGTTTCCCCTCTTCCCCTCAGGGTTTTCTGTGTTGTTCCAAAAATGTAACAAGGCTAGATAAGGGTAAAGAGTAGACCCTGGACCCCATATGGTGTCGATCATAGCGGATACTTGTCGACAATATGAAACTGAAGACGGGCATGACCATAGGTTGTGCATGAGGTCGGATAGTGGAAGGTGGCATTTAGGGCAAGCTGTTAGCCTGTTTGAAAGCGGATCTTTTTTAAGTATGTTAAATGCATAAATTGCGCCATGCATGATTTTATATTGCGTTTCTCTCCATGCTTCGTTTATAATGTGTTTTCTTATTAAATTCCAGCCTGACCTGATCTTATCAGAGATCCATCCATCTTTGCTCACTTGAGTGGAGAAGATGGGATGCGTTGTCTACACCTGCTTGTCGCCGTTTCAGAAATAGTTTATTTTCATTACCCTGGGGGAATTCTGGGTTTTGCCATATCGGGAGGTGCTTTGAAATCCTGAAAGAACGCCCGTATTTTTTTCTGACTGCCTTCCATGCGGAAATAGTGTCCCTAAGGATTGTTGACTTTTTAACTGCCGAGGGAAGGGAGGTAAATCGAGAATGAAGGAGGGAAACCAGGTCAAGGGGGTATGCATAATCTGATTCCAACGTGTAGTCAGAATATGTACATCTCTTATGAAACCAGTCTATTAAATACCGGAAAAGGCAACCAAGATTGTAATCTCTGATGCTTGGGAAATTAATGTCTCCGTCGTCTTTGGAAGCCATAAGTTTGCTCATACTAATCCTTGGACGTTTTCTTTTCCAAATAAAGTGACTGAAGGCCCTATTGAGTATAGTTATGTCCGTGTGTTTCAGGAGTAATGGCAAGGTTTGTAGTTGATACATAATCCTGGCTGTACTGATCATTTTTACCAAATGTGTCCTTCCCATAAAAGTCATGGCAAGATTTGCCTCTAATTGATTGATGATTTTTTTTTATAAGAGGAGGGTAGTTTAAGGTGTATATAGATGAAGGCAAACAGCCTATTTTAATTCCCAAGTAGGTGGTATGTGAAGGTGCTAGGGATATACCATTTACAGACCCATCTGGGCAGCGTTTTGTTCCCTTTTAGTTTAATGGGAATATTTCACGTTTTTTAACATTGATTTTAAACCCCGAGTAAGAGTCCAAATTTTTAAGTAAGTCTAATACTATAGGTAGATGTTGGGTGGGGTTAGACATAAATAAAATGACATAGTCAGCAAAAAAAGCCACCTGAATTGATTTCCTAGTAAACTGAATGCCTGTGAAAATGCTTGGATCAAACAAAATGTGGACTAAGGGCTCCAGAACTAAGTTGAAGAGGAGTAGGGACAACGGACAACCCTGCCTCATTCCTTTCTCAAGGGGGAATGGAGTGGACAAGAAACCCGGAGTGTAAACCTGAGCCCTTGGAGGTGAATATAGATTACAAATGTAGTTAAAGAAGGGGCCTGCTAGTGACATTTTTGTTAAGACCATATACAGCCACTCCCAATTTATATTATCAAAAGCTATTTCCACATCCAAGGAAACAATCGCTGGGGAGCCCTTTAAATCTGGTAAGGAGTGAATCTTATCTAGTACCAGTAGTACTTTTCTGATATTTAGAGTGGCCGAGCGACCTTTTACAAAGCCCGCCTGGCAGGGGAAATGACATGGGGTAAGATGGAGGCCAGTCTGTCAGCCATTATTTTAGATATGATCTTAATATCAGTATTAATGGGAGAGATTTGTCTGTATGAACTAGGGAATAGTGGGTGTTTATCTGGTTTTAGTAGTAATTTAATATACGCTGTGTTTGCAGAAGGAAAAATGGGGTCGCCTTAAGATAGTTTATTAAAAATTGATTCCAATAATAGGGAAATTTCCTCTCTCAGAGAGTTGAAAAATTTATTTGTGCAACCGTCTGGGCCGGGTGCTTTGTTCGGTTTTAGGTTCTTAATTGTATTTGTGACCTCTTCCAAAGAGATAGGTTTGTTTAAAATAGCTTTTTGTTCCTCGGAGAAGATGGGTAGCTTAACTTTATCATCTAAAAGTGTAATTGAGGAGGAAGGGGTTTGATTTGAATTTTTGTAGAGGTCATTATAAAAAGAACCTAATATCTCATTTATTGTTTTAGGGTTGGTGTGGATTTCCCCGTTGGTACTTTTTAATTGAAAAATTCCCTGTGGTTTTCTCATCCCATTAGCTAAATTAGCCAACATCCGTCCCGATTTATTTCCAAATCTATAAAAATCTATAAAAATAAGCTTCAGTGAATTTTTTCCCTCAAGTCTGCATATTGATTGAAATCCACTTGTTTTTGCGGCCAGTAGTTTTTATTTATGATGGATGGGTCAAGCAAGAATTTGGTGTAGGCTTGTTTTAAGTCATTAGAGAGTTCCCCATATCTCTTTAGAACTTTTTTTTTGTGGGAAAATGGATACGCCAACATTTTCTCCATGAGCACTGCCTTGGCCGACTCCTACAGTAATATTGGGCTGTTTTGGTGTTCTGCGTTGTCTGAAATAAATTCTTGCCACCATAATTTGAGGGAGAAGGTAAAAGAGTCATCTTTACAGAAGTAATTGGGAAATCTCCATAGAAAATCTGTGCCTCTGGGAAAAGACTGTGATAGTTCCAGAATTACTGGAGCATGGTCCGAAATAGCGATATTGTCTATGTGTACACAGATCAATTTGGCCGACAGGGAAGGGGAGACAAACATATAATCGATTCAAGACCATGAATCATTGGCGTGTGAGAAATGCGTAAATTCTCTATTGCTAGGATTAAGGAACCTCCACGAGTCGACTAAGTGACATGTGCACATGAGAGGTGATAGCATCTTGTCATGTGTAGTTGTTGACTGTATGATGCCTGTAGTATTTTAATGTCTTCATGTACCAACACTACTAAATTGAAGTCACCCCATACTATTTTATTGTAGTTAGGGTCTAGCAAAAGTCTAGTTACCAATTGTTTGAAAAAGGATTTATTTACTACATTAGGTGCATATACATTATAAATGGATAAAACCCCGCAGGGCGTAGATATTGTTAAGTGAACCAATCTACCCTCACTATCTATTTGTTGGCTGATAATCTGGTGTGAGAAGTGTTTGTTGATAAGAATTAGGACCCCAGCCTTTCTATTCACTGAAGAGGAACCGTAAACGGCGCCCACCCATAACTTCTTCATCCTAGGGAAATCTGTCTCTGGAAGATGTGTTTCCTGAAGGAGGGATATGTCGGGTTTTAGGCGTCTGAGAATTTTCATACGTTTTTGGGGAGATCTCAAACCCTTAACGTTCCATGACACAATATACATAAATAGAAGTAATATGGTTAAATCAAATTGGTGGGGTATTTGTAAAATAATGATGGCAGTGATGGCATTCAACTGGAATAAAGAAACGGAAATCATTTTCAACATTATATACCAAAATTGAACAACAAACATTCAAAACAGTAGAACATATTAGTCCTAGCATGAGCTGAGGCATTTCATCCCAGCTGGCTAGGAGAACCTTTCCCGTGGGCTTCAGTTCTGCCCAACCATGTGTATAAGATTTTCAAATAAAATCTCCCGTTTTGTTATTTTCATTTTTTTTTTGCTTTTTCCCCTCATTTGCTCCCAGTTCTATCCCTCCTCCCCCCAATTAGTAAAACTTGTCATTTACTGTATTAGGAGTCCAAAGAGAGAGAGGGAAGGGCGGGAGCAGCAATTTCAAATTGGCTACTCAGATCGAGGCGTCCCATGTGTAGAGAGGATAATTTCCTGAATAATGAACTTTTTTTTGTCACATTTTTGTTAGGTCTCCTAATTTAACTGTTCGGCTTCCGAATCTCTCTGAGGCTCTTGGACATGAAGCCTCGTTGTCATCTTGAGGGGTCCGATCCGGCCTGACCCATGGACACAGCAGGTTATTGACAAAAGTTTTGGCTTTGTCCGGAGATATGAATTCACGAAAAGAGCCATTTGAGTCTTTCAATCGTAGAGTACATGCATGGGTAGCGGAGTTGAAAGTGGACCTTTTCTTTATGGAGTCTAGTGCAGATGGAGCTAAATGCTTTACGTTTTCTGGTCACCTCAATGAAGTAATCCTCAAAGAGCAAAATTTTATGACCCTGAATGACCAATGGGTGATTGAGTTGTTTATAAGCTTGTATAATGTCTGCTTTATCGTTAAAATCCAGGAATTTCATGATGACCTGTCTAGGTCTGGATGTGTCCCGGTTCATGGATGTTGAGGGGCCAATCCCGTGTACTCTTTCCACCTTTCTGCCCTCAGGTAACTTTAGAGTCTTTGGGATATCGTTTTCACATAGTGGTTTCAGTACACTTTGGGGATAGGATTCCGGTAGTCCCACCAGACGCAAGTTGCTCCGTCGGGAGCGATTCTCCAGATCATCAATACGGTCTCTCAGGATCATGTTTTCACGAGCAATAGCTGTCACTTTTGCTTGGTCCTCCTTTGAGTCATCCTCATTGGTCGATACCTGCGATTCTAAATCAGTCAGCTGTCTGGCTTGTTCATCTTGCCTAACATGTAAGTCCATCAGGGCAGAATTAAGTGTAGATTGAATGATAGATGTAATTTTCGGTAGCAATTTAGCGGTGACCTCAGCTGCCAGTTCCGATGGGTCCATTTGTGTGTCCCCTTTCCTTACCGAAGAGGTGCGGGGTGGTCTAAGGGAGTGCCATGCCTCCTCGTTACCATCTATTTGGGAGAGTTGTTTCTCTTGATCAAGAATTGAGGCCATCTTGGTATGATTAGAAATGTCAATATGGCGAGAAGAGGTGGGCTGCTTTTGCCCACTATGAAGGAAGTAGCGGTCCATAAACAAAAAAGTTGGTATTTAAAGATAGCCTTCAGCTAGGTGACGACAACAAAGACCTTGAGGGTTCTGAATGTGGGAATCAGATGGTTAAATGGGAAACCATAGGGGAGAACATAAGCGGTTAATTAGAATTCACATGGTCGGCGCCTGAACCGGAAGACTTACAGATTCATATTTTGCAGGATGTTCTTATTTCATGGTCATCAGAGTAAACTGCCTATTGTCCATTTATAGATTTTATAGATTTTATGCCACACCGTGGCTGGGCATTAGAAGGTAGCAGTAATAAATCTTGGATGCAGTACCGGGTTAAGACTGGTTATGGTGTTATTTTGCATATATCCACAAGATGCCGCCAGAGACTCTGCGATGGTGATATTAGAGAGCTTCTGTATATTAGGAAATGGAGAAAAGGAGCCTACTGCAGGATTTTCATGTTCACAGGCTTTTTTTTTTCCACCTATAGAGCAGTATCTATGTGTCTATAGAGGTTTTATAATGGAAGGGTGATGCCACAAATAGGACTCGGTTCTATTGGATTGACCAGTGTGGATTTATTGTGGCCTCTGTCAGAGTCTGTGCTGCTAATAACCAGCTTCTCCTCGGGTCTCACTCTCCCCAAGATGGCGGGCGCTTCTGTGGTGGGAAACCCCCTCAGGCGGCAGATGCGGCTCAGAGGGCAAGCCTCCGCAACCGCCAACAGCTCCTATGTCCTCTCCTCTATGTGGCCCGTGTGCGCCTCAGGTGTCTGTGGGGGAGCCGCCAGCATGGGCCCCCGGATGAGCGTGCGTCCAGGACTCTGCAGTGTACGGTGTGAGGCTGGGCGTCAGGGTCTTCCCCTACCTTCGCTCCGGATCTTACCGGACAGCGACTCAGCAGTCGAAGAACTTCTCTCCGGTCACCGTCTCTTGTCCTTTGCGGCAGGAGGGAGCCGAGCCCCAAGCGATCCTCAGAACCTCTGCGTGACCTCCCCAGTCAGGACCGCCGGCACCCTCCTGGGCGCACACCGGGACTGCCCAGCAGGAAAGACCGCAGCTTCAGGGATCCAGGTAGGCCCGACCTCAGAAATCGGTACCACTGCTCTTGGAGGCTCTCCGTGGGATGCCTTCCAATCCTGGGTTGTCACCTGAGATGTTAGAACGGTGGATGGACCCGAGAAACTTGTTTTAATTGCGAGTTAGACTCAGGGAGCTCCCAGCTTGATGTCCTTCTCCTTCAGTAGCTAGACATGCCCCCCCCCCCCCCCCCACACACACACACACACACACCCTTTGTTTTTAACGTTTGCAGCAATATTGGAGTTCATGTATTCATTAATTGCAGTGTGCTGACACATTATGTATGTGTATGTTTGTATATGGGCCACATAGTGTACTGGTGCATTCATTTAATACTAAAAGGTGTGAAGACCCTGTTTTTCTTTTTTCATCCATAATCTGTCTATTTAATGGGCTAATACTAAAATTCAACAGTACAAGAGGGCCCCATGAATAATCATCATGTCTAAAAGCAATAGACTACTTTAACATTTATCTCCTAGAGTGATAAAACTAAAAGCAACTTTACCGTCAGGAACCCTAGGCTAAAACTCAACCCATAAAAATATGTCTTTCGAGAAGTACAGTATTATTTTGACTAACCTGCTCCTCTTTGATTCAGTAAGTGTGGTTTGGTCTCCTGAAGAGGCACATATGGTTGCAATCAAAAAGGGTATGTAAAAAATCTGTGTTGGCATGTATACGAATAAAGAGAAAGAGGAAATGAGTGGAGTAAATTATCTATTTTGATCGTGGAAGATATGTGTTCATCTAATATATGTTTCACAGAAGAAAAAATTTACACTGTGAATTAATCAATGATAACAATAATAAAAAGGAGAGTTGGCTCAGTACTAGAGGGTCATACAAGTGCGGTCACAATATATGCACCTGTTGTAAGTATATGAAAAATACTAAAACATTTGTCTCTTGTGCAAATAAAAAAGAGTATATGATTAATTCATACATAAACTGCAACACAAGCAACGTGGTGTATACTGTGCGATGCGGTTTGTGTGACCTTCAATATGTCGGCTGTACAGGGGGGCCGGTGAAAATCAGGATAAGACGTCACCTCTCAGACGCCATCAGTAAAATCATTAATAAAAGTTCAGCAATTTCCAAACATTTTATTAAAAGCCATGGAGGTGATGTGTCTTCTTTTGAAGTGTCAGGCATAGAAAAGGTTAAAATCCCATCCAGGGGTGGTGATATCAAAAGAAAACTAATAAGCAGGGAAACCTGGTGGATCTACCAGCTGAACACTAGGGCGCCACATGGTATCAATATCAGGCAGGATCTGATTTACCACTATGAATAGAGATATGCATATTTGATGTAATGTGTGTTTTCAGTCTGTAAGGGGTTAATCCCCTGCCAGGTTTCTCTGCACAGCTGTTCCCATCTAGTGGCCGGATCTGGTGAGCGGGGACTGAATTGTGAACTAGTTTAAAATGTTCAGTCTGCCATCAGATCCTTGTCAATGATTAAGACGCACTGCTTTGCGTCGAAACGCGTATGTTTTTAATGTCTGGACTGTGACGTAATGGATTTTATACCATTTGAAGTTATGAAATAAATGAATAATGGATTTTTAATGGACTTATAGCGCTAGACTTATTCCTTTCTAAGTTCTGAAAACTTGCCGCACAACAGGATCCGTGCGCTCCAGGAGGTGGTGAGCAGACATTAACTTTTTTGTATGTTTTTCAAGTGTTTTGTGAAGTCTAGCTCCCTCTCTAGAAGTCCATCTCCCCTCAGATAAACTGGATTGTCGTGGAAGTGTATAAATCCGCCTTCACATAATCATTTTTCATACTTCTTATAAAGGAAATAATTATTCTTGATTTATGATGCTAGAAATTTAAAAGCATCTGCTATTTTTTCAAATACTAGAGGAGAATCTACTCCTGACACCCAAAAATTAGATGAACTCATGAAAATGTGGGAAAAACAGAGAATTAAAGAGCTTCGGATCTGGTGGGATTGTACCACTTTAAAATCTTACATTGATCAAGACATGATCCCGAGGGGATTGAGGATTAAAAAACTATCCACTACTCATTTCTCTGAGGGTTTTGAGAAAAAATGGTTCAATACCCTTAACGAATGCTCTTTTAAACTAATGGACCTCATTATAGAAGAGGAGGAATCTTTATTATCATCTATCAGACTTGAAATCCAAGAGACCAAGAATGCATTACAGCAATATAAGTCTCTTAGAAAATTTAATCAGTGGTCGGATAACATAAAAACCAACCTGGTAAAGTTAGAAGACCAGATTACCAAGATTAAACAATCTAAATATCAAATAGACTGTAATGATTACAACTGCAATGAGGTGTATTCCTGGTCTAGTGAGCGTCGGAAAGGACGCAAAAAAATCAATTCTCAAACAGAATGGAGATAAAACTGATGATCGGAGACACAGAGTGGTCTTTTCTGACACGGACACTTCACATACTTCCCGGGAGAACTCCGAAGATAACGATACGGATGACTCCTCAGGTCTTTTTGCAAGAAAATCTGGAGGAGTTACATCACACTATATGAAGAATCAGCAAACAACATTACAGAGGAAACCTGATTCAGAACATTCAGCTCCAAAAAAAGGAGGAGGAAAAGGAAGAGAGGTAGGAGAGCTGGATAGAGACATAGAAAGATATTCCCTGAGGAAAAAGCAGAGGAAAGCACAGTAATAAACCTCTCCAGTTACATAGTATCTGAAATGCAGCAAAAAATCCTCTCCAAAGGGCTCTCTTTTTCTCCAACAAAAGAACTGGATGTATATCATACACTTCTGGATTTAAATAAATTCGTTAGGAATTTGACACTTAAATGTCATTTTCTGGATGAGACCAGAGTAAATGAAACAGAAATTTCCATCAGCAGTGATCAAACTCCACCATTGTCTTCAATACCCGCTTTTGGAGAATTATGCTCTTTACAAAATCTCAGAACTTTGGGTGCAGAATCTATAACTCAAGATGGAGATCTTAACAAAAATTTTTGTCTGAAAAAGCCTTTTTATTATCCAATAAAACCAAGGTCCCAGATCTTAGACACATTCCAGGAAATTGTTGAACGGGATTTGATCAGTTAGAAGGAAAATACCAGCCATGAAACGATAAGAGATAATCTCAGCAGAGGCGAAAAACAGGCCCTGAAAGACCTATAATTAAACACCAATCTAACCATCAGAAGGGCGGACAAAAGGGGCGCTGTTGTCCTCTTGGACTCCTGTCTAGTGTTGAGCCACCCCCGTAGTGTTCGAGTTCGGTTCGGTTCGTCGAACACCCGTGTGTTCGCCGAACTGTTCGTCGAACTGTTCGTCGGACACCTTCGAACACCGTTAAAACCAATGGCAGGCAAACAAAAACACATAGAAAACACCTTCAAAGGTGTCCAAAAGCTGACAAACTGCTCAGAAGACACAACTAACACATGGAAAAGTGACAAGTACATATAGCCATGCGAAAAGAAAAGAGGTGGAGGAGTAAAAGGAGGGGGAGACACAGATATAGGCATGTCATGCCCTTCTAAAATCCAAAAAGTGAGAAGCCGACACGTTCAGTCCGCTCCTGCCCGTGCCACCTCCGTGTCGCCGGGTTTGTGCCAGAGCCGCGGTGAACCCTGACGGCCAGCCCCCCTCTCCCAATACTGGTGCCTGTCCGCTGGTGGGTCGAGCGAGCCCCCCTGTGGTGGAGGCAGCTCTAAGCTTTTTAATTTAAATTGTCTCTCTAATTTGAATAAATACACTTTAAATCCATTTACAAGGATCTATTGGAGGGCAAGTCTCATGCCAGCAGCCGCGTAATTCCAGCTCCAGTAGCATCCACTAAAGCTGCTGCAGTTAAAAAGCTTTTATAAGGATCGAGCTCGGCTGTCCACCGCAAGGCATCCTACTGCCAGTCCGAGCCCCTATGCCTTGGGGTGCCTCCTGATGCTCTTCACTGAGTATCCCGTGGTCCCGAAGCATTTCCTTTGAAAAAATGAAGTGTCCAAACTACAGGTGGTGTAGCTTGCTTAACAGCCGAGATAATCCGCTGACTAGCAGACACTGCTACTAGGCACAAAGTATTTCCTGGGCTAGATGCAGCTAAAAATTATTATTAATTTTAAATCTGGTGAAGCTTTAGTATAGATGGCCTAATAGGATCAGTGCTGCACACTGCTACAAAGCCCAAATTATTTTCCAGTCAAGATACAGATAAACATGATTAGTAATTTTAAATCTGGTGGAGCTTATTATAGATGGCCTAATAGAATCAGTGCTGCACACTGCTACAAAGCCCAAATTATTTTCCAGCCAAGATACAGATAAACATGATTAGTAATTTGAAAGCTTAAAACGGTTGGTAGGGTGATTTTAACCAATCATCAAGCTTTTACTCTCCCCAGGATGACACAGGGGTAGAAAAGTCGTTTCGGATCCATGATTTGTTCATCTTTATGAACGTGAGTCTGTCTACATTATCAGTGGAGAGCCGCGTGCGCTTATCTGTCAGCACACCACCAGCAGCGCTGAACACACGTTCAGACAGAACGCTGGCTGCGGGGCATGACAAGATCTCCAAGGCGTAAGTGGCTAGCTCCGGCCATTTATCCAGATTGGAAGCCCAAAAAGAGCAAGGGTCCAGTGACACAGTCGTGGCTTCAATGTTTACTTGGAGATACTCCTGTACCATCGTCTCTAGGCGTTGACTATGTGTCAGACTTCTTGTCTCCTGTGGCCTTGCAAAGGATGGGCTAAAAAAGTGGTGAAATGATTCCGCAAAATTGATGTTACCAGCAGATACTGTGGTTCTGTTACGGTTTGAGTGCTGAACACTTGACGGTCCCACGGTTGGCAAGTTGGAACTGTGAGATTCACTACGTGCACCACTGGTATTTTGTGGAAAAGCACATGTAAGATTCTGCAACAGTCTCTGCTGATACTCCTGCATGCGTGCATCCCTTTCTATGGCAGGAATAATTTCTGCAAATTTACTTTTGTACCGGGGATCTAACAGTGTGGCAACCCAGTAGTCAGGATTATTTCTAATTCTCACAATTCGAGGGTCATGTTGCAGGTAGTGCAGCAAGAAGGCACTCATGTGTGTTGCGCATCCAGGAGCACCAAGTCCCTGTTGTGTTGGTGGCGAGGTAACAATCATGCTTCCTTCCTCTGTCCTCTCCCCCCAACCTCGCACAACAGAAATGTGATCAAGGTCTCCCTCATCTGATGAGTCTTCCATCAGTTCGTCCTCCACTTCTTCCTGGGCTCCTGCACCTTCCTCACTAGTTTGGCTGCTACCATGCGCCCTGGTAAAACCATCTCCCCCACCCTCACATGCCTGCCGCCTTGGTGCTGCCGACCGTCTGGACCTTGCAGATGTTAGCCCTTCCGCATACAACTCCTCCTCCTCTACTTCCTCCACCTCCTCTTGTGCCAACACCTGACTCCGAATTCTGTTTAACGTGCTCCAGCATGTAAATCACCGGAATAGTCATGCTGATAATGACATCGTCAGCACTAAACATCTTCGTCGCCATTTCAAAACTGTGCAGAAGGGTGCATAGGTCCCTGATCTGAGACCACTCCTCCAGCGTGATTTGCCCCACCTCTGGATCTCGTTGGCCCAGGCTATACGTCAGAACGTATTGCACCAGGGCTTGTCGGTGCTGCCACAGTCGCTGCAACATGTGCAGAGTTGAATTCCACCGGGTAGGCACATCGCATTTTAGCCGGTGAAGTGGCAGGCCCAACGACTTCTGTAGAGATGTAAGTCGCTGAGCTGCGGGATGCGAACGGCGAAAGTGAGCACACAGCGACCGTGCCCTCTGCAGAAGGCCATCTAGTCTGGGATAGTGGGCTAAAAATTGCTGGACAACCAGGTTCAACACGTGAGCCATACAAGGCACGTGTGTGACATTGCCCCGGCGAAGGGCCGCACCCAGGTTTGCAGCATTGTCGCACACGGCCTTCCCTGGTTTCAGGTCCAGTGGAGACAACCATTCATGAAATTGGTTCTCCAGAGCTGACCACAACTCCTCAGCTGTGTGACTCACATTTCCCAGACATTTCAATGTAAAAACCGCCTGATGACGTTGAGCCCTACTGCCAGCATAGTAAGGAGGTGTGCAGGATCCCTTCTGCGCAGTTAGAAAGCTTGTGGCATGACCAGACAGGCTTTGGGTGCAGGTGGAAGACCGAGAGGAGGTTGAGGAGGCAGAAGCAGTGGAGGAACTTTGACATAAAGAGGATTGACGCACAACTCGTGGGGACGGCAAGACTTGGACAGCAGCCCCTTGTCCTGCTGTCACCATAGTTACCCAGTGCCCAGTCAGCGACATGTAACGCCCCTGTCCATGCCTACTCGTCCAAGTGTCTGTGGTGAAATGCACCCTGTCACACACAGAGTTTCTCAAAGAAGCGGTGATGTTGTGTGCGACATGCTGGTGGAGCGCAGGCACACCTTTCTTTGAGAAGTAGTGCCGACTGGGCATCTGGTACTGGGGCACTGCGACGGACATAAGGTCTCGAAAATCCTCTGTGTCCACCAGGCGGAAAGGCAGCATTTCTGTAGCCAAGAACTTGCAGATGGTGAAATTCAACCTCTTAGCTTTCTCATGGCTAGGAGGAAATGGTCTTTTACTTGTCCACATCTGAGGGACCGAGGGCTGGCTATTGTGCTTAGACGGGGTTGATAAGGGTGTCCCCGGCAAACTGCCGGTCTGTGAGGAAGATGCAGGCGGACATGTTAGGTTGCCTTGATCCAAAGGTGGTGCTATCGATGTCGGACAGCGCTCAACACCAACTGGTGTTACCACCTCCAAAGAAAATGATGACCTGCCAATCACGCTGGCTGTTGCAGGTAAAGAGGTGGCAGGTCTGCGCCCCAAAACAGGTGTGACTGCTGTCCCTCCAGTCACAGAGGATGAAGAGGCCGCGGATGCACAAGATATGGCAGACGGCGGTTGGCCCGGCCGGCTAGGCCACATTGTAGCACACTGAGCTTCCCACTGCAACTTATGCTTCATGTCCATGTGCCGGTTCATGCATGAAGTACTCAAACTATGTATTTTTTGGCCTCTACTTAGCTTTTGCTGACAAATGTTACAGATAACACGAGTTGGGTCATCTTTATCGATCTGAAAAAATGCCCAGGCTATGCAAGGCTTAGCACCCATGCGACCTGAAGAGCCACCACGACTTGTGGTGAGAGGCAGAGTTGTGTTTGAGGATGCAGTTGTTGACGTGCTTCCAGTACTACGTCTCTGTCCAGGAAGGCGCAACCTGACCTCGTCGTCACTAGCATCTTCCTCCACCTCCTCTGCTGACCTCATCTCTTGGCTGACTGTGGGTTGACAGTAAGTGGGATCTCCAACCTCATCATCATCACCCTGTGCGTTATCACACCCGTCGTCCTCAGAGCCAACCTGTTCCTGCCCTGACAAAAAACTAAAGTTGTCGCTCCAATCAGGTATTTGAGTCTTATCATCGTCTTCCTCATTGTCTCCACCAACAGGAGTTACAGTTTGGGAATGAGGGTCTACATTATGGTCAGAACCTTCTGCGTCTGGTCCTGGATCCGACTCAAAGATTCTGGGCATCAGTGCAGATCATTTCCTCGTCTGGATTCACAGAAGCGCTGGAGTCGACCTCTGATTCCCAGGCTATAGTATGAGTAAACAGCTCTGCAGACTCAACCATCTGTTCTACCTCATACTCAGACGGGCAGCTGGAGATTTGGGAGCTGTGAGGAAGCAAGTGCGATTGGGGTGACACCTTTGAGGACTGGAGTATTTGTGATGTTGAAGTTGATGTGGAGGAGAGCCCACTTAAAGGAGCACTTGATATCCGTTGAAGCACCTGCTGTTTTTGTGCCTCATCTGGAATTTGTAGCGATTGGCGTGGCCGTAAGAAAGGGATCTTATCACATTGTCCGCTAAAAGAAGTAGACATTTTAGTTTGGCTGGAAGATGGTCTTTCTTCTGCAGATGTTACTGTTGCTTTAACACCTACCCCACGGACACAACCTTTTTTCCCCTTCCCAACACGCCTATTCCCCTTTCCACCAGCAGCAGGCCTTTTTCCACTCATTTTGGTGGTTAACTAATTAACAACTCTGGAGTTGTTTGCACAAAAAAACAATGGATGGCAACCGAGCAGAGCTGAGTGGCCAAACTGTGGTATTAGGCCAAAACTATTGGCTGGGTTAGATGCAGAAAAAAATTATATTCAATTTGCAACCTGATGGAGGTCAGTATAGATGGACTAATACAACAAGTCCCACACACAGCTAGAAGCCCAATATTTTTTCAGAGGTAGATGCAGAAAAAAATATATTCAGTTTGCAACCTGATGGAGGTCAGTATAGATGGACTAATACAACAAGTCCCACACACAGCTAGAAGCCCAATATTTTTTCAGAGGTAGATGCAGAAAAAAATATATTCAGTTTGCAACCTGATGGAGGTCTGTATAGATGGACTAATACAACAAGTCCCACACACAGCTAGAAGCCCAATATTTTTTCAGAGGTAGATGCAGAAAAAAATATATTCAGTTTGCAACCTGATGGAGGTCTGTATAGATGGATTAATAGAACAAGTCCCACACACAGCTAGAAGCCCAATATTTTTTCAGAGGTAGATGCAGAAAAAAATATATTCAGTTTGCAACCTGATGGAGGTCAGTATAGATGGACTAATACAACAAGTCCCACACAGCTAGAAGCCCAATATTTTTTCAGAGGTAGATGCAGAAAAAAATATATTCAGTTTGCAACCTGATGGAGGTCTGTATAGATGGATTAATAGAACAAGTCCCACACACAGCTAGAAGCCCAATATTTTTTCAGAGGTAGATGCAGAAAAATATATATTCAGTTTGCAACCTGATGGAGGTCTGTATAGATGGATAAATAGAACAAGTCCCACACACAGCTAGAAGCCCAATATTTTTTCAGAGGTAGATGCAGAAAAAAATATATTCAGTTTGCAACCTGATGGAGGTCTGTATAGATGGATTAATAGAACAAGTCCCACACACAGCTAGAAGCCCAATATTTTTTCAGAGGTAGATGCAGAAAAAAATATATTCTGTTTGCAACCTGATGGAGGTCTGTATAGATGGATTAATAGAACAAGTCCCACACACAGCTAGAAGCCCAATATTTTTTCAGAGGTAGATAAAGAAAAAAATATATGCAGTTTGCAACCTGATGGAGGTCAGTATAGATGGACTAATACAACAAGTCCCACACACAGCTAGAAGCCCAATATTTTTTCAGAGCTAGATGCAGAAAAAAATTATATTCAATTTGCAACCTGATGGAGGTCAGTATAGATGGACTAATAGAATGATGCTATGCCCAAAAGATTTTACTTCACTAGGTGCAGTAAAAAAATTGGTATTCTATACACAGGTGGTATATCTTGCAACACAGATAGGCTACTCGACTGACTAACACACTCTGCAATAGGCCAAAAAGGATTAGCTTTGCTAGATTCAGCCAAATGCTGTGAAAAAAAACTTGCACAGCACTGGCACAGACCTGCCTGGCAAAAACTGACAGGAACTGATGTAACCTAGTCCTGAAAAGGACTCCAATTACAATTAGTCTTTACTCCCACAATCTATCTATTTAAGAGCACAGACCTGCCTGATAAAAGTCGTAGGAAATGCTGTAACCTAGTCCTTAAAAGGACTGCAATCACAACTATTCCCTACTCCCAAGCTATCTGTAGATTTGTGCGAAAATTGGCTTGAAATTAACAAGGTATAGCGCACACAGCAACAGCGGTGCCGTCTAACATGCAGCTGCAGCAGTGAGAAAATGGTGGCGACGGGGAAAATGGCTTGGTCTTATAGGGCAAGGACATGTGACATACACTGCCAATGACACATGCCCTTGCTTGTGTGAAAAAAAGCACTTCGCTCCGTGTGTGCGCTGCGGATAGGCTGACAGATTGCACCTCCCCACTGTAAATGCGGGAAAGAGAAAAAAAAAATGGAGATCTTCATTGTTCCTGCAGAGATCCATCCCCTGCCCCTCCCCCCACCCCGCTGTACACTCAAACTGCGTATTAACATTAATTTTCATCATTACTGAGAAAAAATCCAGTTATGATTTTGGTGCACGAACAGTTATCGAACATAACCTCGAACAGCCGAATTTTTCTCAAATTGTTCGTGTTCGCCGAACGGCTCGAACACCGCCCAAAACAGCTCGAATTTGAGATTGGCGAACAGTTCGAGTAGAACAACGCTCATCTCTACTCCTGTCTTTATGAGAAGTTAAACCAGGATATGCTTCAGAATGAGGACATTTATAGACCTCTGAATAATAATCCTACGAAGGTGTTCCAGAATAAATTTAAAATTCTTTGTCGGAAGGTGTAGCATTGGGGGCAATTACCCCAAAATTATCAGAAGATCTATATGTAGAGTGCCCTATTACTCCAATCCTGCACTCAATTCCAAAAATTCATAAGGAAATTTTTCCTCCACCTTTGAGGCTAATTGTGGCTGGAATAGGGAGTGTGGGAGAAAAACTGAGTGCCTGGCTGGACATGTATCTACAGCCTTTAGTACAACAAATCCCAGGATACATAAGAGACTCTAAACATCTTATCTCATCACTTGATGGTATTAGGCTGTCTAAAAATTGTATTTTTATTGCCTGCGCCGTCGAGTCCCGGCGCTGCTCCATGACCTGTCTTTGAAGATTCTATCCAGTCACTTGGATAAATACAGTAATTATAAAAAAAACAATCCAAGAGTTTATAGTGATGGGGGTAGAGTTTTTACTTAAACATAATTATTTTTCATTCAATAAAAACTTTTATTTACAGGTTCGTGGAGCACCGGTGGGTGCGGGGTTGTCGCCGTTGCTTGAAAATTTATATCTGGCAGCCTGGGAACAGGATTTTGTTTTTTCCGGCGCGGATCCCCTTTCTGCCCACATCAGGTGGATGGGTCGTTATATCGATGACAACCTCCTAGTGTGGGACGGGACGGTGGAACCCGCGTCAGAATTTATCCAGCATTGTAATGACAATGGAATGAATCTGAGATTTACTCATTCAATTGGAATCAGTTCTATTAATTTTCTGGATGTGACGCTTAGTTTGGATTCTGTGAATCAAGTTGTAGTGTCCCCCTATCGCAAAAGTACAGTCACAAATTCCACCTTACTGGCACAGTCATGTTGTTAGAACTCTCCTGTTAGTTTTTTTTCATCTTGCTGGTCACATGACCTTTTTTGCCTATTTAATCCTGCTCCGCCCTCCTGGCCTTGCTGGACTTCATTGTAATTTCTACTCTTAAGTTAGCCTGGTGCTTAGTTACCTTTCTCTGTCAGTTTAGCTAGGTCTTCGGACCTTTATGTTCTATGTTGTGTGTTTGTCTTTTACTGCTACAATTTCTGCTAGGAGGTGTCCAACTTTATCCCAGTCCCTAGTTCTTGTAGGGATCCCTCCCTTGCATCTATAGGTCTTCGTACAGACTAGCCGAGGACTTTAGCGGGTCTGATCGCAGGATCAGGTTCCCCGTTACATCGTAGGGATCTAGCTTAGTTCTATTGTAGGGACAGATCTCCTTTCTTTCCTTAGTGCTTGTAGCAGATCATAACAGTAAGTCCAGCCCAAAAATATCTCTAAGGAAAGATTTCCAGTTTCCATCATGGTGTCGGTTCAGGATTTGGCTCAACGCCTGCAGGGACTCTCTCTGGAGGTGGCCGAGCTCCAGCGACACGTGAGTAGCTGTTCTGGAGCACATTTTGTGGAGCCAAAGGTACATTTGCCTGATTTATTTTTTGGTGATCAACAAGAATTTTTTTCCTTTAAAAATGCTTGTTCGTTGTATTTTCGTTGGAGACCCAGATCCTCTGGTGATAAATCACAGCGCATAGGGTTCATAATGTCACTTTTGCGCAAAGAACCTCAGGGTTGGGCCTTTTCTCTCCAACCTAGTGATCCATGCTTTAGATCAGTGGATAGTTTTTTTTCTGCTTTGGGTTTGTTGTATGATGATCCTGATCGTGTCTCATCAGCTGAGACTGAATTGAGACGTTTGAGGCAGGGATCAGGTAATGTGGAAAAATATTGCTCTCACTTCCGTCGGTGGTCTGCCCAGGTGGGGTGGAACGATTCAGCTTTGAAAAGTTTGTTTCTTGCGGGGCTAGGTGAAAGGGTTAAGGATTTGCTGATTGCTTATCCCACACCTGGAAACTTGCAGGAGGCAATGCAATTAGCTATACGGGTGGACAGGAGACTGCGTGCAAGGGTTAATGAAAGTAAATCCTCTGCCATGTCAGCTCCGAGTCTTGAGAGGGTCTGTACTGACTTTGGAGAGCCGATGGAGATTGGGGCGATGGCACCCCGCTCTCAGGAAAAAGACCGCGGATCTTCTGAAGGTTTGTGCTTTTATTGTGGGAAATCTGACCATTTTATTAAGAACTGTGTGCTTCGTATGAACAAAGAAAAAAAAAGGTCAGTTACGCCCGTATTGCCTGTTTAAATACTAAGGGGGTATTTCTTTCTGCTACTACTGCTGCTCAGGAAGAATTAATTGAATTTCGGATATTTGTGGATTGTGGTTCTACTCTGAATGTGATTGATGGGGGATTCTTTGAAAAACTTAAATTAAAACCCAAACCTTTGTCATCCCCTATTGCTGTGGTTTCTGTCGATGGCTCCCCCTTGAAGAGTGTTACTCACAAGGTCTGTGAATTTCCCCTCACTATTAATGGTATTCACCAAGAAAATTTGGATTTGGTGGTATTAAATAATTTGCCTCCTCCAGTAATTTTGGGGTTACCCTGGTTAAATTTGCACAATGCTGTACTGGATTGGTCTACCAATGAAATTAAGTCCTGGAGCCCTAACTGTTATGATAAGTGTTGTAACGGACACATTGCTGCGGTGGAAAAAGGGGAATTACCTGTACCTAGTCAGGATTTTTGGAGAGTTTTTTCTGAGGAGGAGTCACAAATTTTGCCTCCCCATAGAGACTATGATTGTACCATTGAATTTGTCCCTGGAGCGACTCTTCCTAAAAGTCGTTTATTTAATCTTACTATTCCTGAGAGAAAGGCTTTGGAGGAATACATACAGACAAGCTTGGCCGCCGGTCACATTAGGCCTTCCAAGTCTCCTGTGGCTGTTGGATTTATTTTTGTTAAAAAAAAGGACGGCGGTTTACGTCCTTGTCTGGATTTTCGTGAGATTAATAAAATTACTGTACGCAATCCTTACCCACTGCCATTGATTCCTGATTTGTTTAACCAGTTAGTGGGGGCCAAGTGGTTCTCTAAAATTGATCTCCGGGGGGCATACAATTTGTTGCGCATGAAGGAGGGTGATGAATGGAAGACTGCTTTTAACACTCCTGTGGGTCATTTTGAGAACCTGGTTATGCCTTTTGGTCTTACCAATGCTCCAGCATTTTTTCAGAATCTTATTAATGACATCCTTAGACCTTTGATCGGCAAAAATGTGGTTGTGTATTTGGATGACATTTTGATTTATTCACAGGATCTGAAGTCTCATTGGCGGAGCGTACGTGAGGTATTACAGTTATTAATTGACAATTCGCTTTTTGCTAAGCTGGAGAAATGTGAGTTCGCTGTACAGAGAATTAGTTTTTTGGGCTACATTATCTCCAGCGAGGGCTTTGAGATGGACCCTGTGAAGGTTCAGGCGGTTCAGGAATGGCCTAGGCCTATTGGTTTGAAATCGATACAGAGGTTTTTGGGTTTCGCCAATTATTACAGAAAATTCATTAAAAAATTTTCTATTATTGTCAAACCACTGACCGATCTCACCAGGAAAGGTGCTAATGCGGTTCAGTGGACTACTGAGGCCATTGAAGCTTTTGTGTTTCTAAAGGAGAGGTTCAGCTCTGCTCCCATCCTTATGCAGCCTGATGTGACTAAGCCGTTTTTGGTTGAGGTTGATGCTTCTTCGGTGGGGGTCGGTGCGGTGTTGTCTCAGAAAAACAGGGATGGAGTACATCCCTGTGCTTTTTTTTCAAAAAAAATTTCTGAGACTGAACTTAATTACTATATTGGTAATCGGGAATTGCTGCCTATTAAACTCGCATTTGAACACTGGCGTCATCTCTTGGAAGGTGCTGAATTTCCCATTCAGGTTTTCACTGATCATAAAAATCTGATCTATCTTGATGCTGCCAAGAGCTTGAATGCCCGTCAGGCTAGGTGGGCACTTTTTTTCTCGCGGTTTAATTTTTCCGTTACTTACATCCTGGGTAGCAAGAATGTTAAAGCTGATGCTTTGTCTCGCAGCTTTTCTCCCATGGTCGGTGCTGAGGAGGAGGGGAGCATTTTATAAGAAGGTGTTGTGATTGCTGCATTGGACTCCGTTTTGGAAGATGAGATTCTTAAAGCACAGGAGAATGCCCCATCTAACACTCCCCATGGGAGGTTGTTTGTGCCTAGGACCTTTAGGAGAGATTTGTTTGTTGAGTGTCATGAGTCTTGGTTGGCAGGTCATCCAGGAATTTCTGAGACCTAGAGACTTGTGGGTCGCAGTTTTTGGTGGCCTGGATGGCAGAAGGAAGTCATTAAGTGGGTGCGTCAATGTATGGTGTGTGCTAGATCTAAGTCTTCACATACTCCTGCAGCGGGGTTGCTTTGCCCTCTGGAGGTTCCTAGTGCACCTTGGACACATCTGGCTATGGACTTTATTACTGACCTTCCCCCCTCTGAGGGTTTCACAGTCATCTGGGTGGTCGTGGACCGTTTTAGCAAGATGTGTCACTTGGTTCCTTTCATCAAACTGCCCTGCGCTAAGACACTCGCATATATAGTCCACACTTCTCAAATATTACTAACATTATTAAAAAAAGATTACCTATATTATATCAAGATAAAAAACTAGAGAAAATCTTGACAAATCCTGTGAAATTTATTGCAAAAAAAGCTTCCACTTTAGGAGATATTCTGTCTCCAGTCTCTATCTCAATGGAGAATTGGTTCAGTACTAGAGGGTCATACAAGAGCGGGCACAATATATGCACCTGTTGCAAGTATATGAAGAATACTAAAACATTTGTCTCTTGTGCAAATAAAAAAGAGTATATGATTAATTCATACATAAACTGCAACACAAGCAACGTGGTGTATACTGTGCGATGCGGTTTGTGTGACCTTCAATATGTCGGCTGTACAGGGGGGCCGGTGAAAATCAGGATAAGACGTCACCTCTCAGACGCCATCAGTAAAATCATTAATAAAAGTTCAGCAATTTCCAAACATTTTATTAAAAGCCATGGAGGTGATGTGTCTTCTTTTGAAGTGTCAGGCATAGAAAAGGTTAAAATCCCATCCAGGGGTGGTGATATCAAAAGAAAACTAATAAGCAGGGAAACCTGGTGGATCTACCAGCTGAACACTAGGGCGCCACATGGTATCAATATCAGGCAGGATCTGATTTACCACTATGAATAGAGATATGCATATTTGATGTAATGTGTGTTTTCAGTCTGTAAGGGGTTAATCCCCTGCCAGGTTTCTCTGCACAGCTGTTCCCATCTAGTGGCCGGATCTGGTGAGCGGGGACTGAATTGTGAACTAGTTTAAAATGTTCAGTCTGCCATCAGATCCTTGTCAATGATTAAGACGCACTGCTTTGCGTCGAAACGCGTATGTTTTTAATGTCTGGACTGTGACGTAATGGATTTTATACCATTTGAAGTTATGAAATAAATGAATAATGGATTTTTAATGGACTTATAGCGCTAGACTTATTCCTTTCTAAGTTCTGAAAACTTGCCGCACAACAGGATCCGTGCGCTCCAGGAGGTGGTGAGCAGACATTAACTTTTTTGTATGTTTTTCAAGTGTTTTGTGAAGTCTAGCTCCCTCTCTAGAAGTCCATCTCCCCTCAGATAAACTGGATTGTCGTGGAAGTGTATAAATCCGCCTTCACATAATCATTTTTCATACTTCTTATAAAGGAAATAATTATTCTTGATTTATGATGCTAGAAATTTAAAAGCATCTGCTATTTTTTCAAATACTAGAGGAGAATCTACTCCTGACACCCAAAAATTAGATGAACTCATGAAAATGTGGGAAAAACAGAGAATTAAAGAGCTTCGGATCTGGTGGGATTGTACCACTTTAAAATCTTACATTGATCAAGACATGATCCCGAGGGGATTGAGGATTAAAAAACTATCCACTACTCATTTCTCTGAGGGTTTTGAGAAAAAATGGTTCAATACCCTTAACGAATGCTCTTTTAAACTAATGGACCTCATTATAGAAGAGGAGGAATCTTTATTATCATCTATCAGACTTGAAATCCAAGAGACCAAGAATGCATTACAGCAATATAAGTCTCTTAGAAAATTTAATCAGTGGTCGGATAACATAAAAACCAACCTGGTAAAGTTAGAAGACCAGATTACCAAGATTAAACAATCTAAATATCAAATAGACTGTAATGATTACAACTGCAATGAGGTGTATTCCTGGTCTAGTGAGCGTCGGAAAGGACGCAAAAAAATCAATTCTCAAACAGAATGGAGATAAAACTGATGATCGGAGACACAGAGTGGTCTTTTCTGACACGGACACTTCACATACTTCCCGGGAGAACTCCGAAGATAACGATACGGATGACTCCTCAGGTCTTTTTGCAAGAAAATCTGGAGGAGTTACATCACACTATATGAAGAATCAGCAAACAACATTACAGAGGAAACCTGATTCAGAACATTCAGCTCCAAAAAAAGGAGGAGGAAAAGGAAGAGAGGTAGGAGAGCTGGATAGAGACATAGAAAGATATTCCCTGAGGAAAAAGCAGAGGAAAGCACAGTAATAAACCTCTCCAGTTACATAGTATCTGAAATGCAGCAAAAAATCCTCTCCAAAGGGCTCTCTTTTTCTCCAACAAAAGAACTGGATGTATATCATACACTTCTGGATTTAAATAAATTCGTTAGGAATTTGACACTTAAATGTCATTTTCTGGATGAGACCAGAGTAAATGAAACAGAAATTTCCATCAGCAGTGATCAAACTCCACCATTGTCTTCAATACCCGCTTTTGGAGAATTATGCTCTTTACAAAATCTCAGAACTTTGGGTGCAGAATCTATAACTCAAGATGGAGATCTTAACAAAAATTTTTGTCTGAAAAAGCCTTTTTATTATCCAATAAAACCAAGGTCCCAGATCTTAGACACATTCCAGGAAATTGTTGAACGGGATTTGATCAGTTAGAAGGAAAATACCAGCCATGAAACGATAAGAGATAATCTCAGCAGAGGCGAAAAACAGGCCCTGAAAGACCTATAATTAAACACCAATCTAACCATCAGAAGGGCGGACAAAAGGGGCGCTGTTGTCCTCTTGGACTCCTGTCTAGTGTTGAGCCACCCCCGTAGTGTTCGAGTTCGGTTCGGTTCGTCGAACACCCGTGTGTTCGCCGAACTGTTCGTCGAACTGTTCGTCGGACACCTTCGAACACCGTTAAAACCAATGGCAGGCAAACAAAAACACATAGAAAACACCTTCAAAGGTGTCCAAAAGCTGACAAACTGCTCAGAAGACACAACTAACACATGGAAAAGTGACAAGTACATATAGTCATGCGAAAAGAAAAGAGGTGGAGGAGTAAAAGGAGGGGGAGACACAGATATAGGCATGTCATGCCCTTCTAAAATCCAAAAAGTGAGAAGCCGACACGTTCAGTCCGCTCCTGCCCGTGCCACCTCCGTGTCGCCGGGTTTGTGCCAGAGCCGCGGTGAACCCTGACGGCCAGCCCCCCTCTCCCAATACTGGTGCCTGTCCGCTGGTGGGTCGAGCAAGCCCCCCTGTGGTGGAGGCAGCTCTAAGCTTTTTAATTTAAATTGTCTCTCTAATTTGAATAAATACACTTTAAATCCATTTACAAGGATCTATTGGAGGGCAAGTCTCATGCCAGCAGCCGCGTAATTCCAGCTCGAGTAGCATCCACTAAAGCTGCTGCAGTTAAAAAGCTTTTATAAGGATCGAGCTCGGCTGTCCACCGCAAGGCATCCTACTGCCAGTCCGAGCCCCTATGCCTTGGGGTGCCTCCTGATGCTCTTCACTGAGTATCCCGTGGTCCCGAAGCATTTCCTTTGAAAAAATGAAGTGTCCAAACTACAGGTGGTGTAGCTTGCTTAACAGCCGAGATAATCCGCTGACTAGCAGACACTGCTACTAGGCACAAAGTATTTCCTGGGCTAGATGCAGCTAAAAATTATTATTAATTTTAAATCTGGTGAAGCTTTAGTATAGATGGCCTAATAGGATCAGTGCTGCACACTGCTACAAAGCCCAAATTATTTTCCAGTCAAGATACAGATAAACATGATTAGTAATTTTAAATCTGGTGGAGCTTATTATAGATGGCCTAATAGAATCAGTGCTGCACACTGCTACAAAGCCCAAATTATTTTCCAGCCAAGATACAGATAAACATGATTAGTAATTTGAAAGCTTAAAACGGTTGGTAGGGTGATTTTAACCAATCATCAAGCTTTTACTCTCCCCAGGATGACACAGGGGTAGAAAAGTCGTTTCGGATCCATGATTTGTTCATCTTTATGAACGTGAGTCTGTCTACATTATCAGTGGAGAGCCGCGTGCGCTTATCTGTCAGCACACCACCAGCAGCGCTGAACACACGTTCAGACAGAACGCTGGCTGCGGGGCATGACAAGATCTCCAAGGCGTAAGTGGCTAGCTCCGGCCATTTATCCAGATTGGAAGCCCAAAAAGAGCAAGGGTCCAGTGACACAGTCGTGGCTTCAATGTTTACTTGGAGATACTCCTGTACCATCGTCTCTAGGCGTTGACTATGTGTCAGACTTCTTGTCTCCTGTGGCCTTGCAAAGGATGGGCTAAAAAAGTGGTGAAATGATTCCGCAAAATTGATGTTACCAGCAGATACTGTGGTTCTGTTACGGTTTGAGTGCTGAACACTTGACGGTCCCACGGTTGGCAAGTTGGAACTGTGAGATTCACTACGTGCACCACTGGTATTTTGTGGAAAAGCACATGTAAGATTCTGCAACAGTCTCTGCTGATACTCCTGCATGCGTGCATCCCTTTCTATGGCAGGAATAATTTCTGCAAATTTACTTTTGTACCGGGGATCTAACAGTGTGGCAACCCAGTAGTCAGGATTATTTCTAATTCTCACAATTCGAGGGTCATGTTGCAGGTAGTGCAGCAAGAAGGCACTCATGTGTGTTGCGCATCCAGGAGCACCAAGTCCCTGTTGTGTTGGTGGCGAGGTAACAATCATGCTTCCTTCCTCTGTCCTCTCCCCCCAACCTCGCACAACAGAAATGTGATCAAGGTCTCCCTCATCTGATGAGTCTTCCATCAGTTCGTCCTCCACTTCTTCCTGGGCTCCTGCACCTTCCTCACTAGTTTGGCTGCTACCATGCGCCCTGGTAAAACCATCTCCCCCACCCTCACATGCCTGCCGCCTTGGTGCTGCCGACCGTCTGGACCTTGCAGATGTTAGCCCTTCCGCATACAACTCCTCCTCCTCTACTTCCTCCACCTCCTCTTGTGCCAACACCTGACTCCGAATTCTGTTTAAGGTGCTCCAGCATGTAAATCACCGGAATAGTCATGCTGATAATGGCATCGTCAGCACTAAACATCTTCGTCGCCATTTCAAAACTGTGCAGAAGGGTGCATAGGTCCCTGATCTGAGACCACTCCTCCAGCGTGATTTGCCCCACCTCTGGATCTCGTTGGCCCAGGCTATAAGTCAGAACGTATTGCACCAGGGCTTGTCGGTGCTGCCACAGTCGCTGCAACATGTGCAGAGTTGAATTCCACCGGGTAGGCACATCGCATTTTAGCCGGTGAAGTGGCAGGCCCAACGACTTCTGTAGAGATGTAAGTCGCTGAGCTGCGGGATGCGAACGGCGAAAGTGAGCACACAGCGACCGTGCCCTCTGCAGAAGGCCATCTAGTCTGGGATAGTGGGCTAAAAATTGCTGGACAACCAGGTTCAACACGTGAGCCATACAAGGCACGTGTGTGACATTGCCCCGGCGAAGGGCCGCACCCAGGTTTGCAGCATTGTCGCACACGGCCTTCCCTGGTTTCAGGTCCAGTGGAGACAACCATTCATGAAATTGGTTCTCCAGAGCTGACCACAACTCCTCAGCTGTGTGACTCACATTTCCCAGACATTTCAATGTAAAAACCGCCTGATGACGTTGAGCCCTACTGCCAGCATAGTAAGGAGGTGTGCAGGATCCCTTCTGCGCAGTTAGAAAGCTTGTGGCATGACCAGACAGGCTTTGGGTGCAGGTGGAAGACCGAGAGGAGGTTGAGGAGGCAGAAGCAGTGGAGGAACTTTGACATAAAGAGGATTGACGCACAACTCGTGGGGACGGCAAGACTTGGACAGCAGCCCCTTGTCCTGCTGTCACCATAGTTACCCAGTGCCCAGTCAGCGACATGTAACGCCCCTGTCCATGCCTACTCGTCCAAGTGTCTGTGGTGAAATGCACCCTGTCACACACAGAGTTTCTCAAAGAAGCGGTGATGTTGTGTGCGACATGCTGGTGGAGCGCAGGCACACCTTTCTTTGAGAAGTAGTGCCGACTGGGCATCTGGTACTGGGGCACTGCGACGGACATAAGGTCTCGAAAATCCTCTGTGTCCACCAGGCGGAAAGGCAGCATTTCTGTAGCCAAGAACTTGCAGATGGTGAAATTCAACCTCTTAGCTTTCTCATGGCTAGGAGGAAATGGTCTTTTACTTGTCCACATCTGAGGGACCGAGGGCTGGCTATTGTGCTTAGACGGGGTTGATAAGGGTGTCCCCGGCAAACTGCCGGTCTGTGAGGAAGATGCAGGCGGACATGTTAGGTTGCCTTGATCCAAAGGTGGTGCTATCGATGTCGGACAGCGCTCAACACCAACTGGTGTTACCACCTCCAAAGAAAATGATGACCTGCCAATCACGCTGGCTGTTGCAGGTAAAGAGGTGGCAGGTCTGCGCCCCAAAACAGGTGTGACTGCTGTCCCTCCAGTCACAGAGGATGAAGAGGCCGCGGATGCACAAGATATGGCAGACGGCGGTTGGCCCGGCCGGCTAGGCCACATTGTAGCACACTGAGCTTCCCACTGCAACTTATGCTTCATGTCCATGTGCCGGTTCATGCATGAAGTACTCAAACTATGTATTTTTTGGCCTCTACTTAGCTTTTGCTGACAAATGTTACAGATAACACGAGTTGGGTCATCTTTATCGATCTGAAAAAATGCCCAGGCTATGCAAGGCTTAGCACCCATGCGACCTGAAGAGCCACCACGACTTGTGGTGAGAGGCAGAGTTGTGTTTGAGGATGCAGTTGTTGACGTGCTTCCAGTACTACGTCTCTGTCCAGGAAGGCGCAACCTGACCTCGTCGTCACTAGCATCTTCCTCCACCTCCTCTGCTGACCTCATCTCTTGGCTGACTGTGGGTTGACAGTAAGTGGGATCTCCAACCTCATCATCATCACCCTGTGCGTTATCACACCCGTCGTCCTCAGAGCCAACCTGTTCCTGCCCTGACAAAAAACTAAAGTTGTCGCTCCAATCAGGTATTTGAGTCTTATCATCGTCTTCCTCATTGTCTCCACCAACAGGAGTTACAGTTTGGGAATGAGGGTCTACATTATGGTCAGAACCTTCTGCGTCTGGTCCTGGATCCGACTCATAAAGATTCTGGGCATCAGTGCAGATCATTTCCTCGTCTGGATTCACAGAAGCGCTGGAGTCGACCTCTGATTCCCAGGCTATAGTATGAGTAAACAGCTCTGCAGACTCAACCATCTGTTCTACCTCATACTCAGACGGGCAGCTGGAGATTTGGGAGCTGTGAGGAAGCAAGTGCGATTGGGGTGACACCTTTGAGGACTGGAGTATTTGTGATGTTGAAGTTGATGTGGAGGAGAGCCCACTTAAAGGAGCACTTGATATCCGTTGAAGCACCTGCTGTTTTTGTGCCTCATCTGGAATTTGTAGCGATTGGCGTGGCCGTAAGAAAGGGATCTTATCACATTGTCCGCTAAAAGAAGTAGACATTTTAGTTTGGCTGGAAGATGGTCTTTCTTCTGCAGATGTTACTGTTGCTTTAACACCTACCCCACGGACACAACCTTTTTTCCCCTTCCCAACACGCCTATTCCCCTTTCCACCAGCAGCAGGCCTTTTTCCACTCATTTTGGTGGTTAACTAATTAACAACTCTGGAGTTGTTTGCACAAAAAAACAATGGATGGCAACCGAGCAGAGCTGAGTGGCCAAACTGTGGTATTAGGCCAAAACTATTGGCTGGGTTAGATGCAGAAAAAAATTATATTCAATTTGCAACCTGATGGAGGTCAGTATAGATGGACTAATACAACAAGTCCCACACACAGCTAGAAGCCCAATATTTTTTCAGAGGTAGATGCAGAAAAAAATATATTCAGTTTGCAACCTGATGGAGGTCAGTATAGATGGACTAATACAACAAGTCCCACACACAGCTAGAAGCCCAATATTTTTTCAGAGGTAGATGCAGAAAAAAATATATTCAGTTTGCAACCTGATGGAGGTCTGTATAGATGGACTAATACAACAAGTCCCACACACAGCTAGAAGCCCAATATTTTTTCAGAGGTAGATGCAGAAAAAAATATATTCAGTTTGCAACCTGATGGAGGTCTGTATAGATGGATTAATAGAACAAGTCCCACACACAGCTAGAAGCCCAATATTTTTTCAGAGGTAGATGCAGAAAAAAATATATTCAGTTTGCAACCTGATGGAGGTCAGTATAGATGGACTAATACAACAAGTCCTACACAGCTAGAAGCCCAATATTTTTTCAGAGGTAGATGCAGAAAAAAATATATTCAGTTTGCAACCTGATGGAGGTCTGTATAGATGGATTAATAGAACAAGTCCCACACACAGCTAGAAGCCCAATATTTTTTCAGAGGTAGATGCAGAAAAATATATATTCAGTTTGCAACCTGATGGAGGTCTGTATAGATGGATAAATAGAACAAGTCCCACACACAGCTAGAAGCCCAATATTTTTTCAGAGGTAGATGCAGAAAAAAATATATTCAGTTTGCAACCTGATGGAGGTCTGTATAGATGGATTAATAGAACAAGTCCCACACACAGCTAGAAGCCCAATATTTTTTCAGAGGTAGATGCAGAAAAAAATATATTCTGTTTGCAACCTGATGGAGGTCTGTATAGATGGATTAATAGAACAAGTCCCACACACAGCTAGAAGCCCAATATTTTTTCAGAGGTAGATGCAGAAAAAATATATTCAGTTTGCAACCTGATGGAGGTCTGTATAGATGGATTAATAGAACAAGTCCCACACACAGCTAGAAGCCCAATATTTTTTCAGAGGTAGATAAAGAAAAAAATATATGCAGTTTGCAACCTGATGGAGGTCAGTATAGATGGACTAATACAACAAGTCCCACCCACAGCTAGAAGCCCAATATTTTTTCAGAGCTAGATGCAGAAAAAAATTATATTCAATTTGCAACCTGATGGAGGTCAGTATAGATGGACTAATAGAATGATGCTATGCCCAAAAGATTTTACTTCACTAGGTGCAGTAAAAAAATTGGTATTCTATACACAGGTGGTATATCTTGCAACACAGATAGGCTACTCGACTGACTAACACACTCTGCAATAGGCCAAAAAGGATTAGCTTTGCTAGATTCAGCCAAATGCTGTGAAAAAAACTTGCACAGCACTGGCACAGACCTGCCTGGCAAAAACTGATAGGAACTGATGTAACCTAGTCCTGAAAAGGACTCCAATTACAATTAGTCTTTACTCCCACAATCTATCTATTTAAGAGCACAGACCTGCCTGATAAAAGTCGTAGGAAATGCTGTAACCTAGTCCTTAAAAGGACTGCAATCACAACTATTCCCTACTCCCAAGCTATCTGTAGATTTGTGCGAAAATTGGCTTGAAATTAACAAGGTATAGCGCACACAGCAACAGCGGTGCCGTCTAACACGCAGCTGCAGCAGTGAGAAAATGGTGGCGACGGGGAAAATGGCTTGGTCTTATAGGGCAAGGACATGTGACATACACTGCCAATGACACATGCCCTTGCTTGTGTGAAAAAAAGCACTTCGCTCCGTGTGTGCGCTGCGGATAGGCTGACAGATTGCACCTCCCCACTGTAAATGCGGGAAAGAGAAAAAAAAAATGGAGATCTTCATTGTTCCTGCAGAGATCCATCCCCTGCCCCTCCCCCCACCCCGCTGTACACTCAAACTGCGTATTAACATTAATTTTCATCATTACTGAGAAAAAATCCAGTTATGATTTTGGTGCACGAACAGTTATCGAACATAACCTCGAACAGCCGAATTTTTCTCAAATTGTTCGTGTTCGCCGAACGGCTCGAACACCGCCCAAAACAGCTCGAATTTGAGATTGGCGAACAGTTCGAGTAGAACAACGCTCATCTCTACTCCTGTCTTTATGAGAAGTTAAACCAGGATATGCTTCAGAATGAGGACATTTATAGACCTCTGAATAATAATCCTACGAAGGTGTTCCAGAATAAATTTAAAATTCTTTGTCGGAAGGTGTAGCATTGGGGGCAATTACCCCAAAATTATCAGAAGATCTATATGTAGAGTGCCCTATTACTCCAATCCTGCACTCAATTCCAAAAATTCATAAGGAAATTTTTCCTCCACCTTTGAGGCTAATTGTGGCTAGAATAGGGAGTGTGGGAGAAAAACTGAGTGCCTGGCTGGACATGTATCTACAGCCTTTAGTACAACAAATCCCAGGATACATAAGAGACTCTAAACATCTTATCTCATCACTTGATGGTATTAGGCTGTCTAAAAATTGTATTTTTATTGCCTGCGCCGTCGAGTCCCGGCGCTGCTCCATGACCTGTCTTTGAAGATTCTATCCAGTCACTTGGATAAATACAGTAATTATAAAAAAAACAATCCAAGAGTTTATAGTGATGGGGGTAGAGTTTTTACTTAAACATAATTATTTTTCATTCAATAAAAACTTTTATTTACAGGTTCGTGGAGCACCGGTGGGTGCGGGGTTGTCGCCGTTGCTTGAAAATTTATATCTGGCAGCCTGGGAACAGGATTTTGTTTTTTCCGGCGCGGATCCCCTTTCTGCCCACATCAGGTGGATGGGTCGTTATATCGATGACAACCTCCTAGTGTGGGACGGGACGGTGGAACCCGCGTCAGAATTTATCCAGCATTGTAATGACAATGGAATGAATCTGAGATTTACTCATTCAATTGGAATCAGTTCTATTAATTTTCTGGATGTGACGCTTAGTTTGGATTCTGTGAATCAAGTTGTAGTGTCCCCCTATCGCAAAAGTACAGTCACAAATTCCACCTTACTGGCACAGTCATGTTGTTAGAACTCTCCTGTTAGTTTTTTTTCATCTTGCTGGTCACATGACCTTTTTTGCCTATTTAATCCTGCTCCGCCCTCCTGGCCTTGCTGGACTTCATTGTAATTTCTACTCTTAAGTTAGCCTGGTGCTTAGTTACCTTTCTCTGTCAGTTTAGCTAGGTCTTCGGACCTTTATGTTCTATGTTGTGTGTTTGTCTTTTACTGCTACAATTTCTGCTAGGAGGTGTCCAACTTTATCCCAGTCCCTAGTTCTTGTAGGGATCCCTCCCTTGCATCTATAGGTCTTCGTACAGACTAGCCGAGGACTTTAGCGGGTCTGATCGCAGGATCAGGTTCCCCGTTACATCGTAGGGATCTAGCTTAGTTCTATTGTAGGGACAGATCTCCTTTCTTTCCTTAGTGCTTGTAGCAGATCATAACAGTAAGTCCAGCCCAAAAATATCTCTAAGGAAAGATTTCCAGTTTCCATCATGGTGTCGGTTCAGGATTTGGCTCAACGCCTGCAGGGACTCTCTCTGGAGGTGGCCGAGCTCCAGCGACACGTGAGTAGCTGTTCTGGAGCACATTTTGTGGAGCCAAAGGTACATTTGCCTGATTTATTTTTTGGTGATCAACAAGAATTTTTTTCCTTTAAAAATGCTTGTTCGTTGTATTTTCGTTGGAGACCCAGATCCTCTGGTGATAAATCACAGCGCATAGGGTTCATAATGTCACTTTTGCGCAAAGAACCTCAGGGTTGGGCCTTTTCTCTCCAACCTAGTGATCCATGCTTTAGATCAGTGGATAGTTTTTTTTCTGCTTTGGGTTTGTTGTATGATGATCCTGATCGTGTCTCATCAGCTGAGACTGAATTGAGACGTTTGAGGCAGGGATCAGGTAATGTGGAAAAATATTGCTCTCACTTCCGTCGGTGGTCTGCCCAGGTGGGGTGGAACGATTCAGCTTTGAAAAGTTTGTTTCTTGCGGGGCTAGGTGAAAGGGTTAAGGATTTGCTGATTGCTTATCCCACACCTGGAAACTTGCAGGAGGCAATGCAATTAGCTATACGGGTGGACAGGAGACTGCGTGCAAGGGTTAATGAAAGTAAATCCTCTGCCATGTCAGCTCCGAGTCTTGAGAGGGTCTGTACTGACTTTGGAGAGCCGATGGAGATTGGGGCGATGGCACCCCGCTCTCAGGAAAAAGACCGCGGATCTTCTGAAGGTTTGTGCTTTTATTGTGGGAAATCTGACCATTTTATTAAGAACTGTGTGCTTCGTATGAACAAAGAAAAAAAAAGGTCAGTTACGCCCGTATTGCCTGTTTAAATACTAAGGGGGTATTTCTTTCTGCTACTACTGCTGCTCAGGAAGAATTAATTGAATTTCGGATATTTGTGGATTGTGGTTCTACTCTGAATGTGATTGATGGGGGATTCTTTGAAAAACTTAAATTAAAACCCAAACCTTTGTCATCCCCTATTGCTGTGGTTTCTGTCGATGGCTCCCCCTTGAAGAGTGTTACTCACAAGGTCTGTGAATTTCCCCTCACTATTAATGGTATTCACCAAGAAAATTTGGATTTGGTGGTATTAAATAATTTGCCTCCTCCAGTAATTTTGGGGTTACCCTGGTTAAATTTGCACAATCCTGTACTGGATTGGTCTACCAATGAAATTAAGTCCTGGAGCCCTAAGTGTTATGATAAGTGTTGTAACGGACATATTGCTGCGGTGGAAAAAGGGGAATTACCTGTACCTAGTCAGGATTTTTGGAGAGTTTTTTCTGAGGAGGAGTCACAAATTTTGCCTCCCCATAGAGACTATGATTGTACCATTGAATTTGTCCCTGGAGCGACTCTTCCTAAAAGTCGTTTATTTAATCTTACTATTCCTGAGAGAAAGGCTTTGGAGGAATACATACAGACAAGCTTGGCCGCCGGTCACATTAGGCCTTCCAAGTCTCCTGTGGCTGTTGGATTTATTTTTGTTAAAAAAAAGGACGGCGGTTTACGTCCTTGTCTGGATTTTCGTGAGATTAATAAAATTACTGTACGCAATCCTTACCCACTGCCATTGATTCCTGATTTGTTTAACCAGTTAGTGGGGGCCAAGTGGTTCTCTAAAATTGATCTCCGGGGGGCATACAATTTGTTGCGCATGAAGGAGGGTGATGAATGGAAGACTGCTTTTAACACTCCTGTGGGTCATTTTGAGAACCTGGTTATGCCTTTTGGTCTTACCAATGCTCCAGCATTTTTTCAGAATCTTATTAATGACATCCTTAGACCTTTGATCGGCAAAAATGTGGTTGTGTATTTGGATGACATTTTGATTTATTCACAGGATCTGAAGTCTCATTGGCGGAGCGTACGTGAGGTATTACAGTTATTAATTGACAATTCGCTTTTTGCTAAGCTGGAGAAATGTGAGTTCGCTGTACAGAGAATTAGTTTTTTGGGCTACATTATCTCCAGCGAGGGCTTTGAGATGGACCCTGTGAAGGTTCAGGCGGTTCAGGAATGGCCTAGGCCTATTGGTTTGAAATCGATACAGAGGTTTTTGGGTTTCGCCAATTATTACAGAAAATTCATTAAAAAATTTTCTATTATTGTCAAACCACTGACCGATCTCACCAGGAAAGGTGCTAATGCGGTTCAGTGGACTACTGAGGCCATTGAAGCTTTTGTGTTTCTAAAGGAGAGGTTCAGCTCTGCTCCCATCCTTATGCAGCCTGATGTGACTAAGCCGTTTTTGGTTGAGGTTGATGCTTCTTCGGTGGGGGTCGGTGCGGTGTTGTCTCAGAAAAACAGGGATGGAGTACATCCCTGTGCTTTTTTTTCAAAAAAAATTTCTGAGACTGAACTTAATTACTATATTGGTAATCGGGAATTGCTGCCTATTAAACTCGCATTTGAACACTGGCGTCATCTCTTGGAAGGTGCTGAATTTCCCATTCAGGTTTTCACTGATCATAAAAATCTGATCTATCTTGATGCTGCCAAGAGCTTGAATGCCCGTCAGGCTAGGTGGGCACTTTTTTTCTCGCGGTTTAATTTTTCCGTTACTTACATCCTGGGTAGCAAGAATGTTAAAGCTGATGCTTTGTCTCGCAGCTTTTCTCCCATGGTCGGTGCTGAGGAGGAGGGGAGCATTTTATAAGAAGGTGTTGTGATTGCTGCATTGGACTCCGTTTTGGAAGATGAGATTCTTAAAGCACAGGAGAATGCCCCATCTAACACTCCCCATGGGAGGTTGTTTGTGCCTAGGACTTTTAGGAGAGATTTGTTTGTTGAGTGTCATGAGTCTTGGTTGGCAGGTCATCCAGGAATTTCTGAGACCAAGAGACTTGTGGGTCGCAGTTTTTGGTGGCCTGGATGGCAGAAGGAAGTCATTAAGTGGGTGCGTCAATGTATGGTGTGTGCTAGATCTAAGTCTTCACATACTCCTGCAGCGGGGTTGCTTTGCCCTCTGGAGGTTCCTAGTGCACCTTGGACACATCTGGCTATGGACTTTATTACTGACCTTCCCCCCTCTGAGGGTTTCACAGTCATCTGGGTGGTCGTGGACCGTTTTAGCAAGATGTGTCACTTGGTTCCTTTCATCAAACTGCCCTGCGCTAAGACACTCGCATATATAGTCCACACTTCTCAAATATTACTAACATTATTAAAAAAAGATTACCTATATTATATCAAGATAAAAAACTAGAGAAAATCTTGACAAATCCTGTGAAATTTATTGCAAAAAAAGCTTCCACTTTAGGAGATATTCTGTCTCCAGTCTCTATCTCAATGGAGAATTGGTTCAGTACTAGAGGGTCATACAAGAGCGGGCACAATATATGCACCTGTTGCAAGTATATGAAGAATACTAAAACATTTGTCTCTTGTGCAAATAAAACCACTATGAATAGAGATATGCATATTTGATATAATGTGTGTTTTCAGTCTGTAAGGGGTTAATCCCCTGCCAGGTTTCTCTGCACAGCTGTTCCCATCTAGTGGCCGGATCTGGTGAGCGGGGATTGAATTGTGAACTAGTTTAAAATGTTCAGTCTGCCATCAGATCCTTGTCAATGATTAAGGCTATGTGCCCACGATGCAGAAATGCTCCGGATTTTTCCTGAGCGTTTCTGCATCTTCCTGGCAGAAAAAAACGCATGCGGATTGTACATGTGTTTTTCCTGCCAGGGACATGCGGATGTGAAGCGTTCTTCACATGCATTTCCACATGCGGGTTGTCAAAGCGCTTTCCAATCGAATTTAGCATCACTTGGAAAGTGCTTGTCAACTTGGTCACACTATATAAATCCATGCAAACGGCATGGATTTATATAGTGTGACCTAAAGAATGGTTAAAAATAAAAAATAATACCTATACTTACTTTCCGATGGCCCCCGCAGTCTTGATTCCCTCCGTCCAGGCTGCCGGCAGCGGTAGACTGAAGGACCTGCCGACGTCAGCGTTGCGTGACCAGTCACATGACTATGACGTTAGCGCAGGTCCTTCATTCCATCGCGAACTGCCGGGAAGCAAGGAGGAGCGCCCCGCCAGAAGGTAAATATATATTTATTTTTTGCTTTATTATTTTTTTTACAGTTTCTATGGTACCCAGGTCCGGAGGAGAGTCTCCTCTTCTCTAGACCTGGGTACCATCCGCACATTGAAACGCATGGAATGCACATCTACATATACAGTGATGAGTAATCCATGCGATCTAATGCAAGTCAATGGCGGCGAAAACGCAGCACTTCCGCAAAATAATTGGTAGTGCTGCGTTTTTTTCCGCAATGATAATCCGCAGCGGAAATTTCCGCAGCCTGTGCACAGCACATGCGGATTATCATTGGGGAACATGGCAGGCCTTCTACCATGTGTTTTTTAAGCGTTTCGGCAGCGCTTTTGCCGCTGCGGAAATGCTTAAAAAATGCATCGTGGGCACACAGCCTAAGACGCACTTCTTTGCGTCGAAACGCGTATGTTTTTAATGTCTGGACTGTGATGTAATGGATTTTATACCATTTGAAGTTATGAAATAAATGAATAATGGATTTTTAATGGACTTCTAGCGCTGGACTTATTCCTTTCTAAGTTCTGAAAACTTGCCGCACAGCAGGATCCGTGTGCTCCAGGAGGGGGTGAGCAGACATTAACTTTTTTGTATGTTTTTCAAGTATTAGATGTAATTACAGAGAGATGGGAGCCACAGCAAAAGTCGGCTTCCCTTTACAGTGTGGGGTTTTATGACCCCAGACAGAAGGCCTTGTTGTTTGGTTTCCGCTGCAAAACCTATGTCCCTTGGGTAAAGTCCACATCACAGTGCTTCCTAACATTTCTTCTGTTGATTGGGATCTAAGGGGTAACATTTCTCCTTGTGGAGAGTGACAAGCTGGGCCTGGCATGTCAGAATGAGGAGACTTATATCCCATGCATGCTCCTCTGGTAAATTAAATAGGCAAATTGCCTCTTCAGAGATGAAGAGGACTTAAACTCTAGTGCCACCTATTAGAAGTAGCAATCCAAAATTCAATATCGACCCTTTAACGAGCCTTGTCATATTCTGTACATTAGAAAAGAGGAGTACTGATCTGGTTCTTGACACTAAGATGCAAAGGTAATTGGATCAATCAAGGAGCTATTCTCCATAATTGGCTCTTAGCTCTGTTTAAAGGGAACCGGTCAGGTTTTTCATGCTTCCAGAAACATCGGCAACCCTGACACATGCTGCAAACTAGTCTTCTCCAGCGGTGCTCCAGGTGCGCCAAACGCCTGTGGAGAAAATCCAATCTGGCCAAAGATTTCATCCATTATAAGTTTATGCTTAAAACATAGAACTCTGCCCTTCACCTCTCCAAACATACTTCACCGCACTCGTCACTTTGCTATCCAACAAACCTAAACGACTCCTTGACACTTTTCATTCCCTCATCAGTCCAAGAGTGCAGGCCCCGATCACCTACCTCAAAGCAGACAATCTGGCCAATTATTTCAAAGAAAAAATTGATGGGCCCATCCATTACAGGGTCCAATGTAAACTTATCAAACTCACCCACAAAGCTCTCCATGGTTCAGCACCACCCTACATCTCCTCCCCCATCCGTCTATCACCTTTCCTGTTCCCTCGTTCTGCTAATGACCTAAGACGAACATCCTCAATAATCTGAACCTCCCACTCCCGTCTCCAAGTCTTCTCTCGTGCTGCACCAATTCTCTAAAATGCACTACCCAGGACAATCCGATTAATTCCCAATACCAACAGTTTTAAGCATGGCCTAAAAACAAATTTCTTTAGACTGGCCTATTGCCTCATCTCACTTCTATAACTATTCCCGTTTTGCCCTTATAAAATTTTCTTCCAAATTAGTACCCTCACAGCATTTGTTTACACTCGCTCCATGCACTTAATATCACTCTGTAGCTGTACTGTACAGATACTGGCTGGTGACTGATTCATGCAGAATTATGTGAATACCAGATTTATAGTCATAGCCGAAAAGTGCGGGCACCCTTGAAATTGTTCCAGAAAATGAAGTATTTCTACCAGAAAATTATTGTAATTACACATGTTAATTTCCTTTCTGTGTATTGGAACAACACACACAAAAAAAAATTGGACATAAATTTCACACAAAACCCCAAAAATGTGCTGGATAAAATTGTTGTCCTTTTTCCAAAATTGTGGCTAAACAACTTTGTTTTATGCATGTGATGCTCGTTCAAACTCAATTGTGGCAAGTAATAGGTGTGGGCAATATGAAAATCACACCTGAAACCAGATGAAAAGGGAAGATGTTGGCTCAATCTTTGCATTGTGTGTCTGTGTGTGCGCCACAATAAACATGGAGAACAGAAAGAGAAAGAACTGAGGACTTGAGAACCAAAATTGTTGAACAATATCAACAATCTTAAGGTTACAAGTCCATCTCCAGAGATATTGATGTTCCTTTGTCCACAGTGTGCAATATAATCAAGAAGTTTACAAGCCACGGCACTGTAGCTAATCTCCCTGGATGTGGACGGCAGAGAAAAATTGATGAAAGGTTGCAACACGGGATAGTCCGGATGGTGGATAAGCAGCCGCAATCAAGTTCCAAAGAAATTCCTGCAGGCTCAGGGTGCATCAGTGTCAGCGCAAACTATCCGTCAACATTTTAATGAAATGAATTTTATGGCAGGGGACCCAGGAGGACCCCACTGCTGACAAAGAGACATAAAAAAGCTAGAATGCAGTTTGTCAAAATGTATGCAAGTAAGCCAAAATCCTTTTGCGAAAGTGTCTTGTGGACAAATGAGACCAAGATAGGGCTTTTTGGTAAAGCACATCATTCTACTGTTTATCAAAAATGGAATGAGGTCTACAAAGAAAAGAACAAAGTACATACAGTCAAATATGACAGAAGTTCAAAGATGTTTTGGAGTTGTTTTTGCTGCCCTGGGTGCCTTGACTGTGTGCAAGGCATCATGAAGTCTGAAGCTTAGCAGAGGATTTTGGGTTGCAATGTAGTGCCCAGGGTCAGAGAGCTGGGTTTGCGTCTTAGATCATGGGTCTTGCAGCAGGACAATGACACCAAACATACTTCAAGAAGCACCCAGAAATGAATGGAAACAAAGAGTTCTGAAGTGGCTAGCAATGAGTCCGGATCTAAATCTCACTGAACTCCTGAGGAGAGATCTTAAAAATTGCTGTTGGGAGAAGGCACCCTTCAAATATGAGAGACATGGAACAGTTTGCAAAAGAAGAGTGGTCCAAAATTCCAGTTGAGAGGTGTAAGAAGCTTGTTGATGGTTATAGGAAGCGATTGATTGCAGTTATTTATTCCAAAGGGTGTGCAACCAGGGCTGTGGAGTCGGTAAGCCAATCCTCTGACTCAAACTCCTCAAGTTCCCTGACTCCTGACTCCACAGCCCTGCTTCACTACTGAGCATGTACATAAAGTGCAGCACAGATTCATCTCAACTAAAAGCCGAGATCCTTAGATCAGGAACAGAACACACATTTATAGGACATTTCATAACTTTCCCAAATTCTTATGAAAACATTTACAGCACATCCTGCATTTGACAATTGTACCCAATTTATTATATATTTTAGGAGTTTGAGTCTGTTGATTTTATACCAACTTCACCAAAACGAACACCGACTACGACTCCACAGCCCTGTGTGCAACCAAATATTAAGTTAAGGGTGCCAACAATTTTTCCCGGCCCATTTTTGGAATTTTGTGTGAAATTATGTCCAATTTGCTTTTCTTTCTTTTTTTTTGCTGTTTTGTTCCAATACACACAAAGGACATAAACATGTGTATAACAAAATATGTGAAATTGCAATAATTTTCTGGAAGAAATGTTTCATTTTCTGCAACAATTTCATGGGTGCCAACACTTTTGGCCATGACTGTATTATATTGATGGCTGAACCATACAATAAAAGCACTTTTTACCATTCACCTTTTGTGTTCCCCTATTTCCTCATAGATTGTAAGCTTGTGAGCAGGGACCTCACTCATCTTGGCATCTGTTGAATTATGTGTTACTCTGTAACGTCTTTATTGTCTGTACAAGTCCTCTCTGAAATGTAAAGTGCTGCGGAATATGTTGGCACTATAGAAATAAAAATTATTATTATCGGTAGTATGAATTAGGGAAAGGCTCCCTCAGTTTTAGACCTCACTCAGACATCCTTGTTTCACGTACATGTTCTATCCATGTTGCTCATGGATTGTTTGTGGACCAATTGACTGCAAAAAAACTCTGACATATACGCTGTCTATTCAATTTATGAAATTTAGCATAAATTAAGAGAGAAAAAGAGAGAAAAAAAGAGGGGGAAAGCGAGAGAGAAAAAAAGAGCGGAAAAAAAAAGCAAAAAAAGAGCGAAAAAAAAGACAGCGAAAAAAAGAGAGAAAGTTTACAATTCACTTTTAATTGAAGAACTGAGCAGTAGCCCCTAATGCAGAACTTCACTACTTTTTATCAAACTAGTGCTATGTTTCCTTTGAGTCAATGTGAGCGCTTTCTAAATTTACTTACATTAATAGCCTATGTCCCCAAGTTTTAAAAAAAGCACATTCCCCAGACAAAACAGTCATTTTTTCCATCAACTCTGTACAAATAAACTATAACATTTGTGTATTTTAACCAAAGGTAAACATAATAAATCAGGCCCAATCATATACCGCGTGCCTCATATTAAAAAAACCCCCTAAGAAATAAGTAAAAAAAAAGTGCTACACAAGAAGATATAGTATACAAAATTTAGAAATAGGAAACCTTGTAATAACCAGAATTGAAGGAAACAGATTACCGGATATCAAACAAACGTAAATCGCAAACATGGTGAAAAACACAAAATAAACAGGATAAAAATGATCAGGATGATGTTTGAGTACACATTTAATACGCACTCACATCTGCCAAAAGATTAAAAAGCTGAGCGTTTCAAAGAAATCCGAGAACAGAGGTGAGCTGTATTCACATATGCTTTTTTGCCATGTTTTTGTTCCAAACTAACAATTTTGGCTTTGGTTCATTACCAATTTTACTGAAAAGAATTGTAATATATTCAGGAACATGTAGGAGATCAAAATGTGTACAGTCACCTGTCATACAAAGTGTGCCACGTAAATGTATAGCATGTCACCTCCGACTATCATTGTCATTTAATTTTTTGCAACAGACCAGGCACCAAATCAATTTGAACCATTTCCAAAAATCTACACTGCTTACATCTCTATGATGAACACAATGAGGTAGATTTACTAATATAAGACAGATTTTTTTTCTCAAATTGAGACAGAATTCTAATGCACATGTCATATATCACATTTATTAGGGGTTTTAGACATTTTTACACCTCTCTAAACAATGAAGGAATTGTAGCCAAGTACATTCGCAAAGTGCACTAAATAATTGCCTAGCATCAGTTTTTTGGGAAAAAAATTCTAAAGGTAAGCCAACCAGTATGTGGTGTAAAGTCAGACAAGAGTGTTTATCATCTCGCATGAGCCACTGTCAAACATTTAGTGCATTTTAAGATTATGTGGGGCACACCATATAGAAAATGGACAGGATTAGGAAACCTGAAACATTGTAGCTAGAAAACCGATAAGGGCTTGTGCATTATCGGTCAGACAAAACATTAGATCGTACTCAGGCCAATCTTACTACATAAAGAGCTTAATGTTGAGGTGAGTCCGAGAAAAACATCAGCAGCTGACGTTGGAGCGATGACTCTGTTGTTGTAGATGACGACGATGAAATGGAACATTTTCCTATTGACTTTTTAAATGGCTTAACCCCATCAGGCACGCCATGTCATTGCCTTAGACTTAAGGTGGGCAGCATTATTATGTTGTTGAGAAATTTGAATACAAAGCGAGGACTCTGCAATGGTGCACGATTAGTTGTAACATCATTGAATAGAAATGTTCTTGAGGCAGAGATTTTAACAGGATCAGCTGAAGGTGATAAGGCAAACAGAGAGATTTCCACACAATCTGCTGTAGGCAATTTACTTTTTGAATTGGCGAACGTCTCTGTAATCTTCTAAAAAATGTTTTGTTTTCCGTAATGCCATTTACTAACTTATTAATTATGACAACTTTGTTGTTTATTGTGTAAAGAGGCTGAAAGTAAATAGACATGGGTAATTTGAGTTAGTTTTTATTATGTAAAGCACACTTTTCTAGCTTCCAAAACTTATTTGTTTCGGAACTCGGGCTGCTAGTATAATATGGGGCCATGCACATGTCCGATTTATACCTCAGACGGAGCCGGTCCAAGGAAAAAAAAAAATTGCAGCACGCCAGAGTTGGATCCGATATCTGGATCGTATTCAGCCATGCAAGTCAATGAGTCCGTGGGAAACATCGGACTGGACTCGGATGACATCTGAGTGCAGTACGATTTCTGCGCACTCACAGAATGGAGAAGATACAGACATTTTTTTCTACACCTGCTCCTTATCTGAGAGAATCGGAGCACACTCTGATCAAACTTTGATCAGAGGGTCATTTGCATAATTGGCACGTCTGCACCTAGCCTAAGAAGAAGTGAAAATATGATTTATGCTTAAAATTTGTTGTATCCTATCCAGGACATCAAATAATGACATCAAATAATTCTGAAATCATACCATACCCGATGGTTACAATGGGAACCAGACAGCAGCTTCATACTGCCCAAGCCACAGGCAGCGTAAATCAGAGCCTGAGTGCATTATTGCAGCCGGGTATGTTTTTTACTTTAAATCACTGTGAGATTTCAGAAAAAACATACATGTAAGGGTACGTTCCCAAGTTCAGGATCCGCTGTGGCCCCGACGCTGCATAACATCCGCACCACTTCCACATTTTTTTCTTCACATGCAGAGTTTACTCATTGATGTTAGTCTATGGGGAAAATCCACATGCGGACCCGCAAGAGAAATTTACATGCTGCGGATCTGAAAGACGCGCCGCATGTCAGTTTCTGCGGGTGATCCACAGGTGCACAGAGACGCATAGTGGACATGGGATTTCTAGAAATTCCATCCACTATGCTGCAACATCTGGCCGCTGCACTTTTGATGCTGCATAAATCCTGAACGTGGGAATGCATCCTAAAAGCCACCAGGAATCTTGAACCTCAGATGACTGGTCTAAGAGTCAGACCTCCGGTGGCTTCTATCAACCCGGTTCCCCTAGACCAGCAGCGGTCCCCAACCTTTCAGACCTTGAGAGCCATATTCAGCTCTGAGAGAGGGTTGCGAGCCACATCCAGCTCTCGCCCCCCTAACAGTAGTGGCAACCAAAGCCCCCATTACGGGTATAATGATAACCAAAGCTTTTTCACAGAAATCACCTCGAAGCAGAATACCAAGATTCAGACGTTCCCACAATACCCCCATTTAGTATTCTCCCATCAAGCACTCCCAACACACTGTCGCATCCAGCTTCAAGCACCTCCTCTGACAAGTAGTATCATCCTGTGTTCAGCATACCAAACTATCTTCAAACCCCTAAGACCAGTATATGTGCACCCATATCTGCTCTGCTCTGCTCTGTGCAGGACTACTCACAAAATTCACCATTTTCAGATGTGCTCTTCATACTGGTTTGCTAGACCTGGAGCTAATGCACCAAGCTGGCAGACAGCCGCAATCCACAATTCATGGGACCGTGAGCCACTTGTGGCTCCCAAGCTGCAGGTTAGGGACCCCTGCCCTAGACAGGTTTCTCCTTGCTATTCAAGCAGCATGAATCTGCTGTCAGGTTCACTTTAAGTCCAACAGTGCTAATAAGGGTGCACTTTGCAGTGCCTAGTTTCTGTTTTTTTTTACTAGTGTAAAGTACCAAAGCGTAAATTGGCAGCCATCAAATATTCACCATTCACTTCTGGCAATTTATGTAAAGATTAACTTGTAGAGTCTTGACAGCAAGTGACCCTGATATCAACGATGTTCTTTTAAAAGACAGGAATTGTGCATAAAAAAAAACGAAGTGAAACAAGTGTTTGCAAGAATGCATTTGTAGTCTTCACTTGGATATCAAGTCCTGCCATGCTCTGAGAACAATATTATTCCTGCTCCCAACCAAAGATCTCTGGGACCCTCCTACGATCCCAGCTTTAGAACCTTGAATCAGGCTCTGCCATGGAATGGGAGGCCTGTATGCTCAACCTCTGCTTCATTTACGGTCTATGGCACTGCCGAAAAAAAATATTTATTTTATTGGCTTTTATGTTTGCAACTTTTCCTTTTTTCCATTGCATCATTTTTGATAATTTTTTCCCAATGTGTTTCATTACCTATAGCATTCTAGGTTATTAAGTCTTCTTGAATACTAGTCCTATAAGAGTCAAAAGATCAGCAGATCTATATAATCTCTGCATTTCTAGGGGAGGTATTTATTTTAAATATGGTCTCACAAAGCAATATTCCTTACTTCATCACTTCAACCACAAAACAGGACAAACAAAACAAAAGGATCATCAGCCGACTGGACATACAATAGTAGTTGTTATTGGGGGTGGTTCCTGACCAATATTCCTTTGCCTCACAGCCAACTTTTCAAAACTACTTCACTAGGCCTCCAATTACAAATGTTGACCATATCACCTATATGGACATTAGTCTCCTCCAACATGTTTTGGGGATTTCCCCTTAGCTAACTGAATGAGTGATCCCCGAAACACATCAACTGATACTAATAGATCACAGACTGCACATAAGTCAACAGTGTGATGCAGCAGCAAGAAAGGCAAACACAGTTCTGGGATGTATTAAGAGAAGCATAGAGTCTAGATCACATGAAGTAATTATCCCCCTCTACTCCTCCTTGGTCAAACCTCATCTGGAATACTGTGTCTAGTTAGGGCTTGACATTTTAAAAAGACATCGAAAAACTGGAGCAAGTATAGAGAAGAGCTACTAGGATGGTGAGCGGACTGGAAAGTATGTCCAATGAGGAACGGTTAAAGGATCTGGGAATGTTTAGCTTGTAAAAAAGAAGACTGAGAGGAGACCTAATAGCAGTCTACAAATATCTGAAGGGATGTCACAGTGTAGAGGGATCATCCTTATTCTCATTTGCACATGGAAACACGAAAAGCAATGGAATGAAACTGAAAAGGAGAAGATACAGATTAGATATTATTTTTGACAGTGAGGATGATCCTTGAGTGGAATAGGCTGCCACGAGAGGTGGTGAGTTCTCCTTCAATTGAAGTCTTCAGAGGCTGGACAGACATCTGTCTGAGATGGTTTAGTGAATCTTGCATTGAGCAGGGGGATGGACATGATGACCTAGGAGGTCCCCTCCAACTCTAACATTCTCTGATTCTATGAACTGTTTATTCTGTCTTTATGTTATTTGTTGTTGCTGTCATCTTTCATTGGTAATCTTAAGGGGTGATCGCTGAATCGTATCGACAGTTTATCCTGTTTTTATTTTCATACTATTTGTTATTTCTGTTATTATTAATTGGAAAGTTTAAGTATAAGTATAAGTTAATAAACAGCGACATCGCTATGAAGCTGGAGACGACTGGTAGCCGTGAAAGGTACTTTCTAAATAGTGAATTACAGATGGCACGATTTAAGACTTTGACAAATATAATAACAGTTAGATCAATGGTTTACATGAGAACACACGCAGTGTGACAGACTGTGGACAGCAAGACTCACTGCACTGCGTGGAGATATTTAAAGCTGAACAGTAAAATATAAGCTTTGGAGTAATGACCGTTTTAGCTGGATGAATCACCGACAAGGACGGAGTCCAATAAGTTCAAGTACCGAACATGTGAGTCAACTATCTAGTAGGTGTCAGGGTGTGAGACAGACAGTTCCTCTTGACAAAAATACAGGCGTTATTTTTAGCACCTTGCCCTGTGGATTTTTTAAGTTACAAAGTGAACTGTTAGTCACAGATTAGTCACAACAAGACCGCCTATTCCAAAAATGTTTACAACCATACTGTGAATTTAAATGCTTTATTAAAAAATAAATAATACATTTCCATATTTGTGTCTTCAGATGCCATAAAATATTGAAGAGTGTTTTGTTCCATCATAGCCCTTATGTAGCCAGTTTTTTTCCATGGGACAACTATTGCTAATGACCGCTCTCACGAAAGCTCGTTTAGCCAATTATCAGCTTTTATTGTATAAAAGGGCTTTAATTCAACAATGTAGTGAAAAGTGGTCAATTAAATAGTACATTTTACTTTGGAAACACTTTAAAGAATGCAGAATACACTACTAAATTGTTTTATGAACAAATTCATAATAACTGGATTTATGGAACTGGTCCCATAGGTTACAGGAATGCTTCAAAAATACCTTTAGTGTAGCCATGTCACCATGGTCAAAAGAAGTTTCTGCCAGCAAGATATAATTTGCCAAATAATGAATCTTACTTAACTGCAAACTTAAGGCTTATTTTCTATTGACCCTGCAGAGAAGATACTAAGATGGTAGCAAGTGTAGCTCCTTTAAAAAGTATGGCTTGGGAGACGACCCATTGTACTACTGAGTGCAGGGTTATTCCACTGGGAACAACAGTAACTCCATCTGCGTTGGAAGTCCTATACTTGCTGGGGAAGTCAGCCATCCCCTGCACAGTGGGAAACTCTCCACAGTATGTAATGTGCAAATTGTCCCTTCAGAGAGGAAGAGGACCAAAACTCTAGTGCCACCAACAGGAAGTAGCAATCCTAAAAGTCAATAGTGACCCTTTAACTAGCCTTATCACATGACTTAGGATATAAGCCAGAACCAGAAACTCAAATTGCAGACACTGTGTTTCGGGGTACTGCCCCTCGTCAATGCAAAGTGTGAGTCCTGGTTTGGCTGGGTGAGAGGCGTCAGACCATATGCAAAGGGCAACATTTCTCCCTGAGGAGAGCGACCTGTCAAGCATATCAGGGTGAGGAGACTTTCACAAGAGTTCTGGTCCTCTTCCTCTCTGAAGAGACAATTTGCATATTTCCCAGAGTAGAATTGCGGCTTTAAAAGTCTCCTCACCATGATACGCTTGACATGTCACTCTCCGCAGGGAGAAATGTTGCCCCTTGGACACAGTATGTAATAAAAGGACAAAGTAGCCTTCTTAATTACACACATTACTTTTCATCTATCTGTTCACTTGTCAAAAAAAAAAAAAAACACAACTCAGAAGTGCACAATGGATGTGACTAAGGACCCTGGGAAAGAAGCAAGATAAAAACCTATCAAGATATTAGAAAAAACTTTTTGACAGTGAGGATGATCAATGAGTGGAACAGGATGCGAGAGGTGGTGGGTTCTCCTTCAATGGAAGTCTTCAAACAGAGTCTGGAAAGACATCTGTCTGAGATGGTTTAGTGAATCCTGCATTGAGCAGGGGCTTCGATACTATGACCCCGGACGTGCCCTCTAACTCTAACATTCTATGATTCTTTAAGGTCCAACACCGTTCTTTAAGCATCTTTCTAGCAATCAATCACAAAAAACCCCAGAAAGGACATGGTTTCTAGTCTGGTGGGGGCAGCTCTATGGAATAAGGGTGTCAACATTCCGATGAGAAGTAGTTTACATTTGAAAGACTGATAATTGCAATCTTGTATGGGTAGTTGGTCTGGTTGATAATTTGCCTGATGGATGTGAACATTTTGAACTATTCCACCTCTTCTACATCCATCTGTGATCTCTACAACTGAGGAGCTGAGAATATACCTCAACTAACATAACTGTGGATAAGCATTGCTCCAGTGACTCAGATCTATAGGTCTTATCTAAACTGCTTAGTGAGATGGTGACTGGTAGGAAACTCAGGGTTGTAGTGAGACCAGCTCCTGTACCTACAAATGGTTGACTTTGTATTCACCTCTGTTTATTTATGTACAATAAAAAATTACATTGTGGTACCGTGATAGTCAGAAAAATCAATGTAAATACTGTTCTCTGAAAGACTGTAAATACCATGTTTTTGGTTTAGCCAATAAATCACTCCTGGAACTCTTTTGTCTTTCTTGGACATATAAGTATTTACATCGATATTCACCGCCTGAGAAGTAATGCAATTTGGACACTTTATGGTTTCTTGAATATTCCCTGATACGAGGGAGAGTCATTTTCAGGATATCAGTTATGGATTTCCATCTGGGACATTTGGATAAATGGTTGCCAGTGGCCAAGTGGAAAATTACTTATTTCACAAATGGCAAGCTATGACTGAAAGCATTTTACTTGTTACGGATCCGGGTGGTGGAACCTCTGTGCTGTGATACGAGGGACCAGAGGGGCATAACCAAGTGCCTACCTGGACCGACCCTGGCCACATGGCGGCTTAGTCGACTCCGTGAACCAAGGAGGGACCGAGAAGGTGAACCAGGTGCCACTCAGGGTCCGACCTTGTGTGGGAGCAGGCGACTCCCACGGGATTGATGGCCGAAGCCGACAGGCACAGCTGATGAGCATGGCTGGTAGACAGGCAGGTGATGCGGGTAGACAAGCAGGCGGGCATGGCATCTAGACAGGCAGCTAGATAGGCAGGCGGGCACGGCAGCTAGACAGGCAGGCGGGCACGGCAGTTAGACAGGCAGGCGGGCACGGCAGCTAGACAGGCAGGCGGGCACTGGAACCTGAGGGCTGGAGAGAGTGTTAGCACACAAACAACAACTTTGCACAGGTACCTCCATTATGGAGGAGGTGCCGTAAATAGGGGCAGTCCTCCAGCCATTGGCCAGGGACTTTTAGGAAGGCGCGCGCGTCCCCTTTAAGAGGAAGGGAGCGCGCGCCCCAAGTACAGAGACCGGGGATCTACGCGCGGTGCGCGCACCCCGGACAGACGCTGTGATGAGACCAGGGGGAGGAGCGGGGAACGCCAGACCAGAATCGCGGTGGTGAGTAGATCGGCGTCTCTGTTGGGCAGGAAGCAGAGACGCCGACGCTACATTACTGCTCAGCTCTTAAAGAGAATCTTTGTTAGTACGATCAACCCCTTTAACCCCTTCATGACGCGGCCAATTTCCATTTTTGCATTTCTGTTTTTTCCTCCCCTTCTTCTCAGAGCCATAACTTTTTTATTTTTCTGTCCACATAGACATGTAAGGGCTTGTTTTTTGTGGGAAGAGTTGTACTTTTGAATGACACCATTAATTTTACCACATAGTGTACTGGAAAAATTAGAAAAAATTCCAAATGGGGAGAAATTGTGAAAAAAAACGCAATTCTGACATTGTTTTTTGGAAACTGTTTTTACACTGTAAAAATGACCTTGCAGTATGATCATGGTGAAACTAAACATGTCCAGTTTTTTTTTTTTATTATTTCAGTGGTGAAAAAAAAAATCTGAAATTTGCAAAAAATAAAAAATTTGGGAGTTGTGTCGCCATTTTCCGAGACCCGTAACATTTTTCGGTCTGTAGAGCTGTGCGAGGGTTTATTTTTTGCGGGGCCAGGCAATATTTTTATTTATCCCATTTTGGGATAGATGTGATGACAGACAGTTTTGATCGCTTGTTACAGCATTTTTTGTGTGGAATTGCAGCGACAAAAAAAAAAGGGAATATTGGCGTTCTTGATTTTTTTTTTTGGTTTACGATGTTTACAGGTTAATTATTTTTTAATTATGATAGATTGGAGTTTTCTGAATGCGGTAATACCACGTGTATTTTGTAATATCTTTATTTTCAATAGGGAGAAAGGTGGGTGATTTGAACTTATGTTTTTTTTTTTAAACATTTTTTTTAAGTTTACACAGTATTTGTTAATCACGGTCTCCTTTGAAGTGCGGCCACAGGAAGGGTTTCAAAAGGAGTTCCATAAAGCACGGGGGTCTTCAGCAGCAACCCATCGACGACCCACGACCCACGATCACGGCACGGGCGTGCCGATGAACGTCATGCTGGTGCATTTCAAATGTCGCTGTCAGTTTGACAGCAGCCTATAATAGGTTAACACCATCAACACTTTTCTCCACCCGCGATTGTTAGAGGCAGGTCCTCGATGTAACATGTGGTCATGACCTGCCGGGGATGGGGCACACTCACCCACCGAGCCCGATCCATACACCTGCTTCTGACTTGCGCAGTACATGTACGCTGCATGTCGTGAAGAGGTTAAGCTATCTAAATGGGTATGTAGGTCATAGAAAGTTGAATAAAGTGATACCTTGATATCTGCGATCTGATGCCTTATTCCAGAGAAATCCACATTTTTCTTAAGATGTAAACAAGCTTTTAAGATCTATGGGCCGGACATAGATATGCATGAGAATCTGCCTCCAAAGATTATTTTACATGAAATAAGGAGTGCGAGACATGAAATGACTGACAGTCTGCTCTCCTGATCTACGTGTCTCACACCGGTACCTCCCCCTTTCATTTAAAATAATCTCTGGAGACAGATTCTCAAGGAGATCAGTGTCTGCCTAATAGAAACTAACAGCTCATTTACATATTGAGAAAAACATGGATTTCTCTGGAACAAGACATCAGATCCCATATACAAGGTATCCTTTTATTCAACTTTCTATGACCTACATGCTCATATAGATGGCTTCGGAGAGTGGATCCTACTGACAGATTCCCTTTAAGACAGAATTTTGTGTTTCCTTGGGCTATCTTTGTCTAATAGTTCGATGATATGAAATGTTCACATGTGGCAAATATGCAAAATCAGAAGAAGGTGGCAAATACTTTATTAGCACTACATGACCAGAGAAGAATTGTAAAAGTTCTCCAGCAGACACACACTGTTCTCTGATTGTCCCAACAGCTTCCAAGAAAAAAATGCAACAATTTAAAGAACGCCTAAAATTCATCATGGTACACCCAAAGATGGTAACATAATTTAATAGTAAAAGTGTACATTAATTGTATGGAGATCAGGTTACCAAACCTGTACATCAGACAGAATTAATAGTAACAGGTGTAAGTTATCATTACTTAATGATACAATGACTACTTACAGCATAGCACCATCTGCCTAGGAGGTAGTATTGAAGAGGGTCCTCTGGATGGAGTTCTATTGCTTTGTCCAAATGCTCCTGAAATGTGAACATCATTCAGTTGTTCTTTATTTCATTGATAAAATTAGCAGGTGATTATCAAATATTATCAATTTTGCCAAAACTATTTTGGATGTCTGGAGACCTTTCCTCTAACATGACAAATACTCAATTATAATGCAGCACTGTTTTTCCCTATTTAAATTACATTTACAATTGTGGAAACTGCCCTGCCGTGTACATTTATATGACCGCGATTCTAGTCTGTATGCACATTCTGTTACACTCAGAGCAAATCCTTTTCTGATCTTTTCTTGCAGCCATGCAATGCACGAAGCTCCATTAAAAATGGGTGGTACGTAGAAGCCATCGGTTGCTAACAGACCCGTTTTTTTTTGCATTCACGAACACAGGCCTAGGCATGTGAATGTGCCCTAAAGCATTAATCAGCATACGGAGGGAGATTTAACAAAGCAGAGGCTGTGGCGATAGGGTATGCTCACAAGGAGCATTTCTAGGCCTTTTTGGAGCAGGTACGGTTAAAAAAAAAAAAAAAAATTGCTTAAAAGATTCTTCTTACTCATTTCTATTGAAAAAACTATTAGGCTTTAATCATTTTTTATTATCTTCAGATTTTCAAGCAGTTAAAGGGATTCGGTCTGCAAATTTTTGCCATTTAATCAGAGCGTAACATGAGGTGGAGGCAGACACACTGATTTTAGCAATGTGTACCTTATTAGGCTATGTCCTGTTTCCATACAATGAAGGTTTCATCAGCAGGAGATTATCACTAACAGATTAGGTGCCAGCTCCTGCATCCTGGTTCAACTCCGCCAACCACCACAGATTAGCAGTTTACTGTCAATATAAAATGTACACAGAAAGCTGGAAAGGTGTGAGCGGAATTAGCTTTCTGAGCTCTGCTACATGCTACAACTAAAAACTCTGATTGTATCACAACTGATGCACCCAGTAACCTAAGTGATACATCGCTGGAATCAGGGTCTCTTTTACTACATTATGCTGCACTCAGATGAGGTAGCAAAAACCTGGTGACAGATTCCTTTTTAAAGAAGTGAACTGACCATTCTTCAGACGTTTTCCGCTATAAAGCTGCTCCATAATTTACAATATAAGTCAATGGCAAGGCACCAAAATGCCTGGATGTTTTTTTTGAGTGTTTTGCAAGTATTTTAAGGTGTTTTCACATAAAAGAATAACAAAAAAACCTTAAAAACTGCTAGTGTTTTATTCACTGCCAATAGATTTAAAAAAAAAAGAAAAAAAAAAAGATCGCCCCCATTAAATTGCACCTACAACCAGTCTTCCCTTTTTATTTAAGAAAACAATGGGCAGGCACAGGCAGGATGAATTTTCTAAATTATACCTATTGCTGAAAATGCTGCCAAGTGCCATAAGGGCCTTCTGGAGACCCCAACTTTTAAGCAAAGATTGGGTCCAAACTTCCGGGTTGAGAGATCCTGGCATGCAGAGCAGGATTCCACAATCCTCTGCAGCCCCCCTCACTGTGAAAGATTTCGCATGTTATCATGAGATCTTGGTACCTCGTTGATCCATCCTTTATTAACCAGTTACCGATTAGTAAAATCATAGGAGTGGTGTAGGGGTCCACAATATGTTGCATAGCAGCTGCTGTGAAAATAAAAGTCCTAGCATGGCCTGACAGCAGGGGGCTGTGATAGCATGCTGGGTGTTGTAGTAGAGCTGAAGTGAAACAGATTGGTGATGGCTGCAATAGTAAATGAATGCAGCGATAAGCCATGATATATTTTTCGGATTATAAGATGCACTTGTGGGGGAAAAAGGGGTCTTGTAATCAGAATGTAGCTTACAGACTGCGTTGGAGCGGGGTCCCAGGGTCGCTGCCTCAGGAAACTTCTGGCGGCAGGAGTGGGGCGATGCTGTGGGTCCCAGGCTGGTAGGAGGGGATGTGAAAGCCCCCGCACTTTCCATGCTTTTCAACACGGTGGATTCTGTGAAAATGGAAAGTGGGGGAGCTCCAAGCATTCACAAAATGCCAGTGGAGCCACTGCACCACCGAACACCGCCTCTGACCTCCTATCAGCCTGAGGCCCGCAGCATCGCCCCACTCCTACCATTACCGAACCCCACCTCCTACCAGCCTGGGGCCCGCAACATCACCTAACTCCTACCTCCACTGAACACCCCCTCTTCTGATCACCTCTTACCAGCCTAGGGCCGGCAGCATAGCCCCAGTCCACCTCCTACCAGCCTGAGGCCCGCAGCATCACGCCACTCCTACCTCCGCCGAACAGCACCTCCTACCAGCCTGTGGCCTGCTGCATCGCCCCACTCTACCTCCGCCGAACACCACCTCCGACCAGCCTGGGGCCTGCAGCATCGCCCCACTCTACCTCAGCCGAACACCACCTCCGACCAGCCTGGGGCCCGCAGCATCGCCGACAAGCTCCACCTGCTACCAGCCTGAGGCCTGCATCATCGCTCCACTCCTACTTTCGCCGAACACCACTTTCTACCAGCCTCAGGCCCGCAGCATCGCCCCACTCCTACCTTCGCCAAACACCACCGCCTACCAGCCTGGGGCCCGCAGCATCGTCCCTCTCCTACGTCTGAAGAACACCATCTGCTATCAGCCTCGGGCGCGCAGCATCGCCCCACTCCTACCTCCGCTGAACACCCCCTCTGCCGAACATCACCTACCAGCCTAGGGCCGGCAGCATCGCCCCAGTCCACCTCCTACCAGCCTGGGGCCTGCAGCATCACCCCACTCCTACCTCCGCCAAACACCACCTCCTGCCAGTCTGTGTCCGCAGCATTGCCCCACTCCTACCTCCGCCGAACAGCACCTCCTACCAGCCTGTGGCCTGCAGCATCGCCCCACTCTACCTCAGCCGAACACCTACTCCTACCAGCCTGGGCCCTGCAGCATCGCCCCACTCTACCTCCGCTTAACACCACCTCCGACCAGCCTGGGGCCCGCAGCATCGTCGACAAACTCCACCTGCTACCAGCCTGAGGCCCGCATCGTCGCCCCACTCTTACCTCCGTCGCCAGCTTCCTGCAACAGCGACCCTGCCACCTGGGTCCCCGCTCCACCGCTGCCGCACCCCAGGTAAGCTACCGTAAAAGAGGATTATAAGACACCACCATTTTATTAAACTTTTTTTTCCTATTTTCCACCCCAAAATTTAGGGTGCGTCTTACAATCCGGGGCATCTTATTTCTGAAATACACATGCTGCAACTCAAAATTAATAGGTTACATCTATAAAACCGTGGACTGATGATTAAAAGGTGAATCTAAGCTTCATATGTTTATTCTCCTTTCCAGCAAAAGTTTTCAACAAACCTTAAAGAGATAGCCGTTCTTGATTTTATTCTGCACATTATCAAATTCAGACATGTAGCCGCACATGATCGCATACCTGGAAAAACAAGGAATTGAGAATCACATGATCAATGATATATTTACCAATACATTGCCTATTTGCAAGATGTCCATTTTCTTAGTTAGTTTTATTACTCATTTATTAAATATCTCACTTAGAAATATGCAATACAATAACATTTGTGGAATTCTGCAAATACATCTACAGGTGTCTGAGCTGATATCAGATCCAACAAATTGCACAGTAAAGGAAGAAAACAAAAAACAAATTGCACAAATATATTGGTTGAAAGTTATCGTTCCCTGACTGCCCTATAAATATATTTGGATGACTGCCATGTTTTTTCAGTATAGAAGGGAAAGCCTTACTTACTTACTGGTAACGGGATTTTTCGGAGCCCATGACAGCACCACGAGAGAGAGGATCCGCCCATCAAGGACAGGAAACCTACAGGTTAAAAAGGGCGGCCCTCTCTTCCCGCCTCAGTTTAGTTAACAGAGCATGAGAGTACCGCCAAGGTTAGTTATAACAAAACATAATCACATTAAGTACATTACTTTTCATCAACTTCCCGCAAGGGTGCATAAAAAGAAATCAACTCTTCGGGAGTGCACAACACCAGTGAAGGGAGGGAATATAAAAGGTGCTGTCATGGGCTCCGAAAAATCCCGTTACCGGTAAGTAACTAAGGCTTTATTCGGTCTCCCATGACAGCACCACGAGAGAATTACAGAGACGAAGGAAATTAGGGAGGGACCACAGCTTGAAGCACCCTTCTCCCGAAAGTGAGATCTGCAGAGCCACCCAGATCCAATCTATAGTGCCTATAGAAAGTAGAGGGAGAAGACCAAGTGGCAGCCTTACAAATTTCCTCAATGGAAAGCCCCGTCTTCTCCGCCCAGGAGGTTGATACCGCTCTGGTAGAATGCGCCCTCAACCCCTCTGGTATCTCTTTGTCCCCCGAGGAGTATCCGAGGGAAATGGCCTCCTTGATCCATCTAGCGATTGTAGCCTTTGAGGCCTTACAACCCTTTCTAGTCCCCTGATAGCATATAAATAGGGACTTATCCTTTCTAAACCCACGTGATACTTCTAAGTACTTTAGTACACACCTCCTAACGTCCAAAGTGTGAAGCCTCTCCTCCTTTTGATTTTTGGGGGGGGAAGCAAAAAGTCGGGAGAACTATCTCCTGGGTTCTATGGAATAGAGTGGCCACTTTAGGAAGAAAGGCTGGATCAGGTTTTAACATAATTCTATCGTCCAGAATTTGCGTAAATGGAGGGCATATTGAAAGGGCCTGTAGGTCACTGACTCTCCTGGCTGAAGTTAGGGCTACCAACAGGACCGTCTTTAGGAAAATAATTTTGGGGGATACCAAATCTAGTGGCTCAAAAGGAGGACTGGTCAAGGCATCTAAGACAAAATTCAAATCCCAGGGAGACATCTTTACTTTGGTAATGGGTCTACACCTAAAGGAAGCTTTTATAAAACGGGGTATCCAATAGTTATCTGCAATATTGGAAGAAAATAAAGCTCCCAACGCCGACACCTGTACTTTCAAGGTACTGGTAGTGAGACCTAATTCTAAGCCCTGCTGCAGAAATTCCAGAATTTTCCCAATAGGGGGCCCCTCCTCCATCTTAACTTCTGCAAAGGACAGAAACTTTCTCCAGGTCCTGGCATAAATACGGGTGGTAACAGGTTTTCTGCTAGCCAGGAGAGTATTCACTACATTTGCGGGGAATCCTTTGTTGGTCAATAACACCCTCTCAAATTCCACGCAGTCAAATGTAGACTCGAAGCTGGAGGATGGGAAAGTGGCCCTTGAGTGAGGAGGTCCGGACTCTCCGGAAGAACCCAGGGATCCAATATGGACATCTTCCGGAGACAAGGGAACCACGGTCTTTTGGGCCAAAAGGGGCATATGAGTATCACTCTGGCCCGGTCTGCCCTGATCTTTCTCATCACTGCTGGGAGCAGGATTATGGGAGGGAAGGCATATGCCAGAGGGAAACTCCAGGGAACCATGAAGGCGTCTACTGCCAGAGGTCCCTCTCTGGGGTCTAAGGAACAAAAATTTACCACTTTCCGATTGGCCCTTGTTGCGAATAAGTCCACAGTCGGAAGGCCCCATATTTCTACGATTCTGGAGAATATTTGCGTATTTAGGGACCACTCTCCCTCTTTTACAGAAGTACGGCTGAGGAAATCCGCTGTGATGTTTTCCTTCCCTTTTAGATGAGTAGCCGAAAGAGAGGGACAATGATCTTCGGCTTTCTGCAGAAGTGTGTTCGCTACTCTCATCAAGTCTCTTGAGCGGGTTCCCCCTTGGTGGTTTATGTAAGCTACCGTGACTTGATTGTCCGAGAGTATACGGACATGCTGGCCCTGTAAATATATAAGGAACTCGTTGAACGCATGCTGCACCGCCAGAAGCTCCTTAGCATTTGAAGACAACTGTCGCTCACTGCTTGACCAGGTTCCCTGCACTAATTTCCCTTCAAAGTGAGCTCCCCAACCTGCAGCACTTGCATCAGTCGTCAAGACTGCAGTTGGACTACATTCCCAGGGAACCCCTTTAGCAAGATTGTCTTGTCGTAACCACCAACGAAGGGAGCGTATGGCACGAGGACCTAGAGTAAACTCACGGTCTAGATGCCCCTCTAAAGCTGCGTTATTGTACAACACATCCCACTGAAAAGCTCTTGAATGTAATTGTGACCAACGAACCGCGGGAAAAGTGGAGGTGAAGGTTCCCAATAGTGACATGGCCTTACGGAGTGACATAGAAGGTTTACGTATACACTGTGCTACCAACCCCCGGATTCTATCAATTTTTTCTTCTGGAAGATAACATAGCTGTTTCCTAGAATCTAATATGACCCCGAGATATTGTTGTACCTTGAGTGGAGATAGTCTAGACTTTTCTAAATTTAGAAACCACTCCAAGCTCTTTAAGATAGACATGGTCTCCCGCAGGTGGGACTCGCACTGAACAAACGAGTTCCCCACTATCAGGAGATCATCCAGGTAAGGGATAATTAGAATGTCCCTTTCTCTTACATGGGCCATAACTTCTGCCATTACTTTAGTAAAAACTCACGGGGCTATAGCTAAACCGAAGGGGAGTGCAGTGTATTGAAAGTGTTTAACCACCCCGTCAATTTCAATGGCCAGCCTCAAGTATTTCTGATAGTCACTATGAATTGGGATATTGTAATACGCATCTTTGAGATCGAGCACTACCATATAGCAGTGGGGAAAAAGTAACTTTATTACGGATTTTAAAGACTCCATTTTAAAGGTATGTATTTTAAGGAAATTATTCAGGGATTTCAGATTTATGATTGTCCTGAGACTTCCATCCGGTTTCGGAACCAAGAAGAGCGGGGAGTAGAAACCGAGACCCTTTTCAGCCTCTGGAACCTCAATCAGGACGTGTTTTCTTACTAGGGCTTGTATTTCCGAAACGAGGGCAGCCTGGCGTTCTGGGGAAGAACTGGAGGGAACAACCATGAATCTTTTGTGAGGCAATGCTTTAAATTGAAATTTAAGACCATACTTAATCAGGCTTAAAATTCAATGGCTATGAGAAATCTGTTCCCAAGCTGGGACAAATAATGACAATCTCCCTCCCACCTGGGCTGATTGTGTATCCCCTGGCTTCTGCTCAATTTTTGGAGACGGACCAAAGAGTAGACCTCTACCTTTTCGACCCCTTTCGTCAGACTTGTCTTGTTTCCTGAAATATCTTTTCCGGAAAAATTTCCTCTTCCGGAACGATCTCTTAAAGGAGGGTAGAGGTACTGATGGAAACCCCCTCTTAGGGTCCCCAGCTTTCTCCAGTAAGTTATCCATGGTCTGACCAAAGAGGTATTCCCCTTTGCATGGGATTGTGCACAGTCTGGATTTAGTCTGTAAATCCCCTGGCCAGCATTTAATCCACAAGGCCCGCCGAGCCGCATTTGACAGTGCTGCTGATTTTGCTGCCAACCTTAATGAGTCCGCAGATGCATCAGCAAGAAAGGCTGCCACCCCCTGAACCAGTGGAAGGGAAGAAATAATGTCTTTCCTAGAAGCCCCATCCTTCAACTGACTGTTTAGTTGTTCAAGCCAAACCATCAGGGCTCTGGACGTGCAGGTAGCTGCTACTGTTGGCCTCAGTGCTCCCGCAGCTGTCTCCCATGCCCCTTTCAAGAAAGTATCAGCCCGTCTGTCCAGGGGGTCTCTCAATACACCCATATCATCGAACGGGAGGGAAGTTCTTCTCGCTGCTTTGGTAACAGCAACATCCAGTTTGGGTGCTTTTAACCAGGAGGAACACATAGCATCCTCAAATGGATATCTCCTTTTAAAGGATGGAGGAACACTACCCTTCTTGCCAGGCTTTCTCCACTCCTTATCAATGAGGTCTTTCACCTTTGAGTTTACCGGAAAGCCCCTTCTTTTCTTTAGTCCCAGACCACCAAACATAATATCCTCAACTGACTTCTCTGCCTTCGTGTCCACTATCCCCATTGTAGATTGGACAGCTTTTACTAGAGCATCAACCTCCTTCAGGGGAAAGCACTGTCTATCTGGCTCACTGTCAGAAGAAGAGAAGGCGGAGGAGGAGGTGACCGATAGTTCAGCCCTTATTAAAGTTCTTAGGCCTAGGGAAAAATCTGGGGTTTCCTCCGACATCATCTTGCTAATACAAAGCTGGCATAACTTCTTGGTATATGAATCAGGGAGTGGACAGCTACATAAGGCACATTCTCTGTGTTTGGATTTTGAGGAACATTTCTTGCTCTAAAAGAAAGTTATAGATAGAAAGAAGGAGGAAATATTAGCAGAACATTCACGAAGATTCCACTCACCCCACAGAACCTTCGGTACCGTAGAAGCAGAAGAATCCAACATGCTTGGCGAGTCACGCCGCACCGGACCGTCCTTCCTGCTCTTAGTGGTAGGATTTCTAGCTGAACGACCAGACCCTAGCCGGGAAAGACGCTGCGCCACTAGTTGTGAGGGCTCCCCAGAGGGCTGCTCCTGCAGCAGATGTTGTTGCCTAGGTGACAGCTCTTGTGAATCTCCCATAGGTTACACTGTAATAATGGGCTGGGAAGCACCTCTGTATGTTACCAGACCCTTTATATACTGGCCATACCGGTACCATGTGTGGGTGTGTGTTTCCTTTTTTTTTTTTTTCTTTTTTTTTTAACCCAGGAGGGCGTTACCTGCTCCTTGGTCTTCCTCCCCAGGTGGCCTCAACCCGTTCATCGCCCCAGGTAGGCTCCTCACCGCCAGGTCCTTTCACCCGGCGTTCTGTGCTCCGGCCCCTTCCGGTGACGTCACAGGGACTTCCTGCCCGGCGCACCGGAAGTCACGTCACTAGGCCGCGCCTGTCACGTGCCCCGCCGGCGCGACCTGGATCTCCTGCGATTGTAGCAGAGGGAAGGAAGCCCGCTAGTGGCCCCACACCTGGCGGACATCTACCTCACCGCAACACTCACGGATGCGCCCCACTGAGCCCTACCGTGGTGTCTCCAGAGGACCGGGACGGACCGGCTCCAACCACATGCTGTGGCCCTCTCTGGGACAGGAGTCCAACTTCTGCAGGTAAACCTGCGAGGTCTCCCATCATGGACAGGAAACCTAAACTGAGGCGGGAAGAGAGGGCCGCCCTTTTTAACCTGTAGGTTTCCTGTCCTTGATAGGCGGATCCTCTCTCTCGTGGTGCTGTCATGGGAGACCGAATAAAGAAGGAATTGACAGACACCAAAGATGCGGATTATGTTCTAGGGAAACATAAACTAGGAGAAATTAAAATCCCAAACTTTACTTTCTTCTATGAAACATTTGATTATCCTCATGCGCATAAGAATTAAGAAAATCTACTTAAAATTGATGTACCATCAGATTTTACAATACTAACTGTATTCATTGTTAAACAGATTTTTTTAAAACCAGATGAGGCAGGTGTACTTCCTTTGAAAAATGAATATAAAAATAGCGGTATATTCCTTTGTGAAAGTTGGCCTGCCTGATATTCTTAGCACTAGCTGGAATCATAAAAAGTTAATTTTAACTTGTGGATTATTATACAGCCATTCTGATACTGATTTATGCAAACACACCAGTCTCATCAGGTCTAAGAGATTCAATTAATAATATATGAATATTGCATTTTGAAATCTAATGACTGGTCTGTTTTAAATTGCTGTAATTTTGTGGATCAATATGTTTCACTAGAGTAAGTGCAGGGGCCTAGCTAAAGTGAGGAAAGGAAGCAGTCACATCCAGAACGGTAAACTGATGGAATAAAAAAGCACGATAAGAATACACCAGCATATAAATGGTACATGGTAGGCAATAGGCCCCGGCTGTTACAGATTTTGAAGTGGGGTTTAAAAAAAATAGAGAGCAATACACTTTTATTTTGTTTAATAATTTGTCCAGCAAGTTATGAAACTTTGCAAATTGCATTATTATGGGATTTGGCTTTGTTCCTATGAGAACAAAACGCTATTTCTAGTCTATTTACATTGATATCTGAATGTAATCATTTGGAGTACAGATGATGGCAGTGAAACAGATAGCTCAGCAGGGGTGTAGCTCACTAAGGCATTAATCAGACGCCTATTTTTCTCATGTACGAGAAAAACAAACCAATTCTTTTCATCAGACTTTAATCAGAGTTTGAGCAGAGTGTCATTCGTCTTTCTCGTATGTGGAGAAAAAAAAAAGCTTCTCCACCTTCTCCTATGTGACAGTCTGTAATAAAAGGACTGCACTCGGATGGCATCCGAGTGTTGTCCGATGTTTTCACGGACCCATAGACTTGCATTGCCTATTTTCCTCTGACCTGCAGATCAAAATTGGACAGGTCTCTGCAATTTTCTACGGACCATTCAGTTTGCGAAAAATAATAGACATTTTAACCACCCTATAGACTATCACAAGTGCGAGTGCTATTCGTGAAAAACACGGACATGAAAATCAGACATCTGAATGAGGCCTAACTCTGGGAATAAGCTGCTCCAGGAGATTGTTTTGATAAGCACAACACCCAGAGGAGGACATGGGGTGTTGACCCTTTCACTGCCATCATTTGTACTCCAAATTAGTATGGTTTTTATATCAATGCAGCTATAAGTGGGCAAATAGACTGGGGACAAAAGGGGTTTGGAAGCTATTTTTTTTTATTACAGGAATGAAGACAAACCCCCTAATAAATTGATTTGCAAGTGTCAGAAATTTCCATGCTGGACATAATAATAAACAAAAATAACTAATAGTTATTCTTTTAAGTTACTCCTTTGGATAAGTGTAAATAACTGCAAAAGTTTAACGTTAATATTATAAAAAACAGTAGTAAAAATAGCGGAACTGCTGAGCAAGGCTAGGTCAGATCCATACATAAGAAGGACTTTTGCATGTAAATCAGTGTCTTGACCATTGCCCCTGGATCCTTGAAACGCATTGTTCTGAAAGGCACGTTCCTCCCCCAGACAGAGGCAGTCTGTTCCTGCATCTATTCACCGGACAAAAAAACACTGTAAAAAGTGTCTCGCACATGCTAATTTCCCCTCTGAGAACCAAGCAGAGGTCATTCTCTCATATCACAATACCAACCAGTTTTCAGTTGTTCTCTGCTTCGCTGCCAATGCATAAACCATGGCAAAAAGAAAGGTGGTAAATTCAGCCCCCCGAATAACACTTCCCCAGACCGGTATGGGATAAACTGTGCTGTAGAAAAGTAGAACATCCCCTAGAAAACATCCAAGAACACAACTAATTATGAGGCTGCAATTAATCTGCCAGTGAAAGGCAATGCCACAGTTCCTCGGAAAGTAAACACAGTAGTTGGCCTTGCGTGAGTCTTGGCCGGGCTGTCAAACATTGTGGGGAAGGATGCAGACTATGATCAAAGAACACTGAAAAGAATCTGGCTAATCTTGCTGGTGCTCCTGTCAGCTGCAGAGGTGGCGTGCAAGAACTTCTCACAAGGAGGAGGCGGAGGGGGTGTAGTAGCTCCAAGGGTCAATAGAGTTCATTCATTAAAGAGACAGCTCCTTAAACTACCAGAAGAAATAACACAAGAAAAACAATCTATTTCCTTTTCCAAATGCATGAAGTTCCTGATTGCTTTACAAAGGTTCAGCTTCATTAAGCTTAATTTTACCTTCATTTTGAATTTAAAGGAGAACGGTGCCATTATAATTTAACCTTTCAAATGGACCATGTGTAATATTAAAATATTATTTTAAGTGCTCGCTCACACGAGTGTATACATCGGACAAGTGAAATCCGGTGTTTTATCGAATAGCACTCGGCCCAATGTTATACTATGGGGTAAAGGAGTCGGAGACCAGCATTTTTTTTTTTCACATGCCGATTTGGTATGAGAAAAAAAAAAATCGCAGCATGCTGAGCGTGGTTCCAGAATTCGGATCATGCATACCCATAAAAGTCAATGGGTGTGTGTGGAAAACATCAGACTGAACTCAGATGGCATCCGAGTGCAGTCCGATTTCTGCAGACTCACAGAATGGAGAAGATGGAAAAATCTTGTTCTCCATCTTCTCCTCATCTGTGCTATGAGAGAATCGGATCACACTTGTCTAAAACTCTGATCAGCGTCATTTAGATAATCGATCCGATTCTCTTACATGAGAGAATCTACGCTATTGTGACCCCGGCCTTAAAGGGATTCTCCTGGAATAGAAAAGAGGAAAATAAAAAAAAAAAAGACAATGCTTCGCTGCGGTGACCTAGAGATAGCCTATACCACATACTGTCCATCGCTCTCCAGGTCACAGCAGCGGAGCGGACTACTGCACATGCTCACAGGCAGCTGACCTGTCCTAACCTGCTAGGTCAGGTTTCTGACAATGGTCCATCATAAGGCAATACAGTGATTACCTATGTAGACAAAACAAGCGCGATTTGCTAATTAAAGTATTTAGAAATTTATAATGACATTATCTTTTTTTTCTATCCCTTTATATGTACAGTGGGGTCATTTTGGTTGAACACGTTGAAATAGATAAATGTCAGCGGGGGTTTGTATACGGCATACTCTGCATCCCTGCTTATATTCCATTACAAGAAACATCATGTCCCTCTGACCTTCTTGGTGACTATTTCCTATAAATTGTATTCTAATTAGTAGTAGTAAGGCGAATATGGCGCAAAGTTAGTTGTTCTTTAAACAATAATATGCTGGCTTTTAAAGATAACCCTGATGCAAGGTGGATACACATGGAATTCAAATTATTAAAGGGGCGATCTAGGATTTAATTGAGGGATCTTTTTTTCCTAGAAACTGCATCAGATACGTACACAGACTGTGCCTGAGATTGCGGTTAATCTTTTTTCTACTAAATGGGGTTGAACTCCATACCAGCAGCTTCTGGGGGGATTCTTTTTTTTAAGTCACAGACTATTAGTTTAGACGAGGTTCACAATCTGCGCAGTCAAAGCAAATTCTATACATGTAGAATCTACAGCATTTTTCAATACCAAAAGAGTGGTCAAGTTTTAACATAATATTATCCTCAATCAAGACTTTATTTTGGTGCAGAATTCACATTGAAATCGGCTTTTGATGCTTTTTTTTAAATTCCACAACATGTCAATCTTTGTTGCGCAAATGCACCTTTAGTGCAGATTTTACCCATATATAAATCCATAGGGGTTGTTACATATTTTGTTTTTTGAAACAAAAGAAAACATAAAAATGCATGAACTGCGGAAAATATGTGACAATTTTAGATGCATAAACGCTGGCTATTTTAATTAATGAACTGTCAGAATCTGCACTAATCAGGCAACATGTGAACTGGACCTTAACCTCTTCCCGCAAAATGATGCAACTATGTCAAGATTGCAGATGATTTGCCACAATCTGACATCCAGTGGTATCAGAGATGGCACAGGCTCAGGAGTTGTGCAAGTTACACACAGCCAGGCTCCTGCTGCATGTGCAGACACCAGACATAATGATGATCCCGGCACTTTAACCCCTCAGACGCCTGTTAGTAGAGACAGCACGAAATCCCTTTGCCTGCCCATCAGCCACGCCACAGGGCAAGCAATGGGTGTGGATGGTTGCAATGGCAACAAGGAGGGCTGACTATAGCCTACCCATTTGACATGTGTCTCAGCCAATCAGATACTGATGTTAGTCAAAGTGGACATACTGCATTGTACTACAAAGTATTACAGTGTGTTATCGGTGCGATCAAATGATTGCACTGGTGGGACTAGTAAATATTGTAGAAAAATAAATAAAAAATATATATATTTTTTCAAAAATAGAATAGATCCATCTATCTATCTATCAAATTCTAGTTTTAAATAATAAAAATGGTTTAATTGTACATAAAAAAACCTAAAATATAAAAAGTAAAAAAAAAACACCTGTAAAAACAACCAATATTTGGTATTGTTGCATTCGCTATGACCTGTACTATAAACCTATCTTTTTATTTTACACAGTGAATCAGTAAATAAAAAGCGGTCAAAAAATGTTATGTATCTTAAAGCAGTTAACAATATAGTCCACAGCTCTTTAAGCAAAAGACAAGCCCTTATACAGCTCTGTATTTAGAAAAAAACGGAAAAAGTAATGGCTCTTACAATTTGTCAAAAAAATGTTCTATTGCAAAAAGTAGTAAAACATGGCATGGGCATCACCATAATTGTATCGACACACAAAGTAAAGTTAACACGTCACTTATATTGCCCGGTGAACTACATGTAAAATAAAATTAAAAAAAATCAGATGCATTGTTTTTTGTTCATGACTCCTAGCAAAAAATTAATTCCAAAAATTATCAAAAAGCCCTGTGTACTCAAAAATGGCACCAGTAAAAATGAAAACTTGTACCGAAAAAAAGAAGCCTTCATACAGCTCCATCTATTGGAAAATAAAGTTATGGGTTTCAGAATATGATAACCAAAGAATATATTTTTTTTTCTTTAAAAGATACTTTTTGCACAAAAGTGGCAAAACATAAATAAACCTATATAAATGTGATATTGTCGTGATCATACTGTACTGCAGAATAGAGAAACCATGACAATTAAATAATTAATTTCAGAATCACATTTTTTGTTCATTTTGCCTCCCAAAGAGTGTAATAAAAAGTGATCAAAAAGTTGCATGCTCCACAAAATGCTATCAATAGAAACTACAGTTTATCATGCAAAAAATGAGTCTTCAAATAGCTGTGCTGACGGAAAATTGCCTGATTTATGGAAAACGGTGACTCAAAAATAAATGTTTTTTTTTAGTCTGTATTTATTCTACAAAATAATACAACAAATAAAACTATATAGATTTGGTATAGCCACATTCGTACTAAGTCACAGAATAAAGTCACTTTATATGAGCAGCACGGCGAATAGAATAAAGTTCAAAAAGCAGAAAAAAAAAGGTGGAAGAATTGCTGTTTTCTTTATATTCCTTTCCAAAAAAAGGTAATAAAATTTTGATAATAACATACGCACTCCTTTAATGTCACTTGCCAAATACAACTCATCTTGATAAATCAAATAATATGTCGCCAAAAAAAAAAAAAGTTATGGCTCCTGAAACACAACAATAGAAAAAGTGAAAAAGAGAATGCACTGGCATCAAGGCAAAAACTGGCTGTCACTTATCCCTTAGCGACATATGACGTACTGGTATGTCATATGTCGGCTCCCTGACTTTGATGCGGGCTTGCAAGGTGAGTCCACATATTTCCCGGCAGGTGATGGCTGCGTTATTCAGCCATCATCTGCCTCTTACAGCCGCAGGTGGAGCTGAGCCAGAATTCGTTTTTTCGGATGCTGCAACACTGCAAAAAATGCAATAAGCGATCAAAACATTGCATCCAACTCAAAAATCAATAAAAACGTCAGCTTAGCACGCAAAAAATAAGCCATCACACAGCTCCATTGACCATAAATTAGAAACGTTACCAGTCTCGGAAAATGGCGATACAAGCAAAAAAATGATTTTTTTTTTTTTTTACAAAATGTCCCAATTTTTTCCCGCCACTTAAATAATAATAATAATAATAAAAAAAATAAAAAAAACTATACATGTTTGGTATCTCCGTAATCGTAATGACCTGGAGAATCATATTGACAAGACCGTTTTACATGGTAAATAAAAGAATAAATAAAATTGTGGAATTGCACTTGTTTTTTTGCAATTTCATCGCGCTCTGATTTTTTTCCCCTGCTTTCTAGTACATCACATAATAAAATGAATGGTGTCATTTAAAAGTACTGCTTGCCCTGAAAAAAAATAAACAAAACAAACCCTCATATGGCTAATTATACAGAAAAATAAAAAAACGTTAGGGCTCCTGGAAAAGAAGAGGAAAAAACGAAAAAAAAAAAAAGAAAAATCGCCTGGTCGTCACAGGGTTAATGACTTCACTCCAAAAACAATGAGTAATAAACAATATGTAAATGTCCCTTTAACAATAATTTTTTGTCTGGTGTGGGGAGGCTATGAGTAATAATGTGCCAAAATCTAATTTATCAAAATAGGTTAAAAAAAAAGAACAAATATTATTGTGGACGGTGTCTGACTTCTCCATCTACTTACGCTCTCATAATAAATACACTTACTTTCTAGTAGGATGCTATTAAGCTAAAATGCCTATTTCTTAACATACTTTTAAGTAATAAAAACCTTGAAAAACAGCCTCGAAGTCCGATGCTCCTGAGCAGAGAATTCGGACATAATCTAGGAAATGTTACAATGCCACATCTGTCTGGTGAATGAGCGCTCTCCATCCCATTCCCTTACCCTGCAGGAGCTAATCATATAAACTCAACATACCATAACTAAACGGATTGCAACTAAAAAGAAAACAACCAAAAGCGAACAGGATTATCCAACGCCTCTTAGACTTTGTTTCTCTTTGCGTGACAAGGAGATAGAATGGGGCTAGTTAAAACTGGTTAAGGCCGAGGGGTTTAAAGGTAATTACAATGTGTGGTCTGAAGAGCTTGTCATGTATTCCACCAACAAACACGCATGGTCACTTATCTGCTATTAGCGGAGGGCCGGCTCCTAATCTACAGCACTAACTAAAAGCTGGAGAAAAGACAACGGAAAAAGAGGCTTCTATCATAGGAAGAAAATATGCAAGGGGGGACCAAACCTAACTTTTGCTCCATGGGCTGCTACTTTGCCAATCATCAGTAATTTCTGATATGAGCAAGGTAATGAAAAAAAAATAATGCAGTATTTAGTCAATTTGTAGGGTAAACAGGTTGCTAATGGTTGGTGGGAAGGGATAGGTTAGTCCAAAAACTACAGACACATTTATGATTTGTCGCAACAGATTTAAGAGTAAAAATCCCTAAATGAGGCTGTTACTGCAGCACGGGCAAACACTTCTGCAAACTCCATCAAGATGAATGGAAGAATCGCACTAATGTCAACAACAAATCTGCATCATGTAAACAGATCCTTAGGTCCGTTTCGCACTTCTGATATTCAAGGGCCAAGGAAAGACCATGATCTCCGAACCCGAACTCAATATTCTCATACATGCCTAGGAGTATGGCGAGATTCGGGTATGCAGACCAGAGGCTGCTCCAGACACTGCAGTCCGTACTCAGACTGTGAATGTCGGATGTGTGACATTGACCTTAGGAGTACGTTTTTAAAACTATTTACAAGCGGTATTGTCGAATCACAGCACAGCTTGGGCAACAAAAAGTTTTTTACCTAGACCATTTCATAAATCTGCACTATAAGAATGTGTTTCATACACATTCCTACTGTTAGAACCTTGCTGTTAGGTTTTTTTTCCTTTGCTGGTCACATGACCTTGTTGGCCTATTTAATCCTGCTCCGCCCTTCTGGCTTTGCTGGACTTCATTGTATATCTACTTTCTAGCTAGCCTGTGCCCTGTATCTAACTCTGTTAGTTTGCTTGGTCTACGGACCTCTATGTTCTATATATTTTGTTTGTTCGTCTGTCTGCTACTATTTCTGTTAGGAGGTGTCCCATATTCCTCCCAGTCCTTAGTACTTGTAGGGATTCCCTCCCCAAATCTATAGGTCTCCGTACAGACTAGATTAGGACTTTAGCAGGTCTGATCGCAGGATCAGGTTCCCTGTTACATCGTAGGGATTCAGCTGAGTCTTATAGTAGGGACAGATCTCCTCTCTTTCCTTAGCTTTGGTAGCAGAACATAACAGTAAGTCCAGCCTGTAAATTCTCTAAGGAAAGATTTTTTTGTTCCATCATGGTGTCGGTTCAGGATTTGGCTAAACACCTGCAGGGACTCTCTCTGGAAGTGGCCGAGCTCCGTCAGCACGTGAGTAACTGTCCTGGAGCATATTTCTTGGAGCCTAAGGTATGTTTGCCGGATTTATTTTTTGGTGAACATCGAGAATTTTTTTCATTTAAAAATGCTTGCTTATTGTATTTTCGTTTGAGACCCAAGTCCTCTGGGGATGAATCCCAGCGCGTAGGGTTCATAATGTCACTTTTGCGCAAAGAGCCTCAGGAGTGGGCCTTTTCTTTGCAACCTAGTGATACATGCTTCAGATCAGTGGATAGTTTTTTTTCTGCTTTAGGACTATTATATGATGATCCTGACCGTGTGGCATCAGCTGAGACTGAGTTGAGACGTTTAAAACAAGGATCAGGTAATATGGAAAAATATTGTACACATTTTCGTCGTTGGTCCACTCAAACAGGGTGGAACGATTCTGCTCTGAAAAGTCTATTTCTTGCTGGGCTCAGTGAAAAGGTTAAAGACCTGCTAATTGCTTATCCTACACCTGAGGATTTGCAACAGGCTATGCAATTAGCTATACGGGTGGACAGAAGACTGCGTGCTAGGGTTAATGAGAGCAAATCCTCTGCTATGTCAGTTTCTGGTTATGATAATGTGTGTACTAACAGTGGTGAACCGATGGAGATTGGATCGGTGGCACCTCGCTCTCAAGAAAAACACCGTCGTTTTTCAGAAGGCTTGTGTTTCTATTGTGGAAAATCTGGTCATTTGATTAAAGGCTGTGAGCTTCGTATGAAGAAAGAAAAAAAAATGGTCAGTCACGCCCGTATTGCCTGTTTAAATTCCAAGGGTATATTTTTAGCTGCTTCCACGATTGCTCAGGAAAAATTAATGGAATTTCGGGTGTTTGTTGATTGCGGGTCTACACTGAATGTTATTGATGGGGGATTCGTGGAAAAACTCAATTTAAAACCTGAACCTTTATCATCCCCCATTGCTGTGGTTTCTGTGGATGGCTCCCCTTTGAAGAATATTACTCTCAAGGTCAGTGAATTTCCTCTCACTATTAATGGTGTTCACCATGAGAAATTGGATTTGGTAGTGTTGAATAACTTGCCTTCTCCAGTAATATTGGGTTTGCCCTGGTTAAAATTTCACAATCCTGTACTGGATTGGTCTACCAGTGAAATTAAATCCTGGAGCCATAAATGTTATGACAAGTGTTGTAACGGGCGTATTGCAGCTTTGGATAGGGGAGAATTGCCTGTTCCTATTCAGGATTTTTGGAGAGTTTTTTCTGAGAAAGAATCGCAGGTTTTGCCTCCCCATAGAGACTATGATTGTTCTATTGAATTTGTCCCTGGAGCGACTCTTCCTAAAAGTCGTTTATTTAACCTTACTATTCCTGAGAGGAAGGCTTTGGAGGAATACATACAGACAAGTTTGGCCGCCGGTCACATTAGGCCCTCTAAGTCTCCTGTGGCGGTTGGATTTTTTTTTGTAAAAAAAAAGGACGGCGGTTTACGTCCTTGTCTGGATTTTCGTGAGATTAACAAAATTACGGTACGCAATCCTTACCCACTGCCATTGATTCCTGATCTGTTTAACCAGTTATTGGGGGCCAAGTGGTTCTCTAAAATTGACCTTAAGGGGGCATACAATCTGTTGCGCATGAAGGAGGGTGATGAATGGAAGACTGCTTTTAACACTCCTGTGGGTCATTTTGAGAATCTGGTTATGCCTTTTGGTCTTACTAATGCTCCTGCATTTTTTCAGAATCTGATTAATGACATCCTTAGACCTTTGATCGGTAAAAATGTGGTTGTGTATTTGGATGACATTTTGATTTATTCGCCAGATCTGGAGTCTCATTGGCGGAGCGTGCATGAGGTATTACAGTTATTAATGGACAATTCGCTTTTTGCTAAGCTGGAGAAATGTGAGTTCGCTGTACAGAGAATTAGTTTTTTGGGCTACATTATCTCCAGCAAAGGTTTTGAGATGGATCCGGTTAAGGTTCAGGCTGTGCAGGAATGGCCTAGGCCTATTGGTTTGAAATCAATACAGAGGTTTTTGGGTTTCGCCAATTACTATAGAAAATTCATAAAAAAATTTTCTAGTATTGTCAAACCTCTGACTGATCTCACCAGGAAAGGTGCTGATGCGGTTCAGTGGTCTTCTGAGGCCATTGAAGCTTTTGTGTATCTCAAGGAGAGGTTCACCTCTGCTCCCATCCTTATGCAGCCTGATGTTACTAGGCCGTTTTTGGTTGAGGTTGATGCTTCCTCTGTGGGGGTTGGCGCAGTATTGTCTCAGGATAACGGGGATGGATTACATCCCTGTGCATTTTTTTCAAAAAAATTTTCGGAGACTGAATTGAATTACGATATTGGTAATCGGGAATTATTGGCTATTAAACTCGCATTTGAACACTGGCGCCACTTCTTGGAAGGTGCGGAATTTCCCGTTCAGGTTCTTACGGATCATAAAAATCTGATATATCTTGACGCTGCCAAGCGCCTGAATGCCCGTCAGGCTAGGTGGGCACTGTTTTTCTCGCGGTTTAATTTCTCCGTTACTTACATCCCTGGTACTAAGAATGTTAAGGCGGATGCCTTGTCTCGCAGTTTTTCTCCCATAGTCGGTGCTGAGAAAGAGGAAAACATTTTACAAGAAGGTGTTGTGATAGCTGCTTTAGACTCCGTTTTGGAAGATGAGATTCTTAAAGCTCAGGAGAATGCCCCATCTAACACTCCTCATGGGAGGTTGTTTGTGCCTGGGACCTTTAGGAGAGATTTGTTTGTTGAGTGTCACGAATCTCGGTTGGCAGGTCATCCCGGAATCTCTGAGACCAAGAGACTGGTGGGTCGCAGTTTTTGGTGGCCTGGATGGCAGAAGGAAGTCATTAAGTGGGTGCGCCAATGTACTATATGTGCTAGATCTAAGTCCTCACATACTCCTGCTGCGGGGTTGCTTTGTCCTTTGGAGGTCCCCAGTGCTCCTTGGACACATTTGGCTATGGACTTTATAACTGACCTTCCCCCCTCTGAGGGTTTTACTGTCATCTGGGTGGTCGTGGACCGTTTTAGCAAGATGTGTCACTTGGTTCCCTTCGTCAAACTGCCCTGCGCTAAAACTCTCGCTAAGGCCTTTGTCAAGGAAATTGTCAGACTTCATGGCGTTCCTACTGACATTGTTTCTGATAGGGGTCCTCAGTTCGTGGCTCGTTTTTGGCGTGCCTTTTGTGACAGGTTGGGAATTCATTTGTCGTTTTCGTCCGGATATCATCCTGAATCTAATGGCCAGACAGAAAGGAAAAACCAGGATGTTGAGCAGTTCTTGCGTTGTTTTGTGGCAGACAATCAAGAGGGGTGGTCTGAGTTTCTGCCACTTGCCGAATTTGCTCTGAACAATCATACATCTTCTTCTGCTGGTTGTTCGCCTTTTTTTTGTTGTTCTGGGAGACATCCGTCGTTTGGGTCGTTCTCCAAGTTGGGATCTGCCGTGCCTGAGGAGGAGAATTTTTCCGGTGATTTGGAAAGAGTTTGGACGGATGTGCGTGGTAATCTTCAGGAGGCCAACAGAAAATCTAAAGACTACTTTGATAGGAAACGACAGGAGGTTTTGTTCGCTGTTGGTGACATGGTTTGGTTGTCCTCTAGGAATCTGCGGTTGAGGATTCCTTCTAAGAAATTGGGTCCCAAGTTTGTAGGGCCCTTTAAGGTGCTTCAGGTTGTCAACCAATCTGCTGTTAGGTTGGAGGTTCCTACCTCCTGGAGAATTAATCCGGTCTTTCATGTCTCTCTGTTAAAAAAAGCTGTTGTGTCGGATGGTGACGCCTCTGCCTCTGTTCCTCCGGTGGTGGAGGACGGGGAATATGAAATTTCTCGCATCCTTGACTCTAGACGGTATAGAGGTAGTTTGCAGTATCTTGTGGCCTGGAAAGGTTTCGGACCCGAGGATAACTCTTGGGTGAGGTCAGATGATGTTTCCGCGTCCAGACTTATCAGAGCGTTTCACAGGAGATTTCCTGATAAGCCTGGTCCTAGGGGATCCGGAGGATCCTCTTAGAAGGGGGGGTACTGTTAGAACCTTGCTGTTAGGTTTTTTTTCCTTTGCTGGTCACATGACCTTGTTGGCCTATTTAATCCTGCTCCGCCCTTCTGGCTTTGCTGGACTTCATTGTATATCTACTTTCTAGCTAGCCTGTGCCCTGTATCTAACTCTGTTAGTTTGCTTGGTCTACGGACCTCTATGTTCTATATATTTTGTTTGTTCGTCTGTCTGCTACTATTTCTGTTAGGAGGTGTCCCATATTCCTCCCAGTCCTTAGTACTTGTAGGGATTCCCTCCCCAAATCTATAGGTCTCCGTACAGACTAGATTAGGACTTTAGCAGGTCTGATCGCAGGATCAGGTTCCCTGTTACATCGTAGGGATTCAGCTGAGTCTTATAGTAGGGACAGATCTCCTCTCTTTCCTTAGCTTTGGTAGCAGAACATAACACCTACCTCCAAAGCAGATGGAATTGTGCATTATGATGAGTTATTAGGCTGCAAGGGTCCCATATACTGTTCTCTCTTCTGTCTGTATCCACCAGTGCCATACACTATAAAATATATATTATGTGCCATGATGTTAAGCATATCTACGTAACCGCTGGGCCGACCCTACACCAGACCGTGGAAATGGGATCACTAGTAAATTAAAATTGGGGGCACGTTGGTAGACTGAATATGCAGCGGGTTTTTGCTACGTAATCTGAAGACAGTATGCTTTAGGGGTTGAAACACAGATTTCAGTGATGCCTCTCTTATCAAGACCTGAGGTTTTGTTTGCTTACAATGTTTGTCAGGAGCTAACTGTATTATTGCTAAGACTAGCTGATCCTGTGAGCCTCGGTCCAACACGCCCCCCTCCTGTGATAAGCATTTCACTGTCTATAGACATTGTAGATAGAGCCTGCTGTGGGCAGGGTTAGCTGTGGTGTGGGCGGGGTTAGCTTCCTCAGCTCTGCTGCATTGTTAAATCTAAAAACTCTAATTGTGTGAGAACTGCTGTACGCAGTAAACTAAGTGATATCTCATTGGATTCAGCTTCTCTTTGCCTACATTATGCTGCTCTCAGGTTAGGTAGCAAAAACCTGCTGACAGATTTCCTTTAAGAGGCGTGGCTTTAGGGCGAATTCACACACTTTTTTTTTTTTATGTTTTGTTTTTGATTTTTTTGGTACATTTTTTAAAAAAGTACTTCTTTGTTGTCTTTTTTGTGGCACATTTGGCAGCGGCTAGATATTGGCTGGAAGTCAATATGAAATGCAGTACACAAGCTGAGTCTTTTCTGGTAGCGATTTTTCACATTTTTGGTATATATTTTTGTGTCCCTGCACGTTTTCAAAATGCAGCATTCTTTAAATGTGGTTTTTTCTCAGGTCTTTTTTGCACAGTAAAAATTAATACATGTCAAGAGTGTGTGCAGGATCACCAAAGAAAAGCATGTAAAACATTCATAAAATACATGGCCTCTTTCAAAAGCACCAAAAAAAATGCAGGACTGTAAGTGTTAATGAAGGCCACTGTAAAGTGTAATACTTATAATGTGTAATAATAAAAAAACCTAGAGCTAAAACCTCTAGTAGGAACATTCCTTCTATCCTTTCATTCCTTGTAACTTCACAAGACTTGTGCGGTGACAGCGCCCTCTGCTGGTGACTGCTCACCACACATCACTATTTCATTCATCTAGGTAAAAAAAAATACCGCTTTTTAAAAAAAAAACAAAAAAAAAACCAAACTTTCAAATGGAATGGAAAAGCCTTTGAAAACAATAAAAATATTTAGGATTCAAACGTTAGAGCCTGGTATACATTGAATACCAAAGTCCAAACTAACAAATCTAAAAGATGTATTTTCCCCAATCTGCGAACCTTATGGTTGAGATGTGTGTAACAAACATCCCTCCTGCCCTCAACAAGTACATCTGACAGAACATACTGGATGTTAGAAATGTTAAGCGCTGGACATAGTTAGCCCGTCTAGCCATATTAACTACAAGATTAGGATGGATGAAAAACAACATATATAAAACCACGCACACTTTTTAATTGATGTACTGTATATTGCAAATGCACTTCTTTTCATCTGCACTATTGAGTTTTGAACAGTACTTTTCATGTGACAACCCCTTAAAGCTGGCCATGACTACTTCATGGTAAAGGACCAATCACATCTCCATATTAACATTCAGATTAAATGGATTTTCCAACTGCAGTTAGTATTAAAAAAAATATACAAAACAAACAAACTGTACTTTATGAACCCTCCTCAAGTTCAGCACTGAGTTGTCTGTTATTGTCTGCAGTGCCGACTTTACGTTGACAGTAGTGTTGAGCGAGTATGTTCTGTTAACCCTTTCGCCAAGTATGCTCGGGCCGAGCTTCGAGTATTTATAGCTGCTCGATGATAAGGTTAAATCGCTCCCGTGTGCATGATTTGCGACTGTTTGACAGCTTTATTACATGTGAGGAATGATTGTTTCTTTTGCATTCCTCACATGTAATAAAGCTGTCAAACAGTCGCAAATCATGCACACGGGAGTGAGTTAAACATAACACCGAGCAGCTGTAACTACTCGGTACTTGCCCGAGCATACTCGGCGAAAGGGTTAACAGAACATACTCGCTCAACACTAGTTGACAGCGCTGCAGCCAAAAGCTGGGCTCTGCTGAGTTGACGCACGATCTGATCAGAGCTGCTGAACTCACTGAGACCAGGAGCAGCTGCAGAGACTGGATCCAGGGATGGGGAGTAAAGAGCTTCTTTTTTAAAAAACTGAAGATAGAGGTTTTCTGAAACTGCAAAACAAAACAACTTTAAAAAGGAGTTATCTGAGATTTTGAGAATTTTTTTCCTAATGGGTTAATATCTTACTGGCAAGTTGTTGCTAACTACCTGCTGCCTGTTCTGCAAGATTCTCCTGCTTCCATTGACCTCACGTCAACAGAACAGATCTTTCTTCTCTGCCAACGTCATGCTGATTGATAGCCGGCTCCCTGCACTTAGGCAACGAACACTGGCCATCAATCAGCATGACATTGGCAGTGATGCCCCTTCAGCAGAGCAGAGCGGAAGAGAAGGAGCTGCTGTGTCATCGTGACATCACAGGAAGCAGCTGAATTACCAGCAGGAGTGGTTCATGACGGCTCAGAGATCAGCGCCGGGTAGAACAGGCAGGTAGTTAGCAACTACCAATCGGTAAGTTTTTAGTCCCAGATGTCTCCTTTAAGTTTGGCTAGTTTTCCACATTGATTCCATAATGGGAGAGAAGAGGGATACCACGTGAATCACTTTTCAGAGGCAGCATGGTGGCTCAGTGGTTAGCACTGCAGCCTTGCAGCGATGTGGTCCTGGGTTCAAATCCCACCAATGACAACATCTGCAAGGAGTTTGTATGTTCTCCCCGTGTTTGCCTGGGTTTCCTCCGGGTTCTCCGGTTTCCTCCCACACTCCAAAGACATACTGATAGGGAATGTAGATTAAAAGCCCCAATGGGACAGTGCCCATAATGTCTGTAAATTGTCTGAATTGTAAAGCGCTGCGGAATATGTTGGCGCTATATAAATAAAAAGATTATTATTATCATCATCATTGCTCATCCGAGCTCGGGTTTAAACTTTGATGTGATTTTACTATTATGATTAAATAAACAATTACTTACCTTTTAACTATATATCCCTTTGTGAATAGGTTTCTTCTCTAGTAAATAGGGATATTATCTAGGAATAGATACTTATTGCCAAACCATAGTGCCATTACAGAGTGTATGTACTAACTCAGGACTATTATCATACTTAGACACTTTAAATATTGCTGGAAGTTTGTGGTTTTCGTGACATAAATGAGACCAAAGCTTTAGGCTGGCCATACACATTAGATGGCTGATGGCCAAATGATGCCATCTCAGCCAACGCTCCCATATACAGGAGCATTTGCATGGTCGAGCGCTCCTGTGTACTCTACGAGAATGTTGACGGCTGTGCGATCGGCAATCCAAGACCAGACATGCATGATCGACATCTCTTCCTAGATCAGTCGAATGGCGCTACCATACACATTAGATCAGCGGGTTCAGTCGACTTTATTCTAATGTGTATGGAGCCCTTACACTGCATGGATTGGAAACAGCTTTGGACATACACTACCGTTCAATAGTTTGGGGTCACCCAGACAATTTTGTGTTTTCCATGAAAACTCATGCTTTTATTTATCAAATGAGTTGCAAAATGAATAGAAATTATAGTCCAGATATTGACAAGGTTAGAAATAATGATTTTTATTTGAAAGAATAATTTTCTCCTTCAAACTTTGCTTTCGTCAAAGAATGCTCCCTTTGCAGCAATTCCAGCATTGCAGACCTTTGGCATTCTAGCTGTTAATTTGCTGAGGTAATCTTGAGAAATTTCCCCCCAAGCTTCCTGAAGCCCCTCTCACAAGTTGGATTGGCTTGACGAGCACTTTTTCCGTACCATACGGTCAAGCTGCTCCCACAACAGTTCAATGGGGTTGAGATCTGGTGACTGCACTGGCCACTCCATTACAGATAGAATACCAGCTGCCTGCTTCTTCCCTAAATAGTTCATACATAATTTGGAGGTGTGCTTTGGGTCATTGTCCTGTTGTAGGATGAAATTGGCTCCAATCAAGCGCTGTCCACAGGGTATGGCATGGCATTGCAAAATGGAGTGATAGCCTTCCTTATTCAAAATCCCATTTACCTTATACAAATCTCTCACTTTACCAGCGCCAAAGCAACCCCAGACCATCACATTACCTCCACCATGCTTGACAGATGGCGTCAGGCACTCTTCCAGCATCTTTTCAGTTCTGCATCTCACAAATGTTCTGTGTGATCCAAACACCTCAAATTTTGATTCGTCTGTCCATAAAACTTTTTTCCAATCTTCCTCTGTCCAATGTATGTGTTCTTTTGCCCATATTAATCTTTTCCTTTTATTAGCCAGTCTCAGATATGGCTTTTTCTTTGCCACTTTGCCCTGAAGGCCAGCATCCCGGAGTCGCCTCTTCACTGTAGACGTTGATACTGCCGTTTTGCGTGTACTATTTAATGAAGCTGCCAGTTGAGGAGCTGTGAAGCATCGATTTCTCAAACTAGAGACCCTAATGTACTTGTCTTGTTGCTCAGTTGTGCAGCAGGGCCTCCCACCTCTCTTTCTACTCTGGTTACAGCCTGTTTGTGCTCTCCTCTGAAGGGAGTAGTACACACCGTTATAAGAAATCTACAGTTTCTTGGCAAGTTCTCGCATGGAATAGCCTTTCTTTCTAAGAACAAGAATAGACTGTTGAGTTTCACATGAAAGTTCTCTTTTTCTGGCCGTTTTGAGAGTTTCATAGAACAAACAAATGTAATGCTCCAGATAGTGTATGTCTAGCTAGTGGCAGCTTCGATAACCTGAACCTGTGGCAAATGATTGACAGGGAAACTTCAAGGGATTTCTTTTAGTTAGCCATTGAACATGTGGCCAGAACATATAATGCACAAGCTTAATTATTGTTTGTTGGCTGATAAATGTATCATAAAATTGTAAAAACAAAAAAATGTTACATTGGCAGGCAACAGGCAAACTGAATAGAAATATCAGATGAAGAAAGGATCGATATTAAAATGTAAACTTTTGGCATTTCTACTTGAATATTTCTACTAGAAATTAAGAAAAAGGACAAGTTTTACAAAGGAGACAGTTTCCAATATGAAGTTCACCCAGAAGGCTGTAGCCTATGCAGACATTCTTCAGCTCTCGATGAACACTGGCACGCTGCCATCAGCGGAGCTTACATTATCAATCTTCTCTCACATTGCAGACGCGGCCAAGTTCATTTATCGCTATGGAATGCTGGTAAAAAAACGACAAAGTGTACAAGGCGAAACATTTCCTTTACAAATGGGTCACTAATGTTTGGAAAGAAACATCTCTTAACTGAAGGACAGGAAATATGCTTTTAGGAAAGTGAATGGTTGTGTATGAATGACTATGATGATGCCTCTCACTTGCCAAAGAAAAATGTACATTTCACTGAAATGTAATACCGTGCGGCTCCTGCAGCTTTACATTAAAGACAAAACTAGAGAACATGTAGATCTTTGTGAAATCAGCTCTTTGTAAACTACAAGTGTACTTTGCTGCAATATTAAATATAGAATAAGGGTCGCGATCACAATCACTAATTAAGGAGTGCAAATAAGAAATATGTCATCCAGATCTGTAGTCTCGAAAAAGAACGCCGCAGTACTGGGATGTCTTTCTTCACAAATTATTAGACGTGTTTCAGTGCATTTCATTATAGTATTCATCTCCAGTTTCTCTGTATACCCTACATTTTAGAAAGCACCATGTACCTGTAAGTGGGAACTATGGGCAGCAATCAACTACATTCTCTGTTAAACACGACCAACCACTTGCCATAAGTTTATCATTTTTCACCTGGTCTAAAATGCGCTATTTGTCCAGTATATTATCTTATTGCTCCTATTAGCCAAACGGTACAATATGTGTGTGCCATTTTAACGGATTGTAGAGTGGATTAGACCACATACTATGACGCCCTTAAAGAAAGTAGCATATTCTGAGGCTTTAAGGTGTGCTCCTAGCCAAAAGGAAAAATGTGATGGTGTTCCTATATTCTAATGGGCAGGACACATGGAATATTCTTTTAAAAGCGCAGTATTTCTTCTCATACAGCTGGTTCATGCACCAGAATCTGAAGGCAGATGTGTATAGAGCTGCCATTATCAACAATATTCATATTTTGCACTTCTCCATAGTGTCCTCTCCCATTCTCTCAAGGTCTTCTCTCTCTTCCTGAGCAGAGACATACTTGATATATAGAGTGAGCAGGTATAGTGACAAAAAGAGTATTTGTTCAGAATGAGATAAAAAAACACTTTGGTACTTTCTCTTTATCTTGAGGATTTTAAAACATACACAAGTAATGTGAAAGCTTTTACATGAAACCTTACAGAAGACTGACCTAAAATGTCAGCAATGTCCTGCTTGTCAATCATATGCCATGCATGTGAAGAGGGAAGTAGGCTACGGCCAAACGTCTCTAGTGATGGCTTATCTCACCTGGGGATCAAAAGGATCGGGCTTCTTGAAAGCCAATTGCCTAATTCTTCTTTCCCTGACATCTGCCACTGAGGGAGTGTTGGGAGGCCACCATGCACATTAGATGATCAGATGTTCCCAAAAACCAATGTTAATCTATCCATCTGTTTTGAGATTATGTTTCACTCAGATCTTTCCTTCATTTCCTATATCCAATCACGTGCATGGCCATGCTACTTCTAAATCCTGTTTCCCAAAAATATCTCAAGATTCCACTCTTTTCTCACTGAAGAAACAGCAAAAACTCTTATTTTTGCTTCAATTCATTATGGTCTCAATTACTCCCTGCTAATCGTCTTCCCATTTTCCAACTATATTCTTTACAATCCAAGACTTTCCTCATGATGCACCAGTTTTTTGGAGTGCACTACCCCAGTCAGGTTAATTTCCAACATAAACGGTTTTGAGCATGAGCTTAAAAAAAACTCAAAATATTAATGTTCTTTAGGATTAATTTCCCAATATAATTATTTTCCCTCTAACCACCCCCTCAGGCTCGACTTTATTCTTCACAATCGAACACCTTCATCTAACAGCATAAAAATGCATTTCATTAGGTCTACAGTTACTGGCTGTGACGGTCTCATACAGTCCTATGTATAGTACAGGTTTATACGTGCCTCTCCTGAAATGTAAATATCTTAATTTGTATGGCGGGGGCCATATGAAACCCAAGTCCACATTACAGGCAAGGGGCTAGCTTATGAAGCATGCATAGTTATACAGAGTCCCAGTTTCCCCGTAATTTCATAAGTAGCAAAACTGTTCTTGAAAGGTATTCAGTACCTTAAAACAGCTTGCCTTCTTATAGGTATTAAGTCTTTTAATTGTGACGTCAGATCTCAGATAGAATATCCTGAAACTGGTCAGTAATCTGTAATTTAACTTTAATTATTGCTATTTCACTGTGCCATTTCCCATATTAAAGTAAATCTCACTAGGGAAATAACATGTGACATGTACATTGGTATAATGGGCTCATTGTGATTGTACAAGTGCTGTATAGTTCATTGTAAATATATTACACCCTAAAGAGCAGACCTTTCATTAATTCATTCACTGATAACTACAGGTTTGAAGAACATGTTCTTTATGCAATACAAGGCCTGTTATAATGTTGTAACCTTCTGTAATTTACCAGGATGTCATGAAATGAAATACCATAAGCAGCTATAATTTACGTATATAGTAAATTATTGATTAATTACCAATAAACCAATGACAGTTATGGCCAAATCGCTGAGCTCTTTCTCAAATTCATAAAAATGACTGTAAATAATTCAGAAAACTATTGACCAACATCAACAGAAATGCACCTGCTCCTGACAGTCATCTGACAATCTGTCTGTGCCATTTACTGAACAAAACAATAAAAGCTTCCAGTTACATAGAAAAAAAAATTCTTCTGCAAAAAAATTTGATGAGGATTTAAAGAAAAGTCGATGAGCACTCATGGATTTAAACTCTAGTGTAATTTAATCACAGGTACGACATTTCAGCTCCTCCTTGAAGACTTTTTTTAACTGGAGTTTTTATTGATTTTCCAAAAGTAAATTTACAAAACTACAACATAAAATAATAAAAAATCAATACAATACAGTTTTACTAAACAATCTATTAGGCAACAATGAATAAACTCAACCCTGAAGAGTTCGCCTCTATCGTCTAATCCTCCCTATATCCAAAAAGACTAGTGTAGCAGCACAGTGAAGATTTAGAGTTAAGACCTCAAGGAACTTGACTCTAACGAGTGTCCCATACAAATCAATGTGGAGACCAGTTTGAAGAGCGTCTACCATCACAAAATGACTGTTAAAACCAAGTTAGAAGGTCAGATGGTCAAGAGGATACAAGCTGACCCGACTAAAGGACTCTGACTACAAAAGTCTAAAAGAGACCCGCCAGCACCCCTCACTACAAGGTAAAAAGACTAGCTGCGTGAGCATTTGCCCCTGCTTCTGGAATTAGAGGAAAGGTCCCTACTAAAGATCAGAATGACAAACCAAAATGAAGCTATCCTTATCCAGCACAAAAAGCTGGAGCAAAGCTACCTGGACTGCTTGAGGGATACACTAAACTGAGAGGTCTCTTCCACAGGAAAAGATTATAGCTGGAAGTTGAGAAGCGCACCAGAAATCTTGCAGCTTTGCCAAACCAAAAAGTCTTAATTGATAAGTCTGACTTGCTCAAGGAAGTGGTCAGAGATCTGTCTAGTCTGCTTGTGAAGTATGCTCTACTGAGGGGTCCCAGCAGAACTCACTCAGGGCAAGGCCAGAGCACTGTCTGATCACGGAGCACAAAATGTCCTACCAAGTGGTCTCTGCTTACGTGTTCTGGACACTGGACAGAGTACTGGCTGGATTGAGTACACGATCTACCCTACGAGTCACCTCGCTTATTGCACTGATTTGTTAATAAAAATGGTCGGAGCAATGTTTGGTTCACCAGTGCTATATGCCTTACTAAGGGCCTCATAAAAGTTCAGGAAACCCGAGGCACCAAAACTGGAGATTCTTGATAAAAACTTGTTCTATATTCCATGTCAGTTAAAAACATCACAGGAAGACACAGCAGGCAACGTTTCGGCCATAATTGGTCTTTTTCAAGCCCTCAAAGATTTCATACAGCTCTACTGAGGGCCTCAGTTAGCTTGACTGACCTATGAAGAGGCAGTCACCCTGGGAGGTGATCAGAGTCCAATCAGTATTGGTTGCTGTCGAGAACTCTCACACCAATGGTCTGTCTCACTCAGCAAAGTGGTCAGAGTACTTTCTGGTCTGCTAGCACTGTATGCCCTGTGAGAGGTCTCACTTGTTGTACCGGTTAGCTGAGGGAAGTGGCAGAAGCACCGTCTGGTTTGCTTTTACGATACACCCTGTGGAGAGGTCTCAGGCTCTTCTAACTCACTCAAGAGAGTGGTCAGCGTACTGACTGGTTCACTTAGATGATATACCCAGCTGGAAGGTCTTTGTTTGCTGATCTGAAATATCCTTGAAGATGTATCCTGTGGCTTGTTTGAGCAATATGACCTAACAACGAGAAAACACTGCTCACAGGTCAGCCTCTCTCTGGGAAATAGAGTACAGCTGGGTTTGCTTGCAAATTAGCGAAGAGTACTCTGCTTGATAATCCGAACCCTCTGGAAGAAAGTGGAGAGAGGACTGTAAGTGATCGATCACACTGAGAAAGGAACTTGATGGTCCAACCCCTTGGGAAATGGTTAAAATATCATCAGGTCTGCTACCATAATCACACTACAGAGAGGATACAGCCATAGCAGTTCTCATACCATGCACCACGGGGAGATTGCGCAGCTCCACGAACCATCAAGAGTAGATCGATACAGAGGGAGTGGGCACATGGAAATAGACCAGTACTACTGAAGGACAGAAGAAGTGCCGTGAGCCAGTGAGGAAGATGTCACAAGCAACGGTTGTAAGGATGGACACCAGCGCAATGCAGGACCAAAGTGAGGGACAAACTTGAATGTCCTGAAGAGGTTTGGTTCTGGGGTCCTGGGTCTATCTTCTGCTCCATTCAACACACCATGCTCTGTGGGACAGGCAAGCGGGAATCAGAAAGCGAAAGAACAGTCTGCCCGGACTGTGTGAAGGTACTATGGTCCTCCTATCCTGACTAGAGTGGATTCAGACTGACCAATACAGGCTGTTCTTTCCGATGCTAGTGGGGTGAGTCAAAGTGGCCCATCTTGCTCTGTTACTCAAACTTAAAGGAGAAAGGTTAGTAATCTGCTTAATCTGCTGGAAAATGCAAAAGGTAACAACAGGTCTAAAACCCAGACCTGTGTCAGCCTCCTACATGACACTTAGTGTTGAGCCACCCCCGTAGTGTTCGAGTTTGGTTCGGTTCGTCGAACACCCGTGTGTTCGCCGAACTGTTCGTCGAACTGTTCGTCGAACACCGTTAAAACCAATGGCAGGCAAACAAAAACACATAGAAACACATAGAAAACACCTTCAAAAGGTGTCCAAAAGCTGACAAACTGCTCAGAAGACACAACTAACACATGGAAAAGTGACAAGTACATATAATCATGCGAAAAGAAAAGAGGTGGAGGAGTAAAAGGAGGGGGAGACACAGATATAGGCATGTCATGCCCTTCTAAAATCCAAAAAGTGAGAAGCCGACATGTTCAGTCCGCTCCTGCCCGTGCCACCTCCGTGTCGCCGGGTTTGTGCCAGAGCCGCGGTGAACCCTGACGGCCAGCCCCCCTCTCCCAATACTGGTGCCTGTCCGCTGGTGGGTCGAGAAAGCCCCCCTGTGGTGGAGGCAGCTCTAAGCTTTTTAATTTAAATTGTCTCTCTAATTTGAATGAATACACTTTAAATCCATTTACAAGGATCTATTGGAGGGCAAGTCTCATGCCAGCAGCCGCGTAATTCCAGCTCCAGTAGCGTCCACTAAAGCTGCTGCAGTTAAAAAGCTTTTATAAGGATCGAGCTCGGCTGTCCACCGCAAGGCATCCTACTGCCAGTCCCAGCCCCTATGCCTTGGGGTGCCTCCTGATGCTCTTCACTGAGTATCCCGTGTTCCCGAAGCATTTCCTTTGAAAAAATTAAGTTTCCAAACTACAGGTGGTGTAGCTTGCTTAACAGCCGGGATAATCCGCTGACTAGCAGACACTGCTACTAGGCACAAAGTATTTCCTGGGCTAGATGCAGTTAAAAATTTGTAATTAGATACTCTCGTTGGATGCTGAGAAAGCATTCCATAGAGTCTCCTGGCACGCCATATATGATTCTCTTAAAAAGCTTGGGGTAGGGGTCTAGGGGACCCTTTTATAGCCCAAATCACGGCCCTGTATCACAATACGTCACCTAGGCTGAAGATAAATGGAACTGTAGCACCCTGAGGGCTCGGTTGCTACAGAGGTATTGCACCTCACCCAGAGGTGTGATATCTCACTCTCAGGTAAGGATGGAGTGTGGATCAGGACCCGACACCTGCATGCATTACACCACATTGCCGTGGGGCAGGGCGACCAATATGCCTCTGAGATGGGCACGACAGTCCCTGTCCCTGGCTGGAGTGGGGGGAGGGAACACTGAGGAAGGGGAACCCTGTAGTGCAGGAGCAGGGAGGAAGCAGTTCCTGGGTGCATTGAGAAGGGAGTATAAAAGGTGGGCACCATCTTAGTTCAGTGCAGAGAAGTCTGAGCAGAAGTGGCAGGGAGCAGGGGCTCTGCATGAGCTCTGCTCCGGAGGCGGGCTTAGTAACAGAGGCCCAGGCCTGGAAGAGGGAGAAGGAAGGAAGAGGAGCGGAGAAGGCTCCAGGAACGAGGAATGAAGGGATCCCAGGGGTGCGGACGGGCGAGTCGCCACCGCACGTCCGAATCCACCTGCGTGGAGGGGTCAGGCCAAAGGGGGAGACCAGTCCCCGAAACTAGTGGAGGCAGAAAACGACCCTCAGCTAGAAACCGGAGGCTGTGACATTTTATGTGGCGCAGCCCCTCGCTACACCCACTAGGAAGGCACCACATAGGGTCAGGGAAACTGGCGCCAAGTTTACCAAGAGGAGGCCCGAGGCAGCCGGACAGAAGGGTTGGTAAGAAAGGCCAGACAAAGGACACACAAAGGGGGTCCTGTGAAGCGCTCCAAAGTTATCTGGGAGTTGTCTGAGCCCCTCACCTGGTGAGCACAGTACGACGTGGGCAGCCGTTACCTGCAGACGTGGTCTGGATAATAAGAACTGTGAGTAAAGGCCCTGGACTGCATCACTGACTCCGTGTCGTTACTGCTGCTGCCCTGCACCATCACCCCCATCCTCCGCATACACTACCCTGAGGCTATACTCCTCCCGTGGGGAGTTATGCTACGCTCTGCTGCACCCACAACACCAGCCTCAGCGGTCTGCCCTGCAGCGGCGGTTCACTCTGACCGCAATCCACGGGTGGCGTAGTCGGACATTTAAACATCAAAACCACATAAATAGTTCCGCCACTGGTTTGACCACCCTGAGCCACGGAACCGGGTCGCCGCCACGAAGACTACAACCACCAGCATCCACCAAAAAGGGTCCGGCTCCGGGTGTCCCAAGGCCCAGGGGGTGCATCAGAACATTTTCATCACCTTTCACAATCACCAATGGGACAAGGCAGGGATGTCCTCTGTCCCCTCTCTTATACATCCTAGTGACGGAGCACCTGCTCTCATCAATTCGCCATAACCCCAATATTAGGTGGATTGAGGTGGGAGGCACCGAGTACAAGTGCTCTCTATTTGCTGATGATGTCCTAGTATATATCACTCAATCACATATATCCATCAATGCTGTTATGGCTGAAATAGATCACTTTGTTACATGGTCAAATTTTAAAATCAATGCAGCGAAGTCTGAGGCCCTCGATGTCTCCCTCCCCAAATCCATATAGGATTCCATCCAGTTCAACTTTCCCTTTGCCTGGCCCTCACAGGGTATCAAATACTTAGGAATTCCTATTCATAGAGACCTCTCCCATCTATGTTATCTTAATTTTGGGCCCTTTATTGAACAACTCCATACAGACCACGGTTAGCAAGTTAGAACTGTAAGATTCACTACGTGAACCACTGGTGTTTTGTGGAAAAGCACATGTACACTGTGTTCCAAATTATTATGCAAAAAGTGTTTAGGAGTGATAAGGGAAGAATTTGTTTGTTTGTCAGTTAAACTCATTGATGGTGATGTGTGTCAGGGCTCTTTATATCACTGTAAGCAATTGCAGACACCTGTGCTAATTAGTTTGGCAGGTGTGTCCAATGAAAGGCAAGACTACTTAAGAAGGCTGTCTCACATTATTAAGCAGCCTACATTTTCTGCCAAAATGGGAAAGAAAAAGGATGTGTCGGCTGCTGAGAAGCAACAAATTGTGGAGTGTTTAGGTCAAGGCATGACTACAATCAACATTGTGCGATGATCAGGATGAAGTGTCTTGGCAATCAAGAAGTATGTAGCTGATTCACAGTACACACGTGTGCGTGCTGATAAGGGCAAATTGAGGACTCTTTCCTACAGGCAATTACGTCAGGTTAAAAGAGCAGCGGCAAAAAAGCCTTGTCATAGCAGCAGACAAGTTTTTGAAGCTGCTGGTGCCTCCAACGTCCCCCGAACAACAAGATGCAGGGTCCTTCAGAGGTTTGCAGCTGTGCATACGCCATCCTGTCGACCTCCTCTATCCACTTCACACAAGCAGAAACGGCTCCAGTGGGCCAAACATTACATGAAGACTGATTTCAAAACTGTTTTGTTCACGGATGAGTGCCGTGCAGCGCTCGATGGTCCAGATGGATGGAGTGGAGGATGGCTGGTTGATGGACACCCCACGCAAACACGGCTACAGCGCCAACAAGGAGGAGGTGGAGTAATGTTTTGGGCTGGAATCATGGGGAGAGAGATTGTCGGCCCCTTTAGGATCCCTGAAGGCGCTAAAGATGAACTCCATAATGTATGTGGATTTTCTCAAACAGCACTTCCTGCCATGGTTCAAGAAGAAGAACCGTGTATTTCACAGCAAGATCATTTTTTTGCATGATAATGCACCATCTCATGCTGCACATAAAACATCTGCATCTCTGGCTGATATGGGCATAAAAGGGGACAAACTTATGGTGTGACCCCCATGCTCCCCTGACCTCTACCCCATTCAGAACCTCTGGAGCATCATCAAAAGGAGTGTCTATGATGGCGGGAGGCAGTTCACATCTAAGCAACAGCTCTGGGAGGGTATTCTGTCCTCATGCAAAACAATTGAAGCAGAAACCATCCAAAACCTGACAAATTCAATGGACGAGAGAGTTCAGAAGCTCCTTTCGAACAAGGGGTCCTATGTGAAAATGTAACATCACCTAGAATAAAGTTTTGAGTTGAAAACTGTTTGATTTCAGTTTCTAATAACCTGCTAATGCTTATAATTTCAAAAATGACCATTTTTTTGGTCTTTATTAAAATGAAAAGGTTGATCGAAAAGTTTGGGGGATCTAAGAGTGTGGCAACCCAGTAGTCATGATTACTTCGAATTCTGACAATATGAGGGTCATGTTGCAGGTAGTGCAGCAAGAAGGCACTTATGTGTCTTGCGCATCTCGGAGCCCCAAAATTATTTTCTGGGCTAGATGCAGCTAAAAATTATTATAATTTTAAATCTGGTGGAGCTTAGTATAGATGGCCTAATAGGATCAGTGCTGCACACTGCTACAAAGCCCAAATTATTTTCCAGTCAAGATACAGATAAACATGATTAGTAATTTTAAATCTGGTGGAGCTTATTATAGATGGCCTAATAGAATCAGTGCTGCACACTGCTACAAAGCCCAAATTATTTTCCAGCCAAGATACAGATAAACATGATTAGTAATTTGAAAGCTTAAAACGGTTGGTAGGGTGATTTTAACCAATCATCAAGCTTTTACTCTCCCCAGGATGACACAGGGGTAGAAAAGTCGTTTCGGATCCATGATTTGTTCATCTTTATGAACGTGAGTCTGTCTACATTATCAGTGGAGAGCCGCGTGCGCTTATCTGTCAGCACACCACCAGCAGCGCTGAACACACGTTCAGACAGAACGCTGGCTGCGGGGCATGACAAGATCTCCAAGGCGTAAGTTGCTAGCTCCGGCCATTTATCCAGATTGGAAGCCCAAAAAGAGCAAGGGTCCAGTGACACAGTCATGGCTTCAATGTTTACTTGGAGATACTTCTGTACCATCGTCTCTAGGCGTTGACTATGTGTCAGACTTCTTGTCTCCTGTGGCCTTGCAAAGGATGGGCTAAAAAAGTGGTGAAATGATTGCGCAAAATTGATGTTACCAGCAGATACTGTGGTTCTGTTACGGTTTGAGTGCTGAACACTTGACGGTCCCACGGTTGGCAAGTTGGAACTGTGAGATTCACTACGTGCACCACTGGTGTTTTGTGGAAAAGCACATGTAAGATTCTGCAACAGTCTCTGCTGATACTCCTGCATGCGTGCATCCCTTTCTATGGCAGGAATAATTTCTGCAAATTTACTTTTGTACCGGGGATCTAACAGTGTGGCAACCCAGTAGTCAGGATTATTTCTAATTCTCACAATTCGAGGGTCATGTTGCAGGTAGTGCAGCAAGAAGGCACTCATGTGTGTTGCGCATCCAGGAGCACCAAGTCCCTGTTGTGTTGGTGGCGAGGTAACAATCATGCTTCCTTCCTCTGTCCTCTCCCCCTAACCTCGCACAACAGAAATGTGATCAAGGTCTCCCTCATCTGATGAGTCTTCCATCAGTTCGTCCTCCACTTCTTCCTGGGCTCCTGCACCTTCCTCACTAGTTTGGCTGCTACCATGCGCCCTGGTAAAACCATCTCCCCCACCCTCGCATGCCTGCCGCCTTGGTGCTGCCGACCGTCTGGACCTTGCAGATGTTAGCCCTTCCGCATACAACTCCTCCTCCTCTACTTCCTCCACCTCCTCTTGTGCCACCACCTGACGCCGAATTCTGTTTAACATGTGCTCCAGCACGTAAATCACCGGAATAGTCATGCTGATAATGGCATCGTCAGCACTAAACATCTTCGTCGCCATTTCAAAACTGTGCAGAAGGGTGCATAGGTCCCTGATCTGAGACCACTCCTCCAGCGTGATTTGCCCCACCTCTGGATCTCGTTGGCCCAGGCTATACGTCAGAACGTATTGCACCAGGGCTTGTCGGTGCTGCCACAGTCGCTGCAACATGTGCAGAGTTGAATTCCACCGGGTAGGCACATCGCATTTTAGCCGGTGAAGTGGCAGGCCCAACGACTTCTGTAGAGATGTAAGTCGCTGAGCTGCGGGAAGCGAACGGCGGAAGTGAGCACACAGCGACCGTGCCCTCTGCAGAAGGCCATCTAGTCTGGGATAGTGGGCTAAAAATTGCTGGACAACCAGGTTCAACACGTGAGCCATACAAGGCACGTGTGTGACATTGCCCCGGCGAAGGGCCGCACCCAGGTTTGCAGCATTGTCGCACACGGCCTTCCCTGGTTTCAGGTCCAGTGGAGACAACCATTCATGAAATTGGTTCTCCAGAGCTGACCACAACTCCTCAGCTGTGTGACTCACATTTCCCAGACATTTCAAAGTAAAAACCGCCTGATGACGTTCAGCCCTACTGCCAGCATAGTAAGGAGGTGTGCAGGATCCCTTCTGCGCACTTAGAAAGCTTGTGGCTTGACCAGACAGGCTTTGGGTGCAGGTGGAAGACCGAGAGGAGGTTGAGGAGGCAGAAGCAGTGGAGGAACTTTGACATAAAGAGGATTGACGCACAACTCGTGGGGACGGCAAGACTTGGACAGCAGCCCCTTGTCGTGCTGTCACCATAGTTACCCAGTGCCCAGTCAGCGACATGTAACGCCCCTGTCCATGCCTACTCGTCCAAGTGTCTGTGGTGAAATGCACCCTGTCACACACAGAGTTTCTCAAAGAAGCGGTGATGTTGTGTGCGACATGCTGGTGGAGCGCAGGCACACCTTTCTTTGAGAAGTAGTGCCGACTGGGCATCTGGTACTGGGGCACTGCGATGGACATAAGGTCTCGAAAATCCTCTGTGTCCACCAGGCGGAAAGGCAGCATTTCTGTAGCCAAGAGCTTGCAGATGGTGAAATTCAACCTCTTAGCTTTCTCATGGCTAGGAGGAAATGGTCTTTTACTTGTCCACATCTGAGGGACCGAGGGCTGGCTATTGTGCTTAGACGGGGTTGATAAGGGTGTCCCCGGCAAACTGCCGGTCTGTGAGGAAGATGCAGGCGGACATGTTAGGTTGCCTTCATCCAAAGGTGGTGCTATCGATGTCGGACAGCGCTCAACACCAGCTGGTGTTACCACCTCCAAAGAAAATGATGACCTGCCAATCACGCTGGCTGTTGCGGGTAAAGAGGTGGCAGGTCTGCGCCCCAAAACAGGTGTGACTGCTGTCCCCCCAGTCACAGAGGATGAAGAGGCCGCGGATGCACAAGATATGGCAGACGGTGGTTGGCCCGGCCGGCTAGGCCGCATTGTAGCACACTGAGCTTCCCACTGCAACTTATGCTTCATGTCCATGTGCCGGTTCATGCATGAAGTACTCAAACTATGTATTTTTTGGCCTCTACTTAGCTTTTGCTGACAAATGTTACAGATAACACGAGTTGGGTCATCTTTATCGATCTGAAAAAATGCCCAGGCTATGCAAGGCTTAGCACCCATGCGACCTGAAGAGCCACCACGACTTGTCGTGAGAGGCAGAGTTGTGTTTGAGGATGCAGTTGTTGACGTGCTTCCAGTACTACGTCTCTGTCCAGGAAGGCGCAACCTGACCTCGTCGTCACTAGCATCTTCCTCCACCTCCTCTGCTGACCTCATCTCTTGGCTGACTGTGGGTTGACAGTAAGTCGGATCTCCAACCTCATCATCATTACCCTGTGCGTTATCACACCCGTCGTCCTCAGAGCCAACCTGTTCCTGCCCTGACAAAAAACTAAAGTTGTCGCTCCAATCAGGTATTTGAGTCTCATCATCGTCTTCCTCATTGTCTCCACCAACAGGAGTTACAGTTTGGGAATGAGGGTCTACATTATGGTCAGAACCTTCTGCGTCTGGTCCTGGATCCGATTCATAAAGATTCTGGGCATCAGTGCAGATCATTTCCTCGTCTGGATTCACAGAAGCGCTGGAGTCGACCTCTGATTCCCAGGCTATAGTATGAGTAAACAGCTCTGCAGACTCAACCATCTGTTCTACCTCATACTCAGACGGGCAGCTGGAGATTTGGGAGCTGTGAGGAAGCAAGTGCGATTGGGGTGACACCTTTGAGGACTGGAGTATTTGTGATGTTGAAGTTGATGCGGAGGAGAGCCCACTTAAAGGAGCACTTGATATCCGTTGAAGCACCTGCTGTTTTTGTGCCTCATCTCGAATTTGTAGCGATTGACGTGGCCGTAAGAAAGGGATCTTATCACATTGTCCGCTAAAAGAAGTAGACATTTTAGTTTGGCTGGAAGATGGTCTTTCTTCTGCAGATGTTACTGTTGCTTTAACACCTACCCCACGGACACAACCTTTTTTCCCCTTCCCAACACGCCTATTCCCCTTTCCACCAGCAGCAGGCCTTTTTCCACTCATTTTGGTGGTTAACTAATTCACAACTCTGGAGTTGTTTGCACAAAAAAACAATGGATGGTAACAGAGCAGAGCTGAGTGGCCAAACTGTGGTATTAGGCCAAAACTATTGGCTGGGTTAGATGCAGAAAAAAATTATATTCAATTTGCAACCTGATGGAGGTCAGTATAGATGGACTAATAGAACAAGTCCCACACACAGCTAGAAGCCCAAATATTTTTTCAGAGGTAGATGCAGAAAAAAAATATATTCAGTTTGCAACCTGATGGAGGTCAGTATAGATGGACTAATAGAGAAAGTCCCACACACTGCTAGAAGGCCAAATATTTTTTCAGAGCTAGATGCAGATATAAATTATTTTTAATTTGCAACCTGATGGAGGTCAGTATAGATGGACTAATAGAGAAAGTCCCACACACTGCTAGAAGGCCAAATATTTTTTCAGAGCTAGATGCAGAAAAAAAATATATTCAGTTTGCAACCTGATGGAGGTCAGTATAGATGGACTAATAGAACAAGTCCCACACACTGCTAGAAGGCCAAATATTTTTTCAGAGGTAGATGCAGATAAAAATTATTTTTAATTTGCAGCCTGATGGAGGTCAGTATAGATGGACTAATAGAACAAGTCCCACACACTGCTAGAAGGCCAAATATTTTTTCAGAGGTAGATTCAGATAAAAATTATTTTTAATTTGCAGCGTGATGGAGGTCAGTATAGATGGACTAATAGAGAAAGTCCCACACACAGCTAGAAGGCCAAATATTTTTTCAGAGCTAGATGCAGACAAAAAATATATTCAGTTTGCAACCTGATGGAGGTCAGTATAGATGGACTAATAGGGAAAGTCCCACACACTGCTAGAAGGCCAAATATTTTTTCAGAGCTAGATGCAGACAAAAAATTATTTTTAATTTGCAACCTGATGGAGGTCAGTATAGATGGACTAATAGAGAAAGTCCCACATACTGCTAGAAGGCCAAATATTTTTTCAGAGCTAGATGCAGATAAAAATTATTTTTAATTTGCAACCTGATGTAGGTCAGTATAGATGGACTAATAGAGAAAGTCCCACACACTCCTAGAAGGCCAAATATTTTTTCAGAGCTAGATGCAAAAAAAAATGATATTCAGTTTGCAACCTGATGGAGGTCAGTATAGATGGACTAATAGAACAAGTCCCACCCACACACAGCTAGAAGCCCAAATATTTTTTCAGAGGTAGATGCAGATAAAAATTATTTTTAATTTGCAACCTGATGGAGGTCAGTATAGATGGACTAATAGAGAAAGTCCCACACACTGCTAGAAGGCCAAATATTTTTTCAGAGCTAGATGCAGATAAAAATTATTTTTAATTTGCAACCTGATGGAGGTCAGTATAGATGGACTAATAGAGAATGTCCCACACACTGCTAGAAGGCCAAATATTTTTTCAGAGCTAGATGCAGAAAAAAATTATATTCAGTTTGCAACTTGATGGAGGTCAGTATAGATGGACTAATAGAACAAGTCCCACACACAGCTAGAAGCCCAAATATTTTTTCAGAGGTAGATGCAGAAAAAAATTATTTTTAATTTGCAACCTGATGGAGGTCAGTATAGATGGACTAATAGAGAAAGTCCCAAACACTGTTAGAAGGCCAAATATTTTTTCAGAGCTAGATGCAGATATAAATTATTTTTAATTTGCAACCTGATGGAGGTCAGTATAGATGGACTAATAGAGAAAGTCCCACACACTGCTAGAAGGCCAAATATTTTTTCAGAGCTAGATGCAGATATAAATTATTTTTAATTTGCAACCTGATGGTCAGTATAGATGGACTAATAGAGAAAGTCCCACACACTGCTAGAAGGCCAAATATTTTTTCAGAGCTAGATGCAGATATAAATTATTTTTAATTTGCAACCTGATGGAGGTCAGTATAGATGGACTAATAGAGAAGTCCCACACACTGCTAGAAGGCCAAATATTTTTTCAGAGCTAGATGCAGACAAAAAATTATTTTTAATTTGCAGCGTGATGGAGGTCAGTATAGATGGACTAATAGAATGATGCTATGCCCAAAAGATTTTACTTCACTAGGTGCAGTAAAAAAATTGGTATTCTATACACAGGTGGTATATCTTGCAACACAGATAGGCTACTCCACTGACTAACACACTCTGCAATAGGCCAAAAAGGATTAGCTTTGCTAGATTCAGCCAAATGCTGTGAAAAAAACTTGCACAGCACTGGCACAGACCTGCCTGGCAAAAACTGATAGGAACTGATGTAACCTAGTCCTGAAAAGGACTGCAATTACAATTAGTCTTTACTCCCACAATCTATCTATTTAAGAGCACAGACCTGCCTGATAAAAGTCGTAGGAAATGCTGTAACCTAGTCCTTAAAAGGACTGCAATCACAACTATTCCCTACTCCCAAGCTATCTGTAGATTTGTGCGAAAATTGGCTTGAAATTAACAAGGTATAGCGCACACAGCAACAGCGGTGCCGTCTAACACGCAGCTGCAGCAGTGAGAAAATGGTGGCGACGGGGAAAATGGCTTGGTCTTATAGGGCAAGGACATGTGACATACACTGCCAATGACACATGCCCTTGCTTGTGTGAAAAAAAGCACTTCGCTCCGTGTGTGCGCTGCTGATAGGCTGACAGATTGCACCTCCCCACTGCAAATGCGGGAAAGAGAAAAAAAAATGGAGATCTTCATTATTCCTGCAGAGATCCATCCCCTGCCCCTCCCCCCACCCCGCTGTACACTCAAACTGCGTATTAACATTAATTTTCATCATTACTGTGAAAAAATCCAGTTATGATTTTGGTGCACGAACAGTTATCGAACATAACCTCAAACAGCCGAATTTTTCTCAAATCGTTCGAGTTCGCCGAACGGCTCGAACACCGCCCAAAACAGCTCGAATTTGAGATTGGCGAACAGTTCGAGTCGAACAACGCTCATCTCTAATGACACTGAACTAAACTGAATAGCTTGGTGCTGGTAAGCCAGATGTAGCCTGCTGGCAAGGAACCCACTTTTCTTTAAAAAAAAAAAAGTGGTGTGTTGTGTGTGTCAACCTTCAGGTGGCAGCAGACTTCACCCATGGTCTCACGTGCCTTCCAATGAGGCATCCTAGAAAGGTATTGAAACCAGTCAACATTTTTTATTTACAATTCAGTTTTTAGCAAAAGAAAATCTTTTTAAAAAGACTCTATGTCCTATAGTCATTGTTCAGTGGGCCAGGCAGTACCAGATTCTCCTAGACAGATTCCTAAAAAGGTTGTGTCCTATAGTCATTGTTCAGTGGACAGTCCAGGACCAGACCCTCCTAGACAGATTCCCAAAAGGGCTCTGTGTCCTATAGTCTTCGTTCAGTGGGCAGGGCAGGACTTGACCCACCTAGACAGCATCCATAATGATTGGGCAGATCACTGAAACACAATGTTTGATCATTAAGAGAACTGTACAGATGCTCATAGTTGCACTCTATCCCATTCCCCATCTGACACTGATCTGATCAGAATGATCAGTACAGTGACATCACATTCAGCTTTCTACTATAGACGGATCACAATTTTACTTAAAAGTTACCAGCTTTATATCTGTAATGCAAGGCAAAATCAACAAAAGTTCAAGGATGCCTGCTGATGTAATACCCATTATCTGGATGTGCTGGATTACAGATGGGTGACCTTTCCTTAAATCATACTAATCTTTACAATATGTTGGGTTTGCTAGATGAAGCCAATATAAAGTGGTCCCATTATTGCTGCCTCTTTAGGTTACTCATCATCGGGCATGGCACTCCTCACAGGTGGTAATTAATACCAAGCGGCACATATGAAGGAGCAAATGCATGAGCAAACACGCAACTGACATGGTTGGAGGACTGAGGGAACCAGAGCATGTGAATTATCATAAGATATGTCAGACAGTGAGACTTATAATAGGACATGCTGTCTAATGTGCTTTATAAGAACTTCCAAGCAGGATGAAGCTTATTAGCTAGAATATCTTTAAAAAAAACCAAAACAAAACAGAAGAAAAGAGGTAATACTCCCAAACCAACCAAAATTCACTAATTGCTGACTATCCTGGCACTCAGCTTTTCCTCTTAGCTCCATCAAGAATGAATGGAATGGAGTTGCACAAGCTCGACCCTCTGCTCCAGTGAAATAGGGATCTGCAAAGTCCTATTTTCGGGACCACAGCAATCAGCAAGTTATCCCCTATCTTATTGATAAACAGCATAAAGGGGTTGACTTGTGAAAACAAGTTATCACTTACCCACAGGAAGAGGTAATAACTTATTGATTGGTGGGGGTCTGACCATTGAGACTCGCATCTATCCGCAGAACTGGGAACTTTTATACCCAATAGAATAGAGCGGCAGCGCACATGCTCGACCGCTGTTCCATTATTCCCTGTGCAGCTGACGACCGCTGCTCGTGGCTTTTTCCGGCAGCCACACAGAGAATAAATGAATGTGGCAGTCAGGCATCTGGCCAGCTGAACCATTTTGTAAATGGCATATAAAGTGCTCTGTCAGGAATATTAATGCCTTAATTTGCTGATCGGAGTGGGTCCCAGCAAGTTATAGTAGCTATACTCTATATCGTTGATAAAAAGGGTTTTCCAGTATAAACAAGTTAAGAAAACTCGATAAAGCCCCTGTAAGGATATTAATCCCTCCACTAAAACCACAAGCAAAGTTTTAATGAGTATAAAATATATATATATTTTTTTTACATTTTCTGCCTCAGGTGCACCCTATAGTCAGATCCCACAATCAGAAAAATACACACTTAATGTAACCTGCGGTTAGTCACGCAATTAAGAAAATCAGGATTCAGTTCATAAAAAATGAATTAAACTGAAGCTTGTGATGTACAAAAGTGTCCAGTGAAGTTAGAAAGCAATATGGTACGGCAAAAGTTCACACACACACTCAGATAGGGGTATGCGTATTTCAATGAAAATGTATTTATCCATCACAGTCCCTAAGGGGGTAGTGTTGCATTAAACGCTGATATCATGTACTTGGGAGATGATCCAAATCCCTGCTGACATGTTCCAAAACCATGTACAGTACAGACCAAAAGTTAGGACACACCTTCTCATTTAAAGATTTTTCTGTATTTTCATGACTATGAAAATTGTACATTCACACTGAAGGCATCAAAACTATGAATTAACACATGTGGAATTATATACTTAACAAAAAAGTGTGAAACAACTGAAAATATGTCTTATATTCTAGGTTCTTCAAAGTAGCCACCTTTTGCTTTGATGACTGCTTTGCACACTCTTGGCATTCTCTTGATGAGCTTCAAGAGGTGGTCACCAGAAATGGTTTTCACTTCACAGGTGTGCCCTGTCAGATTTAATAAGTGGGATTTCTTGCCTTATACATGGGGTTGGGACCATCAGTTGTGTTGTGCAGAAGTCTGGTGGATACACAGCCCATAGTCCTACTGAATAGACTGTTAGAATTTGTATTATGGTAAGAAAAAAGCAGCTAAGTAAAGAAAAACGAGTGGCCATCATTACTTTAAGAAATGAAGGTCAGTCAGTGCGAAAAATTGGGAAAACTTTGAAAGTGTCCGCAAGAACAGTTGTAAAAACCATCAAGAGCTACAAAGAAACTGGCTCACATGAGGACCGCCCCAGGAAAGGAAGACCAAGAGTCACCTCTGCTTCTGAGGATAAGTTTATCCGAGTCACCAGCCTCAGAAAATCGCAGGTTAACAGCAGCTCAGATTAGAGATCATGTCAATGCCACACAGAGTTCTAGCAGCAGACACATCTCTACAACAACTGTTAAGAGGAGACTTTGTGCAGCAGGCCTTCATGGTAAAATAGCTGCTAGGAAACCACTGCTAAGGACAGGCAACAAGCAGAAGAGACTTGTTTGGGCTAAAGAACACAAGGAATGGACATTAGACCAGTGGAAATCTGTGCTTTGGTCTGATGAGTCCAAATTTGAGATCTTTGGTTCCAACCACCGTGTCTTTGTGCGACGCAGAAAAGGTGAACGGATGGACGCTACATGCCTGGTTCCCACCGTGAAGCATGGAGGAGGAGGTGTGATGGTGCTTTGCTGGTGACACTGTTGGGGATTTATTCAAAATTGAAGGCATACTGAACCAGCATGGCTACCACAGCATCTTGCAGCGGCATGCTATTACATCCGGTTTGCATTTAGTTGGACCATCATTTATTTTTCAACAGGACAATGAACCCAAAAACACCTCCAGGCTGTGTAAGGGCTATTTGACCAAGACGGAGAGTGATGGGGTGCTACGCCAGATGACCTGGCCTCCACAGTCACCAGACCTGAACCCAATCGAGATGGTTTGGGGTGAGCTGGACCGCAGAGTGAAGGCAAAAGGGCCAACAAGTGCTAAGCATCTCTGGGAACTCCTTCAAGATTGTTGGAAGACCATTTCCGGTGACTACCTCTTGAAGCTCATCAAGAGAATGCCAAGAGTGTGCAAAGCAGTCACCAAAGCAAAAGGTGGCTACTTTGAAGAAGCTAGAATATAAGACATATTTTCAGTTGTTTCACACTTTTTTGTTAAGTATATAATTCCACATGTGTTAATTCATAGTTTTGATTCCTTCAGTGTGAATGTACAATTTTCATAGTCATGAAAATACAGAAAAATCTTTAAATGAGAAGGTGTGTCCAAACTTTGGGTCTGTACTGTACATATAGCTCTACAGTCGGTTTATGCTTCCGTAGAAGCCTTCTTAAAGTTTTGGCTCCATGTTTTTAATATGGGGATGAAATTAAAGCTTGGTGTGTTCATTTATATGAACAGTGAGTATATAAAATGTCCTAATCATATTTTTTTTATACATATTTTCTTCCTGGCAAAAAAAATTTGATTATTTGTCATTAATGGATTATTTCCAAAATTCCCTACCAAAAAATGACAGTAAAAAGGGGTTGTCTGAACCAAATCCTTACAAAATGAATTCTATTAATGAAGATACAATGTTCAGATAAGACAAGCATGACTACAAATAAGATACATCTGAGATGAGACCAATTACCCACCATCTGTGACTTCCAGCACTCTTGTCATCTAATTCAACAGCTTTGCCAGCAACATTCTTCCCTGTGAAAATTTAAGCATTATCATCATTAACATTATTACACATACACAGCAATACGTCCATGTTGATGACAGTCTGGCAAGTACTACAGACCAGCAGTAGGTGGCGATGTACTACATTCTTGAGTGTTAGCAGGTCTTTAAGCATTTTCTTAAGAACTCTGAAATAAGCTGTGATTGACTTGTATCCAGGGTCACATTATAAGGGGGAGGGTGTCAAGCAAGGCAAATACCATCACCATTCTCTCAGGATCATTAACAGCAGGGACCAACTGAAAAAAAAAACCTTGCTGCATCAGCAGTGATGGGCTAGGAAACCAGTTATTTTGGGATTGTCAATTAAGACTTGTAGTGCATAGGGAGGGGGAATTGGTTCAGTACTCTATAGTGGTATTCTAGAGCATTGTGGTCAAGGTTTCATCTTTTACCTAAAGTAATGTTCTTTAGGAGTGCACCACTCCTTTGCCTCCCGGGTTCCTGCTTGGCAGTGCGCTCTTCATGATTGACAGCTCAGACCAGCAATTTCTCATGTTGAAAGCATAGGCATATCAGAGGAGAGCAGGGAGACTGAAGCTGGTTAGATTCATGGATGCAGCCAGCTTCAAAGCAGTGCTTACAAACTCTATGGTAAAGATAGCAAGCAATTGTGTGCTTTTTGCCTAGGAAACTGGTCACCGCTGACTGACTGCAGAGGTGGCTTGTAACCTTAGAAATGAGCAGTATAAGATAGAATTAAAAATTCCTTTGTGCTTGAGAACATAGAGAAACATAGAGGATTTTTAATTGGAGCAAAGTTGCTTGTTTTTGCAATTTTAAGGAGTAACTGTCGATTTTTTTGTTCTATAAGTCAATATTACACGTGAAAATAAACCTTGTAAAATATCTTATTAGAGAAACTCACTACTTAATCCACTTGGATTGACTGATCATTCTCAAAAGTTCTCAATTAACTGTCTACAGTGAATACAGATTTTACCATTACTGAGATAGGAGATGACCGATTGGAGAACTGTAAAAAAGAAAAAATAGGGCTTGCACACCTTTACTATTGAATTAATGTACAGATGCACAAATACGCTATGTGGCCAATATACGAACATATACATACACGTTGCGCCAGCACACTACGATTAATGAATACATGAATTCCAATATTGCTGTAAATGTTAAAAACGTAAGGTACTTAGTTAGCATTTTTTGATTAAAGAGCGCAAAAGCCATCCAACCATGTCAAGGTATACTTAAATATTGATGGTCTCTATCAAATATGCCCTACCTGTGGATGTGCCAAGCCAGACCTCATCTGAATGCAGAGTTAAAAGAAAACCAGGCCTAGCTCGCAATTAAAACCGTGTCTGGGAAGGATGGGTGGATAAGGGTGCTGAGCCCTGAAGGGGGCTACACCCCCAAATATGTACAGGTGAGGTCTGGCTTAGCACATGGAGAGGTAGGACATATTTGATAGGGACCATCCATATTTAGGTACACCTTGACATGATTGGATGGCTTTTGTGCTCTTTGATCAAAAATGCTACACTAAGTACCTTACGTTCTTAACGCTTCCAGCAATATCCAAATTAATGTATTTATTAATTGCAGTGTGCTGACGCATCGTGTATGTATAAGTATGGAGAACAGTAACTGTCGTTTCAGAACTTGCAGCAGAAAATCTGTGTCTGCCTCCAGCTCCTCCACCTTCCCCATCCATAGAATTATAACCGTTATCTCCTATCTCGGTAATTGGGAAAATCTGTTTTCACTGAAGACAGATTTTACCCATAAAGTGAGAGCGAAAGATCAATTCAGGAGGAGGAAGAAGCTAATTTCTCAGATAAGAAATATTACAAAGTTTCTCATTTTCAAGTATATTATTGATTTATAAAATATAAATATGACAGCTATTCTTTAATCATTTACTATGATGATAAAACACCTTTCTTTTTATCTTGAGTCTTTTTCACTTTCTTTCCATTGTGAGGAAAAAAAAAAGAAGAGGTGGTTACCCCCAAAATGTGGTTTACATTCCTTGATGCAGGCAGCATGCATAGCAAATTAATTGATTGATCTCAGTGGGAGAAACAAAATAATAATCTTGTAGATATGATACCTTTTTATGGTGAACAAAAATAAAATGAGTGATGTTACAAGCAAGCTTTCGAGACTACTTAGGTCTCTTCATCAGACATGGTATAACAAAGTATCTGAAGAAACACAAATATATACACAAAAAGAGCAGTGACATGACATAATGAATGGACAGTTAAAAAACAAACAAACTGAGCTCAGAGAATGAATCCTTCATTATCTCAGATAAGTGGTGTGAAAGTTTTATTGACCCAATATCCATGTAAGATCAAGAACTGATGCCCTCCTGTCTCTGGAGCAGATTCCTCAGATTTTGTAGTGATACATAAATCCTTGTGACAGATTTGGCCCTGTGTGGACAGTATCAAAGACTGTCATGAATTTTTATTCCCAGCCCTGATTTAAAAAGGTCTTTCTGAGGCCACCATGGTGTTTGTGATAGGGTTGGAACATATTCGATTGCATCTGATGGCTTGGCTGTAGACAATAGAGTTTTTGGGACAGTTTCCATCCAAAACACAAACTCTATTGCCTATAGCCAAGCCATCACATACAATCGGATATGTTCCAACCCTATGGATAGAGACAAACACCTTGGTGGCCTCAGAAAGACCTTTTTAAATCAGGGCTACCATCCAAGAACCAGATTACAAGAGCCATCAGAATACCAAGGAATCATCTCCTACATTACAAAACTAAACAAGAAAGCAATCGGGAGCCTCTAGTAGTCACCTACAACCCAAATCTGGAGGCGCTAAAGGGAGCTGCACGGAAATTACAACCTTCACTACAAAAAGATGCCCGATTACATATTTTATATATTCCATATTTCCAGACCCCCCACTCCTGTGTTTTATGCAGCCCCCAAATCTAAGAAGCATCATTGTCAGAAGCTCCCTGTCCTCTCCACCAGCTACAGGAACCTTTCACTGCAACCAGAAAAAATGTAAAACCTGTCCATTTATAATGACCACAGACAAGATAAAGATTCCCAACTCACATCAGGAATACAAGATCCCAGGTACGTTCAGCTGTATCACATCTAATGTGATGTACTTAATTATATGTACCAAATGTCCAGCTGGGGGTCTGTATGTACGGGAGACAGGACAAAAACTCATCGCCACAAAATAAAAGAAGAAAGAATAGATCTACCTGTGGCAAAACATTTTTGCTTCCCTGAGCACAACATCATGGACATGAAATTACAGGTATTAAAAGGTAATCTCAAACCTCAGAGAGACAGAAGAGTCTGGGAATATAAACTTATTACAATCTTTGACACACTCAATGCAGGAATGAATGTGTCGCATGGATTTATGTCATTCTACATCAACTAAGGAATGTGCTCCTCGGACCTGTGGGATCATCACAAAACTCGACCAGACCTCAATCACATAACAATAAAACTTTCATACTCCTTATCTATGAACTGCTCCAATATTTAAGGCCACATTTGATTATCCCTTTCTCATACTCAAAGCTCTGCTTCACGTCACTTGTCTCATCTATTGCATTATTTCTGTGTCCTATTGTGTATAAATATGTGACTCTTCAGATTTCATGTTATACTATGCCTGATGAAGAGATTTGAGTAGTCTCGAAAGCTTGCAATTTGTTACCATCTTTTCAGTTAGCTATTAAAAAAGTATCAACCACTGGGGACTCTCAAATCTTAATATTTTCTTTGTCGGTAATTGTGTAGCGATGAGATCTCATCCACGGTCTCAGTCTATGTCCTGTTTCTCTAACATACAGACTCCCAATAGGACATATAGTGCACAGAATTAAGTACACTGCACTGGAAGAGTAACATCATTCTGGGGACATTCCAATCTGCTCCAGAGAGAGGAGGGCATCAGGTCTGATCTTACATGGACAATGGGACAATAAAACTTTCACACCACTTATCTGAGCTAAGGAAGGATTGACTCTCTGAGCTCAGTTTGTTTGTTTGTTAAATGTCCATTTATTATGCCTGGTCTCTGCTCTTTATGTATACTTGTGTTTCTTCAGATACTTTGTTATACCATGTCTGATGAAGAGATCTAAGAAGTCTTGAAAGCTTGCTTTTAACAGCACTCATTTTACTTTTGTTAGCCGCTAAAAAGGTATAATAATGACAAGATTACTATTTTGTTTCTCCTACTGTGAATAATCAATCTTTTTTCAACTGTCTAACACGGTACCAAAATTTTTTTTTTTTAGTAAACACATGAGAACTATAGAAAGAAAACTAAGAAGCTCACATGAGACAGTTTCCTTAATATGATCGAACATAGAAGATACTGTATACAGCGGTGCCACCTAGTAGCTATTCCACACTACAAATGAAAACTACAATAGTAGTAGAGTAATTACAATTACATACAAATAACACAATTGTGCAAATCAAGTGCATTCAGCACAAACTAATAACTTGGCATTGCCACTGACTGGTTACTGCAGGCCAAATGTCCTAGGCACCCTATCCAATAGCACATCTGTCTGTTCCTTGGTGCTTGTCTGCTTCAGCTACACTTATGCCGGATGCAACACGGACAGCATCGGCATGCTATTTTTTGCAGATCCATAAACAAAGTATGATCATTTACTCACACTATACAAATGTGTATTAAGAGATTATAGGATTTACAGCTAAAGTTTTGATTTTTTTTTAAAGATTACTTCTGTCTCATTGTTGTGATGTCATTTTCCTTTTTAGTAAACTGGAAGAAAATGGCTGTCAGCTATAAGGACGAAAATTGTGTTTGACATTGTTTTATCCATTTGTGTGTTAGTTTTTAACATTTGCTGGGCCAAATGTTTTGCATATTTTGTCAAGGGTAGCCGAATTTTGCCTAAAATTATTATTTTTTTAATGTGTGTTTTTAGGTTAAGACATGGCGAAGAAAGCCAAATTTATCACCGGGTGTCAGGAAGCTTATTATTCTGAGAGTGAAGTCAGGCAAAAGTCAAAAAGAGGGAGCTATGAGATTCACCTGTTCTCAGAGTCAAGTGTCACATATATTAAAGAAAGAAATGAAGACAAAGAAAGAAAATTATGGAACAGCTGACAAACCTAGAAGTGGACGACCACGGAAAACTTCCTTCAAAGTTGATCACATTAAGAAAAAGTCAGTATCTGATGTCCTTTCATTTTGTGCAAAATCTGTTGAGCACTTTTATGAAGAACATGGTCTCAAAGTGAGTCGCCAAACTGTGGTACGACGGCTAAGAGAAGTAGGGCTGAATGCAAGAGTTCCAGTCAAGAAGCCTTTCATCTCTGCAAAGAACCGGAAGGGCCGACTTGAGTTTGCCAAAGAACACAGCCAATGGAAAGAGACAGATTGGTCTAAGATGTTGTAGTCGGATGAATCAAAGTTCAATCTGTTTGGTAGTGATGCCAAGCACTATATATACCACCCAATTGGAATACGTAATGATGTATACTACCAAACACCTAGAGCTAAACATGGTGGTGGCAATGTCATGGTTTGGGGCTGCTTTTCTGCATCTGCCATTGGCTCTCTGCATAGAATTGCTGGAAATATGAATGCCATCATGTACAAGGATATACTGGAGAATATAGTGATGCCACATGGTAAAACTAAAGTAGGCAGGGGATGGAAATTCCAGCAAGACAATGATGCTAAGCACACATCCAATTTAGTCAAAAAATGTTCAGAAAAATGTTTGCCTGTTGCAATGGCCAAGTCAATCACCTGATTTAAACCCTATAGAGAACCTTTCGGATGAGTTAGGGCGACGAGTTGGGGCCGGCGTACCCATAGCAATAAAGATTAATTGTTTGCAATTTTCAAATGGAATGGAACAAGATCCCTCATGATGTCTTGAATACCCTAGTGGCTTCAATGCCCTGTCGGTGTAGTGCAGTAATTAAAGCCAAGGGTTATGCTATAAAATGCTAAGTTATGAATTACTCTCTATGTTGTGATCAATAAATAGTATATGCAAAACGTTTGGCAGTTTTCTTTAATTAAATGACCATACCTACATACAGTGGGTACAGAAAGTATTCAGACCCCTTTAAATTTTTCACTCTTTGTTTCATTGCAGCCATTAGGTAAATTCTAAAAAGTTCATTTTTTTTTCTCATTATAGTACACTCTGTACCCCATCTTGACTGAAAAAAACAGAAATGTAGAATTTTTTGCAAATTTATTAAAAAAGAAAAACTGAAATATCCCATGGTCATAAGTATTCAGACCCTTTGTTCAGTACTGAGTAGCAGCACCCTTTTGAGCTAGTACAGCCATGAGTCTTCTTGGGAATGATGCAACAAGTTTTTCACACCTGCATTTGGGGATCCTCTGCCATTCTTCCCTGCAGATCCTCTCCAGTTCCGTCAGGTTGGATGGTGAACGTTGGTGGACAGCCATTTTCAGGTCTCTCCAGTGATGCTCAATTGGGTTTAGGTCAGGGCTCTGGCTGGGCCAGTCAAGAATGGTCACAGAGTTGTTCTGAAGCCACTCCTTTGTTATTTTAGCTGTGTGCTTAGGGTCATTGTCTTGTTGGAGGGTGAACCTTCGGCTAAGTCTGAGGTCCAGAGAACTCTGGAAGAGGTTTTCATCCAGGATATCTCTCTACTTGGCCGCATTCATGTTTCCTTCAATTACAACCAGTCGTCCTGTCCCTGCAGCTGAAAAACACCCCCATAGCATGATGCTGCCACCACGTTTCACTGTTGGGATTGTATTGGGCAGGTGATGAGCAGTGCCTGGTTTTCTCCACACATAGAACTTTTTGGTGATAATTCTAAGTGATATCTTCGTCTCATCAGACCGGAGAATCTTATTTCTCATAGTCTGGGAGTACTTCATGTGCAAACTCTATGCGGGCTTTCATATGTCTTGCACTGAGGAGAGGCTTCCGTCGGGCCACTCTGCCATAAAGGCCCGACTGGTGGAGGGCTGCAGTGATAACGACTTTGTGGAACTTTTTCCCATCTCTGGAGCTCAGCCATAGTGATCTTGGGGTTCGTCTTCACCTCTCTCACCAAGGCTCTTCTCCCACGATTGCTCAGTTTGGCTGGACAGCCAGGTCTAGGAAGACTTCTGGTGGTCCCAAACTTATTCCATTTAAGGATTATGGAGGCCACTGTGCTCTTAGGAACCTTGAGTAATGCAGAAATTCTTTTGTAACCTTGGCCAGATCTGTGCCTTGCCACAATTCTGTCTCTGAGCTCCTTGGGCAGTTCCTTTGAGCTCATGATTCTCATTTGGTCTGACATGCACTGTGAGATATGAGGTCTTATATAGACAGGTGTGTGCCTTTCCAAATCAAGTCCTATCAGTTTAATTAAACACAGCTGGACTCGAATGAAGGAGTAGAACCATCTCAAGGAGGATCAAAAGGAAATGGACAGCATGTGACTTAAATATGAGTGTCTGAGCAAAGGGTCTGAATACTTATGACCATGTGATATTTCAGGGTTTTTTTTTTTTAATAAATTAGCAAAAATTTCTACATTTCTGTTTTTTTTCAGTCAAGATGGGGTGTAGACTGTACTTCAATGAGGAAAAAAATTAACTTTTTAGAATTTACCAAATGGCTGCAATGAAACAGAGTGAAAAATTTAAAGGGTTCTGAATACTTTCCGTACCCACTGTATATATTCAAAAACATTTTGGTCAAAATTAAGGTCTCACATGACGGCAACTTCATGCACTTTCAATTCATCACCAGGAAAATGGCATCACAAGAACCAGACAGATCACAAAACTTTTGGTCACCAATGTATGCCGCTTTCTTCTCTTTACTTTTCCAAGAGTTATCATCACTTATTTTACTTTGGGTAATAACTTAGCATTTAATTTATTTTCTGAGGAATATGGGGGTTATCAGTGATCATGCCCCCCAAAATGATATTTCAGCTTATAAAGACACCAGTATGTGAAAAATACCATTCATGGAAAAAAATAAAATAAATCATTGATTGCCAATTGGCAGCAGCAGTCATGTGTCACAATCTCAAGTCACCCACTAGGAGCAGCAGCATCGATGTCCGGCGCGGCTGCGTAAGGCAAGCATACATGGCTTTTATTTCCTGTGGGGCACTGAATTAATTAACCTCAGGATGTCCAGTTGTGGACAACCCCTTTAAGATTGCAAATATGTAACATAAAAAGAAACCGGAGACGTTGATGTTTCCTGCACTATATTGGAAAGCTCCTCTTACCGTCGGCAGCATAGGTTCTCTTCTCTTCTACAATATTTGTCAGATAAAACATGTCGCTGTACGCCCGCGCCAGCCTCCAGAGGAATTCAACCTTATTTCCATACTGAAAAGACAAATGCAAAACTTCTTAAAACACGACAAACTCATCCCAAACTGAAATGTCTAACCAGAGCTGAAGGTGGAGAAAATATTAAATATGCAAAACAAATATACATATCACATGGTCATTATCATCCTTGACCCCTTTCCACCACGTCCAATTTTTTGTTTCTACACGTTCATTTTTCCTTCTCTTCTTCCAAGATCTATAACTTTTTTACTTTTCCATCAACATTTGCCATTTGATCACTTGTTCTATATACTGCAAAACTACTGTTGCAATACCACCGTATAGCCATACAGACCCAAAATGAAGTTTTCCTATTAGGACCAGCCACTGACTGAGCTTCAAAGGAGGAAAAAGAGGCTTTCGGCAGGCTTCCTGCTGCTATGACAACCCACTGGCACCCTGAGATTGATCTTTGGGGGCCCATAGGGAGCCGGTAACCATGTGCATTGGCAATCGCGCCATTTAAGTAACTGACAGCAATTGTAGCAATAGTTTAAAGGGCTTGGGTTATAAGGATGAACCCAGTCTATATGACCTATTAAAGAGGATATCCCACATAGTAAATTTTAATTAACAGATCTTGGAATGATATTAAGTTCCACAATTGGATGTGTTAATTTTTTTTCCTGTGCTGAGATAATCTTATAAATGTGCTCCTGCTATGTAATGTTTTATTTGTGCAATTCAAACATGCAGGAACATGGTTGGTATATACCACAGCTCCTGGAAAGGGAAGTACACATAAGAGTATACAATCCACATAGAAGGGGCTCACAACTGCTTCTTTCTGTGAGGCAACACATGTCCCTGCCTGTTTTATCACAGGAGCAAGTGTTTTGGCTAGTTTCCACCCTTTGGGCTCATGATAAATCAGGTCAGTGATGATGGAACTCTGGTAGTCGCTAATCTCATATGTCACTTGATTTAAAATGAGCTCATAAGACTGGAGATGTGGAAGAAACACTCACACCTGTGCTAAAATTGGCAGGGAAATGAGTTACCTCATAGAAAGAAGCAGCTGTTAGCACGTGCTGTGTCATCTGTAAACTCACTTATCATAAGTGACTTCTGTTTCTACCCCTGGCCAGGAGCTGTGATATGCGCCATGAACTTGAGCAGACAAAGCATATATAACATTACATAACACAGGCACATTTATACGATAATCTCAAAGGAAAACATTTTAACACATTCAATTGTAGAACTTATTATTATATCAAGATATTTTAATTAAAATGCACTTTGTAAATGGGACATCCCTTTTAAGGATTTATGAATATGGTAAAGATGATCTTACATCATGAGCCAGAATGGCGAGCAATACTGGGCCTCTCCATGGCATTTTGTCGTTCATATACCTTTTCCTGCTTGTTAAGCAACATCCTGAACCCGTCCTGCTTCTCGGACTCTGTCCCATTGTGGCTAGTATCTGCTTGCTTAAGAAGAAAATGTAATTCAGCTTGTTCTTCAGGGATTTTAGCAGTCTGTGAAGGGACAAGTCCCACTCCAGGCTCATCCTCTGATTCTACTTCTGTGTCAGTCTGAGCAGTGAGATATCTGCAGAAAGATCATGGAAAACTATAAATGTACATAAATTACCGTTTGCTTTAATTTTTCACAAAATATTTTTGCATTTTTAAAGATTACCATGAACATGTGACAGCTGCGTTATATCAACAGCACCTATCCCATAAATGCCCAGCAGCTTGGCCACAGCATGCAGGCTGAGAAAGGAGAGAAGACACAGCTCTCTCCATTCACTTCTTTTGACATTACATAAATAGCTCCCATAGTTAAAGGGAATCTGTCAGCAGGTTTTTCCTGTGTACTCTGAAGACAGCATGCTGTAGGGGTTAAAACACAGATTTCAGGAATGCCTCTCTTATCAAGCTGAGTGGTTTTGTTTGCTTACAATGATTGTTTCCAGCACCAGGATCTTATCATTGCTGTGACTAGCTAGTTGAATGAGCCCTGATCCAGCAAGGTCCCCTCCTGTGATAGCCACCTCACTGTCTATGGACATTGCATATACAGAGCCTGGGGTGGGCGGGGTTAGCTTCCTCAGCTCTGCTGTATTGCTAAATCTAAAAACTCTGTGTGAGAACTGCTGCACCCAGAAATCTAAGTGATACATTGTTGGATTCAGCTTCTCTTTGCCTACATCATGCTGCTCTCAAAAGAGGTAGCAAAAACCTACTGACAGATTCCCATTAAATGGGATGTATAATGAACGTGCACAGGCACGACTCCATTCATCCTTTGTATATGGCAGACAGGAAATGGGAAAACCTTGTATTGAAAACATGCATGTGTCCCAGATATGGCAATTTGGGTAGTATAATACCAGCATGCCAAATTTTTATATCTATTCTGCTTTCAAAATTCAGTAAGTGAATTCTTTTGAGTTGAATGTGGTTCACAGGACGTAAAAGGTGGGGGATCTCTGTCAAAGCATGTGGCCTGGATCCACATGGCTGCACATTAAGAAGCATGGAGGCGCATAGGTGATTGATTGATTGATTGATAGATTGTGCCTGCAGTTGCATTTGTTACTTTAATCTTGTACAACCCCACCAGATCTTACCAGGCAATCATTTAACTAATTCTCCAGAAACAGCACCATGGTTACATACTCTCCAACAGTCCTGCAAACTCTGGCAATGTTCCCAGACAGCACAAGAATAGGATATAAAAAGTCCCATGGTTTAGCACTCAAATGTTGGCAAATATCTGTAGCAAGGTTTGTATTAATAGTGACCTTGCTTTAACTAATTATCTGAAGATTAAAACATCCCAATGTCAGAGAGAAATCCATGTTTTAATGGAGCCTCTGAGATCTTATTTTGTGCCTAAGGGTGTGTGCACACGTAGCGTTTTTGCAGCGTTTCCGTGACGGTTTTTCCGAGGCAGAAACGCAGCGAAAATGCTTGTTAATCGGTCTTCCAGCTATTGCAATGGTAATCCTGATGTGCTGTTCACACGATGCGGAAATTTTCGCTCAGGATTACCATTGAGGAAACAACCGCAGCAAGTCCATTGTGTGCGTGTTTCCGCCATGAATTCGCGCCCATTCAGGTCTATTGAACTGCAGCAAATCCACAGATATAATATGCATACCAGCGGATTTGCTGCGTTTTAAATTAAAGCCAATGGGTGCGAATTTGCGGCAGAAACGCGCTGCGGGAGGTACCCGGGTCGGCAGAGGAGTAATACTACTCCTCTCACCTGAACGCAGCTCCCGCTGAGAGAGAGCGGCACGGCTGAGAGGAGCAGTAGTCTCCTCGGCAGAGTACCACGCGGTGTAAAAAAAAAAGCTAAAAAGAAATAAAAAAAACACTATACTCACATCCTCGGCGACCTGATCAGGTAGGCGGTACACTGCCGGGAGCGCGCTCGTTCCCATCGGTGTACTGCGCTGCCAGGACCTGCGGTCACGTGAGCTCTCAGCTGAAGAGCAGCTGAGAGCTCACGTGACCTCACCGTGGGAACATTCTCAATGGTGGTGAGCTCACTGGGGCTGATCAGCTGATCTTCAGCTGATGAACCCCAGTGACCTCACTCCTGCAGCAGCAATGTATACTGACAGGAGTGATTGTACACTCCTGTCAGTATACATTGATGTCTTCTACAACAGTGACATCAGTGATTGCTGATGTCACTGCTGTAGAAGTGACACGGATCGCCGAGGGACAATTGTTGGCGGTATTCGCGGACTACGTCGTGACGGCGGACAGGTGAGGGATATGATTGTTTTTATTTTACGTTTTTTTCAGAAGATAGAGGGATTCGGGGACAGTAAAATAAAAAAAAAAATTTTTTAAAACCATGTGTTTTTTATTTCATTAAAATATTTTATTCTGGCCGTGTATTTATTGAAAAAGCGGCGACAACTTTACTACACGGTTAGTAATGGAGGGCGTCTTATAGACGCCCTCCATTACTAACCTGGGCTTCACGTCAGCTGCCAATACAAGGCTGAGGTGAACCCCAAGCACATTACCCAACTCGCCACCGCTACAGGGCAGTGGGAAGAGTGGAGGCTAAGAGCCAGATTTGGTGCATCTTATGGATGCGCCATTTCTGGGACTGCTGTGGGGTGATATTAATAGCCGCAGAGGGGGCTAGTATCCATGACCCCTTCCCTGGCTATTAATATCAGCCCGCAGCTGTCTAGTTTAGCCTTTGCTGGTTAGATTTTATAAGGGGACCCCACGTAAATTTTTTTCTGAGGTCTTCCTGTAATCTAGCCAGTAAAGGCTAAACAAACAGCTGTGGGCTGACATTAATAGCTAGGGAACATTGTTTGCTAATGGCCCCTTCCCCGGCTACCAATATCAGCCCCCAGCAGTCGGCTTTCCCTCTGCTGGTTATAAAAATGATGCATGAGCCCACACCATTCTTTTTTTTTTTTTTTAATTTTAGGCTCTGTGCCCACGATCCGGTTGTAGCAGCGTTTTGGACGCGTCCAAAACATTGCATTCTACTGAACGCAGGTAAATCCACATGTTCACTGAACCATGCGTATTTACCGCATCCAATACATTCTAGTGGTCAAATTTCTGTTGCAGAGACTAGCGACTCCACAAGAGAATTTGACTTGCTGCGGTCCTGAAAGAAATGCCGCATGTCAGTGTCCACAGGTGATTTCTAGAAATCCCATCCACTATGCTGTAACATGCGGACACTGCGGGTTTGACGCTGTATAAACACTCAGCATCAAACCTGCAGCGGCTCCTGAAAGTGGCCACGTACCTAAACTTACCCGCAGCATGTCAATTTCTGTAGCGGACACGCTAGTCTCCACTGCAGATTTTGACCGATTGAAGTGTCATTATATGCAGTGGATTCACATGTACTGACAACAAAATTGCGGCATTAGAACACCGCATTTTGGATGCAGCAAAAATACGCTGCGTCCAAAGCGCTGCTGAGTGCTGATCGGGGGGACGTAGAGGCTAACTAAACAGCTGTGAGCTGTTAATAATAGCCAGGGACCAAGTTTGCCTAATGCCACCTTTCTAGGCTAAAAGTAGCAGCTCACAGCTGCCCAGTAATAACATGAATGGAAATACTAATGAGATTGGGTGAATGGGATTAGCGGACACCTAGCTCTTTTGTTTGGTGATGACAAGGTGTCAATCAGACCCTTTCATCACCAAACCTAATTAAAGTAAAGTAAAGAGTTAAATAAACACACAAATACGGAGTAAACACTTTATTTGAAATACAACAGACACATTCTTTAACCATTTAAATATACTCACCCCAGTTCTGACTGTAATCCAAAAAGCAATGTCCCAGCAAATAACTTTATTTAGCTCCAAAAGGCATTCATTGATGTACAAAAACGCTTCAAAAAATGATTGAAAAACGCATAAAAACGCGTCAAAAGCGCACGTTTTTTCTGCAGCGTTTTTCCTGCCAAGGCGACTGTAGAGCATGGCACTCCTGGATGGTGGTGCACAAGTAGGATCCTGCCCCTTACAATAAGATCAGTGCGCTCTTTCCACAGTTGTGATGACGCATTCCATTTGCACGATAACGAGTGTTAAATATTAAATTAGGTCATATAAAATGACCATGGCCGGGCACTCATTACGGGTGGAAGAAAGGCGATTCCGGCAGCCAAATAGGAAAGGGTTCTTTACAATTAGAGCAGTCAGACTATGGAATGCCCGACTACAAGAGGTAATAATGGCAGACACTAGAACAGATTTTAAAAAAGGGCTGGATGATTTCCTCGATACACATTTGGGTTATAGTTAAATTTGTGAATTGGTGGACGAAGGTTGAACTTGATGGGCCTAGTTCTTTTTTCAACCTATGTACCGTATTTTTCAGACTATATGACGTGCCTTTTTCCTCCCAAATTTTGGAGGAAAGTGGGGGGTGCGTCTTGTAGTCCGAATGTATACTTGATGCTGTGGCTGTGGATGGGCGTGGAGTGGCAGCGGCAGAGGAGCGGGGCACAGAGGGCAGGAGCCGGCGCCTAGAGCTCTTGCGTATGCCTGCTGTTAAAAGAAAATGAATATTCACTGCTCCCGTGCCCATGTGTGTGTAGAGCACTGAATATTCATTCTCCTTAATAGCGCGCACAGTGTTAGCCCAGCCGCCAGCTTCTTGCAGCGGCTCGGCAGTCACGTGTGCCCGCTATTAAAAAGCATGAATATTCACTACTCCCCACTCCCATGGGAGTAACGGGAATTATATCGGCCAGAAACCAGCCCTGGTAGCATGTGAGTTAAAATGAACAACAGACGTGTGGATTCGTGGATCGAGACAAAAGACCAGCCCAAGGTTAAATTATATATTTAATCGCCTTAAGGGCACACTAGACAATACACTATATACATAAGGGTTATACATACATAATGGTAAGAGATGCAAATATAATAGTAGTGGTACAAACGTATGTAGATATTAAAAGTCAGTTACCAGTCAGATGAAAGGCCTGTCTTGTGGGGGAGGGGCTGCCACATGGGAGGCTTGTGGTTCCCTCTGTTGGGTGATTTCTCCCACACAATCGTCGCGACCTCCCAGAGAAAAAGCTAGAGGCCAAAAGCTGCAGGAGCATTTTAACCCCTCAGGGTCACCCCCCTTCTGCCCCCTCGGCTGAACTCAAATCTCCACCCCTGGCTTCTAGCAGCTAGAAACTCCAGAAACTAAGATGGGTCATAACTAGTGATGAGCGCGCATGCTCGTTACTCGAGATTTACGAGCATGCTCGGGTGTTCTCCGAGTATCTTCAGTGTGCCTGGGTGCTATGTTTGAGTCACTCCGTGCGCATGATTTGTGACTGTTTGACAGCTTTAATACATGTGAGGAATGCCTCTTTCTTAAGACATTCCTCACATGTATTAAAGCTGTCAAACAGTCGCAAATCATGCACACGGAGTGTCTCAAACATAACACCCGAGAACACTGAAGATACTCGGCGAGCACACGAGCATGCTCGCCGAATGGGTTAACAGCATACTCGCTCATCACTAGTCATAACTCCTTAATGGATGGTCCTAGGGAGCCGGTTCTGGTGTCATCAGATCCAGCCGGGCACTTGCTAAGTGTGGAGACTAAACATAGTGGCTCTAGGGGTTTCCAAATGGCTGTACCGTGTATCTCCCTATCCCTATGTGCTAGACTGGGTCGAGACCAAGGCGGACCTTCACCATGTCCTCCGGATTTCAAAAATCTAATTGGTGTATGGCTAAGCCATATAGTATTTCCATAACTTGAAATGGAATTCCTTTCTGCCTAACTAAAGAAAACCTACATGGCTTGGAACCACATGTCATGCTAGTCCTTTGTTCTGAGTTGAGCTTGCTCGAGGTGTGATATTTATCACCCACAGTCTCTTGACCCCTCCTCTTGCAGCTGCTCAGTGTCCTGTTACAACTGCACACTGAAGTGTGTTTTTAGAGAATATACAGCTGTGCAGGGTGTATACCTGGCAAGTGTCTGTAGGATCCTTAGATGAAATATTCATTCCCTTTTGGAGTAAATGCACATAGGACGTATCCATTGTGAAATTTTCATAGCGTAAAATCATTGCAGGAATAACAGTGCAGATTTGCCACTGATAAGTATTTAAAATCTGCATCACAGGTTACTTTACACTGCAAATTTTCTTTGCTTAGTGTACAAGCGACTTATTAAAATCTCATTCACGATATTCCTATTGTAAATGCTCAGATTTTCTGTCCTCATGTCTGCAGCATATAGAGTACAGACCAAAAGTTTGGACACACCTTCTCATTTAAAGGTTTTTCTGTATTTTCATGACTATGAAAATTGTACATTCACACTGAAGGCATCAAAACTATGAATTAACACATGTGGAATTATATACTTAACAAAAAAGTGTGAAACAACTGAAAATATGTGTTATATTCTAGGTTCTTCAAAGTAGCCACCTTTTGCTTTGGTGACTGCTTTGAACACTCTTGGCATTCTCTTGATGAGCTTCAAGAGGTAGTCACTGGAAATGGTTTTCACTTCACAGGTGTGCCCTGTCAGGTTTAATAAGTGGGATTTCTTGCCTTATAAATGGGGTTGGGACCATCAGCTGTGTTGTGCAGAAGTCTGGTGGATACACAGCTGATAGTCCTACTGAATAGACTGTTAGCTGCGTTTTGGTCTCACAACAATCTTGAAGGAGCTCCCAGAGATGATTAGCACTTGTTGTCCCTTTTTGCCTTCACTCTGCGGTCCAGCTCACCCCAAACCATCTCGATTGGGTTCAGGTCTGGTGACTGTGGAGGCCAGGTCATCTGGCGTAGCACCCTATCACTCTCCTTCTTGATCAAATAGCCCTTACACAGCCTGGAGGTGTGTTTGGGGTCATTGTCCTGTTGAAAAATAAATGATGGTTCAACTAAACGCAAACCGGATGGAATAGCATGCCGCTGCAAGATGCTGTGGTAGCCATGCTGGTTCAGTATGCCTTCAATTTTGAATAAATCCCCAACAGTGTCACCAGCAAAGCAACCCCACACCATCACACCTCCTCCTCCATGCTTCACGGTGGGAACCAGGCATGTAGAGTCCATCCGTTCACCTTTTCTGCGTCGCACAAAGACACGGTGGTTGGAACCAAAGATCTCAAATTTGGACTCATCAGACCAAAGCACAGATTTCCACTGGTCTAATGTCCATTCCTTGTGTTCTTTAGCCCAAACAAGTCTCTTCTGCTTGTTGCCTGTCCTTAGCAGTGGTTTCCTAGCAGCTATTTTACCATGAAGGCCTGCTGCACAAAGTCTCCTCTTAACAGTTGTTGAAGAGATATGTCTGCTGCTAGAACTCTGTGTGGCATTGACCTGGTCTCTAATCTGAGCTGCTGTTAACCTGCGATTTCTGAGGCTGGTGACTCGGATAAACTTATCCTCAGAAGCAGAGGTGACTCTTGGTCTTCCTTTCCTGGGGCGGTCCTCATGTGAGCCAGTTTCTTTGTAGCGCTTGATGGTTTTTGGAACTGCACTTGGGAAACTTTCAAAGTTTTCCCAATTTTTCACACTAACTGACCTTCATTTTTAAAGTAATGATGGCCACTCGTTTTTCTTTACTTAGAATTTGTATTATGGCAAGAAAAAAGCAGCTAACAGTCTATTCAGTAGGACTATCAGCTGTGTATCCACCAGACTTCTGCACAACACAGCTGATGGTCCCAATCCCATTTATAAGGCAAGAAATCCCACTTATTAAACCTGACAGGGCACACCTGTGAAGTGAAAACCATTTCCAGTGACTACCTCTTGAAGCTCATCATGAGAATGCCAAGAGTGTGCAAAGCAGTCATCAAAGCAAAAGGTGGCTACTTTGAAGAACCTAGAATATAAAATATATTTTCAGTTGTTTCACATTTTTTTGTTAAGTATATAATTCCACATGTGTTAATTCATAGTTTTGATGCCTTCAGTGTGAATGTACAATTTTCATAGTCATGAAAATACAGAAAAATCTTTAAATGAGAAGGTGTGTCCAAACTTTTGGTCTGTACTGTACGTCCCATGTGCACGTACCCTTTGTTCAATAGCAGGCCTTGTGTGAATGACTGAGAATAGACTATTAGCTATCTGTTTGCAAATGATAGGAGTTAAGTACAACATACTCATATTTTATCATTGCTAATGTCCACACAATGACCTGAAGTTTTGCTGTATGACTGCACCGCCCCAAAAAATGAAAGATCTTTCAACTGCTATCATTCGCAAACTGAGCCAATCTGTATATCAGCCCAGCTTACCGCCCACCACGGCGGCTCCATTTATGTTGCCTAAATGAGTGAACCCAATATCACACTGAACTAGTGGAAGATGGAAACACATTTTGATCCCTCTGCTTTGGATGATAGTAGAGCTTGTCCTCAATTGATGGCATAAATTATACCCACGATGGCCACGATTTATCCATGTTCCAACAATGCAGTGTAACAAGGATTGCAGCTTCATTGAACCAACTTTTTTGTACTCAACCCACAGCAAAGATCTCTAGACTGAAGTGGAATGGCATGGGGCTCTACCAAACTGATTTGCAGCAGCTGCATGATAGCTCTCAATCCAGTCATATAGGGACGTGGCCAGTAGCACAGCTGTCCTTCTCCTCCTCCGTGCTCTCCACGCACACGCTGAGATGTCAGGTACACTCCCGTGGGCATGCTCCCCCGCGCAGTACCATTGATTCACAATGGCCAAAGACTAGTCTGGTGCAAAAAAAAAACATTTCATTTTAGGGGGTGCCCTCCTCCGGGGCTGTGCACTCTTATCCTCCCATGTTTCCTAGGAAGGTTTTAGTTAAGAGCGAAGCCTGGTTAGCAACCATCCTGATAAAGGTATACCTTAACATGGTTGGATGACTTTTACAATTTCTGATCCAAAAATCTTATCAGAATACCTCCCTTTTATATGTGTATAGCAATATTGGAGTTCATGTATTCATTAATAGCAGTGTGCTGACACATTGTGTATGTGTATGTCCGGACTAGAGCTGTGACCGCAGGCAAGGACACAATTAATCTTAATTTATACATGGACATTTATAGTTTGGGGCTAATTCAGACGTTATAAAATAGGGTATTAATGGGAGATAAAAAGTACTCCTAAGGGCTCTCTCACACGAGAGTATAACATGGCTGAGTGCTATGCGATGTTTTATCAGATAGCACTCGGAACAATGTTATTTTATGGGGCAGTGCAGATCTGTAATTATTTTCTCATGCCATTTCGGAATGTGAAAATCGCAGCATGCTGAGAGTGCATCCAAGAATCATTTCACGTGCACCCATAGGAGGATATGGGTGCGTGTGAAACATCGGACTGCACTCGGATGACATTCGAGTGCAGTCTGATAACCGCAGATGCTGGCAATGGAGGAGATGGAGAAATTACTACATCTGGGCAATAAAAATGAAAAAAGCATATACAGAATGGGAGCAATAGAGCTAAGCAACAGTACATGTGAAAAAGACTTAGGTATACTAATAGATTATAGACTGAACATGAGTCAACAGTGTGATGCAGCAGCAAAAAAGGCAAATACAATTCTGGGATGTATTAACAGAAGCATACAGTCTAGATCACGTGAAGTCATTATCGGTCTTTACTCCTCTTTGGTCAGACCTCATCTGGAATACTGTGTCCAGTTTTGGGCACCAAATTTTAAAAAAGACATTGACAAACTGGAGCAAGTTCAGAGAAGAGCGACCAGAATGGTGACCGGTCTGCAAACCATCTCCTAGGAGGAACGGTTACAGGATTTGGGAATGTTTAGCTTGCAAAAAAGAAGACTGAGAGGAGACTTAATAGCTGTCTACAAATATGTCAAGGGCTGTCACATTGTAGAAGGATCATCTTTATTCTCATTTGCACAAGGAAAGACTAGAAGCAATGGGATGAAACTAAATGGGAGGAGACACAGATTAGATATTAGAAAAAACTTTTTGACAGTTAGGGTGATTAATGAGTGGAACAGGCTGCCACGAGAGGTGGTGAGTTCCCCTTCAATGGACGTCTTCAAACAGAGGCTGGACAGACATCTGTCTGAGATGATCTAGTGAATCCTGCTTTGAGCAGGGGGTTGGACCAGATGACCCAGGAGGTCCCTTCCAACTCTACCATTCTATGATTGTATGATTCCTACGCACATGTTCTGGGATGGTCTCTCGCATGAGAGAATCGACGGCCGTGTGAGTGAGGCCTAACATTGTCTAAGGGAAAATCCTGATGACAGGTTCACTGTAACCTTGTCTATATATCCGTATACTTCCTATGCTAGAACTACATAAAGAGTACGTGCACACTATGTCTTTTTCGGCTGAAAAAGCATTGCAAAACTGAGGTTAAAAAAAAAAAACAGTACACAGCAATGTTAGGCTATGTGCCCACGTTGCATTTATGAAGCAGAAAATTTCTGCTGCATAAATGCAAGTCCTCTCCCGGAAAAACGCATGCAGAATTCCGCACGCGTTTATCGCGCTTTTTTCGCGCGTTTATCACGCGTTTTCCACATGCGGAATTGCCTTGCGTTTTTTATGCATTGGACAAAGGCAATTCTGCTTGCGGAAACGCAAAATTAATTGACATGCTGCGGATTTTTGAACGCAGCATAAACGCTGCGGAAAAATCCGCAGCATGTGCATAGAACTTGCGGAATCCCATTGGGGACCATGGGGTGCGGGTTACCAAGCGTTTTACAAGCGTTTCCGCTGCGGAAATTCCGCATCAAAAACGCTTGAAAAACGCTACGTGGGCACACAGCCTTACACTGACCATACTTTTGTCTTCCTGCCATACTTCTACATTGCCATGATTAACCACATCACATTCAACTCAGGGTCCAAGATGGAACAATCACTTCTTAATTATTAAGAGTTATTACAGACATGGGCAAAAACTCAGGGAAAAACTTCACAGTACACATTGTCTCCTCGTCAATTACTTTTTTATAAAGCTAGAAACTAGTTATTTAGCATATGGTAGAAAAGCACAAGTGAATATCAAGACAATATGCTAAAAGCTAATAAATACAAGAGTTGGTGGCCAAACCCATTCCTCCTGGAAGATTACTGTGAGCACTGGAGAAGAAATGTATCATGTCAGATGGTTGAAATGTGATCCAATAAGCCCAATACCCCCCCAGCAAGAAGACGTTTTACTACCCCACTGCATTTCCAACCAAGTTACACGGAATATAACCACCTAAATCAGCCACTAGATTCATGTAAATGTGGATATTCCCCTGGAGGTGAAGGGCAACTTAAATGTCTGATCATTATGTTTATATGGGAAAATATAATCACTATCATTTGATATGGTGCCTTCTAATCATTTTATGATAAAACTAGCAGCCCAAGTTCCAAAACAAATACGTTTCAGAAGCTAGAAAACTGTGCTCTACATAATAAAAAACTAACTCAAATTACGCATGTCTATATACTTTCAGCCTTTTTACACAATAAACAACAAAGTTGTCATAATTAATAAATTAGTAAATGGCATTACAGAGACATTCGCCAATTCAAAATGTGAATTGCCCACAGCAGATTGTGTGGAAATCTCTCCGTTTGCCTTATCACCTTCAGCTGATCCTGTTAAAATCTCTGCCTCAAGAACATTTCTATTCAATGATGTTACAACTCATAGAATCATAGAATGGTAGATAGTGGTGCATAGAATCGTGCACCATTGCAGAGTCCTCGTTTGGATTAAAATTTCTCAACAGCATAATAATGCTGCCCACCTTAAGTCTAAGGCAATGACATGGCATGCCTGATGGGGTTAAGCTATTTAAAAATTCAATAGGAAAATGTTCCATTTCATCGTCGTCATCTACAACAACAGAGTCATCGCTCCAACGTCAGCTGATATTTTTCTCAGACTCACCTCAACATTAAGCTCTTCATGTAGTAAGAAGTTTTGAATTGGCCAGATTACCTGCACCTCTCCTGACATAGGGTGGACCTGTCGAAAAGTCCATACCTGTATGTTCAAATGTCTATCCACTACACTTTCCTACCACTTTATATCCCTGATGAAGTTGATAACACAGAAGCAATTATTTGAATTTTTAGTTTTCATGTTGATTTATTAAAAATTTTATACTAGTAAATTGATGGTGTGTCTTTTTAATGAGGGTGAGGTAGGGACCTTTTCCAGGTATTTAGGATGTGTAGTGTTAATGCCCCCACAACTTTGGGGATTTTTTTTCCGATGTTATGCCCCTTAATTCTGAGCAGATCAGTAGGGGCCCGGGTCCCGATACCCCCACCAATCTCTTAACAGAAGTCTTAGAAGTGTGCAGCTCAGGAGACAGGAGGCTTTGTACTGCATCTGTACTCCGCTATGTGTGCTCCTATCTCCTGAACTGCACACTTCTGAGAGGGTTTTTGAGCGATCAATGGGGTACAGATCCTAAGAACTACTTAGAATTATAGGGCTTAAAACATAAAAAAAATCTGATAAAAGTTTAGTTACTCTAAGTCAGCTAAACCTGCTAATTTCAGAAATGGCGCAGCATGGTGAATATGATCATGGAAGGCACTCTTTCGAATAAAATACTGTGATCCTTTATTATATGTTCAATATGTATAAGCTGTGAACGACAGCCTTTGCCTTAGTTTCTGGTCCTATTTTAAAGATTTATTTGTTTTCGGTCCATTTGTTTTTGGAAATTGTTAGTCCCGACAGGAGGATCCTAGGTACAACTGCCCGATGGTGTGAAATATTTCAGCCATACTTTTTAGGCAGTTGTGACCACTAGTTTACTTAACATTTCAGAATGAGTGAAGGGCCACTTGATTCTACTAATATACCGTAACATTTTACAAATTACTAGTTGGCAGGGGAGAGAGTTGCTCTCTTTTTTTCCCCCAGAGGATGCTGCTATTGGAACATCATATGACTAGAAGATAGTGTTATACAGAAAAAAATCCCTGAGACTAAACAGCCATACACCCACACATAACCATGGATGTCAAGAAACCACATCTTCATTCCTATCAAAGCACAAATATTCAATCAAAGGCTTCTGGCAGTGCAGAGTGTGCAAATTAATTCCTTAGGTACATAATGAAGACATCAACCATGATACATGCACTGATCTGCTCACTTATGGTGCTTTTACATTGCATTCCAGCACCCGTTCGGTGGCCCCATCAGGGCTTTTGTCAGAACCCCCCGGAGGGCGGGATTCAGATGTATGCGTCAATGGGCCATAGACTATAATGTGAACATGCGCTCTGCCGTGCATCATTTTCGAGCGTGTACGCCTACTGGAGGCAGACACTCAGACGTAGCAGACGGGGTCTGAGTGTCTGCCTCCAGGAGGCGTATACATGGCCAAAACTGATGCATGGCAGAGCTCACGTTCCCTCTGCCGGCACCATTATAGTCTTTGGCCCTGTCAGCGCATATGCTTATCACAGAACAGAAAAAGGATTGGCAGTACAAAATCGGACATATTGGATTCTAACTTCCCCAACTATCAATTGTCCGGGGCACACATATACATTAGACTGTCGGCCCAACCCAACAATATTGGCAGATTCAGTCGTCATTACGGGAAACTTAAGGGTTCACAAAAAGCAGAAACCATGAAGCATTTGAAGAATTCATAAAAAAAAACTAAACTAAAGTTCTAAAAATTTCCAAATTTATAAAGAAAAACAAATATAAGCTAACATTGGGATATCCCGTTAAAAAAATCATTCTATTACTATAGCTAATAAAATGAAACAAAATCAATAGGATATTTTTTCAGTAAACAATTGCAATTTCTGGGATGCTGTCCAAGCCTACCCCCCACCCCCAATTTCAGGGCTAGTGGCTACAAAAATGCGCAGTGCAACCTGTAGTACACATGCTTCAAAACATGTTTTATGTCTGGGCTGAAAGGACGTTGAGCAGTTACTGCGTTACATACCATGTCTGTTTCTATAGGATATGCCAGTCTCTAGTTTTAATCTTGAAGTTGGAGTGCATCACAAAAAAACAGAGGATTTATTTTGCAAACTAATCTTAGAGGACCCAATATAGATGACTGACTTAAAGGGAGTCTATCGCCTCCAATATATGAACATTACGCCATCCTATATAGTGAAAAAAAGTTTTGCCAACGCATATCAGCCCACGATATGGCAAAAAGTACGCTCTTTTGGCATACGATGGTTTCATTTTGGGGACAAGGCACAGACACGTTATTATTTTTTTATTACACACAAACAGCCCATGAATTCTGACAGCACTGTGTGCAGTGGAAGTGCTGAGTTGAGATGCGTGCCTTTAAACAAAATATATCGCCCGTATTTTTTACTAATTCAACCCAATTACAGATTCTTTTTTTCTAATCAGTTTTCATTTTCTGGTTAGAGATATTTTATTTCTATTTTCTGTACACAGTTATGGGAATGGTTATCGAGCTTGACTTTCTGTTAACAGCATTTAGAGATATGCTTTACAGCATCCACATGACCAATAGGAAACAATAGTCTGGAGATGCTCATTGGCTTTTATGAGCAAGTTTTCTAGCATGCTGTGACCTGTGCAAAGGACATAGCACTGGGAGACACCTTTCATTGTAATCCAGTCTGTGAGGATGAGACCGCTGAAATTGATCTCTACAGAACAGTAAGTATCTCATATTAAAAGGGTATGTAATCCCGGTGGCCAATCAGGGCTGGATTCACTCTCTCCTTCTTCAGACAAATCAGACATCAGTAGGAATGGGAGCTGCGGCTGCTCAATTACGTCCGAAGGAGAGAAAGAAGCAAGTGCTGATTGGCCAAAGGAATTGCGTGACATAATGTCACACAAGCCCTGGGAGAGCCAGTGCTGACACTGCTGGAACGGCGCTGGCACAAGAGGTGAATATAGGTGTTAAAATATTTAACTTGGGGCAAACATAGGGATTGAGAAGACATTTTCCAGGTAGTGGACAACCCCTTTAAACTGCATAGTGTCACTAAAGAAAACTACAAGATTTTAGGATTTTATATACATAGTGATGAGCAATATAAAAAACATCAAGCCGATGATCAGTTTTTGCCCTCTAATTCCTCCAAGAGCCATCATTTTTCATTTCTGCATTGACATAGCTGTATGCGTACTTTTTTTTTGCGGGACAAGTTGTACCTTTGAAGGACACCATCCATTTTATTATGTAATGTACTGGAAAGAAATTCCACAATGTTTTTTGAGTTTTGTATGTATGGCGTTCATTATACAGAGAAAGTGATTTTTAACCCCTGTGTGACCACCAATACACACACCTTGAAGATATAAGTGATTAGCATCGCCGACAGGTAAAAATGCAGCAGCTGTCAGCTGTACACTATAGGTGACACCTTGCTGCATCAGTCACCATCAGTGTTGACAGTGACCCATCGCCTTTTAACCCTTTAGATGCTGCTGTCAATAGTAACTACAGCATCTAGATGGTTAACAGAGTGTGGGGGCTCTCTCTTTAACTTTATCAGCAACCTGAGATCACGTTTGTGTGGCCCTAATGTTTGCCATGGCAATTCATGGCCAAATAATGGCCTTAAGGCCCCGTCACACTTAGCGACGCTACAGCGATCCCGACAACGATACGACCTGTCAGGGATCGTTGCTGCGTCGCTATGTGGTCGCTGGTGAGCTGTCAAACAGGCAGGCTCACCAGCGATTTGGGTAGCAGCGACATCGTGGAAAGAATCTTTTCACGATGTCCTGCTCCTGGTTACCAGCCTGCTGAAGCAGGAGCAGGCTGGTAACCATGATAAACAGCGGGTTACTAGGGGCACACGCGCACTTAGTAACCCGCTGTTTATCATGGTTACCACTCTGCTACGGTGAGCTGTAACCTCCCGCTCACCGTAGCAGAGTGGTAACCATGATAAACAGCGGGTTACTAGGGGAGGTTACAGCTCACCGTAGCAGAGTGGTAACCATGATAAACAGCGGGTTACTAAGTGTGCGTGTGCCCCTAGTAACCCGCTGTTTATCATGGTTACCAGCCTGATCGCTGGTCCCGCTGGTCACACACAACGATGTGTGCTGACCAGCGGGAGGGCAAAGACCAAAAAATGGTCCAGGACATTTTGCAGCGATCAGCGACCTCACAGCAGGGGCCTGATCGCTGCAAAGTGTCACACATAGTGACATCGCTGGTGAGGTCGCTGTTGCGTCACCAAAACAGTGACTCAGCAGCGATCTCGCTATGTGAGACGGCGGCTTTAGGATTTTCTGGCTATAGTGACCTATTCAGAATTTAGCAAAATTTAGGTGGTAAAAATAATATTTTCCTTTCCTGTCATGCCACTTTGCATTAATTCCAGAAAAGCACTTGAAGGGTTATAAACTACTTGATAGCAGTTTTGAATATGTCGAGGGGGCGCTGATTTTATAATGGTATCCCTTTTGGGGTTTTTCTAATATATAGGTCCTCCAATGTCACTTATCTGAATAGGTCCCTAAAAAATAAGCTTTGTAAATTTCCTTGTAAAAATGAAATATTACTGCTGCAATTTTAAACCTCCTAGCATCCTAACAAAATAAAAGAACATGTTGCAGATGGAACTGATGTAAAGCAGATATGAGGGAAAAGTTATTAAATATTTTGTGTGATATGACTGCCTGAATAAAAAAAAATAATCAAAGTTTAAAAATTGCTAATTTTTAGAAATTGTTGTCAAATTTCCGATACTTTTATAAATAAACACAAAACATATTGACATAAATTTCCCATTATCATTAAATATAATATAATATAAGGTGTCACGAAAAAAAAAACAATCTCAAAATCGCAGGGATATGTTGAAATATTCAAGAGTTATTGCCCCATAAAGTGACACAGGTCAGATTTGAAAAATTTGGGCTGGTCACCAAGGGGTTAAAACTAGAGATTAAATCCAAAGGCGGTGAAGGTAGAGATATACGTCCGCGCCGCTGAAAAATCCTCAAGTCAGGAACATGTAATAAAATCCTTGTTTATTGGTAAATGCCTACACGTTTCTGGGTGTTCCACACCCCTTCATCAGGGCACCAACAGATATATCTGGACATTTTTGACCTTGTGACAGGTCCACTTTAAATGGTGGTTCTCAACATTATTCTTCAGGAGCGCATCTCTCCCCAGCCTTCAGGCTTTCTGATTGCAAAGACAATGTGCTCCTGATGGAGCTGCCCTGAATTGTGCACTCTCTGATTCTGCAAGTACAGGCAGCTTTACCTCTGTAGCATCGGACAAGAGCAAGGACAATGAAGGTGGCTGCTTTGGAAGTTATATAGCAATTAGCTTGTAAACACTCCGCTCCTCGCCCATGAGGCCAGCTACCCCTAATAGACTGCAGAAGTGGCCAGTAAATTAAACAATCAGCAGTTAACTATAAAATTAATAATTCTTCTGTTTTAAGAACAGAGAGGATTTTTAACAGCAAGTAAATTGCAAAATTGCTTGTTTGTACAAGCACTTTGTAATTTTACTATTTATCATGACTTTTAATACTTTGATTTGATTTACACAAGATAACTGTGATTTTACATTCCCTGGAAAGGTATCTGACTTTTTATCTGAGAAAGTATGAATTAAAAACAGCTTAAAGTGGGCGTCTTAAATTCAAAGACTTCAGCACTCTGCATAATAAATCTGGCAGGTAGAATAAGCTCTTTATTACTAATCTCAACTCAGGAGTAAGGAGATTACACATGGAGTGTTTGCATATATACAATTCCTATGTCTGTAGGGAAACCTGGCACATTCAGCCACTAAAACGCTGTTTTCTGATCTTCATAATAATGAGCTAACGTTAGCGTACAGTAATAATTGTTGTAATAAAGTAAAAAAATATGTTTGGGCCAAAGCTTCATAATGAACAATGTTGCCAGAGGGCGACATGGTCAAGCTTTAGAGAATTGATGGTAAAATGGCGGAGGCAGCATGAGGATGCACACAACCAGAACTGTTATTCATACGTTCCCCGGGCAGACAAAATAAGAAATCTGGTAGAAACAGTGAAAAACGAGTAAAATTGGCATTAAGAAAGATTGTTTTTATTATTCGAATATAAATATATAAATAGTAATACAGAAGAGATACATACAATAATAATGGGTGATTATTGGATAGGAAAAAATTCCGCTACATCTTGATAAGGTGCCTCTTGATAAAGCCGACGCGAAAAGCGCGTCGAGGCCTCCCGTGGATGACAACTATCTGCCCCCCTGTGCCCCCCATATCATAGAGACTGTACCAACTGTCTGGGTGAGTACCCTAAATTATTGACTATTACAGTTTCTTACTTGAGAGAATGGGTATCTCACCCTGGTTGGATTGACATTTTGTACTCTCCCTGTGTTCTTATTTTTCCCGCGGCCTCTTGTTTTTTCTTTTCTCCCTCTTTTTTATTTTTACTTCTTTTGGACACTGTTTGTATCCATTGTATATATGAACATATATCTATGAGGGGTCTCAAGATGTAGCGGAATTTTTTCCTATCCAATAATCACCCAATATTATTGTATGTATCTCTTCTGTATTACTATTTATATATTTATATTCGAATAATAAAAACAATCTTTCTTAATGCCAATTTTACTTGTTTTTCGCTGTTTCTACCTTGTTTCTCGAGTAGGCATGATGTCTTGCGGTAACGGGTGGCGAGCAGGAGCCTCGTGTCACCACCCTCCCGTGAGTTAGTAGTATGCTGGCCATAGTGTTTTTCAAAATAAGAAATCTGGTATTAGTATGGAATAAAAAGCATGAGAAGCGGCCAGCACTGCCATAATCTATGTAGGCAAAGTACATATTCTTGACACTTACCCCCCTTCACTTTCTGCTTCCTCCGAACTAGGATATTCACCCGAGGCCTTTGTTATCTCACTTTTCTTCCTTTTTAGACTTCTGTGTTGGGGACTGACTTTCCTCCCATCATTCTTGCCTCTTAGCTCATCCTTAATTTGTTCTTCTAATTTAGGAATGGTTTCCTTCAGAAACTTTACCTCCTCCCTGAGTTCCTCAACGCTTTTTAGCAGGCTTCCCAGTTTCTCCAAGATTTGCAGTTGACGACCCTGAAGGACCACGACAGCTCCTTGGTTGTCCCGATCCTGTTTAGTAGCAGATGACCAGTTCTCAGGCAAGCCGAGGAAATAGCCATGTTTCCCATATCTTCTCCAACACAACAAGGCGATACCAACGCCTGCAGCCCCTGAAAGGATGCCCAAAAGCAAGCTCCTTTGCTCAGATTGAATGATATTACTCATGTTAGCACAGCAAGCGCTGAACTAACAATGCTGAGATTTTTTGTAATGACTGATCAGCAAAGAGTTACAAAGTACAATACGTAGAAGGCTACATTCTTCCTTTGCTAGATTTATTACACAGATTTCTATGATAACGTTCTCCTAGTGAAGGCTGCCATCAAGAACGCAATGGTCGCAGAATGACCATAAGTCCCAGTTCTATGAAACACATCTCACTTCTCAAAGGTCCAAAGTCATCGCTGAACGTCAATGATTTCTGTAAGCCTGCCAAACAGAGAAGTTGTTAAGTAACCAACACAAGCTTATTGAGCAGACACAGAAGCTTACAACATGTATATTATCAACCCAATATGCAAGAAATGTAACATTTTTTAATGTGGTTAGTTGCTATTGCTCACTAGCACATTACACCGCCGGGTACAGATGCTCCAATTTAATAAATGCAGTCTTCAAAATTAGTAAATGATTTCTAAGTGATGCAAAAACCTCCAGAGACCTGTAGTGACATAAATCAGCCCAATGTAAGAAATGTTAGTAATTTATGTCTATTTGATCATTCCCTTATTAGTGTACTTTCCAGCAGGTCGAATACCATGAAATGACTGATAAGTCATGTATCTGGACTCAAAGTGTTAATTTGATCAGTCCAGATAGATTTCCTAGGCTAAATGCGGTAGAATTCTGGCAAAAAACACTAATTTACCTTGTACTACATGCATTATATGTTTTAGATACTTGTTGTGCCTTATTAGGCTATGTTTCGATTTTTCTGCTCTCTTGGCTGTAAAGAAGCTGCTTTACAAAAAGCAGGTTTTGCTGCGTTTTTCAGGATCCCAAATGACAATTTTACTTTTTTCCCACCAAAATATTGATTTAGCCCCAAATTTTGCATTTTCAAAAAGGTAACAGGAGAAAATGGACCCTACAATTTATTGGGCAGCTTCTCCTGAGTACACAAATACCCCATATGTAGTGGAAAACTAGTATTTGGGTACACGGCAGGGAAGAGAGCACCATTTGACTTTTGGAGCGCCAAATTGGCTGGAATAGATGTACCTAAACAGTGGAAACCACCCACAAGTGACCCCATTTTGAAAACTACACCCCTCAAAGAACTTATCTAGAGGTATCTTGAGCACCTTGAACCCACAGGTGCTTCACAGAATTTTATAATGCTGAGCAGTGAAAATGGAAACATACATTTTTCCTGCAAAAATATTGCTTTAACCCCAGATTTTTCCTTTTCACGAAGGTAACAGGAGAACCTGGACCCCAAACTAAGTTGCGCGATTTCTCCTGAGTACACCGATACTCTATATGTGGTGGAAAACTACTGGCTGGGCACACGGCAGGGCTTGGAAGAAAAGGAACGGCAATTGAATTCTAGAGCGTAATTTTGGCTGGAATAGATTATGGATGCCTTGTCACTTGTGAAGAGCCCCTGACATGCCAAAACAACAAAAACTCTTACAAGTGACCCCATTTTGGAAACTATACCTCTTGCGGAATTCATTCAGGGGTGTAGTGAGCATTTTTAACCCTCAAGCGATTCACAGAATTGTATAACATTGGACTGAGTCAATGGAAAATTACCATTTTTTCCACTAAAATGTTACTTTGGCCCCAAGTTTTACATTTTCAAGAGGGATAATAGGAGAAAATGGACTGTACAATTTGTTACTCAAATTCCCCTGAGTATGTCAACACCTCACAGTGAGGCACAGTGGAAAGCCCAGAAGGGAAGTAGCGCCATGTTGGAGTTCAGATTTTGCTGGAATGGTTTGAGGGTGCCATGAGCCACTGGGAGAACCCCTGAGGTGCCAGAACAGCAGAACCCCTCAGAAGTGACCCCATTTTACAAAATACACATCTCAATGACTTCATCTAAGGGTGCAGCGATCATATTAACACTATGGGTGTGCCACAGTATTTTTTACCATTGGGCAGTGAAGAAAAAATTATCACATTTTTACCACAAAAATTTTGTTTTAGCTTCATATTTTACAATTTCACACAGGGAAATGCGGAAAACTGGCAACAAAATTTGTTACACAATTTCTGCTGAACGTAGCAATACAGTACTGCTTAGTCACATGGCGAGACTCAGGAGGTAAGGAGTGCTATTTGACTCTTGGAGAACAAATTATTGTAGAATGGTTTGCAGACTCCATATACAGAGCCCTTAAATGTCAGAAGAGCAGAATATCCTCTCTAGTTACCCCATGTTGTTACTTAAACCCTTCTGGGAATTTATCTACAAGTGTAGTGACGATTTTGACTCCATGTGTGCTTTCCAGAAAAAAGTAGTAGTGGATGTTGCTGTGTGCAAACTGGAAATCTGCCATTGTAGTGCCCAGCACGTTGTAGTGCCCATACATTGTGCCCAGCTCATGCTTCTGAAGACATGCACCCATAAATTAAGCAGGCTCTCATCGCTACAGAAATGTCAATGATTTGGGAGCACAGAATTTGCAGGATTTATTTTGGGGGGTGAGGAGCCATAGCGCTTTTCGAGAGCCTTTGTGCTACCAGTAAGGTGGAAGACTCATATTACCATTGACAGATGACGGACCTTAGTGGGGACTTGCTTTTTTTGTGGATTGAGTTGAAGCTTTTCTTGGGAACATTTTGGATCACGTTTATCCTGTGCTCTATGCTGAGCACTTATATTGAGGTTTCCATCTAAATCTCAGATGAAAACCCTGAGGGATCCATTCACTATAATGAGGCAGCAGTTACTCTGGACTCTGTCGGGCCTCTGTTCAGCATTACCCAAATTCAGAGGTTCACAACACTGTAGCTGACCGTGCTTTTATGCACGGTTAAAATAACGAACACCGTCGAATCATAGGACAGAGAGTTCAAAGTGTCTCCATCTGCCTCATTATAGGAAATCTTCCATCTAAATCAAGTATTTCAGAGATTTACATGAAAACCCCAGTGTAAGTGCTCAGAGTAGAGAGCAGTATAACTGTGAGCAGACCCTTACCGTGATCTTTGGGAGGCAACATTAACAAATCAAGAGCAGGTCAAGAATTGTTTCTATTTATTTTTTACGCCGTTTATCGTGCGGTTTAAGTGATTAGATGACTTTATTCTTTGGGTCAGTGCGATAACAGTGATACCAGATTAATATAGATTTTTTTTTATGTTTGGCTACTATCACACACTAAAAAATGTTTTTTATTGCAAATAAATTTTTTGCAACCCCATATTTTGATAGCTATAATTTTTCTATATTTCTGTCAGAGTCATGTGAGGGCTTGTTTTCTGCGAGGAAGAGTTGATGTTTTTATTGGTACTGTTTTCTGGCACAACATTTTTTGATTGCTTTCTATTACGATTTTTGGGAGGCAGAATTAACAAAGTCTAGCAAGTCAGGATTTTTTTTTTTTTTTTGGGGGGGGGTTTGGCTCAAATATTTTTATTGAATTTTTTAGTTATTAAAAAGATAAATAACAAAAATACACACTATAAAACCAGGGAAAGTGAAGAGGGTGAAGGAGATGTGTAGGGAAGAAGGAAAACGAACCAAGTCTTCTTGGGTGGAAAAAGGGAGTGGGGGATGAGATGCAAGGAAAGGGAAATTTCCCAATATACATAGGGAGAAGACAAGCACACATTACATAATACCAACCTATGCTTATTATTTGTAGTATGCAACATAGTTAGCATTAGGGTATTGTAGCTTATATAGATATAAGAGCTAGAAAAGAAAGGAAAAGAAAGGTTAGTAACAAACACAAAACACAAGCTTAGCTAGTTGCAACATGTACACTTTCCAAGGTCGGGAACTATTCCGCGACCCTGAAGGAGGGGAAAGTTCGGTTTAATATTTCCATTAGCCTAAGAGTAGATCTTCTTGTAATATTCATTAAGGAAAATAAATGGGAACTCAGTCTGTTGTAAAAACATTGTTGTAACCTGTATTATAGTCACGTTTTATTGTCCAGTTTGTAATCCAGGCTTGGTCTTCAGAGGATCTTTCCTTTGTCTGATGAATTGGTGGTAATAATGGCAAATATTTGTAATCTGGTTGGGTGAGAGAAGAGTTATTTTTCAAATGCAAAGAAAGATTTCTAATCCAAAAAGGAAATATGTTCAGTATCTACAACCCCTGGCAAAAATTATGGAATCACCAGGCTCGGAGGATGTTCATTCAAACCAGAGGAGGAGTCCTGAGGAGATAATTTGCATATTCCCACTGCATTTTGGGGTAAGTGAAGAGTCTCCGCGAGCTCAAAGAACACTGGATTTTGGCTGTTGGAGCTGAAAGGAGGACATCGGCATTTTGAAGCTTTTTTTTAAGTTTTTTCACTGTTTTCAGAACATTAACAATAAGAACATGGAAGAGTCCAGGAGCCATTTGGTGAGCTGCATATCCTGCTACATGTTCACAGACTTGCCAGTGGAAAAGCCAAACTTTACATGCCAGAAATGCAAGCTTGTGTCCCTGTTGGAGGAAAAGTTGCAAAATCTAGGAGAGAGGTTAACTACCTTGAAAATCATTAAGGAAGGTGAAGAGTTCTTAGACAGAGCAGAATTATCTCTTCATGATTCAGAAAGAGAAGAAATTCGAACTGCACCTGACGAAACAGAGGAATGGAAGCATGTGACCCACAGAAGCAGGAGGATCGAGAGGCAGTCAGCACCCATACTGCTCAGGAACCAGTACCAGGCTCTCACGCAGGAGAACCATGAAGAAATACAGCAAAATAAGACTTTGAGAGCAATGAATAACCTTGTAAGCCCTCAGAATCCTCCTGGATGGAGAAAGAAGAATGTTGTGAAGAAAAAACGGAGAGTGGTGGTCATGGGGGATTCCCTGTTAAGAGGAACAGAGGCCGCTATCTGCAGACCAGACATAACCTCAAGAGAAATGTGCTGTCTTCCAGGAGCAAAAATTAAAGATGTGTCTGACAGGATATCAAGACTCTTCAGACCTACAGATCACTACCCATTCCTGCTAATACATGTGGGGACAAATGACACCGCAAGAAAGGACCTGGAAACCATCTGCAGTGACTTTGAAGACTTAGGCAAGAAAGTGAAAGAATTGGGAGCGCAGGTGGTCTTCTCATCCATCCTCCCAGTGGATGGCCATGGACCAATGAGGTGGAATAAGATTCTACAGGTGAACAACTGGCTACGTCGATGGTGCCGTCAACAAGGATTTGGATTTCTGGATCACGGAATGAATTACCTATACGATGGACTACTTGCTATAGATGGGGTGCACCTTACGAAGACTGGAAAACATGTATTTGGAAGTCGCCTTGCTACACTCATCAGGAGAGCTTTAAACTAGAACAATGTGGGAAGGGAAGCAAAAGGCCAGAAAAAGCCATACAGCTGACAAATACTATTGAGATCTCTGCTACTGGAAGTGGAAAGGAAGAACAAAGACAAAACAATTTAAATAATAAAAATATGGGAGGAAGAGAAACCAATCACAAACTAAAATGTTTTTATACAAATGCACAAAGCATGGGCAACAAACAAGGAGAATTGGAACTACTAATGCAGGAAAAGGAATATGATGTCATTGGAATCACTGAAACTTGGTGGGACGATACATATGATTGGAATAAAAGGCTAAAAGGCTACAACTTATTTGCAAGAAACAGACTTGATAAACGAGGAGGAGGTGTCGCATTGTATGTTAGAAAAGCGTATATCTGCACAGAGATTGAAGCTTCAGAGACTGGGAGTACTGCGGAAACTGTTTGGGTAAGAATACAAGGAGAGAACAACGGAAAGGACACCATTGTAGGCATTTACTACAGGCCACCTGGGCAAGCTGAAGATATGGATGAACTCTTTATGTATCAAATGACCAAGTTCTCCAAAAAATATGACGTAGTGGTCATGGGAGATTTCAACTATCCAGACATTTGTTGGGAATCTCTCTCAAGTAAAACTAACAGGTCAAGCAAATTCTTATCCTCTCTTGCTGACAACTTTATCTTCCAAAAGGTAGGGGAGAAAACAAGGGGATCTGCTACTTTGGATCTAATCCTTATAAACAGGGAGGAAATGGTTGAGGAGGAAAGGTGGCTGGGACCCTAGGAGGCAGCGATCATGCTATTATAGAATTTTGGATAACTAGAGGAGGAAGACATGTGAAGACTCAAACTTCAAGGTTAGATTTTAGAAAGGCAGATTTTAAGAGACTCAGAAAGAGAATAGGAGGGATCCAATGGCTGGATGTCCTTAAGGACAAAAATGTCCAGGAAGGATGGGAAATTTTTAAAAATGAGATTCTCAAAGCACAATCGTTAACAATCCCGAAAAGTAGGAAGAATGGGAAGCATTTAAGGAAACCAGGATGGATGAACACAGAACTTAAACACATGCTAAAAAGAAAGAAAGAAATGTTTATTAAATGGAAAGAGGGAGGCATATCTAAAGAAGATTATAATGCAGTCTGCAGATCCTGCAGGGCACGTATCAGGTTAGCTAAAGCTGACAATGAATTAAGGCTTGCAAGAGATGTCAAAAGCAATAAAAAAGGATTTTGGGGGTATGTCAAAAGTAAAAGAAAAGTCAAAGATCCTATAGGATTTTTACAGGATGAAAATGGAGAAATGGTAAGAGAGGATGTTGAGAAGGCCGAACTTTTTAATTCCTATTTTGCATCTGTTTTCTCTCAGAAAGAAAATGTAACATCAACTGATCTTCACTGTCCTTTTAAAGGAATAGAGGAATCCAAGTTATCTGTAAACAGAAAGATTGTGAGGGAATATTTAGCTAACATAAATGAGTTCAAGTCTCCAAGTCCAGATGAATTACACCCCAGAGTACTGAAGGAGATCGTAGAAGAAATTTTAGAACCACTCTCCATAATCTTTGAAAATTCTTGGAGAACAGGAGAAGTCCCAGAAGACTGGAGAAGAGCAAATGTTGTTCCTATCTTCAAAAAGGGGAAGAAGGTGGACCCAGGGAACTATAGGCCGGTGAGTCTGACTTCTATACCAGGAAAGATCTTTGAACAAATTATTAAACAACATGTATGTAAGTACATGGATAAGAATGAAGTGATTAACCAGAGTCAGCATGGGTTTGTAACTAACAAGTCATGTCAGACTAACTTAATTTCCTTCTATGACAGAATCACTGACTGGGTGGATCAGGGAAATGCTGTAGATATAGTATATCTTGACTTCAGCAAAGCATTTGACAAAGTATCTCACACCATCCTTATTGAAAAAATGACCAAGTATGCAATGGACCAGGCAACTGTTAGGTGGATTCATAACTGGCTTAGTGATCGGACTCAAAGGGTGGTTGTAAATGGCTTCACATCCAGCTGGATGAATGTCTCAAGTGGGGTACCACAGGGCTCTGTCCTGGGACCTGTATTGTTCAACATCTTTATCAATGATTTAGATGAAGGAATTGAGGGTAAACTGATTAAATTTGCTGATGACACAAAGCTAGGAGGGATAGCTAATACTAGAGAAGAGAGAGAGAGGATTCAAAAAGACCTAAATAAATTGGAGCAGTGGGCAGCAACCAACAGAATGGTTTTTAACAGGGAAAAATGCAAAGTACTACATCTGGGCAATAAAAATGAAAAAAGCATATACAGAATGGGAGGAATAGAGCTAAGCAACAGTACATGTGAAAAAGACTTAGGTATACTAATAGATCATAGACTGAACATGAGTCAACAGTGTGATGCAGCAGCAAAAAAGGCAAATACAAGTCTGGGATGTATTAACAGAAGCATACAGTCTAGATCACGTGAAGTCATTATCGGTCTTTACTCCTCTTTGGTCAGACCTCATCTGGAATACTGTGTACAGTTTTGGGCACCACATTTTAAAAAAGACATAGACAAACTGGAGCAAGTTCAGAGAAGAGCGACCAGAATGGTGACCGGTCTGCAAACCATCTCCTAGGAGGAACGGTTACAGGATTTGGGAATGTTTAGCTTGCAAAAAAGAAGACTGAGAGGAGACTTAATAGCTGTCTACAAATATGTCAAGGGCTGTCACATTGTAGAAGGATCATCTTTATTCTCATTTGCACAAGGAAAGACTAGAAGCAATGGGATGAAACTAAATGGGAGGAGACACAGATTAGATATTAGAAAAAACTTTTTGACAGTTAGGGTGATTAATGAGTGGAACAGGCTGCCACGAGAGGTGGTGAGTTCCCCTTCAATGGACGTCTTCAAACAGAGGCTGGACAGACATCTGTCTGAGATGATCTAGTGAATCCTGCTTTGAGCAGGGGGTTGGACCAGATGACCCAGGAGGTCCCTTCCAACTCTACCATTCTATGATTCTATGATTCATTCAGTTGTTTAATGTTGTTGAAAAAAAGCAGATCACAGACATGGCACAAAACTAAAGTCATTTCATATGGCAACTTTAGGGCTTTAAGAAACAGTAAAAGAAATCAAGATAAAAAATGTGGTACTCAGTAAGGGTAATTTTTTTCAGACCAAACAGAGGGAAAAAAATTATGGAATCACTCAATTCTGAGGAAAAAATTATGGAATCATGAAAAACAAACACACAAAAGAACATTCCAATACATCACTAGTATTTTGTTGAACCAACTCTGGCTTTAATAACAGCTTGCAGTCTCTGAGGCATTTACTTAATGAGTGACAAACAGTACTCTTCATCAATCTGGCTCCAACTTTCTCTGATTGCTGTTGCCAGATCAGCTTTCCAGGTTGGAGCCTTGTCATGGACCATTTTCTTCAACTTCCACCAAAGATTTCAATTGGATTGAGATCTGGACTATTTGCAGGCCATGACATTGACCTTATGAATGTTTTCACAGTTTTTGCTCTAGATGGCAGGATGCATTATCATCTTGAAAAATGAGGTCATCATCCCCAAACATCCTTTCAATTGATGGGATAAGAAAACTGTCCAAAATATCAATGTAAACTTGGGCATTTATTGAAGATGTAATGACAGCCATCTCTCCAGTGCCTTTACCTGACATGCAGCCCCATATCATCAATGACTGTGGAAATTTGCATGTTCTCTTCATGCAGTCATCTTTATAAATCTCATTGGAATGGCACCAAACAAAAGTTCCAGCATCATCACCTTGCCCAATGCAGATTCATCACTGAATATGACTTTCATCCAGAGTCCACGATTATTTTACCTTAGCCCTTAGTCTTCCTTGGTCTACCAGTATGTTTGCCTTTAACAACCTTCCCATGTTGTTTGTATTTGGTCCAGATTTTAGACACAGCTGACTGTGAACAACCAACATCTTTTGCAACATTGCATGATGATTTACCTTCTTTTAAGAGTTTGATAATCCTCTCCTTTGTTTCAATTGACATCTCTTGTGTTGGAGCCATGATTCATGTCAGTCCACTTGGTGCAACAGCTCTCCAAGGTGTGATCACTCCTTTTTAGATGCAGACTAACGAGCAGATCTAATTTGATACAGGTGTTAGTTCTGTAAATGAAAATTTACAGGGTGATTCCATAATTTTTCCCTCTGCTTGGTCTGAAAAAAAATTAGCCTTACTGAGTACCACATTTTTAATCTTGATTTCTTTTAGTGTTTCTTAAAGCCCTAAAGTTGCCATTTGAAATGACTTTAGTTTTGTGCCATGTCTGTGATCTGCTTTTTTTCAACAACATTAAACAACTGAATGAACATCCTCCGAGCCTGGTGATTCCATAATTTTTGCCAGGGGGTGTAGATGTAAAATCAAATATTTAACTGTTGTAGTAATCCCAGTCCTCCTTCTGGAGATGTAATGGTGAAAATTCTGCTTCCTTGGTAGACTTGCAGGGCTGCTGATTGTTCTTCTGGCTTGTAAAGTTGTTTAGATAGATCTGACGCGCCCCCTGGGCCAGTGTTGTTTGGGGGATACCCGGAGCCGGATCAGATGGGGGTTGTAGTCTCCGAGTGGCGGTGACCCGGTCCGTGCCCAGGGTGTCAAGCTCAGTGTGTGGCAGTCCTTATAGATGTTACTAGATGTTCTTTTATGTCGACTACGCCACCCGTTGATTTGCGGTCACTACGGCCGCCGCTGCAGCAGGGTCCGCTGAGGCTGGTGGTGTGTGTGCAGCTCAGGTAGTATAACCCCCAACGGGAGGGGTATAGCCTCAGGGGGTCAGGTGTAGAGGATGGTGGTAGTGAAGGTGCAGGATGATTCAGCAAGAAGACTCAGAGTCGGGCTGTGCAGTTCAGGGGTTTTTACTTACGGGTGTTCTTATGGTCACTCTGGCCTGAAGCGACCACCCGAGCCGTGCTGCGTCCACCAGGTCCTGGACTCGGCTAACCCCCAGGCAGTTCTGGAGCGTGGTCCTGAGCTCCTGTCTGACCTTCCCTCTCTTCTGGCCGTTCTCACCAGGGATCCACCTATGTCCGGCTCCCTCGGGTCTCTTGGTGGGTACACCCCTTCTGGGTTCCCTGACCCTATACTTGGTCTGCCTTCCGGGTGGATTTGGTGAGGGTCGTGGCAGATCCTGCCCACGACCTCCGGTCTCTGGCTAAGGTGTGCTTTTCTCTCTGCCAGCTTGGGATCCGGTACCCTAGGTGCCAACCCTTCACCCTGTTGCTTGTATTCTGGGGTCTTGGGATTCCTTCTCCTTCTCTCTGGGTCCTTCTGACTCCTCTCTCTCTCTTGGCCTTGGAGCTGGGCCCAGCCGGAACCACAACTCCCTGTCAGCCCTTCTGGCTGAGCTTCTCTGCTCTGCTTCTCAGGTTACACTCTGACAGACTGACCCTGATCTAAGATGGTGCCCACCTTATATACTCCCTATATGTGTGAGCTCAGGTGACCAGCACCCAATGAGCTCCTAGCTTTACCCAGACTGCTCCCCCTATCTGCCCCTACACTACTGGGATGTTCCACCCCCCTCCCACTCCAGCCAAGGACAGACACTGTCGTACCTGCACATTTCTCTAGTGGGAGTACCATTGGTCTGTCCCCCGGAAATGGGATGTGTGTAGTGCATGCAGCCTACTGAGCTCAGTTCCACACTCCATCCTTACCCGGGAGTGGAATACTACACCTCTGGCTTGAGGTGCAATACCCCTGTAGCAGCCGAATCCTCAGGGTGCTACAGATCCTTAAAGAGAATGGAGTTGTAAGGAGCTTGTAAGTTTTTTGTGCCTTTGGTCATGGCAATTAAAGCTTATGAGGATGTCCCTTGGTACTTTATCAGATAGATTCAGAGATTTCAGAATTCTATATGCGTTGACTATAATTTCATCAGGTAAATCTGAAACCAGCTGAGTTGTCATTTTCAAGACATAGTTCTGGAGTTGAGAGGAAGTCACGGTTTCAGACACATCCCTTATCTTAAATTATTTTTCCTTGAGTGATCCTTAAAGTTTGCCATTCGCGTATTGAAAGCAGACATTTCTTTTTGTAAAGCATTAACAGAATCAACCACATCTTTTTGGTTTTGAACTACTGTATAGTAGCCAATTCTGTTTCAGTTTTGTCCAACTTTGTGTTAATGTTTAGAAAAGATGATGTGATGTCAGTAATTTGGGGTTCAAAGAGCTTTTGAAAAGACAGTCGCATTTCACTAATTATGTCTTTAAGAGATATCTCTAAAATTGGGTTGTTAAGCGAGTTGTTTATATTTATTTGGTTCCCTATATTTTGTTCTGGGACGGGTTAATATAATTCTTATCTTTACCTGTGTCTGTATTGGTACTGTCTGAGTCTATTTCACTGACCATGATTGGTGTATAATAAAAGGATGCAAATAATGCACTAAATAACCACACATTGGAAGCTGGTGCATTAGTTGCAGTTCTTTAAACGGATTATTAGTTTCACGTTATTCCGGTTTGCCAGATCTGTTCCTATTAATGTTATTAAGTGATGATGTTGCATTGACAATCCAACACAATGGGCAGCACTTTGAACACACTTTATAAGTGGTCATAAACTTGTAAAAAACTCAGGAAAGAATACTGTTACGTTAAAACCAAGCACACCATTGTTTTTCTTATGAAATTCTCAATTAGTTTGATGTGTCACATGACTCTCTTCCCATTGAAAAAAATAAAGTTGGATCCAAAATGGCCGACATGGTCACCACCCATCTGGAAAAGTTTTCCCCCTCCCATATACTAATGTGCCACAAACAGGAAGTTGATATCACCAACCATTCCCATTTAATTTAGGTGTATCCATATAAATGGCCAACCTTGTAGATTGCGAGCCCCAATGGCGACAGTGCCAATTATGTCTGTATAATTGTTTGAATTGTAAAGCGCTGCAGAATATGTTGGTGCTATATAAATAAAAAGATTATTAAAGATTATTATTATTCCAAACATAAAACAGGTGTGTACAGGTGCTTATTAAGAGCAGCCTTCTCCATACATAACTAATAAAAAAAAGTAGCACTCTGTTGTGCTATAGCATGCAAGCATGGAATTTGAATTTCATTACTGCTCTAGAAAATATGAAAAATTGAGAACTTAGAGCATAAATTGGCCCATTCATGTGAACCCAGTAGCCATGATAAGGCGATTCTCTCAGCTGGGAACCTATCAGAGAGCCTATGTATACAAATATCAAAGACTGACCGTCACTTACAAACTGAAAACAGGTGTGTACAGGTGCTTACTAGAGTAGCCATCTCCATATATAACAAAAAAAGTAGCACTTTGTAGCGCTATAGCATGCAAATATGACATTTGAATTGCATTACTGCTCTAGAAAATACTGCAGGATCCTACCTTACCATATAAATGCAGGCTTCAGCCTAGGAGAGGATTCACATTAGGATAGGTCCCAGCAGACAAAAATCGCCTTATCGTGGCTTCCGGGTACACATGAATTGGCCAATTTATGCACTAAGTATTCTCAATTTTTCATATTTTCCAGTGCAGTAATGCAATTCAAATTTCATATTTCATGTTTGCATGTTATAGCGCTACAGAGTGCTACTTTTTTTGTACCAGCATAATCAATGAGATTTCTGAACTTTCATGCACACGCTGTTTTTTTTTTCCGTGCATAGTTTGAGTCCTGCAGTGTTTTTGCCAAGACAGCATGTCAATTCTTTCAGTGTTTTTGTAGCACTTTTCAAACATTCAAATAAATTAGTCAAAAACGCAAGAAAAAACATTGAAAAAATATGTGTAATGTACGCGTCATATGAACATGCACTTATGTATGAAAGACTATTAATCATTGAGAAAATGTACCCATACACATTAGGCTTTGCTGATCAGTAGAGTCTGGCTGCTAGGACCCCAGAATCCCAAGAATGGAGCTTTGTGCATTCCCTATGGGACTGTGAGAGATAACGGAGTACAACGCTCTTTTCCGCCAGAGCATTTCAGAGCCCCATTCTCTGGATCGGTGGGGGTCCAAACAATAGCATTGCTGCCAAGTTATACATTTCAATGTTAAAAACAACCTTTTAAAGGGAACCTGTCATTTGTTTGAATTTCAGAGAACACAATATGAAAAGCTGGATGGGCAGTATATATAAGAGATACCTGTCAATCAACTGGAGTGGGGCAGCGAGCGGCCGCACTGGACTAGTCAGGTCTCTCTCTATAGTCCCCGGACGGCTTTTCAATCTATCTTCTCCAGAACATCACAGTGTAAAACATACCTGGTTGCAGTTGCGCAACTAGTCTCTGATTCATACTGCATGAGGTTCGGGCACATTAATCTAATGACATATTCCCTTAATGTCAGAAATGGCAGAGATTTCAATAAATCCAATTTTAAATTTATACATTTTTAAGTAATGTTTTATGGGAACAGATTTAGAGTAAGTTTCCTCCGTTTCCTGTGCTCTAATGCATCATTCTTACAAACTGAACAACATCTGTTAGATACACTTACCGTACCACGCAGCGGGCACTAGATGACTCAGATGTAGAACTGTGGCAACTTTGTGGTCATAATTGCTTAATAATAGTTTTGACAAGTTTACCTTCTATTGCTCGTCTGAGGACACTCATGCATCTTGCCCCATGTGTCTTAAACTAGACCCAATGAATTGCCATTTGCCAATTAGCCGCACAAGCTTGAAACCAACAGACAAAGCAGCATATGAGGAGTAAAATAGATGCCTAAAAGGAGAGCCTGCGGCATGCATTTCTCATCATAGTCAATGGGGAATGTTGGGCATGTGCTCAGCTGTTTCTATGTTGGTTGCTATGTGTGTGACTGTATTATTCAAGAAATTTCCACATATCCTGAATACAATATTATGTACGAGTCTTATAGGCATGTACAGAAGCATATTGGTTTAGTAAAATAACAATCATGGGAATGAGTCTTCAAGCAGAGACACTGGTGCTTGCTCCCAAGAAACTGAATTTTTTATGGTAGCATGAACACGGATCACCTTTAGGGTACGCTGCCACGACTGTCAAATATTGACAACACATTAACTTAAGCAAATATTCTCTCCCAATATTTGAGTTACAGGATGCAGCTTTTTTCGTTTTTTTTTTTCTCATCTGACCATCTAATCAAGGAAGGGTGACAGGCCAACTACAGGTACCAGGACAGTAAAATGCTGACCCTACAGATCACTTGGCTTAGACATCCCCATTACAGTACAATGAACCTACAAACTCCTACAAATCTGTAATATACCATGTACAATTAATGAGCTGAACATATTCATTTCTTATTTTTATATAATGTTTTTATACGATATATAAGAGCAAAAAAAAAAAATAACTGATAATACAACAGGCAATGTACATATGTATAAAGTGCCAAGCCTTGTTCCTTTAGAGCAGTGTTTCCCAAACTCCAGTCCTCACTGCCCCCAAAAGGTCATGTTTTCAGGGTTTCCTTTATATAACACAGGTGAGGAAACCTCTAGCAATTTCTGATACCTTGATAATATTTCCATCACTTGTGCAATACTAAGGAAATCCTGAAAACAAGACCTGTTGGGGGCCGTGAGGACTGGAGTTTGGGAAACACTGCTTTAGTGCTATGGCACAATACTCAGCTTTGATTGCCGACTACATTATAAAGTTCTAGTAGTTTTCCAGTTTCACAAAAGAGAAGCCAAAACAATTGCATGGATCTCGGTCACTGACCTGGCATTTGTTTACTAACTGGCGGTGATGTCACAACTAGAGTGCACGTCATAGCTGTAGCCAATGATGTCACGTCTAAAGTGCACGTCGTGGCTGTAGCCGATGAGGTCACGACTAAAGTGCACGTCGTGGCTGTAGCCGATGAGGTCACGACTAAAGGGCACGTCGTGGCTGTAGCCGATGAGGTCACGACTAAAGGGCACGTCGTGGCTGTAGCCGATGAGGTCACGACTAAAGGGCACGTCGTGGCTGTAGCCGATGAGGTCACGACTAAAGGGCACGTCGTGGCTGTAGCCGATGAGGTCACGACTAAAGGGCACGTCGTGGCTGTAGCCGATGAGGTCACGACTAAAGGGCACGTCGTGGCTGTAGCCGATGAGGTCACGGCTAAAGGGCACGTCGTGGCTGTAGCCGATGAGGTCACGACTAAAGGGCACGTCGTGGCTGTAGCCGATGAGGTCACGACTAAAGGGCACGTCGTGGCTGTAGCCGATGAGGTCACGACTAAAGGGCACGTCGTGGCTGTAGCCGATGAGGTCACGACTAAAGGGCACGTCGTGGCTGTAGCCGATGAGGTCACGACTAAAGGGCACGTCGTGGCTGTAGCCGATGAGGTCACGACTAAAGGGCACGTCGTGGCTGTAGCCGATGAGGTCACGACTAAAGGGCACGTCGTGGCTGTAGCCGATGAAGTCACGACTAAAGGGCACGTCGTGGCTCTAGCCGATGAGGTCACGACTAAAGGGCACGTCGTGGCTGTAGCCGATGAGGTCACGACTAAAGGGCACGTCGTGGCTGTAGCCGATGAGGTCACGACTAAAGGGCACGTCGTGGCTGTAGCCGATGAGGTCACGACTAAAGGGCACGTCGTGGCTGTAGCCGATGAGGTCACGACTAAAGGGCACGTCGTGGCTGTAGCCGATGAGGTCACGACTAAAGGGCACGTCGTGGCTGTAGCCGATGAGGTCACGACTAAAGGGCACGTCGTGGCTGTAGCCGATGAGGTCACGACTAAAGGGCACGTCGTGGCTGTAGCCGATGAGGTCACGACTAAAGGGCACGTCGTGGCTGTAGCCGATGAGGTCACGACTAAAGGGCACGTCGTGGCTGTAGCCGATGAGGTCACGACTAAAGGGCACGTCGTGGCTGTAGCCGATGAGGTCACGACTAAAGGGCACGTCGTGGCTGTAGCCGATGAGGTCACGACTAAAGGGCACGTCGTGGCTGTAGCCGATGAGGTCACGACTAAAGGGCACGTCGTGGCTGTAGCCGATGAGGTCACGACTAAAGGGCACGTCGTGGCTGTAGCCGATGAGGTCACGACTAAAGGGCACGTCGTGGCTGTAGCCGATGAGGTCACGACTAAAGGGCACGTCGTGGCTGTAGCCGATGAGGTCACGACTAAAGGGCACGTCGTGGCTGTAGCCGATGAGGTCACGACTAAAGGGCACGTCGTGGCTGTAGCCGATGAGGTCACGACTAAAGGGCACGTCGTGGCTGTAGCCGATGAGGTCACGACTAAAGGGCACGTCGTGGCTGTAGCCGATGAGGTCACGACTAAAGGGCACGTCGTGGCTGTAGCCGATGAGGTCACGACTAAAGGTCACGTCGTGGCTGTAGCCGATGAGGTCACGACTAAAGGGCACGTCGTCGCTGTAGCCGATGAGGTCACGACTAAAGGGCACGTCGTGGCTGTAGCCGATGAGGTCACGACTAAAGGGCACGTCGTGGCTGTAGCCGATGAGGTCACGACTAAAGGGCACATCGTGGCTGTAGCCGATAATGTCACAACTAAAGGGCACGTCGTGGCTGTAGCCAATGATGTCACGACTAGAGGGAACGTCATGGCTGTAGCCAATGATGTCACGATTAAAGTGCACATCGTGGCTGTAGCCAATCAGCGGCTCTGCTGATGTGAATGGCATGCGCTGTTGAGCTCAGTGACAGGCTGCAATTGTGAGGTGCACTGTAGCCATGATATCACCGCTGCAGACATTAAAGAATTGGCGCTGGACCCGTCATGGCTGAGTACCATCTGTCTTTGTTGTTTTACAACTATGGAAATGTTTAGACATTGATTTTGTGAAAGTGAAAAAACGCTTTAATGAGCGGCCATACTACACTAATATAATAAATGTTGCTTTGGTAACTATCCTGACTGGCCAGCAGCAGATATCCCCACTCCCCAAATGACAGATGTGCTGCACAATGTCTAAACCACCATCTACGTGAATGGACTGGGCTGGCACAGTTGGAGACATCACTCACAAATGGCTGCATGCCTACTTCATTCTCAAGCCAGAGGAGAGATTCTTTTTTTTTTTTTTTTTGCTCCACCTATTATAGATATACAATATGGCATATGGTAGACCCATAATTAGTCATTTGTCCATTCAGGAGACTGGACAATTGCATTAATTTTAGGGTACCCATTAAGTTAACCAACAAAGAGATGTTAATGGAGGCATCTTAAGTTTATAATAGGAGAGTGAGATGAAAGTTTTTGCATTAAAATCTCTTGGCAAATCAGCTCCATGGAGGATCACATGCCGATTGTTTACTATACTTTCAATTTGCCAACTGAGGCTTCATTAGTAAATGTGTAGATTAGGTCTTATATAGTAGCAGATAGGTGCCCATCATTCAGTTTAGATGTGGCCACAATGCGGTTTGCTCAAATAACAAAAGGGTTATTCTCAACTTCAGGTTAAATACGTAAAATTGGAATTCATCTTCTATTATAAATCCTATCCGATCTTAAGAAGAGAAGGATTTTTAATTTACTTTCTAGTTATTGCCTAGGTTACCGTCCACTGCTGCAGTCTATCAGCAGCGGCCAGTCTACTAGGCATGGGGCGCAGTTATTACAAGTTATTTTATATGGAGCATGTAAGCGATGCTCTGAAGCTGGCCAGACCGCTAGATGCTCCTCCGATGCCTCAGCATGTGCATAGAAGAGACAACAGTCCCGGACAGAAAAAGTCTAAGGCTATGTTCACACACGTTGGGTTTTTCAGCGTACTTTGCTGCAGATTTTTATTCAAATTTTCAGCTGCGTTTTGCAGTACCAGTAAAGTCTACGATAAACCAGAATTCTCTGTTCACACATCTTGTTTGTTTTTTTGCTGCATATTTTCTGCCTTGGTTATTTTTTTGGAAAATAGAGCACGTCACTTCTTTCACCCATAGGAAGTAATGGGTGGTGAAAAAAACGCACCAAAAAACTCAGGTAAGTTTTTTCAGCGTTTTTTATGTCAAAATAGAATGGGTTCTTTTTTTTCCACAGAACTTTATAGGAACAGAAGGACAGTGAAAAAAAAAACGCACCAAAAACGCATCAAAACCTGCGTTTTTGATGCAGCTGATTTCCTGCCTGAGATCAGTTTTGCTGCAGATTTCTGACTTAAAAAAACACATGTGCGAACATAGCCTTACTGGTCCAAACTTTTAATCAAGAGCGCACCGACCCTTCGCAAGCAGGAGGTTGGGAGGCAGGGGAACGGTGTGCTCCTAAAAAGTCAAGCCCTTAAAATTTGAATCCAATTTTAAACTGTTAGAACTGGAGTGTGAATTTGCTGATTGCTGCGCGGTTTTGGCAACGCATACAGCCATCAATTCACACTGAACCTGAAACAACCAGTTTGCATGTCATACCGAGCTTTGCAACGGAGTCGGCTTTGGCCATTACACAGAGGACATTATTAGTGACAGTATAAAAGTTTTCTGGACTTGTGTCAGCACAGCTTCCCCAAAGACAGAGGTCAGGGATAGATGGCTGGTCCCCTGCTCCTGTGCCACAGCCAGAGGGGTCTACAGGATACTGGGCAAGGCTTACAGTCAGGTATGTCTGACAATATATAATATGTAGTTTGTGCGTGTGTATTCTGGCTATAAACCTTCCCTTGGTCTCCTATATGCTGCTGTGAGATATTGTCACTGCCATGATATTATTCCCTGCACAGAGAGGACACCATGTCTGCTCCAGCAGCAGCAGCAGCAGCAGCAGCAGCACAGGTCAGTGATGGACACGACAGCCCCCAGCGCACTCACCAATGTTACGGCTCCAGCAGCAGCTCCTCGTATTTGACACCTCGGTGTGTGCCAGCAGCGCGGTCTCGGTTGCTACACAGTAATGTAGGAACATTAGTTCCGGAAGAAAAAAGGTCCCTCCCCCTCTTACACAATGTAGGCGGGTTGTGGGAGCACGAGAGGAGCTGTACAGTGATGCCGGAGGTCGTGGTGCCCTGGAGGCCAAGGACAGTGGAAATTACAGCTCCGGCTCTGTGGGACACTGCTACTGGAGAGAGAGACGTGAGAGAGAGAAAGAAGAGACAGAGAGAGAGAAAAGAGGGGGAGACAGAGAGAAAGAAGAGACAGAGAGGAGAGGGAAAGAAGAGAGAGGAGGCAAAGAAAGGAGAGAGGAGACTGAAAGAGGAGAGAGAGAAAGAGGCATAGAAAGAAGAGACAGTGAGAGGGAGATAGAGAGAGAAAGAAGAGACAGAGGGAGGGAGAGAAGAGAGAGGGAGAGGGAGAGAAAGAAGAGACAGTGAGAGAAGAGAGAGGGAGAGAAAGAAGAGACAGTGAGAGGGAGATAGAGAGAGAAAGAAGAGACAGAGGGAGGGAGAGAAGAGAGGGAGAGAAAGAAGAGACAGTGAGAGAAGAGAGAGGGAGAGAAAGAAGAGACAGAGGGAGGGAGGGAGAGAGGAGAGAGAAAGAAGAGACAGAGAGAGAGAAAAGAGGGGGAGACAGAGAGAAAGAAGAGACAGAGAGGAGAGAGAAAGAAGAGAGAGGAGGCAAAGAAAGGAGAGAAGAGACTGAAAGAGGAGAGAGAGAAAGAGGCATAGAAAGAAGAGACAGTGAGAGGGAGATAGAGAGAGAAAGAAGAGACAGAGGGAGGGAGAGAAGAGAGGGAGAGAAAGAAGAGACAGTGAGAGAAGAGAGAGGGAGAGAAAGAAGAGACAGAGGGAGGGAGGGAGAGAGGAGAGAGAAAGAAGAGACAGAGAGGGAGAGAAAGAAGAGACAGTGAGAGAAGAGAGGGAGAGAAAGAAGAGACAGAGGGAGGGAGAGAGGAGATAGAAAGAAGAGACAGAGAGGGAGAGAAAGAAGAGACAGTGAGAGAAGAGAGAGGGAGAGAAAGAAGAGACAGAGGGAGGGAGAGAGGAGATAGAAAGAAAGACAGTGAAAGGGAGACAGAGAAAGAAGAGACCCAGCGAGGAGAGGAGAGAGGGAGAGAAAGAAGAGACAGTGAGAGAAGAGAGAGGGAGAGAAAGAAGAGACAGAGGGAGGGAGAGAGAAAGAAGAGACAGAGGGAGGGAGACAGAGAGAGGAGAGAGAAAGAAGAGACAGGGAGGGAGACAGAGGAGGTAGAGAAAGGAGAGAGGAGAGTGAAAGAGGAGAGAGAGAAAGAGGCATAGAAAGGAGAGACAGTGAGAGAAGAGAGAGAGAGAGAAAGAAGAGACAGAGGGAGGGAGAGAGATTTATTTCATTGCAGCCATTTGGTAAATTCTAAAAAGTTCATTTTTGCAAATTTATTAAAAAAGAAAAACTGAAATATCAAATGGTCATAAGTATTCAGACCCTTTGCTCAGACACTCATATTTAAGTCACATGCTGTCCATTTCCTTGTGATCCTCCTTGAACTGCATGAACTGCTTTCTTCTGTGTCTCGGATGAAAAAAAAATAGGATCCCACACCCAGGGGTGGATTAAGAGTAGCAAGGCCCCCCCCCCCCCACACACACACACACACACACACACACACACACCTGATTTATCACGTGACATGTCACATGATCCCCTGTGATAGATCACGTGATAGTTCACGTGAAATTAATTTGGCACAATATTAATTAGAATATTTTTTTTTAGGCTGTGTGCCCACTATGTGTTTTTTAAGCGTTTCCACAGCAGCAATTCCACTGCAGAAACGCTTAAAAAACGCTTGGTAGAAGGTCTGCCATGTTCCCCAATGATAATCCGCATGTGCTGTGTACATGCTGCGGAAATTTCCGCTGCGGATTATCATTGCGGAAAAATCCGCAGCATTACCAATTATTTTGCGGAAGCGCAGCGTTTTCGCCACCATTGACTTGCGTTAGAACGCATGGAATCCACATCCCTGCATCTGTAGATGCGGAATCCATGCGTTTCAATGTGCGGATGGTACCCGGGTGTGGAGGACAGGAGACTCTCCTCCGGACCCGGGTACCATAGAACCTGTAAAAAAAGAATAAAATAAAAAATAAATATTATACTTACCTTCTGATGGCCCCCGGTGTCTTTATTTGATGCATCCTGGCTTGCCGGCAGCTCGCGATGGTCTGAAAAGGACCTGCCATGACGTCATTTAGTCATGTGACGGGTCACGCGACCGCTGACGTCGGCAGGCCATCAGAAGGTAAGTATATATTTTTTATTTTTTACCATTCTTTCACAGTCACACTATATAAATCCATGCTGGTTGCATGGATTTATATAGTGTAACCAAGTTGTCAAGCACTTTCCAAGTGATGCTAAAATCACTTGGAAAGCGCTTGTCAACCCGCATGCGGAAATGCAAGTGAAGAACGCTTCACATCTGCATGTCCCTGGCAGGAAAACGCATGTACAATCCACATGTAAAATCTGCATGTACAATCCACATGTACAATCCGCATGCTTTTTTTCTGCCGGGCAGATGCAGAAACACTCAAAAAAAATCCGGAACATTTCTGTATCGTGGGCACATAGCCTTACATTAATTGTATGACTCAATATTGAGCACACGTAGCCATCTATACACAGCGGGAGGCCGCACGGTGCCATCTATACACAGCGTGAGGCCGCACGTAGCCATCTATACTCAGCGGGAGGCCGCACGTAGCCATCTATACACAACGGGAGGCCGCACGTAGCCATCTATACACAGCGGGAGGCCGCACAGCGCCATCTATACACAGCGGGAGGCCGCACGGCGCCATCTATACACAGCGGGAGGCCGCACGGCGCCCCCCCCAGAGACAGCAGGAGGCCGCACGGCGCCATCTATACTCAGCAGGAGGCCGCACGTAGCCATCTATACACAGCGGGAGGCCGCACGGTGCCCCCCCCAGAGACAGCAGGAGGCCGCACGGTGCCATCTATACTCAGCAGGAGGCCGCAAGTAGCCATCTATACACAGCAGGAGGCCGCACGGCGCCATCTATACACAGCGGGAGGCCGCACGGCGCCATCTATACACAGCGGGAGGCCGCACGGCGTCCCCCCAGAGACAGCAGGAGGCCGCACGGCGCCATCTATGCTCAGCAGGAGGCCGCACGTAGCCATCTATAAACAGCAGGAGGCCGCACGGCGCCATCTATACACAGCAGGAGGCCGCATGGCGCCATCTATACACAGCAGGGGGCTGCACGGCGCCATCTATACACAGCAGGGGGCCGCACGGCGCCATCTATACACAGCAGGGGGGCGCACGGCGCCATCTATGCACAGCAGGGTCCGCACGGCGCCATCTATATACAGCAGGGGGCCGCACGGCGCCATCTATACACAGCAGGGGGCCGCACGGCGCCATCTATACATAGTGGGAGGCCGCACGGCGCCCCCTCCCAGAGACAGCAGGAGGCCGCACGGCGCCAATTATACTCAGCAGGAGGCCACACGCAGTCACGCATGCAGTCACGCACACACACAAACATATACAGACATATACATACACGCAAAAACACATTTGAAACACAAAAATACATATAAACAGACATCACACAATGATATCTGCCTGCACACACACACACACACACTGGTTGCATGGATTTATATAGTGTAACCAAGTTGTCAAGCACTTTCCAAGTGATGCTAAAATCACTTGGAAAGCGCTTGTCAACCCGCATGCGGAAATGCAAGTGAAGAACGCTTCACATCCGCATGTCCCTGGCAGGAAAACGCATGTACAATCCGCATGTAAAATCTGCATGTACAATCTGCATGCTTTTTTTCTGCCAGGGAGATGCAGAAACGCTCAAAAAAAATCCGGAACATTTCTGTATCATGGGCACATAGCCTTACATTAATTGTATGACTCAATATTGAGCACACGTAACCATCTATACACAGCGGGAGGCCGCACGGCGCCATCTATACACAGCCAGAGGCCGCACGGCGCCCCCGCCAGAGACAGCAGGAGGCCGCACGGCGCCATCTATACTCAGCAGGAGGCCGCACGTAGCCATCTATACACAGCGGGAGGCCGCACGGTGCCCCCCCCAGAGACAGCAGGAGGCCGCACGGCGCCATCTATACACAGCAGGAGGCCGCACGGCGCCATCTATACACAGCGGGAGGCCGCACGGCGCCCCACCCAGAGACAGCAGGAGGCCGCACGGTGCCATCTATACTCAGCAGGAGGTCGCAAGTAGCCATCTATACACAGCAGGAGGCCGCACGGCGCCATCTATACACAGCGGGAGGCCGCACGGCGCCCCCCCCAGAGACAGCAGGAGGCCGCACGGCGCCATCTATGCTCAGCAGGAGGCCGCACGTAGCCATCTATAAACAGCAGGAGGCTGCACGGCGCCATCTATACACAGCAGGAGGCCGCACGGCGCCATCTATACACAGCAGGGGGCCGCACGGCACCATCTATACACAGCAGGGGGGCGCACGGCGCCATCTATACACAGCAGGGGGCCGCACGGCGCCATCTATACATAGCGGGAGGCCGCACGGCGCCATCTATACATAGTGGGAGGCCGCACGGCGCCCCCTCCCAGAGACAGCAGGAGGCCGCACGGCGCCAATTATACTCAGCAGGAGGCCGCACGCAGTCACGCATGCAGTCACGCACACACACAAACATATACAGACATATACAGTACAGACCAAAAGTTTGGACACACCTCATTTAAAGATTTTTCTGTATTTTCATGACTATGAAAATTGTACATTCACACTAGTAAATGTGTAGATTAGGTCTTATATAGTAGCAGATAGGTGCCCATCATTCAGTTTAGATGTGGCCACAATGCGGTTTGCTCAAATAACAAAAGGGTTATTCTCAACTTCAGGTTAAATACGTAAAATTGGAATTCATCTTCTATTATAAATCCTATCCGATCTTAAGAAGAGAAGGATTTTTAATTTACTTTCTAGTTATTGCCTAGGTTACCGTCCACTGCTGCAGTCTATCAGCAGCGGCCAGTCTACTAGGCATGGGGCGCAGTTATTACAAGTTATTTTATATGGAGCATGTAAGCGATGCTCTGAAGCTGGCCAGACCGCTAGATGCTCCTCCGATGCCTCAGCATGTGCATAGAAGAGACAACAGTCCCGGACAGAAAAAGTCTAAGGCTATGTTCACACACGTTGGGTTTTTCAGCGTACTTTGCTGCAGATTTTTATTCAAATTTTCAGCTGCGTTTTGCAGTACCAGTAAAGTCTACGATAAACCAGAATTCTCTGTTCACACATCTTGTTTGTTTTTTTGCTGCATATTTTCTGCCTTGGTTATTTTTTTGGAAAATAGAGCACGTCACTTCTTTCACCCATAGGAAGTAATGGGTGGTGAAAAAAACGCACCAAAAAACTCAGGTAAGTTTTTTCAGCGTTTTTTATGTCAAAATAGAATGGGTTCTTTTTTTTCCACAGAACTTTATAGGAACAGAAGGACAGTGAAAAAAAAAACGCACCAAAAACGCATCAAAACCTGCGTTTTTGATGCAGCTGATTTCCTGCCTGAGATCAGTTTTGCTGCAGATTTCTGACTTAAAAAAACACATGTGCGAACATAGCCTTACTGGTCCAAACTTTTAATCAAGAGCGCACCGACCCTTCGCAAGCAGGAGGTTGGGAGGCAGGGGAACGGTGTGCTCCTAAAAAGTCAAGCCCTTAAAATTTGAATCCAATTTTAAACTGTTAGAACTGGAGTGTGAATTTGCTGATTGCTGCGCGGTTTTGGCAACGCATACAGCCATCAATTCACACTGAACCTGAAACAACCAGTTTGCATGTCATACCGAGCTTTGCAACGGAGTCGGCTTTGGCCATTACACAGAGGACATTATTAGTGACAGTATAAAAGTTTTCTGGACTTGTGTCAGCACAGCTTCCCCAAAGACAGAGGTCAGGGATAGATGGCTGGTCCCCTGCTCCTGTGCCACAGCCAGAGGGGTCTACAGGATACTGGGCAAGGCTTACAGTCAGGTATGTCTGACAATATATAATATGTAGTTTGTGCGTGTGTATTCTGGCTATAAACCTTCCCTTGGTCTCCTATATGCTGCTGTGAGATATTGTCACTGCCATGATATTATTCCCTGCACAGAGAGGACACCATGTCTGCTCCAGCAGCAGCAGCAGCAGCAGCAGCAGCACAGGTCAGTGATGGACACGACAGCCCCCAGCGCACTCACCAATGTTACGGCTCCAGCAGCAGCTCCTCGTATTTGACACCTCGGTGTGTGCCAGCAGCGCGGTCTCGGTTGCTACACAGTAATGTAGGAACATTAGTTCCGGAAGAAAAAAGGTCCCTCCCCCTCTTACACAATGTAGGCGGGTTGTGGGAGCACGAGAGGAGCTGTACAGTGATGCCGGAGGTCGTGGTGCCCTGGAGGCCAAGGACAGTGGAAATTACAGCTCCGGCTCTGTGGGACACTGCTACTGGAGAGAGAGACGTGAGAGAGAGAAAGAAGAGACAGAGAGAGAGAAAAGAGGGGGAGACAGAGAGAAAGAAGAGACAGAGAGGAGAGGGAAAGAAGAGAGAGGAGGCAAAGAAAGGAGAGAGGAGACTGAAAGAGGAGAGAGAGAAAGAGGCATAGAAAGAAGAGACAGTGAGAGGGAGATAGAGAGAGAAAGAAGAGACAGAGGGAGGGAGAGAAGAGAGAGGGAGAGGGAGAGAAAGAAGAGACAGTGAGAGAAGAGAGAGGGAGAGAAAGAAGAGACAGTGAGAGGGAGATAGAGAGAGAAAGAAGAGACAGAGGGAGGGAGAGAAGAGAGGGAGAGAAAGAAGAGACAGTGAGAGAAGAGAGAGGGAGAGAAAGAAGAGACAGAGGGAGGGAGGGAGAGAGGAGAGAGAAAGAAGAGACAGAGAGAGAGAAAAGAGGGGGAGACAGAGAGAAAGAAGAGACAGAGAGGAGAGAGAAAGAAGAGAGAGGAGGCAAAGAAAGGAGAGAAGAGACTGAAAGAGGAGAGAGAGAAAGAGGCATAGAAAGAAGAGACAGTGAGAGGGAGATAGAGAGAGAAAGAAGAGACAGAGGGAGGGAGAGAAGAGAGGGAGAGAAAGAAGAGACAGTGAGAGAAGAGAGAGGGAGAGAAAGAAGAGACAGAGGGAGGGAGGGAGAGAGGAGAGAGAAAGAAGAGACAGAGAGGGAGAGAAAGAAGAGACAGTGAGAGAAGAGAGGGAGAGAAAGAAGAGACAGAGGGAGGGAGAGAGGAGATAGAAAGAAGAGACAGAGAGGGAGAGAAAGAAGAGACAGTGAGAGAAGAGAGAGGGAGAGAAAGAAGAGACAGAGGGAGGGAGAGAGGAGATAGAAAGAAAGACAGTGAAAGGGAGACAGAGAAAGAAGAGACCCAGCGAGGAGAGGAGAGAGGGAGAGAAAGAAGAGACAGTGAGAGAAGAGAGAGGGAGAGAAAGAAGAGACAGAGGGAGGGAGAGAGAAAGAAGAGACAGAGGGAGGGAGACAGAGAGAGGAGAGAGAAAGAAGAGACAGGGAGGGAGACAGAGGAGGTAGAGAAAGGAGAGAGGAGAGTGAAAGAGGAGAGAGAGAAAGAGGCATAGAAAGGAGAGACAGTGAGAGAAGAGAGAGAGAGAGAAAGAAGAGACAGAGGGAGGGAGAGAGATTTATTTCATTGCAGCCATTTGGTAAATTCTAAAAAGTTCATTTTTGCAAATTTATTAAAAAAGAAAAACTGAAATATCAAATGGTCATAAGTATTCAGACCCTTTGCTCAGACACTCATATTTAAGTCACATGCTGTCCATTTCCTTGTGATCCTCCTTGAACTGCATGAACTGCTTTCTTCTGTGTCTCGGATGAAAAAAAAATAGGATCCCACACCCAGGGGTGGATTAAGAGTAGCAAGGCCCCCCCCCCCCCACACACACACACACACACACACACACACACACCTGATTTATCACGTGACATGTCACATGATCCCCTGTGATAGATCACGTGATAGTTCACGTGAAATTAATTTGGCACAATATTAATTAGAATATTTTTTTTTAGGCTGTGTGCCCACTATGTGTTTTTTAAGCGTTTCCACAGCAGCAATTCCACTGCAGAAACGCTTAAAAAACGCTTGGTAGAAGGTCTGCCATGTTCCCCAATGATAATCCGCATGTGCTGTGTACATGCTGCGGAAATTTCCGCTGCGGATTATCATTGCGGAAAAATCCGCAGCATTACCAATTATTTTGCGGAAGCGCAGCGTTTTCGCCACCATTGACTTGCGTTAGAACGCATGGAATCCACATCCCTGCATCTGTAGATGCGGAATCCATGCGTTTCAATGTGCGGATGGTACCCGGGTGTGGAGGACAGGAGACTCTCCTCCGGACCCGGGTACCATAGAACCTGTAAAAAAAGAATAAAATAAAAAATAAATATTATACTTACCTTCTGATGGCCCCCGGTGTCTTTATTTGATGCATCCTGGCTTGCCGGCAGCTCGCGATGGTCTGAAAAGGACCTGCCATGACGTCATTTAGTCATGTGACGGGTCACGCGACCGCTGACGTCGGCAGGCCATCAGAAGGTAAGTATATATTTTTTATTTTTTACCATTCTTTCACAGTCACACTATATAAATCCATGCTGGTTGCATGGATTTATATAGTGTAACCAAGTTGTCAAGCACTTTCCAAGTGATGCTAAAATCACTTGGAAAGCGCTTGTCAACCCGCATGCGGAAATGCAAGTGAAGAACGCTTCACATCTGCATGTCCCTGGCAGGAAAACGCATGTACAATCCACATGTAAAATCTGCATGTACAATCCACATGTACAATCCGCATGCTTTTTTTCTGCCGGGCAGATGCAGAAACACTCAAAAAAAATCCGGAACATTTCTGTATCGTGGGCACATAGCCTTACATTAATTGTATGACTCAATATTGAGCACACGTAGCCATCTATACACAGCGGGAGGCCGCACGGTGCCATCTATACACAGCGTGAGGCCGCACGTAGCCATCTATACTCAGCGGGAGGCCGCACGTAGCCATCTATACACAACGGGAGGCCGCACGTAGCCATCTATACACAGCGGGAGGCCGCACAGCGCCATCTATACACAGCGGGAGGCCGCACGGCGCCATCTATACACAGCGGGAGGCCGCACGGCGCCCCCCCCAGAGACAGCAGGAGGCCGCACGGCGCCATCTATACTCAGCAGGAGGCCGCACGTAGCCATCTATACACAGCGGGAGGCCGCACGGTGCCCCCCCCAGAGACAGCAGGAGGCCGCACGGTGCCATCTATACTCAGCAGGAGGCCGCAAGTAGCCATCTATACACAGCAGGAGGCCGCACGGCGCCATCTATACACAGCGGGAGGCCGCACGGCGCCATCTATACACAGCGGGAGGCCGCACGGCGTCCCCCCAGAGACAGCAGGAGGCCGCACGGCGCCATCTATGCTCAGCAGGAGGCCGCACGTAGCCATCTATAAACAGCAGGAGGCCGCACGGCGCCATCTATACACAGCAGGAGGCCGCATGGCGCCATCTATACACAGCAGGGGGCTGCACGGCGCCATCTATACACAGCAGGGGGCCGCACGGCGCCATCTATACACAGCAGGGGGGCGCACGGCGCCATCTATGCACAGCAGGGTCCGCACGGCGCCATCTATATACAGCAGGGGGCCGCACGGCGCCATCTATACACAGCAGGGGGCCGCACGGCGCCATCTATACATAGTGGGAGGCCGCACGGCGCCCCCTCCCAGAGACAGCAGGAGGCCGCACGGCGCCAATTATACTCAGCAGGAGGCCACACGCAGTCACGCATGCAGTCACGCACACACACAAACATATACAGACATATACATACACGCAAAAACACATTTGAAACACAAAAATACATATAAACAGACATCACACAATGATATCTGCCTGCACACACACACACACACACTGGTTGCATGGATTTATATAGTGTAACCAAGTTGTCAAGCACTTTCCAAGTGATGCTAAAATCACTTGGAAAGCGCTTGTCAACCCGCATGCGGAAATGCAAGTGAAGAACGCTTCACATCCGCATGTCCCTGGCAGGAAAACGCATGTACAATCCGCATGTAAAATCTGCATGTACAATCTGCATGCTTTTTTTCTGCCAGGGAGATGCAGAAACGCTCAAAAAAAATCCGGAACATTTCTGTATCATGGGCACATAGCCTTACATTAATTGTATGACTCAATATTGAGCACACGTAACCATCTATACACAGCGGGAGGCCGCACGGCGCCATCTATACACAGCCAGAGGCCGCACGGCGCCCCCGCCAGAGACAGCAGGAGGCCGCACGGCGCCATCTATACTCAGCAGGAGGCCGCACGTAGCCATCTATACACAGCGGGAGGCCGCACGGTGCCCCCCCCAGAGACAGCAGGAGGCCGCACGGCGCCATCTATACACAGCAGGAGGCCGCACGGCGCCATCTATACACAGCGGGAGGCCGCACGGCGCCCCACCCAGAGACAGCAGGAGGCCGCACGGTGCCATCTATACTCAGCAGGAGGTCGCAAGTAGCCATCTATACACAGCAGGAGGCCGCACGGCGCCATCTATACACAGCGGGAGGCCGCACGGCGCCCCCCCCAGAGACAGCAGGAGGCCGCACGGCGCCATCTATGCTCAGCAGGAGGCCGCACGTAGCCATCTATAAACAGCAGGAGGCTGCACGGCGCCATCTATACACAGCAGGAGGCCGCACGGCGCCATCTATACACAGCAGGGGGCCGCACGGCACCATCTATACACAGCAGGGGGGCGCACGGCGCCATCTATACACAGCAGGGGGCCGCACGGCGCCATCTATACATAGCGGGAGGCCGCACGGCGCCATCTATACATAGTGGGAGGCTGCACGGCGCCCCCTCCCAGAGACAGCAGGAGGCCGCACGGCGCCAATTATACTCAGCAGGAGGCCGCACGCAGTCACGCATGCAGTCACGCACACACACAAACATATACAGACATATACAGTACAGACCAAAAGTTTGGACACACCTCATTTAAAGATTTTTCTGTATTTTCATGACTATGAAAATTGTACATTCACACTGAAGGCATCAAAACTATGAATTAACACATGTGGAATTATATACTTAAGAAAAAAGTGTGAAACAACTGAAAATATGTCTTATATTCTAGGTTCTTCAAAGTAGCCACCTTTTGCTTTGATGACTGCTTTGCACACTCTTGGCATTCTCTTGATGAGCTTCAAGAGGTAGTCTCCGGAAATGGTTTTCACTTCACAGGTGTGCCCTGTCAGGTTTAATAAGTGGGATTTCTTGCCTTATAAATGGGGTTGGGACCATCAGTTGTGTTGTGCAGAAGTCTGGTGGATACACAGCTGATAGTCCTACTGAATAGACTGTTAGAATTTGTATTATGGCAAGAAAAAAGCAGCTAAGTAAAGAAAAACGAGTGGCCATCATTACTTTAAGAAATGAAGGTCAGTCAGTCCGAAAAATTTAGCAAACTTTGAAAGTGTCCCCAAGTGCAGTTGCAAAAACCATCAAGCGCTACAAAGAAACTGGCTCACATGAGGACCACCCCAGGAAAGGAAGACCAAGAGTCACCTCTGCTTCTGAGGATAAGTTTATCCGAGTCACCAGCCTCAGAAATCGCAGATTAACAGCAGCTCGGGTTAGAGACCTGGTCAATGCCACACAGAGTTCTAGCAGCAGACACATCTCTTCAACAACTGTTAAGAGAAGACTTTGTGCAGCAGGTCTTCATGGTAAAATAGCTGCTAGGAAACCACTCCTAAGGACAGGCAACAAGCAGAAGAGACTTGTTGGGCTAAAGAACACAAGGAATGGACATGAGACCAGTGGAAATCTGTGAGTCCAAATTTGAGATCTTTGGTTCCAACCACCGTGTCTTTGTGCGATGCAGAAAAGGTGAACATATGGACTCTACATGCCTGGTTCCCACCGTGAAGCATGGAGGAGGAGGTGTGATGGTGTGGGGGTGCTTTGCCGGTGACACTGTTAGAGATTTATTCAAAATTGAAGGCATACTGAACCAGCATGGCTACCACAGCATCTTGCAGCGGCATGCTATTCCATCCAGTTTGCGTTTAGTTGGACCATCATTTATTTTTCAACAGGACAATGACCCCAAACACACCTCCAGGCTGTGTAAGGGCTATTTGACCAAGAAGGAGAGTGATGGGGTGCTACGCCAGATGACCTGGCCTCCACAATCACTAGACCTGAACCCAATCGAGATGGTTTGGGGTGAGCTAGACCGCAGAGTGAAGGCAAAAGGGCCAACAAGTGCTAAGCATCTCTGGGAACTCCTTCAAGATTGTTGGAAGACCATTTCCGGTGACTACCTCTTGAAGCTCATCAAGAGAATACCAAGAGTGTGCAAAGCAGTCATCAAAGCAAAAGGTGGCTACTTTGAAGAACCTAGAATATAAGACATATTTTCAGTTGTTTCACACTTTTTTGTTAAGTATATAATTCCACATGTGTTAATTCATAGTTTTGATGCCTTCAGTGTGAATGTACAATTTTCATAGTCATGAAAATACAGAAAAATCATTAAATGAGAAGGTGTGTCCAAACTTTTGGTCTGTACTGTACATACACGCATAAACACATTTGAAACACAAAAATACATATAAACAGACATCACACAATGATATCTGCCTGTACACACACACACATACACAGACTCACCATCCCCCGGCTCCATTCCTCCTGCCTGCTCTGACTTCTATGTTGCAGCAGTGCAGGCCGGGCGCGCACTGCATGACGTCACACTAGCAGACACGGCCGCGCACAGGGCCGTGTCTCCTAGCAGTGACGCAGCCGGGCCAGCACAGGGAAGTTAACTGCTGCAGTGCTGGCCCGGCCGATGAAGAAGTAGCGGCGGCCGCTGCTGGGGGAGCGGTCCGGGGCCCACCCTCCCGCCACTGCTACCGGTATGTGCCGCGGTGGCCCGCACATATAATGAGGGCAATCCGGCATTAGACACCCCACCCGGAGCCGCGGGCCCCCTGCAGGCTCGGGGCCCCGGACGGTAGCGCTGATTGCCCTCATTATAATCCGCCTATGCCCACACCGAACATCCGAGTGGCATCCGATTTTTATGGATACATTTCTTATTATAAAGCTAGGAAGCTGTATTTGATGATGTACATTTTTAATATAGGTTTATGAAAACAGATTGTGCACAGATGTTACTCGAACATCACTCAGATGTTATGTGGACGTATAAAACTTTACACATGGATGGCATACGGATGAAATTAAGATGAAAAGTGTATGAAAATCATCCAAGTTTCATCCAGATTTTTCATATGGCAGATTTTTCGTGCGCTCTTCTGCGGGGGCTCTTACTCAGCCTCCCCTGGTCCAAGGCTGAGTCTCTGCCACTGCTCCAAATGTCTGTTATTGTCTTCCATGTCGTCATTGTGACGTCAGATCTGGAAACAATAACAGACACAGTAAGCAGGGGCAGAGAATCAGCGCTAGATCTGGGGCTCGTGAATAAAGCTCAGTTGTTTTTTTTTTAAACCTTTATAGGGAATCTGTCAGCAGGTGTTTGCTATGTAATCTAACAGCAGCATGAAGTAGAGGACAGACACTTGATTCTAGCGATGTATCACTTAGCTTACTTGGTGCAGCAGTTATGATAGAGTCACAGTTTCCCATGCTCCAGATCTAGCAGAGCTCAGTTGTTGATCTGTGTGTAACCCTACTTATTGAAAATTAAGACATACTTTTTATTGATTACACATAAATCATTAATTCATCATTAGAAAAAAATCATGTACCAGGGAAATATACACATAAGTTGACGTTCAATACTGATAAACAAGGTGGGTATAATGTCCAAAATCAAGAAAATGTTACATGCATGATATAGATCAAAAGCAGACTAATTTAACGTAGATAATACAGTAGACATAGATACTGATATTAAAGTGCATGTGCGTATAGCGGCATATAGACAAAATATGTAAATAAATGCAAGTAGTCTCCAAAACGCCACTAATTCCACAGCGCTTTACAGACATTATCGGCACTGTCCCCTTTGCAGCTCACAATCTAAATTCCCAAGCAGTATGTCTTTGATCTGTACTGGAAGCAGTGGGGACCTCAAGGATCTGTATTGGGAGCAGTGGGGACAACAAGGATCTGTGTTAGGCCCATTTTTTTTACTCTCTTTATTAATAACCTTGTGGATGGTATTGAAAATAACGTGTCTGATTTAGCTACTGACACAAAGCTATGTAGGATAATGAGAATTGAGTATGACAGAATAATATTACAGAATGATCTGGATAAGATGTCTGCCTAGGCGAACACATGTTGGATGAGGTTTAATGTTGATAAATGTTAAAGCGCACCTGTCAGCAGGATTGTGCTCAGTAAACTACATACACTGTCAGGTGGGCGACATTACACTGATTAAAATGATACCTTGGTTGATTAAATCCATCCTGTGGTTCTTGTGTAACCTTTACTTTCAGTTTGGAGATAATGATATGCTCATGCTTCGGGGCGGCCTTTGGGGTGGGCTCTATCTGGTGCTCTGCTTACATATTCATCTGTATGCTCTTATGACAGCTCACTGTGACTTCACTGACCTGCCTCCTATTTTATATAATGCATCTAGTATTTCGGGGCTAGGTAAAATAGGAGGCAGGTCAGTGAAGGCACAGTGAGCTGTCATAAGAGCATACAGATGAATATATAAGCAGAGCACCAGATAGAGCGCCCCCCACAGGTCCGCCCCGAAGCACAAGCATATCATTATTATTTTAATCAGTGTAATGTTGCCCACCTGACAGTGTATGTGATTTACTGAGCACAATCCTGCTGACAGGTGCTTTAAGTGATAAACCCAGGTCAGAGTAATCCTATTGCTGCATATACAAACAATGGAATTAAACTGGGGATAAAAGAACAGATGAAGAATTTGGGTATTCTGGTTACAAGTAAGCTAAGTAGCAGTACTCAATGTTAGGCAGCAGCTGCAAAAGCAAATTAGATATTAAAGGGGTTGTCCCCACTACTCAGACAACCCCTTCACAAACCCTATGTTTCCCCCTTGAAAAATAACACTCCGGAGATGGCGCAGTTTTAGCGATGCCGGTAATGGCTCTCCCAGGGATTGTGTGATATTAAAAACATTGTCACATGATTCCAGGGAGAGCCAGTGCTGACACCATTGGAATGGCGCTGGCACCGAAGGTGAGTATGTGTGTTATTATTTTACAATAGGGAAAGCGAAGAGGTTGTCTGAGTGGTTTACAACCCCTTTAAGGTGTATAAAAAGAGAGATAACATCCTTTAATCTCAATGTATTTTTTTCCCTTTATAAAAACTTTGCAAGCTTATGTCTTTTAGACTCTAGCGTACCCTCATCGTTTTGAAGCAGAAGAGGGTGTTTTTCATGCGATTTTGCACTTATAATAAGTGACTTATGCTTCCGCCTCTGGCCAGGAAATTTGCCGACCATGGACTGGAGCAGCTCTGCACGGTCAGACACAGCCATTACACGGTACACAGCAGGGGCACATTTATAAGATTATCTCAGCACAGGAACATTTTTTAACACATCCAATTGTAGAACTTATTATTATTCAAAAAATCTGTTAATTAAAATGCTCTTTAGTCATGGAAAACCCCTTTAAGTCATATTTTGTAATTTAAACATATTTACCCAGATTACCGAAATAATTTAGTAGTAATAGTTACTGTATCTTTTAACCTATATACTATAAAAGCTCATTTAACAGCAAATGACTATCCATACTGTACATCTGAAATGTCTTGTTTACTGCTTCTCCTGTTGCTTTCCCCTTGTATATCTACATAAGATCTTAAGAGCGTATCAATTTCTTTCTCTAAAGTCTTAATATTTTAGCAGTTGCTGAATAATGACATTTATAGAGGCTCCTCTTACTGCATTGTTTTATTCTAAATCCATCTCTTCTGTTAACCCCTTCATGACTGCACTTTTTTTTTGTTCCCCCTCTTCCAAATACCATAACTTTTTGATTTTTCTGTTGACATATCAGGGCTTGTTTTTTGCAAGACGAATTGTAGTTTTGAATGTAGTTTTGAATTGTAGTTTTGAATGGCACAATTCACTTTACAAAATAATGTACTGAAAATGAGGAAAAAAATTCCCACGGGCCATTGGCTGGACTTCATAAAAGGATCATCATGTCAGTCATGAAAACCCTTTGGCCCTTCTACATTTCTGTTTTTTTCAGTCAAGATGGGGTGCTGAGTGTACTTTAATGAGAAAAAAAATGAACTTTTTAGAATTTACCAAATGGCAGCAATGAAACAAAGAGTGAAAAATTTAAAGGGGTCTGAATACTTTCCGTACCCACTGTAAGTCACATTATAATAGGTGATAGGATGTGGATGGGTGCTGGGGCAGAAAGAAGCAATCTATTTAAATGCCGCTGTCATTAATTGGCAGCGGCATTAAATGGTTAAGCAGCTGCGATCAGAGCTGTTATTGGCAGAAACCTGTGCCCTTGCTAGGTATGTTGTGGCCTCTGGAAGCCTGCTCTTGCACCCATAATGCAGAATTCAGTGATCGCCCACTCATGCTGGGAATAAATTATGAGATTCTGCAGTCTGCAGTCTCATTCATCTCTATCTGTTCATCCACCTTCACATAGCTCAATCGATAGTCCTATTCTACCTGCTAAAATGAAATTTCCCAGAAGTACTTGCTTTTCTTGAATACTTCGGACTCCTCATTCCCTCTTTTATGTGCTGTCATCAAGCTAATTTAAGTGTAGAATTCACCCTATGCTTCTGTGCAGTTCCCTCACTGACTGATTATCTGACTTCTGCACGCTCCACAACAGAGCTTGAAATAATTAGGAAATGCAAAGCTGAGCTTTAGTTGTTGACTACAGCTAAGAGATTACTGATGTGAAATTAGAAATGCACTCTGTTAGTGCCCATGTCAGAGGGTTATTTTGTGCCATATGCATTAACAGAGCAGCATTGTCACGGGTGTGTCAGATGTGACAGACAGTCATCCTGCAGTTGGTTACAGAAGATCTCTTCGTTTGGCATTACAGACACCTTCTTGAATCTGTCTCACTCTAGGACCCAGCGGCTACCTCCCTCCTGCTCTGATTGACACTCAGGCCTGGGTGTTTAAATACTTTCAGTTTGCTGCAGGGAGGGACCGGTGATATTCACCTGTTTCCTTGTGAAGGCTTGGAGCTGCAGCAGTCTGCTTACTTGCTCTCTGGTGCTAGGAGGACGTTTGGTGTAATCTCTCTGAAGTCAGCTCAAGCTAAGTTACTTTTCCCCTTGTGTGTCTCCCTGGTTGTCTTTAGTTTCTAGTGGGGACTGACTAGTGCTCAGCCCCCCCCTTCCCTATCCAGGGCCAAGCGCTAGGGAAATACAGGGTTTAGGTTCCTGTGTGGCGATTGGCGAGGAACCAATATAGGGATGATAGGGGAGTCATTGTGTTGTCAGATCAGCCTAGGAGGTCTCCACTCCCCCTTAACCTAGCATCTGGGCTCTCTTCCCCTCTTCCCTTCGTGTTGCACCCTGCGTGACAAGCATTTGGAATTTCAAATTACTGACTTCTCAGCAGCAGGCAACAAACACAGCTCAACTTCTCTCAACCCCTCTATATATAACCCCATGGTGCACTATATAATTTCTTGCAGTTCCCCACATACAGCCCCATCCTGCAGTATATCACTCCTCTCAGCCCCATCCTGTTGTATACTAGTCCCCTCAGCCCCTTTATTTGCAGCCTATTCTGCAGGATTACTCCTCAGACCCTCTGTATCCAATCAATTCTTCAGTATATCATTCAACTCAGCTCCACAATACACAGCCCCATCCTGAAGTATATCACAAATTTCAGCTCCATTTTGCAGAATAATATGCCTCTCAGCCTCTTTATATGCAGCACTACCCTGTAGTATATAACTCTTTTCAGTTACAGTGTGTGGTAAAGCGACTTGCTCGGCTCTCCAGAGACAGACACAGGACGCACAGTTCAGGTAAACTTCCTGCGGGTTTATTGTGCGGCATAAACTCCAACAGAGTCCCATAAAAATTAAACAGTCCCTCTCGGGGTTAACGGGAAAACAAAAGATAATGTATAACAGAGTCCTTTAGCCAGCGAGGCTCTGCCTGCTGCAGGTAGCACAGTGAAGTCTCAGCAACACCAGTCCTCCAGTATTGCTCTCTGGCTTCAAACCAACACAGCCTTGAGATTTCTCTCTCCAGACCACACATTAGAGGCAGGAAACAATAGTGACTGAGCATTTAAACCTTGCTCCGCCATACCCTGAGGGGAGGTAGGGGGAATGGCTTCCCACCCTCTTTGCCATTCCCATAAAACCACACCCTTTAAGAGAGTTAACCCCCAGCATATAACATGCTGGCAGAAATTTAGAAGATTTTAGTTCACACAGGAGAGCAACCTGAGTGACATACAGTTAGGTCCATATATATTTGGACAGAGACAACATTTTTCTAATTTTGGTTCTAGACATTACCACAATGAATTTTAAACAAAACAATTCAGATGCAGTTGAAGTTCAGTCTTTCAGCTTTCATTTGAGGGTATCCACATTAAAATTGGATGAAGGGTTTAGGAGTTTCAGCTCCTTAACATGTGCCACCGTGTTTTTAAAGGGACCAAAAGTAATTGGACAATTGACTCCAAGGCTATTTCATGGACAGGTGTGGGCAATCCCTTCGCTATGTCATTCTCAATTAAGCAGATAAAAGGCCTGGAGTTTATTTGAGGTGTGGGGCTTGCATTTGGAAGGTTTTGCTGTGAAGTAAACATGCGGTCAAAGGAGCTCTCCATGCAGGTGAAACAAGCCATCCTTAAGCTGCAAAAACAGAAAAAAAACATCCGAGAAATTGCTACAATATTAGGAGTGGCAAAATCTACAGTTTGGTACATCCTGAGAAAGAAAGAAAGCACTGGTGAACTCATCAATGCAAAAAGAACTGGGCGCCCACGGAAGACAACAGTGGTGGATGATTGCATAATAATCTCCATGGTGAAGAGAAACCCCTTCACAACAGCCAACCAAGTGAACAACACTCTCCAAGAGGTAGGCGTATCAATATCCAAATCTACCATAAAGAGAAGACTGCATGAAAGTAAATACAGAGGGTTCACTGCACGGTGCAAGCCACTCATAAGCATCAAGAATAAAAAGGCTAGACTGGACTTTGCTAAAAAAACATCTAAAAAAGCCAGCACAGTCCTGGAAGAACATTCTTTGGACAGATGAAACCAAGATCAACCTCTACCAGAATGATGGAAAGAGAAAAGTATGGCGAAGGAGTGGTATAGCTCATGATCCAAAGCATACCACATCATCTGTAAAACACGGCGGAGGCAGTGTGATGGCTTCGGCATGCATGGCTGCCAGTGGCACTGTGTCACTAGTGTTTATTGATGATGTGACACAGGACAGAAGCTGCCAAATGAATTCTGATGTATTCAGAGCCATACTGTGTGCTCAGATCCAGCCAAATGCAGCCAAACTGATTGGTCGTCGTTTCATACTACAGATGGACAATGACCCAAAACATAAAGCCAAAGCAACCCAGGAGTTTATTAAAGCAAAGAAGTGGAATATTCTTGAATGGCCAAGTCAGTCACCTGATCTCAACCCAATTGAGCATGAATTTCACTTGTTAAAGACTAAACTTCAGACAGAAAGGCCAACAAACAAACAGCAACTGAAAACCACCACAGTGAAGGCCTGGCAGAGCATCAAAAAGGAGGAAACACAGCGTCTGGTGATGTCCATGAGTTCAAGACTTCAGGCAGTCATTGCCAACAAAGGGTTTTCAACCAAGTGCTAGAAATGAACATTTTATTTACAATTATTTAATCTGTCCAATTACTTTTGGTCCCTTTTAAAACAGGGTGGCACATGTTAAGGAGCTGAAACTCCTAAACCCTTCATCCAATTTTAAAGTGAATACCCTCAAATGAAAGCTGAAAGTCTGAACTTCAATTGCATCTGAATTGTTTTGTTTAAAATTCATTGTGGTAATGTCTAGAACCAAAATTAGAAAAATGTTGTCTCTGTCCAAATATATATGGACCTAACTGTATGCCTCACCTCGTATATAACACCAGTGACTCTGTCACATATTCCCCCCTTCCGCCCAAAGCTGGGGGTTTGGGCACCTTCTGATACCAGGTAGGGAATTCTAGTGAGGGCATCCGCATTCCTGTGTAACTTCCCGGGCCTGTGCTCCACGTAAAAGTTAAAGTCCTGAAGACCTAGGAACCATCTAGTTACCCTGGCATTTTTACCCCTCTTTTCCCTCAACCATCTCAAAGGGGCATGGTCTGACACCAACTTAAACTTCCGGCCTTGTAGGTAGTATCTCAGTGTATCTACTTTATGGCTAAACACTCCTTTTCTACTATTGCGTAGTTCTTCTCGCAGGACGAAAGCTGCTTCCGGCTCAGATAGAGAATGGGATGTTCTTCTCCATTTATCTCTTGAAAGAGTACGGCTCCTAGACCAACCTCTGAAGAGTCTGTCTGGACCACAAACTCTTTCTTAAAGTCTGGTGCGACCAGGACCGGCTGCTTACACAGTGCTAGCTTCAACTGTTGAAATGCGGTCTATGTTTCCTCCGTCCAGTTAACCATGGTTGATCTGGTGCCTTTTAGGAGATCCGTCAACTGCGCGGCCATCTTGGCAAAATCCAGGATAATATCCCACCATTCCCAGGAATGCTCTTACTTGCTTCTTGGAGAGCGGTTGTGGCCAGGTCTGGATTGCCTCCACTTTGTTCATTTGCAACTTTATTTCGCCTCTCCCGACGACATAGATCAAGTACTTGACCTCCTCTTTACCAACGGCACATTTTCTCGGATTTATAGTAAATCCCGTCTTCCTCAGCGCATCCAGAATGGCCAGTAGTTTAGATAGGTGACTAGCCTAGTCTGGGCTAAAGACTACAATGTCGTCAAGGTAGGCTGTGGTATACTTCTTATGTGGGGCCAGGATACGATCCATAGCCCTCTGGAAGGTGGCTGGGGCCCCCTGTAGTCCGAACGGCATCCGAGTATATTGAAAGCACCCATTAGGTGTCGAGAAAGCTGTCTTCTCCTTGGCCGTCTGGGACATGGGGATCTGCCAATAGCCCTTCGTCAGGTCAAGAGTGGTGATGTACCTCGCCGGTCCAAGCCTCTTGATGAGTTCGTCGACTCGGGGCATCGGGTACGCGTCACACTTGGACACCTCATTAAGCTAGCGGTAGTCATTACAAAACCTCCACTCTCCGTTGGGTTTTGGCAGGAGGACGATTGGGCTCGACCACCCACTCTTTGACTCCTCTATCACACCGAGGTCTAACATCCTCTTCACCTCAGCTGAGATCACCTCCCGGCATGCTTCCGGAATCCGGTACGGCTTCAGATTCACTCTTACATGTGGCTCTGTTAGCATGTCATGCTCTACCACATGAGTATGCCCCGGCAACTCTGAGAAAAGCTCCCGCTTCCGCTGTAGTAGTTTTCAACACTGTTGCTTCTGGGCCGGCTATAGAGTCTCTGCTATAGTGACCTCCTCCACCTTTCCTTCGGGAGTGGCTTCCAGGCAAGGAGTTTCCACAGGTTCCCGGTCCCGCCACGGCTTCAGCAAGTTCACATTGTATATTTGGTGCGGCTGTCTTCTGCCAGGCTGGTGGACTTTATAATTAACCTCTCTGATTTTCTCCACCACCTCGTATGGACCTTGCCATTTGGCCAGGAACTGTCTCTCGACTGTAGGGATTAGCACCAAAACACGGTCCCCAGGCTGGAACTGCCTCCGCCTCTCTGATCAGTTATAGACCCTTGCCAGAGCTTCCTGCGCATGGAGGAGATGCGTTTTCATGATCTGCATCACTTTCAATATTCTTTCCTGCATCTGGGCGACATGTTCAATTATGGTCCGGTGTGGCGTAACCTCAGCTTCCCAGGTTTCCTTAGCGATGTCCAGGAGCCCTCGCGGATGTCGCCCATACAGGTGCTCAAACGAAGAAAAACCGGTAGAGGCTTGTGGAACCTCCCTTACGGAGAAGAGCAGGAAGGGCAGCAGGTAGTCCCAGTCATGTCCATCCTTCTCTACAACTTTCTTGAGCATCACTTTCAGGGTCTTGTTAAAGCTCTCTACTAAGCCGCTTGTCTGCAGATAGTAAACAGAGGTTCACAGCTGGATAATCTGGAGGACCTTGCACAGCTCCTTCATTACCTTGCTCATGAACGAGGTCACTTGGTTCGTTAGGATTTCCTTTGGCAGACCGGTTCTGGCAAATATATAGACAAGTTCCCTGGCTATGCATTTACTCGATGAGTTTCTTAGCGGTACCGCTTCTGGATATTGGGTCGCATAGTCCATAATCACCAGAATGTATTGGTGGCCTCGGGTTGATTTAACTAAGGGCCCTACTAGGTCCATAGCAATCCTCTCAAAGGGGATCTCTATCACTGGTAGTGGAACTAATGGACTACGGAAGTGGGAAGAGGGAGCGGTTACTTGGCAGGTGGGGCAGGACCTACAATAGTTCAGAATTTCTCGGTAACACCCTGGCCAATAAAACCTTCTTAATATCCTCTCCTGAGTTTTCTCAACCCCTAGGGTTTCCCCCAGAACATGTGAATGGGCCATATCTAGTACCCTCCGTCTGTATGGCCCCGGCACTAACAGCTGTTCCACTATCTTACCACCCCTTAGTTTGGCCACCCGATATAACAACTCCCCCTGCACTGCAAAGTGGGGGAACCTGATGTCGGCCCCCGGCTCTTGGGCAACTCCATTATACACAGTAACCTGGACAAACACCCCCTTTAAGGTCAGGTCCCGAACTTGAGCAGTCCCAAAATTCTCTCTGGACACATCTAACATAGGGAGGTCAGTCTCCTTGGCCACCGTCTCGCCCTCATCGCCGGCAAGGACGCACAGTGGGAACTCATCCACTTGAGACTTCGTCGGGGGTTCTTCTCCAGGGACCTGGCTTTTGGCCATGCTACTTAGTCCGGTTCCCTGTCCTCACAAGTCCCAAAACAAAGGAAAATCACGGCCCAGTATGACGGGATGTATTAGGTCTTTTACCGCCCTGACCTCGTGGAACTGGGCACCACAGTCTGTTCCCACTGTCACTGTGACCACGGGATAGTCCTTGGCATCCCTATGGATACACCGAACACCCACAGTTCTGGAAGGGACCAACTGGTGCGGAAGGGTAGCTTTGATTAAGGTCACCAGACTTCCAGAGTCCAATAGTCCAAGCACCTTTACTCCATTAATGGGCACGGCACACGCCTGCGGTCCCTCGCCGGGTCGACATTCCACACTGCAGGCTGGATAAGCATAATAGGAGACCCGTCTGCCTAGACTGCAGGCCATGGGCTCAGGGGACATATGACATCGGGCGGCTACGTGTCCAGGGTTGTGACACCGCCAGCAGACTATATCCTTAAAAATCGTCCTTGTGGTACCTTCAGTGGAAGTGGGACACCCCCCAGTGGTGGCTCTAGATCCCTTCCGTGGTGAACTCACCCCCTTATGGGTATCCCAGCATGGGGAAGTGACTGTATCCGGTTTCCCGAGGGATTTTGTCAACCACCTGGTACTCCTCTACCAGGCCGACGTAGTCATCTGCGTTCTGGGGATCGCCTTGGGCCACCCAAGTCTGTACCAACTTGGGAAGGGAGTGCATGAATCTATCAATCACCATCCGCTCAACCATCTGGGCCGGAGTGGAGGACTCTGGCTGAAACCATTTCTGGACGAGATGCAGTAGGTCAAACATCTGCGAGCGAGGGGGTTTGTTGCTGGCGTATGCCCAGTGGTGGACTCGTTGGGCTCTCACCCCCAGGTGTGCCAAGAGCTCTGTCTTTAGCTTGGCATATTCCTTGACATTCTGCAGTGCCAAGTCGTAATATGCCTTTTGGGGTTCACCCGACACATCTGGCTCCAGAACCTCTGCCCACTGTTCTGGTGGAAGTCTCTCCCGATCAGCCACCCTCTCAAAGACTGTCAAAAAGGCTTCTACATGATCCCCAGGTGTCATCTTCTGCATGGCCCGTTTTACCGCCTTCCTGACGTGTGAGTCATCAGTCGGCCCTGGGGGTGGGGCGGTTGCTCTGCCCTGGATGGTGTCTGCCAGAATCTGTATCTGCTGCTGCTGCTCCTGCTGGTGCTGCGCCTTTTGCTGCAACTGGATCTGTTGTAGTAACAGTTTGGTCGTCTCCTGTTGAACTTGCCGCTGTAGTTTGGTCGTCTCCTGTTGAACTTGCTGCTGTTGCAGGATCTGCTGCTGTAGCTCCCATTGTTGCTGTAATTGTTGCAGGTGCTGCTGATGTTGCTGCTGCTGGCTCTGGACTAAATTCTTGATGAGCTCTTCCATGCTGCCGGACATCTCTGGCAGGCTGACGGCCTTCACCCAGGACATCTACCGTTCTCTGTAGCAGGTACACGTGTTCCTGGATCTTTGCCAGCACTCTCACACCAACTGTGGTAAAGCGACTTGCTCGGCTCTCCAGAGGCAGACACAGGACGCACAGATCGGGTAAACTTCCTGTGGGTTTATTGTGCAGCCTAAACTCCAACAGCGTTCCATAAAAAATAAACATTCCCTCTCGGGGTTAACGGGAAAACAAAAGATAACATATAACAGAGTGCTTTAGCCAGCGAGGCTCTGCCTGCTGCAGGTAGCACAGTGAAGTCTCAGCTACACCAGTCCTCCGGTGTTGCTCTCTGGCTTCAGCCCAACACAGCCTGGAGACATCCCTCTCCAGACCACACACTACAGACAGGAAACAATAGTGACTGAGCATTTAAACCTTGCTATGCCACACCCTGAAGTGGGGTAGGGGGAATGGCTTCCCACCCTCTTTGCCATTCCCATAAAACCTGGGGCTCACAATCTAGATTCCCTATCAGTATGTCTTTGGAGTGTGGGAGGAAACTGGAGAACCCAGAGGAAACCCATGCAAACATGGGGAGAACATACAAACTCCTTGCAGATATTGTCCATGGTGGGATTTAAACCCAGGACCCCAGCACTGCAAGGCTGTAGTGCTAACCACTGAGCCACCGTGCTGCCCGACGTCCCATTTCATCCTTGATGGTGTCCAACCAAGGGGCCTTTGGTCTTCCCTGCTTTCTTTTATCACTAAATATTCCGAGTACTATCTCCCATTCTAATGAATTTTCCCTCATCACATGTCCAAAATAGGTAAGTTTTTGTCGGGTGACCTTGCCTTCCAGGAACATCACTAGGTTTATATGATCAAGAAGGTCTTTGCTGGTGACCTTAGCTGTCCATGGGATTTGAAAAAGGTTTCTCTAGCACTCAACTCAAAGGCATTAATTTTTCTTCTGTCTGCTTTTACATGTGGACACAGGAATACAATACAATATAATATATTGAATAGAATATAATGGGATAATCATATATCAACTTGATATTAGTAAATTGAATAAATAATAAATTTAGTAGAGGAGAACTAATTTAAAAAACTAATGGAATAAATTTGATATACTATAGTATTGTGGAAATTTTTTTTTTGTATAATATATGATTCATCAATATAGTTCTAAATAATTAGGTATATCTAATACAATGATGTCTATATAATTGTGAATAGTATTTATTTTTTCGTATTTTTTGAATTGTTATAAGGGATTTATGTATATAGAATTATATTGGGTAGGCGTTTTTTTTGTGTTTTGCATATGATGTCACTTCCGAGGTGTAACCCTTTATAAACTAGTGATTGTATGTGTATTGTATGAACACGTGAGTGCCGGGAAATACTTCCTTTCTGCACATTTTACTCCACGTGCACCACGCTAACGGAGTGCGATCGATTATTCCTGTGTCCATATTATCTTTTGGGATACGTACACACGTTTTCACCATGGTTGCAACAAGTCGTATCTTCAATGAGGAAGAAGCCGCTAGAATTATGGCGCAATCTACACTATCAACAGATTTACTGAAAATGCCAAGTGAGTTTAAAAGACGGGACCTTGAGAGGGAATCTAAGAGGTTGATTTCATATGAGTTGCATGCGGTTACACTTGCAGAGTATTATCGGGAAAAGAAAATACAGCGGGGTTTAAGGATTAACCTACGTCCGACGCTGTTTTCAGAAGATAATGCATTCTGCAATGATTTTGAGTAAGTGCTTAATAAATGCTCTATGGTCCTGATGTTACTAACAATTGATAGACTGCATAAAGCCATCGCTGACCTTAAAATTCAGACTACTAATACTGAACAGCAATTAACCTCCTGTTTGAAACCTGATGAACTTTCCATTATGAAAGAATCTTTGAATTCTGTCCTGGATACTCATCGAAAGGACCTCCAAGAGAGAAAAAGAAGGAAATTTACTTGTGACACGGAGGACTATTTGTCTAATAAAGTGTATAGATGTCGAGAGCAAACTTTCAATAGTATTAGAAATCCCAGATGTTTTGGGAATGATTTTTATTCATCTTATTCTAGCAGCGAGTTCTCAGGATGCTGGAGGAATTCACGTCCTTTTTCCGGGAGAACAAAGAGGCAGACCACCACAAGAAGAAGAGGAGAGCAGATCACCATCACTGACACAGCTACACCTGCGATGCAGATAAGATCTCAGGTAGAGAGGACTCCCTTGTTATAAACATTTCTTCAAAAACACTTCAGATGCAAGTATTGCAGAAAGGACTTTCATTTAGTGTTATGTCCAAACTTAATACATTCCAACTAGATTTGGACATTAATAGGTTTCTCCGTAATGTCAGATTAAAGGCTCATTTTTCTAATGTGATTACACCTACATGCACTTTACCTGCATCACAGTTAAAAAAGCTTTACTGCATCTGAACTGGGACAAAGACAGAAAAGCTTTGAATTGATTCATGGTACTAGACAAAGTGGAACTTTTCCAAAAATGGGTTTGGGTTTTAAAGAGAGACAAGCATTGACTTCTTTAAAGAAGTTGTCCAGTACTTTAACTTTAGATTACCCCCCAATGTATCCCCCCGGGCCCCTAAGCATTTTTGTAATTAGCTTCAGTTGCAGATACTGCCTGTGGGTGGCGCTATCCTTGGTTGCTCACGGGCATCACGTGACCCCACGCTGATGTCACGACAAGTGAGGCATTACTCAGCGCTGGGGTCCCCACGGTGGCTGCTGGGTTGTGGGTGGGGTTACCCCCCACGTCACACCCAGCATCCACCGCACGGTTTCCCATTGAATGGGGAAAGGCAGAGCGCGCGGTGGATGCTGGGTGTGACGCGGGGGGTAACCCCACCCACAGCCTGGCATCCACCGTGGAACGCAGAAAACAGAGACCCCCAGCTGCTGCCAGCACTTGTCGTGATGTCAGTGGATGTCAGAGCTGGCTGCAGCCGGGGGTCACGTGATGCCTGTGAGCGGCCAGTGATGGTGCCGCTTACAGGCAGTATCTGCAACGTGAGCTAATTACAAAAATCCTTAGGGGCCCCGGGGGGATACATTGGGGGGGGGTAATATAAAGTACTGGACAACCCCTTTAATGAATGATGATTCGATTGAAATTAAACCAGCAGATAAGGGTGGTTAAGTGGTCATAATGGATCGTTATAATTATAAAAAAGAAATTTTGAGACTTGTCAGATCAAACAACAAAGGTACCACAGAGCCATGATCCCTTGTTCAAAATTTAGAGGAGAATTTCCAACATGATTGGTAAATATAAAAACCTGGGTATTATTGACGATAAACTAGCGGAGTTTTTGGTGAAGATGGATCCCCTTACACCTGTATTTTATATACTGCCCAAGGTGCATAAAACCTTTATAGACCCTCCTGGCAGGCCAGTTGTGGCATCAACTAACTCGATATTATCCCCATTATCAATCATGTTGGAAAAGATCCTCACACCTTTAATTAAAAAAAAACAAAAGCATTTTTACTGGATACTAGTGATTTTTTGGAAAACATTAAAAGTATTGATGACATTGGACATGATACTATATTAGTTACTATTGATGTAGTTAATTTATATACTTCAATAGAACATCACAAGGTACTTGAGGCGCTCAATTGGATTTTGAATTTGAATGAATTTACACAGCTCCAAATTGATTGTATTATCGATTTTCTGTCTTTGGTCCTCATTGAGAGCTATTTTCTTTTTCAGGACACTTTTTATTGCCAAGCGGAGGGGTTCAGCGATGGGTGCTAATGTGGCCCCCCAATATGCAAATGTATATATGGCATTTTTTGAAGAACAATTTATATATAAACATACTCTATTTCAAACACACGTGAAAACGTGGTATAGATACATTGATGATGTCATTTGCATATGGGAGGGGCCACTAGAGGCAATGTAAAATTTTTAAAAATATCTAAATAATGTTTGGGATGAACTAAAATTTACCTTGACATATGACTTGCGCAAAATAAATTTTTTAGATACATTAATTATTGAAAATGATAATAATAGCCTGGATACGGATTTATATAGAAAAAATACTGATAAAAATAGTGTTTTACATTTTCAAAGTGCGGACCCTTATTCTCTAAAGAGAGCTATCCCTAAATTGCAGTTCGAAAGAGTACGCAGAATTGTGTCCGAACCATCTCTGTGTGAACAGAGACTTACTGGAATGCAACATGATTTTATGACAAGAGGTTATCCAATCCACCTGTTAGAGAAAGCTAAACAGGATTCTCTGTCTGAAAAAAGATCTAGTAATGAATCATCACACAGGATACCTTTGTCAGGGACTATCATCCAATTAATTTAAAAGTTGATTAAATTGTTAAAAAGCATTGGCATTTTTTACACCATGCATATCCTCATATATCAGAGTTTTAAAATCTTCCATTGATTTGCAACAAAAAACTGACTAATATTAAAGAAGTTAGTGCGTGCGGATTTAGGTAGTGAAACAAAAGAATTTAAACAAACCTTTATTGCTAGTAAAAAAATGGTACTTATCCATGTTTGGGATGTTCCCAATGTAACAATGTTACTAAAGGAGAATTTTTTTTATCATCCTCAAACTGGACAACCACAAAAAATACAAGTTTTTTTACTTGCCTCTCCAATAATGTGATTTATATGATGAAATGTCCCTGTGGTTTAGCTTACATTGGAGAAACCACGCAGGCAGTGGGTACAAGGATTAATAAGCATAAATCCACAATAAGGTGCAGATATCACATTACCTCTTCCAGCACATTTTCGGGGAAAAAAACATACTATCGCACAATCAAAATACCAAGTGCTGGAACAGGTGATAATCCCTAGGAGGGGTGGTAACATTAAGACAATGCTCCTCCGAAGAGAGGCGTATTGGACACATAATCTAAAAACATTATCCCTGAATGGATTAAATAAAGATTATGAAATAAGTCGCATTATATGAAATTAGATTTTTTATTTTCTCTTTGAATTTGTTTGTGTTATTAGGATAATATATATTTTTTTTTTTCTAGACAACACTGTTGCGCTGATTGAATATTGATGAATCACTATGTTATGAAATATCAATGATGATACCCGATACAGTTCAAGCTGGGAATATTTTTATCTCAATGGAAAGGAAAGGGAAAGAGAAAAATATATTTTTTATTTATTTTTATTTATTTTTTTGATAATTGACATAATTTACATATGATATAATATAATGGGATAATCATATTTCAACTTGATATTATTAAATTGAATAAATAATAAATTTAATAGAGGAGAACCAATTTAAAAGAACTAATGGAATAAATTTGATATACTATAGTATTGCAGAAATTTTTTTTGTATAATATGTAATTCATACATATAGTTCTAAATACAATGATGTCTATATAATTGTGAATAATATATATTTTTTCATATTTTTTGAATTGTTCTATGGGACTTATGCATAAAAAATTATATTGGGTAGGCGTTTTTTTCATGTTTTTCATATGATGTCACTTCCGAGGTATAACCCTTTATAAACTAGTGATTGTACGTTGACTGCATTGTTGAAAAAAAAGCCTGGGACAGGCTGAAATGTCCTTTGGAGCAATGTAATAAAAGATCAATTATTCATTGAACACGTGAGTGCCGGGAATGACTTCCTTTCTGCTTTTACATGTGTCCATGTCTCACTGCTTTATGTTGCAGTTGGTAACACAATTGCTGTGCTCAGTCTTTTCTTGATTGTGATTGAGACATCCTTCAAAAACCAGAAAAACATATTTTCCTTTTCCTCGTCTTATTGCCGCCACACAGCCACTCCTCGCTGTTTTAAAACTAAAGCAATAAAGACCAAGGAAATCTTAGCTTCTTGATATCAATATTTCCCTTATCTCGAAAACTATATCCATTTTCATTATTCAAATATAGAACTTACATACATGAGCAACACCACAGTGTATGGATTCCAGACATATTGCGGTATAGACGACTTGGAGATTTCTTTCCAAATAAGAACAGGCTCAAATCACCCACTCCTGAGTGACGTTTCGGAAGGCCACCATCTTTTTTAAGCACCAAAACTGGGCACATATCCAGCATAGTGTGGCAGCCACATGATAACCCGCCCCTTTATCCCCCCCATACAAATTAGATGAAAGTCAGCTAAACCCTCTGATTGTGGTGGGATAGGACAACCATCTAATGTGTATCAAGGCCTCATGACTCATCGCAATAAACTCTAATAGTTGTAGCTTGCTTTATTACCTGCAAATCCAAAGCAAAATCTGCAAGTCAAGAGGAGAAATGAAACTTTCAATAAGGAAATAAATTAAATAGATAAAAAGCCCTTTATACTCACCTCCACTGGCACTTCCATAAACGTTACATAATCTTTATGTGGTTGTTACATACTGTGATATGACCTACTGTTCCCCAGGCTGAGCATTGTAGTGGCCATGCTTCTCTGAAGAATTGTATTCCAATTTAGACAAGGAAAGAAGATCAATCACATGGGAAATAACTGCATGAATATTCCAAGACATAATGTTGTTCCAGCCAATTATAGAAGCACTTCCGCTAATATTTTTATTGTTTAAATGTGTGTATATGTGCATGTAATATAATGTGAGAATATTAATATACTCACCTATTGCCTCTCTCTCCGGTGTCCAGCGCCGTTCTTCTTCTCTTCTCAATGTTGTCACCGCAAAAAAGACCTTCCGGCTCATTCTACACTCTATGCCGTGAGCTGGAAGTTGCTGTTACAATGTAAGCCTATGGAACTTCGTTATGAGTCACCTGGAGGAGTCTGCAGAGTGGTGACGTTAATCAGAAGAGAAGAAGAACTGCACTGTACACCGGAGAGAGCAGCAGTAGGTGAACATAGTAATACTTTCACACTACATGACATTCACATACACACACATTTAAACAATAAAAATGTTAGTGGGAGTGCTTCCTTAATTACATCTTACAGCATTTAAAAAAATGAGCGATTGTCTTGATATCCTTCAATCTATTAGGATATAGCACGGTATAGTTGAGTTGCCTGTATCTGAGAATTCTTTTGGAATCTGTAAATTTTTGTTGCGTTCTCGGCTCCTCTTAGGAGAAGTTGGGAAAAATTCAGACCTATTGCCCATCAACTTTGAGAGTAACTTGGCATCTGTTCAGATCCAAGGTCTTGTCCTGGTCCACATAATGATTTGTAATAAAGGTATGTGGGATCCTATCCACCTGGTAAACACAGAAGAGAGAGGATAAAAGTGACCTCCATAGGTATCTCCAAGGAGTGATTCCAAAAACCCACATGGTTCTTTTCCTTCAGTGTCTTCCAGGAGCCTAATCAGCCTAATGTTACATCAGCATAGGGGATTTTCAAGGTCCTCCATCTTAATTTTTGGCCAGTGGATGCAGACTCCAGAGTGGTTGCGTGACCTGTCACATGACTAAATGACGCATGGAAGGTCCATTTACACCACCGCGAGCCACCGGGGAGCCAGGACGCACCGGAGAGAAGACAGCGGGCCATCAGAACGTGAGTATAATGTTTATTTTTTATTTTTAATTCTTTTTTTTAACAGGTACTATGGTACCCGGGTCTGGAGGAGAGTCTCCTCTTCTCCAAAACCGGTTATTTTTTTATTTTTTACCATTTTTATTCTTTTTTTAACTATTAACTTGGTCACAATATATAAATCCATGCCGGTTGCATGGATTTATATAGTGTGACCAAGTTGTCAAGCTCTATTCCAAGTTATGCTAAAATCGCTTGGAAAAGCACTTGATAACCCGCATGCGGAAATGCATGCAAAAACACTTGAGAAACGCTTCTACCTGGCAGGAAAAACGCATGTAAAATCCGCATGTTTTTTTCCTGCCAGGGAGATGCAGAAAAAATCAGCAGCATTTCTGCATCGTGGGCACTTAGCCTTAAACCCAGCCCTCCCCTCCCAAATTGGGGCAGCTCCCTAACACCTCTTAACTGTTCCTACGCTACTGTATATCGATCTATTTCCTGGTTCTATTGTGCCCTCCACTGCACTGCCCATTCCTATCTATGTCTAACACTTTATCCTATTCCTATACCTTTGTCCTAATTTCCTATCCTTATACTTTCCCTATAGCTAATACATTTTAGTCATCCACATATGAAATACGTATAACATCCTATAACATTGTACATGCTATGTCATTCACATTATTACACATAAACCGTTCACATTAGTGCTCGTGTCACTCTATGCACCAGAAATACATAAAAAATGTCTGTTTTAGTAGTGAGGGAAGCAGAGTACGTTTGTCCCAGACACACTCTTACATATGTGGTCCGGTGAGCATAATAAAAAGGGGAGGGGGGCCCAGACTGGGTGAGAGATGCCGCGCAGCCTGTGCTGAGGCAGCACAGCCGAGCCACTGTATAAACGGCCTGGCAGACTGCGTAGCATGCTGGGGCCTGGGCTAATTACTTTACTTTGCTTTATTAAGCCCCAGGGCCCTAGTCATTCACAGCCGCAGCTACTTACATTGTATAGCCACACCAGAGGGGGCCGGCCGCATCTAACATCAGTGATGTCGGACGCTGATGGCCCGCCCTCTGTTCCTAAGCTCCCGGCGCGCCCCTGGCCCTTGTGGCACATTATATGCAAGAGTTGAGGGCCCAAAAGTGATGATTGGTGGAGGACGTGATGCAGAAATGGAGTTCTTCCAAGAGTAGGCGGTGGGACTGTAGAAGGTTCAAGAGGTGGAGACAAAGCTTGCGTGGAGTCTACTGTATGCGGAGTCTCAAGGGTGGCTGAAAATTTTGCCAGTGTGGAGCCCTGAAAATCCTGGTGGCAGCCCTGATGTTACCACATCTTCAAGATCAGAGATTCAGTTTTACACTCCTATTCTTCTCACCTTCTGGTATTAAACATCTGTGTTCAGCAGACCAAAGTTTATGTTACACGCACGCCACCTAAGTTCAGATAGGGGCGAGACCGTTTACATGAATTCGTTGGAATCCTGGGGGAACCGTTACTCAGGGCGACCATAGGTTGCAGCTTCTCTCAGGCACACAATAGATTCAGTTGCTGACCAGACACATCTGACAAGAGTTTTCATAAACAGTAGAACAGTAACATTGAATGAGGCACGGCCAGTGCAATTCAAATGTCTCTTTGAGCAACAGGCTCCAGTAATAACTGTACAATCTCCTTTGCAGCACAGCAGTATACAGTCTATTATCCGGTAGCACAGTACAGCACAGTTTTAATGCATACACAACCACAGGCTTTTCCTTCACAAGGACTCAATAGTACACAGCATTCTTTATCCTGCATGGAGATGGAGGGGGGGGGGGGGTGTGATGAGGAAGATGATCTCTATGACAGGCTTCCTTCCAGTCCTTATCTTCCTGGCCGATTATACTCCACACTGTTAGCTCAAGGAGTCTAACTGACCTTTGTTTAGCTTCTCTCCTGACCTGAATTATGTTCCCTTGCCTTCTGTGAGATGCAGATCATACACCACCTTTCTCTTCGGCTCCGGCCAGACAGTAAACAACTTCCCCACAATCCCCCTGGGGCTCTGCTAAAGCACTCCCCTTCTCCTGTGACTGTGTTAACCCCTCTAGTTGCTGGATGCTTCTGGAGCACAACACTTCCTGTCTCCTGTGCTTGTGTTACCTCTAATAATTGCTGAATGCTTTTAAAGCAACAGCACTACTTCTGCATATCACACTCTGCAACAGCACTACTTCTGCATGTCACACTCTTAATCAATCTGACCAATTCTAAGACAGTGGTGAAAGTTGGATAATTTTATATACAAATTGGCATTGTGAAATTGGTATAACATTCATAAACATTGATAACAACCTAATCTTACGACCTTTTTCTTGTAGGATGCCTGTAAGTAATAAACAATTAACACAATTAAAACAATCTGCATCTCTTCAGCTGGAGCTTTTTGTACATCTTCAACCAGCTCTCTCTCTATGCATTAAGGCTGCGTGCCCACGAAGCATTTTCCAAGCGTTTATGCTGCGGAATTTACGCAGCGTAAACGCTTGGGAAACGCTTTGTAATCCATCTCCCATGGTCCCCAATGAGAAGCCGCAATTTCAATGCCCATGCTGCGGATTTTTCAGCAGCATTTTTGATGCCCTCAAAAATCCGCAGCATGTCCATTAATTTTGTGGACATGCAGCGTAATCGCCGCCATTGACTTGCATTGAAATGCATATTATCCGTGTGAGCACATTTGCCCACACGGATAATATGCGTTTCTATGTGCGGATGGTACCCAGGTGTGGAGGAGAGGAGACTCTCCTCCCGACCCGTGTACCATAGAACCTGTTAAAAAAAGAATAAAATAAAAAATAAATATGATATTTACCTTCCGATGGTTCCCGCCAGCAGATCGCGGTGGACTGAAGGACCTGCGCTGATGTCATAGTCATGTGACGGCAGGTCCTTAAGTGTAGTGTACCGTGAGCTGCCGGCAAGCCAGGACGGAGCGAAGCAAGACTGCAGGGGCCATCAGAAGGTAAGTATATATTTATTTTTTTATTTTTTACCATTCTTTAAGGTCACAGTATATAAATCCATGCCATTTGCATGGATTTATATAGTGTGACCAAGTTGACAAGCACTCTCCAAGTGATGCTAAAATCGCCCGGAAAGTGCTTGTCAACCCACATGCGGAAATGCATGTGAAGAACGCTTCACATCCGCATATCCCTGGCAGGAAAAACGCATGTACAATCCGCATGCGTTTTTTCTGCCAGGGAGATGCAGAATCGCTCAGGAAAAAATCCTGAGCATTTCTGCATCGTGGGCACATAGCCTAACAGTTCTTTGTTTCTACAAAGTGTTTTAAGGAAAATCAAAGCATGAAAACAAGTCTTTCCACCTGCCTCTCGGTGGTCAATACCACTCAAGTGGGCTTACCTCGTCCGCAGGCAGAGATACCTGTTTCCAGTCGACAATCCTTGGCACTTGACTCGGTTCACCAAATGTCTCATACGTCAGCATCGCGGGCCTCCTCACTTCTCGAGTCGGCATCCTCCTGGTGGGTTGTTCCTCAGAGACCACGGGTTCTTCGGTCACAGAAGTTTCTTCCACCGCATTAATTTCCTGTGCTTCCTCAGATGCTCTTGGAGCTGCCTCTATAAGTTCCTGTAGTTCTCCTGAGTTGCTTGTTTCCACACGGTTTGGTAATTCTGCTCCTCCTGAGTGTCGATCGGTCTCTTCAGGGGCGGGTGTTCGATTATCAGATCTGAATTGAACATCATCTGTATTTCTTGGTTCGAACTGTGGAGCCTCAGGACTTAGTTCACTCTCCTGAGGATGGTACAGCCCTTTCCTTGCCAGTCCGAGAAATACAATGGTGTGTTCTTCTCCATCGGAACTTTCAAGGTCACTATCCACCTCCGGAGCTTCAGTCTGTGGTGGTCCCTTAGTCGATCTCGGACGATGTCGGTCTACTTCTGGGAAGTCTTGTTGTGGTGGGAGATAATCACAGGGTAGTAGTAAATTCCGATGGACTATTCTGGTTTTCTTGTCTCCCGTTTCCAATCGGATTTCATACACTGGGCTGTCATCAGCTTTCCTCCTTATGACCACATATATCTTGTCTTCCCAGTACGAACAAAGTTTTCCTGGACCGCCTTTCTCACGTACGTTCTTGACTAGCACCTGGCTTCCCGGTGCCAATTCTGCTCCATAACATTTTCTATAATAATACTTCTTACTCTTGCTTTCTTGCGTAACCACTTTGGACGCTATGTTGTATGCCTCTGCCATCCATTCCTTCCATTTCCGAACGTACTCCGGATGCGTTCTTTAAGTCTCTGACACCGGAGTATCAAACATGATGTCAATTGGCGATCGTCCATACAATAGGAAAAAGGGTGAGTAACCCATTGCATTGCTCTTTGTACAGTTATAGGCATGTACCACTTTTGACAGAGAACTCTTCCGGTCTTTCTTCTCATCAGCTGTTAAAGTGCGCAACATCGACAATAATGTCCAGTTAAAACGTTCCACTTGTCCATTACCCTCTGGTGATAGGGCATTGTGTGGAATCTCTGAATTCTACAGTACTTTCCTAGCTTGGCAAAGAGCTGGTTCTCAAATTCTCTTCCTTGGTTGTGGTGTAACCTCGTAGGGAACCCAAATCTCAAAGCAAAATCATTGTAGATCTTCGACCCGATTTATTGGTGGTGGCATATGCTTGAGCAAATCGAGTGAAATGGTCCATCACCACCAAGATGTGTTCGTAACCACCCTTGCACGTCTCGAGATATAGAAAGTCTATTGAGACCATCTCAAACGGATGCGTAGTTTGGATGTTGCCCATAGATGCCTGGGTTGATGTGTTGGGACATTTATTTTTCAGACACCCACACTCCCTGGTCACGTTTTCATGGAGTTCTTTGAAGACCAACCTACGGAATACTCTGGGTAGTACCAACTGCCGGTTTTGTCCTCCTTTACGATACAGGATACCGTCTTCACTGAGGTAGAGCATCGTCCATTCTTTAATTAAAACAGATAGTGCTGGTGACTTATTGTCTCTCTCCCGTTTACTTGGAAACCGATTTTGGTCCACATAAAGTAGTATTCTACCAATTATCTGATCTACCCGTTGTGCTCTACGGATTTTCCCTTTTGGTAGTTGTTGTGATTTTGTTCTCAACGGACACAACAATGGTGTGTCTTCCTCCTGATAAGCTTGTACTGCTTGGGTAGTGCTCTCAATTGCTTCCAGACTGACTTCGAACATTCTTGCATGAACTCCTCAGGCTCTAGTGGCATTCTTGACAATCCGTCAGCATCCGCATTGCATTTTCCTGGCCTGCACTTGATGCGACCCGTCTCTGACCCGTTGCATTCAGTTTGGCTGTAGTAACGACATAGGTCAAAGGGTTGTTGTCAGTGTATACCTCAAACTCTTTGCTGTAGTAGAGATAGCCCATTTCAATATCAGGAACTCCAATTTTCTGGAATGTAGATAGTAATTTTTCTCGGCGTCTGTCAACGTTCTGGGACCGTAACCGATGACTCTCATTTTTCCATCTTGATGCTGATACAGGGCAGCTCACAGTTCAACTTGAGAAGCGGCACAATGAAGAACAAATGGTGAATTGAAATCAGGATATCCTAAGATGGGTGATTTTCCCAGGTAGTTTACTAGTTCATCCAATACCTCCTGGTGGTCTGCTGTCCAGAGAATGGGCTGTTGGGACAAAACTGCATTGTTTTTTTTTAGGTCCAGTCCTACCCGCATTCTGCTTTTTATCCGTGGGTGTTGTTGCCTCTGTCGTCGCCCAAGAGGAGGTATAGTGGGGCGGCAAACCTGGAGAAGTTCAGAACGTAAGTACGATAGTAGGAGAGGAATCCTAATATCTGCCTCAACTCCCTGACGGTAGAGGGCCGCTTGTCTATTAAGGCCAGTACCAGAGCGATTTCTGCTGGGTCCATGGTATATCCTTCACCGGACACAATTTTCCCTAGATATTGAACTTGTCTTTTGAACAGTTCACACTTCTTTGGGGTCAACTTAACTCCGTGTTGTTGATACCATTGTAATACGGTCCTCACGTGTTCAACATGCTCCCGGAAGGTTTTGCTGTGTACCACATCCAAGTACGGCTGGCAGATATCGTCCCTCAATCCTTCTAAACAAATCTCCATGCTCCTCTGGAATTCTGCTGGAGCTGAACTGAGCCCAAACAGTATGCGGATCCACTCATATAATCCCCACGGTGTGATGAATGCTGTCAAGGGTCTACTGGACTCTTTGACAAACCCTTGGTGGTATGCCTTACCCTGATCAAGGACAGAGAACCAAGTGCTTCCTGATAGGCTATCCAGCATATATTGGATCTTTGGTATCAGGTGTCTATCAGGTACTGACTTTCGGTTTAGTTTCCGATAATCACAACAGAGTCTCAACGTACCATCCTTCTTTCTAACACAGACAATAGGAGAGGAATAAGATGACTTCGACTTTTGGACCCAACCTCTATTGATAAGATCTTGTAAATATTCTTTCACTTCACAATGTAATAGTTTTGGCACAGACATTTAACTTCTGGTTACTGGGGTCGTGTCTTTCAAATTGATTTTCAAATGCAATGACGGGATACAGCCTATATCAGAGTCATCTTTGGAGAACACATGACACTGTTCTCTCAGCATGTGTTTTCGTAGATCTTCAGCATACAAATGTTCCAGGTGTACTGGGGGTTCCCAGGACCCCGAGGTGGGTTGCGCAATTTCCTCCCCTGGGCAACTCCTGTTCCTTGGTGGGGAGACTGAATTCACTGTAGACCCCTGGGCTGGTCTCACACTGGTTGGATATACCATTTTAACGGTTTTGATGTGACCTAACACAGTCTTTGGATCCAGTCTAATTTTGTGTTTCGTAGTATTCATCACCGGTACTGTCACTCGAGCAAACCCACCAGTAGGAATCGTAAGCACAGTCTCACCTTGAACTAGGCCTTCCAGAAGTTCTGAGGAGTCTTTTGGCACGAACAGTCTTTTCTGGACTTTTCTTCCCGGTTCTACCCGGACTCCACACCTCACCCCCACCATTTGGTTTGCAGGGATGATGGTTGGGCGCAAGCCTACCTTGACTTCTTTTAGGTCCATTTTATTCTGTACTTTCTTTACTCTATGAGTCACGTTTTCCGCCACGGCATTGGGTATGGCGAGCGATGTGGCGATTGCATCCACCACCAGCTCCCCTGCCTTGTGTTTCGTGATGACCTCACTGATTACATTATAAACCAGGATAGAATCCTCTGCCACGTTCTGATCACTGGTCACGAGAAAAGGTGCCAAAAGCGCGATGGTGTTGCTGTTCTTCGTGGCCCTGAGTTGGAAAGTCACTTCCACCCAGCCTATGAAAGGGACTTCGGTCTGGTTGACAGCTTTGCCGTGGAGTTCTACTGGTCCCAAGAGTTCTTTTAGTGGCGGATGGCAAGTGTGTGGCAGGTAGCACCTTCTCCATTCTTCATTTAAAAGGCTCACTTGGGCTCCTGTGTCCCACAGTGCTTTTACCAGGAGTCCATCTAGCTGGCATTGTATAAAGCACCTTTCACCGATTAGGCTGATGAGGCTATCTTTACTGACCAAGGAATCCTCCACCCAGTAGTACATTGTTTGACCTCTGCAGTGGGCATTAAGTAACTGATGCTCCTATCTCCCTTGCAGCTGTTGTAGACGGGAACAGACTTGGGGATAGTACTAACGCAGCCGTTTTACCTCGTGCCATTCTGGGGTTTGGTGAGATTTGGATTTGCTTCTGGGGCCACCTCTGTGTCGAGGTTACCAGTCGCCCCACACTGGTAACCTTCTGTCTTTTAACCCAAACGACCGTGACCATTAGCATTCCTTGGCATAATGTCCTTCCTCACCACATCTTAAACAGTGGACACACACCGTACTCTGATTTGATGAACGGCACGCTTCACAAGCCTGGTATTTTCTGTTTTGGAACCCACTCCTGGGTCTGAGGGATACAGGTTTAGGCCTGGAACGAATCAACTTTTTCACCTCAATCAACTCGGCTCTCAGGCCTCCTATTACTTCCTCCCAGTCAGCGCTGGCGGCCTTCTCTTTTGTTGGTGATTTAAGGTTTCCTCTCGGAGGTGGCACTGGAGGGACTGTATGATGATCTTTGGACTGGCCACTGGGGGTCTCCAACTTCAGCTGACTCATTTTGGTGATTTTAGGAGCAGAGCCTTTCTTTAACTTCTGTTCGCTCTCTGACTCCAAACTAGCAGCCTCATTCATTTTTTAAATTAGGACTTCGTCCAAAATGCCAGGATCTTCTAGGTACTGTTTCAGCTGCAACTTGATATCTTTGCTGATTAATCCCATTCCCAATGATCTCAAGAACTTCTTCTGGACTAGTCCAGCATCAAACTTCTCTTCCGCTTCTACATCTCTGGATACAAACAACAGTCTATCCTTCAGTTCAATTGCTCTGAACAAGAAACTTTGGGGTGATTCATTATTTATCTGTGAGAGGTTAATGAGTCGGTGGAACAATTCTGAAGTACTCTCTTCTTTATAGTGCCCTTTTAAAATCATCTTCAGCTGTTGCAAGGTCAATTGACTTTTCATTTCTAGCATACTACGGAGGTTCAGTCCTGGGCTGATTGCTTTCACCACCCCCTCAACGATCTCATCTGGCTGGTAGCCTTTCTGTAAGCCTGCATCGATCTGGTGCAACAAGTTCCTATAAGACCGTCTCTCTTTCTGTTCACACTCTCCAGTCTGTCCCAGGATCTTGAATTCTTTCTTTATGGTTATTTGTGGTGTTAGGGAGGTCTGTCTCCCTGATTTATCTAACCCGAGCAGGTTAAAGGTCCTGTCTGAGTCTATCACCCATTCAGAGGTTTTGGTCGATTCCTGCAGGGCTGTTGTTAGGGCTTTGAATTGTTCTTTCAATTCCTGTAGTTCAGTCTGTGGATGGAGATTCCCGCTTTTGGTAATTGGTGCCGCCCCTCCATCCTTCAACTTCCACCTGGTTAGAAACTGTGTTAGTTCCTGGAGCAATGTCCCCATTATGTCTTCAGCTTTTTTCTCCGCCAGCTCATCCATTTTTACATTAATGGCAGCTAACAGTCGCCTGCGGTTGTGTGCTTTGGAAATCTGTTCTACTGACATCTTTATATGTTCTGCTACTGTTCTCAATTTTTCACAGGTTAACTGAAGAAGCAGCTCACTAATTCTGTCCATTTGTATTTCCACATCCATTGCTGCTAGTGAGTTTTTCTTTAGGGCTGGTCCTCTTTAGCTGGTTATATAAAAATTTCCCAAAATCATCTTAAGCTAGGGCACAAGAACATGCATATGCAAGAGTGCATCCATAAAACTCTAAAGAGCATATAGAGAATCAGAGAAACTTGGAGTTTTTTGTGCAAAAGTATAACAAAATCTTTATTAAATACATGTACATAGAAAAAACAGACAAAATGGACAAAATGGATAAAACCAATGTGTATAGGGACCAGTGTTAAAACGCCCCCCTCTAAAAAAGACCAGTCAGAGGTAATGAGTAGACCTATATGAAGATGTGGGCTAGGGAAGCAAGGGTCATTGAACTAATAGTAAAAAGCTGACCCAAGTAGTCTGTGCTAAATCAGGTACTAGTAATAGAATCACACAGTGTGCTGTAATGTTGTGGAGTACCAGGGCCACCGACAATAAGTTTGTGAATAACAAGATGATGAATTAAACATCTAGAGCCGCTCACCCTTAGGTAGTAATATCACACAAGCCCCCCGACCAGTAGATAGGGTGGTTTAGCTTCTTCCCAACGTGCGTTTTGCATTGCCTGTGCACTGCTTTCTCAAGGGAAGTGATAGTATTGCCTCTCTTGGACCTTTATGTATCATAGCGACCAGTCACATGGAAAACCACGTGACCGGGAGCTGGCTAATGGTGCTGCTGTGTGCGGCGCATTCGCCCCAGGAAAGACACGCCCCCCCCCGGCTGCGCACCCTGCAGTCAAACCCATGGAGGGCATATGCCGCTCAGGAAGGAGCCGACACTGCGCCTGCACAGGCAGGAAGGCGCCGGACCGTGTCAGGGAAGCACAAATCCAGGGAGTGCATGCGCACCACAGCGCCACCTATGATACATGTATATAAGGATCTGGTAAAACTATCCAGACCTGTTATTGTGGATATATTTGGCACCCATATGGGGACTGAGATAAAACCCATAAAACAGAGCAGTATACATATGAAAAAATGAAAAAAAGGGGGAAAACACACATATTACATATACATAAATACAATATATATCAGAGATCTTCTGAGATTTTTTTATGCAGATGTTTCAGCCCAAAGGGTTCTTCCAAGGTGAGCAGAGGGCAAAACAATGGCCATTTAAAAAATACCAGACGAAAATTAAGACCTAGACTAAAACGAAAAATGAGAACAATAATATTTGGATAAGAGTATTAATGGGGACAACACATATACAAAAAACTAACACACCCAAACAATGTGAAAAATTAAAAAATAAATATAAAATACGAGAGGAAGGGAACGGGGAGGACAAAATATCGGGGGGAGGGAACGATGGGTAGGGCCAAAATTAGGGAGGAGAGGGCAGTACCAAACTAAGCATGTGCCACAGTACATGGGGAAGCAATGGATGGATATATAAATTAAGAAGAACAATAAAAAATACCATCCTAGAGGAAAGAAGAAAAACTGAGGGCCTCGTTTAGGCCCTTAGGAGCCATTGTGTCGAGAGTCACAATCCAGCGCGTCTCACGCTGTGCAAGAATTCGTTTAATATTTCCTCCCCGTGTACCTAAATGAATCAAATCAATGCCCCTAACCATCAGCGAACGTGGATCGCAATTATGGAAGTCCCTAAAATGGCGGGGAATTGTTTTGAGTTCTGATACATTGGTTACTTTCCTGGCAGCGCAAATGTCCCTTACGTGTTCGCGGACTCTGACTCTGAGCTCTCTGGAGGTGAGCCCCACATAAATGAGTTGGCATCCACATGTTGCATAATAGGTGACGTTGGTACTGCCACATGAGATTCAATGTTGGATTTTGAACTGGCGCTCACCTCCAGCAGAGTCAAAAGTCTTACAGCGGAGAACATTGGCGCATGCCAGGCAGTGACCGCACGGAAAACATCCCACTGTGGGTGTAAATGAAGCCAAAAAGGTATTATTGGCTGGAACGTAATAGCTCCTAACAAGAAGATCGCTGAGATTATGCAATCTCCTTGGTGTCATAGATGGTTTGGCACCTAGGAGTGAGGATAGCGACGGTTCAGTACTGAGAACAGATCAATGTTTAGTTCGAATTGATCTCATAGTATTCCATTCTCTGTTGTATGTAGAGATAAACCTTATTTTATTGTTGCATATGTCCTCTCTCCTACAAGGGTACAACAGCCGTGATCTTGGAGTCCTTTTTGCCCTGGCATAACCTCTTTTGATGGACCGCCGGCTATAGCCTCTTTGTTCAAAGCGGGTCCGAAGGTCCATAGCCTGTGTTTCAAACCTTTGGACTGAGAACAGATCCACCTAACCCGGAGAAACTGTCCGACCGTGATGGCCCTGATAGCAGCGGGATCATGGGCAGACGAAGCATGAATCAATGCATTAACTGACGTTAGTCTGGATGGTCAACGTGGAGTCGACCTCCAGACTGACGTCCAGGAAGTCAATCTTGGTGGTATCATACTTGTAAGTCAAGTGAATATTTTACAGTTTAGTCTGTCCATGAATATCCCGAGCTGCTGCGCTGTGCCCCTCCACATCAAAAAAATGTCATCAATATATCTGTACCAGCACAGCACATGGTCAGCGGCCCATGCCCCCATCGCCAAAAATGGATCTCTCCCTGTAGCCCAGGAAGAGATTGGCGTATGAGGGGGCACAGTCCGCACCCATGGCCGTGCCGCGTACTTGTAGATCTTTAAAGGTGAAAAAATTATGAGTGACAAAGTGCAGCAGCTCTAGAATAAACTCGCATAAGGGGCCATCCAGGTCAGAGACCCCAAGGAAAAAGCGGACCGCCTCTATTCCATCGTCATGGGGAGTAGTCCTGAGGAGATAATTTGCATATTCCCACTGCATTTTGGGGTAAGTGAAGAGTCTCCGCGAGCTCAAAGAACACTGGATTTTGGCTGTTGGAGCTGAAAAGAGGACATCGGTAAACCGCGTGCCTACTGGCGCGCGCATTTTGAAGCTTTTTTTTTAAGCTTTTTTCACTGTTTTCAGAACATTAACAATAAGAACATGGAAGAGTCCAGGAGCCATTTGGTGAGCTGCATATCCTGCTACATGTTCACAGACTTGCCAGTGGAAAAGCCAAACTTCACATGCCAGAAATGCAAGCTTGTGTCCCTGTTGGAGGAAAAGTTGCGAAATCTAGAAGAGAGGTTAACTACCTTGAAAATCATTAAGGAAGGTGAAGAGTTCTTAGACAGAGCAGAATTATCTCTTCATGATTCAGAAAGAGAAGAAATTCGAACTGCACCTGACGAAACAGAGGAATGGAAGCATGTGACCCACAGAAGCAGGAGGATCGAGAGGCAGTCAGCACCCATACTGCTCAGGAACCAGTACCAGGCTCTCACGCAGGAGAACCATGAAGAAATACAGCAAAATAAGACTTTGCCAGCAATGAATAACCTTGTAGGCCCTCAGAATCCTCCTGGATGGAGAAAGAAGAATGTTGTGAAGAAAAAACGGAGAGTGGTGGTCATGGGGGATTCCCTGTTAAGAGGAACAGAGGCCGCTATCTGCAGACCAGACATAACCTCAAGAGAAATGTGCTGTCTTCCAGGAGCAAAAATTAAAGATGTGTCTGACAGGATATCAAGACTCTTCAGACCTACAGATCACTACCCATTCCTGCTAATACATGTGGGGATAAATGACACCGCAAGAAAGGACCTGGAAACCATCTGCAGTGACTTTGAAGACTTAGGCAAGAAAGTGAAAGAATTGGGAGCGCAGGTGGTCTTCTCATCCATCCTCCCAGTGTATGGCCATGGAACAATGAGGTGGAATAAGATTCTACAGGTGAACAACTGGCTACGTCGATGGTGCCGTCAACAAGGATTTGGATTTCTGGATCACGGAATGAATTACCTATACGATGGACTACTTGCTAGAGATGGGGTGCACCTTATGAAGACTTGGAAGTCGCCTTGCTACACTCATCAGAAGAGCTTTAAACTAGAACAATGTGGGAAGGGAAGCAAAAGGCCAGAAAAAGCCATACAGCTGACAAATACTATTGAGATCTCTGCTACTGGAAGTGGAAAAGAAGAACAAAGACAAAACAATTTAAATAATAAAAATATGGGAGGAAGAGAAACCAATCACAAACTAAAATGTTTTTATACAAATGCACAAAGCATGGGCAACAAACAAGGAGAATTGAAACTACTAATGCAGGAAAAGGAATATGATGTCATTGGAATCACTGAAACTTGGTGGGACGATACACATGATTGGAATAAAAGGCTAAAAGGCTACAACTTATTTGCAAGAAACAGACTTGATAAACGAGGAGGAGGTGTTGCATTGTATGTTAGAAAAGCGTATATCTGCACAGAGATTGAAGCTTCAGAGACTGGGAGTTCTGTGGAAACTGTTTGGGTAAGAATACAAGGAGAGAACAACGGAAAGGACACCATTGTAGGCATTTACTACAGGCCACCTGGGCAAGCTGAAGATATGGATGAACTCTTTATGTATCAAATGACCAAGTTCTCCAAAAAATATGACGTAGTGGTCATGGGAGATTTCAACTATCCAGACATTTGTTGGGAATCTCTCTCAAGTAAAACTAACAGGTCAAGCAAATTCTTATCCTCTCTTGCTGACAACTTTATCTTCCAAAAGGTAGGGGAGAAAACAAGGGGATCTGCTACTTTGGATCTAATCCTTATAAACAGGGAGGAAATGGTTGAGGAGGTAAAGGTGGCTGGGACCCTAGGAGGCAGCGATCATGCTATTATAGAATTTTGGATAACTAGAGGAGGAAGACATGTGAAGACTCAAACTTCAAGGTTAGATTTTAGAAAGGCAGATTTTAAGAGACTCAGAAAGAGAATAGGAGGGATCCAATGGCTGGATGTCCTTAAGGACAAAAATGTCCAGGAAGGATGGGAAATTTTTAAAAATGAGATTCTCAAAGCACAATCGTTAACAATCCCGAAAAGTAGGAAGAATGGGAAGCATTTAAGGAAACCAGGATGGATGAACACAGAACTTAAACACATGCTAAAAAGAAAGAAAGAAATGTTTATTAAATGGAAAGAGGGAGGCATATCTAAAGAAGATTATAATGCAGTCTGCAGATCCTGCAGGGCACGTATCAGGTTAGCTAAAGCTGACAATGAATTAAGGCTTGCAAGAGATGTCAAAAGCAATAAAAAAGGATTTTGGGGGTATGTCAAAAGTAAAAGAAAAGTCAAAGATGCTATAGGATTTTTACAGGATGAAAATGGAGAAATGGTAAGAGAGGATGTTGAGAAGGCCGAACTTTTTAATTCCTATTTTGCATCTGTTTTCTCTCAGAAAGAAAATGTAACATCAACTGATCTTCACTGTCCTTTTAAAGGAATAGAGGAATCCAAGTTATCTGTAAACAGAGAGATTGTGAGGGAATATTTAGCTAACATAAATGAGCTCAAGTCTCCAGGTCCAGATGAATTACACCCCAGAGTACTGAAGGAGATCGTAGAAGAAATTTTAGAACCACTCTCCATAATCTTTGAAAATTCTTGGAGAACAGGAGAAGTCCCAGAAGACTGGAGAAGAGCAAATGTTGTTCCTATCTTCAAAAAGGGGAAGAAGGTGGACCCAGGGAACTATAGGCCGGTGAGTCTGACTTCTATACCAGGAAAGATCTTTGAACAAATTATTAAACAACATGTATGTAAGTACATGGATAAGAATGAAGTGATTAACCAGAGTCAGCATGGGTTTGTAACTAACAAGTCATGTCAGACTAACTTAATTTCCTTCTATGACAGAATCACTGACTGGGTGGATCAGGGAAATGCTGTAGATATAGTATATCTTGACTTCAGCAAAGCATTTGACAAAGTATTTCACACCATCCTTATTGAAAAAATGACCAAGTATGCAATGGACCAGGCAACTGTTAGGTGGATTCATAACTGGCTTAGTGATCGGACTCAAAGGGTGGTGGTAAATGGCTTCACATCCAGCTGGATGAATGTCTCAAGTGGGGTACCACAGGGCTCCGTCCTGGGACCTGTATTGTTCAACATCTTTATCAATGATTTAGATGAAGGAATTGAGGGTAAACTGATTAAATTTGCTGATGACACAAAGCTAGGAGGGATAGCTAATACTAGAGAAGAGAGAGAGAGGATTCAAAAAGACCTAAATAAACTGGAGCAATGGGCAGCAACCAACAGAATGGTTTTTAACAGAGAAAAATGCAAAGTACTACATCTGGGCAATAAAAATTAAAAAAGCATATACAGAATGGGAGGAATAGAGCTAAGCAACAGTCAACAGTGTGATGCAGCAGCAAAAAAGGCAAATACAATTCTGGGATGTATTAACAGAAGCATACAGTCTAGATCACGTGAAGTCATTATCGGTCTTTACTCCTCTTTGGTCAGACCTCATCTGGAATACTGTGTACAGTTTTGGGCACCACATTTTAAAAAAGACATAGACAAACTGGAGCAAGTTCAGAGAAGAGCAACCAGAATGGTGACTGGTCTGCAAACCATGTCCTATGAGGAACGGTTGCAGGATTTGGGAATGTTTAGCTTGCAAAAAAGAAGACTGAGAGGAGACTTAATAGCTGTCTACAAATATGTCAAGGGCTGTCACATTGTAGAAGGATCATCTTTATTCTCATTTGCACAAGGAAAGACTAGAAGCAATGGGATGAAACTAAATGGGAGGAGACACAGATTAGATATTAGAAAAAACTTTTTGACAGTTAGGGTGATTAATGAGTGGAACAGGCTGCCACGAGAGATGGTGAGTTCCCCTTCAATGGACGTCTTCAAACAGAGGCTGGACAGACATCTGTCTGAGATGATCTAGTGAATCCTGCTTTGAGCAGGGGGTTGGACCAGATGACCCAGGAGGTCCCTTCCAACTCTACCATTCTATGATTCTATGATTCATGGCCGATACAGGTGTAAAGTGTTTCAACATCCGCCATGACGTGAAGAATGTTGTCATCCACAAAGATGCCATCAACCCGGGTGAGGACGTCTGTCATGTCATTGATGTATGACGGGAAGGTCTCAACGAATGGCTTCAGATAGTAATCAATAAATTTGCAAATTGATTCACAGAGACCCTTAATCCCTGACACGATCGGACGTCCCGGTGGATTGACAGCATCTTTGTGGATTTTCAGCAGTAGATAAAAGGTAGGGACCCTCAGAAACCGGACGGAAAGACCGTCAAGTACCTTCTTAGGTATAATACCAGATTCGAAGGCACTAAAGAGTATGGACTGGAGTTCTGCCGAGAAGGAGGCAAGAGGGGAGTGGGATAGTCTGCAGTAGGTATTTTTCTCCCTTAGCTGTCGAAAGGCCTCGCGTTCGTAAAGAGTGAAGGGCCACACCACAATATTCCCCCCCTTGTCCACCTGTTTAAAAACCACTTCTCTATAAGACTGTAAGTCTTTAATGGCGTTCCGTTGTGCATGAGTTAAATTATCATGCTTACGAGTTGTAGATAAGGTTTTAAAATCTTCAGACACCAATTTAGTGAAAATTTTTATTGCAGGAATTAGGGACAAAAGGGAGAAACGTGTCGACTTAGGTGAAATATGCTGGGGGAACCTGCCTTGATGGATAGATGTTTGTTCATCCAGTAGATCCTCCAATACCTGTATTGCCTCCCTCTCGGCTGGACTCACCAGGATTGGAGTATTATGGTTTTTAAAAAGTCATTTTTTTAGAATTAATTTTCGAGAGAACAGCTGAAGGTCTTTCAGAGCTGTAAAATAATGGAAAACATTAGTTGATGAGAAAGACAAACCCTTACTTAGTACCTCGAGCTCATATTTAGAGAGGACAAGGGTAGATAGATTAATCACCTGGAGGCCTCCCATATTATCCGTCGCTGCCTGGCCACTCCCGGGTCCCTGTCATTTGGTATTTTGTCGCGTTTTCACACGATACGTGGGATATGAAGCTTCATGCGTCACAGTATTGGAGACTTTAGTATTGGGTTGTGGGTTGTCCTGAAAGGATATACAGTACAGACCAAAAGTTTGGACACACCTTCTCATTTAAATATTTTTCTGTATTTTCATGACTTTGAAAATTGTACATTCACACTGAAGGCATCAAAACTATGAATTAACACATGTGGAATTATATACTTAACAAAAAAGTGTGAAACAACTGATAATATGTCTTATATTCTAGGTTCTTCAAAGTAGCCACCTTTTGCTTTGTTGACTGCTTTGCACACTCTTGGCATTCTCTTGATGAGCTTCAAGAGGTAGTCACAGGAAATGGTCTTCCAATAATCTTGAAGGAGTTCCCAGAGATGCTTAGCACTTGTTGTCCCTTTTGCCTTCACTCTGCGGTCAAGCTCACCCCAAACCATCTCGATTGGGTTCAGGTCTGGTGAATGTGGAGGCCAGGTCATCTGGCATAGCACCCCATCACTCTCCTTGGTCAAATAGCCCTTACACAGCCTGGAGGTGTGTTTGGGGTCATTGTCTTGTTGAAAAATAAATGATGGTCCAACTAAACGCAAACCGGATGTAATAGCATGCCGCTGCAAGATGCTGTGGTAGCCATGCTGGTTCAGTATGCCTTCAATTTTGAATAAATCCCCAACAGTGTCACCAGTAAAGCACCCCCACACCATCACACCTCCTCCTCCATGCTTCACGGTGGGAACCAGGCATGTAGAGTCCATCCGTTCACATTTTCTGTGTCACAAAAAGACACGGTGGTTGGAACCAAAGATCTCAAATTTGGTCTCATCAGACTGAAGCACAGATTTCCACTGGTCTAATGTCCATTCCTTGTGTTCTTTAGCCCAAACAAGTCTCTTCTGCTTGTTGCCTGTCCTTAGCAGTGGTTTCCTAGCAGCTATTTTACCATGAAGGCCTGCTGCACAAAGTCTCCTCTTAACAGTTGTTGTAGAGATGTGTCTGCTGCTAGAACTCTGTGTGGCATTGACCTGGTCTCTAATCTGAGCTGCTGTTAACCTGTGATTTCTGAGGCTGGTGACTCGGATAAACTTATCCTCAGAAGCAGAGGTGACTCTTGGTCTTCCTTTCCTGGGGCAGTCCTCATGTGAGCCAGTTTCTTTGTAGCGTTGATGGTTTTTGCAACTGCACTTGGGGACACATTCAAAGTTTGCCCAATTTTTCGGACTGACTGACCTTCATTTCTTAAAGTAATGATGGCCACTCGTTTTTCTTTACTTTGCTGCTTTTTTATTGCCATAATACAAATTCTAACAGTCTATTCAGCAGGACTATCAGCTGTGTATCCACCTGACTTCTGCACAACACAACTGATGGTCCCAACCCAATTTATAAGGCAAGAAATCCCACTTATTAAACCTGACAGGGCACACCTGTGAAGTGAAAACCATTTCCGGTGACTACCTCTTGAAGTTCATCAAGAGAATGCCAAGAGTGTGCAAAGCCGTCATCAAAGCAAAAGGTGGCTACTTTGAAGAACCTAGAATATAAGACATATTTTCAGTTGTTTCACACTTTTTTGTTAAGTATATAATTCCACATGTGTTAATTGATAGTTTTGATGCCTTCAGTGGGAATGTACAATTTTCAAAGTCATGAAAATACAGAAAAATCTTTAAATGAGAAGGTGTGTCCGAACTTTTGGTCTGTACTGTAGATCTGAGATAAGAGGATCTCGATCTAGAGGAAAAGTCCTCTCTAAAACTTGGGCGGGATCTATCTTGAGAATTTCGCCATTTATAAACTTTATTGTTTTTAAAGTCGTTGATGTCCCTTTGGAGCTTCCTCATTTTAGTTTTTTGTAGATCCTCAACCCATTTCTGTGTGTCCTGCTCAATTTCATCATTGAGTTTTTTGAGGGTACTGGCTGGTACCTCTTTTTTGATAGTAGAGAGGAGCTCTTCTATTTCTGTTTCCATACTGCTCAAAGAAGCGTGATTTCTTTCTTTCAAAAGCTGTATAAAACTATGTGAGCAAGTATTAGCCAGATCTTCCCATTGGCTTTTATCCCCTTTACCCCTGAGGGTGGTTTGCACGTTAATGACCTGGCCAATTTTTACAAATCTGACCACTGTCACTTTATGAGGTAATACCTCTGGAATGCTTCAACGGATCCCGCTGATTCTGAGATTGTTTTTTCGTGACATATTGTGCTTCATGATAGTGGTAAAATTTCTTCAATATCACTTGCGTTTATTTGTGAAAAAATTGGAAATTTGGCGAAAATGTTGAAAATTTCTCAATTTTCAAAATTTTAATTTTTATGCCTTAAATTCAGAGAGATATGTCACATAAAATAGTTGATAATTAACATTTAACACGTTTACTTTATATCAGCACAATTTTGGAACCAATTTTTTTTTTATTGGGGAGCTATAAGGGTTAAAAGTTGACCAGCGATTTCTCATTTTTACAACAAAATTTACAAAACCATTTTTTTAGGGACCACATCACATTTGAAGTGACTTTGAGGGGCCTCTGTGACAGAAAATACCCAAAAGTGACACCATTCTAAAAACGGCACCCCTCAAGGTGCTCAAAACCACATTCAAGAAGTTTATTAACCCTTCAGGTGCTTCACAGGAATTTTTGGAATGGGGAAGAAAAAAATGAAAAATGTAACTTTTTTCACAATAATGTTACTTTAAACCCCAATTTTTTATTTTTGCAGGGGTAACAGGAAAAAATGGACCCCAAAATTTGTTGTGCAATTTCCCTTGAGCACGCAGAAACCCCATATGTGGGGAAAAACCACTGTTTGGGCGCACGGCAGGGCTCAGAAGGGAAGGAGCGCCATTTGACTTCTTGAATGTAAAATTTGCTTGAATAATTAGCTGACGCTATGTTGCGTTTGAAAAGCCCCTGATGTGCCTAAACAGTGGAAACCCCCCACAAGTGACACCATTTTGGAAACTAGACCCCTCAGGGAACTTATCTACATGTGTGGTGAGCACCCTTAACCCCCAGGTGCTTCACAGAAGTTTATAACATGGAGCCGTGAAAATAAAAAAATCAAACTTTTTCCACAAAAATTATCTTTTAGCCCCAATTTTTTTATTTTCACAAGGGTAAGAGGAGAAAATGGAACCTAAAAACTGTTGTGCAATTTCTCTTGAGTATGCCAATACCCCATATGTGGGGAAAATACACTGTTTTGGTGCACGTCAGGGTTCAGAAGGGAAGGAGCACTGTGTGACTTTTTGAACGCAAAATTGGCTGGAATCGAGAGTGGACGCCATGTCGCATTCCGGGAGCCCCTGATGTGCCTAAATAGTGGAAACCGCCCACAATTGACTCCATTTTGGAAACTAGACCCCTAAAGGATTTTATCAAGGGCAATAGTGTACATTTTGAACCCAGAGGTAAGACAGAATTTGATAACATTAGGTCATCATATTGAATAAGTTGTCATTAGTCTTGAGCGCAAGTGCTCGCTACTTGAGTTTACATCGGGTACTCGGGTATGCACCATGTATCACGGGTGCTCGAGTGACATGTTCAAGTCCCCGCCCCGCATGTTTCACGATTGTTAGACAGCCAAAAAAAAACATGCAGGGATCGCTAGTGCATGGGAGGCGATCCCAGCAACGTTTCTTTTGGCCGCGAAGCATATGGGGCAGAGACTCGAGCATGTCACTCGAACACCCGTGATACTCAGTGCATACCCGAGCACCCGATGCAAACTCAAGTAGCGAGCACTTGTGCTCAACACTGGTCACCATATCATCATCATTTTTTTTCTTTACTTTTGAAAAAAATTGCAACCCTAACTCCAACCCTAATACAACCCCAACCCTACCCCAGGCCCAACCCTAATCCTAGCCCAACCTTAACCCTAGACCAACCCTAGCCCAACCCTAACCCTAGCCCAACCCTAATCCTAGCACAACCCTAATCCTAGCACAACCCTAAGCCTAGCACAACCCTAACCCTAGCACAACACTAACCCTAGCACAACCCTAACCCTGTCATAACCCTAACCCTAGAGTTTATTTTTTACGCCGTTCCTCATGCAGTATAAGTGATTAGACGACTTTATTCTTCTGGACGGTGCAATTACAGCGATACCAGATTCATATCAGGTTTTTATGATTGACAACTGTCACACACTAAAAGACGCTTTTTTTTGCAAAGACTAGTTTTTGCATTGCCATATTTTGAGAGCTATAATTTTTCCATATTTTGGCCGAGAGAGTCATGTAAGGGCTTTTTTTTTGCGGGACGAGTTGACGTTTTTATTGGTACCATTTTCGGGCACATGATATTTTTTGATCGCTGTCTATTCCGATTTTTGGGAGGCAGAAAAAATAAAAAACAGCAATACTGGATTTTTTGGCGGGGCTTTTTTTTATGCCGTTCCGTGTGTGGTAAAATTCATAAGGCAGCTTTATTCTTCGGGTCAGTACGTTTACAGCAGTACCACATTTATATTTTTTTTTTATGTTTTGGCGCTTTTACACAATAAAAACTATTTTCTAGAAAAAATAATTTTTTTGTATTGCTTTATTCTGAGAGCTATAACTATTAATTTTCGGATGATGGAGCTGTATGGTGGCTTGTTTTTTGCAGGACAAAATGACATTTTCAGCTGTAGCATTTTTATTTACATTCATATTTTTGATCGTGTGTTATTCCATTTTTTGTTTGGCGATACGATGATAAAGCACTGGTTTTTGCTCAGTTTTTTATTTATTTTTTTTACCCTGTTCACTAAAGGGGTTAACTAGTGGGAGAGTTTTATAGGTCAGGTCGTTATGGAGACGGCGATACCAAATATATGTACTTTTATTGGTTTATTTTATTTTTTTCATAATAAATAAATATTATGGGTACAATATATTTTTATTTTTTTGGGGATTATTTTTTTCATTTTCTTTTTTATATTTGTCCAATTTTTTTTTTTCCACTTTCCTACACTTTTTTTACTTTAACACATTGTCCCACTTTGGGACTTTCACTTTTTGCAGCCTGATCGGCTGTATAGCATAGAGAGCAACAGCTCCCTATGCCATGCAGCCTGTCAGTGCTGCACACAGGGAGACGTTACTTTGGTCAGGCACTGCGCATGACCAAAGTAACTTCCTGCCTCCTGGTGACCCGGATGTTGTCATGACAACATTGGGTCATCATGACAACATCCGGGAGTCGCCGCAGACATCGCTGGACACCGGAGAGGAGGTAAGTATTGTCGCTTACCTCCCCTCTTGCCCCCGCAATACTGCAATCGACTCGACTGTGACAATCAGCTGACACCCGGCGCCGTTCGCCCCACACCACTTGTGTGCAGGCGCGATCGCAGCGCGTGTAATAGTACGTAGCTGGTACATAAGTCCCAAGGCGCAGCTGTAAGGGGGAAGACCGGGTAAGTACTTTCAGAACAAGGGATCCGGAACTGCCAGGGCCATGCCTGTGGTTGCAGGGGGAAGACAGACTGCGAGCACAGGAGTCAGGTGACTGGGAAGCTGGGGGCATGTCCAGAGCGAGAGCTCAGGAGTCAGGTGACCGGGGAGCTGGGGGCATGTCTAGGAAGAGGGAGAAAAAGGAGGTTTGCGTGGGAAAGCAGGCAGTTGACAGTTGAACTCAAGCCCCACTAGAGGGAGAAGAGACGCAGGGTCTGTGGAGCTGAGCAAGTGAGGTGCAGTGTTATGGACTAGGGGCTCAGCGGGTCAAACCGGAGACCGCCCGCTGCCGCAAGAAGACGGAGCATTGCTTAGGCGGGGAAGCCAGAAGAAAACAACACCGGCATCAGCCGGCAAGAGTCAGCTAAGTGTAAAACTGCCGATTACAACCGTTTCGACTCTGCTACATCTAGCCAAACTGTGGATTGTCGGTTATAGCCTGTTACCTGCTACTTCCCTTGTTGTCCCCATATTTTCCCTGTTACTCCCTGCGTGGAGATTGACCCTGTTACAATAAATCCCCCCTGTTTATTAACCCTGTACTGGCTGCTCTGTGTTTCTACGTCACTGCATCTAAAGTACCTGTGTCGCACAGCTACCTACTAATACTGACTTGGTCGGAAAGGGTTTAAAATTCTCATCCTCAATGGGAAATGAGGGGAAGATCTGGACTCGTAGACCTCTATGAATAAGCCCCCATTGGAGGTACTTTTCTAAAAATGCATGAGTCCACCATGTACGTGTAAGTTTTTTAATTAAATCCTTCAATTGGATCATCAACGTATTAGCACTTATGTTAATTCCTTCAGTGCTGCCCACGGCACTGTCCTTGCACAACCATCAAGTATGGAGAGCCACATATCATCGTGGGCTCGGAAATCCATGGTAGGATTGGGAAAAACTGTGAGGAACACAGAAGCAATAGTTATATAAAAATTTCCCAAAATCATCTTAAGCTAGGGCACAACAACATGCATATGCAAGAGTGTGTCCATAAAACGCCAAAGACCATATAGAGAACCAAAGAAACTAGGAGTTGCCATTGGTTGAGACCCTCAAGTCATCCATCAAGGACACGACGGATGTCCTCACCCGGGTTGATGGCATCTTTGTGGATGACAACATTCTCCTCGTCACGGCGGATGTTGAAACACTTTACACCTGTATCGGCCATGACGATGGAATAGAGGCGGTCTGCTTTTTCCTGGGTGCCTCCGACCAGGACGTCCCCTTATGAGGGTTTATTCCAGAGCTGCTGCGCTTTGTCCTCACTCATAATTTTTTCACCTTTAAAGATCTCTTTCATCTACATGTACGTGGCACGGCCATGGGTGCGACCTGTGCCCCCTCATACGCCAATCTCTTCCTGTGCTCCTGGGAGAAATCCATTTTTGGCGATGGGGGGCATGGGCCGCCAACCATGGGCTGTGCTGGTACAGATATATTGATGACATTTTTTGGATGTGGAGGGGCACATACCTTTTTGGCTTCATTTACACCCACATTGGGATGTTTTCCGTGTGGTCACTGCCTTGCATGCGCCAATGTCCTCTGCTGTAAGACTTTTGACTCTGCTGGAGTTGAGCGCCAGTTCAAAATCCAACATTAAATCTCATGTGGCAGTACCAACATCACCTATTATGTAACATGTGGATGCCAACTCATTTATGTGGGGCTCACCTCCAGAGAGCTCAGAGTCATTTGCGCTGCCAGGAAAGTGATCGATGTATCAGAACTCAAAACAATTCCCCACCATTTTAGGGACTTCCACAATTGCGATCCACGTTCTCTGATGGTTAGGGGCATTGATTTGATTCATTTAGGTACACAGGGTGGAAATATGAAACAAATTCTTGCACAGCATGAGACGCGCTGGATTGTGACTCTCGAGACAAAGGCTCCTTTTTTAATTTTTCACATTGTTTGGGTGTGTTAGTGTTTTGTATATGTGTTGTCCCCATTAATACTCTTATCCAAATATTTTGGTCTTATTGGTCTCATTTTTCGTTTTTGTCTAGGTCTTTATTTTCATCTGGTATTTTTTAAATGGCCATTGTTTTGCCCTCTGCTCACCTTGGAAGAACCCTTTGGTCTGAAATATCTGCATAAAAAAATCTCAGAAGATCTCTGATATATATTGTATTTATGTATATATAATATGTGTGTTTTCCCCCTTTTTTTCATTTTTTCATATGTATACTGCTCTATTTTATGAGTTTTATCTCAGTCTCCCTATGGGTGCCATATATATCCACAATAGGAAGTCTAGATAGGTTTACCAGATCCTTATATACATGTATCATTGGTGGCACTGTGGTGCGCATGCGCTCCCTGGATTTGCGCTTCCCTGCCGCGGTCCGGCGTCTTCCTGCCCACGCAGGTGCAGTGTCGGCTCCTTCCTACCAGTCGCTATGATACATAAAGGTCCAAGAAGGGAAATACTACCACTTCCCTTGAGAAAGCAGCGCACAGGCAACGCGAAACGCGTGTTGGGAAGAAGCTAAACCACCCTATCTACCGGTCTGGGGGCTTGTGGGATATTACTACCTAAGGGTAAGCGGCTCTAGATGTTTAATTCATCATCTTGTTATTCACAAACTTATTGTCGGTGGCCCTGGTACTCCACAACATTACAGCAAACTGTGTGATTCTATTACTAGTACCTGATTTAACACAGACTACTTGGGTCAGCTTTTTACTATTAGTTCAATGAGCCTTGCTTCCCTAGCACACATCCTCATATAGGTGTACTCATTACCTCTGACTGGTCTTTTTTTTGGGGGGGGGTTGACACTGGCCCCTATGCACATTGGTTTTATCCATTTTGTCCATTTTGTCTGTTTTTTCTATGTACATGTATTTAATAAAGAAACTAAAGCACATGTGGAGCCCAAGAGACCAAGCATCCACACAACACCATCACAGCTCAATGATCAGAGCGCGCCGCAATGTTTGTGGGCGGGCTTTTTAAAGATTAAGCCCTGCCCTCCGTCGCACCATTGGTGACGTCACCCGCGACCAATCAGGTGGTGCCAGGTCACCGGATCAGCTGACTCCCAAACCACCAATCACGGTCCGCCATGTCACGGGCATGCTCAGTACAGAGAATCCTGGACTTAGGCTTTAGCAGCCCTGTCTCCCTCCGCAACCTATCCTTCATGTTGCTATGAACAAAGACCCGAGAGACAACCTGTACGTCTTGTGGACCAGCTAGGCGTTGGGATTGACGATGATCAATGGCTGGACTAGAATGGGAGACCACAGAATCCACTGATGGTTCTGAACCCATTTCAAATGCAGCAAATGCCCGACGCCTAACATACCCATTTGAGTTTGTTTATTGTACTCATATACTCAAAAGTTTTACACACCTATCAGCTGCTATATATTTATACCCTAAGATATTTGTATTATATCAGGTATATCATTATTTATTATATATACACACTCCCTCTAACCTTACTTTTTCTGGGATCATGTATTTTTCCCTTGTATATTCCCTTTGTCGTCTTGTCTGATTTTACACTGTCTTCCATATTATTATGCAAATATTATGCAAATAATATTTTCTCAGATTTTCCCAAATTATCTATAATACCGAATTGCAGTCATTGTAATTTTCCAGTCAAATAACTATTAGAGTACAATTGAAAGGTTTTTGTACAAACTGCCTATGATAACAGTATATTTAAAAAAAAAAAAAAAACTGAAACTACACTCAAAATGCATGTTCCAAATTATTATGCACAGCAGAGTTTTCAACCTTTTCATTTTAATAAAGAACAAAAAAAATGGTAATTTTTGAAATTATAAGCATTAGCAGGTTATTACAAACTGAAATCACACAGTTTTCAACTCAAAACTTTATTCTAGGTGATGTTACATTTGCACATAGGACCGCTTGTTCGAAAGGAGCTTCTGAACTCTCTCGTCCATTGAATTTGTCAGGTTTTGGATGGTTTCTGCTTCCAATTGTTTTGCATGAGGTCAGAATACCCTCCCAGAGCTGTTGCTTAGATGTGAACTGCCTCCCGCCATCATAGACACTCCTTTTGATGATGCTCCAGAGGTTCTCAATGGGGTTGAGGTTAGGGGAGCATGGGTGCCACACCATAAGTTTGTCCCCTTTTATGCCCATAGCAGCCAGAGATGCAGATGTGTTATGTGCAGCATGAGACGGGGCATTATCCCTTTTATGCCCATAGCAGCCAGAGATGCAGATGTGTTATGTGCAGCATGAGACGGGGCATTATCTCATATATTAAATAAATTATACATTTTATTACATTTTTTTGAGTCTATTCACTTTTTTGAGAAGGATATATTTATGAGTTAGTGAATATTCATACATATAATACATGGTATAATATTGTAGCACTGTTGAAGTTCTATTATACTCCTATGTGGGGTAGGCTCCTGTTCCCGCGTTTCTTTGGCTACATCCAGCAGACCCCTAGGATGCCTGCCATACAGTAGCTCAAAGGATGAGCACCCCGTGGAAGTCTGTGGTACCTTGCGGAGAGCAAACATTAAATAGGGCAGTAACATGTCCCAATCACTCCCATCCTTTGAAATCACTGGAAACCACCTTTTTTAACATAGACTTGATCAAACCGCTCGACTAAACCGTCAGTCTGTGGATGGTACACCGACGTGCGCAATTGTTCTCTTTTTAGCAGCTGGCACAGATCCTTTATCACCTTGGACATAAAAGGAGTCCCCTGATCTGTAAGGATCTCCTTAGGCAGCCCAAGGCGACAGAACATGGCAAACAACTCCCGGGCAATAAGTTTAGCCGAAGTATGGCATAGCGGAATGGCTTCTGAGTAACGGGTGGCATAATCTACGACCACCAGTATGTGTTGGTGGCCACGAGCTGACTTTACTATGGGTCCCACCAAATCGATCACAATCCATTCAAAAGGTACCTCTATAACCGGCAGAGGTACCAATGGGAAATGGAAGCTTGCTGTGGATGTGGTCAGCTGACATTCTGGGCAAGATTCACAATATTTCTGTACCTCAGCGTAAATCCCAGGGCATAAGAACCGCTGCGTTCTTGTGTCTTTTTATCCCCTAGATGACCACCCAGCAGATGTGTGTGGACCATCTCGAGTACCGCCCAACGGTACGAGTGAGGCACTACTAGTTGCTCCACAACCTCATCCCGGACCTTGTCAACCCTATAGAGTAAACCTTGGTTGACCGCCATGCGTGGAAAAACCGTCTCTGCACAAAGTTGCTGAGGCACCCCATTTACCTCTATTACCCTTTCCTGTGCCCAGGTCAGTTTATGATCCTGTAGCTTAGCTGTCCCAAATGCTCCTTGGGACACTTCCAGCTCTGGGATCGATGGGGTCTCCTTGACCTCTCCTGCCAATACTTCTAGGGGAAACCTATCGAGTTTACACTCTGTCCCTAGGTTCGCGGCCCCTATGGCAGGCATCCTGATTGTGATCTTCGGGGTCCGCGCCTAGAAAGACAGTTACTCTGGGAGGGTTCATTTTATTCTCACACAGGTACCAGAACAGGGGCAAGTCTCTTCTCAAAACAGTCTCATAAGGAAGGGTCTTCACTGGTGATGAGCGTGCATGCTCGCCACTGCTCGGTACTCGCCCGAGCATCTCAGTACTCGAGATGCTCGGAGCTCGCCGAGTACTTTCGAGATGCTCGGGCGGGAGCTCGGGTCCCCGTCCTGCATGCTTGGCTCTATTTAGAGCACCAATCATGCAGGGATTGTCTGCCACTCACTGTAATGTCACAGCCATGGTGGTTGTGGCATTACAGTGATTGCCCAAATCGATGGGAACAGTGCTCACAGTGAAACATGAAAAGCCGGCAATTCATCAGAGGCATACACCGGTACCCGACAATTTAGAACAGAAAGAATAGAGCATCACACATAGATTAGATAGATAGAAACATGTCAGTCACATATATAATAAGTACAGTGACAGTGTTGGTTACTGTACTTGTTATTTAGTGTTAAAATAAAGGATTTATTAAAAAAAAAAAAAATAGTGTTTTCATGCACCCGTCTCTTTCAAAAAGCCGGCCGGCAATTCATAAGCGGCATACATCCGTACCCGACAATTTAGAACAGAAAGAATAGAGCATCACACATAGATTAGATAGATAGAAACATGTCAGTCACATATATAATAAGTACAGTGATAGCGTTGATTACTGTACTTGTCATTTAGAGTTAAAATAAAGGATTTATTAAAAAAAAAATTGGCGTGGGGTTCCCCGTAATTTTAGTCTCTAGCGGAGGTTAAGCAGACGGCTGGGGCAGATGTTTGAAGCCTGGAAAGGGGGTAATACCCACGGAGCTTCCCAGGCTACTAATATCAGCCCCCAGGTGAATACCTAGTGTAACTGGGCCGGGTGGTGGAACCTCTGTGCCCAGGAACAAGGCGGAGCCCCGAGGGGCAGATGTTTTACTGGGGACGACTTTGTAATAGAGCAGGTGGCTCCCACGGGTCAGGTAGCCGGGACTGACCGGAGTAGCGGGTGGATACAGCTGGTAGGTAGCAGTCTCTGGGTGAGTAGGCGGGTGGTCACGGCAAGTGACGGCTGAGCGGGTAAGAGTCTCTTGGCTGGCAGGCTGGCGGTCACGGCAAGTGACGGCTGAGCGGGTAATAGTCTCTTGGCTGGCAGGCAGGCGGTCACGGCAAGTGACGGCTGAGCGGGTAATAGTCTCTTGGCTGGCAGGCAGGCGGTCACGGCAAGTGATGGCTGAGCGGGTAAGAGTCTCTTGGCTGACAGGCAGGCGGTCACGGCAAGTGACGGCGGAGCCTCCAGGTAGGCTAGCAGGCGGGTAGCAGGTGAGCGCTCCCAGGTGAGTGGGCTAGCAGGTACGGCAGGTAGCAGGCAGGTAATTGGCAGGTGCTTCCTGGTCCGCAGGTGGACTCGCCCATAGACAGACTGGCGGATGCAGAAGGCACACTGTCGGGCTGAAGAGAAGACAAGCAGGCAAACAGGACTGGTAGTCAGGCTGGCAACGGGACCTGAGGGCTGAAGCAGAGGTGAGTATGCTTTGCAAAAACTTTGCTCGGGCACCTCCATTTTGGAGGAGGTGCCTTATATATGGGAAGTCCTCCGGCTATTGGCCGGGGACTCCTTAGGACGGCGCGCTCGGTCCCTTTAAGAGAGGGGGAGCGCGCGCGCGCCCTAAGCACAGTGCCTGGGGAGGAGCGCGTGCCGGCAGCAGCGAGGGAAGGAGTGCTGGAGGACGCCGCGCGCTGAACAGGAAGGTGGGAGGGACGGCGTCTCTGCCTAGCAGGAGGCAGAGACGCCGATGCTACACCTAGCCTTTACTAGCTATTAAAATGGGGGACCCAAAAAAAAATGACGTGGGGTCCCCCCTATTTTAATAGCTAGCAAAGGCTAGGCAGACAACTGGGGGCTGATATTAATAGCCCAGGAAGGGTGCCATGAATATTGGCCCCCTCCCAGGCTAGAAACACCAGCCGTCAGCCGCCCCAGAAATGGCGCATCGATAGGTACTGATCAAATTTCTGAAGATTTTAACACTACATTTTTTTTAACACACAAGGACATATTCCTTGTGCTTTTATGGTGATGAAGCTTGTACATTGTAGAGGATTGGTCTGACTTATCCAGTTGTGGACTGGAGTTGCAATTCTGGAGTTAAAAAAGCCGGCACTTTGGTAGAATTTGACGTGCGGAAAATAGCTATACTGTGTCCCGCCCAGGATCTTCCCCAGCTCCTAAACCAATTATAGTCTGGCATAAGATAGTATGTCTGCTGCCTTAATTAAATTCAATTGCAAACCCATAAAGAATGTAAGGAAATATACAGACCCAAATATGTAGATATAAAAAACTAAATATTTATTAAATATGCGTTAAAATTGTAAATGTAAAAATGGTACAACAGTACACAAGAGAAGGAATGGACTACAATAGGAGAATAATTCTCTTGTATACTGTGTGGGGCAAATGCAATCTCAGCGCGCGTTTCACCCCTGCCTTGCGGTTTCGTCAGGAGGTGAAACGCGCATTGAGGTTGCATTTGCCCTACACAGTATACAAAATGTCTCAAGGTAAATATTTTGGTTGATCTACTATTTCTTCACTGTTATATTCTAATTTTATGGTATTTAAACTAGTAATATGACCTTTTGTAATATTACATGTGACAGATACACTACTGACTAGTGTTGAGCCACCCCCGTAGTGTTCGAGTTCGGTTCGGTTGTCGAACACCCGTGTGTTCGCCGAACTGTTCGTCGAACACCTTCGAACACCGTTAAAACCAATGGCAGGCAAACAAAAACACATAGAAACACATAGAAAACACCTTCAAAGGTGTCCAAAAGCTGACAAACTGCTCAGAAGACATAACTAACACATGGAAAAGTGACAAGTACATATAGTCATGCGAAAATAAAAGAGGTGGAGGAGTAAAAGGAGGAGGAGACACAGATATAGGCATGTCATGCCCTTCTAAAATCCAAAAAGTGAGAAGCCGACACGGCCAGTCCGTTCCTGCCCGTGCCACCTCCGTGTCGCCGGGTTTGTGCCAGAGCCGCGGTGGACCCTGACGGCCAGCCCCCCTCTCCTAATACTGGTGCCTGTCCGCTGGTGGGTCAAGCCCCCCGCGGTGGGGGGGGAGTAACATCTGCAGAAGAAAGACCATCTTCCAGCCAAACTAACATGTCGACTTCTTTTCGTGGACAATGTGATACGATCCCTTTGTTACGGACACGCCCATCGCTACAAATTCCAGATGAGGCACAAAAACAGCAGGTGCTTCAGCGGATATCAAGTGCTCCTTCAAGTGGGCTCTCCTCCACCTCAACTTCAACATCACAAATACTCCAGTCCTCAGAGGTGTCACCCCAATCGCACTTGCTTCCTCACAGCTCCCAAGTCTCCAGCTGCCCGTCTGAGTATGGGGTAACACAGATGGTTGAGTCTGCACAGCTGTTTACTCATACTATAGCCTGGGAAACGGAGGTCTGCTCCAGAGCTTCTGTTAATCCAGACGAGGAAATGATCTGCACTGATGCCCAGAATCTTTATAAGTCGGATCCAGGACCAGATGAAGAAGGTTCTGAGCATAATGTAGACCCTCGTTCCCAAACTGTAACTCCTGTTGGTGGAGACAATGATGAAGACGATGATGAGACTCAAATACCTGATTGGAGCGACAACTTGACTTTTCGGTCAGGGCAGGAAGAGGTTGGCTTTGAGGACGACGGGTGTGATAACACACAGGGTGATGATGACAAGGTTGGAGATCCCACTTACTGTCAACCCACAGTCAGCCAGTCGATGAGGTCACCCGGGCCTTTGCCTGGCCTTTGGGATGTCGCGGTGGTCGGCTCCCTGGCCCGTACCCTGGGGTCACTCTTTAAAAGGGTGGATAATTGTTAATTTTATAAGAGTTTGTGACACCACCTGTGGTATCTGGTGAGAAGCACCAGCGCTGCAGCAGTCCACTGAGGCCCGTGATAAGGCAGCTCGATGGTATAGCTCCCCACAGGTGGAGCTAGGTCTCAGGGCAGCGTATGCAGGGGGAATGCAGGACAGGCGAGACCCAGCTGGGTCAGAGCAAGAACGGAAACGGACACGGTAGTCACTTCAGTACCTTTTACTGGAGGAAATTCAGGCACATCCTGGAGCACTGTAGGGTGAAGGGTGCATATCAGGATCCTCCCCAATGAGCGGGTGTAGGGCCTCCTGTTTCTTGCCTCTGCGCAGTAAGTTTCTGACCTGCCTGGAGCTAGGCCTAACTTTGTCTCTGTCCTGCGCTGGCTGACCTTGTGGTAGGGCCTTCTCTTGAAGTTCACGCTCCCAGTATGCGGGGCCTAAGCGTCTCCTGGCTCTGTTACGTATCAGCACCTTAGCGATCCTGGGACTTGTAGTTCTCCAGGGATTCCGGTTATGCCTTACTGGGTCATAGAGATCCCGGTAAGCTCGGATCCGGTGTCCGGTAAATGCTTCGGGGTGAGCTGGTTAAGCTCCTCTGCCCCTTATGTACTAACTCGCCACTCGCCTTTGGCCTACTCGGGCCCTCAATAGGCTATACACACTAACGGCAGCTTGCCGCGCTTCACCGATCTTATGACGCCGGCACACCTTAAGCTCTATCTGGGCTCCCTGAATCTAGCTAGCAGGAGCCTCGTGCTCCACTGCTGAACTATTAACTGATTTCTCTAGACTAGACTGTGCTCCACTGCAGACTGACCTCTCTTAGGCTTCTCTACTGCAGGAACTCTTCAGAGGAACTGAACTGCCTAGCTCCACCTTCCCTATTTATATCCCTAACGGGCTCCCTCTGCTGGTCTGAGGTGGAAGGTGGAGATGTGTGAATGTTTATGGGGGCCTCTTGTGGAGGATTCCATCAATACACTCTTCTAGGATCTGTGATACCAAGCGCAGCGGGGCGTCACAGATGCTATTGACGACGAGGTTAGGTTGCGCCTTCCTGGACAGAGACGGAGTACTGGAAGCACGTCAACAACTGCATCCTCAACCACAACTCCGCCTCTGACCACAAGTCGTAGTGGCTCTTCAGGTCGCATGGGCTCTAAGCCTTGCATAGCCTGGGCATTTATTCAGATCGATAAGGATGACCCAACTCGTGTTATCTGTAATATTTGTCACCAAAAGCTAAGTAGAGGCCAAAAAATCCATAGTTTGAGTACTTCATGCATGTACCGTCACATGGATATGAAGCATAAGTTGCAGTGGGAAGCTCACTGTGCTACAATGCGGCCTAGCAGGCTGGGCCAACCACCGTCTGCCCCATCTTGTGCATCCGCGGCCTCTTCATCCTCTATGACTGGGGGGACAGCAGTCACACATGTTTTTGGACACAGACCTGCCACCTCTTTACCTGCAACAGCCAGTGTGATTGGCAGGTCATCAGTTCATTGGGAAGTGGAAACACCTGCTGGTGTTGAGAGCTCTCTGACATCGAGAGCACCACCTTTGGATCAAGGCAACCTAACATGTCCGCCTGCATCTTCCTCACAGACCGGCAGTTTGCCAGGGACACCCTACTTAACCCCGTCAAAGCACAACAGCCAGCCCTCGGTCCCTCAGATGTGGACAAGTAAAAGACCATTTCCTCCTAGCCATGAGAAAGCTAAGAGGTTGAATTTCACCATCTGCAAGCTGTTGGCTACAGAAATGCTGCCTTTCCGCCTGGAGGACACAGTGGATTTTTGAGACCTTATGTCCGTCGCAGTGCCCCAGTACCAGATGCCCAGTCGGCACTACTTCTCAAAGAAAGGTGTGCCTGCGCTCCACCAGCATGTCGCACACAACATCACCGCTTCTTTGAGAAACTCTGTGTGTGACAGGGTGCATTTCACCACAGACACTTGGACGAGTAGGCATGGACAGGGGCATTACATGTCGCTGACAGGGCACTGGGTAACTATGGTGACAGCAGGACAAGGGGCTGCTGTCCAAGTCTTGCCGTCCCCGCGAGTTGTGCGTCAATCCTCTTTATCTAGAAGTTCCTCCACTGCTTCTGCCTCCTCAACCTCCTCTCGGTCCTCCACCTGCACCCAAAGCCTGTCTGGTAATGCCACCTGCTTTCTAACTGCGCACCTCCTTACAATGCTGGCAGCAGGGCTCAACGACATCAGTGTTTACTTTGAAATGTCTGGGAAATGTGAGTCACACAGCTGAGGACTTGTGGTCAGCTCTGGAGACCCAGTTTCATGAATGGTTGTCTCCACTGGACCTGCAACCAGGGAAGGCCGTGTGCGACAATGCTGCAAACCTGGGTGCGGCCTTGTATGGCTCACGTGTTGAACCTGGTTGTCCATAAATTTTTAGCCCACTATCCCGGACTAGATGGCCTTCTGCAGAGGGCACGGTCGCTGTGTGCTCACTTCCGCCATTCGCATCCCGCAGCTCAACGACTTACATCTCTACAGAAGTCGTTGGGCCTGCCAGTTCACCGGCTGAAATGCGATGTGCCGACACGGTGGAATTCAACTCTGCACATGTTGCAGCGACTGTGGCAGCACCGACAAGCCCTGGTGCAATAGTTTCTGACGTATAGCCTGGGCCAACGAGATCCAGAGGTGGGGCAAATCACACAGCAGGAGTGGTCTCAGATCAGGGACCTATGAAGTTGACGCGCCCCCTGGGCCGTGGGGTACCCGGAGCCGGGCCGGTAGACGCTGGGGGTCGTAGTCACTGTGGCGGTGACCCGGTCCGTGACCTAGGGCGGTCAATCCAACGGTAATTTGTATATATGGATTTTATAATGTCTGACTACGCCACCTGTGGAGTGAGGTCAAAGGGGCCGCCGCTGCGGAACAGTCCTCTGAAGCTGGTGGTTTTGCTGCAATGGTATTATTACTCACCACAGGAAGAGTGTAGCTTCAGGGCAGTGTGGGTGGATGATGGTGGTTGTAGTGCAGGGAGTCAGTAATGAACACAGAGTCCGTGTGATGCAGTCCCAAGATCTTTACTCACAGTTGTTGCAGTCCAGATTACAGGTACCAGAGCTATCTCACCCGTCGTGCTGTGCGTACTCAGTGAGGGGCTCAGTCCACCCCCAGATAGCTCCGGAGTACTTAGCAGGACCCCCTTCTGTGTGTCCTTTCTCTGGCCTTCTCCCTGCACCTCACACCCAGTGACACTTCTATCCGGTATCCTCGGGCCTTGGTGGGCGACTTGTGTTCCGTCCCCTGGGTCCTATGTGGCTACCTTCTTAGTGAGACTGGTGTGGACTTTTGCCTGCAGTACATGAAATGCTGCAGCCTCCGGTTTCTAGTTGAGCCTTGCTGTTTCTCCTCTAGTTGAGGGACCGGTTCCCCTTATCTGGCCTGACCCCTCTACCTCCTGGTAGCAGCGGGAGTACAGGTGGCCTTCTGCACGGCCCGTAGCCCTAGGGTCCCTTCGGTTCCTGGAACCTTCCTGCTCGGACTCCTCTCTTCTCTCCTTCAGTCCTGGGCCTCCCAGGCTAGGCCCGCCTCCGGAGCAGAGCTCATGCCGAGCCTCTGCTCCTGTCACTTTTCCTCCTCTGACTGGCTTGCTCTTTCTAAGATGGCTTCCTATTTATACTCTCCCTGTCATGTGCTCCCCTAAGCTGCTCCCCTAAGCACCCACTACATAGGATCCTCCCACCAGCTAGGGACCTGGGACTGTGCTCTCCCTTAGGAGCAATCTCGCCCAAACCCCACTGCGGGTATGTGTTGGATGCAGGTGTTAGGGTCCCGAGCCATACGCCTTCCTTACCTGAGGGTGAGATACCACACCTCTGGGTGAGATGCAGTAACTCTGTGGTGACTGCACCCTCAGGGGCGCCACACACCTTTCTGCACAGTTTTGAAATGGCGACGAAGATGTTTAGTGCTGACGACGATGCCATTATCAGCATAACTATTCCGGTGATTTACATGCTGGAGCACACATTAAACAGAATTCAGAGTCAGGTGGTCGGACAAGAGGACGTGGAGGAAGTAGAGGAGGAGTCGTATGCGGAAGGGATAACATCTCCAAGGTCCAGACGGTTGGCAGCACCAAGGAGGCAGGCATGGGAGGGTGGGGGAGAGGGATTAAACAGGGCGCATGGTAGCAGCCCAACTGTTCAGGAAGGTGCAGGAGCCGAGGAAGAAGTGGAGGATGAACTGGCGATGGGCATGGAAGACTCATCAGATGAGGGAGACCTTGATCACATTTCTGTTGTGCGAGGTTGGGGGGAGAGGGCAGAGGAAAGAAGCATGATTCTTACCTCGCTACCAACACAACAAGGACTTGGTCCTCCTGGATGCGCAAGACACATGAGTGCCTTCTTGCTGCACTACCTGCAACATGACCCTCAGATTGCAGAATTCGAAGTAATCTCGACTACTGGGTTGCCACACTCTTAGATCCCCGGTACAAAAGTAAATTTGCCGAAATAATTCCTGCCATAAAAAGGGATTGACGCATGCAGGAGTATCTGCAGACGCTGTTGCAGAATCTTACATGTGCTTTTCCACAAAACACCAGTGGTGCACGAAGTGAATCTCACAGTTCTAACTTGCCAACCGCGGGACTGTCGAGTCTTCATCACTCAAACCGTAACAGTAACACAGTATCTGCTGGTAACAGCAATTTTGTGAAATCGTTTCACCACTTTTTTAGACCATCCTTTGCAAGGCCACAGGAGACAAGAAGTCTGACACATAGTCAATGCCTAGAGAGGATGGTGCAGGAGTATCTCCAAGTGAACATCGAAGCCATGACTGTGTCACTGGACCCTTGCTCATTTTGGTATTCCAATCTGGAAAAATGGCCGGAGCTCGCCACTCACGCCTTGGAGATCTTGTCATGCCCTGCAGCCAGTGTTCTCTCTGAACGTGTGTTCAGCGCTGCTGATGGTGTGCTGACAGATAAGCGCACGCGGCTGTCCACTGAGAATGTAGACAGACTCACGTTCATAAAGATGAACAAATCATGGATTCGCAAGGACTTTTCTAATCCTGTGTTATCCTTGGGAGGCTAAAAGCTTGAGGATTTGGTAATATCACCTCACCAACCGTTTTAAGCAACTGTGGGGCAATTGATGCCACTTAACCCTAGAACGCATGACCATAAAAATCTACACTTTCATATACCTGGGGCCTTTTAGGCCCATGTGCAAATAACATTGAATAACTCAAACTCAAATGACAAACAACTATATACATGAAGAATACCTAGAGTTTCAAAATTCTAACTAAAGTAATCTTGCAGAAAATAGAAAACAATTAACAGGGCGGGACTGCGAGGCCCCAGGTATGCGTTCTAGGGTTAAGTGGTGTCTGTGCCACAATTTTGGGAAAAAATGGAAACTCTTTTTGGAGTCCCCTTGCTGTGTCTTACGTGACGTTGGCATCGTCAATTCCAGGTGGGTTGGGTCGCTCCCCCCCCCCCTTTTAACTGTAAGAAACTACATACACTATAGCTTGGGGTAACACAGATGATTGAGTCTGAAGAGCTGTTTACTCAGAGGTCTGCTCCAAATCTTCAGTGTCTGCTAGTCAGCGTAGAATTTTTAACTGCATCTAGCCTAGGCAATACTTTGGGCATAGTAGCCCAGCTGCGAAGCAAGCTGCACCGCCTGTGTATCTAATAAGAATTTTTAAATGCATCTAGCCTAGGCAGACTGTGGGGACCCCCAACCAAACCCAGACGCTCAGCCCCCCTACCGCCCCCCTTTCCTTGACAATACAATAATGTAACTCTTACAACTGGATGGGTGAGGATCGGTCACAGCTTTATTAACTCTTTATACTCATTCCATTAGAAAGACATTTTATTTCTAAAATAATTCAGCTTGTTGCAGCATGCCCTGGGTCTCCACTCCGGCAACTTGGCCAACAAGTGTAACTCTCCAACATGTCCTTTCTATTTCCAGGCCACGGAGGATCCTGCGTACTCGTATGCAGGACTCTGACCCCCACCCATCACTCTTAACGCTTGTTCCACTCCGTCCTGGAGTCCTGACAGGAATATGTCCAGTCCAATATCCATTAAGTGAACACCGTCGGGCCGTATGAGGCCTGCTTTATCTCCTTCCAGTTGTCGGTGTCGTACCACTACACCGCCTCTGTCTCTTCTAAATTTTGCCATCCGAATATTTATTACCCGCCTTGTCCGTTCGATGGCCGTGATGTCTCGCGCACCTTGCCATACCGCTATCGGCACAATCTCTGACCATACTATAGCTAGTTTTGTGAAAAATTCTCTGAAGCGCTCAGTGTCTAGTTTCATTATTGCCATTAGTTATGCGCTCTTGTGATGACCTAGGTTGTTTCCCCCGGCCTGTATAACTAAGATGACCAGACATCTTGCCTCTCTCCCTACCTTGATTACCTCCATTAGTACCTGTGGCCATAGCAGGCCTCTAATACCTCTCCAGTTGAAATATGTGTTATGAAACTCTAATTTCCTCCCGCCTGGGCGGACTTTCGCCCTTTAATCTGCCCAATATATATACGAGTGGCCTATCACCCACACTGTTGGCTTAGCGTCACCTGTAAAAGAAACAAACCACGTTAGGATAACAAGTCCGGTCTTATGTATCTTGCCAAACACGTGGATCACCATCTCTCTATCCTCTGAACTTCCGTTTCTGACAGTCCTGCTCTTGCTGCTTCTGTGGCCGCGCCTATGCGGAATAAGTGTGTCCCGTAATCTTTGGGGTGGTTCCCTGCCGATGTTATGCATTTATTAAATATAGCTTGAAACTGGTATCTTGATAATGGCGTCCCATCAATGTGTGATAGGAACAAATTAGAATCATAGAATCATAGAATCATAGAATGGTAGAGTTGGAAGGGACCTCCTGGGTCATCTGGTCCAACCCCCTGCTCAAAGCAGGATTCACTAGATCATCTCAGACAGATGTCTGTCCAGCCTCTGTTTGAAGACGTCCATTGAAGGGGAACTCACCACCTCTCGTGGCAGCCTGTTCCACTCATTAATCACCCTAACTGTCAAAAAGTTTTTTCTAATATCTAATCTGTGTCTCCTCCCATTTAGTTTCATCCCATTGCTTCTAGTCTTTCCTTGTGCAAATGAGAATAAAGATGATCCTTCTACAATGTGACAGCCCTTGACATATTTGTAGACAGCTATTAAGTCTCCTCTCAGTCTTCTTTTTTGCAAGCTAAACATTCCCAAATCCTGCAACCGTTCCTCATAGGACATGGTTTGCAGACCAGTCACCATTCTGGTCGCTCTTCTCTGAACTTGCTCCAGTTTGTCTATGTCTTTTTTAAAATGTGGTGCCCAAAACTGTACACAGTATTCCAGATGAGGTCTGACCAAAGAGGAGTAAAGACCGATAATGACTTCACGTGATCTAGACTGTATGCTTCTGTTAATACATCCCAGAATTGTATTTGCCTTTTTTGCTGCTGCATCACACTGTTGACTCATGTTCAGTCTATGATCTATTAGTATACCTAAGTCTTTTTCACATGTACTGTTGCTTAGCTCTATTCCTCCCATTCTGTATATGCTTTTTTCATTTTTATTGCCCAGATGTAGTACTTTGCATTTTTCCCTGTTAAAAACCATTCTGTTGGTTGCTGCCCACTGCTCCAGTTTATTTAGGTCTTTTTGAATCCTCTCTCTCTCTTCTCTAGTATTAGCTATCCCTCCTAGCTTTGTGTCATCAGCAAATTTAATCAGTTTACCCTCAATTCCTTCATCTAAATCATTGATAAAGATGTTGAACAATACAGGTCCCAGGACGGAGCCCTGTGGTACCCCACTTGAGACATTCATCCAGCTGGATGTGAAGCCATTTACAACCACCCTTTGAGTCCGATCACTAAGCCAGTTATGAATCCACCTAACAGTTGCCTGGTCCATTGCATACTTGGTCATTTTTTCAATAAGGATGATGTGAGATACTTTGTCAAATGCTTTGCTGAAGTCAAGATATACTATATCTACAGCATTTCCCTGATCCACCCAGTCAGTGATTCTGTCATAGAAGGAAATTAAGTTAGTCTGACATGACTTGTTAGTTACAAACCCATGCTGACTCTGGTTAATCACTTCATTCTTATCCATGTACTTACATACATGTTGTTTAATAATTTGTTCATAGATCTTTCCTGGTATAGAAGTCAGACTCACTGGCCTATAGTTCCCTGGGTCCACCTTCTTCCCCTTTTTGAAGATAGGAACAACATTTGCTCTTCTCCAGTCTTCTGGGACTTCTCCTGTTCTCCAAGAATTTTCAAAGATTATGGAGAGTGGTTCTAAAATTTCTTCTACAATCTCCTTCAGTACTCTGGGGTGTAATTCATCTGGACCTGGAGACTTGAACTCATTTATGTTAGCTAAATATTCCCTCACAATCTCTCTGTTTACTGATAACTTGGATTCCTCTATTCCTTTAAAAGGACAGTGAAGATCAGTTGATGTTACATTTTCTTTCTGAGAGAAAACAGATGCAAAATAGGAATTAAAAAGTTCGGCCTTCTCAACATCCTCTCTTACCATTTCTCCATTTTCATCCTGTAAAAATCCTATAGCATCTTTGACTTTTCTTTTACTTTTGACATACCCCCAAAATCCTTTTTTATTGCTTTTGACATCTCTTGCAAGCCTTAATTCATTGTCAGCTTTAGCTAACCTGATACGTGCCCTACAGGATCTGCAGACTGCATTATAATCTTCTTTAGATATGCCTCCCTCTTTCCATTTAATAAACATTTCTTTCTTTCTTTTTAGCATGTGTTTAAGTTCTGTGTTCATCCATCCTGGTTTCCTTAAATGCTTCCCATTTTTCCTACTTTTCGGGATTGTTAACGATTGTGCTTTGAGAATCTCATTTTTAAAAATTTCCCATCCTTCCTGGACATTTTTGTCCTTAAGGACATCCAGCCATTGGATCCCTCCTATTCTCTTTCTGAGTCTCTTAAAATCTGCCTTTCTAAAATCTAACCTTGAAGTTTGAGTCTTCACATGTCTTCCTTTGTGATCTGATGGTTAGATATGGTTTTACTATTGTTACCCGACTCAGTGTACCGTTTGTGGGTTGTAGAAGTACCCAAGTGCCCCTGCCCGCTGGAACCATTTTCGATTTGTGTATGCGTAGACGTATTGCATTATTGCCTATGACTACGTCCTGGTGTAATAAGCCTCCACTTGTGCTAATTTTGGATTGAGGGACTAATTCGCTTATGCATAGCGCCCCGAAGAAGGCGATCACAAATGCAGTAGACAGTAGTGTTGCTTCAAATTGTGAGTGTCATGTTAATGGTGTTAGGGATATGATGTGAGAAATCAGTTTTAGTGACACGGGACGGGACGTCTACACTCCTGACTTGGCTGACCCCTTTTCCACCCTTTTATGGATTGTCTGATGATGAATCTTTGTCACATCTCCCCAATTCAGTAGTTGGAAGTGAAATGCTACTCCGGTCAGACACCGCTGCGCTGACGCCCCTGATATGCCCCTCATCATTAGCTGGTGGAGAAATTCTATGGTGACTTGTGATCTGGCTTGTTCACATTGGTCAACCCGTCTGCCTGCTACTAGTCGTGTCCACTCTTCCCATGCCTTACCGTATGCTTGCCACGTCGACGGGGCAACTGACGCTCTGATTAATGGCATCAACTATTCGCCACTAGATCCCATAGGGAAGGTGGGCAACTGTTGTCCCGATGGGTGGGCATTGTGGAAGAGCTCTGTGAAAATCTGCCAATTGAATTGTTATAAAGCGTTAGCAGCAGCTTTAGACCCCTCAGCATAGTGGCTAGCGCGGACCCATACATTGTGTTTTAGGCACAGGAATGCTAGCCTGGGTAGTAGGCCTAGCACTGGGAGAGACGATGATGCCATCTTATTAATGCAGTGCGCTAAGCTGGTGTTTTTTGTTATGAAGCGTATATTTTTGTAAGCCAGGAGCGCGCCCCATATTTCTATTGCTACCACTATTGGGAAGAAAAATTATTTTCAGGGCTAGATGCAGCGAAAAATTATTATTAATTGAAAAGCTGGTGGAGCTTGGTATAGATGGCCTAATACAATGAGACCCACACACTGCTAGAAGGCCAAATATTTTTTCAGAGTTAGATGCAGAAAAAAATTATATTCAGTTTGCAACCTGATGGAGGTCAGTATAGATGGACTAATAGAACAAGTCCCACACACTGCTAGAAGGCCAAATATTTTTTCAGAGGTAGATGCAGACAAAAAATTATTTTGAATTTGCAACCTGATGGAGGTCAGTATAGATGACTAATAGAACAAGTCCCACACACTGCTAGAAGGCCAAATATTTTTTCAGTGCTAGATGCAGAAAAAAAATATATTCAGTTTGCAACCTTATGGAGGTCAGTATAGATGGACTAATAGAACAAGTCCCACACACAGCTAGAAGCCCAAATATTTTTTCAGAGGTAGATGCAGAAAAAAATTATATTCAGTTTGCAACCTGATGGAGGTCAGTAGAGATGGACTAATAGAACAAGTCCCACACACAGATAGAAGGCCAAATATTTTTTTAGAGCTAGATGCAGACAAAAATATATTCAGTTTGCAACCTGATGGAGGTCTGTATAGATGGATTAATAGAACAAGTCCCACACACAGCTAGAAGCCCAATATTTTTTCAGAGGTAGATGCAGAAAAAAATATATTCAGTTTGCAACCTGATGGAGGTCAGTATAGATGGACTAATACAACAAGTCCCACACACAGCTAGAAGCCCAATATTTTTTCAGAGGTAGGTGCAGAAAAAAATATATTCAGTTTGCAACCTGATGGAGGTCTGTATAGATGGATTAATAGAACAAGTCCCACACACAGCTAGAAGCCCAATATTTTTTCAGAGGTAGATGCAGAAAAAAATATATTCAGTTTGCAACCTGATGGAGGTCTGTATAGATGGATTAATAGAACAAGTTCCACACACAGCTAGAAGCCCAATATTTTTTCAGAGGTAGATGCAGAAAAAAATATATTCAGTTTGCAACCTGATGGAGGTCAGTATAGATGGACTAATACAACAAGTCCCACACACAGCTAGAAGCCCAATATTTTATCAGAGGTAGATGCAGAAAAAAATATATTCAGTTTGCAACCTGATGGAGGTCTGTATAGATGGATTAATAGAACAAGTCCCACACACAGCTAGAAGCCCAATATTTTTTCAGAGGTAGATGCAGAAAAAAATATATTCAGTTTGCAACCTGATGGAGGTCTGTATAGATGGATTAATAGAACAAGTCCCACACACAGCTAGAAGCCCAATATTTTTTCAGAGCTAGATGCAGAAAAAAATTATATTCAATTTGCAACCTGATGGAGGTCAGTATAGATGGACTAATAGAATTATGCTATGCCCAAAAGATTTTACTTCACTAGGTGCAGTAAAAAAATTGGTATTCTATACACAGGTGGTATATCTTGCAACACAGATAGGCTACTCCACTGACTAACACACTCTGCAATAGGCCAAAAAGGATTAGCTTTGCTAGATTCAGCCAAATGCTGTAAAAAAAACTTGCACAGCACTGGCACAGACCTGCCTGGCAAAAACTGATAGGAACTGATGTAACCTAGTCCTGAAAAGGACTGCAATTACAATTAGTCTTTACTCCCACAATCTATCTATTTAAGAGCACAGACCTGCCTGATAAAAGTCGTAGGAAATGCTGTAACCTAGTCCTTAAAAGGACTGCAATCACAACTATTCCCTACTCCCAAGCTATCTGTAGATTTGTGCCAAAATTGGCTTGAAATTAACAAGGTATAGCGCACACAGCAACAGCGGTGCCGTCTAACACGCAGCTGCAGCAGTGAGAAAATGGTGGCGACGGGGAAAATGGCTGGGTCTTATAGGGCAAGGACATGTGACATACACTGCCAATGACACATGCCCTTGCTTGTGTGAAAAACAGCAGTTCGCTCCGTGTGTGCGCTGCTGATAGGCTGACAGATTGCACCTCCCCACTGCAAATGCGGGAAAGAGAAAAAAAAATGGAGATCTTCATTGTTCCTGCAGAGATCCATCCCCTGCCCCTCCCCCCACCCCGCTGTACACTCAAACTGCGTATTAACATTAATTTTCATCATTACTGAGAAAAAATCCAGTTATGATTTTGGTGCACGAACAGTTATTGAACATAACCTCGAACAGCCGAATTTTTCTCAAATTGTTCGTGTTCGCCGAACGGCGCGAACACCGCCCAAAACAGCTCGAATTTGAGATTGGCGAACAGTTCGAGTAGAACAACGCTCATCTCTACTACTGACCAAACAGTAGTTCTTGTCTAGCGCTCACCATTTACCTTCCTCTTCTTACTTTGGGAGGTGAAGCTCAATAGGAATAGCTCTTTTTAGACAGCGGAGTATTCTAATATATCAGAATGAAAGCTGGAAGAAATGTACAGTCAGTTCTTCAGCTCTACTAGCTCATTTACGACAATAATTTCTATCCTATCAATCTGACGCGCCCCCTGGGCCATATTCTTTAGGGGGAATATCCGGAGCCGGATCAGATGGGAGTTGTAGTCTTCCGAGTGGCTGTGACCCGGTCCGTGCCCAGGGTGTCAAACTCAGTTGTATGTGGCAGTCCTACAGATGTTAATAAGTTCTTAATGTCGACTACGCCACCCGTTGTATTGCGGTCACTATGGCCGCCGCTGCAGCAGGGTCCGCTGAGGCTGATGGTGTAGGTGCAGCTTTTGATGGTATAACCCCCAACGGGTGGGGTATAGCCTCAGGGGGTCAGGTGCAGAGGATGGGGGTTGTGGTGGTGCAGCATAGATGTTAAAGGAAGACAGAGTCGGGTTATGCAGTTAAGGGTATTTACTCACTGCTGATGTTCCGGTCACTCCAGCTTCAAGTGACCTCCCGAGCCGTGCTGCATCCACCAGGTCCTGGATCCAGCCAACCCCCAAGCGAGTCCGGAGCGTGACCCTGAGCTCTCCTTCTGTCCTTTCTCTGGCCGTCCCCACTAGTGATCCACCCAGGTCCAGCTCCCTCGGGCCTTCTGTTGGGAGACCCTTGGCCTTGGGTTCCCTGACCCTCCACGTGGTATGCCTTCGGGGTGGATGTGGTGGGTGGCCGTGGCAGACGCTGCCCACGGCCTCCGGTCTCTGGCTGGGGTGTGTTTTTACCCCCACCAGCTTGGGTTCCGGTACCCTGATGCCGACTCTTCACCCGTGGATTGGATTTGGGGTCTCAGAGTCCTCTCTTCTGTTTCCCCCTCTGGGTCTCTCTTGCTTTCTCCTCTCTCTCTCTCTGGGGCTACTCTGCTCCTCTGCTTCTTACTCTGACAGACTGACCTGCCTGCAAAGACTGACTGACCCTGTTCTTTGATGGTGCCCACCTTATATACACCCTCTATGTGTGAGCTCAGGTGACCAGCACCCAATGAGCTCCTATCTTTACCCAGGCTGCTCCCCCTATCTGCCCCTACACTACTTGGGATGTACCACCCCCCTCCCACTCCAGCCAGGAACAGACTCGGTCGTACCTGCACATTTCTAAGTGGGAGTACCGTCGGCCTGTTCCTCGGAAATGGGATGTATGTAGTGCATGCAGCCTACCGAGCTCAGTTCCACACTCCATCCTTACCCGGGAGTGGAATATCACACCTCTGGGTTGAGGTGCAATACCCCTGTAGCAGCCGAATCCTCAGGGTGCTACATTCCCCCCTGGTAAATCACAGCACGTCCTCGGGCTGTAAGACATAACACCAAAAACATACAAATTTTTGCATAAACATATAAAACATATAAAACATTATATATATATATATCAATATAAAACATTCTCGTCGCCTCTGGCTCCTCCTCCGGTCACTGTGCAACGTGTGACCGGGTAAAGTGCGACAGTCTCTCTGGAAAACTGGTTTTCCTATAAAACCGGTAGGGGGCGCTTTAGGACGCGCAACTATATACAAGGATATGGCCGCTCTCAGTCCTCGGCCAGGTATTAGGGAGGAATGACCGCTCTCAGTCCTCGGTCAGTGGGATTTAGGGAAATACGGGTAACAGTTCACACATGCTGGTCCCAACGGGGACTATATTAGCAACAGCAACAGTTTCAGTTTCAGTTTCAGTTTCAGTTCACGGTTTCAGTTTCAGTTCACGGTGCCCCGACGGGCAACTATATACAGCTTCTGCTTCGCTGTCCTTAGCGACGGCGTCCTCCTGCTCTTGCTTTATGGTTACCTTTGGCTTCAGACCCGTCCGGGTCCTCTTGCTCTTCCTCCTCACACCGCAGCTCTTCCTCCGTCAGGCGATGCACATGGAGGGCGTAGGGACCTTTGGCACACTTGTGCCGGGTGAAGGTGACCTCGTCCCCGATGTAAAGGTCACGACCTCTGTGTCCCTCCGGTAGGTGGGACTCAACGTCTCTCCTGGTTACGAAGACGTCGCCTAGGGTGTGGTGGTCTCGGATGAAGCCCCACCCATGCTGCAGGTTAAACTTTATCACAGTCCCGGTGGTGCGGGGACTATGCGCTGCACGGGGGTCTCTCCTGGCCCGGCTCTTCTGCTCCGCGCTCTTTACTTGAGCTTGCTGTTCCCGGACCCGCCTCTCTCTCCGCTCCCTCTCGAAGTCCTCGAGCTGTTGGCGGCAGCACTCAGCACGCTCCGCTGCAGCTGCCCGAGTCTCTTGAGTGAACCCCATAAGATCTTCTCCGGTGGGGTCCCATTCAAACTGTGCTTCCGCTAGCGGGGGCGAGATCCTCTTTACGGGCTTTGGAGCCGGGATCAGGGGTTCATCCAGGGGTCTCTCTCTCCGGAGTCGGGGATGGTGAAACTCCGGTGGCCATATAAATGGCTGCCCATCCGGGCACGTATGCTGGGCGTACAGGTCCTCTCCCAGATGCGGCACTCTTGGTCTTATGGGCGCGGTGGTGGTGGCGCCCGGGTTGCCCGGGCCTTGCGGCCAGGCCTGGGGTATCTGGAAGGTAAAGGGCACCGTAAGGACGGCGGCGCCCTGGGCTACTTGGCCCTGCGACCAGGCCGGGGGCTCCGCGGAGATAGGGGGCGCTGTTGGTATTGCGGCGCCCGGGGGTACTAGGCCTTGCGACCAGGCTGGTGGTACTTCCTGCTTGGTCACGCTCGGGGTCGAGGCGTGTGACGTCACAGGGGTCGCGGCTCCCGTTTGAGGCCTAGTCTGCGGCGGTGACGTTGCAGCGACGGGCACGGCAGGATAGACTTCGGGCTCTGCGACGGGGAGCTGGAGCAGGTACGCGGTTTCCCGGTCTGGGGTATAGACGTCCCCTTTACCTGCCTCCACTCGTTCGGCTCCCTTCTCGGCGCCGTCTCCGGCCTTCAGTCCTCCTGCGCCATCCTCAGAGGCGGTCTGTCTCCTCGTCTCGGGTGGCGTGCTCCGCTCACAGGTCTCGGTCTGCTGGGCCATCTCACGGCTCCACTCCGCCAACGTCTCTCGCTGCACCCGGGCCATCCTCCTTGCGAGGCCCTCCAGAGCGGTCTGTGCACACTCCCGGTCTCGGGGGAGCTGTGCTAGGACCTCCACTAGGCCTAGTGGGGTCGTTGTTTCCAGCAGGCTCCTGACCAACGGGTCGGTGCTGCTCTGCTCTCCTACAGTCGTCTCCAGCAGGCTCCTGGCCAGCGGGCCGGTGCTGCTCTGCTTTCTCGCCATCTCCGGGTAAGCTCCTCCGATACTCTTCTCCAGGCTTCTTGCCTCCGGGTGCGCTCGCTCTAGACTGCTCCAGGCGGCACCCATCTTTTCTCTCTCCTTTCGTCTCCTCCCACCTCGAGGGCGGTCCCGGGGCCACTTGGTGACTGTCAGCTCCAGGGGCTGTTCTTTCACGCTGACAGACACCTCTAGCATCACAGTCTCTGTTGGTGGGGGCGGTTTCCACTTTTGGCGCCATTTTCGGTCCTGGCCCACGATGGGAGGTGGCCTCTCGCCACCCTCTGGCACGCCCATAATGGCGTCCGCTCTTCCAAGGCGGGAAACCTTTGGAAATGGCGGGAATCGCTTCCCAGTGGCGGGAAACTCTGCAGATGGCGGGAAAACGCTGTTAATGGCGGACAACCGGCGGGAATCGACTGGTGATGGGGTCCGATGGCGGGGACCCTCCGGAACCGGCAGGAGACTTCTTTCTGAGGTAACGATGTTCTTTTCTTCAGGCACGCAGTACCCGGGTGTTGCGGGCACATAATCCTGCCGACTACGCCAAAGTTGACGCGCCCCCTGGGCCATATTCTTTAGGGGGAATATCCGGAGCCGGATCAGATGGGAGTTGTAGTCTTCCGAGTGGCTGTGACCCGGTCCGTGCCCAGGGTGTCAAACTCAGTTGTATGTGGCAGTCCTACAGATGTTAATAAGTTCTTAATGTCGACTACGCCACCCGTTGTATTGCGGTCACTATGGCCGCCGCTGCAGCAGGGTCCGCTGAGGCTGATGGTGTAGGTGCAGCTTTTGATGGTATAACCCCCAACGGGTGGGGTATAGCCTCAGGGGGTCAGGTGCAGAGGATGGGGGTTGTGGTGGTGCAGCATAGATGTTAAAGGAAGACAGAGTCGGGTTATGCAGTTAAGGGTATTTACTCACTGCTGATGTTCCGGTCACTCCAGCTTCAAGTGACCTCCCGAGCCGTGCTGCATCCACCAGGTCCTGGATCCAGCCAACCCCCAAGCGAGTCCGGAGCGTGACCCTGAGCTCTCCTTCTGTCCTTTCTCTGGCCGTCCCCACTAGTGATCCACCCAGGTCCAGCTCCCTCGGGCCTTCTGTTGGGAGACCCTTGGCCTTGGGTTCCCTGACCCTCCACGTGGTATGCCTTCGGGGTGGATGTGGTGGGTGGCCGTGGCAGACGCTGCCCACGGCCTCCGGTCTCTGGCTGGGGTGTGTTTTTACCCCCACCAGCTTGGGTTCCGGTACCCTGATGCCGACTCTTCACCCGTGGATTGGATTTGGGGTCTCAGAGTCCTCTCTTCTGTTTCCCCCTCTGGGTCTCTCTTGCTTTCTCCTCTCTCTCTCTCTGGGGCTGCTCTGCTCCTCTGCTTCTTACTCTGACAGACTGACCTGCCTGCAAAGACTGACTGACCCTGTTCTTTGATGGTGCCCACCTTATATACACCCTCTATGTGTGAGCTCAGGTGACCAGCACCCAATGAGCTCCTATCTTTACCCAGGCTGCTCCCCCTATCTGCCCCTACACTACTTGGGATGTACCACCCCCCTCCCACTCCAGCCAGGAACAGACTCGGTCGTACCTGCACATTTCTAAGTGGGAGTACCGTCGGCCTGTTCCTCGGAAATGGGATGTATGTAGTGCATGCAGCCTACCGAGCTCAGTTCCACACTCCATCCTTACCCGGGAGTGGAATATCACACCTCTGGGTTGAGGTGCAATACCCCTGTAGCAGCCGAATCCTCAGGGTGCTACAAATCAATCTTACAAAGTTCCAAGTCTGAAGTCGGTTGACAGATTTGTAGGGTAATGATGGGGAATTTAGAATTCCCAGCATTTCTGCCTGTGTTTTTTACGATCAACTATGCAACTAAATGGAACAACTGGCTGTACTGCATTGCACTGGCATAATCTTCTGAACATTGTTTCACACTGAGCCCATATGATTATCATGTTTGTTTGACTTCAGTCCATGACCTCAGCTGACCATTGATGACTTTGATGTATCCAGTATATTTATATCGGAGCCCAGTAGCTCAGTAGCACAGGGTGACCCTGTTGCTTTTAAGGTCTTTAATTGTTTTTGGAATGGCCACAATCAATGATGTTCTTGGATATTTTTAGAAACACTCTGATACAATCTACAACCCGGAAAACAATGCTTCTATTTCTACCATCCTGCATATGAGAAATATTTACTGTGTAGGCTGGTTCTAATTATAGACGACTTTTAAGAAACTGAAAAAGTTCATCTGTCTTGAACATGTTTATATGTTTTGGTAAATCTCCCAGATTCCTCAAGACTGTAGCTGCTATACTATTTGTTTTTTTCTATGCTACTTATTAATGCTGCATTATTTTTAGAACTGTTGAATGTCACAATGTAATACATTGAGAAATGTGAATTAGAGAATGGGGCTTTTTTCCTCCGGACATCACTAATGACCTCTGAAAAAGGATTATGTCAGATTAGCAGACATTTGATGTATTGATGTATAAGGTTGATGTTTTAGCTGTCCTGATTTAAATAAAAAGCAAAAAAAAAATTAAATAATAGTAAGAATCAATGTAATGGAAAATGTTACCTTCATGGTCGAGACTTCTTTGGAATTCTTACATCATTCTTTTCCACTTTAAAAGGTTATTATCCTAGATTACAGTTGCAAATAAAATTATTCAACCCAAATTGAAAATTATATTTATTAACAAATTGAATAAACTTTCTGCTATTTGCAATAATCAAATCAAACATGAACAATTCAAATAGCTCAATACCGCTAATATACTGTAACAAGTGGTTTCTCCTAATTCAACAACACAAAATGTCACTTTCAATGACTTTTGCAGTCTCAGAATTATTCAATCCCTTCATGACAAGCATCTTTAGTACTTAATAGAGAGCCATTTGCCTGTTATGACCTGCTACAAACATGATGCATAGCCAGACAGCAAATATGATGCATGCCAACATTCCTGAGGAATCTTAGGCTGTGTGCCCACGTAGCATTTTTCAAGCGTTTATGCTGCGGAATTTCCGCAGCGGAAACGCTTGTAAAACGCTAGGTAATCCGCACTCCCATGGTCCCCAAGGGGATTCCGCATGTTCTATGCACATGCTGCGGATTTTTCCGCAGCGTTTATGCTGCGTACAAAAATCCGCAGCATGTCATTTAATTTTGCGGAAGTGCAGCGGAACTCCCGCCATTGACTTGCATTGAGACGCATAGAAACCGCGACTGTACATTTTTACAAGCGGCTTCTATGCGTCTCTATGTGCGGATGGTACCCAGTTCTGGAGGAGAGAAGACTCTCATCCAGACCTGGGTACCATTGTACCTGTGAAAAAAGAATAAAATAACAAATAAAGTTTATACTCACCTGTCCGGCGTCTTCTCTCTGAATGCCAGCAGCGCTGAAGGACCTTCGGTGACGTCACAGTCATGTGACCGCAGGCCCTTCACCGCTCTGTCTCGCGATATGCCGGCTGCCGGGAACCAGACAGGAACGAGCGCTGCAGCCACGCCGGGGCATCGGGGGTGAGTATAGCTTTATTTGTTTTAATTTTTACGGTTAACACTGTATAAATCCATGCTGTTTGCATGGATTTATACAGTGTGACCTAGTTGTCAAGCACTTTCCAAGTGATGCTATCGCCTGGAAAGTGCTTGTCAATCTGCATGCGGAAACGCATGTGAATCCGCATGTGGATCCGCATGTATTCTGCAGGAAAAACGCATGCACAATCTGCATGCGTTTTTTTCTGCCAGGGAGATGCAGAAATGCTGCAGAAATTTTCTGCTTCATTTCTGCATCGTGGGCACATAGCCTTAGCCCATTCTTCAATTGCAATTGCCTCCAGTTCACTAGTATTGTTGGGTGTGCATGCTGCACCTACATTTTTTCAAATCCCACCAAAGATTTTCTATAGGGTTCAAGTCAGGCAACTGTAACAACCACTCTAAAACCTTCCAGAATATTTTATGAAACCAAGCCTTTTCAGACTTTGAATTATGCATGACATCATTGTCCTGTTGGAAGGTCCAATGTTGTCCAAGCTTTAGATTTCTCACAGGAGGCATTATGTTTTCTCTTAGGATTTCCTGGTACTTCATTTAATCCATCTTGCCCTTCATGTGCTGCAGGTTTCCAATGCAAAGGAAGAAAAGCAGCTCCAGAGCTTCATTGTGCCACTGCCATGCTTCCCTGTAGGCAGAGTGTTGTTCAACTTACGTTTATTCCTCCTTCCGGCATACCACTGCTCTGTAGGCTTGAAAAGTTCCAGTTTTGTTTCATTGCTGCCCGAAATACAATCCCAAAACTTCTTTGGCTTATTTACATAAATTTGAGCATACTGGAGCCAACATTTCTTGTGCTTTTGGGTCAGTAGAAGTTTATGACTTGGACATAGAGACCTTCAGCATTTATTATGAGCCTTAGTGTGCAAAGTGAAACTTCAGTGCCTGCTGCAACCAAATCTTGCTGAAGGTCTTTTGCAGTCACTAAAAGGTGTTTGACCACTTGCCTTCTCAGAAATCTGGTAACAGATTATGATAGCTCTTATTTATGCAACATTCAAATAGTGTAGCCAGTATTATTTCACTTTGAACTTGAGAATTTTGATTCCAACTGTATATGTAGGATGCTAAACCAACATCCTGAAACCAGGGCTGTGTCACAAAAACTGTGCTTCCTGCATTATACGATGGGCAAGCCATAACTTTTTTTTCAAGCCGAAAGAAAAAAACTCAATCCAGAAATTCAAACACAACTCTACCTTACAAAGTTTGTGTGTTGTAAAAAATATTTTTGCTTTTTTGCACACGTCTATGGTGTAGTAGTCCAATTTTAGACCCTTAAATGCCACCAAAATACCTCTGTTGGTTATCACTGGTTACCATCCTCTAGCAAGTAATAAAGCTGTGTTTGCATTAAAGAGAACGTAGAGTGTTAGACACACATTTTACAATAAATTAAATAATTTTCAGTAATGCGATTTTAGAAAATTAGATTTGCAGCAAATTATTTTTTTGAGAAAATTTGGTGAACCTGGTGAATTTGAATTTCAAATGATCTACCCAACTCTATATACTATATATCTCAAATGCTAAATTACAAGTAAATATAGCTCAGCCCTTCTTGTTTTGAGCACCACCATACATGCATCATATACATACACATTGCATTCTCCAGTTATTTCATGCTGTGAAAAAAATGTAAAAGGAATGCTGGAAATTTATGTAGACCCCTGTTATACCACATACTTTCTGGTCTGTTGACATAGAGGAATCATGGTACTATAAATATAACTTATTTTGATGCAATAACTGTGATTTTTTTTTATCTCAAATTGTTCCCATTTCATTATATAATTCCATTTCGATGACTACTGGAATCTTTTTCAAAGAATAGTTATTTTACTTTGCTAAACCCATAGATTATGGCTTGCATAATTTAAATAAAATTGCAACATCCATGTGATATGTGGTCAGCCACAGGCATCCATACTTAAATATGTTCTTTTGACCATGTTACTTTTATCTGTCAAACCCTAATGATTATTTTGGTGAAATTAAAAACAAATGTAACATATAAGTTACAGTTTAGAATTTAAAGTAAAAGATAAGTATTAGATTTGATGTACTGTAAATAGCCTTATTTTAATGTTCAATGTCTTGTCAAAACAAATGTTCACCTGTCCACAGGATAGGCAATAACTAAGTTGATCGGTGAGGGTCTGACCTCTGGGACCTGCACCAATTGGCCGAACAGAGAATTTTTGTCTCCGACAGGTCACCTTAATCCCCAATGCAAAATTGAGTGGCAGTACGCAAGAATTACCTTTGTTCCATTCATTCTCTATGGGGTTGCCGGAAAAAGCTGAGCACAGTGCACGGCAGCGCTATAGTGAATGAATGGAGTGAAGGTCAAGCATGCGCACAACAGGTACATTGTAAAATTGGTCCATTCTACCTATCAATGTGGATAACTGCTGTTGTACCAACACCGATCAATAAGTTATCGCCTATTCTGTGGATATGTAATAACTTCTTTTCATTGAATAAACCCTTTAAGGACCTAGCTTGGTTTATTAGGATTCATTCTCCTTTCAGAGGGGGTTGCAGTAGATAGCATAATAGTGGATTAATTTTGTGTGGCACTCCTCTCATCTTACACATTGTGGATGAAGAGCACCAGCTTGGGCTCTTGAAAAATAAATAAAAATGTCCAAAAATTTTTTGGGGTTGGTTGGTGGGGAATAAAAAAAAAAGTAGGAAGGTTAGGTGAAAACCGTGTGGTAGCTGTAATGACTTCTATATTGGTTGTCATCAAGCTTTGTCGAACATGGGTGTAATAGTTCAAGGACAGACACGGACTTATGACTTTAGTAGGAGAAATTATCCTTTACTTTAAGTGCGTATAAAATTACATAATTTATGTTATGGACTAAGATCATATTACCAATTTCCATCACGGGACACATGTGCATCTCTACATGACCAGTATTTACAATACTTTTACTTAATTTTTCACTTTGAACATCTATGAAAGATATGCTGACCCACATATTTTCATGTAATCTAGCCTACCCATCAATTTTCAATGTTACTCTTAAACAAAGCATTTCCCTCGGCGTCAATGGGTCATTGAGAGTTTATGGAATGTGCAGAATTAAATTTCAGCTTTCTAATAGAGATGAGCGTTGTTCGACTCGAATTGTTCGCCAATCTCAAATTCGAGCTGTTTTGGGCGGTGTTCGAGCCGTTCGGCGAACACGAACGATTTGAGAAAAATTCGGCTGTTCGAGGTTATGTTCGATAACTGTTCGTGCACCAAAATCATAACTGGATTTTTTCTCAGTAATGATGAAAATTAATGTTAATACGCAGTTTGAGTGTACAGCGGGGTGGGGGGAGGGGCAGGGGATGGATCTCTGCAGGAATAATGAAGATCTCCATTTTTTTTTCTCTTTCCCGCATTTACAGTGGGGAGGTGCAATCTGTCAGCCTATCAGCAGCGCACACACGGAGCGAAGTGCTTTTTTTCACACAAGCAAGGGCATGTGTCATTGGCAGTGTATGTCACATGTCCTTGCCCTATAAGACCAAGCCATTTTCCCCGTCGCCACCATTTTCTCACTGCTGCAGCTGCGTGTTAGACGGCACCGCTGTTGCTGTGTGCGCTATACCTTGTTAATTTCAAGCCAATTTTCGCACAAATCTACAGATAGCTTGGGAGTAGGGAATAGTTGTGATTGCAGTCCTTTTAAGGACTAGGTTACAGCATTTCCTATGACTTTTATCAGGCAGGTCTGTGCTCTTAAATAGATAGATTGTGGGAGTAAAGACTAATTGTAATTGCAGTCCTTTTCAGGACTAGGTTACATCAGTTCCTATCAGTTTTTGCCAGGCAGGTCTGTGCCAGTGCTGTGCAAGTTTTTTTCACAGCATTTGGCTGAATCTAGCAAAGCTAATCCTTTTTGGCCTATTGCAGAGTGTGTTAGTCAGTGGAGTAGCCTATCTGTGTTGCAAGATATACCACCTGTGTATAGAATACCAATTTTTTTACTGCACCTTGTGAAGTAAAATTTTTTGGGCATAGCATCATTCTATTAGTCCATCTATACTGACCTCCATCAGGTTGCAAATTGAATATAATTTTTTTCTGCATCTAGCTCTGAAAAAATATTTCGGCTTCTAGCAGTGTGTGGGACTTGTTCTATTAGTCCATCTATACTGACCTCCATCAGGTTGCAAACTGAATATAATTTTTTTCTGCATCTAGCTCTGAAAAAATATTTCGGCTTCTAGCAGTGTGTGGGACTTGGTCTATTAGTCCATCTATACTGACCTCCATCAGGCTGCAAATTCAAAATAATTTTTTGTCTGCATCTAGCTCTGAAAAAATATTTGGCCTTCTAGCAGTGTGTGGGACTTTCTCTATTAGTCCATCTATACTGACCTCCATCAGGTTGCAAATTAAAAATAATTTATATCTGCATCTAGCTCTGAAAAAATATTTGGCCTTCTAGCAGTGTGTGGGACTTTCTCTATTAGTCCATCTATACTGACCTCCATCAGGTTGCAAATTAAAAATAATTTATATCTGCATCTAGCTCTGAAAAAATATTTGGCCTTCTAGCAGTGTGTGGGACTTTCTCTATTAGTCCATCTACACTGACCTCCATCAGGTTGCAAACTGAATATATTTTTTCTCTGCATCTACCTCTGAAAAAATATTGGGCTTCTAGCTGTGTGTGGGACTTGTTCTATTAATCCATCTATACAGACCTCCATCAGGTTGCAAACTGAATATAATTTTTTTCTGCATCTACCTCTGAAAAAATATTTGGGCTTCTAGCTGTGTGTGGGACTTGTTCTATTAATCCATCTATACAGACCTCCATCAGGTTGCAAACTGAATATAATTTTTTTCTACATCTACCTCTGAAAAAATATTTGGGCTTCTAGCTGTGTGTGGGACTTGTTCTATTAGTCCATCTATACTGACCTCCATCAGGTTGCAAACTGAATATAATTTTTTTCTGCATCTAGCTCTGAAAAAATATTTGGCCTTCTAGCAGTGTGTGGGACTTTCTCTATTAGTCCATCTATACTGACCTCCATCAGGTTGAAAATTAAAAATAATTTTTATCTGCATCTAGCTCTGAAAAAATATTTGGCCTTCTAGCTGTGTGTGGGACTTGTTCTATTAGTCCATCTATACTGACCTCCATCAGGTTGCAAACTGAATATAATTTTTTTCTGCATCTAGCTCTGAAAAAATATTTGGCCTTCTAGCAGTGTGTGGGACTTTCTCTATTAGTCCATCTATACTGACCTCCATCAGGTTGCAAATTAAAAATAATTTTTTTGTCTGCATCTAGCTCTGAAAAAATATTTGGCCTTCTAGCAGTGTGTGGGACTTTCTCTATTAGTCCATCTATACTGACCTCCATCAGGTTGCAAACTGAAAATATTTTTTTTCTGCATCTACCTCTGAAAAAATATTTGGGCTTCTAGCTGTGTGTAGGACTTGTTCTATTAGTCCATCTATACTGACCTCCATCAGGTTGCAAACTGAATACAATTTTTTTCTGCATCTACCTCTGAAAAAATATTTGGGCTTCTAGCTGTGTGTGGGACTTGTTCTATTAGTCCATCTATACTGACCTCCATCAGGTTGCAAATTGAATATAATTTTTTTCTGCATCTAACCCAGCCAATAGTTTTGGCCTAATACCACAGTTTGGCCACTCAGCTCTGCTCGGTTCCCATCCATTGTTTTTTTGTGCAAACAACTTCAGAGTTGTGAATTAGTTAACCACCAAAATGAGTGGAAAAAGGCCTGCTGCTGGTGGAAAGGGGAATAGGCGTGTTGGGAAGGGGAAAAAAGGTTGTGTCCGTGGGGTAGGTGTTAAAGCAACAATAACATCTGCAGAAGAAAGACCATCTTCCAGCCAAACTAAAATTCCAGATGAGGCACAAAAACAGCAGGTGCTTCAACTGATATCAAGTGCTCCTTTAAGTGGGCTCTCCTCTACATCAACTTCAACATCACAAATACTCCAGTCCTCAAAGGTGTCACCCCAATCGCACTTGCTTCCTCACAGCTCCCAAATCTCCAGCTGCCCGTCTGAGTATGAGGTAGAACAGATGGTTGAGTCTGCAGAGCTGTTTACTCATACTATAGCCTGGGAATCAGAGGTCGACTCCAGTGCTTCTGTGAATCCAGACGAGGAAATGATCTGCACTGATGCCCAGAATCTTTATGAGTCGGATCCAGGACCAGACGCAGAAGGTTCTGACCATAATGTAGACCCTCATTCCCAAACTGTAACTCCTGTTGGTGGAGACAATGAGGAAGACGATGATGAGACTCAAATACCTGATTGGAGCGACAACTTTAGTTTTTTGTCAGGGCAGGAACAGGTTGGCTCTGAGGACGACGGGTGTGATAACGCACAGGGTGATGATGATGAGGTTGGAGATCCCACTTACTGTCAACCCACAGTCAGCCAAGAGATGAGGTCAGCAGAGGAGGTGGAGGAAGATGCTAGTGACGACGAGGTCAGGTTGCGCCTTCCTGGACAGAGACGTAGTACTGGAAGCACGTCAACAACTGCATCCTCAAACACAACTCTGCCTCTCACCACAAGTCGTGGTGGCTCTTCAGGTCGCATGGGTGCTAAGCCTTGCATAGCCTGGGCATTTTTTCAGATCGATAAAGATGACCCAACTCGTGTTATCTGTAACATTTGTCAGCAAAAGCTAAGTAGAGGCCAAAAAATACATAGTTTGAGTACTTCATGCATGAACCGGCACATGGACATGAAGCATAAGTTGCAGTGGGAAGCTCAGTGTGCTACAATGCGGCCTAGCCGGCCGGGCCAACCACCGTCTGCCATATCTTGTGCATCCGCGTCCTCTTCATCCTCTGTGACTGGGGGGACAGCAGTCACACCTGTTTTGGGGCGCAGACCTGCCACCTCTTTACCCGCAACAGCCAGCGTGATTGGCAGGTCATCATTTTCTTTGGAGGTGGTAACACCAGCTGGTGTTGAGCGCTGTCCGACATCGATAGCACCACCTTTGGATGAAGGCAACCTAACATGTCCGCCTGCATCTTCCTCACAGACCGGCAGTTTGCCGGGGACACCCTTATCAACCCCGTCTAAGCACAATAGCCAGCCCTCGGTCCCTCAGATGTGGACAAGTAAAAGACCATTTGCTCCTAGCCATGAGAAAGCTAAGAGGTTGAATTTCACCATCTGCAAGCTCTTGGCTACAGAAATGCTGCCTTTCCGCCTGGTGGACACAGAGGATTTTCGAGACCTTATGTCCATCGCAGTGCCCCAGTACCAGATGCCCAGTCGGCACTACTTCTCAAAGAAAGGTGTGCCTGCGCTCCACCAGCATGTCGCACACAACATCACCGCTTCTTTGAGAAACTCTGTGTGTGACAGGGTGCATTTCACCACAGACACTTGGACGAGTAGGCATGGACAGGGGCGTTACATGTCGCTGACTGGGCACTGGGTAACTATGGTGACAGCAGGACAAGGGGCTGCTGTCCAAGTCTTGCCGTCCCCACGAGTTGTGCGTCAATCCTCTTTATGTCAAAGTTCCTCCACTGCTTCTGCCTCCTCAACCTCCTCTCGGTCTTCCACCTGCACCCAAAGCCTGTCTGGTCAAGCCACAAGCTTTCTAAGTGCGCAGAAGGGATCCTGCACACCTCCTTACTATGCTGGCAGTAGGGCTGAACGTCATCAGGCGGTTTTTACTTTGAAATGTCTGGGAAATGTGAGTCACACAGCTGAGGAGTTGTGGTCAGCTCTGGAGAACCAATTTCATGAATGGTTGTCTCCACTGGACCTGAAACCAGGGAAGGCCGTGTGCGACAATGCTGCAAACCTGGGTGCGGCCCTTTGCCGGGGCAATGTCACACATGTGCCTTGTATGGCTCACGTGTTGAACCTGGTTGTCCAGCAATTTTTAGCCCACTATCCCAGACTAGATGGCCATCTGCAGAGGGCACAGTCGCTGTGTGCTCACTTCCGCCGTTCGCATCCCGCAGCTCAGCGACTTACATCTCTACAGAAGTCGTTGGGCCTGCCACTTCACCGGCTAAAATGCGATGTGCCTACCCGGTGGAACTCAACTCTGCACATGTTGCAGCGACTGTGGCAGCACCGACAAGCCCTGGTGCAATACGTTCTGACGTATAGCCTGGGCCAACGAGATCCAGAGGTGGGGCAAATCACACTGGAGGAGTGGTCTCTGATCAGCTACCTATGCACCCTTCTGCACAGTTTTGAAATGGCGACGAAGATGTTTAGTGCTGACGATGCCATTATCAGCATGACTATTCCGGTGATTTACATGCTGGAGCACATGTTAAACAGAATTCGGAGTCAGGTGGTGGCACAAGAGGAGGTGGAGGAAGTAGAGGAGGAGGAGTTGTATGCGGAAGGGCTAACATCTGCAAGGTCCAGACGGTCGGCAGCACCAAGGCGGCAGGCATGTGAGGGTGGGGGAGATGGTTTTACCAGGGCGCATGGTAGCAGCCAAACTAGTGAGGAAGGTGCAGGAGCCCAGGAAGAAGTGGAGGACGAACTGATGGAAGACTCATCAGATGAGGGAGACCTTGATCACATTTCTGTTGTGCGAGGTTGGGGGGAGAGGACAGAGGAAGGAAGCATGATTGTTACCTCGCCACCAACACAACAGGGACTTGGTGCTCCTGGATGCGCAACACACATGAGTGCCTTCTTGCTGCACTACCTGCAACATGACCCTCGAATTGTGAGAATTAGAAATAATCCTGACTACTGGGTTGCCACACTGTTAGATCCCCGGTACAAAAGTAAATTTGCAGAAATTATTCCTGCCATAGAAAGGGATGCACGCATGCAGGAGTATCAGCAGAGACTGTTGCAGAATCTTACATGTGCTTTTCCACAAAACACCAGTGGTGCACGTAGTGAATCTCACAGTTCCAACTTGCCAACCATGGGACCGTCAAGTGTTCAGCACTCAAACCGTAACAGAACCACAGTATCTGCTGGTAACATCAATTTTGCGGAATCATTTCACCACTTTTTTAGCCCATCCTTTGCAAGGCCACAGGAGACAAGAAGTCTGACACATAGTCAACGCCTAGAGACGATGGTACAGGAGTATCTCCAAGTAAACATTGAAGCCATGACTGTGTCACTGGACCCTTGCTCTTTTTGGGCTTCCAATCTGGATAAATGGCCGGAGCTAGCCACTTACGCCTTGGAGATCTTGTCATGCCCCGCAGCCAGCGTTCTGTCTGAACGTGTGTTCAGCGCTGCTGGTGGTGTGCTGACAGATAAGCGCACGCGGCTCTCCACTGATAATGTAGACAGACTCACGTTCATAAAGATGAACAAATCATGGATCCGAAACGACTTTTCTACCCCTGTGTCATCCTGGGGAGAGTAAAAGATGGATGATTGGTTAAAATCACCCTACCAACCGTTTTAAGCTTTCAAATTACTAATCATGTTTATCTGTATCTTGGCTGGAAAATAATTTGGGCTTTGTAGCAGTGTGCAGCACTGATTCTATTAGGCCATCTATAATAAGCTCCACCAGATTTAAAATTACTAATCATGTTTATCTGTATCTTGGCTGGAAAATAATTTGGGCTTTGTAGCAGTGTGCAGCACTGATCCTATTAGGCCATCTATACTAAGCTCCACCAGATTTAAAATTAATAATAATTTTTAGCTGCATCTAGCCCGGAAAATAATTTTGGGGCTCCGAGATGCGCAAGACACATAAGTGCCTTCTTGCTGCACTACCTGCAACATGACCCTCATATTGTCAGAATTCGAAGTAATCATGACTACTGGGTTGCCACACTCTTAGATCCCCCAAACTTTTCGATCAACCTTTTCATTTTAATAAAGACCAAAAAAATGGTCATTTTTGAAATTATAAGCATTAGCAGGTTATTAGAAACTGAAATCAAACAGTTTTCAACTCAAAACTTTATTGTAGGTGATGTTACATTTTCACATAGGACCCCTTGTTCGAAAGGAGCTTCTGAACTCTCTCGTCCATTGAATTTGTCAGGTTTTGGATGGTTTCTGCTTCAATTGTTTTGCATGAGGACAGAATACCCTCCCAGAGCTGTTGCTTAGATGTGAACTGCCTCCCGCCATCATAGACACTCCTTTTGATGATGCTCCAGAGGTTCTGAATGGGGTAGAGGTCAGGGGAACATGGGGGTCACACCATAAGTTTGTCCCCTTTTATGCCCATATCAGCCAGAGATGCAGATGTTTTATGTGCAGCATGAGATGGTGCATTATCATGCAAAAAAATGATCTTGCTGTGAAATACACGGTTCTTCTTCTTGAACCATGGCAGGAAGTGCTGTTTGAGAAAATCCACATACATTATGGAGTTCATCTTTAGCGCCTTCAGGGATCCTAAAGGGGCCGACAATCTCTCTCCCCATGATTCCAGCCCAAAACATTACTCCACCTCCTCCTTGTTGGCGCTGTAGCCGTGTTTGCGTGGGGTGTCCATCAACCAGCCATCCTCCACTCCATCCATCTGGACCATCGAGCGCTGCACGGCACTCATCCGTGAACAAAACAGTTTTGAAATCAGTCTTCATGTAATGTTTGGCCCACTGGAGCCGTTTCTGCTTGTGTGAAGTGGATAGAGGAGGTCGACAGGATGGCGTATGCACAGCTGCAAACCTCTGAAGGACCCTGCATCTTGTTGTTCGGGGGACGTTGGAGGCACCAGCAGCTTCAAAAACTTGTCTGCTGCTATGACAAGGCTTTTTTGCCGCTGCTCTTTTAACCTGACGTAATTGCCTGTAGGAAAGAGTCCTCAATTTGCCCTTATCAGCACGCACACGTGTGTACTGTGAATCAGCTACATACTTCTTGATTGCCAAGACACTTCATCCTGATCATCGCACAATGTTGATTGTAGTCATGCCTTGACCTAAACACTCCACAATTTGTTGCTTCTCAGCAGCCGACACATCCTTTTTCTTTCCCATTTTGGCAGAAAATGTAGGCTGCTTAATAATGTGAGACAGCCTTCTTAAGTAGTCTTGCCTTTCATTGGACACACCTGCCAAACTAATTAGCACAGGTGTCTGCAATTGCTTACAGTGATATAAAGAGCCCTGACACACATCACCATCAATGAGTTTAACTGACAGACAAACAAATTCTTCCCTTATCACTCCTAAACACTTTTTGCATAATAATTTGGAACACAGTGTACATGTGCTTTTCCACAAAACACCAGTGGTTCACGTAGTGAATCTTACAGTTCTAACTTGCCAACCGTGGTCTGTATGGAGTTGTTCAATAAAGGGCCCAAAATTAAGATAACATAGATGGGAGAGGTCTCTATGAATAGGAATTCCTAAGTATTTGATACCCTGTGAGGGCCAGGCAAAGGGAAAGTTGGACTGGATGGAATCCTATATGGATTTGGGGAGGGAGACATCGAGGGCCTCAGACTTCGCTGCATTGATTTTAAAATTTGACCATGTAACAAAGTGATCTATTTCAGCCATAACAGCATAGATGGATATATGTGATTGAGTGATATATACTAGGACATCATCAGCAAATAGAGAGCACTTGTACTCGGTGCCTCCCACCTCAATCCACCTAATATTGGGGTTATGGCGAATTGATGAGAGCAGGTGCTCCGTCACTAGGATGTATAAGAGAGGGGACAGAGGACATCCCTGCCTTGTCCCATTGGTGATTGTGAAAGGTGATGAAAATGTTCTGATGCACCCCCTGGGCCTTGGGACACCCGGAGCCGGACCCTTTTGGGTGGATGCTGGTGGTTGTAGTCTTCGTGGCGGCGACCCGGTTCCGTGGCTCAGGGTGGTCAAACCAGTGGCGGAACTATTTATGTGGTTTTGATGTTTAAATGTCCGACTACGCCACCCGTGGATTGCGGTCAGAGTGAACCGCCGCTGCAGGGCAGACCGCTGAGGCTGGTGTTGTGGGTGCAGCAGAGCGTAGCATAACTCCCCACGGGAGGAGTATAGCCTCAGGGCAGTGTATGCGGAGGATGGGGGTGATGGTGCAGGGCAGCAGCAGTAACGACACGGAGTCAGTGATGCAGTCCAGGGCCTTTACTCACAGTTCTTATTATCCAGACCACGTCTGCAGGTATCGGCTGCCCACGTCGTACTGTGCTCACCAGGTGAGGGGCTCAGACAACTCCCAGATAACTTTGGAGCGCTTCACAGGACCCCCTTTGTGTGTCCTTTGTCTGGCCTTTCTTACCAACCCTTCTGTCCGGCTGCCTCGGGCCTCCTCTTGGTAAACTTGGCGCCAGTTTCCCTGACCCTATGTGGTGCCTTCCTAGCGGGTGTAGCGAGGGGCTGCACCACATAAAATGTCACAGCCTCCGGATTCTAGCTGAGGGTCGTTTCCTGCCTCCACTAGTTTCGGGACCGGTCTCCCCCTTTGGCCTGACCCCTCCACGCAGGTGGATTCGGGAGTGCGGTGGCGACTCGCCCATCCGCAACCCTGGGATCCCTTCATTCCTCGTTCCTGGAGCCTTCTCCGCTCCTCTTACTTCCTTCTCCCTCTTCCAGGCCTGGGCCTCTGTTACTAGCCCCGCCTCCGGAGCAGAGCTCATGCAGAGCCCCTGCTCCCTGCCACTTCTGCTCAGACTTCTCTGCACTGAACTAAGATGGTGCCCACCTTTTATACTCCCTTCTCAATGCACCCAGGAACTGCTTCCTCCCTGCTCCTGCACTACAGGGTTCCCCTTCCTCAGTGTTCCCTCCCCCCACTCCAGCCAGGGACAGGGACTGTCGTGCCCATCTCAGAGGCATATTGGTCGCCCTGCCCCACGGCAATGTGGTGTAATGCATGCAGGTGTCGGGTCCTGATCCACACTCCATCCTTACCTGAGAGTGAGATATCACACCTCTGGGTGAGGTGCAATACCTCTGTAGCAACCGAGCCCTCAGGGTGCTACAGTTCCATTTATCTTCAGCCTAGGTGACGTATTGTGATACAGGGCCGTGATTTTGGCTATAAAAGGGTCCCCTAGACCCCTACCCCAAGCTTTTTAAGAGAATCATATATGGCGTGCCAGGAGACGCTATGGAATGCTTTCTCAGCATCCAACGAGAGTATCTAATTACAAATTTTTAACTGCATCTAGCCCAGGAAATACTTTGTGCCTAGTAGCAGTGTCTGCTAGTCAGCGGATTATCCCGGCTGTTAAGCAAGCTACACCATCTGTAGTTTGGACACTTAATTTTTTCAAAGGAAATGCTTCGGGACCACGGGATACTCAGTGAAGAGCATCAGGAGGCACCCCAAGGCATAGGGGCTGGGACTGGCAGTAGGATGCCTTGTGGTGGACAGCCGAGCTCGATCCTTATAAAAGCTTTTTAACTGCAGCAGCTTTAGTGGACGCTACTGGAGCTGGAATTACGCGGCTGCTGGCATGAGACTTGCCCTCCAATAGATCCTTGTAAATGGATTTAAAGTGTATTCATTCAAATTAGAGGGACAATTTAAATTAAAAAGCTTAGAGCTGCCTCCACCACAGGGGGGCTCGCTCGACCCACCAGCGGACAGGCACCAGTATTGGGAGAGGGGGGCTGGCCGTCAGGGTTCACCGCGGCTCTGGCACAAACCCGGCGACACGGAGGTGGCACGGGCAGGAGCGGACTGAACGTGTCGGCTTCTCACTTTTTGGATTTTAGAAGGGCATGACATGCCTATATCTGTGTCTCCCCCTCCTTTTACTCCTCCACCTCTTTTCTTTTCGCATGACTATATGTACTTGTCACTTTTCCATGTGTTAGTTGTGTCTTCTGAGCAGTTTGTCAGCTTTTGGACACCTTTGAAGGTGTTTTCTATGTGTTTCTATGTGTTTTTGTTTGCCTGCCATTGGTTTTAACGGTGTTCGAAGGTGTTCGACGAACAGTTCGACGAACAGTTCGGCGAACACACGGGTGTTCGACGAACCGAACCGAACTCGAACACTACGGGAGTGGCTCAACACTACTTTCTAAAGAGAAAGACAGAAGCAATAAGCATTATTAGACAGTTTCAAGTACTGTGATGATTGGTTTGACATAATAAGCCATGCTATGATCCAATACTAAATTTGTGAGTAAATAACAGAACAGAGTTACATCGGGAAGGTCCCGATAACGAAAAGACTTATTGATGTATACCATGAAATTGTTAAAATGAAAAGTGTAATTGCTCAAAATGTATGTGTAACGTGGCGTGGGGAGGTTGCTGTGGGTGAGGTACTCGTCTCTTATGCCCCCGCACATTACATGAAGGTGGGGGTCCTGGATGGGTGTGTGGACTTTGCCTAAAGGGGGCTGCGCCCTTGCAAGGCCGCATGATGCCAGCGACTTCGGCTGGCCAGGTGTCACGGGTGTGTTGCCACGAAGATCGTCACGAGTACACAGCCTGACTTCTCGCAGCTGACTTGTTGGTGCTTTGTGTTTCTCGGCAGTGAGGGAGTTAATTCTCTCTCTCTCTCTGGGCTAGATGAGGTCCAGCCTCGCCCAGCTGCAATCAATACTTCTGTAGTGAGACTCCTTCATATACCTGCTGGTCTGTTTGGGAGGTGTCGGTGAAAGCATTTCATTCAGACTGACAGAGCGGATCGTGGTGTTTGGAGTTGCTGAGATAAGTGTATTTGGAAGTGTTTTTTCCCTTTCCTCGCTTTATCATTTATCTCCTTTCCCGTTGGTTTTCCCTCTGTTGTAGTTGAGTAGTTGTTTGTATGCAAGGTGGTTTTGGTTTTTCCCTTGTACTGTCTCGTTCGTCTAATTACTGTGTTTGGGCATATTATTTCTTGTTCCCTTTGGTTGTGATCGGGGTCCTTCTCAGGACTAGATTACTGAGGTGCAGGGATCTTCAGGAGGTAGGGGTTACGCTGGCGGCCTGGACCTCTGTACCTTTAACAGTACCTCCAGGTTGAGGGATTAGTCAGGGCCCCAGCTTAGGGTCAGCGTAGGCCCCCTACCTCCAGTATACAGAGACAGCGTGACATTTTCACCGACCCACTTAGTTTTTCTCCAGCTACTATGGATCCAGTAGCCGGTCTAGCTCGGCAATTGCAGGGTTTGTCCATGGAGCTGGCGGACGTTAGGTCCAAGGTTTGGCATCCTCAGGAGCAAGCCGGACCAGAACCTAAAGTAGCTCTCCCTGATAGGTTCACTGGGGGGCGGGACAAGTTTTTTGTTTTCCGGGAGGCATGTAAATTGTACTTTCGGCTGCGGCCTCGGTCATCGGGGAGTGAAGAACAAAGGGTGGGAATTGTCATCTCGCTCCTACAAGGGGACCCACAATCTTGGGCGTTCTCTCTTCCCCCGGGTTCCCCGGCTCTCCAGTCAGTGGATAGGTTTTTTGCTGCCCTGGGACTCGTATATGATGACCCAGATCGGATCTCCCTTGCTGAGTCTAAGTTACGTAGGATCCAGCAGGGAGATCGTCCGGCGGAGGAATTCTGTTCGGAGTTCCGTAGGTGGGCCACGGACACCCAGTGGAATGACCCGGCTCTTAGGAGCCAGTTTTGTCATGGTTTATCCGACAAATTACAGGATGTGTTGGCACAGTATGACTCTCCCGTGTCTCTGGAAGCCGCTATGGCCCTCGCTATTCGCGTGGACAGACGGCTTCGGGAGAGGTGCGGGATAACTCTACCCCCTGTGATGACTCCACCTCCTACAAGGTCCCCTCATATGGTGGTTCCCCTGGTCAGTCCAGAGGAGCCTATGCAATTAGGAGGGACATCATTTCGGGGGAGGGGACCGGTGGTGCGCCATAAGGCAGGAAGGTGTTTCTTCTGCGGGAGAAAGGGACATTTTATTGGGGGGTGTCCATCCCGTCCCTTGCAGAGTGAAGAGTCGTCGGAAAACTGTTGATCCCAGGTTGTGTGGTGGACGGCAATCTGGGAGTAGGTATTTCGTCCCTAGGTTCGTCTCAGTTTCTCGTACCGGCGGAGGTGGTGGTGGGTACGAGAACTGAGAGGATATCTGTTCTTCTGGATAGTGGGGCCGGGGCTAATCTGGTTGATGCTCGGTTTGCCCGGGTTCAAGGTATGCGGTTGAGTGAGTTGGCTAAACCCATCCCCATATTCTCGATCGATGCCAGGCCTCTCGGGCAGGGAAGTTTTTTGCAAGTTGTGCATGACGTAAAACTTCAAGTGGGGGCAATACATAAAGAACTGTTGTCTTGCTACGTGTTGGAGGGTCTTCCCACTCCTATTGTGTTGGGCCTTCCTTGGTTAGCTAAGCATAACCCGGTTATTAATTGGCAAACCAGGGAGATAAGCCAATGGAGTAAATTCTGTAATAAAAACTGCATGAACACGGTCATTGGTGCGGTTACTCCTTGGGTCTTACCTCCATTTCTGGCGGACTTTGAGGATGTATTCTCGGAGAAAGGGTGTCAGGAACTACCTCCTCATCGCGTGTATGACTGTTCTGTAAAACTGCTCCCTGAGGCCAAGTTACCTAAAGCTAGGTTGTATAACCTTTCTGGTCCTGAGAGGCAGGCCATGAAGGATTATATCTCAGAAAGTCTGGCTAAGGGGCATATTAGACCTTCATCTTCACCGGTGGCTGCGGGGTTCTTCTTTGTTAAGAAGAAAGATGGAGGCCTACGCCCTTGCCTGGATTTCCGTGAACTTAATCGGATTACGGTCCGAGATCCGTATCCGCTCCCACTTATTCCCGATCTCTTTAATCAGATCGTGGGCGCCAAATGGTTTTCTAAGTTGGATCTCAGGGGTGCGTACAATCTGATTAGGATGAAGGAGGGGGATGAGTGGAAGACGGCGTTTAACACTCCGGAGGGGCATTATGAGAACCTTGTCATGCCATTTGGTCTGACTAATGCCCCGGCGGTGTTCCAACACTTTGTTAATGACATTTTTCGCCGCTTGGTGGGACAGTTTGTTGTCATATATCTGGATGATATCCTAATTTACTCGCCGGATCTGGTGTCTCATCAGGAGCACGTTAGGCAGGTGTTACAGATCTTGCGGGATAATAAACTGTATGCCAAGTGGGAAAAGTGTGTGTTCGTCGTACAGGAACTCCAGTTTTTAGGCTTCCTGGTTTCAGCGTCCGGTTTTCGTATGGACCCTGGGAAAGTGCGGGCAGTTCTTGAGTGGGATCGGCCAGAGAATCTTAAGGCACTACAACGTTTCCTGGGGTTTGCTAATTATTACCGGAAGTTCATTCGTAATTTCTCGTCCATGGTTAAGCCTCTCACTGACATGACTAAAAAGGGGACGGATTTTTCTAGGTGGTCTGACAAGGCTTGTCAAGCATTCTCCTCTTTGAAAAAATGTTTTGCCTCGGCTCCCATACTCATTCAACCTGATGCGTCTCAGCCATTCATTGTAGAGGTAGACGCTTCCGAGGTAGGGGTGGGAGCAGTATTGTCACAGGGTTCGTCCCCTGGTAAGTGGCATCCGTGCGCCTTTTTCTCTAAAAAATTGTCGTCCGCTGAGAGGAATTACGATGTCGGCAATAGGGAACTCTTGGCCATTAAGTTAGCTTTTGAGGAGTGGCGCCATTTTCTGGAGGGGGCTGTTCATCCGGTCACCGTCATCACCGATCACAAGAACCTGCTATATCTGGAGTCCGCGAAACGTCTGAATCCCAGACAAGCTAGGTGGTCATTGTTTTTTACCAGGTTTAATTTTGTCGTTACATATCGTCCTGGGTCAAAAAATGTAAAGGCGGATGCCTTATCTTGTAGTTTCCCGGGGGCCGGGAATACGGACGACCCGATTCCTATCCTTCAGGAGGGGGTGGTGGTTTCGGCAGTATGCTCTGAGCTGGAGGAGGAGGTATTGGAGGCTCAGGGGGACGCCCCTGTTGGACCTCCAGGGAGATTGTTTGTTCCAGATCAGTTGCGACAAAAGGTGATCGAGGCACACCATAACTCAGTTTTTGCAGGACACCCGGGGAGTAAAGCTACTGTGGATCTCCTCTCGCGTCGGTTTTGGTGGCCTAATTTACATAAGGAGGTGGTAACTTTTGTCGCGTCCTGTGGGGTTTGTGCGCGCTCTAAGACCTCACATACCCGTCCGTCTGGGGCCCTCTTACCTTTGAAGATCCCGGAGCGTCCTTGGACTCATCTGTCTATGGACTTTATTACGGACCTCCCTCCGTCTTCGGGTAAAACGGTCATACTCGTTGTAGTGGACAGGTTCAGCAAGATGGCACATTTTATCGCTCTTCCGGCTCTCCCTAATGCTAAAACTCTTGCGCAGGTGTTCATTGGGGAGATTGTGAGGCTTCACGGGGTACCCTCCGAGGTGGTGTCTGATCGGGGGTCTCAGTTTGTGTCTAAGTTCTGGAAGGCGTTTTGTGCACGGCGGGGGATGCAGTTGTCATTCTCATCGGCTTTTCATCCTCAGACCAATGGTCAGACGGAACGTATGAACCAGAGCTTGGAGACATATCTCCGGTGTTTTGTGTCAGAGAACCAGGAGGACTGGGCTTCTTTCTTACCTCTGGCAGAGTTTGCTCTTAATAATAGGCGGAGCGAGTCCACTGGTAAGTCCCCGTTTTTTGGGGCATATGGTTTTCACCCCCAGTTTTGTACTTTCAGTGGGGGGGGCTCTTCGGGGGTTCCTGAGGAGGAACGATTTTCCTCATCACTCGCTTCAGTATGGAGAGGGGTGCTGAAGAATCTGAATACTATGGGGAACCGATACAAACGTATGGCTGATAGGAGGAGAGTGTCTGGTCCGGACCTAAGTGTGAACGATCGGGTATGGTTGTCTACCAGGAATATTAAACTTAAGGTTCCCTCCTGGAAACTGGGTCCCAGGTTCATCGGGCCGTACAGAATCAGTTCTATTATTAATCCGGTGGCATTCCGTCTTGACCTCCCCCCTACGTTTAAAATTCACAACGTGTTTCACAGATCATTGCTTAAGAGGTATGTGGCGCCGGTGGTACCGTCACTTTTACCTCCCCCTCCAGTGGTTGTCAATGGTAACTTGGAGTTCCAGGTATCGAGGGTCATTGATTCACGCTTTAATCACCGGTCCCTTCAGTACCTGGTTCATTGGAAGGGGTATGGTCCTGAGGAGAGGATGTGGGTTCCTGCGTCGGATATTAACGCAGACCGATTAGTTCGGGCCTTCCACACGACTCACCCGGATAAACCTGGCCCTGAGGGTCCGGAGGCCCCTCGTAGAAGGGGGGGTACTGTCACGGGTGTGTTGCCACGAAGATCGTCACGAGTACACAGCCTGACTTCTCGCAGCTGACTTGTTGGTGCTTTGTGTTTCTCGGCAGTGAGGGAGTTAATTCTCTCTCTCTCTCTGTGCTAGATGAGGTCCAGCCTCGCCCAGCTGCAATCAATACTTCTGTAGTGAGACTCCTTCATATACCTGCTGGTCTGTTTGGGAGGTGTCGGTGAAAGCATTTCATTCAGACTGACAGAGCGGATCGTGGTGTTTGGAGTTGCTGAGATAAGTGTATTTGGAAGTGTTTTTTCCCTTTCCTCGCTTTATCATTTATCTCCTTTCCCGTTGGTTTTCCCTCTGTTGTAGTTGAGTAGTTGTTTGTATGCAAGGTGGTTTTGGTTTTTCCCTTGTACTGTCTCGTTCGTCTAATTACTGTGTTTGGGCATATTATTTCTTGTTCCCTTTGGTTGTGATCGGGGTCCTTCTCAGGACTAGATTACTGAGGTGCAGGGATCTTCAGGAGGTAGGGGTTACGCTGGCGGCCTGGACCTCTGTACCTTTAACAGTACCTCCAGGTTGAGGGATTAGTCAGGGCCCCAGCTTAGGGTCAGCGTAGGCCCCCTACCTCCAGTATACAGAGACAGCGTGACACCAGGATTGGATGTTGAACCGTTCAATGAAGGAGAAAACCAGGAGAATCCAGCTGCGCAAATCTTCTAAAATCAATTTCTTTATTAGGTCATGAGAAAAATATTTAAAACACCTTAGGAGGACATCAGCAAACGTGTTTCGAACTATTCGTTCTTAATCATTGCATAGTGAAAAACCGCATGGAAATGGCGTTATATGTCATATCCTGCTGATCACATGTCATGCCGTGGCGACTCGAGGCTGTCTCCCTGGCTTCATCCTCTATATGAGCCCCTGGGCACAAGAGAATCAAGGCTTTTTGGTTTGGACGGGCACCTCCATTAGGTCCAGCATTGCCGCAAATGGTTCTTCGGTCTCTGGCCCCCATCTTCACTCTGGAGATAGCCACCATGAACCACCCCCATGGACCGTCTTCCTTCAGGAACTGCACCCATTCCCCAGGCTGTAATCTCTGGAAACGAGAGGGGAATGTGCTTTGCCGGACCGAATAGGAGTTGACGTGCACCGTGTGTTTGCTGAGCTCTTCCTCCAGAAAGCTGGATCCTCTTCCCTAGTTGAAGAACAACACCATTCCCCATGTCATATTCCGGGCAAGGTCTTTTCGCTTGGAGCCTTCCAGCTGGGCTTGTACCCATTTCTCCCTCCTCTTCTTGCCCTGGATCACTTCTTTGATCTACCATGCCTTAGGGCCTTAGGCTCTCTCAGGGGTAAGGGCTGTTTTGAGGGTCTGTGGGAAACTCATTGGGACCTGGGCCTGTAAGTCTTCCAACCGCTTAGCTCTCTCACGGGCGGCAAACCAAGCTCTGGTCTCTGGTCCCCTGGTAAAGGGCCTGGTGACCTTCTCTGCCAGGCCACCCAGCCTGACCTCTTCCTTCACAAGGTCCATGAGCTGCCACAACTGACTGTATCCTATTCTTTCATCAGACGGCTTGCCAAGCGCAAGGTCTGCTATCGCCATCATAAGTTCCCACTCCGCCATCATGAAGCACTGCTCTCTCTTCAGGATCCAGTAGACTATTGGCACTGTCCCTCTTGCTGCTCAGTGTCCTACGTCACTGTTTCGCCTTTCTCTGAGTGGGGTCTCCTCAAGCACACTATCCAGTTTTACAAACACCTCCGCCCATTTTCCTTCTTCATGCTTTACTGTGCAGGCCTTCTTCTTTCACTTTGCCCTACTGGGATGGACACCTTGTACTGGGGGCTGACACTTACAGATACGACACTCTGTTTGGTAGGGCTGGATGGTTCTTGGTGCCCATTTGTATCTTCTACGCCCACGATGATGTCACAGGTGTGTCAGGTTTGACAGACAGTCATACTGGATCTGGCTGTTGAAGGTCGCTGTGTTTGGCCTTGCAAATCCCTCTCCCTTTAGGACCCAACGGTGATATGATCTCCACCTTCTGCTGTTAATTAACACACCCATGCTGGATCCTTAAATACACTCAGTTTCTCCAGAGAGGTGCTGGTGATAGAGTTAAATCCTCTGTTCAGGTCTGCATTCTAGCAGTCGGCTAGATTCTCCTTGGAGTTCCTTAGTGGATTGTAGTCGCGATCTCTCTGGTGTCTTCTCAAAGCTAAATGTATCCCCTTGTCTGTTTCCCTTGTTTGTCTTCCGTTGCAGTGGGGCTGACTGGTGCTCACCCCTCCCTACTTAGGGCCTAGCTTTAGGTTCAGCCAGGGCTAAGGTATCCAGTCGGCGATAGGTGCAGAACCTATTTAGGGACGATAGTGGAGTCAGGGTGTCTTTAGATCTGCTTAGGGGTCTCCACTCTTCCTATACCTAGCATGAAAGATGGTGGGGCCTACTTGTACTGCGCAACTAACCTCCATTTTAAAGTTCGTACTCAGTGCCATTTTAGATTGCATAACGGTCACCATCCTCCATACAACTCAAGTCTTCCCTGCATCCCTTTGTTCTTCCTGGTGTGAGACTACCTTGCCACAAGGGGGTAGCCATGGGCATGGTACTCGTCTCTTACGCCCCAGCATGTTACATGAAGGTGGGGGTCCTTGCTATGTGTGTGGTCTTCGTCTAAAGAGGTGGTACACCCTTGCAGGCCGCATGATGTCAATGACTAAACAGTTGATTGGGAGACCACCACTCATAAACAGTCTTACACTCAATATTAACTTGGTGGGAACTATGTACAATAGATAGTAGATGCATAACTTCACGATACGGAGCATCTTCATACACAGTCTCTCTACTTCTTCAAGTTTACTAGTTCCTATGTCAAGTTTCTCCACCACCCAGCACACTACTACAGTCCAGTTAGTGAGAGTCTTATTCTCAACCAGCGGCTCTGTGTCCTCTTCCCTCTTAAGGAAACTAGTTTGCCAATATAGCCGGTAATTAGCTTCTTGGCTTGCTGGCACCTTGGAACTCCCGCCCTCCCAGGGCACTCTCTTCGTCTCATGTTCTCTGTTCCATCCTGGCTTGTTACCTCTCTGAGTTATAAACTCAGGGCCCTACTGCTAAGCGTCCTGCCAAAGGACCGTCTCTGGTACATCACTCTATCCTTCTGTCACTTTTCCTTTCTTTACTCTGGATCTCGCTAACCACCTGTCTTACTCTCCACTCATGTCAGGGACACCCACATCATGTGACTCTGCTGACTAGTCAGTCCGTAGGTCTGTGTGTGACACATGTTGGGCCCTTTCTAACTTCCTGACAGGAAACTGTCTCTGTCCCTTTACTTTTTCCCCTGCCACTCCAGGCTAGTCCCAGACATTAACCCTAACTCTCTTTACTGTCGGTCAAACTACAACACCACTACTAATAACGCATATCATAATACACATTACACATCAAGGTACATTTACAAATATACTTGTCTTCAAGGAGGAACGTGGGCAGTATGTCCATCTCCTTACACATGAACCCCCACCCACTTATGGTGACCTAGCCATCTGACTGTTAGGACCTACTCAGAAACCAGTAGAGTTTTATTTTCTGCACAGGGTCCCAGTATAGCCATGATGACCAATACAAAAGACTTGTGTACAGGCAGGCTCTGGGAAACACTAAGGTGAGTATCTGTTATTTTAATAGAAAAAAAAACATTTTGTAGATTCTTTCATTTAGTGGTCTAGCCATCACAATTTAGCGGTGTTCAGAGTTGCTTTTTATGATTGACCATTTTTGCTGCTACCAATACATCACCTTCTGGAACACCCCTTATTTATTATTTCCAACGAGTTCTGCACAAATTAAAAAAATCTATAGTTATCTCCCAGATCGGCATTGCTTCCCTGCTTTCAGCACTTTGCCCCCATTGGTGTCTGGATACAAACAGTGTCATGTGACTGCTGCAGCCGGTCAGTGGCTGTTGATCAGCTGCAACCTTCACCATTTCGGCAAAGTGAAAATACAGAGTTTCCAATTCAGATTAGTTTTCATTCCACTTTTTCTTTTCAGCATTTACATTATAGGTTATTTAATTAGATACTTTTACGGAGTGGACTTTTACAGATGCAATAATACCAAATGTTTATTTTTTTACATTTCTTTATTATTTTCAAAAAGGGGAAAGAATTAAACTTTTATATATTTTTAAAAACATTGCAATGCCACTCTCAGAGATTGACAGCGCCATCTAAAGAAAAAACACACAAAATTTGAGCTCGGTTTAAGTTGGTATACATGCAGCACATAAACGCATGTTCACAATGGCCATAAATCATAAAAAACTTACAAGAAGTAAAATGAACATAAAAACCCGCTGTAAATAAATAAATAAAAAGCAGAAGTGCATTTAAATAAAATAGGGTTCTTAGTAACACTGTTTTTGATGAAAAATAGCATGAAAGCTATCCCACCACGGCAATGTGAACCCATTCAGGTTAGTCCTACTCTGTCTAATATTAAAAAGCATGCCATGTTTGAAAGTTGACCTCAGTGTGTGAATAAAGGCAGACAAAGTAGGACTATCCCGAATGGGTTCACCTTGCCGTGGTGGGATATTCATCTAAAGAACAGTGATCAGAGATACGTCCTTCACCCGATTTAGGATGTTCTACTACATCTTAAGTTGGGAAAAAGTTAAAATTAATATCCTGTCCTTAAAATAGATGAATGAAGGGATAAAAGGCACTCCTGCACTGTGGGTACATAAGTAGGGTTCTACCCCGAATCCAAGTAATATAGAGAACTTGGCACTCCTTTTGTAGAATGCAAGTTTGGACTTTATTGTAACAGCAATCCACAAGTAAATATGACGTTTTGATCTTTGTATAATCAGACCTTCATCACAAATGGATTGTTAGTGGAGGACAGGAAAGACAAAGAAAAGTTGATGGCTAAGGTAACGCTATAGATGTTGCAAGTCGTCCTTTCTGATGAAGGTCTGATTATACAAAGATTGAAGCGTACCGTATTTTTCGGACGCACCTAGGTTTTAAAAGAGGAAAATAGGGAAAAAAAATTTAAGCAAAAAATGTGGTCATGATGCCCTGTTATGGGGGAGGGGGTCTGCTGCTGACACTGGTATTGGGGTAATGTCCCTCAATTCTGTTAATATCCTCCATCCTGGTATGTATGGCCCCTCTTTTCTGGTATAAGTGGCCCCCATCCTATCTTGGTATGCATGGCACCCCTTGAGCTCCCATCCTGGTATGCATGGCACCCCTTGTTACCCCATCCTGGTATGCATGGCACCCCTTGAGCCCCCATCCTGGTATGCATGGCACCCTCTGAGCCCCCATCCTGGTATGCATGGCACCCTCTGAGCCCCCATCCTGGTATGCGTGGCACCCTCTGAGTCCCCATCCTGGTATGTATGGCACCTTCTGAGCCCCCATCCTGGTATGCATGGCGCCCTCTGAGCCCCCATCCTGGTATGTATGGCACACTCTGGGCCCCCATCCTGATATGTATGGCACCCTCTGAGCCCCCATCCTGGTATGTATGGCACCCTCTGAGCCCCATCCTGGTATGTATGGCACCCTCTGAGCCCCCATCACGCTGCCTACAAAAAAAATAAATGAACAATCATACTCACCTCCTCTCTCCTCCAGTGCTGTCCCGCTCTGCTGCTGACACTCTCACTGTGTGAGCCGCGCATGGCAGGGCGCGCATGGCGTCCCTGCCATGCGCCCTCACACAGTGTGAGACGCTGTGCTGGAATACTCACTGCTCCCCACGCTGGGACTCTGTGCGTGGGGAGCAGTGACCATTCAGTCTGTTCAATAGCCGGCACACTGTACCGCAGTGCGGCTCCTGCTGCCGCTCTGTGGTCAGTGTGCCTGCTATTAAAGACCATGGATATTCACTACAACCCATGGGAGTGGGTTGTAGTGAATATTCATGAGCTTTAACCCCTTCAGGACCCAGCCTATTTTGACCCTAAAGACCTTGGCATTTTTGTCAATTCTGACCAGTGTCCCTTTACGAAGTAAAAACTCTGGAACACTTCAACGGATCCTAGCGATTCTGAGATTGTTTTTTCGTGACATATTGGGCTTCATGTTAGTATTAAATTTAGGTCGATAATATTTGCGTTTATTTGTGAAAAAATCAAAAATATGGGAAAAAATTTGAAAATTTTGCAATTTTCAAATTTTGAATTTTTTTTCTACTAAACCAGAGAGTGATGTGACACAAAATAGTTAATAAATAACATTTCCCACATGTCTACTTTACATCAGCACAATTTTTGAAAAAAAAAAAAAATGTTGGTAGGAAGTTTGAAGGGTTCAAAGTTCATCAGCAAACTGTTTGGGCACACGGCAGGGCTCAGAAGGGAAGGAGCGCCATTTTACTTTTTGAATGGAAAATTAGCTCCAAAAGTCAAATTGCGCTCCTTCTCTTCTGAGCCCTGCCATGCGCCCAAACAGTGGTTTATGACCACATATGAGGTATCAGTGTACTCAGGAGAAATTGACCAACACATTTTAGGATGCATTTTATCCTGTTACCCATGTGAAAATTAAAAAATTTAGGCTAAAAGAAAATTTTTGTGAAAAAAAAAGTACTTTTTTGTTTTCACAGATCATTTTGTGAAGCACCTAGGGGTTCCAAGTGCTCACTATGCATCTAGATAGGTGCCTTGGGGGGTCTAGTTTCCAAAATGGGGTTACTTGTGGGGGAGCTCCACTTTTTAGGCACATTAGGGGCTCTCCAAACGCAACATGGTGTCCGCTAACAATTTGAGCCGATTTTCCATTCAATTTGTTTGCGGACACCATGTCCCGTTTGGAGAGCCGCTGTGTGCCCAAACATTGGAGCTCACCTACAAGTGACCCCATTTTGGAAACTATACCCCCCAAGGCACCTATCTAGATGCATAGTGAGCACTTGGAACCCCCAGTTCCTTCACAAATTAATCCGTAAAAATCAAAAAAGTGTTTTTTTTTCCACTTTTTCATTTTTATGAATCAATTTGTGAAGCACCTGGGGGTTCCAAGTGCTCACTATGCATCTAGATAGGTGCCTTGGGGGATCTAGTTTCCAAAATGGGGTCACTTGTGGGGGAGCTCCAATGTTTGTGCACACAGCGGCTCTCCAAAAGCAACATGGTGTCCGGTAACAAATTGTCGACTCAAATTGTTAGAAGACACCATGTTGCGTTTGGAGAGCCGCTGTGTGCCCAAACATTGGAGCTCCCCCACAAGTGACCCCATTTTGGAAACTAGACCCCCCAAGGCACCTACCTAGATAGATAGTGAGCACTTGGAACCCCCAGGTCCTTCACAAATTAATCCGTAAAAATAAAAAAGTGTTTTTTTTTCCACTTTTTCATTTTTATGAATCAATTTGTGAAGCACCTGGGGGTTCCAAGTGCTCACTATGCATCTAGATAGGTGCCTTGGGGGGTCTAGTTTCCAAAATGGGGTCACTTGTGGGGGAGCTCCAATGTTTGGGCGCACAGCGGCTCTCCAAATGCAACATGGTGTCCGCTAACAAATTGTCGGCTCAAATTTTTAGAAGACACCATGTTGCGTTTGGAGAGCCGCTGTGTGCCCAAACATTGGAGCTCCCCCACAAGTGACCCCATTTTGGAAACTAGACCCCCCAAGGCACCTATCTAGATGCATAGTGAGCACTTGGGACCCCCAGGTCCTTAGCAAAATAATCCGTAAAAATAAAAAAGTGTTTTTTTTTTCACTTTTTCATTTTTATCAATCAATTTGTGAAGCACCTGGGGGTTCCAAGTGCTCACTATGCATCTATATAGGTGCCTTGGGGGGTCTAGTTTCCAAAATGGGGTCACTTGTTGGGGAGCTCCAATGTTTGGGCACACAGGGACTCTCCAAACGCAACATGGTTCCAATTTGTTAGCAGACACCATTGTGTAGTGCATGTCAGGTTGGTGTGCGGTGTGGTATATTGTAGTGCATACACCACACACACACACACACACAATCTCATACACTACAACACACACACACCAACCTGACATAGCCTCCTCAGCTGAGTACGCCCTAGACTGGGATGAGCGGGACGGGCGGGACATTTTGTGTGCTTTGTGCGTGTGTAAAAAAAAAAAAAAAAAAAAAAAATCAAAACTTTATTATAGTGTGAGTGTACGTGTGTGTGCTTGGTGTAACCTTCTGCAGTCACGTGTGGGGGCGGTCAGGCGTAGGGGGCTGTCAGGCGTAGGGGGCGGTCAGACGTAGGGGGCGGTCAGACGTATGGGGCGGTCAGACGTAGGAGGGGGCGGTCAGGCGTAGGGGGCGGTCAGGCGTAGGGGGCGGTCAGGAGTAGGGGGCGGTCAGGCGTAGGGGGCGGTCAGACGTATGGGGCGGTCAGACGTATGGGGCGGTCAGACGTAGGAGGGGGCTGAGGAAATGGAGGAGCCAGAAGCAGCAGCAAGGGGGGTGATCACTGGGGCAGGAGCCGGCAGCAGCAAGGGGGGGTAGGAGGCCGGCAGCATCGGGGGGTGATTACTGGGGCAGAAAGGGGAGCAGGAGCTGGCAGGAGCAGGGGGCTGATTACTGGGTTTTCGGGGGGGGTGATCACTGGGAACAGGGGGGGGTGAACACTGGGAACAGGGGGGGTGAACACTGGGGGAGGGGGTGATTATTGGGAGGTGGGGGGAGATATCACTGGGACTGGGGGATGGTGGGTTTGATCACAGGAGCAGGGCATTTACACTGAGCCTGCTGCTGCTGTGATCACAGTCCACCGGCTGTCAGAAGGAGAGCAGCAGCCGGTGGATGAAGACGTGGGAGAGGGAGCAGAGGGAGCGGAGGTCGGGGTGCAGGTATGAAAGTGGAGGGGGGGTGGAGAGGGGGGAGGGGGGGGGTCGCGGGGGGGGTGGAGGGGGGGTCGGGGGGAGTGGCGGCAATACTTACCGCTGATCAGCGGTGGCGGCGGCAGACGCGATCCACAGGGTCCGCAGCAGGGGGTTCGCAGCAGGGGGTCCACAGCAGGGGGTCCACAGCAGGGGGTCCACAGCAGGGGGTCCGCAGCAGACGATCTAGGGTTGGGAAGGTGCTGGGAGGTTTCAGCCATCCCTCCATATCTGATTGGGGCTAGTATCCATGTGACGCTAGCCCCCCAATCAGATCTGGGGGGAGGGGGGGAACAGAGGTGACACTCCCCCCAGCCAATGGCTGATGCTGTAAGCATCAGGCAATGCCCAGATTTAAATATTACACCAATTTTCATTGGTGAAATATTTAATTCATACCGATTGGCAGTTTCACTAAAAGTAAAAATGAAACAGCCAATCGGAGGGGTCCCAGGCACGGGGGGGTTAATCCACCCCCCGGGGGGTCGACTTCAGGATGTCCAGTTGCAGTAGCAACTGTGACACCTGAGCGACCCCGCTCGCAGGCGCTGCAGGGGCTCTTTCCCTCCATGTCACAGACGCTGTGACATGGGTCGGGAACGAACTGTTTTCCATGTCACAAACGGTGTGACATGGGTCGGGAAGGGGTTAATAACGGGCACACAGACCGCAGAGCGGCAGCAGGAGCCGCGCTGTGGCTCCAGTGTGCCGGCTATTAAGAGAAATGAATATTCATTGCTCTCCACGCCCATGGGCGTGGGGAGCAGGGAATATTCATTTTCTTTAGTAGCGGACACAGCGTAGGCTGCAGCAGGTGGCTGCTGCCTCCTGTGCCCCGCTGATCCCCCGCTGCCGCTCCCCCACACCCACCACCATGCGGCCATAAAATAATATAGTGTTCGGACTATAAGACGCACCCCCGACTTTCCTCCAAAATTTTGGAGGAAAAAAGAGCGTCTTATAGTCCGAAAAATACGGTAATATGATTACTTGTGCATTGTAATCACAATAAAATCCAAATTTGCATTCTGCAATAAGAGTGGCAAGTTCCCTATATTACTGTCCTTAAAATAGGCCATTAATATCTGAGCAGTTAATGTTCAATTCCACGTGTCTCTTTCATAGTTTACACAGGCACAACTTGAAGCTCCTGGACCCCAATGCTAAATCTGTGAGAGATGCCCACCTACCACAAGCTATTTATAATACCAGTGTCTTCATATGTGACAGAGAGACCTTCTGCATCCTTAGGCCAGTGTCTGGTACTGTTACACACTGCAAATCAATAAAAATAAATTGGAATCGACTGAACAACAGTACGAGTCACAGCCACAAGTGTATGTGTGGGGCAGTCCTGTGTAAACAAATGCCATAATACCTCTTCAAGTCAACAGTGAATATTCTTGTCTTGCAATGCTAATCATTCTACCTACTGTATTTACAGGGGATAATTATGATCAAGAATGCTGGTTATCATTTTAGTCTCAATGATAAAAAAGAGATCTTCTATATAATATTGAAAATGCCTTAAGGCTAAGTGCCCACGATGCAGAAATGCTGCGGAGCATTTCTACATCTCCCTGGCAGAAAAAACGCATGTGGATTTTACACGCATTTTTTTCTGCCATGTAGTAGCGTTTTGTGAAGTGTTTTGAACCTGTGATTTCACATGCGGGTTCTCAAGCGCTTTTCCAAGCGATTTTAGCATCACTTGGAAAAGTGCTTGACAACTTGGTCACACTATATAAATCCATGCAACCGGCATGGTTTTATGTTGTGTGACCAAGTTACGATGCTGCAAATTCAGCATCAATAGTTAAAAAAAGAATAAAAATGTTGAAAAATAAAAAAAACCATTATACTCACCTTCCGATGGCTCCTGGTCTCCTTCTCCGGTGCGTCTGGTGTCTTCGGCGGCTTGCGGTGCTCTAAAAAGGAGCTTCCATGACGTCATTTAGTCATGTGACAGGTCACGCGACTGTCAACGTCAGCGGTCGCGTGACCTGTCACATGACTAAATGACATCATGGAAGGTCCTTTTACACCACCGCGAGCTGCCGAAGAGCCAGCAGCTCCGCCGGGAGCAGACAGGGGGCCATCAGAAGGTAAGTATATGTTTTTGTTTTTTTTTTAATTCTTTTTTAACTATAGGTACTATGGTACCCAGGTCTGGAGGAGAGTCCCCTCTTCACCAGACCCGGATACCATCCGCGCATTGAATCGCATAACATTCGCATGCTTACTTGTATGCATGCGGATGTTATGCAGTTCAATGCAAGTCAATGGCCGCGATTTTGCTGTGATTTCGCAAAATTAATGGTAGTGCAGCGGAAATTTCCGCCGCACATGCACAGCACATGCGGATTATCATTGGGTAACATGGCAGACAACTTAACATGCGTTTTTAATGCGTTTTCGTGGCGGAAATGCAGCCGCGGAAACGCATTAAATCCTCATCGTGGGCACGCAGCCTAAAGGTGTTTCCAAAAATCTCAATGTGGTCTTATAATAATTTATGCATATATTTATTAATCTGTGCCAATATAATCCATTTTTTTAAAATCTGCACCTTTTTGAACAAAATCATCCCCCAAAATATGTTCTTCCAGGCTCTGATTATTCTCCAGTTACTACTCTTTCACAATAGATCTTGCAATAACTAGGCAGTACAGAGCTGAGCTGTGTTTTTTGCCTTCTGCTGACAGATCAGGGATGTGAAACTGCAAATTGTAACGTGGGTAGGTGTGGACCCACTGCACCACTGACTGGGCTTACCCTGAAGGGGCATAACTAAGTGACTACCTGGTATTCACTAGAGCCTCTGATGATGAGGATAGACTTGACCACAGGTAGTCACCATGTACCACTCCAGGGCTCAGGTCTGCAGCAGCTGACCGAAGGGTCAGAGGCACAGGTACGAAGTACAGGTGGACAAAGACAAAGATGTGGTCAGACAATCCAAGGTCAGGGCAGACAGCCTGGTTCAGTATACGTAGCTGAGTTCAGAAGCGGAGAGGATAAACAAATCGGGGCGATAGCAGGTGAGACAGAACGAACATGCACCAACAGGATCTAGAGACAAGCAAATAGGAATCTACATTCAGGCAAGGAGTGGTGGGAGAAGCTGCCCAATAACCCCCTGCTGCCTACGGATAGGCTGGGGAAGCTAACGTCTGCAGGACATAGGTGCTTAAGATCCTGCAAAGTCTGGCCGCTCCTCATTATAACAGGTGGTGACTCACTAGCAGCAGTCAGCAGTAGAATGCAGCAGAGATGTAAATGCTGCAAGAGGCAACTCAGCAAAACAATCCAAACCGGGAGGAGCAGAGCGGTGACCGCAGTGAGTCGAACGGTGATTACTGCCGTGCTAATTGTCAGCGTGAGACAATTTCTCCTTTTTTGATGTGTATAACAGCAGATAATCCTATGTTATATTGTAATATCTGTATCGCTGCCTACCCTTCCTGTCTCTGTTTATGCCGCTTCGGTGGCGCCGCACTCTCACTGCAGGCAACACAAAGTGACAACTGTAGTTTAGTATCTTCTGGGACTTGTAGCTCCATCTGGACTGGGAGATCAAGAGTTAATTTTATCAGTGTTTTCTCCCTGTTGTGCAACCTGCAAATTATTCAAGCTCCTGAAATCCTACAGTCCACTACCAGTTATAACTTAACTAGTATTGGTGAACTTCTGTGTATCTTGCTTGTATTTCCAGTGGCCATTCCTTTTTTTTAACCTTGGCCCATATTTGGCTAATCTCCAGCATTGATTTCGTCCCTCCACCAACCTCCTGGTTTTGACTGGGCTATCAGACCATTCTTTCTGCCAGCCTTCACCACCAGCCAGCAGTTGACTTTATGGATCCAACTCGAGGGCTCATGTATGAGGGTGCTTTCACACTGCGTTTTGTCACCCGTTCCTTGGTCCCGCAGAGGCTTATGTCTGAACCCCCCGCAAAACGAGATTCGGGCATAAGCGCCGACAGGGCCATAGACAATAATATTGCTGAAAGAGGGAACGTGTGATCATTTTCTGGCGAGTACGCTCACTGAAGATGGATACCCAGACACAGTCTACTATGATGCACGACAGAGCACATGTGCTCTTTGTCGGCACCACTATAGTCTATGGCCAAATCCACGCATACACCCAAATCCCATTTAGTGGGGGGTTCGGACGTAAGCCCCGACGGCGCCACCTAGCGTGTAACAAAATGCAATGTGAAAGCACCCTAAATCCAGACCCTTGTACATGAGTTTAAGGGTGAAGGCAGAGTAACCCATTGGATCTGGTAAACAGAGTGGATTGCACTAAGTCTGTCCATTGTAGCCACTTTAGCATTGCCAGACAACCACTGACAGATCCACGTTACACATATGCATCAACAGGGCAGCATTTGCAATTTCATGTTTGTGATGTCTCAGCAACAGGCAACAAACACAGTTCAGTTCTGCACTGCCTAGTTATTTCAAGCTCATACCTTCCAACTTTGAAAGATAGTAAAGAGGGACAGACTAGAGCATGCTATGCAGGCTCAGATGGTTTTATTTTATCCTAAGCCAGTACCTTAATCTCACCCAGAAGCGCTCTTATCTCCCTCTCCTGTGTATAGTGGACACTGACTACACACAGGTTCACATAGCAGCGTGCAGCCATTGCTGACAGTACAGGAAGATGAGAGTGCACTGTGACACTTCGTGCAGGTGCCCGGCCCCTCCAGTGTCATTATGTGCAGGGCTGGGGAGTTAGATTAGGCAGTGCTCCAAACCCAGAGCTGCTGATCACTATGAGGGGGAGTGGCTGAGAATTGAAATTGAGGGACGGAAAGGTACACTGAGCCCATGGACACACAAGAGTGCACTGAAGCACCCTCACTTACATATATAATAAAGCAGGTTTTTTTTTTTTAAAAAACACATTTACTAAAATCTACAGTAGCAGTATGATTTTTATGTTGGCTAGGTCACCTATGGGAAGGTCTAAATAGTTAAATTTCAGTTTTGATGGTAACAGACTCCCTTTAAATATTTCCAACCTGTGTTGTGTCGCTAAGTGCTATGTACAGTATATTGCAATCGATTTTTGCTTTTTGGAGAAATATGCTCTCTGCAAAGGGAAGCTACCCAATTTGACCAGTAGGTGACAGTAAAATGACACACACCGCTGGAAAGATGTACGAAATGTAATTTTGAGAAACAATACCATAGGATTTTACAATGACCTTCATAATTAATGACATTTTTACTTCCCAGCCACTCGTTTTCTCAGTTTTTGAGACCGGAAACAATATTTACGTTACATTTAAAGATTTATTGACAGGGTACAGATTAGCGATTACAAGGGTTCAGCATTTTTGGGAATCTTCTGTATGTTTCATGTTTAGGAGGAATTTTCACAGTGGTTTTGTTAGTATGGTATTACACCACAGCTAACTGATGTACAACGCTTGTAGGAATTAATACATTCTATTTCACATATTGCATTAGTGCCTTCAGTGGGGAAAAATGCAAATATATACCCCCCAAAAAAGAGTAAAATGGGTGTCATCATTAGCACTATCACTCTCTATGAGAGGTATTAAAGATTATGTCCTCTGCAATCTATTTTATATTGTCACTACAGTGCTTCTAGAGGAGAATTAAAAGCAAATCCAGTATAGTCTGAACTTGCAGTTTTATGTCAAAATCAAGTGTGAACAGGGGCTGCCATGTTCATATTTATTGAGTATGAATGGGCTGAGAAGAAAAGAGACGCACTGTGCAAGTCTGGATGGAAGCGAAGAAGACGCCTGACGTCTACGGAGGATCCGAATTTCAGCCGCCAGAACAGAGCTTCTTTGCTTTCGAACATGCACAGTGCACTTCTGAAGTCGGGAAGTGTACACTCGGTTTCAGAGGCGCAGTGACGTCAGCTTTTGCAAATCATGTTATCATGCCCACAGGGGCGTAAAACATGCTGAGTGGGGCGACTAGCCTTGGTGAAACAAACAACCCATCGACTAGTCAAAAATAAATTTTCATATTAAAAATGGACTGTAAAAATACTTTTTTTTTTAAAACATCTGTTTATGTGTCATCCAGGATGAAGGGCTTGTTAGGCAGGGTGTTTATACAGGAATATTCAAATGCTGGTGGGTTGGAGGGCATCGGGGACCTGTCAGGTTCCCTTTAAAATAAAAGACACCTCACCTTTCTATGATGTCTCATGAAATTCTACTGTAGCTTCCCCTGTGTAATCAGGATTTTTCTTTTCTTCACCTGGAGAAAAAGAGAAAATCCACTTTTCCAGTTATTGACTTCCTCTAGTTACACGTACTTTTTTGATGGAATCACCTTCGTACTATTCCACTTTCTTTCAGGATTCCTTTCAGATAAAACCTGCAAAACAACAAAACTACAAGATCTAGATTCGAAGAAGTTTCATTCAATATACTCACAAGGTTAAAATCCATATTCAGCTTAAACCATTTAAAACAGTGGCACACCTTGCACAAGTCCAACTCAGGGTTTCACCACATGGCTTCTTCTGGGGCATCCTATTCAATTGAATAGGAGCTCATTTCCATTACCTAGATGCGGCCACTACATTGATGGAGCTGTGTTGATAATTTCCAAAAATGTTTACATTTGGCTGCCAAAGTAGAGAACAGTTGATCAGTAGGAGTGCCTGGTGTCAGACCCACATCGATGTTATATTGATGACCTATCCTATGTATATGTCATTAGTCTCATAGTAATGAGAACATCAGTCAAGAAGTTTTATATTCCCCTTAAATAACATGTGTCACCTTTTGGTGTGCCTGCTGTAAAGTGATAATTATTCTTCATCATCACAGTCAGACACACTTTGCCTTTTGGACACTCCTATAATTCCATGTGACTGACCCCTCCTGGTTGTTACATGTAACACCCATAAACCAATTAAATAGCTGATTTACTAGAGTAGATAAGGTCTGCTTCAATGACTAAAAAATAATGTACATGACTGTTACCTAAACATTTAATAAGTAGAAACTTTTTATTCATTTCTTAAGAAAACATTTTCCTAAACTGCCATACACTTTTTATGTTTTATCAGTCTGGTTATAAGACTGTGACTATTTAGCTTTTTTTTTTTGCCGAACGACTCCATTGCCACATAAAAAGATAGGATTATATAATGAAACCTCTTTAAGACGACCACTGAAAATTGCAGCAAGTAGCATTCTTGGGAATGGGTCATCTTCTCAAAGGAGATGTGCAGTATGCATAACATGAAGAAACTGAAATCTGCACTGCATAAGGGAATGATCTTCTCAAAGAGGTTGGTCCTCTGGAGAGGTGTCACAGTAACTGACGCAATGTAGATGGGGATGCTATTACAGATTTTGCAGTAGGGCCTAAAAAGATCAAGTTACACCTTTGGATATTACACTGCCTCTTGCTATAATATGTATTAATTGATAGATTAGATTATTAGCTTTGTCCCATTGCTTGAAAAGTCTGGGCATATTCGTCAGTAGAGATGAGTGGACTGATCCAAGAAGGATTTTTTTTGTGTTAAATTTCCTGAAATTCGTCGTTCCACACAAATTCGAAAACTTTGAGATTTGATTTGTAAAAAAAAAAGTTGCTCTGCCCAAATTCCCATACTGGTGACGTATCAAACAGCAGGCTAATGTTGCTTTGCGCGGATGAGCGAGCTTCCCCATAATGCCTAGCAGCTATGACATCATATCCCAGTTTATCAAGCAGATCTTCATACTTTGTAAAGTGGTGGTCAGTACATCAGAGGGAATATATTTGTGTCACCCTGGCCTGGATGCCACAAGTATAATAAAGCTGTGTCTGAGAGCAAGGGGGAGGTTCTCTAGTCAGGGGAACATTAGCATGCAATACCTCCTGTCTCAGGCCAGTAGGGGGGGCAGGCTGCCCCTATAAAAGCTGGAACTGGGGGCAGGGTTGGGGAGAACTGGACGACCTGTCTCAGCACTGAGAAGTGTCCAGAGCAGAGAGGGACAGTCGTATTGCACCCTAAGAGGAAGTGTGGCAGAAGGAGAGCCACAAGCCAGAGACAAGAGGCGAAGTGAGCCTGTCTTGGCAGATAAAGGACTTAATTTACCAAACTTTGGTGTCTGAGGCTGGGAGGATTCCACACCCTACAGCAGATAACCAGTCCGTAGGGGACTGTATATTCCTTGGCCTAAGAAGCCTGGAGGCTCTGCCACAACAGAAGGGACCAGCACAGCCGTATCCGGCCGGGAGCAGAAAGGAACCCACGTTGCAGGCCATACATGCGAGAATACACGGAGAGCTCAGAATCGTGGGCTGTTACCCTATAAGGAGGAGATAGCCAGAAGGAGCGCAGAAAGCACGGTAGGCCTACACCCTCACCCTGACCAGGGCCAATTTCCCCATTGCTCTCAGACATCCAGGTCCCCTCCTAGCCGGGACTGTTTGTGGGTCAGTTTACCTGTTCTAGTAAAGACCCTTGACTGCAACCTGTCGTCTGTGTGCTCCTTGCTCCTCCAGCACTATCAGCACTGGGACTCTCACCACCATCACTCCCACCAGCCACTACACTGCCCTGGGGCCGCACTCTTCCCGTGGGCAGTCACACCATCCCAGCTGCATACATCATCAGCCCCAGCGGTCTGCCTTGCAGCGGCGGTTCCTAATGACCACAAATCCATGGGTGGCTTAGTCGGACATAATCAACAGCACATAACGGACTACCACTGGCCTGACCACCCTGAGCCACGGAACCTGGTTGCCACTACTACTCCCATCGTTCCCCTACTGCCCGGATCTGAGTGCCCCACTGCCCAGGGGGCAAGTCATATTCGCCGCAAATCGAAACTTGGGGGAAATTGATTCGCTCATCTCTGTTTGGAAGTGTTGTAGAGATATAAAAATAAAAAAAGTAATATAGGAAGTAAATAGAGTGAATCCCCCAAAATTCATTTCAGGAGGATTTGTTCAGAGTGGATGACAGATTCAGTTCAGCCCAACTAAAATTGGTGTGAATTGAAAGTGCCCCTCTTGTCATAAAATGATGTTTTTTTAATGATCTGGAGAGACCCCAACACGTAATAAAGGTAAGGGAGGGAAGGGGTTAAAAAACAAACCAAAAAGGTCTTCAGACCTTCTGAGGCAGAGACCCACACAGTCATGTGTGCGACTATGCAAAAGATTGTCTTAAAAAATGTGGATCGCCCCCGATGTGACAACGTGGGTATCAGTCCCAGAAGAACAAAAGACCTGCACAGAAGACCATGGAGCAGAGACATAGGTGTTGTAAGTAGTCAGGTGAGGGTTTAGTACAGGGGAACATGAGTTTTTTTTTATTTTAACCCCTTTCCAGCCCTCAAAGGGATCTAGCAAAATTAATTAAATTTGCTTATCTCTCTTAGGCTATGGCCTCACTATCAGTATTTGGTCAGTATTCGGTCGCTATTTTTCCTCAGTATTTGTAACCCAAAACCAGGTGGGGAACAATCAGAGAAAAGGTATAATAGAAATAAAAGCACGGATTCTGCATTTTTGACCCACTCCTGGTTTTGGTTACAAATACTGAGGAAAAATACTGACCAAATATTGATAGTGGGACCGTAGCCTTAGGCTTTGATTCACACATCAGTTTTGATCATTATGTCATCAGTATTTATATGCCAAAACCAGGAGTGTCTCCAAAACACAGAACAGGTTTCAATCTTTCAATTATAGTTTTTCTCTAAAAGTTCCGCTCCTAGTTTTGGTATACAAATGCTAATTAAAAATAATGACCAAATACTGACGTGTGAATAAACCCTTTATAAATTCCACTTAAGATTTTGGCTTATGGACCAAATACTGATGTGTGAATAAGCCCTTAGGTAGATGTTCATTCTTCTATTTTTCCACACATTTGGGGAAAACAACTAAATATTGAACTACACAATTACCACCGTAGCTTGAAAAATGGTGGAAGTTTCAATTCCAATATTACCATAGCTAAATTCAGAAAATCTATCTACAGATATTCATTAAAATTTGTTTGTGTGAAAGTCACAAAATATAAATCATATAACAAACTGCAATTTTTCTTGTACCGTTATGAAGACCATGATGAATCCTAAGAGACTGCTTTCATACAACTGTTCTGTCCACATTGTAAAAAAGCACCTTGTTCAAATTATCATTCTTTATATGAATTTGATTTGATGTCTAGTGGCATTTCCAGGCAATTCAAACTGAGATTTACCAAGTAAAATGGTCTTTTCTTACTTGTACCTTCCAGGCAACTCTGTCAGAAAGGGGCACTTACTGTATGTAGAGCCTTCAACTAAGTTCCTCTGTCACATTTCTGCAGCCCCAAGGTCTGAAGTACTGGCCGGATTGGACACTCACAATAAGTCCCTGCTACAAAAAGTTAAAATGGAGCATGGAAGGTTCGATGTGTCCTTGTAGCTATTAATTATTGATGTTCACACTGATTGGCACTGTTGTGGTGTAATTGTGCTCAGTTCTGTGTATGTACCAATAAAATAAGGACAACCAATAAAGTAAAGTCAATTGTGGGACTAATTTATACAGTTGTATATGAACAACTCAGACAATGTGGCTAAATGTACAAGCCCTACATGCTGATCCCTTGCCCCAGAGGTGTATCTAGGTTTACTAGCACCTGGGGCAAGAATTCAGTTTGGCGGCCTCCCCCATGCCAAGCACATATGCGATTTGCACACTTACAGTCATGTGCCGACAAGCTGCTCTCCCTAATTCTCTCAATGTTCAGTGAAGAACTGAGAGAATTAGGAAGGAAAGCTGGTTGTTACCTGACCGTAAGTATGAAAATCGCATATGAGTGAAGTGGCCATGCGATGACTGATGAAATCCTCAGAGCTGAATCCTGACAGTGAGTATATTACATACTGCTAGGATTCTATGTTGATCTAAATGTGGGGAACAGAGCGCACAATAGGGTGATACCCTATGGAGGGAGAGTAAGAGAGTGCTGGTTACACTCACCTGATGAAGTTGTTAAAGGCACAACTCCTATTAACCGGTTCAGGACCGCCCACTGTACATAAACGTCGGCGCTGCCTGGGCTCTGTGCAGCGCCGATGTTTAAAAACGGTGGGTGGTCCCGCAGCGCTCAGGGCCCCCAGGGTCCTGCAAGCGCTGTGGTTCCGGTGCAAAGCGATAGCTCTGATAGGGGACATAATCAGGACCTGATTGGATCAGGTCCCAATGATGTTAACCCTTTGCTATCTTCTATATGCCGCGATCTATAGTGATCGCGGCATATAGAAGATAGTAAGAGGAGAGGGGGTCGTCAACTTACCTCTCCGACGGCCTCCTGATGTCTTCTTGGACCTGCCATTGTTATGGCAGCTGGAGGTCACATGACCGCCTCCAGATCTGCCATATATGGTGTCCTGCTAGGCTCAGCCTGCAGCTGAACTCTAGCAGGAGACAGACAGTGTAAAACTGTCAGCAAAGATCTCATCCAATGCAATACATGTCTATTGCATTGCATGAGATCAGTGATTAGAAAAATAAAAATTAATGTCCCATACAAGGACTAAGTAAAAATGTAAAAAAAAATGTCAAAAAAAGTTTTCAAACTGTTAAAAAAAAAATCACAAAATAAATAAAAATAAATAAAATATTAAACCAATAAATCTTTATATTTATGCAAAAACAAAAAAAGTACACATATTTGGTATCGCCACATCCGAAACAACCCAATCTATAAAACTGTCACACTAATTAACTCCTTCTGTGCACACCGTAATAAAAATAAATAAACACGGAGCAAAAAACTATGCTTTTTCATCATATCGCCAAACAAAAAGTGGAAAAAAATGCGATCAAAAAGCAAAATGGAAATAAAAATGGTACCGCTGAAAACGTCATCTTGTTCCGCAAAAAAAAAGCCGCCATACAGCTCCATCAGCCGAAAAATAAAAAAGTTATAGCTCTCAGAATAAAGCGATGCAAAAAAAATATTTTTTCTATAAAATTGTTTTGTGTAAAAGCGCCAAAACATAAAAAAATTTTACAGTAAGTGTAGTATCGCTGTAAACGTACTGACCCGAAGAATAATGCTGCCTTATCACTTTTACCACATGCAGAACAGCATAAAAAAAACCCTCAAAAAACAATTCCTGAATTGTTGGTTTTTGTTAATTTTACCTCCCTAAAAACGGAATAGAAAGCGATCAAAAAATGTCACGTACCCAAAAATGGTACCAATAAAAATGTCAACTTGTCCTGCAAAAAACAAGCTGTCACATGACTCTGTCGGCCGAAATATGGAAAAATTATAGCTCTCAAAATATGACAATGCAAAAACTAGATTTTGCAAAAAAAAGCGTCTCTTAGTGTGTGACAGCTGTCAGTCATAAAAACCCGATATAAATCTGGTATCTCTGTAATCGCACCAACCCGAAGAATAAAGTAATCTCATCACTTATACAGCACGAGGAATGGCGTAAAAATTAAATAAAACCAATTCTTCACCTGCTACTGATTCGTTTATTATGTCTCCCAAAGATCGCAGTAAGGCTCTGCTCACATTTATCCTGCGCTCTGCGCTGAACACTTACACCAGAGTTTCCGGGTAAATCTCTGAAATACGTGATTCAGACGGAACCCATGACTGAAGATTCCCTGTAATGAGGCAGATATAGGCCACTGTGGATGTAGTCTGGCCTGTGATCCCACGGTGTCAGTTTTTTTAGGCGTGCATAAAAGTTGCGGTTGGCCACAGTTTTGTGCACTTCTGAAAAAAAGGACACCGCTAAACAGAGGCCAGACGGAGTCCAGAGTAACTCTGCTGCCTCATTACAGTGAATGGATCCCACAGGGGTTTCATCTGAATTACATCACTTGGAAATTTAGATGGAAACCCTGATGTAAGTGCTCAGCCTCGAGCGCCGGATAAATGTTACGTAAAATGTTCCCAATAAAAGCTTCAACTCAGTCCTCAAAAAAAGCTAGTCCCCACTCAGGTCCGTCATCTGTTAAAAATATTCCAAGTTACTGGTAGCAGAAAGGCTCTGGAAAAGCGAAATGGCCCTTGCCCCCCAAAAGAAAATCAGAAAATTTTGTGCTCCCAAATCTAAATGCCTATTCTACAATAATTTGTTCTCCAATTGTCAAATAGCACTCCATCCCTCCCAGATCTCGCCGTATGGCTAAGCGGTACGATACAGCCACATATGGGGTATTGCCACTTTTAGAAGAAATTGTGTGACACATTTTGGCACCATTTTTACCCATTGCCCTGTGTGAAAATGTAAAATCTGAGGGTGAAACATTTTTTTGTGGTAAAAATATAATTATGCTTTTTTCACTGCCAATGGTATAAATTAAAAAATTAGAAAATACTCACTACTTCCCTAGATGAATTCCTTGAGAGGTGTAGTTTACAAAATGGGGTCACTTGTGGGGGTTTCTGCTGTTTCGGCATGTCAGCGACTCTTCAAATGTGACATGGTGTCTGCAACCTATCCCAGCCAACATAGCGCTCCTTTCTCTTCCGAACCCTACCGTACACCAAAGCAGTGGTTTTCCCCCACGTATGGGGTATCGGCGTACTCAGGAGAAGTTGCACAACAAATTTCATGGTGCATTTTCTACTGTTATCCTTATGATAATGCAAAATTAGGGAATGAAAAACATTTTTTGTGGGAAAAATGTGAAAATTGTATTTTTACGGCTCAATATTATAAACTTCTGTGAAGCACCTGGGGGTGCAAGGTGCTCACCACACATCTAGATAAGTTCCCTAAGGGGTCTAGTTTCCAAAATGGTGTCACTTGTGGGGGGGTTTCTACTGTTTAGGCACATTAGGGGCTCCTCAAAATGCGACATGGCGCCCGCTAATTATTCAAACAAATTTTACATTCAAAAAGTCAAATGGCGCTCCTTCCCTTCTGAACCCTGCAGTGTACCCAAATAGTGGTTTTCCCCCACATATGGGGTATCGGCATACTCAGGAGAAATTGAACAGAAAATTTCATGGTGCAATTTCTCCTGTTACCCTTATGATAATGCAAAATTAGGGTATGAAACACATTTTTTGTGGGAAAAATGTGAAAATTGTATTTTTACGGCTCAATATTATAAACTTCTGTAAAGTACCTGGGGGTGCAAGGTGCTCACCACACATCTAGATAAGTTCCCTAAGGGGTCTAGTTTCCAAAATGGTGTCACTTGTGGGGGGTTTCCACTGTTTAGGCACATTAGGAGCTCCCCAAAATGCGACATGGCGTCCGCTAATTATTCAAACAAATTTTACATTCAAAAAGTCCAATGGCGCTCCTTCTCTTCTGAACCCTGCAGTGTACCCAAATAGTGGTTTTCCCCCACATATGGGGTATCGGCATACTCAGGAGAAATTGCACAGCAAATTTCAACGTGCAATTTCTCCTGTTACCCTTATGATAATGCAAAATTAGGGAATGAAAAACATTTTTTGTGGGAAAAATGTGAAAATTGTATTTTTACGGCTCAATATTATAAACTTCTGTGAAGCACCTGGGGGTGCAAGGTGCTCACCACACATCTAGATAAGTTCCCAAAGGGGTCTAGTTTCCAAAATGGTGTCATTTGTGGGGGGTTTCCACTGTTTAGGCACATCAGGGGCTCCCCAAATGCAACATGGCATCCGCTAATTATTCAAACAAATTTTACATTCAAAAAGTCAAATGGCGCTCCTTCCCTTCTGAACCCTGCCGTGCGCCCAAACAGTGGTTTACCTCCACATATGGGGTATCGGCGTGTTCAGGAGAAATTGTACACCAAATTTCATGATGCAATTTCTCCTGTTACCCTTATGATAATGCAAAATTAGGGATGAAAAACGTTTTTGTAGGAAAAATGTGAAAATTTTATTTTTACAGCTCAATATTATAAACTTCTGTGAAGCACCTTGGGGTTCAAGGTGCTCACCACACATCTAGATAAGTTCCCTAAGGGGTCTAGTTTCCAAAATGGTGTCACTTTTGGGGGGTTTCCACTGTTTAGGCACATCAGGAGGTCTCCAAACGCAACATGGCGTCTGCTAATTATTCAAACAAATTTTACATTCAAAAAGTCTAATGGCGCTCCTTCCCTTCCGAACCCTGCAGTGCGCCCAAACAGTGGTTTTCCCTCACATATGGGGTATCAGCGCGCTCATGAGAAAATGCACTACAAATTGTATATTCCATTTTTTCCTGTTACCCTTGTGAAAATAAAAAAATTGGGTCTAAAGTAACATTTTTTTGAAAAAAAGTTAAATGTTCATTGTTTTCTTCCACATTCCAAAATTCCCGTGAAACACCTGAAGGGTTAATAAACTTCTTGAATGTGGTTTTGAGCACCTTGAGGGGTGCAGTTTTTAGAATTGTGTACTTTTGGGTATTTTCTGTCATAAAGGCCCCTCAAAGTCACTTCAAATAAGATGTGGTCCCTAAATAAATGTTTTTGTAAATTTTGTTGGAAAAATGAGAAATCGCTGGTCAACTTTTAACCCTTATAGCTTCCTAACAAAAAAATTTTGGTTCCAAAATTGTGCTGATGTAAAGTAGACATGTGAGAAATGTTATTTATTAACTATTTTGTGTGACATATCTCTCTGATTTAAGGGCATGAAAATTCAAAATTTGAAAATTGCAAAATTTTCTAAATTTTCATCAAATTTCTGATTTTTTCACGAATAAACGCAATTGATATCAAAGAAATTTTACCACTATCATGAAGTACAATATGTCACGAAAAAACAATCTCAGAATCAGGGAAATATGTTGAAGCGTTCCAGAGTAATTACTTCATAAAGTGACAGTGGTCAGAATTGAAAAAATTGGTCCGGTCACGAAGGCAAAAACAGGCTCTGGCGCGAAGTGGTTAAGGTGTGAAGAAAAAAACAGCTGCTGCTGCCCTGTGGCAGGAGGATGAATCCTCCAGGAGATATTGGATCCAGTTGTATGAACACGTAAGTGGGCTGCGCTGCTGAAGAAAATCAATTCTTCAGAGATGATGATGAAGAAAAGGCTTTTTATTAACAACGCTTTTCAACGCCGTACCGGTGATTTTTTCAAGTGAAAAAAAATTGTTTTTTTTTACTTGAAAAAGACGCCGGTACAGCGTTGAAACGCGTTGTTAATAAAAAGTCTTTTCTTCATCATCATCTCTGAAGAATTGATTTACTTCAGCAGCGCAGCCCACTTACATGTTCATCCAATTGGATCCTATGCTGTTAGGATTGGCATGCTACAGGGCTTTATTTTACAATTAAAGGGCTTGTCCAGGTTTGTGATGAAATTCTGCAGTCTCTCTAGGTGACTGTAGGCTTCTGAATTCTCACAGCGCATGCACTACACACTTTTAGGATTCTCCCTTCCCTGTGGCAAGAGTGGACGGTCACGTGAGCACAAGTATTCGATTTGTATACTTCTGGCCATATCTTGACAAGACATGTCTGGCCTCTCTTAATTCATTTTCATTGAATGAGGCCACGTATGTTTAGTCGGCACAAGACTGCATGTATACAAATTGCATACCGGCGGTTCCGTGACCTCCCACTCTTACCACCAGCACCAGAGAATCCTGACAGCGTGCAGTGCATTCTGTGAAAATTCAGAAGTCTGTAGTCACATAGAATGACTGCAGACTCATCACAAACTTGGACAACCTCTTTAATGCTCCTAACATAAATAAAAACATAGTAACTCTTAACTTGTCAAATGGCACAACATTTTATTAACATAGTCATGCATCATGTAATCTTACAAGTTATGGATTGTTACATGTGTACAAGATCAGAACCAAAAACAGAACCACCAGCAGTACAGAAATACATGAATAGAACCCCCATTGGTACAGAAACACAGCATCAAAACCCTCATCAGTGCAGAAATACATCATGAGAACAACTAACAGTACAGAAATACATCACCAGAACCACCAACAGTACAGAAATTCATCATCAGAACCACCAGCAGTACAGAAATACATCTGTTTAACCCCCATCAGTGCTGAAACACAGCATCAAAACCCTTGTCAGTACAGAAATACATCACAAGAACCACCATCAGTATAGGAATACATCACCAGGACCACCATCAGTGCATGAATACATCACTAGGAGCACCATGAGTACATTGTACATCAATTGTACTGTCAGGTAAAACCCATATACATTTGTATTGCATGAACCTACAACTTCCAGTACGTTATTAACAATGGTAAGGAGATACTAACAGTTGTTGCTATCAATCATCATCAGGATGCTGACCATACAGGAACCACAGTACTGATGAGAATAAGTCCGTATCACAAAAAAACATTTACATCCAGGTACCTTATGGATGACGTTGTCTCTGATTAAAGTCTTTCTCTTTCTTTTCATCTTTTCCAGATGCTATGATGACTTTTCACATCTAGAGCTCGACTCTTCAGACTTCCATCTTCTCCAATCTTGTGCAGCACATCCCCAAATAATACGCTTAAAAACAGCAGTGTCGTTATAATGCTTCTGAATAAAAATATCTGCCCCACACTGAGCTTCTGAATAAATAATTGCCTCTCATTATATTCCCTGCATAAAATATGACCCACAAACTGTCCCTCTTATGGTACATGGCATCCACACTGCCCTCCTTTCCATACTGGGCCTCCTCTGCACACTGCCCTCTCACACTGGGCCCTCCCCATAGGGCCCAGTCTCTATACTCATCACATACCCTCTCCTTGGCTTACTGTTCACCAATGCTATATCTCGACAATGCTCAGTCTCTATTCTGTACCCAGTCACACTTTTCTCCCTCCATACTGTTTCTTCACTATATTCCTCTCAATAGTCTACTCACACATTTCACCCTCTCTCCTCATACTGCCTCCTCACCCATCCCCCCACTCACTATACTGTGTCTGCATCCATACCCCCCTCATATTGTTTCCTCATACATGCTCCCCATCTCCAACCTTGATCCTCATACTGTGTCTTCAAATTTCTTCTGCTTCCACCCTCCCCATATAGTGTATGCACCCATCCCTTCCTTGTTTCCAAAACTGTGTCCTTAAATCTTAGTGCTCCCCCATATTGTATCTGCACCCATCCCTTCCTCTTTCCCCATATTGTGCCCTCAAATCTTACTCCCCCCCTCCATATTCTGGCTGCAACTCATCACTTCCTCTTTCTTCATACTGTTGCCTCAAATCTTACTCCCCCCCCCCCCATATTGTGGCTTCACGCACCCAATGCTTCCTCTTTCCTCATACTGTGGCCTCAAATCTTACTTTCCTCCCCCCTCCAAATTGTGGCTGCAAGCACCCATTCCTTCCTCTTTCGCCATACTGTGGCCTTAAATCTGACTAACCCCTCCTATAGGTAATGAATGGAGTGAGACAGCGCATGCACGATCACCTACTCTATTTAACTGCTCCTGGCCATTGTCTTATCCATGGAAAAGATTGGGGAACAAGTCATCCAACCTAATGATCAGTGAGGGTCCTCACAGATTTCACAATTATCCCCTATAATGTTTGCAGACTGGAATAACCCTTTAGCCCTTCTGAAACTGAAAGAATTAACATCTGTTTATCAATGGCGTATTTCTTTAACCTTATGTGGACATCTGTCATAAATGTGCTCACCGTTTTGGTGAACAATATTAACATTATTGTTGTAAATGGGGGCACTGCATGAATGAACCATGTTACCAGAGAGTAGCTACTATCATTGTGCTAGTTCTGATTACACGTTTAACTTCTCAAGTTCCCTCTGTCACTGATTGGCTCAGTGGTTAGCTCTGCAGCCTTTCTGCACTGGAGTCTTGGGTTCAAATCCCACCAAGGACAACATCTGCAAAGAGTTTGTATGTTCTCCCTGTGTTTGCATGGGTTTCCTGCAGGTAATCTGCTTTCCTTCCATACTCCAAAGATATACTGTTAGGGAATGCAGATTGTGATCCCCTATGGGTATAGTGATGATGATGTCTGTAAAGTGCTGTGAAATGCAATGGTTCTCTATAACTGAGTAAAATAGAATAATAATTGTTATGGCAGCTGGGGGTCTAGCGAAAGTCTTTCTGTTTGCCATGTTTGTCAATTTTATGTAAACTTGCCTGTGCCTGGGCTTCATAGGAGATTTTACACATTATTGCAAGCTATGTATGCGGTATGTGTTTGCAGGTTTAAGTACTCAAAATGACAAATAGAAAACTTTCAAAAATTTAAATCAATCCCTTCATTTAAACATAGATAAATCTAAAGAATAAACAAAAATTACTTGTTATATGAGTAATTCTCTGAACTAATAAAGTATCAAAATATTTATCTCATAAGGTGAACGCTGAAATGGACAAGAGAATCAAAATGGCAGAATTGCTGTTTTTTGTTTATTTCAACTTTCTCCCCCCCAAAAAAATCAGATAGAAAAATAAAAATTACTTAATGGAGCAGAAGTCTAGGCACCCACCCGGATGAAGCACTCCTGCGCGAAACGTGCATCGGGTGTGGTGGGTGCCTGGACTTCTGCTCCATTAGGTAATTTTTTAACACCTGTTTGATTTCATCATGTTACATATACTGTACTATGTTTAGTATTTCTGGGACAATGCTCATTCTGATTGTGTATTATAATGGTTTACTTATTGCCATATAAAATACTGTTTTTGTATATGCATATACATGAAGTATCCACTTATATACTTCTGTTCACAATACCTACTTATATTCTCATAAACTTAATATTGCACACTATTTAGCAGTGTGTGCTTGGGCCTTTATGAATATGCACTAACATTTGTTTACAGCCACTGTGATATTGATCCTGTGTTATTTGTCCCTTAATTTATTATCCTGGTGTGTTATCTGTTAATATCTACCTGTTGTGCTATTTGTGAGCATATGTAGTTTTTCACTTTATATATTTTTCTCTGTCCAGGTACACCCACCCCTTCTTTCCATCTGTGGTGGTTTTCATTTTTTACTTGGTTTTAAACATTTTTTCAAGTATTCAATAAAATATTTGCATATATTAACTTTGGCCAATTAGTTAATTTTTTGCTTTATTACTTTGGTGTTTGAATATACAGTTAGGTCGATATATATTTAGACAGAGACAACATTTTTCTAATTTTGGTTCTAGACATTACCACAATGAATTTTAAACCAAACAATTCAGATGCAGTTGAAGTTCAGACTTTCAGCTTTCATTTGAGGGTATCCACATTAAAATTGGATGAAGGGTTTAGGAGTTTCAGCTCCTTAACATGTGTCACCCTGTTTTTAAAGGGAACAAAAGTAATTGGACAATTGACTCCAAGGCTATTTCATGGACAGGTGTGGGCAATCCCTTCGTTATGTCATTCTCAATTAAGCAGATAAAAGGCCTGGAGTTGATTTGAGGTGTGGGGCTTGCATTTGGAAGGTTTTGCTGTGAAGTAAACATGTGGTCAAAGGAGCTCTCCATGCAGGTGAAACAAGCCATGCTTAAGCTGCAAAAACAGAAAAAACCCATCCGAGAAATTGCTACAATATTAGGAGTGGCAAAATCTACAGTTTGGTACATCCTGAGAAAGAAAGAAAGCACTGGTGAACTCATCAATGCAAAAAGACCTGGGCGCTCACGGAAGACAACAGAGGTGGATGATCGCAGAATAATCTCCATGGTGAAGAGAAACCCCTTCACAACAGCCACCCAAGTGAACAACACTCTCCAGGAGGTAGGCGTATCAATATCCAAATCTACCATAAAGAGAAGACTGCATGAAAGTAAATACAGAGGGTTCACTGCACGGTGCAAGCCACTCATAAGCATCAAGAAGAAAAAGGCTAGACTGGACTTTGCTAAAAAAACATCTAAAAAAGCCAGCACAGTTCTGGAAGAACATTCTTTGGACAGATGAAACCAAGATCAACCTCTACCAGAATGATGGAAAGAGAAAAGTATGGCGAAGGCGTGGTACAGCTCATGATCCAAAGCATACCACATCATCTGTAAAACACGGCGGAGGCAGTGTGATGGCTTGGGCATGCATGGCTGCCAGTGGCACTGGGTCACTAGTATTTATTGATGATGTGACACAGGACAGAAGCAGCTGAAAGAATTCTGATGTATTCAGAGCCATACTGTGTGCTCAGATCCAGCCAAATGCAGCCAAACTGATTGGTCGTCGTTTCATACTACAGATGGACAATGACCCAAAACATAAAGCCAAATCACCCCAGGAGTTTATTAAAGCAACGAAGTGGAATATTCTTGAATGGCCAAGTCAGTTACCTGATCTCAACCCAATTGAGCATGCATTTCACTTGTTGAAGACTAAACTTCAGACAGAAAGGCCCACAAACAAACAGCAACTGAAAACCACCGCAGTGAAGGCCTGGCAGAGCATCAAAAAGGTGGAAACACAGCGTCTGGTGATGTCAATGAGTTCAAGACTTCAGGCATTGCCAACAAAGGGTTTTCAACCAAGTAGTAGAAATGAACATTTTATTTACAATTATTTAATCTGTCCAATTACTTTTGGTCCCTTTAAAAACAGGGTGGCACATGTAAGGAGCTGAAACTCCTAAACCCTTCATCCAATTTTAATGTGGATACCCTCAAATGAAAACTGAAAGTCTGAACTTCAACTGCATCTGAATTGATTTGTTTAAAATTCATTGTGGTAATGTCTAGAACCAAAATTAGAAAAATGTTGTCTCTGTCCAAATATATATGGACCTAACTGTATTTTCAAGTAAAAAGTAAAGTAATGCAACAACAACAACAAAAATCTAAATTTGGTATCACCATAACCATACTGACCTGTAGAACAGAGTTACCAGGTAATTTTACTGCAAAGGGAATGTTGTAGAAATAATTGCTGTTCTTGTTTCAATTTCACTCACCATGAATTTATTTCCAGTTTTTCAATAAATCAAATTATAGAATGAATGGTGTCATTCAAAACTGCGACTTGTCTTTAAAAAACAAGGTTTTATACTGCTATGCCGATGGAAAAGTAAAAAGTTATGGATTTTGGAAGGCGAGGAGGGAAAAGGAAGAGCGAGAAACCAAAAAATGTCTGCGTCTCTAATGGGGTTAAGATAAATTTTCTTCTGAAGGTTTTTTTTACATTTATTACAGAACAGCTAAATGCTTCTATATATAATATAAATAAAACAGCAGGTTGATGGATTCAGAAACACATTTACCACATATAGCAAATGATTCGATTCATTCCAGTTTAACAAAGTGACTTTAGTCTCTAGAGACGCATGTGGGGAAGAAAATCTTTTAATTTCATTTATGAAAGCAGTATTTCAATTTTCAAAGTAAGAAAGAAGTAAGTTAATGAGCATCCTTACCACAAGACAGACGTTTCAGAAATACCCTGTAATTACAATGATGCACCAAGGCAGACACCAGCTGCTCTCTGTTTCCATGTAGTGTCAGCAATATGACAGCACTGTTTAAGAATGAATCTGTTTGCATATGTAAGTGTTCAATTCCTTCGCATTAGACAGAAGCTGCCAAGATTAATATGAGTAGTTAGAATAAATTCTATGGATCATCCTCTGTTTACAGAAGACTGGGCATTTGGGGCAATACTGAGCAAACGTTATAAACATATCTGTCCTGTGGTTCTGCTTCTCCCGCTGTTCTATTAACAATTTACCTTACATACTAACAAAAGGATCAAGCGATTTCATATCGTTCTTGTGCTTAACATAGAAACTGCTTCTATGTTCATGTATTCCATTCTATTTTTGCATATTTAGAGGAAGACTTTCTAGAACAGGGGTGGGCAATTAATTTTCCCAAGGGGCCACATGAGAACATGACTGTTGTGGAGGCCGAAACAATAGGCTGAATTAATTATGCTCAATATTAATATTAACATATTAATTATAATTAAATTAATATTAATTGTATCACTTAATATTGAGCAAAATTAAGTATGCCTACATCCCCCTATATACCGCATGACCCCAAACACAGCCTCTCTATATACCGTATGAGCCCAAACACAGCCCACTATATACTGTAAGAGCCCACACACAGCCCCTATAAACAGTGAGCCCCAACATAGCCTCCTATATACAATATGAGCCCCCACATAGCCTCCTACGTTCAGTTTGAGCCCCCACATAGCTCCCTGTATAGAGTATGAGCCCCCAAATAGCTTCCTTCATACAGTATGAGCCCCCACATAGCCTCCTACATTCAGTATAAGCCCCCACATAGCCTCCTATATACAGTATGAACCCCACATAGTCTCTTATATACAGTGTGTGTCCCACATAGCCTCTGATTTACAGCATGTGCCCCACATAGTCTCTTATATTCAGCATGTTCCCCACATAGCCTCACTATATACAGTATGAGCCCACCACATAGCCTCCATATATACAGTATGAGCTCCACATAGCCTCCTATATACATACAAATATCCCATAGAGATGAAAAAAAACACATACTCACCTCACTCCCGTTCCCCCTGCGATCTGCTCCTTTTTACTGTGTACTGAGTCTGAGCAGCAGTGCGATGAAATGACGTCATCGTATCTGTTGTCGCACACACAGATTTGTGGAAGATGGAGCCAGCAGCCCCTCCTCCACCTATGTATTCACTTCTGTCTGCATCCCTAGGATGGGCCATGGTTTTAGCCATTCGGCTGTCTGGTCCGCAGGCCAGATTTGAAAAGCCAGATGACTGGATATGACCTGCAGGCCACAGTTTGCCCACCTCTGTTCTAGAAGTTTGTAAAAATAAAGAAATTGCTTCTTTGTGTACATTAAAATGTGTTTCTGTAGCTTGTCCTATGATTACTTGGAGTTAAAAACTTAAAGGGGTTACTCGGTCTTAATTTACATGTCTGCAGTTTTTGCAGTTTTTTTTTCACCCACTAAAATGAATGCATAAAAAACACAAATCAAATAAAAATGCAATGAAAACACAAGTAAAACATATAAAAAATGTTCGTACTGTACTCTGCATTTTTCCTGCCAAGAGATGAATTTTGAGGTTTTTATTGCTGAAAAAAAGCTGCAAAAAATCAATATGTTAACATTCCCTTATCCTGAAAAATTACTTCAGATTGCTGTCCCTTGGGTGTCTTCCTTGTGTCTTAATTGTCCACTGCCTGTGGCCAAGTGTAACCTGTTTTTAGCAGGAGAGACCACTAGACAAATTGCAATGAGTGGGAGTGTTTCTTGGTCTTTCCTGTCCTATTCTCATGCCTATCAAATTGCTTACAGACAGAACAGAGAGGTCAACTTACAGTTCATGACTCCCAAACTACTGAACAATAGTGGGAGCAAAGCATGATAAATAGTGAGGTGAAAGGATGTTGCAACACCTAATAGGCTGAGAAAATGGTTACAAAGGGGAACCACCCACTAAAGAATAGTAGTGATAAACCATAGGAATTGGATATATTACATATTAAATACAGTTATATGAAAAAGTTTGGGCACCCCTATTAATCTTAAGCTTAATGTTTTATAAAATTTGGTGTTTTTGCAACAGCTATTTCAGTTTGATATATGTAATAACTGTTGGACACAGTAATGTTTCTGCCTTGAAATGAGGTTTATTGTATTAACAGAAAATGTGCAATCTGCATTCAAACAAAATTTGACAGGTGCATAAGTATGGGCACCTCACCAGAAAAGTGACATTAATATTTAGTAGATCCTCCTTTTGCAAAAATAACAGCCTCTAGTCGCTTCCTGTAGCTTTTAATGATTTCCTGGATCCTGGATGAAGGTATTTTTGACCATTCCTCTTTACAAAACAATTCCAGTTCAGTTAAGTTTGATGGTCGCCGAGCATGGACAGCCCTCTTCAAATGATCCCACAGATGTTCAATGATATTCAGGTCTGGGGACTGGGATGGCCATTCCAGAACATTGTAATTGTTCCTCTGCATGAATGCCTGAGTAGATTTGGAGCGGTGTTTTGGATCATTGTCTTGCTGAAAGATCCATCCCCTGCGTAACTTCAACTTTGTCACTGATTCTTGAACATTATTGTCAAGAATCTGCTGATACTGAGTGGAATCCATGCGTCCCTCAACTTTAACAAGATTCCCGGTGCCGGCATTCGCCACACAGCCCCAAAGCATGATGGAACCTCCACCAAATTTTACTGTGGGTAGCAAGTGTTTTTCTTGGAATGCTGTGTTTTTTTGCCGCCATGCATAACGCCTTTTTGTATGACCAAACAACTCAATCTTGGTTTCATCAGTCCACAGGACCTTCTTCCAAAAAGAAATTGGCTTCTCCAAATGTGCTTTTGCATACCTCAGCCGACTCTGTTTGTGGCGTGCTTGCAGAAACGGCTTCTTTCGCATCACTCTCCCATACAGCTTCTCCTTGTGCAAAGTGCGTTGTATAGTTGACCGATGCACAGTGACACCATCTGCATCAAGTTGATGCTGCAGCTCTCTGGAGGTGGTCTGAGGATTGTCCTTGACTGATCTCACCATTCTTCTTCTCTGCCTTTCTGATGTTTTTCTTGGCCTGCCACTTCTAGCCTTAACAAGAACAGTCCCTGTGTTCTTCCATTTCCTTACTATGTTCCTCACAGTGGAAACTGACAGGTTAAATCTCTGAGACAGCTTTTTGTATCCTTCCCCTGAACAACTATGTTGAATAATCTTTGTTTTCAGATCATTTGACAGTTGTTTTGAGGAGCCCATGATGCCACTCTTCAGAGGAGATTCAAACAGGAGAACACCTTGCAAGTGGCCACTTTAAGTAGCTTTTCTCATGATTGCATACACCTGGCTATGAAGTTCAAAGCTCAATGAGGTTACAAAACCAAAAAAAGTGCTTTAGTAAGTCAGTAAAAAGTAGGTAGGAGTATTTAAAACAAGAAAATGATAAGGGTGCCCATACTTATGCACCTGTCAAATTTTGTTTGAATGCAGATTGCACATTTTCTGTTAGTACAATAAACCTCATTTCAAGGCAGAAACATTACTGTGTCCAACAGTTATTACATATATCAAATTGAAATAGCTGTTGCAAAAACACCCATTTTTATAAAGCTTAAGATTAATAGGGGTGCCCAAACTTTTTCATATAACTGTATACAGTTGTGCTCAAAAGTTTAGATACCCTGGCAGAATTTTTGCTTTCTTGGCCTTGTTTCAGAGAATATGAATGATAACAAAAATCCTTTTTCTCCACTCATGGTTATTGGTTGGGTGAAGCCAGTTATTGTCAAACTACTGTGTTTTATCTTTTTAAATCTTAATGACAACCAAAAACATCCAAATGACCCTGATCAAAAGATCACATACCCTGGTGATTTTGGCCTGATAACATGCACATAATTTGATACAAATGGGTTTGAATGGCTACTAACGGTAACATCCTCACCTGTGACCTGTTTGCTTGTAATCAGTGTGTGTGCATAAAAGCTGAGTGAGTTTCTGGGATCCATGCAGACTCTTGCATCTTTCATCCAGCCACTGACGTTTGTGGATTGTGAGTCATGTGGAAAGCAAAAGAATTGTCAACGGATCTACGGGAAAAGGTAGTTGAACTGTATAGCTGTTATGTTCTGCAACTTAAAACTAAGGAATAGGAGGGAAAAGCTGTCCCTGCACTGAGATTCAGCTTAACCCTACGCTGGGGTGGGTGACCTATTCCTTGTGAATAGCCCCACCGAAACTGCTGCACTGAACTCAAACAAAGACCTGAAGGAAGGGGAAAGGTGTCCCTAAAAGATCTAAGGACTCGGAGGAAAAACAGGAGACCTCCTAACAGAAAAGTTAATTGCAGAAACGAAGATTAAAGGGAGCAAAACCGGTGGAACAAAAAGTCCCAGGATAACAATTGTCCAAAGCACAAAGAACTTAATAAGGCAACTTAGCCAGAGCACAAGCGTAACAATACTGATGTCCAGTGGCGAATGGCAGACAGGTGCTGAGTAATAAAGAGTGAAGAGATCACGTGACCAAGAGGAAAAGACTAGAAGCCAGCAAACCACAACAAGATGGCCGATAGTAAAACAACACAGATTCTAACAGTACCTCCCCTTTTACAAGGATCCTCCGGATCCTCTAGGCCGAGCCTTACCAGGAAATCTCCTGTGTAAAGCCTTAATTAGCCTTGAGGCCGAGACGTCCTTGGCCTTCACCCACCTCACCAGACGTCCTTGGCCAAGAAACCTCTCCAGGACACAAGATACTGTAATCTTCCTCTATGACACCTGGAAACTAAAATGCGAGAAATCTCAAATTCACTATCCTCATCAACAGGAGGAACAGTAGGCTTCGCCTGCTTATCAGGCGTGTCCGCCTTCTTAAGTAAAGAAACATGAAACACAGAATTAATCCACCAGGACGAGGGAATGCCCAACCTCACCACTGCCAAGTTGACAATCTGAACCATTTTAAAAGTACCCACAAATTTAGGCCCCAGTTTTTTAAAAGGAATTTTCAAAACGAAGATTCCTAGAGGACAACCAAACCATATCCCCAACAGCAAACACGGACTCCTTTCTTTTTTTGTCAAAATACCTTTTTGATCTCCTGTTAGCCTCTTTAAGGTTCAGGCGTACACTGGTCCAAACCCTCTCCAAATCACCAGAAAAATTGTCCTCCTCCGGTACAGCAGCCCCAACTTTGGAAAATGGACCAAAAGATGGATACCTGCCAGTACAGCAAAAAAAGGAGAACAACCAGCCAAGGAAGAAGTATGATTATTAAGGGAAAACTCCACAAATGTCGCCAATGCTCGAACGCAAGTTTAATAGCCAACAACTCATGATTCCCAACATCATAGTTGAGCTCTGTCTCAGAAATTTTTTTTGAAAAGAAAGCACAGGGATGCACCCCATCCTCACCCTCCTGGGACAGAACTGCCCCTACGCCTATAGATGAGTCATCCACCTCAACCAAAAATGGCTTGGTCTCATCCATCTGGATAAGAACAGGAGCAGAGCTGAACCTCTCCTTGAGATACTCAAACGCTTCAATAGCCTCAGTGGACCATTGGACTGTATTAGCACCCTTTTTGGTGAGAACAGTAATGGGTTTAGCGATGACAGAGAAATTCTCTATGAATTTCCTGTAATAATTGGCAAACTCCAAAAACCTCTGTACGGACTACAAACCCTCAGGCCTCAGCCACTCCAGCACAGCCTGAACTTTCACCGGGTCCATCTCAAAACCATCACAAGAGACAAAGTAGCCCAAAAAACTAATTTTCTGGACATCAAACTGACACTTCTCCAATTTAGCAAAGAGTGTGTTATCTCTCAGTATCTGAAGAACTTCGCAGACTCTCTGCCAATGAGACTCAAGAGCCGATGAATAAATCAAAATGTCATCCAGATAAACAATAATACTCCTACCGATCAAGGGTTTCAGAATGTCATTGATGAAATTTTGAAAAAATGCAGTAAGCCCAAAAGGCATCACCAAACACTCAAAATGACCTTCCGGGGTGTTAAAAGCTGTCTTCCATTCATCTCCATCCTTCACCCGCAGCAAATTATATGCCCCACGAAGGTCAATCTTAGAAAGCCATTTAGCTCCGGTCAATTGGTTAAACAAATCCGGAATAAGTGGTAACGCGTAAGGTTTGTGCACAGTGATCTTATTAATCTCCCGAAAATCCAGACATGGCCTAAGACCCCCATCCTTCTTTTTGACAAAAAAGAACCCAACCACCACAGGAGACTTAGAGGGTCTTATGTGACATGCAGCTAAACTAGTCTGAAGGTACTCCTTCAAAGCCTCCCTCTCGGGAATTGTCAGATTAAACAACCGACTCTTAGGGAGCTTAGCATCAGGGACGAAGTCAATAGCGCAATCGTAATCTCTATGAGGTGGTAAAGCTTTCGACTCCACCTCCGAAAAACCCTCCAAAAATTCTGAATGGGTTCAGGTAACTCCCCCTTCACAACAGCCGCAATGTCAACATTACAACACTTACCATAACACCCCTGACCCCAGGATCTTATGGAACCAGACAACCTTTGCAAAGGATGCACTTTTAACCAGGGCAACCCCAGGTCGACCGGGTAAGGCAACTTAGCAAGTACAAATAAGTCAATCTGCTCCTGATGTTCCATATTCATAGTAACCGGAAACCCAGTGACCTTTCGAAGAATGCTCCCATGCTCCAGGGGAGTATTATCAATCGCCACCACAGGAAAAGGAGACGACAAAGGTTCAGAATCAAACTTATACTTTTCAAGAAATTGTTGATCAATCAAATTAAGTGCAGAACCACAATCCACCATAACTGGAAACTCAATCAAACGACCCTGACAGGTGGTATTACCAGGAAAAAACACCCCAACAGAACGTAAAAATGCAATGCGAACAGGAGTGTTATTTCTACTGACCATTTTTTTTTCTTTCCTTAAGCGAACCTCACATTGCTTTAAAAAATGATCAGCCTTACCGCAATACAGTTATATGAAAAAGTTTGGGCACCCCTATTAATCTTAAGCTTAATGTTTTATAAAAATTGGTGTTTTTGCAACAGTTATTTCAGTTTGATATATGTAATAACTGTTGGACACAGTAATGTTTCTGCCTTGAAATGAGATTTATTGAACTAACAGAAAATGTGCAATCTGCATTCAAACTAAATTTGACAGGTGCATAAGTATGGGCACCTCACCAGAAAAGTGACATTAATGTTTAGTAGATCCTCCTTTTGCAAAAATAACAGCCTCTAGTCGCTTCCTGTAGCTTTTAATGAGTTCCTGGATCCTGGATGAAGGTATTTTTGACCATTCCTCTTTACAAAACAATTCCAGTTCAGTTAAGTTTGATGGTCGCCGAGCATGGACAGCCCTCTTCAAATGATCCCACAGATGTTCAATGATATTCAGGTATGGGGACTGGGATGGCCATTCCAGAACATTGTAATTGTTCCTCTGCATGAATGCCTGAGTAGATTTGGAGCGGTGTTTTGGATCATTGTCTTGCTGAAAGATCCATCCCCTGCGTAACTTCAACTTTGTCACTGATTCTTGAACATTATTGTCAAGAATCTGCTGATACTGAGTGGAATCCATGCGTCCCTCAACTTTAACAAGATTCCCGGAGCCGGCATTGGCCAGACAGCCCCAAAGCATGATGGAACCTCCACCAAATTTTACTGTGGGTAGCAAGTGTTTTTCTTGGAATGCTGTGTTTTTTTGTCGCCATGCATAACGCCTTTTTGTATGACCAAACAACTCAATCTTGGTTTCATCAGTCCACAGGACCTTCTTCCAAAAAGAAATTGGCTTCTCCAAATGTGCTTATGCATACCTCAGCCGACTCTGTTTGTGGCGTGCTTGCAGAAACGGCTTCTTTCGCATCACTCTCCCATACAGCTTCTCCTTGTGCAAAGTGCGTTGTATAGTTGACCGATGCACAGTGACACCATCTGCATCAAGTTGATGCTGCAGCTCTCTGGAGGTGGTCTGAGGATTGTCCTTGACTGATCTCACCATTCTTCTTCTCTGCCTTTCTGATGTTTATCTTGGCTTGCCACTTCTGGCCTTAACAAGAACTGTCCCTGTGTTCTTCCATTTCCTTACTATGTTCCTCACAGTGGAAGCTGACAGGTTAAATCTCTGAGATAGCTTTTTGTATCCTTCCCCTGAACAACTATGTTGAATAATCTTTGTTTTCAGATCATTTGACAGTTGTTTTGAGGAGCCCATGATGCCACTCTTCAGAGGAGATTCAAACAGGAGAACAACTTGCAAGTGGCCACTTTAAGTAGCTTTTCTCATGATTGCATACACCTGGCTATGAAGTTCAAAGCTCAATGAGGTTACAAAACCAAAAAAAGTGCTTTAGTAAGTCAGTAAAAAGTAGGTAGGAGTCTTTAAAACAAGAAAATGATAAGGGTGCCCATACTTATGCACCTGTCAAATTTTGTTTGAATGCAGATTGCACATTTTCTGTTAGTACAATAAACCTCATTTCAAGGCAGAAACATTACTGTGTCCAACAGTTATTACATATATCAAACTGAAATAGCTGTTGCAAAAACAACAATTTTTATAAAACATTAAGCTTAAGATTAATAGGGGTGCCCAAACTTTTTCATATAACTGTACAAGCAAAGACCCTCAGAGAACCTTCTGTCCCTCTCCTTGGAATGGGGTGACATTGCCCCCACCTGCATAGGTTCCCCAGTGTCGGCAGGAATATCGTGAGAAACAGAATCCAGCAATACAGGAAACTTCTCCTCATTCTGTCTGGCCCTCAACCTTCTATCCACACGGATAGCTAACTGCATGGCAACTTGCAGAGTTATAATAAGAGATGATTGAATATGTCCAAGATGAAATTGCCTCAAATTTTACTAAAAATTTTAATTCTCTTTAATCCAAAGTTTTTTAGATTTGCTTTATGCAAATCAGCAAACTTACATCTGGCCAGGTGCTATTTTGCTGATTTGTAGAGTGCCAGGAAAGGGGCGAAATAAAAATAATTATTTTACTGCTCACCTGTCCCTTAATGTCCCCCGTTCAATGCTCCATACAGCAGCATCCTCTTTGGCATCATCGAGATGTCAGAGGCTTACTTATTGCAGGAAATATTGTACTGATAAGGAATTTATATTTTCAGCACAAATGGGGACAGTGCGTGATTGACAATCTTTGTAAATCACTGTCGCTTCTGTTGATGATGTATAAGCATTAGAAATTAACAAAGTATTGTTTAGACTGTGAACATACACTCACACTTTTGTGGCATCAATATAATAAAGTGTAGTTTACAAATATTTTTCTGACATTATCAAAATATAGACAACCCACAAAAGAAGTGGACATTGGTAATAGCAAGTGGGGTGCTATGTACACAGTATATAAAACACACACAGTAGGGGAAAACAAAGCGGCACATAAACTGATTTTGTACATCCATAGGATTAGGCTTTATCAATAGAAAAAAAAATGAGAGCCTCACTACAGTACAAACTCATGATAAGGCTATACAAAAAGGTCAATAAAAAGAAAAAAACATCTGCAGTTGTATCAATTAACAAAAGGCAAAGTGAATGAATAAAAAATAAATTGAAATTTAATTAATACTTGGTGTGACCAAAATTTGCCTTCAAAACAGCATCAATACTTTTGGGACCACTGCAAGGGATTTCGTAGGATTATAGTCAGGTGTATGAGTAACCAGTTTTACAAAGCAGGTGATAATGATCATCATTTTCATATGTACGTTGAATCACAGTCATTGACTGAAACAGAAACAGCTGTGTAGCAGGCTTAAAACTGGGTGTGAAACAGCCAAACTATGCTACAAAGTGAGGTTATGGAAAACAGTTTCATACTATAGGCTATACACTACAGCACAGCAGCAAGGCACAACCATAGATCTGAAGGAAGTCACAAATGTCTCCATCTATATAGACCATCGCCCCCTTTGGCTATTGTAAACCTCTCATACCTTCACCAAGAGTATTGGAGTTGTTTTCTGGACTGAGTGAAAAGGACATAGCTATATTTCCCTATTTTTGACAAGTGGCTGAAGAGGGCCAATTTTGTATAGTTCTCACAACTCATTTGGACGCAATCTTCATGTACATCAAAACAATAGCATGCTTCATGAATTGGGAGAAGTCCCTTATCGCTTCATATTAGTTCTTGGGGTTCATACCCACTGTGATGTCATAATGATCTGTCTTCCAATAAAGGGATTATACACCATTTTAGGCTATGTGTTGTGTAATATATCTTCATTGCATATTTAAGCAGCACACAGTGTCTGACAGCAGGGCTGCCACCAGGAATTTTAGGGCCCCATATTGGCAACATTTTCGGGCCCTCTAGAGCCTCTGCCGAGGCTCCACCCCAGCTCCCCCTCCACCCCTCGAGCCTTCCACAGTCCCACCACCCACTCTGGGAAAATCTCCACTTCTGTACCATGTCCTCACCAATCACACATTAACAGTACCCATCGAACACCATATCACACACATAGCCATCAGCTTTTGTTTTGGCCAAAAGATTTTTTAAGCTGCCACCACGACAGGTTAGACTATTTTGGCCGGGCCCTACTCTACTCTAACCTATTAAAAATGTCCTAAAATATACAATACTCTTTTTAAATATATTTTTCTTTATTTTTTTTAAGGGAATGTGTCACATACATTGTTTGAAATGATGAATAATACCACATACAAGGGGCAAATACCGTCACACCTTGACCAGATCACATATTACCACATAGTGACCGAATAATACCACATACAGGGGACAAATATCATCACACCATGGCCAGACCACATATTACCACCAGATAGTGACCAAATAATACCACATACAAAGAACAAATACCGCCACACCGTGATCAGATCACATATTACCACCATATAGCGACTGAAAAATACCTCATACAAGGGACAAATACAGAGGTGTCACACAGCACTTTATTACACCCTGGGGCCCAGTGAGCATAGGTACAAAAGAGGGGGCTCATCTGTACTTCTGCTCACCAGGCCCCAGTAAGGGCAGTAATGCCCTGATGGTGGCCCTGGCTGACAGGACCTGTGGACTCAGGTCATGTACACTGGTTACATCATCACAAGTCATTATTCATTTCTGTGTTGCTTCCTGTTTATGATTAGTCAGTGTAAAGCAGGAGGCAAAAGTACACCCCCAGTGAAAACTATCTAATAACACCCATTTGGACTAGAGTTAACTCATTAGGTGCCAAATAGTTGATTGCTAATTTCTCTGCAAAGGAGAGGAGAAATAAAAAACAAAACACTAATACTTACTATTACATTGTGTAGCCAGCTCAACATGAAACATTTGGTGAAAGGTCCTCTTTAAGAGCAGTTTCTCTAGCAGGGTGCAGTAAAAAACAGATGTTCTCTCTAGATCCTAAAATCTAAAATATTCTGTGTTTCTTGAAGGATGGGTTAGATATGCCATCAAAAAATCACTAATACAAAGATTTACTGGGGCATTCCAGAAAATGTGATTTATTGTTGTGGACCAAGTTCCCTGATTGGATGTTTGCACTCTTCTACAGTCATGGCCAAAAGTTGAAATTGTTGCAGAAAGTGAAGTATTTCTCCCAGAAAATTACTGCAATTACAAATGTTTTGTTATACACATGCTTATTTATTTTATGTTTATTGGAACAACACAAAAAAACAGAGGAAAAAAGGCAAATTAGACATAATTTCACATAAAACCCCCAAAATGACCTGACAAAATTATTGGCATCCTCAACTTAATATTTGGTTGCACATCCTTTGGTATAAATAACTGCAATCAATCACTTCCTATAACCATCAACAAGCTTCTTACACCTCTCAACTTATATTTGAGGGGCGTCTTCTCCCAATAGCAATTTTAAGATCTATCCACAGGTGTTCAATGGGATTTAGATCCGGACTCATTGCTGGCCACTTCAGAACTCTCCAGCGCTGTTTCCATCCATTTTTGGGTGCTTCTTGAAGTATGTTTGAGGTAATTGTCCTGCTGGAAGACCCATGACATAGGATGCAAACCCAGCTGTCTGACTCTCGGTACTACATTGTGACCCAAAATCCTTTTGTAATCTTCAGATTTCATGATGTCTTGCACACAGTCAAGGCACCCAGTGCCAGAGGCAGCTAAACAACCACAAAACATCTTTGAACCTCCACCATATTTGACTGTAGGTACTGTGTTCTTTTCTTAGTAGACCTCATTCCATTTTTGGTGAACAGTAGAATGAGGTGCTTTCCCAAAAAGCTCCATCTTGGTCTCATCTGTCCACAAGAGATTTTCCTAGAAGAATTTTGGTTTACTGATGTACATATTGTCAAACTGCAGTCTACCTTTTTTACGCCTCTGTGTCAGCAGTGGGGTTCTTCTAGGTCTCCTGTTATAGCGTTTCATTTCATTCAAATGTCTATGGACAGCTCACACTGACACTGATGCACCCTGAGCCTGCAGGACAGCTTGAATTTCTTTGAAACTTGATTGAGGCAGCTTATCCACTATATGGACTATCCTGCGATGCTACCTTTTATCAATTTTTACTGCTGTCCTCGTTCAGGGAGATTGGCTGCAGTGCCATGGATTGTAAACTGCTTGATTATGTTGCGCACTGTGGACAAAGAAACATGAAGATCTCTGGAGATGGACTTGTAACCTTGAGATTGTTTATATTTTTCAACCATTTTGATTCTCAAGTTCTCATACAGTTCTCTTCTCTTTTTGTTGTGCATTCTTAGTGTAGCACACACAGACACACAAGGCAAAGATTGAGTCAACTTCTCCCCTTTTTATCTGGTTTCAGGTGTGATTTTTATATTGTCCACACCTGTTACTTGCCACAGGGGAGTTTGAACGAACATCACATGCATGAAACAAAGTAGTTTACCCACAATTTTGGAAAGGTGCCAACAATTTTGTCTGGCCCATTTTTGGGGTTTTGTGTAAAACTATGTCCAATTTGCCTTTTTTTCTCAGTTTTTGTATTGTTCTAAACATGTGTATAACAAAACATGTGTAATTGCAATAATGTTCTGTGAGAAATTCTTCTTTTTCTTGAACAATTTCAAGGGTGCCTTCACTTTCGGCCATGACTGCTGACAGAAAACATCTATCTCTCAGAGTCTGCTTCCTGTCAGTCATGGGCTAAGTGGGTTAGTGAAATACAGGCCTTAGCTTCCACTGACTTATATCTGATTTCCTACAGTGTGTTCTATTGTGAATGTTACCAGTACTTATTCTTAAGGTTCCCTCAATCTTCAAAATCAACCAGTCTTTTTTTTAGATTCTTCTTCCAATGAAGAGAGAAGACTTCATTGCCTTGATGTCACTGCCTTCATTGCCAGACTTTTAAAGATCTACTGTTTGTAGATCACATCAATTAAACAAGGAAGTCAGAGTAACCTTTTATTCCTTTGGGCAAAGTAATAGTAAGAAAATTTCAAAGTGTCGCAGGATAATTATTCAAATGGATAACAGAAATAATACCCATCTGCTGTAAGTGGGTTATTAGGAACAGTGTCACTGGCAATAAGAGTTTTTCGACCAGAACCAGGTCTGTTTCTTGGTCAGAACAGAACTGCATACAACTTGAATAGATCTGTAAAATGGCCTCTTGGTATTCATCTTAAGCTTTTGTGAAGCATTAAGTTGCATTTACATAGTTGCTCATTCAATGTACGGTATATGAAATCATTTAGGTGAGCGAAAAATTCTTGTTCAACTTTCGAAAATTGTATAATGTAAATGGAGATTGTTCACTCGTTCAACAATTTGCCCTACAAAAAAAAGAGGTGGAAGTTCAAATTCAAGATAGTTATGGCTTTCAGTGATTGGTTGATCGTGTCTCAAGGCAATAGTTCAGTAACAGTTGAAACATTGGAACAAGGACTTATTCTTGATTATAGTTTCATAGTTTTTAAGGTTGATGGTAGACTTAAAGGGTTATTCCCATCTCCAAGATCCTATTCCTATCCCAATATGTAGTAGGCATAATAATAATAATATTAGCAAATACCTCCCTTTAGAAATTTAGTATAGTTCGTCAGATTCGCTATGTCTCTTTCTCCATGTAGTGCATTGCAGTAGCTTAGGTATTCATGGTTACGACCACTAAGAGCTGTCTACTTAACTATCTGTCACTAAATGAGTGGTCATAACCATGGATACCTAAGCTACTGCAATGACCTACATGGAGAAAAAGTGTTATGATCTGCAACAAGTACTAAGGAAAGAAGGGGAAAGCTTTCCCTACAGTAAAACTAAGCTGAATCCCTACGATGTAGTGGGCTGCCTGTTCCTAGCAAATGGACCCGCCTTAGTCCTAGGCTAGTCTGAACGAAGACCTATAGAATAAAGGGAAGGGGTCCCTAAAAGAACTAAGGACTGGAACAAAAATGGGACACCTCCTGAACCGAGAAAGTTGTTGCAGAACACAAAAAGATAAACTGACAAAAAGGTACTAGAGGTCCCAAAAGGACCAAGCGAACTGACAGAGGTAGGCACAGAAGCACCTGGCTAGCAAAACAGTCAAACAACACTGAAGTCCAGTACAGCCAAAAAGGCGGAGCTGGAATACAAAGGTTGATGGTCACGTGACTGCAAAACACAAGATGGAAAAAACAAAACAGGAGGGTTCTAACAAAAAGACAGTGAAGCTGAAGAACTATACTACATTTCTAATTGGAGGTATCTGCTAATATTATTAATATTACACCTACTACATAGCAGGATAGGATTGTTGAGATGGGAAAACCCCTTTAAGTCCATCGAGTTGAACCTATAGCTTAACATGTTAATCCAGAGGTAGGCAAAAACATCATGGGGCAAACACTAATAGCTCCACATTATGGGAAAGATTCCTTACTGACTCCACATATGACCATCAGACTAGTTTCTTGAATCAACGCCCCATCACAGAATCTATTGCTCATAACGTGTAATATTATATCTTTCAAAAAAGACATACAGGCCTTTCTTGAATTTTAGTAGTGATTCAATTATTACACCATCATGTGGCAGCGAGTTCCATAGTCTCACTGCTCTTACACGAAGGAATGTGCGTGATGATGATTAAAACTTGTTTCCTGTAGACATAGAGGATGCCCCTTGTCCTCGTCGCAGGCTTAGGTGAAAAAAAATCATTATAAAGATCTCTGTACTTTCTCCTCATATATTTGTACATTGTAATAAGATTGCTCCTTCAGCTTTCCAAACTGAATAACCCCAAGTTTCATAACCTGTCTTGGTATTGCAGTCCACCCATTACCTTAATAAACTTGGTCGCTCTTCTCTGCACCTACTCTAGTTCAGCTATGTCCTTCTTATACACCGGAGAGTGGAGACCAAAATTGTACCCAGTATTCTAAGTGATTATCAAAAATGTTTTCGCTTCGCTAATTTGATTACATTTTCTTTGTACAGTATCAAAGTAAATATCAAAGTAAATATTTGTATAATGCTTTATGAAGTCACGTATTCAAAATAAATAGTATGATTTATGGGATTTGAGTTTTGAACAAAAATACACTTCAGATTATCTGCCTGTGTGAACACATTGCACAGTGTCTGTTGTTGCTATTTAACCATTGTAGGGATTTAAGATTTCTGGTAGCTGTTAAGGTACACAACGGCACTTGGTTCTGGTGTAAAACTGTCTTAGGTTTATTATCCATCATACACCATTAACAGAGTTCACTTGAAAGTAAAATAGCCTTTCCTCGGCTTAAACAAAGAACAATACGGGAAGAATACAGTCCCTTCTCTGGATAGGCAAAAGATACACAACGGTCTCACCCATGCAGCAATCCAGGCACTGCTTCTCTCTCAGTTTGGTCAGCAATAATGAAAATACTGCAGCTCCCACACATTAGACACACCTGAGCCACTTCAGCTGCCTTTTGTTAGACCTGCTAAGCCTGGACCGAAGGTATTGGAGTGACCTTTCCTACCCAGACTCTTTTGGTTGCTCCTAAATCCCGGACCCAAAATACAGTCCCAATAAAAACTTTCTCAGCAACCTAACATTGCTGGAGCCTTCAATTCTGGGACTTACATCATTGAGGCCAGCCACTTCAGTGACACATCCAGGACTTTTCTTCCTGTGCCTTTACATAACCCCCCTTCTGCCCAAAGCTGGGGTGATAGGCACCTGCTGCCACTAAACAATGTACCCTTGAAAGGTTATCAGTATTCCCATGAAGTTTTCCTGGTCTATTCTCCACAAGAAACTTAAAATCTTGTTAAGCCAAAAACCACCCAGTTACCTGGGCATTGTTCCCCTTTTACTCCTGCATCCACCTTAGCAGGGCATGGTCGGGCACCAGCTTAAATTTAAGGCCCCATATGTAATACCTAAATGCATCCAGTGCCCATTTGATTGCCACTCTTTTTCTATGATGGAATCGTTTTTCTCACATGGGGACAGCTTCTGACTCAAATGTTCTTCCACATTGAATTCCTGAGACATGACAGCCCCTGGCCCGACATCCGATGCATCTGTCTGGACTATGAATTCCTGGAGAAGTATGATGCTACCAAGACTGGCAGGTGGCTTTCTACAGAATGCTAGTTTTACCTCTTGAAAGGCCCCCTCAGTTTTAGGAGACCACTTAGCTATTCCTGATTTTGTGCTCTTTAGAAATTCAGTTAGAGGGACTGTTATCATGGCAAAATTAGGGACAAACGTCCTGTAGTAGCTCTCGATGTTCAGGAATGCTATGACCTGCTTTTTCGTAAGGGGTTATTGCCAACTCTGTATTGCCTCTAATTTGTTCACCCGGGATTTGATCTCGCCCCCGACCACCACATAGTCCAAATGCTTGGCTTCCTCCTTCCCCATTGCACATTTTTGGATTAACAGAAAAGCCAGTTTTCTTGAGGGCAGCAAACATTGCCTTGACTTTACTTAAAAGACTTCCCCAATGCTGGCTGAAAATTACTATATCATCCAAGTAGGCAGCTACATACTTTTTGTTGGTTGCTAAGATCCTGTTCATCGCCCTTTGAAAAGTAGTCAGAGCACCCTGCAACCCAAAAGGCATCCTGACATTCTGATAACATCCAACTGGCATTGAGAAGGCCATCTTCCTGACCTGGACAGCTTCTGCAAAGGTCTCATCCGTGCAGAAATCCCAGGCACTGCTTCTCTCTATTGCTTCTTTGGTCAGCAATAATGAACATACTGCAGTTCCCACATGTTAGACACACCTGAGCGACTTCAGTTGCCTTTTGTAGGACCTGCAAAGCCTGGACTCAAGGTATGGGAGTGACCTTTCCCACCAGACTCTTTTGGTCACTCCTAAATCATGGAACCAAAATCTGGTCCCAATAAAAACCTTCTTAGCAATTTTCCATTGCTGGAGCATTCAATTCTGGGACTTACATCACTGAGGCCAGTCACCTCAGTGACACATATCTGTCATCCAGGACTTCTGTTCCCTTACAGCATTTAATTCAAGATTCTCCTCCTGTATAAATACTTGTCTGACATCATTTGCAAATTTTGAGTCATAGTCACACTGTTCATCATATAAACGATTATTTGCTTTTGTAAACTAACTTTTACATAGAAGTGATACTAGGTTTTCCTTCACCCGGGTCAAAAATTCAGTTTGGTGCCCCCTCTTATACACATGTTAAGTGGTTTGAGTAGTCATCATGCTTATATGCAATTTGCACACTTACAGTCAGGTGCTGACTAGCTACTCTTAATTCTAATCAATGCCAATTCTCTCAATGTTCAATGAAAAACTACAACCCCTTCTTCTTTAATAGAAGAAGGAAGACAATTTAGTTGACATGTGACCGTAAGTATCAAAATCGCATATGAGTGGTCATGTAATGATCGCTGGTTTCGGCAAGCATAATCAAATCCTGACAGTGAGTATATTAAATGATGCTAGTAATTGGTATCCTACAGTGCTTAATTTTATAATTAATGGTCCATTAATGCTCCTAATATAAATACAGATGTACTAATCCTTAACATGTCAGACTGTGTAATACTTTATTAACATGTATCATATTATCTGACAAGTTATGGATTGCTACATGTGTATATGATCAGAACTAATAACAATACAGAAATACATAACAAGAACCGACAACAGTACAGAAATATATCACCTTGACCAGTATCAGTACTTGAATACATCACCAGAAACACCAACATTACAGGAATACATCACTAGTACCACCATCCATACAGGAATACATCACCAGAATCACCATCAGTACAGGAATACATCACCAGAACCATCATTAGTATGTGAATACACCTAACTTAGTACAGCAATCAATTGCAATGTCAGTTCAGCCCCATATACAAGTCTACTGCATGAACCTACAACTCCCATTATGTCCTTAGCAATGGTAAAGAGACACTGAGGGTTTTTGTTAATAGCCATCATCAGTCTGTGGACCAAACAGGAACCACAGCACTGATGATACCTAGTCAATATCACAAATGAACATTTACATTCAAATACCTTACAAAGGACATCTTCTCTGATAAGAATCATTCTTTTTCTTTTATTCTCTATCTTCTCCAGATGCCATGATGAGTTTTCACATCCACAGGTAGTCTTTGCAGACTTCGGTCTTCTCCGGTGTTGTGCAACACATCCCGACATGATGCCCTTAAAAATAGTAGTGTGATTATAATGCTCCTGAATATAAATATCTGCCCTATCATGGGGCCCTGAATTATTGCCCCTCACTGTGCTCCCTGCACAAAATATGACTCACATACTGTCCCTCTTATAGGAGTCATTCTTTTTCTTTTCTTCTCTATCTTCTCCAGATGCCTCTCACCTCCTTCTCTAACCTCCTCATTTGGCCTCTCACAGTTTACTAACTCTCCTACACATGAAGACGGGAATACTCTGGACCTGGTCTTCTCCCGTCACTGCTCGCTGCATGACTTTACTAACTCCCCTTACCCACTCTCGGACCACAACCTTCTTTCCTTCTCTGTCAAGAACTGTCTCCTCACCCTGGACACCCCCACTTACCACACTTATAGGAATACACGTACCATTAATACCCAGCAGTTTATGGACAATCTACACACATCTTTAGCTCCCATCTCCTCCCTCTCCTGTCCAGACTTAGCATTGTCACACTACAATAATACACTGAAGAGCGCCCTAGATAAAGCAGCACCTTCTACACGCAGAAAGACCCAACACAGACAAGAGCAGCCCTAGCACACGATGCAAACACGTTTTCTTCAGCATTGCTCAAGGTGTGCTGAACATCAGTGGAGAAAATCACTTTTAGCTAAAGACTAGTGTTGAGCCACCCCCGTAGTGTTCGAGTTCGGTTCGGTTCGTCGAACACCCGTGTGTTCGCCGAACTGTTCGTCGAACACCTTCGAACACCGTTAAAACCAATGGCAGGCAAACAAAAACACATAGAAACACATAGAAAACACCTTCAAAGGTGTCCAAAAGCTGACAAACTGCTCAGAAGACATAACTAACACATGGAAAAGTGACAAGTACATATAGTCATGCGAAAATAAAAGAGGTGGAGGAGTAAAAGGAGGGGGAGACACAGATATAGGCATGTCATGCCCTTCTAAAATCCAAAAAGTGAGAAGCCGACACGGCCAGTCCGCTCCTGCCCGTGCCACCTCCGTGTCGCCGGGTTTGTGCCAGAGCCGCGGTGAACCCTGACGGCCAGCCCCCCTCTCCCAATACTGGTGCCTGTCCGCTGGTGGGTCGAGCGAGCCCCCCTGTGGTGGAGGCAGCTCTAAGCTTTTTAATTTAAATTGTCTCTCTAATTTGAATGAATACACTTTAAATCCATTTACAAGGATCTATTGGAGGGCAAGTCTCATGCCAGCAGCCGCGGTAATTCCAGCTCCAGTAGCGTCCACTAAAGCTGCTGCAGTTAAAAAGCTTTTATAGGGATCGAGCTCGGCTGTCCACCGCAAGGCATCCTACTGCCAGTCCCAGCCCCTATGCCTTGGGGTGCCTCCTGATGCTCTTCACTAAGTATCCCATGGTCCCGAAGCATTTCCTTTGAAAAAATTAAGTGTCTAAACTACAGGTGGTGTAGCTTGCTTAACAGCCGGGATAATCCGCTGACTAGCAGACACTGCTACTAGGCACAAAGTATTTCCTGGGCTAGATGCAGTTAAAAATTTGTAATTAGATACTCTCGTTGGATGCTGAGAAAGCATTCCATAGAGTCTCCTGGCACGCCATATATGATTCTCTTAAAAAGCTTGGGGTAGGGGTCTAGGGGACCCTTTTATAGCCAAAATCACGGCCCTGTATCGCAATACGTCACCTAGGCTGAAGATAAATGGAACTGTAGCACCCTGAGGGCTCGGTTGCTACAGACGTATTGCACCTCACCCAGAGGTGTGATATCTCACTCTCAGGTAAGGATGGAGTGTGGATCAGGACCCGACACCTGCATGCATTACACCACATTGCCGTGGGGCAGGGTGACCAATATGCCCCTGAGATGGGCACGACAGTCCCTGTCCCTGGCTGGAGTGGGGGGAGGGAACACTGAGGAAGGGGAACCCTGTAGTGCAGGAGCAGGGAGGAAGCAGTTCCTGGGTGCATTGAGAAGGGAGTATAAAAGGTGGGCACCATCTTAGTTCAGTGCAGAGAAGTCTGAGCAGAAGTGGCAGGGAGCAGGGGCTCTGCATGAGCTCTGCTCCGGAGGCGGGCCTAGTAACAGAGGCCCAGGCCTGGAAGAGGGAGAAGGAAGGAAGAGGAGCGGAGAAGGCTCCAGGAACGAGGAATGAAGGGATCCCAGGGGTGCGGACGGGCGAGTCGCCACCGCACGCCCGAATCCACCTGCGTGGAGGGGTCAGGCCAAAGGGGGAGACCAGTCCCCGAACTAGTGGAGGCAGGAAACGACCCTCAGCTAGAAACCGGAGGCTCTGACATTTTATGTGGCGCAGCCCCTCGCTACACCCGCTAGGAAGGCACCACATAGGGTCAGGGAAACTGGCGCCAAGTTTACCAAGAGGAGGCCCGAGGCAGCCGGACAGAAGTGTTGGTAAGAAAGGCCAGACAAAGGACACACAAAGGGGGTCCCGTGAAGTGCTCCAAAGTTATCTGGGAGTTGTCTGAGCCCCTCACCTGGTGAGCACAGTACGACGTTGGCAGCCATTACCTGCAGACGTGGTCTGGATAATAAGAACTGTGAGTAAAGGCCCTGGACTGCATCACTGACTCCGTGTCGTTACTGCTGCTGCCCTGCACCATCACCCCCATCCTCCGCATACACTGCCCTGAGGCTATACTCCTCCCGTGGGGAGTTATGCTACGCTCTGCTACACCCACAACACCAGCCTCAGCGGTCTGCCCTGTAGCGGCGGTTCACTCTGACCGCAATCCACGGGTGGCGTAGTCGGACATTTAAACATCAAAACCACATAAATAGTTCCGCCACTGGTTTGACCGCCCTGAGCCATGGAACCGGGTCGCCGCCACGAAGGAATGTGCGTGATGATGATTAAAACTTGTTTCCTGTAGACATAGAGGATGCCCCTTGTCCTCGTCGCAGGCTTAGGTGAAAAAAAATCATTATAAAGATCTCTGTACTTTCTCCTCATATATTTGTACATTGTAATAAGATTGCTCCTTCAGCTTTCCAAACTGAATAACCCCAAGTTTCATAACCTGTCTTGGTATTGCAGTCCACCCATTACCTTAATAAACTTGGTCGCTCTTCTCTGCACCTACTCTAGTTCAGCTATGTCCTTCTTATACACCGGAGAGTGGAGACCAAAATTGTACCCAGTATTCTAAGTGATTATCAAAAATGTTTTCGCTTCGCTAATTTGATTACATTTTCTTTGTACAGTATCAAAGTAAATATCAAAGTAAATATTTGTATAATGCTTTATGAAGTCACGTATTCAAAATAAATAGTATGATTTATGGGATTTGAGTTTTGAACAAAAATACACTTCAGATTATCTGCCTGTGTGAACACATTGCACAGTGTCTGTTGTTGCTATTTAACCATTGTAGGGATTTAAGATTTCTGGTAGCTGTTAAGGTACACAACGGCACTTGGTTCTGGTGTAAAACTGTCTTAGGTTTATTATCCATCATACACCATTAACAGAGTTCACTTGAAAGTAAAATAGCCTTTCCTCGGCTTAAACAAAGAACAATACGGGAAGAATACAGTCCCTTCTCTGGATAGGCAAAAGATACACAACGGTCTCACCCATGCAGCAATCCAGGCACTGCTTCTCTCTCAGTTTGGTCAGCAATAATGAAAATACTGCAGCTCCCACACATTAGACACACCTGAGCCACTTCAGCTGCCTTTTGTTAGACCTGCTAAGCCTGGACCGAAGGTATTGGAGTGACCTTTCCTACCCAGACTCTTTTGGTTGCTCCTAAATCCCGGACCCAAAATACAGTCCCAATAAAAACTTTCTCAGCAACCTAACATTGCTGGAGCCTTCAATTCTGGGACTTACATCATTGAGGCCAGCCACTTCAGTGACACATCCAGGACTTTTCTTCCTGTGCCTTTACATAACCCCCCTTCTGCCCAAAGCTGGGGTGATAGGCACCTGCTGCCACTAAACAATGTACCCTTGAAAGGTTATCAGTATTCCCATGAAGTTTTCCTGGTCTATTCTCCACAAGAAACTTAAAATCTTGTTAAGCCAAAAACCACCCAGTTACCTGGGCATTGTTCCCCTTTTACTCCTGCATCCACCTTAGCAGGGCATGGTCGGGCACCAGCTTAAATTTAAGGCCCCATATGTAATACCTAAATGCATCCAGTGCCCATTTGATTGCCACTCTTTTTCTATGATGGAATCGTTTTTCTCACATGGGGACAGCTTCTGACTCAAATGTTCTTCCACATTGAATTCCTGAGACATGACAGCCCCTGGCCCGACATCCGATGCATCTGTCTGGACTATGAATTCCTGGAGAAGTATGATGCTACCAAGACTGGCAGGTGGCTTTCTACAGAATGCTAGTTTTACCTCTTGAAAGGCCCCCTCAGTTTTAGGAGACCACTTAGCTATTCCTGATTTTGTGCTCTTTAGAAATTCAGTTAGAGGGACTGTTATCATGGCAAAATTAGGGACAAACGTCCTGTAGTAGCTCTCGATGTTCAGGAATGCTATGACCTGCTTTTTCGTAAGGGGTTATTGCCAACTCTGTATTGCCTCTAATTTGTTCACCCGGGATTTGATCTCGCCCCCGACCACCACATAGTCCAAATGCTTGGCTTCCTCCTTCCCCATTGCACATTTTTGGATTAACAGAAAAGCCAGTTTTCTTGAGGGCAGCAAACATTGCCTTGACTTTACTTAAAAGACTTCCCCAATGCTGGCTGAAAATTACTATATCATCCAAGTAGGCAGCTACATACTTTTTGTTGGTTGCTAAGATCCTGTTCATCGCCCTTTGAAAAGTAGTCAGAGCACCCTGCAACCCAAAAGGCATCCTGACATTCTGATAACATCCAACTGGCATTGAGAAGGCCATCTTCCTGACCTGGACAGCTTCTGCAAAGGTCTCATCCGTGCAGAAATCCCAGGCACTGCTTCTCTCTATTGCTTCTTTGGTCAGCAATAATGAACATACTGCAGTTCCCACATGTTAGACACACCTGAGCGACTTCAGTTGCCTTTTGTAGGACCTGCAAAGCCTGGACTCAAGGTATGGGAGTGACCTTTCCCACCAGACTCTTTTGGTCACTCCTAAATCATGGAACCAAAATCTGGTCCCAATAAAAACCTTCTTAGCAATTTTCCATTGCTGGAGCATTCAATTCTGGGACTTACATCACTGAGGCCAGTCACCTCAGTGACACATATCTGTCATCCAGGACTTCTGTTCCCTTACAGCATTTAATTCAAGATTCTCCTCCTGTATAAATACTTGTCTGACATCATTTGCAAATTTTGAGTCATAGTCACACTGTTCATCATATAAACGATTATTTGCTTTTGTAAACTAACTTTTACATAGAAGTGATACTAGGTTTTCCTTCACCCGGGTCAAAAATTCAGTTTGGTGCCCCCTCTTATACACATGTTAAGTGGTTTGAGTAGTCATCATGCTTATATGCAATTTGCACACTTACAGTCAGGTGCTGACTAGCTACTCTTAATTCTAATCAATGCCAATTCTCTCAATGTTCAATGAAAAACTACAACCCCTTCTTCTTTAATAGAAGAAGGAAGACAATTTAGTTGACATGTGACCGTAAGTATCAAAATCGCATATGAGTGGTCATGTAATGATCGCTGGTTTCGGCAAGCATAATCAAATCCTGACAGTGAGTATATTAAATGATGCTAGTAATTGGTATCCTACAGTGCTTAATTTTATAATTAATGGTCCATTAATGCTCCTAATATAAATACAGATGTACTAATCCTTAACATGTCAGACTGTGTAATACTTTATTAACATGTATCATATTATCTGACAAGTTATGGATTGCTACATGTGTATATGATCAGAACTAATAACAATACAGAAATACATAACAAGAACCGACAACAGTACAGAAATATATCACCTTGACCAGTATCAGTACTTGAATACATCACCAGAAACACCAACATTACAGGAATACATCACTAGTACCACCATCCATACAGGAATACATCACCAGAATCACCATCAGTACAGGAATACATCACCAGAACCATCATTAGTATGTGAATACACCTAACTTAGTACAGCAATCAATTGCAATGTCAGTTCAGCCCCATATACAAGTCTACTGCATGAACCTACAACTCCCATTATGTCCTTAGCAATGGTAAAGAGACACTGAGGGTTTTTGTTAATAGCCATCATCAGTCTGTGGACCAAACAGGAACCACAGCACTGATGATACCTAGTCAATATCACAAATGAACATTTACATTCAAATACCTTACAAAGGACATCTTCTCTGATAGGAATCATTCTTTTTCTTTTATTCTCTATCTTCTCCAGATGCCATGATGAGTTTTCACATCCACAGGTAGTCTTTGCAGACTTCGGTCTTCTCCGGTGTTGTGCAACACATCCCGACATGATGCCCTTAAAAATAGTAGTGTGATTATAATGCTCCTGAATATAAATATCTGCCCTATCATGGGGCCCTGAATTATTGCCCCTCACTGTGCTCCCTGCACAAAATATGACTCACATACTGTCCCTCTTATAGGAGTCATTCTTTTTCTTTTCTTCTCTATCTTCTCCAGATGCCTCTCACCTCCTTCTCTAACCTCCTCATTTGGCCTCTCACAGTTTACTAACTCTCCTACACATGAAGACGGGAATACTCTGGACCTGGTCTTCTCCCGTCACTGCTCGCTGCATGACTTTACTAACTCCCCTTACCCACTCTCGGACCACAACCTTCTTTCCTTCTCTGTCAAGAACTGTCTCCTCACCCGGGACACCCCCACTTACCACACTTATAGGAATACACGTACCATTAATACCCAGCAGTTTATGGACAATCTACACACATCTTTAGCTCCCATCTCCTCCCTCTCCTGTCCAGACTTAGCATAGTCACACTACAATAATACACTGAAGAGCGCCCTAGATAAAGCAGCACCTTCTACACGCAGAAAGACCCAACACAGACAAGAGCAGCCCTAGCACACGATGCAAACACGTTTTCTTCAGCATTGCTCAAGGTGTGCTGAACATCAGTGGAGAAAATCACTTTTAGCTAAAGACTAGTGTTGAGCCACCCCCGTAGTGTTCGAGTTCGGTTCGGTTCGTCGAACACCCGTGTGTTCGCCGAACTGTTCGTCGAACACCTTCGAACACCGTTAAAACCAATGGCAGGCAAACAAAAACACATAGAAACACATAGAAAACACCTTCAAAGGTGTCCAAAAGCTGACAAACTGCTCAGAAGACATAACTAACACATGGAAAAGTGACAAGTACATATAGTCATGCGAAAATAAAAGAGGTGGAGGAGTAAAAGGAGGGGGAGACACAGATATAGGCATGTCATGCCCTTCTAAAATCCAAAAAGTGAGAAGCCGACACGGCCAGTCCGCTCCTGCCCGTGCCACCTCCGTGTCGCCGGGTTTGTGCCAGAGCCGCGGTGAACCCTGACGGCCAGCCCCCCTCTCCCAATACTGGTGCCTGTCCGCTGGTGGGTCGAGCGAGCCCCCCTGTGGTGGAGGCAGCTCTAAGCTTTTTAATTTAAATTGTCTCTCTAATTTGAATGAATACACTTTAAATCCATTTACAAGGATCTATTGGAGGGCAAGTCTCATGCCAGCAGCCGCGGTAATTCCAGCTCCAGTAGCGTCCACTAAAGCTGCTGCAGTTAAAAAGCTTTTATAGGGATCGAGCTCGGCTGTCCACCGCAAGGCATCCTACTGCCAGTCCCAGCCCCTATGCCTTGGGGTGCCTCCTGATGCTCTTCACTAAGTATCCCATGGTCCCGAAGCATTTCCTTTGAAAAAATTAAGTGTCTAAACTACAGGTGGTGTAGCTTGCTTAACAGCCGGGATAATCCGCTGACTAGCAGACACTGCTACTAGGCACAAAGTATTTCCTGGGCTAGATGCAGTTAAAAATTTGTAATTAGATACTCTCGTTGGATGCTGAGAAAGCATTCCATAGAGTCTCCTGGCACGCCATATATGATTCTCTTAAAAAGCTTGGGGTAGGGGTCTAGGGGACCCTTTTATAGCCAAAATCACGGCCCTGTATCGCAATACGTCACCTAGACTGAAGATAAATGGAACTGTAGCACCCTGAGGGCTCGGTTGCTACAGACGTATTGCACCTCACCCAGAGGTGTGATATCTCACTCTCAGGTAAGGATGGAGTGTGGATCAGGACCCGACACCTGCATGCATTACACCACATTGCCGTGGGGCAGGGCGACCAATATGCCCCTGAGATGGGCACGACAGTCCCTGTCCCTGGCTGGAGTGGGGGGAGGGAACACTGAGGAAGGGGAACCCTGTAGTGCAGGAGCAGGGAGGAAGCAGTTCCTGGGTGCATTGAGAAGGGAGTATAAAAGGTGGGCACCATCTTAGTTCAGTGCAGAGAAGTCTGAGCAGAAGTGGCAGGGAGCAGGGGCTCTGCATGAGCTCTGCTCCGGAGGCGGGCCTAGTAACAGAGGCCCAGGCCTGGAAGAGGGAGAAGGAAGGAAGAGGAGCGGAGAAGGCTCCAGGAACGAGGAATGAAGGGATCCCAGGGGTGCGGACGGGCGAGTCGCCACCGCACGCCCGAATCCACCTGCGTGGAGGGGTCAGGCCAAAGGGGGAGACCAGTCCCCGAACTAGTGGAGGCAGGAAACGACCCTCAGCTAGAAACCGGAGGCTCTGACATTTTATGTGGCGCAGCCCCTCGCTACACCCGCTAGGAAGGCACCACATAGGGTCAGGGAAACTGGCGCCAAGTTTACCAAGAGGAGGCCCGAGGCAGCCGGACAGAAGTGTTGGTAAGAAAGGCCAGACAAAGGACACACAAAGGGGGTCCCGTGAAGTGCTCCAAAGTTATCTGGGAGTTGTCTGAGCCCCTCACCTGGTGAGCACAGTACGACGTGGGCAGCCATTACCTGCAGACGTGGTCTGGATAATAAGAACTGTGAGTAAAGGCCCTGGACTGCATCACTGACTCCGTGTCGTTACTGCTGCTGCCCTGCACCATCACCCCCATCCTCCGCATACACTGCCCTGAGGCTATACTCCTCCCGTGGGGAGTTATGCTACGCTCTGCTACACCCACAACACCAGCCTCAGCGGTCTGCCCTGTAGCGGCGGTTCACTCTGACCGCAATCCACGGGTGGCGTAGTCGGACATTTAAACATCAAAACCACATAAATAGTTCCGCCACTGGTTTGACCGCCCTGAGCCATGGAACCGGGTCGCCGCCACGAAGACTACATCCACCAGCATCCACCAAAAAGGGTCCGGCTCCGGGTGTCCCAAGGCCCAGGGGGTGCGTCAGAACATTTTCATCACCTTTCACAATCATCAATGGGACAAGGCAGGGATGTCCTCTGTCCCCTCTCTTATACATCCTAGTGACGGAGCACCTGCTCTCATCAATTCGCCATAACCCCAATATTAGGTGGATTGAGGTGGGAGGCACCGAGTACAAGTGCTCTCTATTTGCTGATGATGTCCTAGTATATATCACTCAATCACATATATCCATCCCTGCTGTTATGGCTGAAATAGATCACTTTGTTACATGGTAAAATTTTAAAATCAATGCAGCGAAGTCTGAGGCCCTCGATGTCTCCCTCCCCAAATCCATATAGGATTCCATCCAGTCCAACTTTCCCTTTGCCTGGCCCTCACAGGGTATCAAATACTTAGGAATTCCTATTCATAGAGACCTCTCCCATCTATGTTATCTTAATTTTGGGCCCTTTATTGAACAATTCCATACAGACCACGGTTGGCAAGTTAGAACTGTAAGATTCACTACGTGACCCACTGGTGTTTTGTGGAAAAGCACATGTACACTGCGTTCCAAATTATTATGCAAAAAGTGTTTAGGAGTGATAAGGGAAGAATTTGTTTGTTTGTCAGTTAAACTCATTGATGGTGATGTGTGTCAGGGCTCTTTATATCACTGTAAGCAATTGCAGACACCTGTGCTAACTAGTTTGGCAGGTGTGTCCAATGAAAGGCAAGACTACTTAAGAAGGCTCTCTCACATTATTAAGCAGCCTACATTTTCTGCCAAAATGGGAAAGAAAAAGGATGTGTCGGCTGCTGAGAAGCAACAAATTGTGGAGTGTTTAGGTCAAGGCATGACTACAATCAACATTGTGCGATGATCAGGATGAAGTGTCTTGGCAATCAAGAAGTATGTAGCTGATTCACAGTACACACGTGTGCGTGCTGATAAGGGCAAATTGAGGACTCTTTCCTACAGGCAATTACGTCAGGTTAAAAGAGCAGCGGCAAGAAAGCCTTGTCATAGCAGCAGACAAGTTTTTGAAGCTGCTGGTGCCTCCAACGTCCCCCGAACAACAAGATGCAGGGTCCTTCAGAGGTTTGCAGCTGTGCATACGCCATCCTGTCGACCTCCTCTATCCACTTCACACAAGCAGAAACGGCTCCAGTGGGCCAAACATTACATGAAGACTGATTTCAAAACTGTTTTGTTCACGGATGAGTGCCGTGCAGCGCTCGATGGTCCAGATGGATGGAGTGGAGGATGGCTGGTTGATGGACACCCCACGCAAACACGGCTACAGCGCCAACAAGGAGGAGGTGGAGTAATGTTTTGGGCTGGAATCATGGGGAGAGAGATTGTCGGCCCCTTTAGGATCCCTGAAGGCGCTAAAGATGAACTCCATAATGTATGTGGATTTTCTCAAACAGCACTTCCTGCCATGGTTCAAGAAGAAGAACCGTGTATTTCACAGCAAGATCAATTTTCTGCATGATAATGCACCATCTCATGCTGCACATAAAACATCTGCATCTCTGGCTGATATGGGCATAAAAGGGGACAAACTTATGGTGTGACCCCCATGCTCCCCTGACCTCTACCCCATTCAGAACCTTTGGAGCATCATTAAAAGGAGTGTCTATGATGGCGGGAGGCAGTTCACATCTAAGCAACAGCTCTGGGAGGGTATTCTGTCCTCATGCAAAACAATTGAAGCAGAAACCATCCAAAACCTGACAAATTCAATGGACGAGAGAGTTCAGAAGCTCCTTTCGAACAAGGGGTCCTATGTGAAAATGTAACATCACCTACAATAAAGTTTTGAGTTGAAAACTGTTTGATTTCAGTTTCTAACAACCTGCTAATGCTTATAATTTCAAAAATGACCATTTTTTTGGTCTTTATTAAAATGAAAAGGTTGATTGAAAAATTTGGGGGATCTAAGAGTGTGGCAACCCAGTAGTCATGATTACTTCGAATTCTGACAATATGAGGGTCATGCTGCAGGTAGTGCAGCAAGAAGGCACTTATGTGTCTTGCGCATCTCGGAGCCCCAAAATTATTTTCCGGGCTAGATGCAGCTAAAAATTATTTTTAATTTTAAATCTGGTGGAGCTTATTATAGATGGCCTAATAGGATCAGTGCTGCACACTGCTACAAAGCCCAAATTATTTTCCAGTCAAGATACAGATAAACATGAATTTGAAAGCTTAAAACGGTTGGTAGGGTGATTTTAACCAATCATCAAGCTTTTACTCTCCCCAGGATGACACAGGGGTAGAAAAGTCGTTTCGGATCCATGATTTGTTCATCTTTATGAACGTGAGTCTGTCTACATTATCAGTGGAAAGCCGCGTGCGCTTATCTGTCAGCACACCACCAGCAGCGCTGAACACACGTTCAGACAGAACGCTGGCTGCGGGGCATGACAAGATCTCCAAGGCGTAAGTGGCTAGCTCCGGCCATTTATCCAGATTGGAAGCCCAAAAAGAGCAAGGGTCCAGTGACACAGTCGTGGCTTCAATGTTTACTTGGAGATACTCCTGTACCATCGTCTCTAGGCGTTGACTATGTGTCAGACTTCTTGTCTCCTGTGGCCTTGCAAAGGATGGGCTAAAAAAGTGGTGAAATGATTCCGCAAAATTGATGTTACCAGCAGATACTGTGGTTCTGTTACGGTTTGAGTGCTGAACACTTGACGGTCCCACGGTTGGCAAGTTGGAACTGTGAGATTCACTACGTGCACCACTGGTATTTTGTGGAAAAGCACATGTAAGATTCTGCAACAGTCTCTGCTGATACTCCTGCATGCGTGCATCCCTTTCTATGGCAGGAATAATTTCTGCAAATTTACTTTTGTACCGGGGATCTAACAGTGTGGCAACCCAGTAGTCAGGATTATTTCTAATTCTCACAATTCGAGGGTCATGTTGCAGGTAGTGCAGCAAGAAGGCACTCATGTGTGTTGCGCATCCAGGAGCACCAAGTCCCTGTTGTGTTGGTGGCGAGGTAAGAATCATGCTTCCTTCCTCTGTCCTCTCCCCCCAACCTCGCACAACAGAAATGTGATCAAGGTCTCCCTCATCTGATGAGTCTTCCATCAGTTCGTCCTCCACTTCTTCCTGGGCTCCTGCACCTTCCTCACTAGTTTGGCTGCTACCATGCGCCCTGGTAAAACCATCTCCCCCACCCTCACATGCCTGCCGCCTTGGTGCTGCCGACCTTCTGGACCTTGCAGATGTTAGCCCTTCTGCATACAACTCCTCCTCCTCTACTTCCTCCACCTCCTCTTGTGCCACCACCTGACTCCGAATTCTGTTTAACATGTGCTCCAGCATGTAAATCACCGGAGTAGTCATGCTGATAATGGCATCGTCAGCACTAAACATCTTTGTCGCCATTTCAAAACTGTGCAGAAGGGTGCATAGGTCCCTGATCTGAGACCACTCCTCCAGCGTGATTTGCCCCACCTCTGAATCTCGTTGGCCCAGGCTATACGTCAGAACGTATTGCACCAGGGCTTGTCGGTGCTGCCACAGTCGCTGCAACATGTGCAGAGTTGAATTCCACCGGGTAGGCACATCGCATTTTAGCCGGTGAAGTGGCAGGCCCAACGACTTCTGTAGAGATGTAAGTCGCTGAGCTGCGGGATGCGAACGGCGGAAGTGAGCACACAGCGACCGTGCCCTCTGCAGAAGGCCATCTAGTCTGGGATAGTGGGCTAAAAATTGCTGGACAACCAGGTTCAACACGTGAGCCATACAAGGCACGTGTGTGACATTGCCCCGGCGAAGGGCCGCACCCAGGTTTGCAGCATTGTCGCACACGGCCTTCCCTGGTTTCAGGTCCAGTGGAGACAACCATTCATGAAATTGGTTCTCCAGAGCTGACCACAACTCCTCAGCTGTGTGACTCACATTTCCCAGACATTTCAATGTAAAAACCGCCTGATGACGTTGAGCCCTACTGCCAGCATAGTAAGGAGGTGTGCAGGATCCCTTCTGCGCAGTTAGAAAGCTTGTGGCATGACCAGACAGGCTTTGGGTGCAGGTGGAAGACCGAGAGGAGGTTGAGGAGGCAGAAGCAGTGGAGGAACTTTGACATAAAGAGGATTGACGCACAACTCGTGGGGACGGCAAGACTTGGACAGCAGCCCCTTGTCCTGCTGTCACCATAGTTACCCAGTGCCCAGTCAGCGACATGTAACGCCCCTGTCCATGCCTACTCGTCCAAGTGTCTGTGGTGAAATGCACCCTGTCACACACAGAGTTTCTCAAAGAAGCGGTGATGTTGTGTGCGACATGCTGGTGGAGCGCAGGCACACCTTTCTTTGAGAAGTAGTGCCGACTGGGCATCTGGTACTGGGGCACTGCGACGGACATAAGGTCTCGAAAATCCTCTGTGTCCACCAGGCGGAAAGGCAGCATTTCTGTAGCCAAGAGCTTGCAGATGGTGAAATTCAACCTCTTAGCTTTCTCATGGCTAGGAGGAAATGGTCTTTTACTTGTCCACATCTGAGGGACCGAGGGCTGGCTATTGTGCTTAGACGGGGTTGATAAGGGTGTCCCCGGCAAACTGCCGGTCTGTGAGGAAGATGCAGGCGGACATGTTAGGTTGCCTTCATCCAAAGTTGGTGCTATCGATGTCGGACAGCGCTCAACACCAGCTGGTGTTACCACCTCCAAAGAAAATGATGACCTGCCAATCACGCTGGCTGTTGCGGGTAAAGAGGTGGCAGGTCTGCGCCCCAAAACAGGTGTGACTGCTGTCCCCCCAGTCACAGAGGATGAAGAAGCCGCGGATGCACAAGATATGGCAGACGGTGGTTGGCCCGGCCGGCTAGGCCGCATTGTAGCACACTGAGCTTCCCACTGCAACTTATGCTTCATGTCCATGTGCCGGTTCATGCATGAAGTACTCAAACTATGTATTTTTTGGCCTCTACTTAGCTTTTGCTGACAAATGTTACAGATAACACGAGTTGGGTCATCTTTATCGATCTGAAAAAATGCCCAGGCTATGCAAGGCTTAGCACCCATGCGACCTGAAGAGCCACCACGACTTGTGGTGAGAGGCAGAGTTGTGTTTGAGGATGCAGTTGTTGACGTGCTTCCAGTACTACGTCTCTGTCCAGGAAGGCGCAACCTGACCTCGTCGTCACTAGCATCTTCCTCCACCTCCTCTGCTGACCTCATCTCTTGGCTGACTGTGGGTTGACAGTAAGTGGGATCTCCAACCTCATCATCATCACCCTGTGTGTTATCACACCCGTCGTCCTCAGAGCCAACCTGTTCCTGCCCTGACAAAAAACTAAAGTTGTCGCTCCAATCAGGTATTTGAGTCTTATCATCGTCTTCCTCATTGTCTCCACCAACAGGAGTTACAGTTTGGGAATGAGGGTCTACATTATGGTCAGAACCTTCTGCGTCTGGTCCTGGATCCGACTCATAAAGATTCTGGGCATCAGTGCAGATCATTTCCTCGTCTGGATTCACAGAAGCGCTGGAGTCGACCTCTGATTCCCAGGCTATAGTATGAGTAAACAGCTCTGCAGACTCAACCATCTGTTCTACCTCATACTCAGATGGGCAGCTGGAGATTTGGGAGCTGTGAGGAAGCAAGTGCGATTTGGGTGACACCTTTGAGGACTGGAGTATTTGTGATGTTGAAGTTGATGTGGAGGAGAGCCCACTTAAAGGAGCACTTGATATCCGTTGAAGCACCTGCTGTTTTTGTGCCTCATCTGGAATTTGTAGCGATTGGCGTGGCCGTAAGAAAGGGATCTTATCACATTGTCCGCTAAAAGAAGTAGACATTTTAGTTTGGCTGGAAGATGGTCTTTCTTCTGCAGATGTTACTGTTGCTTTAACACCTACCCCACGGACACAACCTTTTTTCCCCTTCCCAACACGCCTATTCCCCTTTCCACCAGCAGCAGGCCTTTTTCCACTCATTTTGGTGGTTAACTAATTCACAACTCTGGAGTTGTTTGCACAAAAAAACAATGGATGGTAACCGAGCAGAGCTGAGTGGCCAAACTGTGGTATTAGGCCAAAACTATTGGCTGGGTTAGATGCAGAAAAAAATTATATTCAATTTGCAACCTGATGGAGGTCAGTATAGATGGACTAATACAACAAGTCCCACACACAGCTAGAAGCCCAATATTTTTTCAGAGGTAGATGCAGAAAAAAATATATTCAGTTTGCAACCTGATGGAGGTCAGTATAGATGGACTAATACAACAAGTCCCACACACAGCTAGAAGCCCAAATATTTTTTCAGAGGTACTGTAGATGCAGATAAAAATTATTTTTAATTTGCAACCTGATGGAGGTCAGTATAGATGGACTAATAGAGAAAGTCCGACACACTGCTAGAAGGCCAAATTTTTTTTCAGAGCTAGATGCAGAAAAAAATTAGATTCAGTTTGCAACCTGATGGAGGTCTGTATAGATGGATTAATAGAACAAGACCCACACACAGCTAGAAGCCCAATATTTTTTCAGAGGTAGATGCAGAAAAAAATATATTCAGTTTGCAACCTGATGGAGGTCAGTATAGATGGACTAATACATCAAGTCCCACACACAGCTAGAAGCCCAATATTTTTTCAAAGGTAGATGCAGAAAAAAATATATTCAGTTTGCAACCTGATGGAGGTCAGTATAGATGGACTAATACAACAAGTCCCACACACAGCTAGAAGCCCAATATTTTTTCAGAGGTAGATGCAGAAAAAAATATATTCAGTTTGCAACCTGATGGAGGTCAGTATAGATGGACTAATACAACAAGTCCCACACACAGCTAGAAGCCCAAATATTTTTTCAGAGGTACTGTAGATGCAGATAAAAATTATTTTGAATTTGCAACCTGATGGAGGTCAGTATAGATGGACTAATAGAGAAAGTCTGACACACTGCTAGAAGGCCAAATATTTTTTCAGAGCTAGATGCAGAAAAAAATTATATTCAGTTTGCAACCTGATGGAGGTCTGTATAGATGGATTAATAGAACAAGACCCACACACAGCTAGAAGCCCAATATTTTTTCAGAGGTAGATGCAGAAAAAAATATATTCAGTTTGCAACCTGATGGAGGTCAGTATAGATGGACTAATACAACAAGTCCCACACACAGCTAGAAGCCCAAATATTTTTTCAGAGGTACTGTAGATGCAGATAAAAATTATTTTGAATTTGCAACCTGATGGAGGTCAGTATAGATGGACTAATAGAGAAAGTCCGACACACTGCTAGAAGGCCAAATATTTTTTTCAGAGGTACTGTAGATGCAGATAAAAATTATTTTTAATTTGCAACCTGATGGAGGTCAGTATAGATGGACTAATAGAGAAAGTCCGACACACTACTAGAAGGCCAAATATTTTTTCAGAGCTAGATGCAGAAAAAAATTATATTCAGTTTGCAACCTGATGGAGGTCAGTATAGATGGACTAATACAACAAGTCCCACACACAGCTAGAAGCCCAATATTTTTTCAGAGGTAGATGCAGAAAAAAATATATTCAGTTTGCAACCTGATGGAAGTCAGTATAGATGGACTAATACAACAAGTCCCACACACAGCTAGAAGCCCAATATTTTTTCAGAGGTAGATGCAGAAAAAAATATATTCAGTTTGCAACCTGATGGAGGTCAGTATAGATGGACTAATACAACAAGTCCCACACACAGCTAGAAGCCCAAATATTTTTTCAGAGGTACTGTAGATGCAGATAAAAATTATTTTGAATTTGCAACCTGATGGAGGTCAGTATAGATGGACTAATAGAGAAAGTCCGACACACTGCTAGAAGGCCAAATATTTTTTCAGAGGTACTGTAGATGCAGATAAAAATTATTTTTAATTTGCAACCTGATGGAGGTCAGTATAGATGGACTAATAGAGAAAGTCCGACACACTACTAGAAGGCCAAATATTTTTTCAGAGCTAGATGCAGAAAAAAATTATATTCAGTTTGCAACCTGATGGAGGTCAGTATAGATGGACTAATACAACAAGTCCCACATACAGCTAGAAGCCCAATATTTTTTCAGAGGTAGATGCAGAAAAAAATATATTCAGTTTGCAACCTGATGGAGGTCAGTATAGATGGACTAATACAACAAGTCCCACACACAGCTAGAAGCCCAATATTTTTTCAGAGGTAGATGCAGAAAAAAATATATTCAGTTTGCAACCTGATGGAGGTCAGTATAGATGGACTAATACAACAAGTCCCACAGACAGCTAGAAGCCCAAATATTTTTTCAGAGGTACTGTAGATGCAGATAAAAATTATTTTGAATTTGCAACCTGATGGAGGTCAGTATAGATGGACTAATAGAGAAAGTCCGACACACTGCTAGAAGGCCAAATATTTTTTCAGAGCTAGATGCAGAAAAAAATTAGATTCAGTTTGCAACCTGATGGAGGTCAGTATAGATGGACTAATAGAATGATGCTATGCCCAAAAGATTTTACTTCACTAGGTGCAGTAAAAAAATTGGTATTCTATACACAGGTGGTATATCTTGCAACACAGATAGGCTACTCCACTGACTAACACACTCTGCAATAGGCCAAAAAGGATTAGCTTTGCTAGATTCAGCCAAATGCTGTGAAAAAAACTTGCACAGCACTGGCACAGACCTGCCTGGCAAAAACTGATAGGAACTGATGTAACCTAGTCCTGAAAAGGACTCCAATTACAATTAGTCTTTACTCCCACAACCTATCTATTTAAGAGCACAGACCTGCCTGATAAAAGTCGTAGGAAATGCTGTAACCTAGTCCTTAAAAGGACTGCAATCACAACTATTCCCTACTCCCAAGCTATCTGTATATTTGTGCGAAAATTGGCTTGAAATTAACAAGGTATAGCGCACACAGCAACAGCGGTGCCGTCTAACACGCAGCTGCAGCAGTGAGAAAATGGTGGCGACGGGGAAAATGGCTTGGTCTTATAGGGCAAGGACATGTGACATACACTGCCAATGACACATGCCCTTGCTTGTGTGAAAAAAAGCACTTCGCTCCGTGTGTGCGCTGCTGATAGGCTGACAGATTGCACCTCCCCACTGTAAATGCGGGAAAGAGAAAAAAAAATGGAGATCTTCATTGTTCCTGCAGAGATCCATCCCCTGCCCCTCCCCCCACCCCGCTGTACACTCAAACTGCGTATTAACATTAATTTTCATCATTACTGAGAAAAAATCCAGTTATGATTTTGGTGCACGAACAGTTATCGAACATAACCTCGAACAGCCGAATTTTTCTCAAATTGTTCGTGTTCACCGAACGGCTCGAACACCGCCCAAAACAGCTCGAATTTGAGATTGGCGAACAGTTCGAGTAGAACAACGCTCATCTCTACTAAAGACTTCATCCACTATAAATTCATGCTCAAAACCTATAACTCTGCCCTTCATCTGGCCAAACAATCCTACTTCACCACCCTCATCACTTCACTATCCAACAATCCAAAATGACTTTTTGAAACCTTAAACTCCCTCCTGAAACATGAAGCACAGGTCCCCATCACCAACCTCAGCGGTGAGGATCTGGTCACTTAATTCCTAGAAAAAATCAACCACATTCATCAGGACATCTACGCCCAATCTCCTCAGTGCCTGGATCCCCCACACTTCAAGCTCACTTGCCTTCTTTGAGCCTGTCACAGAAGAAGAAGTTACCTAGCTTCTCGCTTCTTCTCGGCCTACAACCTGCAACAGTGACCCCATTCCGTCACATCTCCTGCAGTCTCTCTCACCGTGGTCACCACTCACCTGACTAAAATATTTTACCTCTCTCTTTCTTCAGGTATCTTTCCCTCCTCATTTAAACATGCCATCATAACCCCTTTACTTACAGTTGTGCTCAAAAGTTTACACACCCCGGCAGAATTTTTCCTTTCTTGGCCTTGTTTCGTGGTTATTGGTTGGGTGAAGCCATTTATTGTCAAACTACTGTGTTTTCTCTTTTTAAATCTTAATGACAACCAAAAACATCCAAATGACCCTGATCAAAAGTTCACATACCCCAGTTATTAATACTCTGTATTGCCCCCTCTAACATCAATGACAGCTTGAAGTCTTTTGTGGTAGTTGTGGATGAGGTTATTTAATTTCTCAGATGCTAAAGCTGCCCATTCTTCTTGGCGAAAAGCCTCCAGTTCCTGTAAATTCCTGGGCTATCTAGCATGAACTGCGTGCTTGAGATCTCCCCAGAGTGGCTCAATGATGTTTAGGTCAGGAGACTGAGATGGTCACTCCAGAACCGTCACTTTGTTCTGCTGAAACCAATGACAGGTCGACTTGGCCTTGTGTTTTGGATTGTTCTGATGTTCAAAAGTCCAAGTACATCCCATGCGCAGCTTCCGGGCTGATGAGTGCAAATTTGCCTCCTGTATTTGCTGATAACCTGCTGCATTCATCTTTCCTTCAACCTTTACCAAGTTTCCTGTGCCTTTGTAGCTCACACATCCCCAAAACATCAGCAATCCATCTCCGTTCTTTACAGTAGGAATGGTGTTCCTTTCATCATTGGCCTTGTTGACCTTTCTCCAAATGTAACGTTTATAGTTGTGGCCAAAATGTTCAATTTTGGTCTCATCACACCAAATTACCTTGTTCCAGAAGTTTTGAGGTTTTTCTCTGTGCTGCTTGGCGTATTGTAGGCATTTGCGCAGTAATGGCTTTCTTCTGGCGACTCGACCATGCAGCCCATTTTTTTTTCAAGTGCCTCCTTATTGTGCATCTTGAAATAGCCACACCGCTAGTTTTCAGATAGTCCTGAATTTCAGCTGATGTTGTTTGTGGGTTTTTCTTTGCATCCCGAACAATTTTCCTGGCAGTTGTGGCCGAAATTTTTGTTGGTCTACCTGACTGTGGTTTGGTTTTTACAGAGCCCCTGATTTTCCATTTGTTAATCACAGCTTGAACTCTGCTGACTGGCATTATCAATTTCTTGGATATTTTTTTGTATCCCTTTCCTTTGTTATACAGTTCAACTAACTTTTCCCTTAGATCCGTTGACAATTCTTTTGCTTTCCCAATGACTCACAATCCAGAAACGTCAGTGGCTGGATGAAAGATGCAAGAGTCTTTCAGGATCCCAGAAACTCACTCAACTTTTATGGACACAAACTGATTACAAACAAACAAGTCACAGGTGAGGATGTTACCTTTAGTAGCCATTCATACTCATTTGTGTCAAATTTTGTGTATGTTATCAGGCCAAAATCACAGGGTATGTGAACTTTTGATCAGGGTTATTTTCGATGTTTTTGGTTGTCATTAAGATTTAAAAAGAGTAGTTTGACAATAAATGGCTTCACCCAACCAATAACCATGAGTGGAGAAAAAGTTTTTTTGTTATCATTCATATTCTCCAAAACAAGGCCAAAAAAGGAAAAATTTTGCCGGGGTTTTGAGCACAACCATAAAAAGCCATCCCTGGACCAGAACTGCGCATCTAACTACAGACCTGTCTCTAATCTTCCATTCATCTCTAAGCTCCTGGAACGCTTGGTTCACTGCTGTCTAATCCACTATCTCTCAGATAACTCTCTCCTCAACCCTCTACAATCTGGTTTCCGCTCTTTACACTCCACTGAAACTGCCCTCACTAAAGTCTCTTGAGCTACTAACAGCTAAATCCAAAGGTAATTTCTCCTTGATGATTCTCCTGGATCTCTCTGCTGCTTTTGACATTGTGGATCACCAGCTCCTCCTCACTATGCTCCGCTCTATAGGCCTCAAAGACACTGTTCTCTCCTGGTTCTCCTCCTACCTCTCTGACCGCTCCTTCACTGTATCTTTTGCCGGCTCCTCTTTCTCTCCTCGTCCCCTTACTATCGGCGTCCCGCAGGGCTCAGTCCTAGGCCCCCTCCTCTTCTCTCTATACGCCACCCCTATTGGACAAACAATCAGCAGATTTGGGTTCCAGTACCATCTCTATGCTGACAACACCCAATTATACACTTCTTCCCCTAACATCACCCCTACCATAATACAAAATACCAAGGATTATCTGTTTGCTGTCTCTAACATCATGTCCTCCCTCTATTTTAAACTGAATCTCTCCAAAACTGAACTTCTTGTGTTTCTCCCCTCTACTAACCCAACTCTACCTAACATTGAAATTACCTCGAAGGATTCAACCATAACTCCCAAGTAGCACGCCCGCTGCCTTGGGGTCATATTCGACACTAAACTTTCCTTTACTCCCTATATCCGATCACTCACCCGCTCTTGTCACCTGCATCTTAAAAACATCTCCAGAATCCGACCTTTTCTCACCTTTGAAACTGCTAAAACTCTTACTGTCATTCACTCTCGTCTGTACTACTGCAACTCTCTTACCAAACTTTCTCCTCTCCAATCCCTCCTGAATGCGGCTGCCAGGGTCGTATTTCTGCCCAGCCGTTTCACCGATGCCTTCATCTTGTCCCAGTCATTACACTACCAGCATTCGCTACAGGGTCAAATATAAACTCATTGCTCTCACCCATAACTCTCCACAGTTCTGCACCACCTTATATCTCCTCTCTCATCACTGTATATCGCCCTACATGTGCCGTCCGTTCTACAAATGACTTAAGACTAACATCCCCCATAATCCGAACCTCGCACCTCCGTCTCCAAGACTTCTCTCGTGCTGCGCCAGTTCTCTGGAATGCACTACCCCAGACGATCCGACTGATGCCTAGCCACCATGTCTTCAAGCGCGCTTTAAAAACCTATCTCTTTAAACAAGCCTACCACCTCAACTCAGTAAACTAACTTTCCCGTTTCCTCCTTCTAAATATTATTCAGAATCTGTTCACTACTAGTCATCTGTCTCCTCACCCTCCATGCACACGATAACTGCACTCAATACATGATTATTGCACTTAAACATATGGGCTGATGACCGGATCATGCAGCCTTATATGAAAATCCCTATTTATTACTGCTAGACCTGAAATAACAAGCACTTTTCACCTATTGTGTCCCCCTCATTTCCTTGTAGATTGTAGGCTTGCGAGCAGGGACCTCACTCCTAATGTAACTGTTTAAACTGTCTTACTTTGTATTGAATTTCTGGTCTGTACATGTCCCCGCTTAATTGTAAAGTGCTGCGGAATATGTTGGCGCTATATAAATAAAAATTATTATTATTATTATAGATGTCATGATGAGTCACATCCACAGCTTTTCTTTGCAGACTTCTTTCTTCTCCAGTATTGTATTGCAGCATATATAGCAGACTTAAAATATATCTTTTAATATATCCTTTAAAAGAACAATGAAATTAAAGACACACACAAAAAACACGTATATTAGAATAGCCCTTAACCCGGTATGGATGAGGTGATAACAATAGTTATGCAGTTCAAGGGCAATATCCGTTTCCCAATTCACTTCACCTAACCAACAAAATACTCCTGTTTAGAGATAATATTGTATAACCATAAGGTAAAAAGTGAAGAAAAGGAACAGTCTCACCATTCCCGCAGCATGGGTTGTCCCATCCAAAGATACCAGACTCGCCTTGATGGTCAACAATGGCTGACCCTATCAGACCCTATATCACAGGCTGACCCTGGGACCCCAAGACTCCCGCCCTTACAAGGGCAGTCCACAGCTGACCCTCAATTACTAGTCAGCCCTGAAATAACCCTAATACATGCCTCCCGACAAGTTTCCTCAACATCGGGTGATTCATCAGGGGATTGGCACAGATAGTTTCAAGGATGAAAAGACAATGGCATCAGACCCTAGGTCAATTACCTTATATATGTTCATTTGCAATTAGTCTACATACCTGTCATGTGTGTGATCAGAAATCCCTGTCACCATATTGGACAGGGCTACAAGTGGGAGTGTACTCTAGCCGATCAAGACATATAATAAACCCCTTAATTTCAAAGATGATCCTGACGCGCCCCCTGGGCCGTGGGATACTGGGTAGCCGGGCCGGTCGTTGCTAGGGGAGATGTCACAGTGGCGGTGACCCGGTCCGTGACCCAGGGCGGTCAATAAAAGGGGAATTTGGGAAAGGGGATTATAGTTTATATATAAACTTTGTGACGCCACCTGTGATATGCGGCAAAAGGGAGCAGCCGCTGCGGAGCAGGTGCTCTGGAGTTGATGTTAGTGCAGCAGAGTTGGTTCAGCTCTCCACAGGCAGAGCTTAGCTCCAGGGCAGGAAATGGGGATGTTATAGATGTTGCTGTGCAGTGTAGTGCAGGGGATGATGGCACAGTAATAATTCGCAGAGACAGTGGGGTGCAGTCTTCAGGATTTTACTCACGATTTTTAGACTCCAAGTTACCAGGGCCAGGGTAACTTCCTACGTCATCCTGTGCTTACTCAGGGAGGGGTTCAGCAAATCCGCAGGTACCTCCGGAGTACATAACGGGACCCACTTCTGTGTGTACCTTCTGGCCGTCTCCCTGCACCTCACACCCAGTGTCCCAAGCCAGTGACCGCGGACCTTGTCGGGCGACGTCTTCTCTGTCCCCTGGGTCCTCTATGGCCACCTTTTTGGTGAGTTAGATGTGGCTTTTGGCTGCAGCACCTGAAATGTTGCACCCTCCGGTTACCTAGTTGAGACTTGAAAAACTCTGCTAGTTTAGGGGCCGGTCCCCTTCTGCAGCTCAATCCCTCCACCGCCTGGTAGATTCGGGCGTACGGGTGGCCTCCAGCACTGCCCGTACCCCTGGAATCCTTTCTGCATAACTGGAGCCTTCCTTCCTGCTCCTCTCCTCTCTTCTTTCTGTCCTGGGCCTCTCTCACTAGGCCATCCTCGTGAGCAGAGCTCCTGCTGAGCTCCTGCTCCACACACTCTCTTCCTCTCACTGAAGTGAACTCCCAAAATGGCTTCTCCTTTTTATATCCTCCTTCTCAAGTTCTCCCCTAATCTGCTTCCTCCACCCACACCCACTACATGGTTCCCCCTACTTTGGTTCCCCCCACTCCAGCCAGGGACAGGGCTCAGCAGGAGAGTGACGCATCTTGCCCCTCCTGCTGGTCTGTAGTGTTGGATGCAGGTGTTAGGGTCCCGGGCAGTACTCCTTCCTTACCTGAGAGTGAGATACCACACCTCTGGGTGAGATGCAGTACCTCTGTGGTACCTCAGGGGCGCCACAATCCCACCCCATAAACACTAATGCTGGCACATACTTAACGCCCCGTTTCCACGTTTGCATTAATGGGGTGTAGTTTACCGGTTCTTTGGATCGCACGCTGGTTCCATGCCTGTCCACTCCAATGGTTGCGCCCCCCATAGATTGCCATCCCCATGGTTACAGAACGCACGCTCCACAAACATCACATCCTGTGAGTCCGCCCACAGTCACTGACGCTGCCGTAGTTGTGGAATGCAAATTGCATTCCACTGATGTCATTTCCGGTCAGCGTCACCTGATCTAAGACCGGCAATAGTCATTTCCGATCCCGTGGAGCGCATATGTGTGTTCCGACCCATACCACATGCTCCAGCCCACATTAACCCTGTATATACTAGGTACCACATAGGAAAGAGTACAGGGTACAGCAGCATCCATAACTCCCGCTGTTATATATATACTAATTCCGCATAAGGAGCAACTAGTCCAGTGGGACCATAGTGCTCCATTATTCCAAGGGGATAGGACCATTGGTATTGGTGCTTTAAATCTCAACACAGCATATAATTCACTGCCATTACCCCAAATTCCTTCCACAGCTTTACACCCCATAAATAAAGTAGGGGATATAATTAATAAGAGGGAGGAGGGAATGGAGGAGGTGGGAGGGATCTGGAGGGGGTGGGAGGGGGGAAACAGAAGGGGATTAATTTTCTGATCCCTTTACTTTATGTAGATGTATCACTGTATATACACATATTTTATTCCGGGGAGGTGAAAAATAAAGTGGGTTTCTTTTAAGCCCATGTTCACTTAACTTTGATGTAAGAACAGCGTATCATTAAAAATGGTATCCAGGCAGACATTCGCAGAGATAAAATGAGTAAATAAGGAACAATAATAATAAACAAAAAGAAAAATAATGAAGAAAGTATATGACCTTAGATAAAACACCCAAATGTCAGATGTTCATTGAGGCCATGGGGGGATATTGTTTTGAGCTGAAACATCCATCTCGCTTCTTTTTGTAAAATTAGGCGATCCCAGTCCCCACCCCTCTGAGGTCTGGGAACTTTCTCAATGCCCATAAACGTAATCACTTTTTTATCACCCCCATAGACTTCATTAACATGTCTTGCAATCAGGGTCTCTCTTTTATGTTCAATGACGCCCAAATGCTCGCCTATCCTCCGTCTGAGCTCTCGTTTGGTCTTGCCAATATACTCAAGACCGCATTGGCAAGTGCCCTTATAAATGACGCCCTGCGTACGACAGTTGATAAAATCCAACACCTGGAATTCTCTATCAACATTGGTGCCCCTAAAGGTTTCACCACACTGAACAGACGAACATGCAACACATCTACCACATCTGTAGCATCCCTTAGTTTCCGACCCGAGCCAGGATTCCTGTCTCGGGGCAGAAAAATGGCAGTGTACCAGTCTGTCTTGGAGAGAGCAGCCCCTCTTATAGGTCACGTGGGGGTAGCCCCCCAGAAACAGAGAGATATCGCTATCCATTTCCAGAATTGGCCAATGTTTACGGAGAATGTCCTTTGCTTCTCTGGCTCCATTCTCAAAAGTCGTGATGAATCTCACCACCTCTCCATCATCATTCTTGACCCCAGGGACCAAGAGACTAGACCTTCTTCTAGATTTACTTTTATTATAGGCCTGATGTACTATATTGTTGGGATAACCCATTCCGTGAAACCTGTTTTTAAGGTCAACGGCTTGTTCCTCAAAGGCCTGACTGGTAGAACAGTTTCTGTGAGCCCGCAGATATTGGCCTGTGGTGGTGCCCTTCTTTAGGGGGGCCGGGTGACTTCTCTCCCAATGGAGTATCGAATTGGTTGCTGTAGGTTTTCGGTAGGTGCCCGTCTCCACAAGGCCACCCCCACCTTTCCAAATCAAAACATCAAGAAAGGGTAAGCCTTTGGGGTTCGCCTCGCAGGTGAATCTAAGGCCAATGGGATTATCATTGAGCCCATTTACAAATGTTTGAAATTCCTCAATAGTGCCCCTCCAGATGACGAATACGTCATCTATATAGCGGGCCCACATGTCTATCCTCTCGACATCTGGGGGGCCCCCCTCACCAAAGACCATTGTTTCCTCCCACCAGCCCAGGAGCAAATTAGCGTACGTGGGTGCACAGGGGCTGCCCATCGCTGTGCCCCTAAGCTGGTGGAAGTGCTTACGGTCAAAGGTGAAAAAATTCCTTGTTAGGCAAAATTCAAGCGCTCTTAGGAGAAATTTATTGTGAGCCCGACATTGTACGCTTCTAGTAGACAGATATACAGCGAAGAAGAAAATGCGATTGAAACAACCCAGCAGGTGTTTTAATCATAAAATATAACTTTTATTGAATGTATAGTTAAAAATAGAAAATGGATGTACAAGAAAAATATTTGGCAGAGACAATGCAAGACATACATATCTAAAATTCCATCATGCTCAATGGACACCAAGGTCCACAAAATGAGAAACCCACAAGGTCCATAATCCTAGACCCCAGTATTCCTCATCCACTGATCTCCACTATATATCCCAAGTAATATTTGTCAAGCGATCATATTTCCTTCAGCCTAAGTGCTTGGCAATATAAGTATATTGGTGACTACTAAAGATTTGCACAAGCATATACCTGGGCAGAGGGCTGGCTGTGGGGATACTCTCACGTGGACCGCCTCCAGGCCCATATTGTGCGGAATGGAGGAGTATAGGGCCTCCACATCCACACTTGCCAGGATGGTGTCTGGCCCCAATACTTTTCCATCCAATTTCCAGAGTAAGTCAGCCTAGTATAAGATTGTAAGGCCAGAACAAATGGGCGAAGAACTTGATCCAGATATAAGCCCAGGTGCTGACACAAGCTGTCAACCCCCAAAACTATCGACCTACCTATGGGAGGATTAGTGCCTTTGTGCACTTTTGGCAAACAGTAGAATGTTGCCATTACTGGATTTTTTGGTAACATAAATTCAAATTCATTTTGTCAATCAGTTTATTTTCAAGGCCTTCTTCCAATAGGGTTGTCAACTCACATTAAAAACAGACATAGGACTATTAGGTAGAACCGCATAACACTGCCTGTCTTGTAGGAGGTCAATACACATAGCGCAGTATTGAGCCTTGTGGCTACTTTTCCATATCGGTGTGTATCTATTGCTTCTTTCTCCAGTATTGTGCAACACATCCCGACACGATGCCCTTAAAAATAGTAGTGTGATTATAATGCTCCTGAATAAAAATATCTGTCCTATACTGTGGTCCTGAATTATTGCCCCTCACTGTGCTCCCTGCACAAAATATGACCCCCACACTGTCCCTCTTATGGTTCATGGTCTCCAAACTGTCCTTTCCAATCAATTCTGGAACCATTTTTCACATTTTCCCCATACACAGTGTCCTCCCTATACTGCCAAGTCTCTATATCATGCCCCTTTCTCACACTCCCCCTCTGCATATAGTCCCCTCAGTACTGTGCTCTCACTGTCTGCCCACGTTCCTACCTCTGTATACTGCTCTCCCAGACTACCAAGTCTATATATTGTTCCCCCTCACACTTTTCTACCCCATACTTTTCCCTTACACTTTTCTTCTATACTATGCCTTCATGCTCCCCCCCCCCCCTTATATTGTTCCTTCACTCTTTTCTCTTCTCATACTGTCCCCAAATTTCTCACCACATAATGTCTCTTCACATTATTTCTCCCATACTATTCCTTCTCATTTTTCCAACATTCTGTCCCCTCATACTTTCCATGACCTGATCACTCTCCTGACGTCACCCTAACTCGGAACTGCTGTGGTCAGAGCTTCAATTGTACTCGTGCCTGAAAGACGAGAGTGTGATTGAATGCACGGAGCCGGCCTTTACCATGTTCTCTGAGATGGCAGTCAGTTTGACAACAGGCTCAGAGAATGGCGAATCCCATATCCTGGTAGCGGCAAAATGCAGCTGCCTGGGAGGCAACTCATAATTCCGCTTTAGGCATTTCAATGGCGTCCCCCTGCTGACCGTGCTCAGGTCAAATGCCCCACATGCCTTCTCCTAGTTATGTCTCTGCCTTGCAGGCTGGATATCAGAAACTTTGGAGAATATGCCATTAGCTGATCAGTGCTAATGTCCATGCTTCAAAATAACCCACCCTAAATGGTTAATTGCTGAATTCCCATTGGTGATGCTCCTGAAGGATGACAAGTAAAGTGTAATTTCTTACTGTAAATTCTCATTCCTGTAGTCCAAATCAGCAGCACAACATAGTACACAACAGGGCTGCCCTGTAGTCAGTGGTGTAACTAGAGTCCGATAGGCCCCGGTGCAAGATTTGGACTGCTCCCACCATCCTGGTATATATATATGTCCTCCATCCTTGTGTATAGGTTCCATATTATGGCCCCATCTTGGTATATACTGTATATATGTACGAATGCCCTCCATCCTGGTATATATGTCCTGCATCTTGACTCCATATCTTCCATCCTGGTATATATGTCCCTTATCCTGGGCCCCATTCTGGTATATATATCCTCCAACCTGGTATATATGTCCCTTATCCTGGGCCACATCTCGGTATACAGTGGGGAAAAAAGTATTTAGTCAGCCACCAATTGTGCAAGTTCTCCCAGTTAAAAAGATGAGAGAGGCCTGTAATTGACATCATAGGTAGACCTCAACTATGAGAGACAAAATGAGAAAACAAATCCTGATAATCACATTGTCTCATTTGGAAAGAATTTTTTTTTAAATTTTGGTGGAAAATAAGTATTTGGTCAATTACAAGCAAGCAAGATTTCTGGATCTCACAGACCTGCAACTTCTTCGTTAAGAGGCTCCTCTGTCCTCCACTCATTACCTGTAGTACTGGCACCTGTTTGAACTTCTTATCAGCATAAAAGACACCTGTCCGCAACCTCAAACAGTCACAATCCAAACTCCACTATGGTGAAGACTAAATAGCTGTCTAAAGACACCAGAAACAAAATTGTAGCCCTGCACCAGGCTGCGAAGACTGAATCTGCAATAGGCAAGCAGCTTGGTGTGAAGAAATCAACTGTGGGAGCAATAATTAGAAAATGGAAGACATACAAGACCACTGAAAATCTCCCTCGATCTGAGGCTCCACACAAGATCTAACCCCGTGGGGTCAAATTGATCTCAAGAACGGTGAGCAAAAATCCCAGAACCACACGGGGGGACCTAGTGAATGACCTGCAGAGAGCTAGGACCAACGTTACACAGACTACTATCAGTAACACACTACGCCGCCAGTGACTCAGATCCTGCAGTAACAGACGTGTCCCCCTGCTTAAGCCATTACATGTCCGGGCCCATCTGAAGCTTGCTAGAGAGAATTTGGATGATCCAGAAGAGTATTGAGAGAATGTCATATGGTCAGATGAAACCAAAGTAGAACTGTTTGGTAGAAACACAACTCGTCATGTTTGGAGGAGAAAGAATGCGGAGTTGCATCCAAAGAACACCATACCTACTGTGAAGCATGAAGGTGGCAACATCATGCTTTGGGGCTGTTTCTCTAAGGGACCAGGATGACTGATCCGTGTACATGAAAGAATGAATGGGGCCATGTATCTTGAGATTTTGAGTGCAAACCTCCTTCCATCAGCAAGGGCATTGAAGATGAAACGTGGCTGGGTCTTTCAGCATGACAATGATCCCAAGCACACCGCCAGGGCAATGAAGGAGTGCCTTCGATAGAAGCATTTCACGGTTCCTGGAATGGCCTAGCCAGTCTCCAGATCTAAACCCTATAGAAAACCTTTGGAGGGAGTTGAAAGTCCGTGCTGCCCAGCGACAGCCCCAAAACATCACTGCTCTAGAGGAGATCTGCATGGAGGAATGGGCCAACATACCAGCAACAGTGTGTGCCAACCTTGTGAAGACTTACAGAAAACGTTTGACCTCTGTCATTGCCAACAAAGGATATATAACAAAAAGTATTGAGATGAACTTTTGTAATTGACCAAATGCTTATTTTCCACCAAAATTTGAAAAAAAAACTCTTTCCAAATCAGACAATTTGTTTTCTCATTTTGTCTCTCATCGTTGAGGTCTACTTATGATGTCAATTACAGGCCTCTCTCATCTTTTTAAGTGGGAGAACTTGCACAATTGGTGGCTGACTAAATACTTTTTTTCCCCACTGTATATACCCCCCATCCTGGTATATCTGTTCCTTATCCTGGGCCCCATCCTGGTATATATATCCCCCACCCTGGTATATATGTCCCTTATCCTGGGCCCCATCCTGGTATATATATCCCCCATCCTGGTATATATGTCCCTTATCCTGCCTGGGTCCCATCCTGGAATATATATCCCCCATCCTAAGCCCCATCCTGGTATATGTCGCTTGTCCTGGGCCTCACCCTGGTATATATATCCCCCATCCTGGTATATGTCCCTCTTTTTGCCACTGTTCTTTAATGCATAGAAAAAAATACATAATTCTAATCACCTGTCATTTGCTTCCCTGTCATGTGGCGTCCTCTTCTGAAGCCAACAGCTCACTTCAGCGTGCCTCTTCCATGCGCTTCCAATCACGTGTACGCTGACGTCAGCAGCTGGCCTCTGATAGGTCGGCAGCTGCTGGCCTCTGATAGGCCGAGGACGCACATCCAGTTGAGGTTAGTGCCGATGTCGGTGGGCCCCCACTTGCACGGGCCCAGTCGCGGTTGCGACCTCTGCAACGACGGTCATTACGCCCCTGCCTGTAGTACAGTTATATAGGCTGACAATTCATTTGATCAATTGTTATCACCTGTCCTATCATTTCAACAAGATAGAATCCCTATTGCTGCTGCCGAAGGGCTAAAAGAAAAAGAATTTACTGTCAGAAATTATACTTTTTTTATTTGGTAAAAAAGCCACTGTTCTCCAAAATATGTTTTCTGTTCCTGCTCATTTCCTTTCCTGAGATATAGCCCTCTCTTCCTTGTATATAAATCTGTTTTTTTTAGCTAGTTGAAAATGGAGAAGACTCCCATAGAGAAAAGATGAGGGTTATGTCCTCTTTATTTAAAAAAATTATATTTGCATAAATAAAAGATAGGGCCATATCTCAGGAATGGAAAGGAGTACGGACAAAGAAAAACAACAAATTCCCACAATGAGTAATAAGTGAGTTTTTTATTGCAGATTCTCTGCAGCATTTCTGTATGTATTGGGTAACTTATGTTACTTGTTTTTTGAGTGCGTTTGTTACATGCATTTTTATTGCATTTTTGGTGTTGCGGTGTTTGTCTTTCTGTTATGACATGTTTTAAATAAAGCTGGTTTGAATCTGACACTTACTTGTTTTTGGGCTTGACAAAACTTTATTAATATAATCATGTGTGGATTACATGCATTTTTTGTGCGCTATCACAGCAGAAATGCACTAAAAACGCATATGCATTTTTTATCTGCAGATTTTCTGCACCTAATTCAATTCTTTGAGGAAAATTTGCACATAAAACTCGACGTACAAGAGAAATTAATATGTTGCGGATTTCAAGCGAGAGGTTTATGCCACTTATAAAAAATAAGCACAGTGGGTACGAGATTTCTCTAAATCGCATCCACTTTGCTGGAATTGTAAGATACTGTCTTTTTTGCAGCATTGAAAACTCACCAAAAACTCATTGTAGGAACTTAAACTATTAGTTCAAGTACCACAAAATCATGCCACCGACATCAACTCAAATAAAGATAAAGTGGTTAACCATTTTAAGATAAAAAAGTTTCTAAACTTTTCAGATAACAGAAAATTGTTAGAATGTCATTACATTACAGATTTGTTACTTTTGTTCTGCTGTCTTTGTGGGTTTGACCTTGTCCAGTGCTGCCATATACGCACTTATCCTAATGTTTTATGGACGCTAATCGACATTGTAATAGGATTGAATTCCTATCAACATGACAACACTACCAAAACAAACACAAATAAGGGAGACAGAGCAGATGCACGCTAAGTGACTTACCGAGTCAAGATTTGTTCTTCCTAATGACTTCTATGCATGCAGTTATGACATTTACTAAGTCTATTTTCTGTAAATAGTCCTTAAACCTCTAATATAAATTGCTTGTGTTCTAATGTGCCTGGAAAATGCTTTCCTTTTAGTTTACATGTCATACAATTAAAATGACTGAATGAGTGAAGAGCATGGAGCATGGCTTTTCTGAATAGTCTTTAAAAAATATTACATGTAAAAATGAATGTGGTTGCTGTTTAGCCTTTTAGACTTACACCAAATAAATTAGACTTGACAAGGGCGCAAACCAAATAAAAGACTTACTTTGACTTGTTAACCAAAGTGGAAAGCCTCAATAAAAATTGCAGTAGACTCATATTTTACAATGTAGCAGCTAAACGTAAGACTGGACCCACCTAAATTGAAATATTTATCAAATTCATTATAGTTCTAAAAAGCTAAACTACAAATACAATAAAAGTAGTTTTTTTAATAAAAAGACATATGGTATGAGCCAGAAAAAGGGCTCTAGGGCAGGGGTGGGTAATTCATTTTAATTAATTTTACCGAGGGGCCACATGAGAGGCCGTGACTATTGTGGAGGGTCAAACCATTAGATTGAAATTAATTCTGCTCAATATTCATAGTAACATATTAATTACAATTATTATTTTATATCAATATTATCACTTAATATTGAGCAAAACTAAGTATGCAGACATCCCCCTATATATCATATGGGTCCGCACACAGCCACCTATATAACGCATAAGCTCCCACACAGCCCCCTACATAGATAGCCCCTCTATAAAGACCCTACATAACCCCCTAAATACAGTATGAACCCCTACATAGTCCCCTATATACAGCATGAGCCCCTACATAACCCCTATATAGTGTGTCTTTGCATAGCCTCCTATATACAGTATGAGCCCCCTACATAGCCCCTATATACAGTATGAGTCACCACACAGCCCCGTATATACAATATGAGGCCCCACATAGCCCCCATATACAGTATAAGCCCCCACATAGCCCCAATATACAGTATAAGCCCCCACATAGCCTTCTATATACAGTATGAGCCTCCACATAGCCTCTCTATATGCAGTGTGAGCCCTCACATAGCCTCTCTATATACAGTGTGAGCCCCCGCATAACCCCCTACATGCAGTATGAGTCACCACATAGCCCCTAGATACAGTATGTGCCCCATTTTAGCCTCCTAAATAAAGCATGAACCCCCACATAGCCTCCTAAATACAGTATGAGCCCCCCTATAGCCTTCAAAATACAGTATGAGCCCACATATAGACTCCTAAATACAGTATGAGCTCCCACATAGCCTCCTAAATACATTTTGGGCCCTCACATAGTCCCCTAAATACAGTGTGAGCTCCCACATAGCCTCATAAATACCGTATGAGCCCCCATATAGCCACCTAAATAAAGCATGAGCCCCCACATAGCCTCCGAAATACAGTATGAGCCCCCACATAGCCTCCGAAATACAGTATGAGCCCCCACATAGCCTTCTATACATGCAAACATTCCATACACATATAAAGAAAGCAACACATACTCACCTTACTTCCATTCCCCCGGCGCTCTTCTGCTATCTCCGGTGCACTGATGCTCTGTACAGAAGATGTGATTTAATGACGTCTTTTTGTCTGCTGTCTCACAAGCTGATTGGTGGAAGGAGCCAGTGGCTCCATCCTCCACCAGTCATGTATTCGCTGTCTGCATCTTGAGGATCTGGAAGCGGGATGCGGACGAGTGCATAGTGTGGCCGAGGGCCAGACTAGCACAGCCAGAGGACCGAATGTGGCCTTCAATATGGTTTTGAGCTAATCCTTTCTATTTCATACCCTCACCATGTCCAAAGTGTTTTGGTGTGGTAGGGTTTTCGCTTTAACAGTTCCCCCTTGGTGGGCAGTTTAAAATTCTAAGGGGCGGTTCAAAGAGAACAATGCATATTGTAATTAGCTCACAGAAGATTAACCCTTTTCTGATGTTTGTGGTAATAGTATGTCCCTGTGGCCTGGGCCTATTATGTCAGGGATGTACTGTTACTGCATATTGTTTAATGCGGTCCCGAGACCAAAGTCGCGGTGATTGCATTAAATTTCCAGCGCCATCTCACCTCAGGGTAGATGGAGTTGTCTTCCCTGGGGGGCAGCCAATCATAGACAATCACAGCATTTCTCACTGTTTTGGGCAATCGGATTACCTGAATCAGTGATGTGCAGCCTAGTAATGCCAGCCTTCTCCCCAACCCGGGCTGTCACGGGGCGGTGACCGGCTTGTGACCTGCCTGTCACCGCCACATGACCCCCTGTGATGTCTGCACAGGCCCCAGCCAGCTCTGATTGGAGCGATCGATGATGACATCAATCGCTCCAATCAGAGTGCCTGACCATAGGTGATCGGGCTGTCACACGGCGGTGACCGGCTTGTGACCTGCCTGTCACCTTCCTGTGACCCCCTGTACTCTCAGCCCTGGCCCCAGCCGGCTCTGATTGTAGCGATCGAACCAATCAGAGTGCCTGACCGGGAGGTGACTGGGTGGTGACCGGCCTGTGACCTGCCTGTCACTACTCTATCACCCCCCTGTGACTATCCTGCAGCTTCTCACAGTTGGTGAGGATTTCTAAAGTTAGATAGGGCCCTTAACTTCAAGTCCGCATTGGACTTCTCCACAAGAGAAGAAGCACTGAGGGTGTCAGTAGAAAAATATCAACTCGTTCTGAAAGATAGAAAACATAAACGGTTCACTAGAGATTTGACTGATTTTAGGGAAAAACGAGCATATCCTGCCCTAAATAGTAAGGGTGGCCAAACGACAGACATCTCCTCCACTGATCTGGAGTCCTCTGATACTGAACGTACTCCGAAGGAAACCCCTAGACTGTCTAGTAGATCTAGGGGGCAAGGAAGGAGAGGGTTTGGTAGAAGATGGCAAAATCGAGGTTATTCAAGCCAGTGTCCATCTTTCTCCACATTACCATCTATGGGATTATCCTCTACTCCAACTCCCTCTTTTTTAGAGAACAGGGAAGCACGCTACCATTTGCGGGAAAGAATGGTGAATTACAATCGTTAGCCAATAAGATAATACCACATCGATTACATGCAGGTAATGATAGGAATGTGATAAATTTGTCCTCACACACTCTTACAGAGATTGAACGAAGGGTCTTAGGGACAGGACTATCCTTTGTACCAACGACTCGCTTTGACCCTTTTTCGTGGGTTAAAGATTAGAGATGAGCGGTGTTCGACTAGAACTGTTCGCCAATCTCAAATTCGAGCTGTTTTGGGCGGTGTTCGAGTTGTTCGACGAACCCGAACGATTTGCAAAAAATTCGGCTGTTCGAGGTTATGTTCGATAACTGTTCGTGCACCAAAAGCGTGTCCTGCATGTCTGGTGCTATTTAGAGCAACAATCATGCAGGGATTGTCTGCCACTCACTGTAATGCCACAGCCATGGTGGTTGTGGCATTACAGTGATTGCCCAAATCGATGGGAACTGTGCTCACAGTGAAACACGAAAAGCCGGCAATTCAGCAGCGGCATACACCGGTACCCGACAATTTAGAACCGAAAGAATAGAGCTTCACACATAGATTAGATAGATATAAACATGTCAGCCACATATATACGAAGTACAGTGAAAGTGCTGCTTACTGTACTTGTCATTTAGCGTAAAGGATTTATCAAAAAAAATAATAGTGTTTTCATGCACCGTCTCTTTAAAAAAGCCGGCCGGCAATTCAGCAGCGGTACCCGACAATTTAGAATAGAAGGAATAGAGAATCACACATAGATTAGATAGATAGAAACATGTCAGTCACATATATATGAAGTACAGTGACAGTGTTGATTACTGTACTTGTCATTTAGTGTAAAGGATTTATCAAAAAAAATAATAGTGTTTTCATGCACCGTCTCTTTAAGAAAGCCGGCCGGCAATTCAGCATCTGTACCCGGCAATTTATAACAGACAGAATAGAGCTTCACACATAGATTAGATAGATAGAAACATGTCAGTCACATATATATGAAGTACAGTGATAGTGTTGGTTACTGTACTTGTCATTTAGTATTAAAATAAAGGATTTATTATTAAAAAAATTGGCGTGGGGTTCCCCTTAATTTTAGGCTCTAGCGGAGGTTAAGCAGACAGCTGGGGCAGATGTTTGAAGCCTGGGAAGGGGGTAATACCCACGGAGCTTCCCAGGCTACTAATATCAGCCCCCAGCTGAATACATAGCCTTTACTAGCTATTAAAATGGGGGACCCCCCCAAAAAAATGACGTGGGGTCCCCCCTAATTTAATAGCTAGCAAAGGCTAGGCAGACAGCTGGGGGCTGATATTAATAGCCCAGGAAGGGAGCCATGAATATTGGCCCCCTCCCAGGCTAGAAACACCAGCCGTCAGCCGCCCCAGAAATGGCGCATTCATAGAATGCGCCAATTCTGGCACTTAGCCTCGCTCTTCCACGCTGCCCTGGTGCGGTGGCAGGGGGTAATAGGGCTGGGGTTGATGTCAGCTTATAATGCTAGCTGACATCAAGCCCAGGTTAGTAATGGAGAGGCGTCTATAAGACACCCCCATTACTAACCCCATAGTCAAAGTTAAAAAAAATACAAACACCCAGAATAAAGTCCTTTAATTGAAATAAACACACAATTCTTTATTGTTCTAAATTAAACCATACTTACCGTCACGCCCATTCCAGCTGAAGCCAACGATCTCCTGTAATAAAAATAAAATAATAAAGCAACCTCATCCTTACCTTTCCATGGTTCCCACGACAGCTTCAGCTCTGCTACATCGAGATGACAGGCTGGACCGCAGCAGAACGCCGCCATCCAGCCTGTCATCCCGCAGACACTGAGAAGAGCAGGCTTGCTTGCGCTCCACATTGTCTCTCTGTGACGGCATAAAGATGAGCCGAGGTCATGTCCAATGAACTCGGCTCACCTCATGCACGTCACTTACAGCGTGGGAGAATTCTCACGCTGAAGCGCTGAGTGCAGGAGAATTTTCCCACGCTGTCAGTGAGGTGCATGAGGTGAGCTGAGTTCATTGGACATGAGCTCACCTCATGCACGTCACTGACAGCGTGGGAGAATTCTCCTGCACTCAGCACTTCAGCGTGAGAATTTTCCCACGCTGTCAGTGACGTGCAGGAGGTGAGCTGAGTTCATTGGACATGAGCTCACCTCATGCACGTCACTGACAGCGTGGGAGAATTCTCCTGCACTCAGCACTTCAGAGTGAGAATTTTCCCACGCTGTCAGTGACGTGCATGAGGTGAGCCGAGTTCATTGGACATGACCTCGGCTCATCTGGATGCCGTCACAGCGAGACACTGAGGAGCGCAAGTATGCCTGCTCTTCTCAGTGTCTGCGGCATGACAGGCTGGATGGCAGCGTTCTGCTGCGGTCCAGCCTGTCATCTCGATGTAGCAGAGCTGAAGCTGTCGTGGGAACCATGGAAAGGTAAGGATGAGGTTGGTTTATTATTTTTCTTTTATTGCAGGAGATCGTTGGCTTCAGCTGGAATGGGCGTGATGGTAAGTATAGTTTAATTTAGAACAATAAAGAATTGTGTGTTTATTTCAATTAAAGGACTTTATTCTGGGTGTTGTGTTTTTTTTAAATACTTTACTAGAAATTCATGGCGGTCATGTCTAATACTGGCGTGACCCCATGAATTTTGGGCTTGGGGCCAGCTGATAATACCAAACTGGCCCTAACCCCTTTATTACCCAGTGAGCCACCGCACCAGGGCCCTGGATGAGTTGGGTACAGCGCCAGAAGATGGCGCTTCTATGAACGCGCCATTTTCCGTGGTGGCTGCGGACTGCAATTTGCAGCGGGGGGGGGGGGCCCAGAAAGCTTGGGCCTCCCTGCGCTGCAGATTCCAGCCCCCAGCTGCCTAGTTGTACCTGGCTGGACACAAAAATAGGGCAAAGCCCCACGTATTTTTTTTTTAAATTATTTCAGGAAATTCATGAAATAATTAAAAAAAAATTGACGTGGGGCTTCGCACTATATTTGTGTCCAGTCAGGTGCAGCAGGCAGGAACGGGCTGCCCCCAACCACCAGCTGCCTATTTGTACCTGGCCGGACACAACAATATAGGGAAGCCCTTTTTTTCTTAATTATTTCATGAAATAATTTAAAGAAAATTGACGTGGGGCTTCGCCCTGTTTTTGTGTCCAGCCAGGTACAACTAGGCAGCTGGGGGCTGGAATCCGCAGCGCAGGGAGGCCCAAGCTTTCTGGGCCACCACCGCTGCAAATTGCAGTCCGCAGCCACCCCGGAAAATGGCGCGTTCATAGAAGCGCCATCTTCTGGCGCTGTACCCAACTCATCCAGGGCCCTGATGCGGTGGCTCACTGGGTAATAAAGGGGTTAGGGCCAGCTTGGCATTATCAGCTGGCCCTAAGCCCAAAATTCATGGGGTCACGCCAATATTAGACATGACCACCATGAATTTCTAGTAAAGTATTTAAAAAAAACACAACACCCAGTAAGTCCTTTAATTGAAATAAACACACAATTCTTTATTGTTCTAAATTAAACCATACTTACCGTCACGCCCATTCCAGCTGAAGCCAACGATCTCCTGAAATAAAAGAAAAATAATAAAGCAACATCATCCTTACCTTCCCATGGTTCCCATGACAGCTTCAGCTCTGCTACATCGAGATGACAGGCTGGACCGCAGCAGAACGCTGCCATCCAGCCTGTCATCCCGCAGACACTGAGAAGCGCAGGCATGCTTGCGCTCCACAGTGTCTCTCTGTGAGGGCATCCAGATGAGCGCAGTTAATGTCCAATGAACTCGGCTCACCTCATGCACGTCACTGACAGCGTGGGAAAATTCTCCTGCACTTAGCGCTTCAGCGTGGGAGAATTCTCACACTGAAGCGCTGAGTGCAGGAGAATTCTCCCACGCTGTCAGTGACGTGCAGGATGTGAGCTGAGTTAATTGGACATGAGCTCACCTTATGCACGTCACTGACAGCGTGGGAAAATTCTCCTGCACTCAGCGCTTCAGCGTGGGAGAATTCTCACGCTGAAGCGCTGAGTGCAGGAGAATTCTCCCACGCTGTCAGTGACGTGCAGGAGGTGAGCTGAGTTCATTGGACATGAGCTCACCTTATGCACGTCACTGACAGCGTGGGAGAATTCTCCTGCACTCAGCGCTTCAGCGTGAGAATTTTCCCACGCTGTCAGTGACGTGCATGAGGTGCGCCGAGTTCATTGGACATGAACTCGTCTCATCTTTATGCCGTCACAGCCAGACACTGCAGAGCGCAAGCATGCCTGCGCTTCTCAGTGTCTGCGGGATGACAGGCTGGATGGCAGCGTTCTGCTGCGGTCCAGCCTGTCATCTCGATGTAGCAGAGCTGAAGCTGTCGTGGGAACCATGGAAAGGTAAGGATAATGTTGCTTTATTATTTTTCTTTTATTGCAGGAGATCGTTGGCTTCAGCTGGAATGGGCGTGATGGTAAGTATGGTTTAATTTAGAACAATAAAGGATTGTGTCTTTATTTCAATTAAAGGACTTTATTCTGGGTGTTTGTGTTTTCTTTTAACTTTGACTATGGGGTTAGTAATGGGGGTGTCTTATAGACGCCTCTCCATTACTAACCTGGGCTTGATGTCAGCTGGCATTATAAGCTGACATCAACCCCAGCCCTATTACCCCCTGCCACCGCTACAGGGCAGCGTGGAAGAGCGAGGCTAAGTGTCAGAATTGGCGCATCCTATGAATGCGCCATTTCTGGGGCGGCTGACGGCTGGTGTTTCTAGCCTGGGAGGGGGCCAATATTCATGGCTCCCTTCCTGGGCTATTAATATCAGCCCCCAGCTGTCTGCCTAGCCTTTGCTAGCTATTAAATTAGGGGGGACCCCACGTAATTTTTTTGGGGGGGGTCCCCCATTTTAATAGCTAGTAAAGGCTATGTATTCAGCTGGGGGCTCATATTAGTAGCCTGGGAAGCTCCGTGGGTATTACCCCCTTCCCAGGCTTCAAACATCTGCCCCAGCTGTCTGCTTAACCTCCGCTAGAGACTAAAATTAAGGGGAACCCCACGCCAATTTTTTTTAATAATAAATCCTTTATTTTAATACTAAATGACAAGTACAGTAACCAACACTATCACTGTACTTCATATATATGTGACTGACATGTTTCTATCTATCTAATCTATGTGTGAAGCTCTATTCTGTCTGTTATAAATTGTCGGGTACAGATGCTGAATTGCCGGCCGGCTTTTTTAAAGAGACGGTGCATGAAAACACTATTATTTTTTTTAATAAATCCTTTACACTAAATGACAAGTACAGTAAGCAACATTGTCACTGTACTTCATATATATGTGACTGACATGTTTCTATCTATCTAATCTATGTGTGATGCTCTATTCTGTCTGTTATAAATTGTCGGGTACAGATGCTGAATTGCCGGCCGGCTTTTTTAAAGAGACAGTGCATGAAAACACTATTATATTTTTTAATAAATCCTTTACACTGAATGACAAGTAAAGTAAGCAACACTGTCACTGTACTTCATATATATGTGACTAACATGTTTCTATCTATCTAATCTATGTGTGAGGCTCTATTCCTTCTTGTCTAAATTGTCGGGTACCGGTGTATGTCGCTGCTGAATTGCCGGCCGGCTTTTTTAAAGAAAGCGTCTTCTGAGCAGTTTGTCAGCTTTTGGACACCTTTGAAGGTGTTTTCTATGTGTTTCTATGTGTTTTTGTTTGCCTGCCATTGGTTTTAACGGTGTTCGACGGTGTTCTAAGGTGTTCGACGAACAGTTCGACGAACAGTTCCTCGAACATCCCGGTGTTCGACGAACCGAACCGAACCCGAACACTACGGGGGTGGCTCAACACTATTAAAGATATTCACCTATTCTTGAGGAAGTTGAGATGGAGAAAGTTTTTTGCACTCAATGACAAAAATAAATGTTTACAATTGGGCATCTCAATGGAGGATCTCCAGGATGTTCATCTCTTAGCTGAACTTGAAAATGAGGGCACTCGTGGATTGGGAGAGGGCCCTTTCTCGGATTTAAAACCTAAAAGTAGTAAAATGCCACCTGTAGGAGATATTGGTAGCATAGATATTTTTTCGACGTTAGTCACGGAGGAAATCAGGAGAATAAATCCAAGGACATATAGGGTGAACCCCATTCTTACATTTGATGAACGGAGAGCATTACAGGATTTGAGTGGTGACACCTCCCTTATCATAAAACCCTCCGATAAGGGAGGGAACATAGTGCTTCTAGATTGTGATCAATATGTTTCTATGTGTATGAGTATTCTTTCAGATACCATGACATATCAGGTATTACAAGGTGACCCTACATCTGCTTTTATGAGGACCTTATCTGACATTCTGCAACAAGCTAGACAAAATAACCTGATTTCATTGAGTGAACTGAATTTTCTGCCTCCAAAATTTCCTGTGATTGAAACTTTTTATGCCCTTCCTAAGGTTCATAAGGGCTATCCACCATTGAAAGGGAGGCCAATAGTTTCAGGTGTGGATGCATTGAGTCAAAACTCGAGCATCTATCTTGATCAGATGCTTAGATCTTTTGTTACCGCTCTCCCGTCCTATCTGAGAGACCCAACAGATTTATTAACAAAATTGGATGACATTACAGTTGATCCTGGTACTATTTTGGTTTCCATTGACGTGGAGGCATTGTATTCTAGTATCCACCATACGGCTGGTCTGATGGCAGTGGAGTCCTTTTTGAAAACAAGGGGAAACCACGTGATCCCACACAACGAATTCATTCTTCGGTTGCTTGATTATGTTCTTACGCATAATTTTTTTCTTTTTCATGGGAGATTCTAGCACCAGCTCAGGGGCACAGCGATGGGGAGCCCCTGTGCCCCCACTTATGATAATTTGCTCCTTGGCTGGTGGGAGGACAACATAGTCTTTGGGGACGGGGATGTCGTCGGGGGCCCCCACATTCAATTTTGGGGCCGATACATTGACGACATCCTCGTCCTCTGGACTGGAGATGAGGAGTCTTTCATTGGGTTCATACAGCGCCTCAATGAAAATGATTTGGGCCTTAAATTTACTTATGAGATAGGAGGTAAAAAGATTGCCTTTTTGGATGTTATAATATCAATTGATGAATCTGGTTCATTGAGATCATCTATCTTTAGAAAACCATCAGCAGCAAATAGCCTATTAAAATGGGATAGTTATCATCCAGTTCCTTTGAAAAAAGGGATCCCTAAAGGCCAGTTTTTAAGATTAAGGAGAAATTGCTCCTCTACTTCTGACTATTTTCATAAGGCTAGGGACCTTAAGGACCGTTTTTCTGATCGGGACTATCCAACAAGGGTGATCAATAGAGCATTTAATCATGCCTTTAAACAGGATAGATCTAAATTACTGGTGTCTCACTCCAGGCCCGAACAGATCTCCCTTACTAGGCTAATTGGAACCTATGATGATCAACATCCTAGGATTGTGACAATCCTGAGAAAATATTAGGGTATCTTGAGGACAGATCCGGATGTTTCCAAATGGATTGCTGACTATCCCTCTGTCACCTTTAGGAGAGGCAGATCTGTCAAAGATCACTTAGTACATAGTCACTTTGTGCCCCCCAAGAAGGAGGGGACCTGGTTGGATAGGAGGTCTACTGGTACTTTTAGATGTGGACAGTGCACTTATTGTCGTTATGTCTCCATCTCAGATACATTTGTGAGCTCTGTAACTGGACAATAGGTGTCATCTATGTATGTACGTGCACTTGCCCAAAAGACTATGTGGGAAAAACCAGAAGACAATTTAAAGTACGTATTGGTGAACACTTAGGTGACATCCGAAACAAGCGAGATACTCCTCTAGCGAAACATGTCAATACACACCATGGAGGTGATTTAAATTCTATTACATTTCATTCTATTGAAGTGGTGAGTCCCTCAGTGCGACAGGGGGACTGGGATAAAAGAATTCTGCAGCGGGAGTCCAGATGGATTTTCTGGCTCGAATCTCTGAATCCCGGGGGTATTAATGAACAGATAAGCTTTTCTAGCTTTGTATAGCCTTACTGTTGTTTCAATTAGCCTTACGGACAAAAATCATGATCAGCCTTTTTTATATATCTATAGATAGTCCCAGTGTGTGTATTCACCATACTGGTTGACTTTAATACTGGCTTAGTTACTCACACATAAGTGGATAATATGCTACCTATTACCCCCCCCCCCTTTTCTTTGGGGATGGATGCACATCTTTTTAATTATGGTGGAATATTCAGCTCATCTTGTGATTTTCCGGGTCTATTGTTTTGTGGTAGTGATTGTTTTTTGCATGTTCCCATTGAACTGAGAGTAGCGGTATCCTCCATGCAGATAGTGAAACGCAGTCTGCGTTCCACCTGGTGGTTCCAGGAAGTGACGTAAAAAGAGGGAGGATACGTACTTTGTGTACGCATTCTTCGTACGATCCCTTAGCTAATACCCTGGGCTACGCAATCGGAAATGATGTATTACGTTGGGACCGGAAGTGACGTTGAACACGGTGGTACGCTAGTTCCTTAAAGCTTGCGTCTCGTAGTCAGGGTAACGCTGGGATTGATCACAGGTGAAATTAATCTCGTGGCACATGGCATTCCACAGATATATAGGGATGAATCCCACCATTGAACATGCGGTTGGACTCCGGTATACAAGGAGCTATTATGCGGGCATCTATTATGGCTCACCTCCTCTAATATTTCTTGTCCCCTGATGAGCCTCACATTGAGGAGGGGGTGAAACGCGTAGGGACGAAGGGACTGATCCTAAGGAATAACTTTACTGCTGATGATTTTACACCAGTCTGAGGGACCTTGAAAATTGATGCCTGGAGTGCTGTCACTATTTTGGGGAGTTCTGAATTGTGGATTGACTATATTCAGTTATGTACAAAAAGGACATCTAATGGACACCACTCAAGGCACTGTGTGAATCTCAGATGGACTAGAGATTAAGATAAGTTTATTACTATTTCTTATTTGGTCTGACTAGTACACATTTCTACCTATTCCAGTGGGTTGGGACGAAGGGATTAATTATAACCTTATTTGCGGATGACTTTACACCAGTCTGAGGAATCTTATAATATTGATGTTTGGAATATTGCTATTATAGCTTTGGGAAATTTTGTATTGTGGATTGACTACATTTAGTTATTGTACTAAAGGCCAACTAATTGATATCATTTATGACATCGCTTGAATCTTAGTTTGATTGGGGATGAAAATATTCTTAATATTTTTTTCGGACTCGCTCTGACTGGCACACATTTCTATCTATTTATATTAGTGGGCTACTGTAAATCAAAAACCTTCTATTTGTGCAACTATATCTATTTTTGCCCACTCCCCACTGATATGGTATTGCTGTAATTTTTTATATTGAGCATGTCAATTATGACATGAATAGTCTACAATTTGTCCATTTATATGTATGTGTGTGGCATCTTTTGACTGTGTAGGGATACCTAGGGAAAGGAGAGGGACAGCCTCCGAGGAGCGGGGACACCATCTGAACCTTAGGGTGAAAAACACTCCGCTATTAGGCAGGGAGAACAATCTTATTAGGCGCTATCCAGGGTAAGTTTGTCTGAATTAATTGCTAATTTCATATTATATTCTCCTTACATGGTATACTGTTTTTGAGATATATGTGTAGTTTTTTCTCACTTGTACTATAGAGTACACTTTTAAGGATAATTATTAAAAGTTAATTTTTATTGGGTATTTTTTATGTCTATGGTTCTCTGATTTCTAAAGGGTGGTCATGTCTGATCTCCTCTGTGCTGGGCCTTGTGGTGCCACAGCACCTGTGACACCACAAGACCGTCTCCTACCTGCTCCAGTCGTCGGTCTTGAGCTCCAGTCTTCAGCTCCGGTCATCAGCTCCTGCTTGGGTCTCCAGCTCCTGATTGGATCTTCTGCTCGGGTCTTCTGCTCGGGTCTACTCCTGCTGCTGATCCTGCTCCAGAGCCTGTTGCTGAAAGAAGAACAGAGAAGACTTTGGTAAATCCATCTCTGATCTCCCCTCATCCACCCCAATCTCCCTCTACCCCCTCCCCTTTTTTATTATCCCGCTTCCCACCCCAATCTTCCTCCCCCCAGTTTTTTTTTTTGTGCACCCTGCAGCGACCGAGTGCTGACAAGTGACTACGTCACTGATCAACGTCCACGCTCGCTGCTTTTCAGGACATTTTTTGACCCTGTCAATTCTCCCACCCCATTTTGCACTACCTCCGTGCGTGCATCCAGCAGCCGCCGAGAATTGATCAGTGACGCAAATCACCGATCAGCATAGGCGTTCGCTACTTTACACTTTTTTTTCCACTAACCTTTTTTCTTTTGTAGAGGGTGGCTGCGCTGTCCGATTGTGCGCCGTGCTGGGCCTTGTGGTGCCACAGAAGCCTGTGACACCAAAATCGCCTCTCCTGCTCCAGAAGATCTTACAGAAGACATTTTACAGACGACAACTGTAAGTAGGATTTTTTATCCCTCCTCATACATCCCAATCCCCCTCTCACCCTCTTCCCCTTCCCCCCTTCCCATCCCCCTTTCTGCCACCAAGTGCTGATCATTACTTGATCAGTACTTGATTGCTCAACTTTTTTTTGTGCGTCCTGCAGCGACCAAGCGCTGACCAGTGACTAAGTCACTGCTCAACGTCCAAGCTCGCTGCTTTTCAGGACTTTTTTTTGTCTCTGGCAATTCTTTCTCCCCCCCACTTTGCACCACCTCTGTGCATGCATCCAGCAGCCACCGAGCATTGATCAGTGACACAAATCACTGATCAGCACTCGCGCTCACTACTTTACACTTTTTTTTCCACTAACCTTTTTTCTTTTGTAGAGGGCAGTTGCGCTGTCCAATTGTGCACCGTGCTGGGCCTTGCGGTGCCACAGAAGCCTGTGACACCACAATCGCAGCTCCTGTTCCTGCTACAGAAGACATCTTACAGAAGACAACTGTAAGTAGGATTTTTTGATCCCTCCTCATCCACCCCAATTCCCCCTTTCTGCCACCAAGTGCTGATCAGTACTTGAACAGTACTTGATCGCTCGACTTATGTCAGTTTTCTTTCCTTGCAGCGGCCGAGTGCTCATCAGTGACCGCAGATCACTGATCCGCACTCGTGCTCGCTGTTTTACACTTCCCCCCTCCTTTGCACCACATCCGTGCCCACAACATCCAGCAGCCGTCGAGCGTTGATCGGTGACATAGTTCACCGATCCGAACTCGCTGTTTGCACCATCTACGGTAGTTCCTTTTTGTATCTATTTTTTTTCAGAAAAAAAAAAGTTTGCACCAAGCACACTGACACACACACACACACTCTAAATAAAGTACTGACACACACACACCACATACAGTACAGACCAAAAGTTTGGACACACCTTCTCATTTAAAGATTTTTCTGTATTTTCATGACTATGAAAATTGTACATTCACACTGAAGGCATCAAAACTATGAATTAACACATGTGGAATTATATACTTAACAAAAAAGTGTGAAACAACTGAAAATATGCCTTATATTCTAGGTTCTTCAAAGTAGCCACCTTTTGCTTTGATGACTGCTTTGCACACTCTTGGCATTCTCTTGATGATCTTCAAGAGGTAGTCACCGGAAATGGTTTTCACTTCACAGGTGTGCCCTGTCAGGTTTAATAAGTGGGATTTCTTGGGGTTGGGACCATCAGTTGTGTTGTGCAGAAGTCAGGTGGATACACAGCTGATAGTCCTACAGAATAGACTGTTAAAATTTGTATTATGGCAAGAAAAAAGCAGCTAAGTAAAGAAAAACAATCCCGGGATCGAAGATGAACCAGCGCCCCCCACTACTGACACTGTATAGACCTCTCCCCCCCGAAAATTATGAGCCACTGATTCTTGATTTCGTGGCAGAATCACGAATCAAGTTTGACACCAATGGCCTCACAGAAATAGACTTTTTCAAAGTCTTTTTCTCTGTGGATTTTATAAACCTCATGGTGGGCCAAACTAATTTATATGCTCATCAATTTTTGGACCAAATCCCCTCTTTATCATTTTCTAACTGGTCTTCTGTAGACGCAGTAGAAATGATGAAGTTTTGGGGTCTGGTCCTTCATAAAGGGATCCTGAAGAAGCCAGAAGTTTGGCAATACTGGAGTGTTGACGTTTTGTATAACTCTAAAGTGTTTCGAATGGTCATGACCCGGACACATTTTGAGGCCTTCCACAAGTTCTTGAATTACAATGATAATGCAAGGTGTCCTGCCCGCAATGACCTGAACTTTGATCGTCTTTTCAAAGTTCAGCCAGTCATCGAGCACTTCAACAACAAGTGTACGTGCCCCAAAGGGATATCTGCGTGGATGAGTCCTTAATCCATTTTAAGTGGCTACTTGGATTCCGGCAGTACCTGCCCAGTAAATGGGGCCAGGTACGGAATCAAGCTGTATAAACTTTTGTGAGAGTACCTCAGGGTACATTCACAAGTTTAGAGTTTACCAAGGGAAGGACTCCCGGATTGAACACCCTGAATGCCCCCCTGTTCTGTGAGTGAGTGGGATTTGGTGCACCCACTGCTGGATAAAGGTTATCACCTCTACGTGGATAACTTTTATACCAGTGTCCCTCTCTTCAAGTCCCTCTCTGTGCGAGGTACCACAGCCTGCGGCACTGTCCGCAAAAATCAGAGAGGCCTCCCGAAGACGCTAATTGGGCAGATGCTCAGAATTGGTGAGAGCAGAGCCCAATGTAGTGACTGCCTGCTGGTGATCAAGTATAAGGACAAAGGGGATGTCTTTTTCTTGACCACTATACATGGTGATGGAAGCACCCTCAGCACTGTACGAGGTTCCACTACACAGGTCGTCAAACCAGACTGTGTAGTGGGGTACAACAAGTACATGGGGGGAGTTGATCTCTCTGTTTAAGTCCTCCAGCCGTACAGTGCTTTGAGAAAGGCCAAGGTGTTGTACAAGAAGCTGGCCGTGCACATCGTACAGATGGCAATGCAGAACACTTTATTTCTATCACGATGTGGAGGCCAGACTTCTACATTGTACCTTCACTTCCAGGAGATGGTTATCAAGGCCCTGATATTTGGCAGTGGTGATGGAGCGCGCCCCAGTACTTCCGGAACTGAAGGACCTCGAATTGTACCAGGCCAGCATTTCCCGGGGGAGGTCCCTCAAATTGCAAAAAAAGGTAGGTCACAAAAGAGGTGCCGAGTGTGTTACAAAAGGGGAATACGCAAGGACACCACTTATCAATGTGACACCTGCCCCGACAAACCTGGTCTGTGCATGAAAGAATGCTTCAGAAAGTACCATAATTTCATGCACTGCTAAATTAATTTCTGACATATGACGACCTGACGAACACTACACAACTGATGTAGTGTTCGTCGGGTTGTCCTACACAACTGACGTATGACGCTACATTATAAGCTTCACAAATCAGGTATCAGTTCTAAAAGGGGGCACTTGTTGGGCATTTCCACTGTTTAGGCACATCAAGGGCTCTGAAACCGTGACATGACGCCCACAGACCATTCGATCAAAGTCTGCATTACAAAGCGTCACTCCTTCCCTTCCGAGCCCTGACATGCGCCCAAACAGTAGTTTTCTCCAACACATAGGGTATCAGCGTACTCAGGAGAAATTGCACAACAGATTTTGAGGTCCACTTTCTCCTGTTACCCTTGTGAAAATATTTATTTTAACATTTTTGTGGAAAAAATGTGTTTTTTTGTATTTTCACAAGTCAACGTTATAATTTTCTGTGAAGCACCTGGGGGTTCAAGGTGCTCACCACACATCTAGATACAAAATTTTCACGGCTCTTGCGTCATGAACTTTTGCAAAACACTTGGGGGTTCAAAGTGCTCACCACACATCTAAATAAGTTCCTTAAGGGGTCTAGTTTACAAAATGGGGTCATTTGTGGGGGTTTCCACTGTTTAGGCAGATCAGGGGCTTTTCAAACGCGACATGGCGTTTGCTGTCAATTCCAGCGAGTTTTGCGTTGAAAACGTCAAAGGGTGCTCTTTCCCTTCCAAGCACTACCATGCGCCCAAACAATGGCTTTCCCCCACATATGTAGTATCAGCGTACTCAGGAGAAATTGCACAACAAATTTTTGGGTTCAATTTCTTCTGTTGCTGTTGTGAAAATTAAAACATTTGGGTCTAAAATAAAATTTTACTGAAAAAAAGTTAAATGTTCATTTTTTCCTTTCACGTTCAATTAATTGCTGTGAAGCATGTGAAGGGTTAATAAACTTCTTTAATGTGGTTTTGAGCACCTTGAGGGGTGAAGTTTTTAGAATGGTGTCACTTTTGGGTATTTTCTGTCATATAGACCCCTCAAAGTGACTTGAAATGTGATGTGGTCCCTAAAAAAAATGGTTTTGTAAATTTTGTTGTAAAAATGAGAAATCGCTGGTCAACTTTTAACCCTTATAACTCCCTAAATAAAAAATGTTGGTTCCAAAATTGTGCTGATGTAAAGTAGACATGTGAGAAATGTTATTTATTAACTATTTTGTGCGACATATCTCTCTGATTTAAGGGCATGAAAATTCAAATTTAGAAAATTGTGAAATTTTCAAAATTTTCGCAAAATTTCCATTTTTTTCACAAATAAACGCAAGTCATATCAAATAAATTTTACTACTCTCATGAAGTACAATATGTCATGAAAAAACAGTCTCAGAATCAGGAGGATCCGTTGATGCGTTTCAGAGTTATTACCTCATAAAGTGACAGTGGTCAGAATTGTCAAAATTGGCCTGGTCATTAACTTGCAAACCACCTTGGGTTGTAAAGGGATTAAGCCCCTGAATTCTAGTGTATTCTGATAATTTATTATGTGATTTACTGCTTCTTTTACTGTCAAATGTTGTAAATAAATTGTTATCATATAATACGTTTTACAGTTTATATTAGTTGTTAAATAAAAGAAATATACTTTTGATCCGCCTGTATCTCCGCTGTTGCATACTGTTTACCTGCATTATACACTAATAGAACAATCCCTTCTCCCCACACTTGGCCCCGATAAAACAAAAAAACTTATACTCACCTCCCGTGCCGGCACCGTTCCAGCAGTGTCAACACTCGCGGTCCCGGGGTTCTCGTGCGATTTTATGACACGTGGTGCTTGGCGCCCAATCAGCGCTGGCGTCACTGTCCCCACCTTATGTCGAATTGAACATAAAGAGGAAGTCCTGGCTGCATCTGATCTCTGACTTCTTCATGTTCAATTTGTCTGAATGCGGAGACAGTGATGCTGGCGCTGATTGGGCGCCTGGCTCATATGTTATAACAACTGCACGAGGACCCTGGGACTGCGAATGGGGACACCGCTGGAACAGCACCGGAACTGGAGGTGAGTATAAGCTTCGTTATTTTATCGGGGCCAAGCATGGGGCATGAGAAAGAGTTGTCCAAGTAGTGGACAACTTCTTTAAAGGGGTTGTCTAAGTGAATAAGAGTTGTTGTGCAGTACCTAGGAGCCACCACTGAAGAATGTACAAAGCTACGGTGGTACGGTACAAAGATAAGAGTAAAAATGGGTAGATTTCCAAAGGATTAAAATAAAGATAAAGTGGACAACCTCTAAGGAATAAAAAAAACTTGCTGTGCTCTCTATCTAATCACAATAAGAAATGTATAGAAAAGTAAATATTAAAATATGCAAGTTAATATGTGCAAAATCTACATGCTCACTGTGTATATAATTCTGCTTGGTCATATTTCAGTAGATTTTCCATAGTCAATGGTGACAGTAAAAGATAGGAGTCTAATAAACAAAGTGCAGGAGTCAACCTACGATAAGAGTTCATGAAAGAATGATTATCATACAGAAAAATGTTTGGCTCTTCTAAACATTCAGTAACTCAAAAAGCCTAAGTGACCTTATAAGAACCCTGAATATTTCAAGAAGTTATGACTTCTCTATGATTTACATTTGAAGGGTAACGTCCTTTAAGGAATTTTTATCCTAGATTTATTTTGGCAGGAGAGTCAACATATGTTTTAATTACATTAAAGGACATAGGAAATAATTTACATTGCAAGATAATGTAACAAATATCCAAGATAATAATCCATTAGAATGTGGCAGCAGGGTGGTTTAGTAGCCAGGGTCCTGAGTTCAAATCCCACCAAGGATTACATATGCATGGAATTTGTTTATTCCCAGGTGTTTCCTCCAGGTACTGTAGTTTTCCTCTCATGCTCAAAACTCACACAATGACAAACTGATAGGGTATTTAGTTTGAGTGCCCCAATGGGGACAGTGACGACAAAAATGGGGCATATTTATTAAAATTACTATCTAAAAATTAGACTGGGCATTTAAATTTTAGACATATTTAAGATTCTGGCACACACATGTTCATACATTTTATCTGAAGGTAAAAATTGGTGTACTTTGGACCATGTTGTTTTTTATAAGATTTGCATCAAAATTTGTATTATTTGCGTGAAAATTTGTATTAGGGCGCCCTTGCAGCATGCTCGATTTGCATCCGATATTCGGATTGTACTCGGCTATGCAAGTCAATGATTCTGGGGAAAACATCAGGCTGCACTCAGATGACCGAATGGAGAAAATGGAGATTTTTTTTCCATCTTTTCCTCATCTGTTCACACTATAATCATGCTCTGATGAAACTCTGATGAAACTGATCAGAGTGGGACTAGCATAATCGGACCAATTCTCTCAGATAACATAAAATTCAGTGGTGTGACCCCAGCCTTAGAAAGAAGCATTGGCTAGTACAATAAGATGTCTGTTGAATAAAATACAAATAACCAACTCTGGATAGGGTATGGATGGATGTATAGACAAATAGATATTTAAAATAAACAAATATGTTATACAAAGGGATAACTCCAGTTCAAGAGACCACACGTGTAGCTAATATTAGGTTGGATGCCACTTTTCACATTCTTCTTTCAATCATCTCTCACTCATATGTACATCATTATGTATCTAAAACAAGACAGTTCACTGTCATGGATTGCAAAAGGTGTTTATTTGTACTGCGCAAAGGAAAGCAGCATACAGCTACAAAAAGTCTGCTTACAGCTGTCTCTTTACTCTTTAAATCAGTGATTGACATGTTTGAAGAGCCTAATTGTATCATACACAAGCTATGAAAAGTGAATGGGAAGCACTTGTTCTGGTATGTAGGTCAGCTGTCAGCTGTTAGTCACTATTGTATGGAGCCTCATAGTGATTCAAATGACACAAGCAACTCAATCATTGCAGTTCGGAATGTAATGGTGGCCTGAATAATGTGTGCCATATTATACAGTATGTCATAGTCATATTATTAGCAAATTGAAAGTTCCCATAATGCTGATATCATAGCACAGTATATTTGGAACAAAAGCTCTTATTAAAACCTACACAATATATAGAATAATTTGAATCCTTTTTTAATGCAAATTTTCAAAATGGAAATGAAATTTTGTATATCCTACTACAATATGTTATTCCTTTAAATAATTAACTGTTGAAACACAGTTATGTTTTGCTTTGAACATTTATTGACTTTTTAGGATAAACAATTTACCAATAAAGTACAATACAAAATTATATTGTGGTACTGTGTTAGCCAGAAAAATTGATGTAAATACTTTTTATGCCCAAAAATAACAAAAATAATTTCAGAGTGATACCTTTATTGGCTATCCCTAAAAAATATATACACTGCTCAAAAAAATAAAGGGAACACTCAAACAACACATCCTAGATCTGAATGAATGAAATATTCTCATCGAATATTTCTGTACAAAGTTGAATGTGCTGACAACAAAATCACACAAAAATCATCAATGGAAATCAAATTTATAAACCAATGGAGGCCTGGATATGGAGTCAACCCCAAAATTAAAGTGGAAAAACACACTACACGCTGATCCAACTTTGATGTAATGTCCTTAAAACAAGTCAAAATGAGGCTCAGTATTGTGTGTGGCCTCCACGTGCCTGTATGACCTCCCTACAACACGTGGGCACACTCCTGATGTGGTTGCGGATGGTCTCCTGTGGGATCTCCTCCCAGACCTGGACTAAAGCATCCGCCAAATCCTGGACAGTCTGTGGTGCAACGTGACGTTGGTGGATGGAGCAAGACATGATGTCCCAGATGTGCTCAATCGGATTCAGGTCTGGGGAACGGGCGGGACAGTCCATAGCTTCAATGCCTTCATCTTGCAGGAACTGCTGACACACTCCAGTCACATGACGTCTGGCATTGTCCTGCATTAGGAGGAGCCCAGGGCCAACCACACCAGCATATACTCTCACAAGGGGTCTGAGGATCTCATCTTGGTACCTAATGGCAGTCAGGCTACCTCTGGCGAGCACATGGAGGGCTGTGCGGCCCTCCAAAGAAATGCCACCCACACCATTACTGACCCACTGCTAAACCGGTCATACTGAAGGATGTTGCAGGCAGCAGATCGCTCTCCACGCATCTCCAGACTCTGTCACGTCTGTCACATGTGCTCAGTGTGAACCTGCTTTCATCTGTGAAGAGCACAAGGTGCCAGTGGCGACTTTGCCAATCCTGGTGTTCTGTGGCAAATGCCAAGCGTCCTGCATGGTGTTGGGCTGTGAGCACAACCCCCTTCTGTGGACGTCGAGCCCTCATACCACCCTCATGGAGTCGGTTTCTAACCGTTTGTGCAGACACATGCACATTTGTGGCCTGCTGAGGGTCATTTTGCAGGGGTTTGGCAGTGCTCCTCCTGTTCCTCCTTGCACAAAGGCGGATGTAGCGGTCCTGCTGCTGGGTTGTTGCCCTCCTACGGCCCCCTCCACGTCTCCTGGTGTACTGGCCTGTCTCCTGGTAGCGCCTCCAGCCTCTGGACACTACGCTGACAGACACAGCAAACCTTCTTGCCACAGCTCGCATTGATGGGCCATCCTGGATGAGCTGCACTACCTGAGCAACTTCTGTGGGTTGTAGAGTCCGCCTCATGCTACCACGAATGTGAAAACACAACCAATGTTCAAAAGTGACCCAAACATCAGCCAGAAAGCATTGGCACTGTGGTCCCCACCTGCAGAAACACTCCTTTATTGAGGGTGTCTTGATAATTGCCAATAATTTCCATCTATTGTCTATTCCATTTGCACAACAGCATGTGAAATTGATTGTCAATCAGTGTTGTTTACTAAGTGGACAGTTTGATTTCACAGAAGTTTGATTTACTTGGAGTTATATTCTGTTGTTTAAGTGTTCCCTTTATTTTTTTGAACAGTGTATTTGCAAGTTTTCACAGAGGCTCCTTCTTCAGGCAGCATCACCCCTTAAACCTCATGAACAAATGTCCAGCTGTAATATTTCTTAAATGTTGGTGCTTTTGTCTTATCAATTCATTTGTAAACTGGCCTGAAGAAGGAACCTCTGTGCTCTGAAAGCTTGCACATACAGTACAGACCAAAAGTTTGGACACACCTTCTCATTTAAAGATTTTTCTGTATTTTCATGACTATGAAAATTGTACATTCACACTGAAGGCATCAAAACTATGAATTACCACATGTGGAATTATATACTTAACAAAAACGTGTGAAACAACTGAAAATATGTTTTATATTCTAGGTTCTTCAAAGTAGCCACCTTTTGCTTTGATGACTGCTTTGCACACTCTTGGCATTCTCTTGATGAGCTTCAAGAGGTAGTCACCGGAGCGAAGTGCTTTTTTTCACACAAGCAAGGGCATGTGTCATTGGCAGTGTATGTCACATGTCCTTGCTCTATAAGACCAAGCCATTTTCCCCGTCGCCACCATTTTCTCACTGCTGCAGCTGCGTGTTAGACGGCACCGCTGTTGCTGTGTGCGCTATACCTTGTTAATTTCAAGCCAATTTTCGCACAAATATACAGATAGCTTGGGAGTAGGGAATAGTTGTGATTGCAGTCCTTTTAAGGACTAGGTTACAGCATTTCCTACGACTTTTATCAGGCAGGTCTGTGCTCTTAAATAGATAGGTTGTGGGAGTAAAGACTAATTGTAATTGGAGTCCTTTTCAGGACTAGGTTACATCAGTTCCTATCAGTTTTTGCCAGGCAGGTCTGTGCCAGTGCTGTGCAAGTTTTTTTCACAGCATTTGGCTGAATCTAGCAAAGCTAATCCTTTTTGGCCTATTGCAGAGTGTGTTAGTCAGTGGAGTAGCCTATCTGTGTTGCAAGATATACCACCTGTGTATAGAATACCAATTTTTTTACTGCACCTAGTGAAGTAAAATCTTTTGGGCATAGCATCATTCTATTAGTCCATCTATACTGACCTCCATCAGGTTGCAAACTGAATCTAATTTTTTTCTGCATCTAGCTCTGAAAAAATATTTGGCCTTCTAGCAGTGTGTGGGACTTGTTCTATTAGTCCACCTATACTGACCTCCATCAGGTTGCAAACTGAATATATTTTTTTCTGCATCTACCTCTGAAAAAATATTTGGGATTCTAGCTGTGTGTGGGACTTGTTGTATTAGTCCATCTATACTGACCTCCATCAGGTTGCAAACTGAATATATTTTTTTCTGCATCTACCTCTGAAAAAATATTGGGCTTCTAGCTGTGTGTGGGTCTTGTTCTATTAATCCATCTATACAGACCTCCATCAGGTTGCAAACTGAATATATTTTATTCTGCATCTACCTCTGAAAAAATATTGGGCTTCTAGCTGTGTGTGGGACTTGTTGTATTAGTCCATCTATACTGACCTCCATCAGGTTGCAAATTGAATATAATTTTTTTCTGCATCTAACCCAGCCAATAGTTTTGGCCTAATACCACAGTTTGGCCACTCAGCTCTGCTCGGTTACCATCCATTGTTTTTTTGTGCAAACAACTCCAGAGTTGTGAATTAGTTAACCACCAAAATGAGTGGAAAAAGGCCTGCTGCTGGTGGAAAGGGGAATAGGCCTGTTGGGAAGGGGAAAAAAGGTTGTGTCCGTGGGGTAGGTGTTAAAGCAACAGTAACATCTGCAGAAGAAAGACCATCTTCCAGCCAAACTAAAATGTCTACTTCTTTTAGCGGACAATGTGATAAGATCCCTTTCTTACGGCCACGCCAATCGCTTCAACGGATATCAAGTGCTCCTTTAAGTGGGCTCTCCTCCACATCAACTTCAACATCACAAATACTCCAGTCCTCAAAGGTGTCACCCAAATCGCACTTGCTTCCTTACAGCTCCCAAATCTCCAGCTGCCCGTCTGAGTATGAGGTAGAACAGATGGTTGAGTCTGCAGAGCTGTTTACTCATACTATAGCCTGGGAATCAGAGGTCGACTCCAGCGCTTCTGTGAATCCAGACGAGGAAATGATCTGCAGTGATGCCCAGAATCTTTATGAGTCGGATCCAGGACCAGACGCAGAAGGTTCTGACCATAATGTAGACCCTCATTACCAAACTGTAACTCCTGTTGGTGGAGACAATGAGGAAGACGATGATAAGACTCAAATACCTGATTGGAGCGACAACTTTAGTTTTTTGTCAGGGCAGGAACAGGTTGGCTCTGAGGACGACGGGTGTGATAACACACAGGGTGATGATGATGAGGTTGGAGATCCCACTTACTGTCAACCCACAGTCAGCCAAGAGATGAGGTCAGCAGAGGAGGTGGAGGAAGATGCTAGTGACGACGAGGTCAGGTTGCGCATTCCTGGACAGAGACGTAGTACTGGAAGCACGTCAACAACTGCATCCTCAAACACAACTCTGCCTCTCACCACAAGTCGTGGTGGCTCTTCAGGTCGCATGGGTGCTAAGCCTTGCATAGCCTGGGCATTTTTTCAGATCGATAAAGATGACCCAACTCGTGTTATCTGTAACATTTGTCAGCAAAAGCTAAGTAGAGGCCAAAAAATACAGTTTGAGTACTTCATGCATGAACCGGCACATGGACATGAAGCATAAGTTGCAGTGGGAAGCTCAGTGTGCTACAATGCGGCCTAGCCGGCCGGGCCAACCACCGTCTGCCATATCTTGTGCATCCGCGGCCTCTTCATCCTCTGTGACTGGGGGGACAGCAGTCACACCTGTTTTGGGGCGCAGACCTGCCACCTCTTTACCCGCAACAGCCAGCGTGATTGGCAGGTCATCATTTTCTTTGGAGGTGGTAACACCAGCTGGTGTTGAGCGCTGTCCGACATCGATAGCACCACCTTTGGATCAAGGCAACCTAACATGTCCGCCTGCATCTTCCTCACAGACCGGCAGTTTGCCGGGGACACCCTTATCAACCCCGTCTAAGCACAATAGCCAGCCCTAGGTCCCTCAGATGTGGACAAGTAAAAGACCATTTCCTCCTAGCCATGAGAAAGCTAAGAGGTTGAATTTCACCATCTGCAAGCTCTTGGCTACAGAAATGCTGCCTTTCCGCCTGGTGGACACAGAGGATTTTCGAGACCTTATGTCCGTCGCAGTGCCCCAGTACCAGATGCCCAGTCGGCACTACTTCTCAAAGAAAGGTGTGCCTGCGCTCCACCAGCATGTCGCACACAACATCACCGCTTGTTTGAGAAACTCTGTGTGTGACAGGGTGCATTTCACCACAGACACTTGGACGAGTAGGCATGGACAGGGGCGTTACATGTCGCTGACTGGGCACTGGGTAACTATGGTGACAGCAGGACAAGGGGCTGCTGTCCAAGTCTTGCCGTCCCCACGAGTTGTGCGTCAATCCTCTTTATGTCAAAGTTCCTCCACTGCTTCTGCCTCCTCAACCTCCTCTCGGTCTTCCACCTGCACCCAAAGCCTGTCTGGTCATGCCACAAGCTTTCTAACTGCGCAGAAGGGATCCTGCACACCTCCTTACTATGCTGGCAGTAGGGCTCAACGTCATCAGGCGGTTTTTACTTTGAAATGTCTGGGAAATGTGAGTCACACAGCTGAGGAGTTGTGGTCAGCTCCGGAGAACCAATTTCATGAATGGCTGTCTCCACTGGACCTGAAACCAGGGAAGGCCGTGTGCGACAATGCTGCAAACCTGGGTGCGGCCCTTCGCCTGGGCAATGTCACACACGTGCCTTGTATCGCTCACGTGTTGAACCTGGTTGTCCAGCAATTTTTAGCCCACTATCCCAGACTAGATGGCCTTCTGCAGAGGGCACGGTCGCTGTGTGCTCACTTCCGCCGTTCGCATCCCGCAGCTCAGCGACTTACATCTCTACAGAAGTCGTTGGGCCTGCCACTTCACCGGCTAAAATGCGATGTGCCTACCCGGTGGAATTCAACTCTGCACATGTTGCAGCGACTGTGGCAGCACCGACAAGCCCTGGTGCAATACGTTCTGACGTATAGCCTGGGCCAACGAGATCCAGAGGTGGGGCAAATCACGCTGGAGGAGTAGTCTCAGATCAGGGACCTATGCACCCTTCTGCACAGTTTTGAAATGGCGACGAAGATGTTTAGTGCTGATGATGCCATTATCAGCATGACTATTCCGGTGATTTACATGCTGGAGCACATGTTAAACAGAATTCGGAGTCAGGTGGTGGCACAAGAGGAGGTGGAGGAAGTAGAGGAGGAGGAGTTGTATGCGGAAGGGCTAACATCTGCAAGGTCCAGACGGTCGGCAGCACAAAGGCGGCAGGCATGTGAGGGTGGGGGAGATGGTTTTACCAGGGCGCATGGTAGCAGCCAAACTAGTGAGGAAGGTGCAGGAGCCCAGGAAGAAGTGGAGGATGAACTGATGGAAGACTCATCAGATGAGGGAGATCTTGATCACATTTCTGTTGTGCGAGGTTGGGGGGAGAGGACAGAGGAAGGAAGCATGATTGTTACCTCGCCACCAACACAACAGGGACTTGGTGCTCCTGGATGCGCAACACACATGAGTGCCTTCTTGCTGCACTACCTGCAACATGACCCTCGAAGTGTGAGAATTAGAAATAATCCTGACTACTGGGTTGCCACACTGTTAGATCCCCGGTACAAAAGTAAATTTGCCGAAATTATTCCTGCCATAGAAAGGGATGCACGCATGCAGGAGTATCAGCAGAGACTGTTGCAGAATCTTACATGTGCTTTTCCACAAAACACCAGTGGTGCACGTAGTGAATCTCACAGTTCCAACTTGCCAACCGTGGGACCGTCAAGTGTTCAGCACTCAAATCGTAACAGAACCACAGTATCTGCTGGTAACATCAATTTTGCGGAATCATTTCACCACTTTTTTAGCCCATCCTTTGCAAGGCCACAGGAGACAAGAAGTCTGACACATAGTCAACGCCTAGAGACGATGGTACAGGAGTATCTCCAAGTAAACATTGAAGCCACGACTGTGTCACTGGACCCTTGCTCTTTTTGGGCTTCCAATCTGGATAAATGGCCGGAGCTAGCCACTTACGCCTTGGAGATCTTGTCATGCCCCGCAGCCAGCGTTCTGTCTGAACGTGTGTTCAGCGCTGCTGGTGGTGTGCTGACAGATAAGCGCACGCGGCTCTCCACTCATAATGTAGACAGACTCACGTTCATAAAGATGAACAAATCATGGATCCGAAACGACTTTTCTACCCCTGTGTCATCCTGGGGAGAGTAAAAGCTTGATGATTGGTTAAAATCACCCTACCAACCGTTTTAAGCTTTCAAATTACTAATCATGTTTATCTGTATCTTGACTGGAAAATAATTTGGGCTTTGTAGCAGTGTGCAGCACTGATCCTATTAGGCCATCTATAATAAGCTCCACCAGATTTAAAATTAAAAATAATTTTTAGCTGCATCTAGCCCGGAAAATAATTTTGGGGCTCCGAGATGCGCAAGACACATAAGTGCCTTCTTGCTGCACTACCTGCAGCATGACCCTCATATTGTCAGAATTCGAAGTAATCATGACTACTGGGTTGCCACACTCTTAGATCCCCCAAACTTTTCGATCAACCTTTTCATTTTAATAAAGACCACAAAAATGGTCATTTTTGAAATTATAAGCATTAGCAGGTTGTTAGAAACTGAAATCAAACAGTTTTCAACTCAAAACTTTATTCTAGGTGATGTTACATTTTCACATAGGACCCCTTGTTCGAAAGGAGCTTCTGAACTCTCTCGTCCATTGAATTTGTCAGGTTTTGGATGGTTTCTGCTTCAATTGTTTTGCATGAGGACAGAATACCCTCCCAGAGCTGTTGCTTAGATGTGAACTGCCTCCCGCCATCATAGACACTCCTTTTAATGATGCTCCAAAGGTTCTGAATGGGGTAGAGGTCAGGGGAGCATGGGGGTCACACCATAAGTTTGTCCCCTTTTATGCCCATATCAGCCAGAGATGCAGATGTTTTATGTGCAGCATGAGATGGTGCATTATCATGCAGAAAAATGATCTTGCTGTGAAATACACGGTTCTTCTTCTTGAACCATGGCAGGAAGTGCTGTTTGAGAAAATCCACATACATTATGGAGTTCATCTTTAGCGCCTTCAGGGATCCTAAAGGGGCCGACAATCTCTCTCCCCATGATTCCAGCCCAAAACATTACTCCACCTCCTCCTTGTTGGCGCTGTAGCCGTGTTTGCGTGGGGTGTCCATCAACCAGCCATCCTCCACTCCATCCATCTGGACCATCGAGCGCTGCACGGCACTCATCCGTGAACAAAACAGTTTTGAAATCAGTCTTCATGTAATGTTTGGCCCACTGGAGCCGTTTCTGCTTGTGTGAAGTGGATAGAGGAGGTCGACAGGATGGTGTATGCACAGCTGCAAACCTCTGAAGGACCCTGCATCTTGTTGTTCGGGGGACGTTGGAGGCACAAGCAGCTTCAAAAACTTGTCTGCTGCTATGACAAGGCTTTTTTGCCGCTGCTCTTTCAACCTGACGTAATTGCCTGCAGGAAAGAGTCCTCAATTTGCCCTTATCAGCACGCACACGTGTGTACTGTGAATCAGCTACATACTTCTTGATTGCCAAGACACTTCATCCTGATCATCACACAATGTTGATTGTAGTTATGCCTTGACCTAAACACTCCACAATTTGTTGCTTCTCAGCAGCCGACACATCCTTTTTCTTTCCCATTTTGGCAGAAAATGTAGGCTGCTTAATAATGTGAGAGAGCCTTCTTAAGTAGTCTTGCCTTTCATTGGACACACCTGCCAAACTAATTAGCACAGGTGTCTGCAATTGCTTACAGTGATATAAAGAGCCCTGACACACATCACCATCAATGAGTTTAACTGACAAACAAACAAATTCTTCCCTTATCACTCCTAAACACTTTTTGCATAATAATTTGGAACGCAGTGTACATGTGCTTTTCCACAAAACACCAGTGGTTCACGTAGTGAATCTTACAGTTCTAACTTGCCAACCGTGGTCTGTATGGAATTGTTCAATAAAGGGCCCAAAATTAAGATAACATTGATGGGAGAGGTCTCTATGAATAGGAATTCCTAAGTATTTGATACCCTGTGAGGGCCAGGCAAAGGGAAAGTTGGACTGGATGGAATCCTATATGGATTTGGGGAGGGAGACATCGAGGGCCTCAGACTTCGCTGCATTGATTTTAAAATTTTACCATGTAACAAAGTGATCTATTTCAGCCATAACAGCAGGGATGGATATATGTGATTGAGTGATATATACTAGGACATCATCAGCAAATAGAGAGCACTTGTACTCGGTGCCTCCCACCTCAATCCACCTAATATTGGGGTTATGGCGAATTGATGAGAGCAGGTGCTCCGTCACTAGGATGTATAAGAGAGGGGACAGAGGACATCCCTGCCTTGTCCCATTGGTGATTGTGAAAGGTGATGAAAATGTTCTGACGCACCCCCTGGGCCTTGGGACACCCGGAGCCGGACCCTTTTTGGTGGATGCTGGTGGTTGTAGTCTTCGTGGCGGCGACCCGGTTCCGTGGCTCAGGGCGGTCAAACCAGTGGCGGAACTATTTATGTGGTTTTGATGTTTAAATGTCCGACTACGCCACCCGTGGATTGCGGTCAGAGTGAACCGCCGCTACAGGGCAGACCGCTGAGGCTGGTGTTGTGGGTGCAGCAGAGCGTAGCATAACTCCCCACGGGAGGAGTATAGCCTCAGGGCAGTGTATGCGGAGGATGCGGGTGATGGTGCAGGGCAGCAGCAGTAACGACACGGAGTCAGTGATGCAGTCCAGGGCCTTTACTCACAGTTCTTATTATCCAGACCACGTCTGCAGGTAACGGCTGCCCACGTCGTACTGTGCTCACCAGGTGAGGGGCTCAGACAACTCCCAGATAACTTTGGAGCACTTCACAGGACCCCCTTTGTGTGTCCTTTGTCTGGCCTTTCTTACCAACCCTTCTGTCCGGCTGCCTCGGGCCTCCTCTTGGTAAACTTGGCGCCAGTTTCCCTGACCCTATGTGGTGCCTTCCTAGCGGGTGTAGTGAGGGGCTGCGCCACATAAAATGTCAGAGCCTCCGGTTTCTAGCTGAGGGTCGTTTCCTGCCTCCACTAGTTCGGGGACCGGTCTCCCCCTTTGGCCTGACCCCTCCACGCAGGTGGATTCTGGCGTGCGGTGGCGACTCGCCCGTCCGCACCCCTGGGATCCCTTCATTCCTCGTTCCTGGAGCCTTCTCCGCTCCTCTTCCTTCCTTCTCCCTCTTCCAGGCCTGGGCCTCTGTTACTAGGCCCGCCTCCGGAGCAGAGCTCATGCAGAGCCCCTGCTCCCTGCCACTTCTGCTCAGACTTCTCTGCACTGAACTAAGATGGTGCCCACCTTTTATACTCCCTTCTCAATGCACCCAGGAACTGCTTCCTCCCTGCTCCTGCACTACAGGGTTCCCCTTCCTCAGTGTTCCCTCCCCCCACTCCAGCCAGGGACAGGGACTGTCGTGCCCATCTCAGGGGCATATTGGTCGCCCTGCCCCACGGCAATGTGGTGTAATGCATGCAGGTGTCGGGTCCTGATCCACACTCCATCCTTACCTGAGAGTGAGATATCACACCTCTGGGTGAGGTGCAATACGTCTGTAGCAACCGAGCCCTCAGGGTGCTACAGTTCCATTTATCTTCAGCCTAGGTGACGTATTGCGATACAGGGCCGTGATTTTGGCTATAAAAGGGTCCCCTAGACCCCTACCCCAAGCTTTTTAAGAGAATCATATATGGCGTGCCAGGAGACTCTATGGAATGCTTTCTCAGCATCCAACGAGAGTATCTAATTACAAATTTTTAACTGCATCTAGCCCAGGAAATACTTTGTGCCTAGTAGCAGTGTCTGCTAGTCAGCGGATTATCCCGGCTGTTAAGCAAGCTACACCACCTGTAGTTTAGACACTTAAATTTTTCAAAGGAAATGCTTCGGGACCATGGGATACTTAGTGAAGAGCATCAGGAGGCACCCCAAGGCATAGGGGCTGGGACTGGCAGTAGGATGCCTTGCGGTGGACAGCCGAGCTCGATCCTTATAAAAGCTTTTTAACTGCAGCAGCTTTAGTGGACGCTACTGGAGCTGGAATTACCGCGGCTGCTGGCATGAGACTTGCCCTCCAATAGATCCTTGTAAATGGATTTAAAGTGTATTCATTCAAATTAGAGAGACAATTTAAATTAAAAAGCTTAGAGCTGCCTCCACCACAGGGGGGCTCGCTCGACCCACCAGCGGACAGGCACCAGTATTGGGAGAGGGGGGCTGGCCGTCAGGGTTCACCGCGGCTCTGGCACAAACCCGGCGACACGGAGGTGGCACGGGCAGGAGCGGACTGGCCGTGTCGGCTTCTCACTTTTTGGATTTTAGAAGGGCATGACATGCCTATATCTGTGTCTCCCCCTCCTTTTACTCCTCCACCTCTTTTATTTTCGCATGACTATATGTACTTGTCACTTTTCCATGTGTTAGTTATGTCTTCTGAGCAGTTTGTCAGCTTTTGGACACCTTTGAAGGTGTTTTCTATGTGTTTCTATGTGTTTTTGTTTGCCTGCCATTGGTTTTAACGGTGTTCGAAGGTGTTCGACGAACAGTTCGACGAACAGTTCGGCGAACACACGGGTATTCGACGAACCGAACCGAACTCGAACACTACGGGGGTGGCTCAACACTAATCATGTTGTTAAAAACAAGCTAGCTGAATCGTTCTAAGCTCTATGTAGAAAAAGGAAGTCAATTTTCCCTACGTGAGTCATCATTAGAACTTCATTCTACCTCACTGAATGTCCCTGGCAGTGGGGAGAAGCAAAGCTGCTGGGTCAGGAGTTGAAGAGGGGAATGACTCATACAGGGAAAAGAGACTTTCTGTTTCAATATTGAGCTTAGAAGGATTCAGGTAGTCAGTTTTTAATCACGTGATGTCATAGACATAATAGAAAAAGAAGAATTAACTGAGAAGAAGAAAAAACTGAGCAATTGTAAGTACACAGTGCTATATAATATGATGATTGCAATATATTAAGAGGACAAAACTTTGATGGGAGTGCTTCTTTAATAGAGAAGCAAAATCAGAGGAAACCCAAAACTGGTACTGGAAACCAACAAGTATAAGCATATACGAATATGCACCCTACGCATGCTGGCATACCTGTCATGGATTTATGTTACGCTTGCGCCTGGACTGACTGGCATGAGCGTGATTAGTGATCCCACTGTACCATGAACCGAGGAGTGCCTGGAGGGTCGTAACTAAGTATCAACCCGATCCGACCAAGGTCGCACGGCGGCTTAGTCGACTCCATGGACCAAGGAGGAACCGAGCAGAGGGACCAGGTGCGACTCCAGGTCAGACCCCGGTCACAGTTGTTGACCCACAACGGGGAATGCAAGAACAGGCAGGTTAGACTGGCATACAGGCAGGTGGGTATTGGCAAGTATGGCTGGTATGCAGACAGGTGGGTACTGGCAAGTACGGCTGGTATGCAGACAGGTGGGCAGTGGCAAGCATGGCTGGTATGCAGACAGGTGGGCACTGGCAAGCACAGCTGGTATGCAGACAGGTGGGCACTGGCAAGCACGGCTGGAGTGCAGACAGGGAGATACTGGCAAGCACGGCTGGAGTGCAGACAGGGAGATACTGGCAGCTTGGAGCGCAGGCTGGATAGGGTCCAGTACAGACTGGGAGACAGGTACAGAGCCGCAGATGCGTTAGACAAGCAGAGTAAAGCGAAACTGCCGGAGCGGAGGACAAGGCAGAGCAGAGAGGAACTGCTGGTGCGGTGAGCAAGCAGAGTGGAGCGAAAACCGCAGGTGCGGTAGGCAAGGCAGAGCAGAGCGGTACCACCCGAGCGGTGGACAAGGCAGAGCAGAGAGAAGCCGCCGGAGCGGTGGGCAAGTCAGAGCAGAGAGAAACCGCCGGAGCGGTGGGTAAGTCAGAGCAGAGAGAAACCGCTGGAGCGGTGGGTAAGGCAGAGCAGAGAGAAACCGGTGGAGCGGTGGGCAAGACAGAGCGGAGCAAAACCGCAGGTGTGGTGGACAAGGCAAAGCAGAACAGGGCTGAAGGTGCAGGCAGAGAGGACAGGGCTCTGTTCACAAGGAACAGACTCTAAAATGCAGGAAGATGGCTAGAACACAGGAGGTGGATACCGAGGAAGGGAAAAGGGACAAGCAGAACCAGATACACACAAGGTACTTACTATGAAGTAGCGAGTGGACACAAAACTCACAAACAGAAGTACAGAGACAACGAGTTGGAGTCAGGTGCAGGTTCAGACACTGCAGGAAAAGGGAAGGTACGGACATAGAGAAAAACAGGTAACAGGCTAGGATATAGTTCAGACAGGAACTGCTACTGCAATGAGATATAAGAATGAGCCTGGGTATACAGCCCCCAGAGATGGTGAAAACGGACAAGAAGTCACAGATAACAGGTCTGGGTATGCAGCCCCCAGAGATGGCGGAAACAGACAAGAAGACACAGAACTGGACCTGGCAACTTCAGAGTCAAGGAGAACACTGAATCATAACAAGAAATCTTGGAGGGGGTTTAAATATCCAGTGACTCACAGCAATAGGCTGGAGACGTATTAGGGGTGCGCCCACAGCAGCTATAAGAATCAGGAAGTAACCGGGCCGCCGCCCTAAGCAGTCAGTCAAGAGAAATGCACACAGCATGAACTGGAGCAAGATTTGCAGGCTGGACTGACAGGTAAGATTGTGGTCTTGCATAGTGGGAGGTGGTGCACTATGCAAGCATGCCACCAGGGATGTTACAATTTACATAGCAGTGCAGTGGTTAATCTTTTCAATTAAGAGCTTCTGGAGCTTTCCTGCTTTGATGGTCTCAGCCATTCAGTATTGGCCACTCCCCTATGCTTTATATACTTGCGCCTGGCAATCAGGGATTGCCAGTGTTAGTTTCCTACTGCCTGGTTCTGGAGTCGGAGGTGTTGGTTGTTTGAGGAGGCATTTGGAGTGTTGTTCTAAAGACTGTTGCTTGGTGATTTGTCTGGGTGCATATCCTCATTCTCTTCTATTTGGTTTTTCCTTCCCTTTGCTTCCTGGTGTTCCACTCTGCTGTTTGTGAGTGCATATTTGTATGATTGGTATTTTCATTTATCCCTGTATGTCTTCCCTTGTTAGTTTGGTTTGTGTATTCTTATACACTACTACTCCCCACTTCCCTGGGTGGGAGAGGGGACAGATAAGGGCTGATTGAGGAGCTCAGCAAGACACGTGGCACCAGCGTCTTCACCATTAGAAGTAATCCGGGGAGCAGGGATAGCTAGGGTGCCCCTAGCGTTAGGGATAGGGAAGGATCCCCTAGCGCCGAGATATCAAACAACAGTGTCGTGACAATACCACTACGAATGAGCATGAGCATGAGGGGTATGTTAGCAAGGCATATTTTCAATCCTTTAGGAAGTTATCAAGGATTTAGATTTTTAATTCATTGTAAGAACAACAAGGTGCAGATTTGTCAAGCAGTTTGCACAAGAAATCTATCAAAATCTGTTTCAAATGTTGCTGGCGATAAGCTCTTCATATGTATTTAGGCTTTTTTGCATTATTACCCTATGATCACTGCTCCCTTGTAAAGACCATAATACTTGGCATGGTATAAAAAGGCTCATATTTCTGGAACCATATGGTAGATTTTCAAAAAGCAAAAATCTGAAAACTCAAGGGAGCAGCAGGAATGAAATAAGAGCGAAAACTGGCCACTTTTTGACCAGATGACAGGTCTACTTTAGCACAGATATGGTGAAGACAACACCAAAACGCAATTGCAATTTTCATATGAAAAAAAATGCAGTTTTTCATGGAGATAAGCACAAAAAGAATATGAACAAACTTTATTCAAGCAACAGATTATATAGAGTGGGAAGTTAAGAATTATAATTAAATTGCAAGTAGAGATGAGCAAATATATTCAAGTGGAACTGCATTCTACTCGAATTTAAGTAAAATCTGTTTTTGCCAAAATGTGGAGTTTTTGTAATTTGTTTCCACGCAGATTTAGCAAATTGGTGACTGCCATTTTTCTGAGCAGTAGAGGGCCATCAAAAGGTTATAATATTTTTAAAGATCATTATGTTCACCTTATCGATCACTTCTCTGGCCCCTCTGCTCCTGACCATTACCCGACTGTCAAATCATTGTTGCATCTTCTGATACCTACCAACATGCTGAAATCTCCGCATGCACGCAGAAAGTCACGGCGCCCATCAAGACCTTCTGCACGCTTGCGCAGAACCCTCCCGGAAGTCCAGGCTAAGTATGAGAGTGATTGTGGCAGAGTTTAGAAGATGGAATGAGGACCAGATGTGTGATGATACGGAATGGAGGAGACAGAGGGGTAAGTGGTAAGATCAGTGTAAGGATTTTATTCTATTTCTTACAGATGTTTTTTATGCTCTGGGGTTGGGAGAGACCTTAGAGCATAATAAGGGACATTAAATTTGTGAAGAATAGCTTCTCTGCAATTCAAATTTTCCGGGAAAATGTGCACAGATAGGCGAATTCAAATTTTGCCTGATCTGTTCATCTCTAATTGCAAGTGACTACATGAGGGCACCATGAGACAACTGTTATTTCTATTGGTGGATTTAGATTGTTTCATAATATTTTAATACTTTATCTACCAAATATAATTTTATGTACATGGCAACCAAAAGTTTTGCATTTTTTTTAAAAGTGTGATTACTTCTGTCTGGTTGTTGTGATGCCATTTCCCTGGTGATGAATTGAAAGTACATGAACTTGTCATCATGCAAGAACTTAATTTTAACCAAAATGCTTTTGAATATAGGTATGATCATTTAATTAAAGAAAACTGACTGCCAAAAGTTTTGCATATACTATTTACTGATCCCAACATAGTGAGTAATTCATTGTTTACAATGCCATAACTTAGTATTTTGCAGCATAAACTCTTGCGTTAGTTACTGCACCACATCAATGGGGCATCGAAGCCACTAGGGTATTCAATACATCTTGATGGATCTTGCTCCATTCCATTTGCAAATTTGAAAAGAATTCATCTTTATTGCTATGCATACAGGCCCAAACTCGTCGGCCTAACTCATCCCAAAGGTGCTCTACAGGTTTTAAATCAGGTGATTGACTTGGCCATTGCAACAGGTGAACATTTTTCTTTGCTAACCAGTTTTTTACTAAATTGGATGTGTGCTTAGGATCATTGTCTTGCTGGAATTTCCATCCACTTCCTACTTTGGTTTTACCATGTGGCAGCATTACATTCTCCAGTATATCCTTTTACATGGTAGCATTCATATTTCCATCAATTCTATGCAGAGGGCCAATGGCAGATGCAGAAAAGCTGCCCCAAACCATGATATTGCCACCACCATGTTTCACTGTAGGCGTTTGGTACCTTAAATCTTTACATTTTCAAATTGGGTGGCATATATAGTGCTTTCCATCACTACCAAACAGAGTGAACTTGGATTCATCCGACCACAACACCTTAGACCAATCTGTCTCTTTCCATTGGCTGTGTTCTTTGGCAAACTCAAGTCGGACCTTCCGGTTCTTTGCAGAGATGAAAGGTTTCTTGACTGGAACTCTTGAATTCAACTGCTGTTAGCTGTCGCACTACAGTTTGGTGACTCACTTTTACCCCATATTCTTCGTTCATTTAGTGCAAAATCTGTACAGCACTTTTCTGGACATCAGATACTGACTTTTTCTTGATAATTTCATCAACTCTGGAGCAAGTTTTTCGTGGTCGTCCACTTCTAGGTTTGTCAGCTGTTCCATAACATTCTTTTTCTTTCTTTAATATACGTGACACTTGACTCTGAGAACAGTTGAACAGTTGAATTCCAAAGCTACCTCTTTTTGGCTTTTACCTAACTTCACTTTCAGAATAATAAGCTTCCTGACATCTGGTGATAAATTTGTATTTGTCTTTGCCATGCTCTAACCTTAAAACACACATATAAAAAAAATGGGGAAAATTTGACAACCCATGACAAAATATGCAAAACATTTGGCCCAGCAAATGTTGAAAACTATCACACAAAGGGATAAAACAATGTCAAACACAATTTTTGTCCTTATAGCTGAAAAACATTTGCTTCCAGTTTACTAAAATCACAAGGAAAATGGCATCACAACAACCAGATAGAAGTAATCACACTTTAAAAAAAAAAAAAAACTTTTGGGCTCCACTGTAAATACAATTTTAATTTTTGTTCTAATTTATGTATTCCAGTCATATACAGTGGGTTCGGAAAGTATTCAGACCCCTTTAAATTTTTCACTCTTTGTTTCATTGCAGCCATTTGGTAAACTCTAAAAAGTTCATTTTTTTTCTCATTAAAGTACACTCTGCACCCCATCTTGACTGAAAAAACACAGAAATGTAGAAATTTTTGTAAATTGATTAAAAAAGAAAAACTGAAATATCACATGGTCATAAGTATTCAGACGCTTTTCTAAGTATTGAGTAGAAGCACCCTTTTGAGCTAGTACAGCCATGAGTCTTCTTGGGAATGATGCAACAAGTTTTTCACACCTGGATTTGGGGATCTTCATGCTATACTTCCTTGCAGATCCTCTCCAGTTCCGTCAGGTTGGATGGTGAACGTTGGTGGACAGCCATTTTCAGGTCTCTGCAGAGATGCTCAATTGGGTTCAGGTCAGGGCTCTGGCTGGGCCAGTCAAGAATGGTCACAGAGTTGTTCTGAAGCCACTCCTTCGTTATTTTAGCTGTGTGCTTAGGGTCATTGTCTTGTTGGAAGGTAAACCTTCGGCCTTGTCTGAGGTCCAGAGCACTCTGGAAGAGGTTTTCATCCAGGATATCTTTGTACTTGGCCGCATTCATGTTTCCTTCAATTGCAACCAGTCGTCCTGTCCCTGCAGCTGAAAACACCCCCATAGCATGATGCTGCTACCACAATGTTTCACTGTTGGGATTGTATTGGGCAGGTGATGTGCAGTGCCTGGTTTTCTCCACACATACTGCTTAGAATTATCACCAAAAAGTTCTATCTTTGTCTCATCAGACTAAAGAATCTTATTTCTCATAGTCTGGGAGTCCTTCATGTGTTTTTGAGCAAACTCTATGCAGGCTTTCATATTTCTTGCACTGAGGAGAGGCTTCCGTCGGGCCACTCTGCCATAAAGGCGCGACTGGTGGAGGGCTGAAGTGATAGTTGACTTTGTGGAACTTTCTCCCATCTCCCTACTGCATCTCTGGAACTCAGCCTTATTGATCTTGGGGTTCTTTTTTACCTCTCTCACCAAGGCTCTTCTTCTATGATTGCTTAGTTTGGCTTGACGGCCAGGTCTAGGAAAACTTCTGGAGGTCCCAAACTTCTTCCATTTAAGGATTATGGAGGCCACTGTGCTCATAGGAACCTTGAGTAATGCAGAAATTCTTTTGTAACCTTAGCCAGATCGGTGCCTTGCCACAATTCTGTCTCTGAGCTCTTTGGGCAGTTCCTTTGAGCTCATGATTCTCATTTGGTCTGACATACACTGTGAGCTTTGAGGTCTTATATAGACAGGTGTGTGCCTTTCCAAATCAAGTCCTATTAGTTTAATTAAACACAGCTGGACTCGAATGAAGGAGTAGAACCATCTCAAGGAGGATCACAAGGAAATGGACAGCATGTGACTTAAATATGGGTGTCTGAGCAAAGGGTCTGAATACTTATGACCATGTGATATTTCTGTTTTTCTTTTTTAATAAATTTTCAAAAAATTCTACATTTCTGGGTTCTTTTTCAGTCAAGATGGGGTGCAGAGTGTACTTTAATGAGAAAAAAATGAACTTTTTAGAATTTACAAATGGCTGCAATGAAACAAAGAGTGAAAAATGTAAAGGGGTCTGAATACTTTCCGTACCCACTGTATACATGTTTATTTTATTGCCTAATAAATATCTATTAATTTGAAAAAGCGAATCGTGTAACTTAAGAGCCTGTGTATAGTTTCTAAGCTAATGTTTTACTCTTTTTTGATTATAACAGGTCACCAGTGTACTCGATATCCCAATTGCAAGTCTTAGTGTAGTTTTGAGCCTGTCCCAATAACACAATTATCATTACAACAGAGATGTTCTCTGGTCAATGACTGTAATACATTTCTTATGCTGGCATAAGGCAATTTTCAAATGTACCGTTTTATTGCATCATACTCCAGCAGATTCTTTGTATAAACAATCAGTCTTGATAAATCAGTTCCTACATGTTAATCATGCTTTTTTCCTTTTTTAAGGTAATACTAAAGGGTCAACGTTATATCTTTTCTAAATTACTTGGCAAAATTGTGTCTTACCAGTATCATTCTCAGCATATCAATTATATTGCTGATTTCACCCTTAGGAATGTAAGCAAATGGCAACACATGTGAATTTTAAAAAATTGCAGACCTCAATGCACTTGTAAAATCTTGGATAAAAAAGTCTGCATTGTGTTTGCATAGCTGTGGGTCAAAAGCCCCTCTGGCTGAACTTTCGGCAGACTGTACTGGGGCATCTGATAAATTTAGAAGGATGTGGAGTGAGTGGATCTTATTTCAAGATTCACCAGATTTTCACAGTTTGTTCTGATGAAATGTGATGTAGATATTCTGGACTGGTGCATATGGATTTGTGAAATATTATCCTCAGGGTTTTAAGGACCCCCCCCCCCCAATCCCTTGCCTTCCCTTCTTCTTTCCTTTTCTCTTTTCCTCTTCTGATATTTCTCTTCTTTTCTTTCTCTTCTGTATTATAGAGGCTGTCTGTGGAAGACCTCTCTCTTAGGAGATTACATTATTTTCTTCAGTATCTTTTTGGTTTGCTGTTCTCCACTTTGGAGATATTGTTCAAGATATTACCATTTGAGTTAATAATTGATATTGTTTATAAAATATTGAATGTCTTTCATTCTCTATAATTTCCTGTTATCTTGCTTACTCAAATAATATATTGTATAATTGAAAAATTTCTGTTTCAATAAAAATAGATTGAACATCAAAGCCCCTATGGCTCACAGCTCTTTTTGTTCTCCTAGTTCACAATTAAGCTGCTACCAGACAAGTCATGCCAATGGAACAACAAAATGATAGGTGTGATATTTGTGTTGATGCCAGCCCTTCCTGTCTCCGCTTCTGTCACCAGGCGGCACCAACCGCGCTCTTGCAGCGGACGACATGAGGTCACTACTCTAGTTCCGTGTTTTCAGGTTCATGTAGTTATTGGGAGACCAGTAGTCAATTTTTCAGTGTTTGTTTCCTTCTGTGTGGCCTGGAAGGGGATTTAAGCTCCTGAAAGCCTGCTGTCCACTGCCACTTAGAATTTGACTTGCTCCTAGAGAACTTTCCAGCCTCCTGATTTCACTTCCCGGAGACATTACTAATTTTTAACTGCTGCTCATTTTTTGACTACACTCTTGCCTTCTGATTTTGTCCCTGTACTGACCTCCTGGTTCTGACCTGGCTACCAGACTGTTCAACTTCCAGCTTGCACAACCGAACCGCAGCTAACTCCATGGCTCTAGCCTAGGGGTCCTTATTAAGTCCAGATCCCTGTATAAGGGTAAAAGGGGGTGTCACGTTGGTGAATCGCATGGCTTGTAAGCGTTGCCTTACTCACCTCATGTACTGCTCTACTCCTACCCGGTTCTGACCTTCTCGTTGGGCTGCCTCTTGCAGACACTTCCAGCACTACTACTACTCCATCCTGTTGCTGAGAATCTCCACCAGGCTATAGGGAGGTGCAGCAAGACTCTGCAGGAATTTATAATCACTGTTTCCTGCAGGGTTCTACTTCCCTGGCCTATCTCCTGCCAGCAGGTGGTATATTAGGCAGCTCCTCTGTACTCTTCTTGCCTGAGCTTAGCTCCTAGTAGCCGTTTGCTCTAGTGCTCTGTCAAGTTCTTGTTTTGTTCTGATGTTCCTGGCTAGTTTAATTGTTCTTTCTGATCTCTCCACTCCTGACCACGGCTATGTCTTCTGAACCTGTGCTGCCTGCTCCGAACTTTGATTTCCTGACAACATCTCAGCCTTCTCTCTCTGTGCCTCATACCTCTGCCTTGACTCTTTGGTGAACTGCTGCAGATTCGGGCACTGCCCTGGAGTGGCACCTGGTGTCTAAACTAACAGCCCAAGCCTAACCTCACCACCAGAGGTTCAAGTGAAGACCAGGTAGCCCCTCCAGGGTAAGCCTGGTCAGTGGCATAGTAGGTCCACACCTACCGCCATCCCCAGGTGAAGGCCAGGCCAACCCATGGGACCCAGAAAATGGAATATCTAGTTCCAACCCTGTTCGTGGTAGCCCTCGTTAGAGCTGTCAAGTGACCACGTATAGTACTTCCGTTACAATAGGGGATTTAAATTCAAACTGCCTTATCCTTATCACCCCTAATATTATCTGTTGAGGAGAGTCAGAAGTACCCTATATAAATTAGGTAAGCAGCCAACCCTATCAAAAACAGTAGGTTTAGCTGACTTTAATGTGCATGGTGGCCTTTAGACTCAAGGGCACTCAATGAGACATCTGAAAGCTGTTTTTTTTTCACAACACATAGCGTGACAATATTATTTGAGGAATAAGCTTCTATAAGATTTGTCAAGTCCTCAAAATACCCTTTAAAAAAAAAAGTTCTGAAAACATATGCAAAATCATAGCCAAATACTACTAAATTGATTTAGTGTTTGAAGGCGGCTATTCTAGGACTCTACCCAAGGGGTTAAGCATTTATGTAGCTGTGATAATCTATACTTACCAGACATAATGGAAAAAAAGCATCATGCATAAGTTTACTTTTTACATCTCCTGCTTACATATCTCACATTTCCACATATACATTTTTTAAGCTGCAGTCACTTCCAAGTTGCCTGGATTGAATTTTCATGTGATTGATGCTTGAAGATGGTTTTGAAGAATGCAATATTCCCATATAAAATCATCCCGGAGATTTCCTTGGACATGAAACATCTTCTGGTCAATTTCCAAGGACCTAAGTTTGTTAAAGAAAATTGCTTGGCTGAAAGAAAATGTTGCAAGCATCTTGCAGACATATGTTCTTGACACTAAGACAAACATTTAACCTCTCTGTTCTACATATTTAAGACCAGTGGATTGAATTCCTTAGGCCAAGAGTAACTCCAAAAAGTACCTACATATCTATGCTTAGCATATGTTTATGTTTTGTCATAGTAAGGTATCCTCAGAATGCATGCGTCTGGTTTTCAAGGGATTAGGCAAAAGAAAAGAAGTCTGACTCACTGTCTGGGAGAGATTTTATTTACATTCTTCTTTACTTTTCTTTTCTCTAATATTATGTAGGGTACATTCTCAGTTTTATAGATATAGTAAAAACATTTCATGAAGTTTAATTGGTCATTTAAGTTGGCATAATCTACTTTGATGTTAGCATTCTCATATCTTCCAAGTGGAAAATTATCTGGGTTTCATTATAATAAATCTTTCCTCTTGAAATTTCAGTTTTGTCTTTTTCTTAAAACTAAATGTTGCACTGCAAGATTCAGCAAGTACCCACAGGGACGGATTAAGGGTAGCCAGGGTGCCGGGCAGTTCAGACTGTGTGGGCCCCCTGCCTTCCCCACATGTGACGGGTCGGTTGCCTTTACAATTTTTATCCGACACTCGGATGAAAATCAGACATGTACATGACCCCATAGAATATCATGGGTACGAGTGCTATCCGGAAAACAACAGCTAGCACCTGTCTGATATAATTGGACGTGCGCATGAGTCCTAAAGGAGTTTTTTTTTCAAACAAGGGTTTTACTCCCAACACTTCACTGCAAATTTAGCTACATTTACACACAAAGATAATTATCGTTGAACAAGCCTTCTTAATGTATATTCTTTCAGTCTAAATAGGCTGCTGATCATCCAATGAATAAGCAAAATGCTCATTCATCGGGTAAAATGATCTTCTGTGCAGCACAAAAGATCATTGTTCTCTGTGGTGCAACGTCATCTAAACAAGACTCACCCTGCCGAGAACCTGACGGCCTGCGGGCAGTGAACAATCTATTACAGATCGCTCACTGCACATCGTTTACTGCAGTCTGTCTGTGTATACAGACCTCACCGGAATATAAGTTGGTATGCATGCAAAATATAGGAGCATGTTCACACTGGCCACTAAACAGACTACATCTAAGATAGCAAGAAAATGAATATGCAAGTAAATAAGTAAAAGCAATAGTGCATATGAATAAAAAGGTACTTAGTAAACACTGTTTTTGATTAAAAAAAAAACATAAAAGCCATCCTACCAGCATCAAGGTGTACCCAAATTTGGGAACACCTTGAAGCGGGTGGGATGGCTTTTACACTTTTTTTTAAATCAAAAACAGTGTTTACTAAGTCCCCTATGTTATTTATATGCACTATATAATATATATATATATATATATATATATATATATATATACAGTACAGACCAAAAGTTTGGACACACCTTCTCATTTAAAGATTTTTCTGTATTTTCATGACTTTGAAAATTGTACATTCACACTGAAGCCATCAAAACTATGAATTAACACATGTGGAATTATATACTTAACAAAAAGTGTGAAATAACTGAAAATATGTCTTGCATTCTAGGTTCTGACCTTCATTTCTTAAAGTAATGATGGCCACTCGTTTTTCTTTACTTAGCTGCTTTTTTCTTGCCATAATACAAATTCTAGCAGTCTATTCAGTAGGACTATCAGCTGTGTATCCACCTGACTTCTGCACAACACAACTCATGGTCCCAACCCCATTTATAAGGCAAGAAATTCCACTTATTAAACCTGACAGGGCACACCTGTGAAGTGAAAACCATTTCCGGTGACTACCTCTTGAAGCTCATCAAGAGAATGCCAAGAGTGTGCAAAGCAGTCATCAAAGCAAAAGGTGGCTACTTTGAAGAACCTAGAATATAAGACATATTTTCAGTTGTTTCCCACTTTTTTGCTAAGTATATAATTCCACATGTATTAATTCATAGTTTTGATGCCTTCAGTGTGAATGTACAATTTTCATAGTCATAGTCATGAAAATACAGAAAAATCTATAAATGAGAAGGTATGTCCAAACTTTTGGTCTGTACTGTATATTACATTTGTTTCTTGAAAAAAGAATCCCCACCCTGCATTACAAAATACAGACATGCACCCACCATTAATGTATAATTAGCCATTGTACAACCAATCAACACAGCCCAGGACACTCTATGCCGGGAGCCTCTTCATCCTCAATAACTGTACTACAGTCCAGCAAGAAAGACTCCTATACTTCCACTTCTGCTTCATGGGACATTTCCTCCCCGTCTCGTTAATCCTTCCTCTTCCGTCCCGTTATCCGACAGACAACTCCGTACTGTCCTGCTAGGCTTCCTGCTCCAGGCCCCGGTACTTCTTCCTTTTCTCCCTTTTTACTCTGGACCAACTCTGGAAACTTATCACTTCCTTCTTGTTGCTGCTTCTCCCATAGGGGCTTACTACCTCCCTTGGTCGTCTCCCTCTTGCCACAAAAGCAACCACTGCATCTGGTTGTGCTACTCAGTCAGACCTGTGATCTGCTACTGCTGCAGACTCATCCCTATCTGACATTCTACCCGGAAACTCTTTGTTGGGCCTTTAGTTAGCTCCTCCCGCCAGGGCTAGTCCCAGATATTAACTCCAACTATCCCTGTCAACTACCTGTGGGTAGTCAGAATATAGCTTCATAACTAACAATACAAATTGCAAAACATACTACACATCATAATGCATTACAGCAATACACATATTTTCAAGGGGGAACGTGGGCAACACCTCCACTTTTTTACAATCACTTCTTCTTCAGAATCCTCTGCTTCCTTTTTACTATATTTCCCATCATGCCTTTTGCTATGCTGCAAGCTAGCAGTGAGCACCCCATCTGTAACTCTGCTTAAACCCCTCCCTCTCCTCTCCCAGCTTCACACACAGCGAAGCACCAGCTCCTCTATAGAACACTACAGGCAATAGAAATAATGCGCAAAGCACCATTACACCAGCACTGACAATAAAGATTATCCCCTGCTCCCCCTCTCTGACATGGATGATGGGATGGATGGAGGGAGATCTGAATGTATTCACATGATAAAGGGAATACAGCATTGTGTGTACAAGTAAATACAGTCTGCTGTATAAATACAGATGTAAGGGAGAGCTGGGTCTGCAGGGAGAGCTGGCAGTATTTTCAGAAACAGAGTGAGCTCTGCTGAATGCAGCACCACCCATATGTGTAGCAAGCCCTGCCCACTCATCCATTTCCAGAGCATAAAACTGAAATGAGGGAGAATCTGACATCACATCACAGGAAGCAGGAGATTCTCAACCTGAGAGCATGCGACCAGAAGAGCAGCTCAGGTTACAGCAGGATTTGGCAAAGCAAGGCATTTAGTGAAGAGCTTATCTATGGCAGTTAGTATACATGAAAGGGACATGGAAAGTAGTGGCCAACCCCTCTAATGACCTATAGTTACATTGTTTTAGAACAGTGTTTATTCCTACTCTGCAATATTTGGTAATTAAAACTGGTTTTGGTGGTAACACGCAGGGCTTGAACTTTTAATTTATTTTACTTTGTGAGTAATTTTACATACACAGTTGGAGCCCAATTGAGTGCTCCTTGCACATAAATTACATTATTTTTCAAAGCAGCTATTAAGGTTTATGCAAATAAAAAATTAAAAGTTTTGAAGTCTAGATTCATCATCTGTCAACTTTTTTTGGTGTTAATTAATTCTCAAAGTTTCTTAATAACTGCCTGTTTATTCTATCTATCTATCTATCTATCTATCTATCTATCTACACATTTTAGTGCTTACAGTATCCTTTTGTTCATATATTATGAATTTATAGCAGCTTACACCTGTTCACACTTGCTTTATTCTGTTTGGAGGTGCTGGTCAGCTTTTTTTTGTAGTTGTTGGAGGTGGTGACTGCCTCCATATTTGGCTGATCACTCCTCCCATCAGCCTAACGCTGGCTTTAATTAGAGCTACATCCTACCTGCCCTTTAAATTTGTGGGTTTTTAGCCCTAGAGAGGTATGTTTGATAAATATTAGGTTTAGGATCCCATCAAAGAAAGGTATGCCTTGTTGCGACTGGTGGGTTCTCATCAATTTGTGCGCTAAGTACCTTAATTTTCTAAGTATATTCTATGTAGAAGTATTGCTGTCCAAATTTCAAATACTGTATTCAATATATTCAATGTTTGCATACATCTTAGCGCTTACAACAGTCCTGTATTTGCCACTAGGCACCCAAGGTCCGGTGCCTAGGGCGGCAGGGTGCAAGGGGCGGAACAAAAATGAGGAGGGAACAATTTTTTTTTTTACTTCGCTTATCCGTTAGACAATGTGATAAATAAGAGGTCCCTTTGCCATTTATTTTTATTCACATCTTTAAGATGTGAATACAAATAAACCACGGAGTCGTTGAGAAAATAGGTAACCAAATCCTCATGGGAAAATAATCGCAGAACTGCACTGCCCCAGTGTATAATATTGGGCCGAGTGCTATCTGATTAAACATATATACAGTACAGACCAAAAGTTTGGACACACCTTCTCATTTAAAGATTTTTCTGTATTTTCATGACTATGAAAATTGTACATTCACACTGAAGGCATCAAAACTATGAATTAACACATGTGGAATTATATACTTAACAAAAAAGTGTGAAACAACTGAAAATATGTCTTATATTCTAGGTTCTTCAAAGTAGCCACCTTTTGCTTTGATGACTGCTTTGCACACTCATGGCATTCTCTTGATGAGCTTCAAGAGGTAGTCACCGGAAATGTACTTCCAACAATCCTGAAGGAGTTCCCAGAGATGCTTAGCACTTGTTGGCTCTTTAGCCTTCACTCTGCGGTCCAGCTCACCCCAAACCATCTCGATTGGGTTCAGGTCTGGTGACTGTGGAGGCCAGGTCATCTGGCATAGCACCCCATCACTCTCTGTCTTAGTCAAATAGCCCTTACACAGCCTGGAGGTGTGTTTGGGGTCATTGTCCTGTTGAAAAATAAATGATGGTCCAACTAAACGCAAACTGGATGGAATAGCATGCCGCTTCAAGATGCTGTGGTAGCCATGCTGGTTCAGTATGCCTTCAATTTTGAATAAATCTCCAACAGTGTCACCAGCAAAGCACCATCACACCTCTTCCTCCATGCTTCACGGTGGGAACCAAGCATGTAGAGTCCATCCGTTCACCTTTTCTGCGTCGCACAAAGACATGGTGGTTGGAACCAAAGATCTCAAATTTGGACTCATCAGACCAAAGCACAGATTTCCACTGGTCTAATGTCCATTCCTTGTGTTCTTTAGCCCAAACAAGTCTCTTCTGCTTGTTGCCTGTCCTTAGCAGTGGTCCCAACCCCATTTATAAGGCAAGAAATCCCACTTATTAAACCTGACAGGGCACACCTGTGAAGTGAAAACCATTTCCGGTGACTACCTCTTGAAGCTCATCAAGAGAATGCCAAGAGTGTGCAAAGCAGTCATCAAAGCAAAAGGTGGCTACTTTGAAGAACCTAGAATATAAGACATATTTTCAGTTGTTTCACACTTTTTTGTTAAGTATATAATTCCACATGTATTAATTCATAGTTTTGATGCCTTCAGTGTGAATGTACAATTTTCATAGTCATGAAAATACAGAAAAATCTTTAAATGAGAAGGTGTGTCCAAACTTTTGGTCTGTACTGTATGATTGTGTGAGCGAGCCGTAAGGTAGAGTAGCAGAGGCAACTCATACAGAATGTCAAGGCTTCTGCCCATCACTGGCTTCTAATTGACTACATGGTTACGTGACACCTTCTGCCAGAAGAGGAAGATAGGAAACTGGCGGGGGGGGGGTCACTTTTTCTGATGCTTTAGAACCTCCATGGGCTCCTTTTTAATACAAAAATATGTAGTTGTCTACTCATTTAACAATTCTCTTAAAACAAAATATCAGACAATACATGCAAACAAATTCTCTAAGATTCTCTGTAAACATTAATTTTAGGTCAATACGTGAAAACATTCGGTGACCTAATCCTACTCCGGCAACTCAGCAACAGCTCATATTTAATGGCAATAGGCAACTAAGTGACTAGAAGGTTATTGTAAGGCTTGGAACTATAGTGATCTTCTCTGTTTTGTAATAAGTGGCTGAAACGTTAACACATGGTAAAGAAGCTAGATGTATAGTTTACACTCATGGCAAAGAAGAATGTGTTTCTGTTTTCAATCTCTATAACCTGTACAAAGGCATTCAGCAGTTTAGTATGATCATGGCTGACATTTACAAGAACTGAACAAAAAATGAAACAAAATAAAGCAAACATTAACTTAAATAATGTGCAACAATAATACAGGTATACTGCACTTAATAGATCACAGCGCACGGAAGTGTAACCTGTTTCTGAGTATAAAGCAGAAATGCTGACTTTTGAAAGTTATTATAATCGACTTTAATAGTGGAAAAATGGGACGTGTTTTCAACTTGTACCTCTTGGCTGATGTCTGTTAACAAGGACACCTCCATATGGTGCAAGTCTTTGTGACTCGCATTACTGACGATCTTAAAAATGCTCATAAAGAGGGAATGCCATAGACTACAACATCTGGTTGTAAAAAGCACAACATTCATCTTTCATTTCAAGAAGGGCCTTGATAATACACAACCATTTTACCACTAATATCTGACAACATTTGCGTTGCCAATGGAGCTTGTTAGAAATGCCCACATTCTTTTTATGGACATCTAATGGTAGAATTTATTATGGACCCAAATATTCAAAAGTAGAGAATACCAATGGTCTATGTGTGCCAAATATTTGCAGATTGCAAAATAAATTCCTAGTAAGAACTTTTGTAAGAACTTTTATCACCTATGAATAGGATAATTCCTGGAACCCCGACTGTCACTAAAACGGGCTTGAATCCCTCGTTGATTCCCATTGTACCACTGGGGAGAGGAGAGAGAATGAGTTTGAATGGATTGGTGGTAGAGATGAGCAAATCTTTTGCAATTCAAATTTCCTAGCTTTGCAAATTTTTTTTCAAAAATGTGAATAAGAGTTCGTTCACACTGCCGTATATTCTCTCATGCCGATTATGCTAATGACACTCTGATCAAACTCTGTCAGTTTGATCTTAGTGTCATCTGAGTGCGATCTGAGTCTCTCACATGAAAGAATCGTATCACAGGTGCAGAGAAGATGGAGAACTTAATTTCTCTATCTTCTCCATTGACTCTGTGCGAGTAAATTGGACTGCACTAGGATGACATCCGAGTGCAGTCAGATGTTTCACACACACCCATAGACTTAGACTTGTATGGGTGATCTGAAAAATGGAGCCACTCGCAGCATGCTGAGACTGTTTTCTCATGCCGAATCGGCATTAGAAAATAATCACAGATCTACACTGCCCCAAAGAATAACATTGGTCCAAGTGCTATCCAATAAAACATCGGATAGAACTCAGCAGTGTTGTACGCCAGTGTGAGCGAGCCTTTACTGTGAATCAGCTAGCTTCAAATCGCTTTGCTGCAATTTTCAAGTACTGGAAAGTCTCCAAATGTCCTGAAAAGACATATATAACACTCTGAGGTCTCCTAGGACTGTCTTCAACTCTCTACAAGCTCTTTGATGCAAACACAATCTTAGTATCGTTAAAGTGACCTCAAAATTTATGGATAAGGGTAAATGGATGGTAACTGGTGGTAACTAGTGATGGGCGAGCACTAAAATGCTCGGGTACTCGTTACTCAAGTCGAGAAAATTGTAATGCTCAAGTGCTCGACCCGAGTAACGAGTATAATGCAAGTTAATGGGAAACTCAAGCAGTTTTCCAGCTGTGGAGGTCTGGAGGGGGTCTAAAAATTGCTCAAATCGATGGGAACAGCCCTGAAATGGCATGGGAACAACAAAGGGAAGACCCCTGGAAGCATCTCTGATTCCTAGGTCGCAGCTGTGAACAATGTTGTCAGAGTATTATGCCACTTTTACGGACTGACAATAAAACATACAAAACTAAAGATAAAATTAATTTTACTGGAAATAATGTTAAGAAACATTCTTTCCAGGATAATGACTTGTATATAAGGCAAAATAAATAAGAGAAAAAAAGACTCCTCCCCTCCTTGGACTATGTTCACGCATAGTGTTTTTGCTGCATTTTTGCATGTTCGCATTGCTTTCAACGGTGAAAAAAACATTCACCAGTAAATGCAATTTTAACATTTTAAAACCTTCTCTGGCCATGTGGGGTGTGAGACATGATTAGACACATCCTGTTTAATTTATGAAGGAGGGACTCTGAAAGTTCCATTTTTTTTCAGGGCCATCAGGCGGTCCTTACAATTGTTAGAGGTACATTCGGCGGCCCTCACTCAACATTTTTAGAGGGCCAGCAGCCAGCCCTCACTAAGCATTTTTGGAGGGCCAGCAGTTGGCTATGCTTTGCATAGCCATGTACAGTGGGGAAAAAAAGTATTTAGTCCAGGATAAGGGACATATATACCAGGATGGGGGATATATATACCAGGATGGGGCCCAGGATAAGGGACATATATACCAGGATGGGGGATATATATACCAGGATGGGGCCCAGGATAAGGGACAGATATAACAGTATGGGGGGTATATACAGTGGGGAAAACAATTATTTAGTCAGCCACCAATTGTGCAAGTTCTCCCACTTAAAAAGATGAGAGAGGCCTGTAATTGACATCATAGGTCGACCTCAACTATGATAAACAAAATGAGAAAAACAAATCCTGAAAATCACATTGTCTGATTTGGAAACAAATTTTTTTCAAATTTTGGTGGAAAATAAGTATTTGGTCAATTACAAAAGTTCATCTCAATACTTTGTTATATATCCTTTGTTGGGAGTGAGAGAAGTCAAACGTTTTAAATACTTTTTTTTCCCACTGTATTGCTACTTCAATATAATATATCCATCTGAGGTGGTCAAATTTTCTTTTTCGTATATCTGCTGTAAAGTTTGAAACTTGGAGGGTCAGCAGGTGGCCCTCACAATTTATAGAGTACCAGCAGGCAGCCTCCATTATTTTTAGATTGCCAGCAGGCGTCTTCCGGACAGATGGGACCAAGATAGAGCTTTTTGTTAAAGCATATCATTCAATTGTTTACTGTAAATGGAATGAGGCCTACAAATAAAGGCACTGGGTGTCTTGACTGTGTGCAAGGCATAAAGAAATGTGAAGATTCCCAAAGGATTTTGGGTCGCAATGTAGTGACCAGTGTTAGAAAGCTGGCTTTGCATCCAAGGTCATGGGTCTTCCAGCAGGACAATGACCCCAAACATACTTCAAGAAGCGCCCAGAAATGGATGGGAACAAAGCACTGGAAAGTGTAAATTCCAGCTTCAGTAGAGTAAAGTCTCCCACCACTACCTCTTACATACAGATGCTACAGAGAAACTGCAAATGGACACATTAAATCAGTTAATTTTACCTGCTTTGATGAATTTCTGAGAACAGATCACCATAAAAATCATGAATCTGTCAATGAGTTTTTTGAAAAAAGAAATCAAGTTACAGACAGTGGAAGAGAATAAACACTCATGTCCAGCAGATGATACCTACCACCTGTCCCTATACTAAATGCAGCTAACAGCAGTATTAAATATTAATTAGAAATAGAATAGAATTGTTTTTCCATTGCAGCAGCAAGGACTATAAGGCAATAATCCTGACTAGATGGCTGAAATACGCTACCCTTAGTGCGATACCTCACCCGTACACGAATTGCAGATAAGAGAGGTAATATTGTAGAATATAGAATAGATTTGAATTGGCTCTGAAAAGAGTTTTTTTTTTGTACGTAGCAGCACCAAGGGCTATTATTTTATCAACCCTGCAGGGGAATATAGTGGAGCATTTCGCATCTACTCAGCCTGATATAGAGGAGACCAGGATCTTCTGTATTTACTGTACAAAGTCTCCTGTCCCAGCTATGAAATCCTTTATGCAGTGTGAGAACTCCCTATGTGATGACCACCTGACAACCCACAACAAGACACTGAACCATATACTAATAGAACCCACGGACTCATTAGGTTTCCAAAAATGTTCCCCCAACTTGAACGTGGAGCCTCAAAAAAGATTTTTTTTACATCAACATTAAGGCTGTGTGCCCACGATGCGTTTTTTAAGCGTTTCCGCAGCGGCAAAAATGCTGCAGAAACGCTTAAAAAACGCATGGTAGAAGGCCTGCCATGTTCCCCAATGATAATCCGCATGTGGTGTGCACATGCTGCGGAAATTTCCACTGCGGGTTATCATTGTGGAGAAAAACGCAGCACTACCAATAATTTTGCGGAAGCACTGCGTTTTCGCCACCATTGTCTTGTACTGGAACGCTTGGATTCCGCATCACTGCGTCTGTACATGTGGAATCCAAGCATTTCAATGTGCGGATGGTACCCGGGTGTGGAGGAGAGGAGACTCTCCTCCGGACCCGGGTACCATAGAACCTGTGAAAAAAAGAATAAAATAAAAAATAAATATTATATTTACCTTCTGATGGCCCCCGGTCTCCTTGTCTTCACTTGCCGGCAGCTCGCGGTGGACTGAAGGGCTGACGTCATTTAGTCATGTGACGGCAGGTCCTTCAGTGTAGTGTACCACAAGCTGCCGGCAAGCCAGGACGGAGCGAAGCAAGACTCCGGGGGCCATCAAAAGGTAAGTATAGATTTATTTTTTATTTTTTAACATTCTTACGGTCACACTATATAAATCCATGCCGTTTGCATCGATTTATATAGTGTGACCAAGTTGTCAAGCACTTTCCAAGTGATGTTAAAATCGCTTGGAAAGCGCTTGTCAACCCGCATGCGGAAATGCATGTGAAGAACGCTTCACATCTGCATGTCCCTGACAGGAAAAAACGCATGTACAATCCGCATGCGTTTTTTCTGCCAGGGAGAAGCAGAAATGCTCAGGAAAAAATCCAGAGCATTTCTGCATCGTGGGCGATACAAAAAAGACGAAATCCTGAAGCGTATAACGATGTTAGGGTGGGAAGTGGTGCATGGGAATACACCAAAAAAAACCCAAAAACAACCTACTGTATTTGAGTTTATGCTCCGCTGCTGTCATCCAGTGTTGTTGAGAAGTCTGGGCCAATCCAGCCCTTGTTCATTTTGATAAGAATCAGTTTGTCAGCATTCTCAGTTGACAGACGGATGCGCCTATCAGTTATAATACCCCTGTCAGCACTGAAAACCCGCTCTTACAAAATGCTATCAGCAGGGCAGGCCAGGACCTCCAAGGCATAGAGAGACAGTTCAAGCCACGTTTCTTGCTTGGATACCCAATATTTGTAAAGCACGGAAGAATCACGGAGGATGCTGGTATGTCAGGCAAGGTACTTCTTTAGCATCTTCCAGAACTTTTCCCCCCTTGCCAGAGTACCACGCGCATCAGGGCCTGGGAAGTGGGAGGGCCTGATAAAATTTTCCCTGACCTTTTATAATGTTCCCCTGCCTCTGCTGCATCTGGTGTGTGTCTCCATTGTGTCTACTTCTTAGTTGTCCAAGGAAGTGTGACCTCTGCCACCAGCATTGTCAGAAATTTTCTTAATAAATCTTAAACTAGGTCCCTCTGGTACTGCAATATTTTCGCACACCTCTCTGCCATGGGAAGGAGAGAAGAAAGTTTTCCTTATAGCGTGAGTCTAGAAGGGTTACTAATGAGTAATTAGTAATTAGTATTGGCCAAAATGTGTACAATGAGAGGGTCACGGGAAAGGCGCAGAGCATAAACTTAGCCATGTGTGCCAGACTGCCAACAGTCAAGACTTCCCAGTCCCCATCAAGAGGATGACTGTCTATCTCCTCTTCCTTGTCCTCGCTCTTCTCCTCGTCTTCAGGCCATCCACGCTGGACAGATGGGATGAAGGTGGTGTGGGTAGTACCATCTGTAGCGTAGGCAACAAGCTCCTGTTCTTCCTCCTCCTTCTCGTTATTACCCAATCCGCGTTGAGAAGATGAGATGAGGCTGGGCTGTGTAGAATCAACCTATATAATTTCTTGCTCCATCTCAACTTGCTCCGCCTGCAAAGCCTCCTCTTTAATTGTGAGCTCCATTCTCAGTAGACAGAGAAGCTGGATGGTTATGCTGATTATGGTATGGCGTCATCGCCACTCACCATCTTTGTCGTGTCCTCAAAGTTTTGGAGAATGGCAGATGTCAGACATTCGTGCCCACTCATGAGCTCTTATGGGCGGAGGCTGACCAGAATACTATTGGGCATTTTGAAGCTAGTATTCAACTACTGCCCTCTGCTGCTCACAAAGCCTTGCCAACATATGTTACGTTGAGTTCAAACGCATGGTGACAATGCACACCAGTCGGTGAGCTGGAAGTTGCAAACGCTGCTGCCGCACTGCAAGGGCGGAAGAAGCTGCTGCTGCCTCTCGGTAATGGGCACACATGCAGCGTACTTTCACAATTAGCTCAGGAAGATCTGTGTAGGTTAAGAGAAGTTGAGCACGTGAGCCAGGCATGGTACGTGTGCGAGGTTTCTAAGTTTCAGAGATGCCACCAGGTTACAACCATTGTCACGCACGGCCATGCCTGACTGTAGGTTTAAGGGCGAGAGCCACAGATCAGTCTGGTCTGTTAGACCTTTCAACAATTCTGTGGCGGTGTGCGGTTTGTCACCTAAGCAGATTAGCTTCAGCAGAGCCTGTTGCCACTTGGCCGAGGCAGTGCTGCTGTGTTTCCAGCTTGCGACTGATGTTGACATTTCAGAGATGGAGGCTGAGGAGAAGGTACAGGAACTACTGGAGAAGGTGGGGGAAATCCTGATGGAACCAGAGCCTGCAATCCTCGGTATCGGTAGCATGTGTTCCGTCCTAGAGTCCGACTGGGTCCCAGCTTCCACAATATTAACCCAGTGTGCTGTCAGGGAAATTTAGCATCCCTGGCCATAAGCACTTTTCCATGTGTCTGTGGTTAAGTGGACCTTCCCAGTAACAGCATTGGTCAGGGCACAGCTGATGTTATGGGACATGTGCTTGTGCAAGACAGGGAAGGCACACCGGGAGAAATAGTGCCGTCTGGAGACCGAGTACCGAGGGACGGCTGCCACCATGAGGTTGCAGAAAGCTTCCGTCTCCACAAGCCTAAAGGGCAAGATTTCCAGGGCAAGCAGTCTGGAAATGTGGCCGTTTACTATTGTGGCCTGTGGGTTGGTGCCTGCATTTTTACATTTGCATTCCAAGGACTGGGGTAGGGACAACTTTGACTCCCTTTCGTAATTCCCCTATTTTGCTTTTATAACAAGAGCTTAAAAGCATGACTATCCAATATTCATCCTGTTGCTTGATGCTAAATTTATGACTTCCAGTACACCATGTTCGCCAGCATGACCGAGGATCCTTTTAGTTCACTTCCCTCACACCATTAGTTGGTTGTCATAGCCAGCGTTGTCTTACTTGTCATCATCATCAATTTCATACTGACTGTCAGCCTTGTACTCTGCATTTGCCTGAGATAACTCAATGTTCTATACATCCATCTACTGCATCTCTTTTTCCTCCTCAACATCTTGCTACATGTGATATTTTTCTTGAGGGTCCCCAACAGCCCTACGGCAGTGATGAACATGAAAAAGTTACTTTTCTTCTATCCCCTGTTGCAACTTAGTAAATGTTTTTTTCCCAATATAAATATGAGGGGTATGACATATTTATATTTAATGACAAAGTTGTCCCTACTGACTTATTTAGTATAATCTATAGTAAAAACAATGCTATGTTTTTCACATGTATTACTATTTACTTGTTGCAGTGTTTCTAAGCATTGTATTTATTCTAGATTATATTTGTCTGTTAATGGCCATAGTGTGCACCTACACATTAAACTTATACTAACAGGTGTGCTGGCCCTTGTTTTTTGGTTTTGACATAATTAGTAGCCTTTTCAAATGACTTCAGTAGTCAGCATGCATTCCTTTTAGGCTGCCAATGGTGGATTTCAAAGTAATCCAAGCTCCAATTTGCCTGCTTCATGATATAAGTGCTTTGCAATGCTTGTACAGGTGCTCCAATACATGCAGCGTTGAATTCCATCCCATTGTAAAGTCGCAAATCAAGTGTTGCTGAGTTAGACAGCCCTGTCTCGGTAAAGCCTGGAGGGCGTGCACCTCCGCATAAGAATGGTTGGCCATGGCCACCACCTGCTACAAGAGGGTATATTTCTTTAAGAAATTTTGCATGATAAAATGTATGACATGTGCCATGCAAGGAGCATGAAGTATTTTGCCCAAATGTACAGCAGTTACATTTTTCCTTGTATTGTCATTTACAAAAAAGTCAAATTGCACTTGATGGGGAGTCATCCAGCGTAAAATTTGCTGATCGATGTAGAGAAGCAACTCTTCTACCTTATGGCTTTTGTCGCCCATGCTCACAACCGGTAAAACGAGTATGCAGTGCCTAAGCTTACAAGAGTGAAAAGATTGAGGGTAAGAAGTAGATGCAAAGTTTTACCCTCTTAAAAGATGTGGAGTAGATGAAGGAGGACTTTGATAAGCGTCATCTTATGTTGGATCCAGACTAGATCTTTTGGCCATACAATGGTTATACTTATTATTGCCCATGCAACAACCTTCCAGTTAAGGAGACATCACCTCTTAATCACTCCTATCTACAGTGGGGAAAATAAACATTTGATACGCTGCCAATTTTGCAAGTTTTCCCAACCAAAAAGAATGGAGAGGTTTGTCATTTTTATCGTAGGTAAACTTCAACTGTGAGAGACAGAATCTTAAAAAAAATCCAGAGAATCACATTGTATGATTTTTACATAATTAAATTGCATTTTCCCCACTGTATTTACCAAGTCCTGTCCACCACACAACAATTATCATCATCTTTGACTCGGTTGACAGATGACATGGGGAATGTCTTGAGCTCCTTGCTCCCTCCTGCATCTCTCCTCTACATTCGAGCTCACTTAGCCCAGTGCCACTACTGCTTCATCTGCCACTGACAGTGCTACTACCACCATGAATGACAGGGCCACTGATACAGCTAAGCATCTGAATCATGTCCTCCATCTCCTCTGTCCCCATTTCATTTGAGTAGAAATGCTGACTGTTCATCTCATCCAATAAATCTACTGGATTATGTTGCTGTAAAATGTCTTCCTTAGCGCCCGGAGTGCTGTGACTTAGGTAAATTGACGGAATACAAAAGTCTTCAATGTACAAGATTAACTGTTATGACGGTAGAGGAGGAGGAGCATTATGCAGATCACTGATTGAAATTGAAGGTGTCATTGACAGAGGCAATATCACCCCCCTGTGTTTGAGATGAACGGTATGCCATACAGTATATTCCACAACGTCTTCCATTTTTTCACCGATAACGCACTACACTATATAAATGTGTGATCATTCACTGCTGCCAGCTCGCTTCTCTCTCCCCCTATCATTTTAATCTCTGTATTAATCTCAGACTATTACAATAATTTTCTTCACTACTGCATTTGCGAAACACACACACCTCTGTAGTATTTGTCAAATGTTTTATGGATTCCTCTCCCTATCTATACTGCTAAGCTGTGCCATCCTTTCATAATCCAGATGTCTCCTGAAAATGGATTCTGCATTCACTGTCTCGTATTTATATGGGCTATGATAGTCCCTCCTGATTGGCTGAGCTATATAATGTAATGTGTTAGTTGCAAGGGACTATGACAAAGTCCGCCCGGCCACAGCTGAGGTCATGTGAACCTTCTCTGGCTGATGTAATCACCTGCATTGTGTAAATTTGCAGCGGGTACTTTTGGCAATTCATACAAAGAAAATTGCAAATTCACAAATTTTTTTAATTCGCCAGGTCCAGCGAATTTCCAAACATTCGTCACAAATTAAATTTGTATAGAAATTAATCATTCATCTCAAATTGGTGGTCAAGCAGGTGCATTGCCAATTCGTTGAAAGCATAAGGATATGTTAACACAGAGTTATTAATGTTAATTTTGGAGTGGATTCGCTTAAAAAAATTCATGTCACAAAACTCCTTGTGAGTGTACCATTTCCCCTCTTGATCACTGATATCCCTTTTAACTGCAGTCAATAAGGGGTCTTAAAAAAAATGCTATCAATGAGAACGTCAAATCATTATGCGAAAAACAAGCCTCTCACAAGGCTTTTTCTGCCAAAAAAAATAAAAAAAGTTACAGCTCTCAAACATGGTGAAGCAAAAACAAACTCATTTTTGTAAAATATTGCTTTAGTGTGTAAAATTAGCCAAGCATAAAAATATTATATAAATCTGGTATCTCTATAATCATATTGACAAAGAGGATAAAGCTGTCTTATCAACACTTAGACTAGGGTCACATTATCTTATTCCCTCCATCCTAGAAAAAAGGTCCTATTATGCTAATCAGGCAAAGTTTTAACTGCATTTTTGCAGCCTTTTTGCACTTACTCTTTGCTTTCAATGGGTGAAAAAATGCTGAAAAAATGCTGAATGAATTCACATGCTGCAGTTTTCAAAAACGCAGCAGTTTTCCAATTCAGTCAGGAAAAAAAACAAGTGTGTGCATGATATTTCTGATATCTTATAGCTTTTGTTGGTACTGTAAAATGCAGCTTTTAATTTTCATAAAAAAATGCAACAAAAACGTAATATGTGAACATAGCCTAAATCTGGTATCATTATGATCACACTAACTCAAAGACTAAATCTGTCTAATGACTTATACTGCACTGTGAACAAAGTAAAAATCAAATCAATTCTTGAATTACTGTTTATATGTTAATTCTGTCTCCCAAAAATTGTAATAAGGCTCGGTTCACATTTATACCGTGCTCTACGCTGAGCACTTACCTTGGGCTTTCCGTGTAAATCCCCCCCCCAAAAAAAAAACCACAATTCAGACGAATCCTTGTAGGAACTACTCACGATAACGAGGCAGATGGAATTACTTTGGACTCATTTTAGATATCTTTTTAGTGCACAAAACTGTGGTCAACCACCCCCACTTGTATTATTTTGGCCCAGGAGACTATTTACACTATCTTCCCCTCTTGTTCAGTAATTCCCCTAGCTTTGCCCCCATGTCCCTATTTTAAATACTCCTCCAAACATCTAGCCAAGTAAGCTTATATACTAGGGTCAGGTTATTTTTGCATGTATCTGAACAGTGGGTCCCCAGAATCAATGTCATAAAGAAAAACTGGCAAAGAAACTGTTTCCACAATGGAAGAGTTTTACATTATTTCATTATTATGCCGAAGAGATAATTTGGATAGGCTATTCCGATATACCGAATGGTATTGATTAGAAGATTGAGAGGGCGTATATAGGGGATTCCTAGGATCCCATCCCCTTCTCAAAGAAATGACAGACGGCTAATCTTTAAGTGGATTTATTTGCTGGTGTGTGCATGTCTGCAGTAATTTTTTTCTCTCTCTCTCACATTCTTGTAACTACTTATTTTAAAGTGTTATGTTTAAATATTAGTTCATTTATTGTTCTGATTATTGCTTGTTTTTCTACTCAAAAATTTCAAATAAATAGATATTTAAAAAAAAATCAATGTTACTGGTGGGTTCTTGGCATCCCATTCTGTCAATGATTACAATCATGAATTGTCAGTATAACATTGCAAGAAGTTTACACTAAAAACCCATAAAAAAAGAAAAGGAGATGTATGCATCCTGTGCTGCTTCCTTTCCATAGGCGCAGACGCCATGCCTAGACCATTATGGCAAATGTCACCCCATCTGGTATTGACAAGTGATGACTCCTGTGCTACTGACGCGCCCCCTGGGCCTGTGCGCTGCTGCTGTGCAGGGGGAATACCCGGAGCCGGATCGCTGGGGGTTGTAGTTCTCCGTGGCGGTGACCCGGTCCGTGCCCAGGGCGGTCAAACCAGTGGCAGTCTAATTGTTGAAATAAGTGTCCGACTACGCCACCCGTGGATTGCGGTCAGTGGGGAGCGCCACTGCGCTGCCGACCGCTGAGGCTGATGTTGGTTGCGCAGCCGAGTATGGGATAACTCCCCACGGGAGGAGTATTGCCTCAGGGCAGCTAATGTGGATGATGATGGGAGTGATGGTGTGAGGGTCCCAGTGCTAATGGTGCTGGAGCGGCAAGGAATCACAGAGACGTGAGGTGCAGTTCAGGGTCTTTACTGATGGTACAAGACAGACCCTCCTGGGAGTACTGGCTAGTATAAGGGGCCTGGTCAGTCTGCGAGCAAGCAGGAGTTCCCCTGGCCAGGTGGAGTTGTAGGCCTCCCCGTTTATCTGCACTCTTCCTGGCTACCTTGCTGTCAGCGGTTACAAGTAGCCCACGTCCCTGAGTATACCGTGTGGTGCTCACCCGTATGGCTGGTGACTTGGGGCCTTCTGTTAGCCTCCGCTCCTGGATGGCGGCGCTGGTCCCTTCTCTGTGACTGAGCCTCCGGGCTTCTATGGCCAGAGGACCTGGAATCCCCTGCCGGCTGGTTTCTGCTGCTGGACCTGGATGTCCCCACAGCCTCGGACTCCTGTGTCCGGTTTTAGTATCTTCGTCCAGGGCGAACTCTGCTCAGCTCCAGCCCCTGGACTTCTGCTACTGCTCCTACAGAGCTCCTGGTTCTTCCTTTCCCTCTCCAGGCTCTGACTTTGTCTGAAGCTTCACTCTGACTGCTCTAATCCCGCCCAGACCCAGTTTAAAAGGGCAGATTCCTCCCCTCCCAGGTCTGGGTGGGCCGTGTTGCATGTTTAGAGATCCTGACCAGAGAAACCTCCCACTTGCTCTCAGACATAATATCTCTATTACTGTGGCAACCAGACCCCTGGGGTGTCACACTACTACACAGTTCACAGTCCCCTAATGCCAGCTGTAGATAGTAGTGATGGAGCACTAAAATGCTCGGGTACTCATTGCTCGGGTCGAGCAAATTGGAATACTCGGGTGCTCGACCCGAGCAACGAGCCCAATGTAAGTCTATGGGAAACTCGAGCATTTTTCAGGCGGCTCCCCCCGGCAGTCTGCAGAGGGCCTAAAAATTGCCCAAATCGATGGGAACAGTGCTCAAATGACATGGGAACAGCAAGGGGGAGATTCCTGGAAGCATCTCTGACTTCCAGATCACTGCTGTCAACAACGTTGTCAGAGTATTACGCCACTTTTACGGACTCACAATAAAACATACAAAAACAAAAACAAAATGGATTTTCCTGGGAAATATGTTAAGGAACATCCTTTCCAGGGTAATGACTTGAATATAAGGCAAAATAAATAACCAAAAACAAAAATACTCCTCAACACCTTGGGCTATGTTCACACATAGCGTTTTTGATGCATTTTTGCACTTTTGCATTGCTTTCTACCAAGACAAATGCATTCACCAGGAAATGTCATTTTAACATTTTACAACCTTATCTTGCCATGTGGTGTGTGACACATCATCAGACACATAAATACAGTTCTGAAAAGACATGGGAACAGCATAGGGAAAACCTCTGGAAGCATCTTTGACTCCCAGGTCACTGCCTAAAAGTGTGCCCATCATAAGTGATCCTTGGCGCATGCGAAGATGCCTCCCGCCATGCACCTGTCATTGCAGACTTGCAACAATCACCGTCCACATCCTTGTCCCAGTGCAGCGTTCATTTGTCCCTACCCCATTACTTGGAATGCAAGCACAAGTATGCAGGCAGCCACCTACCTACCCACAGGCTGCAATACTATACTGCCAAATTTTTGACAGCTGCTTGCACTTGAAATGTGGCCTTTTAGGCTCGTGGAGGCGGAAGCTTTTCACAACCTCATGCCGGTGACGGCCGGGTGTCCATACTCTGTCCCCAGCTGCCACTATATTTCTCGGTATCGCCTCCGCCTTCCACAAGCACGGGTCCCACAACATTACTCATGCCCTCCCCAGTGCACTTAATGGGAAGGGCCACCTAACCACAAACACCTGGACAGGTGAATGTGGCCAGGGACGGTACGGAGCCAGTCCACAACTTTTTTTTGCTAAGAGTTTTATTTAGCTCGGTGAAAGGACTGGCATAGAGGGAAACCGTTTCTCCCCTGCGTGTCATTTCTCCCAGGAAGTCCTGTAATTAAGCTGGTTGCAGAAGCAATGGCAGCCCATCCAATATCAACTCGCACTTGTCGGTGGTGCTTTGACACACACATCTTTCTTTGCGCATTTAATTTCTTGAATACAGAGTTGGACAATGGCCTGATCTGTAATGCGTTTTGAGAAATAATATGCATAAGCACGGCCGATCCACATTAAAAAAGCAGCCATAGAGTGTCCGGGAACCTTCCTCCATACTTTTCTTAGCCAGGGCTGCTTTTCGGCAGGGTTGGACGGGCCCACCAGAGAACCGGAGACTCCTCCGGCGGGCCCTGGCGTCTCCTTCAGGAGAGTTCATAGTGCCGAGATGAGCCATCATGATGATAGAGGCCACTGACTCGCCCAGGGGGATATGGGGGACTTGGTACCCAGGCCTTTACCTTCTTGGGATGTCACGGCGGTCAGCTCCCGGGCCTGCAGCGCCTCTTGTAAGTGCTAGGCATAGTCCCGGATACTGTCCTCAGGTTTCTGGGCACATTGGTAGAACCTCATCCGGAGATCTGTCTCAGTGCGGTTTTCAAAGACAGTTTGCAGTCTCTTGAATATAATAGGTAATGATTCCTGGTCTGCGGCTGGCCAGGTTTCAATTTCCCGCTCTGCGGCACCAGTCAATTGTCCCAGCAAAACGGCGGCTCTCTGCTTACCAATCATTGAGTACATGTCCAATACACTGCATATTTTTCTTTTGAACCCAGACAGGGTGTCTGGTTTGCCATCATACTGGGGAAGCCACTTCGCTCCGAGGATGTACGGCAGGGACATGGTTATTATTGGAGTCACGGCCCCTGCTGGTGGGGCGGCTGCTCCGGCCTGAGCAGCGCCGGGCACGGGTTGAGCATCGGGAGCGTTAACCGGTGCTCCGGCGTTTTGCTGGTCATCGGCCATGGTTGTACCCCCCTAGTAAACCATAGCCTACCTTCTTTCCTTCGATCGGGTAGGCCACAGCCCCGCAGACGGGAAGTGAGGGATTACCCATCGAGCAACTTCAGTGCAGGACCTTGCGTCTCCCTCGCGGCTGACGTCAGAGCGCACGCTTCCTGGGACGGCGGTCTCCTTCCAGGACCTGACGCTTCCAGGTGCTGCGTCAGAGCGCGAGGCGGGGCTTGGGCTTCGCGCGCTACCAACGGTCACGCCTCTCTGGTTCCCGCGGTTACGCCCCTCTTCTTACCGCGCAGCGACGTGGTAATGGCGGCGATGTTCACCACAGTTCTGAATACACAGTTCAAACATGGCACTCAGTACCCGGTGGCAACGGGCACGAAATCCTGTTTGTGATGCCAGGAAGAGATGACTCGCCCAGGGGTATATGGGGGACTCGGTACCCGGGCCTTTACCTTCTTGGGATGTCACGGCGGTCGGCTCCCGGGCCCGTACCCTGGGGTCACTCATAAAAGGTGTTGCTGCTTGAAGGGATGATAAACGGTTTTGTATCGTGATGCTACCTGTGGTTCCTGGTAATGGGTACCAGCGCTGCTGCAGACCTCCGGGGGTGATGGGATGGCAGCTGAGATGTTTCTGCTCCCCACAGGCAGAGCGGGCCCCGGGGCAGGGTTGATAGAAGGGATGCAGGTGGGAGGTGGCCCAGCCGGGTCAGGAGAGAATAACAGACACGCACACAGGGGATTCGCTTCAGTACCTTTACTGGTGTAGATGGCAGGTACGGTCCAGGGTACTTGGTAGGAAGGGTGCACTTCTGGACTCTCCCCAGTGAGCGGGTATGAGGCCTCCTTGTCTGTTTCTTCCTCTCCCTCTCTGAAGCTCCTGACCTGCTTGGAACTAGGCCTAGCTTCTGCAGTCTTTCTCATGCTCTCACCTGTCTGCTTGGTGGTAAGAACTTTCCTCTGGTTACCACTATCCCTGGATGCTGGGGCCTTCGTGGTTCCTAGTTCTTTGGATGGTTGCAGCTTCAGGTGGTCTAGAATCCCCTTGGTATACCGGTTATTCCTACTGGGCATAGAGGACCCTGTAGGCGCGGACCCAGTGTCCGGCTTGCATTCTGGGGTGAGCCTCAGATGCTCCTCTGCCCACCCAACACTTCTCTCTCCTCTCCTTGCCTCCGGCCACGCTCTAGGCACTCAGGCTTCAGCACGTGCTTTAAGCCTTAACTTGCCCTCAGCACAGCAGTTAACATGTCCTGCTTCTTCGCTGCTCTAAAGTGTCAGCACACTCTGCCTACCTAACTCCACCCTCCAGGATATATATCCCTAACAGGGCTCCCTCTGGTGGTATGAGGTGGAAGGGTGGAGGTGTCTGTGTGTACTGAGGGCCTCTTGTGGAGAAGTCCGTCGATGCACCCTTTTGGGTCCTGTGGTACCTGTGGGTAGCAGGGTGCCACACCACCATCTGCTTATTTTCTGTTACTTGGAATGCAAGTGCAAGTATGCAGCCAGACACCCACCCACAGGCCGCAACACTAAACTGCCAGATTTCTGGGCAGCTCTTTGCACTTGAAATATGGCCTTTTAAGCTCGTGGAGGCGGAAGCTTTTCACAACCTCATGCCGGCGGCGGCCGTGTGTCCATACTCGGTCCCCAGCCGCCACTATATTTCCTGGTATCGCCTCCGCCTTCCACATGCACGGGTCCCACAACATTACCCATGCCCTCCCCAGTACACTTACTGAGAAGGACCGCCTAACCACAAACACGTGGACAGGTGAATGTGGCCAGGTACGGTACGGAGCCAGTCCACAACTTTTTTTCCTAAGAGTTGTATTTAGCTCGGTGAAAGGACTGGCATAGAGGGAAACCGTATGTACCCTGCGTGTCATTTCTCCCAGGTAGTCCTGTAATTGAGCTTGTTGCAGAAGCAATGGCAGCCCGTCCAACATCAACTCGCACTTGTCGGTGGTGCTTTGACACACACACATCTTTCTTTGCGCATTTAATTTCTTGAATACAGAGTTGGACAATGGCCTGATCTGTAATGCGTTTTGAGAAATAACATGCATAAGCATGGCCGATCCACATTAAAAAAGCAGCCATAGAGTGTCCGGGAACCTTCCCCCACACTTTTCTTAGCCAGGGCAGCTTTTCGGCAGGGTTGGACGGGCCCACCAGAGAACCGGACACTCCTCCGGCGGGCCTGGCTTCTCCTTCAAGAGAGTTCATAGTGCCGAGGTGAGGCCATGATGATGATAGAGGCCACCATCTGCTTAGTTTTCTGTTACTTGGAATGCAGGTGCAAGTATACAGGCAGGCACCCGCCCACCCACAGGCAGCAACACTAAACTGCCAGATTTCTGGGCTGCTCTTTGCACTTGAAATATGGCCTTTTAAGCTTGTGAAGGCGGAAGCTTTTCACAACCTCATGCCGGCGGCGGCCGGGTGTCCATACTCTGTCCCCAGCCGCCACTATATTTCCTGGTATCGCCTCCGCCTTCCACAAGCATGGAGGAGGAGGTGCATGAGCTGAACAATGTGATTACATTGAGGTTAAATTGGTGACGCTGTTTTTTATACTAAAGAAAGATCCTATTTTTTTTTACGTTTTTTTTTAAGACAAATGCATTCACCGGCAAATGTCATTTTATCATTTTACAACCTTATCTGGCAATGTGGTGTGTGACACATCATCAGACACATCCTGTTTTATTGATGATGTAGGGACTCTGAAAGTCAAAAGCCTATTTTTATAGGGACATCAGATGGCCCTTACTATTCTTAAAAGGCCAGCAGTCGGCCCTAGCTATTGTTAGAGAGCCATCAGCTGGCTATGCTTTGTTGTTCCCATTATTAACAAGAGGGTCTCCTATACTGTTATTGCGTATCCAGTGACTGCAAGGACTGCCAAAAATTTGGACGCAACCCAATTCCCCTTTGAAGAGACATAGAGGAGGGTCTCAGTAAAAAAATGTTCCCATTATAAAGGAGCGGGTATCCTATAGTGGTAATGCCCATGCTGTGACTGCCAAAATTTGGGAAAAACCCAACTAAGAATTTAAAGACACACAGAGCAGGGCCACAGTAACAAGTACGACATGTTCCCATTAGAAAGGAGAGAGTCTGCTATACAGTTATAGGGTATGCAGTGAGTCCAACGGCTGACTAATTTTAGGAAAAACCCCACTAAGAATTTAAAGACACGCAGAGCAGGGCCACAGTAACAAGTATGACATGTTCCCATTAGAAAGGAGAGAGTCTGATAAATAGTTATAGGGTATGCAGTGAGTCTAACGGCTGACCAATTTTAGTAAAAACCCCACTAAGAATTTAAAGACACATGGAGCAGGGCCACAGTAACAAGGTACGACATGTTCCCATTAGAAAGGAGAGAGTCTGCTATACAGTTATAGGGTATGCAGTGAGTCCAACGGCTGACCAATTTTAGGAAAAACCCCACTAAGAATTTAAAGACTCACGGAGCAGGGCCACAATAACAAGCTATGACATGTTCCCATTAGAAAGGAGAGAGTCTGCTATACAGTTAAAGGGTATGCAGTGAGTCCAACGGCTGACCAATTGTAGGAAAAACCCCACTAAGAATTTAAAGACACACAGAGCAGGGTCACAGTAACAAGGTACGACATGTTCCCATTAGAAAGGAGAGAGTCTGCTATACAGTTAAAGGGTATGCAGTGAGTCCAACGGCTGATCAATTTTAGGAAAGAGCCCACTAAGAATTTAAAGACATACGGAGCAGGGTCACAGTAACAAGGTACGACATGTTCCCATTAGAAAGGAGAGAGTCTGCTATACAGTTATAGGGTATGCAGTGAGTCCAACGGCTGACCAATTTTAGGAAAAACCCCACTAAGAATTTAAAGACTCACGGAGCAGGGCCACAATAACAAGCTATGACATGTTCCCATTAGAAAGGAGAGAGTCTGCTATACAGTTAAAGGGTATGCAGTGAGTCCAACGGCTGACCAATTGTAGGAAAAACCCCACTAAGAATTTAAAGACACACAGAGCAGGGTCACAGTAACAAGGTACGACATGTTCCCATTAGAAAGGAGAGAGTCTGCTATACAGTTATAGGATATGCAGTGAGTCCAACGGCTGACCAATTTTAGGAAAAACCCCACTAAGAATTTAAAAACACATAGAGCAGGGCCACAGTAACGACAAATTCCCATTAGAAAGGAAAGAGTCTCCCATAGTGTTGGCCTATGCAGTGAATGCAAGGGCTGCCAAAAATTTGGAGGCACTTCAATGACCCTTGGAAGAGACGTGGAGGAGGGCCTCATAAAAAAATGTTCCCATTAGAAAGGAGCAGGCCTCCTATACTTGTAATTCCCATGCACTAAGTGTATGGGCTGACAAACATTTACCCCTGGGGGGTATACATGAACATACTGTATAAAAATTTTTTTTTTTCAGGCATCATAAACACCCTTAAAAAAATTATGTGGGTGTTGCATCACGGACCACGGTCACCCTGGTGATATGGTGGTGGAGGATGAGGAGAAGGAGGAGGACAAGACCAAATAGCCAAAATCAGGAAGCGTATACCCATGCGTGGGTGTGAAAAGGTGTATGGGAATACACCTCCCAAGAAAAGACACTGGATTTGAGTTTATGTTACGCTGCTATTGACGCGCCCCCTGGGCCTGTGCTGTGCAGGGGGATACCCGGAGCTGGATCGCTGGGGGTTCTAGTCCTCCGTGGCGGTGACCCGGTCCGTGCCCAGAGTGGTCAAACCAGTGGCAGTCTATTGGTGTTATAATAAGTGTCCGACTACGCCACCCGTGGATTGCGGTCAGTGGGGACCGCTGCTGCGCTGCAGACCGCTGAGGCTGATGTAGTTTGCGCAGCCGAGTATGGGATAAGTATTGCCTCAGGGCAGCTAGTGTGGATGATGGGAGTGATGGTGTGAGCGTCCCAGTACTAATGGTGCTGGTGCGGCGATGAAACACAGAGACGTGTGGTTGCAGTTTCCAGTGCTTTACTCACAGTTCTTTACTGGTCCTAGTCACCTCGGTACCGGCGGTGACTGCCCAAGCCGTGCTGCGTCCACCAGGCAAGGGGCTCGACCAACTCCCAGGCAATTCCAGAGCGTGGCACAGGACTCCCTTCCTTTCCTTTCTCTGGCCGTCCCCACCAGTGACCCACCTTTGTCCAGCTTCCTCGGGCCTTCTGTCGGCGAAACCTCTCTCCGGTTTCCCTGACCCTATGTGGTATGCTTTCCTGGTGGATGTAGTGAGGGGTCGCACCAAGATGTGGTAACAACCTACGGTCTTTAGCTGAGGAATCTGTTGCCTCCACCAATTTGGGTTCCGGTACCCTGTTCTGCCAACCCTTCACCCTGTATCTCCTGGGCATATGGGGTTCCTTCTGTCCTCGTGTCCCTGGGCCTTTCTCTGTGTTCCTTGCTTCCTTTCTCCTCTGTTCCAGTTCCTTTCTTACTTTCCTTTCTGTTCCTTCTTCTCTCTCTCAGGCTCCAGCCTTCTGACAAGGCCTGCCTGCGGAGCAGAGCCCATGCAGGGGCTCTGCTTCCTGTCTTCTGCTCTCACTCTTAGCTTCTTCTCTGCACTGCACACTGTTCTAAGATGGTGCCCACCTTTTATACCTCCTTCTAACACCCGAGCCCAGGTAACTAGCAACCAATGGGCTCCTACCTATGCCCAGAGACCCACCCCTATCTGCTCCTACACCACTGGGTTTTCCTCCCCCTCCCCACTCCAGCCAGGAACAGAAGCTGTCGTGCCTGCACTTCTGTCTAGTGGGAGCACCGTTGAGCTGTCCCTCGGAAATGGGGTGTGTGTGGTGCATGCAGCTTACTGAGTCCTGGTCCACACTCCATCCTTACCCGGGAGTGGAATACCGCACCTCTGGTTCGAGGTGCAATACCCCTGTAGCAGCCGAGCCCTCGGGGTGCTACACTATCATTCGGTGGTGTTGAGAAGTCTGGCCCAATTCTGCCCTTGTTCATTTTTATTAGAGTCAGCCTGTCAGCATTTTCAGTTGACAGGCGGATGCGCTTATCAGTTATAATTCCACCAGCGGCACTAAAAACCCTCTCTGATTAAACGCTGGTGGCAGGGCAGGCCAGGACCTCCAAGGCATAGAGAGCCAGTTCATTCCACGTATCCAGCTTTGCTACCCAATAATTATAAGGCACAGCGGAATCACGGAGGACGTTGGTACGGTCGGCAAGGTACTCCCTCAGCATCTTCCCAAACTTTGCACTCCTTGTGAGAGTACCCAGCGCCTCAGGGCCTGTGCGATGGGAGGGTCTGAGAAAACGCTCCAAGAACTTTGACAGTGTTTCCCTGCCTCTGCTGGATTGAAGTTGTGTCTCTCTCGCCTGCAGTCCTTGGTTGTCCAACGAAGTGTGCCCTATGCCGCCAGCGTTTTCAGATGGGAATTTTTTTAATAGTTCCACAATAAGGGCCTTCTGGTACTGCCCCATTTTTGTACACCTGTCCGCCTCAGGAATAAGAGATAGAAAGTTCTCCTTGTAGCGTGGGTATAGAAGTGTCACCAACCAGTAATGATTGTCACCCAAAATTTTTAGAACGCGATGGTCATGGGAAAGGCAGCGCAACATAAACTCAGCCATGCGTGGCAGACTGCTAACAGGCAAGACTTCCGTGTCCTCAACAAGAGGATGACTGACCATGCTCTCCTCCTCCTCTCTGTCTTCTGGCCATCCACGCTGAACAGACGGTATGGCAGCTGTGCAGGTAGTACCGTCTATAGTGCATGAAACTAGCTCCTGTCCTTCCTTGTCCTCCTCCTCTTCCTCATTGTCACCCAATCCACGTTAGGATGAGATGAGGCTGGGCTGTATGTAATCACCCTGTATGATTCCTTGCTCCATCTCATCGTGCTCTGCCTGCAATGCATCCTCTTTGATTGTGAGCAGAGAGCGTTTCAGAAGACAGAGAAGCGAGATGGTGACGCTAATTATGGCGTCATCGCCGCTCACCATCTTGGTGGAGTCCTCAAAGTTTTGGAGGATGGTATATATGTCTGACATCCATGTCCACTCCTGAGGTCTTATGTGTGGAGTCTGAACTGAATACCAACGGCCTTGTTGATGCTGGTACTCAACAACTGCCCTCTTCTGCTCACAAATCCTTCCCAACATCTTCAGTGTAGAGTTCCAACTTTTGGGGACATCACACTCCAGTCTGTGAGCCGGAAGCTGCAAACGCTGCTGAAGTACGGCAAGAGCGGCGGAAGCTGTAGATGACTTTCTAAAATGGGCACACAGGCCGCGTACTTTAACAAGCAGATCCGGCAGCTGCGGTTAGGACTTGAGAAACCGCTGAACCACGAGGTTAAGCACATGGGCCAGGCATGGTACATGTGTGAGCTCGCTTCGCCTCAAAGCCGCCACCAGGTTCCTGCCATTGTCACACACGACCATGCATGGCTCTAGGTTCAGCGGTGTGAGCCACAGATCTGCCTGCTCTTTCAGAGCTGTCCACAACTTTTCAGCATTGTGCGTTTTTTCAGCTAAGCATATTAGCTTCAGCACAGCCTGTTGCCGCTTGGTCGAGGCAGTGCTGCAGTGCTTCCAGCTTGTGACTGATGTGGTCATTTCGAAGATGGAGGCTGAACAGGAGGAGGAGGCTGAGGAGGATGAGGTGCTGGAGCTGTAGACCATGGGGGCAACCCTGAATGACCTAGGACCTGCAATCCTTGGCGTCGGGAGGACGTGTTCCGTCCCAAGGTCCGACTGGGTCCCAGCTTCCACTATGTTAACCCAGTGTGCCGTTAGCAAGATGTTCCCTCCCTGCCCACAAGCAGTTGTCCACGTGTCTGCGGTTAGGTGGACTTTACCGGTAACTGCGTTGTTGAGACCATGGCTAATGTTTTGGGACACATGCTTGAGTAATGCGGGGACGGCACACCGGGAGAAATAGTGGTGGCTGGGGACCGAGTACCGAGGGATGGCTACTGCCATCAGGTTGCGGAATGCTTCCATCTCCATGAGCCTAAAATGCAACATTTCGAGCGCAAGCAGTCGTGAAATGTGAGAATTAAGTAGTGTGGCCTGTGGGGCATTGGCTGCATATTTGCGCTTGCGTTCCAAGGACTGGGGTATGGACAGCTGAACGCTGTGCTGGGACAAGGACATGGACGTGCTTCCTGATGCTGCTACTTGAGAGTGTGCAATGACCGGTGCAGGGCAGGAGTCGTCTTCGCATGCACCATGGACAGGGGATTGGCTTGCATGCACAACAGCGGAAGAAGCAATGGTGCCACCCGCAGACACTGTTCCTGGACCCTGGGGTTCAGCCCACAAAGTCGGGTGCTTTGCTGCCATGTGCCTGATCATGCTGGTGGTGGTCAGGCTGATCGTTTTGCCACCCCTGCTGATGCTGGCCTGGCAGGTGGTGCAAATGGCCTTTTTGGGGTTATCGGCAGAGTCTTTAAAAAACAACCAGACTCGGGAAGACCTAGCAGTTGTACTGGCAACTTCCTTCGTGTTGGTGTTACGGGGAACGGTTGCCTGCCTTCTGTCTGCGGCCACCACACTGCTTCTTCCTGCCTGTTGGGGTGCTCTGCCTCCCTCCCCCTGTGAGCTGCTGTCCTCGCTCTGCATGTCCTCCTGCCAGGTTGGGTCAGTTTCTATATCATCCACCACCTCGTCTTCCACTTCCGCACCCTGGTCCTCCTCCTGACTTTCTGGCAAATGTGTCTCATTATCGTCCACCTCTTGTGACACTTTCCCACCGTTGCCTTCATGTGACCGTGCCTGTTCAAATATTTGGGCATCGCTACACGCGATCTCCTCTTGCCCCGGCGAGAGGCCCGAATCTATAAATGGAAAAGTGAACAGCTCTTCAGAGTGTCCAAGTGTGGGAACAGTTATCTCTGGGTACTCAGCATGGTGGGAGGAAGGAGGATCAGGGTGAGGATGCGGTCCAGACTCACGGCTACTGAGACTTGACCGTGTGGTAGACAGGGTGGTGGTGGTGGTGGCTAAGTGACTGGAAGCATTATCCGCTATCCAACCAACAACCTTTTGACACTGCTCTGGGTTCAATAGTGGTGTGCTGCGGTCCCCTAGAAATTGGGACAGGAAAGTCAGGCGAGAATATGTGGGTGTTTGTTGTGGCACAATTTCGGCTTGCCCACGGCCTTGTCCTCGGCCTCTGCATGCACCATTACCATCACGTCCAGTTCCCTGTCCTTTGCCACGTGCCTTGCCCATTTTAAATGGAGGACAGTATCTTCCATGCTCACTACAAATGACTGAGTTTGGAGCGAACTTATATGTGTTCCGTGTGATAGAGAAAATACCTGCCCTCTAGGTAAGTAGTTTGAACAACAAACTGCGGTGAATTGCTTCAATGACACACTAGAGGAAATTTTTAATGGAGGCCAGAAATGGCAGTATTTTCTGACAACGTACTGTATATGTGATCCGTTTGACGGAGAAAACAGAGTTTTAAATACCTGGCCTGTAGGTAAGTAGTTTGAACAGCAAACTGCGTTCAATTGCTTCAATGACACACTAAAGGAAATTTTTAATGGAGGCCAGAAATGGCAGTATTTTCTGACAACATATATGTGATCCTTTTGACAGAGAAAACACTGTTTTAAATAGCTGGATTTCTAGCGCTCTAATATGGAAAGGACCTGGCTGTATTCTGCAGTGCCAACAAGCAAATGGCACAGAAAAACGGTGTTCTCTGGATTGCTTTTTAAGCAAATAATGAGGATTAAGATCCAAAGAAAAGTATTCCTGGCCCCTGAGACCTGGGCCTTTGTATAGAAATATCTAACAGCAGTAGAAGGCAGAATTGGAATGGAGCCTCTTGTGCTATATGCACTGCAGTCTGCAGATGGATTAGTCCTCAGAAGGACTGTTTGTTAAGATGGATATGTGGCACCCCAGGGGTCTGGTCTCCACAGTAATAGCAATGTTATGTCTGAGAGCAGGTGGGAGGTCTCTTGGTCAGGAATCCTATGCATGCCACACCTCCTGCCCAGTCCTGGGAGGGGAAGAACTTCCCCTATATAAAGCTGGGGCTGAGGCAGGGTTAGTGAGAAGAGTAGAGAGAAGAAGAGGAGCAGCATAGGAAAGAAAGATCAGGAGCTCTGTGGGAGCAGTGCAAAAAGGAATCAGGGGCTGGCAGCTGAAGAGCTCGCCCTGATTGAAGAGTTACCACCGGACCCGGAGTCCGAGGCTGTGGGGATTAACCCAGACCCAGCAGCAGAAACCGCCCGGCAGGGGATTTCAGGTCCTCTGGCCAAGAAACCCGAAGGCACGGTCACACGCGTGGGACCAGCACTGCCGTCGTGGAGCGGAAGCCACTAGAAGGCCCCGAGTCACCGGCCATACGGGTGAGCACCACACGGTACACTCAGGGACGTGGGCTACCTTTACCCGCCTCTAGCAAGGAAGCCAGAAGAGTACAATTAGTTGGGGAGGCCTACAACTCCGCCTGGCCAAGGGGGATCCCATCTGCTCAAGGACTGACCAGGCCCCGACCGCTAGCCAGTACTCCGGGAGGGTCTATCTTTGTCACCAGTAAAGACCCTGAACTACACCGCATCGTCTCTGAGTGGTTCCTACTACCCCCATCATCCACGTCGGCTGCCCTGAGGCCATACCCCTCCCGTTGGGGGTTATACCATCCACGCTGCACCATCCTTCCACCGGCCTCAGCGGTCTGCCCTGCAGCGGCAGCTCCATAGCTGCATTCAACAGGTGGCGTAGTCGTCCTACATCTACTGCTAATATACTGCCACTCAGCTTGACTCCCTAGGCACGGACCGGGTCACCGCCACGAGACTACTACCCCTATCAGATCCGGCTCCGGGTAGGCTCCCGCGTGCGCAACGCTACTCAGCACAGGCCCAGGGGCGCGTCAGCTTTTGGCGTAGTCGGCAGGATTACGTGCCCGCAACCGCCGGGTACTGCGTGCCTGAAAAAGAGACTTTTAAACTAACCTGTGGTGAAGATTCCCGCCATCCGGCACCATCTTCAGCCTTCTTCCCGCCATCCGCGAAGATTCCCGCCATCCGGCGCCATCTTCAGCCTTCTTCCCGCCATCCGTGAAGTTTTCCCGCCATCCGGCGCCATTTTCAGCCTTCTTCCCGCCTTCCGTGGAGTTTTCCCGCCGTTGGACGCCATCTTGAAGACGCCGCGCAGGAAGAAGAGGGGCGTGGACTCCGAAAGCGCGCGAGAATTGAAGCCCCGCCTCACGTCCAGACGTCGCGTAAGGTCCTGGAAGGAGCCCAGCAGACGCTGACGTCACAGGAGCGCGACGGAAGGTCCTAAACCCTGACGATCCACTGCGGAGCCGCGGCCTACGGAAGAGGATCATCGCAAGGTAGGCCACGGTCCACTAGGGGGGAGGAAGATGTCGGATACGGAGGAGAGCTTCACTGCCTCAACCCCCGCCAGCGCCAGCACTGCTGCAGTCATGCCTTTTACCATGCCCTATATCCCGGGAGCAGCCTGGCTACCCCAATACTCAGGGGAGTCACATACCCTGAATGACTTTAGAGAAAAGCTGGATAGCCTCTTCCAGGTGTACCCCCTCACAGAAGAGCAAAAAGTGAGCATCCTGGTGGCCCAACTAACCGGGGCAGCCCAAAGGGAGGTAAAGTCCTGGCCACCTGGGAGGAGGACTGTCGCGGGGATACTAACCCGGCTGAGGGACACCTTTGATACCCGCACCTCAGCCGAGATTAAGCTTAAATTCTATGGGTGCAAGCAGCGAGCACATGAGAGTATAAGGGACTATGCACTAAACCTACAAGAGGCCCTGAGAGCCATTAAGCAGACCGACCCTGACAGTGTGGGAAACGAGGACAGGCTGTTGACCGAACAATTTATAGAGGGACTATATTGCAATGCCCACCGAACCCAGTTGCGGGCAATGGCCTTACAGGATCCTCATCTGGACTTTGCACAGTTCAAGGACAGAGCCATCCGGGTGCTCCGAGAACCGGCACCGGGTGGCGTTGTGACCCACAGGCGCCCAGCTATCACTTACCACCAGGAGGCGGCGCCCTTGTCGGCAGGGCCTGTGGGGGCTGATGCGCAGGCTTTGAACAATGACCCGGCTCCAGACCTGCACCATCAGGTCCAAGAGCTAGCTAAAAGCGTTGCTGCACTAACCCGAACTGTGCAGTCTTTACAGGTTTCCACCCCAGGGAAGATCCAGCTGGCATCCGGACCGGAGGACATCCCGTGGCGTCGACCAAGGAGGACCCCACCGGCCAGAGGAAGACCCAGCGACCGATACAACGAGGACGGACAACCCATCTGCCGCCGCTGCAATCAACCCGGACATATGGCAAGGTACTGTCCTTTAAACTGGCACAACCTGGGGTAGAGGGCCAACCCCCAGGAAAAAGATCACCAGGCCCATCGAGCTGGCGCGACAAATATGTGGGAGGACGTCCAGTCTTGCCTGTGGTACTGGATGGCATTCCTATGAGTGCCCTACTGGACACCGGGTCACAGGTCACCACCATCCCGTACGTGCTCTTCAAGCAGTACTGGAATGACTCGGATATAACCCGCTACCCTGACGACGACTTGAGTATTATTGCCAGCAATGGTCAACCCGTGCCGCAGATCGGATTTAAAGAGGTGACCATTAAAATCGGTAGAGTCGAACTGGCAGCGCAGGGACTGATCATTGTGGACATTGACAAGCGTGAGAGTCACCCAAAGATAACTCTAGGAACTAATGTGATTGAAAATTGTCTTGCAGAGGTGATTTTCATTTTACAGCAGGTTGCCAAGAACGCCAGCTCCGGCCAGCAGCGAGTGCTCCAGAAAGAGATCCGGGCACTGATGCGACGGCAACAAGTGGAACTCTCCGGCGGTGAGATTGGTAGCGTAAGAATGTGTGACCCTTTCCCTATTGCCATACCCTCGAAAAGTGAAATGATAATTTGGTGCCGGGCAGCTATTGGTCTGAGAGGTAGAGATTACCAGGCCATGGTAGAGCCAGTCTACTCAGACAGTAGGCCCACCATTTTGACAGCCCGGGGGGTAGTTGATGTGACGCGCCCCCTGGGACATATTCCTTTTTGAGGGGAATACCCGGCACCGGATCAGATGGGGGGTTGTAGTCTCCGAGCGGCTGTGACCCGGCCCGTGCCCAGGGCGTCAAACTCAGTGTTATGTGGCAGTCCTACAGATGTTATTAAGAGTTCTTTTGTGTCGACTACGCCACCCGTTGTGATGCGGTCACTGTGGCCGCCGCTGCAGCAGGGTCCGCTGAGGCTGATGGTGGGTGCGCAGCTTGGTGGGATAACCCCCAACGGGAGGGGTATAGCCTCAGGGGGGACAGGTGCAGAGGATGGGGGTTGTGGTGGTGCAGTGCAGACGGCAATGAAGACAGAGTCGGGTTGTGCAGTTAAGGGTGTTTACTTACTGCAGATGTTGTACTGGTCACTCCAGCTTCGAGTGACCACCCGAGCCGTGCTGCGTCCACCAGGTCCTGGATCCAGCCAACCCCCAAACAAGTCCGGAGCGTGGCCCTGAGCTCTCCTTCTGTCCCGTTCTCTGGCCGTCCCCACCAGTGATCCACCTAGGTCCAGCTCCCTCGGGCCTTCTGTTGGGACACCCTTGGCCTTGGGTTCCCTGACCCTTCATGTGGTGTGCCTTCGGGGTGGATGTGATGGGTGGCCGTGGCAGATGCTGCCCACGGCCTCCGGTCTCTGGCTAGGGTGTGTTTTCTGCCCCCACCAGCTTGGGATCCGGTATCCTGTGCCGACTCTTCACCCGGGGATTTAAGTTGGGATCTTGGAGTCCTTTTCTGCTGTTTCCCCCTCTGGGTCTCTCTTTCTCTTCTCCTCTCTCACTCTGGGTCTTTCTTCTCCTCTGCTCGCTGACTTGTTCTCTGCATCTGACCCTGTTCTTAGTTGGTGCCCACCTTATATACACCCTCTATGTGTGAGCTCAGGTGACCAGCACCCAATGAGCTCCTATCTTTACCCAGGCTGCTCCCCCTATCTGCCCCTACACTACTTGGGATGTACCACCCCCCTCCCACTCCAGCCAGGAACAGACTCGGTCGTACCTGCACATTTCTAAGTGGGAGTACCGTCGGTCTGCTCCTCGGAAATGGGATGTGTGTAGTGCATGCAGCCTACCGAGCTCAGTTCCACTCTCCATCCTTGCCCGGGAGTGGAATATCACACCTCTGGGTTGAGGTGCAATACCCCTGTAGCAGCCGAATCCTCAGGGTGCTACATTCCCCCCTGGTAAATCACAGCACGTCCTCGGGCTGTAAGACATAAATAACACCAAAAACATACATTTTTTTTTTTTTTCATAAACATATAAAACAACATATATTAGCAAATAAAACATTCTCGTCGCCTCTGGCTCCTCCTCCGGTCACTGTGCACCGTGTGACCGGGTACAGTGCGACAGTCTCTCTGGAAAACTGGTTCTCCTATAAAACCAGTAGGGGGCGCTTTAGGAAGCGCAACTATTTACAGGGAAAGTTGGCCGCTCTCAGTCCTCGGCCAGGTATGGATACGGAATTACGGGTGAATGGGTGAACAGTTCACTCAGCTGGTCCCAACGGGGACTATATATATGTAGCAACAGTTTCTTTGGTACCCGGTCGGGTAACTATTTACATCCACTGCTCTGCCGCACTCAACGGCGTCCTCCTCCTGCTCTTTGCTTGTAGCTGGTTGTAACTTCAGACCCGTCCGGGTCCTCTTGCTCCTCCTCCTCGCACCGCAACTCCTCCTCCGTCAGGCGGTGTACGTGGAGGGCGTAAGGTCCTTTGGCACACTTGTGCCGGGTGAAGGTGACCTCGTCTCCGATGTAGAGGTCACGACCTCTGTGCCCCTCCGGCAGATGGGACTCCACGTCTCTGCGCGTGACAAAGACGTCGCCGGGGGTGTTGTTGTCTCTGATGAAGCCCCACCCATGCTGCTGGTTGAACTTGATCACTGTCCCGATGGTGCGGGGACAATGCGCTGCACGGGGGTCCCTCCTGGTCCGGCTCTTCTGCTCGGCGCTCCTTATTTGGGCCTGTTGTTCCCGGACCCGCCTCTCTCTCCGCTCCCTCGCAAACTCTTCGAGCTGCTGTCGGCAACACTCAGCACGCTCCGCTGCAGCTGCCCTGGTTTCCTGAGTGAACCCCATTAGGTCTTCTCCGGTGGGGTCCCACTCAAATTGGGCCTCTTCAAGCGGGGGCGAGATCCGTGCCACGGGCTTCGGAGCCGGAATCAGGGGCTCACACAAGGGCCCTAGTCTCTGCTGCCGTTCCAGCTCATGGAATTCTTCGGGCCAGATGAAGGGCCGCCCGTCCGGCCATGTGAGCTGGCTGAACAAGTCCTCCCCCAGGTGTGGCACCCTTGGTTTTACGGGTGCGGGCGCGGTGGTGGTGGCGCCCGGGTTGCCCAGGCCTTGCGGCCAGGCCTGGGGCACCTGGAAGGTGAAGGGCACCGTTAGGACGGCGGCGCCCTGGGCTACCTGGCCTTGCGGCCAGGCCGGAGGCTCCGCGGAGGTAGGGGGCGCTGTTGGTGATGCGGCGCCCGGGGGTACTAGGCCTTGCGACCAGGCTGGTGGTATTTCCTGCTTTGTCACGCTCCGGGTTGAGGCGCGTGACGTCACAGGGGTCGCTGCGGCGGCTTCCGGTCGGGGCCTAGTCCATAGCGGTGACATGACGGCTACGGGCACAGCAGGGGGACTTTCGGGCTCTGCGACGGGGAGCTGGGGCAAGTGGGCGGTTTCCCGGCTTGGGGTATAGGCGTCCCCTTTACCTGCCTCCATGCGTTCGGCTCCCTTCTCGGCGCCGTCTCCAGCCTTCAATCCTCCCGCGCCATCCTCAGAGGCGGTCTGTCTCCTCGTCTTGGGTGGCGTGCTCCGCTGACAGGTCTCGGTCTGCTGGGCCATCTCACGGCTCCACTCCGCCAACGTCTCTCGCTGCACCCGGGCCATCCTCCTTGCGAGGCCCTCCAGAGCGGTCTGTGCACACTCCCGGTCTCGGGGGAGCTGTGCAAGGACCTCCACTAGGCCTAGTGGGGTCGTGGTGTCTAGCAGGCTCCTGACCAACGGGTCGGTGCTGCTCTGCTCTTCTTCCAGCAGGCTCCTGGCCAGCGGGCCGGTGCTGCTCTGCTCTCCTTCCTCGGTCTTTAGCAGACTCCTGGCCAGCGGGCCGGTGCTGTTCTGCTTTCTCTCCATATCCGGGTAAGCTCCTCCGCTACTCCTCGTTAGACTTCTTGCCTCCGGGTGCGCTCGCTCCAGACTGCTCCAGGCGGCACCCATCTTTGCTCTTTTCTTTCGTCTCCTCCCACTTCGAGGGTGGTCCCGGGGCCACTTGGTGACTGTCAGCTCCAGGGGCAGTTCTTTCACGCTGACAGACACCTCTAGCATCACAGTCTCTGTTGGTGGGGGCGGTTTCCACTTTTGGCGCCATTTTCTGTCCTGGCCCACGATGGGAGGCGGCCTCCTGCCCTCCTTTGGCACGCCCATAATGGCGTCCGCTGCTCTTCCAAGGCGGGAAATCTTCGGATTTGGCGGGAAGCGTCGCCCAGTGGCGGGAAACTCTGCAGATGGCGGGAACAAGCTGGAAATGGCGGACAATCGGCGGGAAACGACCTGTGATGGGGTCCGATGGCGGGGACCCTCCGGAACCGGCGGGAGACTTCTTTCTGAGGTAAACTTGCACTTTTCTTCAGGCACGCAGTACCCGGGTGTTGCGGGCACGTAATCCTGCCGACTACGCCAAAGTTGACGCGCCCCCTGGGACATATTCCTTTTTGAGGGGAATACCCGGCACCGGATCAGATGGGGGGTTGTAGTCTCCGAGCGGCTGTGACCCGGCCCGTGCCCAGGGCGTCAAACTCAGTGTTATGTGGCAGTCCTACAGATGTTATTAAGAGTTCTTTTGTGTCGACTACGCCACCCGTTGTGATGCGGTCACTGTGGCCGCCGCTGCAGCAGGGTCCGCTGAGGCTGATGGTGGGTGCGCAGCTTGGTGGGATAACCCCCAACGGGAGGGGTATAGCCTCAGGGGGGACAGGTGCAGAGGATGGGGGTTGTGGTGGTGCAGTGCAGACGGCAATGAAGACAGAGTCGGGTTGTGCAGTTAAGGGTGTTTACTTACTGCAGATGTTGTACTGGTCACTCCAGCTTCGAGTGACCACCCGAGCCGTGCTGCGTCCACCAGGTCCTGGATCCAGCCAACCCCCAAACAAGTCCGGAGCGTGGCCCTGAGCTCTCCTTCTGTCCCGTTCTCTGGCCGTCCCCACCAGTGATCCACCTAGGTCCAGCTCCCTCGGGCCTTCTGTTGGGACACCCTTGGCCTTGGGTTCCCTGACCCTTCATGTGGTGTGCCTTCGGGGTGGATGTGATGGGTGGCCGTGGCAGATGCTGCCCACGGCCTCCGGTCTCTGGCTAGGGTGTGTTTTCTGCCCCCACCAGCTTGGGATCCGGTACCCTGTGCCGACTCTTCACCCGGGGATTTAAGTTGGGATCTTGGAGTCCTTTTCTGCTGTTTCCCCCTCTGGGTCTCTCTTTCTCTTCTCCTCTCTCACTCTGGGTCTTTCTTCTCCTCTGCTCGCTGACTTGTTCTCTGCATCTGACCCTGTTCTTAGTTGGTGCCCACCTTATATACACCCTCTATGTGTGAGCTCAGGTGACCAGCACCCAATGAGCTCCTATCTTTACCCAGGCTGCTCCCCCTATCTGCCCCTACACTACTTGGGATGTACCACCCCCCTCCCACTCCAGCCAGGAACAGACTCGGTCGTACCTGCACATTTCTAAGTGGGAGTACCGTCGGTCTGCTCCTCGGAAATGGGATGTGTGTAGTGCATGCAGCCTACCGAGCTCAGTTCCACTCTCCATCCTTGCCCGGGAGTGGAATATCACACCTCTGGGTTGAGGTGCAATACCCCTGTAGCAGCCGAATCCTCAGGGTGCTACAGATGTACGCCATGGGAGGGTACCCGTTCGCATAATAAATATTGGGAAAAGGGAAGTATACCTGCCCCGGTATGCTACGCTAGCCAAATTATATACTATCAACCAAAATTCTATACAGTCTGTGGAACCCTTGCCTCCATCTCATCCGGAGGAAGGTAACGGCTCTGAGAAAATAATGGAGGATTGGTGTCAGCAACTACATTTGGGTACTGACTCCACTCCCTCCCACCAGAAACAGGGAGTCTACCGGGTGGTTCAAGAGTACGAGAGAGTGTTTAGTAAACACCCGTTAGACTTCGGGCGAGTCAAGGGGGTAGAACACCACATCCCCACGGGAGACCATCCTCCCATAAAAGAGAGGTATCGGCCCGTACCCCCTGCACACTACCAACACGCCAAGGGGATGCTTAGAGACATGAAGGAGGCTGGGGTAATCAGGGATAGCTGTAGCCCCTGGGCAGCTCCACTAGTCTTGGTCAAAAAGAAAGACAACACCATGAGAATGTGTGTAGATTACCGGAAAATTAACCATATCACACACAAAGATGCGTACCCCTTACCAAGAATAGAGGAGTCTTTGGCTGCTTTAAAATCTGCTAACTTCTTCTCCACCTTGGATCTCACTAGCGGGTACTGGCAGGTTCCTGTAGCAGAGGCGGATCGGGAGAAGACCGCATTCACCACCCCGATGGGACTTAGCGAGTTTACCTGCATGCCGTTTGGACTCTGCAACGCACCAGGAACCTTCCAGCGATTGATGGAGTGCTGTCTGGGACACCGGAACTTTGAGACGGTCTTGTTATACCTGGACGATGTCATCGTCTACTCCAAGACCTACGAGGACCACCTGAAGCACCTGGCGGAAGTGTTTGAAGCTCTGGCAAGTTACGGCCTAAAGGTGAAACCCTCCAAGTGTCACCTCCTGAAGCCAAAGGTGCAGTACCTGGGACACGTAGTGAGTGCTGACGGAGTGGCTCCCGACCCTGATAAGATCACCGCAATTAAGGAATGGCCAAGCCCCTCCAGCGTAAAGGAAGTGAGGCAGTTCCTCGGGTTGGTAGGCTACTACCGAAGGTTCATTCCCGGATTCACCAAAAAGGCAGCTCCTATGCAGGACCTCTTGATAGGCCAGTCCAGGAAGGCCAAGAACCAGAAGCCGCCCTTCAGATGGGAGAAGTTGGAAGAAGAGTCCTTCCGCCAGCTGAAGATGGCCCTCACGGGGGATGAAATCCTGGCGTACCCGGATTACAGCCAGCCCTTTATCCTCTACACCGACGCCAGTAACATCGGGCTAGGAGCCGTACTATCCCAGATCCAGCAGGGGAAAGAACGGGTAATTGCTTACGCCAGCCGAAAACTGCGACCCACCGAAAGAAACCCTGAGAATTACAGCTCATTTAAGCTAGAGTTCCTGGCAGTGGTGTGGGCAGTCACCGAACGCTTTAAGCACTACCTCGCTTCTTCCCGGTTCACCGTGTACACGGATAACAACCCGTTGACACACCTGGACACTGCAAGACTCGGTGCCCTAGAGCAGAGATGGATGGCCCGCTTGTCCAACTATGAGTTTACAATCAAATACCGGGCAGGACGCTCCAATACCAACGCAGACGCCCTGTCCAGGATGCCAAACCTACCGGACGTAGGGGAAGATTCAGAGGAACTGGAAGAAGTTGAGCTCCCCGCGTTCCACCGTCATGTGACTATCCAGTATTCCCACCGTGTAAGAAGTAAGCAAACTGCTACGTTCAACCCCTTACCTCATTACAACTGGGTGGAGACGCAAGACAGTGACCCTGCCGTCCGTCTGGTAAAGGAGATGCTGACTCGGCCAGATGCACGCCTTGACCCAGACGCTCCGGAGGAAGCCAAGCAACTGTGGGCTGAGAAGAGTCGACTGTTCCTTTATAAGGGAAAGTTGTGCCGCAGAATGGTTAACTCCCGGACACATGAACTAATCTGGCAAGTAGTGGTGCCAAGAAGAGACGCAGCTATGGTGATGGAGGCATACCACGACGGAGCTGGGCATTTCAGATGGAAGAAGCTGGAGTTCCTGCTGCGCGGGCGGTTCCATTGGGTAGGCATGAGAGGAACCATCGAGAGGTGGTGCAGAGACTGTGGCCCATGCAACCTAAGAAGGAGGGACCGTGCCAGCCAGAAGACTCCCCTGCGGTCCATCATCACCAGACAGCCGTTGGAACTGGTAGCCTTGGATCATGTAAAGCTGACCCCAAGCAGAAGTGGCTACGTCTACGCGTTAACCATCGTGGATCACTACTCCCGGTTCTTGGTTGTCGTCCCCGTCAAGGACTTAACGGCTCACACAGCAGCTAGAGTCTTCCAGCAGCACTTCTGCCGTCCGCATGGATACCCAGAGCAGGTGCTGACGGACCAGGGGCCTGCCTTTGAAGCGGAAGTCTTCCAGGAGTTCTGCACCCTGTATGGCTGCCGGAAGATTAGAACAACACCCTATCACCCGCAAACTAATGGACTTTGTGAGAAAATGAACCAGGTGGTGATAGATCTTCTGAAAACATTGCCCCTGGAAGAACGTAGTCTGTGGCCTGAAAAGCTGCCTGACCTGGTGGACCTATACAACCACATCCCTGTAGGTTCCACCAACTGTACCCCGGCTTACCTAATGAGGGCAAGACCTGGTAAGCTTCCTGTTGATCTGGAGATGGGAGTCCTGACACCCGAGGACACTTCACCAGAGGCAGACTGGGACACAGAGAGGCAGCAGCAGTACCGGAAAGTACAGGAGAGCGTGGAGCGAAGTCTCTGTCAAGCTAGGGAAAGACAAGAGAAAACTTACAACCAGTATGCTCCCGCTGTTCCCCTGGTGCCCGGAGAGCAGGTCTTGAAGAGGAAAAGACGGCTCCACAAGTTGGACGACCAGTGGGAGAAGGACCCGTACACCGTACTGCCCTCAAGCCACGACAACCCGAAGATCTGTACAATAAGTAAAGACGGAGGGGAAACCACAGCCATTGTATCCCGGGATCACCTAAAGAAGTGTCCCGAACAGCTACGGAACCCTGAAGAGGAACAAGAGGACCCTCGACCCGTAGAGGAAAGGGAAGATATGGTTAGTACTGTGCTCGGAGACTTCCCTCGGTCTTGGACTCAAGTCAATGGTGCTGTTGCGGTACCCGTCCTCACGTTCCTCCAACCAGCATCCCAAATGCCTACGGAGACGCAGGTAGAACTGGAAGAACAGCCGGTCCAGGAGGCAGAAGACCCCACACAAGCAGACCAGGAGAATCAACCCTCTACTTATAGTGAGCCTGCCATACCCCTAGTGAGCCAAAGAGTCCGTAGACGGCTGCCCAGTTTACCCTTGACAGCCCCTATACCCTGTAGCTCAGGACCAATCAACCAGCTCCGTAGGTCCACTAGGGTCACTAGAGGCCAGCTGCCCATACGGTGGAGGATCTAAAATGTTCAAGCTATTTTATTAATGTTTACCTGTCTATTGTTGCTTGTGTATAATTTTGTGTTTCTAGTTATTTATAGGAGTCTTTGGTGGATTTACCGGGAATCCTTTGTGTATATAGTTGGAGCGTAACCCAGGACGGACTGAAAGACTGTTAAGGACTCGGGGCAGGACAGACCCCTACCTGGTTACGTCTCCCTGTTTTTGGTGAAATGGACACCCTTGTTTTCTTGAAAAACTGCACCCGGTTGCGGACACGCCGTGACCACCTTATGTGTTGTCTCTATTAGAATGTTATTGTTTGCACCTTGTTATGTTTACAAAAGTATGTTTAGTCCCGGAGTACTAACTTTCACTAGGGGGGAATGTGGCACCCCAGGGGTCTGGTCTCCACAGTAATAGCAATGTTATGTCTGAGAGCAGGTGGGAGGTCTCTTGGTCAGGAATCCTATGCATGCCACACCTCCTGCCCAGTCCTGGGAGGGGAAGAACTTCCCCTATATAAAGCTGGGGCTGAGGCAGGGTTAGTGAGAAGAGTAGAGAGAAGAAGAGGAGCAGCATAGGAAAGAAAGATCAGGAGCTCTGTGGGAGCAGTGCAAAAAGGAATCAGGGGCTGGCAGCTGAAGAGCTCGCCCTGATTGAAGAGTTACCACCGGACCCGGAGTCCGAGGCTGTGGGGATTAACCCAGACCCAGCAGCAGAAACCGCCCGGCAGGGGATTTCAGGTCCTCTGGCCAAGAAACCCGAAGGCACGGTCACACGCGTGGGACCAGCACCGCCGTCGTGGAGCGGAAGCCACTAGAAGGCCCCGAGTCACCGGCCATACGGGTGAGCACCACACGGTACACTCAGGGACGTGGGCTACCTTTACCCGCCTCTAGCAAGGAAGCCAGAAGAGTACAATTAGTTGGGGAGGCCTACAACTCCGCCTGGCCAAGGGGGATCCCATCTGCTCAAGGACTGACCAGGCCCCGACCGCTAGCCAGTACTCCGGGAGGGTCTATCTTTGTCACCAGTAAAGACCCTGAACTACACCGCATCGTCTCTGAGTGGTTCCTACTACCCCCATCATCCACGTCGGCTGCCCTGAGGCCATACCCCTCCCGTTGGGGGTTATACCATCCACGCTGCACCATCCTTCCACTGGCCTCAGTGGTCTGCCCTGCAGCGGCAGCTCCATAGCTGCATTCAACGGGTGGCGTAGTCGTCCTACATCTACTGCTAATATACTGCCACTCAGCTTGACTCCCTGGGCACGGACCGGGTCACCGCCACGAGACTACTACCCCTATCAGATCCGGCTCCGGGTAGGCTCCCGCGTGCGCAACGCTACTCAGCACAGGCCCAGGGGCGCGTCAGATATGTGTAATGTACGTTTTTTCTCCCTACACTACCTAATACACGATCAAATCTCTCCCTGACACAGCAGCAGCTCTCCCTACACTGTCTGATCCGGAGTGACCGTAACGAGCATGGCGACTCCAGGTCTGATATAGACCTGATGACGCTGTGCGGCCAGCCAATCACTGTAATGCCCACAACCAACATGGCTACGGCATTACAGTGCATGGCAGGCAATCCCTGCATGTTCATTGTCTCTCTAAAGAGCGCCAAACATGCAGGGAGGGGACCCGAGTTCCCGCCCGAGCAACCCAGAAATACTCGGCGAGGGCCGAGCATCTCGAGCAGTGAGATGCTCAGGCGAGCACCGAGCAGTAGCGAGCATGCTCGCTCATCACTAGTAGATAGTACTAAGGCTTGGCAGAACTCAGGGGGATTCAGGTCCATTATATCTTTGTGCAGGTGGACAACTGAGCAGCAAGTTCTAGCTTCTTATGTGATTTCTAAAGTACCATAATTTCCATAGTGAGCCTATGTGGAAAATATTGCCACTTCCCTTCACATATCCATGATGTCTTCTTTCATATATGCATAACCTAAACTCGGCTAAGTAACAGGATTTTGAATGTCTCTTGCTTTTACTGCCAAAGCTAAAGCTTACCGAGTCCTGGATCCTTCAGACATCAATGTCTTTACAAGTCTGTATCAGCAGGATGTCAGCAGCTTATTGGATAAAATATTAATCTGTCTATTCATGCAGTGCAGCTGCACTGAGTCACTTTGATGGTACCTTGAAAGAATGTAAGGGTCATAATATGCCAGATATTTAGCTGTTTAATATATTTCTTATTTGTGCTAATTCATAAATGGCTAGGCCACATTCTAATTCCAGAATTTTCCAGAAGAGAGATAAAGAGATAAGAAATGGGAAGATTAGGTTAGGGTCCATTTTTTCTACCTTATGTTATGTGCAAAACACATTTTTTGGGGAAAAAAAAGTGCTTAGGTGGCAAACAAGTATATTTATATATTAAAAGAAGAATGAGACACAAATGAAAAACAGGCAAAAAACCACTAAAAACTAAACAAAAACACCTATTGGTGTTTTTTTTGCCTTTTTTAATTTGTGCATCATTCTTCTTTCAATTTGCGCCTTTTTTAAGTCTATTTTATGTGTTTTCCTGGTTCTTTCTTATGTTTATCATAATCGGTAGAGTTTGGGGTTTCCAGACCTTTTGGGGTATTTCATCAATTGTGACTTTTTAAATTGCAAAACGTTTGCACAAACTAACTCTAGTTCCAACCTGCATTGGTTTTATGTACACTTGGAATTTTTGTGTAAATGTTAAGACCTTTTAATAGAACATACAATTTTTTGCTCTAAAAAGTTGCTAAAAGAGGTTAACCGCTAAAATAAAGAGCAGTTTTTATTTTACGTAAAATTGTTGAACCATGTACGCCACAATGAAACATTTTGCAAACAATGTCAACAAATACCACAAAATAAAAAAAGGAAAATTACTTAAAAAAACATCCCTGGCGCCTCTTTGATTAGTAAGACCCCACATAATGATGCCAATAAATCAGAAGGCATGCTGGGGAGGCCACAGGTAAAATTAGGTTTGTAGGGGTCTAATTCAGCAGCCATGGACTAATGATGTAGCTGCTAGACCAGGCTCCTGCAAATCTGTTTGCTCAACTCTACTCACATGTTATCAAAGTAATCTTTTTCCAAATAACTACCTTGTTAACTTAAAATCATTCTCCACTTCTGACAAGTAACTGATCACAAAGAAGTCCAATGTTAGGACCCCTATAGATCGTCTTAATTGCACTACTACAATACTGACATCACCGCTCTTCAGAAGCGCAGTGCAGCGGGACCTGAGAGTGGCTGCTGATAAAGCCTATGGAGTCTCAGAACGAGGCTCCATAGGCTTTGGATAAAGGATTCGGGGAACTTCGTGGGAATCGCTGGACTGTGTCGGACCTGTGTGGGAACTTTTCTTTCTAATAAAGTTGTGAACGAGTTGTTTTTATTTCTCTCTGTTTATATTTTTCAGTCCATTTGTGGACTACATCTGATTTGGTGGACTACGTCGGATCTGCATGGGAACTTTTTTTTTTCTTTTTAATAAAATGGTGAACCAGGGAAAGGATGGGGCAGTATTTATTAAAAAAAAAATTTGTGTGTGTTTTTTCTTTTTACTTACTTGGTTATTAATGAGGGTGTCTGATAGACAACTCTCCAGTACTAAGACCAGGGCTTGATGTCAACTGTGTTTTTGGACAATTCACAGCTGACATCAACCCCAAACTCCATTACCCCAATTGCAAACGCACCAGGGCAATAGGGAAGAGCCAAGGAGAAGAGACAAATTTGGCACATCTAATGTGATGCACCACTCCTGAGGCGGCTGCAGGCTGGTATTTTTAGGATAGGAGGGGTCCAGTAACCAGGGACCTTCCCTTCCTGATGATATCAACTGTCAGCTGTCTGCTTTACCTTTGCTGGTTATAAAAAATGAGGGGAGACCCCACATTGTTTTTTTTCATTTATTTATTTAATCATAAAGCTGTCCAATAAACTCCACAGGGGTTTGTGCAATTTTATATGTCAGGGGTTTGTGCAATTATATGTTTGTCTATATGCCTGTTGGTTTATGTCTGTCTGTATGTCTTTATGTCTGTCTGTCTATTTATATTTATATCTATTATCTATCTCTATAGCATTCATTGCAGTCCAAAAACGCAGGCTAAAAAACACATAAAAAAAAATGCATCGGAAACGCAGCAAAAATGTGCTTTTTTGCCACTGTGTTTTTTCTGCCAAGAGATGCAGAAATGGTGTCGAAATTCCAGCATCCAAATACTCAACGTGTGCACATACCATATACATAAACCTTTAAAACGTCAACTCGTTTTGAAAAAAACAAGCCATCATATGGCTATGTTGATGTGACGCGCCCCCTGGGCCTGTGCTGTGCAGGGGGATACCCGGAGCCGGATCGCTGGGGGTTGTAGTTCTCCGTGGCGGTGATCCGGTCCGTGCCCAGGGCGGTCAAACCAGTGGCAGTCTATTGGTATTGTAATTGTCCGACTACGCCACCCGTGGATTGCGGTCAGTGGGGACCGCCGCTGCGCTGCAGACAGCTGAGGCTGATGTTGTTTGCACAGCCGAGTATGGGATAACTCCCCACGGGAGAAGTATTGCCTCAGGGCAGCTAGTGTGGATGATGGGAGTGATGGTGTGAGCGTCCCAGTACTGATGGTGCTGGTGCGGCGATGAAACACAGAGACGTGTGGTGCAGTTCAGGGTCTTTATTGATGGAATAACGCAGACCCTCCCGGGAGTACTGGTTAGCAGTAGGAGCCTGGTTAGTCTATAAGCAAGTAGGATCTCCCCTGGCCAGGTGGAGTTGTAGGCCTCCCCGACTATCTGCACTCTTTCCTGGCTACCTTGCTCTATGCGGGTAGAAGTAGCCCACGTCCCTGAGTATACCGTGTGGTGCTCACCCGTATGGCCGGTGACTTGGGGCCTTCCGTTAGCCTCCGCTTCACGATGGCGGTGCTGGTCCCTTGCTTGTGACCGTGCCTCCGGGCTTCTATGGCCAGAGGACATGGAATCCCCTGCCGGTTGGATTCTGCTGCTGGACCTGGATGTCCCCACAGCCTCGGACTCCGTGTCCGGGTTTAGTGTCTTCAGCCAAGGCGAGCTTTCTAGCTTCCAGCCTCTGGCACTCACTCCTGCTCCTACAGAGCGCCTGTTGTCACTCTCCCTGTGTCTGCTGTCCTCCAGACCTGACTGCGTCTCTGTCTGGGACTTCACTCACTAATCCCGCCCCAGACCCAGTTTATAAGGGCCGATTCCTCCCCTCCCAGGTCTGGGTGGGCCGTGTTGCATGCTTAGGGCTCCTGACCAGAGAGACCTCCCACTTGCTCTCAGACATAATATTTCTATTACTGTGGCAACCAGACCCCTGGGGTGCCACATTCCCCCCTAGTAAATTTTAGTACTCCGGGACTAAACACATTTTTAAAGAAACATAAATGCAGGGTATAACAATAATACAATAACATATTTACAAGAAGCTTTAGTTCTTTAAAGGTCACGGCGTGTCCGCAACCGGGTGTCCATATCACCCAAGGTGAAGTTTTTGAAACAAGAGGGTGTCCATGTCACCCAAGATGAAGCTTTAAGCGAAGTAGGGGACCTGTCCAAAGCAAACCCCTTGCGTTGGCCCTGGGCGTGGCTGCAAGGCTGAAGCTAGCTACTTTGGGCCGCAAGTAGGCCACGCCAGACAGGTTTTCTCTTCCGCGGCCGTCTTCGCAAGAGGCACCAAGGTGCAACTATCTACAAGAATTGTTCCGGTTATCCAGCGTCCATAACCTGTTAGTCCAAATAAATCTGCAGGGTAACTGAGAAACATAATTAGTAACAGGCAACAACAAAAACCATAAACAGTTAAACAGATAAATTCACAGTGCATTAGTTTAGATTTTCCAGCGAGCGGGCATCTGACCTCTAGTGACTCTAGTGGACCTACGGAGCTCACTAACTGGTCCTGCACTACAGGGTGTAGGAGGTGTTATGGGTAAGCTGGGCAGCTGTCTGCGCACTCTTTGGCTCACTAGGGGCACGGCAGGCTCACTACTAGCAGAGGGTTGATTCTCCTGTGCTGCTGGTGTGGATTCTTCTGCCTCCTGGGCCGGCTGCTCTTCCAGCTCTACCTGGTTTTCTGTAGGCACTTGAAGGGCTGGCTGGAGAAAGGTGAGGACGGGCACCACGATAGCGTTGTTTACTTGTGTCCAGGACCGGGGAAAGTCTCCGAGTACGGTGGTGATCATTTCCTCCTTTTCCTCTACGGGTTGAGGGTCTTCCTGATCTTCATCCGTGCTTTGCAACTTCTCGGGGCACTTTTTCAGGTGGTCTCTGGAGACAGTGGTTGTGGTTTGTCCTCCATCCTTGCTGATGACGTACACTTTTGGATTATTGTGGCTTGAGGGCAGTACGGTGTACGGGTCCTTTTCCCACTGGTCGTCCAACTTATGGAGCCGCCTTTTTCTTTTCAAGACCTGCTCTCCAGGTACCAGGGGAACAGCGGGAGCATGTTGGTTATAAGTCCTCTCCTGCCTTTCTCTTGATTGACAGAGACTTCGCTCGACGCTCTCCTGTACTTTCCGGTACTGCTGCTGCCGTTCTGTATCCCAGTCTGTCTCTGGCGAGGAGGCCTCGGGTATCAGGACTCCCATATCCAGGTCAACAGGCAGCTTACCAGGTCTTGCTCGCATTAGGTAAGCCGGGGTACAGTTGGTGGAACCTACCGGGATGTGGTTATACAGGTCCACCAGATCGGGCAGTTTCTCAGGCCACAGACTGCGTTCTTCCAGGGGCAATGTTTTCAGCAGATCTATCACCACCTGAGTCCATTGGTTTGGGGGTGATAGGGCGTTGTTCTTATCTTCTTGCAGCCATACAGGTTGCAGAACTCCTGCAAGACCTCCGCTTCGAAGGCTGGTCCTTGGTCCGTCAGCACTTGGTCCGGGTACCCGTGTGGGCGGCAGAAGTGCAGCTGGAAGGCTCTGGCTGCTGTCTGAGCTGTCAGGTCTTTGACAGGTACCACCACCAGGAACCGGGAGTAGTGATCCACGATGGTTAGGGCGTAGACATACCCGCTTCTGCTTGGAGCCAGTTTAACATGGTCCAGAGCGACCAGTTCCAGCGGCTGCCTGTTGATGATGGGCTGCAGGGGAGTCCTCTGGCTGGCATGGTTCCTTTTTCTTAGATTGCACGGGCCACAGTCTCTACACCACCTCTCAATGGCTCCTCTCATGCCTATCCAGTAGAACCATTCACGCAGCAGGAACTCCAGCTTCTTCCATCCGAAGTGCCCTGCCCCATTGTGGTAGGCCTCCAGCACCATAGCTGCGTCCCATCTCGGTACCACCACCTGCCAGATCAGTTCATGTGTCCGGGAATTGACCATTCTGCAGCACAACTTCTCCTTGTAGAGGAACAGTCTGCTCTTCTCCGTCCACAGTTGCTTGGTCTCTTCCGGAGCGTCTGGGTCCAGGCGGGCGTCAGCCTGGGTCAGCATCTACTTTACCAGACGGACCGCGGGGTCACTGTCTTGAGTCTCCGCCCAGTTGAACATAGCGGATCGCTGGCCCCTCACACGGTGGTAATTCTGGGTAATCCCATGACGGTGGAACGCAGGGAGTTCGATCTCTTCCAATTCTTCTGGATCTTCCCTTTCGTCCGGTAGGTTTGGCATCCTGGACAGGGCGTCTGCATTGGTATTGGAGCGTCCTGCCCGGTATTTGATCGTGAACTCATAATTGGACAGGCGGGCTATCCATCTCTGCTCCAGGGCACCCAGTCTTGCAGTGTCCAGGTGTGTCAACGGGTTGTTGTCCGTGTACACGGTGAACCTGGAAGAGGCAAGGTAATGCTTAAAACGTTCGGTTACTGCCCACACCACTGCCAGGAACTCTAGCTTGAACGAGCTGTAATTCTCAGGGTTTCTTTCCGTGGGTTGCAGTTTTCGGCTGGCATAAGCAATTACCCGTTCTCTCCCCTGCTGGATCTGGGACAGTACGGCTCCTAGCCCGATGTTGCTTGCGTCCGTGTGGAGGATAAAGGGCTGGCTGTAATCAGGGTACGCCAGGATTTCATCCCCCGTGAGGGCCATCTTCAGCTGGCGGAAGGACTCCTTTTCCAGCTTTTCCCATTTGAAGGGTGGCTTCTGGTTTTTGGCCTTCCTGGACTGGCCTATCAGGAGGTCCTGCATAGGAGCTGCCTTCTTGGTAAAACCGGGAATGAATCTTCGGTAGAAGCCTACCAACCCGAGGAACTGCCGCACTTCCTTTATGCTGGATGGTCTTGGCCAGTCCTTAGTCACGGAGATCTTGTCAGGGTCGGAGGCTACTCCGTCAGCACTCACCACGTGTCCCAGGTACTGTACCTTTGGCTTCAGTAGATGACACTTTGAGGGTTTTACTTTTAGGCCATAGTTCGCCAGGGCTTCAAACACTTCTGCCAGGTGTTCCAGATGGTCCTCATAGGTCTTGGAATAGACGATGACGTCGTCCAGGTATAATAGGACCGTCTCGAAGTTCCGGTGTCCCAGACAGCATTCCATCAACCGTTGGAATGTTCCTGGTGCGTTGCAGAGCCCGAACGGCATACAGTTAAATTCGCTGAGTCCCATCGGGGTGGTGAATGCGGTCTTCTCCCGGTCCGCCTCTGCTACAGGAACCTGCCAGTACCCGCTAGTGAGATCCAAAGTAGAGAAGAAGTTAGCAGATTTTAATGCAGCTAAGGACTCTTCTATCCTTGGTAACGGGTACGCATCTTTGTGTGTGATACGGTTGACCTTCCTGTAGTCTACACACATTCTCATGGTGTTGTCTTTCTTTTTCACTAAGACTAGTGGAGCTGCCCAGGGGCTACAGCTGTCCCTAATTACCCCAGCCTCCTTCATGTCTTTTAGCATCCCCTTGGCGTGTTGATAGTGTGCAGGGGGTACGGGTCAGTGTCTCTCCTTTATGGGAGGATGGTCTCCCGTGGGGATGTGATGTTCTACCCCCTTTACTCGCCCGAAGTCCAGCGGGTGTTTACTAAACACTCTCTCGTACTCCTGAACCACCCGGTAGACTCCCTGTTTTTGGTGTGGGGGAGTGGAGTCAGTACCCAAATGCAGTTGCTGACACCAGTCCTCCATTGGTTTCTTAGAGCCGTTGCCTTCTCTGGTTGAGACGGAGGCAAGGGTTCCACAGCCTGTACAGAGTTCTGGTTGATGGTGAACAATTTGGCTAGCGTGGCATACCGGGGCAGGTATACTTCTCTCTCCCCGATATTTATGATGCGGACGGGCACCCTCCCATGGCGTACATCGACCACCCCCTGTGCTGTCAAAATGGTGGGCCTACTGTCTGAGTAGACGGGTTCTACCATTGCTTGGTAGTCTCTACCTCTTAGACCAATAGCTGCCCGGCACCAAATCATCATCTCACTTTTTGGGGGCATGGCAATAGGGAATGGGTCACACATTCTCACGCTACCTATCTCACCACCAGATAATTCCACTTGTTGCCGCTTCATCAGTGCCCGGATCTCTTTTTGAAGCACACGCTGCTGGCTGGAACTGGCGTTCTTGGCAACCTGCTGCAAAATAAGAATCACCTCTGCAAGACAGTTTTCAATTACGTTAGTACCTAGGGTTATTTTTGGGTGACTCTCGCGACGGTCAATGTCCACAATGATAAGTCCTTGTGCCGGCAGTTCAACTTTACAGACCTTGATGGTCACTTCCTTAAATCCTATCTGTGGCACGGGCTGACCATTGCTGGCGATAATGCTCAGGTCGTCATCTGGGTAGCGGGTTATGTCCGAGTCATTCCAGTACTGCTTAAAGAGCACGTACGGGATGGTGGTGACCTGTGACCCGGTGTCTAGTAGGGCACTCATAGGAATGCCATCCAGTACCACAGGCAAGACCGGACGTCCCCCTACGTATTTGTCACGCCAGTTTGATGGGCCTGATGATCTTATGCCTGGGGGTTGGCCCTCTACCCCAGGTTGTGCCCGTTTAAATGACAGTACCTTGCCATATGTCCGGGTTGATTGCAGCGGCGGCAGATGGGTCGTCCGTCCTCGTTGTATCTGCCGCTGGGTCTTCCTCTGGCCGGTGGGGTCCTCCTCAGTCGGCGCCACGGGACGTCCCCCGGTCCGGATGCCAGCTGGATCTTTCCTGGACAGGAGACCTGTAAAGACTGCACAGTTCTGGTTAGCACGGCAACGCTCTTAGTCAGCTCTTGGACCTGATGGTGCAGGTCTGTTGCCGGGTCATTGTTCAAAGCCTGCGCATCAGCTCCCACAGGCCCTGCAGACAAGGGCGCCGCGTCCTGGTGATAAGTGATAGCAGGGCGCCTGTGGGTCACAGCGCCACCTGGTGCCGGTTCTCGGAGCACCCGGATGGCTCTGTCCTTGAACTGTGCAAAGTCCAGGTCAGGGTCCTGTAAGGCCATTGCCCGCAACTGGGTTCGGTGGGCATTGCACAGTAGACCCTCAATAAATTGTTCGGTCAACAGCTTGTCTTCATTTCCCACGCTGTCAGGGTCTGCCTGCTTAATGGCTCTCAGGGCCTCTTGTAGGTTTAGAGCATAGTCTCTTATACTTTCATGTGCCCGTTGTTTGCACCCGTAAAATCTGAGTTTTATCTCGGCTGAGGTGCGGGTGTCAAGTGTGTCTTTCAGCCGGGCTAGTATCTCTCTGACAGTCCTCTTCTTCCCAGGTGACCAGGACTTTACCTCCCTTTGGGCTGCCCCGATTAACTGGGCCACCAGGATGCTCACTTTTTGCTCTTCTGTGAGGGAGTATACCTGGAAGAGGCTATCAAGTCTTTCCCTAAAGTCACTCAGGGTATGTGACTCCCCTGAGTACTGGGATAGCCAGGTTGCCCCCGGGATATAGGGCATGGTGAATGGCATGACCGCTGCAGCGGTTGCGCTGGCGGCCAGTGTGGCGGTGGAGCTCCCCTCAGTGTCCGACATCCTCCTTCCCCCCTAGTGGACCGTGGCCTACCTTGCGATGCTCTTCTTCCGTAGGCCACGGCTCCGCAGTCAATCGTCGGGGTTGAGGACCTGGCGTCGCGCTCCGATGACGTCAGCGTCGCTCTTCCTCCCTTCCAGGACCTTGCGCAGCGTCAGTACGTGGGGCGGAGCGTGGGGCGGAGCTTCGGATCTCGCGCGCTTTCGGCGTCCACGCCCCTCTTCTTCCCGCGCGGCGTCCCGAAGATGGCGTCCGAAGGCGGGAAGCAGCTGCGGATGGCGGGAAGAAGGCAGAAGATGGCGGGAAACGGTCCAAGATGGTGTCCGATGGCGGGAAACGACTCTGGACGGCGGGAAACTTCGCCACAGGTAAGTTCAAAAGTCTTTTTCAGGCACGCAGTACGCGGTGGTTGCGGGCACGAAATCCTGCCGACTACGCCAAAGTTGACGCGCCCCCTGGGCCTGTGCTGTGCAGGGGGATACCCGGAGCCGGATCGCTGGGGGTTGTAGTTCTCCGTGGCGGTGACCCAGTCCGTGCCCAGGGCGGTCAAACCAGTGGCAGTCTATTGGTATTGTAATTGTCCGACTACGCCACCCGTGGATTGCGGTCAGTGGGGACCGCCGCTGCGCTGCAGACCGCTGAGGCTGATGTTGTTTGCGCAGCCGAGTATGGGATAACTCCCCACGGGAGAAGTATTGCCTCAGGGCAGCTAGTGTGGATGATGGGAGTGATGGTGTGAGCGTCCCAGTACTGATGGTGCTGGTGCGGCGATGAAACACAGAGACGTGTGGTGCAGTTCATTGTCTTTACTGATGGAATAACGCAGGCACTCCCGGGAGTACTGGTTAGCAGTAGGGGCCTGGTCAGTCTGTAAGCAAGTAGGATCTCCCCTGGCCAGGTGGAGTTGTAGGCCTACCCGTCTATCTGCACTCTTTCCTGGCTACCTTGCTCTATGCGGGTAGAAGTAGCCCACGTCCCTGAGTATACCGTGTGGTGCTCACCCGTATGGCCGGTGACTTGGGGCCTTCCGTTAGCCTCTGCTTCACGATGGCGGTGCTGGTCCCTTGCTTGTGACCGTGCCTCCGGGCTTCTATGGCCAGAGGACATGGAATCCCCTGCCGGTTGGATTCTGCTGCTGGACCTGGATGTCCCCACAGCCTCGGACTCCGTGTCCGGGTTTAGTGTCTTCAGCCAAGGCGAGCTTTCTAGCTTCCAGCCTCTGGCACTCACTCCTGCTCCTACAGAGCGCCTGTTGTCACTTTCCCTGTGTCTGCTGTCCTCCAGACCTGACTGCGTCTCTGTCTGGAACTTCACTCACTAATCCCGCCCCAGACCCAGTTTATAAGGGCAGATTCCTCCCCTCCCAGGTCTGGGTGGGCTGTGTTGCATGCTTAGGGCTCCTGACCAGAGAGACCTCCCACTTGCTCTCAGACATAATATTTCTATTACTGTGGCAACCAGACCCCTGGGGTGCCACAGATGGACAAATAAAAAAAAGTTATGGGTCTTGGAAAAAAGGGTGCAACATATGAAATCACAAAAATAGCTAGACTAGTGCATTTTTGGCATCCATTGGATATATAGCACTATTAAATACACTACTAAAGTTAGGGATATTTGGCTTTTGGGCAAAATTTATGGAAAATGTAAAAAGTTCATGCTACAGTGATATTTTATGCTATAGTAGGGCATTTTAATAGAAGCAAGCAATGATGACTTCCTCATCTCAAACAATTTATTGAAACAAAAGCCAATGACAGTATTAGAGATGAGTGAACTTGTTCGGAAAACGTTCGCCAATCTCAAATTCGGCACGAACATTGCACATTCGGCAAAATTCAGCCAAAGTGCAGTAGAGCACGTTTCCACTAGTTTTTTTTTAGGACTTTGGCTTGCATAGTGGTGCTGTATATGTGGCACCCTGCTACTACAGGTACCACAGGACCCAAAAGGGTGCATGGACAGACTTCTCCACAAGAGGCCCTCACTACAAACAGACAACTCCACCCTTCCACCTCAGACCACCAGAGGGAGCCCTGTTAGGGATATATATACTGGAGGGTGGAGTTAGGCAGTCAGTTCAGTCAGAAAGTCAGAGAGCGTGCTGGCGCTGAGACCAGTGAAGGAGCAGCACGTCTGCTGCTGTGTTCTGAGGGCCCCGAGTGTGGCCGGAGGCAAAGAGGAGAAAGGAGTTAAGGGGGCAGAGGAGCATCATAGGCTCACCCCAGAATACAAACCGGACACCGGGTCTGCACCTACAGGGTCCTCTACACCCAGTAGGGATTACCGGCATACCAGGAGGATTGCAGATCCCTGGTCGACCTGAAGCTAAACCCTTTACAGGACTAGGAACCACGAAGGCCCCAGCGTCCAGGGATAGTGGTTGCCAGAGAAAGGTCCTACTACCAAGCAACAGGTGAGAGAACAACACCACACAGAAGCTATGCCCAGTTGCAGGCTGGCCAGGAACTTAGAGAGAGGGAGAAACGGACCAGGAGGCCTTATACCCACTCACTGGGGAGAGTCCTGAAGTGCACCCTGCCTACCGAGTACCCTGGACCGTACCTGACATCTGCACCAGTAAAGGTACTGAAGTGAAACTCCTGTCTCTGTCAGTTACTCCTGCTGCGCCATCTCTTCTGCACTGCAACACCCAGCATCACCATCTGCACCTACACTGTCCCGGGGGCCCGCTCTGCCTGTGGGGAGCAGAAACATCCCAGCTGCCATCCCATCACCCCCGGAGGTCTGCAGCAGCACCGGTAACTATTACCGGAAACCACAGGTGGCGTCACGAGACAAACTGTACACTAAAACCGCTTTTCAAGAGAGACCCTGGAGTACGGGCCCAGGAGCCGACTGCCGTGACATCCTAAATAAGGTAAAAGGCCCGGGTACCGAGTCCCCTATATCCCCCTGGGCGAGACATATGATGAGCAGGGGGAGGATGTGTTTGATGAGATGAGGGGAGGGGGTGGGGAGAGGTCAGAGAAGCGATGGACTGTTATTCTTAATTTTTTTTTCTTAACTTAATGTGTGGAGATTCCAGCAGTCAATCAGGCAGCAGGAATCATCCACAATGTTAACAAACAAAGGCTTGTGTCATTGGCTGCTGAAGTCACATGTCCTTCTCCATGTAAAGAGCGGACATGTTGTTTTGGCGCCATTTTGTCAGTGTAACAGCACAGAGAGGCTGCTCCTGCTGCTGAATAATGAGAGAGTTAGCTAGGTGGTTGCTTGTGAGTCAGCTAGTTTAGATAGATAGGATCCTGTGTGGCTGTGAAATCGACCTTCCAGCAGATCAATCCTTTTTGCTAATAGTGTGGTCCAGAGACACCAGGCCACATTTCAGCATATAACTCTGTTGTGCTGCTAATATTGTGCTCCATGCAGGAGTACACTTTTGAAACTCTAAATTCTTTCTGCTAATAGCATGGTACTAAAACAAGGCCACATTTTTGCATAGAAAGATTTGGTGCTGGTAATTTTTTTGGCCAGGCAGGAGTTTACATTTGAAAATCTAAATTCTTTCTGCTAATAGCAAGGTCCTGAAACCAGGCCACATTTCAGCTTTAATTCTTTTGTGCTGATATTCTGCTCCATCCAGGGGTCCACATTAGAAAATCTAATTTTTTGTTGCTAATAGCGTGCTCCAGCCACACTATTTGAGCAAATAAATACTGATTGTTAATTTAGTGACAGATGACTGACAGGTCTGGGCCTAGGTTTGTGAAATAGCTGGTTAAAAGAGGGAAGGGTACATCCAGCATGAGTGGAAAAAAGCGAGGTCATGGTGGATGGGAGAATAGTCTTGGTGTTCAAGGTGTATGTAAGGTAGGTGGTAGCGTTAGTGAAAGCTCTTCTGAACAAACACCGTCACGTCCTATCCAAAGACAACTGACAACTTCTGTTACTGGACGGGCTACTCCATTCCCTTTCTTTGGCAGCCATACGCCTTGTAGATGAGGGCCAGAAAGAGCATGTGCTGCAGAGGATGGCAAGCGCTGCATCAAGTGGCCTCTCCTCCTCTTTCTCCACCTCAACATCACAGACAGTACAGTCCTCAGACATGGCACCCCAATTACTCTTGTTTCCCCTTGCATAACTACTCTCCAATGGCTCAACTGACTGTAGGGAACCACACATGGGTGAGTCTGCAGAGCTGTTCACGCATTCTATGCCATGAGCATCAAAGGTCTGCTCCAAAGATTCACAGACTCAAGAGGAAGAAAGCATCTGCACCGATGGCCAAAAAAAATTTCTGTTGGATCCAAGGCTGGACAAATTAGGGTCCAAGCAGAATCCAGACCCTCATCACCAGACATTAAACCCCCCTGGGAGGGGGAGATGGTCCTGATGAGACTCAGATACCCGAGGCGCACGCAGACTGTACTGTACTGTCAGGGTAGGAAGAGAAGGAGGGTGACTCTCAGGGGGAGGAGTGGGAGAACAGAGAAGATGACGATTAGGTTGTAGAACCCATTTGGTGTGAACCTAGGGGCACGCAGCTGAGTAGCTCAGCAGAGGAGGTGGAGGAGGAGGAAGACAAGTAGATTATGTTGCGGCCTCCCGCACAGACACGGAGTGATGCAAAACAAGCACTGCATCCTCAGCTACAACTATGGCCAGCAGTGGTCAAGAGTCTGCAGTTTGCAGGGGTAGCAAGGGTTGCCTAGCCTGGGCCTTTTTTGAGACCACAAAGGATGAGCCAACTCATGTTATCTACCAACTTTGTAAAAAACAGCTCAGTAGAGGCAAAAATTGCAATAATTTGACTACTACATGCATGAACCGGCACATGCGTGATCAACATGTGCTAATCTGGGCATCTCACTGCGATAAAATGCAGACTAGTGGGCCTCACCAATCACCGGCCGCCCCATCAACCGCATCTGCTGCTTATTCATCCTTTGTCACAGTGGCAAGTGTTCTCACAGAGGTCTCTGGCCGCAGAACCTTCACTTGTATACCCACTCCAGTCAGGGTGAGTGATAGCTCATCAGCTGTTATGGAAGTGGACATGCCTGCTTTTTTTGTTTCACCGAGCACACCACATCTTTCTCAATCTACTGTAACATCTCCGCTTGCACCTCACTCACAGTCCAGCAGTTTGTCATGTTCACCCTACTCCACCCTCTCTCAGCACAGCAGCCATCCCTCGGGCCCGCAGTTGTGGTCATATAAAAGATTGTTTCCTCTTACACATGCCATAGCTAAGAGCTTGAACTCCACTATCTCCAATCTGTTGGCCACGGAAATGCTGCCTTCCGCCTGGTGGATACAGACAGTTTCCGAAAGCTGATGACCATCGCAGTCTCCCAGAACCAGTTGCCCAGTCGCCATTACTTCTCTAATAAAGCTGTGCCTGAGCTACACCAGCATGTCACAGACAACATCACCCATTCCTTAAAAAAATCTATGTTAGGGTGCATTTCACCACAGACACCTGGACAAGCAAGCATGGCCAGGGGTGTTACATCTTACTGACTGGGCACTGGGTGAAGCTGGTGGCTATGGGGGCAGGCGGGGAAGGGGGTGCTCCACAAGTCTTGTAATCCCCGAGGCTTGCGGGACAAACCTTTGTATCTAGCACTTACTCCACTGCTTCTGCCTCCTCCCCATCCTTTAGGGACTCCACCTGTGCTCTCAACCTGTGGCTTAATGAGACATGTGTTCCAACAGTGCAGTGAGAAGCCCCCACCTCGGTACTGTGCAGCCAGGGCTCACCGCAATCAGGCAGCGTTAAAATTAATATGCCTTGGAGATCGCAGTCTTATAGCTCAAGAGTTGTGGAGAGGTATCCAGGCCGAGTTTGAGCAATGGCTGTCTCCACTGAACCTGGAGCCAGGGAAAGCCATGTGCCATAATGATGTGAATCTGGTGGCAGCCTGATTCCGGGGCAACCTCACACACGTGCCTTGCATGGCTCACATCCTCAGTCTAGTATTACAGCAATTTCTCCACCACTATCCCAGCCTGGATACGTTGCTGCAGAAAGCACGGTCGCTGTGTGCTCACTTCCACCATTCGCACCCCGCGGGTCATCGACTTGCATCTCTACATAGATCTTTTGCCCTACCGGTTAATATGCGATGTGGCGACACGGTGGAATTCCACTTTGCACATGTTGCAGTGACTGTGGCAACTGCGATGAGCTCTGATGCAGTATCTCACTTTGCATTGCCTGGGCCAACGCAGTACGGACATGATGCAAATTATGTTTGTGGAGTGGGCACAGATTAAGGACCTCTACACCCTTCTGCACAGTTTCAAAATGGCTACTAAGATGGTTAGCGCTGAGGATGCCGTCATCAACCTCACTATTCTGGTTATATACATGCTGGAGCAAGCTTTGAATAGTCTGCGGGAGGAGGTGGTGGTCCCAGATTAAAAGGAGGAAGCAGAGGAGGAGGAAGGGATAACAATATCTCTAAGTTCCAGACTGTCGTCGCACAGGCAGGTGCCAAGGGAGGTTGGATTACTGCGATTGAGGGGGGCTCATAGTACCAGACAAACTGTTAGTGGAGGTGCAGGAGCCAGGGAAAAAATGGAGGAGGATGAGGAGGAAGAGGTGATGGGCACGCAACAGTCAGGAGATGAAGAGGATAATTATACCCTCTCTGTTGTCCGTGGTTGGCGGGAGGGGATGGAGGAAGCAAGCTTCAGTGTTACCCCGCCACCAGCACACCATGGACTCAGACCTCATGGAAGAGCCCGACACATGAGTGCCTTCTTGCTGCACTATCTGTAACATGATCCACGTATTGTTCGGATTCAAAATAGTGCTTACTACTGGGTTGCCACTTTGTTAGATCCACGGTGCAAGAGTAAATTTTGCCAGATGCTTCCCACCCTGGAAAGGGATGCGTGCATGATGGAGTATCGAAACAGGCTTGCAGACAACTTTTAAGAGTGGTTTTCCCCAAGACAGCAGTGAGGCACACATTGTTCATCACAGTTGTAGACTTCCAACCCCGGGAACGTCAATTCGTCAACGCAAAAACATTAGTCGCAGCAGCAGTGTAAGTGGCAGAAGCAATTTCTGTAAGTTGTTTCACACATTTTTTAGACCAGCCAGTTCACCAGCAGAACAGAATACAAGTTTTACACATAGTCAACTACTGGAGAGGATGATTCAGGAGTATCTCAAACTCAATATCAATGCCATCAGGGAGGGCTTGGACCCTTTTGCATTTTGGACTTCAAAAATGGAAGAGTGGCCTGAGCTCGCCTGTCACGCCTTGGAGGTTTTGTCATGCCGGGCAGCTAGTGTTCTCTCAGAACGTGTCTTCAGCACTGCTAGTGGTGTCCTGACAGATAAGAACATCTGGCTGTTACCTGAAAGTGTACACTGCCTAACTTTCATCAAGATGAACAAGTCATGGATCTCCAAGGACTTTTGCACCCCAATTGCAGACTGTGCAGATAAGGCGATGTTGTAGTTGTTAGTATGCTGCATTGATCTCTCATTATTGTAGTCTGTGACACCTTTGTCATGGCTTCTGTGCCTGCTGTTGCTTTTGCTGCTGATGTGATGAATAATTTTTTGAAATGTGGAGACTCCTAGTTGGGTCTCCATCTGGTGTGTTGCCTGTAGTGGAAGGGGTGTCAATGCTCCATTATACTATTTCTACTCTGGTAAAATTGATACCACTTTAGTGGTGTGTGGCAATATTTTTTTGAAATGTGGAGAATCCTGGTTGGGTCTCCATCAGGTGTGATTCCTGTAGTGGAAGTGGTGTCAGTGCCCAATTACACTATTTCTACTCTGGTGAAATTGATGCCACTTTAGTGGTGTGTGGCTATAATTTTTTCAAATGTGGAGACTCCTGGTTGGGTCTCCATCTGGTGGGTTGCCTGTAGTGGAACAGGTGTCAGTGCCCTATTATACTATTTTTACTCTGGTGAAATTGATGCCACTTTAGTGGTGTGTGGCAATAATTGCTTCTCGGCCTTTTGGCTAAGATCAAGTGTAGTATCTTTTCCTTTAAGGACACAGAGCTAAGATCTACACTTCACAAGATCGATCAAACTCGGAAGGAGAAGAGCTTCGGTGCCCAGCTGACATTGGAGAAGGAAGGCGGATATCGGTGGGAGGAAGAAGCGCTACAGAATCCAGAAGAAGATGAAGACTCGGAGAAGAATCGGACTGTTCTGAGGAATCTTGGAGGAAGAAAACCAGCGAGACAAAGACCTTTCGGGGAATTTGTCCAGAAAAAGACAGCCCTCTCTGGAAAATAGTTCCAGATCCAGCACCAAGAAGCACCTGCAGGAGGAACCATGGCAAGCTTGGGGAGGAAAGCCGAAAAGAAGTGCCTGGAGCAAGGGACCGCCAGGAAGGCCCAGCCAGAAGCCACTTCCGCCCCCAAGGGCTCTGCCTCCATGACCTTGCAGCAGAAGGGTGCCCAGAAGCCCCGCCAGGAAGCTCCAACCCTGGAGCCCTGGATAATAATAATAATAATAATTTTTATTTATATAGCGCCAACATATTCCACAGCACTTTACAATTAAGCGGGGACATGTACAAACAATAAATTCAATACAAGGTGAGACAGTTTAAACAGTTACATCAGGAGTGAGGTCCCTGCTCGCAAGCTTACATTCTACAAGGAAATGGGGGGACACAATAGGTGGAAAGTGCTTGTTATTTCAGGTCTGGCAATTATAATAAGTCGGGATTATCATATAAAGCTGTATGATCCGGTCATCAGCCTGTATGTTCAAGTGCAATACTCAATTACCGAGTGCAGTTATCGTGTGCATGGAGGGTGTAGAGACAGATGAACAGTAGGGAGCAGATTCTGAATAGTATTTAGGAGGGAACAGGGGAAAGTTAGTTTACTGGGTATTTGAGGTGGTAGGCTTGTTTAAAGAGATGGGTTTTTAAAGTGCGCTTGAAGACATCGGGGCTAGGCATCAATCGCATCGTCTGGGGTAGAGCATTCCAGAGAACTGGCGCAGCACGAGAGAAGTCTTGGAGACGGAGGTGCGAGGTTCGGATTATGGGGGATGTTAGTCTTAGGTCATTTGTGGAATGGAGGGCACGTGTAGGAAGATAGACTGAGATGAGAGAGGAGATATATGGTGGTGCAGAACTGTGGAGAGCTTTGTGGGTGACCAGTGTAATGACTGGCACAAGGTGGAGGCATCGGTGAAGCGGCTGGACAGAAATACGACCCTGGCTGCCGCATTCAGGACAGATTGGAGAGGGGAAATTTTGGTAAGAGGGAGACCGATCAGAAGAGAGTTGCAGTAGTCCAGACGAGAGTGAATAAGAGCGACAGTAAGAGTTTTAGCAGTTTCAAAAGTGAGAAAAGATCGGATTCTGGAGATGTTTTTAAGATGCAGGTGACAAGAGCGAGTGAGTGATTGGATATAGGGAGTAAAGGAAAGGTTAGTGTCAAATATGACCCCAAGGCAGCAGGCGTGCTGCTTGGGAGTTATGGTTGAACCCTCCAAAGTAATTTCGATGTTAGGTAGAGTTAGGTTAGTAGAGGGGGGAAACACAAGAAGTTCAGTTTTGGAGAGATTCAGTTTAAGATAGAGGGAGGACATGATGTTAGACACAGCAGACAAACAATCCTTGGTATTTTGTATTAGGGTAGGGGTGATGTCAGGGGAAGAAGTGTATAATTGGGTGTCGTCAGCATAGAGATGATACTGGAACCCAAATCTGCTGATTGTTTGTCCATTAGGGGCAGTGTATAGAGAGAAGAGGAGGGGGCCTAGGACTGAGCCCTGCGGAACCCCGATAGTAAGGGGATGAGGAGGGGAAGAGGAGCCAGCAAAAGATACAGTGAAGGAGCTGTCAGAGAGGTAGGAGGAGAACCAGGAGAGAACGGTTTCCTTGAGGCCTATAGAGTGGAGCATAGTGAGGAGGAGCTGGTGATCCACAGTGTCAAATGCTGCAGAGAGATCTAGGAGAATCAGCAGGGAGCAGTGACCTTTGGATTTGGCTGTTAGTAGATCATTAGAGACTTTAGTGAGGGCAGTTTCAGTGGAGTGTAAGGAGCGGAAACCAGATTGTAGAGGGTCGAGGAGAGAGTTATCTGAGAGATAGCGGATTAGACGGGAGTGGACCAAGCGTTCCAGGAGTTTAGAGATGAAAGGAAGATTAGAGACAGGTCTATAGTTAGCAGGGCAGTTCTGGTCCAGGGATGGCTTTTTAAGTAAAGGGGTTATGATGGCATGTTTAAATGAGGAGGGAAAGATACCTGAAGAAAGAGAGAGGTTAAATATTTTAGTCAGGTGAGTGGTGACCACCGGTGAGAGGGACTGCAGGAGATGTGAAGGAATGGGGTCACTTTTGCAGGTTGTAGGCCGAGAAGAAGCGAGGAGCTGGGTAACTTCTTCTTCTGTAACAGGCTCAAAGATGGCAAGTGAGCTTGAAGTGCAGCAGGGAAGGGGATCCAGGCACTGAGGAGATTGGGCTGGGATGTCCTGATGGATGTGGTTGATTTTTTCAAAGAAATAAGTGGCCAGATCCTCCCCGCTGAGGTTGGTGGTAGGGGCCTGTGCTTTAGGTTTCAGGAGGGAGTTTAAGGTTTCGAAAAGTCATTTTGGATTGTTGGACATTGAAGTGATGAGGGTGGTGGAGTAGGATTGTTTGGCCAGATGAAGGGCAGAGTTATAGGTTTTGAGCATGAATTTATAGTGGATGAAGTCCTCTGCTAAAAGAGATTTTCTCCACTGACGCTCAGCACACCTTGAGCAACGTTGAAGAAAACATGTTTGCATCGTGTGCCAGGGCTGCCGTTGTCTGTGTCGGGTCTTTCTGCGAGTAGAAGGAGCTGCTTCATCTAGAGCACTCTTCAGTGTGTTATTGTAGTGTGACAAAGCTAAGTCTGGACAGGAGAAGGAGGAGATGGGGGCTAAAGATGTGTGGAGATTGTCCATAAGCTGCTGGGTATTAATGGTACGTGTATTCCTATAAGTGTGGTAAGTGGGGGTGTCCCGGGTGAGGAGACAATTCTTAACAGAGAAGGAAAGAAGGTTGTGGTCCGACAGCGGGAGAGGGGAGTTGGTAAAGTCATCCAGCGAGCAAAGGCTGGAAAAAAACAGGTCCAGAGTATTCCCGTCTTAATGGGTAGGAGAATTAGTAAACTGTGAGAGACGGAATGAAGAGGTTAGAGAAAGTAGATGAGAGGCAGATTGGGAGAGGGGATCATCGATGGGGATGTTAAAGGCGCCCATGATGAGGGTGGGGATGTCACAGGATAGAAAGTGAGGAAGCCAGGTGGCCAAGTTATCCAAGAACTTGCGGGAGGAGCCTGGAGGGCGATACACAACTGCCACTAGCAGGGAGAAGGGTTTAAAGAGTCTGATGGTGTGGACTTCAAAGGAAGGAAGCATAAGTGAGGGAACTGGGGGGATGACCTGGAAAGCACATTGTGAGGAAAGGAGCAGACCAACACCTCCACCCTGTCTGTTGCCAGGTCTGGAGGTATGTGAAAATTTCAGCCCACCAAACAAGAGAGCAGCAGCAGCGGTGGTGTCTGGCTGCTGAATCCAGGTTTCAGTGATAGCCAGAAGGTTAAGGGAATTAGAGAGGAAAAAATCATGGATGTAAGTTAGTTTGTTACACACAGACCATGCGTTCCAGAGAGCACAATGGAAATCGATAGGAGAATGCATGCACTGAACGTTAATAAGATTAGCAGGGTTTCTATATGCAGCTGGAGGAGAGTAATGTATGCTAGTGGAGGGGGGCCCAGGGTTGGGGGAGATGTCGCCTGCGACTAGTAAAAGGAGAAAGAAGAGAAAGAGCAGCTGGTCTAATGATTTGTATGAACGTTTTGAGTGCTGTATGGAGGTAGAGGATGGTTTGCAGTGCGTGAGGAATGTCAGTAGAGCCTCAGAGTTATACATGGGAGAGGGGAGAAGGGAGGGGCTGATATAGAGTGAGTGCACAGAATGTGTTAAAGGGCGGGCGAGTTGTGAGTAAGCAGAAGTGAAAACAAATAAAAAGCAGATTGATAAGACTAATGCATAATGCAGTATGAGTGACCGAGAAGCATGTTTGTATGAATATCTTATGCACCTTACCTGTCTCCTGCCCTGTCCAACTGCCATGTATAACTGCACCTTTAACTATTGCACTTCAAATCTATTGCACGCATGACCCAGCAAGCGTGCTATCCCGAGCCAGAGCTGAATATATATGAAATGAAATGTCTACTAAAGTCCAGCACCAGTTGGTCATACTGAGTAATTAGTCAATTAGCCAAAGTCCAGAGCTGGCAATGCTATGCAGGGTAATAAACACCCAATGTTAAACAAAGAGGTCATAAAACAGTGAAATAGAAAGCTTTGAACACTAAAATAGGAACAAGGAAAAAAAAAACAAACAAAAAAAACAGATGGAGCAATTAAATACCATGGAAAAATCTTGCTAGACAATATGACGCTGTTCACACTTCTCATCAGACAGCACACAAAAACGGATGGAGCAATTAAATACCATGGAAAAATCTTGCTAGACAATATGACGCTGTTCACACTTCTCATCAGACAGCATACAAAAACGGATGGAGCAATTAAATACCATGGAAAAATCTTGCTAGACAATATGACGCTGTTCACACGTCTCATCAGACAGCACACAAAAACGGATGAGCATATGGTGGCCCTGAAGCTCAAGGAAGAGGATGGGAGGGTGCCGGACATGTCCTCGGATCTGTTTTACTGGAAGATGTTGCTGGATCGAGGCTTCTCCAAGTTGGAAACCCTCAGTGTCCAGACCTTCTTGACGGGGATCTTCTTTGTCACCTTCGCCATGGTGCATGCCTGCAGGAGGTTCTGGGAGGACCGGATAATTCTTTCTCTGCAATCGCAGGTAACTACCCTATTGTCACGCTAGGTATGGGGAGGGCCCAGCTTATAATGATGGGAAAAGGGGAAAGGGAGAGTGGAGTCCCCTAAACAGATCTAATGACAAACCCTAACACCCCTATAGACCCTAAATAGGTTTTGAACCTATCGCTGAGCAGGAAACCTGGCCCTAGCTGACCCTAAGGCTAGGCCCTAGGTAGGGAGTGGGAGGGGTGAGCACTAAGTTTGCCCCACTGCAAACTAAAGTACACCCAGGTGAAACAAACAGGGGAATACACTTAGCTCCAAGATGACACCTGAACAAGTACGGCAACAATCCACGAAGGAACTCCAAGGTAATTCTAGTTGACTACTAAAATCCCAGGCCTGAATAGGTATAACACACTATCACCAGCAACTCCCTGAGGATCTGAGTGTATTTAAGGACACGGAAAGGAAGTGCTGATTAACAGCAGAAAGGTGAGGATACCTCAGGGTCCTAAAGGGAAAGGTATAATCCCCAAGCAAGGTGGGAATCACCGCTGGGTGCTAAAGAGAGAGGAATCATAAAAGGATCAGGGAGATGTTTGTAAGGCCAAACACAGCGACCTTCTACAGCCTGACACCGTATGTCTGTCAACCCTGATACACACGTGACACCTATCGAAAGGGATGAGAGGAAGATTACGGTCTCAATACGCAACCCGCACACCCCAGGCAAAGACATCTGCACCTTCCAGAGATGCTTCGGTTTGGTCATGAGGGAACCATCCCACATCCTGAATGGCTGCGCCTTTAGGACAGATATGTGGTTGGTGACTGTTAGACTCCACAGGGATCCGGCTTATTCGGACAGACTTCAGGACCTGGCCCCAACATTCTCCCTGGACAACTCCTATGGCCTCATCCACTACCCAGACATGCCACAAAATTGCAGGACATGCGGAAAGAAAGGGCACGAGATGAAGGACTGAAAGTAGGATTTGTCGGGTGATGGGACACAGCTTAAAGGACTGCCCGAAGAAAACGTCCTGCAACATGTGTGGACTGGTGGCTCATCTATACAAGGACTGCCCCAAGTGGGAGAGATCCTGGGCATTGGTGGCTGCAGCAACCCTAGCCCCTACGGCCAAGGCCCCAACAACCAAGCCTGTGATGACTATGGACGTGACGACCAAGGCCCCAGTGACCCAGGCTAAAGCAGACAAGGTGCCGGCAGCCAAAGCCCCAGCAGTGGTCCCAGCCGCCCTGAAGCCAAAGGATAAGAAAATGTCGAAGGAGGGTAAGAGTACTGTTGCCCTTGTTCTGATCCCCCTGGTCACTACTGTCGAATCCGCCCCCCACTCCGGCAAATCCTACTGAGGATTCCACTTCCTCATTTCCCTTCTCCTCAGCAGGTGTCCTTTCCTCTGCCCTGGCAGCAACTCTCCCTCCCCAGACCATGGTAGCGGTGGAACTAACCTTTACTCCACCCGCAGCTACTTTTTCCGAGGAGGACTTTCCCTCTCTTGTCTCCCTAGGTCCAACCCAGGTAAAGAGGAAAGTGGAAGACAGCCCCTCTGTTGAAACCTACAAAAAGACGATTGTCGGCTATGTAGGCAAGGAGGAGGACATCCTTCCTGAGCCAGAAGAGATGGAGCACATGGTCGAGTCCCTGGTGGCAGAGCCAAAGGAGGAGGATCTGGTGGTCGCTGAGATTGAGGCCACGCTGCTCGATCAGATGGAGGAAGAGGTTCAGCTGGAGATCCCGTCACCAGCACTCAGCACAGATGAGGGGCCACCCAACCTGAGTGGTATCTAAGGTGTATCGTCTGCACTATCTTTTCCCTTTTTCCCTAAATGATGGCTAATATTAACTTATTTTCCATTAATGTTAGGAGCTTCAAGGACAAGTTCAGACATCAGACCGTTTATGCCTTTATTACTGCTCAGTTGTGTGAAGTATATACAGTACAGACCAAAAGTTTGGACACACCTTCTCATTTAAAGATTTTTCTGTATTTTCATGACTATGAAAATTGTACATTCACACTGAAGGCATCAAAACTATGAATTAACACATGTGGAATTATATACTTAACAAAAAAGTGTGAAACAACTGAAAATATGTCTTATATTCTAGGTTCTTCAAAGTAGCCACCTTTTGCTTTGATGACTGCTCTGCACACTTTAAGCATTCTCTCCATGAGCTTCAAGAGGTAGTCACCGGAAATTGTCTTCCAACAATCTTGAAGGAGTTCCCAGAGATGCTTAGCACTTGTTGGCCCTTTTGCCTTCACTCTGCGGTCCAGATCACCCCAGACCATCTCGATTGGGTTCAGGTCTGGTGACTGTGGAGGCCAGGTCATCTGGCGCAGCACCCCATCACTCTCCTCCTTGGTCAAATAACCCTCACACAGCCTGGAGGTGTGTTTGGGGTCATTGTCCTGTTGAAAAATAAATGATGGTCCAACTAAACGCAAACCGGATGGATTAGCATGCCGCTGCAAGATGCTGTGGTAGCCATGCTGGTTCAGTATGCCTTCAAATTTGAATAAATACCCAACAGTGTCACCAGCAAAGCACCCCCACACCATCACACCTCCTCCTCCATACTTCACGGTGGGAACCAGGCATGTAGAGTCCATCCGTTCACCTTTTCTGAGTCGCACAAAGACACGGTGGTTGGAACCAAAGATCTCAAATTTGGACTCATCAGACCAAAACACAGATTTCCACTGGTCGAATGTCCATTCCTTGTGTTCTTTAGCCCAAACAATTCTCTTCTGCTTGTTGCCTGCCCTTAGCAGTGCTTTCCTAGCAGCTATTTTACCATTAAGGCCTGCTGCACAAGTCTCATCTTAACAGTTGTTGTAGAGATGTGTCTGCTGCTAGAACTCTGTGTGGCATTGACCTGGTCTCTAATCTGAGCTGCTGTTAACCTGCGATTTCTGAGGCTGGTGACTCAGATATACTTATCCTCAGAAGCAGAGGTGACTCTTGGTCTTCCTTTCCTGGGGCGGTCCTCATGTGAGCCAGTTTCTTTGTAGCGCTTGATGGTTTTTGCAACTGCACTTCGGGACACTTTCAAAGTTTGCCCAATTTTTCGGACTGACTGACCTTCATTTCTTAAAGTAATGATGGCCACTCGTTTTTCTTTACTTAGCTGCTTTTTTCTTGCAATAATACAAATTCTAACAGTCTATTCAGTAGGACTATCAGCTGTGTATCCACCTGACTTTTGCACAACACAACTGATGGTCCCAACCCCATTTATAAGGCAAGAAATCCCACTTACTAAACCTGACAGGGCACACCTGTGAAGTGAAAACCATTTCCGGTGACTACCTCTTGAAGCTCATCAAGAGAATGCCAAGAGTGTGCAAAGCAGTCATCAAAGCAAAAGGTGGCTACTTTGAAGAACCTAGAATATAAGACATATTTTCAGTTGTTTCACACTTTTTTGTTAAGTATATAATTCCACATGTGTTAATTCATAGTTTTGATGCCTTCAGTGTGAATGTACAATTTTCAAAGTCATGAAAATGCAGAAAAATCTTTAAATGAGAAGGTGTGTCCAAACTTTGGTCTGTACTGTATGTTGCAGGAATGTTCCCTTCCCCCCTCTAGGTCTTTCAAACATCTGTCCAGGGAGTGGTCCCATGGTCCGTTTTACTGGTCCAGTCGGGATGACTGCAAGTCTGCAGGGGTAGCCATGCTGATCAGGGGGGGCACTTTCACACTTCAGTTCGTCCAGGAGCTCGTCTGCGGCATACTTCTTGTTGTAGATGGCAACTGGGAGGGGGAACCTGTCAGGTTCATCAATGTGTATGCATCCCCACTAAAGAACGAGCACTTGGAGATTTTCCAGACCCTGCGGCTTCAGCTTGCCACCACCAGGACCTTAGTGATGGCCGGGCATTTCAACTACCCCATCGAGGAGGGCAGTCATAGTTTCGGCATGTCTGCCAAGTTGAACATCACATCCAAGCTGCTCATCGAGATGGTGACCAAGGCTTCTCTTGCAGATGTTGTGGGCTCCATGGTGAGAGGCTCCACAAAATATTTGTGGAGCCGACTCGATGGCTTTCTCCTTCCAGGATTGACTTTGTGTTCACCTCTCGGGCAGTCAGTCAGAGTAGGCACTCTATAGTCCCCTGCTTCTTCTCTGACCACAGAGCCATTCACTTACAAGGTGTCCTCGGCCATGGTTTTCCATCTGGTCCTGGCTCCTGGAAGCTGAATTGTGCTCTGGCTCAGGCTGAAGTTGTTGAGGAACGTAGAGCAGCCTACTCAACAAGGCGGTCCTACAAGGGTAGCTTCCAAACAGTTTGTGACTGGTGGGTGTATCTTAAACTTGAGTTTCGCTGTTTATTTGAGGCCAAGAGTCAACAACAGGTGTGTGAGAAGAAGAGGGACCTCAGAGGACTGCAGCGCGAGCTGCGGTAACTGCAGGATCTTCTTCACTGCGGCTGGGACGTAAGAGAGGAGCTGGAGGAGACCAAAAAGAACCTGAAAAGGCACTTTGAGGTGGAGTCCAAGTGAATTGTCTTTCGTTCCAAGTTGAAGAACCTGGAGAAGGGAGAGAAATTTAACTCGTTCTTTCTCAGTAAACTCCACGCCAGCCACACGCCCCTGAACGAACTGCGAGAGAAAAGCGGAAACATGCAACGTAGGAAGAAGGACATGATGAGGGTCATCAGCGACTTCTACAGTAAACTCTACTCCCACAAAACTACCAACCCCAACACTGCCGATAAGTTCCTGTCAGGAATCACTAACCATCATGACCCTGCAGGCACCTCTGACAAACCTCTGACGGTGGGCAAAATGATCTCAGCCGCTAAATCCTTTAGGACTGGCAGGACTCCAGGCAGTGGACTTCCAGCAGAACTTTATGTAGTGCTGGGAGACCTCATCTGCCCTGACCTGTTGGACCTGTACAAGGAGATGGTGGTGGAGTGTAGAATGCCTCCATCATAGAGGGAAGGAATGGTCACTATCCTGTACAAGCAGCAAAGAGAGAGGTGCTACCTGAAAAATTGGCGACCCATCGCTCTGCTCATCATGGACTACAAGTTCCTGTCCAAGAGGATGGTGACATGACTGAAGGTGGTCATCGGATGGATCATTCACCCAGATCAGACCTGCGGCATCCCCGGACGTTGCATCGCAGACCGCCTCGCTCTCGTGCGGGACACAGTCGAGTACATCAGGGTCCGCCACACACATGCGGCCCTGGTCTCCTTGGATCAGAAAATGCCGTCGACCGAGTTTCCCATGTTCTCAGTTCATGGCCAGAGCTCTGCACCTGTTAGGTTTGGGTAACATTTTTTTTTCGTATGTCCGTCCGTCTGATGTATTTTGATATCTACAGCTCAGTGTTGATGAACGGCTGGAAGACTGATTCCTTCCCTGTTTTCTCTGGGGTCAGACAAGGCTGCCCTCTATTATCTCTTATTTTTGTTTGTGTTATAGAGCTCTTTGCAGAGGCTATCCGGCAGAATGTAGAGACCAGAGGGATCTCTGCTCCAGGTCCGGGACGACACAAGGTCAAGTGGTCGGTCTACATGGACAATGTCACCGTTTTCTTTGCTGATCGTGGCTCAGTCGATGCCCTCATCCAGACGTGTGAGAGGTCAAGCTTCAGGGGCCAAAGTCAACTGCGGAAAGTTGGAAGCCATGCTCTTCGAGGATTGGCAGCTGGCCTCCTCCACCCCCTTCCTCTTCAACATCCAGCCGGATTTCATCAAGGTTCTTGGAGTCTGATATGGGAAGGAAGGAGAGGCCGTCAAGTCTTGGCAAGAACACTTGACCAAGGTCAGACAATGGATTGGACTGTGGAGCCTCAGACATCTCACTTGTGAGGGTAAGGCACTCGTCCTGCGTAACAAGGTTCTGCCCGTGTTGCAGTACGTGGCGCAGGCCTGGCCTCCCCATGTCACCTTGTGCAGGGCCATTACCAGGACGGTGATTCACTTTGTGTGGGGTTTCAAGATGGACTTGCAAGGATGGGAAGAGCGTTCCAGATAACCCCACCCTCCTGCTGTCCTCCTTTATGTGTGATTATGTTCGCCAAACTCTGCAAGAGTCAAGAGAGGCTCTACAGGTGGGTCCATGTCTCACTTCTTCCTGCTTCCTCTTTGGAGGTGACTCGGCTGGGATAGCTCCTTCCCGTACAACTCAGATGATAGCGTCATGGTTCTATGGAGATGTTGTTCGGTTTGTAGGGAAACACCAACTAGAAGGAATCAAGCCCGACTTGTGGAAGCCCAAAACTATCCATAAGCTGATCAGAGCCAAGGACGATGTTGAGAACATCACAGGACTCCATCAGGACACACTGGTTACTGTGTGGACAAATATGTCGGCTGACAGGCTGACCAACAGGCACAGGGACTTGTCGTGGATGGTGATTCAGGGTGGACTGCCAGTCCAGTCATTCATGCATGCCCGAAACCTGTGTAAGACCCAGTACTGCCTTAAGTGCCCCTTCGTGGAGGAAACATCTTTGGACACCGGTTGGATTGACGGTTTGCACAGTGCCTGTTGACTGCTCTAGAGGACAACACAAGTCGATTTATTGTCTTCTGAGAAATGGCATCCCACTCTTCTTGAATGGTGGCCCTCAGGTCATTGAGATTCTGGGGTACAGAATTACAAGCCTCTACACGGCGACTCAGCTGATCTCATAGGTTTTCTATGGGATTCAATGGGATTCAAGCCTGGAAAAAGTGCAGGCCACTCCATCTGAGGTACCCCATTCTCAAGCAGCTGTTCCCTAATGATGCGACCTCGATGATCAGGAGCATAGTCATCCATGAAGATGAAATTAGGCCTGTGTTGTTCATGCAAGGGCACAATGACTGAATTAATGATGTTATGCAAGTAGTAGGGGCTTGTCAATAAAGTGTAGGGCAGTTCTGTATTGACTAGAAGCACGGTTCCACACTGTAACGCCATCACCAAAGGCTTGTCTGGTGACAACACTGGTTTATGCATAGCGTTCTTCTTGAAGTCTCCAACATCATTGGTGGCCATCATTTCTGCTCAGCGTGAATCGACTTTCATCAGTGAAGAGCACTGAAGTCAAGTGGTCCCTTGTCCAGCATAGATGCTCCCTGGCCCATGCAAGATGATGAATGCATGTGCCTTTACGCTGAAGTAAACTGTCCTCCCTTAAATGTACGTGGAGTAGTGTGGCATTCATCATCCGATTTGTTCACAATGAAGCAGTCATCAGTGTGAGATTGTGACCAAAGGATGTCCACTTCTCTGCCTTTCTGTGACTCTTCCAAGGCTCTCTGTATCTCTGTTGCAACCTGCTGAAGACACTCTGTGTCACTCTAACCTCAGTGGCCACTTCCATCTGAGAACGTCCTGACTGAAGCCTCGCAGTGGCGACATACTGTTGATCAATTGTTAGGTGTCATCTTGGGCTCATGATGTCAAAATGTGAACAGCATGATGTGGAGGACTGTTTAAATACCAATTCTAATTGAACCCCGAAATTTATTGGCTGATTCATGGATCAAACACCTATTGTGAATTTTTCCATTACGCTCCTTGTTAGCCAACATCCAATTGTGCAGAAAGTACTGAAACACTGAACAGTTGGACATGTACATTCACAAATTTAGATACGGTCACATTAACTTCACCTGAAAAGGTTAGAGTGCATTTTCGGTTCATCCTGAAATTTGGCCAGAAAGCCAAATATCCCTAACTTTTTGTGAGTAGTGTAGCTACCTAAATAAACTGTCCTATTAGGTGGTCATAGAAGGAAAAGTCACTTAAATGCTTTTTTTTTTTAAATCAGCTAGCATTACAAAATTATATTATGTGTTAAATTTTGTTCTTCTATTCATACAAGAATGGTAAACTGTGCAAATCACAACTATCTTAAAACACCTGGAAGGTTGTAAATATTTTTTCGCAGCAGTGTGCATAATGAAAACAGAGAACCCTTCATACTGCCAAACCCTTAAATCTACTTATACGTTATGTAATTTTGTGAATTAATTGGTTAGAGGTAATGATCTGACTGAATGCAGATTGTATTGATTTTAGCATAATGACCTTGAGGATAAGAGTTAATTGTGGGAAAACATTCATAATTAATGAAGTTTCATAGTGAACAAACAATGACTTATTGCTAGTGTTGAGCATTCCGATACAGAAATATCGAGTATCGGCCGATATTCGCGGTATCGGAATTCCGATACTTAATTCCGATACTTTTGCAATATCGTATACCGGAATCGGAAGTTCCCATAATGCAATGAGCCATTTTCATTTTATTCAGCCAATGAGGATCCTAAGAAGTGTGGGCACATCCTGTTAGGCATGTAGGCATCTTAACTAATGGCATGGCTGTGATTGGCTGCTGAAATGATGTCATGATGCACTATAAAAGCCGCCGCCGCCATTTTGAGCTCACTCTGCTGTGAATTCAGTTAGGGATAGGATGCTGTTGTTCTGAGGGACAGTTTTAGCTACCTATTTGGTCTATTCTGCTTTACCCAAGCTACTTTATAAATCGCTGTGCCTTGCAGCGCTAGTGCACAGTTCTCTGTGCTGTTCACCGCTTTCTGCAAGGTCTCTGTGTGTGAGTGCAGCTCACCCTGTAGTGTGTGCTTCAGCCACGTCTGGTTATAGTGCACTCAGTGTGTGTCACTGCCTCATACATTGTCCTTTTTTGCCAATTCATAATTTTTCCTGATATCTCCTATTAGTGTGGTGGTTCCATCCGTATTCAGCTAAATTGGTTCCAAACACACTATATAGGAGTAGATAGAGAAATTTTTTTGGTCTTGCAGCGCTAGTGCACAGTGCTCTGCATCTGTACTGTTCACCGCTGTCTGCAAGGTCTGGTATGTGAGTGCAGCTCACCCTGTAGTGTGTGCTTCAACCATGTCTGGTTGTAGTGCACTCAGTGTGTGTCACTGCCTCATACATTGTCCTTTTTTGCCAATTCATAATTTTTCCTGATATCTCCTATTAGTGTGGTGGTTCCATCCGTATTCAGCTAAATTGGTTCCAAACACACTATATAGGAGTAGATAGAGAAATTTTTTTGGTCTTGCAGCGCTAGTGCACAGTGCTCTGCATCTGTACTGTTCACCGCTGTCTGCAAGGTCTGGTGTGTGAGTGCAGCTCACCCTGTAGTGTGTGCTTCAACCACGTCTGGTTGTAGTGCACTCAGTGTGTGTCACTGCCTCATACATTGTCCTATTTTGCCAATTCATAATTTTTCCTGATTTCTCCTATTAGTGTGGTGGTTCCATCCGTATTCAGCTAAATTGGTTCCAAACACACTATATAGGAGTAGTTAGAGGAGCCTTTCTGCAGCATTGGGCCCTGCAGCCCCAGCCAGATTAGTATTAGCCTATTTTTTGCAGCCTCATCTATTGCATTGTAGGTTACCTTCCTACATTGTAATAGCTACAAAAAGTTTGTGATACTATCGTTATTACATCTTTAGGCACATCCAGTGTCTTTTTGTGACAAAAAAAACCTAAATAAAGTTCACCAAACACTCCACTTTACAGTTGTGTAGGCCACATTAGCTCATATTAAAGTCTAGTCCACACTTTATAAAATTAGTGTTTCTTATACCTGTTAGCAGCTGTTCAGGAATAAGCACACTAAGCCCTTAGTACTTTTCTGCCTATCTTTATCAGTCTACCAAGATGAAGAAGGCAGGGAGTAAGGCATGTGGTCGTGGGCGTGGAGTTTCTGCAGGGAGAGGACGTGAGGATTCTGTGCCTGCAGGGAGAGGACGTGGGGATTCTGTGCCTGCTGCGGGCACCAGTGACTCAGCATCCCCCAGTTTTACCAGGGAACAGTCCTTTATGCGCAGCTTTGTAGGAGCTAGCCATACCCCACTGCTGCGGGAGGACCAAATTGAAGCCGTTGTCGGATGGATGGCAGCTAACGCATCGACTTCAATTAGTTCCAGATCCTCTCAGGTCCTGAGCACTGAAGAGCACCCATCTGTCTCTTCACCACCTGCCAAATTGCCCAGGCAGTCAGAGAGCCCTGGACAGGAGCCATCTCTACTTCTGTTCTCTGAATCTCTTGGCTTGGAAAGAGGGGGCCAGCCAAGCAGAATTCGAGAATTTGAAGAAGAGGTAGTATGCAGTGATGCGCAACCGTTTTGTCTCTCTGAATCTGAAGAGGCGGGTGGGCCAGTGCCTATGGTCAGCAGCACACCTCAGTACGCATCTGATGATGAGACTCAGGTGCCACTTTCTGGTGCGTACTGTGCTGTCGAGACTACCCAGGAGAAGCAGTTGTTTGAAGAGGGTGGTGTAGATGATGAGGTCCTTGACCCATCATGGCGTGAGGGACAGGAAGGTGGTGGGAGCAGCTCTGAGGAAGAGATTCCCCGAACAGCCCAAAAAGGAGGGAGAGGGAGGGGGCAGACTTGGTTGCCTGTAGCCTCCACTTCGGCACCCATTAGGAGCATGGCTCTTCCAAAATCCAAAGCGGGCGCTCCCAAGACTTGCAGTGCCTGGTCCTTTTTTGACACAGTTGCAGATGACATTTGCTTTGTCAAATGCAAGCTGTGTAATCAGAAGGTGAAAAGAGGGAAAAGTGTCAGCAACCTCAATACCACAAATATGTGGAAACATGTGCGGACCAAGCACGTGGTGGAGTTACAAAAACACACTGAAGACCTAGGCCAACCTACAGCGCCACCTACCACCTCTTCAGCTTGTGTTGTAGCCTCTTCCTCCAGCTCACACACAGCTGGTTCGGCTTCCTCACAGGATCGCCATGGAAGAATCTCTGGCACTGTTGTACAGAGACACAGTGTAATTCCACCCACAGCACCACTTTCCCAGTCATCCTCACACTCCCAGGCCAGTCTACAGCCATCGTTAGCACAGGCATGGGAGAAAAGGCGCCCATACTCGGCAAACCACCCCCGAGCACAGGCTCTGAATGCTGGCATTGCTAAACTACTGGCCCTTGAAATGCTATCATTCAGGCTGGTGGAGACTGACACATTCCGTAACTTTATGGCATTGGCAGTCCCACAATACAACGTGCCCAGCCAATTTTATCTCAGCAGGCAAGCCGTCCCTGCCCTGCAACATCATGTGGAGGGAAAAATTAAACATGCGCTACAAAACGCCGTCAGTAGCAAGGTCCACCTGACCACCGATGCGTGGACCAGTAAGCATGGACAGGGACGATACCTTTCCCTCACTGCCCATTGGGTAAATGTTGTGGAGCCGGGTACAGATCTTGAGAGTGGCGCTGTACGTGTTCTGCCAACTCCAAGGATTGCAGGAATCCAGTCTGTACACATTGACTCCTCCTCATACTCCAGTTCCTCTGAATCAGCGCTGCAGGAGCCGTCACGGTCTACCTCCACATCGACCCGTGAACGGTTACCTGTTATGGTGACCAATATGAGCACAGCTGTGGCCAAACGTCAACAGGCCATATTAAAATTAATTTCTTTGGGGAATCGAAGCCACACAGCGCAGGAGCTCTGGAATGCCATCAAGCAGCAGAGCGACGTGTGGTTTGTGCCAGCGAATCTCCAGCCAGGCATGGTAGTGTGTGACAATGGCCGAAATCTGGTGGCAGCTCTGGGCCTAGGCAACCTCACTCACATCCCATGTCTGGCACATGTGCTCAACTTGGTCGTGCAGAGTTTTTTGAGGGACTATCCGGATCTTGATGCACTGCTTCACAAGGTCCGCATAGAGTGCGCTCACTTGCGGCGTTCCAGCAATGCAAGATCACGCATTGCAGCTCTGCAGCGCCGATTACGTCTTCCGGAACATCGCATCATATGTGACCTACCCACCAGGTGGAATTCAACGTTACATATGTTGGAGAGGTTGTATGAGCAGCAGGCAGCAGTAATGGAGTACCAGCTGCAGCAGGCGCAAAGAAGTTCACACTTCACCACCACTGAGTGGGCCTCTATGAAGGACATTTGCCACGTTTTGCGTGCCTTCGATTATTCCACGCGGATGGCTAGTGCAGATGATGCACTAGTCAGCATGACTATCCCCCTTATCTGCCTGCTTGAAAAAACACTGCAAGCACTAAGGGACGAGGTTTTGGAAGAGGTGGAGGATGAGCAGTCACAAATGCCATCTGCTTCTCTACAGTCTGCGCAACGTGGTTCCTCACAAAGGCCTAGGCAGGGGACACTTTGTGAGGAGGATGAGGAGGAGTCAATGGATGAGGAAGACATCTGTCCAGAGGAGGGAGGTACACAATGCTCTAGTAGTCAGTATCTAGAGCGAGGGTGGGGTGATGCAGAGCAGGCAGAGATCACGCCTCAAGCAGGGGACAGCGTTTCTTGGCCAGTTGGAAGTCTGCAGCACATGGTTGATTTCATGCTGCAGTGCCTGAGAAACGACCGCCGCATCGCCCACATTCTCAACACGGCTGATTATTGGGTGTCCACCCTCCTAGATCCTCGCTACCGGGACAACTTACAAAGCCTCATAACACCGTTGAACCGGGAGCGTAAAATGCGGGAGTACCAAGACGCACTGGTGCATTCCATCATGTTCTCCATTCCAACCGAGAGCAGTGCTGCTAGTGCTTTACAAAGCAGCTCAGTGCGTCGAGGCAGTGGAGGAAGCTCTGCACAAAGAGGGAGCAGAAGCAGCGCCTCAGCACAAGGCAAGACCAGTATGGCCGAAATGTGGCAAAGTTTTGTGTCCCCGCCGCCACAAATGTCTACACCATCACAGACGGCTCCAGTCATGCATTGGAGGTGCTAGCTTGCCCTGCTGCTAGTGTATTATCGGAATGCGTCTTTAGTGCCGCAGGTGGTGTACTAACAGACCGTCGCATGCGACTATCCTCCGATAACGTTGACCGGCTTACTTTTCTCAAAATGAACAAGGCCTGGATCTCTCATGAATTTGCCAGTCCTCTTCCAGAATAAATAATTGTTGGCAAAAGTATCCAGGTCTCCTGTTCTGTTCATGTTTCTACCACCTGAACTGTAATCCCTGAGCTCCAACACCGCCAGTTGGCGCTCGGAAGTGCCGTCTGCACAGTCAACACTTGCTGCCGTGTCATTGGGGTTCAGTAACGTCAGCTGATCCCCGGCTGTGCGGACGGCAATTTTTTCCTGCTCTGTCCACATTCTCACTACTACAGATTTTAAAGTTGCTCCAGTTACACCTCTGGCTCCTCTGTTTTCAGTATTATCCCTGAGCTCCAACACCGCCAGTTGGCGCTCGGAAGTGCCGTCTGCACAGTCAACACTTGCTGCCATGTCATTGGGGTTCAGTAACGTCAGCTGTTCCCCTGCTGTGCGGACGGCAATTTCTCCTGCTCTGTCCACATCCACTGTACTACTGATTTAAAACCTCCTCCAAATACACCTCTGGCTCCTCTGTTTTCAGTATTATCCCTGAGCTCCAACACCGCCAGTTGGCGCTCGGAAGTGCCGTCTGCACAGTCAACACTTGCTGCCATGTTATTGGGGTTCGGTAACGTCAGCTGTTCCCCTGCAGTGCGGACGGCAATTTCTCCTGCTTTGTCCACATTCTCACTACTACAGATTTTAAAGTTGCTCCAATTACACCTCTGGCTCCTCTGTTTTCAGTATTATCCCTGAGCTCCAACACCGCCAGTTGGCGCTCGGAAGTGCCCTCTGCACAGTCAACACTTGCTGCCGTGTCATTGGGGTTCAGTAACGTCAGCTGTTCCCCTGCTGTGCGGACGGCAATTTCTCCTGCTCTGTCCACATTCTCACTACTACAGATTTTAAAGTTGCTCCAATTACACCTCTGGCTCCTCTGTTTTCAGTATTATCCCTGAGCTCCAACACCGCCAGTTGGCGCTTGGAAGTGCCGTCTGCACAGTCAACACTTGCTGCCGTGTTATTGGGGTTCAGTAACGTCAGCTGTTCCCCTGCTGTGCGGACGGCAATTTCTCCTGCTCTGTCCACATCCACTGTACTACTGATTTAAAACCTCCTCCAAATACACCTCTGGCTCCTCTGTTTTCAGTATTATCCCTGAGCTCCAACACCGCCAGTTGGCGCTTTGAAGTGCCGTCTGCACAGTCAACACTTGCTGCCGTGTTATTGGGGTTCGGTAACGTCAGCTGTTCCCCTGCTGTGCGGACGGCAATTTCTCCTGCTTTGTCCACATCCACTGTACTACTGATTTAAAACCTCCTCCAAATACACCTCTGGCTCCTCTGTTTTTAGTATTTACCCTGGGCTCCAATACCGCTAGTTGCTGCTCAGAAGTGCCGTCTGCACAGTCAACGCTTGCTCCAGTGTTATTGGGGTTCAGTAACGTCAGCTGTTCCCCTGCTGTGTGTCCGGCAAATTCTCCTGCTTTGTCCACATCCACTGTACTACTGATTTAAAACTTGCTCCAATTACACCTCAGGCTCCACTCTGTTTTTAGTATTTACCCTGGGTTCCAGCACCGCCAGCTGGTTCTCGGTAGTTCCATTTGCTCTTGTACCTTCTACCACCCATCCGGGTTCCAGTACCGTCAGCTGGTTCTCGGCAGTGCCTTTGGATTAGGTGCCTCCTTCTCGGTATCCAAGTTCCACCAACGTCTGCTGGTTCTTGGTAGTGCTTTCTGGCACAGGTACCTTCTGCTTAGTAACCGAGTTCCAGTACCGTCAGCTGGTCTTCGGCAGTTCCATTGGCTCTTGTACCTTCTGCTACCCATCCGGGTTCCAGTACCGTCAGCTGGTCCTCGGTAGTTCCATTTGCTCTTGTACCTTCTACTACCCATCCGGGTTCTAGTACCGTCAGCTGGTTCTCGGCAGTGACTTTGGCATGGGTACTCCCTCCTGCCCAGCCTGGTTCCAGCACGCCAGCTGTTTCCGGGTAGTGTCAACGTCACTTTGCCTCCAATGCGTTGTCCTGTCGTGTTGCGGTCGGGTTAGCCGACTCTATGGTGCCTGCAGTTTAGGTGACTCCTATGTGGGCTGCGGGATCAGGCAATGAAGGCTGGTTCCATAGTGCCAATAGGACAAGCACCCCCTGTAGGACTGTGGGTTTTGGTAACTGCGGCCGGCTCGCGGCCTTGAACTTTTTTTTACATGGGTACCTTCTGCTACCCATCTGGGTTCCAGTACCGTCAGCTGGTTCTCGGCAGTGCCTTTGGATTAGGTGCCTCCTTCTCGGTATCCAAGTTCCACCAACGTCTGCTGGTCCTTGGTAGTGCTTTCTGGCACAGGTACCTCCTGCTTAGTAACCGAGTTCCAGTACCGTCAGCTGGTCTTCGGCAGTTCCATTGGCTCTTGTACCTTCTGCTACCGATCCGGGTTCCAGTACCGTCAGCTGGTTCTCGGTAGTTCCTCAGCTTTCTTGTACCTTCTGCTACATTTCCAAGTTCAAGCTTTTTGAAATGGTTCTTGGTAATCACTCTGGATCTCCCTGACGAGGACCCTGAAGACGAGGACCCTGAAGACCAACCCTAAGAAGACGAGGACCCTGAAGACCACCCCGAAGAAGACGAGGACCCCGAAGACGAGATCCCAGAAGACCAGGACCCTGAAGACCACCCCGAAGAAGATGAGGACCCTGAAGACCACCCCGAAGAAGACGAGGACCCTGAAGACCACCCCGAAGAAGACGAGGACCCCGAAGACGAGATCCCAGAAGACCAACCCGAAGAAGACGAGGACCCCGAAGACGAGGACCCCCGAAGACGACGACCCTGAAGACTACCCCGAAGAAGACCAAGAGGATGACCCTGAAGAAGTTGACCAAGAGGACAAAGAAGAGAAGACAAGCACCAAGATACAGAAGAACAAGAGACAGAAAACCAAGAAGCAGAAATACAAGAAGCTGCTGAACAAAAAGCGGAAGAACATTAAGCATAAGACTAAAAATCAGAGCAAAAGATAATATCTAAATTATAAGCAGAAGATGACTAAGCAGTGTATGGGGGTGAGTCCGTTCCTCCTCGTGGTGCCCCTGGAAAAGACCTGCTGCTGCAGGCCAAACTGAACGCGGTCAAATCCTGTTGTAAATCTTTTGTGACGGGCAGAACGAAAGGTGTAATGTCCAACCTTTTATAGATAACAACTACAGGAATGCCTGTCACAAATAAGAATATGATGAAGAAGAAGAATATGAAGAAGATGAAGAAGTAGAATATGAAGAATGTAAAAAAAAAGAATAATACGAAGAAGGTGAAGAAGAAGAAGATGAAGAAGGTGAAGAAGAAGAGGATGAAAAAGATGCTGAGGATGATGAAGGAGAAAGTGTGGGAGAAGTAAAAAAGAAGGTGAAGAGCATGGAAGTAGTGAAACATAAATATCTGACAAAATATAAAAATACTTAACATAGTCAATATTTCCGTAACTCAGAACGTCTTAAAAAAAATTTTTAATTCCTGCTATTCCATTTGATTGGGCTAAACCTCTATGCCTTTATTGTCTCCCCCACCTCCCCCCAATACATTCTACATTATTCTTAGTTGTTTTCCTTCATGTAGAATTAACCTACAAGGAAAGAAAGGGTTTATTTTCATTCCGATATTTCTGTCCCATTGACTTGCATTGGTTTCCGGTATCGGAATCGGCGATATCCGATACTTTTTCGGTATCGGTCCGATCCAATCCGATCCGATATTTCCCGATATCGGAAGGTATCGCTCAACACTACTTATTGCACAAGGGACAATAGCTGGTAATTTTCAAAGTCTCAGTGTTGTGTACAATAGTTTACGCCTTACTTTAGGAAATATTCTCAATATTAGATGTAACAGGATCAAGACTATGAAAAGCACAGTAGTTCATGATAACATTTTGATGCAGACTATGCAAGTATCATAGTTCATGTTAGCAGCAATATTCTAAACTTAAGAAAGATACAGAAAAATACCTAAATGTGCCTAAATGCTTACTGTATAATGTCATCTTAGTCCAGAAGTAGTTATTTTTCATTTTCATTATTTTGCTCAGCTTTGAGCAGAAGTGTGGATTTGATGCTGCCAGGAGTTTCAGCGGCTGGAATTAATATGTTAGGGGGAATAATTAATTTACTTCCTCTGGCTTTTTACAGATATTGCCTCTTTTTTACAGTTGCCTAGATCCCTTATACGTGTCAGGTAGTGCAGCAATTGCTCCCAGTCTTTACACACAACTTAACAACTTAACCTTACTCCTGAGACACTACCCTGCTGGTGCTCACTCTTTGCATGATGAGCTTCCCAGAATGTGAAACACACTCCTCCATAGACAGGTAAGCAGGAGATTTTAATATGTGGAAGTCACAGATGATGGATAAAATAAGTTTGAATTGCGGTATGAGGAAATAAAGGTTATAAGAACACTGTGTAAAAAAAGGATAAGATGCCATATTGTGAAGTGACCCACACACCATTTTGCTCCAGATCAGCTAATCAAAAGAGGTATCGTGGTAGGCTAGAGTGTGCAACCTTGGATTTTGTCTGGGAGGCTATATTACTTACTTCACTTTATCTCTGATGTCCTACTTACATTCGAGTGCCTTCACACAAAACAACCTGAAGATGCTCAATGACATTATGCATGACTCCACTTAAGAGTGAAGAGAAATGTGAGAACTGGTCAGTAAATGTAGGGGTCTGATATGGAAATTGAATTGATTCTGAGGTCTAGGGAAGTTATTATCTGGGTCTGGCCCGCGGTCTGTATTTATTCTAGGTTTATTCTAGGTTTGGTCCGGAGTCTGAAATTATTTTGAGCCTATAAGCAATTTTTTTATTAGGTTTAATTTAAAGCAAGATCATCACCGTCGTGGCTGTGACCAAAAACAGAGGGAATTGCAAACTGAAAAGCTAGAAATCTTTGTGACCCGAAGAAGCTTGGATTCATGTCAGTCATAGACAACAAATCATCAGTGTACTTTGTCCTACAGTAATTGACTTATTCTACATTTTTTTCACACATCTCTTCTGGCTTCTATTGAGACATAGATTTAATGCATCCAATAACCATGTCTGCCTCTGAAAGAAGTTACGGTAAATGTATCAGAGCAGGGAAAATAACATGAATTATGTCTTATTCAGTCTATTAAACATACTTTGTGGCTTGTCTACAATTTTAAACCCACATATTCCTGACCTGCCTTCAGTGTTGTTTTAGGATCAGGTGGAGTAACAACTCCTGAACACATTTTTCATGGAACAATAAGGAAATTATCTGACCCCAAATCAGTAGCAGGTTGCCAAGTTTGATCTGGATCATTACCCTTTTCTACCGAGCCGGGAGACAGCAGGAAAAAAACACTGAGTAAACGTTAAAGAAAGCAAAGCTATAATTCTCCAGCTAGACAGTTGTGTCTGCCTAGCACCTACACACATTATAAACAAAAGACCTGTAACAAGTCACATTTTGTTGGTTGTCATTAAAGTGAGTCACAGTGCATATAATAAGTCTGTGGTTTTACCTGTCATCACATGGTTGGGATTTGATAAATGCTTTCTTTTTTACACTGCAGCAAAATAGTGTGACTTTTTTTTCTAATGGCCTATAAAATGTTTTGTCTCTTTTTTTTAAACTTTATCATTGCAAGTAATGTTGAAAAACTTATTTCATATCAATGACTATAAACAGAGAAACCGGGCCAAGAACCAACCCAACTCCACACCCAACCCTGGCCAGTCAGCATCTTTGGGGAGAGAGAGAACAAAATAAAAAAATTCTTATTAACTCATGGTAAGCCATCACTGGTGACCTCTATTGATTTGCAAATAGGTTGAGATCTTTTTTTAGACATTACCTTAAATGCTATATATGGCCAAATGTTTTTTTTGCTTTTAGAACTACATGAACTGATACAATCTGTTACAACTAGTATTGTTAATATCAGATGTCTGTGCCATTATGCATTTATAAGGTGTATACTATCTGTAAAATGTCTGAAACTCCCAGAACCCCGTTGTTCTAATAAACTTTTCTCGTCAATAATTAAATCTATGTTATATATTTGTAAGGGGTACAGGGTGGTAGTAGTGGCGAGGGACTGCAATTGTTGTGTTCCTACACCCTGACCGCCCACAAATAAAAGATAATGTCCCGGTTGTCTGGTGATTTGCATGTAGTGTACAACTCATACAGTTTTCTGTTGCTCCTCATTCTTCTTTAGGAGTCCAGAAGTTGAATGCAAACAATCACTTTCAGACTCTGTTCTTTTTATATAAAAAACAACTTTACTTAACTCCGTTTGTTCAGTTTTGGTCACAGATAGTCTTTTAAGCATCTCCGTTACAGTTTTCATCATCTCTTCTGTCCCTTCCTGTCCTGTCCTCAGAGTTAGCTTCCCCGGTACCACAGCTTCCCAGAACACTGCCCTACTCCCTTCAGGTATGTCCCCGTCCGCTCTCCCCTCCTTGGGAGTAGTGAAGGCTGGCTCCATCAGTCCTTCTACAGGCCGTAGACCTCGGACGTTTAGGGAATTTTCCTCAGAGTTGTCCGCTTTATCGTTCCCCAAGCTGCCTAACTCTTTCAATCATCGACCGTCAGTATCCTTATTGACCTTCAGCCCCAAGGGCCCCCCGAGCTTCTCCTCAGTAATCCTCCAGCACATACTTATCGTTACAAACAGCAACAACTGCTCTGACTGAACTGATTCCTGACAGGAATAACCATTGCTCTCCTCTGGCCCAAACTCCTCCCCCTTTTTTAACTGGACCAATCATCAACCGTCTCCGTCGGTTGCTGGGCAAACTACTTCGTTACTGCCCTGCTCCTTCTACACTGGAGCTACTACTAAATATATTAACTATTTCTATCCTAAACTATTGTGCCCACCACTGCACTGTACCCAATTGCTAATCTAATATACCATCCACTCCTAACATATACTGTCCCTGTAACTAACATTAGACAATAGACATTTACATATTCATATATAAACACAGAGTAGGACAATACATTCACAAAAGGGAAAGAGGCGCATGACCATACCGGTCACCCGCTTACATATTCATTCTTGAGTATGCTCACACGTATGTTTTTTCAGTCCGTGGGGACACACGAACCAGTGTTAGTGTAACTTAAGCTAGTATGACCTTATTTAAGGAAGAGTACATGTAGATAGTAGGCAGCTCATTTGCTCGTATGTGGACCAGCATATGAAGCTACACAGGATTCAGCCTCATCCGCAATTTGCGGACATAACTGGTCTGCAAAGTTCAGAGGTTGTCTGATCTTATAGTCCACATACACATATTATTGTTGTTGGCAGAACAGCAAAAACATCACTACATCACATCAAAAACTACTACAGCTAGTATTTTGTATAATCTCCATGATTTTTTAAGTACAGCACCAAATCTTCTAAGCATGGAATTAACAAGTTGACGAATTATTGCAACATCTATCTTTTTTGCCATTCTTCAAGAATGAGCTCTTTTAGAGCCTGGATGCTGCATGGAGAGTGATGCTCAACTTGTCTCAACAGAATTTCATATACAGTCATGGCCGAAAGTGTTGGCACCCTTGAAATTGTTCCAGAAATTTCTCCCAAAAAATTATTGCAATTACACATGTTTTGTTATGCACGTTTATTCCCTTTGTGTGTATTAGAACAACACAAAAAACAGCGAAAAAAAGGCAAATTGGACATATTTCACACAAAAACCCCAAAATGGGCTGGACAAAATTGTTGGCGCCTTTCCAAAATTGTTGGTAAACAACTTTGCTTCAAGTTTGTGATGCTCGTTCAAACTCACCTGTGGCAAGTAACAGGTGTGGGCAATATGAAAATCACAACAGAAACCAGATAAAAAGGGTAGACGTTGACTCAATCTTTGCCTTGTGTGTCTGTGTGTGCCACACTAAGCATGGAGAACAGAAAAAGGAGAAGAGAACTGTCTCAGGACTTGAGAACCAAAATTGTTGAAAAATATCAACAATCTCAAGGTTACAAGTCCATCTCCAGAGACCTTGATGTTCCTTTTACCATGGTACAATACATAATCAAGAAGTTTACAATCCATGGCACTATAGGTAATCTCCCTGGACATGGATGGCAGAGAAAAATTGATGAAAGCTTGCAACCCAGGATGGTCCAGATGGTGGATCAGCAGATCCAATCAAGTTCCAAATAAATTCAAGCGGTCCTGCAGGCTCAGGGTACATCAGTAGACATTTGAATGAAATGAAACGTTTTTACAGGAGGCCCAGGAGCACCCCACTGCTGACACAGAGACACAAAAAAGCTAGACTGCAATTTGACAAAATGTGCATGAGTAAGCCAAAATTTTTCTAGGAAAGCATCTAGTGGACAGATGATACTAATATAATGATTTTTGATAGAGCACATCATTACACTGTTTACCAAAAACAGAATGAGACCTACAAAAGAAAAGAACACAGTACCTACAGTCAAATATAGTGGAGGTTTAAAGGTGTTTGCTTTGCTGCCTCTGGCTCTGGGTGTCTTGACTGTGTGCAAGTCATCATAAAATCTGCACATTCCCATAGAATTTTGGGTTGCAATATAGTGCCCAGTGTCAGAGAGCTGGGTTTGCGTCTTAGGTCATGGGTCTTCCAGCAGGACAATGACACCAAACATAGTTCAAGAAACACCCAGAAATTGATGGAAACAAAGCGCTGGAGAGTTCTGAAGTGGCCAGGAATGAGTTCGGATTTAAATCCCATTGATTACCTATGGAGAGATCTTAAAATTGCTGTTGGGAGAAGGCACCCTTCAAATATGAGAGACCTGGAGCAGTTTGCAAAACAAAAGTAGTCCAAAATGCCATTTGAGAGGTGTAAGAAGCTTGTTGATGGTTATAGGAAGCGATTGATTGCAGTTATTTATTGCAAAGAGAATCCAAATATTAAGTTGAGGGTGCCAACAATTTTATCTGGCCCAGTTTTGTGTGAAATTATGTCCAATTTGCCTTTTTTCTCAGTTTTTTTTATTGTTCCAATACACACAAATTAAATAAAAATGTGTATAACAAACATGTGTAATTGCAATAACTTTCTAGGAAAAATACTTCATTTTCTGTAAAAATTTTAAGGCTGCCAACACTTGACTGTAAATGTTCGATTGGGTTCAGACCTGGAGACAAACGAGGCATCACTTTCACCCTGTTCTTCTTCGGAAATGCAACAGTGGCCTTAGATGTGGGTTTTGGATCGTTGTCATGTTGCAAAAGTGCATGTCTACCAAAGGCACAGAGTGATGGCAGCATCTTTTCTTTAAAAATAGAGCAGTATATCTGTGAAGTCATGATACCATCAAAGAATTTTAGCTCCCTGACACGAGCAGCACTCAGCCCCACATAAGAGCACTGTCACAACCATGTTTCACTATAGACAACATGCATTTTTCCAAATTCATTTTCTAAACACCCTCTTTGACAAGTAAGATTTGAATCAATATCTCACTGAATACAACAAAAATTTCCAAAGCTTTAGCAAGGCTTAGTTTGATATAATATTTTTTAAACCTTAACATGAAAGTAAGTTTAATAATATAATTTGCATTACAAAATCTTCAGTTTTACTCAAATTAGTTAATGCAAAAATGAATAAATGAAAACTATTGTTTTCACTCTCCTTGGTCAAATAGCCCTTACACAGCCTGGAGGTGTGTTTGGGGTCATTGTCCTGTTGAAAAATAAATGATGGTCCAACTAAACGCAAACCGGATGGAATAGCATGCCGCTGCAAGATGCTGTGGTAGCCATGCTGGTTCAGTATGCCTTCAATTTTGAATAAATCCCCAACAGTGTCACCAGTAAAGCACCCCCACACCATCACACCTCCTCCTCCATGCTTCACGGTGGGAACCAGGCATGTAGAGTCCATCCGTTCACCTTTTGTGCGTCGCACAAAGACACGGTGGTTAAAACCAAAGATCTCAAATTTGGACTCATCAGACCAAAGCACAGATTTCCACTGGTCTAATTTCCATTCCTTGTGTTCTTTAGCCCAAATAAGTCTCTTCTGCTTGTTGCCTGTCCTTAGCAGTGGTTTCCTAGCAGCTATTTTACCATGAAGGCCTGCTGCACACACTCTCCTCTTAACAGTTGTTGTAGAGATGTGTCTGCTGCTAGAACTCTGTGTGGCATTGACCTGGTCTCTATTCTGAGCAGCTGTTAACCTGCGATTTCTGAGGCTGGTAACTCGGATTAACTTATCCTCAGAAGCAGAGGTGACTCTTGGTCTTCCTTTCCTGGGGCGGTCCTCATGTGAGCCAGTTTCTTTGTAGCGCTTGATGGTTTTTGCAACTGCACTTGGGGACACTTTCAAAGTTTGCCCAATTTTTCGCACTGACTGACCTTCATTTCTTAAAGTAATGATGGCCACTCATTTTTCTTTACTTAGCTGCTTTTTTCTTGCCATAATCCAAATTCTAACAGTCTATTCAGTAGGACTAACAGCTGTGTATCCACCAGACTTCTGCACAACACAACTGATGGTCCCAACCCCATGTATAAGGCAAGAAATCCCACTTATTAAACCTGACAGGGCACACCTGTGAAGTGAAAACCATTTCCGGTGACTACCTCTTGAAGCTCATCAAGAGAATGCCAAGAGTGTGCAAAGCAGTCATCAAAGCAAAAGGTGGCTACTTTGAAGAACCTAGAATATAAGACATATTTTCAGTTGTTTCACACTTTTTTGTTAAGTATATAATTCCACATGTGTTAATTCATAGTTTTGATGCCTTCAGTGTGAATGTACAATTTTCAAAGTCATGAAAATACAGAAAAATCTTTAAATGAGAAGGTGTGTCCAAACTTTTGGTCTGTACTGTATATATATGTATATATATATATTATAGTACAAGGCCAAATATTTCACTTACTATATTACATGAGCGATATCTACTGTAAATTCTACAGTAGCTCAGAAACCGGCGAATCCTCACAGCGCACAGTGCAGACCGGACAGTATAGTCCTCCATACAGTATTATGGGCGCCATATAATGCTCCATACAGGATACTGACCCCCTTATAATGCTCCATACCGGATACTGGTCCCCATATAATGCTCCATACAGGATACTGGTCCCCATATAACGCTCCATACAGGATACTGGTCCCCATATAACACTGCATACAGAATACTGTCCCCCATATAACGCTCCATACAGAATACTGTCCCCCATATAACGCTCCATACAGAATACTGACCCATATAACGCTCCATACAGAATATTGGCCCCCATATAACGCTCCATGCAGGAAGTTCCCCCCTTATAATGCCCCATTACACGAGCGATATCTATTGTAAATTCTACAATAGCTCAGAAACCGGCGAATCCTCACAGCGGACAGTGCAGACCGGACAGTATAGTCCTCCATACAGTATTATGGGCACCATATAATGCTCCATACATGATACTGACCCCCTTATAATGCTCCATACAGGATACTGGTCCCCATATAATGCTCCATACAGGATACTGGTCCCCATATAACGCTCCATACAGGATACTGGTCCCCATATAACGCTCCATACAGGATACTGATCCCCATATAACGCTCCATACAGGATACTGGTCCCCATATAACACTGCATACAGAATACTGGCCCCCATAAATTGCTCCATACAGAATACTGACCCCCATATAACGCTCCATACAGAATACTGACCCCCATATAACGCTCCATACAGAATACTGACCCCCATATAACGCTCCATACAGAATACTGTCCCCCATATAACGCTCCATACAGAATACTGACCCCCATATAACGCTCCATACAGAATACTGACCCCCATATAACGCTCCATACAGAATATTGGCCCCCCATGTAACGCTCCATGCAGGCTGTTCCCCCCCTTATAATGCCCCATGCAGGATGACACCCCCCTTTTAATGCCCTATGCAGGTTGTCACCTCTACCCCCCATAAAATGCCCCATGCAGGATGTCAATTCCCCCCTCCCCCTCTTATAATGCCCCATGCAGGATGTCACACCCCCTCCCTTATAATGCACCATGCAGGATGTCACACCCCCTCCCTTATAATGCCCCATGCAGGATGTCACTTCCCCCCTTCCCCTCTTATAATGCCCCATGCAGGATGTCACTTCCCCCCTTCCCCTCTTATAATGCCCCATGCAGGATGTCACACTCCCCCCCACCCCCATATAATGCCCCATGCAGGATGTCACTTCCCCCTTATAATGCCCCATGCAAGATGTCACTTCCCCCCTTCCCCTCTTATAATGCCCCATGCAGGATGTCACACCCCCCTCCCTTATAATGCCCCATGCAGGATGTCACTTCCGCCCTTCCCCTCATAAAATGCCCCATGCAGGATGTCACACACCCCCCACCTCCATATAATGCCCCCATGCAGGATGTCAATTCCCCCCTCCCCCTCACCCATATAATGCCCATGCAGGATGTCAATTCCCCCCCTCCCCCTCTTATAATGCCCCGTGCAGTATGTCACCCCCCCATATAATGCCCCATGCAGTATTTCACCCCCCCATATAATGGCCCATGCAGGATGTCAATTCCCCCCTCCCCCTCTTATAATGCCCTGTGCAGTATGTCACCCCCCATATAATGCCCCATGCGGTATGTCACCCCCCCATATAATGCCCCATGCAGGATGTCACACACCCCTCCCTTATAATGCCCCATGCAGGATGTCACCTCTCCCCCCATATAATGCCCCATGCAGGATGTCACCCCCCCATATAATGCCCCATGTAGGATGCCACCCTCCCATATAATGCCCCATGCAGGATGTCACCCCCCATATAATGCCCCATGAGGAAATCACCATTGCATGTGACGCACCCCCTGGGCCATATTCTTTAGGGGGAATACCCGGAGCCGGATCAGATGGGAGTTGTAGTCGCCGAGTGGCTGTGACCCGGTCCGTGCCCAGGGTGTCAAGCTCAGTGTGTGTGGCAGTCCTACAGATGTTATAAAGTTCTTTATTGTCGACTACGCCACCCGTTGTATTGCGGTCACTATGGCCGCCGCTGCAGCAGGGTCCGCTGAGACTGATGGTGTTGGTGCAGCTTTTGGTAGTATAACCCCCAACGGGTGGGGTATAGCCTCAGGGGGTCAGGTGCAGAGGATGGGGGTTGTGGTGGTGCAGCGTAGATGTTAAGTGAAGACAGAGTCGGGTTGTGCAGTTTAGGGTATTTACTCACTGCTGATGTTCCGGTCACTCCAGCTTCAAGTGACCACCCGAGCCGTGCTGCGTCCACCAGGTCCTGGATTCAGCAAACCCCCAAACAAGTCCGGAGCGTGACCCTGAGCTCTCCTTCTGTCCTTTCCTCTGGCCGTCCCCACTAGTGATCCACCTAGGTCCAGCTCCCTCGGGTCTTCTGTTGGGAGACCCTTGGCCTTGGGTTCCCTGACCCTCCACGTGGTTTGCCTTCGGGGTGGATGTGGTGGGTGGCCGTGGCAGACGCTGCCCACGGCCTCCGGTCTCTGGCTAGGGTGTGCTTTTGCCCCCACCAGTTTGGGATCCGGTACCCTATTGCCGACTCTTCACCCGGGGATTGAATTTGGGTTCTCAGAGTCCTTTCTTTTTCCCCCTCTGGGTCTTTCCTTCTCTGCTCCACTCTCTCTCTGCAGGCTCATCTGGACCTCTGCTTCTTACTGACTCTGACAGACTGACCCTGATCTAAGATGGTGCCCACCTTATATACTCCCTCTATGTGTGAGCTCAGGTGACCAGCACCCAATGAGCTCCTAACTTTACCCAGGCTGCTCCCCCTATCTGCCCCTACACTACTTGGGATGTTCCACCCCCCTCCCACTCCAGCCAGGAACAGACTCGGTCGTACCTGCACATTTCTAAGTGGGAGTACCGTCGGCCTGCCCCTCGGAAATGGGATGTGTGTAGTGCATGCAGCCTACCGAGCTCAGGTCCACACTCCATCCTTACCCGGGAGTGGAATATCACACCTCTGGGTTGAGGTGCAATACCCCTGTAGCAGCCGAATCCTCAGGGTGCTACATTCCCCCCTGGTAAATCACAGCACGTCCTCGGGCTGTAAGAACAAAACACCACAAAACATACAAATTTTTTTCATATAAACAACATAGTAAAAACATATAAAATATCATATATATATCAGAAAACTTTTCATATAAATAACATTCTCGTCGCCTCTGCTCCTCCTCCGGTCACTGTGCAACGTGTGACCGGGTAAAGTGCGACAGTCTTTTCTTGAAAAACTCGTGGCTTTCCTGTAAAACCAGTAGGGAGCGCTTTAGGACGCGCAACTATATACAGGGGATATGGCCGCTCTCAGTCCTCGGCCAGGTATAAGGGAGGAATGACCGCTCTCAGTCCTCGGTCAGTGGGATTTAAGGGATAAACGGGTAAACAGTTCACACATGCTGGTCCCAACGGGGACTATATTATCAGCAACAGTTTCTTTGGTACCCCGACGGGTAACTATGTACAGCCTCTACTCTGCCGTACTTAACGACGACGTCCTCCTGCTCTTTCTTTGTGGTTACCTTTAGCTTCAGACCCGTCCGGGTCCTCTTGTTCTTCCTCCTCACACCGCAGCTCTTCCTCCGTCAGGCGATGCACATGGAGGGCGTAGGGTCCTTTGGCACACTTGTGCCGGGTAAAGGTGACCTCGTCCCCGATGTAAAGGTCACGACCTCTGTGTCCCTCCGGTAGGTGGGATTCAACGTCTCTCCTGGTCACGAAGACGTCGCCTGGGGTGCGGTGGTCTCGGATGAAGCCCCACCCATGCTGCATGTTAAACTTGATCACAGTCCCGGTGGTGCGGGGACTATGCGCTGCACGGGGGTCTCTCCTGGCCCGGCTCTTCTGCTCCGCGCTCCTTATTTGAGCTTGCTGTTCCCGGACCCGCCTCTCTCTCCGCTCCCTCTCAAAGACCTCGAGTTGTTGGCGGCAGCACTCAGCACGCTCCGCTGCAACTGCCCGAGTCTCCTGCGTGAACCCCATGAGATCTTCTCTGGTGGGGTCCCACTCAAATTGGGCCTCTTCTAGCGGGGGCGAGATCCTCTTTACGGGCTTTGGAGCCGGGATCAGGGGTGCACACATGGCCCCAGCCTTCCTCTGCCGTTCCAGTTCATGATATTCCTGGGGCCAGATGAAAGGCTGCCCATCCGGGCACGTGTGTTGGGTAAACAGGTCCTCTCCCAGATGCGGCACTCTTGGTCTTATGGGCGCGGTGGAAGTGGCGCCCGGGTTGCCCAGGCCTTGCGGCCAGGCCTGGGGCACCTGGAAAGTGAAGGGCACCGTAAGGACGGCGGCGCCCTGGGCTACTTGGCCCTGCGACCAGGCCGGTGGCTCCGCGGAGGTAGGGGGCGCTGTTGGTATTGCGGCGCCCGGGGGTACTAGGCCTTGCGACCAGGCTGGTGGTACTTCCTGCTTGGTCACGCTCGGGGTCGAGGCGTGTGACGTCACAGGGGTCGCGGCTCCCGTTTGAGGCCTAGTCTGTGGCGGTGACGTTGCGGTTACGGGCACGGCAGGGGGTACTTCGGGTTCTGCGACGGGGAGCTGGGGCAGGTACGCGGTTTCCCGGTTTGGGGTAGAGACGTCCCCTTTACCTGCCTCCTTTCGTTCGGCTCCCTTCTCGGCGCCGTCTCCGGCCTTCAGTCCTCCTGCGCCATCCTCAGAGGCGGTCTGTCTCCTCGTCTCGGGTGGCGTGCTCCGCTGACGAGTCTCGGTCCGCTGGGCCATCTCTCGGCTCCACTCCGCCAACGTCTCTCGTTGCACCCGGGCCATCCTCCGTGCGAGGCCCTCCAGCGCAGTCTGTGCACACTCCCGATCTCGGGGGAGCTGTGCCAGGACCTCCACTAAGCCTAGTGGGGTCGTAGCCTCTAGCAGGCTCCTGACCAACGGGTCGGTGCTGCTCTGCTCTCCTTCCACTGTTTCCAGCAGGCTCCTCCTATACTCTTCTCCAGGCTTCTTGCCTCCGGGTGCGCTCTCTCCAGACTGCTCCAGGCGGCACCCATCTTTGTTCTCTCCTTTCGTCTCCTCCCACTTCGAGGGCGGTCCCGGGGCCACTTGGTGATTGTCAGCTCCAGGGGCAGTTCTTTCACGCTGACAGACACCTCTAGCATCACAGTCTCTGTTGGTGGGGGCGGTTTCCACTTTTGGCGCCATTTTCGGTCCTGGCCCACGATGGGAGGTGGCCTCTTGCCACCCTCTGGCACGCCCATAATGGCGTCCGCTCTGACAAGGCGGGAAACCTTTGGAAATGGCGGGAACCGCTTCCCAGTGGCGGGAAACTCTGCAGATGGCGGGAAAAAGCTGTTAATGGCGGACAACCGGCGGGAATCGACTGGTGATGGGGTCCGATGGCGGGGACCCTCCGGAACCGGCAGGAGACTTCTTTTTGAGGTAAACTCGTTCTTTTCTTCAGGCACGCAGTACCCGGGTGTTGCGGGCACGTAATCCTGCCGACTACGCCAAAGTTGACGCACCCCCTGGGCCATATTCTTTAGGGGAATACCCGGAGCCGGATCAGATGGGGGTTGTAGTCTCCGAGTGGCTGTGACCCGGTCCGTGCCCAGGGTGTCAAGCTCAGAGTATGTGGCAGTCCTACAGATGTTATAAAGTTCTTTATGTCGACTACGCCACCCGTTGTATTGCGGTCACTACGGCCGCCGCTGCAGCAGGGTCCGCTGAGGCTGATGGTGTTGGTGCAGCTTTTGATGGTATAACCCCCAACGGGTGGGGTATAGCCTCAGGGGGTCAGGTGCAGAGGATGGGGGTTGTGGTGGTGCAGCGTAGATGTTAAGTGAAGACAGAGTCGGGTTGTGCAGTTTAGGGTATTTACTCACTGCTGATGTTCCGGTCACTCCAGCTTCAAGTGACCACCCGAGCCGTGCTGCGTCCACCAGGTCCTGGATTCAGCAAACCCCAAACAAGTCCGGAGCGTGACCCTGAGCTCTCCTTCTGTCCTTTCCTCTGGCCGTCCCCACTAGTGATCCACCTAGGTCCAGCTCCCTCGGGTCTTCTGTTGGGAGACCCTTGGCCTTGGGTTCCCTGACCCTCCACGTGGTTTGCCTTCGGGGTGGATGTGGTGGGTGGCCGTGGCAGACGCTGCCCACGGCCTCCGGTCTCTGGCTAGGGTGTGCTTTTGCCCCCACCAGTTTGGGATCCGGTACCCTATTGCCGACTCTTCACCCGGGGATTGAATTTGGGTTCTCAGAGTCCTTTCTTTTTCCCCCTCTGGGTCTTTCCTTCTCTGCTCCACTCTCTCTCTGCAGGCTCATCTGGACCTCTGCTTCTTACTGACTCTGACAGACTGACCCTGATCTAAGATGGTGCCCACCTTATATACTCGCTCTATGTGTGAGCTCAGGTGACCAGCACCCAATGAGCTCCTAACTTTACCCAGGCTGCTCCCCCTATCTGCCCCTACACTACTTGGGATGTTCCACCCCCCTCCCACTCCAGCCAGGAACAGACTCGGTCGTACCTGCACATTTCTAAGTGGGAGTACCGTCGGCCTGCCCCTCAGAAATGGGATGTGTGTAGTGCATGCAGCCTACCGAGCTCAGGTCCACACTCCATCCTTACCCGGGAGTGGAATATCACACCTCTGGGTTGAGGTGCAATACCCCTGTAGCAGCCGAATCCTCAGGGTGCTACACATGCTTCTACATAAATGTCCTACTTTCATGATAAAATATCACTGTAGCGTGAATGTTTTACGTTTTCCATAAATTTCGCCCGAAAGCCAAATACCCCTAACCTTTTGTGAGTAGTATATAGAAACATAGTTGTGAAGGACATGGTTAAATACCAGCCCTACAGATTTGATTTGATACACCTGTAGGGTTTTGCTAAGAGCCACGAAGTAGCTTCATGGAGTGGCAGTTTCCTGAGGGAGTGTGAGTCTGCTTGATGAAGCAGACTTGAGTGTGTTGCAGGTGAGTGATCAGCCAAAATGTGAACTGTAGCTGAGACAAAGATGTGCCGGGGTCCCTCTCTGAATGGAGGCTGCTGTAAGTAGTCTGTTTGTGAGAGCTGCAGAGAACCATGTGGAAACTGTAGCCTGTTCAGTGTGAACTGTGCCCGGAGTTGAACATTTCTGTTTGGCGCTGGAAGCTGCTGGAGCTTGGGCTGAAGGGGATATTGCAACTGTTGGGATTGTGCATCTTCTGTGTATGAAGTCTGCTCCAGGAGAAAGGACTGAAGTGGTAGCGCCCATTAGTCCTGTATGCCACCAGGCATCAGTTGTGGTAACAAAGTCACATGATGTGTGGTGATGTAAACATGATGTGTGTTGATGTACATATGATGTGTGGTGATGTACACAGGTGTGCATTGTGTAGGACTGTGTACAGCAGTGTGTAGGACTGTGTACAGCAGTGTGTAGGACTGTGTACAGTTTATAGGAATGTGTGCAAGAAGTTTGCAGCCTTATGATATGTCGGCATTGGTAGTGCAGTGTGCACTGTGTGTGAAGCTGTGTGTCGCCAGAACAGTATGGTGCAGGCAGCAGAACCTGTGTGCGTGATGTAGTCTGTAGGTGGCAGAGCATTGTGTATAAGCTGTAGATAGCAGAGACCTGTGTGAAATGTGTGAATCGTGTTCCCCAGGAGCTGGGAGCCACAAATCAGTTTTGGAAGAGTGACCCCCTGTTGGCACTGTGGGTTGGCAGATAGTGCCCAGATCTTGGCATTGGGTAAAGGGGGGATATTTAGCATAGCTGGGAAGGACAGGGTTAAATCCCAGCTCTGCAAGATCTTGATTAAATATACCCATAGGGTTTTTCTAACAACCAGGAAGTAGCTTTATGGAGTGGCAGCCTCCTGAGGAAGTGTCAGTCTGCTGGATGAAGCAGAGTTGAGTGTGCTGCTGGTGAGTGATCAGAAAAATGTTAACTGTAACCGAGAGAGATGTGCTGGGGTCTCTCTCTGAATGGAGACTGCACTCAGCAGTCTGTTTGTGAGAGCTGCAGAGAACCGTATGAAAGCTGCATCCTTTTCAGTGTGAACTGTCCCGAAGTTGAACACTTCTGTTTGGCGCTGGAAGCTGCTGGAGCTCAGGCTGAAGGGGATTCTGCAACTGGTGGGATCGTGCCTCTTCTGTGTATTAAGTCTGCTCCGGGAGAAAGGACTGCAATCTGTTTGGGTGAGCCCAAACTGACATATGTGGTCTTGATTAAATGCACAGGCCATGTGCAGAGAACCTCAAGTATTGGTGGTTGCTATGGACAATAGCAGTTTTGTTTGACTGAGCTGGGGCTAGGTCAGCCATGTATGAGTAGCCAGGATCTGTTCTGTTTAGTTAGCACCTGGACAAGGCTAGGGATTTATGTTTAGGATTTTGTTTTTATGCTGTGCAGCCTGTGGAAAGTAATAAAAACTGCATGTGTTTGGACCAAAAGTGCATTGCCTGTGTGAACTCTACCTAAAGCCTAATGCCTACCAGAGAAAGAATCCCTATAGTAGATATATATATATATTGTGGTAGACACAGATACACCGTCTCTTTAAATCTTTTGTTGATTTATTATTATGTGGCATAAACCAACATTTGGTCCATGAAACTAAACATAGCCCGCTGGGCAAAACAGGAAAGCAAAGCAAAATGGTAACACAAAAATACAGTATTTATAGTAGCAGGGATCTGCCTGCTGAGAGTTCAGCAACTCCACATGGTTCGGGGACAAACAAACACAAGCTCCCCTCTGAAGCTAGCTTCTCCAGACACTGAACTCTGAATGTCTCAGCTGGTCAAGTATTTAAACCCCCCACACCACACTGTGGGGTGGAGATATGGCGAATGACCTCCCACCCTTCACAATTGTCATTCACAAAAAACTGGCCCATTTAAATATGCCTGATTAACCCTCTCAGCACATACCATGCAGGAGAAGACTTCCAGTTTCACATCACTAAAGCTAATAGCCTCAGTGAAACATATCTCCCCTCCGACACTCCACTTTTTCACAGTGTATATATATATATATATATATATATAGTATTTATAATCACAGTGTAGTGCTTGGCAAAGCAAAAATATTTATAATTATTCTGACTATTCTTAATTGGATCTGCATTATGTTGCTGAAATGAGGCTGAGTTACTGTGAGTTACTACACAATATAGTATTGAAGTCATTTTAAGATATTTTATGTTAAGGACATTCCTTGCTCTATAAATAGTGTTGGGTGGTATAAGTATAAGTGTGTGAAAGCAAAGTGTTCTAAAGTTGTTCTGTTGTGCAGGATATCCTCACATGTCATTCCACCTCCGTTGGTTTTCTTTTGCAAGTTTTTTAAAAAAAAATTTATATCTCCAGTCCCCTTTTTAAGGCATTGTGAGACTTTCACGGAGTTTATAAAAATCTGCAAGAATTATACATCTTCATTGCATCAGTAATGCTTAAATGAATTAAGTCATAATCTACAACTGAACTTTGGAAAGGATCCATCAAATATGTGGGCAAGCAGAAAAAAAAGTTTGCCTATTAGTGGCCCAGTGAACCAGAGAGCTCGCAACAACAAATTCAGTTGTTATGTATAGAATTACTACACATGCAAGCAACAGAGAAAAAGAAGCTGCTGGGCTATCATTCTCAACTTATGCATTACATGTTATCAAAATTCTGGGCAGCACGAAAGTATATAGTGCCAAGGCACTAAAGAGGAATGGTAGTTGAATAGTAACTATCTCCTTAGCAATCAGTTTAAAGGGAATCTGTCAGGTCCTCCGTGCCCCCAGAACCACCAGCAGTTATGTCTGCATACAGTATGTAAACACCCTGACTAACAGTCCTTTTATTACATTACACATGGCACCTGTAAGTCATGTTATCATGCCCAATAGGGTGTGATAACATGCTGAATGGACTGACTAATCTGGGGACACTAACGCCCCATCAACTAGTCAAAGGCTTCATTAGCATATCATAAACGGACTTTAGAAATACTTTTTCTAAAGATATGTTTATGTGTGTAATGTAATAAAGGGACTATTAGGCAGGATATTCAGCTATGTAGTCACAACTGCTGGTGGTTCTGGGGGCAAGGAGGATCTAACAGGTTCCCTTTAAGGTGCTCTTGACAACTGATTCATGTTCTTCAAATCATGGACAGTATGAATCAGGCACTGGAACTTTCATTTTAGCCAGGTATGTTTTACTTTGAAACATAAATTTAAAAGTCAGTCAGGTATTATGCGGCCTGGGTAACTAGTTGAAAAGACCAGTCCCTGGTAGCCTCACACTGCCCCATTTTTTTTGAGCGACTGATTTCTCTCTATATACAGTCATGGCCGAAAATGTTGGCACCTTTGAAATTTTTCTTGAAAATGAAGTATTTCTCCCAGAAAATTATTGCAATTACACATGTTTTGTTATATACCGTATTTGTTGGACTATAAGACGCACTTTTTTTCCTCAAAAATTTTGGAGGAAAATGGGGGGTGCGTCTTATAGTCTGAACCTTCTAATTTAATGTTTTGTTGCTGTGGGTGGTGGGGTTGTGGGGGGAGCGGCAGCGGCGGAGGAGTGGGGCACAGGAGGCAGCAGTGGCTGCTGCAGCCTACACTGTCCCTGCTGCTAAAGAAAATGAATATTCACTGCTCTCCACGCCCATGGGCATGGGGAGCATTGAATATTCATTCTCCTTAATCGTGGCGCACAGTGTCTGCAGCAGCCGCGGCTCCTGCAGCGCTTGGCAGTCATTTGTGCCTGCTACTAAAGAGCATGAATATTCACCCCCTCTCCATTCCCATGGGAGTGGAGAGGGGGTGAATATTCATGCTCTTTAATAGCGGGCACACGCGATTGCCCAGCAGCTGCATCACCCGCGGCGCGGCTACACTGTGGGCCGGCTATTAAGGTGCGTGAAGTCACTGCTCCCCACGCACACAGTCCTGGCGTGGGGAGCAGTGACTATTCCGGCAGCTGGTCTCCCTGTGTGAGTGCACATGGCAGTGACGTCATGCGCGGCTCACACAGTGAGATCATTGCTGACAGCAGAGCAGGACGCAACACTGGAGCAAAGGGAAGAAAGGTGAGTAGGAGTGTTTATTTTTTTGTGTGATGGGGATGGATGTGCCATACATATCAAGATGTGGGGGTGCCATACATACCAGGATGTGGGGGTGCCATACATACCATGATGAGGGGTGCCATGCATACCAGGATGTAGGGGTGCCATGCATACTAGGATGTGGGGGTGCCATATATATCAATATGTGGGGGTGCCATGCATACCAGGATGTGGGGGTGCCATGCATACCAGGATGAGGGGAGCATGCATACCAGGATGAGGGATGAAGGGGGCCATGTATACCAGGATGAGGAATGAGGGGTGCAATGCATACAAGGATGAGGTGGACGTTGCATACTAGGATGAAGGGTGCAATATATACCATGATGGTGATGCCAAGCATACCAGGATGAGGGATGAGGGGGGCCTTGCATACAAGGATGAGGGATGGGGGGTGCCATGCATACCAGGATGAGGGGTACCAAGCATACCAGGATGAGGGGGGTGCCATGCATACCAGGATGAGGGGTGCCATGCATACCAGGATGAGGGGGGCTATGCATACCAGGATGAGGAATGCCAAGCATACCAGGATGAGAGGTGCCATGCATACCACGATGAGAGATGAGGGGTGTCATGCATACCAGGATGAGGGGTGCCAAGCATACCAGGATGAGGGGTGCCATGCATACCACGATGAGAGATGAGGGGTGTCATGCATACCAGGATGAGGAGTGCCAAACATACCAGGATGGGGGATATTGGTACAGAATTGGAGGATATTACCCCTATAACAGTATTATCAGCAGACCCCCTCCCCCATAACAGTGCATCATGACCACATTTTTTGCTTACATGATTTTCTATATTGCTTCTCTAAACTGACACCTGACACCTTTCCAAAAATGTGGATAACCAGCTTTGTTTCAAGCATGTGATGCTCATTCAAACTCACCTGTGGCAAGTAACAGATGTGGCCAATATGAAAATCACACCTGAAACCAGGTAAAAAGGGGAAAAGTTGACTTAATCTTTGTCTTGTGTGTCTGTGTGTGCCACATTAAGCATGGAGAACAGAAAGAGGAGAAGAGAACTGTCTGAGGACTTGAGAACCAAAATTGTTGAAAAATATCAACAATCTCAAGGTTGCAATTCCACAGTGCACAACATAATCAAGAAGTTTTCAACCCATGGCATTGTAGCTAATCTCCCTGGACGTGGATGGCAGAGAAAAATTGATGAAAGGATGCAAAGCAGGATAGTCTGGATGGTAGATGAGCAGCCCCAATCAAGTTCCAATGAAATTCAAGCTGTCCTGCAGGCTCAGGGGGCATCAGTGTCAGCGCAACTATCCATCGACATTTGAATGAAATGAAATGCTATGGCAGGAGACCTAGGAGCACCCCACTGCTGACACAGAGACATAAAAAAGCTAGACTGCAGTTTGCAAAAATGTACGTGAGTAAGTCAAAATCCTTCTGGGAAAGTGTCTTGTGGACAGATGAGACCAAGAAAAGAACACAGTACCTACAGTCAAATATGGTGGAGATGTTTTGGGGTAATTTTGCTGCCTCTAGCACTGGGTACTTTGTGTGCAAGATATCATTAAATCTGAAGATTACCAAAGGATTTTGGGTCACAATGTAGTACCCAGTGTTAGAAAACTGGGTTTGCATCCTAGGTCATGTGCCTTCCAGCAGGACAATGATACCAAACATACTTCAAGAAGCACCCAGAAATTGATGGGAGCAAAGCGATGGAGAGTTCTGAAGTGGCCAGGAATGAGTCCGGATCTAAATCCCATTGATCACTTGTGGAGAGATCTTAAAATTCCAGTTGAGAGGTGTAAGAAGCTTGTTTATGGTAATAGGAAGCAATTGATTGCAGTTATTTATTTCAAAGGGTGTGCAAACAAATATTAAATTGAGGGAGCCAACAAGTTTGTTTGGACCATTTTTGGAGTTTTGTGTGAAATTGTGTCCAATTTGCCTTTTTTTCTCTTTTTCTTTTTGTGTTGTTCCAATACATGCAAAGGGAAAAAATATGTGCAAAACAAAACTTGTAATTGCAATAATTTTCTGGGAGAAATACTTTATTTTCTGAAACAATTTCAAGCGTGCCAACACCTTTGGCCATGACTGTACACATGGAGTCGTGAAACCACCAGGAGTTTGCCTCTTGGTCTAGTCAAGTCAATGTTTTCTCTGCAACGCTGTCTGAAATGACAGGGCCAGTCTCAGAAGACATAGAGATGTGTGGCTCTCCTAATGGGTGGGTGCTCAAGTAGGATTCCAGTCCAAATATAAAACAGATGAAGAACTTGACACTCCAAATTGAATGCAAAAATGTTTTAAATATTTATTTCACAAGAGCAATCCACTGTATACAGATTAACGTTTCAGCCTTTAATCAGGCCTTCATCAGAAACTAAAAGTATACATAAAGAAAAATGTCTATTCAAATCCTGAATTTTATATCATAGTAAACAGAAGAATATACAAAAATATCTAAAGAAAATAGACAAATAGACAAAAAATTGAGAAATAAATGTCCAATCAACTTAATGATATAGCGGATAGGATAAGAAGCAGTACCAACCAGCTTATTCAGTAATTGGAATATTAATCAATATAATTACTCAAAATTGGGGAACAAAAATCAGTAACATTGCGTAAAGATATAGAATATCATAAAGTTTTAAAAATCATGGAGTTATCATTATTTTTATGAATTGCAGAAAGAAACTGTTCATACGATTCATCCTTCTGCCAGGTGAAAAAAAGGGGGATGTAAGGAAATGGATCGGATATACCTAGAAACACATGGCAGTCTAAGGAATAATAGTGGAAGATTCAATCATAATGACTCACCAGATTGCAGGATTACAGTAAATAGAGGAAGCAATATAACAACGAATTGTGGTAGCGTGCTTGGGGTGTATGCAAGTTAAGAAGTTTGTGCTGAAAAAAGGTGTGTAATGTTGCCTTAAATAGAGGTACAGGGTGAGGGGGAGTGTGGTACATCTCCGGCGTGTGACCAGTTTCCGGCTGCAGCCGGAACTGACGTTGCGCTGGGCAAGAAGTATCGCCTCTATGGGGATAGTCGGTGGGAATCTCGTCACCAGCAGTGACTTATTGCTTTAAATCATCGTCACTTGGGCTGCCATGTGTTTCTAGGTATATCCTATTCATCCCCATATGCCCCCCCTTTTTCCACCTGACAGAGGAGTGACTAGTGTGAACAGTCTCTTTATGCAATTTATAACAATAATGATAACTCCATGACTTTGTACCTCAGTATAATCTAAAGCCTTATAATATTCTGTACCTTATCGCAATCTTATATTACTGATTTTTGATCCCCAACTTTTGAATAATTATACTAAGAAATATTCTAAATACTGAACAAACTATTGGACCTTAAGTAGTAATCCCTTATAGATACTTGGTACTGTTTTTTATTTTCTATATCAAGTTGATTGGACATTTATTTTTCAATTTTTTGTCTATTTATATATTTTCTGTGCATACTTTTGTATACACTTCTGTTTATTATGATACGAAATTCAGGTTTTGAATATACATTTTTCTTTTTGTAAACTTTTAGTTTCTGATGAAGGCCTGACAAAAGGCCGAAACGTTAATCTGAAGATACAATGGATTGCTTACGTGAAATAAATATTCCCAATCATTGCATTTACTTTGGAGTGCCAAGTTCTTCATCTGTGCTATATTTAGGGCCTGATTCATGCTGCCTGTGGTTCGGGCAACATGAATCACCTTCTAGGTTCCCTTTAAATTGTAATGCACCAGAGATAGGGGAGACAGCTACAGCTGTGGAGTTTTTAGCAAAAAAAGGTCCATGCATTTGTTTGGAAGCCAGGGGTACTTAATAATAATAATAATAATAATAATAATAATTTTATTTACATAGCATCAACATTTTCCGCAGCACTTTACAACTTTACAATTAAAGAAGCACTCCTCCCATCAAAATGTTTTCCTATTAATATATTGCAATCATCATATTTTATATCTTACTGTGTACTTACAATTGCTCATTTTGCCCTTCTACCCAGCTAATTCATCCGTTTCCATTAGGTCTGTGACATCACTTGATTAAAAACTGGCTAGCTAAATCCTTTTACGCTCTCTGAAAAAACAGTAGGTAAATTTTCCCTGTATGAGTTATAAGTTACAGTAAAAGTCAAGCAGGGGGAGGAGGGAGAAGCTGGGTCAAGAGTTGAAGAGAGGAATGATTTATGCAGGCACAAGACACTTCCTGTTTCTACATAGAGCAGACAAAAGAGAAGATTTAGATGGACAGAAAGGCAAAATGAGCAATTGTAAGTACACAGTGCTATATAATATGATGATTGCAATATATTAAGAGGATAAAAACTTTGATGGGCGTGCTTCTTTAAGCGGGGACATGTACAGACAATAAAGACATTATCAACACATAGTTCAACAGTTACAGGAGGAGCGAGTGCCCTGATCGCAAGCTTACAATCGATAAGGAAATGGGGGGACACAAGAGGTAAAAAAGTGCTTGTCATGTATGGTCCTGCCATCAATAAATAGTGGTTTTCGAATAATGCTACATGAGCCGATCATCAGCCAGTATCTGTCCAAGGGCAATTACCAAGTGCTATTGGGTGCATGGAGGATGTGGAAACAGATTAATAGGAAGGACCAGATTCTGAGTAAAATTTAGAAAGAGGGAACAAGGGAGAGTTTGGTTAGTGAAGTGAGGCGATAGGCCTGTCTAAAGAGATGTATTTTTAAAGTACTCTTAAAAATTAAGGGGCTAGGTATTAATCTGATATTCTGGAATAGTGCATTCCAGAGGCACAAAAGATGTCTTGGAGGCAAAAGTGTGAGGTTCAGATTATGAAGGATGTTAGTCTTAGATCAGTTGGAGAATGGAGAGCATAGGTAGGGTGATAGACAGGCATGAGGGAGGAGATGCATGGTGGTGCAGAACTGTGGAGAGATTTGTGGATGAGAGAGAGAGAAGTTTATATTTTTCTCTGTAGCAGATGGGTAACCAGTGCAATGACTGGCATAAGGTAGAGGCATCGTTGAAGCGGCTAGTCAGAAATACGACCCTGACTGCCACATTCATGAATTGGAGTGGAGAAAGTTTGGTAAGGGGGAGACTGATTAGTAGAGCGTTGCAGTAATCTAGTTGAGAATGAATACAAACGAGTTTCAAAGGTGAAAAAAGGTCGGATTATGGAGATGATTTTAAGGTGCAGGTGACATGAGCAAGTGAGTGATTGGATATACATAAGGATAACTTATTATTTACAATTATGAGACTACATATTTGTATTATTAGAAAACATTTTGACCTTTTGAGTAAATAAGTGTAAAATCTGTTCTTACATCTACTTGAAGAGATAGAAAAGTAGACAATTATAGTCAGTCACTAGGTTTTCTCTACACTATTTGAGGGCAGTAAAAAGCATTAGCTGATGCCCTCATTATAGTGCTGTGGAGTTTCTAGTTTTCGTGCAGTTTAGCCAAACTATTAGCTTTTCTATTAGCCAAAAGCTAGTCATTTTCCTAATTTTGTGAAGTCCTGTCAATCAGCAGCAGGATGGTAGGAGAAGATTTACAGAAGTGTTTGAAAGTTTGTGAAACCCTCAGAATTTTCCATGCTACTGAATAAATTTGACCTAAAACTACATCAGATTTCAACATAAGTTATAAAAGTAGATACAGAGAACCACATCAAACAAATAAGTAAAAAATATTAGACTTTGTCTTTTTTTATTGACATAAATGATCCAATATCACATCTGTGCGTAGCAAAAGTATGTGAACCTTTAGCATCAGCAGGTAATTTCAAGGTGAAATAAGAATCTGGTGTTTTCACTTAATGGCATGACACTCAGACATAAATGGGCTACTTGTTTTTATTTAAAAAACAGGGATATATCAAAAGTCTGATGTTGAGAACACATGTTTGTGGAAGTCTATAAAGGCATAAACAAAGTAGATTTCTGAGGACTGCAGAAGAAGAGTTGTTGATGCTGGAAAAGATAAAAAACAACAACCCATCTTTAATGAATTTTGACGCCAACAATCCACCATCAGACAATTCAAGGAATTCAAGAAATTCAAAACCATTATTACTCCCCCCAGGAGTTGTCGACCAACAAAGATCACTCAGAGAGCAAGTTGTATAATAATCAACGAGGTCACAAAGGAACCCAAGGTAATTTCTAAGAAACTAAAAGCCAACTTATATTAGCTAATGTTAATGTTCAAGAGTCCACCATCAGGAGGACACTGAACAACAGTGTGCAATATTGAATAGAATAGAATAGAATAGAATGGTAGAGTTGGAAGGGACCTCCTGGGTCATCTGGTCCAACCCCCTGCTCAAAGCAGGATTCACTAAATCATCTCAGACAGATGTCTGTCCAGCCTCTGTTTGAAGACGTCCATTGAAGGGGAACTCACCACCTCTCGTGGCAGCCTGTTCCACTCATTAATCACCCTAACTGTCAAAAAGTTTTTTCTAATATCTAATCTGTGTCTCCTCCCATTTAGTTTCATCCCATTGCTTCTAGTCTTTCCTTGTGCAAATGAGAATAAAGATGATCCTTCTACAATGTGACAGCCCTTGACATATTTGTAGACAGCTATTAAGTCTCCTCTCAGTCTTCTTTTTTGCAAGCTAAACATTCCCAAATCCTGCAACCGTTCCTCATAGGACATGGTTTGCAGACCAGTCACCATTCTGGTCGCTCTTCTCTGAACTTGCTCCAGTTTGTCTATGTCTTTTTTAAAATGTGGTGCCCAAAACTGTACACAGTATTCCAGATGAGGTCTGACCAAAGAGGAGTAAAGACCAATAATGACTTCACGTGATCTAGACTGTATGCTTCTGTTAATACATCCCAGAATTGTATTTGCCTTTTTTGCTGCTGCATCACACTGTTGACTCATGTTCAGTCTATGATCTATTAGTATACCTAAGTCTTTTTCACATGTACTGTTGCTTAGCTCTATTCCTCCCATTCTGTATATGCTTTTTTCATTTTTATTGCCCAGATGTAGTACTTTGCATTTTTCCCTGTTAAAAACCATTCTGTTGGTTGCTGCCCACTGCTCCAGTTTATTTAGGTCTTTTTGAATCCTCTCTCTCTCTTCTCTAGTATTAGCTATCCCTCCTAGCTTTGTGTCATCAGCAAATTTAATCAGTTTACCCTCAATTCCTTCATCTAAATCATTGATAAAGATGTTGAACAATACAGGTCCCAGGACGGAGCCCTGTGGTACCCCACTTGAGACATTCATCCAGCTGGATGTGAAGCCATTTACAATCACCCTTTGAGTCCGATCACTAAGCCAGTTATGAATCCACCTAACAGTTGCCTGGTCCATTGCATACTTGGTCATTTTTTCAATAAGGATGGTGTGAGATACTTTGTCAAATGCTTTGCTGAAGTCAAGATATACTATATCTACAGCATTTCAATACAATATTGTGTATGGCAGGATTGCATGGAGGAAGCCACTGCTTTCCCAAAAAATTGTTGCCCATTTGAAATTCGCTAAAGATCCCCCAAACAAGCCAGAAGGACAAAATAGAGCTGTATGATTTAAATAATTGGAGAAAGAAAAACACTGCGTTATAGAAAAACCTCATACCATCTGTATTACATGTGGCAGTATTATGGTTTGAGCCTTTTTTTTCTGCATCAGGGCCAGTACGAATTGACATCATTGATTGAAGAATGAATTCTGAATTTTATCAGTAAATTCTAAAGGATATGTCAGGACACCTGTCCATGAGCTGAATCTCATGAGAATGTGGATCATGCCGCAAGACAACCCAAAAAACACAAGCCATTCTACAAATAAATGTTACAGAAGAATAAAGTTAAGGTTTTGCAATGGCCAAGTTAAAGACCTGACCTTAATCCCATAGAAATCTTTCTGAAGGACCTGGGGTGAGCAGCTCATAGGAGAAGACCCATGAACAAAACAGAGTTGAAGCTGTTTGGAATGGACTAAAATTCCTCCAAGCCAATGTGCAGGATTAATCAATAATTACCTGAAACATTTAGATTCAACTATTGCTGCACAAGGGGTCATGCCAAATACTGAAAGCAAAGGTTAAAATACTTTTGTCACTCAGAGACATGTGCCATAGGACCATTTTGCTCAATAAAAAAGCCAAATTCTAGTATTTTTTTATTTGTTTTATTTGGTTCTTTTTACTTACATTTAGAGATTGTGTAAAAATTTGATGTATATGACGCGCCCCTGGGCCTGTGTCGCGCTGCGTTGCGCACGCGGGAGCCTACCCGGAGCCGGATCTCTTGAGGGTTGTAGTCTCGTGGCGGTGATCCGGTCCGTGCCCAGAGAGTCAGACTAAGTGGCGCTGTATCAGCGGTAGATGATGGACGACTACGCCACCCGTTGAATGCAGCTATGGAGCTGCCGCTGCAGGGCAGACCGCTGAGGCCGGTGGAAGGATGATGCAGCGGGGATGGTATAACCCCCAACGGGAGGGGTATGGCCTCAGGGCAGCCGACGTGGATGATGGGGGTAGCAGGAACCACTCAGAGACGATGCGGTGTAGTTCAGGGTCTTTACTGGTGACAAAGATAGACCCTCCCAGAGTACTGGCTAGCGGTTGGGGCCTGGTCAGTCCTTGAGCAGATGGGATCTCCCCTGGCCAGGCGGAGTTGTAGGCCTCCCAAACTAACGATACTCTTCTGGCTACCTTGCTAGAAGCGAGTATAAGTAGCCCACGTCCCTGAGTGTACCGTGTGGTGCTCACCCGTATGGCCGGTGACTCGGGGCTTTCTAGTAGCTTCCGCTCAACGACGGCGGTGCTGGTCCCATGCGTGTGACCGTGCCTTCGGGTTTCTTGGCCAGAGGACCTGAAATCCCCTGCCTGACGGATTCTGCTGCTGGGTAGGAGTTAGTCCCCACAGCCTCGGACTCCGGGTCCAGTAAGAAATCTTCTCAGTCAGGGCGAGCTCTGCAGCTGCCAGCCCCTGACTCTTTGTAACACTGCTCCCACAGAGCTCCTGTTGTTTCTTCCTATGCTGCTTCTCTTCTCTACTTCTGGCATGGCCCAGGAGCTGGGCCCAGCCGGAGCCACAGCTCCCTGTCAGCCCTCCTGGCTGAACTCTCCCTCTCTACTCTCTAACCCTGCCTCAGCCCCAGGTTTATCTAGGGGAAGTTCTTCCCCTCCCAGGACTGGGCAGGAGGTGTGGCATGCATAGGATTCCTGACCAAGAGACCTCCCACCTGCTCTCAGACATAACATTGCCGTTACTGTGGAAACCAGACCCCTGGGGTGCCACATATATTTCGGTTAATTTTAAGCAGATATATGGAAATTTCTGAATGGTTCATAAACTTTTAGTCACCACTTTAATAAAGTGACATTTTGTATGGATCCTTTGCAAGAAGCTCTACAACATCAATTAAATAACTTACAGGCACCTTCATGTGCTGTATCTACAGAAATATTCTCCCCAAAAAGCAACATTGCTAAGGATGAATTGGTTCAAACATGGGCGGAAACTGGCAATTGGGAGCCCCTGTGCAAGAAATGTGTCTGCGCCCCCCTCCTTTTATGGCGACAAAGCTACAGACACTGTATATATACAGTGCCTACAAGTAGTATTCAACCCCCTGCAGATTTAGCTGGTTTGATAAGATGCAAATAAGTTAGAGCCTTCAAACTGCAAACGAGAGTAGGTTTTATGAACAGAAGCATAAATCTTACAAACCAAAAAGTTATGTTGCTCAGTTGAATTTTATTAAATTTTAAACATAAAAGTGTGGGTCAATTATTATTCAACCCCTATGTTTAATATTTTGTGGAATAACCCTTGTTTGCAATTACAGCTAATAATCGTCTTTTATAAGACCTGATCAGGCCGGCACAGGTCTGTGGAGTTATCTTGGCCCTCTCCTCCATGCAGATCTTCTCCAAGTTATCTAGGTTCTTTGGGTGTCTCATGTGGACTTTATTCTTGAGCTCCTTCCACAAGTTTTCAATTGGGTTAAGGTCAGGAGACTGACTAGGCCACTCCAACACCTTGACTTTTTCCCTATTGAACCAGGCCTTGGTTTTCTTGGCTGTGTGCTTTGGGTCATTGTCTTGTTGGAAGATGAAATTACGACCCATCTTAAGATCCTTGATGGAGGAGCGGAGGTTCTTGGCCAAAATCTCCAGGTAGGCCGTGCTATCCATCTTCCCATGGATGCGGACCAGATGGCCAGGCCCCTTGGCAGAGAAACAGCCCCACAGCATGATGCTGCCACCACCATGCTTGACTGTAGGGATGGTATTCTTGGGGTCGTATGCAGTGCCATCCAGTCTCCAAACGTCACGTGTGTGGTTGGCACCAAAGATCTCGATCTTGGTCTCATCAGACCATAGAACCTAAAACCAGTCTGTCTCAGAGTCCTCCAAGTGATCATGAGCAAACTGTAGACGAGCCTTGACATGACGCTTTGAAAGTAAAGGTACCTTACGGGCTCGTCTGGAGCGGAGACCATTGCGGTGGAGTACGTTACTTATGGTATTGACTGAAACCAATGTCCCCACTGCCATGAGATCTTCCCGGAGCTCCTTCCTTGTTGTCCTTGGGTTAGCCTTGACTCTTCGGACATGCCTGGCCTCGGCACGGGAGGACACTTTCAAAGGCTGTCCTGGCCGTGGAAGGCTAACAGTAGTTCCATAAGCCTTCCACTTACGGATGATGCTCCCAACAGTGGAGACAGGTAGACCCAACTCCTTGGAAAGGGTTTTGTACCCCTTGCCAGCCTTGTGACCCTCCACAATCTTGTCTCTGATGGCCTTGGAATGCTCCTTTGTCTTTCCCATGTTGACCATGTCTGAGTGCTGTTCACAAGTTTGGGGAGGGTCTTAAATAGTCAGAAAAGGCTGGCAAAAGAGATCTTTAATCCACACATGTGAAGCTCATTATTCTTGGTGCCTGAACTACTTCTTAATACTTTAGGGGGACCAAACAGAATTCTTGTGGTTTGAGGGGTTGAATAATAAATGACACCCTGAATTAACTTTTAAAGTTTAAAAAAAAAAAAAAAATACTACAAGTAGTATTCAACCCCCTGCAGATTTAGCTGGTTGACACATGCGGAATTAACTTGGCATTGTGACATTTGTACTGTAGATCAGCCTGGAAGTGGGAAATGCACTGCAGCAAATTTTTTTTTTTTTTAAACGTAAAAAGTTAATTCAGAGTGTCATTTATTATTCAACCCCTCAAACCACAAGAATTCTGTTTGTAAGATTTATGCTTCTGTTCATAAAACCTACTCTCGTTTGCAGTTTGAAGGCTCTAACTTATTTGCATCTTATCAAACCAGCTAAATCTGCAGGGGGTTGAATACTACTTGTAGGCACTGTAAGCATCACTGTGCCCCCAATTAACTATAATCTCTACCACCCAATAAATATAAATTATTTCATCTCTGTGACTCTTCCCAATTAACCGTAAGCTATGTGCACATGCTGTGTTTTTCTTATGGAAGATATGCAAGGTTTTACAGTACAAGCAAAGTGAATGAGATCCCTGAAGTCTCATGCACACGTTGCTTATTTTTTTCTTGCAGATTTGCAGCAGATTAAAATCTGCACAATGTCAATTCTTGCACCATTTTTCACCCATATTAACCCCTATACCCCCCAGGGTGGTTTGCACGTTAATGACCAGGCCAATTTTTAAAATTCTGACCACTGTCACTTTATGTGGTAATTATAATTACTCTGGAACGCTTCAACGGATCCCACTGATTCTGAGACTGTTTTTTCATGACATATTGTACTTCATGGTAGTGATAAAATTTCTTCGACATCACTATCGTTTATTTGTGAAAAAAATGGAAATTTGGTGAAAATTTTGAAAATTTAGCAATTTTCAAACTTTGAATTTCCATGCCCTTAAATCAGAGAGATATGTCACACAAAATAGTTAATATATAACATTTCCCACATGTCTACTTTACATCAGCACAATTTTGGAACCAAAAGTTTTTTTTGTTAGGGAGCTATAAGGAAATATATAAGGACTGTATATAAATATGCTCAGACGTTAATGTGTCTATATCTGAAATAAACTATATATGTGACACATAAACTGAATTATTTATAAAATATAACATTTATTGAATCGATAGAAATGATAAAACATACATAAAGAGATAAAATGGGGAAAGGTGACACAATAGAAAGGTTACTGGGTAAGACAGTAATTATATTGTGTTTTTTACATATAAATAGTCAATTCATTATATACCAAGCAAAACATAAATATGCAGCATGTATTTAAATAAAGTCTGCAATAAAGTGCATAGTGCTGATTATAGACTCCATAGATATGGGTATAAGGTGCTGCATCATAAGTTAATAAGCATGGTATACAAAAACGGAGAGTATAATAATAATGAAGCTTGTACTGACCCAGGTAACCAAATCCAACGTGCGTTTCGCCAGGGGCTTTGACGAGGATATCATGCTTATTAAGTTATGATGCAGCACCTTATATCCATATCTATGGAGTCTATAATCAGCACTATGCACTTTATTGCAGACTTTATTTAAATACATGCTGCATATTTATGTTTTGCTTGGTATATAATGAATTGACTATATGTAAAAACCACAATATAATTACCCAGTAACCTTTCTATTGTGTTACCTTTCCCCATTTTATCTCTTTATGTATGTTTTATCATTTCTATCGATTCAATAAATGTTATATTTTATAAATAATTCAGTTATGTGTCACATATATAGGTTTTTTTTAAGGGAACTATAAGGGTTAAAAATTGACCAGCGATTTCTCATTTTTACAACAAAATTTACAAAACCATTTTTTTAGGGACCACATCACATTTGAAGTGACTTTGAGGGGCCTTTATGACAGAAAATACCCCAAAATTACACCATTCTAAAAATTGCACCTGCAAGGTGCTCAAAACCACATTCAAGAAGTTTACTAACCCTTTAGGTGCTTCACAGGAATTTTTGGAATGTGGAAGAAAAAAATGAACATTTATTTTTTTTTCACAAAAATGTTACTTTGGACCCCAATTTTTTTTATTTTTGCAAGGGTATCATTGAAAAATGAACCCCAAAATTTGTTGTGCAATTCCTCTTGAGCACGCTGATACCCCATATGTGGGGGAAACCCACTGTTTGGGTGCACGGCAGGGTTTGGAAGGGAAGGAGCGCCATTTGACTTTTTGAATGTAAAATTTGCTTGAATAATTAGCGGACGCCATGTTGCATTTGGGGAGCCCCTGATGTGCCTAAACAGTAGAAAACACTCACAAGTGACCCCATTTTGGAAACTAGACCCCCCAGGGAACTTATCTAGATGTGTGGTGAGCACCCTGAACCCCCAGGTGCTTCACAGAAGTTTATAACATTGAGCCGTAAAAATAAAATGTTCACATTTTTCCAACAAAAATGTTTTTCAGCCCCCAATTTTGCATTTTCATAAGGGTAACAGGAGAAATTGCACCATGCAATTTGTTGTGCAATTTCTCCTGAGTAAGCCGATTCCCCATATGTGGGTGAAAACCACTGCTTGGGCGCATGGCAGGGTTTGGAAGCGAAGGGTCTGAATGTAAAATTTGCTTGAATAATTAGCGGACACCATGTCACATTTGGATTGCCCCTAATGTGCCTAAACAGTGGAAAACGCCCACAACTGACCCCATTTTGGAAACTAGACCCCCTCAAGGATTTTATCAAGGGGTATAGTGAACATTTTGAACCCAGAGGTACGACACAGAATTTGATAACATTAGGTCATCATATTGAATAAGTTGTCATTAGTCTTGAGTGCAAGTGCTCACTACTTGAGTTTGCATCAGGTACTCTGGTATGCACAATGTATCGCGGGTGCTCAAGTGACATGCTCGAGTCCCCACCCCGCATGTTTCCCGGTTATTAGACACCCAAAAAAAACATGCGGGGATCCCTTGTGCATGGCAGGCAATTTGGCTGTATAACAGCTGCAAAACATTTGGGGCGGAGACTCGAGCATGTCACTCGAGCCCCCGCTATACTCGGTGCATACCCGAGCCCCCGATGCAAACTCAAGTAGCGAGTACTTGCGCTCAACGTTAGTTGTCATATTGTCGTCATCTTTTTTCCTTTACTTCTGAAAAAATCCCAACCCCAACACAAGCCTAACCCCAACCCTAACCCTAGCCCAACCCTAACTTTAGCCCAACCCTAACCTTAGCCTAACCCTTACCCAACCCTAACCCTAGCCCAGCCCTAACCCTAGCCCTAACCCTAACCCTAGCACAACTCTAACCCTAGCACAACCCTAACCCTAACCCTAGCCCAACCCTAGCCCAACCCAAACCCTAGCCCAAGCCCTAACCCAAGCCCAACCCTAACCCTAACCTTAGCCCAACCCTAACCCTAGCCCAACCCTAACCCTACCCCTAGCACAACCCTACCCCTAGCACAACCCTACCCCTAGCAAAACCCTAACCCCAGCACAACCCTAACCCTTTTTTAGTTTATTTTTTATGCCTTTCCTCATGCGGTATAAGTGATTAAACAACTTTATTGTTCGGGTCAGTGCAATTACAGCGATACTAGATTCATATTGGGTTTTCATGATTGACAGCTGTCACACACTAAAAAAACCTTTTTTTTTATCAAAGACTAGTTTTTGCATCGCCATATTTTGAGAGTTATAATTTTTCCATATTTCTGCCAACAGTCATGTGATGGCTTGTTTTTTGCGAGAGCCATAACTTTTTTATTTTTCCACCATTGGAGCTGTATGGTGGCTTTTTTTTTGTGGGACAAGATGACGTTTTCAGCGGTACCACTTTTATTTACATTCGTCTTTTTGATCGCGTGTTATTCCATTTTTTTTTGGCGGTATGATGATATAGGTCAGGTCGTTCCGGACGCGGCAATACCAAATATATGTACTTTTATTTGTTTATTTTTTTTTCATAATAAATAAATATTATGAGTTAAATATATTTTTATTTTTTGGGGATTTTTTTTTTTTTATATTTTTACAATTTTTTTGTTCACTTTACTACACTTTTTTTTTCTTTTAAACATTGTTCCACTATGGGGCTTTCACTTTTTGCAGCCTGATTGGCTGTATAGCATAGAGAGCAGCTGCTCCCTATGCTATGCGGCCTGTCAGCTCTGCACATAGGGGAGACATTTCTTTGGTCATGCACTGCGCATGACCAAAGTAACGTCCTGTCTCCTGGTGACCCGGATGTTGTCATGACGATATCGAGTCGTCATGACAACATCCGAAAGCCGCCGCAGACATCGCTGGACGCCGGCAGGAGAGGTGAGTATAACAATCACCTTACCCCCGCAATGCTGCGATCGACTTCGATCGCAGCATTGCGGGGGTTAATGTGCAGGGAGCGGTGCGGGACCGCTCCTGGCACATAGCACCGGGTTTCAGCTGTAACAATCAGCTGACACCAGGCGGCGATCTCGCCCTCACTGCTTATGTGCGGGCGAAATCGCCAAGGAGTACTAATACTTATCTGGCCTCACTAGTACGTATTAGTATGCCCTGGGCCAGAAAGGGATTAATTAGTGGTGGAAAATACGCAAAAAAACCATGTCAAAACCGTGGCAAAAAATATATTTTATGCAGCATTCTTCCTGCCTACACATTAGGATATACAGCAGAGTTTCCTGCTGCAAATCCTGAATGTGTGCACATAGCCTTGGTCCCTGTCCTGTGTCCACCCCCCATTCTTTGCAATCCCTTGATAGCATCATAATGAATTTTTTGATGGGTGAAGAAATTATCAAGTACTTAAAGGTTTATTCCCATCTCCAAGATCCTATCCCAGTATGTAGTAGTTATAATAATAATAATATTAGCAAATACCTCCAATTAGAAATGTGGTATAGTTCTTCTGATTTGCTATGTCTCCTTCCTCATGTGCAGGCATTACAGGACCTTAGGTATCCATGGTTCCAACCACTAATATAGTGACAGTTAGTTAGCTAGTTGATAGTGGTCGTAACCATAAATACCTAAGGTCCTGCAATGCCTGCACATGAGGATAGACACATAGCGAATCAGAAAAAACTACTACATTTCTAATTGGAGGTATTTGTTAATATTATTAGTATTACACCTACTACATATTGGGATAGGATTTTGGAGATGGGAAAACCCCTTTAACATTCTCCGCCACCTCCCAATTCATTACAAGTCCCTGACAGTGTCTTCCCCCACCTTTTAATTCATAACAAAGTGTCCTATGCACCTTACCTGCTCTTCTCCCACTCCCCAATAAATTTTAAGTCCCTGATAGCATCCTCCCCATCCCATAATTCATTATGACACTATCAGGGACTTAGCACCCTCCTCTACCACCCAATTAATTTGCATCCATATATAACTTCCTGACTCCCCCTCCCCCTGTTCATAAGTCCATTGTAAGTTCCCCTTACTCTCATCCCAATTCCCAGCACCCTCATTGTCTTTTTACCCCATATCCCACATATTTTCCTCTCCACCACATCCTTCATACTGTACTCTCCCCCACATCCCTCATACTGTCCTTTATCCCGTATCCTTCATACTGTCCTCTCCCCCCACATCCCTCATGTTGTCCTCTCCCCACATCCCTCCTATTGTCCTCTCCCCCACTCCCCTCATATTTTCCTCTCCCCCACATCCCTCATATTGTCCTCTCCCCCAAATCCCTCATATTGTCCCCTGCCCCGTGTACTGGGAGAAAAAAATAAAGAACACTCACCTCTCTGTCTGTTCCACCGCAGCATCACTTCTTTCCTCCTTGCCTGCAACTTTCTAAATGACACAGGCACATGCAGTGTGCTGATGTCATCAAGCCATGCGTGCCTGTGTCAGAGAGAAAGAATCAGGCAGGAAGCAGAGAATGGGATCCTGCCGCTCCGCTGCCACTTTTGGCCGCGGTGCTGCAGGATCGCTCCCTACCCGCCGCACATGAAGAGGGCAATATGGAAATGGGCCTGTAATGCAGCGGCTTGCTGCATTGCCAAAATGTCCAGGGGGTGTGTTCTGGCTGACCACGTACCTCCCCTTCAGGTGACTGATCACATGACTGTGACATCATCACAGGTCCTGTGCGCACAGAGGGATATATCCGGGTGGTTTTTTGAAACAGAGGCAAGAGACCTGATCCCTGTGTCTGGGACACCATTAGCCCTGGGAGGGCAAGAGGCCTGATCCCTGTGTCTGGGACACCATTAGCCCTGGAAGGCTCGAGGCCTGGAGGCCACACCTGGTGAGCCTTAAGCCACAGCTTTGGCAGAACAGAGCTGATGGAAGCCCCTAGACCTGGCAAAGGTAAAATCGGTGCTTGAAATGGACATTGATGTTGTTACCTTGCTGAAGGCTGCATCTGAAGCGAAGCAGGCATAGCTGCCCTTGAAAAGGCTCTAGGATATTACATGTGTAACATGCCTGCGAGCCACTGAGATGGACTATGTTATAGGCAGTTTATGATGTTTAATAAACTGCTGGACTTTAGACTATCGGAAAACGTTGCATGTGTGCTTTAATTGACCCGGTGAAGTGAGTGCCCCCCAACATGATGAATAGCGCTGCCTCACAATTGGTTAGAGAATGCGGGCAACTGCAGCCTGGTTGCAAGGGGTAACGGCACAGAACGACGAACGTGGATGCAAGCATCTGGCTGAGGCTCGGTGGGGCCACGAAGATTAAAGCATCTGACTGTAACTCGGCGGGGTTACGAAAATTGTCATCACACTCAAACCTGGTTTGCTGTGGCTCGTCGGGGCCACGAAGATTAAAGCATCTGGCTGTAACTCGGCGGGGTTATGAAAATTGTCATCGCACTCAAACCTGGTTTGCTGTGGCTTGGTGGGGCCACGAAAATTTATCCGGGGAGAGCGGTGTGAGCAGCCTACCGTGATTGGCTGTGAAGGAAGGGAGCAGCAAATGAGACTGAAGCTATTGAGCGATTAAAGTGCCTGTTAAAATCACAATAGTAGGTATTTAAGAAACGAAAACAGGACATGGTACTGGAACGGCAGGAGATGTTGGCCCCTTACAGAATGGCGGCAGCGGTCCATTCCTTGAGTTCTTCTGTGGTGCCGGTACTATTCCAGAGTGCCCAGGGAGGTAGTAAGAGATGTTGTGAACTGGGTCCTAAGACTATTGCGTTTTTTTTTTTTAAAGTACCCCTACAGGTGTGGTTGCTCAAAAGGGGGCGGAGTCTAAAAAGGGGGTGGAGCATACAAAACCAAAATTGGTTACTGGTCGTGTGTTGGTACCGCCTAAAAATGACAATTCGACCGTTGATAACTGGGTAGCTCCAGTAGAAGGGGTTGACGTCAAAGTGGAAGGTGACTTGTTGGTCAACACCATGGGGAGTGACACAGACCCAACAGCTGACGGTGACACTACTAAAGTAGAAAGAGAGTTCAGTCAGGAGAAGTTAAACGAGGTGAGAAAGTCCCCCTCTCGTCGTCGAAGGCGCAAGGGCCACAAAAAAGTTGCTCCTGTAGCCTTTGCTGAAAGGGTAAATAAAGAAAATGCAATGCTGTGTGCCTTTATTCCGAGTGTGGATCCTCCTTCAGATAACAAAGAAGACCAGGAGGAAGAGTTGGATGCAGTTCTGCAGATTTGGCACAAGCAGGATGATCTACGGAGACAGAAGGATAAGGAACTGACAGCCCTGAAGGGAGCGCTGAAAGAGGAGGTGGCCAATCCTGACCAAGAGCTGGAGCCTGTCAAGCAGCAGTATCAGAGTGACGTGCAGCAACTAAGGAAAAACATGGAGTACGTGTCCCAGGAACAGCTGATCCTGGAGTCTGAATGGCAGAAAATAAATAAGGTTGTGAGGAACTTACAGCAAGAACTTCTTGTGCAAAGTGGCTTCGGAGATAAGTAGCAGTAATTTCAGAGGCAGTTAGTCAGGGTAGGAGTCAGGTAACCAACACTTTGACCACTTACTCTTTTTTAACTATGTTTCTGTTAGCTCTCACTTTTTGCCCTATAGTCCTCCACTTTCTAGTAACCCTCAAATCCTACACCTAGTAAGGAACTGTTCATCTCTCCCTCCATCCTCCCCATTCATCTCACCTCCTCCTCAGAATTATTCCTCAACATTCAATCCTGGATCTCCAAACACGGATAGCCACATCATGCTCTCTCTTGCTCCCACCTGCTAACTCTTTCTCTGCTCCTCCTCACTGCTGGAGATATCTCTCCAAATCCTGGTCCTCCTTGCCATATCCCCACAATTACTTCTACCTCCTATCCACGACCTTCCACAAACTGTCGCAACCCTTCTAACCTCATACTCATCCAACTAATCCCCACTTCCTCAGTTCCACTAACAGGAGCTCTATGGAACGCTCGCTCCGTCTGCAACAAACTTTCCTACATCCACGACCTTTTCATTACTAACAAACTTTCCTTCCTCGCTATCACCGAAACCTGGCTCACCCCCTCTGACACAGCCTCCCCAGCTGCACTTTTGTATGGCGGATTCCACCTTTCCCACACCCCACGCCCCAATGGCAAACATGGTGGAGGCATAGGTTTTCTCCTGTCAGATACCTGCGCTTTCACCCAAATCCCACTGCCACCCTCCGTTACACTCCCCTCTTTTGAGGTGCACTGTGTGCGCATCTATTCCCCCACTGACCTCCAACTGGCCGTTATTTACTGACCCCCAGGGCTAGCCACCACTTTCTTAGACCACTTCACCACCTGGCTGCTTCACTTCCTTTCCGCTGACATCTCCACTATCATAATGGGTGACTTAAACATCCCCATTGACACTTCCCACTCGTCTGTCTCTAAGTTCCTATCCCTCACTTTCTCCTTCGGCCTTTCACAATGGTCTTCTGCAGCTAGTCATAAAGATGGCCACACACTGGACCTCATCTTCACCCGCCTCTGTTCCCTATCTAACCTCTCTAACTCACCTCTCCCTCTCTCTGACTATAACCTCATCACATTCTCTACCCTCTCCTCTCCAGGTGCGCAATCCCCACTCCACAAACTTACACACCCTCGCAGAAACCTCAAACACCTTGACCTACACTCACTCTCTGAATCCCTCCTCCCTCTTACAGACATAAATTCCTTACACAATGCAGATGTTGCTGCCACTTTATATAACACCACAATAGCTGCAGCTCTCAACTCGATTGCCCCTCTCACACATACCAAATCTCGCACAATCAACAGGCAACCCTGGCACACCAAACTTACTAAAGAACTGCGACGGGCCTCCAGGGTTGCGGAGCGGAGATGGAAAAGGTCTCACTCCATTGAGCACTTCATCGCATTCAAACAATCCCTCACTATTTTCAAGTCCACACTCACTACAGCAAAACAAACCTACTTCTCATCTCTCATATCCTCCCTGTCTCACAACCCTAAACAGCTATTTAACACTTTCAATTCTCTCCTTCGTCCCTCAAGCACCTCCTCCCTCTTCTCTCATCTCAGCCGAAGACTTTGCCTCATTCTTCAAGTAGAAGATTGACACCATCAGACAAAGCTTTTGCCTAAAGTCCGCACAACCCCTCCTCATATCTACTCAACCTTCCTCCTCCAAACCCCACTTCTCCACCATTACAGAAGGTCAAGTCTCCTCTTTATTCTCCAAATCACACCTCACCACCTGTGAACTTGACTCAATCTCATCCCACCTCATCCCTAACCTTACCACAGTCTTCATCCCAACCCTAACCCACCTCTTCAACCTGTCACTAACAACCGGTGTCTTCCCCTCATGTTTCAAACATGCCTCAATAACACCCATCCTCAAAAAGCCCTCCCTTGACCCATCCTCTATGACTAGCTACCGCCCCATATCACTTCTCCCCTATGCCTCAAAACTACTAGAACAACATGTCCACCTTGAACTGTCCTCCCACCTCTCCTCCTGTTCCCTCTTCGACCGCCTACAATCTGGCTTCCGACCACATCACTCGACTGAAACTGCCTTGACCAAAGTCACCAAAGACCTACTAACCGCCAAATCCAAGCGACACTACTCCATCCTCCTCCTTCTGGACCTGTCATCTGTCTTCGACACAGTCGACCATTTCCTCTTACTACAGATTCTCTCATCTCTTGGCATCACGGACTTGGCCCTATCTTGGATCTCCTCATACTTAACAGACAGGACATTCAGCATCTCCCACTCACGCACCACCTCCTCATCTCAGCCCCTATCTGTCGGTGTCCCCCAAGGTTCAGTTCTAGGACCTCTGCTCTTCTCCATCTACACCTTTGGCCTGAGACAGCTCATAGAGTCTCACGGCTTTCAATATCACCTCTATGCTGATGACACACAGATCTACCTCTCTGGACATGATATCTCCTCCCTACTAACCAAAATCCCACAATGTCTGTCTGCCATCTCATCCTTCTTCTCTGCCAGATTTCTAAAACTCAACATGGATAAAACAGAGTTCATCATCTTTCCACCCTCTCATTCATATCCCCCATCTGACCTATCCATCAACATCAATGGCTGTTCACTCTCCCCAGTCACACAAGCTCGCTGCCTTGGGGTAACCCTGGACTCTGATCTCTCCTTCAAACCACATATCCAAGCCCTTTCCACTTCCTGCCAACTCCAACTCAAAAATATGTCCCGGATCCGTGCATTCCTCAGCAAAGACTCTGCAAAAACACTAGTGCATGCCCTCATCATCTCCCACCTTGACTACTGCAACCTCCTGCTCTGTGGCCTCCCTTCCAACACTCTTGCGCCCCTCCAATCTATCCTAAACTCCGCTGCTCGACTAATCCACCTGTCCCCCCGCTATTCCCTGGCCTCTCCCCTCTGTCAATCCATTCACTGGCTCCCCATTGCCCAGAGACTCAAGTTCAAAACCCTAACCATGGCATACAAAACCATCCACAACCTGTCTCCTCCATACATCTGTGATCTAGTCTCCCGGTACTTACCTGCACGCAACCTCCGATCCTCACAAGATCTCCTTCTCTACACCCCTCTTATCTCCTCTTCCCACAATCGCATACAAGATTTCTCCCGCGCATCCCCCCCTACTCTGGAACTCTCTACCCCAACACATCAGACTCTCGCCTACCATGGAAGCCTTCAAAAGAAACCTGAAGACCTACCTCTTCTGACAAGCCTACAACCTGCAGTAACCACCGCCCCACCACATTACTGCATGACCTCCTCTACCCCCACCTACTGTATCCTCACCCATCCCTTGTAGACTGTGAGCCCCCGCGGCCAGGGTTCTCTCTCCTCCTGTACTAGTCGCTGATTCGTTTTGTTAAGATTATGTAAATGTTTTTGTTATGTATATCCCTATCACATGTAAAGCACCATGGAATAAATGGCGCTATAATAATAAATAATAATAACAATAACTGGAGGAAAGCAGCGAGGAAATCAACAAATGGAAGGAAATGTTCCATAAAAATAAAGAGGACCTCTGCAAAACCAAACAGGAGGTTTTTCAGTTGAAGCTTGACAAAGTGGAGTTTGAAGATGAGCTGTACAAGATGAAAGATCGTTTCTCCTTGGTACAGTCAGAGCTGAACCAAGTGAAGAAAGGCTCTGTGGATGCGAAGTAAGTGCAGAGCTTTCAGGAGCAGGTGAAGCAGCTGATACAGGAGAAGCAAAGGCTGGATGAGGGTCTACACCAGAGGGATAGGGAGCTATCTGCCTTAAAAGGGGCGCTGAAGGATGAAGTTTCTGGACGTGATCAAGACATAGAACAGCTGCGCGAACAGTTCAATCGGGAGCTGTGTGAATCCAAGAAGGAGTATGGTGAACACATGAGGGAGCTGCAGCAATTCCAGGACCAAGTAAAGCCTCCAATGCAGGAGAAGGAGCAGCTGGAGGACTCTCTGAACCAGCGAGACCGGGAGCTATCCGCCCTGCAAGGGGCATTAAAAGATGAAGTGTCTGGTCACGACCGTCAGGCAGAAAAGATGCATGAAAAATTCAATAGGGAACTGCAACAAATCAAGAGAGACTATGAGGATCTCCTCAAGGTTAAGAAAAAAACTAGAGGATGATAAGGCTGATGCAGAGCACATGCGCCAAGTGATTGAGGCCACTCTGCAGGACACCCGTGAAAAAAATAATGATCTCCGCAGAAAGATCCTAGGACTGGAAGCTCAGGTGTAGGAGCTGAAGATGTTCTGTGATGATCTCCAGAGGGCAGAGACATGCCTTAAGGATAGAATCGGCAGGATGGAAGCTGAGCGGAAAAAGGTGGAGGAGTCTATCGGAGAAGCCACAGACCAGGGTCAGGAGTTTGCCACTGGAGAAGGGAGGTATGAAGCAAATGCCTCCTCGAATAATGCGAGCTTGGATGATTCGGTGGATGTAAGAGCCGAGATCAAGGAGCTCAAGGAGATGCTACAAGTCCATCTGAAGCAAGAGAAGCTTGAGAAACGGGCTGTCGAGAGCCGAGTGGGCGCATTGGAAACAGAGAGGGCTGAGAGAATTCTGCTGATAAAGGAGCAGTTGAAGCAGGAAGAGCTTGAGATGGGCTGCTGAGAGGCGAGTAGCTGAGCTAGAGAAAGAAGTTTTCGAGCTCAAAGGTCGCCTGGTAAACTACCAATCAGTGAACGAGGCCTCCTTGGAGAAGGAGAAGGGCAAACAAATTGTGCTTAATCTTTTATACCATGTGAAGGTTGACCTGAGCAGAGCTGAGAAAGTGTTAAAAGAAGATAAGTATGGAATGGAAGATGTCAAGAGGAGAATTCTGGAGTTCATAGCTGTGAGTCAGCTCAGAAGAAGCATACAGGGTGAAGAAGCTGAAAGTCAGTTGTCCCTGAACCCTGAGCCAGATGATCGTTTGGAGACCATTGGTGAGACAGAAACTTCTCAGTACAAGTGCCTCATAGATGTACCCGAAGATTTGAGAGAAGAATGCACCAGAAAGTCAGTGCATGAAGAGTTTAAGAAGGCTGTGGGAGCCTGTAAGGTGTACTCGAACTCAGAAGCTAAACAGCTGGTGGTTCTGTCCGCAACCAAAGTCACAGTGAAGAGGGTGGCTATCCTAAGTGACATGCATTGGCGATGTGTTTGGACAAAGTGGATTGTCCGGTTGAAGACGGAACAAGCCATTAGACAACTGGAGCTTATGAGAAAAGCTAAAAGTCTGCGGGAAGAAGTCATTGGGTTGCCTCATGCTCTGGTAAGAAAGCTCATTGGGAGAAAAGGCCGAACCATGCAAATGATGGTAAAGAAGTCTGGTGTGATAAAGATAAGCAGTCCACGTGATCATCAGGACTGGATACAGAATGAAGATGGCATGGTGTCATTCTCTGCTGTAGGCACGAAAGAAAATCTGGCATACAGTTAGGTCCATATATATTTGGACAGAGACAACATTTTTCTAATTTTGGTTCTAGACATTACCACAAATGAATTTTAAACAAAACAATTCAGATGCAGTTGAAGTTCAGACTTTCAGCTTTCATTTGAGGGTATCCACATTAAAATTGGATGAAGGGTTTAGGAGTTTCAGCTCATGTGCCACCTTGTTTTTAAAGGGACCAAAAGTAATTGGACAGATTAAATAATTGTAAATAAAATGTTCAATTTTATACTTGGTTGAAAACCCTTTGTTGGCAATGACTGCCTGAAGTCTTGAACTCATGGACATCACCAGACGATGTGTTTCCTCCTTTTTGATTCTCTGCCAGGCCTTCACTGTGGTGGTTTTCAGTTGCTGTTTGTTTGTGGGCCTTTCTGTCTGAAGTTTAGTCTTTAACAAGTGAAATGCATTCTCAATTGGATTGAGATCAGGCGACTGATTTGGCCATTCAAGAATATTCCACTTCTTTGCTTTAATAAACTCCTGGGTTGCTTTGGCTTTATGTTTTGTGTCATTGTCCATCTGTAGTATGAAATGACAACCAATCAGTTTGGCTGCATTTGGCTGGATCTGAGCACACAGTATGGCTCTGAATACATCAGAATTCATTCGGCTGCTTCTGTCCTGTGTCACATCATCAATAAACACTAGTGACCCAGTGCCACTGGCAGCCATGCATGCCCAATCCATCACATTGCCTCCGCCGTGTTTTACAGATGATGTGGTATGCTTTGGATCATGAGCTGTACCACGCCTTCGCCATACTTTTCTCTTTCCATCATTCTGGTAGAAGTTGATCTTGGTTTCATCTGTCCAAAGAATGTTCTTCCAGAACTGTGCTGGCTTTTTTAGATGTTTTTTAGGAAAGTCCAGTCTAGCCTTTTTATTCTTGATGCTTATGAGTGGCTTGCACTGTGCAGTGAACCCTCTGTATTTACTTTCATGCAGTATTCTCTTTATGGCAGATTTGTATATTGATACGCCTACCTCCTGGAGAGTGTTGTTCACTTGGTTGGCTGTTGTGAAGGGATTTCTCTTCACCATGGAGATTATTCTACGATCATCCACCACTGTTGTCTTCCGTGGGCACCCAGGTCTTTTGGCATTGATGAGTTCACCAGTGCTTGATTTCTTTCTCAGGATGTACCAAACTGTAGATTTTGCCACTCCTAATATTGTAGCAATTTCTCGGATGAGTTTTTTCTGTTTTTGCAGCTTAAGGATGGCTTGTTTCACCTGCATGGAGAGCTCCTTTGACCACATGTTTACTTCACAGCAAAACCTTCAAAATGCAAGCACCACACCTCAAATCAACTCCAGGCCTTTTATCTGCTTAATTGAGAATGACATAACGAAGGGATTGCCCACACCTGTCCATGAAATAGCCTTGGAGTCAATTGTCCAATTACTTTTGGTCCCTTTAAAAACAGGGTGGCACATGTTAAGGAGCTGAAACTCCTAAACCCTTCATCCAATTTTAATGTGGATACCCTCAAATGAAAGCTGAAAGTCTGAACTTCAACTGCATCTGAATGGTTTTGTTTAAATTTCATTGTGGTAATGTCTAGAACCAAAATTAGAAAAATGTTGTCTCTGTCCAAATATATATTTGAATTGCCGGACGGCTTTTTTAAAGAGATGGTGCATGAAAACACTATTATTTTTTTTAATAAATCCTTTAACACTAAATGACAAGTACAGTAACCAACACTGTCACTGTACTTCTTATATATGTGACTGACATGTTTCTATCGATCTAATCTATGTGTGATGCTCTATTCTTTCTGTTCTAAATTGTCGGGTACCAGTGTATGCCGCTGTTGAATTGCCGGCTTTTCATGTTTCACTGTGAGCACTATTCCCATCGATTTCGGCAACCACTGTAATGCCACAACCACCATGGCTGTGGCATTACAGTGAGTGGCAGACAATCCCTGCATGATGTGAAAAAATCCAGTTACGCTTTTTGTGCACGAACAGTTATCGAACATAACCTCGAACAGCCGAATTTTTTGCAAATCGTTCGAGTTCGTCGAACGACTCGAACACCGCCCAAAACAGCTCAAATTTGAGATTGGCGAACAGTTCTAGTCGACCATGCCGAGTGCCCGGAGACAACTGATTCCACACTTGGACACTCAGAAGAGCTGTTCACTTTTCCATTTGTAGATTCGGGCCTCTTGCCTGGCCATCTTCAAGCGAGTCAAGAGGAGAACGCGTGTAGCGATGCCCAAATATTGGAGCAGCCCCGGTCATACAAAAGGTGACGGTGGTAAAGTGAACTTACTGTCGCCAAGAGGTGGATGATGAGACACAATTGCCAGAAAGTCAGGAAGAGGCCCAGGGTGCGGAAGTGGAAGACGAGGTGGTGGATGTTATAGTAACTGATCCAACCCGGCAGGGGGACATACAGAGCGAGGATAGCAGCACACAGGGGGAGGGAGGCGTAGCACCACAACAGGCAGGAAGAAGCAGTGTGGTGGCCGCAGACACAAGGCGGGAAAGCGTTCCTCGTAACCCCAACGGAAGTTGCCAATACAACTGTTAGGTCTTCCCGAGTTTGGTTATTTTTGAAAGACTCTGCAGATAACCCCAAAAAGACCATTTGCACTACCTGCCAGCCCAGCATCAGCAGGGGTAGCAAAACTAGCAACCTGACCACCACCAGTATGATCAGGCACATGGCAGCAAAGCACCCGACTAAGAGGGCCGAACCCCAGGGTCCAGCCACAGTGTCTGCGGGTGACACCACTGCTTCTTCCGCTGTTTTGCGTGCACGCCAATCGCGTGTCCATGGCGCATGCAAAGATGCCTCCCGCCCTGCACCTGTCATTGCACACTCTCAAGTAGCACTATCAGCAAGCACGTCCACGTCCTTGTCCCAGCGCAGTGTTCAGTTGTCCCTACCCCAGTCCTTGGAATGCAAGTGCAAATGCACAGCCAATGCCCCACAGGCCACACTACTAAATTCACACATTTTGTGAATACTCAGTCCCCAGACGCCACTATTTCTCCCAGTGTGTCTGTCCCTGTATTACACGAACATGTGTTCCACAATATTAGACGTGCCCTCAACAATGCAGTTACTGGGAAAATCCACCTAACCACGGACACGTGGAAAAGTGCTTGAGGGCAGGGACGGTACATCTCACTGACGGCACACTGGGTTAATATAGTGAAAGCAGGGACCCAGTGGGACCTTGGGACGGAACATGTCCTCCCGACACTGAGGATTGCAGGCCCTGGGTCAACCAGGGTTTCCCCCACATTGTACAGCTCCTGCACCTCCTCCTCCTCTTCAGCATCCATCTCCAAAATGACCACATCAGTCGCAAGCTGGAAGCACTGCAGCACTGCCTCGGCTAAGCGGCAACAGGCTGTGCTGAAGCTAATATGCTTAGGTGATAAACCATACAACGCTGAAGAGTTGTGGACTGCTCTGAAAGAGCAGGCGGATCTGTGGCTGACACCGCATGGCCCTACAGCCAGGCATGGTCATGTGTGACAATGGGCGGAACCTGGTGATGGAAAAATTACAGCAGGAGTAGATACGGTTTCCCTCTATGCCAGTCCTTTCACCGAGCTAAAGAATATGGCTGTGGTGAAATACAACTCCCACTGAGAAGCAGTTTCAGACTGAAAGACATTGGGCCCACGAGAGGATTTGATTCTGTGGGCTCACCTTTCTCCCCCACTCAAGAGCCCCATAGCAGCTGCAAAGTTTGCGCCATCAAGAACTCTCCTGATTGAGAAGCCAGGGCTCACACGAGGATTCTCTGGTGGGACCGTCCAACCCTGCCAAGAAGCAGTGCTGGCTAAGAAAAGTGTGTGGGAAGGTTCCCTGACACTCTATGGCTGCTTTTTTAACAGAGGTGGAAACCCACGCAAACACGGGGAGACCATACAAAATCCTTGCAGATGTTGTCCTTGCTCTGATTTGAACCCAGGATCCCAATGCTGCAAGGCTTCAGTGCTAACTACTGAGCCAATGTGCTGCCGTTCACCCTCTGATATCTACCAGGCTGGAGAAACTTGCACCTCCTGCCACTCTATCTTCAGCTCCTTTGTGAGAAACGAATGAATTTGGGCAGCCTCTCAGTCTACCAAATAAAATTCCTGAGAAGGAAATTAGGGACGGCTTCACTACTGGTACTGGGGGCAGTCGTTCCATAGTTTACTGGAAATACTCCAGGCTGGTAGGAGGCAAGCAGATTCCCACAGAAAAGTACCAGCTGTAATGTTCAGGGACCCATGCTTGTGGAAGGCGGATATGATACCAGGAGAAATGGTAATGGCTGGGAACCGAGGAGTCTCCGGTTCTCTGGTGGGCCTGTCCAACCCTGCCGAGAAGCAGCTCAGGCTAAGAAAAGTGTGTGGGAACGTTCCCAGACACTATATGGCTGCTTTTTTAGTGTGGACTGGCTCCATACCGTCCCTGGCCACATTCATCTGTCCATGTGTATGTGGTTGGGTGGTCCTTCCCAGTAAGTGCACTGGGGAGGGCACGGGTAATGTTGTGAGACCCACGCAAGTGGAAGGCGGAGACGAGACCAGGAGAAATAGTGGCGGTTGGGGACCGTGTATGGACACTCGGCCGCCGCCATGAGGTTGTGGACAGCTTCCGCCTCCACAAGCCTAAAAGGCCACATTTCAAGTGCAAGCAGCTGCCCAGAAATATGGCAGTTTACTATTGGGGCCCATGTGTAAGTGGGTGGCTGGCTGCATACTTGCGTTTGCAATCCAAGTAACAGAAAACTAAGCCAATGGTGGCCTCTATCATCATCATGGCCTCACCTCGGCACAATGAACACTCCTGAAGGAGAAGCCAGGGCCCACCGGAGGCGTCTCCGGTTCTCTGGTGGGCCCCTCCAACCCTGCCGAGAAGCAGCCCTGGCTAATAAAAGTGTGGGGGAACATTCCCGGACACTATATGGCTGCTTTTTTAATGTGGACTGGCTCCGTACCATCCCTGGCCACATTCATCTGTCCACGTGTTTGTGGTTGGGTGGTCCTTCCCAGTAAGTGCACTGGGCAGGGCATGGGTAATGTTGTGGGACCCATGCATGTGGAAGGCAGAGACAACACCGGGAGAAATAGTGGTGGCTGGGGACCAAGTATGGACACCCAGCCGCCATGAGGTTGTGGACAGCTTCCACCTCCACAAGCCTAAAAGGCCACATTTCAAGTGCAAGCAGCTGCCAAGAAATCTGTCAGTTTACTATTGGGGCCTGTGGGTGGGTGGCTGGCTGCATACTTGGGTTTGCATTCCAAGGAATGGGTAGGGTCAACTGAACACTGCACTGGGACAAGGACGTGGATGGTGATTGTTTCAAGTCTGCAATGACAGGTGCATGGCGGGAGGCATCTTCGCATGCACCAAGGATCACTTATAATAGGCACACTTTTAGGCAGTGACCTAGGAGTCAGAGATGCTTCCAGTGGTCTTCCCCATGCTGTTCCCATGTCTTTTCAGCACTGTATGCATGTGTCTGATGATGTGTCACACACCACATGACCAGATAAGTTTGAAAATGTTAGAATTACATTTCCCAGTGAATGCATTTGTCTTGGTTAAAAGCAATGCAAAAGTGCAAAAACACATCAAAAACGCTACGTGTGAACATAGCCCAAAGTGTGGAGGAGCATTTTTGTTTTTGGTTATTTATTTTGCCTTATATACAAGTCATTACCCTGGAAAGGATGTTCCTTAACATATTTCCCAGGGAAATCCATTTTGGTTTCGTTTTTGCATGTTTTATTGTGAGTCCGTAAAAGTGGCGTAATACCTCTGACAACATTGTTGACAGCAGTGACCTGGGTGTCAGAAATGCCTCCAGGGGTCTTCCCCATGCTGTTCCCATGTCATTTGAGCACTGTTCCAATCGATTTGGGCAATTTTTAGGCCCTCTGCAAACCGCCGGGGAGAGCCGCCGGAAAAAGTTTCCCATAGACTTACACTGGGCTCGTTACTCGGACTGAGCACTCGAGCATTCCAATTTGCTCGACTCAAACAACAAGTACCCAAGCATTTTAGTTCTTGCTCATCACTACTCTGCACCCATATCTGTGGGAGTACTGTGCCTTTAAGCGCCTGTGTGTACTCTGCACCTAAAAAAATATTCTACTCTGCAGTCGTGTCTTTGCTATTTTTGGTACAAAAAAGTTATTCTAGTCTGCAGCCGTTCCTTTGCTATTTGTAAGCCAAACAAATAATTTTAATGTACCGTTGTGGGTATACGAGTAGTGTGACAAAAAAATAAATCTACTCTGCTGCCATCTCAGTGCGACTAGTGTGCCGAAAACCTACTTCCAAAAATGAGGAGAGCATCAATTGGGGTACATGGCCATGGTGGTGCTGGTGTAGCTGCTGCTGGCAGTGGTGGTGTAGCTGCTGCAGGGAGAGGACCTGGTTGTTCTGTGCCTGCTACGTGCCCAAATACAACACCTTCCTCTGGTGCACACAGGCGACAGGATGTTTTGCTTCCTTTCTTAGGGCTGAGTACTGCTGCATGAATGGTGAGACCACAAGATGTTGAAAATGTGTTAGATTGGATTGCTGAGAGTGCCTCCAGTTCCTTTGCATTATCTTCCACCCGGTCCACTGCAGAAAGTGCAGCGTTGGCACCGGGGGACCACGGTAATCCAGCTTCCACCTCACCACTTGCAAACCAGTCAAGCAATCTGAGCCCCAAGTCATGCAGCAGTCTCTTCTGCTTTTTGATGACATCGCTGGCTGGGGTTCCGTGGCCCATCAACCTAGCCCTGCCCCATAAGTGGAAGAGACTGAGTGCACTGAGGCCCAACCACTTGTCAGGTTAGAGGATGAGTACATGGGAGGGCTAGTGCTCATGGTCAGTGGACCACTGCAGCACATGTCAGAGGATGACGAAACACCGTTGCCAACTGCAACATCTTTCTCCAGTGTGCAGACTGGCAAAGAGGGCAGGAGTGAGGAGTGGGTGGAAGATAATGTGGGGGATGATGAGGTCCTAGACCCCACATGGAGCGGAGGCTATCCTAGTGACATGCGCAGTTCGGTGGAAGACAAGGTGACCATGCTGACCCAGCAGCACAGCATAAGAGCAGAGTGCAATGGCACAGCGGGCGCCCCCTAGCCAGTACGTCGGCTGCTACTGCCCACTGTGACGCTGAAATCAGCACACCAAAGCCAGCTCAAAAGAGGTCCCTGGCGTGGCATTTCTTCAGTGAATGTGCTGACGACAAGCAACAGGTGGTTTGCACGCTTTGTCGTCAGAGCCTGAAGCGAGGCATAAATCTTCTGAACCTGGGCACCATGTGCATGATGAGGCATCTGAATTCCAAGTACGAGGTACAGTGGAGCATACACTTTAAAAAGCATGACAGATCTGAGCCTTCTCCTGCATCTTTACCCATACTAACATAATTGATGTGTGATTATCAGCGTGTTAATTATGACATGACTGTTTGATCTTGGTCAATATGCATGATGTTTTTTGTATGTTTGTATAGGGAGATTTAGGGATAGGCTAGGGACAGCCTCCGTGGAGCAGGGAGACCACTCCGAATCGCTAGGGTGCAAACACTCCGTTGTCAGGCAGGGCATTCCTTTCCTAAAAGGACAATATAGGGCAAACCTGACTGTAGACTTTATTTCCCTCACTATCCCTCCACCATATGATATTTTTGTAACATCCCTGGCGGCATGCTGGCATTGCTTACCATCTCCCTCCATGCAAGACCGCCACCTTACCTACCAGTCCAGGCTGCACACTATGCTCCTCTATCTGCTGTGTGCATGTCTCTTGTCTGGTGGCTTAGGGCGGCGGCGCTGGCACTTCCTGATTCTTAAAGTTACAGTGTGCGCAGTCCTAATGCGTCCCCAGCCTATTGCTGTGAGTCATTGGATACTTAAACCTCCTCCACCCAGTAGGAGGTGCCTGAGCAATACTTTCTTTCAGTGTGTTCTGTGCAACTGTGAGTTGCCAGGTCCTGTCCTGAACCTTGTCTGGTTCCGCCACCCTGGGGGCTGAGTACCCTTGCCCGTTACCTGCATATGTGATTTCTAGTCTGTTTCCGCCACCCTGGGGGCTGAGTACCCAGGCTCGTTCCTGTATCTCGCTCATGTGTCAGTTCCTGTCTGAACTGTGTCCTAGCCCATTACCCGTTTGTCTCTATGTCCGATCCTTCCCTTTTCCTGCAGTGTCTGAACCAGTACCTAACTCCTACTCATTGTCTCTGTACTTCTGTTTGTGAGTTTTGTGTCCACTCCCTACTTCATAGCAAGTACCTTGTGTGTATCTGGTTCTGCTTGTCCCGTTTCCCTGCCTCCGTATCTACCTCCTGTGTTCTAGCTATCTTCCTGTGTTTCCCTGTCTGTTCCATGTGAACAGAGCCCTGTCCTGTCTGCCCTGCTCTGCTTGTCCTCCGCACCTGTGGCTCTGCTCTGCCCTGCTCTGCTTGTCCTACGCACCTGCGGCTCTGCTCTGCTCTGCCCTGCTCCACTTGTCCTCCGCACCTGTGGCTCTGCTCTGCCCTGCTCCGCTTGTCCTCCGCACCTGTGGCTCTGCTCTGTCCTGCTCCGCCTGTCTTCCCGCACCTGCGGCTCTGTTCCTGTATCCCAGTCTGTACTGGTCCCTATCCAGCCTGTTTACCTACCTGCCAGTACCCGCCTGTCTGTATACCAGCCGTGCCTGCCAGTACCCGCCTGTCTACATACCAGCCATGCCTGCCAGTACCCGTCTGTCTGCATACCAGCCAAACCTGCCCGTTCCTGCATTCCCGGATGTAAGTCAACAGATGTGCGACCGGGGTCTGACCTGAAGTAGCACCTGGGCCACCTCCCACGTCCTTCCTCGGACCACGGAGTCGATTAAGCCACCATGCGTCCATAGTCGGATCTGGCGAGGCCCCTAGTCACGCCCCTCCAGGCACTCCTCGGTTCATGGCCCAGTGGGACCACTAACCACGCTCATGTCAAACAATCCGGGCGTGAGTGTAACAGTTTTTATGGTATATGTCTATGTTTTGTCCCGTTTGGACTACTAAGTACAGTCATGGCCAAAAGTATTGAGAATGAGACAAATAGTAATTTTTCCAAAGTTTACTGCTTCATTTTTTGTAATGGCGATTTGAATATACTCCTGAATGTCAAAGAGTGATCAGCTTAACAGCAATTACTGTACTTGCAAAGTCAATATTTGCCCAGAAAATGAACTTTAACCCCCAAAACACATTTCAACATCATTGCAGTCCTGCCTTAAAAGGAGCAGCTAACATCGTTTTAGTGATTGATCCATTAACACAGGTGTGGGTGTTGATGAGGACAGGGCTGGCGATCAATCAGTCATGATTAAGTAAGAATGACATCACTGGACACTTTAAAAGGAGGCTGGTTCTTGGTATCATTGTTTCTCTTCAGTTAACCATGGTTATCTCTAAAGAAACACGTGCAGCTATCATTGCACTGCACAAAAATGGCCTAACAGGGAAGAGTATCGCAGCTACAAAGATTGCACCTCAGTCAACAATCTATCGCTTCATCAAGAACTTCAAGGAGAGAGCTTCCATTGTTGTCAAAAAGGCTCCAGGGCGCTCAAGAAAGACCAGCTAGCGCCAGGACCGTATCTTAAAACTGTTTCTGCTGCGGGATCGGACTACCAGCAGTGCCGAGCTTGCTCAGGAATGGCAGCAGGCTGGTGTGAGTGCTTCTGCACGCACTGTGAGGCGGAGACTCTTTGTGCAAGGGCTGGTTTCAAGGAGGGCAGCAAAGAAGCCACTTCTCTCCAAAAAAAAACATCAGGGACCGACTGATATTCTGCAAAAGGTACAGGGAATGGACTGCTGAGGACTGGGGCAAAGTCATTTTCTCTGATGAATCCCCTTTTCGATTGTTTGGGACATCTGGAAAACAGCTTATTCAGAGAAGAAGAGGTGAGCGCTACCACCAGTCTTGTCTCATGCCAACTGTAAAGCATCCTGAAACCATTCATGTGTGGGGTTGCTTCTCAGCCAAGGGAATCGGCTCACTCACAGTCTTGCCTAAAAACACAGCCATGAATAAAGAATGGTACCAGAATGTCCTCCAAGAGCAACTTCTCCCAACCATCCAAGAGCAGTTTGGCGCCCAACAATGCCTTTTCCAGCATGATGGAGCACCTTGCCATAAAGCAAAGGTGAAAACTAAATGGCTCATGGAACAAAACATAGAGATTTTGGGTCCATGGCCTGGAAACTCCCCAGATCTTAATCCCATTGAGAACTTTTGGTCAATCATCAAGAGACGGGTGGACAAACAAAAACCAACAAATTCTGGCAAAATGCAAGCATTGATTATGCAAGAATGGACTGCTATCAGTCAGGATTTGGTCCAAAAGTTGATTGAGAGCATGCCAGGGAGAATTACAGAGGTCTTGAAGAAGAAGGGGCAACACTGCAAATATTGACTTGCTGCATTAACTCATTCTAACTGTCAATATAACCTATTGGTACTCATAATATGATTGCAATTATATTTCTGTATGTGATATAAACATCAGACAAACACTAATAAAAACCAGAGGCCAGCAGATCATGTGAAAATATAATTTTGGTGTCATTCTCAAAACTTTTGGCCATGACTGTATACTGTTAAAGAAAATTATTAAAAGTTAAATTTTATTGGGTATAGATTCTCTGTTTGGTCTACACACCTCCATACCATCCCATGGAAGTGTTCAGCTTTCCATCTCCCAAACCCTCAAGAGAAAGAGGAGATACCCCCCTATCCACCCAGGAGCCATCGTCCTGAATGACAGAATTTCCAAATTACTGGCCTTTGAAATGCTGCCATTCTGGCTTGTGGAGATGGATAGTTTAAATAAACTGTTGGCGATGGCTGTCCCACAGTACGTTCTTCCCAGCCGCCACTACTTTTCCAGGTGTGCCATCTCTGCTTGGCACACACATGTTGCGGACAATATAAGGTGTGCACTTCGCAATGCCATCAGTGGCCAGGTTGACATAACCACCAATACTTGGACCACTAAGCATGGCCAGGGACTTTACATCTCCCAAACTGTCCACTGGGTAAATGCAGTGTCGGCTGGGACAGAAGCGGAAGGCGTTCTAGCCCATGTCCTACCACCACCGAGGATTGCTGGACGTTTCTCTGTTTAAAACGGCAGACAGACGTGTAGTGCCAGTGAACCTCAAGCCTGGTCTGGTGGTGTGCGATAACGAGCGAAATCTCGTAGCAGCTCTGGGCCTAGCCGGTTTGATGCACATCCCTTGCCTGGCGCATGTGCTGAACTTGGTGGTGCAGAGCTTCCTGAAAAACTACCCACATATGTCAGAGCTGCTTCCAAAAGTGCAGACAGTGTGTGCGTACTTTCAGCGTTCTCATCCTGCTGCTGCTCGCCTGTCTGCACTGAAACATCACTTCTGCCTCTCTCTGCCTCATATGTGACGTACCAACAAGGTGAAACTCCACCTTGCACATGCTGCAGAAACCATGCGAGCAGCAGCAGGCAATAGCGCACTTTCCGCCTTCAGCACGGGTGGGTCACCTCGGAAGGCAGGTTTAGCATGGCCGAAATGTGGCAAAACTTTATGAGCACACCACAACATCCGGCACCACCATCTGATACAGTCCGTATTAGCAGGAGGCAGCAATACAACAACATGGTGGAAGAGTACATGTCCACACGTCACCACATGGGTTTGTCCCATTTACGTCACCTGATGGGTTTGCCCCATTTAACTTCTGGATTTGCAAATTGGACACATGGCCTGAGCTTGCCCTTTATGCCTTGGATGTGCTGGTCTGCACTGCAGTGTGTACTGTCGGATCGTGTGTTTAGCACAGCAGAGGGTGTGATCACAAACAGGCTTATACGCCTGTCAACATCCAAAGTGGGAAAGCTAACATTCCTTAAAATGAATCAGGCGTGGATCCCACAGGACTTTGTCATTTGCTTCATTTGAGTGCCTCCTCCTCGAATAAAAAACCCAAAACACTGTGTTGGCTTCCTCATACCTCCACCTCTTCCACCTATACCGCCACGTCGACCTCCTCCAACTCCTCCTCCAGTTGGACCTCTGCCCCTTGATTGTAGCTTGTTTATTTTGGGTTCATTCTATGTTCTTTGTTCTTTTAAGTCAGTTCCCTAAAAGAAACAAAAACAGAAAGAAAAAAAAATACCAAAAAAAGCACAGTCTTGGATTATTCCTCCCTTGTCTCTGGCACCTACACTATATCATAACGTCCACCTCTTTCTCCACTTGGATCTATGCCTCATGGTTGCTAGTTTTAGTTTGGTTAATTCTAGGTTGTTTCAAGTCAGTTCCATAAAAAAAAAAAAATAGAATAATGAAAAGAAAAAAAAAACGAAAAAACAAAAAACAAAACCAGTGTTGGATTAATTTACCATTGCCTCTTCCACCTACACCGCCACGTCCACTTCCTCCTCCACTTGGACCTGTTCCTCCTGGTTCAAGATTATTATTTCTTATTTCTGCTCTGCTTAGCATAGGGACAGGAAGCAGCTGTAGTGAGGAACAATATTAGGTTTTTTTTTTGCGTTGTTTTCCAAAAATTCTCTCTATGTGTACTCTGCACCCATGTCTGTAATAGTACTGCGCGTGCCCAAAAGTTTTTCTAATCTGAAACCATGTCAGTGGGAGTCATGTGGGTCAAAATTTTTTTTTACTCTTATGCACCCATGTCTGTGATAGTACTGTATGTCAAAACTATTCTTTCTACTCTTATGCACCTATGTCTGATAGTACTGTGCATCAGAACAAATTGGGGGCCTATGTGATAACTCTATCAGTATTTTCGTGCATTCCTTTACCAGTTCAAAATTTTACGGCGTTCTGTAGCCAGAAATTCAAACGGTTGAATCCAAATTGACTGATTTAATGACCATTCACAGTTTCACTTATGATCCATGTGTACGTGGCTGTCGTGGTACAGGGCCTCATCTTCAATTTTTTTTTTAATCCAATCCACTTCACAAGCTTTTTAGATTGGTCTCAAAATGTCTCCTTGTTTTAGGAGATTCTATGTTATTTGAAGTCCTTACCTATCCAAATTTGTTTGCAGAGAACTTGCCTGCTCTTACCCCCAGTTAGCTTCCATTTGCAGTCTTCTACCCCTTACTATGACCAATTTACAGCCATTTTAAAGCAATGAAATTTGGGCCGGCATTGACTTCTATTGTGTTCGGGTTCAAGTTTGTATACTGAACCAAAGTTTTAACCCAAGTTCGGCCGAACCCGGCGAACCCAAACATCCACAGGACCGCTCATCCCTATTTGTCGGTAATATACCATATACTACTATTATTATTACTCTAAATGGAATTCACTGTATACAAATTGGGTTAAGCTCAAAAGCAGAGTTTATGATTTGAACTGTATTAGGAGGTTTACGTTTTTGTCCCACCCTCCCAGCTGCAGATTTAGCCTTAGGGGGACTGCATTTTATAAGGACCTTCTTTGCATACAGGTCACATGCGCTTTGTATTTTCTGCCGTATTACGCGCATAAATTATTGCAATAGGCGTGCCAATATCGGCTAAGTTTATTATACTTTCCCTTTCCAGATAACATGGATTGCGATGCATATATCTATGAAATAAGATTTGCTTTGTTATATTCTGTTACTTCTTAATGTCATAGTCCATATTTTTAAGGATGCAGCTGTGTACTACAGACGATTATATACTTGATGGTCGTCATTGCAAAACAGGAACATGCTTGTTGGGTGGGTATACAGGATGGAAGGAAATGGACTATCAAGCTCTGCAATCTATTCCCATCTTAATAAATATTTTCTGGTGATTCAGCAGTGGTAATGCATGTATCCTGCATCCCTTATCCACTATGAGATATGATAAAAAGTGTTTAAATATTTTAATTCAGCTGTTTTGACATTTTTACCCTTATCTAATACCACATTCTCTATATTACCAAATTAACATAAAGTGCCAATTATCTTCTCCCTACACTGTAAAATATCTACAATAGCTTCTCCTTGCTATCATACAGTCTGTCAGGCTAGATTAGTGATAATCCCCTTTATAAAATGATGTTTTTTAAATTAATTGACTTGAAAAATCTTTTTGCAACTATAGCATGAATTGATAGTTATCCAATAAATTGCATACTACATTTGTGTGTAAATTCAGCACATACAGTAATGTGCTAATGTTTTAGGCAACTGTGGAGAAAAAATGCTTCAAAGTAAGAATGTTTTCAAACATATGTGACACCCCAGGGGTCTGGTTGCCACAGTAACGTAATGTTATGTCTGAGAGCAGGTGGGAAGTCCTTTAGTCAGGGATCCTGTGCATGCCACACCTCCTGCCCAGTCTTGGGAGGGGAAGAACTTCCCCTATATAAACCTGGGGCTGAGGCAGGGTGAGTGAGTAGAAGAAGAGAAGAAGTAGAGACAGCATAGGAAGAAACAGCAGTTACAAGGAGTCAGGGGCTGGCAGCTGCAGAGTTCGCCCTGACTAAGAAGACTTTTTACCGGACCCGGAGTCCGAGGCTGTGGGGACTAATTCCTGCCCAGCAGCAGAATCCGTCAGGCAGGGGATTTCAGGTCCTCTGGCCCAGAAGCCCGAAGGCACGGTCACACGCGTGGGACCAGCACCGCCATCGTGGAGCGGAAGCCATTAGAAGGCCCCGAGTCACCGGCCATACGGGTGAGCACCACACGGTACACTCAGGGACGTGGGCTACTTACATCAGCTTCTAGCAAGGTAGCCAGAAGAGTACAGTCAGTTTGGGAGGCCTACAACTACGCCTGGCCAGGGGAGATCCCATCTGCTCAAGGACTGACCAGGCCCCATCCGCTAGCAAGTACTCCGGGAGGGTCTTTTGTTGTTACCAGTAAAGACCCTGAACTACACCGTACCGTCTCTGAGTGGTTCCTGCTACCCCCATCATCCACGTCGGCTGCCCTGAGGCCATACCCCTCCCGTTGGGGGTTATACTATCACGCTGCACAATCCCACCATCGGCCTCAGCGGTCTGCCCTGCAGCAGCAGCCCCCTGGCTGCACTCAACGGGTGGCGTAGTCATCAACCATTTACTACTAATGGACTGCCGTCTAGTTTGACTCCCTGGGCACGGACCGGGTCACCGCCACGAGACTACAACCCTCCACAGATCCGGCTCCGGGTAAGCTCCCGCATGCGCAGCGCAGCGCGACACAGGCCCAGGGGCGCGTCAACTTTGGCGTAGTCGGCAGGATTTCGTGCCCGCAACCACCGGGTACTGCGTGCCTGAAAAGCAAAGACTGTTCAAACTTACCAGTGGTGAAGATTCCCGCTATCCGTGGAGGTTTCCCGCCATCCGGCGCCATCTTCTACCTTCTTCCCGCCATCCGCGAAGTTTTCCCGCCATCCGGCGCCATCTTCGACCTTCTTCCCGCCATCCGTGGAGTTTTCCCGCCATTGGACGCCATCTTGAGGACGCCGCGCGGGAAGAAGAGGGGCGTGGACTCCGAAAGCGCGCGAGAACTGAAGCCCCGCCTCACGTCCGGACGTTGCGTAAGGTCCTGGAAGGAGCCCAGCAGACGCCGACGTCACAGGAGCGCGACGGAAGGTCCTCAACCCTGACGATCCACTGCGGAGCCGCGGCCTACGGAAGAGGATCATCGCAAGGTAGGCCACGGTCCACTAGGGGGGAGGAAGATGTCGGATACGGAGGAGAGCTTCACTGCCTCAACCCCCGCCAGCGCTACCGCTGCTGCAGTTATGCCCTTCACCATGCCCTATATCCCGGGAGCAGCTTGGCTACCCCAGTACTCAGGGGAGTCACATACCCTGCATGACTTTAGAGAAAAGCTGGATAGCCTCTTCCAGGTGTACCCCCTCACAGAAGAGCAAAAAGTGAGCATCCTGGTGGCCCAACTAACCGGGGCAGCCAAAAGAGAAGTAAAATCTTGGCCACCTGGGAGGAGGACTGTCGCAGAGATACTAACCCGGCTGAGGGACACCTTCGATACCCGCACCTCAGCCGAGATCAAGCTTAGATTCTACGGGTGCAAGCAGCGAGCGCATGAGAGTATAAGGGACTATGCACTAAACCTACAAGAGGCCCTGAGGGCCATAAAGCAGACCGACCCTGATGGGGTGGGAAACGAGGACAGGCTGTTGACTGAACAATTTATAGAGGGTTTATATTGCAATGCCCACCGAACCCAGTTGCGGGCAATGGCCTTACAGGATCCCCATCTGGACTTTGCACAGTTCAAGGATAGAGCTATCCGGGTGCTCCGAGAACCAGCACCGGGTGGCGTTGTGACCCACAGGCGCCCAGCTATCACTTACCACCAGGAGGCGGCGCCCTTGTCGACAGGGCCTGTGGGAGCTCATGCGCAGGCTTTGGACAATGACCCGGCTCCAGACCTACACCATCAGGTCCAAGAGCTAGTTAAGAGCGTTGCTGCGCTAACCCGAACTGTGCAGTCTTTACAGGTTTCCACCCCAGGGAAGATCCAGCTGGCATCCGGACCGGAGGACATCCCGTGGCGTCGACCAAGGAGGACCCCACCGGCCAGAGGAAGACCCAGTGACCGATACAGCGAGGACGGACGACCCATCTGCCGCCGCTGCAATCAACCCGGACATATGGAAAGGTACTGTTCTTTAAACGGGCACAACCTGGGGTAGAGGGCCAACCCCCAGGAAAAAGATCACCAGGCCCATCGAACTGGCGCGACAGATATGTGGGAGGACGTCCAGTCTTGCCTGTGGTACTGGATGGCATTCCCATGAGTGCCCTACTGGATACCGGGTCACAGGTCACCACCATCCCGTACGTGCTCTTCAAGCAGTACTGGAATGACTCGGATATTACCCGCTACCCTGACGACGACTTGAGTATCATTGCCAGCAATGGCCAGCCCGTGCCACAGATCGGATTTAAAGAGGTGACCCTCAAAATCGGTAGAGTCGAACTGGCCGCACAGGGACTGATCATTGTAGATATTGATAAACATGAGAGTCACCCAAAAATAACTCTAGGAACTAACGTAATTGAAAATTGTCTTGCAGAGGTGATTTTCCTTTTACAGCAGGTTGCCAAGAACGCCAGCTCCGGCGAGCAGCGGGTGCTCCAGAAAGAGATCCGGGCACTGATGCAACGGCAACAAGTGGAACTCTCCGGCGGTGAGATTGGTAGCGTAAGAATGTGTGACCCTTTTCCTATTGCCATGCCCCCAAAAAGTGAAATGATGATTTGGTGCCGGGCAGCTATTGGTCTGAGAGGTAGAGATTACCAGGCAATGGTAGAACCAGTTTACTCAGACAGTAGGCCCACCATTTTGACAGCACGGGGGGTGGTCAATGTACGCCATGGGAGGGTGCCCGTTCGCATAATAAATATCGGGGAGAGGGAAGTGTACCTGCCCCGGTATGCCACGCTAGCCAAATTATATACCACTAATCAAAATTCTATACAATCTGTGGAACCCTTGCCTCCATCTCACCCGGAGGAAGGTAACGGCTCTAAGAAAGACATGGAGGACTGGTGTCAGCAACTACATCTGGGTACTGACTCCACTCCCTCACATCAGAAACAAGGAGTCTATCGGGTGGTTCAAGAGTATGAGAGAGTGTTTAGTAAACACCCGTTAGACTTCGGGCGAGTCAAGGGGGTAGAACACCGCATCCCCACGGGAGATCATCCTCCCATAAAAGAGAGGTATCGACCCGTACCCCCTGCACATTACCAACACGCCAAGGGGATGCTTAGAGACATGAAGGAGGCTGGGGTAATCCGGGATAGCTGTAGCCCCTGGGCAGCCCCACTAGTTTTAGTCAAAAAGAAAGACAACACCATGAGGATGTGTGTAGATTACCGGAAAATCAACCGTATCACACACAAGGATGCGTACCCCTTACCAAGGATAGAGGAGTCATTGGCTGCTTTAAGATCTGCTAACTTCTTCTCTACCTTGGATCTCACTAGCGGGTACTGGCAGGTTCCTGTAGCAGAGGCGGACCGGGAGAAGACCGCATTCACCACCCCGATGGGACTTAGCGAGTTCACCTGCATGCCGTTCGGACTCTGCAACGCCCCAGGAACCTTCCAACGATTAATGGAGTGCTGTCTGGGCCACAGAAACTTCGAGACGGTCCTGTTGTACCTGGACGATGTCATCGTATACTCCAAAACTTATGAGGACCACCTGAAACACCTGGCGGAGGTGTTCGAAGCTCTGGCGAGTTACGGCCTAAAGGTGAAACCCTCCAAGTGTCACCTCCTGAAACCAAAGGTGCAATACCTGGGACACGTGGTGAGCGCTGACGGAGTGGCTCCCGACCCCGATAAGATCACCGCAATTAAGGGATGGCCAAGCCCCTCCAGCGTAAAAGAAGTGCGGCAGTTCCTAGGGTTGGTAGGCTACTACCGAAGGTTTATTCCCGGTTTCACCAAAAAGGCAGCACCTATGCAGGACCTCCTGATAGGCCAGTCCCGGAAGGCCAAGAACCAGAAGCCGCCCTTCAAATGGGAAAAGCTAGAAGAAGAGTCCTTCCGCCAGCTGAAGATGGCCCTCACGGGGGATGAAATCTTGGCGTACCCGGACTATAGCCAGCCCTTCATCCTCTACACCGACGCCAGTAACATCGGGCTAGGAGCCGTACTGTCCCAGATTCAGCAGGGGAGAGAACGAGTAATCTCCTATGCCAGCCGAAAACTGCGACCCACCGAAAGGAACCCCGAAAATTACAGCTCATTTAAGCTAGAGTTCCTGGCCGTGGTATGGGCAGTCACCGAGCGCTTTAGGCATTACCTCGCTTCTTCCCGGTTCACCGTATACACGGATAACAACCCGTTGACACACCTGGACACGGCAAGACTCGGTGCCCTGGAGCAGAGGTGGATGGCCCGTCTGTCCAACTACGAGTTCACAATCAAATACCGGGCAGGACGCTCCAATACTAACGCGGACGCCCTGTCCAGGATGCCCAACCTGCCGGACGAAGGAGAAGATCCGGAGGGACTGGAAGAAGTTGAACTCCCTGCGTTCCACCGTCATGGGACTATCCAGTATTCCCACCGGGTAAGGGGTAAGCAGGCTGCTACGTTGAACCCCTTACCCCACTACAACTGGGCGGAAACGCAAGACAGCGACCCTGCCGTCCGACTGGTGAAGGAGATGCTGACTCGGCCGGAGGCTCGCCTTGAACCAGACGCTCCGGAGGAAGCCAAACAACTATGGGCGGAGAAGAGTCGACTATTCCTTTACAAGGGGAAGTTGTGCCGCAGAATGGTCAACTCCCGGACGCATGAACTACTCTGGCAAGTAGTGGTGCCCCGAAGAGACGCAGCCATGGTGATGGAGGCATACCACGACGGAGCTGGACACTTCGGGTGGAAAAAGCTGGAGTTCCTGCTGCGCGAGCGGTTCCACTGGGTAGGCATGAGGGGAACCATCGAGAAGTGGTGCAGAGACTGTGGCCCGTGCAATCTGAGAAGGAAGGACCGGGCCAGCCAGAAGACTCCCCTGCAGTCCATCGTCACCCGGCAACCGTTGGAACTGGTAGCCTTGGATCATGTAAAACTGACCCCAAGCAGAAGTGGCTACGTCTACGCGTTAACCATCGTGGATCATTACTCCCGGTTCTTGGTTGTCGTCCCCGTCAAGGACTTAACGGCTCAAACAGCAGCTAGGGCCTTCCAGCAGCACTTCTGCCGTCCACACGGGTACCCGGACCAAGTGCTGACGGACCAGGGACCTGCCTTTGAAGCGGAGGTCTTCCAGGAATTCTGCAATCTGTATGGCTGCCGGAAGATAAGGACGACACCCTACCATCCGCAAACTAATGGACTTTGTGAAAAAATGAACCAGGTGGTAATGGATCTTCTAAAAACATTGCCCCTGGAAGAACGCAGTCTGTGGCCTGAGAAGTTGCCCGATCTGGTGGACCTATACAACCACATCCCGGTAGGTTCCACCAACTGTACCCCGGCTTACCTAATGAGGGCGAGACCTGGTAAGTTACCTGTTGACCTGGAAATGGGAGTCCTGACACCTAAGGACACTTCACCAGAAACAGACTGGGACACAGAGAGGCAGCAGCAGTACCGGAGAGTACAGGAGAGCGTGGAGCGAAGTCTCTGTCAGGCTAGGGAAAGACAAGAGAAGACTTACAACCAGTATGCTCCCGCTGTTCCCCTGGTACCCGGAGAGCAGGTCTTGAAGAGGAAAAGACGGCTCCACAAGTTGGATGACCAGTGGGAGAAGGACCCGTACACCGTACTGCCCTCAAGCCACGAGAACCCGAAGGTCTGTACCATCAGTAAAGACGGAGGGGAAACCACAGCCATTGTATCCCGGGACCACCTGAAGAAGTGTCCCGAACAACTGAGGAACCCTGAAGAGGAACAAGAAGACCATCGACCCGTGGGAGAAAGGGAAGATATGGTTAGTACCGTGCTCGGGGACTTCCCTCGGTCTTGGACTCAAGTCAATGGTGCAGTTGTGGTACCCGTACTCACCTTCCTCCAACCATCATCCCAAGAACCTACGGAGCAACGGGTAGAGCTGGAAGAACAGCCGGTCCAGGAGGCAGAAGACTCCACACAAGTAGAACAGGAGAATCAACCCTCTGCTTATAGTGAGCCTGCCGTACCCCTAGTGAGACAAAGAGCCGGTAGACAGCTGCCCAGTTTACCCTTGACAGCTCCTACACCCTGTAGTTCAGGGCCAGACAGTCAGCTCCGTAGGTCCACTAGGGCCACTAGAGGCCAGTTACCCGCACGTTGGAGGATCTAAATGTTTAAGCTATTTTATAATGTTTACCTGTCTATAGTTGCTTGTGTGTAATTTTGTATTTCTAGTTGTTTTTAGGAATCCTTGGTGGATTTACCGGGAATCCTTGTATATAGTTGGAGCGTAACCCAGGATGGACTAAAGACTGTCAAGGACTCGGGGTAGAACAGACCCCTACCTGGTTACGTCTCCCTGTGTTGGTGAAATGGACACCTTGCTTTCTTCAGAGACTGCACCCGGTTGCGGACACGCCGTAACCATCTTTATGTGCTCTCTTATTGTATTATTAATGTTTTGCCTTGTTATGTTTTCTAAATGTGTTTAGTCCCGGAGTACTAAATTTTACTAGGGGGGAATGTGACACCCCAGGGGTCTGGTTGCCACAGTAACGTAATGTTATGTCTGAGAGCAGGTGGGAGGTCCTTTAGTCAGGGATCCTGTGCATGCCACACCTCCTGCCCAGTCTTGGGAGGGGAAGAACTTCCCCTATATAAACCTGGGGCTGAGGCAGGGTGAGTGAGTAGAAGAAGAGAAGAAGTAGAGACAGCATAGGAAGAAACAGCAGTTACAAGGAGTCAGGGGCTGGCAGCTGCAGAGTTCGCCCTGACTAAGAAGACTTTTTACCGGACCCGGAGTCTGAGGCTGTGGGGACTAATTCCTGCCCAGCAGCAGAATCCGTCAGGCAGGGGATTTCAGGTCCTCTGGCCCAGAAGCCCGAAGGCACGGTCACACGCGTGGGACCAGCACCGCCATCGTGGAGCGGAAGCCATTAGAAGGCCCCGAGTCACCGGCCATACGGGTGAGCACCACACGGTACACTCAGGGACGTGGGCTACTTACATCAGCTCCTAGCAAGGTAGCCAGAAGAGTACAGTCAGTTTGGGAGGCCTACAACTACGCCTGGCCAGGGGAGATCCCATCTGCTCAAGGACTGACCAGGCCCCATCCGCTAGCAAGTACTCCGGGAGGGTCTTTTGTTGTTACCAGTAAAGACCCTGAACTACACCGTACCGTCTCTGAGTGGTTCCTGCTACCCCCATCATCCACGTCGGCTGCCCTGAGGCCATACCCCTCCCGTTGGGGGTTATACTATCACGCTGCACAATCCCACCATCGGCCTCAGCGGTCTGCCCTGCAGCAGCAGCCCCCTGGCTGCACTCAACGGGTGGCGTAGTCATCAACCATTTACTACTAATGGACTGCCGTCTAGTTTGACTCCCTGGGCACGGACCGGGTCACCGCCACGAGACTACAACCCTCCACAGATCCGGCTCCGGGTAAGCTCCCGCATGCGCAGCGCAGCGCGACACAGGCCCAGGGGCGCGTCACATAGAAGTGTTAATAGTTTATTTTTATCAATTAACAAAATGCAAAGTGAATGAACAAAAGAGAAATCTAAATAAAATCAGTATGTGGAGTGACTGACCACCCTTTTCCTTCAAAACAGCATCAAAGCATCAATTCTTCTAGGTACACTTGTACATAGCTTTTGACGGAATTCAGCAGGGAAGTTGTTCCAAACATCTTTTAGAATATCTATAATATAACCGGGGATGCGTGTCTCTGTCTGAAGCCTTTATAGACTGCGCATGCGTGACGTGCAGTCTGGCTCCAGACAGAAGCAGGCATCCAGCCGTTACAGGTAAGAGGAATGTATGGCGCCGGAGATCGCAGTTTGCATAGACACTGAACGCATACCGCGATCTCCGGCGCCATACTTACATACTTACCTGACCGGGAGGAGCGTTGCGGCGGCGCCTCTCTTCGCCAGAGACCGGCGCAGGAGTGAGGCGTCGGATCGGCACATGCGCATAGCGCTATCCGGCGCCATTTTACTGAAGACACATTTGCAGTGTGTCTTCAGCAAAATGGCGCCGGACAGCGCGGTGCTCCGGCGCCGCACTCCTCCGCCGGCACAACAGGACGCAGCAGCGCTGGAGCACAGAGAAGTATAAGTGAGTATAAGTGTTTATTTTTTTGTATGTGTGTACAGCGTGAAAGGGATGTGGGGGCCACACATACCAGGATTGGGGCGTGAGGGGACCATGCATACCAGGATTGGGGGGTGAGGGGTACCACACATACCAGGATTGGAGGGTGAGGGGGCCATGCATACCAGGATTGGGGGGTGAGGGGACCATGCATACCAGGATTGGGGGGTGAGGGGACCATGCATACCAGGATTGGGGGGTGAGAGGTACCATACATACCAGGATAGGGATGAGGGGTACCATACATACCAGGATAGGAATAAGGGGCACCATGCATAACAGGATGAGGGGTACCATGCATACCGGGATAAGGATGAGGAGTGCCATGCATACCAGGATTGGGGGTGAGGGGTGCCATGCATACCGGGATTGGGGGTGAGGGGTGCCATGCATACCGGGATTGTAGGTGAGGGGTGCCATGCATACTGGGATTGTGGGTGAGGAGTGCCATGCATACCGGGATTTGGGTGAGGGGTGCCATGCATACCGGGATTAGGGGTGAGGGGTGCCATGCATACCGGGATTGGGGGTAAGGGGTACCATGCATATCAGGATTGGGGGTGAGGGGTGCCATGCATATCGGGATTGGGGGTGAGGGGTGCCACGCATACCGGGATTTCGGGTGAGGGGTGCCACGCATACCGGGATTGGGGGTGAGGGGTGCCACGCATACCGGGATATGGGTGAGGAGTACCACGCATACAGGGATAGGGGTGAGGAGTACCATGCATACCAGGATTGTGGATGAGGGGTGCCACGCATACCAGGATTGGGGATGAGGGGTGCCACGCATACCAGGATTGGGGATGAGGGGTGCCACGCATTCCAGGATTTGGGATGAGGGGTGCCATGCATACCAGGATTGGGGGTGAGGGGTGCCATGCATACCAGGATTGGGGGTGAGGGGTGCCATGCATTCCAGGATAGGATGGTGGAGACAGGATGGGGGCAGCGCAAATACCAGGAGGGGAGCAGCACATACCAGCTTAGGAGACCATGTACCAATAAAAATGCTTGCCACCCGGCGTAGAACGGGTTCAATAGCTAGTATATATATATATACAGTACAGACCAAAAGTTTGGACACACCTTCTCATTTAAAGATTTTCCTGTATTTTCATGACAATGAAAATTGTACATTCACACGGAAGGCATCAAAACTATGAATTAACACATGTGGAATTATATACTTAACAAAAAAGTGTGAAACAACTGAAAATATGTCTTATATTTTAGGTTCTTCAAAGTAGCCACCTTTTGCTTTGATCACTGCTTTGCACACTCTTGAGATTCTCTTGATGAGCTTCAAGAGGTAGTCACCGGAAATTGTTTTCACTTCACAGGTGTGCCCTGTCAGGTTTAATAAGTGGGATTTATTGCCTTATAAATGGGGTTGGGACCATCAGTTGTGTTGTGCAGAAGTCTGGTGGATACACAGCTGATAGTCCTACTGAATAGACTGTTAGAATTTGTATTATGGCAAGAAAAAAGCAGCTAAGTAAAGAAAAACGAGTGGCCATCATTACTTTAAGAAATGAAGGTCAGTCAGTCTGAAAAATTGGGAAAACTTTGAACGTGTCCCCAAGTGCAGTTGCAAAAACCATCAATCGCTACAAAGAAACTGGCTCACATGAGGACCGCTCCAGGAAAGGAAGACCAAGAGTCACCTCTGCTTCTGAGGATAAGTTTATCCGAGTCACCAGCCTCAGAAATCGCAGGTTAACAGCAGCTCAGATTAGAGACCAGGTCAATGCCACACAGAGTTCTAGCAGCAGACACATCTCTTCAACAACTGTTAAGAGGAGACTTTGTGCAGCAGGCCTTCATGGTAAAAAAGCTGCTGGGAAACCACTGCTAAGGACAGGCAACAAGCAGAAGAGACTTGTTTGGGCTAAAGAACACAAGTAATGGTCATTAGACCAGTGGAAATCTGTGCTTTGGTCTGATGAGTCCAAATTTGAGATCTTTGGTTCCAACCACCGTGTCTTTGTGCGACGCAGAAAAGGTGAACAGATGGACTCTACATGCCTAGTTCCCACCGTGAAGCATGGAGGAGGAGGTGTGATGGTGTGGGGGTGCTTTGCTGGTGACACTGTTGGGGATTTATTCAAAATTGAAGGCATACTGAACCAGCATGGCTACCACAGCATCTTGCAGCGGCATGCTATTCCATCCTGTTTGCGTTTAGTTGGACCATCATTTATTTTTCAACAGGACAATGACCCCAAACACACCTCCAGGCTGTGTAAGGGCTATTTGACCAAGAAGGAGAGTGATTGGGTGCTACGCCAGATGACCTGGCCTCCACAGTCACCAGACCTGAACCCAATGAGATGGTTTGGGGTGAGCTGGACCGCAGAGTGAAGTCAAAAGGGCCAACAAGTGCTAAGCATCTCTGGGAACTTCTTCAAGATTGTTGGAAGACCATTTCCGGTGACTACCTCTTGAAGCTCATCAAGAGAATGCCAAGAGTGTGCAAAGCAGTCATCAAAGCAAAAGGTGGCTACTTTGAAGAACCTAGAATATAAGACATATTTTCAGTTGTTTCACACTTTTTTGTTAAGTATATAATTCCACATGTGTTAATTCATAGTTTTGATGCCTTCAGTGTGAATGTACAATCTTCATAGTCATGAAAATACAGAAAAATCTTTAAATGAGAAGGTGTGTCCAAACTTTAGGTCTGTACTGTATATGTGTATATATATATATATATATATATATATATATATATATATATATATATATACTGTATATACATATATTTACATACACACAGTGCCTTGAAAAAGTATTCATGCCACATGAACATTTCCACATTTTTTCACGTTACACCACAAACTTAAATGTATTTTTTTCTGATTTTATGTGATGTACCAACACAAAGTAGCAAAGTATTTGTGAAGTGTAAAGGAAATGATACATGGTTTTATAAATATTCTAAAAATATACTGTAAGTCTGAAAATTGTGACGTGCATTTGTATTTAGTCTCCCAGAGTCAGTACTTAGTAGGATCACCTTTTGATGCAATTACTACTGCAAGTACTTTGGGATATGTCTCTACCAGCTTTGCACATCTAGAGGCTGACATTTTTTCCCATTCTTCTTTGCAAACTAGCTCTAGCTCAGTGAGATTGGATGGAGAGCGTCTGTGAACAACAATTTTCAAATCTTGCCACAGATTCTCAATGGGATTTAGTTCTGGACTTGGACTTTGACTGGGCCATTAACACTCATGAATATGCTAAGATATAAACCATTCCATTGTAGCTATTGCAGTATGTTTAGGTTTTGCAGTATGTTTACCTGCTGGAAGGTAAACCAGTCTCAAGTCTTTTGTAGCCTTTAACAGGTCTTCCTCCAGGATTTCATTGTATTTAGCTCCATCCATCTTCTCATCAACTCTTAACAACTTATCTTTCCCTGCTGAAGAAAAGCATCCCCACAGCATGAAGCTGCCACCACCATGTGTGACAGTGTGGATGGTGTTTTAAGGGTTATGTGCAGTGTTAGCGTTCTGCCACACATAGTGGTTTGCATTTAACCCAAAAGGTTAGACTTTAGTCTCATCTGACCAGAGCACCTTCTTCCACATGCTAGTTGAGTCCCTTACATTGCTTTTTGCCAACTGCAAACAGGACTTCTCATGGTTTGCTTTCAAAAATGGCTTTCTTCTTGCCACTTTTCCATAAAGGCTATATTTCTGGAGTATACGATTAATAGTAGTTTCTCTCACTTGAGCTGTGGGTCTCTGCAGATCCTCCAGAGTGACCATGAGCCTCTTGGCTGCTTCTCTAATTACTGCTCTCCTTGCTTAGGAAGTTAGTTTAGGTGCAAAGCCATGTCTTGGCAGGTTGGCAGTTGTGCCATAATCCTTCCATTTTAGGATGCTGAATTGAACAGTGTTCTGTGATATGTTCAGGGCTTAGGCTATTTTTTTTTATAATCCAACCCTTCTTTACTCTTCTCCACAACTTTATCACTGACTGGTGTGCTCCTAGATTTCCTTCATGCTGTTATATGCAAATTGTCTCTTCAGAGAGGAAGAGGACCACAACTCTAGTGCCACCTCTCTGTTCTGGTCCTCTTCCTCTCTGAAGAGACAATTTGCAATTTGCTTAACATGTCACTCTCCTCAAGGAGAAATATTACCCCTTGGATAGCTGTTTGATCTCTAATGTTCTAAAATAAACCTTTGAGGTCATCACAAAACAGAACAGCTGTAGTTATACTGAGAATAAATTACACACAGGTGGACTCAATTGACTAATTAATTGACTTTGGGAGGCAATTGGTCACTCAGGCTTTTATTTAAGGGTACTAGACTACGGAGAGTTCAATACAAATGCTCGTCACAATTTTCAGATTTATATATGTATCATTTCCTTTACACTTCACACATACTTGCTACTTTGTGTTGGTATATTACATTTAATCCCAATAAAATACATTTATGTTTGTGGGTAAAAAATAAAAAAATAAGAAAAGGTGGCACTCACTAGTCCTGTTAAAAGATTCAAAGTATTATTCAAACATCACGTTAAAAAACTTGTGGCAAGGGTGATAGTAGAACATGTGATGGACGATGGCCTTTTCTCGCCTGTCTGCACTTCAACGGGTCCTTGAATCAAAGTGAGTGCCACCTTTTCATCTTTTTTCTACAATTTATGGACTTATATTGGGAGAACACAGGGTTCCTGCTGCATACTGCCAATGAAATAAGTATTGAACCCATCACCAATTTTCTAAGTAACTATATTTTTAAAGGTGCTGTTGACATAAAATTCTCACCAGAAGTCTGCACCAACCCATCCAATCTACACAGACAAAGAAATCAAACCATAGATGTCCATAAATTAAGTTATGTACAGTATAATAATGAGAAATGCACAGGGAAAAAGTAATAAATACATCAAGAAAGACAAGTGCAAAAAGCCATGGAAAGTCATGAAACCAGCTGAAATCTATCAGTAATTAGAAAGCAATCTTACCAAATAGTGAAAAATAATATCAACTGGTTCACCAGATGGCCTATAAAAAGGTGTCTCATTTACCAAGGTGCCACACAAGAAACATATCATGATGGGTTAAACCTGTAAGCTGTCTCAAGACGTTTGCAACCCTATTGTTGCTAAACATACTGATGGCATTGGCTGCAAACATACAGATGGCATTGGTTTTTCAGTAAACCACACTCACCTTCTGGAAACTAGCACTGAAGAGTGAAACAACCTTTTTTTCTCTTTTGCTAGAGAAAGTGTTAAAACAGCTTTAATAGGCAAAATGATAGAATATACTGTTTTGCTTTGTCTACAGGTCATTTCACTCGCTAGAGTTTATAAGGACTATTTCAGGTCTTGTGATGGTCCGAACCCCAAAATTACCTTCAACTACAAAACACAACTGCTTCAATAACATCTAGTAGGTTAGAGTTTTGTTTTATTTTTATTTCTAACTACCCGGCATTATTTATTCCTACTCAGTTAAACTTACATCAGGTCTTTTATACAGTAGTCAAGCTTGCTGCCTACTGTGCCTAATGATAGGTCTCACTTTGGTTCTTATTAAGTAGAAAGAAAATTAGGTTATTACCCATGTTGAGCATGATTGATTGAAACATTTAGAAAGAATGAAAATTCAACTTCGCTCCTAAATCGCCATGGTTACATATTTTCTTTTATAACCAGAAAATTCCAAGATTCTTTATTTGCTCAGAAACCCATCTCCTTCCAATGTACCAGCTTTAAAATTATATCTACATCTTCAACAAAAAATAATGGTTCGGGTGTAATTTTTAGAATAAAATAAGGAAATATTATATATTTCTGAAATATGTAAAAAGGATCTGTCACCACACTTGACAATACATACTGAATACACTACCGTTCAAAAGTTTGGGGTCACCTAGACAATTTTGTGTTTTCCATGAAAACTCATACTTTTATTTATCAAATGAGTTGCAGAATGATTAGAAAATATAGTCCAGACACTGACAAGGTTAGAAATAATGATTTTTATTAGAAAGAATAATTTTCTCCTTCAAACTTTGCTTTCGTCAAAGAATGCTCCCTTTGCAGCAATTCCAGCATTGCAGACCTTTGGCATTCTAGCTGTTAATTTGCTGAGGTAAGCTTGAGAAATTTCACCCCATGCTTCCTGAAGCCCATCCCACAAGTTGGATTGGCTTGATGGGCACTTTTTGCGTACCATACTGTCAAGCTGCTCCCACAACAGCTCAATGGGGTTGAGATCTGGTGACTACGCTGGCCACTCCATTACTGATAAATGCCAGCTGCCTGCTTCTTCCCTAAATAGTTAATGCATAATTTGGAGGTGTGCTTTGTCATTGTCCTATTGTAGGATGAAATTGGCTCCATTCAAGCGCTGTCCACAGGGTATGGCATGGCATTGCAAAATGGAGTGATAGCCTTCCTTATTCAAAATCCCATTTACTTTGTTGAAATCTCCCACTTTACCAGCACCAAAGCAACCCCAGACCATCACAATACCTCCACCATGCTTGATAGATGGCATCAGGCACTCTTCCAGCATCTTTTCAGTTGTTCTGCGACTCACAAATGTTCTTCTGTGCGATCCAAACACCTCCAACTTTGATTTGTCTGTCCATAAAACTTTTTTCCAATCTTCCTCTGTCCAATGTCTGTGTTCTTTTGCTCATATTAATCTTTCCTTTTATTAGCCAGTCTCAGATATGGCTTTTTCTTTGCCACTTTGCCCTGAAGACCAGCAACCCGGAGTCGCTTCTTCACTGTGGACGTTGACACTGGCGTTTTGCGTGTACTATTTAATGAAGCTGCCAGTTGAGGAGCTATGAGACATCGATTTCTCAAACTAGAGACTCTAATGTACTTGTCTTGTTGCTCAGTTGTGCAGCGGGGCCTCCCACTTCTCTTTCTACTCTGGTTAGAGCCTGTTTGTGCGCTCCTCTGAAGGGAGTAGTACACACCGTTGTAGGAAATCTTCCGTTTCTTGGCAACTTCTTGCATGGAATAGCCTTCATTTCTAAGAACAAGAATAGACTGTTGAGTTTCACATGAAAGTTCTCTTTTTCTGGCCATTTTGAGAGTTTCATAGAACAAACAAATGTAATGCTCCAGATTCTCAACTAGCTCAAAGGAAGATCAATTTTATAGCTTCTCAAATCAGTCAAACCGTTTTCAGCTGGGCTAACATACTTGTGCAAGGGTTTTCTAGGGTTTTCTATACATCCATTAGCCTTCTTACACAGTTAGCAAACACAATGTACCATTAAAACACTGGAGTGGTGGTTGTTGGAAATGGGCCTCTATATACCTATGTAGATATTGCAATAAAAACAAGACGTTTGCAGCTAGAATAGTCATTTACCACATTAACAATGTATAGAGTATATTTCTGATTCATTTAATGTTAGCTTCATTGAAAAAAAATGTGCTTTTCTCTCAAAAATAATGACATTTCTAAATGACCCCAAACTTTTAAACGGTAGTGTATGTTATAAAATAGATCTCGTAGACTTGATAAGACTGATGTACTTACTTTGAAAACTTACCATATGTCAGAATAAACAATGCATTTTTTAACATAAAGGTTACATCTACATCATCCACATCAACTTAACGATTACTATAGTGTGCCTGTTTACTCAGGACTATACATATTACTTATTAAAATAGGCAAAACAAACTTGGAAGACCATTATAACAGTTTCTTACTATAGTGTGAATTTGCAAGTTCAAAAAAGAAAGACTTTTATTTTTACTTTTTGTACACTTTACTCCTAAAACACTTAGAATTTACAGCTTAACATTTAGAATCCTGCCTATAGCTACAGCATTGGTTACAGCAATGTTACATTTTCTGAACAGGGCAAATATCATGCTATTGGAGAGTCTAAATTATCTGATTCAATGTAACTATAGACCTCAATAATAATGCATAACTAATAAATCGGATAATAAAATAACAGCAACTGTTGTAGCATTTCCCTTGTCTAATGTATTGTTTATACCATCCACAAAGCAGCTAACAACATATAAGCAAGCATGTTAATTGTCAGAGGAAGGAAATGTCTGTAGTGACGTATTCTCTTGAGACAAATATCTGACCAGTGCTGTCTGTAACTTCCTTTCTTCTTCATTAACTTTCAGTGACGCACTAGACATTAAAAGATGATGAATGATTTTACTCATATATATATTATTATGTGTCATTATTAACTTAAGTATAACATGACAATCCTTTGTGGTTGGAACATCAAACAGGCAATTCAAGAATCTAGGTTTTATGAACATATTGCTGTAACATGGGGACTGGCGTTATTCAAACTCTAAATCTCCTATGTCAAGGGGAGACAATTAATTTCAAAAGATCTCAGACTCATGTAAATAAGTTAAAAAAGTCATACCTACTCCACAGATCCCAAAAGCTTCCTGTTAGGTGTGTGCTGGATCTGAAATGGGTTCAGAATCATCAGTGGATTCTGTGGTCTCCCATGCTGGTCCAGCTGGGGCAGATGCTGCATAGCATCACCGTCGGTCCCAACACGTAGCCGGTGCACAAGATGTACAAGTTGTCTCTTGGGTCTTTGTTCCTAGCAATGTGAAGCATAGGTTGCGGAGGGAAACAGGGTTACTACAGCCTAAGTCCAGGATGCGCTGCACTGAGCATGCCCGTGACATGGCGGACCGTGATTGGTGGTTTGGGAGTCAGCTGATCCGGTGACCTAGCAGCGCCTGATTGGCCGCGGGTGACGTCACCAATAATGCGACGGTGGGCAGAGCTTAATCTTTAAATAGCCCGCCCACAAACATGGCGGCGCGCTCTGATCATTGAGCTGAGATGGTGTTACTGTGTGGACGCTTGGTTGTTTGGGCTCCACGTGTGCTCTTGCTGTTTATAGCTTCGGACAGGCAGGTTTAGCGGGGGATAGGCAGCCTTAGATGGAGGGAGGCAGGTAGCTTCGTCTAACAGTCTGGCTCCGACAAGGGGGTCGCTATACACCCCGAGCAGACTGTGAACTCCGTATTCCTGGCACCGCCTGTTAGCCACGTGGAGAGATACTCCGCAGTCCGGTAGCACGCCGGCTGGGAGCACGTATACGCCGGCGTGAATCACACACGCATCCTAGCGCCTGCTGCGTAGTCTCTGTGCAGTTAACAGGGCTACGGCTACATTATTTGTCACACATCTCTCGTGCAGTTAACGGAGATAGTGCGAATCCCTATTCCCGTTCCGGTGTGCAGTAACACGGAAGGGATTGATATATCAGTTGGTTGTTTTACCTTCTTACCTGTAAGGTTTTCCAGGCTGCATCGCGGACCCCGGGTTTGGTTGCTTTCCATTATTTAATAAAATTGTTTGCAACCGTCCCCTTAACAGTATCAGAGCGCCAGGGTCTAGCCGAACATGGCCAACAACCAGCAACTGCAGCGCTCTATACAGCAACTTAAGACCAGACTTAGGACTCTGGAACAAACTGCCCCGGTCGCTGATATCACTGCAGTAGCTACCCAGGCAGCTTCACAGGTGGATAATCTAGTGAATACGGCTGCGTTGAATGCTGCGGCAGCTGCTATTGCTCCATTACCCTGTTTTGCTCTCCCGTAAAAATTTTTTGGTGACAGCAGATCCTGCAGAGGTTTTATTAATCTGTGCTCCATTCAGTTAGAGATGATGGAGGCACGGTTCCCCTCCGAAAGGGCCAAAGTGGGTTTTGTCATCTCGTTACTTTCCCACAGGGCTTTGGAGTGGGGTACCCCTCTGTGGGAGCGGAATGACCCGGTAGTGGCTAATGCGTGCCTCTTTCTTAGTGCCCTAAAGAGTGTTTTCCTAGGTCCTCAGGTCACGCATGATACGGCTCTTAAGCTTCTTGCGTTGGTCAAGGGTTCGGTCACCGCCAGCCACTATGCCATCCAGTTCAGAGCCTTAACGGCTGAACTGGATTGGTCTGAGCGGTCGTTAATCCCGGTGTTCTGGAGGGGGCTGGCTGGGCATATTAATGATGCTCTAGCTACCAGAGAGATCCCAACCTCTCTGGAAGAGTTAATCACTCTCGCTAATCGAATAGATTTGCGTCATGCAGAATGCAAGTTAAAGCTGGTGGTCTCTAGACCTCGGTTTCGGTTGGCACTTTCATTCTCTAGACCTATCTCCAAACCCTCGGCTCCCGACCCGGAGTCTGAGGCTATGGATATATCCTGGACTAAGTCTAAGTCCCCTTGTTTCCGACCTGCACATTTCTTGGAGTACCCCATTAATAAGGGTTCCAAGCGGTCGGGAAACAAAGGTGTCTAATCACCGTTGGAGGAGGTGTGTTAGATTCAGGGGCGTCTTCCTCCAAATTATTGTATGAGGTAACGTTGTTCTTCGGAACAACCACGGTTACTGCCAGGGCGTAGGTGGATTCTGGTGCCGATGGCAATTTTTTGTCATCAACGTTTGCCCAGAAGCCTGCCATTCCTATGGAGTTACTGCCAAAACCAATCAATATTAGGGTGGTCAACGGTTCACTGCTGGACACGCAAATCACTCACCAGTCGATCCCCCTCACCATGTCGTTTCCTCAGGGTCACCGGGAGGTTATCTCCTTCCTTATTATTCCCGGTGGATTAGATGAGGTGCTATTGGGTCTTCCATGGCTACGTTGTCACACTCCACACATTGACTGGAATACGGGGAGAATTTCTTCCTGGGGTGAGAATTGTGTCTCTTAATGTATGGCTACAGTTGCCCGGAGGGTAGTCTCAGAGCCTTCTACCGACTTGTCCGCTCTGCCTGTGCAATATCAGAGTTTTGCGGATGTCTTTTCCAAAAAGGCTGCAGAGACTTTACCTCCCCACCGACCGTATGACTGTCCTATTGATTTGGTCCCCGGCACGGAGCCTCCTCGCGGTAGGGTTTACCCCCTGTCTGTCCCCAAGACCCAGGCCATGTCAGATTATATCAAAGAGAACCTGGGGGGTTTATCAGAAAATCGGTCTCTCCTGCTGGAGCGGGGTTTTTCTTCGTCCAGAAGAAAGAGGGTGATTTACGTCCCTGCATTGATTACAGAGGATTAAATGCCATCACCATCAAAAATAAATACCCTCTGCCCCTTATTTCTAAACTATTTGACAGGTTGCGAGGGGCTAACATCTTCACTAAATTGGACCTGCGAGGGGCACATAATCTTGTGCGAATCCGTGATGGTGACGAGTGGAAAACAGCCTTTAACACTCGTGATGGTCATTACGAGTATCTCGTCATGCCTTTCGGGTTATGCAGTGCCCCTGCTGTTTTTCAGGATTTTGTCAATGATATCTTTCGGGATTTGCTGCTATCATCCGTGGTAGTCTATCTTGATGATATCCTTATTTTTTCCCCGGACCTCTCCACACACAGAGAGGATGTTCGCAGAGTTTTTTAACGATTGCGTGCAAATTCTCTGTATTGTAAGCTGGAGAAATGCCTATTCGAACGAGAGTCTCTACCTTTCCTGGGCTACATCATATCCAGTAAGGGATTGGCTATGGACCCACAAAAATTGGTGGCGGTACAGAACTGGCAGGAGCCCCATTCCCTTAAAGCAGTACAACGCTTCATGAGCTTTATCAACTACTACCGGCAGTTCATACCACATTTTTCCACACTGGTGGCTCCTTTGGCCGCTTTAACCAGGAAGGGTGCCAATCCCAAGAATTGGTCTAAGGAGACATCCGAGGCGTTCCGGGAGATTAAATCCTATTTTTCTAGAGCTCCCATTCTCCGTCGCCCGGATGAGGACAAACCATTCTTCCTGGAGGTCGACGCTTCCTCTGTCGGAGCAGGAGCGGTTCTCTCTCAAAAGAATGAACAGGGTCGGACAAGACCATGTTTTTTCTTCTCCAAGACCTTCTCTCCAGCAGAGAGGAATTATACGATTGGAGACAAAGAATTACTTGCTATTAAGATGGCTTTTTCGGAGTGGAAGTACCTCTTGCTAAACATCCTTTCGTGGTATATTCCGATCATAAAAATCTCTCGTACCTACAGACGGCGCAGCGTTTTAACCCAAGGCAGGCCAGGTGGTCTCTTTTCTTTTCCCGATTCAATTTTTCCATTCACTTTTTCAAAAGGGGAAAATAACCCTCAGGTGGACGCTTTGTCCCGGTCCATGGATACGGCTGTGGACAATGACGAGCCCAGGCTTATCGTTCCTCCGGAATGTATGCAGGCGGTGGCTCCAGTGTCCCTAAACCAGGTTCCCCCCGGGAGGACGTTTGTTCCTCCTAATTTACAAAATGAGGTGCTCTCCTGGGCACATGCCTCTAAGATCGGAGGTCATTTTGGGGTCAAACGTACCACGGAGTTTCTCCAATGGTCGTATTGGTGGCCTCGGTTACCCCAGGACGTTAAGGAATATGTTCAAGCGTGTGTATCCCGTGCGAGAAATAAATCGTCCCGTCAGAGGCCGGCTGGTCTTCTTCATCCGTTACCCGTGGCGGATAGACCTTGGGAGCTGGTTGGGATGGATTTCATTGTCGAGTTACCTAAGTCCCGGGGAAACACGACAATATGGGTGGTTTTTGACCATTTTTCTAAGATGGTTCACCTGGTTCCTCTTCCTAGGGTTCCTTCCTCCCGGGTTCTGGCATCACTGTTCGTTCGTCACGTTTTCTGTCTCCACGGCATGCCTGATAGGATTGTCTGTGACCGGGTCCACAGTTTTCCTCCCAGTTCTGGAAAGAATTGTGCAATTTGCTTAGCATTGAACTGAATCTTTCTACTGCCTATCACCCGGAGACCAATGGTCTGGTGGAACGCACTAACCAGATGCTTGTGACATACTTGCGCCATTTTGTTTCGGCCAACCATAACGATTGGGCGATATTGCTTCCTTGGGCAGAGTTTGCTCTAAACAACGCAGTGGCTGATTCCACAGGTCAGACTCCGTTTCTCCTAAATAATGGCCAACATCTGCGAGTCCCGCTTCCTATGCCAGTTTACTCTGTGGAGCCTGGGGTCAGAGATTGGGCTCTAGAGGCGCGGGAGGTTTGTGACCATACCCAGGATGCTATATTGGCCTCCAAGAATCGGATGAGAGAGTCGGCTGACACTCATCGCCGTCCAGCCCCCGTATTCTCTCCGGGCGACAGGGTGTGGCTCGCGGCTCCCAATATCAGAGTACGCGGGGAATCTGCTAAGTCTGCCCCCCGTTTTATTGGTCCTTTCAAAATTTTGGCCCAAATAAACCCCATAGTGTACCTATTACAGTTACCACGACACATGAAGATTCACGACACTTTTCACGTGTCGCTCCTTAAGTCGGTTCACCTGACAAAATTCTCGAAAACCCCAACCTGCTTCAGACACCAGGGGTGATGATCTCGAGGTACAGGCGATCGTGGGGTCTAAGATGGTTTTTGGGATAAATTATTACCTAGTACACTGGAGCGGCCATGGATCTGAGGATCGTTCCTTTGGGACCGGTGGACCACATTCATGTTCCCCTGCTCATTGAGGAATATGAGCATCAAATGGAGGGGGATATTAGAAGGGGGGATAATGTCCAGCACTTGCTGGATCTGAAATGGGTTCAGAATCATCAGTGGATTCTGTGGTCTCCCATTCTGGTCCAGCTGGGGTAGATGCTGCTCAGCATCACTGTTGGTCCCAAAGCCTAGCTGGTTCACGAGATGTACAAGTTGTCTCTTGTGTCTTTATTCCTAGCAATGTGAAGCATAGGTTGCAGAGGGAAACAGGGCTACTACAGCCTAAGTCCAGGATGCGCTGCACTGAGCATGCCCGTGACATGGAGGACCGTGATTGGTGGTTTGGGAGTCAGCTGATCCGATGACCTGGCACTGCCTGATTGGCCGCGGGTGACGTCACCAATAATGCGACGGTGGGCAGAGCTTAATCTTTAAATAGCCCGCCCACAAACATGGCGGCGTGCTCTGATCATTGAGCTGAGATGGTGTTACTGTGTGGACGCTTGGTTGTTTGGGCTCCAAGTGTGCTCTTGCTGTTATAGCTTCGGACAGGCAGGTTTAGATGGAGTGAGGCAGGTAGCTTCGTCTGACAGTCTGGCTCTGACAAGGGGGTCGCTATACACCCCGAGCAGACTGCAGACTCCGTATTCCCGGCACCGCCTGTTAGCCACGTGGAGAGATCCTCCGCAGTCCGGTAGCATACCGGCTGGGAGCACGTATACACCGGCGTGAATCACACACGTATCCTAGCGCCTGCTGCGTAGTCTCTGTGCAGTTAACAGGGCTACGGCTACATTATTTGTCGCACATCTCTCGTGCAGTTAACGGAGATAGTGCGAATCCCTATTCCCGTTCCTGTGTGCAGTAACACGGAAGGGATTGATATATCAGTTGGTTGTTTTACCTTCTTACCCGGAAGGCTGCAGTCTTCCAGGCTGCATCGCGGACCCCGGGTTCGGTTGCTTTCCATTATTTAATAAAGTTGTTTGCAACCGTCCCCTTAACACTTCCCTTATGACTTTTAGTTGGTCCCCACTTATCTCCATTTACTAATTCCCTCATGGCATGCTGATGATGAAACTACCTGCTCTGCCTATCATCATGATAACAATCCTGGGGGCTCTTTGTATTCAGCAGCCTAGCCTTGTTCTCATCAATAAGTTTTTTTTTTTCTACAGCTGACCGTTCTTCTGGAGCTCTTGTAAGCCCCTCTGTAGATATACTAAGTAGGACTTGAGCTAATTTTTGGCCATCAGTTACTCCATGCTAGACTTTGATTTACTTTTGTCACTCCCTGTGTTTCATCTAATATAATCCCTGTTGAATCTACTGTTCCCGTGTAGTCAGGAGGTCAGTAGTTTAGGTGGCCATGGCAGGTTGGAAGCTGCAGCTCTCTCAGGATGTATTGCTGGTTTTGTGTGACCCATAAATAGAGCTGTAGCTCAGCATGAGTCAACTGTTGCGACTCATATAGCTCTGCCACTGGGTGCAGGTTAGGTAAGTGATTAACTACTCTGTCCTGCCCATAGAGTATAGAGTATCCTAGTGGTTTGCATTCACGTGGTCTCTCCTGGATCTGATCATGAGTTTTTCCTGTGTGAAAGCTTCTAATGGGGCACATCCCCACGGCTTACCCCAACTTTTGGCCTGGTGAGAGGAGGATGGATTGTATGGAAAGAAAAATTGGTGCAGGACATGGTTCTAATCTACATAATATCTTCCTGCCGGGACCTCCTAATGGAATAATATTCCCGAGCATACTTTCACCGTCCACAGCAAACAAGACTATGATATATTCATAATTTGTATTATTACCTTTGTACAGTTTCCCAAGGCCAAAATTGGCACTTGGAACCACAGAAGCGACTATGTCCCCTCATCACAGATACATCAGTGGATTGTGTGTAAATAATTATTATAGATATGGCATAGAAATAATGCATTTTATTTATGTCATGTGATGTTCCTGATGTGGACTAGAGAAGTCATTTTACCTAGGGGAAATTATATTTCCCTTCATGTATTAGCACCTCTTTGCTATCGAGGAAACACACAGAGGGCACTTGGTCTTCCTGGAGACTGGTTGACTCCTAGCTAATTTAATTATCTACTCAAGGAGGAGATACTGCCGTGTGTATAGTGATATCTGATTATTATTTTTCAAATCCATAGCACCATCCATAAAGTGGCCATAAAAAAATTGTCACGGGTGTGTCAGGTGTCATAGACAGTCACTCTGGATCTAGCTGTAGAAGGTCACTGCACTTGGCATTGCAGACACATTCTTAATCCTTCTTCCTTTAAGACCCAGCTGCGACCTCCCTCCTGCTAGTGATTGACACACCCTTACATGGGAGTTATAAACCCTCAGTTTGCTCCAGGCAGTCGCCGGTGATACTTCTATGTACAGGCTTGGAGCACTAACAGTCGGCTAACGTCTTCTCTGGTGCCCTTGGAGGACAGTTGGCGTTACTCCTCTGGTGTCTGCTCAAGCTAGATAATCCCCTTTGTTTATCTACCTTGTTGTCTTTAGTTTGTAGTGGGGCCTGACCAGTGCTCACCCCTTCCCTATCTAGGGCCAAGCTCTAGGGTCCTCCAGGGTTTAGGGTCCTGCTCGGCGATAGATGTGGAACCTATATAGGGACAGTAGGTTAGACAGGGTGATATTAGATCTGCCTAGTGGTCTCCATTCCTCCTTTCCCTAGTCTTTGGGCTTTCTCCTCCTCTTCCCTTCATGTTGCACTTAGTTTTTCCCACACCTTGCGTGACATTATCACCAGCCGTGCATAAGTAGAGAAAAAAAAAACTGACACGTAGTTTTATTTGTGTGTGCTTTTTTTCAGGTGTTTTTTTTTTCTTTCTCCCTTTGTTCTTGGATTCTGTTACAGAGCTGGCAGAGCAGCTGCGCAGGCTATCTCTGGAGGTGACTGACCTCCGCTATGAGGTTCAGCAGCAGCAACAGCGGCTGCAGGTCCCTAATGTTGGGATGTCTGCGGATAGGCCAGTCCAGCTTGAACTCAAGGTTTCCCTCCTGGCCAGGTTTTCAGGAGGTAGGTACACGTTTTTTTGTGTTCAAGGAAGTTTGCAAACTATATTTTAAACTTTGTCCTTACTCCTCTGGAGGTGAGGAGCAGCGAGTGGGGATTGTGATCTCACTACTGCAAGGAGATCCTCAATCCTGGGCTTTCTCTTTACCGCAGCGTTCGGTTTGTCTCCAGTCCGTGGAGGGGTTTTTCGGGGCTCTAGCCCTCATCTATGATGACCCTGACTAAATCTCCTTGGCTGCGTCACTTTCAGTAAGAGAATCAGTCAGTAGAGACGTATAGCTCCGAATTCCGCAGATGGGCAACTGATACAAAATGGAATAACCAGGCTCTCAGAAGCCAATTTTGTCAGGGCCTTACTGAAAGGTTGAAAGATACTTTGGCAGTGTATGAAACCCCAGAGTCCTTGGAGGCTGCCATGTCTTTGGCCATACATGTTGATAGGTGCCTTCGGATAGGTGGGTGATATCACCTTTTCCGGAGCCCTCTTTTCGGGGTAATGCCCCTTTGCCGGGGGAGCAGTCTGGGGGTGAACCAGTACTGGGGAGGTGGAAGAACCCATGCAGTTAGGGGGTACCTCTGCATCATACGTTTCCCCTGAGAACCGAAAAAAAGGACGTGTGTTATTTTTGTGGAAAAAGAGGACATTTTATTGGGGTCTGTCCCTCGATTCCGAAGCAAAAAGAGACCCAATTAACCCTTGGTAGTCTGGAGTTTGAGCTGGATAATCAAGGGGTGCGTTTATCATCAGCCTGCAGTTCTCGGTTTGTCCTGAGAGCAGAGATGGTGCTAGAGAGCAAGACTGAAAAAATTTCTGTGTTTGTTGACAGTGGAGCTGGAGTCAGCATGGTTGATGCTGAGTTTGAGAGAACTCATGGTCTTTCTTGCTGTACTTTAGCTAAGCCCATTCCCATCTTCACCATCGACTCAGTGCCACTTGCATAGAAAGCTGTAACTCAGATTGTGCATAATGTAAGACTGAGGGTGGGGTCAGTTCATTGTGAGATAATCCCTTGCTATGTCCTGGATGGTCTTCCTACTCCAATTGTATTTGGTCTACCCTGGTTGGTGAAACATAAACCGTTGGTGGATTGGCAATCCAGAGAGATCATTGAGTGGGGAGATTACTGCCATGAGAACTGTTTAAACATTTCCCATTCTACAGTCTCTACAGAGACCTTACTTGCATTTTTGTCTGGTTCTGAGGACGTTTTTTCTGAGAGGGGGTGTCAGGATTTGCCTCCTTTTTGTGCATATGACTGTCCTATTAACCCCTGGAGATAAACTACCAAAGTCCAGACTGTATAATCTATTTGGCCCTGAGAGACAAGCCATGAAGGATTTCATTGTGGAAAGTCTGGAGAAGGGACATATCAGACCCTCATCTTTGCCCATGGCAACAGGGTTCTTCTTCGTGAAGAAAAAGAATGGCGCTCTACGTCCCTGTTTAGATTTTCGGGAACTAAATCAAATCACCATCCGAGATCCATACCCTCTTCCTCTGATTCCAGATTTGTTCAGCAAGGTTGTGGGAGCTAAGCTGTTCTCCAAGTTGGAAAGTTGGATTTAAGGGGAGCCTACAATCTAGTTAGAATCAGAGAGGGGGATGAATGGAAAACAGTGTTCAATACCCCTGAAGGGCATTTCGAGAGTCTGGTTATGCCTTTCGGTTTGACCAATGCACCTGTGGTGTTCCAACATTTCATTAATGATATTTTCCATCATTTGGTGGGCAGGTTTGTGGTAGTCTATCTGGATGATATTTAAGTTTACTCACCTGATTATGAGACACATCAGGTGCATGTTAAACAGGTGCGTCAGATATTAAGGGATAACAAATTATATGCCAAACTAGAAAAGTATGTTTTCGCCGTCTAGGAGGGGCAGTTTTTGGGGTACCGGTTGTCATCTTCGGGTTTTCAGATGGATCTGGAGAAGATCCATGCTGTCCTTGATTGGGACCGTCCAGAGAACCTGAAGGCTCTACAGCATTTTCTGGGCTTTACTAATTTTTACCGGAAATTTATCCAAAATTATTCGGTAATTGTGAAAACCCTCACTGACATGACAAGGAAGGGGTCTGATCTTTCTAAATGATCGGATGCTGCACTGCAGGCTTTTTCCTCCCTAAAGAGCTGTTTTGCCACTGCACCTATAGTTAGTCAACTCGATGTTTCGCAATTCTTTATTGTGGAAGTTGATGCGTCGGAGGTGGCGGTTGGGGCTGTGTTGTCTCAGGGTCCGTCCCCTGGTAAATGGCGTCCATGCACTTTTTATTCTAAGAAATTAGCTTCCGTGGTGGTGGTGACCATGAGAACCCTGCCCCGATTTTGCAGAAGGAGGTAGTCATGTCGGCATTGTACCCTGAACTGGAGGGTGAGATGTTGGTGGCTCAGGGGGACGCCTCTGCGTCCTGCCCTTCAGGAAGGTTATTTGTACCATTTAATCTGCACCGCAAAGTAATTAGGGAACATCACAACTCTGTGCTTGCTGGTCATCAAGGTGGTAAGGCAACTGCGGACCTCCTTTCTCTGCGTTTTTGGTGGCTGGGGTTGCATCGGGATGTGATTGAACACATGTCTGCTTGTAGTATTTTCGCGCATTTTAAAGTATCACATACCCATCCATCTGGTACTCTTCATCCACTACCTATTCCTAGCAGGCCATGGACACACTTGTCCATGGATTTTATTACTGACTTACCGGTATCTGCAGGCAAAACTGTGGTTTTGGTGGTTGTAGATAGGTTCAGTAAAATGGTTCACTTCATCGCAATACCGGCACTTCCGAATGCCAAAACTCTTGCTCAGGTATTTATAACTGAGATCGTGAAGCTTCACAGGGTTCCCTCCGATGTGGTGTCAGATCAGGGGACCCAGTTTGTTTCTAAGTTCTGGAAAGCTTTCTGCTCTCGACTAGGGGTGCATCTGTGCTTTTCCTCTGCCTTCTATCCTCAGTCGAATGGGCAGACCGAATGCATTAACCAGAATCTGGAGACTTACCTCAGGTGTTTTGTCTCCGAAAACCAGGAGGATTGGGCATCTTACTGCTGTCAGAATTTGCTATTAATAATCATCGCCAAGAATCTACCCGCAGGTCTCCGTTCTTTGGTGCATATGGTTTCCATCCACAGTTTGGTACTTTTAGTGGGAGAGGGGCTTCGGGAGTTCCTGAGGAGGAAAGTTTTGCTTTGTTGCTCTCCTCTGTGTGGCAGGGGTTTCTGAGTAATTTGAAGATCATGAGAGACAGGTACAAAAGTATGGCTGACAGGAAACACTCGCCACATGCGGACCTAAGTGTGAATGACTTTGTGTGGTTGTCTACCAGGAATATCAAGTTGAAAGTTCCTTCCTGGAAGCTGGGACCTAGATTTATTGGTCCCTATAAAATAACCGCCGTCATTAACCCAGCAGCGTTTCGTCTTGAGCTACCTCTGGCCCTTAAGATCCACAATGTCTTTCACAGTTCTCTGCTCAAGAAATATGTGGAACCTCTTGAGTCCTCTCCCCTACCGCCACCCCCAATCATGGTTGATGGTAATTTGGAGTTTCAGATTTAGAGGATTGTAGATTTTTGTCTCCAGCATCGTTCCCTACAGTACTTGGTGCACTAGAAGGGTTATGGTCCAGAGGAAAGGATGTGGGTTTCAGCATCAGAGGTGAATGCCCCCAGGTTGGTTCGTGCATTTCACACCTCTTATCCTGAGAAACTTGGTCCTGAGTGTCTGGAGGCCACGTGTAGAAGGGGGGGGGTTACTGTCACGGGTGTGTCAGGTGTAATAGACTGTCGCTGTGGATCTAGCTGTAGAAGGTCACTTTTCTTGGCATTGCAGACACCTTCTTAATACTTCTTCCTTTAAGACCCAGCTGCGACCTCCATCCTGCTGCTGATTGACACACCCTTGCATGGGAGTTTAAAACCCTCAATTTGCTCCAAGCAATCGGGGGTGATACTTCTATGTACAGGCTTGGAGCACTAGCAGTCAGCTAGTGTCTTCTCTGGAGCCCTTGTAGGACAGTTGGCGTTTCTCTTTTGGTGTCTGCTCAAGCTAAGTTAATCTCCCTTGTTTATCTACCTTGTTGTCTTTAGTTTGTAGCGGGGCCTGACCAGTGCTCACCCCTCCCCCTTCCTATCTAGGGCCAAGCTCTAGGGTCATCCAGGGTTTAGGGTCCTGCTTGGTGATAGGTGTGGAACCTATATAGGGACAGTATGGTAGGCAGGGTGATATTAGATCTGCCTAGTGGTCTCCATTCCCCCTTTCCCTATTGTTTGGGCTTCCTCCCCTTCTTCCCTTCATGTTGCACTTAGTCTTTCCCACACCTTGCATGACAAAAATGTAGAAATATGAAAAACAAACACGTATATTGTCCAATATTGGCAAAAAAAATAGAATGTGAAAATAGCATAATAATTAGATCCCACATATCAAAAGAAAAGATGCAAAGTTATTTGAATATCCATATCAGAAGATAGTTTTACATGTCCAAAAATATGTGACAGATCAGGAAGAGGGGAAAGTAGACTGGTTTTCCTCTGGTTAAAGTACCCCCAAAAGATCATAATTTCAGGTAATAATAAATGTCATATCCTGATTAGTGATGAGAGAATTTGCCCGACGAATGTTCTAAAGTTTCAAATTCGACACGAATATGGCACATTCGGATTCGTAATCGGAAAGGCGAGCAAAATTTCTTAAAATTTAAAATTGTTAGACGAATAAGCGCGGGAACGCAAATACGGGGCAACCACAGCATTTTGAACAGTTTTGGTAGCATAGAGCAAGAGTATGTTGAGCGGGGAGACATGGTAGCTGAGTGTGGGGGCTGTGGAGAGCTCAGAACAGGTCAGATCAGCTGCGCTTTTTTTTTTTTTTTCCGGTAGGCTGTAACTTCAAGTCAGGAAAGCGCGGCCAGCCAATCAGAGTGCAGGAAGCATCCACACTGTCCAGACAAAAGGGCTTGTGCAATTGCTGCTGAAATCACATGTCCTCTCCATATAAAGACCGACCATGTTCCCTCAGCACCATTCTATCCATGTAACTGCTGGGGACACAGACGCAGCTCAGTGTAGTCCTGTGTAATGACAGATATTAGCTAGCTAGATGGGCCCTTGTGTGGAAGTCAGACTGTAGATAATTCCTGACCTGTGTACCTGTGCAATCGATGGTGCAGCATATTTTTTCTTTTCTTGTGCAAGTACTGAGATTCTTAGGCTGCGTGCCCACGTAGCGTTTTTCATGTGTATATGCTGCGGAATTTCCGCAGCGTAAACGCATGTGAAACGCTAGGTAATCCGCTCCCCATGGTCCCCAAGGGGATTCTGCAAGTTATATGCACATGCTGCGGATTTTTCCGCAGCATTTATGCTGCGTTCAAAAATCCGCAGCATGTCCATTAATTTTGCGTTTCCGCAAGCGGAATTGCCTTGTGCAATGTATTAAAAAACGCAAGGCAATTCCGCATGTGGAAAACGCGTGATAAACGCACGAAAAACACGCAATAATCGCGTGCGGAATTCCGCATGCATTTTCCCGGGAGAGGACTTGCAGAAATGAAGCAGAAATTTTCTGCTTCATTTCTGCAACGTGGGCACATAGCCTCACAGAAACAATGTTACAGTATTGTGCACCGCTTGTATTGCTCCATGCATGAGTATACCTTCAATCTATTCTTGCACTTACTAATGTGATCAGGCAAGCAAGCGCAGCCCACCTTTTCATTTTGTGGGGTTGAAATTCTGCTCTATGCAGAGTCTGCAGAGCTTCTGACTGCAGAGCACAAAAAACTTTTTTTCCTGTTGCTAATGTGATAGTGCAAGCTGTGTTTGCCCAGTTTTTCCTTTTTTTGGCTGGGTGAAATGCAACTGTACGCACAGTAAAACAAATCAATTTTTTTGGTTGGCAGGCTGAGTCCACAAAAGTTTTTTTAGTGTGGCAAAGGTGATCCAGTCTGCTAAAAGCCAGATACTATTTTAGTGGCATTGAACTTCACCTGGTTTCAGAGTAAGAAAATACATTTTTTCTCTTGCTAGGCACAGTCCAAAAATATTTTTTCGTGTGACCCAAACGTGATACACTGTGCTATAAGCCACCTACTACGTCAGTGGCGGTCAAATTCAACTGTACGCAGAGCTTATGCAGAGTAACAAAAAAAATATTTTTTGCTCTGAGTAACGTGATACAGCAGGCTAGATCTGAGTTTGAAATATTTTTGAACATATATTCCATGTCATACTGGGCTCATCCACAGTAAAAAAAAATTTCTTCTGTTTCTAATGTGATACAGCAGGGGACATCTCAGTTTGAAATAGTTTGGATAATATTTCCTATGTTATACAGGCCTCATCCACACTAAAAAAATACTTTCTTCTGTTCCTAACGTTATACAGCAGGGGGCATCTCAGTTTGAAATTGTGCGTATCATATCTTTTATGATATACAGGTCTCATCCACAGTAAAAATATACTTTCTTCTGTTACTAACGTGATAGAACAGGGGACATCTCAGTTTGAAATTGTTTGGAGAATATCTCGTATGTTTTATCGGCCTCATCCACACTAAAAAAATTCTTTAGTCTGTTAGTAACGTTATATGGCAGGCCTTATCTTACCTTGTTATTTAGTGTCACTGAAATTAAGCTGTGTGCAGAGCTGTTGCAGAGGAAAAATCTAATTTTTGTTTAGTTAATAGCATGCTCCTACCACAGTATCTGAACAACATGAGTGGGAAAAAGAGAAGTCGTGGTGGAAGGGGCAATAGGCTTGGTGTTCAAGGTATACGTGAGGTACGTGCTAGTGTTAGTGAAAGCACTAGTGAACCAACACAAACAGGTCCTATCTAAAGACAACTGACAACTTCTGTTACTGGACGGCCTACTCCACTCCCTTTCTTTGGCAGCCGCACAGCGATACGCCTTGTTGATAAGGGCCAGATGGTGCTCCAGTGGATGGCAAGCTCTGCTTCAAGTGCCCTCTCCTCTTCTTCCTCCACCTCAACATCACACGCAGTACAGTCCACAGAGGTGGCACCCCAATTACCCATGCTTCCCTCCGCATCACAACAGTCCAACTGCCCAACTGACTGGAACCACAGATGGGCGAGTCTGTAGAACTGTTCACCCATTCTATACCATGGGCTTCAGAAGTGTACTCCAAGCAGTCACAGAGTCAAGAGGAGGAAAGCATATGCACCGATGCCCAAAATTTTTTCAGTGGGGCAGGAAGAAATAGGGTCCGATCAGGTTCCTGATCCTCGTCACCAGACGTTAACCGCATGGGAGGGAGGTGATCCCGATGAAACTCAGATACCTGAGGCTGATGCGGACTGTACTGTGCTGTCAGGGCAACAAGAGGAGAAGGGTCACTGTGAGGGAAAGGAATGGGATAACACATTGGATGATGACGAGGTTGAAGATCCTACTTGGTGTGAACCCAGAGTCATGCAGCCGAGTAGCTCATCAGAGGAGGTGGAGGAGGAAGATGAGGAGGTTACATTTCACCAGACATGGAGTGATGCAAGCACGAGGAGCACTGCATCCTTAGTCACAACCGTGGCTGTGGCCAGCAGCGGTCACAGGTCTGCAGCTTGCATGGGCGGCAAGGGTTGCCTAGCATGGGCCTTTTTTGTCACTGAAAAAGATGAGCCAACTCACGTTATCTGCAAACTTTGTGATAAAAAACTCAGTAGAGGGAAAAACTGCAATAATTTGACTACTACATGCATGAACGTTCACATGCTCAAACAACATGCGTTATGCTGGGAATCTCACCGCGCTGAAATGCAGACCAGTGCACCTCAACAACCATCAGCTGCCCCATAAAATGCATCTGCTACTTCTTCCTCCTCCTCTGTTACTGTGCCAAGTATTGTCATGCAAGTCTCCCATCGCAGAAACTCTGGTTCTTTACCCGCTCCAGTCTGGTCAGAGAGACAGCCCGCCTGCTGTAACGGAAGCTTACATGCCTGCTGTGTTTGTTTCTCCGAGTACACTGCATGTTTCTCAATTTATCGTAATATTTGTGCCTGAACCTCACTCACGGTGCAGCAGTTTATCCGGTTCACCATACTCCGGTCCCGCAGTTGTGGTCAAGTAAAAGATTGCTTCATCCTACGCATGACAAAGCTAAGAGGTTGAACTCCACTATTTCCAATCTGTTGGCCACGGAAATGCTGCCTTACCACTTGGTAGATACAGATGGTTTCCGAAAGCTGATGGCCGTTGCAGTACCCCAGTACCAGTTGCCCAGTCGCCATTACTTCTCTAAGAAAGCTGTGCCTGCGCTACACCAGCATGTCGCAGACAACATCACCCGTTCCTTCTCTAAATCTACGTCTGCCAGGGTGCATTTCACCACAGACACCTGGACGAGTAAGCATGGCCAAGGGTGTTACATCTCGCTGACTGGGCACTGTGTGGCTCTGGTGGCTGTGGGGGCAGGCGGGAAAGGGGCTGCTCCACAAATCTTGGAATCCCCAAGGCTTGCAGAAGAAACCTTTGTATTTCCCACATTATCCACTGCTTCTGCATCCTCCACCTCCTTTAGGGCCTCCACATGCGCACTCAACCTCTGCCTTGACGAGACACGCGTTCCAAGGGTGCAGAGCGAATCCACACCACCTCCGTACTGCGCAGTCTGGGCTCACCGCAATCAGGCAGTATTAAAATTAATATTCCTTGGAGATCGCAGTCATACAGGTGAAGAGTTGTGGGCAGCTCTCCAGGCTCAGTTTGATCAATGGCTGTCTCCGCTGAACCTAGAACCAGGGAAGGCCATGTGCGATAATGGTACGAGCCTGTTAGCAGCCCAAGGCCGAGGCAAGCTCACACACGTGCCTTGCATGGCTCACGTCCTCAACCTGGTGGTACAGCGATTTCTCCACCACTATCCTGGCCTGGATGAGCTGCTTCACAAAGTATGGAAGCTGCGTGCTCAGTTCTGCCATTCACACCCCTCATGTCATTGACTTGCATGGATACAGAGATCTTTGTCTGTGACAGTTAATAGGTTGATCTGCGATATGCCGACATGGTGGAATTCCACTCTGCACATGTTGCAGTGAGTATGGCAGCAGCAACAAGCTCTGACGCAGTATGTCATGGCGTATAGCCTGGGCCAACGCAGTACGGACGTGGGGCATATCACCTTTACGGAGTAGGAACAGATTAAGGACCTCTGCACTCTTCTGCACAGTTTTGAAATGGCTACTAAACTGGTTAGCGCTGATGATGTCATCATCAGCATCACTATTCTGGTCATCCGAAATAATGCTGACTACTGGGTTGCCACTCTGTTAGATCCACGCTATAAGAGTCAATTTTGCCAGATGCTTCCCACCCTGGAAAGGGTCCCGCTTATGTTGGAGTATCGAAACATGCTTTTAAGCAACCTTAATAGAGCTTTTCCCCAAGATAGCAGTGAGGCACACAGTGTGCATCACAGCTGTAGTCTTTCAACCTCCGGCACATCCGCTCGTCAACGCCAAAACATTAGCAGCAGCAGCAAAGTAAGTGGCAGAAGCAATTTCTGTGAGTCCTTTCACACATTGTTTAGACCACCTCGTGCACCAGCACAACAGAGTAGAAGTCTGACATGTGGTGAACGATTGGAGAGGATGGTGGAGGAGTATCTAGAGCTTAAAATGAATACCATCAGGGAGGATTTGGACCCTTTTACATTTTGGTCTTCAAAAATGGATGAATGGCCTGAGCTCGCCTGTCACGACTTGGAGGTTTTATCATGCCCGGCAGCCAGCATTCTCTCAGAACGTGTCTTCAGCGCTGCTGGTGGTGTCTTGATGGATAAGCGCAGCCGGCTGTCCCATGAAAGTGTAGACCGCCTAACTTTCATCAAGATGAACAAGTCATGGATCTCCAAGGACTTTTGCACCCCAATTGCAGACTGTACAGAGTAGGCGATGTTATAGTTTTTAGTGTACTGCTTTTATCTCGTGGATTTGCAGTCTGTGATATGACTTCAGTGCCTGCTCTTGCTGCTGCTGCTGGTTTTAGGCCCTAATTTTGGGAAATGTGGAGAATCCTGATTGGATCTCCATCCAATGGGTTGGCTGTAGTGGGAGAGGTTTGGATCTCCGTTAAATTACTTGTAGTCTGATGAAATTGATGTCACTTTGGTGGTGTTAGGCCCTCATTTAGGAAATGTAAACACTCCTGGTTAGGTCTCCATCTCCTGGGTGGTCTGTACTGGAAGAGGTGTGAGTCTTATTTACACTATTCTACTGTAGTGAAATTGATTACACATTGCTAGTGTCTGCCACTAATTTTTGGAAATGTGGAGAATCTAGATTGGGTCTCCATCTATTGGGTTGGCTGTAGTGGAAGAGGTTTTGGTCTCCTTTGCAATAGTTATACTCTAGTGAAATTGATGCCACTTCGGTGGTGTTAGGCCTTTACTTAGGGAAATGTTAACAGTCCTGGTTAGGTCTCCATCTCCTGGGTTGTCTGTACTGAAAGAGGTGTGGGTCTTATTTACACTATTTCTACTGTAGCGAAATTGATTACATTTTGCTGGTGTCTGCCATTAATTTTTTGGAAATGTGGAGAATCCTGATTGGTTCTCCATCCATTGGGTTGGCTGTAGTGGGAGAGGTGTCGGTCTCATTTACAATAGTTATAGTCTAGTGAAATTGATGCCACTTCGGTGGTGGTAGGCCCTAATTTAGGGAAATGTCAACACCCCTGGCTAGGTCTCCGTCTCCTGGGTTGGTCGTAGTGGAAGAGGTTTTGATCTCCATACTTTTGTATAGTTATACTGTAGTGAAATTAATTATTTGGTGCAGATATTGTTCTCCACAAAGGGGTGCACAAACATGATAAACTCAAAATTGGTTTTCAATAAACATTAAACAACCATCAGCCGCCCCATCAAATGCATCTGTTGCTTCCTTCTCCTCCTCTGTTACCGCACCAAGTATTGTCACGCAGACCGCAGAAGCTATGGTTGTATACTCGCTCCAGTCAGGCTGAGTGAGAGTCAGCTGTAACTGAGCACACCACATGTTTCTCAATCCACCGAAAAATCTCTGCTGCACCTCAGTCACGGTATAGCAGTTTGTCCGTTTCACCGTACTCCGCCCCCTCTCAGCACTGCAGCCAGCCCTCGGTCCCACAGTTGTGGTCACATAAAAGATTGTTTACTCCTACACATGGCAAAGCTAAAAGGTTGAACTTCACCAACTCCAATATATAGGCCACGGAAAGGTCTTAAGCCCTAATTTTCTTAAGTGTGAACAGTCCTGATTGTGTCTCTATCTACTGGGTTGGCTGTAGTGGAAGAGGTGTTGGTCCTAATTATACTATTTGTACTGTAGTGAAATTGATGCCACTTTGCTGGAGTCTGCCACTAATTTTTGTAAATGTGGAGTATCCTGATTGGGTCTCCATTGGGATTGGCTGTAGTGGAAGAGTTGTCGGTCACCATTATACTAGTTCTACTCTAGTGAAATTAATTCTTTGGTTCAGATATTTTTGTCATAGGGGTACACAAGATAGAATCTAAATTGGTTTTCTTAGTACCGTGGTATATAAAGTAGGCTATATTTCATCTTTCAATTTTTCGGTGCTGATATTGTTCTCAATACAGGGTTACACATTAGTAATGAGAGAGCACTAAATGTGCTCAACTTAGTGGTTCAGCGATTTCTCAAAACCTACCCAGATCTTTCACAGCTGTTTGTGAAAGTACAACGCGTGTGTGCCCATTTGAGAAAGTCAGTTATAGCTCCCGCCACCCTGGCAGTGCTTCAGCAGCGTTTGCAGCTTCCAGCTCACTGACTGTTGTGAGATGTGACCATATCTTGGAAATCAACGTTGCAGATGTTGGGAAGGATTTGTGAGCAGCAGAGGGCAGTTGTTGAGTACCAGCTTCAACACACCCATTGGCATTCAGGTCAGCCTCCGCTCATAAGAGCTGATGAGTGGGCATGGATGTCTGTGCCATCCTCCAAAACTTTGAGGACTCCAACAAGATGGTTAGTGGTGATGATGCCATAACTAGCGTCACCATCCCGCTTCTCTGTCTACTGAAATGCTCGCTGAACACAGTTAAAGAGGAGGCATTGCAGGCGGAGCAAGGAACTATGCAGCCCAGCCTCATCTCATCTCAATGCGGATTGGGTGATAATGAGGATGAGGAGGAGAACATGGACAGTCATCCTCTTGGGGAGGACAGGGAAGTCTTGCCTGTCTTGGAAATCTTGATACCCCTCTTTCAGTTTGTGGGAAAGCTGTATGAGTTTTGCTTAATGACCTTCAGTTGCCTAAACCGTGGCTTTGCTTATGCACATTATTTCTCAAAACGCATTGCAGATCAGACCATTGTCCAACTCTTTAGTGATTAAATTAAAGGCATAAAATAAGATCTTTGTCTGTGGCTAAGCACCAACGAGAAGTGTGAGCTGATGTTGGAAGAGCTGCCATTGCTTATGCAAGAAGATGCACTACAGGACTTCCTGGGAGAAATGACAGCTGGAGTAGATACGGTTTCCCAAGTCCTTTCACCGATCTAAAGAATATGGCTGTGGTGAAATACAACTCTCATCGACAAGCTGTGGACTAGCTCCGTACCGTCCCTGGCCACATTCACTTGTCCACGTGTTTGTGGTTGGGCGGTCCTTCCCAGTCAGTGCACTGGGGTAGGGGGCATGAGTAATGTTCTGGGACCCGTGCTTGTGGAAGGCGGGGACAACACCGGGAGAAATAGTGGCGGCTGGGGAACGAGTATGGAGCCCCGGCCACCGCCGCCATGAGGTTGTGAAAAGCTTCCACCTACACAAGCCTAAAAGGCAACATTTCAAGTGCAAGCAGCTGCCCAGAAATGTGGCAGTTTACTATTGCGGCCTGTGGGTGGGTGGCTGGCTGCATACTTGCGCTTGCATTCCAAGTAACAGAAAACTGAGGAGATGGATGGCCTCATCATCATCACAACCTGCAAGGTTTGCGCTATGAACTCTCCTGATGGAGAAGCCAGGGTCCACCGACGGATTCTCCGTTTCTCTGGTGGGCCCTTCCAACCCTGCCGAGAAGCAGCCCTGGCTAAGAAAAGTCTGTGGGAAAGTTCCCCGACACTTTGTGGCTGATTTTTCACTGTGGACTGGCTCCATACCGTCCCTGGCCACATTCACTTGTCCACGTGTTTGTGGTTAGGCAGTCCTTCCCAGTGAGTGCACTGGGGAGGGCACGGGTAATGTTCTGGGACACAGGCTCTTCTCCATTTACTCCTTCGGCCTCGGACAGCTCATGGTTTCACAGCTTTCAGTATCACCTCTATGCTGATAACACACAGATCTACCTCTCTGAACCTGATATCACCTCCTTACTAACCAGAATCCCACAATGTGTGTCCTGTATTTCATCTTTCTTCTCTGCTAGATTTGTAAAACTTAACATGAATAAAACGGAATGCATCGTCTTTCCACCAACTCATTCATTCCCCCCCCTATCCATCAAAGTGAATGGCTGCCCACTCTCACCAGTCCCGCAAGCTTGACTCTGATCTGTCCTTCAAACGTCAGATCCAAACCCTTTCCACTTGCTGCTGACTCCAACTCCAAAGTATCTCGGGGATCTACACATTCCTCAACCATGCATCTAGAAAAACACCAGTGCATTCCCTCATCATCTCCCGCCTCTTTTACTACAAGCTCCTGCTCTGTGGCCTCCCTTCTACCACTCTCGCACCCCTCCGATTTATCCTAAAGTGTGCTGGCCGATTAATCCACCTGTCACCCCGCTATTCCCTGGCTTCTCCCCTCTGTCAATCACTGTGCGGGCTCCCTGTTGCCCAGACAATCCAGTTGAAAAGCCTAACTTTGGCATAACAATCCATCGAAAACCTGTTTCCTCCATACATGTGTGATCTAGTCTCCCTGTACTAGTTACCTGCACGCAACCTCCCATCCTTCCAAGATCTCTTTCTCTACTTCCCTCTTATCTCTTCTTGTCACAATCGCATGCAAGATTTGTCTGGTGCATCTCCGCTACTGTGTAACTTTGTACCCCAACACATCAGACTTGAAAAGGAAGCTGAATACCCACTTCTTGTGACAAGCGTACAATCTGCGGTAACCCAAGCTCCAGCATACCGCTGCACGACTAGCTGTACCCTGACCTACTGTATCCTCCCCCATCCCTTGCAGATTGTTTGTGCGCAGGCAGGGTCCTCTCTCCTCTTGTACCAGTCGGTGACCCCTTTTGGCATGTAAAGTGCCACGGAATAAATGTGGCTGTCATAGTAATAATAATTATAGCGTTTGTACTCTGGGTCAATTGACGGCACTTCCCTGGTGTCTACACCTAATTTGATGCCTGTTTGTAGGTGTTGTATATGCATTTTTTTGGTCCCTCCATTGACTCCTATGGGATTCGGAAATGTTCATTGAATATTCGATGAATAAATTTGTGAAATGTCTATTTGTTCTTTGAACTTTCCCGAACTGAACATTGAAATGTTTGCACATCCCTAATCTTGATGCGCTAACAATAATTATTTGTTGTGTAATACTATGGAAATCCTGAATATATGACCTGCTGGGGGTACTTGAGAAACAAAGTTGAGAAAGAATGCTGTAGACAAAAAAAAACATTTATTAAGTGTCAATTTATGTGGTTGAAATTTAAACTGAACATTTTAAACAGAAGACCTGACCTCCATTTGCTCCATTGAGCTGGATAAATGATATAAGAATTTGGCTAATATGACTAATAATTCCAGCTTGTACAAATACTGTAATTGTTTTTCTTTATTTGGAACATTTATTGGACTTCCTTTAACATTTTTCTTATTGGTATTTGTAATTGTTATTACTACTAATACTATAGTTTTACAATAATAAGGCAAGAATCGAAAATGATTGCCTATTTTTTCTGTTTTATTCCAGTGTCAGTGAATTTCAAAATATATACTGTATATATACAAAAAATATATTCTAACAATAAGCAATTCTATTTTGCTTTGGTGTCCTAATATGTTTAATTATACATTAAGTTTTAATACTCATTAGCCAAACATTTTGAGACTGTTACAAATTTTTGTTTTCACAAAGTTTGCAGCATCAGTATTTTTACATCTTTTAGTCAATTATTTGTATGGTATATTGAAGTACATTTATAAACAGTGCATAAGTTTTTTTTTTTACACTCACAAGGTGTATCTAGTGTTTTGCCCCCGTGGCAAAAATTCAGTTTGGCGCCTCCTCCTTTACATAGCTTAAACGTGTTGAGTATTCGTCATGTGACCGTTCATATGTGATTTGTTTACTTACAGTCACATGTTGATTAGATACTCTTTCTGATTCTCTCAATGTTCTGTCAAAAACTACAGCCCCTTCTTCAGTTGGGGAATCAAGAAGAGAATCTAGTTGGTATGTAACCATAAGAGTATATACACTTCTTACATGTCATCCTTTACACGCCAAAGTACCTGCCAGTGTACCTACCAGTGGTGTTTTTCCTGAATGTGTTTTTTTCCATTGTTTACTCTCGGCACTTTTTTTTTGTACACTCTGAAGCGGTTAAAAGAAGTGACAACAAACAAATCATATGCACAGCAAGTTGTTTTTACATTGCATTATATTCATTCTTTGTAGCAGTATTTTTAGCTTTTTTCTAGGATGAATCAGCATAAAAAAGATGCCGTGTGAGCATACTTTAACCCTTTCCGACCCAAGGTGTACTAATACGTATCTGTGCCCTGGGACTTATGGACCAGATACATATTAGTACGCCCTATCTTTAAAGCGGCACCGCGACCGAAGTCACGGTGCTAAAATTAAAATTCCGGTGCCATCTTACCTCAGGGTAGATGGCGCCGGCATCTCGGGGGGTGGCGCCGCCCCCCCGCACCCACGATCGCTGTGATTGGCTGTTCAATTCTGAACAGCCAATCACAGCATTTCTCACTGTTTCCAGCAATCAGATTGCCGGAAACAGTGATGTGCAGCCTAGGATCGGTGCTGTTGACTAGTAACCCCAGCCCTCTCCCCAAACTGCTAGGATCGGTGCGATCGCCGATCAAATCAATCGCACTGATCACAGCGGGACCGCGCGGTAACAGGGCAGTCACGGGGCGGTGACCGGCTTGTGATCTGCCTGTCACCTCCCCATGAGCCCCTGTGAAGTCATACAAGCCCCCAGCCAGCTCTGATTGGAGCGATCGATGATGACATCGATCGCTCCAATCAGAGTACATGAACACAGCTGACATGGCGGTCACAGGGCGGTGACCAGCTTGTGACCTGCCTGTCACATCCCTGTAACCCCCTGTGGTGCGTGCCCAGGCCCCAGCCATCTCTGATTGGTGCGATCGATGTCATCATCAATCACACCAATCAGAGTACCTGACCGGGTGGTGACCGGCCTGTGACCTGCCTGTCACCACCTTGTCACCCCCCTGTGACCGCCCTGCAGATCCTCACACTTGGTGAGGATTTCTACAGAGCGGTCATGTCTGATCACTCTGTGCTGGGCCTTGTAGTTCCACAACCTTTTGTGACACTACAAGACCTCTCTCTTACCTGCTCCAGTCGCTGCTTCTGCTCCAGCATCCCTCTGCGCTCTCCAGGGTCCTGGATCTCTTGCTCCAGCATCCTGCTGAGCTCTTCAGGCTGCTGGCTGAGCTTCGGCGTCTGGCTGCTGTCCAGGGTCCTGGATCTCCTGCTCCTGTCTCCTGAGTCGTCGGTCTCCAGCTCCTTATCCTGCGGATCCTGCTCCTGAGCCTGCTGAAAGAAGAACAGAGAAGACTTTGGTAAGTGCATCTCTGTTCTCCCCTCATCCACCCCTTCCCCCCTCCACCTCCTTCCCCCCCCCTCCTTTTTACCAATTTTTTTTTTCGTGCGTCCTGCAGCGGCCAAGCGCTGAGCAGTGTCTACGTCACTGATCAACATCCGTGCTCGCTGCTTTTCACGACTTTTCTTTTTTTCTTTTCCGTGTTCGCTGTTTTCACGACTTCTCTTTTTTCTTTTCCGTGTTCGCTGTTTTCACGACTTTTTTTCTTTTCTGTGTTCGCTGTTTTCACGACTTTTCTTTTCTTTTTCTTTCTCTTCTTTCTCTTCTTTTTCTTGTCCCTGTCAATCCCCCCCCCACCTTTTCACCACATCTGCGCACACACCCAGCAGCTGCCGAGAGTTGATTGGTGACATAGTTCACCGATCCGCACTCGTGCTCGCTGTTTGAACCACCCAGGGTAGTTCTTTTTTTTCTCTTTTTTTTTCAGGAAAAAAAAGTTCACACCAAGCACACTGACACACACACACTCTAAATAAATTACTGACACACACGCACCACATACACGGAAAAAAAAAATGGCCGGCTCATCCCAAACTCGCTATTCAGTGGAGGAGGCATACTCTTTTGTTGCCTCCGACACTGAGACCGACAGCAAGGGCGAGGATCCCACATTTCTTTGCTTTTCTGACGCCTCATCGTCCTCCTCTTCCTACTCTTCTTCCTCCTCTTCTTCCTCAGGTTCTCCTGGACTGCCCCGCAGTCGTCACAGGAGAGAAGATGTTCCAGCGCCCCCCAATACTGACCCCATATGGACCTCGCCCCCCGAAAATTTTGAGCCATTGATTCCTGATTTCGTGGCGGAATCAGGAATCAAGTTTGACACCACCGGCCTCACAGATATAGACTTTTTCAAAGTCTTTTTCTCTGAGGATTTTATAAACCTCATGGTGGGCCAAACTAATGTGTACGCTCATCAATTTTTGGAACAAAACCCCTCTTTATAATTTTCTGACTGGTCTCCTGTAGACGCAGAAGAAAAGATGAAGTTTTGGGGCCTGGTCCTTCATATGGGGATCCTGAAAAAAACAGAGATTCGGCAATACTGGAGTGTTGACGTTTTGTATAACACTCCAGTGTTCCGAATGGTGATGATTCGGAAACGTTTTGAGGCCATCCACAAGTTCTTGCATTACAACGAAAATGCTAGGTGTCCTGCACGCGATGACCTGAACTTTGATCATCTTTTCAAAGTTCGGCCGGTCATCGAGCACTTCAACAACAAGTTTGGTGAAGTGTACGTTGTCACGGGTTTGTTGCCACGAAGATCGTCACGAGTACACAGCCTGACTTCTCGCAGCTGACTTGTTGGTGCTTTGTGTTTCTCGGCAGTGAGGGAGTTAATTCTCTCTCTCTCTCTGGGCTAGATGAGGTCCAGCCTCGCCCAGCTGCAATCAATACTTCTGTAGTGAGACTCCTTCATATACCTGCTGGTCTGTTTGGGAGGTGTCGGTGAAAGCATTTCATTCAGACTGACAGAGCGGATCGTGGTGTTTGGAGTTGCTGAGATAAGTGTATTTGGAAGTGTTTTTTCCCTTTCCTCGCTTTATCATTTATCTCCTTTCCCGTTGGTTTTCCCTCTGTTGTAGTTGAGAAGTTGTTTGTATGCAAGGTGGTTTTGGTTTTTCCCTTGTACTGTCTCGTTCGTCTAAATACTGTGTTTGGGCATATTATTTCTTGTTCCCTTTGGTTGTGATCGGGGTCCTTCTCAGGACTAGATTACTGAGGTGCAGGGATCTTCAGGAGGTAGGGGTTACGCTGGCGGCCTGGACCTCTGTACCTTTAACAGTACCTCCAGGTTGAGGGATTAGTCAGGGCCCCAGCTTAGGGTCAGCTTAGGCCCCCTACCTCCAGTATACAGAGACAGCGTGACATTTTCACCGACCCACTTAGTTTTTCTCCAGCTACTATGGATCCAGTAGCCGGTCTAGCTCGGCAATTGCAGAGTTTGTCCATGGAGCTGGCGGACGTTAGGTCCAAGGTTTGGCATCCTCAGGAGCAAGCCGGACCAGAACCTAAAGTAGCTCTCCCTGATAGGTTCACTGGGGGGCGGGACAAGTTTTTTGTTTTCCGGGAGGCATGTAAATTGTACTTTCGGCTGCGGCCTCGGTCATCGGGGAGTGAAGAACAAAGGGTGGGAATTGTCATCTCGCTCCTACAAGGGGACCCACAATCTTGGGCGTTCTCTCTTCCCCCGGGTTCCCCGGCTCTCCAGTCAGTGGATAGGTTTTTCGCTGCCCTGGGACTCGTATATGATGACCCAGATCGGATCTCCCTTGCTGAGTCTAAGTTACGTAGGATCCAGCAGGGAGATCGTCCGGCGGAGGAATTCTGTTCGGAGTTCCGTAGGTGGGCCACGGACTCCCTTAGGAGCCAGTTTTGTCATGGTTTATCTGACAAATTACAGGATGTGTTGGCACAGTATGACTCTCCCGTGTCTCTGGAAGCCGCTATGGCCCTCGCTATTCGCTTGGACAGACGGCTTCGGGAGAGGTGCGGGATAACTCTACCCCCTGTGATGACTCCACCTCCTACAAGGTCCCCTCATATGGTGGTTCCCCTGGTCAGTCCAGAGGAGCCTATGCAATTAGGAGGGACATCATTTCGGGGGAGGGGACCGGTGGTGCGCCATAAGGCAGGAAGGTGTTTCTTCTGCGGCAGAAAGGGACATTTTATTGGGGGGTGTCCATCCCGTCCCTTGCAGAGTGAAGAGTCATTGGAAAACTGTTGATCCCAGGTTGTGTGGTGGACGGCAATCTGGGAGTAGGTATTTCGTCCCTAGGTTCGTCTCAGTTTCTCGTACCGGCGGAGGTGGTGGTGGGTACAAGAACTGAGGGGATATCTGTTCTTCTGGATAGTGGGGCCGGGGCTAATCTGGTTGATGCTCGGTTTGCCCGGGTTCAAGGTATGCGGTTGAGTGAGTTGGCTAAACCCATCCCCATATTCTCGATCGATGCCAGGCCTCTCGGGCAGGGAAGTTTTTTGCAAGTTGTGCATGACGTAAAACTTCAAGTGGGGGCAATACATAAAGAACTGTTGTCTTGCTACGTGTTGGAGGGTCTTCCCACTCCTATTGTGTTGGGCCTTCCTTGGTTAGCTAAGCATAACCCGGTTATTAATTGGCAAACCAGGGAGATAAGCCAATGGAGTAAATTCTGTAATAAAAACTGCATGAACACGGTCATTGGTGCGGTTACTCCTTGGGTCTTACCTCCATTTCTGGCGGACTTTGAGGATGTATTCTCGGAGAAAGGGTGTCAGGAACTACCTCCTCATCGCGTGTATGACTGTTCTGTAAAACTGCTCCCTGAGGCCAAGTTACCTAAAGCTAGGTTGTATAACCTTTCTGGTCCTGAGAGGCAGGCCATGAAGGATTATATCTCAGAAAGTCTGGCTAAGGGGCATATTAGACCTTCATCTTCACCGGTGGCTGCGGGGTTCTTCTTTGTTAAGAAGAAAGATGGAGGCCTACGCCCTTGCCTGGATTTCCGTGAACTTAATCGGATTACGGTCCGAGATCCGTATCCTCTCCCACTTATTCCCGATCTCTTTAATCAGATCGTGGGCGCCAAATGGTTTTCTAAGTTGGATCTCAGGGGGGCGTACAATCTGATTAGGATGAAGGAGGGGGATGAGTGGAAGACGGCGTTTAACACTCCGGAGGGGCATTATGAGAACCTTGTCATGCCATTCGGTCTGACTAATGCCCCGGCGGTGTTCCAACACTTTGTTAATGACATTTTTCGCCGCTTGGTGGGACAGTTTGTTGTCATATATCTGGATGATATCCTAATTTACTCGCCGGATCTGGTGTCTCATCAGGAGCACATTAGGCAGGTGTTACAGATCTTGCGGGATAATAAACTGTATGCCAAGTGGGAAAAGTGTGTGTTCGCCGTACAGGAACTCCAGTTTTTAGGCTTCCTGGTTTCAGCGTCCGGTTTTCGTATGGACCCTGGGAAAGTGCGGGCAGTTCTTGAGTGGGATCGGCCAGAGAATCTTAAGGCACTACAACGTTTCCTGGGGTTTGCTAATTATTACCGGAAGTTCATTCGTAATTTCTCGTCCATGGTTAAGCCTCTCACTGACATGACTAAAAAGGGGACGGATTTTTCTAGGTGGTCTGACAAGGCTTGTCAAGCATTCTCCTCTTTGAAAAAATGTTTTGCCTCGGCGCCCATACTCATTCAACCTGATGCGTCTCAGCCATTCATTGTAGAGGTAGACGCTTCCGAGGTAGGGGTGGGAGCAGTATTGTCACAGGGTTCGTCCCCTGGTAAGTGGCATCCGTGCGCCTTTTTCTCTAAAAAATTGTCATCCGCTGAGAGGAATTACGATGTCGGCAATAGGGAACTCTTGGCCATTAAGTTAGCTTTTGAGGAGTGGCGCCATTTTCTGGAGGGGGCAGTTCATCCGGTCACCGTCATCACCGATCACAAGAACCTGCTATATCTGGAGTCCGCGAAACGTCTGAATCCCAGACAAGCTAGGTGGTCATTATTTTTTACCAGGTTTAATTTTGTCGTTACATATCGTCCTGGGTCAAAAAATGTAAAGGCGGATGCCTTATCTCGTAGTTTCCCGGGGGCCGGGAATACGGACGACCCGATTCCTATCCTTCAGGAGGGGGTGGTGGTTTCGGCAGTATGCTCTGAGCTGGAGGAGGAGGTATTGGAGGCTCAGGGGGACGCCCCTGTTGGACCTCCAGGGAGATTGTTTGTTCCAGATCAGTTGCGACAAAAGGTGATCGAGGCACACCATAACTCAGTTTTTGCAGGACACCCGGGGAGTAAAGCAACTGTGGATCTCCTCTCGCGTCGGTTTTGGTGGCCTAATTTACATAAGGAGGTGGTAACTTTTGTCGCGTCCTGTGGGGTTTGTGCGCGCTCTAAGACCTCACATACCCGTCCGTCTGGGGCCCTCTTACCTTTGAAGATCCCGGAGCGTCCTTGGACTCATCTGTCTATGGACTTTATTACGGACCTCCCTCCGTCTTCGGGTAAAACGGTCATACTCGTTGTAGTGGACAGGTTCAGCAAGATGGCACATTTTATCGCTCTTCCGGCTCTCCCTAATGCTAAAACTCTTGCGCAGGTGTTCATTGGGGAGATTGTGAGGCTTCACGGGGTACCCTCCGAGGTGGTGTCTGATCGGGGGTCTCAGTTTGTGTCTAAGTTCTGGAAGGCGTTTTGTGCACGGCGGGGGATGCAGTTGTCATTCTCATCGGCTTTTCATCCTCAGACCAATGGTCAGACGGAACGTATGAACCAGAGCTTGGAGACATATCTCCGGTGTTTTGTGTCAGAGAACCAGGAGGACTGGGCTTCTTTCTTACCTCTGGCAGAGTTTGCTCTTAATAATAGGCGGAGCGAGTCCACTGGTAAGTCCCCGTTTTTTGGGGCATATGGTTTTCACCCCCAGTTTTGTACTTTCAGTGGGGGGGGGCTCTTCGGGGGTTCCTGAGGAGGAACGATTTTCCTCATCACTCGCTTCAGTATGGAGAGGGGTGCTGAAGAATCTGAATACTATGGGGAACCGATACAAACGTATGGCTGATAGGAGGAGAGTGTCTGGTCCGGACCTAAGTGTGAACGATCGGGTATGGTTGTCTACCAGGAATATAAAACTTAAGGTTCCCTCCTGGAAACTGGGTCCCAGGTTCATCGGGCCGTACAGAATCAGTTCTATTATTAATCCGGTGGCATTCCGTCTTGACCTCCCCCCTACGTTTAAAATTCACAACGTGTTTCACAGATCATTGCTTAAGAGGTATGTGGCGCCGGTGGTACCGTCACCTTTACCTCCCCCTCCAGTGGTTGTCAATGGTAACTTGGAGTTCCAGGTATCGAGGGTCATTGATTCACGCTTTAATCGCCGGTCCCTTCAGTACCTGGTTCATTGGAAGGGGTATGGTCCTGAGGAGAGGATGTGGGTTCCTGCGTCGGATATTAACGCAGACCGATTAGTTCGGGCCTTCCACACGACTCACCCGGATAAACCTGGCCCTGAGGGTCCGGAGGCCCCTCGTAGAAGGGGGGGTACTGTCACGGGTGTGTTGCCACGAAGATCGTCACGAGTACACAGCCTGACTTCTCGCAGCTGACTTGTTGGTGCTTTGTGTTTCTCGGCAGTGAGGGAGTTAATTCTCTCTCTCTCTCTGGGCTAGATGAGGTCCAGCCTCGCCCAGCTGCAATCAATACTTCTGTAGTGAGACTCCTTCATATACCTGCTGGTCTGTTTGGGAGGTGTCGGTGAAAGCATTTCATTCAGACTGACAGAGCGGATCGTGGTGTTTGGAGTTGCTGAGATAAGTGTATTTGGAAGTGTTTTTTCCCTTTCCTCGCTTTATCATTTATCTCCTTTCCCGTTGGTTTTCCCTCTGTTGTAGTTGAGAAGTTGTTTGTATGCAAGGTGGTTTTGGTTTTTCCCTTGTACTGTCTCGTTCGTCTAAATACTGTGTTTGGGCATATTATTTCTTGTTCCCTTTGGTTGTGATCGGGGTCCTTCTCAGGACTAGATTACTGAGGTGCAGGGATCTTCAGGAGGTAGGGGTTACGCTGGCGGCCTGGACCTCTGTACCTTTAACAGTACCTCCAGGTTGAGGGATTAGTCAGGGCCCCAGCTTAGGGTCAGCTTAGGCCCCCTACCTCCAGTATACAGAGACAGCGTGACATACGTGCCCCTAAGGGACATCTGCGTGGATGAGTCCTTAATTGCTTTCAAGGGGCGGCTTGGATTCCGGCAGTACCTGCCCAGTAAAAGGTCCAGGTACGGGATCAAGCTGTATAAACTTTGTGAGAGTACCTCAGGGTACACTCACGAGTTTAGAGTTTATGAAGGGAAGGACTCCCAGATTGAACCCCCTGAATGCCCCCCTGTTCTGGGAGTGAGTGGGAAAATTATGTGGGACTTGGTGCACCCACTGCTGGATAAAGGTTATCACCTGTACGTGGATAACTTTTATACAATTATCCCACTCTTCAAGTCCCTCTCTGCGCGACATACTTCAGCTTGCTCTACTGTCCGCAAAAATCAGATAGGCCTCCCAAAGACGCTAATTGGGCAGCTGCTCAGAAGGGGTGAGAGCAGAGCCCAATGTAGCGACCACCTGTTGGTGGTCAAATACAAGGACAAGAGGGATGTCCTTCTCTTGACCACCATTCATGGTGATGGCAGCACCCTCAGCACTGTAAGAGGTTCCACTACACAGGTCACCAAACCAGACTGTGTAGTGGGGTACAACAAGTACATGGGGGGAGTTGATCTTTCCGATCAAGTCCTCCAGCCGTACAGTGCTTTGAGAAAGGCCAAGGTATGGTATAAGAAGCTGGCCGTGCACATTGTTCAGATGGCAATGCACAACGATTTCCTTCTGTCTCAATGTGCAGGCCAGACTTCTGCGTCGTATCTTCACTTTCAGGAGACAGTTATCAAGGCCCTGATATTTGGCAGTGGTGGCGGAGCGGGTCCCACAACTTCTGGAACTGAAGGACCCTGAATTGTACCGGGCCAGCATTTCCCGGGGCAGATCCCTCACAGCGGAAAAAAGGATAAGTCACAAAAGAATTGCCGAGTGTGCTACCGAAGAGGAATACGCAAGGACACCATTTACCAATGTGACACCTGCCCCGACAAACCTGGCCTCTGCATGAAAGACTGCTTCAGAAGATCCCATACCTCCATGGACTATTGAATTAATTTCTGACGTATGAGAACCCGACGAACACTACACAGCTGACGTAGTGTTCGTCAGGTTGTCATACTTCAGTTGTGTAGTGTTTGTCAGGTTGTAATACACAACTGGCATATAACACTACATAATAAAATTGACAAATCAGGAATCCCTTCCAAAAAGGGGGCACTTGTGGGGGAGCTCCAATGTTTAGACACACAGGGGCTCTCCAAACGCGACATGGTTCCAATTTGTTAGCGGACACCATGTCGCATTTGGAGAGCCCCTGTGTGCCTAAACGTTGGGGCTCCCCCACAATTGACCCCATTTTGGAAACTAGATCCCCCAAGGCACCTATCTAGATGCATAGTGAGCACTTGGAACCCCCAGGTGCTTCACAAATTGATTCGTAAAATTAAAAGTGTTTTTTTTTTCACTTTTTCATTTTTACAAATCAATTTGTGAAGCACCTGGGGGTTCCAAGTGCTCACTATGCATCTAGATAGGTGCCTTGGGGAGTCTAGTTTCTAAAATGGGGTGACTTGTGGGGGAGCTCCAATGTTTGGGCACACAGGGACTCTCCAAATGCAACATGGTGTTCGCTAGCAAATTGAATGGAAAATCGGCTCAAATTGTTAGCGGACACCATGTTGCATTTGGAGAGCCCCTGTGTGCTCAAACATTGGAGCTCCCCCACAAGTGACCACATTTTGGAAACTAGACCCCCCATGGCACCTATCTAGATGCATAGTGAGCACTTGGAACCCCCAGGTGCTTCACAAATTGATTCATAAAAATGAAAAAGTGTTTTTTTTTTCACGTTTTCATTTTTACGAATCAATTTGTGAAGCACCTGGGGGTTCCAAGTGCTCACTATGCATCTATATAGGTGCCTTGGGGGGTCTAGTTTCCAAAAAGGGGGCACTTGTGGGGGAGCTCCAATGTTTAGGCACACAGGGGCTCTCCAAACGTGACATGGTTCCAATTTGTTAGGGGACACCATATCGCGTTTGGAGAGCCCCTGTGTGCCCAAACATTGGAGCTCCCCCACAAGTGACCCCATTTTAGAAACTAGACCCCCAAGGGCACCTATCTAGATGCATAGTGAGCACTTGGAACCCCCAGGTGCTTCACAAATTGATTTGTAAAAATTAAAAAGTGAAAAAAAAAAACACTTTTTCAATTTTATGAATCAATTTGTGAAGCACCTGGGGGTTCCAAGTGATGACTAGACATCTAGATAGGTGCCTTGGGGGGTCTAGTTTCCAAAATGGGGTCACTTGTGGGGGAGTTCCAATGTTTGGGCACACAGGGGCTCTCCAAACGGAACATGGTGTCCGCTAACAATTTGAGCCGATTTTCCATTCAATTTGCTAGCGGACACCATGTTGCATTTGGAGAGTCCCTGTGTGCCCAAACATTGGAGATCTCCCACAAGTGACCCCATTTTGGAAACTAGACCCCCAAGGCACCTACAGTTATATGAAAAAGTTTGGGCACCCCTATTAATCTTAAGCTTAATGTTTTATAAAAATTGGTGTTTTTGCAACAGCTATTTCAGTTTGATATATGTAATAACTGTTGGACACAGTAATGTTTCTGCCTTGAAATGAGATTTATTGAACTAACAGAAAATGTGCAATCTGCATTCAAACTAAATTTGACAGGTGCATAAGTATGGGCACCTCACCAGAAAAGTGACATTAATGTTTAGTAGATCCTCCTTTTGCAAAAATAACAGCCTCTAGTCGCTTCCTGTAGCTTTTAATGAGTTCCTGGATCCTGGATGAAGGTATTTTTGACCATTCCTCTTTACAAAACAATTCCAGTTCAGTTAAGTTTGATGGTCGCCGAGCATGGACAGCCCTCTTCAAATGATCCCACAGATGTTCAATGATATTCAGGTATGGGGGCTGGGATGGCCATTCCAGAACATTGTAATTGTTCCTCTGCATGAATGCCTGAGTAGATTTGGAGCGGTGTTTTGGATCATTGTCTTGCTGAAAGATCCATCCCCTGCGTAACTTCAACTTTGTCACTGATTCTTGAATATTATTGTCAAGAATCTGCTGATACTGAGTGGAATCCATGCGTCCCTCAACTTTAACAAGATTCCCGGACCCGGCATTGGCCACACAGCCCCACAGCATGATGGAACCTCCACCAAATTTTACTGTGGGTAGCAAGTGTTTTTCTTGGAATGCTGTGTTTTTTTGTCGCCATGCATAACGCCTTTTTGTATGACCAAACAACTCAATCTTGGTTTCATCAGTCCACAGGACCTTCTTCCAAAAAGAAATTGGCTTCTCCAAATGTGCTTTTGCATACCTCAGCCGACTCTGTTTGTGGCGTGCTTGCAGAAACGGCTTCTTTCGCATCACTCTCCCATACAGCTTCTCCTTGTGCAAAGTGCGTTGTATAGTTGACCGATGCACAGTGACACCATCTGCATCAAGTTGATGCTGCAGCTCTCTGGAGGTGGTCTGAGGATTGTCCTTGACTGATCTCACCATTCTTCTTCTCTGCCTTTCTGATGTTTTTCTTGGCTTGCCACTTCTGGCCTTAACAAGAACTGTCCCTGTGTTCTTCCATTTCCTTACTATGTTCCTCACAGTGGAAGCTGACAGGTTAAATCTCTGAGATAGCTGTTTGTATCCTTCCCCTGAACAACTATGTTGAATAATCTTTGTTTTCAGATCATCTGACAGTTGTTTTGAGGAGCCCATGATGCCACTCTTCAGAGGAGATTCAAACAGGAGAACAACTTGCAATTGACCACTTTAAGTAGCTTTTCTCATGATTGCATACACCTGGCTATGAAGTTCAAAGCTCAATGAGGTTACAAAGCCAAAAAAGTGCTTTAGTAAGTCAGTAAAAAGTAGGTAGGAGTCTTTAAAATAAGAAAATGATAAGGGTGCCCATACTTATGCACCTGTCAAATTTTGTTTGAATGCAGATTGCACATTTTCTGTTAATACAATAAACCTCATTTCAAGGCAGAAACATTACTGTGTCCAACAGTTATTACATATATCAAACTGAAATAGCTGTTGCAAAAACACCAATTTTTATAAAACATTAAGCTTAAGATTAATAGGGGTGCCCAAACTTTTTCATATAACTGTATCTAGATGCATAGTGAGCACTTGGAACCAAGTGCTTCACAAATTGATTCGTAAAAATGAAAAAGTGAAAAAAAAAACACTTTTTCATTTTTATGAATCAATTTGTGAAGCACCTGGGGGTTCCAAGTGCTCACTATGCATCTAGATAGGTGCCATGGGGGGTCTAGTTTCCAAAATGGGGTCACTTGTGGGGGAGCTCCAATGTTTAGGCACATCAAGGGCTCTCCAAACGCAACATGGCGTCCGCTAATTATTCAAGCAAATTTTACAATCAAAAAGTCAAATGGCTCTCCTTCCCTTCCGAGCCCTGCCATGCGCCCAAACAGTGTTTTTTCCCCACATATGGGGTATCTGCATGCCCAGGGGAAGTGGCACAACAAATTTTGGGGTCCATTTTTTCTTGTTACCCCTGTGAAAATAAAAAAAAATGGGTCTAAAGTAACATTTTTGTGAAAAAAGTTAAATGTTCATTTTTTTCTTCCACATTCCAAAAATTCCTGTGAAGCACCTGAAGGGTTAATAAAGTTCTTGAATGTGATTTTGAGCACCTTGAGCGGTGCAGTTTTTAGAATGGTGTCAATTTTGGGTATTTTCTGTCATAAAGACCTCTCAAAGTGACTTCAAATGTGATGTGGTCCCTAAAAAAATGGTTTTGTAAATTTTGTTGGAAAAATGAGAAATCGCTGGTCAACTTTTAACCCTTTTAGCTCCCTAACAAAAAAAAATTTTGGTTCCAAAATTGTGCTGATGTAAAGTACACATGTGGGAAATGTTATTTATTTAGTATTTTGTGTGACATATCTCTCTGATTTAAGGGCATAAAAATTCAAAGTTTGAAAATTGCAAAATTTTCAACATTTTTGCCAAATTTCTGTTTTTTTCACAAATAAACGCAAGTGATATCAAAGAAATTTTACCACAGTCATGAAGTACAATATGTCACAAAAAAACTTTCTCAGAATCAGGGGGATCCGTTGAAGTGTTCCAGAGTAATTACCTCATAAAGTGACAGTGGTCAGAATTGTAAAAATTGGCCTGGTCATTAACGTGCAAACCACCCTCGGGGGTAAAGGGGTTAAATATGAAAATCCCATATAGTGGTCATGTGATGATGGTTGGAATCGGCAAGCTGAGCCAAATCCTGACAGTGAATATATTGTACACTGTAAGGATTTGGCATGCTACAGTGCCAAATTTTATAATTATTGCTACTAGCATAAAAACAGATTTATTGAAGGAGGTATCTAGGACTTTGTAAAAAAAATGTGCCTAAGCACTGACAGGCAGGTTGTTGCTACCGACTTGACTGTTGTGCCTGACACCGTTCTTCGCTGGCACAGAGTAGTCCCAGGCGGCTGCTGCCGGCGATTCAGCTGCCTCTGCTGACATCACTTGGACAGAGTGGCGACTTTGTTTCCTCTCTCCTCTGTTGACAGGGCAGGACTGCCGACGTCATGCTGATTGACAGTCAGCTCCCCGCAAGACAACGAAGACGGAGGCAACTGAATTGCTGGCAGGAGCGGTCTGTGACCGCTATGTGCCAGCAAAGAACAGTAACTACCTGCCTATTAGTGCTTAGGTACATTTTTTTTAATAAAGTCTTTGATATCCCCATTCAATAATTCCAAATCTGTATATCGATCAAAGAATCAGCATAGTGACTCAAAAATACATCAGAAACAGGAGAACCAAAAGTCTATAAAGCTATATAAAATTGTAAATTATATTGAAAAATACATTTAAAATACATACAATTGCTATTTCAATGAATAATCCCAGTGCACATGGTTATGGGGCTGCTATAACTGTAAGAAACGTTATGAGTAGTAGTCTTTTTTATGTAGTCATACATATATTATTTGTCTATAAAATATCATTGGGCATAATGTCTTTGTACAGAAAAGTATGCAATGCACATTTGTATTCCATCAACATTGTTAGCCATTAGTTATTAATAACATTTTGGAGATAAGGAAAATTTTTTAGAATATCTGTAAGGCCTCCTTCACACGTCCTGATAATACCGGTACTGGAAAAAACAGTACCAGTGCTATCCGTGTCTGTGTGTCCGTGTGCAACAAACGTGTGACATTCATGTGCCACATCATCCCTTAGATCAGCGCGACCAGGCGATGCTGATGGGAGTTATATTCAGCGTCTGCTGTATACATAAATAAATGTAAAAAAAGGCATGAGGTCCCTTCTAATTTTCATAAACAGCAGAGGGAAAGCCAAATGCGTGGGGCTGTTGTTAATAATCTGGGAAAGGGGCCAATAGCCCTAAAGGTTCCCAAGCTATTAAAAACCGCTCACAGCTGTTTGGTTAGCCTTTATTGGTTAGTTTATGGGGGACCCCAGAAAAAAAATGACTTAGGGTCCCCCTATAAATACTAACCAGCAAAGGATAAACAGACAGCTGTGAGCTGATATTAATAACCTGGGAAGGTACCATGGATATTGTCCCCCCTCTCAAACTAAGAACATCAGCTCTCAGCCTCCCAGAAATGGCGCCTCCATAAGATGCGCCAAATCTGTCACTTAGCCTCTGCTCTTCCCACTTGCCCTGGTGGGGTGGCAAGTGGGGTAATAGTTGTGAGGTTGATGTCAGCTGTTTTATGACCGCTGTCATCAAGCCCGGGGGTTAGTAATGGAGAGGCGTCTATAAGACACCCCCATTACTAACCCCATAGTTAAATGTAATAAAGACATGTGGAAACACACTGACATGTGTGCAGATCTATGTGTGTAAGTGTCTCCAGTACGTGTGAAAACTGTCACTACACATACTGGAGACACTGACTTGTGAAGGAGGCCTTATACATATTGGAAAAAGTAACAGTTTATTTTCCCATGCATGGCTGTATTAGATGTACCATATAGTTTAGTTGCAGTCACTGCCATGCATTGAATATCAAAGGAAAGAGCCGGTATAAAAAGTGTCCAACACACATGCCAATTGCATAAGTGCAGATAAACAGAAAACATTGTAATTTTTAAATATTCACTATCTGTGTCAGCAGCACACCAGCGAAAGTCCCCAATGCTCGTTTTGCATGTGTAACATCCAATTTCATGATATGGTCAGTGCCGTAATCTTGACTGCTCGGAATTATGAGAATAACCCTTTAATCAAATTAAATCAATAAATTATGTGTACACCAAAATAGTGCATTAAAAATACAGCTAGCAAAAAAAGAAAAAAAATCTCATGTTAACAAAGAAAGTTATAGACCACGATAATAATAAAATAATTTTTTTTTCCAGAAATTTAGGCTTAAAATATCCTGATCAGAGGTTAGGACTAAATCTGGCTGTGTCTATAATGGGGTTAAACTATAGACTATGATAAGTGAAAAAAAATAAAAATAATCCCATTTTAATACTTAGAATGAATCTTTGTTGGCATGTTCTTATCCGGAGTGCCCACACCATTATGTCACCTGAGGACTTATTCTAGAAAATTATGAGTTGATAAGAAGGAGTCTGAATGCTCTTATGATTGCAGAGCTTTTTTATGTCTTACAATTACATGTTATATTGGGATGTAATTCCCACATATTTGCATAAAAATTGCTCTGGCGTTATCAAGTGATACCTATAAACAAAGCAATATTTCTGTGCACTGTAGGGCGTCCTACAGAAAAGCGAAAATAATTATTTAATCAGCAAGCTCAGTGATTGCTAGTGAAAGCAAAACCCGCAATGCCAGGATTGATGGTGGCAAAGACGTTCCCATGACAACATGGGATTTGATTCTTTCTAAGTCATAGAAGGAAAATTCTGACACATGCTCTGGTTTGGTTTATCATCGTTTTAATAATAAAAAGGAGACACATGCTCCAGGCCAGATATTTCACAACGTTCCCTCCATCATAATAACAATAACAATTACTTTTTGGCTGCAATTTTGTCGCGTTTTTTGACATGCTGAAGATTATTTTCTATTTTCGCTTTTTGGTGCCTTTTGCCTGCGTTTTTTCACACATTGAATGCACTGAAAAAACACAGGCAACAAATGCGGCAAAGACGCACAGAGAATTGACATGCTGATAATTATTTTCTGCACCAAATCTGAAAGTCAAAAAATACTCAACGTGTGCTTGACACTTCACGTTTCTCATTCACTTTGCTGCAGAAAAAAATGCATTTTTGGTGCGTTTTTGCATGCATTTTTTGCATGCATTTTTGTACAGCAATGAATGCTTTTTGGAGCTAAATGAAGATATTTGAAAAAAGAAATGTGGGACATTGCTTTAACCCCTGGATTACCGTCGGACCTGAGGCGAGTATTTTCGCTGCATCTAAAATGCTGCGTTTTAATGCCGCACTTGTTTTGTCAGTACATGCGGATCCACAGCATGTAATGACATTTCAATCAGTCAAAATCTGCAGCGGAGACTTGAGTCTCCGCTGCAGAAATTGACATGCTGCAGGTGAGTTTACGCAGGGTCAAAAACAAGCACAGTGGGCATGTAATTTCTTATAAATGAAATAAAATGGAGAATTAAATAAAATTAATGGCGTGGTCTCCCGCGTCATTTTCATAACCAGCAGAGGGAAAGCCGACCACTGAGGCTGATATTACTAGTCAGTGAAAGGGCCATTAGCCAAAGATGTTCACTGGCTATTAATAACAGCTCACAGCTGTTTGCTTAGCCTTTACTGGCTTGATTACAGGGCGACTCCAGAAAAAAATTGATGTAGGGTCCCCCTATAAAATGTAACCAGCAAAGGCTAAACAGACAGCTGTGAGCTGATATCAATAGCCAGGGAAGGGTCAATGGATCCTGGCACCCTCCGAGGGTAATAATATCAGCCCTCAGTGGCCCCAGAAATGGCGCATCCATAAGATGCGCCAATTCTGGCGCTTAGACTCCGCTCTTCCCACTTGCCCTGGTGCGGTGGCAAGTGGGGTAATAGGGTTGAGGTTCATGTCAGCCTTGTATTGGCGGCTGACATGAAGCCCAAGTTAGTAATGGAGAGGTGTCTTTAAGATGCCCCCGTTACTAACCCCATAGTAAGGTTTTGAAATAAAGACATGGCCAGAATAAAGTCTTTTATTTTAAATAAAATTCCACACGATTTTAATAATTTATTTAAAAATAAAAACACCGTATTCTCACCTAATGCCTAATCCTCAAAGCCCTCGTCTCCTCTAAGAAACCAAAAATAAAAAACAACAATACCCCTCACCTGTCCGCCGTCATGACGTAATCCACAGTGTCCCACGACAATCCGGGTCACTTCTACATCAGCCACATCAGCAATCACTGATGTGACTGTTGTAGAAGACAGCACTGTGTAACATCCCTGCCGGCGTGCTGGCATGGCTTACCATCTCCCACCATGCAAGACTGCCAACTTGCCTAACAGTCCAGACAGCACACTATGCTCCCTTTCTTGCTGTGTGCATGTTTCTTGTCTGCTGGCTTAGGGCGGCGGTGCTGTTACTTCCTGATTCTTAAAGTTACAGTGTGCGCAGTCCTAATGCGTCCCCAGCCTATTGCTGTGAGTCACTGGATACTTAAACCCCCTCCACCCAGTAGGAGGTGCCTGAGCAACACATTCTTTCAGTGTGTTCTGTGCAACTGAGTTGCCAGGTCCTGTCCTGAATCTTGTCTGTTTCTACCACCCTGGGGGCTGAGTACCCAGGCCCGTTACCTGTATCTGTGACTTTAAGTCTATTTCCGCCACCCTGGGGGCTGAATGCCCAGGCTCGTTCCTGTATCTCGTTCCTGTGTCAGTTCTTGTCTGAACTGTGTCCTAGCCCGTTACCTATTTGTCTCTATGTCCAATCCTTCCCTTTTCCTGCAGTGTCTGTACCAGTACCTAACTCCTACTTGTTGTCTCTGTACTTCTGTTTGTGAGTTTTGTGTCCACTCGCTACTTCATAGCATGTACCTTGTGTGTATCTGGTTCTGCATGTCCCGTTTCCCTGCCTCTATATCTACCTCCTGTGTTCTAGCCATCTTCCTGTGTTTCCCTGTCTGTTCCATGTGAACAGAGCCCTGTCCTGTCTGTCCGCACCTGCGGCTCTGCTCCGCTGGCCCTCCGCACCTGCGGCTTTGTTTGCTACCCCCCCCTCCGCTTGCCCTCTGCACCTGCGGCTTTGCTCTGCTCTGCTCTGCCCCACTTGCCCTCCGCACCTGCGGCTTTACTCTGCTCTGCTCCGCTTGCCCTCTGCACTTGCGGCTTTGCTCAGCTATGCTCTGCTCTGCTTGCCCTCCGCACCTGCGGCTTTGCTCTGCCCCGCTCCACTTCCCCTCCACACCTGCGGCTTTGCTCTGCTCTGCCCCACTTGCCCTCCACACCTGTGGCTTTACTCTGCTCTGCTCTGCTCCGCTTTCCCTGCGCACCTGCGGCTTTGCTCAGCTCTGATCTCCTCTGCTTGCCCTCCGCACCTGGTGCTCTGCTCTGCCCCTCTCTGCTTGCCCTCTGCACCTGTGGCTTTGCTCTGCTCTGCCCCGCTCTGCTTGCCCCCCGCACCTGCGGCTTTACTCTGCTCTGCTCTTCTCCGCTTGCCCTCCGCACCTGTGGCTTTGCTCAGCTCTGCTCTGCTTGCCCTCCGCACCTGCAGCTCTGCTCTGCCCCGCTCCACTTGCCCTCTGCACCTGCGGCTTTGCTCTACTCTGCCCCGCTCCACTTGCCCTCCGCACCTGCTGCGGCTTTGCTCTGCTCTGCTCCGCTCTGCTTGCCCTCCGCACCTGTGGCTTTGCTCTGCTCTGCCCTGTTCCACTTGCCCTCCGCACCTGCGGCTTTGCTCTGCTCTGTCCCGCTTCATTTGCCCTCCGCAGCTGCGACTTTGCTCTGTCTGCATACCATCCGTGCCTGCCTGTACCCACCTGTCTACATAGCAGCCAAACCTGCCCTTCCCTGCATTCCCCAGTGTGGGTCAACAGCTGTGACCGGTGTCTGACCTGGAGTAGCACCTGGGCCACCTCCCACATCCCTCCTCGGACCACGGAGTCTATTAAGCCGCCGTGCGTCTGTGGTCAGATCTGGCGAGGCCCCTAGTCACACCCCTCCAGGCACTCCTCGGTTCATGGTCCAGTGGGACCACTAACCACGCTCATGCCAAACAGTCCGGGCATGAGCGTAACACACTGTATACACTGACAGGAGTGTAATCACTCCTGTCAGTGTATAGAGAGGTCTCTTGAGTTCAAACAGCTGAAGATCAGCTGAGATCTTAAAAGGTTTTGTGAGATGTTGTCACTGAGGAACCCTGGACCACTTGGAAGGACTGACTTGGAGCACAGCAAAGGCCATCAGCCATAAGTGATGAGAGCAGAGCTCAGACTCAAAAATGAAACAGGTGTGTTACATTCTGCAGGGAAAAGTACTGTCTAGAAAAAAATTAGAGTGGTCTGGATCATATGAAAAAAATAATTACTTCAATTGGAGATGTCACTAGTGAGTCACTGGATTTGCCTGTATTGTATACACTTAAATAGTGATGAGCGAGCACTAAAATGCTCGGGTACTCGTTGCTTGGGTCAAGCAAATTGGAATGCTCGAGTGCTCGGTCCGAGTAACGAGCCCAATGTAAGTCTATAGGAAACTTGAGCATTTTTCCGTTGGACCCCCTGGAGGACAGCAGAGGGCCTAAAAATTGCCTAAATCGAAGGGAACATTGCTTAAATGACATGGGAACAGCATGGGGAAGAACCCTGGAAGCATCTCTGACTCCCAGCTCACTGCTGTCAACAATGCTGTCAGAGGTATTACGCCACTTTTACAGACTCACAATAAAACATACAAAAACTAAACCAAAATGGATTTTCCAGGGAAAAATGTTAAGGAACATCATTTCCAGGGTAATGACTTGAATATAAGGCAAAATAAATATACAAAAACAAAAATGCTCCTCCACACCTTGGGCTATGTTCACACATTGCATTTTTTATGCGTTTTTGCACATTTGCATTGCTTTCAACAGTGAAAAGTACATTCACCAGTATAGGTCATTTTAACATTTTACTACCTTATCTTGCCATGTGGTGTGTGAGACCTGATCAGACACATCCTGTTTCATTTATGAAGGAGGGACTCTGAAAGTCACAAACACTATTTTTATAGGGTCATCAGGTGGCCCTTACTATTCTTAAGGGGCCTGCAAATGGCTATGCTTTGTTGTTCCCATTATTAAAGAGTAAGTCTCCTATACTGTTATTGAGTATGTAGCGACTGCAAGGGCTGCCAAAAATTTGGACACACCCCAATACCCCTTTGAAGAGACATGCAGGAGGGTCTCAGTAAAAAAAAAAGTTCCCATTATAAAGAAGTGGGTCTCCAATAGTGGAAATGCCCATGCAGTGACTGCAAGTGCTGCCAAAATTTGGGAAAAATCCCAATACCAATTTAAAGACACATAGAGCTGGGTCTCAGTAAAAACATGTTCCCATTAGAAAGGAGCGGGTCTGCTATCCAGTTATAGGGTATGCAGTTACTCCAACTGCTGCTAAAATTAAAGAAAAACCCTAATACCAATTTAAAGACACATAGAACTGGGCCACAGTAACATGTTCCCATTATAAAGGAGTGAGTCTGCTATACAGTTGTAGGGTATGCAGTGAGTCCAATGGTTGCCAAAATTTAGGAAATACCCCAATAACAATTTAAAGACACATAGAGCTGGGCCACAGTAATGACATGTTCCCATTAGAAAGGAGTGGGTCTCCCATAATATTATTGCTTATGCAGTGACTGCAACGGCTGCCAAAACTCCAATGTCCCTTGCAAGAGACGTAGAGGTCAGAGAGCCTCCTGAAAACAATGTGTGGTGCCAAGCTGCGCTTGGTACCACAGATCCTAGAAGGGTGCATTAATGGAATCCTCCACAAGAGGCCCCCATAAACATTCACACATCTCCACCTTCCACCTTAGACCAGCAGAGGGAGCCCGTTAGGGATATAAATAGGGAAGGTGGAGCTAGGCAGTAAGGAGTTCCTCTGGAGAGTTCAGCAAGTACAGATCTGAATACAGAGTCGTGCGGAGAAGCACGTGGGTTGCTGTGTAGGCAAGCTAGGCCTCCAGCGGTCCTGAAGCCCAGTCTAGACTCAGGAGCTCAAGTAAGTGAGCCCAAGATGTGCCAACACCTCTAAAAGTGGTGAAGAGCGGCAAGCTGCCGTTAGTGTGAGTAGCCTAGTGAGGGCCCGAGCGTGGCCGAAGGCGAGTGGAAAGTGAGTAGCAGTGGGGGCAGAGGAGCTTACCCAGCTCACCCCGAAACATATACCGGACACCGGGTCCAAGCTTACCGGGATCTCTACGACTCAGTAAGGCATAACCGGAATCCCTGGAATACTACAGGTCCCAGGTTCACCAGAGAGCTGATACGTAACAGAGCCAGGAGACACATAGGCCCCGTAAGCTGGGAGCGTGCACTCCAAGAGAAGGCCCTACCACAACGTCAGCCGGTGCAGGACAGAGATAAAGTTAGGCCTAGCTTCAGGCAGGTCAGAAACTTACTACGCAGAGGCAAGAAACAGGAGGCCCTACACCCGCTCATTGGGGAGGATCCTGATATGCACCCTTCACCCTACAGTGCTCCGGGATGTGCCTGAACTACCACCAGTAAAAGGTACTGAAGTGACTACCGTGTCCGTCCCCTTTCTTGCTCTGACCCGGCTGGGTCTCGCCTGTCCTGCATCCCCCTCTCCCTACACTGCCCTGAGGCCTAGCTTCACCTGTGGGGAGCTATACCATCGAGCTGCCTTATCACCGGCCTCAGTGGACTGCCGCAGCGCTGGTGATTCTCACCAGAAACAACAGGTGGCGTCACGAACTTCTATAAAATTAACAAACAATCCCCTTTTAAAAGCTGACCCCAGAGTACGGGCCCGGGAGCCTACCACCGCGACATCCTCAAGGCCAGGCAAAGGCCCGGATACCGAGTCGTCCCCATCCCCCTGGGCAAGTCATCTTTCTTGGCGTCACGAACAGGAACGCGTGCCCGCTGCAAAGATGGAGCATTATGCCCGTTGCCACCGGGTACTGTGCGCCTTTAATTAAAAACTGTGTACTTTAAACTGTGGTGAAGATTGCCGCCATTGTTGGGCCGCCGATCGAGAAGAAGGGCTTAACCGCGGGAAACTGAGGTGCGTACCTGCAAAAGCGCGCGAAGTCCCGGACACGCCCCACGTCAAGCCAGGAAGCACCAGGTCCTGGAAGGAGCATCGCTGAACGCTCTGACGCTCTGACGTAGGACGCAAGCGACGCAAGGTCCTGAAGATGACCGTCACCTGCGGAGCTGCGGCCTACCGGAAGAAAGGAAAAGAAGGTAGGCCACGGTTCGCTAGGGGGGCATCAGAATGTCAGAGAAACAGCATGATGCCGGAATACCGGTTAACGGCCCTGATGTTCAACCCGCGCTCGACGCAGGGCAGACCGAGGCGGCCGCTCCATCAGCAGCGCCTGTAACTCCTGTCATCCCCATAACTCTACCGTACATTCCTGGAGCAAAGTGGCTCCCCCAGTAAAACGGCAAACCAGACACCCTGTCTGGATTCAAACGGAAGATATGCGGTATCTTGGACATGTACTCTATGACAGGCAAGCAGAGGGCCGCTGTTGTATTAGGACAACTGACTGGTGCTGTGGAAACATGGTCAGCCGCAGACCAGGAGTCAGTGTCTGCAATCTTTAAAAAGCTACAGACTGTTTTTGAGGATCACACTGAGGCGGACCTCCGGATGAGGTTCTACAACTGTTCCCAACAGCCGGAGGACAATGTTCGGGACTATGCCTGGCGTCTACAAGGGGCCCTGTGGGCTCTGAAAAAGGTTAGTCCGACCAGCATCGAAAATGAAAACAAAATGATGAAGGAACAGTTTGTCTGAGGTCTCCAGAGGAGAGCAGGACTGTGCGTTGGTGGTTCTTAGATCATCCAGATGCTACCTTTGACAATCTAAAGGACATGGCTATAAAAGGACTGCAGCCCCTGGAAACAAATGCCATCCAATGTTACCAGAGTGGGGCTACCCCAGTGCCTGCTACATCCACCTTTTCCCCAGTGGCTGCTGAAGCCAAGGTTCCAGCAACGTCCCCTAGAGAGCTGGACAGTCTGCTCTCTGAAGTGCGCCAGTTGAGCAAAACCCTGACCACTGTGCTGAGTACTCTGCAGCTGCGGACGGAGCCCGAGGAAGGAGGGAAAATCCTGTTAGCCGGTAGCCCTGAGGATGTCCCCTGGATGCGAAGGAGGAGGACAACACCACCCTCTACGAGGATCAGTGACCAGCGCCGTCCACAGAAGGACCCTGCCTGCTAGCGCTGCCGCAAGACCGGACACACCATCCAGAATTGTCCTTTAAATGAGAAAACCCTGGGGCCGAGGGCCAACACCCAGGAGTAAGTCAGCCAGGCCCCTCAGACTGGTACAACAGGTTCGTCGGAGGAAGACCTTTCCTGTCCATTGTGCTGGACGGCATCCCGACGCACGCTCTGCTGGACACAGGATCTCAGGTAACCATAATGCCTGATGTCCTCTACAAGTGGTTCTGGTCCATGGACGACCTAAGTCCACCAGCTCCAAATCTTTCTGTTTATGCCTCAAATGGACTCCCCCTTAACCTAATTGGGGTTAAGAATGTGACAGTAAAGGTGGGGAGAGTGGAGCTGAAGGACCAGGGACTAATTGTAGTAGATACTAATCCTGATGATACCAATCCGTATATGGTACTAGGCACTAACATAGTTGGCAACTGTTTGGGAGAAGTTGTGTTCTTGCTCCAACAGATAGCTGACACTGCCAGACCAGGACAGAGGAGGGCGCTGCAGAAGGAGATCCGAGTCCTGATGTACCAACAGCAAGTAAGGTTAACAGATGGTGAAATCGGTAATGTGCGGTTGACGGACCCCATACCCATTGTGATCCCACCCAATGAGTGAAATGCTTATCTGGTGTAGAGCCGCCATAGGTCTTAGAAGACAGAGCTACCAGGCCGTAGTAGAACCCCTTTGCTCCGAGCACAGACCCACGCTCTTAACCCGCCAGAGGAGTGGTAGATGTACGCAATGGGAGGGTGCCCGTCCGTCTTCTCAACTGTGGGGAAGATGAGGTCAGATTGCCAAGTTATGCCACTGTTGCCAAATTACATGCTGTAAATAGCAACTGCATTCACAAGGCGGAGTCATTAACCTCACCAGACGAAGTGGAGGATGATGACCCTGCAACCCAGGTGGAGGATTGGTGTCAACAGCTCCATGTTGGGACAGACACCACTCCTGCCCATCAGAAACAGGGTGTACACCGGGTGGTTCAAGAATACGCGCAGGTGTTCAGTAAACATCCACTTGATGGATTAAGGGTGTTCAACATCATATCCCCACAGGTGACCATCCACCCATCAAAGAACGTTACAGGCCTATACCACCAGCACACTACCAGAAAGCTAAGGAAATGTTGCACGACATGAGAAAGGCGGGGGGTAGTAAGGGATAGTTGTAGTCCCTGGGCAGCTCCCCTAGTGCTAGTTAGGAAAAAGGATGGGAGCATGAGAATGTGTGTAGATTACCGACAAGTAAATCGCATTACACATAAAGATGCATACCCTTTACCACACATAGAGGAGTCCCTAGCTGCCTTAAAGTCTGCAAATTACTTTTCCACCCTTGACCTCACTAGTGGGTACTGGCAAGTAGCTGTGGCTGAGGAGGATCGGGAGAAGACGGCCTTCACTACCCCGATGGGACTCTGCGAGTTCAACAGTATGCCATTTGGACTCTGCAATGCCCCTGGAACGTTCCAGAGATTGATGGAGTGCTGCCTGGGACACCGCAACTTCGAGACTGTGTTACTATACCTGGATGACGTGATAGTGTACTCCAAAACGTACGAGGACCACTTGAAGCACCTGGCAGAGGTCTTTGAGTCACTGTCCCGGTACAGGATGAAGCTGAAGTCCTCAAAGTGCCACCTGCTCAAGAGAAAGGTACAATGCCTGGGGCACATTGTCAGTCTGGAAGGGGTAGCACCAGACCCAGAGAAGATCACTGCCATCCAGAAGTGGCCAGAGCCGAAGAACCTCAATGAGGTGTGTCAGTTTCTGGGACTAGTAGGATACTACCGGAGGTTCGTAAAAGATTACACTAAGAAAGCAGCTCCTCTGCAAGACCTCCTGGTAGGGCAGTCCCCCAAGGGCAGAAACCATTCCACTGGGGTAAGGAGTAAGCCGAGTCATTTCAGGAGATGAAGGAGATCCTGACAGGCGACGAGATCCTGGCCTACCCTGACTACAGCCAACCGTTCCTGCTGTATACAGATGCCAGCAACGAAGGGCTGGGCGCTGTCTTAAGTCAGAAGGAGAAAGGCCAAGAGAAGGTAATCGCATACGCAAGCAGGAAGCTCCGCCCGACCAAGAGGAACCCAGAGAACTATAGCAGCTTTAAGTTGGAGTTCCTGGCCTTGGTCTGGGCCATCACTGAAAGGTTCAAGCACTATCTAGCCTCCAGTAAGTTCACTGCCTTCACTGATAACAACCCCTTTACCCATCTTGAAACAGCTAAGCTAGGGGCACTGGAACAGCGATGGATGGCTCGGCTGTCAAAATATCAATTCACAATTAAATACCGGGCGGGCCACAAGAACGCCAACGCCGATGCCCTGTCCAGGATGCCTCACCAGTCAGACACAGAAGAAGAAGTGGATGACCTGGAAGAGATTGAGCTACCTGCCTTTCACCGGAATGGGATGATCCACGAACAACAAGCCTCCAGGAGGCAGCGTGGAAAGATGTTCAACCCCCTGCCTCACCACAGCTGGAAAGAGACCCAGGACAGTGATCCGGTTGTAAGCCGCATTAAGGAGCTGATAACCCAAGAAGGTTCCTCCCTGGAAAAAGAAGCATCTCTGCAAGCAATGCAGCTGTGGAACGAGAGAAGCCGGCTGTTTATCTACCGTGAGAAGCTGTGCCGGAGGTACGTCAATCCAAAAACCCATGAGATGGTATAGCAGATAGTGGTCCCCAAGACAGACATCCAAATGGTGTTGGAGGCCTACCACGATCAGGCGGAGCACTTTGACTGGAAAAAGCTTGAGACCCTGCTGAAGTGTCGATTCTACTGGGTAGGAATGCGCAGCTCCATTGAGAGGTGGTGCCGGGACTGTGGACCCTGTGGCCTCAGAAGAAAAGACTACAGCAGCCAGAAGGAACCACTGCAACCCATCAAGACGACTCGACCCCTGGAGATCCTGGCCCTCGACCATGTCAAGCTGTCCCCCAGCAGGTCAGGGTACTCTTATGCTCTGACCATGGTGGATCACTACTCATGTTTCCTGGTGGTCGCCCCCGTCAAAGACCTGACGGCAGAGACAGCAGCAAAGACGTTCCAAGCGTATTTCTGTAGACCACGTGGTTATCCTGAGCAGGTGCTGACGGACCAAGGCCCGGCCTTTGAGGCTGACTTGTTCAAGGAGTTCTGCCATCTCTACGGGTGTAAGAAGATAAGAACTACACCGTACCACCCACAAACCAATGGTCTCTGTGAGAAGATGAATAACATCATCATCGACCTGCTAAAGACCATACCACTTGAGGAGAGAAAACAGTGGCCAGACCTACTACCTGACCTAGTAAATCTGTACAATCACATACCAGTAAGTTCCACCAACTGTACTCCGGCATATCTCATGCAAGCAAGGCCAGGAAAGCTGCCCATGGACCTGGAGCTTGGTGTTGTAGAACCAGAAGCAGATGTGACCACTGAGGACTTGGACATGGCCAGACAGGAGCAGTACCAAAGAGTACAAGCCTGTGTTGAAGACAGTCTCACTCGGGTGAGGGACAAGCAGGAAGCTCAATACAACAGAGGTGCCCAAGCAGAACCCTTCACACCTGGTGAAGTAGTACTAAAAAGGAAAAGAAGGAACCACAAACTTGACCAGTGGGAGAGGGAACCCTACACTGTGTTGAATTCAAGATTTGATAATAAGAAGACCTGCATAATTAGTAGAGACGGAGGAAGGACGACTGCAACAGTATCCAGGGATCACCTAAAGTTGTGTCCAGATCTGCTAAAACCCCAAGAGGAAGTGGCTCTCGTTATCCCGGAGGAGCCTAGAGAAGCAGTAATACACACTGACTTAGGAGATTTCCCGGCAGATTGGCCCCAACTAGGAGGAGCTGTAATCATCCCTGTAATCACCTTCTACCCACAGCAAGAAGAGCATGTAAGTAGAGTTGAGCCACCCCCGTAGTGTTCGAGTTCGGTTCGGTTCGTCGAACACCCTTATGTTCGCCGAACTGTTCGTCGAACTGTTCGTTGAACACCGTCGAACACCGTTAAAACCAATGGCAGGCAAACAAAAACACATAGAAACACATAGAAAACACCTTCAAAGGTGTCCAAAACCTGACAAACTGCTCAGAAGACACAACTAACACATGGAAAAGTGACAAGTACATATAGTCATGCGAAAAGAAAAGAGGTGGAGGAGTAAAAGGAGGGGGAGACACAGATATAGGCATGTCATGCCCTTCTAAAACCAAAAAAGTGCAAAGCTGACACGGCCAGTCCGTTCCTGCCCGTGCGACCTCCATGTCGCCGGGTTTGTGCCAGAGCTGCGGTGGACGGCCAGCCTCCCTCTCCCAATACTGGTGCCTGTCCGCTGGTGGGTCGAGCGAGCCCCCCTGCGGTGGAGGCAGGTCTAAGCTTTTTAATTTAAATTGTCTCTGTAATTTGAATGAGTACACTTTAAATCCTTTTACAAGGATCTATTGGAGGGCAAGTCTGATGCCAGCAGCCGCGGGAATTCCAGCTCCAGTAGCATCCACTAAAGCTGCTGCAGTTAAAAAGCTTTTATAAGGATCAAGCTTGGCGGTCCACCGCAAGATGTCATACCGCCAGTCCCAGCCCCTGTGCCTTGGGGTGCCTCCCCGATGCTCTTCACTGAGTGTCCCGGGGGCCCGAAGCATTTCCTTTGAAAAAATTAAGTGTCCAAACTACAGGTGGTGTAGCTTGCTTAACAGGTGGAATAATCTGCTGACTAGCAGACACTGCTACTAGGTCAAAAGTATTTCCTGGGCTAGATGCAGTTAAAAATTTGTAATTAGATCTACAGGCAGTGGCTACTCCGCTGACTAGCAGACACTGCTACTAGGCCCAAAGTATTGCCTGGGCTAGATGCAGTTAAAAATTTGTAATTAAATACTCTCGTTGGATGCTGAGAAAGCATTCCATAGAGTCTCCTGGCACGCCATATATTATTATCTTAAAAAGCTTGGGGTAGGGGTCTAGGGGACCCTTTTATAGCCAAAATCATGGCCCTGTATCGCAATCCGTCAGCTAGGCTGAAGATAAATGGAACATTTTCATCACCTTTCATAATCACCAATGGGACAAGGCAGGGATGTCCTCTGTCCCCTCTCTTATACATCCTAGTGATGGAGCACCTGCTCTCATCAATTCGCGATAACCCCAATATTAGGTGGATTGAGGTGGGAGGCACCGAGTACAAGTGCTCTGCATTTGCTGATGATGTCCTGGTATATATCACTCAATCACATATATCCATCCCTCCTGTTATGGCTGAAATAGATCACTTTGTTACATGGTCAAATTTTAAAATCAATGCAGCGAAGTCTGAGGCCCTCAATGTCTCCCTCCCCAAATCCATACAGGATTCCATCCAGTCCAACTTTCCCTTTGCCTGGCCCTCACAGGGTATCAAATACTTAGGAATTCGTATTCATAGAGACCTCTCCCATCTATTTTATCTTAATGTTGGGCCCTTTATTGAACAACTCCATAAAGATCTTACTTCTTGGACGGTGAAGGATTTTTCCTTGTTCGGCAGAATAAGTATACTAAAAATGAACGTCCTACCTAAACTCTTATACCTCTTCCAAACCATTCCCGTGGTAATTCCCTCAAATTTTTGGAAAAGACTACGCAATAGCTTTTAGTCTCCCCAGGATGACACAGGTGGGGCAGATGGTGGTTGTCACGGCCCGCTAGGCCTTCATATCCATGTGACGGTTCATGCATGAAGTACTCAAACTATGGATTTTTTGGCCTCTACTTAGCTTTTGGTGACAAATGTTACAGATAACACGAGTTGGGTCATCCTTAGCGATCTTAAAAAATGCACATGCTATGCAAGGTTTAGAGCCCATGCGACTCTGCTACTAGCAATACTATCAAATGATTGGCTGGGTTAGATGCAGAGCGTATGGGTTTGGTTGGGGGTCCCCACAGTCTGCCTAGGCTAGATGCAGTTAAAAATTCTCATTAGATACACAGGCGGTGCAGCTTGCTTCGCAGCTGGGCTAATACGCCCAAAGTATTGGTAGACTCTATACTAAATAAGGAAGGATTCACTGACTGTGGTGGCCCCTCCGTGGGATGTGGCGATTGGTGGAGATTTGGTGGATGATTATAGGAGAAAGCTCCTTAATAGAGAAAGTTGGTGGATTTATACTTTAAATACACGTGTACCAGCGCGTTTAAACATCAGACATGATTTGATGTGTGATCATTTGATGAGTGATCATTTATAGATTATTATTATATATATGTTCCTTTTTTCTTCTTTTCTTTTTCTTTTTGATTATTTACATTTATATGCATTGTTTCTATGCTATACGATTTTAACATGGTATGTGTGTTTAAATTTCTGATTAACTCAGCCTTGAACAGGTGCATAGCAGGACATGACATATAAATACCACTTCCTTGCTGTTTTTTTGCTATGCAATGATTAAGAACTCGTATATATATTGTGCAGAAAGAAGGGTGAAAGTCCGCCCAGGCGGGAGGAAATTGGAGTTTCATAACACATATTTGAACTGGAGAGGTATTAGAGGCCTGCAATGGCCACAGGTACTAATGGAGGTAATCAAGGTAGGGAGAGAGGCAAGAGGTTCGGTCATCTTAGTTATACAGGCCGGGGGAAACGACATAGCTTATCACAAGAGCGCATAACTAATGGCAATAATGAAACTAGACACTGAGCGCTTCAGAGAATTTTTCACAAAACTAACTATAGTATGGTCAGACATTGTGCTGAGAACGGTATGACAAGGTGCGTGAGACATCATGGCCATCAAACGGACAAGGCAGGTAATAAATATTCGGATGGCAAAATTTATAAGAGACAGAGGCTGTGTAGTGATACGACACCGACAACTGGAAGGAGATAAAGCAGGCCTCATACGGCCCGACGGTGTTCACTTAATGGATATTGGACGGGACATATTACTGTCAGGACTCCAGGACGGAGTGGAACAAGCGTTAAGAGTGATGGATGGGGGTCGGAGTCCTGCATACGAGTAAGCAGGATCCTCCGTGGCCTGGAAATAGAAAGGACATGTTGGAGAGTTACACTTGTTGGCCAACTTGCCGTTGTGGAGACTGGAGACACAGGGCATGCTGCAACAAGCTGAATTATTTTAGAAATAAAATGCATTTCTAATGGAATGAGTATAAACAGTTAATAAAGCTATGACCGATCCTCACCCATCCAGTTATAAGAGTTACATGATTGTATTGTCAATGAAAGGGGGGCGTTAGGGGGCTGAGCGTCTGGGTTTGGTTAGGGGTCCCCACAGTCTGCCTAGGCTAGATGCATTTAAAAATCATTATTAGATACACAGGCGGTGTAGCTTGCTTCGCAGCTGGGTTACTATGCTGACTAGCAGACACTGAAGCTTTGGAGCAGACCTCTGAGTAAACAGCTCTTCAGACTCAACCATCTGTGTTACCCCAAGCCATAGTGTATGTATTTTCTTACGGTTAAAAGGGGGGGGGAGACCCCAAAAAAAATTTGTGGCACAGACACCACTTAAGTGGCTTCAATTGCCCCAGAGTTGCTTAAAACGGTTCTTTAGAATGAGTACCACACACTGCTACTATGCCCAAAATTATTTTCCAGACAAGATGCACCTAAAAATTATTAGTAATTTGCAAGCTGGTGGAGCTTAGTATAGATGGCATAATAGAATGAGTACCACACACTGCTACAGGCCCAAAATTATTTTTCAGACAAGATGCAGCTAAAAATTATTAGCAATTTGAAAGCTTAAAACGGTTGGTGAGGTGATTTTACGAAATCCTCAAGCTTTTAGTCTCCCCAGGATGACACAGGGGTAGAAAAGTCCTTGCGGAACCATGATTTGTTCAACTTTATGAACGTGAGTCTGTCTACATTCTCAGTGGACAGCCGCGTGCGCTTATCTGTCAGCACACCACCAGCAGCGCTGAACACACGTTCAGAGAGAACGCTGGCTGCGGGGCATGACAAGATCTCCAAGGCGTAAGTGGCGAGCTCTGGCCATTTGTCCAGATTGGAAGCCCAAAAAGAGCAAGGGTCCAGTGACAGTCATGGCTTCGATGTTTACTTGGAGATACTCCTGTACCATCGTCTCTAGGCGTTGACTATGTGTCAGACTTCTTGTCTCCCATGGCCTTGCAAAGGATGGGCTAAAAAAGTGGTGAAATGATTCTGCAAAATTGCTGTTACCAACAGATACTGTGTTTCTGTTACGGTTTGAGTGCTGAACACTCGACAGTCCCACGGTTGGCAAGTTAGAACTGTGAGATTCACTATGTGCACCACTGGTGTTTTGTGGAAAAGCACATGTAAGATTCTGCAACAGTCTCTGCTGATACTCCTGCATGCGTGAATCCCTTGGCAGGAATTATTTCGGCAAATTTACTTTTGTACCGGGGATCTAAGAGTGTGGCAACCCAGTAGTCAGGATTATTTCGAATTCTGACAATTCGAGGGTCATGTTGCAGGTAGTGCAGCAATAAGGCACTCATGTGTCTTGCGCATCCAGGAGCACCAAGTCCCTGTTGTGTTGTTGGCGAGGTAACAATCATGCTTCCTTCCTCTGCCCTCTCCCCCCAACCTCGCACAATATAAATGTGATCAAGGTCTCCCTCATCTGATGAGTCTTCCATCAGTTCGTCCTCCACTTCTTCCTGGGCTCCTGCACCTTCCTCACTAGTTTGGCTGCTACCATGCGCCCTGGTAAATCCATCTCACCCACCCTCACATGCCTGCCTCCTTGGTGCTGCCGACCGTCTGGACCTTGCAGATGTTAGCCCTTCCACATACAACTCCTCCTCCTCTATTTCCTCCACCTCCTCTTGTCGCACCACCTGACTCCGAATTCTGTTTAACATGTGCTCCAGCATGTAAATCACCGGAATAGTCATGCTGATAATGGCATCGCCAGCACTAAACATCTTCGTCGCCATTTCAAAACTGTGCAGAAGGGTGCATAGGTCCCTGATCTGAGACCACTCCTCCAGCGTGATTTTCCCCACCTCTGGATCCCGTTGGCCCAGGCTATATGTCAGAACATATTGCACCAGGTCTTGTCGGTGCTGCCACAGTCGCTGCAACATGTGCAGAGTTGAATTCCACCGGGTAGGCACATCGCATTTTAGCCGGTGAAGTGGCAGGCCCAATGACTTCTGTAGAGTTGTAAGTCGCTGAGCTGCGGGATGCGAACGGCGGAAGTGAGCACATAGCGACCGTGCCCTCTGCAGAAGGCCATCTAGTCCGGGATAGTGGCCTAAAAATTGCTGGACAACCAGGTTCAACACGTGAGCCATACAAGGCACATGTGTGACATTGCCCCGGCGAAGGGCCGCACCGAGGTTTGCAGCATTGTCGCACACGGCCTTCCCTGGTTTCAGGTCCAGTGGAGACAACCATTCATGAAACTGGTTCTCCAGAGCTGACCACAACTCCTCAGCTGTGTGACTCACATTTCCCAGACATTTCAAAGTAAAAACCGCCTTATGACGTTGAGCCCTGCTGCCAGCATAGTAAGGAGGTGTGCAGGATCCCTTCTGCTCAGTTAGAAAGCGTGTGGCATGACCAGACAGGCTTTGGGTGCAGGTGGAGGACCGAGAGGAGGTTGAGGAGGCAGAAGCAGTGGAAGAACTTCGAGATAAAGAGGATTGACGCACAAATCGTGGGGACGGCAAGACTTGGACAGCAGCCCCTTGTCCTACTGTCACCATAGTTACCCAGTGCCCAGTCAGCGACATGTAACGCCCCTGTCCATGCCTACTCGTCCAAGTGTCTGTGGTGAAATGCACCCTGTCACACACAGAGTTTCTCAAAGAAGCGGTGATGTTGTGTGCAACATGCTGATGGATCACAGGCACACCTTTCTTTGAGAAGTAGTGCCGACTGGGCATCTGGTACTGGGGCACTGCGACGGACATAAGGTCTCGAAAATCCTCTGTGTCCACCAGGCGGAAAGGCAGCATTTCTGTAGCCAAGAGCTTGCAGATGGTGAAATTCAACCTCTTAGCTTTCTCATGGCTAGGAGGAAATGGTCTTTTACTTGTCCACATCTGAGGGACCGAGGGCTTGCTGTTGTGCTTAGACGGGGTTGAGAAGTGTGTCCCCGGCAAACTGCCGGTCTGTGAGGAAGATGCAGGCGGACATGTTAGGTTGCCTTGATCCAAAGGTGGTGCTCTCGATGTTGGAAAGCGCTCAACACCAGCTGGTGTTTCCACCTCCAAAGAAAATGATGACCTGCCAATCACGCTGGCTGTTGCGGGTAAAGAGGTGGCAGGTCTGCATCCCAAAACAGGTGTGACTGCTGTCCCCCCAGTCACAGAGGATGAAGAGGCCGCGGATGCACAAGATGGGGCAGACGGTGGTTGGCCCGGCCCGCTAGGCCGCATTGTAGCACAGTGAGCTTCCCACTGCAACTTATGCTTCATATCCATGCGATGGTTCATGCATGAAGTACTCAAACTATGGATTTTTTGGCCTCTACTTAGCTTTTGGTGACAAATGTTACAGATAACACGAGTTGGGTCATCCTTATCTATCTGAAAAAATGCCCAGGCTATGCAAGGCTTAGCACCCATGCGACCTGAAGAGCCACCACGACTTGTGGTCAGAGGCAGAGTTGTGTTTGAGGATGCAGTTGTTGACGTGCTTCCAGTACTACGTCTCTGTCCAGGAAGGTGCAACCTGACCTCGTCGTCACTAGCATCCTCCTCCACCTCCACTGCTGACCTCATCTACTGGCTGACTGTGGGTTGACAGTAAGTGGGATCTGCTACCTCGTCATCATCACCCTGTGTGTTCTCACACCCGTCGTCCTCAGAGCCAACCTCTTCCTGCCCTGACAACTTTAGTTTTTTATCGCTCCAATCAGGTATTTGAGTCTCATCATCATCTTCCTCATTGTCTTCACCAACAGGAGTTACAGTTTGGGAACGAGGGTCTACATTATGGTCAGAACCTTCTGCGTCTGGTCCTGGATCCAACTCATAAAGATTCTGGGCATCAGTGCAGATCATTTCCTCATCTGGATTCACAGAAGCTCTGGAGCTGACCTCTGATTCCCAGGCTATAGTATGAGTAAACAGCTCTGCAGACTCAACCATCTGTTCTACCCCATACTCAGACGGGCAGCTGGAGACTTGGGAGCTGTGAAGAAGCAAGTGGGATTGGGGTGACACCTCTGAGGACTGGAGTATTTGTGATGTTGAAGTTGAGGTGGAGGAGAGCCCACTTAAAGGAGCACTTGATATCCGTTGAAGCACCTGCTGTTTTTGTGCCTCATCTGGAATTTGTAGTGATTGGCGTGGCAGTAAGAAAGGGATCGTATCACATTGTCCTCTAAAAGAAGTAGACATCTTAGTTTGGCTGGAAGATGGTCTTTCTTCTGCAGATGTTACTGTTGCTTTAACACCTACCCCACAGACACAACCTTTTTTTCCCTTCCCAACACGCCTATTCCCCTTTCCACCAGCACAGGCCTTTTTCCACTCATTTTGGTGGTTAACTAATTGACAACTCTGGAGTTGTTTGCACAAAAAACGATGGATGGGAACCGAGCAGAGCTGAGTGGCCAAATTGTGGTATAAGCCCAAAAGGATTGGCTGGGTTAGATGCAGTAAAACAATTTTATTACATACACAGGTGGTGGAGCTTAGTATAGATGGACTAATAGAATGAGTCCCACACACTGCTACAAGCCCAAAATTATTTTCCGAGCTAGATGCAGATACAAATTATTTGTAATTTGCAAGCTGGTGGAGCTTAATATAGATGGCCTAATAGAATGAGTACCACACACTGCTACTATGCCCAAAATTATTTTCCAGACAAGATGCAGCTAAAAATTATTTGTAATTTGCAAGCTGGTGGAGCTTAGTATAGATGGCCTAATAGAATGAGTGCCACACACTGTTACTATGCCCAAAATTATTTTCCAGACAAGATGCAGCTAAAAATTATTAGTAATTTGCAAGCTGGTTGGAGCTTAGTATAGATGGCCTAATAGAATGAGTACCACACACTGCTACTATGCCCAAAATTATTTTCCGAGCTAGATGAAGCTAAAAATTATTTGTAATTTGCAAGCTGGTGGAGCTTAGTATAGATGGACTAAAAGAATAAGTCCCACACACTGCTACAAGCCTAAAATTATTTTCCGAGCTAGATGCAGCTAAAAATTATTTGTAATTTGCAAGCTGGTGGAGCTCAGTATAGATGGACTAATAGAATGAGTCCCACACACTGCTACAAGCCCAAAATTATTTTCTGAGCTAGATGCAGATAAAAATTATTTGTAATTTGCAAGCTGGTGGAGCTTAGTATAGATGGACTACTAGAATAAGTCCCACACACTGCTACAGGCCCAAAATTATTTTCCAAGCTAGATGTAGATAAAAATTATTAGTAATTTGCAAGATGGTGGAGCTTAGTATAGATGGCCTAATAGAATGATGCTATGCCCAAAAGGTTTTACTTGGCTAGGTGCAGTAAAAAAATTGTATTCTATACACAGGTGGTGTAGCTTGCAACACAGATACGCTACTCCACTGACTAACACACACTGCAAGAGGCCAAAAAGGATTTGCTTAGCTAGGTTTAGCCAAATGCTGTGAAAAACACTTGCACAGCACTGGCACAGACCTGCTGTAACATACCTGGCGGCGTCCTTGCATGGTGGTCCATCTCCCACTGTGCAAGAGCGCGCACTTGATCTCCAGTCCAGAATGTCTCTCTGGCTTCCCTCCTTGCTGTCTGTTTGTCTGTTTTGGCTGCATAGGGCGACGCCTGCTGAACTTCCTGTTTCTTGTACCTGCTGCGGACACGCCCCTGTTGCACCTTCAGCCTATTGCTGTCCATCTTTGGGTATTTATACCACCTTCTTCCTCAAGATGGCGCCTGAGCATTGTGTCCTGTCAGTCGGCTTTTTGTCTCTGACATGCCAGGTCCTATCCTGTTTTCCTGCCTGTTTTCCAGTTCTGTGTCTGAACTGTGGTCTGTTCTTGTGAACACGCTTCTTGCCTGTTCTTTCGCCTTCTAGGGGCCGTATTCCTAGATCTGCCTGTCTGTGCCTTGCGGTATCTGTTCCCGTCTGAACAGAGTCCTGTTTGTGTCCCTGCCTTGCGGTATCTGTTCCTGTCTGAACTGAGTCCTGTCTATTTCTCCTGTCTTGCAGTATCTGTTCCCGTGTCTGAACTGAGTCCTGTCTATGTCTCCTGCCTTGCGGTATCAGTTCCCGTGTCTGAACTGAGTCCTGTCTGTGTACTCTTGCCTGCTGCCTTTCCTGGAGGCTGTATTTCCAGGCCTGTCTGAACTCGCTCCTTGCCTGTTCGTCCCGCCTCTCTGGGGGCCGTATTCCCAGACCCGCTCCTGTATCCCGCTGCAGTGTCGGTCTCTTCCGTACACTCAGTTCCAGTCTGAACTCTCTCCTATCCTTTACCTGTTTTGCCTCTATGTCCGTTCCTTTCCTTTTTCTGCAGAGTCTGAACTCGTACCTAACTCCTGCTTGTTGTCTCTGTACTCCCGTTTGTGAGTTTGTGGTCCCCTCGCTACTTCACTGCAAGTACCCTGTGGGTATCTGGCTCTGCCTTTCCCTTCCTGTCTGTTCCGTGTAAACAGAGCCCTGTCCGTCCTGCTCTGACTCCTTGCTCACTGCTCCGGCAGCCTTGCTCCGCTCTTACCCTTTTGCTCACTGCTCCGGCAGTCCTGTCCTGCCCTGCTTCTGCCCGCTGCTCCGGCAGTCCTGTCCTGCCCTGCTTCTGCCCGCTGCTCCGGCAGTCCTGTCCTGCCCTGCTTCTGCCCGCTGCTCCGGCAGTCCTGTCCTGCCCTGCTTCTGCCCGCTGCTCCGGCAGTCCTGTCCTGCCCTGCTTCTGCCTGCTGCTCCGGCAGTCCTGTCCTGCCCTGCTTCTGCTCACTGCTCCGGCAGTCCTGTCCTGCCCTGCTTCTGCCCGCTGCTCCGGCAGTCCTGTCCTGCCCTGCTTCTGCCCGCTGCTCCGGCAGTCCTGTCCTGCCCTGCTTCTGCCCGCTGCTCCGGCAGTCCTGTCCTGCCCTGCTTGTGCTCGCTGCTCCTGCAGCCCCGTCCTGCTCTGTTCTTGCCCACCGCTTTGGGCGTTCCCTCTCTGCTGTGGTTGTCTACCGCATCTGCGGTTCTGTGACCCAGTCTGTACTGGGTCTTAACCTTTCTGTGCTCCAGCCCGTCCTTTCGGCCAGTACCTCCCTGCCTGCATACTCGCCTGTATCCACCCCTCTGCATACCTGCCGTGTTTGCTTACATCCACCAGTCTGTGCCAGCCTAACCTGCCTGTTCCAGTAATTCCAGTGTGGGTCAACCCCCGTGTCCGGAGTTTGACCTGGAGTAGCACCTGGTCCCTCTGCCCGGTTTCTCCCTGGTGCACTGGCGTCGTATGCCGTCATGCCACCTTGGTCGGATCGGCCAGATACTTAGTCACGCCCCTCCAGGCACTCTCCGGTCCATGGTCCAGTGGAACCACAACACCCGCACACGCCAGTCAGTCCGGGCGTGTGCATAACAGCATGCTCAGGCCATGGTTCCCGTTGAGCCCCACGGCCTTCGCTCTCTGAGAAGTTTTCCAGCGAATACATGCATTAAAAATAAATAAATAAATTTTTTTTTTTTTTTCTCAGCTGAGTTCCAGGCGAATTACGCACCCGTCCAGATGGATCTATCTGCTCTCGTTCCTGCGGATCCGCCACGTTACTATGGGGATCCAAGACAAAGTCGTGCATTTGTGGAGCAATGCATGCTACACTTCAAGTTCTACCCTCTATGTTTTCCCACCGATCGGGTTAAGGTGGCATTCATTATGTCTTACCTGGCGGGTGATGCCTTGGAATGGATCAACCCCCTATATGAAACACGGGATCCGATCCTCCTGGACCTAATGGCCTTCCTGGTGGCCTTTCTAATGGTCTTCGATGATCCTAACCCGGAGGTTCCTGCTGAAGCTTCACCTCCCAATATCCCGGAGCAGCCCCGATGGGTAATGTGTGTGGGTAGCGCAATAGTCCTCCAGCCCAATGAGACTACTGCCCACCCAGAATCCTCACAGGGTGACTACGCTTTCCGGAATACTTCTCCCAACCTCAAGAGGCAGTCCAGACATGCTAGACGTAGAGGCAAGCCGTCACGCCAGGGTCTGTCCTCCCTGAGACCTCCTGACCCCAACCTTGAAGTCCCTACTGAAGCTTCATCTCCCTGTATCCCGGAGAAGCCCCAACGGGTAATGTGCGTGGGTAGTGCTCCGGTTCTCCTGCCCGAAGAGACTTCTGCCCATCCAGACTCCACACAGGAGAACTTCCTGCACCCAGCATCAGATGCTTCACCCACTTTAACCGGTGTGCATGTCCAAGGATGCTCCAAAGCTGTGGTTACCTCTGAGTCTGTGCACCTCTACTACCTGGCGGAGGACCCCCTGTTGCCTCCTGAATCCTCCGGGATACCACTCGATGACAAATGGAGAGAGACTTCTCTACACTCGGTACTCGATACTTTGTCCGCTTCGTCCTGTGAGCCTGACAATGGGTACCCCAAAGTGGTAGTTACCCCCGAGTATCTACACCCCTCCGACCAGGCGGAGGACCTCCAGTTGTCTCCAGAACCCTTCGGGGTGCTACCTGGTAGCGAAAGGACAGAGACTCTCCTATACTCTGTACCTGATACCTCGCTCGCTTCGTCCAGTGAGTCCAACCTAGTGTACTCCGAAGCAGAGGTTACTCCCGAGTCTCTACACCCCTCCGACCAGGCACAGGACCTTCAGTTGTCTCCAGAACCCTTCGGGGTGCTACCTGGTAGCGAAAGGACAGAGACTCTCCTTTACTCTGTACCTGATACCTCGCTCGCTTCGTCCAGTGAGTCCAACCTAGTGTACTCCGAAGCAGAGGTTAATCCCGAGTCTCTACACCCCTCCGACCAGGCGGAGGACCTCCAGTTGTCTCCAGAACCCTTCGGGGTGCCACCTGGTGGTGAATGGACAGAGACTTTCCTATATCCTGGATCTGATACCTCGCTTGCTTCGTCCAGTGAGTCCGACCTTGTGTACTCTGAAGCAGAGGTTACCCTTGAGTCTCTACACCCCTCTGACCAGGCGGAGGACCTCCAGTTGTCTCCAGAACCCTTTGGGGTGCCACCTGGTGGTGAATGGACAGAGACTTTCCTATACTCGGTACCCGATACCTCGCCTGCTTCCTCCAGTGAGTCCGACCTAGTGTACTCTGAAGCAGATGTTTTCTCTGAGCCTCTGCACTCTTGTGACCCGGCGGAGGACCTCCAGTTGTTTCCTGAATTCTCCGGGGTACCACCAGATAACAAAGAGACAGTGACTTTTCCTCATTATGTACCTGATAACCCGTCTATTTCTTCCTGTGAGCTTGACAAGATGTACCTCGAAGCAGAGATTACCCCCAAGTCTCTGTCCCCCTCCAACCCGGTGAAGGACTTCCAGTCGTCTCCTGTACCCTCTGGGGTGCCACCTGAAAATATGTGGAGAGAGACTTCCTTGTGTGCTGTTCCTGGTACTCCACCCGTTTCGTCTGTTGCTAGGGATGGCTGGAAAGGAGGTAGCATCCTAGCTAACCAGATGAGATCAATTTTTCCTGTGGACAGTGGAAGTGATCTCCTTGAAGTGAACGACTGGTCCTCGAATTCCCTGCGGAAGATTCTGGCAGGCCTGAAGAAGAGGGGGCGTAAGGGGGGGGGTACTGTAACATACCTGGCGGCATTCTTGCATGGTGGTCCATCTCCCACTGTGCAAGAGCGCGCACTTGATCTCCAGTCCAGAATGTCTCTCTGGCTTCCCTCCTTGCTGTCTGTTTGTCTGTTTTGGCTGCATAGGGCGACGCCTGCTGAACTTCCTGTTTCTTGTACCTGCTGCGGACACGCCCCTGTTGCACCTTCAGCCTATTGCTGTCCATCTTTGGGTATTTATACCACCTTCTTCCTCAAGATGGCGCCTGAGCATTGTGTCCTGTCAGTCGGCTTTTTGTCTCTGACATGCCAGGTCCTATCCTGTTTTCCTGCCTGTTTTCCAGTTCTGTGTCTGAACTGTGGTCTGTTCTTGTGAACACGCTTCTTGCCTGTTCTTTCGCCTTCTAGGGGCCGTATTCCTAGATCTGCCTGTCTGTGCCTTGCGGTATCTGTTCCCGTCTGAACAGAGTCCTGTTTGTGTCCCTGCCTTGCGGTATCTGTTCCTGTCTGAACTGAGTCCTGTCTATTTCTCCTGTCTTGCAGTATCTGTTCCCGTGTCTGAACTGAGTCCTGTCTATGTCTCCTGCCTTGCGGTATCAGTTCCCGTGTCTGAACTGAGTCCTGTCTGTGTACTCTTGCCTGCTGCCTTTCCTGTAGGCTGTATTTCCAGGCCTGTCTGAACTCGCTCCTTGCCTGTTCGTCCCGCCTCTCTGGGGGCCGTATTCCCAGACCCGCTCCTGTATCCCGCTGCAGTGTCGGTCTCTTCCGTACACTCAGTTCCAGTCTGAACTCTCTCCTATCCTTTACCTGTTTTGCCTCTATGTCCGTTCCTTTCCTTTTTCTGCAGAGTCTGAACTCGTACCTAACTCCTGCTTGTTGTCTCTGTACTCCCGTTTGTGAGTTTGTGGTCCCCTCGCTACTTCACTGCAAGTACCCTGTGGGTATCTGGCTCTGCCTTTCCCTTCCTGTCTGTTCCGTGTGAACAGAGCCCTGTCCGTCCTGCTCTGACTCCTTGCTCACTGCTCCGGCAGCCTTGCTCCGCTCTTACCCTTTTGCTCACTGCTCCGGCAGTCCTGTCCTGCCCTGCTTCTGCCCGCTGCTCCGGCAGTCCTGTCCTGCCCTGCTTCTGCCCGCTGCTCCGGCAGTCCTGTCCTGCCCTGCTTCTGCCCGCTGCTCTGGCAGTCCTGTCCTGCCCTGCTTCTGCCCGCTGCTCCGGCAGTCCTGTCCTGCCCTGCTTCTGCCTGCTGCTCCGGCAGTCCTGTCCTGCCCTGCTTCTGCTCACTGCTCCGGCAGTCCTGTCCTGCCCTGCTTCTGCCCGCTGCTCCGGCAGTCCTGTCCTGCCCTGCTTCTGCCCGCTGCTCCGGCAGTCCTGTCCTGCCCTGCTTCTGCCCGCTGCTCCGGCAGTCCTGTCCTGCCCTGCTTGTGCTCGCTGCTCCTGCAGCCCCGTCCTGCTCTGTTCTTGCCCACCGCTTTGGGCGTTCCCTCTCTGCTGTGGTTGTCTACCGCATCTGCGGTTCTGTGACCCAGTCTGTACTGGGTCTTAACCTTTCTGTGCTCCAGCCCGTCCTTTCGGCCAGTACCTCCCTGCCTGCATACTCGCCTGTATCCACCCCTCTGCATACCTGCCGTGTTTGCTTACATCCACCAGTCTGTGCCAGCCTAACCTGCCTGTTCCAGTAATTCCAGTGTGGGTCAACCCCCGTGTCCGGAGTTTGACCTGGAGTAGCACCTGGTCCCTCTGCCCGGTTTCTCCCTGGTGCACTGGCGTCGTATGCCGTCGTGCCACCTTGGTCGGATCGGCCAGATACTTAGTCACGCCCCTCCAGGCACTCTCCGGTCCATGGTCCAGTGGAACCACAACACCCGCACACGCCAGTCAGTCCGGGCGTGTGCATAACACCTGCCTGGCAAAAAGTCCTAGGAAATGCTGTAACCTAGTCCTCAAAAGTACTGCAATTACAACTAATCCCTACTCCCAAGCTGTCTATTTAAGAGCAAAGACCTGCCTGCTAAAAGTCGTAGGAAATGCTGTAACCTAGTCCTCAAAAGGACTGCAATCACAACTATTCCCTACTCCCAAGCTATTTGTATATTTCTGAGAAAATTGGCTTGAAATTAACACTGTAAGTATAGCGCACACAGCAACAGCGGTGCCGTCTAACACGCAGCTGCAGCAGTGAGAAAATGGTGGCGACGTGGAAAATGGCTGGGTCTTATAGGGCAAGGACATGTGACATACACAGCCAATGACACATGCCCTTGCTTGTGTGAAAAAAAGCAGCTCGCTCCGTGTGTGCGCTGCTGATAGGCTGACAGATTGCACCTCCCCACTGTAAATGCGGGAAAGAGAAAAAAAAATGGAGATCTTCATTATTTATGCAGAGATCCATCCCCTGCCCTTCCCCCCGCCCCGCTGTACCCTCAAACTGCGTATTAACATTGATTATCAGCATTACTGTGAAAAAATCCAGTTATGATTTTGGTGCACGAACAGTTATCGAACATAACCTCGAACAGCCGGATTTTTTTCAAATCGTTTGTGTTCGCCGAACGGCTCGAACACCGCTCAAAACAGCTCGAATTTGAGATTGGCGAACAGTTCGAGTCGAACACCGCTCATCTCTACATGTAAGTGCTGAAGAGGAGCCAGCTCAAGAAGAATCCCCGGACGAAAGATCCCCGATAGGAGAAGAGCAAGAAGGCCCAGCCAATGGTGAGCTTGTCAGTCCTGTAGAGAGGTCAATGCAGCCTTGTAGCTCCTCCACACCTAGTACTGACAGAAGGGGAAGTAGTGCACCTACTAGAGCTTCATGCATCCCAGTTTTGCGCAGATCAACACGAACCACGCGAGGTCAACCCCCTGTCAGATATACTGTGTAAGATAGCTAAACCCTGACAAATGTAGATAGTTACCCCTGGGGTATTATATAGCATAGTATTGTGTACTTTTATGAATATGCATTTAACTTATGTTTTTGCCTTTATTAATGGACAATTCAAGTGAAACGGACTCTTTGCCTATTTACTTCTCTTGTTACATAAAGAACTCCGTGGCTGAGGACTGTGTGCAGCCCAAAAACTATTTATTGTATATAATTGAGCTCCCTGGAGTGCCCCTTCTAGGTGACCTCAGAAGAAAAACCTGTTTGGAGTGGCTCTACTGGAGGTCCAACTCGGGATCTTCATGCCCTGCAGCCACCACAGGGCCTACGTTGAGAGTTTGGGACAGGTCCCTCAAACCACCAGGGCCTCTACCCTGTGAGATGGACATCCTGTCTGGGAACCTCACCATAAGAGACTTGAATTCTGAGGACACTTTGTAACTGTTTATGTTATTATGCAACGTTTAAGAAATGTGCCTCCCATAAAGGGAAGAGTTATTGTTAATGTTTACTATTGTTGTTTTAAAATGTACTTCAGCCCGGGAGTGCTGAGCTTTGCTAGGGGGGAATGTGGCGCCAAGCTGCGATTGGTACCACAGATCCTAGAAGGTTGATTTAATGGAATCCTCCACAAGAGGCCCCCATAAACATTCACACATCTCCCCCTTCCACCTCAGACCAGCAGAGGGAGCCCGTTAGGGAAATAAATAGGGAAGGTGGAGGTGGCAGTAAGGAGTTCCTCTGGAGAGTTCAGCAAGTACAGATCTGAATACAGAGTCGAGCTCTGTCTCTGTCGTGCACAGAGAGTGAAAAGCTGTGTGTGCGGAGAAGCACGTGGGTTGCTGTGTAGGCAAGCTAGGCCTCCAGCGGTCCTGAAGACCAGTCTACACTCAAGAGCTCAAGTAAGTGAGCCCAAGGTGTGCCGACGCCTGTAAGAGCGGTGAAGAGCGGCAAGCTGCCGTTAGTGTGAGTAGCCTAGTGAGGGCCCGAGCGTGGCCGAAGGCGAGTGGAAAGTGAGTAGCAGTGGGGGCAGAGGAGCTTACCCAGCTCACCCCGAAACATATACCGGACACCGGGTCTGAGCTTACCGGGATCTCTACGACCCAGTAAGGCATAACCGGACTCCCTGGAGAACTACAGGTCCCAGGTTCACCAGAGAGTTGATACGTAACAGAGCCAGGAGACACATAGGCCCCGTAAGCTGGGAGCGTGCACTCCAAGAGAAGGCCCTACCACAATGTCAGCCGGTGCAGGACAGAGATAAAGTTAGGCCTAGCTTCAGGCAGGTCAGAAACTTACTACACAGAGGCAAGAAACAGGAGGCCCTACACCCGCTCATTGGGGAGGATCCTGATATGCACCCTTCACCCTACAGTGCTCCGGGATGTGCCTGAACTACCACCAGTAAAAGGTACTGAAGTGACTACCATGTCCGTCCCCTTTCTTGCTCTGACCCGGCTGGGTCTCGCCTGTCCTGCATCCCCCTCTCCCTACGCTGCCCTGAGGCCTAGCTTCACCTGTGGGGAGCTATACCATCGAGCTGCCTTATCACCGGCCTCAGTGGACTGCCGCAGCGCTGGTGATTCTCACCAGAAACCACAGGTGGCGTCACGAACTTCCATAAAATTAACAAACAATCCCCTTTTAAAAGCTGACCCCAGAGTACGGGCCCGGGAGCCGACCACCGCGATATCTTCAAGGCCAGGCAAAGGCCCGGGTACCGAGTCGTCTCCATCCCCCTGGGCGAGTCAAAAGCTCCCATTATTAGTAAGTGGGTCTCCCATAGTGTCTGCCTATGCAGTGAATGCAACAGCTGCCAAACATTTGGAGGAACTCCAATGTTTCTTGCAAGTGACGTAGAGGTCGGAGAGCCTCCTGAAAACAATGTTCCCATCATAGGAAATGGGTCTCCCATACTTTTTGCCTATGCAGTGAATGCAACAGCTCCCAAAAATTTGGAGGAACTCCAATGCCCCTTGCAAGAGATGTAGATATGGTGATATGGTAGATATTGTGGTGATATGGTGGTGGAGGATGAGGAGAAGGAGGAGGACAAGAGCAAATAGACAAAATCAGGAAGAGTATACCCATGTCTGGGTGTGAAGACAGATGTGCATGCGAATAGAGTTAGACCTCCCAAAAAAAAGACAATGTATTTGAGTTTATGCTACGCTGCTATCATTTGGTGACATTGAGAAGTCTGGCCCAATTCAGCCCTTGTTCATTTTTATAAGAGTCAGCATGTCAGCATTTTCAGTTGACAGGCGGATGCGCCTATTGGTTCTAATTCCACCACCGGCACTAAAAACCCGCTCTGACAAAATGGCAGTTCATGCCAAGTGTCCAGCTTGGAAACCCAATAATTATAAGGCACAGAGGAATCACGGAGGACGTTGGTACGGTCGGAAAGGTTCTCCCTCGCCATCTTCCGAAACTTTTCCCTCCTTGTTAGAGTACCCCACACCTCAGGGCCTGTGCGATGGGAGGGTCTGAGAAAACTGTCACAGAACTTTGACAGTGTTCCCCTGCCTCTGCTGGATTGCATTTGTGTCTCTCTCGCCTGTACCCCTTGCTTGTCCAACAAACTGTGACCTCTGTCGCCAGCGTTTTCAGATGGGAATTTTTTAAATAATTTCACAACAAAGGCCTTCTCGTACTGCCCTATTTTATTAGGCCTGTCCTGCGCGGGAATAAAAGACAGAAAGTTCTCCTTGTAGCATGGGTCTAGAAGTGTCTGTCACCCAAAATTTGGACAACGCGAGGGTCACTTGAAAGGCAGCATAACATAAACTCAGCCATGTGTGCCAGACGTCTGTGTCCTCACCAAGAGGACGACTGACCATGTTCTCCTCCTCATCCTCCTCCTCTTCCACCTCCTCCCTGCCCTCAGGCCATGCACACTAAACAGACAGTATGACAGTTGTGCAGGTAGTACCGTCTATAGCGCAGGAAATTAGCTCCTGTTCTTCCTTCTCCTCCTCTTCCTCATTGTCACCCAATCCACGTTGGGATGAGATGAGGCTGAGCTGTGTGGAATCACCCTGTATGTTTCCTTGCTCCATCTTATCGTGCTCTGCCTTCAATGCAACCTGTTTAATTGTGAGCAGAGAGTGTTTCAGAAGACAGAGAAGAGGGATGGTGATGCTAATTATGGCATCATCACCGCTCACCATCTTGGTGGACACCTCAAAGTTTTGGAGTATGGAACAGATGCCTGACATCCATGTCCGCTGATGAGGTCTTATGTGTGGAGTCTGACCTGAATACCGATGGCCAAGTTGATGCTGGTAGTCAACAACTGCCCTCTTCTGCTCACAAATCCTTCCCAACATCTGCCATGTACAGTTCCAACGCGTGGCGACATCGCACATCAGTTGGTGAGCTGGAAGCAGCAAACGCTCCTGAAGCACGGCAAGGGCGGTGGAAGCTGTAGCTGACTTTCTAAAATGGGCAGACACGTTGGGTACTTTAACAAGCAGATGCAACAGATCTGGGTAGGTTTTGAGAAACCGCTGAACCACGAGGTTAAGCACATGGGCAAGGCATGGTACGTGTGTGAGCTCGCCTCACTTCAGAGCCGCCACCAGGTTCCGGCCATTGTAACACATGACCATGCCTGGCTGTAGGTTCAGCGGTGTCAGCCACAGATCTGCCTGCTCCTTCAGAGCTGTCCACAACTCCAGCAGTGTGCGGTTTGTCACCTGAGCATATTAGCTTCAGCACAGCCTGTTGTCGCTTGGCCGAGGCAGTGCTGCTGTGCTTCCAGCTTCTGACTGATGTGGTCATTTCAGAGATGGAGGCTGAAGAGGAGGAGGTGCAGGATATGTAGAATGTGGGGGCAACCCTGATTGACCCAGGGCCTGCAATCCTCGGCGTCGGGAGGATGTGTCTGACTGGGTCCTGGCTTCCACTATATTAACCCAGTGTGCCTTTAGCGAGATGTACCGTTCCTGCCCACAAGCACTTGTCTATGTGTCCGTGGTTAGGTGGACTTTCCCAGTAACTGTGTTGTTGAGGGCATGGCTAATGTTGTGGGCCCGTGCTCGTATAATGCGGAGATGGTACACCAGGAGAAATAGTGGCAGCTGAGGACCGAGTACCAAGGGGCGGCCGCTGCCATCAGGTTGCGGAAAGCTTCCGTCTCCACGAGCCTAAAAGGCAACATTTCGAGTGCCAGCAGTCACAAAATGTGTGAATTTAGTAGTGTGGCCTGCGGGGCGTTGGCTGCGAAATTGTGCTTGCATTCCAAGGACTGGGGTAAGGACAACTGAACGCTGCGCTGGGACCAGGACGTGGACAAGCTTGCTGATGGTGCTAGTTGAGAGTGTGCAACGACGACACGTGCAGGGCGGGAGGTATCTTCGCATGCGCCATGGACAGGGGATTGGCGTGTATGCACAACAGCGGAAGAAGCAATAGTGTCACCCACAGACACTGTTTCTGGACCCTGGGGTTCGGCCCACTTAGTAGGGGTGTTTTGCTGCCATGTGCCTGATCATGCTGGTGGTGGACAGGCTGCTAGTTTTGCTACCCCTGCTGAATGGCCTGGTGCAAATGGCCTTTTTGGGGTTACCTGGAGAGTCTTTAAAAAACAACCAGACTCGGGAAGACCTAACAGTTGTACTGGCAACTTCCATCGTGTTGGTGTTATGGGGAACGTTTTCCCGCCTTGTGTCTGCGGCCACCACACTGCTTCTTGTGGTGCCTGTTCCGGTGCTACATCTCCCTTCTCCTGTGTGCTGCTGTCCTAGATCTGCATGTCCCCCTACCAGGTAGGGTCAGTTACTATATAATCCACCACCTCGTCTTCCGCTCCCGCTCCCTGGTCCTCCTCCTGACTCTCTGGCAATTGTGTCTCATCATCATCATCATCATCATCATCATAATTAGATACAGTGGGGAAAAAAAAGTATTTAGTCAGCCACCAATTGTGCAAGTTCTCCCACTTAAAAACATGAGAGAGGCCTGTAATTGACATCATAGGTAGACCTCAACTATGAGAGACAACATGAGAAAACAAATCCTGATAATGACATTGTCTCATTTGGAAAGAATTTTTTTTCAAACTTTGGTAGAAAATAAGTATTTGGTCAATTACAAACACACAAGATTTGTGGATCTCACAGACCTGTAACTTCTTTGTTAAGACGCTTCTCTGTCCTCCCCTCATTACCTGTAGTACTGGCACCTGTTTGAACTTTTTATCAGTATAAAAGACACCTGTCCGCAACCTCAAACGGTAACACTCCAAACTCCACTATGATGAAGACAAGAGCTGTCGAAGGACACCAGAAACAAAATTGTAGCCCTACACCAGGCTGAGAAAACTGAATCTGCAATAGGCAAGCAGCTTGGTGTGAAGAAATCAACTGTGGGAGCAATAATTAGAAAATGGAAGACATACAAGACCACTGATAATCTCCCTCGATCTGGGGCTCCACACAAGATCTCATCCAATGGGGTCAAAATGATCTCAAGAGCGGTGAGCAAAAATCCCAGAACCACACGGGAGGACCTAGTGAATGACATGCAGAGAGCTGGGACCAACTTTACAAAGGCTACAATCAGTAACACACTACGCCGCCAGGGACTCAGATCCTGCAGTGCCAGACGTGTCCCCCTGCTTAAGCCATTACATGTCCGGACCCGTCTGAAGTTTTCTAGAGAGCATTTGGATGATCCAAAAGAGTATTGGTAGAATGTTATATGGTCAGATGAAACCAAAGTAGAACTGTTTGGTAGAAACACAACTCGGCGTGTTTGGAGGAAAAAGAATGCCGAGTTGCATCCAAAGAACACCACACCTACTGTGAAGCATGGGGGTGGCAACATCATGCTTTTGGGCTGTTTATCTACCAAGGGACCAGGATGACTGATCCGTGTACATGAAAGAATGAATGGGGCCATGTATCATGAGATTTTGAGTGCAAACCTCCTTCCATCGGCAAGGGCATTGAAGATGAAACGTGGCTGGGTCTTTCAGCAGGACAATGATCCCAAGCACACTGCCAGGGCATCGAAGGAGTGGCTTCGTAAGAAGCATTTCAAGGTCCTGGAGTGGCCTAGCCAGTCTCCAGGTCAAAAACCCTATAGAAAACCTTTGGAGGGAGTTGAAAGTCCGTGCTGCCCAGCGACAGCCCCAAAACATCACTGCTCTAGAGGAGATCTGCATGGAGGAATGGGCCAACATACCAGCAACAGTGTGTGCCAACCTTGTGAAGACTTACAGAAAATGTTTGACCTCTGTCATTGCCAACAAAGGATATATAACAAAGTATTGAGATGAACTTTTGTAATTGACCAAATACTTATTTTCCACCAAAATTTGAAAAAAAATTTCTTTCCAAATCAGACAATGTGATTTTCAGGATTTGTTTTCTCATTATGTTTCTCATAGTTGAGGTCTACCTATGATGTCAATTACAGGCCTATCTCATCTTTTTAAGTGGGAGAACTTGCACAATTGGTGGCTGGCTAAATACTTTCTTCCCTACTGTATGTGGATGGAGAGCACCATATACCATATCAAGTTATATCGTCATAAGATGGAGGGTGCTACAACCTGCATTGTAATGACAATTGAGCATAAGGAGAGGAAAGCAACAATGCAAAAATGGATGTGCACACCTTGAATTAGTAATACATCAAAAAGTACAAAAATACAAAATTTTATTGATATACACTGACACACATGCAACGTTAAAAGTCATCATCATCATCCACCTCTTGCCACAGTAATTGCACTTTCCCACCATTGCCTTGATGTGACCTTGGCTGCTCAAATATTTGGGCATCGCTACACGCGTTCTCCTCTTGACTCGCTTGAAGCTGGCCGCCGAGAGGCCCGAATCTACAAATGGAAAAGTGAACAGCTCTTCTGAGTGTCCAAGTGTGGGATCAGTTGTCTCCGGGCACTCGGCATGGTGGGAGGAAGGAGGATCAGAGTGAGGAATATGCGGTCCAGACTCACGGCTACTGAGACTTGAGCATGTGGAAGACAGGGTGGTAGTGGTGGTGGAAAAGTGACTGGAAGCATTATCTGTTATCCAGTCAACAACCTTTTGACATTGCTCTGGGTTTAATAGTGGTGTTCTGTAGCCCCCTAACAATTGGGACAGGAAGGTCGGGCGACAAGATATGGGTGTTTGTTGTGGCACAATTTCAGCTTGCCCACGGCCTCGGCCCCTGCATGCAACATCACCATCACGTCCACTTCCCTGTCCCTTGCCACGCACCTTGCCCATTTTAAATGGAAGACAATAGTTTCCACGTTCAATAGAAATGGCAGATTTTGGAACACCGTTATATGTGATACGTCTGACAGAGAACTACGGTTTTAAATAGCAGGCCTGTAATTTACTAATACTATTCTTCACAGAGACCTAGTGTGAATAGCTTGACCAACACACTGCAATGAAATGAAAGGCAGAAATGGCTGATTTTGGAATGCTGTTATATGTAATACGTCTGACAGAGTACCACGGTTTTAAATAGCAATCCTGTAATTTACTAATACTATTCTTCACAGAGACCTAGTGTGAATAGCTTGACCGACACACTGCAACGAAATGGAAGGCAGAAATGGCTGATTTTGGAACGCTGTTATATGTGACACGTCTGACAGAGAACCACGATTTTAGATAGCAGGCCTGTAATTTACTAATACTATTCTTAACAGAGACCTAGTGTGAATAGCTTGAATGACACACTGCAACGAAATGGAAGGCAGAAATGGCTGATTTAGAAACACTGTTATATGTGATACGTCTGACAGAGAACCACGGTTTTAAATAGCAGGACTGTAATTTACTAATATTATTCTTCACAGAGACCTAGTGTGAATAGCTTGACCGACACACTGCAATGAAATGGAAGGCAGAAATGGCTGATTTTGGAAGACAGTTATATATGTGATACATCTGACAGAGAACCATGGTTTTAAATACAGGCCTGTAATTTACTAATACTATTCCTCACAGAGACCTAGTGTAAATAGCTTGACCGACACACTGCAACGAAATGGAAGGCAGAATTGGCTAATTTTGGAACACAATTATATATGAGATATGTCTGACAGAGAACTATGGTTTTAAATAGCCGGCCTATAGTTTAGCAATACTATTCTTCTCAGAGACTTAGCGTGAATAGCTTGACCAACACATTGCAACAAAATGAAAATGTAAGCCAATATTTTACACGTTCAGTTCAAATTTCTGGATTTTTATCGCTGTAATATGGAAAAGATCTGGCTGTATGTGTACTCTGGATTGCTTTTTAAGCAAATAATCAGGATTTAGATAAAAAACTAATTGGCCCTGGCTCCTGATATATCGAGCTATGTCTACAAATATCTGCAAGAACAGCAGCAGCAGGAACATGATATGGGCCCTCTTGCACTATATGGACTGCAGTCTGCCACATACACTGCCTGCCTGCCTAACTCCTGCTATCACCTTTACCACTGAAAATATGCACCTTGATTAGTCCTCAGAAGTACTGTTAGTTCAGATGGATACATATATATATGTTGTGGAATACCTATACTAACTCTAAACAAGCAAATATCTCCTTGACTCAGCAGCAGCTCTCCCTATTTTGCCTGATTCCGGGGTAGACTGTGGCGAGCATAGCGGTGCCAGGTCTTATATAGACCTGATGACTGTGCGGCCAGTCAATCACTGTAATGCCCACAACCAACATGACTACGACATTACAGTGCGTGACAAGCAATCTCTGAATGTTCATTGGCTCTCTAAAGAGCGCCAAACATGCAGGGTGGGGACCCGAATTCCCGCCCGAGCGATCAGGAAAAACTCGCCAAGCTTGACGAGCACCGTGATGCTCGGGTGAGTACCGAGCAGTGGCGAGCACATATGCTCATCACTACACTTAAACTATCTACAGAGATCCTGTTTAGAACTGTCATTGGTGGTAATTTTGGCCTTAGTGCAGTGATTTTTGTTAATAATTAGTATGGTGGAATTATTTGGTCACCACTCCACATGCTCATAATATGACCTGGTCATGCTGTGGTATATTGGTGTTGGTATGTTAGATTTTTTTTTTCTGTAACTGGATGGCGGTTACATTCAGACACTATGTGTTCATAACATATGGTCATGGTGTGATGGTAATTTTGGCTTATGTGTAATATTATTGGTATTTTTTTTATTGATATAGTAACAGTATGGAGAAAATATTTGTTATTCGACAACTGTATGACTGTATAATTTAGAAATATAATTTAGAAAATTATTAAAGTTCAGTGTTTTCTGTGTGATTTATGCATTTTATCAGTAATTTTTTTTACAAAGCAAAATCGTGTTTTTATAGGATTTATGCTAGTGGAGTGGGACTAGGTCCATATTTTGCCCAAGAGCCCATGGGACTCTAGTTACGCCACTGCTGAAAACGATGCGTACAATCGGTGTGGATGATCGAATGTTGGGTTGGTGGGACAAATGAGTGGTGAAGTCAGTATAACATTTTTTTTTTAACTTTTTACTGGCCCTTTTCATTTCAACAAATTTGCAGTTAGCTGGTAACAATTTTCTTCAATTCATGCTGTGCAAATTGCAAAAAAAATCCTATGCTGGAGAATCCATTTTTTTGTAAAATTTGACATTTGAATTCTATTGAAATAAATTCGCTCATCTCAAGTGAGTGCCTTTATTTATCTTGGTCCATGATAAGTGTGAATAGAGACCACCTTGCACAGAGCCCAGGCAGCGCGGACGTTTATCTACAGTGGGCGGTCGGGAAGCGGTTAAACATTAGTTTGTGTATAATGAAAAAAAGGGGAGGAACTTTATAAGAAAGAGGTAATTAGGGAGAAAAAGAATCAGGTGAATAAGGACCATTGAATATAGTTCTATTGGAAAAAACAACATATTTTTGAAAGGCGATATGGTATATACCTGGTCCCTGTGTAAGAATGGTGATATAAAAACGTTAGCAAAAACTATAAAAAAAAAAAAAAAATTTGGAATACACATTTGATCAAAAAGTAAGAAAAAAGAAAAAGCAAATCTATTATTAATAGTGTAGTATTATTTCCCTCCTGAGATTTAAACCATGTGGCACTCTTGTATTTAATGAGAAAATATATTTTTTTTTCCTGTAATGGAGCATTCGTGTGCAGTCACCACCCCAAATTTATTTTGGAATGAATTCTACAGAATAGGTTAAGAAATGTGTGACCTGTCTGTTGTGACAAGATATAAAATGTTAAGAGGCATAGAGACATTACAGTTTGAGGGGGTGATGATATCATAGAGGTGTTCTTTAGGCTGTGTGCCCAATATGCATTTTTTAAGCGATTCCGCAGCGGTAATCCCACTTCAGAAATGCTTAAAAAAGCCATGGTAGGAGGTCTGCTAAGTTCCCCAATGATATTCCGCATGTGCTGTTCACATGCTGTGAAAATTTCCGCTGCGGATTATCATTGCGGAAAAATCCGCAACACTACCAATTATTTTGCATAATCGCGACGTTTTTGCCGCCATTGACTTGCATTGAATCGCTTAATATCCGCATGACTACATGTGCACATGCAGATATTAAGCGATTAAATGTGCGGATGGTACCCGGGTCTGGAGAAGAGGAGACTCTCCTCCAGACCCGGGTACCATAGTACATGTAAAAAAAAATAATTTAAAATAAAAAAAATACATTATACTCACCTTCTGATGGTCTTCGGTCTCCATAGTGATGCGATCTGGCTTCACGACGGCTCGCGATGGTCTAAAAGGACCTTCCATGATGTCATTTAGTCATGTGACAGGTCACGCGATCGCTGATGTCGGCGGTCGCGTGACCTGTCACATGACTAAATGACACCACGGAAGGTGCTTTTAGACCACTGTGAGCCGCCCAACACACCGGAGGCACTGGACAAGGAGACCGGGGGCCATCAGAAGGTAAGTATAATGTTTATTTTTTATTTTTTACCATTCTTTTACTATAACTTGGTCACACTATATAAATCCATGCCGGTTGCATGGATTTACAGTTATATGAAAAAGTTTGGGCACCCCTATTAATCTTAAGCTTAATGTTTTTTAAAAATTGGTGTTTTTGCAACAGCTATTTCAGTTTGATATATGTAATAACTGTTGGACACAGTAATGTTTCTGCCTTGAAATGAGGTTTATTGTACTAACAGAAAATGAGCAATCTGCATTCAAACAAAATTTGACAGGTGCATAAGTATGGGCACCCTTATCATTTTCTTGTTTTAAATACTCCTACCTACTTTGTACTGACTTACTAAAGCACTTTTTTTGGTTTTGTAACCTCATTGAGCTTTGAACTTCATAGCCAGGTGTATGCAATCATGAGAAAAGCTACTTAAAGTGGCCACTTGCAATTTGTTCTCCTGTTTGAATCTCCTCTGAAGAGTGGCATCATGGGCTCCTCAAAACAACTGTCAAATGATCTGAAAACAAAGATTATTCAACATAGTTGTTCAGGGGAAGGATACAAAACTGTCTCAGAGATTTAACCTGTCAGTTTCCACAGTTTCCACTGTGAGGAACATAGTAAGGAAATGGAAGAACACAGGGACAGCTCTTGTTAAGGCCTGAAGTGGCAGGCCAAGAAAAACATCAGAAAGGCAGAGAAGAAGAATGGTGAGATCAGTCAAGGACAATCCTCAGACTGTTAGAACCTTGCTCTTAGGTTTTTTCCTTTGCTGGTCACATGACCTTGTTGGCCTATTTAATCCTGCTCCGCCCTTCTGGCTTTGCTGGACTTCATTGTATAACTACTTTCTAGCTAGCCTGTGCTCTGTATCTTACTCTGTTAGTTTGCTTGGTCTACGGACCTCAGTGTTCTATATATTTTGTTTGTTTGTCTATCTGCTACTATTTCTGTTAGGAGGTGTCCCATTTTCCTCCCAGTCCTTAGTACTTGTAGGGATTCCTTCCCCACATCTATAGGTCTCCGTACAGACTAGCTTAGGACTTTAGCAGGTCTGATCGCAGGATCAGGTCCCCTGTTACATCGTAGGGATAAAGCTGAGTTCTATCGTAGGGACAGATCTCCTCTCTTTCCTTAGCTCTGGTAGCAGAACATAACAGTAAGTCCAGCCTGCAAATTCTCTAAGGAAAGATTTTTCTGTTCCATCATGGTGTCGGTTCAGGATTTGGCTCATCGCCTGCAGGGACTCTCTCTGGAGGTGGCCGAGCTCCGTCAGCACGTGAGTAACTGTCCTGGAGCACATTTCTTGGAGCCTAAGGTATGTTTGCCGGATTTATTTTTTGGTGAACACCGAGAATTTTTTTCATTTAAAAATGCTTGCTTATTGTATTTTCGTTTGAGACCCAAGTCCTCTGGGGATGAATCCCAGCGCATAGGGTTCATAATGTCACTTTTGCGCAAAGAGCCTCAGGAGTGGGCCTTTTCTTTGCAACCTAGTGATACATGCTTCAGATCAGTGGATAGTTTTTTTTCAGTTTTGGGGCTATTATATGATGATCCTGACCGTGTCGCATCAGCTGAGACTGAGTTAAGACGTTTGAGACAACGTTTGAGACAGGGATCAGGTAATGTGGAAAAATATTGTACTCATTTCCGTCGATGGTCTACTCAAACAGGGTGGAACGATTCTGCTCTGAAAAGTCTATTTCTTGCTGGGCTCAATGAAAGGGTTAAAGACCTGCTAATTGCTTATCCTACACCTGAAGATTTGCAACAGGCTATGCAATTAGCTATACGGGTGGATAGGAGACTGCGTGCAAGGGTTAATGAGAGCAAATCCTCTGCTATGTCAGTTTCTGGTTATGAGTGTAGCACCGGCGTCCCTGCCCTCTGCTAGGCAGGGACGCTGTTCCCCTCACCTCTCTGCTCCGTGCCCGGCGTCCTCCTCCCGCTCTGCTGGCAGCGCGCGCTCCTTCCCGGCCACTGTGCTTAGGGTGCGCGCGCGCGCTCTCCCTCCCTCTTAAAGGGGCCGCGCGCGCCGTCCTAAGGAGTCCCCGGCCAATGGCCGGAGGACTTCACCATATATAAGGCACCTCCTCCAAAATGGAGGTGCCCGAGCAATGTTGTTGCACTGTTCACTACTCTGCTTCAGCCCTCAGGTCCCGTTGCCAGTTACCTGCCAGATACCTGCCAGATTCCTGCCAGCTTGCTGTCTTATTCCTGCCTGATTATCTGCTACCTGCCTGCTAGTCTGAGGTCCGACGGTCTGCCTTACTACTCCTGTCAGTCTGTCTAAGGACCAGCCTGTCCGCTCACCTGGGAGCGCACTTCAGCCACCTGCCTGCTTGCCTGAGGTCCGACGGTCTGCCTTCCAACTCCTGTCAGTCTGTCTATGGACCAGCTTGCCTGCTCACCTGGGAGCACACATCTGCTACCTGCCTGCTAGCCTACCTGGAGGCTCCGCCGTCACGTGCTGTGACCAACTGCCTGTCCAGTGACTCCTGCCCGCTCACCTGGGAGCGCTCATCTGCTGCCTGTCTGCTAGCCTACCTGGAGGCTCTGCCGTCACGTGCTGTGACCACCCGCCTGTCCAGAGACTTCTGCCCGCTCACCTGGGAGCGCTCATCTGCCGCCTGTCTGTTGGTCTTCCTGGAGGCTCCGCCGTCACATGCTGTGACCACCCGTTCATCCAGAGACTCTCGCCTGCTCACCTGGGAGCTCACGTCTATCATCAGCCGCCACAGGTCATACCAACCCTTTACCCAGAGACTGCCCCGGTCACTTGCCGTGACCATCTGCCCGTTCATCCAGAGACTGCCCCGGTCACTTGCCGTGACCATCTGCCCGTTCATTCAGAGACTGCCCCGGTCACTTGCCGTGACCATCTGCCCGTTCATTCAGAGACTGCCCCGGTCACTTGCCGTGACCATCTGCCCGTTCATCCAGAGACTGCCCCGGTCACTTGCCGCGACCTCCAGCCCGTTCACTCAGAGACTGTCCCGGTCACCTGCTGTGACTTCCTGCCCGTCTTCCCTGGTCGCCACCCGCTCCCTTACAAGGACCGCTCCCTTGTATAGTAGCTCAGAGGTTCCGCCTCCCAGACCCGTTACAGTTTGCTCGGGCCATGGAACCCGGTGGCACCCAAGCTCCCTCGCTCTCGGACCTGTGTCATGAACTGTCCGTCAAAGGTCCCAACAGGAGTCCATCCTGGGTCACCTGCGGAATGTCAATACTCGCCTGGACACTCTGACTGCTCCACCAGCAACCTCCGCCAGTGCCATGTCTCGCAATCCGGCAGCTCCGCTGCCCACTAATACCATGGTATCCTACCCCGGACCGCGGCTTTCTGCACCTCCTCGCTTCGGAGGCGACTCCGCCCAGGCTCGGGGGTTCATAAATCAGTGCACCCTGCACTTTGAACTATTGTCCCACCAGTTTAACTCCAACCGAGCCAAAATTGCATTCATCATGTCCCATCTCACCGGGGAGGCCCTGGCCTGGCTAAATCCTGTATGGGAGAGAGGAGACCCCCTGGTGTCCAACTTGCCTGCTTTTCTCACGGCTTTCCGGAAAGTCTTCGACGAACCCGGACGGAAGACCTCATCCGCATCATCACTGCTACGCCTCCGTCAGGGAAGTCTCACCGTGGGCCAATATGCCATACGGTTCCGTACCCTTGCCTCGGAGCTGGCCTGGGATAACGACGCTCTGGTATCCGTCTTCTGGGAGGGTCTGTCCGGCCGTATTAAAGATGAACTTGCCGGTCGGGACATCCCTACCACTCTCGATGACCTAATAACTCTTGCCACCCGGATTGACCTACGGTTCCAGGAGCGTGCCAAAGAGGTCACCCGTGAGAGGAGGTTACCACGTCTAGCTCCTACTTTTCAGAAACCCGTCACTCCCTCCGTCTCTACCCAGGTACACTCTCCTGAGCCTATGCAGGTCGACCAGACCAAGATGGTCAAAACCCGTCAGGACTTACGCCGTGCCGAGGGGAGCTGCTTCTACTGTGGCAGTAAGGAGCACCGGATCCGTACCTGCCCGGAGAGGTCGGGAAACGCCTGTGTCTAGGTTCGCTCAGAGAGATCGACCTAGACAAGAATAAATCCTCTCCATCTCTGCTGTTGTCAGTCTCAATCGTCTGCGGGGAGAACCGTTATTTCGAACTAGCCCAACTTGACTCTGGAGCAGCCGGGAATCTTATTTCACAGTCCCTGGTAGAGAAATACCGCATCCCCACCAAACCTCTGGCTGTACCCTTGTCTGTTGCTGCCGTGGATGGGGGTCTCTTACCACGCCCCATCCACCTCATCACCGAATCCATTACTCTGCAGGTGGGAATGCTGCATTCTGAGAGTATCTCCTTTCATGTTCTGCCTGGACTCTCCCACGCCCTCTTGCTAGGCCTACCTTGGCTCCAGAGACATGCACCCGTGCTTGACTGGCAGACCGGAGAAGTCCTTCGCTGGGGACAGGACTGCCATAAGACCTGTCTGGTTCCCGTCCATCCCGTCCGTCCTTCTCCTACCCCAGCTAATCTACCTGGACTTCCGATTCCTTATTGGTCTTATGCTGATGTCTTTAATAAAAAGGAAGCAGAGACACTACCCCCTCATAGACCATACGACTGCCCTATCGACCTGTTACCTGGTACTACTCCTCCCCGTGGGCGTATTTATCCATTATGCGCTGCTGAGACCCGGTCGATGTCCGAATATATTGAGGAGAATCTGGCCAGGAGATTCATCCGGAAATCTACCTCCCCGGCGGGAGCAGGCTTCTTTTTCGTCAAAAAGAAGGACGGCTCTCTCCGTCCCTGTATAGACTATAGAGGCCTTAACCAGATCACGGTGAAGAATAAGTACCCCCTTCCGCTCATTCCGGAGTTATTTGATCGTCTGAGGGGGGCTAGAATCTTCACCAAACTGGACCTCCGTGGGGCGTACAACCTGGTTCGTATCCGTCAGGGGGATGAATGGAAGACGGCATTCAACACCCGGGACGGCCACTATGAATATCTGGTAATGCCCTTTGGTCTCTGTAACGCTCCTGCTGTCTTTCAAGAGTTGGTCAATGACATCTTCCGGGACCTTCTCTTCTCCTGCGTAGTGGTGTACCTGGACGACATCTTGGTCTTCTCTCCGGATCTCCAGACTCACCGGAGGGACGTTCGTCAGGTCCTGCTCAGGCTCAGGCAGAATCACCTCTTCGCTAAATACGAGAAGTGCCTCTTTGAGCAGACCTCGCTTCCGTTTTTGGGCTACATTATTTCTCAGACCGGCCTACGAATGGATCCAGAGAAACTGTCTGCCATCGAGAAATGGCCTCGACCGGAGGGGTTGAAGGCCATTCAGCGATTCCTGGGCTTCGCTAACTACTACCGCCTCTTCATACCACACTTCTCTTCCCGGACTGCCCCAATTTCCGCGCTCACCCGTAAGGGTACTAATCCCAAAGAGTGGCCGCCCGAAGCAGAGGAGGCCTTTCTTTCCCTAAAACAGGCCTTCTCTTCCGCCCCGGTGCTGCATCGCCCGGACGGCAACAAGCAGTTCTTCCTGGAAGTTGACGCCTCCTCCTCTGGAGCCGGAGCGGTACTTACTCAAAAATCATCTTCCGGGAGAATGGTAACTTGTGGCTTCTTCTCCAAACTCTTCTCCTCTTCTGAGCGCAACTATTCCATAGGAGACCGAGAGTTATTGGCCATCAAGCTGGCGTTGGAGGAGTGGCGTTACCTACTCGAGGGGGCTCTTCACCCGGTAATAATTTACACTGACCACAAGAACTTGGCTTACCTCCAGCATGCCCAGAGACTTAACCCGCGCCAAGCCCGGTGGTCCTTGTTTTTTGCTCGCTTTGATTTTGTTCTTCATTTTCGCCCAGCTGACAAAAACGTCAAAGCAGACGCCTTGTCCCGATCCTTTCTGGTGTCCGATCTCGAGGAAGAACCTAAACATATCATCGATCCCGCCAGAGTAATGCAGGTGGCTCCCGTGAGTCTAAATCGTCTCCCTCCCGGTAAGACGTTTGTTTCAGTACCTGATCGGAAGAAGATCCTACACTGGGGCCATTCGTCTAAACTAGCTGGCCACGCCGGTCAGAAAAAGACCCTCCAGTTTATTGCCCGGCACTACTGGTGGCCTACCCTGCACAAGGACGTAATAGACTTTGTTTCTGCCTGTGTGTCCTGCGCCCGCAACAAAGTCCCGAGACACCTGCCAGCCGGTCGCCTCCTTCCGCTTCCTGTGCCTGCTGCCCCCTGGCAGCATATTGCTATGGACTTCATAACTGATCTCCCCGTCTCCGCCGGTTGTACGGTCATTTGGGTGGTCGCTGACCGCTTCTCCAAGATGGCTCATTTCGTTCCCTTGCCAGGCCTCCCGTCTGCACCCGAGCTGGCTAAAGACTTTATCCGCCACATCTTTCGTCTTCATGGCCTGCCCCTCCACATCGTGTCGGATCGTGGGGTACAGTTCACCTCACGTTTCTGGAGAGCCACTTGTAAACTGCTAGACCTCACCCTGGACTTCTCTTCCGCTTACCACCCACAGTCCAATGGTCAAGTGGAGCGGATCAATCAGAACCTGACCAGTTACCTCCGGCACTTCGTTAATGCCCATCATTCAGACTGGGTGGATCTCCTACCATGGGCCGAGTTCTCTTATAACAATCACGAGAGCGAATCCTCCTCCAAATCCCCGTTTTTTGTAGTCTTCGGTCAGCATCCTCGGATTCCTTTTCCTGTCTCCACCTCTGTGGACAACCCGGCTGCGGAATCTCTCGTTAGCAAATTTTCCTCCATTTGGGAGAGTACCCGATCCGCACTCCTTCAGTCGTCTGAACGGATGAAAAGACACGCTGACAAAAAACGCCTGGATCCTCCACAATTTCGTCCTGGAGATAAAGTCTGGCTCTCATCTAAATATGTCCGACTCAAGATACCTTCTTACAAGTTAGGGCCTCGGTTCATCGGTCCTCTGGAGGTCATCAGTCAGATCAACCCGGTGGCCTATAAATTGAAACTCCCGGCCAACTTACGGATCTCTAACTCCTTCCATGTATCTCTCCTCAAACCTGTGGTACTTAACTCTTTTTCCAAGTCTACAGGTACGCCTCCTGCTCCGGTTTCTGCTGAGGATGAGTTTGAGGTAGAGAACATTCTTGCCACCAAAAGGGTAAGAGGAAAGACCTTTTTTCTAGTAGATTGGAAGGGGTTTGGTCCTGAGGAGAGAACGTGGGAGCCCCGGGAGAACATCCATGCCCCTCTTATCCTAGCTAAATTTCTGTCTGGCCTAAAAAAGGGGGGGCCTAAAGGGGGGGGTACTGTAGCGCCGGCGTCCCTGCCCTCTGCTAGGCAGGGACGCTGTTCCCCTCACCTCTCTGCTCCGTGCCCGGCGTCCTCCTCCCGCTCTGCTGGCAGCGCGCGCTCCTTCCCGGCCACTGTGCTTAGGGCGCGCGCTCTCCCTCCCTCTTAAAGGGGCCGCGCGCGCCGTCCTAAGGAGTCCCCGGCCAATGGCCGGAGGACTTCACCATATATAAGGCACCTCCTCCAAAATGGAGGTGCCCGAGCAATGTTGTTGCACTGTTCACTACTCTGCTTCAGCCCTCAGGTCCCGTTGCCAGTTACCTGCCAGATACCTGCCAGATTCCTGCCAGCTTGCTGTCTTATTCCTGCCTGATTATCTGCTACCTGCCTGCTAGTCTGAGGTCCGACGGTCTGCCTTACTACTCCTGTCAGTCTGTCTAAGGACCAGCCTGTCCGCTCACCTGGGAGCGCACTTCAGCCACCTGCCTGCTTGCCTGAGGTCCGACGGTCTGCCTTCCAACTCCTGTCAGTCTGTCTATGGACCAGCTTGCCTGCTCACCTGGGAGCACACATCTGCTACCTGCCTGCTAGCCTACCTGGAGGCTCCGCCGTCACGTGCTGTGACCAACTGCCTGTCCAGTGACTCCTGCCCGCTCACCTGGGAGCGCTCATCTGCTGCCTGTCTGCTAGCCTACCTGGAGGCTCTGCCGTCACGTGCTGTGACCACCCGCCTGTCCAGAGACTTCTGCCCGCTCACCTGGGAGCGCTCATCTGCCGCCTGTCTGTTGGTCTTCCTGGAGGCTCCGCCGTCACATGCTGTGACCACCCGTTCATCCAGAGACTCTCGCCTGCTCACCTGGGAGCTCACGTCTATCATCAGCCGCCATAGGTCATACCAACCCTTTACCCAGAGACTGCCCCGGTCACTTGCCGTGACCATCTGCCCGTTCATCCAGAGACTGCCCCGGTCACTTGCCGTGACCATCTGCCCGTTCATTCAGAGACTGCCCCGGTCACTTGCCGTGACCATCTGCCCGTTCATCCAGAGACTGCCCCGGTCACTTGCCGCGACCTCCAGCCCGTTCACGCAGAGACTGTCCCGGTCACCTGCTGTGACTTCCTGCCCGTCTTCCCTGGTCGCCACCCGCTCCCTTACAAGGACCGCCCCCTTGTATAGTAGCTCAGAGGTTCCGCCTCCCAGACCCGTTACAATGAGAATGTGTGTACTAACAGTGGTGAACCGATGGAGATTGGATCGGTGGCACCTCGCTCTCAAGAAAAAGACTGTAGATTTTTTGAAGGCTTGTGTTTCTATTGCGGAAAATCTGGTCATTTGATTAAAGGCTGTGAGCTTCGTATGAAGAAAGAAAAAAAAATGGTCAGTCATGCCCGTATTGCCTGTTTAAATTCCAAGGGTGTATTTTTAGCTGCTTCCACGATTGCTCAGGAAAAATTAATGGAATTTCGGGTGTTTGTCGATTGTGGGTGTACTCTGAATGTAATTGATGGGGGATTCTTGGAAAGACTCAATTTAAAACCCGAACCTTTATCATCCCCCATTGCTGTGGTTTCTGTGGATGGTTCCCCTTTGAAGAATATTACTCTCAAGGTCTGTGAATTTCCTCTCACTATTAATGGTGTTCACCATGAGAAATTGGATTTGGTAGTTTTGAATAACTTGCCTTCTCCAGTAATATTGGGATTGCCCTGGTTAAAATTTCACAATCCTGTACTGGATTGGTCTACCAGTGAAATTAAATCCTGGAGCCATAAATGTTATGACAAGTGTTGTAACGGGCGTATTGCAGCTTTGGATAGGGGAGAATTGCCTGTTCCTATTCAGGATTTTTGGAGAGTTTTTTCTGAGAAGGAATCGCAGGTTTTGCCTCCCCATAGAGACTATGATTGTTCTATTGAATTTGTCCCTGGAGCGACTCTTCCTAAAAGTCGTTTATTTAACCTTACTATTCCTGAGAGGAAGGCTTTGGAGGAATACATACAGACAAGTTTGGCCGCCGGTCACATTAGGCCTTCTAAGTCTCCTGTGGCGGTTGGATTTTTTTTTGTAAAAAAAAAGGACGGCGGTTTACGTCCTTGTCTGGATTTTCGTGAGATTAACAAAATTACTGTACGCAATCCTTACCCACTGCCATTGATTCCTGATTTATTTAACCAGTTAATGGGGGCCAAGTGGTTCTCTAAAATTGACCTTAAGGGGGCATACAATCTGTTGCGCATGAAGGAGGGTGACGAATGGAAGACTGCTTTTAACACTCCTGTGGGTCATTTTGAGAATCTGGTTATGCCTTTTGGTCTTACTAATGCTCCTGCATTTTTTCAGAATCTTATTAATGACATCCTTAGACCTTTGATCGGCAAAAATGTGGTTGTGTATTTGGATGACATTTTGATTTATTCGCCGGATCTGGAGTCTCATTGGCGGAGCGTACGTGAGGTATTACAGTTGTTAATTGACAATTCGCTTTTTGCTAAGCTGGAGAAATGTGAGTTCGCTGTACAGAGAATTAGTTTTTTGGGTTACATTATCTCCAGCGAAGGTTTTGAGATGGACCCGGTTAAAGTTCAAGCTGTACAGGAATGGCCTAGGCCTATTGGTTTGAAATCGATACAGAGGTTTTTAGGTTTCGCCAATTATTACAGAAAATTCATAAAAAAATTTTCTAGTATTGTCAAACCTCTGACCGATCTCACCAGGAAAGGTGCTGATGCGGTTCAGTGGTCTTCTGAGGCTATTGAAGCTTTTGTGTATCTCAAGGAGAGGTTCACCTCTGCTCCCATCCTTATGCAGCCTGATGTGACTAAGCCGTTTTTGGTTGAGGTTGATGCTTCCTCTGTGGGGGTTGGCGCAGTATTGTCTCAGGATAACGGGGATGGATTACATCCCTGTGCCTTTTTTTCAAAAAAATTTTCGGAGACTGAACTGAATTACGATATTGGTAATCGGGAATTATTGGCTATTAAACTCGCATTTGAACACTGGCGCTACTTCTTGGAAGGTGCGGAATTTCCCGTTCAGGTTCTTACGGATCATAAAAATCTGATATATCTTGATGCTGCCAAGCGCCTGAATGCCCGTCAGGCTAGGTGGGCAATGTTTTTCTTGCGGTTTAATTTCTCCGTTACTTACATCCCTGGTACTAAGAATGTTAAGGCGGATGCCTTGTCTCGCAGTTTTTCTCCCATAGTCGGTGCTGAGAAAGAGGAGAACATTTTACAAGAAGGTGTTGTGATAGCTGCTTTGGACTCCGTTTTGGAAGATGAGATTCTTAAAGCACAGGAGAATGCCCCATCTAACACTCCTCATGGGAGGTTGTTTGTGCCTGGGACCTTTAGGAGAGATTTGTTTGTTGAGTGTCACGAATCTCGGTTGGCAGGTCATCCCGGAATCTCTGAGACCAAGAGACTGGTGGGTCGCAGTTTTTGGTGGCCTGGATGGCAGAAGGAAGTCATTAAGTGGGTGCGTCAATGTACTATATGTGCTAGATCTAAGTCCTCACATACTCCTGCTGCGGGGTTGCTTTGTCCTTTGGAGGTTCCCAGTGCTCCTTGGACACATTTGGCTATGGACTTTATAACTGACCTTCCCCCCTCTGAGGGTTTTACTGTCATCTGGGTGGTCGTGGACCGTTTTAGCAAGATGTGTCACTTGGTTCCCTTCGTCAAACTGCCCTGCGCTAAAACTCTCGCTAAGGCCTTTGTCAAGGAAATTGTCAGACTTCATGGCGTTCCTACTGACATTGTTTCTGATAGGGGTCCTCAGTTCGTGGCTCGTTTTTGGCGTGCCTTTTGTGACAGGTTGGGAGTTCATTTATCGTTCTCGTCCGGATATCATCCTGAATCTAATGGCCAGACAGAAAGGAAAAACCAGGATGTTGAGCAGCTCTTGCGTTGTTTTGTGGCAGACAATCAAGAGGGGTGGTCTGAGTTTCTGCCACTTGCTGAATTTGCTCTGAACAATCATACATCTTCTTCTGCTGGTTGTTCGCCTTTTTTTTGTTGTTCTGGGAGACATCCGTCGTTTGGGTCGTTCTCCAAGTTGGGATCTGCCGTGCCTGAGGAGGAGAATTTTTCCGGTGATTTGGAGAGAGTTTGGACGGATGTGCGTGGTAATCTTCAGGAGGCCAACAGAAAATCTAAAGACTACTTTGATAGGAAACGACAGGAGGTTTTGTTCGCTGTTGGTGACATGGTTTGGTTGTCCTCTAGGAATCTGCGGTTGAGGATTCCTTCTAAGAAATTGGGTCCCAAGTTTGTAGGGCCCTTTAAGGTGCTTCAGGTTGTCAACCAATCTGCTGTTAGGTTGGAGGTTCCTACCTCCTGGAGAATTAATCCGGTATTTCATGTCTCTCTGTTAAAAAAAGCTGTTGTGTCGGATGGTGACGCCTCTGCCTCTGTTCCTCCGGTGGTGGAGGACGGGGAATATGAAATTTCTCGCATCCTTAACTCTAGACGGTATAGAGGTAGTTTGCAGTATCTTGTGGCCTGGAAAGGTTTCGGACCCGAGGATAACTCTTGGGTGAGGTCAGATGATGTTTCCGCGTCCAGACTTATCAGAGCGTTTCACAGGAGATTTCCTGATAAGCCTGGTCCTAGGGGATCCGGAGGATCCTCTTAGAAGGGGGGGTACTGTTAGAACCTTGCTCTTAGGTTTTTTCCTTTGCTGGTCACATGACCTTGTTGGCCTATTTAATCCTGCTCCGCCCTTCTGGCTTTGCTGGACTTCATTGTATAACTACTTTCTAGCTAGCCTGTGCTCTGTATCTTACTCTGTTAGTTTGCTTGGTCTACGGACCTCAGTGTTCTATATATTTTGTTTGTTTGTCTATCTGCTACTATTTCTGTTAGGAGGTGTCCCATTTTCCTCCCAGTCCTTAGTACTTGTAGGGATTCCTTCCCCACATCTATAGGTCTCCGTACAGACTAGCTTAGGACTTTAGCAGGTCTGATCGCAGGATCAGGTCCCCTGTTACATCGTAGGGATAAAGCTGAGTTCTATCGTAGGGACAGATCTCCTCTCTTTCCTTAGCTCTGGTAGCAGAACATAACACAGACCACCTCCAGAGAGCTGCAGCATCAACTTGCTGCAGATGGTGTCACTGTGCATCGGTCAACTATACAACGCACTTTGCACAAGGAGAAGCTGTATGGGAGAGTGATGCGAAAGAAGCCGTTTCTGCAAGCACGCCACAAACAGAGTCGGCTGAGGTATGCAAAACAACATTTGGAGAAGCCAATTTCTTTTTGGAAGAAGGTCCTGTGGACTGATGAAACCAAGATTGAGTTGTTTGGTCATACAAAAAGGCGTTATGCATGGCGGCAAAAAAACACAGCATTCCAAGAAAAACACTTGCTACCCACAGTAAAATTTGGTGGAGGTTCCATCATGCATTGGGGCTGTGTAGCCAATGCCAGCATCGGGAATCTTGTTAAAGTTGAGGGACGCATGGATTCCACTCAGTATCAGCAGATTCTTGACAATAATGTTCAAGAATCAGTGACAAAGTTGAAGTTACGCAGGGGATGGATCTTTCAGCAAGACAATGATCCAAAACACCGCTCCAAATCTACTCAGGCATTCATGCAGAGGAAAAATTACAATGTTCTGGAATGGCCATCCCAGTCCCCAGACCTGAATATCATTGAACATCTGTGGGATCATTTGAAGAGGGCTGTCCATGCTCGGCGACCATCAAACTTAACTGAACTGGAATTGTTTTGTAAAGAGGAATGGTCAAAAATACCTTCATCCAGGATCCAGGAAATCATTAAAAGCTACAGGAAGCGACTAGAGGCTGTTATTTTTGCAAAAGGAGGATCTACTAAATATTAATGTCACTTTTCTGGTGAGGTGCCCATACTTATGCACCTGTAAAATATTGTTTGAATGCAGATTGCACATTTTCTGTTGCAAAAACACCAATTTGTATAAAACATTAAGCTTAAGATTAATAGGGGTGCCCAAACTTTTTCATATAACTGTATATAGTGTGACCAAGTTGTCAAGCACTTTCCAAGTGATGCTAAAATCGCTTGGAAAGCGCTTGATAACCCACATGCGGAGATGCATGTGAAAAACGCTTCACTTACGCTTGTCCCTGGCAGGAAAAAACGCATGTAAAATCCGCATGCGTTTTTTATGCCAGGGAGATGCAGAAACGCTCAGGAAAAATCCGGAGCATTTCTGCATCATGGGCACATAGCCTTAATACTGGATTTCAATTTTCTTGTGGTAAAACCCATATACTTGAGACCACAAGCTGAGCATTCAATAATATAGATGACATGATCTGAGTTAGTTAATAAAGCTCTTAGGAATTTCCGCACCGGAAACGCTTGTAAAACGCTTGTCAATCCGCACCCCATGGTCCCCAATGAGAATCCGCAAGTTCTATGCCCATGCTGTGGATTTTTCCGCAGCGTTTTTGCTGCGCACTAAAATCCGCAGCATGTCATTTAATTTTGCGTTTCGGCAAGCGGAATTGCCTTTTCAATGCAATTAAAAACGCAAGGCATGTGGAAAACGCGCAGAACACATGCGATAAACGCTTGCGTAATTCCGCATGCGTTTTTCCGGGAGAGGACATGCAGAAATGAAGCAGAAATTTTCTGCTTCATTTCCGCAACGTGGGCACATAGCCTTAAAGTTGTAAGTTTTACATGCATGTGTGCATGTTTTGCAAAACATGCTATGAAAAACTATCTTTTTCTAATAATGATCAGAGTAAAACTTACAACATTAAGAGCTTTATGAACTGTAACTCCGATCATGTCATCTATATTATTGAATAATAATATAAATAATACTGATAAAACAACTTAGAAATGAGAGGCAGAGGATATTTATTTTTGATGGTAATTTGGTTGAGACCTCTTTAACTGATACAGGGTCGAAGTGAACTGTCATTTTTCTTCACAAAGAAGAATTATGCTCCAGTGGCGGAGGAAGACTTCAGGATAAATCCCTTGGCAAGGTTCTCTGTAATATATTCAGACATGGCTCGGGTCTCAGCCTGAGAAAGAAGGTAGATTCGGCCTCATGGAGGGGAAGTGCCTGGTAGAAGGTCGATACCACCTATGAGGTGGGAGTGTCTCATCCTCCTTTTTATCAAAAACGTCAGCGTACATCCAATATGCAGCTGGCAAGCCAGCTAAATTAGATGGAGAAGGCAGAGGTCGGGCAGGACAAACTAGACGTCTCTCGTGGCATGACTGTCCCTGATGGAGTACTTCTTTGGATCTCCAATCCAAGACAGGCTCATATTTTCGCAGCCATGGCAGACCTAGAAGCAGAGGGTGAGACAGACCTGACAGCACATAGAGAGGAATCTTCTCCGAGTGTAGCATTCCTACTCGAAGCTTCACAGACTCGGTCACAAAAAGGATGGTCTTGGAAAGACGTTTTCCATCCACTGAAGAAACCAACTAATCCTGATGGCATTGGATCGGGATTTGATACCGCTTCACAATGGCCTGTTGAATGAGATTACTTGTGGAACCAGAGTCCAGGTAGGACAACTCGACAAAACGGATGTTGCAACAGGACAGGGATACTGACAGTCAGCAATGGAGAACAGTGATTCTCGCCCAGGGTGACCCCTCCAACAGACCGTAGGCTCTGGAGTTTCCCAGTTTCTCTGGGCAGGAGTGGATTACATGCTCAGGACTGCCATAATAGAAGCCCCTTCCCTCGACTTGACAGGCCTCATGGTGATGCTTGGTCATCTTCACCTGGTCAACCTGCATGGACTCTGGAGAAGGTGCCGGAGATGAGGCTTGCCGCATGATCGGTCTTTGAAAGCTAGGAGCCAGGCATACAGGTCTTCTCTCGCATGTCACTAGTGTTGAGCCACCCCCGTAGTGTTCGAGTTCGGTTCGGTTCGTCGAACACCCGTGTGTTCGCCGAACTGTTCGTCGAACTGTTCGTCGAACACCTTCGAACACCGTTAAAACCAATGGCAGGCAAACAAAAACACATAGAAACACATAGAAAACACCTTCAAAGGTGTCCAAAAGCTGACAAACTGCTCAGAAGACACAACTAACACATGGAAAAGTGACAAGTACATATAGTCATGCGAAAAGAAAAGAGGTGGAGGAGTAAAAGGAGGGGGAGACACAGATATAGGCATGTCATGCCCTTCTAAAATCCAAAAAGTGAGAAGCCGACATGTTCAGTCCGCTCCTGCCCGTGCCACCTCCGTGTCGCCGGGTTTGTGCCAGAGCCGCGGTGAACCCTGATGGCCAGCCCCCCTCTCCCAATACTGGTGCCTGTCCGCTGGTGGGTCGAGCGAGCCCCCCTGTGGTGGAGGCAGCTCTAAGCTTTTTAATTTAAATTGTCTCTCTAATTTGAATAAATACACTTTAAATCCATTTACAAGGATCTATTGGAGGGCAAGTCTCATGCCAGCAGCCGCGTAATTCCAGCTCCAGTAGCGTCCACTAAAGCTGCTGCAGTTAAAAAGCTTTTATAAGGATCGAGCTCGGCTGTCCACCGCAAGGCATCCTACTGCCAGTCCGAGCCCCTATGCCTTGGGGTGCCTCCTAATGCTCTTCACTGAGTATCCCGTGGTCCCGAAGCATTTCCTTTGAAAAAATGAAGTGTCCAAACTACAGGTGGTGTAGCTTGCTTAACAGCCGGGATAATCCGCTGACTAGCAGACCCTGCTACTAGGCACAAAGTATTTCCTGGGCTAGATGCAGTTAAAAATTTGTAATTAGATACTCTCGTTGGATGCTGAGAAAGCATTCCATAGAGTCTCCTGGCACGCCATATATGATTCTCTTAAAAAGCTTGGGGTAGGGGTCTAGGGGACCCTTTTATAGCCAAAATCACGGCCCTGTATCGCAATACGTCACCTAGGCTGAAGATAAATGGAACTGTAGCACCCTGAGGGCTCGGTTGCTACAGAGGTATTGCACCTCACCCAGAGGTGTGATATCTCACTCTCAGGTAAGGATGTAGTGTGGATCAGGACCCGACACCTGCATGCATTACACCACATTGCCGTGGGGCAGGGCGACCAATATGCCCCTGAGATGGGCACGACAGTCCCTGTCCCTGGCTGGAGTGGGGGGAGGGAACACTGAGGAAGGGGAACCCTGTAGTGCAGGAGCAGGGAGGAAGCAGTTCCTGGGTGCATTGAGAAGGGAGTATAAAAGGTGGGCACCATCTTAGTTCAGTGCAGAGAAGTCTGAGCAGAAGTGGCAGGGAGCAGGGGCTCTGCATGAGCTCTGCTCCGGAGGCGGGCCTAGTAACAGAGGCCCAGGCCTGGAAGAGGGGGAAGGAAGGAAGAGGAGCGGAGAAGGCTCCAGGAACGAGGAACGAAGGGATCTCAGGGGTGCGGACGGGCGAGTCGCCACCGCACGCCCGAATCCACCTGCGGGAAGGGGTCAGGCCAAAGGGGGGAGACCGGTCCACGAAACTAGTGGAGGCAGGAAACGACCCTCAGCTAGAAACAGGAGGCTGTGACATTTTATGTGGCGCAGCCCCTCGCTACACCCGCTAGGAAGGCACCACATAGGGTCAGGGAAACTGGCGCCAAGTTTACCAAGAGGAGGCCCGAGGCAGCCGGACAGAAGGGTTGGTAAGAAAGGCCAGACAAAGGACACACAAAGGGGGTCCTGTGAAGCACTCCAAAGTTATCTGGGAGTTGTCTGAGCCCCTCACCTGGTGAGCACAGTACGACGTGGGCAGCCGTTACCTGCAGACGTGGTCTGGATAATAAGAACTGTGAGTAAAGGCCCTGGACTGCATCACTGACTCCGTGTCATTACTGCTGCTGCCCTGCACCATCACCCCCATCCTCCGCATACACTGCCCTGAGGCTATACTCCTCCCGTGGGGAGTTATGCTACGCTCTGCTGCACCCATAACACCAGCCTCAGCGGTCTGCCCTGGAGCGGCGGTTCACTCTGACCGCAATCCACGGGTGGCGTAGTCGGACATTTAAACATCAAAACCATATAAATAGTTCCGCCACTGGTTTGACCACCCTGAGCCACGGAACCGGGTTGCCGCCACGGAGACTACAACCACCAGCATCCACCAAAAAGGGTCCGGCTCCGGGTGTCCCAAGGCCCAGGGGGCGCGTCAGAACATTTTCATCACCTTTCACAATCACCAATGGGACAAGGCAGGGATGTTCTCTGTCCCCTCTCTTATACATCCTAGTGACGGAGCACCTGCTCTCATCAATTCGCCATAACCCCAATATTAGGTGGATTGAGGTGGGAGGCACCGAGTACAAGTGCTCTCTATTTGCTGATGATGTCCTAGTATATATCACTCAATCACATATATCCATCCATGCTGTTATGGCTGAAATAGATCACTTTGTTACATGGTCAAATTTTAAAATCAATGCAGCGAAGTCTGAGGCCCTCGATGTCTCCCTCCCCAAATCCATATAGGATTCCATCCAGTCCAACTTTCCCTTTGCCTGGCCCTCACAGGGTATCAAATACTTAGGAATTCCTATTCATAGAGACCTCTCCCATCTATGTTATCTTAATTTTGGGCCCTTTATTGAACAACTCCATACAGACCACGGTTGGCAAGTTAGAACTGTAAGATTCACTACGTGAACCACTGGTGTTTTGTGGAAAAGTACATGTACACTGTGTTCCAAATTATTATGCAAAAAGTGTTTAGGAGTGATAAGGGAAGAATTTGTTTGTTTGTCAGTTAAACTCATTGATGGTGATGTGTGTCAGGGCTCTTTATATCACTGTAAGCAATTGCAGACACCTGTGCTAATTAGTTTGGCAGGTGTGTCCAATGAAAGGCAAGACTACTTAAGAAGGCTGTCTCACATTATTAAGCAGCCTACATTTTCTGCCAAAATGGGAAAGAAAAAGGATGTGTCGGCTGCTGAGAAGCAACAAATTGTGGAGTGTTTAGGTCAAGGCATGACTACAATCAACATTGTGCGATGATCAGGATGAAGTGTCTTGGCAATCAAGAAGTATGTAGCTGATTCACAGTACACACGTGTGCGTGCTGATAAGGGCAAATTGAGGACTCTTTCCTACAGGCAATTACGTCAGGTTGAAAGAGCAGCGGCAAAAAAGCCTTGTCATAGCAGCAGACAAGTTTTTGAAGCTGCTTGTGCCTCCAACGTCCCCCGAACAACAAGATGCAGGGTCCTTCAGAGGTTTGAAGCTGTGCATACGCCATCCTGTCGACCTCCTCTATCCACTTCACACAAGCAGAAACGGCTCCAGTGGACCAAACATTACATGAAGACTGATTTCAAAACAGTTTTGTTCACGGATGAGTGCCGTGCAGCGCTCGATGGTCCAGATGGATGGAGTGGAGGATGGCTGGTTGATGGACACCCCACGCAAACACGGCTACAGCGCCAACAAGTAGGAGGTGGAGTAATGTTTTGGGCTGGAATCATGGGGAGAGAGATTGTCGGCCCCTTTAGGATCCCTGAAGGCGCTAAAGATGAACTCCATAATGTATGTGGATTTTCTCAAACAGCACTTCCTGCCATGGTTCAAGAAGAAGAACCGTGTATTTCACAGCAAGATCATTTTTCTGCATGATAATGCACCATTTCATGCTGCACATAAAACATCTGCATCTCTGGCTGATATGGGCATAAAAGGGGACAAACTTATGGTGTGACCCCCATGCTCCCCTGACCTCTACCCCATTCAGAACCTTTGGAGCATCATTAAAAAGAGTGTCTATGATGGCGGGAGGCAGTTCACATCTAAGCAACAGCTCTGGGAGGGTATTCTGTCCTCATGCAAAACAATTGAAGCAGAAACCATCCAAAACCTGACAAATTCAATGGACGAGAGAGTTCAGAAGCTCCTTTCGAACAAGGGGTCCTATGTGAAAATGTAACATCACCTAGAATAAAGTTTTGAGTTGAAAACTGTTTGATTTCAGTTTCTAACAACCTGCTAATGCTTATAATTTCAAAAATGACCATTTTTTTGGTCTTTATTAAAATGAAAAGGTTGATCGAAAAGTTTGGGGGATCTAAGAGTGTGGCAACCCAGTAGTCATGATTACTTCGAATTCTGACAATATGAGGGTCTTGCTGCAGGTAGTGCAGCAAGAAGGCACTTATGTGTCTTGCGCATCTCGGAGCCCCAAAATTATTTTCCGGGCTAGATGCAGCTAAAAATTATTATTAATTTTAAATCTGGTGAAGCTTTAGTATAGATGGCCTAATAGGATCAGTGCTGCACACTGCTACAAAGCCCAAATTATTTTCCAGTCAAGATACAGATAAACATGATTATTAATTTTAAATCTGGTGGAGCTTATTATAGATGGCCTAATAGAATCAGTGCTGCACACTGCTACAAAGCCCAAATTATTTTCCAGCCAAGATACAGATAAACATGATTAGTAATTTGAAAGCTTAAAACGGTTGGTAGGGTGATTTTAACCAATCATCAAGCTTTTACTCTCCCCAGGATGACACAGGGGTAGAAAAGTCGTTTCGGATCCATGATTTGTTCATCTTTATGAACGTGAGTCTGTCTACATTATCAGTGGAGAGCCGCGTACGCTTATCTGTCAGCACACCACCAGCAGCGCTGAACACACGTTCAGACAGAACGCTGGCTGCGGGGCATGACAAGATCTCCAAGGCGTAAGTGGCTAGCTCCGGCAATTTATCCAGATTGGAAGCCCAAAAAGAGCAAGGGTCCAGTGACACAGTCGTGGCTTCAATGTTTACTTGGAGATACTCCTGTACCATCGTCTCTAGGCGTTGACTATGTGTCAGACTTCTTGTCTCCTGTGGCCTTGCAAAGGATGGGCTAAAAAAGTGGTGAAATGATTCCGCAAAATTGATGTTACCAGCAGATACTGTGGTTCTGTTACGGTTTGAGTGCTGAACACTTGACGGTCCCACGGTTGGCAAGTTGGAACTGTGAGATTCACTACGTGCACCACTGGTATTTTGTGGAAAAGCACATGTAAGATTCTGCAACAGTCTCTGCTGATACTCCTGCATGCGTGCATCCCTTTCTATGGCAGGAATAATTTCTGCAAATTTACTTTTGTACCGGGGATCTAACAGTGTGGCAACCCAGTAGTCAGGATTATTTCTAATTCTCACAATTCGAGGGTCATGTTGCAGGTAGTGCAGCATGAAGGCACTCATGTGTGTTGCGCATCCAGGAGCACCAAGTCCCTGTTGTGTTGGTGGCGAGGTAACAATCATGCTTCCTTCCTCTGTCCTCTCCCCCCAACCTCGCACAACAGAAATGTGATCAAGGTCTCCCTCATCTGATGAGTCTTCCATCAGTTCGTCCTCCACTTCTTCCTGGGCTCCTGCACCTTCCTCACTAGTTTGGCTGCTACCATGCGCCCTGGTAAAACCATCTCCCCCACCCTCACATGCCTGCCGCCTTGGTGCTGCCGACCGTCTGGACCTTGCAGATGTTAGCCCTTCCGCATACAACTCCTCCTCCTCTACTTCCTCCACCTCCTCTTGTGCCACCACCTGACTCCGAATTCTGTTTAACATGTGCTCCAGCATGTAAATCACCGGAATAGTCATGCTGATAATGGCATCGTCAGCACTAAACATCTTCGTCGCCATTTCAAAACTGTGCAGAAGGGTGCATAGGTCACTGATCTGAGACCACTCCTCCAGCGTGATTTGCCCCACCTCTGGATCTCGTTGGCCCAGGCTATACGTCAGAACGTATTGCACCAGGGCTTGTCGGTGCTGCCACAGTCGCTGCAACATGTGCAGAGTTGAATTCCACTGGGTAGGCACATCGCATTTTAGCCGGTGAAGTGGCAGGCCCAACGACTTCTGTAGAGATGTAAGTCGCTGAGCTGCGGGATGCGAACGGCGAAAGTGAGCACACAGCGACCGTGCCCTCTGCAGAAGGCCATCTAGTCTGGGATAGTGGGCTAAAAATTGCTGGACAACCAGGTTCAACACGTGAGCCATACAAGGCACGTGTGTGACATTGCCCCGGCGAAGGGCCGCACCCAGGTTTGCAGCATTGTCGCACACGGCCTTCCCTGGTTTCAGGTCCAGTGGAGACAACCATTCATGAAATTGGTTCTCCAGAGCTGACCACAACTCCTCAGCTGTGTGACTCACATTTCCCAGACATTTCAATGTAAAAACCGCCTGATGACGTTGAGCCCTACTGCCAGCATAGTAAGGAGGTGTGCAGGATCCCTTCTGCGCACTTAGAAAGCTTGTGGCATGACCAGACAGGCTTTGGGTGCAGGTGGAAGACCGAGAGGAGGTTGAGGAGGCAGAAGCAGTGGAGGAACTTTGACATAAAGAGGATTGACGCACAACTCGTGGGGACGGCAAGACTTGGACAGCAGCCCCTTGTCCTGCTGTCACCATAGTTACCCAGTGCCCAGTCAGCGACATGTAACGCCCCTGTCCATGCCTACTCATCCAAGTGTCTGTGGTGAAATGCACCCTGTCACACACAGAGTTTCTCAAAGAAGCGGTGATGTTGTGTGCGACATGCTGGTGGAGCGCAGGCACACCTTTCTTTGAGAAGTAGTGCCGACTGGGCATCTGGTACTGGGGCACTGCGACGGACATAAGGTCTCGAAAATCCTCTGTGTCCACCAGGCGGAAAGGCAGCATTTCTGTAGCCAAGAACTTGCAGATGGTGAAATTCAACCTCTTAGCTTTCTCATGGCTAGGAGGAAATGGTCTTTTACTTGTCCACATCTGAGGGACCGAGGGCTGGCTATTGTGCTTAGACGGGGTTGATAAGGGTGTCCCCGGCAAACTGCCGGTCTGTGAGGAAGATGCAGGCGGACATGTTAGGTTGCCTTGATCCAAAGGTGGTGCTATTGATGTCGGACAGCGCTCAACACCAGCTGGTGTTACCACCTCCAAAGAAAATGATGACCTGCCAATCACGCTGGCTGTTGCGGGTAAAGAGGTGGCAGGTCTGCGCCCCAAAACAGGTGTGACTGCTGTCCCCCCAGTCACAGAGGATGAAGAGGCCGCGGATGCACAAGATATGGCAGACGGTGGTTGGCCCGGCCGGCTAGGCCGCATTGTAGCACACTGAGCTTCCCACTGCAACTTATGCTTCATGTCCATGTGCCGGTTCATGCATGAAGTACTCAAACTATGTATTTTTTGGCCTCTACTTAGCTTTTGCTGACAAATGTTACAGATAACACGAGTTGGGTCATCTTTATAGATCTGAAAAAATGCCCAGGCTATGCAAGGCTTAGCACCCATGCGACCTGAAGAGCCACCACGACTTGTGGTGAGAGGCAGAGTTGTGTTTGAGGATGCAGTTGTTGACGTGCTTCCAGTACTACGTCTCTGTCCAGGAAGGCGCAACCTGACCTCGTCGTCACTAGCATCTTCCTCCACCTCCTCTGCTGACCTCATCTCTTGGCTGACTGTGGGTTGACAGTAAGTGGGATCTCCAACCTCATCATCATCACCCTGTGCGTTATCACACCCGTCGTCCTCAGAGACAACCTGTTCCTGCCCTGACAAAAAACTAAAGTTGTCGCTCCAATCAGGTATTTGAGCCTTATCATCGTCTTCCTCATTGTCTCCACCAACAGGAGTTACAGTTTGGGAATGAGGGTCTACATTATGGTCAGAACCTTCTGCGTCTGGTCCTGGATCCGACTCATAAAGATTCTGGGCATCAGTGCAGATCATTTCCTCGTCTGGATTCACAGAAGCGCTGGAGTCGACCTCTGATTCCCAGGCTATAGTATGAGTAAACAGCTCTGCAGACTCAACCATCTGTTCTACCTCATACTCAGACGGGCAGCTGGAGATTTGGGAGCTGTGAGGAAGCAAGTGCGATTGGGGTGACACCTTTGAGGACTGGAGTATTTGTGATGTTGAAGTTGATGTGGAGGAGAGCCCACTTAAAGGAGCACTTGATATCCGTTGAAGCACCTGCTGTTTTTGTGCCTCATCTGGAATTTGTAGCGATTGGCGTGGCCGTAAGAAAGGGATCTTATCACATTGTCCGCTAAAAGAAGTAGACATTTTAGTTTGGCTGGAAGATGGTCTTTCTTCTGCAGATGTTACTGTTGCTTTAACAACTACCCCACGGACACAACCTTTTTTCCCCTTCCCAACACGCCTATTCCCCTTTCCACCAGCAGCAGGCCTTTTTCCACTCATTTTGGTGGTTAACTAATTAACAACTCTGGAGTTGTTTGCACAAAAAAACAATGGATGGGAACCGAGCAGAGCTGAGTGGCCAAACTGTGGTATTAGGCCAAAACTATTGGCTGGGTTAGATGCAGAAAAAAATTATATTCAATTTGCAACCTGATGGAGGTCAGTATAGATGGACTAATAGAGAAAGTCCCACACACTGCTAGAAGGCCAAATATTTTTTCAGAGCTAGATGCAGATAAAAATTATTTTTAATTTGCAACCTGATGGAGGTCAGTATAGATGGACTAATAGAGAAAGTCCCACACACTGCTAGAAGGCCAAATATTTTTTCAGAGCTAGATGCAGATAAAAATTATTTTTAATTTGCAACCTGATGGAGGTCAGTATAGATGGACTAATAGAGAAAGTCCCACACACTGCTAGAAGGCCAAATATTTTTTCAGAGGTAGATGCAGAAAAAAATATATTCAGTTTGCAACCTGATGGAGGTCTGTATAGATGGATTAATAGAACAAGTCCCACACACAGCTAGAAGCCCAATATTTTTTCAGAGGTAGATGCAGAAAAAAATATATTCAGTTTGCAACCTGATGGAGGTCAGTATAGATGGACTAATACAACAAGTCCCACACACAGCTAGAAGCCCAATATTTTTTCAGAGGTAGATGCAGAAAAAAATATATTCAGTTTTCAACCTGATGGAGGTCTGTATAGATGGACTAATACAACAAGTCCCACACACAGCTAGAAGCCCAATATTTTTTCAGAGGTAGATGCAGAAAAAAATATATTCAGTTTACAACCTGATGGAGGTCAGTATAGATGGACTAATACAACAAGTCCCACACACAGCTAGAAGCCCAATATTTTTTCAGAGGTAGATGCAGAAAAAAATATATTCAGTTTTCAACCTGATGGAGGTCTGTATAGATGGACTAATACAACAAGTCCCACACACAGCTAGAAGCCCAATATTTTTTCAGAGGTAGATGCAGAAAAAAATATATTCAGTTTACAACCTGATGGAGGTCAGTATAGATGGACTAATACAACAAGTCCCACACACAGCTAGAAGCCCAATATTTTTTCAGAGGTAGATGCAGAAAAAAATATATTCAGTTTGCAACCTGATGGAGGTCTGTATAGATGGATTAATAGAACAAGTCCCACACACAGCTAGAAGCCCAATATTTTTTCAGAGGTAGATGAAGAAAAAAATATATGCAGTTTGCAACCTGATGGAGGTCAGTATAGATGGACTAATACAACAAGTCCCACACACAGCTAGAAGCCCAATATTTTTTCAGAGCTAGATGCAGAATAAAATTATATTCAATTTGCAACCTGATGGAGGTCAGTATAGATGGACTAATAGAATGATGCTATGCCCAAAAGATTTTACTTCACTAGGTGCAGTAAAAAAATTGGTATTCTATACACAGGTGGTATATCTTGCAACACAGATAGGCTACTCCACTGACTAACACACTCTGCAATAGGCCAAAAAGGATTAGCTTTGCTAGATTCAGCCAAATGCTGTGAAAAAAACTTGCACAGCACTGGCACAGACCTGCCTGGCAAAAACTGATAGGAACTGATGTAACCTAGTCCTGAAAAGGACTCCAATTACAATTAGTCTTTACTCCCACAATCTATCTATTTAAGAGCACAGACCTGCCTGATAAAAGTCGTAGGAAATGCTGTAACCTAGTCCTTAAAAGGACTGCAATCACAACTATTCCCTACTCCCAAGCTATCTGTAGATTTGTGCGAAAATTGGCTTGAAATTAACAAGGTATAGCGCACACAGAAACAGCGGTGCCGTCTAACACGCAGCTGCAGCAGTGAGAAAATGGTGGCGACGGGGAAAATGGCTTGGTCTTATAGGGCAAGGACATGTGACATACACTGCCAATGACACATGCCCTTGCTTGTGTGAAAAAAAGCACTTCGCTCCGTGTGTGCGCTGCTGATAGGCTGACAGATTGCACCTCCGCACTGTAAATGCGGGAAAGAGAAAAAAAAAATGGAGATCTTCATTGTTCCTGCAGAGATCCATCCCCTGCCCCTCCCCCCACCCCGCTGTACACTCAAACTGCGTATTAACATTAATTTTCATCATTACTGAGAAAAAATCCAGTTATGATTTTGGTGCACGAACAGTTATCGAACATAACCTCGAACAGCCGAATTTTTCTCAAATCGTTCGTGTTCGCCGAACGGCTCGAACACCGCCCAAAACAGCTCGAATTTGAGATTGGCGAACAGTTCGAGTAGAACAACGCTCATCTCTACATGTCACCTCCTTGCAATGCTCCTGAAACCTGATGTCTATCCAAGTTGCCAGAGACAGAATGTCATCCAGTGAGGTGGGTATATCACAACTGGCCTTGATTTGCCCAGAAACGTCCTCCCAGAAGGTGACTACCAGAGCCTCAGGCAAGTTCAGATAACAAGATGCGGAAACATACAGTGTACTGGCCCACTGTGAGGTTTTCCTAGTGCAGTCTGAGGAGAGAAGATGCTACTGAGGAAGCATGGCTGGGCTCATCGAAGAACTTACGTAATGCTTCTAGAAAGGACTGGAGGTTAGACACAAGAGGATCCCCTCTCTCCCATAGTGGGTTGAGCCACACCAGAGCTCCGCCAGTGAGATGGAACATGATGAAGGCCACTTGGGCCTGATCTGAAATGAACTGATGAGCCAAGAGTTCAAAGTGTAGCGTGCACTGATTGATGAACCTCCGACATAGAGCACGGTCACCACCAAAACGTAGAGGAGCTGACAGACGGTGTCCAGAGCCAGGTACATAGCTGGCAGACTGATGAGTCATGGCCGAAGTTGTTTAAGCTTGGTAGGTACAGATGCAGCTGGAGTTGTCAGCGTGTCTAGACGGGTGTTTACTGTCCACAGGTAGGACAGGATTTTATCCTGTTGGCCTTTCTGGCAGGAGACCTCCTTATACAGGTTAGAAATGAAGGAAGCCTGAGAGCCAGCAGATTCCATGGCCTGGGCAAACTGTAATGGACTGGGTGGTGGAACCATTATGCCAAGACCCGAGGAGAGCCTGGAGGGGCTAAGATTTCTCAATTATTTCTATTTTCATGAGCAGTATTGCTATTCAAATTTCATATATTTCATGTTTGCATACTTAGCATTACAGAGTGCTACTTTATTTGTTAGTTATATATGGAGATGGCTACTCTTAGTAAGCACCTGTGCATATCAGTTTTCTGTTTTGGATGTGACGGTCAGACTTTTTCATTTATATGCATAGGCCTTCTGACTGAGCACTCCGCCTCTAAGCCACAGACGGCTTTAATTATAGCAGGTTCTTACCCTCCCATACACTTGCAGACTTTAGTCTCTAAGAGAGGATACACATTAGTAGATTCCTGGTAACGAGAGACACCTTATCGTGGCTACGAGGTACACATGAATTGGCCAATTTATGCGCTAAGATTAATGATGAGCGAGTATGTTCTATTAACCCTTTCGACCAGCATGCTCGGGTGCTCGCCAAGTATCTTCAGCGTGCTCGGGTGTTATGTTTTAGTCAATCTGTGTGCATGATTTGCAACAGTTTGACAGCTGTAATACATGTGAGGAATGCCTAAGAAACAAGCATTCCTTACATGTATTAAAGCTGTCAAACAGTTGCAAATCATGCACACAGTGCGACTCAAACATAACACACGAGCACGATGAAGATACTCGGGAAACACCCGAGCATGCTCGTAAATCTCAAGTAAAGAGCATGCTTGCTCATCACTAGCTAAGATTTATCAATTATTTCTATCTTTTTGAGCAGTACTGCTATTTATTTATTTTATTTATTCAAATTTCATATATTTCATGTTTGCATAGTTAGCAATACAGAGTGCTACTTTATTTGTTAGTTATATATGGAGATGGATACTCTTAGTAAGCACCTGTGCACACCAGTTTTCTGTTTTGGATGTGACGGTCGGTCTTTTTTGTTTAGATGCATAGGCCTTCTGACTGAGCACTCCGCCTCTAAGCCACAGGCAGTTTTAATTACAGCAGGTTCTTACCTTCAAATACCCATTTAGTCTCTAAGAGAGGATACACATTGGTAGGTTCCTATTAATGAGAGATGCCTTATCGTGGCTACCAGGTACACATAAATTGGCCAATTTATGCGCTAAGAATTCTCAATTATTTCTATTTTCTTGAGCAGTATTGCTATTCAAATTTCATATATTTCATGTTTGCATACTTAGCATTACAGAGTGCTACTTTAAGCGCCACACCAAGACTGACCTCAGATGAATGGCAATTGACGATGCCGCGATCCGAGGAGAGCCCGAGGAGGCTAGACCAGGTGCTACTCCAGGACTGACCTCGGATGTATGGCAGCTGACCCTCATGGGACAGGTACCTGAAATGGCCCGGTAGGAGAGTACAGCTGATACAGACAGGCACGGTACAAACATAGGAACCACGGATGCAGATGGGTCTGGCTCATATACAGACTGGCAAGGCTGGTTCACGCGGATCCGGCTAATGTACAGATGGCACGGCAAGTACTGTTGAGTCCGGCTGATATTCAGACTGGCACGGCAAGTACTGACGGGTCCGGCTGTTATGCAGATTGGCACAGGTGCAGTATCGGGTACAAACGAACAGGGACCTGAGAACTAGCAAGCTTGTTTGGGAAACAGACTAACGACGTTGCAGAGGCACCTTCATGCAGGTGGAGGTGCTTTAAAGACTAACTGTCTCCCAGCCATTGGCTGGGGACACTTTAGGACGTTGCCCATGTGGCCCTATTAAGAAAGAAAGAGCGCACGCATGCACTAAGCACAGTGTCCGGGGATCTGCACATCGTGCGCATACATCACACAGCAGCCGACGAGGAAGGAGAAGGAAGTAAGGCACGGGGGCTGCGGAGATGAGTGAATTGGCATCCCTGCTGGGGGAGAGAGCAGCGTGCAGGGATGCCTGTGCTACAAGTAATATATTCACAGAGAGAACTATATCCCTTAAAAGACTTTTCCTACAATTAAATCCCCTTATTGTATTACTTGGATTAATTTGGAGGCAATTTGTTCTTCTGCCTTCTGCGTGGATTATGTTCAGTTATTTCCATTCTTAAATCCTAAACCATATTTTTTTCACCACAATTAAAAAATAAAAATCAAACAATATTTATAATGAGTGAAAACACAGTTTTGTACTTCTTTGCATTCTCGCTCATACATGAAAAGAATTTGTGGTGTAATGATGTTCCTCCAATGGGGAACTAAAGCTTAAAAAAAGTGTTTTCTTTTTCTTTCGGATAGTTTTGTTGGCAGCTGGGACTGTTTTGACTGGTATATATGGCTAAGGCAAACACCTTTTGTTTCAAACATCTGGGCTTCTGAAGGGGGCAGGTATGCCCTTGGGGGTAAAAACATAGAACAGCTGTGAAACTGTTTTCTGTGGCTCAACATACTGAACAGAATCACCCAGGTCTCCACGTATAGTGTGCTGTTTACATGATTGGATATACTAGTCTGAGCTCTGCTTGAAAAAATATTTGCGGCATGCACTATAATCCATCTACTCATTCCTCCTTTCTTGACCTGCCTTTTGTGGGGAAGGAGGAATGTTAAGCATTTTGACTGCATGATTCTGCTCAGCATATTCTCTCCTCTAATTTGCACTTGCTCAACATTCACCCATCCGGTGGCCAGTGGTTGCTAAATACTTCTAAAATAATCATCTATTTTATCAAAACAAAAGAGGTTACCCAGGGTACACCTTCAAAAAACACATGATTAGAGGTCAGACAAGGTGGAATAATGCCACAGACAACATTTGCAATTTGGTATTTGATAGTGTCTTCATCAGCTAAGTAATATATAAACTTTATATATAAATAGCTCAAAGGACCCCCTCACCCATAACTAAAAGAACTGGTGTACTCTTATGTAGCAAAGATGAAATCAGACACCTTCACATACTGTCATGGCCCAGGCGTGGGCTTACAGTGGTTCTTGAAAGTTTGTGAAACTTTCAGAGTTTTTCATATTTCTGCTTAAAGGAGTTGTCCACCACTTAGGATAGCGCATCAATGTTTGATCAGCCGGGGTCCCGCACGCAGCACCCCCGCCGATCAGCTGTTATCGATGGCGGCGGCGGCTGCTGACTGGAAGTCCTTACCTGTGGTGCTTGGCCGTCAAGTTGTAGTGGCCGGCGCTTGTTACTGCACATTCGCCTCCTAGTCAATTGAACGGGAGGCGGATGTGTACTACCACGCTGCAGCTACTACAGATGGAAGGCCAAGCATCGCAGGTAAGGACTTCCGGCCTGCAGCCGCAGTAGCCGGCACCGATAACAGCTGATCAGCGGGGTTGCCGCGTGCGGGACCCCAGCCAATCATACACTGATGCCCTTTCCAACCGATAGGGCATCAATGTGAAAGTAGTAGTCAACTCCTTTAAAATTAATCTAAAATACCAGATTTTCAAACAAGTCCTAAAAGTAGATAAAGAACCAAATCAAGTAAGTAGTTTAAAAAATATTAGATTTTGTCATATTGTTAAATTAGGAAAATGGTCCAATATTGCAAGTCTGTGAGAGGCAAAAGTATGTGAACCTTTGCTTTCTGTATCTGGTGTGACCTCCTTGTGCAGTAATAATTGCAGCTAAATGTTTCCAGTAATTGTTGATTATTACTGCACATCGACTTGGGGGAATTTTATCCCATTCCTCCCTACAAAACAACTTCCACTCTATTATGTTGGTGATTTTTTTTACCATGAACTTCTTGCTCCAGCTCCTTCTACATCATTTCTATAGACTTAAGGTCAGGACTTTGACTTGGCTTTTTCAAAACTTTAACTTTTTTATTCTTTCATCATTCTTTTGTAGAGCGACGTATGTGTTTTGTGTTATTGTTTTGTTGCATGACCCAGATGTCCTACCCTTTTCCTTTAGAATTGCAGGTATAATTCAGAATTCAATGTTTCATCATTGATCACAAGTCGTCTTGGTCCAAAAATCAGCCAAACTGTGATATTACCACCAAACGTGTTTTACAAATGGCATGAGGCTTTTATTCTTTAATGTAGTGTTTTTCTTTCTCCAAACATAATTCTTCTCATTTAAACCAAAAAGCTCTTCTATAATCTCATCCATTGACAAAAATTGTTCCAATAGTCTTCTGGTTTCTTGAGTCTCATCTAAGGGAAGTGAGAATGAAGCAATCTATTAGAGGCTGGGAGTTCAGTTGCTGACATCACTAATACAGCACTGGTGCAGGAGGTGAGTATGAGGTGTTTTTATGTCATACGGACTGAGCCATATTTGCCACACTGCAGTCTGTATATGAGGTGTGCAGTCTGTATATGGGGTGCAGTCTGTATATGGGGGTGCCGTCTATATGTAAGTGCAATCTGAATTTGGGGGTGCGGTCTGTATATGGGGTGCAGTCTGTATATAGTGGTGCAGTTGATATATAGGGGTGTAGTCTGTATATGGGGGTGCAGTCTGTATATGGGGGTGCAGGTAGTATATGGGGTACAGGTTGTATATAGAGGGGGATTCAGGCTGTATATGGGGGTACATGGGGTGCAGGCTGTATGTGTGGGGGTGCTGACTGTATATGGGAGTACATGCGGTGCAGGCTCTATATGGGGTAAATGGGGACACAAGCTATATGTGGTAGTGCAGGTTGTATATGGGGGAGCAAGCTGTATGTAGGGGTGCAGGTTGTATATGATGGGTACATGGGGGTGCTGGCTGTGTGTGGTGGGTGCATGGAGTGCTGGCTGCTTAGGGGTTACATGGGGTGCTGGCTGTGTGGAGGGTAAATGGGGTGCAGGCTGTGTGCAATAATGCACAACAAAGGAGGGGAAGGTAAAGGCTCCTTAGTGGTGTTGAAGATTCAGTAAGAGCACAGTATGGGAGACAGTATATAAGGAGGGACATTGTGTAGGCACAATATGTAGGGAGTACAGTGTTAAGAGGGGACACTGTGTGAAGAGAGAGCATTATGGGGAGGGGCAATGAAGATGGGGACAGTATGGAGGCTATAGTTCATAACGTGGGTACAGTGTGTAGGACAGACACAGTAAAGGCAAAAGTTTTTAAGGGAGGATGGTTTGACAGTTATTGTTCATTAGAAAAGACAGTTTTGTGGCCATAGTTCATGGGGGGAGGGTTGTTGTGGTGGTGTTTATAGTATATACGGGGGGATAGTGTGGAGGCAATATTTTATAGGAGAGGAAATGTATCATAAGAAGGACAGTGTGGGTATAATTTTTGTGCAAGGAGCACAGTGAAGGACTATTATTTATTCAGGGGTACAGTGTAGAGCTTATTTAGAGCACACAGCATGGGCAGTTATTTTTATTCAGGTGGCATTATAATGACAATTTTAGTGCCAGTAAAGGTACACAAGAAGGGGGTCCCGATCAATTGCACCCAAGTTATCTGAGAGTTGGCTGGATCACTTCCCCGGAGGACACAGGACTCGGTGGGCTGTTATAACCTGCTGGCGGTTGTAACAGCAGGAGCAGGCCCAGAGGGCAGCAGTAGAAAGATGGAAAGACGCGCTGTTAGAAAAGATCACTCGGCAGTGGTCGGCGTTGCGGCCTGCAGCTACCGCCCCAGCCCCGGAGGGGACTAAGGAGAAGAAGACGCGCAGCACCGGAAAGGCAGCCGCAGCAGGTAACGCCCCTGCCCCGGTAGCTGAGGAGACCCTAATCGGACCCCTGGGTCCAGCAGCAGCCCTTGCACCCGGCTGGGTGTACAAAAGCGCCACGTGGGACTGGTCCGCACGTGTAGAGATCAGCTAGGGGCCCCATTAATACCTGCGCCAATGCCCCGGACCATCTGTACAGGAAGGGTAGAGTACAGGTGGGAGAACCCGGAAGGCGATCTAATGGGGTTCCTTGGGGTGGCCCAAGTGAAGGAGGCATCGCAGGAGGCCCTGCAATGGGAAGAGTTCTGCCGGCAGCAGATCCGAACATGGGAAGCGGAGGAGAAAGAGCGGCAGACCAGGTGGCAGGCCATAGAGAGGAGGAATAAGAGGGTCAAAGTCCTAGCCCAGAAGGCCAAACCTGCCGAACGAGGTGTGAGAGTGCTGGGCACCATAGTGAAATTTGATCTACGCAAGGGCTGGGGTTTCATCAGAGAGCCCAATGCTGCCCAGGATCTCTTCGTCACCAGGAGGAACGTGGAGTCCCACCTTCAACAAGGACACACTGACCGTCACTTGTACCCTGGCCATCGAGTCACCTACACCTTCACCGCATCGAGGAGAGAGGGGATAGTACATGCTCAATGTTAGAAAGGCGAGTGCAAGGGACATGCCCCTGAAATCCGGTGCCGCTGACCCCTGCCGAAAGCAAGCAGCAGCTTTAGTCCCGGCTGCAGCAAATAACCCGGATGCGCCATCTAATGACAGGGAGGTTTACGTGCTACCCTGGAAAAAGGCAACCCGGAAGGGGCAATAAGTACTGAACTGCGGAACCTAAGAGGAAGTGAGTGTAAATAGTTACCTGGTTGGGTGTTTATATCAAAATTTCTAAGTTAATAACTGTGTGTGATGTTAACATAATTAGTACCCGGTAGAAAAAGAAAAGAAAAAGACTTTATGGTTGTGGACAGGGAACAGCCAGAACTTTTACTGTAAAAAGTTGGCACTTCTTAATGTGCTTATTGTTGGTTTTATAAGCCACTGAACAAAAACCCGTTTGGCGTGGCCGAACACGTGGTCCAATGAGTGGATCAGATATGCCCTGCAGCCACGCCCAGGGCCTACGTTGGGGGTTTTAGGAAGGGTCTCTCATATTGCACTTGAAACAGTGAGATGGACACCCTGATAGGGATCTCACTGGAGCCTTCTGAACTTGCTTGAAAAAGTGTTATTTAAAGTAATATAGTGTTTTATATTTGAAAGAATGTAATTTAAAGTGATCTAATATTGTTTTATATACCTGGTAGTCTTATGCAATGTTTTAGAAAAAGTGCCTCCCATAACGGGAAGAAAAAGTTATTTATTTACCATTTTTACCTGTGAATGCATTCTAAAAATTTTGCATTTCTTAAATTCTTGTTTTTTTTTACTCTGTTCCAGCCCGCGGACATGTTGTGTTTAACTGGGGGGTATGTGGCGCCCCCGCGGGTCCAGTCGCCACAGAGGTACTGCATCTCAGCCAGAGGTGTGGTACCCCACTCTCGGGTAAGGAGGGAGCACTACCCGGGACCCACATCCAACACCACATCACTCCAGTAGGGAAGGGCGAGATTGCTCCTGAGGGAGAGCACAGTCCCTGTCCCTGTCCCTGTCTGAAGGAGGGAACTAGGTAGAGGAGGTGGGTGGAGGAAGTAGTTTAGGGGAGCAAACAAGGAATGACTGAAGGTAGAGGGGACCACATAGAGTGACAGTTAGTGATGTGGGTCATATGACAGACAGTATAAAAAAACAGGTAGAAACATCTAGAAGAGCCCAGTTAGTGAGGACCGTTGAGGAGTAGGGTCCAGACAGAGACAGGGCCCAGTCAGAGGGGCCCAGTAGGAGAGAGAACGAGAGGAGCGAGGGAGTCAGAGAAGGGCTCCAGAGACAGAGAAGGGATCCTAGGGACCCGGGAAGTGTGGAGTCCACCCGTGCGCCCGAATTCACGAAGACCGTAGTCGGGAGAAGGGATCAGGTCGCAGTAGGGGAACGGCCCCAGACTAGTGGAGGACTGCAAGACTCAGCTAGCAAACCGGAGGCTGTGGTATCTCTAAGTGCCGTAGCAAAAACTTCACACATTAGCTGAAAAGATGGCCATATAGGACCAATGGGACAGAGAGGACGTCGCCTGACAGGGCAGGGCAGGAGGGCGAGAGCCAGCGCAGAGAGATGACCCGAGAAAGGTACACAAGAAGGGCGTCCTGATCAAGTGCACCCAAGTTATCTGAGAGTTGGCTGGATCACTTCCCCGGAGGACACAGGACTCGTTGGGCTGTTATAACCTGCTGGTAGTTGCAACCTGGAACATCATAAGAACTGTGAGTAAAAACTTGAAGACTGCACCCCGCTGTGTCCTTGACTTAATTGCTGTACCACCTGCCTTGCACTACACCAACAACAAAGCTACCTCTTTAACTGCCCTGGGGCCTAGCTCTACCCGTGGAGAGCTGAACCATCTCTGCTGTGTCAGCAACGGCCCCAGTGGATCTGAACAGCAGCGGCGGCCGCCAACTATAGCCGCATACCACGAGTGGCGTCACAAAACTTTATCTCCAAAACTTTATTCTCCTCTGTTATTGACCGCCCGGGGTCCACGGACTGGGTCACACCACCGTGACTACTCCAAAAGAACCGACCGATCCGGCACCGAGTACCCCACGACCCTAGGGGGAGCATCACATTCAACTGCAGACCAATATGCAAGTTTCAATCAAATAAATCATACAGTTTCAAATTTAAGTAAAAATGAAAAAGAGTGACTCTTTAAAAGGAAACTGTCAGCTGATACATGCTGCCCAAACCGTGGGCAGCATGTAAAAGTCACTGGCTTTCAGATCACAGCCATGTATTTTTGTCTCTTAAATGCTGCGGCATTTCAGAGAAAAGCATATGACGCGCCCCCTGGGCCAGTGTTGTTTGGGGGATACCCGGAGTCGGATCAGATGGGGGTTGTAGTCTCCGAGTGGCGGTGACCCGGTCCGTGCCCAGGGTGTCAAGCTCAGTGTGTGGCAGTCCTACAGATGTTACTGGATGTTCTTTAGTGTCGACTACGCCACCCATTGATTTGCGGTCACTACGGCCGCCGCTGCAGCAGGGTCCGCTGAGGCTGGTGGTGTGTGTGCAGCTCAGGTAGTATAACCCCCAACGGGAGGGGTATAGCCTCAGGGGGTCAGTTGTAGAGGGTGGTGGTTGTGGTGGTGCAGTGAGAGTGGTAATAAGACTCCGAGTCGGGCTGTGCAGTTCAGGGTTTTACTTACTGCTTTTGTGTTGGTCACTCCGGCCTTGAGTGACCACCCGAGCCGTGCTGCGTCCACCAGGTCCTGGACTCGGCCAACCCCCAGGTGATTCTGGAGCGTGGTCCTGAGCTCCCTTTCTGACTTGTCCTTCTCTCTGGCCTTCCCCACCAGGGATCCACCTAAGTCCGGCTCCCTCGGGCCTCTTGTTGGTAAAACCCTTGTCTCTGGGTTCCCTGACCCTATTCTTGGTTTGCCTTCCGGGTGGATTTAGTGGGTGGTCGTGGCAGATCCTGCCCACGACCTCCGGTCTCTGGCTAAGGATTAGGGCCCTCCACCAGCTTGGGATCCGGTACCCTTGTGCCAACTCTTCACCCTCTGGTCTAATTTTGGGTTCTTGGAGTTCCCTCTTCTCCCCCTCTGGGTCCTTCTTTCTCCTCTCTCTCTCTCTTGGCCTTGGAGCTGGCTGAGCTGCTCTGCTTCTCTGACTCAACTCTGACAGACTGACCCTGACCTAAGATGGTTCCCACCTTATATACTCCCTCTATGTGTGAGCTCAGGTGACCAGCACCCAATGAGCTCCTAGCATTACCCAGACTGCTCCCCCTATCTGCCCCTACACTACTGGGATGTTCCACCCCCCTCCCACTCCAGCCAGGGACAGACACTGTCGTACCTGCACATTTCTCTAGTGGGAGTACCATTGGTTTGTCCCTCGGAAATGGGATGTATGTAGTGCATGCAGCCTACTGAGCTCAGTTCCACACTCCATCCTTACCCGGGAGTGGAATACCACACCTCTGGCTTGAGGCGTAATACCCCTGTAGCAGCCGAATCCTCAGGGTGCTACATTCCCCCCTGGTAAATCACAGCACGTCCTCGGGCTGTAAGATACAAAAACATCCAAAACATACAATTTTTTTTTTTCATAAACATAAACATATAAAACATCACATAAAACTTTTCATAAAAACTCTTCATAAATAACGTCCTTGTAAACACTCTTGCTCCTCCGGCCACGGTGCAACTTGTGACCGGGAAAAGCGCGACAGTCTCTTTAAGAAAAACAACAGTTTACTATAAAACCGGTAGGGGGCGCCTTAGGAAGCGCAACTATATACAAGGGGAATATGGCCGCTCTCAGTCCTCGGCCAGGTAATGGGAATAGGGACACACGGGTTAACAGTTCACTCTTGTCCCAACGGGGACTTATTTAAAGCAGCAACAGTTCACTGTACCCCGATGGGTAACTATTTACAGTCTCTTTACCGTACTTTAACGACGGCGTCCTCCTGCTCCTTCTTTGGATTTAGACCCGTCCGGGTCCTCCTGCTCCTCCTCACACCGCAGCTCCTCCTCCATCAGGCGATGTACATGGAGGGCGTAGGGTCCTTTGGCACACTTGTGCCGGGTGAAGGTGACCTCGTCCCCTACGTACAGGTCACGACCTCTGTGTCCCTCCGGCAGATGGCTTTCTACGTCTCTGCGTGTGACAAAGACGTCGCCGGGGGTATGATGGTCTTTTATGAAGCCCCACCCATGCTGCAGGTTGAATTTAATCACAGTCCCGGTGGTACGGGGACCATGAGCTGCACGGGGGTTCCTCCTGGTCCGGCTCTTCTGCTCCGCGCTCCTTATCTGTGCTTGCTGTTCCCGGACCCGCCTCTCTCTCCGCTCCTTCTCGAAGACCTCGAGCTGCTGGCGGCAGCACTCTGCATGCTCCGCTGCGGCCGCCCGAGTCTCCTGAGTGAACCCCATGAGGTCTCCTCCGGTGGGGTCCCACTCAAACTGTGCCTCCTCTAGCGGGGGCTGGGTCCTCCTGACGGGCTTCGGAACCGGAATCAGGGGTTCATCTAGGGGTCTTTCTTTCCGGAGTCGGGGATGGTGAAACTCCGGTGGTCATATGAAGGGCTGCCCATCCGGGCACGTATGCTGGGCGAACAGGTCCTCACCCAGGTGCGGTACTTTAGGTGTTATGGGCGCTGTGGTGGTAGCGGCGCCCGGGTTGACCAGGCCTTGCGACCAGGCTTGGGGCACGCTAAAGGAAAAGAGCACCGTAAGAACGGCGGCGCCCGTGGTTACTCGGCCCTGCGACCAGGCTGGTGGCTCCGCGGAGGTAGGGGGCGCTGTTGGAATGGCGGCGCCCGGGGGTACTAGGCCTTGCGACCAGGCTGATGGTATTTCCTGCTTTGCCGCGCTCAGGGTCGAAGCGCGTGACGTCACAGGGGTCGCGGCCGCGGGTTCCGGTTGAGGCCTAGTCTGCGGCGGTGACGATGCAGCGACGGGCACGGCAGGGGGAATTTCGGGCTCTGCGACGGGGAGCTGGGGCAGGTACACAGTTTCCCGGCTCGGGGTAGAGACGTCCCCTTTACCTGCCTCCGTCCGTTCAGCTCCCTTCTCGGCGGCGTCTCCGGCCTTGAGTCCTCCTGCACCATCCTCAGAGGCGGTCTGTCTCCTCGTCTCGTGTGGCGTGCTCCGCTGACGGGTTCCGGTCTGCTGGGCCATCTCTCGGCTCCACTCCGCCAACGTCTCTCGCTGCACCCGGGCCATCCTCCGTGCGAGGCCCTCCAGCGCAGTCTGTGCACACTCCCGGTCTCGGCGGAGCTGTGCCAGGACCTCCACTAGGCCTAGTGGGGTTGTTGCTTGCAGCAGGCTCCTGACCACTGGGTCGGTGCTGCCTGACTCTCCCTCCATCTCCGGGTAGGCTTTCTCTGGACTCCTCTCCAGACTTCTTGTCTCCGGGTGCGCTCTCTCCAGACTGCTCCAGGCGACACCCATCTTTGCTCTCTTGTTCTGTCTCCGCCCACATTGAGGGTGGTCCCGGGGCAACTTTGTGATTGTCAGTTCCAGGGGCAGTTCTCTCACGCTGATGGACACTTCCAGCATCACAGTCTCTGTTGGTGGGCGCGGTTTCCGCTTTTGGCGCCATTCTTCGACCTGGCCCACGATGGGAGGTGGCCTCTTGCCACCCTCTGGCACGCCCATAATGGCGTCCGCTCTTCCAAGGCGGGAAATCTTTGGAAATGGCGGGAATCGTCTCCCAGTGGCGGGAAACTCCATGGATGGCGGGAAAAAGCTGCAAATGGCGGACAACCGGCGGGAAACGACCTGTGATGGGGTCCGTTGGCAGGGACCCTCCGGAACCGGCGGGAGACTTCTTTTTGAGGTAACGGTGAACTTTTCTTCAGGCACGCAGTACCCGGTTGTTGCGGGCACGTAATCCTGCCGACTACGCCAAAGTTGACGCGCCCCCTGGGACAGTGTTGTTTGGGGGATACCCGGAGCCGGATCAGATGGGGGTTGTAGTCTCCGAGTGGCGGTGACCCGGTCCGTGCCCAGGGTGTCAAGCTCAGTGTGTGGCAGTCCTACAGATGTTACTGGATGTTCTTTAGTGTCGACTACGCCACCCGTTGATTTGCGGTCACTACGGCCGCCGCTGCAGCAGGGTCCGCTGAGGCTGGTGGTGTGTGTGCAGCTCAGGTAGTATAACCCCCAACGGGAGGGGTATAGCCTCAGGGGGTCAGTTGTAGAGGGTGGTGGTTGTGGTGGTGCAGTGAGAGTGGTAATAAGACTCCGAGTCGGGCTGTGCAGTTCAGGGTTTTACTTACTGCTTTTGTGTTGGTCACTCCGGCCTTGAGTGACCACCCGAGCCGTGCTGCGTCCACCAGGTCCTGGACTCGGCCAACCCCCAGGTGATTCTGGAGCGTGGTCCTGAGCTCCCTTTCTGACTTGTCCTTCTCTCTGGCCTTCCCCACCAGGGATCCACCTAAGTCCGGCTCCCTCGGGCCTCTTGTTGGTAAAACCCTTGTCTCTGGGTTCCCTGACCCTATTCTTGGTTTGCCTTCCGGGTGGATTTAGTGGGTGGTCGTGGCAGATCCTGCCCACGACCTCCGGTCTCTGGCTAAGGATTAGGGCCCTCCACCAGCTTGGGATCTGGTACCCTTGTGCCAACTCTTCACCCTCTGGTCTAATTTTGGGTTCTTGGAGTTCCCTCTTCTCCCCCTCTGGGTCCTTCTTTCTCCTCTCTCTCTCTTGGCCTTGGAGCTGGCTGAGCTGCTCTGCTTCTCTGACTCAACTCTGACAGACTGACCCTGATCTAAGATGGTTCCCACCTTATATACTCCCTCTATGTGTGAGCTCAGGTGACCAGCACCCAATGAGCTCCTAGCATTACCCAGACTGCTCCCCCGATCTGCCCCTACACTACTGGGATGTTCCACCCCCCTCCCACTCCAGCCAGGGACAGACACTGTCGTACCTGCACATTTCTCTAGTGGGAGTACCATTGGTCTGTCCCTCGGAAATGGGATGTGTGTAGTGCATGCAGCCTACTGAGCTCAGTTCCACACTCCATCCTTACCCGGGAGTGGAATACCACACCTCTGGCTTGAGGCGTAATACCCCTGTAGCAGCCGAATCCTCAGGGTGCTACACATACACTTAATAGCCATCGGAGACCAAGCAACGCTATTGACTAGTCATAAAGGCAGGACCTCGGCATCTTCTTCCCGCCTGCAGGCAGAGGCTTGCCAGTCACTGTCAGCGGGTGGGGAGAAGCCGCCTATACGACTAGTGCAGAGTGCAACTCAGTCATTACTGAGATAGGAGAGGACAACTGGTACTGGTAAGATTCTATGTAGAGGGGAGGGATGAGCCATCCTCTATCTCAGTAATGGAACAATCTGTCTTCAGTGAAAACAGATTTTAATTGGAAACTGAAAATTTTAAAAAGAATGATCAGTCCTAGCGGAGAAAGATGCAGATTTCTCTCATACGATATATCACAAATCTGCTTAATTTCATGTGTACTTTTGATTTATCAAATGAAAAGTACATGGGGGTTGCCCTGACATTTAATATTGATCTTTTGGTATGGTGGTGTTTTACCTGACAAAAGGGAGGGTCTGTCCCCAAAACAAGTTGTTCACCTTTAATTACTTATAAAAGAATGAAAAGAAGCTCCACTGTTCTCCATTTCTTGGCTTAATATGGAAGTCGCTGGCCGGCATAATTCACTTTTAATTTCTGGTTATTTGGGACAAGGAGACTGGCAGCGACTTCAAGTTCATTAGTTGTGTAAGGCATGAGAGGATGTTGTGCTCTAAGCACAACCCTATGAGTAGAGATGAGCGTTGTTCTACTCGAACTGTTCGCCAATCTCAAATTCGAGCTGTTTTGGGCGGTGTTCGAGCCGTTCGGCGAACACGAACAATTTGAGAAAAATTCGGCTGTTCGAGGTTATGTTCGATAACTGTTCGTGCACCAAAATCATAACTGGATTTTTTCTCAGTAATGATGAAAATTAATGTTAATACGCAGTTTGAGTGTACAGCGGGGTGGGGGGAGGGGCAGGGGATGGATCTCTGCAGGAACAATGAAGATCTCCATTTTTTTTTCTCTTTCCCGCATTTACAGTGGGGAGGTGCAATCTGTCAGCCTATCAGCAGCGCACACACGGAGCGAAGTGCTTTTTTTCACACAAGCAAGGGCATGTGTCATTGGCAGTGTATGTCACATGTCCTTGCCCTATAAGACCAAGCCATTTTCCCCGTCGCCACCATTTTCTCACTGCTGCAGCTGCGTGTTAGACGGCACCGCTGTTTCTGTGTGCGCTATACCTTGTTAATTTCAAGCCAATTTTCGCACAAATCTACAGATAGCTTGGGAGTAGGGAATAGTTGTGATTGCAGTCCTTTTAAGGACTAGGTTACAGCATTTCCTATGACTTTTATCAGGCAGGTCTGTGCTCTTAAATAGATAGGTTGTGGGAGTAAAGACTAATTGTAATTGGAGTCCTTTTCAGGACTAGGTTACATCAGTTCCTATCAGTTTTTGCCAGGCAGGTCTGTGCCAGTGCTGTGCAAGTTTTTTTCACAGCATTTGGCTGAATCTAGCAAAGCTAATCCTTTTTGGCCTATTGCAGAGTGTGTTAGTCAGTGGAGTAGCCTATCTGTGTTGCAAGATATACCACCTGTGTATAGAATACCAATTTTTTTACTGCACCTAGTGAAGTAAAATCTTTTGGGCATAGCATCATTCTATTAGTCCATCTATACTGACCTCCATCAGGTTGCAAATTGAATATAATTTTTTTCTGCATCTAGCTCTGAAAAAATATTGGGCTTCTAGCTGTGTGTGGGACTTGTTGTATTAGTACATCTATACAGACCTCCATCAGGTTGCAAACTGAATATATTTTTTTCTGCATCTACCTCTGAAAAAATATTGGGCTTCTAGCTGTGTGTGGGACTTGTTCTATTAATCCATCTATACAGACCTCCATCAGGTTGCAAACTGAATATATTTTTTTCTGCATCTACCTCTGAAAAAATATTGGGCTTCTAGCTGTGTGTGGAACTTGTTGTATTAGTCCATCTATACTGACCTCCATCAGGTTGCAAATTAAAAATAATTTTTATCTGCATCTACAGTACCTCTGAAAAAATATTTGGGCTTCTAGCTGTGTGTGGGACTTGTTCTATTAGTCCATCTATACTGACCTCCATCAGGTTGCAAATTGAATATAATTTTTATCTGCATCTAGCTCTGAAAAAATATTTGGCCTTCTAGCAGTGTGTGGGACTTTCTCTATTAGTCCATCTATACTGACCTCCATCAGGTTGCAAATTAAAAATAATTTTTATCTGCATCTACCTCTGAAAAAATATTTGGGCTTCTAGCTGTGTGTGGGACTTGTTCTATTAATCCATCTATACAGACCTCCATCAGGTTGCAAACTGAATATATTTTTTTCTGCATCTACCTCTGAAAAAATATTGGGCCTCTAGCTGTGTGTTGGACTTGTTGTATTAGTCCATCTATACTGACCTCCATCAGGTTGCAAACTGAATATATTTTTTTCTGCATCTACCTCTGAAAAAATATTGGGCTTCTAGCTGTGTGTGGGACTTGTTCTATTAATCCATCTATACAGACCTCCATCAGGTTGCAAACTGAATATATTTTTTTCTGCATCTACCTCTGAAAAAATATTGGGCTTCTAGCTGTGTGTGGGACTTTCTCTATTAGTCCATCTATACTGACCTCCATCAGGTTGCAAACTGAATATAATTTTTTTCTGCATCTAGCTCTGGAAAAATATTTGGCCTTCTAGCAGTGTGTGGGACTTTCTCTATTAGTCCATCTATACTGACCTCCATCAGGTTGCAAATTCAAAATAATTTTTTGTCTGCATCTAGCTCTGAAAAAATATTGGGCTTCTAGCTGTGTGTGGGACTTGTTGTATTAGTCCATCTATACTGACCTCCATCAGGTTGCAAATTAAAAATAATTTTTATCTGCATCTGCAGTACCTCTGAAAAAATATTTGGGCTTCTAGCTGTGTGTGGGACTTGTTCTATTAGTCTATCTATACTGACCTCCATCAGGTTGCAAATTGAATATAATTTTTATCTGCATCTAGCTCTGAAAAAATATTTGGCCTTCTAGCAGTGTGTGGGACTTTCTCTATTAGTCCATCTATACTGACCTCCATCAGGTTGCAAATTAAAAATAATTTTTATCTGCATCTACCTCTGAAAAAATATTTGGGCTTTTAGCTGTGTGTGGGACTTGTTCTATTAGTCCATCTATACTGACCTCCATCAGGTTGCAAATTGAATATAATTTTTATCTGCATCTAGCTCTGAAAAAATATTTGGCCTTCTAGCAGTGTGTGGGACTTTCTCTATTAGTCCATCTATACTGACCTCCATCAGGTTGCAAATTAAAAATAATTTTTATCTGCATCTACCTCTGAAAAAATATTTGGGCTTCTAGCTGTGTGTGGGACTTGTTCTAATAATCCATCTATACAGACCTCCATCAGGTTGCAAACTGAATATATTTTTTTCTGCATCTACCTCTGAAAAAATATTAGGCTTCTAGCTGTGTGTGGGACTTGTTGTATTAGTCCATCTATACTGACCTCCATCAGGTTGCAAACTGAATATATTTTTTTCTGCATCTACCTCTGAAAAAATATTGGGCTTCTAGCTGTGTGTGGGACTTGTTCTATTAATCCATCTATACAGACCTCCATCAGGTTGCAAACTGAATATAGTTTTTTCTGCATCTACCTCTGAAAAAATATGTGGCCTTCTAGCAGTGTGTGGGACTTTCTCTATTAGTCCATCTATACTGACCTCCATCAGGTTGCAAATTAAAAATTATTTTTTGTCTGCATCTAGCTCTGAAAAAATATTGGGCTTCTAGCTGTGTGTGGGACTTGTTGTATTAGTCCATCTATACTGACCTCCATCAGGTTGCAAACTGAATATATTTTTTTCTGCATCTACCTCTGAAAAAATATTGGGCTTCTAGCTGTGTGTGGGACTTGTTCTATTAATCCATCTATACAGACCTCCATCAGGTTGCAAACTGAATATATTTTTTTCTGCATCTACCTCTGAAAAAATATTGGGCTTCTAGCTGTGTGTGGGACTTGTTCTATTAATCCATCTATACAGACCTCCATCAGGTTGCAAACTGAATATATTTTTTTCTGCATCTACCTCTGAAAAAATATTGGGCTTCTAGCTGTGTGTGGGACTTGTTCTATTAATCCATCTATACAGACCTCCATCAGGTTGCAAACTGAATATATTTTTTTCTGCATCTAGCTCTGAAAAAATATTGGGCTTCTAGCTGTGTGTGGGACTTGTTGTATTAGTCCATCTATACTGACCTCCATCAGGTTGCAAACTGAATATATTTTTTTCTGCATCTAGCTCTGAAAAAATATTGGGCTTCTAGCTGTGTGTGGGACTTGTTCTATTAGTCCATCTATACTGACCTCCATCAGGTTGCAAATTGAATATAATTTTTATCTGCATCTAGCTCTGAAAAAATATTTGGCCTTCTAGCAGTGTGTGGGACTTTCTCTATTAGTCCATCTATACTGACCTCCATCAGGTTGCAAATTGAATATAATTTTTATCTGCATCTAGCTCTGAAAAAATATTTGGCCTTCTAGCAGTGTGTGGGACTTTCTCTATTAGTCCATCTATACTGACCTCCATCAGGTTGCAAATTAAAAATAATTTTTATCTGCATCTACCTCTGAAAAAATATTTGGGCTTCTAGCAGTGTGTGGGACTCATTGTATTAGGCCATCTATACCAAGCTCCACCAGCTTTGAAATTAATAATAATTTTTAGCTGCATCTAGCCCTGAAAATAATTTTTCCCAATAGTGGTAGCAATAGAAATATGGGGCGCGCGCCTGGCTAACAAAAATATACGCTTCATAACACAAAACACCAGCCTAGCGCACTGCATTAATAAGATGGCATCATCGTCTCTCCCAGTGCTAGGCCTACTATGCAGGCTAGTATTCCTGTGCCTAAAACACAATGTATGGGTCCGCGCTAGCCACTATGCTGAGGGGTATAAAGCTGCTGCTAACGCTTTATAACAATTCAATTGGCAGATTTTCACAGAGCTCTTCCACAACGCCCACCCATCGGGCAACAGTTGCCCACCCTCCCTATGGGATCTAGTGGCGAATAGTTGATGCCATTAATCAGAGCGTCAGTTGCCCCGTCAACGTGGCAAGCATACGGTAAGGCATGGGAAGAGTGGACACGACTAGTAGCAGGCAGACGGGTTGACCAATGTGAACAAGCCAGATCACAAGTCACCATAGAATTTCTCCACCAGCTAATGATGAGGGGCATATCAGGGGCGTCAGCACAGCGGTGTCTGACCGGAGTAGCATTTCACTTCCAACTACTGAATTGGGGAGATGTGACAAAGATTCATCATCAGACAATCCATAAAAGGGTGGAAAAGGGGTCAGCCAAGTCAGGAATGTAGACGTCCCGTCCCGTGTCACTAAAACTGATTTCTCACATCTTATCCCTAACACCATTAACATGACACTCACAATTTGAAGCAACACTAATGTCTACTGCATTTGTGATCGCCTTCTTCGGGGCGCTATGTATAAGCGAATTAGTCCCTCAATCCAAAATTACCACCAGTGGACGCTTATTACACCAGGAAGTAGTCATAGCCAATAATGCAATACGTGTACGCATACACCAATCGAAAACGGTTCCAGCGGTCAGGGGTACTTGGGTACTTCTACAACCCACAAACGGTACACTGAGTCGGGTAACAATAGTAAAAACATATCTAACCATCAGATCACAAAGTAATTTCTTCGTATCACACATTGATGGAACGCCATTATCAAGATACCTGTTCCAAGCTATATTTAATAAATGCATAACATCGGCAGGGAACCACCCCAAAGAATACGGGACAGACTCATTCCGCATAGGTGCGGCCACGGAAGCAGCAAGAGCAGGACTGTCAGAAACGGAAGTTCAGAGGATAGGGAGATGGCGATCCATGTGTTTGGCGAGATACATAAGACCGGACTTGTTATCCTAACGTGGTTTGTTTCTTTTACAGGTGACGCTAAGCCAACAGTGTGAGTGATAGGCCACTCGTATATATATTGGGCACAAAAAAGGGCGAAAGTCCGCCCAGGCGGGAGGAAATTAGAGTTTCATAACACATATTTCAACTGGAGAGGTAATAGAGGCCTGCTATGGCCACAGGTACTAATGGAGGTAATCAAGGTAGGGAGAGAGGCAAGAGGTCCGGTCATCTTAGTTATACAGGCCGGGGGAAACAACCTAGGTCATCACAAGAGCGCATAACTAATGGCAATAATGAAACTAGACACTGAGCGCTTCAGAGAATTTTTCACAAAATTAGCTATAGTATGGTCAGAGATTGTGCCGATAGCGGTATGGCAAGGTGCGCGAGACATCACGGCCATCGAATGGACAAGGCGGGTAATAAATATTCGGATGGCAAAATTTAGAAGAGACAGAGGCGGTGTAGTGATACGACACCGACAACTGGAAGGAGATAAAGCAGGCCTCATACGGCCCGACGGTGTTCACTTAATAGATATTGGACTGGACATATTCCTGTCAGGACTCCAGGACGGAGTGGAACAAGCGTTAAGAGTGATGGGTGGGGGTCAGAGTCCTGCATATGAGTACGCTGGATCCTCCGTGGCCTGGAAATAGAAAGGACATGTTGGAGAGTTACACTTGTTGGCCAACTTGCCGGAGTGGGGACCCAGGGCATGCTGCAACAAGCTGAATTATTTTAGAAATAAAATGCCTTTCTAATGGAATGAGTATAAAGAGTTAATAAAGCTGTGACCGATCCTCACCCATCCAGTTGTAAGAGTTACATTATTGGGTTGTCCATGAAAGGGGGGCGGTAGGGGGGCTGAGCATCTGGGTTTGGTTGGGGGTCCCCACAGTCTGCCTAGGCTAGATTAATTTAAAAATTCTTATTAGATACACAGGCGGTGCAGCTTGCTTCGCAGCTGGGCTACTACGCCCAAAGTATTGCCTAGGCTAGATGCAGTTAAAAATTCTACGCTGACTAGCAGACACTGAAGATTTGGAGCAGACCTCTGAGTAAACAGCTCTTCAGACTCAACCATCTGTGTTACCGCAAGCCATAGTGTATGTAGTTTCTTACAGTTAAAAGGGGGGGGTGCGACCCAACCCACCTGGAATTGACGATGCCAACGTCACGTAAGACACAGCAAGGAGACTACCAAAATTGTGGCACAGACACCACTTAACCCTAGAACGCATACCTGTGGCCTTGCAGGCCCGCCCAGTTATTTGTTTTCTATTTTCTGCAAGATTGCTTTCGTTAGAATTTTGAAACTCTAGGTATTCTTCATGTATATAGTTGTTTGTCATTTGAGTTTGAGTTATTCCATGTTATTTGCACACGGGCCTAAAGGGCCCCAGGTATGTGAAAGTGTAGATTTTTATGGTCATGCGTTCTAGGGTTAAGTGGCATCAATTGCCCCACTGTTGGTGAGGTGATTTTACCAAATCCCCAAGCTTTTAGTCTCCCAAGGATGACACAGGGGTAGAAATGTCCTTGCGAATCCATGATTTGATCATCTTTATGAACGTGAGTCTGTCTACATTCTCAGTGGACAGCCGCGTGCGCTAATCTGTCAGCACACCACCAGCAGCGCTGAACACACGTTCAGAGAGAACGCTGGCTGCATGGCATGACAAGATCTCCAAGGCGTGAGTGGCGAGCTCCGGCGATTTTTCAAGATTGGAATACCAAAATGAGCAAGGGTCCAGTGACACAGTCATGGCTTCGATGTTCACTTGGAGATTCTCCTGTACCATCCTCTCTAGGCATTGACTATGTGTCAGACTTCTTGTCTCCTGTGGCCTTGCAAAGGATGGTCTAAAAAAGTGGTGAAACGATTCCACAAAATTGCTGTTACCAGCAGATACTGTGTTACTGTTACTGTTTGAGTGATGAAGACTCGACAGTCCCACCGTTGGCAAGTTAGAACTGTGAGATTCACTACGTGCACCACTGGTGTTTTGTGGAAAAGCACATGTAAGATTCTGCAACAGATACTCCTGCATTCGTCAATACCTTTTTATGGCAGGAATTCTTTCGGCAAATATACTTTTGTACCGGGGATCTAAGAGTGTGGCAACCCAGTAGTCGGGATTACTTCGAATTCTTTCAATCCGGGGGTCATGTTGCAGGTAGTGCAGCAAGAAGGCACTCATGTGTCTTGCGCATCCAGAAGGACCAAGTCCTTGTTGTGTTAGTAGCGAGGTAAGAATCATGCTTCCTTCCTCTGCCCTCTCCCTCCAACCTCGCACAACAGAAATGTGATCAAGGTCTCCCTCATCTGATGAGTCTTCCATGCCCATTGCCAGTTCGTCCTCCACTTCTTCCTCGGCTCCTGCACCTTCCTCAACAGTTTGGCTGCTACCATGCGCCCTGGTTAATCCCTCTCCCCCACCCTCCCATGCCTGCCGCCTTGGTGCTGCCAACCGTCTGGACCTTGGAGATGTTATCCCTTCCGTATACGACTCCTCCTCTACTTCCTCCACCTCCTCTTGTCCCACCACCTGACTCCAAATTCTGTTTAACATGTGCTCCAGCATGTAAATCACCGTAATAGTCATGCTGATAATGGCATCGTCAGCACTAAACATCTTCGTCGCCATTTCAAGACTGTGCAGAAGGGTGCATAGGTCCCTGATCTGAGACCACTCCTCCAGCGTGATTTGCCCCACCTCTGGATCTCGTTGGCCCAGGCTATACGTCAGAACGTATTGCACCAGGGCTTGTCGGTGCTGCCACAGTCGCTGCAACATGTGCAGAGTTGAATTCCACCGTGTCGGCACATCGCATTTCAGCCGGTGAACTGGCAGGCCCAACGACTTCTGTAGAGATGTAAGTCGTTGAACTGCGGGATGTGAACGGCGGAAGTGAGCACACAGCGACCGTGCACTCTGCAGAAGGCCATCTAGTCCGGGATAGTGGGCTAAAAATTGCTGGACAACCAGGTTCAACACGTGAGCCATACAAGGCACGTGTGTGACATTGCCCCGGCGAAGTGCCGCACCCAGGTTTGCAGCATTGTCGCACATGGCCTTCCCTGGTTGCAGGTCCAGTGGAGACAACCTTTCATGAAACTGGGTCTCCAGAGCTGACCAAAACTCCTCAGCTGTGTGACTCACATTTCCCAGACATTTCAAAGTAAACACTGATGCGTTGAGCCCTGCTGCCAGCATAGTAAGGAGGTGTGCAGGATTCCTTCTGCGCAGTTAGAAAGCAGGTGGCATTACCAGACAGGCTTTGGGTGCAGGTGGAGGACCGAGAGGAGGTTGAGGAGGCAGAAGCAGTGGAGGAAGTTCGAGATAAAGAGGATTAACACACAACTCGTGGGGACGGTAAGACTTGGACAGCAGCCCCTTGTCCTGCTGTCACCATAGTTACCCAGTGCCCAGTCAGCGACATGTAACGCCCCTGTCCACGCCTTCTCGTCCAAGTGTCTGTGGTGAAGTGCACCCTGTCACACACAGAGTTTCTCAAAGAAGCAGTGATGTTGTGTGCGACATGCTAGTGGAGCGCAGGCACACCTTTCTTTGAGAAGTAGTGCCGAATGGGCATCTGGTACTGGGGCACTGTGACGGACATAAGGTCTTGAAAATCCTCTGTGTCCTCCAGGTGGAAAGGCAGCATTTCTGTAGCCAACAGCTTGCAGATGGTGAAATTCAACCTCTTAGCTTTCTCATGGCTAGGAGGAAATGGTCTTTTACTTTTCCACATCTGAGGGACCGAGGGCTGGCTGTTGTGCTTAGATGGTGTTGAGTAGGGTGTCCCCGGCATCTGCCGGTCTGTGAGGAAGATGCAGGCGGACATGTTAGGTTGCCTTGATCCAAAGGTGGTGCTCTCGATGTCGGAGAGCGCTCAACACTAGCAGGTGTTTCCACTTCCCAATAAACTGACGACCTGCCAATCACACTGGCTGTTGCGGGTAAAGAGGTGGCAGGTCTGCGTCCAAAAACATGTGTGACTGCTGTCCCCCCAGTCACAGAGGATGAAGAGGCTGCGGATGCACAAGATGGGGCAGACGGTGGTTGGCCCAGCCGGCTAGGCCGCATTGTAGCACAGTGAGCTTCCCACTGCAACTTATGCTTCATATCCATGTGACGGTACATGCATGAAGTACTCAAACTATGTATTTTTTGGCCTCTACTTAGTTTTTGCTGACAAATATTACAGATAACACGAGTTGGGTCATCCTTATCGATCTGAATAAATGCCCAGGCTATGCAAGGCTTAGAGCCCATGTGACCTGAAGAGCCACTACGACTTGTGGTCAGAGGCAGAGTTGTGGTTGAGGATGCAGTTGTTGACGTGCTTCCAGTACTCCGTCTCTGTTCAGGAAGGCGCAACCTAACCTCGTCGTCAATAGCATCTGTGATGCCCCGCTGCGCTTGGTATCACAGATCCTACAAGAGTGCATTGATGGAATCCTCCACAAGAGGCCCCCATAAACATTCACACATCTCCACCTTCCACCTCAGACCAGCAGAGGGAGCCCGTTAGGGATATAAATAGGGAAGGTGGAGCTAGGCAGTTCAGTTCCTCTGAAGAGTTGCTGCAGTAGAGAAGCCTAAGAGAGGTCAGTCTGCAGTGGAGCTCAGTCTAGTCTAGAGAACGCAGTTAATAGTTCAGCAGTGGAGCACGAGGCTCCTGCTTGCTAGATTCAGGGAGCCCAGATAGAGCTTAAGGTGTGCCGGTGCCGTAAGATCAGTGAAGCGCGGCAAGCTGCCGTTAGTGTGTATAGCCTAGTGAGGGCCCGAGTAGGCCGAAGGCGAGTGGCGAGTTAGTACATAAGGGGCAGAGGAGCTTAACCAGCTCACCCCGAAGCATTTACCGGACACAGGATCCGAGCTTACCGGTATCTCTATGACCCAGTAAGGCATAACCGGAATCCCTGGAGAACTACAAGTCCCAGGATCGCTAAGGTGCTGATATGTAACAGAGCCAGGAGACGCTTAGGCCCCGCATACTGGGAGCGTGAACTCCAAGAGAAGGCCCTACCACAAGGTCAGCCAGCGCAGGACAGAGACAAAGTTAGGCCTAGCTCCAGGCAGGTCAGAAACTTACTACGCAGAGGCAAGAAACAGGAGGCCCTACACCCGCTCATTGGGGAGGATCCTGATATGCACCCTTCACCCTACAGTGCTCCGGGATGTGCCTGAATTTCCACCAGTAAAAGGTACTGAAGTGACTACCATGTCCGTTCCCGTTCTTGCTCTGACCCAGCTGGGTCTCGCCTGTCCTGCATTCCCCCTGCATACGCTGCCCTGAGACCTAGCTCCACCTGTGGGGAGCTATACCATCGAGCTGCCTTATCACCGGCCTCAGTGGACTGCTGCAGCGCTGGTGCTTGTCACCAGATACCACAGGTGGCGTCATGAACTCTTATAAAATTAACAATTATCCACCCTTTTAAAGAGAGACCCCAGGGTATGGGCCAGGGAGCCGACCACCGCGACATCCCCAAGGCCAGGCAAATGCCCGGGTACCGAGTCATCCCCATCCCCAGGGCTAGTCACATCCTCCTCCACCTCCTCTGCTGACCTCATCGACTGTCTGACTGTGGGTTGACAGTAAGTGGGATCTCCAACCTCGTCATCATCACCCTGTGTGTTATCACACCCGTCGCCCTCAGAGCCAACCTCTTCCTGCCCTGACCGAAAAGTCAAGTTGTCGCTCCAATCAGGTATTTGAGTCTCATCATCGTCTTCATCATTGTCTCCACCAACAGGAGTTACAGTTTGGGAACATGGGTCTACATTATGCTCAGAACCTTCTTCATCTGGTCCTGGATCCAACTTATAAAGATTCTGGGCATCGGATCAGATCATTTCCTCATCTGGATTAACAGAAGCTCTGGAGCAGACCTCCGTTTCCCAGGCTATAGTATGAGTAAACAGCTGGGCAGACTCAGCCATCTGTGTTACCCCATACTCAGACGGGCAGCTGGAGACTTGGGAGCTGTGAGGAAGCAAGTGCGATTGGGGTGACACCTCTGAGGACTGGAGTATTTGTGATGTTGAAATTGAGGTGATGGAGAGCCCACTTGAAGGAGCACTTGATATCCGTTGAAGCACCTGCTGTTTTTGTGCCTCATCTAGAATTTGTAGCGATGGGCGTGTCCGTAAGAATGGGATCGTATCACATTGTCCACGAAAAGAAGTCGACATCTTAGTTTGGCTGGAAGATGATCTTTCTTCTGCAGATGTTACTCCCCCCCCCCACCGTGGGGGGCCTCGACCCACCGGCGGACAGGCACCAGTATTGGGATAGGGGGGCTGGCCGTCAGGGTCCACCGCGGCTCTGGCACAAACCCGGCGACACAGAGGTGGCACAGGCAGGAACAGACTGGCCGTGTCGGCTTCTCACTTTTTGGATTTTAGAAGGGCATGACATGCCTATATCTGTGTCTCCCCCTCCTTTTACTCCTCCACCTCTTTTCTTTTCGCATGACTATATGTACTTGTCACTTTTCCATGTGTTAGTTGTGTCTTCTGAGCAGTTTGTCAGCTTTTGGACACCTTTGAAGGTGTTTTCTATGTGTTTCTATGTGTTTTTGTTTGCCTGCCATTGGTTTTAACGGTGTTCGAAGGTGTTCGACGAACAGTTCGACGAACAGTTCGGCGAACACATGGGTGTTCGACGAACCGAACCGAACTCGAACACTACGGGGGTGGCTCAACACTACCTATGAGGTGAGCACATATACCACACTTACACCCTTATACGATCTTTGTACTAAGTCTTGTTCTATGAAGCTCCCTTTTATTTGTTTTTAATATTTATCGGTTATCAAAATCAGATCAGTGGGGGTCCGACATTTTTGCATATCCACTAAGCAGCATTGGCGACCATATGTAAACATTGAATGGAGCTGAACAGCACATCTCTGTTCAATGTGTATCAGCCGCTGGCTGATTCTGTTGCTCAGCTCTTATTTAAGCGACTCCGAGATGATCTTCACTTCTTGGCAGGTTCCACTACAATCATAGGCAGATTATAATGAGGGCAATCCGGGCTACCGCCTGGGACCCCGAGGCTCCAGGGAGCCCGGGGCTCCGGGGGGTCCATGGCCAGATAGCCCTCATTATAATATGTGCGGCGCCGCGGCACATACCGGCAGTCAGAGGCGGGGAGCCCACGGACCGCTCCCCCAGCAGCGGCGCACGGCCGCTGCTTCTTCTTCAGCCAGGCCAGCACTGCACCTGTTAACTTCCCTGTGTGCTGGCCCGGCCGCGTCAAAGCTGGGAGACACGGCCCTGTGCGCGGCCGTGTCTGCTAGTGTGACGTTACGCAGTGCGCGCCCTGCACTGCTACTGACGCGCCCTCTGGGCCGTGGGGTACCCGGGGCCGGGCCTGTGGATGCTGGTGAGGGATATCACGGTGGCTGGCCCGGTCCGTGGCCCACGGCGGTCAACAAAAAGGGATTATAATTTGGATAGGAAAAACGAAAATAAAATAAATAGTTTGTGACGCTACCTGTGGTACCTGGTAAGGTTTACCAGCGCTGCTTCAGACCTCCGGGGGTGTTGGGATAGCAGCTGAGGTGTTTCTGCTCCCCATAGGTGGAGCGGGCCCCCGGGGCAGGGATGGTGTGAAGGGATGCAGGAGAGAGGGGACCCAGCCGGGTCAGAGGATGAACAGACACGCACACAGGAGTTCGCTTCAGTACCTTTACTGATGATGGTAGTCAGGTACGGTCCAGGGTACTTGCTAGGAAGGGTGTGCACTTCTGGACTTACTCCCCAGTGAGCGGGTGTAAGGCCTCCTTTCTGTATCTTCCTGTCTCTCTCCCTGGAGCTTCTGACCTGCCTGGAACAGGGTCTAGCTCCCTCGATGTTTCTCTCACCGTCTTGCTTGGCGGCGAGGGCTTTCCCACTGGTTACCACGATCCCTGGACGCTGGGGCCTTCGTGGTACCTAGTCCTCTAAATATGCAGTATTCATGGGTGGACTGAGGGATATGAAATCCTCCTCAGTATGCCGGATTCCCTACAGGGCATAGAGATCCCAATAGGCTCAGGCCCGGTGCCCGGCTTGCATCAGGGGACGAACCCTCTGTGGTTCCTCTGTCCCTCATGGCTCTTCTCTTCTCCTTGCCTTTTAGCCCACTCTAGGCTCTCACTGGCCAGACTAGCCCGCAGCTTGGGCCTAGCCTGCCTTTCAGCCACACAGACTTCAGCTTGTCTGGTGCTGCAGCATCGTGTCACACTCCACTTCTTACCACTGACTGACTTCCTGAACTCCACCCCCCAGTATATATATACCTGACAGGGCTCCATCTAGTGGACTTGGGTGGAGATGTCTGCATGTATTGAGGCCACTGGGGAGAAACCATCTGTGCAACACCCAGGAGTTCTGTCACAGCCTGCAGCCGCAGGGCGTCACGCTACTTACTACCGGAGAGGAGCTGGACGACTGGAGCCGAGCCGGGGGATGGTGAGTGTGAGTGAGTGTGTGTGATTGAGTGAGTGAGTGTGTGTGCAGGCAGATATCATTGTGTGATGTCTGTTTATATGTATTTTTGTGTTTCAAATGTGTTTATGCGTGTATGTATATGTCTGTATATGTTTGTGTGTGTGTATGTGTGTGCATGACTGCGTGCGGCCTCCCGCTGTCTCTGGGGGGGGCACCGTGTGGTCTCCTGCTGTGTATAGGTGGCGCCGTGCGGTCTTCTGCTGTGTATAGATGGCACAGTGCGGCCTCCCGCTGTGTATAGATGGTGCAGTGCGGCCTCCTGCTGTGTATAGATGGCTACGTGGGGCCTCACGCAGTATCTGGGGGGGGCGCCGTGCGGCTTACTGCTGTGTATAGATGGCTACGTGCGGCCTCCTGCTGTGTATAGATGGTGCCGAGCGGCCTCCCACTGTGTATAGATGGCTACCTGCGGCCTCCTGCTGTGTATAAATGGCGCCAAGCGGCCACCTGCTGTGTGTAGACGGCTACGTGCGGCCTCCTGCTGTCTCTGGAGGGGGCGCTGTACGGCCTCCCGCTGTGTATAGATGGCGCCGTGCACCTGCTGCTGTGCATAGATGGTACCGTGCGGCCTCCTGCTGTGTATAGATGGATACGTGCTGCCACTCGCTGTGTATAGATGGTGCCGTGGGGTCTCATGCTGTGTTTAGATGGCTACGTGCATTCTCCTGCTGTGTATAGATGGTTACGTGCGGCTTCCTGCTGTGTATAGATGGCGTTGTGCGGCCTCCTGCTGTGTACAAATGGCGTTGTGCGGCCTCCCGCTGTGTATAGATGGCTACGTGCTGCCACTCGCTGTGTATAGATGGTGCCGTGCGGTCTCTTGCTGTGTATAGATGACTACGTGCGTCCTCATGCTGTGTATAGATGGCTATGTGTGGCCTCCCGCTGTGTATAGATGGCGCCGTGCACCTCCTTCTGTGTATAGATGGCGCCATGCGGCCTCCTGCTGTGTATAGATGGCTATGTGCTGCCAATCGCTGTGTATAGATGGTGCCGTGCGGTCTCCTGCTGTGTATAGATGGCTACATGTGTCCTCCTGCTGTGTATAGATGGCTATGTGCGGCCTCCTGCTGTGTAAAGATGGCTACGTATGGCGTCCTGCTGTATCTGGGGGGGCGCTGTGTGGCCTCCCGCTGTGTATAGATGGCTAGGTGCAGCCTCCCGCTGTGTATAGATGGCTACGTGCGGCCTCCCGCTGTGTATAGATGGCTACGTGCGGCCTCCCGCTGTGTATAGATGGCTACGTGCAGCCTCCGTGTATAGATTGCTACGTGCGGCCTCCCGCTGTGCATAGATGGCTACATGCGGCCTCCCGCTGTTTATAGATGGCACCGTGTGGCCTCCCGCTGTGTATAGATTGCAACATGTGGCCTCCCGCTGTGTATAGATGGCTACATGCAGCCTCCCGCTGTTTATAGATGGCACCGTGCGGCCTCCCGCTGTGTATAGAAGACTACGTGTTGCCTTCCGCTGTGTATAGATGGCACCGTGCGGCATCCTGCTGTGTATAGATAGCACCGTGCGGCCTCCTGCTGTGTATAGATGGCACCGTGCGGCCTCCGGCTGTGTATAGATGTCTACGTGCGGCCTCCCCCTGTTTATAGATGGCTATGTGTGGCCTCCTGCTGTGTATAGATGGCTACGTGAGGCCTCCTGCTGTGTATAGATGGCTACGTGTGGCCTCCCACTGTGTATAGATTGCACCATGCGGCCTCCTGCTGTGTATAGATGGCTACATGCAGCCTCCCGCTGTTTATAGAGGGCACCGTGCAGCCTCCGGCTGTATATAGATGAATACGTGCGGCCTACCCTTGTTTATAGATGGCTATGTGTGGCCTCCTGCTGTGTATCGAAGACTACGTGCGGCCTCCTGCTGTGTATAGATGGCTATGTGCGGCCTCCCGCTGTGTATAGAAGACTACGTGTGGCCTACTGCTGTGTATTGATGGCATCGTGAGGCCTCCTGCTGTGTATAGATGGCACCATGCGGCCTCCCGCTATGTATAGATGGCTACGTGTGGCCTCCTGCTGTGTATAAATGGCTACGTGCGGCCTCCTGCTGTGTATAGATTGCTACATGCAGCCTCCCGCTGTGTATAGATGGCTATGTGCGCCCTCCTGCTGTGTATAGAAGACTACATGTGGCCTCCTGCTGTGTATAGATGGCTACGTGCGGCCTCCTGCTGTGCATAGATGGCACTGTGCGGCCTCCCGCTGTGTATAGATGGCTACGTGAGGATCTCCTGCTGCGTATAGATGGCACCGTGCGGCCTCCCGCTGTGTATAGATGGCTACGTGCGGCCTCCTGCTGTGTATAGATGGCTACGTGCAGCCTCCTGCTGGGTATAGATGGCTGCGTGCGGCCTCCCGCTGTGTATAGATGGCTACATGCGACCTCCTGCTGGGTATAGATGGCTACGTGCGGCCTCCTGCTGGGTATAGATTGCTCCGTGCAACCTCCTGCTGAGTATAGATGGCTCCGTGCGGCCTCCCGCTGTGTATAGAAGACTACGTGTGGCCTCCTGCTGGGTATAGATGGCTACGTGCGGCCTCCCGTTGTTTATAGATGGCTATGTGCGGCCTCCTGCTGTGTATAGAAGACTACGTGTGGCCTCCTGCTGTGTATAGATGGCTACGTACGGCCTCCCGCTGTGTATAGAAGACTACGTGTGGCCTCCTGCTGTGTATTGATGGCACCGTGCGGCCTCCTGCTGTGTATAGATGGCACCATGCGGCCTCCCGCTGTGTATAGATGGCTACGTGTGGCCTCCTGCTGTGTATAGGTGGCTGCATGTGGCCTCCTGCTGTGTATAAAAGACTATGTGTGGCCTCCTGCTGTGTATAGATGGCTACGTGCGGCCTCCCGCTGTATATTGAAGACTACATGTGGCCTCCTGCTGTGTATTGATGGCACCGTGCGGCCTCCTGCTGTGTATAGATGGCACCATGCAGCCTCCCGCTGTGTATAGATGGCTACGTGTGGCCTCCCGCTGTTTATAGATGGCTATGTTCGGCCTCCTGCTGTGCATAGATGGCTACGTGTGGCCTCCTGCTCTGTATAGATGGCTACATGCGGCCTACCACTCTGTATAGATGGTTATGTGTGGCCTCCTGCTGTGTATTGATGGCTTTGTGCGGCCTCCTGCTGTGTATAGATGGCTACGTGCGGCCTCCCGCTGTGTATAGTAGACTACGTGTGGCCTCCTGCTGTGTATTGATGGCACCGTGCGGCCTCCTGCTGTGTATAGATGGCACCATGCGGCCTCCCGCTGTGTATGATGGCTACGTGCGGCCTCCTGCTGTATATAAAAGACTACGTGGCCTCCTGCTGTGTATAGATGGCTACGTGCGGCATCCCGCTGTGTATAAAAGACTACGTGTGGCCTCCTGCTGTGTATTAATGGCACCGTGCGACCTCCTGCTGTGTATAGATAGCACCCTGCGGCCTCCCGCTGTGTATAGATGGCTACGTGTGGCCTCCCGCTGTTTATAGATGGCTATGTGCGGCCTCCTACTGTGCATAGATGGCTACGTGTGGCCTCCTGCTGTGTATAGTTGGCTACGTGTGGCCTCCCGCTGTGTGTAGATGGCTATGTGCAGCCTCCCGCTGTTTATAGAGGGCACCGTGTGGCCTCCGGCTGTGTATAGATGGCTACGTGCGGTCTCCCCCTGTTTATAGATGGCTATGTGTGGCCTCCTGCTGTGTATAGAAGACTACGTGTGGCCTCCTGCTGTGTATTGATGGCTATGTGTGGCCTCCCGCTGTGTATAGAAGACTACGTGTGGCCTCCTGCTGTGTATTGATGGCATCGTGCTGCCTCCTGCTGTGTATAGATGGCACCATGCGGCCTCCCGCTATGTATAGATGGCTACGTGTGGCCTCCTGCTGTGTATAAATGGCTACGTGCGGCCTCCTGCTGTGTATAGATTGCTACATGCAGCCTCCCGCTGTGTATAGATGGCTATGTGCGCCCTCCTGCTGTGTATAGAAGACTACATGTGGCCTCCTGCTGTGTATAGATGGCTACGTGCGGCCTCCTGCTGTGCATAGATGGCACTGTGCGGCCTCCCGCTGTGTATAGATGGCTACGTGAGGATCTCCTGCTGCGTATAGATGGCACCGTGCGGCCTCCCGCTGTGTATAGATGGCTACGTGCGGCCTCCTGCTGTGTATAGATGGCTACGTGCAGCCTCCTGCTGGGTATAGATGGCTGCGTGCGGCCTCCCGCTGTGTATAGATGGCTACGTGCGACCTCCTGCTGGGTATAGATGGCTACGTGCGGCCTCCTGCTGGGTATAGATTGCTCCGTGCAACCTCCTGCTGAGTATAGATGGCTCCGTGCGGCCTCCCGCTGTGTATAGAAGACTACGTGTGGCCTCCTGCTGGGTATAGATGGCTACGTGCGGCCTCCCGTTGTTTATAGATGGCTATGTGCGGCCTCCTGCTGTGTATAGAAGACTACGTGTGGCCTCCTGCTGTGTATAGATGGCTACGTACGGCCTCCCGCTGTGTATAGAAGACTACGTGTGGCCTCCTGCTGTGTATTGATGGCACCATGCGGCCTCCCGCTGTGTATAGATGGCTACGTGTGGCCTCCTGCTGTGTATAGGTGGCTGCATGTGGCCTCCTGCTGTGTATAAAAGACTATGTGTGGCCTCCTGCTGTGTATAGATGGCTACGTGCGGCCTCCCGCTGTATATTGAAGACTACATGTGGCCTCCTGCTGTGTATTGATGGCACCGTGCGGCCTCCTGCTGTGTATAGATGGCACCATGCAGCCTCCCGCTGTGTATAGATGGCTACGTGTGGCCTCCCGCTGTTTATAGATGGCTATGTTCGGCCTCCTGCTGTGCATAGATGGCTACGTGCAGCCTCCTGCTGGGTATAGATGGCTACGTGCGGCCTCCCGCTGTGTATAGATTGCTACGTGCGGCCTCCTGCTGTGTATAGATGGCTACGTGCGGCTTCCTGCTGGGTATAGATGGCTCCGTGCAACCTCCTGCTGGGTATAGATGGCTCCGTGCGGCCCCCCTCTGTGTATAGAAGACTACGTGTGGCTTCCTGCTGGGTATAGATGGCTACGTGCGGCCTCCCGTTGTTTATAGATGGCTATGTGCGGCCTCCTGCTGTGTATAGAAGACTACGTGTGGCCTCCTGCTGTGTATATATGGCTACGTACGGCCTCCCGCTGTGTACAGAAGACTACGTGTGGCCTCCTGCTGTGTATAGATGGCACCATGCGGCCTCCCACTGTGTATAGATGGCTACGTGTGGCCTCCTGCTGTGCATAGATGGCTGCATGTGGCCTCCTGCTGTGTATAAAAGACTATGTGTGGCCTCCTGCTGTGTATAGATGGGTATGTGTGGCCTTCCGCTGTGTATAGAAGACTATGTGTGGCCTCCTGCTGTGTATTGATGGCACCGTGCGGCCTCCTGCTGTGTATAGATGGCACCATGCAGCCTCCTGCTGTGTATAGATGGCTACGTGTGGCCTCCCGCTGTTTATAGATGGCTATGTGCGGCCTCCTGCTGTGCATAGATGGCTACGTGTGGCCTCCTGCTGTGCATAGATGGCTACATGCGGTCTACCGCTGTGTATAGATAGCTATGTGTGGCCTCCTGCTGTGTATAGATGACTTTGTGTGGCCTCCTGCTGTGTATAGATGGCTACGTACGGCCTCCCGCTGTGTATAGAAGACTACGTGTGGCCTCCTGCTGTGTATAGATGGCACCATGCGGCCTCCCGCTGTGTATAGATGGCTACGTGTGGCCTCCTGCTGTGTATAGATGGCTGCATGTGGCCTCCTGCTGTGTATAAAAGACTATGTGTGGCCTCCTGCTGTGTATAGATGGCACCATGCGGCCTTCTGCTGTGTATAGATGGCACCAAGTGGCCTCCCGCTGTGTATAGTAGACTACGTGTGGCCTCCTGCTGTGTATTGATGGCACCGTGCGGCCTTCTGCTGTGTATAGATGGCACCATGCGGCCTCCCGCTGTGTATAGATGGCTACGTGCGGCCTCCCGCTGTATATAAAAGACTACGTGTGGCCTCCTGCTGTGTATAGATGGCTACGTGCGGCCTCCCGCTGTGTATAAAAGACTACGTGTGGCCTCCTGCTGTGTATTGATGGCACCGTGCGACCTCCTGCTGTGTATAGATAGCACCCTGCGGCCTCCCGCTGAGTATAGATGGCTACTTGAGGCCTCCCGCTGTTTATAGATGGCTATGTGCGGCCTCCTACTGTGCATAGATGGCTACGTGTGGCCTCCTGCTCTGTATAGATGGCTACGTGCGGCCTCCCGCTGTGTATAGATGGCTATGTGTGGCCTCCTGCTGTGTATAGAAGGCTACGTGTGGCCTCCTGCTGTGTATAGATGGCTACGTACGGCCTCCCGCTGTGTATAGAAGACTACGTGTAGCCTCCTGCTGTGTATTGATGGCTACTTGCGGCCTCCTGCTGTGTGTAGATGGCACCGTGCGGCCTCCTGCTGTGTATAGATGGCACCGTGTGGCCTCCCACTGTGTATAGATGGCTACGTGCGGCCTCCTGCTGTGTATAGATGGCTACGTGCGGCCTCATGCTGTGTATAGATGGCTACGTGCGGCCTCCCGCTGTGTATTGATGGCATCGTGCGGCCTCCCGCTGTGTATAGAAAACTACGTGTGGCCTCCCACTGTGTATAGATGGCATCATGCGGCCTCCCGATGTGTATAGATGGCTATATGTGGCCTCCCACTGTTTATAGATGGCACCGTGCGGCCTCCCGCTGTGTATAGATGGCATCATGCGGCCTCCCGCTGTGGTATAGATGGCATCATGCGGCCTCCCGCTGTGTATAAATGGCTACTTGTGGCCTCCCGCTGTTTATAGATGGCACTGTGTGGCCTCCCGCTGTGTATAGATGGCGCCATGAGGCATCCTGATGTGTATAGATAACACCGTGCGGCCTCCTGCTGTGTATAGATGGCACCGTGCAGCCTTCCGCTGTGTATAGATGGCTACGTGCGGCCTCCCGCTGTGTATAGATGGCTACGTGCGGCCTCCCGCTGTGTATAGATGGCTACGTGTGGCTTCCCGCTGTGTATAGAAGGCTACGTGTGGCCTCCTGCTGTGTATAGATGGCTACGTGCGGCCGACTGCAGTGTATAGAAGACTACGTGTGGCTTCCTGCTGTGTATAGATGGCACTGTGCGGCCTCTCGCTGTGTATATATGGCTACGTGCGGTCTCCCGCTGTGTATAGATGGCTACGTGTGGCCTCCTGCTGTGTATAAATGGCTCCATGCGGCCTCCCGCTGTGTATAGATGGCTACGTGCGGCCTCCTGCTGGGTATAGATGGCTACGTGCGGCCTCCTGCTGGGTATAGATGGCTACATGTGTTATGATCTGCTACAGGGACTAAGGAAAGACAGGAGATCTGTCCCTACAATAGAACTAAACTAGATCCCTACGATGTAACGGGGAACCTGATCCTGCGATCAGACCCTCTAAAGTCCTCGGCTAGTCTGTACGAAGACCTATAGATGTGAGGGAGGGATCCCTACAAGAACTAGGAACTGGGATAAGTTGGACACCTCCTAGCAGAAATAGTAGCAGCCAAAGACAAACACACAACAAAAAGCATAGAGGTCAGAAGACCTAGCAAAACTAACAGAGAACGGCAACAGAGCACCAAGCTAGCTCAAGAGTAGTAAATGCAATGAAGTCCAGCCAGGCCAGGAGGGCGGAGCCGGATTAAATAGGCAAAAATGGTCATGTGACCAGCAAACTAAAAAAATCCTAACAGGAGAGTTCTAACAGTACCCCCTCTTCTAAGAGGATCCTCCGGATCCACTAAGCCCCCAGGCTTACCAGGAAACCTCCTGTGAAAAGCTCTGACAAGTCTGGAAGCAGAAACATCATCCGCCCTCACCCATGAGTTATCCTCAGGTCTGAAACCCTTCCAAGCGACGAGATACTGCAAACTCCCTCTATACCGTCTAGAATTTAGGATGCGGGAAATTTCATATTCCCCGTCCTCCACCACCGGAGGAACAGTGGCAGAGGCGTCACATCAGCTTTTTTCAACAGAGAAACATGAAACACCGGGTTAATCTTCCAGGACGTAGGAACCTCCAACCTAACAGCAGATTGGTTAACTATCTGAAGCACCTTAAAGGGCCCTACGAACTTGGGACCCAATTTTTTAGAAGGAATCCTCAATCGCAAATTCTTAGAGGACAACCAAACCTTGTCACCAACAGCAAACAAAACCTCTTGACGTTTCCTATCAAAGTACCTCTTAGATTTTTTGTTAGCCTCCTGAAGATTACCATGCACATCCGTCCAAACTCTCTCCAAATCACCGGAAAAACTCTCCTCCTCAGGCACAGCCGAAACCAATTTGGAGAATGACCCAAAAGACGGATGTCTCCCAGAACACCAAAAAAAAGGCGAACACCCAGCAGAAGAGGATGTATGGTTGTTAAGAGCAAATTCAGCAAGTGGCAGAAACTCAGACCACCCCTCTTGATTGTCTGCCACAAAACAACGCAAGAACTGCTCAACATCCTGGTTCTTCCTTTCTGTCTGGCCATTAGACTCAGGATGATATCCGGATGAAAACGACAAATGAACTCCCAACCTGTCACAAAAGGCACGCCAAAAACGAGCCACGAACTGAGGTCCCCTATCAGAAACAATGTCAGTAGGAACACCATGTAGTCTGACAATTTCCTTGACAAAGGCCTTAGCGAGTGTCTTAGCGCAAGGCAGTTTGATGAAGGGAACCAAGTGACACATCTTGCTAAAATGGTCCACGACCACCCAGATGACCGTGAAACCTTCAGAGGGGGGAAGGTCAGTAATAAAGTCCATAGCCAGATGTGTCCAAGGTGCACTAGGAACCTCCAGAGGGCAAAGCAACCCCGCAGCAGGAGCATGCGAAGACTTGGATCTAGCACACACAGTACATTGGCGCACCCACTTAATGACTTCCTTCTGCCATCCAAGCCACCAAAAACTGCGACCCACAAGTCTCTTGGTCTCAGAAATTCCTGGATGACCTGCCAACCGAGACTCATGACACTCAACAAACAAATCTCTCCTAAAGGTCCTAGGCACAAACAACCTCCCATGGGGAGTGTTAGATGGGGCATTCTCCTGAGCTTTAAGAATCTCATCCTTCAAAACGGAGTCCAAAGCAGCAATCACAACACCTTCTTGTAAAATGCTCTCCTCTTCCTCCTCAACACCGACCATGGGAGAAAAGCTGCGAGACAAAGCATCCGCTTTAACATTCTTGGTACCCGGGATGTAAGTAACGGAAAAATTAAACCGCGAGAAAAAAAGTGCCCACCTAGCCTGACGGGCATTCAAGCGCTTGGCAGCATCAAGATAGATCAGATTTTTATGATCAGTGAAAACCTGAATGGGAAATTCAGCACCTTCCAAGAGGTGACGCCAGTGTTCAAATGCGAGTTTAATCGCCAGCAATTCCCGATTACCAATATCGTAATTAAGTTCAGTCTCAGAAAATTTTTTTTGAAAAAAAGGCACAGGGATGTACTCCATCCTTGTTTTCCTGAGACAACACCGCACCGACCCCCACCGAAGAAGCATCAACCTCAACCAAAAACGGCTTAGTCACATCAGGCTGCATAAGGATGGGAGCAGAGGTGAACCTCTCCTTTAGAAACACAAAAGCTTCAATGGCCTCAGAAGTCCACTGAACCGCATTAGCACCTTTCCTGGTGAGATCGGTCAGCGGTTTGACAATAATAGAAATTTTTTTTATGAATTTTCTGTAATAATTGGCAAAACCCAAAAACCTCTGTATCGATTTCAAACCAATAGGCCTAGGCCATTCCTGCACAGCTTGAACTTTAACCGGGTCCATCTCAAAACCTTCACTGGAGATAATGTAGCCCAAAAAACTAATTCTCTGTACAGCGAACTCACATTTCTCCAGCTTAGCAAAAAGCGAATTGTCCATTAATAACTGTAATACCTCACGTACGCTCCGCCAATGAGAATCCAGATCAGGCGAATAAATCAGAATGTCATCCAAATACACAACCACATTTTTGCCGATTAAAGGTCTAAGGATGTCATTAATAAGATTCTGAAAAAATGCAGGAGCATTGGTAAGACCAAAAGGCATCACCAGATTCTCAAAATGACCCACAGGAGTGTTAAAAGCAGTCTTCCATTCATCACCCTCCTTCATGCGCAACAAATTGTATGCCCCCCGGAGATCAATTTTAGAGAACCACTTGGCCCCCACTAACTGGTTAAATAAATCAGGAATCAATGGCAGTGGGTAAGGATTGCGTACAGTAATTTTATTAATCTCACGAAAGTCCAGACAAGGACGTAGGAATCAATGGCAGTGGGTAAGGATTGCGTACAGTAATTTTATTAATCTCACGAAAGTCCAGACAAGGACGTAAAACGCCATCTTTTTTTTTTACAAAAAAAAATCCTACAGCCACAGGAGACTTGGAAGGCCTAATGTGACCGGCGGCCAAGCTTGTCTGTATGTATTCCTTCAAAGCCTTTCTCTCAGGAATAGTAAGATTAAATAGACGACTTTTAGGAAGAGTCGCTCCAGGGACAAATTCAATGGTACAATCATAGTCTCTATGGGGAGGCAAAATTTGTGACTCCTCCTCAGAAAAAACTCTCTAAAAATCCTGAATAGGTACAGGTAATTCCCCTTTTTCCACCGCAGCAATACGTCCGTTACAACACTTGTCATAACACTTAGGGCTCCAGGACTTAATTTCATTGGTAGACCAATCCAGTACAGGATTGTGCAATTTTAACCAGGGTAACCCCAATATAACTGGAGAAGGCAAATTATCCAATACCACCAAATCCAAATTCTCTTGATGAATACCATTAATAGTGAGGGGAAATTCACAGACCTTATGAGTAACACTCTTCAAGGGAGAGCCATCAACAGAAACCACAGCAATAGGGGATGACAAAGTTTTAGGTTCTAATCTAAGTTTTTCCAAGAATCCCCCATCAATCACATTCAGAGTAGAACCACAATCCACAAATACCCGAAATTCAATTAATTCATCCTGAGCAGCGGTAGTAGCAGATAGGAATACTCCCTTAGAATTTAAACAGGCAATACGTGCATGACTGACCATTTTTTTTTCTTTCTTCATACGAAGCACACAGTTCTTAATAAAATGACCAGAATTTCCGCAATAGAAGCACAAGCCTTCAGAAAGCCTGCGGTCTTTTTCCTGAGAGCGAGGTGCCATCGCCCCAATCTCCATCGGCTCTCCATTGTCAGCACAGACCCTCTCAGGACTCGGAGCTGACATAGCAGAGGAGTTGCTCTCATTAACCCTTGCACGCAGTCTCCTGTCCACCCGTATAGCTAATTGCATTGCCTCCTGCAAGTTTCCAGGTGTGGGATAAGCAATCAGTAAATCCTTAACCCTTTCACCTAGCCCTGCAAGAAACAAGCTTTTCAAAGCTGAATCGTTCCACCCCACCTGGGCAGACCACCGACGGAAGTGAGAACAATATTTTTCCACATTACCTGATCCCTGCCTCAAACGTCTCAATTCAGACTCAGCAGATGAGACACGATCAGGATCATCGTACAACAAACCCAAAGCAGAAAAAAAACTATCCACTGATCTAAAACACGGATCACTAGGTTGGAGAGAGAAGGCCCATCCCTGAGGATCTTTGCGCAAAAGTGACATTATGAACCCTATGCGCTGTGATTCATCACCAGAGGATCCGGGTCTCAAACGAAAATACAATAAACAAGCATTTTTAAAAGAAAAAAAATCTTGTTGTTCGCCAAAAAATAAATCAGGCAGACGTACCTTTGGTTCCACAAAATGTGCTCCAGAACAGCTACTCACGTGTTGTTGGAGCTTGGCCACCTCCAGAGAGAGTCCCTGCAAGCGTTGAGCCAAATCTTGAACCGAGACCATGATGGAAAACTGGAGGTCTTTCCTTAGAGAAATTTTTTTTTTTTTTTTTTTTCTTTTAGGGCTGGACTTACTGTTATGATCTGCTACAGGGACTAAGGAAAGACAGGAGATCTGTCCCTACAATAGAACTAAACTAGATCCCTACGATGTAACGGGGAACCTGATCCTGTGATCAGACCCGCTAAAGTCCTTGGCTAGTCTGTACGAAGACCTATAGATGTGAGGGAGGGATCCCTACAAGAACTAGGGACTGGGATAAGTTGGACACCTCCTAGCAGAAATAGTAGCAGTCAAAGACAAACACACAACAAAAAGCATAGAGGTCAGAAGACCTAGCAAAACTAACAGAGAACGGCAACAGAGCACCAAGCTAGCTCAAGAGTAGTAAATACAATGAAGTCCAGCCACGCCAGGAGGGCGGAGCCGGATTAAATAGGCAAAAATGGTCATGTGACCAGCAAACAAAAAAAAACCTAACAGGAGAGTTCTAACAACATGCGGCCTCCTGCTGGGTATAGATGGCTCCGTGCGGCCTCCCGTTGTGTATAGATGGTTACGTGCGGCCTCCTGCTGGGTATAGATGGCTACGTGCGGCCTCCTGCTGGGTATAGATGGCTACATGCGGCCTCCTGCTGGGTATAGATGTCTGCGTGCTGCCTCCCGCTGTGTATAGATGACTTCGTGCGGCCTCCTGCTGGGTATAGATGGCTCCGTGCGGCCTCCTGCTGGGTATAGATGGCTACGTTTGCTCAATATTAAGTCCTACAATTAATGTTAGGCTAAGTGCCCACGATGCAGAAATGCTCCGGATTTTTTTTGAGCGTTTCTGCATCTCCCTGGCAGAAAAAGCGCATGCGGTTTGTACATGTGTTTTTCCTGCCAGGGACTTGCGGATTTGAAGCGTTCTTCATATGCATTTCTGCATGCGGGTTGTCAAGCGCTTTCCAAGCGATTTTAACATCACTTGGAAAGTGCTTGACAACTTGGTCACACTATATAAATCCATGCAACCGGCATGTATTTATATAGTGTGACCATAAAAGAATGGTAAAAAATAAAAAATAAATGTATACTTACCTTCTGATGGCATGCCGACGTCAGCTGTCGCGTGACCCATCACATGACTAAATAACGTCACCACAGGTCCCTTAGTCTACCGTGTGCTGCCGGCAAGCCAGGACGCATCGGATAAAGACACCGGGGGCCTTCGAAAGGTAAGTATAATATTTCTTTTTTATTTTATTCTTTTTTTACAGGTTCTATGGTACCCGGGTCCGGAGGAGAGTCTCCTCTTCTCCAAACCCGGGTACCAACCGCACATTGAAAAGCATGGAATCCGCATGTACAGATGCAGTGATGCGGATTCCATGTATTCCAATGCAAGTCAATGGCAGCGAAAACGCTGCGCTTCCGCAAAATAATTGGTAGTGCTGTGTATTTTTCCGCAAAGAATTGCGGCTGCGGAAACGCTTAAAAAATGCATAGTGGGCACACAGCCCAAAAAAAATTATTAGAATTAATATATTAATATTGTGCCAAATTAATTTCACGTGAACTATCACATGATCTATCACAGGGGATCATGTGACATGTGATACAACAGCAACAGGTGTGTGTGTGTGTGGGGGGTGGGGGGCGCCTTCTAAACTGCCCGGGGCCCTGGCTACTCTTAAACCACCCCTGACTACAATACTGACAGTACATTTAACCAGCGATAGAGCAGGTCACAACTGATCAGGGGAGGCGCCATATGTTCAATACCCAACAATCTGATATTGAGAACTTATCCTAAGTATAGATCATCATCACTATCATATATCCGGGCAACCCCTTTAAGATTTGCCAGATGATTGTTGAGTTTGTAACAGTAAGCAGATACAAAGACGCCATATGGTTTTATCTAGCTTTACAAAAGATGTCTTTTAATTGAAATGCATATAGAAAAAGAGAAATGCGGTATTCACCATTTCTTTAAAAATTCAGTCCTTTATTCCATAGTATGGGACTTATTTATTCGGAAAATAAAGTGCATCAAGTTCTTAAAAACATCCTGTCCTGATTTTGTACTGATCAATCGTAATTCCAAGTCCCTTAGGGCAGAGGTCCCCAACCGCCGGTCCGCGGACCAGGACCGGGCCGTTGGGGTTTTTCAGCCGGTCCGCGGGGAGAGGGGGCCCCTCCAGCCTCCAGCAGGGCCGCCATCAGGGCATGACTGCCCTGACTCCAGTATGGGGCCCGGCCGGTAGGAGCCCCCTCGGAGCCCCCCTCTTGTGCGTCTCTCTCCTCATGGGGCCCCCGGCCGCATGCTAAGCGCTGGGTCCGGGACATCTTAGCGCTGCGCTGCTGCGGCAGCACCTTCATGATTCCCCTGACTTCCGGTCATGTGACGGCGCCGTCACATGGCCGGAAGTCAGGAGAACCTGGTGTCAGTGATTTGGACGAGCGCCAGGATTCTGCAGGGATCGCATGGGGGTAAGTATAACAAGTTTTATTTTTTTTTAAATACAATTAACTAGGAGTGGGGGGAATGGGAGATGCACATGGGGGGAGGGGAGAGATGAGAGATGCACATGGGGGAGGGGAGAGATGAGAGATCCACATGGGGGGGAGGGGAGAGATGAGAGATGCACATGGGGGAGGGGAGAGATGAGAGATCCACATGGGGGGGAGGGGAGAGATGAGAGATGCACATGGGGGAGGGGAGAGATGAGAGATCCACATGGGGGGAGGGGAGAGATGAGAGATGCACATGGGGGGAGGGGAGAGATGAGAGATGCACATGGGGGAGGGGAGAGATGAGAGATGCACATGGGAGGGAGGGGAGAGATGAGAGATGCACGGGGGGGTGAGAGATGCACGGGGGGATGAGAGATGCACGGGGGGTGGATGAGAGATGCACGGGGGGGATGAGAGATGCACGGGGGGTGGATGAGAGATGCACGGGGGGGTGAGAGATGCACGGGGGGGATGAGAGATGCACGGGGGGTGGATGAGAGATGCACGGGGGGGTGAGAGATGCACGGGGTGGATGAGAGATGCACGGAGGGGATGAGAGATGCACGGGGGGTGGATGAGAGATGCACGGAGGGGGATGAGAGATGCACGGAGGGGGATGAGAGATGCACGGGGGTGAGCTGCACATGGGGGGGTGAGAGATGCACATGGGGGGGTTATGTTTACATAACTTTGTTGCCTTATGAAGGGCGGGGGGGGCCCCCAAAAATTTCTTGCACAGGGGCCCACTACAGTCTGTGTCCGCCCCTGGGATGAAGTAAATGCAGCTGAACAGCAGCTGTCAGGACAGCTGCCCTGTCCTGCTGCAGGGCGTGATGGGGCCTCAGTGATGCGGCTCCTGGCACAGCACATTATGTGGGGCTCCTGGCATAGCTCCTGGCGGGGACCTGGTCTACACTATATGATAAGTATGCACTAAACTCCAAATCCCTCCATTACCCCGCCCCCATATGACCAAAGCCCCGCCCACCCCACCCCCTCCTTGCTGGGCCATGGAAAAATGATCTTGCTTCAAGCCGGTCCCTGGTGCAAAAAAGGTTGGGGACCACTGCCTTAGGGCAACAGAATTCCCTAATAAATAATTACTTTGAAAAATTGAGTTGTGACTGAGGATTTAAATTGTAAAATAAAGATTGATGGCTCTTAGGGTTATTAATTCTTCTGTCAACATGCTGTCAACTTAGAGTATCATGAGCAACATAAAGGAAAACATATGAAAATATTTGGTGAGCACAACTGCCAGGGCGCCAAAGATCTGCAGAGCAATAACAACAAAAGTCAAAAAATATACTTTCTATTTTATAGTTTTAATCAGTATGAACAATTTTAAAGAGTAATCGCCGTTTTCATTTTTATGTCATAAATTAATAGTACCCGTGAATATCAGAAACTTTGCAATATATTTTATCAGAGAAATCTGCCTCTTTCTCTGCCAGAATTGATCAGTCATTATCAAAATTCTGAACTCTGAGGTAAAATCTGTATTCAGTGAAAACATTACTAAGATAGGAGATGGCAGCTGCTACTGATAAGATTCTATACACAAAGGAGAAGATAAAGGAGTGTTTGGGGGTGATTCGTGAAGTACTTATGCAGTATATGACCTATAATGGTCTGATTGTAGACAATTGATAAAGCTCATGGGATTTTTGATATTGATAAGATTCTATGTAGACGGGAGGAGGGAGGAGCTAGAGGCAGACTAAAGGCAGATCGCCTCCCTCTTCCTCTATCTAGATAGAATCTCACCAGCACCAATTGCCATCTCCTATCTCAGTAATGGGAAAGTCTGTCTTCACTGAATATAGATTTTGCTTTGGTAGAAACATTGTAGTCAAATTAAACAATAAATGAGTGATGTGAGTGCACCACTGGTAATTATAGAAAAGGTCCTTATAGCTAAATGTGTACCTTAAAGAAAACTGTAGCATTGTGGTAAGTGTACCTAGTGCAGGGTCTGAAACCACAATGTACAGCACAGAGATTCTCACTTTGGTGTTCTTAGAATTTCATTCTACGTAGTGCTGAATCTACAGTGGGTACAAAAAGTATTCAGACTCATTTAAATTTTTCACTCTTTGTTTCATTGCAGCCATTTGGTAAATTCTAAAAAGTTCATTTTTTTTTCTCATTAAAGTACAGTCTGCATCCCATCTTGACTGAAAAAAACAGAAATGTAGAAATTTTCGCAAATTTATTAAAAAAGAAAAACTGAAATATCACATGGTCATAAGTATTCAGACCCTTTGCTCAGTATTGAGTAGAAGCACCCTTTTGAGCTAGTACAGCTATGAGTCTTCTTGGGAATGAAGCAACAAGTTTTTCACACCTGGATTTGGGGATCCTCTGCCATTTTTCCTTGCAGATCCTCTCAAGTTCCGTCAGGTTGGATGGTGAACGTTGGTGGACAGCCATTTTCAGGTCTCTCCAGAGATGCTCAATTGGGTTTAGGTCAGGGCTCTATCTGGGCCAGTCAAGAATGGTCACAGAGTTGTTCTGAAGCCACTCCTTTGTTAATTTAGCTGTGTGCTTAGGGTCATTCTCTTGTTGGAAGTTGAACCTTCGGCCAAGCTTGAGGTCCAGAGCACTCTTGAAGAGGTTTTCATCCAGGATATCTCTGTACTTGGCCGCATTCATGTTTCCTTCAATTGTAACCAGTCGTCCTGTCCCTGCAGCTGAACCCCCCCCCCCCCATAGCATGATGCTGCCACAACCCTGTTTCACTGTTGGGATTGTATTGGGCCTGGTTTTCTCCACACATACCGCTTAGAATTGTCACCAAAAAGTTCTATCTTCGCCTCATCAGACCAGAGAATCTTATTTCTCATAGTCTGAGAGTCCTTCATGTGTTTTGGGGCAAACTCTATGGGGGCTTTCATATGTCTTGCACTGAGGAGAGGCTTCCGTCGGGCCACTCTGCCATAAAGGCCTGACTGCTGGAGGGCTGCAGTGACAGTTGACTTTGTGGAACTTTCTCCCATCTCCCTACTGCATCTCTGGAGCTCAGCCACAGTGAACTTGGGGCTGTTCTTTACCTCTCTCACCAAGGCTCTTCTCCCATGATTACTCAGTTTGGCTGAACGGCCAGGTCTAGGAAGACTTCTGGTGGTCCCAAACTTCTTCCATTTAAGAATTATGAAGGCCACTGTGCTCGTAGGAACCTTGAGTAATGCAGAAATTCTTTTGTAACCTTGGCCAGATCTGTGCCTTGCCACAATCCTGTCTCTGAGCTCCTTGGGCAGTTCCTTTGAGCTCATGATTCTCAATTGGTCTGGCATGCACTATAAGCTGTGAGGTCTTATATAGACAGGTGTGTGCCTTTCCAAATCAAGTCCTATCAGTTTAATTAAACACAGCTGGACTCCAATAAAGGAGTGGAACCATCTCAAGAAGGATCACATGGAAATGGACAGCATGTGACTTAAATATGAGTATCTGAGCAAAGGGTCTGAATACTTATGACCATGTGATATTTCAGTTTTTCTTTTTTAATAAATTTGCAAACATTTCTACATTTCTGTTTTGTTTCAGTCCAGATGGGGTGCAGAGTGTACTTTAATGAGAAAAAAATGAACTTTTTAGAATTTACCAAATGGCTGCAATGAAACAAAGAGTGAAAAATGTAAAGGGGTCTGAATATTTCCGTACCCACTGTACATGCGGAGGCCACAAACTGATATAGGGAGACTTATCAGCCAGGCAATGCTCCATATTAAAGAAATTATTTACTTTCCTCCAAGATTAAGAAATCTAGCTCTCTAATGTCACCTATTGCCCATAGAACTCAGTCGAAGGCCTCTCACCCAATTAAAAAAGCATTCCCATAAAAATATTTATTCTCTAAATATATTGTAATTATTAAATAGCACTGTGTACGTACAATTGCTCATTTTGCCCTTCTACTCAGTTAATTATTCTGTTTTCCATTAGGTCTATGACATCACATGATTAAAAATTGACTAGCTGAATCCTTCTAAACTCTATGTAGCAACATGAGGTCAATTTTCCCTGTGTAAGTCATTAGTCACTGCAAAAGTCTATAGCAGGGGTGAGGAGGGAGCAGCTAGGTCAAGAGTTGAAGAGGGGAATGATAAATGCAGGGACAATATATTTCCTGTTTCTACATGAAGCAGAAAGAAGAGGATAATTAGCTGGCAGAAAGGCAAAATGAGCAATTACACAGTACTATATGATATGATGACTGCAATATATTAAGAGGATAAAAGCTTTGATGGGAGTGCTTCTTTAACCACAATACCTTGCTCTTCATTTACTAAGGCAAGAATCATAAAAGAAACCTCTGTCTTTTCCTTTTGAAGAACACTCTGGTTTGGCTAAATATCTTAAAGAGAATTTGTCAGTAAGATCAATCCTCAAAACCACATATATGTGAATGAAGGTCCTTGAAATGTAAATCCATCTACACTTTTATATCTTCTATCTGTTGCTGCTTTAGCACTTGCATTCATATGCAAATTAGGAATTAAGTGCTCTGGGCCTGACAAGCCACTACTTCCCAAGTTTGTTTGCCCACCCAGAAGGAACCTCTTTAACTCCATTGATAGGTCACTGTCTGAGTGACATCAAGAGCCAGACCAAGAAATCAGACATTGAGTTATAAAGCTAAAGAAGATGGTGCTGGGTGGAGAAATAACCTCTGGAGGAAGAGGCATGCTAAGTGCTTTATCACACCTAAATCACTTAACACTTCATTTGCATATGATGAAAATGCCAATGCAGCTACAGAAGAAATAAAGGTGTCTATTGATTTACATTTCAAAGACCTGTATGGCCTGGGAGGCAGTGAGGGGGATCATATACAAGGGACAGCATGTATCCCCCATGATGCTCATAGAGGCATATTGAACCCGCTGGAGTGCATTGCAATCACAGGCACAGCTGTGGTTGCAGTGCAAAATAAAAGTAAGTTGAACTTAGTCAATCTATTTGACCAAGTCGGATTAAGAAAACCCGGCATGGGCTTTTATTTTTGGAGTGATCTACAGGATGGAAGTGGGGCGGTCCACTGTCTCCAGCCCGGGTCTTACAAGTTGCTCATGTCCACAGTTTTCATTTAAAAACCTGCTACAAAGGTTTGGGTGTGTCTGTCTTTGGTTTGCAAGCTGCAGAGCAGGAGGCTCTGTGCTGTATATGCCTATGTTTTGTTTGTACGGACTATTTTGGAAAACCTGGCTGTGATCGGGAGGATATAGATGCCTTCACTGTTTGAGTTTTTTGGACAATAAAAACTTTAAGTTGGACATTCTTGGGTCACTGCCTGTTAAATCGCACTGTGTGAACACTGCCGCACTACAGGCCATATATTTGTTTTAGTTGTGGGGGGTGACATAACTGACAGATTCCCTTTAAGCCAAGTGGCAAGGCGTGTTAAGGGTAGTAAATTGACTTATAGCTACCTCCAATAGGCGGCACTAGAGTTGGCACTAGCCAGCTTTCTTCCTCCTTGAGAACAGCTCATTTACATACTTGAATCCAGGGGTGGACAAACCATTGGTGCAATCTATGCAGCAGCACAGGGGCCTTAGAGGTAAGTGAACCTCCAAAGCAGGTGAAATTGTGCATTATAATGATCTATTGGACTGCACAGGGGCCCTCTTCTGTCTGTGACCACCCCTGCTTGAATCCCTGTGTCAAGCAACGTCTCCCCCCATCCTTGCATCATGCACTAAACACAACAGAGTACAAGTTCTGCAGATCTGAAAACATTTAGTGTTACCATATACTTGGTCAAAATCAAAACCATTAGACCAAAATCTACCATAAGACTTATCCTAAAATAATATGTTGACATTTATTTAGCAAATTAAAATATAAACATCTGCAGTCCTGGCTTCTGTCTTCTCAATGTCTATCATTTAAAATCACTTTGTGGTTTGGAGTTTAAGTTGCTTTGTAGCACAGAAGCAAAAAATTCAGTCCTGACATTGACCTTCTGACCCTTTGATGAAACCAGCATGACATTTCATTAACTCATTCACTGCCATATTGCTGTAACCATGTATTTTTTAAGATATTTACTTATAGCTGTCATTGAGTAATGTTGGCTGAGTGCTAGGTAAGTTCAAAGGAAAGAAAATAAATTAACTAAGTAATAGTGACAGTAACACAACAACCTATTCGGCTGCACCATCAATCATTTCAAGAGAAATTCCATACAGCAGGTCAATTTTTAGAATGCAAACTGCAAAGATTACAATATAATATTTTGCTTTCAACACAAACTTACTCAAAATACAGTTATATGAAAAAGTTTAGGCACCCCTATTAATCTTAAGCTTAATGTTTTATAAAAATTGGTGTTTTTGCAACAGCTATTTCAGTTTGATATATGTAATAACTGTTGGACACAGTAATGTTTCTGCCTTGAAATGAGGTTTATTGTACTAACAGAAAATGTGCAATCTGCATTCAAACAAAATTTGACAGGTGCATAAGTATGGGCACCTCACCAGAAAAGTGTCATTAATATTTAGTAGATCCTCCTTTTGCAAAAATAACAGCCTCTAGTCGATTCCTGTAGCTTTTAATGATTTCCTGGATCCTGGATGAAGGTATTTTTGACCATTCCTCTTTACAAAACAATTCCAGTTCAGTTAAGTTTGATGGTCGCCGAGCATGGACAGCCCTCTTCAAATGATCCCACAGATGTTCAATGATATTCAGGTCTGGGGACTGGGATGGCCATTCCAGAACATTGTAATTGTTCCTCTGCATGAATGCCTGAGTAGATTTGGAGCGGTGTTTTGGATCATTGTCTTGCTGAAAGATCCATCCCCTGCGTAACTTCAACTTTGTCACTGATTCTTGAACATTATTGTCAAGAATCTGCTGATACTGAGTGGAATCCATGCGTCCCTCAACCTTAACAAGATTCCCGGTGCTGGCCTTGGCCACACAGCCCCAAAGCATGATGGAACCTCCACCAAATTTTACTGTGGGTAGCAAGTGTTTTTCTTGGAATGCTGTGTTTTTTTGCCGCCATGCATAACACCTTTTTGTTTGACCAAACAACTCAATCTTGGTTTCATCAGTCCACAGGACCTTCTTCCAAAAAGAAATTGGCTTCTCCAAATGTGCTTTTGCATACCTCAGCCGACTCTGTTTGTGGCGTGCTTGCAGAAACGGCTTCTTTCGCATCACTCTCCCATACAGCTTCTCCTTGTGCAAAGTGAGTTGTATAGTTGACCGATGCACAGTGACACGATCTGCAGCAAGTTGATGCTGCAGCTCTCTGGAGGTGGTCTGAGGATTGTCCTTGACTGATCTCACCATTCTTCTTCTCTGCCTTTCTGATGTTTTTCTTGGCCTGCCACTTCTGGCCTTAACAAGAACTGTCCCTGTGTTCTTCCATTTCCTTACTATGTTCCTCACAGTGGAAACTGACAGGTTAAATATCTGAGACAGCTTTTTGTATCCTTCCCCTGAACAACTATGTTGAATAATCTTTGTTTTCAGATCATTTGACAGTTGTTTTGAGGAGCCCATGATGCCACTCTTCAGAGGAGATTCAAATAGGAGAACAACTTGCAAGTGGCCACTTTAAGTAGCCTTTCTCATGATTGCATACACCTGGCTATGAAGTTCAAAGCTCAATGAGGTTACAAAACCAAAAAAAGTGCTTTAGTAAGTCAGTAAAAAGTAGGTAGGAGTATTTAAAACAAGAAAATGATAAGGGTGCCCATACTTATGCACCTGTCAAATTTTGTTTGAATGCAGATTGCACATTTTCTGTTAGTACAATAAACCTCATTTGAAGGCAGAAACATTACTGTGTCCAACAGTTATTACATATATCAAACTGAAATAGCTGTTGCAAAAACACCAATTTTTATAAAAGATTAAGCTTAAGATTAATAGGGGTGCCCAAAATTTTTCATATAACTGTAGCAACACAATAATATTGGAGAACATTAGAGGAATTATAATTTGGTTTTCTTGTAAAATATAATATTCAATGATTCACTATGAATGTATGACTCACATTTCCATGTTTTTTTGTAAATTATTTTGAACAGCTGATATATGTAAATTCAATGAATATCTGCTTTTAAAACAAATCTATTAAGTTAGATAGAAGTCAGAACTCACCCAAAGCAAAGTTTTGAGTACCGTAATCCAAGAAAATTGTGGCAGCTTTCAACTGGATTATTGCAAATTCAGTGTAAATTGCTTGATTATTGTTAAAGGGGTTCTTCAGGAATAAAATCCAGTAATATAAAAAATGGGTAAATAAATGTTACTATAAATAAATTCCTAAATAATTTGAAAGAGGTTTGTCACTACTTTATTAATATTGAGCTATCCTAATATCTGATCAATGGGGGTGAATACCATTCCTTTGAGTCCTATCCATTTAAATAGGGGGTGGATCTGCAGTACCCAGCCGCGGCCACTGTAGAAATGACTAGTTGCTGTATTCCGGCAGCTTCTGAGAACATCCGGGTGTTGCTGGCACTGGTAATAGCTACACACGTGGTCAAAATTGTTGTACCCCTCGTTTAATGAAAGAAAAACCCACAATGGTCACAGAAATAACTTGAATCTGACAAAAGTAATAAATTAAAAATCTATGAAAATGAACAAATGAAAGTCAGTCATTGCTTTTCAACTCTGCTTCCACAGGCATTTGAGATCAAATATAGAGTCATAGGAGAGGCGCTGTAAACAGTGACTCCTATCTTATTCTACATTTCCCGGGGTGGGCACCTGTTTGGATGCCATGTTCCCCTAAACAACCAGCACCACCCCACGTCTCCACGAACCTGAATCTGGAGGTACAACGGATACACTGGGAGTGGGATGGTATGAATGAATTGTTCTGAGCCTAAACCCAGAACAGCCACGTTTCAAGTCGATTTAAGGTATCATATAAATGGCTTCTTTCTCCTTTCTTTCTTATTGAGAAGAGGTGGGGAAGAACAACTAATTCCGCTTAATTTAATCTATTCCTTCTCTGTAAAAAAAAAAAATTATGTGCTTACATGTAGCTGTGGATTAAATTATGTGGGACGTACCACTCAAACGTTGCGGAACTGTATGAATAGCCACAGGCACGATGTTAAAATAGGATTTGTAAAACAGAGCCTATCCAAGCATATCACATTTTTTATAATAAGTATTTCAATTCGGTAATTGTCACTCCTTTAGAACAGATTCTGTTAAATACTAGAAACAGAAGAGCAGCACATAATGCCAAGGAATCCTATTGAATTTATCGATTGGGTAGTTTATATCGGATGGTTTGAATGAGACGGTTGAAATGGTGTAAAACCTTCTAAGCAATCTTCCATTGGAGCAGTATAGAATCAAACATTTTTTATGAATTATAATAATGCTCTTATAAGGGCCATATTTATTCAAATATATCATTTTTTTTCGTTTTTTCTATTTAAAAAAAAATAAATAAATATATATATATATATATATATATATATATATATATATTTAGAGAGAAAGAATAGATTAAATTAAGCAGAATTAGTGGTTCTTCCCCCCCCTCTTCTCAATAAGAAAGAAAGGAGAAAAAAAGCCATTTATATGATACCTTAAATCAACTTGAACTTTGGCCGTTCTGGGTTTAGGCTCAGAACAATTCATTCATACCATCCCACTCCCAGCGTGTCTGTTGTACCTCCCGATTCGTGGAGACGTGGGGTGGTGCTGGTTGTTTAGAGGAACATGGCATCCAAACAGGTGCCCACCCCGGGGAATGTAGAATAAGATAGGAGTCATTGTTTACAGCTCCTCTCCTATGACTCTATATTTGATCTCGAGTCCATTCTCTTGTCCCATAGTGTGGAGAAGTAAGGGGAAAAACAGGGGGTGGTCTGGATAGGTTCAAAGTCAAGACAAGAAATGCACTTTATTTTGGTTCAGTAAAGATTATAAACATACTCTTTCTTATCACATCCACTCATCTTGAATAAGAACAATCCATATGAGGATGAATACATAATACAATGGATATAAACTATTTAGCCTCTAGTAGGGTTAAAGATATAAATGATTCTGACATTAGGTATATTAGGAACATATTATGGACAAAATACTATATCATTTCTATAGATTAATTTAGAATTAATTCATATACAGCTGTTCTCAAAAGTTTACATACCCCGGCAGAATTTTTCTTTTCTTGGCCTTGTTTCAGAGAATATGAATGATAACAAAAAAAACTTTTTCTTCACTCATGGTTATTGGTTGGGTGAAGCCATTTATTGTCAAACTACTGTGTTTTCTCTTTTTAAATCTGAATGACAACCAAAAACATCCAAATGACCCTGATCAAAAGTTCACATACCCTGGTGATTTATGTCAGATAACATGCCCAGAATTTGACACAAATGGGTTTGAATGGCTACTAAAGGTAACATCCTCACCTGTTTGCTTGTAATCAGTGTGTGTGCATAAAAGCTGAGTGAGTTTCTGGGATCCAGACAGACTCTTGCATCTTTCATCCAGCCACTAACATTTCTTGATTGTGAGTCATGGGGAAAGCAAAAGAATTGTCAATGGATCTATGAGAAAAGGTAGTTGCACTGTATAACACAGGAAAGGGATACAAAAAGATTTTCAAGGAATTGATAATGCCGGTCAGCAGCATTCAAACTGTGATTAACAATTGGAAAATCAGGGGCTCTGTAAAAAACAAACCACGGTCAGGCAGACCAACAAAGGTTTCAGCCACAACTGCCAGGAAAATTGTTCGGGATACAAAGAAAAACCCACAAATAACATCAGCTGAAATTCAGGACTCTCTGAAAACTAGCGGCTTGGCTGTTTCAAGATGTGCAATAAGGAGGCACTTGAAGAAAAATGAGCTGCATGGTTAAGTCGCCAGAAGAAAGCCATTACTGCGCAAATGCCACAACGTATCTCACCTACAATACGCCAAACAGCACAGAGACAAACCTCAAAATTTCTGGAACAAGGTAATTTGGAGCGATGAGACCAAAATTGAACTTTTTGGTCACAGCCATAAATGTTACATTTGGAGAGAGGTCAACAAGGCCTATGATGAAAGGAACACCATTCCTACTGTAAAGCATGGAGGTGGATCGCTGATGTTTTGGGGATGTGCGAGCTACAAAGGCACAGGAAACTTGGTAAAAGTTGAAGGAAAGATGAATGCAACACATTATCAGCAAATATTGGAGACAGATTTGCACTCATCAGCCCGGAAGCTGCGCATAGGACGTAGTTGGACGTTCCAACATGACAACGATCCAAAACACAAGTCCAAGTCGACCTGTCATAGGCTACAGCCGAACAAAGCGAAGGTTCTGGAGTGGCCATCTCAGTTTCAAGTGGCCAATTTAACATACTATAGCGATTGCCTTCCTAGAAAAAGTAAGTGTGATTTCTTGATTTGTGATTTGATAAAGGTATTCATGGAGAACACCTTTTAATGGCAGCACAGTTTTATCATAGCTGTGCTGCCCTTAACAGGTCCAACTAACTTTAGAGAAAATCTTTTTGTCGTATATTTGATTTTCTATAAATATGTTTTCATGGAATATGGATGTATAAAAATCAAACATCTGGCTCCATTATAAAAAGTGAACTTCATGAGGACATGATTGTGATTGTTTTGGTCTCCTCTCTTTTTTATCTTGATGTCTCAGTGGACCTACTGTAATTAATTTTCCAATCTAATCCACAGTTCTCTAACTGTATTTCACCTCTGGGTAAAGACTGGCCCCCTTAAAGAGGACAGTTCATCAAATTTATCATGTTGAACTGGACACGCCATGTAATAGTTGCTGCAGAGCAGAATTTTTTTTTTTTTTTTTTAATTTCGCATCTCTGTTGCAGAGATATTTGCAATCAAAGTATTTTGGACATAATGAGTCAACATTAGTTAAGTCCAAGTGGGTGTTATCAGATAGCATTCAAGAGAGAAAGAATTGTGTGGTGTTAGGGAAGAACAACTAGACAGGGAGGGGATTAAGGTTATAACACACAAACCTTTTATTGTTTAATACGCTCTCTAACGCCACAACGCTTTTCGATAGCAGAAGCTATCTTCCTCAGGTAGATTAGAGAGCTGCGGTCATCATACAGACTCCCACCTGGAAGCGTTTTCCCTTGTTGTGCGGGGCTCCTTGGCACAACAGGACCAGGTGAGTGGTCACAACATCTCCCCTTCTCCCCCCCCCCCAAACCTCAGGCTCTTCACCATTGGCGCTCCAACCGTTTTTGTTTTCCTTATCAGATAGCATGTCATACTGTGAGAAGAAGTACACACCCCCAGTGAAAACATCCAATAATAGCCACTTGGATTTAACAATAGTTAGCCCAATAGGTGCCTAACACTTTGATTGCTAATATCTCAGCAACGGAGAGACAAAATTAAAAACAAACAAAAAATGTTTTATTCCGCTCTGCAACCACTATTACATCGCGTGTCAAGCTCAACATGAAAAATTTGGTGAAATGCCCACTTTAAGTTCCAGAATCCAAAGTGTTTCTTGTTTTGTATGGGTTTTACAACACATGTTTACTATATCTATCAGTATAGCAGTTCAATAGACATTTCACATTTAAGGTCTAAAATCGTTCCATGCCTAATGGACAATTAGCTCTTGACCATTGATTCTTCTATAAGGTCAACCCAAGTTCTTAATCATTTAATCAGATTCATGCTGCCTGATCCACAGGCAGCATGAATTTGAATTACTTTGAATTACTGTGACATATCATGGTAAACATGCTTTGAAAAGCTAAAAGGGGACCATGTGTCTCAGCTGAATAATCCAATTGGAAATCCTATTTGGCTTCTCCCTGCCCTACTCTAGTTGACTGACCTGTCATGGCATGGAGAATCTAGTCAAGGACCAGCCACGAAGTAGTCAGCCGAGACACCCAGTCTTTGGCCAGCTTTTAAAATGATGTTTACTCTGAAATGTCACAGCATTTGAGTGTAAGACATGCCTGGCTGTAATGACAGAGTGTCTGTTTCATCCTGCCTGTGGTTCGGTCATCATGAATCTGTTGACAGGTTCCCTTTAATGTTTATTGCTACAGACTGTTTTTGTTTTGCAGAAGTACATATGTTACCCTTATATCACAGCAAATCATTACACTTACAGCTTTACAGAGCTATATGAGGATTTTGGTATATATTATATGGACACTCTGATGTTTCCTAAGAAAAAAGTTTGGGTTGTACTTATTTAGTGATTCATATGTATAAAGTCTGCAACCAGAATCAAAGAATTCATTATTCAGAACCTGACTGCAAAACCACATCAAATTTAGCTATTTCATTTGCCAGGTTTCATATCAATGCATCTACTGTTGTAAGCTGAAGGGCTCCAATAGTAAATTTGCACTTGAAAACGCAAACATTCATGGTTATTTTGTGATGGCAATGTGAATGTGTCACAAAAACTAAGTGTTATTTGAAATGGGAATGGGAATACATCATTTTATGAAACAAGCTTAATTTCTGTAGCTTGTGTTAGCTTTATTTTCCATTTTTCACTATTCTTTAGACTCATTGACCTTTTAAATGGTCAGATATTTTTCCCATAACACTACAGCAAGTCGATCAAATATTGTTTTATTACATTCAAGGTTGTGCCCAGACGTTGCATTTTTTTGGTCCCAAATTGCAAATTTGCACAAAAACTATAATGCGGCTGCAATATGTGAGTGCAGCCTTAAAGGGAATCTGTCAGCAGGTTTTGCTATGTAATCTGACAACAGCATGGGATAGGGACTCAGATGCAGATTTTAGAGATGTGGCACTTATTAGGCTGTTGTCACGATTCCGTCTATAGGTGTGTCTGGAAGCAGTGAGTGACAGTCCAATCTTGTTATGCATTTTGAGTTAACCAATGTGTCAGCAGTTTTTTTAAAACTTTATGAACAATATCTTTTCTAATTTATACCTTGATAATATTCTAATTTTTTTGCCTGATCTGGATTCACACTATGAACACGTCCGTTTTGTTTTACAAAAGCTTAGGGAAATTTTTTGTTTGATAAATTGGAGAAATGTACTTTTTCTGTTCAAGAAATATCGTTCCTGGGGTTCATTGTATCTGCTGAGGGGTTTAAGATGGATCCTAGGTAGGTGCAGGCCATAATTTATTGAGTTCAATCTCGTGACCTTAAAGCATTTTCTAGGATTCGCCAATGACTATAGAAAATTTCTTAGGTTTTTTTCGAAGATCGTTAAACGTCTCACTGATCTCAGACGTAAGGGGCGGATCTTAAAGTTTGTTTGCTATTGGAGCCTTTAGTAAATTGAATGGAGACATTTTTTTGAGGGAGCAATCCATCAGGTCACTGTGGTGATGGATCATAACAATTTAGCTTATAGTGAATCAGCTAAACAATTAACGCCAAGACAGGCCAGATGGTCGTTATTTTTTTCAAGATTAAATTATTCTACCACGTTCAGGCCGGGGTTCAAGAATGTGAAGCCTTATCATACAGCCTTGATTCAGTTTTTCTTCCAGAAACTCCATCCTCTAGTCTTCTTCAGTGGTATTGTGGTTTTTATGGTAACTTCAGAGTTGGAAGAGGAAATCCGTAAAGTCCAGTTGTTGGCTCCTTCCGCTACTCCAGGGTCCAAATTATTTGTGCCTGTGTAATTAAGATTATGTCTGTTGCAGGAGTTTTATGATTCTGTCTTGCGTGGTCCTCCTGGGGTCACAGCTATGCAGAAAGCTATTACTAGACTCTTCTGGTGGCCATCCATACTTAATGATATTAAACAATTTGTATCCCCTTGTAAAGTTTGCACACATGATAGATTCGGCCGGCCGTGAAATTGGCTTCATTGTCAATTTCAGAAAGGCAGTGGACTCATTTGTCCATGAATTTCATCACTGTTTTGCCTTTGTAGTTAGGAAAAACTGTTATTTGGGCGGTATTTAACTGATTCAGTAAGCTGGCTCATTTTGTTCTGTTCTCTGGGTTACTGAATAATGAAACAGTTTCACGGTTGTTTATCAATCATGTGGTAAGATTGCATGGGATCCCTCTGAACATTGTATCTGATAGGGGGATACAATTTGTCTCCAAATTCTGGAGAGCATTTGTAGGAAATTGGGGATTGAGTTGTCATTTTCCTCTGCTTACCACTCTGAAACTAACGGTCAGACAGAAAGGACAAATCAATTTTAAGGTGTTTTGTTGCGGCTCAGCAGGAGGACCTGTCCCCATTTTTACCTCTTGCTGAATTCGCCTTCAACAGTCTGGTCAATCATTCCATTGGAACCTCTACATTTTTTTGTTGTAATTATAGATTTCATCTCCATTTTGGGGAATTTTCTATGATGAGTTTTGGGTGTCCTGGTGTAGAGGTTGCCATACAGAAATTTTGGAATGTCTGGAGGGAGGGTCAGAAGAATAGTGGGGTGGCTCAGCTTCACCAAAAACGGAAGGCCGATAGGAAACGTTCGGCAGGTCCCATCTTCAAAGTAGGTGAAAAGATTTGGTTATCTTCCAAAAATATTAAGCTGAAAGTACCATCAGTGAAGTTGGGTCCTAAATTTATTGGCCTGTATGAGATTCTGGAGGTAGTTAATCCAGTGGTCTTTGGATTAAGACTTCCTCTAACTCTTCGCATCCCAAATGTGTTCAACAGATCCTTGTAGAAAGAGTTAGCCACTTTCGGTGTTGTCTGCTTCGTCTCCATCTTCTCCTATTTTTGTAGATGGAGGTTTGGAGTATGAGGCGCAGAGGATTGTGGATACTCGGAGGGTCCAGAATTCTCTCCAATATCTCGCTCATTGGAGGGCACACGGACCCGAATAGAGATCCTTGGTTTCAGCTCATTACATGACGGCTGATCGTCTGGTCAGGGCCTTCCATCATAAGTTTCCTGGAATACCTGGGGGGTTTTGTCATAATTCTGCCTATAGTTGTATCTAGAAGCAGTGAGTGATAGTTCAGCTGTCCAATCTAGGACAGGGGCATGCTGAGCTGTCAGTATGGTGGAGGACAGCTCTGCCGTCCAATCGGTGGCTGGGGCGTACTCAGCTGTCAGTATGTGGAGTGACAGTTCAGCGGTCCAATCAGGGTCGAGATGTGCTGGGGCCCCCTCCATGTGTTGGCTATTCAAAAGATTACCTGGCTATTTAACTGTCTCTCCACTTCCAATTAGTGCCAGTTGTAGCTTTGCTCAAATGGTGTGCTCTTGCTCTGTTCTCTTTGTTCCTGTATTTGATCTTTGCTGCCTGAACTTGGACATTGCCTTTGATTATCCGTTTGCATTGCCCTTTTACCTTGATCTGCTACTTTCCCAGAATTCTGACCTTGGATTGTTACCTGACTACGCCTTTGTCTTAGCCCTTTGTTTATGATGAGCGCTCTTGGTATCTGACCCAGGACCTCTTAACCACCCAGCCTCATGGCTTGTCCGTGACTAGTGACTAGAGACTAGAGTCACAGCTGTGTTCTGTTGTTTCCATACAATGAATGTTTAATGACCAGTAGATTATCTCTGTCCCGACTACCTCCCTCATGCCATGTGGTCCGACTCCGGTGCAAGTTTCTCCAGCCTGTTAGATGTTAGAGGGTGAACGGCAGCACATTGGATCAGTGGTTAGCACTGAAGCCTTGCAGCGCTGGGATCCTGGGTTCAAATCCTAGCAAGGACAACATCTGCAAGGACTTTGTATGTTCTCCCCGTGTTTGCTTGTGTATCCTCCTCAGTAAAAATAGAGTGTCCGGGAACCTTCCCATACACTTTTCTTAGCGAGAACTGCTTCTCGGCAGGGTTGAACGGTCCCACCAGAGAATCCTCTGGTGTGCCTTGGCTTCTACCTATGGAGAGTTCATGATAGCGCTAAGCTTTGCAGCTGCTATGGGGCTCTTGAGCGGGTGGGAAAGGTTATCCCTCATAATCAAATCCTCTGGTGGGCACAATGTTTTTCAATCTGAAACAGTTTCTCAGTGGGAGTTGTATTTCACCACAGCCATATCCTTTAGCTCGGTGAAAGGACTGGCATAGAGGGAAACCATATATACCCCGGCTGTCATTTCTCCGTCACCAGGCTCCACCCATTGTCACACATGACCATGCCTGGCTGTATGTTCAGCGGTGAGAGCCACAGATCAGGCTGCTGTGTTACAGCTTTCAACAACCCTGCAGCGCTGGGCAGTTTGTCAATTAAGCATTAAGCATGTTATCTTCAGCACAGCCTGTTGCTGCTTGGCCAAGACAGTGCTGCAGTGCTGTCAGCTTGTGACTGATTTAGTCATTTCGGAGATTGAGGAGGAGGTGCATGAGCTGAGCAAAATGATTACATTGAGGTTAAATTGGTGACGCTGTTTTTTATACTAAAGAAAGATCCTATTGTTTTGGGGTTTTTTTACGGTATTTTTTAAGACAAATGCATTCACCAGGAAATGTCATTTTAACATTTTACAACCTTATCTGGCAATGTGGTGTGTGATACATAATCAGACACATCCTGTATTATTTATGATGGAGGGATTCTGAAAGTCATAAAGCCTATTTTTATAGGGCCATCAGACGGCCCTTACAATTCTTAAAAGGCCAGCAGTCGGCCCTCGCTATTGTTAGAGAGCCATCAGCCGGCTATGCTTTGTTGTTCCCATTATTAACAAGTGGGTCTCCTATACTGTTATTGCGTATCCAGTGACTGCAAGGGCTGCCAAAAATTTGGACGCAACCCAATACCCCTTTGTAGAGACATAGAGGAGGGTCTCAGTAAAAAAATGTTCCCATTATAAAGGAGCGGGTGGTAATGCCCATGCTGTGACTGCAAGGGCTGCCCAAATTTGTGAAAAACCCCACTAAGAATTTAAAGACACTTAGAGCAGGGCCACAGTAATGACAAATTCCATTTAGAAAGGAGAGGGTCTGCTATACAGTTATAGGGTATGCAGTAAGTCCAACGGCTGACCAAATTTAGGAAAAACCCCAGTAAGAAATTAAAGACACATAGAGCAGGGCCACAGTAACGACAAATTCCCATTAGAAAGGAGAGGGTCTGCTATACAGTTATAGGGTATGCAGTGAGTCCAACGGCTGACCAATTTTAGGAAAAACCCCACTAAGAATTTAAAGACACACAGAGCAGGGCCACAGTAATAAGGTACGACATGTTCCCATTAGAAAGGAGAGAGTCTGCTATACAATTATAGGGTATGCAGTGAGTCCAACGGCTGACCAAATGTAGGAAAAACCCCACTAAGAAATTAAAGGCACATAGAGCAGGGCCACAGTAACGACAAATTCCCATTAGAAAGGAGAGGGTCTGCTATACAGTTATAGGGTATGCAGTGAGTCCAACGGCTGACCAATTTTAGGAAAAACCCCACTAAGAAATTAAAGACACATAGAGCAGGGCCACAGTAACGACAAATTCCCATTAGAAAGGAGAGGGTCTGCTATACAGTTATAGGGTATACAGTGAGTCCAACGGTTGACCAATTTTAAGAAAAAACCCACTAAGAATTTAAAGACACACAAAGCAGGGCCACAGTAACAAGTACGACATGTTCCCATTAGAAAGGAGAGTGTCTGCTATACAGTTATAGGGTATGCAGTGAGTCCAATGACTGACCGATTTTAGGAAAAACCCCACTAAGAATTTAAAGACACATAGAGCAGGGCCATAGTAACGACAAATTCCCATTTGAAAGGAGAGAGTCTCCCATAGTGTTGGCCTATGCAGTGAATGCAAGGGCTGCCAAAAATTTGGAGGCACTTCAATGACCCTTGGAAAATACGTGGAGGAGGGCCTCATAAAAAAATGTTCCCATTAGAAAGGAGCCGGCCTCCTATACTTGTAATGCCCATGAACTAAGTGTATGGGCTGACAAACATTTACCCCTGAGGGGTATACATGAACATACTGTATAAAAAAATTATTTACGGGCATCAAAAATACTCTTTAAAAAAATTATGTGGATGTTGCATCATGGACCTTGGTCACCCTGGTGATATGGTGGAGGAGAAGGAGGAAGACAAGAGCAAATAGCCAAAATCAGGTAGCTTATACCCATGTGTGAGTGTGAAAAGGTGCATGGGAATACACCTCCCTAGAAAAGACACTGGATTTGAGTTCATGTTACGCTGCTATCATTTGTTGGTGTTGAGAAGTCTGGCCCAATCCAGCCCTTGTTCATTTTTATAAGAGTCAGCCTGTCAGCATTTTCAGTTGACAGGCGGATGCGCTTATCAGTTATAATTCCACCAGCAGCACTAAAAACCCGCTCTGATAAAATGCTGGCGGCAGGGCAGGCCAGGACCTCCAAGGCATAGAGAGCCAGTTCATTCCACGTATCCAGCTTGGATACCCAATAATTATATGGCACAGCAGAATCACGGAGGACGTTGGTACGGTTGGCAAGATACTCCCTCAGCATCTTCCCAAACTTTGCACTCCTTGTGAGAGTACCCCGCGCCTCAGGGCCTTTGCGATGGGAGGGTCTGAGAAAACTGTCCCAGAACTTTGACAGTGTTCCCTTGCCTCTGCTGGATTGAAGTTGTGACTCTCTCGCATGTGCTCCTTGGTTGCCAACAAAGTGTGCCCTCTGCCGCCAGCGTTTTCAGATGGGAATTTCTTTAACAGTACCGCAGACAAGGGCCTTCTGGTACAGCCCCATTTTTGTAGACCTGTCCGCCTCAGGAATAAGAGATAGAAAGTTCTCCTTGTAGCGTGGGTCTAGAAGTGTCACCAACCAGTAATGACTGTCACCCAAAATTTTGAGAACGCGAGGGTTATGGGAAAGGCAGCGTAACATAAACTCAGCCATGTGTGCAAGACAACTAACAGGCAAGACTTCCGTGTCCTCACCAAGAGGATGACTGACCATGCTCTCCTCCGCCTCCTCCTCCTCTCTGTCCTCTGGCCATCCACGCTGAAAAGACGGTATGACAGCTGTGCAGGTAGTACCGTCTATAGTGCATGAAACTAGCTCCTGTCCTTCCTCCTCCTCCTCCTCTTCCTCATTGTCACCGTATCCACGTTGGGATGAGATGAGGCTGGGCTGTGTGGAATCACCCTGTATGTTTCCTTGCTCCATCTTATCGTGCTCTGCCTTCAATGCAACCTGTTTAATTGTGAGCAGAGAGTGTTTCAGAAGACAGAGAAGAGGGATGGTGATGCTAATTATTGCATCATCTCTGCTCACCATCTTTGTGGACTCCTCAAAGTTTGGGAGTATGGAACAGATGCCTGACATCCATGTCCGCTGATGAGGTCTTATGTGCGGAGTCTGAACTGAATACCGACGGCCTTTTTGATGCTGGTACTCAACAACTGCCCTCTTCTGCTCACAAATCCTTCACAGCATCTGCAGTGTAGAGTTCCAATGCGTGGGGACATCACACACCAGTCTGTGAGCCAGAAGATGCAAACGCTGCTGAAGCACGGCAAGGGCGGTGGAAGCTGTAGCTGACTTTCTAAAATGGGCACACAGGCGGCGCACTTTAACAAGCAGTTCCGGCAGCTCCGGGTAGGATTTGAGAAACCGCTGAACCACGAGGTTAAGCACATGGACCAGGCATGGTACGTGTGTGAGCTCGCCTCGCCTCAGAGCCGCCACCAGGATCCGGCCATTGTCACACACGACCATGCCTGGCTGTAGGTTCAGCGGTGTGAGCCACAGATCTGCCTGCTCTTTCAGAGCTGTCCACAACTTTTCAGCATTGTGCGGTTTTTCAGCTAAGCATATTAGCTTCAGCACAGCCTGTTGCCGCTTGGCCGAGGCAGTGCTGCAGTGCTTCCAGCTTTTGACTGATGTGGTCATTTCGGAGACGGGGCAGAAGAGGAGGAGGAGGCTGAGGAAGATGAGGTGCAGGAGCTGTAGACCATGGGGGCAACCCTGATTGAACTAGGGCCCGCAATCGTCGGGAGGACATGTTCCGTCCCAAGGTCCGCCTCGGTCCCAGCTTCCAGTATTTTAACCCAGTGTGCCATCAGCGAGATGTACCGTCCCTGCCCACAAGCACTTGTCCACATGTACGTGGTTAGGTGGACTTTACCAGTAACTGCATTGTTGAGAGCACGGCTAATGTTTTGGGACACGTGCTTGTGTAATGCGGGGACGGCACACTGGGACAAATAGTGGTGGCTGGAGTACCGAGGGACGGCCGCCGCCATCAGGTTGCGGAATGCTTCCGTCTCCACGAGCCTAAAAGGCAACATTAAGAGCGCAAGCAGTCGTGAAATGTGAGAATTTAGTAGTGTGGTCTGTGGGGCGTTGGCTGCATATTTGCACTTGCGTTCCAAGGCCTGTGGTATGGACAACTGAACGCTGCGCTGCGACAAGGACATGGACGTGCTTCCTGATGCTGCTACTTGAGAGTGTGCAATGACAGGTGCAGGGCAGGAGGTGTCTTCGAATGCACCATGGACAGGGGATTGGCTTGCATGTACAACAGCGGAAGAAGCAATGGTGCAACCTGCAGACACTGTTCCTGGACCCTGGGGTTCGGCCCACAAAGTCGGGTGCTTTGCTCCCATGTGCCTGATCATGCTGGTGGTGGTCAGGCTGGTCGTTTTGCCACCCCTGCTGATACTGGCCTGGCAGGTGGTACAACTGGCCTTTTTGGGGTTATCGACAGAGTCTTTAAAAAACAACCAGACTCGGGAAGACCTAACAGTTGTACTGGCAACTTCCTTCGTGTTGGTGTTACGGGGAAAGGTTGCCTGCCTTCTGTCTGCGGCCACCACACTGCTTCTTCCTGCCTTTTGGGGTGCTCTGCTTCCCTCTTCCTGTGTGCTGCTGTCCTTGCTCTGCATGTCCTCCTGCCTGGTTGGGTCAGTTACTATATCATCCACCACCTCGTCTTCCACTTCCGCACCCTGGTCCTCCTCCTGACTTTCTGGCAATTGTGTCTCATCATCGTCCACCTCTTGTAACACTTTCCCACCGTCGCCTTCATGTGACCGTGGCTGCTCAAATATTTGGGCATCGCTACTTTCGATCTCCTCTTTCCCCGCTTCAAGTGGACCGAGCGGGAGGCCCGAATCTATAAATGGAAAAGTGAACAGCTCTTCAGAGTGTCCAAGTGTGGGATCAGTTGTCTCTGGGTACTCGGCATGGTGGGAGGAAGGAGGATCAGTGTGAGGAATATGCGATCCCGACTCACGGCTACTGAGACTTGACCGTGTGGAAGACAGGGTAGTGGTGGTGGTGGTGGCAAAGTGACTGGAAGCATTATCCGCTACCCAACCAAAAACCTTTTGACACTGCTCTGGGTTCAATAGTGGTGTCCTGGGGTTCCCTAGAAATTGGGACAGGAAGGTCAGGCGAGAAGATGTGGGTGTTTGTTGTGGCACAATTTTGGCTTGCCCATGGCCTTGTCCTTGGCCTCTGCATGCATCATTACCATCATGTCCAGTTCCCCGTCCCTTGCCACGTGCCTTGCCCATTTTAAATGGAGGACAGTATCCTCCACGCTCACTACAAATGAATGAGTTTGGAGCGAACTTTTATGTGATCTGTGTGATGGAGAAAACAGAGTTTTAAATACCTGGCCTGTAGGTAAGTAGTTTGACCAGCAAACTGCGGTGAATTGCCTCACTGACACACTGAAAGAAATTTTTAATGGAGGCCAGAAATGGCAGTATTTTCTGACAACGTATATGTGATCCGTGTGACGGAGAAAACAGAGTTTTAAATACCTGGCCTGTAGCTAAGTAGTTTGAACAGCAAACTGCGGTGAATTGCTTCAATGACACACTAAAGGAAATTTTTAATGGAGGCCAGAAATGGCAGTATTTTCTAACAACGTATATGTGATCCGTGTGATGGAGAAAGCAGAGTTTTGAATACCTGGCCTGTAGGTAAGTAGTTTGAGCAGCAAACTGCGGTGAATTGCTTTAATGACACACTAAAGGAAATTTTTAATGGAGGCCAGAAATGACAGTATTTTCTGACAACGTATATGTGATCCGTGTGACGGAGAAAACACAGTTTGAAATACCTGGCCTGTAGGTAAGTAGTTTGAACAACAAACTGTAGTGAATTGCTTCACTGACACAATAAAGGAAATTTTTAATGTAGGCCAGAAATGGCAGTATTTTCTGACAACGTATATGTGATCCGTTTGATGGAGAAAACACAGTTTTAAATAGCTGGATTTCTAGCGCTCTAATATGGAAAGGACCTGGCTGTATTCTGCAGTGCCAACAAGCAAATGGCACAGAAAAAATGGTGTTCTCTGGATTGCTTTTTAAGTAAATAATGAGGATTAAGATCCAAAGAATAGTATTCCTGGCCCCTGAGACCTGGGCCTTTGCATAGAAATATCTAACAGCAGCAGAAGGCAGAATTGGAATGGAGCCTCTTGTGCTATATGCACTGCAGTCTGCTATATACACTGCCTGCCTATACACCCTGCCTGCCTGATATCTCTGGAGATGGATTTGTCCTCAGAAGGACTGTTTGTTAAGATGGATATGTGTAATGTACGGTTTTTCTCCCTACACTACCTAATACACAATCAAATCTGTCCCTGACGCAGCAGCAGCTCTCCCTACACTGTCTGATCCGGAGTGACTGTGACGAGCATGGCGGCGCCAGGTCTGATATAGACCCGATGTTGATGTGCGGCCAGCCAATCACTGTAATGCCCACAACCAACATGGGTACGGCATTACAGTACATGGCAGGCAATCCCTGCATGTCCATTGTCTCTCTAAAGAGCGCCAAACATACAGGGAGGGGATCCGAGTTCCCGCCTGAGCCACGCGGAAATACTCTGCGCGCGCACCGAGCAGTAGCAAGCATGCTCGCTCATCACTAATGCTAACTAGAGATAAAGAAATAATAGAGTATATAAATTTTATGGGGGCAACAGTGTCTTAAAGGAAACCTGTCATCAGGATTTTGCTAAGTAAACTACAGGCATTGTTAGGTTGGCGCTCTTACACTGATTAAAATGATACCTGAGTTGAAGAAATCCATCTTGTGGTTGTTGTTTAATCTGTGTTTGCAGTTTTGAATTAACGATCTGCTCGTGCTCTGGGGCGGGACTGTGGGTGACCCACCCTCAGTCTTGCCCCAGAGCATGACATCTTATTAACTCAAAACTGCAAACGCAGATTAAACAACAACCACAAGATGGATTTCTTCAGCCCATGCATAATTTTAATTAGTGTAACAGTGCCAACCTGACAATGCCTGTAGTTTGCTTAATAAAATCCTGATGACAGGTTTCCTTTAAAGGTGTTACCTTGATTAATCATTTTTTTCTTAAATGGCTTAGAATGTCATAAAATGATAAAATTATTCATCCTCACTTTGCTGATACCCTTACATTGATGTGTCCCAGTATCCTGACAATACTTCCTGCTTCAGTGTTGGTGCCAAGCACAAACTGTTGTAGCCAATGACTGGCTGTAGCCTGTCACCACTGCAGAACAAGCTTGCTTTTCACTGGTGACAAGGTCCTTGCCTAACTCTTGTACTTACTGTATGCATTTAAACACCTCACTGGGTTGATCAGCACTTTCCATAATGGTGTCTGTGAAGAATATTCAAGACAATCCCATGTCCATCACCATGCCCAGTTTGGAAAGTTTTATAGAGATCTCCATGTACAGTATAAAGGAGGGGGCCAACAGGCCGTGAGTCACAAAACCATGTGGTCCTTTGTGTAAGAAACTAAAATTCAACACCGAATTATGGGAATATGATACACCTCAATGATAAACCAACCAGATTTTTGGGAACCTGAGGGAATGGGGAACGTCACCCTAGCTTTAAACACAGTCCAGCGTGCCCGGATGGAAGATACCCAGCACAGCCTTGCAGGTGCCCCTAGCACACCAGTGTTTGGTATCCACGCGTAGCAAGACCCGGCTACGTCCGATGACACCAGAACCAACTTCATAGGGCCATCCAGTAAGGACGCATGGCCCATTTTCGTTTTGGGAGTTTCTTAGACCAGGGGAGGAGATTTGGGCGCAGCCAGGAGGCAGGAGTGGGAGTGATCCAGAGTGATCCAGAGGGGTTAAGAACTCCAGAAGCCCTGCCTCCCTTGTCTTTTTCCTGAGGAGGTCGTGATGTCAAGTCTTGTGGGAAACGTCCTGCAACAACAAAGAGAAGGCCCACAAACCTCCCATGTGGCAGCCCTTCCCCCGAAAGCCAAGTCGTCCATCTAACTGGTAACTGACTTGTAATAACTGCTTTATATCTTTGTACCCATACTTTCGTGTTTGTAACTCTGACCACTGTGTATGTATAACTGTTATGTATATAACGTATTGTTCAGTGTGCCCCTAAGGCCATAAAATGTATAATTTAACCTTGGGTTGTTCTTTTATCTCGATCCATGAACCTTACGTTCATTGTTCGGTCCAACGAACACGCTACCGGGCTTGTTTCTAGCCCGATATATGTCCGTTATATAAAATAGAAACTTCCGACGAGGCTCTGCTTCACTGGAGCTAGTGAAAGAGCCTCTTAGCCCGTCAGGAGTGCAAGCGAGTGTGGTGCCACATCAGAGACAGAGTGGGCCTCCTCTTCTCATTCCCTGGTGCCTTCCTGCACCCGTGTGGACAGGGGGTGTCTCTGCAGAACGGTACCAATCTGACCTTACACGTCCTCGAGGGGTGTGTGGAACGTTAAGTAGGTGCAGAGGGCAGGTCCGTACCACATGCTCCGTCTGATGTAATTGTGACATCAGGCGGGTGGCGGGGTGTGAATCCATCACAAGTGGTGGCAGCGATGGGATTCCTGTTGCCATTTCTTCACATTGGTGGCAAATGGTGAGCGATCGAGATAATAGTGTATGAGTGTGGAACGCATACTCACAGACACTAAAGAATGCCAGTAGTAGCTTTTGCTGCTGGAGTTTTAAGACCAGATCAGCACTAGACAGTTGCAAATACTGTAAGGTGTGTGAGCGCATCAGGTTGCAGTTCGGTGTCAGTGACCGTAGAGTACAAGGATGGCCAGTGGCACCAGGGACAGAACTAAGGAGACGTCCAATGCTCTACATGGTAGGGAAGAGGTGAAAGTCGATGTTGATCCAGAAGGAGGGGAGTCCCGTCCAGGCACCCCAGGGAGAGAGTCTCTGGCAGTCGGTCGCGCAGTGGGCCACCCACCATCAGACCCCCTCATGCAAGTCACCCTTGAGAGACTCCAGGCTGAGGATAGGGCCACCTATGACACCATCATGGCGGAACGTCAGCAGGAGCACGAGCGCCAGAAATATATTCTTCAGCTCTAGCTGCAGGCCCCAGCCAGTCACGAGTCCCCAGAGATCCGATTCCCAAAGCTATGGGCGGAAGACTTCCCCCTGCTGAACAAAGGAGGGGACTTGGACACATTCTTGCTGGCATTTGAAAAAAACTGCCACCAGTACCATCTGCCTGAGGACCAGTGGTTCTGGTTCTTAACCCCTCACCTTAGGGGTAAGGCAATGGAAATCTTTGGGTACCTGCCTAGTGAGATCACCCTGAGCTTTGAGGACATCAAGCAGGCTCTGGTCCGGCAGTACAACCTGACCCCTGAGTCGTACCAGAAGAAGCACCGGAGAATGCAGCCGGGTCCTGCAGACAGCTGGGTCGATCATATGTGGGCCGTACTGAGAGCAGTTGATCAATGGACCACAGGACTGGAGCTCACCACCGTCCATCATCTAAAGGAGCTCATTGCAACCGAGAAGTTTCTGTGGAACTGCCCAGAGGACCTCCAACAGCACCTCCATGACCAGAAGCCAAAGGGGGCGTCTGCAGCAGCGACACTTGCTGACGAGTACTCCAACAACTGGACTCCAGAAGCCAATAAACTTGCCGGCTGGAGAGGAAGTAGGATGAACGCGGTGTTACGCTCGCACCCGGACTGACTGGCGTGAGCGTGATTAGTGATCCCACTGTACTATGAACCAAGGAGTGCCTGGAGGGGCATAACTAAGTATCAACCAGATCCGACCAAGGTCGCACGGCGGCTAGTCGACTCCGTGGACCAAGGAGGAACCGAGCAGAGGGACCAGGTGCGACTCCAGGTCAGACCCCGGTCACAGTTGTTGACCCACACTGGGGAATGCAGGAACAGGCAGGTTAGACTGGCATACAGGCAGGTGGGTATTGGCAAGTACGGTTGGTATGCAGACAGGTGGGTACTGGCAAGTACGGCTGGTATGCAGACAGGTGGGCACTGGCAAGCATGGCTGGTATGCAAACAGGGAGATACTGGCAAGCACGGTTGGAGTGAAGACCGGGAGGTACTAGCAGGTTGGAGAGCAGGCTGGATAGGGTCCAGTACAGACTGGGAGACAGGTACAGAGCCGCAGATGCGGTAGATAAGCAGAGTAAAGCGAAACCGCCGGATGACAAGGCAGAGCAGAAAGGAACTGCTGGTGCGGTGAGCAAGCAGAGCGGAGCGAAAACCGCAGGTGCGGTGGGCAAGGCAGAGCAGAGCGGAACCGCCGGAGCGGTGGACAAGGCAGAGCAGACTGAAACCGCAGGTGCGGTGGACAAGGCAGAGCAGAGCGGAACCGCCGGAGCTGTGGGCAAGGTAGAGCAGAGAGAAGCCGCCGGAGCGATGGGCATGGCAGAGCAGAGAGAAGCTGCCGGAGCGATGGGCAAGTCAGAGCATAGAGAAACCGCTGGTGCGGTGAGCAAGGCAGAGCAGAGAGAAGCCGCCGGAGCAGTGGGCAAGGCAGAGCAGAGAGAAGCCGCCGGAGCGATGGGCAAGTCAGAGCAGAGAGAAACCGCTGGTGCGGTGAGCAAGGCAGGGCAGAGAGAAGCCGCCGGAGCGGTGGGCAAGTCAGAGCAGAGAGAAGCCGCTGGAGCGGTGGGTAAGGCAGAGCAGAGGGAAGCCGCCGGAGCGGTGGTCTAGTCAGAGCAGAGAGAAACCGCCGGAGTGGTGGGTAAGGCAGAGCAGAGGGAAGCTGCCGGAGCGGTGGGCAAGTCAGAGCAGAGAGAAACCGCCGGAGCTGTTGGTAAGGCAGAGCAGAGAGAAACCGCCGGAGCGGTGGGCAAGACAGAGCGGAGCGAAACCGCAGGTGCGGTGGACAAGGCAGAGAGGACAGGGCTCTGTTCACATGGAACAGACTGGAAAATACAGGAAGATACGGAGGAAGGGAAAAGGGACAAGCAGAACCAGATACACACAAGGTACTTCCTATGAAGTAGCGAGTGGACACAAAACTCACAAACAGAGACTACGAGTTGGAGTTAGGTGCAGGTTCAGATACTGCAGGAAAAGGGAAGGTACGGACATAGAGACAAACAGGTAACAGGCTAGGATACAGTTCAGACAGGAACTGCTACTGCAATGAGATACAAGAACAGGCCTGGGTATACAGCCCCCAGAGATGGCGGAAACGGACAAGAAGTCACAGATAACAGGTCTGGGTATGCAGCTCCCAGAGATGGCGGAAACAGACAAGAAGCAGAACTGGACCTGGCAACTTCAGCGTCAAGGAGCACACTGAATGTTAGTGTTGCTCAGGCACCTCCTACTGGGTGGAGGGGGTTTAAATATCCAGTGACTCACAGCAATAGGCTGGAGACACATTAGGGGTGTGCCCACAGCAGCTATAAGAATCAGGAAGTAACCAAGCCGCCACCCTAAGCAGTCAGGCAAGAGACATGCACACAGCATGAACTGGAGCAAGATTTGCAGGCTGGACTGACAGGTAAGATTGCGGTCTTGCATAGTGGGAGGTGGTGCACTATGCAAGCACGCCGCCAGAGATGTTACACGCGGTGCCTGCTGTCCCTGCCCCCAGGCCCAAGTGGCCACCTATCCATGCTCTCCTCGCCACGCCTGTAGGGGAACCCCGACTGTGTCACCTTTGCAGTCAGCTGGGCCACTTCAAATCCATGTGCCCTATCCCCGTCCCAGAAACCATCCACTGTTGTGTGTGAGTGGGGGTGGTAGGAGGTCCCTTGACAACCTTCAGACTGTCACCATAGGCCAGGTCAAGGCCAGGGGACTGTGAGACACTGACGCTGAGATGCCCCTTGTGTGGTCCGAACTGGTGCACCCCAGGATTTGATACCTGGGCAGACTCTCACCGTCTTCAGGATTAGAAGTGTCGAGCCGACACTGCCCGTCGCCAAGGTCTATTTGGACTGGGGCGTTGGGAGGGGAGTGCGGGAGGTGGGGGTAACTCTGAGCACTTCCGTGAGTGTTTTACTTGGGAGAGACTTGGGGCGGCTAGTGTCCCACTATGTGGCCGCTGAACCCCCAAGGCCTAACTCTCCAGATAATGTCATGTCCACCCCTATTGATGCTAATGTTATTATCATGCCTACTGATGGGGATGTGGAGATGGGTGATGCACTGTGCCCCTCTCCCCTCGGGGGGGGAGATTAACCAAGTCGGCTGTGATCAGGCCTTAGAGGGTGGACAGCCGGCAGGCAGGAACAGTTCATCCTGTGATATTGTCACAGAGGTGAAAGACAGGGGGCAAACAGCTGAGGAGGAGGAGCATGCAATGGAGGGCGGGGCAGTCTCAGAAGAGGTAGGGCTCCCAGGTAAGGTAGCCTGGCCACTGTCACGCGCAGTGGTGGCACCCAGGCCCAAGGGCCCCTCGGGAGTCCGACGGCTTCTCCCCTTCTGATCAAGTGGCTGCTGGGTCAGACAGAGGCCAGGAGACAGATCTTGGGGAACTGACAGAAGACATGGCAGTTTCGTCTATTCTGGCCACGTCCAGTCAGGGGTTTCAGACGGTGTTAAAGACTGATGACAGCCTGAAAGCTCTTAAGGAGCAGGCGGCACAGCCTCCCTCGGACTCATATCTCGAGCGGGTGGTCTGGGACCATGATGGCTGTACCGGGTAACAGTCCAGCGAGGTTAACCGGAGGTGTGTCCCAAGGACCAACAGTTAGTGGTACCCTATCCATTCAGGGCGGAGTTGTTGCAGATGGCGGACGAGATTCCAATGGCTGGACATCTAGGGATCACTAAGATCAAGGCCAGATTAGCCCAGCATTTCTACTGGCCAAGGATGGAGGATGAGATGACTGCCTACTGCGAGTTGTGTGACACCTGTCAGGGTGGGGAAAGACCCACTGGTAACTCTGCCCATCATTGAAGAGCCTTTTAGGAGAGTGGCTGTGTATTTAATTGGCCCGATAGCTACTCCCAGCAGACCCGGGAAATGCTTCGTAATGATGGTAGTAGACTATGCCACCCAGTACCCGGAAGCGGTAGCCTTGTCGTCCATTCGGGCTGACAAGGTGGCCAGTGCTTTACTGGAGATTTTCTCTCAAGTAGGTTCTCCCCAGGAAATGCTCACCAATCAGGGGACCCAGTTGATGTCGCAGCTGATGGAGACCCTCTGTAAGCAAATACAGGTGCAACATCTGGTGACCAGCCCGTGCCACCCACAGACTAATGGCCTGTGCGAACGGCTCAATGGCAACCTGAAGTAGATGCTTAAGGTGTTGGTTGACTCCCTTGGTTGTGACTGGGAATGGTACCTCCCACACCTGCTATTTGCCTACCGGGAGGTTCCACAGGCCTCAGCGGGGTTCTCCCCCTTTGAGCTCCTGTACGATCGGTGTGCGCGGGGGTCCCTGGCTCTGGTGAAGGAGGTCTGGGAAGGGGACTTGGCCACCCCTGGAGTGTCGGTCATCAAATATGTTGTGCGCTTCCGTGACAAAATGCAGGCCATGGAGCAGCTGGTGCACGACAACATGACGCCAGCCCAGGCCAAGCAGAAGCGATGGTATGACCAGAATGCTTGTGAGAGGACCTACCAAGTGGGTCAAAAGGTGTGGGTACTGGTCCCCGTACTCCAGGACAAGCTTCAGGCGGCCTGGGAAGACCTGTATCTCGTGCACCAGCAGCTCAATGCCGTGACGTAACTGGTCACCTTGGACCACGCCTGGGGAAGGTGGAAGGCATTCCACTTAAACATGATGAAGGCTCATCATGAGCAGGAGGCTTGCGCCCTCCCCGTGTGCAACCTGCCAGAGGATGGAGAGTTGGAGTCCCTCCCAGACATGCTGGTCCAGGCTAGGGTTGGTGGGACTATCGAGGACGTGGAGGTTTGCCACCAGCTGTTGTCAGACCAACGGTCCCAGCTGTGGGCAACCTTGCACCCCTTCCGGGATTTTTTTTCAGCAACATTTGTTCAGGGCAGAGTCGGCAATCCATCACGTGGACACTGAGAATCACCCCGCAATCCGGTGTTCAGCATATTGGGTTTCCCTGGAAGTACAGCAGCAAATGCACCAGGAGATTGACGAGATGCTGAAGCTGGGGATCATCCAACCTTCCAGCAGTGCTTTCTCCTTGTCTGTGGTCCTTGTCCCAAAGAAGGCCTGGACTACCCAGTTCTGCATGGACTACTGGGGGCTCCTTGCTGCCACGGTCACCGATGCGTACCCAATGCCACTCATCGATGACCTGCTCGATCAGTTTTCCGGGGCCAAGTACCTGACCATCATGGATCAGAGCCGGGGATATTGGCAGATTCCCATGACCCATAAGGCACAGGAAAACTCTACCTTTATCACACCATTCGTACTGTATGAGTCCACGGTGATGCCATTCAGCATGAAGAATGCTCCTGCCTCTTTTCAGTGGCTGGTCAACACACTGCTCAAGTGACTCGAAAGATACGAGTCCCACCTGGGAGGATCACCAAGAGCATTTGGCACAGGTGATCAGGCGGATCCAAGGGGCAGGTTTGACCATTAAGCCGGAAAAGTGCCATCTGGGTATGAGTGAGGTCCAGTACCTGGGACACCGGGTAGGTGGGGGAGCTTTGAAGCACAGGAAGGTGGATGCCATCGCATCCTGGCCCACCTCAGGACCAAGAAACAGGTGATGTCCTACCTGGGCACCGCCGGGTACTATAGGAGGTTCGCCCCTCACTATAGTAGCCTGGTGAAGCCCCTGGCCAGTTACTATTGGCCTCGGTGCAGTGCTCAGCCAGGTCGACACTACAGGCCTTGAACACCCCATTTTGTACTTGAGCCTGGAAGCTCCTGCCGAGGGAGGTGGCCTATTCCATGATGGAGAAGTAATGGCTGGCAATTGTATGGGCCCTGCAGCATCTGCAGCCATACTTGTATGGATGCCAATTCACCATGGAAACAGACCACAATCCCCTCAGCTGATTACACACTGTGTCCGGAATGAATGGGAGGTTGCTGCACTGGAGCCTCGAGCTCCAGCAGTACCACTTCGCCATTCGCCACAAAAATGACCCTGAACATGGCAATGCTGATGGATTATCCCGACAAGGGGAAGTGGCCGATGGGCGAGCGGGGGAACACTGGGTGGTGCTACCCCCTAGCGCCCTCTAAAGAGGGAGGTGTGAAGAATATTCAAGACAATCCCATGTCCATCACCGTGCCCTATTTGGCATATTTTATAGAAATCTCCATGTACAATGTAATTGGACACTGCAGCTTGCAAAGGAGGGGGCCGACAGGCCATGAGTGACAAAACCCCCACCAGCAGCTGTGAAGCTGCTACAGCCCGGCCATGTGGTCCTTTGTGTAAGAAACTATAATTCAACACTGAGTTATGGGAATACGATACATCTCTGTGATAAACCAGCCAGATTTTTAGGAACCTGAGGCAATGGGGAACCTAGTTTTAAACACAGTACAGCGTGCCCAGATGGAAAGATACCAGGCACAGCCTTGCAGGGGCCCCTAGGACCCCATTGTTTGGTTTCCATGCTAAGCAGGGGCCTGGATGGGTCTGATGACACCAGAATTGGCTCCCTCAGACCATCCATTAAGGACGTATGGCCCATTTTAGTTTTGGGAGTTTCTTAGCTATGGGAGACCAGAGGAAGAGATTTGGGTGCAGCCAGGAGGCAGGAGTGGGTGTGATCCGGAGGGGTTAAGAACTCCAGCAGCCCTTTCTCCCTTGTCTTTTTCCTGAGGAGGTCGTGATGTCAAGTTATGTGGGAAAAGTCCTGCAACAACAAAGAGAAGGCCCTCAAACCTCACATGTGGCAGCCCTTTACCCGAAAGCCAGATCGTCCATCTAACCAGTAATTGACTTGTAGCAACTGCTTTATATCTTTTGTACCCATACTTTCATGTTTGTAACTCTGACCACTGTGTATGTATAACTGTTATGTATATAGCATATTGTTTAGTGTGCCCCTAAGGTGATAAAATATATAATTTAAACTTGGGCTGTTCTTTTATCTCGATCCACAAACCTTACGTCCATTGTTCGGTCCAACGAACACACTACTGGGCTGGTTTCTAGCCTGATATAAGTCCGTTATATCAAATAGAAACTGGTCGCAGCTCTCCCAGGCCGCCCAGGCTCTGCTTCACTGGAGCTAGTCAAAGAGCCTCTCAGTCCATCAGGGGTGTGAGCGAGTGTGGTGCCATGTCATAGACTGAGTGGGCCTCCTCTTCTCATTCCCTGGTGCCTTACTGTACCCGTGTGGACAGGGGGTGTCTGTGCAAAACGGTATCAATCTGACCTTTTGCATCCTTGAGGGGGGTGCGGAACATAGGAGCAGAGGGCAGGTCCGTACCACATGCTCCGTCTGACGTGATTATGAGTTCAGGCGTGTGGCGGGGTGTGGATCCATCACAAGTGGTGGCAGTGGTGGGATTCGGGGTCTCCCTGATGCCATTTCTTCACAGTGTCAAACCATCTCTCTATATGAATTCTCTTCAGCCCTTTGACGCTCTACTTCAATCCTGCACGAAGATCTCCCTGGGCTTATCCAATCATCAATACTTCCCTTTAAACTATCACCCAAAAGATCATATTTCTTTGTCCAGTCACAACACTACACATGCAATGACACTTCAGGGCACAATGGCCCATCTTTTGGCTGACTTACAGAAAAAATAAATAAATATACAGTATATACAGTACAGACCAAGAGTTTGGACACACCTTCTCATTTAAAGAATTTTCTGTATTTTCATGACTTTCAAAATTGTACATTCACACTGAAGGCATCAAAACTATGAATTAACACATGTGGAATTATATACTTAACAAAAAAGTGTGAAACAACTGAAAATATGTCTTACTTTCTAGGTTCTTCAAAGTAGCCACCTTTTGCTTTGATGACTGCTTTGCACACTCTTGGCATTCTCTTGATGAGCTTCATGAGGTAGTCACCGGAAATGGTTTTCACTTCACAGGTGTGCCCTGTCAGGTTTAATAAGTGGGATTTCTTGCCTTATAAATGGGGTTGGGACCATCAGTTGTGTTGTGCAGAAGTCAGGTGGATACACAGCTGATAGTCCTACTGAATAGACTGTTAGAATTTGTATTATGGCAAGAAAAAAGCAGATAAGTAAAGAAAAACGAGTGGCCATCATTATTTTAAGAAATGAAAGTCAGTCAGTCCGAAAAATTGGGCAAACTTTGAATGTGTCCTCAAGTGCAGTTGCAAAAACCATCAAGTGCTACAAAGAAACTGGCTCACATGAGGACAGCCCCAGGAAAGGAAGACCAAGAGTCACCTCTGCTTCTGAGGATGTTTATCCGAGTCACCAGCCTCAGAAATCGCAGGTTAACTGCAGCTCAGATTAGAGACCAGGTCAATGCCACACAGAGTTCTAGCAGCAGACACATCTCTACAACAACTGTTAAGAGGAGACTTTGTGCAGCAGGCCTTCATGGTAAAATAGCTGCTAGGAAACCACAAGGAATGGACATTAGACCAGTGGAAATCTGTGCTTTGGTCGGATGAGTCCAAATTTGAGATCTTTGGTTCCAACGCAGAAAAGGTGAACGGATGGACTCTACATGCCTGGTTCCCACCATGAAGCATGGAGGAGGAGGTGTGATGGTGTGAGGGTGCTTTGCTGGTGACACTGTTGGGGATTTATTCAAAATTGAAGGCATACTGAACCAGCATGGCTACCACAGCATCTTACAGCGGCATGCTATTCAATCCGGCTTGCGATTAGTTGGACCATCATTTATTTTTCAACAGGACAATGACCCCAAACACACCTCCAGGCTGTGTAAGGGCTATTTCACCAAGAAGGAGAGTGATGGGGTGCTACTCCAGATGACCTGGCCTCCACAGTCACCAGACCTGAAGCCAATCGAGATGGCTTGGAGTGAGCTGGACCGCAGAGTGAAGGCAAAAGGGCCAACAAGTGCTAAGCATCTCTGGGAATTCCTTCAAGACTGTTGGAAGACCATTTCCGGTGACTACCTCTTGAAGCTCATTAAGAGCATGCCATTATATTTATTTATATAATTTATATATAATATAATAAAATATAATTATATAAGCCAACATATAACATGGACAGTCCATAAACTACAAATGTGGCCACAAACTTTACCCACTTTACAAACTTGTAGCCAATACTCCAACTTTACTAGCCTACAGTGAGGCACTGCATTTGACGCGCCCCCGGGGCAATGGGGTACTTGGCAGCCGGGCCTATGGATGCTGGTGGGGGATATCACGGTGGCTGGCCCGGTCTGTGGCCCAGGGCGGTCAACCAAAAAGGGTAATTGTGATTTGGATAGGAAAAATAAAATAAATAGTTCGCGACGCCACCTGTGGTACCTGGTAAGTTTTACCAGCGCTGCTGCAGATCTCCTGGGGGGTGATTGGATGGCAGCTGAGGTGTTTATGCTCCCCACAGGTGGAGCGGGCCCCCGGGGCAGTGTGGAGTTTGGTGGGTGTTGATGCTGGGACTTGTAGTGCAGGCGGATGGCGCAGCAGGAGTAATTGACAGAGACAGGGGATTCGCTTCAATACCTTTACTGGTGCGGATGTCAGGTACGGTCCAGGGTACTCAGTAGGATGGGTGCACTTCAGGACTTCTCACCAGTGAGCGGGTATAAGGCCTCCTGGTCCGTGTCTGCCTCTCTGTATGCTCCTGGCCAGCCTGCAACTGGGCCTAGCTTATGTGTCGTGCTGTTCCTTCACCTGTCGTTCGGTAGTAGGACCTTCTGTTGGCAACCACTCTCCCTGGACGCTGGGGCCTTGTGGTTCCTGGTCCTGTAATGGGTCTAGCTTCAGGTCAGCCAGGTAGTCCTCCTGGGATGCTGGTGGTCGCTACTGGGTATACTCAGGGTGAGCCTATGGTGCTCCTCTGCCCCCTTCAACTCCTCTCTCCTCTCCTCCTTGCCGTCGGCCACACTCGGGGCCCTCAGAACTCAAGGCCTTGGCTCGCCTAAGCACAGCAGCCAGCGTGCTGCGTCTTCACTGGTCTAAGTGCCAGCACACTCTCAGACTCTCTCTCTGTCTGACTCCTTCTGGCTGGCTGCCTGGCTCCTCCCTCCATATATATATATATATATATATATATCCCTAACGGGCTCCCTCTGGTGGTGTGAGGTGGAAGGGTGGAGGTGTTTGTATGTAATGAGGGCCTCTTGTGGAGAAGTCCATCCATGCACCCTGGGTCCTGTGGTGCCTGTGCGCAGCAGGGTGCCACACATTTCTATCTATCTACAGTGTTTTGCAAAAGTATTCAGCCCTCTTGGCTTTTTAACTATTTTGTTACATTACAACCTGTGCTAAGGTTTTTTAATCTGATTTGGGTGTGATGCATCAGCACTAAATAGTCTAAGTTGGTGAAGTGAAGTGAAAAATATATCGGCATGAATTAAATTTATGGGTTCAAATAACTAAAAATCTGCATGCGCTTATGTTTTCACTCCTTTTCTAATGAAGCCTCTAAAAATTTATGGTGCAAACAATTACCTTCATAAGTCACATACTTAGTGAAAGGAAGTCCACTTGTGTACAAGCTAAGTGTCACAGGGTGTGTCAGCATATACTAACCTTTTCTAAAAGTTCACAGAGGCTGCAACACCATTAAAGGTACTTTATATTACCCCCTAATGTATCCCCCGGGGCCTCTAAGACTTTTTGTAAATACCTTATGTTGCAGATAAATCCTGTGAGCGACACTATCACTGGCCGCTCACAGGCATCACGTGACCCCCGGCTGCAGCCGGCTCTGCCATACGCTGATGTCACGACAAGTGCTGGCAGCAGCCGCGGGTCTTTGTCTTCCGCATTCCAGGTGAATGGCAGGCTGTGGGCAGGGTTAACCCCCCCGGTCACACCCGGCATCCACCGCACGCTCTGCCTCTCCCCATTCATTGGGAAAGCGCGCGGTGGGGTAACCCCGCCCACAAGCCAGCAGCCATCGAGGGGACCCCAGCGCTGAGTCACGCCTCACTTGTCGTGACATCAGCGCGGGGTCACGTGATGCCTGTGAGCGGACACCGATAGAGCCGCTTACTGGCATTATCTGCAACATGAGGTATTTACAAAAAGTATTAGGGGCCCCGGGGGGATACATTGGGGGGGTAATGTAAAGTAGTGCACAACTTCTTTAAGCAACAGGCACCACTAACCAAACAACACAATGAAGACCAAGGAGATCTCCAAACAAGTCAGGGACAAAGTTGTTGAGAAGTACAAGTCAGGGTTGGGTTATAAAAAAAAATATCCCAAACTCTGATGATCCCCCGGAGCACCATTAAATACATTATCATCAAATAGAAAGAACATGGTACAACAACCAACTTGCCAAGAGAGGGTTGCCCACCAAAACTCTCAGTCAGGGCAACGAGAGCATTAATCAGAGGCAGCACAGAGATCAAAGGCAACTCTGAAGGAGCTGCAAAGTTCTCAAGCAGAGACTGGAGTATCTGTCCATATGACCACAAAAAGCTGTACACTCCATACAATTGGGCTTTATGGAAGAGTGCACTGAAAAAAGCCTTTACTTACACAAAAAAATTGTAGAGCTCGTTTTGAGCTTGCCAAAAGACATGTGGGAGACTTGTATTGAAGAAGGTGCTATGGTCAGATGAGACCAAAATGTAACCTTTTGGTCACCAAAGTAAACGATATGTCTGGTGCCAAACCAACACAGCTCATCACCCCAAAAACTCTATACCCACAGTGAAACATGGTGGTGGAAGCATGATGCTGTGGGGATGTTTTTCGGCAGCAGGAACAAGTAAAATTGTCTGAGTCTAGGGGAAGATGGATGATGCGAAATACAGGGATATTCTTGAGCAAAACCTGTTTCAGTCTGACAGTGATTTGAGACTGAGTGGAGGTTCACCTTCCAACAAGACAATGACCCAAAGCTACATTCGAGTGGTTTAAGGGGAAATGTGTAAATGTTTTGGAGTGGCCTAACGCAAGGCCAGGCCTTAATCCAATTAAGAATCGGTACTCAGACTTGAAGATTGCTGTTCACCAGAGGAACCATCTAACTTGAAGGAGCTGGAGTAGTTTTGCCTTGAGGAATGGGCAAAATCCCCAGTGGCAAGATATGGAAAGTTCTTAGACTTATCCAAAGTGACTTGCAGCTGTAAATGCCGCAAAAGGAGGCTCTACAAAATACTGACTTTGGGAGGGGGGGTATTGGATATTTATGCACGCGGAAGTTTTCAGTTATTTTGTGTTATTTGTTTTTTTGCTTCACAATAAAAAGAAAAGCAAATGTTCACAGTTGTAGGCATGTTCTTTACATGAACTGATGCAAACTTTCAAAGAAAACAGTGAAATTCCAGGTTGTGAGGTAGTAAAACATGAAAAATGCCAAGGGGGGTGAATATTTTTGCAAGCTGCTGTATCTATCACTATATTAAGTATTACCATTTTAGTTAAGTTACTGTATACTTTCAATTTGACAAATGTTTCAATTGTTTAGCCCAATACATTATTATTTATTTACAGTAGGTCAAGCAAGGTCACATGTAGGAATGTTTAGCGTCTGAAGTTTTTACATCTAGTAAATGTAATGGATGGTTTTGTTACTGAAATTTGGCATGTCACAGTAATGTCAATGTTTACAAAATCACTGTTTGTGATAAACGATTTCCTTATCATGTCCTCCCTTGCCAAAGACTAATTACCGTCATATTTCCAGATTGCATTAGAAGTAACTTAATAAGACAACCTCTTGAACACATCTGGTGTGAGGCCAAACATTTTGGGATTATATTTTTATTCAGTGGTTTAAATATTGCAATTTCTGTCTTATGTAAGTATGCATAGTAATATACATGTAAGCCTCAAAATCGAAGCAAAATGGTGATTTATAAGTTTAGGTGAATAAAGCTCTTTTAGATGGGAATCAAAGTTGCTAATTTTATTTTACTTTCTATTAAAGTTTCCACTATAATGCAGTATGTGAGCATTTCGATGAATTTAGAGATATCACTAGACAAGTAGTGATAAGCGAGCATACTCGCAAGTACTCGGTACTCGCCCGAGCATCTCAGTACTCGAAATGCTCGGAGCTCGCCGAGTACTTGAGAGATGCTCGGGCAGATGCTTGGGTCCCCTCCCTGAATGTTTGGCGCTCTTTACAGTGCCAATCAACATGCAGGGATTGCCTATCACTCTCTGTAATGCCACAGCCATGTTGCTTGTGGCATTACAGAGATTGGCTGGCCGCACAATGTCATCAGGTCTATATCAGACCTGGGGCCGCTGTGCTCATCAGTGTACTCCACAATCAGGCAGTGTAGGGAGAGGTGCTGCTGAGCTAGGGAGAGATTTGGTTGTGTATTAGGTAGTGTAGGGAGAAAACAAGTACATTACACATATCCATCTCAACAAACAGTGCTTCTAAGGACTAATCCATCTGCAGAGATATCAGGCAGGCAGTGTATATAGGCAGGCAGGCAGTGTATATAGCAGACTGCAGTGCATATAGCACAAGAGGCTCCATTCCAGTTCTGCCTTCTAACAGCAGATATTTCTAGAAATAGGCCTAGGTCTCAGGGGCCAGGAATAATTTTTTTTTGGATCTTAATCCTCATTATTTGCTTAAAAAGAAATCCAGAGAACACAGCTTTTCTGCGCCATTTGCTTGTTGGCACTGCAGAATACAGCCAGGTCCTTTTCATATTACAGCGCTAAAAATCCAGCTATTTAAAACTGTGGTCGTCACATGGATCACATATAATTGCGATGAAAATACTGCAATTTTTGGCCTCCATTCAATTTTTTTTCAGTGTGTCAGCAAAGTTTTTGACACTGGTTTGCTGTTCAAAATAGTTACCTACAGGCCAGGTATTTAAAACTGTGGTTTGTCAGTCACACGGATCACATATACGTTTTCTGAAAATTCTGCCATTTCTGACCTCCATTCTAATTTTTTTTCAGTGTGTCAGCAAAGTTTTTGACACCGGTTTGCTGTTCAAAATAGTTACCTACAGGCCAGGTATTTAAAACTGTGGTTTGTCCGTCACACGGATCACATATACGTTTTCTGAAAATACTGCCATTTTTGGCATCCATTCAAATTTTTTTTCAGTGTGTCAGCAAAGTTTTTGACACTGGTTTGCTGTTCAAAATAGTTACCTACAGGCCAGGTATTTAAAACTGTGATTTCTCCGTCACACGGATTACATATAATTTCGCTCCAAATTCAGCCATTTGTAGTGAGCGTGGAAGATATTGTCCTCCATTTAAAATGGACAAGGCGCTTAGCAGGGGACAGGGAATTGGACGTGATGGTGATGGTGATGGTGCATGCAGAGGCCGATGCCAAGGCCATGGGCTAGTTGAAATTGTGCCACAACAAACACCCACATCTTCTCGACCGACCTTCCTGTCCCAATTCCTAGGGGACCACAGCACACCACTATTGAACCCAGAGCAGTATCAAAAAGTTGTTGGTTGGATAGCGGATAATGCTTCCAGTCACTTTGCCACCACCACCACCACTACCCTGTCTTCCACACGGTCAAGTCTCAGTAGCTGTGAGTCTGGACTGCATATTCCTCACCCTGATCCTCCTTCCTCCCACCCTGCCGAGTGCCCAGAGACAACTGATCCCACACTTGGACACTCCGAAGAGCTGTTCACTTTTCCATTCATAGATTCGGTCCACTTGTAGTGGGGCAAGAGGATATCTCATGTAGCGATGCCCAAATAATTGAGAAGCCACGGTCACACGAAGGTGACGGTGAGAAAGTGTCACAAGAGCTGGACGATGATGAGACACAATTGCCAGAAAGTCAGGAGGAGGACCACGGTGTGGAAGTGGAAGATGAAGTGGTGGATGATATAGTAACTGACCCAACCTGGCAGGGGGACATGCAGAGCGAGGACAGCAGCACAAAGGAGGAGAAAGGCAGAGCACCCCAACAGGCAGGAAGAAGCAGTATGGTGGCCGCAGAAAGAAGGCAGGCAACCTTTCCCCGTAATACCAACACGAAGGAAGTTGCCAGTACAACTGTTAGGTCTTCCCAAGTCTGGTTGTTGTTTAAAGACTCTGCCAAAAACCTCAAAAAGACCATTTGCTCCACCTGGCAGGCCAGCATCAGTAGGGGTGGCAAAACGATCAGCCTGACCACCACCAGCATGATCAGGCACATGGCAGCAAAGCACCTGACTTTGTGGGTCGAACCCCAGGGTCCAGGAAAAGTGTCTGCGGGTGGCACCACTGCTTCTTCCGCTTTTGTGCATGCAAGCCAATCCCCTGTCCATGGTGCATGCGAAGATGCTTCCTTCCCTGCACCTGTCGTTGCACACTCTCAAGTAGCAGCATCAGGAAGCATGTCCACGTCCTTGTCCCAGTGCAGCGTTCAGTTGTCCATACCCCAGTCCTTGGAACACAAGCGCAAATACGCAGCCAACTCCCCACAGGTCACACTACTAAATTCCCACATTTCACGACTGCTTGCGCTCAAAATATTGCCTTTTAGGCTCATGGAGACGGAAGCATTCCGCAACCTGATGGTGGCAGCCATCCCTCGGTACTCGGACCCCAGCCGCCACTATTTCCGTGTCCCAAAACATTAGCCATGCCCTCAACAACGCAGTTACCGGGAAAGTCCACCTAACCACGGACATGTGGACCAGTGCTTGTGGGCGGGGATGGTACATCTCGCTGACGGCACACTGGGTTAACATAGTGGAAGCCAGGACCCAGTCGGACCTTGGGACGGAACACGTCCTCCTGACGCCAAGGATTGCGGGCCCTAGGTCAATCAGAGTTGCCCCCACAGGCTACACCTCCGGCATCTCATCCTCTTCAGCCTCCTCCTCATCTTCAGCCTCCATCTCCGAAATGACCACATCAGTCACAAGCTGGAAGCACTGCAGCACTGCCTCGGCCAAGCGGCAACAGGCTGTGCTGAAGCTAATATGCTTAGGCGACAAAGCGCACAATGCTGAAGAGTTATGGATAGCTCTGAAAGAGCAGGTAGATCTGTGGCTCACACCACTTAACCTACAGCCAGGCATGGTCGTGTGTGACAATGGCCGGAACCTCATGGCCACTCTGAGGCGAGGCGAGCTCACACACGTACCATGCCTGGCCCATGTGCTTAACCTCGTGGTTCAGCAGTTTCTCAAATCCTACCCGGAACTGCTGGATCTGCTTGTTAAAGTATGCTGCCCGTGTACCCATTTTAGAAAATCAGCTACAGCTTCCGCCGCCCTTGCCGTGTTTCAGCAGCATTTACAGGTTTGGCTCACAGACTGGTGTGTGATGTCCCCACGCGTTGAAACTCTACACTGCAGATGTTGGGAAAGGATTTGTGAGCAGAAGAGGGCAGTTGTTGAGTATCAGCATCAACAAGGCCGTCGGGATTCAGTTCAGACTCCACACATAAAACCTCAGGAGTGGACATGGATGTCAGACACATGTACCATCCTTCAAAACTTTGAGGACTCCAACAAGATGGTGAGTGGCGATGACGCCATAATTAGCTTCACCATCCCGCTTCTCTGTCTTCTGAAGCGCTCCTTCTCACAATGAAATAGGATGCATTGCAGGCGGAGCACAATGAGATAGAGCAAGGAACCATACAGGGTGATTACACACAGCCCAACCTCATCTCATCCCAACGTGGATTGGGTGACAATGAGGAAGAAGAGGAGGAAGAACAGGAGCTAATTTCATGCTCTATAGATGGTACTATCTGAACAACTGTCATACCATCAGTTCAGCGTGGATGGCCTGAGGACAGAGACGAGAAGGAGGAGAGCATGGTCAGTCGTCCGCTTGGTGAGGACACGGAAGTCTTGCCTGTTAGCAGTCTGGCACACATGGCTCAGTTTATGTTACGCTGCTTTTCTATGACCCTCGGGTTCTCAAAATTTTGGGTGACAGTCATTACTGGTTGGTGATACTTCTAGACCCACACTAAAAGGAGAACTTTATATCTCTTATTCCTGAGGCGGACAGGTCTACAAAAATAGGGCAGTACCAGAATGCCCTTATTGCAGAACTATTAAAAAAATTCCCATCTTAAAACACTGGCAGCAGAGGTCACAGTTCGTTGGACAACCAAGAAGTAGAGGCGAGAGAGACACAACTTCAATCCAGCAGAGGCAGAGGAACACTGTCAAAGTTCTGGGAGAATTTTCTCAGCCTCTCCCATTGCACAGGCCCTGAGGCGTGGGGTACTCTCACAAGGAGTGCAAAGTTTGGGAAGATGCTGAGGGAGTACCTTGCCGACCATACCAACGTTCTCCGTGATTCCTCTGTGCCCTTTAATTATTGGGTATCCAAGCTGGATATGTGGAATGAATTGGCTCTCTACGCCTTGGAGGTCCTGGCCTGCCCTGCCGCTAGCGTTTTATCAGAGCGGGTTTTTAGTGCCACTGGTGGAATTATAACTGATAATTGCATACGCCTGTCAACTAAAAATGCTGACCGGCTGACAATTATAAAAATGAACAAAGGCGGGATTGGGCCAGACTTCTCAACACCACCTTATGATAGCAGCGCAACATAAACTCAAATCTAGTGTCTTTTTTTGGAAGGTGTATTCCCATGCACCTCTTCACACCCACACATGGGTATACGCTTCCTGATTTTGGCTATTTTTTCTTGTCCTCCTCCTTCTCCTCATCCTCATCCTCCACCACCATATCACCAGGGTGACCGTGGTCCATGATGCAACACCCACATAATTTTTTGAAAGGGTGTTTATGATGCCCGTAAAAAAAATTTTTTATACAGTATGTTCATGTATACCCCCCAGTGGTAAATGTTTGTCAGTCCATACACTTCGTGCATTGGCATTTCAAGTATAGGAGACCCGCTCCTTTCTAATGGGAGCATTTTTTATGAGGCCCTCCTCCACATTTCTTCCAAGGGGCATTGGAGTGCCTCCCAATTTTTGGCAGCCCTTGCATTCCCTGCATAGACCAACACTATGGGAGACCCACTGCCTAATAATGGGAAAAAAAAAATTTCAGGAGGCCCTCCTCTACATCTCTTCCAAGGGGCATTGGAGTGCCTCCAAATTTTTGGCAACCCTTGCATTCACTGCATAGGCAAACACAATGGGAAACCCACTGTTAAGGGGACAGTTGCAACAACTTTATTATAATGGAAAACAACCGAACCCGGGGTCCGCGGTGCAGCCTAGAAGACTGCGGCCGAACACCCACCGGGAAAGAATGTAAAACAACCAACTTAAAGTATAAATCCCTCCAGTGTTACTACACACTGGGACGGGAAAGGATTCGCACTATCTCCTTTAACTGCACGGGAGATATGTGGCAAATAACGTAGCCGTAGCTCTGTTGACTGCACAGAGACTACGCCGCCGGCGCTAGGAAGTGTGTGTGACTCACACTGGAGTGTACGTGCTACCTGCCGGTGTGTGACCGGCCTGCAGAGTAACTCTCCAAGTGGCTAACAGGCGGTGCCAGGGATACGGAACCCGTAGTCTGCTCGGGGTGTAAAGCAACCCTCTTCCCGGAGCCAGACTGCCAAACGGGAGCTACTTGCCTAAGCACATCTAAGCCTGCCTAAGCGACCTGTGCTAATCAGCCGAGAGAACTCTGGCATCGGCAGCTCACCGAGAGAGCAGCTAGGGAGCACTTGGAGCCTGCCTAAGTGACCTGTGCTAATCAGCCGAGTGAACTCTGGCATCGGCAGGTCACGGAGAGAGCAACTAGGGAGCACGTGTAGCTCAAACAGACAAGAGTCCACACAAGAACACAACCTAAACAGAATGATCAGAGCGCACCGCCATGCTTGTGGTCGGGCTATTTAAAGACTAAGCCCTGCCCACAGTCGCATTATTGGTCGCACTACTGATGACGTCACCCGCGGCTAATCAGGCGGTACCGGGTCACCGGATCAGCTGACACCAAACCACCAATCACGGTTCGCCATATCACGGGCATGCTCAGTGCAGTGCACCCTGGACTTAGGCTGTAGCAGCCCTGTTCCCCTCCGCAACCTATGCTTAACACTACTAGGAACAAAGGACCCAAAAGACAGCTTGAATATCTTGTGCACTAGCTAGGTATTGGAACTGACAGCGATGCTGAGCAGCATCTGCCCCAGCTGGACCAGAATGGGAGACCACAGAATCCACTGATGATTCTGACACAATTTCAGATCCAGCCAACGCCTAGCACCAAGTTCCTAATAATGGGAACATTGTTTTCAGGAGGCCCTCTGACCTCCACATCTCTTCCAAGGGGCATTGGAGTGCCTCCAAATTTTTGGCAACCCTTGCATTCACTGCATAGGCAAACACAATTTGAGACCCACTTCCTAATAATGGGAACATTGTTTTGAGGTGGCCCTCTGACCTCCACGTCTCTTCCAAGGGGCATTGGAGTGCCTCTAAATTTTTGGCAACCCTTGCATTCACTGCATAGGCAAACACAATGGGAGACCCCCTTCTAATAATGGGAACATTGTTTTCAGCAGGCCCTCTCACCTCCATGTCTCTTCCAACGGGCATTGGAGTGCATCCAAATTTTTGGCAACCCTTGCATTCACTGCATATGCACACACAATGGGAGACCCACTTCCTAATAATGGGAACATTGTTTTCAGGAGGCCCTCCTCTGAGTCTCTTCAAAGGGGTATTGGGGTGCATCCAAATTTTCAAAGTGATATATTGGGGTGCATCCAAATTTTGGGCAGTGCTGCCGCTCACTGCATACGCAATAACAGTGCAGGAGACTTACTCTTGGTAATGAGAACAATAAAACATAGCCGCCTGATGGCTCTCTAAGAATAGTGAGGGCCGACTGCTGGCTCTTTAAGAATAGTAAAGGCCACTTGATGGCCCTATAAAAATAGACTTTGTGACTTTCAGAGTCCCTCCTTCATAAATGAGACAAGATGTGTCTGATGATATCTCGCACACCACATGGCCAGATAAGGTTGTAAAATGTTAAAATTACATTTCCTGGTGAATGCATTTGTCACGGTTTAAAGCAATGCAAAAGTGCAAAAATGCATCAAAAACACTAAGTGTGATCATAGCCCAAGGTGTGGAGGAGTATTTTTGTTTTTGGTTATTTATTTTGCTTTATATACAAGTCATTACCCTGGAAAGCATGTTCCTTAACATATTTCCCAGGAAAATCCATTTTGGATTCGTTTTTGTATGTTTTATTGTGAGTCCATAAAAGTGGCATAATACCTCTGACAACGTTGTTGACAGCAGTGACCTGGGAGTCAGTAATGCTTCCAGGGGTCTTCCTCATGCTGTTCCCATGTCATTTGAGCCCTGTTCCCATCAATTTGGGCAATTTTTAGGCCCTCTGCAGACCGCCAGGGGTAGCCGCCTGAAAAATGCTCGAGTTTCCCATAGACACACATTGGGCTTGTTGCTCGGGTTGAGCACCCAAGTATTCCAATGTGCTCGACCCGAGCATCGAGCATCCGAGCATTTTAGTGCTTGCCCATCACTAGTACTCTTAACTTAATATTTTGTTGAACAACCTTTTTGATGCAATCACTGCAATCAAACGATTCCTGTAACTGTCAATGAGACTTCTGCACCCCTCGACAGGTATTTTGTCTCACTCCTCATGAGCAAACTGCTCCAGTTGTCTCGTGTTTGAAGATTGCCTTTTACAGACGGCATGTTTCAGCTCTTTCCAAAGATGCTCAATTGGATTTAGGTCAGGACTCATAGAAGGCCACTTCAGAATAGTCCAATGTTTTCCTGTTATCCATTCTTGGGCGTTTTTAGCTGTGTGTTTTGGGTCATTATCATGTCACCACTTTTACGGACTCACAATAAAACATACAAAAACGAATCCAAAATGGATTTTCCTGGGAAATATGTTAAGGAACATTCTTTCCAGGGTAATGACTTGTAGATAAGGCAAAATAAATAACCAAAACCAAAAATACTCCTCCACACCTTGGGCTATGTTCACACATAGCGTTTTTGATGCGTTTTTGCACTTTTGCATTGCTTTCAACAAAGACAAATGCATTCAAAGGGAAATGTCATTTTAACATTTTACAACCTTATCTGGCCATGTGGTGTGTGACACATCTTCAGACACATGCATACAGTTCTGAAAAGACATGGGAACAGCATGGGGAAGACCCCTGGAAGCATCTCTGACTCCCAGGTCACTGCCTAAAAGGGTGCCCATCATAAGTGATCCTCGGCACATGCGAAGATGCCTCCCTCCATGCAACTGTCCTTTCAGACTTGTAACAATCACTGTCCACGTCCTTGTCCCAGTGCAGCGTTCAGTTGTCCCTTCCCCATTCCTTGGCATGCAAGCGCAAGTATGCAGCCAGCCACCCACCCACAGGCTGCAATACTATACTGCCAAATTTTTGACAGCTTCTTGCACTTGAAATGTGGCCTTTTAGGCTTGTGGAGGCGGAAGCTGTCCACAATCCTATGGTGGCGGGTATCCATACTCGGTCCCCAGCCGCCACTATTTTTCCCGGTATCGTCTCCGCCTTCCACAAGCACGGGTCCCACAACATTACCCGTGCCCTCCCCAGTGCACTTACTGGGAATGACCACCTAACTACAGACACGTGGACAGGTGAATGTGGCCAGGGACAGTACGGAGCCAGTCCACAGCTTTTTTTGCAGAGAGTTGTATTTCACCACAGCCATATTCTTTAGCTCAGTGAAAGGACTGGCATAGAGGGAAACCGTATCTACTCTGTGTGTCATTTCTCTCAGGAAGTCCACTATTGCAGTTTGTGCATGAAGCAATAGCAGTCCGTCCAACATCAGCTCGCACTTGTCGGTGGTGCTTTGACACACAAACATCTTTCTTTGCGCCTTTAATTTCATGACTGCAGAGTTGGGCAATGGCCTGATTTGCAATGCGGTTTAAGAAATAACATGCATAAGCACGTCCAGTCCACATTAAAAAAGCAGCCATAGAGTGTATGGGAACATTCTACCACACTTTTCTTAGCCAGGGATGTTTCTCAGCAGGGTTGGACGGGCCCACCAGAGAACCAGAGACTCCTCCGGTGGGCCCTGGCTTCTCCTTCAGGAGAGTTCATAGTGCAGAGGTGAGGCCATGATGATGATAGAGGCCACCATCTGCTTAGTTTTCTGTTACTTGGAATGTAAGCACAAGTATGCAGCCAGCCACCCACCCACAGGCCTCAATACTAAACTGCCAGATTCCTGGGCAGCTGCTTGCACTTGAAATGTGGCCTTTTAGGCTTGTGGAGGTGAAGCTTTTCACAAGCTCATGCCGGCGTTGTTCGGGTGTCCATACTCGGTCCCCAGGCAGCACTATTTCTCCTGGTGTTGTCTCTGCCTTCTACAAGCACGGGTCCCTGAACATTACTGCTTGTATTTTTCTGTGGGAATCTGCTTGCCTCTTACCAGCCTGGGATATTTCCAGTAAACTATGGTATTGGCACTGCCCCCAGTACCAGTAGCAAAGCAATCCCCAGTTTCCTTCTCAGGAATTTTATTTGGTAGTCTGAGTGGCTGCCCAAATTCATTAGTTTCTCACAAAGGAGCTGAAGATAGAGTGGCAGTAAGTGCAAGTTTCTCCAGCCTGTTAGATATCAGAGGGTGAACGGCAGCACATTGGCTCAGTGGTTAGCACTGAAACTTTGCAGCTCTGGGATCCTGGGTTCAAATCCCAGCAAGGACAATATCTGCAAGGATTTTGTATGGTATTTGCGTGGGTTTTCACCTCAGTAAAAAAGCAGCCATAGAGTGTCCGGGAACCTTCCCACACCCTTTATTTAGCCAGGACTGCTTCTCGGCAAGGTCAGACAGTCCCACCAGGACTGCATCAGGAGAGTTCATGATAGCGCTTACTTTGCAGCTGCTATGGGACTCTTGAGCGCAAGAGAAAGGTGAGCCCTCAGAATCAAATCCTCTGGTGGGCACAATGTTTTTCAATCTGAAACAGCTTCTCAGTGGGAGTTGTATTTCACCACAGCCATATTCTTTAGCTAAGTGAAAGGACTGGCATAGAGGGAAACCGTATCTACTCTGGCTGTCATTTCTCCGTCACCAGGTTGCGCCCATTGTCACACACAACCATGCCTGGCTGTATGTTCAGCAGTGAGAGTCACAGATCAGGCTGCTGTGTTACAGCTTTCAACAACTCAGCAGCACTGGCAGTGCTGCAGTGGTTTCAGCTTGTGACTGATGTTGTCATTTTGGAGATGGAGGAGGAGGTGCAGGAGCTGAACAATGTGATTACATTGAGGTTACATTGGCAGCTCTGTTTTTTATACTAAAGAAAGATCCCACTCTTTTTTATTTTTTTTACCTTATTTTTTAAGACAAATGTATTCACCGGGAAATGTCATTTTCACATTTTACAACCTTATCTGGCAATGTGGTGTGTGAGACATCATCAGACACATCCTGTTTCATTTATGATGGAGGGACTCTGAAAGTCATAAAGCCTATTTTTATAGGGCCATGAGACGGCCCTTACAATTCTTAAAAGGCCAGCAGTCGGCCCTCGCTATTGTTAGAGAGCCATCAGCCGGCTATGCTTTGTTGTTCCCATTATTAATGAGTTGGACTCCTATACTGTTATTGCGTATGCAGTGACTGCAAGGGCTTCCAAAAATTCGGACGCAACCCAACAACCCTTTGAAGAGACATAGAGGAGGGTATCAGTAAAGAAAATGTTCCCATTATAAAGGAGAGGGTCTCCTATAGTGGTAATGCCCATGCTGTGACTGCAAGGGCTGTCAAAATTTGGTAAAAACCCCACTAAGAATTTAAAGACACACAGAGCAGGGCCACATTAACGAGTAAGACATGTTCCCATTAGAAAGTAAAGGGTCTGCTATACAGTTATCGGGTATGCAGTGAGTCCAACGGCTGACCAAATTTAGGAAAAACCCCACTAACAATTTAAAGACACATAGAGCAGGGCCACAGTAACGAGTATGACATGTTCTCATTAGAAAGGAGAGAGTCTGCTATACAGTTATAGGGTATGCAGTGAGTCCAATGGCTGACAAAATTTAGGAAAAACTCCACTAACAATTTAAAGACACATAGAGCAAGGCCACAGTAACGAGTATGACATATTCCCATTAGAAAGGAGAGAGTCTGCTATACAGTTATAGTGTATGCAGTGAGTCTAACGGCTTAATCAAATCTAGGAAAAACCCTACTAACAATTTAAAGACACATAGAGCAGGGCCACAGTAACAAAAATTCCCATTAGAAAGGAGAGGGTCTCCCATAGTGTTGGCCTATGCAGTGAATGCAAGGGCTGCCAAAAATTGGGAGGCACTCCAATGCCCCTTGGAAGAGACTTAGGGGGTCTCATAAAAAAATGTTCCCATTAGAAAGGAGCGGGTCTCCTATACTTGTAATGCCCATGCACTAAGGCTGAGTGCCCACTATGCATTTTTCAAGCGTTTTTGCAGCGGAATTTCTGCAGTGAAAATGCTTAAAAAACGCTTGCTAGTACGTGCCCCATGGTCCCCAATGATAATCCGCGTGTGCTGTGCACATGCTGCAGAAGTTTCTGCTGCAGATTATCATTGTGGAAAAATCTGCAGCATGTGCATTATTTTTGCAGAAACGCTGCATTTTCTCTGCCATTGACTTGCATTGAATCGCATAATATCCACATGACTACATGTGCACATGCGGATATTAGGCGATTCAATGTGCGGATGGTACCCGGGTCTGGAGAATAGGAGACTCTCATCCAGACCAGGGTACCATAGTACCTGTAAAAAAAAAAGAATTTAAAATAAAAAAAAAACATTATACTCACCTTCTGATGGCCCGCGGTCTTCTCTCTGGTGCGTCCTGGCTCCCCGGTGGCTCGCGATGGTGTAAAAGGACCTTCCATGACGTCATTTAGTCATGTGACAGGTCACGCGACCGCTAACGTCGCCGGTCGCGTGACCTGTCACATGACTAAATTATGTCATGGAAGGTCCTTTTACACCACCGTGAGCCACCGGGGAGCCAGGACGCACCGGAGAGAAGACCGCGGGCCATCAAAAGGTGAGTATAATATATATTTTTTATTTTTTACCATTTTTATTATTTTTTTAAACTATTAACTTGATCACACTATATAAATCCATGCCGGTTGCATGGATTTATATAGTGTGACCAAGTTGTCAAGCACTTTTCCAAGTGATTCTAAAATCGCTTGGAAAAGCACTTAATAACCCGCATGCGAAAATGCATGCAAAAACGCTTCTACCTGGCAGGAAAAATGCATGCGTTTTTCTTGCCACGGAGATGCAGAAAAAATCAGAAGCATTTCTGCATCGTGGGCACTTAACCTAAGTGTATGGGCTGACAAACAATTACCCCTGGGGGGTATACATGAACATACTGTATAAAACATTTTTTTTACGGGCATCATAAACACCCTTTAAAAAAATTATGTTGGGGGTTGCATCACGGACCACGATGAGGATGAGGAGAAGGAGGAGGACAAGAGCAAATAGCCAAAATCAGGAAGCGTATACCCATGTGTGGGTGAGAAAAGGTGCATGGGAATACACCTCCCAAAAAAAGACACTGTATTTGAGTTTATGTTACGCTGCTATCATTTGGTGGTGTTGAGAAGTCTGGCCCAATCCAGCCCTTGTTCATTTTTATAAGAGTCAGCCTGTCAGCATTTTCAGTTGACAGGCGGATGCGCTTATCAGTTATAATTCCACCAGCGGCACTAAAAACCCGCTCTGATAAAACGCTGGGGGCAGGGCAGCCCAGGACCTCTAAGGTGTAGAGAGCCAGTTCATTCCACGCATCCACCTTGGATGCCCAATAATTATAAGGCAGAGAGGAATCATGGAGGATGTTGGTACGGTTGGCAAGGTACTCTCTCAGCATCTTCCCAAACTTTGCACTCCTTGTGAGAGTACCCCAAAATTCTCCCAGAACTTTGACAGTGTTCACCTGCCTCTGCTGGATTGGAGTTGTGTCTCTCTCGCCTGTAGTCCTTGGTTGTCCAATGAACTATGACCTCTGCCGCCAGCGTTTTCAGATGGGAAATTTTTTAATAGTTCCGCAACAAGGGCCTTCTGGTACTGCCCCATTTTTGTAGACCTGTCCGCCTCAGGAATAAGAGATATAAAGTTCTCCTTGCAGCGTGGGTCTAGAAATGTCACCAACCAGTAATGACTGTCACCCAAAATTTTGAGAACCCGAGGGTCATGGGAAAGGCAGCGTAAAATAAACTCAGCCATGCGTGCCAGACTGCTAACAGGCAAGACTTCCGTGTCCTCACCAAGAGGACGACTGACCATGCTCTCCTCCTCCTCCTCTCTGTCCTCAGCCCATCCATGCTGAACAGACGGTATGACAGTTGTGCAGGTAGTACCGTCTATAGAGCATGAAACTAGCTCCTGTTCTTCCTCCTCCTCCTCTTCCTCATTGTCACCCAATCCACATTGGGATGAGATGAGGCTGGGCTGTTTGTAATCACCCTTTATGGTTCCTTGCTCCATCTCATTGTGCTCCGTCTGCAATGCATCCTTTTTGATTGTGAGCAGAGAGCGTTTCAGAAGACAGAGAAGCGGGATGGTGACGCTAATTATTGCGTCATCGCAGCTCACCATCTTGGTGGAGTCCTCAAAGTTTTGGAGAGTGATACATATGTCTGACATTCATGTTCACTCCTTAGGTCTTATGTGTAGAGTCTGAACTGAATACAGATGGCCTTGTTGATTCTGGTACTCAACAACTGCCCTCTTCTGCTCACAAATCATTCCCAACATCTGCCATGTAGCGTTCCAATGCGTGAGGACATCACATACCAGTCTGTGAGCCGGAAGCTGCAAACGCTGTTGAAGCACGGCAAGGGAGGTGGAAGCTGTAGCTGACTTTCTAAAATGGGCACACAGGTGGCGTACTTTGACAAGCAGATCCAGAAGCTGAGAAATTGCTGAACCACGAGGTTAAGCATATGGGCCAGGCATGGTACCTGTGTGAGCTCGCCTTGCCTCAGAGCTGCCACCAGGTTCCGGTCATTGTCACACACGACCATGCTTGGCTGTAGGTTCAGCGCTGTGAGCCACAGATCTGCCTGCTCTTTCAGAGCTGTCCACAACTCTTCAGCATTGTGCAGTTTGTCACCTAAGCATATTAGCTTCAACACAGCCTGTTGCCGCTTGGCCGACGCAGTGCAACAGTGCTTCCAGCTTGTGACTAATGTGGTCATTTCAGTGATGGAGGCTGAAGAGGAGGAGGAGGCTGAGGAGAATGAGGTGCAGGAGCTGTAGTCTGTGGGGGCAACCCTGATTGACCTAGGGCCTGCGATCCTTGGCGTCGGGAGGACGTGTTCCGTCCCAAGGTCCGACTGAGTCCCGGCTTCCACTATGTTAACCCAGTGTGCCGTCAGTGAGATGTACCTTCCCTGCCCACAAGCACTTGTCCACGTGTCTGTGGTTAGGTGGACTTTTCCGGTAACTGCGTTGTTGAGGGCACGGCTAATGTTTTGGGACACGTGCTGGTGTAATGAGGGGATGGCACACGGGGAGAAATAGTGGCGGCCTAAAAGGCAACATTTCTAGTGCAAGCAGTCGCGAAATATGGGAATTTAGTAGTGTGGCCTGTGGGGCATTTGCTGTGTATTTGCGATTGCGTTCCAAGGACTGGGGTATGGACAACTGAACGCTGCGCTGGGACAAGGACGTGGATGTGTTTCCTGATGCTTCTACTTGAGAGTGTGCAATGACAGGTGCAGGGCAGGAGGCATCTACGCATGCACTATGGACAGGGGATTGGCTTGCATGCACAACAGTGGAAGAAGCAGTGGTGTCACCAGCAGACACTGTTCCTGGACCCTGGGCTTCGGCCCACAAAGTTGGGTGCTTTGCTGCCATGTACCTGATCATGCTGGTGGTGGCAAGCTGGTCGTTTTGCCACCCCTGCTGATGCTGGCCTGGCAGGTGGAGCAAATGGCCTTTTTGTGGTTATCGGCAGAGTCTTAAAAAAACAACCAGACTCGGGAAGACCTAACCGTTGTACTGGCAACTTCCTTCGGGTTGGTGTTACGGGGAATGGTTGCCTGCCTTCTTTGTGCGGCCACCACACTGCTTCTTCCTGCCTGTTGGGGTGCTCTGCCTCCCTTCCCCTGTGTGCTGCTCTCCTCGCTCTGCATGTCCTCCTGCCAGGTTGGGTCAGTTATTATATCATCCACCACCTCGTCTTCCACATCCGCACTCTGGTCCTCAACCAGACTTTCTGGCAATTGTGTCTCATCATCGTCCACCTCTTGTGACACTTTCCCACCATCGCCTTCGTGTGACCGTGGCTTCTCAATTATTTGGGCATCGCTCCATGCAATCTGTTCTTGTCCCACTTCAAGTGGACCGGGTGAGAGGCCTGAATCTATAAATGGAAAAGTGAACAGCTCTTCGGAGTGTCCAAGTGTGGGATCAGTTGTCTCTGGGCACTCAGCATGGTGGAAGGAAGGAGATTCAGGGTGAAGAATATGCGGTCCAGACTCACAGCTACTGAGACTTGACTGTGTGGAAGGTGGTGGTGGTGGTGGTGGCTAAGTGACAGGAAGCATTATCTGCTATCCAACCAATAACCTTTTCACACTGCTCTGTGTTCAATAGTGGTGTTCTGTGGTCCCCTATTGATTAGGACAGGAAGGTCGAGCGAGAAGATGTGGGTGTTTGTTGTGGCACAATTTCAGCTTGCCCACCGCCTCGGCTTCTGCATGCACCATCAGCATCACGTCCAGTTCCCCGTCCCTTGCCACGTGCCTTGCCCATTTTAAATGGAGGACAATATCTTCCACGCTCACTACAAATGACTGAATTTGGAGAGACTTATATGTGATCCGTGTAACGGACAAACCACAGTTTTAAATACCTGGCCTGTAAGTAACTATTTTGAACAGCAAACTGACGACAATTGCTTCACTGACACACTGAAACAAATTTTTAATGGAGGCCAGAAATGGCAGTATTTTCTGAAAATGTATATGTGATCCGTGTGATGGAGAAAACACAGTTTTATATTCCTGGCCTGTAGGTAACTATTTTGAACAGCAAACTGGTGTCAATTGCTTCACTGACACACTGAAACAAATTTTTAATGGAGGTCATAAATGGCAATATTTTCTGAAAACGTATATGTGATCCGTGTGATGGAGAAGACAGTTTTAAATACCTGGCCTGTAAGTAACTATTTTGAACAGCAAACTGGTGTCAATTGCTTCACTGACAAACTGAAACAAATTTTTAAAGGAGGTCAGAAATGGCAGTATTTTGTGAAAACGTATATGTGATCCGTGTGACGGAGAAAACACAGTTTTAAATACCTGGCCTGTAGGTAACTATTTTGAACAGGAAACTGGTGTCAGTTGCTTCACTGGCACACTGAGATATATTTTTAAGGGATGCCAGAAATGGCAGTATTTTCAGCACAATTATATGTGATCCGTGTGACGGAGAAACCACAGTTTTAAATAGCTGGATTTTTAGCGCTGTAATATGGAAAGAACCTGGCTGTATTCTGCAGTGCCAACAAGCAAATGTCGCAGAAAAATGGTGTTCTCTGGATTGCTTTTTAAGCAAATAATGAGGATTAAGATCCAAAAAAAATTATTCCTGGCTCCCTGAGACCTGGGCCTAGTTCTAGAAATATGTAACAGCAGCAGACAAAACTGGAATGTAGCCTCTTGTGCAATGTGCACTGCATTATACGCTGCCTTCCTATATACACTGCCTGCCTGATATCTCTGCAGATGGATTAGTCCTCAGAAGGACTGTTTGTTGAGATGGCTATGAGTCTCTAATATAGTTTGGTTCACATACACTAACTAGAATCAAGCAAATCTCCCCCTAGCTAAGCAGCACCTCTCCCTATACTGTCTGATTCCGGAGTGACTGTGACATGCATGGCGGCACCAAGTCTGATATAGACCCGATGACGCTGTGCGGCCAGCCAATCACTGTAATGCCACAACCAACATCGCTACGGACATTACAGTGAGTGGAAAGCAATCCCTGCATGTTCATTGGCTCTGTAAAGAGCACTAAACATGCAGGGAGGAGACCCGAGCTCCCGCCGAGCAACCCCGGAAATACTCGGCGAGCGCCGAGCATCTCGAGCAGTGAGATGCTCGGGCGAGCACCGAGCAGTAGCGAGCATGCTCGCTCATCACTTAAGAGTATCATCATTTCTGTCCAGGCCTATTTCATGAGTTTAATTATTTAAAAAATTCTGTGGAAGCCCGGTTGAAAAGCAATGTCTGACTTTCATTTGTTCATTTTCAAAGATTTTTAATTTATTATTACTTTTGTCAAATTTAAGTTATTTCTGTGACCATTGTGGGTTTTTCTGTCATTAAACAAGGGGTACCAACAATTTTGATCACGTGTGTATGGATACGTCGAGGCGATTTTGCATTTAGCGAGCGAGCAGAGGGTCAGAAGCCCCTCTGGTCTTGGATCGGAGACGCCGCGACATCATTGTGGGGTCCGATCATTGCCATGGTGACCCGATGTCATCATGACGACATCCAGGATACCAGGCACTAGTAAGTTAGTTAGATCATGCACAGTACATGATCTAACTAACTTGTGCCAGTGCAGAACTGACAGCTATGAAGTATAGCAGTGATCTTGCACTGCTATACCTTATAACTGTAATCAGACTGCTAAAAATGAAATTCCCATAGTGGGACTAAATAAAAAAGTTAAAAAAAAGTAAAAAAAAAAATGTAAAAATATTTTTTTAAAAATTAGAAAATAATAAAAAAAAATCTAAAAAATATATATATTATACCCATAAATACAGTAAATATTATTCTGAAAAAAAAATACACAAAAAATGTACACATATTTAGTATCGCCATGTCTGCAATGACCCAACCTATAAAACTGTCCCACAAGGTAAGCCTTTAGTGAACACCGTAAAAGATAAAGCATTGTTTTTTCCTTGTTTTTTATTTTATCATCATACCGCTGAACAAAAAGTAGAATAAAACGCGATCAAAAAGACGAATGTAAATAAAAATGTTACCACTGAAAATGTCATCTTTTCCCGCAAAAAACAAGCTGCCCTACATCTCCATCAGCTGAAAAATAAAAAAGTTATAGCTCTCAGAATAAAGTACCTTATTTTTTGGACTATAAGACGCACTTTTTTTCTCCAAAATTTTGGAGTAAAGTGGGGGTGCATCTTATAGTTCGAATACTATATTACACTGTGTGCAGAATTATTAGGCAAGTTGTATTTTAGAGGATTATTTTTATTATTGATCAACAACTATGTTCTCAATCAACCCAAAAGACTCATAAATATCCAAGCTTAATATTTTTGGAAGTTGGAGTGTTTTTTTTTTAGATTTGGCTATCTTAGTAGGATATCTGTTTGTGCAGGTAACTATTACTGTGCAGAATTATTAGGCAACTTAATAAAAACCAAATATAATCCCATCTCACTGGTTTGTTTTCACCTGGTAAACCAATATCAGTGCACAAAATTTAGAAATAAACATTTCTGACATGCAAAAACAAAAACCCCAAAAATTAGTGATCAATATATCCACCTTTCTTATTGATGACACTCAACAGCCTTCCATCCATAGATTCTGTCAGTTGCTTGATCTGTTTTCGATCAACATTGCATGCAGCAGCCACCACAGCCTCCCAGAAACTGTTCCGAGAGGTGTACTGTTTTCCCTCCCTGTAGATCTCACATTTTATGATGGACCATAGGTTCTCTATGGGGTTCAGATCAGGTGAACAAGGGGGCCATGTCATTACTTTGAAAAAAAAAGTTGCAAGGCCGCGAGCCGGCCGCAGTTACCGAAACCCACAGTCCTACAGGGGGTGCTTGTCTTATTGGCACTATGGAACCAGCCTTCATTGCCAGATCCCGCAGCCCACATAGGAGTCACCTAAACTGCAGGCACTATAGAGTCGGCTAAGCCGACCGCAACAAGACAGGACTGCGTATTGGAGGCAAAGTGACGTTGACACTACCCGGAAGCAGCTGGCGTGCTGGAACCAGGCTGGGCAGGAGGGAGTACCCGTGCCAAAGACTCTGCCGGGAACCAGCTGACGGTACTGGAACCCGGATGGGTAGCAGAAGGTACAAAAGCAAATGGAACTACCGAGGACCTGCTGACGGTACTGGAACTCGGTTACTAAGCAGGAGGTACCTGTGCCAGAAAGCACTACCAAGGACCAGCAGACGTTGGTGGAACTTGGATACCGAGAAGGAAGCACCTAAGCCAAAGGCACTGCCGAGAACCAGCTGATGGTACTGGAACCCGGATGGGAAGCAGAAGGTACAAAAGCAAATGGAACTACCGAGGACCAGCTGACGGTACTGGAACCCGGATGGGTAGCAGAAGGTACAAGAGCCAATGGAACTACCGAGGACCAGCTGACGGTACTGGAACTCGGTTACTAAGCAGGAGGTACCTGTGCCAGAAAGCACTACCAAGGACCAGCAGACGTTGGTGGAACTTGGATACAGAGAAGGAGGCACCTAAGCCAAAGGCACTGCCGAGAACCAGCTGATGGTACTGGAACCCGGATGGGTAGCAGAAGGTACCCATGAAAAAAAAAGTTGCAAGGCCGCGAGCCGGCCGCAGTTACCAAAACCCACAGTCCTACAGGGGGTGCTTGTCTTATTGGCAATATGGAACCAGCCTTCATTGCCAGATCCCGCAGCCCACATAGGAGTCACCTAAACTGCAGGCACCATAGAGTCGGCTAAGCCGACCGCAACACGACAGACCAACGCATTGGAGGCAAAGTGACGTTGACACTACCCGGAAACAGCTGGCGTGCTGGAACCAGGCTGGGCAGGAGGGAGTACCCGTGCCAAAGACACTGCTGGGAAACAGCTGGCGGTGCTGGAACCCAGGGTAAATACTAAAAACAGAGTGGAGCCAGAGGCCTAATTGGAGCAAGTTTAAAATCTGTAGTAGTGTGAATGTGGACAGAGCAGGAGAAATTGCCGTACATACAGCAGGGGAACAGCTGACGTTACTGAACCCCAATAACATGGCAGCAAGTGTTGACTGTACAGACGGCACTTCTGAGCGCCAACTGGTGGTGTTGGAGCTCAGGGATAATACTGAAAACAGAGGAGCCAGAGGTGTAATTGGAGCAACTTTAAAATCTGTAGTAGTGTGAATGTGGACAGAGCAGGAGAAATTGCCGTACGCAGAGCTGGGGAACAGCTGACGTTACTGAACCCCAATAACACGGCAGCAAGTGTTGACTGTGCAGACGGCACTTCTGAGCGCCAACTGGCGGTGTTGGAGCCCAGGGATAATACTGAAAACAGAGGAGCCAGAGGTGTAATTGGAGCAACTTTAAAATCTGTAGTAGTGTGAATGTGGACAGAGCAGGAGAAATTGCCGTACACACAGCAGGGGAACAGCTGACGTTGCTGAACCCCAATAACACTGGAGCAAGCGTAGACTGTACAGACGGCACTTCTGAGCAGCAACTAGCGGTGTTGGAGCCCAGGGTAAATACTTAAAACAGAGGAGCCAGAGGTGTAATTGGAGCAAGTTTTAAATCTGTAGTACAGTGGATGTGGACAGAGCAGGAGAATATGCCGGACACACAGCTGGGGATCAGCTGACGTTACTGAACCCCAATAACACTGGAGCAAGCATAGACTGTGCAGACGGCACTTCTGAGCAGCAACTAGCGGTGTTGGAGCCCAGGGGAAATACTAAAAACAGAGGAGCCAGAGGTGCAATTGGAGCAAGTTTTAAATCTGTAGTACAGTGGATGTGGACAGAGCAGGAGAATTTGCCAGACACACAGCTGGGGATTAGCTGACGTTACTGAACCCCAATAACACTGGAGCAAGCGTTGACTGTGCAGATGGCACTTCTGAGCAGCAACAAGCGGTGTTGGAGCCCAGGGTAAATACTAAAAGCAGAGGAGCCAGAGGTGTAATTGGAGCAAGTTTTAAATCTGTAGTACAGTGGATGTGGACAGAGCAGGAGAATTTGCCGGACACACAGCAGGGGATCAGCTGACGTTACTGAACCCCAATAACACTGGAGCAAGCATTGACTGTGCAGACGGCACTTCTGAGCAGCAACTAGCGGTGTTGGAGCCCAGGATAAATACTAAAAACAGAGGATCCAGAGGTGTAATTGGAGCAAGTTTTAAATCTGTAGTACAGTGGATGTGGACAGAGCAGGAGAATTTGCCGGACACACAGCTGGGGATCAGCTGACGTTACTGAACCCCAATAACACTGGAGTAAGCGTTGACTGTGCAGATGGCACTTCTGAGCAGCAACAAGCGGTGTTGGAGCCCAGGGTAAATACTAAAAGCAGAGGAGCCAGAGGTGTAATTGGAGCAAGTTTTAAATCTGTAGTACAGTGGATGTGGACAGAGCAGGAGAATTTGCCGGACACACAGCTGGGGATCAGCTGATGTTACTGAACCCCAATAACATGGCAGCAAGCATTGACTGTGCAGACGGCACTTCTGAGCAGCAACTGGCGGTGCTGGAGCTCAGGGATTACAGTTCAGGTGGTAGAAACATGAACACAACAGGAGACCTGGATACTGTTGCCAACCAATTATTTATTCTGGAAGAGGACTGGCAAATTCATGCGAGATCCAGGCCTTGTTCATTTTCAGAAAAGTAAGCCGGTCAACGTTATCGGAGGATAGTCGCATGCGACGGTCTGTTAGTACACCACCTGTAGCACTAAAGACGCGTTCCGATAATACACTAGCAGCAGGGCAAGCTAGCACCTCCAATGCATACTGGCTAAGCTCTGGCCATGTATCCAGCTTAGAGACCCAAAACTTGAAGGGGGAAGAGCCGTCTGGGAGTACACTGAGAGGGCAAGACATGTAGTCTGTCACCATCTGACGGAAACGTTGCCTCCTGCTGACTGGAGCCGTCTGTGATGGTGTAGACATTTGTGGCGGCGGGGACACAAAACTTTGCCACATTTGGGCCATACTGGTCGTAGCTTGTGCTGAGGCGCTGCTTCTGCTCCCTCTTTGTGCAGAGCTTCCTCCACTGCCTCGACGCACTGAGCTGCTTTGTAAAGCACTAGCAGCACTGCTCTCGGTTGGAATGGAGAACATGATGGAATGCACCAGTGCGTCTTGGTACTCCCGCATTTTACTCTCCCAGTTCAACGGTGTTATGAGGCTTTGTAAATTGTCCAGGTAGCGAGGATCTAGGAGGGTGGACACCCAATAAGCATCCGTGTTAAGAATGTGGGCGATGCGGCGGTCGTTTCTCAGGCACTGCAGCATGAAATCAACCATGTGCTGCAGACTGCCAACTGCCCAAGAAACGCTGTCCCCTGCTTGAGGCGTGATCTCTGCCTGCTCTACATCACCCCACCCTCGCTCTAGATACTGACTACTAGAGCATTGTGTACCTCCCTCCTCTGGACAGATGTCTTCCTCCTCCATTGACTCCTCCTCATCCTCCTCACAAAATGTCCCCTGCATAGACCTTTGTGAGGAACCACGTTGCGCAGACTGTGCAGAAGCTGATGGCATTTGTGACTCCTCATCCTCTACCTCTTCCAAAACCTCGTCCCTTAGTGCTTGCAGTGTTTTTTCAAGCAGGCAGATAAGGGGGATAGTCATGCTGACTAGTGCATCATCTGCACTCGCCATCCGCGTGGAATAATCGAAGGCACGCAAAACGTGGCAAATGTCCTTCATAGAGGCCCACTCAGTGGTGGTGAAGTGTGAACGGTGCGCACTGCGACTTGTTTGCGCCTGCTGCAGCTGGTACTCCATTACTGCTGCCTGCTGCTCACACAACCTCTCCAACATATGTAACGTTGAATTCCACCTGGTGGGTAAGTCACATATGATGCGATGTTCCGGAAGACGTAATCGGCGCTGCAGAGCTGCAATGCACGATCTTGCGTTGCTGGAACGCCGCAAGTGACGCGCACTCTATGCTGACCTTGTGAAGCAGTGCATCAAGATCCGGATAGTCCCTCAAAAAATTCTGCACGACCAAGTTGAGCACAAGTGCCAGACATGGGATGTGAGTGAGGTTGCCTAGGCCCAGAGCTGCCACCAGATTTCGGCCATTGTCACACACTACCATGCCTGGCTGGAGATTCGCTGGCACAAACCACACGTCGCTCTGCTGCTTGATGGCATTCCAGAGCTCCTGCGCTGTGTGGCTTCGATTCCCCAAAGAAATTAATTTTAATACGGCCTGTTGACGTTTGGCCACGGCTGTGCTCATATCGGTCATCATAGCAGTTAACCCTTCACGGGTCGATGTGGAGGTAGACCGTGACAGCTCCTGCAGTGCTGATTCAGAGGAACTAGAGTATGAGGAGGAGTCAATGTGTACAGACTGGATTCCTGATTCTCAAGATCTGTACCCAGCTCCACAACATTTACCCAATGGGCAGTGAGGGAAAGGTATCGTCCCTGTCCATGCTTACTGGTCCACGCATCGGTGGTCAGGTGGACCTTGCTACTGACGGCGTTTAATTTTTCCCTCCACATCCTGTTGCAGGGCAGGGACGGCTTGCCTGCTGAAATAAAAGTGGCTGGGCACGTTGTATTGTGGGACTGCCAATGCCATAAAGTTACGAAAGGTGTCAGTCTCCACCAGCCTGAATGATAGCATTTCAAGGGCCAGTAGTTTAGCAATGCCAGCATTCAAAGCCTGTGCTCGGGGGTGGTTTGCCGAGTATGGGCGCCTTTTCTCCCATGCCTGTGCTAACGATGGTTGTAGACTGGCCTGGGAGTGTGAGGATGACAGGGAAAGTGGTGCTGTGAGGTTCTTCCATGGCGATCCTGTGAGGAAGCCGAACCAGCTGTGTGTGAGCTGGAGGAGGAGGCTACAACACGAGCTGAAGAGGTGGTAGGTGGCGCTGTAGGTTGGCCTAGGTCTTCAGTGTGTTTTTGTAACTCCACCACGTGCTTGGTCCGCACATGTTTCCACATATTTGTGGTATTGAGGTTGCTGACACTTTTCCCTCTTTTCACCTTCTGATTACACAGCTTGCATTTGACAAAGCCAATGTCATCTGCAACTGTGTCAAAAAAGGACCAGGCACTGCAAGTCTTGGGAGCGCCCGCTTTGGATTTTGGAAGAGCCATGCTCCTAATGGGTGCCGAAGTGGAGGCTACAGGCAACCAAGTCTGCCCCCTCCCTCTCCCTCCTTTTTGGGCCATTCAGGGAATCTCTTCCTCGGAGCTGCTCCCACCACCTTCCCGTCCCTCACGCCATGATGGGTCAAGGACCTCATCATCTACACCACCCTCTTCAAACAACTGCTTCTCCTGGGTAGTCTCGACAGCACAGTACGCACCAGAAAGTGGCACTTGAGTCTCATCATCAGATGCGTACTGAGGTGAGCTGCTGACCATAGGCACGGGCCCACCCGCCTCTTCAGATTCAGAGAGACAAAACGGTTGCGCATCACTGCATACTACCTCTTCTTCAAATTCTAAAATTCTGCTTGGCTGGCCCCCTCTTTCTAAGCCAAGAGATTCAGAGAACAGAAGTAGAGATGGCTCCTGTCCAGGGCTCTCTGACTGCCTGGGCAATTTGTCAGGTGGTGAAGAGACAGATGGGTGCTCTTCAGTACTCAGGACCTGAGAGGATCTGGAACTAATTGAAGTCGATGCGTTAGCTGCCATCCATCCGACAACGGCTTCAATTTGGTCCTCCCGCAGCAGTGGGGTACGGCTAGCTCCTACAAAGCAGCACATAAAGGACTGTTCCCTGGTAAAACTGGGGGATGCTGAGTCACTGGTGCCCGCAGCAGGCACAGAATCCCCACGTCCTCTCCCTGCAGGCACAGAATCCTCACGTCCTCTCCATGCAGAAACTCCACGCCCACGCCCACGACCACGGCCACATGCCTTACTCCCTGCCTTCTTCATCTTGGTAGACTGATAAAGATAGGCAGAAAAGTACTAAGGGCTTAGTGTGCTTATTCCTGAACAGCTGCTAACAGGTATAAGAAACACTAATTTTATAAAGTGTGGACTAGACTTTAATATGAGCTAATGTGGCCTACACAACTGTAAAGTGGAGTGTTTGGTGAACTTTATTTAGTTTTTTTTGTCACAAAAAGACACTGGATGTGCCCAAAGATGTAATACCGATAGTATCACAAACTTTTTGTAGCTATTACAATGCAGGAAGGTAACCTACAATGCAGTAGATGAGGCTACAAAAAATAGGCTAATACTAATCTGGCTGGGGCTGCAGGGCACAATGCTGCAGAAAGGCTCCTCTATCTACTCCTATATAGTGTGTTTGGAACCAATGTAGCTGAATACGGATGGAACCACCACACTAATAGGAGAAATCAGGAAAAATGATCAGTTAGCAAAAAAGGACAATGTATGAGGCAGTGACGCACGCTAAGCGCACTACAACCAGACGTGGCTGAAGCACACACTACAGCATGAGCTGCACTCACACACAGAGAGCTTGCAGACAGGTGTGTACAGTGCAGATGCAGAGCACTGTGCACTAGCGCTGCAAGACAAAAAAAAAATTCTCTTCTCCTATATAGTGTGTTTGGAACCAATTTAGCTGAATACGGATGGAACCACCACACTAATAAGAGAAATCAGGAAAAATTATCAATTAGCAAAAAAGGACAATGTATGAGGCAGTGACGCACGCTGAGCGCACTACAACCAGACGTGACTGAAGCACACACTACAGCGTGAGCTGCACTCACAAACAGAGAGCTTGTGACTCGCCCCCTGGGCCGTGGGGCACTCGGAACCGGACTTTGGGGCAATGCTGGGAGTAGTAGTGGCGACCCGGTTCCGTGGCTCAGGGTGGTCAGACCAGTGGTAGTCTGCTATGTGCTGTAGGTAATGTCCGACTACGCCACCCGTGGATTTCTGTCAGGGCTAACCATCGCTGCAGTGCAGACCGCTGGGGCTGATATAAATGTGCAGCACTGAATAGTTCAACTCCCCATGGGAGGAGTATGGCCCCAGGGCAGAATATATAATGGATGATGGAGGGGATGATTCCGACCGCGATAGCCTGGAAACGGAGGCCTCTTAAACAGTTCAGGTTCTTTATTAGAACAGGTAATATGACCCAGAAACAGGCCCGGCTAGGAGGGGGCCTGGATGTCTGAGAGCAAGTGGGAGGCTGGCCCTGGTCAGGGTGAGGGTGTAGGCCTACCGTGTTCTCTGTGCTCCTTCTGGCTATTTCCCTCCTTGTAGTGTAACAGCCCACGTTCCCGAGCTCACCGTGTCCTCTTGCTGGTCCCTTCTGCTGTGGCGGAGCCTCCGGGCTTCTTAGGCCAAGGAACATACAGTCCCCTGCGGACTGGTTATCTGCTGTAGGACGTGGAATCCTCACAGCCTCAGACCAAAGTCTGGTAGATTAGTCTCTTCGTCTGCCAGGACAGGCGCACTTCGCCTCTTGTTCCTGGCTCGTGGCTCTCCTACTGCCACACGTCCTCTTAGGCTGCAACACAACTGTCTGTCCCAGCTCTGCGACACTTCTCTATCCAGAGACAGGTTGTCCAGTTCTCCCTAACCCTGCCCCCAGTTCCAGCTTTTATAGGGGCAGCCTGCTCCCCCTACTGGCCTGGGACAGGAGGTGCTGCATGCTAATGGTCCTTGACTAGAGGACCTCCCCCTTGCTCTCAGACACAGCGTTATTATATTTGTGGCATCCAGGCCAGGGTGACACATTCCCCCCCTAGTAAAATTTAGTACTCCGGGACTAAACAAGAAACAAGAATAATATGCATGACCATAAAACATTAGTAGACAAACGACGCACAGGTTGAGTTCTTAAGGTCACAGTGTGGTCTGTGACCGGGTGTCCATATCACCAACACAACGGGGAGCCTTAACCAGGTGGGGGTCTGTCCTAGCCCCAAGTCCTTTACAGTCTTAGTTCATTCCTTGGTCAGGCTCCGAACGCAGTCCATACAAAGTCCCGGTTATTAAAAGTCCATAACCTTTGAGTCCGTACGGTAAGTGTAAGAAACTGAAACACACAATTACCAATTATGCATGTAACTTTGCAAACATTTCAACACTTGGCAACAGGGTTATTTACAGTTTTTTAGTGCACCCTATATTCTCCAGCGAGCGGGTATCTGCCCCTTTGTGCTCCTGGTTGACCTCCTTAATCCACTGTCTGGTGGTGGACTGACCTGGCTTTCCCCACTACCGTTAGGGGTACAACTACCAGCTTGGTGTACAGGTAGGGCAGGCAGCTGTCTGCGGGTCCTTTGGCTTACCGCAGGCATGGCAGGCTCACTGTCAGCAGAGGGTTGATTCTCCTGGGCTGTTGGTACAGGCTCTTCTGCCTCTGGAACTGCTTGCTCTTCTTCTCCTTCCGACTCTGGTGTAGGTTGTTGCTGAGCCGGTTGCAGGAAATGCAGGACGGGTACCACTATGGCATCGTTTATTCGAGTCCAGGACTGACGAAACTCTCCGAGAACGGTGCTGATCATTTCTTCCTTGTCCTCTGCGGGTTCAAGGTCACTTTGATCCTCTTCTGCACTACGGAGTTGCTCGGGGCACCTTTTTAGGTGGTCTCTGGAGACGGTACTAGTGGTTTCTCCTCCAACCCTGGTGATCACACACACCTTCGAGTTGTCGTGGTCAGACTGCAGTACGGTGTAGGGTTCCCTTTCCCACTGGTCGTCCAACTTATGTAGCCTTCTCTTTCGCTTTCGGACCTGCTCACCAGGTTCTAGGGGAACAGCAGGGGCGTGTTGGTTGAAGAGTCTTTCTTGCCTTTCTCTCACCTGGGCCAGGCTCTTCTCCACACTCTCCTGTACCTTCTTGTACTGCAGTCGCCTTTCCGTATCCCAGTCTGCATCTGGGGAGGTGTCCTCAGGTGTTAGGACTCCCATCTTCAGGTCCATGGGCAGCTTACCTGGTCTGGCTCGCATCAGGTAAGCCGGGGTGCAGTTTGTAGCATTCACCGGGATATGGTTGTATAAGTCTATCAGGTCCGGCAGTTTTTCTGGCCACAGGCTGCGTTCCCCCAGGGGCAACGTCTTCAGGAGATCAATGACTATATTGTTCATTTTCTCACACATCCCGTTGGTTTGTGGGTGGTAAGGCGTTGTACGAATCTTCTTACAGCCATAGAGGTTGCAGAACTCTTGGAAGATTTCGGCTTCGAACGCTGGACCCTGGTCTGTCAGGACCTGTTCCAGATACCCATGTGGACGGCAGAAGTATTGCTGGAAGGCTCTGGCCGCCGTTTGGGCTGTCAAGTCTTTCACTGGGACCACCACTAGAAAATGGGAATAGTGGTCCACGATTGTCAGGGCGTAGATGTATCCTGACTGGCTTGGAGCCAATTTGACGTGGTCCAGAGCTATCAGCTCAAGAGGCTGCTGGGTGACGATGGGCTTCAAGGGTGTCTTCTGGCTGGTGCGGTCTTTTCTCCTTAAGTTACAAGTGCCACAGTCCCTGCACCACTTCTCTACAGCCCCTCTCATGCCGACCCAAAAGAACTGTCCTCTTAGCAGGAACTCCAGTTTCTTCCAACCAAAGTGCCCCGCTCTGTCATGGTAAGCCCCCAGGACCATAGCTGCATCCCGCCTTGGGACCACGACTTGCCAGGTCAGCTCGTGTGTCCGGTGGTTAACAAGTCTTCTGCACAGCTTACCTTCATAGAGGAACAGCTTGCTCTTCTCTTTCCATAGCTGCTTGGCTTCCTCTGGAGCATCCGGATCTAAGCGGGCGTCTTCCTGGGTCAGCAGATCTTTCACCAGGCGGATTGCAGGGTCACTATCTTGGGTCTCGGCCCAGCTGTGGTGAGGTAGGGGATTGATCATAACAGTTGTTAAATCTTCCTCTTTCACGAGGTGGGAGTATTGAGCGGCCCCATACCGGTGAAACGCGGGGAGTTCTACCTCCTCCAGCTCTTCTGGGTTTTCGTCACCTTCAGGTAAGTGAGGCATTCTCGACAGGGCGTCAGCATTGGCATTGGTTTTGCCTGCCCGGTACTTGATCACGAAGTCATAATTGGAGAGACGGGCCATCCACCGCTGTTCCAGGGCACCAAGTCTTGCACTGTCTAGGTGTGTTAACGGGTTGTTGTCCGTGAACACGGTGAACTTTGCAGAGGCTAGGTAATGCTTGAAGCGTTCCATTACGGCCTACACCACCGCCAAGAATTCTAGCTTGAAGGAGCTGTAATTCTCCGGGTTCCTCTCGGTGGGCCTCAGCTTCTGGCTGGCGTACGCGATCACCCTTTCTCTGCCCTGTTGGTTTTGTGATAGTACGGCTCCTAGTCCCACATTACTGGCGTCTGTGTGGAGAATAAAAGGCTAGCCATTATCAGGGTAGGCCAGGATCTCATCCCCTGTGAGGGCCATCTTCAACTGGCGGAAGGACTCCTCTTCCGGTTTATCCCACTTGAAGGGTGGCTTTTGGCTTCAGGACTTAGACTGTCCTATCAGGAGGTCCTGCATAGGAGCTGCCATCTTAGTGAACCCGGGGATGAACCTTCGGTAGTAGCCTACCAACCCGAGGAACTGCCTCACTTCTTTGATGTTCGAGGGGCTTGGCCAGCTCTTGATTGCCGTGACCTTGTCAGGGTCGGGGGCTACTCCTTCCGCACTTACCACGTGCCCTAGGTACTGGACCTTCGGTTTCAACAGGTGACACTTCGATGGTTTCACCTTCAGGCCATAGCCTGCCAGGGCTTCGAACACCTCGGCCAGGTGCTTTAGATGGTCCTCGTAAGTTTTCGAATAGACGATCACGTCGTCCAGGTAAAGGAGGACCGTCTCGAAGTTCCAGTGCCCTAGACAGCATTCCATCAGCCTCTGGAAGGTCCCTGGTGCGTTGCAGAGCCCGAAGGGCATACAATTGAACTCGCTCAGTCCCATCGGGGTGGTGAAGGCGGTCTTCTCCTTGTCAGCCTCTGCCACAGGAACCTGCCAGTACCCGCTAGTAAGATCCAAAGTAGAAAAGAAGTTAGCTGATTTTAGTGCGGCTAAAGACTCCTCTATTCTAGGCAGCGGATATGCGTCTTTGTGGGTGATACGGTTGATTTGTCTATAGTCCACGCACTTTCTCATGGTGCCGTCTTTCTTTTTTACCAGAACCAGGGGGGCTGCCCAGGGGCTACAGCTATCTCTAATGACCCCAGCCTCTTTCATTTCTCTTAGCATGCCCTTGGCATTCTGATCATGTGCAGGGGGTACAGGCCTGTGTCTCTCTTTTATTGGTGGGTGGCTCCCCGTGGGGATATGGTGTTCTATACCTTTTACTCTGCTGAAGTCTAGCGGGTGCTTACTAAAAATTCTCTCGTACTCCTTGACCACCCGGTAGACTCCTTGTTTTTGATGCACGGGAGTGGAGTCAGCACCCACATAGAGTTTCTGGCACCAGCCCTCCTTTTGTTTCTGGGAGCCATTACCCTCCGCCTGTGGAGATAGAGGCAAAGGCTCCACGGCCCTGATAGCTTTGTGTTCGACAGCAAACAGTTTGGCAAGTGTAGCATACCTGGTAAGTATACCTCCCTCTCCCAAATGATGAGAATGCGAACGGGCACCCTCCCATGACGGACATCAACCACCCCCCAGGCTGTCAAAATGGTGGGCCTGCTGTCTGAGTACACGGGTTCTACCAGGGCTTGGTAGTCTCTACCTCTCAACCCGATTGCAGTCCGACACCAGATCATCATTTCACTTTTGGGAGGCATGGAAATGGGGAATGGGTCACTCATTCTTACGCTACCGATCTCACCACCAGACAGTTCTACCTGCTGCCGTCTCATCAGGGCTTTTATCTCTTTGTTGAGGACTCTCTGTTGGCTGGAACTAGCATTCACCGCCACCTGTTGAAGAATTACAATTACCTCTGAAAGACTATTTTCAATCACGTTAGTACCCACAGTTATTTTAGGGTGACTTTCACGACGGTCAATGTCCACAATAATCACTCCCTGTGCCAGCAGTTCAACTTTACCAATGTTAATGGTCATCTCTTTGAACCCCATCTGCGGCACTGGCAAGCCATTACTGGCGATGATGCTCAAGTCACTGTCTGGATACCGTGTTATATCAGCATCAGTCCAATACTGCTTAAAAAGTACATAAGGGATAGTGGTTACTTGCGACCCGGTATCCAGCAAGGCGCTCATGGGGATACCGTCCAGCACCACCGGTAAAACCGGGCGCACCCCAACGTACTTATTACGCCAATTGTAAGGGCCTGGTGATCTTATGCCTGGGGGTTGGCCCTCTGCCCCAGGTTGGACCCGTTTAAATTACAGTACCTGGAAATGTGTCCGGGCTGGTTGCATCGACGGCAAATGGGCTGTCCATCCTCTGCGTAGCGGTCTGTAGGCCTCCCTCGGAACGACGGGGTCCTCCACTGTCGACGCCACGGGACATCCTCCGGACTTGAAGCCAACTCGATGGGTCTTGACGGGTCCACTTGTAACGCCTGGATGGTCCTAGTCAACGCCGCGACACTCCTGGTCAGCTCCTGGACTTGGTGGTGCAGATCTTTCGACGGGGCTTGGTTCAGGGCCTGTTCATCGGCCCCCATAGGGGCCATAGAGGAGGGCGCCGCCTCGTGGTGGTAGGTGAGAGCAGGGCGCCGGGGGTTTATAGCGCCACTTGTTGCGGGTTCACGGAGCACCCTGTCCTTGAATTGGGCAAAGGTCAGGTCAGGGTTCTGAAAGAACATGAGGCGCAGCTGGGTCCTGTGGGCGCTTGACAGCAGACCTTCTATGAACTGTTCTGTTAGTAGCTTATCCGTATCCTGCACGCTGCCAGGGTCAGCTTGTTTGATGGCCCTCAAGGCTTCCTGCAAATTTAGGGCATAGTCTCTAATGCTGTCCTGTGCCCGCTGCTTACATCCATAGAACGGCATTTTAATTTCAGCGGAGGTACGGGTATTAAAGGTACCTCGCAGCCGGGCCAGAATGTCCTTTACAGTCCTTTTCTCCTCAGCGGGCCATGACTTTACCTCCCGCTGGGCTGCGCCAGTTAGCTGCCCTGTCAGTATGCTAATCTTCTGTTCCTCTGTCAGGGGGTAAACTTGGAACAAACTGTACAGCCTTTCCTTAAAGTCAGTTAGGGCATGGGGCTCCCCTGAATACTTGGGCAGCCAGGCCACTCCAGGGATGTAAGGCAGGGAAAATGGCATCACCGCTGCTGCAGCGGCGCTGGTGGTAGAAGGTCCCTCCGCGTCCGTCATCTTCCTCCCCCCTAGTTAAGCGTGGCCTACCTTCCGACGATCCTCTTCTGTAGGCCGCGGCTCCGCTGGTGCTGCTCCGGACGAGGACCTTGCTTCGCGTTCTGGTGACGTCAGCGTCGCTCTCTCTCCCTTCCAGGACCTTGCGCGGCGTCGGTGCGTGGGGCGGAGTTTCGGGTCTCATGCGGTTTGGACGTCCACGCCCCTCTTCTTCCCGCGCGGCATCCTGAATATGGCGTCCGATGGCGGGAAAACGGCTGAAGATGGCGGGAACTGACGGAAGATGGCGGGAGACAGCTGGAAATGGCGGGAAACGGCTCCGGATGGCGGGAAACCTCTTTTCAGGTGCGTGTATAGTCTTTTTCAGGCACGCAATACCCGTTTGTGGCGGGTTGGTTACTATCCTGCCGATTACGCCAAAGCTGACTCACCCCCTGGGCCGTGGGGCACTCGGAACCGTACTTCGGGGCAATGCTGGGAGTAGTAGTGGCGACCCGGTTCCGTGGCTCAGGGTGGTCAGACCAGTGGTAGTCTGCTATGTGCTGTAGGTAATGTCTGACTACGCCACCCGTGGATTGCAGTCAGGGCTAACCGCCGCTGCAGTGCAGACCGCTGGGGCTGATATAAATGTGCAGCACTGAATAGTTCAACTCCCCACGGGAGGAGTATGGCCCCAGGGCAGAATATATAATGGATGATGGAGGGGATGATTCCGACTGCGATAGCCAGGAAACGGAGGCCTCTTAAACAGTTCAGGGTCTTTATTAGAACAGGTAATATGACCCAGAAACAGGCTCGGCTAGGAGGGGGCCTGGATGTCTGAGAGCAAGTGGGAGGCTGGCCCTGGTCAGGGTGAGGGTGTAGGCCTACCGTGCTCTCTGTGCTCCTTCTGGCTATTTCCCTCCTTGTAGTGTAACAGCCCACGTTCCCGAGCTCACCGTGTCCTCTCACCGTATGGCTTGCAACTTGGGTCCCTTTCTACTCCCGGCCTGGTACGGCTTTGCTGGTCCCTTCTGCTGTGGCGGAGCCTCCGGGCTTCTTAGGCCATGGAACATACAGTCCCCTGCAGACTGGTTATCTGCTGTAGGACGTGGAATCCTCACAGCCTCAGACCAAAGTCTGGTAGATCAGTCTCTTCGTCTGCCAGGACAGGTGCACTTCGCCTCTTGTCCCTGGCTCGTGGCTCTCCTACTGCCACACGTCCTCTTAGACTGCAACACAACTGTCTGTCCCTGCTCTGGGACACTTCTCTATCCAGAGACAGGTTGTCCAGTTCTCCCAAACCCTGCCCCCAGCTCCAGCTTTTATAGGGGCAGCCTGCTCCCCCTACTGGCCTGGGACAGGAGGTGCTGCATGCTAATGGTCCTTGACTAGAGGACCTCCCCCTTGCTCTCAGACACAGCTTTATTATATTTGTGGCATCCAGGCCAGGGTGACACACTTGCAGACAGAAGTGAACAGTGCAGATGCAGAGCACTGTGCACTAGCTCTGCAAGACAAAGAAAAAAATTCTCTACTCCTATATAGTGTGTTTGGAACCTATTTAGCTGAATACGGATGGAACCACCACACTAATAGGAGAAATCAGGAAAAATTATCAATTAACAAAAAAGGACAATGTATGAGGCAGTGACGCACGCTGAGTGCACTACAACCAGACTTGGCTGAAGCACACACTACAGCGTGAGCTGCACTCACACACACAGACCTTGCAGACAGCGGTGAACAGCACAGAGAACTATGCACTAGCGCTGCAAGGCACAGCGATTTATAAAGTAGCTTGGGTAAAGCAGAATAGAGCAAATAGGTAGCTAAAACTGTCCCTCAGAACAACAGCGTCCTATCCCTAACTGAATTCACAGCAGAGTGAGCTCAAAATGGCGGCGGCGGCTTTTATAGTGCATCATGACATCATTTCAGCAGCCAATCACAGCCATGCCATTAGTTAACATGCCTACATGGATGTGCCCACACTTCTTAGGATCCTCATTGGTTGAATAAAATGAAACTGGCTCATTGCATTACGGGAACTTCCGATTCCGGTATACGATATTCTAAAAGTATTGGAATTAAGTATCGGAATTCCGATACCGCGAATATCGGCCGATACCCGATATTTCAGTATCGCAATGCTCAACACTAGTGGTTATATTAAACAGAGATTCCACACCACATTTATTAATATACTCGGACAGTCCTTGTAAGGGCTCATTCTGAAGAACATTAATCTTGCTGATAGCACTAGTTAGGCAGAGTTTGTGAAGACCAAGTATAGTAAAGAATAGGCTCCATTCCACGTTCATTCTGCTGCTGGTACTCCAATCAATAGCCCTAGATATCAGTGCTAATAATATTCTTTTTGCTCTTAATTCTGCTAATTTTGGTGAAAAGCAATATAATACACCATTTTTACTGTTACATTTGCTTGTTAGCAGCATACAACCAGATTTGGTTGATTTGAATAGCATTGCTGTATTGTGCAAGCAGAGAAACTTGTCCATTATCTCAGGTGGTCAAATATTACTGCAGCATTAATCCTGAATTTTTTTGGCAGCTGCAAAATATTATAATCCATTTAGAGTCTGCTACTTGTGTGTCCAAAATATATCCAGACTTGTTCACTGACCAATAGCATCGCTATACCGACACTGCCCAAAATAAGTTGTCATCAGACGTGATCAAGTACTGCGTTATTAATTCTGACATTTTTTTGCAAACTGCAAAATATTATACTCAATTTAAAGTCTGCTACTTGTGTGTCCAAAATATATCCACACTTGTTCGCTGACCAATAGCATTGCTATTCCGGCACTACCCCAAAAAACTGGTCATCAGTAGTGATCAAATATTACTGCAGTAATAACCGTGACATTTTTTGCAAGCAGAAAAATTTTAAACTCCATTTAAAATGGACAAGGAGTGTTGAAAGGGACGTGGAAGTGGACGTGATGCTGATGGTGCATGCAGAGGCCAAGGCTGTGGGCAGGATGAAACTGTGCCTGCTGAGGGAGCACAACAAGCACCCACATCATGTCGACCTAGCTTCCTGTCCCACTCTTGAAGCCAGAGCAGTGTCAAAAGGTTGTTGGTTGGATAGTAGATAATGCTTCCAGTCAGTTTACCATCACCTCCACCACTCTGTCTTCCACACGGTCCAGTCTCAGTAACCGTGAGTTGGGACCACATATTCCTCACCGTGATCCTCCTTCCTCCCACCATGCCAAGTGCCCGGAGACTAGTGTTGAGCCACCCCCGTAGTGTTCGAGTTCGGTTCGGTTCGTCGAACACCCGTGTGTTCGCCGAACTGTTCGTCGAACTGTTCGTCGAACACCTTCGAACACCGTTAAAACCAATGGCAGGCAAACAAAAACACATAGAAACACATAGAAAACACCTTCAAAGGTGTCCAAAAGCTGACAAACTGCTCAGAAGACACAACTAACACATGGAAAAGTGACAAGTACATATAGTCATGCGAAAAGAAAAGAGGTGGAGGAGTAAAAGGAGGGGGAGACACAGATATAGGCATGTCATGCCCTTCTAAAATCCAAAAAGTGAGAAGCCGAGACGGCCAGTCCGCTCCTGCCCGTGCCACCTCCGTGTCGCCGGGTTTGTGCCAGAGCCGCGGTGAACCCTGACGGCCAGCCCCCCTCTCCCAATACTGGTGCCTGTCCGCTGGTGGGTCGAGAGAGCCCCCCTGTGGTGGAGGCAGCTCTAAGCTTTTTAATTTAAATTGTCCCTCTAATTTGAATGAATACACTTTAAATCCATTTACAAGGATCTATTGGAGGGCAAGTCTCATGCCAGCAGCCGCGTAATTCCAGCTCCAGTAGCGTCCACTAAAGCTGCTGCAGTTAAAAAGCTTTTATAAGGATCGAGCTCGGCTGTCCACCGCAAGGCATCCTAGTGCCAGTCCCAGCCCCTATGCCTTGGGGTGCCTCCTGATGCTCTTCACTGAGTATCCCGTGGTCCCGAAGCATTTCCTTTGAAAAAATTAAGTGTCCAAACTACAGGTGGTGTAGCTTGCTTAACAGCCGGGATAATCCGCTGACTAGCAGACACTGCTACTAGGCACAAAGTATTTCCTGGGCTAGATGCAGTTAAAAATTTGTAAGTAGATACTCTCGTTGGATGCTGAGAAAGCATTCCATAGAGTCTTCTGGCACGCCATATATGATTCTCTTAAAAAGCTTGGGGTAGGGGTCTAGGGGACCCTTTTATAGCCAAAATCACGGCCCTGTATCACAATACGTCACCTAGGCTGAAGATAAATGTAACTGTAGCACCGAGGGCTCGGTTGCTACAGACGTATTGCACCTCACCCAGAGGTGTGATATCTCACTCTCAGATAAGGATGGAGTGTGGATCAGGACCCGACACCTGCATGCATTACACCACATTGCCGTGGGGCAGGGCGACCAATATGCCCCTGAGATGGGCACGACAGTCCCTGTCCCTGGCTGGAGTGGGGGGAGGGAACACTGAGGAAGGGGAACCCTGCAGTGCAGGAGCAGGGAGGAAGCAGTTCCTGGGTGCATTGAGAAGGGAGTATAAAAGGTGGGCACCATCTTAGTTCAGTGCAGAGAAGTCTGAGCAGAAGTGGCAGGGAGCAGGGGCTCTGCATGAGCTCTGCTCCGGAGGCGGGCCTAGTAACAGAGGCCCAGGCCTGCAAGAGGGAGAAGGAAGGAAGAGGAGCGGAGAAGGCTCCAGGAACGAGGAATGAAGGGATCCCAGGGGTGCGGACGGGCGAGTCGCCACCGCACGCCCGAATCCACCTGCGTGGAGGGGTCAGGCCAAAGGGGGAGACCGGTCCCCGAACTAGTGGAGGCAGGAAACGACCCTCAGCTAGAAACCGGAGGCTCTGACATTTTATGTGGCGCAGCCCCTTGCTCCACCCGCTAGGAAGGCACCACATAGGGTCAGGGAAACTGGCGCCAAGTTTACCAAGAGGAGGCCCGAGGCAGCCGGACAGAAGTGTTGGTAAGAAAGGCCAGACAAAGGACACACAAAGGGGGTCCTGTGAAGCGCTCCAAAGTTATCTGGGAGTTGTCTGAGCCCCTCACCTGGTGAGCACAGTACGACGTGGGCAGCCGTTACCTGCAGACGTGGTCTGGATAATAAGAACTGTGAGTAAAGGCCCTGAACTGCATCACTGACTCCGTGTCGTTACTGCTGCTGCCCTGCACCATCACCCCCATCCTCCGCATACACTGCCCTGAGGCTATACTCCTCCCGTGGGGAGTTATGCTACGCTCTGCTGCACCCACAACACCAGCCTTAGCGGTCTGCCCTGTAGCGGCGGTTCACTCTGACCGCAATCCACGGGTGGCGTAGTCGGACATTTAAACATCAAAACCACATAAATAGTTCCGCCACTGGTTTGACCGCCCTGAGCCACGGAACCGGATCGCCGCCACGAAGACTACAACCACCAGCATCCACCAAAAAGGGTCCGGCTCCGGGTGTCCCAAGGCCCAGGGGGTGCGCCAGAACATTTTCATCACCTTTCACAATCACCAATGGGACAAGGCAGGGATGTCCTCTGTCCCCTCTCTTATACATCCTAGTGACGGAGCACCTGCTCTCATCAATTCGCCATAACCCCAATATTAGGTGGATTGAGGTGGGAGGCACCGAGTACAAGTGCTCTCTATTTGCTGATGATGTCCTAGTATATATCACTCAATCACATATATCCATCCCTGCTGTTATGGCTGAAATAGATCACTTTGTTACATGGTAAAATTTTAAAATCAATGCAGCGAAGTCTGAGGCCCTCGATGTCTCCTTCCCTAAATCCATATAGGATTCCATCCAGTCCAACTTTCCCTTTGCCTGGCCCTCACAGGGTATCAAATACTTAGGAATTCCTATTCATAGAGACCTCTCCCATCTATGTTATCTTAATTTTGGGCCCTTTATTGAACAATTCCATACAGACCACGGTTGGCAAGTTAGAACTGTAAGATTCACTACGTGAACCACTGGTGTTTTGTGGAAAAGCACATGTACACCGCGTTCCAAATTATTATGCAAAAAGTGTTTAGGAGTGATAAGGGAAGAATTTGTTTGTTTGTCAGTTAAACTCATTGATGGTGATGTGTGTCAGGGCTCTTTATATCACTGTAAGCAATTGCAGACACCTGTGCTAATTAGTTTGGCAGGTGTGTCCAATGAAAGGCAAGACTACTTAAGAAGGCTCTCTCACATTATTAAGCAGCCTACATTTTCTGCCAAAATGGGAAAGAAAAAGGATGTGTCGGCTGCTGAGAAGCAACAAATTGTGGAGTGTTTAGGTCAAGGCATGACTACAATCAACATTGTGCGATGATCAGGATGAAGTGTCTTGGCAATCAAGAAGTATGTAGCTGATTCACAGTACACACGTGTGCGTGCTGATAAGGGCAAATTGAGGACTCTTTCCTACAGGCAATTACGTCAGGTTGAAAGAGCAGCGGCAAAAAAGCCTTGTCATAGCAGTAGACAAGTTTTTGAAGCTGCTTGTGCCTCCAACGTCCCCCGAACAACAAGATGCAGGGTCCTTCAGAGGTTTGCAGCTGTGCATACGCCATCCTGTCGACCTCCTCTATCCACTTCACACAAGCAGAAACGGCTCCAGTGGGCCAAACATTACATGAAGACTGATTTCAAAACTGTTTTGTTCACGGATGAGTGCCGTGCAGCGCTCGATGGTCCAGATGAATGGAGTGGAGGATGGCTGGTTGATGGACACCCCACGCAAACACGGCTACAGCGCCAACAAGGAGGAGGTGGAGTAATGTTTTGGGCTGGAATCATGGGGAGAGAGATTGTCGGCCCCTTTAGGATCCCTGAAGGCGCGAAAGATGAACTCCATAATGTATGTGGATTTTCTCAAACAGCACTTCCTGCCATGGTTCAAGAAGAAGAACCGTGTATTTCACAGCAAGATCATTTTTCTGCATGATAATGCACCATCTCATGCTGCACATAAAACATCTGCATCTCTGGCTGATATGGGCATAAAAGGGGACAAACTTATGGTGTGACCCCCATGCTCCCCTGACCTCTACCCCATTCAGAACCTTTGGAGCATCATTAAAAGGAGTGTCTATGATGGCGGGAGGCAGTTCACATCTAAGCAACAGCTCTGGGAGGGTATTCTGTCCTCATGCAAAACAATTGAAGCAGAAACCATCCAAAACCTGACAAATTCAATGGACGAGAGAGTTCAGAAGCTCCTTTCGAACAAGGGGTCCTATGTGAAAATGTAACATCACCTAGAATAAAGTTTTGAGTTGAAAACTGTTTGATTTCAGTTTCTAACAACCTGCTAATGCTTATAATTTCAAAAATGACCATTTTTTTGGTCTTTATTAAAATGAAAAGGTTGATCGAAAAGTTTGGGGGATCTAAGAGTGTGGCAACCCAGTAGTCATGATTACTTCGAATTCTGACAATATGAGGGTCATGCTGCAGGTAGTGCAGCAAGAAGGCACTTATGTGTCTTGCGCATCTCGGAGCCCCAAAATTATTTTCCGGGCTAGATGCAGCTAAAAATTATTTTTAATTTTAAATCTGGTGAAGCTTATTATAGATGGCCTAATAGGATCAGTGCTGCACACTGCTACAAAGCCCAAATTATTTTCCAGTCAAGATACAGATAAACATGATTAGTAATTTGAAAGCTTAAAACGGTTGGTAGGGTGATTTTAACCAATCATCAAGCTTTTACTCTCCCCAGGATGACACAGGGGTAGAAAAGTCGTTTCGGATCCATGATTTGTTCATCTTTATGAACGTGAGTCTGTCTACATTATCAGTGGAGAGCCGCGTGTGCTTATCTGTCAGCACACCACCAGCAGCGCTGAACACACGTTCAGACAGAACGCTGGCTGCGGGGCATGACAAGATCTCCAAGGCGTAAGTGGCTAGCTCCGGCCATTTATCCAGATTGGAAGCCCAAAAAGAGCAAGGGTCCAGTGACACAGTCGTGGCTTCAATGTTTACTTGGAGATACTCCTGTACCATCGTCTCTAGGCGTTGACTATGTGTCAGACTTCTTGTCTCCTGTGGCCTTGCAAAGGATGGGCTAAAAAAGTGGTGAAATGATTCCGCAAAATTGATGTTACCAGCAGATACTGTGGTTCTGTTACGGTTTGAGTGCTGAACACTTGACGGTCCCACGGTTGGCAAGTTGGAACTGTGAGATTCACTACGTGCACCACTGGTATTTTGTGGAAAAGCACATGTAAGATTCTGCAACAGTCTCTGCTGATACTCCTGCATGCGTGCATCCCTTTCTATGGCAGGAATAATTTCTGCAAATTTACTTTTGTACCGGGGATCTAACAGTGTGGCAACCCAGTAGTCAGGATTATTTCTAATTCTCACAATTCGAGGGTCATGTTGCAGGTAGTGCAGCAAGAAGGCACTCATGTGTGTTGCGCATCCAGGAGCACCAAGTCCCTGTTGTGTTGGTGGCGAGGTAACAATCATGCTTCCTTCCTCTGTCCTCTCCCCCGAACCTCGCACAACAGAAATGTGATCAAGGTCTCCCTCATCTGATGAGTCTTCCATCAGTTCGTCCTCCACTTCTTCCTGGGCTCCTGCACCTTCCTCACTAGTTTGGCTGCTACCATGCGCCCTGGTAAAATCATCTCCCCCACCCTCACATGCCTGCCGCCTTGGTGCTGCCGACCGTCTGGACCTTGCAGATGTTAGCCCTTCCGCATACAACTCCTCCTCCTCTACTTCCTCCACCTCCTCTTGTGCCACCACCTGACTCCGAATTCTGTTTAACATGTGCTCCAGCATGTAAATCACCGGAATAGTCATGCTGATAATGGCATCGTCAGCACTAAACATCTTCGTCGCCATTTCAAAACTGTGCAGAAGGGTGCATAGGTCCCTGATCTGAGACCACTCCTCCAGCGTGATTTGCCCCACCTCTGAATCTCGTTGGCCCAGGCTATACGTCAGAACGTATTGCACCAGGGCTTGTCGGTGCTGCCACAGTCGCTGCAACATGTGCAGAGTTGAATTCCACCGGGTAGGCACATCGCATTTTAGCCGGTGAAGTGGCAGGCCCAACGACTTCTGTAGAGATGTAAGTCGCTGAGCTGCGGGATGCGAATGGTGGAAGTGAGCACACAGCGACCGTGCCCGCTGCAGAAGGCCATCTAGTCTGGGATAGTGGGCTAAAAATTGCTGGACAACCAGGTTCAACACGTGAGCCATACAAGGCACGTGTGTGACATTGCCCCGGCGAAGGGCCGCACCCAGGTTTGCAGCATTGTCGCACACGGCCTTCCCTGGTTTCAGGTCCAGTGGAGACAACCATTCATGAAATTTGTTCTCCAGAGCTGACCACAACTCCTCAGCTGTGTGACTCACATTTCCCAGACATTTCAATGTAAAAACCGCCTGATGACGTTGAGCCCTACTGCCAGCATAGTAAGGAGGTGTGCAGGATCCCTTCTGCGCAGTTAGAAAGCTTGTGGCATGACCAGACAGGCTTTGGGTGCAGGTGGAAGACCGAGAGGAGGTTGAGGAGGCAGAAGCAGTGGAGGAACTTTGACATAAAGAGGATTGACGCACAACTCGTGGGGACGGCAAGACTTGGACAGCAGCCCCTTGTCCTGCTGTCACCATAGTTACCCAGTGCCCAGTCAGCGACATGTAACGCCCCTGTCCATGCCTACTCGTCCAAGTGTCTGTGGTGAAATGCACCCTGTCACACACAGAGTTTCTCAAAGAAGCGGTGATGTTGTGTGCGACATGCTGGTGGAGCGCAGGCACACCTTTCTTTGAGAAGTAGTGCCGACTGGGCATCTGGTACTGGGGCACTGCGACGGACATAAGGTCTCGAAAATCCTCTGTGTCCACCAGGCGGAAAGGCAGCATTTCTGTAGCCAAGAGCTTGCAGATGGTGAAATTCAACCTCTTAGCTTTCTCATGGCTAGGAGGAAATGGTCTTTTACTTGTCTACATCTGAGGGACCGAGGGCTGGCTATTGTGCTTAGACGGGGTTGATAAGGGTGTCCTCGGCAAACTGCCGGTCTGTGAGGAAGATGCAGGCGGACATGTTAGGTTGCCTTGATCCAAAGGTGGTGCTATCGATGTCGGACAGCGCTCAAGACCAGCTGGTGTTACCACCTCCAAAGAAAATGATGACCTGCCAATCACGCTGGCTGTTGCGGGTAAAGAGGTGGCAGGTCTGCGCCCCAAAACAGGTGTGACTGCTGTCCCCCCAGTCACAGAGGATGAAGAGGCCGCGGATGCACAAGTTATGGCAGACGGTGGTTGGCCCGGCCGGCTAGGCCGCATTGTAGCACACTGAGCTTCCCACTGCAACTTATGCTTCATGTCCATGTGCCGGTTCATGCATGAAGTACTCAAACTATGTATTTTTTGGCCTCTACTTAGCTTTTGCTGACAAATGTTACAGATAACACGAGTTGGGTCATCTTTATCGATCTGAAAAAATGCCCAGGCTATGCAAGGCTTAGCACCCATGCGACCTGAAGAGCCACCACGACATGTGGTGAGAGGCAGAGTTGTGTTTGAGGATGCAGTTGTTGACGTGCTTCCAGTACTACGTCTCTGTCCAGGAAGGCGCAACCTGACCTCGTCGTCACTAGCATCTTCCTCCACCTCCTCTGCTGACCTCATCTCTTGGCTGACTGTGGGTTGACAGTAAGTGGGATCTCCGACCTCATCATCATCACCCTGTGCGTTATCACACCCGTCGTCCTCAGAGCCAACCTGTTCCTGCCCTGACAAAAAACTAAAGTTGTCGCTCCAATCAGGTATTTGAGTCTTATCATCGTCTTCCTCATTGTCTCCACCAACAGGAGTTACAGTTTGGGAATGAGGGTCTACATTATGGTCAGAACCTTCTGCGTCTGGTCCTGGATCCGACTCATAAAGATTCTGGGCATCAGTGCAGATCATTTCCTCGTCTGGATTCACAGAAGCGCTGGAGTCGACCTCTGATTCCCAGGCTATAGTATGAGTAAACAGCTCTGCAGACTCAACCATCTGTTCTACCTCATACTCAGACGGGCAGCTGGAGATTTGGGAGCTGTGAGGAAGCAAGTGCGATTTGGGTGACACCTTTGAGGACTGGAGTATTTGTGATGTTGAAGTTGATGTGGAGGAGAGCCCACTTAAAGGAGCACTTGATATCCGTTGAAGCACCTGCTGTTTTTGTGCCTCATCTGGAATTTGTAGCGATTGGCGTGGCCGTAAGAAAGGGATCTTATCACATTGTCCGCTAAAAGAAGTAGACATTTTAGTTTGGCTGGAAGATGGTCTTTCTTCTGCACCTACCCCACGGACACAACCTTTTTTCCCCTTCCCAACACGCCTATTCCCCTTTCCACCAGCAGCAGGCCTTTTTCCACTCATTTTGGTGGTTAACTAATTCACAACTCTGGAGTTGTTTGCACAAAAAAACAATGGATGGTAACCGAGCAGAGCTGAGTGGCCAAACTGTGGTATTAGGCCAAAACTATTGGCTGGGTTAGATGCAGAAAAAAAATATTTTTAATTTGCAACCTGATGGAGGTCAGTATAGATGGACTAATAGACCAAGTCCCACACACCGCTAGAAGCCCAAATATTTTTTCAGAGCTAGATGCAGAAAATTTTTTTATTCAATTTGCAACCTGATGGAGGTCAGTATAGATGGACTAATAGACCAAGTCCCACACACTGCTAGAAGCCCAAATATTTTTTCAGAGCTAGATGCAGAAAAAAATTATTTTTAATTTGCAACCTGCTGGAGGTCAGTATAGATGGACTAATAGACCAAGTCCCACACACCGCTAGAAGCCCAAATATTTTTTCAGAGCTAGATGCAGAAAAAAATTATATTCAATTTGCAACCTGCTGGAGGTCAGTATAGAAGGACTAATAGAACAAGTCCCACACACTGCTAGAAGCCCAAATATTTTTTCAGAGCTAAATGAAGAAAAAAATTATTTTTAATTTGCAACCTGATGGAGGTCAGTATAGATGGACTAATAGACCAAGTCCCACACACTGCTAGAAGCCCAAATATTTTTTCAGAGCTAGATGCAGAAAAAAATTATTTTTAATTTGCAACCTGATGGAGGTCAGTATAGATGGACTAATAGAACAAGTCCCACACGCTGCTAGAAGCCCAAATATTTTTTCAGAGATAAATGAAGAAAAAAATTATTTTTAATTTGCAACCTGATGAAGGTCAGTATAGATGGACTAATAGACCAAGTCCCACACACTGCTAGAAGCCCAAATATTTTTTCAGAGCTAGATGCAGAAAAAAATTATTTTTAATTTGCAACCTGATGGAGGTCAGTATAGATGGACTAATAGAACAAGTCCCACACGCTGCTAGAAGCCCAAATATTTTTTCAGAGATATATGAAGAAAAAAATTATTTTTAATTTGCAACCTGATGGAGGTCAGTATAGATGGACTAATAGACCAAGTCCCACACACTGCTAGAAGCCCAAATATTTTTTCAGAGCTAGATGCAGAAAAAAATTATTTTTAATTTGCAACCTGATGGAGGTCAGTATAGATGGACTAATAGAATGATGCTATGCCCAAAAGATTTTACTTCACTAGGTGCAGTAAAAAAATTGGTATTCTATACACAGGTGGTATATCTTGCAACACAGATAGGCTACTCCACTGACTAACACACTCTGCAATAGGCCAAAAAGGATTAGCTTTGCTAGATTCAGCCAAATGCTGTGAAAAAAACTTGCACAGCACTGGCACAGACCTGCCTGGCAAAAACTGATAGGAACTGATGTAACCTAGTCCTGAAAAGGACTCCAATTACAATTAGTCTTTACTCCCACAATCTATCTATTTAAGAGCACAGACCTGCTTGATAAAAGTCGTAGGAAATGCTGTAACCTAGTCCTTAAAAGGACTGCAATCACAACTATTCCCTACTCCCAAGCTATCTGTATATTTGTGCGAAAATTGGCTTGAAATGAACAAGGTATAGCGCACACAGCAACAGCGGTGCCGTCTAACACGCAGCTGCAGCAGTGAGAAAATGGTGGCGACGGGGAAAATGGCTTGGTCTTATAGGGCAAGGACATGTGACATACACTGCCAATCACACATGCCCTTGCTTGTGTGAAAAAAAGCACTTCGCTCCGTGTGTGCGCTGCTGATAGGCTGACAGATTGCACCTCCCCACTGCAAATGCGGGAAAGAGAAAAAAAAATGGAGATCTTCATTGTTCCTGCAGAGATCCATCCCCTGCCCCTCCCCCCGCCCCGCTGTACACTCAAACTGCGTATTAACATTAATTTTCATCATTACTGAGAAAAAATCCAGTTATGATTTTGGTGCACGAACAGTTATCGAACATAACCTCGAACAGCCGAATTTTTCTCAAATTGTTCGTGTTCGCCGACCGGCTCGAACACCGCCCAAAACAGCTCGAATTTGAGATTGGCGAACAGTTCGAGTAGAACAACGCTCATCTCTACCGGAGACAACTGATCCCAAACTTGGACACTCTAAAGAGCTGTTCACATTTCCATTTATAGATTCTGGCCTCTTGCTCTGTCAGCTTCAAGCAGGTCAAAAGGAGATCACATTTAGTGGTGCGCAAATATTTGGGCAGCCACGGTCATATGAAGGCGATGGTGGGAAAATGCAATTACTGTCACAAGTGGTTGATAATGATGATGAGACACAATTGGCAACAAGTCAGGAGGAGGCACAGGGTGCGTACATGGAAGACAAGGTGGTGGAAGATGAAGTCACTGACCCAACCTGGCAAGGTGACATGCATAGTGAGGACAGCAGAGCAGAGTGGGAGGGAGGTGCAGCACCATAACAGGCAGGAAGAAGAATTGGGGTGGTTACAGGCACAAGGCGGGCAACTGTTCCCCAAAATACTAATACAAGGGAAGTTGCCAGTCCAACTGTTAGGTCATCCCGAGTCTGGCTCTTTTTTAAAAACTGTCCAGGTTACCCAAAAAAGGCATTTGCAACATCTGCCATGCCAGTATTAGCAGGGGCAGCAAAACGACCAGCATGACCACCATCAGCATGCTCAGACGCATGACTGCAAAGCACCCCACTAGTTGGGCCAAGCGCCAGGGTCCAGAAACAGTGTCTGAAGGTGACACCACTGTCTCTTCTGCTGTTGTACATGCACGCCAAGCCTCTGTCCATCATGCAGGTGAAGATGCCTCCCACCCTACACCTGTCGTTGCAAATTTTCAACCATCACGGTCAGCAACCACATCCACGTTCTTGTCCCAGCACAGCATTCAGTTGTCCCTACCCCAGTCTTGGAATGCAAGCGCAAATACACAGCCACCCACTCACAGGCCAGAATACTAAAATACAACATTTCTCGACTGCTTGCACTGGAAATGTTGCATTTTAGGCTCATGCAGACAGAAGCTTTCTGAAACCTCATGGCGGTGGCTGTCCCCCTGTACTTGGTCCCCAGCCGCCACTATTTCTCCCGGTGTGCCATCCCCGCCTTACACAAGCACGCGCCCCAGAACATTACCCGTGATCTCACTATAACAGTTACTGGGAAGTTCCACCTAACCATGGACACATGGACAAGTGCTTGTGGCCATGGATGGTACATTTCACTGACGGAACACTGAGTTAATATTGTAGAAGCCGGGACCCTGTCGGACCCTGGGACGGAACATGTCCTCCCGACACCAAGGATTGCAGGCCCTAGGTCAATCAGGGTTGCCTCCACATTCTACAGCTCCTGCACGTAGTCTTCCTCCTCTTCAGCCTCCATCTCTGAAATGACCATATTATTCACAAGCTGGAAGCACTGTAGGACTGCCTCAGTCAAGCGGCAACAGGCTCTGCTGTAACTTATCTGCTTAGGTGACAAACCGCACACTGCTGCACAGTTGTTGAAAGTTGTAACAGAGCAGGTAGATCTGTGGCTCTCACCACTGAACCTACAGCCAGGCATGGTCGTGTGTGACAATGGCTGGAACCTGGTGGCGGCTCTGAAGCTTGGCAACCTCATGCACGTACCAAGCCTGGCCCATGTGCTCAACTTAGTGGTTCAGCGATTTCTCAAAACCTACCCAGATCTGCCTGAGCTGCTTGTGAAAGTACGCCGAGTGTGTGCCCATTTCCAAAAGTCAGCGACAGCATCCACCGCCCTGACAGTGCTTCAGCAGCATTTGCAGTTTCCAGCTCACCGACTGGTGTGCGATATTACCGCGCATTGGTACTCAACGTTGCATATGTTGGGAAGGATTTGTGAGCAGCAGAGGGCAGTTGTTGAGTACTAGCTTCAACACGCAAGTCGGTATGCCGATCAGCCTCCACACATATGAGTTGATGAGTGGGCATGGATGTCTGACATCTGTGCCATACTCCAAAACTTTGAGGACTCGACCAAGATGGTGAGCGGCGATGACACCATAATTAGCATCACCATCCCACTTCTCTGTCTACTGAAATGCTCATTGCTCATAATTAAAGAGGCGGCACTGCAGGCAGAGCACAATAAAATGGAGGAAGGAACTATACAGGGTGATGCTACACAGTCCAGCCTCGTCTCAACACAGATAGGGTGATAATGAGGAGCAGGAGGAGGAGGAGGAACAGGAGCTGGTTTCCTGGGCTACAGACGGTACTACCCACACCACATTCATACCATCTGTTCAGCGTGGATGGCCTAAAGAGGGGAAGGATGAGGAGGCAAACATGGACAGTTATCCTCTTGGCGGGGACAGGGAAGTCTTGGCTGTTGGCAGTCTGACACATGGCTGAGTTTATATTCTTCTGCCTTTCCCGTGACCCTTGCGTTGTACGCATTTTGGGCAACAGTAATTACTGGTTGGTCACACTTCTAGAACCTCACTAAAAGTAGAACTTTCTATCTCTCCTTCCCATGGTGTTCAGGTCTAATAAAATGTTGCAGTACCAGAAGACCCTTGTTGATCAATTATTAAAAAAATTCCCATCTGACAATGCTGGCGGCAGAGGTCATAGTAGTTTCTTGGACAACCAAGGAGTACAGGCAAGGGAGAAACAAACCAGATGCAGCAGAGTCAGGGGAACACTGTCAAAGTACTGGGACAGTTTTCTCAGACCCTCCCAGTGGCCAGGCCCTGATGTGCGGATTACTCTGACAAGGAGGTAAAAGTTTTGGAAGATGCTGAAGGACTACCTTGGCGACAGTACCAATGTCCTCCGTGATTCCTCTGTGTCTTACAACTATTGGGTATCCAAGCTGGACACGTGGCATCAACTGTCTCTCTACGCCTTGAAGGTCCTGGCCTGCCCTGCCGCTAGCATTTTGTCAGAGCGGGTTTTTAGTGTCGCCAGGGGTATTATAACTGATAGGTGCATCCACCTGTCAACTGAAAATGCTGATAGGCTGATTCTTATCAAAATGAACAAGGGCTGGATTGGCCCAGACTTCTCAACACCACGGGATGATAGTAGCGGAACATAAACTCAAATCTAGTGGGGTTTTTTTTGATTCCCATGCCTATTTTATGTCGTCCTCCTCCTTCTCCTCAGCCTCCACCACCATATCATCAGGGTGACCATCATGCAATGCCCACATAATTTTTTTAAGGATGTTTATGATGCCCGTAGTATATGTATACCCCCAGGGGTAAATGTTTTTCAGCCCTTGCACTTAGTGCATGGGCATTATCAGTCTAGGAGACCCACTCCTTAATAATGGAAAATATTTTTTTTACTTTGGCCCTCCACTACATCTCTTCAAATTGGTATTGGAGTGCATCCTAATTTTTGGCAGCCCTTGCACTTACTGCATATGCAATAATAGTACAGGAGATCCACTCCTTAATAATGGAAAAATACATTTTTTACTGAGGCCCTCCACTACGTCTGTCACGGGTGTGTCAGAAGTGACAGACAGTCTCCCAGCAGTGGGTTGCAGGAGATCTCTACGTTTGGCATTACAGACATATTCTTAGAGGCTGTCTCTAGGACCCAGTGGCTACCTTCCTCTGGCTAATTAACATACCTGCTTTGTTCCAGAGGGAGGTGCCAGCAATATTCATTACTCCTTGTGAAGGCTTTAGCAAGAGCAGTACTTCTTCCTCTCTGGAGCTTGAGGACGTGTGTGCATGTGTCTGGAGTCATCTAATGCTCCAGACACATGCACACAATTTCCCCCTGTTTGTCCTCCCTTGTTGTCTTTAGAGTTCAGTGGGGATCGACTAGTACTCATCTCCTCGCTTCCCTAGCCTTAGCCATATGCCAGGGAAAAACAGGGCGAGGCACACGAGCTTGGTGAAGAGCCAATATAGAGTTGTTAGGGGAGACAGGGTGATACTAGACCAGCCTAGGAGGTCTCCACTCCCCCCCTTCCCTAGAGTCTGGGCTCCCTTTCCCTGTTCCCTCTGTGTTGCACTAAGTCTTTCCCACACCTTGCGTGACATTATCGCCAGCTGAGCACATTTTGAAAAGGAAAAAAAAACTTTGTTTTTTTTTTCTCTGTGTGTTTTTGGGCGTGGGCTTTTTTCTTACTTTCTCCCTTGGTATGGGTTCAGTTGAAGAGCTCGCAGAGCAGTTCTGCTGTCTGTCTCTGGAGGTGAGTAACCTCCGCTGTGAGGTTCAGTAGCAGCATCAGCGGTTACAGGTCGCCAATGTGGGGGTCTCTGCAGGTAGGCCTGTCCAGCCTGAACCCGAGGTTGCCCTCCCGGACAGGTTTTCAGGAGGTAGGGACATGTTTTTTGTATTTAAGGAGGCATGCAAATTGTATTTTAAACTTCGTCATTACTCCTCCAGAAATGAGGAGTAACGGGTTGGTATTGTGATCTCTTTATTGCAGGGAGACCCTCAGTTGTGAGCGTTTTTCTTACAGCAGGATTCGGTTTGTCTCCAGTCTGTGGAGAAGTTTTTTGGGGCTCTGGCCTCATCTATGATGACCCTGACCGAGTCGCCTTGGCTGAGTCTAGGCTACGTCAGCCGGGGTCAGTGGAGATGAACAGTTCGGAATTCCGTAGATGGGCAACGGATTCCAAAGGGAACGATTCAGCCCTTAGAAGTGAATTTTGTGAGAGGCTTACTGAAAGGTTGAAAGATGCCTTGGCAGTATGTGAAATCCCTCAGTGCTTGAAGGCTGCCATGTCGTTGTCCATATGTCTTGATAGACGCCTTCAGGATAGACGGGTGAGACCACCTTCTCCAGGGCCTTCTTGTCGGGGTTGTGCACCTCTGCCAGGGGAGCAGTCTGGGGTTGAGCCAGAACTGGGGGAGGTGAAGGAACCCATTCAGTCAAGGTGTGTCTCTACATCATACATCTCCCCGGAGATTCGCAGGAAAAAAGGTGTATGTTTTTTTTTGGAAAAAAGCGACATTTTGTTGGTACCTATCCTTCAATTCCTAAACAAAAGGAGACTCGATTAACTCTTGGTAGTCTGGAGTTGGATAAATAAGGGGTTCATTTGTCACCAACCTGCACTTCCCGTTTCGTCCTGACAGCAGAGGTGGTGCTAGAAAGCAAAAACTGAGAAAATTTCTGTGTCTGTTGACAGTAGAGCCGAAGTCAGCATGGTTGATGCTGAGTTTGTGAAGACTCATGGTCTTGCTTGCTGTGCTTTAGCTGAATCCAGGGCCGGACTGACCATCTGGCAGTTCTGGCAAATGCCAGATGGGCCGGTCCGGCCGTGGGCCGCATTACCTGCTATTAGCAATTGTGATGGAGCACAGAGTTGAAGGCTCCGTCACTCAGGCAGGTCGCGGGCATCCCTTCATACGCAGTGCAGGTCACTTGCGCAGGCGGGCCGTTGTCATCCCTTCAGCCGGGGGCTTGCTGGAGGCCGTCGCATGCTGGTGACGTCGGCGGTCAATGACATCACTGCATCGCACCACCAGCGTCCACTGAGATGTTGAGGAGGATGTGGAGGATGTGGAGACAGGATTAGGTGAGTATAAAGATTTTTTTTTATTTTTGGGTGCTGTGGGGAACCATAATGCTATATAGGGGCTGTTTGTGGGGGATGATTCTGCTATATGGGGGCTGTTTGTGTGGAACCATCATACTACATGGGATCTGTTTGTGAGGAACCGTCATACTATATGGGGGCTGTTTGTGGGGGATCATCTTGCTATATGGAGGCTGTTTGTGGGGGATTATCCTGCTATATGGGGGCTGTTTGTGGGGGACCATAATACTATATGGGGCTGTTTGTGGGATATCATCTTGCAATATGGGGGCTGTTTGTGAGGGACCATCATGCTTTATGGGGGCTGTTTGTGGGGGATCATCCTGCTATATGGGGAGCTGTTTGTGGGGGATCATCCTGCCATATAGGGGCTGTTTGTGGGGGACCATCATGCTACATGGAGGCTGTTTGTGGGAGATCATCCTGCTATATGGGGGGCTGTTTGTGGGGGACCATAATACTATATGGGGCTGTTTGTGGTGGACCATAATACTATATGGGGGCTGTTTGTGGGAGACCATCATACTACATGGTGTCTGATTGTGGGGGATCATCCTGCTATATGGGGGGCTATTTGTGAGGGACCATCATACTACATGGGGGCTGTTTGTGGGGAACCATCATACTATATGGGGGCTGATTGTGAGGGAACATCATACTACATGGGGACTGTTTGTGGGGGATCATCTTGCTATATGGATGCTGTTTGTGGGGGATTATCCTGCTATAGGGGGCTGTTTGTGGGGGACCATCTTACTACATGGGGACTGTTTGTGGGTGATCATCCTGCTATATGGGGGCTCTTTGTGGGAAATCATCCTGCTAAATGGGGGCTGTTTGTGGGCGACCATAATACTACATGGGGGCCGTTTGTGAGGAACAATAATACTATATGGGGGACCATCATACTATATGGGGGTGGTTTGTGGGGGATCATCATACTATATGGAAGTTGTTTGTGGAGGACCACCATTCTATATAGAGGACTGTTTGTGGGGGACCATCATACTATATGGAGGCTGTTTGTGGGGGACCATCATACCACATGGGAGCTGTTTGTGGGGGACCATCCTGCTATATGGGGGCTGTTTTTGGGGGACCATCATTCTATATAGAGGACTGTTTGTGGTGGACCATCATAATATATATGGAGGCTGTTTGTGGGGGTCCATCATACTATATGGAGGTTGTTTGTGGGGGACCATTATACTATAAGGAGGCTGTTTGTGGGAGACCATCATACTATATGAGGGCTGTTTGTGGGGGACCATCATAGTATATGGGGGGCTGTTTGGGGCAACCATCATACTATATAGGAGTCTGTGGGGGATCTTTATCTTGTGTGGGGGCTGAGGTGGACATTATACTGTGTGGAGGTCTATCGGGCACATTATACTATGTGGTGGGCTGTGGAGACCTTCATACTGTATGGAGTGATTAAGGGGGACATCAAATTTAATGGAGTGGTTATAAGGAGACAGAGAGACTAATTGCCAAGGAAAGTAAAACGAATCCCAAACTGTTCTTTAACTATGTAAACAGTAAAAGGATTAAAACTGATGGAGTTGGCCCATTGAAAAATAACCTGGGTAAAATCATAGAGGGCGATGAGGGTAAAGCAAACCTACTCAATAGCTTCTTCTCCACTGTTTTCACAAAAGAAAACAATTTATCGGAGGAAATGCAGAGTGATAAAGTAAACCCTCCGCTAAATATCACCCACCTAACCCAGGAGGAAGTTCAGAAACGACTAAATAATATCAAAATAGACAAGTCACCAGGCCCAGTTGGCATACACCCCCGGGTACTAAAAGAATTAAGTAATGTGATAGACAGACCGCTGTATCTTATATTCAAGCACTCTTTATGGACAGGGACTGTCCCACTAGACTGGCGCCAAGCAAATGTGGTACCAATATTCAAAAAGGAGTCTAAAAGTGACCCTGGGAACTATAGACCAATAAGCTTAATGTCTGTTGTGGGTAAATTGTTTGAAGGATTTCTTAGAGATGCTATTGTAGAATATCTTAATGATAATAACTGTCTAACTCCATATCAACATGGATTCATGAGGGATCGCTCCTGCCAAACAAACCTCATCGCCTTCTACGAGGAGGTGAGCTCACAGCTGGACCGGGGTGAGTCAGTGGATGTTGTATACCTTGATTTCTCCAAAGCGTTTGATACCGTGCCACACAAAAGGTTGGTATATAAAATGAGAATGCTTGGTCTGGGGGATAATGTGTGCAAGTGGGTAAATAGCTGGCTGAGTGATAGAAAGCCGAGGGTGGTTATCAATGGAGTAAGCTCAGGGTGTGTCAGGGTTACTAGCGGGGTGCCTCAAGGGTCTGTCTTGGGCCCTATATTATTTAATATATTTATTAATGATCTAGTGGAAGGGTTGCATAGTAAAATAGCAATATTTGCAGATGATACTAAACTTTGTAAAGTAGTTAATACAGATGAGGATAGGGCACAGCTACAGGAGGACTTAGATAAATTGGGGAGTTGGGCCAAAAAATGGCAAATGGGGTTCAATGCCGATAAATGTAAGGTCATGCACATGGGAAAGAAAAACAGCAGTCACCCATACATATTAAATGGGAAACCGTTGGGGAAATCTGACATGGAGAAGGACCTGGGCGTCTTGGTTAATAGCAAATTAAATTGGAGTGCCCAGTGTCAGGCAGCAGCTGCGAAGGCAAATAGAGTCATGGCATGCATCAGAAGAGGAATAGGGGCATATGATGAGAACATTGTTCTTCCTCTGTATAAAGCGCTGGTAAGGCCGCACTTAGAATATTGTGCACAGTTCTGGGCTCCGGTGCTCAGGAAAGACATATTGGAGCTAGAGAGGGTACAAAGGAGGGCGACTAAGGTAATAAAGGGAATGGAGGGACTAGAATACCCAGAGAGGTTGTCAAAATTAGGCCTATTTACATTAGAAAAGAGAAGGCTTAGGGGAGACCTCATAAACATGTATTAATACATCAGGGGGCAGTACAGAGATCTCTCCCATGACCTGTTTATACCAAGGATGGTGACAAAGACGAGGGGGCACACTATGCGTCTGGAGGAAAGGAGGTTCCTGCACCAGCATAGAAGGGGATTCTTTACGGTCAGAGTCGTGAGACTCTGGAACTCTCTGGGAGAGGAAGTGGTGATGTCCAACTCACTTAATGAGTTCAAGAGAGGCCTGGACGCCTTTCTTGAGAACAATAAAATTACATCTTATGCTTAGTTAATTAATCCGGGGATTTAATCTGACTGCCAGATTGGTGTCGGGAAGTGAATTTTTCCTCAATGATGTAAATTGGCCCATACCGCATGTTTTTTTTTGCCTTCCCCTGGATCAACGCTGCGGAATAGCTGCAGTGCACAAGAAATAGGCTGAACTGGATGGACGCTTGTCTTTTTTCGGCCTTATAAACTATGTAACTATGTAACTATGGGGCATCATGCTTTATATTGGGGTCTGTTGCGCACCTCATACTGTATATTAGGGGCTGTGCTAAATACCATAATGTATGGGGGGCTGTGGTGACCATCATAATATGTGGGTGCTGTGCTGCATCATACTTTGTATAGGGTTTGTGGGGTTGTCAGGGAAACGACACCCACTTGGGTCAGACCTTGCAGCTCTCTGGCGCCCCCTTATCCTGCTGGTCAAACACGGTATTGACCGAGGATAAGCACGGGTGCAGCTGCTCTAATTTATGTCGACTATTGCGGCACGTGATGTGACAGGATGTATATATACCACCAGTTCCTTCCAGGAACGTATATATACCTCCGACCAGCCACCCTCAAACCACAATATCACATAAATACTGGTATACTGCCACCACCGATCGCTTAACAGGTAGATCGGGTACCTGGTAGGTAACGTGAATTAGCGGGTGAGGAACGTGTTTGCTCGACATAGGACAAGAAGGATGAAACTGGTAAATAATTAATGATTTACTCCCAAAAGGGGGGCAGTGTTTACAAAATATATACCAGATATTATAAAAGAGACAATGTACATATATGCATAAACAGTTATTAAAATAAAAGGGATAAGTAATAGCAAAACCTGCTTCACAAGGTGATGGTCTCAGATTCTGTGGGGGTGGGACGGCTCCCCGGAAATTAGAGGTGATTCTTCTTACGCCGCGTGATGTGCGTGCGTTCGACGTCCCTGAGAAGAAAGGCTTGAAAAATGGCCGATCTGGTTTTTAGCAAGCAGCCAAAACTCTGGGAGACACCCATTATGTACCTCCCACGGGGGCTCGGCTTTGCGAGCCCACCCTGCTACAGAAGACCTAAAAAATCCTTCAGATTTCATATCTTGGTGTGGGGGGGGTCCCACATCCAAGAGGGAGACATCATCTTGACCGTCACCAATATTCATGAAGATAGAGTTCAAATATGAAATTGCTATGACACTCAGAAGCTCAGAATTCATTATCTCAGTTCCCGGTCATTCCTCAGTTATGCAAGTTATACTATTGTAATGGGAAAAATTTAAGCATTCCAAAAAAGTGGTCCCGATGTTTCTGTCAGACCTGTACGTTATTAAAATCGACATTAAACGTTTGTACAATTAAACAATGGGGTTTTTTGGAGGGACTTTCCGGTTTGTACCAGTGCTTGCTCTGGACTGAGGTTTTATGGCGGGTCATAAAGATTCCTGGTTTGGGGGAAAGCAAAAGTGAGTTCTATGTCTTCTCTTACAAACGGATAGGGGGTGGGGGTTTTTCCTTTTTCTTTGAGACATATCTCATTTTTAAAAATTCGGGGAAAAATACCTTTTGCCTGACACCTCCCCCTTTTAGACTGCGCTATGGAGGTAGGACCTTCTGGTACTCCTCCAAGCGTTTGTCTGGAGGCTCCCCTCGCCGGGACAACCCATCGGCATTGCCATGCTTGCTGCCCTTGCGGTGTTGAACGGTAAAGTCGTACTGCTGGAGGGTGAGGCTCCAGCGTAACAACCTTCCGTTGGCACCTGACATGGTGTGCAGCCAACTCAGGGGGTTGTGATCAGTCACGACAGTGAAGGGGCGCCCGTACAAGTAAGGCTGTAAGCGGTTGAGGGCCCATACAATGGCCAGGCACTCCTTCTCTATGGTGGAATAGGCCACTTCCCTCGGCAGCAGTTTCCGGCTTAGGTACAACACGGGGTGTTCTTGGTTCCCCGAGTCGACCTGGCTGAGTACAGCACCGAGGCCAAACTCACTGGCGTCGGTCTGTACTAAGAGTGGCCGTGTGCCTTTAGTATAGGAGAGCTGCTCAGGGCAGTCTTCAAAGCCCTAAAGGCCACCTCGCATTCATCCGTCCATTTGACGGAATGGGGTAGGCTCTTCCTGGTGAGGTCTGTCAAGGGCTTCGCAAGGCTACTATAGTCCTGTACAAAGCGTCTATAGTACCCTGCGGTGCCCAAGAAGGACTGCACCTGCTTCTTGGTCCTGGGGGTGGGCCAGGACACGATAGCGTCCACCTTCCCAGGCTCTGGCTTCAGAGTACACCCACCTACCCGGTGCCCCAGGTAGTGGACCTCGTTCATGCCCATCTGGCACTTTCCCGGCTTGATGGTCAAGCCCGCCTGGTGAATGCGCCCGAGCACCTGCTGCAGATGCTCGAGGTGATCCTCCCAGGTGGGACTGAAGATGGCAATGTCATCCAGGTACGCCACTGCGTACCTCTCCAGTCCCTGGAGCAGGTGGTTGACCATTCGCTGGAACGTGGCAGGGGCATTTTTCATGCCGAAAGGCATGACCGTGGATTCATACAATCCGAAGGGGGTGATAAAGGCGGACTTCTCCTGGGCCCCGGGGCTCAAGGGAATCTGAAAATATCCCCGACTCAAATCCTTAATGGAGAGATAGCTCGCGCTGGCTAACCGCTCCAGCAGCTCCTCAATGCGTGGCATTGGTTGTGCGTCAGAGGCGGTGATAGCGTTGAGCTCCCTGTAGTCCACACAGAACCGGGTTGTCCGGTCCTTCTTAGGCACCAGGACCACAGGTGAGGCCCACGCGCTCTTGGACCGCTTAATCACCCCCAACTGCAGCATCTCCTCGACCTCCTGGCGCATGACATGCTGCACCTCGTCGGAGATTCGATAGGCTGTCCGCCGGAGTGGGGCATGATTCCCGGTGTCCACTTCATGGACCGCCACTTCAGTCCTGCCAGGCAGGTTGGTGTACACTGCTTGGAAGGGTTTCAGCACTGCTTGCATCTGAGACCTCTGGTCTGCGGATAGCAAGTCGCTTAGCTCTACATCCTCTAGGGACCCGCTGGCCTTCGCTTGGGCGAGCATGTCCAAGAGGGGGTCATCCTCCCCATCCTCGGGCAGGTTGCAGACCGGTAGGACGCAGGTTCCACGTTCTTGATGAGCCTTCATCATATTAACGTGAAAAGCCTTCCGCCTACCCCGCTCGTGGTCAAGTGTGATCACGTAGGTGACCGGGTTGAGCTGTTGGTGAATGACGTACGGCCCTTCCCAGGCCGCCTGAAGCTTGTCCTTTGGTACGGGGACCAGCACCCACACCTTCTGACCCACCTGGTAGGTCCGTTCTCGGGCGTTCTGGTCGTACCAATGCTTCTGGTCAGCCTGGGCTTGCGCCATGTTGTCATGCACCAACTGCGTCAAGGTCTGCATCTTATAATAAGGAAGAAAAAAGACTCAGGATATACAACCGTGCACACCCAATATTAGAAAAATGAAAAAGTCTTTATTACATGATTACACACTGACAACACAAGAAAAAATAAAAACAATTAAAAACAGACAAGGCATAGCAATATTCATGGGGGAGGAATAATAATAGTGTTCCAAAGCAATAAATCCCCCTTAGGCCACAGGTATCATTTTTATTTTTACTATCTCATAATACAATAATGCTTATTGACCAAGCTATGTCGCCCTAGTAAAGGGTAGCACAGCACCACTAGACCAAATATGGGTGATGAACCAGACACTCCCAAGTAATCAGACCATACATCATAATAAATCAAGGAATGAAGGAATGAGTGAGAGTAGTAATCTACTAGAACTAGGGGCCCGTATAATATCAGCGTTTATCAAAACATGTCATCCCACCTGATGTACGATATAGGATCATGAGTAAAGGCCATGTATGGCAAAGCGGGCACTCCTAAGTGGTCAAGGGAAAAGTCAAAAATAATAAAATGACATAGTTACCTGTTGGCACCAGAGACCCTACGCGTTACGCTGCTAGACCGCAGCTTCGTCAGGGGTATGTTGTCAGTGGACACATGTGTATATTAAATAGTCTATCCAATTTTGTGTGATTCCCTTCAGGTGAATATTAATGCCCTCACTAAGTCTCTCCAGCATCGTGGCGGATCGGACGGTCATTTCCTGTTTCCACAGCATGCAGCCCACGTGCTGTGGTGTGACACAACCGGAATTGAATAAGACGTCATATCCGGTCGGCGAATCGCCGCCCCTTCCTATCTCTCATGCGTTCCACCCAGACGCCTTGGTGGAACGCAACCGGAGCTAAATAGAAATCATCATATCCGGTTTTAGGAACCGCCCCCTCAAAGATCGTGCGGGACACAGTCCCCCAAAATAGTCACGATAGGAAAAAGGCCGACATTCCAGGGGAGGACAAAACGTAAAAACATATATGTACCCCCGGAAGTAGCGCGTCCGCTACAAAAAATATACCGGTACAGAGACAAGAGGGCTAGCCCTGATCAAGGAAAGTGCCTGACCAGGCCAAGAGCAAGATAAAAGATGTGATTGGAGTCAGAAAGTCACCAAATGTGCATAAGAATGTGACCAATCATGACGATACAAACATAAACATAAGACAAACCAACCACAGAAAAACATAAAACAGACAACAATCATATACAGATTATAGGCCATTACAAGGTGGCTAATGAAGTCTGATGGCAATATATATAATATACATACAAATATAAGGACATGGCATTTGAAATGATTACTGGAGATTAGCTTGTTATGGAATGGAGGAGATGCACAAGCCAGCCACACGAGAGGAGATGAAAAAATAAAGAAAAAAGAAAAAGAAAAAGAAAAAAGAAAAAAAAAAAAATGGGGGGAGACCAGAGAGCCCTCAATCTAAAGCGGGACTCCAATAGCAAGGATACCATAGGGATTTAAGCCAAGTAACCAGTAAATGAAAAGTCCTCATTTATGCCCCTAGGGGCCACTGTATCAAGAACAAAAATCCACCTTGATTCAGATCTCAATAGATCCTTGGTGTGATCCGAGTTACGTGAATTAGGCCTCATTTTTTGAAGGCCCATAACTCGCATTTTATTGGGGCTACCAGAATGGCATTGGAAGAAGTGCAGAGCCACCGAAGAGATGGCTTTGCCCTTCTTCAAATCCTGCTCAGCAAGATGGATGTTGGAGACATGTTGCTGTACCCGTCTGCGGAGTTCCTGCGACGTTTGACCAACATAAACCTTCGGACAGGGACAGGTCAATGCATATACAACATTAGTAGACCTACAGTTGATAAAATCCCTCAAAGGGTATTGATGGTTGTCAGTCGGATTAGTAAAAATTTTACCAGATGAAAAAAATGGACAAGCAGAACAATCGCCACAAGGGAATGAACCCTTAAACTTACTGCCGCCCGAGGTACTACAACTGGGGCGTGTATAATGACTATGCATAAGTTTATCCCTTAAATTAGGGGCGCGTCTAGCCGTCAACAACGGTCTCTCTGGTAAAATGCTAGAAAGACGACTATCCGTCTTAAGTATATTCCAATGTTTCCGAAATAGACTACCCACTTCATTCCATTGATTGTTAAACCTAGTAATAAATCTAATCTGTGTATCCTCCATATTAACACGCGATTGTAGCAACATCTCCCGTGGTTTGACCAAAACCTTCTGGTGAGCCTTGGAGATTACCGCTTTAGGATATCCACGTTCCCGAAAGCGTGAGGTTAAATTTCTGGCCTCGGTTTTGTAGTCCTCCTGTGTTGTACAGTTCCTTTTAGCCCTTGAAAATTGTCCCACCGGTATACTGTCTCTCAAGTTTCTAGGATGAAAACTCTGGTAGTGTAGGAGACTATTAGTGGCAGTCGATTTCCTATGTAATTTGGATACAAGTGAGTCACCCACTTTCCTGATCTCCAGATCCAGGAAGTTAACTGCAGAGGAAGATATACAGTGGGTAAGATGAATGTTAAAATCATTAACGTTCAGCCTATCAATAAATGCAAGTGCCTCAGTTTCCGTGCCCGTCCAGATAATCAAAATGTCATCTATGAAGCGTAGCCATTTAAAGACCCCCCGGTTGTATGCCTGTAAGGGGTACACGTGTGTGTCCTCCCACCAACCCTAAGGCCTAATTCACGTAACTCGGATCACACCAAGGATCTATTGAGATCTGAATCAAGGTGGATTTTTGTTCTTGATACAGTGGCCCCTAGGGGCATAAATGAGGACTTTTCATTTACTGGTTACTTGGCTTAAATCCCTATGGTATCCTTGCTATTGGAGTCCCGCTTTAGATTGAGGGCTCTCTGGTCTCCCCCCCTTTTTTCTTTTTTTCTTTTTTTTTTTTTTTTCTTTTTTCTTTTTCTTTTTCTTTTTTCTTTATTTTTTCATCTCCTCTCGTGTGGCTGGCTTGTGCATCTCCTCCATTCCATAACAAGCTAATCTCCAGTAATCATTTCAAATGCCATGTCCTTATATTTGTATGTATATTATATATATTGCCATCAGACTTCATCAGCCACCTTGTAATGGCCTATAATCTGTATATGATTGTTGTCTGTTTTATGTTTGTCTGTGGTTGGTTTGTCTTATGTTTATGTTTGTATCGTCATGATTGGTCACATTCTTATGCACATTTGGTGACTTTCTGACTCCAATCACATCTTTTATCTTGCTCTTGGCCTGGTCAGGCACTTTCCTTGATCAGGGCTAGCCCTCTTGTCTCTGTACCGGTATATTTTTTGTAGCGGACGCGCTACTTCCGGGGGTACATATATGTTTTTACGTTTTGTCCTCCCCTGGAATGTCGGCCTTTTTCCTATCGTGACTATTTTGGGGGACTGTGTCCCGCACGATCTTTGAGGGGGCGGTTCCTAAAACCGGATATGATGATTTCTATTTAGCTCCGGTTGCGTTCCACCAAGGCGTCTGGGTGGAACGCATGAGAGATAGGAAGGGGCGGCGATTCGCCGACCGGATATGACGTCTTATTCAATTCCGGTTGTGTCACACCACAGCACGTGGGCTGCACGCTGTGGAAACAGGAAATGACCGTCCGATCCGCCACGATGCTGGAGAGACTTAGTGAGGGCATTAATATTTAGTGTTGAGCCACCCCCGTAGTGTTCGAGTTCGGTTCGGTTCGTCGAACACCCGTGTGTTCGCCGAACTGTTCGTCGAACTGTTCGTCGAACACCTTCGAACACCGTTAAAACCAATGGCAGGCAAACAAAAACACATAGAAACACATAGAAAACACCTTCAAAGGTGTCCAAAAGCTGACAAACTGCTCAGAAGACACAACTAACACATGGAAAAGTGACAAGTACATATAGTCATGCGAAAAGAAAAGAGGTGGAGGAGTAAAAGGAGGGGGAGACACAGATATAGGCATGTCATGCCCTTCTAAAATCCAAAAAGTGAGAAGCCGAGACGGCCAGTCCGCTCCTGCCCGTGCCACCTCCGTGTCGCCGGGTTTGTGCCAGAGCCGCGGTGAACCCTGACGGCCAGCCCCCCTCTCCCAATACTGGTGCCTGTCCGCTGGTGGGTCGAGAGAGCCCCCCTGTGGTGGAGGCAGCTCTAAGCTTTTTAATTTAAATTGTCCCTCTAATTTGAATGAATACACTTTAAATCCATTTACAAGGATCTATTGGAGGGCAAGTCTCATGCCAGCAGCCGCGTAATTCCAGCTCCAGTAGCGTCCACTAAAGCTGCTGCAGTTAAAAAGCTTTTATAAGGATCGAGCTCGGCTGTCCACCGCAAGGCATCCTAGTGCCAGTCCCAGCCCCTATGCCTTGGGGTGCCTCCTGATGCTCTTCACTGAGTATCCCGTGGTCCCGAAGCATTTCCTTTGAAAAAATTAAGTGTCCAAACTACAGGTGGTGTAGCTTGCTTAACAGCCGGGATAATCCGCTGACTAGCAGACACTGCTACTAGGCACAAAGTATTTCCTGGGCTAGATGCAGTTAAAAATTTGTAAGTAGATACTCTCGTTGGATGCTGAGAAAGCATTCCATAGAGTCTCCTGGCACGCCATATATGATTCTCTTAAAAAGCTTGGGGTAGGGGTCTAGGGGACCCTTTTATAGCCAAAATCACGGCCCTGTATCACAATACGTCACCTAGGCTGAAGATAAATGGAACTGTAGCACCGAGGGCTCGGTTGCTACAGACGTATTGCACCTCACCCAGAGGTGTGATATCTCACTCTCAGATAAGGATGGAGTGTGGATCAGGACCCGACACCTGCATGCATTACACCACATTGCCGTGGGGCAGGGCGACCAATATGCCCCTGAGATGGGCACGACAGTCCCTGTCCCTGGCTGGAGTGGGGGGAGGGAACACTGAGGAAGGGGAACCCTGCAGTGCAGGAGCAGGGAGGAAGCAGTTCCTGGGTGCATTGAGAAGGGAGTATAAAAGGTGGGCACCATCTTAGTTCAGTGCAGAGAAGTCTGAGCAGAAGTGGCAGGGAGCAGGGGCTCTGCATGAGCTCTGCTCCGGAGGCGGGCCTAGTAACAGAGGCCCAGGCCTGCAAGAGGGAGAAGGAAGGAAGAGGAGCGGAGAAGGCTCCAGGAACGAGGAATGAAGGGATCCCAGGGGTGCGGACGGGAGAGTCGCCACCGCACGACGGAATCCACCAGCGTGGAGGGGTCAGGCCAAAGGGGGAGACCGGTCCCCGAACTAGTGGAGGCAGGAAACGACCCTCAGCTAGAAACCGGAGGCTCTGACATTTTATGTGGCGCAGCCCCTTGCTCCACCCGCTAGGAAGGCACCACATAGGGTCAGGGAAACTGGCGCCAAGTTTACCAAGAGGAGGCCCGAGGCAGCCGGACAGAAGTGTTGGTAAGAAAGGCCAGACAAAGGACACACAAAGGGGGTCCTGTGAAGCGCTCCAAAGTTATCTGGGAGTTGTCTGAGCCCCTCACCTGGTGAGCACAGTACGACGTGGGAAGCCGTTACCTGCAGACGTGGTCTGGATAATAAGAACTGTGAGTAAAGGCCCTGAACTGCATCACTGACTCCGTGTCGTTACTGCTGCTGCCCTGCACCATCACCCCCATCCTCCGCATACACTGCCCTGAGGCTATACTCCTCCCGTGGGGAGTTATGCTACGCTCTGCTGCACCCACAACACCAGCCTTAGCGGTCTGCCCTGTAGCGGCGGTTCACTCTGACCGCAATCCACGGGTGGCGTAGTCGGACATTTAAACATCAAAACCACATAAATAGTTCCGCCACTGGTAGACCGCCCTGAGCCACGGAACCGGATCGCCGCCACGAAGACTACAACCACCAGCATCCACCAAAAAGGGTCCGGCTCCGGGTGTCCCAAGGCCCAGGGGGTGCGTCAGAACATTTTCATCACCTTTCACAATCACCAATGGGACAAGGCAGGGATGTCCTCTGTCCCCTCTCTTATACATCCTAGTGACGGAGCACCTGCTCTCATCAATTCGCCATAACCCCAATATTAGGTGGATTGAGGTGGGAGGCACCGAGTACAAGTGCTCTCTATTTGCTGATGATGTCCTAGTATATATCACTCAATCACATATATCCATCCCTGCTGTTATGGCTGAAATAGATCACTTTGTTACATGGTAAAATTTTAAAATCAATGCAGCGAAGTCTGAGGCCCTCGATGTCTCCTTCCCTAAATCCATATAGGATTCCATCCAGTCCAACTTTCCCTTTGCCTGGCCCTCACAGGGTATCAAATACTTAGGAATTCCTATTCATAGAGACCTCTCCCATCTATGTTATCTTAATTTTGGGCCCTTTATTGAACAATTCCATACAGACCACGGTTGGCAAGTTAGAACTGTAAGATTCACTACGTGAACCACTGGTGTTTTGTGGAAAAGCACATGTACACCGCATTCCAAATTATTATGCAAAAAGTGTTTAGGAGTGATAAGGGAAGAATTTGTTTGTTTGTCAGTTAAACTCATTGATGGTGATGTGTGTCAGGGCTCTTTATATCACTGTAAGCAATTGCAGACACCTGTGCTAATTAGTTTGGCAGGTGTGTCCAATGAAAGGCAAGACTACTTAAGAAGGCTCTCTCACATTATTAAGCAGCCTACATTTTCTGCCAAAATGGGAAAGAAAAAGGATGTGTCGGCTGCTGAGAAGCAACAAATTGTGGAGTGTTTAGGTCAAGGCATGACTACAATCAACATTGTGCGATGATCAGGATGAAGTGTCTTGGCAATCAAGAAGTATGTAGCTGATTCACAGTACACACGTGTGCGTGCTGATAAGGGCAAATTGAGGACTCTTTCCTACAGGCAATTACGTCAGGTTGAAAGAGCAGCGGCAAAAAAGCCTTGTCATAGCAGCAGACAAGTTTTTGAAGCTGCTTGTGCCTCCAACGTCCCCCGAACAACAAGATGCAGGGTCCTTCAGAGGTTTGCAGCTGTGCATACGCCATCCTGTCGACCTCCTCTATCCACTTCACACAAGCAGAAACGGCTCCAGTGGGCCAAACATTACATGAAGACTGATTTCAAAACTGTTTTGTTCACGGATGAGTGCCGTGCAGCGCTCGATGGTCCAGATGAATGGAGTGGAGGATGGCTGGTTGATGGACACCCCACGCAAACACGGCTACAGCGCCAACAAGGAGGAGGTGGAGTAATGTTTTGGGCTGGAATCATGGGGAGAGAGATTGTCGGCCCCTTTAGGATCCCTGAAGGCGCTAAAGATGAACTCCATAATGTATGTGGATTTTCTCAAACAGCACTTCCTGCCATGGTTCAAGAAGAAGAACCGTGTATTTCACAGCAAGATCATTTTTCTGCATGATAATGCACCATCTCATGCTGCACATAAAACATCTGCATCTCTGGCTGATATGGGCATAAAAGGGGACAAACTTATGGTGTGACCCCCATGCTCCCCTGACCTCTACCCCATTCAGAACCTTTGGAGCATCATTAAAAGGAGTGTCTATGATGGCGGGAGGCAGTTCACATCTAAGCAACAGCTCTGGGAGGGTATTCTGTCCTCATGCAAAACAATTGAAGCAGAAACCATCCAAAACCTGACAAATTCAATGGACGAGAGAGTTCAGAAGCTCCTTTCGAACAAGGGGTCCTATGTGAAAATGTAACATCACCTAGAATAAAGTTTTGAGTTGAAAACTGTTTGATTTCAGTTTCTAACAACCTGCTAATGCTTATAATTTCAAAAATGACCATTTTTTTGGTCTTTATTAAAATGAAAAGGTTGATCGAAAAGTTTGGGGGATCTAAGAGTGTGGCAACCCAGTAGTCATGATTACTTCGAATTCTGACAATATGAGGGTCATGCTGCAGGTAGTGCAGCAAGAAGGCACTTATGTGTCTTGCGCATCTCGGAGCCCCAAAATTATTTTCCGGGCTAGATGCAGCTAAAAATTATTTTTAATTTTAAATCTGGTGAAGCTTATTATAGATGGCCTAATAGGATCAGTGCTGCACACTGCTACAAAGCCCAAATTATTTTCCAGTCAAGATACAGATAAACATGATTAGTAATTTGAAAGCTTAAAACGGTTGGTAGGGTGATTTTAACCAATCATCAAGCTTTTACTCTCCCCAGGATGACACAGGGGTAGAAAAGTCGTTTCGGATCCATGATTTGTTCATCTTTATGAACGTGAGTCTGTCTACATTATCAGTGGAGAGCCGCGTGCGCTTATCTGTCAGCACACCACCAGCAGCGCTGAACACACGTTCAGACAGAACGCTGGCTGCGGGGCATGACAAGATCTCCAAGGCGTAAGTGGCTAGCTCCGGCCATTTATCCAGATTGGAAGCCCAAACAGAGCAAGGGTCCAGTGACACAGTCGTGGCTTCAATGTTTACTTGGAGATACTCCTGTACCATCGTCTCTAGGCGTTGACTATGTGTCAGACTTCTTGTCTCCTGTGGCCTTGCAAAGGATGGGCTAAAAAAGTGGTGAAATGATTCCGCAAAATTGATGTTACCAGCAGATACTGTGGTTCTGTTACGGTTTGAGTGCTGAACACTTGACGGTCCCACGGTGGGCAAGTTGGAACTGTGAGATTCACTACGTGCACCACTGGTATTTTGTGGAAAAGCACATGTAAGATTCTGCAACAGTCTCTGCTGATACTCCTGCATGCGTGCATCCCTTTCTATGGCAGGAATAATTTCTGCAAATTTACTTTTGTACCGGGGATCTAACAGTGTGGCAACCCAGTAGTCAGGATTATTTCTAATTCTCACAATTCGAGGGTCATGTTGCAGGTAGTGCAGCAAGAAGGCACTCATGTGTGTTGCGCATCCAGGAGCACCAAGTCCCTGTTGTGTTGGTGGCGAGGTAACAATCATGCTTCCTTCCTCTGTCCTCTCCCCCCAACCTCGCACAACAGAAATGTGATCAAGGTCTCCCTCATCTGATGAGTCTTCCATCAGTTCGTCCTCCACTTCTTCCTGGGCTCCTGCACCTTCCTCACTAGTTTGGCTGCTACCATGCGCCCTGGTAAAATCATCTCCCCCACCCTCACATGCCTGCCGCCTTGGTGCTGCCGACCGTCTGGACCTTGCAGATGTTAGCCCTTCCGCATACAACTCCTCCTCCTCTACTTCCTCCACCTCCTCTTGTGCCACCACCTGACTCCGAATTCTGTTTAACATGTGCTCCAGCATGTAAATCACCGGAATAGTCATGCTGATAATGGCATCGTCAGCACTAAACATCTTTGTCGCCATTTCAAAACTGTGCAGAAGGGTGCATAGGTCCCTGATCTGAGACCACTCCTCCAGCGTGATTTGCCCCACCTCTGAATCTCGTTGGCCCAGGCTATACGTCAGAACGTATTGCACCAGGGCTTGTCGGTGCTGCCACAGTCGCTGCAACATGTGCAGAGTTGAATTCCACCGGGTAGGCACATCGCATTTTAGCCGGTGAAGTGGCAGGCCCAACGACTTCTGTAGAGATGTAAGTCGCTGAGCTGCGGGATGCGAACGGCGGAAGTGAGCACACAGCGACCGTGCCCTCTGCAGAAGGCCATCTAGTCTGGGATAGTGGGCTAAAAATTGCTGGACAACCAGGTTCAACACGTGAGCCATACAAGGCACGTGTGTGACATTGCCCCAGCGAAGGGCCGCACCCAGGTTTGCAGCATTGTCGCACACGGCCTTCCCTGGTTTCAGGTCCAGTGGAGACAACCATTCATGAAATTGGTTCTCCAGAGCTGACCACAACTCCTCAGCTGTGTGACTCACATTTCCCAGACATTTCAATGTAAAAACCGCCTGATGACGTTGAGCCCTACTGCCAGCATAGTAAGGAGGTGTGCAGGATCCCTTCTGCGCAGTTAGAAAGCTTGTGGCATGACCAGACAGGCTTTGGGTGCAGGTGGAAGACCGAGAGGAGGTTGAGGAGGCAGAAGCAGTGGAGGAACTTTGACATAAAGAGGATTGACGCACAACTCGTGGGGACGGCAAGACTTGGACAGCAGCCCCTTGTCCTGCTGTCACCATAGTTACCCAGTGCCCAGTCAGCGACATGTAACGCCCCTGTCCATGCCTACTCGTCCAAGTGTCTGTGGTGAAATGCACCCTGTCACACACAGAGTTTCTCAAAGAAGCGGTGATGTTGTGTGCGACATGCTGGTGGAGCGCAGGCACACCTTTCTTTGAGAAGTAGTGCCGACTGGGCATCTGGTACTGGGGCACTGCGACGGACATAAGGTCTCGAAAATCCTCTGTGTCCACCAGGCGGAAAGGCAGCATTTCTGTAGCCAAGAGCTTGCAGATGGTGAAATTCAACCTCTTAGCTTTCTCATGGCTAGGAGGAAATGGTCTTTTACTTGTCCACATCTGAGGGACCGAGGGCTGGCTATTGTGCTTAGACGGGGTTGATAAGGGTGTCCCCGGCAAACTGCCGGTCTGTGAGGAAGATGCAGGCGGACATGTTAGGTTGCCTTGATCCAAAGGTGGTGCTATCGATGTCGGACAGCGCTCAAGACCAGCTGGTGTTACCACCTCCAAAGAAAATGATGACCTGCCAATCACGCTGGCTGTTGCGGGTAAAGAGGTGGCAGGTCTGCGCCCCAAAACAGGTGTGACTGCTGTCCCCCCAGTCACAGAGGATGAAGAGGCCGCGGATGCACAAGATATGGCAGACGGTGGTTGGCCCGGCCGGCTAGGCCGCATTGTAGCACACTGAGCTTCCCACTGCAACTTATGCTTCATGTCCATGTGCCGGTTCATGCATGAAGTACTCAAACTATGTATTTTTTGGCCTCTACTTAGCTTTTGCTGACAAATGTTACAGATAACACGAGTTGGGTCATCTTTATCGATCTGAAAAAATGCCCAGGCTATGCAAGGCTTAGCACCCATGCGACCTGAAGAGCCACCACGACTTGTGGTGAGAGGCAGAGTTGTGTTTGAGGATGCAGTTGTTGACGTGCTTCCAGTACTACGTCTCTGTCCAGGAAGGCGCAACCTGACCTCGTCGTCACTAGCATCTTCCTCCACCTCCTCTGCTGACCTCATCTCTTGGCTGACTGTGGGTTGACAGTAAGTGGGATCTCCGACCTCATCATCATCACCCTGTGCGTTATCACACCCGTCGTCCTCAGAGCCAACCTGTTCCTGCCCTGACAAAAAACTAAAGTTGTCGCTCCAATCAGGTATTTGAGTCTTATCATCGTCTTCCTCATTGTCTCCACCAACAGGAGTTACAGTTTGGGAATGAGGGTCTACATTATGGTCAGAACCTTCTGCGTCTGGTCCTGGATCCGACTCATAAAGATTCTGGGCATCAGTGCAGATCATTTCCTCGTCTGGATTCACAGAAGCGCTGGAGTCGACCTCTGATTCCCAGGCTATAGTATGAGTAAACAGCTCTGCAGACTCAACCATCTGTTCTACCTCATACTCAGACGGGCAGCTGGAGATTTGGGAGCTGTGAGGAAGCAAGTGCGATTTGGGTGACACCTTTGAGGACTGGAGTATTTGTGATGTTGAAGTTGATGTGGAGGAGAGCCCACTTAAAGGAGCACTTGATATCCGTTGAAGCACCTGCTGTTTTTGTACCTCATCTGGAATTTGTAGCGATTGGCGTGGCCGTAAGAAAGGGATCTTATCACATTGTCCGCTAAAAGAAGTAGACATTTTAGTTTGGCTGGAAGATGGTCTTTCTTCTGCACCTACCCCACGGACACAACCTTTTTTCCCCTTCCCAACACGCCTATTCCCCTTTCCACCAGCAGCAGGCCTTTTTCCACTCATTTTGGTGGTTAACTAATTCACAACTCTGGAGTTGTTTGCACAAAAAAACAATGGATGGTAACCGAGCAGAGCTGAGTGGCCAAACTGTGGTATTAGGCCAAAACTATTGGCTGGGTTAGATGCAGAAAAAAATTATTTTTAATTTGCAACCTGATGGAGGTCAGTATAGATGGACTAATAGACCAAGTCCCACACACCGCTAGAAGCCCAAATATTTTTTCAGAGCTAGATGCAGAAAATTTTTTTATTCAATTTGCAACCTGATGGAGGTCAGTATAGATGGACTAATAGACCAAGTCCCACACACTGCTAGAAGCCCAAATATTTTTTCAGAGCTAGATGCAGAAAAAAATTATTTTTAATTTGCAACCTGATGGAGGTCAGTATAGATGGACTAATAGACCAAGTCCCACACACTGCTAGAAGCCCAAATATTTTTTCAGAGCTAGATGCAGAAAAAAATTATTTTTAATTTGCAACCTGATGGAGGTCAGTATAGATGGACTAATAGACCAAGTCCCACACACCGCTAGAAGCCCAAATATTTTTTCAGAGCTAGATGCAGAAAAAAATTATATTCAATTTGCAACCTGCTGGAGGTCAGTATAGAAGGACTAATAGAACAAGTCCCACACACTGCTAGAAGCCCAAATATTTTTTCAGAGCTAAATGAAGAAAAAAATTATTTTTAATTTGCAACCTGATGGAGGTCAGTATAGATGGACTAATAGACCAAGTCCCACACACTGCTAGAAGCCCAAATATTTTTTCAGAGCTAGATGCAGAAAAAAATTATTTTTAATTTGCAACCTGATGGAGGTCAGTATAGATGGACTAATAGAACAAGTCCCACACGCTGCTAGAAGCCCAAATATTTTTTCAGAGATAAATGAAGAAAAAAATTATTTTTAATTTGCAACCTGATGGAGGTCAGTATAGATGGACTAATAGACCAAGTCCCACACACTGCTAGAAGCCCAAATATTTTTTCAGAGCTAGATGCAGAAAAAAAATATTTTTAATTTGCAACCTGATGGAGGTCAGTATAGATGGACTAATAGACCAAGTCCCACACACCGCTAGAAGCCCAAATATTTTTTCAGAGCTAGATGCAGAAAATTTTTTTATTCAATTTGCAACCTGATGGAGGTCAGTATAGATGGACTAATAGACCAAGTCCCACACACTGCTAGAAGCCCAAATATTTTTTCAGAGCTAGATGCAGAAAAAAATTATTTTTAATTTGCAACCTGATGGAGGTCAGTATAGATGGACTAATAGACCAAGTCCCACACACTGCTAGAAGCCCAAATATTTTTTCAGAGCTAGATGCAGAAAAAAATTATTTTTAATTTGCAACCTGATGGAGGTCAGTATAGATGGACTAATAGACCAAGTCCCACACACCGCTAGAAGCCCAAATATTTTTTCAGAGCTAGATGCAGAAAAAAATTATATTCAATTTGCAACCTGCTGGAGGTCAGTATAGAAGGACTAATAGAACAAGTCCCACACACTGCTAGAAGCCCAAATATTTTTTCAGAGCTAAATGAAGAAAAAAATTATTTTTAATTTGCAACCTGATGGAGGTCAGTATAGATGGACTAATAGACCAAGTCCCACACACTGCTAGAAGCCCAAATATTTTTTCAGAGCTAGATGCAGAAAAAAATTATATTCAGTTTGCAACCTGATGGAGGTCAGTATAGATGGACTAATAGAATGATGCTATGCCCAAAAGATTTTACTTCACTAGGTGCAGTAAAAAAATTGGTATTCTATACACAGGTGGTATATCTTGCAACACAGATAGGCTACTCCACTGACTAACACACTCTGCAATAGGCCAAAAAGGATTAGCTTTGCTAGATTCAGCCAAATGCTGTGAAAAAAACTTGCACAGCACTGGCACAGACCTGCCTGGCAAAAACTGATAGGAACTGATGTAACCTAGTCCTGAAAAGGACTCCAATTACAATTAGTCTTTACTCCCACAATCTATCTATTTAAGAGCACAGACCTGCTTGATAAAAGTCGTAGGAAATGCTGTAACCTAGTCCTTAAAAGGACTGCAATCACAACTATTCCCTACTCCCAAGCTATCTGTATATTTGTGCGAAAATTGGCTTGAAATTAACAAGGTATAGCGCACACAGCAACAGCGGTGCCGTCTAACACGCAGCTGCAGCAGTGAGAAAATGGTGGCGACGGGGAAAATGGCTTGGTCTTATAGGGCAAGGACATGTGACATACACTGCCAATCACACATGCCCTTGCTTGTGTGAAAAAAAGCACTTCGCTCCGTGTGTGCGCTGCTGATAGGCTGACAGATTGCACCTCCCCACTGCAAATGCGGGAAAGAGAAAAAAAAATGGAGATCTTCATTGTTCCTGCAGAGATCCATCCCCTGCCCCTCCCCCCGCCCCGCTGTACACTCAAACTGCGTATTAACATTAATTTTCATCATTACTGAGAAAAAATCCAGTTATGATTTTGGTGCACGAACAGTTATCGAACATAACCTCGAACAGCCGAATTTTTCTCAAATTGTTCGTGTTCGCCGACCGGCTCGAACACCGCCCAAAACAGCTCGAATTTGAGATTGGCGAACAGTTCGAGTAGAACAACGCTCATCTCTATTAATATTCACCTGAAGGGAATCACACAAAATTGGATAGACTATTTAATATACACATGTGTCCACTGACAACATACCCCTGACGAAGCTGCGGTCTAGCAGCGTAACGCGTAGGGTCTCTGGTGCCAACAGGTAACTATGTCATTTTATTATTTTTGACTTTTCCCTTGACCACTTAGGCGTGCCCGCTTTGCCATACATGGCCTTTACTCATGATCCTATATCGTACATCAGGTGGGATGACATGTTTTGATAAACGCTGATATTATACGGGCCCCTAGTTCTAGTAGATTACTACTCCCACTCATTCCTTCATTCCTTGATTTATTATGATGTATGGTCTGATTACTTGGGAGTGTCTGGTTCATCACCCATATTTGGTCTAGTGGTGCTGTGCTACCCTTTACTAGGGCGACATAGCTTGGTCAATAAGCATTATTGTATTATGAGATAGTAAAAATAAAAATGATACCTGTGGCCTAAGGGGGATTTATTGCTTTGGAACACTATTATTATTCCTCCCCCATGAATATTGCTATGCCTTGTCTGTTTTTAATTGTTTTTATTTTTTCTTGTGTTGTCAGTGTGTAATCATGTAATAAAGACTTTTTCATTTTTCTAATATTGGGTGTGCACGGTTGTATATCCTGAGTCTTTTTTCTTCCTTATTATATTATATAACTATATCAGGTTACTGTAGCACCCCGTAACATTTACTATTTCATAGCAGTGCCCACCTTTTTGCAAAGGTCTGCATCTTGTCACGGAAGCGCATGACATACTCCACGATGGACACTCCTGGGGAACTCGGCTCTTCTTCCCAGAATTCCCTTATCAAACCAAGGGGTCCTCGGACACGCCTGCCATACAGGAGCTCAAAGGGGGAGAACCCCGTTGAGGCCTGTGGAACCTCTCTGTAAGCAAATAGCAGGTGTGGGAGGTTATGCTCCCAGTCGCGACCCTGGGTCTCAACCAGCATTTTTAACATCTGTTTGAGAGTACCGTTGAATCGCTCACACAACCCATTGGTCTGTGGGTGATACGCGCTCGATACCAAATGCTGCACCTGCATTTTCTTACATAGGGCCTCCATTAAGCGAGACATGAACTGGGTCCCCTGGTCGGTAAGCATCTCCCTGGGAAATCCTACTCGCGAAAAGATGGCCAAGAGGGCGTCCGCCACCTTATCCGCCCTAATTGAGGACAGGGCTACTGCCTCAAGATACCAGGTAGCATAGTCTACCACGGTAAGGATGAAACGTTTTCCAGAGCTGCTGGGTGTGGCCAGTGGTCCCACAATGTCCACAGCAATCCTCTGGAAAGGCTCCTCTATCACAGGCAAAGAGATCAGGGGGGCTTTGGGGGCCGGCCCTGATTTTCCCACTCTTTGACACGTGGTACAGGATCGACAGTAGTTCACCACATCTGTCCTCATTTTGGGCCAATAAAAGTGATGAGACAGCCGGACCTTGGTTTTGCTGACCCCCAAGTGTCCAGCGAGTGGAATTTCATGGGTGATCCGCAACAACTCATCCCTGAATTGGTAGGGGACAACCAGCTGTCTTTCCCTCAGCCACTCCTGTTGGGGTGTACAGGGAACTGTCTGCCGGCACAACCTCCCTTGGTCCCAGAATACCCTCTCCTTATCCGACTCGGAGGTGGGTTTCTCCGCGAGGCTCCTTAACGTCTCCAGGCTAGCATCTGAGTGCAGAGCTGCCTGAAACTCCTGGCTGGAGGAAGCCAGAAGTGAGGTTAAGGCCACATCCTCACTAGGACCCTCTGGGACCGGCTCTGGGTCCATACCTGATCCTGTTATTCCTCTGTCCGAGGAGGGTCCAGAAGACAGGGTGTTACTTGCGTTCTGGGCACTCTGACTGCGGGTAACAGCGGCTATATAGGCCGTCTCCCCGGGGAATAACACCGTCTCATTAGCCTGCGAGGCCATGAGAACTACTTCTCCATCATCCTCCATTACCTCAGGCACAGTGCTACGTATGGGGCAGCAACTATCAGCCAGGTCACCTTCTGTTGTGACACTGGTCACTGGCACAGCACCACCTGCTTCATGGTCCTCGAGCCTCTCCCCATTACCCTTGGCACTGACCTTTGCTCTGGCTAGGGGATCCTCAGCAACATCACCCCGCAGAGTGACATGGCTGAGTTCTCCTCCACCTTCCAAAACAACAACAACAACAACAACATCATCATCATTATCAGGTAAAGCATTGACATTCACAGTATCAGTATTAACCTTACCAACCGTATCAGATCGGGGAGGGGTGTTAGGGACATAATAAGCAAGCATCCTCCCCAAATCAGTTCCCAACAAAACATTTGCAGGTAGGTTTTTGGATACTCCCACTTCCTTCACCCCACTCCCCGCACCCCAATCAATAAAAACCCGGGCCATGGGCAAGGGGCATCGGACGCCCCCAATCTCGGTGACAGTCAGGGTCTTTCCTGGAATAAGCGCTTCAGGGGATACCAGTTCAGGTCGGATGAGGGTTCGTTCGGCCCCAGTGTCCTTGAGGCCTACAGTGAGAGTGTCCCCCACCCTGACAGACAGAAAGTTTTCACAGGCCCTCCCAACCGGCCCACCCACCAAAAGAACTGAGGCATTAGGCCCTGGGGCCTTGGATGGGGGGTTCTTCCTCTGCTTCTCTGGGCAAGTGGCGCTGAGATGACCAGTCTGGTTGCAGAAATAACACCTGCGGGCATCAGATGCAGGCAGGGCCTTGGTAATGGGAAAAAGGCCTCCGGAAGGTCGGCTGGCAGGGGCAGGGACGGTGGTTGATGGCTTACCCCCTTTCCAGCTGGTGACGACCGGCTTCCACACCTCCGGTCTCCGGTTGGCCTTGTAGGTGTCTGCGATCTGCGCTGCTTTATTGGCATCTGGTGGCTCCCAATCCATCACGAACTGCCGTACCTCAGTCGGACACAGATGCAGGAACTGGTCCTTCACCATCAGGTCCTTTAGCTGCTCAAAGGTGGTCGCTGACAGTCCTTGGATCCACTGCTCAAAGTTGGTTCTGAGCCCGTCTACCACATCGCTGTAGGTGTCATGTGGTCCACGTTGGAGGGTTCTGAACTTTTTCCGGTAAACCTCCGGAGTCAGCTGGTACTTTTTTATCAGGGCCTGCTTGACGGCCTCATAGTCTCCATCTTGTTCTCGAGGGAGGGAAGCGAACACCTCCAAGGCTTTTCCTCGGAGCCCTGGAGTTAAATATCTTGCCCATTGGTCGGTGGGCAGCTGATACTGCCTGCAGGCCTTTTCAAAGCCTCGCAGAAATGTGTCCAAGTCCCCATCCTTTTCCATCACAGGGAAGTGCTCAGGACGAGGTTTAAAGCAGCTGGCACTGTTGGACTCACGGGTCTGCGTAGAGGGCGACTCCTTCTGAATCCGGGCTAGCTCCAGCTGGTGTTGTCGGTCAGCTTTGGCTTGTCGCTCAGCAGCCTCTCGGTCAGCTTGTCGCTCAGCAGCCTCTCGGTCAGCTTGGGCCTGTTGCTCTGCTCGCTCCTGGAATTTCAGGATCAGCTGCAGTCGTCCTTCACGATCGTCTGTGGCGAGCTCCTCCAAGGCCATCTGCAGGTGGGGGTCCACACTACCCTGGTTGCGGGTATGGCTGGCAATCACAGGTGGCACCCCTGCAGCAGCGCCATCCGGGCCTTGGCTGGCCGCCCCCTCATCAGGGCTCTGCTGTCAGACGGGCTCTGCAGCATCTTGTAACAGTTCAGCAATCATTTGTTCTCTGCTTTTGCCGTGGGGGTCAATGCCTTTGATTATACATATTCCAATAAGAGTGTCCTTTTTCTGCTGTCTGTACCAGGACTCCCCAACTACGACCATGATCACCAAAATAAAAATAGAAAAGAAAAAGCGAAGAAGGGTAGGGGTAACTGCTACACATACAGTATTGTCTCAGATCTAATAAACACTGAGTTCGATCTTCCAAAACTTTTGAGCAAGTTTTTAGTGAGAGGAATGATTGCTCAAACCAGATCACTAATGTCCTATTATCCCACCGCTGCCACCAATTTGTCAGGGAAACGACACCCACTTGGGTCAGACCTTGCAGCTCTCTGGCGCCCCCTTATCCTGCTGGTCAAACACGGTATAAGCACGGGTGCAGCTGCTCTAATTTATGTCGACTATTGCGGCACGTGATGTGACAGGACGTATATATACCACCAGTTCCTTCCAGGAACGTATATATACCTCCGACCAGCCACCCTCAAACCACAATATCACATAAATACTGGTATACTGCCACCACCGATCGCTTAACAGGTGGATCGGGTACCTGGTAGGTAACGTGAATTAGCGGGTGAGGAACGTGTTTGCTCGACATAGGACAAGAAGGACGAAACTAGTAAATAATTAATGATTTACTCCCAAAAGGGGGGCAGTGTTTACAAAATATATACCAGATATTATAAAAGAGACAATGTACATATATGCATAAACAGTTATTAAAATAAAAGGGATAAGTAATAGCAAAACCTGCTTCACAAGGTGATGGTCTCAGATTCTGTGGGGGGGGACGGCTCCCCGGAAATTAGAGGTGATTCTTCTTACGCCACGTGATGTGCGTGCGTTCGACATCCCTGAGAAGAAAGGCTTGAAAAATGGCCGATCTGGTTTTTAGCAAGCAGCCAAAACTCTGGGAGACACCCATTATGTACCTCCCACGGGGGCTCGGCTTTGCGAGCCCACCCTGCTACAGAAGACCTAAAAAATCCTTCAGATTTCATATCTTGGTGTGGGGGGGGTCCCACATCCAAGAGGGAGACATCATCTTGACCGTCACCAATATTCATGAAGATAGAGTTCAAATATGAAATTGCTATGACGCTCAGAATTCATTATCTCAGTTCCCGGTCATTCCTCAGTTATGCAAGTTATACTATTGTAATGGGAAAAATTTAAGCATTCCAAAAAAGTGGTCCCGATGTTTCTGTCGGACCTGTACGTTATTAAAATCGACATTAAACATTTGTACAATTAAACAATGGGTTTTTTTGGAGGGACTTTCCGGTTTGTACCAGTGCTTGCTCTGGACTGAGGTTTTATGGCGGGTCATAAAGATTCCTGGTTTGGGGGAAATCAAAAGTGAGTTCTATGTCTTCTCTTACAAACGGATAGGGGGTGGGGGTTTTTCCTTTTTCTTTGAGACATATCTCATTTTTAAAAATTCGGGGAAAAATACCTTTTGCCTGACAGGGGTCATCATACCATGTGGGGCATAATACTCTATGAGGGTCATGAAAGGGGTATCATAGTGGGTGAGACCACTTAGGGGCTTTAGAAGAGGCTCAGAGGGATGCCCCTGCCTTCTGCCCTTCAGGAAGGTTATTTGTACCATGTAATCTGCGCCGTAAAGTAATTAAGGAACATCACAACTCTGTGCTTGCTGGGTATCCAGGTGGTAAGGCAACTGCGGACCTCCTCTCTCGTTGTTTTTGGTGGCCGGGGTGGCATCGGGATGTGATTGAACACGTATCTGCTTGTAGTATTTGCGCGCGTTCTAAGGTTTCGCATACCCGTCCATCTGGTACTCTTCTTCCACTACCTGTCCCTAGTAGGCCATGGACACACTTGTCCATGGATTTTATTACTGACCTACTGGTTTCTGCAGGCAAAACGGTGGTTTTGGTGGTAGTAGATAGATTCAGTAAAATGGTTCACTTTATCGCATTGCCCGCGCTTCCAAATGCCAAGACACTTGTTCAGGTGTTCATAAATGAGATCGTGAAGCTTCACGGGGTTCCCTCCGATGTGGTGTCAGATCGGGGGACCCAGTTTGTTTCCAAGTTCTGGAAGGCATTCTGTTCTCGACTGGGGGTGCAGCTGTCCTTTTCCTCTGTCTTCCACCCTCAGTCGAATGGACAGAACGAGCATGTCAATCAGAATTTAGAGACCTACCTCAGGTGTTTCATCTCCGAAAATCAGGAGGATTGGGCACCCTACTTACCGCTTGCCATTAATAATCATCGTCAAGAATCCACTGGCAGGTCACCGTTCTTCGGTGCATATGGTTATCACCCACAGTTTGGTACCTTTAGTGGGGAGGAGCTTCAGGAGTTCCTGAGAAGGAACACTTTGCTTCTTCACTCTCCTCTTTATGACAGGGTGTTCTGAGTAATTTAAAGATCATGGGAGACAGGTATAAACGTATGGCTGACAGAAAACGCTTGCCAGGTCTGGACCTGAATCTGAATGACTTTGTGTGGTTGTCTACCAGGAATATAAGATTGGAAGTTCCTTCTTGGAAGCTGGGGCCTAGGTTTATTGGTCCCTACAAAATTACCACCATCATTAACCCAGCAGCGTTTCGTCTTGAACTTCCTCAGGCCCTTAAGGTCCACAACATGTTCCATAGGTCCTTACTCAAGAAGTATGTGGAACCTCTTGAGCCCTCACCTCTACCACCGCCACCAGTAATGGTTGATGATATTCTGGAGTTCCAGATTTCGAGGATTGTAGATTCTCGTCTCCAACGTCGTACTCTACAATACTTGGTGCACTGGAAAGGCTATGGTCCAGAGGAGAGGATGTGAGTTTCAGTATCAGAGATGAACGCTCCCAGGTTGTTTCGTTCATTCCACACCTCTTATCCTGAGAAACGTGGTCCTGAGTGTCCAGAGGCCACTCGTAGAGGTGGGGTACTGTCACAGGTGTGTCAGAAGTGACAGACAGTCGCCCTGCAGTGGGTTGCAGGAGATCTATACGTTTGGCATTACAGACATCTTCTTAGAGGCTGTTTCTAGGACCCAGGGGCTACATTCCTCTGGCTAATTAACACCCTAGCCTGGGTATATAAATACATGCTGTGTTCCAGACGGAGGTGCCGGCGATATTCATTACTCCTTGCGAAGGCTTTAGCAAGAGTAGTACTTCTTCTTCTCTGGAGCTTGAGGATGTGTCTGGAGTCATCTAAAGCTAAGCAATTTCCCCGTTTGTCCTCCCTTATTGTCTTTATAGTTCAGTGGGGATTGACTACTGCTCATCTCCTCCCTTTCCTAGCCTTAGCCATACGCCAGGGAAAGACAGGGCGAGGCACGCATGTGGCGATTGGTGAAGAGCCAATATAGGGTCGTTAGGGGAGACAATGTGACACTAGACAAGCCTAGGAGGTCTCCACTCCCTCCTTTCCCTAGAGTCTTGCCTCCCTTTCATTCTTCCCTTTGTGTTGCAAAGTCTTTCCCACACCTTGGTTGACAACGACTCTTCAAATTGGTATTGGAGTGCGTCCTAATTTTTGGCAACCCTTGCACTTACTGCATGCGCAATAAAAGTACAGGAGTCCCACTCCTTTATAATGGAAAATATTTTTTTTACTGAGGGTCTCCACTACCTCTCTTCAAATTGGTATTGGAGTGCGTCTTAATTTTTGGCAGCCCTTGCACTTACTGCATACGCAATAAAAGTACAGGAGACCCACTCCTTTATCATAGAAAATACATTATTTACTGAGGGCCTCTACTACGTGTCTTCAAATTGGCAATGGAGTGCATCCTAATTTTTGGCAGCCTTTGCACTTACTGCATACGCAATAACAGTACAGGAGACCCACTTCTAAATAATGGGAAGGCCAATTCAAATAGATTCTATATTCTATAATATTAACTTTTATCCGAAATTTGTGTACGAGTGAGCTATCACACTATGGATAGCATATTACATGTATCCAGGCAGGGATTATTGCCCTATACTCTTGCTGCTGCAAGCAAACAAACAAAAATCTATTCCCTATTGATAACGCTATTGATAACGTTGTTAGCTGATTTTAGAATAGAGACAGGTGCTAGATAGTACCATCAGCTGGAAATGAGTGTTCATATTCTGGTCACATACATATCTTCCACTGTGCATAACTTGATTGATTTTTTCCATGCACTCGTTCACAGATTCATATTTTGAAACGATTATCTGCAATTAGAAATTGATGAAAGCAGGCAGGGTTGCTTGCGTTCCTCACAGTTTGGTGGAGCAACGTACCAAAAAAATCTCTTCGGGCAAGTTCAATTTTATTTTTTATTGTACTATACTACCTCTCTTATCTGAGATTCGTGTATGGGTGACCTATTATAATGAGATAGCATCTTACAGGCATCTAGTCAGGGATTATTGTATTAGACTCCGTGCTGAAAAAAAAAATCTATTCCAGATTGATACTGCTGTTAGCTGCTTTTACAATAGGGACAGGTGCTAGATGGTATTTTCAGCTGGAAATTTAATATTCTGGTCATATACATGCATGTTCCACAGTGCATAACGTGATTGATGCTTTCCATGCACTCATTGACCGATTCATAATTTTTACAGTGATCTGTACTCAGAAATTAATCAAAGTTGACAGAAATTTATCATAGTTCACAGAAATTCATCGAACTTAGCAGAAATTTTTCAAATTTGACAGAACTTAATCAAACTTAAAAACATTTCTTGATTTAATGTGTCCATTCGCAGTTTCTTTGTAGCTTCTGTATGTAACAGGTAGTGGTGTGAGTCTGGACGCTACTGGATATTACCACTTCAGAACTCTCCAGTGCTTTGTTTCCATCCATTTCTGGGTGCTTCTTGAATTATGTTTGGGGTCATTGCCCTGCTGGAAGACCCATGACCTAGGATGCAAAGCCATCTTTATGACACTGAGAACTACATTGCGAACCAAAATCCTTTGGGAATCTTCACATTTCATGATGCCTTGCACACAGTCAAAGCACCCTGTGCCAGAGTCAGCAAAACAGCCCCTAAATATGGTTGAACCTCCACCATATTTGACTAGTAGTACTGTGTTCTTTTATTTGTAAGTCACATTCTTTTTACAGTAAACAGTTGAATGATGTGCGTTACCAAAAAACTCTATCTTGGTCCCATCTGTCCCCAAGACGCCTGCTGGCCCTCTAAAAATAGTGTTGGCTGCCTGCTGGCACTCTATAAATTGTGAGGGCCGCCTGCTGGACATCCATAAATTGTGAGGGCCGCCTGCAGAACATTCAAATTTCAAACTTTACAGAATATATATATTGACCACCTCAGATGGATACATTATATTGCTGTAGCAATATACAGCTATGCAAAGCTTAGCCGGCTGATGGTCCTCTAACAATAGTGAGGGCCGACTGCTGGCCCTGTAAAAATAGGCTTTGTGATGTTCAGAGTCCCTCTTTCATAAATGAAACAGGATGTGTCTGATCATGTCTCACACACCACATGGCCAGATAAGGTAGTAAAATGTTAAAATTACATTTACTGGTGAATGTATTTTTCACCGTCAAAAGCAATGCAAAAGTTTAAAAACGCATCAAAAACACTACGTGTAAACATAGCCCAAGTTGTGGAGGATCATTTTTGTTTTTAGTTATTTATTTTGCCTTATATACAAGCCATTACCCTGGAAAGAGTGGTTTCTAACATATTTTCCAGGAAAATCCATTTTAGCTTAGTTTTTGTATGTTTTATTGTCAGTCCGTAAAAGTGGCATAATACTTTGACAACATTGTTCACAGCAGTGACCTGGGATACAGAGATGCTTCCAGGGGTCTTCCCTATGCTGTTCCCATGTCATTTGAGCACTGTTTCCATCGATTTCACCAATTTTTAGGCCCCCTCCAGACCACCGGGGGTGGGCTGCCGTAAAAATGCTCAGATTTCCTATTGACTTACATTGGGCTTGTTACTCGGGTCAAGTACCTGAGCATTACGATTTACTCGACCCGAGTAATGAGTACCCAAGCATTTTAGTGCTCGCTCATCACTAGTCTAATCATTAAGGTGCAAACAGCCTTCCGAGGTAAAGGGGTTAAAGAAAAAAGGATTATCATTATTTTGCTTGCTTATACAGCACCATCATCTTCCACAGAAATTTATAGACATTGTCATCACTTTCCCCATTGGGGCTGACAGTCTGAAATCCCTATTAGTATGGTTTTGGAGTGTGGGAGGAAACCTATTCAACAACAGGGAGAACATCCTTTCAAATGTTGTCTTTGGGAAGATTAGTTGCAGTTTGCCAAGCTTCAAAGAACCTCATGGTCCATGACCTATATTATCCTAGAGCTCAGGACACTTTCATTTCTACCCTGATTCATTTGGCAAAAAGGGAACATGTTAGAAATGGGGCACTCATACTTTGCAGTTATCAACAAGTCTTAAAAAATAGTATCTTAAAGTGGTAATGTAAGGAAATGAAAAACATCATATCATATGGGGTTTATGACCCTTCTTTCCTGAAAGCAAAGACTATTGCCCAGTTCAGCTTTGATTTATAAAATAAAAAAGACAATATCACAAATGAGGCAATATGACAATGGCAAAACTGTCAAAGAGGCAGAATAGTCTCGGAGTGCAAAAATTTATGTCAGTATTTACCATAACTTTTGTGTTAAAGAAACATGTACCCCAAGTTGAAGAATGATAAATGCTACACACACCTTACCTACCAAGTCACTTTTACAAAGGACATTGATTGAGCAAAAATATTCATAGAAATGTTTGCTCTTAATCACTGCCCAGTGTAAACCTACCCTCTCATGATCTTTGTTATATGAAAATGAAATTACACCTCCCTATATCATCAATCATCACTCGTTATGAACAGTTTATCTGCCTGTGTAAAAGGACCCCTACTCGTTCTGCTTACATTTATCAGATCTTTTCAATACAACACAACCACTTTGTTCTTTTTCCTATAAACATGTGAATGTTCTCATGTTTTCTTACCCGTGTCTGATAAATAGACCTAAGTGGACTTGAAAGCACGCTAATGTTCATCATTTGTTTTCATTTTTGTCAGCCATTAAAGCCTGGGTACCACATGTAGTGGACAGAAATTTTACTTCACAACTTTTTTTTTTTAATTAGTTATTTTTCTCCTATATTTTTGAAAAATGGGGTTGTTTACTTTACGCAACCCATTTATCTATAAATGTTCATTAAAACTTTACATGATATCTATGTGAATACTTTTTGTGCCCAAAAATGACAAAAGTATTCTGGGAGAAATACCTTTATTGGCTAACCAGAAAAAAAATATATGCAAGGTTTCAGAGCACAGAGGCTCCTTCTTCAGGCAGGATTACAAATTAATTAATAAGACAAATGAGGAAGGCACAACATTTAAGATATATTACAACAGGACATTTATTCAAGAGGTGTAAGTGGTGATGCCTCCTAATGATAAGTCAAGGACATCAAATTAGGGTTTTTTATTGCAAATGGAGAAGCTGTGGGAATGTTTCCAGGCACTTTGTACATTGTATCATGTACACCACACTGGAGGATGTACATGAAAAGACATCCATAATTTTATAATCCTGATTTGTGTTTGGTATTCAGACTGTATTTGATGGTAATATATGGGTACAAGTTTTACATTTTTTATTTTTACATGGGAATGTGCCCGTCACTGATGGTGATGAGAGGACACTTCTGTCAAGGAGATTCCTTAAGTTAGGGGGCTGTTTGTATGAGAGAAGTGGTAGTTCTGGGAATATTTCTTTCACTCTGTGGTCTCCGTGGAATATGGGTTGGAGATTAGCACCAATTTTCCTTAGGATGCTCATGTGAGGATTGTATGTGACCACAAGAGGCACCCTGTTGTTGTCCTCCCTCTGAAGAAAACATGAGTATAAATGGCATAGAAAAAGAGTTTCATTAAAGTTTTAATAAAAAGTGGTTACAACATATATATCATACACATTCAAAAAAAAGGTAATCAATGGGACATAAAGTGCAGTATTCCGGGATCTGCAGCACCCCACAGAAGGGGGGCCCACAAACAGTCAACAAAGGCAGCAGAGAATTTATAAGAAAATAATAGACAGACACACATAACAGTGTAAGAGTTCTCAAACATCAGCCATGTCTCATTAATAACAGTCTGATGTGTCCTCTATTATAAAGTCTGCTTACCAAGATGGGACCCAACAGTGTCGTGGGGTGTCACAGATGGAGAGAGGTGGCAAAAAGACGCCTTGACGCACGTTTTGCTGGTAAAGTGTTAAGACTTTCTCAAGAGGCTAGTGTATAGTGTGCAGGCAGGACCTTTAAATACGCCCACCGGGATCACATGTATTGTCACATGGCTGAAACCATGTGAGTCCCGGCCACCTCCATCGGACGATCCCAGGCCGTCACACCACCGGCGTGTGCCCGGGAGTGCATCAGAGACACCACTCGCGGGGACGCGCAGGAGGCCCCTGATAGCCGGGCGCGTGCATGGAGGCAGAAGCATTACTGGGTAAATATGAAAAGCCAACTTGGAACACAGAATTAAAAATTATATGTAAGTACCATGCTCGAGCGAACCAAGGATATAGGAACAGCAATTAGTAAATATCTATGTCAAATCCGACACCAATATAATTATAAGCCATAAATATCCAATCTCCCTTAAAAGATGACAGTCATAAACATATAAAGCATGGAAGAAGGGTATGTATAGAAAAAATAAAATCAAAATCACATATATGATATGATAACCAGCATAGAATTTGTTCCAGTCGGCTTTATGTTCAATGATGGTAAATCCTTATAAGTCCAAATTTTACATATCTACCCATATGTAGACAAGGGGTGCATGAATTGGTCACTCCCAGCACAACACTAAACCTAAGGGATAAAATAAAAAATGAGAGGAATAAAATTAATTTAAAAACAATGCATGGATTGTAAACAATGAAAGTATGAAATAGGAAACAGGAATTGCAGGAGAGCAGCAGAAAATATATATCAGAAAAAAGACGAGAACCCAAGATTTTCATTCAGGTATCAAGCTGACCATCCATCTGGCCTCTTTTTGGGCCAGAAGTTGTGTACAATTCCCACCCCAGGAGCCCAAATGTACAACATCAATACCACGTAATTTGAGTGTTTTCGGGGCACAGTTATGCATTGCCCGAAAGTGACGTGGCAGAGTCTTGAGCTCCTGGGGGTTGGCCACTGTCCTGGCCTCGCCAATGTCCCGCAAATACTCTCGTACTCTGACCCTAAGTTCCCTTGTGGTTAATCCAACATATATTAACTGGTAGCCACAAGTTGCATAATAGATAAAGTGAGTACACAGGAGATGTACTTAGAGATCTTGAATTCACAGGAACCATCAGAGGATGTGAAAGAAGCAGAGCGCAGGACATTGGCACAGGCAGCACAGTGGTCACAGGGGAAAGATCGCACCGTGGGTCCACGGGACCGGAAGGGATTCAAAGGAGGAGGAATATAATGGCTGGAAACCAGAATATCACCAAGATTCTTGGCCCATCAGGCTGTCAAGAGCAGGTAATCACCCACGTGATCCTGCAGGGAGGGCTCCGTGCTGAGAACACCCCAATGTCGAGAAAGGATCCACCGCATCGCCCCCACTCATGATTGAATGTGGACCCTCTCAGATGTACCACTTTTATCCAGGGGCCTCTTGATAAAGCCAGCAGCTTTAGCGGCGAAACGCGCGTCGGGCTCCTTGTGCCGGGATACCATCTATTGCGGGCCCTTGTGTGTTCCCCCTCTACTTTCAGTGGTAAGTAAGACCTACTTTCCCTATAGAATGTAGCATTGATGCACACTACCCTATGCTGTATATTTCAGCTTTAGGCAGGATTTATGAATACCACTGGGGAACTTTTACTGGGGTGATGCAATGGCCTTTCTACATTCTGCATTTTTATCCATTTTGAATGAACTTTGGTGACTTAATACTTTATGATTGTTGAAATATACATTTTACTAAATTATAAATAAAAAATTTGATTTTTATGCCATATATACTCTTTATTTCTCTGGTTTTGTCGTTTTATCCAGGGGAGCAGGGTATAGAAGATGGCCACAAGGAGTATTCCGTGCTCTACCACAGCCACGACCGATGCATCTGTTACTATAACCACTTTGTCTGAAACATTCAGACAGATCTGCGGCGTGTTTCATCAGTTTGCATAAGTAGAGCAAATCTGCCTCATCCTCAGGAACTGTCTGACTGGGACGGCACGAATCGTCGATGAATTATGTGCGGAGGCAGCGTGGATAAGAGAATTGACCGCCCTAATCATGTGGGTGATTACCCGCTCATTACAGCCCGACTGTTATTTTGTATGTGTATGATATATATGTTGTAACCATTTTTTATTAATAAAACTCTTTTTCTATGCCATTCATACTCATGTTTCCTTCAGTGTTTTAGAATGTATAGGATGGGGTAACTCCGCATATGTTCAATGAACACATGAGAACTTACCTGCGTGATCGGACGCAGCGCTTTGGACGCAGCGAAAATACGCTGTGTCCAAAGTACTGCTATAGCATCATTGTGGGCACTTGTGTTAAGCTAACGTGTGTTGTTAACCCTTTCGGTGAGCATGCTTGGGTGCTTGCCGAGTATTGGCAGCGTGCTTGGCATCTATGTTAACAACTAGTGATGAGCGAACGTGCTCGCCACTGCTTGGTACTCGCCAGAGCATCACGGTGCTCGACAAGCTCGGCACTCGTCGAGTATTTCCGGGTTGCTCGGGAGGGAACTCAGGTCTCCTCCCTGCATGTTTGGTGCTCTTTAGAGAGCCAATGAACATGCAGGGATTGCCTGCCCCGCACTGTAATGCCGTAGCCATGTTTGTTGTGGGCATTACAGTGATTGGCTGGCCGCACAGCATCATCAGGTCTGTATAAGACCTGGCGCCGCTATGCTTGTCACAGTCTACCCCGGAATCAGGCAGAGCAGGGAGAGGTGCAGTTGCGTCAGGGAGAGATTTGCTTGTTTATAGTTAGTATAAGCATTCCACAACATATATATATATATATCGAATTGAACAGTTCTTCTGAGGACGAATCCAGCTGCATATATTCAGTGGTGATAGCAGGAGTTAGGCAGGCAGGCAGTGTACAGTACAGACCAAAAGTTTGGACACACCTCATTTAAAGATTTTTCTGTATTTTCATGACTTTGAAAATTGTACATTCACACTGAAGGAATCAAAACTATGAATTAACACATGTGGAATTATATACTTAACAAGAAAGTGTGAAACAACTGAAAATATGTCTTATATTCTAGTTTCTTCAAAGTAGCCACTTTTTGCTTTGATGACTGCTTTGCACACTCTTGGCATTCTCTTGATGAGCTTCAAGAGGTATGCACTGGAAATGGTTTTCACTTCCCAGGTGTGCCCTGTCAGGTTTAATAAGTGGGATTTCTTGCCTTATAAATGGGGTTGGGATCATCAGTTGTGTTGTGCAGAAGTCAGATGGATACACAGCTGATAGTCCTACTAAATAGACTGTTAGAATTTGTATTATGGCAAGAAAAAAGCAGCGAAGTAAAGAAAAACGAGTGGCCATCATTACTTTAAGAAATGAAGGTCAGTCAGTGTTAAAAATTGGGCAAACTTTGAAAGTGTCCCCAAGTGTAGTTGCAAAAACTATAAAGCGCTACAAAGAAACTGGCTCACATGAGGACCGCCCCAGGAAAGGAAGACCAAGAGTCACCTCTGCTTCTGAGGATAAGTTTATCCGAGTCACCAGCCTCAGAAATCGCAGGTTAACAGCAGCTCAGATTAGAGACCAGGTCAATGCCACACAGAGTTCTAGCAGCAGACACATCTCTACAACAACTGTTAAGAGGAGACTTTGTGCAGAAGGCCTTCATGGTAAAATAGCTGCTAGGAAACCACTGCTAAGGACAGGCAACAAGCAGAAGAGACTTGTTTGGGTTAAAGAACACAAGGAATGGACATTAGACCAGTGGAAATCTGTGCTTTGGTCTGATGAGTCCAAATTTGAGATCTTTGGTTCCAACCACCGTGTCTTTGTGCGACGCAAAAAAGGTGAACGGATGGACTCTACATGCCTGGTTCCCATCGTGAAGCATGGAGGAGGAGGTGTGATGGTGTGGGGGTGCTTTGCTGATGACACTGTTGGGGATTTATTCAAAATTGAAGGCATACTGAACCAGCATGCCTACCACAGCATCTCGCAGCGGCATGCTATTCCATCCGGTTTGCGTTTAGTTGGACCATCATTTATTTTTCAACGGGACAATGACCCCAAACACACCTCCAGGCTGTGTAAGGGCTATTTGACCAAGAAGGAGAGTGATGGGATGCTACGCCAGATGACCTGGCCTCCACAGTCACCAGACCTGAACCCAATCGAGATGGTTTGGGGTGAGCTGGACCGCAGAGTGAAGGCAAAAGGGCCAACAAGTGCTAAGCTTCTCTGGGAACTCCTTCAAGATTGTTGGAAGACCATTTCCGGTGACTACGTCATGAAGCTCATCAAGAGAATGCCAAGAGTGTGCAAAGCAGTCATCAAAGCAAAAGGTAGTTACTTTGAAGAACCAAGAATATAAGACATATTTTCAGTTGTTTCACACTTTTTTGTTAAGTATATAATTCCACATGTGTTAATTCATAGTTTTGATGCCTTCAGTGTGAATGTACAATTTTCATAGTCATGAAAATACAGAAAAATCTTTAAATCAGAAGGTGTGTTCAAACTTTTGGTCTGTACTGTATGTGGCAGACTGCAGTGCATATGGTGCAAGAGGGTCATTGAACGTCCTGTCTGCTGCTGCTGTAATAATTACAGATATTTGTAGACATATCCTCAGATATCAAGGGCCAGGGCAATTTTTTTTTAATCTTAATCCTGGTTATTTGCTTAAAAAGCAATCCAGAGTACACAATTTTTCTGCTCCATTTGCTTGTTAGCACTGCAGAATACAGCCAGATCTGTTCCATATTTCAGCGATAAAAATCCAGAAATTTGAACTGAACGTGGAAAATATTGGCCTTCTTTCCCATTCTGTTGCAGTGTGTCGGTCAAGCTATTCACACTAGGTCTCTATGAAGAATAGTATTAGTAAAATAAAGGCCTGCTATTTAAACCCGTGGTTCTCTGACAGACATATCACCTATAAGACTGTTCCAAAATCAGACATTTCTTCCATTTCCATTCTGTTGCAGTGTGTCGGTCAAACTATTCACACTAGGTGTCTGTGAAGAATAGTATTAGCAAATTACAGGCCTGCTATTTAAAGCCGTGGTTCTCTATCAGACATATCACGTATAACTGCGTTCGAAAATCAGCCATTTCTCGTGAACGTGGAAAATATTGTCCTCCATTTAAAATGGGCAAGGTGTGTGGCAAGGGACAGGGAAGTGGACGTGAGGTGATGGTGCATGCAGAGGCCAAGGCCGAGGATGTGGCCGTGGGCAAGCTGAAATTGTGCCACAACAAACACCCACATGTTGTTGCTCGACCTTCCTGTCCCAATTAATAGGGGACCGCATTACACCATTATTGAACCCAGAGCAGTGTCAAAAGGTTGTTGGTTGGATACAGATAAGCTTCTGTGACGCTCTCAGCCCTGCGTGTAATGAACAGTCCGGAGGCCATAGGGATGAATTTCCAAGGCTTTACTCACAGTTCTCAAAAGCAGCGCAAGGCTTCTCCCTGCTCCTCGCGGAGTCCTGCGGCCACCAGGGACGGGGGTCCGACTACCTCCGAGGAAGTCCAGTGTGAGGTAGCATCCCTACACCAGAGTGTTCCTGCACTACAGACTTTACCCTTTCCCGTCTGTGCGTGTGTAGATAGGCCAGGTCTCCCTCTGAGCTCCTCTCAGGTGAATGGTTCGGGTGGCAATTCCTCTCCATCCCAAGCCCGGCGGGATCCTCAGGGCCTAACCGGGCTTTCCCGTCCTGGACATAGAGTACGAGGTCCGGTGTCGGGGGCCGGTATCCCTCTTGCAGCCGGAATCCCTCTGAATAGATCAGGTAGGCGAGGACAGGTGGCGTACTCCGCTCCGTCTGCATCCTCCCCGGGACCCATTTGCTAGGGAGCCACACTCTAAAGCTCCCGAGCCTTCTTGATCCTGGTCCTTGGCCGTGTTGAGACATTCCTCGTCTGCAACCTACGTCTCGTCCCAAGGCCAGGGTACGGGGGCTGTGTCCCTTGCCGGTGCAGGCCCACACAGGATCTGCGCTCCCGGAGGGAAGTCACATTACACACAGTAGTTTTACAGCAACCAAAAGACCAAGATCAAAGATGGCATTCTATTCAATATGAAATTAGAAGTGTCACTAACTAACTGTTCCTCCACCCACACCCACTAACTGGTTCCTACCACTTTGTGTTCCCCAGTCTCCCTGTAACCAGGGGAGCCAAACCTAGTGCATACTAGATCCCTCTGGTGGAATGTGGTGTTGGATGCAAGAGGCTAGGTAACTACCATCACACCGGCCTTACCTCAGAGGAGGAACACCACACTCCATTAAAGAAGTGCAGCATTCCTGTGGCGGCCGAACCCTCAGGGGCGCCACACTTCCAGTCACTTTGCCACCACCATCACCATCCTGTCTTACACACGGTCAAGTCTCAGTAGCCGTGAGTCATATTCCTCACCCTTATCCTCCTTCCTCCCACCATGCCAAGTGGCCTCAGACAACTGATTCCACACTTGGACACTCAGAAGAGCTGTTCACTTTTCCATTTGTTGATTCGGGCCTCTCGCCCGGCCAGCTTCAAGTGAGTCAAGAGGAGAAGTCATGTAGCGATGCCCAAACATTGGATCAGCCACGGTCACACGAAGGCGATGGTGGGAAAGTGCAATTACTGTTCCAAGAGGTGGATGATGATGATGAGACGCAATTGCTAGAAAGTCAGGAGGAGGACCAGAGTGCGGAAGTGGAAGACGAGGTGGTGGATGATATAGTAACTGACCCAACCTGGCAGGGAGACATACAGAGCGAGGACAGCAGCACACAGGACAAAGGAGGCATAGCAGCACAACAGGCAGGAAGAAGCAGTGTGGTGGCCAAAGACTCAAGGCGGGAAAGCGTTCCTCGTAGCGCCAACATGACGGAAGTTGCCAGTACAACTGTTAGGTCTTCCCGAGTCTGGTTATTTTTGAAAGACTCTGCAAATAACCCCAAAAAGACCATTTGAACCAACTGCCAGGCCAGTATCAGCAGGGGTAGCAAAACTAGCAGCCTGACCACTACCAGCATGATTAGGCACATGGCAGCAAAGCACCCGACTAAGTGGGCCGAACCCCAGGGTCCAGCAACAGTGTCTGAGGATGACACCACTGTTTCTTCCACTGTTGTGAGTGCATGCCAATCCCCTGTCCATGTCACATGCCAAGATGCCCCCCGTCCTGAACCTGTCATTGCACACTCTCAAGTTGCACCATCAGCAAGCACGTCCACATCGTTTTCCCATCGCAAAGTTCAGTTGTCCCTACCCCAGTCCTTGGAATGCAAGCACAAATACGCAGTCAACGCCCCACAGGCCACAATATTAAATTCACACATTTCACGAATGCTTGAGCTCGAAATGTTGCCTTTGAGACAAAAGCGTTCCGCAACCTGATGGCGGCGGCCGTTCCTCGGTACTCGGTCCCCAGCTGCCACTATTTCTCCCGGTGTGCCGTCCCCATATTGCATGAGCACGTGTCCCACAACATTAGCCATGCCCTCAACAACGTAATTACTGGAAAAGTCCACCTAACCACGGACATGTAGACAAGTGCTTGTGGGCAGGGACAGTACATCTCGCTGACGGCACACTGGGTTAATATAGTGGAAGCCGGGACCTAGTCGGACTTTGGGTCGGAACACGTCTTCCCGACACCGAAGATTGCGGGCACTGGGTCAATCAGGGTTGCCCCCACATTCTACAGCTCCTGCACCTCCTCCTCCTCAGCCTCTGAAATGACCGCATCAGTCGCAAGCTGGAAGCACTGCACCACTGCCTTGGCCAAGCAGCAACAGGCTGTGCTTAAGCTAATATGCTTAGATGACAAACTGCACAACGTTGAAGAGTTGTGGACAGCTCTAAAAGAGCAGGCAGATCAGTGGCTGACACCGCTGACCCTACAGCCAGGAATGGTCATGCGTGACAATGGCCGGAACCTAGTGGCGGCTCTGAGGCGAGGCGAGCTTACACACGTATCATTCCCGACCCATATGCTTAACCTCATGGTTCAGCGGTTTTTCAAAACCTTCCCGGGTCTGTCGGATCTGCTTGTCAAAGTATGCCACCTGTGTGCCCATTTTATAAAGTCAGCTACAGCTTCCGCCGATCTTGCCGTGCTTCAGCAGCATTTGCAGCTTCCAGCTCACCGACTGATCTGTGATGTCCCCACGCATTGGAACTATACATTGCAGATGCTGGGAAGGATTTGTGAGCAGAAGAGGGCAGTTGTTGAGTACCAGCATCAACAAGGCCATCAGTATTCAGTTCAGACTCCACACATAAAACCTCAGGAGTGGACATGGATGTCAGACGTATGTACCATCCTCCAAAACTTTGAGGACTTCACAAAGATGGTAAGCGGCGATGACGCAATAATTAGCATCACCATCCCGCTTCTTTGTCTTCTGCTCACAATTAAAGAGTATGCTTTGCAGGTGGAGCACGATGATATAGAGCAAGGAACCATACAGGGTGATTCCACACAGCCCAGCCTCATCTCATCCCAATGTCGTTTGGGTGACAATGAGGAGGAGGAAGAACAGGAGCTAATTTCCTGCGCTATAGACGGTACTACCTGCACAACTGTCATACCGTCTGTTCAACGTGGATGGTCTGAGGACAGGGAGGAGGAGGATGAAGAAGAGGATGAGCAGGAGAGCATGGTCATTTGTCCTTTTGGTGAGGACACGGAAGTCTTGCCTGTTAGCAGTCTGGCACACATGGCTGAGTTTATGTTACGCTGCCTTTCCCGTGACCCTCACATTGTCCAAATTTTGGGTGACAGTCATTACTGGTTAGTGACACTTCTAGACCCACGCTACAAGGAGAACTTTCTGTCTCTTATTCCTGCGCAGGACAGGCCTAATAAAATGGTGCAGTACGAGAAGGCCCTTGTTGGGGAATTATTAAAAAAATTTCCATCTGAAAACACTGGTGGCAGAGGTCACAGTTCGTTGGACAACCAAGGAGTACAGGTGAGAAAGCCACAAATGCAATCCAGCAGAGGCAAGTGAACACTGTCAAAGTTCTGGGACAGTTTTCTCAGACCCTCCCATCGCACAGGCCCTGAGGTGCAGGGTATTCTACCAAGGAAGGAAAAGTTTCGGAAGATGGTGAAGGAGTAGCTTGCCGACCGTACCAACGTCCTCCGTGATTACTCTGTGTCTTATAATTATTGGGTATCCAAGCTGGACACGTGGCATGAACTGGCTCTCTACGGCTTGGAGGTCTTGGCCTGACTTGCCACTAGCGTTTCGTCAGAACAGGTTTTTAGTGCCGCTGGTGGAATTATAACTGATAGGCACATCCGCCTGTCAACTGAAAATTCTGACAGGCTGACTCTTATAAAAATGAACAAGGGCTGGTTTCGGCCAGACTTCTCAACACCACCAAATGATAGCAACATAACATAAACTCAAATACAGTGTTTTCTTTGGGAGGTCTAACTCTATTCCCATGCACCTTTGTCTTCACACCAAGACATGGGTATATGCTTCCTCACTTTGTCTATTTGCTCTTGTCCACCTCCTTCTCCTCATCCTACACATCCTCTTCCATATCACCACCATATCTACCATATCACCATATCTACGTCTCTTGCAAGCGACATTGGAGTTCCTCCAAATTTTTGGCAGCCATTGCATTCACTGCATAGGCAAACAGTATGGGAGACCCACTTCCTAATAATAGGAACATTATTTTCTGGAGGCCCTCTGACCTCTACGTCTCTTGCAAGGAGCATTGGAGTGCCTCCAAATTTCTAGCAGCTGTTGAGTTCACTGCATAGGCAAACAGTAGGGGAGACCCACTCCTTTTTAATGGGAACATGTCGTACTCCTTACTGTGGCCCAGCTCTATTTGTCTTAAATTGTTAGTGGGGTTTTTCCTAAATTTTGGCAGCCGTTGGACTCACTGCATACCCTATAACTGTATAGCAGACCCTCTCCTTTCTAATAGGAACATGCCGTTACTGTGGCCCAGCTCTATGTGTCTTTAAATTGTTAGTGGGGCTTTTCCTAAATTTTGGCAGCCATTGGACTCACTGCATACCCTATAACTGTATAGCAGACCCGCTCCTCTCTAATGGGAACATGTCGTTACTGTGGCCAAGCTCTATGCGTCTTTAAATCGTTAGTGGGGTTTTTCCTAACTTTTGGCAACTGTTGGACTCACTGCATACCCTATAACTGTATAGTAGACCTTCTCCTTTCTAATGGGAACATGTCGTTACTGTGGACCAACTATGTGTCTTTAAATTGTTAGCGGGGTTTTTCCTAAATTTTGGCAGCCGTTGGACTCACTGCATACCCTATAACTGTATAGCAGACCCTCTCCTTTCAAATGGGAACATGTCGTTACTGTGGCCCAACTCTATGTGTCTTTAAATTGTTAGTGGGATTTTTCCAAATTTTGGCAGCCCTTGCAGTCATTGCATGGGCATGACCACTATAGGAGACCCACTCCTTTATAATGTGAACATTTTTTTTTACTGAGACCCTCCTGTATGTCTCTTCAAAGTGGTATTGGGTTGCATCCAAATTTTTGGCAGCCCTTGCAGTCACTGACTACGCAATAACAGTATGGGAGACCCACTGTTTAATAATGGGAACAACAAAGCATAGCCGACTGATGGCCCTTTAAGAATAGTAAGGCTGTAAAAATAGTGTTTGTGACTTTCACAATCTCTCCTTCATAAATGAAACAGGATGTGTCTGATGATGTGTCACACACCACATGGCCATATAAGTTTGTAAAATATTAAAATGACATTTCGCGGTGAATGCATTTGTCTTGGTTGAAAGCAATTCAAAAGTGCAAAAACACATCAAAAACGCTACTCATGAACATAGCCCAAGGTGTGGAGGAGCATTTTTGTTTTTGGCTATTTATTTTGCCTTATATACAAGTCATTATCCTGGAAAGGATGTTCCTTAACATATTTCCCTGGAAAATCCATTTTGGTTTCGTTTTTGTATGTTTTATTGTGAGTCCGTAAAAGTGGCGTAATACCTCTGACAACGTTGTTGACAGCAGTTAGCTGGGAGTCAGAAATGCTTCCAGGGGTCTTCCCCATGCTGTTCCCATGTCATTTGAGCTCTGTTCCTATTAATTTGTGCAATTTTTAGGCCCTCTGCAGACCGCGGGGGAGGGGCCGCCCGAAAAATGCTCGAGTTTCCTATAGACTTACATTGGACTCGTTACTCAGACCGAGCACTCGAGCATTCCAATTTGCTTGACCCGAGCAACGAGTACCCGAGCATTTTAGTGCTCGCTCATCACTATTAACTACACACGCTCGTTCAACACTGGTGTGCACATAGCCTTAGAGGCAGGCCCTGGCTGTAACATACAGCCATCACCTGCCTGGTACATACATACATACACCTGCTTCCGACTTGTGCCAAACATGTACGGCGATCCCATGATGTAATGTCTGTATGCTCTCGTTTGCTTCCTCCCCTACCCAGAAGATAAGGTACGTTCAGATCATGTTCCTGCATGGTCAGGCACAACCATTACACAGTACATAGTAGGGGCACTTTCATAAGATTATCTCGGGACAGGAAAAAAATTTTTTACACATCCAATAGTGAAACTGATTTTTATTCTAAGGTCTATTTATTAAAATGTACTTTGTTTGTGGGATAACCCCTTTGAAGATACAGTCTGGTTTCCAAAAAGGCAAGAATCAGGTCCAGATGTAGAAGGACATCCAGAGCCTTGATCATATTGCTGGTCAGCTTGCTTTTCCCAAATGAAGAAGTGATGTTGCTTTATGTGCTGATTAGTGTTGAGCGAGCACTAAAATGCTCGGGTGCTCGAAGCTCGGGCCGAGCTCGCCGTGATACTCGGGTGCTCGACCCGAGCAACGAGCCCAATGTTAGTCTATGGGAGACTCGAGCATTTTTGCGGTGGCACCCCCGGCAGTCTTTTAAAAGCCTAACAAGTGCCCAAAACGATAGCGACAGTGCTCAAATGACATGGGGACAGCATGAGGATCGCCCCAGGAAGCATTTCTGACCCCCAGGTCACTGCTGTCAACAACGTGGTCAGAGGTATTAAGCCACTTTTACAGGCTCACAATAAAATGTTCAAAAACGAAAGTGAAACTTTTTTCCTGTGAAATATGTTAAGGAACATCCTTTCCAGGGTAAAGACTTGTGTATAAGTTAAAATAAATGACCAAAAACAAAAATACTCCTCCACACCTTCGGCTATGTTCACAAGTAGCATTTTTTATGCGTTTTTGCACTTTTGTATTGCTTTCAACTATGACAAATGCATTCACCGTGAAATGTCATTTTAACATTTTACAACCTTATCTGGCCATGTGCTGTGTGACACATGCATAAAGTGCTGAAAAGACAAGGGAACAGCATGGGGAAGACCCCTGGAAGCATCTCTGACTCCCAGGTCACTGTCTAAAAGTGTGCCCATCATAAGTGATCCTTACCGCATCAGAAGATGCAGACTTGCAACTATCCCCATGCAAGTTCTAGTCCCAGGGCAGTGTTCAATTGTACCTCCCCCATTCCTTGCAATACAAGCTTAAGTATGCAGCCAGCCACCCACCCACCCCCAGGCTGCAATACCATACTGCTTGCTTGCTTGAACTTGAAATTGGGCCTTTTAGGCATGTGGAGGCGGAATCTGGCCACCACGTCATGGCTGTGTTGGCGGCCTGGAATCCATACTCAGTCCCCAGCCGCCCGGCGGCCGGGTGTCCATACCCGGTCGCCAGCCGCCCCGCGGCCGGGTGTCCACACACGGTCCCCAGCCGCCTGGGGGCAGCCGGGTGTCCATAAACGGTCCCCAGCCGCCCCTATTTCTCCTTGGAACATCCCCCCACACACTTTTCTTAGCCCGGCCTGCTTTAGGCAGCATTGGACGAGCCCATCAGAGAACCAGACTCCTCCGGTGGGCCCTGACTTCTCCATCGGTGGAGTTGAGAGAGCCAAGGTGAGGAGCATGATGATGATGTCAGAAGTTAGCATCTGCTATGTTTTCTTTTAATGCAAGTGTAAGTGTGCAGCCTGCCACCCACCCACCCCCAGACTGCAATTCCATACTGCTAGCTTGCACTTGAAATGGGGCCTTTTAGTTTGGAGGAGGCCGAAGCTGGCCACTACCTCATGGCTGCTTCGGCAGCGAGGTATCCATACTCAGTCCCAAGCCGCCCATATTTGTCCTGGTATGCCTTATACATAAGATTAAGCGCGTATACCAAAACATTACCTGTGCCCTCCCCAGTGCATTTAGTGGGAAGGAGAGCTTATTCCGCTGTGGTGTTTGCATGCCAAACCCCTGTTCATGGTACATGCGAAGATGCCTCCCACCTTGCACCTGTCGTTGCAGACTTGCAACTATCCCCATTCAAGTCCTTGTCCCAGGGCAGTGTTCAATTGTACCTCTCCCATTCCTTGCAATGCAAGCGCAAGTATGCAGCCTGCCACCCACCCACCCCCAGGCTGCAATACCATACTGCTTGATTGCACTTTAAATTGGGCCTTTTAGGCATGTGGGGGCGGAATCTGGCCACCACGCCATGGCTGTGTCGGCGGCCTGGTATCCATACTCAGTCCCCAGCCGCCTGGTGGCCGGGTGTCCCCGCTTGCTCCCCAGCCTCCAGGGGGTGGCCGGGTGTCCATACTTGGTCCCCAGCCACCCCTCTTTGCCCCGGTAACCTTTCCCACACTTTTCTTAGCCTGGCCTGCTTTAGGGCAGCATTGGCCGAGCCCACCGGACTATCAGACTCCTCCGGTGGGCCCTGGCTTCTCCATCAGGGGAGTTGAGAGTGCCTAGGTGAGGAGCATGATGAGGATGATAGAAGTTAGCATCTGCTTTGTTTTGTTGTAATGCAAGCGCATGTATGTAGTAGCGGCTAGGCCTGAGGTGGTCAGCGTTTTGGCGCATATCCTACCTCCTCCGAGGATTGCTGGATGTTTTCCTGCTACTATCCAAGTTCTATGACTCCCGTTAAAACAAAGCTTCAGGTGATAAATGATGGATGAGGTAGTGGCAAAGGAGAAAGAGCAGGAGGAACAGGGACCATTCACATCAATATCAGGCCAGTCAACCAGATATGTCTTGTAGGATATGTTTCTGTAACAAACGGAGCGGTTCGGCTACACAGTTATAGGGCATACAGTGAGTGCAATGCCTACCAAAAATTTCGAGCCACTCCAATGCCCCTTGGAAATTACATGGAGGTCAGAGGGCATTAACTAAACCTTTTTTTCCATTTATAGCAACTGGGTCTCCCGTGCACTGTTGGCCTAAGCAGTGAATGGAAGGCTTTCCAAAAATTATGAGGAACTGCAATGCCCCTTACAAGAGCCATGTGTGGCACCCCAGGGGTCTGGTCACCACAGTAATAGAGATATTACGTCGGAGAGCAAGTGGGAGGTTTCCTGGTCAGGATCCCTTAAACATGCAACATCCTCCTGCCCCAATCCTGGGAGGGGAGAATTCTGCCCTTATAAACTGGATCTGGGGCAGGGTTGAGTGAGTCAGAGAACAGTCAGAGTCAGAGTGAGAGCAAGGGAAAGTAACAGCAAGGAGCTCTGCAGGAGCTAGGAGCTAAAGACCAGGGGCTGGAAGCTGAGCAGAGCTCGCCCTGGCAGAAGACAATAGGAACCGGACACAGGAGTCCGAAGCTGTGAGGACTTATATATCCAGCAGCAGAAACCAGCCGGCAGGGGATTTCAGGTCCTCTGGCCATAGAAGCCCGGAGGCTCAGTCACAAGCAAGGGACCAGCACCGCCGTCGTGGAGCGGAGGCTAACAGAAGGCCCCAAGTCACCAGCCATACGGGTGAGCACTACACGTTACACTCAGGGACGTGGGCTACTTCTACCCGCTTACAGCAAGGTAGCCAGGAAGAGTGCAGACAGATGGGAGGCCTACAACTCCACCTGGCCAGGGGAACTCCTGCTTGCTCACAGATTGACCAGGCCTCTTATGCTAGCCAGTACTCCCAGGAGGGTCTACCTTATAATCATCAGTAAAGACCCTGAACTGCACTGCAAAGACTCTGAGTCATTCCAGCTGCGCTCGTGCACCATCACCCCCATCATCCACACTCACTGCCCTGAGGCTATACTCCTCCCGAGGGGAGTTATCCCATTCTATGCTGCGCACACAACACCAGCCTCAGCGGTCTGCCTCACAGCGGTGGTACTCCCTGACCGCAATCCACGGGTGGCGCAGTCGGACAATTAACCTCAAAACCTAAGAAAGACTGCCACTGGTTTGACCAGCCTGAGCCACGGGACCGGGTCACCGCCACGGAGACTACAGACCCCAGAGACCCGGCACCGGGTATCCCACACAAGTGTACACACGGCCCAGGGGGCGCGTCACATGCAGTACAGCATATTACAAACATAAGTCCCATTATTGGGGAGTGGGTGTCCCATGGTATTTGCTTATGCTTTTCCAGCAAAAGCTGCCAAAAATTAGGACGGAGCAACTTGCAATGCCCCTTACAAGAGCCATGCAGTACAGCATATTACAAACATAAGTCCCATTATTGGGGAGTGGGTGTCCCATAGTGTTTGCTTATGCTTTCCCAACAAAAACTGCCAAAAATTAGGACGGAGCAACTTGCAATGCCCCTTACAAGAGCCATGCAGTACAGCATATTACAAACATAAGTCCCATTATTGGGGAGTGGGTGTCCCATAGTATTTGCTTATGCTTTCCCAGCAAAAGCTGCCAAAAATTAGGACGGAGCAACTTGCAATGCCCCTTACAAGAGCCATGCAGTACAACATATTACAAACATAAGTCCCATTATTGGGAAGTGGGTGTCCCATAGTATTTGCTTATGCTTTCCCAGCAAAAGCTGCCAAAAATTAGGACGGAGCAACTTGCAATGCCCCTTACAAGAGTCATGCAGTACAGCATATTACAAACATAAGTCCCATTATTGGGGAGTGGGTGTCCCATAGTATTTGCTTATGCTTTCCCAGCAAAAGCTGCCAAAAATTAGGACGGAGCAACTTGCAATGCCCCTTACAAGACCCATGCATTACAGCATATTACAAACATAAGTCCCAATATTGGGGAGTGGGTGTCCCATAGTATTTGCTTATGCTTTCCCAGCAAAAGCTGCCAAAAATTAGGACATAGCAACTTGCAATGCCCCTTACAAGAGCCATGCAGTACAGCATATTACAAACATAAGTCCCATTATTGGGGATTGGGTGTCCCATAGTATTTGCTTATGCTTTCCAAGTAAAAGCTGCCAAAAATTAGGACGAGGCAACTTGCAATGCCCCTTACAAGAGCCATGCAGTACAGCATATTACAAACATAAGTCCCATTATTGGGGAGTGGGGGTCCCATAGTATTTGCTTATGCCTTGCAAGCAAAAGCTGCCAAAAATAAGGACGGAGGAACTTGCAATGCTGGCACCCTGGTGGTATAGTGGTGGTGGAGGCTGAGGATAAGGAGAAGAAGATTAAACAGCCGAAACGAGGAAGCATATACCCATGTGTGGGTGTGAAGCGGTGCATGTGAATACACCTCCCGAAATAACACAGTGAATTTGACTTTATGTTACTCTGCTGTCATTTGGTGGTGATGAGAAGTCTGGCCCAATCCAGCCCTTGTTCATTTTGATAAGGGTCAGCTTGTCAGCATTGTCAGTTGACAGGCGAGTGCGCTTATCAGTTATAATTCCCCCAGCGGCACTAAAAACACGATCCGATAACACGCTAGCGGCAGGGCAGGCCAGGACCTCCAAGGCGTACAGAGCGAGTTCATTCCAAGTGTCCAGCTTGGATACCCAATAATTAAAAGGCACAGAGGAATCACGGAGGACGCTGGTACGATCGGCAAGGTACTCCCTCACCATCTTTTGAAACTTTCCACTCCTTGTGAGAGTACCCCGCGCCTCAGGGCCTGTAAGCTGGGCGGGTGTCAGAAAACTGTCTCAGAACGTTGACAGTGTTCCCCTGACTCTGCTGGATTGGAGTTGCATCTCTCTCGCCTGTACGCCTTGGTTGGGCAACGAACCGTGACCTCTGCCGCTAGCGTGTTCAGATGGGAATTTTTTTAAGAGTTCTGCAGCAAGGGCCTTCTGGTATTGCCCCATTTTTGTAGACCTCTCCACCTCAGGAATAAGAGAGTGAAAGTTCTCCTTGTAGCGGGGGTCTACAAGTGTCACCAACCAGTAATGACTGTCACCCAACATTTTGACAATGCGAGGGTCACGGTTAAGGCAGCGTAACATAAAGTCAGCCATGCGTGCCAGACTGGTAACGGGCAAGATTTCCGTGTCCTCACCAAGATGACGACTGACCATGCTCTCCTCCTCCTCCTTCTCTTCCTCCTCCCCCCTGTCCTCAGGCCACCCACGCTGAACCGACGGTATGACACTTGTACAGGTACTACCGTCTACAACGCATGATAGCAGCTCCTGTTCTTCCTCCTCCTCCTACTCCTCCTCCTCTCCCTCATTGTCCCCCAATGCACGTTGGGATGAGATGAGGCTGGGCTGTGTGCAATCGCCCGCTACGGCTTCTTGATCCATCTCATCATACTCTGGCTGCAATGCCTCCTCTTTAATTCTCTGCAGAGAGCGTTGCAAAAGACAGACAAGTGGGATGCTGACACTAATGATGGCGTCATCGCCACTCACCATCTTGGTGGCCTCCTCAAAGTTTGTCAGGATGGAACATATGTCAGACATCCAGGTCCACTCCTGAGGTCTTATGTGTGGAGTCTGACCTGAATATCGACGGCCTTGTTGCAGCTGGTACTCCACAACTGCTCTCTTCTGCTCACAAATCCTTTGCAACATGTGGAGGGTAGAGTTCCAACGTGTGGGGACATCACACACCAGTCGGTGTGCCGGAAGCTGCAAACGCTGCTGCAACACAGCAAGGGCGGCGGAAGCTGTAGCCGACTTGCAAAAATGAGCTGACAGGCGGCGTACTTTCACGAGCAGATCTGGCAACTCGGGGTACAATTTAAGAAACTGCTGAACCACGAGGTTAAGCACATGAGCCAGGCATGGTACGTGTGTGATCTCACCTCGCCTCAGAGCCGCCACCAGGTTACGGCCATTGTCACATACGACCATGCCGGGATGTAGGTTCAGCGGTCTCAGCCACAGATCTGCCTGCTCTTTCACAGCTGTCCACAACTCACAAGCAGTGTGAGGTTTATCACCTAAGCTTATGAGTTTCAGCACAGCCTGTTGCCGCTTGGCGGAGGCAGTACTGCAATGCTTCCAGCTTGTAACTGATGTGGTGATATCTGAGATGGAGGCTGAACATGAGGAGGAGGAGAAGGAGGAGGATGCGCAGGAGCTGTACACTGTGGGGGCAACTATGACTGACATAGGGCCCGCAATCCTCGGTGTGGGGAGGATGTGTTCCGTCCCAAGGTCCGACTGGGTCCCGCCTTCCACTATGTTTACCCAGTGTGCCTTCAGAGAGATGTACCGTCCCTGGTCACAAGCACTTGTCCACGTGTCCATTGTCAGGTGGACTCTCCCAGTAACTGCGTTGTTGAGGGCACGGGAGATGCTTTGGGACACGTGCTTGTGTAGTGCAGGGATGGCACACCGGGCAAAATAGTGTCGGCTGGGGACCGAGTACCGAGGGACGGCCACCGCCATAAGATTGCGGAAGGATTCCGTCTCCACCAGCCTAAAAGGCAGCATTTCCAATGCAAGCAGTCGTGAAATGTGCGAATTTAGGACTGTGGCCTGTGGGGCGTTAGCTGCGAATTTCCGCTTTCGTTCAAAGGTCTGGGATATGGACAATTGAACGCTGCGGTGGGACGTGGACGTGGATGTTGATGCTGTTTCTTGAGAAACTGCCATAGCAAGTGAAGACTGAGAGGAGGGGGCATCTTTACATGCAGTATGGACAGGGGATTGCCTTGCACACACAACAGGGTTTCTATTGCACGCACAACAGTGGAAGAAGCAGTGGTGACACCTGCTGACACTGGTCGTGGACCCTGGGTCTCGCCCCACAAAGTCAGGTGCTTTGCTGCCATGTGCCTGATCATGCTGATGGTGGTCAGGCTGGTAGTTTTGTCACCCCTGCTGATGCTGGCATGGCAGGTGGAACATATGGCCTTTTTGGGGTTATCAGCAGAGTCTTTAAAAAAATTCCAGACTCTGGAAGACCTACCGCTTGTACTGGCAACGTCCCTCGTGTTGGTGTTACGGGGAACGGTTGCCTGCCTTCTGTCTGCGGCCACCACACTGCTTCTTCCTGCCTGTTGGGGTACTCTGCCTCCCTCCCCCTGTGTGCTGCTGGCCTCACTCTGCATGTCCTCCTTCCACGTTGGGTCAGTTACTAGATCATCCACCACCTCCTCCTCTTCCACTTGCGCACCACGATCCTCCTCCTCACTTCCTGGCAATTGTGTCTCGTCATCGTCCACCTCTTGTGACAGATTGCCAACGTCGACTTCCGGTGGCCGTAGCAGTTCAAATATTTGGGCATCGCAACATGGGATCTCCTCTTCCACCACTTCAAGCTTATCAGGCGAGGGGCCCAAATATGGAAATGGACCAGTGAACAGCTCTTCAGAGTGTCCAAGTGGGAGATCACTTGCTGTCTGACGACACTCGGCATGGTGGGAGGAAGGAGCATCAGGGTGAGGAGGAGTATGCGGTCGAGACTCACGGCTACTAAGAGTTGACCGTGTGGAAGACAGACTGGAGGTGGTGGTGCCCAGGTAACTGGAAGTATTATCTGCTATCCAATTAATAACCTGTTCACACTGATCAGTTCTCAATATTGGTGTTGTTCTGTGCTTCCCTAGTAATTCGGTCAAGAAGTGGGAGCGAGAAGATGTGGCTGTTGGTTGTGGCACATTTTCACCTTGGCCACGGCCCCGTCCTCTATACGAACCATCACCAGAACGTCCACTTCCACGTCCCTTGCCACGCGCCTTGCCCATTGTAAATGAAGTAAAATAGCTTACATTTGCACTATCAATGGAAAAAGGGTAATAAAGAGTAGATTAGAACCGTGGAAGAGGAAAACCACAGTTATTGTTTACTGGGGTATACCACACTTTTTTAAATAGAGATATTTGCGGCTGAACAGTGAGCGACACACTCAAACTGCTTTTTTTTTAGATACCAAAGGCCCAAAACTGGATAGTACAGCGATTTGACCCGTGGAACTGCGAAACCACACTGGGATGTCGGGCCTACACAAGACTATTTTCAACAGATATATTTTGTGTCACAACAAATGGCCCAAAATGGATAATACAGAGGTTTGAACCGTGGAAGTGCAAAACAACACTTCTGTTTCTCTAGCCTACACCAGACTATTTTCAACAGTTATATTTGTGTCTGAAAAATCAGAGACACGCATTTTTTTTTTGGGGGGGGGACACACCAAAAGGTTAATAAGACGGGTATTTGTACAGTGTGAAGGAGGAAAAAAAAAGGAGGATTTAGATGAAAAAAATAGATTTTTCCTGGCCCCCGACACCTGGTGCTAAGTCCAGCAATTTCAGCAACAGGAGCACACAGGACTGTAATGCAGCGTTTGCTGGTATAACCACTGTGTCTCCTATACAGCCTGCCTGCCTGGTATCTGGGATGGATATTAGTCCTGAAAAGGACTGTTTGTTTGTTCTGGCAGCCTTTACAGACCCTACACTAACTATTTTGCAGTTTATATCTCTCCCTAAATCAGCAGCGCTGTCCCTACACTGTCTAATCCGGAGCGACTGTGTCCAAGATGCCGGCCCCCCGTTTTAAATACTCGAGGTGACGCTGTGCGGCCAGCCAATCACTGTAATGCCCACAACCAACATGGCTGCAGCATTACAGTGACTGGCTGGCAATCCCTGCATGTTCATTGGCTCTGTAAAGAGCGCCAAACATGCAGGGCGGAGACCCGAGCTCCTGCCCGAGTAACCCGGAAATGCTCGGTGCTCGCCGAACATCCCGAGTAGCGTGATGCTCGGGCGAGTACCGAGCAGTGTTGAGCATGTTAGCTCAACACTAGTGCTGATGGAGAGCTGTAGTTCCCAGTCTATTTGAGTCTGGATGTCCACAGCTTATTTTCCTCCTGTAGAGACTGCACAGGATTCATCAGCCGACAGCATGAAAAAGAATTCCAAAACCAGAGATGCCCGCATGTAGGAGTTGCGACTCCTACGACCACAGGTGCTGTTGCGTCTCCTCCAGCAACAACATTTACAGCATCACCTGCTCCTGAGTTGACAGCAGAAAAAGCAAATCTGTACCTGAAACATCTCTTAGATGAACGTCCAATCCGCTTTTTATCACTGTTGCTACCACTCTCCTCAGATGACATCACCTACTTGTCAACCCGCTAGGTGTTTGTGTCCTCCATCTCCTCCAGCCACATGTCATCCAAGTACAAAGGCTGACTGTTCATCTCATTCAATAAATTACCTGGAAGAAGATGTTGCAAAATATCTTCCTTGTTCCCTGGAGTGTTGTGGCTTAGGGGATTTACGGGCAGAAGAAATAGAAGTGTCATTGACAGAACTGAAAGTCCACAACGTAAAAGATTAACTGTTACGATGGCCGAAGAGAAAGATTTTGCAGAAAAATGTCTCAAACTGAGGCAACATTGTTCTGCTGTGACTAAGATGAGTGATATGCCATATATTTCATTACTTCATCCTCACTAAGAGGAAAGAAGGCCAATTGGAACCTGCGTTTGGTAGTGCTACTGCCTGGACGGCTGGTACCACTAGTGATGATGATGGTGGTGCTGCTGTTTGCGACTCCCATGTTCTTAACCGTTCTATGGATTTTTTTTCTTTTACATTACCCATCTCCTGTCATTTCTATTTTTATTTCACCATACATTTTTATATCAATTTTATTACATTTTATCAATCTTTTCAACCCCAATTATTCAATCCTTGCCAAAAAGAGCTGAACAAAGCATGCTAGGAAGGTACAAGTCCAAATATAATTTGCATTATATTTCTAAATTAATACATATTACTCTAAATTGTTATTATAAGGGCTCATACCCATATGTGAGAAAAAAAACGGTACAATTTCTGGACCGAAAAAACGGACGAGTGTCATGCAAGTATCCTGCGATTTTCATGAGAGGACAATGCGATTTTTCACACCTAGCATCCGTATGACATCCGTATGCAATGCGTTTTTTTTCTCTGCAACTATTATTCTGCAATCATTTACAGGACCATTACAGTGTTCTATGCTACAAAATGGTAATGTATCCGTAAAAATCGGATGGCATACGGATGGTCCATATGCCGTCCGTTTTTTTTCTCGCACCCATTGACTTGCATTGGCGAGTCTCGTCCGATATACGCGACATTACGCAGCATGCTGCGATTTTTTTCTTCATCCAGATTCCAGCTGAGAAAAAAATCGCAGATGAGCAGGGACTCATAGATTAACATTGGTCAGAGTGCACTCAGATTTTTTATCTGATTGCACTGGTCTGTTTTTCATGCAGATGAGCATGAGCCCTAAATGTGTATATATATTCTAAAAAAAAACATTTATGTAACAGATTTTCTAGATCCTGCATCACTTCTCTTAGAAACACTTTAAATGAATAGGCTTTCTATTTCTCTCAAGATGGTTATAATCCTGGTAATTCCATGAGCTTGGAAAAAAAATCTCATGAGTAGTGTTGAGCGATACCTTCCGATATCGGGAAATATCGGATCGGATTGGATCGGACCGATACCGAAAAAGTATCGGATATCGCCGATTCCGATACCGGAAACCAATGCAAGTCAATGGGACATAAATATCGGAATTAAAATAAACCCTTTCTTTCCTTGTAGGTTATTTCTACATGAAGGAAAACAACTAAGAATAATGTAGAATGTATTGGGGGAGGTGGGGGAGACAATAAAGGCATAGAGGTTTAGCCCAGTCAAATGGAATAGCAGGAATTAATATTTTTTTATTATGTTCTGAGTTACGGAAATATTAACTATGTTAAGTATTTTTATATTTTGTCAGATATTTATGTTTCACTACTTCCATGCTCTTCACCTTCTTTTTTACTTCTCCCACACTTTCTCCTTCATCATCCTCAGAATCTTTTTCATCCACTTCTTCTTCACCTTCTTCTTCTTCACCTTCTTCGTATTATTCTTTTTTTTACATTCTTCATATTCTACTTCTTCATCTTCTTCATATTCTTCTTCTTCATCATATTCTTATTTGTGACAGGCATTCCTGTAGTTGTTATCTATAAAAGGTTGGACATTACACCTTTCGTTCTGCCCGTCACAAAAGATTTACAACAGGATTTGTCCGCGTTCAGTTTGGCCTGCAGCAGCAGGTCTTTTCCAGGGGCACCACGAGGAGGAACGGACTCACCCCCATACACTGCTTAGTCATCTTCTGCTTATAATTTAGATATTATCTTTTGCTCTGATTTTTAGTCTTATGCTTAATGTTCTTCCGCTTTTTGTTCTGCAGCTTCTTGTATTTCTGCTTCTTGGTTTTCTGTCTCTTGTTTTTCTGTATCTTGGTGCTTGTCTTCTCTTCTTTGTCTTCTTGGTCAACTTCTTCAGGGTCATCTTCTTGGTCTTCTTCGGGGTGGTCTTCAGGGTCGTCGTCTTCGGGGGTCCTCGTCTTCGGGGTCCTCGTCTTCTTCGGGTTGGTCTTCTGGGTCCTCGTCTTCGGGGTCCTCGTCTTCTTCGGGGTGGTCTTCAGGGTCCTCGTCTTCTTCGGGGTGGTCTTCAGGGTCCTCGTCTTCTTCGGGGTGGTCTTCAGGGTCCTCGTCTTCAGGGTCATTGTCTTCGGGGTCCTCGTCTTCTTAGGGTTGGTCTTCAGGGTCCTCGTCTTCAGGGTCCTCGTCAGGGAGATCCAGAGTGATTACCAAGAACCATTTCAAAAAGCTTGAACTTGGAAATGTAGCAGAAGGTACAAGAAAGCTGAGGAACTACCGAGGACCAGCTGACGGTACTGGAACCCGGATGGATAGCAGAAGGTACAAGAGCCAATGGAACTACCGAGGACCAGCTGATGTTACTGGAACTCGGTTACTAAGCAGGAGGTACCTGTGCCAGAAAGCACTACCAAGGACCAGCAGACGTTGGTGGAACTTGGATACCGAGAAGGAGGCACCTAATCCAAAGGCACTGCCGAGAACCAGCTGACGGTACTGGAACCCGGATGGGTAGCAGAAGGTACAAGAGCCAATGGAACTACCGAGGACCAGCTGATGTTACTGGAACCCGGATGGGTAGCAGAAGGTACAAGAGCCAATGGAACTACCGAGGACCAGCTGATGTTACTGGAACTCGGTTACTAAGCAGGAGGTACCTGTGCCAGAAAGCACTACCAAGGACCAGCAGACGTTGGTGGAACTTGGATACCGAGAAGGAGGCACCTAATCCAAAGGCACTGCCGAGAACCAGCTGACGGTACTGGAACCCGGATGGGTAGCAAAAGGTACCCATGTAAAAAAAAAGTTCAAGGCCGCGAGCCGGCCGCAGTTACCAAAACCCACAGTCCTACAGAGGGTGCTTGTCCTATTGGCACTATGGAACCAGCCTTCATTGCCAGATCCCGCAGCCCACATAGGAGTCACCTAAACTGCAGGCACCATAGAGTCGGCTAACCCGACCGCAACACGACAGGACAACGCATTGGAGGCAAAGTGACGTTGACACTACCCGGAAACAGCTGGCGTGCTGGAACCAGGCTGGGCAGGAGGGAGTACCCGTGCCAAAGACACTGCCGAGCACCAGCTGACGGTACTGGAACCCGGATGGGTAGCAGAAGATACAAGAGCAAATGGAACTACCGAGGACCAGCTGACGGTACTGGAACCCGGATGGGTAGCAGAAGGTACAAGAGCCAATGGAACTACCGAGGACCAGCTGATGTTACTGGAACTCGGTTACTAAGCAGGAGGTACCTGTGCCAGAAAGCACTACCAAGGACCAGCAGACGTTGGTGGAACTTGGATACCGAGAAGGAGGCACCTAATCCAAAGGCACTGCCGAGAACCAGCTGACGGTACTGGAACCCGGATGGGTAGCAGAAGATACAAGAGCAAATGGAACTACCGAGGACCAGCTGACGGTACTGGAACCCGGATGGGTAGCAGAAGATACAAGAGCAAATGGAACTACCGAGGACCAGCTGACGGTACTGGAACCCGGATGGGTAGCAGAAGGTACAAGAGCCAATGGAACTACCGAGGACCAGCTGATGTTACTGGAACTCGGTTACTAAGCAGGAGGTACCTGTGCCAGAAAGCACTACCAAGGACCAGCAGACGTTGGTGGAACTTGGATACCGAGAAGGAGGCACCTAATCCAAAGGCACTGCCGAGAACCAGCTGACGGTACTGGAACCCGGATGGGTAGCAGAAGATACAAGAGCAAATGGAACTACCGAGGACCAGCTGACGGTACTGGAACCCGGATGGGTAGCAGAAGGTACAAGAGCCAATGGAACTACCGAGGACCAGCTGATGTTACTGGAACTCGGTTACTAAGCAGGAGGTACCTGTGCCAGAAAGCACTACCAAGGACCAGCAGACGTTGGTGGAACTTGGATACCGAGAAGGAGGCACCTAATCCAAAGGCACTGCCGAGAACCAGCTGACGGTACTGGAACCCGGATGGGTAGCAGAAGATACAAGAGCAAATGGAACTACCGAGGACCAGCTGACGGTACTGGAACCCGGATGGGTAGCAGAAGGTACAAGAGCCAATGGAACTACCGAGGACCAGCTGATGTTACTGGAACTCGGTTACTAAGCAGGAGGTACCTGTGCCAGAAAGCACTACCAAGGACCAGCAGACGTTGGTGGAACTTGGATACCGAGAAGGAGGCACCTAATCCAAAGGCACTGCCGAGAACCAGCTGACGGTACTGGAACCCGGATGGGTAGCAGAAGGTACCCATGTAAAAAAAAAGTTCAAGGCCGCGAGCCGGCCGCAGTTACCAAAACCCACAGTCCTACAGAGGGTGCTTGTCCTATTGGCACTATGGAACCAGCCTTCATTGCCAGATCCCGCAGCCCACATAGGAGTCACCTAAACTGCAGGCACCATAGAGTCGGCTAACCCGACCGCAACACGACAGGACAACGCATTGGAGGCAAAGTGACGTTGACACTACCCGGAAACAGCTGGCGTGCTGGAACCAGGCTGGGCAGGAGGGAGTACCCGTGCCAAAGACACTGCCGAGAACCAGCTGACGGTACTGGAACCCGGATGGGTAGCAGAAGGTACAAGAGCCAATGGAACTGCCGAGAACCAGCTGGCGGTGCTGGAGCCCAGGGTAAATACTAAAAACAGAAGAGCCAGAGGTGTATTTGGAGGAGGTTTTAAATCCGTACTACAGTGGATGTGGACAAAGCAGGAGAATTTGCCGGACACACAGCTGGGGATCAGCTGACGTTACTGAATCCCAATAACACTGGAGCAAGCGTTGACTGTGCAGACGGCACTTCTGAGCAGCAACTAGCGGTATTGGAGCCCAGGGTAAATACTAAAAACGGAGGAGCCAGAGGTGTAATTGGAGCAAGTTTTAAATAAGTAGCACAGTGAATATGGACAGAGCAGGAGAAATTGCCGTGAACACAGCAGGGGAACAGCTGACGTTACCGAACCCCAATAACACCGCAGCAAGTGTTGACTGTGCAGACGGCACTTCCGAGCGCCAACTGGCGGTGCTGGAGCCCAGGGATAAGAATGAAAACAGAGGAGCCAGAGGTGTAATTCGAGCAACTTTAAAATGTGTAGTACAGTGGATGTGGACAAAGCAGGAGAAATTGCCGTCCGCACAGCAGGAGAACAGCTGACCTTACTGAACCCCAATAACACGGCAGCAAGTGTTGACTGTGCAGACAGCACTTCCGAGCGCCAACTGGCGGTGTTGGAGCCCAGGGTAAATACTAAAAACGGAGGAGCCAGAGGTGTAATTGGAGCAAGTTTTAAATAAGTAGCACAGTGAATATGGACAGAGCAGGAGAAATTGCCGTGAACACAGCAGGGGAACAGCTGACGTTACCGAACCCCAATAACACCGCAGCAAGTGTTGACTGTGCAGACGGCACTTCCGAGCGCCAACTGGCGGTGCTGGAGCCCAGGGATAAGAATGAAAACAGAGGAGCCAGAGGTGTAATTGGAGCAACTTTAAAATCTGTAGTAGTGAGAATGTGGACAGAGCAGGAGAAATTGCCGTCCGCACAGCAGGGGAACAGCTGACGTTACTGAACCCCAATAACATGGTAGCAAGTGTTGACTGTGCAGACAGCACTTCCGAGCGCCAACTGGCGGTGCTGGAGCCCAGGGATAAGAATGAAAACAGAGGAGCCAGAGGAGTAATTGGAGCAACTTTAAAATGTGTAGTACAGTGGATGTGGACAAATCAGGAGAAATTGCCGTCCGCACAGCAGGAGAACAGCTGACGTTACTGAACCCCAATAACACGGCAGCAAGTGTTGACTGTGCAGACGGCACTTCCGAGCGCCAACTGGCGGTGCTGGAGCCCAGGGATAAGAATGAAAACAGAGGAGCCAGAGGTGTAATTGGAGCAACTTTAAAATCTGTAGTAGTGAGAATGTGGACAGAGCAGGAGAAATTGCCGTCCGCACAGCAGGGGAACAGCTGACGTTACTGAACCCCAATAACATGGTAGCAAGTGTTGACTGTGCAGACAGCACTTCCGAGCGCCAACTGGCGGTGCTGGAGCCCAGGGATAAGAATGAAAACAGAGGAGCCAGAGGAGTAATTGGAGCAACTTTAAAATGTGTAGTACAGTGGATGTGGACAAATCAGGAGAAATTGCCGTCCGCACAGCAGGAGAACAGCTGACGTTACTGAACCCCAATAACACGGCAGCAAGTGTTGACTGTGCAGACGGCACTTCCGAGCGCCAACTGGCGGTGCTGGAGCCCAGGGATAAGAATGAAAACAGAGGAGCCAGAGGTGTAATTGGAGCAACTTTAAAATCTGTAGTAGTGAGAATGTGGACAGAGCAGGAGAAATTGCCGTCCGCACAGCAGGGGAACAGCTGACGTTACTGAACCCCAATAACATGGTAGCAAGTGTTGACTGTGCAGACAGCACTTCCGAGCGCCAACTGGCGGTGCTGGAGCCCAGGGATAAGAATGAAAACAGAGGAGCCAGAGGAGTAATTGGAGCAACTTTAAAATGTGTAGTACAGTGGATGTGGACAAATCAGGAGAAATTGCCGTCCGCACAGCAGGAGAACAGCTGACGTTACTGAACCCCAATAACACGGCAGCAAGTGTTGACTGTGCAGACGGCACTTCCGAGCGCCAACTGGCGGTGTTGGAGCTCAGGGATTACAGTTCAGGTGGTAGAAACATGAACAGAACAGGAGACCTGGATACTGTTGCCAACCAATTATTTATTCTGGAAGAGGACTGGCAAATTCATGAGAGATCCAGGCCTTGTTCATTTTGAGAAAAGTAAGCCGGTCAACGTTATCGGAGGATAGTCGCATGCGACGGTCTGTTAGTACACCACCTGCGGCACTAAAGACGCGTTCCGATAATACACTAGCAGCAGGGCAAGCTAGCACCTCCAGTGCATACTGACTAAGCTCTGGCCATGTATCCAGCTTACAGACCCAAAACTTGAAGGGAGAAGAGCCGTCTGGGAGTACACTAAGAGGGCAAGACATGTAGTCTGTCACCATCTGACGGAAACGTTGCCTCCTGCTGACTGGAGCTGTCTGTGATGGTGTAGACATTTGTGGCGGCGGGGACACAAAACTTTGCCACATTTCGGCCATACTGGTCTTGCCTTGTGCTGAGGCGCTGCTTCTGCTCCCTCTTTGTGCAGTGCTTCCTCCACTGCCTCGACGCACTGAGCTGCTTTGTAAAGCACTAGCAGCACTGCTCTCGGTTGGAATGGAGAACATGATGGAATGCACCAGTGCGTCTTGGTACTCCCGCATTTTACGCTCCCGGTTCAATGGTGTTATGAGGCTTTGTAAGTTGTCCCGGTAGCGAGGATCTAGGAGGGTGGACACCCAATAATCAGCCGTGTTGAGAATGTGGGCGATGCGGCGGTCGTTTCTGAGGCACTGCAGCATGAAATCAACCATGTGCTGCAGACTGCCAACTGGCCAAGAAACGCTGTCCCCTGCTTGAGGCGTGATCTCTGCCTGCTCTGCATCACCCCACCCTCGCTCTAGATACTGACTACTAGAGCATTGTGTACCTCCCTCCTCTGGACAGATGTCTTCCTCATCCATTGACTCCTCCTCATCCTCCTCACAAAGTGTCCCCTGCCTAGGCCTTTGTGAGGAACCACGTTGCGCAGACTGTAGAGAAGCAGATGGCATTTGTGACTCCTCATCCTCCACCTCTTCCAAAACCTCGTCCCTTAGTGCTTGCAGTGTTTTTTCAAGCAGGCAGATAAGGGGGATAGTCATGCTGACTAGTGCATCATCTGCACTCGCCATCCGCGTGGAATAATCGAAGGCACGCAAAACGTGGCAAATGTCCTTCATAGAGGCCCACTCAGTGGTGGTGAAGTGTGAACGGCGCGCACTGCGACTTGTTTGCGCCTGCTGCAGCTGGTACTCCATTACTGCTGCCTGCTGCTCACACAACCTCTCCAACATATGTAACGTTGAATTCCACCTGGTGGGTAGGTCACATATGATGCGATGTTCCGGAAGACATAATCGGCGCTGCAGAGCTGCAATGCGTGATCTTGCATTGCTGGAACGCCGCAAGTGAGCGCACTCTATGCGGACCTTGTGAAGCAGTGCATCAAGATCCGGATAGTCCCTCAAAAAACTCTGCACGACCAAGTTGAGCACATGTGCCAGACATGGGATGTGAGTGAGGTTGCCTAGGCCCAGAGCTGCCACCAGATTTCGGCCATTGTCACACACTACCATGCCTGGCTGGAGATTCGCTGGCACAAACCACACGTCACTCTGCTGCTTGATGGCATTCCAGAGCTCCTGCGCTGTGTGGCTTCGATTCCCCAAAGAAATTAATTTTAATACGGCCTGTTGACGTTTGGCCACGGCTGTGCTCATATCGGTCATCATAACAGGTAACCGTTCACGGGTCGATGTGGAGGTAGACCGTGACGGCTCCTGCAGCGCTGATTCAGAGGAACTGGAGTATGAGGAGGAGTCAATGTGTACAGACTGGATTCCTGCAATCCTTGGAGTTGGCAGAACACGTACAGCGCCACTCTCAAGATCTGTACCCGGCTCCACAACATTTACCCAATGGGCAGTGAGGGAAAGGTATCGTCCCTGTCCATGCTTACTGGTCCACGCATCAGTGGTCAGGTGGACCTTGCTACTGACGGCGTTTTGTAGCGCATGTTTAATTTTTCCCTCGACATGATGTTGCAGGGCAGGGACGGCTTGCCTGCTGAAATAAAAGCGGCTGGGCACGTTGTATTGTGGGACTGCCAATGCCATAAAGTTACGGAATGTGTCAGTCTCCACCAGCCTGAATGATAGCATTTCAAGGGCCAGTAGTTTAGCAATGCCAGCATTCAGAGCCTGTGCTCGGGGGTGGTTTGCCGAGTATGGGCGCCTTTTCTCCCATGCCTGTGCTAACGATGGCTGTAGACTGGCCTGGGAGTGTGAGGATGACTGGGAAAGTGGTGCTGTGGGTGGAATTACACTGTGTCTCTGTACAACAGTGCCAGAGATTCTTCCATGGCGATCCTGTGAGGAAGCCGAACCAGCTGTGTGTGAGCTGGAGGAAGAGGCTACAACACGAGCTGAAGAGGTGGTAGGTGGCGCTGTAGGTTGGCCTAGGTCTTCAGTGTGTTTGTGTAACTCCACCACGTGCTTGGTCCGCACATGTTTCCACATATTTGTGGTATTGAGGTTGCTGACACTTTTCCCTCTTTTCACCTTCTGATTACACAGCTTGCATTTGACAAAGCAAATGTCATCTGCAACTGTGTCAAAAAAGGACCAGGCACTGCAAGTCTTGGGAGCGCCCGCTTTGGATTTTGGAAGAGCCATGCTCCTAATGGGTGCCGAAGTGGAGGCTACAGGCAACCAAGTCTGCCCCCTCCCTCTCCCTCCTTTTTGGGCCGTTCGGGGAATCTCTTCCTCAGAGCTGCTCCCACCACCTTCCTGTCCCTCACGCCATGATGGGTCAAGGACCTCATCATCTACACCACCCTCTTCAAACAACTGCTTCTCCTGGGTAGTCTCGACAGCACAGTACGCACCAGAAAGTGGCACCTGAGTCTCATCATCAGATGCGTACTGAGGTGTGCTGCTGACCATAGGCACTGGCCCACCCGCCTCTTCAGATTCAGAGAGACAAAACGGTTGCGCATCACTGCATACTACCTCTTCTTCAAATTCTCGAATTCTGCTTGGCTGGCCCCCTCTTTCCAAGCCAAGAGATTCAGAGAACAGAAGTAGAGATGGCTCCTGTCCAGGGCTCTCTGACTGCCTGGGCAATTTGGCAGGTGGTGAAGAGACAGATGGGTGCTCTTCAGTGCTCAGGACCTGAGAGGATCTGGAACTAATTGAAGTCGATGCGTTAGCTGCCATCCATCCGACAACGGCTTCAATTTGGTCCTCGCGCAGCAGTGGGGTACGGCTAGCTCCTACAAAGCTGCGCATAAAGGACTGTTCCCTGGTAAAACTGGGGGATGCTGAGTCACTGGTGCCCGCAGCAGGCACAGAATCCCCACGTCCTCTCCCTGCAGGCACAGAATCCTCACGTCCTCTCCCTGCAGAAACTCCACGCCCACGCCCACGACCACGACCACATGCCTTACTCCCTGCCTTCTTCATCTTGGTAGACTGATAAAGATAGGCAGAAAAGTACTAAGGGCTTAGTGTGCTTATTCCTGAACAGCTGCTAACAGGTATAAGAAACACTAATTTTATAAAGTGTGGACTAGACTTTAATATGAGCTAATGTGGCCTACACAACTGTAAAGTGGAGTGTTTGGTGAACTTTATTTAGGTTTTTTTTGTCACAAAAAGACACTGGATGTGCCTAAAGATGTAATAACGATAGTATCACAAACTTTTTGTAGCTATTACAATGTAGGAAGGTAACCTACAATGCAATAGATGAGGCTGCAAAAAATAGGCTAATACTAATCTGGCTGGGGCTGCAGGGCCCAATGCTGCAGAAAGGCTCCTCTATCTACTCCTATATAGTGTGTTTGGAATCAATTTAGCTGAATATGGATGGAACCACCACACTAATAGGAGATATCAGGAAAAATTATGAATTGGCAATAAAGGACAATGTATGAGGCAGTGACACACACTGAGTGCACTACAACCAGACGGGGTTGAAGCACACACTACAGGGTGAGCTGCACTCACACACCAGACCTTGCAGACAGCGGTGAACAGTACAGATGCAGAGCACTGTGCACTAGTGCTGCAAGACGGAAAAAAATTCTCTATCTACTCCTATATAGTGTGTTTGGAACCAATTTAGCTGAATACAGATGGAACCACCACACTAATAGGAGATATCAGGAAAAATTATGAATTGGCAATAAAGGACAATGTATGAGGCAGTGACACACACTGAGTGCACTACAACCAGACGGGGTTGAAGCACACACTACAGGGTGAGCTGCACTCACACACCAGACCTTGCAGACAGCGGTGAACAGTACAGATGCAGAGCACTGTGCACTAGTGCTGCAAGACGGAAAAAAATTTCTCTATCTACTCCTATATAGTGTGTTTGGAACCAATTTAGCTGAATACAGATGGAACCACCACACTAATAGGAGATATCAGGAAAAATTATGAATTGGCAAAAAAGGACAATGTATGAGGCAGTGACACACACTGAGTGCACTACAACCAGACTTGGCTGAAGCACACACTACAGGGTGAGCTGCACTCACACACACAGACCTTGCAGATAGCGGTGAACAGCACAGGGAACTGTGCACTAGCACTGCAAGGCACAGTGATTTAGAAAGTAGCTTGGGTAAAGCAGTATAGAGCAAATAGGTAGCTAAAACTGTCCCTCAGAACAACAGCGTCCTATCCCTAACTGAATTCACAGCAGAGTGAGCTCAAAATGGCGGCGGTGGCTTTTATAGTGCATCATGACATCATTTCAGCAGCCAATCACAGCCATGCCATTAGTTAAGATGCCTACATGCCTAACAGGATGTGCCCACACTTCTTAGGATCCTCATTGGCTGAATAAAATGAAAATGTCTCATTGCATTATGGGAACTTCCGATTCCGGTATACGATATTACAATAGTATCGGAATTAAGTATCGGAATTCCGATACCGCGAATATCGGCCGATACCCGATATTTCAGTATCGGAATGCTCAACACTACTCATGAGTATTTAAAAACTCAAAATAACATATGGGATTGCAAAACCAATATTACATTTAGTACTGAAAACAGCCTCAAAGAAAAGAGTACTCATTAAACAACCAAGGTAGAGAATTGATAGATTTTTTTATGATATAGTTATCTTTCCCTTGCTGTGAAATGCTTTATTAATCATCACGTTAGTATTCTTTTCATGTCATTGATTGATGTGTAATCTGCACCCATATAGCAACATTGTTCACACCAACGCACAGTACAAAGTTGTTATGTCGATTTCACCTTTGAGTTAATTAAGCATACACTTTAGGGAAAATATCAAATCAACACTCTTGAACCAGGGAGGTGCTGGATAACTAATAATAATATCAAAACTGGCTGAGTGCACATTTGGATCAAGCAACTTAGAGCTTTGGGACTTGTTTAATAAACTTGCACTACCTTAGCAAATAGACAACATGTTCTGAAGGGAAAATTGAGATGGAATATTTCCACATTCTTTCATAACTTAGAAATATGATAATAAATATAAAGACAACCATTCAGAAACTTTCTTCCCATCACACCGAATACACGTGCATATACCTGTTGAAAATGCAAGCTAACCCATACCTTTTTATCCCAGTAACATTGCTACTCCATTGAAAAATAGTGTTTTGAAGTGTAAGGGTATGTGCACACGATACTTTCTGGCAGCGCTTTGAACGCAGTATACCTTACACTGCACATAGGTGAATCCGCATGTGTTCATTGAACCATCAGCGAATACTGATCGTGTGCATGTACCCTTATGAGGTTGGAAGTGCATTAGGGTGTGATAATTGATTTCAATTGCTTTAAACCCCAGCCCCATTCTCTAATGAAGGCCACCCTAGACTATTTGGTTCACAGCGTGAAGTCACTCAAGACAGGGCAGGGTTAACTACCTGTCAATTAACTGGTTGGAGTCAGCGGCAGGCCATAACACCACTATCAGTATTTGATCAGTATTCGGTCAGCATTTTTTCTCAAGAGTGGGAGCCAAAACCAGGTGAGGAACGATCAGAGAAAAGGTATAATAGAAACAAGTGCACCAATTCTGCATTTATCACCCACTCCTGGTTTTGGCTCCCACTCCTGAGAAAAAATCTTGACCAAATACTGATAGTGGGCCTTAGGGGGAGAATGGAGTAGGAGGCCAAGGCAATGGAATTGCATAGTTGTGCCCAAATGCACTTCACGATACATTAGCATATTGCTTCAAAACACTATTTCTCAATAGTAAAACAACTATGTGGGGAAAATAAAGGTATGGAATTACCGGTACTTGTATTTTAAAAAGTTACATGCATATGTATTATGTCTGTGAGGACAGTTACTGACAGGTTCCCTTTGACTATCATTGAACATTTAATTTATACAACCCCTGGCAAAAATTATGGAATCACCGGGCTCGGAGGATGTTCATTTAGTTGTTTAATGTTGTTGAAAAAAAGCAGATCAGAGACATGGCACAAAACTAAAGTCATTTCAAATGACAACTTTAGGGCCTTAAGAAACACTGAAAGAAATCAAGATTAAAAATACAGTACTCAGTAAGGGCAATTTTTTTTTAGACCAAGCAGAGGGAAAAAATTATGGAATCTTAGTTGTAAAACCAGTTTCCTGCACAGGGGTTGAAGGGTGAAGGTCAGAGTTCCTCGGAATCTCTCCCACAGAGTGGTTTATGCCAAGTCTGTCCGAGGTAGCTTTTTTGAGCCTGTGGTCTCTCTCTGACAGATGGAACACTTTCTTTGTTAATCATTTTATACAGATCAGAAAGCTTGTCTGGAGAACGTGAAGGTGTGGACTCAAGAGTCAGAAGAAGGCCATGTAGCTTTGTTAAAATCTGCCAATAGGAAAAGTGATCCTGTTTAGACCCTTTTAACTTGGACTTAAAAGAATTATAATTTAATGGGTGTTGGAGCATAAAGTGATGCAATTATATAGAGGGGCGTTGTTGATGTTGCAGTCTAAAATAACAAAATGTCCCTCAGGGTCAATAATTGTCTAAGTAAGTGTCATGTTCCATGACTTGGAAATCATACAGTATTGTATCATTGTTTTATTGTGCTGTTTGGTTGCTATTAGTGTTGAGCATTCCAATACTGAAATATCGGGTATCGGCCGATATTCGCGGTATCGGAATTCCGATACTTAATTCTGATACTTTTGCAATATCGTATACCGGAATCGGAAGTTCCCATAATGCAATGAGCCATTTTCATTTTATTCAGCCAATGAGGATCCTAAGAAGTGTGGGCACATCCTGTGAGGCATGTAGGCATCTTAACTAATGGCATGGCTGTGATTGGCTGCTGAAATGATGTCATGATGCACTATAAAAGCCGCCGCCGCCATTTTGAGCTCACTCTGCTGTGAATTCAGTTAGGGATAGGATGCTGTTTTTCTGAGGGACAGTTTTAGCTACCTATTTGGTCTATTCTGCTTTACCCAAGCTACTTTATAAATCGCTGTGCCTTGCAGTGCTAGTGCACAGTTCTCTGTGCTGTTCACCGCTTTCTGCAAGGTCTCTGTGTGTGAGTGCAGCTCACCCTGTAGTGTGTGCTTCAGCCACGTCTGGTTATAGTGCACTCAGTGTGTGTCACTGCCTCATACATTGTCCTTTTTTGCCAATTCATAATTTTTCCTGATATCTCCTATTAGTGTGGTGGTTCCATCCGTATTCAGCTAAATTTGTTCCAAACACACTATATAGGAGTAGATAGAGAAATTTTTTTGGTCTTGCAGCGCTAGTGCACAGTGCTCTGCATCTGTACTGTTCACCGCTGTCTGCAAGGTCTGGTGTGTGAGTGCAGCTCACCCTGTAGTGTGTGCTTCAACCACGTCTGGTTGTAGTGCACTCAGTGTGTGTCACTGCCTCATACATTGTCCTTTTTTGCCAATTCATAATTTTTCCTGATATCTCCTATTAGTGTGGTGGTTCCATCCGTATTCAGCTAAATTGGTTCCAAACACACTATATAGGAGTAGATAGAGAAATTTTTTTGGTCTTGCAGCGCTAGTGCACAGTGCTCTGCATCTGTACTGTTCACCGCTGTCTGCAAGGTCTGGTGTGTGAGTGCAGCTCACCCTGTAGTGTGTGCTTCAACCACGTCTAGTTGTAGTGCACTCAGTGTGTGTCACTGCCTCATACATTGTCCTTTTTTGCCAATTCATAATTTTTCCTGATTTCTCCTATTAGTGTGGTGGTTCCATCCGTATTCAGCTAAATTGGTTCCAAACACACTATATAGGAGTAGTTAGAGGAGCCTTTCTGCAGCATTGGGCCCTGCAGCCCCAGCCAGATTAGTATTAGCCTATTTTTTGCAGCCTCATCTATTGCATTGTAGGTTACCTTCCTACATTGTAATAGCTACAAAAAGTTTGTGATACTATCGTTATTACATCTTTAGGCACATCCAGTGTCTTTTTGTGACAAAAAAACCTAAATAAAGTTCACCAAACACTCCACTTTACAGTTGTGTAGGCCACATTAGCTCATATTAAAGTCTAGTCCACACTTTATAAAATTAGTGTTACTTATACCTGTTAGCAGCTGTTCAGGAATAAGCACACTAAGCCCTTAGTACTTTTCTGCCTATCTTTATCAGTCTACCAAGATGAAGAAGGCAGGGAGTAAGGCATGTGGTCGTGGGCATGGGCGTGGGCGTGGAGTTTCTGCAGGGAGAGGACGTGAGGATTCTGTGCCTGCAGGGAGAGGACGTGGGGATTCTGTGCCTGCTGCGGGCACCAGTGACTCAGCATCCCCCAGTTTTACCAGGGAACAGTCCTTTATGCGCAGCTTTGTAGGAGCTAGCCGTACCCCACTGCTGTGGGAGGACCAAATTGAAGCCGTTGTCGGATGGATGGCAGCTAACGCATCGACTTCAATTAGTTTCAGATCCTCTCAGGTCCTGAGCACTGAAGAGCACCCATCTGTCTCTTCACCACCTGCCAAATTGCCCAGGCAGTCAGAGAGCCCTGGACTGGAGCCATCTCTACTTCTGTTCTCTGAATCTCTTGGCTTGGAAAGAGGGGGCCAGCCAAGCAGAATTCGAGAATTTGAAGAAGAGGTAGTGTGCAGTGATGCGCAACCGTTTTGTCTCTCTGAATCTGAAGAGGCGGGTGGGCCAGTGCCTATGGTCAGCAGCACACCTCAGTACGCATCTGATGATGAGACTCAGGTGCCACTCTCTGGTGCGTACTGTGCTGTCGAGACTGCCCAGGAGAAGCAGTTGTTTGAAGAGGGTGGTGTAGATGATGAGGTCCTTGACCCATCATGGCGTGAGGGACAGGAAGGTGGTGGGAGCAGCTCTGAGGAAGAGATTCCCCGAACAGCCCAAAAAGGAGGGAGAGGGAGGGGGCAGACTTGGTTGCCTGTAGCCTCCACTTCGGCACCCATTAGGAGCATGGCTCTTCCAAAATCCAAAGTGGGCGCTCCCAAGACTTGCAGTGCCTGGTCCTTTTTTGACACAGTTGCAGATGACATTTGCTTTGTCAAATGCAAGCTGTGTAATCAGAAGGTGAAAAGAGGGAAAAGTGTCAGCAACCTCAATACCACAAATATGTGGAAACATGTGCGGACCAAGCACATGGTGGAGTTACAAAAACACACTGAAGACCTAGGCCAACCTACAGCGCCACCTACCACCTCTTCAGCTCGTGTTGTAGCCTCTTCCTCCAGCTCACACACAGCTGGTTCGGCTTCCTCACAGGATCGCCATGGAAGAATCTCTGGCACTGTTGTACAGAGACACAGTGTAATTCCACCCACAGCACCACTTTCCCAGTCATCCTCACACTCCCAGGCCAGTCTACAGCCATCGTTAGCACAGGCATGGGAGAAAAGGCGCCCATACTCGGCAAACCACCCCCGAGCACAGGCTCTGAATGCTGGCATTGCTAAACTACTGGTCCTTGAAATGCTATCATTCAGGCTGGTGGAGACTGACACATTCTGTAACTTTATGGCATTGGCAGTCCCACAATACAACGTGCCCAGCCGATTTTATTTCAGCAGGCAAGCCGTCCCTGCCCTGCAACATCATGTGGAGGGAAAAATTAAACATGCGCTACAAAACGCCGTCAGTAGCAAGGTCCACCTGACCACCGATGCGTAGACCAGTAAGCATGGACAGGGACGATACCTTTCCCTCACTGCCCATTGGGTAAATGTTGTGGAGCCGGGTACAGATCTTGAGAGTGGCGCTGTACGTGTTCTGCCAACTCCAAGGATTGCAGGAATCCAGTCTGTACACATTGACTCCTCCTCATACTCCAGTTCCTCTGAATCAGCGCTGCAGGAGCCGTCACGATCTACCTCCACATCGACCTGTGAACGGTTACCTGTTATGGTGACCAATATGAGCACAGCAGTGGCCAAACGTCAACAGGCCGTATTAAAATTAATTTCTTTGGGGAATCGAAGCCACACAGCGCAGGAGCTCTGGAATGCCATCAAGCAGCAGAGCGACGTGTGGTTTGTGCCAGCGAATCTCCAGCCAGGCATGGTAGTGTGTGACAATGGCCGAAATCTGGTGGCAGCTCTGGGCCTAGGCAACCTCACTCACATCCCATGTCTGGCACATGTGCTCAACTTGGTCGTGCAGAGTTTTTTGAGGGACTATCCGGATCTTGATGCACTGCTTCACAAGGTCCGCATAGAGTGCGCTCACTTGCGGCGTTCCAGCAATGCAAGATCACGCATTGCAGCTCTGCAGCGCCGATTACGTCTTCCGGAACATCGCATCATATGTGACCTACCCACCAGGTGGAATTCAACGTTACATATGTTGGAGAGGTTGTGTGAGCAGCAGGCAGCAGTAATGGAGTACCAGCTGCAGCAGGCGCAAACAAGTCACAGTGCACGCCGTTCACACTTCACCACCACTGAGTGGGCCTCTATGAAGGACATTTGCCACGTTTTGCGTGCCTTCGATTATTCCACGCGGATGGCGAGTGCAGATGATGCACTAGTCAGCATGACTATCCCCCTTATCTGCCTGCTTGAAAAAACACTGCAAGCACTAAGGGACGAGGTTTTGGAAGAGGTGGAGGATGAGGAGTCACAAATGCCATCTGCTTCTCTACAGTCTGCGCAACGTGGTTCCTCACAAAGGCCTAGGCAGGGGACACTTTGTGAGGAGGATGAGGAGGAGTCAATGGATGAGGAAGACATCTGTCCAGAGGAGGGAGGTACACAATGCTCTAGTAGTCAGTATCTAGAGCACATGGTTGATTTCATGCTGCAGTGCCTGAGAAACGACCACCGCATCGCCCACATTCTCAACACGGCTGATTATTGGGTGTCCACCCTCCTAGATCCTCGCTACCGGGACAACTTACAAAGCCTCATAACACCGTTGAACCGGGAGCGTAAAATGCAGGAGTACCAAGACGCACTGGTGCATTCCATCATGTTCTCCATTCCAACCGAGAGCAGTGCTGCTAGTGCTTTACAAAGCAGCTCAGTGCGTCGAGGCAGTGGAGGAAGCTCTGCACAAAGAGGGAGCAGAAGCAGCGCCTCAGCACAAGGCAAGACCAGTATGGCCGAAATGTGGCAAAGTTTTGTGTCCCCGACGCCACAAATGTCTACACCATCACAGACGGCTCCAGTCAGCAGGAGGCAACGTTTCCGTCAGATGGTGACAGACTACATGTCTTGCCCTCTTGGTGTACTTCCAGACGGCTCTTCTCCCTTCAAGTTTTGGGTCTGTAAGCTTGATACATGGCCAGAGCTAAGTCAGTATGCATTGGAGGTGCTAGCTTGCCCTGCTGCTAGTGTATTATCGGAACGCGTCTTTAGTGCCGCAGGTGGTGTACTAACAGACCGTCGCATGAGACTATCCTCCGATAAAGTTGACCGGCTTACTTTTCTCAAAATGAACAAGGCCTGGATCTCTCATGAATTTGCCAGTCCTCTTCCAGAATAAATAATTGTTGGCAAAAGTATCCAGGTCTCCTGTTCTGTTCATGTTTCTACCACCTGAACTGTAATCCCTGAGCTCCAACACCGCCAGTTGGCGCTCGGAAGTGCCGTCTGCACAGTCAACACTTGCTGCCGTGTCATTGGGGTTCAGTAACGTCAGCTGTTCTCCGGCTGTGCGGACAGCAATTTCTCCTGCTCTGTCCACATTCTCACTACTACAGATTTTAAAGTTGCTCCAATTACACCTCTGGCTCCTCTGTTTTCAGTATTATCCCTGAGCTCCAACACCGCCAGTTGGCGCTCGGAAGTGCCGTCTGCACAGTCAACACTTGCTGCCAGGTCATTGGGGTTCAGTAACGTCAGCTGTTCCCCTGCTGTGCGGACGGCAATTTCTCCTGCTCTGTCCACATTCTCACTACTACAGATTTTAAAGTTGCTCCAATTACACCTCTGGCTCCTCTGTTTTCAGTATTATCCCTGAGCTCCAACACCGCCAGTTGGCGCTCGGAAGTGCCGTCTGCAAAGTCAACACTTGCTGCCGTGTTATTGGGGTTCAGTAATGTCAGCTGTTCCCCTGCTGTGCGGACGGCACTTTCTCCTGCTCTGTCCACATCCACTTTACTACTGATTTAAAACCTCCTCCAAATACACCTCTGGCTCCTCTGTTTTCAGTATTATCCCTGAGCTCCAACACCGCCAGTTGGCGCTCGGAAGTGCCGTCTGCACAGTCAACACTTGCTGCCGTGTCATTGGGGTTCAGTAACGTCAGCTGTTCCCCTGCTGTGCGGACGGCAATTTCTCCTGCTCTGTCCACATTCTCACTACTACAGATTTTAGAGTTGCTCCAATTACACCTCTGGCTCCTCTGTTTTCAGTATTATCCCTGAGCTCCAACATCGCCAGTTGGCGCTCGGAAGTGCCGTCTGCACAGTCAACACTTGCTGCCCTGTCATTGGGGTTCAGTAACGTCAGCTGTTCCCCTGCTGTGCGGACGGCAATTTCTCCTGCTCTGTCCACATTCTCACTACTACAGATTTTAGAGTTGCTCCAATTACACCTCTGGCTCCTCTGTTTTCAGTATTATCCCTGAGCTCCAACACCGCCAGTTGGCGCTCGGAAGTGCCGTCTGCACAGTCAACACTTGCTGCCGTGTCATTGGGGTTCAGTAACGTCAGCTGTTCCCCTGCTGTGCGGACGGCAATTTCTCCTGCTCTGTCCACATTCTCACTACTACAGATTTTAAAGTTGCTCCAATTACACCTCTGGCTCCTCTGTTTTCAGCATTATCCCTGAGCTCCAACACCGCCAGTTGGCGCTTGGAAGTGCCGTCTGCACAGTCAACACTTGCTGCCGTGTTATTGGGGTTCAGTAACGTCAGCTGTTCCCCTGCTGTGCGGACGGCAATTTCTCCTGCTCTGTCCACATCCACTGTACTACTGATTTAAAACCTCCTCCAAATACACCTCTGGCTCCTCTGTTTTCAGTATTATCCCTGAGCTCCAACACCGCCAGTTGGCGCTCGGAAGTGCCGTCTGCACAGTCAACACTTGCTGCCGTGTTATTGGGGTTCGGTAACGTCAGCTGTTCCCCTGCTGTGCGGACGGCAATTTCTCCTGCTTTGTCCACATCCACTGTACTACTGATTTAAAACCTCCTCCAAATACACCTCTGGCTCCTCTGCTTTTAGTATTTACCCTGGGCTCCAATACCGCTAGTTGCTGCTCAGAAGTGCCGTCTGCACAGTCAACGCTTGCTCCAGTGCTATTGGGGTTCAGTAACGTCAGCTGTTCCCCAGCTGTGTGTCCGGGAAATTCTTCTGCTTTGTCCACATCCACTGTACTACTGATTTAAAACTTGCTCCAATTACACCTCTGGCTCCACACTGTTTTTAGTATTTACCCTGGGTTCCAGCACCGCCAACTGGTTCTCGGTAGTTCCATTTGCTCTTGTACCTTCTACTACCCATCCGGGTTCCAGTACCGTCAGCTGGTTCTCGGCAGTGCCTTTGGATTAGGTGCCTCCTTCTCGGTATCCAAGTTCCACCAACGTCTGCTGGTTCTTGGTAGTGCTTTCTGACACAGGTACCTCCTGCTTAGTAACCGAGTTCCAGTATCGTCAGCTGGTCTTCGGCAGTTCCATTGGCTCTTGTACATTCTGCTACCCATCCGGGTTCCAGTACCGTCAGCTGGTTCTCGGCAGTGACTTTGGCATGGGTACTCCCTCCTGCCCAGCCTGGTTCCAGCACGCCAGCTGTTTCCGGGTAGTGTCAACGTCACTTTGCCTCCAATGCGTTGTCCTGTCGTGTTGCGGTCGGGTTAGCCGACTCTATGGTGCCTGCAGTTTAGGTGACTCCTATGTGGGCTGCGGGATCTGGCAATGAAGGCTGGTTCCATAGTGCCAATAGGACAAGCACCCCCTGTAGGACTGTGGGTTTTGGTAACTGCGACCGGCTAGCGGCCTTGAACTTTTTTTTACATGGGTACCTTCTGCTACCCATCCGGGTTCCAGTACCGTCAGCTGGTTCTCGGCAGTGCCTTTGGATTAGGTGCCTCCTTCTCGGTATCCAAGTTCCACCAACGTCTGCTGGTCCTTGGTAGTGCTTTCTGGCACAGGTACCTCCTGCTTAGTAACCGAGTTCCAGTACCGTCAGCTGGTCTTCGGCAGTTCCATTGGCTCTTGTACCTTCTACTACCCATCCGGGTTCCAGTACCGTCAGCTGGTTCTCGGCAGTGTCTTTGGCACGGGTACTCCCTCCTGCCCAGCCTGGTTCCAGCACGCCAGCTGTTTCCGGGTAGTGTCAACGTCACTTTGCCTCCAATGCGTTGTCCTGTCGTGTTGCGGTCGGGTTAGCCGACTCTATGGTGCCTGCAGTTTAAGTGACTCCTATGTGGGCTGCGGGATCTGGCAATGAAGGCTGGTTCCATAGTGCCAATAGGACAAGCACCCCCTGTAGGACTGTGGGTTTTGGTAACTGCGGCCGGCTCGCGGCCTTGAACTTTTTTTTACATGGGTACCTTCTGCTACCCATCCGGGTTCCAGTACCGTCAGCTGGTTCTCGGCAGTGCCTTTGTATTAGGTGCCTCCTTCTCGGTATCCAAGTTCCACCAACGTCTGCTGGTCCTTGTTAGTGCTTTCTGGCACAGGTACCTCCTGCTTAGTAACCGAGTTCCAGTACCGTCAGCTGGTCTTCGGCAGTTCCATTGGCTCTTGTACCTTCTACTACCCATCCGGGTTCCAGTACCGTCAGCTGGTTCTCGGCAGTGTCTTTGGCACGGGTACTCCCTCCTGCCCAGCCTGGTTCCAGCACGCCAGCTGTTTCCGGGTAGTGTCAACGTCACTTTGCCTCCAATGCGTTGTCCTGTCGTGTTGCGGTCGGGTTAGCCGACTCTATGGTGCCTGCAGTTTAGGTGACTCCTATGTGGGCTGCGGGATCAGGCAATGAAGGCTGGTTCCATAGTGCCAATAGGACAAGTGACGCGCCCCCTGGGCCATGTTGTTAGGGATACCCGGAGCCGGATCAGATGGGGGTTGTAGTCTCCGAGTGGCTGTAACCCGGTCTGTGCCCAGGGTGTCAAACTCAGTGTGCGGCAGTCCTTGCAGATGTTCTTAGTGTCGACTACGCCACCCGTTGATTTGCGGTCAAAAGGCCGCCGCTGCAGAATGGTCCGCTGAGGCTGGTGGTGTGTGTGCAGCTGTGGTAGTATAACCCCCAACGGGAGGGGTATAGCCTCAGGGGGTCAGACGTGGAGGATGGTGGTTGTGAAGGTGCAGCAAGGAGACTCAGAGGCATGAAATGCAGTTTCAGGGTTTTTACTCACTGGTGTTGCTCGGGTCACTCTCTACAGCAGTGACCACCCAAGCCGTGCTGCGTCCACCAGGTGCGGGACTCGGTCAACTCCCGGGCAATTCCTGAGTATGGTCCTGAGCTCCCTTCTTCTCTCTCTCTGGCCGTTCCCACCAGGGATCCACCTGTGTCCGGCTCCCTCGGGTCTCTTGGTGGTTGAACCTTCTCTGGCTTCCCTGACCCTATGCTCGGTGTGCCATTCTGGTGGATTTGGTGAGGGTCGTGGCAAATCTTGCCCACGACCTCCGGTTCCTGGCTAAGGTTTGCTTTGGCCTCCGCCAGCTTGGAAACCGGTACCCTTTTGCCGACCCTTCACCCTTATCAGTTCTCATACGGGCTCTTGGGGTCCCCTCTCGTCCTGCGCCTCTGGGTCCCTCTTCCTTCTCCTCTCCTGGAGTTACTGTTGACTCACTGACTGACTGACTGACTGACTGACCCTGTCCTAAGATGGTGCCCACCTTATATACTCCCTCTATGTGTGAGCTCAGGTGACCAGCACCCAATGAGCTCCTACATTTACCCAGACTACTCCCCCTATCTGCCCCTACACTACTGGGATGTTCCATCCCCCCTCCCACTCCAGCCAGGGACAGACGCTGTCGTACCTGCACATATACTGGTGGGAGTACCGTTGTTCTGTCCCCCGGAAATGGGATGTATGTAGTGCATGCAGCCTACTAAGCTCAGTTCCATACTCCATCCTTACCCGGGAGTGGAATACCACACCTCTGGGTTGAGGTGCAATACCCCTGTAGCAGCCGAATCCTCAGGGTGCTACATTCCCCCCTGGTAAATCACAGCACGTCCTCGGGCTGTAAAAGAATAAAAACATCCAAAAACATACAATTTTTTTTCATAACATAAACATATAGAACATCTAAACATTATCAGCAGCATAAAACTTTTCATATTAACCTTCTTGTTCCTCCGGCCACGGTGCAACTTGTGACCGGGTAAAGTGCAACAGTCTCTTCTGGAAAAACACAGTTCCTTACAAAACCAGTAGGGGGCGCCTTAGAAAGCGCAACTATGTACAAAAGGGGAATATGGCCGCTCTCAGTCCTCGGCCAGTGGGGAAAAGGAATGGCTGTTCACAGTCCTCAGCCTGTTAGGGGATAGGGACACACGGTTATTCACTTGCTGGTCCCGACGGGGACTACACTTTGGTAGCAGCAGTTTTTGTACCCACACGGGTAACTATTTACATATTCTATTTACAGTTCATCAGTGGCGGTGTGCTCTTGGCTGAGGGTAATCTTTAGACCCGTCCGGGTCCTCTTGATCCTCCTCACCCCGTAGCTCCTCCTCAGTCAGTCTATGCACATGCAGGGCATACGGGCCCTTGGCGCACTGATGCCGGGTGAAGGTGACCTCATCACCCAGGTATAGGTCACGACCTCTGTGTCCCTCCGGCAGATGACTTTCAACGTCTCTGCGGGTGACAAAGACGTCGCCGGGGGTCTTGTGGTCCCGGATGAAACCCCACCCGTGCTCCAACTGGAATTTTATTACAGTCCCGCTGGCACGGGGACCGTGGGCAGCACGGGGGTTCCTTCGGGTCCGGCTCTTTTGTTCTGCACTCTTTACTTGAAGCCGCTCCTCGCGGAACCGCCTCTCTCGTCGCTCTCTAGCAAAAACCTCCAATTGTTGCTGGCAGCACTCCGCACGCTGGGCTGCGGCTGCCCGGGTCTCCTCAGTGAATCCCATTAGGTCCTCACCGGTAAAGTCCCACTCGAACTGGGCTTCCTCCAACGAGAGTGGGGTGATCTTGGCGGGCGCCGGAGCCGGGATCAGGGGCTCATCCAGGGGTCTTTCTTTCCGGAGTCGGGGATGGTGGTACTCCGGTGGCCACACAGGGGGCTGCCCATCCGGGCAAGTGTGCTGGGCAAATAGGTCTTCACCCAGGTGTGGCGCTGTGGACGTTGAGGGCGCAGTGGTGGTAACGGCGCCCGGGTTCACCAGGCCTTGCAACCAGGCCTGGGGCACCCTGAAGGTGAAGGGCACCGTGAAGACGGCGGCGCCCGGGGTTACTTGGCCCTGCGACCAGGCCGGTGGCGCTTCCTGCTTGGCCGCGCTCAGAATTGAGGCCCGTGACATCACAGGGGGCATGGCCGCGGCTCCGGCCGCTTGAGGCCTAGCTTGGAGCGATGACGCAGCGGCTACGGGAACGGTGAGTGGGGCTTCGGGCTCTGCGACGGGGAGCTGGGGCAGGTTTACGGCTTCTCGGCACGGGATGTTGTCGTCCCCATTACCTGCCTTCATCTCTTCGGCTCCCTCCGCGGCGTCGTCTCCGGCCGTCGTCCATCCTTCGCCGTCCTCAGAGGTGGACTTGCTCCTCGCTGCGGGTGGTATGCTTCGCTGGCGGGCTCCGGCCTGCCGGGCCATTTCTTGGGTCCACTCCGCCAGTGTTTCCTGCTGCACCCGGGCCATCCTTCGTGCTAGGCCCTCCAGCGCGGTCTGTGCACGCTCCCGATCTCCGGGGAGCTGCGCCAGGATCTCCAGCAGGCCTTCTGGAGTGGCGGCCTGCAACAGGCTCCTGACCACTGGGTCGGTGCTGCCTGACTCTCCCTCCATCTCCGGGTGTGTTCTCTCTAGACTCTTCCAAGCTGCTCCCATCTTCTTTCTTTTGTTCTGTATCCGCCCACATTGGGGGTCGTCCTGGGGCAACTTTGTGATTACCAGTTCCAGGGGCAGTTCCCTCACGCTGATGGACATATCAATCATCACAGTCTCTGCTGGTGGGGGCGGTTTCCACTTTTGGCGCCATTTTCGGTCCTGGCCCACGATGGGAGGTGGCCTCTTGCCATCCTTTGGCACGCCCATAATGGCGTCCGCTCTGCCAAGGCGGGAAATCTTCTCTGATGGCGGGAATCGTCTCCCAGTGGCGGGAAACACTGCAGATGGCGGGAAAAGACTGCAGATGACGGGCAAATGGCGGGAACTGATCCGAGATGGCGTCCGATGGCGGGGACCCTCCGGAATTGGCGGGAGACTTCTTTTTACGGTAAATATGAACTTTTCTTCAGGCACGCAGTACCCGGTGGTTGCGGGCACGTTATCCTGCCGACTACGCCAAAGTTGACGCGCCCCCTGGGCCATGTTGTTAGGGATACCCGGAGCCGGATCAGATGGGGGTTGTAGTCTCCGAGTGGCTGTGACCCGGTCCGTGCCCAGGGTGTCAAACTCAGTGTGTGGCAGTCCTTGCAGATGTTCTTAGTGTCGACTACGCCACCCGTTGATTTGCGGTCAAAAGGCCGCCGCTGCAGAATGGTCCGCTGAGGCTGGTGGTGTGTGTGCAGCTGTGGTAGTATAACCCCCAACGGGAGGGGTATAGCCTCAGGGGGTCAGACGTGGAGGATGGTGGTTGTGAAGGTGCAGCAAGGAGACTCAGAGGCATGAAATGCAGTTTCAGGGTTTTTACTCACTGGTGTTGCTCGGGTCACTCTGTACAGCAGTGACCACCCAAGCAGTGCTGCGTCCACCAGGTGCGGGACTCGGTCAACTCCCGGGCAATTCCTGAGTATGGTCCTGAGCTCCCTTCTTCTCTCTCTCTGGCCGTTCCCACCAGGGATCCACCTGTGTCCGGCTCCCTCGGGTCTCTTGGTGGTTGAACCTTCTCTGGCTTCCCTGACCCTATGCTCGGTGTGCCATTCTGGTGGATTTGGTGAGGGTCGTGGCAAATCTTGCCCACGACCTCCGGTTCCTGGCTAAGGTTTGCTTTGGCCTCCGCCAGCTTGGGATCCGGTACCCTTTTGCCGACCCTTCACCCTTATCAGTTCTCATACGGGCTCTTGGGGTCCCCCCTCGTCCTGCGCCTCTGGGTCCCTCTTCCTTCTCCTCTCCTGGAGTTACTGTTGACTCACTGACTGACTGACTGACTGACCCTGTCCTAAGATGGTGCCCACCTTATATACTCCCTCTATGTGTGAGCTCAGGTGACCAGCACCCAATGAGCTCCTACATTTACCCAGACTACTCCCCCTATCTGCCCCTACACTACTGGGATGTTCCATCCCCCCTCCCACTCCAGCCAGGGACAGACGCTGTCGTACCTGCACATATACTGGTGGGAGTACCGTTGTTCTGTCCCCCGGAAATGGGATGTATGTAGTGCATGCAGCCTACTAAGCTCAGTTCCATACTCCATCCTTACCCGGGAGTGGAATACCACACCTCTGGGTTGAGGTGCAATACCCCTGTAGCAGCCGAATCCTCAGGGTGCTACACAAGCACCCCCTGTAGGACTGTGGGTTTTGGTAACTGCGGCCGGCTCGCGGCCTTGAACTTTTTTTTACATGGGTACCTTCTGCTACCCATCCGGGTTCCAGTACCGTCAGCTGGTTCTCGGCAGTGCCTTTGGATTAGGTGCCTCCTTCTCGGTATCCAAGTTCCACCAACGTCTCCTGGTCCTTGGCAGTGCTTTTTGGCACAGGTACCTCCTGCTTAGTAACGGAGTTCCAGTACCGTCAGCTGGTCTTCGGCAGTTCCATTGGCTCTTGTACCTTCTGCTACCCATCCGGGTTCCAGTACCGTCAGCTGGTCCTCGGTAGTTCCATTTGCTCTTGTACCTTCTACTACCCATCCGGGTTCCAGTACCGTCAGCTGGTTCTCGGCAGTGACTTTGGCACGGGTACTCCCTCCTGCCCAGCCTGGTTCCAGCACGCCAGCTGTTTCTGGGTAGTGTCAACGTCACTTTGCCTCCAATGCGTTGTCCTGTCGTGTTGCGGTCGGGTTAGACGACTCTATGGTGCCTGCAGTTTAGGTGACTCCTATGTGGGCTGCGGGATCTGGCAATGAAGGCTGGTTCCATAGTGCCTATAGGACAAGCACCCCCTGTAGGACTGTGGGTTTTGGTAACTGCGGCCGGCTTGCGGCCTTGAACTTTTTTTTACATGGGTACCTTCTGCTACCCATCCGGGTTCCAGTACCGTCAGCTGGTTCTCGGCAGTGCCTTTGGATTAGGTGCCTCCTTCTCGGTATCCAAGTTCCACCAACATCTGCTGGTCCTTGGTAGTGCTTTCTGGCACAGGTACCTCCTGCTTAGTAACCGAGTTCCAGTACCGTCAGCTGGTCTTCGGCAGTTCCATTGGCTCTTGTACCTTCTGCTACCCATCCGGGTTCCAGTACCGTCAGCTGGTCCTCGGTAGTTCCATTTGCTCTTGTACCTTCTACTACCCATCCGGGTTCCAGTACCGTCAGCTGGTTCTCGGCAGTGACTTTGGCACGGGTACTCCCTCCTGCCCAGCCTGGTTCCAGCACGCCAGCTGTTTCCGGGTAGTGTCAACGTCACTTTGCCTCCAATGCGTTGTCCTATCGTGTTGCGGTCGGGTTAGCCGACTCTATGGTGCCTGCAGTTTAGGTGACTCCTATGTGGGCTGCGGGATCAGGCAATGAAGGCTGGTTCCATAGTGCCAATAGGACAAGCACCCCCTGTAGGACTGTGGGTTTTGGTAACCGCGGCCGGCTCGCGGCCTTGAACTTTTTTTTACATGGGTACCTTCTGCTACCCATCCGGGTTCCAGTACCGTCAGCTGGTTCTCGGCAGTGCCTTTGGATTAGGTGCCTCCTTCTCGGTATCCAAGTTCTACCAACGTCTGCTGGTCCTTGGCAGTGCTTTCTGGCACAGGTACCTCCTGCTTAGTAACCAAGTTCCAATACCGTCAGCTGGTCTTCGGCAGTTCCATTGGCTCTTGTACCTTCTGCTACCCATCCGGGTTCCAGTACCGTCAGCTGGTTCTCGGTAGTTCCTCAGCTTTCTTGTACCTTCTGCTACATTTCCAAGTTCAAGCTTTTTGAAATGGTTCTTGGTAATCACTCTGGATCTCCCTGACGAGGACCCTGAAGACGAGGACCCTGAAGACCAACCCTAAGAAGACGAGGACCCCGAAGACAACGACCCTGAAGACTAGGACCCTGAAGACCACCCCGAAGAAGACGAGGACCCTGAAGACCACCCCGAAGAAGACGAGGACCCCGAAGACGAGGACCCAGAAGACCAACCCGAAGAAGACGAGGACCCCGAAGACGAGGACCCCCGAAGACGACGACCCTGAAGACCACCCCGAAGAAGACCAAGAAGATGACCCTGAAGAAGTTGACCAAGAGGACAAAGAAGAGAAGACAAGCACCAAGATACGGAAGAACAAGAGACAGAAAACCAAGAAGCAGAAATACAAGAAGCTGCAGAACAAAAAGCGGAAGAACATTAAGCATAAGACTAAAAATCAGAGCAAAAGATAATATCTAAATTATAAGCAGAAGATGACTAAGCAGTGTATGGGGGTGAGTCCGTTCCTCCTCGTGGTGCCCCTGGAAAAGACCTGCTGCTGCAGGCCAAACTGAACGCGGACAAATCCTGTTGTAAATCTTTTGTGACGGGCAGAACGAAAGGTGTAATGTCCAACCTTTTATAGATAACAACTACAGGAATGCCTGTCACAAATAAGAATATGATGAAGAATATGAAGAAGATGAAGAAGTAGAATATGAAGAATGTAAAAAAAAAGAATAATACGAAGAAGGTGAAGAAGAAGAATATGAAGAAGGTGAAGAAGAAGAGGATGAAAAAGATGCTGAGGATGATGAAGGAGAAAGTGTGGGAGAAGTAAAAAAGAAGGTGAAGAGCATGGAAGTAGTGAAACATAAATATCTGACAAAATATAAAAATACTTAACATAGTCAATATTTCCGTAACTCAGAACGTCTTAAAAAAAATATTAATTCCTGCTATTCCATTTGATTGGGCTAAACCTCTATGCCTTTATTGTCTCCCCCACCTCCCCCAATACATTCTACATTATTCTTAGTTGTTTTCCTTCATGTAGAATTAACCTACAAGGAAAGAAAGGGTTTATTTTCATTCCGATATTTCTGTCCCATTGACTTGCATTGGTTTCCGGTATCGGAATCGGCGATATCCGATACTTTTTCGGTATCGGTCCGATCCAATCCGATCCGATATTTCCCGATGTCGGAAGGTATCGCTCAACACTAGTTGCTATGCAACAAGGTTTGCCCCTTTTAAAAGTCTGTCCTTCCTCTCTCCCTGTAGCTTTGATGGCAGTAGCCCCTTCTTTCTTCTTCCTCATTCTGTATATCAGCCATGTGAAGAAGCACAAGTGTCTGCATCTCTGGTACAGAATAAGTTCTTTTCACCTACTGTATTTGTGCATAACCACAAGAATTTAGTTTGAAAATAAATCTTCTTCTGGAATCTTCATACGTGCCTCTACAGTAGAGTCAAGCTATCTAATGATGTTTTTACATGTGAGTAACGATACATAGAGTCAGCCATAAAAACGTTGTCTCAACCGCCTTCCACTTGCAGCCTAGTTATGGAGTCAAAATAGTAAGGATGTAGCTAATGAAATGCCTTATGGCAGTAGCCATTCCCCTTTCATTTGAGTATGAAGGAAATTAAAATAAATTGGAAATGATTATGCTTACATCAGTGCATATTGGAGACATTGAGATATGTCTCCTGGATACATATGACAACAGTTTTATCCCCAAAAATAAGCATTTAAATTAGTTATTTAGCCCATTAATATGAAGAGGAGTAATGTGGATTGCCATATTGTTTGATAAATCACACCTCACCACTTGTGCACTTTATTCCATCCCACCTCCTCCCCAACCTCACCACCACACTCATCCCATCCCTAACCCATTTCTTCAACCCGTCACTGTGGTACCTTCCCTTCTGCTTTCAAACATGCCATAATCACGCCTATCCTCAAAAAGCCATCCCTCGACCCAACTACTATGTCCAGCATTCGCCCCATATCGCTGCTCCCATTCGTCAAACTTTCATCCAACTTCTCATCTATCTCGCTCTTCGACAACCTACAATCTGGCTTCTGTCCTCATCATTCCACTGAAACTGAGTTGACCAAAATTGCTAATGACTTACTTACAGTCAAAACTAACAGACAATTCTCTATACTCCTCCTTCTTGACCTGTTCTCTGCCTTCGACACAGTTGACCACTGCCTCCTACTTTTGGAGCTCCTCAAGGCTCTGTCCTAGGACCCCTACTCTTCTCCATCTATACCCTTGGCCTGGGACAACTCATAAAGTCCCATGGCTTCCAGTACCACCTATATGCTAATGATACTCAGATCTACCTCTCTGGCCCAGATGTCACTTCTCTGCTGTCCAGAATCCAGGGATGTCTATCAGTCATATCCTCATTCTTTTCCTCCCGCTTCCTCAAGCTCAATGTGGACAAATCTGTACTCATTATCTTTTCCTCCATCTCACATATCTTCCCTACCTGATCTATCTATCACAATAAATGACATCACGCTTTCCCTTCTACCAGAAATCTGCTGCCTCGGGGGAACCATTGTGTAGCGCCGGCGTCCCTGCCCTCTGCTAGGCAGGGACGCTGTTCCCCTCACCTCCCTGCTCCGTGCCCGGCGTCCTCCTCCCGCTCTGCTGGCAGCGCGCGCTCCTTCCCGTCCACTGTGCTTAGGGCGCGCGCGCGCGCTCTCCCTCCCTCTTAAAGGGGCCGCGCGCGCCGTCCTAAGGAGTCCCCGGCCAATGGCCGGAGGACTTCACCATATATAAGGCACCTCCTCCAAAATGGAGGTGCCCGAGCAATGTTGTTGCACTGTTCACTACTCTGCTTCAGCCCTCAGGTCCCGTTGCCAGTTCCTGCCAGTTACCTGCCTGATTCCTGCCTGATTATCTGCTACCTGCCTGCTAGTCTGAGGTCCGACGGTCTGCCTTACTACTCCTGTCAGTCTGTCTAAGGACCAGTCTGCCCGCTCACCTGGGAGCGCACATCAGCCACCTGCCTGCTTGCCCGAGGTCCGACGGTCTGCCTTCCAACTCCTGTCAGTCTGTCTATGGACCAGCTTGCCCGCTCACCTGGGAGCACACACCTGCTACCTGCCTGCTAGTCTACCTGGAGGCTCCGCCGTCTCGTGCTGTGACCACCTGCCTGTCCAGTGACTCCTGCTCGCTCACCTGGGAGCGCTCATCTGCTGCCTGTCTGCTAGCCTACCTGGAGGCTCTGCCGTCACGTGCTGTGACCACCCGCCTGTCCAGAGACTTCTGCCCGCTCACCTGGGAGCGCTCATCTGCCGCCTGTCTGTTGGTCTTCCTGGAGGCTCCGCCGTCACATGCTGTGACCACCCGTTCATCCAGAGACTCTCGCCTGCTCACCTGGAAGCTCACGTCTATCATCAGTACCAACCCTTTACCTAGAGACTGCCCCGGTCACTTGCCGTGACCATCAGCCCGTTCATCCAGAGACTGCCCCGGTCACTTGCCGTGACCTCCAGCCCGTTCACTCAGAGACTGTCCCGGTCACCTGCTGTGACCTCCTGCCCGTCTTCCCTGGTCGCCACCCGCTTCCTTACAAGGACTGCCCCCTTGTATAGTAGCTCAGAGGTTCCGCCTCCCAGACCCGTTACACATTGACTCTGCCCTATCCTTCAATCTGTTCATCCAAACTCTCTCCACCTACTGTCACCTCCAGCTCAAAAATATTTCCAGAATCCATTCTTTCCTCAACCCTCAATCTACTAAAATGCTTGTGCATTCCCTCATCATCTCCCGCCTTGACTACTGCAACATCCTCCTCTGTGGCCTAGCTGCTAACACTCTCGCACCTCACCAGTCCGTCCTTATCTCTGCTGCCCAACTAATTCATCTCGATACTCCTCCTCTTTGCCCCTCTGTAAATCCCTTCAGAGGCTCCCAATTCCCCAGCATATCCACTTCAAACTGACCTACAAAGCTACCCATAACCTGTCTCCACCATATTTCCCCAAACTCATTTCTTGATATCTTCCCTCGCATAATCTCTGGTCCTCCCAAGACCTCCTTCTTTCCTCCACACTTATTTGTTCCTCACCCAATTGCTTCCAAGACTTCTCCCGAATATCCCCCATCCTCTGGAATTTTGTGCCCCAACACGTCCAATTATCCACCACATTCAGATCCTTCAGATGGAACTTGAAAACCCATCTCTTCAAGAAAGAAAGCTAATGATCACGCTACAACATCAACACCACCAGGGCTACTGCAACCCCCCAACCTACTGCAAGGGCAGGGTCCTCTTCCCTCTGTACCAGTCTATCATTGTTAGTATGTTTACTACAAGTTATATCTGTATTTTGTATGTAACCCCTTCTCTGTACATAAATGGTGCTGTATAAATAAATAATAATAATAAAGGAAGGGTTGTATGAGTTTATAAAAAATAAATCAGTGTATGTCCTGGAGACAGCATTAATAGCTAGTGCTATAGTAATGGAATAAGTGAATAGTGTAAGGAAAAAGGTAACAGTGAGGCTGTAGAGCCAATAATAATCCAATAATAGCCAACACCTGTTCCTCTGTGAGCCAGTCTGAGCCTGGGTCTATATGATCATTAACAATACTTTCATTCAATAAAAATTATGGATAGGTGATGTGGTTAGCATCACAAAAGTCAGCAATACAAATCCAACAGAAAACATTATGTGACTGGCATCAGTAGTTAAGGTAAAGGGCAGATGGTCAGGTGGAGCATTCTTTAAGTGTGAGAGTTGTTGAAGACTTTTCTACCTAGGTGAATCTGAAATGAGGGCTCATCGGTGAGATTCCAGTCCTTCGGTAATTAATGGGCCTTAATTGGAGAATCCACTGTCATCTTGGAGCCATTCTTAGTAATTAATCATTTGATAGATAAATCCCTTTTATGCTTTCTGAGGGATTTACTTATAAAGTAGAATTCTCTTCTGCAGGAGAAAGTTATAGCTAAAAATTTGCAAAGAGGAGTATGTGCAGGAATCTCTCTGGGAGAATATGAGATTCACTTGCAGCATACATTAGTTTATCCTTAACAATGTAGAAATGAAGCCAGGCTATTATGTCCCTAGGGATTGTCCATTGTAAGGACTTATATTTAGGGATGTGGTGGGCTGTACAATTTATAAGGTCAGCTTGAGGAGCCACAAATAAAATCAGTGAAGAATTTTTCAAGCTGTTCTGTCTTCATTGATTTTGGGATTCCACTAAACCGAACATTGTTGCGGTGAAAATAATCCTCTAAATCGTAAATTTTAAATTTAAGCATCTGAATTTGCTTCTCAAAGGAATAACTGAAGTATATTAAGTTGTTGTGGGCCTCTGAGAACTCTGCCATCTTCTTCTAAATTTGTGAGGTTCTGTCACCAAGAGCGTTAAATTCTTTTTCGGAGATTCAAGAATTGTATATCATGTTGGAGAGAAGCTCCAGCAACAATAAGACTAATGCTACTCACTGACAATAAACAGACGCCATTTGTTTTGGCAGGAGACATTGATGAGCTGCGGGACCAGTCTTCAGAATTGATCTGAGAAGAAGCTTCCATGGCATTAGGTGATTTATCTGCTTGCACTGCTTCTTTTACAGCAGAGGCTTGTGAGGCCTCCTGTTCTTTCCTTTTGTGCCATATTGAAAGGGTGTGGACAGAACGAATTTCATGAGTATAGCATACTCAGTCTTCTCTTTTGCTTTGCTCATGTTACTTCCTCATACCTCCTGGTTTGAGAGAGCAATGTGGAAGTGAAAAACCCTGAGAAGGAATGCATCCTACTTCATGGACATGCTCCACCACATCCATTGTTTTTAATTGTCCTCTTGCAGGTATACGTAGTTTTTAAATACTGTATGTGTTGGACCTTGTGCCTGGTAATAAAGAATAAAATATATAAGGCATTTACAGTGATTGTTTTTGGAATACGGGTCATTTTGGTTTTATTTTTCTATAATCCTGGCCACTTCTTGTAGCTTCATATAAATAAGGATTTTATTCTCAATCATGAATGATTGAGATGGGAATACTCTTTAAGTTGTTTCTATGATACGTCATAGCTAGTGTTGAGCATTCCGATACTGAAATATCGGGTATCGGCCGATATTCGCGGTATCGGAATTCCGATACTTAATTCCGATACTTTTGCAATATCGTATACCGGAATCGGAAGTTCCCATAATGCAATGAGACATTTTCATTTTATTCAGCCAATGAGGATCCTAAGAAGTGTGGGCACATCCTGTTAGGCATGTAGGCATCTTAACTAATGGCATGGCTGTGATTGGCTGCTGAAATGATGTCATGATGCACTATAAAAGCCACCGCCGCCATTTTGAGCTCACTCTGCTGTGAATTCAGTTAGGGATAGGACGCTGTTGTTCTGAGGGACAGTTTTAGCTACCTATTTGCTCTATACTGCTTTACCCAAGCTACTTTCTAAATCACTGTGCCTTGCAGTGCTAGTGCACAGTTCCCTGTGCTGTTCACCGCTGTCTGCAAGGTCTGTGTGTGTGAGTGCAGCTCACCCTGTAGTGTGTGCTTCAGCCAAGTCTGGTTGTAGTGCACTCAGTGTGTGTCACTGCCTCATACATTGTCCTTTTTTGCCAATTCATAATTTTTCCTGATATCTCCTATTAGTGTGGTGGTTCCATCCGTATTCAGCTAAATTGGTTCCAAACACACTATATAGGAGTAGATAGAGAAATTTTTTTGGTCTTGCAGCGCTAGTGCACAGTGCTCTGCATCTGTACTGTTCACCGCTGTCTGCAAGGTCTGGTGTGTGAGTGCAGCTCACCCTGTAGTGTGTGCTTCAACCCCGTCTGGTTGTAGTGCACTCAGTGTGTGTCACTGCCTCATACATTGTCCTTTATTGCCAATTCATAATTTTTCCTGATATCTCCTATTAGTGTGGTGGTTCCATCCGTATTCAGCTAAATTGATTCCAAACACACTATATAGGAGTAGATAGAGGAGCCTTTCTGCAGAATTGGGCCCTGCAGCCCCAGCCAGATTAGTATTAGCCTATTTTTTGCAGCCTCATCTATTGCATTGTAGGTTACCTTCCTACATTGTAATAGCTACAAAAAGTTTGTGATACTATCGTTATTACATCTTTAGGCACATCCAGTGTCTTTTTGTGACAAAAAAAAACCTAAATAAAGTTCACCAAACACTCCACTTTACAGTTGTGTAGGCCACATTAGCTCATATTAAAGTCTAGTCCACACTTTATAAAATTAGTGTTTCTTATACCTGTTAGCAGCTGTTCAGGAATAAGCACACTAAGCCCTTAGTACTTTTCTGCCTATCTTTATCAGTCTACCAAGATGAAGAAGGCAGGGAGTAAGGCATGTGGTCGTGGGCGTGGGCGTGGGCGTGGGCGTGGAGTTTCTGCAGGGAGAGGACGTGAGGATTCTGTGCCTGCAGGGAGAGGACGTGGGGATTCTGTGCCTGCTGCGGGCACCAGTGACTCAGCATCCCCCAGTTTTACCAGGGAACAGTCCTTTATGCGCAGCTTTGTAGGAGCTAGCCGTACCCCACTGCTGCGCGAGGACCAAATTGAAGCCGTTGTCGGATGGATGGCAGCTAACGCATCGACTTCAATTAGTTCCAGATCCTCTCAGGTCCTGAGCACTGAAGAGCACCCATCTGTCTCTTCACCACCTGCCAAATTGCCCAGGCAGTCAGAGAGCCCTGGACAGGAGCCATCTCTACTTCTGTTCTCTGAATCTCTTGGCTTGGAAAGAGGGGGCCAGCCAAGCAGAATTCGAGAATTTGAAGAAGAGGTAGTATGCAGTGATGCGCAACCATTTTGTCTCTCTGAATCTGAAGAGGCGGGTGGGCCAGTGCCTATGGTCAGCAGCACACCTCAGTACGCATCTGATGATGAGACTCAGGTGCCACTTTCTGGTGCGTACTGTGCTGTCGAGACTACCCAGGAGAAGCAGTTGTTTGAAGAGGGTGGAGTAGATGATGAGGTCCTTGACCCATCATGGCGTGAGGGACAGGAAGGTGGTGGGAGCAGCTCTGAGGAAGAGATTCCCCGAACGGCCCAAAAAGGAGGGAGAGGGAGGGGGCAGACTTGGTTGCCTGTAGCCTCCACTTCGGCACCCATTAGGAGCATGGCTCTTCCAAAATCCAAAGCGGGCGCTCCCAAGACTTGCAGTGCCTGGTCCTTTTTTGACACAGTTGCAGATGACATTTGCTTTGTCAAATGCAAGCTGTGTAATCAGAAGGTGAAAAGAGGGAAAAGTGTCAGCAACCTCAATACCACAAATATGTGGAAACATGTGCGGACCAAGCACGTGGTGGAGTTACACAAACACACTGAAGACCTAGGCCAACCTACAGCGCCACCTACCACCTCTTCAGCTCGTGTTGTAGCCTCTTCCTCCAGCTCACACACAGCTGGTTCGGCTTCCTCACAGGATCGCCATGGAAGAATCTCTGGCACTGTTGTACAGAGACACAGTGTAATTCCACCCACAGCACCACTTTCCCAGTCATCCTCACACTCCCAGGCCAGTCTACAGCCATTGTTAGCACAGGCATGGGAGAAAAGGCGCCCATACTCGGCAAACCACCCCCGAGCACAGGCTCTGAATGCTGGAATTGCTAAACTACTGGCCCATGATATGCTATCATTCAGGCTGGTGGAGACTGACACATTCCGTAACTTTATGGCATTGGCAGTCCCACAATACAACGTGCCCAGCCGCTTTTATTTCAGCAGGCAAGCCGTCCCTGCCCTGCAACATCATGTGGAGGGAAAAATTAAACATGCGCTACAAAACGCCGTCAGTAGCAAGGTCCACCTGACCACTGATGCGTGGACCAGTAAGCATGGACAGGGACGATACCTTTCCCTCACTGCCCATTGGGTAAATGTTGTGGAGCCGGGTACAGATCTTGAGAGTGGCGCTGTACGTGTTCTGCCAACTCCAAGGATTGCAGGAATCCAGTCTGTACACATTGACTCCTCCTCATACTCCAGTTCCTCTGAATCAGCGCTGCAGGAGCCGTCACGGTCTACCTCCACATCGACCCGTGAACGGTTACCTGTTATGATGACCGATATGAGCACAGCCGTGGCCAAACGTCAACAGGCCGTATTAAAATTAATTTCTTTGGGGAATCGAAGCCACACAGCGCAGGAGCTCTGGAATGCCATCAAGCAGCAGAGTGACGTGTGGTTTGTGCCAGCGAATCTCCAGCCAGGCATGGTAGTGTGTGACAATGGCCGAAATCTGGTGGCAGCTCTGGGCCTAGGCAACCTCACTCACATCCCATGTCTGGCACATGTGCTCAACTTGGTCGTGCAGAGTTTTTTGAGGGACTATCCGGATCTTGATGCACTGCTTCACAAGGTCCGCATAGAGTGCGCTCACTTGCGGCGTTCCAGCAATGCAAGATCACGCATTGAAGCTCTGCAAGGCCGATTATGTCTTCCGGAACATCGCATCATATGTGACCTACCCACCAGGTGGAATTCAACGTTACATATGTTGGAGAGGTTGTGTGAGCAGCAGGCAGCAGTAATGGAGTACCAGCTGCAGCAGGCGCAAACAAGTCGCAGTGCGCGCCGTTCACACTTCACCACCACTGAGTGGGCCTCTATGAAGGACATTTGCCACGTTTTGCGTGCCTTCGATTATTCCATGCGGATGGCGAGTGCAGATGATGCACTAGTCAGCATGACTATCCCCCTTATCTGCCTGCTTGAAAAAACACTGCAAGCACTAAGGGACGAGGTTTTGGAAGAGGTGGAGGATGAGGAGTCACAAATGCCATCTGCTTCTCTACAGTCTGCGCAACGTGGTTCCTCACAAAGGCCTAGGCAGGGGACACTTTGTGAGGAGGATGAGGAGGAGTCAATGGATGAGGAAGACATCTGTCCAGAGGAGGGAGGTACACAATGCTCTAGTAGTCAGTATCTAGAGCGAGGGTGGGGTGATGCAGAGCAGGCAGAGATCACGCCTCAAGCAGGGGACAGCGTTTCTTGGCCAGTTGGCAGTCTGCAGCACATGGTTGATTTCATGCTGCAGTGCCTAAGAAACGACCGCCGCATCGCCCACATTCTCAACACGGCTGATTATTGGGTGTCCACCCTCCTAGATCCTCGCTACCGGGACAACTTACAAAGCCTCATAACACCGTTGAACCGGGAGCGTAAAATGCGGGAGTACCAAGACGCACTGGTGCATTCCATCATGTTCTCCATTCCAACCGAGAGCAGTGCTGCTAGTGCTTTACAAAGCAGCTCAGTGCGTCGAGGCAGTGGAGGAAGCTCTGCACAAAGAGGGAGCAGAAGCAGCGCCTCAGCACAAGGCAAGACCAGTATGGCCGAAATGTGGCAAAGTTTTGTGTCCCCGCCGCCACAAATGTCTACACCATCACAGACGGCTCCAGTCAGCAGGAGGCAACATTTCCGTCAGATGGTGACAGACTACATGTCTTGCCCTCTTAGTGTACTCCCAGACGGCTCTTCTCCCTTCAAGTTTTGGGTCTGTAAGCTGGATACATGGCCAGAGCTTAGTCAGTATGCACTGGAGGTGCTAGCTTGCCCTGCTGCTAGTGTATTATCGGAACGCGTCTTTAGTGCCGCAGGTGGTGTACTAACAGACCGTCGCATGCGACTATCCTCCGATAACGTTGACCGGCTTACTTTTCTCAAAATGAACAAGGCCTGGATCTCTCATGAATTTGCCAGTCCTCTTACAGAATAAATAATTGGTTGGCAACAGTATCCAGGTCTCCTGTTCTGTTCATGTTTCTACCACCTGAACTGTAATCCCTGAGCTCCAACACCGCCAGTTGGCGCTCGGAAGTGCCGTCTGCACAGTCAACACTTGCTACCATGTTATTGGGGTTCAGTAACGTCAGCTGTTCCCCTGCTGTGCGGACGGCAATTTCTCCTGCTCTGTCCACATTCTCACTACTACAGATTTTAAAGTTACTCCAATTACACCTCTGGCTCCTCTGTTTTCAGTATTATCCCTGAGCTCCAACACCGCCAGTTGGCGCTCGGAAGTGCCGTCTGCACAGTCAACACTTGCTACCATGTTATTGGGGTTCAGTAACGTCAGCTGTTCCCCTGCTGTGCGGACGGCAATTTCTCCTGCTCTGTCCACATTCTCACTACTACAGATTTTAAAGTTGCTCCAATTACACCTCTGGCTCCTCTGTTTTCAGTATTATCCCTGAGCTCCAACACCGCCAGTTGGCGCTCGGAAGTGCCGTCTGCACAGTCAACACTTGCTGCGGTGTTATTGGGGTTCGGTAACGTCAGCTGTTCCCCTGCTGTGTTCACGGCAATTTCTCCTGCTCTGTCCATATTCACTGTGCTACTTATTTAAAACTTGCTCCAATTACACCTCTGGCTCCTCCGTTTTTAGTATTTACCCTGGGCTCCAATACCGCTAGTTGCTGCTCAGAAGTGCCGTCTGCACAGTCAACACTTGCTGCCGTGTTATTGGGGTTCGGTAACGTCAGCTGTTCCCCTGCTGTACGGACGGCAATTTCTCCTGCTTTGTCCACATCCACTGTACTACACATTTTAAAGTTGCTCCAATTACACCTCTGGCTCCTCTGTTTTCATTCTTATCCCTGGGCTCCAGCACCTCCAGTTGGCGCTCGGAAGTGCCGTCTGCACAGTCAACACTTGCTGCCGTGTTATTGGGGTTCGGTAACGTCAGCTGTTCCCCTGCTGTGTTCACGGCAATTTCTCCTGCTCTGTCCATATTCACTGTGCTACTTATTTAAAACTTGCTCCAATTACACCTCTGGCTCCTCCGTTTTTAGTATTTACCCTGGGCTCCAATACCGCTAGTTGCTGCTCAGAAGTGCCGTCTGCACAGTCAACACTTGCTGCCGTGTTATTGGGGTTCGGTAACGTCAGCTGTTCCCCTGCTGTACGGACGGCAATTTCTCCTGCTTTGTCCACATCCACTGTACTACACATTTTAAAGTTGCTCCAATTACACCTCTGGCTCCTCTGTTTTCATTCTTATCCCTGGGCTCCAGCACCTCCAGTTGGCGCTCGGAAGTGCCGTCTGCACAGTCAACACTTGCTGCCGTGTTATTGGGGTTCGGTAACGTCAGCTGTTCCCCTGCTGTGTTCACGGCAATTTCTCCTGCTCTGTCCATATTCACTGTGCTACTTATTTAAAACTTGCTCCAATTACACCTCTGGCTCCTCCGTTTTTAGTATTTACCCTGGGCTCCAATACCGCTAGTTGCTGCTCAGAAGTGCCGTCTGCACAGTCAACGCTTGCTCCAGTGTTATTTGGGTTCAGTAACGTCAGCTGATCCCCAGCTGTGTGTCCGGCAAATTCTCCTGCTTTGTCCACATCCACTGTACTACGGATTTAAACCTCCTCCAAATACACCTCTGGCTCCTCTGTTTTTAGTATTTACCCTGGGCTCCAGCACCGCCAGCTGGTTCTCGGCAGTTCCATTGGCTCTTGTACCTTCTGCTACCCATCCGGGTTCCAGTACCGTCAGCTGGTCCTCGGTAGTTCCATTTGCTCTTGTATCTTCTGCTACCCATCCGGGTTCCAGTACCGTCAGCTGGTTCTCGGCAGTGTCTTTGGCACAGGTACTCCCTCCTGCCCAGCCTGGTTCCAGCACGCCAGCTGTTTCCGGGTAGTGTCAACGTCACTTTGCCTCCAATGCGTTGTCCTGTCGTGTTGCGGTCGGGTTAGCCGACTCTATGGTGCCTGCAGTTTAGGTGACTCCTATGTGGGCTGCGGGATCTGGCAATGAAGGCTGGTTCCATAGTGCCAATAGGACAAGCACCCCCTGTAGGACTGTGGGTTTTGGTAACTGCGGCCGGCTCGCGGCCTTGAACTTTTTTTTACATGGGTACCTTCTGCTACCCATCCGGGTTCCAGTACCGTCAGCTGGTTCTCGGCAGTGCCTCTGGATTAGGTGCCTCCTTCTCGGTATCCAAGTTCCACCAACGTCTGCTGGTCCTTGGTAGTGCTTTCTGGCACAGGTACCTCCTGCTTAGTAACCGAGTTCCAGTAACATCAGCTGGTCCTCGGTAGTTCCATTGGCTCTTGTACCTTCTGCTACCCATCCGGGTTCCAGTACCGTCAGCTGGTCCTCGGTAGTTCCATTTGCTCTTGTATCTTCTGCTACCCATCCGGGTTCCAGTACCGTCAGCTGGTTCTCGGCAGTGTCTTTGGCACGGGTACTCCCTCCTGCCCAGCCTGGTTCCAGCACGCCAGCTGTTTCCGGGTAGTGTCAACGTCACTTTGCCTCCAATGCGTTGTCCTGTCGTGTTGCGGTCGGGTTAGCCGACTCTATGGTGCCTGCAGTTTAGGTGACTCCTATGTGGGCTGCGGGATCTGGCAATGAAGGCTGGTTCCATAGTGCCAATAGGACAAGCACCCCCTGTAGGACTGTGGGTTTTGGTAACTGCGGCCGGCTCGCGGCCTTGAACTTTTTTTTACATGGGTACCTTCTGCTACCCATCCGGGTTCCAGTACCGTCAGCTGGTTCTCGGCAGTGCCTTTGGATTAGGTGCCTCCTTCTCGGTATCCAAGTTCCACCAACGTCTGCTGGTCCTTGGTAGTGCTTTCTGGCACAGGTACCTCCTGCTTAGTAACCGAGTTCCAGTAACATCAGCTGGTCCTCGGTAGTTCCATTGGCTCTTGTATCTTCTGCTACCCATCCGGGTTCCAGTACCGTCAGCTGGTTCTCGGCAGTGTCTTTGGCACGGGTACTCCCTCCTGCCCAGCCTGGTTCCAGCACGCCAGCTGTTTCCGGGTAGTGTCAATGTCACTTTGCCTCCAATGCGTTGTCCTGTCGTGTTGCGGTCGGGTTAGCCGACTCTATGGTGCCTGCAGTTTAGGTGACTCCTATGTGGGCTGCGGGATCTGGCAATGAAGGCTGGTTCCATAGTGCCAATAGGACAAGCACCCCCTGTAGGACTGTGGGTTTTGGTAACTGCGGCCGGCTCGCGGCCTTGAACTTTTTTTTACATGGGTACCTTCTGCTACCCATCCGGGTTCCAGTACCGTCAGCTGGTTCTCGGCAGTGCCTTTGGATTAGGTGCCTCCTTCTCGGTATCCAAGTTCCACCAACGTCTGCTGGTCCTTGGTAGTGCTTTCTGGCACAGGTACCTCCTGCTTAGTAACCGAGTTCCAGTAACATCAGCTGGTCCTCGGTAGTTCCATTGGCTCTTGTACCTTCTGCTACCCATCCGGGTTCCAGTACCGTCAGCTGGTCCTCGGTAGTTCCATTTGCTCTTGTATCTTCTGCTACCCATCCGGGTTCCAGTACCGTCAGCTGGTTCTCGGCAGTGTCTTTGGCACGGGTACTCCCTCCTGCCCAGCCTGGTTCCAGCACGCCAGCTGTTTCCGGGTAGTGTCAACGTCACTTTGCCTCCAATGCGTTGTCCTGTCGTGTTGCGGTTGGGTTAGCCGACTCTATGGTGCCTGCAGTTTAGGTGACTCCTATGTGGGCTGCGGGATCTGGCAATGAAGGCTGGTTCCATAGTGCCAATAGGACAAGCACCCCCTGTAGGACTGTGGGTTTTGGTAACTGCGGCCGGCTCGCGGCCTTGAACTTTTTTTTACATGGGTACCTTCTGCTACCCATCCGGGTTCCAGTACCGTCAGCTGGTTCTCGGCAGTGCCATTGGATTAGGTGCCTCCTTCTCGGTATCCAAGTTCCACCAACGTCTGCTGGTCCTTGGTAGTGCTTTCTGGCACAGGTACCTCCTGCTTAGTAACCGAGTTCCAGTAACATCAGCTGGTCCTCGGTAGTTCCATTGGCTCTTGTACCTTCTGCTACCCATCCGGGTTCCAGTACCGTCAGCTGGTCCTCGGTAGTTCCATTTGCTCTTGTATCTTCTGCTACCCATCCGGGTTCCAGTACCGTCAGCTGGTTCTCGGCAGTGTCTTTGGCACGGGTACTCCCTCCTGCCCAGCCTGGTTCCAGCACGCCAGCTGTTTCCGGGTAGTGTCAACGTCACTTTGCCTCCAATGCATTGTCCTGTCGTGTTGCGGTCGGGTTAGCCGACTCTATGGTGCCTGCAGTTTTGGTGACTCCTATGTGGGCTGCGGGATCTGGCAATGAAGGCTGGTTCCATAGTGCCAATAGGACAAGCACCCCCTGTAGGACTGTGGGTTTTGGTAACTGCGGCCGGCTCGCGGCCTTGAACTTATTTTTACATGGGTACCTTCTGCTACCCATCCGGGTTCCAGTACCGTCAGCTGGTTCTCGGCAGTGCCTTTGGATTAGGTGCCTCCTTCTCGGTATCCAAGTTCCACCAACGTCTGCTGGTCCTTGGTAGTGCTTTCTGGCACAGGTACCTCCTGCTTAGTAACCGAGTTCCAGTAACATCAGCTGGTCCTCGGTAGTTCCATTGGCTCTTGTACCTTCTGCTACCCATCCGGGTTCCAGTACCGTCAGCTGGTCCTCGGTAGTTCCATTTGCTCTTGTATCTTCTGCTACCCATCCGGGTTCCAGTACCGTCAGCTGGTTCTCGGCAGTGTCTTTGGCACGGGTACTCCCTCCTGCCCAGCCTGGTTCCAGCACGCCAGCTGTTTCCGGGTAGTGTCAACGTCACTTTGCCTCCAATGCGTTGTCCTGTCGTGTTGCGGTCGGGTTAGCCGACTCTATGGTGCCTGCAGTTTAGGTGACTCCTATGTGGGCTGCGGGATCTGGCAATGAAGGCTGGTTCCATAGTGCCAATAGGACAAGCACCCCCTGTAGGACTGTGGGTTTTGGTAACTGCGGCCGGCTCGCGGCCTTGAACTTTTTTTTACATGGGTACCTTCTGCTACCCATCCGGGTTCCAGTACCGTCAGCTGGTTCTCGGCAGTGCCTTTGGATTAGGTGCCTCCTTCTCGGTATCCAAGTTCCACCAACGTCTGCTGGTCCTTGGTAGTGCTTTCTGGCACAGGTACCTCCTGCTTAGTAACCGAGTTCCAGTAACATCAGCTGGTCCTCGGTAGTTCCATTGGCTCTTGTACCTTCTGCTACCCATCCGGGTTCCAGTACCGTCAGCTGGTCCTCGGTAGTTCCTCAGCTTTCTTGTATCTTCTGATACATTTCCAAGTTCAAGCTTTTGAAATGGTTCTTGGTAATCACTCTGGATCTCCCTGACGAGGACCCTGAAGACGAGGACCCTGAAGACCAACCCTAAGAAGACGAGGACCCCGAAGACAATGACCCTGAAGACGAGGTCCCTGAAGACCACCCCGAAGAAGACGAGGACCCTGAAGACCACCCCGAAGAAGACGAGGACCCTGAAGACCACCCCGAAGAAGACGAGGACCCCGAAGACGAGGACCCAGAAGACCAACCCGAAGAAGACGAGGACCCCGAAGACGAGGACCCCCGAAGACGACGACCCTGAAGACCACCCCGAAGAAGACCAAGAAGATGACCCTGAAGAAGTTGACCAAGAAGACAAAGAAGAGAAGACAAGCACCAAGATACAGAAGAACAAGAGACAGAAAACCAAGAAGCAGAAATACAAGAAGCTGCAGAACAAAAAGCGGAAGAACATTAAGCATAAGACTAAAAATCAGAGCAAAAGATAATATCTAAATTATAAGCAGAAGATGACTAAGCAGTGTATGGGGGTGAGTCCGTTCCTCCTCGTGGTGCCCCTGGAAAAGACCTGCTGCTGCAGGCCAAACTGAACGCGGACAAATCCTGTTGTAAATCTTTTGTGACGGGCAGAACGAAAGGTGTAATGTCCAACCTTTTATAGATAACAACTACAGGAATGCCTGTCACAAATAAGAATATGATGAAGAAGAAGAATATGAAGAAGATGAAGAAGTAGAATATGAAGAATGTAAAAAAAAGAATAATACGAAGAAGGTGAAGAAGAAGAAGGTGAAGAAGAAGTGGATGAAAAAGATGCTGAGGATGATGAAGGAGAAAGTGTGGGAGAAGTAAAAAAGAAGGTGAAGAGCATGGAAGTAGTGAAACATAAATATCTGACAAAATATAAAAATACTTAACATAGTTAATATTTCCGTAACTCAGAACATAATAAAAAAATTGTAATTCCTGCTATTCCATTTGACTGGGCTAAACCTCTATGCCTTTATTGTCTCCCCCACCTCCCCCAATACATTCTACGTTATTCTTAGTTGTTTTCCTTCATGTAGAAATAACCTACAAGGAAAGAAAGGGTTTATTTTAATTCCGATATTTATGTCCCATTGACTTGCATTGGTTTCCGGTATCGGAATCGGCGATATCCGATACTTTTTCGGTATCGGTCCGATCCAATCCGATCCGATATTTCCCGATATCGGAAGGTATCGCTCAACACTAGTCATAGCTAAATACAGTATATTGAAATTCTTTTACTCTGGCATCTGATCAACTATAAGGTTTGACAATCTGGCACTTGTTTATATCACAAAACTGCACTAAAACATAGGATTTCAGAACAGAAGCATAAGCAAAGAGTACCAATTATGAAATTCCTGTGGTTTCTGATTTTCAAGAGTTTACTTGGACTTTCCGTCTAAAGGTTCTTTATCAATCAGTATTGACAGAAAGATAGTTGGAGGATTGCATCTCCCAAACACAATGTGAAAGCATTTTAAATAAGAGTGTATATGAGTAGATGTATACATTCAATGGTAAAAAAAAATGTTTTAACAGATATACTGTATAACATACATGAAACAATGAAACTTAACAATATGGTTTCAGTTGTGTAAACATATATCAGCAGTGTGTCCTCTTGGCATAGCTTTGAAAAGTTTACAACTTTATATTTTATTTCTAGAGAATTGAACAGTATAGTCAAATACAGATCAGGATAAACTGCAGCCCACTGACCACATCTTGCCTGTCTGGACCACCTACCAGGACAGGCAAAGGGCTGTAAAAGTAGCGTAGTGCCTGAGAGTTTGGGGATCATAACAATTCCCCCACCCAGTGTCTCGATTTCAACAGCATTGGAATAGGGAGCCGTCAGCTGTTCCATCATTCAGCCTGTGCATCTGAGTTTCAGCACATGCACACTACGTATATGTCTGACTGAGGGAACATCATACTGTGTGTAGAGTTGTGGGGGATCATACTGTTTATGGTCTGCCAGAATATTGTGTTTGGGGGCTGTGGTGACATCATATTGTGTGTAGGGGGCTGTGGGAGATCATACATTTTGGGAATCTTTTGGGGCATTATACTGTAGGATGGCTATGGTGGCATTAGACAGTTTGTGGGAAAGCTGAGTGGACATCATACTGTAGGAGGGAAGGGCCATTGGGATCAATAGTTTGGGAATTATGGGATCCATCATATTGTGAGTAGGAGGGCTGTGAGGGCCATTCTACTATATGGGAGGTTCTGGGGACATCAAACTGTATGTGGGCTGCGGAGGCCATCATATGACATGGGGCTCTTGGACCATCATACTTTCTGTGTGTCTAGGGGGTCATCATACTGTGGGGGAAATCATACTGTGCTGGGAGACTATGTGTTCCATCATACTGCATGTTGGAGCTGTGTGAACGTCGTACAAACAGAAAAAAGCATACCGCCCGTGAGTTGGAAGACCCAGTGCCAAATGGAACCAGGATCCACCCACCCTATGTCTTGATTTTGACAATGGTGGAAAAGGGAGGCATCAGTTCCCTGTTCCTCCATTCAACTTGTGCATCTCATTGTAGCAGGCGCAATTAAATCACTAGATTGCATCTACTGTGTGGAGCCTTAAAAATGAAATGGACTATAAGCTGGTATATACAGTTGTGCTCAAAAGTTTACATAACCCAGCAGAATTTTTGCTGTCTTGGCCTTGTTTCAGAGAATATGAATGATAACAAAAAAACTTTTTCTCCACTCATGGTTATTGGTTGGGTGAAGCCATTTATTGTCAAACTACTGTGTTTTCTCTTTTTAAATCTTAATGACAACCAAAAACATCCAAATGACCCTGATCAAAAGTTCACATACCCTGGAGATTTTGGCCTGATAACTAGTGTTGAGCCACCCCCTCTAGTGTTCGAGTTCGGTTCGGTTCGTCGAACACCCGTATGTTCGTCGAACTGTTCGTCGAACACCTTCGAACACCGTTAAAACCAATGGCAGTCAAACAAAAACACATAGAAACACATAGAAAACACATAGAAAACACTTCAAAGGTGTCCAAAAGCTGACAAACTGCTCAGAAGACACAACTAACACATGGAAAAGTGACAAGTACATATAGTCATGCGAAAAGAAAAGAGGTGGAGGAGTAAAAGGAGGGGGAGACACAGATATAGGCATGTCATGCCCTTCTAAAACCAAAAAAGTGCGAAGCCGACAAGGCCAGTCCGTTCCTGCCCGTGCGACCTCCATGTCGCCGGGTTTGTGCCCTCTCCCAATACTGGTGCCTGTCCGCTGGTGGGTCGAGCGAGCCCCCCTGCGGTGGAGGCAGGTCTAATCTTTTTAATTTAAATTGTCTCTCTAATTTGAATGAGTACACTTTAAATCCTTTTACAATGATCTATTCGAGGGCAAGTCTCATGCCAGCAGCCACGGTAATTCCAGCTCCAGTAGCGTCCACTAAAGCTGCTGCAGTTAAAAAACTTTTATAAGGATCGAGCTTGGCGGTCCACCGCAAGGCAGCCTACCGCCAGTCCCAGCCCCTGTGCCTTGGGGTGCCTCCCCGATGCTCTTCATTGAGTGTCCCGGGGGCCCAAACCATTTCCTTTGAAAAAATTAAGTGTCCAAACTACAGGTGGTGTAGCTTGCTTAACAGCTGGGTTAATCCGCTGACTAGCAGACACTGCTACTAGGCCCAAAGTATTGCTTGGGCTAGATGCAGTTAAAAATTTGTAATTAGATACTCTTGTTGGATGCTGAGAAAGCATTCCATAGAGTCTCCTGGCACGCCATATATTATTCTCTTAAAATGCTTGGGGTAGGGGACCCTTTTATAGCCAAAATCATGGCCCTGTATCGCAATCCGTCAGCTAGGCTGAAGATAAATGGAACATTATCATCACCTTTCATAATCACCAATGGGACAAGGCAGGGATGTCCTCTGTCCTCTCTCTTATACATCCTAGTGATGGAGCACCTGCTCTCATCAATTCACGATAACCCCAATATTAGCGGGATTGAGGTGGGAGGCACCGAGTACAAGTGCTCTGCATTTGCTGATGATGTCCTAGTATATATCACTCAACCACATATATCCATCACTCATGTTATGGCTGAAATAGATCACTTTGGTACATGGTCAAATTTTAAAATCAATGCAGCGAAGTCTGATGCCCTCGATGTCTCCCTCCCCAAATCCATACAGGATTCCATCCAGTCCAACTTTCCCTTTGCCTGGCCCTCACATGGTATCAAATACTTATAAATTCGTATTCATAGAGACCTCTCCCGTCTATTTTATCTTAATTTTGGGCCCTTTATTGAACAACTCCATAGAGATCTTACTTCTTGGCCGGTGAAGGATTTTTCCTGGTTCGGCAGAATAAATATGCTAAAAATGAACGTCCTACCTAAACTCTTATACCTCTTCCAAACCATTCCCGTGGTAATTCCCTCAAATTTTTGGAAAAGACTACACAGTAGCTTTTGCAGATTTATCTGGGCAAGTGGGCGTCCACGCATTCGGGGGGACGTTCTGATCAGACACAAACAAAAGGGGGGCCTTAGCCTTCCGGATTGTAGAAGGTATTACATGGCAGCAGTACACGCTAGAATCCTGGACTTCTTCCATCATTCGGAGGGGAAATTGTGGGTCAAAATAGCTCAATACATTTGTCCTAAAGCTCTTACCACTCTCCCATGGTGCGCCCATTTAATTGTCCCCTCTCTTGGCCTCATGTCATATAGTACTTATGCCACTGCTTTGGCTTTGAGATCCCAAAAAAAAAAGCTTATCCTTAATCGACCCCCAGGGCCCCTTGGTCCCGATTTCAGATAATCCAGATTTCCCACCAGGACTATCTGCAAATAGATTTCTCGGTTCAAATAAATCCCATCCGATATTAGTTTCTCATGTCATCTCCAATACTTCGCTGCTCCCCCTCAATGACTTGTTACAGGGAAGAGCCACTTCCCCGAAGGCTAATTTTGAATATAGCCAGTTCCAACACTTCTATTCAACTGTGAAGAAGCGCACACATCTTCATAGAGATCTCACAAACTTTGAAAAATGTAGCCTATCATTGTCACCCCCTACACACTCCATCTCCCTACTGTATAATCTCCTCATTGCTCAGGTAACTGACAATAGGCCAGGATTCTGCGGTGCATGGGAAAGGGAACTGGGGAAGTCCTTCTCTGACTCACAATGGGATAAATGTTTCTTCCTAACACATAAAACCTCAATAGGGTCCAAAGCTCAGGAAACCTCCTTCAAAATTATCTCTAGATGGTACCGGGTACCAGCAGTCCTTCATAGATGGTATCCAGTGGTCTCAGATAGATGTTGGAGATGTGGGGAGGGGGAAGGACAATGTCACACATGTGGTGGGCATGCCCTATAATAAATGCATTTTGGGCAAAGGTGGTTCCCATGATTGAGAAAATAACTGGTTTGACTATCCCTAATACGCCAGAAGCCCTCCTTTTATCAATGTTACCAATAAGTAAACGTAGTTATAAAAGGTCATCAATAGGCTACCTAATACAGGCGGCTAAGAATGTCATTCCATGACACTGGAAAAGCAGAGACCCACCCACTGTGGAGGAATGGTTTGCGGAGATCTCCCTCCTTAATAGGATGGAGCATCTGATTGTCATCTCACCGGCTGATGTTGATAGATACTGTGTGATTTGGAGGGATTGATTTTATTTGCAAAACTCTGATGCCTGCCATCTAGCCCCCAACTAAAGTTATCCGTGATGTCGGCACAACAATGATCATAATCGCACTCTATTGATTGGTGGTCTGCCATGGTCCGCTCCCTCTCTCTCTATCTTTCATAAGGAAAAATACATGCTTGATCTGGATATTGATGGAAAACCCTCCCTGTACCCCCCAATGTACTGTCGTTATGCATAGATTTATAGTTATACTACCCCTTTTACTATGTATATTGTATTTTCTTGTACTTTTTCAACACAAAAATAAAAAAAAACTTGAATTTGAAAAAAAAAATTGTAATTAGATCTACAATCAAATGATTGGCTGGGTTAGATGCAGAGCGTCTGGGTTTGGTTGGGGGTCCCCACAGTCTGCCTAGGCTAGATGCAGTTAAAAATTATTACTATATACACAGGCGGTGCAGCTTGCTTCGCAGCTGGGCTAATACGCCCAAAGTATTGGTAGACTCTATACTAAATAAGGAAGGATTCACTGACTGTGGTGGCCCCTCCGTGGGCCGTGGCGATTGGTGAAGGTTTGGTGGATGATTATAGGAGAAAGCTCCTAAATAGAGAAAGTTGGTGGATTTATACTTTAAATACACGTGTACTAGCGGGTTTAAACATCAGACATGATTTGATGTATCATTATGAATGATCATTTATAGATTATTATTATATATATGTTCCTTTTTTTCTTATTTTCTTTTTCTTTTGGATTATTTACATTTATATGCATTGTTTCTATGCTATACGATTTTAACATGGTATGTGTGTTTAAATTTCTGATTAACTCAGCCTTGAACAGGTGCATAGCAGGACATGACATATAAATACCACTTCCTTGCTGTTTTTTTTGCTATGCAATGATTAAGAAACTTTAGTTCGAAACGCGTTTGCTGTTCTTCTCCAAGGTGGACTTTTAAAATATTTTTTGTATGACCCAATAAAAAGTGGATTTTAGAAGATTTGTTCAGCTGGATCTTCCTGGTTCCTCATGTTCGTCTGGTAGCACTCCTGGCTCCGTGCTGTTGATCTTCTGGGTGGGTGAGCTGATTTTTTCCTTTCTTTTACTGCCATGTGGCGATTGGTCATCCACTTTCGCAGCCCCTTACTCAACGAATTCACAAACATCTCCCGTCGGTTTGGAGTCCCATTATGCCCAACCAAAAACATAGGCCCCACAACTAAAAAAAATCATTCTTAGGCATCAAAATCGACATCACAGCAAGTATGGAAAGTGACACTACAGCAGATGCAAGTATTACTAGGTCTCCTCGTGTTTGCGAGCCGGGTGATGCCAGTCGGAAGGGTTTTTTCTCTTCATTTATCGCCCGCAACAAAAGGGGCATCTAAACCGAGTCATACAATCAGAATCAGCAGGCAGCTACGGGCGGACTTAGAGGTGTGGAAAACCTTCTTATAATCATTCAACGGTCACACGTTATTTATGTCAGCAGAACAGTCCAACATTCAACTAAGATTATTCACCGGGGCGGCAGAATCAGGTGGATATGCAGCGATACTAAATAACCAATGGTGCACAAGCTTATGGCCTCCGTATTGGGCAGAACAAGTGCTGACAAAAAAACAGACAGTCCTGGAACTGTTTCCAATAGTGGTAGCAATAGAAATATGGGGCGCGCGCTTGGCTAACAAAAATATACTCTTCATAACAAAAAACACCAGCCTAGCGCACTTAATTAATAATATGACATCATCGTCTCTCCCAGTGCTAGGCCTACTACGCCGGCTAGCATTCCTGTGCCTAAAACACAATGTATGGGTCCGCGCTAGCCACGATGCTGAGGGGTCTAACGCTGCTGCTAACGCTTTACCACAATTCAATTGGCAGATTTTCACAGAGCTCCTCCCCAATGCCCACCCATCGGGCAACAGTTGCCCAGCCAGCCTATGGGATCTAGTGGAGAATAGTTGATGCCATTAATCAGAGCGTCAGTTGCCCCATCGATGTGGCAAGCATACGGTAAGGCATGGGAACAGTGGACACGACTAGTAGCAGGGAGACGGGTTGACCAATGTGAACAAGCCAGATTACAAGTCACCATAGAATTTCTCCACCAGCTAATGATGAGGGGCATATCAGGGGCGTCAGCGCAGCAGTGGCTGACCCGAGTAGCATTTCACTTCCAACTACTGAATTGGGGACATGTGACAAAGAGATTCATCATCAGACAATCCATAAAAGGGTGGAAAAGGGGTCAGCCAAGTCAGGAGTGTAGACGTCCCGTCCCGTGTCACTAAAACTGATTTCTCACATCATATCCCTAACACCATTAACATGATACTCACAATTCGAAGCAACACTACTGTCTACATTATTTGTGATCGCCTTCTTCGGGGCGCTATGCATAAGCGAATTAGTCCCTCAATCCAAAATTAACAGCAGTGGAGGCTTATTACACCAGGACGTAGTCATAGCCAATAATGCAATACGTCTACGCATACGCAAATCAAAAACGGTTCCAGCGGGCAGGGGCACTTGGGTACTTCTACAACCCACAAATGGTACGCTGAGTCGGGTAACAATAGTAAAAACATATATAACCATCAGATCACAAAGTAATTTCTTCCTATCACACATTGATGGAACGCCATTATCAAGATACCAGTTCCAAGCTATATTTAATAAATGCATAACATCGGCAGGGAACCACCCCAAAGATTATGGGACACACTCATTCTGCATAGGCGCGGCCACGGAAGCAGCAAGAGCAGGACTGTCACAAACGGAAGTTCAGAGGATAGGGAGATGGCGATCCACGTGTTTGGCGAGATACATAAGACCGGACTTGTTTTCCTAACGTGGTTTGTTTCTTTTACAGACGACGCTAAGCCAACAGTGTGGGTGATAGGCCACTCGTATATATATTGGGCAGAAAAAAGGGCAAAAGTCCGCCCAGGCGGGAGGAAATTAGAGTTTCATAACACATATTTGAACTGGAGAGGTATTAGAGGCCTGCAATGGCCACAGGTACTAATGGAGGTAATCAAGGTAGGGAGAGAGGCAAGAGGTCCGGTCATCTTAGTTATACAGGCCGGGGAAAATGACCTAGGTTATCACAAGAGCGCATAACTAATGGCAATAATGAAACTAGACACTGAGCGCTTCAGAGAATTTTTCACAAAAATAGTCAGAGATTGTGCCGAGCGCGGTATGGCAAGGTGCCCGAGACATCACGGCCATCGAACGGACAAGGCGGCTAATAAATATTTGGATGCCAAAATTTATAAGAGACAGAGGCGGACAACTGGAAGGAGATAAAGCAGGCCTCATACGGCCCGACTGTGTTCACTTAATGGATATTGGACTGGACATATTCCTGTCAGGACTCCAGGATGGAGTGGAACAAGCGTTAAGAGTGATGGATGGGGGTCAGAGTACTGCATACGAGTACGCAGGATCCTCCGTGGCCTAGAAATAGAAAGGACATGTTGGAGAGTTACACTTGTTGGCCAACTTGCCGTTGTGGAGACTGGAGACACAGGGCATGCTGCAACAAGCTGAATTATTTTAGAAATAAAATGCCTTTCAAATGTAATGAGTATAAACAGTTAATAAAGCTGCGACTGATCCTCACCCATCCAGTTGTAAGAGTTACATGATTGTATTGTCAATGAAAGGGGGGCGGTAGGGGGCTGAGCATCTGGGTTTGGTTGGGGATCACCACAGTCTGCCTAGGCTAGATGCAGTTAAAAATCATTATTAGATACACAGGTGGTGCAGCTTGCTTCGCAGCTGGGTTACTACACTGACTAGCAGACACTGAAGCTTTGGAGCAGACCTCTGAGTAAACAGCTCTTCAAACTCAACCATCTGTGTTACCCCAAGCCATAGTGTATGTAGTTTCTTACGGTTAAAAGGGGGGGGGGAGACCCAACCCACCTGTAATTGACGATACCAACATCACGTAAAACACAGCAAGGGGATTCCAAAAAGAGTCTCAATTTTTTCCAAAAATTTGGGGCACAGACACCACTTAAGTGGCATCAATTGCCCCAGAGTTGCTTAAAATGGTTGGTGAGGTGATTTTAACAAATCCTCGAGCTTTTACTCTCCCCAGGATGACACAGGGGTGGAAAAGTCCTTGCGGATCCATGATTTGTTCATTTTTATGAACGTGAGTCTGTCTACATTGTCAGTGGACAGCCGCGTGCGCTTATCTGTCAGCACACCACCAGCAGCGCTGAACACACGTTCAGAGAGAACAAAAATTATTATTAATTTGAAAGCTGGTGGAGCTTAGTATAGATGGCCTAATAAAATGAGTACCACACACTGCTACAGGCCCAAAATTATTTTCCAGGCAAGATGCAGCTAAAAATTATTAGTAATTTGAAAGCTGGTGGAGCTTAGTATAGATGGCCTAATAGAATGAGTACCACACACTGCTACAGGCCCAAAATTATTTTCCGGGCTAGATGCAGCTAAAATTTATTATTAATTTGAAAGCTTAAAACGGTTGGTGAGGTGATTTTAACAAATCCTCAAGCTTTTACTCTCCCCAGGATGACACAGGGGTAGAAAAGTTCTTGCGGATCCATGATTTGTTCATCTTTATGAACGTGAGTCTGTTTACATTGTCAGTGGACAGCCGCGTGCGCTTATCTGTCAGCACACCACCAGCAGCGCTGAACACACGTTCAGAGAGAACGCTGGCTGCTGGGCATGACAAGATCTCCAAGGCGTGAGTGGCGAGCTCCGGCCATTTATCCAGATTGGAAACCCAAAAAGAGCAAGAGTCCAGTGACACAGTCATGGCTTCGATGTTCACTTGGAGATACTCCTGTACCATCGTCTCTAGGCGTTGACTATGTGTCTGAATTCTTGTCTCCTTTGGCCTTGCAAAGGATGGGCTAAAAAAGTGGTGAAAGGATTCTGCAAAATTGCTGTTACCAGCAGATACTGTGTTTCTGTAACGGTTTGAGTGCTGAAGACTTGACAGTCCCATGGTTGGCAAGTTAGAACTGTGAGATTCACTACGTGCACCACTGGTGTTTTGTGGAAAAGCACATGTAAGATTCAGCAACAGTCTCTGCTGACACTCCTGCATGCGTGAATCCCTTTCTATGGCAGGAATTATTTCAGCAAATTTACTTTTGTAAATCTAAGAGTGTGGCAACCCAGTAGTCAGGATTATTTCGAATTCTGACAATTCGAGGGTCATGTTGCAGGTAGTGCAGCAAGAAGGCACTCATGTGTCTTGCGCATCCAGGAGCACCAAGTCCCTGTTGTGTTGGTGGCGAGGTAAGAATCATGCTTCCTTCCTCTGCCCTCTCCCCCCAACCTCGCACAACAGAAATGTGATCAAGGTCTCCCTCATCTGATGAGTCTTCCATGCCCATCGCCAGTTCGTCCTCCACTTCCTCCTGGGCTCCTGCACCTTCCTCACTAGTTTGGCTGCTACCATGTGCCCTGGTTAATCCCTCTCCCCCACCCTCCCATGCCTGCCGCCTTGGTGCTGCCGACCGTCTGGACCTTGCAGATGTTAGCCCTTCCGCATACAACTCCTCCTCCTCTACTTCCTCCATCTCCTCTTGTCCCACCACCTGACTCCGAATTCTGTTTAACATGTGCTCCAGCATGTAAAATCACCGGAATAGTCATTCTGATAATGGCATCGTCAGCACTAAACATCTTCGTCGCCATTTCAAAACTGTGCAGAAGGGTGCATAGGTCCCTGATCTGAGACCACTCCTCCAGCGTGATTTGCCCCACCTCTGGATCTCGCTGGCCCAGGCTATAAGTCAGAACGTATTGCACCAGGGCTTGTCGGTGCTGCCACAGTCGCTGCAACATGTGCAGAGTTGAATTCCACCGTGTTGGCACATCGCATTTTAGCCGGTGAAGTGGCAGGCCCAACAACTTCTGTAGAGATGTAAGTCGCTGAGCTGCGGGATGCGAACGGCGGAAGTGAGCACACAGCGACCATGCCCTCTGCAGAAGGCCATCTAGTCCGGGATAGTGGGCTAAAAATTGCTGGACAACCAGGTTCAACACGTGAGCCATACAAGGCACGTGTGTGACATTGCCCCGGCGAAGGGCAGCACCCAGGTTTGCAGCATTACGGCCTTCCCTGGTTGCAGGTCCAGTGGAGACAACCATTCATGAAACTGGTTCTCCAGAGCTGACCACAACTCCTCAGCTGTGTGACTCACATTTCCCAGACATTTCAAAGTAAAAACCGCCTGATGACGTTGAGCCCTGCTGCCAGCATAGTAAGGAGGTGTGCAGGATCCCTTCTGCGCAGTTAGAAAGCGGGTGGCATGACCAGACAGGCTTTGGGTGCAGGTGGAGGACCGAGAGGAGGTTGAGGAGGCAGAAGCAGTGGAGGAACTACGAGATAAAGAGGATTGATGCACAACTCGTGGAGACGGCAAGACTTGGACAGCAGCCCCTTGTCCTGCTGTCACCATAGTTACCAGTGCCCAGTCAGCGACATGTAAAGCCCACGTCCATGCCTACTCGTCCAAGTGTCTGTGGTGAAATGCACCCTGTCACACACAGAGTTTCTCAAAGAAGCGGTGATGATGTGTGCGACATGCTGGTGGAGCGCAGGCACACCTTTCTTTGAGACACAGTGCCGACTGGACATCTGGTACTGGGGCACTGCGATGGACATAAGGTCTCGAAAATCCTCTGTGTCCACCAGGCGGAAAGGCAGCATTTCTGTAGCCAAGAGCTTGCAGATGGTGAAATTCAACCTCTTCGCTTTCTCATGGCTAGGAGGAAATGGTCTTTTACTTGTCCACATCTGAGGGACCGAGGGCTGGCTGTTGTGCTTAGACGGGGTTGAGTAGGGTGTCCCCGGCAAACTGCCCGTCTGTGAGGAAGATGCACGGGGAAAAGTTAGGTTGCCTTGATCCAAAGGTGGTGCTCTCGATGTCGGAGAGCGCTCAACACAAGCTGGTGTTTCCACTTCCAAATGAAATGATGACCTGACAATCACACTGGCTGTTGCGGGTAAAGAGGTGGCAGGTCTGCGTACCAAAACAGGTGTGACTGCTGTCCCCCCAGTCACAGAGGATGAAGAGGCACGGATGCACAAGATGGGGCAGACGGTGGTTGGCCCGGCCCGCTAGGCCGCATTGTAGCACAGTGAGCTTTCCACTGCAACTTATGCTTCATATCCATGTGACGGTTCATGCATGAAGTACTCAAACTATGGATTTTTTGGCCTCTACTTAGCTTTTGCTGACAAATGTTACAGACAACACGAGTTGGGTCATCCTTATCGATCTGAAAAAATGCCCAGGCTACGCAAGGCTTAGAACCCATGCGACCTGAAGAGCCACCACGACTTGTGGTCAGAGGCAGAGTTGTGTTAGAGAATGCAGTTGTTGACGTGCTTCCAGTACTACGTCTCTGCCCAGGAAGGCGCAACCTGACCTCGTCGTAACTAGCATCCTCCTCCACCTCCTCTGCTGACCTCATCGACTGGCTGACTGTGGGTTGACAGTAAGTGGGATCTGTAACCTCGTCATCATCACCCTGTGTGTTATCACACCCATTGTCCTCAGAGCCAACCTCTTCCTGCCCTGACAAAAAACTCAAGTTGTCGCTCCAATCAGGTATTTGAGTCTCATCATCGTCTTCCTCATTGTCTCCACCAACAGGAGTTACAGTTTGGGAATGAGGGTCTTCATTATGCTCAGAACCTTCTTCATCTGGTCCTGGATCCGACTCATAAAGATAATGGGCATCAGTGCAGACCATTTCCTCGTCTGGATTCACAGAAGCTCTGGAGCCGACCTCTGATTCCCAGGCTATAGTATGAGTAAACAGCTCTGCAGACTCAACCATCAGTTCTACCCCATACTCAGACGGGCAGCTGGAGACTTGGGAGCTGTGAGGAAGCAAGTGCGATTGGGGTGACACCTCTGAGGACTGGAGTATTTGTGATGTTGAAGTTGAGGTGGAGGAGAGCCCACTTAAAGGAGCACTTGATATCCGTTGAAGCACCTGCTGTTTTTGTGCCTCTTCTGGAATTTGTAGCGATGGGCGTGGCCGTAAGAAAGGGATCGTATCACATTGTCCACTGAAAGAAGTAGACATCTTAGTTTGGCTGGAAGATGGTCTTTCTTCTGCAGATGTTACTGTTGCTTTAACACTTACCTCACGGACACAACCTTTTTTCCCCTTCCCAACATGCCTATTCCCCTTTCCACCAGCAGCAGGCCTTTTACCACTCATTTTGGTGGTTAACTAATTGACAACTCTGGAGTTGTTTGCACAAAAAATGATGGATGGAAACCGAGCAGAGCTAAGTGGCCAAATTGTGGTATTAGCCCAAAAGGATTGGCTGGGTTAGAAGCAGTAAAACAATTTTATTAGATACACATGAGGTGGAGCTTGGTATAGATGGCCTAATAGAATGAGTACCACACACTGCTACTATGCCCAAAATTATTTTCCAGGCAAGATGCAGCTAAAAATTATTAGTAATTTGAAAGCTGGTGGAGCTTAGTATAGATGGCCTAATAGAATGAGTACCACACAATGCTACTATGCCGAAAATTATTTTACAGGCAAGATGCAGCTAAAAATTATTAGTAATTTGAAAGCTGGTGGAGTTTAGTATAGATAGCCTAATAGAATGAGTACCACACACTTCTACAGGCCCAAAATTATTTTCCAGGCAAGATGCATCTAAAAATTATTAGTAATTTGAAAGCTGGTGGAGCTTAGTATAGATGGCCTAATAGAATGAGTACCACACAGTGCTTCTATGCCCAAAATTATTTTCCAGGCAAGATGCAGCTAAAAATTATTAGTAATTTGAAAGCTGGTGGAGCTTATTATAGATGGCCTAATAGAATGAGTACCACACACTGCTGCTATGCCCAAAATTATTTTCCAGGCAAGACACAGCTAAAATTATTAGTAATTTGAAAGCTGTTGGAGCTTAGTATAGATGGCCTAATAGAATGAGTACCACACACTGCTACTATGCCCAAAATTATTTTCCAGGCAAGATGCAGCTAAAAATTATTAGTAATTTGAAAGCTGGTGGAGCTTAGTATAGATGGCCTAATAGAATGAGTACCACACACTGCTACTATGTTCAAAATGATTTTCCAGGCAAGATGAATCTAAAAATTATTAGTAATTTGAAAGCTGGTGGAGTTTAGTATAGATGGCCTAATAGAATGAGTACCACACACTGCTACTATGCCCAAAATTATTTTCCAGGCAAGACGCAGCTAAAAATTATTAGTAATTTGAAAGCTAGTGGAGCTTAGTATAGATGGCCTAATAGAATGAGTACCACACACTGCTACTATGCCCAAAATTATTTTCCAGGCAAGATGCAGCTAAAAATTATTATTAATTTGAAAGCTGGTGGAGCTCGGTAAAGATGGCCTAATTGAATGAATACCACACACTGCTACTATGCCCAAAATGATTTTCCAGGCAAGATGCAGCTAAAAATTAGTAATTTGAAAGCTGGTGGAGCTTAGTATAGATGGCCTAATAGAATGAGTACCACACACTGCTACTATGCCCAAAATTATTTTCCAGGCAAGATGCAGCTAAAATTATTAGTAATTTGAAAGCTGGTGGAGCTTAGTATAGATGGCCTAATAGAATGAGTACCACACACTGCTACTATGCCCAAAATTATTTTCCAGGCAAGATGCAGCTAAAAATTATTAGTAATTTGAAAGCTGGTGGAGTTTAGTATAGATGGCCTAATAGAATGAGTACCACACACTGCTACTATGCCCAAAATTATTTTCCAGGCAAGATGCAGCTAAAAATTATTAGTAATTTGAAAGCTGGTGGAGTTTAGTATAGATGGCCTAATAGAATGAGTACCACACACTGCTACTATGCCCAAAATTATTTTCCAGGCAAGATGCAGCTAAAAATTATTAGTAATTTGAAAGCTGGTGGAGCTTAGTATAGATGGCCTAATAGAATGAGTACCACACAATGCTACTATGCCGAAAATTATTTTACAGGCAAGATGCAGCTAAAAATTATTAGTAATTTGAAAGCTGGTGGAGTTTAGTATAGATAGCCTAATAGAATGAGTACCACACACTTCTACAGGCCCAAAATTATTTTCCAGGCAAGATGCATCTAAAAATTATTAGTAATTTGAAAGCTGGTGGAGCTTAGTATAGATGGCCTAATAGAATGAGTACCACACAGTGCTTCTATGCCCAAAATTATTTTCCAGGCAAGATGCAGCTAAAAATTATTAGTAATTTGAAAGCTGGTGGAGCTTATTATAGATGGCCTAATAGAATGAGTACCACACACTGCTGCTATGCCCAAAATTATTTTCCAGGCAAGACACAGCTAAAATTATTAGTAATTTGAAAGCTGTTGGAGCTTAGTATAGATGGCCTAATAGAATGAGTACCACACACTGCTACTATGCCCAAAATTATTTTCCAGGCAAGATGCAGCTAAAAATTATTAGTAATTTGAAAGCTGGTGGAGCTTAGTATAGATGGCCTAATAGAATGAGTACCACACACTGCTACTATGTTCAAAATGATTTTCCAGGCAAGATGAATCTAAAAATTATTAGTAATTTGAAAGCTGGTGGAGTTTAGTATAGATGGCCTAATAGAATGAGTACCACACACTGCTACTATGCCCAAAATTATTTTCCAGGCAAGACGCAGCTAAAAATTATTAGTAATTTGAAAGCTAGTGGAGCTTAGTATAGATGGCCTAATAGAATGAGTACCACACACTGCTACTATGCCCAAAATTATTTTCCAGGCAAGATGCAGCTAAAAATTATTATTAATTTGAAAGCTGGTGGAGCTCGGTAAAGATGGCCTAATTGAATGAATACCACACACTGCTACTATGCCCAAAATGATTTTCCAGGCAAGATGCAGCTAAAAATTAGTAATTTGAAAGCTGGTGGAGCTTAGTATAGATGGCCTAATAGAATGAGTACCACACACTGCTACTATGCCCAAAATTATTTTCCAGGCAAGATGCAGCTAAAATTATTAGTAATTTGAAAGCTGGTGGAGCTTAGTATAGATGGCCTAATAGAATGAGTACCACACACTGCTACTATGCCCAAAATTATTTTCCAGGCAAGATGCAGCTAAAAATTATTAGTAATTTGAAAGCTGGTGGAGTTTAGTATAGATGGCCTAATAGAATGAGTACCACACACTGCTACTATGCCCAAAATTATTTTCCAGGCAAGATGCAGCTAAAAATTATTAGTAATTTGAAAGCTGGTGGAGTTTAGTATAGATGGCCTAATAGAATGAGTACCACACACTGCTACTATGCCCAAAATTATTTTCCAGGCAAGATGCAGCTAAAAATTATAAGTAATTTGAAAGCTAGTGGAGCTTAGTATAGATGGCCTAATAGAATGAGTACCACACACTGCTACTATGCCCAAATTATTTTCCAGGCAAGATGCAGCTAAAAATTATTAGTTATTTGAAAGCTGGTGGAGCTTGGTATAGATGGCCTAATAGAATGAATACCACACACTGCTACTATGATCAAAATTATTTTCCAGGCAAGATGCAGCTAACAATTATTAGTAATTTGAAAGCTGGTGGAGCTTAGTATAGATGGCCTAATAGAATGAGTACCACACACTGCTACTATGCCCAAAATTATTTTCCAGGCAAGATGCAGCTAAAAATTATTAGTAATTTGAAAGCTGGTGGAGTTTAGTATAGATGGCCTAATAGAATGAGTACCACACACTGCTACTATGCCCAAAATTATTTTCCAGGCAAGATGCAGCTAAAAATTATTAGTAATTTGAAAGCTAGTGGAGCTCAGTATAGATGGCCTAATAGAATGAGTACCACACACTGCTACTATGCCCAAAATTATTTTCCAGGCAAGATGCAGCTAAAAATTATTAGTAATTTGAAAGCTGGTGGAGCTTGGTATAGATGGCCTAAAAGAATGAATACCACACACTGCTACTATGCCCAAAATTATTTTCCAGGCAAGATGCAGCTAAAAATTATTAGTAATTTGAAAGCTGATGGAGCTTAGTATAGATGGCCTAATAGAATGAGTACCACACACTGCTACTATGCCCAAAATTATTTTCCAGGGAAGATACAGCTAAAAATGATTAGTAATTTGAAAGCTGGTGGAGTTTAGTATAGATGGCCTAATAGAATGAGTACCACACACTGCTACTATGCTCAAAATTATTTTCCAGGCAAGATGCAGCTAAAAATTATTAGTAATTTGAATGCTAGTGGAGCTTAGTATAGATGGCCTAATAGAATGAGTACCACACACTGCGACTATCCCAAAATTATTTTCCAGGCAAGATGCAGCTAAAAATTATTAGTAATTTGAAAGCTGGTGGAGCTTGCTATAGATGGCCTAATAGAATGAATACCACACACTGCTACTATGCCCAAAATTATTTTCCAGGCAAGATGCAGCTAAAAATTATTAGTAATTTGAAAGCTGGTGGAGCTTAGTATAGATGGCCTAATAGAATGAGTAGCACACACTGCTACTATGCCGAAAATTATTTTACAGGCAAGATGCAGCTAAAAATTATTAGTAATTTGAAAGCTGGTGGAGCTTAGTAGAGATGGCCTAAGAGAATGAGTACCACACACTGCTAATATGCCCAAAAGGTTTTACTTGGCTAGGTGCAGTAAAAAATTTGTATTACATACACAGGTGGTGTAGCTTGAAACACCGATAGGCTACTCCACTGACTAACACACACTGCTAATATGCCCAAAAGGTTTTAGTTGGCTAGGTGCAGTAAAAAATTTGTATTACATACACAGGTGGTGTAGCTTGCAACACAGATAGGCTACTCCACTGACTAACACACACTGCAAGAGGCCCAAAAGGATTTGCTTAGCTAGATTTAGCCAAATGCTGTGAAAAACACTTGCACAGCACTAAAACAGACCTGTCCTGCAAAAAGTGATAGGAACTGATGTAACCCAGCCCTCAAAAGGGCTGCAATTAGAACTAGTCACTACTCCCAACCTATCTGTCAATTTAAGAGCACAGACCTGCCTGCTAAAAGTCGTAGGAAATGCTATAACCTAGCCCTCAAAAGGGCTGCAATTAGAACTAGTCCCTACTCCCAAGCTATCTGTCTATTTCAGATACAATTCGCTTGCAATTCACACAGTTATACTGTATAGCGCGCACACAACAGCAGCGGTGCCGTCTAACACTCAGCTGCAGCAGTGAGAAAATGGTGGCGACGGGGAAAATGGCTGGGTCTTATAGGGCAAGGACATGTGACATACACAGCCAATGACACATGCCCTTGCTTGTGTGAAAAAAAGCACTTCGCTCCATGTGTGCGCTGCTGATAGGCTGACAGACTGCACCTCCCCACTGTAAATGCGGGAAAGAGAAAAAAAAATGGAGATCTTCATTATTTCTGCAGAGATACATCCCATGCCCCTCCTCCCACCCTGCTGTATGCTCAAACTGTGTATTAACATTGATTATCAGCATTACTGTGAAAAAATCCAGTTACGATTTTGGTGCACGAACAGTTATCGAACATAACCTCGAACAGCCGGATTATTTTCAAATCGTTCGGGTTAGTCGAACGGCTCGAACACCACCCAAAACAGCTCGAATTTGAGATTGGCGAACAGTTCGATTCGAACACCGCTCATCTCTACTGATAACATGCACAGAATTTGACACAAATGGGTTTGAATGGCTACTAAAGGTAACATCCTCACCTGTGACCCCTTTGCTTGTAATCAGTGTGTGTGTACATAAAAGCTGAGTGAGTTTCTGGGATCCAGACAGACTCTTGCATCTTTCATCCAGCCACTGACATTTCTGGATTGTGAGTCATGGGGAAAGCAAAATAATTGTCAATGGATCTACGGGAAAAGGTAGTTGAACTGTATAACACAGGAAAGCGATACAAAAAAATATCCAAGGAATTGATAATGCCTGTCAGCAAAGTTCAAACTGTGATTAACAAATGGAAAATCAGGGGCTCTGTAAAAACAAAACTATATAAACCAGAGAGACCATAGGTATTTTCAAAACCCCAAAATAACATAATTAAAACACCATATGTTGACTAAAAGAGATAAATGCTTTATTTATGTATTTTTTAAAAAAAATAACACATAGGTATAAATAACATGTGTGAAAAGACATAACATGGGCATGTGAGGCAGCAGGGGGTAGATAGAGACACAGCTGGTATCAAATTCACATTGGACCTATACTAGGTCACATAGTCCAACCCATACAATCCATTAGTCACAGACAATATATGCAGAAAAAGGTAAAACAACATAGATCAAGTGACCTATAACAAGTCACAATATAAACAACCATCAGAGGTTTTTTCAGCAACACATAAAAAGTACAAGCATCACATGGAAAGGGTTAAGTAAGACATACTTAGTGAAAGTAAACAGATGACCAGCAGTGCCAGGGGAGGCCCCGACACGTGTTTCCGTACTTCCTCAGGTAGACCAACACAAATTGCAGCCACAACTGCCAGGAGAATTATTCAGGATGCAAAAAAAAACCACAAATAACATCAGCTGAAATTCAGGACTCGCTGAAAACTAGGGATGTGGCTGTCTCAAGATGCACAATAAGGAGGCACTTGAAGAAAAATGGACTGCATGGTCGAGTTGCCAGAAGAAAGCCATTACTGCTCAAATGCCACAAAGTATCTCACCTACAATACGCCAAACAGCACAGAGACAAGCCTCAAAACTTCTGGAACAAGGTAATTTGGAGTGATAAGACCAAAATTGAACTTTGTGGCCACAACCATAAACATTACATTTGGAGAGAGGTCAACCAGGCCTATGATGAAAGGAATACCATTCCTACAGTAAAGCACGGAGGTGGATCTCTGATGTTTTGGGGATGTGTGAGCTACAAAGACACAGGAAACTTGGTAAAAGTTGAAGGAAAGATGAATGCAGCACATTATCAGCAAAAGCTGGAGGCAAATTTGCACTCATCAGCCCAGAAGCTGCTCATGGGAAGTACTTGGATGTTCCAACATGACAATGATCCAAAACACAATGCCAAGTCATTGGCTACAGCAGAACAAAGTGAAGGTTGTGGAGTGGAGGTTCGGTTGCTACAGAGGTATTGCATCTCTTCCAGACGTGCGATATCTCACTCTCAGGTAAGGATGGAGTGTGGATCAGGACCCCGACACCTGCATGCATTACACCACATGTCCGGGGGGCAGGGCGACCGATATGCTCCAAGTGGAGCATGACAGTCCCTGTCCCTGGCTGGAGTGGGGGGAGGGAACACCTAGTAAAGGGGGAACCCGGTAGTGCAGGAGCAGGGAAGAAGCAGTTCCTGGGTACACCTAGGGAGAGGTACAAAAGGTGGGCATCATCTTAGTTCAGGGTCAAAGTCGGTTCAGTGGAGTCAGAGAGAAGATGTGACAGAGCAGGACTCTGTGGAGCTCTGCTCCGGACGCGGGTCTAACCTGTGAGACCCCATCAGCACTGAAAGGAGAGAGAGTAAGGGGAGAAGAGATGAAGAAGAGCGGAGGAGGCTCCAGGAACACAGAGGAGAGAAGGGACCCCAGGGGTGTGGACCGGCTGATAGCCACCATACGCCCGCATCTACCTGAGTAGTGGGGTCAGGCCAAGGGGGAGACCGGTCCCCGAAACTAGTGGAGGCCGGGAACTACCCTCAACTAGAAACCGGAGGCTGTGACATTTTATATGGTGCAGCCCCTCGCTACACCCGCTAGGAAGGCACCACATAGGGTCAGGGAAACTTGTGCCAAAGTTTACCCAGAAAAGGCCCGAGGCAGCTGGACAGAAGCGTGGTCACTGGTGGGGTATGACAGGCCAGAGGAAGGACACGAGAAGGGGGTCCTGCGAAGTGCTCCAAAATCATCTGAGAGTTGGCCGAGCCCCCTCACCTGGTGAACATGATGCGACGCGGGAAGTTACAGCCGGCCGGAGTAACGTGGAGTAACGAACTGTGAGTAAAGATGCTGGACTGCATTACAGAGACTCTGAGTTATTATTCCGGGGCACCATCACCCCCATCATTCACCTACACTGCCCTGGGGCTACACTCTTCCCGTGGGGAGTTATACCATCCCTGTGCTGCTCACCAACATCAGCCCCAGCGGTCTGCCCTGCAGCGGCGGTTCATCCTGACCGCAATCCACGGGTGGCGTAGTCGGACATTCGAAAATAATGAAAACCATATCAATGGACTGCCACTGGTTTGACCACCCTGAGCCACGGGACCGGGTCATCGCCACGGTGACTACAACCCCCAGCATCCCACCAAAGGCCCGGTTCCGGGTTCCCCACATGGCCCAGGGGGTGAGTCAGAAGCACCCTGGACCAAGTAGTGCCCTTCACCCTCTGAACCTCTAAACACAGAGTAAAACAGCCCTGGCTCACACCGCAAACCTGATTTCTCCAGCGATGTACTAGGAGTGCCGAACGCCTATGGAGGAAAACTCGCACACGAGAAAACTTTATCTACTATAAATTTATGTTAAAAACCTATAACTCTCCCCTTCACCTCGCCAAACAGTCCTACATCACCATCCTGATCTCATTACTATCCAACAACCCCAAAAAAATCTTCAACACCTTTCACTCCCTCCTCAGTCCTAAAGCGCAGGCACCTATCACGGACATTTGTGCTGAGGACCTGGCCTCCTACTTCACGGAGAAAATAGAGAACATCCATCAGGAAATCGGCTCCCAGCCACCAAGTGCCGTGACTCCCATCCCTCCCCACATCTCCTCTGGATGACTCTCCACATAAGTCTCCAGGCTCCTCTCTTCTTCATATCTCACTACATGCACCACTGACCTCATTTCCTCACACCTACTCCAGTCTCTCTCTTCAGTCGTCACTACTTACCTAACTAAAATCTGCAACCTCTCCCTCTCTTCTGGTATCTTCCCCTCCTCCTTCAAACACTACATCTTTACTCGATTATTAAAAAAAAACCATCTCTTGACCTCTTGACCCTTCCTGCACAAACAACTACAGACCAGTCTCTAATCTCCCCTTTATCTCTAAACTCTTGAAGCACGTGGTCTACTCCCACCTTACCCATTACCTCTCCATCCACTCTCTTCTAGACCCATCACAGTCCAGCTTCTGCCCCCTACATTCTACAGAAACTGCACTCGTCAGAGTAACCAATGACCTTCTGACAGCAAAATGTAATAGTGACTCTCTGCTCATTCTTCTTGACCTCTCTGCAGCTTTCGACACCATTGATCACCACCTCCTACTCTCTATGCTCCACTCAATTGGCATAAAGGACAATTCTCTCTCCTGGTTCTCTCCTACCTATCTGACCGCTCTTTCAGTGTATCGTTCACTGGCTCCATTTCTTCCCCCCTGCCTCTCACTATTGGGGTTCCACAGGGTTCAGTCCTTGGCCCTCTTCTCTTCTCTCTTTACACAGCCCAATTGGACAGACCATCAGCAAATTTGGCTTTCAGTGCCATCTTTATGCTGATGACACACAACTATACACTTCATCCCCTGACCTTACCTCCACTGTACTACAGAACACCAGTGACTGTCTGTCCGCAGTTTCCAACATCATGTCTGCTCTCTATCTAAAACTCAACCTTTCCAAAACTGAATTTCTTCTGCTCCTGCCATCTACTCACCTCCCTAAATTCAACATCTCCCTCTCCGTGTTTGGCACCACAATAACGCCAAGCCAGCAGGTGTGCTGTCTGGGCATTGTCTTTGACATCAATCTTTCCTTCACCTTCCATATACACTCTCTTGCCCACTCTTGTAGCTTGCACCTCAAGAACATCTCTAAGATCCACCCCTTTCTCACCTTGGAAACAACAAAAACCCTCACTGTTGCCCTTATCCATTCCCGCCTTGACTACTGTAACTCTCTATTAATTGGCCTCCCCCTCACTTGACTTTCCCCTCTCCAGTCCATCCTTAATGCAGCAGCCAGGATCATCTATCTGGTTAATAGTTACTCGGAATCTTCCGCTCTGTGCCAGTCATTGCACTGGCTGCTCATACATTATAGGATCCAATTTAAATTGCTTGTTCTCACCCGCAAAGCTCTCTACATCACGGCACCCCCCTACATATCCTACCTTATTTCTGTTTATCGGCCTACATATCCTACCTTATTTCTGTTTATCGGGCTACCCGTTCTCTACGTTCCGCAAGCGACTTTCGACTAACATCCACACTAATCCATACCTCCCACCCCCCCGCTCCAAGACTTCTCCCGAGCTGCACCTATTCTTTGGAATGCTCTACCCCAAGAAATTAGGACAAACCACAACTTACATAGTTTTAGGCGCTCCCTAAAAACACACTTGTTTAGGGTGGCCTTTCACATTCCCTAATCGAAGTCCTTTTATATTTTTATAGCCCATTCATTATTTCTACAAACATACAGTAAGTCTCCACCAAACTCCACCGCACCCAAAAGCACTACAAATTCTGGCTGGTGACGAGCTCATGCAGTCTTTATCTATCCTTCATCCCCTCAAGATTGCTGGACCTTCATTGTACATAAGCCCCTGTACTTCGTGTCACCCCCACCTCATTGTAGATTGTAAGCTCTTACGAGCAGGGTTGTCATTATTTTTGCTTTAATTATTGTATTATCTTTAGCTATGTTACTTATGACTGTTGTATATGAATTTGTAAAGCGCTGAAATAAAGATTATTATTTTATTACTGTGTGTCTGGCTGTGGAGATATAATACAGTGTTAAGAACTGTGAAGGTTCATACTGTTTTGGGGGTTGTGAGGGCCATCATACTGTGTGTGGTGACTGTGGGGCCATCATGCTGTGTGGGAAGCTGTGAGCGATCATACTATTTAGGGGGCTGTGGGGACATCATACTGTGTAGGGAATCATACTATTTGGGGGAGATAGGGGTATCATACTGGTTAGGTGGCTGTTGGGGCATTATACTGTACGTGAAGACTTTGGGATCCATCAGACTGTGTGCAGGAGGCTGTGGGATATCATACTGTGTATGCGAGCGCTGGGGAGATCAAACTGTTTGGAGGACTGTGGGTGTCATCATACTGTTTGTGTGTGGGCTGTGTAAGCCACCATCACACTGTATGGGACTGTGGAGATGTGTGTGGGCTGTGAGGGCCATCATACTGTGTTAAGGAATTGTGGGTCATTATTAAGTTTTGTAGGGACTGTGTGGTGGAACTGCGTGGACATCATACTGTGAGTAGGAAGGTTTTGGGGGCATTATACTGTGTTAGGAGGCTTATAGAATACTGTTTGGGAGTTTGTGGGTGATTTATATTGTGTGTGGGAGGGCTGTGAGGGCCATTATACTGTCACAACTCTGTTGTCGGGTATCCCGGTGTAACAGGCCAGATTAACCCTCCCGCCCAGAATATACCCAGGGTTAAAGTGGCCTAGGCCAGATTATACCCCGGGTATATCTTGGCCTAGGCCAAACTATACCCCGGGGTATAAATTGGCCTAGGCCAGTTTATATCCCTCTGGGCCAAAATATACCCCGGGGTATATTATGGCCAAGGCAAAACTATACCCCAGGGTATAAATTGGCCTAGGCCAGATTATACCCCTCCTGGTCAGAATATACCCCAGGCAGCACACATGGGCCCAAGGCAGCGCACAGGGGCCCCAGGCAGCGCAGAGGGGGGCAGAGACAGCGCACAAGGGGGGGAAGAGACAGCACGCAAGGGAGGGAAGAGACAGCACGCAAGGGGGGAAGAGACAGCGTGCAGGGCCCCTGTGTGCTGTCTCTGCCTCCCTGTGCGCTATTTGGGACCCCTATGTGCTGTCTGGGACCCCCTGTGCGATGTCTGGGGCCCCGTTCTTGAGTATATCACTCAATCCTGTGCGATGTCTGGGGACCCTGTGCGATGTCTGGGGCCCCTGTGCAACATCTGGGGCCCCTGTGCAATGTCTGGGGCCCCGTTCTTGAGTATATCACTCAATGGTTCTCATAAGCGTGAAAAATCTGATCTACAGCAGCAGGGGTATATTCTGGCCCGGAGGCGTACAATCTGGCCTAGGCCAATTTATACCCCGGGGTATAGTTTGGCCTAGGCTATAATATACCCATGGTCTATACCAGGGGCGTACATAGAAATCATGGGGCCCCATAGCAAAAGTCCAAATTGGGCCCCCCCTATAAAAAAAATTCTGCAAAGGAAGTGGAATGACAGTATATAGGCGCAGTCACAAAAGGGCATATTTCTCACCTTTTGAAGACAGGGAAATGGACATGCCTTGTAGCATATACATAGTAAATGTGCCCATACTGAAGCCCTGTTGTGTTCATACCCCTTTTATCGACGTATAGATTTAAATACCCCCAAAAATGCATCCAACACACTGCATGATAGCCCCTACAGTAAATTCCCCTACACGCACAGTATGATGACTCATAGTCCCCCCAGCAAAGTATGATGTCCCCACAACCACCCACACAGTATGATGGCCCACACACACCAACAAAGTATGATGGCTCTCACAAACCCCCACAGCAACCCCCCCAGCAATCCCCTCCTCACACAGTATGATGGTCCCCGCAAAATATGATGATCTCCACAGACCCACATTGTATGATGGCCCTCACAGCCCACACACAGTATGATGGCCCCACAGGTCCTCCACAGAACCCCATATAATATGATGAAGGTACCCACAGGATGATAGTCAGCACAGATCCCCCACACACAGTAAAATTGGCCCCTACAGTAGTCCCCGCCACAATATGATGGTCCCCACAAGCTCCCCACATAATATGATGACCCCCTTTCAGTAGTCCCCATCACAGTATAAGGCCCCACAAACCCCTACAAGTGCTGAAGTATGAAAAATATAAAAACGTATTACCTAGCCCTGTTTCCCCAATGAGCTGCTCTATGCACCGTGTGAACTGAGGCTATGCACAGCAGACGCAATATAGTTACATCATTATGCCTGCTGCACTTAGACACAGACTCACGGCCTAATGGTACAGCAGTACCTTTTAGCACCGGGTCTCCTCAACTCAAGGCTCAAAAGTGGCCATGAAGTCTGCCGCTATTAGTGGAATGCCACTGGTACTATAGTAAGAGATATTTTGCACAGTGACTTTTTTATGTACGGTATTTTTCGGACTATAAGACACACTTTTTTTCTACAAAATTTTGGAGGAAAGTGGGGGATGCATCTTATAGTATGAATACTATATACATGGCTGTGTGTGGTGGTGGGTGTGGAGGAGCGACAGCGGGGGATCAGCGTGGCACAGGAGGCAGCAGCCACCTGCTGTAGCTTACACTGTGCCCGCTACTAAAGAAAATGAATATTTCCTGCTCCCCATGCCCATGGGCATGGAGAGCAATGAATATTCATTTTTCTTAATAGCCGGCACACTGTACCGGAGCGCGGCTATTAAAGCTCATGAATATTCTCTACAACCCACTCCCATGGGGTGTAGTGAATATCCATGGTCTTTAATAGCAGGCACACTGACCGCAGAGCAGCAGCAGGAACCACACTTCGGTACAGTGTGCCGGCTATTGAACAGACTGAATGGTCACTGCTCCCCACGTACAGAGTCCCGCCATGTGCACCCTGCCATGCGTGGCTCACACAGTGAGTGTGTCGGCAGCAGAGCAGGACAGCGCTGGAGGAGAGAGGAGGTGAGTATGATTGTTTATTTTTTTTTGTAGGCAGCGTGATGGGGGCTCAGAGGGTGCCATGCATACCAGGATGGGGGCTCAGAGGGTGCCATGCATACCAGGATGAGGGCTCAGAGGGTACCATGCATACCAGGATGGGGGCTCAAGGGGTGACTTGCATACCAGGATGGGGGCTCAAGGGGTGCCGTGCATACCAGGATGGGGGCTCAGAGGGTGCCATGCATACCAGGATGGTGGCTCAGAGGTTGCCATGCATACCAGGATGGGTGCTTAAGGGGTGCCATGCATACCAGGATGGGTGCTCAAGGGGTGCCATGCATACCAGGATGGGGGCTCAAGGGGTGCCATTGCTACCTGTTCTGTGTTTTGGAGACACTCCTGGATTTGGCATAGTAATATTGATAAAATACTGATCATAAATACTGATGTGTGAATGAGGCCTAAGGGTGATGGGAGGGGATCAGTCAGATTTGGAGGCAGTCACCATCCCCAATAGTATGCTGATTTCCTTTCATCAGCCTAAGTCCTCTTTCACGCGTCCAGATATTTCCGGTACTGGAAAAAAAAGTACTGGAGACATCCGTGTCCGTGTGTACCTGCGTGACTACAGTGTGCCGCTCGCAAATGCTGAAGAGCAGAGGAGAATGACTCAGTCCAGCGAGCGGACCCCAGCCCTGTGCTGAGCTCAGTGAGTAGTGTACTGTTACTCAGTGAGCTCCACGCAGATCAGGGGCCCACTCGCTGGAGTGAGTCATTCTCCCCTGCTCCTCAGCGTTTGCAGTCGCTTCAAGCCCCCGCACACACTGATGCAGAATTGTCTGTCAGGTGGATTACAATGTGGGACAGTATGTCGGACAGGTGTTTTTTATTGTATTCTTATTTTTACACTTGCTGGACACAGCAGGAGCAGAATACAACTCTCAACATTGTACCCTGCTGGTGCTGATCGCAGCTCAAGCAGGGGACAATGATGACAGATGCCTTCAGCATTTGGCAACAGCGCTAACTGTACACTGATTCCCAGGCGCCAGAACGTGTGATCCTGATGATACACCGATGTTTTTTTTTTATTTCTCCACTGATAATAAAAACGGATGACACTTGGACCACACTCTGATCAAAGTCTAATCATAATAATTGGTCCATTTTCCTTGTATGTGGAAAAATCAGAAGTGTGAAAGACAGTTTTTAATTAGTGGTGGATCCTACCTGCCCTTTAAATTTGGTTAGGCCCCATGAAACAATGGCATACCTTATCGTTGTTAATAGGCTCCCATGAATTGGCCAATTTATGCACCAAGTACCTTCATTTTGCGCATCTCTGCACTTACAGAGGCGACTGTATTGTTTTGTTTGTTTATTATTTGACCACACACACACATACACAGAAAGAGGGGTTGTCAAAGTTTGGGATGAAAGTCGGCAATCTCTCTACAGTGCCTACAAGTAGTATTCAACCCCCTGCAGATTTAGCTGGTTGACACATGCGGAATTAACTTGGCATTGTGACATTTGTACTGTAGATCAGCCTGGAAGTGGGAAATGCACTGCAGCAAATTTTGTTTTTGTTTTTGTGTTTTTTTTTTTTTTTAAAACGTTAAAAGTTAATTCAGAGTGTCATTTATTATTCAACCCCTCAAACCACAAGAATTCTGTTTGGTCCCCCTAAAGTATTAAGAAGTAGTTCAGGCACCAAGAATAATGAGCTTCACATGTGTGGATTAAAGATCTCTTTTGCCAGCCTTTTCTGACTATTTAAGACCCTCCCCAAACTTGTGAACAGCACCCAGACATGGTCAACATGGGAAAGACAAAGGAGCATTCCAAGGCCATCAGAGACAAGATCGTGGAGGGTCACAAGGCTGGCAAGGGGTACAAAACCCTTTCCAAGGAGTTGGGCCTACCTGTCTCCACTGATGGGAGCATCATCCGTAAGTGGAAGGCTTATGGAACTACTGTTAGCCTTCCACGGCCTGGACAGCCTTTGAAAGTGTCCTCCCGTGCCGAGGCCAGGCTTGTCCGAAGAGTCAAGGCTAACCCAAGGACAACAAGGAAGGTGCTCCGGGAAGATCTCATGGCAGTGGGGACATTGGTTTCAGTCAATACCATAAGTAACGTACTCCACCGCAATGGTCTCCGTTCCAGACGAGCCCGTAAGGTACCTCGTCTACAGTTTGCTCATGATCACTTGGAGGACTCTGAGACAGACTGGTTCAAGGTTCTATGGTCTGATGAGACCAAGATCGAGATCTTTGGTGCCAACCACACACGTGACGTTTGGAGACTGGATGGCACTGCATACGACCCCAATAATACCATCCCTACAGTCAAGCATGGTGGTGGCAGCATCATGCTGTGGGGCTGTTTCTCAGCCAAGGGGCCTGGCCATCTGGTCCGCATCCATGGGAAGATGGATAGCACGGCCTACCTGGAGATTTTGGCCAAGAACCTCCGCTCCTCCATCAAGGATCTTAAGATGGGTCGTAATTTCATCTTCCAACAAGACAATGACCCAAAGCACACAGCCAAGAAAACCAAGGCCTGGTTCAAGAGGGAAAAAGTCAAGGTGTTGGAGTGGCCTAGTCAGTCTCCTGACCTTAACCCAATTGAAAACTTGTGGAAGGAGCTCAAGAATAAAGTCCACATGAGACACCCAAAGAACCTAGATAACTTGGAGAAGATCTGCATGGAGGAGTGGGCCAAGATAACTCCACAGACCTGTGCCGGCCTGATCAGGTCTTATAAAAGATGATTATTAGCTGTAATTGCAAACAAGGGCCTCACTCAGTTCACTTGTATTGATCGAGACCAAGCACTTCTAGTCGGAATGTGACTGGAAGCATGCAAACCGCTTATTTGTGGTCGCATGACCGCCCACTCTCGCCGCAGGAATCAGAGAATTCTGGCAGTGTGCGATGTGTGCGCAGTGAGGATTCAGAAGTCTGCAGTCATATAAAGTGATTGCAGACTTTCATCTCAAACCTGGACAACCCTTTTAAGCTAGATGCAGCAAATAGACTAATGGTTAGTGATGGTCTGGGGGTTAGATTTAAGTTTTTTGAAAGCCTTGTGTTTTGCTCTGCTGTGTACTCTTCAGCCTGTCCATTCCTCCTTCAGTTAAAGAGGTTGTCGACTACTTTTTGATTCATGACCTATCCCTAGGATAGGTCATCAATCTCTAATCGGTTGGGGTCCGACACCCGGCACCCTCGCCGATCAGCTGCTATCGGTGCCGCCCGGAAGTACTTACTTGTGGAGCTGGCCATCTTCTGATAGCAGCAGCTGCAGTGTATTATACATCCACTTGTGTATAACCAAGCTTCGGCAACTATGAGAAGACAGCCAGCTCCACAAGTGAGTACTTCTGGTCGACACTAATAATAGCTGATTGATGATCTATCCTAAGGGACCAGAAGATGACACCTGTGACAATAGAAGCACTGGCTAAAAATGGGTCTTCAATCAAAAAGTAGTGGACAACCTCTTTAATCCTCCCCTAAGAGATCATGACCTGCAGTGCAGATAAATGATAAATGTGTGTAAAGTAGTAATTTATACAATTTACTAATGAGCTTCCATTGACACAGGTGTCATGTTCAGCTATAATCCCCTCTGGTCCCAGGTTTAGGAGCTCCACCTCTGGCCCTGTGGTGACGGACACAGGACACAGACAGTTGCCCCATGTGAAGGAGGCTTCCTGACTCTTTCACAATTCTATTTATGACCCCTCCCCCTGCCTTAACACCCGCACATCCAACAGACAGCACACAGGGCACAAACTGATTTCACACAGTGTGCACAGTGCTGTGCTGATAAACATGCTGAGTTAGTCAGCTGAGTCTCACCCCTGCATCCAGTTCGGCTCCCTCTGTCTCCATTAGCCAGGCTCCAATGATCACCATGCTCAGGCTGCTCAGCTCCTCTCTGGTGATTGTGCACGCAGCGTAGTGATCTAGAGGGGCGTGTCTATGGACAGGGCAGCCGACATCGGGCCCCCTGAACCCTCGGGCCCCATACCAGTCGCGTGGTCTGCCGCTATGGACGAGACGCCACTGGTCTATACTCCTCTAGGGCAGAATATTAGTGTGTTTTTTTTGCTGTAGTGCTACAGTATATATATATGCACATACACAAACCATATACCATTTCATGCGGATTTTGTCAGATTTTGATGCGGTCTGCAACAGATTTCCCTCTTCCACGTGACATGGAGAAATCTGCTGTGATTCTGCACAAAAAATCCACATCATTGGGAAGCGGATTTTGATGCAGATTGGCTGCTGATTTTTTCCCTGTGGAAAATCAGCAGCAAATCTAGTGCATGGGAACGGGTGGACTAGACTTATAGCATGTGTTGGAAGCATTACATTGAACTGACAGTAGATGGTGCAGTTCCATCAGTGTATAGTTAATGTTATGTGTTGTAACTTGTTATGTATGTTTCTCCCTGCTCTCTATGATATGCACTTTAAGTTCTCCAGTGTGAGTTCCTATTCTATCCTGAAAAGGTACTGTATATAAAGTGAACTTAGAACACCTCCAACAAAAAAATAAGTTTTCCAATTTTGACAACAATGAAAGACCAACTGTATGATTAGCTTTTGAGATTCTACACTGCAACAGAACAAAAGTACCCCCAGTGGATCTACGATCTACCTCCAGAGAAAAGTTCAAATGCCAAGTCCCAGTTTAGACAAACATCTAAGCCATATCGAGCAGAGAAAGGGATTATTTACTATGGAAAAAAAGGAGGTTCTCACTAAAAGCCGACTGAGAAATATCCTGAATGCCTGTCACGACAACCCAACTTCTGGTGGCCATTTTGGCAGAGATAAAACATTTGCCAAAATTTCTGACCGTTATTACTGGAAGGGAATGAAGAACGATGTTCACCAACATGTCAAAGCCTGTCAAAAATGTTTTGTCACAAGTCCCAAAATCAGCAAAGAAGCTCCACCACTCAACAGTATACCAGTGCCTGGAAAAGTATGGAGCTTAGTTGGGATTGATATGATTGGTCCTCTTCAGGAAACAGCAAACGGCAACATCATTTCTCCAAGTGGACTGAAGCAACAGCTGTTCCAGACAAGAGTGCCATGTCAGTAGCAAAATTTTTGTGCACCATTATTTGCTGCTTAGGCTGTATGGACACTTTGATTAGCGACCAGGGAAGAGAGTTTGTGAACTCGATCATCGACAACCTGATGGATCATTTTCAAACAGATCACCGCATTTCTTCTGCCTACCACCCACAAACAATTAGCCAGCGGGAACATGACAATCGAACACTCAAAGAATCTCTTAGCAAGCTTGTCAATGACCATGGAACCAACTGGGACCAGTTCATTCATGGTGATGTGTGTGATGGTTGTCTATCACACATCTGTGCATGCCTCAACCAAGTGCACTCCTTTTGAGGTCATGTATGGAAGAAAGGCTAAGCTTCCTATTGACCTCAATCCATCAGCAAATGACAATGTGGATGTCATGTCTCTTTCAGATGATGCCAACCCTGATGTGCTACATACACTCACAACCATTCATAACAGGATCCACTCAACTGTAAGTTCCAACATCCATTCTGCTCAGGAACACCAAAAGTGTGCCTTTGATCGCCGACACAACAGCAACAAAGAAATCACTGCTGGCACCATTGTTTATATCAAGAATCAATGTCGTATTCATTGCATGGGTTCCAAGATGGAACCACGCTGGGTTGGACCCTACTTAGTTGTGGAATCCTTAACCAAGGGACGAGTAAAACTTAAGAACAATAAGACTGGCAAGATACTAAGCAACACCTACTATGCCAGCAACCTTAAGATTTACCAGGATGAAGAGACTTCTCTACCACCCCAGTCCCCTGATGACTGTCCCAGTGACTCTGCCACACAGAAACACAAGCAAAGCAAGACTTTCAACCCATTACCAAGTTCAAGAAGGAAGTATCTTACCACCACTCTTGACCTTACGTTTAGTGGGGTTGTGTACTTTGGATGCACAAGATATCTTGGACAACCACAGCCTAAATATAAAACCAAAGGTGATGGGAACTGCTACTTTCAGGCCATCAGCTATATCCTGACAGGAACAGAGGACAACTACTCCCTTCTCAGAGCTAAAGTCAACCACCACATGAAAACTGACTTGTCCAAAAAAACTACAGGGCTACTTCAATCAAGATGTGAATGAATATGTGAATACCTCTGGCATCTCTCGTGATCGAGTCTGGGCAACTGATGCAGAAATCATGGCCACAGCAAATCTGCTGAGTTGTGACATCGTCATCCACACAAAAGTCGGTGACACCATGGATTGGTTGACCTATCCCGCAGGCTTCAATCTGCAGTCAACAACAGAACATGCACTTTATCTTGAAAACAAGCATGATCATTTTAATGTTATTATCAGTGTTTACTAATCATTTTAATGTTGTTATCAGTGTTTACCTTTGAACATTTATATTGTAGTGTCCTGTCACCAGCCATGTGTACGATTATCGGCCGAAAGCCTCTCTGGAACCAATAATCGCCCCATGTAAAGGTACCTTTATAAGTTGAAGTTTCAGAATGTTATGAACCAGGGGAGGAGTCCTGAGGAGACAATTTGCATATTCTCACTGCATTTTGGGATAAGTGAAGAGTCTCTGCGAGCTCATAGAACCCTGGATTTTGGCCGTTGGAGCTGAAAGGAGGACATTGGTGAACCAGGGGAGGAGTCCTGAGGAGACAATTTGCATATTCTCACTGCATTTTGGGATAAGTGAAGAGTCTCCCGTGAGCTCAAAGAACACTGGATTTTGGCCATTGGAGCTGAAAGGAGGACATCGGTGAACCGCGCGCCGGTAGGCGTGCGAATTTTGGAGCGTTTTTCACTGTTTTCATAACATATCAACAATAAGAAAATGGAAGAGTCCAGGAGCCATTTGGTGAGCTGCATATCCTGCTACATGTTCACAGACTTGCCAGTGGAAAAGCCAAACTTCACATGCCAGAAATGCAAGCTTGTGTCCCTGTTGGAGGAAAAGTTGCGAAATCTAGAAGAGAACTACCTTGAAAATCATTAAGGAAGGTGAAGAGTTCTTAGACAGAGCAGAATTATCTCTTCATGATACAGAAAGAGAAGAAATTTGAACTGTACCTGATGAAACAGAGGAATGGAAGCATGTGACCCAGAGAAGCAGGAGGATCGAGAGGCAGTCAGCACCTATACTGCTCAGGAACCAGTACCAGGCTCTCACGCAGGAGAACCATGAAGAAATACAGCAAAATAAGACTTTGCCCACAATGAATAACCTTGCAAGCCCTCAGAATCCTCCTGGATGGAGAAAGAAAAATGTTGTGAAGAAAAAACGGAGAGTGGTGGTCATGGGGGATTCCCTGTTGAAAGGAACAGAGGCCGCTATCTGCAGACCAGACATAACCTCAAGAGAAATGTGCTGTCTTCCAGGAGCAAAAATTAAAAATGTGTCTGACAGGATATCAAGACTCTTCAGACCTACAGATCACTACCCATTCCTGCTAATACATGTGGGGACAAATGACACCGCAAGAAAGGACCTGGAAACCATCTGCAGTGACTTTGAAGACTTAGGCAAGAAAGTGAAAGAATTGGGAGCACGGGTGGTCTTCTAATCCATCCTCCCAGTGGATGGCCATGGAACAATAAGGTGGAATAAGATTCTACAACTGGCTACGTCGATGGTGTCATCAGCAAGGATTTGGATTTCTGGATGACGGAATGAATTACCTATATGATGGACTACTTGCTAGAGATGGGGTGCACCTTAAGAAGACTGGAAAACATGTATTTGGAAGTCACCTTGCTACACTCATCAGGAGAGCTTTAAACTAGAACAATGAGGAAAGGGAAGCAAAAGGACAAATACTATTGAGATCTCTGCTACTGGAAGTGGAAAGGAAGAACAAAGACAAAAAAAATTTAATAATAAAAATATGGGAGGAAGAGAAACCAATCACAAACTACAATGTTTTTATACAAATGCACAAAGCATGGGCAACAAACAAGGAGAATTGGAACTAGTAACGAAGGAAAAGGAATATGATGTCATTGGAATCACTGAAACTTGGTGGGACGATACACATGATTGGAATACAAGGCTAAAAGGATACAACTTATTTGCAAGAAACAGACTTGATAAACGAGGAGGAGGTGTCGCATTGTATGTTATAAAAGCGTATATCTGCACAGAGATTGAAGCAGAGACTGGGAGTTCTATGGAAACTGTTTGGGTAAGAATACAAGGAGATAACAACGGAAAGGACATCATTGTAGGCATTTACTACAGGCCACCTGGGCAAGCTGAAGATATGGATGAACTCTTTATGTATCAAATGACCAAGTTCTCCAAAAAATATGACGTAGTGGTCATGGGAGATTTCAACTATCCAGACATTTGTTGGGAATCTCTCTCAAGTAAAGCTAACAGGTCAAGCAAATTCTTATCCTCTCTTGCTGACAACTTTATCTTCCAAAAGGTAGGGGAGAAAACAAGGGGATCTGCTACTTTGGATCTAATCCCTATAAACAGGGAGGAAATGGTTGAGGAGGTAAAAGTGGCTGGAACCCTAGGAGGCAGCGATCATGCTATTATAGAATTTTGGATGACTAGAGGAGGAAGACATGTGAAGACTCAAACTTCAAGGTTAGATTTCAGAAAGGCAGATTTTAAGCGACTCAGAAAGAGAATAGGAGAGATCCAATGGCTGGATGTCCTTAAGGACAAAAATGTCCAGGAAGGATGGGAAATTTTTAAAAATGAGATTCTCAAAGCACAATCGTTAACAAGCCCGAAAAGTAGGAAGTATGGGAAGCATTTAAGGAAACCAAGATGGATGAACACAGAACTTAAACACATGCTAAAAAGAAAGAAAGAAATGTTTATCAAATGGAAAGAGGGAGGCATATCTAAAGAAGATTATAATGCAGTCTGCAGATCCTGCAGGGCACGTATCAGGTTAGCTAAAGCTGACAATGAATTAAGACTTGCAAGAGATGTCAAAAGCAATAAAAAAGGATTTTGGGGGTATGTGAAAAGTAAAAGAAAAGTCAAAGATGCTATAGGATTTTTACAGGATGAAAATGGTGAAATGGTAAGAAAGGATGTTGAGAAGGCCGAACTTTTTAATTCCTATTTTGCATCTGTTTTCTCTCAGAAAGAAAATGTAACATCAACTGATCTTCACTGTCCTATTAAAGGAATAGATGAATCCAAGTTATCTGTAAACAGAGAGATTGTGAGGGAATATTTAGCTAACATAAATGAGTTCAAGTCTCCAGGTCCAGATGAACTACACCCCAGAGTACTGAAGGAGATCGTAGAAGAAATTTTAGAACCACTCTCCATAATCTTTGAAAATTCTTGGAGAACAGGAGAAGTCCCAGAAGACTGGAGAAGAGCAAATGTTGTTCCTATCTATTAAAAGGGGAAGAAGGTGGACCCAGGGAACTATAGGCCGGTGAGTCTGACTTCTATACCAGGAAAAATCTTTGAACAAATTATTAAACAGCATGTATGTAACTACCTGGATAAGAATGAAGTGATTAACCAGAGTCAGCATGGGTTTGTAACTAACAAGTCATGTCAGAATAACTTAATTTCCTTCTATGACAGAATCACTGACTGGGTGGATCATGGAAATGCTGTAGATATAGTATATCTTGACTTCAGCAAAGCATTTGACAAAGTATCTCACACCTTCCTTATTGAAAAAATTACCAAGTATGGAATGGACAAGGCAACTGTTAGGTGGATTCATAACTGGCTTAGTGATCGGACTCAAAGAGTGGTAGTAAATGGCTTCACATCCAGTTGGATGAATGTCCCAAGTGGGGTACCACAGGGCTCTGTCCTGGGACCTGTATTGTTCAACATCTTTATCAATGATTTAGATGAAGGAATTGAGGGTAAACTGATTAAATTTGCTGATGACACAAAGCTAGGTGGGATAGCTAATACTACAGAAGAGAGAGAGAGGATTCAAAAAGACCTAAATAAACTGGAGCAGTGGGCAGTAACTAACAGAATGGTTTTTAACAGGGAAAAATGCAAAGTACTACATCTGGGCAATAAAAATGAAAAAAGCATATACAAAATGGGAGGAATAGAGCTAAGCAACAGTACATGTGAAAAAGACTTAGGTATACTAATAGATCATAGACTGAACATGAGTCAACAGTGTGATGCAGCAGCAAAAAAGGCAAATACAATTTTGGGATGTATTAACAGAAGCATACAGTCTAGATCACGTGAAGTCATTATCGGACTTTACTCCTCTTTGGTCAGACCTCATCTGGAATACTGCGTCCAGTTTTGGGCACCACATTTTAAAAAAGACATCGACAAACTGGAGCAAGTTCAGAGAAGAGCGACCAGAATGGTGACCGGTCTGCAAACCATGTCCTATGAGGAACGGTTACAGGATTTGGGAATGTTTAGTTTGCAAAAAAGAAGACTGAGAGGAGACTTAATAGCTGTCTACAAATATCTCAAGGGCTGTCAAATTGTAGAAGGATCATCTTTATTCTCATTTGCACAAGGAAAGACTAGAAGCAATGGGATGAAACTGAATGGGAGGAGACACAGATTAGATATTAGAAAAAACTTTTCGCAGTTAGGGTGATCAATGAGTAGAACAGGCTGCCACAAGAGGTGGTGAGTTCCCCTTCAATGGACGTCTTCAAACAGAGGCTGGACAGATATCTGTCTGAGATGATTTAGTGAATCCTGCTTTGAGCAGGGGGTTGGACACAGGAGGTCCCCTCCAACTCTACCATTCTATGATTCTATGATTCTATATCCTGAACAGTCAAGTTTTTTATGAACTGTCAAGTTTTTCTGGTTGAAGTTGTAGCGTCGGCGTCCGTGCCCTCTGCTAGGCAGGGACGCTGTTCCCCTCACCTCTCTGCTCCGAGCCCGGCGTCCTCCTCCCGCTCTGCTGGCAGCGCGCGCTCCTTCCCGGCCACTGTGCTTAGGGCGTGCGCGTGCGCGCTCCCTCCCTCTTAAAGGGGCCGCGCGCGCCGTCCTAAGGAGTCCCCGGCCAATGGCCGGAGGACTTCACCATATATAAGGCACCTCCTCCAAACTGGAGGTGCCCGAGAAATGTTGTTGCACTGTTCACTACTCTGCTTCAGCCCTCAGGTCCCGTTGCCAGTTACCTGCCTGATTCCTGCCAGAGTCCTGCCAGTTTGCTGTCTGTTTCCTGCCTGATATTCCTGCTACCTGCTTGCTAGCCTGAGGTCCGACGGTCTGCCTTCCTACTCCTGTCAGTCTGTCTATGGACCAGCTTGGCCGCTCACCTGGGAGCGCACATCTGCTACCTGCCTGCTAGCCTTCCTGGAGGCTCTGCCGTCACGTGCTGTGACCACCTGCTATTCCAGAGACTCCTGCCCGCTCACCTGGGAGCGCTCCTCCGCTACCTGCCTGCTTGCCTACCTGGAGGCTCCGCCGTCACGTGCTGTGACCACCTGCTATTTCAGAGACTCTTGCCCGCTCACCTGGGAGCGCTCCTCCGCTACCTGCCTGCTTGCCTACCTGGAGGCTCCGCCGTCACGTGCTGTGACCACCTGCTATTCCAGAGACTCTTGCCCGCTCACCTGGGAGCGCTCATCTGCTACCTGTCTGTTGGACTTCCTGGAGGCTCCGCCGTCACATGCTGTGACCACCCGATTATCCAGAGACTCTCGCCTGCTCACCTGGGAGCTCACGTCTATCATCTGCCGCCACAGGTCGTACCAATCCTTTACCCAGAGACTGCCCCGGTCACTTGCCGTGACCTCCTGCCTGTTCATCTAGAGACTGCCCCGGTCACTTGCCGTGACCTCCTGCCCGTTCATCCAGAGACTGCCCCGGTCACTTGCTGTGACCTCCTGCCCGTTCATCCAGAGACTGCCCCGGTCACTTGCCGTGACCTCCTGTCCGTTCATTCAGAGACTGTCCAGTCACCTGCTGTGACTGCCTGCCCGTCTACCCTGGTCGCCACCCGCTCCCTTACATGGACCGCCCCCTTGTATAGTAGCTCAGAGGTTCCGCCTCCCAGACCCGTTACAGTTTGCTCGGGCCATGGAACCCGGTGGCACCCAAGCTCCCTCGCTCTCGGACCTCTGTCATGAACTGTCCCGTCAGAGGTCCCAACAGGAGTCCATCCTGGGTCACCTGCGAAATGTCAATTCTCGCCTCGACACTCTGACTGCTCCACCAGCAACCACCACCAATACCATGGTATCCTACCCCGGACCCCGGCTTTCTGCACCTCCTCGCTTCGGAGGCGACTCCGCCCAGGCTCGGGGCTTCATAAATCAGTGCACCCTGCACTTTGAACTCCTGTCCCACCAGTTTAACTCCGACCGGGCCAAAATTGCCTTCATCATGTCCCATCTCACCGGGGAGGCCCTGGTCTGGCTAAATCCTCTATGGGAGAGAGGAGACCCCCTGGTGTCCGACTTGCCTGCCTTTCTCATGGCTTTCCGGAAAGTCTTCGACGAACCCGGACGGAAGACCTCATCCGCATCATCTCTGCTACGCCTCCGTCAGGGAAGTCTCACCGTGGGCCAATATGCCATACGGTTCCGTACCCTTGCCTCGGAGCTGGCCTGGGATAACGACGCTCTGGTATCCGTCTTCTGGGAGGGTCTGTCCGGCCGTATTAAAGATGAACTTGCCGGTCGGGACATTCCTACCACTCTCGATGACCTAATAACTCTTGCCACCCGGATTGACCTACGGTTCCAGGAGCGTGCCAAAGAGGTCACCCGTGAGAGGAGGTTTCCACGTCTAGCTTCTACTTTTCAGAAATCCGTCTCTCCCCAGGTACACTCTCCTGAGCCTATGCAGGTCGACCAGACCAAGATGGTCAAAACCCGTCAGGACTTACGCCGTGCCAAAGGGAGCTGCTTCTACTGTGGCAGTAAGGAGCACCGGATCCGTACCTGCCCGTAGAGGTCGGGAAACGCCTGTGTCTAGGTTCGCTCAGAGAGGTCAACCTAGACAAGAATAAATCCTCTCCATCTCTGCTACTGTCAGTCTCTATTATCTGCGGGGAGAATCGTTATTTCGAACTAGCCCAACTTGACTCTGGAGCGGCCGGGAATCTTATCTCACAGTCCCTGGTAGAAAAATACCGCATTCCCACCAAACCTCTGGCTGTACCATTATCTGTCGCTGCTGTGGATGGGGGCCTCTTACCACGTCCCATCCAACTCATCACCGAATCCGTAACTCTGCAGGTGGGAATGCTGCATTCTGAGAGCATCTCTTTTCATGTTCTGCCTGGACTCTCTCACGCCCTCTTACTAGGTCTACCTTGGCTCCAGAGACATGCACCCGTGCTTGACTGGCAGACCGGAGAAGTCCTTCGCTGGGGACAGGACTGTCATAAGACTTGTTTGGTTCCTGTTCATCTCGTCCGTCCTTCTCCTACCCCAACTAATCTACCTGGACTTCCGATTCCCTATTGGTCATTTGCTGATGTCTTTAATAAAAAGGAGGCAGAGACATTACCCCCTCATAGACCATATGACTGTCCTATCGACCTGTTACCCGGTACTACTCCTCCCCATGGGCGTATTTACCCATTGTCCGCTGCTGAGACCCGGTCGATGTCCGAATATATTGAGGAGAATTTGGCCAGGGGATTCATCCGGAAATCTACCTCCCCGGCGGGAGCAGGCTTCTTCTTCGTAAAAAAGAAGGACGGCTCTCTCCGTCCCTGTATAGACTATAGAGGCCTTAACCAGATCACGGTGAAGAATAAGTACCCCCTTCCGCTCATTCCAGAATTATTTGATCGCCTGAGGGGGGCTAGAGTCTTCACCAAACTGGACCTCCGTGGGGCGTACAACCTGGTCCGTATCCGTCAAGGGGATGAATGGAAGACTGCATTCAACACCCGGGACGGCCACTATGAATATCTGGTAATGCCCTTTGGTCTCTGTAACGCTCCTGCCGTCTTTCAAGAGTTGGTCAATGACATCTTCCGGGACCTTCTCTACTCCTGCGTTGTGGTGTACCTGGACGACATCTTGGTCTTCTCTCCGGATCTCCAGACTCACCGGAGGGACGTTCGTCAGGTCCTGCTCAGGCTCAGGCAGAACCACCTCTTCGCTAAATATGAGAAGTGCCTCTTTGAGCAGACCTCGCTTCCGTTTTTGGGCTACATTATTTCTCAGACCGGCCTACGAATGGATCCAGAGAAACTGTCTGCCATCGAGAAATGGCCCCGACCGGAGGGGTTGAAGGCCATTCAGCGGTTCCTGGGCTTCGCCAACTACTACCGCCTCTTCATACCGCACTTCTCTTCCCGGACTGCCCCAATTTCCGCGCTCACCCGTAAGGGTACTAATCCCAAAGAGTGGCCGCCCGAAGCAGAGGAGGCCTTTCTTTCCATAAAACAGGCCTTCTCTTCCGCCCCAGTGCTGCATCGTCCGGACGGCAACAAGCAGTTCTTTCTGGAGGTTGACGCCTCCTCCTCTGGAGCCGGAGCTGTACTTACTCAAAAAACTTCTTCCGGGAGGATGGTAACTTGCGGCTTCTTCTCCAAACTCTTCTCCTCTTCTGAGCGCAATTATTCCATAGGAGACCGAGAGTTATTGGCCATCAAGCTGGCATTGGAGGAGTGGCGTTACCTACTCGAGGGGGCTCTTCATCCGGTAATAATTTACACTGACCACAAGAACTTGGCTTATCTCCAGCATGCCCAGAGACTTAATCCGCGCCAAGCCTGGTGGTCCTTGTTTTTTGCTCGCTTTGATTTTGTTCTACATTTTCGCCCGGCTGACAAGAACATCAACGCAGACGCCTTGTCCCGATCCTTTCTGGTATCTGATCTCGAGGAAGAACCTAAACATATCATCGATCCCGCCAGAGTAATGCAGGTGGCTCCCGTGAGTCTAAATCGTCTCCCTCCCGGTAAGACGCTCGTATCGGTACCTGATCGGGAGAAGATCCTACACTGGGGTCATTCGTCTAAACTAGCTGGCCACGCCGGTCAGAAAAAGACCCTCCAGCTTATTTCCCAGCACTACTAGTGGCCTAACCTGCGCAAGGGTGTAATAGACTTTGTTTCTGCCTGTGTGTCCTGTGCCCGCAACAAAGTTTCGAGACACCTGCCAGCCGGTCGCCTTCTTCCTCTGCCAGTACCTGCTGCCCCCTGGCAGCATATAGCGATGGACTTCATAACTGATCTTCCCGTCTCTGCCGGTTGTACGGTCATTTGGGTGGTCGCTGACCGCTTTTCCAAGATGGCTCACTTCATTCCCCTGCCAGGCCTCCCGTCTGCACCCGAGCTGGCTAAAGACTTTATCCGCCACATCTTCCGTCTTCATGGCCTGCCCCGTCACATCGTGTCGGATCATGGGGTACAGTTCACTTCTCGTTTCTGGAGAGCCACTTGTAAATTGCTAGACGTCACCCTGGACTTCTCCTCCGCTTACCACCCACAGTCTAATGGTCAAGTGGAGCGGATCAATCAGATCCTGACCAGTTACCTCCGGCACTTCGTTAATGCCCACCATTCTGACTGGGTGGATCTCCTGCCATGGGCCGAATTCTCGTACAACAATCACGAGAGCGAATCTTCCTCCAAATCCCCGTTTTTTGTAGTCTTCGGTCAGCATCCTCGGATCCCGTTTCCCGTCTCCACCTCGGTGGACAATCCGGCTGCGGAATCTCTTGTTAACAAATTTTCTTCCACATGGGAGAGTACCCGGTCCGCACTCCTTCTGTCATCCGAGCGTATGAAAAGACATGCTGACAAAAAACGTCTGGATCCTCCTCAATTCCGTCCAGGGGATAAGGTCTGGCTCTCGTCCAAGTATGTCCGGCTCAAGATTCCTTCCTATAAGTTAGGGCCTCGGTTCATCGGTCCTCTGGAAGTCATCAGTCAGATCAACCCGGTGGCCTATAAATTGAAACTCCCGGCCAACTTGCGGATCCCTAACTCCTTCCATGTATCTCTCCTCAAACCTGTGGTACTTAACTCTTTTTCCAAGTCTACAGGCACGCCTCCTGCTCCGGTTTCCGCTGAAAACGAATTTGAGGTAGAGAACATTCTGGCCACCAAAAGGGTAAGAGGGAAGACCTTTTTTCTAGTAGATTGGAAGGGGTTTGGTCCTGAAGAGAGAACGTGGGAGCCCCGGGAGAACATCCATGCCCCTCTCATCCTTGCTAAATTTCTGTCTGGCCTAAAAAAGGGGGGGCCTAAAGGGGGGGGTACTGTAGCGTCGGCGTCCCTGCCCTCTGCTAGGCAGGTACGCTGTTCCCCTCACCTCTCTGCTCCGAGCCCGGCATCCTCCTCCCGCTCTGCTGGCAGCGCGCGCTCCTTCCCGGCCACTGTGCTTAGGGCGCGCGCGCGCGCGCTCCCTCCCTCTTAAAGGGGCCGCGCGCGCCGTCCTAAGGAGTCCCCGGCCAATGGCCGGAGGACTTCACCATATATAAGGCACCTCCTCCAAAATGGAGGTGCCCGAGCAATGTTGTTGCACTGTTCACTACTCTGCTTCAGCCCTCAGGTCCCGTTGCCAGTTACCTGCCTGATTCCTGCCAGAGTCCTGCCAGTTTGCTGTCTGTTTCCTGCCTGATATTCCTGCTACCTGCTTGCTAGCCTGAGGTCCGACGGTCTGCCTTCCTACTCCTGTCAGTCTGTCTATGGACCAGCTTGGCCGCTCACCTGGGAGCGCACATCTGCTACCTGCCTGCTAGCCCTCCTGGAGGCTCTGCCGTAACGTGCTGTGACCACCTGCTATTCCAGAGACTCCTGCCCGCTCACCTGGGAGCGCTCCTCCGCTACCTGCCTGCTTGCCTACCTGGAGGCTCCGCCGTCACGTGCTGTGACCACCTGCTATTCCAGAGACTCTTGCCCGCTCACCTGGGAGCGCTCCTCCGCTACCTGCCTGCTTGCCTACCTGGAGGCTCCGCCGTCACGTGCTGTGACCACCTGCTATTCCAGAGACTCTTGCCCGCTCACCTGGGAGCGCTCATCTGCTACCTGTCTGTTGGACTTCCTGGAGGCTCCGCCGTCACATGCTGTGACCACCCGATTATCCAGAGACTCTCATCTGCTCACCTGGGAGCTCACGTCTATCATCTGCCGCCACAGGTCGTACCAATCCTTTACCCAGAGACTGCCCCGGTCACTTGCCGTGACCTCCTGCCCGTTCATCCAGAGACTGCCCCGGTCACTTGCCGTGACCTCCTGCCCGTTCATCCAGAGACTGGCCCGGTCACTTGCCGTGACCTCCTGCCCGTTCATCCAGAGACTGTCCCAGTCACCTGCTGTGACTGCCTGCCCGTCTACCCTGGTCGCCACCCGCTCCCTTACAAGGACCGCCCCCTTGTATAGTAGCTCAGAGGTTCCGCCTCCCAGACCCGTTACAGAAGTAAAGAGTTTGAAACAATAAAATGTTGAAAAATTGTTTTCTGGTTGAAGTAACAAAATTCTGTGTGTTTTGAATTTACTTTTAAACAATAAAATGTTGAAAAATTATGTCATTCTTGAGTATATCACACAATGGTGCTCATAAACATGAAAAATCTGATCTTTATTATACTTTAATATAGTTTAATCTTTAATATACTCAAGAACGGGGCCCCAGAATTCGCACAGGGGCTCTAGACATCACACAGGTGCCCCAGACATCACACATCGCACAGGGGCCCCAGACATCGCACAGGATTGAGTGATATACTCAAGAACGGGGCCCCAGACTTCGCACAGGGGGTCCAAAACAGCGCACAGGGGGTCCCAAACAGCGCACAGAGGGGCAGAGACAGCGCACAGGGGCCCTATGCACTGTCTCTTCCCCCCCTTGCGTGCTGTCTCTCCCCCCCCTTCCACACTGTCTCTGCCCCCCTGTGCACTGTCTGGGGCCCCTCTGCGCTGTCTCTGCCCCCCCATGTGCTGCCTTGGGCCCCATGCGCTGCCTGGGGCCCCGTTATTGAGTATATCACACAATGGTTCTCAAAAGCCTGAAAAATCTGATCTACAACAGCTGGGGAATATTCTGACCCGGAGGGGTAAAATCTGGCTTAGGCCAATTTATACCCCGGGGTATAGTTTGGCCTAGGCCATAATATACCTGAGGTATATTCTAGCCCAGAGGGGTATAGTTTTGCCTAGGCCAGAAAATACCCGGCGTATAATCTGGCCTAGGCCACTTTAACTTTTGGTATATTCTGGGCAGGGGGTTAATCTGGCCAGTTACACGGGGATCAGGGGCTCATTCCCTGTCCCTAGCGCTAGGGAGCACCCTAGCTGTCCCTGTTCCCCAGATTACTTCAGAAGGTGAAGACGCCGGGGCCATGTACCTTGCTGAGCTCCTGAATCCACCCTCAGTCTGTTCCTTCCCCCCACCAAGGGAAGAGGGGAGTAGTGGTGTATGGCAATACACCAAACAGACTAACAAGGTAATATGAACAGGGATAAAGGAAAATACTGATCATAAAAATATGCACACACAAACAACAGAGGAAAACACCAGGGGGTGGAGGATGGGGGAAAACCAAAGTAGGAGAAGAAGAGGATTTGCACACAACCAAAACCACACAATATTCTCAGATAAATCCACCAAACGCCTTCTCAAAAACTCTCCACTAACTCTTGAACCATGCAGCAATGAAGCTAGCTGTGGCAATGACTGCTTGCCAGAGACTAGTATATATAAAAGTGGGGAGTGGCCAACAGTGAACAGCTGAGAGCCTTAATGCAGGTAAGCTTCCAGGAGCTCACAACTAAGCAGATTAACCCCTGCACTGCTAGAAGAAACGGTGCGGTCTTCTGACTCCTCTCTGTTGCGGTAAACCCGTGACATATACTGTTGGTGGGCAGTGAAGACATCATTCTGTGCATGTGGGAGGTCTGTAAGGGCCATCATATGGTGGCTGTGGGGTTGCTGTGTGTGCAAGAATCCTGTGTGGGAGCCTATGGGATATTATCCTAGGGGGATGCAACAGAGAGTCAACCCTAGTCAGTTTCCATGGGAAATAATATAGTTAGTCCTCCATTAGCATACCTGTCCTGCATCTGGCAGAGGGCATGTGTGTTCTGTACCTCTTTGCAGAGGACCTCCCTGATACACAACTTTGTAGACTGTCTGGTGTCAGGACTTCAGTGACCTTCTTGCACTCTTTGAATCAAATGTACCAGATGTTTAAGGGATGGAGTGTGAGCACCTCTGCCTAACCAGGGGGCTGATCCCAAGAGGCATGTAGAAGGGGTTAAGAAACATGTTTGAGGGTTGTTGTTGGTGCTAAGTCTTGGAAGGGCTAGAATCTGTTGCTGTGGCCAGATCCTGGTGCCACTACTTGGGCTATTAGAGACGGAGAATCATCACCTGCCACGTGGTATTGTGTTGTCTTGCGCACCCTGTTGGATTTGAGAAGTTATTCTAAGGTCCAGTGTTGTGTTTTCCTTTCCAGTTGCGGAGACATCATACTATTTGTGTCAGAGGGTTGTGAGGGCCATCATACTGTTGTGGAGGACTATGTGGGCTATCATATTGTATAGAGGACTGTGAGGGTCATCATACTTGTCATAGAGAAAATTAAAATCCATAAAGACATCTCCAGAGAGGAGACATATCACCCTCACATTGAACATATGAAATTAATTATAACTTGGGAAGTGAGAAAGAGTTGACACTTCAATCTCCATTGAATTAGGGACCTACTGCCGTGAACAGGTAATTGGAACAAAGATCTGCTCTGAGAGCCAGTCACTAAGGCTATGCGTCATTTATTCAGAGACGGAGAAGTATACTTCCAAGGCAAGAGCTTCCACTGTTCAAAGCATTGATCGCAGACCTATTGGAGCCAGTCGTCATTGATGAATATTGGGGTTTGCATCGATCCTATATTTATGGGAGATATATTTTGTATCAAAGGGACGAACATAACGCATTCACTCACATCACCATAAGGCCATCCTAACCCCTCCAACTTAATATTGTTCAATGGATGATGTTATTCATGCCATGTTTCATCTCTATAAAAATGTAAAATCGTGATAGGAAACATGACAATTTCAACCGCCTGGGACCTCTAGGGGGTGCAGATATCCTGAAAGTTAGGAATCACATAAAATTCTAACAGACCTAGCACATCCCACAACTAGCCCCCATATCAGCTCACCAAGAAGAGGTAGGTGGGCTTAACTTTAATGTAATAAAAATCAGAATTTTAGTTTTTGCATTTTGTCAGTCCTGGAAGGTGCAGCTTGCTGTAGGTTTTGTCCGTTTTCTTAAGGATTACCTCCCTCCGCTAAGCTCAAAGCCATTTCATTGACGCAGGTTTAGTACTTTTTCTTTTGTTATCCCTTTTATTGTATGTGATTATATATATTGTATTGTTTAGTTCTCATTTTGGATTATATATATAAAATTGAATATCTCTATTCCTCTTGCTTTGTAACCCGCACCCCTGAAGCCATACGCTACCTGTAACAGGTGTCCAAATGATTGGTGGTGGCAGCTAGTAGATCATTTTGTTATTGTGGAGTTGGCAGTGACCATACTGGGATATATATATATATATATATATATATATATATATATATATATATATATATATATATATATACACTGCTCAAAAAAATAAAGGGAACACTTAAACAACAGAATATAACTCCAAGTAAATCAAACTTCTGTGAAATCAAGCTGTCCACTTAGGAAGCAACACTGATTGACAATCAATTTCACATGCTGTTGGGCAAATGGAATAGATAATAGATGGAAATTATTGGCAATTATCAAGACACCCTCAATAAAGGAGTGTTTCTGCAGGTGGGGACCACAGACCACATCTCAGTACCAATGCTTTCTGGCTGATGTTTTGGTCACTTTTGAATGTTGGTTGTGCTTTCACACTCGTGGTAGCATGAGACGGACTCTACAACCCACAGAATTTGCTCAGGTAGTGCAGCTCATCCAGGATGGCACATCAATGCGAGCTGTGGCAAGAAGGTTTGCTGTGTCTGTCAGCGTAGTGTCCAGAGGCTGGAGGCGCTATCAGGAGACAGGCCAGTACACCAGGAGACGTGGAGGGGGCTGTAGGAAGGCAACAACCCAGCTGCAGGACTACTACCTCCGCCTTTGTGCAAGGAGGAACAGGAGGAGCACTGGCAGAGCCCTGCAAAATGACCTCCAGCAGGCCACAAATGTGCATGTGTCTGCACAAACGGTTAGAAACCGACTCCATGTGGGTGGTATGAGGGCCCGACGTCCACAGATGGGGGTTGTGCTCACAGCTCAACACCGTGCAGGACGCTTGGCATTTACCACAAAACACCAGAATTGGCAAAGTCACCACTGGCGACCAGTGGTCTTCACAAATGAAAGCAGGTTCACACTGAGCACATGTGACAGACGTGACAGAGTCTGGAGACGCCGTGGAGAGCGATCTGATGCCTGCAACATCCTTCAGCATGACCGGTTTGGCAGTGGGTCAGTAATGGTGTGGGGTTGCATTTCTTTGGTGGGCCGCACAACCCTCCATGTGCTCGCCAGAGGTAGCCTGACTGCCATTAGTTACCGAGATGAGATCCTCAGACCCCTTGTGAGACCATATGCTGGTGCGGATGGCCCTGGGTTCCTCCTAATGCAGGACAATGCCAGACCTCATGCGGCTGGAGTGTGTCAGCAGTTTCTGCAAGATGAAGGCATTGAAGCTATGGACTGGCCTGCCCGTTCCCCAGACCTGAATCCAATTGAGCACATCTGGGACATCATGTCTCGCTTCACCACAGACTGTCCAGGAGTTGGCGGATGCTTTAGTCCAGGTCTGGGAGGAGATCCCACAGGAGACCATTTGCAACCTCATAAAGAGCATGCCCAGGCATTGTAGGGAGGTCAAACTGGCACGTGGAGGCCACACACAATACTGAGACTCATTTTGACTTGTTTTAAGGACATTACATCAAAGTTGGATTAGCCTGTAGTGTGTTTTCCACTTTCATTTTGGGGGTGACTCCAAATCCAGGCCTCCATTAGTTAATAAATTTGATTTCCATTGAAGATTTTTGTGTGATATTGTTGTCAGCACATTCAACTTTGTACAGAACAAAGTATTCAATGAGAATATTTCATTCACTCTGATCTAGGATGTGTTATTTGAGTGTTTCATTTATTTTTTTGAGCAGTGTATATATACATATATATATATATATATATATATATATATATATATACACAGTTAGGTCCATATATATTTGGACAGAGACAACATTTTTCTAATTTTGGATCTAGACATTACCACAATGAATTTTAAACAAAACAATTCAGATGCAGTTGAAGTTCAGACTTTCAGCTTTCATTTGAGGGTATCCACATTAAAATTGGATGAAGGGTTTAGGAGTTTCAGCTCCTTAACATGTGCCACCCTGTTTTTAAAGGGACCAAAAGTAATTGGACAGATTAAATAATTGTAAATAAAATGTTAATTTCTAGTACTTGGTTGAAAACCCTTTGTTGGCAATGACTGCCTGAAGTCTTGAACTCATGGACATCACCAGACGCTGTGTTTCCTCCTTTTTGATGCTCTGCCAGGCCTTCACTGCGGTGGTTTTCAGTTGCTGTTTGTTTGTGGGCCTTTCTGTCTGAAGTTTAGTCTTTAACAAGTGAAATGCATGCTCAATTGGGTTGAGATCAGGTGACTGACTTGGCCATTCAAGAATATTCTACTTCTTTGCTTTAATAAACTCCTGGGTTGCTTTGGCTTTATGTTTTGGGTCATTGTCCATCTGTAGTATGAAATGACAACCAATCAGTTTGGCTGCATTTGGCTGGATCTGAGCACACAGTATGGCTCTGAATACATCAGAATTCATTCGGCTGCTTCTGTCCTGTGTCACATCATCAATAAACACTAGTGACCCAGTGCCACTGGCAGCCATGCATACCAAAGCCATCACACTGCCTCCACCGTGTTTTACAGATGATGTGGTATGCTTTGGATCATGAGCTGTACCACGCCTTCACCATACTTTTTTCTTTCCATCATTCTGGTAGAGGTTGATCTTGGTTTCATCTGTCCAAAGAATGTTCTTCCAGAACTGTGCTGGCTTTTTTAGATGTTTTTTAGCAAAGTCCAGTCTAGCCTTTTTATTCTTGAAGCTTATGAGTAGAGATGAGCGTTGTTCTACTTGAACTGTTCGCCAATCTCAAATTCGAGCTGTTTTGGGCGGTGTTCGAGCCGTTCGGCGAACACGAACAATTTGAGAAAAATTCGGCTGTTCGAGGTTATGTTTGATAACTGTTCGTGCACCAAAATCATAACTGGATTTTTTCTCAGTAATGATGAAAATTAATGTTAATACGCAGTTTGAGTGTACAGCGGGGTGGGGGGAGGGGCAGGGGATGGATCTCTGCAGGAACAATGAAGATCTCCATTTTTTTTTCTCTTTCCCGCATTTGCAGTGGGGAGGTGCAATCTGTCAGCCTATCAGCAGCGCACACACGGAGCGAAGTGCTTTTTTTCACACAAGCAAGGGCATGTGTCATTGGCAGTGTATGTCACATGTCCTTGCCCTATAAGACCAAGCCATTTTCCCCGTCGCCACCATTTTCTCACTGCTGCAGCTGCGTGTTAGACGGCACCGCTGTTGCTGTGTGCGCTATACCTTGTTAATTTCAAGCCAATTTTCGCACAAATCTACAGATAGCTTGGGAGTAGGGAATAGTTGTGATTGCAGTCCTTTTAAGGACTAGGTTACAGCATTTCCTACGACTTTTATCAGGGAGGTCTGTGCTCTTAAATAGATAGGTTGTGGGAGTAAAGACTAATTGTAATTGGAGTCCTTTTCAGGACTAGGTTACATCAGTTCCTATCAGTTTTTGCCAGGCAGGTCTGTGCCAGTGCTGTGCAAGTTTTTTTCACAGCATTTGGCTGAATCTAGCAAAGCTAATCCTTTTTGGCCTATTGCAGAGTGTGTTAGTCAGTGGAGTAGCCTATCTGTGTTGCAAGATATACCACCTGTGTATAGAATACCAATTTTTTTTACTGCACCTAGTGAAGTAAAATCTTTTGGGCATAGCATCATTCTATTAGTCCATCTATACTGACCTCCATCAGGTTGCAAATTAAAACTAATTTTTATCTGCATCTACAGTACCTCTGAAAAAATATTTGGGCTTCTACCTGTGTGTGGGACTTGTTGTATTAGTCCATCTATACTGACCTCCATCAGGTTGCAAACTGAATATATTTTTTTCCTGCATCTACCTCTGAAAAAATATTGGGCTTCTAGCTGTGTGTGGGACTTGTTCTATTAATCCATCTATACTGACCTCCATCAGGTTGCAAACTGAATATAATTTTTTTCTGCATCTAGCTCTGAAAAAATATTTGGCCTTCTAGTAGTGTGTCGGACTTTCTCTATTAGTCCATCTATACTGACCTCCATCAGGTTGCAAACTGAATATAATTTTTTTCTGCATCTAGCTCTGAAAAAATATTTGGCCTTCTAGTAGTGTGTCGGACTTTCTCTATTAGTCCATCTATACTGACCTCCATCAGGTTGCAAATTAAAACTAATTTTTATCTGCATCTACAGTACCTCTGAAAAAATATTTGGGCTTCTAGCTGTGTGTGGGACTTGTTGTATTAGTCCATCTATACTGACCTCTGTTATGCACACGCCCGGGCTGAGCGGCGTGTGCGTGTGATTGTAGTGATTCCACTGGACCGTGCCGGAGAGTGAATGCCTGGAGGGGCGTGACTAGGTATTCACCCGATCCGACCAGGGTCGCACGACGGCATACGACGCCAGTGCACCAAGGAGGAACCGAGCAGAGGGACCAGGTGCTACTCCAGGACAGACCCCGGACACGGCTGTTGACCCACACAGGGGAATACAGGAACAGGCTGGTAGGCTGGCACACAGACTGGTGGGTATAGGCAGGCACGACTGGTATGCAGGCAGGCGGGTATGCAGGCAGGGGGGTAAAGGCAAGCACAGCTAGAGTGCAGAACAGGAAGGCACTAGCAGGTAGGAACACAGGCGGGATAGGACCCAGTACACACCGGGACACAGGAACAATACAGGCAAAGGGGTACAGGCAAGCACGGCTAGAGTGCAGACCAGGCTGAGCAGGGAGGACAGGGCTCAGTTCACACGGAACAGACAGGAAGGGAAAGGCAGAGCCAGACACCCACAGGGTACTTGCAGTGAAGTAGCGAGTGGACCACAAACTCACAAACGGGAGTACAGAGACAACTGGCAGGAGTTAGGTACGAGTTCAGACTCTGCAGAAAAAGGAAGGGAACAGACATAGAGGCAAAAACAGGTAAAGGATAGGAGAGAGTTCAGACTGGAACTGAGTGTACGGAGGAGACCGACACTGCAGCGGGATACAGGAGCGGTTCTGGGAATACTGCCCCCAGAGAGGCGGGACGAACAGGCAAGGAGCGTGTTCAGACAGGACAGACAAGATACAGGAGCGGGTCTAGTTAATCGGCCCCTAGAAGGCAGGAGGAACAGGCTAGGAGCGTGTTCAGACAGGACAGACAAGAGAACACAGAAAGGACTCAGTTCAGACACGGGAACTAATACCGAAAAGCAGGAGACATACAGGACTCAGTTCAGACACGAGAGCTGATACCGCAAGGCAGGAGAAATACAGGACTCAGTTCAGACACGGGAGCTGATACCGCAAAGCAGAAGACATACAGGACTCAGTTCAGACACGGGAGCTGATACCGCAAAGCAGAAGACATACAGGACTCAGTTCAGACACGGGAGCTGATACCGCAAAGCAGAAGACATACAGGACTCAGTTCAGACAGGCCTGGAAATACAGCCTCCAGGAAAGGCAGACAAGGAAACAAAGAACGGGACCTGGCACCTTCAGAGTGCAAGCACACACTGAAGGAAACACTATGCTCAGGCAGGGATAGAAGGGAGCTGCTGAGCTATATACCAAGTGACAGACAGCAATAGGCTGAGGACGCACAAGGGGTGTGACCCACAGCAGGTACAAAAGGCAGGAAGTGATCGGGCGCCGCCCTTAAGCAGCAGAAACAGACACAAACAGACAGCATGGAGGGAAGCCAGAGAGACATTCTGGACAGGAGATCAAGTGCGCCCTCTTGCACAGTGGGAGATGGACCACCATGCAAGGACGCCGCCAGGTATGTTACAGTACCTCCCCCCTTACGCCCCCTCTTCTTCAGGCCTGCCAGAATCTTCTGCAGGGAATTCGAGGACCAGTCGTTCACTGGGTTGGAGGGGGACAGAGACTTAAGGGTAATCTCTGCTTCGAGGTACATCTTGTCAAGCTCACAGGAAGAAATAGACGGGTTATCAGTAGTGTTGAGCCACCCCCGTAGTGTTCGGGTTCGGTTCGGTTCGTCGAACACCGGGATGTTCGAGGAACTGTTCGTCGAACTGTTCGTCGAACACCTTAGAACACCGTCGAACACCGTTAAAACCAATGGCAGGCAAACAAAAACACATAGAAACACATAGAAAACACCTGCAAAGGTGTCCAAAAGCTGACAAACTGCTCAGAAGACACTCTGTTTAAAAAAGCCGGCCGGCAAATTCAGCAGCGGCATACACCGGTACCCGACAATTTAGACAAGAAGGAATAGAGCATCACACATAGATTAGATAGATAGAAACATGTCAGTCACACATATAAGAAGCACAGTGACAGTGTTGGTTACTGCATTTGTCATTTAGTGTAAAGGATTTATTAAAAAAAATATTAGTGTTTTCATGCACCGTCTCTTTAAAAAAGCCGGCCGGCAATTCAGCAGCGGTACCCGACAATTTAGAACAGAAAGAATAGAGCTTCACACATAGATTAGATAGATAGAAACATGTCAGTCACATATATATGAAGTACAGTGACAGTGTTGCTTACTGTACTTGTCATTTAGTGTAAAGGATTTATCAAAAAAAATAATAGTGTTTTCATGCACTGTCTCTTTAAAAAAGCCGGCCGGCAATTCAGCAGCGGTACCCGACAATTTAGAACAGAAAGAATAGAGCATCACACATAGATTAGATAGATAGAAACATGTCAGTCACATATATATGAAGTACAGTGATAGTGTTGGTTACTGTACTTGTCATTTAGTATTAAAATAAAGGATTTATTATTAAAAAAATTGGCGTGGGGTTCCCCTTAATTTTAGGCTCTAGCGGAGGTTAAGCAGACGGCTGGGGCAGATGTTTGAAGCCTGGGAAGGGGGTAATACCCACGGAGCTTCCCAGGCTACTAATATCAGCCCCCAGCTGAATACATAGCCTTTACTAGCTATTAAAATGGGGGACCCCCCAAAAAAAATGACGTGGGGTCCCCCCTAATTTAATAGCTAGCAAAGGCTAGGCAGACAGCTGGGGGCTGATATTAATAGCCCAGGAAGGGAGCCATGAATATTGGCCCCCTCCCAGGCTAGAAACACCAGCCGTCAGCCGCCCCAGAAATGGCGCATTCATAGGATGCGCCAATTCTGGCACTTAGCCTCGCTCTTCCACGCTGCCCTGGTGCGGTGGCAGGGGGTAATAGGGTTGGGGTTGATGTCAGCTTATAATGCCAGCTGACATCAAGCCCAGGTTAGTAATGGAGAGGCGTCTATAAGACACCCCCATTACTAACCCCATAGTCAAAGTTAAAAAAAACACAAACACCCAGAATAAAGTCCTTTAATTGAAATAAAGACACAATCCTTTATTGTTCTAAATTAAACCATACCTACCATCACGCCCATTCCAGCTGAAGCCAACGATCTCCTGCAATAAAAGAAAAATAATAAAGCAACCTCATCCTTACCTTTCCATGGTTCCCACGACAGCTTCAGCTCTGCTACATCGAGATGACAGGCTGGACCGCAGCAGAACGCCGCCATCCAGCCTGTCATCCCGCAGACACTGAGAAGCGCAGGCTTGCTTGCGCTGCTCAGCGTCTCTCTGTGACGACATCCAGATGAGCCGAGTTCATGTCCAATGAACTCGGCTCACCTCATGCACGTCACTGACAGCGTGGGAAAATTCTCACGCTGAAGCGCTGATTGCAGGAGAATTTTCCCACGCTGTCAGTGACGTGCAGGAGGTGAGCTGAGTTCATTGGACATGAACTCGGCTCATCTGGATGTCGTCACAGAGAGACGCTGAGCAGCGCAAGCAAGCCTGCGCTTCTCAGTGTCTGCGGGATGACAGGCTGGATGGCGGCGTTCTGCTGCGGTCCAGCCTGTCATCTCGATGTAGCAGAGCTGAAGCTGTCGTGGGAACCATGGAAAGGTAAGGATGAGGTTGCTTTATTATTTTTCTTTTATTGCAGGAGATCGTTGGCTTCAGCTGGAATGGGTGTGATGGTAAGTATGGTTTAATTTAGAACAATAAAGAATTGTGTCTTTATTTCAATTAAAGGACTTTATTCTGGGTGTTGTGTTTTTTTTAAATACTTTACTAGAAATTCATGGCGGTCATGTCTAATACTGGCGTGACCCCATGAATTTTGGGCTTGGGGCCAGCTGATAATACCAAGCTGGCCCTAACCCCTTTATTACCCAGTGAGCCACCGCACCAGGGCCCTGGATGAGTTGGGTACAGCGCCAGAAGATGGCGCTTCTATGAACGCGCCATTTTCCGGGGTGGCTGCGGACTGCAATTTGTAGCGGGGGGGGCCCAGAAAGCTTGGGCCTCCCTGCGCTGCAGATTCCAGCCCCCAGCTGCCTAGTTGTACCTGGCTGGACACAAAAATAGGGCGAAGCCCCACGTACTTTTTTTTTAATTATTTCATGAAATAATTAAGAAAAAAAGGCCTTCCCTATATTGTTGTGTCCGGCCAGGTACAAATAGGCAGCTGGTGGTTGGGGGCAGCCCGTTCCTGCCTGCTGTACCTGGCTGGACACAAATATAGTGCGAAGCTCCACTTCAATTTTTTTTAATTATTTCATGAAATTCATGAAATAATTAAGAAAAAAAGGGCTTCCCTATATTGTTGTGTCCGGCCAGGTACAAATAGGCAGCTGGTGGATGGGGGCAGCCCGTTCCTGCCTGCTGTACCTGGCTGGACACAAATATAGTGCGAAGCCCCACTTCAATTTTTTTAAATTATTTCAGGAAATTCATGAAATAATTTAAAAAAAATTGACGTGGGGCTTCGCACTATATTTGTGTCCAGCCAGGTACAGCAGGCAGGAACGGGCTGCCCCCAACCACCAGCTGCCTATTTGTACCTGGCCGGACACAACAATATAGGGAAGGCCTTTTTTTCTTAATTATTTCATGAAATTCATGAAATAATTAAAAAAAAAGTACGTGGGGCTTCGCCCTATTTTTGTGTCCAGCCAGGTACAACTAGGCAGCTGGGGGCTGGAATCTGCAGTGCAGGGAGACCCAAGCTTTCTGGGCCCCCCCCCGCTACAAATTGCAGTCCGCAGCCACCCCGGAAAATGGCGCGTTCATAGAAGCGCCATCTTCTGGCGCTGTACCCAACTCATCCAGGGCCCTGGTGCGGTGGCTCACTGGGTAATAAAGGGGTTAGGGCCAGCTTGGCATTATCAGCTGGCCCTAAGCCCGAAATTCATGAGGTCACGCCAATATTAGACATGACCACCATGAATTTCTAGTAAAGAATTTAAAAAAAACACAACACCCAGAAAAAAGTCCTTTAATTGAAATAAACACACAATTCTTTATTGTTCTAAATTAAACCATACTTACCATCACGCCCATTCCAGCTGAAGCCAACGATCTCCTGAAATAAAAGAAAAATAATAAAGCAACATCATCCTTACCTTTCCATGGTTCCCATGACAGCTTCAGCTCTGCTACATCGAGATGACAGGCTGGACCGCAGCAGAACGCTGCCATCCAGCCTGTCATCCCGCAGACACTGAGAAGCGCAGGCTTGCTTGCGCTCCACAGTGTCTCTCTGTGAGGACATCCAGATGAGCCGAGTTAATGTCCAATGAACTCGGCTCACCTCATGCACGTCACTGACAGCGTGGGAAAATTCTCCTGCACTCAGCGCTTCAGCGTGGGAGAATTCTCACACTGAAGCGCTGAGTGCAGGAGAATTCTCCCACGCTGTCAGTGACGTGCAGGAGGTGAGCTGAGTTCATTGGACATGAGCTCACCTTATGCACGTCACTGACAGCGTGGGAAAATTCTCCTGCACTCAGCGCTTCAGCGTGGGAGAATTCTCACGCTGAAGCGCTGAGTGCAGGAGAATTCTCCCACGCTGTCAGTGAAGTGCAGGAGGTGAGCTGAGTTCATTGGACATGAGCTCACCTTATGCACGTCACTGACAGCGTGGGAGAATTCTCCTGCACTCACCGCTTCAGCGTGAGAATTTTCCCACGCTGTCAGTGACGTGCATGAGGTGAGCCGAGTTCATTGGACATGAACTCGGCTCATCTGGATGTCGTCACAGAGAGACACTGAGCAGCGCAAGCAAGCCTGCGCTTCTCAGTGTCTGCGGGATGAGAGGCTAGATGGCAGCGTTCTGCTGCGGTCCAGCCTGTCATCTCGATGTAGCAGAGCTGAAGCTGTCGTGGGAACCATGGAAAGGTAAGGATGAGGTTGCTTTATTATTTTTCTTTTATTGCAGGAGATCGTTGGCTTCAGCTGGAATGGGCGTGACAGTAAGTATGGTTTAATTTAGAACAATAAAGGATTGTGTCTTTATTTCAATTAAAGGACTTTATTCTGGGTGTTTGTGTTTTTTTTAACTTTGACTATGGGGTTAGTAATGGGGGTGTCTTATAGACGCCTCTCCATTACTAACCTGGGCTTGATGTCAGCTGGCATTATAAGCTGACATCAACCCCAACCCTATTACCCCCTGCCACCGCACCAGGGCAGCGTGGAAGAGCGAGGCTAAGTGCCAGAATTGGCGCATCCTATGAATGCGCCATTTCTGGGGCGGCTGACGGCTGGTGTTTCTAGCCTGGGAGGGGGCCAATATTCATGGCTCCCTTCCTGGGCTATTAATATCAGCCCCCAGCTGTCTGCCTAGCCTTTGCTAGCTATTAAATTAGGGGGGACCCCACGTCATTTTTTTTGGGGTGTCCCCCATTTTAATAGCTAGTAAAGGCTATGTATTCAGCTGGGGGCTGATATTAGTAGCCTGGGAAGCTCCGTGGGTATTACCCCCTTCCCAGGCTTCAAACATCTGCCCCAGCCGTCTGCTTAACCTCCGCTAGAGCCTAAAATTAAGGGGAACCCCACGCCAATTTTTTTAATAATAAATCCTTTATTTTAATACTAAATGACAAGTACAGTAACCAACACTATCACTGTACTTCATATATATGTGACTGACATGTTTCTATCTATCTAATCTATGTGTGAAGCTCTATTCTGTCTGTTATAAATTGTCGGGTACCGCTGCTGAATTGCCGGCCGGCTTTTTTAAAGAGACAGTGCATGAAAACACTATTATTTTTTTTGATAAATCCTTTACGCTAAATGACAAGTACAGTAAGCAACACTTTCACTGTACTTCGTATATATGTGGCTGACATGTTTCTATCTATCTAATCTATGTGTGAAGCTCTATTCTGTCTGTTATAAATTGTCGGGTACCGCTGCTGAATTGCCGGCCGGCTTTTTTAAAGAGACGGTGCATGAAAACACTATTATTTTTTTTGATAAATCCTTTACGCTAAATGACAAGTACAGTAAGCAACACTTTCACTGTACTTCGTATATATGTGACTGACATGTTTCTATCTATCTAATCTATGTGTGATGCCCTATTCTTTCGGTTCTAAATTGTCGGGTACAGGTGTATGCCGCTGCTGAATTGCCGGCTTTTCATGTTTCACTGTTGGCACTGTTCCCATCGATTTGGGCAACCACTGTAATGCCACAACCACCATGGCTGTGGCATTACAGTGAGTGGCAGACAATCCCTGCATGATTGGTGCTCTAAATAGCGCCAGACATGCAGGACACGCTTTTGGTGCACGAACAGTTATCGAACATAACCTCGAACAGCCGAATTTTTTGCAAATCGTTCGGGTTCGTGGAACAACTCGAACACCGCCCAAAACAGCTCGAATTTGAGATTGGCGAACAGTTCTAGTCGAACACCGCTCATCTCTAGTTATCAGGTACATAATGAGGAAAAGTCACTGTCTCTTTGTTATCTGGTGGTATCCCGGAGGATTCAGGAAACAACTGGAGGTCCTCCGCCGGGTCAGAAGAGTGCAGAGGCTCAGAGAAAACAACTGCTTCAGAGTACACTAGGTCGGACTCACTGGAGGAAGCAGGCGAGGTATCGGGTACCGAGTATAGGAAAGTCTCTGTCCATTCACCACCAGGTGGCACCCCGAAGGGTTCTGGAGACAGCTGGCGGTTCTCCGCCTGGTCAGAGGGGTGTAGAGACTCACGGGTAACCTCTGCTTCAGAGTACACTCGGTCGGACTCACTGGACGAAGCAAGCGAGGTATCAGATCCAGGATATAGGAAAGTCTCTGTCCATTCACCACCAGGTGGCACCCCGAAGGATTCTGAACACAACTGGAGGTCCTCCGCCTGGTCGGAGGGGTGTAGAGACTCAGGAGTAACCTCTGCTTCGGAGTACACTAGGTTGGACTCACTGGACGAAGCGAGCGAGGTATCAGGTACAGAGTATAGGAAAGTCTCTGTCCATTCACCACCAGGTGGCACCCCGAAGGATTCTGAACACAACTGGAGGTCCTCCGCCTGGTTGGAGGGGTGTAGAGACTCAGGAGTAACCTCTGCTTCGGAGTACACTAGGTTGGACTCATTGGACGAAGCGAGCGAGGTATCAGGTACAGAGTATAGGAGAGTCTCTGTCCTTTCGCTACCAGGTAGCACCCCGAAGGGTTCAGGAGACAACTGGAGATCCTCCGCCTGGTCGGAGGGGTGTAGAGACTCAGAGGTAACTACCACTTTGGGGTACCCATTGTCAGGCTCACAGGACGAAGCGGACAAGGTATTGAGTACCGGGTGTAGAGAAGTCTCTCTCCATTTGTCATCGAGTGGTATCCCGGAGGGTTCAGGAGGCAACAGGGGATCCTCCGCCAGGTAGTAGAGGTGCACAGACTCTGAGGTAACCACAGCTTTGGAGCATCCTTGGACATGCACACCGGTTAAAGAGAAAGAAGCATCTGATGCCGGGTGCAGGAAGTTCTCCTGTGTGGAGTCTGGATGGGCAGAAGTCTCTTCGGCCAGGAGAACTGGTGCACTACCCACGCACATTACCCATTGGGGTTTCTACGGGATATTGGGAAGTGAAGCTTCAGTAGGGACTTCAAGGTTGGGGTCAGGAGGTCTCAGGGAGGACAGACCCTGGCGTGACGGCTTGCCTCTAAGTCTAGCACGTCTGGACTGCCTCTTGAGGTTGAGAGAAGTATTCCGGAAAGCGTAGTCACCCTGTGAGGATTCTGGGTGGGCAGTAGTCTCATTGGGCTGGAGGACTATTGCGCTACCCACACACATTACCCGTCGGGGCTGCTCCGGGATATTGGGAAGTGAAGCTTCAGCAGGGGCTTCAGAGTTAGGGTCCTCGAAGACCATACGAAAGGCCACCAGGAAGGCCTGCAGGTCAAGGATGACAGGATCCCATGCTTCCCATAGGGGGGTGACCCATTTCAAGGCATCACCCGCTAGGTAGTCAATCATAAAGGCCACTTTAGCCCAATCGGAAGGAAAATAGAGAGGGTAGGCCTTAAAGTGTAGCATGCATTGCTCCACAAATGCATGACACTGTCTTGGATCCCCATAGTAACGTGGCGGATCCGCAGGAACGAGGGCTGATAGATCCATCTGGACGGGTGCGTAATTCGCCTGGAACTCAGCTAAAGGGGGAAAAAAAATTTATTTATTTATTTTAATGCATGTATTCGCTGGAAAAACTTCTCAAAGAGCGAAGGCCGTGGGGCTCAACGGGAACCATGGCCTGAGCATGCTGTTATGCACACGCCCGGGCTGAGCGGCGTGTGCGTGTGATTGTAGTGATTCCACTGGACCGTGCCGGAGAGTGAATGCCTGGAGGGGCGTGACTAGGTATTCACCCGATCCGACCAGGGTCGCACGACGGCATACGACGCCAGTGCACCAAGGAGGAACCGAGCAGAGGGACCAGGTGCTACTCCAGGACAGACCCCGGACACGGCTGTTGACCCACACAGGGGAATACAGGAACAGGCTGGTAGGCTGGCACACAGACTGGTGGGTATAGGCAGGCACGACTGGTATGCAGGCAGGCGGGTATGCAGGCAGGGGGGTAAAGGCAAGCACAGCTAGAGTGCAGAACAGGAAGGCACTAGCAGGTAGGAACACAGGCGGGATAGGACCCAGTACACACCGGGACACAGGAACAATACAGGCAAAGGGGTACAGGCAAGCACGGCTAGAGTGCAGACCAGGCTGAGCAGGGAGGACAGGGCTCAGTTCACACGGAACAGACAGGAAGGGAAAGGCAGAGCCAGACACCCACAGGGTACTTGCAGTGAAGTAGCGAGTGGACCACAAACTCACAAACGGGAGTACAGAGACAACTGGCAGGAGTTAGGTACGAGTTCAGACTCTGCAGAAAAAGGAAGGGAACGGACATAGAGGCAAAAACAGGTAAAGGATAGGAGAGAGTTCAGACTGGAACTGAGTGTACGGAGGAGACCGACACTGCAGCGGGATACAGGAGCGGGTCTGGGAATACTGCCCCCAGAGAGGCGGGACGAACAGGCAAGGAGCGTGTTCAGACAGGACAGACAAGATACAGGAGCGGTTCTAGGTAATCGGCCCCTAGAAGGCAGGAGGAACAGGCTAGGAGCGTGTTCAGACAGGACAGACAAGAGAACACAGAAAGGACTCAGTTCAGACACGGGAACTAATACCGAAAAGCAGGAGACATACAGGACTCAGTTCAGACACGGGAGCTGATACCGCAAGGCAGGAGAAATACAGGACTCAGTTCAGACACGGGAGCTGATACCGCAAAGCAGAAGACATACAGGACTCAGTTCAGACACGGGAGCTGATACCGCAAAGCAGAAGACATACAGGACTCAGTTCAGACACGGGAGCTGATACCGCAAAGCAGAAGACATACAGGACTCAGTTCAGACAGGCCTGGAAATACAGCCTCCAGGAAAGGCAGACAAGGAAACAAAGAACGGGACCTGGCACCTTCAGAGTGCAAGCACACACTGAAGGAAACACTATGCTCAGGCAGGGATAGAAGGGAGCTGCTGAGCTATATACCAAGTGACAGACAGCAATAGGCTGAGGACGCACAAGGGGTGTGACCCACAGCAGGTACAAAAGGCAGGAAGTGATCGGGCGCCGCCCTTAAGCAGCAGAAACAGACACAAACAGACAGCATGGAGGGAAGCCAGAGAGACATTCTGGACAGGAGATCAAGTGCGCCCTCTTGCACAGTGGGAGATGGACCACCATGCAAGGACGCCGCCAGGTATGTTACAACCTCCATCAGGTTGCAAACTGAATATATTTTTTTCTGCATCTACCTCTGAAAAAATATTGGGCTTCTAGCTGTGTGTGGGTCTTGTTCTATTAATCCATCTATACTGACCTCCATCAGGTTGCAAACTGAATATAATTTTTTTCTGCATCTAGCACTGAAAAAATATTTGGCCTTCTAGTAGTTTGTCGGACTTTCTCTATTAGTCCATCTATACTGACCTCCATCAGGTTGCAAACTGAATATAATTTTTTTCTGCATCTAGCTCTGAAAAAATATTTGGCCTTCTAGTAGTGTGTCGGACTTTCTCTATTAGTCCATCTATACTGACCTCCATCAGGTTGCAAATTAAAACTAATTTTTATCTGCATCTACAGTACCTCTGAAAAAATATTTGGGCTTCTAGCTGTGTGTGGGACTTGTTGTATTAGTCCATCTATACTGACCTCCATCAGGTTGCAAACTGAATATATTATTTTCTGCATCTACCTCTGAAAAAATATTGGGCTTCTAGCTGTGTGTGGGACTTGTTGTATTAGTCCATCTATACTGACCTCCATCAGGTTGCAAACTGAATATATTTTTTTCTGCATCTACCTCTGAAAAAATATTGGGCTTCTAGCTATGTGTGGGTCTTGTTCTATTAATCCATCTATACTGACCTCCATCAGGTTGCAAACTGAATATAATTTTTTTCTGCATCTAGCTCTGAAAAAATATTTGGCCTTCTAGTAGTGTGTCGGACTTTCTCTATTAGTCCATCTATACTGACCTCCATCAGGTTGCAAATTAAAACTAATTTTTATCTGCATCTACAGTACCTCTGAAAAAATATTTGGGCTTCTAGCTGTGTGTGGGACTTGTTGTATTAGTCCATCTATACTGACCTCCATCAGGTTGCAAACTGAATATATTTTTTTCTGCATCTACCTCTGAAAAAATATTGGGCTTCTAGCTGTGTGTGGGACTTGTTGTATTAGTCCATCTATACTGACCTCCATCAGGTTGCAAACTGAATATATTTTTTTCTGCATCTACCTCTGAAAAAATATTGGGCTTCTAGCTGTGTGTGGGTCTTGTTCTATTAATCCATCTATACTGACCTCCATCAGGTTGCAAACTGAATATAATTTTTTTCTGCATCTAGCTCTGAAAAAATATTTGGCCTTCTAGTAGTGTGTCGGCCTTTCTCTATTAGTCCATCTATACTGACCTCCATCAGGTTGCAAATTAAAACTAATTTTTATCTGCATCTACAGTACCTCTGAAAAAATATTTGGGCTTCTAGCTGTGTGTGGGACTTGTTGTATTAGTCCATCTATACTGACCTCCATCAGGTTGCAAACTGAATATATTTTTTTCTGCATCTACCTCTGAAAAAAATATTGGGCTTCTAGCTGTGTGTGGGACTTGTTGTATTAGTCCATCTATACTGACCTCCATCAGGTTGCAAACTGAATATATTTTTTTCTGCATCTACCTCTGAAAAAATATTGGGCTTCTAGCTGTGTGTGGGTCTTGTTCTATTAATCCATCTATACTGACCTCCATCAGGTTGCAAATTCAAAATAATTTTTTTCTGCATCTAACCCAGCCAATAGTTTTGGCCTAATACCACAGTTTGGCCACTCAGCTCTGCTCGGTTACCATCCATTGTTTTTTTGTGCAAACAACTCCAGAGTTGTGAATTAGTTAACCACCAAAATGAGTGGAAAAAGGCCTGCTGCTGGTGGAAAGGGGAATAGGCGTGTTGGGAAGGGGAAAAAAGGTTGTGTCCGTGGGGTAGGTGTTAAAGCAACAGTAACATCTGCAGAAGAAAGACCATCTTCCAGCCAAACTAAAATGTCTACTTCTTTTAGCGGACAATGTGATAAGATCCCTTTCTTACGGCCACGCCAATCGCTACAAATTCCAAATGAGGCACAAAAACAGCAGGTGCTTCAACGGATATCAAGTGCTCCTTTAAGTGGGCTCTCCTCCACATCAACTTCAACATCACAAATACTCCAGTCCTCAAAGGTGTCACCCAAATCGCACTTGCTTCCTCACAGCTCCCAAATCTCCAGCTGCCCGTCTGAGTATGAGGTAGAACAGATGGTTGAGTCTGCAGAGCTGTTTACTCATACTATAGCCTGGGAATCAGAGGTCGACTCCAGCGCTTCTGTGAATCCAGACGAGGAAATGATCTGCACTGATGCCCAGAATCTTTATGAGTCGGATCCAGGACCAGACGCAGAAGGTTCTGACCATAATGTAGACCCTCATTCCCAAACTGTAACTCCTGTTGGTGGAGACAATGAGGAAGACGATGATAAGACTCAAATACCTGATTGGAGCGACAACTTTAGTTTTTTGTCAGGGCAGGAACAGGTTGGCTCTGAGGACGACGGGTGTGATAACGCACAGGGTGATGATGATGAGGTCGGAGATCCCACTTACTGTCAACCCACAGTCAGCCAAGAGATGAGGTCAGCAGAGGAGGTGGAGGAAGATGCTAGTGACGACGAGGTCAGGTTGCGCCTTCCTGGACAGAGACGTAGTACTGGAAGCACGTCAACAACTGCATCCTCAAACACAACTCTGCCTCTCACCACAAGTCGTGGTGGCTCTTCAGGTCGCATGGGTGCTAAGCCTTGCATAGCCTGGGCATTTTTTCAGATCAATAAAGATGACCCAACTCGTGTTATCTGTAACATTTGTCAGCAAAAGCTAAGTAGAGGCCAAAAAATACATAGTTTGAGTACTTCATGCATGAACCGGCACATGGACATGAAGCATAAGTTGCAGTGGGAAGCTCAGTGTGCTACAATGCGGCCTAGCCGGCCGGGCCAACCACCGTCTGCCATATCTTGTGCATCCGCGGCCTCTTCATCCTCTGTGACTGGGGGGACAGCAGTCACACCTGTTTTGGGGCGCAGACCTGCCACCTCTTTACCCGCAACAGCCAGCGTGATTGGCAGGTCATCATTTTCTTTGGAGGTGGTAACACCAGCTGGTGTTGAGCGCTGTCCTACATCGATAGCACCACCTTTGGATCAAGGCAACCTAACATGTTCGCCTGCATCTTCCTCACAGACCGGCAGTTTGCCGGGGACACCCTTATCAACCCCGTCTAAGCACAATAGCCAGCCCTCGGTCCCTCAGATGTGGACAAGTAAAAGACCATTTCCTCCTAGCCATGAGAAAGCTAAGAGGTTGAATTTCACCATCTGCAAGCTCTTGGCTACAGAAATGCTGCCTTTCCGCCTGGTGGACACAGAGGATTTTCGAGACCTTATGTCCGTCGCAGTGCCCCAGTACCAGATGCCCAGTCGGCACTACTTCTCAAAGAAAGGTGTGCCTGCGCTCCACCAGCATGTCGCACATAACATCACCGCTTCTTTGAGAAACTCTGTGTGTGACAGGGTGCATTTCACCACAGACACTTGGACGAGTAGGCATGGACAGGGGCGTTACATGTCGCTGACTGGGCACTGGGTAACTATGGTGACAGCAGGACAAGGGGCTGCTGTCCAAGTCTTGCCGTCCCCACGAGTTGTGCGTCAATCCTCTTTATGTCAAAGTTCCTCCACTGCTTCTGCCTCCTCAACCTCCTCTCGGTCTTCCACCTGCACCCAAAGCCTGTCTGGTCATGCCACAAGCTTTCTAACTGCGCAGAAGGGATCCTGCACACCTCCTTACTATGCTGGCAGTAGGGCTCAACGTCATCGGGCGGTTTTTACATTGAAATGTCTGGGAAATGTGAGTCACACAGCTGAGGAGTTGTGGTCAGCTCTGGAGAACCAATTTCATGAATGGTTGTCTCCACTGGACCTGAAACCAGGGAAGGCCGTGTGCGACAATGCTGCAAACCTGGGTGCGGCCCTTCGCCGGGGCAATGTCACACACGTGCCTTGTATGGCTCACGTGTTGAACCTGGTTGTCCAGCAATTTTTAGCCCACTATCCCAGACTAGATGGCCTTCTGCAGAGGGCACGGTCGCTGTGTGCTCACTTCCGCCGTTCGCATCCCGCAGCTCAGCGACTTACATCTCTACAGAAGTCGTTGGGCCTGCCACTTCACCGGCTAAAATGCGATGTGCCTACCCGGTGGAATTCAACTCTGCACATGTTGCAGCGACTGTGGCAGCACCGACAAGCCCTGGTGCAATACGTTCTGACGTATAGCCTGGGCCAACGAGATTCAGAGGTGGGGCAAATCACGCTGGAGGAGTGGTCTCAGATCAGGGACCTATGCACCCTTCTGCACAGTTTTGAAATGGCGACGAAGATGTTTAGTGCTGACGATGCCATTATCAGCATGACTATTCCGGTGATTTACATGCTGGAGCACATGTTAAACAGAATTCGGAGTCAGGTGGTGGCACAAGAGGAGGTGGAGGAAGTAGAGGAGGAGGAGTTGTATGCGGAAGGGCTAACATCTGCAAGGTCCAGACGGTCGGCAGCACCAAGGCGGCAGGCATGTGAGGGTGGGGGAGATGGTTTTACCAGGGCGCATGGTAGCAGCCAAACTAGTGAGGAAGGTGCAGGAGCCCAGGAAGAAGTGGAGGACGAACTGATGGAAGATTCATCAGATGAGGGAGACCTTGATCACATTTCTGTTGTGCGAGGTTGGGGGGAGAGGACAGAGGAAGGAAGCATGATTGTTACCTCGCCACCAACACAACAGGGACTTGGTGCTCCTGGATGCGCAACACACATGAGTGCCTTCTTGCTGCACTACCTGCAACATGACCCTCGAATTGTGAGAATTAGAAATAATCCTGACTACTGGGTTGCCACACTGTTAGATCCCCGGTACAAAAGTAAATTTGCAGAAATTATTCCTGCCATAGAAAGGGATGCACGCATGCAGGAGTATCAGCAGAGACTGTTGCAGAATCTTACATGTGCTTTTCCACAAAATACCAGTGGTGCACGTAGTGAATCTCACAGTTCCAACTTGCCAACCATGGGACCGTCAAGTGTTCAGCACTCAAACCGTAACAGAACCACAGTATCTGCTGGTAACATCAATTTTGCGGAATCATTTCACCACTTTTTTAGCCCATCCTTTGCAAGGCCACAGGAGACAAGAAGTCTGACACATAGTCAACGCCTAGAGACGATGGTACAGGAGTATCTCCAAGTAAACATTGAAGCCACGACTGTGTCACTGGACCCTTGCTCTTTTTGGGCTTCCAATCTGGATAAATGGCCGGAGCTAGCCACTTACGCCTTGGAGATCTTGTCATGCCCCGCAGCCAGCGTTCTGTCTGAACGTGTGTTCAGCGCTGCTGGTGGTGTGCTGACAGATAAGCGCACGCGGCTCTCCACTGATAATGTAGACAGACTCACGTTCATAAAGATGAACAAATCATGGATCCGAAACGACTTTTCTACCCCTGTGTCATCCTGGGGAGAGTAAAAGCTTGATGATTGGTTAAAATCACCCTACCAACCGGTTTAAGCTTTCAAATTACTAATCATGTTTATCTGTATCTTGACTGGAAAATAATTTGGGCTTTGTAGCAGTGTGCAGCACTGATCCTATTAGGCCATCTATACTAAAGCTTCACCAGATTTAAAATTAAAAATAATTTTTAGCTGCATCTAGCCCGGAAAATAATTTTGGGGCTCCGAGATGCGCAAGACACATAAGTGCCTTCTTGCTGCACTACCTGCAGCATGACCCTCATATTGTCAGAATTCGAAGTATTCATGACTACTGGGTTGCCACACTCTTAGATCCCCCAAACTTTTCGATCAACCTTTTCATTTTAATAAAGACCAAAAAAATGGTCATTTTTGAAATTATAAGCATTAGCAGGTTGTTAGAAACTGAAATCAAACAGTTTTCAACTCAAAACTTTATTCTAGGTGATGTTACATTTTCACATAGGACCCCTTGTTCGAAAGGAGCTTCTGAACTCTCTCGTCCATTGAATTTGTCAGGTTTTGGATGGTTTCTGCTTCAATTGTTTTGCATGAGGACAGAATACCCTCCCAGAGCTGTTGCTTAGATGTGAACTGCCTCCCGCCATCATAGACACTCCTTTTAATGATGCTCCAAAGGTTCTGAATGGGGTAGAGGTCAGGGGAGCATGGGGGTCACACCATAAGTTTGTCCCCTTTTATGCCCATATCAGCCAGAGATGCAGATGTTTTATGTGCAGCATGAGATGGTGCATTATCATGCAGAAAAATGATCTTGCTGTGAAATACACGGTTCTTCTTCTTGAACCATGGCAGGAAGTGCTGTTTGAGAAAATCCACATACATTATGGAGTTCATCTTTAGCGCCTTCAGGGATCCTAAAGGGGCCGACAATCTCTCTCCCCATGATTCCAGCCCAAAACATTACTCCACCTCCTCCTTGTTGGCGCTGTAGCCGTGTTTGCGTGGGGTGTCCATCAACCAGCCATCCTCCACTCCATCCATCTGGACCATCGAGCACTGCACGGCACTCATCCGTGAACAAAACTGTTTTGAAATCAGTCTTCATGTAATGTTTGGCCCACTGGAGCCGTTTCTGCTTGTGTGAAGTGGATAGAGGAGGTCGACAGGATGGCGTATGCACAGCTGCAAACCTCTGAAGGACCCTGCATCTTGTTGTTCGGGGGACGTTGGAGGCACAAGCAGCTTCAAAAACTTGTCTGCTGCTATGACAAGGCTTTTTGGCCGCTGCTCTTTCAACCTGACGTAATTGCCTGTAGGAAAGAGTCCTCAATTTGCCCTTATCAGCACGCACACGTGTGTACTGTGAATCAGCTACATACTTCTTGATTGCCAAGACACTTCATCCTGATCATCGCACAATGTTGATTGTAGTCATGCCTTGACCTAAACACTCCACAATTTGTTGCTTCTCAGCAGCCGACACATCCTTTTTCTTTCCCATTTTGGCAGAAAATGTAGGCTGCTTAATAATGTGAGAGAGCCTTCTTAAGTAGTCTTGCCTTTCATTGGACACACCTGCCAAACTAATTAGCACAGGTGTCTGCAATTGCTTACAGTGATATAAAGAGCCCTGACACACATCACCATCAATGAGTTTAACTGACAAACAAACAAATTCTTCCCTTATCACTCCTAAACACTTTTTGCATAATAATTTGGAACGCAGTGTACATGTGCTTTTCCACAAAACACCAGCGGTTCACGTAGTGAATCTTACAGTTCTAACTTGCCAACCGTGGTCTGTATGGAGTTGTTCAATAAAGGGCCCAAAATTAAGATAACATAGATGGGAGAGGTCTCTATGAATAGGAATTCCTAAGTATTTGATACCCTGTGAGGGACAGGCAAAGGGAAAGTAGGACTGGATGGAATCCTATATGGATTTGGGGAGGGAGACATCGAGGGCCTCAGACTTCGCTGCATTGATTTTAAAATTTGACCATGTAACAAAGTGATCTATTTCAGCCATAACAGCATGGATGGATATATGTGATTGAGTGATATATACTAGGACATCATCAGCAAATAGAGAGCACTTGTACTCGGTGCCTCCCACCTCTATCCACCTAATATTGGGGTTATGGCGAATTGATGAGAGCAGGTGCTCCGTCACTAGGATGTATAAGAGAGGGGACAGAGGACATCACTGCCTTGTCCCATTGGTGATTGTGAAAGGTGATGAAAATGTTCTGACGCACCCCCTGGGCCTTGGGACACCCGGAGCCGGACCATTTTTGGTGGATGCTGGTGGTTGTAGTCTTCGTGGCGGCGACCCGGTTCCGTGGCTCAGGGCGGTCAAACCAGTGGCGGAACTATTTATGTGGTTTTGATGTTTAAATGTCTGACTACGCCACCCGTGGATTGCGGTCAGAGTGAACCGCCGCTACAGGGCAGACCGCTGAGGCTGGTGTTGTGGGTGCAGCAGAGCGTAGCATAACTCCCCACGGGAGGAGTATAGCCTCAGGGCAGTGTATGCGGAGGATGGGGGTGATGGTGCAGGGCAGCAGCAGTAACGACACGGAGTCAGTGATGCAGTTCAGGGCCTTTACTCACAGTTCTTATTATCCAGACCACGTCTGCAGGTAACGGCTGCCCACGTCGTACTGTGCTCACCAGGTGAGGGGCTCAGACAACTCCCAGATAACTTTGGAGCACTTCACAGGACCCCCTTTGTGTGTCCTTTGTCTGGCCTTTCTTACCAACACTTCTGTCCGGCTGCGTCGGGCCTCCTCTTGGTAAACTTGGCGCCAGTTTCCCTGACCCTATGTGGTGCCTTCCTAGCGGGTGTAGCGAGGGGCTGCGCCACATAAAATGTCAGAGCCTCCGGTTTCTAGCTGAGGGTCGTTTCCTGCCTCCACTAGTTCGGGGACCGGTCTCCCCCTTTGGCCTGACCCCTCCACGCAGGTGGATTCGGGCGTGCGGTGGCGACTCGCCCGTCCGCACCCCTGGGATCCCTTCATTCCTCGTTCCTGGAGCCTTCTCCGCTCCTCTTCCTTCCTTCTCCCTCTTCCAGGCCTGGGCCTCTGTTACTAGGCCCGCCTCCGGAGCAGAGCTCATGCAGAGCCCCTGCTCCCTGCCACTTCTGCTCAGACTTCTCTGCACTGAACTAAGATGGTGCCCACCTTTTATACTCCCTTCTCAATGCACCCAGGAACTGCTTCCTCCCTGCTCCTGCACTACAGGGTTCCCCTTCCTCAGTGTTCCCTCCCCCCACTCCCCAGGGACAGGGACTGTCGTGCCCATCTCAGGGGCATATTGGTCGCCCTGCCCCACGGCAATGTGGTGTAATGCATGCAGGTGTCGGGTCCTGATCCACACTCCATCCTTACCTGAGAGTGAGATACCACACCTCTGGGTGAGGTGCAATACGTCTGTAGCAACCGAGCCCTCAGGGTGCTACAGTTCCATTTATCTTCAGCCTAGGTGACGTATTGCGATACAGGGCCGTGATTTTGGCTATAAAAGGGTCCCCTAGACCCCTACCCCAAGCTTTTTAAGAGAATCATATATGGCGTGCCAGGAGACTCTATGGAATGCTTTCTCAGCATCCAACGAGAGTATCTAATTACAAATTTTTAACTGCATCTAGCCCAGGAAATACTTTGTGCCTAGTAGCAGTGTCTGCTAGTCAGCGGATTATCCCGGCTGTTAAGCAAGCTGCACCACCTGTAGTTTAGACACTTAATTTTTTCAAAGGAAATGCTTCGGGACCATGGGATACTTAGTGAAGAGCATCAGGAGGCACCCCAAGGCATAGGGGCTGGGACTGGCAGTAGGATGCCTTGCGGTGGACAGCTGAGCTCGATCCTTATAAAAGCTTTTTAACTGCAGCAGCTTTAGTGGACGCTACTGGAGCTGGAATTACCGCGGCTGCTGGCATGAGACTTGCCCTCCAATAGATCCTTGTAAATGGATTTAAAGTGTATTCATTCAAATTAGAGAGACAATTTAAATTAAAAAGCTTAGAGCTGCCTCCACCACAGGGGGGCTCACTCGACCCACCAGCGGACAGGCACCAGTATTGGGAGAGGGGGGCTGGCCGTCAGGGTTCACCGCGGCTCTGGCACAAACCCGGCGACACGGAGGTGGCACGGGCAGGAGCGGACTGGCCGTGTCGGCTTCTCACTTTTTGGATTTTAGAAGGGCATGACATGCCTATATCTGTGTCTCCCCCTCCTTTTACTCCTCCACCTCTTTTATTTTCGCATGACTATATGTACTTGTCACTTTTCCATGTGTTAGTTATGTCTTCTGAGCAGTTTGTCAGCTTTTGGACACCTTTGAAGGTGTTTTCTATGTGTTTCTATGTGTTTTTGTTTGCCTGCCATTGGTTTTAACGGTGTTCGAAGGTGTTCGACGAACAGTTCGATGAACAGTTCGGCGAACACACGGGTGTTCGACGAACCGAACCGAACTCGAACACTACGGGGGTGGCTCAACACTACTTATGAGTGGTTTGCACCGTGCAGTGAACCCTCTGTATTTACTTTCATGCAGTCTTCTCTTTATGGTAGATTTGGATATTGATACGCCTACCTCCTGGAGAGTGTTGTTCACTTGGTTGGCTGTTGTGAAGGGGTTTCTCTTCACCATGGAGATTATTCTGCGATCATCCACCACTGTTGTCTTCTGTGGGCGCCCAGATCTTTTTGCACTGATGAGTTCACCAGTGCTTTCTTTCTTTCTCTGGATTTACCAAACTGTAGATTTTGCCACTCCTAATATTGTAGCATTTTCTCGGATGGGTTTTTTCTGTTTTTGCACCTTAAGGATGGCTTGTTTCACCTGCATGGAGAGCTCCTTTGACCGCATGTTTACTTCACAGCAAAACCTTCCAAATGCAAGCACCACACCTCAAATCAACTCCAGGCCTTTTAACTGCTTAATTGAGAATGACATAATGAAGGGATTGCCACACCTGTCCATGAAATAGCCTTGGAGTCAATTGTCCAATTACTTTTGGTCCCTTTAAAAACAGGGTAGCACATGTTAAGGAGCTGAAACTCTTAAACCCTTCATCCAATTTTAATGTGGAAACCCTCAAATGAAAGCTGAAAGTCTGAACTTCAACTGCATCTGAATTGTTTTGTTTAAAATTCATTGTGGTAATGTCTAGAACCAAAATTAGAAAAATGTCGTCTCTGTCCAAATATATATGGACCTAACTGTATATATATATATATATATATATATATATATATATATATATATATATATATATATATAAATACAAACCAGAGAAACCTGACCAGCACCTCCTAGTGTGAACTGGTGCCAGCTGCTGTAACTCTAAAATATATCAAAAGAATGCAGCAGCACTCCATATGGCCAAGATACTTACAAAAAATGACGGTTTTTAGAGCATAAATTAGCCAATTCATGTGTGCCCATCAACCACGGCAAGGTAACCTCCCCGATGGGTAACTACTCTGCCCTTTAAATGCAGGTGTTTTTAGCCCAGAAGAAGACATGTTTGTCCGTTTAGTTGTAGGCTTGTAGCCCAAAAGTGGCATGTTAGGCAGAGCAGTTACCCATCAGAGGGAGGTTACCTTGCCGTGGTTGATGGGCACACATGAATTGGCCAATTTATGCGCTAAAAACCTTCATTTTTTGTAAGTACTTGTTGCTGAGCAACACAGTTTAGATCTAATATTTTCATTATTTTCATTGATAAGACATATCTTGGCCATATGGAGTGCTGCTACATTCTTTTGAGATATATATATATATATATATATTGTAAGATGGCCGCCGGACAGGTCCTTAGCGGGAGTTATGTATCACCAAGGTTGGTAGCTTCAGTGATGTGAAACCGGAAAAGTATGCTCCAGCACGCATAGTGCTGAGATGGTTAATAGGGCATATCAGGGCCGGTTTTTACGAGCAGTCATAAGAGATGGGCTGCTCACATATCCCCAACCCAGGGCGTGGTTTGTTGTAAATAAAATGGAGGCCAAGTGTCTCATTTGGTGTCTGTGTCTGGAGACGTGTGGATATCCACTGTGTTGGTCTGGGCTAAAGCCTTGAGAACTGGACACTGACATATAGCGGGCGAACCCACACCATTGCATGGACATTTTGCTTTGTATTTTCCCTTTGTGCCGGAAAAGGCTGTCTTTTGTTTGCCTATGCTAAGCGGTTTATGGAGTCCGAATAAACCTGCCTGAACATTTTTATGAAAACGTTTCCTGTTCCTACCTGAACCACGGCTGAGTGAGTACCAAACCCCTACAATATATATATATATATATATATATACATATATATATATATATATATTCTATGTGTTGGAATCGGAGGTTTATATACCATACACTCACTGTGAGTTCCCCAATAACCGGCCTAGTAGTGGAAGTAGACGCGGCCTTGTCCATCACTCGTCAGTCAATTGCGTAATTGCCCTGATGATTGAAGGCAGCGTAGTTGTTTCTCCCTGACAAACTGGTGGCAGTGGTGGGATCTGCGCGACCCCCACAGTGTTCTCCCTGACGATGCTATATGGAAGCTGTGGGTGCCATCATCATAATGTGTGTGGGAGCTGTGGGGACATTTTTACTCTGTGTGGGGGGGCTATGGTTACATCATACTGTGTGTTGGAGTGCTGTGGTGATATCCTAGTGTTTTCGGGCCATCATACTGTTTGGGGGGCTGTGCAGACATCATACTGTTTGTGTGTCTGTGGGGGCCATTATACTTTGCGGGAAGCTGTGGGGGCATCATACTTTGTGGGGGGACTGTTAATTAACCTGCAAGGGCTGGATAAAAGGAGACATATGATTTACTGCTTTTAATAAACTATAAAAATCAGTGAATTATATGGTTTCGATTAGCTGCTAGTGATAAGAATATATGTTAAAATAAGCCCAATCGTAATATGTATTAGCAGTAGCAGCTAGTCAACATAATTAATTTAGTTAATTCTTCTAATTTGCTTCTAAGCAAAAAAACTAATACTAATAAATAATAATAATGATATTGATATTGAGCAGAATTAATTTCAGTGTGCTAGTTCCACCCTCCATAAACGACACAGTCTCTCATGTGTCCACTCAGAAAAATTATCTGCAAACCCTTGGACTAATACACTCTTTTAAAAAATACGTTTTATTATGAACATTTATTCAAATCAAAATCTATGGGTATGTTTTTGTATATTTTTGCACAGCATATCTGAAGAAAAGGCATCAATTAAGGCACATGTGTGAAGCAAACATTACATCATTTCAATTCAAAATGTTAGTTTTTCAAAGTAAAGTTTTCAAAGCTAGAAAATTAAAGGCTTTTCTCTCAACAAATGGATTTGTGGATTATAAATAATCTGGTCAAGAAAGGTCGAACTTGATGGACTTGTGTGTTTTTTTCAACCTATGTAATTATGTTACTATTAGTGTTGAGCATTCCGATACTGAAATATCGGGTATCGGCCGATATTCGCGGTATCGGAATTCCGATACTTAATTCCGATACTATTGCAATATCGTATACCGGAATCGGAAGTTCCCATAATGCAATGAGACATTTTCATTTTATTCAGCCAATGAGGATCCTAAGAAGTGTGGGCACATCCTGTTAGGCATGTAGGCATCTTAACTAATGGCATGGCTGTGATTGGCTGCTGAAATGATGTCATGATGCACTATAAAAGCCACCGCCGCCATTTTGAGCTCACTCTGCTGTGAATTCAGTTAGGGATAGGACGCTGTTGTTCTGAGGGACAGTTTTAGCTACCTATTTGCTCTATACTGCTTTACCCAAGCTACTTTCTAAATCACTGTGCCTTGCAGTGCTAGTGCACAGTTCCCTGTGCTGTTCACCGCTATCTGCAAGGTCTGTGTGTGTGAGTGCAGCTCACCCTGTAGTGTGTGCTTCAGCCAAGTCTGGTTGTAGTGCACTCAGTGTGTGTCACTGCCTCATACATTGTCCTTTTTTGCCAATTCATAATTTTTCCTGATATCTCCTATTAGTGTGGTGGTTCCATCTGTATTCAGCTAAATTGGTTCCAAACACACTATATAGGAGTAGATAGAGAAACTTTTTCCGTCTTGCAGCACTAGTGCACAGTGCTCTGCATCTGTACTGTTCACCGCTGTCTGCAAGGTCTGGTGTGTGAGTGCAGCTCACCCTGTAGTGTGTGCTTCAACCCCGTCTGGTTGTAGTGCACTCAGTGTGTGTCACTGCCTCATACATTGTCCTTTATTGCCAATTCATAATTTTTCCTGATATCTCCTATTAGTGTGGTGGTTCCATCTGTATTCAGCTAAATTGGTTCCAAACACACTATATAGGAGTAGATAGAGAAATTTTTTTCCGTCTTGCAGCACTAGTGCACAGTGCTCTGCATCTGTACTGTTCACCGCTGTCTGCAAGGTCTGGTGTGTGAGTGCAGCTCACCCTGTAGTGTGTGCTTCAACCCCGTCTGGTTGTAGTGCACTCAGTGTGTGTCACTGCCTCATACATTGTCCTTTATTGCCAATTCATAATTTTTCCTGATATCTCCTATTAGTGTGGTGGTTCCATCTGTATTCAGCTAAATTGGTTCCAAACACACTATATAGGAGTAGATAGAGAATTTTTTTTCCGTCTTGCAGCACTAGTGCACAGTGCTCTGCATCTGTACTGTTCACCGCTGTCTGCAAGGTCTGGTGTGTGAGTGCAGCTCACCCTGTAGTGTGTGCTTCAACCCCGTCTGGTTGTAGTGCACTCAGTGTGTGTCACTGCCTCATACATTGTCCTTTATTGCCAATTCATAATTTTTCCTGATATCTCCTATTAGTGTGGTGGTTCCATCCATATTCAGCTAAATTGATTCCAAACACACTATATAGGAGTAGATAGAGGAGCCTTTCTGCAGCATTGGGCCCTGCAGCCCCAGCCAGATTAGTATTAGCCTATTTTTTGCAGCCTCATCTATTGCATTGTAGGTTACCTTCCTACATTGTAATAGCTACAAAAAGTTTGTGATACTATCGTTATTACATCTTTAGGCACATCCAGTGTCTTTTTGTGACAAAAAAAACCTAAATAAAGTTCACCAAACACTCCACTTTACAGTTGTGTAGGCCACATTAGCTCATATTAAAGTCTAGTCCACACTTTATAAAATTAGTGTTTCTTATACCTGTTAGCAGCTGTTCAGGAATAAGCACACTAAGCCCTTAGTACTTTTCTGCCTATCTTTATCAGTCTACCAAGATGAAGAAGGCAGGGAGTAAGGCATGTGGTCGTGGTCGTGGGCGTGGGCGTGGAGTTTCTGCAGGGAGAGGACGTGAGGATTCTGTGCCTGCAGGGAGAGGACGTGGGGATTCTGTGCCTGCTGCGGGCACCAGTGACTCAGCATCCCCCAGTTTTACCAGGGAACAGTCCTTTATGCGCAGCTTTGTAGGAGCTAGCCGTACCCCACTGCTGCGCGAGGACCAAATTGAAGCCGTTGTCGGATTGATGGCAGCTAACGCATCGACTTCAATTAGTTCCAGATTCTCTCAGGTCCTGAGCACTGAAGAGCACCCATCTGTCTCTTCACCACCTGCCAAATTGCCCAGGCAGTCAGAGAGCCCTGGACAGGAGCCATCTCTACTTCTGTTCTCTGAATCTCTTGGCTTGGAAAGAGGGGGCCAGCCAAGCAGAATTCGAGAATTTGAAGAAGAGGTAGTATGCAGTGATGCGCAACCGTTTTGTCTCTCTGAATCTGAAGAGGCGGGTGGGCCAGTGCCTATGGTCAGCAGCACACCTCAGTACGCATCTGATGATGAGACTCAGGTGCCACTTTCTGGTGCGTACTGTGCTGTCGAGACTACCCAGGAGAAGCAGTTGTTTGAAGAGGGTGGTGTAGATGATGAGGTCCTTGACCCATCATGGCGTGAGGGACAGGAAGGTGGTGGGAGCAGCTCTGAGGAAGAGATTCCCCGAACGGCCCAAAAAGGAGGGAGAGGGAGGGGGCAGACTTGGTTGCCTGTAGCCTCCACTTCGGCACCCATTAGGAGCATGGCTCTTCCAAAATCCAAAGCGGGCGCTCCCAAGACTTGCAGTGCCTGGTCCTTTTTTGACACAGTTGCAGATGACATTTGCTTTGTCAAATGCAAGCTGTGTAATCAGAAGGTGAAAAGAGGGAAAAGTGTCAGCAACCTCAATACCACAAATATGTGGAAACATGTGCGGACCAAGCACGTGGTGGAGTTACACAAACACACTGAAGACCTAGGCCAACCTACAGCGCCACCTACCACCTCTTCAGCTCGTGTTGTAGCCTCTTCCTCCAGCTCACACACAGCTGGTTCGGCTTCCTCACAGGATCGCCATGGAAGAATCTCTGGCACTGTTGTACAGAGACACAGTGTAATTCCACCCACAGCACCACTTTCCCAGTCATCCTCACACTCCCAGGCCAGTCTACAGCCATCGTTAGCACAGGCATGGGAGAAAAGGCGCCCATACTCGGCAAACCACCCCCGAGCACAGGCTCTGAATGCTGGCATTGCTAAACTACTGGTCCTTGAAATGCTATCATTCAGGCTGGTGGAGACTGACACATTCCGTAACTTTATGGCATTGGCAGTCCCACAATACAACGTGCCCAGCCGCTTTTATTTCAGCAGGCAAGCCGTCCCTGCCCTGCAACATCATGTGGAGGGAAAAATTAAACATGCGCTACAAAACGCCGTCAGTAGCAAGGTCCACCTGACCACTGATGCGTGGACCAGTAAGCATGGACAGGGACGATACCTTTCCCTCACTGCCCATTGAGTAAATGTTGTGGAGCCGGGTACAGATCTTGAGAGTGGCGCTGTACGTGTTCTGCCAACTCCAAGGATTGCAGGAATCCAGTCTGTACACATTGACTCCTCCTCATACTCCAGTTCCTCTGAATCAGCGCTGCAGGAGCCGTCACGGTCTACCTCCACATCGACCCGTGAACGGTTACCTGTTATGATGACCGATATGAGCACAGCCGTGGCCAAACGTCAACAGGCCGTATTAAAATTAATTTCTTTGGGGAATCGAAGCCACACAGCGCAGGAGCTCTGGAATGCCATCAAGCAGCAGAGTGACGTGTGGTTTGTGCCAGCGAATCTCCAGCCAGGCATGGTAGTGTGTGACAATGGCCGAAATCTGGTGGCAGCTCTGGGCCTAGGCAACCTCACTCACATCCCATGTCTGGCACATGTGCTCAACTTGGTCGTGCAGAGTTTTTTGAGGGACTATCCGGATCTTGATGCACTGCTTCACAAGGTCCGCATAGAGTGCGCTCACTTGCGGCGTTCCAGCAATGCAAGATCACGCATTGCAGCTCTGCAGCGCCGATTATGTCTTCCGGAACATCGCATCATATGTGACCTACCCACCAGGTGGAATTCAACGTTACATATGTTGGAGAGGTTGTGTGAGCAGCAGGCAGCAGTAATGGAGTACCAGCTGCAGCAGGCGCAAACAAGTCGCAGTGCGCGCCGTTCACACTTCACCACCACTGAGTGGGCCTCTATGAAGGACATTTGCCACGTTTTGCGTGCCTTCGATTATTCCACGCGGATGGCGAGTGCAGATGATGCACTAGTCAGCATGACTATCCCCCTTATCTGCCTGCTTGAAAAAACACTGCAAGCACTAAGGGACGAGGTTTTGGAAGAGGTGGAGGATGAGGAGTCACAAATGCCATCTGCTTCTCTACAGTCTGCGCAACGTGGTTCCTCACAAAGGCCTAGGCAGGGGACACTTTGTGAGGAGGATGAGGAGGAGTCAATGGATGAGGAAGACATCTGTCCAGAGGAGGGAGGTACACAATGCTCTAGTAGTCAGTATCTAGAGCGAGGGTGGGGTGATGCAGAGCAGGCAGAGATCACGCCTCAAGCAGGGGACAGCGTTTCTTGGCCAGTTGGCAGTCTGCAGCACATGGTTGATTTCATGCTGCAGTGCCTCAGAAACGACCGCCGCATCGCCCACATTCTCAACACGGCTGATTATTGGGTGTCCACCCTCCTAGATCCTCGCTACCGGGACAACTTACAAAGCCTCATAACACCATTGAACCGGGAGCGTAAAATGCGGGAGTACCAAGACGCACTGGTGCATTCCATCATGTTCTCCATTCCAACCGAGAGCAGTGCTGCTAGTGCTTTACAAAGCAGCTCAGTGCGTCGAGGCAGTGGAGGAAGCTCTGCACAAAGAGGGAGCAGAAGCAGCGCCTCAGCACAAGGCAAGACCAGTATGGCCGAAATGTGGCAAAGTTTTGTGTCCCCGCCGCCACAAATGTCTACACCATCACAGACAGCTCCAGTCAGCAGGAGGCAACGTTTCCGTCAGATGGTGACAGACTACATGTCTTGCCCTCTTAGTGTACTCCCAGACGGCTCTTCTCCCTTCAAGTTTTGGGTCTGTAAGCTGGATACATGGCCAGAGCTTAGTCAGTATGCACTGGAGGTGCTAGCTTGCCCTGCTGCTAGTGTATTATCGGAACGCGTCTTTAGTGCCGCAGGTGGTGTACTAACAGACCGTCGCATGCGACTATCCTCCGATAACGTTGACCGGCTTACTTTTCTCAAAATGAACAAGGCCTGGATCTCTCATGAATTTGCCAGTCCTCTTCCAGAATAAATAATTGGTTGGCAACAGTATCCAGGTCTCCTGTTCTGTTCATGTTTCTACCACCTGAACTGTAATCCCTGAGCTCCAACACCGCCAGTTGGCGCTCGGAAGTGCCGTCTGCACAGTCAACACTTGCTGCCGTGTTATTGGGGTTCAGTAACGTCAGCTGTTCTCCTGCTGTGCGGACGGCAATTTCTCCTGATTTGTCCACATCCACTGTACTACACATTTTAAAGTTGCTCCAATTACTCCTCTGGCTCCTCTGTTTTCATTCTTATCCCTGGGCTCCAGCACCGCCAGTTGGCGCTCGGAAGTGCTGTCTGCACAGTCAACACTTGCTACCATGTTATTGGGGTTCAGTAACGTCAGCTGTTCCCCTGCTGTGCGGACGGCAATTTCTCCTGCTCTGTCCACATTCTCACTACTACAGATTTTAAAGTTGCTCCAATTACACCTCTGGCTCCTCTGTTTTCAGTATTATCCCTGAGCTCCAACACCGCCAGTTGGCGCACGGAAGTGCCGTCTGCACAGTCAACACTTGCTGCCGTGTTATTGGGGTTCAGTAACGTCAGCTGTTCTCCTGCTGTGCGGACGGCAATTTCTCCTGCTTTGTCCAAATCCACTGTACTACACATTTTAAAGTTGCTCGAATTACACCTCTGGCTCCTCTGTTTTCATTCTTATCCCTGGGCTCCAGCACCGCCAGTTGGCGCTCGGAAGTGCCGTCTGCACAGTCAACACTTGCTGCCGTGTTATTGGGGTTCAGTAACGTCAGCTGTTCTCCTGCTGTGCGGACGGCAATTTCTCCTGCTTTGTCCACATCCACTGTACTACACATTTTAAAGTTGCTCGAATTACACCTCTGGCTCCTCTGTTTTCATTCTTATCCCTGGGCTCCAGCACCGCCAGTTGGCGCTCGGAAGTGCCGTCTGCACAGTCAACACTTGCTACCATGTTATTGGGGTTCAGTAACGTCAGCTGTTCCCCTGCTGTGTTCACGGCAATTTCTCCTGCTTTGTCCAAATCCACTGTACTACACATTTTAAAGTTGCTCGAATTACTCCTCTGGCTCCTCTGTTTTCATTCTTATCCCTGGGCTCCAGCACCGCCAGTTGGCGCTCGGAAGTGCCGTCTGCACAGTCAACACTTGCTGCCGTGTTATTGGGGTTCAGTAACGTCAGCTGTTCTCCTGCTGTGCGGACGGCAATTTCTCCTGATTTGTCCACATCCACTGTACTACACATTTTAAAGTTGCTCCAATTACTCCTCTGGCTCCTCTGTTTTCATTCTTATCCCTGGGCTCCAGCACCGCCAGTTGGCGCTCGGAAGTGCTGTCTGCACAGTCAACACTTGCTACCATGTTATTGGGGTTCAGTAACGTCAGCTGTTCCCCTGCTGTGCGGACGGCAATTTCTCCTGCTCTGTCCACATTCTCACTACTACAGATTTTAAAGTTGCTCCAATTACACCTCTGGCTCCTCTGTTTTCATTCTTATCCCTGGGCTCCAGCACCGCCAGTTGGCGCTCGGAAGTGCCGTCTGCACAGTCAACACTTGCTGCGGTGTTATTGGGGTTCGGTAACGTCAGCTGTTCCCCTGCTGTGTTCACGGCAATTTCTCCTGCTCTGTCCATATTCACTGTGCTACTTATTTAAAACTTGCTCCAATTACACCTCTGGCTCCTCCATTTTTAGTATTTACCCTGGGCTCCAATACCGCTAGTTGCTGCTCAGAAGTGCCGTCTGCACAGTCAACGCTTGCTCCAGTGTTATTGGGATTCAGTAACGTCAGCTGATCCCCAGCTGTGTGTCCGGCAAATTCTCCTGCTTTGTCCACATCCACTGTAGTACGGATTTAAAACCTCCTCCAAATACACCTCTGGCTCTTCTGTTTTTAGTATTTACCCTGGGCTCCAGCACCGCCAGCTGGTTCTCGGCAGTTCCATTGGCTCTTGTACCTTCTGCTACCCATCCGGGTTCCAGTACCGTCAGCTGGTTCTCGGCAGTGTCTTTGGCACGGGTACTCCCTCCTGCCCAGCCTGGTTCCAGCACGCCAGCTGTTTCCGGGTAGTGTCAACGTCACTTTGCCTCCAATGCGTTGTCCTGTCGTGTTGCGGTCGGGTTAGCCGACTCTATGGTGCCTGCAGTTTAGGTGACTCCTATGTGGGCTGCGGGATCTGGCAATAAAGGCTGGTTCCATAGTGCCAATAGGACAAGCACCCTCTGTAGGACTGTGGGTTTTGGTAACTGCGGCCGGCTCGCGGCCTTGAACTTTTTTTTTACATGGGTACCTTCTGCTACCCATCCGGGTTCCAGTACCGTCAGCTGGTTCTCGGCAGTGCCTTTGGATTAGGTGCCTCCTTCTCGGTATCCAAGTTCCACCAACGTCTGCTGGTCCTTGGTAGTGCTTTCTGGCACAGGTACCTCCTGCTTAGTAACCGAGTTCCAGTAACATCAGCTGGTCCTCGGTAGTTCCATTGGCTCTTGTACCTTCTGCTACCCATCCGGGTTCCAGTACCGTCAGCTGGTCCTCGGTAGTTCCATTTGCTCTTGTATCTTCTGCTACCCATCCGGGTTCCAGTACCGTCAGCTGGTTCTCGGCAGTGTCTTTGGCACGGGTACTCCCTCCTGCCCAGCCTGGTTCCAGCACGCCAGCTGTTTCCGGGTAGTGTCAACGTCACTTTGCCTCCAATGCGTTGTCCTGTCGTGTTGCGGTCGGGTTAGCCGACTCTATGGTGCCTGCAGTTTAGGTGACTCCTATGTGGGCTGCGGGATCTGGCAATGAAGGCTGGTTCCATAGTGCCAATAGGACAAGCACCCTCTGTAGGACTGTGGGTTTTGGTAACTGCGGCCGGCTCGCGGCCTTGAACTTTTTTTTTACATGGGTACCTTCTGCTACCCATCCGGGTTCCAGTACCGTCAGCTGGTTCTCGGCAGTGCCTTTGGATTAGGTGCCTCCTTCTCGGTATCCAAGTTCCACCAACGTCTGCTGGTCCTTGGTAGTGCTTTCTGGCACAGGTACCTCCTGCTTAGTAACCGAGTTCCAGTAACATCAGCTGGTCCTCGGTAGTTCCATTGGCTCTTGTACCTTCTGCTACCCATCCGGGTTCCAGTACCGTCAGCTGGTCCTCGGTAGTTCCATTTGCTCTTGTATCTTCTGCTACCCATCCGGGTTCCAGTACCGTCAGCTGGTTCTCGGCAGTGTCTTTGGCACGGGTACTCCCTCCTGCCCAGCCTGGTTCCAGCACGCCAGCTGTTTCCGGGTAGTGTCAACGTCACTTTGCCTCCAACGCGTTGTCCTGTCGTGTTGCGGTCGGGTTAGCCGACTCTATGGTGCCTGCAGTTTAGGTGACTCCTATGTGGGCTGCGGGATCTGGCAATGAAGGCTGGTTCCATAGTGCCAATAGGACAAGCACCCTCTGTAGGACTGTGGGTTTTGGTAACTGCGGCCGGCTCGCGGCCTTGAACTTTTTTTTTACATGGGTACCTTCTGCTACCCATCCGGGTTCCAGTACCGTCAGCTGGTTCTCGGCAGTGCCTTTGGATTAGGTGCCTCCTTCTCGGTATCCAAGTTCCACCAACGTCTGCTGGTCCTTGGTAGTGCTTTCTGGCACAGGTACCTCCTGCTTAGTAACCGAGTTCCAGTAACATCAGCTGGTCCTCGGTAGTTCCATTGGCTCTTGTACCTTCTGCTACCCATCCGGGTTCCAGTACCGTCAGCTGGTCCTCGGTAGTTCCATTTGCTCTTGTATCTTCTGCTACCCATCCGGGTTCCAGTACCGTCAGCTGGTCCTCGGTAGTTCCATTTGCTCTTGTATCTTCTGCTACCCATCCGGGTTCCAGTACCGTCAGCTGGTTCTCGGCAGTGCCTTTGGATTAGGTGCCTCCTTCTCGGTATCCAAGTTCCACCAACGTCTGCTGGTCCTTGGTAGTGCTTTCTGGCACAGGTACCTCCTGCTTAGTAACCGAGTTCCAGTAACATCAGCTGGTCCTCGGTAGTTCCATTGGCTCTTGTACCTTCTGCTACCCATCCGGGTTCCAGTACCGTCAGCTGGTCCTCGGTAGTTCCATTTGCTCTTGTATCTTCTGCTACCCATCCGGGTTCCAGTACCGTCAGCTGGTTCTCGGCAGTGCCTTTGGATTAGGTGCCTCCTTCTCGGTATCCAAGTTCCACCAACGTCTGCTGGTCCTTGGTAGTGCTTTCTGGCACAGGTACCTCCTGCTTAGTAACCGAGTTCCAGTAACATCAGCTGGTCCTCGGTAGTTCCATTGGCTCTTGTACCTTCTGCTATCCATCCGGGTTCCAGTACCGTCAGCTGGTCCTCGGTAGTTCCTCAGCTTTCTTGTACCTTCTGCTACATTTCCAAGTTCAAGCTTTTTGAAATGGTTCTTGGTAATCACTCTGGATCTCCCTGACGAGGACCCTGAAGACGAGGACCCTGAAGACCAACCCTAAGAAGACGAGGACCCCGAAGACAATGACCCTGAAGACGAGGACCCTGAAGACCACCCCGAAGAAGACGAGGACCCTGAAGACCACCCCGAAGAAGACGAGGACCCTGAAGACCACCCCGAAGAAGACGAGGACCCCGAAGACGAGGACCCAGAAGACCAACCCGAAGAAGACGAGGACCCCGAAGACGAGGACCCCCGAAGACGACGACCCTGAAGACCACCCCGAAGAAGACCAAGAAGATGACCCTGAAGAAGTTGACCAAGAAGACAAAGAAGAGAAGACAAGCACCAAGATACAGAAAAACAAGAGACAGAAAACCAAGAAGCAGAAATACAAGAAGCTGCAGAACAAAAAGCGGAAGAACATTAAGCATAAGACTAAAAATCAGAGCAAAAGATAATATCTAAATTATAAGCAGAAGATGACTAAGCAGTGTATGGGGGTGAGTCCGTTCCTCCTCGTGGTGCCCCTGGAAAAGACCTGCTGCTGCAGGCCAAACTGAACGCGGACAAATCCTGTTGTAAATCTTTTGTGACGGGCAGAACGAAAGGTGTAATGTCCAACCTTTTATAGATAACAACTACAGGAATGCCTGTCACAAATAAGAATATGATGAAGAAGAAGAATATGAAGAAGATGAAGAAGTAGAATATGAAGAATGTAAAAAAAAGAATAATACGAAGAAGGTGAAGAAGAAGAAGGTGAAGAAGAAGTGGATGAAAAAGATGCTGAGGATGATGAAGGAGAAAGTGTGGGAGAAGTAAAAAAGAAGGTGAAGAGCATGGAAGTAGTGAAACATAAATATCTGACAAAATATAAAAATACTTAACATAGTTAATATTTCCGTAACTCAGAACATAATAAAAAAATATTAATTCCTGCTATTCCATTTGACTGGGCTAAACCTCTATGCCTTTATTGTCTCCCCCACCTCCCCCAATACATTCTACATTATTCTTAGTTGTTTTCCTTCATGTAGAAATAACCTACAAGGAAAGAAAGGGTTTATTTTAATTCCGATATTTATGTCCCATTGACTTGCATTGGTTTCCGGTATCGGAATCGGCGATATCCGATACTTTTTCGGTATCGGTCCGATCCAATCCGATCCGATATTTCCCGATATCGGAAGGTATCGCTCAACACTAGTTACTATGTTATTGGCAACAAGACCAACGAGGCAGTTTTGATAAATAAGGTCATACAGTCCTATGTACTTTAGGCCTCAGTCAGACATCAGTGATTTTTCGTATACAAAAAACAATGGTCCAATTTTCACCAGAGTTTTGGATCAGTTTTCCATCAGTATTTGGCCAGTGCTTTTCTTTTTCACTGTGAGTGATTCAATGTTTTTCTCATATGAAAAAAACAAATAATTAAATTGCAAAGCTTTTGCTACCCATTGCAATGTTTAAAACGAACAGCAGACAGACTGCACACCAACAATGTGTGCTGTCAGTGATTTTTCTCAGTCTCATAGACAAGTATAGATGATTGTGATCTGTGACTCTGATCAGAAACGGACATGTCCATTTTTTTTTTGGACACATAGCCTGCAAAACAACACGGACATGTGAACAGCTACATAAATTATAATGGGTATATGTTCTATGTTTGAAAAACCTTGCATTGAACATATTCATGAAAAATGGACATCCGAATGAGACCTTAGAGAATGAAAAGTAGTAATAAAAACAGTGCTGTATCTATGTGGCAAGGAGAAGTTTTAGGTCTTAAAGTGCTATATCTAAATTTAGCTTTAATTTGCCATTTCATAAACTCAGAAATTGTAGAAAAGAAGGGAAATATTCTGATACATCCAAGAAAATGTTATAAGAAATTTTTTTTTTGCAAGAATTGGCAAGGGATAAATTAATGGCTTTTACAGATTATTTCTGGACGTTTTTATTTTTTTTTTTCATGTCTTGCACAAATGACCCATTGAACACAGTGGTCAAATATTTGACTTTTATATTGTGTGTAAGGATTAGCAACACTAAGCATAATGTATAATTTAGCAGGAGCCCGTGCTGTAGGTCTCCGTAGAAGAAGCTGTAAGGAAGAAAACCATGTGTGGTCTGAAAAGTGCATGTAGAACAACATCCCTGATGTATTCTAAGGATGTTCCAAGGGTAACATAACCTACAAAAATAAAGTGTTTCAGGTACGGAAAATAGCTAATGACAATGAATTCTAAGTTTTCTAGAAATTGTTGAATTTAGTCCATGTTCGTGGCTTATAACCCATTCATCAGTTCAATATATTCTGTGTTAAAACTTTTTCATGCTGTAAATGGTCATTCAACTAATAACACTCATTAGTAAGATGGCACATTCCTTCTCTGTGTTTCTTGGCTATCTCTTGACTGTTCATGGAAAAATTCTCCCATTCATCCCACATACATGTGGGAGGCACATGTCGCCACTCCTGCATCCAACCAGAACCAACTGTCTTTTTCATGTGTGACAATGTTTTTTTCCTTTATTCAACAACCTGAAATATTTCTAAACTAAGATCCAAATACAGATTTCTAAAACTTAACCTTGGTCCAAGCCAAGGAAAGTGACTGATGTCCTGACTAATGGTCAAGATTTAGTTCTGCTAAATATAATTTTAATTAATTCCGTGTGGCCTTGAACTGACTGATTAGTCTTCTTTTATTTTTTCATATTGTTAAAATTATTTGTATATTGTCACCATCTGTGTAACAAATTTTCTCAAGCATACAGGATGTTGATTTGTAACTTTAAGTCATAACATTTATAAATAGTTTTCTCCTAATTTTAATGTAACTAATGACAAAAAATAAAAGGCATCAGCCTTTGCCTGAATTTATGGCATTTTACAGTACATCCCCCTCAAAAATCTTTTCCAATTCAAATTTTTATTAAAAGAATTTTACATGACAACAATCAATAACCGTCAGAAACAAATACACGACATGTCATGAATCAACGACAAAATGAACAAACTAACCAGACAGAGGACAGAGACACAAGGGAATAGAGGGGACAATTCGATAAATATATACTGAACACAAGCTCCTATAGGAAGGCCTTGTTGAAAGATAAGGCGGGCAGGCCTAGTTGAAAACTATCCAAGGATTGACTTGTAAAGAGGAGATGTTAGGAAAGTATCCCAGTGGAACCATTTGTTCAAAAACGTAGTCTTATCTTCGGGGGAGTTAGTGATCAGTGATTCCATACATTGGGTAGTGGCAACTTCTGAGAACCATTCCTCCATAGATGGGGCGTTGGAAGATTTCCAATGTTGGGGGATTAATGCTTTTGCCGCTTGGAGAAGGTTTCTCAGGAGCCATCTTTTAACTGCCGAACCTGACAGATGAAATTGGACAGTAAGACTGCTTCAGGTTTGCTAGGGACTTTCACACCGGTGACCTCATCAATTACCTTAAGAACTCCTTCCCATAAAGTAGCAAGAACAGGGCACAACCACCAGATGTGGGTCATTGTGCCTTCATGTAAACTACAATGCCAACACAAATTGGAAACGCCCGGGAACCACCTATGCAGAACCATGGGGACTCGGTACCATCTGCAGACAATTTTGTAGTTTGTCACCTGCGCTTTGGTGGCAATGAGAGATTTGTAGGAAAGATGGAAACATTTCCTTCACTGTTCAATCGGAGTTTTTAATTTTAATTCATTCTCCCAGGCACTGCAGAAATGGGGAAGGTGCTCCAAGTCGTGCGCCGACAAAAGTTTATACAAAACTGAAACCGCATGATCGGTCCTCGAGGAAGAGGTGCATAGTTTTTCAAAAGGGGACAGAGGATGCAACATCTCTGGGCTATTCTTAAGGGAGTTAAAGAAGTGCTTAAGTTGGGTGCATTCGCAGAGCTGGCAGACCGTACATCCCCTTAAAAATCTTTTTCCCACAAAGATTGCCTGTGTCCAATGAACCATCATTCATCAGATTATCTCACAAACTGTCAGCATAGAAAATACTCTTCATGAAAATCATCCCATGACAAATACATGTTAAGCTTCATAACTACTTTCAATGTAGAATACAGACATAAGAAAAGAGACATGCCATACAAAAAGGAATCACCTTATAATGTTAGATATTTATTGAAACTAATAAGAGCCAAACAATTAAAAACACTTAAAAGTGAACCTGTCACTAGGTTTGGCCTTTATGAGATCGGCCAACACATTTCAGCCCTCATATACAGCATTCTATAATGCTGTAAGTAAGCCCCCGATCCAACCTACAAGAGAAGAAAAAGAGCTTTTATTATACTCACCTGGGGAGTGGTCCGGTCCAAAGGGTGTCGCTCGTCCTCGTCTGGCACCTACCTTTTACTTTCGATGCCGTCCTCTTTCTTGCTTTGTGTTGATGAAGCGCCCCTATGTCATCCACACAGTCTCTCCGTGCTCCTGCGCAGGTGTACTTCTCTGCCCTTATGAGGGCAGAGTAAAGTACTGCAGTGCGTATGCGTCCAGGCTCTTTGACCTTTCCTGGCGCCTGTGCCCTGCAGTACTTTGCTCTGCCCTCATCAGGGCAGAGAAGTACGCTTGCACAGGAGCGTGATGTTGGGGATGCTGTGTGGATGACGTAGGGACGCATCATCTACACAAAGCAAAAAGGAGGATGGCATTGAAAGAAGAAGGGAGGAGCCAGACCAGGATGAGCAACACCTATCGGACCGGACCGTCCCCCAGATGAATATAATAAAAGCTCTTTTTCTTCTCTTGCAGGCAGGATTGGGGGCTTATATACAGCATTATAGAGTGCTGTACATGAGGGCGAAAAGGTGCTGGCCGATCTCATATCCGCCAAACCTGGTGACAGGTTCCCTTTAAAAAAGAAAGTTGGCACAATAGAAGAAAATCAACCCACAGTGGAGCTGAATCCCACTTTGCCAATTCACTAAATGTATAAATATTTGAGATGCAGATATAAATACGTCAAAAAATGTACACACAAAATAATACAAAGCACCCACAAATATTGCCAGTACAAGAGGTATGTAAATACTAGAACATCCTATAGACCACAATAGTACATATATATAATTATAAGGTGCATAAGATGCTAATGCTAAGCAGAAGTAAAAGGAAATCATGATTACTATGACAATAATCCATAGATAAACAATGAGAAATGGATAGAATAAGGGCCAACATATAATATTGTCAGCAAAGAATTAAAGCAATACTCAGCATGGAAAAATAAGCCGCATAATCCGAGGACCTCTGTAAAATGAATAGGGAAGGAGGGAGTGAGAAGCCCAATGTATGTCGCCACAGAAGTGTGGCTTCCTCAGGGACTGAAATGCACAGTCCCATATATACATGTTATAATAAAGATATATAATTAATATATTATTATATTATTAATTTGGAGCTAAATGAGGACGACATCGGCGTCTAACAAAACGTAGTGCGCAGACGTAGTCATATTGAACGGCCTGGAGAACAGAAGTCTGTTGTCCGTGTACACTAACCGGAAGTGATAAAGAAAAGTCATTGAGGTCTGAATTACGCATGCTAGACCGAATAAACAAGGATATCTCTGCGCATGCGCAAGTATGGAATACAGAACGCCTGCGTCCCCAAATTAAAGTGACACATGCGTGCATATAGAAACGGAACCCAGATTGCAAGAAAATATGCACATCACATAAAAAAGATGACACAACTGAGCATGTTCGGATCCATGAAAGCCTGAATTCAGCAAGAACTAATCAGATTGTACAGGCGTCAAACTTTGCAAGAAAATGGCAAAAGAAATATGTGTATAAGTGCACATAAACATACATATACAAAGATTAAATAAGGTATATGAAGATAATAAATATAGATAATAAGCCTGTAAATTTATAATGGAATGAAATACAAGAAGAGATGGAATTTCTCCACAGGCAGGTCCAAGCAGTGTATATGCAAGGTCATCGGTCAAAGTAATAATACATAGCTGCAATAACAATGTGTGGATGCTAATCCACAATGCCATGGTTAACAAACCTAAAATCTCAAGATTTAAGAAAGTAAAATTGAGGTTTTGTCTTTCTTCTTAGGAGAGTATCTCTGTGTGCAGAATTATTGGGCAACCATAAGGGTGCGGAATTATTATACAACTAAGTCAAAAACACACATTTTTCCATCTCAGTTGTTTGTTTTCACGTGTTAAAGTGAGAATAATAACCAAACAGCTCAAAATGTACAAAAACGCATTTAAAAATATATATATGTTAGTGACCAATATAGCCAACATTTTTTTCAATAACAGTCATAAACCTTCCATTCATGGAGTCTGTCAGTTTCTTAATCTGTTGACAAATAACTTTTTGGGCACCAACCTCATCCCCCCAGCCATTGTGCAGAGAGATGTACTGTTTAGGAAGGGCCAACAAGTTCTCAGTAAGATTTAGGTCAGGTGAGGAAGAAACCATGCCATTATTATTTAATCTTTAAGACCTTTACTGGCAGCCAAGCAGGGGAGACTTTGATGCATGTGATGGAGCATTGCCCAGCATAAAAATCTTGGTTTGCTTGAAAGGTGCAGACTTTTTCTTATACCACTGCTTGAAGAAAGTGTCTTCTAAAAACTGGCAGTAGGTTTGAGCCAATATTCAAGCCTAAAAAATCCATGTAGCTCATCTTTAATAATACCAGATTTCTTCTCAAATCTGTGACAAATAATGTCCATATTTTTTACTTAACACATTTTTGGGACCCTATTAACTATTTGCAACAAAACTTTTGTTGGTTCTGTGAACGCGCCAGCATTTTACCAATTCCAAGAGTGTTGCATTGCTGTGTAAGACTTAGAACCATTTTTGACTTTTCAGAGTCAATTAAATCTCTTTTTTGACCCATTTTGCCTGGGAAAACAAGCTGCCTAATAATTCTGCACGCCTTGATAAAGGGTGTTGTATCCTTATGCCTCATTTCCCTTATTACACACATGCACATCACCTGATCTGCTTCATCCAATAAGCATTCAAGTTTATACAGCTTGGAGTTGGAAAATCTGCATATGATGATATGGTCAAAATACTCACTTGCCTAATAATTGTGTATACAGTGTACTTGCATTGTGCTGTATTAGTTTATTTAGGGTTTTTTACTCAAAAGATTTGTAATATTACTGAAAATACAGTGTGTTAGTAATATTGCATGCAGACATATAAAGAGTGTCACAATTTTCAATTCACACTTTAGTTAAGAAACTCCCTAGAGATAAAGCTGCAAAAATATATATTTTGAAATGTATCTCTTGAGTACAATTCAATACCTTCAACAAATTTGTTTTTCTTTTCATTTTTTTATGTGAATTTTCACCAGGAATAACTTAGACTGCTTATGATGTGTTAAAATATTTTTGACTATTGTATTAGTCACTAGATTCTCCTATAAGATATTACAGTGTATCTTGGTTACATAGGTTGAAAAAAGACTCATCCATCAAATTCAACCTTTCTCCACCATTATCTATCGCTAAATTGTTTATTACCTACAATGAAATTTGTTGTGAGAAAAGCATCCAGAACTTTTATAAATGCTGATATAGTATCTGCCTTTACTATCTCTTGTGGTAGAGCATCCCACAGTCTGACTGCTCTAACTGTAAAGAACCTTTCCTATTTAGCTACTGGAATCGCCTTTCCTCCATGCAATAAGTGCCCCCTGGTCCTTTGTAAGGTCTTTGGAAGAAATAAAACATGTGCAAGTCCTTTGTGTTGACCACACATATATTTATACATATAAATGGATTGCCTATTTTTGGGAAACAAAGCCATTTTCAAAATGGAAAAGTAAAATAAGTGTTTTATATTTCATGTTTTATACAATGTGGCTATTATTTGCACAATTCAATTTTATATTTATCTTTCTGAGAAAAATCTGAATCATCAATCAGTTCAATGAAGTTAATTGAATTGACATTTCTCAGCCCTACCGCAGCTTATTACATTTGAATTTTGGCCATTCAGCTGTCCCTGTTCGTGGACGATAGAGGTACTGCTAAAGGTCCGGATGTGACCCGTGGGATGTAATTTCCCCATATTCACTCTAAAGGACCTGTCCAGTTAGGCATTACACAGATATTCTATTGATTTGAATTGGTGCTAAGCAAAGTGCATGGAAACTGATCTCTTACAGCTAGTGATGAGCGAGCATGCTCACAAGTACTCGGTACTCGTCCGAGCATCTCAGTACTCGAGATGCTCGGAGCTTGGCGAGTACTTGCGAGATGCTCGGGCGGATGCTCGGGTCCCCTCCCTGCATGTTTGGCGCTCTTTAGAATGGCGCCGCTGTGCTCATCAGTCTACTCCGCAATCAGGCAGTGTAGGGAGAGGTTCTGCTGAGCTAGGGAGAGATTTGGTTGTGTATTAAGTAGTGTAGGGAGAAAACAAGTACATTCCACATATCCATCTCAACAAACAGTCCTTCTGAGGACTAATCCATCTTCAGAGATATCAGGCAGGCAGTGTATATAGGCAGGCAGGCAGTGTATATAGCAGACTGCAGTGCATATGTGGTGCCCATGTGGGTCCTGTAGCCACAGAGTTACTGCATCTCACCCAGAGGAGTGGTACCCCACTCTCAGGTAAGGACTGAGTACTACCCGGGACCCACACGCCCACATCCAATACACTCCACTTCAGGAGGGAAGGGCGAGATTGCTCCTAAGGGAGAGCAAAGTCCCTGGTCCCTAGCTGGAGGGTGGAACTAGGTAGAGGAGGTGGGTGGAGGAAATAGATCAGTGGAGCACAGACAGAAAGGGTATAAAAGGCAGAGAGAAACACATAGAAAGGGCTCGGAGGTTCAGGTTCAGAGGAGAGACAGTTGGGAGTGGGAGCTCATTCTTCTGCTCAAGAGAGCAAGGAAGGAGAGAGGGGAGTCGGGCCTGGTGAGAGAGGCCCAGGAGGAGAGTGAGGGAAGACAGGAGCAGAGAGAAAGGCTCCAGAGACAGAAAGGATTCCAGGGGCACGGTGAGTGCAGGAAGCCACCCGTGCGCCCGAATTCACACTGACGTGGAGGGATCAGGCCACAGAAGGGGACCGGCCCCAAACTAGTGGAGAACAACCAGGCTCAGCTAGCCAACCGGAGGCTGCAGCATTTTCAAGGTGTTGCAGCCAAAACCCACAATTACATCACTGAAAAGGTGGCCACATAGGGTCCAGGGGACTGCAAGTCGCCTGACAAGGCCTGAGGCCACTGGCTTGGGACACTGATTGTGAGGCGCAGGGCAGGAGGGTGAGAGCCAGCGCAGTGAGACGACCTGGAAAGGTACATAGAACGTGGTCCCGTTCAAGTGCTCCTGAAACACCTGAGAGTTTGCTGAATCACTACCACGGAGGACACAGGACTGGTGACTGTAACTTGGAGAACTTAAGAACTGTGAGTAAAACCTGAAGACTGCACCCCACTGTGTCCTTGAATAATTGCTGTGCCATCACAGGCATTACACTGCCCCAACAACATCTACCTCCACAATTCTTCATACACTGCCCTGGAGCTTAGCTCTGCCTGTGGAGAGCTGAACCAACTCTGCTGCGTCACCATCAGCTCCAGTGGATCTGCACCGCAGTGGCGGCCCCATATAGCCGCATACCACAGGTGGCGTCACGAACATTATCTCTAAAAACTTTATTCCCCTACTACTTTCCCATTATTTGACCGCCCGGGGCCACGGACCGGGTCATCGCCACCGTGCCATCCCCAGCACCGACCGGCCGGGCAACCGAGTACCCCACGGCCACAGGGGGCGCGTCACATATAGCACAAGAGGCTCCATTCCAGTTCTGCCTTCTGCTGCTGTTAGATATTTCTAGACAAAGGCCCAGGTCTCAGGGGCCAGGAATAATTTTTTCTGGATCTTAATCCTCATTATTTACTTAAAAAACAATAAAGAGAACTGCGCCATTTGCTTGTTGGCACTGCAGAATACAACCAGGTCCTTTCCATATTACAGCGATAAAAATCCAGCTATTTAAAAATGTGGTTTGTCCGTCACATGGATCACATATAACTGCGCTGAAAATACTACCATTTTTGGCCTCCATTCAAATTTTTTTTCAGTGTGTCAGCAAAGTTTTTGGCACTGGTTTGCTGTTCAAAATAGTTACCTACAGGTCAAGTATTTAAAACTGTGGTTTGTCCATCACACGGATCAAATCAACGTTTTTTGAAAATTCTGCCATTTCTGGCCTCCAAATTTTTTTTCAGTGTGTCAGCACACTGGTTTGCTGTTCAAAAGAGTTACCTACAGGTGAGGTATTTAAAACTGTGGTCTCTCCGACACACGGATCAAATTCACATATAATTGCGCTGATAATACTGCCATTTTTGGCCTCCATTCAAATTTTTTTTCAGTGTGTCAGCAAAGGTTTTGGCACCGGTTTGCTGTTCAAAATAGTTACCTACAGTTCAGGTATTTAAAACTGTGGTTTCTCCGTCACACAGATTGCATATAACTTCGCTCCAAATTCAGCCATTTGTAGTAAGCATGGAAGATATTGTCCTCCATTTAAAATGGGCAAGGTACATGGCAAGGGACAGGGAACTGGACGTGATGGTGAAGGTGATGGTGCATGCAGAGGCCAAGGCCGAGGCCGTGGGCAAGCTGAAATTGTGCCACAACAAACACCCACATCTTCTCACCCAACCTTCCTATCCCAATTCCTAGGGGACTGCAGCACACCACTATTGAACCCAGAGCAATGTCAAAAGGTTGTTGGTTGGATAGCGGATAATGCTTCCAGTCACTTAGCCACCACCAACATCCTGTCTTCCACATGGTCAAGTCTCAGTAGCCGTGAGTCTGGACTGCATATTCCTCACCCTGATCCTCCTTCCTCCCACCATGCCGAGTGACCGGAGACAACTGATCCCACACTTGGACACTCTGAAGAGCTGTTCACTTTTCCATTTATAGATTCGGGCCTCTCGCCCGGTCCACTTGAAGCGGGGCAAGAGGAGATCGCATGTAGCGATGCCCAAATATTTGAAGAGCCACAGTCACACAAAGGAGACGGCGGGAAAGTGTCACAAGAGGTGGATGATGATGAGACACAATTGCCAGAAAGTCAGGAGGAGGACCAGGGTGCGGAAGTGGAAGACGAGGTGGTGGATGATATAGTAACTGACCCAACCTGGCAGGAGGTCATGCAGAGCAAGGACAGCAGCACACAGGGGGAGGGAGGCAGAGAACCCCAATAAGCAGGAAGAAGCAGTGTGGTGGCTGCAGACAGAAAGCAGGCAACCATTCCTGGTAACACCAACACAAAGGAAGTTGCCAGTACAACTGTTAGATCTTCCCAAGTCTGGTTGTTTTTTAAAGACTCTGCCGATAACGCCAAAAAGGCCATTTGCACCACCTGCCAGGCCAGCATCAGCAGGGGTGGCAAAACTAGCAGCCTGACCACCACCAGCATGATCAGGCACATGGCAGCAAAGCACCCGACTTTGTGGGCTTAACCAAAGGGTCCGGGAACAGTGTCTGCGGGTGGCACCATTGCTTCTTCTGCTGTTGTGCATGCAAGCCAATCCCCTGTCCATGGTGCATGCGAAGCTGCCTCCTGCCCTGCACCTGTCATTGCACACTCTCAAGTAGCAGCATCAGGAAGCACGTTCACGTCCTTGTCCCAGCGTAGCGTTAAGTTGTCCATACCCCAGTCCTTAGAACACAAGCGCAAATACGCAGCCAACGCCCCACAGGCTGCACTACTAAATTCCCACATTTCACGACTGCTTGCGCTCAAAATGTTGCCTTTTAGGCTCGTGGAGACGGAAGCATTCCGCAACCTGATGGTGGCGGCCGTCCCTCGGTACTCGGTCCCCAGCCGCCACTAATTCTTCCGGTGTGCCATCCCCGCATTATACAAGCACGTGTCCCAAAACATTAGCCGTGCCCTCAACAACGCAGTTACCGGGAAAGTCCACCTAACCATGGACACGTGGACAAGTGCTAGTGGGCAGGGACAGTACATCTCGCTGACGCCACACTGGGTTAACATAGTGGAAGCCGGGACCCAGTCGGACCTTGGGATGGAACACGTCCTCCCGACGCCAAGGATTGCGGGCCCTAGGTCAATCAGGGTTGCCCCCACAGTCTACCGCTCCTGCACCTCATTCTCCTCAGCCTCCTCCTCCTCTTCAGCCTCCATCTTCCGAAATGACCACGTCAGTCACAAGCTGCAAGCACTGCAGCACTGCCTCGGCCAAGTGGCAACAGGCTGTGCTGAAGCTAATATGCTTAGGTGACAAACCGCACAATGCTGAAGAGTTGTGGACAGCTCTGAAAGAGCAGGCAGATCTGTGGCTCACACTGCTGAACCTACAGCCAGGCCTGGTCGTGTGTGGCGGCTCTGAGGTGAGGCGAGCTCACACACATACCATGCCAGGCCCATGTGCTTAACCTCATGGTTCTGCAGTTTCTCAAATCCTACCCGGAGCTTCCGGATCTGCTTGTTAAAGTACGCCACCTGTGTGCGCATTTTAGAAAGTCACCTACAGCTTCAGCAGCATTTGCAGCTTCCTGCTCATAGACTGGTGTTTAGTGTCCCCACGCTTTGGAACTCTACACTGCAGATGTTGGGAAGGATTTGTGAGCAGAAGAGGGCAGTTGTTGAGTACCAGCATCAACAAGGCCATCGGTATTCAGTTCAGACTCCACACATAAGACCTCAGGAGTGGACATGGATGTCAGACATATGTACCAATCTCCAAAACTTTGAGGACTCCACCAACATGGTGAGCGGCAATGACGCCATAATTAGCGTCACCATCCCGCTTCTCTGTCTTCTGAAATGCTCTCTGCTCACAATTAAAGAGGATGCATTGCAGGTGGAGCACGATGAGATGGGGCAAGGAACCATACAGGGTGATTACACACAGCCCAGCCTCATCTCATCCCAATGTCGTTTGGGTGACAATGAGGAGGAGGAGGAAGAACAGGAGCTAGATTCATGTGCTATAGATGGTACTACCTGCACAGCTGTCATACCGTATGTTCAGCATGGATGGCGAGAGAGGAGGATGAGGAGGAGAGCATGGTCAGTCATCCTCTTGGTGATGACACGGAAGTCTTGCCTGTTAGCAGTCTAGCACGCATGGCTGAGTTTATGTTACGCTGCCTTTCCCATGACCCTCGTGTTCTCAAAATTTTGGGTGACAGTTATTACTTGTTGGTGACACTTATAGACCCACGCTACAAGGAGAACTTTCTATCTCTTATTCCTGAGGCGGACAAGTCTACAAAAGTGGGGCAGTACCAGAAGGCCCTTGTTGCGGAACTATTAAAAAAATTCCCATCTGTAAACGCTGGCAGCAGAGGTCACAGTTCATTGCACAACCAAGTAGTACAGGCAAGAGAGACACAACTTCAATCCAGCAGAGGCAGGGGAACACTGTCAAAGTTCTGGGAGATTTTTCTCAGCCCATCCCATCGCACAAGCCCTGAGGCGCGAGGTACTCTCACAGGGAGTGCAAAGTTTGGGAAGATGCTGAGGGAGTACCTTGCCAACCGTACCAACGTCCTCCGTGATTCCTCTGTGCCTTATAATTATTGGGTATCCAAGCTGGATACGTGGAATGAACTGGCTCTCTATGCCTTGGAGGTCCTGGCCCTTGCCTGCCACCAGCGTTTTATCAGAGCGGGTTTTTAGTGCCGCTGGTGGAATTATAACTGATAAGCGCATCCGCCTGTCAACTGAAAATGCTGACAGGCTGACTCTTATAAAAATTAACAAGAGCTGGATTGGGCCAGACTTCTCCACACCACTGAATGATAGCAGTGTAACGTAAACTCAAATCCAGTGTCTTTTTTTGGGAGGTGTATTACCATGCACCTCTTCAGACCCACACATGGTTATGCGCTTCCTGATTTTGGCTATTTGCTCTTGTCCTCTTCCTTCTCCTCATCCTCATCCTCCACCACCATATCACCAGGGTGACCGTGGTCCGTGATGCAGCACCCACATAATTTTTTTAAAGGGTGTTTATGATGCCCGTAAAAAAAATATATATATACAGTATGTTCATGTATACCCCCCAGGGGTAAATGTTTGTCAGCTCATACACTTAGTGCATGGGCATTACAAGTATAGGAGACCCGCTCGTTTCTCATGGGAACATTGTTTTATAAAGGCCCTCCTCCAAGTCTCTTCCAAGGGGCATTGGAGTGCCTCCCAATTTTTGGCAGCCCTTGCATTCACTGCATAGGCAAACACAACGGGAGACCCACTTCCTAATAATGAGAATTTTTTTTTCAGAAGGTCCTCCTCTATATCTCTTCCAAGGGGCATTGGAGTGCCTCCAAATTTTTGGCAACCCTTGCATTCACTGCATAGGCAAACACAATGGCAGACCCACTTCCTAATAATGGTGACAGTGTTTTCAGGAGGCCCTCTGACCTCCACGTCTCTTCCAAGGGGCATTGGAGCGCCTCCAAATTTTTGGCAACCCTTGCATTCACTACATAGGCAAACATAAAGGGAGACCCACTTCCTAATAATGGGAACATTGTTTTCAGGAGGCCCTCTGACCTCCACGAATCTTCCAAGGGGCATTGGAGTGCCTCCAAATTTTTGGCAACCCTTGCATTCACTGCATAGGCAAACACAATAGGAGACCCACTTCCTAATAATGGGAACATTGTTTTAAGGAGGCCCTCTGACCTCCATGTCTCTTCCAAGGGGCATTGGAGTGCCTCCAAATTTTTGGCAACCGTTGAATTCACTGCATAGGAAAACACAATAGGAGACCCACTTCCTACTAATGGGAACATTGTTTTAAGGAGGCCCTCTGACCTCCACGTCTCTTCCAAGGGGCATTGGAGTGCCTCCAAATTTTTGGCAACCTTTGCATTCACTGCATAGGCAAACACAATGGGTGACCTACTTCCTAATAATGGGAACACTGTTTTCAGGAGGCCCTCCTCTAAGTCTCTTCAAAGGGGTATTGGGGTGCATCCAAATTTTCAAAGTGGTATTGGGGTGCGTCCAAATTTTGGGCAGCCATGACACTCACTACATATGCAATAACAGTATAGGAGACCCACTCTTTAGTAATGGGAACAATAAAACATAGCCGGCTGATGGCTGTTTAAGAATAGTGAGGGCCAACTGCTGGCCCTTTAAGAATAGTAAAGGCGACCTGGTGGCTCTATAAAAATAGGCTTTGTGACTTTCAGAGTCCCTCCTTCATAAATGAAACACGATGTGTCTGATGATATCTCGCACACCACATGGCCAGATAAGGGTGTAAAATGTTATAATGACGTTTCCTGGTGAATGCGTTTTTTACGCTTGAAAGCAATGCAAAAGTGAAAAAATGCATCAAAAACGCTACGTGTGAACATAGCCCAAGGTGTGGAGGAGCATTTTTGTTTTTGGTTATTTATTTTGCTTTATATACAAGTCATTACCCTGGAAAGGATGTTCCTTAACGTACTTCCCAGGAAATTCCATTTTGGTTTCGTTTTTGTATGTTTTCTTGTGAGTCCGTAAAAGTGGCGTAATACCTCTGACAACGTTGTTGACAGAAGTGACCTGGGAGTCAGAAATGCTTCCAGGGGTCTTCCTCATGCTGTCCCCATGTCATTTGAGCACTGTTCCCATTGATTTGGGCAATTTTTAGGCCCTCTGCAGACCGCCGGGGGGAGCCGTCTGAAAAATGCTCGAGTTTCCCATAGACTTACATTGGGCTCATTGCTCGGGTCGAGCACCCAAGTATTCCAATGTGCTCGACCCGAGCATCGAGCACCCGAGCATTTTAGTGCTTGCCCATCACTGCTTACTGCCCATAGAAAACAACTGATGACTGGGGATCCCAACAGGAGGCACTGTGTGATCTGCTTATTATCAAGTCACTGTTCTAATAGGTAAGGATTGTCTGTGAGCCCAGATATGATGAATATCTTCTGTTTTATGTGGTGCCATGAATATAATTACAGGAATTGGTTCATTTGTGGGTGTACGGTAAGCACATAAGTAATGTCAATACTCATGTCAACTACTCTTTGGAGTCATGACCAATATTCCACCAGAAAAATATATGTATGCTGTTATTTTTTTTTTTGTATAAAGGCTGCTTTGTTCTATGGTGTTGCTCTGACTTCTAAAGTGCCAGACGATGGCGGGGAAACAGTGGAGTTTTGTTGAGCAAGTCACTGTGTGTACTTTTCATTTATTTCAGGCGTTGCCAATTAATTTATGTACACAGAAGTTCAAAGAGCAGCAAAGTGAGGATTGATCTCAGACTGAAACAAATTCCCATGTCACTAATTATAAAAAATAAAGTTGGATTTTCACTTATGATAAACAATGCAGGATACATAACTATGAACAGCAGACATTCTGCGAAACATTTGGCTTGTGCATGGGGCAGCCGTGACTAGTTAATAGTTAACACTTTAAAGCCTTGTTGTTTCTTATTTCAGCTATTATCACAAATTGCATTTAAAGAACAATTAAAGCATGAAAGGCTTTGAACAAGAAACTTTAGTTTGCTGGGTCAATAAGCTTGAAAAGTTACAACCACATTTCTCTGCCAAAAATGTACCTACAGCAGTTGTCACTTCCAACTCTCCTCAGATTATACAAGGGAGTGGAAGGACAGAAAATATTTAAAGGAAACCAGTCAGCCAATTCTTGCTGCTCCGACTGTGGTAGAATGAATCAGACACTGACTGTATTATCACTGCGGCTTTCAGAGAAAATATACTTTGAAAAGCCATCTCGGGTGACTAGTCTAATGCAGGTTCCCAGTGATTTCTCCTTGCCCCACTGCCCATGACTGACAGGTCTCTCCGTATGTGTGTGTATAGAGAGAGACCTGTCAGTCATGTGGTTCATGCAGCAAGTATCAGCTGCCAGTTTTCCATTGATAGTTTAAACTATATATATAATGGAAAGTCATTTAAGAATTATTCAACAGAGATTTTTCAAAATGTTTTTGTATGATTTATCTTTCCAAAGGTCTCCATGCTCATTATGTGGGGAGCCCTGCTGCTGGGACACACTGCGATCACATGTTTCTTATGGAGGAAGCCAGCTACCAATTTTTCCTGCAGAGCAAATCAAAATGTTATGGTATCCATTGCAGTCAATGACTGATTTGTGTAGTGCATTAAGGGAAGAGTCACACGGTCATATAACTATGACGAGGATTGCAACGCAATGCTCGAACTGGCTGTTGGCTCTCCCAACCTCAGCGTGACAGCTACTTAGAAGTACATGCTGTCACACTTGGGTCGGGAGAGCAGTCGGCCATTATGAGAGTTGCAATCCTTGTCCAAGTTATATGACTGTATGACTCTCTCTTTAGACTAAATTTCCACGATGAATATCCGGTGAGTTTTTTCTGCTGTGTATAATCGTTGTGCAGAAAGCGCAGCATATTACAGTTCAAGCAAAGTGGATGGGATTTCTCTACATCTCATGCCCACTATGGGAAGACCGCTGGAAGCGTTTCTGACTCCCAGGTCACTTCTGTCAACAACGTTATCAGAAGTATTACGCCACTTTTACAGACTTACAATAAAACATACAAAAACGAAACCAAAATGAATTTTCCTGGGAAATATGAACCAAAAACAAAAATACTTCTCCACACCTTGGGCTATGTTCACACTTAGCGTTTTTAATGCATTTTTGCACTTTTGCATTGCTTTCAACCGTGACAAATGCATTCACCAGGAAATGTCATTTTAACATTTTACAACCTTATCTGGCCATGTGGTGTGTGACACATCATCAGACACATCGTGTTTCATTTAAGAAGGAGGGACTCTGAAAGTCAGAAAGCCTATTTTTATAGGGCCATCAGGCGGTCTTTACTATTATTAAAGGGCCAGCAGTTAGCCCTCATTATTCTTAGAGAGCCATCAGCCGGCTATGTTTTATTGTTCCCATTACTAAAGAGTGGGTCTCCTATACTGTTATTGTGTATGCAGTGAGTGGCAGGGCTGCCCAAAATTTGGACGCACCTCAATACCACTTTGAAAATTTGGACGCACCCCAATACCCCTTTGAAGAGACTTAGAGGAGGGCCTCCTGAAAACAATGTTCTCATTATTAGGAAGTGGGTCTCCCATTGTGTTTGCCTATGCAGTGAATGCAAGGGTTGCCAAAAATGTGTAGGCACTCCAATGCCCCTTGGAAGAGATGTGGAGGTCAGAGGGCCTCCTTAAAACAATGTTCCCATTATTAGGAAGTGGGTCTCCCATTATGTTTGCCTATGCAGTGAATGCAAGGGTTCCCAAAAAATTTGGAGGCACTCCAATGCCCCTTGGAAGAGACATGGAGGTCAGAGGGCCTCCTGAAAACAATGTTCCCATTATTAGGAAGTGGGTCTCCCATTGTGTTTGCCTATGCAGTGAATGCAAAGGTTGCCAACAATTTGGAGGCACTCGAATGCCCCTTGGAAGAGATATAGAGGAGGGCTTCCTGAAAACAATGTTCTCATTATTAGGAAGAAGGTTTCCCATTGTGTTTGCCTAGGCAGTGAATGCAAGGGTTGCCAAAAATTTGGAGGCACTCGAATGCCCCTTGGAAGAGACATAGAGGAGGGCCTCCTGAAAACAATGTTCCCATTATTAGGAAGTGGGTCTCCCATTGTGTTTGCCTATGCAGTGAATGCAAGGGTTGCCAAAAATTGGGAGGCACTCCAATGCCCCTTGGAAGAGACGTGGAGGAGGGCCTCATAAAAAATGTTCCCATTAGAAAGGAGCAGGTCTCCTATACTTGTAATGCCCATGCACTAAGTGTATGGGCTGACAAACATTTCCCCCTGGGGGGTATACATGAACATACTGTATAAAAAAAATTTTTTACGGGCATCATAAACACCCTTTAAAAAAATTATGTGGGTGTTTCAACACGGACCATAGTCAACCTGGTGATATGGTGGTGGAGGATGAGGATGAGGAGAAGGAGGAGGACAAGAGCAAATAGCCAATATCAGGAAGCGCATACCCATGTGTGGGTGTGAAAAGGTTCATGGGAATACATCTCCCAAAAAAAGACACTAGATTTGAGTTTATGTTACGCTGCTATCATTGGGTGATGTTGAGAAGTCTGGCCCAATCCAGCCCTTGTTCATTTTTATAAGAGTCAGCCTGTCAGCATTTTCAGTTGACAGGCGGATGCGCTTATCAGTTATAATTCCACCAGCGGCACTAAAAACCCGCTCTGATAAAATGCTAGCGGTAGGGCAGGCCAGGACCTCCAAGGCGTAGAGAGCCAGTTCATTCCACGTATCCAGCTTGGATACCCAATAATTATAAGGCACAGAGGAATCACGGAGGACGTTGGTACGGTTGGCAAGGTACTCCCTCAGCATCTTCAAAACTTTGCACTCCTTGTGAGAGTACCACACACCTCAGGGCCTGTGCGATGGGATGGGCTGAGAAAATTCTCCCAGAACTTTGACAGTGTTCCCCTGCCTCTGCTGGATTGAAGTTGTGTCTCTCTCGCCTGTACTCCTTTGTTGTCCAACTAACTGTGACCTCTGCCGCCAGCGTTTTCAGATGGGAATTTTTTTAATAGTTCCGCAACAAGGGCCTTCTGGTACTGCCCCATTTTCGTAGACCTGTCCGCCTCAGGAATAAGAGATAGAAAGTTCTCCTTGTAGCGTGGGTATAGAAGTGTCACCAACCAGTAATGACTGTCACCCAAAATTTTGAGAATGCGGGGGACATGGGAAAGGCAGCGTAACATAAACTCAGCTATGCGTGCCAGACTGCTAACAGGCAAGACTTCCATGTCCTCACGACTGACCATGCTCTCCTTCTCATCCTCTCCGTCCTCTGGCCATCCACACTGAACAGATGGTATGACAGTTGTGAAGGTAGTACCATCTATAGCGCATGAATCTAACTCCTGTTCTTCCTCCTCCTCTTCCTCATTGTCACCCAATCCACATTGGGATGAGATGAGGCTGGGCTGTGTGTAATCTCCCTGCATGGTTCCTTGCTCCATCTCATCGTGCTCCTCCTGCAATGCATCCTCTTTGATTGTGAGCAGAGAGTGTTTCAGAAGACAGAGAAGTGGGATGGTGACGCTAATTATGGCATCATCGCCACTTTCCATCTTGGTGGAGTCCTCAAAGTTTTGGAGGATGGTACATATGCCTGACATCCATGTCCACTCCTGACATCTTATGCGTGGAGTCTGAACTGAATACTGGTACTCAACAACTGCCCTCTTCTGCTCACAAATCCTTCCCAACATCTGCAGTGTAGAGTTCCAACGCGTGGGGACATCACACACCAGTCTGTGTGCTGGAAGCTCCAAACGCTGCTGAAACATGGCAAGGGCGGCGGAAGCTGTAGGTGACATTCTAAAATGGGCACACAGGTGGTGTACTTTAACAAGCAGATCCGGCAGCTCCAGGTAGGATTTGAGAAACCGCTGATCCACGAGGTTAAGCACATGGGCCAGGCATGGTACGTTTGTGAGCTCGCCTCGCCTCAAAGCCGCCACCAGGTTCCGGCCATTGTTACACACGACCATGCCTGGCTGTAGGTTCAGCGGTGTGAGCCACAGATCTGCCTGCTCTTTCAGAGATGTCCACAACTCTTCAGAATTATGCGGTTTGTCACCTAAGCATATTAGCTTTAGCACAGCCTGTTGCCGCTTGGCCGAGGCAGTGCAGCAGTGCTTCCAGCTTGTGACTGATGTGGTCATTTCGGAGATGGAGGCTGAAGAGGAGGAGGAGGCTGAGGAGGATGAGGTGCAGGAGCTGTAGACTGTAGAGGCAACCCTGATTGACCTAGGGCCTGCAATCCTTGGCGCCGGTAGGACGTGTTCCGTCCCAAGGTCCGACTGGGTCCCAGCTTCCACTATGTTAACCCAGTGTGCCGTCAGCAAGATGTACCATCCCTGCCCACAAGCACTTGTCCTCGTGTCCATGGTTAGGTGGACTTTCCCGGTAACTGCGCTGTTGAGGGCACGGCTAATGTTTTGGGATACATGCTTGTGTAATGCGGGGACAGCACACTGGGAGAAATAGTGGCGGCTGGGGACCGAGTACCGAGGGATGGCCACCGCCATCAGGATGCGGAATGCTTCAGTCTCCATGAGCCTAAAAGGCAACATTTCGAGCACAAGCAGTCGTGAAATGTGGGAATTTATTAGTGTGGCCTATAGGGTATTGGCTGCGTATTTGCTCTTGCGTTCCAAGGACTGGGGTATGGACAACTGAACGCTGCGCTGGGACAAGAACGTGGATATGCTTCTTGATGCTGCTACTTGAGAGTGTGTAACGACAGGTGCAGGACAGGAGGCATCTTCGCATGCACCATGAACAGGGGATTGGCTTGCATGCACAACAGTGGAAGAAGCAGTGGTGCCACCCGCAGACACTGTTCCTGGACCCTAGGGTTCGGCCCACAAAGTCGGGTGCTTTGCTGCCATGTGCTTGATCATGCTGGTGGGGTCAGGCTGCTAATTTTGCAACTCCTGCAGATGCTGGCCTGGCAGGTGGTACAAATTACCTTTTTGGGGTTATCGGCAGAGTCTTTAAAAAACATCCAGACTCGGGAAGACCTAACAGCTGTACTGGCAACTTCATTCGTGTTGGTGTTACCGGGAACGGTTGCCTGCCTTTTGTCTGCGGCCACCACACTGCTTCTTCCTGCCTGTTGGGGTTCTCTGCCTCCCTCCCCCTGTGTGCTGCTGTCCTCGCTCTGCATGACCTCCTGCCAGGTTGGGTCAGTTACTATATCATCCACCACCTCGTTTCCACTTCCACACCCTGGTCCTCCTCCTGACTTTCTGGCAAGTGTTTCTCATCATCGTCCACCTCTTGTGACACTTTCCCACCGTCGCCTTCGTGTGACTGTGGCTGCTCAAATATTTGGGCATCGCTACATGCGATCTCCTCTTGCCCCGCTTCAAGTGGACCGGGCGAGAGGCCCTAATCTATAAATGGAAAAGTTAACAGCTCTTCAGGGTGTCCAAGTGTGGGATCAGTTGTCTCTGGGCACTCGGTATGGTGGCAGGAAGGAGGATCAGGGTGAGGAATATGCAGTCCAGACTCACGGTTACTGAGACTTGACCGTGTGGAAGACAGGGTGGTGGTGGTGGTGCTGGCAAAGTGACAAGAAGCATTATCTGCTATCCAACCAACAACCTTTTGACACTGCTCTGGGTTCAATAGTGGTGTGCTATGGTCCCCTAGGAATTGGGACAGGAAGGTCGGGCGAGAAGATGTGGGTGTTTGTTGTGGCACAATTTCAGCTTGCCCATGGTCTCGGCCTCGGCCTCTGCATGCACCATCACCTTCACCATCACGTCCAGTTCCCCGTCCCTTGCCACGTGGCTTGCCCATTTTAAATGGAGGACAATATCTTGCACGCTCACTACAAATGACTGAATTTGGAGCGAAGTTATATGTAATCCGTGTGATGGAGAAACCACAGTTTTAAATACCTGGCCTGTATGTAACTATTTTGAACAGCAAACCAGTGTCAAAAACTTTGCTGACACACTTAAAAAAATTTGAATGGAGGCCAAAAATTGCAGTATTTTCAGCGCAATTATATGTTATCTGTGGGACGAACAAACCACAGTTTTAAATTGCTGGATTTTTAGCGCTGTAGTATGGAACGGACCTGGCTGTATTCTGCAGTGCCAACAAGCAAATGGCGCAGAAAAACAGTGTTCTCTGGATTGCTTTTTAAGCAAACAATGAGGATTAAGATTAAAAAAAATGATTCCTGGCCCCTGAGACCTGGGCCTATGTCTAGAAATGTCTAACAGCAGCAGAAGGCAGAACTGGAATGGAGCCTCTTGTGCTAGATGCACTGCAGTCTGCTATATACACTGCCTGCCTGCCTATATACACTGCCTGCCTGATATCTCTGCAGATGGATTAGTCCTCAGAAGGACTGTTTGTTGAGATGGATATGTGGAATGTACTTGTTTTCTCCCTACACTACCTAATACACAACCAAATCTCTTCCTAGCTCAGCAGCACCTCTCCCTACACTGCCTGATTGCGGAGTAGACTGACGAGCATGGTGGTGCCAGGTCTGATATAGACCTGATGACGCTGTACGGCCAGCCAATCACTGTAATGCCACAACCAACATGGCTGCGGCATTACAGTGAGTGGCAGGCAATCCCTGCATGTTCATTGGCTCTCTAAAGAGCGCCAAACATGCAGGGAGGGGACCCGAGCATCTGCCCGAGCATCTCGCAAGTTTTCGGCGAGCTCCGAGCATCTCGACTACTGAGATGCTCGGCCGAGTACCGAGTACTTGCGAGTATGATCACTCATCACTAATTAATAACTCATATAGTTCGCACATCACATTTTCAATAGTGTTTTATCAAAGCTAAGTAACAGAAAGTCTCTAAAACAAAGTGTCTTACAAGCTAAAAAGCCTCCCAAAATCAGACAAAAACTGCAGCTAAAAAAGCAATAAAATGCATGAAAAAGAACACATACAAAAACGCAATGAAAAACCACAAGTTACCTAATTTAGCTAATTGGTGCAAACATGCTGCAGAAAATCTGCAACATCAAAAATACACCAAATACTCATTGTGAGAGCTTAGCCTAAAGACGCTTTCTCCAAACTATTCACCAATTTTCCTTTTTTCTGCCCTCTGGTGATTCTGCAGCAAATGATTTCAGCTTTACAGCTACAGCTCCTATGCAGAATATTGAAGTTGTGTAGCCAGAATATGTTCGAGTTTTTTGTATTGTACAAAGTGTTCTACGGAAGAAATAATGAATGAAATATACTGCATACTATAAACTGAAATAATATATACCAAGGTATCATTATTTATTATGGAGCCATGTAAGACATCTATGAAAAGGCTCCTATTGCTTAGAATAGAAGCTTCCATAAATAACTTGCACCATTATGGTATATTTACACGTGGCAGGTTTGTAAAGATATTTTGTTGGAAATGGTTCTGCAGAGATCTATATACATGCTGCAAAAAAACTCCATTCAAATTGATACAAATCATTTTTAGCCTCAAAACATATATGTGATAAATCTGCTATATGTGAACAAACCTTTGGGCTTGGACTAAACGGTGATGTGTTGTGCAACAGCCAATCTCATGGGAAGTAACGCATAGAGATAAGCAAAATTATCTGTAGCAAATCAAATGCACTAAGAATTTGCCCAAAAATTCAGATTTTGGTGACCAGATAGCTTCCAATTTGCTGAGTTCTTTTGAGAGCAGGAAGGTGGTTAAAATAGAAAAGACTTTCTCACTATTCCACATCTGTTCTTATGTCACCTCTGCCTCTCCTAGAGCTCCCTGGTCCTCTGAGCTTGTCTTCTGTCACCTTCACCGTCTGTCCATGTAACCTCAAAAGGGCAATCACACATCTCAGATTGGCCTCAGTGCTGGAATGGAGTGACGGAAAACAAAAGGCTAGCGCAGATAACCAGGGAGCTGTGCCAGTGGAGGAGGCATTTTAGGCATAAGAGGGAAAGGGATTTTTGTATTATTATTTTTAACCTCCTTCACTTCCATCATGCCAATCAGGACTGTTTTGACTTGAACTGAATATAACTCGCTGGTCGGTCTTGAGTGAATCTGCCCGAATTGAATTTCATGAGAATTTGCTCATCTTTAGGCATCCAAAAATATTTGTTGACACACAACAATTTTAAGGCTTGAGATTTGGATGTAAAAAAACAACCAAATTGCAGACATGTCGATGCAAGTAGCAGCTCCACCCAACATACATAAATGTCTAAAAGAGGAGAGTCACACATGACTTGCTTGTAATGAGTGACTAAAAATCCAACAGGTTTGGATTTTTTGCAATAGTTGGGTTGGCGTTAGTTAGGTCACTGTAGAGATAGGACACAGGTGACAATGCAATCCTATTGACTATTATCAGATCCAGTATCACAATCCAACCTTATAAAAGTTCTACATGTTTAGCAACATTGGAAGAAATGGAAAGAAACAGAACTGGTATTTCAGTAACAGCATGTAAAATATAAATTAAAGGTGCACCAAACCTCCAAATAAATTGAAAGAAAAGAAAATATGCACTCTTTTTGTCACTGTACAGACTAAAAGTTGAGTAATTTATAGTTTCTTGTTTTTTGTTTCTTGTAGACTGGAGACTTTTTAAAAGGCACTTATAAGACAAGAAACTCAACGATTATGCTCTCTTGACATTTGACATGAAACAGATTTAGACAATTATTTTTCCAAAAGTATTAGGAAAGTAATCGCTGAGCAATATTTACTGTAATTGTGGCCAACTAAGGCATATAAATAGAGATGAGAACTAAAGTAAACTAAAATGCATTATAACTGGATTTAGAAGGAAGAATGACATAGCAGGGGAGCCTTCTAGTGACATTCCACATTACTGATGCAATATATACCAGAAGTAAGTATGCAAAGCAAGGATGTTCTTCAGTGAAATACCACAATATTGATGGAAATATGTACCCATTACATTAACACAGGAACAGCCACAAAATTTCGGGAAATTTTTTAATTTAACTTGCTCAAGTTTATCAATGTGCAAACGACAATTAAGAAAAACTTTTTGTACTGTATGGAATAAAGACTATTTAGAATAAGTTTTGTGAAACATAAAATAATACATAAAATAAGAAGCGATAGCAGAAGTATACAGTGAGGAAAATAAGTATTTGATGCACTGAGCCGATTTTGCACGTTTTCCCACCACAAAGAATGGAGAGGTCAGTAATTTTTATCGTAGGTACACTTCACGAGTGAGAGACAGAATCTAAAAAAAAAAAACAGAAAATCACATTGTATGATTTTTAAATATTTACTTTGTATTTTATTGCATGAAATAAGTATTTGATCACCCACCAATCAGCAAGAATTATGGCTCTCACAGACCTGTTAGTTTTTCTTTGCGAAGCCCTCCTATTCTGCACTCATTACCTGTATTAATTGCACCTGTTTCAACTCGTTACCTGTACAAAAGACACCTGACCTCACATTCAATCAATCACACTCCAACCTCTCCACCATGGCCAAGACCAAAGAGCTGTCTAAGGACACCAGGGACAAAATTGAAGACCGGCAGAAGGCTGGGATGAGCTACAGGACAATAGGAAAGCAGTTTAGTGAGAAGACAACAACTGTTGGCACAATTATTAGAAAATGGAAGAAACAAAAGATGACTGTCAATTTTCCTCGGTCTGGGGCTCCATGCAAGGTCTCACCTCCTGGGGTAAAGATGATTCTGAGAAAGGTCAGCAATCAGCCCAGAACTACATGGGAGTACCTGGTCAGTGACCAGAAAAGAGCTGGGACCACAGTCTCAAATATTACCTTTAGAAACACACTACACTGTCATGGGTTAAAATCCTGCAGGGCATGCAAGGTCCCCCTGCTAATGCCAGCACATGTCCAGGCCCATTTGAAGTTTGCCAATGACCATCTGGATGATCCAGAGGGGGTATGGGTGAAGGTCATATGATCAGATGAGACCAAAATAGAACTTTTTGGTATCAACTCCACTCACAGTGTTTGGAGGAAGAAGAAGTATGAGAACAACCACAAGAACATGCTCCCAACCACGAAGCATGGTGGGGGAAACATCATGCTTTGGGTGTGCTTTTTTGCAAAGGAGACGGGATGACTGCAATGTATTGAAAGGAGCATGTATTGCGGGATTTTGGCCAACAACCTACTTGCCTCAGTAAGAGTATTGAACATGTGTCATTGCTGGGTCTTCCAGCATGACAATGACCCGAAACACATCGCCAGGGCAACTAAGGAGTGGCTTCGTAAGAAGCATTTCAAGGTCTTGGAGTGACCTAGTCATTGTCCAGACCTGAACCCAATAGAAAATTTTTGGAGAGAGCTGAAACTCAATGTTGCCCAGCGACAGCCCCGGAACCTGAAAGATCTGGAAAAAATCTGTATGGAGGAGTTGGCCAAAATCCCTGCTGCAGTGTGTGCAAACTTGGTCAAGAACTACAGGAAACGTCTGACCTCTTTTAGCAAAGTTTTCTGTACCAAATATTTATTTCTGTTTTTCTATTGTATGAAATACTTATTTCATGCAAAATAAAATGCAAATTAATTATGTAAAAATCATACAATGTGATTATCAGTATTTTTTTTTAAAGATTCTGTCTCTCACAGTTGAAGTGTACCTACGATAAAAATTACAGACTTCTCCATTCTTTGTAGGTGGGAAAACTTGCAAACTTGGCAGTGTATCAAATACTTATGTTCCCCACTATAATAGAAACTGGGTTGATTGGGGTAAATTTGGGAGTTGTAGAATTTGTTTTTTTGTGCTTATAGAAATGTTTCTGCCTTCCAGATCCTAGTTTTGGACTATCTCATCACAAATGGATCAATAAACTGGAAGAATCATGGCATAAGAAAGGGAGTAGGGAGTATAGTGAGGGTTAAGTTCCTTTGGCGGACATCAATACATTAATATATTATAAATTTGGGATTTACTTTCAATATTTATTAACCCTCTTTAAGGCCTATTCGGGCCTTTATGACTGACTATTTGCTTTTAATTTTTGCTTCAGACATCGGCATAAGTGACATGTAAGAACTGCATCTTTAATTATGGGAGGTGTTGTGCGTCTAAGGCTCTGCTTGGGTAATATTTTCTAGCCACAAATATTAATTTTTCCAAAAGTCACTCTTTGATGTAATATTACATGACGGCCCTGTGTGTGTTGGATGACATTTTTACAATGCGCCAGGTATGACTTTTTTCAGCTTTTTAAGGCTCTTATTTTAAATGTCAGAAATGTTAAAATTGTCCTGGCCTACCAGAGGTGGGAAATGTTCAAAACTCCTTTGCAGTAAAAAATAAATTAGATATCATTTGGTTAGGATAGATTTTGGAAGCCATTCTATGTTCACACCTGAGCACTAAATAGTACTGCACACATGTGTCCTCATACAACCCTGAACTATGGAATAAAGGGATAGTTGTCTACTACTTATAATTGATTCTTTTGGTCTACATGTTAAATAAAGCTCTTTATGTACATAATCAACCCACTGATTAGAATGATTCAACCGAAACAGGATCATTAGCAAATCAGCGCATGTTAGTGTAGACCAATCAAATGTATTTGCAAGTGATCCTATTGTTGATTTAACTTGAAGCGCAATTTTGAGTGAAAATGATTTAGTTACAGAATTCTGAATTACAGTTTACATATATTACATTGGTGAGCATCACATTAAATGTAAATGGATTTGTTCCATTCATGACAGCAAAGCTTGTCAACATACCATCAACAAGGAGCTGTATTTTACCAGTATTTGGCAGAAACTTCTGCAACTGAAAATGGGATTGTACCTGCAGCATGTGGATGGAAAACTCTATGTATGTGGCAGTTACAGGAAAGTCTGCAGCAAATCTGCCATTTGTAAATGTTGCCTACAAGGGTCCTAAAGACTAAGTACACATTCACTTTGTTTTTATTAATTAGCTTCCTAAATGCAAAGTTAAGCAAGTTTCTAAATAGTCTTCATTAATAGTTTTCTACAATTATGCTGCTGCAGAGTGTCCATAAGTCATTTAACTGTGACGCTTGCAGCCCTGCCCTGGGAAGATGGGGAGTTTACTCAGAGCTGGGTCAGATGTTTGGTGGGTTGCAGCCGTGGCCTGGACCCGTTCCGTGCCCAGAGCTATCACATTAAAAAAAGATGTAATGGGCTATCAGGGTTGAGTGGTTGCTATCGACTACGCCACCTGTGGTACCTGGTGAAGACCACCAGCGCTGCTGCAGTCCTCTGAGGCGGGATGTTGTGGCAGCCGACGTTGATACTACTCCCCACAGGCGGAGCAGGGCCTCAGGGCAGAGAGCAGGATGGAGGGAGTCGTAGTGAAGGAGGTCTGGTGCTGCGCGGTGCGGTGTAGTGCAGAACTAAAGAGTCCAGAGGCCATAGGGGTAGACTTCCAGAGTTTTTTTACTCACGGTAAAACGTGCAGCTCCAAGGCTTCTCCCTGCTCCTCACAGAGTTCTGCGGTCACCAGGAACGGGGGTCCGACAACCTCCGGGTAATTCCAGTGCTTAAATCAGGGCCCCGCACCAGAGTGTTCCTAGACTTCAGACTGAGTCCACTCCTGTCTGTGTGTGTGTAGATAGGCCGGGTCTCCCTCTGGACTACTCTCAGAATAAGGGTACGGGTGGCAACTCCGCTCCTTCCGTTACCCGGTGGGGTTCTCTGGGCCTGCCGGGCTTCCCTGACTAGGACATAGAGTAGCAAAGTCAGGTGACGGGGGCCGGTACCCCTCTTGCAGCCGGAATCCCTCTGACTAGGCCAGAAAGCGGGTACAGGTAGTGTATACCGCTCCGTCTGCATCCTCCTGGGATCCTTTTGCGATGGAGCTACACTCCTAAGCTCCAGGCCTTCTTGGGTATGGACCTTGACCGGTTGAGACATCAGTTAACTCCAACCCGCCCCTCGACTAAAGGCCAGAGTATGAGGACCGTGTCTCCATCCACTGCAGGTTCACCCATAAGCCACGTTCAGGGATGAAGATCACAATCAAAAGACCATGAGCCCAAGATGGCTGTTTATTAAATATGAAATATTAAGTGTAAACTAAATGTGCGTCCTCCACCCTCACCCTCTACATGGTTCCCCCTATCTTTTGGTTCCCCAGTCTCCCATTTTCCCGGGAGGGGCAGCACACTAGTGCCTATTAGCACCCTCTGGTGGGAGAAGTGTGGTGTTGGATGTGGAGGTGGGGTCCTGACTATTGCACCGTTCTTACCTCGAAGGAGGGATACCACATCCCACTGAAGAGGTGCAGCATCCCTGTGGCGACCGAACCCTCAGGGGCACCACATAACGAAGTCAATGCTTTTCAAAAATGTCACAAATCCATCAGAGCCATTGCCTCTGATTCTAACAGCTAGCTCTGCTCTCTCCATCTTTTCTTACAGTTACAGATAGCAGAAGGCAGGGGGTTATCACCAGTGTTGAGCGAATTTGTTCGGAAAATGTTCGAAAGTTTCAAATTCAGCACGAATATGGCACATTCGTATTCGTGATCGCAAAATCGAGCAAATTCTCTTAAAATCGGAAAAGTTCGACAAATTTGCGTGGGGCCACGAATACAGGGCAACCACGGCGTTTTGAACAGTTTTGTTAGCATAGTGCAAGTGCATGATGAGCAGTGACATGTGCCAGGTGAGTGTGGGGGCTGTGGAGAGCTTAGAACAGGTCAGATCAGCGGTGCACTGTTTTTTTTTTTTCCTGTGGGCGGTAACTTTAAATGAGGAAAGCGCGGCCAGCCAATCATAGCGCAAGAAGCATCTACACTGTCCAGACATAAGGGCTTCTGCAATTGGCTGCAGAAATCACATATCCTCTCAATATAATAAGCGGCCATGTACCCTCAGTGCCATTACATCCATGTCACTGGTGGAGACAGATGCAGCTCAGTGTTCTCCTGTGTAATGAGAGATATTAGCTAGATAGATGGGCGCTTGTGTGGTCGTCAGATAGTGTAGATAATTCCTGGCCTGTCTACCTCTACAACCGCTGGTGCAGCACATTTTTGGTGTTCTTGTGCAAGTACTGTGATTCTGACAGAAACAGAGGGCCCATGCTATACAATAGTACTGTGCACCACTGGTATAGAGTTCCATGTATCAGAATACCTTGAATCTTTTTTTGCACTTGCTAATGTGATCAAGCAAGCGCAGTGCACCTTTTCATTTAGTGGGGTTGAAATTGTGCTCTTCACAGTCTGCAGAGCTTCTTATTGCAGAGCACAAAATCTGTTTTTTTTCTGTTGCTATTGTGATATTGAAAGCAGTGTGCACTAAAGTTTTTTTTAGTGTCAGATACTATTGTAACACCTGCACAGGGAATTGTCAGGGCAGCTACTGGTATACTGGAACTTACAGACACTAAGAAAAGCTTTGCAGCTGCTGTTAAACAGGGACCTACAGACATTAACCGTTTTTCCCCTGAGCTGCAGTGGACTACAATTCCAAGGGACCCTTGTTTCAGTCAGATGACACAGCCTGGAAGGATAGAAGGAGAGAGAGTGGATTGGATGAGGAGGGACTTGGGGGAGGGAGCTGGGCAGGAAGTGAAAGTGAAAGTTCAGAGAAAAAAGAGCGTGGCAGCTTGCTGTGAGGGACGGAGTGGTGTGGATCTGCATTCCTCTACCCTGCCGAGTGTGGCGGTCCCCTCTGAGATTCCCGCGTTGCTGGAGAGAGCGCAGTCTTGTCACCCTCTGAAGCAAGTTACATCAAGGACTCGGAGAGTTCTACCGGCACTCCCACCGTATAAAGGCCTGAATCCTGCCGCCCCCAGCTGGTGTCCAGAGAACCATCCGACCGTTTGAGACACACAGTGAGTGCCCTTCTGAGACTTGTGGTTCTACCAGCGCTATTTATAGTGAGTACACTACAACTCAGACTATTGACATTAATATTCATCTAAGTGCACCAACGGTTCTCATTTGCGCACCAACATCCACGGCAACTGGGCCCCAACGTTTGGACTGAGTTAATACAAAAAGGGAAAACCTGCTACGTTATATTTGCATGGTCGGAGTAGAAGTAGATTGTGATGTGTATATGACTTTTATAGAGCACTGTTACTTGTATTGTATGTTATTCCTTTAAACCCACCTCAATTCTGCTGCATAGCAATAAAACCGTTTAAGGCTGAGTTCACACGATGCGTTTTTCGTGCGTTTCCGCGGCGTTTTTCCAGTTGCGTAAACGCCGCGGAAAAGCATGAAAAACGCATGGTAGAAGGGCAGCAATGTTCCCCAATTGAAATCCGCATGTACTGTGCCCATGATGCGGATTTTTCCGCAGCGTAAACGCTGCGGTCAAAAATCCGCAGCATGTCAATTAATTTTGCGGAAACGCTGCTCTTTTGCCGCCATTGACTTGCATTAGACCGCATGGAATCCGCATCACTGTATATGTTGATGCGCTTTTCATGCGGTCTAATGTGCGGATGGTACCCGGGTGTGGATGAGAGGACTCTCATCCAGACCCAGGTACCATTAAAAAAAAAAGAATAAAATAAAAAATACATATATTCTCACCTTCTGACGGCCCGCGCTGCGTCCTCCAGGCTTCCCGGGCACTTCGCGGTTGAATGAAGGACCTTCGCTGATGTCAGAGTCATGTGACGGGTCACGTGACGCTGACGTCGGAAGGTCCTACAGTCTTCACTGCCGGCAGCCGGGACCGATGAAGCAGGACACCGGGGGCCATCAGAGGGTAAAGTATAGATTTATTTTTTATTTTTTGACATCACACACTATATAAATCCATGCCGGTTGCATGGATTTATATAGTGTAAAGTTGACAAGCACTTTCCAAGTGATGCTAAAATCGCTTGGGAAGCGCTTGTCAACCCGCATGCGGAAATGAAAGTGAAGACCGCTTCATTTCCGCATGTCCCTGGCAGGAAACCGCATGTACAATCCGCATGCGTTTTTTCCTGCCAGAGAGATGCAGAAACGCTCAGGAAAAAATCCTGAGCATTTCTGCATCGTGTGCACATACCCTAACAGTTTTATTGCTATGCAGCAGAATTGTTCCCTGTGACTGTGTACTGAGCTGTGGCAGGGGCTTCCCGAATCAGCCCCTAGCAGAAGATAACAGTCCTTCTTCAGTCCCAGAGAGAGAGCTCCAATCAAGATTCGGGTGGAGGCACTGCGCCCTAGAGAGGTGTTACACTATTTTAGTGGAGTTGAACTTCAGGTGGTTTCAGAGTAAAAAAATACATTTTTTCTCTTGCTACGCCCAGTCCAAAAAATATTTTTTCCTGTGCCAAGTCATACAGTGCTACAAGCCAGCTACTACTTCAGTGGTGGTCAAATTCAGCTTGTACGCACAGTCAAATCTATGTATATTTTTAGTTGGCAGGCAGAGTCCACCAAAGGTTTTTCACTGTGGCAAAGTTGATCCAGTCTGCTCAAAGGCAGATCCCATTTTAGTGGCGTTGAACTTGTCCTGGTTTCACAGTAAAATAAACAAAACTTCTTTTACTAGGCCCAGTCCAAAAAATATTTTTTCCTGTGCCAAAAGGCATACAGTGCTAAAAGCCAGCTACTGCGTCAGTGGCGGTCAAAGTCAGCTGGACGCAGAGCTTATGCAGAGTAACCCAAAAATATTTTTTGCTCTGAGTAAAGTGATACAGCTGGCTAGATCTGAGTATGAAATATTTTGGAGCATATATTCTATGTCATACTGGCCTCATCCACATTCAAAAGAAAAATTTCTTCTGTTCCTAAAGTAATACAGCAGGGGACATCTCAGTTTGAAATTGTTTGGAGAATACAGTTATATGAAAAAGTTTGGGCACCCCTATTAATCTTAAGCTTAATGTTTTATAAAAATTGTTGTTTTTGCAACAGCTATTTCAGTTTGATATATGTAATAACTGTTGGACACAGTAATGTTTCTGCCTTGAAATGAGGTTCATTGTACTAACAGAAAATGTGCAATCTGCATTCAAACAAAATTTGACAGGTGCATAAGTATGGGCACCCTTATCATTTTCTTGTTTTAAATACTCCTACCTACTTTTTACTGACTTACTAAAGCACTTTTTTTGGTTTTGTAACCTCATTGAGCTTTGAGCTTCATAGCCAGGTGTATGCAATCATGAGAAAAGCTACTTAAAGTGGCCACTTGCAAGTTGTTCTCCTGTTTGAATCTCCTCTGAAGAGTGGCATCATGGGCTCCTCAAAACAACTGTCAAATGATCTGAAAACAAAGATTATTCAACATAGTTGTTCAGGGGAAGGATACAAAAAGCTGTCTCAGAGATTTAACCTGTCAGTTTCCACTGTGAGGAACATAGTAAGGAAATGGAAGAACACAGGGACAGTTCTTGTTAAGGCCAGAAGTGGCAGGCCAAGAAAAACATCAGAAAGGCAGAGAAGAAGAATGGTGAGATCAGTCAAGGACAATCCTCAGACCACCTCCAGAGAGCTGCAGCATCAAATTGCTGCAAATTGTGTCACTGTGCATCGGTCAACTATACAACGCACTTTGCACAAGGAGAAGCTGTATGGGAGAGTGATGCGAAAGCTGTTTCTGCAAGCACGCCACAAACAGAGTCGGCTGAGGTATGCAAAAGCACATTTGGAGAAGCCAATTTCTTTTTGGAAGAAGGTCCTGTGGACTGATGAAACCAAGATTGAATTGTTTGGTTATACAAAAAGGCGTTATGCATGGCGGCAAAAAAACACAGCATTCCAAGAAAAACACTTGCTACCCACAGTAAAATTTGGTGGAGGTTCCATCATGCTTTGGGGCTGTGTGGCCAATGCCGGCACCGGGAATGTTGTTAAAGTTGAGGGACGCATGGATTCCACTCAGTATCAGCAGATTCTTGACAATAATGTTCAAGAATCAGTGATAAAGTTGAAGTTACGCAGGGGATGGATCTTTCAGCAAGACAATGATCCAAAACACCGTTCCAAATCTACTCAGACATTCATGCAGAGGAACAATTACAATGTTCTGGAATGGCCATCCCAGTCCCCAGACCTGAATATCATTGAACATCTGTGGGATCATTTGAAGAGGGCTGTCCATGCTCGGCGACCATCAAACTTAACTGAACTGGAATTGTTTTGTAAAGAGGAATGGTCAAAAATACCTTCATCCAGGATCCAGGAACTCATTAAAAGCTACAGGAAGCGACTAGAGGCTGTTATTTTTACAAAAGGAGGATCTACTAAATATTAATGTCACTTTTCTGGTGAGGTGCCCATACTTATGCACCTGTCAAATTTTGTTTGAATGCAGATTGCACATTTTCTGTTAGTACAATAAACCTCATTTCAAGGCAGAAACATTACTGTGTTTAACAGTTATTACATCTATCAAACTGAAATAGCTGTTGCAAAAACACCAATTTTTATAAAACATTAAGATTAAGATTAATAGGGGTGCCCAAACTTTTTCATATAACTGTATCTCGTAGTTTTTATCGGCCTCATGCACACTAACAAATTTCTTTTGTCTGTTAGTAACGTTATACGGCAGACCATATCTTACCTTGTCATTTAGTGTCGCTGAAATTCAGGTATGTGCTGAGCTATTGCACAGGAAAAAAACTTATTTTTCTTTAGTTAATTGCGTGCTTCTACCACTGTATCTGGCCAACGTGAGTGGGAAAAAGAGAGGGCATGGTGGAAGGGCGAATAGGCTTGGTGCTCAAGGTGTACGTGGAGTACGTGATAATGCTAGTGAAAGCACTAGTGAACCAACACAAACAGGGCCTATCCAAAGATAACTGACAACTTATGTTAATGGATGGCCTACTGCACTCCCTTCGTTTGGCAGCCGCACAGCGATACGCGTTGTTGATAAGGCCCAGAATGAGCAGGTGCTCCAGTGGATGGCAAGCTCTGCTTCCAGTGCTCTCTCCTCTTCTTCCTCCACCTTAACATCACACGCAGTGCAGTCCAAAGAGGTGGCACCCCAATTACCCATGCTTCCCTCCGCGTCACAACTGGCCAACTGCCTAACTGACTGTAGCGAACCACTGATGGGCGAGTCTGTAGAACTCTTCACCCATTCTACACCATGAGCATCAGAAGTGTACTCCAAACAGTCACAGAGTCAAGGGGAGGAAAGCATCTGCACCGATGCCCAAATTATTTTTAGCTTGGATTCGGGGCAGGACGAAGTAGGGTGTGAGCAGGTTCCTGACTCTCGTCACCAGACGTTAACCGCAGGGGAGGGAGGTGATCCCAATGAGACTTAGATACCCGAGGCTCATGCGGACTGTACTGTGTTGTCAGGAAAACAAGAGGAGAGGGGTCACTCTGAGGGCAAGGAATGGGATAAGACATTGGATGATGACGAGGTTGAAGATCCTACTTGGTGTGTACCCAGAGTCACGCTGCCGAGTAGCTCATCTGAGGAGGTGGAGGAGGAAGACGAGGAGGTTATGACGCAGACATGGAGTGATGCAAGCACGAGGAGCACTGCATCCTTAGCCACAACCGTGGCTGTGGCTAGCAGCGGTCACGGGTCTGCAGCTCGCAGGGGCAGCAAGGGTTGCCTAGCATATGCCTTTTTTTGTCACTGCAAAGGATGAGCCAACTCACGTTATCTGCAAACTTTGCGATAAAAAACTCAGTAGAGGGAAAAACTGCCATAATTTGACTACTACATGCATGAACGTTCACATGCTCAAACGACATTCTTTACGCTGGGAATTTTACCGCGCTGAAATGTGGACCAGCACACCTCAACAACCCTCAGCTGCCCCATCAAACGCATCCGCTGCTTCTTCCTCCTCTTCTGTTACCATGCCAAGTATTGTCATGCAGGTCTCCCATCGCAGAAACTCCAGTTCTTTACCCGCTCCAGACAGGCTGAGTGACAGCCCGTCAGCTGTAACGGAAGCGGACACGCCTGCTGTGTTTGTTTCACTGAGCACACTCAGTCCACCGTAACATCTGCACCTCACACACGATCCACCAGTTTTTCCGGTTCACCATACTCCACCCTCTCTCAGCACTTTAGCCTGCCCTCGGTCTCGCAGTTGTCGTCACGTAAAAGATTGTTTCATCCTACGCATGACAAAGCTAAGAGGTTGTGTGTGACGCTCTCTAGCCCTCCGTGGGAAATGGGGTTACTCGCAGCCGGGTTGGTGTAGGGGTAGCGGGGGAGGCAGTCGTGGCCTGGACCCGTTCCGTGCCCAGGGCCATCACATAAAAAATATATGGGCTTTCAAGTAAGAGTGGTATTTTTCGACTACGCCACCTGCGGTTTCCGGTGATGGGCACCGGCGCTGTTTCAGTCCACTGAGGCCGGTGTTACAGGCAGCTAAGATGGGATGGCTCCCCACAGGCGGAGCAGGCCTCAGGGCAGTGTGAGGAGGAATGGTGGGTGCAGTGCCGCGCAGGAAATAACGAGCTGAGTCGGTGTATGAAGTCATCCGGGTCTTTACTCACTTGGGATGAACTTTCAGCCGCAAAGCTTCTCTCTGCTACTCGCGGTGTACTGCAGCCACCGGGAAGGGGGTCCAGTGCTTCCCAGGTAGATCAGGAGCACCTGTCGAGACCCCTCTGGTGTGTGTTCCTCTCCTTGGTAGGTTGTTCTCCCACTAAGTCTTCTCCTGACTGTGTGTGGTTAGAACGAGGTGTAAGGCCGGGTCCCACTGGATAAACCCAGTGTAAGAGATACAGGTGGCGTAGGCCGCTCCGTCCGTATCCCTCTGGGATCCACAAAGCCTCTGGGCTTTTCTGACTGAGACGTGAAGTAACAAAGTCAGATATCGGGGGCCGGTCACCCCTCTTGCAGCAGGAATCCCTCTGACTAGGCCAGAGTAAAGAATACAGGTGGCGACTCCGCTCCGTCCGTATCCCTCTGGGATCCTTTTGCCTATGGAGCCTATCTCCTCTGCTCCCCTTCAGGCCTTCTTAGGTAAGGACCTTGACCGGGTAGAGACAGTGGTTAACTCTGACCCGCTCCTTGTCTCAAGGCCAGAGAACGAGGACCGTGTATCTTCAGTCGGCTGCGGCCTTATGCTGAACTCTGGTGGGTGACCACAATCAGAGACGAAGACCACAATCACAGACGAAGATTACAATCAAAGACCTTGAACTTAAGATGGCCGTAGATTAAATATGAATGAATAAGTGTTTCCTAAAAGTCTATCCTCCACCCTCACCCACTACATGGTTCCCCCTATCTTTGATTCCCCCCATCTCCTCAATCACCTGATCTCAACCCAATTAAGCATGCATTTCACTTGTTAAAGACTAAACTTCAGACAGAAAGGCCCACAAAGAAACAGCAACTGAAAACCACCGCAGTGAAGGCCTGGCAGAGCATTAAAAAGGAGGAAACACAGCGTCTGGTGATGTCCAAGAGTTCAAGACTTTAGGCAGTCATTGACAACAAAGGGTTTTCAACCAAGTACTAGAAATGAACATTTTATTTACAATTATTTAATCTGTCCAATTACTTTTGGTCCCTTTAAAAACAGGGTGGCACATTTTAAGGAGCTGAAACTCCTAAACCCTTCATCCAATTTTAATGTGGATACCCTCAAATGAAAGCTGAAAGTCTGAACTTCAACTGCATCTGAATTGTTTTGTTTAAAATTCATTGTGGTAATGTCTAGAACCAAAATTAGAAAAATGTTGTCTCTGTCCAAATATATATGGGCCTAACTGTATGTTGGAGTATAGAAACAAGGTTTTAAGCAACTTTAATGGAGATTTTCCCCAAGATAACAGTGAGGCACACAGTGTGCATCGCAGCTGTAGTCTTTCAACCTCCGGCATGTCAGTTCGTCAACGCCAAAACATTAGCAGCAGCAGCAAAGTAAGTGGCAGAAGCAATTTCTGGGAGTCCTTTCAACCATTTTTTGCACCAGCTCGTGCACCAGCACAATAGAGTACAAATCTGACATGTGGTGAACGCCTGTAGAGGATGGTGCAGGAGTATTTAGAGTCAATATCAATGCCATCAGGGAGGGTTTGGACACTTTTACATTTTGGTCTTCAAAAATGGATGAATGACCTGAGCTCACCTCTCACGCCTTGGAGGTTTTATCATGCCCGGCAGCCAGCGTTCTCTCTGAACGTGTCTTCAGCGCTGCTGGTAGTGTCTTGACGGATAAGCGCACCTGGCTGTCCCCTGAAAGTGTAGACCGCTTAACTTTCATCAAGATGAACAAGTAATGGATCTCCAAGGACTTTTGCACCCCAATTGCAGACTGTACAGAGTAGGTGATGATGTAGTTTTGAGTGTGCTACATTGATCTCTTGAAATTGCATGGTGGTTGTAGCATTAGAGTGGTTGCCCAAATCGATGGGAACAGTGCTCACAGTGAAACATGAAAAGCTGGCAATTCAGCAGCGGCATACACCGGTACCGACAATTTAGAACAGAAAGAACAGAGCATCACACATAGATTAGATAGATAGAAACATGTCAGTCACATATGTAATAAGTACAGTGACAGTGTTGGTTACTGTACTTGTCATTTAGTGTTAAAATAAAGGATTTATTTAAAAAAAAATTGGCGTGGGGTTCCCCGTAATTATAGTCTGTAGTAGTGTTGAGCCACCCCCGTAGTGTTCGAGTTCGGTTCGGTTCGTCGAACACCTTCGAACACCGTTAAAACCAATGGCAGGCAAACAAAAACACATAGAAACACATAGAAAACACCTTCAAAGGTGTCCAAAAGCTGACAAACTGCTCAGAAGACACAACTAACACATGGAAAAGTGACAAGTACATATAGTTATGCGAAAAGAAAAGAGGTGCAGGAGTAAAAGGAGGGGGAGACACAGATATAGGCATGTCATGCCCTTCTAAAATCCAAAAAGTGAGAAGCCGACTCGTTCAGTCCGCTCCTGCCCGTGCCACCTCCGTGTCGCCGGGTTTGTGCCAGAGCCGCGGTGAACCCTGACGGCCAGCCCCCCTCTCCCAATACTGGTGCCTGTCCGCTGGTGGGTCGAGCGAGCCCCCCTGTGGTGGAGGCAGCTCTCAGCTTTCTAATTTAAATTGTCTCTCTAATTTGAATGAATACACTTTAAATCCATTTACAAGGATCTATTGGAGGGCAAGTCTCATGCCAGCAGCCGCGTAATTCCAGCTCCAGTAGCGTCCACTAAAGCTGCTGCAGTTAAAAAGCTTTTATAAGGATCGAGCTCGGCTGTCCACCGCAAGGCATCCTACTGCCAGTCCCAGCCCCTATGCCTTGGGGTGCCTCCTGATGCTCTTCACTGAGTATCCCGTGGTCCCGAAGCATTTCCTTTGAAAAAATTAAGTGTCCAAACTACAGGTGGTGTAGCTTGCTTAACAGCCGGGATAATCCGCTGAGTAGCAGACACTGCTACTAGGCACAAAGTATTTCCTGGGCTAGATGCAGTTAAAAATTTGTAATTAGATACTCTCGTTGGATGCTGAGAAAGCATTCCATAGAGTCTCCTGGCACGCCATATATGATTCTCTTAAAAAGCTTGGGGTAGGGGTCTAGGGGACCCTTTTATAGCCAAAATCACGGCCCTGTATCGCAATACGTCACCTAGGCTGAAGATAAATGGAACTGTAGCACCCTGAGGGCTCGGTTGCTACAGAGGTATTGCACCTCACCCAGAGGTGTGATATCTCACTCTCAGGTAAGGATGGAGTGTGGATCAGGACCCGACACCTGCATGCATTACACCACATTGCCGTGGGGCAGGGCGACCAATATGCCCCTGAGATGGGCACGACAGTCCCTGTCCCTGGCTGGAGTGGGGGGAGGGAACACTGAGGAAGGGGAACCCTGTAGTGCAGGAGCAGGGGGGAAGCAGTTCCTGGGTGCATTGAGAAGGGAGTATAAAAGGTGGGCACCATCTTAGTTCAGTGCAGAGAAGTCTGAGCAGAAGTGGCAGGGAGCAGGGGCTCTGCATGAGCTCTGCTCCGGATGGTGGGCCTAGTAACAGAGGCCCAGGCCTGGAAGAGGGAGAAGGAAGGAAGAGGAGCGGAGAAGGCTCCAGGAACGAGGAACGAAGGGATCCCAGGGGTGCGGACGGGCGAGTCGCCACCGCACGCCCGAATCCACCTGCATGGAGGGGTCAGGCCAAAGGGGGATACCGGTCCCCGAAACTAGTGGAGGCAGGAAACGACCCTCAGCTAGAAACCAGAGGCTGTGACATTTTATGTGGCGCAGCCCCTCGCTACACCCGCTAGGAGGGCAGCACATAGGGTCAGGGAAACTGGCGCCAAGTTTACCAAGAGGAGGCCCGAGGCAGCCGGACAGAAGGGTTGGTAAGAAAGGCCAGACAAAGGACACACAAAGGGGGTCCTGTGAAGCGCTCCAAAGTTATCTGGGAGTTGTCTGAGCCCCTCACCTGGTGAGCACAGTACGACATGGGCAGCCGTTACCTGCAGACGTGGTCTGGATAATAAGAACTGTGAGTAAAGGCCCTGGACTGCATCACTGACTCCGTGTCGTTACTGCTTCTGCCCTGCACCATCACCCCCATCCTCCGCATACACTGCCCTGAGGCTATACTCCTCCCGTGGGGAGTTATGCTACGCTCTGCTGCACCCACAACACCAGCCTCAGCGGTCTGCCCTGCAGCGGCGGTTCACTCTGACCGCAATCCACAGGTGGCATAGTCGGACATTTAAACATCAAAACCACATAAATAGTTCCGCCACTGGTTTGACCACCCTGAGCCACGGAACCGGGTCGCCGCCACGAAGACTACAACCACCAGCATCCACCAAAAAGGGTCCGGCTCCGGGTGATCCAAGGCCCAGGGGGTGCATCAGAACATTTTCATCACCTTTCACAATCACCAATGGGACAAGGCAGGGATGTCCTCTGTCCCCTCTCTTATACATCCTAGTGACGGAGCACCTGCTCTCATCAATTCGCCATAACCCCAATATTAGGTGGATTGAGGTGGGAGGCACCGAGTACAAGTGCTCTCTATTTGCTGATGATGTACTAGTATATATCACTCAATCACATATATCCATCCATGCTGTTATGGCTGAAATAGATCACTTTGTTACATGGTCAAATTTTAAAATCAGTGCAGCGAAGTCTGAGGCCCTCGATGTCTCCCTCCCCAAATTCATATAGGATTCCATCCAGTCCAACTTTCCCTTTGCCTGGCCCTCACAGGGTATCAAATACTTAGGAATTCCTATTCATAGAGACCTCTCCCATCTATGTTATCTTAATTTTGGGCCCTTTATTGAACAACTCCATACAGACCACGGTTGGCAAGTTAGAACTGTAAGATTCACTACGTGAACCACTGGTGTTTTGTGGAAAAGCACATGTACACTGTGTTCCAAATTATTATGCAAAAAGTGTTTAGGAGTGATAAGGGAAGAATTTGTTTGTTTGTCAGTTAAACTCATTGATGGTGATGTGTGTCAGGGCTCTTTATATCACTGTAAGCAATTGCAGACACCTGTGCTAATTAGTTTGGCAGGTGTGTCCAATGAAAGGCAAGACTACTTAAGAAGGCTGTCTCACATTATTAAGCAGCCTACATTTTCTGCCAAAATGGGAAAGAAAAAGGATGTGTCGGCTGCTGAGAAGCAACAAATTGTGGAGTGTTTAGGTCAAGGCATGACTACAATCAACATTGTGCGATGATCAGGATGAAGTGTCTTGGCAATCAAGAAGTATGTAGCTGATTCACAGTACACACGTGTGCGTGCTGATAAGGGCAAATTGAGGACTCTTTCCTACAGGCAATTACGTCAGGTTAAAAGAGCAGTGGCAAAAAAGCCTTGTCATAGCAGCAGACAAGTTTTTGAAGCTGCTGGTGCCTCCAACATCCCCCGAACAACAAGATGCAGGGTCTTTCAGAGGTTTGCAGCTGTGCATATGCCATCCTGTCGACCTCCTCTATCCACTTCACACAAGCAGAAACGGCTCCAGTGGGCCAAACATTACATGAAGACTGATTTCAAAACTGTTTTGTTCACGGATGAGTGCCGTGCAGTGCTCGATGGTCCAGATGGATGGAGTGGAGGATGGCTGGTTGATGGACACCCCACGCAAACACGGCTACAGCGCCAACAAGGAGGAGGTGGAGTAATGTTTTGGGCTGGAATCATGGGGAGAGAGATTGTCGGCCCCTTTAGGATCCCTGAAGGCGCTAAAGATGAACTCCATAATGTATGTGGATTTTCTCAAACAGCACTTCCTGCCATGGTTCAAGAAGAAGAACCATGTATTTCACAGCAAGATCATTTTTTTGCATGATAATGCACCATCTCATGCTGCACATAAAACATCTGCATCTCTGGCTGATATGGGCATAAAAGGGGACAAACTTATGGTGTGACCCCCATGCTCCCCTGACCTCTACCCCATTCAGAACCTCTGGAGCATCATCAAAAGGAGTGTCTATGATGGCAGGAGGCAGTTCACATCTAAGCAACAGCTCTGGGAGGGTATTCTGTCCTCATGCAAAACAATTGAAGCAGAAACCATCCAAAACCTGACAAATTCAATGGACGAGAGAGTTCAGAAGCTCCTTTCGAACAAGGGGTCCTATGTGAAAATGTAACATCACCTAGAATAAAGTTTTGAGTTGAAAACTGTTTGATTTCAGTTTCTAATAACCTGCTAATGCTTATAATTTCAAAAATGACCATTTTTTTGGTCTTTATTAAAATGAAAAGGTTGATCGAAAAGTTTGGGGGATCTAAGAGTGTGGCAACCCAGTAGTCATGATTACTTCGAATTCTGACAATATGAGGGTCATGTTGCAGGTAGTGCAGCAAGAAGGCACTTATGTGTCTTGCGCATCTCGGAGCCCCAAAATTATTTTCCGGGCTAGATGCAGCTAAAAATTATTATTAATTTTAAATCTGGTGGAGCTTAGTATAGATGGGCTAATAGGATCAGTGCTGCACACTGCTACAAAGCCCAAATTATTTTCCAGTCAAGATACAGATAAACATGATTAGTAATTTGAAAGCTTAAAACGGTTGGTAGGGTGATTTTAACCAATCATCAAGCTTTTACTCTCCCCAGGATGACACAGGGGTAGAAAAGTCGTTTCGGATCCATGATTTGTTCATCTTTATGAACGTGAGTCTGTCTACATTATCAGTGGAGAGCCGCGTGCGCTTATCTGTGAGCACACCACCAGCAGCGCTGAACACACGTTCAGACAGAACGCTGGCTGCGGGGCATGACAAGATCTCCAAGGCGTAAGTGGCTAACTCCGGCCATTTATCCAGATTGGAAGCCCAAAAAGAGCAAGGGTCCAGTGACACAGTCATGACTTCAATGTTTACTTGGAGATACTCCTGTACCATCGTCTCTAGGCGTTGACTATGTGTCAGACTTCTTGTCTCCTGTGGCCTTGCAAAGGATGGGCTAAAAAAGTGGTGAAATGATTCCGCAAAATTGATGTTACCAGCAGATACTGTGGTTCTGTTATGGTTTGAGTGCTGAACACTTGACGGTCCCACGGTTGGTAAGTTGGAACTGTGAGATTCACTACGTGCACCACTGGTGTTTTGTGGAAAAGCACATGTAAGATTCTGCAACAGTCTCTGCTGATACTCCTGCATGCGTGCATCCCTTTCTATGGCAGGAATAATTTCTGCAAATTTATTTTTGTACCGGGGATCTAACAGTGTGGCAACCCAGTAGTCAGGATTATTTCTAATTCTCACAATTCGAGGGTCATGTTGCAGGTAGTGCAGCAAGAAGGCACTCATGTGTGTTGCGCATCCAGGAGCACCAAGTCCCTGTTGTGTTGGTGGCGAGGTAACAATCATGCTTCCTTCCTCTGTCCTCTCCCCCCAACCTCGCACAACAGAAATGTGATCAAGGTCTCCCTCATCTGATGAGTCTTCCATCAGTTCGTCCTCCACTTCTTCCTGGGCTCCTGCACCTTCCTCACTAGTTTGGCTGCTACCATGCGCCCTGGTAAAACCATCTCCCCCACCCTCACATGCCTGCCGCCTTGGTGCTGCCGACCGTCTGGACCTTGCAGATGTTAGCCCTTCCGCATACAACTCCTCCTCCTCTACTTCCTCCACCTCTTCTTGTGCCACCACCTGACTCCGAATTCTGTTTAACATGTGCTCCAGCATGTAAATCACCAGAATAGTCATGCTGATAATGGCATCGTCAGCACTAAACTTCTTCGTCGCCATTTCAAAACTGTGCAGAAGGGTGCATAGGTCCCTGATCTGAGACCACTCCTCCAGCGTGATTTGCCCCACCTCCGGATCTCGTTGGCCCAGGCTATACGTCAGAACGTATTGCACCAGGGCTTGTCGGTGCTGCCACAGTCGCTGCAACATGTGCAGAGTTGAATTCCACCGGGTAGGCACATCGCATTTTAGCCGGTGAAGTGGCAGGCCCAACGACTTCTGTAGAGATGTAAGTCGCTGAGCTGCGGGATGCGAACGGCGGAAGTGAGCACACAGCGACCGTGCCCTCTGCAGAATGCCATCTAGTCTGGGATAGTGGGCTAAAAATTGCTGGACAACCAGGTTCAACACGTGAGCCATACAAGGCACGTGTGTGACACTGCCCCGGCAAAGGGCCGCACCCAGGTTTGCAGCATTGTCGCACACGGCCTTCCCTGGTTTCAGGTCCAGTGGAGACAACCATTCATGAAATTGGTTCTCCAGAGCTGACCACAACTCCTCAGCTGTGTGACTCACATTTCCCAGACATTTCAAAGTAAAAACCGCCTGATGACGTTGAGCCCTACTGCCAGCATAGTAAGGAGGTGTGCAGGATCCCTTCTGCGCAGTTAGAAAGCTTGTGGCATGACCAGACAGGCTTTGGGTGCAGGAGGAAGACCGAGAGGAGGTTGAGGAGGCAGAAGCAGTGGAGGAACTTTGACATAAAGAGGATTGACGCACAACTCGTGGGGACGGCAAGACTTGGACAGCAGCCCCTTGTCCTGCTGTCACCATAGTTACCCAGTGCCCAGTCAGCGACATGTAACGCCCCTGTCCATGCCTACTCGTCCAAGTGTCTGTGGTGAAATGCACCCTGTCACACACAGAGTTTCTCAAAGAAGCGGTGATGTTGTGTGCGACATGCTGGTGGAGCGCAGGCACACCTTTCTTTGAGAAGTAGTGCCGACTGGGCATCTGGTACTGGGGCACTGCGACGGACATAAGGTCTCGAAAATCCTCTGTGTCCACCAGGCGGAAAGGCAGCATTTCTGTAGCCAAGAGCTTGCAGATGGTGAAATTCAACCTCTTAGCTTTCTCATGGCTAGGAGGAAATGGTCTTTTACTTGTCCACATCTGAGGGACCGAGGGCTGGCTATTGTGCTTAGACGGGGTTGATAAGGGTGTCCCCGGCAAACTGCCGGTCTGTGAGGAAGATGCAGGCGGACATGTTAGGTTGCCTTGATCCAAAGGTGGTGCTATCGATGTCGGACAGCGCTCAACACCAGCTGGTGTTACCACCTCCAAAGAAAATGATGACCTGCCAATCACGCTGGCTGTTGCGGGTAAAGAGGTGGCAGGTCTGCGCCCCAAAACAGGTGTGACTGCTGTCCCCCCAGTCACAGAGGATGAAGAGGCCGCGGATGCACAAGATATGGCAGACGGTGGTTGGCCCGGCCGGCTAGGCCGCATTGTAGCTCACTGAGCTTCCCACTGCAACTTATGCTTCATGTCCATGTGCCGGTTCATGCATGAAGTACTCAAACTATGTATTTTTTGGCCTCTACTTAGCTTTTGCTGACAAATGTTACAGATAACACGAGTTGGGTCATCTTTATCGATCTGAAAAAATGCCCAGGCTATGCAAGGCTTAGCACCCATGCGACCTGAAGAGCCACCACGACTTGTGATGAGAGGCAGAGTTGTGTTTGAGGATGCAGTTGTTGACGTGCTTCCAGTACTACGTCTCTGTCCAGGAAGGCGCAACCTGACCTCGTCGTCACTAGCATCTTCCTCCACCTCCTTTGCTGACCTCATCTCTTGGCTGACTGTGGGTTGACAGTAAGTGGGATCTCCAACCTCATCATCATCACCCTGTGCGTTATCACACCCGTCGTCCTCAGAGCCAACCTGTTCCTACCCTGACAAAAAACTAAAGTTGTCGCTCCAATCAGGTATTTGAGTCTCATCATCGTCTTCCTCATTGTCTCCACCAACAGGAGTTACAGTTTGGGAATGAGGGTCTACATTATGGTCAGAACCTTCTGCGTCTGGTCCTGGATCCTATTCATAAAGATTCTGGGCATCAGTGCAGATCATTTCCTCGTCTGGATTCACAGAAGCGCTGGAGTCAACCTCTGATTCCCAGGCTATAGTATGAGTAAACAGCTCTGCAGACTCAACCATCTGTTCTACCTCATACTCAGACGGGCAGCTGGAGATTTGGGAGCTGTGAGGAAGCAAGTGCGATTGGGGTGACACCTTTGAGGACTGGAGTATTTGTGATGTTGAAGTTGATGTGGAGGAGAGCCCACTTAAAGGAGCACTTGATATGCGTTGAAGCACCTGCTGTTTTTGTGCCTCATCTGGAATTTGTAGCGATTGGCGTGGCCGTAAGAAAGGGATCTTATCACATTGTCCGCTAAAAGAAGTAGACATTTTAGTTTGGCTGGAAGATGGTCTTTCTTCTGCAGATGTTACTGTTGCTTTAACACCTACCCCACAGACACAACCTTTTTTCCCCTTCCCAACACGCCTATTCCCCTTTCCACCAGCAGCAGGCCTTTTTCCACTCATTTTGGTGGTTAACTAATTCACAACTCTGGAGTTGTTTGCACAAAAAAACAATGGATGGGAACCGAGCAGAGCTGAGTGGCCAAACTGTGGTATTAGGCCAAAACTATTGGCTGGGTTAGATGCAGAAAAAAATTATATTCAATTTGCAACCTGATGGAGGTCAGTATAGATGGACTAATAGAGAAAGTCCCACACACAGCTAGAAGCCCAAATATTTTTTCAGAGGTAGATGCAGAAAAAAAATATATTCAGTTTGCAACCTGATGGAGGTCAGTATAGATGGACTAATAGAGAAAGTCCCACACGCTGCTAGAAGGCCAAATATTTTTTCAGAGCTAGATGCAGACAAAAAATTATTTTTAATTTGCAACCTGATGGAGGTCAGTATAGATGGACTATAAGAACAAGTCCCACACACAGCTAGAAGCCCAAATATTTTTTCAGAGGTAGATGCAGAAAAAAATTATATTCAGTTTGCAACCTGATGGAGGTCTGTATAGATGGATTAATAGAACAAGTCCCACACACAGCTAGAAGTCCAATATTTTTTCAGAGGTAGATGCAGAAAAAAAATATATTCAATTTGCAACCTGATGGAGGTCAGTATAGATGGACTAATAGAATGATGCTATGCCCAAAAGATTTTACTTCACTAGGTGCAGTAAAAAAATTGGTATTCTATACACAGGTGGTATATCTTGCAACACAGATAGGCTACTCCACTGACTAACACACTCTGCAATAGGCCAAAAAGGATTAGCTTTGCTAGATTCAGCCAAATGCTGTGAAAAAAACTTGCACAGCACTGGCACAGACCTGCCTGGCAAAAACTGATAGGAACTGATGTAACCTAGTCCTGAAAAGGACTGCAATTACAATTAGTCTTTACTCCCACAATCTATCTATTTAAGAGCACAGACCTGCCTGATAAAAGTCGTAGGAAATGCTGTAACCTAGTCCTTAAAAGGACTGCAATCACAACTATTCCCTACTCCCAAGCTATCTGTAGATTTGTGCGAAAATTGGCTTGAAATTAACAAGGTATAGCGCACACAGCAACAGCGGTGCCGTCTAACACGCAGCTGCAGCAGTGAGAAAATGGTGGCGACGGGGAAAATGGCTTGGTCTTATAGGGCAAGGACATGTGACATACACTGCCAATGACACATGCCCTTGCTTGTGTGAAAAAAGCACTTCGCTCCGTGTGTGCGCTGCTGATAGGCTGACAGATTGCCCCTCCCCACTGTAAATGTGGGAAAGAGAAAAAAAAATGGAGATCTTCATTATTCCTGCAGAGATCCATCCCCTGCCCCTCCCCCCACCCCGCTGTACACTCAAACTGCGTATTAACATTAATTTTCATCATTACTGAGAAAAAATCCAGTTATGATTTTGGTGCACGAACAGTTATCGAACATAACCTCGAACAGCCGAATTTTTCTCAAATCGTTCGTGTTCGCCGCACGGCTCGAACACCGCCCAAAACAGCTCGAATTTGAGATTGGCGAACAGTTCGAGTAGAACAACGCTCATCTCTAGTCTGTAGCGGAGGTTAAGTAGATGGCTGGGGCAGATGTTTGAAGCCTGGGAAAGGGGTAATACCCACGGAGCTTTCCAGGCTACTAATATCATCCCCCAGCTGAATACCTAGCCTTTACTAGCTATTAAAATGGGGGACCCAAAAAAAATGACGTGGGGTCCCCCCTATTTTAATAGCTAGCAAAGGCTAGGCAGACAGCTGGGGGCTGATATTAATAGCCCAGGAAGGGTGCCATGAATATTGGCCCCCTCCCAGGCTAGAAACACCAGCCATCAGCTGCCCCAGAAATGGCGCATCCATAGGATGTGCCAATTCTGGCACTTAGGCTCGCTCTTCCCACTGCCCTGTAGCGGTGGCAGTGGGGTAATAGGGTTGGGGTTGATGTCAGCTAATAATGCCAGCTGACATCAAGCCCATGTTAGTAATGGAGAGGTGTCTATAAGACACCCCCCATTACTAACCCCATAGTCAAAGTTAAAAAAAACACAAACACCCAGAATAAAGTCCTTTAATTGAAATAAAGACACATTCCTTTAATGTTCTAAATTAAACCCTACTTACCGTACCGCCCATTCCAGCTGAAGCCAACGATCTCCGACAATAAAAGTAAAATAATAAACCAACCTCATCCTTACCTTTCCATGGTTCCCAGGACAGCTTCGGCTCTGCTACGTTGACATGACAGGCTGGAGCACAGCAGAATGCTGCCATCCAGCTTGCCATGCCACGGACACTGAGAAGCTCCTCAGTGAAGCTCCTCAGTGTCTGGCTGTGACGACATCCAGATGAGCCGAGTTCATGTCCAATGAACTCAGATCACCTCATGCACGTCACTGACAGCGTGGGAGAATTCTCCTGCGCTCACCGCTTGAGCAGGAGAATTCTCCCACGCTGGGATGGCATTGAGATGACAGGCTGGATCGCAGCAGAGCACTACCATCCAGTTTGTCATCCTTCAGAGACGCTGCAGAGCGCAAGCATGATTGGGTCTCCATCTATTGGGTTGGCTGTAGAGGAACTGGTTTTGGCCTCCTTTGCAATACTTATACTCTAGTGAAATTGATGCCACTTCAATGGTGTTTGTTAGGCCCTCATTTAGGGAAATGTGAACACTCCTGGCTAAGTCTCCATCTCTTGGGTTGTCAGTACTGTAGGAGATGTGGGTCTCATTTACTCTATTTCTACTGTAGTGAAATTGATTACACTTTTGCTGGCGTCTGCCGCTAATTTTTGGAAATGTGTGGAATCCTGAATGGGTCTCCATCCTATTGGTTGACTGTAGTGGAAGAGGTTTTGGTCTCCATGCATTTCTATAGTTATGCTGTAGTGAAATTGGGAATTTGGTGCAGATATTATTCTCCCCAAATGGGTACACAAACTTGATAAACTCTAAATTGATTTTACCGTGCCAAGTTGTGTCAGGCAGGTGTCCTACAGAACCAGCTGTATACCCGCTGCAGTTAGGCTGAGTGACAGCCCGTCAGCTGTAAGTGAAGCAGACATGCCTGCTGTGTTTGTTTCTCTGAGCACACCACACGTTTCTCAATCCATCATAACATCTCCGCCGCCACCTCACTCGCGGTCTATCGGTTTGTCCGTTTCACCATACTCTGCCCTCTCTCAGCACTGCAGCCAGCCCCCAATCCCGCTGTTGTGGTCACGTAAAAGATTGTTTCATCCTACACATGACAAAGCTAATAAGTTGAACTCCACCATTTCCAATCTGCTGGCCACGGAAATGGTGGTCCTATATTTTTAAATGTAAACACTTCCGATTGAGTCTGCATCTCCTGGGTTGGCTGTAGTGGGACAGGTATGGGTCTACGTTAAACTACTTGTAGTCTGATGACATTGATGCCACTTCGGTGGTGTTAGGCCCTCATTTAGGGCAATGTGAACACTCCTAGTTAGGTCTCCATCTTGTTTGGCTGTACTGGAACAGGTGTGGGTCTTATTTACACTATTTCTACAGTAGAGAAATTGATGCCACTTTGCTGGCGTCTGCCACTAATTTTTTGAAATGTGGGGAATCCTAATTGGGTCTCCATCTATTGGGTTGGCTGTAGTGGAACCTTCCTGTTCTGCAGTCTAAGTTGTGTAAGGTTGCGTACCAGTCCTTGCTGCACTCCTGATACAGACTCTGCCTGCTGCACTCCTGATACAGACTCTGCCTGCTGCACTCCTGATACAGACTCTGCCTGCTGCACTCCTGATACAGACTCTGCCTGCTGCACTCCTGATACAGACTCTGCCTGCTGCACTCCTGATACAGACTCTGCCTGCTGCACTCCTGATACAGACTCTGCCTGCTGCACTCCTGATACAGACTCTGCCTGCTGCACTCCTGATACAGACTCTGCCTGCTGCACTCCTGATACAGACTCTGCCTGCTGCACTCCTGATACAGACTCTGCCTGCTGCACTCCTGATACAGACTCTGCCTGCTGCACTCCTGATACAGACTCTGCCTGCTGCACTCCTGATACAGACTCTGCCTGCTGCACTCCTGATACAGACTCTGCCTGCTGCACTCCTGATGCAGACTCTGCACTCTGATACAAACCCTGCCTGCTGCAACAATTAAGTTTGTCCTACTGGGACCAGCTGCTGCGCGTCCGTTGGTCTGTCCTGGAGTGGTACCTGGCATTCATCGGGAGCCAAGTCTAACCTCACCATCAGAGGCTCTAGTGAACAGTCCGGTGCTCGCTTAGTCAAGCCCCTCCAGGCTCTCCGAGGTCTGTGGCACAGTGGTTCCACAAACCACGTCCGTGACAGTGCGCCCTCACAGGCAGGGTCCATTCTCCTGTTGAACCAGTCGGTGACCCCTTTTGACATGTAAAGCGCAACTGAATAAATGTAGCTGTCACAGTAATAATAATTATAGTACTTGTACTCTGGGTCAATTGATGGCACTTCCGTGGTGTCTACACCTAATTTGATATGTTTTGGCAGCTATTGGTCCCGTTTCTAGGTGTTGTATAAGCATTTTTTTGGTCCCTCCATTGACTCCTATGGGATTCGGAAATGTTCAACGAACATTCGGCGAATAAATTCGGCGAATATCAATTTGTTTGGCAAACTTTTCCGAACCGAACATTGGAATGTTCGCTCATGCCTGGTTATAACTGCACAAAGATCTTCACATCATGGAGAGGGAAGAAAGTATCTCAGGTTGGGCAGAGAAAACAAACAGTCTATTAAAAAGAAGGAAAGTACATGGGGAGGAAGGAGGAAATATGGGAATGATAGAAGCTGAATACAGACAGACCTCACATCCAGCCTATAATAAAACCCTTAACTTGGATCAGACAGAATGAAGGAATGAAGATTTTAGACTGAAACTTAGAGCAATTTTACTAACTAAAGTTAACCACTAACATATGTAAAATCCTTTTTTTCATATCATGTATATTTAAAGGGAACCTGTCATGTGATTTGTAGCATCTAAACTGGCCCCAGTGCATTGTTAGTGATGCAATGTGCATCACTAAAAAGCTTTTTTCATAAAAATTGGTGCTGTAATCCTTTGCAAAAACCACTTAATATACAGCTGTGCTCAAAAGTTTACATACCCTGGCAGAAGTTTTGCTTTCTTGGCCTTGTTTCAGAGAATATGAATGATAACAAAAAATCTTTTTCTCCACTCATGGTTATTGGTTGGGTGAAGCCATTTATTGTCAAACTACTGAGTTTTCTCTTTTTAAATCTTAATGACAACCAAAAACATCCAAATGACCCTGATCATAAGTTGACATACCCCAGTTCTTAATACTGTGTATTACTCCCTATAACATCAATGACAGCTTGAAGTCCTTTGTGGTTATTGTGGATGAGGTTCTTTATTTTATTAGATGGTAAAGCTGCCCATTCTTTTTGCCTCCAGTATTTGCTGATAACGTGCTGCATTCATCTTTCCTTCAACTTTTACCAAGTTTCATCTGACTTTGTAGCTCACACATCCCCAAAATATCAGCGATCCACCTACATGCTTTACTGTAGGAATGGTGAATTGTTGACCTCTCTCCAAATGTAACGTTTATGGTTGTGGCCAAAAAGTTCAATTTTGGTCTCATCACAACAAATTACCATTGTGAGGGTCGTGATGACATTCCACTCGTCCTCCAGTCACTCCAAATTAAGGCTATGAGCATGGGTCAACCATTCAAAGAATGAGTCAGACAACAAGCTGGTTCAAACTCAGAGCACGCTCAAAAGACTACTACAGACAACATTCTCAGCAATGTTCTGTGTTTATTCCTACATACACAAACCTAAATACACTACATAATGGGGAGGGGAAAGGGGTTGTCCGGGGCGGGGTAAGCCATGAAAGTCCAGTGTCTGGCCACTCCTGATTGGTCCACATCTCCTTATCTCAGTCTCTGGGCAGATATTGCAGCCGTCAGCTTATAATCTTGTTTCGTTTCTCTGAAATAAGTCTTGGCAACACTGGAACTGTCTTAGTTTAAGTTTCGATTTAAGTAATACGTAGCAAGGAAAGCTTATTGTTATAAGACACAAAATGGTGGTTAGTACATTAGCAAAAAAACGTATAAAAGTTACAAAAAATATATATTCTCTTTTACCCCGACATTCCCCCCTAAACACTAAGCTTTCCCTTGCTTCGGGGCCTTTGAGACTGTCCATGTGTGGGGAGAGGGGAGGTGGATTTCTTCACCCAATCATCTTAGAAGCTGCCCCTTTATGGGACGCCCCCAGACAATCGAGCCCTATCCTGGTTGACACATGGAGTTCTCCCAACTGTCCCTAAACTAAATCTCTCAATTGGACTTTGTCATGGGGGGGCTGGTCAGGCTTGTTCAAAGGAGTGTATTTCTCCATATCTTCTCTTGATTCAGAAAGGTCCCGGAGGTTGGGACAGCATTGGTTATAGCTTTCCTGTATAAGGGGACTATGCAGCACAGGACCACCAGGCCCAATACTAGTAGACCTCCCATTACTAGACAAACTTGGAGGAATCCCTTGAGCCCTCCCAACCAACCTGAGAAGAAGGAGGTATCTACCCCTGTGTGGTAGCTGTCCACCCTGGGACAGACAGTAAGCATATGGAAAGGATATAGAAGAAGGTAGTCATCTTTTATAGACTCGTTCTGTCTCTCTTGCAGTGGGAGGCGTGAATCCAGGTGCTCTTGCCCTCAAGCTTCAGAGCCGTCGGGGTGGTGAGAAGTACAGTGTACGGTCCCTCGAACCGCGGCTGGAGGCAGTCTTTCCGGACAAACTTCTTCACATACACTAGATCGCCTAGGATGAAATCATGTACTGCATCACCTGTAGATTCTGGGAGAGAAGCAGATACTGTAGAGCGGGTGTTAGTCAATTCTCTAGACAAGGCAATCACAAATTTTACCACTCTATCATGTGTTTCAGACAACTCTTGGGGCCTAATCTCTCCTATCTTGGGTGGGGTCCCAAACAAAATTTTATAGGGAGTCAGCCCATGTTTGGCCTGAGGAGTGTGTGTGATATGATACAATACTATGGGGAGTAGGTCGGGCCAGGGGAGGGGATGATCTTAGGTCATTTTCAAGAGCTGGGTCTTGAGTGTGGAATTCATTCTCTCCACTTTGCCTGAACTGGCAGGATGGTATGGAGTGTGGAGGCCCAAATCTGTTCCCAACATGTTCCAGAGTTCTTCGTAGATATTTGCTGTGAAAGCTGGTCCTTGATCCGATTCTATGACTTGGAGAACTCCAAATCTGCAGGCAATTTCGGTGATCAGTTTCTTGGCTGTGACTTTAGCAGTCATGTTGACAACCGGGTAGGCCTCGGGCCAGGCTGAGAACATATCCACGGCTACCAAAACGTACTCCTATTTTCCTGCTTTAGGCATTTGGATATGGTCGACTTGTATTCTCTGCCAAGGGTAGTCTGGTTTAGCCAGGTGTTGGAGAGGGACCCGTGCCGTACACGTTGGGTTGCAGGTAGCGCAGACAGAGCAGGATTTTGAGTACGCAGTCACAGTGGAAGAGATTCCGGGTGCAAAGTACAGTTTCTTGATACATGCCAAGGCTTGATTCTTTCCTCTGTGTGTAGGCCCGTGAGCCCATGCTGCCAAAGCTGAGTACATGCGTCTAGGCAAGCAAGGCTTCCCATCCACTTGGTAAAGAGTCGAGTTGACCTTTGAATCTTTGCGACCTGCCAGCACAGCTCCTGCCGCTTTCTATTGCTTGACTTCTTCAGTGGGGGGTCTTCCTTTGTTCCTCACACAATTTTTCTTCAGGCATCTTGGCCCCCCTGGATTCCATTCGTGTCTCCGCTGGACTTGTATGGTCTTCTGCCGGCTGTTCTTTGGCTCTTGCTCTAGTGAGCGCCACAGCTACGGTTTGCAGGGTCTCCCCCATCTCTTCTTCCTTTTCCTGCCACTTTGATGACACATTCTCCACTGCTGCAGTCTTGGCTGCTTGGTCAGCTAGGTGGTTGCCCCTGGCTTCTCTGGATTCTAGTCTTCCATGAGCCTTGACCTTGATAACCGCAACCTGAATGGGTAGTTCCAGGGCCTTCATTAGGGCCTTAATCCATGAGACATGTTTCACTGGTGTACCTGCAGCTGTGATGAATCCTCTAGACTTCCACAAGAGTCCAGAATCATTGCAAATTCCATGTCCATACCTGGAATCGGTATATACATATTCGCCTTTGTTCCTGCTGCCAGGTGGCAGGCCTCTGTGAGAGCCACAAGTTCAGCTTCTTGTGCAGACATGTATGGTGGTAGAGCTTCAGCCTTGAGGATTGTTAGGTCCGTTGTGACAGCATATCCCGTGTGGAACTTCCCTTGAGGGTCTGCGAGCGGATGTGCCACCATATTCTCTGGAGCAGAAGTCTCTTCCTGCAAAATTTTTATACAATCATGAGGTTCCACCAATGGACCTTCACCCTCTTCACCTTCCCCCCTAGAAGGTGGAAGCAAAGTGGCAGGATTGATAGTCAGACATCTGGTAAATGTTATATTGGAGGGCAACAATAGGGAACACTGCAGCCGCAGGTGTCTTTGGTTGGTTAGATGTTTCGGAGATGTTTGTTGCAGAACAGCTGAGAGATCATGGCCGGCCTGTATAACTAGATCATGTCCAAGGACGATATCAGCTGACTTGTCAAGGAGGATGTGAGCAGCGTGGACCGCCTTAAGGCACGTGGGGGCAGTTCGGGCGACAGGGTCCAGGTGGGCTGAGTAGTAGCCCAAAGGCCGATACTTATGATCATAGCGTTGTGCTAGAACTCCAGAGGCATGACCTTCCGATTCCGAGACAAAAAGGTGAAATGGCTGAGTATAGTCTGGTAAGCCCAAGGCCGGGGCAGAGACAACAGCCTGTTTAAGGCGGTCAAAACATAGTCTGTGTTGATGAGAAACACGTGGATCTTCAGCATGAAGCCAAACTGAGCCTTCATCCTTGAGACAGTCGTACAGAAGTTGCATGAGCTTTGAGGCATCAGGGATCCATTGCCTGCAGTAAGTGATGAGGCCAAGGAAAGTCTGCATAGCGGAGTAGGTGGTTGGGAAGGTGATATCCATGATGGCTTGTTTTCTTTCTTCAGTCAGATGTCTAGCACCTTGTGATATACAATGTCCGAGGAAAATGACCTTGGGCAGACACCATTGGACTTCGCCTTTCGAGACTTTACAGTTAGCTGAGTGAAGAAACCAGAATAGGGATGCTGACATCTCTGGCAAATTTTCTTCAGTGCCACAGAGTAAAAGATCATCCACATACTGTAGAAGGGTGACCTGAGGGTTCTCTTGAACCCATGGCTCCAGAATAGACTTCATAGAATGAGTGAATTGGTTAGGAGAGTTCTGGGCTCTTTGCGGAATCCTGGTCCATGTAAGCTGTGCTCCTTGAAAGGTGAAGGCAGAAAGAAACCACAAATCTTCATGTAAGGGTATACTGAAGAAGGCGTTGGCCAGATCTAACACCGTAAACAAGGTGGCCGTTGGAGGCAGCTGAGACAAGAGGGTGTTTGGGTTAGGTACCACTGGAGTTTCTAAAATGGTAGCTGCATTGACGGCTCTGAGATCCTGAACCAACTGGTATCTTGGAGACTCTCCCGGAACGGTTTTCCTTTTTACAGGAAAGAGGGGTGTATTGTATGGAGATACACATCTGACAAGGACTCCTGATTCCAGGAGGGAAGCGATTTGGGTACCCAAGCTTTGTTCTTGTGCAGCCTTGAGGGGGTATTGTGGCAACCGTGGGTACCTGTGTCCAGGCTTGAGGTGTACTCGGACCGGGGGAACCTGCAGGAGGCCGACGTCCTCTGGCCCACTGGACCACAGAGAGTGAGGGAACTGTGAGATATCAAGAAGAGTGTGAGGTTGTATGGTCATCATCATGAGAGGGAAGGCTTTAAGAACACAGCGGTCTTCAGTCCCTTGTTCGGAATGAGGGTCCCGCAAAAGAAGCTCCATACCATGGTTTCCGAAGGTAATTGTTGCCTTCATCCGCTCTAAGAGATCGGCTCCCAACAGATTGACAGGGCAAGTTTCAGAGACCAAGAATCTTGTGAGTACTCCGGCAGACACAGGGACTGTGAGTGGAGAGGAAATATGTTGGCCTTCCACCCCAACACAGGTGAGGGTATCCGGTGATAGGGATACAAAGGAGGGAGCTGTGCAGAGGAAATGACAGATGTGGCCGCCCCAGTGTCCACCAGGAACTCCAGTGGTTGATGGTCCACCTGTAAAGTGACAGTCCCACAGGCGGCCATGAGATGCGTAGCCGGGAAAGTGGACACTGGTTGACCGAGCTGTCATTGGCGTGGATGAGATGGTTCACGGGAAGGTCCATGGTTGTGTGGACCGTCACGGAACGACCGGTCATGGTACTGTCTGCGGGTTGGACAGTCTCTGAGGATGTGGTCAAGGCTACCACACTCCCAACACAACATTCGTCCTCCAGAATCACAAGATTGTCTTCTGTTTCTAGATGGTCCCTTGTCATCTCTTCTGTCTTGTTTTCTATATGTGGGAGGAGTATCATCACCTGTGCCTTTAACCATTACCCACTTGATTCCATGTTGGTTGCCAGGGGGTGGGTAGCTTTCTTGAGCTTGATATACCATGGCAGGAGCGGTTTTCTTCTTTGGCTTAGTATCCTTTTTCATTTTTAGCATTGATTTTTGGAAAGCTTTAACGATGTCCACCGCGTCGTTGAAAGAAGAAGAACGAATCTCGGGCCGTACTCTCAGGACTTCATCTCTGAGAGCGTCTTGTAGGCCATCTACTAGGGCCTGAACCAACAGGGCGGCCTGCATCTTGACGTGAGGACTGCATCCGAGATCCTCGAAATGCATGCTGAGTCTTGCAGCATATCTTTCCACAGATTCATCAGGGTCTTGTTGAACATCTTGTACAGACCCAGCTTGATCTGACAAGCGATCCTGAGCCCAGGCCTTTAACTGTTTCATGTATTCTAGGCCGGATTCATACGTACTAAGAGATCCTGCTTTTGTGGAATCCATGGCCTTTTCGATAGTAGGCAAGAAATATTCCTTGGCCTTCACAGATGTGATACCTGCCAAATCAGCCCCGGTTGCACCATAAATGGCTCTGGTTGTGTCCAAGCGTCTAGCATACTGCATGGGAGATTTATCGGGATCAGGAAGCTTTGAGACCAGAGTGTCTACTTGTACTGGGGTAAAGGGTTGATATTTAATCATCCCTAAAGGTCCAGGAACTTGTTGAGGACCGGGCAGCGTCGCTTGTTCCTTGGTGGTGTTTGGGGTGGCCGCTAGGGAGGATTCTTCAGGCAACAGAACCGCATTGGGAATCGGTGTCGGGGAGGAGGTTGCCACTAGTAGCTCAAGGGCCAAAGGCATAGCAACATGAACTGCTGGACTACGGACACAGACAATGCGTATCGAGTCCAATCCATGAGGGAGGGTCTCTATGCCTTCCTTGAGGGCCAGTACGTGTTCCTCCATGCACGGCCCGAGTGGGTAGCCGAAAATTCCAGAAGATATGAGTGGTATCGCTAAAGTGCGTCTGGGCATATCCTGATGACTCAATTTTCCTGCATGAAGGAGTACTGAACGGATGGTAGATGCGAGAGTGGAACGTGACTCTTCAGGGTTCCGGGAGTCATAAATAGGACCCACTGCATGTATGATGACATCAGCGGACAGTCTACCCGCACGGGTGACTAAGGTCTGGCCTTGTGAAAGCTCTCCGTTTTCGGCTAAGTGAGCCTGGCATTCTGCAGCCAGAGTAGAACCAGCAGCAAGGGAAATTTTGCGAGCCAATCCTCCAACATGGCTCATACAGGTGTTTGCAGGGTTGACTATGGCCCCCAGCCGATGTGTAAGGATGTCACCATAGCCTATTGACAGAGTGACAGGGCGTCCTGATGGGTCTACTAGATTACGGGAGCGGCAGGGGGCCCAAACTTCTGAGAGGCTGGGGGGTGGTGTTCTTTCAGCAGTTGCTTGGAGCAAGGGCCGGAGTACGGGTAATGGATGTGGGGTGGAGGATGCCATAGGAGACGTATGGGGTAAAGGAGGGGGGGCTGGAGTATCTTGAGCCCATCCCTCATCTGGCTCCGTATCGTCTTGAGTAACAGTATGTTGGCGGAGGGAGAGCAGTCTGGCCTGAAATTCTGGGGAGTTGAGGAGGATATCCCCAGGGTTGTGGGTGACTCCCATAGGAAACAGGGGAAGCGTCTCAGCATCGTGGACTGGAGCAGAGGGTGTCACATTAGCTTCAGATGGGTGCTCTGGGACTGCGGGCTTTTCCACCTGTGCTGGTGGCTGGTAATATGCACCGGACGGATCTAGTAGTGGATATAGGCCGGATTGGGGCTTTCCGGGCCTCCCACAACAAGTAAGAGGTGTAGCAAGATGGCCGTGGGAGGGAGGAGTTAGAGTGGAAGTGGGATTGTTCTTGGAGGCAGGAAAAGGTGTAGTAAGATGGCCGTTGGAGGGAGGAGGTGGAGTGGGATTGTTCTTGGAGGCAGGCTGGGCATCGTGCCATGGGCGGCCCGCCCCAGAGACACAGCAGAACTCCGCCCAAGGTGGGTTTTGCTCTCCACACACCCGACACGTCCACCCCTCCGGTGATTTGTTGTTGGCACCATTATAGGGCGGTGGCTAAGGGCTCGGTGTAGTGACAGGCATCAAAGGTGCAACGGCCATTTTGGGGGCACATAACAAATCACAGTCTGCAGCTTTCATGTATCCGAACAAAGGCTCGGCATTCTCTGTCCCCCCCACACCATCTACTTCTTTCCAGCCTTCAGACTTCAAATCACTCGCTACTCTAAGATGTGCTTGAGCCTGGTGCAGAAGTCCTCACCCAGCTTTCCCAATTTCTGTGTAACACATTCTTTCTACACTGAAGGCTAAAGCCTGCCTGTACTGGATAAGCTTATCATGTTATACAAATTCCTAACATTCTTCTTGCCTTCTTGCCTTCCCGTAACTCCACTAATTGGCTTAACTCCCACAGCAGCATTCCGCAACTTACGAGATCTTTCAAATTTGAATATACGCAACATTTTCTTATAGAATGCAATGATCTGTCGCGACTCAGATCACTGGTGCAGTCCACAGGTCGCCACCCGTCAGTGTAGAGTACTCCTCAATACACTGATAAGACAGAGAGACCCCTCATCTATCCCTTTTTCCTAACCTTGAATGGCGACTTTACAGTACGACTCACCACGGCACCTTGACTGACAGCAGAACCCCTCCTTATGAGGTTTCTCTGTATAAGACGAAGAGTACACCTCAATCCGTCATGGACCCTGACAGCAGACCACCTCCTTATGAGGTTTCTCTGTATAAGACGAAGAGTACACCTCAATTCGTCACAGATTCTGACAGCACAACACCTCCTTATGAGGTTTCTCTGTATAAGACGAAGAGTACACCTCAATTCGTCACAGATTCTTTCTCCCTTACACTACAATTCAGGAATGCTTTGAAACCTCGACTATCAGTTACGGGAGGCAGCTATCTAAAGAGAGTTCAGTGACCGGAGGAGGAGGAGATGGTGTTCACACGAGCACGCGCAGGCATGCGATGTCACTCGTTTTAACACTTGCTGGTTCAGGACGTGGTGTGGGACACCTGAGGTCTCACCACTCAACCGATCACCCACCCAGATCCAACCTGACAACCCAACAGGAACCGCTGCGGCTGACACACAGGCAAGTGAGACATATAAAATACATCTCAACTTACCGTGTTCGATGGAGGTTGATCAGGCCTCAAATTCAGCCACCGCGGTCACCACCAGGGAAATCAGCGATATGGGTCCGGGAGGGTGGCGTACCGCTAGCCACGCCGCATGTTGAGCGCCATTTGTGAGGGTCGTGATGACATTCCACTCGTCCTCCAGTCACTCCAAATTAAGGCTATGAGCATGGGTCAACCATTCAAAGAATGAGTCAGACAACAAGCTGGTTCAAACTCAGAGCACGCTCAAAAGACTACTACAGACAACATTCTCAGCAATGTTCTGTGTTTATTCCTACATACACAAACCTAAATACACTACATAATGGGGAGGGGAAAGGGGTTGTCCGGGGCGGGGTAAGCCATGAAAGTCCAGTGTCTGGCCACTCCTGATTGGTCCACATCTCCTTATCTCAGTCTCTGGGCAGATATTGCAGCCGTCAGCTTATAATCTTGTTTCGTTTCTCTGAAATAAGTCTTGGCAACACTGGAACTGTCTTAGTTTAAGTTTCGATTTAAGTAATACGTAGCAAGGAAAGCTTATTGTTATAAGACACAAAATGGTGGTTAGTACATTAGCAAAAAAACGTATAAAAGTTACAAAAGTATAAAAGTTACAAAAAATATATATTCTCTTTTACCCCGACATCCATGTTCCAGAAATTTTGAGGCTTGTCTCTGTGCTGTTTGGCGTATTGTAGATGAGATACTTTGTGGCATTTGCGCAGTAATGGCTTTATTCTGGCAACTTGACCATGCAGCCCATTTTTCTTCAAGTGCCTCCTTATTGTGCATCTTGAAACAGCCACACCGCTAGTTTTCAGAGTCTCCTGAATTTCAGCTGATGTTATTTGTGGGGTTTTCTTTGCATCCCGAACAATTTTCCTGGCAGTTGTGGCCGAAATTTTTGTTGGTCTACCTGATCATGGTTTGGTTTTTACAGAGCCCCTGATATTCCATTTGTTAATCACAGTTTGAATGCTGCTGACTGGCATTATCAATTCCTTGGATATTTTTTTGTATCCCTTTACTGTGTTGTACAGTTCAACTACCTTTTCCTGTAGATCCATTGACAATTCTTTTGCTTTCCCCATGACTCACAATTCAGAAACGTCAGTGGTTGGATGAAAGATGCAAGAGTCTGTCTGGATCTCAGAAACTCACTCAGCTTTTATGCACACACACTGATTACAAGCAAACAGGTCACAGATGAGGATGTTTCCTTTAGTAGCCATTCAAACCCATTTGTGTCATATTCTGTGCATGTTATCAGGCCAAAATCACCAGGGTATGTGAACTTTTGATCAGGGTCATTTGGATGTTTTTGGTTGTCATTAAGATTTAAAAAGAGAAAACACAGTAGTTTGACAATAAATGGCTTCACCCAACCAATAACCATGAGTGGAGAAAAAGTTTTGTGTTATCATTCATATTCTCTGAAACAAGGCCAAGAAAGGAAAACTTCTGCCGGGATATGTAAACTTTTGAGCACAACTGTACTTACTTGCTCACTTAGTCAAAGGGGTGTGCTTCATTGCATCTAGTCAGGGTTGTCACCGCCCACGCAATTTGAATGATGTTCCGAGGTTTGCGCTGATGTCACTGGAATCCGCTTTGAAATACCGCAGTGCGCAGTGTGTATCGGGGAGCCATGCATACGCCTTGACCAGCGGCTCCCCGTGCATGCGCAGTAAAGCTGTATGTAGTTCTCATCTTCACTTACTGTGACGAGCAGTGGCTCCAGCACATGCGCACACAGGGAACTGGGAACTACACACAGCTTCATTGTGCACGCATGCGGAGCAGCTGGTCACGGCACATGCGTGGCTCCCCGATACACACTGCGCAAGAGCGGCATTCCAAAGCAGATTCCAGTGACAAACCCGGGAACATCATTTAAATTGCATGGGTGGCGACAACCCTGACTGAACACAATGAAGCACACCTCTATGACTAAACAAGCAAGTAAGATATAACTATATAAAGTGTTTTTTGCAAAGGATTACAGCATCGATTTTAATGAAAAAAGCATTTTAGTGATGCACATTGCATCACTAACAATGTACTGGGGACAGTTTAGATGCTAAAATTCACATGACAGGTTCCCTTTAATTGGAATAGTTGGGTGTATTACACTAGGGATGCACGAAGTTGAAAACAACTCACCATTTGAGAGTTATTTTTGTAATACTTTTTTTTTCTTTTTGCTACACTTATTAAAATCTGACTACCAAATCATGCAAGAGTTTGTGTCTCAACCACGAATGTCCCAGAAACTTCCTATGTCAAAATCAGTTTTAGGAACTTTTTGAGGGTTGAAATGACCAACACATCTCAGATTAAAAGTCAGCTATTATCATTATTAATAATGCTTTGTTTATACCGTGCCATCATGTTCTGCAGCACTTAACAGACATCAGCATTGCTGTCCCCATTGGGGCTCACAATCTAAACACCCTATCAGTATGTTTTTGGATTTGGGAGGAAATCGGAGTATCTGGAGTAAACCCACACAAACACAGGGAGAACATACAAACTCCTTGCAGATATTGCCCTTCGTGGGAATTGAACCCAGGACCCCATCATTGCGTGTATGCTATAGAGATGTATTACATTTGATCAGTGGTTATACTATTTTCCTAATTTGGTTAACCATCCTGCGTCAGTTTTGGTTAATGAACGCATACATTAAGAAGTTTCTTCTTAAAGTTTAGTCAAACAAAATGTGTTTAATAGATAAAGAAATATGTGGTTTAAATGTTGACAAGACTCAAGTATTCCTTTAGAGAGGTGCTATATGAAAGACTGTGGTTGTTATAAAGTAAGCAGTTCATCTCAAGTGGTGCAGCTGTATGGTCAAAGATGGACTGGAAATGTGGTAAAAGCCCTGCTGCTGGAATATACTACATTGCTATTGCAACACAGTTTTCACATTCCAATACCCAGTCTTAGTTTTCTGATTTTCCTATCTTCTAACCTCTGCCTATTAGTCAATGTGATTTCTATTTTGTTTTGACTAGTTACTTCAGTATGTACCACACTGAAAATAAAGTAATCTGAAGCCGTGTCAGACTGATTTGGCAAAGGCCCACCAGTAACATTGATTCTTGGGGCCCAATGTTCAGCTAAGTGCAAAAATAACCTGCCCCTAGTACACAAATTCAATTTTTCTTCTATGTAATATTAACTTGGCTAGCTTGTTTAATAAATGATTCGATTCTACCTTTTTCTGCAAATTGTGAATCAAATGTAACAGCACTAATCCTAGACAAGTGCCTACTAAAGGATTCCCCAGTTCTCCTGTGGGCCTGAGCCTGATCTGAAATGCTCTTTTCAAACACTGACAAATGCTTTCTAAAAATCCAAGAATGAAAAATAGTTTGCTAACTAAGCCCTAGATTTCTTTTAAAGGGGCACCTTCTTATACTAGACGCAAGTCATTTAAAAACTAAGGAAAAACCAATATAACAATTTGACTCATTGAGACTTACAGACATAGACAAAATTCTTGTTATCCTTCTGTTAAAGTAAGAAAAGCCCCCAATGGTCACTGAAAAAACTTGGAAGTGACAAAAGTATTTTTGAATTTAAATTTATTGAATATCAACTAATGAAAATCTGACCTTGCTTTTGAATTATGGTTCAACAGAAAAATAAAAAAAACAAGCTAATGAAAATGGACTGGACAAAAATGATGGTACCACTAGAAAAGATGTAATTAGCATCAGAGGTAGCTCCCAACTTAAAATCAGTCAGTATGCCTATTTAAAGGTTGAAAAGTAGTCACTGTGCTGTTTGATATCAAGTGTGTACCACACTGAACATGGACCAAAGAAAGCTATGGAGAGAGTTGTCTCAGGAGATTGGAAAGAAAATTATAGACAAACATGTTAAAGGTAAAAGAGATAAAACCATCTCCAAACAACTTTATGTTCTTGTTTCTATAGCTGCACATTTGCACAAATTATTGAGAAGTCTGATGTCTGTGGAACTGTAGCCAACCTCACTGGATGTGGCCACAAGAGGAAAATTGATGACAAATTGAAGAGACGGATAATATGAAATATAACCAAAGTGCCTAGAACAACTTCCAAAGAGATTAGAGGTGAACTCCAAGGTCAAAGTACATCAGTGTCAGATTGCACCATCCTTCACTCTTTTGGCCAAAGTGAACTTCATGGAAGACAATTGAGGAGGAAACCACTGTTGAAAGCAGATCATAAAAAAGCAAAACTTGAATTTGCCAAAATGGATATTGACAAGCCACAAAGTTTCTTGGAGAATGTCCTTTGGACAGAGGAGACAAAACTGAAGCTTTTTGGCAAGTCAAATTAGCTCTATGTTCACAGACGCAAAAATGAAGCATACAAAGAAAAGAACATTGTACCTACTGTGAAGCATGGATGGGGGCTTCGTTATGTTTGGAGGTTGCTTTACTGCATCTGTCTTGAATCTGTGCAGGATACAATGAAATCTCAAGAATATCAAGGCATGTTGGAGTGAAATGTGCAGCCCAGTGTCAGAAAGCTTGGACCAAGTTCCAGGTCATGGGTCCTCCAAAAGGATAATGACCCAAAACACACAGCTAAAAATATTCAAAATTCGCTAAGAGCATTGGACTATTCTAAAGAGTCCTGATCTTAACCTTATTGAACATCTGTGGAAGGAGCTGAAACATGCAGTCTGGAGATGGCTCCTTTTAAACCTGAGACAGCAGGAGCTCATGAGGATTGGGTCAAAATACCTGTGGACAAGTGCCGAAGTTTCATTAATAATTACAAAAATTGTTTGTTTGCAGTGATTTACCCAAAAGGTTGTGCAACAAAATATTAAGTTAAGTGTACAATCATTTTTGTCCAGGCCATTTTCATTAGTTTGTTTTTTTTTGTTTTTTAATTTTTCTTTTGAACCACAATTCAACAACAATGTCTGATTTTCATTAGTTGATATTCAGTAAATTAAGCAAATTAAATTGAATATTTCTTTTGTCAGTTTCAAGTTATTTCAGTGACCATTCTGGGTTTTTCTTACTTTAACAAAAGGGTACCAATAATTTTGTCCATGACTGTATATATCAATACTGTCTAATCGTTACACAGTTCAAAATTAGAACTCAGTCTTAAAATGAGGCAAATATAACAAAGTGGTTCATGCTATTAAATCTGCCATAATTTGTACCAGAAACTGGTGCCACAAATTTAGCCCTCTTTGGGTAAATTATGCTCCCATCGGGCTAGGACAAGTTACCCTTTTTGAGCAAGACGCAGAAAGTGTCTAAAACATGTAATAAATATGGCGAAAGTCATGAAAGACAGTTTTTTTTGGTGCAAATTGTGCCAGAGTTCTGTGGCACATTCAGCTTCAACAAATTTCCCCCCAATGTTTCCTTAAGTTATAAGCAATTACATCGCTTAGATTGTAATGGTAATACTTGATTGAGTTGTAAGATCATTCAACACATAAAGGAACTTTATCTTACAATATTAACCTAAAAGTTTTTCCTATCAAAGCCTTAATTGTTGCTCGATCATGTGGTCTGCATGCAAGAATGCCCATGTAGACACCAGTATGTAGACTCTTATGCAAATCTATATGTGTCATAGGAGACAACAAACAAACCTTGTGTTGTCTGTAGGTAATTCTACAGTTAGACTTTTAATCTGTCTACTTTATGCCTGCATATATTCAGTGGGTTAGCAAGAAGTAGAGCAGGGGGACCCAACCTGTGGTGCGGGAGCCACATGTATCTCGCTGGCCCATTATGTGTGACTCATGACTGTCTTCCATTGGTGCACTGGCATAAAATCTAGCAACCAGCTATAAAGAGAAGGTCTCTAGATAAAGCTTGAAGCTAGATGCAGTAGGGTGGTGAGAGTACCTGATACATGAATAGTGAACAGCGGTAAAGTGGGAACCCCTGCATGTAAGTATACTGCCTATTATGTTGGGGGCACAAGGCCTAAGTGTGCTTTCTGTGGGGAAGCATTGGTTATCATCATACTGGTAATGGTAGGTTCTGAATGTCACTACTGTGGGGGAGGTTTGGCTGGATATGGCTCGCGACCACCTCACAGAGTTGAATGTGGCTCTCAAGTTAAGAAAGGCTAGGTACCGCTGAATTAGAGAATGTGACTATGACGCACCCCTGGGCCTGTGTCGCACAGCGTTGCGCATGCAGGAGCTTACCCGGAGCCGGATCTGTTGAGGGTTGTAGTCTCGTGGCGGTGACCCGGTCCGTGCCCAGGGAGTCAGACTAAGTGGCGTTGTATTAGCGGTAGATGTTGGACGACTACGCCACCTGTTGAATGCAGCGAAGGAGCTGCCGCTGCAGGGCAGACCGCTGAGGCCGGTGGTAGGATTGTGCAGCGTGGTAGTATCACCCCCAACTGGAGGGGTATGGCCTCAGGGCAGCCGACGTGGATGAAGGGGGTATCAGGAATCACTCAGAGACGATGCGGTGTAGTTCAGGGTCTTTACTGGTGATAAAGATAGACCCTCCCGGAGTACTGGCTAGCGATCGGGGCCTGGTCAGTCCTTGAGCAGATGGGATCTCCCCTGGCCAGGCGGAGTTGTAGGCCTCCCAAACTGACTGTACTCTTCTGGCTACCTTGCTAGAGGCGGGTATAAGTAGCCCACGTCCCTGAGTGTTCCGTGTGGTGCTCACCCGTATGGCCGGTGACTCGGGGCCTTCTAGTGGCGTCCGCTCCACGACGGCGGTGCTGGTCCCACGCGTGTGACCGTGCCTTCGGGTTTCTTGGCCAGAGGACCTGAAATCCCCTGCCGGGCGGTTTCTGCTGCTGGGTACAGATTAGTCCCCACAGCCTCGGACTCCGGGTCCGGTGATAGCTTCTCAGTCAGGGCGAGCTCTGCAGCTGCCAGCCCCTGACTCCTTATAGCACTGCTCCCACAGAGCTCCTGATGTTCTTTTCCTATATCTGCTTCTCTTCTCTACTTCTTCTCTACTCCCTAACCCTGCCTCAGCCCTAGGTTTATATAGGGGAAGTTCTTCCCCTCCTGGGACTGGGCAGGAGGTGTGGCATGCATAGGATCCCTGACCAAGAGACCTCCCACCTGCTCTCAGACATAACATTGCTGTTACTGTGGAAACCAGACCCCTGGGGTGCCACAACTACAGGATCACACTACTGGCTTTATTTGTGATCTGTTATCATTGAGGCACAATGGTAGAAACAAAACCAAAGGCAACCATTGGAAATTTTCAGTAAAGACCTGTTCAAAATTTCTTGACTTTTCATTATAAAATTTGTTGTAAAAATGTACAAAGTTAATGGCTAAAGTTTACATTACACTTGAACATGATGTATCTACATTTCTTTATTTCCACATTTATTTTAATGAAGTATCCCACTCAACTGTGTTGTATGACTGTACAAGCCACATGTTGTATGACAACACCCATACTAGTCTACAATCAATCTAATCTAGTCTACAATCTATACAATCTGTGGCACGCTGAATCAGATGCTTTACTACAGAACTATTCTCCCTACAGGACATACTTTCATAGTATTGTCCCTTATAGAGACACCATAAGGCAGCAGTTTATGGTGGCAGTGAAAGTGGCTGCCTGCACTCCATATACTGCCTATGCGTATGGATCTGCTGTTATTTTCATAGCATCTAGGTAATCCATTATTAAATAAAACGTCTGCTTCTTATTTAGTAAATGTAACTTAATCTACAGGGAAAGAGATGCAAAGGTAATGTATACTACTTTATGTCAACTGCAAAGTCAAATATAATATTAAACTAAAGTTAAAAGGTCACATTCCTGTACCAAAAACCTTATTAAGAATATGTCTATCCTTGCTTCCGTGTCACATGTTCTCAGTGTTTTAGAACTATGACTCAAAAATTAGACACATGACTTAGATCAAACTCAAAAGTAAAGGAAATACAACATTCCACAAAAATGCAGCCCAGATTCGATAGAATAAAGCCTTAAATATGAGCCTAAAATGACCTGTAAGGTAAAACTCAGGTCAATAAGATACCCTATGATCTGCTTATTGATAGGGAATTCCTAAGCAGACAACCCCTTTATGGGTGGATTTCTTAACCAGGTTTATAATGTTTGTCAATTATGTTACTATCAAAAGAATGGTTATGGCTAGTGGCGTAACTAGAGTTCGATGGGCCCCTGTGCAAGATGAAATATTTGGACCGCCCCCCCCCATTCTGGTGAATATATATGTCCTCCACCCTGGTATATATGTCCCTCATCCTGGCCCCATCTTGGTATATATATACAGTATGTCCTCTATGCTGGTATAAATGTTCCCCTTCCTTGCCCCATCCTGGTATAAATGTTCCCCTTCCTTGCCCCATCCTGGTGTACATATCCCCCATCCTGGCATATATGTCCCTTATCCGGGGCCCCTTCCAGGTCTATATATTCCCCATCCTGGTATATATGTCCCTTATCCTGGGCACCATCCTGGTATATATGTCCCTTATCCTGGGCCCCATCCTGGAATATATATACCCCATCCTGGTATATACGTCCCTTATCCTGGGCCCCATCCTTGTATATATATCCCCCATTCTGGTATATATGTCCTTTATCCTGGGCCCCATCCTTGTATATATCCTCCATCCTGGTATATATGTCCCTTATCCTGGGCCCCATCCTTGTATATATATCCCCCATCCTGGTATATGTCCCGCATCCTGGTATATGTCCCCCATTCTGCCGCTGTTCGTTAATGCATAGAAAAAAATTAACATTTATACTCATCTCCTACCCACTCCCCTGGCACGAGGCATCCTCTTCTGAAGCCGGCAGCTCACTTTAGCATGCAAGTGACGGGAGTGCATGACAGTCACGTGCATGCTGATGTCAGCTGCTGGCCTCTTGATTGTCCAGCAGCATCTATTGTCATGCATAGACCCAACGGGGGCCCAACACTTCAGCTTAATGTGCATCCGATGAAGCACATCCAGTTGAAGTTAGTGCTGACGTCGGTGGAACCTCACCCGTATAGGTCTGGTCGCGACCTATGCGGGTGAGGATGTTTTCATTTATCCACTGTGATGGTGTAGGGTTGCAGGTGGACAGTGACCATAGCTTTGAGACAGAAATGTGTGATAAACTAGACTAAAGCCTACTTTAAAGGGGGTTTCAATTAATAACTTTTATTTATCTTCCTAGGCTTGCCAAGTCTTAGGCTGTGTGCACACATTGCGTTTTTGCTGCGTTTTTGCTGCGTGCTTCCTGCTATGAGATGCAAAAGTGGTGCAGAAATTTCAGCATCCAAATACTCAACTTGTGCACATTCCCTTAAAATAACAAAATCAGCTCAACTCACCAAACCCCTCTGCTCTTACCTTATTTCTGCTTGTGGGGCACTGGAGAAAACACTCAGCTACCAGATTTCTCCACCACACTGTATTGACTCCTCTACTCCTGTGTCTCTGCATAGTACTTATTGTTATGTCTTCCAGATACTTCTCTACTGCACTTCTTTTCCAGTCCTGGCAGGATCTTTTGTTAATATCGAAAAGAAGGAATTTGAGGAGATGAACCTAAGAATGCAAAGTGGCATGTTCAACATGTTCAGAAAGCTGGCCTACTAGCTGCAACGATGTTTGATCCACCACATAACCTTGGCCAGCATGAACCATGGTTTGCCTTACTTGGAACTGCATGAACATCACCACATGTTGAGTTCAGAGTCTACAGCCCATGATACATATGGCTCGCATTCTGTCCTTTTACAGGGGAAAAAGATCCATTTCTAAAAAGATCCATTTTTTTCATACTGCAGGATAGTACAGGATAGGCATCATATTGCTTCCTGTGGTACTATCTTGTTTAACTGCCTTTTTTTAGTTAAATATTAAATCATGTTGTGGACCCCTGCCTTAACCCTTTATGAACCTAACACCCAGTAACAAAAGTTTTGGTGTTGACTTGAGTCCATGTCCTTAGTTTTATCTTTAGAAAAATACTTTGCAAGGTTATATAACTCTTTGTAGTATTATCGAGTAAGGGAAAGACAGATAAAATATGACGATGACATTTTTCTTAAAGGGATTGTTCCACTAACAAAGTACATTTTAATCAATAGATCTTGGAATAATAATAATTTCCACAATTGGATGTGTTTAAAAATAATGTTCATCTGCTGAGATAATCTTATAAATGTGACCCTGCTATGTACTGTGTAATGGCTGTGTCTGACCGTGATTAGTGTTGGGCAAACCCGAACAGTAAAGTTCAGCGTCTGTACCAAACATCTAATGTTCGGTCCCGGACCCCGAACACGGACATCCATCCGTGTTACTCTTCAGGTGTTTTTTGCGCTGTCACTTGCGTGACTAGCCGAACACCGCACAGTTTTTTTAAAGTTCGGGTTCGGGTACCAGAACAGTACCCGAACCGTAAACCCAAACACGGACCCCATTCATTTGAATGGGGGACCCGAATTTACCTGGTTTCCCGCGCTGTCATTTGCGTGACAGCGCTGAAAACAGTCTCTGATCGCGGTAATTGCATTACCACGATCAGATCGCTGTGGCATCATCCTGACAGGTGACATGTGTTTACCGGTGGTAAATAGCTTACCACTATGACATCTGTCAGCATGATGCCACAACGCTATGATCGCGGTAATGCAATTACCGCGATCAGAGCCTGTGTTTCCTGCCCTGTCACGCAAATGACAGAGAGCGGGAAACCAGGTAAATTCGGGTCCCCCATTCAACTGAATGGGGTCCGTGTTCAGGTTCGGAGTTCGGGTACTGTTCTGGTACCCGAACCCGAACTTTAAAAAAACTGTTCGGTGTTTGGCTGTATTAGCCGAACCCGAACAGTGACGGGTTCGCCCATCACTAACCGTGATCTTACCACATCTCCTGGACAGGGGAGGAAGCAAAAGAGAGTGAACAAACATTACAGCATGGGACCACAGCTAATCATTTGTGTGAGGTAAAACACTTCCCTGCCTGTTTTTAAACATGTTTTAAAAGTTTTACCTCACAGAAAGTAGCAGCGTGCTGTAATGTCTGTAAACTCGTCTGCTTTCTCACCTGCACAGGAACACTATTTCTTAATAAATTCAATTGTTAATTGAAATATTGAAATGCAAATATTATTATTCCAAGATCTATTGATTAAAATGTATGTAGTTTGTGGGTCAACCCCTTTAAATCATAATTCATGACCCAGAATGCCTGGTAGTAACTAAAGGTCCAAGAAGCCAATGTTTAATAGTTTTCATTCATTGAGTCCTTAGTATTTTGTAGCCTATATATGACAGTACAAACGAAACCCTCTAGGGCCTTTTCGCCTTCAATACTGTATATCTGAAACACATTACATAACTTTAACTGGAGTAAACAACAGGAGGCAAAAACAAATAAAATTCACAACATTAAAATTTGCCTTTATTTTATCCTAAGAGCTGCAAAAATCTACAAAATACCATTTGGTAGTTATGCAATTAGTTTTTCATAGTACTATCTAAACATGCTACTTTGTAGCTCATATGAATTGCTATTAATCTGTGTTATAGCTAGAGTAATTCCATAAGGAAAGTCTATGGAGAGCTATAAATAGGTAGAGCATCTTGCTTTATAATTATCTTCTATTTTTATAATTTCATTTTGCAGTAGTAGCAATAAGCATAATTATAACAATGAAAGATGTTCCAATAAACACAAATTGCATTTCCTACAGTAATTTCCTGTTATTGCTCAGAAACCTTATTGAGCTCCTCCCTTCAATATGAAGATTTACAGGGCAATTGTCAGAAACAAAGACAGTTGGAGAAGCATTGTAGTACTATAATAAACAATGGAGTTTATGTATTATTCTACAAAAAAAAGTTGGCTGTCCGGATTTTCTTAGCTGCCTTAGAAATTAAATTAGATAGTTATCAACTATCAAGGATAAGATTTACATATCTGATCATGAGACCACACCTAACACGTGTATCTATTTTTTTAAAATTTTCGCTTTCTTAAGATTTCTAAGCCAAGTATCTCAGTTTGAATTAAAATTACTCAAGTATTATCAAATCACACTTAACTATGGTAATTTATGCTGCTCCATTTAGTAACTGATGCAATTACCTCAATTAATGGGTGCTGAGGGGTTGTTGCCTTCCAGTGTTACATGGTTGCCTAGATCAAGAGGTGTTATCTCCAGTTGATAAAAATATATGTCGTAGTCAGGGCCTCCGTTAGGGCATTACTGCCCTTACTGCTGTATGGGGCCTGGTGAGCAGAAGTATAGAGGGACAGGCCCATCCCTCTTGTGCTTCTGCGCACCAGGCCCCAGGGTATAATAAAGTGCTGTGTGCACCCTCGGCACCGGGAGCTTTCCCGGAGATCCACGGCCGTCAAACCTGAACGGCTGCACAGCTCGAGCTTCTGTCCCTCTGCTTTTTCTGGACTTCTGGAGATTGTGTGTATGTGAGGACATCATCATGTACGCGCCGTCATGTACACGTGCCACTGGCCGGTGTCAGGACACCAGAAACGGAGCTGCGCCTGCAGGGGAACGTAACTGAGGTAAGTATGAAAAACTTTTTTATTTTCTTTACAAAATTAAATTATTTAAATTAAATGGGTGAGGGTGGGGAGGAGGGGACTGCAAATAACGAAGGGGGATTGCAAATGATGAAGGGGAGGAGACCTGCAAATGATGAAGCAAGGGCAGAGGAGAACTGCAAATGATGAAGTGAAGCAGGGAGGGGGAATGCAAATGATGAAGTGCGGGGGAGGGAGACTTAAAATGATGAAGTGGGGGAGGGGGCTGCACATGATGAAGTAGGGGGAGGGGAACTGCATATGATGAAGTGGGGGGGTGACTGCAAATGATTAAGTGGGGGGAGGGGAACTACAAATGATGAAGTGGGGGGACTGCAAATTATGAAGTGGTGGGAGGGGGGTGTGATGTGTGCTCTTGGACTAGTCCTTTTTCCCCTGCAGCTTTCTGTGTGTTGATTTGAACAAGAAGCAGAAAGTGTCAGTTCGGGAAGTGAAGAGAGAGACTGGAAAGACCTACCAGTGGCTGCAGCATTATGTATATTGCCCCCAGCTGGAGGCCACGGTTGAGGAAGTTTGCCGACAGTGGCGAGTGTGTGACCTCACCAAAATCACAGAACAGAGGGCATCACTACCGACCATACAGACCAAAGAACCGCTTGAAGTGTTAATGATAGACTACCTCCTCGTGGGACAATCGACTAGAGGTTCACAGTACTGCCAGGTCATGACTGACCACTTCTCCAAGTTTGCAGTGGTCACTCCAACTCGGGATGGCTGAATCTGTTGCACGAGCCGTCAGTCAAGATTTCATCCGGGTCTACAGGTGTCTGAAGTGGATCCACTCAGACCAGGGAGCAGGTTTTCAGGGTAAAGTGATGGATGAACTGTACCAACTGTATGGCATTGAAAGGTCTAGGACAAACCCATATCATCCCCAAGGGAATGGGGACTGTGAGCGCTTTAACCTGACTCTACTGGAAATGTTGAAAATATTAGAGGAAGACAAGAAAGCGCATTGGTCTGACTACGTGCCCGAATTGGTCTGGACCTATAACAAACGGGTCCACACCACCATGGGTTATACCCCGTACATGCTATTGTTTGATAGAGCCAGACAAAAAATTGTTGAACTAAATCTGGAACAGCCAGAGGATCTATTTGAATGATCTACCACCTCATGAGTGAAAGAACATTGTCGGCAGCTTCAGACCATCTGTTGGCTAGCAGGCTGGTTACAAAAAAAGACTTATAACAGCCGATCTCCAATTCTGGGAGTTCTGCTCCAGCCTGGAGACCATGTGCTGGTGCGTGAAAGACGTCCCACAGGCAAGCTGAATGAACATTGGGAGGTGCAACAATACAAAGTGATCAAGAGAGTGTACCTGTCACGTGTGTGTCAGAGGTGACAGACAGTCGCCCTGCAGTCGGTTGCAGGAGATCTCTACATTTGGCATTGCAGAAAGTTTCTTAGATAAGAGGTTGTCTTTAGGACCAAGCGACTACCTCTCTCTTGCTAATTAGCTCTCTGGCCTGGGTGTATATATACCTGGTGTGTCTGAGAGGGAGTCGCCGGCTATATCCATTTCTACTTGTGAAGCTTTGGAGGAGCAGTACTTCGTCCTCTCTGCAGCTTGAGGCCGTGTGCTTATTTGGAGTTCATCTAAAGCTTAGCCATTTCCCCTGTTTTGTCCACCCTTGTTGTCTATAGAGTTTAGTGGAGGTTGACTAGTGCTCATCTCCTTCCATCCCTAGCAGTAGCCAAATGCCAGGGAGAGTAGGGCGAGGCCCGCGTGCGGCGATTGCTGAGGAAGCAATATAGGGACGTTAGGGGAGACAGGGTGACGCTAGACCAGACTAGGAGGTCTCCACTTCCCCTTTTCCCTCTGTGTTGCACTAAGTCTTTCCCACACCTGGCGTGACACTACCCCAATGGCTCGGTGAACAAAGTACAAGCTGAGAATGAGGAATCTGATTCAAGAACTCTACACAGGAATGTGTTACGGCCATGCCAGCCTGAAGATACCACATCTGTCCTGAGAGCAGATCCTCCTGTGGACTGGTGGACCGTTCCTGAGACTGCGGAAGGTCCCCAGTCTGTGACTGCTGACATTCCCAAACAGAACCATTGCCAGTTCACAGAGGAGAGGTGAGGAACCCCAGGTTCTGTCCAATCTTGCTGCTGAAAAGGACAGTCCTACCGTTATTGTTCCCATTGAAGATAGTCAAGACCTCCAGGGATCCAGTAGGCCTAATGCAGGGGTTCCACCAAATAGGTACAATGCTGATCAGTTCATTTGGTCCACCTGTATGTATTGTGAACAACGGGCCACTGTTGTGTAAACGGTTACATAGAGTCTTTTATCCTTCTCCCTGGACTATGAAGCTAAGCCGAGGACGGCCGCCTTTAAGTGGGGAGGCATGTGCTACCAACTGAATTATACTATGACTATAAAAGACAATGCTCCTCTCTGATTTGTGTGCACTTACACTAGTCTTTTCTGCCATGCAGCTTGGTGTGTGTTGGTTTGAACAAGAAGCAGGATGTGTCAGTTCAGGAAGTGAAGAAAGAGACTCCTGCCTGTGAAAAGACTGTTGCCTGTGAGAGGCTTGTGCTGCCCTGTGAGAGACTGGTGCCTGTGAGACAGGAAGGACAATAAGTGTGTCCTAACAAGGGAGAAGATAGGTCACGGTTATCGCAGAATCGATCTCCAGGACTGTGTCAGAAGGAAAGAGGTGCATTACACAGCCAGGGTAGATCTCCCCGAGTACCTGTAACCTGAAGAAGGAAACAACTGTGTGGTACAAGTAATCCCTCAACATTGAAAGTGGGAATGAGAGTTGCCCGGATCCGGAATAGGACGGATCCATTAACCTAAAGGAAGAGCTCAACATGATTATCAGAAACCAGGTGGGAATTTAGCAGAGAGTAGTTTGTAGAAATTGTTTATACTGTTTTTGAATTTTGCATTGCCATAGCTAGAGCGCAGCTTATGTGACACGTTTCAGGTATCTCTCTCCTTGTATTTATTATTGCTATTATCATTCCAATAACTGTTAGTCTTATTTTTCGGCATCTAATCATCTGTCTCTCAATAAAGCTGGTGTTTTGTTCTGCCTCCTCGTCTACTGTAGCATATTTGAGTCCTGCCCGGCGGTGTCGTTCAAGCACCGCTAGTCATCATCTCTGAACAATTCATTTATGTAGAGTGTTGGTAGAACTGATCTACCCAATTCAGTGCAAGACGTACTGTACATTCCTCTGTTGCCTCCCTTTTCACATCAGTAGAAGATAATTATGTGAGGATTACTACACACAAGTCTGGCGACAACTTTATTCTTCTGCCACTGAAATAACTGCAATCACATAAAAAGGGAATGCGGCAACTTATTATTTACTGACAATGACGGAGCCTTCGGGATCGGCTCAGCCTGTCATATTGATAATACACAAAGTTTGTTTCCACAGCAGCTATGGGGAGTCAATCTATTAAAGAGCAGTACTATACAGATTTAAAAGAAGAGGTATTGACATTCTGCTGCCTGTCCCAAGGGGCCTCACATATCTTCCCTCTGAAGTACAGTTTGAAAGAATTATATCTTCAAAGAGACTCACATGCCCTGCACATTCTTCTCCCCAACAAGCCACCTGTCTCTGTTAATGTAACACATCAAAGCTGCAAAATCTTATGCACAAAATTCATATGTGGAACGTTTGGGACTCAGCCTTAGTAAATCAAGCATCCCTTTACAGCAGCTGGAGCAACACATTAATGTTTTACAATGTCATAAATCAACATTTATTTTCTTAATATAACGGTGTTGGTTTCCTTATTGGAATTATTCTGTTCATTAATTTCTGAAATGCATCACATCGATTTGCTCAAAGTCACAGCGATATTATTTTAATCTAGAATTAGATTCTTGCTGAAATGCTGCTCTAGTAGAGCAATAATCCATAAAGTCACAATCCTTCTATAGCCTAATATGATTATAGTAATATAAAGACAGCAGTCTAAAGCTGTTATAAGGAAGAACACCCCAACACCAATATTACAAAAATAAAGTGTGTACAGAGTCCATCTGTATTACAGACATGTAGGCACACTGGGAGTCAACATATTCTCCCCATGACAGCCAGATGTATACATTTTAAACGGAGCTACTGAGTGCAGCTCCATTCAAAGTGTAGCAGCTGCTGCTGGCCTTTGGCAGCTACTGCAGTCCAGCTGCTGTTCTTTTGAATAGAAGCTGTACTGCAGTGGCTGGCAATGGCCAGCAGCGGCTGCTACACTTTGAATGGGGCTGTACTGAGTAGCTCAATTCAATGTGTTTATTTATTTTATTCACTTATATAGCACCATTAATTCCACAGCGCTTTACAAACCTTATTGGCACTGTCCCCACTGGGTCTCACATTCTAAATTCCTTATCAGTGTGTCTTTGGAGTGTGGGAGGAGGCCAGGCTACCCGGAGGAGGCCCATGCAAACACAGGGAGAACATATAAGTTCCTTGCAGATGTTGTCCTTGGTTGTATTTGAACTTGGGACCCCAGTGCTGCAAGGCTGCAGTGCTGACCACTAAGACACCGTGCTGCCCAGCAGCTTTGCAGCACATTTACATCTGGTGTTTACATTCAATATTTACAAAGTCTTTACATCCATTGTTTACATAAAGTGTTTACATCCAGCCGCCACTGGAGCAGAAATAAACATCTCGGTGGTGGTGCTGGACCGCCACCAATCAGCTATTCATTACCCATCCCATATTTCCAGACAACCCTTTTAATATGACATGAAATGGACCATATCACAACTTTTCTCATTCATCTGTACACCTGGTTGCAATTAAAAAAAGAATATGCCAAAAATGCATTGGTTTCACCAATGGGTCCTGCAACTATTTTGAGAACAGAGCCCCATCACGGAGAAGTGGTCAGAATTCTCAAATAAAAAGCAAGTCCTACCACCTCTCCACTAACCGTGGCAAATATCAGGGCCTCATTATCAAAATAGATGCAGGCTGTAGTGTAGCTACTGGAGGGGTAGGGGACAAAGTGTGCAATCACCCTGTGATGCCGATGCTCATACAGAATGTCATTGCACTGCGCTGGGACACTGACGTCCTGTGCATGTGCCGTTGCTTTGTTCCACCCTGGCTTTGTCATTGGACTTTTCAGGATCCTGGATTAGGTGAGTATATGATGTTTTTTATTTTGATTAAAACTTGTGGGGGCATCATAAACAATGGGGGACCATGAAACAGTGGGGGCTCTCATACATTATAATGACTACTGTGGGGGCCCTTATACAGTTTGGGGGCTAATGTCAGGCCCATTATACAGTTTGGGGGCTAGTGCAGTGGCTATTTTACAGTTTGGGGGCTAATGTGAGGCCCATTATGCAGTGTAGGAGCTAATGCGGGGGCCCATTATACAATGTAGAAGTTAATTTTGGGCCCATTATACAGTTTTGGGCTAATGTGGGGCCCATTATATAGTGTGAGGGCTAATGTGGGGCCCATTATATAGTGTGAGGGCTAATGTGGGGCCCATTATATAGTTTGAGGGCTAATGTGGGGCTCATTATATGGTTTGTGGGCTAATGTGGGGCCCATTATATGGTTTGGGGGCTTAAGTGAGGGCCAGTACACCGTTTGAGCCCTAAATTGGGGCCCTACTATACAGTTTGGGGGCTAATGAGGGGGACATTATACAATTTGGGGCCGTATGTGAGGGTCATTATACAGTTTAAGGACTAATATGGGAAACATTATATAGCTTAGGGGCTAATGAGGGTGCAATTATACAGTTTGGGGCCTTTTGTGAGGACTATTATACAGTTTTGGGGCTAACACAGGGGCCGTTATACAGCTTAAAGGCTAATACACTTTACCTGCGCTTGCGCAATGGGAAAAAAAGACTGATCGCTGGAGAACAGATTGAAAGTGTGCAAGCGTGGAATAAAGATTCAAATTGAGTGAGCGGCGACCAGGATGACTAAATACAGAAAGGAACACCCCTAGTACTGAACGAGCAAGTAAGATTATAAGTATATAAAGTGATTTTAACAAGTGAGTATAGCAGTGATTTGCATCGAAAAAACATGTTCGTGATGCACATTGCATCACTAACATGGACCTGGGGATAGTTTAACTTATAGAATTGACATGACAGGTTCCCTTTAAGGGCCCACACAGATGTTTCACATTCCTGCGCTGAACCCTCTAAGCTGGATGCAGGTGTCAGCATTAACTATACATTTCTATCATATACTATGTATATGAAATCAATGCATAAAATTGAAGTACCCTTTCAAAAATATATATTGAATCTTTTCTTCAAAATTATATATCAATTATATCAATCTTTACAGTTCCCCCTGTTCTATACCATGGTGCCCTCAGATTAAGGTTCAGAATTTTCAGTTTCCTTTTAAAGGCACACAAAGGTATAGCATGGAACCATAGCATGCTATCGAAGATTAGTTCCTCACTTATGTATAATATAGTTAAGGAAGTAAGACCTAAGCACACAATTTACTTTCTCATTGCTAGCCATTAATGAAGCCAATATTCTATATTCACATGAATTGTGCACTGAATTTCCTTTTGGTCCCTTATGTAGTGTGAAGATTATGAACCTTGAAGAAAAATCAATTTGCAGGAGGATTTACAGCAGCACGTGGAGTTGCTGATACCAACTATATCACAAAGTCACAAGGTCACGGATACACAGCCGGGGGGAGGGGGTCACGCAGATCCCAAGATCCCACCACTGTTACCACTTTGTCACAGATGACACTGGAGAGATCACACAGATCCCACTGCTGTCACCAGTATGTCAAGGGAATGCAACTCTGCTGCCTCCAATCATTAGCAATTACGCAATTGGCTGACGAGTGGGGGATGAGACCGCGGCTGCTTCCACTGCTAGGCTAGTAATTGGGGATCTCACAGTGAGTGCACGGTATATAACAAAATAACTACTAGATGCCACCAATCATTTTTACAGGCCGACTGGACACCCGTCACAGGTAGCGTGTTGATTCAGGGGCAGCGTTTACAGAGCAAGAGGAACAGCGTTATTAAATTTATATATTTAATCCAGAAAGATAGGCAGTGTTTATAAAAAATAAACAAGATGACAGATAATGGGAACAAACAATACAATATATACAATTACTTAAAATAAAAAGGAATAACAAAAGAGAATTGCTAAACCTGGTCACGGAAATGGCTCAAAGTTTAGTGGGGGGAAGCACTCCCAACAGGGAAAATAAACAGAACCACAACGAACTATGTCTTCCAAGGACTGACAAATGAACCAGACCCAAATACTGCTTTTTATTAACTCAAAGTTACGCCCATATACCTCCCCTTGATGAGCTCATGTAGGGGTGGACTGTGGGATGTGCTGGATTTGTTTGAATTTTATGAGATCCCCAACTTACAAGATATCTTTACCCCTGAAGGTTCCAGGCAGTAGATATTGATATTCTTTGGAGCAAATGCAGCCTTTGCACTTCTCCTCCCCTAGATAAATAGTTCTCAAAGCCTACTGTCTATTCCCCAGCAGATTTTATTTATTTATTTTACTCACTTATATAGCGCCATTAAATCCACAGCGTTTTACAGACATTATAGATACTTTCCCCATTGGAGCTCACAATCTAGATCCCCTATCAGTATGTATTTGGAGTGTGGGAGGAAAGCGGAGAACCCGAAGGAAACCCACGCAAACACGGGGAGAACATACAAACTCCTTGCAGATGTTGTCCTTGGTGGGATTTGAAGCGTTGCAAGGCTGCAGTGCTAACCACTAAGCCACCGTGCTGCCCTGTAGATATGCTGTTTAAATCACATGTCCACGACAGAAGGTCTCTGCATCGAATGTTGTTTTAATTAACATAACATAGTAACATAGTTTTTAACGTTGAAGGAAGACTAAGTCCATCTAGTTCAACCCATAGCCTAACATGTTGATCCAGAGGAAGGCAAAAAAAAAACATATGGCAAACACTAAGCTCCACATTGGGGAAAAAAATTCTTCCTGACTCCACATACGTCAATCAGACTAGTTTCCTGGATCAACGCCCTATCAAGGAATCAAGTATATATAACCTGTAATATTATACTTTTCAAGAAAGGCATCCATGCCATTCTTAAATTTTAGTAATGAATCACTCATTACAACATCATGCGGCAGAGAGTTCCATAGTCTCACTGCTCTTACAGTAAAGAATCCCCGTCTGTGATTATGATTAAACCTTCTTTCCTCGAGACGTAGAAGATGCCCCCTTGTCCCCGTCTCAGGCCTCAGAGTAAAAAGATCAGTAGAAAGGTCTTTGTACTGTCCCCTCATATACTTGTACGTAGTAATAAGATCACCCCTAAGCCTTCGTTTTTCCAAACTAAATAACCCCAAGTGTAATAACCTGTCTTGGTATTGCAGACCCCCCAGTCCTCTAATAACCTTGGTCGCTCTTCTCTGCACCCTCTCTAGTTCAGCTATGTCATTCTTATACACCAGAGACCAGAACTGTACACAGTATTCTAAGTGTGGTCGCACTAGTGACTTGTATAGAAGTAAAATTATGTTCTCCTCATGAGCATCTATGCCTCTTTTAATGCATCCCATTATTTTATTTGCCTTTGCAGCAGCTGCCTGACACTAGCCACCGAACGTGAGCTTGTCGTCCACCAATACACCCAGGTCTTTTTCAGTGACAGTTTTGCCCAGTGTTTTACAATTAAGCATATAATTATACATTTTATTTCCTCTGCCCAAGTGCATTACCTTACATTTATCCCCATTAAAGCTCATTTGCCATTTATCAGCCCAATTAGTTTCTCTCTCCCTAGCTATAATTAATCTCACTCAAAAAGGTGGCGGGAGTGTCAGTTCTTCTCCAGTTTTAGGTCATTTTCCCTCTTCACCATATGTTCAATGTGATATGTCCATGTCCCTTCCCTGGAGATGTCTTATGGATTTTAATTTTCCTCTATGACAGTAAAAAATGAAATTTTTAGCATGTCCCAATTAATTGTCTGTTGCCATAATAAGAAATATAACAATAAAAATTCTGCATGAAATTAGAGGCATGTGAAAATGCAATAGGGCATCCTATTGTATGGGTGCAATACTGTGAGAACTGTATTGCGGTCATTGGTATAACACTTTGATCTCTTTGTGAAAAACATAAATCTACCATTTTTTTTGCCAGGGAATCAAACAGGATACATCTAAAGAGCCCAATTAGTATGTTTTACATATGAAAGTAGTGGTATAGCGGTATAGGCATTAATTATAAAAAAATTTTAGAGATCCGTTGAGCCATTAATGAGAAAACTAGCGTAGAAACCATATGTAAATCACACTGGGGGCATGTGAATGTACTGCACTCGCATCCTGATTTATACAGTATACTATAGTATAGTTTGATTACAAGTTATAGTTTTCATAACTGTCAGAATGGATCTCTACAAAAAAAAGGTAGCATTTTTATTGGGGAACAAGCACTTATACAGCCATACCACTACTGCCATTTGTAAAACCATACTAATAGGTCCCTTTAAATGTGTCATCTTTGATTTCATGATGGGCAGACAAAAAATTGGCAGTTGCATGATTTTTAGAAAGTGGTTAAGGCCTTATGCCGATAGTTCTCATAACATGACAACCAAGCAGCAGAAATTTGTATCAATATGAAGACTCCGCAGAGACCCCTGAACTGAATGATACAATTCAGTATCCTCCCCTTCATGTTTTTACCATGAGGATACTGTGATTGAATAAAAAATTATCAGAATGTTAATATGTGAAATCAGCTATATATTCCAAATCAGTATATAAGGAAGAACTAAGTTATTCTTTTGCTGTGAAAAGGTGAAGTCCTTTTTATGTTGTAAAATAAATCTTGGTTTAGAAAGTAACTGGAATGTGAGTTAGGAGTTATGTTCCATATTCCAGACATATACAGTACAGACCAAAAGTTTGGACACACCTTCTCATTTAAAGATTTTTCTGTATTTTCATGACTATGAAAATTGTACATTCACACTGAAGGCATCAAAACTGTGAATTAACACATGTGGAATTATATACTTAACAAAAAAGTGTGAAACAACTGAAAATATGTCTTATATTCTAGGTTCTTCAAAGTAGTCACCTTTTGCTTTGATGACTGCTTTGCACACTCTTGGAATTCTCTTGATGAGCTTCAAGAGGTAGTCACCTGAAATGGTCTTCCAACAATCTTGAGATGCTATAGGCGCTGCTCTGAAGCTAGCCAGATTGCTGGATCTGGCAAATGTCAGTGCCCCTGCACTAGCTTGATATAGCAGAGCTACCTCTGCTTGCAGCACAGCATCAGAGTATGCACAATTTGGAACAGCAGTAAAACCATGCCGTTGATCCAAACTGTCAATTAGGAGGAAACCGCAAACAGAAAGCCAAGACAATGGGGAGAAGTGCGCTCCTAAAAAAAAACATGAGACAAAACCCCTTAAAATTATAAACTTTTTACTACCCTGCACTTAAGGTATATATTGGAAATTTAATTTTCCCAATATGCTGTTAGTATCAGAATATTACTCAGTAATAGAGATGAGTGTTGTTCTACTCGAACTGTTCGCCAATCTCAAATTCGAGCTGTTTTGGGCGGTGTTCGAGCCGTTCGGCGAACACGAACAATTTGAGAAAAATTCGGCTGTTCGAGGTTATGTTCGATAACTGTTCGTGCACCAAAATCATAACTGGATTTTTTCTCAGTAATGATGAAAATTAATGTTAATACGCAGTTTGAGTGTACAGCGGGGCGGGGGGAGGGGCAGGGGATGGATCTCTGCAGGAACAATGAAGATCTCCATTTTTTTTTCTCTTTCCCGCATTTGCAGTGGGGAGGTGCAATCTGTCAGCCGATCAGCAGCGCACACACGGAGCGAAGTGCTTTTTTTCACACAAGCAAGGGCATGTGTCATTGGCAGTGTATGTCACATGTCCTTGCCCTATAAGACCAAGCCATTTTCCCCGTCGCCACCATTTTCTCACTGCTGCAGCTGCGTGTTAGACGGCACCGCTGTTGCTGTGTGCGCTATACCTTGTTAATTTCAAGCCAATTTTCGCACAAATATACAGATAGCTTGGGAGTAGGGAATAGTTGTGATTGCAGTCCTTTTAAGGACTAGGTTACAGCATTTCCTACGACTTTTATCAGGCAGGTCTGTGCTCTTAAATAGATAGATTGTGGGAGTAAAGACTAATTGTAATTGGAGTCCTTTTCAGGACTAGGTTACATCAGTTCCTATCAGTTTTTGCCAGGCAGGTCTGTGCCAGTGCTGTGGAAGTTTTTTTCACAGCATTTGGCTGAATCTAGCAAAGCTAATCCTTTTTGGCCTATTGCAGAGTGTGTTAGTCAGTGGAGTAGCCTATCTGTGTTGCAAGATATAACACCTGTGTATAGAATACCAATTTTTTTACTGCACCTAGTGAAGTAAAATCTTTTGGGCATAGCATCATTCTATTAGTCCATCTATACTGACCTCCATCAGGTTGCAAACTGAATATAATTTTTTTCTGCATCTAGCTCTGAAAAAATATTTGGGCTTCTAGCAGTGTGTGGGACTTGGTCTATTAGTCCATCTATACTGACCTCCATCAGGTTGCAAATTAAAAATAATTTTTTTCTTCATTTAGCTCTGAAAAAATATTTGGGCTTCTAGCAGTGTGTGGGACTTGTTCTATTAGTCCTTCTATACTGACCTCCAGCAGGTTGCAAATTGAATATAATTTTTTTCTTCATTTAGCTCTGAAAAAATATTTGGGCTTCTAGCAGTGTGTGGGACTTGTTCTATTAGTCCTTCTATACTGACCTCCAGCAGGTTGCAAATTGAATATAATTTTTTTCTGCATCTAGCTCTGAAAAAATAGTTGGGCTTCTAGCGGTGTGTGGGACTTGGTCTATTAGTCCATCTATACTGACCTCCATCAGGTTGCAAATTAAAAATAATTTTTTTCTGCATCTAGCTCTGAAAAAATATTTGGGCTTCTAGCAGTGTGTGGGACTTGGTCTATTAGTCCATCTATACTGACCTCCATCAGGTTGCAAATTAAAAATAATTTTTTTCTGCATCTAGCTCTGAAAAAATATTTGGGCTTCTAGCGGTGTGTGGGACTTGGTCTATTAGTCCATCTATACTGACCTCCATCAGGTTGCAAATTAAAAATAATTTTTTTCTGCATCTAGCTCTGAAAAAATATTTGGGCTTCTAGCAGTGTGTGGGACTTGGTCTATTAGTCCATCTATACTGACCTCCATCAGGTTGCAAATTAAAAATAATTTTTTTCTTCATTTAGCTCTGAAAAAATATTTGGGCTTCTAGCAGTGTGTGGGACTTGTTCTATTAGTCCTTCTATACTGACCTCCAGCAGGTTGCAAATTGAATATAATTTTTTTCTGCATCTAGCTCTGAAAAAATAGTTGGGCTTCTAGCGGTGTGTGGGACTATTTGTATTAGTCCATCTATACTGACCTCCATCAGGTTGCAAATTCAAAATAATTTTTTTCTGCATCTAACCCAGCCAATAGTTTTGGCCTAATACCACAGTTTGGCCACTCAGCTCTGCTCGGTTACCATCCATTGTTTTTTTGTGCAAACAACTCCAGAGTTGTGAATTAGTTAACCACCAAAATGAGTGGAAAAAGGCCTGCTGCTGGTGGAAAGGGGAATAGGCGTGTTGGGAAGGGGAAAAAAGGTTGTGTCCGTGGGGTAGGTGTTAAAGCAACAGTAACATCTGCAGAAGAAAGACCATCTTCCAGCCAAACTAAAATGTCTACTTCTTTTAGCGGACAATGTGATAAGATCCCTTTCTTACGGCCACGCCAATCGCTACAAATTCCAGATGAGGCACAAAAACAGCAGGTGCTTCAACGGATATCAAGTGCTCCTTTAAGTGGGCTCTCCTCCACATCAACTTCAACATCACAAATACTCCAGTCCTCAAAGGTGTCACCCAAATCGCACTTGCTTCCTCATAGCTCCCAAATCTCCAGCTGCCCGTCTGAGTATGAGGTAGAACAGATGGTTGAGTCTGCAGAGCTGTTTACTCATACTATAGCCTGGGAATCAGAGGTCGACTCCAGCGCTTCTGTGAATCCAGACGAGGAAATGATCTGCACTGATGCCCAGAATCTTTATGAGTCGGATCCAGGACCAGACGCAGAAGGTTCTGACCATAATGTAGACCCTCATTCACAAACTGTAACTCCTGTTGGTGGAGACAATGAGGAAGACGATGATAAGACTCAAATACCTGATTGGAGCGACAACTTTAGTTTTTTGTCAGGGCAGGAACAGGTTGGCTCTGAGGACGACGGGTGTGATAACGCACAGGGTGATGATGATGAGGTCGGAGATCCCACTTACTGTCAACCCACAGTCAGCCAAGAGATGAGGTCAGCAGAGGAGGTGGAGGAAGATGCTAGTGACGACGAGGTCAGGTTGCGCCTTCCTGGACAGAGACGTAGTACTGGAAGCACGTCAACAACTGCATCCTCAAACACAACTCTGCCTCTCACCTCAAGTCGTGGTGGCTCTTCAGGTCGCATGGGTGCTAAGCCTTGCATAGCCTGGGCATTTTTTCAGATCGATAAAGATGACCCAACTCGTGTTATCTGTAACATTTGTCAGCAAAAGCTAAGTAGAGGCCAAAAAATACATAGTTTGAGTACTTCATGCATGAACCGGCACATGGACATGAAGCATAAGTTGCAGTGGGAAGCTCAGTGTGCTACAATGCGGCCTAGCCGGCCGGGCCAATCACCGTCTGCCATATCTTGTGCATCCGCGGCCTCTTCATCCTCTGTGACTGGGGGGACAGCAGTCACACCTGTTTTGGGGCGCAGACCTGCCACCTCTTTACCCGCAACAGCCAGCGTGATTGGCAGGTCATCATTTTCTTTGGAGGTGGTAACACCAGCTGGTGTTGAGCGCTGTCCGACATCGATAGCACCACCTTTGGATCAAGGCAACCTAACATGTCCGCCTGCATCTTCCTCACAGACCGGCAGTTTGCCGGGGACACCCTTATCAACCCCGTCTAAGCACAATAGCCAGCCCTCGGTCCCTCAGATGTGGACAAGTAAAAGACCATTTCCTCCTAGCCATGAGAAAGCTAAGAGGTTGAATTTCACCATCTGCAAGCTCTTGGCTACAGAAATGCTGCCTTTCCGCCTGGTGGACACAGAGGATTTTCGAGACCTTATGTCCGTCGCAGTGCCCCAGTACCAGATGCCCAGTCGGCACTACTTCTCAAAGAAAGGTGTGCCTGTGCTCCACCAGCATGTCGCACACAACATCACCGCTTCTTTGAGAAACTCTGTGTGTGACAGGGTGCATTTCACCACAGACACTTGGACGAGTAGGCATGGACAGGGGCAATACATGTCGCTGACTGGGCACTGGGTAACTATGGTGACAGCAGGACAAGGGGCTGCTGTCCAAGTCTTGCCGTCCCCACGAGTTGTGCGTCAATCCTCTTTATGTCATTTTTCCTCCACTGCTTCTGCCTCCTCAACCTCCTCTCGGTCTTCCACCTGCACCCAAAGCCTGTCTGGTCATGCCACAAGCTTTCTAACTGCGCAGAAGGGATCCTGCACACCTCCTTACTATGCTGGCAGTAGGGCTCAACGTCATCAGGCGGTTTTTACATTGAAATGTCTGGGAAATGTGAGTCACACAGCTGAGGAGTTGTGGTCAGCTCTGGAGAACCAATTTCATGAATGGTTGTCTCCACTGGACCTGAAACCAGGGAAGGCCGTGTGCGACAATGCTGCAAACCTGGGTGCGGCCCTTCGCCGGGGCAATGTCACACACGTGCCTTGTATGGCTCACGTGTTGAACCTGGTTGTCCAGCAATTTTTAGCCCACTATCCCAGACTAGATGGCCTTCTGCAGAGGGCACGGTCGCTGTATGCTCACTTCCGCCGTTCGCATCCCGCAGCTCAGCGACTTACATCTCTACAGAAGTCGTTGGGCCTGCCACTTCACCGGCTAAAATGCGATGTGCTTACCCGGTGGAATTCAACTCTGCACATGTTGCAGCGACTGTGGCAGCACCGACAAGCCCTGGTGCAATACGTTCTGACGTATAGCCTGGGCCAACGAGATTCAGAGGTGGGGCAAATCACGCTGGAGGAGTGGTCTCAGATCAGGGACCTATGCACCCTTCTGCACAGTTTTGAAATGGCGACGAAGATGTTTAGTGCTGACGATGCCATTATCAGCATGACTATTCCGGTGATTTACATGCTGGAGCACATGTTAAACAGAATTCGGAGTCAGGTGGTGGCACAAGAGGAGGTGGAGGAAGTAGAGGAGGAGGAGTTGTATGCGGAAGGGCTAACATCTGCAAGGTCCAGACGGTCGGCAGCACCAAGGCGGCAGGCATGTGAGGGTGGGGGAGATGGTTTTACCAGGGCGCATGGTAGCAGCCAAACTAGTGAGGAAGGTGCAGGAGCCCAGGAAGAAGTGGAGGACGAACTGATGGAAGACTCATCAGATGAGGGAGACCTTGATCACATTTCTGTTGTGCGAGGTTGGGGGGAGAGGACAGAGGAAGGAAGCATGATTGTTACCTCGCCACCAACACAACAGGGACTTGGTGCTCCTGGATGTGCAACACACATGAGTGCCTTCTTGCTGCACTACCTGCAACATGACCCTCGAATTGTGAGAATTAGAAATAATCCTGACTACTGGGTTGCCACACTGTTAGATCCCCGGTACAAAAGTAAATTTGCAGAAATTATTCCTGCCATAGAAAGGGATGCACGCATGCAGGAGTATCAGCAGAGACTGTTGCAGAATCTTACATGTGCTTTTCCACAAAATACCAGTGGTGCACGTAGTGAATCTCACAGTTCCAACTTGCCAACCGTGGGACCGTCAAGTGTTCAGCACTCAAACCGTAACAGAACCACAGTATCTGCTGGTAACATCAATTTTGCGGAATCATTTCACCACTTTTTTAGCCCATCCTTTGCAAGGCCACAGGAGACAAGAAGTCTGACACATAGTCAACGCCTAGAGACGATGGTACAGGAGTATCTCCAAGTAAACATTGAAGCCACGACTGTGTCACTGGACCCTTGCTCTTTTTGGGCTTCCAATCTGGATAAATGGCCGGAGCTAGCCACTTACGCCTTGGAGATCTTGTCATGCCCCGCAGCCAGCGTTCTGTCTGAACGTGTGTTCAGCGCTGCTGGTGGTGTGCTGACAGATAAGCGCACGCGGTTCTCCACTGATAATGTAGACAGACTCACGTTCATAAAGATGAACAAATCATGGATCCGAAACGACTTTTCTTCATCCTGGGGAGAGTAAAAGCTTGATGATTGGTTAAAATCACCCTACCAACCGTTTTAAGCTTTCAAATTACTAATCATGTTTATCTGTATCTTGACTGGAAAATAATTTGGGCTTTGTAGCAGTGTGCAGCACTGATCCTATTAGGCCATCTATACTAAAGCTTCACCAGATTTAAAATTAAAAATAATTTTTAGCTGCATCTAGCCCGGAAAATAATTTTGGGGCTCCGAGATGCGCAAGACACATAAGTGCCTTCTTGCTGCACTACCTGCAGCATGACCCTCATATTGTCAGAATTCGAAGTAATCATGACTACTGGGTTGCCACACTCTTAGATCCCCCAAACTTTTCGATCAACCTTTTCATTTTAATAAAGACCAAAAAAATGGTCATTTTTGAAATTATAAGCATTAGCAGGTTGTTAGAAACTGAAATCAAACAGTTTTCAACTCAAAACTTTATTGTAGGTGATGTTACATTTTCACATAGGACCCCTTGTTCGAAAGGAGCTTCTGAACTCTCTCGTCCATTGAATTTGTCAGGTTTTGGATGGTTTCTGCTTCAATTGTTTTGCATGAGGACAGAATACCCTCCCAGAGCTGTTGCTTAGATGTGAACTGCCTCCCGCCATCATAGACACTCCTTTTAATGATGCTCCAAAGGTTCTGAATGGGGTAGAGGTCAGGGGAGCATGGGGGTCACACCATAAGTTTGTCCCCTTTTATGCCCATATCAGCCAGAGATGCAGATGTTTTATGTGCAGCATGAGATGGTGCATTATCATGCAGAAAAATGATCTTGCTGTGAAATACACGGTTCTTCTTCTTGAACCATGGCAGGAAGTGCTGTTTGAGAAAATCCACATACATTATGGAGTTCATCTTTAGCGCCTTCAGGGATCCTAAAGGGGCCGACAATCTCTCTCCCCATGATTCCAGCCCAAAACATTACTCCACCTCCTCCTTGTTGGCGCTGTAGCCGTGTTTGCGTGGGGTGTCCATCAACCAGCCATCCTCCACTCCATCCATCTGGACCATCGAGCGCTGCACGGCACTCATCCGTGAACAAAACAGTTTTGAAATCAGTCTTAATGTTTGGCCCACTGGAGCCGTTTCTGCTTGTGTGAAGTGGATAGAGGAGGTTGACAGGATGGCGCATGCACAGCTGCAAACCTCTGAAGGACCCTGCATCTTGTTGTTCGGGGGACGTTGGAGGCACAAGCAGCTTCAAAAACTTGTCTGCTGCTATGACAAGGCTTTTTTGCCGCTGCTCTTTCAACCTGATGTAATTGCCTGTAGGAAAGAGTCCTCAATTTGCCCTTATCAGCACGCACACGTGTGTACTGTGAATCAGCTACATACTTCTTGATTGCCAAGACACTTCATCCTGATCATCGCACAATGTTGATTGTAGTCATGCCTTGACCTAAACACTCCACAATTTGTTGCTTCTCAGCAGCCGACACATCCTTTTTCTTTCCCATTTTGGCAGAAAATGTAGGCTGCTTAATAATGTGAGAGAGCCTTCTTAAGTAGTCTTGCCTTTCATTGGACACACCTGCCAAACTAATTAGCACAGGTGTCTGCAATTGCTTACAGTGATATAAAGAGCCCTGACACACATCACCATCAATGAGTTTAACTGACAAACAAACAAATTCTTCCCTTATCACTCCTAAACACTTTTTGCATAATAATTTGGAACGCGGTGTACATGTGCTTTTCCACAAAACACCAGTGGTTCACGTAGTGAATCTTACAGTTCTAACTTGCCAACCGTGGTCTGTATGGGGTTGTTCAATAAAGGGCCCAAAATTAAGATAACATAGATGGGAGAGGTCTCTATGAATAGGAATTCCTAAGTATTTGATACCCTGTGAGGGCCAGGCAAAGGGAAAGTTGGACTGGATGGAATCCTATATGGATTTGGGGAGGGAGACATCGAGGGCCTCAGACTTCGCTGCATTGATTTTAAAATTTTACCATGTAACAAAGTGATCTATTTCAGCCATAACAGCATGGATGGATATATGTGATTGAGTGATATATACTAGGACATCATCAGCAAATAGAGAGCACTTGTACTCGGTGCCTCCCACCTCAATCCACCTAATATTGGGGTTATGGCGAATTGATGAGAGCAGGTGCTCCGTCACTAGGATGTATAAGAGAGGGGACAGAGGACATCACTGCCTTGTCCCATTGGTGATTGTGAAAGGTGATGAAAATGTTCTGACGCACCCCCTGGGCCTTGGGACACCCGGAGCCGGACCCTTTTTGGTGGATGCTGGTGGTTGTAGTCTTCGTGGCGGCGACCCAGTTCCGTGGCTCAGGGCGGTCAAACCAGTGGCGGAACTATTTATGTGGTTTTCATGTTTAAATGTCCGACTACGCCACCCGTGGATTGCGGTCAGAGTGAACCGCCGCTACAGGGCAGACCACTGAGGCTGGTGTTGTGGGTGCAGCAGAGCGTAGCATAACTCCCCACGGGAGGAGTATAGCCTCAGGGCAGTGTATGCGGAGGATGGGGGTGATGGTGCAGGGCAGCAGCAGTAACGACACGGAGTCAGTGATGCAGTTCAGGGCCTTTACTCACAGTTCTTATTATCCAGACCACGTCTGCAGGTAACGGCTGCCCACGTAGTACTGTGCTCACCAGGTGAGGGGCTCAGACAACTCCCAGATAACTTTGGAGCGCTTCACAGGACCCCCTTTGTGTGTCCTTTGTCTGGCCTTTCTTACCAACACTTCTGTCCGGCTGCCTCGGGCCTCCTCTTGGTAAACTTGGCGCCAGTTTCCCTGACCCTATGTGGTGCCTTCCTAGCGGGTGTAGCGAGGGGCTGCGCCACATACAATGTCAGAGCCTCCGGTTTCTAGCTGAGGGTCGTTTCCTGCCTCCACTAGTTCGGGGACCGGTCTCCCCCTTTGGCCTGACCCCTCCACGCAGGTGGATTCGGGCGTGCGGTGGCGACTCGCCCGTCCGCACCCCTGGGATCCCTTCATTCCTCGTTCCTGGAGCCTTCTCCGCTCCTCTTCCTTCCTTCTCCCTCTTCCAGGCCTGGGCCTCTGTTACTAGGCCCGCCTCCGGAGCAGAGCTCATGCAGAGCCCCTGCTCCCTGCCACTTCTGCTCAGACTTCTCTGCACTGAACTAAGATGGTGCCCACCTTTTATACTCCCTTCTCAATGCACCCAGGAACTGCTTCCTCCCTGCTCCTGCACTACAGGGTTCCCCTTCCTCAGTGTTCCCTCCCCCCACTCCAGCCAGGGACAGGGACTGTCGTGCCCATCTCAGGGGCATATTGGTCGCCCTGCCCCACGGCAATGTGGTGTAATGCATGCAGGTGTCGGGTCCTGATCCACACTCCATCCTTACCTGAGAGTGAGATATCACACCTCTGGGTGAGGTGCAATACGTCTGTAGCAACCGAGCCCTCAGGGTGCTACAGTTCCATTTATCTTCAGCCTAGGTGACGTATTGCGATACAGGGCCGTGATTTTGGCTATAAAAGGGTCCCCTAGACCCCTACCCCAAGCTTTTTAAGAGAATCATATATGGCGTGCCAGGAGACTCTATGGAATGCTTTCTCAGCATCCAACGAGAGTATCTAATTACAAATTTTTAACTGCATCTAGCCCAGGAAATACTTTGTGCCTAGTAGCAGTGTCTGCTAGTGAGCGGATTATCCCGGCTGTTAAGCAAGCTGCACCACCTGTAGTTTAGACACTTAATTTTTTCAAAGGAAATGCTTCGGGACCATGGGATACTTAGTGAAGAGCATCAGGAGGCACCCCAAGGCATAGGGGCTGGGACTGGCAGTAGGATGCCTTGCGGTGGACAGCTGAGCTCGATCCTTATAAAAGCTTTTTAACTGCAGCAGCTTTAGTGGACGCTACTGGAGCTGGAATTACCGCGGCTGCTGGCATGAGACTTGCCCTCCAATAGATCCTTGTAAATGGATTTAAAGTGTATTCATTCAAATTAGAGAGACAATTTAAATTAAAAAGCTTAGAGCTGCCTCCACCACAGGGGGGCTCGCTCGACCCACCAGCGGACAGGCACCAGTATTGGGAGAGGGGGGCTGGCCGTCAGGGTTCACCGCGGCTCTGGCACAAACCCGGCGACACGGAGGTGGCACGGGCAGGAGCGGACTGGCCGTGTCGGCTTCTCACTTTTTGGATTTTAGAAGGGCATGACATGCCTATATCTGTGTCTCCCCCTCCTTTTACTCCTCCACCTCTTTTATTTTCGCATGACTATATGTACTTGTCACTTTTCCATGTGTTAGTTATGTCTTCTGAGCAGTTTGTCAGCTTTTGGACACCTTTGAAGGTGTTTTCTATGTGTTTCTATGTGTTTTTGTTTGCCTGCCATTGGTTTTAACGGTGTTCGAAGGTGTTCGACGAACAGTTCGGCGAACACACGGGTGTTCGACGAACCGAACCGAACTCGAACACTACGGGGGTGGCTCAACACTACTCAGTAACTAAAAATCTGAATGGCTGTGGCAAGTTTAAAATTCACTAAAATTGTTGTGTTATAAGACCTAGTTTTATTATAACCCATAAACAGGAGTTAAATCTGTGGTTCTCTAATTTGTCATCCCTTGGCAAGAGAAAGGCATCAGATTTCCCAACACCACGTGACGATACTGCCTTCTATTCTGAAGGGTGAGTCCATAGTAACAAAAAAAAGTTTGGCTGAAATTAAAACATTGAACTTGCTAAATAGACAGTGACATGTAAAAGTTTGGGCACCCGTGGTCAAAGTTACTGTTATTGTGAATTGTGAACAGTTAAGTAAGTTGAAGATTAAATGATCTCTAAAAGGCCTAAAGTTAAAGATGACACATTTCCTCTATATTTTAGGCAAAAAAAAATTAAACTTTTACATTTTAAAAATTGCAAAAAGGAAAATGGGCCTAAGCAAAAGTTTGGGAACCCTTGGAGATTTGTCTGCTCAATTAACTTTGACCAAAGTTTCAGACCTTAATTAGCCTGTTAGGGTTATGGCTTGTTCACTATCATCATTAGGAAAGGCCAGATTATCCAAATTTCCCAGCTTTATAAAAACGCCTCTAACCTTGTGCCAAAAAACAGCAGCCATGGGTTCTTTTAAGCAGCTGCCTAGCGCTCTGAAAATGAAAATGATGGAGGCCCACAAAGCAGAATAAGGCTAAAAGAAGATAGCAAAGTATTTTCAAGTTTACCTTTCCTCAGTTCGAAATGTAATTAAGAAATGGCAGTTAACAGGAACAGTGGAGGGTAAGATAAAATCTGGAACACCAAGCAAAATTTCAGCAAGTCTATGAGAGCCAGAACAAGGCTCTGATAGACTTGCATTGAAAATTGACCTCCGGCTCGCTCCATGAAACACTGGAGAAATCCAGTCACAAACTGCGGCGGTTATAAAAGGTGAAGACGCAGGCTAGTAAATACAGTATAAGAGTATGGTCAGGGACATTAGATTAGAAGCACCACTCCAGCGGTAAAATAAAGAAAAACGCTGGAGTGGTGTTTTAAGAAAACTACATGTAGGCTGCATCTTCTCTGTGTCTCTGTGTTCTTGTATTCTTATTTAAGATCTCATACATGGGAAGGTGTCACACGGAGTCACTTTGGTTGCATATTAAGAGCCATAGACAAATATTGTGTCATTTTAAGGCAACATTTTGCTTTCAGGGTAGAAGAGCTATACAATATTGAATGCAATGCACAAGATGGTAACAATACGGCAACACAACCTGTGAGAAATAGTTTCTCCTAAACCTACCATATACAGTTGTGCTCAAAAGTTTACATACCCCTGCAGAATTTTTACTTTCTTGGCCTTGTTTCAGAGAATATGAATGATAACAAAAAAACTTTTTCTCCACTCATGGTTATTGGTTGAGTGAAGCCATTTATTGTCAAACTACTATGTTTTCTCTTTTTAAATCTTAATGAAAACCCCAAAAATCCAAATGGCCCTGATCAAAAGTTCACATACCCTGGTGATTTTGGCCTGATAACATGCACAGAATTTGACACAAATTGGTTTGAATGCCTACTAAAGGTAGCATCCTCACCTGTGACCTATTTGCTTGTAATCAGTGTGTGTGTGCATAAAAGCTGAGTGAGTTTCTGGGATCCAGACAGACTCTTGCATCTTTCATCCAGCCACTGATGTTTCTGGATTGTGAGTCATGGGGAAAGCAAAAAAATTGTCAACGGATCTACAGGAAAAGGTAGTTGAACTGTATAACACAGGAAAGGGATGCAAAAAAATATCCATGGAATTGATAATGCCAGTCAGCAGCATTCAAACTGTGATTAACAAATGGAAAATCAGGGGCTCTGTAAAAACCAAACCACGGTCAGGTAGACCAACAAAAATTTTGGCCACAACTGCCAGGAAAATTGTTCGGGATGCAAAGAAAACACAAATAACATCAGCTGAAATTCAGGACTCTCTGAAAACTAGTGGTGTAGCTGTTTCAAGATGCACAATAAAGAGGCACTTGAAGAAAAATGGGCTGCATGGTCGAGTCGCCAGAAGAAAGCCATTACTGCGCAAATGCCACAAAGTATCTTGTCTACAATACGCCAAACAGCACAGAGACAAGCCTCAAAAATTCTGGAACAAGGTAATTTTGAGTGATGAGACCAAAATTTAACTTTTTGGCTACAACCATAAATGTTACATTTGAAGAGAGGTCACCAAGGCCTGTGATGAAAGGAACACCATTTTTCTGTTTTGGGGATGTGTGAGCTACAAAGGCACAGGAAACTTGGTAAAAGTTGAAGGAAAGATGAATGCAACACGTTATCAGCAAATACTGGAGGCAAATTTGCACTCATTAGCCCAGAAGCTGCGCATGGGACGTACTTGGACGTTCCAACATAACAATGATCCAAAACACAAGGCCAAGTCGAACTGTCATTGGCTATTGCAGAACAAAGTGAAGGTTGTGGAGTGGCCATCTCAGTCTCCTGACTTCAATATCATTGAGCCACTCTGGGCAGATCTCAAGCACGCAGTTCATGCTAGATAGCCCAGAAATTTACAGGAACTGGAGACTTTTTGCCAAGAAGAATGGGCAGCTTTACCATCTGAGAAAATAAAGAACCTCATCCACAACTACCACAAAAGACTTCAAGCTGTCATTGAATTTAGAGGAGGCAATACACGGTATTAAGAACTGAGGTATGTGAACTTTTGATCAGGGTCATTTGGATGTTTTTGGTTTTCAATATGATTTAAAAAGAGAGAACACAGTCGTTTGACAATAAATGGCTTCTCCCAACCGATAACCATGAGTGGAGAAAAAGTTTTTTTGTTATCATTCATATTCTCTGAAATAAGACCAAGAAAGTAAAAATTCTACCGGGGTATGTAAACTTGTGAGCACAACTGTACACTAAAGGAAAAAGCACTGGGAAATTATCAATAATTTTCACATTGAAATAACTGTTTCCCAGTTAAATTGTTAATAATCCTATTTACTAACTTGGCTGCAGCTTCTTTCATTAACCTTCCACTCCACAAATGTATTCACAACAGTCACATCTGTTAAACATTATAAGACACGAAAGCGCTTGGTCCATTCATTATCCTTGTCTTGAAATTCACATTTAGCCACAGGCCAAAATAAATACTGGCTTAAAACTACTGGTGCAGCTTTTGGAAATACATCAAATTTTCCTCATCATTTAATTGTTATAAAAATCAAAGTGTGCGTGATTGGAGATTTTGTTTTTAACAGTTACCAATTCAGTAAAAATGAGATAGAATTTTCAAACTATTCTGTGCCAAAGACTTCTACAGTGAAAGACTATTATAGTGAATGACTAGTTTGAAACTAGTCACTTTGTACATTATATAACTAATAAATTATGGATATCACATGACAGCGATGGGACTATTTCCTCTTTCGCCTTGTGAACCAACTTTGCCTGAATCAGTAATCAACACATATATATCTATATCTATATACTTCCATTCCGCCATGGTGCCTCTAGTGTTGTTAGGCTCTACCAACACCTCAGATAAGGACCATTTAGGACAGAGAATGGCTAATAAGTGGATGTCACTTGTGACTGCCCATATTGGGAACATGATGGCACAGTTGTTTAGCTATGGAAGTACGAGGTGTATTCAGTAATTTATCTACCTGAATATGAAAAAAACAATTCTGAGAAAATTGAACTTACTACTTTTAAGTGTAACCCCCTCCACTTCAACACACTTACTGTATTTCACTTCGCCTCCAGTGATAGGATGCCCTCAGAATTGAAGGCGACTTCTTGCTGCTGCAAGAACTCTATTACTGCTTCTCTCACTGCATTATCATCAGGAAATTGTTGTGAGCTCACTTTGAGGCTTGTGAGCTCGTGGCACATTGTTGTGAAGCAGCAACACATCTGCCATCAACTTCCTATGGTGTTTCTCTTTGAATGCCTCATGTAAAGCCTTCATTGTTGAAACTTAGGTGTCTCCAGTAATTGTTGTCTTGTGTGCCATGAATTCTAGTAACGCCTTCTGTATCCCAAAAAACTATTGCCATGATCTTTCTAGCTAACTGAAATTTCTTTGTGGTTGGGGACTAGTGATGAGCGAGCACTAAAATGCTCGGGTGCTCGTTGCTCGGGTTGAGCAAATCGTAATGCTCGGGTGCTCGACCCAAGCAACAAGCCCAATGTAAGTCAATGGGAAACTCAAGCATTTTTCCAGCAGCCCGGCCGGAGGTCTGCAGGGGGCCTAAAAATTGCCTAAATCGATGGGAACAGTGCTCAAATAACATGGAAACAGCATGGGGAAGACCCCTGGAAGCATCTCTGACTCCCAGGTCACTGCTGTGAACAATGTTGTCAGAGTATTACGCCACTTTTACGGACTCACAATAAAACATACAAAAACGAAACCAAAATTGATTTTCCTGGAAAAAATGTTAAGGAGCATTCTTTCCAGGTTAATGATTTGCATATAAGTCAAAATAAATACCCCCCTAAAGAAATGACTCTGAAAGTCACAAAGCCTATTTTTCCAGGGCCTTCAGGCAGCCCTTACTATTGTTAAAGGGCCATCAGCCAACTATGTTTTGTTGTTCCCATTATTAATAAGCGGGTCTCCTATACTGTTATTATGTATGCAGTGACTACAAGGGCTGCCAAAAATTTGGAAAAACCCCAATACCCCTTTGAAGAGACATAGAGGAGGGCTTGAGTTTAAAAAATGTTCCCATTATAAAGGAGCGGGTCTGCTGTACTGTTATCGTGTATGTAGCGACTGCAAGGCCTGCCCAAAATTTGTAAAAACCCCAATACCCCTTTGAAGAGACATAGAGGAAGGCCTCAGTTTAAAAAATGTTCCCATTATAAAGGAGCGGGTCTCCTATACTGTTATTGCATTTGTAGTGACTGCAAGGCCTGCCCAAAATTTGGAAAAACCCCAATACCCCTTTGAAGAGACATAGAGGAAGGCCTCAGTTTAAAAAATGTTCCCATTATAAAGGAGGGGGTCTCCTACAGTGGTAATGCCCATGCAGTGACTGCAAGGGCTGCCCAAAAATTGGACGCACTCCAATACCCCCTTGAAGAGACGTAGAGGAGGTCCTCATTAAAAAAATTGTTACCATTGTTAAGGAGTGAGTCTCCTATACTTGTAATGCTCATGCACTAAGTGCATGGGCTGAAAAACATTTACCCCTGGGGGGTATACATGAATATACTGAGTAACATACAGAATGTTAGAGGTAAGCCTCTAAAAAAATCTCCTACGGGCATCATAAACACCCTTAAAAAAAATTATGTGGGTGTTGCATCACGGTCACCCTGGTGAAAGGGTGGCGGAGGATGAAAAGAACGAGGAGGACAACTGAAAATAGAGAAAATCAGGAATCGTATACCCATGTCTGGGTGTGAAGAGGTGCATGTGAATAGACCCCCCAAGAAAAGCCACTGTATTTGACTTTATGTTCCACTGCTATCATTTGGTGGTGTTGAGAAGTTTGGCCCAATCCAGCCCTTGTTCATTTTTATAAGAGTCAGCCTGTCCGCATTTTCAGTTGACAGGCGGGTGCGCCTATCAGTTATAATGCCCCTGGCGGCACTAAAAGCCTGCTCTGACAAAACGCTAACAGCAGGGCACGCCAGGACCTCCAAGGCATAGAGAGCCAGTTCTTGCCACGTGTCCAGCTTGGATACCGATAATTATAAAGCACAGAGGAATCATTGAGGACATTGGTACTGTCAGCAAGGTACTCCTTCAGCATCTTCCAAAACTTTTCCCTCCTTGTGAGAGTACCCCGTGCATCAGGGCCTGGGCACTGGGAGGGTCTGAGAAAACTGTCCCACACCTTTGACAGTGTTCCCCTGCCTCTGCTGCGTCATATTTGTGTCTCCCTTGCCTGTACTCCTTGGTTGTCCAAGGAACTGTGACCTCTGCCGCCAGCGTTTTCAGATGGAATTTTTTTTAATAATTCCGCAACAAGGACCTTCTGGTACTGCAACATTTTACTAGACCTCTCCGCAGCAGGAAGGAGACATAGAAAGTTCTCCTTGTAGCATGGATCTAGAAGTGTGACCAACCAGTAATTACTGTCGGACAAAATAAGTACAATGCGAGGGTCATGGGAAAGGCAAAGGAACATAAAGTCAGCCATGTGAGCCAGACTGCTAACAGCCAAGTTCCCTGTCTTGACCAAGAGGATGACTGTCCATGCTCTCCTGCTCATCCTCCTCCTCATTCTCCCTTTTCTCAGGGAAAACTGAACAGATGGTATGACATTTGTGTGGGTAGTACCATCTGTAGAGCAGGAAAATAGCTCCTGGTTACCAGGGGCGTACATAGGAATCATGGGGCCCCATAGCAGAAGTTCTAATTGGGCCCCCCCCCCTCCCCCCCAAAAAAATGTAAATAATTGTCGGGGTCAGAAAAAAGCAGATCTCACAACTTTCCATCCTTTACATAGTAATTTTCCTCCTGCTGAAGTCCTGGACTCCTCTTTCATTGCCCTATAAAGTGTGATGCCAACAAAAGTGTCCCCCAAACACAGTATGATACTGTGAATGAATTCCTCCACATTAGCCTCCACATGCACAGTATGATGACCCTACTGTACCCCACCTAAACTCCCAGGGCAAAGTATGCTGACCCCAACACAGTATGATCCCCCAACTATGACCCCCACACAGCTCTCCATGCAGTAAAATGGGACTGTATACAGTATAATGGCCCCCACACAAACCTTCACACTACACAGAGTATAATGCACTCCCCATGGTCCTCCACACAGTATAATGCACTACCCATGGTTCTTCACACAGTATAATGCACTCCCCATGGTCCTCCACACAGTATAAGACACTGGCCATGGTCATCCACACAGTATAAGACACTCACTATGGTTCTCCACACAGTATTAGACACTCGCCATGGTCCTCCACACAGTATTAGACACTCGCCATGGTCCTCCAACAAGTATTAGACACTCACCATGGTCCTCCACACAGCATTAGACACTCACCATGGTCCTCCACACAGTCTAATGCACTCACCTTGGTCCTCCACGCATTATAATGCACTCGCCATGATCCTCCACACAGAATAATGCACTCCCCATGGTCCTCCGCACAGTATAAGACACTCACCATGGTCCTTCGCACAGTATAAGACACACACTATGGTTCTCCACACAGTATAATGCATTCCCCATGGTTCTCAACAGGGTATAATACGCTCCCTATGGTCCTCCATACAGTATCATGCACTCCCCATGGTCCTCAACACAGTATAATGCACTCCCCATGGTCCTTTGCACAGTATAATGCACTCCCCATGGTCCCCCAAACAGTATAAGACACTCCCCATGGTCCTCCACACAGTATAATGCACTCCCAATGGTTCACAACACAGTATAATGCAGTCCCCATAGCCCTCCATACAGTAAAATGCACTCCCATGGATTTGTGCGCAGTATAATGCACTCCCCATAGGGTAAAATGCAGCCTCCACCAAAAGGTAAAAATGTGGCCCCCCCCCCCACCATAGGGTAAAATGCAGCTCCCCCCATAGGGTAAAATGCAGCCCCAGTCCTCCAGTATTATCAGTACTCACTGATTTAAAAAATAAATAAATACATACTTACCGCTCCTCATTCCCGCTGCTTCAGTCTCTGCAGAGTGTCTCTCTCATCACCGCAGCAGCTGCCAGCTCCACTGTCTGACACAGCGTGGCGCATCATCATGCTGCTGCGTCAGACGCAGAGGAGGAATGATGTGAAAGGGAGTGCCACATGACATCATTGCTTTCAACCAGGGCTGGCCCCAGGTTTTCATGGGCCCTGGGCAAAAGAGTCTCAGTGGGCCCCTTTAACACATACCACGATTCATGATGCCCAGATACGGTGGACAAATATAGGTATACAAAACAGGGCCCAGCCTGCCCCCTCATCCTTCACATATGCAAACATGCACGCACACACACAGTACGCAGACATGCACACACTCACAATAAGCAGACATGCACACACACACAGTACCCAGATATGCACACACACACAGTACGCAGACCTGCACAAACACAGTACGCAGACATATGCACACACAGTATGCAGACATATGCACACACAGTTTGAAGACATGCACACATGCACACACATTACGCAGACATATGCACGCACATAGTACACAGACATAGGCACACACAGTAGGCAGTACGCAGACATTCACACATGCACACACACAGTACGCAGACATACGCAAACAAACACACACGCATTATGCAGACATACGTCCACACAGTACGCAGTACGTAGACATGCACACACGCACACACAGTACGCAGACATACGCACACATGCACACAAACAGTACGCAGACATATGCACACATACACAGTACGCAGACAAATGCACACATACACAGTACGCAGACAAATGCACACATACACAGTACGCAGACATATGCACACATACACAGTACGCAGACATACGCACACACAGTACGCAGACATGCGAACATGCACACACATACAGTAGTATGCAAATATGTGCACACGCACACACACACAGTACACAGACATGCATGCACACGGTAAGCAGACATGCGCACACTCACAGTATGCAGACATACACACACACAAATGCACATAGTACACAGATATGCACACATACAATACGCAGACATGCACACACCCAAACAGATATACAGACACGTGAACATACAGGTATACATACATATTTGAAAACATTCTTAAAAACATATAAAACAGACATAAATATTGTGGTAAAGCGACGTGCTCGGCTCTCCAAAGGCAGACACAGGACACACGGTTTGGGTTAACTTCCTGCTGGCATTTCTCTGGCTGGCTGATGGCCTTCACGCAGGACATCCATCGTTCTCTGTGGCAGGTACACGTGTTCCTGGATCTTTGCCAACATTATCACACCAACTGTGGTAAAGCGACTTGCTTCGCTCTCCAGAGGCAGACACAGGACAAACTGTTTGGGTTAACTTCCTGCTGGTTTATTCTGTGGCATAAACTCCAGCAGTGTCCCATAAAAATAAACAGACCCTCTCGGGGTTAACGGGAAAAACAAAAAGATAAGGTAAGACAGAGTCCAATAGCAAGCGAGGCTCTGCCCACTGCAGGTAACACAGTGAAGTCCTCAGCAACACCAGTCCTCCGGTGTTGCTCTCTGGTTTCACCCAAACACAGCCTGACCACACACTCCAGAGAAACAAAGCTGACTGAGTATTTAACCCTACTCAGCCACACCTTGAGGGGAGGTAAGGGAATGGCCTCCCATCCTCTTTGCCACTCCCATAAAACCACACCCTTTTAAGAGAGTTAACCCCCCAGCATATAACATGCTGGCAGGAATTCAGTAGGCTTCAGTTCACACAGGAGAGCATCCTTAATGACACATACCTCACATCGTATATCAGACCAGTGACTCTGTCACAATATATATATTCACTGTCATACACACTGACAAACACACACACATTAGAAATATATTTAATATGGGGTTTAGGGAAGCTGGCGACAAGCCTCACTCACCTACCTCCGGCCTGTGTCCCGTCCAGCTCCTCATGTAGCAGTGCAGGGCCGCCGACATCTCTGATGGCCGTCACAGACATGGCGACATGGCCCTGGGCCATCAGGGGGGCCCCCTCGCCGTCGGGGTCTTGGACCATCAGGGGGGGCCCCTCGCCGTCGGGGTCCTGGACCATCAGGGGGGCCCACTCACCGTCAGGGCCCTGGACCATCAGGGGGGCCCCTCGCCATCTGGGCCCGGGTCGCTCCCCCAGCATCTGTACAGGACCTCTCTCCGGCGCTGCTAGATTACGGCACTTCAGACATGGCTGCGCGCAGTGCGCTGTGCGGCTGTGTCTGGTAATAATGACTTGGCAGGGGCGCCACACAAGCACAATTAAAGGTGCAGTGTCGCCCCTGCCATGTCATTATCATTACTACTAGACACAGCCGCACAGCGCACTGCGCGCGGCCATGTCTGAAGTGCCGGCAATCAAGCAGCAGCACCAGAGGAGCGGGGTGTGCAGGAGGGGGCCCGATGCGAGGGATACACGGTGCAGGCAACTGCTATGGGCCCCATCATGTGGCCTGCCGTGATTGGCTTTACACCACTGCCTGGTCCTCCTCCTCCTCTTCCTCCTCCTCATTATCATCCAATCTGCATTGGGATGAGATGAGGCTGGGCTGCGTGGCTTCACCCCGTATGGTTCCTTGCTCCATTTCATCATACTATAGCTGCAATGCCTCCTCTTTAATTGTGAGCAGCGAGCGTTTCAAAAGACAGAGAAGTGGGATGGTGATGCTAATTTTTTGCATCATCGCCGCTCACCATCTTGGTGGAGTCCTTAAAATTTTGGAGGTCGGCACAGATGTCTCACATCCATGACCACTCATCAGTTCTTATGTTGAGAGGCTGACCTGAATAACGATTGGCGTGTTGAAGCTGGTACTCAACAACTGCCCTCTGCTGCTCACAAATACTTCCCAACATCTGCAACGTTGAGTTCTAATGCATGGTGACATCGCACACTAGTTGGTGAGCTGAAAGCTGCAAATGCTGCTGAAGCACGGCAAGGGCAGCGGAATCTGTAGGTGACTTTTGAAAATGGGCGTACTTTGACAAGCAGCTCAGGCAGATCTGGGTAGGTTTTGAGAAACCACTGAACCACTAGGTTGAGCACATGGGCCAGGCATGGTACATGTGTGAAGTTACCTAGCTTTAGAGCCGCCACCAGTTTCCGGCCATTGTCACACACAACCATGCCTGGCTGTAGGTTCAGCGGTGACAGTCACAGATCGGCCTGCTCTGTTACAGCTGTCAACAACTCTTCAGAGGTGTGCGGTTTGTCCTCCAAGCATATTAGCTTCAGCAGTGCCTGTTGCCACTTGGCCGAGGCAGCACTGCAGTGATTCCAGCTTCCGACCGATGTGGTCAATTCGGAGATGGAGGCTGAAAAGGAGGAGGAGGTGCATGAGCTGTAGAATGTGGGGGCAACCCCGATTGACCCAGGGTCTGCAATCCTCAGCGTCGGGAGGACGTGTTCTGTCCCAGGGTCCGACTGGGTCCTGGCTTCCACTATATTAACCCAGTGTGCCATCAAAGAGATGTACCGTCCCTGCCCACAAGTACTTGTCCACGTGTCCGTGGTTAAGTGGATCTTCCCAGTAACTGCATTATTGAGGGCACGACTAATGTTCTGGGACACGTGCTTGCGTAATTCGGGAATGGCACACCGGGAGAAATAGTGGCAGCTGGGGACCGAGTACCTAGGTACGGCCGCCGTCATCAGGTTGCGGAGAGATTCCGTCTCCACGAGCCTAAAAGGCAACATTTCAAGTGCAAGCATTTGAAAAATGTGTGAGTTTAGTAGCGTGGCCTGTGGGGTGTTGGCTGCATATTTGCACTTGCGTTCAAAGGACTGGGATAGGAACAACTGAACGCTGCAGTGGGAAAAGGATGTGGACGCTGATGGTGATGGTTGCAAGTGTGCAACGACAAGTGCAGGGCGGGAGGCATCTTTGCCTGCACCATGGATAGAGGATTGGCGTGCACGCACAACAGCGAAACAGGCAGTGCTGTCACCTGCAGACATTGTTTCTGGACCCTGGCATTCAGCTCAACTAGTCGGGTGCTTCGCTGTCATGTGCCTGAGCATACTGCTGGTGGTCAGGCTGGTAGTTCTGCTGACCCTGCTGATGCTGGCATAGCAGAGGGTGCAAATGGCCTTTTTGGGGTTATCAGGAAAGTATTTAAAAAAGAGCCAGACTCTAGAAGACCTAACAGTTGGACTGGCAACTTCCCTCGTGATGGTGTTCCGGTGAACAGTTGCTCGCATTGTGTCTGCGGCTTTCCCACTGCTTGTTCCTGCCTGTTGTGGTTCTATGCCTCCCTCCCCTTTTGTGCTGCTGTCCTCGCTATGCATGTCTCCTTGCCAGGTTGAGTCAGTGACTTCATCGTCCACCACCTCCTTTTCCATGTACGCACCCTGGGCCTCCTCCTGACTTGGTGGCAATTGTGTCTCATCATCATCCACCTCTTGCGACAGTTTCCCACCGTCGCCTTTGCGTGGCCGTGGCTGCTCAAATATTTAGGCATCGCTACAAGCGATCTCCTCTTGCCCAGCTTGAAGCGGGCCAGGCGAGAGGACCGAATCTATAAAGGGAAAAGTAAACAGCGCTTCGGAGTGTCCAAGTGTGGGATCAGTTGTCTCTGGGCACTTGGCATCGTGAGAGGAAGGAGGATCAGGGTGAGGAATATGTGGTCCAGAGTCATGGCTATTGAGACTTGACCGTGTGGAAGACAGGGTGGTGGCGGTGGCAAACTGACTGGAAGTATTATCTGCTATCCAACAAACAACCTTTTCACACTGCTCTGGCTTCAATAGTGGCTTTCCGCGGCCCCCTAGTAATTGGGACAGGAAGGTAGCTCGACATGATTTGGGTGTTTTGTGTGCTCCCTCAGCAGGCACAGTTTCATCTTGCCCACAGCCTCTGTGTGCACCATCACCATTATGTCCACTTCCCCGTCCCTTGTCACGCGCCTTGACCATTTTAAATGGAGTGTAAAATTTGGCCCGCTCCACAAAATGTATGTATTATGACCGCAGTAATATTGGATCATGAGTGATGACCACGGTTTTAGGAAGTGGCCTTATAAATGTGGTATTGGTCAGCGAACAAGTGTGAATAGGTTCAACAAAACACAGCTGGCTGACTTTAAATGAAGGGTAATATTTATCAAGCTCCAAAAATGTCACAATTATTACCGCAGTAACATGGGATCACATCTGATGACCACGATTTTAGGAAGTAACCTTATAGATGTGGCATTGGTCAGTGACAAAGTGTGAATAGGTTCAAAAAAACACAGCTGCCTAACTTTAAATTGAGGGTAATAGTTGGCACGCTCCAAAAAATGTCCCAATTATTACCACAGTAATATTGGATCACGAGTGATGACCACGGTTTTATTAAGTGGACTTATAGATGTGGTATTGGTCAGCGACCAAGTGTGCATAGGTTTAACAAAACACAGCTGGTTGACTTTAAATTGAGGGTAATATTTGTCACGCTCCAAAATATGTCACAATTATTACCGCAGTACTATGGGATCACGTCTGATGACCACGGTTTTATGAAATGGCCTTATAGATGTGGTATTAGTCAGTGACCAAGTGTGAATAGGTTCAACAAAACACAGCTGGCTGACTTTAAATGGAAGGTAATATTTGGAACGCTCCACAAAATGTCTGTATTATTACCACAGTAATATGGAATCATATCTGATAATGGAAAAGTTTCTCTGCTTCCACAATACAGAAATGCCAATAAAATAAAAAAAATCTGGCTGTATTCTGCTAACAAGCAAATGGAGCAGTAAAATGGTGTACTGTATTGCTTTTTAAGCAAATAATCAGTATTAAGAGCAAAAAAAATAGCCCTGATATGTAGTGCTATGGATATCTGCAACAGCAGCAGCAGACAGAACGTGAAATGAACCCCATTGTGCTGTATACACTGTCCACAAACCCTGCCTGGCTATCTCCTGTTATCACCAGTAATATATGCAGCTGGGTTAGTCCTCAGAAGGTCTGTTAGTTCAGATGGATATATATCTTGCTGTGGTATACCTATATCTAACTATTAAACTGCCAATTCAGTCCCTCACTCAGCAGCACTTCTCCCTTCTCTGCCTGTCTGAAGGGTGGACTGTGATGAGCATTGGGTCACCAGGTCTTATACAGACTAGATGACGCTATGTGGCCAGCCAATCACTGTAATGCCACAACCAACATGGCTACGGCATTACAGTGAGTGGCAGGCAATCCCTGCATTTTAGCTGGCTGTCTAAAGAACACCAAACATGCGGGACGGGGACTCGAGCTCGAGCCCGAGCATCCCGGAAATATTCGCCGAGCATCTCGAGCAGTGAGATGCTCGGGCAAATAACGAGAAGTGGCGAGCACACTCCCTCATCACTGTTGGTGACCCCTTGTACTTCCATTGCATGGATTCTTGTTTGGTCTCAGGATCATGATAGTGAACTCATGTTTTACCACCTGTAATAATTTGAGAATAGAAATCTCCTGGATTTTCTCTAAGCATGCCTAAATTCTCTTGACTATATTGCTAGTGGCTAGTGATGAGCGAGCACTAAAATGCTCGGGTACTCGTTGTTCGAGTCGAGCAAATTGGAATGCTCAAGTGCTCGGTCTGAGTAACGAGCCCAATGTAAGTCTATAGGAAACTCGAGCATTTTTCCGGCGGCTCCCCCCCGCGGTCTGCAGAGGGCCTAAAAATTGCCCAAATCGATGGGAACAGTGCTCAAATGACATGGGAATAGCATGGGGAAGACCCTTGAAGCATTTCTGACTCCCAGGTCACTGATGTCAACAACGTTGTCAGAGGTATTATGCCACTTTTACGGACTCACAATAAAACATACAAAATCTAAACCAAAATGGATTTTCCTGGGAAATATGTTAAGGAACATTCTTTCCAGGGTAATGACTTGTATATAAGGCAAAATGAATAACCAAAAACAAAAATGCTCCTCCACACCTTGGGCTATGTTCACACGTAGCGTTTTTGATCCTTTTTTGCACTTTTGCATTGCTTTCATCCAAGACAAATGCATTCACCTGGAAATGTAATTTTAACATTTAACAACCTTATCTGGCCATGTGGTGTGTGACACATCATCAGACACATCCTGTTTCATTTATGATGGAGGGATGCTGAAAGTCACAAAGACTATTTTCATAGGGCCATCAGGCGGCACTTACTATTCTTAAAGGACCAGCAGTCGGCTATGCTTTGTTGTTCCCATTATTAACGAGTGGGTCTCCTATACTGTAATTGCATATGCAGTGACTGCAAGGGCTGCCAAAAATTTGGACGCAACCCAATACCCCTTTGAAGAGACATAGAGGAGGGTTTCAGTAAAAAAAATGTTCCCATTATAAAGGAGCGGGTCTCCTATAATGGTAATGCCCATGCTGTGACTGCAAGGGCTGGCAAAATCTGGGAAAAACCCCACTAACAATTTAAAGACATAGAGTTGGGCCACAGTAACAACATGTTCCCATTAGAAAGGAGAGGGTCTGCTATTCAGTTATAGGGTATGCAGTGAGGGCAACGGCTGCCAAAATTTAGGAAAAACCCCACTAACAATTTAAAGACACATAGAGGTAGGCCTCAGTAATGACATGTTCCCATCAGAAAGGAGAGGGTCTCCCATACTGTTTGCCTATGCAGTGACTGCAATGGCTGTCAAAAATTTGGAGGCACTCCAATGCCTCTTGCAAGAGAAGTAGAGGTCGGAGGGCCTCTTGAAAACAATGTTCCCATTATTAGGAAGTGTGTCTCCCATACTGTTTACCTATGCAGTAATGCAACGGCTGCCACAAATTTGGAGGAAATCCAACCCCCCATGCAAGAGATGTAGAGGTCGGAGGGCCTCCTGAAAAGAATGTTTTCATTATTAGGAAGTGTGTCTCCCATACTGTTTGCCTATGCAGTGAAGCAACGGCTGCCAAAAATTTGGAGGAACTCCAATGCCCCTTGCAAGAGACGTAGAGGTTGGAGGGTCTCCTGAAAACAATGTTCCCATTATTAGGAAGTGTGTCTCCCATACTGTTTGCCTATGCAATGAAGCAACAGCTGCCAAAAATTTGGAGGAACTCCAATGTCCCTTGCAACAGACGTAGATATGTTGATATGGTACATATGATGGTGATATGGTGGTGGAGGATGAGGATGCGGAGAAGGAGGAGGACAAGAGCAAATAGACAAAATCAGGAAGCGTATACCCATGTCTGGGTGTGAAGACATTGGTGCATGGAAATAGTGTTAGACCTCCCAAAAAAAGCCACTGTATTTGAGTTTATGTTACGCTGCTATCATTTGGTGGTGTTGAGAAGTCTGGCCCAATCCAGCCCTTGTTCATTTTTATAAGAGTCAGCCTGTCAGTATTTTTAGTTGACAGGCGGATGCGCCTATTGGTTATAATTCCACCGGCGGCACTAAAAACTCGCTCTGACAAAAAGCTAGCGGCAGGGCAGGCCAGGACCTCCAAGGCGTAGAGAGCCAGTTCATGCCACATGTCCAGCTTGGATACCCATTAATTATAAGGCACAGAGGAATCACGGAGGACGTTGGTATGGTCGGCAAGGTACTTCCTCAGCATCTTCCGCAACTTTTCCCTCCTTGGGAGAGTACCGAGCGCATCAGGGCTTGTGCGATGGGAGGGTCTGAGAAAACTGTCACAGAACTTAGACAGTGTTCCTCTCCCTCTGCTCGATTGAATTTGTGTCTCTCTCGCCTGTACTCCTTGATTGTCCAAAGAACTGTGACCTCTGCCGACAGAGTTTTCTGATGGGAATTTTTTTAATAATTCCGCAACAAGGGCCTTCTCGTACGGCAGCATTTTAACCCAGTGTGCTGTCAGTGAGATGTACTGTCTCTGCCCACAAGCACTTATTCACATATCCATGGTTAGGTGGACTTTCCCAGTAACTGCATTGTTGAGGGCACGTCTAATGTTGTGGGACACGTTCTCGTGTAATGCGGGGATGGCACACCAAGAGAAATAATGGCGGCTGAGGACAGAGTACCGAGGGACGGCCGCCGCCATCAGGTTGCAGAAAGCTTCCGTCTCCACGAGCCTAAAAGGCAACATTTTGAGTGCAAGAACTCGCGAAATGTGTGAATTTAGTAGTGTGGCCTGTGGGGCGTTGGCTGCATATTTGCTCTTGCATTCCAAGGACTGGGGTAGGAACAACTGAACACTGCGCTGGGACAAGGACGTGGACGTGCTTTCTGATGGTGCTACTTGAGAGTGTTCAATGACAGGTCTCTGTGCAGGGCGGGAGGGATATTTGGAAGACGCCATGAACAGGGGATTGGCGTGCAGCGGAACAGCGGAACAAGCAGTGGTGTCACCCGCAGACACTGTTGCTGGACCCTGGGGTTCGGCCCACTTAGTCGGGTGCCTGATCATCCTGGTGGTGGTCAGGCAGCTAGTTTTGCTAGCCCTGCTGATGCTGGCCTGACAGGTGGTGCAAATGGCCTTTTTGGGGTTATCGGCAGAGTCTTTAAAAAATAACCAGACTCGGGAAGACCTAACAGTTGTACTAGCAACTTCCATCGTGTTGGCGTTATGAGAAACGCTTTCCCGCCTTCTGTCTGCGGCCACCATACTGCTTCTTCCTGTCTGTTGTGGTTCTACGCCTCCCTCCCCCTGTGTGCTGCTGTCCTCGCTCTGCATGTCCCCCTGCCAGGTTGGGTCAGTTACTATATCATCCACCACCTCGTCTTCCACTTCTGCACCCTGGTCCTCCTCCTGACTTTCTGGCAATTGTGTCTCATCATCATCATCATCATCCCACTCTTGCGACAGTAATTGCACTTTCCCACCTTCGCCTTCATGTGACCGTGGCTGCTCCAATATTTGGGCATCGCTACACGCGTTCTCCTTTTGACTCGCTTGAAGCTGGCCGGACAAGAGGCCCAAATCTACAAATGGAAAAGTGAAATGCTCTTCTGAGTGTCCAAGTGTGGGATCAGTTGTCTCCGGGCACTCGGCATGGTGGGAGAAAGGAGGATCAGGGTGAGGAATATGCGGTCCAGACTCATGGCTACTGAGACTTGACCGTGTGGAAGACAGGGTGGTGGTGGTGGCAAAGTGACTGGAAGCATTATCTGCTATCCAACCAACAACCTTTTGACACTGCTCTGGGTTCAATAGTGGTGTACTGCAGTCCCCTAGGAATTGGAACAGGAAGGTCAAGCGACAAGATGTGGGTGTTTGTTATGGCACAATTTCAGCTTGCCCACTGCCATGTCCTTGGCCTCTGCAAGCACCATCCCCATCACGTCCACTTCCCCGTCCCTTGCCACGCACCTTGCCCATTTTTAATGGAGGACAATATTTTCCACGTTCACGAGAAATGGCTGATTTTGGAACGCAGTTATATGTGATACGTCTGACAGAGAACCACAATGTCAAATAGCAGGACAATTTACTAATATTATTCCACACAGAGACCTAGTGTGAGTAGCTTGACCGACACACTGCAACAGAATGGAAATGTAAGAAATGGCTGATTTTGGAACAGTCTTATAGATATTATGTCAGACATAGAACCACGGTTTTAAATAGCAGGCCTGTAATTTACTAATACTAATCTACACACAGACCTCGTGTGAATAGCTTGACCGACACACTGCAACGAAATGAAAATGGAAGAAATGGCTGATTTTGGAACACTCTTATAGGTGTTATGACTGACAGAGAACCATATTTTTAAATAACAGACCAGTAATTTACTAATACTATTCTACACAGAGACCTAGTGTGACTAGCTTGACCGACACACTGCAACGAAATGAAAATGGAAGAAATGGCTGATTTTGTAACAGTCTTATAGGTGTTAAGTCTGACAGAGAACTATGATTTTAAATAGCAAGCCTGTAACTTGCTAATACTATTCTTCACAGACACCTAGTGTGAATAGCTTGACCGACACACTGCAACCGAATGAAAGTGAAAGCAATGTCTGATTTTGGAACAATCTTATAGGTGATATGTCTGTCAGAGAACCACGATTTTAAGTAACAGGCCTGTAATTTACTAATACTATTCTACACAGAGACCTAGTGTGAATAGCTTGACCAACACACTGCAACGAAATGAAAATAGAAGAAATGGCTGATTTTGGAACACTCTTATAGGTGATATGTCTGACAGATAACCACAGTTTTAAATAGCAGGCCTGTAATTTACTAATACTAATCTACACAAAGAACTCGTGTGAATAGCTTGACCGACACACTGCAACGAAATGAAAATGGAAGAAATGGCTGATTTTGGAACACTCTTATAGGTGTTATGTCTGACAGAGAACCATGGTTTTAAATAACAGACCTGTAATTTACTAATACTATTCTACACAGAGACCTAGTGTGACTAGCTTGACCGACACACTGCAACAAAATGAAAATGGAAGAAATGGCTGATTTTTGAACACTCTTATAGGTGTCATGTCTGACAGAGAACCACAGTTTTAAATAGCAGGCCTGTAATTTGCTAATACTATTCTTCACAGACACCTAGTGTGAACAGCTTGACAGACACACTGCAACGAAATGAAAATGGAAGAAATGTATGATTTTGGAACAGTCTTATAGGTGATATGTCTGACAGAGAACCACAGTTTTAAATAACAGGACTGTAATTTAATAATACTATTCTTCACAGACACCTAGTGTGAATAACTTGACGGACACACTGCAATAGAATGGAAGAGGAGGCCAATATTTTCCACATTCAGTTTAAATTTCTGGATTTTTATCTCTGAAATATGGAACAGATCTGGATTTATTCTGCAGTGAGAACAAGTAAATGGACCAGAAAAATGGTGTACTCTGGATTGCTTTTTAAGCAAATAACCAGGATTACGATAAAAAAAAAATTTGCCCTGGCCCCTGATATCTGGAGCTATGTCTACAAATATCTGTAATTATTACAGCAGCAGCAGACAGGACGTTCAATGGACCATCTTGTGCTGTATTATACACTCAAGTCTACCACATACACTGCCTGCCTGCCTAGCACTGATTATAAGCAGCTGGATTAGTCCTCAGAAGAACTGTTAGTTCAGATGGATATATACAGTATATATATATATATACACATATTTATATATGTTGTGGAATACCTATACTAACAGGACGTTCAGTGGACCCTCTTGCACTATATGCATTTCAGTCTGCCACATACACTGCCTTCCTGCCTAACTCCTGCTATCACCACTGAATATATAACGCTGGATTATTCCTCAGAAGCGCTGTTAGTTCAGATGGATATATACTGTATATATATTGTGGAATACCTATACTAACTATAAATAAAGCAAATCTCTCCCTGACGCAGCAGCGCCTCTCCCTACTCTGCCTGATTCCAGAGTATACCATGACGAGCATAGCGGCACCAGGTCTTATAAAGACCTGATGACGCTGTATGGCCAGCCAATCACTGTAATGCCCACAAACCAACCTGGCTACGGCATTACAGTGTGTGGCAGGCAATCCCTGCATGTTATTTGGTTCTCTAAAGAGCGCCAAACATGCAGGGAGGGGACCCGAGTTCCCGCCCGAGCAACCCGGAAATACTCTCCGAGCTCGTTGAGCACAGTGATGCTCGGGTGAGTACCGAGCACTGGTGAGCACGTTCACTCTTCACTAGTAGTGACATGTTTGTTGCTCAGGCATCAACATTCGTGTCACCAGCCAGGAATTGACCTTTGACATCATCAAAACATGAATAAATCTGGAAACTGAAATGCTGAATTTATGAGCTGCAACACTGACTTTGACCGAACAATTTTCTAAAATAATGGCCTGCACTTTACTGTACAATTCCTCAGAAGATGCTTCAATAGGTCACCCTTAATGGAGTTCATCTTCAATTGATTCCCTTCCCTATTTAAACAGCTTGGTCCAAAACGTTACTTGGTAGTAGGAAGGTGCATCATCACCATATACAGCAATCATACTTTCATGGATTTCTTTCAGATCTTTTTCTTCCATTGTAAGTAATTTAATCACTGAACAAAGCTCCAAATCCCTCACTTTCTTTGTAGACCCTCAGTGTGCTGCACTTGCCATCCTGTCACTTCCAATGCTTTCAACAGACTCAACTTCTATTGTGTCTGTTGTATGTGCAGACATGTCTCAATGTGCACAGAAAAGCTCTGCTCTCTAACCCTGACACAACATGCTGGGATAGATGTGTTTGACTACAAAGCTATACTCTGGTCCACTCTTGCTTAATAACATAATTGGGAAATTGCTCAATATGAAAGTATTGGGTACAGATTAGTCAATCATGAAAAAAATAATATTTGTAAAATGTTTTATTACCAATATTAACACACATATAGCACATACAAACTACTTTTTTAACATGAGAGGCTAAAGACATGTATGCTATTGGATGCCTAATAGTAGAGTTAGTGCAAATCAATTCACAGCACCCGGTCCATCGGATAGGTCAGTAATCTGTGGCCGCTGGATGGGAGATCCTACAACCGCCTTTTATCTGGCGGTATCTGTGGGTCTTGTTTTGATTAGCTGATCTTGCATGATGTCATAGGTGCATCACTCCCCAACAATGACATAACTCCAGACAGATTACTTAGTCCAGTGGCCACAGATTGCACTAATTTTAATTAGGCATGTTAAGAAATCTTCCCTACATATATTGCAAATATAGTGTACATACAACCTAATGCAGGACAGGTCCTCCAGAAAGATAGACGCTCTTTGTAGTTGGTCTCCATTCTGGCCAGGAGATGGGAATATCACTCAATTACAACATAATTATCTGCAGAGTTAAATAAAAAGTATTTTCCAGAGCATATTTCATAAATGTCTAATAGGTGGGATGTCATCTTTGGGACCTCCTACTAGCTAGAGTACCCTGATTAGAAAAGCAAAGTTGCTGGGGAAAGGCCATCCATGAAAAATGCTAACAGTTTAATGTAAGAGACTTGAGCATGAGCTGGCAATTTTCAATTCCGTCTGTACCTAGTTGTGGTGGCCTTGTCATGCATACCCCCATCGATCATAAATACTAGACATATCCTGTAAAAAATATTGAAAGGGTATAATATGGTAAACGCCATCAGAACACATAGTCATAGAGTGGTATATATTCTTACCTCACATCTTTATGTTTCAAATGTAAAAAAAATCAGAAAACCAAAGTCTTTCTCTAAGTCAAAGGTCTCATTTTCTTACATAGCCTTTAATAATTAAAGCACATCTGTCAGCAGGATTGTGCTCAGTAAACTACATACACTGTCAGGTGGGCGACATTACACTGATTAAAATGATACCTTGGTTGATGAAATCTGTCCTGTGATTCTTGTGTAATCTTTACTTTCAGTTTAGAGACAATGATATGCTCGTGCTTCGGGGCGGCCTGTGGGGGGCGCTCTATCTGGTGTTCTGCTTACATATTCATCTGTATACTCTTACGACAGCTCACTGTGCCTTCACTGACCTGCCTCCTGACAGGTCAGTGAAGGCATGTGAGCTGTCATAATACAGATCAATAGGTAAGCAGAGCATCAGATAGAGCGCCCCCCCCACAAGCCGCCCCGGAGCACGAGCATATCATTATCTCCAAACTGAAAGTAAAGATTACACAAGGACCACAGGACAGGTTTCATCAATCAAGGTATCGCATTAATCAGTGTAATGTCGCCCACCTGACAGTGTATGCAGTTCACTGAGCACAATCCTGCTGACAGGTGCGCTTTAAAGTGGTTGGTCCATTTCAGATAATATTGGTCCCCGCTGCAGTTTGTTAAAACATAACAAACCGCATTGTACTTATCTTTCCCGGGTCCACCAGGAAGTCTCCGCCTCTGCTCCCAGTGTCTAGCATTGACTGTGGCACTGTCATCACATCAACCACATCGACAGTACAGCAGCCAATCAGATAGATCAGCACAGGTTCTGCCCGTGTAGGTGCAAAGCCCCTTTCAGAGCCACTGAGCTCACTGAGTGGCTGCCTTGCTGTTAAAGTTACATCAGTACCGCAGCCAATGCCCTGAGCAGCAGTGGAAGCTCTCCAATGGACCTGGGAAAGATGAGTACAGTGCTGTTTAATTATGTTACAAAAAACTGCAGTCAGGGCAGAAATTGTGATATTTCACCTGATACCTGCCGACTGAACCATTGTTTAGCCAACAGCTATCTCTCAAGACTCTCCCATGCACAGGAATGCTTGGCTCACCTGACTACTCCTGTGTTAAACATGAAAGAAGCATACCTCCCAAATTTCAAAGAAGAGAAAAAGGGACAGATAAAAAAGAAGATTATGCTACCATTATTCTGAAAAATAATAAGTAGCAAATCCTTTAAATAATTATATTGTGTAAATTGTTCCAGCCCTGGAAATTCACTCACTGTCAATTCACATAAAGCCCCACTATATTATTAACTAATGAGATTCAGTCCTCCTGTGTTTGATATCTTCTTAGGAAACATTTTATACACATTGGCATTTCAGTTTGTCTCCTAAGGGTTTTGTGTCAAAGGGTGCGCTTTAAAACACAACAGGGGGGACTGAACAGTGTCTTATAATGAGTGTTTCCTTTCCTGGCGGTATACCAAAGCAGCTGTAACTGCTTATAGCACAACCCCCTCCTGTCACTGAAAGCCATTGCTGTTATCATCGACATCATCACTATATATCCTTCTTACAAAGGAACATGCTACAAGTGAAATGTGTCTGATGTGTGAGAGTTTGAATTGCCACCATACTCACAGATGTACCCTTGACCATATAGGTGTCTATATACAGTATATATACAATACAGACCAAAAGTTTGGACACACCTTCTCATTTAAAGATTTTTCTGTATTTTCATGACTATGAAAATTGTACATTCACACTGAAGGCATCGAAACTATGAATTAACACATGTGGAATTATATACTTAACAAAAAAGTGTGAAAACTGAAAATATGTCTTATATTCTAGGTTCTTCAAAGTAGCCACCTTTTGCTTTGATGACTGCTTTGCACACTCTTGGCATTCTCTTGATGAGCTTCAAGAGGTAGTCACCGGAAATGGTTTTAACTTCACAGGTGTGCCCTGTCAGGTTTAATAAGTGGGATTTCTTGCCTTATAAATGGGGTTGGGACCATAAGTTGTGTTGTGCAGAAGTCAGGTGGATACACAGCTGATAGTCCTACTGAATAGACTGTTAGAATTTGTATTATGGCAAGAAAAAAGCAGCTAAGTAAAGAAAAACCAGTGGCCATCATTACTTTAAGAAATGAAGGTCAGTCAGTCCGAAAAATTGGGAAAACTTTGAAAGTGTCCCCAAGTGCAGTTGCAAAAACCATCAAGCGCTACAAAGAAACTGGCTCACATGAGGACCGCCCCAGGAAAGGAAGACCAAGAGTCACCTCTGCTTCTGAGGATAAGTTTATCCGAGTCACCAGCCTCAGAAATCGCAGGTTAACAGCAGCTCAGATTAGAGACCAGGTCAATGCCACACAGAGTTCTAGCAGCAGACACATCTCTTCAAGAACTGTTAAGAGGAGACTTTGTGCAGCAGGCCTTCATGGTAAAATAGCTGCTAGGAAACCACTGCTAAGGATAGGCAACAAGCAGAAGAGACTTGTTTGGGCTAAAGAACACAAGGAATGGACATTAGACCAGTGGAAATCTGTGCTTTGGTCTGATGAGTCCAAATTTGAGATCTTTGGTTCCAACCACTGTATCTTTGTGCGACGCAGAAAAGGTGAACGGATGGACTCTACATGCCTGGTTTCCACCGTGAAGCATGGAGGAGGAGGTGTGATGGTGTGGGGGTGCTTTGCTGGTGACACTGTTGGGGATTTATTCAAAATTGAAGGCATACTGAACCAGCATGGCTACCGCAGTATCTTGCTGCAGCATGCTATTCCATCCTGTTTGCGTTTAGTTGGACCATCATTTATTTTTCAACAGGACAATGACCCCAAACACACCTCCAGGCTGTGTAAGGGCTATTTGACCAAGAAGGAGAGTGATGGGGTGCTACGCCAGATGACCTGGCCTCCACAGTCACCAGACCTGAACCAAATCGAGATGGTTTGGGGTGAGCTGGACCGCAGAGTGAAGGCAAAAGGGCCAACAAGTGCTAAGCATCTCTGGGAACTCCTTCAAGATTGTTGGAAGACCATTTCCGTTGACTACCTCTTGAAGCTCATCAAGAGAATGCCAAGAGTGTGCAAAGCAATCATCAAAGCAAAAGGTGGCTACTTTGAAGAACCCAGAATATAAGACATATTTTCAGTTGTTTCACACTTTTTTGTTAAGTATATAATTCCACATGTGTTAATTCATAGTTTTGATGCCTTCAGTGTGAATGTACAATTTTCATAATCATGAAAATACAGAAAAATCTTTAAATGAGAAGGTGTGTCCAAACTTTTGGTCTGTACTGTATATACATAAATATATATATATATATATATGTGTATGTATATGTGTATATGTATATATATATATATATATATATATATATATATATATATATATATATATATATATATATATATATATATATATATATATATATATATATATATATATATGCACTGCTCAAAAAAGGAACACTCAAATAACACATCCTAGACCTGAATGAATGAAATATTCTCACTGAATACTTTGTTCTGTACAAAGTTGAATGTGCTGACCACAAAATCACACAAAAATCATCAATGGAAATAAAATTTATTAACCAATGGAGGCCTGGTTTTGGAGTCACCCCCAAAATTAAAGTGGAAAAACACACTACAATCTGATCCAACTTTGATGTAATGTCCTTAAAACAAGTCAAAATGAGGCTCAGCATTGTGTGTGGCCTCCATGTGCCTGTATGACCTCCCTACAATGCCTGGGCATGCTCCTGATGAGGTTACAGATGGTCTCCTATGGGATCTCCTCCCAGACCTGGACTAAAGCATCCGCCAACTCTTGGACAGTCTGTGGTGCAACGTGACATTGGTGGATGGAGCGAGACATGATGCCCCAGATGTGCTCAATCGGATTCAGGTCTGGAGAACGGGCGGGCCAGTCCATAGCTTCAATGTCTTCATCTTGCAGGAACTGCTGACACACTACAGCCACATGAGGTCTGGCATTGTCCTGCATTAGGAGGAACCCAGGGCCAACCGCACCAGCAAATGGTCTCACAAGGGATCTGAGGATCTCATCTCCGTACCTAATGGCAGTCAGGCTATCTCTGGCGAGCACATGGAGGGCTGTGCGGCCCTCCAAAGAAATGCCACCCCACACCATTACTGACCCACTGCCAAACCCATCATGCTGAAGGATGTTGCAGGCAGCAGATCGCTCTCCACGGCATCTCCAGACTCTGTCACGTCTGTCACATGTGCTCAGTGTGAACCTGCTTTCATCTGTGAAGAGCACAGGGCGCCAGTGGCGACTTTGCCTATCCTGGTGTTCTGTGGCAAATGGCAAGCGTCCTGCATTATGTTGGGCTGTGAGCACAACCCCCATCTGTGGACGTTGGGCCCTCATACCACCCTCATGGAGTCAGTTTCTAACCGTTTGTGCAGACACATGCACATTTGTGGCCTGCTGGAGGTCATTTTGCAGGGCTCTGGCAGTGCTCCTCCTGTTCCTCCTTGCACGAAGGCAGAGGTAGCGGTCCTGCTGCTGGGTTGTTGCCCTCCTGCGGCCCCCTCCACGTCTCCTGGTGTACTGGCCTGTCTCATGGTAGTGCCTCCAGCCTCTGGACACTACGCTGACAGACACAGCAAACCTTCTTGCCACAGCTTGCATTGATGTGCCATCCTAGATGAGCTGCACTACCTGAGCAAATTCTGTGGGTTGTAGAGTCCGTCTCATGCTACCACGAGTGTGAAAGTACAACCAACATTCAAAAGTGACCAAAACATCAGCCAGAAAGCATTGGTACTGAGATGTGGTCTGTGGTCCCCACCTGCAGAAACACTCCTTTATTGAGGGTGTCTTGATAATTGCCAATAATTTCCATCTATTATCTATTCCATTTGCACAACAGCATGTGAAATTGATTGTCAATCAGTGTTGCTTCCTAAGTGGACAGTTTGATTTCACAGAAGTTTGATCTACTTGGAGATATATTCTGTTGTTTAAGTGTTCCCTTTATTTTTTTCAGCAGTGTGTGTATATATATATATATATATATATATATATATATACAGTATATACAGTACAGACCAAAAGTTTAGACACACCTTCTCATTTAAAGATTTTTCTGTATTTTCATGACTATGAAAATTGTACATTCACACTGAAGGCATCAAAACTATGAATTAACTCATGTGGAATTATATAGTTAACAAAAAAGTGTGAAACAACTGAAAATATGTCTTATATTCTAGGTTCTTCAAAGTAGCCACCTTTTGCTTTGATGACTGCTGTGCACACTCTTGGCATTCTCTTGATGAGCTTCAAGAGGTAGTCACCAGAAATAGTCTTCCAACAATCTTGAAGGAGTTCCCAGAGATGCTTAGCACTTGTTGGCCCTTTTGCCTTCACTCTGTGGTCCAGCTCACCCCAAACCACCTCGATTGGGTTCAGGTCTGGTGACTGTGGAGGCCAGGTCATCTGGCGTAGCACCCCATCACTCTCTTTCTTGGTTAAATAGCCCTTACACAGCCTGGAGGTGTGTTTGAGGTCATTGTCCTGTTGAAAAATAAATGATGGTCCAACTAAATGCAAACCGGATGGAATAGCATGCCGCTGCAAGATGCTGTGGTAGCCATGCTGGTTCGGTATGCCTTGAAGTTTGAATAAATCCCCAACAGTGTCACCAGCAAAGCACCCCCACACCATCACACCTCCTCCTCCATGCTTCACAGTGGGAACCAGGCATGTAGAGTCCATCCGTTCACCTTTTCTGTGTCGCACAAAGACTCGGTGGTTGGAACCAAAGATCTCAAATTTGGACTCATCAGAGAAAAGCACAGATTTCCAATGGTTTAATGTCCTTTCCTTGTGTTCTTTAGCCCAAACAAGTCTCTTCTGCTCATTGCCTGTCCTTAGCTGTGGTTTCCTAGCAGCTATTTTACCATGAAGGCCTGCTGCACAAAGTCTCCTCTTAACAGCTGTTGAAGAGCTGTGTCTGCTGCTAGAACTCTGTGTGGCATTGACCTGGTCTCTATTCTGAGCTGATGTTAACCTGCGATTTCTGAGGCTGGTGACTCGGATAAACTTATCCTCAGAAGCAGAGGTGACTCTTGGTCTTCCTTTCCTGGGGCGGTCCTCATGTGAGCCAGTTTCTTTGTAGCGCTTGATGGTTTTTGCAACTGCACTTTGGGTCACTTTCAAAGTTTGCCCAATTTTTCGCACTGACTGACCTTCATTTCTTAAAGTAATGATGGCCACTCGTTTTTCTTTACTTAGCTGCTTTTTTCTTGCCATAATACAAATTCTAACAGTCTATTCAGTAGGACTATCAGCTGTGTTTCCACCAGACTTCTGCACAACACAACTGATGGTTCCAACCCATTTATAAGGCAAGAAATCCCACTTATTAAAGCTGACAGGGCACACCTGTGAAGTGGAAACCATTTCCGGTGACTACCTCTTGAATATCACTCAGAGAATGCCAAGAGTGTGCAAAGCAGTCATCAAAGCAAAAGGTGGCTACTTTGAAGAACCTAGAATATAAGACATATTTCAGCTGTTTCACACTTTTTTGTTAACTATATAATTCCACATGTGTTAATTCATAGTTTTGATGCCTTCAGTGTGAATGTACAATTTTCATAGTCATGAAAATACAGAAAAATCTTTAAATGAGAAGGTGTGTCCAAACTTTTGGTCTGTACTGATATATATATATATATATATATATATATATATATAAACTTTATATGTATCTGTATATAAATTAAGCACTTACACACCATGGCATGCTATTAGTTAGGTTAGTAATGGTTGTATAAGTAATGTTCTGCAATGCTAATTACACTTGGACTCGGAAATCATCAAGATCTGCTGCTCATGGTTTCATTTGCAATTGCTGACCAATGACATTCTAGATGTGCATGGTGGGAGTCAAGTCCAGAGATGCTGCAAGCCACAGTAGCATGTCCAGACCTTCGCAGGCTGCTTACAATGCACAAACATGTGGCTTTGTGTTATCATGTTGATATTGGTACACTTTGTAGCAATTGCCATAACACTGGTTTCGTGAGCACTGTTTCCCATACTGCTGAAACATCCGAAAGCAGGCTAATGTAATTTTGCATTGCTACCAGGTCCTCCCCATAATGCAAAGCAGCTATGACATCTAGTGGATTATTATACCGTGTATAGTGGTGGTCAGTTTCTGGGCCATGTGAGATCACTTTTTACCAGTGGAGCACAGTTTGTATGGCAGAGTCGTTTTCCATCTCCAGAGTCACTGGGTAAGTTACCCTCTCTCCTGTAGGCTGTAATATGGCTAGGGGGATGTCAACTCTCACTCCCCTGTAGAGTGTCAGCACTTATGGTCAGTGAGGACTTCTCTCTCTCCCACCTGTAAAGTGTAAGCTCCTATTCTCTCTCTCATCTCTACCACATGTTTATTTTTTTCGAGCAATTACAGGCTTTCCAGTACTGATATTCACGCAAATTTATCCACCCACAAATGAAATTTTTTGGGAAAATTTGATGAGGTTGGAAAATTTGAATTTCAAAAGATCTGCTTACCTTAAATTAGAAATCATCTGCATGTAATTGGGCTACAAGCCAGACGTCAAGCTACAGGGGTTTCATTGAGGTCTATCCTCTTAAGAAACAAGTCTTGCTTTTGTCTTGGACACATTGATAGCCTATGATTGGTCTGGTGACCACATGATCAACATCATCATGAGGCCTTCACAAGGGAACATGACTGTGTCTCTGGATCCATTTTTCAACAGACAGCTTATAGCTCATGCAGCTGTGAGCTGCCTATAGAATTCAGATTTGAATAAAATACAATCCGAAGTTATGGAGTTATGGATATACTTTTATAGATGAATAGTAATTGTATATTTATGTACACATTTTTTTGTTACAGGGATTTTGTCACCAGGTTTTGCTGCCTAATCTGAAAGCTGCATAATGTAATTATAGAAACTCTGATTCTAGTGATGTATTATATACTGGCAAGTCCAGTAAATGATACATCACTGGAATCAGGGTCTTTGCCCCTACATCATGTTACTCTCAGATGGGGTAGCAAAAATCTGATGACAGATTGCCTTTAATACAATCAAAGAAAATGTATCTCTTTCAAAATAAAACCGTTTCTATTTCTCTGGCTCAGAGCAGTTTGGTTAATTAGTATCTATTTTGTTATTATTCCTCTGGTAGTTCTATCTCAGACAGATCAGGGTATGTGCAGACTATCCGGAGCCCGCTGCCGCCCGAGGCTGCGGAGAAGCCGCCTCCGGCTTCCGCTCATTATGCATGCGGACCCGCCGGAAAAATTGACATGCTGCGGTTTGGAAAGACGTGCCACGTGTCAATTTCCGCGGGTGTGCCGCAGAAGCATAGTGGACATGGGATTTGTATAAATCCCATCCACTATGCTGTAACATCTGGCCGCTGCGGATTGCACACAGCGCACTTAGGGTATGTGCACACGATCAGTGTTCACTGCGGATTGGAGCGTGTAAGCATGTATATTTCTACACATAGTGCTGATGCTCAATACTGAATAAATCAAGATGTTTTTAAAATTTTGTTTCCATGTTTACATAATTTGCAAATCATTGCAAAGCTGGAACTGAATCTTTTCTCTTTACAACTCCTAATAGTGGAACAAAAATAGGGGTACATAAGAAGTAGTCGCATTTGGGCTTTGATAACTGAAGGGGTCCCAAATGCCCCAAGCATCATGACTAGTGAAGGGCGAGCACTAAAATGCTCGGGTGCTCGTTGCTCGGGTCGAGCACATTGAAATACTCGGGTGCTCGACCCAAGCAAAGAGCCGAATGTAAGTCTATGGGAAACTCGAGCATTTTTCAGGTGGCTCCCCCCGGCGGTCTGCAAAGGGCCGAAAAATTGCCCAAATTGATGGGAACAGTGCTCAAATAGCATGGAAACAGCATTGGGAAGACCCTTGGAAGCATTTCTGACTCCCAGGTCACTGCTGTCAACAATGTTGTCAGAGTATTACACCACTTTTACGGACAATAAAACATACTAAAACGAAACCAAAATGGATTTTCCTGGGTAATATGTTAAGAAACATCCTTTCCAGGGTAGTAACTTATAAATAAGGCAAAATAAATAACCAAAAACAAAAATATTGCTCCACACCTTGGGCTATGCTCACACGTAACTTTTTTGATGCGTTTTTGCACTTTTGCATTGCTTTCAACCGTGAAAAATGCATTCACCGGGAAATGTAATTTTAATATTTTACAACCTTATTTGGCCATATGGTGTGTGAGACATGATCAGACACTTCCTGTTTCATTTATGAAGGAGGGACTCTGCAAGTCACAAAGCCTATTTTTATAGGGCCATCAGGCGGCATTTACTACTCTTATAGGGCCAGCAGTCGGCCCTCACTATTATTAGAGAGCCATCAGCTGGCTATGCTTTGTTGTTCCCATTACTAAAGAGTGCATCTCCTATACTGTTATTGCGTATGCAGTGAGTGGCAGGGCTGGCCAAAATTTGGACGCACCCCAATACCCTTTTGAAAATTTGGATGCAACCCAATACCCCTTTGAGGAGACTTAGAGGAGGGTCTCCTGAAAACAATATTCCCGTTATTAGGAAGTGGGTCTCCCATACTGTTAGCCTATGCAGTGAATGCAAGGGCTGCCAAAAATTGGGAGGCACTCCAATGCCCCTTGTAAGAGATGTGGAGGAGGGCCTCATAAAAAAATGTTCCCAATAGAAAAGAGCGGGTTTCCTATACTTGTAATGCCCATGCACTAAGTGTATGGGCTGACAAACATTTACCCCTGGAGGGTATACATGAACATACTGTATAATTATTTTTTTTACGGTCATCATTAACACCCTTTAAAAAAATTATGTGGGTGTTGCATCACGGACCACGGTCACCCTGGTGATATAGTGGTGGAGGATGAGGATGAAGAGAAGGAGGAGGACAAGAGCAAATAGCCAAAATCAGGAGGCGTATACCCATGTGTGGGTGTGAAAAGGTGCATGGGAATACACCTCCCAAAAAAAGACACTGGATTTGAGTTTATGTTACGCAATCATTCACTGGTGTTGAGAAGTCTGGCCCAATCCAGCCCTTGTTCATTTTTATAAGAGTCAGCCTGTCAGCATCTTCAGTTGACAGGTGAATGTTCTTTTCAGTTATAACTCCACCAGCGGTACTAAAAACCCGCTCTGATAAAATGCTAGCAGCAGGGCAGGCCAGGACCTCCAAGGCTTAGAGAGCCAGTTCATTCCACGTATCCAGCTTGGATACCCAATATTCATAAGGCACAGAGGAATCACGGAGAACGTTGGTATGGTCGGCAAGGTACTCTCTCAGCATCTTCTCAAACTTTGCACTCCTTGTGAGAGTACCCTGCGCCTCAGGGCCTGTGCGATGGGAGGGGCTGAGAAAATTTTCCCAGAACTTTGACAGTGTTCCCCTGCCTCTGCTGGATTGGAGTTGTGTCTCTCTCGCCTGTAGTCCTTGGTTGTCCAACAAACTGTGACCTCTGCAGCCAGTGTTTTCAGATGGGAATTTTTTTAATAGTTCCTCAGCAAGGGCCTTCTGGTACTACCCCATTTTTGTAGACCTATCCGCCTCAGGAATAAGGAATATAAAGTTCTCCTTGTAGCGTGGGTTTAGAAGAGTCACTAACCAGTAATGACTGTCATCCAAAATTTTGAGAACGTGAGGGTCATGGGAAAGGCAGCGTAACATAAACTCAGCCATGCGTGCCAGACGGCTAACAGGTAAGACTTCCGTGTCCTCACCAAGAAGATGACTGACCATGCTCTACTCCTCCTCTTCCTCCTCCTCTCTGTCCTCAGGCCATCCACGCTGAACATACTCTATGACAATTGTGCAGGTAGTACCGTCTATAGCACATGAAACTAGCTCCTGATCTTCCTCCTCCTCCTCTTCCTCATTGTCACCCAAACCACGTTGGGATGAGATGAGGCTGGGCTGTGTGTAATCACTCTGTATGGTTCCCTGCTCCATCTCATTGTGCTTCGCCTGCAATGCATCCTCTTTGATTGTGAGCAGAGAGCGTTTCAGAAGACAGAGAAGCGGGACGGTGACGCTAATTATGACGTCATCGCCGCTCATTATCATAGTGGAGTCCTCAAAGTTTTGGAGGATGGTACATATGTCTGACCTCCATGTCCACTCCTGAGGTCTTATGTGTGGAGTCTGAACTGAATACCTGAATACCGATGGCCTTGTTGATGCTGGAACTCAACAACTGCCCTCTTCTGCTCACAAATCCTTCCCAACATCTGCAGTGTAGAGTTCCAACACGTGGGGACATCACACACCATTCTGTGAGCCGGAAGCTGCAAATGCTGCTGAAAGACGGCAAGGGCGGCGGAAGCTGTAGGTGACTTTCTAAAATGGGCACACAGGCGGCATACTTTAACAAGCAGATTCAGCAGCTCCGGGTAGGATTTGAGAAACCGCTGAACCACGAGGTTAAGCACATGGGCCAGGCATGGTACGTGTGTGAACTTGCCTCGCCTCAGAGCCGCCACCATGTTCCGGCCATTGTCACACTCGACCATGCCTGGCTGTAGATTCAGCAGTGTGAGCCACAGATCTGCCTGCTCTTTCAGAGCTGTCCGCAACTCTTCAGCATTGTGCGATTTGTCACCTAAGCATATTAGCCTCAACACAGCCTGTTGCCGCTTGGCCGAGGCTGTGCTGCAGTGCTTCCAGCCTGTGACTGATGTGGTCATTTCGGAGATGGAGAGACTGAGGAGGATGAGATGCAGGAGCTGTAGACTGTGGGGGCAACCCTTATTGACCTAGGGCCTGCAATCCTTGGCGTCGGGAGGATGTGTTCCATCCCAAGGTCCAACTGGGTCCCTGCTTCCACTGTTAACCCAGTGTGCCGTCAGCAAGGTGTACCGTCCCTGCCGACAAGCACTTTTCCACGTGTCCGTGGTTAGGCGGACTTGCCCGGTAACTGCGTTGTTGAGGGCATGGCTAATGTTTTGGGACACGTGCTTGTGTAATGCGGGGACGGCACACCGGAAGAAAGAGTGGCGGCTGGGGACCGAGTACCGAGGGACAGGTGCCGTCATCAGGTTGCGGAATGCTTCCATCGCCTCGAGCCTAAAAGGCAACATTTCGAGCGCAAGCAGTCACGAAATGTGGGAATTTAGTAGTGTGGCCTGTGGTGCATTGGCTGCGTATTTGCGCTTGTGTTCCAAGGACTGGGGTATGGACAACTGAACGCTGCTCTGGAACAAGGACGTGGAAGTGCTTCCTGATGGTGCTACTTGAGAGTGTGCATTGATAGGTGCAGGGCAGGAGGCATCTTCGCATGCACCATGGACAGGGGATTCGCTTGCATGCACAACAGCGGAAGAAGCAGTGGTGCCATCCGCAGACACTGTTCCTGGACCCTGCAGTTCGGCCCACAAACTCGGGTGCTTTGCTGCCTTGTGCCTGATCATGCTGATGGTGGTCAGGCTGTTGTTTTGCCACCCCTGGTGATGCTGGCATGGCAGGTGGTGCAAATGGCCTTTTTGGGGTTATCGGCAGAGTCTTTTAAAACCAACCAGACTCGGGAAGACCTAACAGTTGTACTGACAACTTCCTTTGTGTTGGTGTTACGGGGAACGGTTGCCTGCCTTCTGTCTGCGGCCACCACACTTCTTCTTCCTGCCTGTTGGGGTGCTCTACTTGCCTCCCTCTGTGTGCTGATGTCCTCGCTCTGCATGTCCTTCTGCCAGGTTGGGTCAGTTATTATATCATCCATCACCTCGTCTTCCACTTCCGCACCCTGTTCCTCCTCCTGACTTTCTGGCCATTGTGTCTCATCATCGTCCACCTCTTGTGACACTTTCCCACCGTCGCCTTCGTGTGACCATGGCTGCTCAAATATTTGGGCATCACTACATGCGATGTCCTCTTGCCCCGCTTCAAGTGGACCGGACGAGAGGCCCGAATCTATAAGTGGAAAAGTGAACAGCTCTTCAGAGAGTCCAAGTGTGGGATCAGTTGTCTCTGGGCACTCAGTGGGAGGAAGGAGGTTCAGGGTGAAGAATATGCGGTACAGACTCACGGCTACTGAGACTTGACCGTGTGGAAGACAGGGTGGTGGTGGTGGCTAAGTGACTGGAAGCATTATCTGCTATCCAACCAATAACCTTTTGACACTGCTCTGTGTTCAATAGTGGTGTTCTGCGGTCCCCTATTAATTGGGACAGGAAGGTCAAGCGAGAAGATGTGGGTGTTTGTTGTGGCACAATTTCAGCTTGCTCACGGCCTCGGCCTCTGCATGCACAATCACCATCACCTTCACGTCCAGTTCCTCATCCCTTGCCACGTGCCTTGCCCATTTTAAATGGAGGACAATATCTTCCACACGCACTACAAATGACTGAATTTGAAGCGAACTTATATGTGATCCATGTGATGGACAAACCACAGTTTTAAATAGCTGGACTGTAGGTAACTATTTTGAACAGCAAACCGGTGTCCAAAACTTTGCTGACACACTTAAACAAATTTTTAATGGAGGCCAGAAAGGACAGTATTTTCTGAAAACATATATGTGATCCGTGTGACGGAGAAAACACAGTTTTAAATACCTGGCCTGTAGGTAACTATTCTCGGCGAGCAACGAGCAGTAGCAAGCATGCTCGCTCATCACTAATCATGAGTGGAATATAGGTTGGAGTCCCTATACAGATATTACTGTGCACTTTGAGTTTACTGTGCAGCTGAACTTACTCCATGGTACTTATGTTCGAGATTCAAAATGGAGGGCCAAGATTTAACAATTTGATCATAATCAATTAGCAGAATTGGTTGCTTTTTGCTACACTATGGTGTCTACCATATGTACCAAAACAGAATGTGGGATACTGACCACACCAATCTGTCGAAATGTTGAGTTGGCTCCTCATGATATTAGTTAATATTGATAACTACAGGGCTTTATTGGGGCATATCTCTTAAGTTGTTTTCTTTGGCTGGGGTCACATATAATAAAATATATATTTTTTTCTATGGTTAAAAACAAAATATATTTTATCTCATTAGATCGATAGATGAATAGATGAATTCCTCATTTTAAGACAGTGGAAATCAATTTTTTTTCATCCTTGAGGAGAAGTATGTATCTAGGATGTTAGTTGTATAGTGCTGACACAAACATAACATTATGGAACTTTTTATTAAAACAAAATGTTATTTCAGGCTTCTTCTTAGTCCTCGTCAGCATAAGGGTGCTTTCATATTGTAATAGTAGACAGTGTCTGAGTGTCTGTTTCCAGTAGGTGTATATGCTCGAAAATACGAAAATAATGCACGACAAAGCGCACTTTCGCTTTGCTGACACAATTATTGTCAATGTCCCCATTGACGCATACGCCCGAATCCCATTTTGCGGGGGGGGGGGGGTGTTCGGAAACAGAAGCCCTGGAGAAACCCACGAACGTGAAGATAAGCGCAATGTGAAAGCACCCTAAGATATGGAAAACATGGCTATATGGCGGAGCATGTTGAGGGTAACTATACCTTGAACTAAGACAAACCAGCCAGAAACCCTTGTATGCCCCACTTGAATGTGATCAGTTTTAGTTGCTTGATTTTGACCAAACAGAAGCTCAAATTTCATATTGTTATTCCAAATGGTTTCTTTTTTTTTGCAATAGTAATACTTAGCGATGAGCGAATTTGTTCGAAATCCGAACTTACAACTTAACCCCTTTACCCCCAAGGGTGGTTTGCACGTTAATTACCAGGCCAATTTTTACAATTCTGACCACTGTCAATTTATGAGGTAATTACTCTGGAACGCTTCAACAGATCCCCCTGATTCCGAGACTGTTTTTTCATGACATATTGTACTTCATGATAGTGGTAAAATTTCTTCGATATCACTTGCGTTTATTTGTGAAAAAATCGAAAATTTGGCGAAAATTTTGAAAATTTTGCAATTTTCAAAATTTTAATTTTTATGCCCTTAAGTCAAAGAGATATGTCACACAAAATAGTTAATAAATAACATTTCCCACATGTCTACTTTACATCAGCACAATTTTGGAACAAACATTTTTTTTTAGTAGGGACCTATAAGGGTTAAAAGTTGACCAGCGATTTCTCATTTTAACAAAATTTACAAAACCATTTTTTTGAGACCACATCATATTTGACGTGACTTTGAGGGGCCTTTATGACAGAAATACCCAAAAGTGACACCATTCTAAAAACTGCACCCCTCAAGATGCTCAAAACCACATTCAAGAAGTTTATTAACCCTTCAGGTGCTTCACAGGAATTTTTGGAATGTGGAAGAAAAAAATGAACATTTAACTTTTTTCACAAAAATGTTACTTTAGACCCAAATTTTTTTTATTTTTGCAGGGGTAACAGGAAAAAATGGACCCCAAAATTTGTTGTGAAATTTGCCCTGAGCACGCAGATACCCCATATGTGAGGAAAAAACACTATTTGGGCGCACGGCAGGGTTTGGAAGGGAAGGCGCGCCATTTGACTTTTTGAATGTAAAATTTGCTTGAATAATTAGCGGACCCCATGTTGCGTTTGGGGAGCCCCTGATGTGCCTAAACAGTGGAAACCCCCCACAAGTGACACCATTTTGGAAACTAGACCCCTTAGGGAACTTATCTAGATGTGTGGTGTGCACCTTGAACCCCCAGGTGCTTCACAGAAGTTTATAACATTGAGCCGTAAAAATAAAATTTTCACATTTTTCCAACAAAAATGTTTTTCAGCCCCCAATTTTGCATTTTCATAAGGGTAACAGGAGAAATTGCACCATGCAGTTTGTTGTGCAATTTCTCATGAGTAAGCCGATACCCCATATGTGGGGGAAAACCACTGTTTGGACACACGGCAGAGTTTTGAAGGGTAGGAGCACCACTTGACTTTTTGAATGTAAAATTTGCTTGAATAATTAGCGAATGTGCCCCTGATGTGCCTAAACAGTGGAAACCCCCCACAAGTGACACCATTTTGGAAACTACACCCCTTAGGGAACTTATCTAGATGTGTGGTGAGCACCCTGAACCCCCAGGTGCTTCACAGAAGTTTATAACATTGAACCATAAAAATAACATTTTCACATTTTTTCAACAAAAATGTTTTTCAGCCCCTAATTTTGCATTTTCACAAGGGTAATAGGTTGCGTTTGGGGAGTCCCTGATGTGCCTAAATAGTGGAAACCACCCCACCCTCCCCCCAGTGACTCCTTTTTGGAAGCTACACCCCTCCAGGATTTTATCAAGGGGTATAGTGAACATTTTGAACCCAGAGGTACGAAACAGAATTTGATAACATTAGGTCATCATATTGAATAAGTTGTCATTAGTCTTGAGTGCAAGTGCTCGCTATTTGAGTTTGCATCAGGTACTAGGGTATGCACCAAGTATCGCGGGTGCTCAAGTGACATGCTCGAGTCCCTGCCCCGCATGTTTTTTTTATTAGACACCCAAAAAAAACTCGTGCATGGCAGGCTATCCCCGCAAGGTTTTTTTGGCTGTATAACAGCTGCAAAACATTTGGGGAGGAGACTCGAGCATGTCACTCAAGCACCCACCATAATCGGTGCATACCCAAGCACCCGATGCAAACTCAAGTAGCAAGTGCTTGCGCTCACTAGTCGCTATATCGTCGTCATTTTTTTTTCTTTACTTCTGAAAAAATCCCAACCCCAACCCGAACCTCAGCCCAGCCCTAACCCTAGCCTAACCCTAAACTTAGCCTAACCCTAGCCTAACCCTAACCCTAGCCCAACCCTAGCCCAACTCTAGCCCAACCCTAACCCCAACCCTAGCCCAACCCTAACCCTAGACTAACCCTAACATTAGCCTAACCCTAGCCCAACCCTAACCCTAGCCCAACCCTAACCCTAGCCCAACCCTAACCCTAGCTCAACCCTAGCCCAACCCTAAACCCAACTCTAGCCCAACCCTAGCCCCAACCCTAGCCCAACCCTAACCCTAGCCCAACGTTAACCCAAACCCTAGCACAACTCTAGCACAACCCTAACCCTAAAGTTTATTTTTTACGCCGTTCCTCATGTGGTATAAGTGATTAGACGACGTTATTCTTTCGGGTCGGTGCAATTACAGCGATGCCAGATTCATATCGAGTTTTTATGATTGACAGCTGTCACACACTAAAAGACGCATTTTTTTGCAAAGACTAGCTTTTGCATCACCATATTTTGAGAGCTATAATTTTTCCATATTTCGGCCGACAGAGTCATGTGATGGCTTGTTTTTTGCGGGACAAGTTGACGTTTTTATCGGTATCATTTTTGGGCAAATGACATTTTTTGATCGCTTTCTATTCCGATTTTTGGGAGGCAGAATAAACAAAAGCCAACAATTCACGAATTGTTTTTTTTTTTTTTTTTTTTTTTATGCCGTTCTGCGTGTGGTAAAATTGATAAGGTAGCTTTATTCTTCGGGTCAGTACGTTTACAGCGGTACTGCATTTTTTTATTTTTTTTTTATATTTTGGTGCTTTTACACAATAAAAACTATTTTATAGAAAAAATAATTGTTTTTGCATCGCTTTATTCTGAGAGCAATAACTTTTTTCTTTTTCTTTTGTTGGAGCTGTATTGTGGCTTGTTTTTTGCGGGACAAGATGACGTTTTCAGTGGTATCATTTTTATTTACATTTGTCTTTTTGATCGCGTTTTATTCCATTTTTTGTTTGGCGGTATGATGATAAAATATCGTTTTAGGTTTGTTTTTTTGTTTTGTTTTTTTACCGTGTTCACTAAAGGGGTTAACTAGTGGGAAAGTTTTGTAGGTCAGGTCGTTCCGGACGTGGCGATACCAAATATGTGTACTTTTATTGGTTTAATTTTTTTTTTCACAAGATTATTTATTTATGGGTACAATATATATATTTTTTATTATTATTATTTTCATTATTTTTTTAAATATTTTTACAATTTTTTTTTTTTTCACTTTCTGACATTTTTATTACTTGTTCACATTGTCCCACTATGGGACTTTCACTTTTTGCAGCCTGATCGCCTGCATGGCATAGGGAGCAGCTCCCTATGCCATGCAGTCTGTCAGTGCTGCACAGGGAGAAGTTACTTTGGTCGTGCACTGCGCATGACCAAAGCAACTTCCTGCCTCCTGGTGACCAGTATGTTGTCATGATGACGTCGGGTCACCATGGCGACATCCGGGACTGGATTCAGACGCCGCTGGACGCCGGCAGAGAAGGTAAGTATAGTGCTTACCTCCTCTTGCCACCAGAATGCTGCGATTGATTTCAATTGCAGCATTTCAGGGCTTAATGTGCCGGGAGCGGTGCGGAACCGCTCCCTGCACATAGCACAGGGTGTCAGTTGTGACAATCAGCTGACACCCGGCGGCGATCTCGCTCGTAGGCAGTAACTTTAAGTCAGGAAAGCGCGGCTAGCCAATCAGAGCACAGGAAGCATCCACACTGTCCAGACACAAGGGCTTCTGCAATTGGCTGCTGAAATCATATGTCCTCTCTATATAAAAAGCGGCCATGTTCCCTCAGCGCCATTTCATGCATGTCACTGCTGGAGACAGACGCTGCTGAGTGTGCGCCTGTGTACTGAGAGATATTAGCTAGATAGATGGGTGCTTCGGTGAAAGTCAGACAGTGTAGATAAGTCCTGTGCTGTGTACCTGTCCAATCGACCTTGCAGCACTTTTTTTTTCTTGTGCAATTAGTGAGATTCTGACAGAAAGAGCAGGGCCCATGCCATAGAACAGTGTTGTGTACCGGTTGTATTGTGCTCCATGCAGGAGTATACCTTCAATCTATTTTTGCACTTGCTAATGTGATAAAGCAAGCAATCCCTTGTAGGTCACTTTTTGATTTTCTGTGGTTGAAATTCAGCTATCAGTAGAGCTTGTCAGGGCAGAGCTTCTAAGTGCAGAGCACAAAAAACAATTTTTTTCATTTGCTAATGTGATAGTGCAAGCTGTGTTAGCCCAGTTTGTCATATTGTGGCGGGGGAACTTCAGCTGTATGCACAGTAAAACAAATATATTTTTTCTGTTGGCAGGCAGAGTCCACCAAAGATTTTTTGTGTCGCAAACGTGATACACTCTGCTAAAAGCCACCTACTATCTTAGTGGCGGTGAACCTCAGCTGTTTTCAGAGTAAAAAATTTGATTGTTTATCTTGATAGGCTGAGTCCACAAAAGATTTATTTGTGTCACAAATGTGATACACTCTGCTAAAAGCCACTACAGGTGTTTCTCACAAAATTAGAATATCATCGAAAAGTTAATTTATTTCAGTTATTCATTACAAAAAGTGAAACATATATTATATAGAATCATTACAAACAAAGTGATTTATTTCAAGTGTTTATTTCTGTTAATGTTGATGATTATGGCTTACAGCCAATGAAAACGCAAAAGTCATTATCTCATTAAATTAGAATACTTTATAACACCAGATTGAAAAATGATTTTAAAATCCGAAATGTTGGCCTACTGAAATGTATGTTCAGTAAATGCACTCAATACTTGGTCGGGGCTCCTTTTGCATCAATTACTACATCATTGCTGCGTGGCATGGAGGCGATCAGCCTGTGGCACTGCTGAGGTGCTATGGAAGCCCAGGTTGCTTTGATAGTAGCCTTCAGCTCATCTGCATTGTTGGGTCTCGTGTCAAGATCCTACTTGGTGTGAACCCAGAGTCATGCAGCCAAGTAGCTCATCTGAGGAGGTGGAGGAGGAAGACGAGGAGGTTACCTTTCGCCCTACGGCACAGACACGGAGTGATGCAAGCATGACGAGCACTGCATCCCTAGCCACAACTGTGGCAGTGGCCAGCAGCGGTCACAGGTCTGCAGCTCACGGGGGCGGTAAGGGTTGCCTAGCCTGGGTCTTTTTTTTATGACCGCAAAGGATGAGCCAACTCACGTTATCTGCAAACATTGCGATGAAAAACTCAGTAGAGGGAAAAAGTGCAATAATTTGACTACTACATGCAAGAACGTTCACATGCGCAAACAACATGCGTTACTCTGGGAATCTTACAGTGCTGAAATGTGGACCAGCGGACCTCAACAACCATCAGCTGCCCCATCAACTGCATCCGCTGCTAATTACTCTTCCTCTGTTACAGCTTTTAAGTGACCTTAATAGAGCTTTTCCCCAAGATAGGAGTGAGGCACACAGTGTGCATTGCAGCTGTAGTCTTTCAACCTCTGGCACGTCAGTTTGTCAATGCCAAAACATTAGCAGCAGCAGCAGAGTAAGTGGCAGAAGCAATTTCTGTGAGTCCTTTCACACATTTTTTAGACCAGCTCATGCACCAGCACAACAGAGAACAAGTCTGACACATGGTGAACGACTAGAGAGGATGATGGAGGAGTATCTAGAGCTCAATATGAAAACCATCAGGGAAGATTTTGACCCTTTTACGTTTTGGTCTTCAAAAATGGATGAATGGTGTGAGCTCACCTGTCATGCCTTGGAGGTTTTATCATGCACGGCAGCCAGCGTTCTCTCAGAACTTGTCCTCAGCGTTGCTGGTGGTGTCCTGATGGATAAGCTCAGCAGGCTGTCCCATGAAAGTGTTGACCGCCTAAGTCATGGATCACAAAGGACTTTTGCACCCCAATTGCAGACTGTACAGACTAGGCGATGTTGTAGTTTTTAGTATTGATCTTGCGGAATTGCAGTCTGTAATATGGCTTGTGTGCCTGCTCTTGCTGCTGCTGCAGGTTTTAGGCACTAATTGTTTGAAATGTGGAGAATACAGATTTGGTCTCTCAATCCATTGGGTTGGCTGTAGTGGAAGAGGTTTCATTCCTAATTGTACAATTTCTACTGTACTGAAATTGATGCCACTTTGTTGGTGTCTGGCACTAATTTTTGGAAATGTGGGGAATACTGATTGGGTCTCCATCTACTGGGTTGGCAGTAGGGGAAGAAGTGTCGGTCCTAATTATACTATTTCTACTGTAGTGAAATTGATCCACTTCGGTGGTGTTAGGCCCTAATTTAGGGAAATGTGAACACTCCTGATTGGGTCTCCATCTACTAGGTTGGCTGTAGGAGAAGAGGTGTCGTTGGTAATTGTACAATTTCTACTGTTCTGAAATTGATGCCACTTTGTTGGTGTCTGCCACTAATTTTTGGAAATGTGGGGAATCCTGATTGGGTCTCCATCTACTGGGTTAGCTGTAGGGGAAGAAGTGTCGGTCCTAATTATACTATTTCTACTCTAGTGAAATTGATGCCACTTCGGTAGTATTAGGCCATAATTTAGGGAAATGTGAACACTCCTGATTGGGTCTCCATCTACTAGGTTGGCTGTAGGAGAAGAGGTGTCGTTGTTAATTCTACAATTTCTACTGTACTGAAATTGATGCCACTTTGTTGGTGTCTGCCACTAATTTTTGGAAATGTGGGGAATCCTGATTGGGTCTCCATCTACTGGGTTGGCTATAGGGGAAGAAGTGTCAGTCCCCATTATACTACTTATACTCTAGTGAAATTGATGCCACTTTGGTGGTTTTAGGCCCAAGTGTTTTCAAATGTGAACACTCCTGATCGGGTCTCCATCTCCTGGGCTGGCTGTAGGGGAAGAAGTGTCTGTCCTAATTATACTATTTCTACTGTAGTGAAATTGATGCCACTTCGGTGGTGTTAGGCCCTAATTTAGGGAAATGTGAACACTCCTGATTGGGTCTCCATCTACTAGGTCAGCTGTAGGGGAAGAGGTGTTGTGGCTAATTGTACAATTTCTAATGTACTGAAATTGATGCCACTTTGTTGGCGTCGGCCACAAATTTTTGGCAATGTGGGGAATCCTGATTGCTTCTCCAGCTACTGGGTTGGCTGTAGGGGGAGAAGTGTCGGTCCTAATTATACTATTTCTACTGTAGTGAAATTGATGCCACTTTGGTGGTGTTAGGCCCTGATTTAGGGAAATGTGAACACTCCTGATTAGCTCTCTATCTACTGGGTTGGCTGTAGGGGAAGAGGTGCACTCTAGTTAAATTAATTTTTGGTGCAGATATTGTTCTCCACACAGGGGTACACAGACCTGATAAACTCAAAATGGGTATATAAAGCAGGCTATATCTCAGCTTAAAATTGTTTGAGGCAGATATTGTTCTCCACAGAGGGGTACATAGACCTGATAAACTCAAAATGGGTATATAAATAAATTACATCTCAGCTTAAAATTGTTTGGGGCAGATATAGTTCTCCACACAGGGGAAAAAAGAAAGGTTGGGTACGAGCAGCTTCCTGACCCTCGACTGTACTGTGCTGTCAGGGCAAGAAGAGGAGGATGGTGACTCTGAGGGCGAGGAATGGGATAACACATTGGATGATGATGAGGTTGTACATTCAACTTGAACACAGAGGCACGCAGCTGAGTATCTCATCTGAAGCGGTGGAGGAGGAGGAAGATGAGGAGGTTACATTGCGTCCTATGGCGCAGACATGGAGTGATGCAAGCACGAGAAGCACTGCATCCTTAGCGACAACTGTGGCAGTGACCAGTAGCAGTTGCGGGTCTGCAGCTCGCAAGGATGGCAAGGGTTGCCTAGCCTGGGCCTTTTTTGAGACCGCAAAGGATGAGCTAGCTCACGTTATCTGAAAACTTTGCGATAAAAAACTCAGTAGAGGGAAAAAGTGCAATAATTTCACTACTACATGCATGAACCTTCACATGTGCAATTGACGCTCCCCCTGGGACCGTGGGGTACTTGGTAGCCGGGCCAGTCGGTGCTGGGGATGTCACGGTAGCAGTGACCCGGTCCGTGGCCCAGGGCGGTCAATTAAAGGGAAAAGAAAAGGGGAATAAAGTTTTTATAGAGATAATGTTTGTGACGCCATCTGTGGTATGCGGTATATGGGGCTGCCGCTGCGGTGCAGATCCACTGGAGCTGATGGTGAAGCAGCAGAGTTGGTTCAGCTCTCCACAGGCAGAGCTTAGCTCCAGGGCAGTAGATGGTGATTTTATGAGGTAGATGTTGTTGGTGCAGTGTAGTGCAGGGCTGGTGATGGCGCCGCAATTATTCAAGGACACAGTGGGGTGCAATCTTCAGATTTTACTCACAGTTGTTAAGTTCCTCAGGTTACATTTTCCAGTTTATAACCACCCACGTCATCCTGTGTCCTCCAGGGTGGTGATCCAGCAAACTCTCAGGTATTTCAGAAGCACTTGCACGGGACCCCGTTCTATGCACCTTTCTCGGTCGTCTCACTGCGCTGGCTCTCACCCTCCTGCCCTGCGCCTCACAATCAGTGTCCCAAGCCAGTAGCCTCGGGCCTTGTCGGGCGACTTGCAATCCCCTGGACCCTATGCGGCCACCTTTTCAGCGAGGTAATTGTGGTTGTTGGCTGCAGCACCTTGAAAATGCAGCAGCATCCTGTAATCTAGCTGAGCCTGGTTGTTCTCCACTAGTTTAGGGGCCGGTCCCCTCTGCGGCCTGATGCCTCCACGTCCGTGTAGATTCGGGCGCACGGGTGGCTTCCGCACTCGCCATGCCCCTGGGATCCCCTCTGTCTCTGGAGCCTTCCCTCTGCTCCCATCCTCTTCTCTCAATCTTTCCTCCTGGGCCTCTCAGGCTAGGCCCTGCTCCTTTCTCCACTCCTCCTGAGCAGAGCTCCTCAAGAGCTCCTGCTCCCAACTCTCTCTCTTCTGTACTAGTCTCTCTTGTCTCACCCCTTCTAGATAGTTCCCTTCCTTCTTATACTCTTTCTGACGGTGCTCCCCTGAGCTACTTCCTCCACCCACACCCACTACATGGTTCCCCCTCTCTTGGCTCCCCCTCTTCCAACCAGGGACAGGGCTCAGCACTGTACGCATGCATCTTGCCCCGCCTGCTGGTCTGGAATGGTGTAGTGTTGGATGCAGGTAGGTGGGTCCCGGATAGTACCCCATCCTTACCTGAGAGTGGGGTACCACACCTCTGGGTGAGATGCAGTACCTCTGTGGCGACTGAACCCACAGGGGCGCCACACAAACAACATGCATTACTCTGGCAATCTCACTGAGATAAAATGCGGACCTCAACAACCTTCCTCCTGCTTCTTCCTCCTCCTCTGTTACCGTGCCAAGTATTGGCTTGCAGGTCTCCCACCGCAAAATTTCTGGCTCTCTACCTGCTCCAGTAGACTGAGTGAGAACCCGTCAGCTGTAACAGAAGCGGACATACCTGCTGTGTTTGTTTCACTGAGCACACCACATGTTTCTCAATCCACTGTAACATCTGCGCCTGCACCTCACTCACGGTCCAGCAGTTTATCCTTTTCACCCTACTCCGCCCGCTCTCAGCACTGCAGCCAGCTCTCGGTCCCACAGTTGTGGTCACGTGAAAGATTGTTTCCTCCCACACATGACAAAGCTAAGAGGTGGAACTTCACCATCTCCAATCTGTTGGCCACAGAAATGGTGGTGTCAGGCCCTAATTTTTTGAACTGTGAAGACTCCTGTATGGCTGTTTTTTTACTGAGGAGGTAACCAGAGAACCTGGGGGAAACCCCAGCAAACACGGTGAGAGCATACAAACTACTTGCAGATGTTGTCCTCTATCATCATAAAGGAGTTAGCTCATTGTCTAGGAGACCGACCACCGCTGCTGTCTACCTTGTGAACATTGTGTTAAAGCTTGCAAGGTGTCACGGGTTTACCGTGACTGAGAGGAGCCAGAAGACCGCAGCGTCTGATTCCTCCCACTCCTGCAGTCATTAGAAGCCATTTGCCTTCATATTAATCGGTTCAGGGGTTAATCTGCTTAGTTGTGAGCTCCTGGAAGCTTACCGTGATTTAGGCTCTCAGCAGATTTGTCCCGTGCATCTCCCCTACTGTGATAACGCTGTAACCCAACACATCAGAATTTCGCACCTACAGTGACAACCTTGACAAAGGAAGCTGAAGACCCACTTCTTATGACAAGCGTACAATCTGCGGTAAGCCTCGCTCCAGCATACCGCTGCACGACTAGCTGTACCCTGACCTACTGTATCCTCACCCATCCTTGTAGATTGTTTGTGCGCCCTCGTAGGTAGGATCATCTCTCCTCTTGTACCAGTAGGTGACCCCTTTTCACATGTAACGCGCCACGGAATAAATGTCGCTGTAATAGTAATAATAATTATAGTACTTGTACTCTGGGTCAATTGATGGCACTTGTAGCGTCGGCGTCCCTGCCTCCTGCTAGGCAGGGATGCTGTTCCCCTCACCTCTCTGCTCCGTGCCCGGCGGCTTCCTCCCGCTCTGCCTGTAGCGCCCGCTCTCCCCCGGTCACTGTGCTTAGGGCGCGCGCACGCGCCCTCCCCCTCTCTTAAAGGGGCCGCGCGCGTCGCCCTAAGGAGTCCCCGGCCAATGGCCGGAGGATCCCTCCATATATAAGGCACCTCCTCCAAAATGGAGGTGCCCGAGCAATGTTGTTGCACTGTTCACTACTCTGCTTCAGCCCTCAGGTCCCGTTGCCAGTTACCTGCCAGTCTCCTGCCAGTTTGCTGCCTGATTCCTGCCTGTCATCCGCTTTCCTGCTTGCTAGCCTGAGGTCCGATGGTCTGCCTTCCGACACCTGTCAGTCTGTCTATGGACCAGCTTGCCCGCTCACCTGGGAGCGCTCACCTGCTACCTGCCTGATAGCCTACCTGGAGGCTCCGCCGTCATGTGCTGTGACCACCTGCCAGTCCAGAGACTCTTGCCCGCTCACCTGGGAGCGCTCACCTGCTACCTGCCTGATAGCCTACCTGGAGGCTCCGCCGTCACGTGCTGTGACCACCTGCCCGTCCAGAGACTCTTGCCCGCTCACCTGGGAGCGCTCATCTGCTACCTGCCTGTTAGCCTACCTAGAGGCTCCGCCGTCACGTGCTGTGACCACCTGCCAGTCCAGAGACTCTTGCCCGCTCACCTGGGAGCGCTCATCTGCTACCTGCCTGTTAGCCTACCTGGAGGCTCCGCCGTCACATGCTGTGACCACCTGCTTATCCTGAGACTCTCGCCTGCTCACCTGGGAGCACTCATCTGCCATCTGCCTGCTAGCCTACCTGGAGGCTCAGCCGTCACAGGTCGTACCGGCCCGTTTACCCAGAGACTGCCCCGGTCACTTGCCGTGACCTCCTGCCCATTTACCCTGATACTGCCCCGGTCACTTGCCGTGACCTCCTGCCCGTTTACCCAGAGACTGTCCCGGTCACTTGCTGTGACCTCCTGCCCGTTTACCCAGAGACTGTCCTGGTCACTTGCTGTGACCTCCTGCCCGTTTACCCAGAGACTGTCCCGGTCACTTGCGGTGACCGCCTGCCTGTCTTCCCTGGTCGCCACCCGCTTCCTTACAAGGACTGCCCCTTGTATAAGTTGCTCAGAGGTTCCGCCTCCCAGACCCGTTACAGCACTTTCCTGGTGTCTACCCCTAATTTGATATGTTTTGGCAGCTTTTGGGCCCGTTTGAAGGTGTTGTATATGCTTTTTTTTGTCCCCCCATTGAATCCTATGGCGTTTGGTAATGTTCGACAAATAAATTCGGCAAATGTCTAAATACTCGGTGAACATTTCCGAACCGAACATTGAAATGTTCGTTCATCTCTAATAATACTGCAGGTTAAAAGAAGAAGAGTTGAGAAGATTTAACATAACTAGAGACGAGCAAATAAATTCAAGCGGAATTCAATTCTATTTGAATTTTAAAAAAATCCGCATTTGGCAAAATGCGGATTTTTTGTAAATTACCTCCATAGCCACTGCCCACTATTTTTATGAACCATAAGGGGCCATCAAAAGATTTCAAATTAAAATACTTATACTCACCTTACCACTCACCTATCCATCTCCTCCGTTCCTCACCATCACCTGTCTGGTCCTTGTTGCATTTCCTCATTTCTGCCACGCAAGCTGAAATCCCTGTGCCTCTTACCCTGAGCCGGAATTTCGAGCTCTGATAAAGGCCAGGACTGTTCTGTGCATGCGTGTGCAAGGTCACGGCGCATAATGTTGACTTCATGACCGCTTGCGCACTTGCGCAGAATTCTCCTGGGCTTCATCAGAGCCAGAAGTCCCGGCTAAGTATGAGAGGTATTTCAGTGTTCATGGTAGGGATCAAAGGATGAGTCAAGGACTGGAGAGGTGACGGTGAGCAACAGAGGGGATGGAGAGGTGAGCAGTAAAGTGAGTATAAGGATTTTTTATTACATATTATGTTTATTGTGCTTTAGAGTCTAAAGAGATTAAGGACAATAAATAAGGGACATTTAAGAAGCAAATTATTCTTTTCTAATCAAAATTCCCTGGAAAATCCGTGAGAACAGGCGAATTTGAATTTTGCCTCATCGGCTTATCTCTATAAATAACCTTTGAGTGACATTACTTCTAAAGATTCAAGATTTGAAAAATAAAATCATTTTAACTCACATTTGTGTCTTTTCTGTATAAAAATCTTTCAGATTCTTTCATCTGTTATTAGCTCATTGAGACATTTCCATTCACTTTGGTGACCTCAACCACACTTTGTAATGTGCAAACATCCAAACATTTACACCCAGCGTATTGAAACATTTCCTAATTAGGTTGTAGTCAGTCTTTTATAATGTGCTAATAGAAAGAGTGCTAGCATAGCTTAATCTTCCTGATATTATTCACTTGCCAGGAATGCAGAGCCAAGTCTGTTTAGCCGGAGAACAATGGATGAGCGGTTGATAGCTGAGGAGCTGAGAAGCTTTCCCTGGGCTGTTTAAATTTTATGTGTTTGGGTAAAATGTCATGTCTGGCAAGCAGGTATTCACATTGGAAAAATATGAGCAGTAACAGGAATTTAGAGATATGCTGAGCATATGCACAAAGGTCATTTCCAGAAAGTTTTCACATGTAATAAAAAACAAGCAAAATATGGAGACATTTACAATATATGTGGACCAATTACTGGCGAACCTCAGTTACCATTTCTTAGTGTTCTTTACAGCTATTTCTCTGTCTTTCTGCTCTTTATCTATTTTCATACATATACATACATATATAAATATAAAGCTAGATCAATTATGTATAAATGGTGGCGTGGAATGATTAATGGCACATTTACACCAGTTGATAATCTGCGAATCATTCCCAATTATCACCCCATGTAATCATGCTGGTGATTACCTGAAGTCTGAGCATACAAATTGCTATTAACAGCACATTGCCTGGTGTAAACAGGAAATGTGAAGCCAACATGATGCTGTATGGGGACAGAATAAATATAATAATGATTGTTCTGTTCCTATCCGTTTTCGACCCTTGTAAACAGGCGAGTAAACGAGCACTGATTGACTCTTATCAGTCGATCGGCGTTCATTATAGGGGTTGTCCGGGCTTTTTGTATAATTTGTGCGTGTATCTAGGCTGCAGAATGCTGACAGTTTGTAATATACTCCCTGTCCGCAGTCTGCACTGTGTCCTAGATAGCACACCTAGTCATGTGAGCAGCTCTCTCCTGATTTTGGAGGAGCTGCTCACTTCCCTACTAGAGTTTTAGCAGAGACTAGTCAAGGATGTCATAACAGGCACCACCCCCAGTCTCTGCCAGACCCTCCTCGTGTCCAGCCTGCCAGGAAGGAAAAGGTTTCTACATAGGTGAGTATAATAATGTGCTGTGTGCATCCATCCGTTCATCCATCCCTCCCTTATCTATCAATCACTTGCTCATCCATCAATCCCTCTCTCATCCATACATCCATCCATCCATCAATCCCTCTCTCATCCATCCATCCATCACTCCCTCATCCATCCATCCACAAATCAACATACACTGAGGTTCTGCAGCAGCTGAGGTGTATTATGTGGTATATATGAATACACATCACTATAGACTAAAGTTCTGCAGCAGCTGAGGTGTATTATGCGGTATATGTGCATACACATCACTATAGACCATACATGTCAAACTCTGTCCCACAGGGTGGTTTTATTTGGCTCGCGACTCCAGAACCACCACATCTATGTGGGGCCATTATTCTGTATGGAGGACTATGTGGGGCCCATTATTCTGTATGGAGGACTATGTGGGGGCCATAACACCGTATGGAGGACTATGTGGGGCCCATTATTCTGTATGGAGGACTATGTGGTGCCCATTACTCTGTATGGAGGACTATGTGGTGCCCATAATACTGTATGGAGGACTATGTGGAGCCATTATTATGTATGGAGGACAATGTGGGGCCATTATTATGTATGGAGGAATATGTGGGGCCATTATTCTGTATGGTGGACTATTTGAGGCCCATTACACTGTATACTGGTTGGCCCGCGACTTTTCCAAGTTTTTAATTTTGGCCCTTTGTGTGTTTCAGTTTGACATACCTGCTATAGACTGAGGTTCTGCAGCAGCTGAGGTTTATTATTTGGTATATATGTATACACATCACTATAGACTGAGGTTCTGCAGCAGCGAAAGTGTATTATGTGGTATGTATGTCTATATTTGGAGTGCAGTGATTGTGCTGCTTTCCACAGATGAGAACACTGCTCTGCTATTTCCAATACTGCTGGACACTGAGGCCGGGTGGTGTCAGCTCTGGCTGTGAGGTTACATAACACAGCACAGGGAGCTGTCAAGTTTGGTAGAGCCGCAAGTAAACAAAGTGGGGGTGCAGTGAATGAAGTGAAGTTCAGGAGGAATGAAAGGCAGAAGCAAAAAACAAAATTTATAGGGGTGTTGTACATTACAATACAGCACAGATTAGCTTAAAAAAATTTGGATTTCATGGTCGGTCAACTTCTTTAATGGACCGAGATTGAAATATTTAAATGGACCATAGCTGCTATTTAAAATCAGTTTACTAGCGCACTCATGATATTACATGTGGATTTTTTTTTTTAAATTCTCTTTATAAAACCTAGTTAAATGACCTTTTAATGAGAGGAATCCTGGTTTAATTCTAGTTTCAGGCTGGGTCGACAAAAAGAAACAATTTTCAGACCCCAACCTCAATCTACACTGTGTTTAGAATTATTAGGCAAATGAGTATTTTGATCACATGATACTTTTTATACATGTTGTCCTACTCCAAGCTGCATAGGCTTGAGAGCCAACTACCAATTAAGTAAATCTGGTGATGTGCATCTCTGTAATGAGGTGTGGTGTTGACTAATGACATCAACACCCTATATAACGTGTGCTTAATTATTAGGCAACTTCCTTTCCTTTGGCAAAAATTGTGAGATGTCTTGCAGAGGGATGCAGCAGTCTTGAAATTTCCAAACTTTTGAAGCGTGATCACCGAAAAATCAAGCGTTTCATGGCAAATAGCCAACAGGGTCGCAAGAAGCGTGTTGGCCAAAAAAGGCGCAAAATAACTGCCCATGAATTGAGGAAAATCAAGCGTGAAGCTGCCAAGATGCTATTCGCCACCAGTTTTGCCATATTTCAGAGCTGCAACGTTACTGGAGTATCAAAAAGCACAAGGTGTGCTATACTCAGGGACATGGCCAAGGTAAGGAAGGCTGAAAAACGACCACCTTTGAACAAGAAACATAAGATAAAACATCAAGAATGGGCCAAGAAATATCTTAAGACTGATTTTTCAAAGGTTTTATGGACTGATGAAATGAGAGTGACTCTTGATGGGCCAGATGGATGGTCCAGAGGCTGGATCAGTAAAGGGCAGAGAGCTCCACTCCGACTCAGACGCCAGCAAGGTGGAGGTGGGGTACTGGTATGGGCTGGTATCATCAAAGATTAACTTGTGGGACCTTTTTGGGTTGAGGATGGAGTGAAGCGCAACTCCCAGACCTACTGCCAGTTTCTGGAAGACAACTTCTTCAAGCAGTGGTACCGGAAGAAGTCGGTATCGTTCAAGAAAAACATGATTTTCATGCAGGACAATGCTCCATCACATGCATCCAGCTACTCCACAGTGTGGCTGGCCAGTAAAGGTCTAAAAGAAGAAAAAATAATGACATGCCACCTTGTTCACCTGATCTGAACCCCATAGAGAACCTGTGGTCCATCATAAAATGTGAGATCTACAGGGAGGGAAAACAGTACACCTCTCGGAACAGTGTCTGGGAGGTTGTGGTGGCTGCTGCACGCAATGTTGAAAACAGATCAAGCAACTGACAGAATCTATGAATGGAAGGCTGTTGAGTGTCATCATAAAGAAAGGTGGCTCACTAATTTTTTTGGTTTTTGTTTTTGCATGTCAGAAATGTTCATTTCTAAATTTTGTGCACTGATATTGGTTTACCTGGTGAAAATAAACAAGTGAGATGGGATTATATTTGGTTTTTATTAAGTTGCCTAATAATTCTGCACAGTAATAGTTACCTGCACAAACAGATATCCTCCTAAGATAGACAAATCTAAAAAAAAAGCCACTCCAACTTCCAAAAATATTAAGCTTGGATATTTCTGAGTCTTTTGGGTTGATTGAGAACATAGTTGTTGATCAATAATAAAAATAATCCTCTAAAATACAACTTGCCTAATAATTCTGCACACAGTGTATACACAACATGTGCATATCCACTTTCAAGCTGTTTGAAAATGTTGTTGTCAAACACTTTCACAAACATTTTTTGAGAATCAAACAACAAGAAAATGACGCAAGCGTCAATTTCTAAATAGGATTGTCATCTTAGGCTATCATCCGGAACAGCTGCTACACATTTGTTGAATAGGAGCTGTTCTGCACGTATTGATTGGCACTGCACATTGCAACTCTATTCAAAGTGTTTACATCTAGAGCTTAAAACCACTGATTGTTCGAGCCTGGTGTAGGACTGGACAACTCTTTTATCTGACGTGGCACCATCTTATAATGTAACTGACACACATCGGTCCTGGATATTCTGGGCTCCATTTCCTTCTCCTGGGTTTGGTGCCCTGTGTTGTGCTCTGAGTTTTGCAGGTTGCCCCACTGGATCAATGATATCGTCTCCCTAGTCCTATTTAAGGTCTAGTTAAACACACACCTGTGTCTTGGGATTGTCATTCTAATCCTATGTTTGGTGCCTGCTGCTCCTGAGATTCCCATGTGTGCCTAGTCCTCGCTGCTCACGTGCCTTTCTGCTGTCTGCACCAACACCTGGGGTCAGTGTGCCCACCTGGACCTAAGGCTTAAAGGAACCATCTCACTTGGTAAACCTAACAGTAACATTCAAGTAATGCAGAAGCAAAAATAAAGGTAGCACTCACCAAAAGTTCAGAAGATGTCCTTTATTAGTACTAACAGTGCATGTTGGCTGGCGGCATAGGACGGAGACCCCTAAGGGTGTGAGGGAGAGGACGACGGCCGTTTCGCTCCCTTCCGGAGCTTCAACGGGTCCGGAAGGGAGCGAAATGGCCGTCGTCCTCTCCCTCACTCCCCCGCACACCCTTAGGGGTCTCCGTCCTATGCCACTAGCCAACATGCACAGTTAGTACTAATAAAGGACATCTTCGGAACTTTTGGTGAGTGCTACCTTTATTTTTGCTTCTGCATTACTTGACTGTTTACTTGGACATGCACCACCATGTATCCGGGAGTTTCATTACATTGAAGGAGAGGTGTATTTAAAGCAGAGGTGGTGCCGGATGTCTTCTCTTTTACTGCTAATAGTAACATTGTTTTGATTTTTTTTTGCTAATACAGATGCCAAGTGTCTGCACCCTTCATTAGATGGGATTGTAACTGGTTTCACTATGTTAAATTTAATACAGCTATAACATTTATTTTCCTATGATTAATCGTTTAGGGTTTATTTTAGTGTTGGCTCATTTACATTATAAATAGCAATTCTGAAGCCACTAACTTTGAATTGAAATGACTGAAAATGTCAGTAGTTGTAATTACTAAATGGAATATTTATTAATGTAAAATTAACAATGTACATCTGTTTTTCCTTAAAGGGGTTTTCTAAAAAAAACTCCACCTGTATCCTGTAATATTCATAAGTAGTTTAGCTTTGATCATTTATATAGCCAGAAAATAATTGTACGCAGGTATTTACAGCCGTCCTATTTATTTGTTTGTTAAAAAAGAGAGCATGAACCGCACCTCCAAAAAATCATACATTGATCTAATGCCTCTCGGCAAAAATATATATAACTGAACATGAGGTTCTTAGTTTAACATTCTGATCAGACTGTATGAAGCCCACTGCCACGTCACGGCAAACCTCTTAGTGGGTCCCTAACGTTTTCTGCCTTAAAGGAGCAGCGTCGCTAACCACCGCCGCAGCGACAATGCACCAGCAGGGCGGGCGGCCTGGTGCCTCACAGCACCTATGCTGCAAGACTGAATCCCTATGACTCCAGACTGCACCACCCCACCAGCACAAAGTCACAGCAACAATGGCCGCCACACATCACCAACACCAAATGGGAGGAGCAAAAAAATACTCACCTTCCTCAAGCTCGCATGTGAGAGCAAAAAAGGCAAAGGGGACTCAGTCTTGCAGCATGGGTGCTGTGAAGCACCAGGCCACCCGCCCTGCTGGTGCATTGACGCTGCGGTGGTGGTTGGTGCACAGCGCCTCTCCTTTTAAGCCAGGAAACGTTAGAACTAGTGTTGAGCGAGCATGCTCGGCACTGCTCGGTACGCACCCGAGCATCTGACTACTCGGGATGTTCGGCGAGCATCGAGCATTTTCGCGTTACTCGGGCGGGAGCTCGGGTCTCCGCCCTGCATGTTTGGCGCTCTTTACAGAGCCAATGAACATGCAGGGATTGCCAGCCAGTCACTGTAATGCCGCAGCCATGTTGTTTGTAGGCATTACAGTGATTGGCTGGCCGCACAGTGTCACCTCAAGTATTTAAAACGGGGCGCCGCCATCTTGGACACAGTCGCTCCGGATCAAACAGTGTAGGGAGAGTGCTGCTGAGCTAGGGAGAGATTTATACTGCGAAATAGGTAGTGTAGGGTCTCTAAAGCCTGCCAAATCAAACAAACCGTACTTCTGAGGACTAATATCCATCCCAGATATCAGGCAGGCAGGCTGTATAGGAGACGCAGTGGTTATACCAGGGGTCTCAAACACGCGGCCCGCGGGCCGTATGCGGCCCCTCTGGCTGCTTCTTGCGGCCCGCAGGCACAGACCCCGTAACTATCGCGGCTCTCTCCAGCAGCCGCCGATATCAGCGCTGTAATGCAATGTATTGCCGCGCAGAGACCGGCTCTCTGCACAGCAATACCAGTGTCAGCCGCCGGCCTATCAGAGGCCAGCAGCTGACCTCTGCATCCCAGCACAGCGGCATATGACGTCATTGCCATGCGCAGATGTCAGCTGCTGGCCTCTAATAGGCCGGTGGCTGACACTGGTATTGCTGTGCAGAGAGCCGGTCTCTGCGCGGCAATACTCTGCATTACAGTGCTGATGTCCGCGGCTGCTGGAGAGAGCCGCAATAGTTACGGGGTCTGTGCCTGCGGGCCACAGGTGCAGAAAGGACGCCGAGGGAATGGAGGACAGGTGAGAATCTTTTTTTTTTTTTCTCTGTCATGTGAAATACAGCACAGGGGACCTGTGCTCAGTATAGGGAGGGCACTGTGCGCAGTATGGGGGGAACGGGGACCCTGAGCACTGTATGGGGGGGACGGGGACCCTGAGCGCTGTATGGGGGGGACGGGGACCCTGAGTGCTGTATGGGGGGAAGGGGACCCTGAGCGCAGTATGGGGGAGGACGGGGACCCTGAGCGCTGTATGGGGGGGACGGGAACCCTGAGCGCAGTATGGGGGGGGACCGTGAGCGCTGTATGGGGGGGAAGGGGACCCTGAGCGCTGTATGGGGGGATGGGGACCATGAGCGCAGTATGTATGAGGACGGGGACCCTGAACGCAGTATGGGGGGGACGGGGACCCTGAGCGCAGTATTGGGGGGGGCCCTGAGCGCAGTATGGGTGGACGGGGATGGGGACCCTGAGCGTAGTATGGGGTGACGGGGACCCTGAGCGCAGTATGGGGGGGACAGGGACGGGGACCCTGAGCACAGTATGGGGGGACGGGGACCCTGAGCGCAGTATGGGAGGATAGGGATCCTGAGCACAGTATGGGGGGAAGGGGACGGGGACCCTGAGCGCAGTAATATGGGGGACCTGGATGGGGGACCATGTCTGCAATATGGGGGACCATGTCTGCAATATGGGGTCCTGGAGGGGAGACCATGTCTGCAATATGGGGGACCTGGAGGGGAGACCATGTCTACAAGATGAGGACCAGTTCAAAAGGTGTATAGAAAATAAAATGTCATCACTAAAAATGTCACTTTGTCATGCAAATAATGCGGCCCCCCAAATTAAATGTTTTTCCGTGTGCGGCCCATATGCCCAGCTGAGTTTGAGACCCCTGGGTTATACCAACAAACACTGCATTACAGTCCTGTGTGCTGCTGCTGCTCAAATTGCTAGACGTAGCCCCAGGTCTCAGGGGCCAGGAAAAATCCTTTTTTTATCATCTAAATCCTCTTTTTTTATTCCTCAGTCAGACTGTACAAATACCCGTCTTATTAACCTTTTGGTATTTCTCCCCCCCCCAAAAAAAATTGAGTGTGTCTGTGAGTGTTCAGACACAAATATATCTGTTTAAAAGAGTCTGGTTTCGTCCAGATAACTAGAACTGTGGTTTTGCAGTTCCACGGTTCGAATCTCTGTATTTTCCACTTTTTTGCCTTTTTTCCATAAAAAAAAACAGTTTGAGTGTCTCGCTGACTGTTCAGACACAAATATATCTATTTAAAAAAGTCTGGTATACGCCAGGAAATTAGAACTGTGGTTTTCCTCCTCCACGGTTCAAATCTGGGTGTTATCCACCTTTTTGCCTTTTTTCCATAAAAAAACTGTTTGAGTGTCTCGCTGACTGTTCAGACAAAATATATCTGTTTAAAAGATTCTGGTGTAGGCCAGAGAACTAGAACTGTGGTTTTCCTCTTCCACGGTTCAAATCTGGGTGTGATCCACCTTTTTGCCTTTTTTACATAAAAAAACAGTTTCAGTGTCTCGCTGACTGTTCAGACACAAATATATCGGTTTAAAAGAGTCTGGTTTCAGCTAGATAACTAGAACTGTGGTTTTGCTGTTCCACGGTTCAAATCTCTGTATGATCCACTTTTTTGCCTTTTTTCCATAAAAAAAAACAGTTTGAGTGTCTCGCTGACTGTTCAGACACAAATATATCTATTTAAAAAAGTCTGGTATACGCCAGGAAATTAGAACTGTGGTTTTCCTCTTCCACGGTTCATATCTTGGTGTTATCCACCTTTTTGCCTTTTTTCCATAAAAAAAACCAGTTTCATTGTCTCGCTGACTGTTCAGACACAAATATATCTGTTTAAAAGATTCTGGTGTAGGCCAGAGAAATAGAACTGTGGTTTTCCTGTTCCACAGTTCTAATATCCTTTTTATTACCCTTTTGCCATTGATACTGCGAGTGTAAGCTATTTTACTTCATTTACAATGGGCAAGGCGCGTTGCAAGGGACGAGGAACTGGACGTTCTGCTGATGGTGCGTGCAGAGGACGGGGCCGTGGCCAAGGTGAAAATATGCCACAACCAACAGCCACATCTTCTCGCTTCCAGTTCTTGACCGAATTACTAGGGAAGCACACAACAACACCACTATTGCCAACTGATCAGTGTGAACAGGTTATTAATTGGATAGCAGATAATACTTCGAGTCACCTGGGCACCACCACCTCCGGTCTGTCTTCTACACGGTCAAGTGTTAGTAGCAGTGAATCTCGACCGCATACTCCTCCTCACCCTGATGCGCCTTCCTCCCACCATGCCGAGTGTCGTTCGACAGCAACTGATCCCACAGTTGAACACTCTGAAGAGCTGTTCACTGGTCCATTTCCATATTTGGGCCCCTCGCCTGCTCTGCTTGAAGTGGTGGAAGAGGAGATCCCATGAAGCGATGGCCAAATATTTGAACAGCCACGGCCACAGGAAGGCGACGCTGGCAATTTGTCTCAAAAGGTGGATGATGACGAGACACAATTGTCACGAAGTGAGGAGGAGGACCGTGGTGCAGAAGTGGAAGAGGAGCAGGTGGTGGATGATCTAGTAACTGACCCAACGTGGTAGGAGGACATGCAGAGCGAGGCCAGCAGCACACAGGAGGAGGGAGGCAGAGTACCCCAACAGGCAGGAAGAAGTAGTGTGGTGGCCGCAGACAGAAGGCGGGCAACCGTTCCCCGTAACACCAACACGGGGAATTTTTTTAAAGACTCTGCTGATAACCCCAAAGGGCCATTTGTACCACCTGCCAGGCCAGCATCAGCAGGGGTGACAAAACTACCAGCCTGACCACCACCGGCATGATCAGGCACATGTCAGCAAAGTACCCGACTTTGTGGGGAGAACTCCAGGGTCCACGACCAGTGTCAGCGGGTGTCACCACTGCTTCTTCCGCTGTTGTACGTGTAAGAGAACCCCCTGTTGTGCGTGCAAGGCAATCCCTGTCCATACTGCATGCAAAGATGCCCCCTCCGCTCAGTCTTCACTTATTATGGCAGTTTCTCAAGAAACAGCATCAACGTCCACATCCACGTCCCACCGCAGCGTTCAATTGTCCATATCCCAGACCTTTGAACGAAAGCGCAAATTCGCAGCCAACGCCCCACAGGCCACAGTCCTAAATTCGCACATTTCACGACTGCTTGCGTTGGAAATGCTGCCTTTTAGGCTGGTGGAGACGGAATCCTTCCGCAACCTTATGGCAGTGGCCGTCCCTCGGTACTCGGTCCCCAGCCGACACTATTTTGCCCGGTGTGCCATCCCCGCACTACACAAGCATGTGTCCCAAAACATCTGCCATGCCCTCAACAACGCAGTTACTGGGAGAGTCCACCTGACAACGGACACGTGAACAAGTGCTTGTGGCCAGGGACGGTACATCTCCCTGACAGCACACTGGGTAAACATAATGGAAGCCGGGACCCAGTCGGACCTTGGGACAGAACACATCCTCCCCACACCGAGGATTGCGGGCCCTATGTCAGTCAGAGTTGCCCCCACAGTGTACAGCTCCTGCACATCATCCTCCTCCTCCTCCTCCTCATGTTCAGCCTCCATCTCAGATATCACCACATCAGTTACAAGCTGGAAGCTCTGCAGTACTGCTTCAGCCAAGCGGCAACAGGCTGTGCTGAAACTCATAAGCTTAGGTGATAAACCTCACACTGCTTGTGAGTTGTGGACAGCTGTGCAAGAGCAGGTAGATCTGTGGCTGATACCGCTGAACCTACATCCAGGCATGGTCGTGTGTGACAATGGCCGTAACCTGGTGGCGGCTCTGAGGCGAGGCGAGATCACACACTTACCATGCCCGGCTCATGTGCTTAACCTCGTGGTTCAGCAGTTTCTTAAATCGTACCCCGTGTTTCCAGATCTGCTCTTCAAAGTACGCCGCATGTCAGCTCATTTTTGGAAGCTGGCTACAGCTTCCGCCGCCCTTGCTGTGTTGCAGCAGCGTTTGCAGCTTCCGGCACACCGACTGGTGTGTGATGTCCCCACACGTTGGAACTCTACCCTCCACATGTTGCAAAGGATTTGTGAGCAGAAAAGAGCAGTTGTGGAGTACCAGCTGCAATAAGGCCATCGATATTCAGGTCAGACTCCACACATAAGACCTCAGGAGTGGACCTGGATGTCTGACACATGTACCATCCTGACAAACTTTGAGGAGTCCACCAAGATGGTGAGTGGCGATGACGCCATCATTAGTATCAGCATCCCACTTGTCTGTCTTTTGCAACGCACTCTGCAGCGAATTAAAGAGGAGGCATTGCAGCCAGAGTATGATGAGATGGATCAAGAAGCTGTAGCGGGCGATTACACACGGCCCAGCCTCATCTCATCCCAACGTGCATTGGGGGAGAATGAGGAAGAAGAGGAGGAGGAAGAACAGGAGCTGGTATCATGCGCTGTAAACAGTAGTACCTGTACAACTGTCATACTGTCGGTTCAGCGTGGGTGGCCTGAGGACAGGAGGGAGGAGGAGGAGGAGGAGAGCATGGTCAGTCGTCATCTTTGTGAGGTCATGGAAATCTTGCCCGTTACCAGTCTGGCACGCATGGCTGATTTTATGTTACGCTGCCTTAACCGTGACCCTCGCGTTGTCAAAATGTTGGGTGACAGTCATTACTGGTTGGTGACACTTTTAGACCCCCGCTACAAGGAGAACATTCACTCTCTTATTCCTGAGGAGGAGAGGTCTACAAAAATTGGGCAGTACCAGAAGGCACTTGCTGCAGAACTGTTAAAAAAACTCCCATCTGAACACGCTAGCGTCAGAGGTCACAGTTCGTTGCCCAACCAAGGTGTACAGGCCAGAGAGACGCAACTCCAATCCAGCAGAGGCAGGGGAACACTGTCAACATTCTTGAACAGTTTTCTGAGACCCGCCCAGCTTACAGGCCCTGATGCGCAGGGTACTCTCACAAGGAGTGGAAAGTTTCTAAAGATGGTGAGGGAGTACCTTGCCGACCGTACCAGCGTCCTCCGTGATTCCTCTGTGCCTTTTAATTATTGGGTATCCAAGCTGGACACTTGGAATGAACTCGATATGTATGCCTCGGAGGTCCTGGCCTGCCCTGCCGCTAGCGTGTTATCGGAGCATGTTTTTAGTGCCGCTGGGGGAATTATAACTGATAAGCGCACTCGCCTGTCAACTGACAATGCTGACAAGCTGACCCTTATCAAAATGAACAAGGGCTGGATTGGGCCAGACTTCTCATCACCACCAAATGTCAGCAGAGTAACATAAAGTCAAATTCACTGTGTTATTTCGGGAGATATATTCCCATGCACCGCTTCACACCCACACATGGGTATACGCTTCCTTATTTCAGCTGTTTTTTGCTCTTCTCCTTATCCTCAGCCTCCACCACCACTATACCAACAGGGTGACCGTGGTCCGTGTTGCCAGCATTGCAAGTTCCTCCGTCTTAATTTTTGGCAGCTTTTGCTTGGAAGGCATAGGCCAAGACTATGGGAGACCCACTCCCCAATAATGGGAATAATATGCTGTACTGCATGGCTCTTGTAAGGGGCATTAAAATCGTCTTGTTAAGCTACTGTGACCTCCACGTCTCTTCCAAGGGTCATTGATATTGTCTTTTTATTCCACTGTAACCTCCACCACTCTTCCAAGGGGCATTGATATTGTCTTGTTATTCCACTGGGACCGCCACCACTCTTCCAAGGGGCATTGATATTGTCTTTTTATTCCACTGCGACCTCCACCACTCTTCCAAGGGGCATTGATATTGTATTTTTATTCCACTGCGACCTCCACGTCTCTTCCAAGGGGCATTAAAACCGTCTTGTTAAACCACTCTGAACTCCACGTTTCTTCCAAGGAGCATTAAAATTGTCTTGTTAAACCACTCTGAACTCCACGTCTCTTCCAAGGGGCATTAAAACCGTCTTGTTAAACCACTCTGAACTCCACAGCTCTTCCAAGGGGCATTGAAATGTTGTTTTTTAATTACCTCTAACCTCCACGACTCCTAATTTTAGTCAGCTTTTGCTTTTCAATGCATAGGCGAACAATAAGGGAGGCCTACTCCCCAATAATGGGTAGAAGGTTTTTAGTACGCTGTAATCCACATCTGTTTCAAGGGGCATTGCAGTTCCTCATAATTTTTGGAAAGCCTTCCATCCACTGCTTAGGCCAACAGTGTACAGGAGACCCAGTTGCTATAAATGGAAAAAATGGTTTAGTTAAGGCCCTCTGACCTCCATGTCACTTCCAAGGGGCATTGGAGTTCCTCAAAATTTTTGGTAGGCATTGCACTCACTGTATGCCCTATAACTGTGTAGCCGAACCGCTCCTTTTGGTACAGAAACATATCCTACAAGACATGTGTGGTTGACTGGCCTGATATTGATGTGAACGGTCCCTGTTCCTCCTGCTCTTTCTCCTTTGCCACCACCTCATCCATCATTCATCACCTGAAGCTTTGTTTTAATGGGAGTCATAGAACTGGGATAGTAGCAGGAAAACATTCAGCAATCCTCGGAGGAGGTAGGATATGCGTCAAAACGCTGACCACCTCAGGCCTAGCCGCTACTACATACATGCGCTTGCATTCCAAGGAACAGAAAGCTAAGGAGATGGATGGCCTCTTGATCATGAATAATTTACTCGTTGTGTAGGAGGCCGACCATTGCTGCTGTTTACCTTCTGAACTTTGTGTTGAAGCCTGATTGACCCAGGACCCGCAATCCTCTATGTCTGGAGGACGTGTTGCATCCCAGTGTCCAACTGTGTCCCGGCTTCCACAATATTAACCCAGTGTGAAGGCGTCAGTGAGATGGACCATCCCTGGCCACATTCACTTGTCCACGTGTTTGTGGTTAGGCTGTCCTTCCCACTAAATGCACTGGGGAGGGCACAGGTAGTGTTTTGGTATGTGCGCTTTTGTATAAGGCGCACCGGGACAAATGGGGGCGGCTGGGGACCGTTTATGGACACCCGGCCGCCCCCAGGCATGGACCAAGCGTGGATACCCGGCCGCCGGGCGGCTGGGGACTGAGTATGGATACCAGGCTGCCGACGCAGCCATGACGTGGTGGCCAGATTCCGCCTCCACATGCCTAAAAGGCCCAATTTCAACTGCAAGCAAGCAGTATGGTATTGCAGCCTGGGGGTGGGACGGTGGCAGGCTGCATACTTGCGCTTGAATTGCAAGGAATGGGGGAGGTACAATTGAACACTGCCCTGGGACAAGGACTTGCACGGGGATAGTTGCAAGTCTGCATCTTCTGATGTGGCAAGGATCACTTCTGATGGCCACACTTTTAGGCAGTGACCTGGGTTTCAAAGGTGCTTCCAGGGGTCTTCCCCATGCTGTTCCCATGTCTTTTCAGCACTGTATGCATGTGTCACACAGCACATGGCCAGATAAGGTAGTAAAATGTTAAAATTACATTTGTCACAGTTGAAAGCAATACAAAAGTGCAAAAACGCATAAAAAATGCTACTTGTGAACATAGCCCAAGGTGTGGAGGAGTATTTTTGTTTTTGGTTATTTATTTTACCTTATACACAAGTCTTTACCCTGGAAAGGATGTTCCTTAACATATTTCACAGGAAAGCAGTTTCAGTTTAGTTTTTGAACGTTTTATTGTGAGACCGTAAAAGTGGCTTAATACCTCTGACCACGTTGTTGACAGCAGTGACCTGGGGGTCAGAAATGCTTCCTGGGGCGATCCCCATGCTGTCCCCATGTCATTTGAGCACTGTCACTATCGTTTTAGGCACTTTTTAGGCTTTCTACAGACTGCCAGAGGTGCCGCCGCAAAAATGCTCGGGTCTCCCATAGACTAACATTGGGCTCGTTGCTCAAGTCGAGCACCTGAGTATCACGGTGAGCTCGGCCCGAGCTTCGTGCACTTGAGCATTTTACTGCTTGATCAACACTAGTTAGAACCCACTAAGAGGTTTGCCGTGACGTGGCAGTAGGCTTCATACAGTCTGATCAGAATGTTAAACTAAGAACCTCATGTTCAGTTATATATATTTTTGCCGAGAGGCATTAGATCAACGTATGTTTTTGGAGGTGCTGTCCACTCTCCCTTTTCAGCTTTTTATTTGTTTACATACTGACAATGGGCGTTCCTTTCACTTCACAAACTACACCTCTGATCAGTCCTCTGTTTCTTTGGTTGCTCTCACCTCACCCCACCGCCGTAGTTCTTCTGTGTTCCATTAATCATAGCCATTGCAGCACTGACTTCTCCTTGCCTCTACACATTATCTGTGACGATCTGCATCTGTCTGCGGCTGTGAGAGACTGAGGTTTCAATATAGCCATTGCTTGTCTCGCTCTGTCTCTTTGACTCAAACACAGCTCTCTATAAATAGACACTACTCAACACTAAAATTACATCACCAAGAAGAAAAGATAGTGGAGTTATGGAAGTCACGGGATTGATAGAAAAGTTAATGATTTGCAAATGATGAAAAACTAGAAAACATTTTTCGAGACATCTTGATTTATTCAGTATTGAGTACAAGCGCCATATGCAAAAAAAACACACTTATCAATGCAGTTATTAATGGTTGTCTTAGGAATTTTCTGTCACATTGAATGCACTTGGGTATGGAAATCATCAAGATCCGCTGCTGGCAGCTCCCTTTGGAATTGCCGAGTAATGCTGTCCTAGTTGTGCTAGATAAGTAACAAGTCCGGAAACGCTGCAAGCCATAGTAGCACATTTATGCCACATAGCATGATCATGAGCAACATGCGACCTGGAGTTGTCGTGTTGAAAATCGGCTCCTAGGACACTGGACAAATGGCTGTACCACTGGTTCCATGACTGAACAATACTGTACTGCAATGTACTGTATGTAGGTATGAATGCTGGTCTGTCCAATTCTGTTTTGCTCAGAGGGGGCCATTGATTATAATGGGGTTCATCTGTGTGGTTTCAGTGTTTGGAATGGAAGCCATGGAAGCCCTGCATGCATGGATATTTTCTTCTGTTCTGAAAACTGACACTGAACAGAACCAAGATGGACCACATAATAATCAATGGGGTCCCTATGCTTCAGTTTGGAATAGGAATGAATCAGATGCATTTTGCACACTCATTCTGTTTGCTTGTTCCACTAAATGGAACAGATAAACAGAATGTATAAATATAAATGTCAGTGTCATCTAAAAATAATGAATTTCAAAAATTATAAAGAAATCCAAAATCTAATGTAAATTATTTTTTTTTGTGTGGGTGGGAGTTGTGGTTAGCCACGAAATCATGGTCAGTGCTAAGATGGTAAGATTATAATGTTGAATAAATATTCATATAAAAACATGACTAGAAATAAGCCAATTAAATTTGCTTTGAATTTACCAAAACTTCTGATTCACCAGGAAACTGATTGTTTTGCAATTTAATTCGCAGAAATGAATCAAAGCCTAAGAGCATAACAAATGGTTTTAACGGGAATTTGTTGGCCAAATTTGAGCAAACCTGCAGAATACCAATTTTATCAAACTCGCTTATCCTTACACATGACCTTGTTTCAACAGGAACAATACTGTTCCCTTAAGGCCAGAGATTGGACAACTCAGGCTATACACAAACCGATAGGCAGATGGTTACTGTTCTGTTTACACGATCTGACAAAACAGTAATGATAACAGAACAATCACTAATGTAACCATTATGACACATTAAGTATCATGTCGCTGGCAGCACACCACTACCAGGTGATGTACTGGTGAGGCATAAAAATCATTACACACAATGAACAAATGTTTTGATCATTCTTTGGGTGATTTTTGACATGTTTAGTAGTGCTGAGCCACCCCCGTAGTGTTCGAGTTCGGTTCGGTTCGTCGAACACCCGTGTGTTCGCCGAACTGTTCGTCGAACTGTTCGTCGAACACCTTCGAACACCGTTAAAACCAATGGCAGGCAAACAAAAACACATAGAAACACATAGAAAACACCTTCAAAGGTGTCCAAAAGCTGACAAACTGCTCAGAAGACACAACTAACACATGGAAAAGTGACAAGTACATATAGTCATGCGAAAAGAAAAGAGGTGGAGGAGTAAAAGGAGGGGGAGACACAGATATAGGCATGTCATGCCCTTCTAAAATCCAAAAAGTGAGAAGCCGAGACGGCCAGTCCGCTCCTGCCCGTGCCACCTCCGTGTCGCCGGGTTTGTGCCAGAGCCGCGGTGAACCCTGACGGCCAGCCCCCCTCTCCCAATACTGGTGCCTGTCCGCTGGTGGGTCGAGAGAGCCCCCCTGTGGTGGAGGCAGCTCTAAGCTTTTTAATTTAAATTGTCCCTCTAATTTGAATGAATACACTTTAAATCCATTTACAAGGATCTATTGGAGGGCAAGTCTCATGCCAGCAGCCGCGTAATTCCAGCTCCAGTAGCGTCCACTAAAGCTGCTGCAGTTAAAAAGCTTTTATAAGGATCGAGCTCGGCTGTCCACCGCAAGGCATCCTAGTGCCAGTCCCAGCCCCTATGCCTTGGGGTGCCTCCTGATGCTCTTCACTAAGTATCCCGTGGTCCCGAAGCATTTCCTTTGAAAAAATTAAGTGTCCAAACTACAGGTGGTGTAGCTTGCTTAACAGCCGGGATAATCCGCTGACTAGCAGACACTGCTACTAGGCACAAAGTATTTCCTGGGCTAGATGCAGTTAAAAATTTGTAAGTAGATACTCTCGTTGGATGCTGAGAAAGCATTCCATAGAGTCTCCTGGCACGCCATATATGATTCTCTTAAAAAGCTTGGGGTAGGGGTCTAGGGGACCCTTTTATAGCCAAAATCACGGCCCTGTATCACAATACGTCACCTAGGCTGAAGATAAATGGAACTGTAGCACCGAGGGCTCGGTTGCTACAGACGTATTGCACCTCACCCAGAGGTGTGATATCTCACTCTCAGATAAGGATGGAGTGTGGATCAGGACCCGACACCTGCATGCATTACACCACATTGCCGTGGGGCAGGGCGACCAATATGCCCCTGAGATGGGCACGACAGTCCCTGTCCCTGGCTGGAGTGGGGGGAGGGAACACTGAGGAAGGGGAACCCTGCAGTGCAGGAGCAGGGAGGAAGCAGTTCCTGGGTGCATTGAGAAGGGAGTATAAAAGGTGGGCACCATCTTAGTTCAGTGCAGAGAAGTCTGAGCAGAAGTGGCAGGGAGCAGGGGCTCTGCATGAGCTCTGCTCCGGAGGCGGGCCTAGTAACAGAGGCCCAGGCCTGCAAGAGGGAGAAGGAAGGAAGAGGAGCGGAGAAGGCTCCAGGAACGAGGAATGAAGGGATCCCAGGGGTGCGGACGGGCGAGTCGCCACCGCACGCCCGAATCCACCTGCGTGGAGGGGTCAGGCCAAAGGGGGAGACCGGTCCCCGAACTAGTGGAGGCAGGAAACGACCCTCAGCTAGAAACCGGAGGCTCTGACATTTTATGTGGCGCAGCCCCTTGCTCCACCCGCTAGGAAGGCACCACATAGGGTCAGGGAAACTGGCGCCAAGTTTACCAAGAGGAGGCCCGAGGCAGCCGGACAGAAGTGTTGGTAAGAAAGGCCAGACAAAGGACACACAAAGGGGGTCCTGTGAAGCGCTCCAAAGTTATCTGGGAGTTGTCTGAGCCCCTCACCTGGTGAGCACAGTACGACGTGGGCAGCCGTTACCTGCAGACGTGGTCTGGATAATAAGAACTGTGAGTAAAGGCCCTGAACTGCATCACTGACTCCGTGTCGTTACTGCTGCTGCCCTGCACCATCACCCCCATCCTCCGCATACACTGCCCTGAGGCTATACTCCTCCCGTGGGGAGTTATGCTACGCTCTGCTGCACCCACAACACCAGCCTTAGCGGTCTGCCCTGTAGCGGCGGTTCACTCTGACCGCAATCCACGGGTGGCGTAGTCGGACATTTAAACATCAAAACCACATAAATAGTTCCGCCACTGGTTTGACCGCCCTGAGCCACGGAACCGGATCGCCGCCACGAAGACTACAACCACCAGCATCCACCAAAAAGGGTCCGGCTCCGGGTGTCCCAAGGCCCAGGGGGTGCGTCAGAACATTTTCATCACCTTTCACAATCACCAATGGGACAAGGCAGGGATGTCCTCTGTCCCCTCTCTTATACATCCTAGTGACGGAGCACCTGCTCTCATCAATTCGCCATAACCCCAATATTAGGTGGATTGAGGTGGGAGGCACCGAGTACAAGTGCTCTCTATTTGCTGATGATGTCCTAGTATATATCACTCAATCACATATATCCATCCCTGCTGTTATGGCTGAAATAGATCACTTTGTTACATGGTAAAATTTTAAAATCAATGCAGCGAAGTCTGAGGCCCTCGATGTCTCCCTCCCTAAATCCATATAGGATTCCATCCAGTCCAACTTTCCCTTTGCCTGGCCCTCACAGGGTATCAAATACTTAGGAATTCCTATTCATAGAGACCTCTCCCATCTATGTTATCTTAATTTTGGGCCCTTTATTGAACAATTCCATACAGACCACGGTTGGCATGTTAGAACTGTAAGATTCACTACGTGAACCACTGGTGTTTTGTGGAAAAGCACATGTACACCGCGTTCCAAATTATTATGCAAAAAGTGTTTAGGAGTGATAAGGGAAGAATTTGTTTGTTTGTCAGTTAAACTCATTGATGGTGATGTGTGTCAGGGCTCTTTATATCACTGTAAGCAATTGCAGACACCTGTGCTAATTAGTTTGGCAGGTGTGTCCAATGAAAGGCAAGACTACTTAAGAAGGCTCTCTCACATTATTAAGCAGCCTACATTTTCTGCCAAAATGGGAAAGAAAAAGGATGTGTCGGCTGCTGAGAAGCAACAAATTGTGGAGTGTTTAGGTCAAGGCATGACTACAATCAACATTGTGCGATGATCAGGATGAAGTGTCTTGGCAATCAAGAAGTATGTAGCTGATTCACAGTACACACGTGTGCGTGCTGATAAGGGCAAATTGAGGACTCTTTCCTACAGGCAATTACGTCAGGTTGAAAGAGCAGCGGCAAAAAAGCCTTGTCATAGCAGCAGACAAGTTTTTGAAGCTGCTTGTGCCTCCAACGTCCCCCGAACAACAAGATGCAGCGCTCGATGGTCCAGATGGATGGAGTGGAGGATGGCTGGTTGATGGACACCCCACGCAAACACGGCTACAGCGCCAACAAGAAGGAGGTGGAGTAATGTTTTGGGCTGGAATCATGGGGAGAGAGATTGTCGGCCCCTTTAGGATCCCTGAAGGCGCTAAAGATGAACTCCATAATGTATGTGGATTTTCTCAAACAGCACTTCCTGCCATGGTTCAAGAAGAAGAACCGTGTATTTCACAGCAAGATCATTTTTCTGCATGATAATGCACCATCTCATGCTGCACATAAAACATCTGCATCTCTGGCTGATATGGGCATAAAAGGGGACAAACTTATGGTGTGACCCCCATGCTCCCCTGACCTCTACCCCATTCAGAACCTTTGGAGCATCATTAAAAGGAGTGTCTATGATGGCGGGAGGCAGTTCACATCTAAGCAACAGCTCTGGGAGGGTATTCTGTCCTCATGCAAAACAATTGAAGCAGAAACCATCCAAAACCTGACAAATTCAATGGACGAGAGAGTTCAGAAGCTCCTTTCGAACAAGGGGTCCTATGTGAAAATGTAACATCACCTAGAATAAAGTTTTGAGTTGAAAACTGTTTGATTTCAGTTTCTAACAACCTGCTAATGCTTATAATTTCAAAAATGACCATTTTTTTGGTCTTTATTAAAATGAAAAGGTTGATCGAAAAGTTTGGGGGATTTAAGAGTGTGGCAACCCAGTAGTCATGATTACTTCGAATTCTGACAATATGAGGGTCATGCTGCAGGTAGTGCAGCAAGAAGGCACTTATGTGTCTTGCGCATCTCGGAGCCCCAAAATTATTTTCCGGGCTAGATGCAGCTAAAAATTATTTTTAATTTTAAATCTGGTGAAGCTTATTATAGATGGCCTAATAGGATCAGTGCTGCACACTGCTACAAAGCCCAAATTATTTTCCAGTCAAGATACAGATAAACATGATTAGTAATTTGAATGCTTAAAACGGTTGGTAGGGTGATTTTAACCAATCATCAAGCTTTTACTCTCCCCAGGATGACACAGGGGTAGAAAAGTCGTTTCGGATCCATGATTTGTTCATCTTTATGAACGTGAGTCTGTCTACATTATCAGTGGAGAGCCGCGTGCGCTTATCTGTCAGCACACCACCAGCAGCGCTGAACACACGTTCAGACAGAACGCTGGCTGCGGGGCATGACAAGATCTCCAAGGCGTAAGTGGCTAGCTCCGGCCATTTATCCAGATTGGAAGCCCAAAAAGAGCAAGGGTCCAGTGACACAGTCGTGGCTTCAATGTTTACTTGGAGATACTCCTGTACCATCGTCTCTAGGCGTTGACTATGTGTCAGACTTCTTGTCTCCTGTGGCCTTGCAAAGGATGGGCTAAAAAAGTGGTGAAATGATTCCGCAAAATTGATGTTACCAGCAGATACTGTGGTTCTGTTACGGTTTGAGTGCTGAACACTTGACGGTCCCACGGTTGGCAAGTTGGAACTGTGAGATTCACTACGTGCACCACTGGTATTTTGTGGAAAAGCACATGTAAGATTCTGCAACAGTCTCTGCTGATACTCCTGCATGCGTGCATCCCTTTCTATGGCAGGAATAATTTCTGCAAATTTACTTTTGTACCGGGGATCTAACAGTGTGGCAACCCAGTAGTCAGGATTATTTCTAATCCTCACAATTCGAGGGTCATGTTGCAGGTAGTGCAGCAAGAAGGCACTCATGTGTGTTGCGCATCCAGGAGCACCAAGTCCCTGTTGTGTTGGTGGCGAGGTAACAATCATGCTTCCTTCCTCTGTCCTCTCCCCCCAACCTCGCACAACAGAAATGTGATCAAGGTCTCCCTCATCTGATGAGTCTTCCATCAGTTCGTCCTCCACTTCTTCCTGGGCTCCTGCACCTTCCTCACTAGTTTGGCTGCTACCATGCGCCCTGGTAAAATCATCTCCCCCACCCTCACATGCCTGCCGCCCTGGTGCTGCCGACCGTCTGGACCTTGCAGATGTTAGCCCTTCCGCATACAACTCCTCCTCCTCTACTTCCTCCACCTCCTCTTGTGCCACCACCTGACTCCGAATTCTGTTTAACATGTGCTCCAGCATGTAAATCACCGGAATAGTCATGCTGATAATGGCATTGTCAGCACTAAACATCTTCGTCGCCATTTCAAAACTGTGCAGAAGGGTGAATAGGTCCCTGATCTGAGACCACTCCTCCAGCGTGATTTGCCCCACCTCTGAATCTCGTTGGCCCAGGCTATACGTCAGAACGTATTGCACCAGGGCTTGTCGGTGCTGCCACAGTCGCTGCAACATGTGCAGAGTTGAATTCCACCGGGTAGGCACATCGCATTTTAGCCGGTGAAGTGGCAGGCCCAACGACTTCTGTAGAGATGTAAGTCGCTGAGCTGCGGGATGCGAACGGCGGAAGTGAGCACACAGCGACCGTGCCCTCTGCAGAAGGCCATCTAGTCTGGGATAGTGGGCTAAAAATTGCTGGACAACCAGGTTCAACACGTGAGCCATACAAGGCACGTGTGTGACATTGCCCCGGCGAAGGGCCGCACCCAGGTTTGCAGCATTGTCGCACACGGCCTTCCCTGGTTTCAGGTCCAGTGGAGACAACCATTCATGAAATTGGTTCTCCAGAGCTGACCACAACTCCTCAGCTGTGTGACTCACATTTCCCAGACATTTCAATGTAAAAACCGCCTGATGATGTTGAGCCCTACTGCCAGCATAGTAAGGAGGTGTGCAGGATCCCTTCTGCGCAGTTAGAAAGCTTGTGGCATGACCAGACAGGCTTTGGGTGCAGGTGGAAGACCGAGAGGAGGTTGAGGAGGCAGAAGCAGTGGAGGAAAAATGACATAAAGAGGATTGACGCACAACTCGTGGGGACGGCAAGACTTGGACAGCAGCCCCTTGTCCTGCTGTCACCATAGTTACCCAGTGCCCAGTCAGCGACATGTAACGCCCCTGTCCATGCCTACTCGTCCAAGTGTCTGTGGTGAAATGCACCCTGTCACACACAGAGTTTCTCAAAGAAGCGGTGATGTTGTGTGCGACATGCTGGTGGAGCGCAGGCACACCTTTCTTTGAGAAGTAGTGCCGACTGGGCATCTGGCACTGGGGCACTGCGACGGACATAAGGTCTCGAAAATCCTCTGTGTCCACCAGGCGGAAAGGCAGCATTTCTGTAGCCAAGAGCTTGCAGATGGTGAAATTCAACCTCTTAGCTTTCTCATGGCTAGGAGGAAATGGTCTTTTACTTGTCCACATCTGAGGGACCGAGGGCTGGCTATTGTGCTTAGACGGGGTTGATAAGGGTGTCCCCGGCAAACTGCCGGTCTGTGAGGAAGATGCAGGCGGACATGTTAGGTTGCCTTGATCCAAAGGTGGTGCTATCGATGTCGGACAGCGCTCAAGACCAGCTGGTGTTACCACCTCCAAAGAAAATGATGACCTGCCAATCACGCTGGCTGTTGCGGGTAAAGAGGTGGCAGGTCTGCGCCCCAAAACAGGTGTGACTGCTGTCCCCCCAGTCACAAAGGATGAAGAGGCCGCGGATGCACAAGATATGGCAGACGGTGGTTGGCCCGGCCGGCTAGACCGCATTGTAGCACACTGAGCTTCCCACTGCAACTTATGCTTCATGTCCATGTGCCGGTTCATGCATGAAGTACTCAAACTATGTATTTTTTGGCCTCTACTTAGCTTTTGCTGACAAATGTTACAGATAACACGAGTTGGGTCATCTTTATCGATCTGAAAAAATGCCCAGGCTATGCAAGGCTTAGCACCCATGCGACCTGAAGAGCCACCACGACTTGTGGTGAGAGGCAGAGTTGTGTTTGAGGATGCAGTTGTTGACGTGCTTCCAGTACTACGTCTCTGTCCAGGAAGGCGCAACCTGACCTCGTCGTCACTAGCATCTTCCTCCACCTCCTCTGCTGACCTCATCTCTTGGCTGACTGTGGGTTGACAGTAAGTGGGATCTCCGACCTCATCATCATCACCCTGTGCGTTATCACACCCATCGTCCTCAGAGCCAACCTGTTCCTGCCCTGACAAAAAACTAAAGTTGTCGCTCCAATCAGGTATTTGAGTCTTATCATCGTCTTCCTCATTGTCTCCACCAACAGGAGTTACAGTTTGGGAATGAGGGTCTACATTATGGTCAGAACCTTCTGCGTCTGGTCCTGGATCCGACTCATAAAGATTCTGGGCATCAGTGCAGATCATTTCCTCGTCTGGATTCACAGAAGCGCTGGAGTCGACCTCTGATTCCCAGGCTATAGTATGAGTAAACAGCTCTGCAGACTCAACCATCTGTTCTACCTCATACTCAGACGGGCAGCTGGAGATTTGGGAGCTGTGAGGAAGCAAGTGCGATTTGGGTGACACCTTTGAGGACTGGAGTATTTGTGATGTTGAAGTTGATGTGGAGGAGAGCCCACTTAAAGGAGCACTTGATATCCGTTGAAGCACCTGCTGTTTTTGTGCCTCATCTGGAATTTGTAGCGATTGGCGTGGCCGTAAGAAAGGGATCTTATCACATTGTCCGCTAAAAGAAGTAGACATTTTAGTTTGGCTGGAAGATGGTCTTTCTTCTGCACCTACCCCACGGACACAACCTTTTTTCCCCTTCCCAACACGCCTATTCCCCTTTCCACCAGCAGCAGGCCTTTTTCCACTCATTTTGGTGGTTAACTAATTCACAACTCTGGAGTTGTTTGCACAAAAAAACAATGGATGGTAACCGAGCAGAGCTGAGTGGCCAAACTGTGGTATTAGGCCAAAACTATTGGCTGGGTTAGATGCAGAAAAAAATTATTTTTAATTTGCAACCTGATGGAGGTCAGTATAGATGGACTAATAGACCAAGTCCCACACACCGCTAGAAGCCCAAATATTTTTTCAGAGCTAGATGCAGAAATTTTTTTTATTCAATTTGCAACCTGATGGAGGTCAGTACAGATGGACTAATAGACCAAGTCCCACACACTGCTAGAAGCCCAAATATTTTTTCAGAGCTAGATGCAGAAAAAAATTATTTTTAATTTGCAACCTGATGGAGGTCAGTATAGATGGACTAATAGACCAAGTCCCACACACCGCTAGAAGCCCAAATATTTTTTCAGAGCTAGATGCAGAAAAAAATTATTTTTAATTTGCAACCTGATGGAGGTCAGTATAGATGGACTAATAGACCAAGTCCCACACACCGCTAGAAGCCCAAATATTTTTTCAGAGCTAGATGCAGAAAAAAATTATATTCAATTTGCAACCTGCTGGAGGTCATGATAGAAGGACTAATAGAACAAGTCCCACACACTGCTAGAAGCCCAAATATTTTTTCAGAGCTAAATGAAGAAAAAAATTATTTTTAATTTGCAACCTGATGGAGGTCAGTATAGATGGACTAATAGACCAAGTCCCACACACTGCTAGAAGCCCAAATATTTTTTCAGAGCTAGATGCAGAAAAAAATTATTTTTAATTTGCAACCTGATGGAGGTCAGTATAGATGGACTAATAGACCAAGTCCCACACACTGCTAGAAGCCCAAATATTTTTTCAGAGCTAGATGCAGAAAAAAATTATTTTTAATTTGCAACCTGATGGAGGTCAGTATAGATGGACTAATAGACCAAGTCCCACACACCGCTAGAAGCCCAAATATTTTTTCAGAGCTAGATGCAGAAAAAAATTATATTCAGTTTGCAACCTGATGGAGGTCAGTATAGATGGACTAATAGAATGATGCTATGCCCAAAAGATTTTACTTCACTAGGTGCAGTAAAAAAATTGGTATTCTATACACAGGTGGTATATCTTGCAACACAGATAGGCTACTCCACTGACTAACACACTCTGCAATAGGCCAAAAAGGATTAGCTTTGCTAGATTCAGCCAAATGCTGTGAAAAAAACTTGCACAGCACTGGCACAGACCTGCCTGGCAAAAACTGATAGGAACTGATGTAACCTAGTCCTGAAAAGGACTCCAATTACAATTAGTCTTTACTCCCACAATCTATCTATTTAAGAGCACAGACCTGCCTGATAAAAGTCGTAGGAAATGCTGTAACCTAGTCCTTAAAAGGACTGCAATCACAACTATTCCCTACTCCCAAGCTATCTGTATATTTGTGCGAAAATTGGCTTGAAATTAACAAGGTATAGCGCACACAGCAACAGCGGTGCCGTCTAACACGCAGCTGCAGCAGTGAGAAAATGGTGGCGACGGGGAAAATGGCTTGGTCTTATAGGGCAAGGACATGTGACATACACTGCCAATCACACATGCCCTTGCTTGTGTGAAAAAAAGCACTTCGCTCCGTGTGTGCGCTGCTGATAGGCTGACAGATTGCACCTCCCCACTGCAAATGCGGGAAAGAGAAAAAAAAATGGAGATCTTCATTGTTCCTGCAGAGATCCATCCCCTGCCCCTCCCCCCGCCCCGCTGTACACTCAAACTGCGTATTAACATTAATTTTCATCATTACTGAGAAAAAATCCAGTTATGATTTTGGTGCACGAACAGTTATCGAACATAACCTCGAACAGCCGAATTTTTCTCAAATTGTTCGTGTTCGCCGACCGGCTCGAACACCGCCCAAAACAGCTCGAATTTGAGATTGGCGAACAGTTCGAGTAGAACAACGCTCATCTCTAATGTTTAGACAGGTTGATAATTGGGAACGACTCTTCCTATGAAAGCTTGTTCGTCAATTATTAACTCGTCAACTGAGGCTTTCAGACACTTTACTGTCATCTTTCACTGTTTATTAGTGCAATCATTGATATCAAGCCTTCTATTGATGTAGTATCCAATAGAAAACCTTGGTCTTTACTGGATAGAACAACATTGAATAGTATAGTATTAAGTAGGAAACATAGATCTCCTAGTCTCCTATTGGATAGTACAGAGATAGGAGGCATGACAGGTGAGACTATACTGTATCATGGGAGAATGCTCTTATTCAGTGTAGCAGGGATCATGTTCTAAAGCAAGTATTATTAGTCCCCTACAGCTGGAGAGGGAGGAAGAATTGAACTCCTCCTGATGTGTAGTTTCCGCTGTGTGTTCTGTAATGAATGAGTGGAAAACGCGACTCTGCAGCATGAGACAGAGCAGGGATCGCACATGCGTAAACCAACTCTTCCTGCACTGTTATATAGTGGGGTGATAATAAGGAGCTTCACCTCTATGATGTCCATATTCCCTAATAGAGAACATGGAAAAATGTCATGATTCAAACATTTAAGGTAAGTGGATAAGTGGAGTAGTCAAAAAGAATTCTTTAAATCGGACCTGTCACTTAATCAAAAAACTGAGTTAAATCCCTAAGCTCCCCTGATTCTGCAATATGTGAAATCTCTGCTTGCAGATCAACTTGGCTTTCCTCAGGGTCTTCTCTGGAGGTGTGTGCTGTTATCCCTCCCTCCCACTTGCTGCCAATCATAGTTCTGCAGAATTTGAGACTGCTAGATCAGCTGCTGAGCTGTGATTGGCAGTGTCTGGGAGGGGTAAAAGTGCAAGCTTCCACAGAACTCTCTGAAGAAATGCCAATTTGGTCTGTAAGCAGAGATTTCACATATTGTGCTCCAAAAGCAACAAATGTGAATATCTCTGCAATGGAGCGATGCAGCGCAAAACGGAAAAAAGAATAATTGAAACTCAGGGATTTTTACAAGATATTTAACTAAGTTTTTTAGCATGTGACAATTTCTCTTTAAGCATAGTAATATTAAAATTGAAGCTGCTAATAGCAGCTATAACAAGCCACTGTAATAATAAAAACAAAAATTATATTACAATTTTAGTTTCTTTTTAGGGCTGTTTATGAACAGGCATTGGTACAAGGGCTAAGGCTGCTGTGATATTTATTTTTCCTGGCTAATCCACATAATGGTGGAATGAAAACCGATCTTCAATATTTACACAATTTCTTCTTTCATTTACTGTTTGGCTACTGTCTTCATTGCCAGAGCATCATGGAAAAAATTGGTGTTCAGCTAGTGGAAAGATGTATGATTTAAGAATTCCTCCTGTGTATTCACAGCATGAACACTGTTTGCCAGTCTTTCTAGATAGACATAACTTAAACTGGAGGCTGATTCAACACTTAGAAAACATTCGTCAATATTTTACCTGTATAGACAACCTTTACAGATTTTTCAACTTTGCATTTTCAAATAAGTGTAGAAAATTTCAATTTGCACTAATCTAATAGTATGGACATAACTAATACTGTGCACCTGATGCTGTGCACCACCCAGGTGTGAACAGATCTGAGATCTGGCTGGTAAACACTCTTGCCTTTTTTGCTGTGTTTTTTTCTTGAATCTTGGGGAAATTTTAATTCTTCTTATTGTGGCTTTGCTTTAAGTTTAGTGTAGGGACTCACAAGTATGAGGACCCTTGACACGCGTTGCGAACTTGCGTATTTTGGCCAAAATATCGACCAATACCTCATATGTTAAATATATATGTATTTTTGCACGTTTTTATTCCAGGGTTCAGCCAGGCCCATCAGTGCTGGCATTGTAAACTAGGGTTTGTGTTCTCATGGGGTGCACTCAGATAGTACTGGGCAGGCCGCCTAATCTAATAGTATGGGCATAACTAATAGACTGTAATCCAGATACTGTGCACCACCCAGGTGTGAACAGTGCCCTATACAAGCCTTTTTGTGTGCCATTCTAATAGTAAGCTATCACCACCTTCATGAAATGGTAGGTTGTGAGTGATTGTCTCATCAGTATTTTGCACCTGTGTTGCTGCCATCTTTAATATATGGGTTTGCTGCATCCTGAGTGCATTAGTTCTGAGATCTGGCAGGTAAACACTTGCCTTTTTTGCTGTGTTAATTTCAAATAAGTGTAGAAAAATTCAGTTTGTATCTCACCTACTGATAAGTGCTTTTATAACATTGCCTTTGGTCACTGACCTACAAAGGAACTCCATACTTTTTCTTCATGTGAATTCTAGCATTAAAGTTTAAAGGATAAACTTGATGACATCATGTTCTTGGTTATCATCCATTATGAAAATCTGATTTAATGAGATAACCATGTTAATATAATAATAATAATTAATAATAATAATAATAATACATAGAAGAAGAAACTTTTTTTCCTATAGCTCATAGGGCTTTACTATCTGTGGAAATACTCAATATACAAAATGACAAATTTGTGACCAATAATGGTCCTAAGAACGGGGCTCTTTCATCCAGTGTCCCATCTAAATGAAATGGTGGTCAAGCATGCACCTCATCGCTCTATTCATTGTCTATGTCAGTGTTCCCCAACTCCAATCCTCAAGAGCCATCAACAGATCATGTTTTCAGGATTTCCTTGGAATTGCCCAAGAGCATCACCTGTGCAATACTAAGGAAATCCTGGAAAACATGATCTGTTGGTGGTTTTTGAGGACTGGAGTTGGAGAACATTGGTCTAAGGACTGCTGGAGATTGCTGGGCGCTGTACTTAGCTATCTCCTGCAATCCCACAAACAAGAAATAAAGCAATCAGTAACCTGAATTGGTCTCAGTTGGCTGCTGACATCAACAGATATTTTGTTGGCTAGAACCAATTCTCATTTGTTATGATCATCCTAAAATAAAACCTTTTGATTCTCAATAGTGGAGTTTTCTTTCTGATGTTGTTTATACAATCAATCATTAGACATGTTAGATCACTTTTCTGCCAGATGAAACAGATTTCAATAAGAAATGACTACTTACACAAATCAATTTAAATTGCTATTGGTTAAATTACAAAAATATAGAAGAAAATGTAGAACATGGGCGCTGCTGTTAATTACCGTATTTTTCGGACTATAAGACGCCCGGACCATAAGACGCACCCCAAATTTTGGGGTGGAAAATAGGAAAAAATATATTTTTTATAAGATGGGACTTCTTATAGTCTGATTAGGTATCTTACCTGGGGGGGTGGAGCAGGAGGCAGGGTCCTTCAGGAAACCGGCCCGGCAGAAGTGGAGGAATGCTGCGGACCCTGGATACATGAAGCTGGTGCTCCAGCTGCTGTGAGTTGTGGTGATGGTGGAGCAGGATCGCAGGTCACTCTGTTCCCTGCATCAGGAACCCGGCAGTAGCAGAAGAGGTGAGATGCTGGTGTCTGGCTGGGGCCTGTGGACCGGCTGGGGCCTGGGGACTTGCTGGGGCCTGGGGAATTGCTGGGGTCTGCCTGGGGCCTGCGCACCTGCCTGGGGCCTGCGCACCTGCCTGGGCCTGTGCACCTGCCTGGCGCCTGGGGACCAGCTGGGGCCTGCGGACCTGCTGGTGCCTGGGACCTGCGCACCTGCCTGGGGCCTGGACCTGTGAGCGGTGTCCCAACAGTGAAGCAGAGGAGCCGGGGCCTCTGCTGGGCTGTGAGCGGCGTCCAGCGGTGCGGCAGAACTGCGTTTGCAGCTTCCGGTGGCTGCGGCCATCCTCCTGAGGCCGTGATTTACAGGAAAATGGCTGCCAGAGCTCCCAGTCGGTGCATGCGCCGGCTCAGGCGGCCATTTTCTCGTGGATCACGGCCTCAGGAAAATGGCCACGGCCACCAGAAGCCGCACACGCTACTCTGCCGCACCGCCAGACACCGCTCACAGCCCGGCAGAGGCCCCGGCTCCTCTGCCTCACTGTCGGACACCACTCACAGGCCCCGGCTCCTCTGGTTCACCACCCGACACCAGCCACTGCATCAACAGTACAGGCCCTGGCTCCAGCCGCATTTCACCTCTGCTGCTGCCGGACGACCCTGCGATCCCCGCTCCACCACCGTCGGTAAAGTAATGTTCGGACCATAAGACGCACCCCCACCATTTTCCTTTCAAATTTTGGGGGGGAAAAGTGCGTCTTATGGTCCGAAAAATACAGTAAGTGCCCAAAGAGGATAAAAATAAAGTTCCTTTATTGATAAGCAATTAAATCTATGCGTTTCAACACTGAAGTAGTATCTTTATCAAGCCAAAAACAATAAAAGTGCACATGCCCATGATATACAGTGGGGAAAATTTTGCAAGTTTTCCCACCTACAAAGAATCTAGAGGTCTGTAATTTTTATTGTAGGTGCACTTCACCTGTGAGAGACAGAATCTAAATAAAAATCCAGAAAATCACATTGTCCAGTTGGTTGCAATTATATGAATTTTTATTTATGATTTAAGTATTTTTGTTCTTTTTTATTAAATTTATTGCGTACTTACTGTATGCTCTGCAAATTAGGTCAAAAGGCACCACTTTTGTAGCCACTTTTACTATACCTCATGCATGTGAACTTTTACTGTATTTGGCCTGATGAAGATACCAGTTCAGTATCCTTAGCCTTAATCTCTTACCAATAAAGGAACATTATTTACATCCTCTCTTTGGACGGTCATTATCAGCAGCGCCCATGTCCTGCATTTTTCTCTATATTGTTGTGTATCCTATGGTGTTGTTTCTCCATCATTGCTTAGGAAGGAGCAGTATCTGACAGAACTGGAGTCTACAAGCCTTTAGGGTATGTGCCCACGTAGCGTTTTTCAAGCGGATATGCTGCGGAATTTCCGCAGCGTAAACGCTTGTGAAACGCTATGTTATCCGCCCCCCATGGTCCCCAATGTGATTATGCAAGTTCAGTGCCCATGCTGCGGGGAAAAATCCACAGCATGTTCATTAATTTTGCATTTCCGCAAGCGGAATTGCCTTTGCAGTGCAATAAAAAATGCAAGGCAATTCCGCATGTGGAAATCGCGCGATAAACACGCGATAAACGCGTGTGGAATTCCGCATGCGTTTATCCGGGAGAGGACATGCAGAAATGAAGCAGAAAATTTCTGCTTCATTTCCTCAGCGTGGGCACATAGCCTTACGAGGGTTGTGCCTACATAACCCCAGAAGGTGAGCACATCCCCCCACCAATCCACCTTTATCTCCATCTCATAATGGGTTTATTGCGCAAGGAGGTGCTGTGTCTCTTTTTTTTTTTTATCTTATAGCGATGATCATTGGTTAAAAGGAAACTGACCGGTCCCCTATGCCCTCCAACCTACCAGGATTTGCATATTTATTGCTATATACCCTGCCTAACTAGCCCTTTATAGTGTTTGACACCAAAACACGTTTAAAAAAAGTCTTTATAAATTATGTTTTTCATATTTTTATTAGCCTTTTGACTAGTGGATGGGGCGTTTGTTTCCCCAGACAAGTTGTCCCACTCAGGATGTTATCCCACCCTGTGAGCATGACAACATGATCTGCAAATGCCAGAATCATCGCCTGCTCTCTACGAATCTAGCACATGTGCACAGTTATCTTCACCTATGTCATTGCCCCTTTGAAGCCGGGTGTATGCTTCCTGGCTTCAGAGGCATACTGCACATGTCTGGAAGTAAAGAAGCCATATAATATATGTATGGAAATCCTGAGCCTGATATCCCTTTTGTAGATGTTACAGATAATAAGGGTTGGATATTTCAAATTGCCCAAACCTTTGATTTCTTGGCAAAAGTTCTGTCTCTTTTACATCTATTAAATAAATATACACTATTTGCTGAATGTGCATATTTAGGGGATGGGGAAGATAAAGTTCATCCAACAGCTATCTTATATGTATAGGCAGTTTAATTTCTCTACAGAACATGGTCTGCTACATCATCTCTATAAAGTTGCCTGCAGAGCATTTTTTTCTAAATACATTGCATACACATATTGACCAGGGACGAAAAATAGCAATAATATAAACTGATTTTAAAATGCCTTAAAAATACATTTATCTATTGATCCATTTGTTTTCTTTGGACCTTTTCTGTAGGAAACAATCAAAAGAGTATATGGGTGGATGCTATGGTCTATGGATGTACAATTGTTTTTGGCTCAGTAACACAGAAAATCATCACATAACAAAGAATCCTGTGCAAAAGCCAAGAATTCTCAGTTCATTCTCTGGGGTTATTTTCTGTGGTACAGTTGGTTTACATGTTTATTCCAGATTTGTCCTGGTTTTGAAGTGATTCTTGATTCTTTCTGAGCAACAAAGAAAAGATGGGTAGAGCAAAATCACTGTGAAATTCTCAAGTGTCTTTCTTCTGCATAACAATCAGACCCTTGATTAGCGGAAAAAAATTGTACATGCCAATCTTGATGCAGCCATCATTAAAAAAAAATGTGGGTGCTGGCGAGATATGAGAATTTTTGTTGAAGACCACTTCTCATATTATTATAGTCAAGACATCTTAAATGTACTGTTACGTGACGCGCCCCCTGGGCCGTGTGTGGGGGAATACCCGGAGCCGGGTCTCTGTGTAATGCTGGGGGTTGTAGTCTCCGTGGCGGCGACCCGGTCCCGTGGCTTAGGGTGGTCAAACCAGTGGCGGATCTGTTTTTTTGGTTTTGTAATGTTTAAATGTCCGACTACGCCACCCGTGGATTGCGGTCACTGAGTACCGCCGCTGCGGGGCAGACCGCTGAGGCTGATGTTGTGTGCGCAGAAGAGGGCAGTATAACTCCCCACGGGAGGAATATAGCCTCAGGGCAGCGTCTATAGATGGTGAGGGTTGTGGTGCGTGGGCGCAGCAGAAATGACTCAGAGTCCGTGCAGTGCAGTTCAGGGTCTTTACTGTTGGTAATGAAGAAGGCCCTGCCGGGAGTACTGGCTACCATTAGAGGCCTGGTCAGTCTGTGAGCGAACAAGAGTTCCCCTGGCCAGGTGGAGTTATAGGCCTTCCCGTCTGACTGCACTCTTCCTGGCTATCCTGCTGTAGTCGTGTAGTAGCCCACGTTCCTGAGTGTACCGTGTGGTGCTCACCCGTATGGCTGGTGACTTGGGGCCTTTGGTGCCTTCCGCTCCTCCTCATTCCCTTGCGTGTGACTGAGCCTCCAGGCTTCCTATGGCCAGAGGACCTGAAATCCCCTGCCAGGTGGTTTCTGCTGCTTGGCTTGAAGGGTCCCACAGCCTCGGACTCCAGTGTCCGGTTCTCTGCATCTTTCTGCCAGGACGAGCTCTGCTGCTCCAGTCCCTGGTCTTCAGCTCCTGGCTCCTACAGAGCTCCTTGCTGATGCTCTGTCCCTTTCTCTGGAACTACTCTTCTCTGCTAACCCTGCCCCAGATCCAGTTTATAAAGGGCAGGTTCCTCCCCTCCCTGGACTGGGGCAGGAGGTGTGGCATGCAATAATGCTCCTGACCAGGAAAACCCATGCTCGCTCTCAGACATGGTATTTCTACCACTGTGGCAACCAGACCCCTGGGGTGCCACATTCCCCCCTAGTAAATCTTAGTACTTCGGGACTAAACACATTTTATGAAAATATAACATAACAGGGTATAAGCAATAACACAACATTTATACAAGAAGTTCAGTCTTTATAGGTCACGGCGCTTCCGTAACTAGGTGTCCATGTCACCCAAGATGTATTTTGAGGGACCCGTCCCAAACTCTCCACGTAGGCCCTGGGGTGGACCACGCCTTCAGCCACCTCCACAAGTTTTTGTTCTGTGGTCTGGCACAAAAGGGCACTTAACAGGTGCAACTATTTACAAGGTACAGTTCTGGTTATTCATTGTCCATAACCTGTCAGTCCATACACCCTGTCGGTTAACTTGAGAAACATAATTATTATTCATGCAACAAACATAAAACCTTTCAACATTTGCAATATACAGGTATACATCACATTTAAATTCTCCAACGAGCGGGCCTCTGACCTCTAGTGCTCCTGGTGGACCTACGTAACACACTATCTGGTGGTGTTCTTTCTGGGTCCTCTGTTTCTACCCCTTGTGTAGTGGGCTCGCTAGTGTCTGCACTACAGGTGTTTGGAGATGTTATGGGTAGGTTGGGCAGCTTTCTGCATACTCTTTGGCTTACCACGGGCACAGCAGGCTCACTACTAGCAGAGGGTGGACTCTCCTGGGCTGCTGGTATGGAATCTTCTGCCTCCGGGGCCGGTCGCTCTTCCAACACTACTTGCTCTTCTGTAGGCCCTTGAGGGGTTGGCTGGAGAAAGGTAAGGACGGGTACCACAATAGCGTTGTTAATTTGTGTCCAGGACCGGGGAAATTCTCTGAGTACTGTACTGACCATTTCTTCCCTTTCCTCTGTGGGTTGAGGGCTATCTTGGTCTTCATCAGTGCTTTGCAGCTGCTCGGGACACTTCTTCAGGTGGTCTCTGGAGACAGTGGCTGTAGTCTCTCCTCCATCCTTACTGATAATACATACTTTCAGATTTTCTTGGCTTGAGGGCAGTACTGTGTACGGGTCTTTCTCCCACTGGTCATCCAACTTATGGAGCCGCCTCTTCCTCTTCAAGACCTGCTCTCCAGGTGCCAGGGGAACAGCGGGAGCATGCTGGTTGTAAGTCCTCTCTTGCCTTTCTCTTGCTTGAGACAGACTTCTCTCAACACTCTCCTGCACTTTCCGGTACTGCTGCTGCCGTTCTGTATCCCAGTCTGCCTCTGGCGAGGTGACCTCGGGTGTCAGGACTCCCATATCCAGGTCAATAGGCAGCTTACCAGGTCTTGCTCTCATTAGGTAAGCCGGGGTGCAGTTGGTGGAATTTACTGGGATGTGGTTATACAAGTCCACCTGATCAGGCAGTTTTTCCGGCCACAGACTGCGTTCTTCCAGGGGCAACGTTTTCAGCAAGTCTATCACCACCTGGTTCATCTTCTCGCACAATCCATTGGTTTGGGGGTGATAGGGCATTGTCCTTATCTTCTTGCAGCCATACAGGTTGCAGAACTCCTGGAAGACCTCCGCTTCGAAGGCTGGACCTTGGTCAGTCAACACTTGCTCCGGATACCCGTGTGGACGGCAGAAGTGCTGCTGGAAGGCTCTAGCTGCGGTCTGAGCTGTTAAGTCCTTGACAGGGACCACCACCAGGAACCGGGAGTAATGGTCTACGATGGTGAGGGCGTAGACATACCCGGACCTACTTGGAGCCAGCTTCACATGGTCCAGGGCTACCAGTTCTAGTGGCTGCTTAGTGATGATGGGCTGCAGGGGAGTCTTCTGGCTGGCACGGTCCTTTCTTCTTAGGTTGCAGGGGCCGCAGTCTCTGCACCAGCTCTCAATGGCCCCTCTCATGCCTACCCAGTAGAACCGTTCATGCAACAGGAACTCCAAATTCTTCCATCCAAAGTGCCCTGCTCCGTCGTGGTATGCTTCCAGGACCATAGCCGCGTCCCATCTCGGGACCACTACCTGCCAGGTCAGCTCATGTGTCCAGGAGTTGACAATTCTCTGGCACAGCTTCCCCTTGTAGAGAAACAGTTTACTCTTCTCCTTCCACAGCTGTTTGGTCTCTTCCAGAGCGTCTGGATCAAGGCGGGCATCAGCCTGTGTCAGCATCTCTTTTACCAGGTGGACGACTGGGTCACTGTCTTGCGTCTCCACCCAGCTGTAGTGGGGTAAGGGATTGAACGTGGCAGAGTGCCTGTCCCTTATACGGTGGGAACACTGGGTAATCCCACGACGGTGGAACGCAGGGAGTTCAATCTCTTCCAGTTCTTCTGGATCTTCCCCTCCGTCCAGCAAGTTCGGCATCCTGGACAGGGCGTCTGTGTTGGCATTTGCGCGTCCCGCCCGGTATTTGATGGTGAACTCATAGTTGGATAGGTGGGCCATCCATCTCTGCTCCAGGGCACCAAGTTTTGCAGTCTCCAGGTTCATCAACGGGTTATTGTCCGTGTACACGGTGAACTTGGAAGAGGCAAGGTAATGTTTGAAGCGCTCGGTCACTGCCCATACCACCGCGAGGAACTCTAGCTTGAAGGAGCTGTAATTTTCAGGATTCCTTTCTGTGGGCCGGAGCTTCCTGCTGGCATAAGCGATCACCCGTTCTCTGCCCTGTTGGATCTGGGACAGCACCGCCCCTAGCCCGATGTTGCTCGCGTCTGTGTGGAGAATAAAAGGCTGGCCATAATCAGGGTAGGCCAGGACCTCATCCCCCGTGAGGGCCATCTTCAGCTGGCGGAATGACTCCTCTTCCAGCTTGTCCCACCTGAAGGGCGGCTTTTGATTCTTGGTCTTTGACTGACCTAACAGGAGGTTTTGCATAGGGGCTGCCATTTTGGTGAACCCGGGGATGAATCTTCGGTAGTAGCCTACCAACCCGAGGAACTGCCGCACTTCCTTTATGCTGGAGGGTCTTGGCCAGTCCTTAATCACTGTGATCTTATCAGGGTCAGGAGCTACTCCGTCAGCACTAACCACGTGTCCCAGGTACTGTACCTTTGGTTTCAGTAGATGACACTTGGAGGGTTTCACCTTTTGGCCGTAGCCTGCCAGGGCGTCAAACACCTCTGCCAGGTGTTTCAAATGGTCCTCATATGTTTTGGAATACACGATGACATCGTCCAGGTATAGCAGGACCGTCTCGAAATTCCTGTACCCCAGGCAGCACTCCATCAACCGCTGGAAGGTTCCTGGCACGTTGCAGAGCCCGAACGGCATACAGTTGAATTCGCTGAGACCCATCGGGGTGGTGAACGTGGTCTTCTCCTTGTCGGCCTCTGCTACAGGAACCTGCCAGTACCCGCTAGTAAGATCCAAAGTGGAGAAGAAGTTAGCAGACTTTAATGCGGCTAAAGATTCCTCTATCCTAGGTAACGGGTACGCATCTTTGTGTGTGATACGGTTGACCTTCCTGTAGTCTACACACATTCTCATGTGGCCATCTTTCTTTTTCACAAGAACTAGTGGAGCTGCCCAGGGGCTACAGCTGTCCCTGATTACCCCAGCCTCCTTCAGTTCTCGCAACATTCCCTTGGCATTCTGATAGTGTGCAGGGGGTACAGGTCGGTATCTTTCCTTTATGGGTGGATGGTCTCCTATGGGGATGTGGTGTTCTACCCCTTATACTTACCCAAAGTCTAGCGGGTGTTTGCTAAAAACTCTTTCGTACTCCTTAACCACCCAGTAGACTCCCTGTTTCTGGTGTGAGGGAGTGGAGTCGGTGCCCATATGCAGCTTCTGACACCAGTCCTCCATTTGTTTCTTGGAGCTGTTACCCTTCTCTGGTTGAGATGGAGGCAAGGGTTCCACGGTCTTTACAGAGTTTTGGTTAACGGTGAACAATTTGGCTAGAGTGGCATACCGGGGCAAGTATACTTCTCTTTCCCCAATGTTTAGGATACGGACGGGTACCCTCCCATGGCGTACATCGACCACCCCCCGTGCTGTCAAAATGGTGGGCCTACTGTCTGAGTAGACGGGTTCTGCCATGGCTTGGTAGTCCCTTCCTCTTAACCCGATTGCAGTCCGGCACCAGATCATCATCTCACTTTTTTGGGGGCATGGCAATAGGGAACGGGTCACTCATCCTTACACTACCAATCTCACCACCAGACAGTTCTACCTGTTGCCTTTTCATCAGGGCTCTGATCTCTTTTTGTAGGACACGCTGCTGGCTGGAGCTGGCATTCACCGCAACCTGCTGTAATATGAGAATTATCTCTGCAAGACAATTTTCAATAACATTAGTACCCAAGGTTATCTTAGGGTGGCTTTCACGACGGTCAATGTCCACAATAATCAGTCCTTGCGCTGGCAGTTCAACTTTACCAATTTTGATGGTCACGTCTTTGAATCCAACCTGTGGTACGGGCTGACCATTGCTGGCGATGATGCTCAAATCATCACCTGGGTAGCGGGTAATATCCGAGTCATTCCAGTAAAGCTTTAAAAGCACATAGGGGATGGTGGTTACCTGTGACCCGGTGTCCAGTAGTGCACTCATAGGAATGCCATCCAGCACCACAGGCAAGACCGGTCGTCCCCCTACGTAGTTATCACACCAGCTCGATGGGCCTGATGGTCTTATGCCTGGGGGTCGGCCATCTGCCCCAGGTTGGGCCCGTTTAAATGACAGTACCTTACCATATGTCCTGGTTGGTTGCAGCGGCGGCAGATGGGTTGTCCGTCCTGGTTGTAGCGGTCGCTGGGCCTTCCTCTGGAAGATGGGATCCTCCTCTGTCGACTCCAAGGGATGTCCTCCGGACTGGAAGCCAGCTGGATCTGTAAAGACGGCACAGTTCTGGTTAGCGCGGCAACGCTTTTGGTCAGTTCTTGGACCTGATTGTGCAGGTCTGCAGCCGGGTCTTTGTCCAAAACCTGTGCATCAGCTCCCACAGGTTCTGCAGACAAGGGCGCCGCCTCCTGGTGATAGGTGATAGCAGGGCACCTATGGGTTACAGCGCCACCTGGTGCCGGTTCTCGGAGCACCCGGATAGCCCTGTCTTTGAACTGCGCGAAGTCCAAATCAGGGTTCTGCAAGGCCATTACACGCAACTGGGTTCGGTTGGCGCTGGACTGTAGACCCTCAATGAACTGTTCAGTCAACAGCTTATCCTCATTCCGCACGCTGTCAGTGTCTGCCTGCTTAATGGCTCTCAGGGCCTCCTGCAAATTCAAAGCATAGTCCCGTATATTGTCTTGTGCCAGCTGTTTGCACCCATAAAATCTTAGCTTGATCTCTGCTGAGGTGCGGGTATCAAAAGTGTCCTTTAGACGGGCCAGTATTTCCTTTACAGTCCCCTTTTCCCTGGCTGACCAGGACTTCACTTCTCTTTGGGCTGCCCCGATTAACTGGCCTGTCAGGATGCTCACTTTTTGTTCCTCGGACAGGGGGTATACTTTGAATAGGCTATACAGTCTTTCTTTAAAGTCGCTCAGGGTATGCGACTCCCCTGAGTACTGGGGTAACCATGCTACTCCAGTGATATACGGCATCGTGAACGGCATCACTGCGGCAGTAGCCGCGCTGGGAGCTCCCTCCATTCCTGGTGTCTTCCTCCCCCCCTAGTTAACCGTGGCCTACCTTTCGTTGCTTTTTCTCCGTAGGCCGCGGCTCCGCAGGCGATCGTCGGGGTCGAGGAACTTGCATCGCGCGCTGGTGACGTCGGCGTCCACTGGGCTCCTTCCAGGACCTTGCGCAGCTTCAGTGCGTAAGGCGGGGCTTCAGCTCTCGTGCGCTTTTGGCGTCCACGCCCCTCTTCTTCCCACGCGGCGTCCCAGAAATGGCACCCAATAGCGGGAAAATGGCGGCGGATGGCGGGAAAACGGCTGCGGATAGCGGGAAACTTCACCACGGTAAATATCACAGTCTTTCTTCAGGCACGCAGTACCCGGTGGTTGTGGGCACGAAATCCTGCCGACAACGCCAAAGTTGACGCGCCCCCCTGGGCCGTGTGTGGGGGAATACCCGGAGCCGGGTCTCTGTGTAATGCTGGGGGTTGTAATCTCCGTGGCGGCGACCCGGTCCCGTGGCTCAGGGTGGTCAAACCAGTGGCGGATCTGTTTCTTTGGTTTTGTAATGCTTAAATGTCCGACTACGCCACCCGTGGATTGCGGTCACTGAGAACCGCCGCTGCGGGGCAGACTGCTTAGGCTGATGTTGTGTGTGCAGCAGAGAGTAGTATAACTCCCCACGGGAGAAGTATAGCCTCAGGGAAGTGTCTATAGATGGTGAGGGTTGTGGTGCGTGGGAGCAGCAGAAATGACTCAGAGTCCATGCAGTGCAGTTCAGGGTCTTTACTGCTGGTAATGAAGAAGGCCCTGCCGGGAGTACTGGCTAACATTAGAGGCCTGGTCAGTCTGTGAGCGAACAAGAGTTCCCCTGGCCAGGTGGAGATATAGGCCTTCCCGTCTGACTGCACTCTTCCTGGCTACCCTGCTGTAGTCGTGTAGTAGCCCATGTCCCTGAGTGTACCGTGTGGTGCTCACCCGTATGACTTGGAGCCTTTGGTGCCTTCCGCTCCTCGATGGCGGTGCCGGTCCCTTGCGTGTGACTGAGCCTCCAGGCTTCCTATGGCCAGAGGACCTGAAATCCCCTGTCAGGTGGTTTCTGCTGCTGGGCTTGAAGGGTCCCACAGCCTCGGACTCTAGTGTCCGGTTCTCTGCGTCTTTCTGCCAGGACGAGCTCTGCTGCTCCAGTCCCTGGTCTTCAGCTCCTGGCTCCTACAGAGCTCCTTGCTGCTGCTCTGTCCCTTTCTCTGGAACTACTCTTCTCTGCTAACCCAGATCCAGTTTATAAAGGGCAGGTTCCTCCCCTCCGTGGACTGGGGCAGAAGGTGTGGCATGCAATAATGCTCCTGACCAGGAAAACCCATGCTCGCTCTCAGACATGGTATTTCTACCACTGTGGCAACCAGACCCCTGGGGTGCCACAATACGCCTCTCTTAATTACTGTAATGGTGGGCTTTGCTTCCTCATGCGAAAGAATCGGATCACACTAAGATGACACTCGGATCAAACTCTGACAGAGTTTGATCCGAGTGACATTAGCATAATTGGCCAGATTCTCTCGCATGAGAGAATCGACGGCCGTGTGACCTCTGTCCTAAGACTTAGCCATTTTTTTAGCAGAAGCATTTTTGGATGCATCTGATTTTTCAGTTGTTTTTCCTCCTTACTTTATGTATACGTTATTCAAATTTTGCCTTGAATTTGTGACACTCATCTTACACTCATCTTGTTGCCTTACACAATCTTGTGAACTCGACAATATATTCATAAGAGTATTTGTGGCTGCACATATAATACCCAGTTACTTTAACGGGAACCTGTCAGGTTGCACATGTTGTCCAATCTTTTGACAGCATGGTATCGAGGAGAAGTTGATATATAAGTTTGAAGGAGAAGTTTCAGTAAAACTTGTATTTTATTAATTGACATTTCTTGTGTTTGTATGCACATTAGCCTAGTGGGAGGTCATACTCAGTGATTGACAGCTATCTCTGCATGCACAGTCACACAGGACAGACTGTCAATCACTGAATAAGACTCATATGCATACAATTTTGGGGATTTCAATAAATAAAATAAGAGGTTTGCTGAAACTTTTCTCACAAAAATTTATATCAGTCTGATCAGCTCATCCTGATCTATAACATCCTGCCTGCAGATCCGATATGGTTTTCAACATGACCGATCTTGCTATCCCTGGAATTTCCATTGACACTGAACGGCACAGTGGTGTGCATGGTTGACCGCTGTGCCATTCAGACAGGCTCTGCAGAACCCCATTCTCAAGATCAGTGACAACTTTAAAACTTGGTACAAACCCATTGAACAACCAATTACATTCCAGCGATCTTGATTCAGTTTACAAAAAAACCCTCCAATTACATGACAGAGAATTGAGATTTCAGTGTCATTGTTTTAGGCTTTGTTCACACCTGAATTGCATCCTCTGTTAGGAGGCTTGGTCGCAGGTTCTCTTCTTTTCATTGTAAGAAAAATCACAGGATGTTGTCCCATTTTTTCTGTTATACTGACAAATCCTAACAGAAATCCAAATGACCAAATTATAGACAGTTGGGTCCATTGGGCACTGTTTACATCCGTCATCTGACGGATCCAGTCTCCTGAATTCAGTTTTTCATTAATTTTCATGATTACGTGTTTCTTTTTCTTATAGCAGGATAGAAAATCTAAATTTCTAACACTTGTGTGAACCTAGCTATAGAAAGTGAATGCTGTAGGTCTATTCCACACCATGTTGTTGTAGTTTTTAACAGCATCATGGTTTTTATATTTTAACCCCTTTCCGAAGTGGTACATAATAGTACGCGCCACGTCGGCACCCCCTGTTCAGCGTGCGCTCCGGCGCTAAGCCCAAACTGAACCGGGCACATGTCAGCTGATTCTTACAGCTGACATGTGACCGCAACAGCCGCGGGTGGAATCGCGATCCACCCGCGGCTGTTAACTAGTTCAATGCCGCTGTCAATCTCTGACAGCGACATTTAACTGCGCCGCACCGGAAGCGCGTTACTTACCCCGCCCATCAGTGACCCGTCACGTGATCGCGGGTCACCGATGCGTGGGCATGACAACCCGGGGTCTGCAGCAGACCCGTGTGGTTGTCATGTAAAGATTGCTATGAGCGCCACATAGTGGTCGGCGCTCATAGCACAGGAGTATTTCTACTACATAGAGGCTATGTAGCAGAGGTGATCAGACAGTTGCTGCTTCTAGTCTCCTATGGAGACTATTGAAGCAAGCAAAAAGTTTTAAAAAAATGTTTTTAAAAATATTAAAAAAAATTAAAAAATATAAAAGTTTAAATCACCCCCCTTTTGCCTCATTCAAAATAAAATAATAAAAAATATACCCCACATACACATATTTGGTATCGCCGTGTTCAGAATCGCCAGATATATCAATATAAAAAAATAATTAATCTGATCGGTAAATGGCGTAACGGGAAAAAAATTCCAAACGCTAGAATTACGGTTTTTTTGGTTGCCGCAACATTGCAATTAAATGCAATAACGGGCGATCAAAACATCGGATCTACCCCAAAATGGTATCAATAAAAACGTCAGCCCGGCACACAAATAATAAGCCCTCACCCGGCCCAAGATCCTGAAAAATTGAGACGCTACGGGTCTCGGAAAATGGCGCCATTTTTTTTTTTTAAGCAAACTTTGGAATTTTTTTTCACCACTTAAATAAAAAAGAACCTATACATGTTTGGTGTCTATGAACTCCTAATGAACTGTAGGATAAGATTGTCAGGTCAGTTTTAGCATTCAGTGAACATGGTAAAAAAAAAAACTGTGGAATTACATTTCTTTTGCAATTTCACCGCACTTGGAATTTTTTTTCCATTTTCAAGTACATGATATAGTAAAACCAGTTATGTCGTTCAAAAGTAAAATTCGTCCCGCAAAAAATAAGCCCTCACATGGCCATATTGACCAAAAAATAAAAAAGTTCTGGCTCTGGAAAGAAGAGGAGCAAAAAACGAAAACGCAAAAAATGGAAAATGCTCCAGTCATGAAGGGGTTAAACAAAAAAGTGATCCATTGTAACACTTATGCAAACAGATGCATTGTAAAGCAAGTGTATTTTTATATATATATACATACAGTACAGACCAAAAGTTTGGACACACCTTCTCATTTAAAGATTTTTCTGTATTTTCATGACTATGAAAATTGTACATTCACACTGAAGGCATCAAAACTATGAATTAACACATGTGGAATTATATACTTAACAAAAAAGTGTGAAACAACTGAAAATATGTCTGATATTCTAGGTTCTTCAAAGTAGCCACCTTTTGCTTTGATGACTGCTTTGCTCACTCTTGGCATTCTCTTGATATGTTATGGCTCGGTAAGACTGTAAAAGGTTATTGGGGGCCCTTCCTCCTGTTGGGACAGGGCTACAATAAACCATATCCTAGTGACTTTTTTTGTGGCACTTATCAGTTTTTGGGGGGTTTTGAGCATAATTTGGGGCTTTAAAAAAAAAAACAATTTCCAAACTCACTTTTTTGTTTGTATTTGCAAGTTGTGTTGCACATAGAATGTTTTATGTTGTGTTTCAATCTATGTTCTTTTTCCATTTTGTCTGTATTGCTCTGTAAATGTGTTGCTTGGGAAGAGATAGGTCTCATCTGGGGTTAATGAGAAGAAAGAGGGTGGGTGATCTCCAACGACACCTATGAAAAAATTATTAATATAGTTCTCACAGTTTTAAATGCAATATGAGACAACATAGGACTAAATAAAAAAAACACTAAAATAGTTGCCTCACTATTTGAAAGTCTGCAGTTTTTTTATCATTCTAAAACAGTTAGGCTGTGTGCCCACGATGCATTTTTTAAGCGTTTCCGCAGCGGCAATTCCGCTGCAGAAATGCTTAAAAAGTGCTTGGTATAAGGCCTGCCATGTTCCCCAATGGTAATCCGCATGTGCTGTGCACATGCTGCGGAAATTTCCACTGTGGATTATCATTGCGAAAAAAAACGCAGCACTACCAATTATTTTGCGGAAGCGCTGTGTTTTCGCCGCCATTGACTTGCATTGGAACGCATGGAATCTGCATCACTGGATCTGTACATGCAGAATCCAAGCGTTTCAATGTGCGGATGGTACCCGGGTCTGGAGGAGAGGAGACTCTCCTCCAGACCCGGGTACCATAGTACCAGTAAAAAAAAGAATAAAATAAAAAATAAATACTATACTTACCTTCTGATGGCCCCCGGTGTGCTTGTCTTCGCTTGCCTGCAGATCGCGGTGGACTAAAGGACCTGTGCTGACGTCATTTAGTCATGTGACGGCAGGTCCTTCAGTGTACCGCAAGCTGCCGGCAAGCCGAGACGCATCAAATCAAGACTCCGGGGGCCATCAGAAGGTAAGTATATATTTATTTTTTATTTTTTTAACATTCTTTCGGACACACTATATAAATCCATGCCGTTTGCATGGATTTATATAGTGTGACCAAGTTGTCAAGCACTTTCCAAGTGATGCTAAAATCACTTGGAAAGCGCTTGACAACCTGCATGCGGAAATGTATGTGAAGAACGCTTCACATCCGCTTGTCCCTGGCAGGAAAAACACATGTACAATCCGCAAGCGTATTTTTTACCAGGGAGATACAGAAATGCTCAGGAAAAAATCCGGAGCATTTCTGCATCGTGGGCACATAGCCTTAGTGTTATACAAATCCGGCACAGTACAAAGAGCTTAATCTCCAGCTGATTAGATGCATTTTCAGAGGTGATTGAGACCAGAAACTCACCCTCTTTACAAGGAGGTGGGACTTAACAATTTTTTGTCCTACTTCATGCAGAGCACAGTAATGAGCTTTCTGCTGCAGCTAGTTGTCTTACAGCAAGACACAGGACAGTAAGGAGGATGGGAAATAGGAAAAGAGGTAGGCAGGGGTGATCTCTTGAGTAGTGTTGAGCCACCCCCGTAGTGTTCGAGTTCGGTTCGGTTCGTCGAACACCCGTGTGTTCGCCGAACTGTTCGTCGAACTGTTCGTCGAACACCTTCGAACACCGTTAAAACCAATGGCAGGCAAACAAAAACACATAGAAACACATAGAAAACACCTTCAAAGGTGTCCAAAAGCTGACAAACTGCTCAGAAGACACAACTAACACATGGAAAAGTGACAAGTACATATAGTCATGCGAAAAGAAAAGAGGTGGAGGAGTAAAAGGAGGGGGAGACACAGATATAGGCATGTCATGCCCTTCTAAAATCCAAAAAGTGAGAAGCCGACACGTTCAGTCCGCTCCTGCCCGTGCCACCTCCGTGTCACCGGGTTTGTGCCAGAGCCGCGGTGAACCCTGACGGCCAGCCCCCCTCTCCCAATACTGGTGCCTGTCCGCTGGTGGGTCGAGCGAGCCCCCCTGTGGTGGAGGCAGCTCTAAGCTTTTTAATTTAAATTGTCTCTCTAATTTGAATGAATACACTTTAAATCCATTTACAAGGATCTATTGGAGGGCAAGTCTCATGCCAGCAGCCGCGTAATTCCAGCTCCAGTAGCGTCCACTAAAGCTGCTGCAGTTAAAAAGCTTTTATAAGGATCGAGCTCGGCTGTCCACCGCAAGGCATCCTACTGCCAGTCCCAGCCCCTATGCCTTGGGGTGCCTCCTGATGCTCTTCACTGAGTATCCCGTGGTCCCGAAGCATTTCCTTTGAAAAAATTAAGTGTCAAAACTACAGGTGGTGTAGCTTGCTTAACAGCCGGGATAATCCGCTGACTAGCAGACACTGCTACTAGGCACAAAGTATTTCCTGGGCTAGATGCAGTTAAAAATTTGTAATTAGATACTCTCGTTGGATGCTGAGAAAGCATTCCATAGAGTCTCCTGGCACGCCATATATGATTCTCTTAAAAAGCTTGGGGTAGGGGTCTAGGGGACCCTTTTATAGCCAAAATCACGGCCCTGTATCGCAATACGTCACCTAGGCTGAAGATAAATGGAACTGTATTACCCTGAGGGCTCGGTTGCTACAGAGGTATTGCACCTCACCCAGAGGTGTGATATCTCACTCTCAGGTAAGGATGGAGTGTGGATCAGGACCCGACACCTGCATGCATTACACCACATTGCCGTGGGGCAGGGCGACCAATATGCCCCTGAGATGGGCACGACAGTCCCTGTCCCTGGCTGGAGTGGGGGGAGGGAACACTGAGGAAGGGGAACCCTGTAGTGCAGGAGCAGGGAGGAAGCAGTTCCTGGGTGCATTGAGAAGGGAGTATAAAAGGTGGGCACCATCTTAGTTCAGTGCAGAGAAGTCTGAGCAGAAGTGGCAGGGAGCAGGGGCTCTGCATGAGCTCTGCTCCGGAGGCGGGCCTAGTAGCAGAGGCCCAGGCCTGGAAGAGGGAGAAGGAAGGAAGAGGAGCGGAGAAGGCTCCAGGAACGAGGAACGAAGGGATCCCAGGGGTGCGGACGGGCGAGTCGCCACCGCACGCCCGAATCCACCTGCGTGGAGGGGTCAGGCCAAAGGGGGAGACCGGTCCCCGAAACTAGTGGAGGCAGGAAACGACCCTCAGCTAGAAACAGGAGGCTGTGACATTTTATGTGGCGCAGCCCCTCGCTACACCAGCTAGGAGGGCACCACATAACTGGCGCCAAGTTTACCAAGAGGAGGCCCGAGGCAGCCGGACAGAAGGGTTGGTAAGAAAGGCCAGACAAAGGACACACAAAGGGGGTCCTGTGAAGCGCTCCAAAGTTATCTGGGAGTTGTCTGAGCCCCTCACCTGGTGAGCACAGTACGACGTGGGCAGCCGTTACCTGCAGACGTGGTCTGGATAATAAGAACTGTGAGTAAAGGCCCTGGACTGCATCACTGACTCCGTGTTGTTACTGCTGCTGCCCTGCACCATCACCCCCATACTCCGCATACACTGCCCTGAGGCTATACTCCTCCCGTGGGGAGTTATGCTACGCTCTGCTGCACCCACAACACCAGCCTCAGCGGTCTGCCCTGGAGCGGCGGTTCACTCTGACCGCAATCCACGGGTGGCGTAGTTGGACATGTAAACATCAAAACCACATAGTTCCGCCACTGGTTTGACCGCCCTGAGCCACGGAACCGGGTTGCCGCCACGGAGACTACAACCACCAGCATCCACCAAAAAGGGTCCGGCTCCGGGTGTCCCAAGGCCCAGGGGGCGCGTCAGAACATTTTCATCACCTTTCACAATCACCAATGGGACAAGGCAGGGATGTTCTCTGTCCCCTCTCTTATACATCCTAGTGACGGAGCACCTGCTCTCATCAATTCGCCATAACCCCAATATTAGGTGGATTGAGGTGGGAGGCACCGAGTACAAGTGCTCTCTATTTGCTGATGATGTCCTAGTATATATCACTCAATCACATATATCCATCCATGCTGTTATGGCTGAAATAGATCACTTTGTTACATGGTCAAATTTTAAAATCAATGCAGCGAAGTCTGAGGCCCTCGATGTCTCCCTCCCCAAATCCATATAGGATTCCATCCAGTCCAACTTTCCCTTTGCCTGGCCCTCACAGGGTATCAAATACTTAGGAATTCCTATTCATAGAGACCTCTCCCATCTATGTTATCTTAATTTTGGGCCCTTTATTGAACAACTCCATACAGACCACGGTTGGCAAGTTAGAACTGTAAGATTCACTACGTGAACCACTGGTGTTTTGTGGAAAAGCACATGTACACTGTGTTCCAAATTATTATGCAAAAAGTGTTTAGGAGTGATAAGGGAAGAATTTGTTTGTTTGTCAGTTAAACTCATTGATGGTGATGTGTGTCAGGGCTCTTTATATCACTGTAAGCAATTGCAGACACCTGTGCTAATTAGTTTGGCAGGTGTGTCCAATGAAAGGCAAGACTACTTAAGAAGGCTCTCTCACATTATTAAGCAGCCTACATTTTCTGCCAAAATGGGAAAGAAAAAGAATGTGTCGGCTGCTGAGAAGCAACAAATTGTGGAGTGTTTAGGTCAAGGCATGACTACAATCAACATTGTGCGATGATCAGGATGAAGTGTCTTGGCAATCAAGAAGTATGTAGCTGATTCACAGTACACACGTGTGCGTGCTGATAAGGGCAATTTGAGGACTCTTTCCTACAGGCAATTACGTCAGGTTAAAAGAGCAGTGGCAAAAAAGCCTTGTCATAGCAGCAGACAAGTTTTTGAAGCTGCTGGTGCCTCCAACGTCCCCCGAACAACAAGATGCAGGGTCCTTCAGAGGTTTGCATCTGTGCATACGCCATCCTGTCGACCTCCTCTATCCACTTCACACAAGCAGAAACGGCTCCAGTGGGCCAAACATTACATGAAGACTGATTTCAAAACTGTTTTGTTCACGGATGAGTGCCGTGCAGCGCTCGATGGTCCAGATGGATGGAGTGGAGGATGGCTGGTTGATGGACACCCCACGCAAACACGACTACAGCGCCAACAAGGAGGAGGTGGAGTAATGTTTTGGGCTGGAATCATGGGGAGAGAGATTGTCGGCCCCTTTAGGATCCCTGAAGGCGCTAAAGATGAACTCCATAATGTATGTGGATTTTCTCAAACAGCACTTCCTGCCATGGTTCAAGAAGAAGAACCGTGTATTTCACAGCAAGATCATTTTTTTGCATGATAATGCACCATCTCATGCTGCACATAAAACATCTGCATCTCTGGCTGATATGGGCATAAAAGGGGACAAACTTATGGTGTGACCCCCATGCTCCCCTGACCTCTACCCCATTCAGAACCTCTGGAGCATCATCAAAAGGAGTGTCTATGATGGCGGGAGGCAGTTCACATCTAAGCAACAGCTCTGGGAGGGTATTCTGTCCTCATGCAAAACAATTGAAGCAGAAACCATCCAAAACCTGACAAATTCAATGGACGAGAGAGTTCAGAAGCTCCTTTCGAACAAGGGGTCCTATGTAAAAATGTAACATCACCTAGAATAAAGTTTTGAGTTGAAAACTGTTTGATTTCAGTTTCTAATAACCTGCTTATGCTTATAATTTCAAAAATGACCATTTTTTTGGTCTTTATTAAAATGAAAAGGTTGATCGAAAAGTTTGGGGGATCTAAGAGTGTGGCAACCCAGTAGTCATGATTACTTTGAATTCTGACAATATGAGGGTCATGTTGCAGGTAGTGCAGCAAGAAGGCACTTATGTGTCTTGCGCATCTCGGAGCCCCAAAATTATTTTCCGGGCTAGATGCAGCTAAAAATTATTATTAATTTTAAATCTGGTGGAGCTTAGTATAGATGGCCTAATAGGATCAGTGCTGCACACTGCTACAAAGCCCAAATTATTTTCCAGCCAAGATACAGATAAACATGATTAGTAATTTTAAATCTGGTGGAGCTTATTATAGATGGCCTAATAGAATCAGTGCTGCACACTGCTACAAAGCCCAAATTATTTTCCAGCCAAGATACAGATAAACATGATTAGTAATTTGAAAGCTTAAAACGGTTGGTAGGGTGATTTTAACCAATCATCCATCTTTTACTCTCCCCAGGATGACACAGGGGTAGAAAAGTCGTTTCGGATCCATGATTTGTTCATCTTTATGAACGTGAGTCTGTCTACATTATCAGTGGAGAGCCACGTGCGCTTATCTGTCAGCACACCACCAGCAGCGCTGAACACACGTTCAGACAGAACGCTGGCTGCGGGGCATGACAAGATCTCCAAGGCGTAAGTGGCTAGCTCCGGCCATTTATCCAGATTGCAAGCCCAAAAAGAGCAAGGGTCCAGTGACACAGTCATGGCTTCAATGTTTACTTGGAGATACTCCTGTACCATCGTCTCTAGGCGTTGACTATGTGTCAGACTTCTTGTCTCCTGTGGCCTTGCAAAGGATGGGCTAAAAAGTGGTGAAATGATTGCGCAAAATTGATGTTACCAGCAGATACTGTGGTTCTGTTATGGTTTGAGTGCTGAACACTTGACGGTCCCACGGTTGGCAAGTTGGAACTGTGAGATTCACTACGTGCACCACTGGTGTTTTGTGGAAAAGCACATGTAAGATTCTGCAACAGTCTCTGCTGATACTCCTGCATGCGTGCATCCCTTTCTATGGCAGGAATAATTTCTGCAAATTTACTTTTATACCGGGGATCTAACAGTGTGGCAACCCAGTAGTCAGGATTATTTCTAATTCTCACAATTCGAGGGTCATGTTGCAGGTAGTGCAGCAAGAAGGCACTCATGTGTGTTGCGCATCCAGGAGCACCAAGTCCCTGTTGTGTTGGTGGCGAGGTAACAATCATGCTTCCTTCCTCTGTCCTCTCCCCCCAACCTCGCACAACAGAAATGTGATCAAGGTCTCCCTCATCTGATGAGTCTTCCATCAGTTCGTCCTCCACTTCTTCCTGGGCTCCTGCACCTTCCTCACTAGTTTGGCTGCTACCATGCGCCCTGGTAAAACCATCTCCCACACCCTCACATGCCTGCCGCCTTGGTGCTGCCGACCGTCTGGACCTTGCAGATGTTAGCCCTTCCGCATACAACTCCTCCTCCTCTACTTCCTCCACCTCCTCTTGTGCCACCACCTGACTCCGAATTCTGTTTAACATGTGCTCCAGCATGTAAATCACCGGAATAGTCATGCTGATAATGGCATCGTCAGCACTAAACATCTTCGTCGCCATTTCAAAACTGTGCAGAAGGGTGCATAGGTCCCTGATCTGAGACCACTCCTCCAGCGTGATTTGCCCCACGTCTGGATCTCGTTGGCCCAGGCTATACGTCAGAACGTATTGCACCAGGGCTTGTCGGTGCTGCCACAGTCGCTGCAACATGTGCAGAGTTGAATTCCACCGGGTAGGCACATCGCATTTTAGCCGGTGAAGTGGCAGGCCCAACGACTTCTGTAGAGATGTAAGTCGCTGAGCTGCGGGATGCGAACGGCGGAAGTGAGCACACAGCGACCGTGCCCTCTGCAGAAGGCCATCTAGTCTGGGATAGTGGGCTAAAAATTGCTGGACAACCAGGTTCAACACGTGAGCCATACAAGGCACGTGTGTGACATTGCCCCGGCGAAGGACCGCACCCAGGTTTGCAGCATTGTCGCACACGGCCTTCCCTGGTTTCAGGTCCAGTGGAGACAACCATTCATGAAATTGGTTCTCCAGAGCTGACCACAACTCCTCAGCTGTGTGACTCACATTTCCCAGACATTTCAAAGTAAAAACCGCCTGATGACGTTGAGCCCTACTGCCAGCATAGTAAGGAGGTGTGCAGGATCCCTTCTGCGCAGTTAGAAAGCTTGTGGCATGACCAGACAGGCTTTGGGTGCAGGTGGAAGACCGAGAGGAGGTTGAGGAGGCAGAAGCAGTGGAGGAACTTTGACATAAAGAGGATTGACGCACAACTCGTGGGGACGGCAAGACTTGGACAGCAGCCCCTTGTCCTGCTGTCACCATAGTTACCCAGTGCCCAGTCAGCGACATGTAACGCCCCTGTCCATGCCTACTCGTCCAAGTGTCTGTGGTGAAATGCGCCCTGTCACACACAGAGTTTCTCAAAGAAGCGGTGATGTTGTGTGCGACATGCTGGTGGAGCGCAGGCACACCTTTCTTTGAGAAGTAGTGCCGACTGGGCATCTGGTACTGGGGCACTGCGACGGACATAAGGTCTCGAAAATCCTCTGTGTCCACCAGGCAGAAAGGCAGCATTTCTGTAGCCAAGAGCTTGCAGATGGTGAAATTCAACCTCTTAGCTTTCTTATGGCTAGGAGGAAATGGTCTTTTACTTGTCCACATCTGAGGGACCGAGGGCTGGCTATTGTGCTTAGACGGGGTTGATAAGGGTGTCCCCGGCAAACTGCCGGTCTGTGAGGAAGATGCAGGCGGACATGTTAGGTTGCCTTGATCCAAAGGTGGTGCTATCGATGTCGGACAGCGCTCAACACCAGCTGGTGTTACAACCTCCAAAGAAAATGATGACCTGCCAATCACGCTGGCTGTTGCGGGTAAAGAGGTGGCAGGTCTGCGCCCCAAAACAGGTGTGACTGCTGTCCCCCCAGTCACAGAGGATGAAGAGGCCGCGGATGCACAAGATATGGCAGACGGTGGTTGGCCCGGCCGGCTAGGCTGCATTGTAGCACACTGAGCTTCCCACTGCAACTTATGCTTCATGTCCATGTGCCGGTTCATGCATGAAGTACTCAAACTATGTATTTTTTGGCCTCTACTTAGCTTTTGCTGACAAATGTTACAGATAACACGAGTTGGGTCATCTTTATCGATCTGAAAAAATGCCCAGGCTATGCAAGGCTTAGCACCCATGCGACCTGAAGAGCCACCACGACTTGTGGTGAGAGGCAGAGTTGTGTTTGAGGATGCAGTTGTTGACGTGCTTCCAGTACTACGTCTCTGTCCAGGAAGGCGCAACCTGACCTCGTCGTCACTAGCATCTTCCTCCACCTCCTCTGCTGACCTCATCTCTTGGCTGACTGTGGGTTGACAGTAAGTGGGATCTCCAACCTCATCAGCATCACCCTGTGCGTTATCACACCCGTCGTCCTCAGAGCCAACCTGTTCCTGCCCTGACAAAAAACTAAAGTTGTCGCTCCAATCAAGTATTTGAGTCTCATCATCGTCTTCCTCATTGTCTCCACCAACAGGAGTTACAGTTTGGGAATGAGGGTCTACATTATGGTCAGAACCTTCTGCGTCTGGTCCTGGATCCGATTCATAAAGATTCTGGGCATCAGTGCAGATCATTTCCTCGTCTGGATTCACAGAAGCGCTGGAGTCGACCTCTGATTCCCAGGCTATAGTATGAGTAAACAGCTCTGCAGACTCAACCATCTGTTCTACCTCATACTCAGACGGGCAGCTGGAGATTTGGGAGCTGTGAGGAAGCAAGTGCGATTGGGGTGACACCTTTGAGGACTGGAGTATTTGTGATGTTGAAGTTGATGTGGAGGAGAGCCCACTTAAAGGAGCACTTGATATCCGTTGAAGCACCTGCTGTTTTTGTGCCTCATCTGGAATTTGTAGCGATTGGCGTGGCCGTAAGAAAGGGATCTTATCACATTGTCCGCTAAAAGAAGTAGACATTTTAGTTTGGCTGGAAGATGGTCTTTCTTCTGCAGATGTTACTGCTGCTTTTACACCTACCCCACGGACACAACCTTTTTTCCCCTTCCCAACACGCCTATTCCCCTTTCCACCAGCAGCAGGCCTTTTTCCACTCATTTTGGTGGTTAACTAATTCACAACTCTGGAGTTGTTTGCACAAAAAAACAATGGATGGGAACTGAGCAGAGCTGAGTGGCCAAACTGTGGTATTAGGCCAAAACTATTGGCTGGGTTAGATGCAGAAAAAAATTATATTCAATTTGCAACCTGATGGAGGTCAGTATAGATGGACTAATAGAACAAGTCCCACACACAGCTAGAAGCCCAAATATTTTTTCAGAGGTAGATGCAGAAAAAAATATATTCAGTTTGCAACCTGATGGAGGTCAGTATAGATGGACTAATAGAGAAAGTCCCACACACTGCTAGAAGGCCAAATATTTTTTCAGAGCTAGATGCAGACAAAAAATTATTTTGAATTTGCAACCTGATGGAGGTCAGTATAGGTGGACTAATAGAACAAGTCCCACACACTGCTAGAAGGCCAAATATTTTTTCAGAGCTAGATGCAGAAAAAAATTATATTCAGTTTGCAACCTGATGGAGGTCAGTATAGATGGACTAATAGAGAAAGTCCCACACACTGCTAGAAGGCCAAATATTTTTTCAGAGCTAGATGCAGAAAAAAATTATATTCAGTTTGCAACCTGATGGAGGTCTGTATAGGTGGATTAATAGAACAAGTCCCACACACAGCTAGAAGCCCAATATTTTTTCAGAGGTAGATGCAGAAAAAAATATATTCAGTTTGCAACCTGATGGAGGTCAGTATAGATGGACTAATACAACAAGTCCCACACACAGCTAGAAGCCCAATATTTTTTCAGAGCTAGATGCAGAAAAAAATTATATTCAATTTGCAACCTGATGGAGGTCAGTATAGATGGAGTAATAGAACAAGTCCCACACACAACTAGAAGCCCAAATATTTTTTCAGAGCTACATGCAGATAAAAATTATTTTTAATTTGCAACCTGATGGAGGTCAGTATAGATGGACTAATAGAGAAAGTCCCACACACTGCTAGAAGGCCAAATATTTTTTCAGAGCTAGATGCAGAAAAAAATTATATTCAGTTTGCAACCTGATGGAGGTCTGTATAGATGGATTAATAGAACAAGTCCCACACACAGCTAGAAGCCCAATATTTTTTCAGAAGTAGATGCAGAAAAAAATATATTCAGTTTGCAACCTGATGGAGGTCAGTATAGATGGACTAATACAACAAGTCCCACACACAGCTAGAAGCCCAATATTTTTTCAGAGCTAGATGCAGACAAAAATTATATTCAATTTGCAACCTGATGGAGGTCAGTATAGATGGAGTAATAGAACAAGTCCCACACACAGCTAGAAGCCCAAATATTTTTTCAGAGGTAGATGCAGAAAAAAATTATATTCAGTTTGCAACCTGATGGAGGTCAGTATAGATGGACTAATAGAGAAAGTCCCACACACTGCTAGAAGGCCAAATATTTTTTCAGAGCTAGATGCAGAAAAAAATTATATTCAATTTGCAACCTGATGGAGGTCAGTATAGATGGACTAATAGAATGATGCTATGCCCAAAAGATTTTACTTCACTAGGTGCAGTAAAAAAATATTCTATACACAGGTGGTATATCTTGCAACACAGATAGGCTACTCCACTGACTAACACACTCTGCAATAGGCCAAAAAGGATTAGCTTTGCTAGATTCAGCCAAATGCTGTGAAAAAAACTTGCACAGCACTGGCACAGACCTGCCTGGCAAAAACTGATAGGAACTGATGTAACCTAGTCCTGAAAAGGACTCCAATTACAATTAGTCTTTACTCCCACAACCTATCTATTTAAGAGCACAGACCTGCCTGATAAAAGTCGTAGGAAATGCTGTAACCTAGTCCTTAAAAGGACTGCAATCACAACTATTCCCTACTCCCAAGCTATCTGTAGATTTGTGCGAAAATTGGCTTGAAATTAACAAGGTATAGCGCACACAGCAACAGCGGTGCCGTCTAACACGCAGCTGCAGCAGTGAGAAAATGGTGGTGACGGGGAAAATGGCTTGGTCTTTTAGGGCAAGGACATGTGACATACACTGCCAATGACACATGCCCTTGCTTGTGTGAAAAAAAGCACTTCGCTCCGTGTGTGCGCTGCTGATAGGCTGACAGATTGCACCTCCCCACTGTAAATGCGGGAAAGAGAAAAAAAAATGGAGATCTTCATTATTCCTGCAGAGATCCATCCCCTGCCCCTCCCCCCACCCCGCTGTACACTCAAACTGCGTATTAACATTAATTTTCATCATTACTGAGAAAAAAATCCAGTTATAATTTTGGTGCACGAACAGTTATCGAACATAACCTCGAACAGCCAAATTTTTTTCAAATCGTTCGTGTTCGCCGAACGGCTCGAACACCGCCCAAAACAGCTCGAATTTGAGATTGGCGAACAGTTCGAGTAGAACAACGCTCATCTCTACTCTTGAGACACACAGAGAAGACTTTTTTATATATATTTATCAGTTTTACCTACAGCCATGGACGAAAGTGTTGGCACCCTTGAAATTGTTCCAGAAAATAAAGTATTTCTCCTAGAAAATTATTGCAGTTACATGTTTTGTTATACACATGTTTATTTCCTTTGTGTGTATTGGAGAAACACAAAAAAAACTGAGAAAAAAAGGCAAATTGAACATAATTTCACACACATCCCTAAAAATGAGCCAGACATAACTGTTGGAACCTCCAACTTAATATTTGGTTGCACATCTTTTGGAAGAAATAACCGCAATCAATCGCTTCCTATAACCATTAACAAGCTTGTTAAACCTCTCAAATGGAATTTTGGACCACTATTCTTTTGCAAACTGCTCCAGGACTCTCATATTTGAAGGCTGCCTTCTCCCAAGAGCAATTTTAAGATCTAAGATCTAACCACGGGTGTTCAATGGGACTTAGATCCATGCTCATTTCTGGCCACTTCAGAACTCTCCAGTGGCTTGTTTCCATCTATTTCTGGGTGCTTCTTGAAGTATGTTTGAGGTCATTGTTCTGCTGGAAAACCCATGACGTGAGGACGCACACCCAGCTTTCTGACACAAGACCCTACAGTGCGACCTAAAGTCCTTTGGTAATCTTCAGATTTCATGATGCCTTTCACACAGTGCCAGGTGCAGCAAAATAAACCCAAAACATTTGAACCTCAAATGTTTTGGGTAGGTACTGTGTTCTTTTCTTTGTAGGCCTCATTCTGTTTTCGGTAAATAGTAGAAAGATGTGTTCTGCCAAAAAGCTCTATCCTGGTCTCATGTCCACAAGACGCTTTTCCAGAAGGATTTTGGATTACTCATGTACATTTCGCAAATTGCAGTCTAGCTTTTTCATGCCTGTGTCAGCAGTGGGGTCCTCCTGGGTCTCCTGCCATAGCGTTTAGTTTCACTGAAATATCGATGGATAGTTCGCACTGACCCTAATGCACTGAGCCTGCAGCGCAGCTTGAATTTCTTTGGCACTTAATTGGGGCAGCTTATCCACCACTTGGACTATCCTGTGTCATAACCTTTCATCAATTTTTCTCTCCCGTCCACGTCTAGGAAGATTAGATGGAGTGGGTTGTAGAGTTCTTGATTATGTGGATCACCGTGGACAAAGGAACATCACGATCTCTGGAGATCAATTTATAACCTTGAGATTGTTGATATTGTTCAACAATTTTGGCTGTCAACTACTCAGACAGTTTTCTTCTCCTCTTTCTGTTCTCCATGCTTAGTTTAGCACACATAGACACACAATGCAAAGATTGAGTCAAGTTCTCCCCTTTTTATCTGGCTTCAGGTGTGATTTCTTACTGCCCACACATGTTATTTGCCACAAGTGAGTTTGAAGGAACATCATATGCTTGAAACAAAGTTGTTTACCCACAATTTTGGGAAGTTGCCAACAATTTTGTCCAGCCCATTTTTGGGATTTTGTGTGAAATTATGTCCAATTTGCCCTTTTTTTTCTCTGTTTTTTGTGTTGCTCCAATACAGACAAAGAAAATAAACATGTGTTTAACAAAACATGTGTAATTGCAATAATTTTCTGGGAGAAATACTTCATTTTCTGAAACAATTTCAAGGGTGCCAACACTTTTGGCCATGACTGTATCATGTAAATAGGATAACAAAGGAGATTTAAGCAGGAATTGCTGGGATATTTTTGAATTATTTTGCTCCAGCAAGGAATAGATTAAAACATAACTTTTAATAAATTTGTTAAAAATACATAAAGTGCTCAGTGCTCGTGTAAACAAAATCAACACACGTAAAAAACATATGCCGGGAGATGCTTATTAGATGAAAATATCTCATGCCATTCTTCATCACCTTAATTTTAAGCATCATCCTTATCAAGGGGATTCTTAGAGCAATCCTCTTTTGAAAAGGCAGCCTAAATAGGGGATATCATATAATGTTGGCAATAATGTCCATTAAAACGGAACACACTGTATGTACCACACTATATCATATATTCCTCCTATAAATAATTAGCCACACAGTCGAGGTGCCTATATTACCATTAGGATTTATACCTCCTGTGGCTAATAGAAAGCTCTCAACCAAGGGTTCAAATATTTCTCCCAATTCATAGGTAATTCAGCAGATCAAAAGGAACCTCCCAATGCGTTTCTCTATTTCATCAGGGGCTACTCGTTCCAGGATTTATGATCAAGCGTCAAGGCCCCCCGCATTCTCCAGGTGCCAATGCTCACTTCTTCTGCCAAATATTTATGTCCATTCTCTTTTAAATACTCGCCACGCTAGCGGCTGCACGACATGACACACTTCCATTCCCATAATGCTCTGCGACCGGAAGTGACATGTGCTGTTTCCAAGGTGTTGGAATGCACTGCTAGGCTGCTGGACTGCTTACCTCACTTCCTGTGATGCGCTCCATCACCTGTATCACATGGGCAATGTAATTCAATAGGGGCATCTACATTTCAGCGTAAGTATACATCTCAGTCGCAATTAAACTCCTAGTTTACCTCCCTATTGGTGCCCACTGTTAAATATAAGGCTACAATCATTTATGCTTAATTTGTTGCCTTAAGTTGTACATTCAAGATTCAATCCTATACAGGTATCAATAAAAAGAACAGGGATGTGGGACGTTTTTCTCCGTACAGACTATTCAAAAGCAAAAAGGTATTGTGAGATGAATATTCATAAGACTGTAGAGAACACAGTATCCAGTGGTAATTTTTAAAATATCACAAAATATGATTATGATCAAAAAGAATGGAGCTAAAAAATGGATAAATATACCAAACCAATTGTGTGGAAAGGCGGACCTCATGATAAGAGATAAGGGGTGCCCTATTATGACTCTACATGGTACTAATCTAACTGATCCCTACCTACGTGGAGGTTGGCACCCTGATCCCGTGCAAATGGCGCCCCCCACTCAACGGTGGCTGTCCCTATGATATGAGGCCCTATTTTCCCCTACGTTGGAAGAAAGGGGGCATAGGATAGGATCTCATTCAGACCATCTGGAAAACTTGTACCTAGTCTTAAAGAAGTTGTTCACTACTTTTCATAATGGCCCCAATGTATTTAACCTGTGCCGATAAGTGTTTTTATAAATACTTTTAGTTGTCTTTATTGCCTGTGAGCTGCGCTATTGCTGGCCGCTCACAGGCATCACGTGGCCCCTGACTGCAGCCGGCTCTTGTTTCCACTGATGTCATGTCAAGTGACCCAGTGACGCGCTCCCTGCGGTGGATGCTTGGTTGTGGGCGGGGGCGCACTTTCCCTCTCCTGCATTCATTGGGAAAGCAAGCGGTAAATGCTGAGCTGTGACGTGCCGGGAAACCCCGCCCACAGCCAATCACTCACCGGGGAGCGCAGCGCTGGGTCACGCCCGGCTGCAGCCAGAGCTTGACATGACATCAGCGGATGTCAGAGCCGGCTGCAGCCGGGGGTCACGTGATGCCTGTGAGCGGCCAGCGATAGCGCCGCTGACAGGCAATAAAAACAACTAAAGGTAAGGTATTTACAAAAACACTTATCAGCACAGATTAAATACATTGGGGGAATGCTCTATAATAGTGGACTACCCCTTTAAGTACAGAAATATCAATCCCTATACAACAGAACAGCTGATCATTCAGAGGACTAGCAGAGCTGCAGCAGATAAAAATGTTTCATCAAAACCGGAGAATGAAGCTCAGTGAGTCTCTGCCCCTACTTAATTTCTGACTTCCCTAAACTTAGTAACTGACTCAAGTATAATTAAGTAAGAATTAGATATTGCCAGTAAATTTTCTATTGTGGCAACAAAGAATTTGGCATTTTAAAATATAATATGCCCTATCCTCTTAATCAACAACATCTGCTATCCGGAAATAGGAAGCTTTCAAACATATTAGATTGTAGGTTAATTTTGCCAAAAATGGTGAGTTCAGAGAACTTTGATGCAATGTTTATGCCAAGCTAACTTCAGCCATATTCACATATGGCAGTTTGATGTAATTTTTCAGGTTTATGTCAGGAATTGATCATAAAAGAAAGATCCATTTTACACTACATCATTGCATCATAGCGTAAAAAAAAAAACTTTTTACACATCATAGCATCCTTTTATAATTTAAATTGTGACAACTTGCTTGATCAGAATTGAGCATATAAGACTCCAATGATTTTTTTAATATGGTTTGTGATTCTGTAAAGATTTTAAGCAATTTGATGGCATTAATTAAATTGTAGTATTCTTGCTCTCATTATTTTTCTCTTTTGGATCTAATCCAAATGTTGACTTAAAAACCTCATCATACACTAATGTTTGGTCAGACATATATGCAGATGAAATGTGTTTGGTCTGTGTTTCCGCTGTATGAAAACAAGAGGAGATAACAGCATGAGGGGCTGATTATATATGTATGTTATGATGATCATATAATGTATTTATGATGATCATATAATGTATTTTTGTAACAAGCCCATTAGATGTCGCTTGATATGTTATGCATTTAATATGTTCTGCCTCTCAGACCCTGTAAGCTAGGAGGGAGTTAAAGAGATGGGTCATCCCTTAGGTGGGAGTAGTTTACTGAATGATTACTGGGAGTTGGGTTCGGCCATCTTAGTTCAGTTAGTTCAGTTAGTGAGTACCTGTCAGAGAAGACAGAAATGTGAGGAGCACGGGAGAAAAGAACAAGAAAGGAGAAGAATTGTTTGGACACATCCACAAAAGCCTTATAGACAAGACTGGTGTCCTGACCCTGGCTAAACAAGCCCTAAACTGCGGCCAAGGACAACATATGTCTATATAATATAGTATAGCAGGTTGATCAACACTGCTGTAACTTAAGTCCGACAAGCAGACAATAGACCACTGTAAAAAAATCACATTCAAGAAATCATAAAATATTATACTCTGAATTCCACTTGGAGTCTATTGAACCCATTTTGAGTTTTGTAATGCAAGCACAGTCTTTTTAATGTCCAAGTGACAACAACCTATATGGCTAGCGAAAAAATGATGGTAACCAGATTATTAATAATACACAGCAGTTTCAAACTTTATAGGCTACTTTTATTGTATAAACGATCCAAAAATTATCCATTTTTGGAAGCAGATGCATGCCTTGCTTTTGTTTATACACAGGTGGTGCAAATGGAAGAAGCTGTGACATTTTCACATAGTTGGGTAGAAAAATTATGTGATTTTGCGAATATCAAGAGCTTAGTTCTTTTCTAAAGTAGAAGTGATAGCTTTTTGCCCAAGCCATCCAAAAATGAACCTTCTAATTACGAAGACAAAACAGGTGTACTTGTTTGAACGTGAAAAAGTTATTGCTTCCCAACTAGGATGAACATTTTTTTTTAATGGATCCGCAACTTGTTTGCTAATCACAAAATGAATAGGCAATTTCAAAGGCTTTTTCTCTAGTTGAGAAAACATTATCCCATTTTTTCTTGAGACAAAAAAGTGTACAGCTTTGAACATGAAAAAGTTACTGTTTCTTAACTGGAAGTTCAAAATTATCCATTTTTAGGGTGTGCTAATTAGAAAATGATTAAGCAATTGCAAAGACTTTTCTCAAGCCATCCAAAAATTATCCCTTTAATTAGGGAGATAACACAGGTGTAATTTTAATGTGAAGAAATTGCTTTTTCTCTACTAAGATTGAAAAATTATCCCTTTTTTAAGCTGTCCAAATTATCCTTTTTTCTGTGTTAGTTTAGCGGTAACATTGACAAAACGAGCAGCAGCAGTACTGTTTAGCAATATGAAACACAATGGGCAGCCAGCACATGTGTGGCTGGCTTGATTGTTTAGTAGCTACAATTCACAGTCACAGAGAGTGACTATAAAGTTACAGAAGGTTCCTTATATAGTATATCACTTGCATCTTTAGATTAGTATTCACAGACTGACACTATTATTTCCATTTTCAATCTGATAGATCAGCACTGTAGCACACCACAAACTCATTAGGCCTTTTTCTTTCGCTATGCTGTGTGCTCTGAGCTCCTATCCCCAAACAGGACAAACATAAAATTGCGATCCTTAGCTGGCTCCTATCATTTATTCTGGCTATGTTAGTCTCCCCTTATTGGATGGGCTAGACCATGTGAACTGATTGCTGCAGGGCATTATGGGGAAGCCTGCGTGGCCGCACCTGATGCTATTGGTAGGCTTACTGAGTCTTGGGCAATGTGTGAAATGATATTTGGCATCATTTTTTTTGATGATCCCCGCGAATTGAATCACAGAGTGTTCAAATTCACTTGGAATTTCAGAAAATTCAACTCAAACTAAATCCTTCGTGGATAGATCTGCTCATCTCTAGTGACATTCAATTTCACTTGCATTACAGAATGGATCACAACACACCATTCTTGGAATCTGAAATTACCACATGGGCCTTCACAAGGGAACATCATAATGGCCCAAACTTTCTGGTTTATGGTGTGGGGAGACATAATGTATTGTAGCCTTCATTCCAGGTCCACTAACAGCTAAGCATTACATTGATTTTGCCGTAGAACCAGTGGTTTGGCATTTGCTTTGCAAGCTATGTAGCTGGTGCTTCTGTGAACAGTCTGCATAGTCTAAAGGTGCTACTGTTGTCTGGGATTTCATAGGTGGCAATTAGAAAGAGATCTTCCAGCAGCGGATCTTGATGATTTGCAAGCAAAAGTGCATTTAGCGCGGCTGAACATTCCTCAAACAATCATTATTAACCTCACTGAAACCATGCCAAGACATGTAAGTGCCTGTATTTCTGTACAAGGCACTCTTATTCAATACTAGATAATTCAAAATATTTTGAAAGATTGTTTTCACATTTTCATCATCTGCATATCAGTAACAAGGCAATTCTGTGAGTTTCATAAATCCACGGCTTTTCGTTTTGGTGTTGTGATTTTAATGTTGAGGAGTGTATTTACATTTCAGAATTAATATCTAACTTTTATGGTTCATATTTAAATATTGGTTTTGGCATTTAGAACTTCAATAATCTAATAGAAAATGTATTTTATATGTGCATATATTAAATGCCACCAATACCCAGGATATTGAGTTATTCTTGGACCAGTGAAATGCTTATACAAATTTCATAGCAACACTTACACTAAAGTTCCTAGATAACTGTGAAATTTTGCTTTGCATCATTCTTAGTAACAAGCTAAATATTGGTGTTCGCTGGGCATTACCAACGCCACTTGGTATCATGATTACCACATGTATTTTATATAAATGTGAATTTGCTCATTTACTTCTCACACAAATACTTCATTCTCTCATTCAAATGCCATAAGAGCTCTCCTTTTAGAGCACCAACTATGCTGTCCTCTAATTTGTTTTAAATTGGATGCAACACAAATTTAGATTTACTGTATACAGTACATACTAAAATATTTCTTTATTAAAAGATTGATTGCAAATAAAGTATATTTTAAACCTACCGCGTATATGTTTTTCCAAGATTACAGACTACAAATTAACCCTGTGTAGTGAAATCGTGTACTTTATGCTTTTCAGTCTGATGCAATATTTCTCACTAACATACAGTAAGTAGGATAGCAAATATTAGGGGTAGATGGAATCGTATATGACTGAAAAATCAGACCACACAGTGTTTGCTGTCTGAAACTATGAAGACAGATAGGCCTATAAGAGTCACATATAAATCTATAAATTATTTTTAATTAATTCTATTTAATTTTTTTTTTTAATTATTATTTTTTGATACATTGTGTGTACGCATATTTATACTTGTTCACTGGTTGCTCACACACACACATGTTCTATGAAAGCTGATTAAAAATACTTTTTTGGAAGGAGATACTACCCCCACTCCTTCCAATACTGGATGTATTCTTTTTTTTGTATTTTAGCCAATGAACACTTGACCTTTACTTTGGCAGTCAATATTCTTTAGTAAATAAGTGTTCCAGACATATTACTGAAAATACTTTTCAAGAATTTCATTCTGTTGATGTTTCATTTATTTATTTATTTATTTTCTTAGTATTCTTATGGAGGTCGCTCATGCTGATAAATGCTGAAGAAAACACCAAAGAAGGAATCTGCACAAATAGGAAACAATTCTCCTTTTTGCATGCAAGTAAACAGTGATTCTCTGTTAGAGACCCTACATGCACTCCTAACAATACGCAATGAATTAGGAATTATACCAAAACAAAGGAAATGTGCACATGCCTTGAAATTACTTAATTCTGCTTAAATTGACATACTATTTTCATCACAGTATACCCACAGTTATTGTGTAACTAACAACCAAACATGCAATTGCAATAGTTTCCTTATCATAAATGTTTGAAAGGTTAGAAATTACACAAACCCACCAGCAATTCATCCCTTAATCTCTTTATTTCTTTTTTATATCATTATCCTCTATACAGTGTCCATTTCTAACCCTCCAAACACTCTCCAGTTAGGATATTTCTAATTCTATGTCTGTAAAAGTGCCAATACATACAGTGCTGCTTACCATTTTTGGCACCCCTTCATTTTTTTGTAGACTGTACCATTTCTTCAGAAATAAATGGAAATGGACCAAAGTTATATCCTTAGGATTTTTTAATTTGTGGTCCAAAGTAATACAACAATAAAACATTGTTTTTCAACTTCCGTGTTGCAGTTTTAAAGAAGAAACAGAATAAACAGCATGTGCATCAATAAAGGCACCCCTAGTTAATACTTAGTTTCACACCCCTTGGCATTGCTGACAGCCTCCAAATGTTTCTTGTAGCCATCTATAAGCTTCTTGCACTTCTCAGCTGGAATTTTCTCCCACTCTTCCTTTACAGTTTGTACAAGCTCTTGAATGTTTGAAGGGTTCTTTTTCCCAATGGCAGATTTCTGTTCACCCCAAAGATTTTCAATGGGATTGAGATCAGGACTCATTGCTGGCCATTTTAAAAGTCTTTTTTTTTTCAAACATTCTTATGTACTTTTAGATGTGTGGGTCATTGTCTCGCTGGAGGACCCATGATCTTTGACTCAAACCAAGTTTCTTTACACTAAGTAGGACATTTTGCTCTAAAATCTCTTGATAATTCTCAGATTTCATGATTCCTGTGATACAGTCAAGGCCTCCAGTACCAGACGCAGCAAAGCAACCCCAAAGCATTATGGATCCTCCACTTGCTTAACTGTTGGTAAGGTGTTCTTTTCCTTATAAGCTTCATTGCGCCGTCTGTAAACAAACTGTTGCTTTGCTTTGCCAAAAAGCACTATTTTTGTTTCATCTGTCCACAGCATATTTTCCTAGAAGGATAGTGGTTTGTCAAGGTACTCTTTGGCAAAGATCAGTCGTTCCTTTTTATGTATTTTCTTCAGCAATGATTTCTTCCTTGGCCTTCACCCATAATGCTCTGCTTGGTTTGGTGTGCGGCGTATGGTACTTGTTGAAACCATGACCCAGACTGTTTCAGGTTGCCTTCAGGTCTTTGGATGTTTGACGTGGTGTTTTTTCCACCATTCGCACCAACATTCGAAGACATCACTTGTCAGTTTTCCTCTTTCCCCCACGTCCAGGGAGGTTCTTGACGGTTCCATGCTTGGCAAACTTATTAATAACATTGCACACTGTTGAAACTGGGATGCCAACGTTTTTGGAGATGGCCTTATACCCATTGGAAGTCTTGTGTTTGCTAATAATAGCAGTTCTGATGCCCTCAGACAGCTCATTTGTCTTCACTATTGTGACAATAGAACAGGGCCTACCATGTGGCATTTTAAAACACTGAAGTCATCATTCATTGGCTAATTCATGTCACATCGGCACCGACAGTTAATCGACAGGTGAATCTCTTTTGTGATTTACCATAGGCGAGTCACAATGTATTTCCTTACTAAATTGATGTAAAGTGTGCCAATACCAGTGTCACAGCAGGCTTTATGTTTTTCTATTTTTCCCTCCCATTGTTTTTTTTTTAATTATTGTTTATCATTTGCTCGTTTGTATTTAACACAAGTGTGCTATACAAAACTTGATTCATTTTTTTCAGGATTACCTAGGATGAAGTAATCCTATTGCTGCATATACATTAAATGGGAGGATATTCAGGATGACAGAACAGGAGAAGGACTTGGGTATTCTGGTTACAAGTAACCTGAACAGCAGTACTCCATGTCAAGCAGCAGCCACCAAAGCAAACAGGATTTTAGGATGTATAAAAAGATAAATAAGATCCCCCGATCCCAACGTATTGTTACCCCCTTATAAATCACTGGTGATGGGATCCAGTTTTGGGCTCCACATTTAAAAAGGATATTCAGAAGTTAGAGTCAGTTCAAAGTTGGGCAACTAGATTATTACAAGGGATGGAGGCCTCTCATATGATGAGAGGTCGAAACATTTGAGCTTGTTTAGCTTAGAAAAATTATGTCCTCAGAGGGGACCTCATTTACATGTATAAATATATGTGTGGTCAGTACATAGGACTAGCACATGACTAATTCCTTACAAAGATCATACTAAGGACCAGGGGGCACTCATTACGGGTGGAAGAAAGGCGATTCTGGCACCTAAACAGGAAAGGGTTCTTTACAGTCAGAGCAGTCGGATTGGAGAATGCCCGACCATAAGAGGTAGTAGTGGAAGACAGACACTATGACAGTTTTCAAAAAAGGGCTGGATGATTTCCTCGGTATACATTACATTGTGGGTTACAGTTAAGTTAGACAAAATATTACACTTATAGCAGTACATTTAATACGGTAATAGTAATTACATAACTAGTATCATAATTAGGTTTGATCCAGGGTTCTTGGGCTGATCGCCTTTTTTCGGGGTCAATAAGGAATTTTTCCAGGGATGCAAATTGGCTGAATGTGTCCTGGGGTTTTTGCCTTCTTCTGGATCAACTTATTTAGGGATTTTATGGATTCTAGCAATACCATTATTAGAATCATTAGAGTAATACAAATATAAAACTAACTAAAAAAAAATTATAAACTGATTCATTTTTAATTGTAATAGTGCAGCAATAATAAAAATTGTAATAATACATTTGTGAGGCTTAGTCTCTGTAAGTTAGTGCAGTGTTAGTGTAGGTAGTACAATTGGGGGAGGAAGGTTGAACTAGATGGACCTAGGTCTTTATTCAACCTACGTTACTATGAGATATTCCACATTATGTACTTAAAAGGGTTGTCCAGTACTTTTAAAAATATGCCAATGTTTTCTAATGATAAATAGAAGCTTTTTTCTAATTACCTCCTGGTGCTGTTTCTGCCTGTGAGCGACGCTATCAGTGGCTATCAATGTTATTGCCACTCATGTAGTTTAAAGGGGTTGTCCAGTACTTTTAAAAATATTGTTATGCTGGGGGCAGGCCAGGCCAGGACCTCCAAAGCATATAGAGCCAGTTCATTCAACATATCCAGCTTGTATACCCAATAATTATAAGGCACAGAGGAATCACGGAGGTCTTTGGTACGGTCGGCAAGGTACTCCCTCAGCATCTTCTCAAACTTTGCACTCCTTGTGAGAGTACCCCGCGCCTCAGGGCTTGTGCGATGGGAGGGACTGAGAAAATTCTCCCAGAACTTTGACAGTGTTCCCCTGCCTCTGCTGGATTGAAGTTATGTCTCTCTCGCCTGTACTCCTTGGTTGTCCAACGAACTGTGACCTCTGCCGCCAGCATTTTCAGATGGGAATTTTTTCAATAGTTCCACAACAAGGGCCTTCTGGTACAGCCCCATTTTTGTAGACCTGTCTGCCTCAGGAATAAGAGATATAAAGTTCTCCTTGTAGCATGGGTATAGAAGTGTCATCAACCAGTAATGACTGTCTCCAAAAATTTTAAGAACCCGAGGGTCATAGGAAAGGCAGCATAACATAAACTCAGCCATGCGTACCAGTCTACTAACAGGCAAGACTTTCGTGTCCTCACCAAGAGGATGACTGACCATGCTCTCCTCCTCCACCTCCTCTCTGTCCTCTGGCCATCCACGCTGAACAGACGGTATGACAGCTGTGCAGGTAATACCGTCTATAGCGCATGAAACTAGCTCCTGTTCTTCCTCCTCCTCTTCCTCATTGTCCCCCAATCCACATTGGGATGAGATGAGGCTGGGCTGTGTGTAATCACCCTGTATGGTTCCTTGCTCCATCTCATCGTGCTCCGCCTGCAATGCATCCTCTTTGATTGTGAGCAGAGAGCATTTCTGAAGACAGAGAAGCAGGATGGTGACGCTAATTATGGCTTCATCGCCGCTCACCATCTTTGTGGAGTCCTCAAAGTTTTGAAGGATGGTACATATGTCTGACATCCATGTCCACTCCTGAGGTCTTGTGTGTGGAGTCTGAACTGAATACCGACGGCCTTGTTGATGCTGGTACTCAACAACTGCCCTTTCTGCTCACAAATCCTTCCCAACATCTGCAGTGTAGAGTTCTAACGCGTGGGGATATTACACACCCGTCTGTGAGTCGGAAGCTGCAAATGCTGCTGAAACACGGCAAGGGCGGCGGAAGCTGTAGGTGACTTTCTAAAATGGGCACACAGGCGGAGTACTTTAACAAGCAGATCCGGCAGCTCCGGGTAGGATTTGAGAAACTGCTGAACCACGAGGTTAAGCACATGGGCCAGACATGGTACTGTGTGAGCTCACCACGCCTCAGAGCTGCAACCAGGTTCCGGCCATTATCACACACGACCATGCCTGGCTGTAGGTTTAGTGGTGTGAGCCACAGATCTACCTGCTCTTTCAGAGCTGTCCACAACTCTTCAGCATTGTGTGGTTTCTCACCTAAGCATATTAGCTTTAGCATATTAGCCTGTTGCCGCTTGGCCGAGGAAGTGCTGTAGTGCTTCCAGCTTGTGACTGATGTGGTCATTTTGGAGATGGAGGCTGAAGAGGAGGAGTAGGCTGAAGAGGATGAGGTGCAGGGTGCAGGAGCTGTAGACCGTGGGAGCAACCCTGATTGACCTAGGGCCCGCAATCCTTGGCGTCGGGAGGACGTGTTCCGTCCCAAGGTCCGACTGGGTCCAGGCTTCAACTATGTTAACCCAGTGTGCCGTCAGCGAGATGTACCGTCCCTTCCAAAAAAAGCACTTGTGCATTGTTGAGGGCACGGCTAATGTTTTGGGACACGTGCTTGTGTAATGCGGGGATGGCACGCCGGGAGAAATAGTGGCGGCTGGGGACCGAGTACCGAGGGACGGCCACTGCTATCAGGTTGCGGAATGCTTTTGTCTCCACGAGCCTAAAAGGCAACATTTCGAGCGCAAGCAGTCGTGAAATGTGAGAATTTAGTAGTGTGGCCTGTGGGGCGTTGGACAACTGAACGCTGCGCTGGGACAAGGACGTGGACGTGCTTCCTGATGCTGCTACTTGAGAGCGTGCAATGACAGGTGCAGGGCAGAAGGCATCTTCGCATGCACCATGGACAGGGGATTGGCTTGCATGCACAACAGCGGAAGAAGCAATGGTGCCACACACAGACACTGTTCTTGGACACTGGGGTTTGGCCCACAAAGTCGGGTGCTTTGCTGCCATGTGCCTGATCATGTTGGTGGTGGTCAGGGTGCTAGTTTTGCCACCCCTGCTGATGCTGGCCTGGCAGGTGGTGCAAATGGCCTTTTTGGGGTTATCCGCAGAGTCTTTAAAAAACAACCAGACTCGGGAAGACCTAACAGTTGTACTGGCAACTTCCTTCATGTTGGTGTTACGGGGAACAGTTGCCTGCCTTCTGTCTGTGGCCACCACACTGCTTCTTCCTGCCTGATGGGGTACTCAGTCTCCCTCCCCCTGTGGGCTGCTCTCCTCGCTCTGCATGTCCTCCTGCCAGGTTGGGTCAGTTACTATATCATCCACCACCTTGTCTTCCACTTCCGCACCCTGGTCCTCCTCCTGACTTTCTGGCAATTGTATCTCATCATCATCCACCTCTTGTGACACTTTCCCACCGTTGCCTTCGTGTGACTGTAGCTGCTCAAATATTTGGGCATCGCTACATGCGATCTCCTCTTGCCTCGCTTCAAGTGGACCGGGCGAGAGGCCAGAATCTATAAATGGAAAAGTGAACAGCTCTTCAGAGTGTCCAAGTGTGGGATCATTTGTCTCCGGGCACTCGGCATGGTGGGAGGAAGGAGGATTAGGGTGAGGAATATGCAGTCCAGACTCACGGCTACTGAGACTTGACCGTGTGGAAGACTGGGTGGTGGTGGTGGTGGTGGCTAAGAGACTGGAAGCATTATCCGCTATCCAACCAACAACCTTTTGACACTGCTCTGGGTTCAATAGTGGTGTGCTGCAGGAATTGGGACAGGAAGGTCGGGCGATAAGATGTGGGTGTTTGTTGTGGCACAATTTCAGCTTGCCCACGGCCTTGGCCTCGGCCTCTGTATGCACCATCACGTCCACTTCCCCGTCCCTTGCCACGTGCCTTGCCCATTTTAAATGGAAGACAATATCTTCCACGCACACTACAAATGACTGAATTTGGAGTGAACTTATATGTGATCCGTGTGACGGAGAAACCACAGTTTTAAATACCTGGCCTGTAGGTAACTATTTTGAACAGCAATCTGGTGTCAATTGCTTCACTGACAAACTGAAACTAATTTTTAATGGAGGTCAGAAATGGCAGTATTTTCTGAAAATGTATATGTGATCCGTGTGACAGAGAAAACACAGTTTTAAATACCTGACCTGTAGGTAACTATTTTGAACAGCAAACTGGGGTCAATTGCTTGACTGACACACTGAAACAAATTTTTAATGGAAGTTAGAAATGGCAGTATTTTCTGAAAATGTATATGTGATCCGTGTGATGGAGAAAACACAGTTTTAAATAGCTGGATTTTTAGCGCTGATGGAAAGGACCTGGCTGTATTCTGCAGTGCCAACATGCAAATGGCTCAGAAAAACGGTGTTCTCTGGATTGTTTTTGAAGCAAATAATGAAGATTAAGATCCAAAAAAAATTGTTCCTGGCTCCTGAGACCTGGGCCTATTTCTAGAAATATCTAACAGCAGCAGAAGGCAGAACTGGAATGGAGCCTCTTGTGCTATGGGCACTGCAGTCTGTTATATACACTGCATGCCTGCCTATATACACTGCCTGCCTGATATCTCTGCAGATAGATAAGTCCTCAGAAGGACTTTTTGTTAAAATGGATATGTGTAATTTACTGGTTTTCTCCCTACACTACTTAATACACAACCAAATCTCTCCCTAGCTCAGCAGCACCTCTCCCTACTCAGCCTGATTCCGGAGTGACTGTGACGAGCACAGAGGCGCCAAGTCTGATATAGACCTGATGACGCTGTGCAGCCAGCCAATCACTGCAATGCCACAACCACCATGGCTGCGGCATTAAAATGAGTGGCAGGCAATCCCTGCGCTAAAGAGCGCCAAACATGCAGGGAGGGGACCCGAGCATCCGCCCGAGCATCTCGCAAGTACTCGGCGAGCTCTGAGCATCTTGAGTACTGAGATGCTCGGGCGAGTACCGAGAACTTGCGAGTATGCTCGCTCATCACTATACATGAACCGTTATACCATTAAATACTTCCATGTTGTCATCTGCAAAAATCGGTGCACCAAGTGAATGTAGAGAAAATACAGTATTTACGTCCCTGATACGTTGCTTCGCTTTGTCAAAGACTGATTACTGTATGCTGGTGCTCCATGAACAATTTGTATCCATCTCAATTCCAATGGATAGTTAATTAATTTGAAACTAAGATTTGTAAAAACTGACACAGTAAATAAAAATAATAATCAAGTAACATATAAAGAAAAGAAAAAAAATCTACACTTCTAATGGTTTCACATTAAAAAATGTTGCATGTCACGAAGACTTTGGAATAGACTTTTTTCAGTAACGCATGCCATTGCTAGTAAAATGAATGGCAGATTTTATCCGATATACAGAAAATGGATTTATCATCGTCAAGGACTGATGACAGAGCTACAAAATCAGCTGTTTCTCATTTTGCTCATTTTAGATCTCAGAAGCAGCTTTTGACCTTTTTTTTCTTTATAGTTTGCCCAAAGTATTGCAAATTTACATATTATATATACACAATATGGATAAAAGTAGTGTACCTTTTATGACATAACATTCTAAATCCATAGGCATTAATATGGTGCTGGTTTACTCTTTTGCAGCTAAAACAGCTTCCACTCTTAAGGAAAACCTTTCTACAACATTTTTCAGTGTATCTGAAGGAATTTTTGCCATTCATTATGTTGGATGAGAGGACCTGGCTCACAATCTCTGTTCTAGTTGATTCCAAAGGTAGTCAATTGGGGTCAAGATCAAGTTTGTGTGTGGATCAGTCAAGTTCTTCCACGCCAAACTCATCCTACTATACCTTTAAGAACCTTGTTTTGTGCACTGAGACACAGTCATGCTCAAATAGAAAAGGGCCTTCTCCAAACTGTACCTACAAAGTTGCAAGCATACAATTTTCCCAAGAAAAATGGCCAACACCAGAAAACAACCTGATAGCATTATCACTCTTCCACTAAATTTTACAATTGACACAATACAGTCAGACAAGTACTCCTGGCATTTGTCAAACCCAGCCTAGTCCATCAGACTGCTATATAGAGAAAGGAGACTTGTTACTCCAGAGAACATGTTTCCACTGCTCCTGAAAACAGTGAAGGCATGCTTTACATCAGTCTATAATGGAGGGGCTCTGTCAGTGGAAAGTTGTCAGCTCTTAATAGGGATTCAACTCACAGGCTTCACGCAAATGACTCCACATTATAGATTCCAGTGGAACCCATTCCTTTACCGTTTAACCAATATACAGTTATCTGTACTTAAGCAGTGCCCCTTGGATTATGCCCTTGGAGAGTCAGTAGCAAGAGGTCAGAATCTGGTCCAAAATTGTAAGGCAAAAAATAGTCAAAACACAGGCCTTGGTCAAGCATGGGTACAAAAAGGCTGAGTAAGCGCTGGGAAACAAGAGTTAACCAGGAAAGTGGAAACTGTAACTGGTAACTGTAACTGGCATCTTTCAGCAGTATGCTGGGAGTTTAAATAGGATGTGGTACTGTCATACTATCCACAGCAGGAAACTGATTACTACAGCTGGTTAGCACACAAAGACACAGCTAGACTAGTCAGCATTACAGGGTCCCATCAATACTAGCATCTCTGGCTGGACAGAGCCTGCGCCACCCAAAGATTCTTGTCATGATGTCTCTTCCATCACAAGTGCCACCCAAAAAATTAATATGGTGGCACCTGGTGGCAGGAGCATGTCCAGGTGTAGATGTGACACATCTGATGATTGGCATTATGTTTGGTGATATAAACCTTGCATGTAGTTAAGCTCACAGTAATCAGTTTTTGTACTGATGTTTTGTGCTGCAAAAAGTGTGTTGCCTTTTGACCTCAAGAGTACATCTGGCGGCATAGGTTTTTTTACACAAAAGTACTATATGTGAAATCATCCTGATAAGGATTGTCTGAGCCCTAATTAAAACTAGGGAAGGAGTGTAAAATGTTGAATCACGTGATGACCGTGTGTGTTAAACTTAGCAGATTCTTAACAGATTGTTTAACACATTTGTATAATAAATACATTTACTTCCCACTATAACATCCGTGTGTCATCAGTTTGACACGTACCGGCGCCTGGGAATCAGTGTACAGTTAGCGATGTTCCCAAGTGCCGGGTCCTCATCATTGTCCCCTGCTTGCGCTGCAATCAGAGTGAGCAAGGGACAATGATGAGAGTAGTATTCTGCTCCTGCTGTATCCAGGTGTAAAAATAAGAATAAAATAAAAAAACTTTATATTTACCTGTCCGAAGATGTCTCCTGCTGTAATGCTGTAATCCACCTGACCGCTCAAGCAGAGGAGCCAGGGAGAATGACTCGCTTCAATGAGCGACCCCCGGAGCTGCGCTGAGCTCAGTGAGTGACAGGACACAACTCGCTGATTTTCGTTTTTCTTTTTACTTTTTTACTTAGTCCCACTTGGGACTTTCACTTTTAGCACTCTGATTGCAGTTATTAGGTATAGCAGTGCAGGACCACTGCTATACCTCATAACTGCCAGTGCTGCAGACACAAGTTATTTTGATCATGCACTGTGAATGATCAAGCTAACTTGCTGGTGCCTGGTGACCCGAATGTCGTCATGACGACATCAGCTCATGATGGCAACAATTGGGACCCTGCGATGACGTCACGGGGTCTCCGATCCAAGAGCAGTGGGGCTTCTGTCCCTGTGCTTGCTCGCTAAATGCTGCGATCGCTGAGTGCCTGGTGTCAGCTGTCAGAATCAGCTGGCACCCGCGATCGCCAAGACGTAATAATACGTACCTGGTCCATAAGGCCCAGGGCACAGGGACTTGTTATTACACCTCACGTCAGAAAGCCTGAGCAGCTCCGGGAGCGAGTTGAGCATCTGGTCGTCGGCCATGGTTGTGCCCCCCCAGTAAACCGTAGTCTACCTTCTTTACTTTCATCAGGTAGGCCGCAGCTCCGCAGATAGCGGTCTCCTTCCAGGACCTGACGCTTCCTGGAGCTGCATCAGAGCGCGAGGCGGGGCTTGAGCGTCGCACGCTACCAACGGTCACGCCTCTTTGGTTCCTGTGGTTACGCCCTCTTCTTCCCGCGTGGCAACGCGATAATGGCGGCGATGTTCACCACAGTTCAAATACGGCAAACAATACCTGGTGGCAATGGGCACGAAATCCTGTTCGCGACGCCAGGAAGAGCTGACTCGCCCAGGGGGGGTATATGGGGGGAAACTCGGTACCTGGCCCTTGACTTTCTATGGGATGTCACGGCAGTCGGCTCCCGGGTCCGTACCCTGGGGTCACTCTTTAAAAAGGGGATTGTTAACAGTTTTGTCTCGTGACGCCACCTGTGGTTCCCGGTAATGAGTACCGGCGCTGCTGCAGACCTCCGGGGGTGATGGGATGGCAGCTGGGATGTTTCTGCTCCCCACAGGCGGAGTGGGCCCCCGGGGCAGAGTTGATGGCAGGGATGCAGGTGAGAGGTGGCCCGGTCGGGTCAGGGGAAATGACGGACACGCACACAAGGGATTCGCTTCAGTACCTTTACTGGTGTAATGGCAGGTATGGTCCAGGGTACCTATTAGGAGGGTGCACTTCTGGACTCTCCCCAGTGAGTGGGTAGTAGGCCTCCTGGTCCATTTCTTCCTTTCTCTAAAGCTTCTGGCCAGCCTGAAACTAGGCCTAGCTTTTATGCTGTTTCACTCTCTCACCTGTCTGCTTGCAGTAGAACTTTTCTTTGGCTACCACTATCCCTGGACGCTGGGGCCTTCGTGGTTCCTAGTTCTGTAAAATGATGGTAGCTTCAGGTTGACCAGGGATCTGGAATGCTCCTGGTATGCCGGTTGTCCCTACTGGGTGTAGAGGACCCTGTAGAAGCGGACCCGGTGTCCGGCTTGTGTCCTGGGGTGAGCTTCAGATGCTCCTCTGCCCCCTTAACTCCTCTCTCCTTGCCTCGGCCACACTTGGGGCCCTCAACACAGCAGCAGACGTGCTGCTCCTTCACTGATCTAAAGTGTCAGCACACTCTCCTAACCTGACTCCACCCTCCAGTATATATATCTGACTCGCCCCCTGGGCCGTGGGGTATCCGGAACCGGGCTTCTGTGCGATGATGGGGGTAGTAGTGGCAACCCAATCCCGTGGCTCAGGGTGGTCAGACCAAATTGTGTGGCAGTCTATTTATCAGTGTTTTGAATGTCCGACTACGCCACCCGTGGATTGCGGTCAGAGATAACCGCCGCTGCAAGGCAGACCGCTGAGGCTGGTGTTAATGTGCAGCACAGGGGTAGGATAACTCCCCACGGGAAGAGTGTAGCCTCAGGGCAATGTAAGTGGATGCTGGGAGTGACTGTGCAGGCGCAGCATAAATCACACAGAGTCTAATGATGCAGTCCAGGGTCTTTTACTCACAGTTGATATCCAAGTCACTTCTGTCAGCAATGACGGCCCAAGCCGTGCTGCGTCCACCAGGTGAGGGGCTCGGTCAACCCCCAGGCAATTCAGGAGTATGGCACAGGACCCCCTTCTGTCCTTTCTCTGGCCTCTCGTGCCCCACCAGTGACCAAACTTCTGTCCAGCTACCGCGGACCGTGTCGGGTAAGCGTTGGCCTACACTTCCCGCTATCCTATATGGCGCCTTCCTAGCAGGTTTGGCGGGGGGTCGCACCAATAAATGATCACGACCTCCAGTTCTTGGCTGAGGGATGATTTACCTCCACCAACTTGGGAATCCGGTACCCTTCCACAGCCTGACCCTTCACCCGATATGAGGCGGGTTTGCAACGGTTGCTGTCCGTTCTCCTCTCTTAGGGTCCCTTCTGCCTTCTTGTTTCTGGAGCCCTTCCACTCCTCTGTCTCTTCTCCTTCTTTCCTTCTCCTCTTCTTCTTTCTGGCCCCGGCCTTCTCTCTAGGCCTGCCTCGTGGAGCTGAGCTCAGGCTGAGCCGCAGCTCCTTGTCAGCTCCCTCTCTTTCTCTACCACACTCTCTTCTCTAACTTAAGATGGCTCCCACCTTTTATCTACTTCTCTGTGTCTGAGTTCAGGTGACCTGCACCCAATGAGCTCCTTCCTATGCTCCAGAAACCATCCCCTTCTGCTCCTACACCACTGGGTTCTCTCCCCCCTCCCCACTCCAGCCAGGGACATGGTCAGTTGTGCCTGCAATAAAATGGGAGCACCGTCGAGCTGTCCCCCGGAAATGAGGAGTGTATGTGTGTGTGCAGCTAACTGAGCCCTGGTCCACACTCCATCCTTACCTGGGAGTGGAATATCACACCTTTGGTTGAGGTGCAATACCCCTGTAGCAACCGAACCCTCGGGGTGCTACATATCCCTAACAGGGCTCCCTCTGGTGGTATCAGGTGGAAGGGTGGAGGTGTCTGTTATGAAGTGAGGGCCTCTGGTGGAGAAGTCCGTCCATGCACCCTTTTGGGTCCTGTGGTACCTGTGGAAGCAGGGTGCCACATTTGCATTGTACTATATATATATTTCTCTGCGGTATCTGTGCATCATGAATAGTGGTATGTGTTAAAGGGGCCCACTGAGACTCTTTCGCCCGGGGCCCAGAAAAACCTGGAGCCGGCCCGGGATGACATGACGTTGTTTTGTTACGTGTCCGCTGGATGCCAATTAGCAGCCACTGCTTGGCTTCAGCCATTGTTATTCCGGATGTCCGCCCTGATGGAATATCAATGAGCAAACCATGGCCACTGATTGACTGCAGTGGACTTGTTAGGGTCCTGAATTGATTAGCAGGGGGTTGCTCAGTAGTGGACAACCCCTTTAATGGACTTTATGAGATGCAGTGTCAGCCTGTCTCCACTGCTTCTTGTAAAAGCTAGGAGAAAAATCTATCACAAGCAGAAGGCAGTAGAATCATGCAAAACTGCATTATATAAAGCACATTAAGAGGCTGATTCATCAAAGTGTTTTTGCCAGAAAATTAGCATAAAATACTTTGAATGGATGGAAAAATTTAGCGCAACGTGGAAAGCTGCACATTTTCCAAATTTTTCTCTTTTTAATGCCAGTTTCCAGCTGCAAACTGTGTGGAGTGGGGGGTGGGAGGGGGAAAGGGGCATGGCTATGCTCGCATGTCTTATTTATTGAAAGTGGCAGCATTTCTTACACAAGAAATGTTGCTCCAGAGCCTGACTGGAGTAGCATTTCTGGCGAGGCGTATTTGTATCAAATTTACTAAGTGGCTTGTGCCTCTTAATGAATTTGGTGTATGCTATTCCTGACCAGGTCCAAATACTCTGCAGAGAGGACATGAGAGCAGTTTAGTGTCACTGATCTATCTCTGCTGATGAGACTCTGCCCACTCTGCAATGTCAGTGGTATCATGGGAAATGTGATGTGCAATAGTAAAATCTTACCAGAGTTGAAGAATAAACGAACATTACAAACCCTAAAATTGCTCATTAAATAAAATAGTTATACACAAGAGCCTTTACATCATAGGTGACAAACTCAAGGCCAAATCTGGTCTGCCATGTCATTCTATGCAGACTGCGAGACCATCTTAGATTTTGCGCTCCAGGATACACTTCAACACTGTTCCGACCAGCTCTCCATATGGGAAAAGTGGAGAGCCGGTTGGAACAGTGATGAAGTGTGCGCCAAAGCTCAAAATCTAAGATGGCAGCCGCCACCTGTGCTGACGCCACCCCCTCTACTAAGTACTGCATCGACACATTAAGTGCTTAGGAGAAGGTGTGGAGCCGGCACAATGAGCTGATGTGATCTTGGAATCTGAGCAGATGCAGCCAGAGAATATGCAGCCAATAGATGGGGCAGCGCCAGTACAAAGAGCAGGTGCCATCTTTGTCAGTGAACAGTGCATGCTGTGAACAGAGGTCAGCCTGCACAAACAATGAATGCAGTTATCTCAGTCAGCCTGTACAAATGATGAACTTAGTGATCGGTCAGCCTTGCACAAAAGGTGAACGCAGTGATAGCTTTCAGCACAAACAGTGAACGCAATTATCGCTGGCAGCCAGCATAAAAGATGAATGCAGTGATTATAGTCAGCCTGCATAAAAGGTGAATGCAGTGATTACAGTCAGCCTGCATAAACGGTGAACACAGTTATCGCAGTCAGCCATCACAAAAAGTGAAAGCCAAGAACGCAGTCAGGCAGCACAAACAGTGAAGGCAGAGAACGCAGCCAGCCAACACAAAAAGTGAATGCAGCCAGCCAGCACAAAAAGTGAATGCAGCCAGCCAACACACACAGTGAACACCATGAACACAGTCAGCCAGACCAAACAGTGAATGCAGTCAGCCAGCCCAATCAGTGAATGCAGTCAGTCAGCACAAAATGTGAATGCAGTCAGTCAGCATAAATAGTGAATGCAGTCAGTCAGCACAAAAGGTGAATGTGATGAGCGCATTCACCAAGCACAAACCATGAATGCAATCAGCCAGCAGAAAAAGTGAATGCTGTAAACACAGTCAACCAGTGCAGTGAACGCTGTCAGCCGGCAGAAAAAGTGAACGCATTGAAACCAGTCAGCCAGCACAAAATGTAAATGCAGTTAGCCATCACAAAAAGTAAACACAGTGAAAGAAGTCAGCCAGCACAAAAAGTGAACACAGTCAGCCATCACAAAAAGACAATGCAGTGCAGGCTGTCAACCAGCAAAACAAGTGACCACAAATAATGCAAATGTGTCACCCCAGGCCTGATGCCACAAATAATAAAGGCTGTGTCTGAGAGCAGGAGGGAGGTTCCCTGGTTAGGGACAATTAGTATACAGCACCTCCTGTCCCAGGCCAGTAGGGGGAGCTGGCTGCCCCTATAAAAGCTGGAACTGGGGTCAGGGTTAGGGAGAACTGGACGACCTAGCTCAGGAGTGAGACTAGTCCCAGAGAAGGAGGGACAGTTCAGCTGTAGCTGAGGAGGTCGTGAGGCAGTGGAGGAACTGCTAGCCAGGGACGTACGGCGCTGAGAGCCTGTCCTGGCAGAAAGGGAGAATAATCTACCGGACCCTGGGGTCCGAGGCTGTAAAGACTCTAAGTCCAGTAGCAGAGAACCAATCCGTGAGGGATTTCATGTCCTTTGGCCTAAAAAGCCCAGAGGCTCCGCCACAACAGAAGGGACCAGCAAAGCCAAGAGAGGCCAGAGGTAAAAGGAGCCCAAGTTGCAAGCCATACGGGTGAGAATACACGGCACTCTCAGGGACGTGGGCTATTTTACCACTAAAGGGGGAACTAGCCAGAAAGAGCATAGAGAGTACGGTAGGCCTACACCCTCACCCTGACCAGAGGGGCTTCCCGAGTGTTCTCAGACATCCAGGCCCCCTTCTAGCCGGTACTGCTGTTGGGTCATTACCACCTGTTACAATAAAGACCCTGAACTGTTTAAGCGGATTCTGCATTCTGACTATCGCGGCCGGAACTATCACCCCCAACATCCACCTACACTGCCCTGGGGCTACACTTCTCCCGTGGGGAGTTATACCATTCCTGTGCTGCTCACCAACACCAGCCCCAGCGGTCTGTCCTGCAGCGGCGGTTATCCCTGACCGCAATCCATGGGTGGCATAGTCGGACTTTCACATGTCTATATATATAAAGAGACTGCCACCATTTCAGCTTGACACCCTGAGCACGGGACCGGGTTGCCACTACTACCCCCATCAGCACCGCGCAACCTAGAGACCCAGTCTTGAGTACCCCACGGCCCAGCGGGGCGAGTCACAATCAGCCAGCACTTTTGTGTGGTTCCATTTTTGAATCAGTGCAGACGAAGCCAGTACTTAGCATAAGGAACAGTCCATCTTGCATTCTGAAGTATGGCACAGCTCTTAGCCCTACTACCCAGGGACAGCTCTTTTAGCCCTACTACCCTGGGACAGCGCTCTTACCTCCACTACACAGGGACAGCATTATTAGCCCTACTACTCAGGGACAGCGCTTTTAGCCCTACTAATCAGAAATAGCTCTCTTAGCCCTACTACCCAGAAACTGCTCTCTTAGCCCTACTACACAGGCACAGCTCTCTTAGCCCTACTACCCAGGGACAGCTCTCTTAGCCCATACTATCCAGGGACAGCTGTCTTATAGCCCCTGGCAAGTCTGTGCTCGAACCATGTTGCATGAATATCTGTATTAGCCCTTACAATTACAAGTGACCCTTTGAAGTCAACCATAATGCTAATGTGGCCCTCAGTGAAAATAAGATTGACACCCCTGCTCTACATTATTCTTGATAATGTCCTATACTACACTATCTTGGCCACTTTATTATACATCATAATGCATAATTGCACTACTGCACATGGCTGTGATTTAAAAGGAACTTGTAGTGTGAAAAGAATACTATTAATCTGCAGCTATAGAATTAATCTGTAGGTTAATAGCGTTCAGAAGCCGTGTAGCCTCCGCACTGAGAACACTGCTGCCGGGAGGAAATTAATTTTATTCCTCCTGGCAGCCTCAGGCTTTCAGTCATGAAGGCGGGGTTGGCGTAGTTTCAATCACCGCTCAGTACAAAGTGAAAGGATGCTGTAACCACGCCCTGGCACTGACTGATAGCAGGCTCAGCACTGATGCAATGCTGAGCAGGCTGTCAGTCAGTGCTGGGGCGTGGTTACAGTTGCCACTCATTATGTACTGAGCGGTGACCGAATCAGAGTCGGCTGTGCCTTTATGACTGAAAGCCCAAGGCTGCCAGAAGGAATAAAGTTCATTCCCATTAATGGAGGTCAACAGCAATTTTTCTTTGGCAGGTTCCCTTTAAATTTTAGTTTGAAAGAACACATCTGAGCAGTGCAGAATACATAAGAGCTCTTTCCTTTCTAAATGGAGAACACCAGAAAATAGCATCCAAATATCCGCATTATGATTTATTGTTTGTCTGTAGTCAAGGAAAGACTGCTCCACCTACCACTTGTCATGCATGTGCTGGAAGTTATGGCAAAACGTAGTTTAAAAATACCAGACTCTCATCATGTAAATTATAACCTTTCAGGCAACACTCTGCCATTATATCTTTTTATAGATTGCACTAAAGTATGATTCAATTATACGCTTATACTTAGTATTATAAATGGGTATATATTAAAATAAAATTTGGTCACATTGTAAAGCGTACCAAAAGAAAAAAGAAAAGTTTTTAATCTTTTTAACTAACACATGTAATCACGTTTTCTCTCACTTCTCAATTACATTTAAGATACTTTCACACTCAGCAGCAGTAATTTAGTTCAGCAACAATGTCGTTTTTTTAGAACATAATTTTTTTAAACCTTAGCTTGTGCTTCTGTATATCTTTTAGTATTTACATGATATTTCCACCCAAAAAAGGAATTTCAGGAGGTAACCATAGTTGTATTCAAAACCAATTCTACAACTGTTTCTTTAACTGCTTAATGACCAAGTGATTTTTTGTTATTGTGCTTTTGTTTTTTCGTCTGCTTCTTTCAAGAGCCGTACCTTTCTTCCTTTTAAACCCACATAGCTATATGAGGGCTTTTTTTTTGCGGGACAAGTTGCACTTTTGAATGCATTTTTGCATTTAGTTTTTGGGTTTTGTTTTTATGGAATTCATTGTTCAGTAAAAATGACCTGTTAATATGATTTCTCCAGGTCAGTATCATTTAAGTGTTGAAAAAAAAAAGAATTTGCTTGTGTCGCCATTTTCCCAGACATGTAACATTTTAAATTTTCAGTCCATGCAGCTAAATGAGCATTTTGTTTGCACGGTGACTTGACATTATTATTGACACCTATTGGGGTAGATATGATGTTTTATTCACTTTTTATTGAGTTTTTTGCAGAGTTGTGGCGACAAAAAATCCCCACAATTCTGGCATTTCAATTTTTTTCTCATAATATTTTTTGCCAATTGAATTAGTTAATTTTATATTTTGATACATCAAAGTTTTATGGACGCGGTGATAATAAATACATGTGTTTTGTTTAAAAGATCTTCTTTATTATTAATGGAGGCAAAAATCTTTAAATTTTTTTAGTCTTTTCTTGTCCCTGGGGAACTTGAACCTGCGATTATCTCATTGCTTATGCTACATACAGCAACACAGTATTGCCGTCTATAGCACAAATCACCATTCAACGACCATAGACCTTAACCTAAATCCCTAAACTGCAGAATGCTGTAGTCTGGTCTAATTTACAGACCACACTAGTGCATGTAAATAGCAGACAGCTCCTGCACATTTATGCTGCGCGAATGGGCGCAGTGAGCCAATCACATCCGCAATTTGCAGATGTAACTGGTCTGATAAATTCAGCAGCCATTTACACATACCCTTTAACTGATGGGAGACAGCAATGGATGCAGTCAACACCTCCAAATGCATACTACAAAGAGACAAAAACAGACCAGCACCTCCTAACAGCGTAAAGGCCCCGTCACACTAAGCGAGATCGCTAGCGAGATCGCTGCTGAGTCACAAGTTTTGTGACGCAACAGCGACCTCAGTAGCGATCTCGCTACGTTTGACACTTAGCAGCGACCAGGCCCCTGCTGTGAGATCGCTGGTCGTGTCGGAATGGTCAGGACATTTCTTTGATCGTTGAGGTCCCGCTGGGTAGCATGTATCGGTGTGTTTGACACCTTACCAACGACCTTGTTGACGACTCAGACACAGAAACACATAGGCGTGCATCGTTACACAGATCGTTACGGGTCGCCGCATCGTTGCTGCGTCGTTGGGAAGATCTGACTGTTTGACATCTCACCAGCGACCACATAGCGACGCAGCAACGATCCCTGACAGGTTGTATCGTTGTCGGGATCGCTGTAGCGTCGCTAAGTGTGACGGGGCCTTAAAGCAAAAGCAAACAGGTACTGGTTGCTTTGAATGCATTAATTAAGTACAGTAATACCTTGACTTACAAGTTTAATTTGTTCTGTGACCGAGCTCTTAACTCAATTTGCTCGATTATCAAATTAAATTTCCCCATTAAAATGAATTGAAATGCTATTAATCCGTTCGAGCCCCCCAAAAGCCACACCAATTTTTTGTGTTAGGTGTTTTTAAATAAGAAAAATTAACTTTATTAATAACAAATACAGCAATGTACAGTATGAAAAACTATTAAATGTGTAATAAACTATTGTGCTGTACTTTTTTTATTTATCTTTATTTTTTTAAATAAATAAAGCAAGTAACCAAAGGGCCACATATCAATATAGCAAATATTCAACCCTAAAGCCAACACTCCAAAGAGTCAGACAGTGCACATAATAGTGCAGCATACTGTAGCTTGCTGCACATGTGAAATAACATGCTGCCACAGAAAAAATAGCAGAAGCATAAACCAAAAAATAACCATTATCCTATATACATCCGCATGTCAAATGCATGCAGCATGCAGTCAAATAAAGTCCACCCAAAGAAAATGATTCACAAGAAAAGGTCAAAAGTGCAACTGACAGGGCAACTCACTTTCTTAGGACCCATGGTCGAAGAATGAAGCTCATGGTTCACGGTTGGGATGGTGTTCTTGGGGTTGTACTCATCCTTCTTCTTCCTCCAAACACGGCGAGTGGAGTTGATACAAAAATGTTCTATTTTTGTCTCATCTGACTACATGAATTTCTTCCATGCCTCCTCTGGATAATTCAGATGGTCATTGGTGAACTTCAAACAGGTCTGGACATGTGCTGGCATGAACAGGGAGACCTTGCGTGCCCTGCAGGATTTTAATCCATGACGGCGTAGACTGTGGTCCAAGCTCTCATCAGGTCATTGGCCAGGTCCTCCAGTGTAGTTCTGGGCTGATTCCTGAACTCTCTCAGAATCATCCTTACCCGACAAGGCAAAATCTTGAATGGAGCCCCAGACCAAGGAATATTAACATCTTGTGTTTCTTACATTTTTTAATAATTGTGCCAACAGTTGTTGTCTTCTCACCAAGCTGCTTGCCTATTGTCCTGTAGCCCATCCCAGCTTTGTGCAGGTCTACAATTTTGTCCCTGGTGTCCTTAGGCAGCTCTTTGTTCTTGGCCATGGTGGAAAGGTTGGAGTGTGATTGATTGAGTGAGTGGACAGGTGTCTTTAATACAGGTAACAAGTTCAAACAGGTGCAATGAGGTAATGAGTGCAGAGTAGGAAGGCTTCTTAAAGAAAACTAACAGGTCTGTGAGAGACAGAATTCTTGCTGGTTGGTAGGTGATCAAATACTTATTTCATGCAATAAAATGCAATTTAATTATTTAGAAATCATACAATGTGATTTTCTGATTTTTATTTTTAGATTTTGTCTCTCAAAGATGAAGTGTACCTACGATAATAATTAAAGACCTCTCCATTCTTTGCAGCACAAGTGAACTAGAAACAAGTTTGTTTGAATATCTTGAATGGCTTACCTGTTGAACTGCCCTGACGAACTGCCAGGTTTTACAGCATTGCACTTTGACAAATACGACACTATATATACACAATCCTGTGAAAAATTAAAGCATCAATATTTCCAAATTCATTTTGAAATGGAAACAATGGCCGGATTGAAACAAAATTTTTCATGGCTGTAGGCCAGACAATAAATTCCATGATACAGAAATTGTTTTGCTGTTTTTAAATCAATTCTGGGGGCTGCAACCCTCTAAACACCCCAAATTGGAAAGTGGCTAGAACAATTCCAAAGAAGTCGACTTTTCTCTGAAACTGTCAAATGGATTGGTTTGAAAATCTCATCAGTGATGGTTGATTGCCTATTATTTGTGGTCCTGTCAAGTTCAACTGCCTAGGATAAAAATGACCCGGTGCACCCCTAAACTCAAACCCTCCCCAAAGGGTTGAAAATGGGGTGATAATGATAACTTTAGTTGAATCAATATGCTTTCCAATGCGCCCAAAAATGCCTGGAAGCTTGTCAAGAAATCAGAATGTTTATCCCCATTTTCAGGGGTTTTGCATGTGTAACCCCTTAGAATTTACCCCCTAAAACGTCATGTTATGCAAAGAGGCAAACATTATGTTCATCTCCTCACCTCTACTGATCATTCTAACCAAATTGAATCATCAGATTACCTGTCAAAAGCCACCAAGGGGTAAAAACATTCTTAACCCCCCTCATAAAAGTGTGTGGGGGGGGTTTGGGGTATTTTGGACACAGTCAGCATGGATTGTGGTGTGTAATGCTGTAGTAAGGCATGCCCCAAATTTTAGTGGCACTATTGGCACCTCAACCCTCATTTTGGGGGGGAAAACACAAAAAGGACCCCCAATTTTAACCCCATGAAATCAATTTTCGTAATGGAGGGAACATTTCAAAACTTGGGTCAAAAGGTGATGTAAGCCTCCTCTCCATCCTCCCAAAACCCCATTACTGTACGAAAGAAGAAACAGTAAAACAATTTGAAAACAGCAAAACAATGCTATTATTTCCATTTCAAAATGAATTTGGAAATATTGATGCTTTAATTTTTCACAGGAGTGTATATATACACACACACAGCTCTACATATCCTGTTTGTCTGGGCTTCCTATAGCTATACCTGTTTCCTCCCAAATTCCAAAAACAAACAGATCAATTGACTTCCTTTGAAGTTGGAACTTGTGGTATGTGTATGATAGGGAATGAGATTGTGAGCTCCACTAGGAAAACTGACTGACATAAGTGATGATAATCTCCGCCCTGCTCGATGGAACATGCTGGCGATATAAGCAACAAAATATATAGTGTTCAACATTTATGAAAATCCACACATATACTGCAAAAAACCTCAAACAATTCTGATGTATTGAACTGATTTTCGGCTGCCTCAATTTCAGCAACAAATCTTTCATGTATCAACTTAATCTAAGGCTATGTTGACACAAGTGGCATTTTGAATAGGGCTAATCCTAAAGGTTCATTCAAAAGTCCTAATTTTTCTCATACATGAAAAAAACTCATCAATTTTTATCAATGTACTGGATCAGATTTCCATCAGTGTTTGGTGAATATGTGCATTTTTACCATTATTGATTGTATTGTATGCCAATAGAAAAACAAAATTGCAAACATTTTCCTACCCATTATAATATTAAATACAGACAGCACACAGATTGCACACAGGTAACATGCATGTGCTGTCTGTTAGGGCTCATTTAGATGTAAGTGATTTTACTGGTATGCAAAAATGTTCCGATCTTCATCAATGTTTCAGTTTTCACAGTTTTCTCCATTAGTGTTTCATCAGCGATTTAATTTCACATGAAAAAATAAATAAATAGATTGCAAATCTTCTCCTACCTATTACAATGTTAAGCTACAATCAGATGTCAGTGGTTTTTCACGTAAGTAAAAAAGGGTCCGAGTGTCATCTGTGTTTTTCATCAGATTTTCATCAGTGTATTCACGTATAATAAAATAAATAAATTGCAAAGCATCTCCTATTGATTGTGCTGCCAGTGATTTTTACTGGTAATTTTGATCCGTGACTCTAAAAAATGGACATACAGTATCTCTCTCTGTGATTTTTTTATGTAGACACACGGTCTTCAAAAAAACACGGATATGTGGATAGCACCATAAATTATAATAGGTAGGTGATTTATCTGTGAAAATGATGATAAGAACACATACAGGTGCTTCTCACAAAATTAGAATATCATCAAAAAGTTAATTTATTTCAGTTCTTCAATACAAAAAGTGAAACTCATATTATATAGAGTCATTACAAGCAGAGTGATCTATTTTAAGTGTTTATTTCTGTTAATGTTGATGATTATGGCTTACAGCCAATGAAAACACAAAAGTCATTATCTCAGTAAATTAGAATACTTTATAACACCAGCTTGAAAAATGATTTTAAAAGCTGAAATGTTGGCCTACTGAAATGTATGTTCAGTAAATGCACTCAATACTTGGTCGGGGCTCCTTTTGCATGAATTACTGCAACAATGCGGCATGGCATGGAGGCGATCAGCCTGCGGCACTGCTGAGGTGTTATGGAAGCCCAGGTTGCTTTGATAGCAGCCTTCAGCTCGTCTGCATTGTTGGGTCTGGTGTCTCTCATCTTCCTCTTGACAATACCCCATAGATTCTCTCAGGTCTCTAAGGTCAGGCGAGTTTGCTGGCCAATCAAGCACAGTGATACTGTTGTTTGTAAACCAGGTATTGGTACTTTTGGCAGTGTGGACAGGTGCCAAGTCCTGCTGGAGAATGAAATCTCCATCTCCAAAAAGCTTGTCGGCAGAGGGAAGCATGAAGTGCTCTAAAATTTCCTGGTAGACAGCTGCACTGACTTTGGTCTTGATAAAACACAGTGGACCTACACCAGCAGATAACATGACTCACCAAACCATCACTGATTGTGGAGACTTCACACTAGACCTCAAGCAGCTTGGATTGTGTTCTCTACACTCTACTTCCTCCATACTCTGGGACCTTGATTTCCAAACGAAATGCAAAATTTACTTTCATCTGAAAAGAACACCTTGGACCACTGAGCAACAAGAGGACTTTTTCTCTTTGGCCCAGGGAAGACTCTTCTGGCGTTGTCTATTGGTCACGAGTGGCTTGACACAAGGAATGTGACACTTGTAGCCCATGTCCTGAATACATCTGTGTGTGGTGGTTCTTAAAGCAATGACTGCAGGAGCAGTCCACTCCTTGTGAATCTCCCCCAAATTTTTGAATGGCCTTTCAAGCCTGCGGTTATCCCAGTTGCTTGTGCACCTTTTCCTACCACACTTTTTCCTTCCACTCAACTTTCCATTAATATGCTTGGATACAGCACTCTGTGAACAGCCAGCTTCTTTAGCAATGACCTTTTGTGGCTTACCCTCCTTGTGGAGTTTGTCAATGACTGCCTTCTGGACATCTGTCAAGTCAGCAGTCTTCCCCATGATTGTGGAGCCTGTTGAAACAGACTAAGGGACCTTTTTAAATGCTTACGAAGCCTTTACAGGTGTATTTTGTTAATTTTTCTAGTTTACTGAGATAATGACTTTTGTGTTTTCATTGGCTGTAAGCCATAATCATCAACATTAACAGAAATAAACACTTGAAATAGATCACTCTGTTTGTAATGACTCTATATAATATATGAGGTTCACTTTTTGTATTGAAGAACTGAAATAAATTAACTTTTTGATGATATTCTAATTCTGTGAGAAGCACCTATACTTGATTCACGGACGTCTGAATAAGGCCTTAAGAACATAAGGCACACTGATGACAATGTGTGCAATCAACGACTGGAATCAAAAACAGATACGTCTTCATTTCTGTTTTGCAGACCACACAATCCGCAAAAAGCCATGTGACCCACCACATATTCTATCCATGAAAAACATAGATAAGACATGTACAAGTGCTTCTCACTAAATATTCTAATTTACTGAGATAACGACTTTTGTGTTTTCATTGGCTGCAAGCCATAATCATCAACATTAACAGAAATAATGTGTCTCGGATCAAAAACGTTGTGTCTCTTATTTTTTGTGCACATATTCTGATATCTGTTTTTCAAATTCCTGTTCTATTCGGGTTTTTAAGAACAGAACACATACCCATTTTAGTCTGTGGTGCTGTTCGCATGTTTGTGTTTTTTGCAGTCTGTGTTTCCTCATATAATTACTGAAACATCTTTTTATAATCCAAGTCAAGGATGAAAATCACCCAGTCAAGCTAATGGGAACGGACACAGAAGCCATCCATGTGCAATCCGTCTACATATTTATCATTGTAATGGATTAGAGAAGCTGTACATTCTTTCAAAAAAATCACTGACGGCAAAAACAGACACAAAAACCAAACATGATGAAAATTTGATCAAGATAAAAATTATAAAAAAGATCAAAGGAAAATATCCATTTTTGATCCCAGTCATGGATCAAAATAACTAATAAAAGTCTATGGTTCCATGAAAAATCCAATACCACACAAGAATGCCGTTTTTTCATCTTTTTCATATGTGAAAATCACAGATGAAATACTGATGGTAAAAACTGACACATTGACCATACACCAATGAAAATCTAACCATTTTTTTGCATACCATAAAAAAAACCTAACGTCTGAACGAGGCCTCCTTGGTAGTTCAGAACTTGTAGCACTGCGGATGCAATATATACATGCGACGTGAGAATCGACTCATATACTTTTGTACATAAACAAGCATAATCCATAAAAGCAGGTTATAGTCATATTTCAAACTAGGATGATAAGTTGCGGAGGGTGGAGCCAGGATAAAAGAAAATAAATATTTAAATATATTTTATTTTAAATCTTATTATCCCATCTATTGAACGGGTGGGTGAAGAGTCTCTGCATTCATTTGCACTCATGCTAAAGCATGAATCTGTCAGTGGGCTTTTGCTATTTAAAGAAGTTGTCCACTACTTTATATGAACCCCTCAATGTATCCCCCCAGGGCCCAGAAGTGTTTTTGTAAATACCTTGCGGTGCCTTTTATGCCTCTGAGCAGCGCTATCGCTGGCCGCTCAGAGGCATCACGTGACCCGTCACTGATGTCAGGTCAAGTGAGGCGTGACATCAGTGACGCGCTCCCGGGGGTGGATGCTGGGCTGTGAGCAGGGTTACCCCGTGAGTCACACCCACCACTGCGCGCTTTCCCAGTGAATGAGGAGAGGGAAAGCGTGTGGTGGATGCCGGGTATGACGTGCGGGGTAACCCCGCCCACAACCCAGCAGCCACCGTGGAACGCAGAAGTGAGTACCCCCTGCTGCAGCCGGAACTTGACGTGACATCAGCGGATGTCAGAGCTGGCTGTAGCCGGGGGTCACGTGATGCCTGTGAACGGCCAGTGATAGCGCCGCTCACAAGCAGAAAAGGTACCACAAGGTATTTAGAGAAACACATATGGGCCCTGGGGGAATACATTGGGGAATCATATAAAGTAGTGGACAACCCCTTTAATCTGAGAGCCGCATAATGTAGGGACAGAGATCCTGATTCCAGGGCTGCGTCACTTACCCAGCAACTTGCTATAGTTTCAATACAATCACTGTTTTATCACCTGAAGTTTATCACTAAAGGACTACGTCTCATGTGCAGGCCAGTCTGGCTAATCTGTGAAACCCCGTCCTCACCACTGATTGACAGCTTGCTGACAATCCACAGTGTATACAGGAAGCTGCCAATCAGTGGTGGGGTTGGGGTTATAAACAGCTCAGCTCTGTAACCACTGCTACATCTACAGCAGAGAAAACGGGGTTTCTATCAAAACTACACTAAGCAGTCCAGTAAGTCATACATAACTGAAATCAGCTTCTTTGCCCCTACATCATGCTGCTCTCAGATTACAAATCAAAAAAATGTGAGAGATTCCCTTTAAAACACAAAAACAAATGAAGATAAGAAAATGCGAGCTTGCCAGCACTGTAGGGGCAGAGGAGCAATGATCACCTCCTGGCCCCGATGTGCAAAGACATGATCATGCTGCTTACATAGCTTCAGTGCGATGAGTTCACCTCATTACTCCGCCTGTGTTTCTCCAGCACAGCACAAGCTGTGAACATGTGAGAGGGGTAAGCGCTCTACATTGGAAATGAAGATACAAGGGACTTTTACTGTATAAATGAGTGTGAGGGCACAGTATAGGCCGGGCTCAGTATTCTAGAGTGTTAGGGCACAGTTTCGGGGTGGTAGTAATTAGAAGGAGAGAGCTGTGGAGGCAAAGTATGGGGGGAAAGTATATGTTAGGAGGAATAGTGTGAGAGCACCATATGGAAGAGGGGTCAGTATACAAAAGGAGAGATTGTGTGAGTGCACAGCATGAGTATCAGTATATAGGAGGGATAGTGAGGGCACAGTATGGGGGCAGCATACAGAAGAAAAAATAACAGTGTGGGGGCCAATATGTGGCAGCAGCATATAGAAGGGTAGACAATGTCAGGGTGCAGTATGAGGGGCAATATACAGAAGCAGGGATAGTGTGAGGGCATAGTATGGAGGAACAGTTTTCAGAAAGTGGGATAGTGGAGCAGAATGGAGCAGGAAAATATACAGAAAAAAACGATAGCGTGGGGGCACAGTATGAAAAGGTAAGCAGTATGCGAAGTGAGAGATAGTGTAAGGGTACAGTATGGAGAGGGGGGTAGTATAAAGAATCAGGGATAGTGTGAGAGCGAAGCATGGAGAAGTGGCAGTATACAGAAAAAGGGACACTGTGAGGACGCAGTATAATGGGGCATATATACACTGCTCAAAAAAATAAAGGGAACACTTAAACAACACAATGTAACTCCAAGTCAGTAACACTTCTGTGAAATCTACCTGTCCAGTTATGAAGCAACACTGATTGTGAATCAATTTCTCCTGCTGTTGTGCAAATGGAATAGACAACTGGTAGAAATGAAAGGCAATTAGCAAGATACCCCCTATAAAGGAGTGGTTCTGCAGGTGGTGATCACAGACCATTTCTCTGTTCTCATCCTTTTTGGCTGTTGTTTTGGTCACTTTTTCATTTTGCCATCGCTCTCACCCCTAGAGGTACAGTAGCATGAGGCGGTGTCTACAGTACAACCCACAGAAGTTGCTCAGGTAGTGCAGTTCATCCAGGATGGCACATCAGTGCGAGCTGTGGCAAGAAGGGTAGCTGTGTCTGTCAGCACAGTGTCCAGAGCATGGAGCAGATACCAGGAGATGTGGAGTGAGCCATAGGAGGGCAACAACCCAGCAGCAGGACCGTTACCTCCTCCTTTGTGCAAGGAGGAACAGGAGGAGCACTGCCAGAGCCCTGCAAAATTACCTCCAGCAGGCCACAAATGTGCATGTGTCTGCACAAATGGTTAGAAGCTGACTCCATGAGGGTGGTATGAAGGCCCGACGTCCACAGATGGGGGTTGTGCTCACAGCCCAACACCGTGCAGGATGCTTGGCATTTGCCACAGAACACCAGGATTGGCAAAGTCGCCACTGGCACCCTGTGCTCTTCACAGATGAAAGCAGGTTCACCCAGGCACATGTGACAGACGTGACAGAGTCTGGAGACGCCGTGGAGAGCGATCTGCTGCGTGTGTGGTGTTTTTTACTTATAGTGGAGGTTTTATCATTTGTGATTAGCATTGCACATACAGAGCCTGGTGTGGGCGGGTTTAGCTTTCTTAGCTCTGCTGCAAAAATCTCTGATTATGTCAGAATGGCTGCACCCTGTAAACTAAGTGATACATTGTTGGAATCAGGGTCTCTTTCCTACATTATGCTACTCTCAGATGAGGTATCAATAACCTGCTGACAGATTCTCTTTAACATAGACAGTTCCTGATTATTGGCCAGTGTATATGTACCTTACAGTATTATTATTTATTGATTAGTATGTCTTTGGAGTGTGGGATGGCACCATAGTACCAGGAGGAAAGTCCCGCAAACACGGGGAGAACATACAAATTTGTAGATGTTGCAGTTGATGGGAACGATGGTTTGGTCGATCGTTTGGCCGGCAGTTATCTGATCCACACACAAAAGCACTTTCTTTCCTGATGACTTTTGTGTTCTCTATTAAAGTGTCGTTGCTAGACATGTCAGGCAGCAGATGATCTCTTGGAGACATATCCCTGTCACCCCAACGCAAGTTTAACCCTTCTTCGTCAGGGGCCGTGTCCTTCTTTTTCCCCCTGAAGGATGAAAGGTGCGTTGGTGCCACAGGGACACGCTGGGAATCGGCCTCCATGTAAGTTAGCATTAATGGATTTAACCTTAGACCTTGATGACACTGGAGCAATTTAAGGGACACTTTTTTCTAGTATCATTATGACACCCATTATGTAGCACATGGTTTTATTATTATTATTATTATAGCGCCATTTATTCCATGTGAAAAGGGATATACATAGCAAATACACTTACAATAATCTTGAACAAAGCGAGTCAGCGAATGGTACAGGAGGAGAGAGGACCCTGTCCGCAAGGGCTCACAATCTACAAGGGATGGGTGAGGATACAGTAGGTGAGGGTAGAGCTGGTCGTGCAGCGGTATGATGGAGCAGTGGTTACTGCAGGTTGTACGCTTGTTGGAAAAGGTGGGCCTTCAGGTTCCTTTTGAAGGTTTCCACGGTAGGCGAGAGTCTGATATTTTAGGGTAGAGAGTTCCAGAGTAGGGGGGATGCACGGGAGAAGTCTAGTATGCAATTGTGGGAAGAGGAGATACGAGGAGAGTAGAGAAGGAAATCTCATGAGGATTGGAGGTTGTGTAAGTACAGGGAGACTAGGTCACAGATGTATGGAGGAGACAGGTTGTGGATGGCTTTGTATGACAAGGTTAGGGTCTTGAACTTGAGTCTCTGGGCAATGGGGAGCCAGTGAAGGGATTGACCGAGAGGAGAGGCCAGGGAATAGTGAGGGGACAGGTGGATTAGTCGGGCAGCAGGGTTTAGGATAGATTGGAGGGGTGTGAGAGTGTTGGAAGGGAGGCCACAGAGCAGGAGGTTGCAGTAGTCGAGGTGGGAAATGATGAGGGCATGCACTAGTGTTTTTGCAGAGTCTTTGCAGAGGAATGTGCGGATCCGGGAGATATTTCTGAGTTGGAGTTGGCAGGAAGAGGAGAGGGCTTGGATATGTGGTTTGAAGGAGAGATCAGAGTCCAGGGTTACACCGAGGCAGAGAGCTTGTGTTACTGGGGAGAGTGGGCAGTCATTAACTTTAATTGATAGGTCAGTTGGGAGGGTTGAGTGAGGTGGGGGAAAGATGATGAATTCAGTTTTGTCCATGTTAAGCTTTAGAAATCTAGTGGAGAAGAAGGATGAGATAGCGGACAGAGATTGTGGGATTCTGGTTAGTAAGGAGGAGATATCGGGTCCAGGGAGGTAGTGTCTGTGTGTCATCAGCATAGAGGTGATACTGAAACCCTTGAGACTCTATGAGCTGTCCCAGGCCAAAGGTGTAGATAGGCAAGAACAGGGGAACTAGGACTGAACCTTGGGGGACACCGACAGATAGGGGGTGAGATGAGGAGGTGGTGTGTGAGTGGGAGACGTTGAATGTCCTGTCTGTTAGGTATGAAGAGATCCAAGAAAGGGCCAAGTCTGTGATGCCAAGAGAAGAGAGTCTGTAGTAAGAGGGAATGGTCCACTGGACAGAGTAGTGACGCATGGATTTGGCGGTTAGTAGTTTGTTGGTGACTTTAGTCAGGGGTGTTTCAGTACAATGGTGTGGTCGGAAGCCTAATTGTAAGCGATCAAAGACGGAGCAGGAGGAGAGGTGGGAGGACAGCTCAAGGTGGATGTGTTGTTCCAGTAGTTTTGAGGCATAGGGGAGGAGTGATAGGGGGTGATAGCTAGACAGAGAGGATGGGTCGAGGGAGGGCTTTTTGAGTATGGGTGTGATTGAGGCATGTTTGAAACATGAGGGGAAGACGCCAGTTGTTAGTGACAGGTTGAAGAGGTGGGTTGGGGTTGGAATGAAGACTGTGGAAAGGTTAGGGATTAGGTGGGACGGGATTGGGTCGAGTTCACAGGTGGTGAGGTGTGATTTGGAGAGTAAAGAGGAAACTTGATCTTCTGTAATGGTGGAGAAGCTGGTTTTGGAGGAGGAAGGTTCGGTAGATATGAGGAGGGGCTGTGGGGACTTAAGGCAAACGCTTTGTCTGATGGTATCAATCTTCTGCTTGAAGAATGAGGCAAAGTCTTCGGCTGAGAGGAGAGGGAGGAGGCACGGGGGGACGGAGGAGAGAATAGAAAGTGTTGAATAGCTGTTTAGGGTTGTGAGACAAGGAGGATATGAGAGATAAGAATTAAATTTGTTTTGCTGCAGTGAGTGTGGACTTGAAAATGGTGAGGGATTGTTTGAATGCGATGAAGTGCTCGTTGGAGAGGGACCTTTTCCATCTCCGCTCAGCAACCCTGGAGGCCCATCACAGTTATTTAGTCCAGTTGGTGTGCCAGGGTTGCCTATTGATTGTGCGAGCTTTGGTGTTTGTGTGAGAGGGATGACCGAATCGAGAGCTGCAGCAGTTGTGGTGTTATATAAAGCAGCAGCAACGTCTGCATCGTGTAAGGAACTTATGATTATTATGTAAGAGGGAGGAGGGATTCAGAGAGTGAGTGTAGGTCAAGGTGTTTGAGATTTCTGCGAGAATGTGCACGTTTGTGGAGTGGGGTTTGTGGACCTGGAGAGGAGAGGGAAGAGAATGTAAGTAGGTTGTGGCCAGATAGAGGGAGAGGTGAGTTAGAGAGGTTAGATAGGGAACAGAGGCGGGTGAAGATGAGGTCCAGTGTGGGCCATCTTTGTGAGTGGCTGTGGAAGACCACTGAGCAAGGCCGAAGGAAGAAGTGAGGGATAGAAGCTTAGAAACAGATGAGTGGGAAGTGTCAATGGGAATGTTGAAGTCGCCCATGATGATAGTGGGGATGTCAGTGTAAAGGAAGTGAAGTAGCCAGGTGGTGAAATGGCCGAGAAAGGTGGTGGCTGACCTTGGGGACGGTAAATGACAGCCAGATGGAGGGGGAGTAGATGCACACACAGTGCACCTCAAAAGAGGGGAGAGTAACGGAGGGCGGTAGTGGCATTTGGGTGAAGGCACAGGAATCAGACAGGAGAAAACCTACTCCTCCACCATGTTCGCTGCTGGGGTGGGGGAGGGGGGACGGGTGTGGGAAAGGTGGAATCCACCATATGAGGGTGCAGCTGGAGAAGCTGTGTCAGAAGGGCTGAGCCAGGTTTCACTGAATACATACATTTGACATAGGCTTCCCATGTGGTGCTTTCCCTGCTAATAAACCGCACCATGCTCTTATGTCATACTATATGATGTACTGTTTATCCTGTTTTTATTAATAAAGTATTAGATTTTGGGCTGCATTTAGGCTTTTTTCCATGGCCCTTTTTGTGCTCTGGTATTTTATAAGACAAGTGCTTTGATGTGATTTCATAGCCTGGTATGTACTGTCCATACAACTGGTCATAATAATCTTTCTGAGCCATAGGCAAACTGCACTGTTTCATCCTAAACTGATGGCCCTACAGTACTGTGTGTGTGTTAAACCAGCGATCACAGACAATCTGTCATCACAAGCCCCCAGAAGCATGAAGCTGAAGGGCAGTCAATTAGCACAAAGTCTGCCCTATCCTCTAGTGACTCCTCCTTCCTTCACCCTGCCAAGCAATGTCAGATCAGCCACCCCACCCATACGAGCAGCCCATCCCATCACCACACCACCCAGACCCCAAGCATCTTCATTACATCAACCGCTCCCTGGAAAACTAGTGCCTGCAACTGCAACGCCTTTGATATACACATCCCCCTGCAATGTGCTTTTTCTTCCTCTCCTCCCTCACACAATAAGCTCACATCCTGACAGGAGCAGGAGTCATCTGGAAGGCGTCTTGGGAGGTGACTGCAGAAGAACTGTCACAGGTGAAGAGATGCTGGTGCTCGTGTAGAGAAGGGAGGTGGCTACAACAAGCAGCGGCCCCTTCCCTCCAGCTCCTCCAGACTAGCAGTCTACTGCTGCTGCTGCACTTGGATACATTGTATGACCCACATATCCACATTGGAAGGAGACTCTAGATCTGCTGAGGGGCAGACAGATACCCAAGTGCTAAGCAAGAAACAGCAGGAGGTTGAAGCCATCTCCAGACAGTGCCCACAGCTCTGTAAGTAAATAATGGCATGTATATTGTGAATGTGTGTGACCCCCTCCCTGCAGATAAGGAGCACTGCTAGCCCATGACTGCATGTATAAGGCACATCTGCTCTCACCCTTTCCATTGATCTGTTCAGCATAAATCTCATTTTAATGTGATTGTCCTGTGTTGTGTTATACTGTGAATGTGTTCATTATTGATCCACAGAAAGAACAGGAAATCAATTCCAGATCCACAAAGGGATCCATCTATCTATCTATCATCTCTATCTATATCCCATATCTATCTATCTATCTATCTATCTATCTATCTATCTATCTCAGTAGTTCTTGTCCTTTCTACTTTAGCATAAAATCTAGGCTGAAGTGTACATGTACCGGTAAATCAAAATATCTGCAATAATACATTGAGGATTGTAAGGCACATTGCAAGTGTGATTTTGACCTGCAAAATCCATATAGTGTATTAAACCTGCAGGGTTGCTCCCAATTTTTTTTCTCAATCTCAAAATGATGGGATATCTATGGTATTTTAAAATTTCATTGAATACGAATCACCATGGTGATATATATGTAGCAATACGACTTATCTGGAATAAATAATTAACTGAGGCACACTGAACATGCAGCTCTTGGATTGTCAGGAGAGGAACGTGTGAAAAATATCACTGGAATCATTACAATTTCTAACATTTTTTTTTTCTTAAGGATTGTTTAATTTAAAAAGAAAAAAAATATCTATCTATCTAGCTACCTATTTCTGTCTATATTTATCTATCGATCCAGACAAATAGAGCGATATAGATGTGTGTGTGTGTGTGTATATATATGTATATGTGTATATATAGATAGATATTTTATTTATTTGACCATTTATCTAACATGTTTTTTAACTTGATGGTCAGCAGTAGGTTAATTAATTACCAATGATGATCTGGAAGGGGTAGTAACTGATCTAAAGCAAAATATATTAGCATCCAGTGTCGCCCTCTTCGGTTCAAGAATTTCTGTTCCACCAGATGACTTGTGTTTTTCTTGTGTGTTTTGTATGGTTTGGCACATAGAACTGAGATAACACTGGCATTCATGTATTGCAGATGTTGCAATGACTTTAATTAAAGAGTGGATCAGGGTAAAAATAGAAGAAGGGATCAGATTTTAGCAAAGCTTATCTACATGCTGCATTGAGCACATGCTGACAGGCTCTAACCGTCCAGATTTAATGATAGTTGTATTTTTCTTTGCAAGCTTCAGCATTTTGAGCATTCAAGTGAAATAAAATAGAGCGGAGTAAAATAATTCAGCTGTGAATAATGCTGATCTTTGTCATAATTATACTGCAGTGAAAATGCAAAGGTTCTAGTCTGCTGAGTACATGGCTGCCAGTGGATGGTATACTGCAATGCGTTGTGCCTAGAACAGCTCTGTATACTGATATGTCCTCCATCTAGGACACTCTGCATTTTATAAGGAGGTGCCACAGTCTATGTATGGTCTCTGCCATCGGCATGCCCAGCACTATTGCAATTATATAAATATTGCTCATGAAAGTGTGTAAGTGTGTAATTATTATCTAGTCTGTGTTTACACAACCTTAGACGAGTATATTGCTGATATTTGACGACATTACTATTATTTTCACAACGAACAGAAATATAAAAGCATAACAGAGAAAGCTAGAACATATATGACGCACCCCTGGGCCTACTTGGTGTAGCGTTGCGCACGCGGGGACTACCCGGAGCCGGGCCTGTTGGGGGTAGTAGTCTCGTGGCGGTGACCCGGTCCGTGCCCAGGGAGTCAGACTAAGTGGCGGTATATTAGCAGTAGATGTAGGACGACTACGCCACCCGTTGAATGCAGCTATGGAGCTGCCGCTGCAGGGCAGACCGCTGAGGCCGGTGGTAGGATAGTGCAGCGTAGATGGTATAACCCCCAACGGGAGGGGTATGGCCTCAGGGCAGCCGACGTGGATGATGGGGGTAGCAGGAACCACTCAGAGACGATGCGGTGTAGTTCAGGGTCTTTACTGGTGACAAAGATAGACCCTCCCGGAGTACTGGCTAGCGGTCGGGGCCTGGTCAGTCTTTGAGCAGATGGGATCCCCCTTGGCCAGGCGGAGTTGTAGGCCTCCCCAACTAATTGTACTCTTCTGGCTTCCTTGCTAGAGGCGGGTAAAGGTAGCCCACGTCCCTGAGTGTACCGTGTGGTGCTCACCCGTATGGCCGGTGACTCGGGGCCTTCTAGTGGCTTCCACTCCACGACGGCGGTGCTGGTCCCACACGTGTGACCGTGCCTTCGGGTTTCTTGGCCAGAGGACCTGAAATCCCCTGCCGGGCGGTTTCTGCTGCTGGTTCTGGGTTAATCCCCACAGCCTCGGACTCCGGGTCCGGTGGTAACTCTTCAATCAGGGCGAGCTCTTCGGCTGCCAGCCCCTGATTCCTTTTAGCACTGCTCCCACAGAGCTCCTGATCTTTCTTTCCTATGCTGCTCCTCTTCTTCTCTCTACTCTTCTCACTAACCCTGCCTCAGCCCCAGTTTTATATAGGGGAAGTTCTTCCCCTCCCAGGACTGGGCAGGAGGTGTGGCATGCATAGGATTCCTGACCAAGAGACCTCCCACCTGCTCTCAGACATAACATTGCTATTACTGTGGAGACCAGACCCCTGGGGTGCCACATTCCCCCCTAGTGAAAGTTAGTACTTCGGGACTAAACATACTTTTGTAACATAACATATTACAAACAGAAACAACGCAATAAAGAAAAACATTAGGATGGTCACGGCGTGTCCGCAACCGGGTGCAGTTTTTGAGGAAAACAAGGGTGTCCATTTCACCAACACAGGGAGACGTAACCAGGTAGGGGTCTGTCCTGCCCCGAGTCCTTAACAGTCTTTCAGTCCGTCCTGGGTTACGCTCCAACTATATACACAAAGGATTCCCGGTAAATCCACCAAAGACTCCTATAAATAACTAGAAACACATAATTATACACAAGCAACAATAAACAGGTAAACATTAATAAGATAGCTTGAACATTTAGATCCTCCACCGTATGGGCAGCTGGCCTCTAGTGACCCTAGTGGACCTACGGAGCTGGCTGACTGGTCCTGAGCTACAGGGTATAGGAGCTGTCAAGGGTAAACTGGGCAGTCGTCTACGGACTCTTTGGCTCACTAGGGGTATGGCAGGCTCACTATAAGCAGAGGGTTGATTCTCCTGGTCTGCTTGTGTGGGGTCCTCTGCCTCCTGGACGGGCTGTTCTTCCAGCTCCACCTGTGTCTCCGTAGGTCCTTGGGATGCTGGTTGGAGGAACGTGAGGACAGGTACCACAACAGCACCATTGACTTGAGTCCAAGACCGAGGGAAGTCTCCGAGCACAGTACTAACCATATCTTCCCTTTCCTCTACGGGTCGAGGGTCTTCTTGTTCCTCTTCAGGGTTCCGTAGCTGTTCGGGACACTTCTTTAGGTGATCCCGGGATACAATGGCTGTGGTTTCTCCTCCGTCTTTACTGATTGTACAGATCTTCGGGTTGTCGTGGCTTGAGGGCAATACGGTGTACGGGTCCTTCTCCCATTGGTCGTCCAACTTGTGGAGTCGTCTTTTCCTCTTCAAGACCTGCTCTCCGGGCACCAGGGGAACAGCGGGAGCATACTGGTTGTAAGTTTTCTCTTGTCTTTCCCTAGCTTGACAGAGACTTCGCTCCACGCTCTCCTGTACTTTCCGGTACTGCTGCTGCCTCTCTGTGTCCCAGTCTGCTTCTGGTGAAGTGTCCTCGGGTGTCAGGACTCCCATCTCCAGATCAACAGGAAGCTTACCAGGTCTTGCCCTCATTAGGTAAGCCAGGGTACAGTTGGTGGAACCTACAGGGATGTGGTTGTATAGGTCCACCAGGTCGGGCAGCTTTTCAGGCCACAGACTACGTTCTTCCAGGGGCAATGTTTTCAGAAGATCTATCACCACCTGGTTCATTTTCTCACAAAGTCCATTAGTTTGCGGGTGATAGGGTGTTGTTCTAATCTTCCGGCAGCCATACAGGGTGCAGAACTCCTGGAAGACTTCCGCTTCAAAGGCAGGCCCCTGGTCCGTCAGCACCTGCTCCGGGTATCCATGCGGACGGCAGAAGTGCTGTTGGAAGGCTATAGCTGCTGTGTGAGCCGTTAAGTCCTTGACGGGGACGACAACCAAGAACCGGGAGTAGTGATCCACGATGGTTAACGCGTAGACGTAGCCACTTCTGCTTGGGGTCAGTTTTACATGATCCAAGGCTACCAGTTCCAACGGCTGTCTGGTGATGATGGACCGCAGGGGAGTCTTCTGGCTGGCACGGTCCCTCCTTCTTAAGTTGCATGGGCCACAGTCTCTGCACCACCTCTCGATGGTTCCTCTCATGCCTACCCAATGGAACCGCCCGCGCAGCAGGAACTCCAGCTTCTTCCATCCGAAGTGCCCAGCTCCGTCGTGGTATGCCTCCATCACCATAGCTGCGTCTCTTCTTGGCACCACTACTTGCCAGATTAGTTCATGTGTCCGGGAGTTAACCATTCTGCGGCACAACTTTCCCTTATAAAGGAACAGTCGACTCTTCTCAGCCCACAGTTGCTTGGCTTCCTCCGGAGCGTCTGGGTCAAGGCGTGCATCTGGCCGAGTCAGCATCTCCTTTACCAGTCGGACGGCAGGGTCACTGTCTTGCGTCTCCGCCCAGTTGTAATGAGGTAACGGGTTGAACGTAGCGGATTGCTTACTCCTTACACGGTGGGAATACTGGATAGTCCCATGACGGTGGAACGCGGGGAGTTCAACTTCTTCCAGTTCCTCTGAATCTTCCCCTACGTCCGGTAGGTTCGGCATCCTGGACAGGGCGTCTGCGTTGGTATTGGAGCGTCCTGCCCGGTATTTGATGGTAAACTCATAGTTGGACAAGCGGGCCATCCATCTCTGCTCTAGGGCACCGAGTCTTGCAGTGTCCAGGTGTGTCAACGGGTTGTTATCCGTGTACACGGTGAACCGGGAAGAAGCGAGGTAGTGCTTAAAGCGTTCGGTGACTGCCCACACCACTGCCAGGAACTCTAGCTTAAATGAGCTGTAATTCTCAGGGTTTCTTTCGGTGGGTCGCAGTTTTCGGCTGGCGTAAGCAATTACCCGTTCTTTCCCCTGCTGGATCTGGGACAGTACGGCTCCTATCCCGATGTTACTGGCGTCGGTGTAGAGGATAAAGGGCTGGCTATAATCAGGGTACGCCAGGATTTCATCCCCCGTGAGGGCCATCTTCAGCTTGCGGAAGGACTCTTCTTCCAGCTTCTCCCATCTGAAGGGTGGCTTCTGGTTCTTGGCCTTCCTGGACTGGCCTATCAGGAGGTCCTGCATAGGAGCTGCCTTTTTGGTGAAACCGGGAATGAACCTTCGGTAGTAGCCTACCAACCCGAGGAACTGCCTCACTTCCTTTACGCTGGAGGGGCTTGGCCATTCCTTAATTGCGGTGATCTTATCAGGGTCGGGAGCCACTCCGTCAGCACTCACCACGTGTCCCAGGTACTGCACCTTTGGCTTCAGGAGGTGACACTTGGAGGGTTTCACCTTTAGGCCGTAACTTGCCAGAGCTTCGAACACTTCCGCCAGGTGTTTCAGGTGGTCCTCATAGGTCTTGGAATAGACGATGACATCGTCCAGGTATAACAGGACCGTCTCAAAGTTCCGGTGTCCCAGACAGCACTCCATCAATCGCTGGAAGGTTCCTGGTGCGTTGCAGAGTCCAAACGGCATGCAGGTAAACTCGCTAAGTCCCATCGGGGTGGTGAATGCGGTCTTCTCCCGATCCGCCTCCTCTACAGGAACCTGCCAGTACCCGCTAGTGAGATCCAAGGTGGAGAAGAAGTTAGCAGATTTTAAAGCAGCCAAAGACTCCTCTATTCTTGGTAAGGGGTACGCATCTTTGTGTGTGATACGGTTAATTTTTCGGTAATCTACACACATTCTCATGGTGTTGTCTTTCTTTTTGACCAAGACTAGTGGAGCTGCCCAGGGGCTACAGCTATCCCTGATTACCCCAGCCTCCTTCATGTCTCTAAGCATCCCCTTGGCGTGTTGGTAGTGTGCAGGGGGTACGGGCCGATACCTCTCTTTTATGGGAGGATGGTCTCCCGTGGGGATGTGGTGTTCTACCCCCTTGACTCGCCCGAAGTCTAACGGGTGTTTACTAAACACTCTTTCGTACTCTTGAACCACCCGGTAGACTCCCTGTTTCTGGTGGGAGGGAGTGGAGTCAGTACCCAAATGTAGTTGCTGACACCAATCCTCCATTATTTTCGTAGAGCCGTTACCTTCCTCCGGGTGAGATGGAGGCAAGGGTTCCACAGACTGTATAGAATTTTGGTTGATAGTATATAATTTGGCTAGCGTAGCATACCGGGGCAGGTATATTTCCCTTTTCCCAATATTTATTATGCGAACGGGTACCCTCCCATGGCGTACATCAACTACCCCCCGGGCTGTCAAAATGGTGGGCCTACTGTCCGAGTAGACTGGCTCTACCATGGCCTGGTAATCTCTACCTCTCAGACCAATAGCTGTCCGGCACCAAATCATCATTTCACTTTTCGGGGGTATGGCAATAGGGAAAGGGTCACACATTCTTACGCTACCAATCTCACCGCCGGAGAGTTCCACCTGTTGCCGTCGCATCAGTGCCCGGATCTCTTTCTGGAGCACTCGCTGCTGGCCGGAGCTTGCGTTCTTGGCAACCTGCTGTAAAATGAAAATCACCTCTGCAAGACAATTTTCAATCACATTAGTTCCTAGAGTTATCTTTGGGTGACTCTCGCGCTTGTCAATGTCCACAATGATCAGTCCCTGTGCTGCCAGTTCGACTCTACCGATTTTAATGGTAATCTCTTTGAATCCGATCTGTGGCACGGGTTGACCATTGCTGGCGATGATACTCAAGTCGTCGTCAGGGTAGCGGGTTATATCCGAGTCATTCCAGTACTGCTTGAAGAGCACGTACGGGATGGTGGTGACCTGTGACCCGGTGTCAAGTAGGGCACTCATAGGGATGCCATCCAGTACCACAGGCAAGACTGGACGTCCTCCCACATATTTGTCGCGCCAGCTCGATGGGCCTGGTGATCTTTTTCCTGGGGGTTGGCCCTCTACCCCAGGTTGTGCCAGTTTAAAGGACAGTACCTTGCCATATGTCCGGGTTGATTGCAGCGGCGGCAGATGGGTTGTCCGTCCTCGTTGTATCGGTCGCTGGGTCTTCCTCTGGCCGGTGGGGTCCTCCTTGGTCGACGCCACGGGATGTCCTCCGGTCCGGATGCCAGCTGGATCTTCCCTGGAGTGGAAACCTGTAAAGACTGAGCTTTTAGCTAGCTCTTGGACCTGATGGTGCAGGTCCGGAGCCGGGTCATTGTTCAAAGCCTGCGCGTCAGCTCCCACAGGCCCTGTCGACAAGGGCGCCGCCTCCTGGTGGTAAGCGGTAGTAGGGCGCCTGTGGGTCACCACGCCACCCGGTGCCGGTTCTCGGAGCACCCGGATGGCTCTGTCCTTGAACTGTGCAAAGTCCAGATGAGGATCCTGTAAGGCCATTGCCCGCAACTGGGTTCGGTGGGCATTGCAATATAGTCTCTCTATAAATTGTTCGGTCAACAGCCTGTCCTCGTTTCCCACGCCGTCAGGGTCGGTCTGCTTAATGGCTCTCAGGGCCTCTTGTAGGTTTAGTGCATAGTCCCTTATACTCTCATGTGCTCGCTGCTTGCACCCATAGAATCTAAGCTTAATCTCGGCTGAGGTGCGGGTATCAAAGGTGTCCCTCAGCCGGGTTAGTATCCCCGCGACAGTCCTCCTCCCAGGTGGCCAGGACTTTACCTCCCTTTGGGCTGCCCCGGTTAGTTGGGCCACCAGGATGCTCACTTTTTGCTCTTCTGTGAGGGGGTACACCTGGAAGAGGCTATCCAGCTTTTCTCTAAAGTCATTCAGGGTATGTGACTCCCCTGAGTACTGGGGTAGCCAGGCTGCTCCCGGGATATAGGGCATGGTGAAAGGCATGACTGCAGCAGCGGTGGCACCGGCGGGGGTTGAGGCAGTGAAGCTCTCCTCCGTATCCGACATCTTTCTCCCCCCCTAGTGGACCGTGGCCTACTTTGCGATGATCCTCTTCCGTAGGCCGCGGCTCCGCAGTGGATCGTCAGGGTTGAGGACCTTCCGTCGCGCTCCTGTGACGTCGGCGTCTGCTGGGCTCCTTCCAGGACCTTACGCAACGTCCGGATGTGAGGCGGGGCTTCAGTTCTCGCGCGCTTTCGGAGTCCACGCCCCTCTTCTTCCCGCGCGGCGTCTTCAAGATGGCGTCCAACGGCGGGAAAACTCCACGGAAGGCGGGAAGAAGGCTGAAAATGGCGCCGGATGGCGGGAAAACTTCACCACTGGTAAGTTTGAACAGTCTTTTTCAGGCACGCAGTACCCGGTGGTTGCGGGCACGAAATCCTGCCGACTACGCCAAAAGTTGACGCACCCCTGGGCCTACTTGGTGTAGCGTTGCGCACGCGGGGACTACCCAGAGCCGGGCCTGTTGGGGGTAGTAGTCTCGTGGCGGTGACCCGGTCCGTGCCCAGGGAGTCAGACTAAGTGGCAGTATATTAGCAGTAGATGTAGGACGACTACGCCACCCGTTGAATGCAGCTATGGAGCTGCCGCTGCAGGGCAGACCGCTGAGGCCGGTGGTAGGATAGTGCAGCGTAGATGGTATAACCCCCAACGGGAGGGGTATGGCCTCAGGGCAGCCGACGTGGATGATGGGGGTAGCAGGAACCACTCAGAGACGATGCGGTGTAGTTCAGGGTCTTTACTGGTGACAAAGATAGACCCTCCCGGAGTACTGGCTAGCGGTCGGGGCCTGGTCAGTCCTTGAGCAGATGGGATCCCCCTTGGCCAGGCGGAGTTGTAGGCCTCCCCAACTAATTGTACTCTTCTGGCTTCCTTGCTAGAGGCGGGTAAAGGTAGCCCACGTCCCTGAGTGTACCGTGTGGTGCTCACCCGTATGGCCGGTGACTCGGGGCCTTCTAGTGGCTTCCGCTCCACGACGGCGGTGCTGGTCCCACGCGTGTGACCGTGCCTTCGGGTTTCTTGGCCAGAGGACCTGAAATCCCCTGCCGGGCGGTTTCTGCTGCTGGGTCTGGGTTAATCCCCACAGCCTCGGACTCCGGGTCCGGTGGTAACTCTTCAATCAGGGCGAGCTCTTCGGCTGCCAGCCCCTGATTCCTTTTAGCACTGCTCCCACAGAGCTCCTGATCTTTCTTTCCTATGCTGCTCCTCTTCTTCTCTCTACTCTTCTCACTAACCCTGCCTCAGCCCCAGTTTTATATAGGGGAAGTTCTTCCCCTCCCAGGACTGGGCAGGAGGTGTGGCATGCATAGGATTCCTGACCAAGAGACCTCCCACCTGCTCTCAGACATAACATTGCTATTACTGTGGAGACCAGACCCCTGGGGTGCCACATATACAGTCTGGATCAGGGCTTGGCAGCCTTTTTTGCACGAAGTGCAGATTTATAGAGCTGAAGTACTCATGTCTTCTTATATAAAAGACATACACCAAACTGTTATGGGACTTACATGTTGGGATATTGGGGATATTGGGCCAGCTGCCTTGTGCTACGGATATGTTGGCAATTGTGTTTGTAACCTATGTGGTTGTTATTTCCTACAATTGTATTTGGACACCTTAAAGACATTAGGCTCCTGGATTTATGTAATTTAATGTTTTATATGTAATTCCTCACCCGGGCAGATTTAGATTATTTAGGTCCTAAATGTAGCTACTTAGTAAGGTAGAAATGTAGCCACGATGCCAGGTGCAGTGTTCCTTCATGTATGGGCTCTGCACACTTTATCAACCACACTTGCTTAATATATACTACTATTAATTTTTTTAGCCATTATGCACCTTGTTACTCTAGTATTATACCCACCCGATAAATCTGGTAAAGGTTGCCATCCTAGTACAGTCTGACTGTTACTGCAGTCAAATCACTGGCCATGGGCTGCAGGGTAAACCTTCAAAATGTTGTGGCCATTGGCCAACCAAAGGTTGTGCTGCAGCAGCAGCTGGACTTTGTGGTTTGCAAATTCAAAATAGTCTGTCCTTTGCTGTGGCTGAAACTCTGCCCATCCGCAATTAGGCCAATAGGCACAATTTTATGTGATTGTTACCAAGTGTGCCAGGCAAACATGACTAACGTTCCAGCTGTTGCACATGTGCCAAAAGTTGCTTACCCGTAATCTAGATGTGTTTTTTCTTACTCAGATTATAGGTGCTAGCCTATAGGTGAAAGTGAAGAAACAGTTAATGATATGATTCATATTTACTGCTTGTGAGATCTTGTAGGTCCCATGAGAATCCACCCCATAGACTTCTATATCAGCATAGTGTATGTCACTCCTGTGGGTGCCATCCTGTGTTCTCCATGGGTTTTAGTTTAAAGCACCATTCCAGAGGGATATTTTTTCAGTGCTGCAGTGGTGATTCTAATCTAAGGTTCTTGACCGTAGCCTTATACTTACCTGCAAGCCTCTTCACCTTTTATAGGCACCACTCCGGTCCAGTGGCGCCAGGGCTGTGGAGTCTGTAAGCCAAATCTCCGACTCCTCAATTTCTGTGACTCCGACTCCCTCATACATGGCTCATGTTTAAGTGATAAATTTACTGTAGCACAGATTCATCTCAGCTAAAAGTCTAGACCCTTAGATCAGGAATAGGACACACGTTTATAGGACATTTCATAACTTTCCCAAATTCTTCTGAAAAATATTCCCCACAAACTGCATTGAACTACTGTACCCAATTTATTATATATTTTAGGAGTTGGAGTCGGTCCATTTTATACCAACTCCGACTCCACCAAAATGGACACCGACTCTGACTCCACAGCCCTGCGTGGCGCCATCTTGTGACCCCAACTTCTGACTGGCCGGAAGTCAGATGTAACGGTTACTAGCACTCAATGTACGTCCATGAAAGCCAGAACAAGGCTCTCATAGACTTGCATTGAAAAGTGACCTTCGCTTCGCTCCAGCAAACACTGAAGTGATCTGGCAGGTCACAAATTGCTGGAGACTGACTGGAGCAGCCCTGATAGTAGGTGAAGACGGCAGCGGTAAGTATTAGAGTAAGGTCAGGGACCTTAGATTAGAAGCACCACTCCAGCATTGCAATAAAAAAAATGCTGAAGCGGTGCTCTAAGGCCTTACATATCCAGCCACATTATGACTGTGTACAGTCTGAGTTGTACAGATTGATATGGGGCCATGCTTTATCAATGTATGACTTTAATTTTTGTGTATGATGTGATCACTTCACTGCCGGGACAGACTGTATATTAAGAATAATAATTTTATTTCTAAAGTGCCAGCATATTCTGCAGCACTTTCATGCATGCACACGATCCTTCCTATGTACAGAATCGTTACACAGGTTAGTATTTTGTATCTTAGAGATTGTGTGCGCTATGTAGCGAAATGGTCCTTGATGTTAAAGTTCCCCATCATTTCAATAACACGGCATATATAGAAGTTGCTGTAATTCTTTGTCCATCCTCAATAAGCACTTTAGTAACCTTCTGTTCACGAGCACCAATCACATACATCAAAACGCCCTGTTCACCCCATGAAACTCGAAAGAAGCTGGAATACAGTAATAACTTTTCTCTCACCTGCAGAGTGTTGTGTAATTTCGGTTGGCAGATATTAATCTCCTTCTGCGTGCCTTTAATCATTAGGTTGGTGACTTAATAGGTGCCATAAACATGTTTATGTGATTGCACATGAAATTATTCATTGTAGTAAGAGGGAGGAGTAGGTGTGTGATGCTGGTTTGCTGCTGAGCAAGGGTTGGAAAGTAGAAGAAATGTCTTGTATTTTAATTACTGTTCATTTGCATAGTAATGCTCATTGTCTGAATAGTTGCAGTTTATGATCTAATAAATGGGAAATGTCTCAGTAAGATAAAGAGGCACGTGAAAGTTCACATGATATGTTTGTTTTGCATCACTACATTTAATAGACGGTGCCCAGTAGAGATTAGTGAATTTGTTCGATATGAATCAAATTCATGTTGAATTTTAGAAAATTCCCTGGAATTGGTGAATTTTAACAATTTGTTATTCAAAGTACAGAATACAATGCAGAAGATTTCATCAGACTTAGAAGGCTCACAGGACCTTGGGCGTGATCAGCAGGGCTTTCCCATATTGTCTTGCAGCGATCACATCACATACTGTAGTATAGCACAGTCCATTATAACCTGTATGAAAGCCGAGGCAGGGAATGTAGCGCAGCAACTATTTTAAAGGGAATCTGTCACCCCCTGGGACTTTTCAGACCGCTAATATGGCCATACAGGTGATAGAAATGTGAATCTATACTTACCTGTATCTCCCATATTAGCCGTCTGGTTGCTGTGTAATAGCAGAAATAATTTATTAAAAAAGCTAAGCTTCGCGTCCTCCGGACGCTAAGAATAGCCGGCTTACTAGCCCTATTTCCATACTCACCCCACCTCCCCTGCACATCACAGGATTCTGTGATGTGCAGTACCCGGCCGCATCCCGCGCCTGCGCTTTTTCCTCTGTACGGATGGCGCTCTTCTCCCTGCTCTCATTGTAGTGTGCAGGGAACTTGTGCGCAGGCGCCAGTGAGTCACTCTTCCTTCCCAGCCCCTGCGCACAAGTTCCCTGCTGCAAAACACTACACTGACGGCAGGGAGAAGAGCGCCGTCCGTACAGAGGAAACAGCGCAGGAGCGGGATCCGGCCAGGAACTGCACATCACAGGACCCTGTGAAGTGCAGGGGAGGTAGGGTGAGTATGGAAATAGGGCTAGTAGGCGGGCATTTCTTGGTGTCTGGGAGACGCGAAGCTTAGCTTTCTTATTAAATTATTTCTGCTATTACACAACAACTAGACCGCTTATATGGGCCATACAGGTAAGTATAGAATCACATTTCTATCACCTGTATGCCCATATTAGCAGTCTGAAAAGTCCCAGGGGGCGACAGATTCCCTTTAAGGTGAATCTGCTTAGTGAGAGGACGTCATAGCTCACTGCTTAGTAATAGAAAAAAGGATACCATCCATATAGCCTTATATGTGGAGGTCACTTTTGACATTTTTGAAAGAGGCTGGATACAGTTCTAGGAGACCTGGGGTACATGAGATTCCAGACAAATCTAATTTTTAGGAAAAATTTGCTGAAGTTGGCGAATTTGAATTTCAAAATATTCAACCACTTTGAGTGCCCAGGCATTAATTGTGGTAGATTATTTCATTCTACTATTTGAACTGAATAAAGTGTTGTTACACTAATACAATAGAGAATAAATAAACGTTTAATATGCTTCATATAAGGAGAAACTGCTAAATTCAGATGTAATCTGATAACAAACTTGCAGGGCATCGAAAAATTGATATTCTCAACCTGGCTTGAATTTGTAAGCGAATTGTAGGTTGCCATTTATAGCAGCCTAGACAATCTGTGGAGAAGTAGGCACTGCCTGTCATAAAACTCTTGGGCCTGTTATTGGACTGGCAGAGCAGCCCTAAGGATTTTAATTCCACCAGCTTTAATAATAATTGGTTGATAGCTCTTTGTAGTTGTGTCTAGTGAGGCTTCAGCCGAGAACTGCTGGACAATAGCAGAACATTGCAGATAAGAACAAGGGGGAAGTAGTAGAGCACCAAGCATTTTAAGATTTGGCCATGGCTCAACAAGAGCCATCATAGGACAATTGTAGACTGTAACATTCATGCCATTCACCACTCCTTTGCCTTAGTCCATAGTAGTCTATAGAACCCAGTAGTATTATAATAGCACATAACAGTCATATATTTTCATTTAAAAAAAAAAAGCATAAAAGTCATCCCACCATGATAAGGTGTACCCTATCTAGACAGTCCCTAACTCTTGTAGTTTACCTCACTATGTCTCAGCAGACATCTAAATAAATGAGGGTAGAGCAGGACTGGGTCCCGACTGTTCAGACACATTCCCATGTAAAGCTGTATAAATAAAATGACTAGCCTAAAAAGGGGGAGCCACTCCCCCGTTTGCATTCAAAAAACTAAAACAAAACCCAAAATATTGAGCCGAATCATATGTTGGTATAAGTGCAATGTATAGGTGTGCATTCACATGGTGATCATTTAACAGACAAAACCTGAGATAAAACTGAAATGAAATGACGATTACATTGCCACATCCCCTCTTAGGCTGCGTGCCCACTATGCGTTTTTCAAGCGTTTTTGCAGCGGAATTTCTGCAGCGAAAACGCTTAAAAAAAGCTTGGTAATACGTGCCCCATAGTCCCCAATGATAATCCGCATGTGCTGTACACATGCTGCGGAAATTTCCGCTGCGGATTATCATTGCGGAAAAATACGCAGCGTGTCCATTAATTTTGCGGACACGCAGCGTAATTGCCGCCATTGACTTGCATTGAATCGCTTAATATCCACATGACTACATGTGCACATGCGGATATGAAGCGATTCAATGTGCGGATGGTACCCGGGTCTGGAGAAGAGAAGACTCTCCTCCAGACCCGGGTACCATAGTACCTGTAAAAAAAAAGAATTTTAAATAAAAAATAAAGATTATACTTACCTTCCGATGGCCCCCGGTCTCCATAGCGATGCGTGCAGTGTCTTGGGTGACTCGCGGTGGTGTCAGGACCTGACATGACGTCATTGAATCATGTGACAGGTCACGGTCGACGGTCGCGTGACCTGTCACATGACTCAATGACGCCATCGCAGGTCCTTCACACCACCGCGACCCATACAACAGACCAGACGGAGCGGAGAAAACACCGGGGGACATCGGAAGGTAAGTATAATCTTTATTTTTTATTTTTCACCATTCTTATTCTTTTTTTTAACTATTACTTGGTCACACTATATAAATCCATGCCGGTTGCATGGATTTATATAGTGTGACCAAGTTGTCAAGCACTTTTCCAAGTGATGCTAAAATCGCTTGGAAAAGTGCTTGATAACCCGCATGCAGAAATGCATGCAAAAACGCTTGACAAACGCTTCTACCTGGCGGGAAAAACACATGTAAAATCCGCATGCGTTTTTCCTGCCAGGGAGAAGCGGAAAAAATCTGCAGCATTTCTGCATCATGGGCACTTAGCCTTATGCTAAACTAGAATAGCTGCCTGTTATTAAGTGAATGCAAAGTATTCTGTTGCTGATACTATTGAAGCCACATTGATCTAAGTATAAACAAGGGAGCAATTCTTCAGTATGTGTTCTGCTGATTTCTAGATTCTAATGATTTTTTTTATAATGTTCTGTTATCTTTTAGATATATTTGACTATTTGGGAGCTGTGTAAGATGAGCACTATTTTCAAACCATAGAATCATAGAATCATAGAATGGTAGAGTTGGAAGGGACCTCCTGGGTCATCTGGTCCAACCCCCTGCTCAAAGCAGGATTCACTAGATCATCTCAGACAGATGTCTGTCCAGCCTCTGTTTGAAGACGTCCATTGAAGGGGAACTCACCACCTCTCGTGGCAGCCTGTTCCACTCATTAATCACCCTAACTGTCAAAAAGTTTTTTCTAATATCTAATCTGTGTCTCCTCCCATTTAGTTTCATCCCATTGCTTCTAGTCTTTCCTTGTGCAAATGGGAATAAAGATGATCCTTCTACAATGTGACAGCCCTTGACATATTTGTAGACAGCTATTAAGTCTCCTCTCAGTCTTCTTTTTTGCAAGCTAAACATTCCCAAATCCTGCAACCGTTCCTCATAGGACATGGTTTGCAGACCAGTCACCATTCTGGTCGCTCTTCTCTGAACTTGCTCCAGTTTGTCTGTCTTTTTTAAAATGTGGTGCCCAAAACTGTACACAGTATTCCAGATGAGGTCTGACCAAAGAGGAGTAAAGACCGATAATGACTTCACGTGATCTAGACTGTATGCTTCTGTTAATACATCCCAGAATTGTATTTGCCTTTTTTGCTGCTGCATCACACTGTTGACTCATGTTCAGTCTATGATCTATTAGTATACCTAAGTCTTTTTCACATGTACTGTTGCTTAGCTCTATTCCTCCCATTCTGTATATGCTTTTTTCATTTTTATTGCCCAGATGTAGTACTTTGCATTTTTCCCTGTTAAAAACCATTCTGTTGGTTGCTGCCCATTGCTCCAGTTTATTTAGGTCTTTTTGAATCCTCTCTCTCTCTTCTCTAGTATTAGCTATCCCTCCTAGCTTTGTGTCATCAGCAAATTTAATCAGTTTACCCTCAATTCCTTCATCTAAATCATTGATAAAGATGTTGCACAATACCAGGTCCCAGGACGGAGCCCTGTGGTACCCCACTTGAGACATTCATCCAGCTGGATGTGAAGCTATTTACAACCACCCTTTGAGTCCGATCACTAAGCCAGTTATGAATCCACCTAACAGTTGCCTGGTCCATTGCATACTTGGTCATTTTTTCAATAAGGATGGTGTGAGATACTTTGTCAAATGCTTTGCTGAAGTCAAGATATACTATATCTACAGCATTTCCCTGATCCACCCAGTCAGTGATTCTGTCATAGAAGGAAATTAAGTTAGTCTGACATGACTTGTTAGTTACAAACCCATGCTGACTCTGGTTAATCACTTCATTCTTATCCATGTACTTACATACATGTTGTTTAATAATTTGTTCAAAGATCTTTCCAAGAACATAAGAACACCTGACGCCCAACATCCATCAGAAAATCTACGACTTTCTGCTGCGCGCACAGTTTAAGGAATGGGATGTCATTGTTTTTCGGTAAACACTGATTTTTGTGAACATAACACAGGATTTCCTGACGGATGTTGTTTAGTTTAAACAACATCCTCTAGGAATAATGTGAATGGGAAGTAAAGCTGACGTATCTGAGCTGACCGGTGACAATGGACTCACATTTACATCCTTCCTGATTTTCTGTGTATCATACAACACCAGAGCTTTCTGTGTAATTCCAGGTATTATCACATGGCAGCAAGCACTTCACTGACAATTCTGCCTCCTATAAAGACTGTGCCGGTGCTGGCCTTCTGATCTCAAGTTTTATGAGTTCATGCTTTGAAGTAATATAGCGTCTTATGTTTAATGATTGCGTGTTCTGCCCTATTTATGATGCAGGCCATTTAGGTAGCTTGATTTTGAAAGCATATCCATTCTTTTGTGACAAATGTTTTAGGTACCTGTTTGATGTCACTGGTTTAAGGGAGCTCAGTCTCTTTAATTTATGTGAAATATTTCTTAGCCAATCACATGATGAGTCTGGTTGTTTATTTGTAGTATGATTAGATAAGTGGCTACCAGAACCATTACTGTAGGTCTCCTCTCCACCAGGGACTACTGCAAGCAGAGTTTGAGTTGGCATCAAGAAAGATTTCTTTGGTATCCAATGTCTCTTTTACTTAAAGGAAACCTGTCATGTAAAATAACACTACTAACCTGTAAAAATGGGGTTAATCTGCAGATTAATAGCATTCTGACACCATGCAGCAACCGGCTCTGCGAGCCCCGCTGCCAGGAAGAAATTAACTTTATTCCCCCAGCAGCGTTCAGCTTCCAGTCATAGGGATGGAGCTGGCACGGTTTTAGTCACCTCTCAATGTATAGAGAGTGGCAGCTGTAACTGCGCCCCTGGCACTGACTGACAGCATGATCAGCATTACAGCTACCTGTCAGTCAGTGCCGTGGGCACGATTACAGACGCAACTCTCTATAGACTGAGCGGTGACTGAAACCATACGGACACCACCCTTACGACTGGAAGTAGAACGTTTCCCGGGGAACAGAGTTAATTTCCTCCTGGCAGTGGGGCTCTCAGTGCCGGCGCCACACAGTGTCAGAACGCTATTAACCTGCTGAGTAACCCCATATCCACAGGTTAATAGTGATGCGCCCCCTGGGGCCGTGGGGTACTCGGTAGCCGGGCCGGTCCTTTTCTGGGGTAGTCACGGCGGCAGTGACCCGGTCTGTGGCCCCGGGTGGTCAAATAATTAAAGAAAAAGGGCAATAAAGTTTTTGGGATAATGTTGACACCACCCGTGGTATGCGGCTATATGGGGCCACCGCTGCGGTGCAGATCCACTGGGGCTGATGGTGACGCAGCAGAGTTGGTTCAGCTCTCCACGGGCAGAGCTAAGCTCCAGGGCAGTATATGATGATTTTTAAAGGTAGATGTTGCCGGCAGGGACAGTGTAGTGCAGGGCTGGTGACGCAGTAAATAGTCAAGGACACAGTGGGTGCAGTCTTCAGGCTTTACTTACAGTTGTTAAACTGCTCCAAGTTACAGTGGCCAGGTTATAACTGCCCACGTCGTCCTGTGTCCTCCGGGGAAGTGATCCAGCCAACTCTCAGCTATCTTGGAAGCACTTGAACGGGACACCTTTCTGTGTACCTCACCAGGTTGTCTCTCTGCGCTGGCTCTCGCCCTCCTGCCCTGCGCCTCACACCCAGTGTCCCAAGCCAGTGGCCGTGGGCCTTGTCGGGCAACGTCCTCTTTGTCCCCTTGGTCCTCTATGGCCACCTTTTCGGCGATTAAGTGTCGTGTGGCTACAGCACCTGAAATGCTGCAACCTCCGGTTTGCTAGCTGAGACCTAAAGTACTCCACTAGGCTGGGACTGGTCCCCTACTGATGCTTGATCCCTCCTCGTCAGCGTGAATTCAGGCGCAAGGGTTCTCCCTCTCTTGGTTCCCCCCCTTCCAGCCAGGGACAGGGTTCAGCAGTAACCAAGTGCACCTTGCCCCTCCTGCTGGTCTGGAGTGGTGTAGTGTTGGATGTAGGTGTGTGGGTCTCGGGTAGTACTCCCTCCTTACCTGAGAGTGGGGTACCACACCTCTGTCTGAGATGCAGTACCTCTGTGGCAACTGGATCCGCAGGGGCGCCACAATAGCGTACATGACAGGGTACTCTCTTGGAATTCAACATTTGTCCTACCCTTAGTTTAACCTCTGAAACCCCTGCTGATCACCACAATGAAAGGGAGATGCAATTTCTGCAAGCCCCAAGTCCACTTGACTATTTACACAGGTGCATATGTGCATGCAAGTGCCTGGGCATTTACACTACACAATTATTGGGAAAAAGTCTCCCTAGGAAGGGGAAGTCTCTTTTCCCAATAATGGGCTGCGGGTTACCCAACAAATGAGCAAAATAATCTTTTGGCTGGCTTAAAATATCATCGTTCTCTGCAGCACATCATTCTGTGTAAACAGGACCTGTGCTGCTGAGAACAATGGCAGCCTATGTGCTCTGAACAATCTAATACTAAATGTTCTGTGCGCAAGTTAAATGCTGTCTGCCTGTCTAAACTAGCTATTAAAATGACCATAAATTGGTAAATATGTACCTATTGTCGTTTAATGCTGCACATAATGTAAATGCATCCTCATTGGGGCTGTGGAGTCGGTAAGCCTAAGTTCCAACTGCATCTCCTCTATTTTTCTATAAATACTAAAATACACTAGTTATACCTGTTTTTTGATAATTAGAGGCCTTAGATTGAAGATCATAAAATATGTTTATATGAACACTTCTAAACTTTTCTACATTTCTGTGAAAAATTAATAAATTAATTGTACAATTTTAGTAACACCCAAAATATGTATATTTTTAAAGCCAGAGTTGTATTTCGTACCTTTCTGCCAACTCCACAACTCCGAATCTGACTCCATAGCCCTGTTGTTACTGCAAATTTTAACTTTGAGTCTCATTCATGTAAAATAAAGCATCTTCAGTGGCAGGCGCAGAACCTCTTGTCTGGACAAGCCACTGTTCATGAGTAAACATGGAATACTTCAGTGACACCCCCACTGATCAGATATCTATGGCCTCTCCAACCATCAAACTTAAATGGGTTGTCCTTCTCTGGGGACAATTTTTTTTTTTTACTTAAGTACATCTTTTTGGGGCTAAAAATCATTTTTGCAATTAGGTTTCACTAAAAATGTTGAGCCTTTTACTTTCTCTAACCTCTGTGTTGCACAGTCTACTGTTGGCTGTATAATGAGTTAACTGTGAATCTGTCAGTTAGTCCACTGTGAAGATCTAACAGGGAGTTTGTACATTTTCTATGTTTCTTTTTTTAGCTTTTCTCAGCTGATTTATGACTATAGACCACATCAAAGTGTAACCTTCCAGGAAGCAAAGAGCCTGTAAAAGCCTAATGATGCAAAAATTTTAATAAAACTCAATTGCAAAAATGATTTTAAATACATTTAAGTAAAAAAATGTACCTGTAATGCTGCAGTGATCACCACAGTCCCTTTAGCCTGTAGTTTGCTGGAGCTCTTGGCCCCCATTTACTATATGTAGTTTGCCCATTCTAATGTTAAATTATCAAGAAAAAAAAATCGAAGAGGTAATATTTTTGTTGCAATCACTTTAAAGGGAATGTGTCATCAGGTTTTTTTTTTTAATTTAATCTGAGAGTAGCATAATATAGGGCACGAGACCCTGATTCCAGGGATGTGTCCCTTGTTAGGCTGTGTTTTGTAATTTCAATGCAAACAGAGTTTTATCAGCAGGAGATGATCACTACCGGACTACAGCTCACGTGACCAGCAGTCAGGCTAATCTGTACAACAATGCCACCACCACTGGGTAGTAGCTTGCCCACAATGCACAGTGTACACAGGAAGCTGTCGGGTGTGGGCGGGCTATACACTGAGCAGAAGACTGCTACATCAGACAAAACAGGTATTCTATGAAAACTACACCAAGCAGTCCATTAAGTGACATATCGCTGGAATCAGGCTTTCTTGCCCTATATTATTCTGCTCTCAGATTATATAGCAAAAACCTGCTGACAGATTGCCTTTAATGTGTGGATTCACTGTTATTTTTTAATTTTCCCCTTTACTAAATGCACAGCTCATATTAAAGGTCCCTATAGTTTCCATTCAAATATGTCAACAGAGTGCAAGTTGCTGTTTACCGAGGACTGTATTCTGCCTAAGGACGCAGTTTATGACTTGCTGGCGTGCGTTGATGAGCTGACTGGAATTTAGGGAAGGTATTGCATTTCCACATAGCTTCTTCTTGTAATTGTACAATCCCAATAATGGAGATGTGAAGGGGATTTCATGTACGTGTTGGTGAATTTATACTTCAACCCCTCACAGATTTAATACACACAGTGAATAATCTTGTAAGGTAAAATCATGTTTTATGGATTGATGTCATTAATGTATAGAAATCTAACAACTCAGACGGTAAACATTGAGCGTTACTTATATACGGGCAACACCTGGTATTTGTTAATGTTACAAAGCCCCTGAGTGAAGGGTCTAGCTAAGTCATCCCATGTAAAGCTACTATATAAGGAAATTTCACTGGCCACGCATCAGCTATAACACAGTATAACATATCTTGGCTGTGTTACGTTGGACATGCTGTATTTTCTGTTTGCTCAGCTTATCATAAATCACATCTGAGTTTCATTATTTCTTTTTGGAATAGAGGAATAATGGACTTAATGGTTAATACATTTTATAGAACGTTATTAATTTTCCAGGAGTCATTTCAATTTTTGTGACAGGGATACATCAGTTATAAGTGAACATTTTATCCTTTTGATTTGCTACATTTGGATAGCTGAAGCTGAGGTATGTCTGATTGACAGTGAATAAAATATAACACTTCATTGGATACTCATATGTTCACTGCGTTTGCTTTTAGTTTATGCACCACATACCATAATTTAGAATTCTTGTTAGAGTTATGGCATATGTCAAAGAACATTTTTATGAATTGCTCTACTGCTTAAATGTGAACAGGACTATTTTATAAATGTTAAAAAAAATGTGATCCAGTGTAAAATATTTTAGAGTTTGCATGTAATAGTATTCACAAAATTTAGGGCTTGCAAAGGGAACGCAAAAGAAAAGTAGTATATTTGTAGTTGACCCATATATAAAATCCAAGGATGTGTACCAGAACCTGAGTGGGCCCCTTACTCCTTTGTTCCATCAGTACTATAAATTATGCCCTTCCCTCAAGGGCGCTGTTTTAGATTCAGACTCGCACCAGGAGCTTCAAATTACCGTACTTCTCTACATTGTAATGTTTCTCCATGTGGAGAGTGACATACCGGCTCTGGCATGCCAAAGTAAGGAGGCTTATTCGCCGTGCAATGCTCCTCTGGGAAATTTAATATGCAAATTGCCTCTTCGGAGATGAAGAGGACTTGAACTCTATAGCTCCACCTATTTTGCCGCTTCCAATAGGTGGCGCTATAGAGTTCAGGTCCTCTTTATTCCTGAAGATGCAAATTGCATATCTTCTACATGATACTTTGTGACTAGACTGATTAATTGCTGAGCACAATAGCTTAAAGGGGTATTCCCATCTCCACGATCCTATCCCAATATGTAGTAGGTATAGTAATAATAATAATAAAAATATTAGCAAATACCTCCAATTAGAAATGTAGTATAGTATTTTTGATTCGCTATGCCACTTATCTCATGTGCAGGCATTGCAGAACCTTAGGGATCCATGGTTACGTCCACTGATAAAGTGACAGTTAGTTAGCTAGCTGCTAGTGGTCGTAACCGTAGATTCCTAAGGTCCTGTATTGCCTGCACATGAGGAAAGAGACATAGCGAATCAAAAATACTATACTACATTTCTAATTGGAGGTATTTGCTAATATTATTATTATTACTACACCTACTACATATTGGGATAGGATCTTGGAGATGGGAATACCCCTTTAAGTCAGAATAGGACTTAAAGTTGTAATTGTGACACCAATAACTTAAGTACTTTCTTTTAGAGTGAGAAATGAGGCCACAATCCACGATACTTACTTCCTATACAGCATTCAGAAACTCTTAGAATTAAGCAGCCGAGTTAATTTAGGGGCTGATTATATCTAGCCCGATTTGCACATATAAACGAAATCCAATGGTCATGTTTTCTTTAATGGTGTATTCATATTTGGCAATCCTAGACTGTTTTTGTTATGTTTTAAGCTAGGCTCACATTAAAGGGAGCATTCTCAAGTTATTAAATTGCTTTAATTAGTTAGACAGCATGAAAATAATCAAATTTGCTATAGACTTTCTTTTTATATCTGCTGTCGTTCTCCTGCTCTAAGTGTTTTTATCATACACAGTGTACAGCTTGTTTCCATGTATCCTGGCCAGAAGAGCCTAGTTAAGTATGTGCAATAGCTACATTCCAGATGAGGAGTTAACTCCTACCATCCCAGTCAACTCATTCTAGCCCATTGATTTCTATAGAGCAGTTAGCTGCTCCCCTCCCTCCTCCTTCCTCCCCTTTCCATTCAACTTTTGATAGGGCTCTTATCAGAAAATTATTAGTGTATAAAGAAATAGCACACCAAGAGTAGGCACAGCAAGGAACGTTTTTGAATGCTCTTTATTTTATTCCCTCATATTTAAAAAATGATACCGGAAGGCGAAGTGGGGAAGTATAGCAACATTTTTGGTGATGTACCCTTCATCAAGCTATAAATGGGATATGTGTGGGGTGTTTCTCTTGGACAAAGAAGCCTAAAAATTATCATGTACCAGTATATGAAGGGAAGGAATCCCTGGGCTGTCCAGAGAGAGAGTGTGGAAATTACTATTATCCATTGTGGAAGGGACCCAGTGATACAAAAAGCACTGTATGTAGAGAAATGCGATGTGACAGTCCTCTACATGCACTGCTTTTTCACCACTGGGTCCCTTTGCCCATGGATAATGGTGATTATTATTGGGCTGTTCCTTTATACACTATTAATTTTATGACGAACTAGGGAGCAATGTGGTCTGCTCCAGTGGGATAAACACCCAATCTTATTTGCCATGTAAATTGGAGGCTGATCAACCCACCTTTTGAATAGGGCTCTTTTTAGTTCTGTGTAATCACAATCCCCCAAGTCCAGCATCACAGCTCTCACTGTCCTGAGCCGGGTGCTTGCTCAAATACCCTATTATCTCTGTATGAAAATACATATTATAAAAAGAAGGCAGCACTAACATACACAATTGAAAAAGGTGGACTTTATTAAACCCAAATTGCAACGCTTCAGTTCATAGAACCTTTCTCAAGCCTTGGATTATGAAACAAATTGGACACTTGGATGTAGGCTTGGCACCCACTGTGAGTAAATACTAAATGTTGCTGTTCCATAACCCATTTATTCCCATATGAAAATACAGTGATAACAGTGAAGACCTCACAGCAAATCACTGATAGCTGAATGTGTTACAGCAGAACTTATATTGAGCTTTATAGTTCTACTAATACTACACCTCTGCTGCTCTCCAGAACTGTCAATCAAGGAGGATAGCCCACCCTGCCAAAAACAGAAAGTAAGGAGATTTTCAAAGTTTCAAGAGACAACTTGAGAATAACCCTTTCAGTTTGGCCATTATATTTGGCATGCACATGTGAAAAGTGCCACTGAATTTATGCTTCAGACATAAGTAATAATATCCCCTCATCTGTCATTAAAAATGAAATTTATAGTTTGCAGTAAACATTTTTTTCTGTTTTATAATAGCTGAAGTGATCAGCCATTGTAACTTTACTAATAAGCTTACAAAGTATTAACTAAAAAAAAGTTTAAATTACTGTATTAAATCTACATACTGTACAATAAAGCACAAGATGACAATACAGGGTGGTCCAAAAGTAGGTGGACAGAAAATAATAAAATTTATTTTGATTTATATATAAAATTATATTTACTAACACAATCATAACATTGACAATTAAATTTTACTCTGAATAATAATACAAAAGCCCTTAAATTTTATCAACGCAGGTGCTCAAACTGTTTTCCATTACAATTTGCACAGCTTTGAAGTCGCCTCTTACGCTTCAACAAATTTTTTTGCACAGGGCTCTTGGGTTTTAATTTCTTGAAATGCATCTCTTATGTAATTTTTCAAATCACTGACACTTTTTGGTTTTTGACTATAAACTTTGTCCTTGAGTACTCCCCAAAATAAAAAATCCATTGGGGTCAAGTCTGGTGAACTTGCCGGCCAATCAAGTGGGCCTCTTCGGCCAATCCATTTATTAGGAAATGTTTCATCAAGATACTCGCGGACTACTCTTGAATAATGTGGAGGGGCCTCATCTTTTTGGAAATAAAGGTCATTTGAATTAGGCTGTTGCTGTAACTGGGGAACAACTTGATTCATTAGAATTTCGAGATACTTATCTCCTGTGACTGTTCCATCAAAAAATATTGGTCCTAAAACACCAAAACTTGAAATACCACCCCAAACATTGACATCAGCCTCATTTAGTTGTTGCTCTAATGTTAAATGAATGTTCTCATTATACCAGTAAATACAATTACGTCTGTTAATATGGACGGATAATTTAAAAGAAGCTTCATCACTCCACATAATGTTATCTAAAATTACTGGATTTTCTTCAATTTTGTTAAGCATAATCTCACTAAATTGCAGACTCCTGTCTGGATCATCCTCCAATAAACCATGAATTAGACATGAACGATAAGCTTTCCACCCAATAGATTTCAGGATACGCATGATAGAAGCTTGTGAAATTCCCAATTCCAAAGAGGCTCTTCTGGTGGACTTTTTTGGACTCTGAACAAATGTTTCAGCAACAAGTTGTTTATTATCTTCTGTACAGACTGTTTTGGGTCGACCAGTTTTTGGAGCATTAAGGATTGAGCCAGTGGCATTGAATTTGTCACGAATGTGGTAAATGGTTTGTCTCTTTGGGGCTTGAGTACCAAATGTTTCAACCCAATTTGCTCTAACGGTTTCAGCATTTTGAGATTTCCAATACTCTGTTAAAATCCATTTTCTTTGATCTGTATTTAAATTATTTGCCATTTTGTGTTATCTGAATTATCTGAAAAGAAAACAGATTTGGGGGAGATCTATCTGTGAAAACTAGATCTGTGAAACTGGCTCAGTTGCCCTTAGCAGCCAATCAGATTCCACATTTCATTTTCCAAAGAGTCTTTGAGGAATGAAAAGTGAAATCTGATTGGTTGCTAAGGGCAACTGAGCCAGTTTCGCTTTACTTTATGTTTGATAAATCTCCCCCTTCATAACCTTATTACACTTTCTGTCCACCTACTTTTGGACCACCCTGTATATAACAGAAGATTTAAAACAGTCAATAATTGTAAATGCTACAAAGATGTATATGAACAGAGATGAGAAGAAAAGGATTAAAGTTCATCAAGGTTCTTAGCATGTTTAGACAAGATCCAAGCTTCCTTTTTTAATGATTAGTTAAAAACTATATTTTTAAGATTTGTGGGGCTGAAATGGAAGCTTGAAATGTCTCTATCATCAGACCCCTAAATTCTTATCCTAACTATTAATTAAAACATATTTTTGCATTATGTCAGCAGTTATTTAACATGAATGTCCACTATCAAAGTTTTAGTTTTAAACAATGAACATTTTAGCAGTAATTAACGAGTTGACAGAAATATTGAAATCTATTCCAATGTTTCTTAAAAAGTTAAGTGACTGGAACTATTGCTGCCATTACATCTTCTGGTTGTCATCTAGCTTTTCTATCTAGCTCATCATGTTTGAAATGTCTTGATATTTTTTAACACTTGACAGACAAGGACACTTCAATATTTAGTTAAATAATAACAATTCAAGAGTTTGTAAGTTAGATGACTCAGAGAAAACTTCTTGATGTGAATCTTTGCTCTATTCATTCTCAATGGGAGATACTCATCCTCCTTTCCATTCAGACATGGCTCTTTAGAGCACTGTCCTCCCAGCAGTTGGACTCCCAGTGATCAGGGAGTTATCCTCTAATTTATGGACAAGGGATAACTTTAAATGTGGGTGAAATGCTTGACCACTTACTGGTCCGGTAATTATTTTAAAACAAAGAAAAAAGCTTTGATAACAAGTAAGGCATGGGAAGCTACTACATCCTCTAAAATTCATCTTGTCCTAGCTACTGTCTTCTTTTATTCCACAGCTCTAGTAATTCTGTATAATATTGCTGTCTGTTTTCGATAACTAGGATACTTCTACTTGAAGCTGCTTGACAAACAGGAAACTGACTCTATATAAATATCTTCATATCGTAGGAGATTTAGAAACTTGAGTGGAGTACGTGATGGGATGCAGAACTTGAGTGCTTAGCTGGTGGAAATGGATCCTGTAGAGTATAACTGACTGTTGACCTACTGATAAAATACATGTGCTCACAGTATTATGCTATGAGATACAAGTACTGTTCTCCTTTTGATAGGCTTTGGGCAGTCGAGTAATGTTCTATTTTATTGAACAAGACAAAGCTTCAGACAGATGAAAGTCATCTACTCCCGTCTTATGACACTATAAGAGTGTTCTGCTAAATGAATAAAATGTATTGGCCATATCTACTGTGGAAGCTATGGGTGATAAATCTGACTATTGGTTATTGGGAACAAATCCTATTGTCTACTTTAACTTTAATAATATATTACATAGTAGCTAGTTTTAGATGCTGGAAACAAATCCTTCTACTGAAGAACAAGTATGTTTGTGATTTAATAAAAAAAAAACACATCCACTTGCATTCTTCTTGGAAAAATGCTAACTCAAAGAGCAGAGTGTATGACTAATGGCTGTCCCATCAAGATAACGCATGCCCATATGCCTTTCTGTCCTAGGCTCCTTGAGCTCATGATTTCCTTTATTAACCAGAGCTGCAGCTCTTGAGGCCTCCTCCGCACAATTATGCATTAGACTAAGTTCACACTTCCTTTTTTGTTTCTCTGTTCTGTTTTAGGACAAAATAAGGTAAAAAGTGGATTGGCTGCATGACTGATTCATTGGGACCCCATTGATTATTATGGGTCTTGTTTGGGTTCCGTTATGTGTCAGTTTTTAGAATGGAAGAAAAAGTTCTGCATGATGCGCTTTTTCTCACATCCTGAAAATGGACACATAACGGAACCCAAATAGACCCCATAAAAATCAATGTTATCCCTCTGCTTCCATTTCACATCAGTTATGTTACAGATATATTTTCTACATCATTGTCAAATTGGAAGTGAGAACATAGCCGAACATAATCACCTGTTCAATACAAAATAGAAGTTTACTATTTGGTGCTTTATTAAGTACGACCAGGCAGGTGTATACAGAGACATATCCGACGTTTCGACCAGAATATCGGTCCTTATTAAGATCTGAATACATATAAAACAATATCATGAGAATAATATAATGAAAGGACAGACTGTGTCTAACAAAAAAGTACCGTATATAAGTAATACGACATATATAAACACATATATATATATATATATATATATATATATATATATATATATTCACACCCGCATACCTGTGTATTATAGATATGGGCGTGCATGCGCCTTGCACACATTTCGGTATGTACATATGTGTTTATATATGTCACAATATGCATATACTTCTTCTTCATGGTATTTAGTCACCATCTGTCCTTTCGTTATATTAATTTCATGATACTATTTAATTTGTAGAGTCCAATGTTAAATTGATATGCACCATTGACCAGTTATGCTTAACTCTGCAAGGCCTCCCACTAGGTCATTAAGCTATATAGAAGCTCAGGAAAGCCGAGGCACCAAAACAGTGAATTCTTGGTAAAAACTTTTTCTTTATTCCATGTCAATTAAAAAATGAACAGGAAGACACAGCAGGCAACGTTTCGGCCTTAATTGGGCTTTATCAAGCCCAGAGAAAAAAAGCTGTATGAATTTTTCTCTTGGCTTGATAAGTCAATTATGGCCGCAACGTTGCCTGCTGTGTCTTCCTTTTCATTTTTTAATTGACATGGAATAAAGAACACGTTTTTTTTACCAAGAATTTGCTGTTTTGGTGCCTCAGCTTTCCAGAAATTCTATTCTATTGATAAAGACTTGATTCTGGTCGAAACGTCAGATATGTATCTGTATACACCTGTCTGGATGTACTGAATAAAGCACCACTTTTACTTACCCTACTGGATCATATTTTGTGCCGAAGTTAGCCCTTGTTATTTATCACATTGATCATTTCAATAATCACCTGTTCAGTTCCGCATCAGTTGCTGGACCCCCCATGATTATTTTAGTCGCAGAAGGTCTTCACTTAGAGGTGAGGTTGTACAAGTGGGACAAAATCTTTAAATCAAGCAAATCAAATGTGACTAAAGCAGGCGGAGTGGTGAATTCAAGATAACAATAAACCAGCTCACATCAAGATGAACTTCCCTTCAAGAATAAATACACTATTTCCTTCTGACTTAACCTGCAGTGTGTCTCTATTAATGGTTCTACTTTGACAAGTCACTAAATATTATAAAAATGTAATATATTTTGTTTAGATAAAAAGTGCTTTGACTGTTTTTTGGCTGTAAAGTTTAAGTTTTGGTCTAACTCTATTGTTTAGTTGTGTTCCACAGCTTTTGTCCTGCCAAGTTTTAAAAGAATTATGGGGGTGTTATGCTGCGGATTATATTAGTTATTGAAGCTAAGCTGTAAATTATACTTCCTTTGCTCAGTCTTGCAAGTTGTGCTCTTTTTCTTATGGCAACATAAATTCCGTATGTTATTACTAATCTTGTTATAAACTGCTAAGTCTCTAAGGAAGATTTAAGCTTTCCAGTTTGTTTTCTGATACTTTGTCACAATTATCTATGCCTCTGGGTCTGTTGTCTGAATAATTGTATTTTTTTGGAAATATAGCAGACAGCAGTGATCAGCAAAGTGTTTGTCAAGTGGAGTTGACCTTCATGAAGGTGATCATCAAATTTGATAGTTGTCCTCACAGTGAACATTGACAGATCCACGGCTCCTGAATGTATTCAGATTGTTACAATCACAGTCGAATAGATTTTTTTGTGTTATAATTGTGTGCTTTATGTAGCTTTTTCCACTGGACCATCGGGTTGTTGCATCACAGACATCCGTTACATATTTCTAGAATGTCTGAGTACTTTGATACCCACCAATCACATGAATGAAGTGGCTGGAAAAAGCCAATTAGAACCTCCTAGAAAAGAAGTGCAACTGTGCTTTCCTAGCACCACTGCACTTTGGTCTAGCAGTCATTGGAGTCATAGCAGAGATGTAATAGTAGGGAATTCAAGAGTTAGAAGTTGCACTTGGAACCTGAAGGGCCCCTAAGTTTTTCTGCCACATATGTGGTCAGTACAGTGGCGTAACTTGAATCTTATAGGCCCCAATACAAAATCTTCTACAGGGCATCTGACTATCACTGATTTTTAATATTATTGGACTTCTTATATAGGCCAAAGAAACTTTTTGGACTCCCCTACGTTCCAGTGTCCTGCAACCTCTGGAATTAGTAGGAAGGAGTCCTCATCTAGATTTTGCATTGGGGCCCAGGAGCACGAGATCATAAATGTATGGCCTATCTTAGCAATTTTTCACAGTCTGTGATGAGACAACCCCTTTAATAAATACATACTCAATGGCTACCACAGGTATTATAGAATCTACAGAGTACAAGTAAACACATTTTCCACAAGCCATAAAATATATATACCGTAAATCTTCATAATATAAAGAATAATTTTCAATAACAGTATAGATTTTTGTGAGAGACAAGATCTTTAGTAAGGTGGATGACACCACATGTAATGTACTGTAATGTTTGCTATTAGAAGCTGGAAAATAACTTCTGTTACTCATGTAGGGGGCCACGATAACCCAAAAAGAAATTAATAGAATATTTAAAGGGGATGCACCAAGGTTGAATGTTATCCCCTATCCAAAGGATAGGGTATAACTTCCCAGTTGTTGTTGGTCCAAACAATGGCGATGGGAATCCCACCAACCTGAGAAACGTAGCACTAAAGAGCCCCATGTGAATGGAGTAGTGGTCAATCATGTACACTTCCTCTCCATTCATTCTTGATAGCAGTGCCACAGATCAGCTGAATGCTGCTCTGGATTAAAGCATTATGTTTAAAGATTGGTCTGAGAACTGCACTCTTACTGTTGTATTAGGTTCCAAAAAATGTATAAAATTTAAAAGAGGAAAATGACTCAGAGCAAGTGTCGTTTCTTGGTCATCATTAAACACATCCTGGAGTTGGATAGGAAGTAATTTTACTGTCAGCTTTGTGATGTAATCTCAGTCAGTGAGGGTTGTGGGCATTTGTATTCATAGCTATTGGTCATTTCCTGGTTTCTTGCCAAATAGTAATGTGAGGCTTTGACAAAGGGTGAAGTCACCAACTGGTTGTCAACCACTGAGGAAGTTCAATCAGTTTTGTAGATACAATCATATCCTGAAAGAATTACTTCCTTTTCCTTTAATAGCAAATGACTACTTCAGATCTTCAAAATCCAGAATTAGTAACATGCACATTTTTTTTCTTAGGAGACGTCATTAATATGTGGTTGGTTGGAGTCTGACCCTTGGATACTTCAGATAAACCATTATTATATGTTCCTTGAAAAATCTTTTTAAGCAGTTTTCCTTGACTTAGCAGGTTGATTAGACTCTAGGATCCAAAATATAAGTGATGATAATACATCTCCCAGTGTATGAATCTAACCTTAGTAAGTTCAGCACTTAGGTGGATTTGTAGCGCCCCGAGGGTTCGGCCGCTACAGGGGTATTGCACCTCAAACCAGAGGTGTGATATTCCACTCCCGGGTAAGGATGGAGTGTGGACCAAGACTCAGTAGCTGCATGCATCACACACACCCCATTTCCGAGGGACAGCTCAACGGTGCTCCCACTAGACAGAAGTGCAGGCACGACAGCATCTGTCCCTGGCTGGAGTGGGGAGGGGGGAGGAAAACCCAATGATGTAGGAGCAGATAGAGGTTGGGTTTCTGGGCATAGGTAGGAGCCCATTGGTTGCAAGTCACCTGGGCTCATACACAGAGAGGGAGGTATAAGAGGTGGGCACCATCTTAGAACAGTGTTCAGTCTGAGAGAGGAAGTGACAGAGCAGGGCCTCTGTGGAGCTCTGCTCCGGAGGAGGGCCTAGCCTGTGAGGCCAGAGCCAGCGGAAAAGACAGGAACAGAAAGGAAAGGAAGAAAGGAACGGAGCACTAAGAGAGGCCCAGAGACACGAAGGCAGAAGGAACCCCAAAGGCCCAGGAGATTGCGGGTGACGGGTTGGCAGAACAGGGTACCGGATCCCAAGTTGGTGGAGGCGACTAATCCTCAGCCAAGTACCGGCGGTCGCGATCATATCTTGGTGCGACCCCTCACTACACCTACTAGAAAGGTATACCACATAGGGTCAGGGAGGTGAGCACGAAGCCCTCCCAAGAGAAGGCCCGCGGGAGCTGGACAGACGTAGTGTCACTGGTGGGGCACGGCCAGAGAAAGGAGTAGAAGGGAGTCCTGTGACACACTCTGGAATTGCCTGGGGGTTGACCGAGCCCCCTGCCTGGTGGACGCAGCACGGCTTGGGCAGTCATTGCCCGCGGAATGACTTGGGACATAAAGAACTGTGAGTAAAGAACTTGAACTGCAACCCCACGTCTCTGTGCTTCATCGCTGCACCAGCACTACTAGTGCTGGGACGCCCGCGCACCATCACTCCCATCATCCACATTCTCTGCCCTGGGGCTGCACTCTTCCCGTGGGGAGTCACACTACCTCAGCTGCAAACACCATCAGCCCCAGTGGTCTGCCTTGCAGCGGCGGTCCGCACTGACCGCAATCCACGGGTGGCGTAGTCGGACAATTAACCTAAAACCCACAAAATACCGCCATTGGCCTGACCACCCTGAGCCACGGGTCCGGGTCACCGCCACGGATACTACAACTCCCAGAAGCCCGGCTCCGGGTGCCCCTCGGCCCAGGGGGCGAGTCAGCTTCATTGCTGTGGGCTGCAAAGACAATTTTTCTTATAGACATTTTGGATAAATGAGGAAGACTTTTCGCCAAATTTGTTATGTTGAAAACTTGACACACGATGTAATAGTGGCTGCAGAGCAGAATAAGGCTGCGTGCCCACTATGCGTTTTTCAAGCGTTTTTTGCCGCGGAATTTCCACAGCGAAAACGCTTCAAAAACGCTTGGTAATACGTGCCCCATGGTCCCCAATGATAATCCGCATGTGCTGTGCACATGCTGTGGAAATTTCCGCTGCGGATTATCATTGCGGAAAAATACGCAGAATGTCCATTAATTTTGCGGACACGCAGCGTAATTGCCGCCATTGACTTGCATTGAAACGCTTAATATCCGTGTCAGCACTTTTGCACACACGGATATTAAGCGTTTCTATGTGCGGATGGTACCCGGGTCTGGAGAAGAGGAGACTCTCCTCCAGATCCGGGTACCATAGTACCTGTAAAAAAAAGAATTTAAAATAAAAAGTAAAGATTATACTTGCCTTCCGATGGCCCCTGGCCGCCGCAGCGATGCGTCTGGTCTCTTGTACGGCTTGCGGTGGTGTGAGGACCTGCCATGACGTCATTTAGTCATGTGACAGGTCGGCGGTTGCGTGACCTGTCACATGACTCAGTGACGTCATCGCAGGTCCTTCACACCACCGCGACCGATACAACACACCGGACGCATCGCTATGGAGACCGGGGGCCATCGGAAGGTAAGTATAATATTTATTTTTTACCATTCTTATTCTTTTTTTTTTTAACTATTACTTGGTCACACTATATAAATCCATACAAGTTGCATGGATTTATATAGTGTGACCAAGTTGTCAAGCACTTTTCCAAGTGATGCTAAAATCGCTTGGAAAAACGCTTGATAACCTGCATGCAGAAATGCATGCAAAAACGCTTGACAAACGCTTCTACCTGGCGGGAAAAACGCATGTAAAATCCGCATGCGTTTTTCCTGCCAGGTAGAAGCGGAAAAAATATGCAGCATTTCTGCATCGTGGGCACATAGCCTAAAACATCTCAGTTTTTTAATAATATTGCCTCTTCATTACGTACAGTATAGACCAAAAGTTTGGACACACCTTCTCATTTAAAGATTTTTTTGTATTTTCTTGACTATGAAAATTGTACATTCACACTGAAGGCATCAAAACTATGAATTAACACATGTAGAATTATATACTTAACAAAAAAGTGTGAAACAACTGAAAATATGTCTTATATTCTAGGTTCTTCAAAGTAGCCACTTTTTGCTTTGATGACTGCTTTGCACACTCTTGGCATTCTCTTGATGAGCTTCAAGAGGTAGTCACCGGAAATGGTCTTCCAACAATATTGAAGGAGTTCCCAGAGATGCTTAGCACTTGTTGACCCTTTTGCCTTCACTCTGCGGTCCAGCTCACCCCAAACCATCTCGATTGGGTTCAGGACTGGTGACTGTGGAGGCCAGGTCATTTGGCGTAGCACCCCATCACTCTCCTTCTCAGTCAAATAGCCCTTACACAGCCTGGAGGTGTGTTTGGGGTCATTGTACTGTTGAAAAATAAGTGATGGTCCAACTAAACGCAAACCGGATGGAATAGCAAGATGCTGTGGTAGCCATGTGGTTTAGTATGCCTTCAATTCTGAATAAATCCCCAACAGTGTCACCAGCAAAGCACCCCCACACCATCACACTTCCTCCTCCATGCTTCACGGTGGGAACCAGGCATGTAGAGTCCATCCGTTCACCTTTGCTGCGTCGCACAAAGACACGGTGGTTGGAACCAAAGATCTCAAATTTGGACTCATCAGACCAAAGCACAGATTTCCACTGGTCTAATGTCCATTCCTTGTGTTCTTTAGCGGAAACAAGTCTCTTCTGCTTGTTGCGTGTCCTTAGCAGTGGTTTCCTAGCAGCTATTTTACCATGAAGGCCTGCTGCACAAAGTCTCCTCTTAACAGTTGTTGAAGAGATGTGTCTGCTGCTAGAACTCTGTGTGGCATTGACCCAGTCTCTAATCTGAGCTGCTGTTAACCTGCGATTTCTGAGGCTGGTGACTCGGATACACTTATCCTCAGAAGCAGAGGTGACTCTTGGTCTTCATTTCCTGGGGTGGTCCTCATGTGAGCCAGTTTCTTCTTAGCGCTTGATGGTTTTTGCAACTGCACTTGGGGACACTTTCAAAGTTTTCCCAATTTTTCGGACTGACTGACCTTCATTTCTTAAAGTAATGATGGCCACTCGTTTTTCTTTACTTACCTGCTTTTTTCTTGCCATAATACAAATTCTACCAGGCTATTCAGTAGTACTATCAGCTGTGTATCCACCAGACTTCTGCACAACACAACTGATGGTCCCAACCCCATTTATAAGGCAAGAAATCCCACTTATTAAACCTGACAGGGCACACCTGTGAAGTGAAAACCATTTCTGGTGACTACCTCTTGAAGCTCATCAAGAGAATGCCAAGAGTTTGCAAAGCAGTCATCAAAGCAAAAGGTGGCTACTTTGTAGAACCTAGAATATAAGACATATTTTCAGTTGTTTCACACTTTTTTGTTAAGTATATAATTCTACATGTGTTAATTCATAGTTTTGATGCCTTCAATGTGAATGTACAATTTTCATAGTCATGAAAATACAGAAAAATCTTTAAATGAGAAGGTGTGTCCAAACTTTTGGTCTGTACTGTAGATATTAACAATCATAGTATTTGACATCTAAGTCAGTTAACTTCTGGTGAGTCCAAGTGGGTGTTGTTAGATATTTTTCACTGGGGGGTGCAATGTGTCTTCCTGTATGATGTCGCTATCTAATAGCACCCACTTGGACTTAACAAATGTTAACTGAATAGGTGCCAAGTACTTTGATTGCTAATATCTCAACTATGTAGAGGCAAAATTGAAAAATAACAAAAATGTTTTATTCTGCCCTGCAGCCATTATTATATTGTGTGTCCACGTCAATATGAAAAATGTAGTGAAAGGTTCAAGGTCTCGGATTACCCTTCAAAGGATTGTTCACATCTTTCTGTTTCTGTAGCGCATAGCTCCCCTGCTTCCTGCTTATATCAGTGGCATTATTGCGCTGCCAGCCCGACCTGTGCACTCTTTGAGACGGCCTTACCTCTGCAGCATTGGAGGAGTGCAGTGACACTGGAGCTCGCCAGATCCGATAATTCTGCTAGCTGCAGAGCTGTGCTTATAAACTCTATAGAAAAGAGCATGTAAGCACTGCACTCCCTGCCTACAAGACTGGCCACAACTGATAGACCGCAGCAGTCGCTGGTAGCCTAGTGAGCACACAGTAAAATTAAAAAAATCCCTCCATTCTTGAGACTGGAGAGGGTTTTTAATAATGTGAATTGGAAAGCTGCATGTTTTTAGAAGCACCCTGACATTTTTACTATTCAGAAAAACCTACAAGAAGCAAAATGAACATAAACCCTGCTGTAAATAGATAAAAAGCAAGTCCATTTAAATAAAATAGGGTTCTTAGTAACACTGTTTTTGATCAAAAATAGTATCCCACAGCGACAAGGTGAACCCATTTCTAGAAAGTCCTACACTGTCTAATATTAAAAACCTTACCATGGGTCAAAGTTGACCTCAGTGTGTGAATAAGGGCAGACAAAGGACCAGGTCCGGAACTGTGAACATCAGCCAAGGGAAACTTTTTAAATGTATTATCCAGCTCTAGTGAGGGAGGCCACACTCTGGTTTGCACAGAATGCAAAAAATATAAAGAAAAAACACAAAACTTTAGCTTGGTTTCAGTTGGTATACATGCAGCACATAAATGCGTGTTTGACAATGGCCATGAATAGGAAAAACCTACAAGAAGCAAAATGAATATAAACCCTGCTGTAAATAAGTTAAAAGCAAGTGCATTTAAATAAAATAGGATTCTTTTACTATTCATCATAATGAGAATAACCCTTTAAATTAGCCACGTACTCATGATTTTTGTCATCCAGTTCTGTTGATTTTTATTTGATCTTTCAATCTCATGTCTATAGAAGCCATACACATTAGATTAAAATTGTCTGGACCCATCAATGTCGGCATAGGGACCTCCCTAGAGGTGTTGCTTAATTACAAATTACAATGTATTTATTTTCCCAGGTGATCGCTTTCTGCTAGAGGTGTCTGCAGTGGCTTACATCTCCCTCTGCATTGAAAACATATGCACACTTAACTGTGCAGAACATGCATGGGTATGGGGTAGTCAAAAGAGATAGCTGTTGGTCAATTAAGCATTTGGCTGACCACTATCATAAGTATATGGTCACCTTTTGTTAAGAGTCCAGCTGTCACTTATTGGAAGAATGGATTGGACAATTTGGATTTTTATTCCTGTACTTTGTTGAAATGTTTTTTTCTAAATGGACATGCTAACAAGCTGCAAAAGCAGATACCTACAGAAGAGGTCCCTGTCCAAGAACAATATAAGGGCCCTTTGCTGTCCAATAACTCATCATAATGCACAATTCCACCTGCTTTAAAGGTAGAAGTGGCCCCCTTACCTCTTGGGCCCTTGTGCGACTGTACAAGCTGCACTAATGATGTGTCCGCCCCTGACTGGCAGGTCATAGCGAGGTACTTTATGTCTGTACTTGGCTTTTGTGGACAAAGCTACCAATGCCAGTGTGGGAAAACTCCAGCTCCTAGAATACCATGCTGCATGCCTTCAAGTCCTGTAACCTATCTTAAAACAATCCACTTAATTTATTTTAATGTGTGCCATAATACAATATCCAGGGGTTTTCATTTTAATATGAATGAATTAGAAGAATGAAAACTGGAATATGACTCATATTCTCATAGTATTCTAAAGAAAGCAGTAACTGAAGGTCTGTTTGTCTACATGCCAGGAATTGTAGTCGTTGTTATTCCAGAGACATTGGTAACATTTGCCAAGTGAAGTTATTAAAACATTTTTAGCATTTGAATCACTGGCTGTATAGCTACAACATCATAATTAACCATATAAAGGAGACTTTTGCTGCATTTTTGGAATTAACTCACCAATTAACAGCACATTCCGTATGTGAAACCTTTTTTTTTAATTAGAAGTTACAGGAAGTTTAGATAATTATAGCAGACATTTATAACTTAGGGGCATATTTATAAGACTAGCAAACAGTTTTACTTTGTGTATTTTATTGGCAGCAGAAATTGCTACTGAAAATGTATCATAACCGATATATTACTCAGACACACAATAGACACATAGAATGACATGACATTTTATGACATACATGCAATATTTTATAATATTTGAAGGGGCTTTGCACTTTCAGGAAAATAGACCCTATAGCTAGAAAATACTTAAAATAACAAACAGGCGGTACTCTCCATGAGTCTAGAGCTGGCAATGTTCCAGTCTCAGCTCAGTGATTTGGCTGCAGCGGTGACGTCATGTCTACAGAGCGCATCACCATGGTAGCCACTCACTGAGCTCAGCGGCTCGTGCTATCTACCTTGGCACAGCTGCTGACCTCAGTGATTGGCTGCAACCTAGCTCTCGACATGACGTCACCCCTGCAACTAAAGCACCAAGACCGGAGCAGTGGCGGGGAGTCTGCTCTAGACCTAGGGAGGGTGAGTACCAGCTCTCTTTGTAACTTTTAGGTATTTTTGCTGTTTTGAGTTCCACTGTCCCTTTAGTGGCTGCCACGAGAGGTGGTGAGTTCCCCTTCAATGGACGTCTTCAAACAGAGGCTGGACAGACATCTGTCTGAGATGATTTAGTGAATCCTGCTTTGAGCAGGGGGTTGGACCAGATGACCCAGGAGGTCCCTTCCAACTCTACCATTCTAAGATTCTAGTGCAATGATAATTTGTTAGACATAAGAACATTTTTTGAGGTGAATTGAATTCACTTCGAATTTTAAAAAAAAAGTTTGGATTCTCCTGAACCTGATTTTATTTTTTAGATTTTCTTTGTGCAAATTCAACAAAATGGTTACCGTTACCCAGACAACCTGAAGAAGGTTGAAAAACATGCTTAAAAAATGGTAACTCACCACTTACATGTTCCACCTATGCTGCAGCCCACTGTCTTGTCCTCCCCTCTGTCCCTCCTTTTTTTTTTTCATTGACGTGCGACATCCTCTTTGCCCATCTTCATTATCTTGACGCACAATGGGATTGGAGGATCGAGCAGTGAGCTTCAAGGGTTTGACAGGTAAATATATATAATTTTTTTTACACCCGGATTTTATGCTCAGGAAAGACCCAGAGCATAATAAGGTATACTCTATTTGCATCGAATAACTTTGATGCAAATCAGATTTCCTCGCTCATCACTATAAAATTTAGAAAGTTAAATATGGACAGCAATTGAAATAATGAAGTCTATTTTGTTAAGGCCCATATACACAGTAAATATTTAATATGATGGTCATTTTTAGCATAACAATTATTATTAGAAGTTTTCTTTTTCTAGCGAGGTAGAGAGCTGGAATAACAATATGCGCAATAGGGTTTTATCCGAGTAAAAATGGGGAGACCTAATGCAATAGTACTCACCTAGTGTGGTGGTGTGACCACAATCACTGTAAAGGCTTAAGGCTGCTGCAGACCCACGGCATAAATAACATCAGAACTTGAACGAGTGGGTTAATTCTGCGCTGCCGGTATTAATGATGGAATAAGAGGACGGCAGGAATGCTGTTTATTAGTCAATGCGTTTCGAAGTTCCAAACCACAGTCACTGTGGTTTGTCCTGATAAAGAAGTTTGAAACTTTGTAACGTGTTGACTAATAAATCTCATTCCTGGATAACGTCCTCTTTTTCCATTATTAATACTGGTTCCATTATTAATACTGGCAACACAGAATTAACCCACTCATTCCAGTTCTGATGTTCTTTCTCTAGTGGGCAGCGTCATGTCTGCTTAGCATAGAGCCATGATCTAAAAAGCCAAATCTATTTAAATGACGAAAAAAACAGCATCAAATGGTTGTCAATTGGAAAAAAATTATGTTTAAAAATGTCTCAGACTGAAAAAAAAGAAATAAAAGTAATGTGTATCCAATGTAAAAACAACCCTTGTAACATTTTTCAGTGCTACTGTTGTAGTACCTATTATTGATTTGCATTGTTAATACATTTTTTTCCCCCTCATAATCAGTCACAATCTAATTTTTCCCTTTATCAGACGTCCATACTATGGCCAGTTTCATAGTAAACCAAATAATCTATCAGTATGTTTTAGAGCATGGGAAGAATGTGTAGAACCAACAAATTCAGAGCCCAATTCATCCAGCAATTATTGCCCGAAATTCTGCATTAAACAGCTTGTAATTTTGCTAATTTTTTGTGAAACTCAAAATTATGCTAAAATTGTACAACTTTGAGTGTTTTAATGCTAGTCCTGGTCAACTTTTTGAAAAGCGGGCAAGAGGTATGATGAGATAAGCAGTGGTCAAGCGTCTGACAAATTCATCATAATTTATGCCACAAAAATTTAAGATGGAAATGTATGCCAGTCCCTGCCAGTTCTTGTACATTTTTAGCATTGGCCTATGGAAGTAGAAAAAATGTGCCAAATTCATTAATATGCTTCTTTGGTGCATTTTACTCCTGTGCTCCCTACCATAAGACTGGTGTTCCAAACTATTTGGATAACCCCTACTTTAGTACCTTATACCCAGTGTAAAATAAAATAATAGATACTCATCTCCTGCATGGGCGCTGCTCTAACAATGCCTGCACTGGTTCTCCTGGATGCTCATGTCACACTGTTATGCCTCATGAGCCACTAATGGACCATAGTTGTCACATTTCTCTCGGATGTCCGAGTGAAGAGTAAGAATTGTAGCCCTTTAATGGGCCCTAATTGGCTGCAGGGCTCACGTGGCAGAACAATGTTACAGGAGCGCCGAGAGACGCAGCTCCGACTTAGCTGGAACGGCATCGGTACACAAGGTGATTATCTGTTATTTTTATTTTACACTTGGGGAATAAAATATTTAGGAAGGATTTATCGGAGTAGTGTACGACCCCTGATTTTGCTTTTTGGTCAGATTTGAACTGTGGACCCCCTGTTTTTTAAGGTGACAGTGCCAAGAAACCTTCTTTGCTATCCAATCTAAATAAAAGAGACATATTACGCCCAGCTGCATGGGTGTGCACACATATCCATTATATTATTTCATGCTTATTTTCATAATTCTGTAATTTCCTCCTGTTATCGAGTGTTTTCTTGGTTTGCTTAACCGCTGAACACATGACTGAGAAGAAAGCTTTCTGTATCTTCCAGGAGACAAACAAGTTCTTAAAGAATCTTTGCAATCTATATCTCTATTCATACTAAATATCCATTCATCTTGTCACTTGTAATCCTTGGTAATCACCACTGCGCACCCTCAGCCAGAAAACTGCCCAGGGATATGGAGCAATGTTATCTAGATCTCTGCAGATAGTCAGCAGTTGTTACTGAAGCATCCAGCACTCCTCTCTTTATCTGTGAGGATGCTGCAGGACACAGCTGTTTCTGAGACATTCTTCAATCCTTTCTTCAGTGATGTAGAAAGGCTGCAGTTGTCACTTGATGTCTGGGTATATTCTTAGTGAATAGATTCTCTGAGATCATCATACCCTGGGCCATAAAACATAAAAATACAATAACACTGTTTAATAAGTAATGATTTTGAATATAGTTATCTATAGTGTCATTATCATCACTTTTTCTACCGTAAATTCATGCCTTTAGTTTACAGTGATGGACTTTAAAGGGGTTGTCCATTACAATGATATTGACGTCATCAAATCAGCTCATCTAATTCATGATGTACGTTATGCCAGAAATCTTATTACAGTCCCTTTGTGGTGAACGCCACTTTTCAGACGCGACGGATTTATTAAGATGCGTGCGTCTCATAATGAACGTCTGATTTTAACACTCCTCTTGATCAAGACTGGCGTTGGTCATGCTGGTATTAATGAATATGGGCTATTGTCTTTGCTGTAGATAAAGAGTAGTTTGATATGCAAATTAGGGTGTTTGGTGCTACCTTGACGTGGCCACAGGTGCGCAGTTCGCTATTCTAACCCTCAATTACCATGCCTGGCCTCCTCCCCCTCACTTGGTCAGAGCGAGTGCTGCCTAAAAAGAAAGCTCTGGCGTTGGAGGACACAGAATTACTGCAGGAGTGAGTGCAGCGCTTCCACCTCTCTGCTGCGACCGCTCAGTACAATGACTGGTCTAACAGTATAGCGAGCAGCCGCAGCAGAGAGGTGGAAGCGCTGCACTCACTCCTGCCCTAACACTGAATGCTGGAGCTTCCTTATCAGGCAGCGCTCACTTTGTTCAAGTGAATGCTGTCAATCTACATATGGAGAAGTGGCCAGGCATGATAATTGAGTTTTGGAATAGCGCACTTAGCTTTTGTTGTCACAGGAAGGGTCCAGGGAACACTCTTATTTGCATATCAAACTACTTTTATGCAAATCAAATACAATGTTTGCTACACCAAAAGGTAGGATTTTTATAGGGGCTAAGTCCACTATTTGACAATGTGGTTAGTTTAAATAGTGTTTTTAAGGTGAGAAACTCCCTTTAAATATATTTCACGTAAAAACCTAATTTAAACAATAGATCATTCCCTAGACACATTTCCTTTAAGGCTTTGTAAGTGAACTGACCTATTGTATTTCTGTGTTTTGCTCTTTGGTTACTTGTCACTTAGGTTATGTGCACACGTTAAATATTTGGCGCAGACATTTCTGCACCATTTCTGCATCTCTTGGCAGGAAAAACACAGCAGCAAAAATGCACATTTTTCCCATGTTTTTGCTGCATCTTTTATGTGCATTTTAGGTTCACATTTTTCCCCACTTATTATTATGGGTGAGATCTGCAGCAAAACGGTAAAAGAATTGACATGGTGCAGATATAAATCTGCACCATGGCATTTTACTGGCATCAGTAAACCCTTCAAGTTGTGTGACAAATCTACACGTAACGTGTGCACGCAGCCTTAGGCTGTGTGCCCACGTAGCGTTTTACAAGCGTTTTTGATGCGGAATTTCCGCAGCGGAAACGCTTGTAAAACGCTTGGTAACCCGCACCCCATGATCCCCAATGGGTTTCCGCAACTTCTATGCACATGCTGCGGATTTTTCCGCAGCGTTTATGCCGCGTTCAAAAATCCGCAGCATGTCATTTAATTTTGCGTTTCCGCAAGCAGAATTGCCTTTGTCCAATGCATAAAAAACGCAAGGCAATTCCGCATGTGGAAAACGCGTGATAAACGCGCGAAAAAAGCGCGATAAACGCGTGCGGAATTCCGCATGCGTTTTTCCGGGAGAGGACTTGCATTTATGCAGCAGAAATTTTCTGCTTCATAAATGCAACGTGGGCACATAGCCTTAGAGTGTGATAGTCCCTTACAGTGTAATATGTTATGCATATGCATAGCATTATGTGGATTTTGATATGACATGTAATGAACATTACCAGATCTTGTGTGAGTAGGTGGAAGGGTTATTAAAAATTAAATTGATTTTCCCTCCAATAAAGATGACATAATACTTTAGTATATACATAGTGTAGAAAGATAGTTATTGTCAATGTCTTATAAAATCTGAAAATTCAGTGATTCCTGTAATAAGCTCATAGTCAGTATAATCATTGGCTCCCAGAATCCAATTTTCTGATGATTTAGCACTTACAGGACTGGGATAAATCTTTAGCATTATTTCATTTCACAGGCGCTTTCCTCCCATTTTTCAGAGCTGTTTTCATACCAGGAGAAAGATTACTTTGGAGAGCAACATAGCAAGAATTTTCAGCCATCATCATTCCTCTTAATCTTTTTATTTCTGCAAGAACAATTCATTATGTAACGGCTTTAGGTGCAATAAATACATTGAGTAACAGCACTTATAATGCAGTTATGGGGCTGTAGGTTACAAGGAAACTGGATTTTAAAGTATTTGTGTAGTTCCACAAAATATATTTTATTGGCCACTGTCATTACAATGAACTTAAGCTCATCTGATGGCCAATGCAACTGCAAACATAATTGCTAAGTACTTTTTTACTAAAATAACATATTAGTTAGACCTGAAAATTCACTCCAAAATGAAGGTCCTGATCCATAATTGCTGTTTCTTCTGTTTTCTGGAGTAATTTGCTCCTTTTTAGTGTCTTTAGTATTGCGATTTATTTGCTATATGTTTTACGCCTTTTTTAAGTTGTCTTTCTTTTTTATTTTTCCCTCGACAACTTTTCTTATTCAGATGTTGCAAACAGATTCATGAAATGCGACTTTTCACAAATGTCGTATTTTTTGGGCACATCTCACTCAAGTCTCTGCCTGGAGTAATGTTTCTGTTGGAATTTTCAATTTACCAGATTTTTAGACAAACTTGGAACTTTTTAAAGGATTTGCGACTTTTGGTGCTGAAAAGACCCACTTGAGGACAAAAATAAAGAGCATTTTTAATTTTGCTCCAAATTCATGAACCACGTGTACGATTTTGAAGAATTTGGCGCAAAAAAAAAATACTGCAAGACCAAAAAAGAGATGAAACTTCAAGAAATCGCCAATGATTAATCGGACTATTGGTGCATGTCTGCCGTCTAACTTGCTGCACAATATGCCTGTTGTGAAGTGCAATCCACTTCTAACAGCCAAGATGTAAAGAGCTCATGAAAAATAATTTGAGGACCAAGGTCTTGTTTCTCTGGGCCTACTAATCAAAAGAAGCATAAGAAATGCTGGCAGGTAGAAGGTTCGCAGGCTGGACAAAGTCCTATAAATCTTTCCGCACACGTCTAATTGAGACAGCGCTTGCTCTTCAAGATCATACATCAGTGTAGCATGTGGATCATTCTGCTTTACACTGTGAAAAGACAGGAGCCACACACACATGATATGTGTGATGCTGCGCATTGGTTCCATATTTCATCTTGTGCTATCGTGGGACTAAAGCAAAATTTCATTGAAAGTGACAGTATGTTTTTTATTTTGTGCACTGAAGATGCCCTCATAATTAATAACTAAAATAAAAAAGTGTACCACTACTTTTTCATTTATACTTTCAGTTTGAAGTACAGCTTTTCTTTATTCCTAAAAAAAGTGTTTCTGCATTTACACTAGATCACAGAAAAAGGTTCCCTCAATATGTCAGTAAACAGCTCATTGACATGTTGGATTTAGTGCTTCCTATTTGAAAAGCTGTTTAATTCAGTGTCAGGTTTTTATTCGTAAGCCTCAGAGGGTGTTATTATATGGCAATTAATTAAATTGTCATTAGTAGTATGTGCACCAAATCAAGTGAATTTGGCTGTCCATTGAGAAGGGCAGGAAGCATCAACCACGCTGTCTTGATGATAAATTCTCTTACATAGTGTATTGTAATATTTGGTTGTCATTATGATTTTCTTTGCTGTCTTAAGCTCTATTTACCTTAAAAGATAATCAGGAATGAGCCGTCTTAAGAATGCTCGTTTCACAATAATTTTTTCAGTGTAAACAGGCTACCAATCACTTGATGAAGGGACAAAACACTCATTCATCGGGTGAAAAGATCTTTTGTGCAGTGCAAATGATCATCATTTTTTGAAGCAAATCATCCTGTGTAAACATGACAAGCACTGCCGAGAACCATGGCAGTCAATGCGCACTGAGTAATCTATTACATAATTTACTGTGGTTTTCCTATATAAACAGGCTATTAAATGACCGCCGATTGGTAAAGGATTACCTATCAAAATTCATTTAGTGCCGCCAGTGGTCCACGTAAACAGACCCTTATCCATGTATCTAAATATCGTAACCAGATAAAGTGTCTTATCAGTGACACCTTGACACGCAGCACCCTGGACATATTAACCAGCCTTGGTTAAAGAGGTTATCCAGTCTTAAGCTACAAGTCTGCAATCACTCTGTGTGACTGCAGACTTGTGAATTTTCACATTGCGCATAATGTATGCTGTGAGGATTCCTCAGTGCCCGCGGCGGGCGTGTGACCGCAAGTATATGATTTGCATACATGCGGTCACGTGCTGTCTAGACATGCGCGGCCTTGCTTAATGCTAGTGTATTTAGCGAGGCCGGATATAGTGTAGTAGGAATGTGGCCAGAAGCATTCAAATCGCATACTTGCTGTCACATAACCACCTGCTCCCAGCGCTGACACGATGTGAGGATACACAAATGTGCAGTCACATTGAGTGACTACAGACTTGTAGCTTAAGACCGGACAACCCCTTTAAATGACAAAGATCTTTCATGTGCCTCCATGTGATAATCTTTAGAAAATGAAAATTCTGCAGTGGCTTCTAGAAAGTTTTAAGCAATGTATTCATGATGCTCATAATGTGGATTCCAGTGACACTTTTTTTGCATGGGGTGTACTAAGCCAGTGTCACTTTTTGCAAGCGTCTTGCAAACTATCCCTTAGAACAGGCAATGTTTTAAAATTTGCGTAAATGAGACGGCTCAGTGCTGTTTCTGGAGCATCTGTGAACTTACTTTTAGCATTTGAATGTTGGATGGTATGCAACAAAGATCTGTATGGCATTTTTCTTTATGTTTGCAAATTTTTAAATTAAATAAATACCTACATATAACACCTATATATAACAAACTTAAATATTCCAGGTATCACAAGTTACAACCAACACACAGGATAAGTGATAACTACTAGATCACTGTGGGTCTGATAGCTGAGACCCCCACCAATTGTTCAAATAAGGCAGGGGTTGTGCATGCTCCTTTATTCAATTTTTATGGGTCTGCATGAGTACCAGGCTGTCTCCTCCAGTTGCTTACACTAGAACAGTAGTGACCATACCAATCAACATTGTATTCAAAAGGTAGGATTCATGTTCTCCTTCCAGTGAATAGTGTGAGTCTGAACAATAATATCCCCCTCAATCTAGTTGTTATCACCTACCTTTGGATTAGCAATAACTTGTTAGAACAAGAATAACCCTTTGATATATAGCATTTCTATATATTGCTTTGGTAATTACTTCACACATACTGTATATATTTAAAAGTCTCCCAAGATACTAAAAAAAATTTGGTACAAAAATTATAATCTGATAAGCTAAAAAAAAAATGTTGATTTATATAGCAGTGAAACCATTAATAGGCTAACATGACCTTGTGCCATTTTCTTTCATGTGGCTTAGTGGAGGAAATCCACATCAGAAAGTAAAATTGCAGAGTGGAACTATCAGATTTTTCACTAATTGATATGTTGAAAGAAAATCAATGAACTGTGAAAAATGTGTTATTGATGTATTGTTTTCTGTGTTTTGTAGGATTCTCTAATTTACGGAAGAACACATACATCACACATATCGCTGACAGTTGTGTCCAGAAGATCTCAAGCTTGTCCAGAGGACTGAGATTATCGGAATTTCAACTACATCTAGAGTATGTCGCTGAGATTGTCTTCTAAAGCAGCAGGGCCAAGAATGTGACTTCTTTTTACAGAAACATAAACTTTAAATTGGATCATTTTATTGTGCATTGCTTCCTTAGACCGTTTCAAGATGCCTGCGAAGACACCCATTTATCTAAAGGCTGGAAACAACAAAAAGGGTAAAAAATTTAAACTGAGGGATGTATTGTCCTCAGACTTGATCAGCCCCCCATTAGGAGATTTTCGGCACACTATACACATTGGTAAAGATGGGCAACATGACGTCTTTGGTGATATCTCATTTCTTCAAGGTAATTATGAACTATTGCCAGGAAACCAAGGAAGACCAAGAAGTCATTTAAATGGACAGAATGAATTTATGAGGGCAAACAGCACTTGTGACTCAATATTTTCTGACACATCTTCACCTGTTCTTAAAAATGCAATCTCTTTACCAACAATTGGTGGTTCACAAGCCTTGGTCTTGCCTTTGTTATCTGCTGTGACTTTTAACTCAAAAAGGGACTCTTACAGCCCTTCTAAGTCACCCAGACTTAGCTGTGAGCCAGTATTAGAGGAAAAGCTGATGGAAAAGTGTGAACCTTACGAAAGTGAGCACCAATTTGACCGTGGAAGTTCATGGAAGGTCAGTGGCTCTGCATCATGCTCTACAAATGGAAGGTCAAGCCATTCATCTAGTCTTTCTGAACAATATAGTGATTGGCAAGGGCTTGACTTGTTTGAAGATAGTCATAGTCCTTGTGAAATTGAAAATACTGATTTAAAATCAGACGAATCTTTTTCTGACTTGGCAGGATCTCTTCTAACTCTGCAGCTTGACTTGGGCCCTTCTCTTTTGGATGAGGTTCTTCATGTAATGGACAAGAATAAACCATGAAATAATTGACTTGCAGTGTACATCAGACACATGGTACATATAAATTATTCTACATACGTAGAAAAAAAGCAAGGCTTCAATAATGGTCTACATTTTTGAATATATTTTCACGGGGCATGTTTTTCATGATTAGTAGTAGCAATACTGAAGTGAAAGATTCTGTTTCTGTTCTTAAATCTTATGTAAATACGAAGGTCAGTTTTCCCATTTTAATGTGTTGTTTGAAAATTCCATATCCCCTGGGCTGCAAGACTTTTGTAGGGCTTGACAGCGAAACATAGCTTTTTTCATATTCTAATCCCTCTGTATGAGAGCTATAAATGCTATCCATCCCTTAATTCTGTGGACTATTCCAATATAAGGACATCTATGGATCTTAAGATTCTACCCCAGGTTTGTACAAGAATATGTTTACAAACGTAACATAATTGGGGGAAAATTGAATATCTGCATACAGATGCAGACATTTAATTTTACTTAATTTATACTTTTCTATTCATGTCAATGAATGTCACATTTTATTATATATTTCAAATGCTAATTCAGCTTTAGCAATAAGTGTCATTAAATTTCCGTTTAGGATTTATGATGCCAAGCTTTAAGCTACATGAACTGTTGCAATTATCATAAGTTATTTCTGTTCAAATATCCTTTCATGTGCCTTTGTATTTTTACTGCAAAGTTTGTATTTTTTAGATATTACATCACCATTTGTATTGCTTGCAGATTTTTCATTGCAGGTCTATTGTATATTTTTGTGAGTGTTCAAGGAATCGTGCATCTTTTTTTATTTCTTATCTAAGTCCTTCAGTTGCTTAAAGCTTCAATGTTACATTTGTAAATGAAGCATTAGTTTTAACACATTGATAAAGTACCTACAATAAATAGTTAAATTGCTTGGTTGGAAGTCAGTATTTATAGATTGTAGCTAGTAAAAGGGAAACTAAACTCTAATTTATAGTTGGGCAAAAAATGAAATATAATATTTTGCATTGATGATATTATATTACTTCTTGCGATTTTTGCGTATGAGATCAAAAGTGCTACCACACCAGTATAATTTCTCACATTATTTTACTTTGTATGTATCAGACATAATTGGGTGTCTTTTTAGGCCCTCTTATTTTAGTGTTGAGTTTCCCTTTATGAATACAACCAATACTATGTATAGTAGCTCATCTGCAATAGCATAAACAGTGTTTGTTGGATTTACACCGCCACTTTATGAACACAAATAAAAAGCACTTGTCATTTTGTTTCCATTAACGTTTTAAATGCATTTCTTATATTTAGGAAATGTTAAATATTAAAGGTAAATAAATTTCCTTTACATAAATTAGAAAAAGTGTGTGGACAGTATTTATTTTTTTTAGACTAAAATCTTATTGATATATCATTAAACAAGATGCAATAACGTTTAAAGGATATGGACACCATCAGGGGCATTTTTGCTGGCTGCAAAATGAGTTAGACAACGGATAGGGGGCTGGAATTGTGAAATCCAGCATCGAAACCATTAAAAATCTAATTTTATTGGGTCTACGTTAAAAACCGGAATAAAACGAACCAAAGTAGGACATGCAGCCTCAAAAGACACCACAATTGCATCTGTAATGGTTCCATGCCGGATTCCACCAATTTTCCCCCTATTCTTTGTCCTCTCATGGATACCGGTCTGGAAGATCCGTGCATTGGTCAACATCTTGAATCCATGGACATTTCACTATTTTTGGTGAGCTGATGGCTTTTTTTTGATGGCAACAATATGGCATCTGTGTACTGTCCGTATTTAACATTGCAAAGGATAGAAAAAGATTTGTTATTTATATATTTATCCATCTGTGAAAACCACTGATGGTAAAAACAAATACACGGACCTGACGCTGATGACACACTAATGACATCGGTACCATTTTTTCCAGTTGATGATAAAACATGCAAAAATGTATCAGTTGTCATCAGACTTTTTCACCATTTTTTGTAGACACTGGTTCAGGGCCTGATCACAACATTGCATCAAATGTTGTGATCTGGCCTCGGAAATTTTTCTGCACCTATGGGATCAGATAAGCAAACAATGGTATCACTTTCGCTATTAGTCTTCATCTGTGAGCTTGCTCTGACAGAGAGTTTTTAACTCTTATCTTCTTTGTTCTGATCTCTTAACTGATTTATGACTACATAAAATTTGAGACCTTCTTTGTGATCATAAATCCACTCTCAAAAGAGTGCTGTTCTTGCCTCTTAATGCTGTCTTTTTATCCTCTTCATATTATACGTAGTATGTTTATCTTTTTTACCTTTTACGATTTACATTTAATTGCATTACAACTTTGTCTATTCCTTTTATTCTAAATGTTTCTGTCTGCAGTGGAGGAATAGTGATTCTATTTGAGATTTTGCCTTGCACCCTACTTTTTGGGATTCATATGCAGTATTCAGGAGCACTGTTTCCTTTAGGGTGTGCACTATGGAAGTGACTAAGTTAAAAAGTTCAAAAGATATCAGGTTCATTGATTATTGTTATTACTTTGTTGTTTTTTTAAGGCTATGTGCCCACGATGCAGAAATGCTCCGGATTTTTTCCTGAGCGTTTCTGCATCTCCCGGGCAGAAAAAACACATGCGGATTGTACATGCGTTTTCCTGCCAGGGATATGCAGAAGTGAAGCGTTCCTCACTTGCATTTCCGCATGCGGGTTGACAAGCTCTTTCCAAGCGATTTTAGCATCATTTGGAAAGTGCTTGACAACTTGGTCACACTATATAAATCCATGCAAACGACATGGATTTATATACTGTGACCGAAAGAATGGTAAAAAATAAAAAAATAAATCTATACTTGCCTTCCGATGGCCCCCGCAGTCTTGATTCCCTCCGTCCTGGCTGCCAGCACCGGTACACTGAAGGACCTGCCGACGTCAGCGTCGCGTGACCCGTCACATGACTATGACGTCAGCGCAGGTCCTTCAGTCCATCGCTAGCTGCCGCCATGAAAGGACGAGTGCAGTGGGGGCCGTCAGAAGGTAAATATAATCTTTATTTTTTATTTTATTCTTTTTTTCAGTTTCTATTGTACCCGGGTCCGGAGGAGAGTCTCCTCTCCTCTAGACCTGGGTACCATCCGCACATTGAACGCATGTATTCCGCATGTGCTTATCTAGTTAAGCAGAATGCACGCATTCTAATGCAAGTCAATGGCGGCGAAAACGCAGCACTTCCGCAAAATAATTGGTAGTGCTGCGTTTTTTTCCGCAATGATAATCCGCAGCGGAAATTTCCGCAGCATGTGCACAGCACATGCGAATTATCATTGGGGAACATGGCAGGCCTTCTACCATGCGTTTTTTAAGCGTTTCTGCAGCGTTTTTGCCGCTGCGGAAACGCTTAAAAAACGCATTGTGGGCACACAGCCTAACTCTTTCCTTTCCAGTATGAGTGGTAAGGAGCCTTCTAAACTTTTAAATCAACCTTTTAAGTGTAAAGTGTCTTTTAGCTGTAAACTTCAAGTGCCTTATAGCTAAATCCTTTAAGTGTCAAAAACTTGGAGACCACAACTAAGATCCACTGAATCAAGTATATCACATCCATTTTGTATCACATATGAAATCTATGGATTCCTGATCATGTGCAGTATTTCAAATACTGTGGCAGGTTAACATAATCCCTAGCCTTCAGTTCTGATTTGTCTGGCATGTGCCGTTTGCAGTCTTTTCAGGTCTAAAATAACTATGTACGGTCCCCTTTGGCATAACATACATACAAAATGTCAAGGCTAGATACTAGTAAGTCCCCATCAATTATGTGAAACAGGTGTGAACAAAGAGGTCATCAGGAGAAATACTGCATAAATGACCCTTGTAAATTGACTTATCTTCTTTCATGTAATACTATACTCTGCCCTGAAACTGAGAAGGTGTAGACATCATTTTATGGGCCAAGACCAATGTATTTGTGCTGCATATTCTGTCCATACACTGACCCCCATGCAACAAAAGGCACCATACTTGTGAGGATGCTATGATAAACGACCCATAACATTTCTTAGGAAAATCTAGAATGTGAAGAAAGTACAAATCAATATATGCAAACAGAATTGAAAATCAGGGAAATAAGAAAAGTTTGACATGAAGAATGCCGTTGCACACAGTCTTTTTAATAAAGTTGTAACCAAATTTAAGGGTGTAGGTTATTTGTTTTTTGTTTTTGTTTTATTTTTAAATAGACCATAGCTTTTTGTAGCTGGAAAAATGTGTTACCATTCCAGCAATAGGAAAGGGTTAATTCATGGCAATGGGATGAGAGCACTGTTCAGAGATACTGCAGAGCAGATGTGGAAAACCTTTTTTTTGGCCAATACTCATTTGTATATTTATACCATCATTCGGGGCCATACATAATTATCAACTTAAAAATGATCCTGCTATATTTGGTCAAACATTCAGTTAAGTCTGAATGTGACGGCTGGAACTGCTTCTCTTTAGTGAGGAATGTGATGTAAGGTGGGGTGTTGAAGATGTTGCTACTAACTGCTTTTCCTGATATGCTTTGGTCTGGAGCACAGTCGACTCTGTGTGATTAAAAGTTTTGTAAAAAACATCTACCTGCAGTAACTTGTTCCAAACACAGATGTACAGTATATTACACTACATATCTCTTCTCATGTAACATAGAATTTATGTAACTTCTCATGTAACATAAAACTAGGATACATTTTTGTATGTACAGTACAGACCAAAAGTTTAGACACACCTTCTCATTTAAAGATTTTTCTGTATTTTCATGACTATGAAAATTGTACATTTGCACTGAAGGCATCAAAACTATGAATTAACATATGTGGAATTATATACTTAACAAAAAAGTGTGAAACAGCTGAAAATAGGTCTTATATTCTAGGTTCTTCAAAGCAGCCACCTTTTGCTTTGATGACTGCTTTGCACACTCTTGGCATTCTCTTGATGAGCTTCAAGAGGTCACCGGAAATGGTCTTCCAACAATCTTGAAGGAGTTCCCAGAGATGCTTAGCACTTGTTGGCCCTTTTGACTTCACTCTGCGGTCCAGCTGTCCCCAAACCATCTTGATTGGGTTCAGGTCTGATGACTGTGGAGGCCAGGTCATCTGGCGTAGCACCTCATCACTCTCCTTCTTGGTCAAATAGCCCTTACACAGCCTGCAGGTGTGTTTGGGGTCATTGTCCTGTTGAAAAATAAATGATGGTCCAACTAAACGCAAACCGGATGGAATAGCATGCCGCTGCAAGATGCTGTGGTAGCCATGCTGGTTCAGTATGCCTTCAATTTTGAATAAATCCCCAACAGTGTCACCAGCAAAGCACCCCCACACCATCAAACCTCCTCCTCCATGCTTCACGGTGGGAACCAGGCATGTAGAGTCCATCCATTCACCTTTTCTGGGTTGCTCAAAGACACGGTGGTTGGAACCAAAGATCTCAAATTTGGACTCATCAGACCAAAGCACAGATTTCCACTGGTCTAATGTCCATTCCTTGTGTTCTTTAGCCCAAACAAGTCTCTTCTGCTTGTTGCCTGTCCTTAGCAGTGGTTTCCTAGCAGCTATTTTACCATGAAGGCCTGCTGCACAAAGTCTCCTCTTACCAGTTGTTGAAGAGATGTGTCTGCTGCTAGAACTCTGTGTGGCATTGACCTGGTCTCTAATCTGAGCTGCTCTTAACCTGCGATTTCTGAGGCTGGTGACTCGGATAAACTTATCCTCAGAAGCAGAGGTGACTCTTGGTCTTCCTTTCCTGGTGTGGTCAAAATGTGAGCCAGTTTCTTTGTAGCGCTTGATGGTTTTTGCAACTGCACTTGGGGACACTTTCAGAGTTTTCCTAATTTTTCGCACTGACAGACCTTCATTTCTTAATTTAATGATGGCCACTTGTTTTTCTTAACTTAGCTGCTTTCCTTGCCATAATACAAATTCTAACAGTCTATTCAGTAGGACTATCAGCTGTGTATCCACCTGACTTCTGCACAACGCAACTGATGGTCCCAACCCCATTTATAAGGCAAGAAATCCCAATTATTAAACCTGACAGGGCACACCTGTGAAGTGAAAACCATTTCCGGTGACTACCTCTTGAAGCTCATCAAGAGTATGCCAAGAGTGTGCAAAGTAGTCATCAAAGCAAAAGGTGGCTACTTTGAAGAACCTAGAATATAATACATATTTTCAGCTGTTTCACACTTTTTTAGATAATTCCACATGTGTTAATTCATAGTTTTGATGCCTTCAGTGTGAATGTACAATTTTCATAGCAATGAAAATACAGAAAAATCTTTAAATGAGAAGGTGTGTCCAAACTTTTGGTCTGTACTGTACATCACATAGGAGGCACAGAGACTGCTGTATAATTACAGGATCACACTAATATTTCTGTGTAAACATCACATAGACGCTGAAATTGTTGTAAATACATGACTTAGGAGACACCGAGACTGCGGTATATTCACATAGCAGACACTGAGACTGCTGAATATACATCAAATACGGGACATCGAGGCTGATGTATATATATCACATAGAAGACACTGGGACTGCTGTATGTACATCACACAGGATATACTGGGACCGGTGTACATACATCACATAGGAGACACCGGTCTGTTGTATATATATCACATAGGAGACACTGGGATTGCTGTATGTACATCACACAGGATATGCTGGGATCAGTGTGCATACATCACATATGAGACACTGAGACTGGTATATATACATCACATAGGAGGCACATATGTACATCAGTCCTGTGTCTTCTTTGTGCTGTTTTTACACCAGTTCCTATCACATAGGACAGGAGTGGGGAACCTTTTTTCTGCCAAGAGCCATTTGGATATTTATAATATTCTTCGGGGGTCGTACAAAATTATGAACTTAAAATTACCCTGCTATATTTGGTCAAACATTTAATTAACTCCCCCTAATGTGATTGCTGGAACTGCTTCTCTTTGGTGCGGCTGTGATTTTAGGTGGTATGGATGATGTTGCTACTCGTAACTGCTTTTCCACATTTCTGTTGGTCTGGAGCACAGGCGACTCTTTGTGATAAGTTTTGTAAAGAAGTTGCAGTAGTAAGTCGTACTGAACACTGATCTTTTTTTATACTGCAAGTCTCCTCACAGTGGGAAATCCATCGCTGCTCATGTTACATTTATAGAACTCAAGCAGTGGGAGATCTACAGTATACATCACATAGGAGACACCGAGGCTGCTGTATATACATCACATAGGACACACCGAGACTGCTGTATATACAACACATAGGAGACACCAAAACTGCTGTATATACAACACATAGGAGGCACCGAGACGGTTGTATATACCTCACGTAGGAGACACTGGAGTTGTTGTATATACATCACAGGAGACATGGGGGATGCAGTATATACAGCTCAAGAAACATGGGGCATGCACTATATACATCACAGGAGACATGGGGCTGCGGCATAGACATCACAGGAGACATGGAACTGCAGCATAGACATCACAGGAGACATTGAGCTATGGTCTAGTCATCACAGGAGATGCTGGGACAGCGGTATAGTCATCATAGGAGACGCTGTGACTGCGGTATAGTCATGACAGAAGACTCTGGGGCTGCGGTATAGAGATTACAGGTGGGGCTGGGGCTGACGAAGCTGTCTTCTGTGAGAAGAGGGCCCACAAAGTACATCCTGACGCACTGGCCAGTGTGAACATGTAATCTTTCATTGCACGTGCAGAGTAGAAGCTGCGTCTGCGTGCTCGCAGACCAAGAAAAAATTAAAGGGGCCGACTACTGTGCATGCTTTAAGAGACTGTACTGTTGGGAAGCCTGTTGCTTCAAAGAGTTAAATTGTACTGGCCGTGCTAGATTAAACTCTACTGTTCAACTGTTCATGAAGACTTGACAGATGCATTTGGTCAGCAAGTGAATCCATCATGTGCCTGAAAGAAGTTGCAGTATATGGCCGCTCTGAGTAACGGTTCCCCCAGGATTCCAAAGAATTCATGAAACCTGTCTCACCCCTATCTAAATTATAACATTGGTGGCCCATACGGGGAATCCTGAGCTGAAATTAGCATGTAGAGGGAGAAGAGGCAAAGTGTCTTGAAAAACACAGCAGCACAGCATCTCAATCTAACCCTGCTATACCAGTGAAAAGGGAAGACAGCCAGCGTTGGCTGGGAAGAAATAAGGAGATAAAATACAGAAAACCAGGCACCTGCAAAAATGCAAGATTTGGCACATGTACAGATAAATGGCGACTGTCTTTGCTAAAACGGCACCCTAGAGCACAGCAGGGAAGAAAAAAGACATCCCATTTTGTAGGAGTGTATGATAAAAGAGCGCCAAATAGGGGCAAGCCCCCGGCAGTGGAACAAACTGGAGAAAGCTGCCTTCAGAGAAAAGACATCTCACCCACCAAGATGCTAGACCAATGGCCAGTGAGGTAGTGTCCCAGAGGGGAAGGAGTAAAAGTGAGCCAGAGCTTCTCTTGCCAGAAGAACACCATTCTAGTCTGGAGTGGCAAGAAGAGAGCAGTGTGAGTCACAGTGTCAGCCAAAATGTCAGAGCCAAGAAAGGGTGCAGTGGCCCAGTGGTGTGCAGCAAGCGGAGGAACAGCTGCGGACGCAGGCCGGCATCCTCTCATCTGCAGCGGCATGGTACCGAGGAATTTCGAGTCCAACTGGGACGCGACCACACCTCAGCATGATACTGCGGCCTCTCCAACATCGGAGGCCAAGGTACGGCGTTGAATTCTGCACCCATCCTATCATCACCTCGGGACCAGTAACTGACATCGGGAGCTCCGACGGTCGCCGCACCACCTGCTACCACGTCACCCAGTCCTGCGCCGGACTTACCGGAGGAGCCGCGACCAATAGGTACCTCGACTGCGACCTTGCCTGCTTCGCTGGAGGCTACTACCACGGCCGTGAAAGGATGGGGGCCTGGAAGGAGCCGAAGTCATTCGCATTCCCCCTGTCCTAAAAACCAGGGAACCAGTGTCTGTTCTGCCACCTATCCACTTGCAGCACCTACCCCACCTGCTGCCGTTGCCATTCAGCCTGGCCAGGTGGAAGCAATTTCTGATACTCCCCTATCTCAAGAGGAGAGGGAGCAACAATTTCAACAGCGCCTGGCCACGTGGAAGGAACAGGTCCACCAAGAGACGGGTGGAAGAGTATGCTAAGGACTGGAGGGAGTATCCCGGAAGGGAATGCCTGGAGGACCGTATGATCCAGGGAAGGGTCATTAATTTTGACCAAACCAAAGGATTTGGCTTCATCCAGGAACCAGGTAATAGTCTGGACATTTTTGTCAATCGGAAATCAGTGGACAGGGATTACTCCTTTGGACGAACCCGGAGTCTCTGGCCAGGAGACAGGGTGCAGTTTTTGAAAATGTGGAGACCTCGGGGCTGGTATGCTATATCCATTTCCCGCATAGTCAAGATGGAAAAATACTGCCCCGACGACTGGGTAGACACGGAGTACCCAAGGGCCATGGGCCAGGTAAGGGGGCTCTTCCTCACCCCTACTGGGCCCCGATTCGGGACCCGGCCTGTCTGGGAAAATGAATCTGCCCCACAGGCAACACCCCAGGGGACAGCTGCCTCTGCGGAAAAGAGGAATCTCCTTCAGCCTCAGTGCAGCTCTCCACTATTAATGCCACCTGCAGCCCCATTTCCATTTATTGTGGGGTGGTACCAACCCCAGAAAAAAAAGAGAAAACGGACAGAGACTGTGGGACTTCTCCCTGAGACAGTTGAGCCCTTCCTGTAGGTCACATAGTTGTGCTGGTTGCACGCCGTGTTAAAAGGGATAGTTCCCTGTCCCAGGAAGTGACCAGGTCCTAGTCCATGGGTGTGGTCTTTCTTCAAAGGCTGGTAAGCCATCAAGGACTGTTACAGTTACGGGACGATTGTTGTTGCTTTGTTCTTGTTTCCCTGTTGGGCTGGAAAGGCCCTTGTGTGAAAAGTACTATTTAAATAGCTGGACAAGCTACAATTTATTTTTGTTTGCCTTATTTTTTTATTTGCTCCTGTTGGATATGCGGGCACCTCAGGTGAGTTGTGGAGTCCTCACTCTCAACTTATGGACTGTGCCGTATCTTGTCCAGGAACTGTTTTTCCAATTGCACTTTATGGACTGTGCCTTAATAGTTTACAAGAAACGGGCATTGTTTCTGCCCCTATTTTAAAGGACTGTCCCTTTTGCCTGTTCCAGGGTCCTTATCTAAAAGGACCGAGGACCCCGTGCCTTAGGAAACAAAGGACTGTGTTCTTAAGTGGCACAACCCTTCTCAGGAACATTGAATGTATTGATATGTGTTTGTTGACTGCCACTTAATTTTAAAACTGTTGCAGCCTTCAAATGTTTATACTTGAACTGTTTTTTACTTGAAATTGATAAGGATATTTAGCAGTAGTTAGGGAGAGCTGGTTGAAGATGTACGAAAAGCTCTGGCTGAAGAAGCGACTGTTGGTTTAAATTGTGGTTATAAATGCTTTTTCTTTGCAGGAGGACGACCAACAAGAGAGTTATATAGGGTAAATGTGTTGCTTTTGTAAAGTGCTAAAAAGAGTGTCCAGAGTGTCCAACCACCTCACCTTTAATTAAAGGGAACACTATCCAAGGATAGTTAGGGGAGAACTACTACAACTTCAAGGGGCTGGTTAAAGTAACCAGGTAGAAGGCAAATGTCGAGGACGACATTCAAAAAGGAGGGAAGAGTGTGACGGGTAGATAGCACACATGGTGTTGTTAAGTATCTAGCAACTAGAAAGGTTAACAGGGTGCAGCTAGGAGTGAGTGGCCAGGCCTGCTTCAGAGAGACTGGGTAGTGTCAGTTCTGAGTAGGAGAGCGAGCTTAACCCCTTTCCGACCTGGTCAGTAATAGTACGCACCAGGTCGGGAAGGCCGGTTCAGCGGGGGCTCCAGCGGTGAGCCCGCACTGAACCGAGCACATGTCAGCTGATTATTACAGCTGACATGTGCCCGCAACAGCCGCGGGTGGAATCTCGATCCACCCGCGGCTGTTAACATGTTAAATGCCGCTGTCAATCCCTGACAGCGGCACTTAACTCCTAAGCCCCGCCCATCGGTGACCCCATCATGTGATCGCGGGTCACCAATGGGTGGGCATGACAACCCAGGGTCTGCAGCAGACGCCTGTGGTTGTCATGTCTCAATTGCTATGAGCGCCACCAAGTGGTCAGCGCTCATAGCAAGTGAGCATTTCTCCTGCATACAAGCGATCTGCTCATCCCTTGTATGCAGTAGAAGCAATCAGACAACTGCTGCTTCTAGTCTCCTATGGAGACTATAGAAGCAAGCAGAAAGTGTAAAAAGAAAGTTTTTAAAAATATAAAAAAATATATATATATATATAAAAGTTTAAATCACCCCCCTTTCGCCCTATTCAAAATAAAATATATATATATAAAAAAATAAGACATACACATATTTGGTATCGCCGCGTTCAGAATCGCCCAATCTATCAATATAAAAGAAGAATTAATCCAATCAGTAAACGACGTAACGAGAAAAAAATTCTAAACGCTAGAATTACGTTTTTTTGGTCTCTGCAACATTGCAATAAAATGCAATAACGGGCGATCTAAACATTGGATCTACCCCAAAATGGTATCAATAAAAACACCAGCCCGGCGCGCAAAAAATAAGCCCTCACCCAGCCTCAGATCCCGAAAAATAGAGCCGCTATGGGTCTCGGAAAATGCGTCTTTTTTTTTTTTTTTTTTTAGCAAATTTTGGATTTTTTTTCACCACTTAAATAAAAAAGAACCTATACATGTTTGGTGTCTACGAACTCGTAATGACCTGAAGAATAGTGATGGTAGGTCATTTTTAGCAATCAGTGAATGTGGTAAAAAAGGACCCAAAAAACAACTGTGGAATTGCATTTTTTTTTAAGTTTCACCACATTTGGAATTTTTTTCCCGTTTTCCAGCACACGATATGGTAAAACCAGTGATGGCGTTTAAAAGTACAACTCGTCCCGCAAAAAATAAGCCCTCACACGGCCATATTGAATGAAAATTAAAAAAGTTCTGGCTCTGGGAAGAAGGGGAGCAATAAATGAAAACACAAAAACAGAAAGACCCAAGGTCGTTAAGGGGTTAAAGGATGAAGACCTCTTCCCCAGGCTGATGAGGGCCCTGTGACTCTCTCACTGCAACTGCCGCTTGGTTGCTAGTGGTATCTACAGGAGAAAGTAGTGGGAAAAGGAGTTAACTGTTGTTTAGCAGAAGCAAGGATTGAACACCACATCTGAGAACTGGACTCATCCTTCCGTTCTAACCCCCCCTCGTAGCTAGCTGCACTAGAAGGTAAAGCCTGTGACACTGTGGACCGGGGACTGCTGGTGGAAACACTGCTATTGTGTATGAATAGAATTGAGCTACTAAGAGATTTGATCTGTGCTGAACTGTGCTACTGAATAGACTGTTGTTACTGTGCCTGCTTTAAGAGACTATACTGTTGGGAAGCCTGTTGCTTCAAAGAGTTAAATTGTACTGGCTGTGTTAGATTAAACTCTACTGTTCAACTGTTCATGAAGACTCTTGTCAGATGCGTTTGGTCAGCAAGTGAATCCATCATGTGCCTGAGAGAAGTTGCAGTATATGGTCGCCCTGAGTAACGGTTCCCCCAGGATTCCAAAGAATTCATGAAATCGGTCTCGGCCCTATCTAAACTTAGGCAGCGTGCTCGTAACAAAGGCAAAGGTGCATTCAAAGTGCGTTAAGTTTATGCATTCTGAAAATCTAATTTTTTATTAAATGGGCATGAAAAATTCTTAGGCCAGTTGTCTGCCAAAAGATGATGGTCTGATACATAATGTACATGTATAGTCATAGTAAACACATAGATTTTGTACACAAAGATTCCAGAGATGAGGACACCATGTTCATAAGAACTTACAATCTGAGACTATGTTCACATGACTGTATTTTCAATCCTAGTGCTGTCTGTGGAAAAAACTGACTTCACATGTACAATGCCATGGAATAAATAGCGCTATAGTAATAATAAAAACATCACACGAATTAATGTTATTCAATTGGACTTTTCAGATTACTTTTTTTACACTGACCTAATGTCCAGGTGAAAAAAAGCTCAGAATGCACAAGTTTCTTCCATTTTTTGGATGAGACTTGCCTATTCGAGTGTATGTGTGCACAAAACAAATCATATCCCATACGGATTAACTATATAGTGTCCGATTTTTACAGATACATTGCCATTATTAACATTATTAACCTAGGAAACTGTTTTGGTCTTGTAAATTTTCACTATCGATGTGTAAAAACGAATGCCAGACGGATTGCAAACAGAGGAAAAATCATCTTTTTTTTTTATATGTTCGTGTGAACTTAGCCTAAAAGAGTTTGTTGTGGGGTGACACAATAAAATGCTAATTTTGTTCAAAGGTAAAGCCATATAGTAAAAAGAAAGCGAACATTGTGGAGTTAGTGGAATGTGCTCCATAAGCATACCTTTTATAGTGCTATATCCCACACACTGCCACATGCTCTTGCAGAGAAAGTAATAGTTAAGACATTCTGATCTAGAAGAGAGACAATGCAATAGCTGAAGAGACTCATAAAGTTTCCAACAACCACTGTCTACATAATGTTTATTTTGTTACTTTCTGTATTTATTTTACCAATAAATCTAAAACATTGGATAATTCTTGCTAGCAACTGAAACCAATGCAAACGGTTATTTCTACTATATGTGTCACTAGCACAGGATTACATTGATGTACACAGGGGCCCAAGAGGCAAGGGGGCCCATTTTCACCTCCAAAGCAGCTTCTGTCAGAGATACATAATGGACTGCAAACAGCCCATATACTTACTATTCTTGCACAGGGGCCCTCCTCTCTGTGTCTGACACGGATGGTACATTAATCTATTTGTCTACTACAGGAAAGTTAGTTTAGAGCAGTGGTCAACAACCTGTAAAATCTATTCCAGTATGTCACACCCAGCATGACCTATCAATATCCTACTGTCAGGGCATTCCAGTACTTGTAGTTTTGCAACAGCAGGAGATCCGGTTGACAACATACTCTTTGGAGCTGTAGTTTGTAAGCTGGTATACCACAGATTGGTGACTACTGTCTTAGAGCTATGTTTGCATTACATTACTCCTTCATAGTGTTGTAATGTAGACTCCCTGCAAAACAGAATTGCATGACTGCAAGTCTTTGCATTTAAAGGGAATCTGTCAGCAGTTTTTTGCTATGTAATTTGAAGACAGCCTGAGGTAGGGGTTAAAACAAAGATTTCAGCCATGTCTCTCTTATCAAGCTTTGTTTTTTTTACTTGCAATGATTGTCTTAGCACCAGGAGCTAATCATTACTGGACACAGCAGTGCATGCCTGGTAGTCTGACCCCACCCCCTCCTCTGATAAGCAGCTCACTGTCTTTAGCTATGTACACATAGAGCCTGGTGTGGGCAAGGTTAGCTTTCTCAGCTGTGCTGCATTGCTAAATCCAAAAGCTCTGATTGTGTTAGAACCGCTGCACCAAGTAAACTAAGTGATACATCGTTGGATTCAGCGTCTCTTCTGTGTTATAATGAGCTTGAGAAATGGGATATGATAGCATGCGATTCTTACCAATAGCTGTAATCAATCAATCACAGCATTTAGAGGGCAGACAGAGGGAGAAAGCCCCCTCTGCCCTTGGATCGGCACCCCGCGACGTCATCGTGAGGGCCTGATTGTTGCTATAGTTACCCGATGTCATCATGACGACATCCAGGTCACCAAAACTAGCAAACTTGCTGGATCATGCTCAGTCATGATGCAACAAGGTTGTCTGTCAGTGCAGCGCTGACAGTTTGTAAAGCATAGGAATGCTCCTGCTATGCAAGTGATCAGCCTACAGAAAGGGAAAGTCTTACAGTGGGACAAAGTAAAACATTTTTTTAAAAAAGTGAAAAAAAATTGTAAAAATATAAAAAATAAATATTAAAAAAATAATAAAAAAATATATATATATTGTACCCATAGATAATTATTTTTATGGAAAAAAAATATAAATAAAAAATACACATATTTAGTATCGCGTCCAGAATGACCCGACCTATTGAACTTCCACTAGTTAATCCCTTTAGTGAACACGTTAAAAAAAATAAAAATAAACAAGGCAAAAACGATGCTTTATCATCATACCGCTGAACAAAAAGTGGAATAAAAATAATATAATATTAATTATTTTTCCTATACAATAGTTTTTATTACATAAAAACATCAAAACATAAAAAAGACATAAATGTGGTATCGTTGTAATTGTACTGACCCGAACAATAAAGCTGTCTTATCAATTTTACCACACATGGAACGATATAAAAAACAAACAAAAACAATTCCAAATTGCTGGTTTTTGTTCATTCTGCCTCCCAAAAATTGAAATAGAAAGTGATCAAAAAATGTCATATGCCTGAAAATTGTACCAATAAAAATGTCACCTTGTCACACAAAAAACAATCCCTGACATGACTCTGTCTGCCGAAATATGGAAAAATTATAGCTATCAAAATATGGCGATGCAAAAACTAAACTAAACTTTTAGTGTGTGACAGTTGCCAAACATAAAAACTTGATATAAATCTGGTATCGCTGTAATTACACCGACCCGAAGAATAAAGTCACCTAATCACTTATACCTCACAAGGAATGGTGCAAAAAATAAGTAAAACCAATTCCTCACCTGTTGTTGATTTGTTCATTCTGCCTACCAAAGATCGCAGTAATGCTCGGCTCACATTTACCCTGCGTTCTACGCTGAGCGCTTACGCCTGGCTTTCTGTGTATATCTCTGAAATCCATGATTCAGATAGAACTCCAGGTGGAAGATTCCCTATAATGAGGCAGATGGAGGACACTGTGGACTGTGCACTTTGGATTTCGTCTGGCCTTTGATCCGGCGGTGTCCGTCTTTTTAGGCATGCATAAAAGCGCAGTTGGCTACAGTTTTGTGCACCTCTGAAAAAAATGGCACCGCTGAACAGAGGCCAGATGGATTCCAGAGTAGCTCTGCTGCCTCATTATAGTCAATGTATCCGTCACGTCACTCTGAGATTTAGGTGGAAACCACAATGCAAGTGCTCAACATGGAATGCAGGATAAATGTGATCCCAAACGTTATGTAAAATGTTACCAATAAAAGCTTCAACTCAATCCACAAAAAAAGCCCCCACTCAGGTCCATCATCTGTTATTGGAAATATAGGGAGCTTCCACAACACTTGGAGCACAAAGGCTCTGGAAAAGGGAAATCGCTCCTCTCCCTCCAAAAGAATTTCAGAGAATTCTGCACTCCCAAATCTGAATGCCACCTCCCTTCTGAGCACCAGCGTACCTAAACTGCAGTTAGCATCCACGTGTTTGGCATTTCTGTAGCGATGAGAGCCCACCTAATTTACAGGTGCATATCTCCAGAAACATGAGCTGGGCACAACATACTGGTCACTACAACGTACTGGTCACTACAAAGTACTGGTCACTACTATGAACTGATCACTTCAAAGTACTGGTCACTACAACAGCAGTTTGCAATTTTCACTCAGCAACATCCACTGCTGCTAGTTTCTGGAAAACACCCATGGAGTCAATATCGTCAATACACCTGTAGATAAATTCCCAAAGGGGTATAATTTCTAAAATGGGGTCAATTGAGGGGGAATTCTTCTATCACTTAGGGGCTCTGTATAAGGAGCCTGCTAACTATTCTAGAAAAATCTGAGCTCCAGGAGCAAATAGCGCTCCGTCTCTCCCGAGTCTTGCCGTGTGGCTGAGCCGTACTGTATAGCCACATATGGGGTATTTCTACATTCAGCAGAAATTGTGGGACAAATTTTGGTGCCATTTTTACCCATTTCCCAGTGGGAAAATGTAAAATCTGGGGCTAAAGCAAAATTTTGGTGGTAAAATGTAATTATTTTTTTCTTTACTGCCCAATGGTATAAAACTCTGTGACTCTCCTGTGGTGTCAATATGATCTCTGCACCCCTAGATGAATTCATTGAGAAGTTTAGCTTGTAAAATGGGGTCTCTTATAGGGGGTTCTGTTGTTCTGGCACCTCAGGGGCTCTGCTAAGGGGACAGGGCACCTTCAAGCCAATTCAGCAAAATATGGCTCTTCTTCCCTTGTGAGCTTTGCACTGTGCCTCAAAAGTAGTTTTCAAGTACATATGGGGTATCGGCGTACTCAGGAGAAATTGCATAACAAATTTTGGGGTCCATTTTCTCCTGTTATCCTCGTGAAAATGAAAACATTTGGGGCTGAAACAACATTTTTTGGGAAAAATATATATTTTTTAATTTCACAGATCAACGTTGTAAAATTCTGTAAAACACCTGTGGGTTCAAGGTGCTCATCACACATCCAGATAAATTCCTTGAGGAGTCTAGTTTCCAAAATGTCACTTTTGGGGGGTTTCCACTGCAAACGTGACATGCTGTCCGGTAATTATTCCAGCAAATTTTGCATTCAAATCTTCAAATGGCACTCCTTCCCTTCCAAGCCCTGCTGTGCGCCCAAACACTAGTTTTTCTCCATATACTGGGTATCGGTGTACTCAGGAGAAATTGCACAATATATTGTATGGTGCAATTTCTCCTATTACCCTTGTGAAATTGCAAAATTTGGGGCTAAAAAACCTTGGGGTAAAAATGTGATTTTTTTATTTTCTTGGCTCAACATTATAAAGTTCTGTGAAACACCTGGAGGCTCAAGGTGCTCATGACACATCTAGATATGTTCCCTGAGGGGTCTAGTTTCCAGAACGGTATCACTTGTGAGGGGTTTCCACTGTTTAGGCGCCTAAGGGGCTCTTCAAACGCAACATTGCATCTGCTAATTATTCCAGCAAATTTGACATTCAAAAAGTGAAATGGTGCTCCATCCCTTCCAAGCCCTGCTGTGAGCCCAAACAGTAGTTTTCCCCCATATATGGGGTATTGGCGTATTCAGGAGAAATTGCACAAAAAATTGTATGTTGCAATTTCTCTTGTTACCCTTGTATAATTGCAAAATTTAGAGCTAAAAAATTTTTGTGGGAAAAATGTGATTTTTGTATTTTCATGGCTCAACATTATAAACTTCTGTGAAGCACCTGGGGGTTCAAGGTACTCACTACACATCTAGATAAGTTCCCTGAGGGGTCTAGTTTCCAAAATGGTGTCACTTGTTGGGGTTTTCCACTGTTTAGGCACATCAGGGGCTTTTCAAATGCGACATGGTGTCTGCTAATTATTCCAGCAAATTTTGCATTCAAAAAGTCAAATAGCGCTCCTTCCCTTCCAAGCCCTGCCATGTCCCAAACTGTGGTTTTCTTCCACATATGGAGTATCGTTGTGCTCAGAAGAAATTGCACAATATATTTTGGGGTCCATTTTCTCCTGTTACCCTTGTGAAAGTATAAAAAATTGTGTCTAAATTAACATTTTTGTGAAAAAATTTTTGTGAAGCACCTGAAGGATTAATAAACTTCTTGAATGTGGTTTTGAGTACCTTGAGGGGTGCAGTTTTTAGAATGGTGTCACTTTTTGGTATTTTCTGTCATATAGGCCCCCAAAGTTACGTCAAATCTGATGTGATCCCTAAAAAAAAAGGTTTTGTAAATTTTGTTGGAAAAATTAGAAATCGCTGGTCAACTATTAACCCTTTTAACTTCCTAACAAAAAAAAAATGATGTTTCAAAAATTATGCTGATGTTAAGTAGACATGTGGGAAATGTTATTTATTAACTATTCAGTGTGACAAATCTTTCTCATTTCAGGGCATAAAAAATTCAGAGTTTGAAAATTGCAAAATTTTCAAAATTTTCGATTTTTTCAAAAATAAACGCAAGTCATATCGAAGACATTTTACCACTATCCTGTAGTACAATATATCTTGAAACATTCCAGTGTTATTACCGCTTAAACTGAAACTGGTGAAGAAAGTGAAAACAGACTTGGGGGTGAAGGGGTTAAATAAGATAAAGGTGCACATGATCGACCACCACTCCATTTATTGTTTAGGGAATTACATACAGTTAGGTCCATATATATTTGGACAGAGACAACATTTTTCTAATTTTGGTTCTAGACATTACCACAATGAATTTTAAACAAAACAATTCAGATGCAGTAGAAGTTCAGACTTTCAGCTTTCATTTGAGGGTATCCACATTAAAATTGGATGAAGGGTTTAGGAGTTTCAGCTCCTTAACATGTACCACCCTGTTTTTAAAGGGACCTAAAGTAATTGGACAGATGAAATAATTTTAAATAAAATGTTCATTTCTAGTACTTGATTGAAAACCCTTTGTTTGCAATGACTGCCTGAAGTCTTGAACTCATTGACATCACCAGTCGCTGTATTTCCTCCTTTTTGATGCTCTGCCAGGCCTTCACTGCGGTGGTTTTCAGTTGCTGTTTGTTTGTGGGCCTTTCTGTCTGAAGTTTAGTCTTTAACAAGTGAAATGCATGCTCAATTGGGTTGAGATCAGGTGACTGACTTGGCCATTCAAGAATATTCCACTTCTTTGCTTTAATAAACTCCTGGGTTGCTTTGGCTTTATGTTTTGGGTCATTGTCCATCTGTAGTATGAAACGACGACCAATCAGTTTGGCTGCCTTTGGCTGGATCTGAGCACACAGTATGGCTCTGAATACATCAGAATTCATTCGGCTGCTTCTGTCCTGTGTCAAATCATCAATAAACACTAGTGACCCAGTGCCACTGGCAGCCATGCATGCCCAAGCCATCACACTGCCTCCGCCGTGTTTTAGATGTGATGTGGTATGCTTTGGATCATGAGCTGTACCACACCTTTGCCATACTTTTCTCTTTCCATCATTCTGGTAGAGGTTGATCTTGGTTTCATCTGTCCAAAGAATGTTCTTCCAGAACTGTGCTGGCTTTTTTAGATGTTTTTTAGCAAAGTCCAGCCTAGCCTTTTTATTCTTGATGCTTATGAGTGGCTTACACCGTGCAGTGAACCCTCTGTATTTACTTTCATGCAGTCTTCTCTTTATGGTAGATTTGGATATTGATACGCCTACCTCCTGGAGAGTGTTGTTCACTTGGTTGGCTGTTGTGAAGGGGTTTTTCTTCACCATGGAGATTATTCTGCGATCATCCACCACTGTTGTCTTCCGTGGGCGCCCAGGTCTTTTTGCATTGATGAGTTCACCAGTGCTTTCTTTCTTTCTCAGGATGTACCAAGCTGTAGATTTTGCCACTCCTAATATTGTAGCAATTTCTCGGATGGGTTTTTTCTGTTTTTGCAGCTTAAGGATGGCTTGTTTCACCTGCATGGAGAGCTCCTTTGACCGCATGTTTACTTCACAGCAAAACCTTCCAAATGCAAGCACCACACCGCAAATCAACTCTAGGGCTTTTATCTGCTTAATTGAGAATGACATAACGAAGGGATTGCCCACACCTGTCCATGAAATAGCCTTGGAGTCAATTGTCCAATTACTTTTGGTCCCTTTAAAAACAGGGTGGCACATGTTAAGGAGCTGAAACTCCTAAACCCTTCATCGAGTTTTAATGTGGATACCCTCAAATGAAAGCTGAAAGTCTGAACTTCAACTGCATCTGAATTGTTTTGTTTAAAATTCATTGTGGTAATGTCTAGAACAAAAATTAGAAAAATGTAGTCTCTGTCCAAATATATATGGACCTAACTGTACTTTACTTTAGACTACGCACCAACTTTGTAACAGGTCAGATCCTTCCAATTTTACTTCATACATACACAGAACACCTTCAAAGGTAACTTATATGCAAGTCAAATGAAAGTATAATGAAGCTAACATGTAGATGCAGTTCTATACTGTATATTCTAGTTTACATTGTTGTTGTGTCACCCTATGCTTTCTACTGTTTGTCTGAGGCTCTGTTCATTCCACATGTATAGCCCAAACATATGCATACCATAAAGTTACATACATCTGAAATCGAAGCTCCACTGTAAAAAAAAATATGGATGGGCTGTGCCATAACACTGGTTAAAAAAAAACTTTTGGATTTTTGGTCACAAATTAGACATGACTTTGCAAGCATATAAACTTCTGTGTAAAAGTTGTAGGCAGGAGTAGAAAAAATGCAGCAAAGTAAGAATGCTTGTATGTGTTAATAGTTCATTTCTATCAATGAATAAAATGAATAAACAAAACAGAAATCTAAATCAATTCAATATGCCATTATCAGTGCGCATTCAGGACAGCATACACTTGAGGAATGAGTCCTGTCTATCACAAGCTAGAGCAGTCATCAAGACAAAATTGAAGGGGCATACCGGTGTATCCAGATCATGGCCACACCATGGGTTCACCAAAGCCCTCTTACTTGGATATGGATAAAAGTTATTTTCACAAGCGCTTTACCAGTAACAGGTATATTGCTAGTATGATTTTTATGAGTGAAGTCCACTATATGGTTAGTCTAAAAATATTTCGAGGATGGCAGACTCCCGTTAAGTATTAATCAGCTTCACTGACCAATAAAAATAATAATGCACTTAAGCCCTTCATGACCGGAGCATTTTCCATTTTCGTGTTTTAGTTTTTTGTTCCCCTTCTTCCCAGAGCCATAACTTTTTTATTTTTCTGTCAATATGGCCATGTGAGGGCTTATTTTTTGCAGGACAAGTTGTACTTTTGAACAACCCCATTGGTTTTACCATATCATGTACTGGAAAATGGGAGAAAAATTCCAAGTTCAAGTGAAATTGAAAAAAAAGTGCAATTCCACAGTTGTTTTTTTTTTTTGTTACCACGTTCACTGAATGTTTAAACTGACCTGCCATTATTATTCTCCAGGTCATTACGAGTTTATAAATACCAAACATGTATAGGTTCTTTTTTATTTAAGTGCTGCAAAAAAAATCCAAAGTTTGCTAAAAAAAATTTGTTGCGTGATCTGGGGCTGGCTGAGAGCTTATTTTTTGCGTGCCGAGCTGACGTTTTTATTGATACCATTTTGGGTTAAATACAATGTTTTGATCACACATTATTGCATTTTAATGCAATGTTGCGGCAACCAAAAGAAACGTAATTCTGGCGTTTAGAATTTTTTTCTCATTACGCCGTGTACCGATCAGATTAATTATTTTCTTATATTGATAGATCAGGCGATTCTGAACATGACGATACTAAATATGTGTATGTGTGTTTTTTTTTTAACTGTTTTATTTTGAATAGGGTGAAAGCGGGGTGATTTAAACTTTTATATATGTTTTTACACTTTTTGCATGCTTCAATAGTCTCCATAGGAGAGTAGAATCGGCAGTTATCTGATCCCCTCTGCTACACACAGGAGATGACCAGATTGCCTGTGTGTATCAGATTTGCTCACTTGCTATGAGCGCCGACCGCTGGGTGGCGCTCATAGCAATCTGGCAGTGACAACCACAGGGGTCTCCTGCAGACCCGGGGTTGTCATGCCTACCCATCGGCGACCTACAATCATATGATGGGGTCGCCGATGGTCAGGGCCTATGGTGCGCTTCCCGGAAGCACGAGTTAAATGCCGCTTTCAGAGATTGACAGCGGCATTTAACTAGTTAACAGCCGTGGGTGGATTGCGATTCCACCTGCGACTGTAGCGGGCACATGTCAGCTGTATAGATCAGCTGACATGTGCCTGGAAAGGTGCGGGCTCAGCACCGGAGCCCACACCAAACAGGGGGATCTGACGTGGGGCGTACTATTACGCTCCACATCAGAAAGGGGTTAACAGCAGTTCATCTATGGTTTCCAGATTTACGAAAAGTGAAAAAAAAATAACAAAAGGATACATAAAATAATTATGATAATATCTTAAAAGTACTGTAGAGTTTTTCTTTGATGACTAAAAAGTTCTGAGTTTCAATAAACATTATAGGAGTTAATGTTACAAAAATGAACCTGTAATGTACTTTATCTATACTACCAAGTGCTGTATCCATTGTGTCTATTCTACCAAGTGCTGAGACACTCACTAAACAGTACTAATATAGGTATATATCTGCATTATTAGATAATGACATCATGGAACAGTTTTGGTAAGTACCTCAGCTTTATGGCTAGGATCTGTTTCTGCTATTTAGATTTCTGAAGCTAATTGTGTATACATTGAGAGATTAAACTGTTACCGTTTCTGTATATTATAATGTCTCCAGACATACATACTGCCAACTTGGCCTCATGTGTTTAAGTTATAAAGGACACTGATGGACTAGTAAGGTCAAGCAATCTCTAAAGTTGTAGAATTTCTACATTTATATAAAACAAAATAGTGTGTGCTCTGTTGTGTCTCACCCTCTGCCTCCTCAGCTCTACATTTAATGTCTATGATCAATCACACTATACTAAAAATCTTTCAATTACTACACTGTGTTTCAAATTATTATGCAAATAATATTTTCTCAGATTTTCCCAAATTACCTATATGAATTGCAGTCATTGTAATTTTCCAGCCAAATAACTATTAGAGAACAATTGAAAGGTTTTTGTACAAACTGCCTATGATAACAGTATATTTTTAAAAAAATAAAAAACTCAAACTGCACTCAAAATGCATGTTCCAAATTATTATGCACAGCAGAGTTTTCAACCTTTTCATTTTAATAAACAACAAAAAAATGGTCATTTTTGAAATTATAAGCATTAGCAGGTTATTACAAACTGAAATCAAACAGTTTTCAACTCAAAACTTTATTCTAGGTGATGTTACATTTGCATGTAGGACCCCTTGTTCGAAAGCAGCTTCTGAATTCTCTCGTCCATTGAATTTGTCAGGTTTTGGATGGTTTCTGCTTTAATTGTTTTGCATGAGGACAGATTACCCTCCCAGAGCTGTTGCTTAGATGTGAACTGCCTCCCGCCATCATAGACACTCCTTTTGATGATGCTCCAGAGGTTCTCAATGGGGTTGAGGTCAGGGGAGCATGGGTGCCACACCATAAGTTTGTCCCCTTTTATGCCCATAGCAGCCAGAGATGCAGATGTGTTATGTGCAGCATGAGACGGTGCATTATCATGCATGAAAATGATCTTGCTGCGGAATGCACGGTTCTTCTTCTTGAACCATGGAAGGAAGTGCTGTTTGAGAAACTCAACATACATTATGGAGTTCATCTTTACCCCTTCAGGGATCCTAAAAGGGCCGACAATCTCTCTCCCCATGATTCCAGCCCAAAACATTATTCCACCTCCTCCTTGTTAGCGCCGTATCCGTGTTTGCATGGGGTGTCCATCAACCAGCCATCCTCCACTCCATCCATCTGGACCATCGAGATCATTTCATGCATGATAATGCCCCGTCTCATGCTGCACATAACACATCTGCATCTCTGGCTGCTATGGACATAAAAGGGGACAAACTTATGGTGTGGCACCCATGCTCCCCTGACCTCAACCCCATTGAGAACCTCTGGAGCATCATCAAAAGGAGTGTTTATGATGGCGGGAGGCAGTTCACATCTAAGCAACAGCTCTGGGAGGGTATTCTGTCCTCATACAAAACAATTGAAGCAGAAACCATCCAAAACCTGACAAATTCAATGGACAAGAGAGTTCAGAAGCTCCTTTCGAACAAGGGGTCCTATGTGCAAATGTAACATCACCTAGAATAAAGTTTTGAGTTGAAAACTGTTTGATTTCAGTTTGTAATAACCTGCTAATGCTTATAATTTCAAAAATGACCATTTTTTTGTTGTTTATTAAAATGAAAAGGTTGAAAACTCTGCTGTGCATAATAATTTGGAACATGCATTTTGAGTGCAGTTTGAGTTTTTTATTTTTTTAAAAATATACTGTTATCATAGGCAGTTTGTACAAAAACCTTTCAATTGTACTATAATAGTTATTTGACTGGAAAATTACAATGGCTGCAATTCATATAGGTAATTTGGGAAAATCTGAGAAAATATTATTTGAATAATTTGGACCACAGTGTAGTATAAAAAAAAACATGTGTTCTGTAATGTACACGCCTATCTAGAGAAGAACAAATTGTGTAAATAAATGTCCTTTTTCCCCTAAGATCTAGAACCTTGTGGAATCTTTGACTATTTTACATGTAGTATAATTCTCATGTATCTGAGCTATGTTAGGGTATGTGCCCACGTAGCGTTTTACAAGCATATATGCTGCGGAATTTCCGCAGCGTAAACGCTTGTGAAACGCTTGTTAATCCGTCCCCCATGGTCCCCAATGAGAATCCGCAATTTCGATACCCATGCTGCAGATTTTTCTGCAGCTTTTATGCTGCGCTCAAAAATCCGCAGCATGTCCATTAATTTTGTGGACACGCATGCGGCATTGCCTTGTCAATGCAATAAAAAACGCAAGGCAATTCCGCATGTCCCAAACGCATCATAAACGCACGAAAAACGCTTGCCAATTTCTGCAAGCGTTTTTCCGGGAGAGGACATGCGGAAATGAAGCAGAAATTTTCTGCTTCATTTCTGCAACGTGGGCACATACCCTAATTCAAGTATTTTTCATGTGAAGCATTCTTGTGTACAAGTGCTTCTCACTAAATTAGAATATCATCAAAAAGTTAATTTATTTCAGTTCTTCAATACAAAAAGTGAAACTCATATATTATATAGAGCCATTAAAACAGAGTGGTCTAATTCAAGTGTTTATTTCTGTTAAAGTTGATGATTGTGGTTTACAGCCAATGAAAACACAAAAGTCATTATCTCAATAAATTAGAATACTTTATAACACAAGCTTGAAAAATGTTTTTAAAATCCGAAATGTTGGCCTGCTGAAATGTATGTTCAGTAAATGCACTCAATACTTGGTCAGGGCTCCTTTTACATCAATTACTGCATCAATGCGGCGTGGCATGGAGGCGATCAGCCTGTGGCACTGCTAAGGTGTTGTGGAAGCCCAGGTTGCTTTGATAGCAGCCTTCAGCTTGTCTGCATTGTTGAGTCTGGTGTCTCTCATCTTCCTCTTGACAATACCCCATAGATTCTCTATGGGGTTAAGGTCAGGCGAGTTTGCTGGCCAATCAAACACAGTGATACTGTTGTTTTTAAACCAGGTATTGGTACCTTTGGCAGTGTGGACAGGTGCCAAGTCCTGCTGGAGAATGAAATTTCCATCTCCAAAAAAGCTTGGCGGCAGAGGGAAGCATGAAGTGCTCTAAAATTCCCTGGTAGACGGCTGTGCTGACTTTCGTCTTGATAATACACAGTGGACCTACACCAGCTGATGGCATGACTCCCCAAACCATCACTGATTGTGGAAACTTTACACTAGGCCTCAAGCAGCTTGGATTGGGTGCCTCTCCACTCTTCCTCCAGACTCTGGGACCTTGATTTCCAATTGAAATGCAAAATTTACTTTCATCTGAAAACAACACCTTGGACCACTGAGCAACAGTCCAGGTCTTTTTCTCTTTGGCCCAGGTAAGACGCTTCTGGCGCTGTCTATTGGTCATGAGTGGCTTGACACAAGGAATGCCACACTTGTACCCCATGTCCTGGATACGTCTGTGTGTGGTGGCTTTTGAAGCAATGACTCCAGCAGCAGACCACTCCTTGTAAATCTCCCCCAAATTTTTGAATGGCCTTTTCTTAACAATTCTTTCAAGGCTGCGGTTATCCCGGTTGCTTACGCACCTTTTTCTACCACACTTTTTCCTTTCATTCAACTATCCATTAATATGCTTGAATACAGCACTCCGTGAACAGCCAGCTTCTTTAGCAATGACCTTTTGTGGCTTACCCTCTTGTGGAGTGTGTCAATGACTGCCTTATGGACATCTGTCAAGTCAGCAGCCTTCCCCATGATTGTGGAGCCTACTGAAACAGACTAAGGGAGCTTTTTAAACGCATCGGAAGCCTTTGCAGACTGAGATAATGACTTTTGTGTTTTCATTGGCTATAAGCCATACTCATCAACATTAACAGAAATAAACATTGAAATAGATCACTCTGTTTGTAATGACTCTATATAATATATAAGTTTCACTTTTTGTATTGAAGAACTGAAATAAACTAACTTTTTGATGATATTCTAATTTAGTGAGAAGCACTTGTAGGTAACGGTACAAAAAAATGTAATTATTATTTTTTTCTACAAGTGTATACACAAATGTAGCACAGACAGAAATGTTGTTTGTTACATGTATATTTTGGGTCACTTTCCTTCCGACTGCTGGTTTCTGTAAATACCTTCTGACTGTACAGGCTTTTCCTGGTGTGATGTTAAAACTGTGCTTTGTGCTCTGTACTAACCAAATTTATCCTCTTGCTTTTTTTTCTACTCCCCTACAGCATGCAATCTCAGATTCACTAAGGAAGAGAACCAGCGCTACATCCCACTCTTTCCTTTCCTTCCCACTCTTCCTACAGGATTGTTGACTGCATATTATATATGCCATATGACTTTTTAGTTGCTGGGCGGTTGGGCATTCCTGCATGAGTGACAGTTCAGGTCAACAGCTTTGTGATGCTACTGTCCTGAACTATGGGATCTCGCGATGTTACTACATGAGGCAACATTGCTTCTGCAGCATGGGAAGCCCAGTGGAGCTGGAGAGATGTGGCTGGGATCAGGACCAGTGTCAGCACCTGGTGCACACGGGCAAGTGCCGTGCCGGGGCCCTAAGCAAGCAGGGGCCCACTCGCTGTCGACGACCCTGGCACGCTATGTGGCTGGTGAGTCGGGAGAGCGCAGTACTTAAACTTACCTCTCCTTGATCCTCCACAGCTCCCGTGTCTTCCATGTCTTCTGACACTGTGACGTGTCAGTGGTAAAGGGCGCTATGATGTCAGTACAGTGCGCCCTCTGCTCTGACAGTGCAGAGAGCCGGAAGATGCTGAGGAGTCCTGACCTGCTGACATCAGGGAGAGGTGAGTATTTGATATTTTTTTTTTAAATGTATGGAGCAATATATGGGGCCTATTATCTATGGATCATAATATGGGGCCCATTCTCTATGAAGCATAATATGGGGCCCATTCTCTATGGAGCACAATATGGGACCCATTCTCTATGGAGCATAATATGGGACCCATTCTCTATAGAGCATAAAATGGGGCCCATTCTGTATGGAGGATTATATGGGGCCCCTTCTGTATGGTGCATTAAATGGGGCCCATTATCAATGGAGCATAATATGGGCCCCATTCTCTATGGAGCATTATTTAGGGCCCATACTGTATGGAGCCTAATATGGGGCCTATTCTCTATGGATCATTATTTAGGGCCCATACTGTATGGAGCATTATATTAAGCCCATACTGAATGGAGTTATATATGGGGCCCATTCTCTGTGGAGCATTATATGGGGCTCATTATTCTGTATGGAGCATTATATGGAGTCCATTATTCTGTATGGAGCATTATATGAGGCCCATTGTTCTGTATGGAGCATTACATGGGGTCCATTATTCTGTATGCAGCATTATATGTGGCCCATTATTCTGTATGGAGAGGTATATGGGGCCCATTATTCTACATGGATCAATATATGGGGTCCACTATTCTGTATGGAGCGGTATATGGGGCCCATTATTCTGTATGGAGCATTATATGAGGTCCATTAATCTGTATGCAGCATAATATGGGGCCCATTATTCTGTATGGAACATTATATGGGGTACATTATACTTTATGGAGCAATGTATAGGGCTCATTATTCTATATGGAGCAATATATGGGGCTCATTATTCTGTATGGAGCATGATATGGGGTACATTATTCTGTATGGAGTATCATATGGGGTCCATTATTCTGTACAGAGCATTATATGGGGTTCATTATACTGTATGGAGCAATATATGGGGCTCATTATACTGTATGGAGAACTATGAAGTGCCCATAATACTGTATAGAGTACTATACTGTCCGGTCTAAAATGAAAACTTTTAAATTCCTCCGGGGCACGCTCTGCGAGGATTCACCGGTTTCTGAGCTATTGTAGAATTTACAATAGATATCACTCATGTAATGTATGAAGTAAGTGAAATCTTAGGCCTTGTACTATACCTATGTGGCACCCTGCTGTTCACAGGTACCACAGGACCCAAAAGGGTACATGGCGGACTTCTCCACAAGAGGCCCTCATTACATACAAACACCTCCACCCTTCCACCTCATACCACCAGAGGGAGCCCTTTAGGGATATATATATATGGAGGGTGGAGCCAGGCAGTCAGTCAGGAGGTTCATAAAGGACTATACCAAAAAGGTAGCACCTCTACAAGACCTCCTGGTAGGACAGTCCAAAAGAGGAAAGAGTCGAACATTCCAGTGGGGCAAAGAGTAGACTGAGTCCTTTGCATCAATGAAGGAAGTCCTAACTGGTGAAGAAATCCTGGCTTACCCTGACTACAGCCAGCCTTTTCTGCTGTACACCGACGCCAGCAACGAGGGACTGGGAGCTGTGTTGTCCCAGAAGCAAAATGGCAGAGAAAAGGTAATTGCGTATGCCAGTAGGAAGCTTCGCCCTACTGAGAGGAACCCGGAGAATTACACTTCCTTCAAGCTGGAGTTCCTGGCCTTGGTCTGGGCTACCACTGAAAGGTTCAAGCATTACCTAGCCTCAACGAAATTCACAGCCTTTACTGACAATAATCCCTGTGGCCAGACTGTCGAATTATCAGTTCACCATCAAGTATCGGGCAGGTCACAAGAACACCAATGCCGATGCCCTGTCAAGGATGCCCCACCAGTCAGACACCGAGGATGAAGTGGATGATTTAGAGGAAGTTGAATTACCTGCCTTCCACAGAAGCGGAGTGGTCCACGAGCAACACGCCTCCAGAAGACATCATGGAAGGATGCTGAATCCTCTACCCCACCACAGTTGGAAGGAGACTCAAGACAGTGACCCGGTTGTCAGCCTCATCAAAAGACTGATAACCTAAGAAGGTTCTCACCTGGAGAAGGATGCTCCCCCATAAGCTAAACACCTGTGGAATGAGAGAAGCTGGCTGTTCATCTACAGAGAGAAGCTGTGCAGGAGGTATGTCAACCCCAAGACCCATGAAATGGTGTGGCAGATTGTTGTACCCAGGACAGATATCCAGATGGTGTTACAGGCCTACCACGATCAAGCAGGTCATTTTGGCTGGAAGAAGTTGGAAACCCTGCTGAAGGACCGGTTCTATTGGGTTGGAATGCGGAGCTCTATAGAGACGTGGTGCCGGAATTGTGGGCCCTGTAGCCTCAGAAGGAAAGACTACGGCAGCCAGAAAGCACTCTTGCAGTCCATCAAAACAACCCAGTCCCTGGAGATTGTCGCTCTGGATCACGTCAAGCTGTCACCCAGCAGGTCAGGCTATTCCTATGCACTGACCATGGTGGATCATTATTTCCGGTTCCTGGTGGTAGCCCCTGTCAAGGATCTGACAGCAGAAACTGCAGCAAGAACGTTCCAAGCATACTTCTGCAAGCCCCATGGATACCCGGACAAAGTGCTGATGGATCAAGGCCCTGCCTTCGAAGCCGAGCTGTTTAAAGAATTCTGTCATCTGTATGGGTGCAAGAAGATCCGGACTACGCCATATCACCCTCAGACCAATGGTTTGTGTCAGAAAATGAACAACATCGTCATAGACCTGCTGAAAACCTTACCCTTGGAAGAAAGGAACCAGTGGCCAGACAAACTACCTGACCTTGTAGATCTGTACAATCACATACCTGTGAGTTCTACTAATTGTACCCCTGCCTACGTCATGAGAGCAAGACCCGTAAAGTTGCCCATAGACCTGGAACTCGGAGTGGTACAACCTGCAGCAGATATGTCCACTGAAGACTGGGATACAAATCGGCAAGAGCAGTACAGGAGAGTACAGGCCTGTGTCGAAGACAGTCTAAACAGAGTAAGGCAAAAACAAGAAGAACAGTACAATAAACATGCACCATCAGAACCCTTGGCACCTGGAGAGATAGTGCTAAAGCTGAAAAGAAGAGGTCACAAGATCGATGACCAGTGGGAAAGAGAGCCCTACACTGTGCTAAACTCCAGATTTGACAACAGTAAAACCTGCCTGATCAGTAAAGATGGAGGTAAAACGACCGCAACAGTCTCAAGAGACCACTTGAAGGTGTGCCCAGGTCTACTGAAGACAACGGAGGAAGAAGTACCTCCTATAGCACCGGAAGAACCCAAAGAAGATGTGCTTCACACAGTTCTAGGAGATTTCCCTGCGGACTGGCCTCAACTTGATGGAGCAGTGATTATACCAGTAATACACTTCTATCAACCACAAGAAGAACCTATGAGCGCCCTGGAGGAACCTGCTCAGGAACAGGAAGAGTCCCCAGTCAGAGGAGGGTCACCCGTTTAAGCAGAGCCTGAAGGCCCAGTAATCAGTGCACTTGCCAGTCCCATAGAGAGATTGAGGCAGTTTTATAATCTACCAGCATGTACACCTGATAGATTAGCAGAGAGTGCATGCACAGACACCAGTATCACCCCAGTGCTACGAAGATCCACACGCAGCACACAAGGACAAATCCCTGCCAGATTTAGGGAATAAACACAAAGTGCCTACATTATAAATAGTTGGGTATTGCCTATTGTTTATTGTGTAAACTGAAATTAATGTGTGCCTGTAGTTACCCGTCAGGGTACAGAGACTTGTAGGCTGAGGACTGTGAGCAGCCAAAAACTGTCCCTGTAAATAGTTGCACTCATCAAAAGTGCCCCCTTATAAGACCACAGAACAAAAACCCGTTTGGCGTGGCCGAAGACGTGGTCCAGCACCTGGATCACTTATGCTCTGTAGCCACGCCCAGGGTCAACGTTGAGGGTTTTCAGGCGGGTCCCTCATGTTACTCATTTTCGCACTTTCTTCGGTGAAATGGACACCGGGTTACGGGACTTACTGTAACTTTATTATTATTATTATAATTACTGTTATTGTTGTTACCTGTTTTGAAAAAAAATGCTTCTGTCCAGGAGTACTGAATTGTACTAGGGGGGAATGTGGCACCCTGCTGTTCACAGGTACCACAGGACTCAAAAGGGTGCATGGACAGACTTCTCCACAAGAGGCCCTCATTACATACAAACACCTCCACCCTTCCACCTCATACCACCAGAGGGAGCCCGTTAGGGATATATATATGGAGGGTGGAGCCAGGCAGTCAGTCAGTCTCTCAGTCTGAGAGAGAGCGTGCTGACGCTGAGAGCAGCGAAGATGCAGCAAGTCTGCTGCTGTATTTGAGGGCCCCGAGTGTGGCCAGAGGCAGTAAGGAGAGGAGAATGGAGTTGAGGGGGCAGAGGAGCATTATAGGCTCACCCCAAGACACGAACCGGACACCGGGTCCGCACCTACAGGGTCCTCTATACCCAGTAGGGATCACCGGCATACCAGGAGGACTACAAGTCCCTGGCTGACCTGAAGCTAAACCCATTACAGGACCAGGAACCACGAAGGCTCCGGCGTCCAGGGATAGTGGTTGCCAGAAAAAGGTCCTACTACCAAGCGACAGGTAAAGAGAGCAACACGACACAGAAGCTAGGCCCAGTTGCAGGCTGGCCAGGAGCTCTGAAAGAGGGAGACAGGGACCAGTAGGCCTTATACCCGCTCACTGGGGAGAAGTCCTGAAGTGCACCCTTCCTACCGAGTACCCTGGACCGTACCTGACATCCGCACCAGTAAAGGTATTGAAGCGAATTCCCTGTCTCTGTCAGTTACTCCTCCTGCTGCACCATCCCGACTGCACTACAAGCCCCAGCCTCACCACCCACCGTCAAACTCTACACTGCCCTGAGGCCCGCTCCACCTGTGGGGAGCTGTTCCATCCTAGCTGCCTATCAACTGCCTCAGAGGTCTGCAGCAGCGCTGGTACAAATTACCAGAAACCACAGGTGGCATCACGATCAAACTACAAATCCCATATAAACTATCCCCTTTTTGTTGACCGCCCTGGGCCACGGACCGGGCCAGCCACTGTGACGTGACATATTCCCCCCCAGCATCCTTAGGCCCGGACACCGAGTACCCCATTGCCCTGGGGGCGCGTCATCTCGATTTCTCTGCCATATCTATGCATCATGAAGTGTGGTATGTGTTAAAGGGACCCACTGAAACTCTTTCACCCAGGGCCCACGAAAACCTGGAGCCGGCCCTGGCTTGGATTATGAGCTATAAACTGACTAGACTTACAAGCTCTTTACATTGCCCATGCTCATTCGCTGCTGCTAGACTGTGGCACTAACTGGTCCCCTTGACTATGAACTATGAATAAAGTTTTAAAGTTGTGTTAACAATAGACGGGAGGAAAATTTTAACGCAAAGCACCACTCTAACATTTTTTTATTACAGTGCTGGAATGGTACAAATGTAAGATCCTTGCACTTAGTCCCATACTTACCCATCGCTGTGTTCATCTTTTATCCACACCACTCGTGCCAGATCGCTCCAGTGTTTGCTGGAGCGAGCTGGAGGTCACTACGAGGTCTAGGAGAGCCTTGATCTGACTCTCATAGACTTGTATTGAGAGCTTGTGACCGTTACCTCTGGCGCTCAACCAGAGGTTCACTGGGAAGTGCTGAAGACGGCAGGTGGTGAGTATAATACTAGATGCAAAGATCTTAAATTAGTAGCACCACTCCAGCGATGAAATATAAAAAAATGCTGGAGTGGTGCTTTAATTAAAAAATATTTGCAAACTTGCTTATTCTGAACTTTATAAGCACTAAGTATTTATATCAAACTTAAAAGATGGGACTAACCTTTAATATGCATACTCTGCAAATAAATAAAAAAAATGTATGTCACATTGTTTTTACACAGTAGTATGCATAGCCTCATTGAAATCACTATATTTGAGAGCCATGAAATGAATCCCAAATACCATTTATGGAGGCATTACTGTTGCCCTCTGTTCAATTTTAAAGCAACCAAGCCAATTTTTTTTTATTTCTGAATAGAACACTTTTTAATTTTGAGCTTTTATTTTCTTTTGTTTTGCGAAATTAAATTAGAATACTCACTGAGAAATATTTTTTTCATTTTTAGAGCAAAACTATTTGCAAAGAGTCTTTGGAAGAAGAGGGCAAACGATTCAAGTTTTTACTTGTTATTTTAAACTAGACCCAATATCTGATAACTCACATGTGGCCTTTTTTTTTTATACAAAGGTGTATGTTTCTCTGATGTAGTTGATCTGTTGTCTATGTTTGGGGACAAGCTAAGTGAGATTACAAAATCAGTCAACTGATGAGGGCTGCATTTCTCTAGAATCTGACCACAGGTCTGGTACCAGCACAGCATTCCAAGCATTTCATACAGATGATTGAATTCCAAATCCCCTTGGTAATAGAAGTCTTTCCCCCTTTCACAATATCCAAATTCCTTGTTTTAGCATGATTAAAAATCACGTATGGGCACTAATGTTATGTAACACACCCCAGCTGAAAGAACACAACTGTATTTCCTATTACTATATAAAACTATACATATATATATATATAAAAAGAAAGCGCAGCAGCACTCCATTATGGCCAAGATACATAAAGACAATAAAACCATTTAATTTAAACTGTGTTATTACTCAATAAGCTTTACTTACAAAAAATGGAGGTTCTTAGCGCATAAATTGGCCAATTCATGTGTGCCCATCACCCGCTGCAAGGTGACCTCCCATCTGATGGGTACTACTCTGCCTACATGCCTCTCTTGGGCTACAAGCCTATAACTCTGGACAGAACATGTCACTTCTGGGCTAAAACACCTACAATTTAAATGGGCTGGTAGAATAGAATATACATCACCTGCTGGTTAAATGGGGGGAGTGCAAGGTCAAACAGGAGGCAGTTCCCACCTCCTATAGTAATATGTCAAAAAAACTGATCAGCACATCCCAAATGTGAACAGGTGCAAGCTGCAGAAACTGCACAAGATATATAAAAAGAAAGCGCAGCAGCACTCCATTATGGCCAAGATACATAAAGACAATAAAACCATTTAATTTAAACTGTGTTATTACTCAATAAGCTTTACTTATGCATGTAGGCAGAGTAGTACCCATCAGATGGGAGGTCACCTTGCAGCGGTTGATGGGCACACATGAATTGGCCAATTTATGCGCTAAGAACCTCCATTCTAAATAACTGTGGTTTTCCTCTTCCACGGTTCTAATCTACTCTTTATTACCCTTTTTGCATTGATAGTGCAAGTGTAAGCTATTTTACTTAATTTACAATGGGCAAGGCGCGTGGCAAGGGACGTGGAAGTGGACGTTCTGGTGATGGTTCGTGCAGAGGACGGGGCCGTGGCCAAGGTGAAAATGTGCCACAACCAACAGCCACATCTTCTCGCTCCCACTTCTTGACCGAATTACTAGGGAAGCACAGAACAACACCAGTATTGAGAACTGATCAGTGTGAACAGGTTATTAATTGGATAGCAGATAATACTTCCAGTTACCTGGGCACCACCACCTCCGGTCTGTCTTCCACACGGTCAACTCTTAGTAGCCGTGAGTCTCGACCGCATACTCCTCCTTCCTCCCACCATGCCGAGTGTCGTCAGACAGCAAGTGATCCCACACTTGGACACTCTGAAGAGCTGTTCACTGGTCCATTTCCATATTTGGGCCCCTCGCCTGATACGCTTGAAGTGGTGGAAGAGGAGATCCCATGTTGCGATGCCCAAATATTTGAACAGCCACGGCTACAGGACGTCGACGTTGGCAATCTATCACAAGAGGTGGACGATGACGAGGCACAATTGCCAGGAAGTGAGGAGGAGGATCGTGGTGCGCAAGTGGAAGAGGAGGAGGTGGTGGATGATCTAGTAACTGACCCAACGTGGAAGGAGGACATGCAGAGTGAGGCCAGCAGCACACAGGGGGAGGGAGGCAGAGTACCCCAACAGGCAGGAAGAAGCAGTGTGGTGGCCGCAGACAGAAGGCAGGCAACCATTCCCCGTAACACCAACACGAGGGACGTTGCCAGTACAAGCAGTAGGTCTTCCAGAGTCTGGAATTTTTTTAAAGACTCTGCTGATAACCCCAAAAAGGCCATATGTTCCACCTGCCATGCCAGCATCAGTAGGGGTGACAAAACTACCAGCCTGACCACCACCAGCATGATCAGGCACATGGCAGCAAAGCACCCGACTTTGTGGGGCGAAACCCAGGGTCCACGACCAGTGTCAGCGGGTGTCACCACTGCTTCTTCCACTGTTGTGCGTGCAATAGAACCCCCTGTTGTGTGTGCAAGGCAATCCCCTGTCCATACTGCATGTAAAGATGCCCCCTCCTCTCAGTCTTCACTTGTTATGGCAGTTCTCAAGAAACAGCATCAACGTCCACGTCCACGTCCCACCGCAGCGTTCAATTGTCCATATCAATTGTCCATATCCCAGACCTTTGAACGAAAGCGGAAATTCGCAGCTAACGCCCCACAGGCCACAGTCCTAAATTCGCACATTTCACGACTGCTTGCGTTGGAAATGCTGCCTTTTAGGCTGGTGGAGACGGAATCCTTCCGCAATCTTATGGCGGGTCCGTCCCTCGGTACTCTGTCCCCAGCCGACACTATTTTGCCCGGTGTGCCATCCCCGCACTACACAAGCACGTGTCCCAAAGCATCTGCCGTGCCCTCAACAACGCAGTTACTGGGAGAGTCCACCTGACAACGGACACGTGGACAAGTGCTTGTGGCCAGGGACGGTACATCTCTCTGACGGCACACTGGGTAAACATAGTGGAAGCCGGGACCCAGTTGGACCTTGGGACGAAACACATCCTCCCCACACCGAGGATTGCGGGCCCTATGTCAGTCAGAGTTGCCCCCACAGTGTACAGCTCCTGCACATCCTCCTCCTCCTCCTCATGTTCAGCCTCCATCTCAGATATCACCACATCAGTTACAAGCTGGAAGCATTGCAGTACTGCCTCCGCCAAGCGGCAACAGGCTGTGCTGAAACTCATAAGCTTAGGTGATAAACCTCACACTGCTTGTGAGTTGTGGACTGCTGTGAAAGAGCAGGCAGATCTGTGGCTGAGACCGCTGAACCTACATCCCGGCATGGTTGTGTGTGACAATGGCCGTAACCTGGTGGCGGCTCTGAGGCGAGGTGAGATCACACACGTACCATGCCTGGCTCATGTGCTTAACCTCGTGGTTCAGCGGTTTCTTAAATCGTACCCCGAGTTGCCAGATCTGCTCGTGAAAGTACGCCGCCTGTCAGCTCATTTTTGCAAGTCGGCTGCAGCTTCCGCCGCCCTTGCTGTGTTGCAGCAGCGTTTGCAGCTTCCGGCACACCGACTGGTGTAGGATGTCCCCACACGTTGGAACTCTACCCTCCACATGTTGAAAAGGATTTGTGAGCAGAAGAGAGCAGTTGTGGAGTACCAGCTGCAACAAGGCCGTCGATATTCAGGTCAGACTCCACACATAAGACCTCAGGAGTGGACCTGAATGTCTGACATATGTACCATCCTGACAAACTTTGAGGAGGCCACCAAGATGGTGAGTGGCGATGACGCCATCATTAGTGTCAGCATCCCACTTGTCTGTCTTTTGCAACGCTCTCTGCAGAGAATTAAAGAGGAGGCATTGCAGCCAGAGTATGATGAGATGGATCAAGAAGCCGTAGCGGGCGATTACACACAGCCCAGCCTCATCTCATCCCAACGTGCATTGGGGGACAATGAGGGAGAGGAGGAGGAGGAGGAGGAGGAGGAGGAAGAACAGGAGCTGCTATCATGCGTTGTAGACGGTAGTACCTGTACAAGTGTCATACCGTCGGTTCAGCGTGGGTGGCCTGAGGACAGGGGGGAGGAGGAAGAGGAGGAGGAGAGCATGGTCAGTCGTCATCTTGGTGAGGCCACGGAAATCTTGCCCATTACCAGTCTGGCACGCATGGCTGACTTTATGTTACGCTGCCTTAACCGTGACCCTCGCTTTGTCAAAATGTTAGGTGACAGTCATTACTGGTTGGTGACACTTGTAGACCCCCGCTACAAGGAGAACTTTCACTCTCTTATTCCTGAGGTGGAGAGGTCTACAAAAATGGGGCAGTACCAGAAGGCCCTTGCTGCAGAACTCTTAAAAAAATTCCCATCTGAACACGCTAGCGGCAGAGGTCACAGTTCGTTGCCCAACCAAGGCGTACAGGCGAGAGAGATGCAACTCCAATCCAGCAGAGGCAGGGGAACACTGTCAACGTTCTGGGACAGTTTTCTGACACCCGCCCAGCTTACAGGCCCTGAGGCGTGGGGTACTCTCACAAGAAGTGGAAAGTTTCAAAAGATGGTGAGGGAGTACCTTGCCGACCGTACCAGCGTCCTCCGTGATTCCTCTGTGCCTTTTAATTATTGGGTATCCAAGCTGGACACTTGGAATGAACTCGCTCTGTACGCCTTGGAGGTCCTGGCCTGCCCTGCCGCTAGCGTGTTATCGGAGCGTGTTTTTAGTGCTGCTGGGGGAATTATAACTGATAAGCGCACTCGCCTGTCAACTGACAATGCTGACAGGCTGATTCTTATCAAAATGAACAAGGGCTGGATTGGGCCAGACTTCTCATCACCACCAAATGACAGCAGAGTAACATAAAGTCAAATCCACTGTGTTATTTCGGGAGGTGTATTCACATGCACCGCTTCACACCCACACATGGGTATACTCTTCCTCGTTTCGGCTGTTTTATCTTCTTCTCCTTATCCTCAGCCCCCACCACCACTATACCACCAGGGTGCCAGCATTGCAAGTTCCTACGTCCTTATTTTTGGCAGCTTTTGCTTGCAAGGCATTAGCAAATACTATGGGACACCCACTCCCCAATAATGGGACTTATGTTTGTAATATGCTGTACTGCATGGCTCTTGTAAGGGGCATTGCAAGTTGCTCCGTCCTAATTTTTGGCAGCTTTTGCTTGGAAAGCATAAGCAAATACTATGGGAGACCCACTCCCCAATAATGGGACTTATGTTTGTAATATGCTGTACTGCATGGCTCTTGTAAGGGGCATTGCAAGTTGCTCCATCCTAATTTTTGGCAGCTTTTGCTTGCAAGGCATAAGCAAATACTATGGGACACCCACTCCCCAATAATGGGACTTATGTTTGTAATATGCTGTACTGTATGGCTCTTGTAAGGGGCATTGCAAGTTGCTCCGTCCTAATTTTTGGCAGCTTTTGCTTGGAAAGCATAAGCAAATACTATGGGAGACCCACTCCCCAATAATGGGACTTATGTTTGTAATATGCTGTACTGCATGGCTCTTGTAAGGGGCATTGCAACTTGCTCCGTCCTAATTATTGGCAGCTTTTGCTTGCAAGGCATAAGCAAATACTATGGGACACCCACTCCCCAATAATGGGACTTATGTTTGTAATATGCTGTACTGCATGGCTCTTGTAAGGGGCATTGCAAGTTGCTCCGTCCTAATTTTTGGCAGCTTTTGCTTGGAAAGCATAAGCAAATACTATGGGAGACCCACTCCCCAATAATGGGACTTATGTTTGTAATATGCTGTACTGCATGGCTCTTGTAAGGGGCATTGCAAGTTGCTCCGTCCTAATTTTTGGCAGCTTTTGCTTGCAAGGCATAAGCAAATACTATGGGAGACCCACTCCCCAATAATGGGACTTATGTTTGTAATATGCTGTACTGCATGGCTCTTGTAAGGAGCATTGCAAGTTGCTCCGTCCTAACTTTTGGCAGCTTTTGCTTGCAAGGCATAAGCAAATACTATGGGAGACCCACTCCCCAATAATGGGACTTATGTTTGTAATATGCTGTACTGCATGGCTCTTGTAAGGGGCATTGCAAGTTGCTCCGTCCTAATTTTTGGCAGCTTTTGCTTGCAAGGCATAAGCAAATACTATGGGACACCCACTCCCCAATAATGGGACTTATGTTTGTAATATGCTGTACTGCATGTGACGCGCCCCCTGGGCTGTGTGTACACGTGTGTGGGATACCCGGTGCCGGGTCTCTGGGGTCTGTAGTCTCCGTGGCGGTGACTCGGTCCCGTGGCTCAGGCTGGTCAAACCAGTGGCAGTCTTTCTTAGGTTTTGAGGTTAATTGTCCGACTGCGCCACCTTTGGATTGCGGTCAGGGAGTACCACCGCTGCGAGGCAGACCGCTGAGGCTGGTGTTGTGTGCGCAGCAGAGAATGGGATAACTCCCCACGGGAGGAGTATAGCCTCAGGGCAGTGAGTGTGGATGATGGGGGTGATGGTGCACGAGCGCAGCAGGAACGACTCAGAGTCTTTGCAGTGCAGTTCAGGGTCTTTACTGATGATTATAAGGTAGACCCTCCCGGGAGTACTGGCTAGCATAAGAGGCCTGGTCAGTCTGTGAGCAAGCAGGAGTTCCCCTGGCCAGGTGGAGTTGTAGGCCTCCCCGTCTGTCTGCACTCTTCCTGGCTACCTTGCTGTAAGCAGGTAGAAGTAGCCCACGTCCCTGAGTGTACCGTGTAGTGCTCACCCGTATGGCTGGTGACTTGGGGCCTTCTGTTAGCCTCCGCTCCACGACGGCGGTGCTGGTCCCTTGCTTGTGACTGAGCCTCCAGGCTTCTATGGCCAGAGGACCTGAAATCCCCTGCCGGCTGGTTTCTGCTGCTGAATATATAAGTCCTCACAGCCTCGGACTCCTGTGTCCGGTTCCTATTGTCTTCTGCCAGGGCGAGCTCTGCTCAGCTTCCAGCCCCCGGTCTTTAGCTCCTAGCTCCTACAGAGCTCCTTGCTGATACTTTCCCTTGCTCTCACTCTGACTCTGACTGTTCTCTGACTCACTCAACCCCACCCCAGATCCAGTTTATAAGGGCAGAATTCTCCCCTCCCAGGACCGGGGCAGGAGGATGTTGCATGTTTAAGTGATCCTGACCAGGAAACCTCCCACTTGCTCTCCGACATAATATCTCTATTACTGTGGTGACCAGACCCCTGGGGTGCCACACATGGCTCTTGTAAGGGGCATTGCAGTTCCTCATAATTTTTGGAAAGCCTTCCATTCACTGCTTAGGCCAACAGTGCACAGGAGACCCAGTTGCTATAAATGGAAAAAAAGGTTTAGTTAACGCCCTCTGACCTCTATGTCATTTCCAAGGGACATTGGAGTGCCTCGAAATTTTTGGTAGGCATTGCACTCACTGTATGCCCTATAACTGTGTAGCCGAACTGCTCCTTTTGTTACAGAAACATATCCTACAAGACATCTCTGGTTGACTGGCCTGATATTGATGTGAATGGTCCCTGTTCCTCCTGCTCTTTCTCCTTTGCCACTACCTCATCCATCATTTATCACCTGAAGCTTTGTTTTAACGGGAGTCATAGAACTTGGATAGTAGCAGGAAAACATCCAGCAATCCTCGGAGGAGGTAGGATATGCGCCAAAACGCTGACCACCTCAGGCCTAGCCGCTACTACATACATGCGCTTGCATTACAACAAAACAAAGCAGATGCTAACTTCTATCATCCTCATCATGCTCCTCACCTTGGCACTCTCAACTCCCCTGATGGAGAAGCCAGGGCCCACCGGAGGAGTCTGATAGTCCGGTGGGCTCGGCCAATGCTGCCCTAAAGCAGGCCAGGCTAAGAAAAGTGTGGGAAAGGTTACCGGGACAAATAGGGGTGGTTGGGGACCGAGTATGGACACCCGGCCACCCCCTGGAGGCTGGGGAGCAAGCGGGGACACCCGGCCACCAGGCGGCTGGGGACTGAGTATGGATACCAGGCCGCCGATACAGCCATGGCGTGGTGGCCAGATTCCGCCTCCACATGCCTAAAAGGCCCAATTTAAAGTGCAAGCAAGCAAGCAGTATGGTATTGCAGCCTGGGGGTGGGTGGGTGGCAGGCTGCATACTTGCGCTTGCATTGCAAGGAATGGGAGAGGTACAATTGAACACTGCCCTGGGACAAGGACTTGAATGGGGATAGTTGCAAGTCTGCAACGACAGGTGCAAGATGGGAGGCATCTTCGCATGTACCATGAACAGGGGTTTGGCATGCACACACTACAGCGGAATAGGCTCTCCTTCCCATTAAATGCACTGGGGAGGGCACAGGTAATGTTTTGGTATACGCGCTTAATCTTATGTATAAGGCACACCAGGACAAATAGGGGCGGCTGGGGACTGAGTATGGATACCTCGCTGCCGAAGCAGCCATGAGGTAGTGGCCAGCTTCGGCCTCCTCCAAACTAAAAGGCCCCATTTCAAGTGCAAGCTAGCAGTATGGAATTGCAGTCTGTGGGTGGGTGGGTGGCAGGCTGCACACTTACACTTGCATTAAAAGAAAACATAGCAGATCATCATCATGCTCCTCACCTTGGCACTCTCAACTCCACCGAAGGAGAAGTCAGGGCCCACCGGATGAGTCTGGTTCTCTGGTGGGCTCGTCTAAAGCAGGCCGGGCTAAGAAAAGTGTGTGGGGGGATGTTCCAAGGAGAAATAGGGGCGGCTGGGGACCGTTTATGGACACTCGGCTGCCCCCAGGCGGCTGGGGACCGTGTGTGGACACCCGGCCGCGGGGCGGCTGGGGACCGAGTATGGACACCCGGTCGCCGGGCGGCTGGGGACTGAGTATGGATTCCAGGCCGCCAACACAGCCATGACGTGGTGGCCAGATTCCGCCTCCACATGCCTAAAAGGCCCAATTTCAAGTGCAAGCAAGGAAGCAGTATGGTATTGCAGCCTGGGGGTGGGTGGGTGGCAGGCTGCATACTTGCGCTTGTATTGCAAGGAATGGGGGAGGTACAATTGAACACTGCCCTGGGACTAGAACTTGCATGGGGATAGTTGCAAGTCTGCATCTTCTGATGCGGCAAGGATCACTTATGATGGGCACACTTTTAGACAGTGACCTGGGAGTCAGAGATGCTTCCAGGGGTCTTCCCCATGCTGTTCCCATGTCTTTTCAGCACTTTATGCATGTGTCACACAGCACATGGCCAGATAAGGTTGTAAAATGTTAAAATGACATTTCCCGGTGAATGCATTTGTCATAGTTGAAAGCACTACAAAAGTGCAAAAACGCATAAAAAATGCTACTTGTGAACATAGCCGAAGGTATGGAGGAGTATTTTTGTTTTTGGTCATTTATTTTAACTTATACACAAGTCTTTTCCCTGGAAAGGATGTTCCTTAACATATTTCACAGGAAAAAAGTTTCACTTTCGTTTTTGAACGTTTTATTGTGAGCCCGTAAAAGTGGCATAATACCTCTGACCACGTTGTTGACAGCAGTGACCTGGGGGTCAGAAATGCTTCCTGGGGCGATCCCCATGCTGTCCCCATGTCATTTGAGCACTGTCACTATCGTTTTGGGCACTTGTTAGGCTTTTAAAAGACTGCCGGGGGTGCCACCGCAAAAATGCTCGAGTCTCCCATAGACTAACATTGGGCTCGTTGCTCGGATCGAGCACCCGAGTATCACGGCGAGCTCGGCCCGAGCTTCGAGCACCCGAGCATTTTAGTGCTCGCTCAACACAAATCATTACCAGTCATTTAGGACAACATTGGATCATTCAGAGATCCTCACTGAACTTCTGGCGTGAGTTTGCTGCACTGAAAGTAAAGGGGCTGAGTAATATTGCACACCCCACTTTTCAGTTTTTAATTTGTTAAAAAAGTTAAAATATCCAATAAATTTCGTCTCACTTGTTGATTCCTCCCCAAAAAATTAGAATTTTATATCTTTATGTTTGAAGCCAGAAATGTGGCAAAGGGTAGAAAAGTTAAAGGGGGCCAAATACTTTCACAATCCACTGTATATACAGTACAGACCAAAAGTTTGGACACACCTTCTCATTTAAAGATTTTTCTGTATTTTCATGACTTTGAAAATTGTACATTCACACTGAAGGCATCAAAACTATGAATTAACACATGTGGAATTATATACTTAACAAAAAAGTGTGAAACAACTGAAAATATGTCCTATGTTCTAGGTTCTTCAAAGTAGCCACCTTTTGCTTTGATGACTGCTTTGCACACTCTTGGCATTCTCTTGATGAGCTTCAAGAGGTAGTCACCGGAAATGGTTTTCACTTCACAGGTCTGCCTGACAGGTTTAATAAGTGGGATTTCTTGCCTTATAAATGGGGTTGGGACCATCAGTTGTGTTGTGCAGAAGTCTGGTGGATACACAGCTGATAGTCCTACTGAATAGACTGTTAGAATTTGTATTATGGCAAGAAATTACTTTAAGAAATGAAGGTCAGTCAGTCCGAAAAATTGGGAAAACTTTGAAAGTGTCCCCAAGTGCAGTTGCAAAAACCATCAAGCGCTACAAAGAAACTGGCTCACACGAGGACCGCCCCAGGAAAGGAAGACCAAGAGTCACCTCTGCTTCTGAGGATAAGTTTATCTGAGTCACCAGCCTCAGAAATCGCAGGTTAACAGCAGCTCAGATTAGAGACCAGGTCAATGCCACACAGAGTTCTAGCAGCAGACACATCTCTTCAACAACTGTTAAGAGGAGACTTTGTGCAGCAGGCCTTCATGGTAAAATAGCTGCTAGGAAACTACTGCTAAGGACAGGCAAGAAGCAGAAGAGACTTGTTTGGGCTAAAGAACACAAGGAATGGACATTAGACCAGTGGAAATCTGTGCTTTGGTCTGATGAGTCCAAATTTGAGATCTTTGGTTCCAACCACCGTGTCTTTGTGCGACGCAGAAAAGGTGAACGGATGGACTCTACATGCCTGGTTCCCACTGTGAAGCATGGAGGAGGAGGTGTGATGGTGTGGTGGTGCTTTGCTGGTGACACTGTTGGGGATTTATTCAAAATTGAAGGCATACTGAACCAGCATGGCTACCACAGCATCTTGCAGCGGCATGGTATTCCATCCGGTTTGCTTTTAGTTGGACCATCATTTATTTTTCAACAGGACTATGACCCCAAACACACCTCCAGGCTTTGTAAGGGCTATTTGACCAAGAGGGAGAGTGATAGGGTGCCACACCAGATGACCTGGCCTCCACAGTCACCAGACCTGAACCCAATCGAGATGGTTTGGGGTGAGCTGGACCGCAGAGTGAAGGCAAAAGGGCCAACAAGTGTTAAGCATCTCTGGGAACTCCTTCAAGATTGTTGGAAGACCATTTCCGGCGACTACCACTTGAAGCTCATCAAGAGAATGCCAAGAGTGTACAAAGCTGTCATCAAAGCAAAAGGTGGCTACTTTGAAGAACCTAGAATATAAGACATATTTTCAGTTGTTTCTCACACACTTTTTTGTTAAGTATATAATTCCACATGTGTTAATTTATAGTTTTGATGCCTTCAGTGTGAATGTACAATTTTCATAGTCTTAAAAATACAGAAAAATCTTTAAATGAGAAGGTGTGTCCAAACTTTTGGTCTGTACTGTATATACACTGCTCAAAAAAATAAAGGGAACACTTAAACAACAGAATATAACTCCAAGTAATTCAAACTTCTGTGAAATCAAACTGTCCACTTAGGAAGCAACACTGATTAACAATTAATTTCTCTACAACCCACAGAAGTTACTCAGGTAGTGCAGCTCATCCCGGATGTCACATCAATGCGAGCTATGGTAAGAAGGTTTGCTGTGTCTGTCAGCGTAGTGTCCAGAGGCTGGAGGCGCTACCAGGAGACAGGCCAGTACACCAGGAGACGTGGAGGGGGCCGTAGGAGGACAATAACCCAGCAGCAGCACCGCTACCTCTGCCTTTGTGCAAGGAGGAACAGAAGGAGCACTGCAGAGCCTTGCAAAATGACCTCCAGTAGGCCACAAATGTGCATGTGTCTGCACAAATGGTTAGAAACCAACTCCATGAGGGTGGTATGAGCGCCCAAAATCCACAGATGGGGGTTGTGCTGACAGCCCAACACCGTGCAGGACGCTTGGCATTTGCCACAGAACACCAGGATTGGCAAAGTCGCCACTGGCGCCCTGTGCTCTTCACAGATGAAAGCAGGTTCACACTGACCACATGTGATAGACGTGACAGAGTGTGGAGACGCCATGGAGAGCGATCTTCTGCCTGCAACATCCTTCAGTATGACGGGTTTGGCAGTGGGTCAGTAATGGTGATGGGTGGAATTTCTTTGGAGACCTCCATGTGCTCGCCAGAGGTAGCCTGACTGCCATTAGGTACCGAGATGAGATCCTCAGACACCTTTTGAGACCATATGCTGGTGCAGTTGGCCCTAGGTTCCTCCTAATGCAGGACAATGCCAGACCTCATGTGACTGGAGTGTGTAAGCAGTTCCTGCAAGATGAAGGCATTGAAGCTATGGACTGGCCCGCCCATTCCCCAGACCTGAATCTGATTGAGCACATCTGCGACAACATGTCTCGCTCCATCCACCAATGTTACGTTGCACCACGGAATGTCCAGGAGTTGGCGGATGCTTTAGTCCAGGTCTGGGAGGAGATCCCACAGGAGACCATCCACAACCTCATCAGGAGCATGCCCAGGCATTGTAGGGAGGTCATACAGGCACGTGGAGGCCACACACAATACTGAGCCTCATTTTGATTTGCTTTAAGGACATTACATCAAAGTTGGATCAGCCTGTAGTGTGTTTTTCCACTTTAATTTTGGGGGTGACTCCAAATCCAGGCCCCCATTGGTTAATAAATTTGATTTCCATTGATGATTTTTGTGTGATTTTGTTGACAGCAAATTCAACTTTTTACAGCACAAAGTATTCAATGAGAATATTTCATTCATTCAGATCTAGGATGTGTTATTTGAGTGTTACCTTTATTTTTTTGAGCAGTGTATATATATACAGTTATATGAAAAAGTTTGGGCACCCCTATTAATCTTAAGCTTAATGTTTTCTTAAAATTGGTGTTTTTGCAACAGCTATTTCAGTTTGATATATGTAATAACTGTTGGACACAGTAATGTTTCTGCCTTGAAATGAGGTTTATTGTACTAACAGAAAATGTGCAATCTACATTCAAACAAAATTTGACAGGTGCATAAGTATGGGCACCCTTATCATTTTCTTGTTTTAAATACTCCTACCTACTTTTTACTGACTTACTAAAGCACTTTTTTGGTTTTGTAACCTCATTGAGCTTTGAACTTCATAGCCAGGTGTATGCAATCATGAGAAAAGCTACTTAAAGTGGCCACTTGCAAGTTGTTCTCCTGTTTGCATCTCCTCTGAAGAGTGGCATCATGGGCTCCTCAAAACAACTGTCAAATGATCTGAAAACAAAGATTATTCAACATAGTTGTTCAGGGGAAGGATACAAAAAGCTGTCTCAGAGATTTAACCTGTCAGTTTCCACTGTGAGGAACATAGTAAGGAAATGGAAGAACACAGGGACAGTTCTTGTTAAGGCCAGAAGTGGCAGGCCAAGAAAAACATCAGAAAGGCAGAGAAGAAGAATGGTGAGATCAGTCAAGGACAATCCTCAGACCACCTCCAGAGAGCTGCAGCATCAACTTACTGCAGATTGTGTCACTGTGCATCGGTCAACTATACAACGCACTTTGCACAAGGAGAAGCTGTATGGGAGAGTGATGCGAAAGAAGCCGTTTCTGCAAGCACGCCACAAACAGAGTCGGCTGAGGTATGCAAAACACATTTGGAGAAGTCAATTTCTTTTTGGAAGAAGGTCCTGTGGACTGATGAGCCCAAGATTGAGTTGTTTGGTCATACAAAAAGGCGTTATTCATGGCGGCAAAAAAACACAGCATTCCAAGAAAAACACTTGCTACCTAAAGTAAAATTTGGTGGAGGTTCCATCATGCTTTGGGGCTGTGTGGCCAATGCCGGCACCGGGAATCTTGTTAAAGTTGAGGGACGCATGGATTCCACTCAGTATCAGCAGATTCTTGACAATAATGTTCAAGAATCAGTGATAAAGTTGAAGTTACGCAGGGGATGGATCTTTCAGCAAGACAATGATCCAAAACACCGCTCCAAATCTACTCAGGCATTCATGCAGAGGAACAATTACAATGTTCTGGAATGGCCATCCCAGTCCCCAGACCTGAATATCATTGAACATCAGTGGGATCATTTGAAGAGGGCTGTCCATGCTCGGCCACCATCAAACTTAACTGAACTGGAATTGTTTTGTAAAGAGGAATGGTCAAAAATACCTTCATCCAGGAACTCATTAAAAGCTACAGGAAGCGACTAGAGGCTGTTATTTTTGCAAAAGGAGGATCTACTAAATATTAATGTCACTTTTCTGGTGAGGTGCCCATACTTATGCACCTGTCAAATTTTGTTTGAATGCAGATTGCACATTTTCTGTTAGTACAATAAACCTCATTTCAAGGCAGAAACATTACTGTGTCCAACAGTTATTACATATATCAAACTGAAATAGTTGTTGCAAAAACACCAATTTTTATAAACCATTAAGCTTAAGATTAATAGGGGTGCCCAAACTTTTTCATATAACTGTATACACACACACAGTTATGACCGAAGTTGTTCCAGAAAATTTAGTATTTCCACCAGAAAATTATTGCCATTACACGTTATACACATATTTATTTCCTTTGTGTGTATTGGAACAACACACAAAAAAAGAGAAAAAATGGCAAATTGGACATAATTTCACAAATCCCAAAATTGGGCTGGATGAAATTGTTGGCACCCTCAACTTGAAATTTAGTTGTACACCCTCTGGAATAAATAACTGCAATCAATCGCTGCCTCTAAACATCAACAAGCTTCTTCTCAACTGGAATTTTGGACCATTCTTATTTTGCAAACTGTACCAGGACTCTCATATTTGAGCCTTCTCCCAACAGCAATTTTAAGATCTCTCCATAGGTGTTTTGAGGATCTTTTGGTCTACTTCACTTTGTCAGGCAAGACCTATTTAAGTGATTTCTTGATTGACAACAGATGTGGCAGTAATCAGGCCTGTATGTGACAAGGGAAATTGCACTCAGCTTCCCAGAGATGTGATAAACCAATGGTTAATTTATGTTTTAAGAGGGGGTGATCACTTTTTTACACAGGGTCCTGTAGGCTTGGATTTCTTTTTCAATTAATAATAAAGACTTTTGTTTAATAACTGCATTCTGTGTTTACTTATGTTATCTTTGACTAATATTTAAATTTGTTTTGTGATCTGAAACATTTAAGTGTGGCAAATATGCAAAAGATTAAGAAATCAGAAAAGGGGCAAACACTTTTTCACACCACTGTATTTCTAAAGGTTCTCCGTGAATTGAATGTCTCTTATGATGCATTAAGGTCTCTCCTGACCCCAGAGCATAATAAACGTAATATTTAAAAACATTAACAAAATACTTATATCAAACTCACCACTCACCTCTCTAGCCCCTACACTCATTGTCAACATCCATCTGGTACTCAGTGCATCTTTTTTATTATCGTCTATTGCACTGAAATCCCCAGGCTTCACCTGCTGGGTCAGGAATTCTAGCATTATTACGTTGTGACATTTTGCATGCTTGCACAGAAACCTCCGGGGCCCTTTTTAAAACAGAAGTCCCAGCCTACTTTGAGAGGCACAGGAATTTAAGCACGAACATAGGCAATCAGAAGATGTGGTGAGGACCGGATGAGTTTTTAATAACATGATAGCCTGTTATGGTTCAGAAAAGTGGCGGCCATCAGCCGTCATTTTGCTGAATTCACGTCGAAGTGAGTTGCAAAAAATTAGCATTTTCGTGAATGCAGATTTTTGTAAAATTTGAGTACAATTCAGTTCTAGTCGAAGTTAATAGCTCATCTTTACTTGACATATTTATTGTGCAACAATTCTGCTGAAAAGCAGCATCTACAACATCAAATACGTACTAAATATTTATCGTCATCGCCTAGTTTCTTTTGCGTGTAAATATCTCAGAGTTACCATATTGCCTTTTGTCTTTACAATATCTTGAACAGTTTTCCCTTTTCTTATTGCAACTATACTCATAGAAAGAGCAATTTATTTAAAACAAGTTTAGTAAATTTAGGTGTGTTATGTATGAGAACCTAATGCAACCACTTTCCAGACCACTACTGTAAGGATGTTGAGAACCATTTATGAAAGCTCAGGAAATTCCATTATGAATATGTTTACCATACAGGATATATCATTTCTTATAATAAACAGGCTTACAATGGACTCTGAGCTTGTTAGTTACATGATCTGAGCTAAATATTCAGCAGTGTTTAATTCCAGCTGAGAACACTAATTTTGTTGTTTAAAGTTGCACTGTATTATTTTATAACATTAATAGTACTTAACGGGGTTGTCCAGTACTTTATATTACCCCCCAATGTATCCCCCCGGGGCCCCTAAGGATTTTTGTAATTACCTTATATTGCAGATAATGCCTGTGAGCGGCGCTATCACTGGCCGCTCACAGGCATCACTTGACCCCCGGCTGTCGCCGGCTCTGACATCCGCTGATGTCACGACAAGTGCTGGCAGCAGCCGGGGGTCTCTGTCTTCCGCTTTACAGGTGGATGTCAGGCTGTGGGCGGGGTTACCACCCTGCATCACACCCAGCATCCACCGCGCGCTCTGCCTCTCCCCATTCATTGGGAAAGCGTGCAGTGGATGCTGGGTGTGACACGGGGGTAACCCCGCCCACAACCCAGCAGCAACCGCGGAGACCGCAGCACTGAGTCACGCCTCACTTGTAGTGACATCAGCGCGGGTCACGTGATGCCTGTGAGCGGCCACCGATAGGGCCGCTCACAGGCATTATCAGCAACGTAAGGTAATTACAAAAAGTCTTAGGGGCCCCGGGGGGATACATTGGGGGGGTAATCTAAAGTACTGTGCAACTTCTTTAACTTTCAAACAAATGTGTAAATTAAAGAAGCACTGCCAACAAAGTTTTTATCCTCTTAATATATTGCAGTCATCATATTATATGACACTGTTCACTTACAATTGCTCATTTTGCTTTTCTACCCAGCTAATTCTTCTCTTTTCTCTGCTCTATGAAGAAACAGGAAGTCTCTTGTCCCTGCTAGAGATGAGCGTTGTTCGACTCGAACTGTTCGCCAATCTCAAATTCGAGCTGTTTTGGGCGGTGTTCGAGCCGTTCGGCGAACACGAACGATTTGAGAAAAATTCGGCTGTTCGAGGTTATGTTCGATAACTGTTCGTGCACCAAAATCATAACTGGATTTTTTCTCAGTAATGATGAAAATTAATGTTAATACGCAGTTTGAGTGTACAGCGGGGTGGGGGGAGGGGCAGGGGATGGATCTCTGCAGGAATAATGAAGATCTCCATTTTTTTTTCTCTTTCCCGCATTTACAGTGGGGAGGTGCAATCTGTCAGCCTATCAGCAGCGCACACATGGAGCGAAGTGCTTTTTTTCACACAAGCAAGGGCATGTGTCATTGGCAGTGTATGTCACATGTCCTTGCCCTATAAGACCAAGCCAATTTCCCCGTGGCCACCATTTTCTCACTGCTGCAGCTGCGTGTTAGACGGCACCGCTGTTGCTGTGTGCGCTATGCCTTGTTAATTTCAAGCCAATTTTCTCCCAGATAGCTTGGGAGTAGGGAATAGTTGTGATTGCAGTCCTTTTAAGGACTAGGTTACAGCATTTCCTACGACTTTTATCAGGCAGGTCTGTGCTCTTAAATAGATAGATTGTGGGAGTAAAGACTAATTGTAATTGCAGTTCTTTTCAGGACTAGGTTACATCAGTTCCTATCAGTTTTTGCCAGGCAGGTCTGTGCCAGTGCTGTGCAAGTTTTTTTCACAGCATTTGGCTGAATCTAGCAAAGCTAATCCTTTTTGGCCTATTGCAGAGTGTGTTAGTCAGTGGAGTAGCCTATCTGTGTTGCAAGATATACCACCTGTGTATAGAATACCAATTTTTTTACTGCACCTAGTGAAGTAAAATCTTTTGGGCATAGCATCATTCTGTTAGTCCATCTATACTGACCTCCATCAGGTTGCAAATTGAATACAATTTTTTTCTGCATCTAGCTCTGAAAAAATATTTGGGCTTCTAGCAGTGTGTGAGACTTGTTCTATTAGTCCATCTATACTGACCTCCATCAGGTTGCAAGCTAAATATAATTTTTTTCTGCATCTAGCTCTGAAAAAATATTTGGCCTTCTAGCAGTGTGTGGGACTGGTTCTATTAGTCCATCTATACTGACCTCCATCAGGTTGCAAACTAAATATAATTTTTTTCTGCATCTAGCTCTGAAAAAATATTTGGCCTTCTAGCAGTGTGTGGGACTTGTTCTATTAGTCCATCTATACTGACCTCCATCACGCTGCAAATTCAAAATAATTTTTTGTCTGCATCTAGCTCTGAAAAAATATTTGGCCTTCTAGCAGTGTGTGGGACTTTCTCTATTAGTCCATCTATACTGACCTCCATCAGGTTGCAAATTAAAAATACTTTTTATCTGCATCTACCTCTGAAAAAATATTTGGGCTTCTAGCAGTGTGTGGGACTTGTTCTATTAGTCCATCTATACTGACCTCCATCAGGTTGCAAACTGAATATAATTTTTTTCTGCATCTACCTCTGAAAAAATATTTGGCCTTCTAGCAGTGTGTGGGACTTTCTCTATTACTCCATCTATACTGACCTCCATCAGGTTGCAAATTAAAAATAACTTTTATCTGCATCTAGCTCTGAAAAAATATTTGGTCTTCTAGCAGTGTGTGGGACTTTCTCTATTAGTCCATCTATACTGACCTCCATCAGGTTGCAAATTAAAAATAATTTATATCTGCATCTAGCTCTGAAAAAATATTTGGCCTTCTAGCAGTGTGTGGGACTTTCTCTATTAGTCCATATATACTGACCTCCATCAGGTTGCAAATTAAAAATGATTTTTTGTCTGCATCTAGCTCTGAAAAAATATTTGGCCTTCTAGCAGTGTGTGGGACTTTCTCTATTAGTCCATCTATACTGACCTCCATCAGGTTGCAAACTGAATATATTTTTTTTCTGCATCTACCTCTGAAAAAATATTGGGCTTCTAGCTGTGTGTGGGACTTGTTCTATTAATCCATCTATACAGACCTCCATCAGGTTGCAAACTGAATATAATTTTTTTTTGCATCTACCTCTGAAAAAATATTTGGCCTTCTAGCTGTGTGTGGAACTTGTTCTATTAGTCCATCTATACTGACCTCCATCAGGTTGCAAACTGAATATAATTTTTTTCTGCATCTAGCTCTGAAAAAATATTTGGCCTTCTAGCAGAGTGTGGGACTTTCTCTATTAGTCCATCTATACTGTCCTCCATCAGGTTGGAAATTAAAAATAATTTATATCTGCATCTAGCTCTGAAAAAATATTTGGCCTTCTAGCAGTGTGTGGGACTTTCTCTATTAGTTCATCTATACTGACCTCCATCAGGTTGCAAATTAAAAATAATTTTTTGTCTGCATCTAGCTCTGAAAAAATATTTGGCCTTCTAGCAGTGTGTGGGACTTTCTCTATTAGTCCATCTATACTGACCTCCATCAGGTTGCAAACTGAATATATTTTTTTCTGTATCTACCTCTGAAAAAATATTGGGCTTCTAGCTGTGTGTGGGACTTGTTCTATTAATCCATCTATACAGACCTCCATCAGGTTGCAAACTGAATATGATTTTTTTCTGCATCTACCTCTGAAAAAATATTTGGGCTTCAAGCTGTGTGTGGAACTTGTTCTATTAATCCATCTATACAGACCTCCATCAGGTTGCAAACTGAATATAATTTTTTTCTGCATCTACCTCTGAAAAAATATTTGGGCTTCTAGCTGTGTGTGGAACTTGTTCTATTAGTCCATCTATACTGACCTCCATCAGGTTGCAAACTGAATATAATTTTTTTCTGCATCTAGCTCTGAAAAAATATTTGGCCTTCTAGCAGTGTGTGGGACTTTCTCTATTAGTCCATCTATACTGACCTCCATCAGGTTGCAAATTAAAAATAATTTTTATCTGCATCTAGCTCTGAAAAAATATTTGGCCTTCTAGCAGTGTGTGGGACTTTCTCTATTAGTCCATCTATACTGACCTCCATCAGGTTGCAAATTAAAAATAATTTTTTGTCTGCATCTAGCTCTGAAAAAATATTTGGCCTTCTAGCAGTGTGTGGGACTTTCTCTATTAGTCCATCTATACTGACCTCCATCAGGTTGCAAATTCAAAATAATTTTTTGTCTGCATCTAGCTCTGAAAAAATATTTGGCCTTCTAGCAGTGTGTGGGACTTTCTCTATTAGTCCATCTATACTGACCTCCATCAGGCTGCAAATTAAAAATAATTTTTATCTGCATCTACCTCTGAAAAAATATTTGGCCTTCTAGCTGTGTGTGGGACTTGTTCTATTAGTCCATCTATACTGACCTCCATCAGGTTGCAAACTGAATATAATTTTTTTCTGCATCTAGCTCTGAAAAAATATTTGGCCTTCTAGCAGTGTGTGGGACTTTCTCTATTAGTCCATCTATACTGACCTCCATCAGGTTGCAAATTAAAAATAATTTATATCTGCATCTAGCTCTGAAAAAATATTTGGCCTTCTAGCAGTGTGTGGGACTTTCTCTGTTAGTCCATCTATACTGACCTCCATCAGGTTGCAAATTAAAAATAATTTTTTGTCTGCATCTAGCTCTGAAAAAATATTTGGCCTTCTAGCAGTGTGTGGGACTTTCTCTATTAGTCCATCTATACTGACCTCCATCAGGTTGCAAACTAAATATATTTTTTTTCTGCATCTACCTCTGAAAAAATATTTTGGCTTCTAGCTGTGTGTAGGACTTGTTCTATTAGTCCATCTATACTGACCTCCATCAGGTTGCAAACTGAATGCAATTTTTTTCTGCTTCTACCTCTGAAAAAATATTTGGGCTTCTAGCTGTGTGTGGGACTTGTTCTATTAGTCCATCTATACTGACCTCCATCAGGTTGCAAATTGAATATAATTTTTTTCTGCATCTAACCCAGCCAATGGTTTTGGCCTAATACCACAGTTTGGCCACTCAGCTCTGCTCGGTTCCCATCCATTGTTTTTTTGCGCAAACAACTCCAGAGTTGTGAATTAGTTAACCACCAAAATGAGTGGAAAAAGGCCTGCTGCTGGTGGAAAGGGGAATAGGCGTGTTGGGAAGGGGAAAAAAGGTTGTGTCCGTGGGGTAGGTGTTAAAGCAACAGTAACATCTGCAGAAGAAAGACCATCTTCCAGCCAAACTAAAATGTCTACTTCTTTTAGCGGACAATGTAATAAGATCCCTTTCTTACGGCCACGCCAATCGCTACAAATTCCAGATGAGGCACAAAAACAGCAGGTGCTTCAACGTATATCAAGTGCTCCTTTAAGTGGGCTCTCCTCCACATCAACTTCAACATCACAAATACTCCAGTCCTCAAAGGTGTCACCCCAATCGCACTTGCTTCCTCACAGCTCCCAAATCTCCAGCTGCCCGTCTGAGTATGAGGTAGAACAGATGGTTGAGTCTGCAGAGCTGTTTACTCATACTATAGCCTGGGAATCAGAGGTCGACTCCAGCGCTTCTGTGAATCCAGAATCTGCACTGATGCCCAGAATCTTTATGAGTCGGATCCAGGACCAGACGCAGAAGGTTCTGACCATAATGTAGACCCTCGTTCCCAAACTGTAACTCCTGTTGGTGGAGACAATGAGGAAGACGATGATGAGACTCAAATACCTGATTGGAGCGACAACTTTAGTTTTTTGTCAGGGCAGGAACAGGTTGGCTCTGAGGACGACGGGTGTGATAACGCACAGGGTGATGATGATGAGGTTGGAGATCCCACTTACTGTCAACCCACAGTCAGCCAAGAGATGAGGTCAGCAGAGGAGGTGGAGGAAGATGCTAGTGACGACGAGGTCAGGTTGCGCCTTCCTGGACAGAGACGTAGTACTGGAAGCACGTCAACATCTGCATCCTCAAACACAACTCTGCCTCTCACCAAAAGTCGTGGTGGCTCTTCAGGTCGCATGGGTGCTAAGCCTTGCATAGCCTGGGCATTTTTTCAGATCGATAAAGATGACCCAACTCGTGTTATCTGTAACATTTGTCAGCAAAAGCTAAGTAGAGGCCAAAAAATACATAGTTTGAGTACTTCATGCATGAACCGGCACATGGACATGAAGCATAAGTTGCAGTGGGAAGCTCAGTGTGCTACAATGCGGCCTAGCCGGCCGAGCCAACCACCGTCTGCCATATCTTGTGCATCCGCGGCCTCTTCATCCTCTGTGACTGGGGGGACAGCAGTCACACCTGTTTTGGGGCGCAGACCTGCCACCTCTTTACCCGCAACAGCCAGCGTGATTGGCAGGTCATCATTTTCTTTGGAGGTGGTAACACCAGCTGGTGTTGAGCGCTGTCCGACATCGATAGCACCACCTTTGGATCAAGGCAACCTAACATGTCCGCCTGCATCTTCCTCACAGACCGGCAGTTTGCCGGGGACACCCTTATCAACCCCGTCTAAGCACAATAGCCAGCCCTCGGTCCCTCAGATGTGGACAAGTAAAAGACCATTTCCTCCTAGCCATGAGAAAGCTAAGAGGTTGAATTTCACCATCTGCAAGCTCTTGGCTACAGAAATGCTGCCTTTCCGCCTGGTGGACACAGAGGATTTTCGAGACCTTATGTCCGTCGCAGTGCCCCAGTACCAGATGCCCAGTCGGCACTACTTCTCAAAGAAAGGTGTGCCTGCGCTCCACCAGCATGTCGCACACAACATCACCGCTTCTTTGAGAAACTCTGTGTGTGACAGGGTGCATTTCACCACAGACACTTGGACGAGTAGGCATGGACAGGGGCGTTACATGTCACTGACTGGGCACTGGGTAACTATGGTGACAGCAGGACAAGGGGCTGCTGTCCAAGTCTTGCCGTCCCCACGAGTTGTGCGTCAATCCTCTTTATGTCAAAGTTCCTCCACTGCTTCTGCCTCCTCAACCTCCTCTCGGTCTTCCACCTGCACCCAAAGCCTGTCTGGTCATGCCACAAGCTTTCTAACTGCGCAGAAGGGATCCTGCACACCTCCTTACTATGCTGGCAGTAGGGCTCAACGTCATCAGGCGGTTTTTACTTTGAAATGTCTGGGAAATGTGAGTCACACAGCTGAGGAGTTGTGGTCAGCTCTGGAGAACCAATTTCATGAATGGTTGTCTCCACTGGACCGGAAACCAGGGAAGGCCGTGTGCGACAATGCTGCAAACCTGGGTGCGGCCCTTCGCCGGGGCAATGTCACACACGTGCCTTGTATGGCTCACGTGTTGAACCTGGTTGTCCAGCAATTTTTAGCCCACTATCCCAGACTAGATGGCCTTCTGCAGAGGGCACGGTCGCTGTGTGCTCACTTCCGCCGTTCGCATCCCGCAGCTCAGCGACTTACATCTCTACAGAAGTCGTTGGGCCTGCCACTTCACCGGCTAAAATGCGATGTGCCTACCCGGTGGAATTCAACTCTGCACATGTTGCAGCGACTGTGGCAGCACCGACAAGCCCTGGTGCAATACGTTCTGATGTATAGCCTGGGCCAACGAGATCCAGAGGTGGGGCAAATCACGCTGGAGGAGTGGTCTCAGATCAGGGACCTATGCACCCTTCTGCACAGTTTTGAAATGGCGATGAAGATGTTTAGTGCTGACGATGCCATTATCAGCATGACTATTCCGGTGATTTACATGCTGGAGCACATGTTAAACAGAATTCGGAGTCAGGTGGTGGCACAAGAGGAGGTGGAGGAAGTAGAGGAGGAGGAGTTGTATGTGGAAGGGCTAACATCTGCAAGGTCCAGACGGTCGGCAGCACCAAGGCGGCAGGCATGTGAGGGTGGAAATAATCCTGACTACTGGGTTGCCACACTGTTAGATCCCCGGTACAAAAGTAAATTTGCAGAAATTATTCCTGCCATAGAAAGGGATGCACGCATGCAGAAGTATCAGCAGAGACTGTTGCAGAATCTTACATGTGCTTTTCCACAAAACACCAGTGGTGCACGTAGTGAATCTCACAGTTCCAACTTGCCAACCGTGGGACCGTCAAGTGTTCAGCACTCAAACCGTAACAGAACCACAGTATCTGCTGGTAACATCAATTTTGCGGAATCATTTCACCACTTTTTTAGCCCATCCTTTGCAAGGCCACAGGAGACAAGAAGTCTGACACATAGTCAACGCCTAGAGACGATGGTACAGGAGTATCTCCAAGTAAACATTGAAGCCATGACTGTGTCACTGGACGCTTGCTCTTTTTGGGCTTCCAATCTGGATAAATGGCCGGAGCTAGCCACTTACGCCTTGGAGATCTTGTCATGTCCCGCAGCCAGCGTTCTGTCTGAACGTGTGTTCAGCGCTGCTGGTGGTGTGCTGACAGATAAGCGCACGCGGCTCTCCACTGATAATGTAGACAGACTCACGTTCATAAAGATGAACAAATCATGGATCCGAAACGACTTTTCTACCCCTGTGTCATCCTGGGGAGAGTAAAAGCTTGATGATTGGTTAAAATCACCCTACCAACCGTTTTAAGCTTTCAAATTACTAATCATGTTTATCTGTATCTTGGCTGGAAAATAATTTGGGCTTTGTAGCAGTGTGCAGCACTGATTCTATTAGGCCATCTATAATAAGCTCCACCAGATTTAAAATTACTAATCATGTTTATCTGTATCTTGACTGGAAAATAATTTGGGCTTTGTAGCAGTGTGCAGCACTGATCCTATTAGGCCATCTATACTAAGCTCCACCAGATTTAAAATTAATAATAATTTTTAGCTGCATCTAGCCCGGAAAATAATTTTGGGGCTCCGAGATGCGCAAGACACATAAGTGCCTTCTTGCTGCACTACCTGCAACATGACCCTCATATTGTCAGAATTCGAAGTAATCATGACTACTGGGTTGCCACACTCTTAGATCCCCCAAACTTTTCAATCAACCTTTTCATTTTAATAAAGACCAAAAAAATGGTCATTTTTGAAATTATAAGCATTAGCAGGTTATTAGAAACTGAAATCAAACAGTTTTCAACTCAAAACTTTATTCTAGGTGAAGTTACATTTTCACATAGGACCCCTTGTTCGAAAGGAGCTTCTGAACTATCTCGTCCATTGAATTTGTCAGGTTTTGGATGGTTTCTGCTTCAATTGTTTTGCATGAGGACAGAATACCCTCCCAGAGCTGTTGCTTAGATGTGAACTGCCTCCCGCCATCATAGACACTCCTTTTGATGATGCTCCAGAGGTTCTGAATGGGGTAGAGGTCAGGGGAGCATGGGGGTCACACCATAAGTTTGTCCCCTTTTATGCCCATATCAGCCAGAGATGCAGATGTTTTATGTGCAGCATGAGATGGTGCATTATCATGCAAAAAAATGATCTTGCTGTGAAATACACGGTTCTTCTTCTTGAACCATGGCAGGAAGTGCTGTTTGAGAAAATCCACATACATTATGGAGTTCATCTTTAGCACCATCAGGGATCCTAAAGGGGCCGACAATCTCTCTCCCCATGATTCCAGCCCAAAACATTACTCCACCTCCTCCTTGTTGGCGCTGTAGCCTTGTTTGCGTGGGGTGTCCATCAACCAGCCATCCTCCACTCCATCCATCTGGACCATCGAGCGCTGCACGGCACTTATCCGTGAACAAAACAGTTTTGAAATCAGTCTTCATGTAATGTTTGGCCCACTGGAGCCGTTTCTGCTTGTGTGAAGTGGATAGAGGAGGTCGACAGGATGGTGTATGCACAGCTGCAAACCTCTGAAGGACCCTGCATCTTGTTGTTCGGGGGACGTTGGAGGCACCAGCAGCTTCAAAAACTTGTCTGCTGCTATGACAAGGCTTTTTTGCCGCTGCTCTTTTAACCTGACGTAATTGCCTATAGGAAAGAGTCCTCAATTTGCCCTTATCAGCACGCACACGTGTGTACTGTGAATCAGCTACATACTTCTTGATTGCCAAGACACTTCATCCTGATCATCGCACAATGTTGATTGTAGTCATGCCTTGACCTAAACACTCCACAATTTGTTGCTTCTCAGCAGCCGACACATCCTTTTTCTTTCCCATTTTGGCAGAAAATGTAGGCTGCTTAATAATGTGAGACAGCCTTCTTAAGTAGTCTTGCCTTTCATTGGACACGCCTGCCAAACTAATTAGCACAGGTGTCTGCAATTGCTTACAGTGATATAAAGAGCCCTGACACACATCACCATCAATGAGTTTAACTGACAAACAAATTCTTCCCTTATCACTCCTAAACACTTTTTGCATAATAATTTGGAACACAGTGTACATGTGCTTTTCCACAAAACACCAGTGGTTCACGTAGTGAATCTTACAGTTCTAACTTGCCAACCGTGGTCTGTATGGAGTTGTTCAATAAAGGGCCCAAAATTAAGATAACATAGATGGGAGAGGTCTCTATGAATAGGAATTCCTTAGTATTTAATACCCTGTGAGGGCCAGGCAAAGGGAAAGTTGGACTGGATGGAATCCTATATGGATTTGGGGAGGGAGACATCGAGGGCCTCAGACTTCGCTGCATTGATTTTAAAATTTGACCATGTAACAAAGTGATCTATTTCAGCCATAACAGCATGGATGGATATATGTGATTGAGTGATATATACTAGGACATCATCAGCAAATAGAGAGCACTTGTACTCGGTGCCTCCCACCTCAATCCACCTAATATTGGGGTTATGGCGAATTGATGAGAGCAGGTGCTCCGTCACTAGGATGTATAAGAGAGGGGACAGAGGACATCCCTGCCTTGTCCTATTGGTGATTGTGAAAGGTGATGAAAATGTTCTGATGCACCCCCTGGGCCTTGGGACACCCGGAGCCGGACCCTTTTTGGTGGATGCTGGTGGTTGTAGTCTTCGTGGCGGCGACCCGGTTCCGTGGCTCAGGCTGGTCAAACCAGTGGCGGAACTATTTATGTGGTTTTGATGTTTAAATGTCCGACTACGCCACCCGTGGATTGCGGTCAGAGTGAACCGCCGCTGCAGGGCAGACCGCTGAGGCTGGTGTTGTGGGTGCAGCAGAGCGTAGCATAACTCCCCACGGGAGGAGTATAGCCTCAGGGCAGTGTATGCGGAGGATGGGGGTGATGGTGCAGGGCAGCAGCAGTAACGACACGGAGTCAGTGATGCAGTCCAGGGCCTTTACTCACAGTTCTTATTATCCAGACCACGTCTGCAGGTAACGGCTGCCCACGTCGTACTGTGCTCACCAGGTGAGGGTCTCAGACAACTCCCAGATAACTTTGGAGCGCTTCACAGGACCCCCTTTGTGTGTCCTTTGTCTGGCCTTTCTTACCAACCCTTCTGTCAGGCTGCCTCGGGCCTCCTCTTGGTAAACTTGGCGCCAGTTTCCCTGACCCTATGTGGTGCCTTCCTAGCGGGTGTAGCGAGGGGCTGCGCCACATAAAATGTCACAGCCTCCGGTTTCTAGCTGAGGGTCGTTTCCTGCCTCCATTAGTTTCGGGGACCGGTCTCCCCCTTTGGCCTGACCCCTCCACGCAGGTGGATTCGGGCGTGCGGTGGCGACTCGCCCGTCCGCACTCCTGGGATCCCTTCATTCCTCATTCCTGGAGCCTTCTCCGCTCCTCTTCCTTCCTTCTCCCTCTTCCAGGCCTGGGCCTCTGTTACTAGGCCCGCCTCCGGAGCAGAGCTCATGCAGAGCCCCTGCTCCCTGCCACTTCTGCTCAGACTTCTCTGCACTGAACTAAGATGGTGCCCACCTTTTATACTCCCTTCTCAATGCACCCAGGAACTGCTTCCTCCCTGCTCCTGCACTACAGGGTTCCCCTTCCTTAGTGTTCCCTCCCCCCACTCCAGCCAGGGACAGGGACTGTCGTGCCCATCTCAGAGGCATATTGGTCGCCCTGCCCCACGGCAATGTGGTGTAATGCATGCAGGTGTCGGGTCCTGATCCACACTCCATCCTTACCTGAGAGTGAGATATCACACCTCTGGGTGAGGTGCAATACCTCTGTAGCAACCGAGCCCTCAGGGTGCTACAGTTCCATTTATCTTCAGCCTAGGTGACGTATTGTGATACAGGGCCGTGATTTTGGCTATAAAAGGGTCCCCTAGACCCCTACCCCAAGCTTTTTAAGAGAATCATATATGGCGTGCCAGGAGACTCTATGGAATGCTTTCTCAGCATCCAACGAGAGTATCTAATTACAAATTTTTAACTGCATCTAGCCCAGGAAATACTTTGTGCCTAGTAGCAGTGTCTGCTAGTCAGCGGATTATCCCGGCTGTTAAGCAAGCTACACCACCTGTAGTTTGGACACTTAATTTTTTCAAAGGAAATGCTTCGAGACAACGGGATACTCAGTGAAGAGCATCAGGAGGCACCCCAAGGCATAGGGGCTGGGACTGGCAGTAGGATGCCTTGCGGTGGACAGCCGAGCTCGATCCTTATAAAAGCTTTTTAACTGCAGCAGCTTTAGTGGACGCTACTGGAGCTGGAATTACGCGGCTGCTGGCATGAGACTTGCCCTCCAATAGATCAATGGATTTAAAGTGTATTCATTCAAATTAGAGAGACAATTTAAATTAAAAAGCTTAGAGCTGCCTCCACCACAGGGGGGCTCGCTTGACCCACCAGCGGACAGGCACCAGTATTGGGAGAGGGGGGCTGGCCGTCAGGGTTCACCGCGGTTCTGGCACAAACCCGGCGACACGGAGGTGGCACGGGCAGGAGCGGACTGAACGTGTCGGCTTCTCACTTTTTGGATTTTAGAAGGGCATGACATGCCTATATCTGTGTCTCCTCCTCCTTTTACTCCTCCACCTCTTTTCTTTTCGCATGACTATATGTACTTGTCACTTTTCCATGTGTTAGTTGTGTCTTCTGAGTAGTTTGTCAGCTTTTGGACACCTTTGAAGGTGTTTTCTATGTGTTTCTATGTGTTTTTGTTTGCCTGCCATTGGTTTTAACGGTGTTGGAAGGTGTTCGACGAACAGTTCGACGAACAGTTCGGCGAACACACGGGTGTTCGACGAACCGAACCGAACTCGAACACTACGGGGGTGGCTCAACACTAGTCCCTGCATTTATCATTTCCCTATTTAACTCCTGATCCAGCTACTACTTTCCTCCCCCTACCAGGGACTTTTGCAGTGACTTATGACTGGTACAAGGAAAAATTGACCTCCTGTTTCTACATAGAACTTAGAAGAATTCAGCTATTCAGTTTTTAATTACGTGATGTCATAGACCTAATGGAAAACAGAAGAATTAGCTTGGAAGAAGTGCAAAATGAGCAATTGTAAGTACACAGTGCTATATAATATGATGATTGCAATATATTAAGAGGATAAATATTTTGAAGGGAGTGCTTCTTTAAGGAGGTTCCAATACAAAAGCTTTAACAGAACCCCCAAACTAGTAAATGTAATCTAAAATACATGTCTATTCATATTAGGTTGAATGACTTTCTTAGTCACCTTATAGGAACATGTAACTGAGAATTGAATGGAGGGAGATATCATTTTAGCAATTCTGAGGAGAATACACAGGTTGTATTCTTGCTAAATCTATTTGGCAACAATTGTTCTGTAAAAAATAATAATAAATAAAACTACAAAGCAAAATACATAAGATTCAGTAGCGTAGCTACAGGGATACAAAGGGGGCCATTGCCCTTGGCCCACCCTCACGACCCCCGGAGTGACCACCACTCTTAACTGTATCAATATGGAGAGCATGTTGAAACAATTAAACTCTACGGTAGATCAGGGTGCCATGGTCTCCCTTTTCCACCACTCTCCATTCCATAGGCCGCAGGTCACTTTAGGCTTACAGAGTGGCAGGAGCATGCACAGGATGTCAGAGTCCCTGCACAGGTGACACTCTGTCTGCCTTAGGCTGCTGACTGCACTGGAGGGCTCTCCAGGATCCAAGGTTAGGTGAGTATATAGTGTTTATTTTTTTATCTTATCAGTCAGTGCTTGTAGTTGGATGTCATGCACTGTAATGTGTGGTGGAGTCATCATACTGTGTGTGGGGAGCTGTGGTGGCCATCATAGTGAATGGGAGGCTGTGGATTCATCATCATGCTGTATGAGGAGGGCTGTGGAGCAATCATATTGTGTAAGGAGGGACTGTGTGTATATATATTTTATTTTCTGGTACACTATTACTTTTTATGTGGGAGACTCAAGAGGCATTATTTCTTGAAAGACATACTGATAGAGAATTTAGATTGTGAGCAAGCAATGATAATGTCTGTAAAGTTCTAAATAAATAACAAACTCTCAGCTAAGGGCTAAGCTATGAAAGGTGTTAGCAGCTCTCTGCCCCCTAATTCAGTTGTCATTTTGACGCTCAACTGTCTTCGTCCCTCTGAGGCACAACAAAGGATTGGCCATTAGCTCAGCCTGGAAACACACTTTTAATTGGTGCATGATTCTCTTCAAACTTTTTTACACTTTACACGCCTTAGAGTCACAAGAAAACAGACAACATGCATAGTAGACGAACATCAAAGCCACTCTGTCATCATAACATTCAACTTACCCATTCCTTCTTTCCCCTGAAATCTATTATTGTGAGTCAGAACATCTCTAAACACATTAGATAATGGTTGAATCGTGCAGAAATCAGCAGTTAGGTTGCCTCCTATAATATTTGTATTTATCATTAGGTTAAGCAATGGGTCAATTTTATTTAGTCACTCAAAATAATGGTTAGCTTGGGCAGTAGAAGACGTTTCTAGAAAAGAATAGCCGCATTTTGCCAAAGAAAACATGAAAGATGAGAGTCTTGTTCTTGTTTTGCTATGACTAAACAGAGTAACCTTTTCAATACTATTGAGATACAACAAGATGCACCAATGCATTTTATGAGCACATTTTAAAAATATAGTCATCTTGCCAGCATAAGGCCAAAGTAATCAGTGGTTGTGCTGTAGACATTTTCCACTCAGTGTGATTTCTTTCAGGCTACATAGTGTATGCCCTGTGTCTCATACAAAGAAGCAGTATTAATGGTCGGTGAAATGAATTTTTAAAGCAGAATCTTTCCATTAATAGTTCCATGTTTCAGCTTTTTTCACCTGAAATACTGGTCCATTCTACAAGTTGTAAGGGAATAACAATCAGTTCATTGTTTTCAATGTAATACATTTAACTTCGATGAGAAGAGCCATGATGTACCCTGCGGTGTTGGAACTGAATCATACATTTCAAGTCTTAGCAGCAATGCTCAAGGGGCCAGTAGACAAATAATTTAAATTTAAAATGAAATCATTTTTTTGTTTCTGGTCTTAACTTTATATTCATATTTGGCCCAAATTCTCTATTGAAATACGACTTTGATATATAAGAATGTACTAAAGAACATTACGTATAACATAACCCAATTTCTCTTGCATTCCTGTAGAAGATAAATCCAAGTAAAGATGCAATAGAGAAAAGAAAAACCTTTTGATTTTAACCTTAAGACTGCTTTAGACATCGGTATGGACTGTAATTAATATTGCAATAGTGCATATGAAAACATCAGCACTAATATGTATATTTTTTTCAAAAATGTAATTTATGGCAAAAAAATATTCACTGAAGACCATGATACACTGATTAGATCATTATAATGAACTAATGTTTACCTCAAATTTTTATGTTATGTAAAATTGTAAAAAAAACAGTTATGTTAAGTAAAATTGTGTTTTATTTTTTTCATTTTCAATATCACTATTTAGGTAACAAAAACAAACAACTAAAAACGTGTAATTTTCATATTAGAATACTATGCTCATACTTGTTGTTTTCTACCGATCCTTTCTATGTAATTATCTCATTATCAGTTATCATCATTATCATCATCAACAGGATTACAAAAAAAGCTGAAATCTCCATATAGATAACATAGGATCTCATCTCATTCCTCTTACTACATGATGATCTCTGCAGAAAACTCTCATATAAATGACATTTAATGAACATCAGACTGTTACTAGCTTTGGACCATGTGGCTATAAATGCTGTTAACAGAAGAAGATGGTTGCCCCCATAACCATGCCCAGAAAATAAGTTTAAAAAAATCTTCAATCAGAAAGCAAAACAAATTACTAAGAAAAAGTATACATCGCTTTCTCGCTTGTTGAGCTATATTAGTAGAAACATTCCCTTTAAGAACTTACTATACCTTCAGTTTGGATTTTTGGGAGTATACTATACAAAGGAAGTTTTCATATGCTATATATATATATATATATATATATATATATATATATATATATATACTGTATATAACAACCGTAAAAGTTTACACACTACATAAAGTCTCTGTCAGCAAGATTTTGCTATTTAATCTGTGAGGGGCTGAGGGCCCGATTCCTGTGATGTGTCACTTACTAGGCAGTGTGCTGTTGTTTCAATAAAATCAGTCTTTTATCAGCAGATTATCTTTACAGGACTACATGTCACCTGCCCCTTAGTCAACTGCTCTGCGTAACGATGCCTCTACCACTGATTAGCAGCTTTCTGTCCCTACACAGTGTACACAAAAAGCTGTCACTCAGAGGTGTGTACAGGGTTATACATGGTTCACCAGAGCACTGCTACAAGGGCAGCAGAGAAAACTGTGATTTTATCTCAACTGCTGCACTCAGTAAACTAAGTCATACATTACTGGAATCAGGGTCTCTATCCCTACATCATGCCGCTCTCAGGTGAGGTAGAAAAAACCTCATGACAGATTCCCTTTAAAAGATTAATATGCCCTTGGGTGCCTATTGTGGCACTGGTCCTTAAATGAGTTTTCCACTATCAAGTTTTATCTCCCAAAATAGCAAACACAGATAGATGATACTCGCTCTACCTTGCTCCAGCCCCAATTCTCTGCCGCTGCTGCAGTCCTTGTTTACTGGCTGCAACAGAGATGTCACAACTAAAATGCACATCAACTTGGCAAAGCCTCTAAGCTCAGTGATTGGCTGCAGCAGTAATTTGTGCTGCAGTCTTGGCGTCACCACTGCAGCAAGTAAGCAAAGACTAGCAATGGCAAAAAGCCATCTTAGACCCAGGGAGGGTGAGCACCATCTGTGCTTGTTGTTTAAGAAATACACGAGCATTGGGGAACATAAAATTTGGCAGTGGAAAAACCCTTTAAGAAGAAGTTTCCAAAATCTTAAACCTAAAGTACGTTATTCCAAAGGGTTAACATAAGTGTATAAACGTAAATGGTACACTGAGTCTGCAATTTGTCATAATGATGACGCATTATATTGCTGTTTTCATAAATGACTTTATCACTTAATCTAGGTTTAGACATTCTGCATTACATTACCAGATATTGCTGTGACGTAGCATTATACAAGACAGTAAAAGAAAAGACTATTATAGGCAGGCTAATAGATCTGGAACATCACTTACTTCACAATAGATCCAGTCGGATAGATTTGCTTATAATACTTGGCAGGTGCTACATTTATGATACACTGTGACAATTTACTGTTAGTTAACTCTCCTGATGTCAACTATCAGGTAGGGTGAAGAAGACCTATCACATAACCACGTAATCTCAATTTTAACTAATAGTTGTCTGCACTTTAAATTATTCCCATTGCTCAAAAAGGACATTGTTTGCAAAACTTAACAATTAACCACGGGGAACAGGAATTTCACTTACAAATCACTCTTTGACAGGATATTCTCTTGCCAGTGGAGGTAAAGAATTTTCTTATTAGACATTTCCAAAAAAGGATGTTTGAGAAATCCAGACAACAGGGATGTTAAATAACTGTTAGTCTTAGATAAATGTCTTAGTAGATTCAGCCACACTGAGTTTTAACCTGGGATATAATACAGAGAAAAGAAACAATGGGATTCAACCAATGCCCATTAGTGCTTAAACGGGCTATCCAGACCTTTTTATGATTAAAAATGGCCGAGTACATAGTAACATAACTAGTATGGTTGAAAAAAAAGACATATGTCCATCAAGTTCAATTGAGGGATAGGGGAGGATATTAAACAAAGAGAATGGGTATAATATTAAAGAGGCAATTTTACCAGTTTTAAACTGCCCACAGCATGGAAAAGTAGCTGCTGAGCTGAATAAAACATATTTTTTTATGTCTCTTCTCCTTTCCTTTGCTAACATATTAGCTTGTAAAGTTTAGATTCTTATGTCCCCGTCAACCTAGCGGCATTAGCAGACATTCATCTCTGGCGGTATTTACTTTTTCCCCTGCAAGATGTTGATCAACCACAAGCAGGAGGTATCATACAGGGGAAAAAAGTACATGCTCCCAGAGAATGTCTGACATGCCTTTCTCTGTGTGAGACAAGTAATGTCACACAGTCATGCGCTGCTCACTGATGTCACTGCCAGAAACTACTGTGATTACAAGTGAGAGAGGGGAGCAGAGCTGTATCAGAGCAGCAGAGCAGAGCTGTATGTCATTACAAACACCTATGCATTTGCAGCTCTCATCTTACTGTCATTTACCGGTTGCTTACAGTATGCTGTACCAATATTTTCTGTATCTTTGAACCAAACATCCCTTTACAACAATAGCAAACCAGCAACTTCATAGTATGAATACCACGTTTGTTAATCTTGCTCTAGATTTGTTCCAGTTGGCACATATCTACATTGTGGGCCATTTATATGGATACACCTAAATTAAATGGTAATGGTTGGTGATATCAACTTCCTGTTTATAGCACATTAGTATATGGGGGGGGGGACTTTTCCAGATGGGTGGTGACTATGAGGGCCATTTTGAAGTTGGCCATTTTGGATCCAACTTTATTTTTTTCAGTGGGAAGAGGGTCACGTGACACATCAAACTTATTGAGAATTTCATAAGAAAGACAATGCTGTGCTTGGTTTTAACGTAACTTTATTCTTTCATGATTTTTTTTACAAGTTTATGACCACTTATAAAATGTGTTCAAAGTGCAGCCCATTGTGTTGGATTGTCAATGCAACCCTCTTCTTCCACTCTTGACACACTGATAGCAACACCGCAGAAGAAATGCTAGCACAGGCTTCCAGTATCCGTTGTTTCAGATGTAAAAAACTCATGAAAGAATAAAGTTACATTAAAACCAAGCACAGCATTGTTTTTCTTATGAAATTCTCAATAAGTTTGATGTGTCACATGGCCCTCTTCCCATTGAAAAAAATAAAGTTGGATTCAAAATGGCTGACTTAAAAATGGCCACCATGGTCACCACCCATCTGGAAAAGTTTTCCCCCTCCCATATACTAATGTGCCACAAACATGAAGTTGATATCACCAACCATTCCCATTTAATTTAGGTGTATCCATATAAATGGCCCACCCTGTAGATTCGTTCAAGGTAATTATAGCAAGTGAGAACAACAGCTAGGCAAAACTGTATTTATTGATTTATTTTACTCACTTATATAACGCCATTAATTCCAGAACGTTTTGCAGATATTATCGGCACTGTCCCCATTGGGGCTCACAATCTAAATTCCCTATCAGTATGTCTTTGGAGTGTGGGAGGAAACTGGAGTACCCTGAGGAAACCCACGCAAACACAGGGAGAACATACAAACTCCTTGCAGATGTTGTCCTTGGTGGGATTTGAATCCTGGACCCCAGCTCTGCAAGACTGCAGTGCTAACCACTGAGCCACCTAGTTGTATACCACAAAGTATTCATTGAGCGATATGTAGCCAGTGAAATAGAAGACAGAAGCTATAATAACCTCTTCTGTCTTCTCCCTAGGATCTCCAACTGTGCATGACAGCAGTGCACTCAACCTCCTCCAGCTAAAGTACAGCAACTTTAACCCTTTTACAATACCGCATGGTTAAAGAAAAACTGTCAGGTTTGATAATGCTATTAAACTACAGATATAGAGTTAATCTGCAGGTTATTACAGTTATGAAGGTTCCCAGCCTCAGTACTGAAAGTGTGGCACTGGGGAGTAAATTAACTTTATTTCTCCCCGGAGCTGCTGGCTTTCAGTCATGCAGGCGTGCCTGGAGCAATAATAGTCACCAGTCACATGATTGAGCACTGATTAACAGCCGGCTCAGCAGTGCATCAGTGTATAGCTGGTTGTCAGTCAATACCGGGACATGCTTAAGGTATGTGCCCACGTAGCGTTTTACAAGCTTATATGCTGCGGAATTTCCGCAGCGTAAACGCTTGTGAAACGCTAGGTAATCCTTCCCCCATGGTCCCCAATGAGAATCTGCAATTTCGATACCCATGCTGCGGATTTTTCCGCAGCGTTTTTGATGCGCTCAAAAATCTGCAGCATGTCCATTAATTTTGCGTTTACGCATGCAGAATTGCCTTGTCAATGCAATAAAAAACGCAAGGCAATTCCGCATGTCCCAAACGCATTATAAACGCGCAAAAAACGCTTGCCAAATTCCGCAAGCGTTTTTCCGGGAGAGGACATGCGGAAATGAAGCAGAAATTCCCTGCTTCATTTCTGCAACGTGGGCACATAGCCTTACAGCAGCAGTTCTCAGAGCTGTGAGCGGTGACTGTAATTGCTCCTGGCACGCCTGCATGACTGAAAACCAGCAGCTCCCAAGAAAAATAAAGTTAATTCACTCCTGACTCGAGTGCCGCACCTTCAGTACAGCTACCTGGCACATTCATAGCACTATTAACTTGCAGATTTACCGTATATATTCAGGTAAATAGCGTTACTGGACATGACAGGTTCCCTTTAAATCCCAGGACTAAGCACCCTAAATTTACAGTTCCTGACTCTTATGAAATTAAAAGTGAATTAGAAATTGAACAATTACTGCCAGGATTCTCTACAGATTAAATCACAGGGATTATTAGCAGGTGAACTGTGCGAACATCATCTTATTGTATAGGGACCTTTCTAACAAATAGGGATTGCCATATGCAGAGAACCCCATTGCTATAAGTCTATATAATTTTTAAAGTTTACTTTTTTAGGCAATGCTGATTGCTCATATGTAATAATGACCTAAATCCCTCAATAAACATTCACATTAACATGCTGAGTAATGCTTTGAAGCTTCTGTTCCCTGCTTCCTTCTGCTTGTGATTCAGATAGAGAAATAATGATCTCCTTTAGGAAGTAATGTATTACACCATTGTAAAGACCTTATATTGTGGACGCCAGCTCTCAGTATACTTCTACAGCATATTACAATAGGTCAAAAGCCATAAAGTTTTTGCATCACCACCTCATTAGAGAGATAATGGCAAGAACTATAAGTGACTTCAGTTTCTGGCAGTAAAGAGAACCTTAGTAATGAGTTTTAAATGCTTCCTTGAAATAGTTACTTTTTAAATAACGTTTACTCCATTTTAAGAATGTCACAAGGGTGCAATTCATTTTAACAACGATATGAGTCACTAAATCTTAAAAAGTGACAGTCTAGGATTTCTTTTTAAGTTTCTGTTTCTTACTGTTCCCTAAAAAGTGTTATATATAAATCACTGTAGGTTGACCTAAATACAGTTACCGTATTTGTATGTCAAGCCAGTCAAATAATTGTCGACAGATCTGATAGATAGGATTCCTTGACAATCTAATAATGTATTTGGATGTAATCTGACTACTATAATGGAAAAGAAGAATCCTGCATCTTTCACGTTAATATGCATAATGCTTTGTACCCCCACAGTTGAAGCCAGTGATGTACAACAAGACTTATCTTCTTATACCTATAGCATAGAAAAACATTTTTATTTTGTAGTTAGCAGTACACATCAGAGCAATCAAAAAACAATAGTGTAACACTATTGCTAGCTCCCCTGCATAGTTTCCCTTCCCCCTCTATGCAGGGATGCTAGCATACTCATTGCTCTGACACCGTGGCATGGTCCCCTTCTGCTGGCATGTCTCCTGCTTGTGCATGCCACACCTCCTGGCTGAGCGTGCGCGAGCACACCCCCATTCTTAAATGGGCAGCACGCGAACATAGTAAAATGTTTAGTATAATAAGTTCACCTGCTGTATGGCTCTCAGCCGATTACTGAGTGTCATCCTGTATAAAAAAACTCCCTCTCCCTTAGGGAGTCGCCCAAGCAACTGCTTTCATTAGCATGTAGTCTCCCTTACAAGTGAGTTGTTAGGTCCTCTGGTCCCCGTGTGGACAGTTTCCTGAACTCGAATCCCTGGTCCCGGTGTGGCCAGGGTCCTGAACTTGAATCCCTGGTCCCAGTGTGGCCAGTGTCCTGAACCTGATTTCCTGGTCCTGGTTTGGCCAGGTCCTGAACCTTAATCCCTGGTCCATTTGTGGCCATTGCCTGAACATTGTCCACTGGTGTGGCCTGTCCTGTACCCGAAGTTCTTTGGTCTCGGTGAGGCCAGTGCCTGAACATTGTCCCCTGGTCCTGGTGCGGCCAGGCCTGTTTCTGAAGTCTCCTGGTCCTGGAGCGGCCAGTCCCTGAACATTTTCCCTAGGTCCTGGTGCAGCCACTCCTGTCCCCGAAGTCCTCTAATCCCATAGTGGTCAGTGCCTGAACATTGTCCGCTAGTCCTGTTTTGACCAGTCCGGTTCCCGAAGTCCTCTGGTGGCGGTGCGGCCAGTATCTGATCATTGTCCCTATCTTAATCTCTAAGTCAGTACCATTCTGCAGTGATACTGAATTTAACCTATTATTCTGAATGGAGTTCTAGTCTGTATCAGCTAATCTGACTCCTGGGGTCAGCTGCTGCTGTTAGAACCCTCCTGTTTGTTTTTTCTATCTTGTGGTTTGCGGTCATGTGACCATCTGCCTTTATATTCCAGCTCCGCCCTTCTGGCTGTGCTGGACTTCAGTGTTTGACTGTCTGTCTAGCCAGGTGCTTCTGTGCCTTTCTCTGTCAAGTTCGCTTGGTCCTCTGGGACCTCTAGTACTTTTTGTCAGTTTGTCTTTTTGTGTTCTGCAACAACTTCTGTTTAGGAGGTGTCCCTTTTTTGTCCCAGTCCTTAGTTCTTTTGGGGACCCCTCCCTTAATTCTATAGGTCTTCGTTCAGACTAGCCGAGGACAAGGGCGGGTCTGTTCACTGGGAACAGGCAGCCCACTACATCGTAGGGATTCGGCTTGGTCTTACTGTAGAGACAGCTTTCCCCTACCTTTCATGTTGCAGATCATAACAGTAAGTCCAGCCAAAAAAAACTAAAAGGAAAGAAATTCGGGGATCAGTATGGTTTCCGTCCAGGATTTGGCTCAACGCCTGCAGGGATTGTCTCTGGAGGTGGCCGAGCTTCAGCAACATGTGAGTAGCTGTCCTGGAGCGCATTTTGTCGAACCCAAGGTAGGACTGCCTGATGTTTTTTATGGTAAACAGCAAGATTTTTTTTTCCTTTAAAAATGCTTGTTTGTTATATTTTTGTTTGAGACCAAGGTCCTCTGGGAATGAATCACAGCACATTGGTTTTATTATGTCACTTTTGCGCAATGAACCACAGGGGTGGGCCTTTTCTCTCCAGCCTAATGATCCGTGTTTAAGGTCTGTTGAAGAATTTTTTTCTGCTATGGGGCTATTATATGACGATCCTGATCAAACTCATCTGCTGAATCAGAACTTAGACGTTTGAATCAGGGGTCAGATGATGTTGAAAATTATTGCACACACTTCAGGAGATGGGCTTCAGAAGTTAAGTGGAATGATTCGGCGCTGAGATGATTTTTTCTTGCTGGTCTGAGTGAAAGGGTTAAGGATTTGCTAATTGCATTCCCTGCACCTGAGACTCTGCAGGAAGTTATGCGGTTAGCTGTTCGTATAGACAGGAGACTGAGGTGCAGGCTCAATGAGGTAAAGACTCCTGTAATGTCAGGTCCTAGTCCTCAGAAAATCTGCTCCGACGGCGGGGAACCGATGGAGGTTGGGGGGATGTCCCTCCGCTCTCAAGAAAGAGATGGGAGATTCGCCGAGGGATTGTGTCTTTATTGTGGTAAAGCTGACCATTTGATTAAGTATTGTGAGCATCGTTTAAGTAAAGAAAAAAAAAAGGTCAGTTATGCCCGTATAGCTTGTTTACGCTCTGCAGGAGTATTTCTTTCTGGGAGTACTACTTTGCAGGGAGATTTGATCAAATTTCAGGTATTTGTGGATTGTGGTTCAACACTTAATGTGATTGATAAAGGGTTTTTGGAAAATCTTAAATTGAAATCCAAACCTTTGTCATGACCTATTTCTGTGATTGCAATTTATAACACTACTTTGAAATGTATTACTCACAAGACTGCTGCATTTCCCCTCACTATCAATGGAGTTCACCAAGAAATATTGGACTTGGTTGTTTTGGATAATTTGCCCTCTCCAGTTGTTCTAGGATTGCCTTGGTTAAAACTGCACAATCCTTTATTGGAAGGGTCTACGAATGTGATTAAGTCTTGGAGTCGGAAGTGCTATGATAAATGGTCGCATTGCGGCTGTGGAAAAAGGGGAATTACCGGTACCTATTCAAGATTTTTGGAGGGTTTTTTCGGAGGAGGAGTCACAAGTTTTACCTCCGCATAGGGATTATGATTGCGCCATTGAGTTTGTTCCGGGTGCTACTCTTCCCAAAAGTCACTTGTTTAATCTGACTATCCCTGAAAGAAAGGCCTTGGAGGAGTACATAGAGACTAGCCTGGCTGCTGGTCACATTAGACCTTCTAAGTCGCCTGTGGCAGTTGGATTCTTCTTTGTTAAAAAAAAAGGACGGCGGTTTACGTCCATGTCTGGAGTTTCGTGAAATTAATAAGATTACCGTACGCAATTCCTACCCATTGCCATTAATTACTGACATGTTTAACCAGTTAGTGGGAGCCAAGTGGTTCTCCAAAATTGATCTCCGGGGGCATACAATTTGTTACGTGTGAAGGAGGGTGATGAATGGAAAACTGCTTTTAACACTCCGGTAGGTCATTTTGAGAATCTGGTGATGCCTTTTGGTCTTACCAATGCACCTGCATTTTTTCAGAACCTTATTAATGACATCCTGAGACCTTTGTTTGGTAAGAATGTGGTTGTGTACTTAGATGACATTTTGATTTATTCACCAAATCTAGAGTCCCATTGGCAGAGTGTACGTGAAGTTTTGCAGTTATTGAGTGATAATTCACTCTTTGCTAAGCTGGAGAAATGTGAGTTCACTGTGCAGAAAAATAGTTTTTTGGGCTACATTGTCTCCAGCGAGGGCTTTGAGATGGACCCTGTGAAGGTTCAGGCTGTGCAGGAATGGCCTAGACCTATTGGTTTGAAATCTATGCAGAGATTTTTGGGTTTTGCCAATTATTACAGGAGATTCATTAAGAATTTTTCTGTAATTGTTAAACCTCTAGCCGATCTCACCAGGAAAGGTGCGAATACGGCCCAGTGGACTACTGAGGCCATTGAAGCGTTTGAGTATCTCAAAGAGAGGTTCAGTTCTGCCCCTATCCTTTTGCAGCCTGATGAGACCAAGCCTTTTTTGGTCGAGGTCGATGCTTCATCGGTGGGGGTCGGAGCAGTTTTGTCTCAGGAGAACAAGGGTGGAGTACATCCTTGTGCCTTCTTTTTGAAAAAAATTTCGGAAACCGAACTGAATTATGATGTAGGAAATCGGGAGTTGCTGGCTATTAAACTTGTGTTTGAACATTGGCGTCATTTTTTGGAAGGCGCTAGATTTCCTATTCAGGTTTTCACAGATCATAAGAATTTGATCTATTTGGATGCTGCCAAGCGCTTGAATGCCCGTCAAGCTAGGTGGGCACTTTTTTTTCTCGGTTTCATTTTTCTGTTACCTATATCCCTGGTACTAAGAATGCTAAAGCCGATGCTTTATCTCGCAGTTTCTCTCCTACGGTCGGTGCCGAGGAGGAGGAGAGCATTTTACAGAAAGGAGTTGTGGTGGCGGCTTTGGACTCCGTTTTGGAGAATGGGATTCTGAATGCTCAAGATGATGCTCCATCTGACACTCCCCATTGGAGGTTGTTCGTGCCTAGAGCCTTTAGGAGATATTTGTTTGTGGAGTGTCATGAGTCTCGGTTGGCAGGTCATCCAGGAATTTCGGAGACTAAGAGACTTATCAGTCGCAGTTTTTGGTGGCCTGGATGGCAGAAGGAAGTTATCAAGTGGGTGCGTCAGTGTACTGTGTGTGCTAGGTCAAAGGCTTCACATACTCCTGCTGCGGGGTTGCTTTGCCCTTTGGAGGTTCCTAGTGCGCCTTGGATGCATCTCACTATGGATTTTATTACTGATATTCCTGTGTCCGACGGTTTTACTGTCATCTGGGTGGTCGTGGACCGTTTTAGTAAGATGTGTGATTTGGTTCCATTCATTAAGTTGCCCTGTGCCAAGACACTCGCTAAGGCGTTTGTTAAGGAGATTGTCAAGCTCCATGGCGTTCCCACAGATATTGTTTCTGTTAGAGGACCTCAGTTCGTGGCTCGCTTTTGGCGTGCTTTTTGTGACAGGTTGGGAGTTCATTTGTCATTTTCGTCTGGTTATCATCCTAAGTCGAATGGACAGACTGAAAGAAAGAACCAGGATGTTGACCAGTTTTTGCGTTGTTTTGTGGCGGACAATCAAGAGGTGTGGTCTGAGTTTCTGCCTCTCGCAGAATTTGCTCTTAACAATCATACATCCTCCTCTGCTGGGTGTTCTCCTTTTTTTTGTTGTACTGGGAGACATCCGTCTTTTGGTTCGTTCTCCAAATTGGGGTCGGCGGTGCCGGAGGAGGAGAATTTCTCCGGTGATTTGGAGAGAGTTTGGACTAATGTACATTGTAACCTTCAAGAGGCTAACAAGAAGTCCAAGAAGTATTTTGACAGGAACCGTAAAGAGGTTTTGTTTACTGTAGGTGACATTGTTTGGTTGTCCTTGAAGAACCTGCGGTTGAGGATTCCCTCTAAAAAACTGGGTCCTAAGCTTGTGGGTCCATTTAAAGTGCTTCAGGTTGTTAACCAGTCTGCTGTTAGGTTGGATGTCCCTACTTCCTGGAAGATTAATCCTGTGTTTCATGTTTCCTTGTTGAAAAAGGCTGACGTATCTGATAGGGACGCCACTGTCACAGTTTCTCCTGTGGTGGAAGACGGCGAATATGAAATTTCTCGTATCTTGAATTATAGATGGCATAGAGGGAGATTATAGTATCTTGTCTCGTGGAAGGGTTTCGGTCCCGAAGACAACTCCTGGGTAAGGACGGTTGATGTCTCTGCTCCTAGGCTTGTTAAAGCTTTCCACAGGAGGTTTCTGGATAGGCCTGGGCCTGGAGGATCCGGAGCATCCTCATAAAAGAGGGGGTACTGTTAGAACCCTCCTGTTTGTTTTTTCTATCTTGTGGTTTCTGTTTAGGAGGTGTCCCTTTTTTTTGTCCCAGTCCTTAGTTCTTTTGGGGACCCCTCCTTTAATTCTATAGGTCTTCGTTCAGACTAGCCGAGGACTAGGGCGGGTCTGTTCACTGGGAACAGGCAGCCCGCTACATCGTAGGGATTCGGCTTGGTCTTACTGTAGGGACAGCTTTCCCCTATCTTTCCTTAGTACATGTTGCAGATCATAACAGCTGCAGTGCCGGCATCTGCCTAGGAGTGGTACCTAGTGGCTACCTACAGCCCAGCCTGTCTCCACCATCTGGAACTGCAGTGAACACCAGGTTGCCGTGATGCGCCCCCAGGGCAATGGGGTACTCGGCAGCCCGGCCTATGGATGCTGGGGCAGTATGTCACAGTGGCTGTCCCGGTCCGTGGCCCAGGGCGGTCAACCAAAAAGGGGATTGTAACTTGGACAGAAAATAAAAAAATAAAGTAAATAGTTCGTGACGCCACCTGTGGTACCTGGTAAGGTTTACCAGCGCTGCTGCAGACCTCCGGGCGGTGATGGGATGGCAGCTGAGGTGTTTCTGCTCCCCACAGGTGGAGTGGGCCCCCGGAGCAGTGTGGAGCTTGGTGGGTGGTGATGCTGGGACTTGTAGTGCTGGCGGGATGGCGCAGCAGGAGTAATTGACAGAGACAGGGGATTCGCTTCTATACCTTTACTGGTGGTGATGTCAGGTACGGTCCAGGGTACTCAGTAGGATGGGTGCACTTCAGGACTTCTCCCCAGTGAGTGAGTATAAGGCCTCCTGGTCCATGTCTGCCTCTCTGTATGCTCCTGCAGCTGGGCCTAGCTTATGTGTCGTGCTGTTCCTTCACCTGTCGCTCGGTAGTAGGACCTTCTGCTGGCAACCACTATCCCTGGTAATGCTGGGGCCTTCGTGGTTCCTGGTCCTGTGATGGGTCTAGTTTCAGGTCTGCCAGGGACTTGTAGTCCTCCTGGAATGCCGGTGATCCCTACTGGGTATAAAGGACCCTGTAGGCGTGGACCCGGTGTCCTGTTTGTATCTTGGGGGTGAGCCTATGATGCTCCTCTGCCCCCTAAACTCCTCTCTCCTTTCTCCTCTTGCCTTCAGCCTCACTCGGGGCCCTCAGAACTCAGCAGCAGACGCGCTGCATCTTCGCTGCTCTCAGCGTCAGCACGCTCTCAGACTCTCTCTGTCTGACTAAAACAACTCACTGACTGCCTGGCTCCACCCTCCATATATATATCCCTAACGGGCTCCCTCTGCTGGTAAGAGGTGGAAGGGTGGAGGTGTTTGTATGTAGTGAGGGCCTCTTGTGGAGAAGTCCATCCATGCACCCTGGGTCCTGTGGTACCTGTGGTAGCAGGGTGCCACATTCCCCCCTAGTACAATTCAGTACTCCTGGACTGAAGCATTTTGTAAAACAGGTTAACAACAATAACAATTATAATAACATTTTCTTAAAACACATAATAAACACTCTTCTTTAAAGTCTCAGTGAGATCCATTAACTGGTGTCCATCTCACTGGTGAAGATGAGCAGCATGAGGGACCCGTCCGAAAACCCTCAACGTAGGCCCTGGGCGTGGCTACAGGGCATAAGTGATCCAGGTGCTGGACCACGTCTTCGGCCACGCCAAACGGGTTTTTGTTCAGTGGTCATTTAAGGGGGCACTTTGATAAGTGCAAACTATATACAAGAACAGTTTTTGGCTGCTCACAGTCCTCAGCCTACAAGTCTCTGTACCCTGACGGGTAACTAAGTGCACACATATTATTGACAGTTTATACAATAAATAATAGGCAATACCCAACTGGGTAACTATTTACAATTTAGGCACTTCATGGTTATTCCCTAAACTGGGCAGGGATTTGGCCTTGTGTGCTGCGTGTGGACCTTCGTAACATTGGGGTGTTACTAGTGTCTGTGCATACCCTTTCTGTTAATCTAGCAGGTGTACGTGCTGGTAGATTATAGAACTGCCTTAATCTCTCTATGGGACTGGCAAGTACACTGTCCACTGGGACTTCAGGCTCCGTCTCAATGTGTAATCCTCCTCTTACTGGGGACTCTTCCTGTTCCTAAAGAGGTTCTTCCAGAGCGCTCACAGGTTCTTCTTGTGGCTGATAGAAGTGTATTACGGGTATAATCACTGCTCCATCAAGTTGAGGCTAGTCCGCAGGGAAATCTCCTAGAACTGTGTGAAGCACATCTTCCTTGGGTTCTTCCGGTGCTATAGGAGGTACTTCTTCTTTCGTTGTCTTCAGTAGACCTGGGCACACCTTCAAGTGGTCTCTTGAGACTGTTGCAGTTGTTTTTCCTCCATCTTTGCTAATCAGGCAAGTTTTACTGTTGTCAGATTTGGAGTTCAGCACTGTGTAGGGCTCTCTTTCCCACTGGTCATCGAACTTGTGACTTCTTCTCTTCCGCTTTAGCACTATCTCTCCAGGTGCCAAGGGTTCTGCTGGTGCATGTTTATTGTACTGTTCTTCCTGTCTTTCCCTTACTCTGTTCAGACTGTCTTCGACACAGGCCTGTACTCTCCTCTACTGCTCTTGCCGATTTGATTTGTATTCCAGTCTTCAGTGGACATATCTGCTTCCGGTTGTACCACTCCGAGTTCCAGGTCCATGGGCAATTTTCCGGGTCTTGTCTCTCATGAGGTACGCTGGGGTACAATTAGTAGAACTCACAGGTATGTGATTGTACAAATCTACCAGGTCAGGTAGTTTGTCTGGCCACTGGTTCCTTTCTTTCAAGGGTAAGGTTTTCAGCAGGTCTATGTCGATGTTGTTCATTTTCTCACACAAACCATTGGTCTGAGGGTGGTACGACGTAGTCCGGATCTTTTTGCATCCGTACAGATGACAGAATTCTTTAAACAGCTCGGCTTCAAAGCCAGGGCCTTGATCCGTCAGCACTTTGTCCGGGTACCCATGGGGTCTGCAGAAGTATGCTTGGAACATTCTTGCTGCAGTTTCTGCTGTCAGATCCTTGACAGGGGCTACCACCAGGAACCGGGAATAATGATCCACCATGGTCAGTGCATAGGAATAGCCTGACCTGCTGGGTGACAAAGGTGCTTTCTGGCTGCCGCAGTCTTTCCTTCTGAGGCTACAGGGCCCACAATTCCGGCACCACCTTTCCATGGAACTCCGCATTCCAACCCAATAGAACCGGTCCTTCAGCAGGTATTCCAGCTTCTTCCAGCCAAAGTGACCTGCTTGATCGTGGTAGGCCTCCAACACCATCTGGATATCCGTTCTGGGTACAACAATCTGCCACACCATTTCATGGGTCTTGGGGTTGACATATCTTCTGCACAGCTTCTCTCTATAGATGAACAGCCGGCTTCTCTCATTCCACAGTTGCTTGGCTTGTGGAGGAGCATCCTTCTCCAGGTGAGAACCTTCCTGGGTGATCAGTCTTTTGATAAGGCTGACAACCGGGTCACTGTCCTGTGTCACCTTCCAACTGTGGTGGGGTAGAGGATTCAGCGTCCTTCCCTGACATCTTCTGGTGACGTGTTGCTCATGGACCACTCCGCTTCGGTGGAAAGCAGGTAATTCAACTTCCTCTAAATCATCCACTTCATCCTCGGTGTCTGACTGGTGAGGCATCCTTGACAGGGCATCAGCATTGGTGTTCTTGTGACCTGCCCGGTACTGGATGGTGAACTGATAATTTGACAGTCTGGCCACCCAACGCTGTTCCATGGCTCCCAACCTGGCTGTCTCCAGGTGTATCAAGGGATTGTTGTCAGTAAAAGCTGTAAACTTAGTTGAGGCTAGGTAATGCTTGAACCTTTCAGTGATAGCCCAGACCAAGGCCAGGAACTCCAGCTTGAATGAACTGTAGTTCTCCGGGTTCCTCTTGGTAGGGCGTAGCTTCCTGCTGGCATACGCAATTACCTTCTCTCTTCCATTTTGCTTCTGGGACAACACAGCTCTCAGTCCCTCATTGCTGGCATTGGTATACAGCAGGAAAGGCTGGCTGTAGTCAGGGTAAGCCAGGATTTCTTCACCAGTCAGGATTTCCTTCATTACTGCAAAGGATTCAGCCTGTTCTTTGCCCCACTGGAATGGGGGACTCTTTCCTCTTTTGGACTGTCCTACCAGGAGGTCTTGTAGAGGTGCTACCTTTTTGGTATAGTCCTTTATGAACCTCCTGTAGTATCCGACCAGTCCCAGGAATTTCCGTACTTCTTTGATGCTTCTCGGTTCATGCCACTTCTGGATGGCAGTGACCTTCTCCGGGTCTGGTGCTACTCTCTCTGAGCAGACTACGTGCCCCAGGTACTGAACCTTTTGCTTGAGCAGGTGGCATTTAGAAGGCATTTAGTTTCATCCCATACCGGGACAATGCTTCAAATACCTCCGCCAGGTGCTTCAGATGGTCCTCATACGTCCTCGAGTACACGATAACGTCATCCAGGTACAGCAGCACTGTCTCGAAGTTCCAATGTCCCAAGCAACACTCCATCAGCCTCTGGAACGGTGCGGGTGCATTGCAGAGTCCAAACGGCATACTGTTGAACTCGCACAGTCCCATCGGGGTGGTGAAAGCCGTCTTCTCCCGGTCTTCCTCAGCAATAGAGACTTGCCAGTACCCGCTAGTGAGATCCAGTGTAGAGAAGTTATTGGCAGATTTTAGTGCAGCCAGGGATTCCTCTATACGGAGCAAAGGGTATGCATCTTTATGTGTTATGCGATTAATCTGTCTATAATCTACACACATCCTCATGCTACCGTCCTATTTCCTGACCAGCACCAGGGGAGCTGCCCAAGGGCTACAGCTATCCCTTACTACCCTTGCCTTTTTCATGTCACGCAACATTTCCTTGGCGTTCTGATAATGTGCTGGTGGTATGGGTCGGTAACGCTCCTTAATGGGTGGATGGTTACCGGTGGGTATGTGGTGTTGTACCCCTTTAACCCTTCCAAAGTCAAGTGGGTGTTTACTAAACACTTGTTCATATTCCTGAACCACTCTGTAAACACTGTGTTTCTGATGGACAGGAGTGGCGTCAGTCCCAACATGGAGCTGTTGACACCAATCCTCCAGCTGAGCTTCGGAGTCGTTGTCCTCCACTGCATCTGGTGGGGTCAAGGATTCCACTGTGTGTACGGCTTCATCATTCACAGTATACAATCTAGCAACAGTGGCATACCTTGGCAATTTGACTTCCTCCTCCCCACAATTTAGGAGTCGCACGGGCACCCTCCCATTGCGTACGTCAACTACCCCTCTAGCAGTTAGGAGTGTAGGTCTGTGCTCTGAGCTAATGGGCTCCACTACCACCTGGTAGTTCTGTCCCTTGAGACCTATTGCTGCCCTACACCAAATCAGCATCTCACTCCTTGGGGGAATCACAATGGGTATCGGGTCTGTCACCCGTACATTACCTGTTGCTGGTACAGGAGGGCTTGAATCTCTCTCTGGAGCACCTTCCTCTGCCCTGGTTTGGCAGTGTCAACAATCTGTTGGAGCAAAAACAACACTTCTCCCAAACAGTTACCAACAATATTTGTACCAAGTATCATATACAAGTCTGTATCACCAGGGTTAGACTCCACTACAATCAGTCCTTGGTCCTTTAGTTCCGCTCTCCCCACCTTCACTGTCACGTCCTTAACCCCTACTAGATTAAGAGGAAGGCCGTTAGAGGTATACACAGAGAGGTTCGGGGCTGGTGGATGGAGTTCATCTATGAACCAGTACCTTTTGTAGAGGACTTCAGGTATGATGGATACCTGTGAGCCGGTGTCCTGTAATGCAGGTGTTGCTATACCGTCCAGCACGATGAACGGGAAAGTCCTTCCTCCTACAAACCGATGGTACCAGCTTGATGGGCCTGGTTGATTTACTCCTGGGTGTCGGCCCTCGGCCTCAGGGTTTGCCCGTTTAAAGGACAGTTCCGCGCTGTGTGGCCTGCCTTGTGGCAACGGTAGCAGATGAAGTCTCCTGGAGGGCGACGTTGGTCGTTGGTCCTCCCACGAGGTTGCGTTGTCCTCCTACGGGGTGGTGTCGTCCTCCTACGGGGTGGTGTCGTCCTCCTTCTACTCCTCATCCAGGGGACATCCTCAGGACTGTCAGCGAGTAGGATCCTTCCTTCCGGCTCGGGCTCCGCCTGTAGCTGCAGGGTGCTCAGGACAGTGGCCAGGGTTTTACTAGGGGGCACTATTTGCATCTTTGTTTCAGCCGTCAATGAAGGAGCAGTGGTGCTGAGGCCACTGGGGTGGCCCCACCCTGGTAATGCTGGATAGCAGTCCCTGATGTTTCCAGGGGCTGTAGACCCTTAATAGCCATGTCCTTCAGGGTGTCAAAGGTGGCATCTGGATGATCTAAGGCCCTCCACCGTACGGTTCTGCTCTCCTCCTGGGACCTCCCCCCCGGATGAATTGTTCTGTCAGCATTTTGTCCCAATCATGTATGCTGGCAGGACTAACCTGTTTCAGGGCCTGCAGGGCTTCCTGTAAGCGCCAGGCATAGTCCCGGATACTGTCCTCACTTTTCTGGGCACAGTGGTAGAACCTCATCCGGAGATCTGTCTCAGTGCGGTTTTCAAAGACAGTTTGCAGTCTCTTAAAGATAATGGATACTGATTCCTGGTCCGCGGCTGGCCAGGTTTCAACTTCCCGCTCTGCAGCACAAGTCAATTGTCTCAGCACAACAGCGGCTCTCTGTTTACCAGTCATTGAATACATATCTAATACACCACATATTTTCCTTTTGAATCCAGACAGGGTGTCTGCTTTGCCATCATACTTTGGAAGCCATTTTGCTCTGGGGATGTACAGCAGGGCCATGGGTATCAACGGAGTCACGACCCCTGCTGGTGGTGCTTCCTTTCCGGCCTGTGCAGCGCCGGGCGCAAGTTGAGCATCAGGAGCGTTAACCAGTGCTCCGGCGGCTTGCTGGTCATCGGCCATGGTTGCGCCCCCCCGTAGCCTACCTCCTGTTTCTTTAATCAGGTTGGCCGCAGCTCCGCAGACGACGGTCTCCTTCCAGGACCTGACGCTTCCTGGTGCTGCGTCAGAGCGCGAGGCGGGGCTTGAGCTTCACGCGCTTCCAGCAGTCACGCCTCTCCAGTTCCCGCGGTTACGCCCCTATTCTTCCCGCGCAGCGACTCGAAAATGGCGGACAATGGCGGGAAACAGCGGCAATTGGCGGGAAAACTTCACCACGGTATGCGACACAGTTCTTTAAGGTGCACAGTACCCGGTGGCAACGGGCACGCAATCCTGTTCGTGACGCCAGAAGTTGACGCGCCCCCAGGGCAATGGGGTACTCAGCAGCCGGGCCTATGGATGCTGGGGGGGTATGTCACAGAGGCTGGCCCAGTCCGTGGCCCAGGGCAGTCAACCAAAAAGGGGATTGTAACTTGGACAGAAAATAAAAAAACAAAGTAAATAGTTCGTGATGCCACCTGTGGTACCTGGTAAGGTTTACCAGCGCTGCTGCAGACCTCCGGGGGGTGATAGGATGGCAGCAGAGGTGTTTCTGCTCCCCACAGATGGAGCAGGCCCCCGAGGCAGTGTGGAGTTTGGTGGGTGGTGATGCTGGGACTTGTAGTGCAGGCGGGATGGCGCAGCAGGAGTAATTGACAGAGACAGGGGATTCGCTTCAATACCTTTACTGGTGCTGATGTCAGGTACGGTCCAGGGTACTCAGTAGGATGGGTGCACTTCAGGACTTCTCCCCAGTGAGCGGGTATAAGGCCTCCTGGTCCATGTCTGCCTCTCTGTATGCTCCTGGCCAGCCTGCAACTGGGCCTAGCTTATGTGTCATGCTGTTCCTTCACCTGTCGCTCGGTAGTAGGACCTTCTGCTGGCAACCACTATCCCTGGTAACGCTGGGGCCTTCGTGGTTCCTGGTCATGTGACGGGTCTAGCTTCAGGTCTGCCAGGGACTTGTAGTCCTCCTGTAATGTCGGTGATCCCTACTGGGTATAAAGGACCCTGTAGGCGCGGACCCGGTGTCCTGTTTGTATCTTCGGGATGAGCCTATGATGCTCCTCTGCCCCCTAAACTCCTCTCTCCTTTCTCATCTTGCCTTCGGCCTCATTGGAGGCCCTCAGAACTCAGTAGCAGACACGCTGCATCTTCGCTGCTCTCAGCGTCAGCACGCTCTCAGACTCTCTCTGTCTGACTAAAACAACTCACTGACTGCCTGGCTCTGCCCTCTATATATATATATATATATATCCCTAACGGGCTCCCTCTGCTGGTATGAGGTGGAAGGGTGGAGGTGTTTGTATGTAGTGAGGGCATCTTGTGGAGAAGTCCATCCATGCACCCTGCGTCCTGTGGTACCTGTGGTAGCAGGGTGCCACAGCCGCTTAGCTACGCCCCTACCTAGGCAGACCCGTCCCTATGGCACAGTGGGTTCACAAATGCGCCACTGGGTGGCATAACAAATAGAGATGAACAGATCCAGATCGATCTAGAGAGGATCAAGTTCGAATCCAATTTTCTGAAATTCATGGTTTTATGCAAATTCGATCACTTTGAGATTTGATTCACGGTTTGCAAAAAAAAACAGCAAGTTGCTTAGCCCATTTCACACAATGCTGAAGCATCAGAGAGCTGGCAAATGTCTTTTTGCATTGCCGCACGAGCCTCTCCATAATGCCCTGCAGCTATAACATCTCATGGATTTTCATACCTTGTACAGTGGTGGTCAGAACCTGAGCACAGATCAGTCACTGGGTAGGTCACTGGGTAAGTCTCTCTCTTCCGTGGTGTGTAAGCTGTTATGGTCAGAAAGATCCTCTCTCTTCTGAAGTGCATTTATGATCAGTGGCATCCTTTCTTTCCTGTAGAGTGTAATCTCTTATGGCCAGCAGGCTACTCTGTCTCGCTGTCTCCTTCTCCTGTAGAGTATAAGGTCTTAAGGTCAGCAGGGTCATGTCTCTCTCTCTCTCTCTCTCTCTCTCTCTCTCTCGCTCTCGTGTAAGCTCTTATGGTCAACTGGGTCCTTTCTCTCTCCTGTAGGATGTACGCTCTTTTAGTCAGTGGGTATTTCTCTTTTTCCCACCCCCACATGTATTTTCTGAGCAATTACAAGCTGTTCAGTATTGAGCTTCACAAAAATGTATTTGCCGCAAATAAAATATTTTGGGAAAATTGAGCAAAGTCGACAAATTTTAATTTAAAAAAATCTGCTCATGTCTAGTTATACCAATAAAGGTGATTATTCCTACACAGCGAAATATATATCTGGAAACCTCTGAAATCTGTTGGGTATTGCATAGTGAATGCATAACAGAGCAGAATCTACACAACTTTAGCAAATAGCCATGCTCCTGCAGCAGCTCTAGCAATATAATGCAAGGTATTAGAGAACTCAGCATCTAAGTTGTTTCACAGAGGGAAGGGGTTCCCTCTGTCAGCATATCGGGGACCCGTGGTGCAATTGCAGCCACAAGCCAAATAAATGATCCCAGGACTGGCATACATATCGGCCTATTATATTCACGTCAAAGGTCATGTCCCTGCCTTTGATGTGGGCTCGCACGCCAAGCCCATATGTTCCCACCACCATCAAGTGCCCTTAAAAGCCACGGTGTAGCAGTGCTCTGTCTGTTGATGTTAACCTGGTAAATCCTGCTGTGAACCGCTGGCAGCGGGATTTAACAGCCGGCCGGAAGCACGTCATTAATCCCGCCGAACGGCGACCCTGTCATGTGATCGCATATTGCCGATACACTGACAGCCAGGGGTCTGCAGAAGCACCCATGCCTGTCAATGTGAATCTCCTGTGAACGCCGGCCTGACCAGCATTCATAGGAGATCATGATTTCTGCATATCAGTGATAAAGCTATGTGCTATGTATGATCTCAGCTTCAAGTCTTCAAGTTTCATAAGAAGACTATTGAAGTCAAGAAAAAATGTGAAAAAAAGTTGTTAAAAATATGAAAAAAATAAAAAAAGCACTAGTTCAAATCATTCTCCTTTTGCCCCATTGAAAATAAAACAATTTTAAAAAATACACATATTTTGTAATGTTGCATTCAGAAATATACAATCTATCAAACTATAAAAACAATCCGATCGGTAAACGGCGTAACGATAAAAAAAATCAAAACGCCAGAATTACGTTTTTTTGGCCCCCGCAACATTGCCATAAAATGCAATAAGAGGCGATTAAAACATTGTAAATACCCCAGATTGGTATCAATAAAAACATCAGCTCATGCTACAAAAAAATAAGCCCTCACACAGCCGCAGATCCCGCTATGGGTCTTGGAACATGGCGACATATCTTTTTTTCTTACAAATTTATGATTTTTTTTTCACCTCTTAAATAAAAAGAAAACCTATACATGTTTGGTATCTGTGTACTCATACTAACCTGGAGAATCATTTTGCCAGGTCAGTTTTACAATGTACTGAAAATGGTAAATACAAAATCCAAAAAAACGTTGTGGAATTGCAGTTTACTTTTTTTGCAGTTTCACCGCATTTGGAATTTTTTTCCAATTTTCCAGTACACTATATGATAAAATCAATGGAGTCATTCAAAAGTACAACTCGTCCCACAAAAAACAAGCCCTCATATGGCTATATTGACATAAAAATAAAAAAGTTATGTTTCTTGGAAAAACGAAAGCGCAAAAATGGAAAATCGCAATGTCGTGAAGTGGTTAATATCAAGTAAAATTAAAAAATACCTTTTGGGGCAGGTGACTCTTCCGAATAAGTTGTCATATGTTTGTACATGAGGAATAACACAATTTCTGGACATTATCTGACTGGTTTTCCTTTCTAGAGGCTCTACCTCTAAGGCTATGTGCCCACGATGCAGGAATGCTCAGGATCTTTTCCTGAGCGTTTCTGCATTTCCCTGGCAGAAAAAAAATGCATGCGGATTGTACATGCGGATTGTACATGCGTTTTCCTGCCAGGGACATGCGGAAGTGAAGCGTTCTTCACTTGCATTTCCGCATGCGGGTTGACAAGCGCTTTCCAAGCGATTTTAGCATCACTTGGAAAGTGCTTGTCAACTTGGTCACACTATATAAATCCATGCAAACAGCATGGATTTATATAGTGTGACCCGAGAGAATGTTAAAAAATAAAAAAATAAATGTATACTTACCCTCCGATGGCCCACGCAGTCTTGATTTCCTCCGGCCCGGCTGCCGGCAGGAGTAGAGTGAAGGACCTGCCGACGTCAGCGTCGCGTGACCCGTCACATGACTCTGACGTCAGCGCAGGTCCTTCATTCCATCGCGAACTGCTGCCAAGCAAGGAGGAGCGCAGCGCAGGCCGCCAGAAGGTAAGTATATATTTATTTTTTATTTTATTCTTTTTTTTTACAGTTTTCAATGGTACTCTGGTCCGGAGGAAAGTCTCCTCTTCTCTAGAGATGAGCGGTGTTCGACTAGAACTGTTCGCCAATCTCAAATTCGAGCTATTTTGGGCGGTGTTCGAGTTGTCCCACGAACCCGAACGATTTGCAAAAAATTTGGCTGTTCGAGGTTATGTTCGATAAATGTTCGAGCACCAAAAGCGTGTCCTGCATGTTGGGCGCTATTTAGAGCACCAATCATGTAGGGATTGTCTGCCACTCACTGTAATGCCACAGCCATGGTGGTTGTGGCATTACAGTGATTGCCCAAATCGATGGGAACAGTGCTCACAGTGAAACAGGAAAAGCCGGCAATTCAGCAGCGGCATACACCGGTACCCGACAATTTATAACAGAAAGAATAGAGCATCACACATAGATTAGATAGATAGAAACATGTCAGTCACATATATATGAAGTACAGTGACAGTGTTGCTTACTGTACTTGTCATTTAGTGTAAAGGATTTATTAAAAAAAATAATAGTGTTTTCATGCACCGTCTCTTTAAAAAAGCCGGCCGGCAATTCAGCAGCGGTACCCGACAATTTAGAATAGAAGGAATAGAGCATCACACATAGATTAGATAGATAGAAACATGTCAGTCACATATATATGAAGTACAGTGGCAGTGTTGATTACTGTACTTATCATTTAGTGTTAAAATAAAGGATTTATTTAAAAAAAAATTGGTGTGGGGTTTCCCGTAATTTTAGTCTCTAGCGGAGGTTAAGCAGACGGCTGGGGCAGATGTTTGAAGCCTGGGAAGGGGGTAATACCCACGTAGCTTCCCAGGCTACTAATATCAGCCCCCAGCTGAATACCTAGCCTTTACTAGCTATTAAAATGGGGGACCCCCACAAAAAATGACGTGGGGTCCCCCCTATTTTAATAGCTAGCAAAGGCTAGGCAGACAGCTGGGGGCTGATATTAATAGCCCAGGAAGGGTGCCATGAATATTGGCCCCCTCCCAGGCTAGAAACACCAGCCGTCAGCCGCCCCAGAAATGGCGCATCCATAGGATGCGCCAATTCTGGAACTTAGCCTTGCTCTTCCCACTGCCATGTAGCGGTGGCAGTGGGGTAATAGGGCTGGGGTTCATGTCAGCATATAATGCCAGCTGACATCAAGCCCAGGTTAGTAATGGAGAGGCGTCTATAAGACACCCCCATTACTAACCCCATAGTCAAAGTTAAAAAAAACCCACAAACACCCAGAATAAAGTCCTTTAATTGAAATAAACACACAATTCTTTATTGTTCTAACTTAAACCATACTTACCATCACGCCCTTTCCAGCTGAAGCCAATGTCTTCTGCAATAAAAATAAAATAATAAAGCAACATCATCCTTACCTTTCCATGGTTCCCACGACGGCTTCAGCTCTGCTACATTCACATAACAGGCTGGATCGCAGCAGAACGCTGCCATCCAGCTTGCCATGCCGCACACACTGAGAAACTCAGGCATGCTTGCGCTCCTCAGTGTCTCGCTGTGATGGCATAAAGATGAGCCGACTTCATGTCCAATGAACTCGGCTCACCTCAGGCACGTCACTGACAGCTTGGGAAAATTCTCCTGCACTCAGCGCTTCAGAGTGAGAATTCTCCCACGCTGTCGGTGACGTGCATGAGGTGAGCTGAGATCATTGGACATGAACTCACCTCATGCACGTCACTGACAGCGTGGGAAAATTCTCACGCTGAAGCGCTGAGTGCAGGAGAATTTTCCCACGCTGTCAGTGACGTGCATGAAGTGAGCTGAGTTCATTGGACATGAGCTCACCTCATGCACGTCACTGACAGCGTGGGAGAATTCTCTCGCTGAAGCGCTGAGTGCAGGAGAATTTTCCCACGCTGTCAGTGACGTGCAAGTGGTGAGCCGAGTTCATTGGACATGAACTCAGCTCATGTGGATGCCGTCACAGCAAGACACTGAGGAGCGCAAGCATGCCTGCGCTTCTCAGTGTCTGCGGCATGGCAAGCTGGATGGCAGCGTTCTGCAGCGGTCCAGCCTGTCATCTCGATGTAGTAGAGCTGAAGCTGTCCTGGGAACCATGGAAAGGTAAGGATGATGTTGCTTTATTATTTTTCTTTTATTGCAGGAGATCGTTGGCTTCAGCTGGAATGGGCGTGATGGTAAGTATGGTTTAAGTTAGAACAATAAAGAATTGTGTGTTTATTTCAATTAAAGGACTTTATTCTGGGTGTTTGTGTTTTTTTTTAACTTTAACTATGGGGTTAGTAATGGGGGTGTCTTATAGATGCCTCTCCATTACTAACCTGGGCTTGATGTCAGCTGGCATTATAAGCTGACATCAACCTCAACCCTATTACCCCACTGCCACCGCTACAGGTCAGAGGGAAGAGCGAGGCTAAGTGCCAGAATTGGCTCATCCTATGAATGCGCCATTTCTGGGACGGCTGACGGCTGGTGTTTCTAGCCTGGGAGGGGGCCAATATTCATGGCACCCTTGCTGGGCTATTAATATCAGCCCCCAGCTGTCTGCCTAGCCTTTGCTAGCTATTAAAATAGGGGGGACCCCACGTCATTTTTTTGGGGGGGTCCCCCATTTTAATAGCTAGTAAAGGCTAGGTATTCAGCTGGGGGCTGATATTAGTAGCCTGGGAAGCTCCATGGGTATTACCCCTTTCCAGGCTTTAAATGTAGCACCCCGAGGGCTCGGCTGCTACAGGGGTATTGCACCTCAGACCAGAGGTGTGATATTCCACTCCCGGGTAAGGATGGAGTGTGGACCAGGACTCGTTTAGCTGCATGCACCACACACACCCCATTTCCGAGGGACAGCTCAACGGTGCTCCCACAGAAGTGCAGGCACGACAGCTTCTGTCCCTGGCTGGAGTGGGGCGGGGAAAGGAAAACCCAGTGGTGTAGGAGCAGATAGGGGTTGGTCTCTGGGCATAGGCAGGAGCCCATTGGTTGCAAGTCACCTGGGCTCGGGTGTCAGAAGGAGGTATATAAGGTGGGCACCATCTTAGGAGTCAGTTCAGTCCAGTTCAGTTCAGTGGAGACAGTCTGAGGAGAAGACAGGAAGCAGAGCCCCTGCATGGGCTCTGCTCTGCAGGCAGGCCTTGTCAGCAGGCTGGAGCCTGAGAGAGAGAGAGAGAGAGAGAGAGAGAGAGAAGAAGGAACAGAAAGGAAAGTAGGAAAGGAACTGGAACAGAGGAGAAAGGAAGCAAGGAACACAGAGAAAGGCCCAGAGACACGAGGACAGAAGGAACCCCATATGCCCAGAGGAGATACAGGGTGAAGGGTTGGCAGAACAGGGTACCGGAACCCAAATTGGTGGAGGCAACAGATTCCTCAGCCAAAGACCGGAGGTTGTTACCACATCTTGGTGCGACCCCTCACTACATCCACCAGAAAGGCATACCGTATAGGGTCAGGGAAACCGGAGAGAGGTTTCGCCAACAGAAGGCCCGAGGAAGCTGGACAAAGGTGGGTCACTAGTGGGGACGGCCAGAGAAAGGAAAGAGAAGGGAGCTCTGAACCACACTCCGGAATTGCCTGGGAGTTGACCGAGTCCCTCACCTGGTGGACGCAGCATGACTCGGGCGGTCCTAACTGCGCACAAGTGACCTGATAAAGAACTGTGAGTAAAGCATTGAAAACTGCAACTGCACGTCTCTGTGGTTCCTCGCCGCACCAGCACCATCAGTACTGGGACACTCACACCATCACCACCATCATCCACATTAGCTGCCCTGAGGCACTACTTCTCCCGTGGGGAGTCATCCCATACTCAGCTGCGCAAACAACATCAGCCTCAGCGGTCGGCAGCGCAGCGGCGGTCCCCACTGACCGCAATCCACGGGTGGCGTACTCGGACATTGTTAGTACTTAAGACTGCCACTGGTTTGACCGCCCTGGGCACGGACCGGGTCACCGCCACACGGAGACTACAACCCCCAGCATCCCAGCGATCCGGTTCCGGGATCCCCTGCACAACACAGGCCCAGGGGGCGCGTCACAAACATCTGCCCCAGCTGTCTGCTTAACCTCCGCTAGAGACTAAAATTACGGGGAACCCCACGCCAATTTTTTTTTTTAATAAATCCTTTATTTTAACACTAAATGACAAGTACAGTAACCAACACTGTCACTGTACTTCTTATATATGTGACTGACAAGTTTCTATCTATCTAATCTATGTGTGATGCTCTATCTTTCTGTTCTAAATTGTCGGGTACCGCTGCTGAATTGCCGGCCGGCTTCTTTAAAGAGACGGTGCATGAAAACACTATTATTTTTTTAAATAAATCCTTTACACTAAATGACAAGTACAGTAAGCAACACTGTCACTGTACTTATTATATATGTGACTGATATGTTTCTATCTATCTAATCTATGTGTGAAGCTCTATTCTTTCTGTTCTAAATTGTCGGGTACCGCTGCTGAATTGCCGGCCGGCTTCTTTAAAGAGACGGTGCATGAAAACACTAATATTTTTTTGAATAAATCCTTTACACTAAATGACAAGTACAGTAACCAACACTGTCACTGTACTTCTTATATATGTGACTGACATGTTTCTATCTATCTAATCTATGTGTGATGCTCTATTCCTTCTTGTCTAAATTGTCGGATACCGGTTTATGCCGCTGCTGAATTGTTGGCCGGCTTTTTTAAAGAGAGCGTCTTCTGAGAAGTTTGTCAGCTTTTGGACACCTTTGAAGGTGTTTTCTATGTGTTTCTATGTGTTTTTGCTTGCCTGCCATTGGTTTTAACGGTGTTCGACGGTGTTCTAAGGTGTTCGACTAACAGTTCGACGAACAGTTCCTCGAACATCCCGGTGTTCGACGAACCGACCCGAACCCGAACACTACGGGGGTGGCTCAACACTACTCTTCTCTAGACCTGGGTACCATCCGCACATTAGAACGCATGGAATGCGCATCTACTTATGCAGTGATGCGTAATCCATGCTGTCTAATGCAAGTGACTAGCCCAGGGGGATGGGGATGACTCGGTACCCGGGCCTTTGCCTTGGGGATGTCGAAGTGGTCGGCTCCCGGGTCCGTACCCTGGGGTCTCTCTTTAAAAGGATGGATATTTATGAATTTTTTTTAAGAAAAGTTTGTGACGCCACCTGTGGCTTCTGGTGAGAATCACCAGCGCTGCACAGTCCACTGAGGCCGGTGATAACGCAGCTTGATGGTATAGCTCCCCACAGGTGGAGCTAGGCCTCAGGGCAGTGTTTGAAGGGGGGGTGCAGGACAGGCGAGACCCAGCCGGGTCTGAGCAAGAACAGGGACAGACACGATAGTCACTTCAGTACCTTTTACTGATGGAAATTCAGGCACGTCCCGGAGCACTGTAGGGTGAAGGGTGCATGTCAGGATCCTCCCCAATGAGTGGGTGTAGGGCTATAACTGAGTCTGGACTGTGCTCCACTGCAGACTAACCTCTCTCAGGCTTCTCTACTGCAGGACCTCTCTCAACAGACTGCTGAATCACTCTCTGTCGACTCCAGACTGAACTGCCTGGCTCCACCTTCCCTATTTATATCCCTAACGGGCTCCCTCTGGTGGTCTGAGGTGGAAGGTGGAGATGTGTGAATGTTTATGGGGGCCTCTTGTGGAGGAATCCATCAATGCACTCTTCCAGGATCTGTGATACCAAGCTCAGCTGGGCGTCACATTCCCCCCTAGCAAAACTCAGCACTCCCGGGCTGAAGTACATTTTATAACAACAATAACATGAACAATGCATTAACAATATTCCCTTTATGGGAGGCACCAAGCTTAAACGTTACATAACAATATAACCGAATACAAAGTGTCCTCAGAGTTCAAGTTTCCTATGGTGAGGTTCCCAACAAGATGTCCATCTCACAGGGTAGAGTACTTGGTGGTTTTGAGGGACCTGTCCCAAACCCTCAACGTAGGCCCTGGGGTGGCTGCAGGGTATGAAGATCCCATGTTGGACCTCGAAGAGAACCACTCCAGACAGGTTTTACTTCTGAGGTCACCTAAAAGGGGCACTTCAGGGAGCGCAATTATATACAAAAAGCAGTTTTTGGGCTGCACACAGTCCTCAGCCACGAAGTTCTTAGGTAAATAATAAAGGAATTAATAAGGTAAAGTGTCCATATCACTTAAATTGTCTACTCACAAGGCAAAGCACAAATTAATAAAGACATACATATAAGAAAGTACACAATTAATACAGTAGATTCCAATTTAATACCCCAAGGGTAACTATCTACACTTGTCAGAAGTTTATTTTAGTCAGTGTATCTGACAGGGGTTTACCTCTCGTGCTACGTGCGGATCTGCGTAGTACTGGGATGCGTGATGTACTAGTAGGTGCACTACCTTCCAATGTGTCAGCACTAGGTGTGGAGGGGCTACATAACCGTATTGACCTCTTAACTGGACTAGCAAGCATACCATTGGCTGGGCCTTCTTGCTCTGTTCCAACCAGGGATCCTTCTTCCGGGGATTCTGCTTGAGCAGGCACTTCTGCAGCACTTATAGGTTCTTCTTGCTGTGGGTAGAAGGTGATTTCTGGGATGACTACTGCTCCTCCTAGTTGAGGCCAATCTGCCGGGAAATCTCCTAAGTCAGTGTGGATCACCGCTTCTTTAGGCTCCTCCGGTTTGGTGAGAGGCACTTCTTCTTGGGGTTTCAGTAAGTCTGGACACAACTTTAGGTGGTCCCTGGACACTGTAGCAGACGTTCTTCCTCCATCTCGACTGATTATGTAAGTCTTCTTGTTATCAAACCTTGACGGTAACACAGTGTAGGGTTCTCTCTCCCACTGGTCATCAAGTTTGTGATTTCGTCTTTTCCTTTTCAATACTGTTTCACCAGGTGTGAAGGGTTCTGCGGGAGCATTTTTGTTGTAGTGCGCCTCCAGCTTTTCTCTCACCTGAGTGAAACTGTCCTCGACACAGGCTTGTACCCTCCTGTACTGCTCTTGTCTGGTCGTGTCCCAGTCCTCAGTGGTCATATCAGCTTCAGGCTCAACAACACCAAGCTCCAGATCCATGGGCAGCTTTCCTGGCCTTACCCGCATGAGATATGCCAGAGTGCAGTTGGTGGAACTTACTGGTATGTGATTGTACAGATCTACTAGGTCAGGTAGTAAGTCTGGCCACTGATTTCTCTCCTCAAGTGGTATGGTCTTTAGCAAGTCGATGATGATGTTGTTCATCTTTTCGCAGAGACCGTTAGTTTGTGGGTGGTACGGTGTAGTTCTTATCTTTTTACAGCCGTACAAATAGCAGAACTCCTTAAACAACTCAGCCTCAAAGGCCGGGCCTTGGTCCTTCAGCACCTGCTCAGGGTAACCATGGGCTCTACAGAAATACGCTTGGAACGTCTTTGCTGCTGTCTCTGCCGTCAGGTCCTTGACGGGGGCGACCACCAGGAAACGCGAGTAGTGATCCACCATGGTCAGAGCATAAGAGTACCCTGACCTGCTGGGGGACAGCTAGACATGGTCCAGGGCCACGATCTCCAGGGGTCGAGTCATCTTGATGGGTTGCAGGGGTGCCTTCTGGCTGCTGAAGTCTTTTCTTCTTAGGCCACAGGGTCCACAGTCCCGGCACCACCTCTCAATGGAGCTGCGCATTCCTACCCAGTAGAATCGACACTTCAGCAGGGTCTCTAGATTTTTCCAGCCAAAGTGCCCCGCCTGATCGTGGTAGGCCTCCAACACCATCTGGATGTCTGTCTTGGGGACCACTATCTGCCATACCATCTCATGGGTTTTCGGATTGACGTACCTCCGGCACAGCTTCTCACAGTAGATAAACAGCCTGCTTCTCTCGTTCCACAGCTGCTTTGCTTGAAGAGACGCTTCCTTCTCCAGGGAGGCACCTTCTTGGGTTATCAGCTCCTTGATACGACTGACAACCAGGTCATTGTCCTGGGTCTCTTTCCAGCTGTGGTGAGGCAGGGGGTTTAACGTCTTTCCACGCTGCCTCCTGGAGGCTCGTTGCTCATGGATCATCCCATTCCAGTGAAAAGCAGGTAGCTCAATCTCTTCCAGGTCATCCACTTCTTCTTCTGTGTCTGACTGGTGAGGCATCCTAGACAGGGCATCAGCGTTGGCGTTCTTGCGGCCCGCCTGGTATTTAATTGTAAATTCGTAATTTGACAGCCGCGCCATCCATCGTTGTTCCAGTGCTCCGAGCTTAGCTGTTTCAAGATGGGTCAAGGGGTTGTTATCAGTGAAGGCAGTGAACTTACTGAGGCTAGATAGTGCTTGAACCTTTCAGTGATGGCCCAGACCAAGGCCAGGAACTCCAACTTAAAGCTGCTATAGTTCTCTGGGTTCCTCTCAGTCGGGCGGAGCTTCCTGCTTGCGTATGCGATCACTTTCTCTTGGCCATTCTGCTTCTGACTTAGAACAGCACCCAGCCCTTCATTGCTGTATACAGCAGGAACGGTTGGCTGTAGTCAGGGTAGGCTAGGATCTCATCGCCTATCAAGATCTCCTTCATCTCCTGAAATGACTCTGCTTGCTCCTTACCCCAGTGGAATGGGGGATTTCTGCCTTTGGGGGACTGCCCTACCAGGAGGTCTTGCAGAGGAGCTGCTTTTTAAGTGTAGTCCTTTACGAACCTCCGGTAGTATCCTACTAGTCCCAAGAACTGACGCACCTCCTTGAGGTTCTTCAGCTCTGGCCACTTCTGGATGGCAGTGACTTTCTTCGGGTCTGGTGCTACCCCTTCTGGACTGACAATGTGTCCCAGGTACTGTACCTTTCTCTTGAGCAGGTGGCACTTTAAGGGCTTCAACTTCATCCTGTACCGGGACAGTGACTCAAATACCTCTGCCAGGTGTTTCAAGTGGTCCTCGTACGTTCTGGAGTACACTATTGTAACGGGTCTGGGAGGCGGAACCTCTGAGCTACTATACAAGGGGGCGGTCCTTGTAAGGGAGCAGGTGGCGACCAGGCAGGCAGTCACAGCAGGTGACCGGGACAGTCTCTGGAAGAACGGGCAGGAGGTCACGGCAAGTGACCGGGGCAGTCTCTGGATGAACGGGCAGATGGACACGGCAAGTGACCGGGGCAGTCTCTGGGTAAAGGGTTGGTACGACCTGTGGCGGCTGATGGTAGACGTGAGCTCCCAGGTGAGCAGGAGAGAGTCTCTGGATAAACGGGTGGTCACAGCATGTGACGGCGGAGCCTCCAGGAAGACCAACAGACAGGCGGCAGATGAGCGCTCCCAGGTGAGCGGGCAGAAGTCTCTGGACAGGCGGGTGGTCACAGCACGTGACGGCAGAGCCTCCAGGTAGGCTAGCAGACAGGCAGCAGATGAGCGCTCCCAGGTGAGCGGGCCGGAGTCACTGGACAGGCAGGTGGTCACAGCACGTGACGGCGGAGCCTCCAGGTAGGCTAGCAGGCAGGTAGCAGATGTGCGCTCCCAGGTGAGCGGGCAAACTGGTCCATAGACAGACTGACAGGAGTTGGAAGGCAGACCGTCGGACCTCAGGCTAGCAGGCAGGTAGCAGAATTTCAGGCAGGAATAAGACAGCAAGCTGGCAGGAATCTGGCAGGTATCTGGCAACGGGACCTGAGGGCTGAAGCAGAGTAGTGAACAGTGCAACAACATTGCTCGGGCACCTCCATTTTGGAGGAGGTGCCTTATATATGGTGAAGTCCTCCGGCCATTGGCCGGGGACTCCTTAGGACGGCGCGCGCGGCCCCTTTAAGAGGGAGGGAGAGCGCGCGCGCGCGCCCTAAGCACAGTGGCCGGGAAGGAGCGCGCGCTGCCAGCAGAGCGGGAGGAGGATGCTGGGCACGGAGCAGAGAGGTGAGGGGAACAGCGTCCCTGCCTAGCAGAGGGCAGGGACGCCGGCGCTACAACTATTACATCGTCCAGGTAAAGTAACACAGTCTCGAAGTTGCGGTGTCCCAGGCAGCACTCCATCAATCTCTGAAACGTTCCGGGGGCATTGCAGAGTCCAAACGGCATACTGTTGAACTCGCAGAGTCCCATCGGTGTAGTAAAGGCCGTCTTCTCCCGATCCTCCTCAGCCACAGCTACTTGCCAGTACCCACTAGTGAGGTCAAGGGTGGAAAAGTAATTTGCAGACTTTAAGGCAGCTAGGGACTCCTCTATGCGTGGTAAAGGGTATGCATCTTTATGTGTAATGTGATTTACTTGTCTGTAATCTACACACATTCTAATGCTCCCGTCCTTTTTCCTAACTAGCACTAGGGGAGCTGCCCAGGGACTACAACTATCCCTTATTACCCCCGCCTTTCTCATGTCATGCAACATTTCCTTAGCCTTCTGGTAGTGAGCTGGTGGTATAGGCCTGTAACATTTTTTGATTGGGGAATGGTCACCTGTGGGGATATGATGTTGAACCCCCTTAACTCTCCCGAAGTCAAGTGGATGTTTACTGAACACCTGCGAGTATTCTTGAACCACCCAGTGTACACCCTGTTTTTGATGGGCAGGAGTGGTGTCTGTCCCAACATGGAGCTGTTGACACCAATCCTGGACCTGGGTTGCAGGGTCATTATCCTCCTCTTCATCTGGTGAGGATAAGGACTCCACCTCGTAAATACAGTTGTTATTTACAGCATGTAATTTGGCAACAGTGGCATAACGTGGCAATCTGACCTTATCTTCCCCACAATTGAGAAGACGGACAGGCACCCTCCCATTGCGTACATCTACCACTCCCCTGGCAGTTAAGAGCGTGGGTCTATGCTCGGAGCAGAGGGGTTCTACTACCGCCTGATAGCTCTGTCCTCTAAGACCTATAGCGGCTCTACACCAGATGAGCATTTCATTCATTGGGGGAATGACCATAGGCATTGGGTCCGTCACCCGCACGTTACCGATTTCACCATCTATTAACCTTACTTGCTGTTGATACATCAGGACTCGGATCTCCTTCTGTAGTCTTGGTCTGGCAGTGTCGGCTATCTGTTGGAGCAAGAACACAACTTCTCCCAAACAGTTACCAACAATGTTAGTGCCTAGTACCATATACGGGTTGGTGTCATCAGAATTAGTCTCTACTACAATTTGCCCCTTGTCCTTCAGCTCCACTCTCCCCACCTTTACAGTCACATTCTTAACCCTGAGTAAGTTAAGGGGGAGTCCATTTGAGGCATATACAGAAAGATTTGGAGCCGGCGGACGTAGATCGTCCATGGACCAGAACCTCTTGTAGAGGACGTCAGGCATGATGGTTACCTGAGATCCTGTGTCCAGCAGAGCGTGCGTCGGGATCCCTTCCAACACAATGGACAGGAAAGGTCTTCCTCCGACGAACCTGTTGTACCAGTCTGATGGGCCTGGTGAGTTTACTCCTGGGTGTCGGCCCTCGGACCCAGGGTTTTCTCGTTTAAAGGACAATTCTGGGCGATGTGTCCGGTCTTTCGGCAGCGGTAGCAGGTAGGGTCCTTCTGTGGACGGCGCTGGTTACTGGTCCTCGGTGAGGGTGGTGTTGGCCTCCTCCTCCTTCTCATCCAGGGGACATCCTCAGGGCTATCGGCTAACAGGATTTTCCCTCCTTCCTCGGGCTCCGTCCGCAGCTGCAGGGCACTCAGCACGGTGGTCAGGGTTTTGCTCAACTGACGCACCTCACAGCGCATACTGTCCAGTTATCTAGGGGACGTTGCCTGAACCTTAGCTTCAGCAGCCACTGGGGAAAAGGTGGGTGTAGCAAGTACTGGGGTAGCCCCACCCTGGTAACACTGAATGGCATTTGTTTCCAGGGGCTGCAGTCCTTTTATAGCCATGTCCTTAAGATTGTCAAAAGTGGCATCTGGATAATCCAGGGACCACCAACGCACTGTCCTGCTCTCCTCTGGAGACCTCAGTCCCCGGACAAACTGTTCCTTCAGCATTTTGTTCTCATTTTCGATACTGGTTGGACTAACCTGGTTCAGAGCCCGCAGGGCCTCTTGTAAACGCCAGGCGTAGTCCGAACATTGTCCTCCGGCTGTTGGGAACAGCTGTAGAACCTCATCCGGAGGTCCGCCTCAGTAAGATCCTCAAAGACAGTCTGTAGTTTTTGAAAGATTGTGGACACTGACTCCTGGTCTGCGGCCGACCATGTTTCCACTTCCCGTTCCGCAGCACCAGTCAGCTGTCCTAATGCTACAGCGGCCCTTTGTTTGCCTCTCATGGAGTACATGTCCAAGATACCACATATCTTCTGTTTGAACCCAGACAGGGTATCTGGTTTGCCGTTGTACTGGGGGAGCCACTTTGCTCCAGGAATGTACGGTAGAGGTATGGGAATGACAGGGGTTACAGGCGCTGCTGGTGGAGCGGCTGCTTCGGCTTGCTCATCGTCGGGTGCGGGTTGAACTTCAGGGACATTGGCCGGTATGTCGGCGTTGTGCTGTTCATTGGACATTCTGGCGCCCCCCTAGCTAACCGTGGCCTACCTTCGTAGTTTTTCTTATGGTAGGCCGCTGCTCTGCAGGCGACGGTTATCTTCAGGACCTTTCGTCGCTTGCGTCCTACGTCAGAGCGTTCAGCGACACTCCTTACAGGACCTGGTGCTTCTTGGTTTGACTTCGACACGTGGGGCGTGTCCCGAGCTTCGCGTTCTTCTGCAGGTACACCCCACGGTTTCCCGCGGTTACACCCTTCTTCTCACTCGGCAGCCCAACAATGGCGGCAATCTTCACCACAGTCAAATCACACAGTTTCTGGTTAAAGGCGCACAGTACCCGGTGGCAACGGGCATAACACTCCGTCATTGCAGCGGGCACGCAATCCTGTTCGTGACGCCAGGAGAAGATGACTAGCCCAGGGGGATGGGGATGACTCGGTACCCGGGCCTTTGCCTTGGGGATGTCGCGGTGGTTGGCTCCCGGGCCCGTACCCTGGGGTCTCTCTTTAAAAGGATGGATATTTATTAATTTTTTTAAAGAAAAGTTCGTGACGCCACCTGTGGCTTCTGGTGAGAATCACCAGCGCTGCGCAGTCCACTGAGGCCAGTGATAAGGCAGCTTGATGGTATAGCTCCCCACAGGTGGAGCTAGGCCTCAGGGCAGTGTTTAAAGGGGGGTGCAGGACAGACGAGACCCAGCCGGGTCTGAGCAAGAACAGGGACAGACACGATAGTCACTTCAGTACCTTTTACTGATGGAAATTCAGGCACGTCCCGGAGCACTGTAGGGTAAAGGGTGCATGTCAGGATCCTCCCCAATGAGCGAGTGTAGGGCCTCCAATTTCTTGCCTCTGCATAGTAAGTTTCTGACCTGCCTGGAGCTGGGCCTAACTTTGTCTCTGTCCTGCGCTGGCTGACGTTGTGGTTGGGCCTTCTGTTGGAGTGCACGCTCCAACCTTACGGGGCCTATGTGTCTCCTGGCTCTGTTACTTATCAGCACTTTAGCGATCCTGGGACTTGTAGTTCTCCAGGGATTCCGGTTATGCCTTACTGGGTCATAGAGATCCCGGTAAGCTTCGGACCCGGTGTCCGGTAGCTGCTTCGGGGTGAGCTAGTTAAGCTCCTCTGCCCCCTATATACTAACTCTCCACTCGCCTTCGGCCTACTCGGGCCCTCACTAGGCTATACACACTAACGGCAGCGTGACGTGCTTCACCGATCTTATGGCGCCGGCACACCTGAAGCTCACTATTCTGAGCTATAACTGAGTCTGGACTGTGCTCCACTGCAGACTAACCTCTCTCAGGCTTCTCTACTGCAGGACCTCTCTCAACAGACTGCTGAATCACTCTCTGTCGACTCCAGACTGAACTGCCTGGCTCCACCTTCCCTATTTATATCCCTAACGGGCTCCCTCTGGTGGTCTGAGGTGGAAGGTGGAGATGTGTGAAATTTTATGGGGGCCTCTTGTGGAGGAATCCATCAATGCACTCTTCCAGGATCTGTGATACCAAGCGCAGCTGGGCGTCACACAAGTCAATAGCGGCGAAAACGCAGCACTTCCGCAAAATAATTGGTAGTGCTGCGTTTTTTTCCGCAATAATAATCCGCAGCGGAAATTTCCACAGCATGTGCACAGCGGATTATCATTGGGGAACATGGCAGGCCTTCTACCGTGCGTTTTTTATGCGTTTCTGCAGCATTTTTTCCGCTGCTTAATCGCTTAAAAAACGCATCGTGGGCACACAGCCTTATTCTCAGCTGTCTCTGAGCTAGTCTACTTTACATAGTACACAGAAAGCGATAGATTCTTGATCTTCTTTCTCTGTAGCAAAAAGACTGAAGTAGCAGCAGCATGGTAGACATTATACAGCAGTACTGAGCTGTTTGTGAATCCATCACTGAAGTGAAATACATTTTTTCGGAGCTGCAACTTGATCTGCCTGTGTTTGACTTGTATTTCACTATGCTGAGAACCCCTTGCTCCTCCTCACTTCACCCCTCCCCATTGATTATAATAGGAGGCATAACCTCACACCTCACTGCAGTTCATCTTGCTTTAACAAAGTCAGATTTAAGCTTTTTTTCAGTGTAAATTGTAAGTTCAGAGGGAAGGAGAAGAAGTGGCTCATAAGTGGTAAAGAAGCAGAGTTTTTTCCTAAAATATATTTTGTTTGATTTATGCAAAGTTTGATGAAATGACAGTGCCCACTTACATGGTTGCAAAAAATAAAAAAAAATTGCCACTGCCTTGTATATTGATTTACGGCAACATGTACCTTGCCTACATAAATAGACACTATGGAAAAGCACTCTTCTGTTATTGAACACAAAAATGTCACTATTTATATGTCCATAAAAATGTGAGGTTCTTAGTCCAAATCAAAACGTATATAAGAAACTGCTAATGACAAACATTTTCCAGATGTAACCCCAAAATATAGACTCACCTCTCTTTGTATTTAGGCCTCAAGTGAACTGGGAACAACAAGGATCAAGCTTTATTTTGCACTGTCTAAAAACAGCTTTGGAAAGATGGGGGGATAATGTAAAGTGGTCTTAAAAATAGCTACTCCTACCAATGCACAATGTGGAAAAATATCTGTAGGATAGCTCATCAAAATTGGGATCCAACACCCAGCACCCCCACTATTCAGCTAAAATCTGCTCTGGAAAAGTATGGTGTTGAACATCGCAGCTCCGTACATTGTTTAGTGGCTGCTGCCGGGTACTGCCATTTATCCTCCATTCAATAGTTCGACTCCATACATTGATTATGTGTGGCCGCCCCTGGAGCAGATTTCAGCTGATTGGTTGGGGTTGGGGTGCTAGGTGTTTCACCCCCACTAACCTCATATACAGAGTGTAAAAAAAAAGTATTGAATGTGTCATCAATTTTCTAAGTAAACATATTTCTAAAGATGATATTGAGTTTGGAGGTGGGAATGTCATAGTCTATGGCTGTTTTTCCGCATACGGCACTGGAAAACTTCATATGTTTCAAGGAAACTTAATGAGTTTAAGAGAGGCTTGGACGCCTTTCTTGAGAACAATAAAATTACATCTTATGCTTAGTTAATTAATCCAGGGATTTAATCTGACTGCCAGATTGGTGTCGGGAAGTGAATTTTTCCTCAATGATGTAAATTGGCCTATACCGCATGGGTTTTTTTTTTTTGCCTTCCCCTGGATCAACGCTGCGGAATAGCTGCAGTGCACAAGAAATAGGCTGAACTGGATGGACGCTTGTCTTTTTTCGGCCTTATAAACTATGTAACTATGTATATGAAACATACGCCATACAGGAGCGTCTTGAAGATGCCATCACTAGTGTTGAGCGAGCATGCTCGACACTGCTCGGTACTCGTCCGAGCATCTCACTACTCGGGATGTTCGGCGAGCACCAAGCATTTTCGGGTTACTCGGGCGGGAGCTCGGGTCTCCACCCTGCATGTTTGGCGCTCTTTACAGAGCCAATGAGCATGCAAGGATTGCCAGCCAGTCACTGTAATGCCGCAGCCATGTTGGTTGTGAGCATTACAGTGATTGGCTGGCCGCACAGCATCACCTCGAGTATTTAAAACTGGGCGCCGCCATCTTGGACACAGACAGTGTAGGGAGAGTGCTGCTGAGCTAGGGAGAGATTTATACTGCGAAATAGGTAGTGTAGGGTCTCTAAAGCCTGCCAAATCAAACAAACAGTCTTTCTGAGGACTAATATCCATCCCAGATATCAGGCAGGCAGGCTGTATAGGAGACGCAGTGGTTATACCAACAAACACTGCATTACAGTCCTTTGTGCTGCTGCTACTCAAATTGCTAGACTTAGCTCCAGGTCTCAGGGGCCAGGAAAATCTTTTTTTTCATCTAAATCCTCTTTTTTTTTTTTCCTCAGTCAGACTGTACAAATACCCGTCTTATTAACCTTTCAGTTTCAGTTTAGTTTTTGAACGTCTTATTGTGAGCCCGTAAAAGTGGCTTAATACCTCTGACCACGTTGTTGACAGCAGTGACCTGGGGGTCAGAAATGCTTCCTGGGGCAATCCCCATGCTGTCCCCATGTCATTTGAGCACTGTCACTATCGTTTTGGGCACTTTTTAGGCTTTCTACAGACTGCCGGGGGTATCGTCACAAAAATGCTCGGGTCTCCCATAGACTAACATTGGGCTCGTTGCTCGGGTCGTGCACCTGAGTATCACGGTAAGCTCGGCCCGAGCTTCGAGCACCCGAGCATTTTAGTGCTCGCTCAACACTAGCCATCACCAAAGAAGGCTTTTGTACGAAGTATTAAATACATTTCAGTAAGCGTGTTCAATACTTTCCCTGTGTCATTTCTCATTAGTACATATAACTTAATTTATGGACATCTATGGTTTGATTTCTTTGCCTGTGTGGATTGGATGGGTTGTTACCGACATCTGGTGAGAATTTTATGTGAATAGCACCTTTAGAAATATATTTACTTAGAAAATTGGTGACGTGTTCAGTACTTATTTCACTCGATGTATGTCCCCAATTCCCTAGGCAAGGCACAAAAAAGACCTTTTATTATACTCACAGATGGCACAGTCCAGTACGATGGGCATCTCTGGTCTTGATCCGGCACATCATCTCTTCTTGCGATGCCATCCTCCTTTCCTGCTTCATGTGGATGACGCGTCTTAAGCCATACACACAGTGTCCTCCTTAGCACTGCTGCTCAGGTCCACTTTTTTCTGCCTTGCCGAGGGCAGAGCAAAGCACTGTAGTGCACATGCACCGGCTTTACCTATGAGTTATCAGCATTCTTTTGCCTTTTCTTGCTCATGTGCACTACAGCAAAAATGATGTGTCAACATGATACTTCAGTGATTATGGTGATACTAAACTTGCATTGTTTTTTATTTTAGTGGTGAAAAAAAATCAGCAATTTGGAAAAAATTGTAGCATCTTCCTCTGATAACTGTAACTTTTTTGTTTTTCCTTCATTAGAGTTATGTGAGACCTTGATACTATATTGGGGTATATATGATGTTTTAAATATTTTTTTGCATGGGAGGAAATGCAACAACCAAATAATTGCAATTAAGGCGTTTTTATTTTTTTTATATTCCTAATGTCTATTCTTAGAGGGAAAAGTCAGGTGATTTTAAATTTTCATGTTTTTTTATATTTTAATATTTTTTAAAGTTTTTTTTTACTTTATTTTTTTTGCTCCCTTTAGGGGACTTCAACCTGCGATCATCTGATTCCTTGTTTCTATATTATTATTATTAGTATTTATTATATATTCTGACATTCCACAGTATTGCAATGTAGCTAAAATCATGTTTTTTTATTAAGCCTATCATATGACTGATTTTCACAGGAGTACCAACATTGCAGCCATGGGTGCATTCAGTAGACCACTGGCTGCAATGGCAATTCATTGGCACCCAGATGGACGCGTGAAGTGGTATGGTCCCAGGATCACAATTTAACTGTGATCCTGGGACCATTAAGAGATTGGCAACAGCACTTAAGGAGTTCATTTCAGCAATCAGAGGTTCACTCCATCCTTTTATATAGAAATACAATAGCAAAAAATATGTAATACTTTACACCAAAAGGTTAACTTCAAGTCCATTGCTTTTCCTCATCATTTTTAAGTTTGGCATAGGTACAAAATATGGTGTAATACAGTGCTGCTCACCATTATTGGCACCCCTTAATTTTTTTCATAGACTGTTACATTTCTTCAGAAATAAATGGAAATGTGCCAAACTTATATCCTCAGGATTTTTTAATTAGTGGTTCAAAGTAATACAACAATAAAACATTGGTTTTCAACTTCCATGTTGCAATTCAAAAAAAAAAACAGAATAAGCAGCATGTACAGCAATAAAAGCACCCCTAATTAATATTTGGTTGCACACCCTTTGGCATTGATGACAGCCTCCAAACGTTTCTTGTAGCTATCTATAAGCTTCTTGCTGGAATTTTCTCACACTCTTCCTTTGCAGTTTCAAGCTCTTGAATGTTTGCAGGGTTCTTTTTCCCAATGGCAGATTTCAGCTCACCCCAAAGATTTTCAATGGGAATGAGGTCAGAACTCATTGCTGGTCATTTTAAACAGCCATTTTTTTCTTCTTCAACTTTTCCTGTGTACTTTTAGATGTGCGCTTTGGGTCATTGTTTGCTGGAGGACCCATGGTCTTCGACTCCTACCACGTTTTCTTACACTGGGTAGGACATTTCGCTCTAAAATCTCTGGATATTTCTCTGATTTCATAATTCCTGTGACATGGTCAAGGCCTCCAGTACCAGGCACAGCAAAGCAACCCCACGCCATTATGGATGCTCCACCATGCTTAACTGTTGGTAAGATGTTCTTTTCCTTATAAGCTTCATTGTGGCGTCTGTAAACAAACTGTTGCTTTGCATTGCTAAAAAGCTATATTTTTGTTTCATCTGTCCACAGAACATTTTCCCAGAAGGATTGTGGTTTCTCAAGGTACTATTTGGCAAAGATCAGTCATTCCTTTTTGTGTCTTTTCTTTTTTTTTATTTATTGAAATGTTAACAGTATATGGAATGCTTCTATAAAAATTATGAAGTATAGTAAACAAACATATGAACAAACAACAAGAAGTGGTACAAATATAAGCGAGAGGGACCATACAATCTAGATAAGAAAAGGAGAACATAGAGAAGTAATTATTTCTGATCCAGATTATTGTTGTAAGGGTATATGTCCATCAAAAGGTAAGCTTATAAGGTTATTTAAGGTAGGCTACAAAACTTGCAGCCAGGGGCCGAGCAGTTTATTTGCTAAACTTAACATATAATAACAGACATCGTCATAGCTAGATATAGCAGCAGGTTGAAGAGACGAATATTGACCAAAAACTCAAGTTGAAGACAACAGCATATCAGGGTTATATTTTTGTAACCATAGCAACCATAACTTTAAGAATAGTTTATGTGTACAGTATGTGTTTCCCAACTGGTTATTTCCTCCATTCTATATATTAATCTAATTTTATCTATCCATTCTGAGTGCGTCGGAGGAACAGAACTTTTCCAATGTATTGGAATGAGGTGTTAAGCTGCCCCGACCATTAAGGCAAGAGGTTCATATTTCTTAGTTTTAAAATTGGGGGAAGGGCAAGAAAGCAGAATTTCTTTCGGGTTTAAATTTCTGTTTATCAAGCCCAGATTTTTGAGTGTGTCATTTACCTCGTTCTAGAATTATTGTAATAATGGACATGACCAAAAAATATGTGTCATCTTTCCCACATTAGAGCCACATCTCCAGCACAATTTAGTCTCAGAGAGACCTAGATGATGTAAAAACTCTGGTGTTCCATACCAGCTAGATAAAATTTTATATGCATTTTCTTGTTGAAGCATACATCTTAAGAATGCGTGAGAGTTTGCCAGTACTTTTTGAACCTCTGATTCACTTAGAGAGATACTCAACTCTTTTTCCCAGGAAAGTACTGTATTTTTTGGACTATAAGAAGCACCGGACCATAAGACGCACCTTGGTTTTAGAGGAGGAAAATAGAAAAAAATTTAAGCCAAAAATGTGGTCATGATGCCCTGTTAAGGGGGAGTGGGTCTGCTGCTGACACTGTTATAGGGGTAATGTCCCCAAATTCTGTTAATATCCCCCATCCTGATATATATGGCCCCCTCCTTCCTGTTATACGTGGCCCTCATTCCCATCCTGATATGCATGGCACACCAATCCACCATCCTGGTATGCATGGCACCCCAATCCCCCATCCTGGTATGTATGGCCCCCCTCACACTCATCCTGGTATGTATGGCACCTTCATCCCTCTTCCTCATATGTATGGTACCTTCATTCCTCTTCCTGGTATGTATGGCACTCTTCATCCCTGTATGTATGCCCCCCTCATCCTGGTAGGTATGGCCCCCTTAATCTTTGTATGTATAGCCCCCCTCATCCTTCATCCCTGTATGTATAGCCCCCCTCATCCTGGTATGTATGGCCCCCTTCATCCCTGTATGTATGGCCCCCTTCATCCCTGTATGTATGGCCCCCTTCATGCCTCATCCCTGTATGTATGGCCCCCCTCATGCCTGATCCGTGTATATATGGCCCCCCTCATCCTTGCATGCATGGTCCCTTTAATCCCTGTATATATGGCCCCTTCATCCTGGTATGCTTGGCACCCCCTGATCCCCGTCATGCTGCACAGAAAAAAATAAACAATTATACTCACCTCCTCTCTCCTCCAACGCTGTGTTCTGCTCTGTGCTGGAATAGTCACTGCTCCCCACGCCGGGACTGCTTGCATGGGGAGCAGTGATCATTCATTCTCCCTAATAGTGCGCATACTTTAGCTGCAGCGCGGCTCCCGCTGCGCTCGGCAGTCAGCATGTCCACTATTAAAGGTCATAAATATTCACCACACCCAGCTGCTGTGCCGCTACTCTGTCACTGTCGCTTTCGCCCACATCCCCCACCACCCACAGCCACAGTATTTATGTATATCGGACTATAAGACGCACCCCCCACTTTCCTTTAAAATTTTGGAGGAAAAAAGTGCGTCTTATAGTCCGAAAAATACGGTAAATAGGTGGGCTTAAATGTCTTTGGGGGAAAAGATATATACTTGTAGATTTTTGATAGTATCTTGGGGGAGAGGAAAGGAAATTTGATAGGTAAGTCAATCCAAGACCAATCTCTAATGGATGGATATTTTATTTTGAATTGGTTAAGAATGCTTACAACATGCAAATGTTGTAGGAAATGTTTTGGATGTTTTTTAGCTTCTTTTGGCCAGTAGTTTACCATAGGGATTATATTTGTTATTAATTGTGACAATGTGTATGGTGGTAAGTGATGCCACAGGTCATAGATATCTTCGTAATTGGGATTCAGAAAATTTGGTATGGTGCTAATAGGTGCGAGTGCTGGGGGCATGTGAGATACAGATAAAGATTTACTTATCTCCTTTTTTAACTTTTAAAGTTGCCCTTGTGATGGTGTCTAAATTATGGTTTTGTGGAGGAGATAAGTCATTCCAGATATATTTGCTCAGGTTTTTCCCTAGAAGAATTAGCTCAATATTGTCGACGTTCGATTGTTTTTGAGTGTTAACTAGCGTGAGCCATCTTCTCAAGTGTATCGCTTTGTGATATGAGTGTATGTCTGGAAGACTTAGGATAAGTAAGAAGTTTATATGTTTTTGTGTCTTTTCTTCAGCAATTGTTTCTTCCTTGGCCTTCGCCCATAAAGCTCTGCTTGGTTTAGTGTGCGGCATATGGTACTTGTTGAAACCATTACGCCAGACTGTTCCAGATTGGCCTTCAGGTCTTTTTATGTTTGGCGTGGTGTTTTTTTCCACCATTTGCACCAACCTTCGAAGACATCTTTTGTCAATTTTCATCTTTCCCCCACATTCAGGAAGGTTCTTTACTGTTCCATGCTTGGCAAACTTCTAAATAACATTGCACACTGTTGAAACTGGGATAGCATGTCTTTGGAGATGGCCTTATAACCTTTGGAAGTCTTATGTTTGCTAATAATAACAGTTCTGATGTCCTCAGGCAGCTCCTTTGTCTTCACCATTGTGATAAAGGAACAGGACCTACCATGTGGCTTTTTAAAACACTGAAGTCATCATTCATTGGCTGATTCATGTCACATGGGCACCGACAATTAATCACTAATTTACTACAGGCAAGTCAAAATGTGTTTCCATACTAACTTAATGTAAAGGATGCCAATATCAGTGTCATAACAAGCTTTAGGTTTTTCTAGTTTTCCCTCCCATTGTTTTAGGTTTTAAATTATTGTTTATCATTTGCTCTTTTTTATTTAACATGAGTGCTCTATACAAAAAAACTGCTTCACTTGATTAATTTTTTCAGGAGATATTCCACATTATGTATTTAAACTTCATGGGTGCCAATAACGATGAGCAGGACTGTAAATGTGGTAAAACATTAATAAAGTTGGCTTAAGTATTTATGAGAATGAAATGTTGCAGTTTATGCAAAAATGTTGCCACAAATTAATTGAGAAACGTTACCCATAATTTGCATATTTCACTTGGCCATGCATTTACCTTACGTACAGGAGGGTCAACAATGATGATTGCTATACAAAAAGTAGCAAACTATATTTATCTATGGCCTATGGACAGTTTAGCATAGTTAAAAGGTAGGATAATTTTAGGTGACTACTTCACCGCCTGTGATTGGAGTCTCTCATTTTGGATCAAGGTGAGACCTTTATGATTAGTCATGGGGAATTATTGCATATGAATAAACTCTATAACCAGCAGTACAGTTGTTTTTAGACATTTGACTAAACCATTTGAATAATACATTGGTGCTTTTGACCTAAGGGGGAGAAATGAAATAGCTCTCTTCTTATCCCCAAATTGCAAATCGTAAGTGCAAGAATGGGCTGTATATGTATTAAAATATTGATTCTTTTTAGCTTAAGATAAAGAAATTTGTCCAAGTCAATTTGGTGTCTAGTCCCACTTCTTGTACAGTTGTGCTCAAAAGTTTACATACCCCTGCAGAATTTTTCCTTTCTTGGCCTTGTTTCAGAGAATATGAATGATAACAAAAAAACTTTTTCTCCACTCATGGTTATTGGTTGGGTGAAGCCATTTATTGGCAAACTACTGTGTTTTCTCTTTTTAAATCTTAATGACAACCAAAAACATCGAAATGACCCTGATCAAAAGTTCACATACCCCAGTTCATAATACCGTGTATTGCCCCCTCTAACATCAATGACAGCTTGAAGTCTTTTGTGGTAGTTGTGGATGAGGTTCTTTATTTTCTCAGATTGTAAAGCTGCCCATTCTTCTTGGCAAAAAGCCTCCAGTTCCTGTAAATTCCTGGGCTGTCTAGCATGAACTGCGATTGAGATTTCCCCAGAGTGGCTCAATGATATTGAGGTCAGGAGACTGAGATGGCCACTCCAGAACCTTCAATTTGTTCTGCTGTAGTCAATGACAGGTCGACTTGGCCTTGTGTTTTGGATCGTTGTCATGTTGGAACGTCCAAGTATGTCCCATGCGCAGCTTCCGGGCTGATGAGTGCAAGTTTGCCTCCAAAAAGCATCACAGTAAAAGATAATGCCTTACCAACACCAGGTCAGATTACCAATGCACTGCAGGATGCAGCAAGCCTCCATGATTAAAGCATTATCTTTTACTGTGATTTTTTGAAATTATGTGCAATGTTCACCATTTTGAGGACCCTTGACGCGGGTTGCGAGCTTGCTTATTTTGGGCAAAATATTGACCAATACCTCATGTGGTGTATTTATCTGATGCACTATTTTTCATCTTTTTTGCACATTTTTTTGCAGGATGCGGCCAGGCCTCTTTAGTGTTGGCTGAGTGAATTGGGGCATCTGTCCTGTGGGGGTGCACGTATATAGTGCTGGGCAACCCTCCTGATCTAATAGTATGGGCGTCATCAATAGGCTGCAAGCCAGACACTGCAGACACTGCATCACACATATCTGTGTGACTGGTGCCCTATGCAGACTTCATCGGTGTTCATGTATAATACTACACAGCCACACCCTCCATGAATTGGTAGGTTAGTGAGTGGCTGTCTGCATCAGTATTTTGCACATGTGTTCCCCCCCGCCTTTATCATGGAGGCTTGCTGCATCCTGCAGTGCATTGGTAATCTGACCTGGTGTTGGTGAGGCATTATCTTTTACTGTGATGTTTTTTGAAATTATGTCCAATGTTCACCATTTATAATGTTTATTGTTGGGACTCGCAAGTATGAGGACCCTTGACGTTTGGTTTGCGAGCTTGTGTATTTTGGGCAAAATATCGACCAATACCTCATGTGGTGTATTTATCTTATACACTATTTTTCATCTTTTTAGCACATTTTTTTGCAGGATGCCAATTATGTCCAGGATGCTAAATTATGTCCAATGTTCACCAAATTTGCCTCCAGTATTTGCTGATAACGTACTGCATTCATATTTCCTTCAACTTTTACCAAGTTTCCTGTGCCTTTGTAGCTCACACATCCCCAAAACATCAGCGATCCACCAACGTGCTTTACTGTAGGAATGGGGTTACGTTCATCATAGGTCTTGTTGACCTCTCTCCAAATGTAACGTTTATGGTTGTGGCCAAAAAGTTAAATTTTGGTCTCATCACTCCAAATTACCTTGTTCCAGAAGTTTTGAGGCTTGTTTCTGTGCTGTTTGGCGTATTGTAGGCGAGATACTTTGTGGCATTTGCACAGTAATGGCTTTCTTCTGGCAACTCGATCATGCAGCCCATTTTTCTTCAAGTGCCTCATTATTGTGCATCTTGAAACAGCCACACCACTAGTTTTCAGAGTACTGAATTTCAGCTGATGTTATTTGTGGGTTTTTCTTTGCATCCCGAACAATTCTCCTGGCAGTTGTGGCCGAAATTATTGTTGATATACCTGACCGTGGTTTGGTTTTTACAGAGCCCTAATTTTCCATTTGTTAATCACAGTTTGAACATTACTGACTGGCATTATCAATTCCTTGGATATTTTTTTGTATCCTTTTCCTGTGTTTATACAGTTCAATTACCTTTTCCCGTAGATCCTTTGACAATTCTTTTGTTTTCCCCATGACTCACAATCTAGAAACTTCAGTGTCTGGATGAAAGATGCAAGAGTCTGTCTGGATCCCAGAAACTCACTCAGCTTTTATGCACACACACTGATTACAAGCAAACAGGTCACAGGTGAGGATGTTACCTTTAGTAGCCATTCAAACCCATTTGTGTCAAATTCTGTGCATGTTATCAGGCCACAATCACCAGGGAATGTGAACTTTTGATCAGGGTTATTTGGATGTTTTTGGTTGTCATTAAGATTTAAAAAGAGAAAACACAGTAGTTTGACAATAAATAGCTTCACCCAACCAATAACCATGAGTGGAGAAAAAGCTTTTTTGTATCATTCATATTTTCTGAAACAAGGCCAAGAAAGAAAAAATTCTGCCGGGGTATGTAAACTTTTGAGCACAACTGTATGTACTGCATATGTTTTGAATTATATATTCAGCTTTTTTTTCATTTGACACAAAGTTCTTAGTTCTAAAATAAAATCATATTCTCATGATTATTATAAACTTGAGTGTGCAGATGGGAAACCAATCAGGATTTCTGTTAATCTATCCCTTAAAAAATGAATACTACATTTGCAGAGTGATATAACATTATTCCAATAATCCCAAATGCTTCAATAATTGCATTTGTTAAAGCTGTCAACTTGATTGGCCTAACAAATTATCATTGTCACTGCCATCTACAGTGATCCGTATAATCTTTGAGCTTTTTCCATAAGGATATACCCCATGAATAAGAGGGTTTCCTCTAAAGTTCTGGTGCTGAGTTGCCTTAAACTGGAAGAGATGGAGTTAAAATGTTACAAAAAATCAACAGACTGTGAATATGGTCCTTAAGGGTAGATTCCTCATTAAATTGACATATTACTGTCTTTTCAGTAAAGAAATGGATATTAGGTTGAACTCCTTTGTACTAACAAAAGGTAATCATGACCTGAGGGAAAACATTACAATAAGTACATTTTCTAGAGACAAAAAATATCCTGTAAAATATTTATTTTAATGGAAATTCCTTAACACCAAGACCAATTAATTAAGGATATACATTTTTGCTGCTTGTGGTCTCATACTGTGACTGCAGAAATTTGTCTGGAACCCAGAAAATCCCTTGAAGCAATGTTCAGGTTCATCTAAAAGTGTGATACACAGATAGTTTATGATTATTCCGGTAAAACAAAGTGATGGCACATTGCTGGTAAATTACATCACATGATGGAAGTCTGATCCTGATTCTGAGAATAAAGTCTTCAACGTTTTCCTTGCACGATAGCATTCCCTGCCATCGGATACCCATGGGGATACCCAGGACCAAAGGGAAAAACTGTGAAGGGAAGAAATACTAAACTGACACTATGATCCCTCCATTCTCAGGATTTGGAAAACCTGTCAGTCAACCCCCCATTGACCACAAAATGATGACATATCCTTGCAATAGTCATTACTTTGTGTGTTAAGAACAACCCTTTAAACTGGCCCTGTTAACAGGTCAAAATTGGGTAAATTTTTCTCATATTTTATTCCTGCTTCTCCCCTGGGTGTTCCTTTTTTTATATCCTCCATACAGTTCCAGGAATATAAGCCTTTTTATTTGGTGCTAATCTTTATGGTAATTACCAAGGGTTACCCACAGGGTAATGATGCAGAGCAGCCTAAAAACACATCCTTAAAGAATCCTTTGAGCACCACCCCCTTGGTAAAGACCATAAATATTAGTACTAAATAAAAAAAGGCCCATATCTCAGGAATTGTATGGTGGATTTGAAGAAAGTAAACAAAAAAAATCCCTGAATACTCAGTGGAGAAGTGGGAATGAAATAAGAGCAACAACTGCCACTTTTGACCTGGCATGAGCTTCTCTTTAAGCATATATTCTATTAAAGACAGACTGTTTATTAGTTGGCATTACACATTAGATAAATGTCAGCCAACAAACTAATGTTCAGGGAGACATCCTTACTAGTGATGGGCGAACCCGTCACTGTTCGGGTTCGGCTAATGTAGCCGAACACCCAACAGTTTTTTAAAAGTTCGATTTCGGGTACCAGAACAGTATCCGAACACCCGAACCTGAACACGGACCCCATTCATTTGAATGGAATGGGGAACCTAAATTCACCTGGTTTCCTGCGCTGTCATTTGCGTGACAGCGCAGGAAACACAGGCTCTGATCGGCATTATCGCGATTAGAGCACTGTGGTGTCATGATGACAGGTGTTAGCATGATGCCACAGCTGTGATAGTGACCTGGTTTCCCACATTGTCACTTGCATGACAGCGCAGGAAACACAGGCTCTTATCGACGGTAATTGCATTACCGCGATCAGAGCGCCGTGGCATCATGCTGACAGGTGTCAGCATGATGCCACAGCTGTGACAGTGGCCCATGGTAAAAAATTTACCGTGGGTCATAGGCGCCGGCTGATGGTACTAATACCACTATCAGCCGGCGCCTCCCGCCATTGGAAACAGCGAGCACAGGCACCGCTGGATGGGAGCAGTAGTCTCCCATCCACCAGCGTCTGTGCTGAATGTTAAAAAAAAAAGTTAAAATTAATAAAAATGAATGAATGAATGAATTCATCTTTTTATTAATTTGAACTTTTTTTCTTTAACATTCAGCACAGCACAGGCGCCGGCGTTTGGGAGACTGCTGCTCCCATCCAGCGGTGCCTGTGCATGTAAGTGACAGCGCGGGAAACACCCGAACCCAAGCCCGAACAGTAACTTCCAGGGGAAGTCCATGTTCGGGGACCAGGACCTAACAGTAGATGTTCGGTACCGGACGCCGAACTTTACTGTTCGGGTTCGCCCAACACGAATCCTTACTTAATCCAACTTGTATAAATCCATTGGTGTTTGCACTGATGACAAACTTTGAGGATAAACATGTCTTGTTTTTTTTTCCTATGAGAGACAAATGTGTCAAAGGAATCTAACAGCACATTATCTGTCTCGGCTTATTGAAATAAACATCATCTACTAATCCAGGAACATATTTCTAATGTGGAGTTGGGAGAAGCTATCTTTAGGCCCCCATACTCATTAAAGTTAATGAAATTATTAACTAATTCTACCCAAATTACTGTTCACTCGTTAAAAGTTTAAGAAATAAAGATCATTTTAGTCCACCGATCAAAGACCATTATCTTTTGAAATGAAGTCAGTCATATATAATCTTTTCGGATTAGTGATGAGCGAGCACTAAAATGCTCGGGTGCTCGTTGCTCGGGTCGAGAAAATCGTAATGCTCGGGTGCTCGACTCAAGCAACAAACCCAATGTAAGTCAATGGGAAACTCGAGCATTTTTCCAGCGGTCCCCCCTTGGACGTCTGCATGGGGCCTAGAAATTGCCCAAATCGATGGGTATAATGCTGAAATGACATGGGAACAGCATGGAGAAGACGACTGAAAGCATCTCTAACTCCCAGGTCACTGCTGTGAACAATATTAGAGTATTAAGCCACTTTTAGGGACTCACAATAAAACATACAAAAACGAAGCCAAAGTGGATTTTCCTGGAAAAGATGTTAAGGGATATTCTTTCCAGGGTATTGAACTATATATAAGGCAAAAAAAAAATGCTTCTCCACACCTTGAGCTATGATCACATGTAGCACTTTTGATGCGTTTTTGCACTTTTGCATTGCTTTTAACGGTGAAAAATACATTCACCAGTAAATTTTAACATTTTACTACCCTATCTGCCCATGTGGTGTGTAAGACATGATCAGACGCATCCTGTTTCATTTATGAAGGAGGGAATCTGAAATTCACAAAACCTATTTTTCCAGGGCCATCAGGCAGCCCTTACTATTGTTAAAGGGCCAGCAATTGGCCCTCACTATTGTTAAAGGGCCATCAGCCGGTTATGCTTTGTTGTTCCCATTATGAGAGAGCAGGTCTCTTATACTGTTATTGTGTATGCAGCAACTGCAAGGGCTGCCAAAAATTTGGATGTACCCCAATACCCCTTTGAAGACACATATAAGAGGGCCTCAGTAAAAAAAAATGTTCCCATTATAAAGGAGCGGGTCTCCTATACTGTTATTGCATATGTAGTGACTGCAAGGGCTGCCAAAAATTTGCACGCACCCTAATACCCCTTTGAAGAGACACAGTGGAGGGTCTCAGTAAAAAAATGTTCCCATTATAATAGAGCAATTCTCCTATTCTGTTATTGCATATACAGTGACTGCAAGGGCTGCCCAAAAATTTGGACACACTCCAATACCCCTTTGAAGAGATATAGAGGAGGGCCTCTTTAAAAAATGTTTTCCCATTATTAAGGAGTGGGTCTCTTATAGTGATAATGCCCATGCAGTGACTGCAAGGGCTGCCCAAAAATTGGACACACTCCAATACCCCTTTAAAGAGACGTAGAGGAGGTCCTCATTAAAAAAAATTGTTACCATTGTTAAGGAGTGGATCTCTTATACTGGTAATGCCCATGCACTGAGTGAATGGGGTGAAAAACATTTACCCCTGGGGAGTATGCATTAACATACTGTATAACATACAGAATATTAGAGGTAGGCCTCTAAAATATTTTCCTACTGGCATCATAAACACCCTTAAAAAAAATTATGTGGGTGTTGCATCACGGTCACCCTGGTGATATGGTGGTGGAGGATGAGGAAAAGGAGAAGGAGGAAGACATCTGAAAAAAAACTAAATCAGGAAGAGTATACCCATGTCTGGATGTGAAGAGGTGCATGGGAATAGATCCCCAAAAACAGCCACTGGATTTGACTTTATGTTCCGTTGCTATCATTCGGTGGTGTTGAGAAGTCTGGCCTAATGCAGCCATTGTTCATTTTGATAAGAGTCAGCCTGTCAGCATTTTCAGTTGACAGGTGGATGTGCCTATCAGTTATAATTAGTGTTGAGCCACCCCCGTAGTGTTCGAGTTCGGTTCGTCGAACACCCGTGTGTTCGCCGAACTGTTCGTCGAACTGTTCATCGAACACCTTCGAACACCGTTAAAACCAATGGCAGGCAAACAAAAACACATAGAAACACATAGAAAACACCTTCAAAGGTGTCCAAAAGCTGACAAACTGCTCAGAAGACATAACTAACACATGGAAAAGTGACAAGTACATATAGTCATGCGAAAAGAAAAGAGGTGGAGGAGTAAAAGGAGGGGGAGAAACAGATATAGGCATGTCATGCCCTTCTAAAATCCAAAAGTGAGAAGCCGACACGGCCAGTCCGTTCCTGCCCGTGCCACCTCCGTGTCGCCGTGTTTGTGCCAGAGCCGCGGTGGACCCTGACAGCCAGCCCCCCTCTCCCAATACTGGTGCCTGTCCGCTGGTGGGTCGAGCGAGCCCCCCTGTGGTGGAGGCAGCTCTAAGCTTTTTAATTTAAATTGTCTCTCTAATTTTAATGAATACACTTTAAATCCTTTTACAAGGATCTATTGGAGGGCAAGTCTCATGCCCGCAGCCGCGTAAATCCAACTCCAGTAGCGTCCACTAAAGCTGCTGCAGTTAAAAAGCTTTTATAAGGATCGAGCTCGGCTGTCCACCGCAAGGCATCCTACCGCCAGTCCCAGCCCCTATGCCTTGAGGTGCCTCCTGATGCTCTTCACTGAGTATCCCGTGGTCCCGAAGCATTTCCTTTGAAAAAATTAAGTGTCCAAACTACAGGTGGTGTAGCTTGCTTAACAGCCGGGATAATCAGCTGACTAGCAGACACTGTTACTAGGCACAAAGTATTTCCTGGGCTAGATGCAGTTAAAAATTTGTAATTAGATACTCTCGTTGGATGCTGAGAAAGCATTCCATAGCGTCTCCTGGCACGCCATATATTATTCTCTTCAAAAGCTTGGGGTATGGGTCTAGGGGACCCTTTTATAGCCAAAATCACGGCCCTGTATCGCAATATGTCACCTAGGCTGAAGATAAATGGAACTGTAGCACCCTGAGGGCTCGGTTGCTACAGAGGTATTGCACCTCACCCAGAGGTGTGATATCTGACTCTCAGGTAAGGATGGAGTGTGGATCAGGACCCGACACCTGCATGCATTACACCACATTGCCGTGGGGCAGGGCGACCAATATGCCCCTGAGATGGGCATGACTGTCCCTGTCCCTGGCTGGAGTGGGGGGAGGGAACACTGAGGAAGGCAAACCCTGTAGTGCAGGAGCAGGGAGAAAGCAGTTCCTGGGTGCATTGAGAAGGGAGTATAAAAGGTGGGCACCATCTTAGTTCAGTGCAGAGAAGTCTGAGCAGAAGTGACAGGGAGCAGGGGCTCTGCATGAGCTCTGCTCCGGAGGCGGGCCTAGTAACAGAGGCCCAGGCCTGGAAGAGGGAGAAGGAAGGAAGAGGAGCGGAGAAGGCTCCAGGAATGAGGAACGAAGGGATCCCAGGGGTGCGGACGGGCGAGTCGCCACCGCATGCCCGAATCCACCTGCGTGGAGGGGTCAGGCCAAAGGGGGAGACCGGTCCCCGAAACTAGTGGAGGCGGGAAACGACCCTCAGCTAGAAACCGGAGGCTGTGACATTTTATGTGGCGCAGCCCCTCGCTACACCCGCTAGGAAGGCACCACATAGGGTCAGGGAAACTGGCGCCAAGTTTACCAAGAGGAGGCCCGAGGCAGCAGGACAGAAGGGTTGGTAAGAAAGGCCAGACAAAGGACACACAAAGGGTGTCCTGTGAAGTGCTCCAAAGTTATCTGGGAGTTGTCTGAGCCCCTCACCTGGTGTGCACAGTACGACGTGGGCAGCCGTTACCTGCAGAAGTGGTCTGGATAATAAGAACTGTGCGTAAAGGCCCTGGACTGCATCACTGACTCCGTGTCGTTACTGCTGCTGCCCTGCACCATCACCCTCATCCTCCGCATACACTGCCCTGAGGCTATACTCCTCCCGTGGGGAGTTATGCTATGCTCTGCTGCACCCACAACACCAGCCTCAGCGGTCTGCCCTGCAGCGGCGGTTCATTCTGACCGCAATCCACGGGTGGCGTAGTCGGACATTTAAACATCAAAACCACATAAATAGTTCCGCCACTGGTTTGACCGCCCTGAGCCACGGAACCGGGTCGCCGCCACGGAGACTACAACCACCAGCATCCACCAAAAAGGGTCCGGCTCCGGGTGTCCCAAGGCCCAGGGGGCGCGTCAGAACATTTTCATCACCTTTCATAATCACCAATGGGACAAGGCAGGGATGTCCTCTGTCCCCTCTCTTATACATCCTAGTGACGGAGCACCTGCTCTCATCAATTCGCCATAACCCCAATATTAGGTGAATTGAGGTGGGAGGCACCGAGTACAAGTGCTCTCTATTTGCTGATGATGTCCTAGTATATATCACTCAATCACATATATCCATCCCTGCTGTTATGGCTGAAATAGATCACTTTGTTACATGGTCAAATTTTAAAATCAATGCAGCGAAGTCTGAGGTCCTCCCCAAATCCATACAGGATTCCATCCAGTCCAACTTTCCCTTTGCCTGGCCCTCACAGGGTATCAAATACTTAGGAATTCCTATTCATAGAGACCTCTCCCGTCTATGTTATCTTAATTTTGGGCCCTTTATTGAGCAACTCCATACAGACCACGGTTGGCAAGTTAGAACTGTAAGATTCACTACGTGAACCACTGGTGTTTTGTGGAAAAGCGCATGTACACTGTGTTCCAAATTATTATGCAAAAAGTGTTTAGGAGTGATAAGGGAAGAATTTGTTTGTTTGTCAGCTAAACTCATTGATGGTGATGTGTGTCAGGGCTCTTTATATCACTGTAAGCAATTGCAGACACCTGTGCTAATTAGTTTGGCAGGTGTGTCCAATGAAAGGCAAGACTACTTAAGAAGGCTGTCCCACATTATTAAGCAGCCTACATTTTCTGCCAAAATGGGAAAGAAAAAGGATGTGTCGGCTGCTGAGAAGCAACAAATTGTGGAGTGTTTAGGTCAAGGCATGACTACAATCAACATTGTGCGATGATCAGGATGAAGTGTCTTGGCAATCAAGAAGTATGTAGCTGATTCACAGTACACACGTGTGCGTGCTGATAAGGGCAAATTGAGAACTCTTTCCTACAGGCAATTACGTCAGGTTAAAAGAGCAGCGGCAAAAAAGCCTTGTCATAGCAGCAGACAAGTTTTTGAAGCTGCTGGTGCCTCCAACATCCCCCGAACTACAAGATGCAGGGTCCTTCAGAGTTTTGCAGCTGTGCGTACGCCATCCTGTCGACCTCCTCTATCCACTGCACACAAGCAGAGACGGCTCCAGTGGGCCAAACATTACATGAAGACTGATTTCAAAACTGTTCTCTTCACGGATGAGTGCCGTGCAACGCTCGATGGTCCAGATGGATGGAGTGGAGGATGGCTGGTTGATGGACACCCCACGCAAACACGGCTACAGCGCCAACAAGGAGGAGGTGGAGTAATGTTTTGGGCTGGAATCATGGGGAGAGAGATTGTCGGCCCCTTTAGGATCCCTGAAGGGGTAAAGATGAACTCCATAATGTATGTGGAGTTTCTCAAACAGCACTTCCTGCCATGGTTCAAGAAGAAGAACCGTGTATTCCACAGCAAGATCATTTTCATGTATGATAATGCACTGTCTCATGCTGCACATAACACATCTGCATCTCTGGCTGATATGGGCATAAAAGGGGACAAAATTATGGTGTGACCCCCATGCTCCCCTGACCTCTACCCCATTCAGAACCTCTGGAGCATCATCAAAAGGAGTGTCTATGATGGCGGGAGGCTGTTCACATCTAAGCAACAGCTCTGGGAGGGTATTCTGTCCTCATGCAAAACAATTGAAGCAGAAACCATCCAAAACCTGACAAACTCAATGGACGAGAGAGTTCAGAAGCTCCTTTCGAACAAGGGGTCCTATGTGCAAATGTAACATCACCTAGAATAAAGTTTTGAGTTGAAAACTGTTTGATTTCAGTTTCTAATAACCTGATAATGCTTATAATTTCAAAAATGACCATTTTTTTGGTCTTTATTAAAATGAAAAGGTTGATTGAAGAGTGTGGGGGATCTAAGAGTGTGGCAAGCCAGTAGACAGGATTACTTCGAATTCTGACAATCTGAGGGTCATGTTGCAGGTAGTGCAGCAAGAAGGCACTTATGTGTCTTGCGCATCTCGGAGCCCCAAAATTATTTTCCGGGCTAGATGCAGCTAAAAATTATTATTAATTTTAAATCTGGTGGAGCTTAGTATAGATGGCCTAATAGAATCAGTACTGCACACTGCTACAAAGCCCAAATTATTTTCCAGCCAAGATACAGATAAACATGATTAGTAATTTTAAATCTGGTGGAGCTAAGTATAGATGGCCTAATAGAATCAGTACTGCACACTGCTACAAAGCCCAAATTATTTTCCAGCCAAGATGCAGATAAACATGATTAGTAATTTTAAATCTGGTGGAGCTTAGTATAGATGGCCTAATAGAATCAGTGCTGCACACTGCTACAAAGCCCAAATTATTTTCCAGCCAAGATACAGATAAACATGATTAGTACGGTTGGTGAGGTGATTTTAACCAATCATCAAGCTTTTACTCTCCCCAGGATGACACAGGGGTAGAAAAGTCGTTTCGGATCCATGATTTGTTCATCTTTATGAACATGAGTCTGTTTACATTATCAGTGGAGAGCCGCGTGCGCTTATCTGTCAGCACACCACCAACAGCGCTGAACACACGTTCAGACAGAACGCTGGCTGCGGGGCATGACAAGATCTCCAAGGCGTAAGTGGCTAGCTCCGGCCATTTATCCAGATTGGAAGCCCAAAAAGAGCAAGGGTCCAGTGACACATTCATGGCTTCAATGTTTACTTGGAGATACTCCTGTACCATCGTCTCTAGGCGTTGACTATGTGTCAGACTTCTTTTCTCCTGTGGCCTTGCAAAGGATGGGCTAAAAAAGTGGTGAAATGTTTCCGCAAAATTGATGTTATCAGCAGATACTGTGTTTCTGTTACGGTTTGAGTGCTGAACACTCGACGGTCCCACGGTTGGCAAGTTGGAACTGTGAGATTCACTACGTGCACCACTGGTGTTTTGTGGAAAAGCACATGTAAGATTCTGCAACAGTCTCTGCTGATACTCCTGCATGCGTGCATCCCTTTCTATGGCAGGAATAATTTCTGCAAATTTACTTTTGTTCCGGGGATCCAACAGTGTGGCAACCCAGTAGTCAGGATTATTTCTAATTCTCACAATTCGAGGGTCATGTTGCAGGTAGTGCAGCAAGAAGGCACTCATGTGTCTTGCGCATCCAGGAGCACCAAGTCCCTGTTGTGTTGGTGGCGAGATAGCAATCATGCTTCCTTCCTCTGTCCTCTCCCCCCAACCTCGCACAACAGAAATGTGATCAAGGTCTCCCTCATCTGATGAGTCTTCCATCAGTTCGTCCTCCACTTCTTCCTGGGCTCCTGCACCTTCCTCACTAGTTTGGCTGCTACCATGCGCCCTGGTAAAACCATCTCCCCCTTCCTCACATGCCTGCCGCCTTGGTGCTGCCGACCGTCTGGACTTTGCAGATGTTAGCCCTTCCGCATACAACTCCTCCTCCTCTACTTCCTCCACCTCCTCTTGTGCCACCACCTGACTCCGAATTCTGTTTAACATGTGCTCCAGCATGTAAATCACCGGAATAGTCATGCTGATAATGGCATCATCAGCACTAAACATCTTCGTCGCCATTTCAAAACTGTGCAGAAGGGTGCATAGGTCCCTGATCTGGGACCACTCCTCCAGCGTGATTTGCCCCACCTCTGGATCTCGTTGGCCCAGGCTATACGTCAGAACGTATTACACCAGGGCTTGTCGGTGCTGCCACAGTCGCTGCAACATGTGCAGAGTTGAATTCCACCGGGTAGGCACATCGCATTTTAGCCTGTGAAGTGGCAGGCCCAACGACTTCTGTAGAGATGTAAGTCGCTGAGCTGCGGGATGCGAACGGCGGAAGTGAGCACACAGCGACCGTGCCCTCTGCAGAAGGCCATCTAGTCCGGGATAGTGGGCTAAAAATTGCTGGACAACCAGGTTCAACACGTGAGCCATACAAGGCTCGTGTGTGACATTGCCCCGGCGAAGGGCCGCACCCAGGTTTGCAGCATTGTCACACACGGCCTTCCCTGGTTTCAGGTCCAGTGGAGACAACCATTCATGAAATTGGTTCTCCAGAGCTGACCACAACTCCTCAGCTGTGTGACTCACATTTCCCAGACATTTCAAAGTAAAAACCGCCTGATGACGTTGAGCCCTACTGCCAGCATAGTAAGGAGGTGTGCAGGATCCCTTCTGCGCAGTTAGAAAGCTTGTGGCATGGCCAGACAGGCTTTGGGTGCAGGTAGAGGACCGAGAGGAGGTTGAGGAGGCAGAAGCAGTGGAGGAACTTTGCGATAAAGAGGATTGACGCACAACTCGTGGGGACGTCAAGACTTGGACAGCAGCCCCTTGTCCTGCTGTCACCATAGTTACCCAGTGCCCAGTCAGCGACATGTAACACCCCTGTCCATGCCTACTCGTCCAAGTGTCTGTGGTGAAATGCACCCTGTCACACACAGAGTTTCTCAAAGAAGCGGTGATGTTGTGTGCGACATGCTGGTGGAGCGCAGGCACACCTTTCTTTGAGAAGTAGTGCCGACTGGGTATCTGGTAATGGGGCACTGCGACGGACATAAGGTCTCAAAAATCCTCTGTGTCCACCAGGCGGAAAGGCAGCATTTCTGTAGCCAAGAGCTTGCAGATGGTGAAATTCAACCTCTTAGCTTTCTCATGGCTAGGAGGAAATGGTCTTTTACTTGTCCGCATCTGAGGGACCGAGGGCTGGCTGTTGTGCTTAGACGGGGTTGATAAGGGTGTCCCCGGCAAACTGCCGGTCTGTGAGGAAGATGCAGGCGGACATTTTAGGTTGTCTTGATCCAAAGGTGGTGCTATCGATGTCGGACAGCGCTAAACACCAGCTGGTGTTACCACCTCCAAAGAAAATGATGACCTGCCAATCACGCTGGCTGTTACGGGTAAAGAGGTGGCAGGTCTGCGTCCCAAAACAGGTGTGACTGCTGTCCCCCCAGTCACAGAGGATGAAGAGGCCGCGGATGCACAAGATGTGGCAGACGGTGACTGGCCCGGCCGGCTAGGCCGCATTATAGCACAGTGAGCTTCCCACTGCAACTTATGCTTCATGTCCATGTGCCGGTTCATGCATGAAGTACTCAAACTATGAATTTTTTGGCCTCTATTTAGCTTTTGCTGACAAATGTTACAGATAACATGAGTTGGGTCATCTTTATCGATCTGAAAAAATGCCCAGGCTATGCAAGGCTTAGCACCCATGCGACCTGAAGAGTCACCACGACTTGTGGTGAGAGGCAGAGTTGTGTTTGAGGATGCAGTTGTTGACGTGCTTCCAGTACTACGTCTCTGTCCAGGAAGGCGCAACCTGACCTCGTCGTCACTAGCATTCTCCTCCACCTCCTCTGCTGACCTTGTCTCTTGGCTGACTGTGGGTTGACAGTAAGTGGGATCTCCAACCTCATCATCATCACCCTGTGTGTTATCACACCCGTCGTCTTCAGAGCCAACCTGTTCCTGCCCTGACAAAAAACTAAAGCTGTCGCTCCAATCAGGTATTTGAGTATCATCATCGTCTTCCTCATTGTCTCCACCAACAGGAGTTACAGTTTGGGAATGAGGGTCTACATTATGGTCAGAACCTTCTGCGTCTGGTCCTGGATCCGACTCATAAAGATTCTGGCCATCAGTGCAGATCATTTCCTCGTCGGGATTCACAGAAGAGCTGGAGCCGACCTCTGATTCCCTGGCTATAGTATGAGTAAACAGCTCTGCAGACTCAACCATCTGTTCAACCTCATACTCAGACGGGCAGCTGGAGATTTGGGAGCTGTGAGGAAGCAAGTGCGATTGGGGTGACACCTCTGAGGACTGGAGTATTTGTGATGTTGAAGTTGATGTGGAGGAGAGCCCACTTAAAGGAGCACTTGATATCCGTTGAAGCACCTGCTGTTTTTGTGCCTCATCTGGAATTTGTAGCGATTGGCGTGGCCGTAAGAAAGGGATCTTATCACATTGTCCGCTAAAAGAAGTAGACATTTTAGTTTGGCTGGATGATGGTCTTTCTTCTGCAGATGTTACTGTTGCTTTAACACCTACTCCACGGACACAACCTTTTTTCCCCTTCCCAACACGCCTATTCCCCTTTCCACCAGCAGCAGGCCTTTTTCCACTCATTTTGGTGGTTAACTAATTCACAACTCTGGAGTTGTTTGCACAAAAAAACAATGGATGGGAACCGAGCAGAGCTGAGTGGCCAAACTGTGGTATTAGGCCAAAACTATTGGCTGGGTTAGATGCAGAAAAAAAATATTTTTAATTTGCAACCTGATGGAGGTCAGTATAGATGGACTAATAGACCAAGTCCCACACACCGCTAGAAGCCCAAATATTTTTTCAGAGCTAGATGCAGAAAAAAATTATTTTTAATTTGCAACCAGATGGAGGTCAGTATAGATGGACTAATAGACCAAGTCCCACACACTGCTAGAAGCCCAAATATTTTTTCAGAGCTAGATGCAGATAAAAATTATTTTTAATTTGCAACCTGATGGAGGTCAGTATAGATGGACTAATAGACCAAGTCCCACACACTGCTAGAAGCCCAAATATTTTTTCAGAGCTAGATGCAGAAAAAAATTATATTGAATTTGCAACCTGATGGAGGTGAGTATAGATGGACTAATAGACCAAGTCCCACACACTGCTAGAAGCCCAGATATTTTTTCAGAGCTAGATGCAGATAAAAATTGTTTTTAATTTGCAACCTGATGGAGGTCAGTATAGATGGACTAATAGAACAAGTTCCACACACTGCTAGAAGCCCAAATATTTTTTCAGAGCTAGATGCAGAAAAAAATTATATTCAATTTGCAACCTGATGGAGGTCAGTATAGATGGACTAATAGACCAAGTCCCACACACTGCTAGAAGCCCAAATATTTTTTCAGAGCTAGATGCAGAAAAAAATTATATTCAATTTGCAACCTGATGGAGGTCAGTATAGATGGACAAATAGACCAAGTCCCACACACTGCTAGAAGCCCAAATATTTTTTCAGAGCTAGATGCAGATAAAAATTATTTTTAATTTGCAACCTGATGGAGGTCAGTATGGATGGACTAATAGACCAAGTCCCACACACTGCTAGAAGCCCAAATATTTTTTCAGAGCTAGATGCAGATAAAAATTATTTTTAATTTGCAACCTGATGGACGTCAGTATAGATGGACTAATAGACCAAGTCCCACACACTGCTAGAAGCCCAAATATTTTTTCAGAGCTAGATGCAGAAAAAAATTATATTGAATTTGCAACCTGATGGAGGTCAGTATAGATGGACTAATAGACCAAGTCCCACACACTGCTAGAAGCCCAGATATTTTTTCAGAGCTAGATGCAGATAAAAATTGTTTTTAATTTGCAACCTGATGGAGGTCAGTATAGATGGACTAATAGAACAAGTTCCACACACTGCTAGAAGCCCAAATATTTTTTCAGAGCTAGATGCAGAAAAAAATTATATTCAATTTGCAACCTGGTGGAGGTCAGTATAGATGGACTAATAGAACAAGTCCCACACACTGCTAGATGCCCAAATATTTTTTCAGAGCTAGATGCAGAAAAAAATTATATTCAATTTGCAACCTGATGGAGGTCAGTATAGATGGACTAACAGACCATGTCCCACACACTGCTAGAAGCCCAAATATTTTTTCAGAGCTAGATGCAGATAAAAATTATTTTTAATTTGCAACCTGATGGAGGTGAGTATAGATGGACTAATAGACCAAGTCCCACACACTGCTAGAAGCCCAAATATTTTTTCAGAGCTAGATGCAGATAAAAATTATTTTTAATTTGCAACCTGATGGAGGTTAGTATAGATGGACTAATAGACCAAGTCCCACACACTGCTAGAAGCCCAAATATTTTTTCAGAGCTAGATGCAGAAAAAAATTATATTGAATTTGCAACCTGATGGAGGTCAGTATAGATGGACTAATAGACCAAGTCCCACACACTGCTAGAAGCCCAAATATTTTTTCAGAGCTAGATGCAGATAAAAATTGTTTTTAATTTGCAACCTGATGGAGCTCAGTATAGATGGACTAATAGAACAAGTCCCACACACTGCTAGAAGCCCAAATATTTTTTGAGAGCTAGATGCAGAAAAAAATTATATTCAATTTGCAACCTGGTGGAGGTCAGTATAGATGGACTAATAGAACAAGTCCCACACACTGCTAGAAGCCCAAATATTTTTTCAGAGCTAGATGCAGAAAAAAATTATATTCAATTTGCAACCTGGTGGAGGTCAGTATAGATGGACTAATAGAACAAGTCCCACACACTGCTAGAAGCCCAAATATTTTTTCAGAGCTAGATGCAGAAAAAATTATATTCAATTTGCAACCTGATGGAGGTCAGTATAGATGGACTAATAGAATGATGCTATGCCCAAAAGGTTTTACTTCACTAGGTGCAGTAAAAAATTGGTATTCTATACACAGGTGGTGTAGCTTGCAACACAGATAGGCTACTTCACTGACTAACACACTCTGCAATAGGCCAAAAAGGATTAGCTTTGCTAGATTTAGCCAAATGCTGTGAAAAAAAACTTGCACAGCACTGGCACAGACCTGCCTGGCAAAAACTGATAGGAACTGATGTAACTTAGTCCTGAAAAGGACTGCAATTACAATTAGTCTTTACTCCCAACCTATCTATTTAAGAGCACAGACCTGCCTGATAAAAGTCGTAGGAAATGCTGTAACTTAGTCCTTAAAAGGACTGCAATCACAACTATTCCCTACTCCCAAGCTATCTGTAGATTTGTGCGAAAATTGGCTTGAAATTAACAAGGTATAGTGCACACAGCAACAGCGGTGCCGTCTAACACGCAGCTGCAGCAGTGAGAAAGTGGTGGCAACGGGGAAAATGGCTGGGTCTTATAGGGCAAGGACATGCGACATACACTGCCAATGACACATGCCCTTGCTTGTGTGAAAAAAAGCACTTCTCTCCATGTGTGCGCTGCTGATAGGCTGACAGATTGCACCTCCCCACTGTAAATGCGGGAAAGAGAAAAAAAAATGGAGATCTTCATTATTCCTGCAGAGATCCATCCCCTGCCCCTCCCCCCGCCCCGCTGTACACTCAAACTGCGTATTAACATTAATTTTCAGCATTACTGAGAAAAAATCCAGTTATGATTTTGGTGCACGAACAGTTATCGAACATAACCTCGAACAGCCGAATTTTTTTCAAATCGTTCGTGTTCGCCGAACGGCTCGAACACCGCCCAAAACAGCTCGAATTTGAGATTGGCGAACAGTTCGAGTCGAACAACGCTCATCTCTAGTTATAATGCCCCCGGTGGCACTAAAAACCCACTCTGACAAAACGCTAGTAGCAGGGCAGGCCAGTACCTTCAAGGCGATGAGAACCAGTTCATGCCATGTGTCTAGCTTGGATGCCCAATAGTTATAAGGCACAGAGGAATCATGGAGGATGTTGCATTGGTACGGTCAGCAAGGTACTCCTTCAGCATCTTTTCGCTCATTATAAGAGTACCCCACGCATCAGGACCTGGGCACTGGGAGGGTCTGAGAAAACTGTCCCACACCTTTGACAGTGTTCCCCTACCTCTGCTGCATTGTATTTGTGTCTCCCTTGCCTGTACTCCTTGGTTGTCCAAGTAATTGTGACCTCTGCCGCCAGCGTTTTTATATGGGAATTTTTTTAATAATTCCTCAACAAGGACCTTCTGATACTGCAACATTTTACTTAACCTCTCCGCCACGGGAAGGAGAGATACATAGTTCTCCTTGTAGGTTCTCCTTGTGGGTCTAGAAGTCTGACCAACCAGTAATTACTGTCAGCCAAAATGTGTACAACTCGAGGGTCACGGGAAAGGCAGAGGTACATAAAATCAGCCATGTGTGCCAGACTGCCATCAGTGAAGTCTTCCCTGTCCTGACCAAGAAGAGGACTGTCCATGCTCTCCTCCTTATCTTCCTCCTGCTCATTATCCCTCTTCTCAGGCCATTCACGCTGAACAGACAGTATGACATTTGTGTGGGTAATACCGTTTGTAGCGCAGGAAACCAGCTCCTGTTCCTCCTCCTCCTCTTCCTCCTCCTCCCTGTTCTCAGGCCATCCATGCTGAACAGATGGTATGACAGTTGTGCAGGTAGTACCGTCTATAGTGCAGGATACTAGCTTTTGTTCTTCCTCCTCCTCTTCTGCCTCATTGTCACCCAATTCATGTTGGGATAAGATGAGGCTGGGCTGTGTGGCATCACCCTGCATGATTCCTTGCTCCATCTCATCGTGCTCCGCCTGCAATGCCTCCTCTTTAATTGTGAGCAGCGAGCGTTTCAGTAAACAGAGAAGCAGGATGGTGACGCTAATTATGGCATCATCGCCGCTCACCATCCTGGTGGAGTCCTTAAAGCTTTGGAGGATGGTACAGATGTCTGACATCCACACCCACACGATGGGTGTGTTGAAGCTGGTGCTCAACAACTGCCCTCTGCTGCTCACAAATGCTTCTCATCACCTGCAAGGTTGAGTTCCAACGTGAAGTGACATCGCACATGAGTCGGTGAGCTGGAAGCAACAAACTCTGCTGAAGCACGGTGAGGGAGGCAGAAGTTGTAGGTGACTTTCAAAAATAGGCACACACGCGTCGTACTTTGACAAGCTGCTCAAGCAGATCCGGGTAGGTTTTGAGAGACCACTGAACCTTTAAGTTGAGCACATGGGCCAGGCATGGTACACACGACCATGCCTGGCTGTATGTTCAGCGGTGAGAGCCACAGATCTGCCTGCTCTGTTACAGCCAACAACAACTCTGCAGCGGTGTGCGGTTTGTCCCCTAGATATATTAGCTTCAGCACAGACTATTGTGGCTTGGCTGAGGCAGTGCTGCAGTGCTTCCAGCTTCCGACTGATGTGATTATTTTGGAGATGGAGGCTGAAGAGGAGGAGCAGGTGCAGGAGCTGTAGAATGTGGGGGCAACAAAGGGCCCGCAATCCTCGGCGTCAGGAGGACGTGTTCCGTCCCAGGGTCCGACTGGGTCCCAGTTTCCACTATATTAACCCAGTGTGCCATCAGCAAGATGTTCCGTCCCTGCCCACAAACACTAGTTGGCTGCGTATTTGCGCTTTCCTTCAAATGACTGAGGGACAACTGAATGCTGCACTGGGAAATGGATGTGGACGTGATTGCTGATGATGGTGGTTGCAAGTGTGCAATGACAGGTGCAGGGCGGAAGGCATCTTCGCCTGTGCCATGGATAGGGGATTGGCATGCATGCACAACAGCGGAACAGTCAGTGGTGTAACCCGCAGACACCGTTTCTGGACCCTGGCGTTCGGCCCAACTAGTCTGGTGCTTTGCTGTCTTATGCCTTAGCATGCTGATAGTGGTCAGGCTGGTAATTTTGCTGCCCCTGCTGATGCTAGCATGGCAGATGTTGCAAATGGCCTTTTTGGGGTTATCTGGACAGTCTTTAAAAAAGAGCCGGACTATGGAAGACATAGCAGTTGGACTGACAACTTCCCTTGTGTTTGTGTTCTGGGGAACAGTTGCCCGCCTTGTGTCTGTGGCTACCTCATTGCTTGTTTCTGCCTGTTGTGGTGCTACACCTCCCTTGCCCTCTGTGCTGTTGTCTTCGCTATGCATGTCCCCTTGCCAGGTTGGGTCAGTGACTTCATCATCCACCATCTCATCTTCCACATATGCACCCTGGGGCCTGCTCCTGACTTGCTGGCAATTGTTTCTCATCATCATCATCCACCTCTTGCGACAGTAATTGCACTTTCCCACCATCGCCTTCATGTTACCGTGGCTGCTCAAATATTTGGGCATCGCTACATGCGATCTCCACTTGAAGATGAGGTGAGAGGCCCAAATCTATAATGGAAAAGTGAACAGATCTTTGGAGTGTCTAAGTGTAAGATCACTTGTCTCCGAAGGAGGATCAGAATGAGAAATATATGGTCCAGACTCACGGCTACTGAGACTGGACCATGTGTAAGACAGTGGGTGGTGGCAAAGTGACTGGAAGCATTATCTGCTATTCAACCAACAACCTTTTCACACTTCATTGGCTTCAATAGTGGTGTTCCGCGGCCCCCTGCAAAGTGCTACAGGAAGGTAGGGTGACATGATGTGGGTGCTTGTTTTGCTCCCTCAGCAGGCACAATTTCAGCTTGCCCACGGCCTCGGCCTCTGTCTTCCCCATCACTTTTATGTCCACTTCCCTATCCCTTGCCACATGCCTTGCCCATTTTAAATGGAGTATAATATTTTGCACGCTCCCCAAAATGTCACTATTATTATGGCAGTAATATCGGATCACGTCTGATGACCACGGTTTTAGGCAGTGGTCTTGTAGTATAGTATTGGTCAGAGATCAAGTGTGAATAGGTTGAACAACACACAACTGGCAGACTTTACATGGAGTGTAATATTTGGCATGCTCCAAAAAATGTCACCATTATTACCGCAGTAATATCGAATCACATCTGATGATGGACAAGTTTCTCTGCTTCCACAATATTGCAATGCAAATAAAACCAACCAAATCTGGCTGTATTCTGCTAACAAGCAAATGGAGCAGTTAAAATGATGTATTATATTGCTTTTTGAGCAAATAATCAGGATTAAGAGCAAAAGGAATATTAGCCATGATATCTAGGGCTATCAATATCTGTAACAGCAGCAGACAGAACGTGCAATGGACCCTATTCTGCTCTATACACTCTCTCCACAAACTCTGCCTGTCTAACTCCTGCTATCACAAGGATTAATATATGCAGCTGGATTAGTCCTTAGAAGGACTGTTAGTTCAGATGTATATATATATATTGCTGTGGAATACCTACGTATACCTAACTAATAAACCGCCAATTCTCTCCCTAGCTCAGCAGCACCTCTCCCTACTCTGCCTGTCTGAAGGTTAAACTGTAATGAGCATAGGGGTCACCGGGTCTGATATAAACCCGATGATGCTATGCGGCCAGCCAATCAGTGTAATGCCACAACCCACATGGCTGTGGTATTTCAGTGAATGGCAGGCAATCTCCACATGTTTATTTGCTGTCTAAACAGTCCAAACATGTGGGGCAGGGACTCGAACTCGCCGAGCATCTCGAACAGTTAGATGCTCGGGTGAGTACCGAGCAGTTGCGAGCACACGCGCTCATCACTAGTGGTGACCAAAAGTTTTGTATTTTTTTTAAAAGTATGATTATTTCTGTCTGGTTGTTGTGATGCCATTTTCCTGGTGATTTTAGTAAACCTGAAGCAAATGTTTGTCAGTTATAAGGACACAAATTTGAAAATTGTGTTTGATATTGTTTTATCCTATGGGTTCGTTTTCAACATTTGCTGGGCCAAATGTTTTACATATTATGTTATGGGTAGTCGAATTTTGCCTATTTTTTTTATGTGTGTTTTTAAGTTAAAACATGGCAAAGACAAAGCCAAATTTATCACCAGATGTCAAGAAGCTTATTATTTTGAGAGTGATGTCAAGCAAAAGCCAAAAAGAGGTAGCTAATGTATTCAACTGTTCTCAGAGTCAAGTGTCACGTATATTAAAGAAAGAAAAAGAAGGTTATGGAACAGCTGACAAACCTAGAAAGTCAGTATCTGATGTCCATATAAATGATATACAGATTTTACACGAAATGAACTAAGAATATGGGGTCAAAGTGAGTTGCCAAACTGTGGTGCAACGGCTAAGAGCAGTAGGGTTGAATGCACGAGTTCCAGTCAAGAAGCTTTTCATATCAGCAAAGAACTGGAAGGTCCGAGTTGAGTTTGCCAAAGAACACAGCCAATGGAAAGAGACAGATTGGTCTAAGGTGTTGTGGTCAGATGAATCCAAGTTTAATCTGTTTGGTACTGATGGCTAGCACTATATATACTGCCCAATTGGAAAACGTAATGAAGTAAGGTACCAAACACCTACATTGAAACACGGTGGTGGCAATGTCATGGTTTGGGGCTGCTTTTCTGCATCTGCCATTGGTCCTCTGCACAGAATTGATAGAAATATGAATTCCACCATGTACAAGTATATACTGGACAATGTAATTCTGCCATTTGGTAAAATCAAAATGGGCAGGAGATGGAAATCCCAGCAAGACAATGATACTAAGCACATGTCCAATTTAGTCAAAAATTGGTTAGCAAAGAAAAATGTTTGCATGTTGCAATAGTCAAGCCAATCACCTGATTTAACCTGTATAGAGCACCTTTGGGATGAGTTAGGAAGACGAGTTGGGGCCCTTACCCATAGCAATAAAGATGAATTGTTTGCAGATTTGCAAATAGAATGGAACAAGATCCCTCAAGATGTCTTGAATACCCTAGTGGCTTCATTGCCCTGTCGGTGAGGTGCAATAATTAAAGCAAGAGGTTATGCTACAAAATACTAAATTATGGCACTGTAAACAATGAATTACTTTCTATGTTGTGATTAATAAATAGTCAGTTTTGTTTAACTAAATGACCATATGACTCGCCCCCTGGGCCGTGGGGCACTCGGAACCGGGCTTCAGTGTGATGATGGGGGTAGGAGTGGCAACCCGGTCCGTGGCTCAGGGTGGTCAGACCAGTGGTAGTCTACTATGTGCTTTGCAATGTCCGACTACGCCACCCGTGGATTGCGGTCAGGGCTAACCGCTGCTGCAGTGCAGACCGCTGGGGCAGATGTAAATGTGCAGCACTGAATAGTACAACTCCCCACGGGAGGAGTATGGCCCCAGGGCAGTATATAATAGATGATGGAGGGGATGATTCCGACAGCAATAGCCAGGAGACGGAGGCCTTTTAAACAGTTCAGGGTCTTTATTAGAACAGATGAAACGACCCAAAAACAGGCCCGGCTAGGAGGGGGCCTGGATGTCTGAGAACAAGTGGGAAGCTGGCCCTGATCAGGGTGAGGGTGTAGGCCTACCGTGCTCTCTGCGCTCTCTCTGGCTATTTCCCTCCTCGTGGTGTAATAGCCCACGTTACTGAGCTCACCGTGTCTTCTCGCCCGTATGGCTGGCGACTTGGGTCCCTTTTTACTCTTGGCCTGGTGTGGTTTCACCGGTCCCTTCTGCTGTGGCGGAACCTCCGGGCTTCTTAGGCCAAAGGACATACAGTCCCCTGCGGGCTGGTTATTTGCTGTAGGACTTTGAATCCTAACAGCCTCAGACACCAAAGTCTGGTAGATTAGTTTCTCTATCTGCCAGGACAGGCTTGCTTCGCCTCTTGTCCCTGGCTCGCGGCTCTCCTACTGCCACACGGCCTCTTAGGCTGCAACACAACTGTCTGTCCCTGCTCTGGGACACCTCTCAATCCAGAGACATGTTGTCCAGTTCTCCCCTAACCCTGCTCCCAGTTCCAGCTTTTATAGGGGCAGCCTGCTCCCCCTACTGGCCTAGGACAGGAGGTATTGCATGCTAATGGTCCTTGATCAGAGAACCTCCCCCTTGCTCTCAGACACAGCTTTATTATACATTTGTGGCATCCAGGCCAGGGTGACACATTCCCCCCTAGTAAAACTTAGTACTCCGGGACTAAGCTTAAAACAAGAATACTTATGCATGACCATTAAAACATTACAAGGCAAGTGAAAACAAGCGATGCACAGGTTGAGTTCTTAAGGTCACAGTGTGGTCTGTGACCGGGTGTCTATTTCACCAACACAACGGGGAGCCTTAACCAGGTGTGGGTCTGTCCTAGCCCCAAGTCCTTTACAGTCTTAGTTCATTCCTTGGTTAGGCTCCGAACGCAGTCCATACAAAGTCCCGGTTATTAAAAGTTCATAACCTTTGAGTCCGTACGGCAACTGTAAGAAACTGAAATACACAATTACTAATCATGCATGTAACTTTGCAAACATTTCAACACTTGGCAACAGGGTTATTTACAGTTTTAGTGCACCCTATATTCTCCAGCGAGCGGGTATCTGCCTCTTTGTGCTCCTGGTTGACCTGCGTAACCCACTGTCTGGTGGTGGTCTAACCTGGTTTTCTTCACTACCATTTAGGGTACAGTCACTGGCTAGACTTACAAGCAGGGCAGGCAGCTGTCTGCGGGTCCTCTGGCTTACCGCAGGCATGGCAGGCTCACTGTCAGCAGAGGGTTGATTCTCCTGGGCTGCTGGTACAGGCTCTCTGCCTCTGGAACTGCTTGTTCTTCTTCACTTTCCCGCCCTGATGTAGGTTGTTGCTGAGATGGTTGCAGGAAATGCAGGACGGGTCCACTATGGCATCGTTTATTCGAGTCCAGGACTGAGGGAACTCTCCGAGAACGGTGCTGATCATTTCTTCCTTGTCCTCTGCGGGTTCAAGGTCTCTTTGATCCTCTTCTGCATTCCGTAGTTGCTCGGGGCACCTTTTTAGGTGGTCTCTGGAGACGGTACTAGTGGTTTCTCCTCCATCCTTCGTGACCACGCATACCTTCGGGTTGTCGTGATCAGACTGCAGTACTGTGTAGGGTTCCCTTTCACACTGGTCGTCCAGCTTGTGTAGCCTTCTCTTTCGCTTCAGGACCTGTTCACCAGGTTCTAGAGGACCAGCAGGGGCGTGTTGGTTGAAGAGTCTCTCTTACCTTCCCCTCACCTGGGCCAGGCTCTTCTCCACACTCTCCTGTACCTTCTTGTACTGCAGTCGCCTTTCCGTATCCCAGTCCGCATCTGGGGAGGTGTCCTCGGGTGTTAGGACTCCCATCTCCAGGTCTATGGGCAGCTTACCTGGTCTGGCTCGCATCAGGTAAGCCGGGGTGCAGTTTGTAGCGTTCACCGGGATATGGTTGTATAAGTCTATCAGGTCCGGCAGTTTTTCTGGCCACAGGCTGTGTTCCTCCAGGGGCAACGTCTTCAGGAGATCAATGACTATATTGTTCATTTTCTCACACATCTCGTTGGTTTGTGGGTGGTAAGGCGTTGTCCGAATCTTCTTACAGTCATAGAGGTTGCAGAACTCTTGGAAGATTTCAGCCTCGAACGCTGGACCCTGGTCTGTCAGGACTTGTTCCGGATACCCGTGCGGGCGGCAGAAGTATTGCTGGAAGGCTCTGGCCGCCGTTTGAGCTGTCAAGTCTTTTACAGGGACCACCACTAGAAATTGGGAATAGTGGTCCACGATTGTCAGGGCATAAACGTATCTTGACCGGCTTGGAGCCAATTTGACGTGGTCCAGAGCTACCAGCTCAAGAGGCTGCGTGGTGACGATGGGCCTCAAGGGTGTCTTCTGGCTGGTGCGGTCCTTCCTCCTTAGGTTACAAGGGCCACAGTCTCTGCACCACTTCTCTACAGCCCCTCTCATGCCGACCCAGAAGAACCGGCCTCTTATCAGGAACTCCAGTTTCTTCCAGCCGAAGTGCCCCGCTCTGTCATGGTAAGCCTCCAGGACCATAGCTGCATCTCGCCTTGGGACCACGACTTGCCAGGCCAGCTCGTGCATCCTGTGGTTGACGAGCCTTCTGCACAGCTTACCTTCATAAGTGAGGCATTCTCGATAGGGCGTCAGCGTTGGCATTGGTTTTGCCTGCCCGGTACTTGATCACGAAGTCATAATTCGAGAGTCGCGCCATCCACCGCTGTTCTAGGGCACCTAGTCTTGCATTGTCCAGGTGTGTCAACGGGTTGTTGTCCATGTACACGGTGAACTTTGCGGAGGCCAGGTAATGCTTAAACCATTCTGTGATGGCCCACACCACTGCCAAGAATTCTAGCTTGAAGGAGCTGTAATTCTCCGGGTTCCTTTCAGTGGGCCTCAGCTTCCGGCTGGCATACGCGATCACCCTTTCTTTGCCCTGTTGGTTTTGTGACAGTACGGCTCCCAGCCCCACATTACTGGCATCTGTGTGGAGGATAAAAGGCTGGCCTTAATCAGGGTAGGCTAGGATCTCATCCCCTGTGAGGGCCATCTTCAACTGTGGGAAGGACTCTTCTTCCGGCTTGTCCCACTTGAAGGGTGGCTTTTGGCTTCTGGACTTAGACTGTCCTATCAGGAGGTCCTGCATAGGAGCTGCCATCTTAGTGAACCCGGGGATGAACCTTCGGTAGTAGCCTACCAACCCGAGAAACTGCCTCACTTCTTTGATGTTTGAGGGGCTTGGCCAGCTCTTGATTACTGTGACCTTGTCAGGGTCGGGGGCTACTCCTTCTGCACTTACCACGTGCCCTAGGTACTGGACCTTCGGTTTCAACAGGTGACACTTCGATGGTTTCACCTTCAGGCCATAGCCTGCCAGGGCTTTGAACACCTCTGCCAGGTGTTTTAGATGGTCCTCGTAGATCTTCGAATAGACGATCACGTCGTCCAGGTAAAGTAGGACCGTCTCGAAGTTTTGGTGCCCTAGACAGCATTCCATCAGCCTCTGGAAGGTCCCTGGTGCGTTGCAGAGCCCGAAGGGCATGCAGTTGAACTCGCTCAGTCCCATCGGGGTGGTGAAGGCGGTCTTCTCCTTGTCAGCCTCTGCCACAGGAACCTGCCAGTACCCGCTAGTAAGGTCCAAAGTAGAAAAGAAGTTAGCTGATTTTAGTGCGGCTAAAGACTCCTCTATTCTAGGCAGCGGATATGCGTCTTTATGGGTGATACGGTTGATTTGTCTATAGTCCACGCACATTCTCATGGTGCCGTCTTTCTTTTTTACCAGAACCAAGGGGGCTGCCCAGGGGCTACAGCTATCTCTAATGACCCCGGCTTCTTTCATTTCCCTCAGCATGCCCTTTGCGTTCTGATAATGTGCAGGGGGTACAGGTCTGTGAGCATATACAGAATGGGAGGAATAGAGCTAAGCAACAGTACATGTGAAAAAGACTTAGGTATACTAATAGATCATAGACTGAACATGAGTCAACAGTGTGATGCAGCAGCAAAAAAGGCAAATACAATTCTGGGATGTATTAACAGAAGCATACAGTCTAGATCACGTGAAGTCATTATTGGTCTTTACTCCTCTTTGGTCAGCCCTCATCTGGAATACTGTGTACAGTTTTGGGCACCACATTTTAAAAAAGACATAGACAAACTGGAGCAAGTTCAGAGAAGAGCGACCAGAATGGTGACTGGTCTGCAAACCATGTCCTATGAGGAACGGTTGCAGGATTTGGGAATGTTTAGCTTGCAAAAAAGAAGACTGAGAGGAGACTTAATAGCTGTCTACAAATATGTCAAGGGCTGTCACATTGTAGAAGGATCATCTTTATTCTCATTTGCACAAGGAAAGACTAGAAGCAATGGGATGAAACTAAATGGGAGGAGACACAGATTAGATATTAGAAAAAACTTTTTGACAGTTAGGGTGATTAATGAGTGGAACAGGCTGCCACGAGAGGTGGTGAGTTCCCCTTCAATGGACGTCTTCAAACAGAGGCTGGACAGACATCTGTCTGAGATGATTTAGTGAATCCTGCTTTGAGCAGGGGGTTGGACCAGATGACCCAGGAGGTCCCTTCCAACTCTACCATTCTATGATTCTATGATTCTCCTTTATTGGTGGGTGGCTCCCCGTGGGGATGTGGTGTTCCACTCCCTTTACTCGGCCGAAGTCTAGCGGGTGCTTACTAAAAATTCTCTCGTACTCCTGAACCACCCGGTAGACTCCTTGTTTTTGGTGCAGGGGAGTGGAGTCATCACCCACATGGAGTTTCTGGCACCAGTCCTCCTTTTGTTTCTGGGAACCATTACCCTCCGCCTGTCGAGATGGAGGCAAAGACTCCACGGCCCTGATAGCTTTGTGTTCGACAGCAAACAGTTTGGCAAGTGTAGCGTACCTGGGTAAGTGTACCTCCCTCTCCCCAATGTTGAGAATGCGGACGGGCACCCTCCCATGACGGACATCAACCACCCCCCGGGCTGTCAAAATGGTGGGTGTGCTGTCTGAGTACACGGGTTCTACCATGGCTTGGTAGTCTCTGCCTCTCAACCCGATTGCAGTCCGACACCAGGTCATCATTTCACTTTTGGGAGGCATGGAAATGGGGAATGGGTCACTCATTCTTACGCTACCGATCTCACTACCAGACAGTTCTACCTGCTGCCGTCTCATCAGGGCTTTTATCTCTTTGTTGAGGACTCTCTGTTGGCTGGAACTAGCATTCACCGCCACCTGTTGTAGAATTACAATGACCTCTGAATCAATCACGTTAGTACCCACAGTTATTTTAGGGTGACTTTCACGACGGTCAATGTCCACAATAATCACTCCCTGTGCCAGCAGTTCAACTTTAGCAATCTTAATGGTCATCTCTTTGAACCCCATCTGCGGCACTGGCAAGCCATTACTGGCGATGATGCTCAAGTCACTGTCTGGATACCGTGTTATATCAGCATCAGTCCAATACTGCTTAAAAAGTACATAAGGGATAGTGGTTACTTGCGACCCGGTATCCAGCAAGGCGCTCATGGGGATACCGTCCAGCACCACGGGTAAAACTTGGCGCCCCCAAACGTACTTATTACGCCAATTGTAAGGGCCTGGTGATCTTATGCCTGGGGGTTGGCCATCTGCCCCAGGTTGGACCCGTTTAAATTACAGTACCTGGAAATGTGTCCGGGCTGGTTGCATCGACGGCAAATGGGCTGTCCATCCTCTGCGTAGTGGTCTGTTGGGTCCTCCCTCGGAACGACGGGGTCCTCCTCTGTCGACGCCACGGGACATCCTCCGGACTTGAAGCCAACTCGATGGGTCTTGACGGGTCCACTTGTAACGCCTGGACGGTCCTGGTCAACGCCATGACGCTCCTGGTCAGCTCCTGGACTTGGTGGTGCAGATCTTTCGATGGGGTTTAGTCCAGGGCCTGTGCATCGGCCCGCACAGAGTCCATAGAGGAGGGCGCCGCTTCCTGGTGGTAGGTGAGAGCAGGGCGCTGGGGGTTTATAGCGCCACTTGTTGCGGGTTCACGGAGCACCCTTATGGCCTGTCCTTGAATTGGGCAAAGGTCAGATCAGGGTTCTGAAAGAACATGAGGTGCAGCTGGGTCCTGTGGGCGCTAGACAGCAGACCTTCTATGAACTGTTCTGTTAGTAGCTTATCCGTATCCTGCACGCTGCCAGGGTCAGCTTGTTTGATGGCTCTCAAGGCTTCCTGCAAATTTAGGGTATAGTCTCTGATGCTGTCCTGTGCCCGCTGCTTACATCCGTAGAACCGCATTTTCATTTCAGCAGAGGTACGTGTATCAAAGGTACCCCGCAGCCGGGCCAGAATGTCCTTTACAGTTCTTTTCTCCTCAGTGGGCCATGACTTTACCTCTCGCTGGGCTGCGCCAGTTAACTGCCCTGTCAGTATGCTGATCTTCTGTTCCTCTGTCAGGGGGTAAACTTGGAATAAGCTGTACAGCCTTTCCTAAAGTCAGTTAGTGCATGGGGCTCTCCTGAATACTTGGGCAGCCAGGCCGCTCCAGGGATGTAAGGCAGGGAGAATGGCATCACTGCTGCTGCAGCTGCGCTGGTGGTAGCGGGCGCCTCCGTGTCCGACATCTTCCTCCCCCCTAGTTAAGCGTGGCCTACCTTCCGACGATCCTCTTCTGTAGGCCGCGGCTCCGCTGGTGCTGCTCCGGACGAGGACCTTGCCTCGCGTCCTGGTGACGTCAGCGTCACTCTCTCTCCCTTCCAGGACCTTGCGCAGCGTCGGTGCGTAGGGCGGAGCTTCGGGTCTCGCGCGGCTTGGACGTCCACGCCCCTCTTCTTCCGCGCGGCGTCCTGCAGATGGCGTCCGATGGCGGGAAAACGGCTGAAGATGGCGGGAAGCTGCTGAAGATGGCGGGAGACGGCTGAAAATGGCGGGAAACGGCTCCGAATGGCGGGAAACCTCTTTTTAAGGTACGTGTAGTCTTTAACAGGCACGCAATACCCGTTTGTGGCGGGTTGGTCACAATCCTGCCGACTACGCCAAAGCTGACTCGCCACCTGGGCCGTGGGGCACTCGGAACCGGGCTTCAGTGTGATGATGGGGGTAGCAGTGGCAACCCGGTCTGTGGCTCAGGGTGGTCAGACCAGTGGTAGTCTACTATGTGCTTTGCAATGTCCGACTACGCCACCCGTGGATTGCGGTCAGGGCTAACCGCCGCTGCAGTGCAGACCGCTGGGGCAGATGTAAATGTGCAGCACTGAATAGTACAACTCCCCACGGGAGGAGTATGGCCCCAGGGCAGTATATAATGGATGATGGAGGGGATAATTCTGACAGCAATAGCCAGGAGACGGAGGCCTTTTAAACAGTTCAGGGTCTTTATTAGAACAGGTGAAACGACCCCAAAACAGGCCCGGCTAGGAGGGGGCCTGGATGTCTGAGAACAAGTGGGAAGCTGGCCCTGATCAGGGTGAGGGTGTAGGCCTACCATGCTCTCTGCGCGCTCTCTGGCTATTTCCCTCCTCGTGGTGTAATAGCCCACGTTCCTGAGCTCACCGTGTCTTCTCGCCCGTATGGCTGGCGACTTGGGTCCCTTTTTACTCTTGGCCTGGTGTGGCTTCACCGGTCCCTTCTGCTGTGGCGGAACCTCTGGGCTTCTTAGGCCAAAGGACATACAGTCCCCTGCAGGCTGGTTATTTGCTGCAGGACTTGGAATCCTAACAGCCTCAGACACCAAAGTCTGGTAGATTAGTTTCTCTATCTGCCAGGACAGGCTTGCTTCGCCTCTTGTCCCTGGCTCGTGGCTCTCCTACTGCCACACGGCCTCTTAGGCTCCAACACAACTATCTGTCCCTGCTCTGGGACACCTCTCAATCCAGAGACAGGTTGTCCAGTTCTCCCCTAACCCTGCTCCCAGTTCCAGCTTTTATAGGGGCAGCCTGCTCCCCCTACTGGCCTAGGACAGGAGGTATTGCATGCTAATGGTCCTTGATCAGAGAACCTCCCCCTTGCTCTCAGACACAGCTTTATTATACATTTGTGGCATCCAGGCCAGGGTGACACACATACCTATATTCAAAAGCATTTTGATTAAAATAAAGGTCTTGCATGATGACAACTTCATGCACTTTCAATTCATCCCCAGGGAAATGGCATCACAACAACCAGACAGAAGTAATCACACTTTTAAGAAAAATTAAAAACTTTTGATCGCTGCTGTAAGTCTAAATGTGGGCCATGGCACTCATTGGCCAGAGCTTTGTGCTTGCCCCCCAAACTAATATTTGCCAGACTGACCCTGACTAAATTTCTTAGATAGTCTCGAAATTTTTTTTGGAACTTCATTTATTTTATTTTTGTTAGCTATTAAAAGACATCATCTACAAAGTTATTATTTTGTTTCACTTACTAAGAGCATCTTTTCTCAACTGACTAACACAGTAGCAAAACATTTTTTTTCCACTATATCTGAAATAATTGATGCTGTTTTGAAGGCAAATGTTGGTCATACCAAATACTGATTTGATTTAAATTTCTATTTTGTTCATTCACTTTACATTTTGTTAACTGATAAAAATAAACTATTAAAATGTATAATTTTTAATTACTTTGGAGCATTTTTTCCACACCTGACTAAAACATTTGCATAGCACTGTATACAAGGACACATATGCCATTGGTGCTTCTTGTACAGTCACAAAGGGGCTCAAGAAGTAAGTGGACTCTCTTCCAGCTCCAAAGTAGTAAGCATCTTTGTCACAAACACAAAAGGGTGGATTATGATGAGATATTGGACAGCAAAGGGCCCATAAAATGTTCTTGTACGGGGGCCCTTTTCTGTTTTTGTCCTCTGATGACTCTGTTTATCTATCTGTCTATCTATCTATCTATACAGCAGGTGAAATAAGTATTGAACAGGTTACCAATTTTATAGGTAAATATATTTCTACACATGTTATTAACATTAAATTCTCACTAGATATCGGTAACAACCCATCCAATCAGAAAAGGAAAGGAAATTAAACCATAGCTGTCCATAAATTAAGTTATATGTAGGGTTCAGCGGACTTGAAGTTTGGATTCTGGTACCTGACCCGAACTTTATTCCAAAGTTCGATTTGGTTACCAGAACTGTACCCAAACTTGAACCAGAACCCAAACACCATTGACAATAATAGGGACCCAGACTTTTGAGCCAAAAAATTCTCTCTCTCTCTGCAATGGACTTCCCACAGAACTCCGAACATTGCAACTGACTTCCGGGGAAAGTCCATGTTCGGTGTTTAACACCAAACAGTAACTATGCATTATGAAAGCCGAAATTTTAAGTTCAGGTTCACTCATTTCTAGTTATGTGTAATAATGAGAAATTATGTGACGCCTCTACTCGAAAAGCCCTTTTCTTTACCCTGGGAGATGGGGGACTCGGAGTCGGGTCCTATGATGGAGAGATGGGGTGCAGCCGTGGCCCGGACCCGACCCGTGCTCAGGGCCGTCACATTAAAAGAGATGGTGTGGGCTTATCCGGGTTGAGTGGCTGATTTACGACTACGCCACCTGTGGCACCTGGTGAAGGCCACTAGCGCCGCTGCAGTCCGCTGAGGCATGGTGTTATGGCGAGCAGAGTTATTACTACTCCTCACAGGCGGAGCAAGGCCTCAGGGCAGAGGGACAGGATGGAGGGGGTAATAGTAGAGGAAGAACGGATGCCATGTCGTGCGGTGTGGCGCAGAATAAACAGTCCGGAGGCCATAGGGGTGTACTTCCAAGGCTTTACTCACTTTAGAGTTGGCAGAAGGAAGGCAACTCCCTGCTCCCTGCGGAGTCCTGCGGTCTCCAGGGACGGGGGTCCGACAACCTCCGAGTAAGTCCAGCGTTCAATCGGGACCCTACACCAGAGTGTTCCTGAACTACAGACCGAATCCTTTTCTGTCCGTGTGCGTGCAAATAGGCCAGGTCTCCCTCTGAGCTCCTCTCAGAACAAGGGCACGGGTGGCAGCTCCGCTCCGTCCGATACCCGGTGGGATCCTCAGGGCCTACCGGGCTTTCCCGACCAGGACATAGAGTAGCAAGGTCGGGTGTCGGGGGCCGGTACCCCTCTTGCAGCCGGACTCCCTCTGAATATATCAGCATGGCGAGAGCAGGTGACGTACACCGCTCCGTCTGCTTCCTGCCTGGGATCCATTGGCTGTGGAGCCACACTCTTAAGCTCCGGCCCTTCTTGGTCGTGGTCCTTGACCAGGTTGAGACATTCCTTGTCTGCAACCTGCCCCTCGTCCCAAGGCCGGGGTACAAGGGCTGTGTTCCCATCCGCTGCAGGTCCACACAGGATCCACTTTCAGGGTAGGAGATCACAGTACATGACAGCCAGGCAAGTTGACTAACCAGGACCGTCAAAGAACTAAGCTACAAGAACCAAGAACCAAGATGGCTTTTTATTAAATATGAAATTTAAAGTGTAACTAACTTGTAGGTCCTCCACCCTCACCCACTAACTGGTTCCCCTAACTCTTGGTTCACCAGTCTCCCTGTAACCAGGGGAGCAGAACCTAGTGCATATTTGGCCCCCTCTGGTGGAGAAATGTGGTGTTGGATGCAAAGGTTGGGTCACGACTATCACACTGTTCTTACCTCAGAGGAGGAACACTACACTCCATTAGAGAAGTGCAGCATCCCTGTGGCGGTCGAACCCTCAGGGGCGCCACAATTACCCAGGGAAAAACTTCATGAAAAAACCTTTGTTAGTGATAACATTTTCAAGATGCCTCCTGTATGGAGAAACTAGTCACATGCATTTCCCATGTGTGAGTTTGGCCCATTCTTCTACACAAACACTCTTCAAATTCTGAAGGTTCCATGGGCTCCTTCTATGAACTATGAGCTTTAGTTCCTTCCAGTGTCGGACTGGGATACCAAGGGCCCACCAGTAACCAACTCCAGTACCCTACTTTTCAGCTACATGCAAATATGACATTATCCTTAATGAAAAATTTATATAACAATGAACTGGATAGATTGTTAAATGAATAAGATGCTGCTTTTGTCTGTAGATAGTGATTCAAGCATATTATGCAAAGTACTGCTCAATTTAAGAGGGAGGTGGTCCACTCTTGCACAGGGGCCCACCGGAGCATTCTCCTGTTCTCCTTTGGGCCTGTCCAAGCCTGGTTCCTTCCATAAATTTTCTATTTCATTCAGGTCAGGTAATTGGCTGGGACATTCTAGCAGCTTTATTTTCTTATAATAAATTAACAATAATGGCGCTGATAGGCTGATTACTACAGAAGCTGCGAATCAGAGACAAAGAACCACTGTTTGTCAGAATAAGGGTAAGTATAATCAGGAGGTATAGTTTTTAATTCGCGCTAAAGTAGTGGAGAAAACTCAAAGAGTAGATAAAAAGTGTGTTTTTTATTTAATACAGTTTACAATTAGAAGTATTAAAACATATTAATAAAAATGAGGTTTGTAAAATGATATAAAAGGATATAACACAATCGCTTGGAGCTGGCGTAAGGACTAGGCAGCCCACTGGGTTCAGACTTGGAAAACCTGTAAGGGAATTAGAGAGAGAAACCAAAAACAAGAAAAATACCCAAATAACTGGAAGTAAATGGATAGATCGCACAGTGCAAAAATAATAATAAATAATAAAGGGTATTTAGTTAACATAATTTTGATCAAAGTAATGTAAAAGCCATCCTGCCACGTCACGGCAACCCTTATGGGACAGTCCTAACTCTAATATTAAAAACCTTACCATTTGTCAAGTGACATACATATGGACAAGGGCAGGGAGACTGGATCCGTAGTGTAAGCATAAGCCTGAGGTAGAATGAGCGTCTCAGCTCAGACAAAGGCCGGCCACACCCTTTTATATGCACTAAAGCATACTGAACTGCAAAGAAAAAACCTGGAGGTCTGAACTGAAACGAAAAATTGATGTGCAAGCATAATGTAAATGCATGTTCACACAAGGCCATTAAACAGAGAAACCAAAAACAAGAAAAATACCCAAATAACTGGAAGTAAATGGATAGATCGCACAGTGCAAAAATAATAATGAATAATAAAGGGTATTTTGTTAACATAATTTTGATCAAAATAATATAAAAGCCATCCTGCCACGTCACGGCAACCCTTATGGGACAGTCCTAACTCTAATATTAAAAACCTTACCATTTGTCGAGTGACATACATATGGACAAGGGCAGAGAGACTGGATCCCTAGTGTAAGCATAAGCCTGAGGCAGAATGAGCGTCTCAGCTCAGACAAAGGGCGGCCACACCCTTTTATATGCACTAAAGCATACTGAACTGCAAAGAAAAAACCTGGAGGTCTGAACTGAAACGTAAATTGATGTGCATGCAAAATGTAAATGCATGTTCACACAAGGCCATTAAACAGAGAGAATCCAAAAACAAGAAAAATACCTAAATAACTGGAAGTAAATGGATAGATCGCACACCGGAACAATAAAAGGTATTTCACCCCTTTGGTGATTTCTATAAACCCCTATTACTCCTGGTGATTCATATAAACCCCTACTACCCAGAATAACTCTAATATACTCTGATTGCCTTATAGCCCAACCTCCACTTAGAACTATTCAAGGGCTGTTCATCCACCATACCCAGTACTTTACTAACCATCATATCAGGTACCTACGGATATAATCACTGCAGGATTGCCTCTCCTAGCAGGACCTAATATAATCAAGTAACATTTGTATCTAAATTTCAGAACTACTAAGGGGCTCAGTATCCCCCGTACCCAGCAACCTATTCACCACCTAACCAGGTATATGTGGATCTAAGTACTATAATTACTATAAGTCTATTACCCCCCAGCTGAGTTCAATTAATCTACTCTCTAATTCCCTTACAGGTCTTCCAAGTCTGAACCCAGTGGGCTGCCTAGTCCTAACGCCAGCTCCAAGCGATTGTGTTATATCCTTTTATATCATTTTACAAACCTCGTTTTTATTAATATCTTTTAATACTTCTCATAGTAAACTGTATTAAATAAAAAACACACTTTTTATCTACTTTTTGAGTTTTCTCCACTACTTTAGCGCGAATTAAAAACTATACCTCCTGATTTAGCTTTATTTTCTTTCTCTAAAATCAATTGAGAGTTTCCTTGGCAGTGTGTTTGGGATCATTGTTTTGCTGTCCACCCTCGTTTTATCTTCATCATCTTAATAGATGGCAGTAGATTTTTATCAAGAATGTCTCTGTACATTTGTTTGTTCATCCTTCCTTCAATTACATGATGTTTGCAAATGCTGTATGGTAAAAAACAACCCTACACCATGATGTTCCCACCTCCAAACTTCACTGTTGTTCTAGTGTTTTTGAGGTGATAATTAGTGCCTTTTGGCCTCCCAACATGGTGTGTATTATGCATCCAAAGAGTTATATTTTTGTCTTATCTGACAAGACTATATTGTCCCAATATTTCACAAACTTGTCTAAAAGTCATTGAGCAAACTTTAAACACACTTGAACATGCATTTTGTTCAATAATGGAGTCTTGTGTGGTGAGTGTGCACACAGGCCATGGAGGTTGAGTGCATTAGTTATTGTTTTCTTTGAAACAATTGTACCTGTTGTTTCCAGGTCTTTCTGTAGCTCTCCACATGTGGTCCTTGGCTCTTGGACAACTCTTTTGATAATTCTTTTCACTCCACTATGTGAAAGCTGGCTGTAAACACCTGGTCGTGGCCAGTTTATAATGAAATGATGCTCTTTCCACTTCTGGATTATGGCCCCCAACATTGCTCACTGGAACCTTCAGTAGTTTAGAAATTCTTCTGTAACCAATGCCATCAGTATGTTTTGCAACAGTAAGGTTGCAAAGGTCTTGAGACAGCTCACTGGTTTTACCCAACATGAGATGTTTCTTTTATGGCACCTTGGTAATGAGACACCTTTTTATAGGCCATCAGTTGAACCAGCTTATATTATTTTCCACTAAGTGGCAGGATAGCTTTCTAATTACTGATAGATTTTAGCTGGTGCCATGACTTTCCATAGCTTTTTGCACCTCTCTTTCTTCATGTTTTAATTATTTTTACCTTTGTCATTTTACATTATTACACATAACTTAATTCATGGACATCTATGGATTGATTTCTTTGCCTATGTGGATTGAATGGGTTGTTACTGACATCTGGTGAGAATTTCATGTCAATAGCACCATTAGAAATATATGTCCTTAGAAAATTGGTAACGTGCAATATTTATTTCACCTGCTGTGTGTGTGTGTATATATATACATATACTGTGACAGCGTCATCGGTGTTATATGCGAGGGGAAGTAGGTGTCACACCGGCTGCTAGCCTGTGTGAACTGAAACCTATAAACTTTCCTCCAGCATGTTATGTGTTGGAGGTTAATTCTAGTGTTGAGCCACCCCCGTAGTGTTCGAGTTCGGTTCGTCGAACACCCGTGTGTTCACCGAACTGTTCGTCGAACACCTTCGAACACCGTTAAAACCAATGGCAGGCAAACAAAAACACATAGAAACACATAGAAAACACCTTCAAAGGTGTCCAAAAGCTGACAAACTGCTCTGAAGACACAACTAACACATGGAAAAGTGACAAGTACATATAGTCATGCGAAAAGAAAAGAGGTGGAGGAGTAAAAGGAGGGGGAGACACAGATATAGGCATGTCATGCCCTTCTAAAATCCAAAAAGTGAGAAGCCGACACGTTCAGTCCGCTCCTGCCCGTGCCACCTCCGTGTCGCCGGGTTTGTGCCAGAGCCGCGGTGAACCCTGATGGCCAGCCCCCCTCTCCCAATACTGGTGCCTGTCCACTGGTGGGTCGAGCGAGCCCCCCTGTGGTGGAGGCAGCTCTAAGCTTTTTAATTTAAATTGTCTCTCTAATTTGAATGAATACACTTTAAATCCATTTACAAGGATCTATTGGAGGGCAAGTCTCATGCCAGCAGCCGCGTAATTCCAGCTCCAGTAGCGTCCACTAAAGCTGCTACAGTTAAAAAGCTTTTATAAGGATCGAGCACGGCTGTCCACCGCAAGGCATCCTACTGCCAGTCCCAGCCCCTATGCCTTGGGGTGCCTCCTGATGCTCTTCACTGAGTATCCCGTGGTCCTGAAGCATTTCCTTTGAAAAAATTAAGTGTCAAAACTACAGGTGGTGTAGCTTGCTTAACAGCCGGGATAATCCGCTGACTAGCAGACACTGCTACTAGGCACAAAGTATTTCCTGGGCTAGATGCAGTTAAAAATTTGTAATTAGATACTCTCGTTGGATGCTGAGAAAGCATTCCATAGAGTCTCCTGGCACGCCATATATGATTCTCTTAAAAAGCTTGGGGTAGGGGTCTAGGGGACCCTTTTATAGCCAAAATCACGGCCCTGTATCGCAATACGTCACCTAGGCTGAAGATAAATGGAACTGTATTACCCTGAGGGCTCGGTTGCTACAGAGGTATTGCACCTCACCCAGAGGTGTGATATCTCACTCTCAGGTAAGGATGGAGTGTGCATCAGGACTCGACACCTGCATGCATTACACCACATTGCCGTGGGGCAGGGCGACCAATATGCCCCTGAGATGGGCACGACAGTCCCTGTCCCTGGCTGGAGTGGGGGGAGGGAACACTGAGGAAGGGGAACCCTGTAGTGCAGGAGCAGGGAGGAAGCAGTTCCTGGGTGCATTGAGAAGGGAGTATAAAAGGTGGGCACCATCTTAGTTCAGTGCAGAGAAGTCTGAGCAGAAGTGGCAGGGAGCAGGGGCTCTGCATGAGCTCTGCTCCGGAGGCGGGCCTAGTAACAGAGGCCCAGGCCTGGAAGAGGGAGAAGGAAGGAAGAGGAGCGGAGAAGGCTCCAGGAACGAGGAATGAAGGGATCCCAGGGGTGCGGACGGGCGAGTCGCCACCGCACGCCCGAATCCACCTGCGTGGAGGGGTCAGGCCAAAGGGGGAGACCGGTCCCCGAAACTAGTGGAGGCAGGAAACGACCCTCAGCTAGAAACCGGAGGCTGTGACATTTTATGTGTCGCAGCCCCTCGCTACACCCGCTAGGAAGGCACCACATAGGGTCAGGGAAACTGGCGCCAAGTTTACCAAGAGGAGGCCCGAGGCAGCCGGACAGAAGGGTTGGTAAGAAAGGCCAGACAAAGGACACACAAAGGGGGTCCTGTGAAGCGCTCCAAAGTTATCTGGGAGTTGTCTGAGCCCCTCACCTGGTGAGCACAGTACGACGTGGGCAGCCGTTACCTGCAGACGTGGTCTGGATAATAAGAACTGTGAGTAAAGGCCCTGGACTGCATCACTGACTCCGTGTCGTTAATGCTGCTGCCCTGCTCCATCACCCCCATCCTCCGCATACACAGCCCTGAGGCTATACTCCTCCCGTGGGGAGTTATGCTACGCTCTGCTGCACCCACAACACCAGCCTCAGCGGTCTGCCCTGGAGCGGCGGTTCACTCTGACCACAATCCACGGGTGGCGTAGTGGGACATTTAAACATCAAAACCACATAAATAGTTCCGCCACTGGTTTGACCGCCCTGAGCCACGGAACCGGGTCGCCGCCACGGAGACTACAACCACCAGCATCCACCAAAAAGGGTCCGGCTCCGGGTGTCCCAAGGCCCAGGGGGCGCATCAGAACATTTTCATCACCTTTCACAATCACCAATGGGACAAGGCAGGGATGTTCTCTGTCCCCTCTTTTATACATCCTAGTGACGGAGCACCTGCTCATCAATTCGCCATAACCCCAATATTAGGTGGATTGAGGTGGGAGGCACCGAGTACAAGTGCTCTCTATTTGTTGATGATGTCCTAGTATATATCACTCAATCACATATATCCATCCATGCTGTTATGGCTGAAATAGATCACTTTGTTACATGGTCAAATTTTAAAATCAATGCAGCAAAGTCTGAGGCCCTCGATGTCTCCCTCCCCAAATCCATATAGGATTCCATCCAGTCCAACTTTCCCTTTGCCTGGCCCTCACAGGGTATCAAATACTTAGGAATTCCTATTCATAGAGACCTCTCCCATCTATGTTATCTTAATTTTGGGCCCTTTATTGAACAACTCCATACAGACCACGGTTGGCAAGTTAGAACTGTAAGATTCACTACGTGAACCACTGGTGTTTTGTGGAAAAGCACATGTACACTGTGTTCCAAATTATTATGCAAAAAGTGTTTAGGAGTGATAAGGGAAGGATTTGTTTGTTTGTCAGTTAAACTCATTGATGGTGATGTGTGTCAGGGCTCTTTGTATCACTGTAAGCAATTGCAGACACCTGTGCTAATTAGTTTGGCAGGTGTGTCCAATGAAAGGCAAGACTACTTAAGAAGGCTGTCTCACATTATTAAGCAGCCTACATTTTCTGCCAAAATGGGAAAGAAAAAGGATGTGTCGGCTGCTGAGAAGCAACAAATTGTGGAGTGTTTAGGTCAAGGCATGACTACAATCAACATTGTGCGATGATCAGGATGAAGTGTCTTGGCAATCAAGAAGTATGTAGCTGATTCACAGTACACACGTGTGCGTGCTGATAAGGGCAAATTGAGAACTCTTTCCTACAAGCAATTACGTCAGGTTAAAAGAGCAGCGGCAAAAAAGCCTTGTCATAGCAGCAGACAAGTTTTTGAAGCTGCTGGTGCCTCCAACGTCCCCCGAACAACAAGATGCAGGGTCCTTCAGAGGTTTGCAGCTGTGCATACGCCATCCTGTCGACCTCCTCTATCCACTTCACACAAGCAGAAACGGCTCCAGTGGGCCAAACATTACACCACCAGCAGCGCTGAACACACGTTCAGACAGAACGCTGGCTGCGGGGCATGGCAAGATCTCCAAGGCGTAAGTGGCTAGGTCCGGCCATTTATCCAGATTGGAAGCCCAAAAAGAGCAAGGGTCCAGTGACACAGTCATGGCTTCAATGTTTACTTGGAGATACTCCTGTACCATCGTCTCTAGGCGTTGACTATGTGTCAGACTTCTTGTCTCCTGTGGCCTTGCAAAGGATGGGCTAAAAAAGTGGTGAAATGATTGCGCAAAATTGATGTTACCAGCAGATACTGTGGTTCTGTTACGGTTTGAGTGCTGAACACTTGACGGTCCCACGGTTGGCAAGTTGGAACTGTGAGATTCACTACGTGCACCACTGGTGTTTTGTGGAAAAGCACATGTAAGATTCTGCAACAGTCTCTGCTGATACTCCTGCATGCGTGCATCCTTCTCTATGGCAGGAATAATTTCTGCAAATTTACTTTTGTACCGGGGATCTAACAGTGTGGCAACCCAGTAGTCAGGATTATTTCTAATTCTCACAATTCGAGGGTCATGTTGCAGGTAGTGCAGCAAGAAGGCACTCATGTGTATTGCGCATCCAGGAGCACCAAGTCCCTGTTGTGTTGGTGGCGAGGTAACAATCATGCTTCCTTCCTCTGTCCTCTCCCCCCAACCTCGCACAACAGAAATGTGATCAAGGTCTCCCTCATCTGATGAGTCTTCCATCAGTTCGTCCTCCACTTCTTCCTGGGCTCCTGCACCTTCCTCACTAGTTTGGCTGCTACCATGCGCCCTGGTAAAACCATCTCCCCCACCCTCACATGCCTGCCGCCTTGGTGCTGCCGACCGTCTGGACCTTGCAGATGTTAGCCCTTCCGCATACAACTCCTCCTCCTCTACTTCCTCCACCTCCTCTTGTGCCACCACCTGACTCCGAATTCTGTTTAACATGTGCTCCAGCATGTAAATCACCGGAATAGTCATGCTGATAATGGCATCGTCAGCACTAAACATCTTCGTCGCCATTTCAAAACTGTGCAGAAGGGTGCATAGGTCCCTGATCTGAGACCACTCCTCCAGCGTGATTTGCCCCACGTCTGGATCTCGTTGGCCCAGGCTATACGTCAGAACGTATTGCACCAGGGCTTGTCGGTGCTGCCACAGTCGCTGCAACATGTGCAGAGTTGAATTCCACCGGGTAGGCACATCGCATTTTAGCCGGTGAAGTGGCAGGCCCAACGACTTCTGTAGAGATGTAAGTCGCTTAGCTGCGGGATGCGAACGGCGGAAGTGAGCACACAGCGACCGTGCCCTCTGCAGAAGGCCATCTAGTCTGGGATAGTGGGCTAAAAATTGCTGGACAACCAGGTTCAACACGTGAGCCATACAAGGCACGTGTGTGACATTGCCCCGGCGAAGGGCCGCACCCAGGTTTGTAGCATTGTCGCACACGGCCTTCCCTGGTTTCAGGTCCAGTGGAGACAACCATTCATGAAATTGGTTCTCCAGAGCTGACCACAACTCCTCAGCTGTGTGACTCACATTTCCCAGACATTTCAAAGTAAAAACCGCCTGATGACGTTGAGCCCTACTGCCAGCATAGTAAGGAGGTGTGCAGGATCCCTTCTGCGCAGTTAGAAAGCTTGTGGCATGACCAGACAGGCTTTGGGTGCAGGTGGAAGACCGAGAGGAGGTTGAGGAGGCAGAAGCAGTGGAGGAACTTTGACATAAAGAGGATTGACGCACAACTCGTGGGGACGGCAAGACTTGGACAGCAGCCCCTTGTCCTGCTGTCACCATAGTTACCCAGTGCCCAGTCAGCGACATGTAACGCCCCTGATCATGCCTACTCGTCCAAGTGTCTGTGGTGAAATGCACCCAGCCGCACACAGAGTTTCTCAAAGAAGGGGTGATGTTGTGTGCGACATGCTGGTGGAGCGCAGGCACACCTTTCTTTGAGAAGTAGTGCCGACTGGGCATCTGGTACTGGGGCACTGCGACGGACATAAGGTCTCGAAAATCCTCTGTGTCCACCAGGCGGAAAGGCAGCATTTCTGTAGCCAAGAGCTTGCAGATGGTGAAATTCAACCTCTTAGCTTTCTCATGGCTAGGAGGAAATGGTCTTTTACTTGTCCACATCTGAGGGACCGAGGGCTGGCTATTGTGCTTAGACGGGGTTGATAAGGGTGTCCCCGGCAAACTGCCGGTCTGTGAGGAAGATGCAGGCGGACATGTTAGGTTGCCTTGATCCAAAGGTGGTGCTATCGATGTCGGACAGCGCTCAACACCAGCTGGTGTTACCACCTCCAAAGAAAATGATGACCTGCCAATCACGCTGGCTGTTGCGGGTAAAGAGGTGGCAGGTCTGCGCCCCAAAACAGGTGTGACTGCTGTCCCCCCAGTCACAGAGGATGAAGAGGCCGCGGATGCACAAGATATGGCAGACGGTGGTTGGCCCGGCCGGCTAGGCCGCATTGTAGCACACTGAGCTTCCCACTGCAACTTATGCTTCATGTCCATGTGCCGGGTCATGCATGAAGTACTCAAACTATGTATTTTTTGGCCTCTACTTAGCTTTTGCTGACAAATGTTACAGATAACACGAGTTGGGTCATCTTTATCGATCTGAAAAAATGCCCAGGCTATGCAAGGCTTAGCACCCATGCGACCTGAAGAGCCACCACGACTTGTGGTGAGAGGCAGAGTTGTGTTTGAGGATGCAGTTGTTGACGTGCTTCCAGTACTACGTCTCTGTCCAGGAAAGCGCAACCTGACCTCGTCGTCACTAGCATCTTCCTCCACCTCCTCTGCTGACCTCATCTCTTGGCTGACTGTGGGTTGACAGTAAGTGGGATCTCCAACCTCATCATCATCACCCTGTGCGTTATCACACCCGTCGTCCTCAGAGCCAACCTGTTCCTGCCCTGACAAAAAACTAAAGTTGTCGCTCCAATCAGGTATTTGAGTCTCATCATCGTCTTCCTCATTGTCTCCACCAACAGGAGTTACAGTTTGGGAATGAGGGTCTACATTATGATCAGAACCTTCTGCGTCTGGTCCTGGATCCGACTCATAAAGATTCTGGGCATCAGTGCAGATCATTTCCTCGTCTGGATTCACAGAAGCGCTGGAGTCGACCTCTGATTCCCAGGCTATAGTATGAGTAAACAGCTCTGCAGACTCAACCATCTGTTCTACCTCATATTCAGACGGGCAGCTGGAGATTTGGGAGCTGTGAGGATGCAAGTGCGATTGGGGTGACACCTTTGAGGACTGGAGTATTTGTGATGTTGAAGTTGATGTGGAGGAGAGCCCACTTAAAGGAGCACTTGATATCCGTTGAAGCACCTGCTGTTTTTGTGCCTCATCTGGAATTTGTAGTGATTGGCGTGGCCGTAAGAAAGGGATCTTATCACATTGTCCGCTAAAAGAAGTAGACATTTTAGTTTGGCTGGAAGATGGTCTTTCTTCTGCAGATGTTACTGTTGCTTTAACACCTACCCCACGGACACAACCTTTTTTCCCCTTCCCAACACGCCTATTCCCCTTTCCACCAGCAGCAGGCCTTTCTCCACTCATTTTGGTGGTTAACGAATTCACAACTCTGGAGTTGTTTGCACAAAAAAACAATGGATGGGAACCGAGCAGAGCTGAATGGCCAAACTGTGGTATTAGGCCAAAACTATTGGCTGGGTTAGATGCAGAAAAAAATTATATTCAATTTGCAACCTGATAGAGGTCAGTATAGATGGACTAATAGAACAAGTCCCACACACAGCTAGAAGCCCAAATATTTTTTCAGAGGTAGATGCAGAAAAAAAAATATTCAGTTTGCAACCTGATGGAGGTCAGTATAGATGGACTAATAGAGAAAGTCCCACACACTGCTAGAAGGCCAAATATTTTTTCAGAGCTAGATGCAGAAAAAAATTATATTCAGTTTGCAACCTGATGGAGGTCTGTATAGATGGATTAATAGAACAAGTCCCACACACAGCTAGAAGCCCAATATTTTTTCAGAGGTAGATGCAGAAAAAAATATATTCAGTTTGCAACCTGATGGAGGTCAGTATAGATGGACTAATACAACAAGTCCCACACACAGCTAGAAGCCCAAATATTTTTTCAGAGGTAGATGCAGATAAAAATTATTTTTAATTTGCAACCTGATGGAGGTCAGTATAGATGGACTAATAGAGAAAGTCCCACACACTGCTAGAAGGCCAAATATTTTTTCAGAGCTAGATGCAGAAAAAAATTATATTCAGTTTGCAACCTGATGGAGGTCTATATAGATGGATTAATAGAACAAGTCCCACACACAGCTAGAATCCCAATATTTTTTCAGAGGTAGATGCAGAAAAAAATATATTCAGTTTGCAACCTGATGGAGGTCAGTATAGATGGACTAATACAACAAGTCCAACACACAGCTAGAAGCCCAATATTTTTTCAGAGCTAGATGCAGAAAAAAATTATATTCAATTTGCAACCTGATGGAGGTCAGTATAGATGGAGTAATAGAACAAGTCCCACACACAGATAGAAGCCCAATATTTTTTCAGAGGTAGATGCAGAAAAAAATATATTCAGTTTGCAACCTGATGGAGGTCAGTATAGATGGACTAATAGAGAAAGTCCCACACACTGCTAGAAGGCCAAATATTTTTTCAGAGCTAGATGCAGAAAAAAATTATATTCAGTTTGCAACCTGATGGAGGTCAGTATAGATGGACTAATAGAGAAAGTCCCACACACTGCTAGAAGGCCAAATATTTTTTCAGAGCTAGGTGCAGAAAAAAATTATATTCAGTTTGCAACCTGATGGAGGTCTGTATAGATGGATTAATAGAACAAGTCCCACACACAGCTAAAAGCCCAATATTTTTTCAGAGGTAGATGCAGAAAAAAATATATTCAGTTTGCAACCTGATGGAGGTCAGTATAGATGGACTAATACAACAAGTCCCACACACAGCTAGAAGCCCAATATTTTTTCAGAGCTAGATGCAGAAAAAAATTATATTCAATTTGCAACCTGATGGAGGTCAGTGTAGATGGAGTAATAGAACAAGTCCCACACACAGCTAGAAGCCCAAATATTTTTTCAGAGCTAGATGCAGATAAAAATTATTTTTAATTTGCAACCTGATGGAGGTCAGTATAGATGGACTAATAGAGAAAGTCCCACACACAGCTAGAAGGCCAAATATTTTTTCAGAGCTAGATGCAGAAAAAAATTATATTCAGTTTGCAACCTGATGGAGGTCAGTATAGATGGACTAATAGAGAAAGTCCCACACACTGCTAGAAGGCCAAATATTTTTTCAGAGCTAGATGCAGAAAAAAATTATATTCAGTTTGCAACTGTTATGTTCTGCTACCAAAGCTAAGGAAAGAGAGGAGATCTGTCCCTACTATAAGACTCAGCTGAATCCCTACGATGTAACAGGGAACCTGATCCTGCGATCAGACCTGCTAAAGTCCTAATCTAGTCTGTACGGAGACCTATAGATGTGAGGAGGGAATCCCTACAAGTACTAAGGACTGGGAGGAATATGGGACACCTCCTAACAGAAATAGTAGCAGACAGACGAACAAACAAAATAGATAGAACATAGAGGTCCGTAGACCAAGCAAACTAACAGAGTTAGATACAGAGCACAGGCTAGCTAGAAAGTAGATATACAATGAAGTCCAGCAAAGCCAGAAGGGCGGAGCAGGATTAAATAGGCCAACAAGGTCATGTGACCAGCAAAGGAAAAAAAACCTAACAGCAAGGTTCTAACAGTACCCCCCCTTCTAAGAGGATCCTCCGGATCCCCTAGGACCAGGCTTATCAGGAAATCTCCTGTGAAACGCTCTGATAAGTCTGGACGCGGAAACATCATCTGACCTCACCCAAGAGTTATCCTCGGGTCCGAAACCTTTCCAGGCCACAAGATACTGCAAACTACCTCTATACCGTCTAGAGTCAAGGATGCGAGAAATTTCATATTCCCCGTCCTCCACCACCGGAGGAACAGAGGCAGAGGCGTCACCATCCGACACAACAGCTTTTTTTAACAGAGAGACATGAAAGACCGGATTAATTCTCCAGGAGGTAGGAACCTCCAACCTAACAGCAGATTGGTTGACAACCTGAAGCACCTTAAAGGGCCCTACAAACTTGGGACCCAATTTCTTAGAAGGAATCCTCAACCGCAGATTCCTAGAGGACAACCAAACCATGTCACCAACAGCGAACAAAACCTCCTGTCGTTTCCTATCAAAGTAGTCTTTAGATTTTCTGTTGGCCTCCTGAAGATTACCACGCACATCCGTCCAAACTCTTTCCAAATCACCGGAAAAATTCTCCTCCTCAGGCACGGCAGATCCCAACTTGGAGAACGACCCAAACGACGGATGTCTCCCAGAGCAACAAAAAAAAGGCGAACAACCAGCAGCAGAAGATGTATGATTGTTCAGAGCAAATTCGGCAAGTGGCAGAAACTCAGACCACCCCTCTTGATTGTCTGCCACAAAACAACGCAAGAACTGCTCAACATCCTGGTTTTTCCTTTCTGTCTGGCCATTAGATTCAGGATGATATCCGGACGAAAACGACAAATGAATTCCCAACCTGTCACAAAAGGCACGCCAAAAACGAGCCACGAACTGAGGACCCCTATCAGAAACAATGTCAGTAGGAACGCCATGAAGTCTGACAATTTCCTTGACAAAGGCCTTAGCGAGAGTTTTAGCGCAGGGCAGTTTGACGAAGGGAACCAAGTGACACATCTTGCTAAAACGGTCCACGACCACCCAGATGACAGTAAAACCCTCAGAGGAGGGAAGGTCAGTTATAAAGTCCATAGCCAAATGTGTCCAAGGAGCACTGGGGACCTCCAAAGGACAAAGCAACCCCGCAGCAGGAGTATGTGAGGACTTAGATCTAGCACATATAGTACATTGGCTCACCCACTTAATGACTTCCTTCTGCCATCCAGGCCACCAAAAACTGCGACCCACCAGTCTCTTGGTCTCAGAGATTCCGGGATGACCTGCCAACCGAGATTCGTGACACTCAACAAACAAATCTCTCCTAAAGGTCCCAGGCACAAACAACCTCCCATGAGGAGTGTTAGATGGGGCATTCTCCTGAGCTTTAAGAATCTCATCTTCCAAAACGGAGTCTAAAGCAGCTATCACAACACCTTCTTGTAAAATGTTTTCCTCTTTCTCAGCACCGACTATGGGAGAAAAACTGCGAGACAAGGCATCCGCCTTAACATTCTTAGTACCAGGGATGTAAGTAACGGAGAAATTAAACCGCGAGAAAAACAGTGCCCACCTAGCCTGACGGGCATTCAGGCGCTTGGCAGCATCAAGATATATCAGATTTTTATGATCCGTAAGAACCTGAACGGGAAATTCCGCACCTTCCAAGAAGTGGCGCCAGTGTTCAAATGCGAGTTTAATAGCCAATAATTCCCGATTACCAATATCGTAATTCAGTTCAGTCTCCGAAAATTTTTTTGAAAAAAAGGCACAGGGATGTAATCCATCCCCGTTATCCTGAGACAATACTGCGCCAACCCCCACAGAGGAAGCATCAACCTCAACCAAAAACGGCCTAGTAACATCAGGCTGCATAAGGATGGGAGCAGAGGTGAACCTCTCCTTGAGATACACAAAAGCTTCAATGGCCTCAGAAGACCACTGAACCGCATCAGCACCTTTCCTGGTGAGATCAGTCAGAGGTTTGACAATACTAGAAAAATTTTTTATGAATTTTCTGTAGTAATTGGCGAAACCCAAAAACCTCTGTATCGATTTCAAACCAATAGGCCTAGGCCATTCCTGCACAGCCTGAACCTTAACCGGATCCATCTCAAAACCTTTGCTGGAGATAATGTAGCCCAAAAAACTAATTCTCTGTACAGCGAACTCACATTTCTCCAGCTTAGCAAAAAGTGAATTGTCCATTAATAACTGTAATACCTCACGCACGCTCCGCCAATGAGACTCCAGATCTGGCGAATAAATCAAAATGTCATCCAAATACACAACCACATTTTTACCGATCAAAGGTCTAAGGATGTCATTAATCAGATTCTGAAAAAATGCAGGAGCATTAGTAAGACCAAAAGGCATAACCAGATTCTCAAAATGACCCACAGGAGTGTTAAAAGCAGTCTTCCATTCATCACCCTCCTTCATGCGCAACAGATTGTATGCCCCCTTAAGGTCAATTTTAGAGAACCACTTGGCCCCCAATAACTGGTTAAACAGATCAGGAATCAATGGCAGTGGGTAAGGATTGCGTACCGTAATTTTGTTAATCTCACGAAAATCCAGACAAGGACGTAAACCGCCGTCCTTTTTTTTTTACAAAAAAAAATCCAACCGCCACAGGAGACTTAGAGGGCCTAATGTGACCGGCGGCCAAACTTGTCTGTATGTATTCCTCCAAAGCCTTCCTCTCAGGAATGGTAAGGTTAAATAAACGACTTTTAGGAAGAGTCGCTCCAGGGACAAATTCAATAGAACAATCATAGTCTCTATGGGGAGGCAAAACCTGCGATTCCTTCTCAGAAAAAACTCTCCAAAAATCCTGAATAGGAACAGGCAATTCTCCCCTATCCAAAGCTGTAATACGCCCGTTACAACACTTGTCATAACATTTATGGCTCCAGGATTTAATTTCACTGGTAGACCAATCCAGTACAGGATTGTGAAATTTTAACCAGGGCAAACCCAATATTACTGGAGAAGGCAAGTTATTCAACACTACCAAATCCAATTTCTCATGGTGAACACCATTAATAGTGAGAGGAAATTCACTGACCTTGAGAGTAATATTCTTCAAAGGGGAACCATCCACAGAAACCACAGCAATGGGGGATGATAAAGGTTCAGGTTTTAAATTGAGTTTTTCCACGAATCCCCCATCAATTACATTCAGTGTAGACCCGCAATCAACAAACACCCGAAATTCCATTAATTTTTCCTGAGCAATCGTGGAAGCAGCTAAAAATATACCCTTGGAATTTAAACAGGCAATACGGGCGTGACTGACCATTTTTTTTTCTTTCTTCATACGAAGCTCACAGCCTTTAATCAAATGACCAGATTTTCCGCAATAGAAACACAAGCCTTCTGAAAAACGACGGTCTTTTTCTTGAGAGCGAGGTGCCACCGATCCAATCTCCATCGGTTCACCACTGTTAGTACACACATTATCATAACCAGAAACTGACATAGCAGAGGATTTGCTCTCATTAACCCTAGCACGCAGTCTTCTATCCACCCGTATAGCTAATTGCATAGCCTGTTGCAAATCCTCAGGTGTAGGATAAGCAATTAGCAGGTCTTTAACCCTTTCACTGAGCCCAGCAAGAAATAGACTTTTCAGAGCAGAATCGTTCCACCCTGTTTGAGTGGACCAACGACGAAAATGAGTACAATATTTTTCGACATTACCTGATCCTTGTTTTAAACGTCTCAACTCAGTCTCAGCTGATGCCACACGGTCAGGATCATCATATAATAGTCCTAAAGCAGAAAAAAAACTATCCACTGATCTGAAGCATGTATCACTAGGTTGCAAAGAAAAGGCCCACTCCTGAGGCTCTTTGCGCAAAAGTGACATTATGAACCCTACGCGCTGGGATTCATCCCCAGAGGACTTGGGTCTCAAACGAAAATACAATAAGCAAGCATTTTTAAATGAAAAAAATTCTCGATGTTCACCAAAAAATAAATCCGGCAAACATACCTTAGGCTCCAAGAAATATGCTCCAGGACAGTTACTCACGTGCTGACGGAGCTCGGCCACTTCCAGAGAGAGTCCCTGCAGGTGTTTAGCCAAATCCTGAACCGACACCATGATGGAACAAAAAAAAAAAAAAAAAAAAAATCTTTCCTTAGAGAATTTGCAGGCTGGACTTACTGTTATGTTCTGCTACCAAAGCTAAGGAAAGAGAGGAGATCTGTCCCTACTATAAGACTCAGCTGAATCCCTACGATGTAACAGGGAACCTGATCCTGCGATCAGACCTGCTAAAGTCCTAATCTAGTCTGTACGGAGACCTATAGATGTGAGGAGGGAATCCCTACAAGTACTAAGGACTGGGAGGAATATGGGACACCTCCTAACAGAAATAGTAGCAGACAGACGAACAAACAAAATAGATAGAACATTGAGGTCCGTAGACCAAGCAAACTAACAGAGTTAGATACAGAGCACAGGCTAGCTAGAAAGTAGATATACAATGAAGTCCAGCAAAGCCAGAAGGGCGGAGCAGGATTAAATAGGCCAACAAGGTCATGTGACCAGCAAAGGAAAAAAAACCTAACAGCAAGGTTCTAACAGCAACCTGATGGAGGTCTGTATAGATGGATTAATAGAACAAGTCCCACACACAGCTAGAAGCCCAATATTTTTTCAGAGGTAGATGCAGAAAAAAATATATTCAGTTTGCAACCTGATGGAGGTCAGTATAGATGGACTAATACAACAAGTCCCACACACAGCTAGAAGCCCAATATTTTTTCAGAGTTAGATGCAGAAAAAAATTATATTCAATTTGCAACCTGATGGAGGTCAGTATAGATGGAGTAATAGAACAAGTCCCACACACAGCTAGAAGCCCAAATATTTTTTCAGAGGTAGATGCAGAAAACAATTATATTCAGTTTGCAACCTGATGGAGGTCTGTATAGATGGATTAATAGAACAAGTCCCACACACAGCTACAAGCCCAATATTTTTTCAGAGGTAGATGCAGAAAAAAATATATTCAGTTTGCAACCTGATGGAGGTCAGTATAGATGGACTAATAGAGAAAGTCCCACACACTGCTAGAAGGCAAAATATTTTTTCAGAGCTAGATGCAGAAAAAAATTATATTCAATTTGCAACCTGATGGAGGTCAGTATAGATGGACTAATAGAATGATGCTATGCCCAAAAGATTTTACTTCACTAGGTGCAGTAAAAAAATTGGTATTCTATACACAGGTGGTATATCTTGCAACACAGATAGGCTACTCCACTGACTAACACACTCTGCAATAGGCCAAAAAGGATTAGCTTTGCTAGATTCAGCCAAATGCTGTGAAAAAAACTTGCACAGCACTGGCACAGACCTGCCTGGCAAAAACTGATAGGAACTGATGTAACCTAGTCCTGAAAAGGACTCCAATTACAATTAGTCTTTACTCCCACAACCTATCTATTTAAGAGCACAGACCTGCCTGATAAAAGTCGTAGGAAATGCTGTAACCTAGTCCTTAAAAGGACTGCAATCACAACTATTCCCTACTCCCAAGTTATCTGTAGATTTGTGCGAAAATTGGCTTGAAATTAACAAGGTATAGCGCACACAGCAACAGCGGTGCCGTCTAACACGCAGCTGCAGCAGTGAGAAAATGGTGGCGACGGGGAAAATGGCTTGGTCTTATAGGGCAAGGACATGTTTCATACACTGCCAATGAGACATGCCCTTGCTTGTGTGAAAAAAAGCACTTCGCTCCGTGTGTGCGCTGCTGATAGGCTGACAGACTGCACCTCCCCACTGCAAATGCGGGAAAGAGAAAAAAAAATGGAGATCTTCATTATTCCTGCAGAGATCCATCCCATGCCCCTCCCCCCACCCCGCTGTACACTCAAACTGCATATTAACATTAATTTTCATCATTACTGAGAAAAAATCCAGTTATGATTTTGGTGCACGAACAGTTATCGAACATAACCTCGAACAGCCGAATTTTTCTCAAATCGTTCGTGTTCGCCGAACGGCTCGAACACCGCCCAAAACAGCTCGAATTTGAGATTGGCGAACAGTTCGAGTAGAACAACGCTCATCTCTAGTTAATTCCTAAAGGGTGTGTGGTTTTATGGGAATGGCAAAGAGGGTGGGAGGCCATTCACACTACTTCCCCTCAGGGTGTGGCTGAGCAAGCTTAAAAACTCAGTCACTATTTTTTTTCTGTTGTTGTGGTCTGGAGAGGCAAGATCTCCAGACTGGAAAAGCTTCAGCTCAGGAGGGAGTTGAAGGCTGGGACTACAACCTCTGTGGGCGAATCTCACACACATATGGACTGTGCTATCATTCATCTTTTGTTTTGAAATTTTGGCAGTAAGGCCGTGTTTATTCTTGCTTGAGTTGCAGGGCTTTATGCCATATAATAAAGCCTGCAGAGAAAACCCGGTTCCTGGGTCTACTTCCAGAATCGGCTGAGCGAGTCGTTTTGCCACAATATATATACAGTTAGGTCCATATATATTTGGACAGAGACAACATTTTTCTAATTTTGGTTCTAGACATTACCACAATGAATTTTAAACAAAACAATTCAGATGCAGTTGAAGTTCAGACTTTCAGCTTTCATTTGAGGGTATCCACGTTAAAATTGGATGAAGGGTTTAGGAGTTTCAGCTCCTTAACATGTGCCACCCTGTTTTTAAAGGGACCAAAAGTAATTGGACAATTGACTCCAAGGCTATTTCATGGACAGGTGTGGGCAATCCCTTCGTTATGTCATTCTCAATTAAGCAGATAAAAGGCCTGGAGTTGATTTGAGGGGTGGTGCTTGCATTTGGAAGGTTTTTCTGTGAAGTAAACATGCGGTCAAAGGAGCTCTCCATGCAGGTGAAACAAGCCATCCTTAAGCTGCAAAAACAGAAAAAAAAACATCCGAGAAATTGCTACAATATTAGGAGTGGCAAAATCTACAGTTTGGTACATCCTGAGAAAGAAAGAAAGCACTGGTGAACTCATCAATGCAAAAAGACCTGGGCGCCCATGGAAGACAACAGTGGTTGATGATCGCAGAATAATCTCCATGGTGAAGAGAAACCCCTTCACAACAGCCAACCAAGTGAACAACACTCTCCAGGAGGTAGGCGTATCAATATCCAAATGTAGCATAAAGAGAAGACTGCATGAAAGTAAATACAGAGGGTTCACTGTACGGTGCAAGCCACTCATAAGCATCAAGAATAAAAAGGCTAGACTGGACTTTGCTAAAAAACATCTAAAAAAGCCAGCACAGTTCTGGAAGAACATTCTTTGGACACATGAAACCAAGATCAACCTCTACCAGAATGATGGAAAGAGAAAAGTATGGCGAAGGCGTGGTACAGGTCATGATCCAAAGCATACCACATCATCTGTAAAACACGGTGGAGGCAGTGTGATGGCTTGGCCATACATGGCTGCCAGTGGCACTGGGTCACTAGTGTTTATTGATGAAGTGACACAGGACAGAAGCAGCCGAATGAATTCTGACATATTCAGAGCCATACTGTGTGCTCAGATCCAGCCAAATGCAGCCAAACTGATTGGTCGTTGCTTCATACTACAGATGGACAATGACCCAAAACATAAAGCCAAATCAACCCAGGAGTTTATTAAAGCAAAGAAGTGGAATATTCTTGAATGGCCAAGTCAGTCACCTGATCTCCACCCAATTGAGCATGCATTTCACTTGTTAAAGACTAAACTTCAGACAGAAAGGCCCACAAACAAAAAGCAACTGAAAACCACTGCAGTGAAAGCCTGGCAGAGCATCAAAAAGGAGGAAACACAGAGTCTGGTGATGTCCATGAGTTCAAGACTTCAGGCAGTCATTGCCAACAAAGGGTTTTCAACCAAGTACTAGAAATGAACATTTTATTTACAATTATTTAATCTGTCCAATTACTTTTGGTCCCTTTAAAAACAGGGTGGCACATGTTAAGGAGCTGAAACTCCTAAACCCTTCATCCAAATTTAATGTGGATACCCTCAAATGAAAGCTGAAAGTCTGAACTTCAACTGCATCTGAATTGTTTTGTTTAAAATTCATTGTGGTAATGTCTAGAACCAAAATTAGAAAAATGTTGTCTCTGTCCAAATATATATGGACCTAACTGTATATATACATATATTCATGTATAGCATGATAAACCTTTCTCCTTTGACAGACTTACAAGGAAGCTGCAATTGAATCCCCCAGGCAACCCTATTGTATTATAGCAATGTTCTCCTCAAAAGCAACTAGGTCAGTAATTTCTAATGAATCTGTATTCTAGTATAGCAAGCAATCTGAGTGTTTTATTATAAAATAATTTATTTAATTTTTAGGACAATTTTTTAACCCTTATAGGCATATAGTTATTGAATGACCTTGATAGACTTTAAGATAGCTAATTTTCATTTAAAGAGTACTATATCTCTCCAAAAAAGAAGTTGCATCCCAATAATACTGTTTAACAGGGAAAATTAAAAATTGTTTTTGTTTTCATGGTCAGCTCAAATAATGTCATTCTGCTTAAAGAGGTATTATCACAACTGAAAGTTTGATTACTGTAAGTTCAATCCCTGGGACCCTCAGTGATTTGGTGAATAGGGCTCTGCAGAGTCCTGTCTAAATGGCGCGGAGGTGCAAATGCCGGCCCTACGTTTCACTCATTGTCTATAGGAATAGTTGAGCGCTGTACTCGACTTTCTCTGGGACTTCCATAGACAATGAATGGAGCGGACATCAAGCACACTACAGTGCTGCTCACCATTATTGGCACACCTTCATTTTTTTCATAGACTGTACAATATCTTCAGAAATAAATGGAAATGTACCAAAGTTATATTCTCACGATTTTTTAATTAGTGGTCCAAAGTAACACAACAATAAAACATTGTTTTTCAACTTCCATGTTGCAATTTCAAAGAAAAAAACAGAATAAGCAGCATGTGCAGTAATAAAGGCATCCCTAAATAATACTTGGTTGCACACCCTTTGACATTGCTGACAGCCTTCAAACGTTTCTTGTAGCCATCTATAAGCTTCTTGCACTTCTCAGCTGAAATTTTCTCACACTCTTCCTTTGCAGTTTGTTCTTGAATGTTTGTAGGGTTCTTTTTCCCAATAGCAGATTTCAGCTCACCCAAAAGATTTTCAATGGGATTGAGATCAGGACTCATTGCTCCGTCTGTAAACAAACTGTTGCTTTTCATTGCCAAAAAGCTCTTTTTTTGTTTCATCTGTCCACAGAACATTTTCCCGGAAGGATTGTGGTTTGTCAAGGTACTCTATGGCAATGATAAGTCATTCCTTTTTATGTCTTTTCTTCAGCAATGGTTTCTTCCTTGGCCTTTGCCCATAAAGCTCTTCTTGGTTTAGTGTGCAGCATATGGTACTTGTTGAAACCATGACCCCAGACTTTTCCAGGTTGGCCTTTAGGTCTTTGGATATTTGACATGGTGTTTTTTCCATTATTCGCACCAACCTTCAAAGACATCTCTTGTCAATTTTCCCTTTTCCCTTATGTCCATGGAGGTTCTTGAAGGTTCCATGCTTTGCAAACTTCTTAATAACATTGCGCACTGTTGAAACTGGGATACCAACGTGTTTAGAGATGGCATTATAACTCTTGGAAATCTTGTGTTTGCTATTAATAGCAGTTCTGATATCCTCAGGCAGCTCATTTGTCTTCACCATTGTGACAAAAGAACAGGGCCTACCATGTGGCTTTTTAAAACACTGAAGTCATCATTCATTGGCTAATTCATGTCACATGGGCACCGACAATTATTCACAGGTGAATCTCTTTTGTGATTCACCACAGGCAAGTCAAAATGTGTTTCCATACTAAATTAATGTAAAGGGTGCCAATATCAGTGACACAGCAAGCTTTAGGTTTTTCTATTTTTCCCTCCCATTTTTTTTTGTTTTAAATTATTGCTTATAATTTGCTCTTTTGTATTTAACACAAGTGCTCTATACAAAAAAAAAACTGTTTCACTTGATTCATTTTTTCAGGAGATATTCCACATTATGTACTTAAACTTCATGGGTGCCAATAACGATGAGCAGGACTGTAGGAGTTCAGCCGTCAGTCCTCCAGTGATGAGTTATATTTCACCTATCCTGTAGATGGGGCATAATTTTCACTTGTAGGAATACTGCTATAATGTCTACTAGGGCAATGGTGAGAATCAGACAATGTTTTTTTCTGATCCCCAATAAAATAAATTGATAAAAGTTCCGAAGTTTGATATATTCAATTGTGCCAATTTTGTGTGAAAATATAATGATAGTCTTGCTTAGTTTAAGGTTAGTTTAAGGTATGCACGGTATTTATTAATGAAAAATTTTGTTTTACTATTTTTCCATTTTTGCTGGATTAGTATTAGTGTTGAGCCACCCCCGTAGTGTTCGGGTTCGGTTCGGTTCATCGAACACCGGGATGTTCGAGGAACTGTTCGTCGAACTGTTCATCGAACACCTTAGAACACCGTCGAACACCGTTAAAACCAATGGCAGGCAAACAAAAACACATAGGAACACATAGAAAACACCTTCAAAGGTGTCCAAAAGCTCACAAACTGCTCAGAAGACGCTTTCTTTAAAAAAGCCGGCCGGCAATTCAGCAGCGGCATACACCGGTACCCGACAATTTAGACATGAAGGAATAGAGCATCACACATAGATTAGATAGATAGAAACATGTCAGTCACATATATATGAAGTACAGTGACAGTGTTGCTTACTGTACTTGTCATTTAGTGTAAAGGATTTATTAAAAAATATAATAGTGTTTTCGTGCACTGTCTCTTTAAAAAAGCCGGCCGGCAATTCAGCAGCGGTACCCGACAATTTATAACAGACAGAATAGAGCTTCACACATAGATTACATAGATAGAAACATGTCAGTCACATATATATGAAGTACTGTGACAGTGTTGCTTACTGTACTTGTCATTTACTGCAAAGGATTTATTAAAAAAAATAATAGTGTTTTCATGCACCGTCTCTTTAAAAAAGCCGGCTGGCAATTCAGCATCTGTACCCGACAATTTAGAATAGAAGGAATAGAGAATCACACATAGATTAGATAGATAGAAACATGTCAGCCACATATATACGAAGTACAGTGACAGTGTTGCTTACTGTAATTGTCATTTAGTGTAAAGGATTTATCAAAAAAAATAATAGTGTTTTCATGCACCGTCTCTTTAAAAAAGCCGGCCGGCAATTCAGCATCTGTACCCAACAATTTAGAATAGAAGGAATAGAGAATCACACATAGATTAGATAGATAGAAACATGTCAGCCACATATATACGAAGTACAGTGACAGTGTTGCTTACTGTAATTGTCATTTAGTGTAAAGGATTTATCAAAAAAAATAATAGTGTTTTCATGCACCGTCTCTTTAAAAAAGCCGGCCGGCAATTCAGCATCTGTACCTGACAATTTATAACAGACAGAATAGAGCTTCACACATAGATTAGATAGATAGAAACATGTCAGTCACATATATAATAAGTACAGTGATAGTGTTGGTTACTGTACTTGTCATTTAGTATTAAAATAAAGGATTTATTATTAAAAAAAATTGGCGTGGGGCTCCCCGTAATTTTAGTCTCTAGCGGAGGTTAAGCAGACAGCTGGGGCAGATGTTTGAAGCCTGGGAAGGGGGTAATACCCACGGAGCTTCCCAGGCTACTAATATCAGCCCCCAGCTGAATACCTAGCCTTTACTAGCTATTAAAATGGAGGACCCCCCCCCCAAAAAAATGACGTGGGGTCCCCCCTAATTTAATAGCTAGCAAAGGCTAGGCAGACAGCTGGGGGCTGATGTTAATAGCCCAGGAAGGGAGCCATGAATATTGGCCCCCTCCCAGGCTAGAAACACCAGCCGTCAGCCGCCCCAGAAATGGCGCATCCATAGGATGCGCCAATTCTGGCACTTAGCCTCGCTCTTCCACGCTGCCCTGGTGCGGTGGCAGGGGGTAATAGGGTTGGGGTTGATGTCAGCTTATAATGCCAGCTGACATCAAGCCCAGGTTAGTAATGGAGAGGCGTCTATAAGACACCCCCATTACTAACCCCATAGTCAAAGTTAAAAAAAAAACACAAACACCCAGAATAAAGTCCTTTAATTGAAATAAAGACACAATTCTTTATTGTTCTAAATTAAACCATACTTACCATCATGCCCATTCCAGCTGAAGCCAACGATCTCCTGCAATAAAAGAAAAATAATAAAGCAACCTCATCCTTACCTTTCCATGGTTCCCAGGACAGCTTCAGCTCTGCTACATCGAGATGACAGGCTGGACCGCAGCAGAACGCTGCCATCCAGCTTGCCATGCCGCACACACTGAGAAGCGCAGGCAAGCTTGCGCTCCTCAGTGTCTGACTGTGACGGCATCCAGATGAGCCGACAATGAACTCGGCTCACCTCATGTACGTCACTGACAGCGTGGGAGAATTCTCCTGCACTCAGCGCTTCAGCGTGAGAATTTTCCCACGCTGTCAGTGACGTGCATGAGGTGAGCCGAGTTCATTGGACATGACCTCGGCTCATCTGGATGCCGTCACAGCCAGACACTGAGTAGCGCAAGCATGCCTGCGCTTCTCAGTGTCTGCGGGATGACAGGCTGGATGGCAGCGTTCTGCTGCGGTCCAGCCTGTCATCTCGATGTAGCAGAGCTGAAGCTGTCGTGGGAGCCATGGAAAGGTAAGGATGATGTTGCTTTATTATTTTACTTTTATTGCAGGAGATCATTGGCTTCAGCTGGAATGGGCGTGGCGGTAAGTATGGTTTAATTTAGAACAATAAAGAATTGTGTGTTTATTTCAATTAAAGGACTTTTTTCTGGGTGTTTGTGTTTTTTTTAAATACTTTACTAGAAATTCATGGTGGTCATGTCTAATATTGGCGTGACCCCATGAATTTCGGGCTTAGGGCCAGCTGATAATGCCAAGCTGGCCTTAACCCCTTTATTATCCAGTGAGCCACCGCACCAGGGCCCTGGATGAGTTGGGTACAGCGCCAGAAGATGGCGCTTCTATGAACGCGCCATTTTCCGGGGCGGCTGCGGACTGCAATTTGCAGCGGGGGGGGCCCAGAAAGCTTGGGCCTCCCTGCGCTGCAGATTCCAGCCCCCAGCTGCCTAGTTGTACCTGGCTGGACACAAAAATAGGGCGAAGCTCCACGTATTTTTTTTTTAAATTCATGAAATTCATGGAATAATTAAGAAAAAAAGGGCTTCCCTATATTGTTGTGTCCGGCTAGGTACAAATAGGCAGCTGGTGGTTGGGAGCAGCCCGTTCCTGCCTGCTGTACCTGACTGGACACAAATATAGGGCGAAGCCCCTCATCAATTTTTTTTTCATTATTTCATGAATTTCCTGAAATAATTTAAAAAAAATTGACGTGGGGCTTCGCCCTATATTTGTGTCCAGTCAGGTACAGCAGGCAGGAACGGGCTGCCCCCAACCACCAGCTGCCTATTTGTACCTGGCCAGACACAACAATATAGGGAAGCCCTTTTTTAAAAAAATTATTTCATGAAATAATTAAAAAAAAATTGACGTGGGGCTTCGCACTATATTTGTGTCCAGGCAGGGACGGGCTGCCCCCAACCACCAGCTGCCTATTTGTACCTGGTTGGACACAACAATATAGGGAAGCCCTTTTTTTCTTAATTATTCCATGAATTTCATGAAATAATTTAAAAAAAAAATGCGTGGGGCTTCGCCCTATTTTTGTGCCCAGCCAGGTACAACTAGGCAGCTGGGAGCTGGAATCCGCAGCGCAGGGAGACCCAAGCTTTCTGGGCCCCAACCGCTGCAAATTGCAGTCCGCAGCCACCCCAGAAAATGGCGCGTTCATAGAAGCGCCATCTTCTGGCGCTGTACCCAACTCATCCAGGGCCCTGGTGCGGTGGCTCACTGGGTAATAAAGGGGTTAAAGCCAGCTTGGCATTATCAGCTGGCCCTAAGCCTGAAATTCATGGGGTCACGCCAATATTAGACATGACCACCATGAATTTCTAGTAAAGTATTTAAAAAAACACAACACCCAGAATAAAGTCCTTTAATTGAAATAAAGACACAATTCTTTATTGTTCTAAATTAAACCATACTTACCGTCACGCCCATTCCAGCTGAAGCCAATGTCTTCTGCAATAAAAGTAAACTAATTAAGCAACCTCATCCTTACCTTTCCATGGTTCCCACGACAGCTTCAGCTCTGCTACATCGAGATGACAGGCTGGACCGCAGCAGAACGCTGCCATCCAGCCTGTCATCCCGCGGACACTGAGAAGCGCAGGCATGCTTGCGCTCCTCAGTGTCTCGCTGTGACGGCATAAAGATGAGACAAGTTCATGTCCAATGAACTCGGCGCACCTCATGCACGTCACTGACAGCGTGGGAGAATTCTCCTGCACTCAGCGCTACAGCGTGAGAATTCTCCCACGCTGTCAGTGACGTGCATGAGGTGAGCTCATTCATGTCCAATGAACTCAGCTGACCTCATGTACGTCACTGACAGCGTGGGAGAATTCTCACGCTGAAGTGCTGAGTGCAGGAGAATTCTCCCACGCTGTCAGTGACGTGCATGAGGTGCGCCGAGTTCATTGGACATGAACTCGTCTCATCTTTATGCCGTCACAGCCAGACACTGCAGAGTGCAAGCATGCCTGTGCTTCTCAGTGTCTGCGGGATGACAGGCTGGATGGCAGTGTTCTGCTGCGGTCCAGCCTGTTATCTCGATGTAGCAGAGCTGAAGCTGTCGTGGGAACCATGGAAAGGTAAGGATGAGGTTGCTTTATTATTTTTCTTTTATTGCAGGAGATCGTTGGCTTCAGCTGGAATGGGCGTGATGGTAAGTATGGTTTAATTTAGAACAATAAAGGAATGTGTTTTAATTTCAATTAAAGGACTTTATTCTGGGTGTTTGTGTTTTCTTTTAACTTTGACTATGGGGTTAGTAATGGGGGTGTCTTATAGACGCCTCTCCATTACTAACCTGGGCTTGATGTCAGCTGGCATTATAAGCTGACATCAACCCCAACCCTATTACCCCACTGCCACCACTACAGGGCAGCGGGAAGAGCGAGGCTAAGTGCCAGAATTGGCGCATCCTAAGGATGCGCCATTTCTGGGGCGGCTGACGGCTGGTGTTTCTAGCCTGGGAGGGGGCCAATATTCATGGAACCCTTCCTGGGCTATTAATATCAGCCCCCAGCTGTCTGCCTAGCCTTTGCTAGCTATTAAAATAGGGGGGACCCCACGTCATTTTTTTGGGGGGTCCCCCATTTTAATAGCTAGTAAAGGCTAGGTATTCCGCTGGGGGCTGATATTAGTAGCCTGGGAAGCTCCGTGGGTATTACCCCCTTCCCAGGCTTCAAACATCTGCCCCAGCCGTCTGGTTAACCTCCGCTAGAGCCTAAAATTATGGGGATCCCCACGCCAATTTTTTTTTAAATAAATCCTTTATTTTAACACTAAATGACAAGTACAGTAATCAACACTGTCACTGTACTTCATATATATGTGACTGACATGTTTCTATCTATCTAATCTGTGTGTGATTCTCTATTCCTTCTATTCTAAATTGTCGGGTACAGATGCTGAATTGCCGGCCGGCTTTTTTAAAGAGACAGTGCATGAAAACAATATTATTTTTTTAATAAATCCTTTATACTAAATGACAAGTACAGTAAGCAACACTGTCACTGTACTTCATATATATGTGACTGACATGTTTCTATCTACCTAATCTATGTGTGATTTTCTATTCCTTCTACTCTAAATTGTTGGGTACAGATGCTGAATTGCCGGCTGGCTTTTTTAAAGAGACGGTGCATGAAAACACTATTATTTTTTTTAATAAATCCTTTACACTAAATGACAAGTACAGTAATCAACACTGTCACTGTACTTCATATATATGTGACTGACATGTTTCTATCTATCTAATCTATGTGTGAAGCTCTATTCTGTCTGTTATAAATTGTCAGGTACCGCTGCTGAATTGCCGGCCGGCCTTTTTAAAGAGACGGTGCATGAAAACACTATTATTTTTTTTGATAAATCCTTTACACTAAATGACAAGTACAGTAAGCAACACTGTCACTGTGCTTCTTATATGTGTGACTGACATGTTTCTATCTATCTAATCTATGTGTGAAGCTCTATTCTTTCGGTTCTAAATTGTCGGGTACCGGTGTATGCCGCTGATGAATTGCCGGCTTTTCATGTTTCACTGTTGGCACTGTTCCCATCGATTTGGGCAATCACTGTAATGCCACAACCACCATGGCTGTGGCATTACAGTGAGTGGCAGACAATCCCTGCATGATTGGTGCTCTAAATAGCGCCAGACATGCAGGACACGCTTTTGGTGCACGAACAGTTATCGAACATAACCTCGAACAGCCGAATTTTTTGCAAATCGTTCGGGTTCGTCGAACAACTCGAACACCGCCCAAAACAGCTCGAATTTGAGATTGGCGAACAGTTCTAGTCGAACACCGCTCATCTCTAATTAGTATCTGTTATGATCTGCCAAATGTACTAAGGAAAGACAGGGGAAAGCTGTCACTACAGTAAGACTAAGCTGAATCCCTACGATGTAGCGGGCTGCCTGTACCTAGTGAACAGACCCGCCTTAGTCCTCGGCTAGTCTGAACGAAGACCTATAGAATTAAGGGAGGGGTCCCTAAAAGAACTAAGGACTGGAACAAAAATGGGACACCTCCTAAACAGAAGTTGTTGCAGAACACAAAAAGACAACCTGACAAAAAGTACTAGAGGTCCCAGAGGACCAAGAGAACTTGACTGAGAAAGGCACAGAAGCACCAGGCTAGAGAGACAGTAAAACACTGAAGTCCAGCACAGCCAGAAGGGCGGAGCTGGAATATAAAGGCAGATGGTCACGTGACCACAAACCACAAGATAGAAAATACAAACAGGAGGGTTCTAACAGTACCCTCTCTTTTATGAGGATCCTCTGGATCCTCCAGGCCCAAGCCTATCCGGAAACCTCCTGTGGAAAGCTTTAACAAGCCTAGGAGCAGAGACATCATCCGTCCTTACCCAGGAGTTGTCTTTGGGACCGAAACCCTTTCAGGAGACAAGATACTGTAATCTCCCTCTATGCCATCTAGAATTCAAGATACGAGAAATTTCATATTCGCCGTCTTCCACCACAGAAGGAACTGTGACAGTGGCGTCCCTATCAGATACGTCAGCCTTTTTCAACAAGGAAACATGAAACACAAGATTAATCTTCCAGGAAGTAGGGACATCCAACCTAACAGCAGACGGGATAACAACCTGAAGCACTTTAAATGGACCCACAAACTTAGGACCCAGTTTTTTAGAGGGAATCCTCAACCGCAGGTTCTTCGAGGACAACCAAACCATGTCACCCACAGTAAACAAAACCCTTTATGTTTCCTGTCAAAATACTTCTTGGACTTCTTGTTAGCCTCTTGAAGGTTACAATGTACATTAGTTCAAACTCTCTCCAAATCACCGGAAAAATTCGCCTCCTCCGGCACCACTGACCCCAATTTGGAGAATGAACCAAAACTTGGATGTCTCCCAGTACAACAAAAAAAAGGAGAACATCCAGCAGAGGAGGGTATATGATTGTTAAGAGCAAATTCTGCGAGAGGCAGAAACTCAGACCACACCTCTTGATTGTCCGCCACAAAACAACGCAAAAACTGTTCAACATCCTGGTTCTTTCTTTCAGTCTGTCCATTTGACTCAGGATGATAACCAGACGAAAATGACAAATGAACTCCCAACCTGTCACAAAAAGCACGCCAAAAGCGAGCCACAAACTGAGGTCCTCTATCAGAAACAATATCCGTGGGAACGCCATGGAGCTTGACAATCTCCTTAACAAACGCCTTAGCGAGTGTCTTGGCACAGGGCAACTTAATGAATGGAACCAAATGACACATCTTGCTAAAACGGTCCACGACCACCCAGATGACAGTAAAACCCCCGGACACAGGAAGATCAGTAATAAAATCCATAGTGAGATGCGTCCAAGGCGCACTAGGAACCTCCAGAGGGCAAAGCAGCCCGGCAGCAGGAGTATGTGAAGCCTTTGACCTAGCACACACAGTACACTGACGCACCCACTTGATGACTTACTTCTGCCATCCAGGCCACCAAAAACTGCGACTGATAAGTCTCTTAGTCTCCGAAACTCCTGGATGACCTGCCAACCGAGACTCATGACACTCCACAAACAAATATCTCCTAAAGGCTCCAGGCACGAACAACCTCCCATGGGGAGTGTTAGATGGAGCATCATCTTGAGCATTCAGAATCCCATTCTCCAAAACGGAGTCCAAAGCCGCCACCACTACTCCTTTCTGTAAAATGCTCTCCTCCTCCTCGGCACCGACCGTAGGATAGAAGCTGCGAGATAAAGCATCGGCTTTAACATTCTTAGTACCAGGGATATAGGTGACAGAAAAATGAAACCGAGAAAAAAAAAGTGCCCACCTAGCTTGACGGGCATTCAAGCGCTTGGCAGCATCCAGATAGATCAAATTCTTATGATCTGTGAAAACCTGAATTGGAAATCTAGCGCCTTCCAAAAAATGACGCCAATGTTCAAACGCAAGTTTAATAGCCAGCAACTCCTGATTTCCAAAATCATAATTCAGTTCGGTTTCCGAAAATTTTTTCAAAAAGAAGGCACAAGGATGTACTCCACCCTTGTTCTCCTGAGACAAAACTGCTCCGACCCCCACCGATGAAGCATCGACCTCGACCAAAAAAGGCTTGGTCTCATCAGGCTGCATAAGGATAGGGGCAGAACTGAACCTCTCTTTGAGATACTCAAATGCTTCAATGGCCTCAGTAGTCCACTGGGCCGTATTCGCACCTTTCCTGGTGAGATCGGTTAGAGGTTTAACAATTACAGAAAAATTCTTAATGAATTTCCTGTAATAATTGGCAAAACCCAAAAATCTCTGTATAGATTTCAAACCAATAGGTCTAGGCCATTCCTGCACAGCCTGAACCTTCACAGGGTCCATCTCAAAGCCCTCGCTGGAGACAATGTAGCCCAAAAAACTAATTTTCTGCACAGCGAACTCACATTTCTCCAGCTTAGCAAAGAGTGAATTATCACTCAATAGCTTCAAACCTTCACTTACACTCTGCCAATGGGACTCCAGATCTGGTGAATAAATCAAAATGTCATCCAAATACACAACCACATTCTTACCAATCAAAAGTCTCAGGACGTCATTAATAAGGTTCTGAAAAAAATGCAGGTGCATTAGTAAGACCAAAAGGCATCACCAGATTCTCAAAATGATCTACCGGAGTGTTAAAAGCAGTTTTCCATTCATCACCCTCCTTCACACGTAACAAATTGTATGCCCCCTGGAGATCAATTTTGGAGAACCACTTGGCTCCCACAAACTGGTTAAACAAGTCAGGAATTAACGGCAATGGGTAGGAATTGCGTACGATAATCTTATTAATTTCACGAAAATCCAGACATGGACGTAAACCGCCGTCCTTTTTTTTAACAAAGAAGAATCCAACTGCCACAGGTGACTTAGAAGGTCTAATGTGACCAGCAGCCAGGCTAGTCTCTATGTACTCCTCCAAGACCTTTCTTTCAGAGATAGTCAGATTAAACAAGCGACTTTTGGGAAGAGTAGCACCCGGAACAAACTCAATAGCGCAATCATAATCCCTATGAGGAGGTAAAACTTGCGACTCCTACTCCGAAAAAACCCTCCCAAAATCTTGAATAGGTACCGGTAATTCCCCTTTTTAGACAGCCGCAATGCGACCATTACAACATTTATCATAGCACTTCGGACTCCAAGACTTAATCGCATTAGTAGACCAGTCCAATAAAGGATTGTGCAGTCTTAACCAAGGCAATCCTAGAACAACTGGAGAGGGCAAATTATCCAAAACAACCAAGTCCAAAATTTCTTGGTGAACTCCATTGATAGTGAGGGGAAATGCAGCAGTCTTGTGAGTAATACATTTCAAAGGAGTGCTATCAATTGCAACCACAGAAATAGGTGATGACAAAGGTTTGGATTTCAATTTAAGATTTTCCAAAAACCCTTTATCAATCACATTAAATGTTGAACCACAATCCACAAATACCTGAAATTCAATCAAATCTCCCTGCAGAGTAGTACTCCCAGAAAGAAACTCTCCTGTAGAGCGTAATCAAGCTATACGGGCGTAACTGACCTTTTTTTTTTTCTTTACTTAAACGACGCTCACAATACTTAATCAAATGGTCAGCTTTACCACAATAAAGACACAATTCCTCGGCGAATCTCCGGTCTCTTTCCTGAGAGCGGAGTGACATCGCCTCAACCTCCATCGGTTCCCCGCCGTCAGAGCAGATTTTCTGGGGACTAGGACCTGACATTACAGGAGTCTTTACCTCATTGAGCCTGCACCTCAGTCTCCTGTCTATACAAACAGCTAACTACATAGCTTCCTGCAGAGTCTAAGGTGCAGGGAATGTAATTAGAAAATCCTTAACCCTTTCACTCAGACCAGTAAGAAATAAACATCTCAGCGCCGGATCATTCCACTTAACTTCTGAAGCCCATCTCCTGAATTGTGTGCAATAATTTTCAACATCATCAGACCCCTGATTCAAACCTCTAAGTTATGATTCAGCAGATGAGATTCGATCAGGATCATCATATAATAGCCCCATAGCAGAAAAAAATTCTTCAACAGACCTTAAACACGGATCATCAGGCTGGACAGAAAAGGCCCACCCCTGTGGTTCATTCCGCAAAAGTGACATAATAAAACCAATGCGCTGTGATTCATTCCCAGAGGACCTTGGTCTCAAACGAAAATATAACAAACAAGCATTTTTAAAGGAAAAAAACTCTTGCTGTTACCATAAAAAGCATCAGGCAGTCCTACCTTGGGTTCAACAAAATGTGCTCCAGGACAGCTACTCACGTGTTGCTGAAGCTCGGCCACCTCCAGAAACAATCCCTGCAGGGGTTGAGCCAAATTCTGGATGGAAACCATACTGATCCCCAAATTTCTTTCCTTTTACTTTTTGGGCTGGACTTACTGTTATGATCTGCAACATGTACTAAGAAAAGATAGGGGAAAGCTGTCCCTACAGTAAGACTAAGCTGAATCCCTACGATGTAGCGGGCTGCCTGTTCCTAGTGAACAGACCCGCCTTAGTCCTCGGCTAGTCTGAACGAAGACCTATAGAATTAAGGGAGGGGTCCCTAAAAGAACTAAAGACTGGAACAAAAATGGGACACCTCCTAAACAGAAGTTGTTGCAGAGCACAAAAAGACAAACTGACAAAAAGTACTAGAGGTCCCAGAGGACCAAGCGAACTTGACAGAGAAAGGCACAGAAGCACCAGGCTAGAGAAACAGTCAAACACTGAAGTCCAGCACAGCCAGAAGGGCGGAGCTGGAATATAAAGGCAGATGGTCACATGACCACAAACCACAAGATAGTAAAAACAAACAGGAGGGTTCTAACAGTATCTTTGTCTTAATTAGGAACTATTTGTATGCAAAATTAATTTCCAGAGTGCAATGTTAATTAAAGAAAGGTGATAGCTATTATGTGAAAGTAAATGGCCTCTTTTACAGCGTGTTTGGTAAAGCATATTTATTTTCCTCACTTATATAATGCCATTAATTCCACAGCACTTTACAGAAATTATGGACACTATCCCCATTGGGGCTTACAATCTAAATTCTAAATCAGTATGTCTTTGGAGTGTGGGAGGAAACTGGAGAACCTGAAGGAAACCCACGCAAACACAGAGAGAACATACAAACTCCTTGCAGATGTTGTCCGTGGTGGGATTTGAACCTAGGCCCCCAGCTCTGCAAGTCTGCAGTGCTAGCCACTGAGCCACCTTGATGCCCATAATTTTTATAAAAAATGCATGGGTTTCCACCCCATCCCAAAGTTTTCCCCCCTACTCACATTGTTTAATTTCTCATTGAGTAATAACTAATTACCTTTATTTTGGAAGAAAGTGCCTTGTTTAGTGCAAGTTAAGCAAAATGTGTGATACATAAGCTAATTTGCTTGTCCCAACTAAAATAAATAAGACACAGAGCTGAGTGTGCATGTTTATAGTGGGGCCAGGAAAACAATGCAATGTGTATGGCCTGCAATCATTGGCGGATTATAATGAGGGCAATCTGGGCTACCGTCTGGGGCCCTGGGCCTCCAGAGGGCCCAGGGCTCCGGGGTGTCTATGGCCAGATTGCCCTCATTATAAGTGCGGCACATACCGGCAGACAGTGGCGGGGGGGCCCCTGGACCGCTCCCCCCAGCAGCGGTGCACGGCCGCTACTTCTTCTTCGGTTGGGCCAGCACTGCAGCTGTTAACTTCCCTGTGCTGGCCCGGCCGCATCACAGCTAGGAGACACGGCTCTGTGCGCGGCCGTGTCTTCTAGTTGTGACGTCATGCAGTGTGTGCCCGGCCTGCACTGCTGCACTGAAGAGGAGCAGGAGGACTGGAGCCGAGCCGGGGGATGGTGAGTGTGTGTGAGCGTGTGAGAGTGTGTGTGTATTTCTGTGTTTCAAATGTGTTTATGCGTGCATATATATGTCTGTATATGTTTGTGTATGCGTGACTGCGTGCGGCCTCCCACTGTCTCTGGGGGGGCACCGTGTGGCCTCCTGCTGTGTATAGATGGCGCCGTGAGGCCTCCTGCTGTGTATAGATGGCGCCATACAGCCTCCTGCTGTGTATAGATGGTGCCGTGCGGCCTCCAACTGTGTATAGATGGCGCCGTGCGGCCTCCTGCTGTGTATAGATGGCGCCGTGCGGCCCCCTGCTGTGTATAGATGGCGCAGTGCGGCCTCCCGCTGTGTATAGATGGCGCCGTGCGGCCTCCCGCTGTGTATAGATAGCGCCGTGCGGCCTCCTGCTGTGTATAGATGGCTACGTGTGGCCTCCTGCTGTGTATAGATGGCTACGTGCGGCCTCCCGCTGTGTATAGATGGCTACGTGCGGCCCCCTGCTTTCTATAGATGGCGCCATGCGGCCCCCTGCTTTCTATAGATGGCTACGTGCAGCCTCCCGCTGTGTATAGATTGCTAAGTGCGGCCCCCTGCCGTGTATAGATGGCGCCATGCAGCCTCCTGCTGTGCATAGATGGCTACGTGCGGCCTCCTGCTGTGTATAGATGGCACCGTGCGGACTCCCGCTGTGTATAGATGGCTACGTGCGGCCCCCTGCCGTGTATAGATGGCTACGTGATGCCTCCCACTGTATATAGATGGCTACGTGCGGCCTCCCACTGTGTATAGATGGCTACATGTGGCCTCCTGCTGTGTATTGATGGCTACGTGTGGCCTCCCACTGTGTATAAATGGCTACGTGCGGCCTCCTGCTGTCTATAGATGGATACGTGCGGCCTACTGCTGTGTATTGATGGCGCCGTGCGGCCTCCCGCTGTGTATAGATGGCACTGTGCGGCCTCCTGCTGTGTATAGATGACGCCGTGCGGCCTCCCGCTGTGTATAGATGGCGCTGTGCGGCCTCCCGCCGTGTATAGATGGCTGCGTGTGCTCAATATTGAGTCATACAATTAATGTAAGGCTATGTGCCCACGATGCAGAAATGCTCCAAATTTTTTTTGAGCGTTTCTGCATCTCCCTGCGGATTTTACATGCGTTTTTCCTGCCAGAGACAAGCGGAAGTGAAGCGTTCTTCACATGCATTTCTGCATGCGGGTTGACAAGCGCTTTCCAAACGATTTTAGCATCACTTGGAATGTGCTTGACAACCTGGTAACACTATATAAATCCATGCAACCAGCATGGATTTATATAATTTGACCGTAAAAGAATGGTAAAAAATAAATATATAATTACCTTCTGATGGCCTGCCGACGTCAGCGGTCGCGTGACCCGTCACATGACTAAATGACGTCATCGCAGGTCCTTTTCAGACCATCGCGAGCTGCCGGCAAGCCAGGACGCATCAGATAAAGACACCGGGGGCCATCAGAAGGTAAGTATAATATTTATTTTTTATTTTATTCTTTTTTTACAGGTTCTATGGTACCCGGGTCCGGAGGAGAGTCTCCTGTCCTCCACACCCGGGTACCATCCGCACCTTGAAACGCATGGAATCCGCATGTACAGTTGCAGTGATACAGATTCCATGCGTTCCAATGCAAATCAATGGCGGCGAAAAAGCTGCGCTTCCGCAAGATAATTGGTAATGCTGCGGATTTTTCCGCAATGATAATCCGCAGGGGAAATTTCCACAGCATGTGCACAGCACATGCGGATTATCATTGGGGAACATGGCAGACCTTCTACAGAGCGTTTTTTAAGCGTTTCTGCAGCGAAATTGCCGCTGCGGAAACGCTTAAAAAAGGCATAGTGGGCACACAGCCTAAAAAAAATTATTATAATTAATATTGTGCCAAATTAATTTCACGTGAACTATCACAAGATCTATCACAGGGGATCATGTGACATGTGATACATCAGGTGTGTGTGTGTGTGGGGGGGGCCACGCCTTCTAAACTGCCCGCGGCCCTTGCTACTCTTAATCCACCCCTGCCTGCAATATACTTGTATATGCCGTACTGTACATCAATAAATCAAAGTTGTCAAATTTTGAGTAGTATAGTAGTACCTGGAACATTGGAAAAAAGGAAAAAAAGGAGTAACTGTGGGCCAACAGCTTTTCTTGGGTGTTTGGTCACTTAGATTTTCTACTCCTAGATTTTCTCACTAGGCATCATTATCTAGACATGTTTGATGTGCTGCCTTGACCAGATCTTCATTCATTATTTACCATGATGCATTAGATTAATTAGAAACTATGTCACCTGGATTCCAGAAATACATAAATGTCCAATCTTTGAATGCTCCTTTATTGACCCAAAATTTGACAAGAAATTCTGGATTTCAATGATATTTCTTTTAGTCACTTTGTGGTTTGTTCTCTTCTTGTGGTTATATGAGTTCTACACTTGTATTACTGCTTGTTTTCATTTACGCAAATCACAATCATACATCTATCTATCAAGAGCTTGGGAATGAACTGTTGCCTCCAGTTATATTTCTTAAACATATTAATGATTAGGAGTAGATAATATTCACTAAAATCATGCTAAAGTCATTATGAAAATGAACAACTAAGAGTCTGCCAGTAGTAAACTATTGGGCAGATTGTGACCTTCTAATTTAGGGTTCTAAATGAAAGTTAAAAAAAACTGTAATTACATCATTGTATTTCTTGGGCAAACACCAACTTCTGGTCTCTCCTTTCAGACTGCTGTTCGGCGGTGTCAGGCATCGCACTGCCTTTTATCAAAATCGCCGTGCTTTGTGTTGGCAGCAATGTCACTTCTGGAAGCACCATCCTGTGACAGGGGTATTGTAATGACTTACATGGTGTTTATGACCTACAGTAATCATTTGGTTCATGATAGGAAGATTTATGTGTTCGTCACCATTTAATACTGCCAGGTAGGATTCCTTCCTATATGTTGGCCAGTTGAAGGGATGTGGCACCTGTGTTGTATTGTGATTTGTAGGTGATTTGATAATCACACTGTCTTCGCACTTTATTTCTGGCTGGACTAATTTTTTATGAATTAATCTGTATGGTTTTACTTGAATAAGATTGAAAGTTATGTTTTGGCTATCACACATTACTACAGAATCTTACTGATGGAGAATTAAATAAATGAATGGAACCTTAAAATATTATGCAAGATACATAAAATATGGGAATCGAGAAGTTGCCTATACATTTTCTGATTCCGTTTTGACCATGGTTGAATTGTTGCAGTTTCTGAAGATTTGGATTTCGATAGATGAAACACTATGGTCTTTCCCTTCCTGTTGGAGTTTTTGATGGCAAAACTAATTGCATTGATCCAACTCCAGTGCTGCCTATGTATAAAATTCACATAAAAATGCCTATATAATAATCATAATTATTTATTTTTATTTGCACTATCTTAGGAGCATCACTATCTCAAATGATTTCATAAATGTTCCCCCTTTACTAAGACCTGGTTTCCATGCCATTTTCAGCATTTAACCATCATCCCACTAACCACTGCCTTTGCTAAATTAGCAGTCTTTGCTGATCCCTTGATCTTAAATAACATTTCTGCCAAATATCTACTAGTATCCTCATTCCTATTTAGTTGTTGCCAGAAACTGCCATCATAACCGCCTTCATTTTCCAAAGATTGGCTATGGAAACTCTCTTTTTTATCACCAATTCTTACTCCTAGGAGTGTTCTGGTTGGTGAGTAGACTACACGGAGCAGAGTGACAGCGCAATACATTTGTTTGCTTACAGTATTACCTGTTATAAAATCCAATTTCATTCACTTACATTTTTTGCTTGTTAATTGCAATTGTTACAATTTGGTTATTTAGTGCACTATACAAAAATAGTTTTTTCTAACTATATTATGCCCACATCTTACTGTTTTCACTTTCATTATTATTTCTGGTTAGACTAACTATACTTTTGCAAAAACTGTCAGAATAGATTAGATATTTTTTGTGTCTTTTTAACCTCTGTGACCCAATATGTATTAAAGACGTGAACAGGAGCAGTATTGGACACAGATGTAAGTGGAGTTGCAATGGCTCCACTTGCCAACATTCCACTTGCCAACATTTATTAGGAGCCGCTGTGAGAATGAGACACTTAAAAGGTGAAACAAAGGTAAAAACAACAAAGGGTGTATAGCGAATGTACAGAAACATATGAACAGTAATAGAATTTAGGTTGCCAAAATTATTTCATGTTAACAACAAAGGATATGTCATAGAAGCAATTATCCAATGAGCCAAAAAGTATTTTTGAGCCTTTACATTTAGTGATTTGTACACCATGCTTTATCTTTACAAATTGCATAGCCAAAAACAGGATAATAAAACATTGATAATTCACTGTAAAACTACATGTGGATTTGTTGCATGGTTTTCAGCCATGCCAGCACAAAACGATATTTGTATGGAAAGCTAAAAAAATACCATCAACACACAAGAGCATATTGAATGTCAAACTTCTCAATCACTTGTGTTCTCTAAATTTCCATAATGCTAATAAGATAGGTATTAGAACATAGACATTTTTCATTTCTGACTAGAGCCGTAATAATACGTTCCTGTGCCCTGGGCTTTATGGACCAGGTATGTATTACGTACAGAGGCTGTGAGAGCGCGATCGTTGCCGGGTGTCAGCTGATTCTGACAGCTCACACCCAGCACTCAGTGCCAGAAGCGGTGCCCACACTGGCACTTTAACCCCCTAAATGCTACAATCACAGCATTTCGCGAGTGAGAAGAGGGACAAAAGCCCCTCTGCTCTTGGATTAGAGACCCAGTGACGTTATTGTGGGGTCCTGATGATTGCCAGGCACTAGCAAATAGTTTGATCATGCACAAAAAAGTTGTACAAATATTTAAAAAAAAAATATATATATATGCAGTAGATAAATTCCAAAAGGGGTATAATTTCCAAAATGGGATCACTTGAGGGGGAATTCTGCTCTTCTAGCACGTAGGAGCTGTGCATATGGAGTCTGCATACTATTCTAGGAAAATCTGCACTCCAGGAGGCAAATAGCGCTCCGTCCCTCCGGAGTCTCGCCGTGTGATAAGCAGTACTTATGGGGTATTTCTACATTCAGCAAAAATGTTGGTGCCATTTCTACCCATTTCTCAGTGTGAAAATGTAAAATCTGGGACCAAAACAAAACTTTGGTGGTAAAAATGTAATTATTCTTTCTTCACTGCCCAATGGTGTAAAATTCTGTGAGGCACATGTTGTTATGATCTGCTACAAGCACTAAGAAAAGACAGGAGATCTGTCCCTACAATAGAACTAAACTAGATCCCTACGATGTAACGGGGAACCTGATCCTGCGATCAGACCCGCTAAAGTCCTCGGCTAGTCTGTACGAAGACCTATAGATACAAGGAAGGAATCCCTACAAGAACTAAGGACTGGGATAAAGTTGGACACCTCCTAGCAGAAATTGTAGCAGTCAAAGACAAACACACAACAAAGAACATAGAGGTCCGAAGACCTAGCAAAGCTAACAGAAAGGAAACAGAGCACCAAGCTAGTTCAAGAGTAGTAAATACAATGAAGTCCAGCAAGGCCAGGAGGGCGGAGCTGGATTAAATAGGCAAAAATGGTCATGTGACCAGCAAACTAGAAAAAACCTAACAGGAGAGTTCTAACAGTACCCCCTCTTCTAAGAGGATCCTCCGGATCCCCTAGGACCGGGCTTATCAGGAAACCTCCTGTGAAACGCTCTGACAAGTCTGGAAGCAGAAACATCATCTGCCCTCACCCATGAGTTATCCTCGGGTCCGAAACCCTTCCAAGCGACGAGATACTGCAAACTCCCTCTATACAGTCTAGAATTTAGGATGCGGGAAATTTCATATTCCCCGTCCTCTACCACCGGAGGAACAGTGGCAGAGGCGTCACCAACTGACACATCAGCTTTTTTCAACAGAGAAACATGAAACACCGGATTAATCTTCCAGGAGGTAGGAACCTCCAACCTAACAGCAGATTGGTTAACTATCTGAAGCACCTTAAAGGGCCCTACAAACTTGAGACCCAATTTTTTCGAAGGAATCCTCAATCGCAGATTCTTAGAGGACAACCAAATCATGTCACCAATAGCAAACGAAACCTCTTGCCGTTTCCTATCAAAGTACCTCTTAGATTTTTTGTTAGCCTCCTGAAGATTATCATGCACATCCGTCCAAACTCTCTCCAAATCACCGGAAAAACTCTCCTCCTCCGGCACAGCCGATACCAATTTGGAGAATGACCCAAAAGACGGATGTCTCCCAGTACAACAAAAAAAAGGCGAACACCCAGCAGAAGAGGATGTATGGTTGTTAAGAGCAAATTCAGCAAGTGGCAGAAACTCAGACCACACCTCTTGATTGTCTGCCACAAAGCAACGCAAGAACTGCTCAACATCCTGGTTCTTTCTTTCTGTCTGGCCATTAGACTCAGGATGATATCCGGATGAAAACGACAAATGAACTCCCAACCTGTCACAAAAGGCACCCCAAAAACGAGCCACGAACTGAGGTCCCCTATCAGAATCAATGTCAGTAGGAACGCCATGTAGTCTGACAATTTCCTTGACAAAGGCCTTAGCGAGTGTCTTAGCGCAAGGCAGTTTGATGAAGGGAACCAAGTGACACATCTTGCTAAAACGGTCCACGACCACCCAGATGACCGTGAAACCTTCAGAGGGGGGAAGGTCAGTAATAAAGTCCATAGCCAGATGTGTCCAAGGTGCACTAGGAACCTCCAGAGGGCAAAGCAACCCCGCAGCAGGAGCATGTGAAGACTTAGATCTAGCACTCACAGTACATTGACGCACCCACTTAATGACTTCCTTCTGCCATCCAGGCCACCAAAAACTGCGACCCACAAGTCTCTTGGTCTCAGAAATTCCTGGATGACCTGCCAACCGAGACTCATGACACTCAATAAACAAATCTCTCCTAAAGGTCCTAGGCACAAACAACCTCCCATGGGGAGTGTTAGATGGGGCATTCTCCTGTGCTTTAAGAATCTCATCTTCCAAAACGGAGTCTAAAGCAGCAATCACAACACCTTCTTGTAAAATGCTCTCCTCCTCCTCAGCACTGACCATGGGGGAAAAGCTGCGAGACAAAGCATCCGCTTTAACATTCTTGGTACCCGGGATGTAAGTAACGGAAAAATTAAACCGCGAGAAAAAAAGTGCCCACCTAGCCTGACGGGCATTCAAGCGCTTGGCAGCATCAAGATAGATCAGATTTTTATGATCAGTGAAAACCTGAATGGGAAATTCAGCACCTTCCAAGAAATGACGCCAGTGTTCAAATGAGAGTTTAATAGCCAGCAATTCCCGATTACCAATATCGTAATTAAGTTCAGTCTCAGAAAATTTTTTTGAAAAAAAGGCACAGGGATGTACTCCATCCTTGCTTTCCTGAGTCAACACCGCACCGAGCCCCAGAGAAGAAGCATCAACCTCAACCAAAAACGGCTTAGTCACATCAGGCTGCATAAGGATGGGAGCAGAGCTGAACCTCTCCTTTAGAAACACAAAAGTTTCAATGGCCTCAGAAGTCCACTGAACCGCATTAGCACCTTTCCTAGTGAGATCGGTCAGCGGTTTGACAATAGAAATTTTTTTTATGAATTTTCTGTAATAATTGGTGAAACCCAAAAACCTCTGTATCGATTTCAAACCAATAGGCCTAGGCCATTCCTGCACAGCTTGAACTTTAACCGGGTCCATCTCAAAACCTTCACTGGAGATAATATAACCCAAAAAACTAATTCTCTGTACAGCGAACTCACATTTCTCCAGCTTAGCAAAAAGCGAATTGTCCATTAATAACTGTAAAACCTCACGTACGCTCCGCCAATGAGACTCCAGATCAGTCGAATAAATCAGAATGTCATCCAAATACACAACCACATTTTTGCCGATCAAAGGTCTAAGGATGTCATTAATAAGATTCTGAAAAAATGCTGGAGCATTGGTAAGACCAAAAGGCATAACCAGATTCTCAAAATGACCCACAGGAGTGTTAAAAGCAGTCTTCCATTCATCACCCTCCTTCATGCGCAACAAATTGTATGCCCCCCGGAGATCAATTTTAGAGAACCACTTGGCCCCCACTAACTGGTTAAACAAATCAGGAATCAATGGCAGTGGGTAAGTATTGCGTACAGTAATTTTATTAATCTCACGAAAATCCAGACAAGGACGTAAACCACGATCTTTTTTTTTAACAAAAAAAAATCCAACAGCCACAGGAGACTTGGAAGGCCTAATGTGACCGGCGGCCAAGCTTGTCTGTATGTATTCCTCCAAAGCCTTTCTCTCAGGAATAGTAAGATTAAATAAACGACTTTTAGGAAGAGTCGCTCCAGGGACAAATTCAATGGTACAATCATAGTCTCTATGGGGAGGCAAAATTTGTGACTCCTCCTCAGAAAAAACTCTCCAAAAATCCTGAATAGGTACAGGTAATTCCCCTTTTTCCACCGCAGCAATACGTCCGTTACAACACTTGTCATAACATTTAGGACTTAATTTCATTGGTTATCCCAATCCAGTACAGGATTATGCAATTTTAACCAGGGCAACCCAATATTACTGGAGAAGGCAAATTATTCAATACTACCAAATCCAAATTCTCTTGATGAACACCATTAATAGTGAGGGGAAATTCACAGACCTTGTGAGTAACACTCTTCAAGGGAGAGCCATCAACAGAAACCACAGCAATAGGGGATGACAAAGGTTTAGGTTTTAATGTAAGTTTTTCCAAGAATCCCCCATCAATCACATTCAGAGTAGAACCACAATCCACAAATACCCGAAATTCAATTAATTCTTCCTGAGCAGCGGTAGTAGCAGATAGGAATACTCCCTTTGTATTTAAACAGGCTATACGTGCATAACTGACCATTTTTTTTTCTTTGTTCATACGAAGCACACAGTTCTTAATAAAATGACCAGAATTTCCGCAATAGAAGCACAAACCTTCAGAAAGCCTGCGGTCTTTTTCCTGAGAGCGGCGTGTCATCGCCCCAATCTCCATCGGCTCTCCTTTGTCAGCACAGACCCTCTCAGGACTCGGAGCTGACATAGCAGAGGATTTGCTCTCATTAACCCTTGCACGCAGTCTCCTGTCCACCCGTATAGCTAATTGCATTGCCTCCTGCAAGTTTCCAGGTGTGGGATAAGCAATCAGCAAATCCTTAACCCTTTCACCTAGCCCTGCAAGAAACAAGCTTTTCAAAGCTGAATCGTTCCACCCCACCTGGGCAGACCACCGACGGAAGTGAGAACAATACTTTTCCACATTACCTGATCCCTGCCTCAAACGTCTCAATTCAGACTCAGCAGATGAGACACGATCAGGATCATCATACAACAAACCCAAAGCAGACAAAAAACTATCCACTGATCTAAAGCACGGACCACTAGGTTGGAGAGAAAAAGCCCATCCCTGAGGATCCTTGCGCAAAAGTGACATTATGAACCCTATGCGCTGTGATTCATCACCAGAGGATCCGGGTCTTAAACGAAAATACAATAAACAAGCATTTTTAGAAGAAAAAAAATCTTGTTGTTCACCAAAAAATAGATCAGGCAGACGTACCTTTAGCTCTACCAAATGTGCTCCAGAACAGCCACTCACGTGTTGTTGGAGCTCGGCCACCTCCAGAGAGAGTCCCTGCAGGCGTTGAGCCAAATCCTGAACCGACACCATGATGGAAACTGGAGGTCTTTCCTTAGAGAATTTTTTTGGGCTGGACTTACTGTTATGATCTGCTACAAGCACTAAGGAAAGACAGGAGATCTGTCTCTACAATAGAACTAAACTAGATCCCTACGATGTAACGGGGAACCTGATCCTGCGATCAGACCCGCTAAAGTCCTCGGCTAGTTTGTACCAAGACCTATAGATGCAAGAAAGGGATCCCTACAAGAACTAGAGACTGGGATAAAGTTGGACACCTCCTAGCAGAAATTGTAGCAGTCAAAGACAAACACACAGCAAAGAACATAGAGGTCCGAAGACCTAGCAAAACTAACAGAGAACGGAAACAGAGCACCAAGCTAGCTCAAGAGTAGTAAATACAATGAAGTCCAGCAAGGCCAGGAGGGCGGAGCCGGATTAAATAGGCAAAAATGGTCATGTGACCAGCAAACTAGAAAAAACCTAACAGGAGAGTTCTAACACATGTGATGTCAACATGCTCCCTGCACCCCTAGATGAATTCATTGAGAGGAGTAGTTTGTAAAATGGGGTAATTTATTGGAGGTTCTGGTGTTCTGGCACCAAAGGGGCTCTGCCAATGTGACATGGCACTGTCAAACCAGCCCAGCAAAATATGAACTCCAATATGGCGCTTCTTCCCTTCTGAGCTTTGCACTGTGCGTGGTATCTGCATGCTCAGGAGAAATTGCACAACACATTTTGGGGTCCACTTTCTCCTGTTTTTCTTATGAAAATATTTTTTTTGGGCTAAAATAACATTTTTGTGGAAAAAATCAACGTTATAATTTTCTGTGATGCACTTGAGGGTACAAGGTACTCGCCACACATCTAGATAAATTCATTGGGGGCTCTAATTTCCAAAAAGGGGGCACTTGTTGGGCATTTCCATTCTTTAGGCACATCAGGGGCTCTGCAAATGCGACATGACGCCCGCAGACTAGTCCATCAAAGTCTGCATTCCAAAACGCCACTCCTTCCATTCCGAGCCCTGACCTGCGCCCAAACAGTGGTTTACTCCCACATATGGGGTATTGGCTTACTCAGGAGAAATTGCACAACAAATGGTATGGTGCAATTTCTCCTGTTACCCTTATGAAAATGCAAAATTTTGGGCTAAAAAACATTTTTGTGGGAAAAATGTGAAAATGTTATTTTTATGGCTCAATGTTATAAACTTCTGTGAAGCACCTGGGGGTTCAAGGTGCTCACTGCACTCAATGTTATAAACTTCTGTGAAGCACCTGGGGGTTCAAGGTGCTCACTGCACATCTAGATAAGTCCCTTAAGGAGTCTAGTTTCCAAAATGGCATCACTTGTGGGGGGTTCCACTGTTTAGTCACATCATGTGCTCCCCAAATGAGACCTGGCGCCTGCTAATTATTCAAGCAAATTTTACATTCAAAAAGTCAAATGACACTCATTCCCTTCCGAGCCCTGCCGTGCCCCCAAACAGTGGTTTTCCCTCACATATGGGGTATCGGCGTGCTCAGGATAAATTGCACAAAACAAATTTTGGGGTCCATTTATTTCCTGTTACCCTTCCTGTTACCCTTTCGAAAATAAAAAAATTTGGGTCTAAAGTAACATTTTTGTGAAAAAAAGTTAAATGTTCATTGTTTTCTTCCACATTCCAAAACTTTCTGTGAAGCACCTGAAGGGTTAATAATCTTACTGAATGTGGTTTTGAGCACCTTGATGGGTGCAGTTTTTAGAATCATGTCACTTTTGGGTATTTTCTGTCATAAAGGCACCTCAAAGTAACTTCAAATGTGATGTGGTCCCTAAAAAAATTGTTGGAAATTTTGTTGGAAAAATGAGAAATCGCTGGTCAACTTTTAACCCTTAGGACTTCCTATCAAAAAAAAAATTTGGTTCCAAAATTGTGTTGAAGTAAAGTAGACATGTGGGAAATGTTATTTATTAACTATTTTGTGTAACATATCTCTCTGATTTAAGGGCATGAAAATTCAAATTTTGAAAATTGCGAAATTTTAAAAAATTTTGCCAAATTTTCGATTTTTTCACAAATAAACACCAATTATTTCAAATAAATTTTACCACTCTTATAAAGTGCAATATGTCACAAAAAACATTCTCAGAATCAGTGGTATCTGTTGAAGCTTTCCAGAGTTATTACTTCATAAAATGACACTGGTCAGAATTGTGAAAATTGGCCTGGTCATTAACGTGCAAACAGCCTTGGGGTGGGGGGGTAAAGGTATTAAGTGCCTAAAGCACACACCTTTGTAGAATTAGATTCTTTCAAAAAATCTAATGCGGTATGGGGGTGATACTATTTTGCATAAGAAAAATGTTGGATTCTCCCCCCACCTTCATGGACCTGTACATTAATAACATAAACCCTAACCCAATACCTGCAGGTTATTATCGATTAGGGACATAACAGGTTACCTTTATGTACTTGCTTAATTTTTGCCTAACTTAATTTGAACTACTGAAGAAAAATAATGATTCACTATATACATTACCGTATATACTCGAGTATAAGCCGAGTTTTTCAGAACATTTTTTGTGCTGAAAAAGCCCCCCTCAGCCTATACTCGGGTATATACATTCCGGTGGTGGATAATGGTGGGGGGGTTGCGGCGGCGGAGGAGCGGGGCACACGCTATAGCCGGCTGCTGCAGCTACCACGTGTGCCCGCTGCTAAAGGGAAATTAATATTCCCTCTTCTCCACTCCCATGGGTGTGGAGAAGAATAAATACTCATTCTCTTTAGTAGCGGGCGCAGTGGAGCGCTGAGCTGCAGCTCCTGCTGACAGTGCCCGCTACTAAAGAGAATGCAGTTTTGCTCCTCTCCACGCACATAGTCCCGGCGTGGAGAGGAGTGAATATGCCAGCAGCTCACATAAGCGTCTGAGAGCGCATGGCAGTGATGCCATGTGCTGCTCAGATGCTGACATGAGCTGCTGCAGCAGAACAGGATGCAGCGCTGGAGCAGAGGTGAGGAAGGAAGGTGAGTATAAGTGGTTGTTTTTTTATGTGTGCAGTGATGGTGCCATACATGCCAGGATTGGGGGATGAGGGGGCCATACATACCAGGATCAGGGGATGAGGAGGCCATGCATACCAGGATTAGGGGATGAGGAGGCCATGCATACCAGGATTGGGGGATGAGGAGGCCATGCATACCAGGATTGGGGGATGAGGGGTGCCATACATGCCAGGATTGGGGGATGAGGAGGCCATGCATACCAGGATTGGGGATGAGGAGACCATGCATACCAGGATTGGGGGATGAGGAGGTCATGCATACCAGGATTGGGGGATGAGGAGGTCATGCATACCAGAATTGGGGGATGAGGAGGCCATGCATACCAGAATTGGGGGATGAGGAGGTCATGCATGCCAGGATTGGGGATGAGGAAGCCATGCATACCAGGATTGGGGATGAGGAGGCCATGCATAACAGGATTGGGGATGAGGAGGCCATGCATAACAGGATTGGGGATGAGGTGGCCATACATACCAGGATTGGGGATGAGGGGTGACATGCATACCAGGATTGGGGATGAGGGGGGCATACATACCAGGATTGGAGATGAGGGGGCCATACATACCAGGATTGGAGATGAGGGTGCCATGCATACCAGGATTGAAGATGAGGGTGCCATACATACCAGGATTAGAGATGAGGGTGTCATACATACCAGGATTGGGGATGAAGAGGCCGTACATACCAGGGTTGGAGGGAGATGAGGGTGCCATACATACCAGGATTGGAGATGAGGGTGCCATACATACCAGGATTGGGAATGAGGGGCCATACATATAAGGATTGGGGATGAGGGAGCAATATTTACCAGGATGGGGAAATTTACCAGTAGCTGCTGCATTTCCCACCCTAGGCTTATACTCGAGTCAATAAGTTTTGCCATTTTTTTGTAGTAAAATTAGGTACCTCGGCTTATACTCAGGTCAGCTTATACTCAACTATATATGGTATTTTCTATCATTTTTAAGGTTGAAAGACATAATGAAGTAAATCTCTGCAAAAATAAATGATGCCAGTAAATTGTGTAATTCCTGCACAAACTAGTTATGATGCATTCTTCTAAGAAATTTATTCTTGAAACTATTAGATGTGTTGTATGTATAACCATACTGTCATTTATGATTTGATGAAGGTCACCTTCCATTGAGTTTACTAGATCTAATGTTTAACTTACAAATCATGTAATAAAAATGTTTTAAATGAGTTCTAAAATACCTCTCCCTTCCTTCATACAAGAAAAAAGACATGAAACGGAATGTTTATAAGTCTGTTTCATGTGGACACATTACATTGTGTTCGAGCTGCGTTGCCTTGTGGTTTTTATTAAAATGTATAGCATTCCTGGATGATCTGAAAAAAAAGGTTGGCTCCAAGACGAAAATTCATTCTTTCTCGTAAAACTGTGTTTACTTTGCTTGTAGATAAGGTAAACACATCATTACCAAGTCAATAATCTGCAACTATTTATACTAAGCAAACAGTGCTCCCCTTAGCAATTAAAATGCATTTGGTTTGCGTGTAAAATATATATGGCCCAATAAACCATTGTAGATCTTTAAGTGACTCCAAATGCAGCCAGAGGAATTTGCTGAACACCACACAATGCTATGTGAAATTAAGAAAGACAATACAGTCCATGTTCTGTATAACTACAACTGAAGGTTACTAGACAGCACAGGGGAAAACTGAACCTACAATAGTAATCACATGTATTAGGAGCCTTATTTATTTAAGGAAGCAGGAAAATGCCAGGAATTTCACATTTGTGTAGTATAATGGTTATGCCAGATTGTGTCTTGTACAATTTTATTGTTTATTTCAGTAGAGTGAATTGAGGCTGACATTTTGTAATGACAAGGTCTGGATCAAATTCTGCATGATTTGTCTGCATTTTTCTGTTCTTTGTTAACATTTGCAAAAAATGAATGGAATTTATTTAGAATTGTTTTGCTTTACCATAGGTCAGGTTGCACATGTTGAGTGAAATCAGTGTGGGATATAAGAAGTACTTATGGTATATGCTTTGATAAATCATCAGGTTTGGTAAATTTTATTAACTTTACTAAGTATATGATGTTTTTTTAAATGGAAACTGCCAGCTGATTCATACTGCTGGAACCACAGGCAGCATGAATCAGAGATCGGCTCCTATCTTCTAAACATCTGTTTTTTTCTGAAATACTGCAGTATACAGTTGAGAGTATGGCTGGGGACAACATGACTAGTTCAGAAGGCAAGTCAATACTGGCTTCTCCCCACCAGCTCAGGTAGTTTTATTTTACTCACTTATATAGCACCATTAATTCCACAAGGCTTTACAGACATAATAATCACTGTCCCTATTAAGGTTCACAATCTAAATTTCTTATCAGTATGTCTTTAGAGTGTGGGAGTAAACCAGTGTACCTGGAAAATACTTAGGCCAACACAAGAAGAACATACAAACTCTTTGGAAGTTGTACTTAGGCTATGTGCCCACGATGCAGAAGTGCTCAGGATTTTTTCCTGAGCGTTTCTGCATTTCCCTGGCAGAAAGAAACGCATGCGGATTGTACATGCGTTTTCCTGCCAGGGACATGCAGAAATGAAGCGTTCTTCACTTGCATTTCCACATGTGGGTGTCAAGCGCTTTCCAAGCGATTTTAGCATCACTTGGAAAGTGCTTGACAACTCGGTCACGCTATATAAATCCATGCAAACAGCATGGATTTATATAGTGTGACCCGAGAGAATGTCAAAAAATAAAAAAATAAATGTATACTGACCCTCTGATGGCCCCCGAGACTTGCTGCGCTCCTGTGCTGGTGTTGCGCCCAACTGCGCATTGGTGCCACAGAACCCAGAAGGGTGCATGGATGGACTTCTCCAAAACAGGCCCTTACACATTCACACACCTCCACCCTACCACCTCAGACCAGCAGAGGGAGCCCGATAGGGATATATAAAGGGAGGGTGGAGGCAGGCAGGTCAGTGAGAGATGAGTTCCTGCTGAGACACAGAGAGGAGCAGAGCTCAGAGTGAGCTGAGAGTGAGCTGACGCTCAGAGATCAGTGAAGAAAGCAGCAAGCTGGCTGCTGTGCTTGGGCGAGCCAAGGCCTACAGCACGTGTGGAAGCCTAGTGAGGGCCTTGAGTGGGCCGAAGGCGAGAGGAAAAGGAAGAAGTAGTAAGGGGGCAGAGGAGCATACCAGGCTCACCCCAATATATATACCGGACACCGGGTCCGCGCCTACAGGGACTCTTTACACCCAGTAGGAACCACCGGAACCCCTGGAGGACTACAGGTCCCAGGTTCACCAAACACTGACTAAAGTACCAGGGCTAGGAGTCACAGAGGTCCCAGCGTCCAGGGAGAGTGATCTCCTAAGAGAAGGCCCTACCACCAGGTCAGCAGGTGCAGAGAGAGATAGTAACCAAGCTAGGCCCAGCTCCAGGCAGGCCAGAAGCTGAGAGAGTAAAGCAACGGATCAGGAGGCTCTATACCCGCTCACTGGGGAGAGTCCAGAAGTGCGCCCTTCACCTGGAGTACCCTGGACCGTGCCTGCAGCATCACCAGTAAAGGTACTGAAGCTTACCCCTGTGTGAGTGTCCATCCTTCCTCCGGGACCGTCCTGCCGTCTCTCCCTTGCACGACCATCCAGTACATCCCCCACGCTGCCCTGAGGCCCGCTCCACCTGTGGGGAGCCGTCCCATCACAAGCTGCCCTAACATCTGCCTCAGAGGACTGTAGCAGCGCTGGTGATCATCACCAGGTACCACAGGTGGCGTCACGAATAATTCCAAAAACCCCAAATAATAGAAGTTTCCCCATTTCACTGACTGCCCTGGGTCACGGACCGGGCCAGCCACCGTGATATCCCCCGGCAACCAGAGGCCCGGCTGCCGGGTACCCCACGGCCCTGGGGCGCGTCACTGGCTGCCGGCAGATCACAGTATGCTGTACTGAAGGACCTGCCATCACATGACTGTGACGTCAACGCAGGTCCTACAGATCTGCCCACGATCTATCGGCAAGCACAGGGAAGGAGTCCGGGGGCCGTCGGAAGGTGAATATAATCTTTATTTTTTATTTTATTCTTTTTTTACAGCTTTTATGGTTCCTGGGTCCAGAGGAGAGTCTCCTGTCCTCCACACCCGGGTGCTATCCGCACATTAGAATGCGCAAATTACGCAAGTACAGATGCAGTCTTGCAGAATTGGCGCGTTCTAATGCAAGTCAATGGCGGCGAAAACGCAGCACTTCCGCAAAATAATTGGTAGTGCTGCGTTTTTTTCCGCAATGATAATCCGCAGCGGAAATTTCCGCAGCATGTGCACAGCACATGCGGATTATCATTGGGGGACATGGCAGGCCTTATACCATGCATTTTTTAAGCGTTTCTGCAGCGTTTTTGCCGCTGCGGAAACGCTTAAAAAAACACATCGTGGGCACACAGCCTTACTGAGATTTGAACCCAGAATCTCAGCACTGCAACACTACAGTACTAACCACTAAGCCACCGTGCTAGATTGACAGTTCTCTCCCTAAACACAATTAGAGCTTGTGCACATGCCTGTAAAAATCGGACAATTGATATCCATCATTATGGCAGATAGCATTCATCCCCATGTTATTTTATGGGGCTATGCACATGTCCGATTTTTTCCTCGGCACTCACCCATTCATCTCTGTGTATCCGTAAAAAAAATCAGACTGCACTCGAATGACATTCAAGTGTGGTTTGATTTTTATGGGTTAACATTTTAAAGAAGGTGAAGAAACTTTTTTTGTCTTCACCTCTGAGAAAATTGGATCACACTCTGATCATCATCTGATCAAACTCTGATCAGAGACTTAGGCTATGTTCACACACGTTGTGTTTTGCTGCTTATTTTGCAGCAGATTTTTATGCTAATTTTCAGCCGCATCTAGCAGTACCAGTAAAATCTATGAGAAACCAGAATTCTCTGTTCAAACATGTTTCTTTCTGTTTGCTGTGTATTTTTTGCCTTGCTTGGGCTTTTGGAAAATAGAGCATGTCACTTCTTTCAGCATTTTTTCAGCGTTTTTTCACCCATAGGAAGTAATGGGTGGTGAAAAAAACACTGCAAAATGCACTAAAAAATGCAGCTGCGTTTTTTGGTGCATTTTTGCAGCCTTTTTGATGGCAAAATAGAATGGGATTCTTTTTTTTCACAGAACTTTATATACATGCCTAAATAAAGACAGAAGGACAGTGAAAAAAACACTACAAAAGCGCATCAAAAATGCTTTAAAAATGCATTAAAAAATGCAGGAAAACCTGCATTTTTGACGCAGCTGTTTTCCTGCCAGGGAAAAGTTGTCAGCAGATTTGCAGCAGATATAGCTGCAGAAAAAAACACAATGTCTGTGAACATAGCCTTAGCCTTAGGTAAATACCTATCAGTCTTCCTGAGAAGGTGGGGAGAAGCCTATGGGGACACACCTCTAGGACTAGTCACTTCCTTCACAACTGTGATTGCAACAATTTTTTTCTCTAAAACCTCACAGCATTTCAGTGTAACACATAGATGTTTAGAATTCAGGAGCTGTGGTTTGGTCAGCATAAGTCAGCTGACAGGTTCTTTTTAAATCCATTTGTCACATGTGTCCAAATTTCTGATTGTGCTTTTGTAGCACCCTGAGGACTCGGCTGCTACAGGGGTATTGCACCTCACTCCAGAGGTGTGGTATTCCACTCCCGGGTAAGGATGGAGTGTGGGACTGAGCTCAGTAGGCTGCATGCACTACATACATCCCATTTCCGGGGGACAGAACTACGGTACTCCCACCAAGTATATGTGCAGGTACGACAGCGTCTGTCCCTGGCTGGAGTGGGAGGGGGGTGGAACATCCCAGTAGTGTAGGGGCAGATAGGGGGAGTACTCTGGGTAAAGCTAGGAGCTCATTGGGTGCTAGTCACCTGGGCTCACACATAGAGGGAGTATATATGGTGGGCACCATCTTAGGACAGGGTCTTTTGAGCAGGGGAGCTCAGCCAGGAGGGCTGACAGGGAGCTGTGGCTCCGGCTGGGCCCAGCTCCAGAGCCAAGCCTGCAGAGGAGAGAGGAGAAAGAAAGGCCCAGAGTGGAAGATCAGAGGGAACCCTAAGAACCCAGAATCAGACCAAAAAGGGTGAAGGGTTGGCGGACATGGGTACCGGAACCCGAACTGGTGGAGGCCACTTATCCTCAGCCAGGAACCGGAGGTCGTGGTCAAGATTTGCCACGACCCTCACCAAATCCACCAGAAAGGCACACCAAGCATAGGGTCAGGGAACCCAGAGGAGGTTTGACCACTAAGAGACCCGAGGGAGCCGGCCAAAGGTGGATCCCTGGTGGGAATGGCCAGAGACAGAGAGGGAGAAGGGAGCTCAGGACCACGCTCCAGAACTGCCTGGGGGTTAGCCGAGTCCAGGACCTGGTGGACGCAGCACGGCTCGGGTGGTCACTCAAGGCCAGAGTGACTGAGAGAACACTTGTAAGTAAAACCCCTGAAACTGCATCTCCTGACTCTGACTCTTCTTACTGCACCGTCACAACCCCCCCCCTCATCTTCACCTGCTGCCCTGAGGCCATACCCCTCCCGTTGGGGGTTATACCACCACGCTGCACATCCTTATACACCTGGCCTCAGTGGACTGTTCTGCAGCGGCGGCTTCAAAGCCGCACTCAACGGGTGGCGTAGTCGATCAAGTTAACATCTACTGCCTTAGACTGCCACTTAGTTTGACACCCTGGGCACGGACCGGGTCACCGCCACAAGGACTGCTACCCCTACCCAGATCCGGCTCCGGGTATCCCCTGAACATGGCCCAGGGGGTGCGTCAACATTGGCGTAGTCGGCAGGATAACGTGCCCGCAACCACCGGGTACTGCGTGCCTGAAGAAAAGTTTATCTGTACCGTAAAAAGAAGTCTCCCACCAATTCCGGAGGGTCCCCGCCATCGGACGCCATCACGGGTCGTTTCCCGCCGGTTGCCCGCCATCTGCAGCTTTTTCCCGCCATCCACAGAGTTTCCCGCCACTGGGAGACGATTCCCGCCATCTGGGAAGATTTCCCGCCCTGGCAGAGTGGACGCCATTATGGGCGTGCCAGAGGGTGGCAAGAGGCCACCTCCCATCGTGGGCCAGGACCAAGAATGGCGCCAAAAACGAAGACCGCCCCCACCAGCAGAGACTGCAATGATTGAGATGTCCATCAGCGTGGGGGGTCGGCCCCTGGAACTGACAATCACCAAGTTGCCCCAGGACCGCCCTCAATGGGGGCGGATACAGAACAAAAGAGCGAAGATGGGTGCAGCCTGGAGGAGTCTGGAGGAGCCGTACCCGGAGATGGAGGGAGAGGCAGGCAGCACCGACCCTGTGGTCAGGAGCCTGATCCAAGCCACCACCCCACAAGACCTGGTGGAGATCCTGGCACAGCTCCCCCGAGACCGGGAGCATGCACAGACCGCGCTGGAGGGCCTCGCATGGAGGATGGCCCAGGTGCAGCGAGAAACGCTGACGGAATGGAGCAGGGAGATGGCCCAGCAGGCTGTAACCCGCCAGCGGAGCACACCACCCGCAACGAGGAGCACGCCTGCCCCTGAAGAGGATGCAGAAGGGACGGAGGCCGGAGACGACGCCGCAGAGGGAGCTGAAGAGACGGAGGCAAGTAAAGGGGACGTCACTACCCCAAGCCCAGCCACCGTAAGCCTACCCCCGCTCCCCGTCGCAGAGCCCGAAATCCCACCGATCGTGCCCGTTGCCGCACCGCTACCGCTCCAGACTAGGCCCCAAGCAGGAGCCGCGACCACGCCCCTTGTGACGTCACGCGCCTCAACCCTGAGCGCGGCCAAGCAGGAGACGCCACCGGCCTGGTCGCAGGGCCGAGTGCCCCCGGGTGCCGCAGTACCAACAGCGCCCTCTACTGAGCCACCGGCCTGGTCGCAAAGTCAAGTACCCCCGGGCGCCGCCGTCTTCACGGTGCCCTTTACCTTCAGGGTACCCCAAGCCTGGTCGCAAGGCCTAGTGATCCCGGGTGCCGCTGCCACCACCGCGCCCTCAACCTCCACAGTGCCGCACCTGGGTGAAGACTTGGTAACCCAGCATATTTGCCCAGATGGGCAGCCTTTTGAGTGGCCACCGGAGTACTACCATCCCCGACTCCGGAAGGAAAGGCCCCTGGATGAGCCCCTGATCCCAGCTCCGGCGCCCGCCAAGATCACCCCACTCTCGCTGGAGGAAGCGCAGTTTGCGTGGGACCCCACTGGAGGAGACCTCATCGGGTTCACTCAAGAGACCCGGGCGGCTGCAGCGGAGCGTGCAGAGTGCTGCCGGCAGCAGTTAGAGGTTTTCGACCGGGAACGGCGAGAGAGGCGGGTCCGCGAGGAGCGGCTGCAAGTGAAGAGTGCAGAGCAGAAGAGCCGGACCCGACGGAACCCCCGTGCAGCTCACGGTCCCCGTGCCACCGGGACTGTAATCAAATTCCAACTGCAGCACGGTTGGGGCTTCATCCGGGATCACCACACGCCAGGCGACGTCTTCGTGACCCGCAGAGATGTCGAGTCCCACCTGCCGGAGGGACACAGAGGTCGTGACCTATACCTGGGTGATGAGGTCACCTTTACCTGGCACCAATGTGCCAAAGGACCCTATGCCCTTCATGTACACCGGTTGACGGAGGAAGAGCTGAGGTGTCAGGAGGAGCAAGAGGACCCGGACGGGTCTGAAGAATACAGGGAGGAAGCATCAGGAGGACGCCGTTATTAGAGTACGGTAAAAAAAAAAAAAATAACTGTAATATAGTTATCCGTAAGGGTATAAGAACTGCTGCTAATTTAAATATGTTCCCCGTTGGGACAAGTGTGAACTTAAACCCGTGAGTCCCCTATCCCTTAACAGGCTGAGGACTGTGAGCAGCCATTCCTTTTCCCCACTGGCCGAGGACTGAGAGCGGCCACCTCCCCTTGTATATAGTTGCGCTTTCTAAGGCGCCCCCTACTGGTTTTATAGGAAAACTGTTTTTTCTTAAACTGACTGTTGCACTTTTACCTGGTCACAAGCGCACAGTGGCCAGTAACTCAAAGAACATTATTATGAAAGAGTTTTATATGAAAGAAAAAGTTTATCTTGTTTAAGTCTGATAATGTTATAGTGTTTTATACCTGTTGTATATGTTTTTGCAAAAATTTTGTATGTTTTATTATGTTTTGCTCTTTTACAGCCCGAGGACGTGCTGTGATTTACCAGGGGGGAATGTAGCACCCTGAGGACTCGGCTGCTACAGGGGTATTGCACCTCACTCCAGAGGTGTGGTATTCCACTCCCGGGTAAGGATGGAGTGTGGGACTGAGCTCAGTAGGCTGCATGCGCTACATACATCCCATTTCCGGGGGACAGAACTACGGTACTCCCACCAAGTATATGTGCAGGTACGACAGCGTCTGTCCCTGGCTGGAGTGGGAGGGGGGTGGAACATCCCAGTAGTGTAGGGGCAGATAGGGGGAGTACTCTGGGTAAAGCTAGGAGCTCATTGGGTGCTAGTCACCTGGGCTCACACATAGAGGGAGTATATATGGTGGGCACCATCTTAGGACAGGGTCTTTTGAGCAGGGGAGCTCAGCCAGGAGGGCTGACAGGGAGCTGTGGCTCCGGCTGGGCCCAGCTCCAGAGCCAAGCCTGCAGAGGAGAGAGGAGAAAGAAAGGCCCAGAGTGGAAGATCAGAGGGAACCCTAAGAACCCAGAATCAGACCAAAAAGGGTGAAGGGTTGGCGGACATGGGTACCGGAACCCGAACTGGTGGAGGCCACTTATCCTCAGCCAGGAACCGGAGGTCGTGGTCAAGATTTGCCACGACCCTCACCAAATCCACCAGAAAGGCACACCAAGCATAGGGTCAGGGAACCCAGAGGAGGTTTGACCACTAAGAGACCCGAGGGAGCTGGCCAAAGGTGGATCCCTGGTGGGAATGGCCAGAGACAGAGAGGGAGAAGGGAGCTCAGGACCACGCTCCAGAACTGCCTGGGGGTTAGCCGAGTCCAGGACCTGGTAGACGCAGCACGGCTCGGGTGGTCACTCAAGGCCAGAGTGACTGAGAGAACACTTGTAAGTAAAACCCCTGAAACTGCATCTCCTGACTCTGACTCTTCTTACTGCACCGTCACAACCCCCCCCTCATCTTCACCTGCTGCCCTGAGGCCATACCCCTCCCGTTGGGGGTTATACCACCACGCTGCACATCCTTATACACCTGGCCTCAGTGGACTGTTCTGCAGCGGCGGCTTCAAAGCCGCACTCAACGGGTGGCGTAGTCGATCAAGTTAACATCTACTGCCTTAGACTGCCACTTAGTTTGACACCCTGGGCACGGACCGGGTCACCGCCACAAGGACTACTACCCCTACCCAGATCCGGCTCCGGGTATCCCCTGAACATGGCCCAGGGGGTGCGTCACTTTCATGTCACAATTTACTTAGAGAAAAGACAACCTGAGTGGCTATATTGCTTGATGAAAAGTACTGGATCATGTAGTGGTCAGATATAAGTTAAACAAAGGCTTTCTGCAGAGGATCATCAGAAATTATAAGAGAACTAAACAGATGCATGGAGAATACTCGGCTAAAATAGCCTGCAAATTACAGTACATTAACATTTTTAAGTTTACTGTTTGCATTGTTGTTACATACTTGCATAGGATATTGCAATGGTCACCATTAGTGATGAGCGAGCATGCTCACTACTGCTCGGTACTCGCCCGAGCATCGAGATGCTCGGAGCTCGCCGAGTACTTGCGCGATGCTCGGGCGGGAGCTCGGGTACCCGTCCTGCATGTTTGGCGCTATTTAGAGCACCAATCATGCAGGGATTGTCTGACACTCACTGTAATGTCACAGCCATGGTGGCTGTCGCATTACAGTGATTGCCCAAATTGATGGGAACAGTGCTCACAGTGAAACATGAAAAGCCGGCAATTCAGCAGCGGCATACACCGGTACCCGACAATTTAGAACAGAAAGAATAGAGCATCACACATAGATAAGATAGATAGAAACATGTCAGTCACATATATAATAAGTACAGTGACAGTGTTAGTTACTGTACTTGTCATTTAGTGTTAAAATAAAGGATTTATTTTCAAAAAAATTGGCGTGTGGTTCCCCATAATTTTAGTCTCTAGCGGAGGTTAAGCAGACAGCTGGGGCAGATGTTTGAAGCCTGAGAAGGGAGTAATACCCACGGAGCTTCCCAGGCTACTAATATCAGCCCCCAGCTGAATACCTAGCCTTTACTAGCTATTAAAATGGGGGACTCAAAAAAAATGACGTGGGGTCCCCCCTATTTTAATAGCTAGCAAAGGCTAGGCAGACAGCTGGGGGCTGATATTAATAGCCCAGGAAGGGTTTCATGAATATTGGCCCCCTCCCAGGCTAGAAAAAGCAGCCGTCAGCCGCCCCAGAAATGGCGCATCCATAGGATGCTCTAATTCTGGCACTTAGCCTCGCTCTTCCCACTGCCCTGTAGCGGTGGCAGTGGAGTAATAGGGTTGGGGTTGATGTCAGCTTATAATGCCAGCTGACATCAAGCCCAGGTTAGTAATGGAGAGGCGTCTATAAGACACTCCCATTACTAACCCCATAGTGAACGTTAAAAAAACCACAAACACCCAGAATAAAGTCCTTTAATTGAAATAAAGAAACAATTCTTTACTGTTCTAAATTAAACTCTACTTACCGTCACGCCCATTCCAGCTGAAGCCAACGATCTCCTGCAATAAAAGCATGCCTGCGCTCCGCAGTGTCTCTGAAGGATGGCATGCTGGATGGCAGTGTAGCACCCTGAGGATTCGGCTGCTACAGGGGTATTGCACCTCAGCCAGAGGTGTGATATTCCACTCCCGGGTAAGGATGGAGTGTGGAACTGAGCTCAGTAGGCTGCATGCACTACATACATCCCATTTCCGGGGGACAGACCAATGGTACTCCCACTAGAGAAATGTGCAGGTACGACAGTGTCTGTCCTTGGCTGGAGTGGGAGGGGGGTGGAACATCCCAGTAGTGTAGGGGCAGATAGGGGGAGCAGTCTGGGTAGTGCTAGGAGCTCATTGGGTGCTGGTCACCTGAGCTCACACATAGAGGGAGTATATAAGGTGGGCACCATCTTAGATCAGGGTCAGTCTTTTGTAGAGGTCAGTCAGTCTGTCAGTCTTTGGCAGAGTGAGTCAGAGGAAGAGAGCAGAGGAGAAGAGCAGCTCCAAGGCCCAGAGAGAGAGGAGAAAGAAAGAACCAGAGGGGGAGAAGAGAGAACTCCAAGAACCCAAGATTAGATCAGCGGGTGAAGAGTTGGCACAAGGGTACCGGATCCCAAGCTGGTGGAGGGCACTAATCCTCAGCCAGAGACCGGAGGTCGTGGGCAGGATCTGCCACGACCACCCACTAAATCCACCCGGAAGGCACACCAAGAATATGGTCAGGGAACCCAGAGACAAGGGTTTACCAACAAGAGGCCCGAGGGAGCCGGACTTAGGTGGATCCCTGGTGGGGAAGGCCAGAGAGAAGGACAAGTCAGAAAGGGAGCTCAGGATCACGCTCCAGAATTACTTGGGAGTTGGCCGAGTCCAGGACCTGGTGGACGCAGCACGGCTCGGGCGGTCACTCAAGGCCGGAGTGACCAGCATAACAGCAGTAAGTAAAGACCCTGAACTGCACAGCCCGACTCTGAGTCTCATTACCATCCTCACTGCACCTCCACAACCACCATCCTCTACACCTGACCCCCTGAGGCTATACCCCTCCCGTTGGGGGTTATACTACCTGAGCTGCACACACATCACCAGCCTCAGCGGACCCTGCTGCAGCGGCGGCCGTATTGACCGCAATTCAACGGGTGGCGTAGTCGACATAAAAGAACATCTAGTAACATCTAAAAGGACTGCCACACACTGAGCTTGACACCCTGGGCACGGACCGGGTCACCGCCACTCGGAGACTACAACCCCCCATCTGATCCGGCTCCGGGTATCCCCCAAACAACACTGGCCCAGGGGGCGCGTCAACTTTGGCGTAGTCGGCAGGATTACGTGCCCGCAACAACCGGGTACTGCGTGCCTGAAGAAAAGTTCACCGTTACCTTAAAAAGAAGTCTCCCGCCGGTTCCGGAGGGTCCCCGCCAACGGACCCCATCACAGGTCGTTTCCCGCCGGTTGTCCGCCATTTGCAGCTTTTTCCCGCCATCCATGGAGTTTCCCGCCACTGGGAGACGATTCCCGCCATTTCCAAAGATTTCCCGCCTTGGAAGAGCGGACGCCATTATGGTCGTGCCAGAGGGTGGCAAGAGGCCACCTCCCATCGTGGGCCAGGTCGAAGAATGGCGCCAAAAGCGGAAACCGCGCCCACCAACAGAGACTGTGATGCTGGAAGTGTCCATCAGTGTGAGAGAACTGCCCCTGGAACTGACAATCACTAAGTTGCCCCGGGACCACCTTCAATGTGGGCGGAGACAGAACAAGAGAACGAAGATGGGTGTCGCCTGGAGCAGTCTGGAGAGAGCGCACCCGGAGACAAGAAGTCTGGAGAGGAGTCCAGAGAGAGCCTACCCGGAGATGGAGGGAGAGTCAGGCAGCACCGACCCAGTGGTCAGGAGCCTGCTACAAGCCACAACTCCACTAGGCCTAGTGGAGGTCCTGGCACAGCTCCCCCGAGACCGGGAGTGTGCACAGACTGCGCTGGAGGGCCTCGCACGGAGGATGGCCCGGGTGCAGCGAGAGACGTTGGCGGAGTGGAGCCGAGAGATGGCCCAGCAGACCGAAACCCGACAGCGGAGCACGCCACCCGAGACGAGGAGACAGACCGCCTCTGAGGATGGTGCAGGAGCACTCAAGGCCGGAGACGGCGCCGAGAAGGGAGCTGAACGAATGGAGGCAGGTAAAGGGGACGTCTCTACCCCGAGCCGGGAAACCGCGTGCCTGCCCCAGCTCCCCGTCGCAGAGCCCGAAGTTCCCCCTGCCGTGCCCGTCGCTGCATCGTCACCGCCGCCGACTAGGCCTCAAACGGAAACCGCGGCCGCGACCCCTGTGACGTCACACGCCTCGACCTCGAGCGTGGCCAAGCAGGAAATACCATCAGCCTGGTCGCAAGGCCTAGTACCCCCGGGCGCCGCAATTCCAACAGCGCCCCCTACCTCTGCGGAGCCACCGGCCTGGTCGCAGGGCCGAGTAACCCAGGGCGCCGCCGTTCTTACGGTGCCCTTTGCCTTTAGGGTGCCCCAAGCCTGGTCGCAAGGCCTGGTCAACCCGGGCGCCGCTACCATCAACGCGCCCTCAACATCTAGAGTGCCGCACCTGGGTGAAAATCTATTTGCCCAGCATACGTGCCCGGATGGGCAGCCCTTCATATGGCCCCAGGAGTACATTCAGCTGGAACTCCAGAGAGCAAGGCCCATGTGCGAGCCCCTGATTCCGGCTCCGAAGCCTGTAAAGAGGACCTCACCCCCGCTAGAGGAGGCACAGTTTGAGTGGGACCCCACCGGAGGAGACCTCATGGGGTTCACTCAGGAGACTCGGGCGGCCGCAGCGGAGCGTGCAGAGTGCTGCCGGCAGCAGCTCGAAGTCTTCGAGAGGGAGCGGAGAGAGAGGCGGGTCCGGGAACAGCAAGCACAGATAAGGAGCGCAGAGCAGAAGAGCCGGACCAGGAGGAATCCCCGTGCAGCTCATGGTCCCCCTTCCACCGGGACTGTGATAAAATTCAACATGCAGCATGGGTGGGGCTTCATTAGAGACCATCAAACCCCCGGCGACGTCTTTGTGACCCGCAGAGACATAGAAAGTCATCTGCCAGAGGGACACAGAGGTCGTGACCTGTATGTAGGGGACGAGGTCACCTTCACCCGGCACAAGTGTGCCAAAGGACCCTACGCCCTCCATGTGCATCGCCTGACGGAGGAGGAGCTGCGGTGTGAGGAGGAGAAGGAGGACCCGGACGGGTCTGAAACTGAAACCAACCAACAAGAAAGAGCAGGAGGACGCCGTCGTTAAAGTACGGTAAAGAGACTGTATAAAGTTGCCCGTCGGGGTACCAAGAACTGTTGCTGATTTAAAATATGTTCCCCGTTGGGACAAAGTGTGAACTGTTAACCCGTGTGTCCCTATTCCCATTACCTGGCCGAGGACTGAGAGCGGCCATACCTCCCCTTGTACATAGTTGCGCTTCTTAAAGTGCCCCCTACTGGTTTTATAGGAAACCATTTTCTTTAAGAGACTGTCGCACTTTACCCGGTCACAAGTTGCACCGTGACCGGAGGAACCAGAGACAGGAATGTTTACAGGAATGTTATTTATGAAAACGTTTTATTGCGGATATATCTATGATGTTTTATATGTTTATGTTTATGAAAAAAAAATTGTATGTTTTGGATGTTTTTATATCTTACAGCCCGAGGACGTGCTGTGATTTACCAGGGGGGAATGTAGCACCCTGAGGATTCGGCTGCTACAGGGGTATTGCACCTCAGCCAGAGGTGTGATATTCCACTCCCGGGTAAGGATGGAGTGTGGAACTGAGCTCAGTAGGCTGCATGCACTACATACATCCCATTTCCGGGGGACAGACCAATGGTACTCCCACTAGAGAAATGTGCAGGTACGACAGTGTCTGTCCTTGGCTGGAGTGGGAGGGGGGTGGAACATCCCAGTAGTGTAGGGGCAGATAGGGGGAGCAGTCTGGGTAGTGCTAGGAGCTCATTGGGTGCTGGTCACCTGAGCTCACACATAGAGGGAGTATATAAGGTGGGCACCATCTTAGATCAGGGTCAGTCTTTTGTAGAGGTCAGTCAGTCTGTCAGTCTTTGGCAGAGTGAGTCAGAGGAAGAGAGCAGAGGAGAAGAGCAGCTCCAAGGCCCAGAGAGAGAGAGGAGAAAGAAAGACCCAGAGGGGGAGAAGAGAGAACTCCAAGAACCCAAGATTAGATCAGCGGGTGAAGAGTTGGCACAAGGGTACCGGATCCCAAGCTGGTGGAGGGCACTAATCCTCAGCCAGAGACCCGAGGTCGTGGGCAGGATCTGCCACGACCACCCACTAAATCCACCCGGAAGGCACACCAAGAATAGGGTCAGGGAACCCAGAGACAAGGGTTTACCAACAAGAGGCCCGAGGGAGCCGGACTTAGGTGGATCCCTGGTGGGGAAGGCCAGAGAGAAGGACAAGTCAGAAAGGGAGCTCAGGATCACACTCCAGAATTACTTGGGAGTTGGCCGAGTCCAGGACCTGGTGGACGCAGCACGGCTCGGGCGGTCACTCAAGGCCGGAGTGACCAGCATAACAGCAGTAAGTAAAGACCCTGAACTGCACAGCCCGACTCTGAGTCTCATTACCATCCTCACTGCACCTCCACAACCACCATCCTCTACACCTGACCCCCTGAGGCTATACCCCTCCCGTTGGGGGTTATACTACCTGAGCTGCACACACATCACCAGCCTCAGCGGACCCTGCTGCAGCGGCGGCCGTATTGACCGCAATTCAACGGGTGGCGTAGTCGACATAAAAGAACATCTAGTAACATCTAAAAGGACTGCCACACACTGAGCTTGACACCCTGGGCACGGACCGGGTCACCGCCACTCAGAGACTACAACCCCCCATCTGATCCGGCTCTGGGTATCCCCCAAACAACACTGGCCCAGGGGGCGCGTCAGCAGCGTTATGCTACCATCCAGCCTGCCATCTCAATGCCGTCCCAGCATGGGAGAATTCTCCTGCTCAAGCGGTGACATCATTTGCCGGGCACCGCATGCGCAGGAGAATTCTCCCACGCTGTTAGTGACGTGCATGAGGTTAGCTGAGTTCATTGGACATGAACTCTGCTCATCTGGATGCCGTCACAGCCAGACACTGAGGAGCTTCACTGAGGAGCTTCTCAGTGTCTGCGGCATGGCAAGCTGGATGGCAGCGTTCTGCTGTGATCCAGCCTGTCATGTCAATGTAGCAGAGATGGAGCCGTCCTGGGAACCATGGAAAGGTAAGGATGAGGTTGGTTTATTATTTTACTTTTATTGCAGGAGATCGTTGGCTTCAGCTGGAATGGGCGTGACGGTAAGTAGAGTTTAATTTAGAACATTAAAGAATTGTGTCTTTATTTCAATTAAAGGACTTTATTCTGGGTGTTGGTGCTTTTTTTAACTTTCACTATGTGGTTAGAAATGGGGGTGTCTTATAGACGCCTCTCCACTACTAACCTGGCCTTGATGTCAGCTGGCATTATAAGCTAACATCAACCCCAGCCCTATTACCCCACTGCCACCGCTACAGGGCAGTGGGAAGAGCGAGGCTTAGTGCCAGAATTGGAGCATCCTATGTATGTGCCATTTCTGGGGTGGCTGATGGCTGGTGTTTCTAGCCTGGGAGTGGCAAATATTCATGACACCCTTCCTGGGCTATTAATATCAGCCCCCAGCTGTCTGCCTAGCCATAGCTAGTAAAGGCTTGGTATTCAGCTGGGGGCTGATATTAGTAGCCTTGGAAGCTTCGTGGGTATTACCCCCTTCCCAGGCTTCAAACATCTGCCCCAGCCATCTGCTTAACCTCCGCTAGAGACTAAAATTACGGGGAACCCCACGCCAATCTTTTTTTTAATAAATCCTTTATTTTAACGCTAAATGACAAGTACAGTAATCAACACTGTCACTGTACTTATTATATATGTGACTGACATGTTTCTATCTATCTAATCTATGTGTGATGCTCTATTCTTTCTGTTCTAAATTGTCGGGTAACGGTGTATGCCGCTGATGAATTGCCGGCCAGCTTTTTTAAAGAGAGGGGTGCATGAAAATCGGAGGGCACTAGTGTGTTCCAAGTGCCCTGCTATGTTTTTTATGTATCCTCCTATATACCCTGCCTGTCTGTCTGCCTATATATTCTGCCTGCCTGATGTTTAATTGAGCACTGTTCCCATCGATTTGGGCAATTTTTGACCTTCTGCAGACCGCCGGGGGGGACCGCCAGAAAAATGCTCGAGTTTCCCATAGACTTACATTGGGCTCGTTGCTCGCGTCGAGCACCCGAGTATTCCAATGTGCTCGACCCGAGCTTCGAGCACCCGAGCATTTTAGTGCTCGATCATCACTAGTCACCATTCTATCAGAGTCAGCTTTTGGTAGGTCTGAAGGGCTGGTACTGCACAGTTCCTGTTTTTGGGACAAGGGAACGTATCACTGACCAAGTGGGATAATAAGTTTGAGTTAGAAGAGCTGGAACAGGAAACTGTGGTTCTGTTGATAGAAGTTGGGTAATAAAGGCAGTGTTATAATAGGCAGGGTAGATTTGCCAAAACTACTGAGAGTGTGTCAAGCAGGGTGCAAGCTGCCAGTAGCAGAAACAATGAGATAAAAATTGTTCTGTTCTTTGTTGTACTGCATATGGCAGTAACAGGAGAAATACTAATTGTGTGTTTGTAGGAGTGGTCTGCTACCTGACACTCTGAAGGGTTAAATGTGTGTTTCTGAAGGTAGAACCCTCTGGGGCTGCAGTTTAGCCTAGGTGGGGTTAACTGTAATCGCCGGCCCAGTTGAGGGAGAGGGGAACTGAGTGTTAGTGTCAAGTTCAGGAAGTGACATTCAGTGAGTAAAGAGAGGTGACAAGCAGCAGACTCGAGTCAAGGGCTGCTAGGGACAACGTGGGCCTAGAATCCCAGGCAGTGGATTGCCACAGACCCCTTCACACGAGTCCCCTTAGCTGGCCTGGGAACCTCGAGATAGACGTTGGGGCCTGGGGGCACATTCTGTCTGTGAAGCTGCAGAAGATATCGGACTCAAACTCTCAGAGGCACAGTGAAATGGAATTCAAATATACTACCAGTGGTGGAGAAAAATCCCTAGGTATAGAGAAGTTAGCAAGAGGGATGTTTCACCTAGATCGGGAGCCAAGTTTGAAGTTGTATCCGGTACCTGTGGGAAAGATGACAACTTCTTGGGCTTTATCCTTTACACCTGCCTGTAAATACTGCCAGTCACCAAGTAAAAGTTTGGTTGTTCTCATGAATCTTGTGTCCCCCAGATTGATTGCTGCCCTGGTTCCAGAAGAGGAATTCCTGGAGTCAGAAGAGACCAGTAGGTTAGAAGTAAGTGGGAAACAACACATGCACAGCAGCACACTAGGACATGGACACACTTTGTCTGTAGCGTTCCAAAGTGAGCAGAAGCGACAGCTCACCTACAACTACCTCGCTCAGGCAACTTACAGGTTGAACAAGCCATCTGCAGGTTGAGATTTTGCTGTACTGTCAATCTGTGCTATAATAGTGAAACCACAAAGCATTAAAATATAAAACCTGCACCTTTAAAAGAATAAGTGCTTTTGTCTCTTTAGAGTAAAGTTCTATGTGTCCGTCCTGTGCCTTTCCTCTCCTGGGGTATATAATGACCAATGCCCCCTTTTCTTACTACCTACCCTACCATTACAATTTCTTCAATTTCTTTGCGCTCTTATAGACATTGCTTCTACAGCTGCCTGTTTACCTCTGTACTGCAAGGTATAAGGTAATGGTGGTGCTGTAATACCTCACTGTGTTCCCACACAACTGTTCCACTACTGACATATTGTTCTGGTGTTCCCCTTCTTACTTGTCACTTGCACCTAGCTTGGAAAACTTACCGTATTTTTCGGATTATAAGACGCACTTCCCCCCCAAATCTGAGGGGGAAATGGGGGTGCATTTTATAATCCAAACTGTATAATCTGACCGCATTTACCGGCGTTGGTAGAGCGGGGTCCCAGGGTCGCTGCTGCCGGAGGCTTCTGAGGAGTTGGAAGATGGCTGCGGGCCCCATGCTGCGGGTCCCATGCTGCGGGTCCCATGCTGTGGGCCCCTTGCTTGTAGTAGTCAAAGTTCGGTGTTTTGCGGGGGCTCCGCCGACATTTTGTAAAATTCGGAGCCACGCACCATCCATACTTTCTTATGCGACAGTCTCCGGGAAAATGTCTCCCGGAGGTGGCGCATGCGCCATTGAGATCTCCAAAGCCGAGATCTCTGAAGCCGAGATTTCATTCTGACCATCTGCTGCCTCCGGCGGCCATTTTCCCGGAGACCGCCGCAAAGGAAAGTATGGATGGTGTGGGGCTCCGGCTTTTACAAAATGTTGGCGGAGCCCCTGCAGAAGCTTCCTGCAGCAGCGATCTCCCAACTCCTGCCTCCGAACATCCTGTCCTGCCTCGACCCTGCCACCTAGGACTCCGCTCCACCAATGCCTCGGCCCCCCAAGGTAAGCTGATTATAACATGCACTGGTTTATAAAAAAAACTTTTTTTTCCTATTTTCCTCCCCAAAATTTGGGGTGCATCTTATAAACCAGTGCGTCTTATAATCCGCAAAATACGGTAATTACTATTGAAACAAGGAAGGGAGAGAGTGAAGGAGAAGTGGAAATAATGGACATGTAATATGCGAAATCAGAGTTTGGAGTGCATTCTAAATGGAACATCACACAATCTGTAGATCCATATCATGTGCACACAGTTTCTTAACACAATCTGGAACTGGATAACCAAAGCAGTTCAATGAAAACATTGGGATCTATGAGGTAGTGTTTCTCCTTGTGGAGAGTGACATGCTTGGCATGCCAGTGTAAGGAGGCTTATAGATCATGCAATGCTCCTCTGGGAAATTAAATCTACAAATTGCTTCTTCAGAGAGAAAGAGGACTTGAACTCTAGTGCCACCTATTGGAAGCAGTAATCCTAAAATTCATTATCGACCCTTTAACGAGCCTTGTTATTTGACTTAGGTTTTTGTTAAATCGAAAAACATCCTTTAATAATGAAAGGGGAAAAAAAGCTAACTTAATTCATGCATATAAACAGAACCCATCATTTTTAAGATAAATTTAAGGCAAATTTTTGCACACGGCTATACCTTTTTCACACAAAAAATTAAACATTGGCAAATGTTGTGTGAACATATTGAAAAAAAACCCCATGCAAATATTCAAATTAAACATAGGTTTAACTTGGATTCCTTCCCTTAATATGCTGCTCTGATTTACTGGTGTACTCTTATGTGGCAGACAGGCTTTTGGGCCTCTTCGGACACATGGGTCCTGGTGTCACTGTCACCTCTGCCCTCTACATAGCTACATGTTTTTGATTTCACATCTTGCCTAGCTTACTTTTCCACCTTAGAATATGTGCCAGTTTGCGGTATTATTGTACAATGCACCCTATTGTACTTTACAGCATGTATAGCTTCATCAAGGCCATGTGTCCGTTTCCTTTTCGGGTTTGTTTTTCTGAAACTGAAGAAGTTTTCATAATCATTCAGGAAACATTTCGGATTTTCTTTTGATCTGCTTACTGCAGGCAACAATTATTTAGGGTGTGGCTGGGAATTACTGTACATGAAATGTGTTTTAAATGATTCACAGAGAAAAGATTTTCTCATGTTTTCGTATAAAAGAGCATATTCAAAGTGCCCATGTTGAGCATTGCCAGGTTCCCAGGGGATCTGCCAATCATGTTAACTACAATTACTACTGGAACATAGTCACGGTCTGCCTGGCATTCTATGAATATGACTTTTATTGCTGGTATCCATTTTATTCTTTGTAGTTAAGACTTTATACTGATTTTTGCAAATATCTCATTGGCACAGTACGAGATACTTATGATTAGACATTTTTTCTATTTTTTTCTACGCTATCAGATTTTAAATTAAAATCCTGCTTCTGATATTTGATAGTAATGTACTTTGCATATTTACCTGAAAATAAAAGGCCCAACCTTTTGTGGTTAAATTCATTTAATCTAGTACTTGTTGATCTGCAAATTCAAAACACAGCAAAGGATGTCTTCATTTTTTTCTTCCTCAGATGAGAAGTTTACCGTCATCCTTTGCATGAATTGTTACTCTTTCCCAAAAAATTCAATTAAAAATAATTTAATAAAAAAAAAGAAAAGGAAGTTTACAGTCAAACCAAAATAGCTGTGCTGTTCCATGCTCACAGGAAAAACACTTAATTCACAATAAAAAGTAACATAAAAAACATAATTAACAGACATTTACAAATGCAAAGGTTGTCTTAATGCTAAATCAAATGCAAAGGTTGTCTTAATGCTAAATCAACTTCCCATAGCCTGACACATGAAGCTGGACAGTGATCAGCATCAGTGGATCTAAGGGGGATTGTTTCTCCTTGTGGAGAGCACTAAGTCGACTTAAGGAGACTTTTAGGCCATGCATTGCTCCTCTGGGAAATTAAATATGCAAATAGCTTCTTTGGAGAGGAAGAGTACTATAACTCCAATGATGGGTGGTAATAATAAAAGTCAATATTTACTTTGGCGAGCCATTCCACATGACTTATGGCTTATAATAAAAAGCCAAAGTAGATAATCCATTTGCAGGCACATGTTTTGGGGTGTTTGCCCTTCATCAGTGCAAGGCAAGCATTGCAAACAGGAGTATATATGTAGCACCCTGAGGATTCGGCTGCTACAGGGGTATTGCACCTCAACCCAGAGGTGTGATATTCCACTCCCGGGTAAGGATGGAGTGTGGAACTGAGCTCAGTTAGCTGCATGCACTACACACATCCCATTTCCGGAGGGCAGACCAACGGTACTCCCACTTAGAAATGTGCAGGTACGATCGAGTCTGTCCTTGGCTGGAGTGGGAGGGGGGTGGTACATCCCAGTAGTGTAGGGGCAGATAGGGGGAGCAGCCTGGGTAAAGTTAGGAGCTCATTGGGTGCTGGTCACCTGAGCTCACACATAGAGGGAGTATATAAGGTGGGAACCATCTTAGATCAGGGTCAGTCAGCCACAGTCAGTCAGTCAGTCTGTGAGAAGTCAGCCTGTTGTAGTGAAGACTTTGCAGAGCAGTGGAAGAAAGCAGAGGAGCAGAGCAGCCCCAGGCCCAGAGTGAGAGAGGAGAGAACGAAAGACCCAGAGGGGGAGAAAGAAGGAACTCTGAGAGCCCAAATACAATCACAGGGTGAAGAGTTGGCAACAGGGTACCGGATCCCAAACTGGTGGGGGCTACAGCATACCTCAGCCAGAGACCGGAGGCCGTGGGCAGCATCTGCCACGGCCACCCACCAAATCCACCCGGAAGGCAGACCACGCATAGGGTCAGGGAACCCAGAGGCAAGGGTTCGCCAACAAGAGGCCCGAGGGAGCCGGACATAGGTGGATCCCTGGTGGGGAAGGCCAGAGACGAGGACAGGACAGAACGGGAGCTCAGAACCACGCTCCAGAACTACTTGGGGGTTGGCCGAGTCCAGGACCTGGTGGACGCAGCACGGCTCGGGTGGTCACTCAAGGCCGGAGTGACCGGAACATCTGCAGTAAGTAAAAACCCTGAACTGCACAACCCGACTCTGTCTCTGATTACCATCTTCCCTGCACTTCCACAACCACCATCCTCTGCACCTGACCCCCTGAGGCTATACCCCTCCCGTTGGGGGTTATACCACCTAAGCTGCACAAACACCATCAGCCTCAGCGGACCCTGCTGCAGCGGCGGCCGTAGTGACTGCAATTCAACGGGTGGCGTAGTCGACATAAAGAACTTTAGTAACATCAGTAAGGACTGCCACACACTGAGCTTGACACCCTGGGCACGGACCGGGTCACAGCCACTCGGAGACTACAACCCCCATCTGATCCGGCTCCGGGTATCCCCAAACAACACTGGCCCAGGGGGCGCGTCAACTTTGGCGTAGTCGGCAGGATAACGTGCCCGCAACAACCGGGTACTGCGTGCCTGAAGAAAAGTTCATCGTTACCTTAAAAAGAAGTCTCCTGCCGGTACTGGAGGGTCCCCGCCATCGGGCCCCATCACAGGTCGTTTCCCGCCGGTTGTCCGCCATTTGCAGCTTTTTCCCGCCATCCATGGAGTTTCCCGCCACTGGGAGACGATTCCCGCCATTTCCAAAGATTTCCCGCCTTGGAAGAGCGGACGCCATTATGGGCGTGCCAGAGGGTGGCAAGAGGCCATCTCCCATCGTGGGCCAGGTCGAAGAATGGCGCCAAAAGCGGAAACCGCCCCCACCAACAGAGACTGTGATGCTGGAAGTGTCCATCAGCGTGGGAGAACTGCCCCTGGAACTGAAGTTGCCCCGGGACCACCCTCGATGTGGGCGGAGACAGAAGAAGAGAGCAAAGATGGGTGTCACCTGGAGCAGTCTGGAGAGAGCGCACCCGGAGACAAGACGTCTGGAAGAGAGTCCAGAGAAAGCACACCCGGAGATGGAGGGAGAGCCAGGCAGCACCGACCCAATGGTCAGGAGCCTGATGCGGGCCGCCACTCCAGGCAGCACCGACCCAGTGGTCAGGAACCTGTTGCAGGTCGCCATTCCAGAAGGCCGGCTGGAGACAACGGGAGGAGAGCAGAGCAGCACCGACCCGTTGGTCAGGAGCCTGCTAGAAGCAACGACTCCACTAGGCTTAGTGGAGGTCTTGGCACAGCTCCCCCGAGACTGGGAGTGTGCACAGACCGCGCTGGAGGGCCTCGCACGGAGGATGGCCCGGGTGCAGCGAGAGACGTTAGCAGAATGGAGCCGTGAGATGGCCCAGCAGACCGAGACTCGTCAGCGGAGCACGCCACCCGAGACGAGGAGACAGACCGCCTCTGAGGATGGCGCAGGAGGACTGAAGGCCGGAGACGGCGCCGAGAAGGGAGCCGAACGAAAGGAGGCAGGTAAAGGGGACGTCTCTACCCCAAACCGGGAAACCGCGTACCTGCCCCAGCTCCCCGTCGCAGAGCCCGAAGTATCCCCTGCCGTGCCCGTCGCTGCAACGTCACCGCCGCAGACTAGGCCTCAAACGGGAGCCGCGACCCCTGTGACGTCACACGCCTCGACCCCGAGCGTGACCAAGCAGGAAGTACCATCGGCCTGGTCGCAAGGCCTAGTACCCCCGGGCGCCGCAATACCAACAGCGCCCCCTACCTCCGCGGAGCCCCCGGCCTGGTCGCAGGGCCAAGTAACACAGGGCGCCACCGTCCTTACGGTGCCCTTTACTTTCAAAGTGCCCCAAGCCTGGTCGCAAGGCTTGGGCAACCCGGGCGCCGCTACCATCACAGCGCCCGTAACATCAAGAGTGCCGCACCTGGGTGAAGACCTGTTCGCCCAGCATACGTGCCCGGATGGGCAGCCCTTCATATGGCCACCGGAGTTTCACCATCCCCGACTCCGGAAAGAGAGACCCCTGGACGAACCCCTGATTCCGGTTCCGAAGCCTATAAAGAGGATCTCGCCCCCGCTAGAAGAGACCCAGTTTGAGTGGGACCCCACCGGAGAAGACCTCATGGGGTTCACTCAGGAGACTCGGGCAGCCGCAGCGGAGCGTGCAGAGTGCTGCCGCCAGCAGCTCGAGGTCTTTGAGAGGGAGCGGAGAGAGAGGCGGGTCCGGGAACAACAAGCCCAAATAAGGAGCGCGGAGCAGAAGAGCCGGACCAGGAGAAACCCCCGTGCAGCGCATGGTCCCCGTACCATCGGGACTGTGATAAAGTTCAATCTGCAGCATGGGTGGGGTTTCATCAGGGATCACCGCACCCCAGGCGACGTCTTCGTGACCAGGAGAGACGTTGAGTCCCACCTACCGGAGGGACACAGAGGTCGTGACCTGTATTTAGGGGACGAGGTCACCTTCACACGGCACAAGTGTGCCAAAGGACCCTACGCCCTCCATGTGCATCGCCTGACGGAGGAGGAGCTGCGGTGTGAGGAGGAGCAAGAGGACCCGGACGGGTCTGAACCAGAACCTGGAACCAATTGCAAAGAAAGAGCAGGAGGACGCCGTCGTTGAGTACGGTAGTATAGAGACTGTATATAGTTGCCCGTCGGGGCACAGTGAACCGTTGCTGCTAATATAGTCCCCGTTGGGACCAGAGAACTGAACTGTTCCAGTGTGTCCCATTTCCCCACTGACCGAGGACTGAGAGCGGTCATCCCTTTCCTAATACCTGGCCGAGGACTGAGAGCGGCCATATCCCCTTGTATATAGTTGCGCTTCCTAAAGCGCCCCCTACTGGTTTTATAGGAAAACCGTGTTTCTTGAAGAGACTGTCGCACTTTACCCGGTCACAAGTTGCACAGTGACCGGAGGAACCAGAAGACAAGAATGTTTTAATGAAAAGTTTTTATGAAAAGTTTTATATGATAGTTTATTATGTTGTTTATGCAAAAATTGTATGTTTTGGATGTTTTATATCTTACAGCCCGAGGACGTGCTGTGATTTACCAGGGGGGAATGTAGCACCCTGAGGATTCGGCTGCTACAGGGGTATTGCACCTCAACCCAGAGGTGTGATATTCCACTCCCGGGTAAGGATGGAGTGTGGAACTGAGCTCAGTTAGCTGCATGCACTACACACATCCCATTTCCGGAGGGCAGACCAACGGTACTCCCACTTAGAAATGTGCAGGTACGATCGAGTCTGTCCTTGGCTGGAGTGGGAGGGGGGTGGTACATCCCAGTAGTGTAGGGGCAGATAGGGGGAGCAGCCTGGGTAAAGTTAGGAGCTCATTGGGTGCTGGTCACCTGAGCTCACACATAGAGGGAGTATATAAGGTGGGAACCATCTTAGATCAGGGTCAGTCAGCCACAGTCAGTCAGTCAGTCTGTGAGAAGTCAGCCTGTTGTAGTGAAGACTTTGCAGAGCAGTGGAAGAAAGCAGAGGAGCAGAGCAGCCCCAGGCCCAGAGTGAGAGAGAAGAGAACGAAAGACCCAGAGGGGGAGAAAGAAGGAACTCTGAGAGCCCAAATACAATCACAGGGTGAAGAGTTGGCAACAGGGTACCGGATCCCAAACTGGTGGGGGCTACAGCATACCTCAGCCAGAGACCGGAGGCCGTGGGCAGCATCTGCCACGGCCACCCACCAAATCCACCCGGAAGGCAGACCACGCATAGGGTCAGGGAACCCAGAGGCAAGGGTTCGCCAACAAGAGGCCCGAGGGAGCCGGACATAGGTGGATCCCTGGTGGGGAAGGCCAGAGACGAGGACAGGACAGAACGGGAGCTCAGAACCACGCTCCAGAACTACTTGGGGGTTGGCCGAGTCCAGGACCTGGTGGACGCAGCACGGCTCGGGTGGTCACTCAAGGCCGGAGTGACCGGAACATCTGCAGTAAGTAAAAACCCTGAACTGCACAACCCGACTCTGTCTCTGATTACCATCTTCCCTGCACTTCCACAACCACCATCCTCTGCACCTGACCCCCTGAGGCTATACCCCTCCCGTTGGGGGTTATACCACCTAAGCTGCACAAACACCATCAGCCTCAGCGGACCCTGCTGCAGCGGCGGCCGTAGTGACCGCAATTCAACGGGTGGCGTAGTCGACATAAAGAACTTTAGTAACATCAGTAAGGACTGCCACACACTGAGCTTGACACCCTGGGCACGGACCGGGTCACAGCCACTCGGAGACTACAACCCCCATCTGATCCGGCTCCGGGTATCCCCAAACAACACTGGCCCAGGGGGCGCGTCATATACAAATATAGGAACTCAATGAAGTTTCTTCAGATGTTGTATTGTTCTTTTCTCAAAATAGTCTCAAAATGGAGATTGGGAGTAAATCAATCACTTTGGTATAATGTTCTATGTAGTGAGCAAGTGTGTTATTTATGCTTAAAGAGGCCCTTTCACCAGTTTTAGCATGGTAATCTGGCCACATCATAGAATAATGGCTGCACAGCTGAATAAAAAGCATTTTTTAATTTCTCATCTCTTCTGGTGGTGGATATATTAGCTTGTAAAGTTTATATGCTAATTTCCACTATAACCAAGAGGGCATTAGCAGAGATTTATCTCTTTATTTATTGACCAATTATCTAGGAAAGATAAAAGAAAACTACCCCAGTAAAGGAATAGAAAAAAAACAACAACACATTTTATTCAGGTCAGCAGCCACTATTCCATGATGTAACCAGTTTAACATGTTAAAACAGGCGAAAGGTGCTCTTTAAATGACAAACAACACAGGTGTGTTTTGACTTTTAATTTAAAGGTGTCCGGGGACAATATCTCTCTGAACCAGGAAGTGCATTTCAGAGAGTGGGGCATGCAATACAAAAGGCTCTACCTCCAAATGGTTTAAGCTGCATTTTGGATATAGACATTTTATTAATGCTTGCTGATCTGAGAGTGGGTATTAAATGCATTTTTAATCTAGTTTAGGTTTAAATTGTTTATGGCTTTAAGGGTCATAAAGCAAGTTTTATTAGTGTGGAGTGTAAGTGGAGGATTGGTGTTACTGGTGCATGTCGAGGTTGATTAGCCAGTAAACTAGCTACAGCATTTTTAACTAATTAAAGTTGGTGGTGTATTGATTTATCTGGGAAGCATTGCAGTAATCCAGCCATAAAGTTATGAAGGTATGTTCCAGTGATACGCAGCATTGACTGGCAATCTGGGGAGAGGGATTGAGGTCCTCCCCAGGTCCCCTGATGGACCCTGGAGGAAACTAGGGGGAAACGCGTTGGGACTAGGGACTACTAATGATAAGTGTCATTCTCTGCTTACTAATGAATATTTATGATTGACTGCCATTTCTAATCGTCTGAAAAGTTTGGACTTGACATTATGTTATAGATGTGATGCCTATTTATGTGGTATCAGTGCCAGAGTCCCATTTGTTGCACAGTGAAGCAACAAAGAATATGTATTTGTTTTTATTTATTACTGTGCTGCATATATTCATTTGGCTGGAATTTGGTGTCAGAGCCTTTTGGGTACATGGCTAGATAGCCAATGTGGAGTATGTGTTTACAAACTGATTGATCTGGCTATGGCTAGACAAAGATTGTGCTCCTAAATCCTAGAGCACTGATATATACCCTACTATATAGATTTGGCCATATATAATCATCTAATAAGGCTTATCAGCTTCTTTACTTATACGTTCACTTTTTTCTACCCTTTCTCACCATTGTGGTTTTGTTACTATTAAGATAAGGGTTTTTGTAGGGATATTAGGGACACCGACGTGGAGCGGGGGCGCCACGAAGTACAAATTAGGGTGCCAACCTCCGCTGCTAGGAAGGGAGAGGAATTAGGGATAAAATAGGGACAGGATTAATTTGTATTCCCTCCCTGTCGGTGTATTACCTAATTTTTGATGTCCTATCATTAGGAGTATCATTGTTGTTTGTTTATGGATTGTTTCAGTCCTTTTTAGATTAAAGTTTTAAAAGTTATTTTTTAGAGGGCTTTTTTGCCTTATGGTTGTCCTTGTCTATTAGGCCCCTCATTTGATATTTTGTTTAGGTGTTCAAATGTTCCAGTGTTACTAAGGCCTCTGGTGGAATGAGATGTTTAATTTTGACAATGAAAAAATAAAAGCTTAACCCTTTCTCCTGGCAGCCACTTTGGGCTTTCATGACCATGCCCCATTTTTCAAATCTGACTTGTGTCATTTTTTTTGGTAATACTTTTGGAATGCTTGTACATATCCCAGTGATTCTTGTTTTGTTTGATTTTTTTGTGACACATTGTACTTTATGTTAGACCTAAATTTAGGTCAATATGCCTTGTGTTTATTTCTGAAAATAGTTAAAGGGGTTGTCCAGTCTTAAGATACAGGTCTGCAGTCACTTTATGTGACTGCAGACGTGTGAATCCTCATAGTGCGCGCACTGTTCGCTGCGCGAATTCTGCATTGCCAGTGCTGGGAACAGGTGGCCATGTGACCGCAAGTATTTAATTTGCATACTCCTGGCCACATTCTGACTAGACTGTTTCTGGCCTCGCTCAATACACTTGCATTGAGCAAAGCCGCACCCATCTAGTCAGCACTTGACTGCATGTATGCAAATTACAATTACATCTCCCGGTACGGGAGAATCCTCACAGTACACGAGATGTGAGGACTCACAAGTCTGCAGTCACATATAGTGAATGCAGACTTGTAGCTTAGACTGGAAAACCCCTTTAATAATATTTACCATATGTCTACTTTATGTTGGCATCATTTGTCAAACATACTTTCATTATTTTAGGATGTTAGAACACTGAAAATTTTAACAGCAATTTTTCACATTCTAGGAAATTTCCAAAACATGTATTTTTAGGGATCTATTCACTTTTGAAATGGCTTTGAGGGACCTACAAAAGCACCACATAGTAGACAATGTACTCCTTAAAGCAATCAAAATTGCACTCGGGAAGCTTGTTAACCTGTCAGGTGCTTCACAGGAAGAAACACAAAATGGAATGAAAATAATTAAAAATTAAATTTAGTTGAATCCCATTAGACTAAAAGCTTGACTGAACCCCACAATTTGTTATGCAATTTCTCTCGTACACAGCAATACCCCATAAGTGGTTGGAAACTACTGTTTGGGCACACAAAAGTGCTCTAATTAGCTTGTGGATGCCATGTCGCAGTTGCAGAGTCCCGGGAGTGGAAGCAGAATATCAAAAATACCAGTTTTTTACAGCTGTATGATGAAAACAGCATTTTTTTGAGTTTTTATTTATTTTTTTTAGTGGTCATTGTATAAGTTAAAAAATATGACAGTTATATAGCTCCGGTCATTCTGGAAACACCAATATCAACTATGTGTATGTTTTTTTGGTTTATAATCTGATAAATCATTTTTCATCTCTTTTCTGTTCTTTAGTTTTTTTTGTTTTTTTTTATAATTTTTACAACTTTTATTGAACTTTTTTTTTTACTTAGTACCACTATGGAGCTTGAATATTTTACACTTAGATCACTGGTCTAATACAATGCAAAACTCATGTGCTGCAGTGCATTAGACTTGTCAGTGTAACACGGACAGTTGGCCTTTTAGACCCTGCTTATGTCAAAGTCTTGCAAGCTACCATAGCTGTGTATTGGAACACAAAAAAAACAGAAAAACAGGCAAATTGAACATAATTTCACACTAAACACCCAAAATGGGCTAGACAAAATTGTTGGCATCTTTCCAAAAATGTGGGTAAACAACTTTGTTTCAAGCATGTGATGCTCGTTCAAACTGTGGCATGCAACAGGTTTGGGCTATATGAAAATCACACCTTAAACCAGATAAAAAGGGGAGAAGTTGACTCAATCTTTGCAATATGTGTCTGTGTGTGCCACATTAAGCATGGAGAAGAGAAAGATGAGAGGAAAACTGTCTGAGGACATCCATATTGTTGAGTAATATTAAGAATCTCAAAGTTACAAGTTCATCTCCAGAGATATTGATGTTCCTTGTCAACGGTGCACAACATAGTCAAGAAGTTTACAACCCATGGTACTGTAGTTAATCTCCCTGAATATGGACAACAGAGAAAAATTTATGAAAGGTTGAAATGCAAAATAGTCTGGATGGTGGATAGCCAGCTCCAATCAAGCTTCAAAGAAATTCAAGCTGTTCTGCAGGCTCAGGGTGCATTAATGTCAGCGTGAATTGTTCTTCGACATTTGAATGAAATTAAAAGCTATGGAAGGAGACCCAGGAGAATCCCACTGCTGCCACAGAGGCATAAAAAAATCTAGACTGCAGTTTGCCAAAAGGTATGTAATGTAAACCAAAATCCTTCTGGGAAAGTGTCTTGTGGACAGACGAGACAAAGATAGAGCTTTTTGGTAAAGCACATCAATCTACTGTCTACCAAAAACTGAATGAGGCCTATAAAGAAAAGAACACAGTACCTACGGTTAAATATGGTGAAGGTTCAAAGAAGTTTTTTTTTTTTAACTGCCTCTGGCACTGGTTGCCTTGACTGTGTGCAAGGCATCATGAAACCTGAAGATTAACAAATAATTTTGGATCACAAGATAGTGGCCAGTGTCAGAATGCTGGGTTTTGCAATGATCCCAAAGATTTCAAGACGCACCCAGAAATGGATGGAAACAAAACGCTGGAGAGTTCTAAAATGGCCAGCAATGAGTTTGGATCTAAATCCCATTGAACACCTCTTGAGAGATCTTAAAATTGCTGTTGGGAGAAGACACCCTACAAATATGAGAGACATGGAGCAGTTTGCAAAAGAAGAATAGTCCAAAATTCCAATTAAGAGGTGTAAGAAGCTTGTTGATAGTTATAGGAAGGGATTGATTGCAGTTATTTATTCCAAAGGGTGTGCAACCAAATAATAAATTAAGGGTGCCAACAATTTTGTCCGGCCCATTTTTGGGGTTTCATGTAAAATGGTATCCAATTTGCCTTTTTTTTTTCCTCTGTTTTTTTGTGTTGTTCCAATACACACAAAGAATGTAGAATGGTATTTAACAGAGAGAAATGCAAAATTATACATCTGGGCAAGAAAAATGAAAATTATATCTACAGAATGGGAGCAATAGAACTAAGCAAGAGCATGTGTGAAAAAGACTTAGGTATACTAATAGATCACACTCTGCACATGAGTCAACAGTGTGATGCAGCAACAAAAAAGGCAAACACAGTTATGGTATGTATTAATAGAAGCATAGAGTCTAGATCACATGAAGTAATTATCCCCCTCTACTCCTCCTTAGGACCTCATCTGGAATACTGCATCCAGTTCTGGGCACCACATTTTAAAAAAGTCATCAGACATTTTAAAAAAGACATCGGTGAGCGGACTGCAAACTATGTCCTATGAGGAACGGTTAAATAAGCTGGGAGTGTTTAGCTTGCAAAAAAGAAGGCTAAGAGGAGACTTAATAGCTGTCTACAAATATCTGAAGGGATGTCACACTATAGAAGGATCATCCTTATTCTCATTTGCACAAGGAAACATGAGAAGCAGCGTAATGAAACTGAAAAGGAGAAGATACAGGTTAAAAATTAGAAAAAACTTTTTGACAGTGAGGGTGATTAATGAGTGGAACAGGCTGCCATGAGAGGTGGTGAGTTCCCCTTCAATGGAAGTCTTCAAACATAGGCTGGACAGACATCTGTCTGAGATGGTTTAGTAAATCCCTTCCAACTTTTAACATTCTATGATTTTAAGTAAACTTGTGTATAACAAAACATGTGTATTTGCATTAATTTTCGGGGAGAAATACTTCATTTTCTAGAAAAATTTCAAGGGTGCCAACACTTCCAACCATGACTTTATATGCTGCTGATGACAGTGACATCTAAGGGTTAAGTTATCTCGATTAGTGCTAGCACTAACTGTGGCATTTACAGCAGGGTGTCAGCTGTAGTATACAGCTGATACTCATTCAGCTACTGCTGGCAGGGGAGTGCTGTATATTTACTGTATTTCTCAGGTCTGTAAAAAGGCACACTGAAAAATAAGGCCTTTTAATGACTGCTGTAAAAATATGTATCAATGGCATTATAGGGTTAATGGCAGATATTTTGGTTCTGAAATGTAAACTGCATATTTATACCGGCCAATAATCCCAATAATTCCCAATTATCAGTATTTAACCCCTTAATAACATCTGACGTACTAATACGCGTCTGTGCCCTGGGACTTAAGAGCCAGACCCGTATTAGTACGTTATCGCGATCGCACGCGCACACAGGCTGTGCGGGCGCGATCGCCGCCGGGTGTCAGCTGATTGTCACAGCTGACACCCGGTACTATGTGCAGGGAGCGGTCCTGCACCGCTCCCTGCACATTAACCCCTGCGATGCTGCGATCGAAGTCGATCGCAGCCGATCGCAGCATTGCGGGGGCAAGGGGAGGTGATCGCAGATGCTCACCTCCTCTTCCGGCTTCCAGCGCTGTCTGCAAAGGCTTCCCGGGTGTTGCCATGACGACCCGATGTCGTCATGACAACATCCGGGTCACCAGACAGCAGGAAGATTGTTTGGACATGCGCAGTGCATCGCCAAACAATCTCCTCACTGTGCAGCGCTGATAGCCTGTATGACACAGGGATGATGCTGCATTCCTGTGCCATGCAGGCGATCAGAGAAAAAAAAGTGAAAGTCCCATAGTGGGACAAACTAATAAAGTATAAAAACTGTCAGTAAGTGAAAAAAAAAAAAAAAAATTGCAAAAATATAAAAAAAAATAAATAAAATAATCCACCAAAAATAAAAATATAATGTACCCATCAATAAATATTATTATAAAAAAAAAAAAAAAAATCAATAAAAGTACACATATTTGGTATCACCGCGTCCGGAAAAACCTGACCTATAAAACTGTCCCACTAGTTAACCCCTGCAGTGAACACGGTAAAAAAAAAAAAAAAAAACAAAGCAAAAAACAATGCTTTATCACCATACCACCAAATAAAAAATGGAATAACACGCAATCAAAAAGACGAATATAAATAAAAATGGTACCGCTGAAAACGTCATCTCGTCCCGCAAAAAACAAGCTGACATACAGCTCCATCAGTCGAAAAATAAAAAAGTTATAGCTCTCAGAATAAAGCTATGCTAAAAAATATTTTTTTCTATAAAATTGCTTTTATTATGTAAAAGTGCAAAACATAGAAAAACGATATAAATGTGGTACCGCTGTAAACGTACTGACCCGAAGAATAAAGCTGCCTTATGACTTTTACTACACGCGGAGCAGAATAAAAAAACAAAAAACAATTCCTGAATTGTTGTTTTTTGTTTATTCTGCCTCCCAAAAATCGGAATAGAAAGCGATCAAAAAATGTCACGTGCCTGAAAATGGCACCAATAACAACGTCAACTCATCCCGCAAAAAACGAGCCGTCACATGACTGTCTGCCAAAATCTGGAAAAAATATAGCTCTCAAAATATGGCGATGCAAAAACTAGATTTTACAAAAAATGTGTCTTTTTGTGTGTGACAGCTGTCAGTCATAAAAACCCCATATGATTCTGGTATTGCTGTAATCACACCGACCCGAAGAATAAAGTCGTCTAATCACTTATACCGCACGAGGAACGGCGTCAAAAATAAACTCTTGGGTTAGGATTGGGCTAGGGTTAGGGCTGGGTTTGGGGTTAGGGTTGTGCTAGGGTTAGGGTTGTGCTACGGTTAGGGTTGTGCTACGGTTAGGGCTGGGGTTGGGGTTGTGATGGGGTTGGGATTTTTTTCAAAAGTAAGAAAAAAGATGACGATATGGCGACTAGTGTTGAGCGCAAGTGCTCGCTACTTGAGTTTGCATCGGGTGCTCTGGTATGCATTGAGTATCGTGGGTATTTGAGTGACATGCTCGAGTCTCTGCCCCATATTCTTCGCGGCCAAAAAAACTTTACGGGGATTGCCTGCCATGCACGAGCGATCCCCGCATGGTTTTTTTTGGGTGTCTAATAACCGTGAAACATGCAGAGCAGGGACTCGAGCATGTCACTCGAGCACACGCTGTACATGGTGCATACCTGAGTACCCGATGCAAACTCAAGTAGCGAGCACTTGCGCTCAAGACTAATGACAACTTATTCAATATGATGACCTAATGTAAACAAATTCTGTGTCGTACCTCTGGGTTCAAAATGTTCACTATACACCTTAATAAAATCCTTGAGGGGTATAGTTTCCAAAATGGGGTCACTTGTGGGGGAGCTCCACTGTTTAGGCACATCACGGGCTCTCCAAACGCGACATGGTGTCCGCTAACAAATTGAATGGAAAAATCGGCTCAAATTGTTAGCGGACGCCATGTTGCGTTTGGAGAGCTACTGCGTGCACAAACATTGGAGCTCCCCCACAAGTGACCACATTTTGGAAACTAGACCCCCCAAGGCACCTATCTAGATGCATAGTGAGCACTTGGAACCCCCAGGTGCTTCACAAATTGATTAGTAAAAATGAAAAAAAAAACACTTTTTCATATTTATGAATCAATTTGTGAAACACCTGGGGGTTCCAAGTGCTCACTATGCATCTAGATAGGTGCCTTGGGGTGTCTAGTTTCCAAAATGGGGTCACTTGTGGGGAAGCTCCAATGTTTGGGCACACAGGGGCTCTCCAAACACAACATGGCGTCCGCTAATTATTCAAGCAAATTTTACAATCAAAAAGTCAAATGACACTCCTTCCCTTCCGAGCCCTGCCGCGTGCCCAAACAGTGTTTTTTCCCCACATATGGGGTATCTGCGTGCCCAGGGGAAATTGCACAACAAATTTTGTGGTCCATTTTTTCTTGTTACCTCTGTGAAAATAAAAAAAATTGGGTCTAAAGTAACATTTTTGTGAAAAAAGTTAAATGTTCATTTTTTTCTTCCACATTCAAAAAATTCCTGTGAAGCACCTGAAGGGTTAATAAAGTTCTTGAATGTGGTTTTGAGCACCTTGAGGGGTGCAGTTTTTAGAATGGTGTCACTTTTGGGTATTTTCTGTCATAAAGACCTCTCAAAGTGACTTCAAATGTGATGTGGTCCCTAAAAAAATGGTTTTGTAAATTTTGTTGGAAAAATGAGAAATCGCTGGTCAACTTTTAACCCTTATAGCTCCCTAACAAAAAAAAATTTTGGTTCCAAAATTGTGCTGATGTAAAGTAGACATGTGGGAAATTTTATTTATTAACTCTTTTGTGTGACATATCTCCCTGATTTAAGGGCATAAAAATTCAAATTTTGAAAATTGCAAAATTTTCAAAATTTTCGCCAAATTTCCGTTTTTTTTCCCAAATAAACGCAAGTGATATCGAAGAAATTTTACCACAATCATGAAGTACAATATGTCATGAAAAAACAGTCTCAGAATCAGGGGGATCCATTGAAGCGTTCCAGAGTAATTACCTCATAAAGTGACAGTGGTCAGAATTGTAAAAATTGGCCTGGTCATTAACGTGCAAACCACCCTCGGGGCTTAAAGGGTTAAATGAACCATAAGGAATTTAATGTTTTGAGTGTCAAATGTTGATTTTTTGTTTTCAACCCCTTTATAGTGACAATTACAAATATCAATTGCGGCACCAGGCAAAATGCCTAAATGCAGTGATTGCCGCTACCCTAACAATGGCAGCCTTGATGTTCCAGGACTACCTATTTTACAGGTAATATGTTTCTAAAATGGAACCAAAATCCATTTTAAACACTACACACTTGTGCTAAATGGATATGAATAATGAGCTACGTCAACAGTACAAAACCTTCTGGTTTCCCGGCACCAATGTCATTTCATTTTTTTCATATAAGAAAACATAAGTGAAAGCAGAGAATAAATGGTAATAAAGCCTACACAATCAGCAATAATCAAAAGCATGCCTACTATATTTCTGCATAAATGTATGTCGTAGGTGCTTTGGCACTTTAAGGGATTTAACAGGGAAATGAAGTACAGGAATTACGTAGTCATGAAAATCACTTCTTAGTAGCTATAAATAAATAATTAGATCTGTATTGCCATTGCACGAAGCTGGTGTGAATAGTATAAAATAAAGCTGTTATAATTCCTATGATACAGAATTCACTGAAGAGCTGTAAAGCAGCTGCCAGGAAATGTATGTATTTTGTAGATATTTCCTTTTTATATAACTGACACTAAGCCGTGAAATGTGTTATTTAACTATAATAACCTGAAATAGGGAAATGGTATGTACATTGGCATTAATAAAAATATGAAAATTTAAAACAATAACTTATGAGGTACATTATATTTAGAAAAATTCAAATTAGGAAGAAAGTAGATAAAATATTTTGCTGCTAAAGCACTTGAGGTATAAAACTTACTTTCGTTGAGAATGAAATATTCTTTTCTATGATTGTACAGAATATGATGAATCCATCACACCTCAGCGTTAACAAGAACCTGGATATATTTCCACTAATCATTTCCAACAACCTGATGTCTATTTCACTACAAATACCTACAAAAAAGAAATGCCTGAATCTCTTGAGTATAACAGCTTACATTGATTTTTTTTTTTAGGATTTTTTTGACTATAAAAAGAAATAAGTGATTTAACAGAAACTCACTTTTGTGTTGGCCACAAGAATTTCTGATTTAAAAGGTGTTGTGTCAGCATGGTGTAGCCTGTGTGAATGTATTCATTTTTCTCTGGCATTACAATATTTGATTTGCATCATTAAAATATGTATGAATTACATCATCAAGTGTAGAAGGTAGAAGCAGAACAGGATTTATTACGAGACATTAGTTTTATGAATATGCCTATGTTACATAGTTAGTACAGTTGAAAATAAGACATGTATCCCAGTTCAATGTTTGCAATGTATGTTAGCTATATACAGTGTCTACAAGTAGTATTCAACCCCCTGCAGATTTAGCTGGTTTGATAAGATGCAAATAAGTTAGAGCCTTCAAACTGCAAACGAGAGTAGGTTTTATGAACAGAAGCATAAATCTTACAAACCAAAAAGTTATGTTGCTCAGTTGAATTTTATTAAATTTTAAACATAAAAGTGTGGGTCAATTATTATACAACCCCTATGTTTAATATTTTGTGGAATAACCCTTGTTTGCAATTACAGCTAATAATCGTCTTTTATAAGACCTGATCAGGCCGGCACAGGTCTGTGGAGTTATCTTGGCCCACTCCTCCATGCAGATCTTCTCCAAGTTATCTAGGTTCTTTGGGTGTCTCATGTGGACTTTATTCTTGAGCTCCTTCCACAAGTTTTCAATTGGGTTAAGGTCAGGAGACTGACTAGGCCACTCCAACACCTTGACTTTTTCCCTATTGAACCAGGCCTTGGTTTTCTTGGCTGTGTGCTTTGGGTCGTTGTCTTGTTGGAAGATGAAATTACGACCCATCTTAAGATCCTTGATGGAGGAGCGGAGGTTCTTGGCCAAAATCTCCAGGTAGGCCGTGCTATCCATCTTCCCATGGATGCGGACCAGATGGCCAGGCCCCTTGGCAGAGAAACAGCCCCACAGCATGATGCTGCCACCACCATGCTTGACTGTAGGGATGGTATTTTTGGGGTCGTATGCAGTGCCATCCAGTCTCCAAACGTCACGTGTGTGGTTGGCACCAAAGATCTCGATCTTGGTCTCATCAGACCATAGAACCTTGAACCAGTCTGTCTCAGAGTCCTCCAAGTGATCATGAGCAAACTGTAGACGAGCCTTGACATGACGCTTTGAAAGTAAAGGTACCTTACGGGCTCGTCTGGAACGGAGACCATTGCGGTGGAGTACGTTACTTATGGTATTGACTGAAACCAATGTCCCCACTGCCATGAGATCTTCCCGGAGCTCCTTCCTTGTTGTCCTTGGGTTAGCCTTGACTCTTCGGACAAGCCTGGCCTTGGCACGGGAGGACACTTTCAAAGGCTGTCCTGGCCGTGGAAGGCTAACAGTAGTTCCATAAGCCTTCCACTTACAGATGATGCTCCCAACAGTGGAGACAGGTAGGCCCAACTCCTTGGAAAGGGTTTTGTACCCCTTGCCAGCCTTGTGACCCTCCACGATCTTGTCTCTGATGGCCTTGGAATGCTCCTTTGTCTTTCCCATGTTGACCATGTCTGAGTGCTGTTCACAAGTTTGGGGAGGGTCTTAAATAGTCAGAAAAGGCTGGCAAAAGAGATCTTTAATCCACACATGTGAAGCTCATTATTCTTGGTGCCTGAACTACTTCTTAATACTTTAGGGGGACCAAACAGAATTCTTGTGGTTTGAGGGGTTGAATAATAAATGACACTCTGAATTAACTTTTTACGTTTTAAAAAAAAAAAATTTGCTGCAGTGCATTTCCCACTTCCAGGCTGATCTACAGTACAAATGTCACAATGCCAAGTTAATTCCGCATGTGTCAACCAGCTAAACCTGCAGGGGGTTGAATACTACTTGTAGGCACTGTAAGTCTGGAATATGTTATTCTGGCTTCCAATATATGCCGCTGAATAGGCATACAATGGAATATGTCACTTACTGACTCCTATTATATAAAAATATCTATATATATATATATAGAGAGTGCAGAATTTGTGTTTTGTTTTCTTATTTTTTTCAATCAAACATACTTTATACCAATCAGGGTTTCCAACCTCCGCTTTAGTTATTTCTGGACAACTCAGCTAAATATCACAGACTAATAATCATTTTATAGGCACAGAACAAAATTAAAAGTTGTATTATTTGTTTTAGATTTGTTAGGGAAAAAGCTGTATAAATATCTTTGGCATATATTATGGGAGCTTCTTCCAATTGATACACTAACCGTATGGCTTGTAAACATCATGATTAATTAGGTCAGGATGGCATCACTCACTCATGAAAAAATAATGGTGGACAGTGCAGCTGTGGCCTATGGAACAACACAAGTAAATCTTTCCCAGCATTTTTTTGTAATCATTTTAAGGGATGCTAGAAATTGGGACATGTGGAATGAATCCTTGTGGAATGACTGCAAAGTTATATTTCTATTTTGAAGCCAGTGAAAAATATACAGTAGAAAGATACCAATGAAGCTTGCATACTGTATGCTCCACCAAAGAACCTGATACTGACCAGATCCCAAGGCAAGAGGTTTTCTTAGTCCTTAGAACAGTAGCAGTTATTTGCCTTCTCACTTTCTTATCTTACCCACAAACAATCTGGCACAAATCCCAACCCTGGCCTGCACCCACCAATTTCTATTATGACTGAAGGCACTGCAGCCTGAGTCCCAGACGATCGCGTTTAACACTTAAAAGTGGTTGCTTGGTCTCAGAAGAAGAAAAGTCTTCAGTCACTTTATGTCTCAGCAGACTTCCAAATCGGGACAGTGTGCAATGTGTATACTATCACTAATCCCTTATATTCTCTCATGTGGGTGGGCAGTTACGTGACCACTAGGGATCAGAGAGCACTAAAATGCTTGGGTGCTCGTTACTCGAACCCAGCAATTCCTAATGCTCGGATGCTCGTTTCGAGTAACGAGTATAACAGGAGTCAATGGGAAATCCGAACATTTTTCCGGCAGACCCTACAAGGATGTCTGGGGGCAGTGAAAATGTTAAAATGGCTGGAAAGTGCTGAATGGAAGAAGAACAGCATGGTTGAAGATCTCTGGAAGCATCTCTGACTCCCAGTTAGCTGCTGGGATCAATAGTGTGACACCTTTACTCTACTATAAAGAGTGACAATAAAACATTCAAAATCGACGAGAAATCGCAGTTTACAGGAAAAATAGTGTTAAGAAATATTATTTCCTGTATAATGACTTATATAGTAGTGTTCAAAATAATAGCAGTGTGTTCAAAAACATGAGTTATGCACAAAATCTTTATACTAGTTTTTATTTCCATGCATTGGGAACATTGTACACTGTTTTCTAATTCAAAACATGAAGAGAAATGTATATAATTTTTAACTACTTTACAGAAAATAGCAAAAAATTAACATTGAGCTGTTCTAAAAAATAGCAGTGTCTGCATTTATCTTTACAAACTCACAATATGTACTCTTTTTTGAGGATTTAGCATTTCTGTAAATCACTAACCTAATATTCAATTGTATACCCACAGTTTTTTAGAACTGTTTCACATCTATGTTGCATAGTGTAAATCAACTTCTGGCACCTGTCAACTGTTATTGCAGCCCAGGATACTTTGACTACATCCCACAATTATTTGGCATTTATTGGTTTGCCTCAGAAATGGCATTTTTGATGTCACCCCACAAGTGTTCTCTAGGTCTGGGTATTTGGCTGGCCACTCCATAACCCCAATTATGTTGGGCTGGAACCAAGATTTTGCTTGTTTACTGGTGTGTTTAGGGTTGTTGTCTTGCTGAACTATAATGCAGGAAAACAGTATGCAACAGCAGAGATACATGCGAACAAAAGTATATTTCTTTTATTTAACAACTACAATTAATTGTAAAATATGTATTATATGGTAACAATTTCTTCACAACGTTTGACAGTAAAATAAGCAGTAAATCACATAACAGAATAAATTATCAGAATACACTAGAATTTAGGGGCTGGTAGTTTAAAATGATCTTGAGTGCCTCATAAAAAAATTAACAAAGTGTAGTTGATGTATTCCTATACTCATAAAGACTTTGCACAAAATGCAAAGCCAGGAAAAAATTATAAGGAGGGTCATCCATACATCCTTGAAGGCAACAACTGGAGGGCCTCATTCAAATATCGAACATTAAAAACACTTTATATTTTGCTATCATCTGGTAGCGTGGAAAAAGTAAGGGCTAATTCAGGCTTTCTTCATTTTTATCAGAGTGAGCCTGTCAGTATTTCTCTGTTGACAGGTGAAAGCGCCTGTCTGTTATGATTCCCTGGCGGCACTAGAAACCCGCTCAGACAAGATGCTAGCGGCAGGGCAGCACAACACCTCCAAGGCATAGAGGGACAGCTCATGCCAAGTGTCCAGCTTTGAGACCCAATAGGTAAAGGTCACAGAGGAATTAGTGAGCATGCTGATTTGGCTGGCGAGGTATTGCTTTACCATCTTTACCTGTCTTATGTCTTACTCCATCTCCACCTTGTCTTCATGCATAGCTTCATGTTTAATTGTGAGCAGCGACTGTTTAAGTAGACACAGAAGCGGGATCGTTGCGCTGACTATGGCGTCATCACCGCTCACTATCTTTGTGGAGTCCTCAAAGTCTTAGAGAACTGCCCAAATGTCAGAAATCCATGCTCACTCTTCAGTTGTTATATGAGGAGGTTGACCAGAATACCAACGGGTGTTTGGAGCTCATATTCAACAACTGGCCTCTGCTGTTCACAAGCCTTGCAAGCATGTGCAGTGTGGAGTTCCAGTGTGTGATCACATCACACACCAGTCGGTAAGCTGGCACTTGCATGCGCTGCTGCAGCACTGCCAGGGTGGCAGCAGCTATTGCCGACTTGCCGAAATTGGCGCTGATGCATTGTATCTTGACCAGAAGCTCTGGCAAATCTAAGTATGTTTTCAGGAACCATTGAACTACCAAGTTAAGCACGTGTGCCATGCATGGTACGTGTGTGAGCTTGCCAAGCTTCACAGCCAACACTAGGTTACGCCCATTATCACACACGACCATGCCTGGTTGCAGGTTCAACGGCAAAAGCCAAAGGTCTGTCTGGTTTGTTATTCCTGTAAGTAACTCTGCCGCGGTGTGGTTTGTCTCTTAGACAAATTAGCTTGAGCAGAGCCTGTTGCTGTTTTGCTGAGGCAATGCTGCAGAGCTTCCAGCTTCCGACTGATGTGCACGACATGATCTCAGATATCACATCGGAGATGAAGGATGAGAAAGAGCAGGAGAGGATGCAGGAATTGATGTAGGAGGTGGAGGAAACCCTGATAGAAGTAGGGCCAGCAATCCTCAGTGTGCCATGCCAGGGTGGGACCTAGCCCCAGGCTCCACAATGTTCACCCAGTGTGCTGTCAGGGAAATGTAGCCTTCCTGGCCACAAGTACTTGTCCACATGTTGGTCGTTAAGTGGACAGTCTCAGTAAGTGCGTTGGGAAGGGCTGATGTTCCTGGACACGTGCTGGTACAAGGCAAGAGTGTCACACAGGGAGAAAAAGTGGCGGCTGGGGACCGAGTACCAAGGGATAGCTGCTGCCATGAGTCGGCGGAAATCCTCCGTGACAAGAAGCCTAAATGGCAACATTTCCATGGCACGAAGCCTGAAAATGTGCCCATTTAGATATAGGGCCTGTAATGGGTGACTGCAAACTTTCTCTTTCTTTCCAAGGTCTGGGGTAGGCACAGCTGAACGCTGTACTGGGACAATGATTTGGAAGTTCTTGATGATGGTGCAAGGACATGTGCAGGGCGGGAGGCATTTGCGCCAATGTCATTGACAGGGGATTGGGAAGCCCCCAGGGGCAGAGGCGGTGGTGTCACCCGCTGGCACCAATCGTGGACCCAGGCATTCTGCCCACCAAGTCGGGTGCTTAGATGACATGTGCCTGATCATACTGATGGTGGTTAGGTTCTTAATGGTCAGGTCACTAGTGATCTTGGCATGGCACAGGTTGCAAATGACCATTTTTTTTGTCTCAGAATTCTTTTTAAAAAAGTCCCAGACTGAGGAACACCTAACTCTTTGACAGAGAAATTACAGAGTGTCGGTGCTCTACAGAACAGTTGCCTGCCTTTTTCCTCTGGTCACCCCCCTGCCTCTTTCTCCCTGTTTTGAGGCTGCCAATCCCTCCCCCTCAACACTGCTGACCTTTTTCTGCATGCCAGCTTACTAGGTTGGGTCATGACTTCGACACCACTACCTCGTTTTCCACCGCTGCACCCTGGTCCTCCTCCCTTAGTGACCTAACAACTAGTGTTGAGCCACCCCCGTAGTGTTCGAGTTCGGTTCGGTTCGTCGAACACCCGTGTGTTCGCCGAACTGTTCGTCGAACTGTTCGTCGAACACCTTCGAACACCGTTAAAACCAATGGCAGGCAAACAAAAACACATAGAAACACATAGAAAACACCTTCAAAGGTGTCCAAAAGCTGACAAACTGCTCAGAAGACATAGCTAACACATGGAAAAGTGACAAGTACATATAGTCATGCGAAAAGAAAAGAGGTGGAGGAGTAAAAGGAGGGGGAGACACAGATATAGGCATGTCATGCCCTTCTAAAATCCAAAAAGTGAGAAGCCGAGACGGCCAGTCCGCTCCTGCCCGTGCCACCTCCGTGTCGCCGGGTTTGTGCCAGAGCCGCGGTGAACCCTGACGGCCAGCCCCCCTCTCCCAATACTGGTGCCTGTCCGCTGGTGGGTCGAGAGAGCCCCCCTGTGGTGGAGGCAGCTCTAAGCTTTTTAATTTAAATTGTCCCTCTAATTTGAATGAATACACTTTAAATCCATTTACAAGGATCTATTGGAGGGCAAGTCTCATGCCAGCAGCCGCGTAATTCCAGCTCCAGTAGCGTCCACTAAAGCTGCTGCAGTTAAAAAGCTTTTATAAGGATCGAGCTCGGCTGTCCACCGCAAGGCATCCTAGTGCCAGTCCCAGCCCCTATGCCTTGGGGTGCCTCCTGATGCTCTTCACTAAGTATCCCGTGGTCCCGAAGCATTTCCTTTGAAAAAATTAAGTGTCCAAACTACAGGTGGTGTAGCTTGCTTAACAGCCGGGATAATCCGCTGACTAGCAGACACTGCTACTAGGCACAAAGTATTTCCTGGGCTAGATGCAGTTAAAAATTTGTAAGTAGATACTCTCGTTGGATGCTGAGAAAGCATTCCATAGAGTCTCCTGGCACGCCATATATGATTCTCTTAAAAAGCTTGGGGTAGGGGTCTAGGGGACCCTTTTATAGCCAAAATCACGGCCCTGTATCACAATACGTCACCTAGGCTGAAGATAAATGGAACTGTAGCACCGAGGGCTCGGTTGCTACAGACGTATTGCACCTCACCCAGAGGTGTGATATCTCACTCTCAGATAAGGATGGAGTGTGGATCAGGACCCGACACCTGCATGCATTACACCACATTGCCGTGGGGCAGGGCGACCAATATGCCCCTGAGATGGGCACGACAGTCCCTGTCCCTGGCTGGAGTGGGGGGAGGGAACACTGAGGAAGGGGAACCCTGCAGTGCAGGAGCAGGGAGGAAGCAGTTCCTGGGTGCATTGAGAAGGGAGTATAAAAGGTGGGCACCATCTTAGTTCAGTGCAGAGAAGTCTGAGCAGAAGTGGCAGGGAGCAGGGGCTCTGCATGAGCTCTGCTCCGGAGGCGGGCCTAGTAACAGAGGCCCAGGCCTGCAAGAGGGAGAAGGAAGGAAGAGGAGCGGAGAAGGCTCCAGGAACGAGGAATGAAGGGATCCCAGGGGTGCGGACGGGCGAGTCGCCACCGCACGCCCGAATCCACCTGCGTGGAGGGGTCAGGCCAAAGGGGGAGACCGGTCCCCGAACTAGTGGAGGCAGGAAACGACCCTCAGCTAGAAACCGGAGGCTCTGACATTTTATGTGGCGCAGCCCCTTGCTCCACCCGCTAGGAAGGCACCACATAGGGTCAGGGAAACTGGCGCCAAGTTTACCAAGAGGAGGCCCGAGGCAGCCGGACAGAAGTGTTGGTAAGAAAGGCCAGACAAAGGACACACAAAGGGGGTCCTGTGAAGCGCTCCAAAGTTATCTGGGAGTTGTCTGAGCCCCTCACCTGGTGAGCACAGTACGACGTGGGCAGCCGTTACCTGCAGACGTGGTCTGGATAATAAGAACTGTGAGTAAAGGCCCTGAACTGCATCACTGCCCTGCACCATCACCCCCATCCTCCGCATACACTGCCCTGAGGCTATACTCCTCCCGTGGGGAGTTATGCTACGCTCTGCTGCACCCACAACACCAGCCTTAGCGGTCTGCCCTGTAGCGGCGGTTCACTCTGACCGCAATCCACGGGTGGCGTAGTCGGACATTTAAACATCAAAACCACATAAATAGTTCCGCCACTGGTTTGACCGCCCTGAGCCACGGAACCGGATCGCCGCCACGAAGACTACAACCACCAGCATCCACCAAAAAGGGTCCGGCTCCGGGTGTCCCAAGGCCCAGGGGGTGCGTCAGAACATTTTCATCACCTTTCACAATCACCAATGGGACAAGGCAGGGATGTCCTCTGTCCCCTCTCTTATACATCCTAGTGACGGAGCACCTGCTCTCATCAATTCGCCATAACCCCAATATTAGGTGGATTGAGGTGGGAGGCACCGAGTACAAGTGCTCTCTATTTGCTGATGATGTCCTAGTATATATCACTCAATCACATATATCCATCCCTGCTGTTATGGCTGAAATAGATCACTTTGTTACATGGAAAAATTTTAAAATCAATGCAGCGAAGTCTGAGGCCCTCGATGTCTCCCTCCCTAAATCCATATAGGATTCCATCCAGTCCAACTTTCCCTTTGCCTGGCCCTCACAGGGTATCAAATACTTAGGAATTCCTATTCATAGAGACCTCTCCCATCTATGTTATCTTAATTTTGGGCCCTTTATTGAACAATTCCATACAGACCACGGTTGGCAAGTTAGAACTGTAAGATTCACTACGTGAACCACTGGTGTTTTGTGGAAAAGCACATGTACACCGCGTTCCAAATTATTATGCAAAAAGTGTTTAGGAGTGATAAGGGAAGAATTTGTTTGTTTGTCAGTTAAACTCATTGATGGTGATGTGTGTCAGGGCTCTTTATATCACTGTAAGCAATTGCAGACACCTGTGCTAATTAGTTTGGCAGGTGTGTCCAATGAAAGGCAAGACTACTTAAGAAGGCTCTCTCACATTATTAAGCAGCCTACATTTTCTGCCAAAATGGGAAAGAAAAAGGATGTGTCGGCTGCTGAGAAGCAACAAATTGTGGAGTGTTTAGGTCAAGGCATGACTACAATCAACATTGTGCGATGATCAGGATGAAGTGTCTTGGCAATCAAGAAGTATGTAGCTGATTCACAGTACACACGTGTGCGTGCTGATAAGGGCAAATTGAGGACTCTTTCCTACAGGCAATTACGTCAGGTTGAAACAGCAGCGGCAAAAAAGCCTTGTCATAGCAGCAGACAAGTTTTTGAAGCTGCTTGTGCCTCCAACGTCCCCCGAACAACAAGATGCAGGGTCCTTCAGAGGTTTGCAGCTGTGCATATGCCATCCTGTCGACCTCCTCTATCCACTTCACACAAGCAGAAACGGCTCCAGTGGGCCAAACATTACATGAAGACTGATTTCAAAACTGTTTTGTTCACGGATGAGTGCCGTGCAGCGCTCGATGGTCCAGATGAATGGAGTGGAGGATGGCTGGTTGATGGACACCCCACGCAAACACGGCTACAGCGCCAACAAGGAGGAGGTGGAGTAATGTTTTGGGCTGGAATCATGGGGAGAGAGATTGTCGGCCCCTTTAGGATCCCTGAAGGCGCTAAAGATGAACTCCATAATGTATGTGGATTTTCTCAAACAGCACTTCCTGCCATGGTTCAAGAAGAAGAACCGTGTATTTCACAGCAAGATCATTTTTCTGCATGATAATGCACCATCTCATGCTGCACATAAAACATCTGCATCTCTGGCTGATATGGGCATAAAAGGGGACAAACTTATGGTGTGACCCCCATGCTCCCCTGACCTCTACCCCATTCAGAACCTTTGGAGCATCATTAAAAGGAGTGTCTATGATGGCGGGAGGCAGTTCACATCTAAGCAACAGCTCTGGGAGGGTATTCTGTCCTCATACAAAACAATTGAAGCAGAAACCATCCAAAACCTGACAAATTCAATGGACGAGAGAGTTCAGAAGCTCCTTTCGAACAAGGGGTCCTATGTGAAAATGTAACATCACCTAGAATAAAGTTTTGAGTTGAAAACTGTTTGATTTCAGTTTCTAACAACCTGCTAATGCTTATAATTTCAAAAATGACCATTTTTTTGGTCTTTATTAAAATGAAAAGGTTGATCGAAAAGTTTGGGGGATCTAAGAGTGTGGCAACCCAGTAGTCATGATTACTTCGAATTCTGACAATATGAGGGTCATGCTGCAGGTAGTGCAGCAAGAAGGCACTTATGTGTCTTGCGCATCTCGGAGCCCCAAAATTATTTTCCGGGCTAGATGCAGCTAAAAATTATTTTTAATTTTAAATCTGGTGAAGCTTATTATAGATGGCCTAATAGGATCAGTGCTGCACACTGCTACAAAGCCCAAATTATTTTCCAGTCAAGATACAGATAAACATGATTAGTAATTTGAAAGCTTAAAACGGTTGGTAGGGTGATTTTAACCAATCATCAAGCTTTTACTCTCCCCAGGATGACACAGGGGTAGAAAAGTCGTTTCGGATCCATGATTTGTTCATCTTTATGAACGTGAGTCTGTCTACATTATCAGTGGAGAGCCGCGTGCGCTTATCTGTCAGCACACCACCAGCAGCGCTGAACACATGTTCAGACAGAACGCTGGCTGCGGGGCATGACAAGATCTCCAAGGCGTAAGTGGCTAGCTCCGGCCATTTATCCAGATTGGAAGCCCAAAAAGAGCAAGGGTCCAGTGACACAGTCGTGGCTTCAATGTTTACTTGGAGATACTCCTGTACCATCGTCTCTAGGCGTTGACTATGTGTCAGACTTCTTGTCTCCTGTGGCCTTGCAAAGGATGGGCTAAAAAAGTGGTGAAATGATTCCGCAAAATTGATGTTACCAGCAGATACTGTGGTTCTGTTACGGTTTGAGTGCTGAACACTTGACGGTCCCACGGTTGGCAAGTTGGAACTGTGAGATTCACTACGTGCACCACTGGTATTTTGTGGAAAAGCACATGTAAGATTCTGCAACAGTCTCTGCTGATACTCCTGCATGCGTGCATCCCTTTCTATGGCAGGAATAATTTCTGCAAATTTACTTTTGTACCGGGGATCTAACAGTGTGGCAACCCAGTAGTCAGGATTATTTCTAATTCTCACAATTCGAGGGTCATGTTGCAGGTAGTGCAGCAAGAAGGCACTCATGTGTGTTGCGCATCCAGGAGCACCAAGTCCCTGTTGTGTTGGTGGCGAGGTAGCAATCATGCTTCCTTCCTCTGTCCTCTCCCCCCAACCTCGCACAACAGAAATGTGATCAAGGTCTCCCTCATCTGATGAGTCTTCCATCAGTTCGTCCTCCACTTCTTCCTGGGCTCCTGCACCTTCCTCACTAGTTTGGCTGCTACCATGCGCCCTGGTAAAATCATCTCCCCCACCCTCACATGCCTGCCGCCTTGGTGCTGCCGACCGTCTGGACCTTGCAGATGTTAGCCCTTCCGCATACAACTCCTCCTCCTCTACTTCCTCCACCTCCTCTTGTGCCACCACCTGACTCCGAATTCTGTTTAACATGTGCTCCAGCATGTAAATCACCGGAATAGTCATGCTGATAATGGCATCGTCAGCACTAAACATCTTCGTCGCCATTTCAAAACTGTGCAGAAGGGTGCATAGGTCCCTGATCTGAGACCACTCCTCCAGCGTGATTTGCCCCACCTCTGAATCTCGTTGGCCCAGGCTATACATCAGAACGTATTGCACCAGGGCTTGTCGGTGCTGCCACAGTCGCTGCAACATGTGCAGAGTTGAATTCCACCGGGTAGGCACATCGCATTTTAGCCGGTGAAGTGGCAGGCCCAACGACTTCTGTAGAGATGTAAGTCGCTGAGCTGCGGGATGCGAACGGCGGAAGTGAGCACACAGCGACCGTGCCCTCTGCAGAAGGCCATCTAGTCTGGGATAGTGGGCTAAAAATTGCTGGACAACCAGGTTCAACACGTGAGCCATACAAGGCACGTGTGTGACATTGCCCCGGCGAAGGGCCGCACCCAGGTTTGCAGCATTGTCGCACACGGCCTTCCCTGGTTTCAGGTCCAGTGGAGACAACCATTCATGAAATTGGTTCTCCAGAGCTGACCACAACTCCTCAGCTGTGTGACTCACATTTCCCAGACATTTCAATGTAAAAACCGCCTGATGACGTTGAGCCCTACTGCCAGCATAGTAAGGAGGTGTGCAGGATCCCTTCTGCGCAGTTAGAAAGCTTGTGGCATGACCAGACAGGCTTTGGGTGCAGGTGGAAGACCGAGAGGAGGTTGAGGAGGCAGAAGCAGTGGAGGAAAAATGACATAAAGAGGATTGACGCACAACTCGTGGGGACGGCAAGACTTGGACAGCAGCCCCTTGTCCTGCTGTCACCATAGTTACCCAGTGCCCAGTCAGCGACATGTAACGCCCCTGTCCATGCCTACTCGTCCAAGTGTCTGTGGTGAAATGCACCCTGTCACACACAGAGTTTCTCAAAGAAGCGGTGATGTTGTGTGCGACATGCTGGTGGAGCGCAGGCACACCTTTCTTTGAGAAGTAGTGCCGACTGGGCATCTGGTACTGGGGCACTGCGACGGACATAAGGTCTCGAAAATCCTCTGTGTCCACCAGGCGGAAAGGCAGCATTTCTGTAGCCAAGAGCTTGCAGATGGTGAAATTCAACCTCTTAGCTTTCTCATGGCTAGGAGGAAATGGTCTTTTACTTGTCCACATCTGAGGGACCGAGGGCTGGCTATTGTGCTTAGACGGGGTTGATAAGGGTGTCCCCGGCAAACTGCCGGTCTGTGAGGAAGATGCAGGCGGACATGTTAGGTTGCCTTGATCCAAAGGTGGTGCTATCGATGTCGGACAGCGCTCAAGACCAGCTGGTGTTACCACCTCCAAAGAAAATGATGACCTGCCAATCACGCTGGCTGTTGCGGGTAAAGAGGTGGCAGGTCTGCGCCCCAAAACAGGTGTGACTGCTGTCCCCCCAGTCACAGAGGATGAAGAGACCGCGGATGCACAAGATATGGCAGACGGTGGTTGGCCCGGCCGGCTAGACCGCATTGTAGCACACTGAGCTTCCCACTGCAACTTATGCTTCATGTCCATGTGCCGGTTCATGCATGAAGTACTCAAACTATGTATTTTTTGGCCTCTACTTAGCTTTTGCTGACAAATGTTACAGATAACACGAGTTGGGTCATCTTATCGATCTGAAAAAATGCCCAGGCTATGCAAGGCTTAGCACCCATGCGACCTGAAGAGCCACCACGACTTGTGGTGAGAGGCAGAGTTGTGTTTGAGGATGCAGTTGTTGACATGCTTCCAGTACTACGTCTCTGTCCAGGAAGGCGCAACCTGACCTCGTCGTCACTAGCATCTTCCTCCACCTCCTCTGCTGACCTCATCTCTTGGCTGACTGTGGGTTGACAGTAAGTGGGATCTCCGACCTCATCATCATCACCCTGTGCGTTATCACACCCGTCGTCCTCAGAGCCAACCTGTTCCTGCCCTGACAAAAAACTAAAGTTGTCGCTCCAATCAGGTATTTGAGTCTTATCATCGTCTTCCTCATTGTCTCCACCAACAGGAGTTACAGTTTGGGAATGAGGGTCTACATTATGGTCAGAACCTTCTGCGTCTGGTCCTGGATCCGACTCATAAAGATTCTGGGCATCAGTGCAGATCATTTCCTCGTCTGGATTCACAGAAGCGCTGGAGTCGACCTCTGATTCCCAGGCTATAGTATGAGTAAACAGCTCTGCAGACTCAACCATCTGTTCTACCTCATACTCAGACGGGCAGCTGGAGATTTGGGAGCTGTGAGGAAGCAAGTGCGATTTGGGTGACACCTTTGAGGACTGGAGTATTTGTGATGTTGAAGTTGATGTGGAGGAGAGCCCACTTAAAGGAGCACTTGATATCCGTTGAAGCACCTGCTGTTTTTGTGCCTCATCTGGAATTTGTAGCGATTGGCGTGGCCGTAAGAAAGGGATCTTATCACATTGTCCGCTAAAAGAAGTAGACATTTTAGTTTGGCTGGAAGATGGTCTTTCTTCTGCACCTACCCCACGGACACAACCTTTTTTCCCCTTCCCAACACGCCTATTCCCCTTTCCACCAGCAGCAGGCCTTTTTCCACTCATTTTGGTGGTTAACTAATTCACAACTCTGGAGTTGTTTGCACAAAAAAACAATGGATGGTAACCGAGCAGAGCTGAGTGGCCAAACTGTGGTATTAGGCCAAAACTATTGGCTGGGTTAGATGCAGAAAAAAATTATTTTTAATTTGCAACCTGATGGAGGTCAGTATAGATGGACTAATAGACCAAGTCCCACACACCGCTAGAAGCCCAAATATTTTTTCAGAGCTAGATGCAGAAATTTTTTTTATTCAATTTGCAACCTGATGGAGGTCAGTATAGATGGACTAATAGACCAAGTCCCACACACTGCTAGAAGCCCAAATATTTTTTCAGAGCTAGATGCAGAAAAAAATTATTTTTAATTTGCAACCTGATGGAGGTCAGTATAGATGGACTAATAGACCAAGTCCCACACACCGCTAGAAGCCCAAATATTTTTTCAGAGCTAGATGCAGAAAAAAATTATTTTTAATTTGCAACCTGATGGAGGTCAGTATAGATGGACTAATAGACCAAGTCCCACACACCGCTAGAAGCCCAAATATTTTTTCAGAGCTAGATGCAGAAAAAAATTATATTCAATTTGCAACCTGATGGAGGTCAGTATAGATGGACTAATAGACCAAGTCCCACACACCGCTAGAAGCCCAAATATTTTTTCAGAGCTAGATGCAGAAAAAAATTATTTTTAATTTGCAACCTGATGGAGGTCAGTATAGATGGACTAATAGACCAAGTCCCACACACCGCTAGAAGCCCAAATATTTTTTCAGAGCTAGATGCAGAAAAAAATTATATTCAATTTGCAACCTGCTGGACGTCAGTATAGAAGGACTAATAGAACAAGTCCCACACACTGCTAGAAGCCCAAATATTTTTTCAGAGCTAAATGAAGAAAAAAATTATTTTTAATTTGCAACCTGATGGAGGTCAGTATAGATGGACTAATAGACCAAGTCCCACACACTGCTAGAAGCCCAAATATTTTTTCAGAGCTAGATGCAGAAAAAAATTATTTTTAATTTGCAACCTGATGGAGGTCAGTATAGATGGACTAATAGACCAAGTCCCACACACCGCTAGAAGCCCAAATATTTTTTCAGAGCTAGATGCAGAAAATTTTTTTATTCAATTTGCAACCTGATGGAGGTCAGTATAGATGGACTAATAGACCAAGTCCCACACACTGCTAGAAGCCCAAATATTTTTTCAGAGCTAGATGCAGAAAAAAATTATTTTTAATTTGCAACCTGATGGAGGTCAGTATAGATGGACTAATAGACCAAGTCCCACACACTGCTAGAAGCCCAAATATTTTTTCAGAGCTAGATGCAGAAAAAAATTATTTTTAATTTGCAACCTGATGGAGGTCAGTATAGATGGACTAATAGAACAAGTCCCACACGCTGCTAGAAGCCCAAATATTTTTTCAGAGATAAATGAAGAAAAAAATTATTTTTAATTTGCAACCTGATGGAGGTCAGTATAGATGGACTAATATACCAAGTCCCACACACTGCTAGAAGCCCAAATATTTTTTCAGGGCTAGATGCAGAAAAAAATTATTTTTAATTTGCAACCTGATGGAGGTCAGTATAGATGGACTAATAGACCAAGTCCCACACACCGCTAGAAGCCCAAATATTTTTTCAGAGCTAGATGCAGAAAAAAATTATATTCAATTTGCAACCTGCTGGAGGTCAGTATAGAAGGACTAATAGAACAAGTCCCACACACTGCTAGAAGCCCAAATATTTTTTCAGAGCTAGATGCAGAAAAAAATTATTTTTAATTTGCAACCTGATGGAGGTCAGTATAGATGGACTAATAGACCAATTCCCACACACTGCTAGAAGCCCAAATATTTTTTCAGAGCTAGATGCAGAAAAAAATTATTTTTAATTTGCAACCTGATGGAGGTCAGTATAGATGGACTAATAGAACAAGTCCCACACGCTGCTAGAAGCCCAAATATTTTTTCAGAGATAAATGAAGAAAAAAATTATTTTTAATTTGCAACCTGATGGAGGTCAGTATAGATGGACTAATAGACCAAGTCCCACACACTGCTAGAAGCCCAAATATTTTTTCAGAGCTAGATGCAGAAAAAAATTATTTTTAATTTGCAACCTGATGGAGGTCAGTATAGATGGACTAATAGACCAAGTCCCACACACCGCTAGAAGCCCAAATATTTTTTCAGAGCTAGATGCAGAAAAAAATTATATTCAATTTGCAACCTGCTGGAGGTCAGTATAGAAGGACTAATAGAACAAGTCCCACACACTGCTAGAAGCCCAAATATTTTTTCAGAGCTAAATGAAGAAAAAAATTATTTTTAATTTGCAACCTGATGGAGGTCAGTATAGATGGACTAATAGACCAAGTCCCACACACTGCTAGAAGCCCAAATATTTTTTCAGAGCTCGATGCAGAAAAAAATTATATTCAGTTTGCAACCTGATGGAGGTCAGTATAGATGGACTAATAGAATGATGCTATGCCCAAAAGATTTTACTTCACTAGGTGCAGTAAAAAAATTGGTATTCTATACACAGGTGGTATATCTTGCAACACAGATAGGCTACTCCACTGACTAACACACTCTGCAATAGGCCAAAAAGGATTAGCTTTGCTAGATTCAGCCAAATGCTGTGAAAAAAACTTGCACAGCACTGGCACAGACCTGCCTGGCAAAAACTGATAGGAACTGATGTAACCTAGTCCTGAAAAGGACTCCAATTACAATTAGTCTTTACTCCCACAATCTATCTATTTAAGAGCACAGACCTGCCTGATAAAAGTCGTAGGAAATGCTGTAACCTAGTCCTTAAAAGGACTGCAATCACAACTATTCCCTACTCCCAAGCTATCTGTATATTTGTGCGAAAATTGGCTTGAAATTAACAAGGTATAGCGCACACAGCAACAGCGGTGCCGTCTAACACGCAGCTGCAGCAGTGAGAAAATGGTGGCGACGGGGAAAATGGCTTGGTCTTATAGGGCAAGGACATGTGACATACACTGCCAATCACACATGCCCTTGCTTGTGTGAAAAAAAGCACTTCGCTCCGTGTGTGCGCTGCTGATAGGCTGACAGATTGCACCTCCCCACTGCAAATGCGGGAAAGAGAAAAAAAAATGGAGATCTTCATTGTTCCTGCAGAGATCCATCCCCTGCCCCTCCCCCCGCCCCGCTGTACACTCAAACTGCGTATTAACATTAATTTTCATCATTACTGAGAAAAAATCCAGTTATGATTTTGGTGCACGAACAGTTATCGAACATAACCTCGAACAGCCGAATTTTTCTCAAATTGTTCGTGTTCGCCGACCGGCTCGAGCACCGCCCAAAACAGCTCGAATTTGAGATTGGCGAACAGTTCGAGTAGAACAACGCTCATCTCTACTAACAACAACCTGTCTAATCGGCAACTGTGTCTCATCATCATCTTCCTCCTTAGACAAAATTTGCCGTTCCCCACCATCATGTTCTTGTGGCCGTGGCTGCACTAAGTTTTGTGCATCACTAAATAGCATCTCCTCCTGTCTCTCTTAGACCATGCAGGATGATTAGCCACAATCACGAAATTATGTTGTAAAGAGCTCCCCAGAGTGTCCTAGTGTGGTATCACTAGTCTCCTAAGACTCAACACTTTTGGAGGATGAAGGTTCATGGTGAGGATTAAGTGATCCAGACTGTTGGCTCGTGAGATTGAAGTTGAATCCAGAAATTTTTTTTAACTCTTTTTTGAAGTGTTATATACCACGTAAATGTAACACAAAGCACGTAATACTCTATGAATGACTAATTGAATTCAGAATTTTTTTTTTAACTCTTTTTTTGGAGTGTTATATATCATAGAAATTTAACACAAAGTATGTAATACTCTATGGATGACAATTTAGTCATTTTTTTCACTCAAAAAAAAGAAAGTGGTCAATTGCCGCAGCTATATATTTGGCAACAGACTGCAAAGCCCTAAACCCTACCTAGAGACTGTATTCAGCCACTTTCCCTACTCCTGTAACTGTCTCTCTCTAGACTAAATGCAGAATGTATCTGATGCAAACAGCAAAGCACAAGGTTAGCCCTTAGAAGGAGTGTTAGTATAATGGTTAAGCATCAGCACCAATATCGACACTAGAGGACTCTGATACGTTATACTGTGCACACACAGGCCTGTACAACCATTCACCCCCTCCAATAAGAACTGTCCCTGAGCTGTGCAATGGCATCAGTGTGCCGAGCGTAGTGGCGCCTGTTCTTTTATAACCCATTATGATGATGTAATACTTTTAGCCTGTTGCCGCTTGGCCAAGGCAGTGCTGCAGTGCTTCCAGCTTGCGACTGATGTGGTCGTTTCGGAGATGGATGATGAAGAGTAGGAGGTGCAAGAGCTGTAGAATGTGGTGGCAACTCTGATTGACCAGGGCCCACAATCTTCGGCGTAGGGAGGACGTGTTCCATCCAAAGGTCTGACTGGATCCCAGCTTCCACTATATTAACCCAGTGTGCCATCAGTGACATGTACCATCCCTGCCTACAAGCACTTGTCCACGTGTCCGTGGTTCGGTGGACTTTTCCAGTAACTGCATTATTGAGGGCACGTTTAATATTGTGGGACACGTGCTTGTATAATGCGGGGACGGCACACCAGGAGAAATAGTGGGGGCTGGGGACCGAGTACTGAGAGACGGCCACCGGAAATGGTTTTCAAGAGGTAGTCACCGGAAATGGTTTTCTCTTCACAGGTGTGCCCTATCAGGTTTAATAAGTGGGATTTCTTGCCTTATAAATGGGGTTGGGACCATCTGTTGTGTTGTGCAGAAGTCTGGAGGATACACAGCGGATAGTCCTACTGAATAGACTGTTAGAATTTGTATTATGGCAAGAAAAAAGCAGCTAAGTAAAGAAAAACGAGTGGCCATCATTACTTTAAGAAATTAAGGTCAGTCAGTCAGAAAAATTGGGAAAACTTTGAAAGTGTCCCCAAGTGCAGTTGCAAAAACCATCAAGTGCTACAAAGAAACTGGCTCACATGAGGACCGCCCAAGAAAAGGAAGACCAAGAGTCACCTCTGCTTCTGAGGATAAGTTTATCCTAGTCACCAGCCTCAGAAATCGCAGATTAACAGCAGCTCAGATTAGAGACCAGGTCAATGCCACACAGAGTTCTAGCAGCAGACACATCTCTACAACAACTGTTAAGAGGAGACTTTGTGCAGCAGGCCTTCATGGTAAAATAACTGCTAGGAAACCACTGCTAAGGACAGGCAACAAGCAGAAGAGACTTGTTTGGGCTAAAGAACACAAGGAATGGACATTAGACCAGTGGAAATCTGTGCTTTGGTCTGATGAGTCCAAATTTGAGATCTTTGGTTCCAACCACCGTGTCTTTGTGTGACACAGAAAAGGTGAACGGATGGACTCTACATGCCTGGTTCCCACCGTGAAGCATGGAGGAGGAGGTGTGATGGTGTGGTGTTGCTTTGCTGGTGACACTGTTGGGGATTTATTCAAAATTGAAGGCATACTGAACCAGCATGGCTACCCCAGCATCTTGCAGCGGCATGCTATTCCATCCGGTTTGCGCTTAGTTGGACCATCATTTATTTTTTAACAGGACAATGACCTCAAACACACCTCCAGGCTGTGTAAGGGCTATTTAACCAAGGAGGAGAGTGATGGGGTGCTACGCCAGATGACCTGGCCTCCACAGTCACCAGACCTGAACCCAATCGAGATGGTTTGGGGTGAGCTGGATCGCAGAGTGAAGGCAAAAGGGCCAACAAGTGCTAAGCATCTCTGGGAACTCCTTCAAGATTGTTGGAAGACCATTTCCGGTGACTACCTCTTGAAGCTCATCAAGAGAATGCCAAGAGTGTGCAAAGTAGTTATCAAAGCAAAAGGTGGCTACTTTGAAGAACCTAGAATATAAGACATATTTTCAGTTGTTTCACACTTTTTTGTTAAGTATATAATTCCACATGTGTTAATTCATAGTTTTGATGCCTTCATTGTGAATGTACAATTTTCATAGTCACGAAAATACAGAAAATCTTTAAATGAGAAGGTGTGTCCAAACTTTTGGTCTGTACTGTATATATATATATATATATATATATATATATATATGTTGTGGAATACCTATACTAACTATAAACAAGCAAATCTCTCTCTGACTCAGCAGCAGGTCTCCCTACTCTGCCTGATTCCGGGGATGCACTGTGACGAGCATAGCGGCGCCAGGTCTTATATAGACCTGATGATGCTGTGCGGCCAGCCAATCACTGTAATGCCCACAACCTACATGGCTACGGCATTACAGTGCGTGGCAGGCAATCCCTGCATGTTCATTGTCTCTCTAAAGAGTGCCAAACATGCAGGAAGGGGACCCAAGTTCCCACCCGACCAACCCAGAAATACTCGCCGAGCTTGTCGAGCATCGTGATGCTCGGGCGAGTACCGAGCAGTGGCGAGCACATTCGCTCATCACTAATTGTACTGATTACCTATTCTTAGGACTTTAATGTTATGGTTTCTGAGAATAGGTTTTCTTTACGAGAGGCTGTATCTCTTGGTGATGTACCGTATATTCCGGCGTATAAGACGACTTTTGAAGACTGAAAAATCTTCTGTCTAGTCTGGGGTCGTCTTATATGCCGGTAATGCTTTTGAACTTTCAGAAATTGACATGCGGGGATACTCTGGGGGTGTTAATAAGCTGCCGTGGCCGTATCCCTGCCATGTCGGAGTTAATATAAGGTGGAGGGAGTTAAAATACGGCGGCGGTAGGTCCAGACAGTCAGCGCTTCTGTGCTGAAACTGACACATCGCTGCGTATTCCCAGCTCCGGACACAGCGCAGGGCTTCTGTGCCGACAGCTTTCACTTGTCACAGAAGCGCTGCGCTGTGTCCGGAGCTGGGAAGTTCGCATCGCTTCTGTGACAATATATGAAAAGCCGGCAATTCAGCAGCGGCATAAGCTGGCACCCGACAATTTAGAATAGAAAGAATAGAGCATCACACATAGATTAGATAGATAGAAACATGTCAGTCACATATATATGAAGTACAGTGACAGTATTGCTTACTGTACTTGTCATTTAGTGTAAAGGATTTATTAAAACAAATAATAGTGTTTTCATGCACCGTCTCTTTAAAAAAGCCGGCCGGCAATTCAGCATCTGTACCCGACAATTTATAACAGAAAGATAGAGCATCACACATAGATTAGATAGATAGAAACATGTCAGTCACATATATATGAAGTACAGTGATAGTGTTGGTTACTGTACTTGTCATCTAGTGTTAAAATAACGGATTTATTAAAAAAAAAATTGTCGTGGGGTTCCCCTTAATTTTAGTCTCTAGCGGAGGTTAAGCAGACAGCTGGGGCAAATGTTTGAAGCCTGGGAAGGGGGTAATACCCACGGAGCTTCCCAGGCTACTAATATCAGCCCCCAGCTGAATACCTAGCCTTTACTAGCTATTAAAATGGGGGATCCCAAAAAAATGACGTGGGGTCCCCCCTATTTTAATAGCTAGCAAAGGCTAGGCAGACAGCTGGAGGCTGATATTAATAGCCCAGGAAGGGTGCCATGAATATTGGCCCCCTCCCAGGCTAGAAACACCAGCCGTCAGCCGCCCCAGAAATGGCGCATCCATAGGATGCGCCAAATCTGGCACTTAGCCTCGCTCTTCCCACTGCCCTGTAGCGGTGGCAGTGGGGTAATAGGGCTGGGGTTGATGTCAGCTTATAATGCCAGCTGACTTCAAGCCCAGGTTAGTAATGGAGAGGCGTCTATAAGACACCCCCATTACTAACCCCATAGTCAAAGTTAAAAAAAACACAAACACCCAGAATAAAGTCCTTTAATTGAAATAAACACACAATTCTTTATTGTTCTAAATTAAACCATACTTACCATCACGCCCATTCCAGCTGAAGCCAACGATCTCCTGCAATAAAAGAAAAATAATAAACCAACATCATCCTTACCTTTCCATGGTTCCCAGGACGAGTCCAGCTCTGCTACATCGAGATGACAGGCTGGACCGCAGCAGAACGCTGCCATCCAGCCTGTCATCCCGCAGACACTGAGAAGCGCAGGCATGCTTGCGCTCCTCAGTGTCTGACTGTGACGGCATCCAGATGAGCCGACAATGAACTCAGCTCACCTCCTGGACGTCCGTCACTGACAGCGTGGGAAACTTCTACTGCTCATGCGGGGAGCAGAAGAATTTTCCCACGCTGTCAGTGACGTGCATGAGGTGAGTCGAGTTCATTGGACATGATCTCGGCTCATCTGGATGCCGTCACAGTCAGACACTGAGGAGCACAAGCATGCCTGCGCTTCTCAGTGTCTGCCGCATGGCAAGCTGAACGGCAGCGTTCTCCTGCGGTGCAGCCTGTCATGTGAATGTAGCAGAGCTGGACCGGTCCTGGGAACCATGGAGAGGTAAGGATGAGGTTGCTTTATTATTTTACTTTTATTGCAGGAGATCGTTGGCTTCAGCTGGAATGGGCGTGATGGTAAGTATGGTTTAATTTAGAACAATAAAGAATTGTGTGTTTATTTCAATTAAAGGACTTTATTCTGGGTGTTGTGTTTTTTTTAATTACTTTACTAGAAATTCATGGCGGTCATGTCTAATATTGGCGTGACCCCATGAATTTCGGGCTTAGGGCCAGCTGATAATGCCAAGCTGGCCCTAACCCCTTTATTAACCAGTGAGCCACCGCACCAGGGCCCTGGATGAGTTGGGTACAGCGCCAGAGGATGGCGCTTCTATGAACGCGCCATTTTCCGGGGTGGCTGCGGACTGCAATTTGCAGCGGGGGGGGGCCCAGAAAGCTTGGGCCTCCCTGCGCTGCAGATTCCAGCCCCCAGCTGCCTAGTTGTACCTGGCTGGACACAAAAATAGGGCGAAGCCCCACGTATTTTTTTTTTTAATTATTTCATGAAATAATTAAAAAAAAAAGGGCTTCCCTATATTGTTGTGTCCGGCCAGGTACAAATAGGCAGCTGGTGGTTGGGGGCAGCCCGTTCCTGCCTGCTGTACCTGGCTGGACACAAAAATATGGCGAAGCCCCACGTCAACATTTTTGGGAAAAATTAATTACGAAATTAATAATTTAGGGACTGCATCTTTATTAACCCCTCAATTGTCATTTAGTGTTAAAATAAAGGATTTTTTAAAAAGAAAATTGGCGTGGGATCCACCATCATTATAGTCTCTAGCGGAGGTTAAGCAGACGGCTGGGGCACATGTTTGAAGTCTGGGAAGAGGGTAATACCCACGGAGCTTCCCAGGCTACTAATATCAGCCCCCAGCTGAATACCTAGCCTTTACTAGCTATTAGAATGGGGGACCCCCCCAAAAAATGACGTGGGGTCCCCCCTATTTTAATATGTTTATGAGTGACAGTTTTCCTGCTATATACCTGCATGTCATAAGAATTTAAATTAAAAAAGGACCATGTTAAATTCAAATCTGTTTTTTTTTAATTTTTACCGGTGTTTGGTATGCGTTGGAAAAGGGGTAGTCTTATACGGTGAATATATCCTAAACTCTATATTTTAACAGGAAAGTAGGGGGGTCGTCTTATACACCAGGTCGTCTTATACGCCGGAATATACGGTACTTGGGAATATAGGCAACATTTAAGTTCTGTTTATTGAACTTAATTTAGCAGAGACTTCATGCTGTATTGTATGCTGACTTCTTTATGTTTAAAATGCAGCTTGCATTTTAAAGATCATTATTTTTTAATATTCAGGACATATAGGCTATTATGCGTTATATGATGAAACAGCAACTTTCAGATGGACATTGTCACATTTATTTTGACAAACTCCTTTGTGAAGACCCTTTTTAATCTTGTATTTTTGGAACCAAAGCCTCATGACACTGAGCACAAGCCACTGGAATGTGGTGTTGATATAGGCTGACAGCTCTGATGTAGCTAGAAGGTTTTCAGAATTGAGTTAGTCAGATTGTGCTCCAACATGTGATATACTGTGTACATCTTATTGAACAAAAAAGAATGACTGCAACATCAGAGCCCAGTGTAATATGCTCAGATTCCAGATCAAAAAGAATGGCCAGGATATAGATATTACAATCTGCAGTAATGTTCCACTATACAGCTGGATCACATTTAAAGAATACTTCACATTTACTCCTGTCTTGTTCATGTTAGCAGCTGCTCTGGATCAGTATCCTATCTGGCTCAAATTGCCCAAGCAATATTATTCATGTCAAGAACTGATTACTGAAAATAAAACCAAGAAAAATGAAGCCAAATTAATACTTCATATCAAGTTACTTTCACTAATACAGAGACTTAGACCATGAAACCTGTGAAATGTGAAGATTACCCCTTTAAGGAGGCCATTATCAGGTCTGACAGCTTTAATTTATTAATTATTAATAGAAAGATGGGCATAAGGGTCTGTTTAAATAGACTTTTACCAATCGGTAGTTGTTTAATAGTCTGTTTACAAAGGCAGACCAAGGTAATGAGTAATATAATATATATAATAGATATATAGCATAAATATATAATATAATACTGAGTAATGTAATAGATCGCTCAATGTGCACAATAAAAGCTGACATGGTTCTCAACTCTGCAAGTCCTGATTAGAGAGCACAATGCACCTCCAAGACCGATGATTTTTTTTGCTCTACGCAAAAGATCATCTCACCCAATGAACAAGCGTTTTGCTTATTCATCGAGTGATTGGCAGCCTGTTTACACTGAAAAATAATTGTGAAACAAGCATTTTTAAAAAATAGTCATTCACAATTATTTGTCAGTGTAATTGTAGTTTAACCTCTTTACCCCCGAAGGTGGTTTGCATGTTAATGACCAGACCAATATTTACAATTCTGATCACTGTCACTTTATGAGGAAATAACTCTGGAACGCTTCAATGGATCTTCCTGATTCTGAGACTGATTTTTCGTGATATATTGTACTTCATGATAGTGATAAAATTTATTTGATATGACTTGCGTTTAGTGATGAGTGAACATGCTCGCCACTGCTCGGTACTCGCCTGAGCATCACTGTGCTCGACAAGCTGGGCGCTCGGCGAGTATTTCCGAGTTGGTTGGGCGGGAACTCGGGTCCCCTCTCTGCATGTTTTGCGCTCTTTAGAGAGCCAATGAACATGCAGGGATTTCCTGTCATGCACTGTAATGCCATAGCCATGTTGGTTGTGGAATTACAGTGATTGGCTGGCCGCACAGCATCATCAGGTCTATATAAGACCTGGCGCATCTATGCTCGTCATAGTGAACCCCGGAATCAGGCAGAGTATGGAGAGCTGCTGCTGAGTCAGGGAGAGATTTTGTTGTTTATAGTTAGTATAGATATTCCACAACATATATATATACTGTATATATATATATCGAACAGAACTAACAGTCCTTCTGAGGACTAATCCAGCTGCATATATTCAGTGGTGATAGCAGGAGTTAGGCAGGCAGGCAGTGCATGTGGCAGACTGCAGTGCATGATTGTCACACTGACACTGCGTACAGGAGGTCAGGGGCCTAAGCTGACCCTAAGCTGGGGCCCTGACTAATCCCTCTACCTGGAGGTACTGTTAAAGATACAGAGGTCCAGGCCGCCAGCGTAACCCCTACCTACTGAGGATCCCTGCACCTCAGTAATCTAGTCCTGAGAAGGACCCCGATCACAACAATAGGGGACAGGAAATAATATGCCAACACACAGTACTTAGACGAACGGGACAGTACAAGGGTCAAACCAAAAACCACCTTGCATACAAAAACTACACCACAACTACAGAGGGAACACCAACGGGAAAGGAGATAAATGATAAAGCGAGGAAGGGAAAAACCACACCAAATACACTTAGCTCAGAACTCCAAAATACCACGATCCGCTCTGTTTGTCTGTATGAAATGCTTTCACCGACACTTCCCTAACAGACCGGCAGGCATTTGAAGGAGTCCCACTACTGCAGCATTGATTGCAGCTGGGCGAGGCTGGACCTCGTCTAGCACAGAGAGAGAGAGTTAACTCCCTCACTGCCGAAAAACACAAAACACCAAAAACTCAGCTGCGAGAAGTCAGGCTGTGTAATCGTGACGATCTTCGTGGCGACACACCCGTGACAGTACCCCCCCTTCTATGAGGGGCCTCTGGACCCTCAGGGCCAGGTTTATCCGGGTGAGTCGTGTGGAAGGCCCGAACTAATCGGTCTGCGTTAATATCCGACGCAGGAACCCACATCCTCTCCTCAGGACCATACCCCTTCCAATGAACCAGGTACTGAAGGGACCGGCGATTAAAGCGTGAATCGATGACCTTCGATACCTGGAACTCCAAGTTACCATTGATCACCACTGGAGGGGGAGGTAAAGGTGACGGTATCACCGGCGCCACATACCTCTTAAGCAACGATCTGTGGAACACGTTGTGAATTTCAAACGTAGGGGGGAGGTCAAGACGGAATGCCACCGGATTAATTATAGAACTGATCCTGTACGGCCCGATGAACCTGGGACCCAGTTTCCAGGAGGGAACCTTAAGTTTTATATTCCTGGTAGACAACCATACCCGATCGTTCACACTTAGGTCCGGACCAGACACTCTCCTCCTATCAGCCATACATTTGTATCGGTTCCCCATAGTATTCAGATTCTTCAGCACCCCACTCCAAACTGAAGCGAGTGATGACGAAAATCGTTCCTCCTCAGGAACCCCCGAAGAGCCCCCTCTACTGAAAGTACAAAACTGGGGGTGAAAACCATATGCCCCAAAAAACGGGGACTTACCAGTGGATTCGCTCCACCTATTATTAAGAGCAAACTCCGCCAGAGGTAAGAAAGAAGCCCAGTCCTCCTGGTTCTCTGACACAAAACACCGGAGATATGTCTCCAAGCTCTGGTTCATACGTTCCGTCTGACCATTGGTCTGAGGATGAAAAGCCGATGAGAACGATAAATGCATCCCCCGCCGTGTACAAAATGCCTTCCAGAATTTGGACACAAATTGAGACCCCCGATCTGACACCACATTGGAGGGTACCCCGTGAAGCCTCACAATCTCCCCAATGAACACCTGCGCAAGAGTTTTAGCATTAGGAAGAGCAGGAAGAGCGATAAAATGTGCCATCTTGCTGAACCTGTCCACTACAACGAGTATGACCGTTTTACCCGAAGATGTCGGGAGATCCGTAATAAAGTCCATAGACAGATGAGTCCAAGGACGCTCCGGGATCTTCAAAGGTAAGAGGGCCCCAGACGGACGGGTATGTGAGGTCTTAGAGCGCGCACAAACCCCACAGGACGCGACAAAAGTTACCACCTCCCTATGTAAGTTAGGCCACAAAAACCGACGCGAGAGGAGATCCACCGTTGCTTTACTCCCCGGGTGTCCTGCAAAAACTGAGTTATGGTGTGCCTCGATCACCTTTTGTCGCAACTGATCTGGAACAAACAGTCTCCCTGGAGGTCCAACAGGGTCGTCCCCCTGAGCCTCCAATACCTCCTCCTCAAGCTCAGAGCATACTGCCGAAACCACCACCCCCTCCTGAAGGATAGGAACCGGGTCGTCCGTATTCCCGGCCCCAGGGAAACTACAAGATAAGGCATCCGCCTTTACATTTTTTGACCCAGGACGATATGTAACGACAAAATTAAACCTGGTAAAAAACAATGACCACCTAGCTTGTCTGGGATTCAGACGTTTAGCGGACTCCAGATATAGCAGGTTCTTGTGATCGGTGATGACGGTGACCGGATGGACTGCCCCTCTAAAAAATGGTGCCACTCCTCAAAAGCTAACTTAATGGCTAAGAGTTCCCTATTGCCGACATCGTAATTCCTCTCAGCGGACGACAATTTTTTAGAGAAAAAGGCGCATGGATGCCACTTACCAGGGGACGAACCTTGTGACAATACTGCTCCCACCCCTACCTCGGAAGCGTCTACCTCTACAATGAATGGCTGTGACGCATCAGGTTGAATGAGTATGAGTGCCGAGGCAAAACATTTTTTCAAGGAGGAGAAAGCTTGACAAGCCTTGTCAGACCACCTAGAAAAATCCGTCCCCTTTTTTGTCATGTCTGTGAGAGGTTTAACCATGGACGAGAAATTACGAATGAACTTCCGGTAATAATTAGCAAACCCCAGGAAACGTTGTAGTGCCTTAAGATTCTCTGGCAGATCCCACTCAAGAACTGCTTGCACTTTCCCAGGGTCCATACGAAAACCGGACGCTGAAACCAGGAAGCCTAAAAACTGGAGTTCCTGTACGGCGAACACACACTTTTCCCATTTGGCATACAGTTTATTATCCCGCAAGATCTGTAACACCTGCCTAACATGCTCCTGATGAGACACCAGATCCGGCGAGTAAATTAAGATATCATCCAGATATATGACAACAAACTGTCCCACCAGGCGGCAAAAAATGTCATTAACAAAGTGTTGGAACACCGCCGGGGCATTAGTCAGACCGAATGGCATGACAAGGTTCTCATAATGCCCCTCCGGAGTGTTAAACGCCGTCTTCCACTCATCCCCCTCCTTCATCCTAATCAGATTGTACGCCCCCCTGAGATCCAACTTAGAGAACCATTTGGCGCCCACGATCTGATTAAAGAGATCGGGAATAAGTGGGAGCGGATACGGATCTCAGACCGTTATCCGATTAAGTTCACGGAAATCCAGGCAAGGGCGTAGGCCTCCATCTTTCTTCTTCACAAAGAAGAACCCCGCGGCCACCGGTGAAGATGAAGGTCTAATATGCCCCTTAGCCAGACTTTCAGAAATATAATCCTTCATGGCCTGCCTCTCAGGACCAGAAAGGTTATACAACCTAGATTTAGGTAACTTGGCCTTAGGGAGAAGTTTTACAGAACAGTCATACTCGCGATGAGGAGGTAGTTCCTGACACCCTTTCTCCGAGAATACATCCTCAAAGTCCGCTAGAAATGGAGGTAAGACCCTAGGAGTAACCGCACCAATGACCGTATTCATGCAGTTTTTATTACAGAATTTACTCCATTGACTTATCTCTCTAGATTGCCAATTAATAACCGGGTTATGCTTAGTTAACCAAGGAAGGCCCAACACTATAGGAGTGGGAAGACCCTCCAACACGTAGCAAGACAACAGTTCCTTATGTATCGCCCCAACTTGAAGTTTTACGTTATGCACAGCTTGCAAAAAACTTCCCTGACCGAGGGGCCTGGCATCGATCGAGAATATGGGGATGGGTTTAGCCAACTCACTCAATCGCATACCTTGAAGCCGGGCAAACCGAGCGTCCACTAGATTAGCCCCGGCCCCACTATCCAGAAGAACAGATATCCTCTCAGTTCTCGTACCCACCACCACCTCCGCCGGTACGAGAAACTGAGATGAACCTAGGGACGAAATACCTACTCCCAGATTGCCGTCCACCACACAACCTGGGATCAACAGTTTTCCGACGACTCTTCACTCTGCAAGGGACGGGATGGACAGCCCCCAATAAAATGTCCCTTTCTCCCGCAGAAGAAACACCTTCCTGTCTTATGGCGCACCACCGGTCCCCTCCCCCGAAATGATGTCCCTCCTAATTGCATAGGCTCCTCTGGACTGACTAGGGGACCTCCATATAAGGGACCCTTGTAGAAGGTGGAGTCATCACAGGGGGCGGAGTTGCCCCGCACCTCTCCCGAAGCCGTCTGTCAATGCGAATAGCAAGGGCCATAGCGGCTTCCAGTGACGCAGGAGGGTCATACTGAGCCAACACATCCTTTAATTTGTCGTATAAACCTTGACAAAACTGGCTCCTAAGAGCGGGGTCATTCCACTGGGTGTCCGTGGCCCACCTACGGAACTCCGAACAGAATTCCTCCGCCGGACGATCTCCCTGCTGGATCCTACGTAACTTAGATTCAGCAAGGGAGATCCGATCCGGGTCATCATATACGAGACCCAGAGCTGCAAAAAACCTATCCACTGACTGGAGAGCCGGGGAGCCTGGGGGAAGAGAGAACGCCCAAGATTGTGGGTCCCCTTGTAGGAGCGAGATTACAATTCCCACCCTTTGTTCTTCACTCCCCGACAACCGAGGCCGCAGCCGAAGGAACAACTTGCATGCCTCCCGGAAAACAAAAAACTTGTCCCGCCCCCCAGTGAACCTGTCAGGGAGAGCTACTTTAGGTTCTGGTCCGGCTTGCTCCTGGGGATACAAAACCTTGGACCTAACGTCCGCCAGCTCCATGGACAAACTCTGCAACTGCCGAGCTAGACTGGCTACTGGATCCATGGTAGCTGGAGAGAATCTTAGTGGGTCGGTGAAAATGTCACACTGACACTGCGTACAGGAGGTCAGGGGCCTAAGCTGACCCTAAGCTGGGGCCCTGACTAATCCCTCTACCTGGAGGTACTGTTAAAGGTACAGAGGTCCAGGCCACCAGCGTAACCCCTACCTCCTGAGGATCCCTGCACCTCAGTAATCTAGTCCTGAGAAGGACCCCGATCACAACAATAGGGGACAGGAAATAATATGCCAACACACAGTACTTAGACGAACGGGACAGTACAAGGGTCAAACCAAAAACCACCTTGCATACAAAAACTACACCACAACTACAAAGGGAACACCAACGGGAAAGGAGATAAATGATAAAGCGAGGAAGGGAAAAACCACACCAAATACACTTAGCTCAGAACTCCAAAATACCATGATCCGCTCTGTTTGTCTGTATGAAATGCTTTCACCGAAACTTCCCTAACAGACCGGCAGGCATTTGAAGGAGTCCCACTACTGCAGCATTGATTGCAGCTGGTGCCAGGCTGGACCTCGTCTAGCACAGAGAGAGAGAGAGTTAACTCCCTCACTGCCGAAAAACACAAAACACCAACTCAGCTGCGAGAAGTCAGGCTGTGTAATCGTGACGATCTTCGTGGCGACACACCCGTGACAGTAATACAGCACAAGAGGGTCCATTGAACGTCCTGTGAGTATAGGTATTCCACAACATATATATACAGTGGGTACAGAAAGTATTCAGACCCCTTTACATTTTTCACTCGTTGTTTCATTGCTGCATTTTGGTAAATTCTAAAAAGTTCATTTTTTTTCTCATTAACCCCTTAAGCCCCGAGGGTGGTTTGCACGTTAATGACCAGGCCAATTTTTACAATTCTGACCACTGTCATTTTATGAGGTAATTACTCTGGAACGCTTCAACGGATCCCCCTGATTCTGAGAGAGTTTTTTCGTGACATATTGTACTTCATGATTGTGGAAAAATTTCTTCGATATCACTTGCGTTTATTTGTGAAAAAAATGGAAATTTGGCGAAAATTTTGAAAATTTTGCAATTTTCAAAATGTGAATTTTTAAGCCCTGAAATCAGAGAGATATGTCACACAAAAGAGTTAATAAATAACATTTCCCACATGTCTACTTTACATCAGCACAATTTTGGAACCAATTTTTTTTTGTTAGGGAGCTATAAGGGTTAAAAGTTGACCAGCGATTTCTCATTTTTCCAACAAAATTTACAAAACCATTTTTTTAGGGACCACATCACATTTGAAGTCACTTTGAGAGGTCTTTATGACAGAAAATACCCAAAAGTGACACCATTCTAAAAACTGAACCCCTCAAGGTGCTCAAAACCACATTCAAGAACTTTATTAACCCTTCAGGTGCTTCACAGGAATTTTTTGAATGTGGAAGAAAAAAATGAACATTTAACTTTTTTCACAAAACATGTTACTTTAGACCCAATTTTTTTTATTTTCACAGGGGTAACAAGAAAATATGGACCCCAAAATTTGTTGTGCAATTTCCCCTGGGCACGCAGATACCCAATATTTGGGGAAAAAACACTGTTTGGGCGCACGGCAGGGCTCGGAAGGGAAGGAGCGCCATTTGACTTTTTGATTGTAAAATTTGCTTGAATAATTAGCGGACGCCATGTTGTGTTTGGAGAGCCCCTGTGTGCCCAAACTTTGGAGCTCCCCCACAAGTGACCCCATTTTGGAAACTAAACCCCCCAAGGCACCTTTCTAGATGCATAGTGAGCACTTGGAACCCCCAGGTGCTTCACAAATTGATTCATAAAAATGAAAAAGTGAAAAAAAAAACACTTTTTCATTTTTATGAATCAATTTGTGAAGCACCTGGGGTTCCAAGTGCTCACTATGCATCTAGATAGGTGCCTTGGGGGGTCTAGTTTCCAAAATGGGGTCACTTGTGGGGGAGCTCCAATGTTTGGGCACACAGGGACTCTCCAAATGCAACATGGTATCCGCTAACAAATTGAATGGAAAATCGGCTCAAATTGTTAGCGGACACCACGTTGCGTTTGGAGAGCCCCTCTGTGCCCAAACTTTGGAGCTCCCCCACAAGTGACCCCATTTTGGAAACTAGACCCCCCAAAGCACCTTTCTAGATGCATAGTGAGCACTTGGAACCGCCAGGTGCTTCACAAATTGATTCGTAAAAATGAAAAAGTGAAAAAAAAAACACTTTTTCATTTTTATGAATCAATTTGTGAAGCACCTGGGGGTTCCAAGTGCTCACTATGCATCTAGATAGGTGCCTTGGGGGGTCTAGTTTCCAAAATGGGGTCACTTGTGGGGGAGCTCCAATGTTTGGGCACACAGGGACTCTCCAAATGCAACATGGTATCCGCTAACAAATTGAATGGAAAATCGGCTCAAATTGATAGCGGACACCACGTTGCGTTTGGAGAGCCCCTCTGTGCCCAAACTTTGGAGCTCCCCCACAATTGACCCCATTTTGGAAACTAGACCCCCCAAGGCACCTTTCTAGATGCATAGTGAGCACTTGGAACCCCCAGGTGCTTCACAAATTGATTCATAAAAATGAAAAAGTGAAAAAAAAAACACTTTTTCATTTTTATGAATCAATTTGTGAAGCACCTGGGGTTCCAAGTGCTCACTATGCATCTATATAGGTGCCTTGGGGGGTCTAGTTTCCAAAATGGGGTCACTTGTGGGGAAGCTCCAATGTTTGGGCACACAGGGACTCTCCAAATGCAACATGGTATCCGCTAACAAATTGAATGGAAAATCGGCTCAAATTGTTAGCGGACACCACGTTGCGTTTGGAGAGCCCCTCTGTGCCCAAACTTTGGAGCTCCCCCACAAGTGACCCCATTTTGGAAACTAGACCCCCCAAGGCACCTTTCTAGATGCATAGTGAGCACTTGGAACCCCCAGGTGCTTCACAAATTGATTTGTAAAAATGAAAAAGTGAAAAAAAAAACACTTTTTCATTTTTATGAATCAATTTGTGAAGCACCTGGGGATCCAAGTGCTCACTATGCATCTAGATAGGTGCCTTGGGAGGTCTAGTTTCCAAAATGGGGTCACTTGTGGGGGAGCTCCAATGTTTGGGCACACAGGGACTCTCCAAATGCAACATCATATCAGCTAACAAAATGTCGGCTCAAATTGTTAGCGGACACCATGTTGCGTTTGGAGAGCCCCTGTGTGCCCAAACTTTAGAGCTCCCCCACAAGTGACCCCATTTTGGAAACTAGACCCCCCAAGGCACCTATCTAGATGCATAGTGACCACTTGGAACCCCCAGGTGCTTCACAAATTGATTTGTAAAAATGAAAAAGTGAAAAAAAAACACTTTTTCATTTTTATGAATCAATTTGTGAAGCACCTGGGGATCCAAGTGCTCACTATGCATCTAGATAGGTGCCTTGGGGGGGTCTAGTTTCCAAAATTGGGTCACTTGTGGCTGAGCTTCAATGTTTGGGCACACAGGGGCTCTCCAAACGCAACATGGCGTCCGCTAACAATTTGAGCCGATTTTCCATTCAATTCGTTAGCGGACACCATGTCGCGTTTGGAGAGCCCGTGATGTGCCTAAACAGTGGAGCTCCCCCACAAGTGTCCCCATTTTGGAACCTATACCACTCAAGGATTTTATTAAGGTGTATAGTGAACATTTTGAACCCAGAGGTACGGCACAGAATTTGTTTACATTAGGTCATCATATTGAATAAGTTGTCATTATTCTTGAGCGCAAGTGCTCGCTACTTGAGTTTGCATCGGGTACTCAGGTATGCACCATGTACAGCGTGTGCTCGAGTGACATGCTCGAGTCCCTGCTCCGCATGTTTCACGGTTATTAGACACCCCAAAAAAAACATGCGGGGATCACTCGTGCATGGCAGGCAATCCCCGTAAAGTTTTTTTGGCCGCGAAGCATATGGGGCAGAGACTCGAGCATGTCACTCAAATACCCATGATACTCAATGCATACCAGAGCACCTGATGCAAACTCAAGTAGCGAGCACTTGCGCTCAACACTAGTCGCCATATCGTCATCTTTTTTTCTTACTTTTGAAAAAAATCCCAACCCCAGCCCTAACCCTAGCACAACCCTAACCATAGCACAACCCTAGCTCTAGCACAACCCTAGCCCCAGCACAACCCTAGCCCCAGCACAACCCTAGCCCCAGCACAACCCTAGCCCCAAACCCAGCCCTAACCCTAGCCCAATCCTAACCCAAGAGTTTATTTTTGACGCCGTTCCTTGTGCGGTACAAGTGATTAGACGACTTTATTCTTCAGGTCGGTGTGATTACAGCAATGCCAGAATCATATGGGGTTTTTATGACTGACAGCTGTCACACACTAAAAGACGCATTTTTTGTAAAATCTAGTTTTTGCATCGCCATATTTTGAGAGCTATAATTTTTCCAGATTTTGGCAGACAGTCATGTGACGGCTCGTTTTTTGCGGGATGAGTTGACGTTGTTAATGGTGCCATTTTCAGGCACGTGACATTTTTTGATCGCTTTCTATTCCGATTTTTGGGAGGCAGAATAAACAAAAACCAACAATTCAGGAATTGTTTTTTTTTTTTTTTTTTTATTCTGTTCCGCGTGTGGTAAAATTGATAAGGTAGCTTTATTCTTCGGGTCAGTACGTTTACAGCGGTACCACATTTGTAGCATTTTTCTATGTTTTGGCGCTTATATACAATAAAAGCTATTTTATAGAAAAAAATATTTTTTAGCATCGCTTTATTCTGAGAGCTATAACTTTTTTATTTTTCGGCTGATGGAGCTATATGGCAGCTTGTTTTTTGTGGAACGAGATGACGTTTTCAGCGATACCATTTTTATTTATATGTGTCTTTTTGATCCACTTTTTGTTTGGCGGTATGGTGATAAAGCATTGTTTTTTGCTTCGTTTTTTTTTTTTTTTTTTTACCGTGTTCACTGAAGGGGTTAACTAGTGGGACAGTTTTATAGGTCAGGTTGTTCCGGACGCGGCGATACCAAATATGTGTACTTTTATTTATTTATTTATTTTTTTTATAATAATATTTATTGATGGGTACATTATATTTTTATTTTTGGTGGATTATTTTTTTTATTTATTTTTTTTATATTTTTGCAATTTTTTTTTTTTTTTCCACTTTCAGACAGTTTATACACTTTATTACTTTGTCCCACTCTGGGACTTTCACTTTTTTTTCTCTGATCGCCTGCATGGCACAGGAATGCAGCACCATCCCTATGCCATGCAGGCTATCAGCGGTGCACAGTGTGAAGATTGTTTGGAGATGCACTGCGCATGTCCAAACAATCTTCCTGCTGTCTGGTGACCCGGATGTTGTCATGACGACATCGGGTCGTCATGGCAACACCCGGGAAGCCTTTGCAAACTGCGCTGGAAGCCGGAAGAGGAGGTGAGTATCGGCGATCACCTCCCCTTGCCCCCGCAATGCCACGATCGACTTCGACCGACTTAGATCGCAGCATCGCAGGGGTTAATGTGCTGGGAGCGGTGCAGGACCGCTCCCTGCACATACTACCGGGTGTCAGCTGTGACAATCAGCTGACACCCGGCGGCGATCGCGCCCGCACAGCCTGTGTGCGCGCGCGATCGCGATGACGTACTAATACGGGTCTGGCTCTTAAGTCCCAGGGCACAGACGCGTATTAGTACGTCAGATGTTATTAAGGGGTTAAAGTACACTCTGCACCCCATCTTGACTGGAAAAAAACATAAATGTTGAAATTTTTGCAAATTTATTAAAAAAGAAAAACTGAAATATCGCATGGTCATACGTATTCAGACCCTTTGCTCAGACACTCATATTTAAATCACATGCTGTCCATTTCCTTGTGATCCTCCTTGAGATGGTTGTACTCCTTCATTGGAGTCCAAATATGTTTAATTAAACTGATAGGACTTGATTTGGAAAGGCACACACCTGTCTATATAAGACCTCACCGCTCACAGTGCATGTCAGACTAAATGAGAATCATGAGCTCAAAGGAACTGCCCAAGGAGCTCAGAGACAGAATTGTGGCAAGGCACAGATCTGGCCAAGGTTACAAAAGAATTTCTGCAATACTCACGGTTCCTAAGAGCACAGTGGCCTCCATAATCCTTAAATGGAAATAGTTTGGGACCAAAAGAAGTCTTCCTAGACCTGGCCGCCAGCCAAACTGAGCAATCATGGAAGAAGAGCTTTCGTGAGAGAGGTAAAGAAGAACCCCAAAATCACTGTGGCTGAGCTCCAGAGATGCAGTAGGGAGATGGGAGAAAGTTTCACAAAGTCAACTATCACTGCGGCCCTCCACCAGTCAGGCCTTTATGGCAGAGTGGCGCAATGGAAGCCTCTCCTCAGTGCAAGACATATGAAAGCCCGCATAGAGTTTGCTCAAAAACACAAGAAGGCCTCCCAGACATTGAGAAATAAGATTCTCTGGTCTGATGAGACAAAGATTGAACTTTTTGGTGATAATTCTAAGCGGTATGTGTGGAGAAAACCAGGCACTGCTCATAACCTGCCCAATACAATCCCAACAGTGAAACATGGTGGCGGCAGCATCATGCTATGGGGGTGTTTTTCAGCTGCAGGGACAGGACAACTGATTGCAATTGAAGGAAACATGAATGCGGCCAAGTACAGACATATCCTGGATGAAAACCTCTTCCAGAGTTCTCTGGACATCAGACTTGGCCGAAGGTTCGCCTTCCAACAAGACAATGACCCTAAGCACACAGCTAAAATAACAAAGGAGTGGCTTCAGAATAACTCTGTGACCATTCTTGACTGGCCAAGCCAAAGCCCTGACCTAAACCCAATTGAGCATCTCTGGAGAGACCTGAAAATGGCTGTCCACCAAGGTTCACCATCCAACCTGACAGAACTGGAGAGGATCTGCAAGGAAGAATGGCAGAGGATCCCCAAATCCAGGTGTGAAAAACTTATTGCATCATTCCCAAGAAGACTCATGGCTGTGCTAACTCAAAAGGATGCTTCTACTCAATACTGAGCAAAGAGTCTGAATACATATGACCTTGTGATATTTCTTTTTTAATAAATTTGCAAAAATTTCTAAATTTCTGTTTTTTTCAGTCAAGATGGGGTGAAGAGTGTACTTTAATGAGAAAAAAAAGAACTTTTTAGAATTTACCAAATGGCTTCAATGAAACAAAGAGTGAAAAATTTAAAGGGATATGAATACTTTCTGTACCCACTGTATATCAATCTGAACTAACAGTCCTTCTGAGGACTAATCCAGCTGCATATAATCAGTGCTAGGCAGGCAGTGTATGTGGCAGACTGCACTGTATGATATAGCACAAGATGGTCAATTGAACGTCCTGTCTGCTGCTGTAATAATTACAGATATTTGTAGACATAACCCCAGATATCAGGGGCCAGGGCAAATTTTTTTTATCTTAATCCTAGTTATTTGCTTAAAAAGCAATCCAGAGTACACTATTTTTCTGCTCCATTTGCTTGTTAGCACTGCAGAATAAAGCCAGATCTGTTCCATATTTCAGCGATAAAAATCCAGAAATTTGAACTAAACGTGGAAAATATTGGCCTCCTTTTCCATTCTGTTGCAGTGTGTCGGCCAAGCTATTCACACTATGTGTCTGTGAAGAATAGTATTAGTAAATTACAGGCCTGCTATTTAAAACCGTGGTTCTCTGTCAGACATATCACCTATAAGACTGTTCCAAAATCATACATTTCTTCTATTTTCGTTTCGTTGCAGTGTGTCCTTGAAGCTATTGACACCAAATCTCTATGTAGAATAATATTAGTAAATTACAGGCCTGCTATTTAAAACCATTGTTCTCTGTCAGACATATCACCTATAAGACTGTTCCAAGATCAGACATTTCTTCCATTTTCATTCCGTTGCAGTGTGTCGGTCAAGCTATTCACACAAGGTCTCTGTGTAGAATAATATTAGTAAATTACAGGCCTGCTTTTTAAAACTGTGGTTCTTTGTCAGACATATCACCTATAAGACTGTTCCAAGATCAGAAATTTCTTCCATTTTCATTCCGTTGCAGTGTGTCGGCCAAGCTATTCACATTATGTGTCTGTGAAGAATAGTATTAGTAAATTACAGGCCTGCAATTTAAAACCGTGGCTCTCTGTCAGACATATCACTTATAAGACTGTTCCAAAATCAAACATTTCTTCCATTTTCATTCCGTTGCAGTGTGTCGGTCAAGCTATTCACATTAGGTCTCTGTGTAGAATATTATTAGTAAATTACAGGCCTGCTATTCTAAACCGTGGTTCTCTGTCAGACATATCACCTATAGGAATGTTCTGAGATCAGACATTTCTTCCATTTTCATTCCGTTGCAGTATGTCGGTCAAGCTATTCACACTAAGCCTCTGTGTAGAATAATATTAGTAAATTACACGCCTGCTATTTAAAACCGTGATTCCATGTCAGACATATCACCTATAAGACTGTTCCAAAATCAGACATTTCTTCCATTTTCAATCCGTTGCAGTGTGTCGATCAAGCTATTCACACTAGGTCTCTGTGTAGAATAATATTAGTAAATTACAGGCCTGCTATTTAAAACCATGGTTCTTTGTCAGCCGTATCACATATAACTGCAGTTCAAATCCAGCCATTTGTATTGAATGTGGAAAATATTGTCCTCGATTTATAGATGGTAGCAGTGTGTCAGTGTGCACCATTTTACAGCTCCATTTTCTTGTTCGCAGAATACAACCAGATTTTTTTCGTTTTATTCATATTACTGTATTGTGGAAGTAGAGGAATTTTTTTCAATGATCAGACGCACATGATCCATATGACTGCCGTAATAATGCAGAAATTTTGTGTAGCGTACCAATTATTCCGCTCAATAGAATCTATTGAATTTTCCTTCCCATTATTAAGGAGTGTGTCTCCTATACTGTTATTGCATATGCAACAATTTCAAAAATTAGTACGCACTCTGTAACATCCCTGGCGGCGTGCTTGCATAGTGCACCACCTCCCACTATGCAAGACTGCAATCTTACCTGTCAGTCCAGCCTGCAAACCTTGCTCCAGTTCATGCTGTGTGCATGTCTCTTGTCTGATTGCTTAGGGCGGCGGCCCGGTTACTTCCTGATTGTTATAGCTGCTGTGGGCGCACTCCTAATGCGTCCCCAGCCTATTGCTGTGAGTCACTGGATATTTAAACCCCCTCCACCCAGAAGGAGGTGCCTGAGCAGCACCTTCACTCAGTTTGTCTTTGCAACGGAATTGCCAGGTCCTGTCCTGTATTGTGTCTGTTTCTGCCACCCTGGGGGCTGCATACCCAGGCCTGTTATCTCTGACTTCTAGTCTGTTTCCGCCACCCTGGGGGCTTTATACCCAGGCTCGTTCTTGTATCTCTTTGCAGTATCAGTTTCTGTCTGAACTGTCTCCTAGCCTGTTACCTGTTTGTCTCTATGTCTGTACCTTCCCTTTTCCTGCAGTATCTGAACCTGCACCTAACTCCAACTCGTTGTCTCTGTACTTCTGTTTGTGAGTTTTGTGTCCACTCGCTATTTCATAGTAAGTACCTTGTATGTATCTGGTTCTGCTTGTCCCTTTTCCCTTCCTCCGTATCTTCCTCCTGAGTTCTAGCCATCTTCCTGTATTTTCCAGTCTGTTCCATGTGAACAGAGCCCTGTCCTCTCTGCCTACACCTTCAGCCCTGTTCGGCTCTGCTTGCTCACCGCGCCAGCGGTTTCTCTCTGCTCTGACTTGCCCACCACTCCGGCGGCTTCTCCCTGCTCTGTCTTGCTCACCGAGCCAGCGGTTTCTCTCTGCTCTGACTTGCCCACCGCTCCGGCGGCTTCCCTCTGCTCTGCCTTATCCACCGCTCCAGCGGTTTCTCTCTGCTCTGACTTACCCACTGCTCCGGCGGCTTCCCTCTGCTCTGCCTTACCCACTGCTCCGGCGGCTTCTCTCTGCTCTGCCTTGCCCACCACTCCGGCGGTTTCGCTCTGCTCTGCCTTGTCCACCGCACCTGCGGATTTGCTCTGCTCTGCCTTGTCCACCGCACCTGTGGTTTTGCTCTGCTCTGCCTTGTCCACCGCACCTGTGGTTTCGCTCTGCTCTGCCTTGTCTACCGCACCTGCGGTTTCGCTCTGCTCTGCCTTGTCCACCGCTCCGGCGGTTCCGCTCTGCTCTGCCTTGCCCACCGCACCTGCGGTTTTCGCTCTGCTCTGGTTGCTCACCGCGCCAGCAGTTCCTCTCTGCTCTGCCTTGTCCTCCGCTCTGGCGGTTTTGCTTTACTCTGCTTGTCTACCGCATCTGCGGCTCTGTACCTGTCCCCCAGTCTGTACTGGACCCTATCCAGCCTGCGCTCCAACCTGCTAATACCTCTCTGTCTGCATTCCAGCCGTGCTTGCCAGTATCTCCCTGTCTGCACTCCAGCCGTGCTTGCCAGTGCCCAACTGTCTGCATACCAGCCGTGTTTGCCAGTGCCCATCTGTCTGCATACCAGCCATGCTTGCCAGTGCCCACCTGTCTGCATACCAGCCGTACTTGCCAGTACCCACCTGTCTGCATACCAGCCGTACTTGCCAGTACCCACCTGTCTGCATACCGGCCGTGCTTACCAGTATCCACCTGTCTGCATACCAGCCGTGCCTGCCAATACCCACCTGCCTGTATGCCAGTCTAACCTGCCTGTTCCTGCATTCCCCGGTGTGGGTCAACAACTGTGACCGGGGTCTGACCTGGAGTAGCACCTGGTCCCTCTGCTTGGTTCCTCCTTGGTTCACGGAGTCGACTAAGCCACCATGCGACCTTGGTCGGATCGGGTTGATACTTAGTTACGCCCCTCCAGGCACTCCGCGGTTCATGGAACAGTGGGATCACTAATCACGCTCACGCCAGTCAGTCCGGGCACGAGCGTAACACACTCCAGTACACATTTAAAGAGACGTAAAAAATAAATAAATAAATAAATAAAAACACAGTAGGATCTATCTTTAGTATAAAAACCAGACTCGCCAATGTAATCTCAATGTAATCACATTGTTCAGCTCCTGCACCTCCTCCTCCAGTTCAGACTCCATCTCCAAAATGACCACATCAGTCACAAGCTGGAAGCACTGCAGCACTGCCTTGGCCAAGAGGCAACAGACTGTGCTGAAGATAATATGCTTAATGCTTAGGTAACAAACCGCCCACCGCTGCAGAGTTGTTGAAAGCTGTAACACAGCAGCCTGATCTGTGGCTCTCACCGCTGAACATACAGCCAAGCATGATCGTGTGTGACAATGGGCGGAATCTGGTGGAGGAGAAATGGCAGCCGGAGTAGATAAGGTTTCCATCTATGCCAGTCCTTTCACTGAGCTAAAGAATATGGCTGTGGTGAAATACAACTCTCACCGAGAAGCAGTGTCAGTGAAAAACATTGGGCCCACCAGAGGATTTTGAGGGCCCATCTTTCTCCCCCACTCAAGAGCCCCATAGTAGCTGCAAAGTTTGCGCTATCATGAACTCCCTGATGGAGAAGCCAGGGTCCACCCGAGGATTCTCTGGTGGGCCCTTAAAACCCTGCCGAGAAGCAGTCCTGGCTAAGAAAAGTGTGTGGGAACGTTCCTGGACACTCTATGGCTGCTTTTTTTTTTACTGTGGGCTGGCTTCAGCAATCTATAAGATTGCAATCTATGATCCCTTCACTGGCTCCCCATTGGCCAAAGACTTCAGTTCAAAACTGTAACCATGACATGCAAAGCCATCCACAACCTGTCTGCTCCATATATCTGTGATCTAGTCTCCCGGTACATACCAGCATGCAACCTCCGATCCTCACAAAATCTCCTTCTCTACTCCTGTTTTCTCTCCTCTTCCCACAATCGTATACAAGATTTTTCCTGAGCATCCCTTCTACTCTTGAACTGTGTACCCCAACATATCAGACTCTCGCCTACTGTTGAAACCTTTAAAAGGAAGCTGAAGACCCACTTCTTCCGACAAGCCTACAACCTGCAGTAACCTTCCCTCCACCATATCGCTGCACGACCAGCTGTACCCTCACCTACTGTATCCTCACTCATCCCTTATAGACTGTTAGTGTGCCCCTCACGGACAGGGTCCTCTCTGCTCTTGTACCAGTCAGTGACATATTTTCACATGTAAAGAGCAATGGAATAAATGGGGCTATAATAGTGAATAATAATAATTATACTACTTGTACTCTGGATCAATTGATGGAACTTTCCTGGTGACTGCCCCTAAATTGATGTGTTTTGGCAGCTTTTGGTCCCGTTTGAAGGTGTTGTGTATACGTTTGGTTTTGGCACCCATTAAATCTAATGGCGTTTGGCAATGTTTGGCGAATATTCGACTATTACATTGGTGAATATTGCAGAAATGGCGATTGTAATTCGAAACGAATATTGAAATATTTGCTCGTCTCTAATCAGAAACAGCCTTAAAAAAATTATGTGGGTGTTGCATCACGGTCTCCCTGATGATATGGTGGTGGAGGATGAGGAGAAGGAGGAGGGCGACATAAAATAGAAGAATTCCTGAAGGGTATACCAATGTCTGGGTGTAAAGGGGTGCATGTGAATAGACCCCCCAAAAAATAACCACTGGAGTTTATGTTTGTTGCTATCATCTGATGGTGTTGAGAATTCTGGCAAAATTCAGCCCTTGTTCATTTTTATAAGAGTCAGCCTGTTGGCATTTTCATTTGACAGGCGGATGCACCCATCAGTTTTATCAGTTATAATGCCCCCTGCAGCACTAAAAACTATCTCTGACAAAACACTAGCGGCCAGGACCTCCAAGGCACAGAAAGACAGTTCATGCCATGTGTCCAGCTTGCATCTTCCAAAACTTTTCCCTACTTTGTCAGAGTACCCCGTGTATCAGGGCCTGGGTGCTGGGAGGGTCTGAGAAAACTGTCCCAGACCTTTGACAGTGTTCTCCTGCCCCTGCCGCATCTGGTTTGTGTCTTCCTTGCTTGTACTCCTTGGTTGTCCAATGAACTGTCTGACTGTGACCTCTGCCGCCAGCGTTGACAGATGGGAATTTTTTTTTTGTTATAATTCTTCAACAAGAGCCTGAACTTAATATCTCCCAAAATGAACTCCTTCGGTTTCCTCCCTCTACTAACCTACCTATACCTGACTTTGCAATTTCCTTTAGGTGCTGCCACCATAACTCCCACTCAGCACGCCTGCTATCTTGGAGTCATATTTGACACACAACTTTCCTTTATTCAACTTGGAATATCACTCACTCGCTCATATCACCTGCACCTTAAAAAATTCTCCAGAAGTCGACCTTTTCTCATCTTTGATACTGCAAAAACTCTTACTGTCACTCTTATTCACTAGTGCAACTCTCTTCTAATCGATCTCCCTCTAAACAAACTGTCTCCTCTCCAATCCCTTCTGAATGCAGCAGCCAGGATTGTATTTCTATGAAGCTGCTTCACCGACGCCTTTACCTTGTGTACACGGGTTAGGTTAAACAATCACTACAGAATACTATACAAACTCATCTCTCTCACCCACCAAGCGATCCACAGTTCTGCACCGGCCTATATCTCTTCCCTCATTTCTGTGTATCACCCCTCCTGTGCCCTCCGTTCTGCAACTGATCTAGGACAGACATCCTCCTTAATCAGAACCTCACACCTCTGTCTCCAAGAATTCTCTTGTGCTATGCCAATCTTCTGTAATGCCCAAAATGCGTTCAACGCGATGGTCGCAGTAAAGGCTGGGGAACATAAAGTCAGCCTTGTGTGCCAGACTGCCAACAGCCAAGACTTCCCTGTTCTCACCAAGAGTATTACCGTCTATGTTCTCTTCCTCCTCCTCCTCATTATCACCCAATCTGCACTGAGATGAGTCTGGGTTGGGTAGCATCACCCTGTACAGTTCCTTGCTCTGCCTGCAATGCCTCCTCCTTAATTGACTGACTGAAAGAGTTGTATCAAGACTTCCAAGACAGCCAAAACTTCTCTGTCCTCACCAATAGGATGACTGTCCATGTTCTCCTCCTCCTCCTTCTCATTATCACCCAATCCGCATTGAGATGAGATGAGGCTGGGCTGTGTAGCATCACCCTGTACAGTTCCTTTCTCCGCCTGCAATGCCTCCTCTTTAATTGTGAGCAGCAAGCGTTTCAGTAGACAGAGAAGCAGGATGGTGATGCTAATTATGGTGTCATTGCCGCTCACCATCTTGGTGGAGTCCTCAATGTTTTGGAGGAGGGCACAGATGTCAGACATCCATGCCCACTCATCAGCTCTTATGTGCGGAGGCTGACCTGAATGCCGACGGACGTGTTGAAGCTGGTACTCAACAACTGCTCTCTCCTGCTCAAAATCATTCCAAACATCTGCAACGTTGATTTCCAAGACGTAGTCACATTGCACACCAGTCAGTGAGCTGGAAGCTGCAAAAGCTGACTTTCTGAAATGGGCACACCTGTGGCGTACTTTCACAAGCAACTCTGGCAGATCCATGTAGATTTTGAGAAACTGCAGGACCACTAAGTTGAGCACATGGGCCAGGCATGGTACATGTGTGAACTTGCCTAGCTTCAGAGCTGACACCAGGTTCTCTGATACAGCTTTCAACAACTCTGCAGCGGTGTGCGGTTTGTCACCTAAGTATACAGTTCTGCTTATTGTTATTGCCATACACGAAGTTAAAGTAAATAATCTGGAATATGTCCTGAAAAAATGAATCAAGTGATGGAGATGGAGGCTGAAAAGGAGGAGGAGGAGGTGGTGCAGGGGCTGTAGAATATAGGGGTAACCCTGATTGACCCAGGGCCCGCAATCCACTGCATGGGGAGGACGTGTTCCATCCCAGGGTCCCACTTGGTTCCGGCTTTCACAATATTAACCCAGTGGAAAGCGTCAGTGAGATGAACCGTCCCTGGCCACATTCACTTGTCCACGTGTTTGTGGTTAAGCGGTCCTTCCCAGTTATGTGCACTGGGGAGGGCACGGGTAATGTTCTGGGACTCGCGCTTGTTGAAGGCGGAGACAATACCGGTAGAAATAGTGTTGGCTGGGGAGCGAGTATGGACAACCGGCCGCCGCCATGAGGTTGTAGAAAGCTTCTGCTTCAACGAGTATAAAAGGCAACATTTCAAGTGCAAGCAGTCCAGAAATGTGGCAGTATAGTATTGCGGCCTGTGGGTGGGTGGCTGGCTGCATACTTGCGCTTGCATTCCAAGAACTGTGGTAGGGACAACTGAATGCTGCAAAGGAAAAAGGACGTGGACGGTGATGGTTGCAAATCTGCAATGACAGGTGCAGGGCGGGAGGCCTCTTCGTATGCGCCATGGACAGGGGATTGGCGTGCACACACAACAGCAGAAGAGGCAGTGGTGTCACCCGCAGACACTGTTTCTGGACCTTGGTGTTTGACCCCCTTGTCAGGTGCTTTGCTGTCATGTGCCTGAGCATGCTGGTGGTGGTCAGACTGGTAGTTTTGGTGCTCTTGCTGATGCTGGCCTGGCAGATGTTGCAAATGGCCTTTTTGGAGTTATCTAAACAGTCTTTAAAAAAGAACCAGACTCGGGAAGACCTAACAGTTGTACTGGCAACTTCCGTCGTGTTGGTGTTCCAGGGTGCAGCTGCCCGCCTTGTGTCTGACTTCCTGTGCATTCTGTCTCATCATTATCCACCTCTTGAGACAGTATTTGCACTTTTTCACACCTTTGTCTGACCATGGCTCCTAAAATCACTACATGTGATTTTCTGTTGCCCTGCATCGAAGCTGGCCGGTCGAGAGGCCAAAATTAATCGATGGAAAAGTGAACAACTCTTGGGGTAACCCTGTACTCTAATCTCTCCTTCAAGCTACATATCCAAGCTCTTTTCCACCTGTCCCCTTGGTATTTCCTGGCCTCTCCTCTCTGTCAATCCCTTCACTGGCTCCCCATTATCCAGAGACTCCAGTTCAAAACCCTTACCTTAGAATGCAAAGCTATCCACAACCTGTCTCCTCCATATATCTGTGACCTAGTCTCCCAGTACTTACCTGAACGCAACCTCCGATCCTCACAAGATCTCCATCTCTACTCCCCTCTTATCTCCTCTTCCCACAATCGCATACAAGATTTCTCCTGTGCATCCCCCCTTCTCTGAAACTCTCTACCCCACCATTTCTGACTCTCGCCTACTGTTGAAACCTTTAAAAGGAAGCTGAAGACCCACCTCTTGCGACATGCGTACAACCTGCAGTAACCCTCGCTCCACCATACCACTGCAAGACCAGCTCTATCCTCACCTACTGTATCCTCACCCATGCATTGTAGACTGAGCCCTCGCGGGTAGGGTCCTCTCCTCTCCTGTACCAGTCACTGTCACATTTTTGTTCAAGATTATTGTAATTGTTTTTGCAATGTATACCCCTTTTTCACTTGTAAAGTTCCACGGAATAAATGGCGATAAAGTAATAATAATAATGTGATCCAGACTCACATCTACTGAGACTGGAGCATGTGGAACACAGGGTGGTGGTGGTGGCAAACTGACTGGAAGCTTTATCTGCTATCCAACTGTCGTCACTGCTTTCTGGTTCTTCTATCCTCTAGTATACAGGCCCGGAGAGAATAAGACACAAGACAGGTAGTATGCGTCAAAAGACTCCAACTTTATTACAAAGCATAGGGTTTATATACACCCTGGAGGCAGAAACGGATTTACCATATATGGTCCGATCATACAATTTAGCTGTGCAAACAAAAAAACTGGTTTCTGTTCTCGTGAAGCCTATGCTTGTGTTGATACATTTAATCAGACACATTCTGATGACTAGCAAGGACACGTTAGTTTCTATTGATACAAGGAAGGAACATTTAGTTGTTGTTGTTTTTGACCTAAGGTAACCATCAGACTTATACAGCATAGATGGGGTCTTTGAACGTGAGGGACCTCATCTTCTGCTATAACACAGCCAACAACCTTTTCACACTGCTCTGGTTTCAATAGTGATGTTCCGTGGCCCCCTAGAAATTGGGACAGGAAGGTAGTTCTACATGACGTGGGTGTTTGTTGTGCTCCCTCAACAGGCACAGTTTCATCTTGCCCACGGCCTCTGCGTGCACTATCACCATCACCATAACGTCCACTTCCCCATCCCTTGACACACACCTTGCCTATTTTAAATGGAGTTTAAGATTTGTGACATTGCCAAAAATGTCTGTATTATTACCGCAGTAATATAGGATAACGTCTGATGAGATGACCATAGTTTTAGGCAGTTCCCTGGGAGTCAGAGATGCTTCCAGCCCCAGGGGTCTTCCCCATACTGTTCCCATGTCACACACCACATGGCCAGATAAGGTTGTAAAATAAATACATTTATATTCAATAAAAAAAAGACTGGTGCGCATAATAAACCTACGCTCCATTTTTGCCTATGGGTCTGCCGTAAAAAATTGAGTACAGCGCTCTGCAATTTTTTATAGTTGTAAATGGAACTTGAAAATTAAGAACCTGCGTGTTTTTTCAGGCACCAATGCCTAGAAAATGCTATCCTACCTCTACACTGAGCAATGAGCACATAATCTGCTGTGTATTCTTTAGTTTGATGCCAACTTTGGTTCCACATATTTGATGTCCCCTTTTCCATGCCAAGTGTTCATAATTCCAATAACATGTTTTGGTCTATGATTTCTAATATTAAACTACATAGTTGTGTTGAGACAAGGTAAATTATTATGCCATAACTACGTTAATCTGCCATTTTCCATTAAGGTTTGGGAAAGTTCTGTAATGATTCATTATATCTGCATACAATTTATACATATTCAGGAAAGCCATGTAAATTTATAGCAATATTTATTTAACACAGTGGTAAAGAATGGTCTGTTTCACGGCGTACTGTTAAATCACTCAGTATTTTCACAGTTCATTTTTACAACATGGAAGCTATTTATGGAAGTGTTAAGCTGAATTTCTTTTTCTTCCTGTTACAAGACAAAAAATGTTAAAGAAAGAGAAAAATGCAAAACTTCACATTTCAAAAGTTGTTATATACCTGATAGGTTTCTAATTAGGTTGTAGGAAGGGTCGTCTATGAAGCGTTTTGTGTCCCTTTATATTCTCAGAAAATGTCTCAGTCATAAAAATGTCTCTAAAAATGTCACTTTTTTTTACATATATCATAAAAATGTCTCATGTTTTATGATAAATACAAACAAGATCACTTAAAAGAAGAGAACAAAATTAAATAACTCAGAAATTTAGACTTTGTAATTTTTTAAATAAGGAAAATTATCCAATATCGCAGGTGTATAAGTAACAAAAGTATATGAACCTTTACTGTCAGTATCAGGTGCTAACCCTTGTGCACTAATAATTACGTCTAAACATTTCCGGTAATTATTGATTAGTCCTGCACTATGGCTTGGAGAAATTTTAGTCCATTCCTCCTGACAAAAAATGCTACAACTCTGTTATGTTGTTGGGTTATCTCCTATGACCTTCTAGCTTCAGGATCTTCCACAACATTTCTATAGGATTATGGTCAAGACTTTGACTTGGCCATTCCAAAACTTAAAGTTTATACTTCTTTACAAAATTATTTTTTAGAATAACTTGTGCATTTGGGGTCATTGCATTACCCGCATTCTATTGAGATTCATCTCATGGACAGATGTCCTGACATTTTCTTTTAGAATTTACAGAAAAAATTTAGAACTCATTGTTCCATCAATGATACTTCAACAATGATGTTTCTCACTTGTTATGAAGTTTTAACCTGCAATACAGTGTTTTCCCTCTCCAAATATAACGCTACTCATTTAACGCAAAAATCTCTATTTTGGTCTTACCTGTTTACAAAACATTGTTCCAATGGCCAGTTGGTTTGTCTGTCCAGGTGATTTTCAGCAAACTATAGATGGGCAACAATGTTCTTTTTGGAGAGCTCATGCTTTCTCCTTGCAATCCTGCCATTAATACCACTGTATTTCACTGTCTTCCTGATGGTGGACTCATTAGTATTAAGATTAGTTAATGTGAAAGAGGCCTTTGGTTGCTTAAAGGTTACTTTGGGTTACTTTGGGACCTTGTAGACTATTATACAATTTGCTTTTGAAGTGATTTTTGTTGGAGGGTAATAATGGTCTTCAATTTTCTCCATTTATACACAATTGGTCTGACTGTGGATTATTGGAGGCCAAATTCTTTAGAGATGGTTTTATAACCCTTTTCATTGTGATGAGCATCAACAACACTTCTTCTGACATCCCCATAAATCTCCTTTCTTTGTGCCAATATATACTTCATCAAATATATGTTGTGAAGATTGGAATTTGATGGATCCCTGTTATTTAAAAAAAAACCATCTCATCCATTTGCACCTGATTGTCATTCCCATTGCGAGAGAATTAGGCTGATAATGCTAATGTCTCTTGGATCAAACTATGTCAGAGTTTGATCCGAGTGTCTCCTTAGTGGGATCTGATTCTCTCGCATTAGAGAATCGGAGCACAGGTGTGGAGAAGAGGGAGAACTTAATTTCTCCATCTTCTCCTTTGTCTGTGTCCGCGGCAATCGGATTGCACTCGGATGACATCCGAGTGCAGTCCAATGTTTCACACACACCCATAGACTTCTATGGGTACGTGTGATCTGATTACCGGATGCACTTGCTGCATGCTGTGATTGTTTTTTCGTACCGTATCAGTATGAGAAAAAAAATTGCAGATTTGCACTGCTCCATAGTATAACATTGGACCGAGTTCTATCTGATAGAACAGGGTTCCCCAACTCCAGTCCTCAAGGCCCACCAACAGGTCATGTTTTTTGGATTTCCTTAGTATTGCACAGGTGATGGAATTATTGCCTGAGCAATACTAAGGAAATCCTGAAAACATGGCCTGTTGGTGGGCCTTGAGGACTGGAGTTGGGGAACCCTGTGATAGAACATCAGATAGCACTCGGCCGTGTTATATGCCCATGTGAGCGAGCTCTAAAGATTCACATATTTTTGCCACTCACAGATGTGATATTGGATCATTTTCCTCAGTAAAAAATTACCATTTTTCAGACTATAAGCTCGGAAAATTCATAGTCGCGCGCCGGCTAGTCAAACGTATGTAAATCGAAAAATGAATATTCACCCCTACCCCCATCAATAATCCTGCCCACCCCTTTGCGCCGAGGTCAATGATTGGGTGCTGTTTTACTCGGGCACGGATCTCATTGCAATCCTTGGTCTGGCCATCGACTCTCCTGACATGAGTGTGATAGCATGTATTACTATGCAACGTACAGCAATAAATGTTACGTATTTCGAACAGGATGCCCAAGCCCTATTTCAGGATACTATTAGTATACTACTATAAAAATCACCTAACAGATTCCCTTTAAGGGCATTTTGAATCTCTACTATTAAGGGTTTGCCTTAATTAATAAAAGCTAACCACTGCCATCTTCTGTTTAACTGATTTAGTACTACACTACACACCATGTACTTTATAAATTCAGGCTGCTGGCGTGCAAATAACAGTTAAAGCATATGTCTAACTTTGAACACTGTTTTATTTATATCTAGTGAAAAATTTGAGTAACTTTGTAGATATATTACAAACTTATTTTGTACTTATTGTGAACAGATTTGCCAACTTGACTTTTTATTTTTTTCTGGGCAGCCTATGAAAAATCAAGGAAAGACAATATTTTTTATGGACACATTGGAAAATTCTAAAAAATCTTTATGATTATAAGCAATGCATGAATACCGCCCATAATTCTGATATAAAGATATCAGCTGCATTTACTGTAAACTGTAAAATGATGATAATTACAGTCAAAATAACCTGTATAAGTTTTTTCACCTTCAAAAAAATCATGGACACCTTAAAAAAATTTACGGACGGGCAAAAAAAAGTGCCCTATTTTTACGGATTGTCCTGGAATTTCTGGATGGTTGGCAACCCTGATTGTTAGGCAGACTAGTTTTGATTGAAGTCAGATACATGATATATGACGTACTGCACTGCATTGCAGGCTGGACTTAAGTATATTATAGCAATCTATTCTATACATTCTAACACAACAGCATAAATACACTACAGGCATGAACCCTACACTATAATTGAACATGCTCTAGAGCAGTGTTTCCCAAACCCCATCATCACGGCCCCCCACAGGTCATGTTTTCAGGATCTCCTTAGTATTACACAGGTGATTGAAGTATCATCAAGGCATCAGGAATTCTCTCACCTGTGCAATACTAAGGAGATCCTGAAAACATGACCTGTGGGGGGCCGTGAGGATGGGGTTTGGGAAACACTGCTCTAGAGCAACATTTTCATAAAGCTTCACATATCATTAAAGAAAATCTGTCACCATGTTTTTGCTACCTCATCTAAGAGCATAATATAATAATGTCAGCAAAGGGATAAAAACCACAGGTATTTAATAGAACAATGAGCAAAAAGTGGCAAAATGTGATATATAGATTAAAAATGAACTTTTATTCGATTGTTTTAAAAAATCATGATGAATAAAAATAGAATATAAAGTATAAGGAAGAAGCAATGGCGAGTCTTACAAAAGGTACTCAGCCGCCTAAAGAAAGCACATCTGTGGAACAGGTTACACTTCTAATATGGTTCCTTTTAACCTAGGAACATAGCAGGCCACAGTTACATAACACACTAGACCACCACTTTAATTTCAGCTAAGTGGTTTTAGTCCGAGTCAAAAAAAGGGGCTGTCATACAATGAATGTTTCCATAGGTATATATCAAAGTATTTAAATAGACAGTCATGTATTTAAAACTCTCCTACACCCATACTATTAACTCAAAGATGGGTGAGAGCAAAAAAGATAGACCAATTGTAAATGGTACTCAGCCGCATAAACAAGGTACATCTGTGGAACAGGTTACGCTTATAATATAGTTCCTTTTAGCCTAGGAACATAACGGGCGACAGTTACATAGCACTCTAGACCACCACTTCAACCACCACTGACATCTTAACGGTGAGATTGTTCCATGTATTAATAATTCACCAATTTCTTTATGTCACATCCAGACTCTATAATATAATCAGTCCTTTCTTTTTTTTTTCCCTCACCCATCTCTGAGTTAATAGTATGGGTGTAGGAGAGCTCTAATGCATGACTGTCTGTTTAAATACTTCGATGTATACCTATGGAGACATTTATTGTATGACAGCCTCTTTTTGATTCGGACTAAAACCACTTAGTGTTAATTGAAGTGGTGGTCTAGAGTGCTATGTAACTGTGGCCCGTTATGTTCCTAGGCTAAAAGGAACTATATTAGAAGCGTAACCTGTTCCACAGATGTACCTTGTTTAGGCGGCTGAGTACCATTTACAATTGGTCTATCTTTTTTGCTCTCACCCATCTTTGAGCTAATAGTATGGGTGTAGGAGAGCCTTAAATACATGACTGTCTATTTAAATACGTTGATATATACCTATGGAAACATTCATTGTATGACAGCCCCTTTTTTGACTCAGACTAAAACCACTTAACTGAAATTAAAGTGGTGGTCTAGTGTGTTATGTAACTGTGGCCTGCTATGTTCCTAGGTTAAAAGGAACCATATTAGAAGTGTAACCTGTTCCACAGATGTGCTTTCTTTAGGCGGCTGAGTACCTTTTGTAAGACTCGCCATTGCTTCTTCCTTATACTTTATATTCTATTTTTATTCATCATGATTTTTTAAAACAATCGAATAAAAGTTAATTTTTAATCTATATATCACATTTTGCCACTTTTTGCTCATTGCTCATCTAAGAGCAGAATAATGTAAGAAAAGAGAGACCCTGTTTCCAGAGACGTGTGAGGAGTGTGGGGAGATTGTCTACTACACTCCCCTATAGAACTGCACTGTTTTAATAAGTCTATGAATGTTTTAGTCATCTGAAAATGTGTGTTATTTTCAGGGGTGGCCATTAGATGGCAGCAGAGGTACTGTTTGAGTTTGCATTACCCTTATGTCAGGGGGATGCAGGGTTAACTGGTTTGGGGGCCGTCCTTATTGACAAGGGGGAACTGAGGGATCTCTGGGAGATTGGATTCGGCCATCTTAGTTAAGAGGAGTCAGTGAGAGAGGACAGACGTGCTAAGAGCACAGAGAAGAAGAGAGATGGGTGTGTGTGGGAGAAACCAGGAGGATTAACTGGAGCGGGCACATCACAGTATAATCCATACTCTAAAGGTCAATTTGTGGATCCTGGTCTCTTCCAGCCGATAGGCAGTAATGGACGTGCCTGGACTACGAAGCATCAGAAGCGAGGTAGTCCCTACTAGAGTCAGGTATTGGGAGCAGTGGAGTGAAGCAGGAGCTTCTCCATGAGAAAGTCCAGAGGCAGTTTCCCCTAAGTCTGAGTCACACCGTGATTAGCACCGTGGGGAGATTGAGACTGTGTTTTACCATCTGTGAATGCCGTGTTTTGCAATAAGTCTTGTACCTGTAATCCCCTATTTCTAAGGCCGTGCTGAACAAGTAAATTGGACTGCTTTGTTTTTAAGGAACTGTGTCGTCTTCTATTCAAAGCATAGAAGATCTACACCTGTCTGAACCAAGGATGAAAGTGAGTAAAGGCTTCCACAGCATACAGCCCAAACTACAGCACCCCACACACACCCAGGGACAACCACGCCCCAATATTTATATGCGGGCCATGGTGATGAAGAAAACACTGCGATACTCGCCCATGACTACTACCCTGTGCCCTGTTACATTTAGTCGGCAGGATGCGAGTTCCTGGACTCCAAGATGGCAACAGTGGCAGTGAAGAGAAGGAGAAAGACCACCTATCATAGGCGTGGACGGCGCCCGAGAGTGCGAAAACGTGTCCAGACCTTAGGTGTGTCAGCCAGAAGGATGTACCCTGCAACTAAAATTCAGCCCAGAGTGGGAGGTGTGTAGCTAAGGAGGGCATGGCGCAGTGCGAGTCGCAGCCTGTCGGGTGGAAGATGGCGGATGCAGGAGGAGTGGCTGAAAGCAGAGTTGCCGGGAGTGAAGTCTGACGCAGCAGACGCGTCAGAAATCCAGCCAATGAATAGGCAGAGGCAGACCCACAGGAAGCGCATAGTAAGTGAGCAACCAGCGCCATTTTCTCTGAACCGCGTGTGGAGGAAGAAGCTTATGAGAGGAGCTCTGGCAAAGATGGCTGATATGGATCAAGAGGCAGTTGAGCAAGTTAAGGCCAGCGATAAGGTGAAAGGGTCAGTGGTTCTGTGCAAGGAGAAGGAGCATGATTACGTGATCCGGATCGAAGCCACAAGAGTTGAAGTGGAGACGAAGGCTCAGAAAGTGGTGGGACGAGGCCGTGGAGAGAAAACGCAGATGGCACTGGTGATCCATGAGTACCGCATCTACTGCTGGGGTGATCAAAATGTGCTGGAGGAGGCCCGAATGGGGATTGATAAGGCTGATGAACCGAGCTATGGCGAGTTTGAGGGGAGTCCCGCAATCTGAGACCCAAGAGACCAGTGAGAGGGAAAACAGAAAGTTGCCATAGGCAGAAGTGCTTTTACAGTTTACCCAAGTTGGCTGAATAGCCAGGAAAATTGGTCCAGTTGGAGAGACCAGTCATGTCTTAAGGACTCGAGTTTGAGGCGTCCCCTCTGTTTGGAAGAAGAAAAAAAAAGGACTGATGGAATCTTTTTGGGCCGAAGGCCTGTATATTTTTTTCTTTCTAAAAGGATTTGGAGGGACTGTTCGAGATACCCTCAAGGCCAGATGGGCCTGTGTTAGCCGCAGATGGCTGATGTTGTTTGTTTTGCTCCCGTACTGGATTGGAGGACATTGCATCTGCAAGAGGATTGCACACCATTTGCTGAGGACTGTGCCCAATCCCATAAAAGAACGTTGCCCCCTCAAAGGACGGTATGCTTGCCTCGTAGGCAGGTCTGTGTTATGCTGGCGTGTCCTTTAATAAAATAAAATAAAACTTAAAGAACACGTCGGGGTCCACCGGGCTGCAGAGGAGCTGCAGCAGCTGAGTCCCAGAGGAATGTTCAGCTAAGCACAGAGAAAGAAATGAACTAGTGTGTTAAGTGCACACACAAGTAGTAACTAAAATAACTAACAAGGTACAATGCTGGGAGTTAGCAACACTCCAAAAACAAAACTAATAAACTTCTGCACTGCAAGACACCGCATGCAGAGCAGGAAGGATTTGGCAGCATGAAATGCCTGAGCACTAGATAACGGCGTATAGAGCTGCAGATAGCTGCTGGCCAGGAAAGGCCTGGAACCTAAGTTCCTAAAGAGGAGGAGGATATAGGCAGCACCCAACACATGGGTGTAAAAGCGGCAGTGTGACCACACATACAATGGCGGACCCTGGAATGCTGGATCGGTAGCAAGGACGCCTCCATGGCGTTGGCACTAGTGATGCGCGAACTACTCGGTACTCGCCCGAGCATCATGGTGCTCGACAAGCTCAGCGCTCGGCGAGTATTTCCAGGTTGCTCGGGCGGGAACTCGGGTCCCCTCCCTGCATGTTTGGCGCTGTTTAGAGAGCCAATGAACATGTAGGGATTGCCTGCCATGCACTGTAATGCAGTAGCCATGTTGGTTGTGGGCATTACAGTGATTGGCTGGCCGCACAGCATCATCAGGTCTATATAAGACCTGGCGCCGCCATGCTCGTCACACTCACTCCAGATCAGACTAACTAATCCATCTGCAGAGATATCAGGCAGGCAGTGTATATAGGCAGGCAGGCAGGGTATATAACAGACTGCAGTGCACATAGGACAAGATGCTCCATTCCAGTTCTGCCTTCTGCTGCTGCTATATTTCTAGAAATAGGCCCAGGTCTCAGGGGCCAGGAATAATTTTTTTTGCATCTTAATCCTCATAATTTGCTTAAAAAGCAATCCAGAGAACACCGTTTTTCTGCGCCATTTGCTTGTTGGCACTGCAGAATACAGCCAGGTCCTTTCCATATTACAGCGCTAAAAATCCAGCTATTTAAAACTGAGTTTTCTCCGTCACACGGATCGCATATACGTTTTCAGAAATTACTGCCATTTCTGGCCTCCATTAAAAAAAAATTTCAGTGTGTCAGTGAAACAATTAACACCTGATTGCTGTTCAAACTACTTACCTACAGGCCAGGTATTTAAAACTGTGTTTTCTCCATCACACGGCTCACATATACGGTGTCAGAAAATACTGCCATTTCTGGCCTCCATTAAAAATTTCTTTAAGTGTGTCAGCAAAGTTTTTGATACTGGTTTGCTGTTCAAAACAGTTACCTACAGGCCAGGTATTTAAAACTGTGTTTTCTGCGTCATACGGATCACATATAAGTTCGCTCCAAACTCAGTCATTTGTAGTGAGCGTGGAAGATACTGTCCTCCATTTAAAATGGGCAAGGCAGGTGGCAAGGGACGGGGAACTGGTAATGGTGCATGCAGAGGCCGAGGACAAGGCCGTGGGCAAGCCTAAATTATGCCACAACAAACACCCACATCTTCTCGCCTGACATTCCTGTCCCAATTTCTAGGGAACCGCAGCACACCACTATTGAACCCAGAACAGTGTCAAAAGGTTGTTGGTTGGATAGCGGATAATGCTTCCAGTCACTTAGCCACCACCACCAACCACCCTGTCTTCCACACGGTCAAGTCTCAGTAGCCATGAGTCTGGACCGCATATTCCTCACCCTGATCCTCCTTCCTCCCACCATGCTGTGTACCCAGAGACAACTGATCCCACACTTGGACACTCTGAAGAGCTGTTCACTTTTCCATTTATAGATTCGGGCCTCTTGCCCGGTCCACTTGAAGCGGGGCAAGAGGAGATCGCATGTAGCGATGCCCAAATATTTGAGCAGCCACGGTCACACGTAGGCAATGGTGGGAAAGTGTCACAAGAGGTGGACGATGATGAGACACAATTTCCAGAAAGTCAGGAGGAGGACCAGGGTGCGGAAGTGGAAGACAAGGTGGTGGACGATATAGTAACTGGCCCAACCTGGCAGGAGGACATGCAGGGTGAAGACAGCAGCACACAGGGGGAGGGAGGCAGAGCACCCCAACAGGCAGGAAGAAGCAGTGTGGTGGCCGCAGACAGAAGGCAGGCAACCGTTCCCCGTAACACCAACATGAAGGAAGTTGCCAGTACAACTGTTAGGTCTTCGCGAGTCTGGTTGTTTTTTAAAGACTCTGCCGATAACCCCAAAAAGACCATTTGCACCACCTGCCAGGCCATCATCAGCAGGGGTGGCAAAACGACCAGCCAGACCACCACCATCATGATCAGGCACATGGCAGCAAAGCACCCGACTTTGTGGGCCGAACCCCAGGGTCCAGGAACAGTGTCTGCGGGTGGCACCATTGCTTCTTCCACTGTTGTGGATGCAAGCCAATCCCCTGTCCATGGTGCATGCGAAGATGCCTCCTGCCCTGCACCTGTCGTTGCACACTCTCAAGTAGCAGAATCAGGAAGCACGTTCATGTCCTTGTCCCAGCGCAGCATTCAGTTGTCCATACCCCAGTCCTTGGAACGCAAGCGCAAATATGCAGCCAATGCCCCACAGGCCACACTACTAAATTCTCACATTTCACGACTGCTTGCGCTCGAAATGTTGCCTTTTAGGCTCGTGGAGACGGAAACATTCTGCAACCTGATGGCAGCGGCCGTCCCTCGGTACTCGGTCATCAGCCGCCACTATTTCTCCCGGTGTGCCGTCCCCGCATTACACAAGCACGTGTCCCAAAACAGCCGTGCTCTCAACAACGTAGTTACCGGTAAAGTCCACCTAACCACGGACACGTGGACAAGTGTTTGTGGGCAGGGACGGTACATCTCGCTGACGGCACACTGGGTTAACATAGTTGAAACCGGGACCCAGTCGGACCTTGGGATGGAACACGTCCTCCCGACGGAGGACCCTAGGTCAATCAGGGTTGCCCCCACAATCTACAGCTCCTGCACCTCATCCTCCTCAGCCTCCTCCTCCTCTTCAGCCTCCATCTCTGAAATGACCACATCAGTCACAAGTAGTGTTGAGCCACCCCCGTAGTGTTCGAGTTCGGTTCAGTTCGTCGAACACCCTTGTGTTCGCCGAACTGTTCGTCGAACACCTTCGAACACCGTTAAAACCAATGGCAGGCAAACAAAAACACATAGAAACACATAGAAAACACCTTCAAAGGTGTCCAATGAATGTTTCTAGTCAATGAATTGAATGAGAACACCTGGGGTATTACTTTTTCTTCTAGTATCGAACCAAAAATAGCTGTTTTTCTTGATTTAGAAATTTCACATGAAGAAAAAAAAATAATAACGAAAACCCATTTCAAATCTGTTGATGTGAATGGCTACTTAGATTATCAAAGTGCCCATTACATCAAATGGAAAAATAACATCCCTTTCAGTCAATTTCATCGAATCAGAAAAAATAATACTAAGGATTCGGATTACATCCGACAATCGGATATACTCAAGAAGAGATTTAAAGAGAAAAAGTACCCCAAGCAAATTATCGATGAGGCATACCGTATAAATTTGACTAAAACCCAAACTGATTGTTTGGGGAATGGGGATGAATTGCCCCATAAGGAATCCAGGGATAGTGACACTAGTAATATGAATAAATGAAATCATAATTTTATCACCTCTTATAATAAGGGGAACCAATTGATTAGGAATATTTTGCAAAAGCATTGGCATATCTTGAAACAAGATCCTCTCCTACGAGATATGTTGCCAAAAATACCTGGCATTACATTTAGGAGAGGAAAAACTCTAAGAAACCTCCTCGCACCTAGTCGTTTAAAAAAACGGAAACCAGGAGGCCAACCAGTGTTCTCTCAATCTAAAAACATTTGTCCCTTGATTAATACAAATAGACTCACACAGAATGGCACTTATAGGTGCTCTCAGAAAAAATATCAGTGCTGTCATATAATTACTCATGGGTCCCATTCCATTACATCGAATAGCACAGGAGAGACTTTTAATATCAAGGATCACCTGACCTGTACTAGTGACTATGTAATCTATGTTATTACATGTGATTGCGGTCTCCAGTACGTGGGTAGGACCACACAAATGGTGAGATCCCGACTCAATGCCCACAGATACAATGCCAAAAATGGCTTATTAACACACAGCCTCTTCAGACATCTTCTTACTACCCATAACAAAAAATTTAAAGTGAGACTTACACCGGTGGAGCAGATCCCGGCTGATATTCCTGACAGGATCCAACAACTTAACAAGAAGGAGGCCTTCTGGATATATAGACTACGTTGTTTGTATCCTGATGGCCTCAATGATAAATTGGAGAATGTATAGAGTTCACGGAGATATCTCCACAATTAATGTTTCATTCACTATGTATAATAATAACCTCTCTCCTTTTTTTTTTTTTTCCCTTGCGTTTTTTGATGCGTTTTTATGTGTTTTTTTTTTTCTCTCTTTTTCTCCGTTTCACTACCTTTAGCATATATCCATGTGAATTAAACTCCCCTTATCTGAATTTTATTGATATACCTATTGAATGAAAATCTTCTTAAATCCAGGTTCATGGCATAGATTCTTCTACCAATGCACTTATTTTCTCCTCTTAAAGGGATAGAAAAAGAAAGGAAAGAAAGAGAAGGAGAAAGTATAATATCTTCGTTACCAAAATTTTATTATGACAAGTTTAGCTGTTCTACAATTTATATATAATTTGTTTATTCTACAATCAGAGGAAAAAGTTGGAAAATCCTAACTCTGAGAAAGCTGAGTCTCTATAGAATGGGATTTGGGCGTTCCAACTCAAACCAATTTACATGTGATTAGGATAATTATTTCACTAGGTAGGTTTTTATAGTGACTATATAACCACCACTATTGACTCTCTTACATTAGACCTGAGGAAGGCTATATATCTTTAATTTTAATAGCCGAAACGCGTTGTTTTTTTTATAAGTTTTATCTATTTATTAACTTGAATAAATCTTCTGAAGAAGTAAATCATTTTTTTGGATAATTATTCCTTGTGACCCTGGGAGCGCTCAATTGGCTGGATACATACTATGAACCTAATTTGAATGAATACACTTTAAATCCTTTTACAAGGATCTATTGAAGGGCAAGTCTCATGCCAGCAGCTGCGTAATTCCAGCTCCAGTAGCGTCCACTTAAGCTGCTGCAGTTAAAAAGCTTTTATAAGGATCGAGCTCAGCTGTCCACCGCAAGGCGTCCTACCGCCAGTCCCAGCCCCTATGCCTTGGGGTGCCTCCTGATGCTCTTCACTGAGTAATTAGATACTCTCGTTGGATGCTGAGAAAGCATTCCATAGAGTCTCCTGGCACGCCATATATTATTCTCTTAAAAAGCTTGGGGTAGGGGTCTAGGGGACCCTTTTATAGCCAAAATCACGGCCCTGTATCGCAATGCGTCACCTAGGCTGAAGATAAATGGAACTGTAGCACCCCGAGGGCTTGGTTGCTGCAGAGGTATTGCACCTCTCCCAGAGGTGTGATATCTCACTCTCAGGTAAGGATGGAGTGTGGATCAGGACCCCGACACCTGCATGCATTACACCACATTGCCGTGGGGCAGGGCGACCAATATGCCCCTGAGATGGGCACGACAGTCCCTGTCCCTGGCTGGAGTGGGGGGAGGGAACACTGAGGAAGGGGAACCCTGTAGTGCAGGAGCAGGGAGGAAGCAGTTCCTGGGTGCATTGAGAAGGGAGTATAAAAGGTGGGCACCATCTTAGTTCAGTGCAGAGAAGTCTGAGCAGAAGTGACAGGGAGCAGGGGCTCTGCATGAGCTCTGCTCCAGAGGCGGGCCTAGTAACAGAGGCCCAGGCCTGGAAGAGGGAGAGGGAAGGAAGAGGAGCGGAGAAGGCTCCAGGAACGAGGAACGAAGGGATCCCAGGGGTGTGGATGGGCGAGTCGCCACCGCACGCCCGAATCCACCTGCGTGGAGGGGTCAGGCCAAAGGGGGAGACCGGTCCCCGAAACTAGTGGAGGCGGGAGACGACCCTCAGCTAGAAACCGGAGGCTGTGACATTTTATGTGGCGCAGCCCCTCGCTACACCCGCTAGGAGGGCAGCACATAGGGTCAGGGAAACTGGCGAAAAGTTTACCAAGAGGAGGCCCGAGGCAGCCGGACAGAAGGGTTGGTAAGAAAGGCTAGACAAAGGACACACAAAGGGGGTCCTGTGAAGCGCTCCAAAGTTATCTGGGAGTTGGCTGAGCCCCTCACCTGGTGAGCACAGTACGACGTGGGTTGCCGTTACCTGCAGAAGTGGTCGGGATAATAAGAACTGTGAGTAAAGGCCCTGGACTGCATCACTGACTCCGTGTCGTTACTGCTGCTGCCCTGCACCATCACCCCCATCCTCCGCATACACTGCCCTGAGGCTATACTCCTCCCGTGGGGAGTTATGCTACGCTCTGCTGCACCCACAACACCAGCCTCAGCGGTCTGCCCTGCAGCGGCGGTTCACTCTGACCGCAATCCACGGGTGGCGTAGTCGGACATTTAAACATCAAAACCACATAAATATTTCCGCCACTGGTTTGACCGCCCTGAGCCACGGAACCGGGTCGCCGCCACGGAGACTACAACCACCAGCATCCACCAAAAAGGGTCCGGCTCCGGATGTCCCAAGGCCCAGGGGGCGCGTCAGAACATTTTCATCACCTTTCATAATCACCAATGGGACAAGGCAGGGATGTCCTCTGTCCCCTCTCTTATACATCCTAGTGACGGAGCACCTGCTCTCATCAATTCGCCATAACCCCAATATTAGGTGGATTGAGGTGGGAGGCACCGAGTACAAGTGCTCTCTATTTGCTGATGATGTCCTAGTATATATCACTCAATCACATATATCCATCCCTGCTGTTATGGCTGAAATAGATCACTTTGTTACATGGTCAAATTTTAAAATCAATACAGCGAAGTCTGAGGCCCTTGATGTCTCCCTCCCCAAATCCATACAGGATTCCATCCAGTCCAACTTTCCCTTTGCCTGGCCCTCACAGGGTATCAAATTCTTAGGAATTCCTATTCATAGAGACCTCTCCCGTCTATGTTATCTTAATTTTGGGCCCTTTATTGAACAACTCCATACTGACCACGGTTGGCAAGTTAGAACTGTAAGATTCACTACGTGAACCACTGGTGTTTTGTGGAAAAGCATATGTACACTGTGCTCCAAATTATTATGCAAAAAGTGTTTAGGAGTGATAAGGGAAGAATTTGTTTGTCAGTTAAACTCATTGATGGTGATGTGTGTCAGGGCTCTTTATATCACTGTAAGCAATTGCAGACACCTGTGCTAATTAGTTTGGCAGGTGTGTCCAATGAACGGCAAGACTACTTAAGAAGGCTGTCCCACATTATTAAGCAGCCTACATTTTCTGCCAAAATGGGAAAGAAAAAGGATGTGTCGGCTGCTGAGAAGCAACAAATTGTGGAGTTTTTAGGTCAAGGCATGACTACAATCAACATTGTGCGATGATCAGGATGAAGTGTCTTGGCAATCAAGAAGTATGTAGCTGATTCACAGTACACACGTGTGCGTGCTGATAAGGGCAAATTGAGGACTCTTTCCTACAGTCAATTACGTCAGGTTAAAAGAGCAGCGGCAAAAAATCCTTGTCATAGCAGCAGACAAGTTTTTGAAGCTGCTGGTGCCTCCAACGTCCCCCGAACAACAAGATGCAGGGTCCTTCAGAGGTTTGCAGCTGTGCGCACGCCATCCTGTCGACCTCCTCTATCCACTACACACAAGCAGAAACGGCTCCAGTGGGCCAAACATTACATGAAGACTGATTTCAAAACTGTTTTGTTCACGGATGAGTGCCGTGCAACGCTCGATGGTCCAGATGGATGGAGTGGAGGATGGCTGGTTGATGGACACCCCACGCAAACACGGCTACAGCGCCAACAAGCAGGAGGTGGAGTAATGTTTTGGGCTGGAATCATGGGGAGAGAGATTGTCAGCCCCTTTAGGATCCCTGAAGGGGTAAAGATGAACTCCATAATGTATGTGGAGTTTCTCAAACAGCACTTCCTGCCATGGTTCAAGAAGAAGAACCGTGTATTCCGCAGCAAGATCATTTTCATGCATGATAATGCACCGTCTCATGCTGCACATAACACATCTGCATCTCTGGCTGATATGGGCATAAAAGGGGACAAACTTATGGTGTGACCCCCATGCTCCCCTGACCTCTACCCCATTCACAACCTCTGGAGCATCATCAAAAGGAGTGTCTATGATGGCGGGAGGCAGTTCACATCTAAGCAACAGCTCTGGGAGGGTATTCTTTCCTCATGCAAAACAATTGAAGCAGACACCATCCAAAACCTGACAAATTCAATGGACGAGAGTTTTCAGAAGCTCCTTTCGAACAAGGGGTCCTATGTGCAAATGTAACATCACCTAGAATAAAGTTTTGAGTTGAAAACTGTTTGATTTCAGTTTCTAATAACCTGCTAATGCTTATAATTTCAAAAATGACCATTTTTTTGTTCTTTATTAAAATGAAAAGGTTGATCGAAGAGTGTGGGGGATCTAAGAGTGTGGCAACCCAGTAGTCAGGATTACTTCGAATTCTGACAATCTGAGGGTCATGTTGCAGGTGCTGCAGCAAGAAGGCACTTATGTGTCTTGCGCATCTCGGAGCCCCAAAATTATTTTCCGGGCTAGATGCAGCTAAAAATTATTATTAATTTTAAATCTGGTGGACCTTAGTGTAGATGGCCTAATAAAATCAATACTGCACACTGCTACAAAGCCCAAATTATTTTCCAGCCAAGATACAGATAAACATGATTAGTAATTTGAAAGCTTAAAACGGTTGGTGAGGTGATTTTAACCAATCATCAAGCTTTTACTCTCCCCAGGATGACACAGGGGTAGAAAAGTCATTTCAGATCCATGATTTGTTCATCTTTATGAACGTGAGTCTGTCTACATTATCAGTGGAGAGCCGCGTGCGCTTATCTGTCAGCACACCACCAGCAGCGCTGAACACAACTTCAGACAGAACGCTGGCTGCGGGGCATGACAAGATCTCCAAGGTGTAAGTGGCGAGCTCCAGCCATTTATCCAGATTGGAAGCCCAAAAAGAGCAAGGGTCCAGTGACACAGTCATGGCTTCAATGTTTACTTGGAGATACTCCTGTACCATCGTCTCTAGGTGTTGACTATGTGTCAGACTTCTTGTCTCCTGTGGCCTTGCAAAGGATGAGCTAAAAAAGTGGTGAAATGATTCCGCAAAATTGATGTTACCAGCAGATACTGTGTTTCTGTTACGGTTTGAGTGCTGAACACTCGACGGTCCCACGGTTGGCAAGTTGGAACTGTGAGATTCACTACGTGCACCACTGGTGTTTTGTGGAAAAGCACCTGTAAGATTCTGCAACAGTCTCTGCTGATACTCCTGCATTCGTGCATCCCTTTCTATGGCAGGAATTATTTCTGCAAATTTACTTTTGTACCGGGGATCTAACAGTGTGGCAACCCAGTAGTCAGGATTATTTCTAATTTTCCCAATTCGAGGGTCATGTTGCAGGTAGTGCAGCAAGAAGGCACTCATGTGTCTTGCGCATCCAGGAGCACCAAGTCCCTGTTGTGTTGGTGGCGAGGTAACAATCATGCTTCCTTCCTCTGTCCTCTCCCCCCAACCTCGCACAACAGAAATGTGATCAAGGTCTCCCTCATCTGATGAGTCTTCCATCAGTTCGTCCTCCACTTCTTCCTGGGCTCCTGCACCTTCCTCACTAGTTTGGCTGCTACCATCTGCCCTGGTAAAACCATCTCCCCCACCCTCACATGCCTGCTGCCTTGGTGCTGCCGACCGTCTGGACCTTGCAGATGTTAGCCCTTCCGCATACAACTCCTCCTCCTCTACTTCCTCCACCTCCTCTTGTGCCACCACCTGACTCCGAATTCTGTTTAACATGTGCTCCAGCATGTAAATCACCGGAATAGTCATGCTGATAATGGCATCGTCACCAATAAACATCTTCGTCGCCATTTCAAAACTGTGCAGAAGGGTGCATAGGTCCCTGATCTGAGACCACTCCTCCAGCGTGATTGGCCCCACCTCTGGATCCCGTTGGCCCAGGCTATACGTCGGAACGTATTGCACCAGGGCTTGTCAGTGTTGCCACAGTCGCTGCAACATGTGCAGAGTTGAATTCCACCGGGTAGGCACATCGCATTTTAGCCGGTGAAGTGGCAGGCCCAACGACTTCTGTAGAGATGTAAGTTGCTGAGCTGCGGGATGCGAACGGCGGAAGTGAGCACACAGCGACCGTGCCCTCTGCAGAAGGCCATCTAGTCCAGGATAGTGGGCTAAAAATTGCTGGACAACCAGGTTCAACACGTGAGCCATACAATGCACGTGTGTGACATTGCCCCGGCGAAGGGCCGCACCCAAGTTTGCAACATTGTCGCACACGGCCTTCCCTGGTTTCAGGTCCAGTGGAGACAACCATTCATGAAATTGGTTCTCCAGAGCTGACCACAACTCCTCAGCTGTGTGACTCACATTTCCCAGACATTTCAAAGTAAAAACCGCCTGATGACGTTGAGCCCTACTGCCAGCATAGTAAGGAGGTGTGCAGGATCCCTTCTGTGCAGTTAGAAAGCTTGTGGCATGACCAGACAGGCGCTTTGGGTGCAGGTAGAGGACCGAGAGAAGGTTGAGGAGGCAGAAGCAGTGGAGGAACTTTGACATAAAGAGGATTGACGCACAACTCGTGGGGACGGCAAGACTTGGACAGCAGCCCCTTGTCCTGCTGTCACCATAGTTACCCAGTGCCCAGTCAGCGACATGTAACGCCCCTGTCCATGCCTACTCATCCAAGTGTCTGTGGTGAAATGCACCCTGTCACACACAGAGTTTCTCAAAGAAGCGGTGATGTTGTGTGTGACATGCTGGTGGAGCGCAGGCACACCTTTCTTTGAGAAGTAGTGCCGACTGGGTATCTGGTACTGGGGCACTGCGATGGACATAAGGTCTCGAAAATCCTCTGTGTCCACCAGGCGGAAAGGCAGCATTTCTGTAGCCAAGAGCTTGCAAATAGTGAAATTCAACCTCTTATCTTTCTCATGGCTAGGAGGAAATGGTCTTTCACTTGTCCACATCTGAGGGACTAAGGGCTGGCTGTTGTGCTTAGACGGGGTTGATAAGGGTGTCCCCAGTAGTGTTGAGCCACCCCCGTAGTGTTCGGGTTCGGTTCGGTTCGTCGAACACCGGGATGTTCGAGGAACTGTTCCTCGAACTGTTCGTCGAACACCTTAGAACACCGTCGAACACCGTTAAAACCAATGGCAGGCAAACAAAAACACATAGAAACACATAGAAAACACCTTCAAAGGTGTCCAAAAGCTGACAAACTGCTCAGAAGACGCTGTCTTTAAAAAAGCCGGCCGGCAATTCAGCAGCGGCATACACCGGCACCCGACAATTTAGACAAGAAGGAATAGAGCCTCACACATAGATTAGATAGATAGAAACATGTCAGTCACATATATATGAAGTACAGTGACAGTGTTGCTTACTGTACTTGTCATTTAGTGTAAAGGATTTATTAAAAAATATAATAGTGTTTTCATGCACTGTCTCTTTAAAAAAGCCGGCCGGCAATTCAGCATCTGTACCCGACAATTTATAACAGACAGAATAGAGCTTCACACATAGATTAGAGAGATAGAAACATGTCAGTCACATATATATGAAGTACAGTGACAGTGTTGCTTACTGTACTTGTCATTTAGTATTAAAATAAAGGATTTATTATTAAAAAAAATTGGCGTGGGGTTCCCCTTAATTTTAGTCTCTAGCGGAGGTTAAGCAGACAGCTGGGGCAGATGTTTGAAGCCTGGGAAGGGGGTAATACCCACGGAGCTTCCCAGGCTACTAATATGAGCCCCCAGCTGAATACATAGCCTTTACTAGCTATTAAAATGGGGGACCCCCCCAAAAAAATGACGTGGGGTCCCCCCTAATTTAATAGCTAGCAAAGGCTAGGTAGACAGCTGGGGGCTGATATTAATAGCCCAGGAAGGGAGCCATGAATATTGGCCCCCTCCCAGGCTAGAAACACCAGCCGTCAGCCGCCCCAGAAATGGCGCATTCATAGGATGCGCCAATTCTGGCACTTAGCCTCGCTCTTCCACGCTGCCCTGTAGCGGTGGCAGGGGGTAATAGGGCTGGGGTTGATGTCAGCTTATAATGCCAGCTGACATCAAGCCCAGGTTAGTAATGGGAGAGGCGTCTATAAGACACCCCCATTACTAACCCCATAGTCAAAGTTAAAAGAAAACACAAACACCCAGAATAAAGTCCTTTAATTGAAATAAAGACACAATCCTTTATTGTTCTAAATTAAACCATACTTACCATCACGCCCATTCCAGCTGAAGCCAACAATCTCCTGCAATAAAAGAAAAATAATAAAGCAACATCATCCTTACCTTTCCATGGTTCCCACGACAGCTTCAGCTCTGCTACATCGAGATGACAGGCTGGACAGCAGCAGAACGCTGCCATCCAGCCTGTCATCCCACAGACACTGAGAAGCGCAGGCATGCTTGCGCTCTGCAGTGTCTGGCTGTGACGGCATAAAGATGAGACGAGTTCATGTCCAATGAACTCGGCGCACCTCATGCACGTCACTGACAGCGTGGGAGAATGCTCCTGCACTCAGCACTTCAGCGTGAGAATTCTCCCACGCTGTCAGTGAAGTGCATGAGGTGAGCTCATTCATGTCCAATGAACTCAGCTGACCTCATGTACGTCACTGACAGCGTGGGAGAATTCTCACGCTGAAGTGCTGAGTGCAGGAGAATTCTCCCACGCTGTCAGTGACGTGCATGAGGTGCGCCGAGTTCATTGGACATGAACTCGGCTCATCTGGATGCCGTCACAGCCAGACACTGCAGAGCGCAAGCATGCCTGCGCTTCTCAGTGTCTGCGGGATGACAGGCTGGATGGCAGCGTTCTGCTGCGGTCCAGCCTGTCATCTCGATGTAGCAGAGCTGAAGCTGTCGTGGGAACCATGGAAAGGTAAGGATGAGGTTGCTTTATTATTTTTCTTTTATTGCAGGAGATCGTTGGCTTCAGCTGGAATGGGCGTGACGGTAAGTATGGTTTAATTTAGAACAATAAAGGATTGTGTCTTTATTTCAATTAAAGGACTTTATTCTGGGTGTTTGTGTTTTTTTTAACTTTGACTATGGGGTTAGTAATGGGGGTGTCTTATAGACGCCTCTCCATTACTAACCTGGGCTTGATGTCAGCTGGCATTATAAGCTGACATCAACCCCAACCCTATTACCACCTGCCACCGCACCAGGGCAGCGTGGAAGAGCGAGGCTAAGTGCCAGAATTGGCGCATCCTATGAATGCGCCATTTCTGGGGCGGCTGACGGCTGGTGTTTCTAGCCTGGGAGGGGGCCAATATTCATGGCTCCATTCCTGGGCTATTAATATCAGCCCCCAGCTGTCTGCCTAGCCTTTGCTAGCTATTAAATTAGGGGGGACCCCACGTCATTTTTTCGGGGGGGTCCCCCATTTTAATAGCTAGTAAAGGCTATGTATTCAGCTGGGGGCTGATATTAGTAGCCTGGGAAGCTCCGTGGGTATTACCCCCTTCTCAGGCTTCAAACATCTGCCCCAGCTGTCTGCTTAACCTCCGCTAGAGACTAAAATTAAGGGGAACCCCACGCCAATTTTTTTAATAATAAATCCTTTATTTTAATACTAAATGACAAGTACAGTAACCAACACTATCACTGTACTTCATATATATGTGACTGACATGTTTCTATCTATCTAATCTATGTGTGAAGCTCTATTCTGTCTGTTATAAATTGTCGGGTACAGATGCTGAATTGCCGGCCGGCTTTCTTCAAGAGACGGTGCATGAAAACACTATTATTTTTTTTAATAAATCCTTTACACTAAATGACAAGTACAGTAAGCAACACTGTCACTGTACTTCATATATATGTGACTGACATGTTTCTATCTATCTAATCTATGTGTGATTCTCTATTCCTTCTATTCTAAATTGTTGGGTACAGATGCTGAATTGCCGGCCGGCTTTTTTAAAGAGACGGTGCATGAAAACACTATTATTTTTTTTAATAAATCCTTTACACTAAATGACAAGTACAGTAAGCAACACTGTCACTGTACTTCATATATATGTGACTGACATGTTTCTATCTATCTAATCTATGTGTGATTCTCTATTCCTTCTATTCTAAATTGTCGGGTACCGCTGCTGAATTGCCGGCCGGCTTTTTTAAAGAGACGGTGCATGAAAACACTATTATTTTTTTTGATAAATCCTTTACGCTAAATGACAAGTACAGTAAGCAGCACTTTCACTGTACTTCGTATATATGTGGCTGACATGTTTATATCTATCTAATCTATGTGTGAAGCTCTATTCTTTCGGTTCTAAATTGTCGGGTACCGGTGTATGCCGCTGCTGAATTGCCGGCTTTTCATGTTTCACTGTTGGCACTGTTCCCATCGATTTGGGCAATCACTGTAATGCCACAACCACCATGGCTGTGGCATTACAGTGAGTGGCAGACAATCCCTGCATGATTGGTGCTCTAAATAGCACCAGACATGCAGGACACGCTTTTGGTGCACGAACAGTTATCGAACATAACCTCGAACAGCCGAATTTTTTGCAAATCGTTCGGGTTCGTCGAACAACTCGAACACCGCCCAAAACAGCTCGAATTTGAGATTGGCAAACAGTTCTAGTCGAACACCGCTCATCTCTAGTCCCCAGCAAACTGCCGGTCTGTGAGGAAGATGCAGGCGGACATGTTAGGTTGCCTTGATCCAAAGGTGGTGCTATCGATGTCGGACAGCGCTCAACACCAGCTGGTGTTACCACCTCCGAAGAAAATGATGACCTGCCAATCACGCTGGCTGTTGCGGGTAAAGAGGTGGCAGGTCTGCGTCCCAAAACAGGTGTGACTGCTGTCCCCCCAGTCACAGAGGATGAAGAGGCCGCAGATGCACAAGATGGGGCAGACGGTGGTTGGCCCGGCCGGCTAGGCCGCATTGTAGCACAGTGAGCTTCCCACTGCAACTTATGCTTCATGTCCATGTGCCGGTTCGTGCATAAAGTACTCAAACTATGTATTTTTTGGCCTCTACTTAGCTTTTGTTTACAAATGTTACAGATAACACGAGTTGGGTCATCTTTATCCATCTGAAAAAATGCAGAGGCTATGCAAGGCTTAGCACCCATGCGACCTGAAGAGCCACCACGACTTGTGGTCAGAGGCAGAGTTGTGTTTGAGGATGCAGTTGTTGACTTGCTTCCAGTACTACGTCTCTGTCCAGGAAGGCGCAACCTGACCTCGTCGTCACTAGCATCCTCCTCCACCTCCTCTGCTGACCTCATCTCTTGGCTGACTGTGGGTTGACAGTAAGTGGGATCTCCAACCTCATCATCATCACCCTGTGTGTTATCACACCCATCGTCCTCAGAGCCAACCTGTTCCTGCCCTGACAAAAAATTAAAGTTGTCGCTCCAATCAGGTATTTGAGTCTCATCATCGTCTTCCTCATTGTCTCCACCAACAGGAGTTACAGTTTGGGAATGAGGGTCTACATTATGGTCAGAACCTTCTGCGTCTGGTCCTGGATCCGACTCATAAAGATTCTGGGCATCAGTGCAGATCATTTCCTCATCTGGATTCACAGAAGCACTGGAGCCGACCTCTGATTCCCAGGCTATAGTATGAGTAAACAGCTCTGCAGACTCAATCATCTGTTCTACCTCATACTCAGACGGGCAGCTGGAGATTTGGGAGCTGTGAGGAAGCAAGTGCGATTGGGGTGACACCTCTGAGGACTGGAGTATTTGTGATGTCGAAGTTGATGTGGAGGAGAGCCCACTTAAAGGAGCACTTGATATCCGTTGAAGCACCTGCTGTTTTTGTGCCTCATCTGGAATTTGTAGCGATTGGCGTGGCCGTAAGAAAGGGATCTTATCACATTGTCCGCTAAAAGAAGTAGACATTTTAGTTTTGCTGGAAGATGGTCTTCCTTCTGCAGATGTTACTGTTGCTTTAACACCTACTCCACGGACACAACCTTTTTTCCCCTTCCCAACACGCCTATTCCCCTTTCCACCAGCAGCAGGCCTTTTTCCACTCATTTTGGTGGTTAACTAATTCACAACTCTGGAGTTGTTTGCACAAAAAAACAATGGATGGGAACTGAGCAGAGCTGAGTGGCCAAACTGTGGTATTAGGCCAAAACTATTGTCTGGGTTAGATGCAGAAAAAAATTATATTCAGTTTGCAACCTGATGGAGGTCAGTATAGATGGACTAATAGAACAAGTCCCACACACAGCTAGACGCCCAAATATTTTTTCAGAGCTAGATGCATAAAAAAATTATATTCAATTTGCAACGTGATGGAGGTCAGTATAGATGGACTAATAGAACAAGTCCCACACACTGCTAGAAGGCCAAATATTTTTTCAGAGCTAGATGCAGAAAAAAATTATATTCAATTTGCAACCTGATGAAGGTCAGTATAGATGGACTAATAGAACAAGTCCCACACACTGCTAGAAGGCCAAATATTTTTTCAGAGCTAGATGCACAAAAAAATTACATTCAATTTGCAACCTTATGGAGGTCAGTATAGATGGACTAATAGAACAAGTCCCACACACTGCTAGAAGCCCAAATATTTTTTCAGAGCTAGATGCAGAAAAATATTATATTCAATTTGCAACCTGATGGAGGTCAGTATAGATGGACTAATAGAACAAGTCCCACACACTGCTTGAAGGCCAAATATTTTTTCAGAGCTAGATGCAGAAAAATATTATATTCAATTTGCAACGTGATGGAGGTCAATATAGATGGACTAATAGAACAAGTCCCACACACTGCTAGAAGGCCAAATATTTTTTCAGAGCTAGATGCAGAAAAAAATTATATTCAATTTGCAACGTGATGGAGGTCAGTATAGATGGACTAATAGAACAAGTCCCACACACTGCTAGAAGGCCAAATATTTTTTCAGAGCTAGATGCAGAAAAATATTATATTCAATTTGCAACGTGATGGAGGTCAGTATAGATGGACTAATAGAACAAGTCCCACACACTGCTAGAAGGCCAAATATTTTTTCAGAGCAAGATGCAGAAAAATATTATATTCAATTTGCAACCTGATGGAGGTCAGTATAGATGGACTAATAGAACAAGTCCCACACACAGCTAGAAGCCCAAATATTTTTTCAGAGCAGATGCAGAAAAAAATTATATTCAATTTGCAACGTGGTGGAGGTCAGTATAGATGGACTAATAGAACAAGTCCCACACACTGCTAGAAGGCCAAATATTTTTTCAGAGCTAGATGCAGAAAAAAATTATATTCAGTTTGCAACGTGATGAATGTCAGTATAGATGGACTAATAGAACAAGTCCCACACACTGCTAGAAGGCCAAATATTTTTTCAGAGCTAGATGCAGAAAAAAATTATATTCAATTTGCAACCTGATGGAGGTCAGTATAGATGGACTAATAGAACAAGTCCCACACACTGCTAGAAGGCCAAATATTTTTTCAGAGCTAGATGCAGAAAAAAATGATATTCAATTTGCAATCTGATGGAGGTCAGTATAGATGGACTAATAGAACAAGTCCCACACACTGCTAGAAGCCCAAATATTTTTTCAGAGCTAGATGCAGAAAAAAATTATATTCAATTTGCAACCTGATGGGGGTCAGTATAGATGGACTAATAGAACAAGTCCCACACACAGCTAGAAGCCCAAATATTTTTTCAGAGGTAGATGCAGAAAAAAAATACATTCAATTTGCAACCTTATGGAGGTCAGTATAGATGGACTAATAGAATGATGCTATGCCCAAAAGGTTTTACTTCACTAGGTGCAGTAAAAAAATTGGTATTCTATACACAGGTGGTGTAGCTTGCGACACAGATAGGCTACTCCACTGACTAACACACTCTGCAATAGGCCAAAAAGGATTAGCTTTGCTAGATTTAGCCAAATGCTGTGAAAAAAACTTGCACAGCACTGGCAGAGACCTGCCTGGCAAAAACTGATAGGAACTGATCTAACTTAGTCCTGTAAAGGACTGCAATTACAATTAGTGTTTACTCCCAACCTATCTATTTAAGAGCACAGACCTGCCTGATAAAAGTCGTAGGAAATGCTGTAACCTAGTCCTTAAAAGGACTGCAATCACAACTATTTCCTACTCCCAAGCTATCTGTAGATTTGTGCGAAAATTGGCTTTAAATTAACAAGGTATAGCGCACACAGCAACAGCGGTGCCGTCTAACACGCAGCTGCAGCAGTGAGAAAATGGTGGTAACGGGGAAAATGGCTGGGTCTTATAGGGCAATGACATGTGACATACACTGCCAATGACACATGCCCTTGCTTGTGTGAAAAAAAGCTCTTCGCTCCGTGTGTGCGCTGCTGATAGGCTGACAGATTGCACCTCCCCACTGTAAATGCGGGAAAGAGAAAAAAAAATGGAGATCTTCATTATTCCTGCAGAGATCCATCCCCTGCCCCTCCCCCCGCCCCGCTGTACACTCAAACTGCGTATTAACATTAATTTTCATCATTACTGAGAAAAAATCCAGTTATGATTTTGGTGCACGAACAGTTATCCAACATAACCTCGAACAGCCGAATTTTTTTCAAATCGTTCCTGTTCGTCGAACGGCTCGAACACCGCCCAAAACAGCTCGAATTTGAGATTGGCGAACAGTTCAAGTCGAACACCGCTCATCTCTAGTCACAAGCTGGAAGCACTGCAGCACTGCCTTGGCCAAGTGGCAACAGACTGTCAGACATATGTACCATCCTCCAAAACTTTGAGGACTCCACCAAGATGGTGAGCGTCGATGACGCCATAATTAGCATCACCATCCCGTTTCTCTGTCTTCTCAAATGCTCTCTGCTCACAATCAAAGAGGATGCATTGCAGGCGGAGCACGATGAGATGGAGCAAGGAACCATACAGGGTGATTACACAGTGCCAAGCCTCATCTCATCCCAACGTGGATTGGGTGACAATGAGGAAGAGGAGGAGGAGGAGGAGGAAGGACAGGAGCTAGTTTCATGCACTATAGACCATACTACCTGCACAGCTGTCATACCGTCTGTTCAGCGTGGATGGCCAGAGGACAGAGAGGAGGAGGAGGAGGAGGAGAGCATGGTCAGTCATTCTCTTGGTGAGGACACGCAAGTCTTGCCTGTTAGTAGTCTGGTACACATGGCTGAGTTTATGTTACGCTGCCTTTCCCATGACCCTCGCGTTCTAAAAATTTTGGGTGACAGCCATTACTGGTTGGTGACACTTCTAGACCCACGCTACAAGGAGAACTTTATATCTCTTATTCCTGAGGCGGACAGGTCTACAAAAATAGGGCTGTACCAGAAGGCCCTTGTTGCGGAACTATTAAAAAAATTTCCATCTGAAAACGCTGGCGGGAGAGGGCACACTTCGTTGGGCAACCAAGAAGTACAGGCGAGAGAGACACAACTTCAATCCAGCAGAGGCAGGGGAACACTGTCAAAGTTCTGGGAGAGTTTTCTCAGACCCTCCCATCGGACAGGCCCTGAGGCGTGGGGTACTCTCACAAGGAGTGCAAAGTTTGGGAAGATGCTGAGGGAGTACCTTGCCGACCGTACCAACATCCTCCGCTATGCCTTATAATTATTGGGTATCCAAGCTGGATACATGGAATGAACTGGCTCTCTATGCCTTGGAGGTCCTGGCCTGCCCTGCCGCCAGCGTTTTATCAGAGCGGGTTTTTAGTGCCGCTGGTTGAATTATAACTGATAAGCGCATCCGCCTGTCAACTGAAAATACTGACAGGCTGACTCTTATAAAAATGAATAAGGGCTGGATTGGGCCAGATTTCTCAACACCACCGAATGATAGCAGCGTAACATAAACTCCAATCCAGTGTCTTTTCTTGAGAGGTGTATTCCCATGCTCCTTTTCACACCCACACATGGGTATATGCTTCCTGATTTTGGCTATTTGCTCTTGTCCTCCTCCTTCTCCTCATCCTCCACCACCATATCACCAGGGTGACCGTGGTCCGTGATGCAACACCCACCTAATTTTTTTAAAGGGTGTTTATGATGCCCGTAAAAAAAATTTTTGATACAGTATGTTCATGTATACCCCCCAGGGTTAAATGTTTGTCAGCCCAAACACTTTGTGCATGGGCATTACAAGTATAGGAGGCCCGCTCCTTTCTAATGGGAACATTTTTTTATGAGGCCCTCCTCCACGTCTCTTCCAAGGGGCATCGAAGTGCCTCCAAATTTTTGGCAGCCCTTGCATTCACTGCATAGGCCAACACTATGGGAGACTCTCTCCTTTCTAATGGGAATTTGTCGTTACTGTGGCCCTACTCTATGTGTCTTTAAAGTCTTAGTGGGGTTTTTCCTAAAATTGGTCAGCCGTTGGACTCACTGCATCCCCTATAACTGTATAGCAGACTCTCTCCTTTCTAATGGGAACATGTCGTACCTTGTTACTGTGGCCCTGCTCTGTGTGTCTTTAAATTCTTAGTGGGGTTTTTCCTAAAATTAGTCAGCCCTTGGACTCACTACATACCCTATAACTGTATAGCAGACCCTCTCCTTTCTAATGGGAACATGTCGTACCTTGTTACTGTGGCCCTACTCTGTGTGTCTTTAAATTCTTAGTGGGGTTTTTCCTAAAATTAGTCAGCCGTTGGACTCACTGCATACCCTTTAACTGTATAGCAGACCCTCTCCTTTCTAATGGGAACATGTCATTGCAGATGTTGTCCTTGCTGGGATTTGAACCCAGGATCCCAGCGCTGCAAGTCTTCAGTGCTTACCACTGATCCAATGTGATGCCATTCACCCTCTAATATCTAACAGGCTGGAGAAACTTGCACCTGCTGCCACTCTATCTTCAGCTCCTTTGTGAGAAAATTTGGGCAGCCACTCAGTCTACCAAATAAAATTCCTGAGAAGGCAATTGGGAATGGCTTCGCTACTGGTACTGGGGGCAGTGCTAATACCATGGCGTCGTACCATAGTTTGCTGGAAATATTCCAGGCTGGTAGGAGGCAAGCAAATTCGCACTGAAAAGTACTAGCAGTAATGTTCAGGGACCGGCGCTTGTAGAAGACGGAGACAACACCGGGAGAAATAATGACGGCTGGGGACCGAATATGGACACGAGGCAAGAGGCATGTGGTCGTGAAAAGCTTCCGCCTCCATGAGCCTAAAAGGCCACATTTCAAGTGCAAGCAGCTTTACAGGACTTCCTGTAAGAAATGACATGCAAACTAGATAGGGTTTCCCTCTATGCCAGTCCTTTCACCGAGCTAAATACAACTGTCAGCAAAAAAAGTTGTGGACTTGCTCTGTACCGTCCCTGGCCACATTCACCTGTACTCGTGTTTGTGGTTAGGTGGTCCTTCCCAGTAAGTGCACTGGGGAGGGCACGGGTAACGTTGTGGGACCTGTGCCTGTGGAAGGCGGAGGCGATACCAGGAAATATAGTGGCGGCTGGGGACCGAGTATGGACACCCAGCCGCCGCTGGCATGAGGTTGTGAAAAGCTTCCGCCTCCACAAGCTTAAAAGGCCATATTTCAAGTGCAAAAAGCTGCCCAGAAATCTGGCAGTTTAGCGTTGTGGCCTATGGGTTGGTGGGTGGCTGGCTGCATGGTATTTCTCAAACCGCATTACAGATCAGGCCATTGTCCAACTCTGTATTCAAGAAATTAAATGCGCAAAGAAAGATGTGTGTGTGTCAAAGCACCACCGACAAGGGCGAGTTGATGTTGGACGGGCTGCCATTTCTTCTGCAACAAGCTGCATTACAGAACTTCCTGTGAGAAATGACATGCAGGCTAGATAGGGTTTCCCTCTATGCCTGTCCTTTCACCGAGCTAAATACAACTGTCAGCAAAAAAAGTTGTGGACTGGCTCTGTACAGTCCCTGGCCACATTCACCTGTCCACGTGTTTGTGGTTAGGCGGTCCTTCCCAGTGAGTGCACTGGGGAGGGCACGGGTAATGTTGTGGGACCTGTGCTTGTGGAAGGCGGAGGCGATACCGGGAAATATAGTGGCGGCTGGGGACCGAGTATGGACACCCGGCTGCCGCCGGCATGAGGTTGTGAAAAACTTCCGCCTCCACGAGCTTAATAGGCCACATTTCAAGTGCAAGCAGCTGTCAAAAATTTGACAGTATAGTATTGCAGTGGGTGGGTGGCTGGCTGCCAGCATACTTGCGCTTGCATTCCAAGGAATGGGGTAGGGACAACAGAACGCTGCAGTGGGACAAGGACGTGGACGCTGATTATTACAAGTCTGCAATGACAGATGCATGGCGGGAGGCATCTTTGCATGCGCCAAGGATCACTTATGATGGGCACACTTTTAGGCAGTGACCTGGAAGTCAGAGATGGTTCCAGAGGTCTTCCCCCTGCTGTTCCCATGTTTTTTCAGCACTGTATGCATGTGTCTGATGATGTGTCACACACCACATGCCAGATAAGGTTGTAAAATGTTAAAATGACATTTCCTGGTGAATGCATTTGTCTTGGTTGAAAGCAATGCAAAAGTGCAAAAATGCATCATAAACGCAACGTGTGAACATAGCCCAAGGTGTGGAGTAGTATTTTTTGTTTTGGTTATTTATTTTGCCTTCTATACAAGTCATTACCCTGGAAAGGATGTTCCTTAACATATTTCCCAGGAAAATCCATTTTGGTTTCGTTTTTGTATGTTTTATTGTGAGTCCGTAAAAGTGTCATAATACTCTGACAACGTTGCGGACAGCAGTGATCTGGGAGTCAGAGATGCTTCCAGGGGTCTTCCCCATGCTGTTCCCATCGATTGGGGCAATTTTTAAGCCCTCTGCAGACCGCCGGGAGGAGCTGCCTGAAAAATGCTCGAGTTTCCCATAGACTTACATTGGGCTCATTGCTCGGGTCAAGCACCCGAGTATTCCAATTTGCTCGACCCGAGCAACGAGTAACCGAGCATTTTAGTGCTCGCTCATCGCTAGTGGACACCGACACGGTAGAGCGTGCTGCTCACAGCATTCCCCTAGCCCTAATTGATGGCTAGGATGACTAGGGAGCTTTCAGCAGGAACCCTTGACAACGACTCTCACACACTGCATTTACTGTCAGAGACCTCACCCCAGGATAGAAAGAGATAGACTAGGCACCGGGGCTGAGCCCACGGAGCCCTTAAGTACGCTAGAGACAGCCCCAGCCCCCCAGGACAACCAACCATGCTGTACCAGACAGCAGGGGGCGTGGCTTAGTGGCACATGACTGCAAGGGGGCGTGGCTTAGTGACACATGACCGCAAAGGGGCGTTGCTTAGCAGCACATGCCCGCAGGGGTGCGTGGCTTAGCGGCACATGACCTCTATGAGGCGTGGCTTAGCGACACATGACCACAAGGGGGCGTGGCTTAGCGGCACATGAGCATAAACGCATAAACCACACTTAGAATCTCTAGAACTGAACCTAAATGCTGACAATTACTGACCAGCAGGAAAGGGCCTGGCCGGACGCCGCGAGAAAGCCCTTCTCCTGCGTACAGGCCTGACAGTCTGTATGATGAAAGACTGAGTCCCTGGTCCTAATGAATGTTGTTGGGGGGAGGTGTGACAGACGACTGGATGCTCCAGCCAGGTCAGGAACGGTGCTACAAGTCTTGGCAAACAAATATGGACTGCATACTTGTTTCCAGGGTCCTTACCAAGGAGGACCGGTTCCAGATTTGTCTTGAAAGGGACTGTGTGACCTACTGGAAGAGAAATGGACTTTTTCTTGTTTCCAGTTCCAGGGCCCTTGACTGAGAAGGGCCGGCGTCATTGAGGAGGAGACGTCGTGGTCAAAATAGTCACCTGTAGTTTAAAAAAATGTTTTAAGGCTACGTTCACATAATGCGTATTTTTGCACGCTTTTTTGCGCGCGCTTTTTCAAAATACGTTCAGACACTGTGTAATTTTACGCAGCGCGGAAGCGCTGCTGCGTAAAGAATTGACATGTCAATTCTTTACGCACCGCGGCCTGCGCTTTTTCCCATATTGTGCCCATGGATGGCACTGCGTAATTCCAGCACTTTTTTATGGAGGTGCAGGAGAAATGAAGGATGTGACGTCACACGGGGGCAGCCCTAGGGAAAAAAGAACCGGAAATCACACTATTTTGGGATTCTTTATTCCTGGTTCCCCGCCGCTGCTCACGTGTGACGAGCATGGATACCTTCAACAGAATGTCCATCAATGTCGGTGTCCTCATCGTAAGTATATGTATGTGTAATGTATGTGTCTGTGTGTCGTGTGTGTACTGTCTGTGTCTATGTGTCGTGTGTGTGTGTGAGTGTCCCCCTAGCAGTGTATGCATAGACAGCTTCTGGCTGCAGTACATACACTGCTTAAGTTAAAAGAAAAAAACTATGGATACTCACCTATCCGGTGGATGGGTGAGGCGTCCGGTCCGGTTGAAGGATGAAAAGCTGGATGGCAGCACTCAGCTGCGATCCAGCCTGTCATCTCAATGCCATCCCAGCGTGGGAGAATTCTCCTGCTCAAGCGCTGAGCGCAGGAGAATTCTCCCACGCTGTCAGTGACGTGCATGAGGTGAGCTGAGTTCATTGGACATGAACTCGGCTCATCTGGATGTCGTCACAGCCAGACACTGAGGAGCGCAAGCATGCCTGCGCTTCTCAGTGTCTGCGGCATGGCAAGCTGGATGGCAGCTTTCGGCTGCGATCCAGCCTGTCATGTGAATGTAGCAGAGCTGAAGCTGTCCTGGGAACCATGGAAAGGTAAGTATGAGGTTGCTTTATTATTTTACTTTTATTGTAGAAGACATTGGCTTCAGCTGGAATGGGCGCGATGGTATGGTTTAATTTAGAACATAAAAAAATTGTGTGTTTATTTCAATTAAAGGACTTTATTCTGGGTGTTGTGTTTTTTTTAAATACTTTACTAGAAATTCATGACGGTCATGTCTAATATTGGCGTGACCCCATGAATTTAGGGCTTAGGGCCAGCTGATAATACCAAGTTGGCCCTAACCCCTTTATTACCCAATGAGCCACCGCACCAGGGCCCTGGGTGAGATGGGTACAGCGCCAGAAGATGGCGCTTCTATTAACGCGCCATTTTCTGGGGTGGCTGCGGACTGCAATTTGCAGCGGGGGGGGGGGGCCGAAAGCTTGGGCCTCCCTGCGCTGCGGATTCCAGCCTCCAGCTGCCTAGTTGTACCTGGCTGGACACAAAAATAGGGCGAACCCCCACGTATTTTTTTTTTAAATTATTTCATGAAATTCATGAAATAATAATAAAAAAATGGCTTCCCTATATTGTTGTGTCCGGCCAGGTACAAATAGGCAGCTGGTGGTTGGGGGCAGCCCGTTCCTGCCAGCTGTACCTGGCTGGACACAAAAATAGGGCAAAGCCCCACGTCAATTTTTTTTAAATTATTTCATGAATTTCATGAAATAATTTAAAAAAAGGGCTTCCCTATATTGTTGTGTCTGGCCGGTCCGGTCCCGCGGCTTCCAGCATCTGCCGGTGAAGCGATCAGCTGACTGTCAGCTGACCGGCTTGTAAATCAGCTGACCGGCTTGTAAATCAGCTGATCGGTCTAGTCAGTTGATCGGTATACCAGCCTGGATGTGACTTACTGGCCGATGCATCATAGGAGGAAAAGAGGGCGGAAGATTACAAATACAGGAGGAGATCAATACAAAATAATGACGCCCAGCGGGGCGTGCAGTGAAGCAGCGAGGAGGGGACAATGGACCCTGGAGCCGCCTTTCCAGTCTCCTGACAGATCGACCGCCAGTAAGTTATAAGTCATTTTTCAACATCATTATAGGGTGGATTTACAGCAGAGAGGCATGATTAGGGAGCAGCAAGGAAGGTGTAGGGACAGCTAGTGATTGGTCAGGAGGCTAGAATGAGGTGACAGGTTCCCTTTAAGTTTTGCCTGTCAGCTATGGTTTATCCCCTGACGTTTGCATACCTGTCCATGCACCTTGATATCACATCCATAAGCATCCCTCTGTCACCAAACTTGTTAATGAGTAATATTGTTGGGAGATATATATTGCTCGATTACTTTTGTATGTATGTAAATACATTGACAAAACTCTCCCCATTGGTTCTCACAATGTTAACCTCTGTATGTAAAATTATAGGAGGAAAGTGGATTGCCTGGAGGATAGCGGATACTCCTTTCTGTACACCAGTGCATAATCTTCCATTTTTGGGTGACACAGGGAGGATTAGGGATGTAGTAATAAGGTGCACGGGCAGATAGTAATAGGTGTGGGTGGACAAATGGCATTTTTAATTCGCCCTGATGTGTGTATGGGTAATCTGTGTGTAATTTAAGTCCTTTTTTAAAAAAAATAATAATTTCCGGTTCCCTGGTGTGGATAAATCCGTAACTTAATTGTTAATGTTTTTCTTTTTTAGGTTCAACATTTTCCAGCTCTGTGGGATAAGGGGTCCAGGGTCTTCTCCAACAAGATGGTCAAGGCTACGTCCTGGAATAAAGTAATTCTGAGCCACTACCCCCATTTTGAATCCTATTCAAAGGAGTTGTGGTCTGATATCGGTAAATGGTTTTTGGTTTGGAGGTGTTTATTTTAATTTGTTGTCTGTATACACTAGAATTGTATTTGATTTTTCCCATTCTAGAAACATCGGTGAAGAAACTGTGGAGGTCTGTGAAGGACCGATTCATGCGGGCCAAACAGGAAGCGCAAAGTGGCTCTGCGGCCTATGGGAATAATGTGAAATTTGACCAGGAGCTACAATTCTTGATGGGAAGTCTGCATTACCGTCCGTAAGTATCAATAAAGTTTTTAACTTCTAATTTTAAGCGTTATCAAAATGACAAAAGACTAACATAATTGTTTTGATGTTTCCCTTTACAGAACCATTGGGAATGTACGACCACTCCCAACAATGCCATCCTCTTCCTCTCCTGCTGCAGTGACTGCAACACCAACCGTGCCTGCGGCTATCCCCAGTGCTGTGCCGAGCACTACGCCCCCAATGCCACAATGCAACTCAACCTTGGTGACAATGACAACAGAGTGTCAATCACCGACTAGTGACAGCACCCTCTCAAGTCCGGCCCCCGAAAACCTGCCTGACTCTGAGGACCGTAGTGCTGCTAGACCTGTTCTGGTTGATTCATCTAGCCCCTTGTCACCACTAGAGATGAGCGTTGTTCTACTCGAACTGTTCGCCAATCTCAAATTCGAGCTGTTTTGGGCGGTGTTCGAGCCGTTCGGCGAACACGAACAAATTGAGAAAAATTCGGCTGTTCAAGGTTATGTTCGATAACTGTTCGTGCACCAAAATCATAACTGGATTTTTTCTCAGTAATGATGAAAATTAATGTTAATACGCAGTTTGAGTGTACAGCGGGGTGGGGGGAGGGGCAGGGGATGGATCTCTGCAGGAACAATGAAGATCTCCATTTTTTTTTCTCTTTCCCGCATTTGCAGTGGGGAGGTGCAATCTGTCAGCCTATCAGCAGCGCACACACGGAGCGAAGTGCTTTTTTTCACACAAGCAAGGGCATGTGTCATTGGCAGTGTATGTCACATGTCCTTGCCCTATAAGACCAAGCCATTTTCCCCGTCGCCACCATTTTCTCACTGCTGCAGCTGTGTGTTAGACGGCACCGCTGTTGCTGTGTGCGCTATACCTTGTTAATTTCAAGCCAATTTTCGCACAAATCTACAGATAGCTTGGGAGTAGGGAATAGTTGTGATTGCAGTCCTTTTAAGGACTAGGTTACAGCATTTCCTACGACTTTTATCAGGCAGGTCTGTGCTCTTAAATAGATAGATTGTGGGAGTAAAGACTAATTGTAATTGGAGTCCTTTTCAGGACTAGGTTACATCAGTTCCTATCAGTTTTTGCCAGGCAGGTCTGTGCCAGTGCTGTGCAAGTTTTTTTCACAGCATTTGGCTGAATCTAGCAAAGCTAATCCTTTTTGGCCTATTGCAGAGTGTGTTAGTCAGTGGAGTAGCCTATCTGTGTTGCAAGATATACCACCTGTGTATAGAATACCAATTTTTTTACTGCACCTAGTGAAGTAAAATCTTTTTGGCATAGCATCATTCTATTAGTCCATCTATACTGACCTCCATCAGGTTGCAAATTGAATATAATTTTTTTCTGCATCTAGCTCTGAAAAAATATTGGGCTTCTAGCTGTGTGTGGGACTTGTTCTATTAATCCATCTATACAGACCTCCAACAGGTTGCAAACTGAATATATTTTTTTCTGCATCTACCTCTGAAAAAATATTGGGCTTCTAGCTGTGTGTGGGACTTGTTCTATTAATCCATCTATACAGACCTCCATCAGGTTGCAAACTGAATATATTTTTTTCTGCATCTACCTCTGAAAAAATATTGGGCTTCTAGCTGTGTGTGGGACTTGTTGTATTAGTCCATCTATACTGACCTCCATCAGGTTGCAAACTGAATATATTTTTTTCTGCATCTACCTCTGAAAAAATATTGGGCTTCTAGCTGTGTGTGGGACTTGTTCTATTAATCCATCTATACAGACCTCCATCAGGTTGCAAACTGAATATATTTTTTTCTGCATCTACCTCTGAAAAAATATTGGGCTTCTAGCTGTGTGTGGGACTTGTTCTATTAATCCATCTATACAGACCTCCATCAGGTTGCAAACTGAATATATTTTTTTCTGCATCTACCTCTGAAAAAATATTGGGCTTCTAGCTCTGTGTGGGACTTGTTCTATTAATCCATCTATACAGACCTCCATCAGGTTGCAAACTGAATATAATTTTTTTCTGCATCTACCTCTGAAAAAATATTTGGGCTTCTAGCTGTGTGTGGGACTTGTTCTATTAGTCCATCTATACTGACCTCCATAAGGTTGCAAACTGAATATAATTATTTTCTGCATCTACCTCTGAAAAAATATTTGGCCTTCTAGCTGTGTGTGGGACTTGTTCTATTAGTCCATCTATACTGACCTCCATCAGGTTGCAAATTGAATATAATATTTTTCTGCATCTAGCTCTGAAAAAATGTTTGGCCTTCTAGCAGTGTGTGGGACTTGTTCTATTAGTCCATCTATACTGACCTCCATCAGGTTGCAAACTGAATATAATTTTTTTCTGCATCTACCTCTGAAAAAATATTTGGCCTTCTAGCTGTGTGTGGGACTTGTTATATTAGTCCATCTATACTGACCTCCATCAGGTTGCAAATTGAATATAATATTTTTCTGCATATAGCTCTGAAAAAATGTTTGGCCTTCTAGCAGTGTGTGGGACTTGTTCTATTAGTCCATCTATACTGACCTCCATCAGGTTGCAAGCTGAATATAATTTTTTTCTGCATCTACCTTTGAAAAAGTATTGGGCTTCTAGCTGTGTGTGGGACTTGTTCTATTAATCCATCTATACAGACCTCCATCAGGTTGCAAACTGAATATATTTTTTTCTGCATCTACCTCTGAAAAAATATTGGGCTTCTAGCTGTGTGTGGGACTTGTTCTATTAATCCATCTATACAGACCTCCATCAGGTTGCAAACTGAATATAATTTTTTTCTGCATCTACCTCTGAAAAAATATTTGGGCTTCTAGCTGTGTGTGGGACTTGTTCTATTAATCCATCTATACTGACCTCCATAAGGTTGCAAACTGAATATAATTTTTTTCTGCATCTAGCACTGAAAAAATATTTGGCCTTCTAGCAGTGTGTGGGACTTGTTCTATTAGTCATCTATACTGACCTCCATCAGGTTGCAAATTCAAAATAATTTTTTGTCTGCATCTACCTCTGAAAAAATATTTGGCCTTCTAGCAGTGTGTGGGACTTGTTCTATTAGTCCATCTATACTGACCTCCATCAGGTTGCAAACTGAATATAATTTTTTTCTGCATCTAACTCTGAAAAAATATTTGGCCTTCTAGCAGTGTGTGGGTCTCATTGTATTAGGCCATCTATACCAAGCTCCACCAGCTTTTCAATTAATAATAATTTTTCGCTGCATCTAGCCCTGAAAATAATTTTTCTTCCCAATAGTGGTAGCAATAGAAATATGGGGCGCGCTCCTGGCTTACAAAAATATACGCTTCATAACAAAAAACACCAGCTTAGCGCACTGCATTAATAAGATGGCATCATCGTCTCTCCCAGTGCTAGGCCTACTACCCAGGCTAGCATTCCTGTGCCTAAAACACAATGTATGGGTCCGCGCTAGCCACTATGCTGAGGGGTCTAAAGCTGCTGCTAACGCTTTATAACAATTCAATTGGCAGATTTTCACGGAGCACTTCCACAATGCCCACCCATCGGGACAACAGTTGCCCACCTTCCCTATGGGATCTAGTGGCGAATAGTTGATGCCATTAATCAGAGCGTCAGTTGCCCCGTCGACGTGGCAAGCATACGGTAAGGCATGGGAAGAGTGGACACGACTAGTAGCAGGCAGACGGGTTGACCAATGTGAAAAAGCCAGATCACAAGTCACCATAGAATTTCTCCACCAGCTAATGATGAGGGGCATATCAGGGGCGTCAGCGCAGCGGTGTCTGACCGGAGTAGCATTTCACTTCCAACTACTGAATTGGGGAGATGTGACAAAGATTCATCATCAGACAATCCATAAAAGGGTGGAAAAGGGGTCAGCCAAGTCAGAAGTGTAGACGTCCCGTCCCGTGTCACTAAAACTGATTTCTCACATCATATCCCTAACACCATTAACATGACACTCAGAATTTGAAGCAACACTACTGTCTACTGCATTTGTGATCGCCTTCTTCGGGGCGCTATGCATAAGCGAATTAGTCCCTCAATCCAAAATTAGCACCAGTGGAGGCTTATTACACCAGGACGTAGTCATAGGCAATAATGCAATACGTCTACGCATACACAAATCGAAAATGGTTCCAGCGGGCAGGGGCACTTGGGTACTTCTACAACCCACAAACGGTACACTGAGTCGGGTAACAATAGTAAAACCATATCTAACCATCAGATCACAAAGTAATTTGTTCCTATCACACATTGATGGGACGCCATTATCAAGATACCAGTTCCAAGCTATATTTAATAAATGCATAACATCGGCAGGGAACCACCCCAAAGATTACGGAACACACTCATTCCGCATAGGCGTGGCCACAGAAGCAGCAAGAGCAGGTCTGTCAGAAACGGAAGTTCAGAGGATAGAGAGATGGTGATCCACGTGTTTGGCAAGATACATAAGACCGGACTTGTTATCCTAACGTGGTTTGTTTCTTTTACAGGTGACGCTAAGCCAACAGTGTGGGTGATAGGCCACTCGTATATATATTGGGCAGATTAAAGGGCGAAAGTCCACCCAGGCGGGAGGAAATTAGAGTTTCATAACACATATTTCAACTGGAGAGGTATTAGAGGCCTGCTATGGCCACAGGTACTAATGGAGGTAATCAAGGTAGGGAGAGAGGCAAGATGTCTGGTCATCTTAGTTATACAGGCCGGGGGAAACAACCTAGGTCATCACAAGAGCGCATAACTAATGGCAATAATGAAACTAGACACTGAGCGCTTCAGAGAATTTTTCACAAAACTAGCTATAGTATGGTCAGAGATTGTGCCGATAGCGGTATGGCAAGGTGCGCGAGACATCACGGCCATCGAACGGACAAGGCGGGTAATAAATATTCGGATGGCAAAATTTAGAAGAGACAGAGGAGGTGTAGTGGTACGACACCGACAACTGGAAGGAGATAAAGCAGGCCTCATACGGCCCGACGGTGTTCACTTAATGGATATTGGACTGGACATATTCCTGTCAGGACTCCAGGACGGAGTGGAACAAGCGTTAAGAGTGATGGGTGGGGGTCAGAGTCCTGCATACTAGTACGCAAGATCCTCCGTGGCCTGGAAATAGAAAGGACATGTTGGAGAGTTACACTTGTTGGCCAAGTTGCCGGAGTGGAGACCCAGGGCATGCTGCAACAAGCTGAATTATTTTAGAAATAAAATGTCTTTCTAATGGAATGAGTATAAAGAGTTAATAAAGCTGTGACCGATCCTCACCCATCCAGTTGTAAGAGTTACATTATTGTATTGTCAAGGAAAGGGGGCGGTAGGGGGGCTGAGCGTCTGGGTTTGGTTGGGGGTCCCCACAGTCTGCCTAGGCTAGATGCATTTAAAAATTCTTATTAGATACACAGGCGGTGCAGCTTGCTTCGCAGCTGGGCTACTACGCCCAAAGTATTGCCTAGGCTAGATGCAGTTAAAAATTCTACGCTGACTAGCAGACACTGAAGATTTGGAGCAGACCTCTGAGTAAACAGCTCTTCAGACTCAATCATCTGTGTTACCCCAAGCCATAGTGTATGTAGTTTCTTACAGTTAAAAGGGGGGGGGGAGCGACCCAACCCACCTGGAATTGACGATGCCAACGTCACGTAAGACACAGCAAGGGGACTCCAAAAAGAGTTTCCATTTTTTCCCAAAATTGTGGCACAGACACCACTTAACCCTAGAACGCATACCTGGGGCCTCGCAGTCACGCCCTGTTAATTGTTTTCTATTTTCTGCAAGATTACTTTAGTTAGAATTTTGAAACTCTAGGTATTCTTCATGTATATAGTTGTTTGTCATTTGAGTTTAAGTTATTCAATGTTATTTGCACATGGGCCTAAAAGGCCCCAGGTATATGAAAGTGTAGATTTTTATGGTCATGCGTTCTAGGGTTAAGTGGCATCAATTGCCCCACAGTTGCTTAAAACGGTTGGTGAGGTGATATTACCAAATCCTCAAGCTTTTAGCCTCCCAAGGATAACACAGGATTAGAAAAGTCCTTGCGAATCCATGATTTGTTCATCTTTATGAACGTGAGTCTGTCTACATTCTCAGTGGACAGCCGCGTGCGCTTATCTGTCAGCACACCATCAGCAGCGCTGAACACACGTTCAGAGAGAACACTGGCTGCAGGGCATGACAAGATCTCCAAGGCGTGAGTGGCGAGCTCCGGCCATTTTTCCAGATTGGAATACCAAAATGAGCAAGGGTCCAGTGACACAGTCATGGCTTCGATGTTCACTTGGAGATACTCCTGCACCATCCTCTCTAGGCATTGACTATGTGTCAGACTTCTTGTCTCCTGTGGCCTTGCAAAGGATGGTCTAAAAAAGTGGTGAAACGATTTCACAAAATTGCTGTTACCAGCAGATACTGTGTTACTGTTACGGTTTGAGTGATGAAGACTCAACAGTCCCGCGGTTGGCAAGTTAGAACTGTGAGATTCACTTCGTGCACCACTGGTGTTTTGTGGAAAAGCACATGTAAGATTCTGCAACAGCGTCTGCAGATACTCCTGCATTTATCAATCCCTTTTTATGGCAGGAATTATTTCGGCAAATTTACTTTTGTACCGGGGATCTAAGAGTGTGGCAACCCAGTAGTCGAGATTACTTCGAATTCTGCAATCTGAGGGTCATGTTGCAGGTAGTGCAGCAAGAAGGCACTCATGTGTAGTGTTGAGCCACCCCCGTAGTGTTCGAGTTCGGTTCGGTTCGTCGAACACCCGTGTGTTCGCCGAACTGTTCTTCGAACTGTTCGTCGAACACCTTCGAACACCGTTAAAACCAATGGCAGGCAAACAAAAACACATAGAAACACATAGAAAACACCTTCAAAGGTGTCCAAAAGCTGACAAACTGCTCAGAAGACATAACTAACACATGGAAAAGTGACAAGTACATATAGTCATGCGAAAATAAAAGAGGTGGAGGAGTAAAAGGAGGGGGAGACACAGATATAGGCATGTCATGCCCTTCTAAAATCCAAAAAGTGAGAAGCCGACACGGCCAGTCCGCTCCTGCCCGTGCCACCTCCGTGTCGCCGGGTTTGTGCCAGAGCCGCGGTGAACCCTGACGGCCAGCCCCCCTCTCCCAATACTGGTGCCTGTCCGCTGGTGGGTCGAGCGAGCCCCCCTGTGGTGGAGGCAGCTCTAAGCTTTTTAATTTAAATTGTCTCTCTAATTTGAATGAATACACTTTAAATCCATTTACAAGGATCTATTGGAGGGCAAGTCTCATGCCAGCAGCCGCGGTAATTCCAGCTCCAGTAGCGTCCACTAAAGCTGCTGCAGTTAAAAAGCTTTTATAAGGATCGAGCTCGGCTGTCCACCGCAAGGCATCCTACTGCCAGTCCCAGCCCCTATGCCTTGGGGTGCCTCCTGATGCTCTTCACTAAGTATCCCATGGTCCCGAAGCATTTCCTTTGAAAAAATTAAGTGTCTAAACTACAGGTGGTGCAGCTTGCTTAACAGCCGGGATAATCCGCTCACTAGCAGACACTGCTACTAGGCACAAAGTATTTCCTGGGCTAGATGCAGTTAAAAATTTGTAATTAGATACTCTCGTTGGATGCTGAGAAAGCATTCCATAGAGTCTCCTGGCACGCCATATATGATTCTCTTAAAAAGCTTGGGGTAGGGGTCTAGGGGACCCTTTTATAGCCAAAATCACGGCCCTGTATCGCAATACGTCACCTAGGCTGAAGATAAATGGAACTGTATTACCCTGAGGGCTCGGTTGCTACAGACGTATTGCACCTCACCCAGAGGTGTGATATCTCACTCTCAGGTAAGGATGGAGTGTGGATCAGGACCCGACACCTGCATGCATTACACCACATTGCCGTGGGGCAGGGCGACCAATATGCCCCTGAGATGGGCACGACAGTCCCTGTCCCTGGCTGGAGTGGGGGGAGGGAACACTGAGGAAGGGGAACCCTGTAGTGCAGGAGCAGGGAGGAAGCAGTTCCTGGGTGCATTGAGAAGGGAGTATAAAAGGTGGGCACCATCTTAGTTCAGTGCAGAGAAGTCTGAGCAGAAGTGGCAGGGAGCAGGGGCTCTGCATGAGCTCTGCTCCGGAGGCGGGCCTAGTAACAGACGCCCAGGCCTGGAAGAGGGAGAAGGAAGGAAGAGGAGCGGAGAAGGCTCCAGGAACGAGGAATGAAGGGATCCCAGGGGTGCGGACGGGCGAGTCGCCACCGCACGCCCGAATCCACCTGCGTGAAGGGGTCAGGCCAAAGGGGGAGACCGGTCCCCGAACTAGTGGAGGCAGGAAACGACCCTCAGCTAGAAACCGGAGGCTCTGACATTTTATGTGGCGCAGCCCCTCGCTACACCCGCTAGGAAGGCACCACATAGGGTCAGGGAAACTGGCGCCAAGTTTACCAAGAGGAGGCCCGAGGCAGCCAGACAGAAGTGTTGGTAAGAAAGGCCAGACAAAGGACACACAAAGGGGGTCCTGTGAAGTGCTCCAAAGTTATCTGGGAGTTGTCTGAGCCCCTCACCTGGTGAGCACAGTACGACGTGGGCAGCCGTTACCTGCAGACGTGGTCTGGATAATAAGAACTGTGAGTAAAGGCCCTGAACTGCATCACTGACTCCGTGTCGTTACTGCTGCTGCCCTGCACCATCACCCCCATCCTCCGCATACACTGCCCTGAGGCTATACTCCTCCCGTGGGGAGTTATGCTACGCTCTGCTGCACCCACAACACCAGCCTCAGTGGTCTGCCCTGTAGCGGCGGTTCACTCTGACCGCAATCCACGGGTGGCGTAGTCGGACATTTAAACATGAAAACCACATAAATAGTTCCGCCACTGGTTTGACCGCCCTGAGCCACGGAACCGGGTCGCCGCCACGAAGACTACAACCACCAGCATCCACCAAAAAGGGTCCGGCTCCGGGTGTCCCAAGGCCCAGGGGGTGCGTCAGAACATTTTCATCACCTTTCACAATCACCAATGGGACAAGGCAGTGATGTCCTCTGTCCCCTCTCTTATACATCCTAGTGACGGAGCACCTGCTCTCATCAATTCGCCATAACCCCAATATTAGGTGGATTGAGGTGGGAGGCACCGAGTACAAGTGCTCTCTATTTGCTGATGATGTCCTAGTATATATCACTCAATCACATATATCCATCCATGCTGTTATGGCTGAAATAGATCACTTTGTTACATGGTAAAATTTTAAAATCAATGCAGCGAAGTCTGAGGCCCTCGATGTCTCCCTCCCCAAATCCAAATAGGATTCCATCCAGTCCAACTTTCCCTTTGCCTGGCCCTCACAGGGTATCAAATACTTAGGAATTCCTATTCATAGAGACCTCTCCCATCTATGTTATCTTAATTTTGGGCCCTTTATTGAACAACTCCATACAGACCACGGTTGGCAAGTTAGAACTGTAAGATTCACTACGTGAACCACTGGTGTTTTGTGGAAAAGCACATGTACACTGCGTTCCAAATTATTATACAAAAAGTGTTTAGGAGTGATAAGGGAAGAATTTGTTTGTTTGTCAGTTAAACTCATTGATGGTGATGTGTGTCAGGGCTCTTTATATCACTGTAAGCAATTGCAGACACCTGTGCTAATTAGTTTGGCAGGTGTGTCCAATGAAAGGCAAGACTACTTAAGAAGGCTCTCTCACATTATTAAGCAGCCTACATTTTCTGCCAAAATGGGAAAGAAAAAGGATGTGTCGGCTGCTGAGAAGCAACAAATTGTGGAGTGTTTAGGTCAAGGCATGACTACAATCAACATTGTGCGATGATCAGGATGAAGTGTCTTGGCAATCAAGAAGTATGTAGCTGATTCACAGTACACACGTGTGCGTGCTGATAAGGGCAAATTGAGGACTCTTTCCTACAGGCAATTACGTCAGGTTGAAAGAGCAGCGGCAAAAAAGCCTTGTCATAGCAGCAGACAAGTTTTTGAAGCTGCTTGTGCCTCCAACGTCCCCCGAACAACAAGATGCAGGGTCCTTCAGAGGTTTGCAGCTGTGCATGCGCCATCCTGTCGACCTCCTCTATCCACTTCACACAAGCAGAAACGGCTCCAGTGGGCCAAACATTACATGAAGACTGATTTCAAAACTGTTTTGTTCACGGATGAGTGCCGTGCAGCGCTCGATGGTCCAGATGGATGGAGTGGAGGATGGCTGGTTGATGGACACCCCACGCAAACACGGCTACAGCGCCAACAAGGAGGAGGTGGAGTAATGTTTTGGGCTGGAATCATGGGGAGAGAGATTGTCGGCCCCTTTAGGATCCCTGAAGGCGCTAAAGATGAACTCCATAATGTATGTGGATTTTCTCAAACAGCACTTCCTGCCATGGTTCAAGAAGAAGAACCGTGTATTTCACAGCAAGATCATTTTTCTGCATGATAATGCACCATCTCATGCTGCACATAAAACATCTGCATCTCTGGCTGATATGGGCATAAAAGGGGACAAACTTATGGTGTGACCCCCATGCTCCCCTGACCTCTACCCCATTCAGAACCTTTGGAGCATCATTAAAAGGAGTGTCTATGATGGCGGGAGGCAGTTCACATCTAAGCAACAGCTCTGGGAGGGTATTCTGTCCTCATGCAAAACAATTGAAGCAGAAACCATCCAAAACCTGACAAATTCAATGGACGAGAGAGTTCAGAAGCTCCTTTCGAACAAGGGGTCCTATGTGAAAATGTAACATCACCTAGAATAAAGTTTTGAGTTGAAAACTGTTTGATTTCAGTTTCTAACAACCTGCTAATGCTTATAATTTCAAAAATGACCATTTTTTTGGTCTTTATTAAAATGAAAAGGTTGATCGAAAAGTTTGGGGGATCTAAGAGTGTGGCAACCCAGTAGTCATGATTACTTCGAATTCTGACAATATGAGGGTCATGCTGCAGGTAGTGCAGCAAGAAGGCACTTATGTGCCTTGCGCATCTCGGAGCCCCAAAATTATTTTCCGGGCTAGATGCAGCTAAAAATTATTTTTAATTTTAAATCTGGTGAAGCTTTAGTATAGATGGCCTAATAGGATCAGTGCTGCACACTGCTACAAAGCCCAAATTATTTTCCAGTCAAGATACAGATAAACATGATTAGTAATTTGAAAGCTTAAAATGGTTGGTAGGGTGATTTTAACCAATCATCAAGCTTTTACTCTCCCCAGGATGACATAGGGGTAGAAAAGTCGTTTCGGATCCATGATTTGTTCATCTTTATGAACGTGAGTCTGTCTACATTATCAGTGGAGAGCCGCGTGCGCTTATCTGTCAGCACACCACCAGCAGCGCTGAACACACGTTCAGACAGAACGCTGGCTGCGGGGCATGACAAGATCTCCAAGGCGTAAGTGGCTAGCTCCGGCCATTTATCCAGATTGGAAGCCCAAAAAGAGCAAGGGTCCAGTGACACAGTCGTGGCTTCAATGTTTACTTGGAGATACTCCTGTACCATCGTCTCTAGGCGTTGACTATGTGTCAGACTTCTTGTCTCCTGTGGCCTTGCAAAGGATGGGTTAAAAAAGTGGTGAATTGATTCCGCAAAATTGATGTTACCAGCAGATACTGTGGTTCTGTTACGGTTTGAGTGCTGAACACTTGACGGTCCCACGGTTGGCAAGTTGGAACTGTGAGATTCACTACGTGCACCACTGGTATTTTGTGGAAAAGCACATGTAAGATTCTGCAACAGTCTCTGCTGATACTCCTGCATGCGTGCATCCCTTTCTATGGCAGGAATAATTTCTGCAAATTTACTTTTGTACCGGGGATCTAACAGTGTGGCAACCCAGTAGTCAGGATTATTTCTAATTCTCACAATTCGAGGGTCATGTTGCAGGTAGTGCAGCAAGAAGGCACTCATGTGTGTTGCGCATCCAGGAGCACCAAGTCCCTGTTGTGTTGGTGGCGAGGTAACAATCATGCTTCCTTCCTCTGTCCTCTCCCCCCAACCTCGCACAACAGAAATGTGATCAAGGTCTCCCTCATCTGATGAGTCTTCCATCAGTTCGTCCTCCACTTCTTCCTGGGCTCCTGCACCTTCCTCACTAGTTTGGCTGCTACCATGCGCCCTGGTAAAACCATCTCCCCCACCCTCACATGCCTGCCACCTTGGTGCTGCCGACCGTCTGGACCTTGCAGATGTTAGCCCTTCCGCATACAACTCCTCCTCCTCTACTTCCTCCACCTCCTCTTGTGCCACCACCTGACTCCGAATTCTGTTTAACATGTGCTCCAGCATGTAAATCACCGGAATAGTCATGCTGATAATGGCATCGTCAGCACTAAACATCTTCGTCGCCATTTCAAAACTGTGCAGAAGGGTGCATAGGTCCCTGATCTGAGACCACTCCTCCAGCGTGATTTGCCCCACCTCTGAATCTCGTTGGCCCAGGCTATACGTCAGAACGTATTGCACCAGGGCTTGTCGGTGCTGCCACAGTCGCTGCAACATGTGCAGAGTTGAATTCCACCGGGTAGGCACATCGCATTTTAGCCGGTGAAGTGGCAGGCCCAACGACTTCTGTAGAGATGTAAGTCGCTGAGCTGCGGGATGCGAACGGCGGAAGTGAGCACACAGCGACCGTGCCCTCTGCAGAAGGCCATCTAGTCTGGGATAGTGGGCTAAAAATTGCTGGACAACCAGGTTCAACACGTGAGCCATACAAGCCACGTGTGTGACATTGCCCCGGCGAAGGGCCGCACCCAGGTTTGCAGCATTGTCGCACACGGCCTTCCCTGGTTTCAGGTCCAGTGGAGACAACCATTCATGAAATTGGTTCTCCAGAGCTGACCACAACTCCTCAGCTGTGTGACTCACATTTCCCAGACATTTCAATGTAAAAACCGCCTGATGACGTTGAGCCCTACTGCCAGCATAGTAAGGAGGTGTGCAGGATCCCTTCTGCGCAGTTAGAAAGCTTGTGGCATGACCAGACAGGCTTTGGGTGCAGGTGGAAGACCGAGAGGAGGTTGAGGAGGCAGAAGCAGTGGAGGAACTTTGACATAAAGAGGATTGACGCACAACTCGTGGGGACGGCAAGACTTGGACAGCAGCCCCTTGTCCTGCTGTCACCATAGTTACCCAGTGCCCAGTCAGCGACATGTAACGCCCCTGTCCATGCCTACTCGTCCAAGTGTCTGTGGTGAAATGCACCCTGTCACACACAGAGTTTCTCAAAGAAGCGGTGATGTTGTGTGCGACATGCTGGTGGAGCGCAGGCACACCTTTCTTTGAGAAGTAGTGCCGACTGGGCATCTGGTACTGGGGCACTGCGACGGACATAAGGTCTCGAAAATCCTCTGTGTCCACCAGGCGGAAAGGCAGCATTTCTGTAGCCAAGAGCTTGCAGATGGTGAAATTCAACCTCTTAGCTTTCTCATGGCTAGTAGGAAATGGTATTTTACTTGTCCACATCTGAGGGACCGAGGGCTGGCTATTGTGCTTAGATGGGGTTGATAAGGGTGTCCCCGGCAAACTGCCGGTCTGTGAGGAAGATGCAGGCGGACATGTTAGGTTGCCTTGATCCAAAGGTGGTGCTATCGATGTCGGACAGCGCTCAACACCAGCTGGTGTTACCACCTCCAAAGAAAATGATGACCTGCCAATCACGCTGGCTGTTGCGGGTAAAGAGGTGGCAGGTCTGCGCCCCAAAACAGGTGTGACTGCTGTCCCCCCAGTCACAGAGGATGAAGAGGCCGCGGATGCACAAGATATGGCAGACGGTGATTGGCCCGGCCGGCTAGGCCGCATTGTAGCACACTGAGCTTCCCACTGCAACTTATGCTTCATGTCCATGTGCCGGTTCATGCATGAAGTACTCAAACTATGTATTTTTTGGCCTCTACTTAGCTTTTGCTGACAAATGTTACAGATAACACGAGTTGGGTCATCTTTATCGATCTGAAAAAATGCCCAGGCTATGCAAGGCTTAGCACCCATGCGACCTGAAGAGCCACCACGACTTGTGGTGAGAGGCAGAGTTGTGTTTGAGGATGCAGTTGTTGACGTGCTTCCAGTACTACGTCTCTGTCCAGGAAGGCGCAACCTGACCTCGTCGTCACTAGCATCTTCCTCCACCTCCTCTGCTGACCTCATCTCTTGGCTGACTGTGGGTTGACAGTAAGTGGGATCTCCGACCTCATCATCATCACCCTGTGCGTTATCACACCCGTCGTCCTCAGAGCCAACCTGTTCCTGCCCTGACAAAAAACTAAAGTTGTCGCTCCAATCAGGTATTTGAGTCTTATCATCGTCTTCCTCATTGTCTCCACCAACAGGAGTTACAGTTTGGGAATGAGGGTCTACATTATGGTCAGAACCTTCTGCGTCTGGTCCTGGATCCGACTCATAAAGATTCTGGGCATCAGTGCAGATCATTTCCTCGTCTGGATTCACAGAAGCGCTGGAGTCGACCTCTGATTCCCAGGCTATAGTATGAGTAAACAGCTCTGCAGACTCAACCATCTGTTCTACCTCATACTCAGACGGGCAGCTGGAGATTTGGGAGCTGTGAGGAAGCAAGTGCGATTTGGGTGACACCTTTGAGGACTGGAGTATTTGTGATGTTGAAGTTGATGTGGAGGAGAGCCCACTTAAAGGAGCACTTGATATCCGTTGAAGCACCTGCTGTTTTTGTGCCTCATCTGGAATTTGTAGCGATTGGCGTGGCCGTAAGAAAGGGATCTTATCACATTGTCCGCTAAAAGAAGTAGACATTTTAGTTTGGCTGGAAGATGGTCTTTCTTCTGCAGTTGTTACTGTTGCTTTAATACCTACCCCACGGACACAACCTTTTTTCCCCTTCCCAACACGCCTATTCCCCTTTCCACCAGCAGCAGGCCTTTTTCCACTCATTTTGGTGGTTAACTAATTCACAACTCTGGAGTTGTTTGCACAAAAAAACAATGGATGGTAACCGAGCAGAGCTGAGTGGCCAAACTGTGGTATTAGGCCAAAACTATTGGCTGGGTTAGATGCAGAAAAAAATTATTTTGAATTTGCAACCTGATGGAGGTCAGTATAGATGGACTAATACAAATAGTCCCACACACAGCTAGAAGCCCAAATATTTTTTCAGAGGTACTGTAGATGCAGATAAAAATTAGTTTTAATTTGCAACCTGATGGAGGTCAGTATAGATGGACTAATAGAGAAAGTCCGACACACTTCTAGAAGGCCAAATATTTTTTCAGAGGTAGATGCAGAAAAAAATATATTCAGTTTGCAACCTGATGGAGGTCAGTATAGATGGACTAATACAAATAGTCCCACACACAGCTAGAAGCCCAAATATTTTTTCAGAGGTACTGTAGATGCAGATAAAAATTATTTTTAATTTGCAACCTGATGGAGGTCAGTATAGATGGACTAATAGACCAAGTCCCACACACTGCTAGAAGCCCAAATATTTTTTCAGAGCTAGATGCAGAAAAAAATTATTTTTAATTTGCAACCTGATGGAGGTCAGTATAGATGGACTAATAGACCAAGTCCCACACACCGCTAGAAGCCCAACTATTTTTTCAGAGCTAGATGCAGAAAAAAATTATATTCAATTTGCAACCTGCTGGAGGTCAGTATAGAAGGACTAATAGAACAAGTCCCACACACTGCTAGAAGCCCAAATATTTTTTCAGAGCTAAATGAAGAAAAAAATTATTTTTAATTTGCAACCTGATGGAGGTCAGTATAGATGGACTAATAGACCAAGTCCCACACACTGCTAGAAGCCCAAATATTTTTTCAGAGCTAGATGCAGAAAAAAATTATTTTTAATTTGCAACCTGATGGAGGTCAGTATAGATGGACTAATAGACCAAGTCCCACACACCGCTAGAAGCCCAAATATTTTTTCAGAGCTAGATGCAGAAAAAAATTATTTTTAATTTGCAACCTGATGGAGGTCAGTATAGATGGACTAATAGACCAAGTCCCACACACCGCTAGAAGCCCAACTATTTTTTCAGAGCTAGATGCAGAAAAAAATTATATTCAATTTGCAACCTGCTGGAGGTCAGTATAGAAGGACTAATAGAACAAGTCCCACACACTGCTAGAAGCCCAAATATTTTTTCAGAGCTAAATGAAGAAAAAAATTATTTTTAATTTGCAACCTGATGGAGGTCAGTATAGATGGACTAATAGACCAAGTCCCACACACTGCTAGAAGCCCAAATATTTTTTCAGAGCTAGATGCAGAAAAAAATTATATTCAGTTTGCAACCTGATGGAGGTCAGTATAGATGGACTAATAGAATGATGCTATGCCCTAAAGATTTTACTTCACTAGGTGCAGAAAAAAATTGGTATTCTATACACAGGTGTTATATCTTGCAACACAGATAGGCTACTCCACTGACTAACACACTCTGCAATAGGCCAAAAAGGATTAGCTTTGCTAGATTCAGCCAAATGCTGTGAAAAAAACTTGCACAGCACTGGCACAGACCTGCCTGGCAAAAACTGATAGGAACTCATGTAACCTAGTCCTGAAAAGGACTCCAATTACAATTAGTCTTTACTCCCACAACCTATCTATTTAAGAGCACAGACCTCCCTGATAAAAGTCGTAGGAAATGCTGTAACCTAGTCCTTAAAAGGACTGCAATCACAACTATTCCCTACACCCAAGCTATCTGTATATTTGTGCGAAAATTGGCTTGAAATTAACAAGGTATAGCGCACACAGCAACAGCGGTGCCGTCTAACACGCAGCTGCAGCAGTGAGAAAATGGTGGCGACGGGGAAAATGGCTTGGTCTTATAGGGCAAGGACATGTGACATACACTGCCAATGACACATGCCCTTGCTTGTGTGAAAAAAAGCACTTCGCTCCGTGTGTGCGCTGCTGATAGGCTGACAGATTGCACCTCCCCACTGCAAATGCGGGAAAGAGAAAAAAAAATGGAGATCTTCATTGTTCCTGCAGAGATCCATCCCCTGCCCCTCCCCCCACCCCGCTGTACACTCAAACTGCGTATTAACATTAATTTTCATCATTACTGAGAAAAAATCCAGTTATGATTTTGGTGCACGAACAGTTATCGAACATAACCTCGAACAGCCGAATTTTTCTCAAATTGTTCGTGTTCGCCGAACGGCTCGAACACCGCCCAAAACAGCTCGAATTTGAGATTGGCGAACAGTTCGAGTAGAACAACGCTCATCTCTACTCATGTGTCTTGCGCATCCAGGAGGACCAAGTCCTTGTTGTGTTGGTAGCGAGGTAAGAATCATGCTTCTTTCCTCTGCCCTCTCCCCCCAACCTCGCACAACAGAAATGTGATCAAGGTCTCCCTCATCTGATGAGTCTTCCATGCCCATCGCCAGTTCATCTTCCACTTCTTCCTTGGCTCCTGCACCTTCCTCAACAGTTTGGCTGCTACCATGCGCCCTGTTTAATCCCTCTCCCCCACCCTCCCATGCCTGCCTCCTTGGTGCTGCCAACCGTCTGGACCTTGGAGATGTTATCCCTTCCGCATACGACTCCTCCTCTACTTCCTCCACCTCCTCTTGTCCGACCACCTGACTCTGAATTCTGTTTAATGTGTGCTCCAGCATGTAAATCACCGGAATAGTTATGCTGATAATGGCATCGTCGTCAGCACTAAACATCTTCGTCGCCATTTCAAAACTGTGCAGAAAGGTGTGTGGCGCCCCTGAGGGTGCAGTCACCACAGAGTTACTGCATCTCACCCAGAGGTGTGGTATCTCACCCTCAGGTAAGGAAGGCGTATGGCTCGGGACCCTAACACCTGCATCCAACACATACCCGCAGTGGGGTTAGGGCGAGATTGCTCCTAAGGGAGAGCACAGTCCCAGGTCCCTAGCTGGTGGGAGGATCCTATGTAGTGGGTGCTTAGGGGAGCAGCTTAGGGGAGCACATGACAGGGAGAGTATAAATAGGAAGCCATCTTAGAAAGAGCAAGCCAGTCAGAGGAGGAAAAGTGACAGGAGCAGAGGCTCGGCATGAGCTCTGCTCCGGAGGCGGGCCTAGCCTGGGAGGCCCAGGACTGAAGGAGAGAAGAGAGGAGTGGGAGCAGGAAGGCTCCAGGAACCGAAGGGACCCTAGGGCTACGGGCCATGCAGAAGGCCATCTGTACTCCCGCTGCTACCAGGAGGTAGAGGGGTCAGGCCAGATAAGGGGAACCGGTCCCTCAACTAGAGGAGAAACAGCAAGGCTCAACTAGAAACCGGAGGCTGCAGCATTTCATGTACTGCAGGCAAAAGTCCACACCAGTCTCACTAAGAAGGTAGCCACATAGGACCCAGGGGACAGCACACAAGTCGCCCACCAAGGCCCGAGGATACCGGATAGAAGTGTCACTGGGTGTGAGGTGCAGGGAGAAGGCCAGAGAAAGGACACACAGAAGGGGGTCCTGCTAAGTACTCCGGAGCTATCTGGGGGTGGACTGAGCCCCTCACTGAGTACGCACAGCACGACGGGTGAGATAGCTCTGGTACCTGTAATCTGGACTGCAACAACTGTGAGTAAAGATCTTGGGACTGCATCACACGGACTCTGTGTTCATTACTGACTCCCTGCACTACAACCACCATCATCCACCCACACTGCCCTGAAGCTACACTCTTCCTGTGGTGAGTAATAATACCATTGCAGCAAAACCACCAGCTTCAGAGGACTGTTCCGCAGCGGCGGCCCCTTTGGCCGCACTCCACAGGTGGCGTAGTCGGACATTATAAAATCCATATATACAAATTACCGTTGGATTGACCGCCCTGGGTCACGGACCGGGTCACCGCCACAGTGACTACAACCCCCAGCGTCTACCGGCCCGGCTCCGGGTACCCCACGGCCCAGGGGGCGCGTCAACTTCATAGGTCCCTGATCTGAGACCACTCCTGCTGTGTGATTTGCCCCACCTCTGGATCTCGTTGGCCCAGGCTATACGTCAGAAACTATTGCACCAGGGCTTGTCGGTGCTGCCACAGTCGCTGCAACATGTGCAGAGTTGAATTCCACCGTGTCGGCACATCGCATTTCAGCCGGTGAACTGGCAGGCCCAACGACTTCTGTAGAGATGTAAGTCGTTGAGCTGCGGGATGCGAACGGCGGAAGTGAGCACACAGCGACCGTGCCCTCTGCAGAAGGCCATCTAGTCCGGGATAGTGGGCTAAAAATTTATGGACAACCAGGTTCAACACGTGAGCCATACAAGGCACGTGTGTAACATTGCCCCGGTGAAGGGCCGCACCCAGGTTTGCAGCATTGTCGCACACGGCCTTCCCTGGTTGCAGGTCCAGTGGAGACAACCATTCATGAAACTGGGTCTCCAGAGCTGACCACAAGTCCTCAGCTGTGTGACTCACATTTCCCAGACATTTCAAAATAAACACTGATGCCGTTGAGCCCTGCTGCCAGCATAGTAAGGAGGTGCGCAGTTAGAAACCAGGTGGCATTACCAGACAGGCTTTGGGTGCAGGTGGAGGACCGAGAGGAGGTTGAGGAGGCAGAAGCAGTGGAGGAACTTCTAGATAAAGAGGATTGACGTACAACTCGCGGGGACGGCAAGACTTGGACAGCAGCCCCTTGTCCTGCTGTCACCATAGTTACCCAGTGCCCTGTCAGCGACATGTAACGCCCCTGTCCATGCCTACTCGTCCAAGTGTCTGTGATGAAATGCACCCTGTCACACACAGAGTTTCTCAAAGAAGTGGTGATGTTGTGTGCGACATGCTGGTGGAGCGCAGGCACACCTTTCTTTGAGAAGTAGTGCCGACTGGGCATCTGGTACTGGGGCACTGCGACGGACATAAGGTCTCAAAAATCCACTGTGTCCTCCAGGCGGAAAGGCAGCATTTCTGTAGCCAACAGCTTGCAGATGGTGAAATTCAACCTCTTAGCTTTCTCATGGCTAGGAGGAAATGGTCTTTTACTTGTCCACATCTGTGGGACCGAGGGCTGGCTGTTGTGCTTTGACGGGGTTGAGTAGGGTGTCCCTGGCAAACTGCCGGTCTGTGAGGAAGATGCAGGCGGACATGTTAGGTTGCCTTGATCCAAAGGTGGTGCTCTCGATGTCAGAGAGCTCTCAACACCAGCAGGTGTTTCCACTTCCCAATGAACTGACGACCTGCCAATCACACTGGCTGTTGCAGGTAAAGAGGTGGCAGGTCTGCGTCCAAAAACATGTGTGACTGCTGTCCCCCCAGTCACAGAGGATGAAGAGGCCGCGGATGCACAAGATGGGGCAGACGGTGGTTGGCCCAGCCTGCTAGGCCGCATTGTAGCACAGTGAGCTTCCCACTGCAACTTATGCTTCATATCCATGTGACGGTACATGCATGAAGTACTCAAACTATGGATTTTTTGGCCTCTACTTAGCTTTTGGTGACAAATATTACAGATAACACGAGTTGGGTCATCCTTATCGATCTGAATAAATGCCCAGGCTATGCAAGGCTTAGAGCACATGCGACCTGAAGAGCCACTACGACTTGTGGTCAGAGGCGGAGTTGTGGTTGAGGATGCAGTTGTTGACGTGCTTCCAGTACTCCGTCTCTGTCCAGGAAGGCGCAACCTAACCTCGTCGTCAATAGCATCTGTGACGCCCCGCTGCGCTTGGTATCACAGATCCTAGAAGAGTGTATTGATGGAATCCTCCACAAGAGGCCCCCATAAACATTCACACATCTCCACCTTCCACCTCAGACCAGCAGAGGGAGCCCGTTAGGGATATAAATATGGAAGGTGGAGCTAGGCAGTTCAGTTCCTCTGAAGAGTTCCTGCAGTAGAGAAGCCTAAGAGAGGTCAGTCTGCAGTGGAGCTCAGTCTAGTCTAGAGAACTCAGTTAATAGTTCAGCAGTGGAGCACGAGGCTCCTGCTAGCTAGATTCAGGGAGCCCAGATAGAGCTTAAGGGGTGCCGGCGTCATAAGATCGGTGAAGCGCGGCAAGCTGCCGTTAGTGTGTATAGCCTATTGAGGGCCCGAGTAGGCCGAAGGCGAGTGGCGAGTTAGTACATAAGGGGCAGAGGAGCTTAACCAGCTCACCCCGAAGCATTTACCGGACACCGGATCCGAGCTTACCGGGATCTCTATGACCCAGTAAGGCATAACCGGAATCCCTGGAGAACTACAAGTCCCAGGATCGCTAAGGTGCTGATACGTAACAGAGCCAGGAGACGCTTAGGCCCCGCATACTGGGAGCGTGAACTTCAAGAGAAGGCCCTACCACAAGGTCAGCCAGCGCAGGACAGAGACAAAGTTAGGCCTAGCTCCAGGCAGGTCAGAAACTTACTGCGCAGAGGCAAGAAACAGGAGGCCCTACACCCGCTCATTGGGGAGGATCCTGATATGCACCCTTCACCCTACAGTGCTCCAGGATGTGCCTGAATTTCCTCCAGTAAAAGGTACTGAAGTGACTACCGTGTCCGTTTCCGTTCTTGCTCTGACCCAGCTGGGTCTCGCCTGTCCTGCATTCCCCCTGCATACGCTGCCCTGAGACCTAGCTCCACCTGAGGGGAGCTATACCATCGAGCTGCCTTATCACGGGCCTCAGTGGACTGCTGCAGCGCTGGTGCTTCTCACCAGATACCACAGGTGGTGTCACAAACTCTTATAAAATTAACAATTATCCACCCTTTTAAAGAGTAACCCCAGGGTACGGGCCAGGGAGCCGACCACCGCGACATCCCAAAGGCCAGGCAAAGGCCCGGGTGACCTCATCGACTGGCTGACTGTGGGTTGACAGTAAGTGGGATCTCCAACCTTGTCATCATCACCCTGTGTGTTATCACACCCGTCGTCCTCAAAGCCAACCTCTTCCTGCCCTGACCGAAAAGTCAAGTTGTCGCTCCAATCAGGTATTTGAGTCTCATCATCGTCTTCATCATTGCCTCCACCAACAGGAGTTACAGTTTGGGAACGAGGGTCTACATTATGCTCAGAACCTTCTTCATCTGGTCCTGGATCCGACTTATAAAGATTCTGAGCATCAGTGCAGATCATTTCCTCGTCTGGATTAACAGAAGCTCTGGAGCAGACCTCCGTTTCCCAGGCTATAGTATGAGTAAACAGCTGTGCAGACTCAACCATCTGTGTTACCCCATACTCAGACGGGCAGCTGGAGACTTGGGAGCTGTGAGGAAGCAAGTGCGATTGGGGTGACACCTCTGAGGACTGGAGTATTTGTGATGTTGAAGTTGAGGTGGAGGAGAGCCCACTTGAAGGAGCACTTGATATCCGCTGAAGCACCTGCTGTTTTTGTGCCTCATCTGGAATTTGTAGCGATGGGCGTGTCCGTAACAAAGGGATCGTATCACATTGTCCACGAAAAGAAGTCGACATGTTAGTTTGGCTGGAAGATGGTCTTTCTTCTGCAGATGTTACTCCCCCCCCCACCGCGGGGGGCTCGACCCACCAGCGGACAGGCACCAGTATTAGGAGAGGGGGGCTGGCCATCAGGGTCCACCGCGGCTCTGGCACAAACCCGGCGACACGGAGGTGGCACGGGCAGGAATGGACTGGCCGTGTCGGCTTCTCACTTTTTGGATTTTAGAAGGGCATGACATGCCTATATCTGTGTCTCCCCCTCCTTTTACTCCTCCACCTCTTTTATTTTCGCATGACTATATGTACTTGTCACTTTTCCATGTGTTAGTTATGTCTTCTGAGCAGTTTGGCAGCTTTTGGACACCTTTGAAGGTGTTTTCTATGTGTTTCTATGTGTTTTTGTTTGCCTGCCATTGGTTTTAACGGTCTTCGAAGGTGTTCGACGAACAGTTCGACGAACAGTTCGGCGAACACACGGGTGTTCGACGAACCGAACCGAACTCGAACACTACGGGGGTGGCTCAACACTAGTCACCACCACCCATAAAACAGGCTACAAAAAGAAAAAATGTGGCAGCGCAGGAGGAGGAAAAGGTGGCTCTGGCACTGGCTATGGCTTTGATCCAACAACAGCCAGAGGATGATGAGTATAGCTCCTTTGGGAGCTCGCTAGCCAGACGTGTAAGGAATTTAACCCCTGACAATAGAGAGTCCTGCATGTCATTTTTATCGATGGTGGTGACATACTATGCAGAACACCCTAACCGCAAGCCCTCCTTGACAAAAGTTGTGTCCTCATTAGAGGACTTGTGGCAGCCTGAGCCAGCAAGTTGTACTGCACCTACAGCAGCATTGAGATCTATGACATCTCTACCCAATGCTACTGCAGGTTCAAATTGTGCCAGAGTAGCAGCACAGTCTAGAGATCACTTTCCAGACTGGAGCTACTACTCCTACACACAAAGCCTTTTACATGACAATTAGGCAAGTCTTACCTTTAAAGACAGTTTGTATGGTGTTAAATGCCATGATGTCCAAGTCCACTCCTCAGTTGCCGCCAAGAGGGCATGTTTCCGGCTTTGATTAGTGTTGCCCAAGTGCTGAATCACTCACCGTCAGTGGTGAGGAGGAAAGGGCCTTGGGCAATACTAATGAAAGCTGGAAGCATACCCTCTTGGTGGCCATTGATGAGTGGAGATGGACATCCATGTGGGTTTAAAATGTTCGCACCACTTTTTGGTGCTTTGCACTTTATGTTAACATGTTAAAGTTTACAAGAAAAAATCAAACCAATTTATGTAGATGAAATGTTTTTTATAACATTTTTGAAAACCAGAAGAAATACTTTTGCAAGTAAAAACAGTTCCAGAAATATAAAAAATTTAAACTACAATGTTGTCTGCTTGTTTTCTTTGTCCACCGGGGCAAAATGTCACCAACATATTCACTCAAGGCCATTGCAGCTGCCAGATTAGCCATGCTGTATACTCCAGCGTATAATCTCTTCTCAGTAGAGAAGACAGGAAATGACATCAATGACACTTTTTTTTTCTCTTTTTGTTTTTTTTTCAACAAACTTTGTTTCTCTGTCTTTGTAGTATACACTGCAGAAAAAAACGCATGCGTAAAAAAATGCTGCAAAAAGCGCAGTGTGTGAATGGAGGTGTTTTTTTTACCTGCGTAAAAAAACGCAGATAAAAACTGCAGGAAAATACCCGCGCGTAAAAAAAAGCAGCAAATACGCAGTGTGTGAACGTAGCCTAAAACTGTTCTAACCCCCCATTCTTTTTTAGGTCCGTATTGCCGGGGACGGCAATGTTTTAAGAGTGGGAGGATGTGAAGAGTGTGGGGAGTTTGTCTACTACACTCCCCTATAGAACTGCACTGTTTTAGTAAGTCTATGGATGTTTTAGTCATCTGAAAATGTGTGGTATTTTCAGGGGTGGCCATTAGATGGCAGCAGAGGTACTGTTTGAGTTTGCATTACCCTTATGTCAGGGGGTCAGAGGGTTAACTGGTTTGAGGGCCGCCCTTATTGACAAGGGGGAACTGAGGGATCTCTGGGAGATTGGATTCGGCCATCTTAGTTAGTTAAGAGGAGTCAGTGAGAGAGGACAGACGTGCTAAGAGCACAGAGAAGAAGAGAGATGGGTGTGTGTGGGAGAAACCAGGAGTATTAACTGGAGCGGGCACATCACAGTATAATCCTTCCTGAAAAGGTCAATTTGTGGATCCTGGTCTCTTCCAGCTGATAGGCAGTTGTAAGGTGCCCCAGCGAGGTAGTCGTGGGCGAGCTGTAGCCCCCTCTCGCTCTGGCACCCTACAGACAATACGTGTCCTCCCTCTGAAATGTGGCTGTGTATGTGGGGCTCTCCACTTACTTCAAACCATCCGATCGCGGCTGTCTCCAGGCATTTCTCTTCTCGGACCAGGGCAGCAATAAATTCAGAGGACACGAGGTTCTTAACCAGAACTTGAACTTTACTTGGGGAAGAGGAATATATACAATATTTACAGGCCCGACAGGTTATTATCTCTCTCACAGGCGCTGGCAACTTCTTCAGCCCTGGTTCCCTCTCTTACTGAAGCATCTCTGTGACTCTAATCTCTGGCCCAAGAGACTCTTCTGCAATATCAACAGTGATCGGGATCCGATATCTCTCCCCCACGTCTTAGCCTGGAGTCCTATTTATCTTCCTCTGCTTTCTGCAGACTAGAAGTGCCCCGGGTCCTCACTACCTTTGATGAGTTTCTCCGGCCGGCTAACAGGACTCTTGCTCTTGCGTAGGGAGACTTTCACACTGGTGATCCCACTGTCTGAGGGTATGGAGCTCCCGTCTACCCTAGCAGCCACATATATTAGCTGCCCGTACAATCCACTGTCCTATCTCTTACTGAGACACTCCTCCTGCTTCTGGAAACCTAAGCAGGAATTTTCCTAAAGTGCCCACCCTCGGTGAGCTGTCATCACACAGCATTAATTCATCACTGTCTGTAACACTGCTAGCAGACTAAACCTGATATCTGCACCCAGAACAGTGGAATCTTGTGGCTGTTTACAGGTACTGCAGCCCACAAGGAATTATGCCAGGAACAAGCTCTATGTCACTCAAGGCTTGATCAGGGCACTAAGTTCCCCCTCTACTCTACTGACTGGACCACTAAAGCTAACCCCTTAGCTTGGTCTACCAACAGTTAGAGAGGTCTGACTTCAGGAACACTTCCTTTAACTATCTCAGTGCCAAGGGAATGCTACGCCCTTCCCCACTATTATACAGTAATGGACGTGCCTGGACTAGGAAGCCTCAGAAGTGAGGTAGTCCCTGCTAGAGTAAGGTACTGGGAGCCGTGGAGTGAAGCAGGAGCTTCTCCATGAGAAAGTCCAGAGGCAGTTTCCCCTAGGTCCGAGTCACACCATGATTAGCACCGTGTGGGGACTGAGACTGTGTTTTACCATCTGTGAATGCAACAAGTATTGTACCTGTAATCCCCTGTTTCTAAAGCAGTGCTGAACAAGTAAATTGGACTGTTTTGTTTTTAAAGAACTGTGTCGTCTTTTATTCAAAGCACAGAAGATCTGCTCCCGTCTGAACCAAGGATGAAAGTGAGTAAAGACTTCCACAGCATACAGCCCAAACTACAGCACCCCACACACACCCAGGGACAACCACGTCCCCATATTTCTGTAGCGGGCCAGTGTGATGAAGAAAACACTGCGATACTCGCCCATGACTACCACCCTGCACCCCGTTACAGACGTATCACTTAGGTTACTGGGTACAGGAGTTGTGATGCAAATAGAGTTTTTAAATGTAGCATGTATGTAGCAGAGCTCAGAAAGATAACCCCACCCACTCCATCACTTTCTGTGTATACTGTATATTGACAGCAAGCTGCTGATCAGTGGGGGGGGGGGGGAGTTAGACCTGGATTCATATGAGCATCAGTCCAGCAGTGATAATCTCCTTCTGATGAAGGACTCATTGTATTGAAACAATACCAAAAAGACTAATAAGTCACACATTGCTGAAATCAGTCTCTCATCTCTTACCCCATGCTGCCCTCAGATTACTCAGATTACTCTGCTGACAGATTCCCTTTAATAAGCAACAGAAAAATGGTATAGAATGGAGGAAAAAGAACATAGAAGAATGGGTTGTCACATATCCAATACTTTAATGTAAGACAGACACATCTTAATTAAAGAATACAGATAATCAAATCCTTTGAAATTCATATTCACTTTGTTGAAATTATCCCAAAAATGTGATTAATCACTAATTGGTTCAAAGCAAATCCCAATACTGCAAATCTTCCAACTGTCCGGAAAAGTCTTGCAACATTCTGAGGTCTCTTAGGAATGTAATGAACCCCTTTTGAGTAAATTAATGCAAACACAGCCTTAGAAATGTCAAGGTGGCTACAACATATATGGCTATAGTTAAATAGATAGGAACTGGTGGCAAACCACAGCCTGTTTAACAGCACAGTGCAGTATCAGACTTTTTAGGCTTTTAATTTGTGAAAATGTTCCAAAAATGATCCCTTTTTATAGGCAGATGCCTGTCTTACTGGTGTTAATACAGAGGTAGTGTACAAGCATAAAGCCATGGCTTTTTTATAAGCAGTGGTCCAAAAATTATCTCTGTTTGGAGGTTAGCAAAAGCATTGTGGTTTGACAAATGAAGAAACTATTGCTTTTAAACAAGCCTTCAAAAAAGTCATTCCAATTTTGTGAAGGAGCAAAATCAAAAGGATTTACCCCTATAATGTGTTAGGAGTGTTGTATAAGTTTACTAATCTTATTTGTGATAATATATTCATTATATGTCTTTATGTATTTGCTGCAAAACTGAAGTTTTATCTCGGCACTCTTGTCACTGGAGTAGTCCAGGAGTGCTGTCACCAATCCTCACTGTTGTCATGTCTCAAGAAGCATGATTGAAAAAACAGTATGTGCAGAAAGAACAGGGAGGAGAAGAACAAGTCATCTCTCTGCACCTCCTCCTTATTCTCACTGCACATTTTAGTTTGTAAATTAAGCTGCCGGAGACGTTACACCAGCGAAGTGCAGAGACGCCAAGCAATCCTCGCCTATGTGCTTATTATTCCCCCAAATCCCTGCCTATCTGCTTAAATACCATATTCCCCCCTCTCCTGCAGGTCAGAGGGCCCTGTGACGTGCACTGTGCTCCCTGACTTTCCGGGCATGTGCAAAACGCCGCTCACATAGAGCGCGCTTTGCTTCATCCCGGCCCCATCTGCCTGTGCACTGCGCTGCAGGGTTCTATTGTGCAGGCGCCGGGAAGTGACAGTGACTTCCCGGTGCCTGCGCAATAGAACCCTGCGGCACAGTGCACAGAGAGACGGTCTGGAGAGAGAAAGTGTGACGCTCTCAGCCCTGCCCTGGGAAAAGATGGTGGGGGTACTCGGAACCGGGTCAGATGTTAGGGGGGGATGCAGTCGTGGACCGGACCCGTCCCGTGCCCAGGGTCGTCACATTAAAAATGATGTTAGGGCATTCAGGCTTGAGTGGTTTTAACGACTACGCCACCTGCGGTGTCTGGTGATGAGCCACCAGCGCTGCTAGCAGTCCTCTGGGGCCGGGTGCTGTGGCAGCTTGCGATGTTATAATTCCCCACAGGCGGAGCTGTGCCTCAGGGCAGATGGGACAGGAGGATGGGGAGAGTAGTCCTGGGTCACTCAGGTGCTGTGTGGTGCAGTGCAGAAATGAAGGAACCAGAGGCCATAGGGATAGTCTTCCAGGTCTTTTACTCACAGTTCTTTTAAGCAGCGGCAAGGCTTCTCCCTGCTCCTCACGGATCACTGCGGCCACCAGGGATGAGGGCTCAGCGCACCCAACGAATTCAGGTACCTCGATCAGGACCCTCTGAGCGTTCCTAACAGTCCCCTTTGAACCTCTCCTGTGTGTGTGCGTGCAAAGGCTCGGTCCCACTGGATAAACGCAGGTAGAGGGGTACAGGTGGCGTAGGCCGCTCCGTCTGTATCCCTCCCGGGATCCACTGTAGCCTACCGGGCTTCTCTGACAGAGACGTGAAGTGGCAAAGTCAGATGTCGGGGCCGGTACCCCTCTTGCAGCAGGAGTCCCTCTGGCAGGGCCAGAATGGAGAGTACAGGTGGCGTACGCCGCTCCGTCCGTGCTCCCTGGGATCCTTTTGCTTGTGTAGCTGTCACTATAGCTCCCGACCTTCTTAAGCAAGGGAACTTGACCGGGGTAGAGACTCTGTTAACTCATACCCACTCCTCTTGTCAAGGTCAGGGCACGAGGACCGTGTATCTTCAGCACACTGCAGGCTCCTACACAAGGCCACTGTCGGCTGCAAAGACCACAATCAAAGAACAGGAGCCAAGAACCTAGTGCTTAAGATGGCTGGGTATTATATATGAAACTATGTGTGCAAACTAAAACTGTGTTCTACCCTCTCCACCCACTACATGGTTCCCCTAACTTTTGGTTCCCCTCACTCGTGATCCTGCTGAGGCAGCACTATGGTGCATACTTGCCTCCCATATGTCAGGAGTGTGTAGTGTTGAATGTAGATTCAGGGTCCTGATTAGTACACATTCCTTACCTGGGCAAGGAAACACTACACCTGCTGACAGGCTGCAGTATCCCCCCTTGTGGCGACCGAACCCTCAGGGGCGCCACAAAAGCAAAGTGCGCTCTATGTGAGTGGCGCTTTGCGCATGCCCAGGAAGTCAGGGAGAACAATGCACGTCACAGCGCCCTGTGACATGAAGGGGGGAATATGATAATTAAGCATATAGGCGGAGATTTGGGTGAATAATAAGCACATAGGTGGGAATTGCTTGGCCTCCCCCGGACACCAAGCCTGTACAAAATATAATTGATTAAAGCGCTTTTCTCTGCAATCAAACCTCTACTATGGGCCATACAGGTATGTATATGTGGCGCCCCTGAGGGTTCGATCGCCACCGGGGTACTGCATCTCTTTAATGAGGTGTGGTATCTCTCCTCCGAGGTAAGGATGGTGCTGCTGTCAGGACCTCACCTCTGCATCCAACACCACACCTCTCCCACCTGAGGGGGGCTTATATGCACCAGGGTGCTGCCCCAGCCGGGATAAGTGGAGATTTGATATGTCCCAGGGATGTATGGACAAGTTTAAGGCCAGAAAGGGGTTAATAACTTAAAACTGACTTACTCGTAGAGGGAAGGTATTTGTGTTGTTAATCACATGATGAAGATTGATCTTGTGTCTAACTCAGATGTTAGAGTTCCACGTCTATGCGTTTAGAACTTTAGAATTGCAGTCAGTTATCTTCTCACATAACTTACCTGACAAACCTGAACCCCCATTAAGATGTTGAAAAGTTAAGTAATTCTTGTGTATATCACTCAACACTGCTAATATCAAGGGAGTATAATCTGGCATGAAGGGGTATGAAATGGCCTAGGCCAATTTATACTCCCCGAGTATAAATTGTCTTAGGCCATAATATACTCGGTATAATGAAGCCTAAGCCGCTTTAACCCCAGTTATGGTCTGGACTCGGGGTATACTCTGGTTTTACACTGCGTACAGTACATCCACCACTATTCAAATTATAGAAGTGGATCTTTAATACCGTGCTGTGGCCAATATACAGTTAATGAAGCTGTTCTGTATAGCTCTTCAACTGATAACATCCAGCAAGTATTGGAAATAGGCGGTGAGGCACTGATCTAATATTGATGACTTGTGATGAGGCCACGTTCAATATTTTACATCAGTATTTGTAAGCCAAAATCAGAGGAAAAGTATAATAGAAACACGTCATCACTTCTGCATTTTTCACCTCCTCCTGGTTTTGGCTTACAAATACTGAGGTCAAATACTGATTAAATACAGAACATGTGAACGTGGCCTTAGGATACGTCATCAATATACAAGTAGTGAACAACCCTTTTAAGTGTCTGTTGTTTGGGCACTGATGTTATTTTTTTTTGCTTGCCTAATGTTTTTATCTCTACTATGTATCTGGTTCTTCTGGTTTGGCATAACTGTGCGGGCACAGCTAAGTGTCTGACACTTTGTTGTGGGTAATGATACCTCCCTGATTGAGTTGTGTGTCATTGTCCACAACAAAGTGATACACACACAGTGATGCCCTTACATAAACAGTAATGTAAAACCAGAAACATCAAATACATAGTACTCATAATATTATGTCAGTTGTACAACAGATCATAAGCAAAGACGCTCTCATGTAATGCTTATTTACGAAAGTGTCCAGTCAGGCTAACACTGGATAATGCTGTTAGGACATGGGCACTGGTGGCACTTTCCAAATCTACAGGGTTGTTTAGCTGTGCATCACTAGGTAATGAGTAAAATAAACTCATTCACTGACTCATTGGTTTAATGAGGTCTACATGAGCTGACTACTGCCTGGTGCAAGAGGAAGAGGATGGCGTCAGTACAGAAAACAAGTTGGTAGGGTCAACACTAGGAGGCGACGGACAGCTGTGGGCTTCATTTAGATAATTGTGAGGCTAATTAATGTCAGAACAATTTTTAGTAAAAAAAATAAAAACCAATCCAGAAGGCAGCTTGTTAAAGGGAACTTGTCATGTGTAAAAGGTATTAACTTGCTGATATAGGGTTAATCTGCAGGTTAATAACCTTCTGAAGCCGTGTGTCCGCCGCACTGAAGGCTCAGCTGCCAGGAGGTAATGAATTTAATTCCTCCCGGTAGCCTTGTGCTTTCAGTCATAGAGGCTGGCTGGCGAGGCTTCAGTCACTGCTCAGTGCATAGTGAGTGACAGCTGTAACCAGACCTTGACAGTGACTGGCTTCGCATTGTAGCACTTTAGAGCAGGCTGACAGTCAGTTCCAAGGACGCGTTTACAGCCTCTGCTCACTATCTACTGAGCGGTGACTTAAGTCTTGCTATGACTGAAAGCGGCAGGCTGCCAAAAAGATTAAAGTTAATAATTTCCTCTTGGCCGCAGGGCTTTCAATGTGGTGGCCGCACGGCTTCGGAACGTTATTAATAGAGATGAGCGGTGTTCGACTCGAACTGTTCGCCAATCTCAAATTCGAGCTGTTTTGGTCGGTGTTCGAGCCGTTCGGCGAACACGAACAATTTGGAAAAAATTCGGCTGTTCGAGGTTATGTTCGATAACTGTTCGTGCACCAAAATCATAACTGGATTTTTTGAGTGTACAGCGGGGCGGGGGGAGGGGCAGGGGATGGATCTCTGCAGAAATAATGAAGATCTCCATTTTTTTTTTCTCTTTATATTTGGGCTTGGGCTTGTAGCAGTGTGTGGGACTTGTTCTATTAGTCCATCTATACTAACCTCGCACTTGCTTCCTCACAGCTCCCAAGTCTCCAGCTGCCCGTCTGAGTATGGGGTAGAACAGATGGTTGAGTCTGCAGAGCTGTTTACTCATACTATAGCCTGGGAATCAGAGGTCGGCTCCAGAGCTTCTGTGAATCCAGACGAGGAAATGATCTGCACTGATGCCCAGAATCTTTATGAGTCGGATCCAGGACCAGACGCAGAAGGTTCTGACCATAATGTAGACCCTCGTTCCCAAACTGTAACTCCTGTTGGTGGAGACAACGAGGAAGACGATGATGAGACTCAAATACCTGATTGGAGCGACAACTTTAGTTTTTTGTCAGGGCAGGAAGAGGTTGGCTCTGAGGACGATGGATGTGATAACACACAGGGTGATGATGACGAGGTTGGAGATCCCACTTACTGTCAACCCACAGTCAGCCAGTCGATGAGGACAGCAGAGGAGGTGGAGGAGGATGCTAGTGACGACGAGGTCAGGTTGCGCCTTCCTGGACAGAGACGTAGTACTGGAAGCATGTCAACAACTGCATCCTCAAACATAACTCTGCCTCTGACCACAAGTCGTGGTGGCTCTTCAGGTCGCATGGGTGCTAAGCCTTGCATAGCCTGGGCATTTTTTCAGCTCGATAAAGATGACCCAACTCGTGTTATCTGTAACATTTGTCAGCAAAAGCTAAGTAGAGGCCAAAAAATACATAGTTTGAGTACTTCATGCATGAACCGGCACATGGATATGAAGCATAAGTTGCAGTGGGAAGCTCACTGTGCTACAATGCGGCCTAGCGGGCCGGGCCAACCACCGTCTGCCACATCTTGTGCATCCGCGGCCTCTTCATCCTCTGTGACTGGGGGGACAGCAGTCACACCTGTTTTGGGACCCAGACCTGCCACCTCTTTACCCGCAACAGCCAGCGTGATTGGCAGGTCATCATTTTCTTTGGAGGTAGAAACACCAGCTGGTGTTCAGCGCTGTCCGACATCGATAGCACCACCTTTGGATCAAGGCAACCTAACATGTCCGACTGCATCTTCCTCACAGACCGGCAGTTTGCCGGGGACACCCTTCTCAACCCCGTCTAAGCACAGCAGCCAGCCCTCGGTCCCTCAGATGTGGACAAGTAAAAGACCATTTCCTCCTAGCCATGAGAAAGCTAAGAGGTTGAATTTCACCATCTGCAAGCTCTTGGCTACAGAAATGCTGCCTTTTCGCCTGGTGGACACAGATGTCCGCCGCAGTACCCAGTACCAAATGCCCAGTCGGCACTACTTCTCAAAGAAAGGTGTGCCTGCGCTCCACCAGCATGTCGCACACAACGTCACCACTTCTTTGAGAAACTCTGTGTGTGACAGGGTGCATTTCACCACAGACACTTGGACGAGTAGGCATGGACAGGGGCGTTACATGTCGCTGACTGGGCACTGGGTAACTATGGTGACAGCAGAACAAGGGGCTGCTGTCCAAGTCTTGCCGTCCCCACGAGTTGTGCGTCAATCCTCTTTATCTCGAAGTTCCTCCACTGCTTCTGCCTCCTCAACCTCCTCTTTGTCCTCCACCTGCACCCAAAGCGTGTCTGGTCATGCCACAAGCTTTCTAACTGCGCAGAAGGGATCCTGCACACCTCCTTACTATGCTGGCAGCAGGGCTCAACGTCATCAGGCGGTTTTTACTTTGACATGTCTGGGAAATGTAAGTCACACAGCTGAGGAGTTGTGGTCAGCTCTGGAGAATCAGTTTCATGAATGGTTGTCTCCACTGGACCTGAAACCAGGGAAGGCCGTGTGCGACAATGCTGCAAACCTGGGTGCGGCCCTTCGCCGGGGCAATGTCACACACGTGCCTTGTATGGCTCACATGTTGAACCTAGTTGTCCAGCAATTTTTAGCCCACTATCCCAGACTAGATGGCCTTCTGCAGAGGGCACGGTCACTGTGTGCTCACTTCCGCCGTTCGCATTCCGCAGCTCAGCGACTTACATCACTACAGAAGTCGTTGGGCCTGCCACTTCACCGGCTAAAATGCGATGTGCCTACCCGCTGGAATTCAACTCTGCACATGTTGCAGCGACTGTGGCAGCACCGACAAGCCCTGGTGCAATACGTTCTGACGTATAGCCTGGGCCAACGAGATCCAGACGTGAGGCAAATCACGCTGGAGGAGTGGTCTCAGATCAGGGACCTATGCACTCTTCTGCACAGTTTTGAAATGGCGACGAAGATGTTTAGTGCTGACGATGCTATTATCAGCATGACTATTCTGGTGATTTACATGCTGGAGCACATGTTAAACAGAATTCTGAGTCAGGTGGTGGCACAAGAGGAGGTGGAGGAAGTAGAGGAGGAGTTGTATGTGGAAGGACTAACATCTGCAAGGTCCAGACGGTCGGCAGCACCAAGGCGGCAGGCAAGTGAGGGTGGGGGAGATGGTTTTACCAGGGCGCACGGTAGCAGCCAAACTAGTGAGGAAGGTGCAGGAGCCCAGGAAGAAGTGGAGGACGAACTGATGGAAGACTCATCAGATGAGGGAGACCTTGATCACATTTCTGTTGTGCGAGGTTGGGGGGAGAGGGCAGAGGAAGGAAGCATGATTGTTACCTCGCCACCAACACAACAGGGACTTGGTGCTCCTGGATGCGCAAGACACATGAGTGCCTTCTTACTGCACTACCTGCAACTAGTGTTGAGCCACCCCCGTAGTGTTCGAGTTCGGTTCGGTTCGTCGAACACCCGTGTGTTCGCCGAACTGTTCGTCGAACACCTTCGAACACCGTTAAAACCAATGGCAGGCAAACAAAAACACATAGAAACACATAGAATACACCTTCAAAGGTGTCCAAAAGCTGACAAACTGCTCTGAAAACACAACTAACACATGGAAAAGTGACAAGTACATATAGTCATGCGAAAAGAAAAGAGGTGGAGGAGTAAAAGGAGGGGGAGACACAGATATAGGCATGTCATGCCCTTCTAAAATCCAAAAAGTGAGAAGCCGACACGTTCAGTCCGCTCCTGCCCGTGCCACCTCCGTGTCGCCGGGTTTGTGCCAGAGCCGCGGTGAACCCTGACGGCCAGCCCCCCTCTCCCAATACTGGTGCCTGTCCGCTGGTGGGTCGAGCGAGCCCCCCTGTGGTGGAGGCAGCTCTAAGCTTTTTAATTTAAATTGTCTCTCTAATTTGAATGAATACACTTTAAATCCATTTACAAGGATCTATTGGAGGGCAAGTCTCATGCCAGCAGCCGCGTAATTCCAGCTCCAGTAGCGTCCACTAAAGCTGCTGCAGTTAAAAAGCTTTTATAAGGATCGAGCTCGGCTGTCCACCGCAAGGCATCCTACTGCCAGTCCCAGCCCCTATGCCTTGGGGTGCCTCCTGATGCTCTTCACTGAGTATCCCGTGGTCCCGAAGCATTTCCTTTGAAAAAATTAAGTGTCAAAACTACAGGAGGTGTAGCTTGCTTAACAGCCCGGATAATCCGCTGACTAGCAGACACTGCTACTAGGCACAAAGTATTTCCTGGGCTAGATGCAGTTAAAAATTTGTAATTAGATACTCTCGTTGGATGCTGAGAAAGCATTCCATAGAGTCTCCTGGCACGCCATATATGATTCTCTTAAAAAGCTTGGGGTAGGGGTCTAGGGGACCCTTTTATAGCCAAAATCACGGCCCTGTATCGCAATACGTCACCTAGACTGAAGATAAATGGAACTGTATTACCCTGAGGGCTCGGTTGCTACAGAGGTATTGCACCTCACCCAGAGGTGTGATATCTCACTCTCAGGTAAGGATGGAGTGTGGATCAGGACCCGACACCTGCATGCATTACACCACATTGCCGTGGGGCAGGGCGACCAATATGCCCCTGAGATGGGCACGACAGTCCCTGTCCCTGGCTGGAGTGGGGGGAGGGAACACTGAGGAAGGGGAACCCTGTAGTGCAGGAGCAGGGAGGAAGCAGTTCCTGGGTGCATTGAGAAGGGAGTATAAAAGGTGGGCACCATCTTAGTTCAGTGCAGAGAAGTCTGAGCAGAAGTGGCAGGGAGCAGGGGCTCTGCATGAGCTCTGCTCCGGAGGCGGGCCTAGTAACAGAGGCCCAGGCCTGGAGGAGGGAGAAGGAAGGAAGAGGAGCGGAGAAGGCTCCAGGAACGAGGAATGAAGGGATCCCAGGGGTGCGGACGGGCGAGTCGCCACCGCACGCCCGAATCCACCTGCGTGGAGGGGTCAGGCCAAAGGGGGAGACCGGTCCCCGAAACTAGTAGAGGCAGGAAACGACCCTCAGCTAGAGACCGGAGGCTGTGACATTTTATGTGGTGCAGCCCCTCGCTACACCCGCTAGGAAGGCACCACATAGGGTCAGGGAAACTGGCGCCAAGTTTACCAAGAGAAGGCCCGAGGCAGCCGGACAGAAGGGTTGGTAAGAAAGGCCAGACAAAGGACACACAAAGGGGGTCCTGTGAAGCGCTCCAAAGTTATCTGGGAGTTGTCTGAGCCCCTCACCTGGTGAGCACAGTACGACGTGGGCAGCCGTTACCTGCAGACGTGGTCTGGATAATAAGAACTGTGAGTAAAGGCCCTGGACTGCATCACTGACTCCGTGTCGTTACTGCTGCTGCCCTGCACCATCACCCCCATCCTCCGCATACACTGCCCTGAGGCTATACTCCTCCCGTGGGGAGTTATGCTACGCTCTGCTGCACCCACAACACCAGCCTCAGCGGTCTGCCCTGGAGCGGCGGTTCATTCTGACCGCAATGCACGGGTGGCGTAGTCGGACATTTAAACATCAAAACCACATAAATAGTTCCGCCACTGGTTTGACCGCCCTGAGCCACGGATCCGGGTCGCCGCCACGGAGACTACAACCACCAGCATCCACCAAAAAGGGTCCGGCTCCGGGTGTCCCAAGGCCCAGGGGGTGCGTCAGAACATTTTCATCACCTTTCACAATCACCAATGGGACAAGGCAGGGATGTTCTCTGTCCCCTCTCTTATACATCCTAGTGACGGAGCACCTGCTCTCATCAATTCGCCATAACCCCAATATTAGGTGGATTGAGGTGGGAGGCACCGAGTACAAGTGCTCTCTATTTGCTGATGATGTCCTAGTATATATCACTCAATCACATATATCCATCCATGCTGTTATTGCTGAAATAGATCACTTTGTTACATGGTCAAATTTTAAAATCAATGCAGCGAAGTCTGAGGCCCTCGATGTCTCCCTCCCCAAATCCATATAGGATTCCATCCAGTCCAACTTTCCCTTTGCCTGGCCCTCACAGGGTATCAAATACTTAGGAATTCCTATTCATAGAGACCTCTCCCATCTATGTTATCTTAATTTTGGGCCCTTTATTGAACAACTCCATACAGACCACGGTTGGCAAGTTAGAACTGTAAGATTCACTACGTGAACCACTGGTGTTTTGTGGAAAAGCACATGTACACTGTGTTCCAAATTATTGTGCAAAAAGTGTTTAGGAGTGATAAGGGAAGAATTTGTTTGTTTGTCAGTTAAACTCATTGATGGTGATGTGTGTCATGGCTCTTTATATCACTGTAAGCAATTGCAGACACCTGTGCTAATTAGTTTGGCAGGTGTGGCCAATGAAAGGCAAGACTACTTAAGAAGGCTCTCTCACATTATTAAGCAGCCTACATTTTCTGCCAAAATGGGAAAGAAAAAGGATGTGTCGGCTGCTGAGAAGCAACAAATTGTGGAGTGTTTAGGTCAAGGCATGACTACAATCAACATTGTGCGATGATCAGGATGAAGTGTCTTGGCAATCAAGAAGTATGTAGCTGATTCACAGTACACACGTGTGCGTGCTGATAAGGGCAAATTGAGGACTCTTTCCTACAAGCAATTACGTCAGGTTAAAAGAGCAGCGGCAAAAAAGCCTTGTCATAGCAGCAGACAAGTTTTTGAAGCTGCTGGTGCCTCCAACGTCCCCCGAACAACAAGATGCAGGGTCCTTCAGAGGTTTGCAGCTGTGCATACGCCATCCTGTCGACCTCCTCTATCCACTTCACACAAGCAGAAACAGCTCCAGTGGGCCAAACATTACATGAAGACTGATTTCAAAACTGTTTTGTTCACGGATGAGTGCCGTGCAGCGCTCGATGGTCCAGATGGATGGAGTGGAGGATGGCTGGTTGATGGACACCCCACGCAAACACGGCTACAGCGCCAACAAGGAGGAGGTGGAGTAATGTTTTGGGCTGGAATCATGGGGAGAGAGATTGTCGGCCCCTTTAGGATCCCTGAAGGCGCTAAAGATGAACTCCATAATGTATGTGGATTTTCTCAAACAGCACTTCCTGCCATGGTTCAAGAAGAAGAACCGTGTATTTCACAGCAAGATAATTTTTTTGCATGATAATGCACCATCTCATGCTGCACATAAAACATCTGCATCTCTGGCTGATATGGGCATAAAAGGGGACAAACTTATGGTGTGACCCCCATGCTCCCCTGACCTCTACCCCATTCAGAACCTCTGGAGCATCATCAAAAGGAGTGTCTATGATGGCGGGAGGCAGTTCACATCTAAGCAACAGCTCTGGGAGGGTATTCTGTCCTCATGCAAAACAATTGAAGCAGAAACCATCCAAAACCTGACAAATTCAATGGACGAGAGAGTTCAGAAGCTCCTTTCGAACAAGGGGTCCTATGTGAAAATGTAACATCACCTAGAATAAAGTTTTGAGTTGAAAACTGTTTGATGTCAGTTTCTAATAACCTGCTAATAGAGATGAGCGTTGTTCTACTCGAACTGTTCGCCAATCTCAAATTCGAGCTGTTTTGGGCGGTGTTCGAGCCGTTCGGCGAACACGAACAATTTGAGAAAAATTCGGCTGTTCGAGGTTATGTTCGATAACTGTTCGTGCACCAAAATCATAACTGGATTTTTTCTCAGTAATGATGAAAATTAATGTTAATACGCAGTTTGAGTGTACAGCGGGGTGGGGGGAGGGGCAGGGGATGGATCTCTGCAGGAACAATGAAGATCTCCATTTTTTTTTCTCTTTCCCGCATTTGCAGTGGGGAGGTGCAATCTGTCAGCCTATCAGCAGCGCACACACGGAGCGAAGTGCTTTTTTTCACACAAGCAAGGGCATGTGTCATTGGCAGTGTATGTCACATGTCCTTGCCCTATAAGACCAAGCCATTTTCCCCGTCGCCACCATTTTCTCACTGCTGCAGCTGCGTGTTAGACGGCACCGCTGTTGCTGTGTGCGCTATACCTTGTTAATTTCAAGCCAATTTTCGCACAAATATACAGATAGCTTGGGAGTAGGGAATAGTTGTGATTGCAGTCCTTTTAAGGACTAGGTTACAGCATTTCCTACGACTTTTATCAGGGAGGTCTGTGCTCTTAAATAGATAGGTTGTGGGAGTAAAGACTAATTGTAATTGGAGTCCTTTTCAGGACTAGGTTACATGAGTTCCTATCAGTTTTTGCCAGGCAGGTCTGTGCCAGTGCTGTGCAAGTTTTTTTCACAGCATTTGGCTGAATCTAGCAAAGCTAATCCTTTTTGGCCTATTGCAGAGTGTGTTAGTCAGTGGAGTAGCCTATCTGTGTTGCAAGATATAACACCTGTGTATAGAATACCAATTTTTTTACTGCACCTAGTGAAGTAAAATCTTTTGGGCATAGCATCATTCTATTAGTCCATCTATACTGACCTCCATCAGGTTGCAAACTGAATATAATTTTTTTCTGCATCTAGCTCTGAAAAAATATTTGGGCTTCTAGCAGTGTGTGGGACTTGGTCTATTAGTCCATCTATACTGACCTCCATCAGGTTGCAAATTAAAAATAATTTTTTTCTTCATTTAGCTCTGAAAAAATATTTGGGCTTCTAGCAGTGTGTGGGACTTGTTCTATTAGTCCTTCTATACTGACCTCCAGCAGGTTGCAAATTGAATATAATTTTTTTCTGCATCTAGCTATGAAAAAATAGTTGGGCTTCTAGCGGTGTGTGGGACTTGGTCTATTAGTCCATCTATACTGACCTCCATCAGGTTGCAAATTAAAAATAATTTTTTTCTGCATCTAGCTCTGAAAAAATATTTGGGCTTCTAGCAGTGTGTGGGACTTGGTCTATTAGTCCATCTATACTGACCTCCATCAGGTTGCAAATTAAAAATAATATTTTTCTGCATCTAGCTCTGAAAAAATATTTGGGCTTCTAGCAGTGTGTGGGACTTGGTCTATTAGTCCATCTATACTGACCTCCATCAGGTTGCAAATTAAAAATAATTTTTTTCTGCATCTAGCTCTGAAAAAATATTTGGGCTTCTAGCAGTGTGTGGGACTTGGTCTATTAGTCCATCTATACTGACCTCCATCAGGTTGCAAATTAAAAATATTTTTTTTCTTCATTTAGCTCTGAAAAAATATTTGGGCTTCTAGCAGTGTGTGGGACTTGTTCTATTAGTCCTTCTATACTGACCTCCAGCAGGTTGCAAATTGAATATAATTTTTTTCTGCATCTAGCTCTGAAAAAATAGTTGGGCTTCTAGCGGTGTGTGGGACTTGGTCTATTAGTCCATCTATACTGACCTCCATCAGGTTGCAAATTAAAAATAATTTTTTTCTGCATCTAGCTCTGAAAAAATATTTGGGCTTCTAGCAGTGTGTGGGACTTGGTCTATTAGTCCATCTATACTGACCTCCATCAGGTTGAAAATTAAAAATAATTTTTTTCTGCATCTAGCTCTGAAAAAATATTTGGGCTTCTAGCGGTGTGTGGGACTTGGTCTATTAGTCCATCTATACTGACCTCCATCAGGTTGCAAATTAAAAATAATTTTTTTCTGCATCTAGCTCTGAAAAAATATTTGGGCTTCTAGCAGTGTGTGGGACTTGGTCTATTAGTCCATCTATACTGACCTCCATCAGGTTGCAAATTAAAAATAATTTTTTTCTTCATTTAGCTCTGAAAAAATATTTGGGCTTCTAGCAGTGTGTGGGACTTGTTCTATTAGTCCTTCTATACTGACCTCCAGCAGGTTGCAAATTGAATATAATTTTTTTCTGCATCTAGCTCTGAAAAAATAGTTGGGCTTCTAGCGGTGTGTGGGACTTGGTCTATTAGTCCATCTATATTGACCTCCATCAGGTTGCAAATTAAAAATAATTTTTTTCTGCATCTAACTCTGAAAAAATATTTGGGCTTCTAGCAGTGTGTGGGACTTGGTCTATTAGTCCATCTATACTGACCTCCATCAGGTTGCAAATTAAAAATAATTTTTTTCTGCATCTAGCTCTGAAAAAATATTTGGGCTTCTAGCGGTGTGTGGGACTTGGTCTATTAGTCCATCTATACTGACCTCCATCAGGTTGCAAATTAAAAATATTTTTTTTCTGCATCTAGCTCTGAAAAAATATTTGGGCTTCTAGCAGTGTGTGGGACTTGGTCTATTAGTCCATCTATACTGACCTCCATCAGGTTGCAAATTAAAAATAATTTTTTTCTCCATCTAGCTCTGAAAAAATATTTGGGCTTCTAGCAGTGTGTGGGACTTGGTCTATTAGTCCATCTATACTGACCTCCATCAGGTTGCAAATTAAAAATATTTTTTTTCTTCATTTAGCTCTGAAAAAATATTTGGGCTTCTAGCAGTGTGTGGGACTTGTTCTATTAGTCCTTCTATACTGACCTCCAGCAGGTTGCAAATTGAATATAATTTTTTTCTGCATCTAGCTCTGAAAAAATAGTTGGGCTTCTAGCGGTGTGTGGGACTTGGTCTATTAGTCCATCTATACTGACCTCCATCAGGTTGCAAATTAAAAATAATTTTTTTCTGCATCTAGCTCTGAAAAAATATTTGGGCTTCTAGCAGTGTGTGGGACTTGGTCTATTAGTCCATCTACACTGACCTCCATCAGGTTGAAAATTAAAAATAATTTTTTTCTGCATCTAGCTCTGAAAAAATATTTGGGCTTCTAGCGGTGTGTGGGACTTGGTCTATTAGTCCATCTATACTGACCTCCATCAGGTTGCAAATTAAAAATAATTTTTTTCTGCATCTAGCTCTGAAAAAATATTTGGGCTTCTAGCAGTGTGTGGGACTTGGTCTATTAGTCCATCTATACTGACCTCCATCAGGTTGCAAATTAAAAATAATTTTTTTCTTCATTTAGCTCTGAAGAAATATTTGGGCTTCTAGCAGTGTGTGGGACTTGTTCTATTAGTCCTTCTATACTGACCTCCAGCAGGTTGCAAATTGAATATAATTTTTTTCTGCATCTAGCTCTGAAAAAATAGTTGGGCTTCTAGCGGTGTGTGGGACTTGGTCTATTAGTCCATCTATACTGACCTCCATCAGGTTGCAAATTAAAAATAATTTTTTTCTGCATCTAGCTCTGAAAAAATATTTGGGCTTCTAGCAGTGTGTGGGACTTGGTCTATTAGTCCATCTATACTGACCTCCATCAGGTTGCAAATTAAAAATAATTTTTTTCTGCATCTAGCTCTGAAAAAATATTTGGGCTTCTAGCGGTGTGTGGGACTTGGTCTATTAGTCCATCTATACTGACCTCCATCAGGTTGCAAATTAAAAATAATTTTTTTCTGCATCTAGCTCTGAAAAAATATTTGGGCTTCTAGCTGTGTGTGGGACTATTTGTATTAGTCCATCTATACTGACCTCCATCAGGTTGCAAATTCAAAATAATTTTTTTCTGCATCTAACCCAGCCAATAGTTTTGGCCTAATACCACAGTTTGGCCACTCAGCTCTGCTCGGTTACCATCCATTGTTTTTTTGTGCAAACAACTCCAGAGTTGTGAATTAGTTAACCACCAAAATGAGTGGAAAAAGGCCTGCTGCTGGTGGAAAGGGGAATAGGCGTGTTGGGAAGGGGAAAAAAGGTTGTGTCCGTGGGGTAGGTGTTAAAGCAACAGTAACATCTGCAGAAGAAAGACCATCTTCCAGCCAAACTAAAATGTCTACTTCTTTTAGCGGACAATGTGATAAGATCCCTTTCTTACGGCCACGCCAATCGCTACAAATTCCAGATGAGGCACAAAAACAGCAGGTGCTTCAACGGATATCAAGTGCTCCTTTATGTGGGCTCTCCTCCACATCAACTTCAACATCACAAATACTCCAGTCCTCAAAGGTGTCACCCAAATCGCACTTGCTTCCTCACAGCTCCCAAATCGCCAGCTGCCCGTCTGAGTATGAGGTAGAACAGATGGTTGAGTCTGCAGAGCTGTTTACTCATACTATAGCCTGGGAATCAGAGGTCGACTCCAGCGCTTCTGTGAATCCAGACGAGGAAATGATCTGCACTGATGCCCAGAATCTTTATGAGTCGGATCCAGGTCCAGACGCAGAAGGTTCTGACCATAATGTAGACCCTCATTCCCAAACTGTAACTCCTGTTGGTGGAGACAATGAGGAAGACGATGATAAGACTCAAATACCTGATTGGAGCGACAACTTTAGTTTTTTGTCAGGGCAGGAACAGGTTGGCTCTGAGGACGACGGGTGTGATAACGCACATGGTGATGATGATGAGGTCAGAGATCCCACTTACTGTCAACCCACAGTCAGCCAAGAGATGAGGTCAGCAGAGGAGGTGGAGGAAGATGCTAGTGACGACGAGGTCAGGTTGCGCCTTCCTGGACAGAGACGTAGTACTGGAAGCACGTCAACAACTGCATCCTCAAACACAACTCTGCCTCTCACCACAAGTCGTGGTGGCTCTTCAGGTCGCATGGGTGCTAAGCCTTGCATAGCCTGGGCATTTTTTCAGATCGATAAAGATGACCCAACTCGTGTTATCTGTAACATTTGTCAGCAAAAGCTAAGTAGAGGCCAAAAAATACATAGTTTGAGTACTTCATGCATGAACCGGCAAATGGACATGAAGCATAAGTTGCAGTGGGAAGCTCAGTGTGCTACAATGCGGCCTAGCCGGCCGGGCCAATCACCGTCTGCCATATCTTGTGCATCCGCGGCCTCTTCATCCTCTGTGACTGGGGGGACAGCAGTCACACCTGTTTTGGGGCGCAGACCTGCCACCTCTTTACCCGCAACAGCCAGCGTGATTGGCAGGTCATCATTTTCTTTGGAGGTGGTAACACCAGCTGGTGTTGAGCGCTGTCCGACATCGATAGCACCACCTTTGGATCAAGGCAACCTAACATGTCCGCCTGCATCTTCCTCACAGACCGGCAGTTTGCCGGGGACACCCTTATCAACCCCGTCTAAGCACAATAGCCAGCCCTCGGTCCCTCAGATGTGGACAAGTAAAAGACCATTTCCTCCTAGCCATGAGAAAGCTAAGAGGTTGAATTTCACCATCTGCAAGCTCTTGGCTACAGAAATGCTGCCTTTCCGCCTGGTAGACACAGAGGATTTTCGAGACCTTATGTCCATCGCAGTGCCCCAGTACCAGATGCCCAGTCGGCACTACTTCTCAAAGAAAGGTGTGCCTGCGCTCCACCAGCATGTCGCACACAACATCACCGCTTCTTTGAGAAACTCTGTGTGTGACAGGGTGCATTTCACCACAGACACTTGGACGAGTAGGCATGGACAGGGGCGTTACATGTCGCTGACTGGGCACTGGGTAACTATGGTGACAGCAGGACAAGGGGCTGCTGTCCAAGTCTTGCCGTCCCCACGAGTTGTGCGTCAATCCTCTTTATGTCAAAGTTCCTCCACTGCTTCTGCCTCCTCAACCTCCTCTCGGTCTTCCACCTGCAGCCAAAGCCTGTCTGGTCATGCCACAAGCTTTCTAACTGCGCAGAAGGGATCCTGCACACCTCCTTACTATGCTGGCAGTAGGGCTCAACGTCATCAGGCGGTTTTTACATTGAAATGTCTGGGAAATGTGAGTCACACAGCTGAGGAGTTGTGGTCAGCTCTGGAGAACCAATTTCATGAATGGTTGTCTCCACTGGACCTGAAACCAGGGAAGGCCGTGTGCGACAATGCTGCAAACCTGGGTGCGGCCCTTCGCCGGGGCAATGTCACACACGTGCCTTGTATGGCTCACGTGTTGAACCTGGTTGTCCAGCAATTTTTAGCCCACTATCCCAGACTAGATGGCCTTCTGCAGAGGGCACGGTCGCTGTGTGCTCACTTCCGCCGTTCGCATCCCGCAGCTCAGCGACTTACATCTCTACAGAAGTCGTTGGGCCTGCCACTTCACCGGCTAAAATGCGATGTGCCTACCCGGTGGAATTCAACTCTGCACATGTTGCAGCGACTGTGGCAGCACCGACAAGCCCTGGTGCAATACGTTCTGACGTATAGCCTGGGCCAACGAGATTCAGAGGTGGGGCAAATCACGCTGGAGGAGTGGTCTCAGATCAGGGACCTATGCACCCTTCTGCACAGTTTTGAAATGGCGACGAAGATGTTTAGTGCTGACGATGCCATTATCAGCATGACTATTCCAGTGATTTACATGCTGGAGCACATGTTAAACAGAATTCGGAGTCAGGTGGTGGCACAAGAGGAGGTGGAGGAAGTAGAGGAGGAGGAGTTGTATGCGGAAGGGCTAACATCTGCAAGGTCCAGACGGTCGGCAGCACCAAGGCGGCAGGCATGTGAGGGTGGGGGAGATGGTTTTACCAGGGCGCATGGTAGCAGCCAAACTAGTGAGGAAGGTGCAGGAGCCCAGGAAGAAGTGGAGGACGAACTGATGGAAGACTCATCAGATGAGGGAGACCTTGATCACATTTCTGTTGTGCGAGGTTGGGGGGAGAGGACAGAGGAAGGAAGCATGATTGTTACCTCGCCACCAACACAACAGGGACTTGGTGCTCCTGGATGCGCAACACACATGAGTGCCTTCTTGCTGCACTACCTGCAACATGACCCTCGAATTGTGAGAATTAGAAATAATCCTGACTACTGGGTTGCCACACTGTTAGATCCCCGGTACAAAAGTAAATTTGCAGAAATTATTCCTGCCATAGAAAGGGATGCACGCATGCAGGAGTATCAGCAGAGACTGTTGCAGAATCTTACATGTGCTTTTCCACAAAATACCAGTGGTGCACGTAGTGAATCTCACAGTTCCAACTTGCCAACCGTGGGACCGTCAAGTGTTCAGCACTCAAACCGTAACAGAACCACAGTATCTGCTGGTAACATCAATTTTGCGGAATCATTTCACCACTTTTTTAGCCCATCCTTTGCAAGGCCACAGGAGACAAGAAGTCTGACACATAGTCAACGCCTAGAGACGATGGTACAGGAGTATCTCCAAGTAAACATTGAAGCCACGACTGTGTCACTGGACCCTTGCTCTTTTTGGGCTTCCAATCTGGATAAATGGCCGGAGCTAGCCACTTACGCCTTGGAGATCTTGTCATGCCCCGCAGCCAGCGTTCTGTCTGAACGTGTGTTCAGCGCTGCTGGTGGTGTGCTGACAGATAAGCGCACGCGGCTCTCCACTGATAATGTAGACAGACTCACGTTCATAAAGATGAACAAATCATGGATCCGAAACGACTTTTCTACCCCTGTGTCATCCTGGGGAGAGTAAAAGCTTGATGATTGGTTAAAATCACCCTACCAACCGTTTTAAGCTTTCAAATTACTAATCATGTTTATCTGTATCTTGACTGGAAAATAATTTGGGCTTTGTAGCAGTGTGCAGCACTGATCCTATTAGGCCATCTATACTAAAGCTTCACCAGATTTAAAATTAAAAATAATTTTTAGCTGCATCTAGCCCGGAAAATAATTTTGGGGCTCCGAGATGCGCAAGGCACATAAGTGCCTTCTTGCTGCACTACCTGCAGCATGACCCTCATATTGTCAGAATTCGAAGTAATCATGACTACTGGGTTGCCACACTCTTAGATCCCCCAAACTTTTCGATCAACCTTTTCATTTTAATAAAGACCAAAAAAATGGTCATTTTTGAAATTATAAGCATTAGCAGGTTGTTAGAAACTGAAATCAAACAGTTTTCAACTCAAAACTTTATTCTAGGTGATGTTACATTTTCACATAGGACCCCTTGTTCGAAAGGAGCTTCTGAACTCTCTCGTCCATTGAATTTGTCAGGTTTTGGATGGTTTCTGCTTCAATTGTTTTGCATGAGGACAGAATACCCTCCCAGAGCTGTTGCTTAGATGTGAACTGCCTCCCGCCATCATAGACACTCCTTTTAATGATGCTCCAAAGGTTCTGAATGGGGTAGAGGTCAGGGGAGCATGGGGGTCACACCATAAGTTTGTCCCCTTTTATGCCCATATCAGCCAGAGATGCAGATGTTTTATGTGCAGCATGAGATGCTGCATTATCATGCAGAAAAATGATCTTGCTGTGAAATACACGGTTCTTCTTCTTGAACCATGGCAGGAAGTGCTGTTTGAGAAAATCCACATACATTATGGAGTTCATCTTTAGCGCCTTCAGGGATTCTAAAGGGGCCGACAATCTCTCTCCCCATGATTCCAGCCCAAAACATTACTCCACCTCCTCCTTGTTGGCGCTGTAGCCGTGTTTGCGTGGGGTGTCCATCAACCAGCCATCCTCCACTCCATCCATCTGGACCATCGAGCGCTGCACGGCACTCATCCGTGAACAAAACAGTTTTGAAATCAGTCTTCATGTAATGTTTGGCCCACTGGAGCCGTTTCTGCTTGTGTGAAGTGGATAGAGGAGGTCGACAGGATGGCGCATGCACAGCTGCAAACCTCTGAAGGACCCTGCATCTTGTTGTTCAGGGTACGTTGGAGGCAGAAGCAGCTTCAAAAACTTGTCTGCTGCTATGACAAGGCTTATTTGCCGCTGCTCTTTCAACCTGACGTAATTGCCTGTAGGAAAGAGTCCTCAATTTGCCCTTAGCACGCACACGTGTGTACTGTGAATCAGCTACATACTTCTTGATTGCCAAGACACTTCATCCTGATCATCGCACAATGTTGATTGTAGTCATGCCTTGACCTAAACACTCCACAATTTGTTGCTTCTCAGCAGCCGACACATCCTTTTTCTTTCCCATTTTGGCAGAAAATGTAGGCTGCTTAATAATGTGAGAGAGCCTTCTTAAGTAGTCTTGCCTTTCATTGGACACACCTGCCAAACTAATTAGCACAGGTGTCTGCAATTGCTTACAGTGATATAAAGAGCCCTGACACACATCACCATCAATGAGTTTAACTGACAAACAAACAAATTCTTCCCTTATCACTCCTAAACACTTTTTGTATAATAATTTGGAACGCAGTGTACATGTGCTTTTCCACAAAACACCAGTGGTTCACGTAGTGAATCTTACAGTTCTAACTTGCCAACCGTGGTCTGTATGGAGTTGTTCAATAAAGGGCCCAAAATTAAGATAACATAGATGGGAGAGGTCTCTATGAATAGGAATTCCTAAGTATTTGATACCCTGTGAGGGCCAGGCAAAGGGAAAGTTGGACTGGATGGAATCCTATATGGATTTGGGGAGGGAGACATCGAGGGCCTCAGACTTCGCTGCATTGATTTTAAAATTTTACCATGTAACAAAGTGATCTATTTCAGCCATAACAGCATGGATGGATATATGTGATTGAGTGATATATACTAGGACATCATCAGCAAATAGAGAGCACTTGTACTCGGTGCCTCCCACCTCAATCCACCTAATATTGGGGTTATGGCGAATTGATGAGAGCAGGTGCTCCGTCACTAGGATGTATAAGAGAGGGGACAGAGGACATCACTGCCTTGTCCCATTGGTGATTGTGAAAGGTGATGAAAATGTTCTGACGCACCCCCTGGGCCTTGGGACACCCGGAGCCGGACCCTTTTTGGTGGATGCTGGTGGTTGTAGTCTTCGTGGCGGCGACCCGGTTCCGTGGCTCAGGGCGGTCAAACCAGTGGCGGAACTATTTATGTGGTTTTCATGTTTAAATGTCCGACTACGCCACCCGTGGATTGCGGTCAGAGTGAACCGCCGCTACAGGGCAGACCACTGAGGCTGGTGTTGTGGGTGCAGCAGAGCGTAGCATAACTCCCCACGGGAGGAGTATAGCCTCAGGGCAGTGTATGCGGAGGATGGGGGTGATGGTGCAGGGCAGCAGCAGTAACGACACGGAGTCAGTGATGCAGTTCAGGGCCTTTACTCACAGTTCTTATTATCCAGACCACGTCTGCAGGTAACGGCTGCCCACGTCGTACTGTGCTCACCAGGTGAGGGGCTCAGACAACTCCCAGATAACTTTGGAGCACTTCACAGGACCCCCTTTGTGTGTCCTTTGTCTGGCCTTTCTTACCAACACTTCTGTCCGGCTGCCTCGGGCCTCCTCTTGGTAAACTTGGGGCCAGTTTCCCTGACCCTATGTGGTGCCTTCCTAGCGGGTGTAGCGAGGGGCTGCGCCACATAAAATGTCAGAGCCTCCGGTTTCTAGCTGAGGGTCGTTTCCTGCCTCCACTAGTTCGGGGACCGGTCTCCCCCTTTGGCCTGACCCCTCCACGCAGGTGGATTCGGGCGTGCGGTGGCGACTCGCCCGTCCGCACCCCTGGGATCCCTTCATTCCTCGTTCCTGGAGCCTTCTCCGCTCCTCTTCCTTCCTTCTCCCTCTTCCAGGCCTGGGCCTCTGTTACTAGGCCTGCCTCCGGAGCAGAGCTCATGCAGAGCCCCTGCTCCCTGCCACTTCTGCTCAGACTTCTCTGCACTGAACTAAGATGGTGCCCACCTTTTATACTCCCTTCTCAATGCACCCAGGAACTGCTTCCTCCCTGCTCCTGTACTACAGGGTTCCCCTTCCTCAGTGTTCCCTCCCCCCACTCCAGCCAGGGACAGGGACTGTCGTGCCCATCTCAGGGGCATATTGGTCGCCCTGCCCCACGGCAATGTGGTGTAATGCATGCAGGTGTCGGGTCCTCATCCACACTCCATCCTTACCTGAGAGTGAGATATCACACCTCTGGGTGAGGTGCAATACGTCTGTAGCAACCGAGCCCTCAGGGTGCTACAGTTCCATTTATCTTCAGCCTAGGTGACGTATTGCGATACAGGGCCGTGATTTTGGCTATAAAAGGGTCCCCTAGACCCCTACCCCAAGCTTTTTAAGAGAATCATATATGGCGTGCCAGGAGACTCTATGGAATGCTTTCTCAGCATCCAACGAGAGTATCTAATTACAAATTTTTAACTGCATCTAGCCCAGGAAATACTTTGTGCCTAGTAGCAGTGTCTGCTAGTGAGCGGATTATCCCGGCTGTTAAGCAAGCTGCACCACCTGTAGTTTAGACACTTAATTTTTTCAAAGGAAATGCTTCGGGACCATGGGATACTTAGTGAAGAGCATCAGGAGGCACCCCAAGGCATAGGGGCTGGGACTGGCAGTAGGATGCCTTGCGGTGGACAGCCGAGCTCGATCCTTATAAAAGCTTTTTAACTGCAGCAGCTTTAGTGGACGCTACTGGAGCTGGAATTACCGCGGCTGCTGGCATGAGACTTGCCCTCCAATAGATCCTTGTAAATGGATTTAAAGTGTATTCATTCAAATTAGAGAGACAATTTAAATTAAAAAGCTTAGAGCTGCCTCCACCACAGGGGGGCTCGCTCGACCCACCAGCGGACAGGCACCAGTATTGGGAGAGGGGGGCTGGCCGTCAGGGTTCACCGCGGCTCTGGCACAAACCCGGCGACATGGAGGTGGCACAGGCAGGAGCGGACTGGCCGTGTCGGCTTCTCACTTTTTGGATTTTAGAAGGGCATGACATGCCTATATCTGTGTCTCCCCCTCCTTTTACTCCTCCACCTCTTTTATTTTCGCATGACTATATGTACTTGTCACTTTTCCATGTGTTAGTTATGTCTTCTGAGCAGTTTGTCAGCTTTTGGACACCTTTGAAGGTGTTTTCTATGTGTTTCTATGTGTTTTTGTTTGCCTGCCATTGGTTTTAACGGTGTTCGAAGGTGTTCGACGAACAGTTCGAAGAACAGTTCGGCGAACACACGGGTGTTCGACGAACCGAACCGAACTCGAACACTACGGGGGTGGCTCAACACTACCTGCTAATGCTTATAATTTCAAAAATGACCATTTTTTTGGTCTTTATTAAAATAAAAAGGTTGATCGAAAAGTTTGGCGGATCTAAGAGTGTGCCAACCCAGTAGTCATGATTACTTCGAATTCTGACAATATGAGGGTCATGTTGCAGGTAGTGCAGCAAGAAGGCACTTATGTGTCTTGCGCATCTCGGAGCCCCAAAATTATTTTCCGGGCTAGATGCAGCTAAAAATTATTATTAATTTTAAATCTGGTGGAGCTTACTATAGATGGCCTAATAGGATCAGTGCTGCACACTGCTACAAAGCCCAAATTTTTTTCCAGCCAAGATACAGATAAACATGATTAGTAATTTGAAAGCTTAAAACGGTTGGTAGGGTGATTTTAACCAATCATCCATCTTTTACTCTCCCCAGGATGACACAGGGGTAGAAAAGTCGTTTCGGATCCATGATTTGTTCATCTTTATGAACGTGAGTCTGTCTACATTATCAGTGGAGAGCCGAGTGCGCTTATCTGTCAGCACACCACCAGCAGCGCTGAACACACGTTCAGACAGAACGCTGGCTGCGGGGCATGACAAGATCTCCAAGGCGTAAGTGGCTAGCTCCGGCCATTTATCCAGATTGGAAGCCCAAAAAGAGCAAGGGTCCAGTGACACAGTCATGGCTTCAATGTTTACTTGGAGATACTTCTATACCATCGTCTCTAGGCGTTGACTATGTGTCAGACTTCTTGTCTCCTGTGGCCTTGCAAAGGATGGGCTAAAAAAGTGGTGAAATGATTGCGCAAAATTGATGTTACCAGCAGATACTATGGTTCTGTTATGGTTTGAGTGCTGAACACTTGACGGTCCCACGGTTGGCAAGTTGGAACTGTGAGATTCACTACGAGCACCACTGGTGTTTTGTGGAAAAGCACATGTAAGATTCTGCAACAGTCTCTGCTGATACTCCTGCATGCGTGCATCCCTTTCTATGGCAGGAATAATTTCTGCAAATTTACTTTTGTACCGGGGATCTAACAGTGTGGCAACCCAGTAGTCAGGATTATTTCTAATTTTCCCAATTCGAGGGTCATGTTGCAGGTAGTGCAGCAAGAAGGCACTCATGTGTGTTGCGCATCCAGGAGCACAAAGTCCCTGTTGTGTTGGTGGCGAGGTATCAATCATGCTTCCTTCCTCTGTCCTCTCCCCCCAACCTCGCACAACAGAAATGTGATCAAGGTCTCCCTCATCTGATGAGTCTTCCATCAGTTCGTCCTCCACTTCTTCCTGGGCTCCTGCACCTTCCTCACTAGTTTGGCTGCTACCATGCGCCCTGGTAAAACCATCTCCCCCACCCTCACATGCCTGCCGCCTTGGTGCTGCCGACTGTCTGGACCTTGCAGATGTTAGCCCTTCCGCATACAACTCCTCCTCCTCTACTTCCTCCACCTCCTCTTGTGCCACCACCTGACTCCGAATTCTGTTTAACATGTGCTCCAGCATGTAAATCACCGGAAAAGTCATGCTGATAATGGCATCGTCAGCACTAAACATCTTCGTCGCCATTTCAAAACTGTGCAGAAGAGTGCATAGGTCCCTGATCTGAGACCACTCCTCCAGCGTGATTTGCCCCACGTCTGGATCTCGTTGGCCCAGGCTATACGTCAGAACGTATTGCACCAGGGCTTGTCTTGTGCTGCCACAGTCGCTGCAACATGTGCAGAGTTGAATTCCACCGGGTAGGCACATCGCATTTTAGCCGGTGAAGTGGCAGGCCCAACGACTTCTGTAGAGATGTAAGTCGCTGAGCTGCGGGATGCGAACGGCGGAAGTGAGCACACAGCGACCGTGCCCTCTGCAGAAGGCCATCTAGTCTGGGATAGTGGGCTAAAAATTGCTGGACAACCAGGTTCAACACGTGAGCCATACAAGGCACGTGTGTGACATTGCCCCGGCGAAGGGCCGCACCCAGGTTTGCAGCATTGTCGCACACGGCCTTCCCTGGTTTCAGGTCCAGTGGAGACAACCATTCATGAAATTGGTTCTCCAGAGCTGACCACAACTCCTCAGCTGTGTGACTCACATTTCCCAGACATTTCAATGTAAAAACCGCCTGATGACGTTGAGCCCTACTGCCAGCATAGTAAGGAGGTGTGCAGGATCCCTTCTGCGCAGTTAGAAAGCTTGTGGCATGACCAGACAGGCTTTGGGTGCAGGTGGAAGACAGAGAGGAGGTTGAGGAGGCAGAAGCAGTGGAGGAACTTTGACATAAAGAGGATTGACGCACAACTCATGGGGACGGCAAGACTTGGACAGCAGCCCCTTGTCCTGCTGTCACCATAGTTACCCAGTGCCCAGTCAGCGACATGTAACGCCCCTGTCCATGCCTACTCGTCCAAGTGTCTGTGGTGAAATGCACCCTGTCACACACAGAGTTTCTCAAAGAAGCGGTGATGTTGTGTGCGACATGCTGGTGGAGCGCAGGCACACCTTTCTTTGAGAAGTAGTGCCGACTGGGCATCTGGTACTGGGGCACTGCGACGGACATAAGGTCTCGAAAATCCTCTGTGTCCACGAGGTGGAAAGGCAGCATTTCTGTAGCCAAGAGCTTGCAGATGGTGAAATTCAACCTCTTAGCTTTCTCATGGCTAGGAGGAAATGGTCTTTTACTTGTCCACATCTGAGGGACCGAGGGCTGGCTATTGTGCTTAGACGGGGTTGATAAGGGTGTCCCCGGCAAACTGCCGGTCTGTGAGGAAGATGCAGGCGGACATGTTAGGTTGCCTTGATCCAAAGTTGGTGCTATCGATGTCGGACAGCGCTCAACACCAGCTGGTGTTACCACCTCCAAAGAAAATGATGACCTGCCAATCACGCTGGCTGTTGCGGGTAAAGAGGTGGCAGGTCTGCGCCCCAAAACAGGTGTGACTGCTGTCCCCCCAGTCACAGAGGATGAAGAGGCCGCGGATGCACAAGATATGGCAGACGGTGGTTGGCCCGGCCGGCTAGGCCGCATTGTAGCACACTGAGCTTCCCACTGCAACTTATGCTTCATGTCCATGTGCCGGTTCATGCATGAAGTACTCAAACTATGTATTTTTTGGCCTCTACTTAGCTTTTGCTGACAAATGTTACAGATAACACGAGTTGGGTCATCTTTATCGATCTGAAAAAATGCCCAGGCTATGCAAGGCTTAGCACCCATGCGACCTGAAGAGCCACCACGACTTGTGGTGAGAGGCAGAGTTGTGTTTGAGGATGCAGTTGTTGACGTGCTTCCAGTACTACGTCTCTGTCCAGGAAGGCGCAACCTGACCTCGTCGTCACTAGCATCTTCCTCCACCTCCTCTGCTGACCTCATCTCTTGACTGACTGTGGGTTGACAGTAAGTGGGATCTCCAACCTCATCATCATCACCCTGTGCGTTATCACACCCGTCGTCCTCAGAGCCAACCTGTTCCTGCCCTGACAAAAAACTAAAGTTGTCGCTCCAATCAGGTATTTGAGTCTCATCATCGTCTTCCTCATTGTCTCCACCAACAGGAGTTACAGTTTGGGAATGAGGGTCTACATTATGGTCAGAACCTTCTGCGTCTGGTCCTGGATGCGACTCATAAAGATTCTGGGCATCAGTGCAGATCATTTCCTCGTCTGGATTCACAGAAGCGCTGGAGTTGACCTCTGATTCCCAGGCTATAGTATGAGTAAACAGCTCTTCAGACTCAACCACCTGTTCTACCTCATACTCAGACGGGCAGCTGGAGATTTGGGAGCTGTGAGGAAGCAAGTGTGATTGGGGTGACACCTTTGAGGACTGGAGTATTTGTGATGTTGAAGTTGATGTGGAGGAAAGACCACTTAAAGGAGCACTTGATATCCGTTGAAGCACCTGCTGTTTTTGTGCCTCATCTGGAATATATAGCGTGGCCGTAAGAAAGGGATCTTATCACATTGTCCGCTAAAAGAAGTAGACATTTTAGTTTGGCTGGAAGATGGTCTTTCTTCTGCAGATGTTACTGTTGCTTTAACACCTACCCCACGGACACAACCTTTTTTCCCCTTCCCAACACGCCTATTCCCCTGTCCACCAGCAGCAGGCCTTTTTCCACTCATTTTGGTGGTTAACTAATTCAAAACTCTGGAGTTGTTTGCACAAAAAACAATGGATGGGAACCGAGCAGAGCTGAGTGGCCAAACTGTGGTATTAGGCCAAAACTATTGGCTGGGTTAGATGCAGAAAAAAATTATATTCAATTTGCAACCTGATGGAGGTCAGTATAGATGGACTAATAGAACAAGTCCCACACACAGCTAGAAGCCCAAATATTTTTTCAGAGGTAGATGCAGAAAAAAAAATATTCAGTTTGCAACCTGATGGAGGTCAGTATAGATGGACTAATAGAGAAAGTCCCACACAATGCTAGAAGGCCAAATATTTTTTCAGAGCTAGATGCAGACAAAAAATTATTTTGAATTTGCAACCTGATGGAGGTCAGTACAGGTGGACTAATAGAACAAGTCCAACACACTGCTAGAAGGCCAAATATTTTTTCAGAGCTAGATGCAGAAAAAAATTATATTCAGTTTGCAACCTGATGGAGGTCAGTATAGATGGACTAATAGAGAAAGTCCCACACACTGCTAGAAGGCCAAATATTTTTTCAGAGCTAGATGCAGAAAAAAATTATATTCAGTTTGCAACCTGATGGAGGTCAGTATAGATGGACTAATAGAGAAAGTCCCACACACTGCTAGAAGGCCAAATATTTTTTCAGAGCTAGATGCAGAAAAAAATTATATTCAGTTTGCAACCTGATGGAGGTCAGTATAGATGGAATAATAGAGAAAGTCCCACACACTGCTAGAAGGCCAAATATTTTTTCAGAGCTAGATGCAGAAAAAAATTATATTCAGTTTGCAACCTGATGGAGGTCTGTATAGATGGATTAATAGAACAAGTCCCACACACAGCTAGAAGCCCAATATTTTTTCAGAGGTAGATGCAGAAAAAAATATATTCAGTTTGCAACCTGATGGAGGTCAGTATAGATTGACTAATACAACAAGTCCCACACACAGCTAGAAGCCCAATATTTTTTCAGAGCTAGATGGAGAAAAAAATTATATTCAATTTGCAACCTGATGGAGGTCAGTATAGATGGAGTAATAGAACAAGTCCCACACACAGCTAGAAGCCCAAATATTTTTTCAGAGCTAGATGCAGATAAAAATTATTTTTAATTTGCAACCTGATGGAGGTCAGTATAGATGGACTAATAGAGAAAGTTCCACACACTGCTAGAAGGCCAAATATTTTTTCAGAGCTAGTTGCAGAAAAAAATTATATTCAGTTTGCAACCTGATGGAGGTCTGTATAGATGGATTAATAGAACAAGTCCCACACACAGCTAGAAGCCCAATATTTTTTCAGAGGTAGATGCAGAAAAAAATATATTCAGTTTGCAACCTGATGGAGGTCAGTATAGATGGACTAATACAACAAGTCCCACACACAGCTAGAAGCCCAATAATTTTTCAGAGCAAGATGCAGAAAAAATATATATTCAATTTGCAACCTGATGGAGGTCAGTATAGATGGAGTAATAGAACAAGTCCCACACACAGCTAGAAGTCCAAATATTTTTTCAGAGCTAGATGCAGATAAAAATTATTTTTAATTTGCAACCTGATGGAGGTCAGTATAGATGGACTAATAGAACAAGTCCCACACACAGCTAGAAGCCCAAATATTTTTTCAGAGGTAGATGCAGAAAAAAAAATATTCAGTTTGCAACCTGATGGAGGTCAGTATAGATGGAGAAATAGAACAAGTCCCACACACAGCTAGAAGCCCAAATATTTTTTCAGAGCTAGATGCAGATAAAAATTATTTTTAATTTGCAACCTGATGGAGGTCAGTACAGATGGACTAATAGAGAAAGTCCCACACACTGCTAGAAGGCCAAATATTTTTTCAGAGCTAGATGCAGAAAAAAATTATATTCAGTTTGCAACCTGATGGAGGTCAGTATAGATGGACTAATAGAGAAAGTCCCACACACTGCTAGAAGGCCAAATATTTTTTCAGAGCTAGATGCAGAAAAAAATTATATTCAGTTTGCAACCTGATGGAGGTCAGTATAGATGGACTAATAGAGAAAGTCCCACACACTGCTAGAAGGCCAAATATTTTTTCAGAGCTAGATGCAGAAAAAAATTATATTCAGTTTGCAACCTGATGGAGGTCAGTATAGATGGACTAATAGAGAAAGTCCCACACACTGCTAGAAGGCCAAATATTTTTTCAGATTTAGATGCAGAAAAAAATTATATTCAGTTTGCAACCTGATGGAGGTCAGTATAGATGGACTAATAGAGAAAGTCCCACACACTGCTAGAAGGCCAAATATTTTTTCAGAGCTAGATGCAGAAAAAAATTATATTCAGTTTGCAACCTGATGGAGGTCTGTATAGATGGATTAATAGAACAAGTCCCACACACAGCTAGAAGCCCAATATTTTTTCAGAGGTAGATGCAGAAAAAAATATATTCAGTTTGCAACCTGATGGAGGTCAGTATAGATGGACTAATACAACAAGTCCCACACACAGCTAGAAGCCCAATATTTTTTCAGAGCTAGATGCAGAAAAAAATTATATTCAATTTGCAACCTGATGGAGGTCAGTATAGATGGAGTAATAGAACAAGTCCCACACACAGCTAGAAGCCCAAATATATTTTCAGAGCTAGATGCAGATAAAAATTATTTTTAATTTGCAACCTGATGGAGGTCAGTATAGATGGACTAATAGAGAAAGTCCCACACACTGCTAGAAGGCCAAATATTTTTTCAGAGCTAGATGCAGAAAAAAATTATATTCAGTTTGCAACCTGATGGAGGTCTGTATAGATGGATTAATAGAACAAGTCCCACACACTGCTAGAAGCCCAATATTTTTTCAGAGGTAGTTGCAGAAAAAAATATATTCAGTTTGCAACCTGATGGAGGTCAGTATAGATGGACTAATACAACAAGTTCCACACACAGCTAGAAGCCCAATATTTTTTCAGAGCTAGATGCAGAAAAAAATTATATTCAATTTGCAACCTGATGGAGGTCAGTATAGATGGAGTAATAGAACAAGTCCCACACACAGCTAGAAGCCCAAATATTTTTTCAGAGGTAGATGCAGAAAAAAATTATATTCAGTTTGCAACCTGATGGAGGTCTGTATAGATGGATTAATAGAACAAGTCCCACACACAGCTACAAGCCCAATATTTTTTCAGAGGTAGATGCAGAAAAAAAAATATTCAGTTTGCAACCTGATGGAGGTCAGTATAGATGGACTAATAGAGAAAGTCCCACACACTGCTAGAAGGCCAAATATTTTTTCAGAGCTAGATGCAGAAAAAAATCATATTCAATTTGCAACCTGATGGAGGTCAGTATAGATGGACTAATAGAATGATGCTATGCCCAAAAGATTTTACTTCACTAGGTGCAGTAAAAAAATTGGTATTCTATACACAGGTGGTATATCTTGCAACACAGATAGGCTACTCCACTGACTAACACACTCTGCAATAGGCCAAAAAGGATTAGCTTTGCTAGATTCAGCCAAATGCTGTGAAAAAAACTTGCACAGCACTTCTCACAGACCTGCCTGGCAAAAACTGATAGGAACTGATGTAACCTAGTCCTGAAAAGGACTGCAATTACAATTAGTCTTTACTCCCACAATCTATCTATTTAAGAGCACAGACCTGCCTGATAAAAGTCGCAGGAAATGCTGTAACCTAGTCCTTGAAAGGACTGCAATCACAACTATTCCCTACTCCCAAGCTATCTGTAGATTTGTGCGAAAATTGGCTTGAAATTAACAAGGTATAGCGCACACAGCAACAGCGGTGCCGTCTAACACACAGCTGCAGCAGTGAGAAAATGGTGGCGACGGGGAAAATGGCTTGGTCTTATAGGGCAAGGACATGTGACATACACTGCCAATGACACATGCCCTTGCTTGTGTGTAAAAAAGCACTTCGCTCCGTGTGTGCGCTGCTGATAGGCTGACAGATTGCACCTCCCCACTGTAAATGCGGGAAAGAGAAAAAAAAATGGAGATCTTCATTATTCCTGCAGAGATCCATCCCCTGCCCCTCCCCCCGCCCCGCTGTACACTCAAACTGCGTATTAACATTAATTTTCATCATTACTGAGAAAAAATCCAGTTATGATTTTGGTGCACGAACAGTTATCGAATATAACCTCGAACAGCCGAATTTTTCTCAAATCGTTCGTGTTCGCCGAACGGCTCGAACACCGCCCAAAACAGCTCGAATTTGAGATTGGCGAACAGTTCGAGTAGAACAACGCTCATCTCTACCTGCAACATGACCCTCGAATTGTGAGAATTAGAAATAATCCTGACTACTTTGTTGCCACACTGTTAGATCCCCGGTACAAAAGTAAATTTGCAGAAATTATTCCTGCCATAGAAAGAGATGCACGCATGCAGGAGAATCAGCAGAGACTGTTGCAGAATCTTACATGTGCTTTTCCCCAAAACTCTAGTGGTGCACGTAGTGAATCTCACAGTTCCAACTTGCCAACCGTGGGACCGTCGAGTGTTCAGCACTCAAACCATAACAGAACCACAGTATCTGCTGGTAACATCAATTTTGCGCAATCATTTCACCACTTTTTTAGCCCATCCTTTGCAAGGCCACAGGAGACAAGAAGTCTGACACATAGTCAACGCCTAGAGACGATGGTACAGGAGTATCTCCAAGTAAACATTGAAGCCATGACTGTGTCACTGGACCATTGCTCTTTTTGGGCTTCCAATCTGGATAAATGGCCGGAGCTCGCCACTTACGCCTTGGAGATCATGTCATGCCCCGCAGCCAGCGTTCTGTCTGAACGTGTGTTCAGCGCTGCTGGTGGTGTGCTGGCAGATAAGCGCACGTGGCTCTCCACTGATAATGTAGACAGACTCACGCCCCTAAAGATGAACAAATCATGGATCCGAAATGACTTTTCTACCCCTGTGTCATCCTGGGGAGAGTAAAAGCTTGATGATTTGTTAAAATCACCTCACCAACCGTTTTAAGCTTTCAAATTACTAATCATGTTTATCTGTATCTTGGCTGGAAAATAATTTGGGCCTTGTAGCAGTGTGCAGTATTGATTTTATTAGGCCATCTATACTAAACTCCACCAGATTTAAAATTACTAATCATGTTTATCTGTATCTTGGCTGGAAAATAATTTGGGCCTTGTAGCAGTGTGCAGTACTGATTCTATTAGGCCATCTATACTAAACTCCACCAGATTTAAAATTACTAATCATGTTTATCTGTATCTTGGCTGGAAAATAATTTGGGCTTTGTAGCAGTTTGCAGTACTGATTCTATTAGGCCATCTATACTAAACTCCACCAGATTTAAAATTACTAATCATGTTTATCTGTATCTTGGCTGGAAAATAATTTAGACCTTGTAGCAGTTTGCAGTACTGATTCTATTAGGCCATCTATACTAAGCTCCACCAGCTTTCAAATTAATAATAATTTTTAGCTGCATCTAGCCCGGAAAATAATTTTGGGGCTCCTAGATGCGCAAGACACATGAGTGCCTTCTTGCTGCACTACCTGCAACATGACCCTCAGAAATAATCCTGACTACAGGGTTGCCACACTCTTACATCCCCCACACTCTTCGATCAACCTTTTCATTTTAATAAAGAACAAAAAAATGGTCATTTTTGAAATTATAAGCATTAGCAGGTTATTAGAAACTGAAATCAAACAGTTTTCAACTCAAAACTTTATTCTAGGTGATGTTACATTTGCACATAGGACCCCTTGTTCGAAAGGAGCTTCTGAACTCTCTCGTCCATTGAATTTGTCAGGTTTTGGATGGTTTCTGCTTCAATTGTTTTGCATGAGGACAGAATACCCTCCCAGAGCTGTTGCTTAGATGTGAACTGCCTCCCGCCATTATAAACACTCCTTTTGATGATGCTCCAGAGGTTCTCAATGGGGTTGAGGTCAGGGGAGCATGGGGGTCACACCATAAGTTTGTCCCCTTTTATGCCCATATCAGCCAGAGATGCAGATGTGTTATGTGCAGCATGAGACCGTGCATTATCATGCATGAAAATGATCTTGCTGCGGAATACACGGTTCTTCTTCTTGAACCATGGCAGGAAATGCTGTTTGAGAAACTTGACATACATTATGGAGTTCATCTTTACCCCTTCAGGGATCCTAAAGAGGCCGACAATCTCTCTCCCCATGATTCCAGCCCAAAACATTACTCCACCTCCTCCTTGTTGGCCCCGTAGCCGTGTTTGCATGGGGTGTCCATCAACCAGCCATCCTCCACTCCATCCATCTGGACCATCGAGCGTTGCATGGCACTCATCGGTGAACAAAACAGTTTTGAAGTCAGTCTTCATGTATTGTTTATAGGAAAAGAAAATCCCGGCACTCACATGTTGGTAATTAGTTGGTTTATTCCACAACTCACAAAAAAGACGTTTCAGCCTGTCCAAGGCTTTTTTCAATTTTTTCAATTTTTCAAAAAGCCTTGGACAGGCTGAAACGTCTTTTTTGTGAATTGTGGAATAAACCAACTAATTATCAACACGTGAGTGCCGGGATTTTCTTTTCCTATAGACATTGTTTTCCACTTGCACCACCCTAGCTACACGGAGTGCCGACTATTTTCTTTTGATACTGATTTCAAGTATTGTTTGGCCCACTGGAGCCGTTTCTGCTTGTGTACAGTGGATAGAGGAGGTCGACAGGATGGCTTACGCATAGCTGCAAACCTCTGAAGGACCCTGCATCTTGTTGTTCGGGGGACGTTGGAGGCACCAGCAGCTTCAAAAACTTGTCTGCTGCTATGTCAAGGCTTTTTTGCCGCTGCTCTTTTAACCTGACGTAATTGCCTGTAGGAAAGAGACCTCAATTTTCCCTTATCAGCACGCACACGTGTGTACTGTGAATCAGCTACATACTTCTTGATTGTGCGATGATCAGGATCAAGTGTCTTGGCAATGTTGATTGTAGTCATGCCTTGACCTAAACACTCCACAATTTGTTGCTTCTCAGCAGCTGACACATCCTTTTGCTTTCCCATTTTGGCAGAAAATGTAGGCTGCTTAATAATGTGGGACAGCCTTCTTAAGTAGTCTTGCCTTTCATTGGACACACCTGCCAAACTAATTAGCACAGGTGTCTGCAATTGCTTACATTGATATAAAGAGCCCTGACACACATCACCATCAATGAGTTTAACTGACAAACAAAAAAATTCTTACCTTATCACTCCTAAACACTTTTTGCATAATAATTTGGAACACAGTGTACATGTGCTTTTCCACAAAACACCAGTGGTTCACGTAGTGAATCTTACAGTTCTAACTTGCCAACCGTGGTCTGTATGGAGTTGTTCAATAAAGGTCCCAAAATTAAGATAACATAGACGGGAGAGGTCTCTATGAATACGTATTCCTAAGTATTTGATACCCTGTGAGGGCCAGGCAAAGGGAAAGTTGGACTGGATGGAATCCTGTATGGATTTGGGGAGGGAGACATCGAGGGCCTCAGACTTCGCTGCATTGATTTCTTAAATTTGACCATGTAACAAAGTGATCTATTTCAGCCATAACAGCAGGGATGGATATATGTGATTGAGTGATATATACTAGGACATCATCAAATGCAGAGCACTTGTACTCGGTGCCTCCCACCTCAATCCACCTAATATTGGGGTTATGGCGAATTGATGAGGGCAGGTGCTCCGTCACTAGGATGTATAAGAGAGGGGACAGAGGACATCCCTGCCTTGTCCCATTGGTGATTATGAAAGGTGATGAAAATGTTCCATTTATCTTCAGCCTAGGTGACGTATTGCGATACAGGGCCGTGATTTTGCCTATAAAAGGGTCCCCTAGACCCCTACCCCAAGCTTTTTAAGAGAATAATATATGGCGTGCCAGGAGACTCTATGGAATGCTTTCTCAGCATCCAACGAGAGTATCTAATTACAAATTTTTAACTGCACCTAGCCCAGGAAATACTTTGTGCCTAGTAGCAGTGTCTGCTAGTCAGCGGATTATCCCAGCTGTTAAGCAAGCTACACCACCTGTAGTTTGGACACTTAATTTTTTCAAAGGAAATGCTTCGGGCCCCCGGGACACTTAGTGAAGAGCATCGGGAGGCACTCCAAGGCACAGGGGCTGGGACTGGTGGTAGCACACCTTGCGGTGTTCCGCCAAGTTCGATCCTTATAAAAGCTTTTTAACTGCAGCAGCTTTAGTGGACGCTACTGGAGCTGGAATTACCGCGGCTGCTGGCTTAAGACTTGCCCTCCAATTGATCCTTGTAAAAGGATTTAAAGTGTACTCATTCAAATTAGAGAGACAATTTAAATTAAAAAGATTAGACCTGCCTCCACCGCAGGGGGGCTCGCTCGACCCACCAGCGGACAGGCACCAGTATTGGGAGAGGGGTGCTGGCCGTCAGGGTCCACCGCGGCTCTGGCACAAACCCGGCGACACGGAGGTCGCATGGGCAGGAACGGATTGGCCGTGTCGGCTTCGCACTTTTTTGCTTTTAGAAGGGCATGACATGCCTATATCTGTGTCTCTCCCTCCTTTTACTCCTCCACCTCTTTTCTTTTTGCATGACTATATGTACTTGTCACTTTTCCATGTGTTAGTTGTGTCTTCTGAGCAGTTTGTCAGCTTTTGGACACCTTTGAAGTGTTTTCTATGTGTTTTCTATGTGTTTCTATGTGTTTTTGTTTGCCTGCCATTGGTTTTAACGGTGTTCGAAGGTGTTCGACGAACAGTTCGACGAACAGTTCGGCGAACATACGGATATTCGACGAACCGAACCGAACTCGAGCACTACGGGGGTGGCTCAACACTAGTTATTAACCTGCAAGTTCACCCCATATCTGCAGTTTAATAGAGCTTTTTCACATGACAGGTTCCCTTTAAAGGCCCCATCAAGGCTGTAAAAAAAACAAAACTCCTCAGAATCACTATGATTACACAGTGATGAATGTAAAAATTTGAAGTATTTCCTAAATGTTATAAATGTAAAATATTCAATGCCATGTAAGTTACACTGATGTGGAGAAAAACTATTCAGATAGCTAATAATCATAATAAAAGTGTTTATTTGCCAGAAAATCTTAATTACCTACACTACATTGTAGCACAAAATGTATATTCCTCGACACAGCTAGATGTGTCGTTTTTTCTTTTTCTCCTTAGATATCTGCATTCTCTGAGCCCCATCTAGTGGCGACTAGTAAAAGTGCTTTAACATAAAAAGATTGAAAATTTAGAGATCTTTCACAAAATAATTGTAAAATAAAACCTGTTACGAACTTTAAGTATCTCCAAAAATGTTTTTACAGTAATTATTCTTTATTTTGTTATATTTGTATCAATCAATTTTTTCTGGTGTTTTCCAATAGAGCAGTTCATGAGACAAACTCTAGAAAAATAAGTCAAACCAAAACTATGCTGAGTTTTTTAATAAAAAAATGCCACACACCTCAAAAAGTAGAGTTGAGCGAAACTCCTAAAATTTGATTTAGACACATTTGCTTCAGATTCACTCATTTTTGAGGGAAAACTCAACTCACATCTCTTGTTTCATGATTTTCATGGTCTTTTTAGTTATAATACAACTTAATAGCAGTGACACATATTTTTTGACAACAATGCAAACAAATCCCATCAAAACATAGCAAGGAAATCTTTTCATAAAGATCCGTTAGAAATCTTTAACACTTCCTGATTTTACCGGTACTGGAAAAAAAAGTACTGGTGTTATCAGCGTCCCTGTGCATGAGTGCATCATTCATGTGTCATCCGTGTGCCACCCGTGTGTATGTATTCGTTATCCGTGTGCCGTCCGTGTGACACGTACCAGAATAGAATGTAGAATAGAAATGACAGATGTTTAGGTGTTAAAGATGTGAAAAGATAGAGATAGATATTAGGTAGATAGATAGATAGATAGATAGAAGGTAAAGCAGACAGCTTAGAGCTTATATTATCATGCTGAGAAGGTCCATGATTATTGGGCCCATCCCAGCCTAAAAATACTAGCCATCTGCAACCCCAGAATTGGCACATCACATTCGATTTTGCACTTCCCGATTTCCCTTGTGCGTTTGTCAAATGGTATAGTGGGGCTTGGGGTTGATGTCAGCTGTAAATTGTCCAAAACCACAGCTGACATCAAGCTCTGGTGTTAGTAATGGAGAGGTGTTTTATCAGCCACCCCCATTACTAACCCAGTAATAAAAAAAAATTACACACACACCAAAAAAATGCTTTATTTAAATAAACACTCCAGCACACTTTCCCTGGTTCACCAATTTATTTAAAAAAAAACAATATCACACAGGTCCGACGTAGTCCAGGGAATCCGACATAGTCCACAAATGTAAATCTGAAAAACATAAAAAGAGAGAAATAAAAACAAGACTCTGTCCGTCTTTCACCAATTTATTAGAAAAAAAGTTGCCACGCGCATGTCCTACGTAGTCCAGGGCTTCCCATAACGTTTCCCGAATCTGACTCGCACTGCGCTCAGCGAGACCTGGCGGCTGTGATGAGCAGTAACATTACTGACGTCACCCCTCATCAGAGTCGCCGGGTACTGACTTCACAACTCATCACATTCGCCGGCTCACGCTGCGCTCAACGAGACCCGATGACTGTGAATAGCAGTAAGTAAATAATAAAATAGATTTCCCCCCTTCGTGGTTGTGAAACTTCATTGAACTAAAATTATTTTTGGGTATCATGTTCAGGTTTGTTCATACAATACTGTTGCATGTTATCACTACATCTGCAAAATACATATCCATACTGAGTTTAGAACGAATATAAGGCCAGTTAGGCATGCTGGGAGCAGGCAGATCAATCAGATAATGATAAGTAATGCAATATATTTAACAATATCATGTAGTTTAATTCTATATGTAAACTATTTAATGGTTAACCTTTTGCATCTGATATATTGCGTGAGAACACTGTGCACAGCAAATGTAAATTAGGAACAACTGGATTTATTCCAAGGATTTGCTTGTGAGAATGAGAATGCTCTTTGTTTCAGATTAAATTCCTACTTTCTTGTAATCCTTTCCACTTTCAAAACGGTCCAACTATAACTCCTCTATGTTGTTTTTTTTATCTTGCTAGATTATAGCTCCATTTCATGTATGCTGCATTTCATAGTTTGTTGAATTTCATAGAATCATAGAATCATAGAATGGTAGAGTTGGAAGGGACCTCCTGGGTCATCTGGTCCAACCCCCTGCTCAAAACAGGATTCACTAGATCATCTCAGACAGATGTCTGTCCAGCCTCTGTTTGAAGACGTCCATTGAAGGGGAACTCACCACCTCTCGTGGCAGCCTGTTCCACTCATTAATCACCCTAACTGTCAAAAAGTTTTTTCTAATATCTAATCTGTGTCTCCTCCCATTTAGTTTCATCCCATTGCTTCTAGTCTTTCCTTGTGCAAATGAGAATAAAGATGATCCTTCTACAATGTGACAGCCCTTGACATATTTAAGTCTCCTCTCAGTCTTCTTTTTTGCAAGCTAAACATTCCCAAATCCTGCAACCGTTTCTCATAGGACATGGTTTGCAGACCAGTCACCATTCTGGTCGCTCTTCTCTGAACTTGCTCCAGTTTGTCTATGTCTTTTTTAAAATGTGGTGCCCAAAACTGTACACAGTATTCCAGATGAGGTCTGACCAAAGAGGAGTAAAGACCGATAATGACTTCACGTGATCTAGACTGTATGCTTCTGTTAATACATCCCAGAATTGTATTTGCCTTTTTTGCTGCTGCATCACACTGTTGACTCATGTTCAGTCTATGATCTATTAGTATACCTAAGTCTTTTTCACATGTACTGTTGCTTAGCTCTATTCCTCCCATTCTGTATATGCTTTTTTCATTTTTATTGCCCAGATGTAGTACTTTGCATTTTTCCCTGTTAAAAACCATTCTGTTGGTTGCTGCCCACTGCTCCAGTTTATTTAGGTCTTTTTGAATCCTCTCTCTCTCTTCTCTAGTATTAGCTATCCCTCCTAGCTTTGTGTCATCAGCAAATTTAATCAGTTTACCCTCAATTCCTTCATCTAAATCATTGATAAAGATGTTGAACAATACAGGTCCCAGGACGGAGCCCTGTGGTACCCCACTTGAGACATTAATTCAGCTGGATGTGAAGCCATTTACAACCACCCTTTGAGTCCGATCACTAAGCCAGTTATGAATCCACCTAACAGTTGCCTGGTCCATTGCATACTTGGTCATTTTTTCAATAAGGATGGTGTGAGATACTTTGTCAAATGCTTTGCTGAAGTCAAGATATACTATATCTACAGCATTTCCCTGATCCACCCAGTCAGTGATTCTGTCATAGAAGGAAATTAAGTTAGTCTGACATGACTTGTTAGTTACAAACCCATGCTGACTCTGGTTAATCACTTCATTCTTATCCATGTACTTACATACATGTTGTTTAATAATTTGTTCAAAGATCTTTCCTGGTATAGAAGTCAGACTCACCGGCCTATAGTTCCCTGGGTCCACCTTCTTCCCCTTTTTGAAGATAGGAACAACATTTGCTCTTCTCCAGTCTTCTGGGACTTCTCCTGTTCTCCAAGAATTTTCAAAGATTATGGAGAGTGGTTCTAAAATTTCTTCTACGATCTCCTTCAGTACTCTGGGGTGTAATTCATCTGGACCTGGAGACTTGAACTCATTTATGTTAGCTAAATATTCCCTCACAATCTTTCTGTTTACAGATAACTTGGATTCCTCTATTCCTTTAAAAGGACAGTGAAGATCAGTTGATGTTACATTTTCTTTCTGAGAGAAAACAGATGCAAAATAGGAATTAAAAAGTTCGGCCTTCTCAACATCCTCTCTTACCATTTCTCCATTTTCATCCTGTAGAAATCCTATAGCATCTTTGACTTTTCTTTTACTTTTGACATACCCCCAAAATCCTTTTTTATTGCTTTTGACATCTCTTACAAGCCTTAATTCATTGTCAGCTTTAGCTAACCTGATACGTGCCCTACAGGATCTGCAGACTGCATTATAATCTTCTTTAGATATGCCTCCCTCTTTCCATTTAATAAACATTTTTTTCTTTCTTTTTAGCATGTGTTTAAGTTCTGTGTTCATCCATCCTGGTTTCCTTAAATGCTTCCCATTCTTCCTACTTTTCGGGATTGTTAACGATTGTGCTTTGAGAATCTCATTTTTAAAAATTTCCCATCCTTCCTGGACATTTTTGTCCTTAAGGACATCCAGCCATTGGATCCCTCCTATTCTCTTTCTGAGTCTCTTAAAATCTGCCTTTCTAAAATCTAACCTTGAAGTTTGAGTCTTCACATGTCTTCCTCCTCTAGTTATCCAAAATTCTATAATAGCATGATCGCTGCCTCCTAGGGTCCCAGCCACCTTTACCTCCTCAACCATTTCCTCCCTGTTTATAAGGATTAGATCCAAAGTAGCAGATCCCCTTGTTTTCTCCCCTACCTTTTGGAAGATAAAGTTGTCAGCAAGAGAGGATAAGAATTTGCTTGACCTGTTAGTTTTACTTGAGAGAGATTCCCAACAAATGTCTGGATAGTTGAAATCTCCCATGACCACTACGTCATATTTTTTGGAGAACTTGGTCATTTGATACATAAAGAGTTCATCCATATCTTCAGCTTGCCCAGGTGGCCTGTAGTAAATGCCTACAATGGTGTCCTTTCCGTTGTTCTCTCCTTGTATTCTTACCCAAACAGTTTCCACAGAACTCCCAGTCTCTGAAGCTTCAATCTCTGTGCAGATATACACTTTTCTAACATACAATGCAACACCTCCTCCTCGTTTATCAAGTCTGTTTCTTGCAAATAAGTTGTATCCTTTTAGCCTTTTATTCCAATCATGTGTATCGTCCCACCAAGTTTCAGTGATTCCAATGACATCATATTCCTTTTCCTGCATTAGTAGTTCCAATTCTCCTTGTTTGTTGCCCATGCTTTGTGCATTTGTATAAAAACATTTTAGTTTGTGATTGGTTTCTCTTCCTCCCATATTTTTATTATTTAAATTGTTTTGTCTTTGTTCTTCCTTTCCACTTCCAGTAGCAGAGATCTCAATAGTATTTGTCAGCTGTATGGCTTTTTCTGGCCTTTTGCTTCCCTTCCCACATTGTTCTAGTTTAAAGCTTTTCTGATGAGTGTAGCAAGGCGACTTCCAAATACATGTTTTCCAGTCTTCGTAAGGTGCACCCCATCTCTAGCAAGTAGTCCATCGTATAGGTAATTCATTCCATGATCCAGAAATCCAAATCCTTGTTGACGGCACCATCGACGTAGCCAGTTGTTCACCTGTAGAATCTTATTCCACCTCATTGTTCCATGGCCATCCACTGGGAGGATGGATGAGAAGACCACCTGCGCTCCCAATTCTTTCACTTTCTTGCCTAAGTCTTCAAAGTCACTGCAGATGGTTTCCAGGTCCTTTCTTGCGGTGTCATTTGTCCCCACATGTATTAGCAGGAATGGGTAGTGATCTGTAGGTCTGAAGAGTCTTGATATCCTGTCAGACACATCTTTAATTTTTGCTCCTGGAAGACAGCACATTTCTCTTGAGGTTATGTCTGGTCTGCAGATAGCGGCCTCTGTTCCTCTTAACAGGGAATTTGTGCCAGTATCAAACAGAAATCAATATCTATCTATCTATCTATCTATCTATCTATCTATCTATCTATCTAAAAAAAGAAAAGCTGAAGCAGCACTATAGTAGAAAAGGGTGCATCTTTCAATCAAGTCCACATGTTGAAATAATATCAAAAACGACCGCACTGCAAAATCAAAATCAAGAAAAAGTTGTGCCCTTATTAACCCCTTAATGACCACCGATACGCTTGAAAACGGTGGTCGTTAAGGGGCCTTATACCCTGATCGCCGTTTTAAAGCGATCATCATGTGATGATCCCAGGGTACTGTGGCCAGTAAGATCCAACAGTAAGCTGGGTCTCACAGACAAAGTCAGGCTGAGTCAGTGACTCACTGACAGGTCTCATACACTGCAGTGTATAAGATCAGCAATCAAAATAAAAATGATACATGTCCCACAGTGAGACTAAGTGAAAAAGTAAAAAAAAAGTGAAATAATATATGTAAAAGAGCCATTCAAAACTAGTGTTGAGCCACCCCCGTAGTGTTCGAGTTCGGTTCGGTTCGTCGAACACCCGTGTGTTCGCCGAACTGTTCGTCGAACTGTTCGTTGAACACCTTCGAACACCGTTAAAACCAATGGCAGGCAAACAAAAACACATAGAAACACATAGAAAACACCTTCAAAGGTGTCCAAAAGCTGACAAACTGCTCAGAAGACACAACTAACACATGGAAAAGTGACAAGTACATATAGTCATGCGAAAAGAAAAGAGGTGGAGGAGTAAAAGGAGGGGGAGACACAGATATAGGCATGTCATGCCCTTCTAAAATCCAAAAAGTGAGAAGCCGAGACGGCCAGTCCGCTCCTGCCCGTGCCACCTCCGTGTCGCCGGGTTTGTGCCAGAGCCGCGGTGAACCCTGACGGCCAGCCCCCCTCTCCCAATACTGGTGCCTGTCCGCTGGTGGGTCGAGAGAGCCCCCCTGTGGTGGAGGCAGCTCTAAGCTTTTTAATTTAAATTGTCCCTCTAATTTGAATGAATACACTTTAAATCCATTTACAAGGATCTATTGGAGGGCAAGTCTCATGCCAGCAGCCGCATAATTCCAGCTCCAGTAGCATCCACTAAAGCTGCTGCAGTTAAAAAGCTTTTATAAGGATCGAGCTCGGCTGTCCACCGCAAGGCATCCTAGTGCCAGTCCCAGCCCCTATGCCTTGGGGTGCCTCCTGATGCTCTTCACTAAGTATCCCGTGGTCCCGAAGCATTTCCTTTGAAAAAATTAAGTGTCCAAACTACAGGTGGTGTAGCTTGCTTAACAGCCGGGATAATCCGCTGACTAGCAGACACTGCTACTAGGCACAAAGTATTTCCTGGGCTAGATGCAGTTAAAAATTTGTAAGTAGATACTCTCGTTGGATGCTGAGAAAGCATTCCATAGAGTCTCCTGGCACGCCATATATGATTCTCTTAAAAAGCTTGGGGTAGGGGTCTAGGGTACCCTTTTATAGCCAAAATCACGGCCCTGTATCACAATACGTCACCTAGGCTGAAGATAAATGGAACTGTAGCACCGAGGGCTCGGTTGCTACAGACGTATTGCACCTCACCCAGAGGTGTGATATCTCACTCTCAGATAAGGATGGAGTGTGGATCAGGACCCGACACCTGCATGCATTACACCACATTGCCGTGGGGCAGGGCGACCAATATGCCCCTGAGATGGGCACGACAGTCCCTGTCCCTGGCTGGAGTGGGGGGAGGGAACACTGAGGAAGGGGAACCCTGCAGTGCAGGAGCAGGGAGGAAGCAGTTCCTGGGTGCATTGAGAAGGGAGTATAAAAGGTGGGCACCATCTTAGTTCAGTGCAGAGAAGTCTGAGCAGAAGTGGCAGGGAGCAGGGGCTCTGCATGAGCTCTGCTCCGGAGGCGGGCCTAGTAACAGAGGCCCAGGCCTGCAAGAGGGAGAAGGAAGGAAGAGGAGCGGAGAAGGCTCCAGGAACGAGGAATGAAGGGATCCCAGGGGTGCGGACGGGCGAGTCGCCACCGCACGCCCGAATCCACCTGCATGGAGGGGTCAGGCCAAAGGGGGAGACCGGTCCCCGAACTAGTGGAGGCAGGAAACGACCCTCAGCTAGAAACCGGAGGCTCTGACATTTTATGTGGCGCAGCCCCTTGCTCCACCTGCTAGGAAGGCACCACATAGGGTCAGGGAAATTGGCGCCAAGTTTACCAAGAGGAGGCCCGAGGCAGCCGGACAGAAGTGTTGGTAAGAAAGGCCAGACAAAGGACACACAAAGGGGGTCCTGTGAAGCGCTCCAAAGTTATCTGGGAGTTGTCTGAGCCCCTCACCTGGTGAGCACAGTACGACGTGGGCAGCCGTTACCTGCAGACGTGGTCTGGATAATAAGAACTGTGAGTAAAGGCCCTGAACTGCATCACTGACTCCGTGTCGTTACTGCTGCTGCCCTGCACCATCACCCCCATCCTCCGCATACACTGCCCTGAGGCTATACTCCTCCCGTGGGGAGTTATGCTACGCTCTGTTGCACCCACAACACCAGCCTTAGCGGTCTGCCCTGTAGCGGCGGTTCACTCTGACCGCAATCCACGGGTGGCGTAGTCGGACATTTAAACATCAAAACCACATAAATAGTTCCGCCACTGGTTTGACCGCCCTGAGCCACGGAACCGGATCGCCGCCACGAAGACTACAACCACCAGCATCCACCAAAAAGGGTCCGGCTCCGGGTGTCCCAAGGCCCAGGGGGTGCGTCAGAACATTTTCATCACCTTTCACAATCACCAATGGGACAAGGCAGGGATGTCCTCTGTCCCCTCTCTTATACATCCTAGTGACGGAGCACCTGCTCTCATCAATTCGCCATAACCCCAATATTAGGTGGATTGAGGTGGGAGGCACCGAGTACAAGTGCTCTCTATTTGCTGATGATGTCCTAGTATATATCACTCAATCACATATATCCATCCCTGCTGTTATGGCTGAAATAGATCACTTTGTTACATGGTAAAATTTTAAAATCAATGCAGCGAAGTCTGAGGCCCTCGATGTCTCCCTCCCTAAATCCATATAGGATTCCATCCAGTCCAACTTTCCCTTTGCCTGGCCCTCACAGGGTATCAAATACTTAGGAATTCCTATTCATAGAGACCTCTCCCATCTATGTTATCTTAATTTTGGGCCCTTTATTGAACAATTCCATACAGACCACGGTTGGCAAGTTAGAACTGTAAGATTCACTACGTGAACCACTGGTGTTTTGTGGAAAAGCACATGTACACCGCGTTCCAAATTATTATGCAAAAAGTGTTTAGGAGTGATAAGGGAAGAATTTGTTTGTTTGTCAGTTAAACTCATTGATGGTGATGTGTGTCAGGGCTCTTTATATCACTGTAAGCAATTGCAGACACCTGTGCTAATTAGTTTGGCAGGTGTGTCCAATGAAAGGCAAGACTACTTAAGAAGGCTCTCTCACATTATTAAGCAGCCTACATTTTCTGCCAAAATGGGAAAGAAAAAGGATGTGTCGGCTGCTGAGAAGCAACAAATTGTGGAGTGTTTAGGTCAAGGCATGACTGCAATCAACATTGTGCGATGATCAGGATGAAGTGTCTTGGCAATCAAGAAGTATGTAGCTGATTCACAGTACACACGTGTGCGTGCTGATAAGGGCAAATTGAGGACTCTTTCCTACAGGCAATTACGTCAGGTTGAAAGAGCAGCGGCAAAAAAGCCTTGTCATAGCAGCAGACAAGTTTTTGAAGCTGCTTGTGCCTCCAACGTCCCCCGAACAACAAGATGCAGGGTCCTTCAGAGGTTTGCAGCTGTGCATACGCCATCCTGTCGACCTCCTCTATCCACTTCACACAAGCAGAAACGGCTCCAGTGGGCCAAACATTACATGAAGACTGATTTCAAAACTGTTTTGTTCACGGATGAGTGCCGTGCAGCGCTCGATGGTCCAGATGAATGGAGTGGAGGATGGCTGGTTGATGGACACCCCACGCAAACACGGCTACAGCGCCAACAAGGAGGAGGTGGAGTAATGTTTTGGGCTGGAATCATGGGGAGAGAGATTGTCGGCCCCTTTAGGATCCCTGAAGGCGCTAAAGATGAACTCCATAATGTATGTGGATTTTCTCAAACAGCACTTCCTGCCATGGTTCAAGAAGAAGAACCGTGTATTTCACAGCAAGATCATTTTTCTGCATGATAATGCACCATCTCATGCTGCACATAAAACATCTGCATCTCTGGCTGATATGGGCATAAAAGGGGACAAACTTATGGTGTGACCCCCATGCTCCCCTGACCTCTACCCCATTCAGAACCTTTGGAGCATCATTAAAAGGAGTGTCTATGATGGCGGGAGGCAGTTCACATCTAAGCAACAGCTCTGGGAGGGTATTCTGTCCTCATGCAAAACAATTGAAGCAGAAACCATCCAAAACCTGACAAATTCAATGGACGAGAGAGTTCAGAAGCTCCTTTCGAACAAGGGGTCCTATGTGAAAATGTAACATCACCTAGAATAAAGTTTTGAGTTGAAAACTGTTTGATTTCAGTTTCTAACAACCTGCTAATGCTTATAATTTCAAAAATGACCATTTTTTTGGTCTTTATTAAAATGAAAAGGTTGATCGAAAAGTTTGGGGGATCTAAGAGTGTGGCAACCCAGTAGTCATGATTACTTCGAATTCTGACAATATGAGGGTCATGCTGCAGGTAGCGCAGCAAGAAGGCACTTATGTGTCTTGCGCATCTCGGAGCCCCAAAATTATTTTCCGGGCTAGATGCAGCTAAAAATTATTTTTAATTTTAAATCTGGTGAAGCTTATTATAGATGGCCTAATAGGATCAGTGCTGCACACTGCTACAAAGCCCAAATTATTTTCCAGTCAAGATACAGATAAACATGATTAGTAATTTGAAAGCTTAAAACGGTTGGTAGGGTGATTTTAACCAATCATCAAGCTTTTACTCTCCCCAGGATGACACAGGGGTAGAAAAGTCGTTTCGGATCCATGATTTGTTCATCTTTATGAACGTGAGTCTGTCTACATTATCAGTGGAGAGCCGCGTGCGCTTATCTGTCAGCACACCACCAGCAGCGCTGAACACACGTTCAGACAGAACGCTGGCTGCGGGGCATGACAAGATCTCCAAGGCGTAAGTGGCTAGCTCCGGCCATTTATCCAGATTGGAAGCCCAAAAAGAGCAAGGGTCCAGTGACACAGTCGTGGCTTCAATGTTTACTTGGAGATACTCCTGTACCATCGTCTCTAGGCGTTGACTATGTGTCAGACTTCTTGTCTCCTGTGGCCTTGCAAAGGATGGGCTAAAAAAGTGGTGAAATGATTCCGCAAAATTGATGTTACCAGCAGATACTGTGGTTCTGTTACGGTTTGAGTGCTGAACACTTGACGGTCCCACGGTTGGCAAGTTGGAACTGTGAGATTCAATACGTGCACCACTGGTATTTTGTGGAAAAGCACATGTAAGATTCTGCAACAGTCTCTGCTGATACTCCTGCATGCGTGCATCCCTTTCTATGGCAGGAATAATTTCTGTAAATTTACTTTTGTACCGGGGATCTAACAGTGTGGCAACCCAGTAGTCAGGATTATTTCTAATTCTCACAATTCGAGGGTCATGTTGCAGGTAGTGCAGCAAGAAGGCACTCATGTGTGTTGCGCATCCAGGAGCACCAAGTCCCTGTTGTGTTGGTGGCGAGGTAACAATCATGCTTCCTTCCTCTGTCCTCTCCCCCCAACCTCGCACAACAGAAATGTGATCAAGGTCTCCCTCATCTGATGAGTCTTCCATCAGTTCGTCCTCCACTTCTTCCTGGGCTCCTGCACCTTCCTCACTAGTTTGGCTGCTACCATGCGCCCTGGTAAAATCATCTCCCCCACCCTCACATGCCTGCCGCCCTGGTGCTGCCGACCGTCTGGACCTTGCAGATGTTAGCCCTTCCGCATACAACTCCTCCTCCTCTACTTCCTCCACCTCCTCTTGTGCCACCACCTGACTCCGAATTCTGTTTAACATGTGCTCCAGCATGTAAATCACCGGAATAGTCATGCTGATAATGGCATCGTCAGCACTAAACATCTTCGTCGCCATTTCAAAACTGTGCAGAAGGGTGCATAGGTCCCTGATCTGAGACCACTCCTCCAGCGTGATTTGCCCCACCTCTGAATCTCGTTGGCCCAGGCTATACGTCAGAACGTATTGCACCAGGGCTTGTCGGTGCTGCCACAGTCGCTGCAACATGTGCAGAGTTGAATTCCACCGGGTAGGCACATCGCATTTTAGCCGGTGAAGTGGCAGGCCCAACGACTTCTGTAGAGATGTAAGTCGCTGAGCTGCGGGATGCGAACGGCGGAAGTGAGCACACAGTGACCGTGCCCTCTGCAGAAGGCCATCTAGTCTGGGATAGTGGGCTAAAAATTGCTGGACAACCAGGTTCAACACGTGAGCCATACAAGGCACGTGTGTGACATTGCCCCGGCGAAGGGCCGCACCCAGGTTTGCAGCATTGTCGCACACGGCCTTCCCTGGTTTCAGGTCCAGTGGAGACAACCATTCGTGAAATTGGTTCTCCAGAGCTGACCACAACTCCTCAGCTGTGTGACTCACATTTCCCAGACATTTCAATGTAAAAACCGCCTGATGACGTTGAGCCCTACTGCCAGCATAGTAAGGAGGTGTGCAGGATCCCTTCTGCGCAGTTAGAAAGCTTGTGGCATGACCAGACAGGCTTTGGGTGCAGGTGGAAGACCGAGAGGAGGTTGAGGAGGCAGAAGCAGTGGAGGAAAAATGACATAAAGAGGATTGACGCACAACTCGTGGGGACGGCAAGACTTGGACAGCAGCCCCTTGTCCTGCTGTCACCATAGTTACCCAGTGCCCAGTCAGCGACATGTAACGCCCCTGTCCATGCCTACTCGTCCAAGTGTCTGTGGTGAAATGCACCCTGTCACACACAGAGTTTCTCAAAGAAGCGGTGATGTTGTGTGCGACATGCTGGTGGAGCGCAGGCACACCTTTCTTTGAGAAGTAGTGCCGACTGGGCATCTGGTACTGGGGCACTGCGACGGACATAAGGTCTCGAAAATCCTCTGTGTCCACCAGGCGGAAAGGCAGCATTTCTGTAGCCAAGAGCTTGCAGATGGTGAAATTCAACCTCTTAGCTTTCTCATGGCTAGGAGGAAATGGTCTTTTACTTGTCCACATCTGAGGGACCGAGGGCTGGCTATTGTGCTTAGACGGGGTTGATAAGGGTGTCCCCGGCAAACTGCCGGTCTGTGAGGAAGATGCAGGCGGACATGTTAGGTTGCCTTGATCCAAAGGTGGTGCTATCGATGTCGGACAGCGCTCAAGACCAGCTGGTGTTACCACCTCCAAAGAAAATGATGACCTGCCAATCACGCTGGCTGTTGCGGGTAAAGAGGTGGCAGGTCTGCGCCCCAAAACAGGTGTGACTGCTGTCCCCCCAGTCACAGAGGATGAAGAGGCCGCGGATGCACAAGATATGGCAGACGGTGGTTGGCCCGGCCGGCTAGACCGCATTGTAGCACACTGAGCTTCCCACTGCAACTTATGCTTCATGTCCATGTGCCGGTTCATGCATGAAGTACTCAAACTATGTATTTTTTGGCCTCTACTTAGCTTTTGCTGACAAATGTTACAGATAACACGAGTTGGGTCATCTTTATCGATCTGAAAAAATGCCCAGGCTATGCAAGGCTTAGCACCCATGCGACCTGAAGAGCCACCACGACTTGTGGTGAGAGGCAGAGTTGTGTTTGAGGATGCAGTTGTTGACGTGCTTCCAGTACTACGTCTCTGTCCAGGAAGGCGCAACCTGACCTCGTCGTCACTAGCATCTTCCTCCACCTCCTCTGCTGACCTCATCTCTTGGCTGACTGTGGGTTGACAGAAAGTGGGATCTCCGACCTCATCATCATCACCCTGTGCGTTATCACACCCGTCGTCCTCAGAGCCAACCTGTTCCTGCCCTGACAAAAAACTAAAGTTGTCGCTCCAATCAGGTATTTGAGTCTTATCATCGTCTTCCTCATTGTCTCCACCAACAGGAGTTACAGTTTGGGAATGAGGGTCTACATTATGGTCAGAACCTTCTGCGTCTGGTCCTGGATCCAACTCATAAAGATTCTGGGCATCAGTGCAGATCATTTCCTCGTCTGGATTCACAGAAGCGCTGGAGTCGACCTCTGATTCCCAGGCTATAGTATGAGTAAACAGCTCTGCAGACTCAACCATCTGTTCTACCTCATACTCAGACGGGCAGCTGGAGATTTGGGAGCTGTGAGGAAGCAAGTGCGATTTGGGTGACACCTTTGAGGACTGGAGTATTTGTGATGTTGAAGTTGATGTGGAGGAGAGCCCACTTAAAGGAGCACTTGATATCCGTTGAAGCACCTGCTGTTTTTGTGCCTCATCTGGAATTTGTAGCGATTGGCGTGGCCGTAAGAAAGGGATCTTATCACATTGTCCGCTAAAAGAAGTAGACATTTTAGTTTGGCTGGAAGATGGTCTTTCTTCTGCACCTACCCCACGGACACAACCTTTTTTCCCCTTCCCAACACGCCTATTCCCCTTTCCACCAGCAGCAGGCCTTTTTCCACTCATTTTGGTGGTTAACTAATTCACAACTCTGGAGTTGTTTGCACAAAAAAACAATGGATGGTAACCGAGCAGAGCTGAGTGGCCAAACTGTGGTATTAGGCCAAAACTATTGGCTGGGTTAGATGCAGAAAAAAATTATTTTTAATTTGCAACCTGATGGAGGTCAGTATAGATGGACTAATAGACCAAGTCCCACACACCGCTAGAAGCCCAAATATTTTTTCAGAGCTAGATGCAGAAAAAAATTATATTCAATTTGCAACCTGCTGGACGTCAGTATAGAAGGACTAATAGAACAAGTCCCACACACTGCTAGAAGCCCAAATATTTTTTCAGAGCTAAATGAAGAAAAAAATTATTTTTAATTTGCAACCTGATGGAGGTCAGTATAGATGGACTAATAGACCAAGTCCCACACACTGCTAGAAGCCCAAATATTTTTTCAGAGCTAGATGCAGAAAAAAATTATTTTTAATTTGCAACCTGATGGAGGTCAGTATAGATGGACTAATAGACCAAGTCCCACACACCGCTAGAAGCCCAAATATTTTTTCAGAGCTAGATGCAGAAATTTTTTTTATTCAATTTGCAACCTGATGGAGGTCAGTATAGATGGACTAATAGACCAAGTCCCACACACTGCTAGAAGCCCAAATATTTTTTCAGAGCTAGATGCAGAAAAAAATTATTTTTAATTTGCAACCTGATGGAGGTCAGTATAGATGGACTAATAGACCAAGTCCCACACACTGCTAGAAGCCCAAATATTTTTTCAGAGCTAGATGCAGAAAAAAATTATATTCAATTTGCAACCTGCTGGAGGTCAGTATAGAAGGACTAATAGAACAAGTCCCACACACTGCTAGAAGCCCAAATATTTTTTCAAAGCTAAATGAAGAAAAAAATTATTTTTAATTTGCAACCTGATGGAGGTCAGTATAGATGGACTAATAGACCAAGTCCCACACACTGCTAGAAGCCCAAATATTTTTTCAGAGCTAGATGCAGAAAAAAATTATATTCAGTTTGCAACCTGATGGAGGTCAGTATAGATGGACTAATAGAATGATGCTATGCCCAAAAGATTTTACTTCACTAGGTGCAGTAAAAAAATTGGTATTCTATACACAGGTGGTATATCTTGCAACACAGATAGGCTACTCCACTGACTAACACACTCTGCAATAGGCCAAAAAGGATTAGCTTTGCTAGATTCAGCCAAATGCTGTGAAAAAAACTTGCACAGCACTGGCACAGACCTGCCTGGCAAAAACTGATAGGAACTGATGTAACCTAGTCCTGAAAAGGACTCCAATTACAATTAGTCTTTACTCCCACAATCTATCTATTTAAGAGCACAGACCTGCCTGATAAAAGTCGTAGGAAATGCTGTAACCTAGTCCTTAAAAGGACTGCAATCACAACTATTCCCTACTCCCAAGCTATCTGTATATTTGTGCGAAAATTGGCTTGAAATTAACAAGGTATAGCGCACACAGCAACAGCGGTGCCGTCTAACACGCAGCTGCAGCAGTGAGAAAATGGTGGTGACGGGGAAAATGGCTTGGTCTTATAGGGCAAGGACATGTGACATACACTGCCAATCACACATGCCCTTGCTTGTGTGAAAAAAAGCACTTCGCTCCGTGTGTGCGCTGCTGATAGGCTGACAGATTGCACCTCCCCACTGCAAATGCGGGAAAGAGAAAAAAAAATGGAGATCTTCATTGTTCCTGCAGAGATCCATCCCCTGCCCCTCCCCCCGCCCCGCTGTACACTCAAACTGCGTATTAACATTAATTTTCATCATTACTGAGAAAAAATCCAGTTATGATTTTGGTGCACGAACAGTTATCGAACATAACCTCGAACAGCCGAATTTTTCTCAAATTGTTCGTGTTCGCCGACCGGCTCGAACACCGCCCAAAACAGCTCGAATTTGAGATTGGCGAACAGTTCGAGTAGAACAACGCTCATCTCTATTCAAAACGCAGCATTTGTGATCAAACAAAAATAAACAAAAAAAGTACACATAATTGGTATCACCACGTCCAGAACGACCCGCCCTATAAAACTGTCTTTGTTATTTAATCCGTTTGGCGAACGCCATAAAAAACGTTTCAAAAATGTCGCTTTTTCAACATACTGACTCACAAAAAGGGAATAAAAAGCGATCAAAAAGTCATATGTAAAAAAAATGGTATAAATTAAAATGCCAAACTGTCTCTCAAAAAAAAGCCCTAATATGGCTCATTCGGCAAAAAAATAAAAAAGTTACAGCTCTCAGAATATGATGATGCAAAAACAGATTAATTTTTGTAAAATATTTTTAGTCTGTAAAAATAGCAAAACATAAAAAAAAATATATAAATCTGGTATTACTGTAATCGTAATGACCTGATGGACAAATCGGACATCACTTTTACCGCATGGTGAATGGTGCAAAAATTAAAAGCAATACAGTTAGGTCCATATATATTTGGACAGAGACAACATTTTTCTAATTTTGGTTCTAGACATTACCACAATGAATTTTTAACAAAACAATTCAGATGCAGTTGAAGTTCAGACTCTCAGCTTTCATTTGAGGGTATCCACATTAAAATTGGATGAAGGGTTTAGGAGTTTCAGCTCCTTAACATGTGCCACCCTGTTTTTAAAGGGACCAAAAGTAATTGGACAATTGACTCCTAAGCTATTTCATGGACAGGTGTGGGCAATCCCTTCGTTATGTCATTCTCAATTAAGCAGATAAAAGGCCTGGAGTTGATTTGAGGTGTGGTGCTTGCATTTGGAAGGTTTTTCTGTGAAGTAAACATGCGGTCAAAGGAGCTCTCTCCATGCAGGTGAAACAAGCCATCCTTAAGCTGCAAAAACAGAAAAAACCCATCCGAGAAATTGCTACAATATTAGGAGTGGCAAAATCTACAGTTTGGTACATCCTGAGAAAGAAAGAAAGCACTGGTGAACTCATCAATGCAAAAAGACCTGGGCGCCCACGGAAGACAACAGTGGTGGATGATCGCAGAATAATCTCCATGGTGAAGAGAAACCCATTCACAACAGCCAACCAAGTGAACAACACTCTCTAGGAGGTAGGCGTATCAATATGTACGTAAATCTACCATAAAGAGAAGACTGCATGAAAGTAAATACAGAGGGTTCACTGCACGGTGCAAGCCACTCATAAGCATCAAGAATAAAAAGGCTAGACTCGACTTTGCTAAAAAAGATCTAAAAAAGCCAGCGCAGTTCTGGAAGAACATTCTTTGGACAGATGAAACCAAGATCAACCTCTACCAGAATGATGGAAAGAGAAAAGTATGGCGAAGGCGTGGTACAGCTCATGATCCAAAGCATACCACATCATCTGTAAAACACGGCGGAGGCAGTGTAATGGCTTGGGCATGCATGGCTGTCAGTGGCACTGGGTCACTAGTGTTTATTGATGATGTGACACAGGACAGAAGCAGCCGAATGAATTCTGATGTATTCAAAGCCATACTGTGTGCTCAGATCCAGCCAAATGCAGCCAAACTGATTGGTCGTCGTTTCATACTACAGATGGACAATGAAAAAACAGGGGAAAGGGAAAGGGAAAACGTATGTCAGCTCACCATGTAATAGCCAGACTCATCCAGTCCCAACGAAGTCTTGCAGCGGAGACGCCCAGGTCATGGGCTACCAAGGTTCAAGTAATGAGAAAGCAAGCAAAGATGTCTCCAGCAGGACCAGGGTTGTATATATCTTGTTAAAACTTCACTTTTAATTTCAAATTGTAAAAGCCAAGGATGAGTTACAAAATGAGCAATATAGTGGCTCTTAGGTACATCACATTCCAACGCATTTCGGCTAAACCTTATTCATGGAATAATGTGAGAACCAGATGGACAATGACCCAAAACATAAAGCCAAAGCAACCCAGGAGTTTATTAAAGCAAAGAAGTGGAATATTCTTGAATTGCCAAGTCAGTCACCTGATCTCAACCCAATTGAGCATGCATTTCACTTGTTAAAGACTAAACTTCAGACAGAAAGGCCCACAAACAAACAGCAACTGAAAACCACCGCAGTGAAGGCCTGGCAGAGCATCAAAAAGGAGGAAACACAGCGTCTGGTGATGTCCATGAGTTCAAGACTTCAGGCAGTCATTGCCAACAAAGGGTTTTCAACCAAGTACTAGAAATGAACATTTTATTTTCAATTATTTAATCTGTCCAATTACTTTTGGTCCCTTTAAAAACAGGGTGGCACATGTTAAGGAGCTGAAACTCCTAAACCCTTCATCCAATTTTAATGTGGATACCCTCAAATGAAATCTGAAAGTCTGAACTTCAACTGCATCTGAATTGTTTTGTTTAAAATTCATTGTGGTAATGTCTAGTACCAAAATTAGAAAAATGTTGTCTCTGTCCAAATATATATGGAACTAACTGTAACTGAATTACTGTTTTTTGTTCATTCTGTGTCTGAAAAATCTGAATAAAAAGCGATGAAAGAATATTATGTGTCCCAAAATGGTACCAAAAAATCTTCAACTTGTCCTGCAAAAAATAATTCCTCATACAGCGCTATTTGCGAAAAAATAAAAAAGTTACAGCTCTCAGAATATGGCGACAAAATAAATCTACTCTTACGCTCGCGCCCGGACTGACTGGCGTGAGCGTGATTAGTGATCCCACTGTACCATGAACCGAGGAGTGCCTGGAGGGGCGTAACTAAGTATCAACCCGATCTGACCAAGGTCGCACGGCAGCTTAGTCAACTCCGTGGACCAAGGAGGAACCGAGCAGAGGGACCAGGTGCGACTCCAGGTCAGACCCCGGTCACAGTTGTTGACCCACACCGGGGAATGCAGGAACAGGCAGGTTAGACTGGCATACAGGCAGGTGGGTATTGGCAGGTACGGCTGGTATGCAGACAGGTGGGTACTGGCAAGTACAGCTGGAGTGCAGACAGGTGGGCACTGGCAAGCATGGCTGGTATGCAGACAGGTGGGCACTGGCAAGCACGGCTGGTATGCAGACAGGTGGGCACTGGCAAGCACGGCTGGTATGCAGATAGGGAGATACTGGCAAGCACGGTCGGAGTACAGACCGGGAGGTACTAGCAGGTTGGAGCGCAGGCTGGATAGGGTCCAGTACAGACTGGGAGACAGGTACAGAGCCGCAGATGCGATAGACAAGAAGAGTAAAGCGAAACCGCCGGAGCGGAGGACAAGGCAGAGCAGAGAGGAACTGCTGGTGCGGTGAGCAAGCAGAGCGGAGTGAAAACCGCAGGTGCGGTGGGCAAGGCAGAGCAGAGCGAAACCGCAGGTGCGGTGGACAAGGCAGAGCAGAGCGGAACCGCCGGAGCGGTGGGCAAGTCAGAGCAGAGAGAAACCGCTGGTGCGGTGAGCAAGGCAGAGCAGAGAGAAGCCGCCGGAGCGGTGGGTAAGGCAGAGCAGAGGGAAGCCGCCGGAGCGGTGGGCAAGTCAGAGCAGAGAGAAACTGCCGGAGCGGTGGATAAGGCATAGCAGAGGGAAACCGCTGGAGCGGTGGGCAAGTCAGAGCAGAGAGAAACCGCTGGAGCGGTGGGTAAGTCAGTGCAGAGAGAAGCCGCCGGAGCGGTGGGTAAGGCAGAGCAGAGGGAAGCCGCTGGAGCGGTGGGCAAAGTCAGAGCAGAGAGAAACCACCGGAGCGGTGGGCAAGGCAGAGAGGACAGGGCTCTGTTCACATGGAACAGACTGGAAAATACAGGAAGATACGGAGGAAGGGAAAAGGGACAAGCAGAACCAGATACACACATGGTACTTCCTATGACGTAGCGAGTGGACACAAAACTCACAAACAGAAGCACAGAGACAACGAGTTGGAGTTAGGTGCAGGTTCAGATACTGCAGGAAAAGGGAAGGTACGGACATAGAGAGAAACAGGTAACAGGCTAGGATACAGTTCAGACAGGAACTGCTACTGCAATGAGATACAAGAACGAGCCTGGGAACACAGCCCCCAGGGTGGCAGAAACAGACTAGAAGTCACAGGTAACAGGCCTGGGAATACAGCCCCCAGAGTAGCGGAAACAGACTAGAAGTCAGAGATAACAGGTCTGGGAATGCAGCCCTTAGAGTGGCGGAAACAGACTAGAGGTCAGAGATAACAGGACAGGACCTGGCAATACAGCTGCAAAGACAAACTGAGTGAAGGTGTTGCTCAGACACCTCATACTGGGTGGAGGGGGTTTAAATATCCAGTGACTCACAGCAAAAGGCTGGAGACGTATCAGGGGTGCGCCCACAGCAGCTATAAGAATCAGGAAGTAACCGGGCCGCCGCCCTAAGCAGTCAGTCAAGAGGCATGCACACAGCATGAACTGGAGCAAGATTTGCAGGCTGGACTGACAGGTAAGATTGCGTTATTGCATAGTGGGAGGTGGTGCACTATGCAAGCATGCCGCCAGGGATGTTACATCTACTTTTTATAAAAAAGTAATTTTACTCTATGATAGCAGCAAAACCTAAAAAAATCATATAAATCTAGTATCATTGTAATCGCACCGACCTGAAGAATAAATCCGCTTTATCACTTATACTGCACGGAAAATGGCGCAAAAATAAAAACAAGAACTATTCTGGTACTACTGTCTAAATGTTCATTCTACCTCCCAAAAATCTGAATAAGGCTTTGCTCACATTTATCCTGCGCACTCTGCTGAGCGCTTACACAGGGGTTTCCGTGTAAATTCTCCAAAATCGCGATTCAGAATACCCAGGACGAAACCGCTCACTTATGAGACAGGTGGAATCACTTTGGACTAGTCTGTGTTCCTGCGGTGTCCCATCATTTTAGGCATCTTTTTAGTGCACAAGTGTGGGTGACAACAGTTCTGTGCACGCCTAAAAAGATAGACAACACTGGAGCAGACGCCAAACGGATCCCAACGTGTCTCCATCAGCTTCATTATGGTGGTTGGTTCCATTGGGGGTTTCGTCTAAATCACATTTTTGTGGCATTTACACGGAAACCCCGATGTAAGCGCTCAGCATAGAACACAAGAAGGTGATTCTGCCATATTCCGGACGCGATCAAAAAATATTATGTACCCTAAAATATTACCAAAAGAAACCCTAATTAATCTCGCACAAAATTAGCCCGCACTCAGGTCCGTCATCTGTCATTGGAACTAAAGGGGGTCTCCCCTTACTGGTAGAACAACAACGATTTACAGGATGTGTGTCACCAGAAGCACAAGCTTCTCACAATGTATGGGGGCACTGCAATATATGGGGGCACAATGCATGGGCACTAAACTGGCATATTTGCAATTCTCCAGAATGAAGCATGGCATGGATAGTACAAAATAGTCACTGCAGCCATAGATTAATTAATTGAGAGGTGTAATTTCTACAATGGGGTCACTTTTGGGGTATTTTTGCTGTTCAGACACCTTCAGGGCACTGCAAATGTCGCCTGTAAACTATTCTATTAAAATCTGAGCTCCAAAAGCCAAATAGCGCTCCTTCCTTCCAGCCCTGATGTGTAGCCTAACAGTAAATTCTGATGACATATGGGGCATCACCGAAGTTCAGGAGAAATTGCGCAATAAATTATGGGGTCCAGTTTCACCTATTAACCCTTGTGTACCTGAAAAATTTGCATCAAATACAAAAATTACATTCTTACCACTAAAATGTCATATTTACACGTTTCAATGTTATAAAATTCTGTGAGGCACCTACGGGTTCAAAATACTCACTGTACCCCTAGATGAATTCCTTAGGCAGTGAAGTTTTCAACATGGGGTCACCTCGGGGGGGGGGGGGGAGTTCTACTGTTCTGGCACATCAGGGGCTCAGCTAATGGAGCCCACAATCTATTCAAATGGAATCTGCATTCAAAATGCCAAGTAGTGCTCCTTCCCATCCCTTCCCTGCCCTGTGCTCAAACAGTAGTGTACAACCACATATGGGGTACTGCCACATTCGGGAGAACTTGCGTAACAATTGTGGAATCCAATTCCTTTCATTATCCCTTGTGTAAGTTATAAATTTGGTGCTAAAACAGTACTTTAGTGGAAAAAAAAATATTTTTTGTTCTCGCATCTAAATGTTATAAAGTTTTGTGAATCACCTATAGATTAAAAATTCTCAGTACACCCCTAGATGAATTTCTTGAGGGGTCTAGTTTCCAAAATGGTGTCACTTGTGGGGGTTTTCTGCTGTTTTTGCATGTCATGAGCTATCCAAATGCAACATGGCATTCACAATCTATTCCAGACAAATAGCACTCTTTCCTCTCCTAGCCCTGCCATGTGCCCAAACAAAAGTTTTTTTACTTTGGGATATCATCACATTCGGGAGAAATTATGTAACAAATTATGGGATCCATTTTTACCTATTATTCATTGTGAAAATTACAAATTTGGGGCAAAAACAACATTTTCGTGAAAAAAATGAAAATTTTCCATATGATGACCTAATGTTATCAAATTCTGTGTAGTACCTGTGGGTTCAAAATGCTCACTATACCCCTGGATAAAATCCTTGAGGGGATTAGTTTCCAAAATGGGGTCACTTGTGGGGGGTTTCCAATGTTTAGGCGCATTAGGGGCTCTCCAAATACGACATGGCTCTGCTCTCGATTCCAGCCTTTTTTGCGTTCAAAAAGTCAAACTGTGCTCCTTCCCTTCTGAGCCCTGACATGTGCCCAAACAATAGTTTACTCGAACATATGGGGTATTGGCGTACTCAGGAGGAATTGCACAACAAATTTCGGGGTCTATTTTCTCCTGTTGCCTTTGTGAAAATAAAAAATGTGGGGCTAAAAGAACATTTTTGTTGGAAAAATGTGATTTTCTTCTTTTCACGGCTCTACGTTATAAACTTCTGTAAAGCACCTGGTGTCACGGGTGTGTCAGGTTTGACAGACAGTCATGCGGGATCTGGCTGTAGAAGGTCGCTGCATTTGGCCTTGCAAACATCTTCTTGGTCCTTTCATTATCCCTCTCTCTAGGACCCAGCAGTGATCTTCACCTTGCTTGGGAATTATTCCTTTATGACCCAGCTGCTAATTACCACACCCTTGCTGGATCCTTGAATACACTCAGTTTCTTCAGAGAGTTGCTGGTGATAGAGTTTCCTCTTCTATTCATGCCTGGAATTCTAGTAGTCGGCTAGAATTTTCTTGGAGTTCCTTTGTGGATTGTAGCCGTGTTCTCTCAGGTGTCACCTTAAAACTAAGTGTATTCCCTTGTTTGTTTCCCTGGTTTGAACTTTATTTTGCAGTGGGGCTGACTAGTGCTCACCTCTTCCCCTCCCTACCAAGGGTCTAGCTCTAGGGTCAGCTAGGGCTAAGGTATCCTGCTCGGCGATAGGTGCGGAACCTATTTAGGATCTGTAGGGGAATCAGGGTGTTGTTAGATCTGCTTAGCAGTCTCCACACTCCCTTTCCCTAGTTGTAGGGCTCTCTGCCCTGTTCCCGTCGTTATATGCTGGGTTATCCCATACCTAGCGTGACACCTGGGGGGTCAAGGTGCTCACTACACATCTAGATACATTCCTTGAGGGGTCTAGTTTCCAAAATGGGGTCACTTGTGATGATTTCCACTGTTTAGGCACATCAGGGGCTCTCCAAACCTGACATGGCATCCACTCTCGATTCCAGCCAATTTTGCCTTCAAAAGGTCATACGGTGTTCCTTCCCTTCTGAGCTCTGCCCTGCACCCAAACAGTAGTTTTCCTCCACATATGGGATATTGGCGTACTCAGGAGAAATTGCTCAACAAATTTTGTGATCCATTTTCTCTTGTTACCCTTGTGAAAATAAAAAAATTGGGTCTGAAGTAAAATGTTTGTGAAAAAAAATTAAATGTTATTTTTTACTTCCACGTTGCTTCAGTTCCTGTGAAGCACATGAAAGGTTAATAAACTTCTTAAATGTGGTTTTAAGTACCTTGAGGGATGCAGTTTTTAGAATAGTCTACTTTTGGGTATTTTCTGTCATATAGACCCCTCAAAGTCACTTCAAATGTGATGTGGTCTCTAAAAAAAATGGTTTTATAAATGTTGCTGGAAAAATGAGAAATCGCTGGTCAACTTTTAACCCTTATAACTTCCTAACAAAAAAAATGTGTTTAAAAAATTGTGCTGATATAAAGTAGACATGTGGGAAATGTTATTTATTAACTATTTTGTGTGACCTATCTCTCTGATTTAAGGGCATAAAAATTTTTCGACAAATTTCCGTTTTTTTCACAAATAAACGCAAGTTATATCGAATAAATTTTATCACTATCATGAAATACAATATGTCCCGAAAAAACATTCTCAGTATCAGTGGGATCCGTTGAAGTGTTCTAGAGTTATTACCACATAAATTGACAGTGGTCAGAATTGTAAAATTTGGCTTGGTCATTAAGGACATAATCTCAAACACTGAAATGTGTGTTTGTTCTTGTAACCCATAAAAAGAAGGGTTTAATCTGCATATAGGGAAATTTTCTCCTTTTTGACTTTTCTTCCAAATCCTTTTCTATTTCTATCATCTTATGCTAATTGTCAGGTGCTCAAAGAGCAGTGTAAATGACAACAGGGATAGGTACACCCCTGCATAATACTTCACGATAGTTTGAATGAGACAAACATTTCCCTACTCATATTCACTCTGTTCTCAGGAAAGTGATACATTACTCTAACCCACTTAATAAAATGAATACTGAGAGGAAGATCACTGAGATTTCTGTGAAGATCTGCTATTTGTTGATCTAATACCATGTTCTTATGTGCTAATATGACCAGGGGCAGATTATAATGCAATCTAGGCCTCCGCCTTGGTCCCAAAGCTCCAGGGGCAGCCATGGCCAGATTGCCCTCATCATAAAATTATTTGCATCGCCATCGGCTGCACTTATTGCCAGGCAGGGAGCGTTCCTGCAGCTTCACTGAGAGAAATAGAGAATCAGCCATTCTTGGCTCCCAAAATCATCATGTGACATATAACATGATACATCTGGTGCTGGGGGTGGGGGGTCCAATGCACTCTGAACTGCCCAGAGACCTGGCTACCCTTAATCCGCCCCTGTATATGACTTTGCATTAATATCAAGTAATAAAAATATTACAGATATTGTATCAAAGTATTGTGATGTTTTATTGAAGAAATGTGATTGTAAGTCTGTTGCTGTTTTGCAAAAGTAAACATGTTAAAATAAACTGGGCAAAGAAAGGGTAACACTTAGCCAGCCCTGCAGTGGGAAGAAGTTTAAGGTGCAAAAAGGGAACGATTCCTGGTTAGAGTGAATTAACAGTTAGTATTCTTGTTGAGAAGATAAAAAAGTGAGTCTCTTACTGGGGTGTGTGTGTAATAGGAAGACTGCAGAGGTAGCAAATTGATAAGTAACCGGTGAAGAAGTGGCATGTATACTCAGACATGGCCATAAGAGCCTTGACACTGAAAACTGAGCCTAACAGAATGGAGTCAAGCTTTAGTGAGAATGGCCTAAAGCCAGAAATAGAGCTGTGAGTTTTGGGTTCCTGGACAACAAGAGAGATGGGCTGAACAAGTCAACATGGAGTTGGAGAGAACAACTTATATATGCTATGTTTATGAATCCTTTCTTGCAAGTTCTACGCGAGGGTTCCTGTACCATCATATAGTATGTGACCTAAGTGGGAAAAACACACACACTGATACTGGTCATAAATCATAGAATGTTAGAGCTGGAAGGGATCTCCAGGGTCATAATGTCAAAGCCCCTGCTCAAAGTAGGATTCACTAAACCATCTCAGACAGTCCAGCCTCTGTCTGAAGACTTCCATTAAAGGATAATTCATCACCTCTCGTGGCACCCTGTTCTACTCATTGATCACCATCACTGTCAAAAAGTTTTTTCTAATATCTAATCTGTATCTTCTCCTTTTTAGTTTCATTCTCATGTTTCCTTGTGCAAATGAGAATAAGGATGATCCCTCTACACTGTGACATCCCTTCAGATATTTGTAGACAGCTATTAAGTCTTCTCTCAGCCTTCCTTTTTGCAAGTTAAACATTTGCAGATCCTTTAACCGTTCCTCATAGGACATTGTTTACAGTCCGCTCACCATCCTGATAGCTCTTCTCTGAACTTGCTTCAGTTTTTTTATGTCTTTTTTAAAATGTGGTGCCCAGAACTGGACACAGTATTACAGATGAGGTCTGACCAAAGAGAAGTAGAGTGGAATAATTAGTTCACGTGATCTAGTCTCTATGCCTCTCTTAATACATCCCAGAAGAATATGCCTCTCTTAATACATCACAGAAGTGTGTTTGCCTTTTTTGCTGTTGCATTACACTGTTGACTCATGTGTAGTCTGTGATCTATTAGTATACCCAAGTCTTTTTCAAACGTACTGTTGCTTAGTTCTATTCCTTCCATTCTGTAGATGTCATTTTCATTTTTTTGCCCAAGTGTCAGTGGTGGTGACAGAACACTTCGCCCCGTGTGAGTTTTATTACCTGATGAAGATGGCTTGCATGCAGTCGAAACGTGTTGTGTTTTTACAAGGACTTTATTAAAGGTAGTATTTGCTGAATTTTATATGCCTTAGAGCTTCTTATCACCAGCTTTTACCTTTTGCATTTTACACTATAATTTAGCATAGTCAGCAGGATGGAGTGCTGCCAAATGTGGATGTGACCTGTAGCGCTGTGCCCCTGACAACTTGTGCTCAAAGATGGCAGATCGTGTCCCAGTGCAAGGAGACTGACTGGTACATTATGGGAAGGGATTGCGCAGTGCGGCGTGAACACTAGCCCGATACACTGAAGTAGTAGCCAATGAAATACAGTGCCCTGTGAAGAAAATACATCTTGCTGTGGGAGGAGCGCTCCAGAAGGGTGCGATGAAAGGAAAATGTCTGCCCAGGACGAGATGAAGACAGAACACTCAAGGCATAGCTGTGATACCTGGAGGATGACAGGGCACCAATCAGAGAAGCAAATAGATGGCTCTCTTTGGGGAGGAGTCAGAGTGAGGAGAATGCTATATGCTTTGGAGAAGCACTATTGCTGTTTGAGTCGACAAAGAGGAAGCAGCAAAAAAAGACAGTGCAAGTGGAGAAAGACCACATTGGTTAAGAAGAAGGTTGAGATTGTATGATGAGCCCAGAGCCAGGAGGAGGAAGCTACATTTCCTACAGAGATACAGTTGAGTCTCAGGCCTAGTGAGGCTTTTCCACTCAGGCCACGATATAGCGCTCACACCAGGAAGCATAGACATGAAGTCTGATAATGAAAGACTGCTCATTCCAGTGGAAATATAAGTGTCCATGGCTGTGGAGCCTGATTTTAAACAGACCGGAGTAGGCCAAGAGTCCTGTGAGGAGGAAGACAAGAAGGCAGCGATGCCACTCAAGTAACACGATGTAAGAATGGAGGCTACAACAGTTGTGCCAGTTGCACCATGAAAAAGAAGGGAAGGTCGACAGATCCCCTGGTAACTGATTCAGTCAGGCCCTGTGTTTTTCCTGTGTGCCAGTGAGTCGAATATTCCAGCGTTCTTGTTAGACCAGAAAGGTTTGAGTTGGGGCTGTGCCAGTTCAAATTCCGGTGCATTTTTCAGCTGATTGAGGGTGCCTATGGAAGTTGGAGGGTCTTACACACTTAATTATGGGCTAAGTTCTCTAAAAAGGACTGTGTCCCGATGAAAGAACGGACTGTATTCTTTTGCCGCTACTCAACCAGGATGGTATCTGGGTAAGTACTGTATCCTTTGTTCTCAGAACTGTATTCTATGGGAAAACATAGCTACAATGGAGACTGTGGTTGTCTTTTTGAGAAAATTTGCAGTAATCCTAGAGACTTCATCTTAATCTTTAAAGGCTGTGTATAGTACCAGTACTGTTTTAGGATGTGTTTTTGCCTTGTTGTGAACAAAAGAAGAAAATGGAGAAGAAGACAGGGATGACAACAAGAATGTTATGCAGTATCATTGTGCTATGTTGCTATGCTGTTTTGTCTTTTAGATTCCTGGTTGACAAATCTTATAGAGGGTGTGTGTAAAGAGTGGAAGATAACTGATACTTGCTTGAAGATCTGCTATTGTTAATCTGTTACTATGTTGTTATGTGCTTATATGACTGTGATATATTATCTGTGATGTGTGCCATTATATATTGCTATTACTTGATGTTAACCCCTTTACCCCCAAAGGTGGTTTGCATGTTAATGACCAGGCCAATTTTTACAATTCTGACCACTATCACTTTATGAGGTAATAACTTTGGAACGCTTCACTGGATCCCACTGATTCTGAGACTGTTTTTTCGTGACACTTCATGATAATGGTAAAATGTATTCGATTTGCGTTTATATGTGAAAAAATTGGCAAAAATTTAGAAAATGTCGCAATTTTCAAAATTTAAATTTTTATGCCCTTAAATCAGAGAGATATGTCACACAAAAAAGTTAATACAGTGGGTACGGAAAGTATTCAGACCCCTTTAAATTTTTCACTCGTTGTTTCATTGCAGCCATTTGATAAATTCTAAAAAGTTAATTTTTTTTTCTCAATAAAGTACACTCTGCACCCCATCTTGATTGAAAAAAAAACAGAAATGTAGAAATTTTTGCAAATTTATTAAAAAAGAAAAACTGAAATATCACATGGTCATAAGTATTCAGACCCTTTGCTCAAACACCCATATTTAAGTCACATGCTGTCCATTTCCTTGCGATCCTCCTTGAGATGGTTCTACTCCTTCATTGGAGTTCAGCTGTGTTTAATTAAACTGATAGGACTTGATTTGGAAAGGCACTCACCTGTCTATATAAGACCTCACAGCTCACAGTGCATGTGAGACCAAATGAGAATCATGAGCTCAAAGGAACTGCCCAAGGAGCTCAGAGACAGAATTGTGGCAAGGCACAGATCTGGCCAAGGTTACAAAAGAATTTCTGCATTACTCAAGGTTCCTAAGAGCACAGTGGCCTCCATAATCCTTAAATGGTAGAAGTTTGGGACCACCAGAAGTCTTCCTACACCTGGCCATCCAGCCAAACTGAGCAATCGTGGGAGAAGAGCCTTGGTGAGCGAGGTAAAGAAGAACCCCAAGATCACTGTGGTTGAGCTCCAAAGATGCAGTAGGGAGATGAAAGAAAGTTCCACAAAGTCAACTATCACTGCAGCCCTCCACCAGTCGGACCTTTATGGCAGATTGGCCCGACGGAAGCCTCTCCTCAGTGCAAGACATATGAAAGCCCACATAGAGTTTGCTCAAAAACACATGAAGGACTCCGAGACTATGAGAAATAAGATTCTCTGGTCTGATGAGATGAAGATAGAACTTTTTGGGGATAATTCTAAGTGGTATGTGTGGAGAAAACCAGGTACCGCTCATCACCTGCCCAATACAATCCCCACAGTGAAACATGGTGGTGGTAGCATCATGCTATGGGGGTGTTTTTCAGCTGCAGGGACAGGACAACTGGTTTCAATTGAAGGAAACATGAATGCGGCCAAGTACAGAGATATCCTGGATGAAAACCTCTTCCAGAGTGCTCTGGACCTCAGACTTGGCAGAAGGTTTGCCTTCCAACAAGACAATGACCCTAAGCACACAGCTAAAATAACAAAGGAGTGGCTTCAGACCAACTGGCTGGCCCAGCCAGAGCCCTGACCTAAACCCAATTGAGCATCTCTGGAGAGACCTGAGAATGGCTGTCCACCAACATTCACCATCCAACCTGACGGAACTGGAGAGGATCTGCAAAGAAGAATGGCAGAATATCCCCAAATCCAGGTGTGAAAAACTTGTTCCATCATTCCCAAGAAGACTTATGGCTGTACTAGCTCAAAACGGTGCTTCTACTCAATACTGAGCAAAGGGTCTGAATACTTATGACCATGTGATATTTCAGTTTTTCTTTTTTAATACATTTTCAAAAATTTCTACATTTCTGTTTTTTTCAGTCAAGATGGAGTGCAGAGTGTACTTTAATGACCATGTGATATTTCAGTTTTTCTTTTTTAATACATTTTCAAAAATTTCTACATTTCTGTTTTTTTCAGTCAAGATGGAGTGCAGAGTGTACTTTAATGAGAAAAAAAATAAACCTTTTAGAATTTACCAAATGGCTGCAATGAAACGAAGAGTGAAAAATTTAAAGGGGTCTGAATACTTTCTGTACCCACTGTAAATAACATTTCCCACATGTCTACTTTATATCAGCACAATTTTGGAACCAACATTTTTTTTTGTTAGGAAGTTATAAGGGTTAACAGTTGACCAGCGATTTCTCATTTTTCCAACAAAATTTACAAAACCATTTTTTTTAGGGACCGTATCACATTTGAAGGGACTTTGAGGGGTCGATATGACAGAAAATACCCCAAATTGACACCTTTCTAAAAACAGCATCCCTCAAAGTGCTCAAAACCACATTCAAGAAGTTTATTAACCCTTCAGGTGTTTCACAGGAATTTTTGAAATGTGGAAGAAAACAATGAACATTTAACTTTTTTCACAAAAATGTTACTTTAGACCCATTTTTTTTATTTTTGCAAGAGTAACAGGAAAAAATGGACCTCAAAATTTGTTGTTCAACTTCTCCTGAGCATGCCAATACCCCATATGTGGGAGAAAATTACTGTTTGGGCACAAGGCAGGGCTCAGAAGGGAAGCAGCGCCATTTTGAATGTAAAATTTGCTTGAATAATTAGCGGACACCATGTCGTGTTTGGGGAGCTTGTGACGTTCCTAAACAGTGGAAAACCCTGATAAGTGACACCATTTTGGAAACTAGAACCCTCATGGAACTTATCTAGATGTGTGACGAGCACCTTGAACCCCCAGGTGCTTCACAGAAGTTTATAACATTGAGCCGTAAAAATAAAATGTTTTTCAGCCCCCAATTTTGCATTTTCATAAGGGTAACAGGAGAAATTGCACCATACAATCTGTTGTGCAATTTCTCCTGAGTAAGCCGATACCCCATATGTGGGGGGAAAACCACTGTTTGGGCACACGGCAGGGTTCGGAAGGGAAGGAGCGCCATTCGACTTTTTTAATGTAAAATTTACTTGAATAATTAGCGGACGCCATGTTGAGAGCCCTGATGTGTCTAAACAGTGGAAACCCCCCACAAGTGACACCATTTTGGAAACTAGACCTCTCAAAGAACTTATCTAGATGTGTGGTGAGCACCTTGAACCCCCAGGTGCTTCACAGAAGTTTATAACATTGAGCCGTAAAAATAAAATTTTCAAATATTTCCCACAAAAATGTTTTTCAGCCCCCAATTTTGCATTTTCATAAGGGTAACAGAAGAAATTGCACCATGCAATTTGTTGTGCAATTTCTCCCAAGTAAGCTGATACCCCGAATATGGGGGGAAAACCACTGTTTGGGCGCACAGCAGGGTTCGGAAGGGAAAGAGCACCATTTGAATTTTTGAATGTAAAATTTGCTTGAATAATTAGCGGACGCCATGCCGTGATTGGAGAGCCCCTGATGCACCTAAACAGTAGAAACCCCTCAAGGATTTTATTAAGGGGTATAGTAAACATTTTGGACCCAGAGTTCCAACACAGAATTTGATAACATTAAGTCATCATATTAAATAAGTTGTCATTAGTCTTGAGCGCAAGTGCTCACTACTTGAGTTTGCATCGGGTACTCGGGTATGCACCAAGTATCGCGGGTGCTCGAGTGACATGCTCGAGTCCCCGCCCCACATGTTTCATGGTTATTAGACACATAGTGGGACAGTTTTATAGATCAGGTCGTTCCAGACGTGGCGATATCAAATATGTGTACTTTTATTGTTTTTTTTCCATAATAATATGGATTATTTTTCATATTTTTTTACTTTCTGACACTTTCAAGTTTACACTTTGTCCCACTATTTTTGCAAGCTGATCGCAAGCATAGCATAGGGATGCAGCAGCATCCCTGTGCTATGCAAGTTGTTAGCTCTGCACTGGCACTGGCACAAGTTAGATAGATCGTGCACTGCACACAATCTATCTAACTTCTTGATGCCTGGTGACCCGGATGTCGTCATGATTTTGTGAGTAGCCCAGCACAGAAGAGAAGATCTTGATGCACATATACTGTTCTTAAGGGTTTATAATAATAATAATAGTCGTTTTATTTATATAGCACCAACATATTCCACAGCGCTTTACAATTCAGACAATTTACAGACATTATCGGCACTGTCCCCATTGGAGCTCAAAATCTAAATTCCCTATTAGTATGTCTTTGGAGTGTGAGAGGAAACCAGACAACCTAGGAGAAACCCATGCAAACACGGGGAGAACATACAAACTCCTTGCAGATGTTGTCCTTGGTGGGATTTGAACCCAGGACCCCAGTGTTGCAAGGCTAACCAATTAGCCACTACGCTGCCCATTTAGAGATAATTTAAGTATGGTACGCTGGAGATAGAATGATACTACCTGCCAGAGGAGGTGCTTGAAGCTGGATGTGACAGTGTAGTGGGAGTGATTGATGTGAGAATACTGAATGGAGGTATTGTGGGAACCCCTGAATCTTGGTATACTGCTTTGGGGTGACTTGTGGAAAAGATTTGGTTATCATTATACACATAATGGGGGTTTTGGTTGCCACTATTGTGAGGGGGGCAGGAGTTGGATGTGGCTCGCGACCCTCTCTCAGAGCTGAATGTGGCTCTCAAGGTCAGAAAGGTTGGGGACCACTGCCTTAGAGTGCGTCAGTAGTCAATATTAGTTGTGGAGAAGATAAGGAAGTGAGTCTCTTACTGGAAAAGTAAGTTCAGAAGAAGTACCAGATATACTCAGACACTGTGAAACTTGACACTGAAAAGTGAGCCTAACAGAAGAGAGACCAGCTGTAGTGAATATGACCTGAAGACAGAAGTAGAGCTGGTGGTTGTGGGGCCCTGGACATCTAGAGAAGTAGGCTGAACAATGCAATATGTAAGCTGGTCCAGTGGTTAGTCCCTATTAGTGATTGATAGCTTTCTTTGTATAAGCGTACATATAACAATAGCTGTCAATCACTGATAGGCCCTCCCACTGGGCCAAAAAATCCCATGAAGAGAAGAGGATTAAATGAATAAAACATCGGTTATATTGAATCTTTTTCCACAACGCTATATATCAATCTACTCAGCGCTCCCTTCCCTATAACAGTGCCTGCAGATTTGACTGCATTTTCATGATGACAAGTCCCTTTTAAAGCATCTTCAAAATATCCTCCCAGAGAGGCTATACAAGAACCTATGCAAATTTGCTGGAATAAATTATCGTTAGCTGACAGATCCCTTCGCATGACTGAACGACTTTGCCTATATTGTAGTGAAAAGGATCATTATCTAAAGAGCTGTTCCAAGCTCAAGGCCATAGAGAGAAAACTTTGACCTTAAGCAAAACAGGAGGGAATGCCTTGGAGTTAAAGCTATCCTGCACTAAAGACAATCTATATATCAATCTACTCCTTACTCTATAACAAGGGTGGGGAACCTCAGGCCTGTGGGCCATTTGCAACCCTTGATAACCTTTTATCCGGCCCATGGGCAGATTTCCAGGGACCACAGTGCTTGGACCAGGCAACTGTATTTTGATGGCTGCCGGCCCATTAATTCACTACTGAAAATTGAGACGAGTACTATGAAAGATTACGTTCTGATACCAGTGCCAGTGTCAGGATGTACTTTATGGGCTGAGTTAGCGCGCAATTTATACAGCCCCCGGAGGATGGTATAAATATCCAAATGGCCCTTGGCAGAAAAAAGATTCCCCACTCCTGCTCTATAACATGATGCCTGTAGATTGGACTTCATTTTCATGGTGACAGGTTCCCTTTAATATGCGGAACCCGAGAATCTTGAGCTTTTACCCTTGACCGCTCTTTGAAATATTACTCTACTTAGGTGTCAAGAAAATGTAGATCATCAAGGGAAGATAGAAAATCTCTACCAGCAATTTCATCCTTTATCTGACTTGAAAGACTGGAATAGAAAATTGCCAGATTAGCATCATTGTTCCATGCCAATTTAGATGACAAGGTTCAGAACTGGATGGCATAATGGTCAAACTTAGACCGCTTGACTAAAATAGAGTATCGAATCAACAGCTGAGTGGATACGACATGGTTCATCACTCTATGGAAGACGGACAGGAAGGAAGGTAGAGAATGCATTATTTGATTGTCTCATTTCCTTAAAAATACAGCCTAAGCCAAGGAATCTTTGAACAATAAAGAAAAATTACAAGTCACCTTCGACCAATCATCAAAACATTGTTGGTGACAGGGATCAAAATGAGTGGTGCACTGAATCACACAAAGCAATGCAGGCCTTTGAATCTCCATCAAAGTGAGCAGTAGTTGACATACGCAAAGATAATCCGCAAAAAGAATGTCTGAGATGAGGCATCTGACATGAGGCATAGATGGTGGTAGATGTTGAAGAGCCAGAGATGAAACAGAAGGAGATTGAGGCACTGTGTGCATACAAGCTGAGAGGTCACATACAGCCTGAACAATCTCTCATTGGCTCACAGCAAGTTGCATGTTCACCAGTCCAGATAAGTCCTCTGTATCTAGTGATAAAGGTGTTGATGCCATTACTTCTTTGGAATCCTTGGCCTGATTATTCTGCTATTGGCTCCCCTACAGAGATGTATTCATTAAGCCGTAGGCCAAGGTGAGCAGCACAGACATGATGAATGGCAAGTGAAACAGGGAGAACCAGTAAAGCTGGATATTCAGGATGACAAGTGGAAGTATTAAATGTGCTAACTGCAGAGAAGTATAGGAAGTCTGGTTCCTTGTTGCATGAGTGCAGCAGTAGACAGGAACAGCAGAGTTGTGTGTGTGGACTGCACAAAGAATAGCTGAGTATCAGGTGTTTTGAATCCGCAGAGTTGAGGGTTTGAACAGCACCAGGATTAGCTGAGAGGAGCTTGTTACCAGGTACCTTGATAGCAGAGTCGAAGATCTGGACAACACCAAGAATAGCTTAGATTAATTGAGCTGAGCTGAAGATGTGAGGGTGCGACGGCACAAGGATTATTTTAGAAAAGTTTGTTATCAGGCGCCTTGATAGAAGCGTATCAGGTCTGGATGGCACCAGTTGAGGGTGCACCAGGAGTATCTGCACTGAGCTTGGTAGTAGAACTGGATTACTGCATAGCAGTCAGGAGGTAACACCTGGCTGGATCAAAGCGAAGTGGAAGATGAAACTAGACTCCTGGAAAGCATGTGGTAGCAGAGTGCATTACTATCTGAATACTCAGACGGCTCACAGCTGCATGAACCAGCCTTAATAGTTCTTATATGTTTACATCAAAGGTGCATGTTGGGTTACTAGGTGTATGCTGAGTTACAGGTTAGTAACAGAGTTTCATAATGAGTGATAAATGGAGGGATAAATCCTGCTGACGGGTTTCTATTAAGTAATGAACCCACAAATTCAACCATAGCAGAACCATTTATATAGAAGTGTAGCACCCTGAGGACTCGGCTGCTACAGGGGTATTGCACCTCAAGCCAGAGGTGTGGTATTCCACTCCCGGGTAAGGATGGAGTGTGGGACTGAGCTTAGTAGGCTGCATGCACTACATACATCCCATTTCCGGGGGACAGAACAACGGTACTCCCACCAGTATATGTGCAGGTACGACAGCGTCTGTCCCTGGCTGGAGTGGGAGGGGGGTGGAACATCCCAGTAGTGTAGGGGCAGATAGGGGGAGTAGTCTGGGTAAAGCTAGGAGCCCATTGGGTGCTGGTCACCTGGGCTCACACATAGAGGGAGTATATAAGGTGGGCACCATCTTAGAATAGGGTCTTTTGTCAGAGAGCCTGAGGAGAAGCAGAGCAGAGGAGCTCAGCCAGGAGGGCTGACAGGGAGCTGTGGCTCCGGCTGGGCCCAGCTCCAGGGCCAAGCCTGCAGTGAAGAGAGAGGAGTAAGAAGGACCCAGAGAGAAAGACAGAGGGAACCCCAAGAACCCAGAATCAGACCAGAAAGGGTGAAGGGTTGGCAGAAAAGGGCACCGGATCCCAAGCTGGCAAAGGCAGAAGTAACCCTTAACCAGGAACCGGAGGTCGTGGTCAAGTTTTGCCACGACCCTCACCATATCCACCAGGAAGGCACACCACGAGTAGGGCCAGGGAAGCCAGAGAAGGTTCAACCACTAAGAGGCCCGAGGGAGCCGGACAAAGGTGGATCCCTGGTGGGGACGGCCAGGAGAAAGAGAGTGAGAGGGAAGCTCAGGACCACGCTCCGGAACTGCCTGGGGGTTAGCCGAGTCCCGCACCTGGTGGACGCAGCACGGCTCGGGTGGTCACTCAAGGCCAGAGTGACTAAAGCAACATCAGTGAGTAAAAACCCTGAAATTGCATCTCCTGACTCTGCCTCTCCTTCCTGCATCATCACAACCCCCATCATCTACACCTGCTGCCCTGAGGCCATACCCCTCCCGTTGGGGGTTATACCACCACGCTGCACATCCTTATACACCTGGCCTCAGTGGACTGTTCTGCAGCGGCGGCTTCAAAGCCGCACTCAACGGGTGGCGTAGTCGATCAAATTAACATCTACTGCCATAGACTGCCACTTAGTTTGACACCCTGGGCACGGACCGGGTCACCGCCACAAGGACTACTACCCCCATACAGATCCGGCTCCGGGTATCCCTTGAACATGGCCCAGGGGGCGCGTCAACTTTGGCGCAGTCGGCAGGATAACGTGCCCGCAACCACCGGGTACTGCGTGCCTGAAGAAAAGTTCATATTTACCGTAAAAAGAAGTCTCCCGCCAATTCCGGAGGGTCCCCGCCATCGGACGCCATCTCGGATCGTTTCCCGCCGTTTGCCCGCCATCTGCAGTCTTTTCCCGCCATCCACAGAGTTTCCCGCCATTGGGAAGCGGTTCCCGCCATCTGAGAAGATTTCCCGCCTTGGCAGAGCGGACGCCATTATGGGCGTGCCAGAGGGTGGTAAGAGGCCACCTCCCATCGTGGGCCAGGACCAAGAATGGCGCCAAAAACGAAGACCGCCCCCACCAGCAGAGACTGCAATGATTGAGATGTCCATCAGCGTGGGGGTCTGCCCCTGGAACTGACAATCACCAAGTTACCCCAGGACCGCCCTCAGTGTGGGCGGAGAGAGAACAAAAGAGTGAAGATGGGAGCAGCTTGGAGGAGTCTAGAGAGAACACACCCGGAGATGGAGGGAGAGTCAGGCAGCACCGACCCTGTGGTCAGGAGCCTGTTGCAGGCCGCCACTCCAGAAGGCCTGCTGGAGATCCTGGCGCAGCTCCCCGGAGATCGGGAGCATGCACAGACCGCGCTAGAGGGCCTCGCACGGAAGATGGCCCGGGTACAGCAGGAAGCGCTGGCGGAGTGGAGCAAGGAGATGGCCCAGCAGGCTGGAACCCGCCAGCGAAGCACGCCACCCACGACAAGGAGCATGTCCGCCTCAGAGGAAGGTGCAGGAGGGACGACGGCCGGAGACGACGCCGCGGAGGGAGTTGAAGGAAAGGGAGCAGGTAATGGGGACGACAACACCCCGTGCCCGATGGTCGCAAGCCTGCCCCAGCTCCCCGTCGCAGAGCCCGAGACCCCACTCACCACTCACGTTGCTGCATCGTCACCGCTCCGAGCTAAGCCTCAAGCGGCAGGAGCCGCGGCCACGCCCCCTGCTACGTCATGCGCCTCGACTCAGAGCGCGGCCAAGCAAGAAGCGCCCCCGGCCTGGTCGCAAGGCCGAGTGCCCCCGGGCGCCGCAGTACCAACAGCGCCCTCTACCTCCACTGAGCCACCGGCCTGGTCGCAAGGTCAGGTAACCCCGGGCGCCGCCGTCTTCACGGTGCCCTTTACGTTCAGGGTGCCCCAAGCCTGGTCGCAAGGCCTGGTAAACCTGGGCGCCGCTACCACCACCGCGCCCTCAACTTCCACTGTGCCGCACCTGGGTGAGGACTTGTTTGCCCAGCACACTTGCTCGGATGGGCAGCCCTTTGTGTGGCCACCGGAGTACCACCATCCCCGACTCCGGAAAGAAAGACCCCTGTGCGAACCCCTGATCCCGGCTCCGGCGCCCGCCAAGATCACCCCACTCTCGTGGGAGGAAGTATTAGGAGGACGTCGCCACTGATGTACAGTAGGAGCACTGTAAATAGTTACCCGTGAAGGTACAATAACTGTTGCCAGTAAGATATAGTCCCCGTTGGGACCAGTGAACTGTTCCAGTGTGTCCCATCTCCCCACAGGCTGAGGACTGTGAACAGCCATTCCTTTTCCCCACTGGCCGAGGACTGAGAGCGGCCACCTCCCCTTGTATATAGTTGCGCTTTCTAAGGCGCCCCCTACTGGTTTTATAAGGAACTGTGTTTTTTCCAGAAGAGACTGTTGCACTTTACCCGGTCACAAGTTGCACCGTGGCCGGAGGAACAAGAATGTTTATAATGAAAAGTTTTATATGAAAAGTTTATATTGCTAGAGTCTGATAATGTTTATAATGTTTGATATGTTTATGGATGTTTTGAAAAAAAAAATTGTATGTTTTTGGATATTTTTATTCTTTTACAGCCCGAGGACGTGCTGTGATTTACTAGGGGGGAAAGTAGCACCCTGAGGACTCGGCTGCTACAGGGGTATTGCACCTCAAGCCAGAGGTGTGGTATTCCACTCCGGGGTAAGGATGGAGTGTGGGACTGAGCTTAGTAGGCTGCATGCACTACATACATCCCATTTCCGGAGGACAGAACAACGGTACTCCCACCAGTATATGTGCAGGTACGACAGCGTCTGTCCCTGGCTGGAGTGGGAGGGGGGTGGAACATCCCAGTAGTGTAGGGGCAGATAGGGGGAGTAGTCTGGGTAAAGCTAGGAGCCCATTGGGTGCTGGTCACCTGGGCTCACACATAGAGGGAGTATATAAGGTGGGCACCATCTTAGAATAGGGTCTTTTGTCAGAGAGCCTGAGGAGAAGCAGAGCAGAGGAGCTCAGCCAGGAGGGCTGACAGGGAGCTGTGGCTCCGGCTGGGCCCAGCTCCAGGGCCAAGCCTGCAGTGAAGAGAGAGGAGTAAGAAGGACCCAGAGAGAAAGACAGAGGGAACCCCAAGAACCCAGAATCAGACCAGAAAGGGTGAAGGGTTGGCAGAAAAGGGCACCGGATCCCAAGCTGGCAAAGGCAGAAGTAACCCTTAACCAGGAACCGGAGGTCGTGGTCAAGTTTTGCCACGACCCTCACCATATCCACCAGGAAGGCACACCACGAGTAGGGCCAGGGAAGCCAGAGAAGGTTCAACCACTAAGAGGCCCGAGGGAGCCGGACAAAGGTGGATCCCTGGTGGGGACGGCCAGGAGAAAGAGAGTGAGAGGGAAGCTCAGGACCACGCTCCGGAACTGCCTGGGGGTTAGCCGAGTCCCGCACCTGGTGGACGCAGCACGGCTCGGGTGGTCACTCAAGGCCAGAGTGACTAAAGCAACATCAGTGAGTAAAAACCCTGAAACTGCATCTCCTGACTCTGCCTCTCCTTACTGCATCATCACAACCCCCATCATCTACACCTGCTGCCCTGAGGCCATACCCCTCCCGTTGGGGGTTATACCACCACGCTGCACATCCTTATACACCTGGCCTCAGTGGACTGTTCTGCAGCGGCGGCTTCAAAGCCGCACTCAACGGGTGGCATAGTCGATCAAATTAACATCTACTGCCATAGACTGCCACTTAGTTTGACACCCTGGGCACGGACCGGGTCACCGCCACAAGGACTACTACCCCCATACAGATCCGGCTCCGGGTATCCCTTGAACATGGCCCAGGGGGCGCGTCAGAAGCAATTAGAGTATATACATGTGACTACTCTGATGGTCAGAGCCTGGGGATCTTCCATTGACAGTTGTTGTTTTCTGCGGGTTCTTTACTATTGCTGTAATTTGCAATTAGTTTGAAACTGACTGCATGGCCCATCTTTTGTGAAATATCCAGGAGGGCACGCAGTACTGTGGTGCACCTCTCTGCATAGTTCACATACCGCATGTTCAAACCAAAACTGCAATGAGTGTGTTTACTTGCTGTTTCATCGCTCTGGCATTGAGTTTATTTCAGCATGTGAAGAAAGCAGGCCTAAATTGTGGTTATGAATACTCCTGGGTTCTCCCAGATGATGCTGCAACTCATTGTGGGATGCATGGAGCAGAGGGGTACAGGGAAGTAATTCTCTTGGATGCCGTATCCGTGCCCCACTCAGTGCTGCTCAGCATTAAACAGCATCTTGGTATGCACAGAGCGTTGATGGCAGAAGAGGGGTGGAGGAAGAGCAGCATATGAAAACTTGCTACATGCGATATCATGCCAAAGTAAAGTTATTGTTTAAGTATTTAAGTGGTTGTCCGGTCCAAATCGATAAGTCTGCAGTTACTCTGTGTGACTGCAGACTTATTAATCCCCCCAATGCATGCACTGTGCTCTGCTCTGCTGGGATAAGCCGGTTCCTGAGTTATGCATTATGCAGTATACTCCCGGGCAGAAGCCGTCTAGTGGGAGTGGCCTTGCTCTATACACTTGTATTGAGCGAGGCCAAACCCCATCTAGAGATGCAGCTGTCCAGTGGGCATGGCCTCACTCTATACACGTGTATGGAAGTGTAGCACCCTGCTGTGCACAGGTACCACAGGACCCAGGGTTAGTGTTGAGCGATACCTTCCGATATCGGGAAATATCGGATCGGATTGGATCGGACCGATACCGAAAAAGTATCGGATATCGCCGATTCCGATACCGGAAACCAATGCAAGTCAATGGGACAGAAATATCGGAATGAAAATAAACCCTTTCTTTCCTTGTAGGTTAATTCTACATGAAGGAAAACAACTAAGAATAATGTAGAATGCATTGGGGGAGGTGGGGGAGACAATAAAGGCATAGAGGTTTAGCCCAATCAAATGGAATAGCAGGAATTAATATTTTTTTTAAGACGTTCTGAGTTACGGAAATATTGACTATATTAAGTATTTTTATATTTTGTCAGATATTTATGTTTCACTACTTCCATGCTCTTCACCTTCATTTTTACTTCTCCCACACTTTCTCCTTCATCATCCTCAGCATCTTTTTCATCCTCTTCTTCTTCACCTTCTTCATCTTCTTCTTCTTCTTCACCTTCTTCGTATTATTCTTTTTTTTTACATTCTTCATATTCTACTTCTTCATCTTCTTCATATTCTTCTTCTTCATCATATTCTTATTTGTGACAGGCATTCCTGTAGTTGTTATCTATAAAAGGTTGGACATTACACCTTTCGTTCTGCCCGTCACAAAAGATTTACAACAGGATTTGTCCGCGTTCAGTTTGGCCTGCAGCAGCAGGTCTTTTCCAGGGGCACCACGAGGAGGAACGGACTCACCCCCATACACTGCTTAGTCATCTTCTGCTTATAATTTAGATATTATCTTTTGCTCTGATTTTTAGTCTTATGCTTAATGTTCTTCCGCTTTTTGTTCTGCAGCTTCTTGTATTTCTGCTTCTTGGTTTTCTGTCTCTTGTTCTTCTGTATCTTGGTGCTTGTCTTCTCTTCTTTGTCCTCTTGGTCAACTTCTTCATGGTCATCTTCTTGGTCTTCTTCGGGGTGGTCTTCAGGGTCGTCGTCTTCGGGGGTCCTCGTCTTCGGGGTCCTCGTCTTCTTCGGGTTGGTCTTCTGGGTCCTCGTCTTCGGGGTCCTCGTCTTCTTCGGGGTGGTCTTCAGGGTCCTCGCCTTCTTCGGGGTGGTCTTCAGGGTCCTCGTCTTCTTCGGGGTGGTCTTCAGGGTCCTCGTCTTCAGGGTCGTTGTCTTCGGGGTCCTCGTCTTCTTAGGGTTGGTCTTCAGGGTCCTCGTCTTCAGGGTCCTCGTCAGGGAGATCCAGAGTGATTACCAAGAACCATTTCAAAAAGCTTGAACTTGGAAATGTAGCAGAAGGTACAAGAAAGTTGAGGAACTACCGAGAACCAGCTGACGGTACTGGAACCCGGATGGGTAGCAGAAGGTACAAGAGCCAATGGAACTGCCGAAGACCAGCTGACGGTACTGGAACTTGGTTACTAAGCAGGAGGTACCTGTGCCAGAAAGCACTACCAAGGACCAGCAGACGTTGGTGGAACTTGGATACCGAGAAGGAGGCACCTAATCCAAAGGCACTGCCGAGAACCAGCTGACGGTACTGGAACCCGGATGGGTAGCAGAAGGTACCCATGTAAAAAAAAGTTCAAGGCCGCGAGCCGGCCGCAGTTACCAAAACCCACAGTCCTACAGGGGGTGCTTGTCCTATTGGCACTATGGAACCAGCCTTCATTGCCTGATCCCGCAGCCCACATAGGAGTCACCTAAACTGCAGGCACCATAGAGTCGGCTAACCCGACCGCAACACGACAGGACAACGCATTGGAGGCAAAGTGACGTTGACACTACCCGGAAACAGCTGGCGTGCTGGAACCAGGCTGGGCAGGAGGGAGTACCCGTGCCAAAGTCACTGCCGAGAACCAGCTGACGGTACTGGAACCTGGATGGGTAGTAGAAGGTACAAGAGCAAATGGAACTACCGAGGACCAGCTGACGGTACTGGAACCCGGATGGGTAGCAGAAGGTACAAGAACCAATGGAACTGCCGAAGACCAGCAGACGGTACTGGAACTCGGTTACTAAGCAGGAGGTACCTGTGCCAGAAAGCAGTACCAAGGACCAGCAGACGTTGGTGGAACTTGGATACCGAGAAGGAGGCACCTAATCCAAAGGCACTGCTGAGAACCAGCTGACGGTACTGGAACCCGGATGGGTAGCAGAAGGTACCCATGTAAAAAAAAGTTCAAGGCCGCGAGCCGGCCGCAGTTACCAAAACCCACAGTCCTACAGGGGGTGCTTGTCCTATTGGCACTATGGAACCAGCCTTCATTGCCTGATCCCGCAGCCCACATAGGAGTCATCTAAACTGCAGGCACCATAGAGTCGGCTAACCCGACCGCAACACGACAGGACAACGCATTGGAGGCAAAGTGACGCTGACACTACCCGGAAACAGCTGGCGTGCTGGAACCAGGCTGGGCAGGAGGGAGTACCCGTGCTAAAGTCAGAACCCGGATGGGTAGTAGAAGGTACAAGAGCAAATGGAACTACCGAGGACCAGCTGACGGTACTGGAACCCGGATGGGTAGCAGAAGGTACAAGAGCCAATGGAACTGCCGAAGACCAGCTGACGGTACTGGAACTCGGTTACTAAGCAGGAGGTACCTATGCCAGAAAGCACTACCAAGAACCAGCAGACGTTGGTGGAACTTGGATACCGAGAAGGAGGCACCTAATCCAAAGGCACTGGCGAGAACCAGCTGATGGTGCTGGAACCCGGATGGGTAGTAGAAGATACAAGAGCAAATGGAACTACCGAGAACCAGCTGGCGGTGCTGGAACCCAGGGTAAATACTAAAAACAGAGGAGCCAGAGGTGTATTTGGAGGAGGTTTTAAATCAGTAGTACAGTGGATGTGGACAAAGCAGGAGAAATTGCCGTCCGCACAGCAGGGGAACAGCTGACGTTACTGAACCCCAATAACACTGCAGCAAGTGTTGACTGTGCAGACGGTACTTCCAAGCGCCAACTGGCGGTGTTGGAGCTCAGGGATAATACTGAAAACAGAGGAGCCAGAGGTGTAATTGGAGCAACTTTAAAATCTGTAGTAGTGAGAATGTGGACAGAGCAGGAGAAATTGCCGTCCGCACAGTAGGGGAACAGCTGACGTTACCGAACCCCAATAACATGGCAGCAAGTGTTCACTGTGCAGACGGCACTTCCGAGCGCCAACTGGCGGTGTTGGAGCTCAGGGATAATACTGAAAACAGAGGAGCCAGAGGTGTATTTGGAGGAGGTTTTAAATCAGTAGTACAGTGGATGTGGACAGAGCAGGAGAAATTGCCGTCCGCACAGCAGGGGAACAGCTGACGTTACTGAACCCCAATAACACGGCAGCAAGTGCTGACTGTGCAGACGGCACTTCCGAGTGCCAACTGGCGGTGTTGGAGCTCAGGGATAATACTGAAAACAGAGGAGCCAGAGGTGTAATTGGAGCAACTTTAAAATCTGTAGTAGTGAGAATGTGGACAGAGCAGGAGAAATTGCCGTCCGCACAGCAGGGGAACAGCTGACGTTACCGAACCCCAATAACATGGCAGCAAGTGTTGACTGTGCAGACGGCACTTCCGAGCGCCAACTGGCGGTGTTGGAGCTCAGGGATAATACTGAAAACAGAGGAGCCAGAGGTGTAATTGGAGCAACTTTAAAATCTGTAGTAGTGAGAATGTGGACAGAGCAGGAGAAATTGCCGTCCGCACAGCAGGGGAACAGCTGACGTTACTGAACCCCAATGACACGGCAGCAAGTGTTGACTGTGCAGACGGCACTTCCGAGCGCCAACTGGCGGTGTTGGAGCTCAGGGATAATACTGAATACAGAGGAGCCAGAGGTGTAATTGGAGCAACTTTAAAATCTGTTGTAGTGAGAATGTGGACAGAGCAGGAGAAATTGCCGTCCGCACAGCAGGGGAACAGCTGACGTTACTGAACCCCAATGACACGGCAGCAAGTGTTGACTGTGCAGACGGCACTTCCGAGCGCCAACTGGCGGTGTTGGAGCTCAGGGATAATACTGAAAACAGAGGAGCCAGAGGTGTAATTGGAGCAACTCTAAAATCTGTAGTAGTGAGAATGTGGACAGAGCAGGAGAAATTGCCGTCCGCACAGCAGGGGAACAGCTGACGTTACCAAACCCCAATGACACGGCAGCAAGTGCTGACTGTGCAGACGGCACTTCCGAGCGCCAACTGGCGGTGTTGCAGCTCAGGGATAATACTGAAAACAGAGGAGCAAGAGGTGTAATTGGAGCAACTTTAAAATCTGTAGTAGTGAGAATGTGGACAGAGCAGAAGAAATTGCCGTCCGCACAGCAGGGGAACAGCTGACGTTACTGAACCCCAATAACATGGCAGCAAGTGTTGACTGTGCAGACGGCACTTCCGGGCGCCAACTGGCGATGTTGGAGCGCAGGGATAATACTGAAAACAGAGGAGCCAGAGGTGTATTTGGAGGAGGTTTTAAATCAGTAGTACAGTGGATGTGGACAGAGCAGGAGAAATTGCCGTCCGCACAGCAGGGGAACAGCTGACGTTACTGAACCCCAATAACATGGCAGCAAGTGTTCACTGTGCAGACGGCACATCCGAGCGCCAACTGGCGGTGTTGGAGCTCAGGGATAATACTGAAAACAGAGGAGCCAGAGGTGTAATTGGAGCAACTTTAAAATCTGTAGTAGTGAGAATGTGGACAGAGCAGGAGAAATTGCCGTCCGCACAGCAGGGGAACAGCTGACGTTACTGAACCCCAATAACATGGCAGCAAGTGTTCACTGTGCAGACGGCACTTCCGAGCGCCAACTGAAGGTGTTGGAGCTCAGGGATAATACTGAAAACAGAGGAGCCAGAGGTGTATTTGGAGGAGGTTTTAAATCAGTAGTACAGTGGATGTGGACAGAGCAGGAGAAAGTGCCGTCCGCACAGCAGGGGAACAGCTGACGTTACTGAACCCCAATAACACGGCAGCAAGTGTTGACTGTGCAGATGGCACTTCCGAGCGCCAACTGGCGGTGTTGGAGCTCAGGGATAATACTGAAAACAGAGGAGCCAGAGGTGTAATTGGAGCAACTTTAAAATCAGTAGTAGTGAGAATGTGGACAGAGCAGGAGAAATTGCCGTCCGCACAGCAGGGGAACAGCTGACGTTACTGAACCCCAATAACACGGCAGCAAGTGTTGACTGTGCAGACGGCACTTCCGAGCACCAACTGGTGGTGTTGGAGCTCAGGGATAATACTGAAAACAGAGGAGCCAGAGGTGTAATTGGAGCAACTTTAAAATCTGTAGTAGTGAGAATGTGGACAGAGCAGGAGAAATTGCCGTCCGCACAGCAGGGGAACAGCTGACGTTACTGAACCCCAATGACATGGCAGCAAGTGTTCACTGTGCAGACGGCACTTCCAAGCGCCAACTGGCGGTGTTGGAGCTCAGGGATAATACTGAAAACAGAGGAGCCAGAGGTGTAATTGGAGCAACTTTAAAATCTGTAGTAGTGAGAATGTGGACAGAGCAGGAGAAATTGCCGTCCGCACAGCAGGGGAACAGCTGACGTTACTGAACCCCAATAACATGGCAGCAAGTGTTCACTGTGCAGACGGCACTTCCGAGCGCCAACTGGCGGTGTTGGAGCTCAGGGATAATACTGAAAACAGAGGAGCCAGAGGTGTATTTGGAGGAGGTTTTAAATCAGTAGTACTGTGGATGTGGACAGAGCAGGAGAAAGTGCCGTCCGCACAGCAGGGGAACAGCTGACGTTACTGAACCCCAATAACACGGCAGCAAGTGTTGACTGTGCAGATGGCACTTCCGAGCGCCAACTGGCAGTGTTGGAGCTCAGGGATAATACTGAAAACAGAGGAGCCAGAGGTGTAATTGGAGCAACTTTAAAATCTGTAGTAGTGAGAATGTGGACAGAGCAGGAGAAATTGCCGTCCGCACAGCAGGGGAACAGCTGACGTTACTGAACCCCAATAACATGGCAGCAAGTGTTCACTGTGCAGACGGCACTTCCGAGCGCCAACTGGCGGTGTTGGAGCTCAGGGATAATACTGAAAACAGAGGAGCCAGAGGTGTATTTGGAGGAGGTTTTAAATCAGTAGTACTGTGGATGTGGACAGAGCAGGAGAAAGTGCCGTCCGCACAGCAGGGGAACAGCTGACGTTACTGAACCCCAATAACACGGCAGCAAGTGTTGACTGTGCAGATGGCACTTCCGAGCGCCAACTGGCAGTGTTGGAGCTCAGGGATAATACTGAAAACAGAGGAGCCAGAGGTGTAATTGGAGCAACTTTAAAATCAATAGTAGTGAGAATGTGGACAGAGCAGGAGAAATTGCCGTCCGCACAGCAGGGGAACAGCTGACGTTACTGAACCCCAATAACACGGCAGCAAGTGTTGACTGTGCAGACGGCCTTCCGAGCACCAACTGGCGGTGTTGGAGCTCAGGGATAATACTGAAAACAGAGGAGCCAGAGGTGTAATTGGAGCAACTTTAAAATCTGTAGTAGTGAGAATGTGGACAGAGCAGGAGAAATTGCCGTCCGCACAGCCGGGGAACAGCTGACGTTACTGAACCCCAATGACACGGCAGCAAGTGTTGACTGTGCAGACCGCACTTCCGAGTGCCAACTGGCGGTGTTGGAGCTCAGGGATTACAGTTCAGGTGGTAGAAACATGAACAGAACAGGAGACCTGGATACTTTTGCCAACAATTATTTATTCTGGAAGAGGACTGGCAAATTCATGAGAGATCCAGGCCTTGTTCATTTTGAGAAAAGTAAGCCGGTCAACGTTATCGGAGGATAGTCGCATGCGACGGTCTGTTAGTACACCACCTGCGGCACTAAAGACGCGTTCCGATAATACACTAGCAGCAGGGCAAGCTAGCACCTCCAATGCATACTGACTTAGATCTGGCCATGTATCTAGCTTACAGACCCAAAACTTGAAGGGAGAAGAGCCGTCTGGGAGTACACTAAGAGGTCAAGCCATGTAGTCTGTCACCATCTGACGGAAACGTTGCCTCCTGCTGACTGGAGCCGTCTGTGACGGTGTAGACATTTGTGGCGGCGGGGACACAAAACTTTGCCACATTTCGGCCATACTGGTCTTGCCTTGTGCTGAGGCGCTGCTTCTGCTCCCTCTTTGTGCAGAGCTTCCTCCACTGCCTCGACGCACTGAGCTGCTTTGTAAAGCACTAGCAGCACTGCTCTCGGTTGGAATGGAGAACATGATGGAATGCACCAGTGCATCTTGGTACTCCCGCATTTTACGCTCCCGGTTCAACGGTGTTATGAGGCTTTGTAAGTTGTCCCGGTAGCGAGGATCTAGGAGGGTGGACACCCAATAATCAGCCGTGTTGAGAATGTGGGCGATGCGGCGGTCATTTCTCAGGCACTGCAGCATGAAATCAACCATGTGCTGCAGACTGCCAACTGGCCAAGAAACGCTGTCCCCTGCTTGAGGCGTGATCTCTGCCTGCTCTGCATCACCCCACCCTCGCTCTAGATACTGACTACTAGAGCATTGTGTACCTCCCTCCTCTGGACAGATGTCTTCCTCATCCATTGACTCCTCCTCATCCTCCTCACAAAGTGTCCCCTGCCTAGGCCTTTGTGAGGAACCACGTTGCGCAGACTGTAGAGAAGCAGATGGCATTTGTTACTCCTCATCCTCCACCTCTTCCAAAACCTCGTCCCTTAGTGCTTGCAGTGTTTTTTCAAGCAGGCAGATAAGGGGGATAGTCATGCTGACTAGTGCATCATCTGCACTCGCCATCCGCGTGGAATAATCAAAGGCACGCAAAACGTGGCAAATGTCCTTCAGTGGTGGTGAAGTGTGAACGGCGCGCACTGCGACTTGTTTGCGCCTGCTGCAGCTGGTACTCCATTACTGCTGCCTGCTGCTCACACAACCTGTCCAACATATGTAACGTTGAATTCCACCTGGTGGGTAGGTCACATATGATGCGATGTTCCGGAAGATGTAATCGGCGCTGCAGAGCTGCAATGTGTGATCTTGCATTGCTGGAACGCCGCAAGTGAGCGCACTCTATGCGGACCTTGTGAAGCAGTGCATGAAGATCCGGATAGTCCCTCAAAAAACTCTGCACGACCAAGTTGAGCACATGTGCCAGACATGGGATGTGAGTGAGGTTGCTTAGGCCCAGAGCTGCCACCAGATTTCGGCCATTGTCACACACTACCATGCCTGGCTGGAGATTCGCTGGCACAAACCACACGTCGCTCTGCTGCTTGATGGCATTCCAGAGCTCCTGCGCTGTGTGGCTTCGATTCCCCAAAGAAATTAATTTTAATACGGCCTGTTGATGTTTGGCCACGGCTGTGCTCATATTGGTCACCATAACAGGTAACCGTTCACGGGTCGATGTGGAGGTAGACCGTGACGGCTCCTGCAGTGCTGATTCAGAGGAACTGGAGTATGAGGAGGAGTCAATGTGTACAGACTGGATTCCTGCAATCCTTGGAGTTGGCAGAACACGTACAGCGCCACTCTCAAGATCTGTACCCGGCTCCACAACATTTACCCAATGGGCAGTGAGGGAAAGGTATCGTCCCTGTCCATGCTTACTGGTCCACGCATCGGTAGTCAGGTGGACCTTGCTACTGACGGCGTTTTGTAGCGCATGTTTAATTTTTCCCTCCACATGATGTTGCAGGGCAGGGACGGCTTGCCTGCTGAAATAAAATCGGCTGGACACGTTGTATTGTGGGACTGCCAATGCCATAAAGTTACGGAATGTGTCAGTCTCCACCAGCCTGAATGATAGCATTTCAAGGGCCAGTAGTTTAGCAATGCCAGCATTCAGAGCCTGTGCTCGGGGGTGGTTTGCCGAGTATGGGCGCCTTTTCTCCCATGCCTGTGCTAACGATGGCTGTAGACTGGCCTGGGAGTGTGAGGATGACTGGGAAAGTGGTGCTGTGGGTGGAATTACACTGTGTCTCTGTACAACAGTGCCAGAAATTCTTCCATGGCGATCCTGTGAGGAAGCCGAACCAGCTGTGTGTGAGCTGGAGGAAGAGGCTACAACACGAGCTGAAGAGGTGGTAGGTGGCGCTGTAGGTTGGCCTAGGTCTTCAGTGTGTTTTTGTAACTCCACCACGTGCTTGGTCCGCACATGTTTCCACATATTTGTGGTATTGAGGTTGCTGACACTTTTCCCTCTTTTCACCTTCTGATTACACAGCTTGCATTTGACAAAGCAAATGTCATCTGCAACTGTGTCAAAAAAGGACCAGGCACTGCAAGTCTTGGGAGCGCCCGCTTTGGATTTTGGAAGAGCCATGCTCCTAATGGGTGCCGAAGTGGAGGCTACAGGCAACCAAGTCTGCCCCCTCCCTCTCCCTCCTTTTTGGGCTGTTCGGGGAATCTCTTCCTCAGAGCTGCTCCCACCACCTTCCTGTCCCTCACGCCATGATGCGTCAAGGACCTCATCATCTACACCACCCTCTTCAAACAACTGCTTCTCCTGGGTAGTCTCGACAGCACAGTACGCACCAGAAAGTGGCACCTGAGTCTCATCATCAGATGCGTACTGAGGTGTGCTGCTGACCATAGGCACTGGCCCACCCGCCTCTTCAGATTCAGAGAGACAAAACGGTTGCGCATCACTGCATACTACCTCTTCTTCAAATTCTCGAATTCTGCTTGGCTGGCCCCCTCTTTCCAAGCCAAGAGATTCAGAGAACAGAAGTAAAGATGGCTTCTGTCCAGGGCTCTCTGACTGCCTGGGCAATTTGGCAGGTGGTGAAGAGATAGATGGGTGCTCTTCAGTGCTCAGGACCTGAGATGATCTGGAACTAATTGAAGTCGATGCGTTAGCTGCCATCCATCCGACAACGGCTTCAATTTGGTCCTCCCGCAGCAGTGGGGTACGGCTAGCTCCTACAAAGCTGCGCATAAAGGACTGTTCCCTGGTAAAACTGGTGGATGCTGAGTCACTGGTGCCCGCAGCAGGCACAGAATCCCCACGTCCTCTCCCTGCAGGCACAGAATCCTCACGTCCTCTCCCTGCAGAAACTCCACGCCCACGACCACATGCCTTACTCCCTGCCTTCTTCATCTTGGTAGACTGATAAAGATAGGCAGAAAAGTACTAAGGGCTTAGTGTGCTTATTCCTGAACAGCTGCTAACAGGTATAAGAAACACTAATTTTATAAAGTGTGGACTAGACTTTAATATGAGCTAATGTGGCCTACACAACTGTAAAGTGGAGTGTTTGGTGAACTTTATTTAGGTTTTTTTTTGTCACAAAAAGACACTGGATGTGCCTAAAGATGTAATAACGATAGTATCACAAACTTTTTGTAGCTATTACAATGTAGGAAGGTAACCTACAATGCAATAGATGAGGCTGCAAAAAATAGGCTAATACTAATCTGGCTGGGGCTGCAGGGCCCAATGCTGCAGAAAGGCTCCTCTAACTACTCCTATATAGTGTGTTTGGAACCAATTTAGCTGAATACGGATGGAACCACCACACTAATAGGAGAAATTAGGAAAAATTATGAATTGGCAAAAAAGGACAATGTATGAGGCAGTGACACACACTGAGGGCACTACAACCAGACTTGGTTGAAGCACACACTACAGGGTGAGCTGCACTCACACACCAGACCTTGCAGACAGCGGTGAACAGTACAGATGCAGAGCACTGTGCACTAGCTCTGCAAGACCAAAAAAATTTCTCTATCTACTCCTATATAGTGTGTTTGGAACCAATTTAGCTGAATACGGATGGAACCACCACACTAATAGGAGATAACAGGAAAAATTATGAATTGGCAAAAAAGACAATGTATGAGGCAGTGACACACCCTGAGTGCACTACAACCAGACGTGGTTGAAGCACACACTACAGGGTGAGCTGCACTCACACACCAGACCTTGCAGACAGCGGTGAACAGTACAGATGCAGAGCACTGTGCACTAGCGCTGCAAGACCAAAAAAATTTCTCTATCTACTCCTATATAGTGTGTTTGGAACAAATTTAGCTGAATACGGATGGAACCACCACACTAATAGGAGATATCAGGAAAAATTATGAATTGGCAAAAAAGGACAATGTATGAGGCAGTGACACACACTGAGTGCACTATAACCAGACGTGGCTGAAGTTCACACTACAGGGTGAGCTGGACTCACACACAGAGACCTTGCAGAAAGCGGTGAACAGCACAGAGAACTGTGCACTAGCACTGCAAGGCACAGCGATTTATAAAGTAGCTTGGGTAAAGCAGAATAGACCAAATAGGTAGCTAAAACTGTCCCTCAGAACAACAGCATCCTATCCCTAACTGAATTCACAGCAGAGTGAGCTCAAAATGGCGGCGGCGGCTTTTATAGTGCATCATGACATCATTTCAGCAGCCAATCACAGCCATGCCATTAGTTAAGATGCCTACATGCCTAACAGGATGTGCCCACACTTCTTAGGATCCTCATTGGCTGAATAAAATGAAAATGGCTCATTGCATTATGGGAACTTCCGATTCCGGTATACGATATTGCAAAAGTATCGGAATTAAGTATCGGAATTCCGATACCGCGAATATCGGCCGATACCCGATATTTCAGTATCGGAATGCTCAACACTACCCAGGGTGCATGAACGGACTTCTCCACAAGAGGCCCTCATTACATACAAACACCTCCACCCTTCCACCTCATACCACCAGATGGAGCCCGTTAGGGATATATATATGGAGGGTGGAGCCAGGCAGCTCAGTCAGTGAGAAGTTAGTCAGAGAGAGAGCATGCTGACGCTGAGAGCAGCGTAGACGCGGCACGTCTGCTGCTGAGTTCTGAGGGCCCCGAGTGTGGACGAAGGCAAGAGGAGAAAGGAGAGAGGAGTTGAGGGGGCAGATGAGCATCATAGGCTCACCCCGATATACAAACCGGACACCGGGTCCGCGCCTACAGGGTCCCTTTATACCCAGTAGGGATCACCGGCATCCCAGGAGAACTACAAGTCCCTGGCTGACCTGAAGCTAGACTCATTACAGGACCAGGAACCACAAGGCCCCAGCATCCAGGGAGAGTGGTTACCAGCAGGTAGTCCTACTACCGAGCGACAGGTGAAGGAACAGCACGACACATAAGCTAGGCCCAGTTGCAGGCTGGCCAGGAGTATACAGAAGGGCAGACACGGACCAGGAGGCCTTATACCCGCTCACTGGGGAGAAGTCCTGAAGTGCACCCATCCTACTGAGTACCCTGGACCATACCTGACATCCGCACCAGTAAAGGTTTGAAGCGAATCCCCTGTCTCTGTCAGTTACTCCTGCTGTGCCATCCCGCCTGCACTACAAGCCCCAGCATCACCACCCACCATCAAACTCCACACTGCCCCGGGGGCCCGCTCCGCCTGTGGGGAGCAGAAACATCCCAACGGCCATCCCATCACCCCCCGGAGGTCTGCAGCAGCGCTCGTAATCCTTACCAGGTACCACAGGTGGCGTCACAAACTATTTACTTTATTTTTATCTCTATCCAAGTTACAATCCCCTTTTTGATTGACCGCCCTGGGCCACGGACCGGGCCAGCCACTGTGACATATCCCCCCAGCATCCATAGCCCCGGGCACCGAGTACCTCACTGCCCTGGGGGCACGTCAGAAGCAAGTTGCGCCCACTGGCTGGGAGTATGTTCAACTCATATATACCCTCCAACTCAGAAACCGGCGAATCCTTGCAGCGCACATTGCGTGTACTGTGGGATTCATAAGTCTGCAGTCACACAAAGTGACTGCAGACTTATAAATTTAAACTGGACAGCCCGTTTAATTTCTTCTCTTTCAAGTAGATAGGAAAACGGGCCATAAATGGCTAGAACTTGAGAGTTGCAACATGAGCGAATAGAGGTTTTGTTTTTTTAGAAATTAAAATTATTGCTGCTATGATTATTAAAATCATTATGTTTATGAAAATGCATGCAGACCTAGTGAGACCTTGGAGGTAAGGGATTTTAATAAATATATTAAAATAATTTGTTTCTACCAGCAAGAAAGAGGGCATTCCATAGTTCTAAATCGGTAAAACATCAGGTTCATGTCAAGTACCAAATGCTTTCTGTGTAGAGTGATTCCCCGTAAGTATTTAATCTAAATAGAGTTTGATACTTAAGGTTTGCCTCCATGTTTGCATGCAAACAGTGGAGCACAAGTACAATAATGAGCTCTTTGCGTGCTAACATGGTTTTAGCAAGTAGAAGTGAACAGAGAATACTTGTGACATGTCCAAGAAAATATGATTTAAGAGAACTGTCACCTCTTGTTAGGCCGGTTAGTCTAAAAGTGAGCCAAGTTCCCTTTTTAAGAATTTTAATTAGCAATAAGTAGAACAAAATCCTTAAGCTTCTCAAAGTTTACATGTGCTACTGTTTGGGATTTACTCTTTAGCCCAGTTAGTTCAGGCTCCCCTCCAAAGCGTGGATTAGCTGTCCAATGCAATGCTATCTACAAACCTAGCAGTCATACCCATAATCCTATTAACAAACTCCTTGGGAATATTAAGAACACATTTATACAGGATATGGAAACAACGCCAAATTATGTTTAACAGAAATAAATACTCACAATGTCTATATATCTATATATATGGATATAAAAAGTCTGTACACCTCTGTTAAAATACCAGTACTTTGTCATATTCTCCTGATAACTGTCAACAATGAGATTCCTTTGCTATGTTGTAAGCTGTAAAATGTAACTAAGAAAATGTCAGGAAAATCCTACTTGGACAAATAAACTTTATATGGAGTTAATCAGAATCACTGTAATTGATGGCTTCTGTGTTCTGACTACTATTTAGCATTAGTTTAAATGTGATTGGCTAATTCTGAACACATCCCCCGTTATAAGAGTGCGTTCACACTTATGCAAACACATTATTTTAGTTTTGTTATTTTTATTTACCCCCTAAAAATTATTTCAGTTTGTTTCTCAATGGATTTGTGCAGATTATGGGTGACATTAAAGGTGGGAAAAGTTCTGAAATGATACTTCTTAGTATGATTTTTTACATGAGAAAAACCTGGCATTTAACAGGTGTATGGACTTTTTATATCCACTGTACCCATATATCTATATATTTATCTACAACCCTAAAACCAAAATGTTTGTACACTTTGTAAAAAGTAAAGAAAACAAGAATGCAATGATTTGGAAATCTCTTATAGACATATTTTATTTGCAATAGAACATAGAACACAGATCAGAAGTTGAAAGATAGACTTTTTTCCAGTTCATTTAAAAAAATTAACTCATTTAGAAATTGATGGCAGCGAAACATATCATAAAAGTTGGGACAAGGCCATGGCTACCATTGTGTAGCATCTTCCTTTTGCAACAGTCTGTAAATGTCTGGGAAGTGAAGAGACTGATTGCTGGCATTTTGGGAGATGATTGTTGTCACATTCTAGCCTGATGCAGGATTCTAGCTGCTCAACAGTCCTGGGACTTCTTTGCCAGATTTTTCATTTCATAATGCGCCAAATGTTTTCTATTGGTGATAGGTCTGGACTGCAGACTGCCATTTCATCACCTGAACCCTTCTTCTGCAAAGCCATGCTCGTGTGATGCATGCATTGTCTTCCTGAATTATACAAGGCCTTTTCTGAAATAGACATTGTGTGGATGGGAGCATATGTTGTTCTAAAACCTCTACTTAATGCTCAGCATTGATAGTGTCTTTCAAGATGTGTAAGGTGCTCATGCCACAGGCACTAATGTAACCCCATACAATCAAAGATGTAGGCTTTTGAACTGTGAGCTGATAACAAGCTGGATGTTCTCTCTCCTCTTGAGTCCCCAGGACACGGTGTTTGCTGTTTCCATAAAGATTTTCACATTTTAATTCATCTGACCATAGTTTTCAATTTTAAGTGAGATTTGGCACAGACAAGACCTCATTGTTTCTGGATTGTGCTGATATATGGCTTCTTTGCATGGTAGAGCTTTAACCCCTTAAGCCCCGAGGGTGGTTTGCACGTTAATGACCAGGCCAATTTTTACAATTCTGACCACTGTCACTTTATGAGGTAATTACTCTGGAACGCTTCACCAGATCCCCCTGATTCTGAGATTGTTTTATCGTGACATATTGTACTTCATGATTCTGGTAAAATTTCTACGATATCACTTGTGTTTATTTGTGAAAAAAACGGAAATTTGGCGAAAATTTTGAAAATTTTGCAATTTTCAAAATTTGAATTTTTGAGCCCTGAAATCAGAGAGATATGTCACACAAAAGAGTTAATAAATAACATTTCCCACATGTCTACTTTACATCAGCACAATTTTGGAACCAAATTTTTTTTTTGTTAGGGAGCTATAAGGGTTAAAAGTTCACCAGCGATTTCTCATTTTTACAACAAAATTTACAAAACCATTTTTTTAGGGACCACATCACATTTGAAGTCACTTTGAGAGGTCTTTATGACAGAAAATACCCAAAAGTGACACCATTCTAAAAACTGCACCCCTCAAGGTGCTCAAAACCACATTCAAGAACTTTATTAACCCTTCAGGTGCTTCACAGGAATTTTTTGAATGTGGAAGAAAAAAATGAACATTTAACTTTTTTCACAAAAATTTCACTTTAGACCCATTTTTTTTTATTTTCACAGGGGTAACAAGAAAAAATGGACCCCAAAATTTGTTGTGCAATTTCCCCTGGGCACGCAGATACCCAATATTTGGGGAAAAAACACTGTTTGGGCGCACGGCAGGGCTCGGAAGGGAAGGAGTGCCATTTGACTTTTTGATTGTAAAATTTGCTTGAATAATTAGCGGACACCATGTTGTGTTTGGAGAGCCCCTGTGTCCCCAAACATTAGAGCTCCCCCACAAGTGACCCCATTTTGGAAACTAGACCCCCCAAGGCACCTATCTAGATGCATAGTGAGCACTTGGAATCCTCAGGTGCTTCACAAATTGATTCATAAAAATGAAAAAGTGTTTTTTTTTTCACTTTTTCATTGTTACAAATCAATTTGTGAAGCACCTGGGGGTTCCAAGTGCTCACTATGCATCTAGATAGGTGCCTTGGGGGGTCTAGTTTCCAAAATGGGGTCACTTGTGGGGGAGCTCCAATGTTTGGGCACACAGGGACTCTCTAAATGCAACATGGTGTCCGCTAACAAATTTAACGGAAAATCGGCTCAAATTGTTAGCGACACCATGTTGCGTTTGGAGAGCCCCTGTGTCCCCAAGCATTGGAGCTCCCCCACAAGTGACCCCATTTTGGAAACTAGACCCCCCAAGGCACCTATCTAGATGCATAGTGAGCACTTGGAACCCCCAGGTGCTTCACAAATTGATTCATAAAAATGAAAAAGTGTTTTTTTTTTCACTTTTTCATTGTTACGAATCAATTTGTGAAGCACCTGGGGGTTCCAAGTGCTCACTATGCATCTAGATAGGTGCCTTGGGGGGTCTAGTTTCCAAAATGGGGTCACTTGTGGGGGAGCTCCAATGTTTGGGCACACAGGTACTCTTTAAATGCAACATGGTGTCCGCTAACAAATTTAACGGAAAATCGGCTCAAATTGTTAGCGACACCATGTTGCGTTTGGAGAGCCCCTGTGTCCCCAAGCATTGGAGCTCCCCCAAAAGTGACCCCATTTTGGAAACTAGACCCCCCAAGGCACCTATCTAGATGCATAGTGAGCACTTGAAACACCTAGGTGCTTCACAAATTGATTCGTAACAATGAATAAGTGTTTTTTTTTCACTTTTTCATTGTTACGAATCAATTTGTGAAGCACCTGGGGGTTCCAAGTGCTCACTATGCATCTAGATAGGTGCCTTGGGGGGTCTAGTTTCCAAAATGGGGTCACTTGTGGGGGAGCTCCAATGTTTGGGCACACAGGGACTCTCCAAATGCAACATGGTGTCCGCTAACAAATTTAACGGAAAATCGGCTCAAATTGTTAGCGACACCATGTTGCGTTTGGAGAGCCCCTGTGTCCCCAAGCATTGGAGCTCCCCCACAAGTGACCCCATTTTGGAAACTAGACCCCCCAAGGCACCTATCTAGATGCATAGTGAGCACTTGGAACCCCCAGGTGCTTCACAAATTGATTTGTAACAATGAAAAAGTGAAAAAAAAAACACTTTTTCATTTTTATGAATCAATTTCTGAAGCACCTGAGGGTTCCAAGTGCTCACTATGCATCTAGATAGGTGCCTTGGGGGGTCTAGTTTCCAAAATGGGGTCACTTGTGGGGGAGCTCCAATGTTTGGGCACACAGGGACTCTCCAAATGCAACATGGTGTCCGCTAACAAATTTAACGGAAAATCGGCTCAAATTGTTAGTGACACCATGTTGCGTTTGGAGAGCCCCTGTGTCCCCAAGCATTGGAGCTCCCCCACAAGTGACCCCATTTTGGAAACTAGACCCCCCAAGGCACCTATCTAGATGCATAGTGAGCACTTGGAACCCCCAGGTGCTTCACAAATTGATTTGTAACAATGAAAAAGTGAAAAAAAAAACACTTTTTCATTTTTATGAATCAATTTCTGAAGCACCTGAGGGTTCCAAGTGCTCACTATGCATCTAGATAGGTGCCTTGGGGGGTCTAGTTTCCAAAATGGGGTCACTTGTGGGGGAGCTCCAATGTTTGGGCACACAGGGACTCTCCAAATGCAACATGGTGTCCGCTAACAAATTTAACGGAAAATCGGCTCAAATTGTTAGTGACACCATGTTGCGTTTGGAGAGCCCCTGTGTCCCCAAGCATTGGAGCTCCCCCACAAGTGACCCCATTTTGGAAACTAGACCCCCCAAGGCACCTATCTAGATGCATAGTGAGCACTTGGAACCCCCAGGTACTTCACAAATTGATTCGTAACAATGAAAAAGTGTTTTTTTTTTCACTTTTTCATTTTTATGAATCAATTTGTGAAGCAGCTGAGGGTTACAAGTGCTCACTATGCATCTAGATAGGTGCCTTGGGGGGTCTAGTTTCCAAAATGGGGTCACTTGTGGGGGAGCTCCAATGTTTGGGCACACAGGGACTCTTCAAATGCAACATGGTATCCGCTAACAATTTGTTAGCGGATACCATGTTGCATTTGAAGAGTCCCTGTGTGCCCAAACATTGGAGCTCCCCCACAAGTGACCCCATTTTGGAAACTAGACCCCCCAGGGAACTTATATAGATTTGTGGTGAGCCCATTGAACCCCCAGATGCCTCACAGAAAATCATAATGTTGACTTGTGAAAATATAAAAAAAACATTTTTTCCACAAAAATGCAAAAAAAAATATTTTCACAAGGGTAACAGGAGAAATTGCACCCCATAAGTTGTTGTGCAATTTCTCCTGAGTACTCATATACCCCATGTGTTGGAAAAAACTACTGTTTGGGCGCATGTAAGGGCTCGGAAGGGAAGGAGTGACGCTTTTGAACGCAGACTTTGATGGAATGGTCTGCGGGCGTCAGGTCATGTTCTCAGAACCCTTGATGTGCCTAAACAGTGAAATGCCTAACAAGTGTCCCCTTTTTGGTAGTGTTAGTTGATTTTTGAATTTTGTAATGTAGTGTTATACATCAGCTGTGTAGGACAATCTGACGAACACTACACAAGTGACGTATGACAACCTGACGAACACTACGTCAGCTGTGCAGTGTTCGTCAGGTTGTCATACTTCAGAAATTAATTTAATAGTCCATCGAAGTATGGTACCTTTTGAAGCAGTCTTTCATACACAGGCCAGGTTTGTCAGGGCAGGTGTCACATTGATAAATGGTGTCCTTGCGTATTCCACTTTTATAACACACTCGGCACCTCTTTTGTGACTTTCCTTTTTTTCCGCTGTGAGGGATCTGCCCTGGGAAATGCTGGCCTGGTACAATTCTTGGTCCTTCAATTCCAGAAGTACTGGGGCCTGCTCTGTCACCGCTGCCAAATATCAGGGCCTTGATAACCGTTTCCTGAAACTGAAGATACGACGCAGAAGTCTGGCCTGCACATTGTGACAGAAGGAAAGCATTGTACATTGCCATCTGTACAATGTGCACGGCCAGCTTCTTGTACCACACTCTGGCCTTTCTCAAAGCACTGTATGGCTGGAGGACTTGATCAGAGAGATCAACTCCCCCCATGTACTTGTTGTACCCCACTACACAGTCTGGTTTGACGACCTGTGTAGTGGAACCTCGTACAGTGCTGAGTGTGCTGCCATCACCATGTATGGTGGTCAAGAAAAGGACATCCCTTTTGTCCTTGTACTTGACCATCAACAGGTGGTCGCTACATTGGGCTCTGCTCTCACCCCTTTTGAGCAGCTGCCCAATTAGCGTCTTTGGGAGGCCTTTCTGAATTTTGCGGACAGTACCGCAGGCTGCGGTACGTCGCGCAGAGAGGGACTGGAAGAGCGGGATACTTGTATAAAAGTTATCCACGTAGAGGTGATAACCTTTATCAAGCAGTGGGTGCACCAAGTCCCACACAATTTTCCCACTCACTCCCAGAACAGGGGGGCATTCAGGGGGTTCAATCAGGGAGTCCTTCCCTTCATAAACTCTAAACTTGTGAGTGTATCCTGAGGTACTCTCACAAAGTTTATACAGCTTGATCCCATACCTTGCCCTCTTACTGGGCAGGTATTGCCGGAATCCAAGCCGCCCCTTAAAAGAAATTAAGGACTCATCCACGCAGATGTCCCTTTGGGGCACGTACACTTCACCAAACTTGTTGTTGAAGTGTTCGATGACTGGCTGAACTTTGAAAAGACGATCAAAGTTCGGGTCATCGCGTGCAGGACACCTTGCATTATCTTGGTAATGCAAGAACTTGTGGATGGCCTCAAAACGTGTCCGGGGCACGACCATTCGGAACACTGGAGTGTTATACAAAACGTCAACACTCCAGTATTGCCGAAGCTCGGGCTTCTTCAAGATCCCCATAAGAAGGACCAGGCCCCAAAACTTCATCATTTCTACTGCGTCTACAGGAGACCAGTTAGAAAATGATGAAGAGGGGTTTTGTTCAAAAAATTGATGAGCGTATAAATTAGTTTGGCCCACCATGAGGTTTATAAAATCCTCAGAGAAAAAGACTTTGAAAAAGTCTATTTCTGTGAGGCCGGTGGTGTCAAACTTGATTCCTGATTCCGCTACGAAATCAGGAATCAGCGGCTCATAATTTTCGGGGGGTGAAGTCCATATAGGCTCAGTAGTGGGGGGCGCTGGAACATCTCTCCTGCGACGACGGCGGGGCGGGCCAGCAGAACCTGAGGAAGAGGAGGAAGAAGAGAAGGAGGAAGACGACGAGGAGTCGGAGAAACAAAGAAATGTGGGATCCTCACCCTCACTGTCAGTGTCAGTGTCGGAGGCAAGAATAGCGTAAGCCTCCTCCGCTGAATACTGAGTTTGGGATGAGCAGGACATTGTTTGTTATGTATGTGGTGCGTGTGTGTCAATATTTTGAGAGTGTGTGTGTGTCAGTACTTTATTTAGAGTGTGTGGAAAAAGGAAATACTGTATGTGGTGCAAACAGCGAGCACGAGTGTGGATTGGTGAACTATGCCACCGATCAACACTCGGCGGCTGCTGGATGTGCGCACAAATGTGTGGGGAGTGGGAAGAGGGGAGGATGAGGGGAGATCAGATTACTTACCAAAGTCCTCTCTGTTCTTCTATCAGGACCGGGAGCCCGGCGCTGGAGACCGGGAGCCCGGCGCTGGAGACCGGGAGCCCGGCGCTGGTGACCGGGAGCCCGGCGCTGGAGACCGGTGCTGGTGACCGGGAGCCCGGCGCTGGTGACCGGGAGCCCGGCGCTGGAGACCGGCGCTGGTGACCGGGAGCCCGGCGCTGGTGACCGGGAGCCCGGCGCTGGAGACCGGGAGCCCGGCGCTGGTGACCGGGAGCCCGGCGCTGGTGACCGAGAGCCCGGCGCTCGTGACCGGGAGCCCGGCGCTGGAGACCGGGAGCCCGGCGCTGGAGACCGGGAGCCCGGCGCAGGAGCCCGGAACAGGAGACCAGGAGCCCGGTGCAGGAGACCAGGAGCCCGGAGCAGGAGACCGGTACTGGAGCTGGAGATCAGAAGCAAAAGAATTAACAGGGACACTGGGGTGGGAAGGGGGGTTAAAAGACAGGGGAGTGGGAAGAGGGGTAAAAAGACAGGGGAGTGGGAAGAGGGGGATTGGGGTGAATGAGGGGAGATCAGAGATGGACTTACCAAAGGGTCTGTAGGACTGGAACAGAAGACCCAGAGCAGGAGACCGGGAGCCCGGCGCTGGTGACCAGGAGCCCGTCGCTGGTGACCGGGAGTGGAGCTGGATACTCGGACCAGAGCTGGAGACCGCTGCAGGACACAGAAAAAAAGGTAAGGGGGGGTAAAAATAGGGGGGAGGGGGGATTGGGGTGGATGAGGGGAGAACAGACTTACCAAAGTCTTCTCTGCAGGATCAGCAGCAGGCTCTGGAGCAGGAACCACAGCAGGTCAGGAGCAGAAGATCCAGGAGCTGGAGCAGAAGATCCAGGACGCTGGAACAGAAGATCCAGGATGCTGGAACAGAAGATCCAGGACGCTGGAACAGAAGATCCAGGACGCTGGAACAGAAGATCCAGGACGCTGGAACAGAAGATCCAGGAGCAGCGGCAGCAGCAGCGACTGGAACAGTGAGAAGATGGTCTTGTGGTGTCACAGAATATTCTGTGGCACTACAAGGCCCAGCACAGACACATCAGATGTGATCGCTCTGTAGAAATCCTCACCAAATGTGAGGGTCTGCAGGGCGGTCACAGGGTGATGATGGGGTGGTGACAGGTGGAGGTAATCTGATTGGAGCAATCATTGATGACATTGATTGCTCCAATCAGAGTACTTGAATACAGGTGACCAGGCGGTCACAGGGAAGTGTCACCTTTCTGTGACCCCCTGTGGTGCATGTTGTGCCCCAGCCATCTGATTGGTGACACTGATTGCACCAATCAGACATGGCTGGAGCAGAGCACGCACCACAGGGGGTCACAGAAAGGTGACACCTCCCTGTGACAGCCTGGTCACCTCTATTCAAGTACTCTGATTGGAGTCTGGGGGCTTGAATCACTTTACAGGGGGTCATGGGGCGGTGACAGGCAGGTCACAAGCCGGTCACCGCCCCATGACCGCCCTGTCACCGCGCTGTCGCGCTACGATCGGTGCGATCGATGTGATCGGCGATCGCACCGATCATAGCAGTCCGGGGCCAGGGCTGGGGTGTCCTAGCAACAGCCGATCCTAGGCTGCAGATCACTGCTTCCGGCAATCACATTGCCGGAAACAGTGAGAAATGCTGTGATTGGCTGTTCAGATTTGAACAGCCAATCACAGCGATCGCTGGTAGGAGGTAGGATGGCACCGTAACTTTAATGCTGTCACCGCGACTTAAGTCGCGGTGCCGCATTAAAGATATGACGTACTAATACGGGTCTGGGCATTAAGTCCCAGTGCACAGACGCGTATTAGTACGTCAGATGTCAGTAAGGGGTTAACTTGCATTTATGGATGGCCACAGACCATGATTTCTGGAAGTATTCCTGAGTCTATACAGTGACTTACATGCCAAAATTATGCTTGTTCCAACTTTTTTGAGATGTGTTGCTGCTATCAATTACTAAATGAGTTAATGAAAATATGTCTGACTTTCCACTTCTAACATGTTCTGTTGTGAATAATATGTGGCTACAAGAGATTTCCAAGTCATTGCATTCTTGTTTTCTTTACATTTTAAACAGCGTTCCATTTTTTTTAAATTCAGTTATATTTATCTATCACAAAAACAAAATAAAGAAAATAAAATACAGCATAAGTCCACTACTTGTAGCCCGACTGTGGCCCCCACAATCCCCAAACACAATCTGATGGCTACCATAGCCATCCATACACAGTAAGATGCCCCCACTGCCCATTATAAATAGTGTAATGGCTACACAGCCCCACACACAGCTTGATGCTCAAACAATCCCACACACCATATGATGGTCACGACAGCCCCCTATACATAGTATGATACATCTACACAGTATGATGACACCATACTTTACCCACAGAGTATGATGGCCCCTCCAACCTCCAAGCACAGTATGATGCCCCAACAGTTCCCTCAGATACAGTATGATGGCCCTCACAGCCTCCCATTCAGTATGATGGACAGCTCAGCCACCTATACATAGTATGATGATCACCATAGCCACTCTATATACAGCATAAGGACCCCATAGCCTTTCCACACACAATTTAATGCCTCTACAGCCCCCCACATATTACGATATCCCTACAGTATCCACATCTATGTGATGTCCCACACACCTCCCACACAATATGTATGGTGTCCTACATCCCCCTACCCACAGTACTATGGTTACCGCAATCTCCCTTCCCCCCTGGACTCTTAGACCCCAAAATATAATAAAAAAAAGTGTTTATTCAGCCGATGCTGGTTTCTTATACACTGCAGCCTCCATCTATTCTTCTAGCTTGAATAGAGTTGGTCGGCTCAGGCAATGTGATGCAGTACTGTTATTGTGCTGCCCAAAGTCCCCTGCATGGATTCAAGCAGGCCAGAAGCAGCCTGTGGCAGAGCAGAGAGTTAGCACATGACCTGATGCCAATACTGTTAAAAGTGTTGCGATGAAAGCATCTGGCATTTGTTTGGAACCATACAAAGTTCTGTATCAAAACACAGTTGTAAACACTGTTACTCACTATAAGAAATATGTTAAGAGTTTTTATAGGAAAACTTAAACAGAATCTGTCAGTAGAATCAATGCTCCTAAGCCATCTATATGGTCATGTAGGTCATAGAAAGTTGAATAAAATGATACCTTGGTATCTGCAATCTGATGTCTTATTCCTGAGCAATAGTGATGAGCAAGTGTATTCGTTACTATTCGCTATTTGCACGGATAGTACGGTATTCGGGTTACTATTGCGAGTATTTGTGCACTTGCCTCTATATATTCGGATGTCCCGCCCTGCAGTTTTGGCGCCACTAAACATCCTGGGCTTCTTCACCAATCACAGTAATGCCGCAGACATCTTGGTTGTGGCATTACTGTGACTGGCTGGCCGCCCAGCATCATAGGGTCTATTTAAGCCCTGCTGCCGCCATTTTGTGTACATTGTATTTGGAGCCTGCATTCTACAAGCATAGGGAGAGATCGCTGAGTTGCTAGGGAGAGTGTTTAGACCTCTTGATAAAACAAAAGCTCTTTTCAGGATACCTGCTGTGTATACTAGTTCAGTGTAGAGAAGGGAGGGAGTGATACTCAAGCAGGGACAGTTTAAAGGAGCGGCTCATGTGGCACCCTGCTGTGCATTGGTGCCACAGATCCCAGAGGGGTGCATGAATGGATTCCTCCACAAGAGGCCCTCATAGCATTCACACACCTGCACCTTCCACCTCAGACCAGCAGAGGGAGCCGTTAGGGATATAAAAAGGGAAGGTGGAGCTAGGCAGCTCAGTCTGGAGTATGCTGTCTGGAGTCCACAGAGAGTGAAGTCTGTGTGAAGTCTGCTGCAGCCAGAGAGGTTGTCAGGTCAGTCCAGACTCAGGGAGCTCAGATTAGTGAGCCTAGGGCGTGCCGACGTCAAAAGAGCGGCGAAGCGCAGTGTGTCTGCTGAAGTGTGAAGCCTAGTGAGGGCCCTGAGCGTGGCCGAAGGCGAGTGGAAAGAGAGTAACATAGGGGGCAGAGGAGCTTAACCAGCTCACTCCAAAACCATTTACCGGAAACCAGGTCCGTGTCTGCAGGGATTCCTTACATCCAACAGAAACAACCGGAACCCCTGGCGAACTATATGTCCCAGGAACACCAAAAGCTGACTGTTATACCAGGGTCAGGAGTCACGGAGGCCCAAGAGACCAGGGAGTGTGATCTCCAACAGAAGGCCCTACCACCAGGTCAGCAGGTGCAAGACAGAGACCAAGTTAGGCCTAGCTCCAGGCAGGTCAGAAACTTATCAAGGAAAGGCAAAGAACAGGAGGCCCCACACCCGCTCACTGGGGAGAGTCCTGATATGCACCCTTCACCCTACAGTGCCCTGGATCGTGCCTGAAACACCACCAGTAAAGGTACTGAAGTGAACTCCGGTGTGTGTGCCTATTCTATCCTTCCTCTGACCCGGCTGGGTCCCCTCTGTCCTGCATCCTTCTTCTACGCTGCCCTGAGGCCCCGCTCCACCTGTGGGGAGCCGCACCAACTAAGCTGCCTGAACACCGGCCTCAGAGGACTGTCGCAGCGCTGGTGGTCCTCACCAGACTCCAAGGGTGGCGTCACAAACATCCCTATCCCATACAACTTTCCCCCTTTCTTTTAAGAGTGACCCCAGGGTACAGGCCCGGGAGCCGGCCACCGCGACATCCCCCAAGATCAGGCAACAGCAAGGCCCGGGCGCCGAGTCGTTCCAGCATCCCCAGGGCGCGTCACTCACTAGCTTCATATTACCACCAAAAAATAGCTCTTTTCAGAGTTGAAGACACACAACAAAGTCAGAGAACAGGGAGGGAGAGATTATGTATTAGATAGGGAGAGGTTAAAGTGTTCTTCCAGTGTCCAACTTAAAACAGCTTTTGTCAGAGACAAAGCAATATTTTTCAAAACACAGAGTAGTGCTGCCTTTTTTTTAAAAGTCCCGGTCTATTTTCCCCACTGTTTAGGGGTCAGAGCCTGTCTTCTTCTGTCCACATTAGACCACTTAAAAAGGCGGTTAGTGCCAAATGCAAAACAATAGTCCAAACATTTCCTACTGCCTGCTACAAAGCACGCACCAGGCCATTTTCCCCACTGTTTTGGGGTGACAGCCTGCCTTCTGTCCACATTAGTCCACTTAAAAAGGTGTTTAGCACCCTACGCAAAGCAGTAGTCCAAACATTTCCTACTGCCTGCTACAAAGCACACACCAGGCCATTTTCCCCGCTGTTTTTGGGGTGACAGCCTGCCTTCTGTCCACATTAGTCCAGTTAAAAAGCGTTTAGTGCCCTACGCAAAGCGGAAGTCCAAACATTTCCTACTGCCTGCTACAAAGCACGCACCAGCCCATTTTCCCCACTGTTTTTGGGGTGACAGCCTGCCTCTGTCCACATTAGTCCACTTAAAAAGTCGTTTAGTGCCCTACGCAAAGCAGTAGTCCAAAAATTTCATACTGCCTGCTGCAAAGCACGCACCAGGCCATTTTCCCCGCTGTTTTTGGGGTGACAGCCTGCCTTCTGTCCACATTAGTCCACTTAAAAAAGCATTTAGCGCCCTACGCAAAGCAGTAGTCCAAACATTTCCTACTGCCTGCTACAAAGCACTCACCAGGTCATTTTCCACGCTGTTTTGGGGTGACAGCCTGCCTTCTGTCCACATTAGTCCACTTAAAAAGGTGTTTAGTGACCTACGCAAAGCAGCAGTCCAAACATTTCCTACTGCCTTCTACAAAGCACACACCAGACCATTTTTCCTGCTGTTTTTGGGGTGACAGCATGCCTTCTGTCCACATTAGTCCACATAAAAAGGCGTTTAGTGCCCTACGCAAAGCAGGAGTCCAAACATTTCCTACCACCTGCTACAAAGCTCGCACCAGGCCATTTTCCCCACTGTTTTTGGGGTGACAGCCTGCCTTCTGTCCACATTAGTCCACTTAAAAAGGCGTCTAGTGCCCGACGTAAAGCAGTAGTCAAACATTTCCTACTGCCTGCTACAAAGCACGCACCAGGCCATTTTCCCCGCTGTTTCTGGGGTCACACCCAGCCTTCTGTCCACATTAATCCACTTAAAAAGGCGTTTAGTGCCCTACGCAAAGCAGTAGTCCAAACATTTCCTACTGCCCTCTGCCAAGCACGCACCAGGCCATTTTACCCAATATTTTGGCTGTGACAGCTAGCTTGGCTTGTGCCATCAACATCTGAAAATCTGTTAACAAAACCCAAAATGCCAAAAAAGCCTGTTGTTAAGGGACGTGGACGTGGACGTGGTGTTGTCAGTGGTGCACGAGAAGGCACTCAGTCTGTGTCAGGTCAGAAGAAGCTTGATGCATCCACTATGTTCCTGGGAAAATTTCCCTTTCTGGAACGTAAACAAGTGTGGAAGCCAGAAGAGCGAGAGCAGAATCTGTTTTGAATAGCAGACAAGGCCTCTACGCATTTGTCAAGCAGCAACAAATCTTCCACAACCACACAGCCTACTGTCGATACACAGAAGGCTGGCCCATCCAATCCTGAAGCTGGTTCTCCTTCCTCTCGCCATTATCAGTCACAGTAGACATATGATTCCAAGTTTGGCCACTCTGAGGATCTGTTTGGTCACTCCTTATATGCCTTGTGTGATGTCAGAGCGTGTTTTCAGTTCGCTGGGGCAATCATCACTGATAGGCGCACACGCCTCTCCACGGAAAATGCAGACAGACTTACTCTGATTAAATTCAACAAGGACTGGATATCTCCACAGTTTGTAATCCCTCCAGATTACAGCAAGCCAACCTAAATTCACCAAAAATGCAGATTCATGCTACTGCTGTTAACGTCACCCCCTTCCCATAAAAAAACGTTTCCTTCCTTCGTCAACCATGACTCAGCCCATAGGGCTAATTTTTACAAACCCTATGCACATTGTGCAGGGGACGAACCACAACAGCATTCCTACTCCAGCCTAACAACTATTTGTGATTGGAGGCCTTTGGGATGGTTGCTTCCTGCGTCAACCATGACTCAGCCCATAGAGATAATTTTTACAAACCCTATGCAAATTGTCAGTGGACAAACCAGGACAGTATTCCTTCTCTAGCCTAACTACTATTTGTGATTGGAGGTCCTTGGGATGGTGGCTTCCTGCGTCAACCATAACTCAGCCCATAGGGTTAGTTTTTACAAACCCTATGCACAATGTGCAGTGGACAAATCTGAAATTTACAGTGGTCCTACCAAACTAATATTTGTCATTGGAGGTCCTTGTCACAGGTTGTGTCACGTTGTGACTGAGATAGGGGATACATATTCAATAGAAATGTACTGTCAGTCACCCTATTTGGCAAAAAAACATGCCTGGCTTGTGCCACTTTGTGACTAAGATAGGGGATACATATTCAATAGAAATGTACTGTCAGTCACCCTATTTGGCAAAAAAACATGCCTGACTTGTACCACATTGTGACTGAGATAGGGGATACATATTTAATAGAAATTTACACTGACTGTTGATGACTGACTGATGGCCCTCTGAAAACTTGAATTGAGAGCCACAACTACTACAGTACTACATCGTAGATAATGTTTGTCAAGGGAGGCCCTTGTCATGGAATCTTCCAGCACCTATGACACAGCCCTCAGGAGTAATTTTTGGAAATACGATGCACATTCTGCACTGGACCAAGTAGTAGAGTATCAAGAAGTCTTCTCTTCCTATTTAATGTGGGGAATATTGACAATCAAAATTTCTGAGCCATTTGGAGAAGCTACTCCAACCCATCCTGGAGAGGGGGCACCATATATTCTTTGTCCATTGACTTGCACAAGTGATATATTTGAGCTCGTCATTCAGTTGACTAGTGCAGCTTTATTTTTCCGGTTCATAGAGTTAAGCCAAACCTGAGGATCGCAGGCCCCACTCACTGCTACCTTCTAGTACTCCATGTCTCTTGGCCTTTTTTTCTGTAGTCTCTGCCCTTAAATGAGTTAAATAATAGTGAGGGCCCTACAATATGAATAAGTGAGGGCACTCTCAAATGTACACAAGAGGGACCTCCAAAATTTCTAGAGGAGGGCACTTCCAAATGTATGTTACAGGGCCACACAAAGGCTCTCACAAAACTCAGCTTTCATGCCTATTGCAGGCCCTCTGAACATTTGAATTTAGGGCTGCAGTACCACATGGTGGTGGATGGACAAGGTGGTGGAGGAGGACGAGGAGGAAGAGGGTCAAGCCCAACGCTACAATGGGCACATTGTAAACTGCTATGGAATATGTATTCCACTATCTGAGTATCACTGATGGAGGGATCGCCCAAATGTCTAAGTAACAGCTGTCCCTCCAAAACGCATGTCACACAGCCACCTGAGGCCTCTCAGGTGAAAGATCAACATACCTACTGGTACGTTCTAGCTATGCTTGTAAAGTGCTGGGGAATAGCAAACTAAAAATGATGTATGACAGAGGGACCTACAGAATGTATAAGTCAGGGCCCTCCCAATTGTAAAAGGCGAAAAAAAAGCCACAACAGTATGTGTAAACAAAAGCTAAAAGGATATTTTTTTGGTTTCTCTGGTTTATTTAGCCTTATATACAAGTGATTATGTAGGAAAACTGTTTCTTAACCTTTTTGGCCTGTTAAATGCAATTAAGGTTAGGTTTGGTAGTTATTCTTGTGTGTCTCTAAAAATGGCGTAATACTGCGACAAACTTATTCCAGAAAACCATATGTGAGTCAGAAATGCATTCAGGCATATTCTCAAGGCTCTTCCCATTCTGTTTCATCACTTTCCCATCCATTTCAGCCTTTTCTTCAGGCCCCCAGACCCTTTTGTAGGGTCCAGCAGAAAATTACTTGCATTTCCCATTGACTTACATTTTGGCCTATGCAGTGAATGCAAGGGCTGAAAAAAAAATTGGGAGACACTCCAATGCCCCTTGGAAGAGATGTAGAAGGCCTCATGAAAAAATGTTCCCATTATTAGGAAGTGGGTCTCCCATAGTGTTGGCCTATGCAGTGAATGCAAGGGTTGCCAAAAATTTGGAGGCACTTTAATGCCCCTTGGAAGAGACGTGGAGGTCAGAGGGCCTCCTGAAAACAATTTTCCCATTATTAGGAAGTGTGTCTCTCATAGTGTTGGCCTATGCAATGAATGCAAGGGCTGCCAAAATTTGCACTCCAATGCATCTTGGAAAAGACGTGGAGGAGGGCCTCATAAAAAAATGTTCCCATTAGAGAGGAAAGGGTCTCTTATACTTGGAATGCCCATGCACTAAGTTTATGGGCTGACAAACATTTACCCCTGGGGGGGTATACATGAACATACTGTATAATTTTTTTTTTTTTAGGGGCGTAATAAACACCCTTAAAAAAATTATGTGGGTGTTGCATCACGGACCACGGTCACCCTGGTGGGTGGTGGAGGATGAGGATGAGGAGAAGGAGGAGGACAAGAGCAAATAACCAAAATCAGGAAGCATATACCCATGTGTGGGTGTGAAAAGGTGCATGGGAATACACCTCCCAAAAAAAGACACTGGATTTGAATTTATGTTACGCTGCTGTCATTCGTTGGTGTTGAGAAGTCTGGCCCAATCCAACCCTTGTTCATTTTTATAAGAGTCAGCCTGTCAGCATTTTCAGTTGACAGACGGATGCGCTTATCAGTTATAATTCCTCCAGCGGCACTAAAAACCCGCTCTAATAAAACGCTAACGGCAGGGCAGGCCAGGACCTCCAAGGCGTAGAGAGCCAGTTCATTCCACATGTCCAGCTTGGATACCCAATAATTATAAGGCACAGAGGAATCACAGAGGACGTTGGTATGGTCGGCAAGGTACTCCCTCAACATCTTCTCAAACTTTGCACTGCTTGTGAGAGTACCCCGCGCCTAAGGGCCTGTGCGATGGGAGGGGCTGAGAAAACTCACCCAGAGCTTTGACAGTGTTCCCCTGCCTCTGCTCGATTGGAGTTGTGTCTCTCTCGCCTGTACTCCTTGGTTATACAAATTCTATATGGAAGTATAATCAGACGTTTATGTGTCTGCAACTATAAGAACCTACATACATGACACAAGAACTATAGTCATATAAAATATAACATTTATTGATAAATTAAGAAAATAAAAATACGTAAGAATTAAAATCGATAGGGAAAGGTAACACAACAGAAAGGTCACGGGGGATAATAATAACTATGACATAATTTTCATACAGAAAATTAATTAATTATAAACCCAAACAAGACATAAATGTGCAACAAAGTCTCTAAGTAGATTCCAGAGTAAAGTGCATAGTGCTAATTGTGAAGTCCATGGAACTAGTTATACAGTCATTGAAAAGATAATTGTGACATGTAAGTGTATGAAACATGTAGTAACATAGCTTATACTGACCCAAGTGACCAGATCCAACGCGCGTTTCGCTGGGGGCTTTGACGAGGATGCCCCCAAGCACTTGTCCACGTGTCCGTGGTTAGGTGGACTTTCCCAGTAACTGCATTGCTGAGGGCACGGCTAATGTTGTGGGACACGTGATTGTGTAATGAGGGGACAGCACACAGGGAGAAATAGTGGCGGCTGGGGACTGAGTACCAAGGGACAGCCGCCGCCATCAAGTTGTTGAAAGCTTCCGTGTCCTTGAGCCTAAAAGGCAACATTTCGAGCGCAAGCAGTCGCGCAATGTGGGAATTTATTAGTGTGGCCTGTGGGGCATTGGCTGCGTATTTGCGCTTGCGTTCAAAGGACTGTGGTATAGACAACTGAACACTGCGCTGGGACAAGGACGTGCTTGCTGATGGTGCTAGTTGAGAGTGTGCAACGACATTTGCAGGGCAGGAGGCATCTTCGCATGCACTATGGACATGGGATTGGCTTGCACGCACAACAGCGGAAGAAGCAGTGGTGTCACACGAAGACACTGTTGCGGGACCCTGGGGTTCGGCCTACAAAGTCGGGTGCTTTGCTGCCATGTGCTTGATCATACTGGTGTTGGCCAGGCTGGTAGTTTTGCTACCACTGCTGATGCTGGACTGGCAGGTGGTGCAAATTGCCTTTTTGGGGTTATCGGCAGAGTCTTTAAAAAACAACCAGACTCGGGAAGACCTAACAGTTGTAGTGGCAACTTCCGTCGTGTTGGTGTTACGGGGAACGGTTGCCCGCCTTCTGTCTGCGGCCACCACTCTGCTTCTTCTTGCCTGATGGGGTGCTCTGCCTCCCTCCCCCTGTGTGCTGCAGTCCTCGCTCTGCATGTCCTCCTGCCAGGTTGGGTCCGTTACTATATCATCCACCACCTCCTCCTCTTCCACTTCTGCACCATGGTCCTGCTCCTGACTTTCTGGCAATTGCGTCTCATCATCGTCCACCTCTTGTGACACTTTCCCACCATCGCCTTCGTATGATCATGGCTGCTCGAATATTTGGGCATCGCTACATGCGATCTCCTCTTGCCCCGCTTCAAGTGGACCGGGCGAGAGGCCCGAATCTATAAATGGAAAAGTGAACAGCTCTTCGGAGTGTCCAAGTGTGGGATCAGTTGTCTTTGGGCACTCTGCATGGTGAGAGGAAGGAGGATCAGGGTTAGGAATATGTAGTCCAGACTCACGGCTACTGAGACTTGACCGTGTGGAAGACAGGGTGGTGGTGGCTAAGTGACTGGAAGCATCATCTGCTATCAAATCAGTAACCTTTTTATACTGCTCTGTGTTCAATAGTGGTGTTCTGTGGTCCCCTATTAATTGGGACATTACGCTCACTACAAATGACAGAATTTTCAGCGCAATTATATGTGATGCTTGTGATGGACAAAACACAGTTTTAAATAGCTGCCCTGTAGGTAATTATTTTTAACAGCGCCAACCTCGTGTCAATACATTTGCTGACACACTGCAGCAAAATTTCAATGGAGGCCAGAAATGGCAATATTTTCAGCGCAATTTTATGTGATCCGTGTGAAGGACAAACCACAGTTTTAAGTAGCTGGCCTGTAGGTAACTATTTTTAACAGCGCCAACCTCGTATCAATAAGTTCACTGACACACTGCAACAAAATTTCAATAGAGGCCAGAAATGGCAGTATTTTCAGCGCAATTTTATGTGATCCGCGTGACGGACAAATCACAGTTTTAAATAGCTGGATTTTTAGCTCTGTAATATGGAAAGGACCTGTCTGTATTCTGCAGTGCCAACAAGCAAATGGCACAGAAAAACTGGGTTCCATGGATTGCTTTTTAAGCAAATAATCAGGATTAAGATAAAAAAAAATATTCATGGCCCCTGATACCTGGGGCTATTTCTACAAATATCTGTAAAAGCACCATCAGACAGAACTGGAATGGACCCTCTTGCTATGTGCACTGCAGTCTGCTATATGCCCTGCCTGCCTGCCTAGCCCTGATATCTCTGCAGCTGGATTAGTGCTCAGAAGCACTGTTAGTTGAGATATGTAGAGAATCTTGTTGAATACCTACACTAACTAATAAACAACCAAATCTCTCCCTAGCTCAGCTGCACCTCTCCCTACACTGCCTGATTGCGGAGTAGACTGTGACGAGCACGGCGGCGCCAGATCTGATATAGATCTGAGGACGCTGTGCGGCCAGCGAATCACTGTAATGCCACAACCAACATAGCTGTGGCATTGCAGTGTGTGGCAGACAATCCCTGTGTGTTGATTGGCGCTCTAAAGAGCCCAACATGCAGGGAGGGGACCCAAGCTCCCCCCGAGCAACCCCGGAAATACTCGGCAAGCGCCGAGCATCTCGAGCAGTGAGATGCATGGGCGAGCACCGAGTAGCAGCGAGAATGCTCCCTCATCACTACTTATTATAAATGAAAGTGGGAGTTACAAGTGAGAGACATTTAATGACTGACAGTCTGCTCTCTTGATCTATATATCTCACACTGGTAACAGTTCCTGTGTACATGCTTTTTAGTAAACCTTAGTGTCACTTTAATTCTTGTTACAACACATTCTATTTATTTCATTGGAATTTTTCTGATGTTATAAGGCTTCAGTTTTGTCCCTAAGTTTTCACAGGAAAAATGTTGAATGCTAAATCTTCTGAGCCTGTAAAAATATGGTACATACAATAATTTTCTACTTAAAGGGATTGTCCGGTCTAAATTGGTAACTTTGCAGTCACTCTCTGTAACTGCAGACTTATGAATCCTCTCAGTGCACACGCTGTGAGCTGCAAGGATTTGCCAGTTTCTGATTCGGGACCGATAGGTACGTATGCTTTATGCATACTCCCGGCCAGAACTCATTCAGTGCTCAATAAAAATGAATTGAGATAATCAGATTTCTTCATCACTACTATGGCTCCTCCTTAGTCAGCAGGTTTTATGACCAGGTCTTTGTCTATTAAGGATCTGAATGCTTGTCTATCTAGGAATGTAAGTTTTTTTTGGTAATAAAGGTGGCCTCGCTCTAAGTCAGACCTGAGGGAACGGAAATCTTGATCGACAAAGCTAATAAAAGTTTCTAATGAGGAGTCTCCTTTAGCAGGGCGAAAATTACTTTTGGATCGGAGACCCAAACTACTGAAAGTGATAACTGCTGTTTGAGTGGTGGTGGCAGGTATCGTGGGGGAAGAGTTAGCAAATTAGGTTTTAAGTTGCAAATTTCTAAAAAAAAAAATGCTGAATGTCTATCTTGATGTCACTTTGTATCATTCACATTTCACTTTTTTTGACCCTTTTCTTTCAAGTCTGTTGGTTCATTACGCCTGTCTTCCTTTTCTATACATGCACTGTCCCAATTCTCTATTTCTTCCCTCGTTTCCAATTGTTTTGAGTCTTGTTTTTCATTCACTGTATTGTCATTCCTTTTTCTCATTCCATTCTTACTTTCACCCCATTTCCTCTTTTGATAATTTTTCATCACTTTTTATTTTTCTAAAATTCATTTTTCGTTTTCATTTTTATATTTTTCTCTGTCCATTCCCTAGATTGTTGAAATCTTGTTTACTACCCCTATGTAATAAAGTCATATCCTTTACGTATTATTATTTTGTTTGAAATAAGATCCTTTGTCTATTAAGTTTTATTGACATGCCTTCTACTGTGATAAAACTGAATATTCTTACATTTTGTACATGCATTTTCCAGTAGAATGATTAAGGTCGACTTTATAGACCAAAATGTCTCGTATTATTTGGATTGCTACCAAAAAAAATCATCCTTTTGAACCACAAGCGAGTACCAAGTTAATGATTATTGATTAACGGGATAGGATACTACTTGGGCGCCAACCTACCGGAAGTGCCATGGTGTGTTACTCTGCAGTCCCACAGAGTGACTGCAGAGTTATCAATTTAGAACAGACAACCGCTATAAATCAAGGTGAACCAAATTCATCAAAATGGCAGGAGTTTTATTATACATTCTAGTACCACTAATCTATAGTTCTATATCTATTTATATTTGGAGTTTCTGCACTGGCACTTTTTTCAGGGACAGGTCTACAGCTGTGATGATTACCAATGACCATCAGCATGTTTTTGCTACCTACTACCTGATTTCACCTTTTTTTTAAAAATAATCTGTCCAGCTTCTTTCTTTAGTATCACATGGTGCTTTTAAAAAGACTGGGGAACAATTTATTAAGACCGTTGTTCTTTATATTATTTCTTAACAATAGGTACGCTGGAGTAAGATGTGCCTCATAGAGATGATAGAATTAAAAAAAATAGTTTTGTTTTTGATTCATCCAAATAAGCGGAATTTTTTTTTATTTGGATCAATTCATCACGAATCAAAAGTGTCCTAAAATACATTTAGTTTTTATAAGCAGAGGATTTGAGGATTAGTGGGTAAAGGATTTCTTATTTTGACTCATTGAATATTTAAAGTTTTTAAACATTAAAAATAAAAACAAATTATTTTTATCGTGGTTGTCCTGAAGAAGAAGTTTTATGCTTTGAAACACGTTGACAATTAAACCTTAAACATTTTCTTCAAGTGCCTCCTTATTGTGCATCTTGAAACAGCCACACCGCTAGTTTTCAGAGAGTCCTGAATTTCAGCTGATGTTATTTGTCGGTTTTTCTTTGCATCCCGAACAATTTTCCTGACAGTTGTGGCAGAAATTTTCGTTGGTCTACCTGACCGTGGTTTGGTTTTTACAGAGCCCCTGATTTTCCATTTGTTAATCACAGTTTGAATGCTGCTGACTGGCATTATCAATTCCTTGGAAATCTTTTTGTATCCCTTTCCTGTGTTATACAGTTCAACTACCTTTTCCCGTAGATCCGTTGACATTTCTTTTGCTTTCCCCATGACTCACAATCCAGAAATGTCAGTGGCTGCATGAAAGATGCAAGAGTCTGTCTGGATCCCAGAAACGCACTCAGATTTTATGCACACACACAGATTACAAGCAAACTGGTCACAGGTGAGGATGTTACCTTTAGTAGCCATTCAAACCCATTTGTGTCAAATTCTGTGTATGTTATCAGGCCAAAATCACCAGGATATGTAAACTTTTGATCAGGGTCATTTGGATGTTTTTGTTTGTCATTAAGATTTAAAAAGAGAAAACACAATAGTTTGACAATAAATGGCTTCACCCAACCAATAACCATGAGTGGAGAAAAAGTTTTTTTTGTTATCATTCATATTCTCTGAAACAAGGCCAAGAAAGGAAAAATTCTGCCGGAGTATGTAAACCTTTGAGCACAACTGTATACTCGGATTGGCATCCTTTATCTTTTCTACATGGCAGCGCATAATTAACCCATTCATTAACCTGAATACTGAGGTTTTAATTTAGAAAAACAACTCATACATTAATGATCTATAGAGTCTATTGCAAAGAGCTTGTAAGCACTGCACTCCAAGCCTAAGATACTAGCCACCATTTGCAGAGGAGGTCTGTTCTTGAGAATGGAGAGGATTTTTAATCAAAAGTAAAATTGCAAAGTTGTTTGTTTTTACAACCTCTTTGCAATTATAACCCTTTATCATGATGAGAATAACTCTTTAAGCCAGGGATGTCAAACTCAAATACACAGAGGGCCAAAGTAAAAGCTTTGACAAAGTCGTGGGCCAACTTTGATATTTGTTAAAAAAAATATCTACAATTGAGGAAGTTTTTCCTTATCAAATAAAACGATTAACTTTTGGAATTATAGTGGAATAATATAATATGTTATGTAAGAGCAGTAAAAAGCATATGTCCCAATGGCCTAATATGGTACCCCCACAGTGAATTCCTCCACACGCATAGTATGATGAACCTATTGTACCCCTCCCTCAATTCCCCCAACAAAGAATGGTATAAGGCTATGTGCACACGAAGCATTTTTACTGCATTTCCGTGGCGGAGAAACGTTGCGAAAACGCTTGTTAATAGGCCTGCCAGCTATAGCAATGGTAATCCTGACGTGCTGTGCACATGACGCAGAAATTTCCGCTCAGGATTACCATTGCGGTAAAAACTGCAGCATGACCATTATGCGGGCGTTTTCGCCGCAAATTTGCACCCATTGTCTTGTATTGACCCGCAGCAAATCTGCAGGTATAATATTTATACCTGCAGATTTGCTGCGTTTCCATTAAAGACAATAGGTGCAAATTCGCAGCGGAAACGCAGTGCAGGTGGCACCCAGGTGAGGAGAGGACTACTACTCCTCTCATCTGACCGCCGCTCCCGCTGATAACAGCGAGAGTAGAGCGGCTGGAGGGAGCAGTAGTCTCTTCAGTCAAGCCAGCTACCATGCGGTGTAAAAAAAGAAAAAAAAAGGAAAAAAGGAAAAAAAAACACTATACTCTACAGCGCCCCCCGGTGTCCTCCTGGTCCTGGTCCCCGGTGATGCTCTCCTCCCAGCGGCCGGCGGTACACTGCAGGGAGCGCGCTCGCTCCCAACAGTGTACTGCGCTGCCAGGACCTGCAGTCATGTGAGCGATCGGTGATCGCTTACGTGACCTGACCGTGGGAACATTCTGAAGAATGCTCCCATGGTGGTAAGCTCACCAGTGCTGATCAGCTGATCTTCAGCTGATGAACCCCAGTGACCTCACTCCTGCAGCAGCATGTACACTGACAGGAGTGATTGCTGATCTCACTGCTGTAGAAGTGAGCCGTATCGCCGAGGGACAATCATTAGTGTAATCGTGGATGGCAGACAGGTGAGGAATACGGTTGTTTGTTTTCTTACTTTTTTTTAGACGAACGATGGCTTCGTGTACAGAGTACAATAAAAAAAAATTAAAACCATGTGGTTTTTATTTCATTTAAATACTTTATTCTGGCCGTGTCTTTTATTGAAAAGGCGTTGATAACTTTACTACGCAGTTAGTAGTAGAGGGCGTCTTATAGACACCCTCCATTACTAACCTGGGCTTCACATCAGCCGCCATTACAAGGATGACGTGAACCCCAATGCCATTACCCCACTCGTCACCGCTACATAGCAATGGAAAGAGCGGAGGCTAAGCGCCAGATTTGGCGCATTTTATGGATTCACTATTTCTGGGACTGCTGAGGGGTGATATTAATAGCAGCGGAGGGGGCTAGTATTCATGGCCCCATCCTTGGCGACTAATATCAGCCCACAGCTGTCTGTTTAGCTTTTTCTGGTTAGATTTTATAGGGTGACCCCACTTCTATTTTTTCCTGGGGTCCACCTGTAATCTAGCCAGTAAAGGCTAAACAGCTGTGGGCTGATATTAATAGCCAGGGAACATTTTTGGCAAATGGCCCCTTCCCTGGCTACTAATATCAGCCCCCAGCAGTTGGCTTTCCCTCTTCTGGTTATAAAAATGACGCGGGAGCTCACACCATTTTTTTTTACATTTTAGGCTCTGTGCCCACGATCCAGACGTAGCAGCGATTTGGACGCATATTTTTTGCTGCTGTTGAATGCACGTAAATCCACATGTGTTCACTGAACCATGCGTATTTACCGCATTCAATACATTCAAGTGGTCAAATTTATGTTGCGGAGACTAGCGACTACGCAAGAGAAGTTGACATGCTGCGGTCCTGAAAGACGCGCCGCATGTCAGTGTCCACGGGTGATCCTCAGCTTCAGATGCACGCATAGTGGACATGGGATTTTTATAGAGCCCATCCATTATGCTGTAACATTAGAACACCACGTTTTTGACACTGCAAAAATACACTGTCTCCAAAGTGCTGCTGAGTGCTGATCGGGGGGGACGTAGCGGCTATCCAAACAGCTGTGAGCTGTTATAAATGGCCAGGGACGATGTTTGCTTAATGGCACCTTCCTAGGCTAAAAATAGCAGCTCATATTTCAGTTTTTAGATGCACTTTGTTATGTGCATAATGTTATTTCAACACCAACATGTTCCAGAATCTGCATTTGTACTGTATTTGTTCTCTTTTTCATATGTATTAGAGCAACTTTACAAAATTTGCAAACTATACTTTACAAAAAATATCAAAAAATGCAGAACCAAAAACAAATGTAAGACAAAAATTAAATTATACAAAAAACATCTGTTTTTGATCTGTATCTTCACATTCAATTGTGAATGAACCACATCTATAAACATATTTTGAAACAGACGCATATTGCATTTTTTTTTACTCCTTGCTATGGATTTTCAATGCCAGTATGCCAGAGAGGCACACAATGGTGACAAGATTAGCTAGCCAGCCACCAGCTATTTACTTTATCAAGTATTCTCAGCTATAAGCTTTACATTTAAACAAAAATCTAAACTATATAAGCTGTTTGAATTCTGAACAATATTTAGGCCACTAGAAAATTGTACAGTTTACACACTGTGGTCAAATGATTGCTCTAAGTTTAAACAAGTTGCCTGAAACCTTCTTTTTTTAATGTTCCTAGCTCTTTAAATAATCACATAGGTAGTTTTGCTTTATTATTTTTTAATTTTACAATCTTATTCTTTATTCCAACTTTAGTTTGAAATTTCTGTATAAGAATAACATCAGTAAAGTTGACAATGTGAGCTAATATTCAAATGGTTGCTCATTGTGGCTTTTGGCATCAAATGTGGCTACTTTGATTTTTTTAAACCACATTACCCCTTTTGTTCCTGTCCCCACCATTTTAACCATCTACCTTTATGCTCGCCTTCAATGTCTTATACACCTGCTTGTAGAGCTTTGCTTGCAAGTTCAATTTCATTACAGCCCTTAGTTTAGGTGTGTTGTTTCAGAAATGTAGTACAATACTGCCACCTGCTGTTCATCTTTCATTTAAAATTGAAAGCTGCTGTTCCTAGTTTCACTTGCTTATATGAAATCACAAATATTTCTTATTACATTACAAGTTATTAATTTACCTAGATACATTCTTATCTATTTTCAGTATACAATAAAAACTATTTGCTTATACCAGTAATACCTCTTTACACGTTGTCTCTTAAAAGTAAGCCATAAAAAAAAAATCTTCACTTTATGCCTAGAAGAAGCTCTAAGAGGAACAAACGTGCAGATATTACTGCACTTAAGGCACTAGAATGGCCTCTAGAACTCCAATGCTTTCTATATGTAAATGGGTTAGGTAAAAATATAATAGATACTATTTATTAATCTATTTATCTAAAAAAAAAGCACACAAACAGCACCATGAAATATAGGGTGCACGCATCTGAAACACTGACTCAGGATGGATTCAATCAAAGTAAAAAAGTAGGCAGCACTCCAGAACTAACATATTTTTCGGACTATATGTGTTAGAACTCTCCTGTTAGGTTTTTTCTAGTTTGCTGGTCACATGACCTTTTTTGCCTATTTAATCCTGCTCCGCCCTTCTGGCCTTGCTGGACTTCATTGTAATTTCAACTCTTAAGCTAGCCTGGTGTTTTGCTACCTTACTCCGTTAGTTTAGCTAGGTCTTTTGACCTCTATTTTCTATGTTGTTTGTTTGTCCTTTTCTGCTACAATTTCTGCTAGGAGGTGTCCATCTTACTCCCAGTCCCTAGTTCTTGTAGGGATCCCTCCCTCACATCTAAAGGTCTTCGTACAGACTAGCTTAGGACTTTAGCGGGTCTGATCGCAGGATCAGGTTCCCCGTTACATCGTAGGGATCAAGCTTAGTTCTATTGTAGGGACAGATCTCCTCTCTTTCCTTAGTGCTTGTAGCAGATCATAACAGTAAGTCCAGCCCAAAAATTTCTCTAAGGAAAGACCTCCAGTTTCCATCATGGTGTCGGTTCAGGATTTGGCTCAACGCTTCCAGGGACTCTCTCTGGAGGTGGCCGAGCTCCAACAACACGTGAGTAGCTGTTCTGGAGCGCATTTTGTAGAGCCAAAGGTACGTTTGCCTGATTTATTTTTTGGTGAACAACAAGATTTTTTTTCCTTTAAAAATGCTTGTTTATTGTATTTTCGCTTAAGACCCAGATCCTCTGGTGATGAATCACAGCGCATAGGGTTCATAATGTCACTTTTGTGCAAGGAACCTCAGGGATGGGCCTTTTCTCTCCTACCTAGTGATCCGTGCTTTAGATCAGTGGATAGTTTTTTTTCTGCTTTGGGGTTGTTGCATGATGATCCTGATCGTGTCTCATCAGCTGAGACGGAATTGAGACACTTGAGGCAGGGATCAGGTAATGTGGAAAATTATTGTACTCACTTCCGTCGGTGGTCTGCTCAGGTGGGGTGGAACGATTCTGCTCTGAAAAGTTTGTTTCTTGCAGGGCTAGGTGAAAGGGTTAAGGATCTGCTGATTGCTTATCCTACACCTGGAAACTTGCAGGAGGCAATGCAATTAGCTATACGGGTGGACAGGAGACTGCGTGCAAGGGTTAATGAGAGTAAATCCTCTGCCATGTCAGCTCCGAGTTCTGAGAGGGTCTGTACTGACATTGGAGAGCCGATGGAGATTGGGGCGATGTCACCCTGCTCTAAGGAAAAAGACCGCAGGTTTTCTGAAGGTTTGTGCTATTATTGCGGAAAATCTGACCATTTCATTAAGAACTGTGTGCTTCGTATGAACAAAGAACAAAAAAAGGTCAGTTACGCCCGTATAGCCTGTTTAAATACTAAGGGGGTATTTCTTTCTGCTACTACCGCTGCTCAGGAAGAATTAATTGAATTTCGGGTATTTGTGGATTGTGGTTCTACTCTGAATGTGATTGATGGGGGATTCTTGGAAAAGCTTAAATTAAAACCTAAACCTTTGTCATCCCCTATTGCCGTGGTTTCTGTCGATGGTTGTCCCTTGAAATGTGTTACTCACAAGGTTTATGAATTTCCCCTCACTATTAATGGTATTCACCAAGAAAATTTGGATTTGGTGGTATTAAATAAATTGCCTTCTCCAGTAATTTTGGGTTTGCCCTGGTTAAAATTGCACAATCCTGTACTGGATTGGTCTACCAATGAGATTAAGTCCTGGAGCCCTAAGTGTTATAACAAGTGTTACGGGCGCATTGCTGCTGTGGATAAAGGGGAATTACCTGTACCTATTCAGGATTTTTGGAGAGTTTTTTATGAGGAGGAGTCGCAAATTTTGAGACTATGATTGTACCATTGAATTTGTCCCTGGAGCGACTCTCCCTAAAAGTCGTTTATTTAATCTTACCATTCCCGAGAGAAAGGCTTTGGAGGAATACATACAGACGAGCTTGGCCGCCGGTCATATCAGACCCTCTAAGTCACCTGTGGCTGTTGGATTTTTTTTTGTTAAAAAAAAGGACGGCGGTTTACGTCCTTGTCTGGACTTTCGCGAGATTAATAAAATTACTGTACGCAATCCTTACCCACTGCCATTGATTCCTGATTTGTTTAACCAGTTAGTGGGGGCCAAATGGTTCTCTAAAATTGGTCTCCGGGGGGCATACAATTTGTTGCGCATGAAGGAGGGTGATGAATGGAAAACTGCTTTTAACACTCCTGTGGGTCATTTTGAGAATCTGGTGATGCCTTTTGGTCTTACCAATGCACCAGCATTTTTTCAGAATCTTATTAATGACATCCTTAGACCTTTGATCGGCAAAAATGTGGTTGTGTATTTGGATGACATTTTGATTTATTCGCCTGATCTGGAGTCTCATTGGCGGAGCGTACGTGAGGTATTACAGTTATTGATTGACAATTCGCTTTTTGCTAAGCTGGAGAAATGTGAGTTCGCTGTACAGAGAATTAGTTTTTTGGGCTACATTATCTCCAGCGAGGGTTTTGAGATGGACCCGGTGAAAGTTCAAGCTGTGCAGGAATGGCCTAAGCCTATTGGTTTGAAATCGATACAGAGGTTTTTGGGTTTCGCCAATTACTACAGAAAATTCATTAAAAAAATTTCTATTATTGTTAAACCACTGACCGATCTCACCAGGAAAGGTGCTAATACGATTCAGTGGACTACTGAGGCCATTGAAGCTTTTGGGTTTCTAAAGGAGAGGTTCAGCTCTGCCCCCATCCTTATGCAGCCTGATGTGACTAAGCCGTTTTTGGTTGAGGTTGATGCTTCTTCTGTAGGGGTCGGTGCGGTGTTGTCTCAGGAAATCAAGGATGGAGTACATCCCTGTGCCTTTTTTTCAAAAAAATTTTCTGAGACAGAACTTAATTACGATATTGGTAATCGGGAATTGCTGGCTATTAAATTAGCATTTGAACACTGGCGTCATCTCTTGGAAGGTGCTGAATTTCCCATTCAGGTTTTCACTGATCATAAAAATCTGATCTATCTTGATGCTGCCAAGCGCTTGAATGCCCGTTAAGCTAGGTGGGCACTTTTTTTTTTCGCGGTTTAATTTTTCTGTTACTTACATCCCGGGTACCAAGAATGTTAAAGCTGACGCTTTGTCTCGCAGCTTTTCTCCCATGGTCGGTGCTGAGGAGGAGGAGAGCATTTTACAAGAAGGTGTTGTGATTGCTGCATTGGACTCCATTTTGGAAGATGAGATTCTTAAAGCACAGGAGAATGCCCCATCTAACACTCCCCATGGGAGGTTGTTTGTGCCTAGGACCTTTAGGAGAGATTTGATTGTTGAGTGTCATGAGTCTCGGTTGGCAGGTCATCCAGGAATTTCTGGGACCAAGAGACTTGTGTGTCGCAGTTTTTGGTGGCCTGGATGGCAGAAGGAAGTCATTAAGTGGGTGCGTCAATGAACTGTGTGTGCTAGATCTAAGTCTTCGCATGCTCCTGCTGCGGGGCTGCTTTGCCCTCTGCAGGTTCCTAGTGCACCTTGGACACATCTGGCTATGGACTTTATTACTGACCTTCCCTCCTCTGAGGGTTTCACGGTCATCTGGGTGGTCGTAGACCGTTTTAGCAAGATGTGTCACTTGGTTCCCTTCATCAAACTGCCCTGCGCTAAGACACTCGCTAAGGCCTTTGTCAAGGAGATTGTCAGACTCCATGGTCTTCCTACTGACATTGTTTCTGATAGGGGACCTCACTTTGTGGCTCGTTTTTGGCATGCCTTTTGTGACAGGTTGGGAGTTCATTTGTCATTTTCATCTGGATATAATCCTGAGTCTAATGGCCAGACAGAAAGGAAGAACCAGGATGTTGAGCAGTTCTTGCGTTGTTTTGTGGCAGATAATCAAGAAGGGTGGTCTGAGTTTCTGTCGCTTGCTGAATTTGCTCTTAACAATCATACATCCTCTTCTGCTGGGTGTTCGCCTTTTTTTTGTTGTTCTGGGAGACATCCGTCTTTTGGGTCATTCTCCAAGTTGGTATCGACTGTGCCTGAGGAGGAGAGTTTTTCCGGTGATTTGGAAAGAGTTTGGACGGATGTGCGTGGTAATCTGCAGGAGGCTAACAAAAAATCTAAGAGGTACTTTGACAGGAAACGTCAAGAGGTTTTGTTTACGGCTGGTGACATGGTTTGGTTGTCCTCTAAGAATCTGAGGTTGAGGATTCCTTCTAAAAAATTAGGTCCCAAGTTTGTAGGGCCCTTTAAGGTGCTTCAGGTAGTTAACCAATCTGCTGTTAGGTTGGAGATTCCCACCTCCTGGAAGATGAATCCGGTGTTCCATGTTTCTCTATTGAAAAAACCTGATGTATCTGATAGAGACGCCACTGCCACTGTTCCTCCGGTGGTGGAGGACGGGGAATATGAAATTTCCCGCATCCTTAATTCTAGACGGTATAGAGGGAGTTTGCAGTATCTCGTCGCTTGGAAGGGTTTCGGTCCTGAGAATAACTCATGGGTGAGGGCGGATGATGTTTCTGCTTCCAGACTTGTCAGAGCGTTTCACAGGAGGTTTCCTGATAAGCCTTGGCCTAGGGGATCCGGAGGATCCTCATAGAAGAGGGGGTACTGTTAGAACTCTCCTGTTAGGTTTTTTCTAGTTTGCTGGTCACATGACCTTTTTTGCCTATTTAATCCTGCTCCGCCCTTCTGGCCTTGCTGGACTTCATTGTAATTTCAACTCTTAAGCTAGCCTGGTGTTTTGTTACCTTACTCCGTTAATTTAGCTAGGTCTTTTGACCTCTATTTTCTATGTTGTTTGTTTGTCCTTTTCTGCTACAATTTCTGCTAGGAGGTGTCCATCTTACTCCCAGTCCCTAGTTCTTGTAGGGATCCCTCCCTCACATCTATAGGTCTTCGTACAGACTAGCTTAGGACTTTAGCGGGTCTGATCGCAGGATCAAGTTCCCCGTTACATCGTAGGGATCAAGCTTAGTTCTATTGTAGGGACAGATCTCCTCTCTTTCCTTAGTGCTTGTAGCAGATCATAACAATATGACTTCTAAGCAGCTGCCTAGCACTCTGAAAATGAAAATAGTGGAGGCCCACAAAGAAGAAGGCTATAAGAAGATAGCAAAGCAAAGTTACCCTTTCCACAGTTCGAAATGTAATTAAGAAATGGCAGTTAACAGGAATAGTGGAGGTCAAGATAAGGTCTGCAAGACTGAGCAAAATGTTAGTGAGAGCTGCTCGTAGGATTGTTAGAGAGGCAAATCAAAACCCCAGCTTGACTGCAAAAGACCTCAGAAAGATTTTGCAGACTCTGCAGTTATGGTACATTGTTCTACTGTTCAGAGACACCTGCACAAATATGGCCTTCATGGAAGAGTCATCAGAAGAAAACCTCTCCTGTGTCCTCACCATACAATTCAGTGTCAGAAGTATGCAAAAGAACATCTAAACAAGTCTGATGCATTTTGGAAACAAGTCCTGTGGTCCGATGAGGTTAAAATAGAATTCGTTGGCCACAATGATCAAAGGTATGTGTGGAGAAAAAAAGGAACAGAATTTCAGAAAAAAAATATCTCACCAACTATTAAGCATGGAGGTGGATCAATCATTCTTTGGGGTTGTGTTCCAGCCAATGGCACGGGGAACATTTCACGGGTAAAGGGAAGAATGGATTCAATGAAATTTTAACAAATTCTTGATGCAAACATATCATCTGTAAAAAAGCTGAAGTTGAAAAGGGGATGGCTTCTACAAGTGGATAATGATCCTAAACACATGTCAAAATCCACAATAGATTACCTCAAAAGATGCAAGCTTAAGGTTTTACAATGGCCCTCACAGTCCCCTGATCTGGACAGCATTGAAAATCTGTGGCTAGACCTCAAAATATCAGTGCATGCAAGATGACCCAGGAATCTCACAGAACTGAAAGAATTTTCCAAGAAGGAAGACTGGATGAAAATCCCTCAAACAAGAATTGAAAGACTCTTGGCTGGCTACAAAAAGCATTTACAATCTGTGATACTTTCAAAAGGCAGTAACCATGCAGGGTGCCTAAACTTTTGCATCTGCCCATTTTCCGTTTTGTAATTTTTAAAATGTAAAAGATGAATATATATATATTTTTTGCCTAAAATGCAAAGTAAATGTGTCATATTTAACTTTAGGCCTTATAGAGATCATTTCATCTTCAACTTGCTTAACTGTTCACAATAACAGTCATTTTGACCAGGAGTGCCCAAACTTTTACATTCCACTGTATACCTAACTAATAAAAAGAACAAAAGCAGTATTGTGAAATCTAAGGCGCAAGTCTATGAACACAGACTGGGGAAACTCTCATAAGCATAATAAAAAAAGTAGATATCACTCCAGAATGAATAAGCAAACGGTGGAAGTACTTCATTTACCCATCTCAATTCTTTCAGATGGGTCAATAAACAGCAAATATTTACTGATTAAATTTGAAGTGCTGTCTAAATTTATATCTTATCATATCTATCTATCTATCTATCTATCTATCTATCTATCTATCTATCTATCTATCTATCTTTCTATCTATCATTTATCTATCACCAATTCACCACATATGTGTAAGTGATTTTAATAGGTGACACTAGCCCAGGTTCCATGTAATTCCAGTGATGCTACTTGCTAGGGAAAATCTTGGTATGCTCTTACAAGCTGCATGCACATTGAATATAGTATAATAGTTAGGCCTCATTAAGACGTCTGTTCTTGAACATGAAAAAAGGAGTGATTTTTATCAGTGTGTTGGATTAGATTTCCATCAGTGTTTGGTCTCTGTGTTCATTTTTGCCATTAGTATACAATTCCTTTTTCTCGTATGAACAAAAAGAAAATATGTCAAAGCTTCTCCTCCCCATTATGCGGGAAAAAACAAACAGCACATGGATGTTGTCTGTGTGCTATCCAATGTTTCACTGACCCATTGACTTGCATTGTTGAGTTTGATCAGTGACCCGGCTAAAAAACAGACATGTATCAGTTTATCCATTTTTTTTAGTCCTCAAAAACCACAGACATGTGAATAATTTTTCATGGATAGAAATGGTCCCTTAAAAAAATACTAGTTGTCAAATAGAGTTTAACAAAAAAATTCACACAAAAAGCAACCAGCGCCATTTTTTTCTAAAGAAATAATTTGTATTAAATAAAATTCCACAAGGTAATAAGGTCATCCTCACACTTGTAAAACACATGTAATAAAATTACCACAAGTTAAACATTGAACGGGATACAAAAAAAGTACTTAATCATGTGTTCCCCAAAATGCTAACAAATCTGCAAATCAATTATAAAAAAAGATGCCTAAAAGAGCGACGTATCCATAAAAGGTAAAAAAATCATGACTTATAGAATACAGGAAAACAAAATGAAACATTCCCAGTGATGCTGTACATGATAACGATAATGGACTTGGTTGTTGCAGTGTTCTTCTTCTTTACATCTTTCATTTTTTTTCAACAAGGAAAAAGTGTTGAAGTGTTTCACCTTCTCTGTGAATCAATTTCACATTCTTCATTTTACCGATGTCCATATTATCAAGCTCCCAGTTATCCAGTTTCAATGATGATAAACATGGTAGCAACTCCACTATAGAGCACAAAGTCTGGACCACATCACCAATTGGGATGCATATTTCCCGTGTGCTAAGATCAAAATGTTTCAAGTTCTTGAGACTTTGAAGGGCTTGAATTAGTAAGGTCCAGCCATGACTACTTGCACTGTTATGTGATAGGTCCAGAAACGAAAGCTGTCCAAAACTATTCAGAAAATGTTTGGCTGTAAAGAAAAGAAGTAAAATTAGAAATGTTATTTCAACGTTTTATGTACACAAATATACATTTTTATAGCAAAGAAGTACTGCTGTTTTACTAAAGTCCTGTTATGTAGTTAATAATACACTAATGAGGGGTCATTAATACCCTTTTTTTATTTTCAAAATGGGCCAGTGTGGTGAGAGAAAAATAGAGAGAAAGAGAGAGAGAGAAAGAGAGAGGGAGCTATGACTTTTAGAAGACAGGGGGGAAAACAACAAAAGCCCAAATGTTAAATATTAGACAAAAACAAAGAACCAAGATGTAGGGGCTTACACTCAATATTTCCAAGATTCCAAAATGGTATAGGATGTTGTTGTAAAAAACTTTTTTAAATTTGAAATGTGGAGTGTAAAATTTTTTTTCATTGTATTTTTACTGTTCCTTTACAATTTCTTATATGTTGCAGTTTTACACTCCACATTCCAAAAATATATATATTTTTTTGACAATAATATCCTGTACCATTTTGGAATCTTGGAAATATCGAGTGAAAGCGCCTAGATCTTCGTTTTTTGTTTTTGTTTATTACCTCATATTGGAACCTTTTTTCAGGAGTTATCCATGGTTTACCATGTTGGCAGCAAACCACCACAACCAGCACGGGATACTCGCTCTTTCAGAGTTTTGTCTATTTCAACATCCTTACAAGGTGACCAACATTCCCTTCTCACCTTTTTTTGATTACAACAGTTTCTAATACTACGCTTAGATAGCGCTCCCTTACTTACCCTACATTTTTCAGGTAACACTTTGCAGCCAAATGTTAATATTAACTCTAATGGGAAGCTGCAAGTAGGGGTTTATATTTTTATCAGCGGAGACAGGCTTGCTACACATTGTCATTACTGTCAAAAATCACTACACAGAAACTGTAAAAATGTTGCATATATACTCACCTAACTCAGTCACGTCATCATCCGTCATGTACCACCTTCTAAAGCCAAGTTTGGACAGTCTTGGGAGTCCTTTAAGATGATTTATCAGTGTGGCCAGGCCACACTTAACATTTGTGCCTCCAGGAAGTAACAGAGTTGTTAGTGATGGCAGATGAGTTAAGGTTTGACCTGTAAAAAGATTTTTAAAGTTTAGCATCACAGTTTATTACTTTAAATAACAATATATGTACTGTATGTACTTACCAAAAGCTTCCAGTGATAACTCCTCATCATCTTCCAAAAAGTTATCAGACAAGTCAAGTATTTCAAGGTTCGTGAACTTTGTTAGAATGTTTGCTGTAAAAATAATAGTAGTAAAAAATACATATAATCTTAATTATTACATACATTGTATGTACACCATATATTGTCACATGTACTTGAAATTATCAAGCTCACTGGGGATGAAACCACAATGCAATTTAATTTTATTAACGTCACTGTAATTCGTCATTTAGTGACAATTTTTTTAAATAGCAGAGGTGTAGCATTGAGAATGCAGAGGTTGCAGATGAAACTGGACCATTGTTACTGAGGGGACCTATGTCCTCTCTATCACATAAAACACATGGTAATGTGATGTCTATGACGAAGTTTGCGTTAGAACCTTAAAGTTATAAATTTCCTCTGCACAATAGTCTAGGAAAATTCTCAGTCAAATCTATGGGGGCTGTACAACACATGCAGTGTCTCTACATCAGGATACCTGGTGTGCATTCTTTTGGGGAAGGTAGCTTCAAACTGAGAGATGTAATATAACATGGTGTGATAAAAAAAGTGTTTATGCCAGAAATCTTCAGAGCCCTAGATCTCGGGATTGGAGGGTGTCCCAGCTATCAGACCCCCAGCGATTGAGAAGTTATCCCCTACCCTAGTGATAGGGGATAACTTTCAAACATTTCAAACATGAAAATACCCCTTTACACTTTGTCATACACTTCCCTTCCATATATTTCCTTTCCATTTATTATCTTGCACCAGATTTATGAATTTGCATGAAACCTATGCCCAAATCATGGCCTATATGTTGGCATTAGCCATCAAATAGATGGTGTAAAATTAGATAGATGTATCTAAAAATGCACCAAATTTATCTACCATAAATTTGACACATTTTAAGATTTTCTACTCAATGTTTATGCTAGATAAATATTTGACAGGATTAGTAAATCTACACTTATGTGTGAGAGAAGCATATAGAATGTTTAACAGCAATCAGTGTTTTAGTCCTTGGCATCAACTCTTCTATGGTACACTTAGGGTGTAAGTTTGCACACTGAATCCTCATCGTAGAACTGAAGTTGGTTTCCAAATTCAGTTTTTTTTTCTCATAACTGAAAATGGTCCATGTTTTTTTCATTGAGCTGGACCCATTTTCAGTCCATGTGTCAGTTTTTACAGTCCTTGTCACATCCATTTTTTTCACATAAAAATCCATGTGCTATTCATATTTTTTCACTCCACTGACTTGCATTGACGAGTTTGATCCACAACATGGATCAAAGTACGTCATGTCTCCAGGTTTTTATTGTGTGAACAACTGATCAGAGACATGTGAAAAGACACAATTATTGTAATGGGCCTATGACCTCTTTGAAAAAGTATAGGATAGCACACCTACCACAAAAACTGATCTGTGAGGCCGGCTAAGATACAGGTGATCCACTAATAACTAGAGATGTACAATACAAACAAAAAAAGGAAAAAGAACCGAGATTACATTTTTTTATTTATTATACAAATAATATGAGTGGTTATGCAACAAGATTGCTAAAAAAGAAGGAGCATATCAAATGCCAAATCAAGTGTTATTTTTTACATAAATTGTATATAAAATGTATATACAAACAGCTGCTTGGAAATGATCCAACTGGGGAGCACATCAATATATGATGTAGAAAGATTTTACAAAGAATATATCAATGATTAAATCCCCAAAATCATGAAAATCATGCAATAAGATTCCAAAGAAATCACAAGAAAATCACAAAAATCACAAAAGGGGTCAAAGACAAAAATGTGATGTAGCTATTGGCACTGTAATGCAATATACATATAATGAAGTGTTTAGGATAAATGTATAAACCATATATTGTGCGGACCTAAATGTACTTCATATACATTTATAAAGTGCATGTGCAGATAGGTCCGTAGCCATAGTTAAAATGGCAACTAAGGTTTAATCCTGCAGATAACATCAGTATTGTATATGGATATATATTTTAGTTAAGTGCATGTGCAAATGAATCCATAGTCATGAGTAGATGGAAAACAAAGGTAATCTTAAAGATGACAACTCTATTGTTCATGAACAAATGTAAAAGTGCAGCGTAAGTGCAAGAGCAGAGGAGCAACACAGCTGTCATTAAAGACATGTTACATGGTCAACTGTAATCAATGAAGACAAAATAAATACCTTGACTCGTGAAGTGCGCAGCTTGCATCGATATGCGCCCACCTCAATATGCCCCCATCGATATGCGCATATCGATGCAATCTTTTTTAGCAAAACTTTTTTTTAGCAATCTTGTTGCATAACCACTACATATTATTTGTATAATGAATAACCATTTTTTTTACCACTACTGACAATAATCTCGATTCTTTTTCCTTTTTTCATTTGTATTGTACATTTCACCGAGAGTCATTACTTTATTAGGTCCAGGGCATATATGCACATTAACATTGTTATACTATTATATACAAAATATACAGTTTACATATATTTATGCCTTGCTATGTCTTTGTTCTTTTCTTAATAACTAGAGATGAGCAGATCACTTCTCAGGATTCAGGTCCAATGTTCAGGTCAGATGGGAGTTCGGCAAATCTCTCACCTTTCAGCGTTCCCAGCTCAGTTTTTGATTTGAAAGGGTTGACGCGACGGGACGTCATAGGGTAAGAGATTCAAGGACTCCCATCTAACCACTAGGGACCACTGACCTGGAAGCTGGAACGATGTCCTGCGAATCGATCCTCTCATCTCCACTTATAACCAGTCCTACCTAGATGGATGAATTTGAAAGTAACATTTGTAGTACTTACAAAGAATAATCAAAGTTTTTGAAGTCAAACAGCAGTTAATAAGATGAAGTTCTTTTATTTTGTAACAGTGGGAAATTGATTTTACTACATGTTCCATTGAGCTTCCGATGTTGAGTAGAACTGACAGTTTCAAGACTTCTAGATTCTTTAAATGCGAAATACCATTTGCTGCAAATTAGGTTAGGAAAATGTATTACTTCAGTATTATACAATGCAGAAAACTGAGAAACATTTGGATCATACAGCTATAATTGTCACTTAGGCCCCTTTTATCACCATGCTATACATTGCTATGATATACTAAACATTTTTTGTAATATTGAATAATTTAGCAACCTTCAATATTAAAGAGGTTTCCCACAAAACAAAGTTGATTTTAATAAATAGATTTTGGAATAATAATAGCTTCCACAATTGGATGTGTTTAAATTAATTTAAAATGTTTCTTTGCTGAGATAATTTTTATAAATAATCTGCAAAAGATTGTTCAGTGAGCAAAGGCTTCCATTGTTCTTGGCAGCGCAAGTCCTGTTTATGCAGGACTATGCACTGCTGAAAACAATGATCTTTTGTGTAGCACAAAAGATCATTTCATTCAACAAATAAGCATCCCACCAATTTATCAGGTGATTGGTGGCCGTTTCGATTTGTTCGTGTTCATAATAATCTTGCAGTGTAAATGGACCTTAAGATGTGCAATCTGAAAGTGATAACGTTAAAAAGAAGTCCACACTTCAGACTGAAATATCTGTAATTAGGTTTGTGGTTTGCTGACCTCATTTCTTTGTTATTTAAACTCTCTCCAGATTAATTAGCTTAGAGGGAACATTGGCCGCAGCCCTCCGGTAAAGCCTATGGCACAGACATTATTTAATGGCCATGGCTTTCTACTTTTAGTACCTGTTGTGCATAGTATTGCATCTCAGTTCTGTTCACTTCAATGACTCAAAGATGTAATAAGCTGTAGTACCAGGCACCGCAGCTACTAAAAGAATGATGGTACTGTGCCTTGTAAACAATGATGGACACATTGCCTTCACCAAAGTGCTATGGTTTATTATAATAACTCAAAGCTAAAGATAGGCCATCTGGAAGCTATGTTTTTTAAGTTTATAATCTTTCAGATCTTGCTATCAGATCCAGAGGAAGAATAAATATAGCTTTGGGTAAATATGAACAATTTTATTTCAATAGTTTTGGCATTATGGACAATTGCTTTCTAAGAAAGAAAATATTATTTTTGATCCCGTGTCTTTTTTTATATTTCTTACACATCAGATGAAAGAAAAAATATTCCAAAAGTGTTAATTCACAAGGAATACAACTAATAAATGAAATACACATGGCAAGAAAGGAAACCGGTCTGCTGAAAAGCACGAACAACGATAATACTAATAGTAATAATAATTTAAGAATTTTTTTAGTTGTGGTAAGAACTCACCCAGGATTTCACCATCTGTTTCATTTATGTTGATGTTGTGCAGAATTAACTTTTCAATTTCATAAAGCTTGTATAACCCATTTAATAAAATTTCTAGAATAGAAAAGACATATATGAGTTACTGCCAACATTATTTAGTTCATGAACTTATTGGGCTTATTTAAAAATGTTTTTAATAAGCATTGCTGTGTTTTGAAGAATTGTGAATGGTATGATTTACCTAATGTAATTTCATTTTCACATTTGGCAATTACTGTATTGTTTATTAGTCTCTCAGTGAAATCACCAATAACTGACCAGTGTAGCAGTAAACCAGTGATAATCATTAAAATTAGTTCTCATTTAAAAGCTTCTTATAAAAAGAATGCACTACTGTTTAAAGGCCAATATCAATCGGTTTGACCAACAGTCTGTGTAATGTGTATCAGAGCTTTAGACAACTGATTGCTGAGGGAGATGTCCAACTTCGAACTGCCAATCTTATTGTTCTCCTTGAGATTAACCGCCGCCAGAGATATTAGCTGGTGGCTTTCTCATAGAGAACACAGGAGTGCTTGGCCGAGCGAATGCTGCGGTATATGGGAAAGTTGGCTGATATGGCTGTCGGACAAATGATTGGACGAAGTAGCATGTATGGTGTACTTTACACTAAAAATACTTGTAAGAAAAGTACAAATGTACGGTTGTTGTTGTGTTACCCAACTCTCATGATAGCCGTTGCCAGACAATAATGTTGCTCCTATGCTGTTGGAGAGAAAACTGGAAATGATGATCAGATCCTCATTGCTTGAATTGACAGATTGTTCATTGGTGATTTAAAAACGTATACTATATAAGGGAACTCTAACTCAGTTCACTCATTCAACTCTTGTACTAATTTGAAGCAGGACTTTCCGTCCTCTTCTACATGGTAGATTGGTGTTGGGACTTTTTGAGCTGGTATACATTACCTCTTCTATATCGGTCTCAATGACTAGAGTATGATGGTGGAACCTGGAAATTTAAAATGCATCACAAAATAATTAAAAGTAAATAACAGTTACACATTTAATATTCACCTTGTCGATGTTCTTTATCCATGTTGGAAATACTTAACGTTTTCATATTTATCATTTCCACAATTCGTGCTTCATCATCACTAGTTAGTGGTGTGTTATTAAAAATAAGCTCTCTCATTCTTCTGCAATTGTCCACAACACGCGTGAGTTTCCCAGTAATTCCAACACTTGAGATAATATTGAGCCTTAAATGTTTAGCGCAACAACATATTTTTCCAAGAAATTTTATATCGGATTTATCCAAACTATCAAATTTCTTTATTGTAACCTCTAATGTTTGGAGATCTTGATTCCAATCATAAAATAAGTTGACAACTTTTTTAGAAATGTATGTCTGAGGCTCAAGTACATTTAAATCATTGGGACATCGAACATTTATGCATCCTGTCTCTGAATTACCTTCTTTGCCAAAAAGGTCTAGTTTGACCAGATGCAGAGCACTCAAACACCCAGGTAGGTGCTCAAAAAACTCAACATGATGAGAACCTACATTATGCATGCTAATGTGCAATGTTTTACCAGCAAAGATGGGTTCAAATTCTGCAGTCATATCCTTCTTGGTCCCACTTTCATAGAAAAGATTGATTCCAAACTCTACAAAGTCAGAGCTGGTTTCACTCATTTCTTTTTTACACACATTTCTCATATGACAAATTATTTTTTGAGTGGCAGTTTTGGATGAACCACATGTGTATATTAGTAGGTTTTTGTACTTGTTGGTAAAATCATAAGTGGTTAGCAATTTGTTGAGATAGCATTCCCCTTCCTTTACTCTGTCTGTTTCATCTGATGATAATAGTTGAGATAATCTTCTTCCAGCTGTGTACTCCTGGAATGATGTATGAAAAAATCTATAACTTGGGTTTTGTTTTTGAGCTGAATATTTATTTAGCAACCCTATTTTAAGCAAGATATCCTCTATTATATTCTTTAACTGCTCTGTTCTAAATTCATACTTTTGTTCAAAAAGACCTTTGAGAGCTAAGTCGCCACACAAATTGATATTCTCTTCTACAATCTTTTCTTCTATATCTTTAATTTTGTTGTGACCTCTGTCAATCATCAAATCATACAATGTACAAAACAGGGAAGTTTGAGTGTTCATTTGAAAATCTGTTTCCCCCATCCTAAGGGCACATGCAATCACTAGGAACAGTGGCGTTTTCATGAGATTTTTCATAAAATCAGAGGCATCCAACTGATCCAACAAAACGGCAGCTTCTTTTTCCTCTAATACGTTTGTGATCAAGGTTTGGGCACTTTCAAGTGTGAAGTCACTTGTTTCAACAATCAAAGCACCATATAGTCTCACTTCTCTGAGAGATTCAGTTCTTGTAGTTACAATAACTGTGCTATTGAATCTATGGTTTTCCTTGATAAGATTGTCTATTTCTTTGCAGCTTTCAGAATCGAATTCATCATAACCATCCAGTAAAAACAATACCTTTTTTCCAAGTTTATTTATTTTTTGCAAAAATGCTTTTTTGTTCCAGTTGTATGTAACTGGAAAAAGCTGGTCACAAAGGGTTTCGTAAAGACCTTTACTCGTGCCACGCAAAGTGATGAAAAAAACAAGTTTATACCCTTGTAATGGTTGGCACTTTTCAGATGCCCAAAGAACAGCAATTCTTTTTAACATTGTACTTTTACCCTTCCCAGCTTCTCCCTCAATAATACAAGGGCTCTTGAGTCTGTATAACACATCTTCAAATTTCATTTTCTCCTTCCTACGATTGTATATGTCTTTCTTCCATAGTAAAGGATCTGTAAAAGTTGTTTCTAGATCAAAAATTATGTCAATGCCTGTTTCTTCACCCAATGGGTAAAAGTTTTGAAAACATGGATACCGATAAAACCGTTTCAAAAAAGTTTCCAGTTCATCAATATCATTTTCTGTTATGCTTGACATAACATCTAAAAAATAAAACAAAATATATCACATATGATTATAATAAGATATCTTATGTATTAAGTCTTTTTATGTACTATATGTATATAAATAACTCATATTTTTGTGATATGGTTTATTATTTAGCAGATTATTGCTAAACACACAATATGCTTGTGAAGAAAAAAAATGCTGACAAATTCTGTGACCAATTGGACATTGGATCTCCGTAGTTAAATTCCCAGATGGTCATAACCCGAGAAAGAAATACATTATCTATACACACTATCAATTTTTCTGCCTACAGTGCCTTACCACTACCATCCTAATTTCCTATGCATCCACATAATATAGAGAGTTGACCTTACATTTCTGTTTTGAGGATCCATTGGTAGATTTGACAGAAAAAAAACAGCTTAGCCACTACATTGCATCATGATACAAAAGAATGGATTACATTGTGACATTTAAAGTAACGGAACAAGCAACTTGCAAAAGAAATCAAACCACGTTGATTTTTTTGCAATTTGCTTGTCGTGGTCATGGTATCCTAAGGGTCATAATGTGACAAAATTCACTGGTACGGTGATACAATAAAGCGGCTACACATAGAAATCTTTGGTCACATAACTTGTGTCGCAGCCAAAGTTACCATGTAGCTCTATACTTAGGCTGGGGCTCGCAACAGCAATTTTCACACAAGTTGCACAACTAAGAACGTCTGACCAGCCTGTCATCATGTGATTATTTTTAGCTGCGATTTTGCTGTAAAAAACAACAGGGACGAATCGCAGACAAGTCACAATCACATACAACTTGCATTGAAGTCTATGGCAAGTGAGCCACATGTAACTTGTGACTACCAATAGAAAATCCAACCCATTTGAAAACATTTGCATCCATGGGTCACAATCATGGTGGTAGGTCATAGGCTGCAATGAAATATTAAAGGAAATCATTAGATGTAATGTCGTTTTACATCACCACAGTCTCAATTTTTCAATGTAGTCTTAGTCTGACACATGTTTTTTTATGTATTTTTATCATGCACAAAAAATCACATAAAGTGAGAAGAAAAATTAGCCTATTTATTTTTATGCATTAGATCACTTTAAAAAAAATCTGCAAACAAAATATTTTGTGTGAATAGAAATGAATATGTTTATTTTAATTCATAGCAAACATCTGACTACTGCTTTTTTCCTAAAAAACTCTACAAAAACAGTGTTGACCCAGCTTGAAACTGATATATTATAATTTGGTATGTTAGGTTATTTTCTCACATTGATGTCTTTCTGCTTCCACTTCCATTGAACTTTCAAAATTTTCTTTACAATCATGGAAAGCTTGTGACAAAGAGAAAATAGAATTTTTACATATTTAAAATAAATTCGGCTTATTTAAAGTAAACATTAAAGTGTTCATTTTCCATTTGCTTGACACTTCAACTAACAGCATGCCGTAAGTGTGGTACAGGTTGGAAATCACTTGTATATCAACTAAAAAAATCAAACATTGTAAGTACTCACTTGTTCCATAAAGATCCCGAAAAAGAAATTGATCATATGTTTCAAGGAGTTGAATAAAACAATTGCAAGATTCTTCACCTTTTAGTAAAATCATTGTAATAAGTGTCCTTGCTGCATTATCGCTTTTGTTTTCAGCAAACACACAACTCATTTCTCCCATTGAAAAAATACCTTTTTCAAAAAGTTTTTCCACTATTTTTGTGGAAGTTGTTATGTTAATTTTTCCAATCAAGCGTGAGAACTTTTCCCGAATAGGTTCCACTTAGGAGGGAGAGCAAAATAAAAAGAGTAAATTAATAATAAAGCAAATAAAGATACATAAATCTGACTAAAGTATATTGCAATGATAATATAAATAATAGATAATATAAATAATACCACCATGACATGACCATTTACTACCATCAAATACCATACAAATTAATTAACAATTAACTCTATTGACTCACAATTTAAAGAGGTTGTCCACTACCCTGACTCAATTAATAGTTTTGCCATAAATGCTTAAAGCATAACCATTGTTTTAATTTTTATTTCATAAATCAATAGTACACATGAAAATAAGTAACTTTGGCACCAGCTCTGTTGTCATAGCCATAACTTCCTCTTCAGAATCATATGTTCCCTTTTTACTACATCTCCCATCATTCCTTATGCTGGGCTGTTAGGCAGCAGTGAGCACAGTCTTGTAACTCTGCCCCCATCCTTACACAAATGCCTAGCATCATTGCCTGTATATGACACTGCGGGGAATAAAAGTAATACATAAAGCACCAAAATACCAGCCCTGACAATAAAGATTATCCCCTGCTTCCCTTCACTTACATGGATGATGAGATGGATCAATGGATGGATGGAGAGAGATGTGAATGTAAAGAATCTCTGCACTCTTGGTATAATGACGACAACTGCTTAATGGGTAATACCATACACCAGAGGTGGTTAACCTTTTTTCTACCAAGGGTCATTTGGATATTTATACCACCCTAGATACTAAATTATCAATTTGAAAATTACCCTGCTATATTTGGTCAGACAATTAAGTCACCCCTAATGTGATGGCTGTAACTGCTTCTCTTTGGTGCAGCTCTGATGTTAGGTGGTATGGATGATATTTTCTACTCGTAACTGCATACCGTCCCTCATCAAAGCATATGGCGAAATGTGTGTCAGGCACATGCAGGCACTGTGTGATTAGTATCTACTTATTATTCTCCCTATTACTTTTGCAGGAAAGAGTGATGGCAGCACTCTGCACCAATATGAGAGATCACTCACCACTGTGAGGAATCTTTTTTGGCGTTTTTAAGCACTTTTTATGCACGGAGTCACTTATTTTCTATATAATACCCATGCCTTCCCAAATGCCAAACATATTCCCCTGATGACTTCTCCGAAAGGAGAAAGAAATGCGTCGGGAGGGGTTTTATGGGACTAAGTTGAAGGTATACTTGGGTATTGTCCTTGTAAGGACAGGAGCCATTACCGGAGCACGACAGGGTAGAATAGTCCAGGAAAAAGAACTTATGAACATGGACAACTATCCCTGAGAAATGCATACCAGCAAAATTGGTGAGATCCACACATTTTCCTTCTTTGTTATTTTTGAGCACTTGTTTATGATTATGTATATTATCTAACCATCCGGACATTACATGTGAAGAGAGATGACATTTATAGATATAAGAGTTTATTATGCGTGCTATATAAAGATCTTAAATGTCCCTAGGTTAGTAGGGTTATTTTGGTAAAGTTTCTTGAGTTTATGGCAATTAAGGCCAATATTTTAAGATAACAAGTAAAAGTTAAGTTTTAGAGAATCCTCAAGGCTGTATCTGCTGGTCTACTTATTATGTCCTTAAATGCACATTTTATCTACATGTTTCATCTGAAACTGTTAAAGCCTTATCGGATACTGTAACTCCCTATGGGCAGAGCACAATGAGACAGCACTTGGCACTTTATTACCTGTATATATAATTTATATGAGTACTTACTCCAACATATACTATTATATTGATTGCTGAATTGCACATGAGATTTCTTGAATATATGTCTACATTTCTGCCTCATGGGTCTGTGTTAATTTAACTCCGATTTAAGTGTTTGACACACAGCATATTATATATTATCTACCTATGTGTTTATGTTAATGATACCCTCAGTGCCTGCACTTTGAGGTATTTCTTCCCTTGACATTTTATATTCTGTTGTTTTAATATACAATTAATAAATATAACACATTTTATTGTTGCTCTGATTATGTGTCATATTTGTAGATTTACAGTGTCTGGTGAACACATAATATATATGTATTTGTTCTCTTTATACTAAAGCAAGGTACTGTATTTATTGAAGTGTTTGTCTATGGCAGATCGTTTACATGAAAGGGGCATGTAAAGTAGTTGCCAATCCCTTTAAGTTTTCTCTGAAAGTAGTAATGTTACATTTTTTTTACTTTTTTTTTGTCCTAGAACACGTAAATGATTTTTGTGCTATGTTATGTCCCTGAAGAGTTTACTGCCTAGACATCTTGTATTTATATCACGTCTCTGATAGCAGCTAAGATTTTCTGTGTATCAGACACAATGCTCCCCTTGAAAAACTAAATACTATCTAAGTCAACCTTAATGCTCTCAGTACTACCAAAGTTAGCCACAACTCCAACATGTAACCACATCTCAATGAATGTGTACCGTCGGCGTCTCTGCCTCCTGCCAGGCAGAGACGCCGATCCCCTCACTGCCGCGGTCCCCGTCCGGCATCCTCCAGCTCCCCTCCTGCGTCTGCCCAGGGTGCGCGCACCACACGCAGTTCCCCGGGCACTGTGCTTAGGGTGCACATGCGTGCGCTCCCTCCCACTTAAAGGGGCCGTGCGCACCGTCCTAAAGAGTTCCTAGCCAATGGCTGGAGGACTTCCCCTATATAAGGCACCTCCTCCAAAATGGAGGTGCCTGTGCAAGATTGTTGTGTGCTAACACTCTCCTCAGTCCTCCGGTTCCAGTGCCCGTCAGCCTGTCTTTCAGCCGTGCCCCCCAGCCTGTCTATCAGTCGTGCCTGCCAGCCTGTCTATCAGTCGTGCCCGCCAGCCTGTCTATCAGCCGTGCCCGCCAGCATGTTTATGAGCAGTGCCCACCAGCCTATCAGCCGTACCTGTCTGCCTGTCTATCTGCCTTGCCCACCAGCCTGCCTATCGGCCATGCCTGTCTACCCACATCACATGCCTGTTCACCAGCCGTGCTCATCTGCTGTGCCTGTCGGCCTCAGCCATCAGTCCCTTGGGAGTCGCCTGCTCTCACACAAGGTCAGTCCCAGAGTGGCACCTGGTTCACCTTCCCGGTACCTCCTTGGTTCACGGAGTCGACTATGCCGCCGTGTGGCCAGGGTCGTTCCGGGTAGGCACTTAGTTACACACCTCTTGTCCCTCCTTGTATCACAGCACAGAGGTTCCACCACTCGCATCCATAACAGGTTGCACAGGCCATGGAATCTGGTGGCTCCCAGGCTCCTTCGCTATCAGACCTGTACCAAGAGGTCTCTCACCAGAGATCCCAACAGGATGCTATCCTGTCCTGTCTGCGGACAGTCAACTCCTGCCTGGACGCGCTGTCCATCCCGACTGTGTCTGCCTCTAACTGAGCGGTGCCCGCTCCGGCGGCACCTTAACCCAGTGGCGCTGTGGCATCCGGCTATGGACCCCGGCTTTCTGTGCCTTCAAGTTTTGGTGGTGACCCTGCCCTATGTCAGGGCTTCATAAATCAGTGCACGCTGCACTTTGAACTCCTGGCACACCAGTTCACCTCCGACCAGGCCAAGGTAGCATTCATCATGTCTCATCTCACCGGAGAGGCAATGGCGTGGCTTAACACTCTGTGGGAGAGAGGGGATCCTCTGATGTCCGATCTCCAGGCCTTCCTCGCGGCTTTCAGAGAGGTGTTTGATGAGCCTGGACGAAAATCTTCAACTGCCTCCTCTCTTCTCTGACTCCGCCAAGGGAGTCTCTCTGTGGGACAGTATGCCGTGCATTTCCACACCCTCGCATCTGAACTTGCCTGGAACAATGAGGCTCTGGTATCCACCTTTTGGGAGGGCCTTTCCAGACAGATCAAGGATAATCTAGCCGGTCATGACATACCTCCCTCTCTGGACGACCTGGTGTCATTAGCTACACAGATTGACATTCGTTTTCAGGAGCGTTCTAAAGAGGCGACCCATGATAGAAGACCCCTGCGCCTCGCACCAACCTTCCAAAGGCCAGTCTCGCAAACCAGCATCCCCTCTGTTGTCTTCTCCAGAGTCTGTGCAAATAGACCAAGTTATGATGGTCAAGTCTCGCCAGGAGATCCACCGCGCCGAGGGGAGTTGCTTCTACTGTGGCAGTACAGAGCATTGTATCCGCTCCTGTCCTGTGAGACTGGGAAACTCCAGTGTCTAGGACCACTCGGAAAGGTCGTCCTAGACAAAAGTTCTTCCTCTCCACCCTTGACTCTGTCTGTTTCGGTTACCTGTGGTGAGATTCGCTTCTTCGAGACTGCCTATCTGGATTCCAGAGCCACTGGGAACCTCATTCAACAGGCCATTGTGGAGCGATATCAGATTCCTACTATAGGTCTGGCTGATCCTTTAGCGGTTTCCTCTGTGGATGGAAAGCTTCTCTCTGAGACCATCTTGTTTGTTACTGAGCCTGTAACTCTTCAGGTGGGAATGCTACATTCGGAGAGGATCTCATTTTACGTACTGTCCGGTCTATCTCATCCTCTTTTGCTTGGTCTGCCTTGGTTACAGAGACATGAGCCCATCCTGAATTGGAGCTCAGGTGAGGTGCTCCGTTGGGGTCAGGAATGTTATAAGTCCTGTCTGGTTCCGGTTCGTCCTGCTCGACCTCTGTCTACTCCAGCTAATCTACCTGGCCTGCCAGCACCCTACTGGTCATATGCGGACGTCTTTGATAAAAAGGAGGCAGAGACACTACCACCTCATAGGCCCTATGATTGCCCCATCTACCTAATACCTGGTGCTTCACCTCCTCGTGGGCGAATCTACCCCTTGTCGCTGGCTGCGACCCGTGCTATGTCTGAGTACATAGAAGAGAATCTTGCTAGGGGATTTATACAGAAATCCACCTCTCCGGCTGGAGCAGGATTCTTCTTCGTCAAAGAGAAAGACGGCTCTCTTCGTCCATGTATCGACTATAGGGGCCTACAATCTGGTCCGGATTCACCAGGGAGATGGGAGGAAGACGGCATTCAACACTGGGGATGGTCACTACGAGTACCGTGTGATGCCCTTCAGTATCTGTAATGCTCCAGCCATCTTCCAGGAGTTAGTGAACAACATCTTCCAAGATCTCCTGTATTCCTGCGTAGTGGGGTACCTGGACGATATCTTGGTGTTCTCCCCTAATCAGCCCTCTCACAGGAGGGATGTTCGTCAGGTACTGCTGAGGCTCCGGAAGAATCGCCTGTATGCCAAGTATGAGAAATGCCTCTTTGAGCAGACCTCCCTGCCATTTTTGGGGTATATCATCTCTGAGACCGGACTGCGGATGGATCCCAAGAAGGTGTCTGCCATCTTAAAGTGGCCCCGACCTGAGGGGTTGAAGGCTATTCAGCGGTTTCTAGGATTTGCTAACTATTACCGCCTCTTCATTCCTCATTTCTCCTCCCGGACTGCTCCCATCTCTGCTCTCATCCATAAAGGAGCAAATCCCAGGGAATGGACTTCCGAAGCAGAAAGTGCCTTTGTCTCTCTTAAACAAGCCTTTTCCTCCGCTCCAGTGCTGCATCGTCCAGATTGCAATAAACAATTCTTTCTGGAGGTTGATGCCTCTTCCTCTGGGGGCCAGAGCAGTGCTCACACAGAAATCCTCATCCGAGCGAATGGTGACCTGCGGCTTCTTCTCCAAACTCTTTTCTCCGTCCGAGCGCAATTACTCCATAGGAGATTGAGAATTGCTGGCCATCAAATTAGCAATGGAGGAGTGGTGCTACTTGCTTGAGAGGGCTCTGCACTCAGTGGTCATCTACACTGACCATAAAACCTCATTTACTTGCAGATCGCACAAAGACTAAATCCACGTCAGGCCAGATGGTCTTTGTTCTTTGCTCGTTTCAGTTTCACTCTCCATTACCGCCCGGCAGACAAGAATATTAAAGCTAATGCTCTATTCTGCTCTTTCCTGTCTACCGACCAAGAGGAGCAGCCTCTACACATCATTGACCGCTCCAGAATAATGACTGTTGCTCCATTTGACCTGTCTCATCTACCTCCTGGTAAGACCTTTGTAGCGGCTCAGGATCGGAAGAGGGTCTTACTCTGGGATCATTCATCCAAACTGGCTGGTCATGCCGGCCAGAGGAAGACGCTTCTGCTCATTGCCCGACATTATTGGTGGCCCACTCTGCACAAGGATGTTGCGGATTTTGTTGCGGCTTGTTCCTCCTGTGCCCATAACAAAATACTGAGGCACCTTCCAGCTGGTCGTCTTCTTCCTCTCCCCGTGCCTTCTGCTCCTTGGCAACACATTGCTATGGACTTCATCACTGATCTTCCGGTATCTGCCGGTTCTACCGTCATATGGATGGTCGCTGACCGCTTCTCCAAGATGGCTCACTTCATTCCTTTGCCTGGTCTTCCGTCCACACCTGTGCTGGCTAAGGCCTTCATCTGTCACATCTTTCATCTCCACGGCTTACCCCTCCATATTGTCTCGGACAGAGGAGTTCAGTTCACTTCTCGCTTCTGGAGAGCCACTTGCAAGCTGCTGGACGTCACTTTGGATTTTTCTCCGGCCTCAACCTCAGTCCAATGGTCAGGTGGAACATATTAATCAGATCCTTACCAGTTTTCTTCGGAACTTTGTAAACGCCCACCATAGCGATTGGGTAGAACTTCTGCCTTGGGCCAAGTGAGTCCTCTGCTAAGTCTCCGTTCTTTGTGGTTTATGGTCGACACCCCCGAATTCTGTTTCCCGTCTCTTCTTCAGTGGACAATCCTGCCGCGGAGTCTCTCGTCAGTGACTTTTTGGTGATTTGGGAAGACACTAGATCTGCGCTTCCTCAGTCCTCCGAGCAGATGAAGAAGCATGCTGATAAGAGATGTCTGGATCCGCCTCTGTTTCGTCCAGGAGGCAAGGTCTGGCTTTCCTCCAAATATGTCTCAAGATACCATCATACAAGTTGGGCCCGTGGTTCATCGGTCCTTTCGAGATTTTGAACCAAATAAATCCAGTGGCATACAAGCTGAAACTCCCTGCCTCTTTACGGATTCCCAATTCCTTTCATGTGTCTCTCCTCAAGCCTGTTGTCCTTAATCCTTTCTCTGATGATCCAGGTACCACTCCAGCTCCAGTCTCCGCTGAGGACATCTTTGAGGTAGAGAATATTTTGGCCATCAAGAGGGTAAGAGGAAAGACTTTCTTTCTTGTGGATTGGAAGGGGTTTGGTCCTGAGGAGAGGTCTTGGGAGCCCAGGCAGAACATTCATGCCCTTCGTCTTCTAGAAAAATTTCTTGCGGGCCTAAAGAAGAGGGGGCGTAAAGGGGGGGTACTGTAGCATCGGCGTCTCTGCCTCCTGCTGGACAGAGACGCCGTTCCCCTCATTGCCGCGGTCCTGGTCCGGCGTCCTCCGGCTCCCCTACTGCGTCTGCCTGGGGTGCGCGCACCGCACGCAGTTACCTGGGTACTGTGCTTAGGGCACGCGCGCATGCACTCCATCCCTCTTAAAGGGGCCACGCGCACCGTCCTAAAGAGTCCCCGGCCAATGGCCGTAGGACTTCCCCTATATAAGACACCTCCTCCAAATTGGAGGTGCCTGTGCAAGATTGTTGTTTGTGTGCTAATGTAGCACCCTGAGGATTCGGCTGCTACAGGGGTATTACACCTCAAGCCAGAGGTGTGGTATTCCACTCCCGGGTAAGGATGGAGTGTGGAACTGAGCTCAGTAGGCTGCATGCACTACATACATCCCATTTCCGGGGGACAGACCAATGGTACTCCCACTAGAGAAATGTGCAGGTACGACAGTGTCTGTCCCTGGCTGGAGTGGGAGGGGGGTGGAACATCCCAGTAGTGTAGGGGCAGATAGGGGGAGCAGTCTGGGTAGTGCTAGGAGCTCATTGGGTGCTGGTCACCTGAGCTCACACATAGAGGGAGTATATAAGGTGGGAACCATCTTAGATCAGGGTCAGTCTGTCAGTCTTTTGTCAGAGTAGAGTCAGAGGAAGAGAGCAGAGGAGAAGAGCAGCTCCAAGCCCCAAAGAGAGAGAGGAGAAAGAAGGACCCAGAGGGGGAGAAGAGAGAACTCCAAGAACCCAAGATTAGATCAGAGGGTGAAGAGTTGGCACAAGGGTACCGGATCCCAAGCTGGTGGAGGGCCCTAATCCTTAGCCAGAGACCGGAGGTCGTGGGCAGGATCTGCCACGACCACCCACTAAATCCACCCGGAAGGCAAACCAAGAATAGGGTCAGGGAACCCAGAGACAAGGGTTTACCAACAAGAGGCCCGAGGGAGCCGGACTTAGGTGGATCCCTGGTGGGGAAGGCCAGAGAGAAGGAACGTCAGAAAGGGAGCTCAGGATCACGCTCCAGAATTACTTGGGAGTTGGCCGAGTCCAGGACCTGGTGGACGCAGCATGGCTCGGGCGGTCACTCAAGGCCGGAGTGACCAGCATAACAGCAGTAAGTAAAGACCCTGAACTGCACAGCCCGACTCTGAGTCTCATTACCATCCTCACTGCACCTCCACAACCACCATCCTCTACACCTGACCCCCTGAGGCTATACCCCTCCCGTTGGGGGTTATACTACCTGAGCTGCACATACATCACCAGCCTCAGCGGACCCTGCTGCAGCGGCGGCCGTATTGACCGCAATTCAACGGGTGGCGTAGTCGACATAAAAGAACATCTAGTAACATCTATAAGGACTGCCACACACTGAGCTTGACACCCTGGGCACGGACCGGGTCACCGCCACTCGGAGACTACAACCCCCATCTGATCCGGCTCCGGGTATCCCCCAAACAACACTGGCCCAGGGGGCGCGTCACTAACACTCTCCTCAGTCCTCAGGTTCCAGTGCCCGCCAGCCTGTCTTTCAGCCATGCCCACCAGCCTGTCTATCAGCCGTGCCAGCGAGCCTGTCTATTAGTCGTGCCCGCCAGCCTGTCTATCAGTCGTGCCCGCCCGCCTATCAGCTGTGCCCGCCAGCATGTCTATCAGCCGTGCCCGCCAGCCTGTCTATCAGCCGTGCCCGCCAGCCTGTCTATCTACCATGCCCACCAGCCTGCCTATCGGCCGTGCCTGTCTACCCGCATCACCTGCCTGTCTACCAGTCGTGCTCATCTGCTGTGCCTGTCGGCCTCGGCCATCAGTCCCGTGGGAGTCGCTTTCTCTCACACAAGGTCGGTCCCAGAATGGCACCTGGTTCACCTTCCCAGTCCCTCCTTGGTTGACGGAGTCGACTAAGCCGCCATGTGGCCAGGGTCGGTCCGGGTAGGCACTTAGTTACGCCCCTCTGGTCCCTCCCTGTATCACAGCACAGAGGTTCCAACACCCGGATCTGTAACAGAATGACAGTTACAATGTCCCTTGACGGCCTGGGCTTATCTCTTATGGATGGCCTACTCCCTGTCTATGACATCCTACCCTCACGTTTCTCTTCTCAGATACATTAACTGACATTGGCTCAAGCACCAGTTTCTTCAAAACAGGAAAAAAGATGAGACCAAATGCTCACATCTGCTCTCCTGACAGTTTTGAACCTTCAACTAAGGAAGCAGATACAAATGAAGAGGATGATTGCTGGCCTGGAATGACATTGGTATTTTTTTATTGTAATATCTTAATTGCAATCAGTCATCATGAACATACATATCATTGGTATACTGTAGATGTCTTTTATGTAAATGTGCAATTTTATTGGACAAAACTACGTACACCTCGGTGGAGCCCAACAGACCCCATTATAAGTTGCTGGAGTGTATCATTCACTGCTGGTGTCTGTACTGTAACAGATTCGGCATATTCTCATTTTTGTTTATAATGGAAACCATAACACAGATGTGAACAATGCCTTATATGTACAACCCCAACTAGTAAAAGTTGGGACTCTGTGTAAAATGTAAAGAAAAGAAGAATGCTATGATTTGGAAATCTCTTATCTCCATATTTTATTCACAGTAGAACATTGAAAACAGATCAGAGGTTGAAAGTTAGACATTTTTCCATTTCAGTTGAAAACATTTACTCCTTTAGAAATTGTTGGCAGCAGCATGCCTTACAAAAGTTGGGGTATGAGCCATATATACTGTACCATTGTGTAGCATCCCCTCTTGTTTTTACAACAGTCTGTAAATGTCTGGGAAGTAAGGAGACCGATTGCTGGAGTCTTAGAAGAGAAATGTTGTCTCATTATTGTCTGATGTAGGATTCTGGCAGCTCAACAATCCCAGGTCTTTCCCGGATATTTAATTTCATAACGCGCCAAATGTTTTCTATTTGTGAAAGGTCTGGACTTCAGGCGGCCAATTTATCACCCAAACTATTCTTCTGTAAAGCCATGCAGTCTGTGATTTAGCATGTTCTTGCTGAAATATTCAAGTCTGTCCTTGAAATAAATATCTGAATAGGAGCATATGTTGTTCTAAAACTTCTATATAATGCTCAGCATTAATAGCGCCTTTCAAGATGTATAAGTCCCCATGATATAAGCACCAATGCAACCCCATACCATCAGAAATGCTAACAACCTGGATGGTCCCTCTCCTCTTGAGTTGACAGGGCACGGCATTCATGGTTTTCAATAAGAATTTACAATTTTGATTTACAGTTTTTTATTTTGCCTCAGTACATTTTAAAGGAGATTTGGCCCAGAGAAGACGGCAGCTTTTCTGGATTGTGATGATATATGTTTTTTTCTTAGCATGATTAAGCTTTAACTTTCATTTGTGGATATGCAGTGATTTTCACAACTGAATCATGCCTGGTTTTTAATGCAGTGCTGTCCTAAATCACGAGAATCCAATATTGACCATCGGCCTTGTCCCTTGTGCACATGAATTTCTCCAGAATCTCTAAATCCTTTGATTATATTATGTATTATAAATGGTGGGATATTCAAAGTCTTTGCAATTTAGCTTTGTGAAACATTTTTTTAAAATTGTTCTACAATTTTTAAATCCAGTTGTTCACAGATTGGTGAACCTCTGACTATCTTTGCTTCTGAGAGACTCTGCCTCTCTAAAAGGCTCTTTTTATACACAGTCATGTGATTTAGTTGAAAATTGCCCCTCCAGCTGTTTTTCATTAGTACCACTTACTTTTCCAACCTTTGGTTAAGCCTGTATAACTATTTTGAGATGTGCTGCTCCCACCAATTTCTAAAGTAGCTAATTTTTTCAAATGAAAAGGAAAAATGTGAGATTCAACCTCTGATCTGTATGCTATGTTCTGTTCTGAATAAAATATGGACTGAATTATTGGAAATTTCCAAATCATTGCATTGTTTTCTTAAAATTTTACACAGAGTCCCATTTTTAAAGGAAATTTGAGTTCTATAAAGTATTCAATATAATGAGCTATTCAAGACAACAAAGATACATATTTTTAATATATCACAAATTAGTTAAATGGAATTAGATAGCGATATAAGCAGTAAAACTTACTTGTTCACGTTTAACCTTTATTTCTGTTGATTAAAAAAACAAAGCTAGTAAACAAGAAAATATTTACGAAAACCTTTATATACTTTATATACATACACAGCTCTGGCAAAAATTAAGAGACCACTGCAAAATTTTCATTTTCTCAGATTTTTCTCTTTATAGGTCAGAGCCGTGAGACTCTGGAACTCTCTGGGAGAGGAAGTGGTGATGTCCAACTCACTTAATGAGTTCAAGAGAGGCCTGGACGCCTTTCTTGAGAACAATAAAATTACATCTTATGCTTAGTGATAGTTAATTAATCCAGGGATTTAATCTGACTGCCAGATTGGTGTCGGGAAGTGAATTTTTCCTCAATGATGTAAATTGGCCTATACCGCATGTTTTTTTTTTTGCCTTCCCCTCAAAGCTGCGGAATAGCTGCAGTGCACAAGAAATAGGCTGAACTGGATGGACGCTTGTCTTTTTTCGGCCTTATAAACTATGTAACTATGTAACTAGGTATATTTTTGAGTAAAATGTACATTGTTGTTTTATTCTATAAACTACTGATGACAACATGTCTCCGAAATTCAAAGTTAAAAGTTTTGTATTTATTTGCAGCAAATGAGAAATTGTCAAAATAATAAAAAAGAAACAGTGCTTTCCGACCTCAAATAATGCAAAGAAAACAAGTTCTTATTCATTTAGAAACAACAATATTCATGTTTCAACTCAGGAAGAGTTCAGACATCAATATTTGGTGGAATAACCATGATACCATGATTTTTAATCACAGCTTTCATGCACCTTGCCATGCTTTCCACCGGTCTTTCACACTGCTTTTGGGTGACCTTATGCCACTCCTGGCACAAAAATGTAAGCAGGTCTTCTTTGTTTGATGGCTTGTGACTAGTGTCACAGAGGTACATGCGGGCAATATAAGTACATTAAATATTAGAGGCATAGAGAGAGTACCACGTCCCCATCGTGGCGGTAATTGGGAAAAAATGCTCCATAACAAAGAAAAATTGTGGATATTGAAATTAAATGCACGGATACCGCAAGGTATGAATTATAGATCAGATTTAATGTTTTTTTTATTGAATTATATATATATATATACTTGCATCTATAATATTATATGCATATTCTGTTCTGTGCATCTATATGGCAAATTATTTACAAAAAAGTTTTTTTTTTTTTCCCTAAGTCTATGTCTGTATATTCTATGAGAATTTGTTGCACGCAAATCTTGTCTAAGTAGGAGTTAACCCCTTAACAACATTTGCCATACTAATACGCGTCTGTGCCCTGGGACTTAAGAGCCAGACCCGTATTAGTACGTCATGGCGATCGCGCGCGCACACAGGCTGTGCGGGCGCGATCGTCGCCGGGTGTCAGCTGATTGTCACAGCTGACACCCGGTACTATGTGCAGGGAGCGGTCCTGCACCGCTCCCAGCACATTAACCCCCGCGATGCTGCGATCGAAGTCGATCGAAGTCGATCGCGGCATTGCAGGGGCAAGCGGAGGTGATCGCCAATACTCACCTCCTCTTCCGGCTTCCAGCGCAGTCTGCAAAGGCTTCCCGGGTGTTGCCATGACGACCCGATGTCGTAATGACAACATCCGGGTCACCAGACAGCAGCAAGATTGCTTGGACATGCGCAGTGCATCTCCAAGCAATCTTCACACTGTACATTTCTGACAGCTTGCATGGCATAGGGATGGTGCTGCATTCCTGTGCCATGCAGGCGATCAGAGAAAAAAAAGTGAAAGTCCCAGAGTGGGACAAAGTAATAAAGTGTATAAACTGTGTGAAAGTGGAAAAAAAAATAAAAAAAAAATTTGCAAAAATATAAAAAAAAAAAAAAATAAAATAATCCACCAAAAATAAAAATATAATGTACCCATCAATAAATATTATTATAAAAAAAAAAAAAAAAACAATAAAAGTACACATATTTGGTATCGCAGCGTCCGGAACAACCTGACCTATAAAACTGTCCCACTAGTTAACCCCTTCAGTGAACACGGTAAAAAAAAAAAAACGAAGCAAAAAACAATGCTTTATCACCATACCGCCAAACAAAAAGTGGAATAACACGCGATCAAAAAGACGCATATAAATAAAAATGATACCACTGAAAACGTCATCTCATCCCGCAGAAAACAAGCCGCCATACAGCTCCATCAGCCAAAAAATAAAAAAGTTATAGCTCTCAGAATAAAGCGATGCTAAAAAATATTTTTTTCTATAAAATAGCTTTTATTGTGTATAAGCGCCAAAACATAGAAAAATGATACAAATGTGGTACCGCTGTAAACGTACTGACCCGAAGAATAAAGCTACCTCATCAATTTTACCACACGCGGAACAGAATAATAAAAAAAAAAACAATTCCTGAATTGTTGGTTTTTGTTTATTCTGCCTCCCAAAAATCGGAATAGAAAGCGATCAAAAAATTTCACGTGCCTGAAAATGGCACCAATAACAACGTCAAGTCATCCCGCAAAAAACGAGCTGTCACATGACTGTCTGCCAAAATCTGGAAAAATTATAGCTCTCAAAATATGGCGATGCAAAAACTAGATTTTACAAAAAATGCGTCTTTTAGTGTGTGACAGCTGTCAGTCATAAAAACCCCATATGATTCTGGCATTGCTGTAATCACACCGACCCGAAGAATAAAGTCGTCTAATCACTTATACCGCACAAGGAACAGCGTCAAAAATAAACTCTTGGGTTAGGATTGGGCTAGGGTTGTGCTGGGGCTAGGGTTGTGCTGGGGCTAGGGTTGTGCTGGGGCTAGGGTTGTGCTGGGGCTAGGGTTGTGCTAGGGCTAGGGTTGTGCTAGGGCTAGGGTTGCGCTATGGTTAGGGTTGTGCTAGGGTTAGGGCTGGGGTTGGGATTTTTTTCAAAAGTAAGAAAAAAAGATGACGATATGGCGACTAGTGTTGAGAGCAAGTGCTCGCTACTTGAGTTTGCATCGGGTGCTCTGGTATGGATTGAGTATCGTGGGTATTTGAGTGACATGCTCGAGTCTCTGCCCCATATGCTTCGCGGCCAAAAAACTTTACGGGGATTGCCTGCCATGCACGAGCGATCCCCGCATGTTTTTTTTTGGGTGTCTAATAACCGTGAAACATGTGGAGCAGGGACTCGAGCATGTCACTCGAGCACACGCTTTACATGGTGCATACCTGAGTACCCGATGCAAACTCAAGTAGCGAGCATTTGCGCTCAAGAATAATGCCAACTTATTCAATATGATGACCTAATGTAAACAAATTCTGTGCCGTACCTCTGGGTTCAAAATGTTCACTATACACCTTAATAAAATCCTTGAGGGGCATAGTTTCCAAAATGGGGACACTTGTGGGGGAGCTCCACTGTTTAGGCACATCACGGGCTCTCCAAACGCGACATGGTGTCCGCTAACAAATTGAATGGAAAATCGGCTCAAATTGTTAGCGGACGCCATGTTGCGTTTGGAGAGCCCCTGTGTGCCCAAACATTGGAGCTCCCCCACAAGTGACCCCATTTTGGAAACTAGACCCCCCAAGGCACCTATCTAGATGCATAGTGAGCACTTGGAACCCCCAGGTGCTTCACAAATTGATTCGTAAAAATGAAAAAGTGAAAAAAAAAAGTTTTTAATTTTTATGAATCAATTTGTGAAGCACTTGGGGTTCCAAGTGCTCACTATGCATCTAGATAGGTGCCTTGGGGGGTCTAGTTTCCAAAATGGGGTCACTTGTGGGGGAGCTGCAATGTTTGGGCACACAGGGACTCTCCAAATGCAACATGATATCCGCTAACAAATTGAATGGAAAATCGGCTCAATTTGTTAGCGGATATCATGTTGCATTTGGAGAGTCCCTGTGAGTCAAAACATTGGAGCTCTCCCACAAGTGACCCCACTTTGGAAACTAGACCCCCCAAGGCACCTATCTAGATTCATAGTGAGCACTTGGAACCCCAGGTGCTCTCAAATTGATTCATAAAAATGAAAAAGTGTTTTTTTTTTTCACTTTTTCATTTTTACGAATCAATTTGTGAAGCACCTGGGGGTTCCAAGTGCTCACTATGCATCTAGAAAGGTGCCTTGGGGGGTCTAGTTTCCAAAATGGGGTCACTTGTGGGGGAGCTCCAAAGTTTGCGCACAGAGGGGCTCTCCAAACGCAATGTGGTGTCCGCTAACAATTTGAGCCGATTTTCCATTCAATTTGTTAGCGGATATCATGTTGCATTTGGAGAGTCCCTGTGTGCCCAAACATTGGAGCTCCCCCACAAGTGACCCCATTTTGGAAACTAGACCCCCCAAGGCACCTATCTAGATGCATAGTGAGCACTTGGAACCCCAGATGCTTCACAAATTGATCCATAAAAATGAAAAAGTGTTTTTTTTTTCACTTTTTCATTTTTACGAATCAATTTGTGAAGCACCTGTGGGTTCCAAGTGCTCACTATGCATCTAGAAAGGTGCCTTGGGGGTCTAGCTTCCAAAATGGGGTCACTTGTGGGGGAGCTCCAAAGTTTGGGCACAGAGGGGCTCTCCAAACGCAATGTGGTGTCCGCTAACAATTTGAGCCGATTTTCCATTCAATTTGTTAGCGGATACCATGTTGCATTTAGAGAGTCCTTGTGTGCCCAAACATTGGAGCTCCCCCACAAGTGACCCCATTTTGGAAACCAGACCCCCCAAGGCACCTATTTAGATGCATAGTGAGCACTTGGAACCCCTAAGTGCTTCACAAATTGATTCGTAAAAATGAAAAAGTGTTTTTTTTTCACTTTTTCATTTTTACGAATCAATTTGTGAAGCACCTGGGGGTTCCAAGTGCTCACTATGCATCTATAAAGGTGCCTTGGGGGGTCTAGTTTCCAAAATGGGGTCACTTGTGGGGGAGCTCCAATGTTTGGGCACAGAGGGGCTCTCCAAACGCAATGTGGTGTCCGCTAACAATTTGAGCCGATTTTCCATTCAATTTGTTAGCGGATACCATGTTGCATTTAGAGAGTCCCTGTGTGCCCAAACATTGGAGCTCCCCCACAAGTGACCCCATTTTGGAAACTAGACCCCCCAAGGCACCTATCTAGATGCATAGTGAGCACTTGGAACCCCTAGGTGCTTCACAAATTGATTCGTAAAAATGAAAAAGTGTTTTTTTTTCACTTTTTCATTTTTACGAATCAATTTGTGAAGCACCTGGGGGTTCCAAGTGCTCACTATGCATCTATAAAGGTGCCTTGGGGGGTCTAGTTTCCAAAATGGGGTCACTTGTGGGGGAGCTCCAAAGTTTGGGCACACAGGGGCTCTCCAAACACAACATGGCGTCCGCTAATTATTCAAGCAAATTTTACAATCAAAAAGTCAAATGGCGCTCCTTCCCTTCCGAGCCCTGCCGTGTGCCCAAACAGTGTTTTTTCCCCAAATATTGGGTATCCTCGTGCCCAGGGGAAATTGTACAACAAATTTTGGGGTCCATTTTTTCTTGTTACCCCTGTGAAAATAAAAAAAATTGGGTCTAAAGTAACATTTTTGTGAAAAAAGTTAAATGTTCATTTTTTTCTTCCACATTCAAAAAATTCCTGTGAAGCACCTGAAGGGTTAATAAAGTTCTTGAATGTGGTTTTGAGCACCTTGAGGGGTGCAGTTTTTAGAATGGTGTCACTTTTGGGTATTTTCTGTCATAAAGACCTCTCCAAGTGACTTCAAATGTGATGTGGTCCCTAAAAAAATGGTTTTGTAAATTTTGTTGGAAAAATGAGAAATCGCTGGTCAACTTTTAACCCTTATAGCTCCCTAAAAAAAAAAATTTTGGTTCCAAAATTGTGCTGATGTAAAGTAGACATGTGGGAAATGTTATTTATTAACTCTTTTGTGTGACATATCGCTCTGATTTCAGGGCTTAAAAATTCAAATTTTGAAAATTGCTAAATTTTCTAAATTTTTGCCAAATTTCCGTTTTTTTTACAAATAAACGCAAGTGATATCGAAGACATTTTTCCACAATCATGAAGTACAGTATGTCACGAAAAAACAATCTCAGAATCAGGGGGATCCATTGAAGCGTTCCAGAGTAATTACCTCATAAAGTGACAGTGGTCAGAATTGTAAAAATTGGCCCGGTCATTAACGTGCAAACCACCCGCGGGGCTTAAGGGGTTAATATCCTAATGTGTATACTAATCTATCACACATGCTTAGGGCTGGTCACAGTTTTTATTATAAATGTGTTGTTTTTTAATTCATTTGTATACTGACGATTAAGGGGCTGTGTCCTCGAAACGCGTCCAGTTGTTCCCCTCCTAGGGACATGTGATTTTTAATATTTGGAATAAAGGATTTATCGCTTGTGGCACCGGATTTTACTTTTTCTATATATCCTTACAAGTGTATGCTGGACACTAATCCGTGAGCCTGGGATTCCTGTGAGTATCAGGTGATATGAGCTAATTACCCTTTTTTTCAGTCCACTAGTGTTGAGCCACCCCCGTAGTGTTCGGGTTCGGTTCGGTTCGTCGAACACCAGTATGTTCGCCGAACTGTTCATCGAACACCATAGAACACCGTTAAAACCAATGGCAGGCAAACAAAAACACATAGAAATACATAGAAAACACCTTCAATGGTGTCCAAAAGCTGACAAACTGCTCAGAAGACACAACTAACACATGGAAAAGTGACAAGTACATATAGTCATGTGAAAAGAAAAGAGGTGGAGGAGTAAAAGGAGGAGGAGACACAGGTATAGGCATGTCATGCCCTTCTAAAATTAAGAAAGGCTGGAGTAAAATCTAAAATCACCCTACCAACACCCAGACGTCGTGACAAGAAAATTATAAAAAGAAATATCGTTAGGTAGAATGGCAGTTCCATTCAGAACACTTTCCTTACAAGACGTAGTGGTATCCCCGTTGGGAGTCGTGCCAAAAACGGAACCCAATACATTCGGACTAATCCACCATTTGTCATATCCAAAGGGCAGGTCAGTAAACTACAACATCGATGCAGGACAAAGTACAGTAGTATATACTGTACATCCTTTGACAAGGCAATCAGGCTGGTCAAGAAGTTGGGAAGGGGCACTCTAATGGCCAAAACAGACATTGAGGGGGCATTCCGGTTACTTACTACCTGTGCCTCTGAATAGTGTCCGCCTATTGGGCTGTTTATGGGAAGGAGCATACTATATAGATCGCTGTTTGCCCATGGGGTGCTCAATATCCTGCTCACTATTTGAGGCATTTAGTTGCTTCCTCGAATGGGTCGTCATGGACGTTTCTAAGGGGGCACTTATTATCAATTAGCTCGACGACTTCTTATGCCTGGCCCAAAAGATTTGCCACAGTGTGAATACACGTGGTAGTCCACCTGTGAGAAGGACAGAGCTGGAGGGAGAGCGGACACCACAGAGCCAAGGGGTTAGATGGAGAACGGAAGAAGGAAAGAGGGTGAGGGAGGTAAGGGAGTACGGTGGAAGGCCGGGAACAGCCCTGGGAAGAAAAGCCGCTTGTGCATCCCTTTGAGGTTACGGGCGAGAGCGGGCAGAGGGACTACGCTGGAGTGCGAAGCCGACATGGCCAGGCCGTTCCTGCCCGTGCGACCTCCGTGTCGCCGGGTTTGTGCCAGAGCAGTGGTGGACCCTGATGGCCAGCCCCCCTCTCCCAATACTGGTGCCTGTCCACTGGTGGGTCGAGACCCCCCGCGGCGGAGGCAGCTCTAAGCTCTGTAATTTGAATGAGTACACTTTAAATCTTTTTGCAAAGATCTATTGGAGGGCAAGTCTGGTGGCAGCAGCCACGGTAATTCCAGCTCCAGTAGCGTCCACTAAAGCTGCTGCAGTTAAAAAGCTTTTATAAGGATCGAGCTTGGCGGTCCGCCGCAAGGCATGCTACCGCCAGTCCCAGCCCCTTTGCCTTGGGGCGCCTCCCTGATGCTCTTCACTGAGTGTCCCGGGGGACCGAAGCATTTCCTTTGAAAAAATTAAGTGTCCAAAGCACAGGTGGTGTAGCTTGCTTAACAGCTGGGCTACTCCGCTGACTAGCAGACACTGCTACTAGGCCCAAAGTATTGCCTGGGCTAGATGCAGTTAAAAATTGTTATTAGATACAAAGGCGGTGTAGCTTGCTTCAGATGGGCTACTCCGCTGACTACGAGACACTGCTACTAGCCCAAAATGATTGGCTGGGTTAGATCCAGTAAAAAATTGTTATTAGATTCACAGGGGGTGTAGCTTGCTTCACAGCTGGGCTACTACGCTGACTAGCAGACACTGAAGCTTTAGAGCAGACCTCTGATTCCCAGAAGATAGTATGAGTAAACAGCTCTGCAGACTCAACCATCTGTGTTACCCCAAGCCATAGTGTATGTAGTTTCTTACGGTTAAAAGGGGAGGGGGGGCGACCCGACCCACCTGGAATTAACAATGCCAAAGTCATTAAAACACAGCAAGGGGACACCAAAAAGAGTCTCCATTTTTTCCAAAAATTGTGGCACAGACACCACTTAAGTGGCGTCAATTGTCCCAGAGTTGCTTAAAACGGTTGGTGAGGTGATTTTCCAAAATCCTCAAGCTTTTAGTCTCCCCAGGATGACACAGGGGTAGAAAAGTCCTTGCGGATCCATGATTTGTTCATCTTTATGAAAGTGAGTCTGTCTACATTTTCAGTGGACAGCCGCGTGCGCTTATCAATCAGCACACCACCAGCAGCGCTGAACACACGTTCAGAGAGAACGCTGACTGTGGGGAACGACAAGATCTCCAAGGCATGAGTGGCAAGCTCAGGCCATTTTTCCAGATTGGAAGTCCAAAATGAGCAAGGGTCCAGTGACACAGTCATGGCTTCGATGTTCACTTGTAGATACTCCTGTACCATCCTCTCTAGGCGTTGACTAAGTGTTAGACTTCTTGTCTCCTATGGCCTTGCAAAGGATGGTCTAAAAAATTGGTGAAAAGATTCCACAAAATTGCTGTTACCAGCAGATACGGTGTTACTGTTACGGTTTGAGTGATGAAGACTCGACTGTCCCACGGTTGGCAAGTTAGAACTGTGAGATTCACTACGTGCACCACTGGTGTTTTGTGGAAAAGCAGATGTAAGATTCTGTAACAGCCTCTGCTGATACTCCTGCATGTGTGAATCCCTTTCTATGGCAGGAATTATTTCGGCAAATTTACTTTTGTACCGGGGATCTAAGAGTGTGGCAACCCAGTAGTCGGGATTACTTCGAATTCTGACAATCCGAGGGTCATGTTGCAGGTAGTGAAGCAAGAAGGCACTCATGTGTCTTACGCATCCAGGAGGACCAAGTCCTTGTTGTGTTGGTGGCGAGGTAAGAATCATGCTTCCTTCCTCTGCCCTCTCCCCCCAACCTCGCACAACAGAATTGTGATCAAGGTCTCTCTCATCAGATGAGTCTTCCATGCCCATCGCCAGTTTGTCCTCCACTTCTTCCTCGGCTCCTGCACCTTCCTCAACAGTTTGGCTGCTACCATGCGTCCTCGTTAATCCCTCTCCCCCACCCTCCCATGCCTGCCACCTTGGTGCTGCCGACCGTCTGGACCTTGCAGATGTTATACCTTCTGCATACAACTCCTCCTCTACTTCCTCCCCCTCCTCTTGTCCCAACATCTGACTCCGAATTCTGTTTAACGTGTGCTCCAGCATGTAAATCACCGGAATAGTCATGCTGATAATGGCATCGTCAGCACTAAACATATTCCTCGCCATTTCAAAACTGTGCAGAAGGGTGCATAGGTCCCTGATCTGAGACCATTCCTGCAGCGTGATTTTGCCCACCTCTGGATCTCGTTGGCCCAGGCTATATGTCAGAACGTATTGCACCAGGGTCTCGTCGGTGCTGCCACAGTCGCTGCAACATGTGCAGAGTTGAATTCCACTGTGTTGGCACATCGCATTTCAGCCGGTGAACTGGCAGGCCCAACGACTTCTGTGGAGATGTAAGCCGTTCAGCTGAGGGATGCGAACGGCAGAAGTGAGCACACAGTGACCGTGCCCTCTGCAGAAGGCCATCTAGTCCGGGATAGTGGGCTAAAAATTGCTGGACAACCAGGTTCAACACGTGAGCCATACAAGGCACGTGTGTGACATTGCCACGGCGAAGGGCCGCACCCAGGTTTGCAGCATTGTCGCACACAGCCTTCCCTGGCTGCAGGTCCAGTGGAGCCAACCATTCATGAAACTTGGTCTCCAGAGCTGACCACAACTCCTCAGCTGTGTGACTCACATTTCCCAGACATTTCAAAGTAAACACCGCCTGATGCCGTTGAGCCCTGCTGCCAGCATAGTAAGGAGGTGTGCAGGATTCCTTCTGCAGTTAGAACGCGGGTGGCATTACCACACAGGCTTTGGGTGCAGGTGGAGGACCAAGAGGAAGTTGAGGAGGCAGAAGAGGATAAAGAGGATTGACGCACAACTCGTGGGGACGGCAAGACTTGGACAGCAGCCCCTTGTCCTGCTGTCACCATAGTTACCCAGTGCCCAGTCAGTGACATGTAACGCCCCTGTCCATGCCTACTTGTCCAAGTGTCTGTGGTGAAATGCACCCTGTCACACACAGAGTTTCTCAAAGAAGCGGTGATGTTGTGTGCAATATGCTGGTGTAGCGCAGGCACACCTTTCTTTGAGAAGTAGTGGCGACTGGGCATCTGGTACTGGGGCACTGCGACAGACATAAGGTCTCGAAAATCCTCTGTGTCCACCAGGCGGAAAGGCAGCATTTCTGTAGCCAACAGCTTGCAGATGGTGAAATTCAACCTCTTAGCTTTGTCATGGCTAGGAGGAAATGGTCTTTTACTTGTCCACATCTGAGGGACCGAGGGCTGGCTGTTGTGCTTAGACGGGGATGAGTAGGGTGTCCCCGGAAAACTGCCGGTCTGTGAGGAAGATGCAGACGGACATGTTAGGTTGCCTTGATCCAACCGTGGTGCTCTCGATGTTAGAGAGCGCTCAACACCAGCTGGTGTTTCCACTTCCAAATGAACTGATGACCTGCCAATCACACTGGCTGTTGCGGGTAAAGAGGTGGAAGGTCTGCATCCAAAAACATGTGTGACTGCTGTCCCCCCAGTCACAGACGATGAAGAGGACGCGGATGCACAAGATGGGGCAGACAGTGGTTGGCCCGGCCCGCTAGGCCGCATTGTAGCACAGTAAGCTTCCCACTGCAACTTATGCTTCATATCCATTTGACGGTTCATGCATGAAGTTCTCAAACTATGGATTTTTTGGCCTCTACTTAGCTTTTGGTGACAAATGTTACAGATAACATGAGTTGGGTCATCCTTATCGATCTGAAAAAATGCCCAGGCTATGTAATGCTTAGAGCCCATGCGACCTGAAGAGCCACCACGACTTGTGGTCAGAGGCAGAGCTGTGGTTGAGGATGCAGTTGTTGACGTGCTTCTAGTACTCCGTCTCTGTCCAGGAAGGCGCAACCTAACCTCGTCGTCAATAGCATCCTCATCCACCTCCTCTGCTGACCTCATCGACTGGCTGACTGTGGGTTGACAGTAAGTGGGATCTCCAATCTCGTCGTCATCACCCTGTGTGTTCTCACACCCATCGTCCTCAGACCATACCTCTTCCTGCCCTGACCGAAAATTCAAGTTGTCGCTCCAATCAGGTATCTTAGTCTCATCATCGTCTTCCTCATTGTCTCCACCAACAGGAGTTACAGTTTGGGAACAAGGGTCTACATTATGCTCAGAACCTTCTTCATCTGGGCCTGGATCCGACTCATAAACATTCTGGGCATCAGTGCAGATCATTTCCTTGTCTGGATTCACAGAAGCTCTGGAGCAGACCTCTGATTCCCAGGCTATAGTATGAGTAAACAGCTGTGCAGACTCAACCATCTGTATTACCCCATACTCAGACGGGCAGCTGTAGACTTGGGAGCTGTGAGGAAGAAAGTGCGATTGGGGTGACACTGCTAAGGACTGGAGTATTTGTGATGCTGAAGTTGAGGTGGAGGGGAGCCCACTTGAAGGAGCACTTGATATCCGTTGAAGCACCTGCTGTTTTTGTGCCTCATCTGGAATTTGTAGCGATGGGCGTGTCTGTAAGAAAGGGATGGTATCACATTGTCCACGAAAAGAAGTAGACATCTTAGTTTGGCTGGAAGATGGTCTTTCTTCTGCAGATATTACTGTTGCTTTAACACCTACCCCACGGACACAACCTTTGTTTCCCTTTCCAACATGCCTATGCCCCTTTCCAACAGCAGCAGGCCTTTTGCCACTCATTTTGGTGGTTAACTAATTGGCAACTCTGTAGTTGTTTGCACAAAAAACGATGGATGGAAACCGAGCAGAGCTGAGTGGCCAAACTGTGGTACTAGCCCAAAAGGATTGGCTGGGTTAGATGCAGTAAAACAATTTTATTAGATTCACAGGTGGTGTAGCTTGCTTCACAGGTGGGCTACTCCACTGACTACGAGACACTGCTACTATGTCCAAAAGGATTTACTGGGCTAGATGCAGCAAAAAATTATTTGATACACAGGTGGTGTAGCTTGGTTCAGATGGGCTACTCCAATGACTAATAGACACTGCTACAGGCCCAAAAGGATTTACTGGGCTAGATGCAGTAAAAAATTGTTATTTGATACACAGGTGGTGTAGCTTGGTTCAGATGGGCTGCTCCAATGACTAACAGACACTGCTACAGGCCCAAAAAGATTTACTTGGCTACATGCAGTAAAAAATTGTTATTTGATACTTAGGTGGCGTAGCTTGGTTCAGATTGGCTACTCCAATGACTAACAGACACTGCTACAGGCCCAAAAGGATTTACTGGGCTAGATGCAGTAAAAAATTCTTATTTGATACACAGGTGGTGTAGCTTGGTTCAGATGGGCTACTCCAATGACTAACAGACACTGCTAAAGGCCCAAAAGGATTTGCTGGGCTAGATGCAGTAAAAAATTATTTGATACTTAGGTGGTGTAGCTTGGTTCAGATGGGCTACTCCAATGACTAACAGACACTGCTACATGCCCAAAAGGATTTACTGGGCTAGATGCAGTAAAAAAATGTTATTTGATACTTAGGTGGTGTAGCTTAGTTCAGATGGGCTACTCCAATGACTAACAGACACTGCTACAGGCCCAAAAGGATTTACTGGGCTAGATGCAGTAAAAAATTGTTATTTGATAGACAGTGGTGTAGCTTGGTTCAGATGAGCTACTCCAATGACTAACAGACACTGCTACAGGCCCAAAAGGATTGGCTTAGCTACATTTAGCCAAATGCTGTGAAAAACACTTGCACAGCACTGGCACAGACCTGCCTGGCAAAAATTGCTAGGAACTGCTGTAACCTAGCCCTCATAAGGGCTGCAATTACAACTAGTCCCTTGCTTGTGTGAAAAAAAAGCACTTTGCTGCTTGTGTGCACTGCTGATAGGCTGACAGACTGCACCGCCCCAATGTAAATGCGGGAAAAAAAAATGGAGATCGGCATTATTTCTGCAGAGATCCATCCCCTGCCCCTCCCCCCGCCCACTCTACACTGAAACTGTCTATTAACATTGATTAACAGTATTACTGTGAAAAAATCCAGTTACGATTTTGGTGTACGAACAGTAATCGAACATAACTTCCAACAGCCGAATTTTTTGCAAATCGTTCGGGTTCGACGAACGGCTCGAACACCGCCCAAAACAGCTCGAATTTGAGATTCGCGAACAGTTCGAGTCGAACACCGCTCATCTCTACTTGTGACTATCAATCTTCCTCTTGATTACATAACAGGTTTTCAATGGGGTTCAGGTCTGGAGATTGGGCTGGCCATGACAGGGTCTTGATGTGGTGCTCCTTCATCCACACATTGATTGACCTAGCTGTGTGGCATGGAGCATTGTCCAGCTAGAAAAAACAGTCCTCAGAGTTGGGGAACATTTCCTGAGCAGAAGGAAGCAAGTGTTTTTCAAGGAAAACCTTGTATGCGGCTTGATTCATGCGTCCTTCGCAAAGATTAACCTGCCCAACTTCAGCCTTGCTGAAGCATCCCCAGATCATCACCAATCCTCCACCAAATTTCACAGTGGGTGCAAAACACTGTGGCTTGTATGCCTCTCCAGGTCTCCATCTAACCATTAGACGACCAGGTGTTGGGCAAAGCTGAAAATTAGACTCATCAGAGAAGATTACTTTACTCCAGTCCTCTATGGTCCTATCCTTATGATCTTTGGCAAACTTCAGCCTGGCTCTCCTTTGCTTCTCATTGATGAAAGGCTTTTTTCTAGCTTTACATGATTTGAGGCCTGCCTCTAGGAGCCTATTACAAACTGTTCTTGCCGTGCACTTCACCCCAGCTGCCATTTGCCATTCCTTTTGTAGGTCACTTGATATCATCCTGCGGTTGCTGAGTGACATTCGAATAAGATGGCGGTCATCCCGGTCAGTGGAGAGTCGCTTTCGCCCTCTGCTGGTCTGTAGCTTTGTTGTCCCCAATGTCTGCTGGGGTTAATAATGGAGAGGCGTCTGTCAGACACGCCCATTACTAAGCCAGTAGTAAAAATAAACACAGACACAAAAAATCTTTATTTGAAAAATCCCTAACAGTTTCCATCACTGTTACGCTCACGCCCGGACTGATTGGTGTGAGCGTGGTTAGTGGTCCCACTGGGCCACGAACCGAGGAGTGCCTGGAGGGGCGTGACTAGGGACCTTGCCAGATCCAACAACGGATGCACGGTGGCTTAATCGACTCCATGGTCCGAGGAGGGATGTGGGAGGTGGCTCAGGTGCTACTCCAGGTCAGACCCCGCTCACAGCTGTTGACCCACACCAGGGAATGCAGGAACGAGCAGGTTTGGCTGGTATGCAGACGGGTGGGTACTGGCAGGCACGGCTGGTATGCAGACAGGCGGGTACTGGCAGGTAGGTAAACAGACTGGATAGGGACCAGTACAGATTGGGATACAGGAATAGAGCCGCAGGTGCGGAGGGAAAGCAGAGCAGAGCAGCAGGTGCAGAGAGCAAGCGGAGCAGAGCAGAGCCACAGGTGCGCTGGGCAAGCAGAGCAGAGCAGCAGGTGTGGAGGGCAAGCAGAGCAGAGCAGAGCTGCAGGTGCGGACGGCAAGTTGAGCAGAGCAGAGCCGCAGGTGCCGAGGGCAAGGAGAGCAGAGCCGCAGGTGCGGAGGGCAAGCAGAGCAGAGCTGCAAGTGCGGAGGGAAAGCAGAGCAGAGCGGCAGGTGCGGAGAGCAAGCGGAGCAGAGGAGAGCCGCAGGTGCGCAGGGCAAGCGGAGCAGAGCAGCAGGTGCGGAGGGCAAGTGGAGCAGAGCAGAGCCGCAGGTGCGGAGGGCAAGTGGAGCAGAGCAGAGCCGCAGGTGCAGAGGGCAAGGAGAGCAGAGCAGCAGGTGCAGAGGGCAAGCAGAGCAGAGACGCGTGCGGAGGGCAAGCAGAGCAGAGCCGCAGGTGCGGAGGGCAAGTGGAGCAGAGCAGAGCCGCAGGTGCAGAGGGCAAGCAGAGCAGAGCCGCAGGTGCAGAGGGCAAGCAGAGCAGAGCAGAGCCGTAGGTGCAGAGGGCAAGTGGAGCAGAGCAGAGCCGCAGGTGTGGAGGGCAAGCGGAGCAGAGTAGAGCAGAGCCGCAGGTGCAGAGGGAAAGCAGAGCAGAGCCACAGGTGCGCAGGGCAAGCTGAGCAGAGCAGCAGGTGCGGAGGGCAAGTGGAGCAGAGCAGAGCTGCAGGTGCGGAGGGCAAGTGGAGCAGAGCAGAGCTGCAGGTGCAGAGGGCAAGGAGAGCAGAGCCGCAGGTGCGGAGGGCAAGCAGAGCAGAGCCGCAGGTGCTGAGGGCAAGCAGAGCAGAGTAGAGCAGAGCCGCAGGTGCGGAGGGCAAGCGGAGAAGAGCAGAGCCGCAGGTGCAGAGGGCAAGCAGAGCAGAGCAGCAGGTGCGGAGGGCAAGCGGAGCAGAGCCGCAAGTGCGGAGGGCAAGCGAAGCAGAGCAGAGCCGCAGGTGCGAAGGGCAAGTGGAGCAAAGCCGCAGGTGCAAAGGGCAAGCAGAGCAGAGCCGCAGGTGCGGAGGGCAAGCAGAGCAGACCCGCATGTGCGGAGGGCAAGCGAAGCAGAGCAGAGCCGCAGGTGCGGAGGGCAAGCGGAGCAGAGCAGAGCTGCAGGTGCAGAGGGCAAGCCGAGCAGAGCAGAGCCACAGGTGCAGAGGGCAAGCAGAGCAGAGCCGCAGGTGCGGAGGCCAACTGGAGCAGAGCAGAGCCGCAGGTGCAGAAGGAAAGCGGAGCTGAGCAGAGCCGCAGGTGCAGAGGGCAAGCAATGCAGAGCCGCAGGTGCGGAGGGCAAGCGGAGCAGAGCAGAGCAGTGCCGCAGGAGCATACAGATAGGACAGGGCTCTGTTCACATGGAACAGACAGGGACAGGGAAACATGGGAAGATAACTAGAACACAGGAGGTAGATACGGAGGCAGGGAAACGGGACAAGCAGAACCAGATACACACAAGGTACTGGCTATGAAGTAGCGAGTGGACACAAAACCCACAAACAGAAGTACAGAGACAACGAGTAGGAGTTAGGTACTGGTTCAGACACTGCAGGAAAAGGGAAAGATCGGACATAGAGACAAACAGGTAACGGGCTAGGACACAGTTCAGACAGGAACTGACACAGGAACAAGATACAGGAATGAGCCTGGGCATTCAGCCCCCAGGGTGGCGGAAATAGACTACAAGTCACAGATACAGGTAACGGGCCTGGGTACTCAGTCCCCAGGGTGGTGGAAACAGACTAGATTCAGGACAGGACCTGGCAACTCACAGTTGCACAGAACACACTGAAAGAAAGTGTTGCTCACGCACCTCTCACTGGGTGGAGGAGGTTTAAGTATCCAGTGACTCACAGCAATAGGCTGGGGATGCATTAGGACAGCGCACACTGTAACTTTAAGAATCAGGAAGTACCAGCGCCGCCGCCCTAAGCCAACAGACAAGAGCATTGCACACAGCAAGAAGAGGAGTATAGTGCACAGCCTGGACTGGTAGGTAAGTTGGCAGTCTTGCATGGTGGGAGATGTTAAGCCATGCCAGCACGCCGCCAGGGATGTTACACTCGTTCACAAATTTATTAACATCAAAATACTGTCAGTCCGCTGTAGTCCAAATTGAGGTCCAAAATTTATGCAGCTTCGATCAGAGAATAAAGTTCCATAAATTATCTCAGCAGCCACTGCCGGGTATTATGTTGCTCTCCGTGAGACTCCGCGGCTCTGATGAGCGATGATGTCAGTAAGGTTACCTCAGTTCACAACCACCAGGTCACACAGAATGAATGGTACGTCACAGCTCATCATTCCGGCTCTCGCACATTGCCCTCTGTGTGACTTGGTGGCTGTGAACTGCGGTAGCCTTACTGACATCATGGCTCATCACTACCTCGGGGTCTCACAGAGTGTGAGAGTAATGGCTGCTACTAAACCTATAAAGCTTTGTTCTCTGAATAAGGCTCCATAGGTTTTGGATGACGTGAGAATCCATGGATTATGGCGGACCGGAGTGGGAGTTTTTTTTTTCTTTAATAAATTGGTGAACCAGGGAAAGAGTCGGGGAGTTTTTTTTCAAATAAAGATTTTTTGTGTCTGTGTTTATTTCTTTTTATTACTGGGTTAGTAATGGGGGTGTCTGACAGACACCTCTCCATTACTAACACCAGGAATTGACATCAGCCAGCTGCTAAAAACAACCCCAAAACCACTTACCCCAATTGAAAAACGCACAAGGGCAATCGGGAAGAGCCGAGACAAAGTGCCACAATTGGCATATCCAATGTGATGACAGGTGGGGGGCTAGTATTTTTTCCAGCTTGATAATATCAGCTCACATGGGCATGGAGAGGGGGTGAATATTCATGCCCTTTAATAGCGGGCACACGCAATCGCCCGGCAGCGGCAGGAACCGCGCTGCGGCTACCCTGTGTGCCGTGTATTAAGGAGAATGAATATTCAGTGCTCCCCTCGCCCATGGCATTGAATATTCATTTTCTTTAGCAGCGGAGCCACTTCTTACGGAGCCACTTGTTAGTTGCCCTGGCTGTGTGTTTCGGGTCATTGTCATGCTGTAAGACCCAGCCACGACCCATCTTCAAAGTTCTTACTGAAGGAAGGAGGTTGTGGCTAAAATCTTGCGATACATAAACCCCATCCATCCTCCTTTCAATACGGTGCAGACGTCCTGTTCCCTTTGCAGAAAAGCACCCCCAAAATATGATGTTTCCCTCACTATGATTCATGGTTGGGATGGTGTTCTTGGGGTTGTACTTATCCTTCTTCTTCCTCCAAGCACAACGAGTGGTGTTGATACCAAAAAGTTCTAATTTGGTCTCATAAGACCCAAAATATGATGTTTCCCCCACTATGATTCATGGTTGGGATGGTGTTCTTGGGGTTGTACTTATCCTTCTTCTTCCTCCAAGCACAACGAGTGGTGTTGATACCAAAAAGCTCTAATTTGGTCTCATAAGACCACATGACCTTCTCCCATGCCTCCTCTGGTCATCCAGATGATCATCGGCAAACTTCAAACGGGCCTGGACATGTGCTGCCGTGAGCAGAGGAGCCTTGCGTGCCCTGCATGATTTTAATCCATGAGGGCGTAGTGTGTTACTAGTAGTGATGAACAAGCACTAAATTGCTCAGGTACTCATTGCTCGGGTCGAGCACATTGGAATACTCTGGTGCTCGACCCGAGCAACGAGCCCAATGTAAGTCTATGGGAAACTCGAGCATTTTTCAGGCGGCTCCCCCCGGCGGTCTGCAGAGGGCCTAAAAATTGCCCAAATCGATGGGAACAGTGCTCAAATGACATGGGAACAGCATGGGGAAGACCCCTGGAAGCATTTCTGACTCCCAGGTCACTTCTGTCAACAATGTTGTCAGAGGTATTACGCCACTTTTACGGACTCACAATAAAACATACCAAAACGAAACCAAAATGGAATTTCCTGGGAAATATGTTAAGGAACATCCTTTCCAGGGTATTTACTTGTATATAAAGCAAAATAAATAATCAAAAACAAAAATACTCCTCAACACCTTAAGCTATGTTCACACGTCGCGTTTTTGATGCGTTTTTTCACTTTTGCATTGCTTTCAACCGTGACAAATGCATTCACCGGGAAATGTCATTTTAACATTTTACAACCTTATCTGCCCATGTGGTGTGTGAGATATCATCAGACACATCGTGTTTCATTTATGAACGAGGGACTCTGAGAGTCACAAAGCCTATTTTTATAGGGCCATCAGGCGGCCTTTACTATTCTTAAAGGGCCAGCAGTCGGCCCTCACTATTCTTAGAGAGCCATCAGCCGGCTATGTTTTATTGTTCCCATTACTAAAGAGTGGGTCTAATATACTGTTCTTGCGTATACAGTGAGTGCCATGGCTGCCCAAAATTTGGACACACCCCAAAACCACTTTGAAAATTTGGATGCACCCCAATACCCTTTGAAGAGACTTAGAGGAGGGCCTCCTGAAAACAATATTCCCATTGTTAGGAAGTAGGTCTACCATTGTGTTTGCCTATGCAGTGAATGCAAGGGTTGCCATAAATTTGGAGGCACTCCAATGCCCCTTGGAAGAGATGTGGAGGTCAGAGGACCTCCTGAAAACAATGTTCCCATTATTAGGAAGTGGGTCTCCCATTGTGTTTGCCTATGCAGTGAATGCAAGGGTTGCCAAAAATTTGTAGGCACTCCAATGCCCCTTGAAAGAGACGTGGAGGTCAGAGGGCCTCCTGAAAACAATGTTCCCATTATTAGGAAGTGGGTCTCCCATTGTGTTTGCCTATGCAGTGAATGCAAGGGTTGCCAAAAATTTGGAGGCACTCCAATGCCCCTTACAAGAGATGTAGAGGGCCTCATAAAAAAATATTCCCATTATTAGGAAGTGGGTCTCCCATAGTGTTGGGTCTCCATAGTATTTCATCACAGCCATATTCTTTAGCTCGGTGAAAGGACTGGCATAGAGGGAAAACGTATCTCCTGCTGTCATTTCTCCGCCACCAGGTTCCGCCCATTGTCACACACGACCATGCCTGGCTGTATGTTCAGCGGTGGGAGCCACAGATCAGGCTGCTGTGTTACAGCTTTCACCAACTCTGCAGTGGTGGGCAGTTTGCCACCTAAGCATGGCAGCAAGACCAAGGCAGTGCTGCAGTGCTTTCAGTTTGTGACTGATGTGGTCATTTCGGAGATTGAGGCATAACTGGAGGAGGAGGTGCAGGAGCTGAACAATGCGGTTAAATTGAGGTTACACTGGTGAGTCTGTTTTTTATACTAAAGAAAGATCCTACTGTGTTTTTATTTTATTTATTTATTTTTTTATTTACGTCTCTTCAAATGTGTATTGGAGTGCGTCCTAAATTTTGGCAGCCCTTGAAATTGTTGCATATGCAATAACACTATAGGAGTCAAACTTCTTAATAATGGGAAGGACAATTCAAATAGATTCTATATTCTAGAATATTAGTAACTGTCTTATCTGAAATTCTTTTACGGTTGAAGTATCACAGTATGGATAGCATATTATATCACTCTAGCCAGTTATTATTGCCTTATACTGCGTGCTGCTGGTGCTGCCCCAAAAAAATTAAAATCTATTCTATTCCCTATTGATTACGCTGTTAGATGCATTTACAATAGGAACAGGTGCTGCTGCTAGGTGGTATCACACCAGCTACAGATGAGTGTTCATTCGGTCTCATAAATGTCTTCCACAGTCCATAACTTTATTGTTTTTTATTTCTTTCGCCTTATATACAAGTCATTACCCTGGAAAGAATGTTTCTTAACATTTTTTCCATTTTAGCTTGTTTTTTGTATGTTTTTTTCTAGTCAGTCCGCAAAAGAGGCGTAATACTATGACAACATTGTTCACAGGTAAGCTATTTGTCACTGGCCAACTGAGAATAGATTTGAATCCACAACTGCAATACTTTAAATGGAGTGTAATATTTGACACGCTCACAATAATTGCTAAATTATTAGGGCAGTCATATGGGATAATGGCCACGGTTTCAGGCAGTCGCCTAATAGTATGGTATTTGTCAACGACCAAGTGTCAATTGGTTCAACAAAACACAGGTGGCTGACTTTAAAAGGAGTGGAATATTTGGTACGCTCCACAAAATTTCTGTATTATTACGGAAGTCATATAGATCACGTACATCTGATCATTGAAAAAAGTTCCTCTGCTTCCACAATACAGTAATATGAATAAAACTAAAAAAAAATTGGCTGTATTCTGCGAACAAGCAAATGGAGCCGTAAAATTGTGTACACTGCCACACTGCTACAATCTATAAATGAAGGACAATATTTTCCACACTCACTACAAACGGTTGGATTTGAACCGCAGTTATATGTTATACGTCTGACAGAGAACCACATTTTTAAAAAGCAGGCCTGTAGTTTACTAATACTATTCTTCAGAGACCTAGTGTGAATAGCTTGACAGACACACTGCAACAAAATGGAAGGCAGAAATGGCTGATTTTGGAACACTGTGATATGTGATACAGTATGTCTGACAGTGAACCACGGTTTTAAATAGAAGGCCTGTAATTTACTCATATTATTCTTCACAGAGACCAAGTGTGAATAGCTTGACTGACACACTGCAACGAAATGGAAGGCAAAAATGGCTGATTTTGGAACACTGTTATATGTGATATGTCTGACAGAGAACCACGGTTTTAAATAGCAGACCTGTAGTTTACTAATATTATTCTACACAGAAACCTTGTGTGAATAGCTTGACCAACACACTGCAGTGAAATGGAAGGTAGAAATGACTGATTTTGGAACATTGTTATAGGTGATATGTCTGACAGAGAACAACGGTTTTAAATAGCAGGCCTGTAATTTACTAATATTATTCTACACAGAGACCCAGTGTAAATAGCTTGACCGACACACTGCAACGAAATGGAAGGCAAAAATGGCTGATTTTGGAACACTGTTATATGTGATATGTCTGACAGAGAACCACGGTTTTAAATAGCAGACCTGTAGTTTACTAATATTATTCTACACAGAGACCTTGTGTGAATAGCTTGACTGACACACTGCAACGAAATGAAAATGGAAGAATTGGCTGATTTTGGAACACTGGTATAGGTGATATGTCTGACAGAGAACCAAAGTTTTAAATAGCCGGCCTGTAATTTACTAATATTATTCTACACAGAGACCCAGTGTAAATAGCTTGACCGACACACTGCAACGAAATGAAAATGAAAGAATTGGCTGATTTTGGAACACTGTTTTAGGTGATATGTCTAACAGAGAACTACGTTTTTAAATAGCAGGCCTGTAATTTACTAATATTATTCTACACAGAGACCTATTGTGAATAGCTTGACCGACACACTGCAACGAAATGAAAAGGGAAGAAACGACTGATTTTGTAACACTGTTATAGGTGATATGTCTGACAGAGAACCATGGTTTTAAATAGCAGGCCTGTAATTTACTAATATTTTTCTACACAGAGACCTAGTGTGAATAGCTTGACCGGCACACTGCAACGAAATGAAAATGGAAGAAATGGCTGATTTTGGAACACTGTTATAGGTGATATGTCTGACATAAAAGCACCGTTTTAAAGAGCAGGCCTGTCATTTACTAATGCTATTCTTCAAAGAGACCTAGTGCGAATAGGTTGAAGGAGGCCAATATTTTCTACATTCAAATTTCTGGATTTTTATCACTCAAATATGGAACAGATCTGGCAGTATTCCGCAGTGCTAACAAGCAAATGGAGCAGAAAAATTGTGGACTCTGGATTGATTTTTAAGCAAATAACCAGCATTAAGATTATAAAAAAAATTTGCCCTGTCCCCTGATATCTGGGGTTATGTCTACAAATATCAGTAATTATTACAGCAGCAGACAGGACGTTCAATGGACCCTCTTGCGCTATATGCATTGCAGTCTGCCACATACACAGCCTTCCTACCTACTTCCTGCCTAGCATTGATTGTATGCAGCTGGATTAGTCCTCAGAAGGACTGTTAGTTCAGATGGATATATATATGTTGTGGAATACCTATACTAACAGGACGTTCAATGGACCCTCTTGCACTATATGCACTGCAGTCTGCCATATACCCTGCCTACCTAACTCCTGCTATCACCACTGAATATATGCAGCTGGATTAGTATTCAGAAGGACTGTTAGATCAGATGGATATATATATGTTGTGGAATACCTATACTAACAGGACGTTCAATGGACCCTCTTGCACTATATGCACTGTAGTCTGCTACATACCCTGCCTGCCTAACTCCTGCTATCACCACAGAATATATGCAGCTGGATTAGTCCTCAGAAGGACTGTTAGGTCAGATGGATTTATATATATGTTGTGGAATACCTATACTAACTATAAACAAGCAAATCTCTCCCTGACTCAGCAGCACCTCTCCCTACTCTGCCTGATTTCGGGGTAGACTTTGACAAGCATAGCAGCGCCAGGTCTTATATAGACCTGATGATGCTGTGAGGCCAGCCAATCACTGTAATGCCAAAACCAACATGGCTGCGACATTACAGTGCGTGGCACGTAATCCCTGCATGTTCACTGGCTCTCTAAAGAGCGCCAAACATGCAGGGAGGGGACCCGAGTTCCCGCCAGAGCAACCCGTAAATACTCGCCGAGCTTGTCGAGCACCGTGATGCTCGGGCGAGTACCAAGCAGTGGCAAGCACGTTCGCTCATCACTAGTTCACAGACATGATAAACTCAAAATTGGTATATAAAGCAGGCTACATCTCAGCTTAAATTTTTTGGGGGCAAATATTGTTCTCCATACAGGGGAAAAAAAAAAGTTGGGTCAGAACAGCTTCCTGACACATGTCGATAGACATTAAACCCTGGGGAGTGGAGATGATCCTGATGAGACTCAGATACCTGAGGGTCACGTGAACTGTACTGTCCTGTCAGGGCAAGAGGAGGAGGAGGGTGACTCTTAGGGTGAGGAATGGGATAACACATTGGATGATGATGAGGTTGTGTATCCCACTGGGTGTGAACCCAGAGTCACACAGCTGAGTAGCTCAACTGAGGAGGTGGAGGAGGAGGAACATGAGAAGGTTACTTTGCATCCTACGGCACAGACATGGACTGATGCAACTGCGATGAGCACTGCATCCTTACTAGTGTTGAGCGAACATGCTCGACACTGCTCGGTACTCGACCGAGCATCACGCTACTCGGGATGTTCGGCGAGCACCGAGCATTTCCGGGTTACTCGAGCGGGAGCTCGGGTCTCCACCCTGCATGTTTGGCGCTCTTTACAGAGCCAATGAACATTCAGGGATTGCCAGCCAGTCACTGTAATGCCGCAGCCATGTTGGTTGTGGGCATTACATTGATTGGCTGGCCGCAAAGCGTCACCTTGAGTATTTAAAACCGGGCGCCGCCATCTTGGACACAGACGGGAGGGATCAGACAGTGTAGGGAAAGTGCTGCTGAGCTAGGGAGAGATTTATAGTGCGAAATAGTTAGTGTAGGGTCTCTAAAGGCTGAAAATCAAACAAACCGTCCTTCTCAGGACTAATATCCATTCCAGATATCAGACAGGCAGGCTGTATAGGAGACGCAGTGGTTATACCAGCAAACGCTGCATTACAGTCCTGTGTGCCGCTTCTGCTGCTAAAATTGCTGGACTTAGCTCCAGGTCTCGGGGGCCAGGAAAAATCCTTTTTTTTTTCATACAAATCCTCTTTTTTTTTTTTTTCTCCTTCACACTGTACAAATACCCAGCTTATTAACCTTTTGGTGTCCCTCCCCTCCCAAAAAAAAGTGTGTCTGTGACAGTTCAGACACAAATATATCTGTTTAAAAGAGTTTGGTGTAGGCCAGAGAAATAGAACTGTGGTTTTGCAGTTCCACGGTTCAAACCTCTGTATTATCCACGTTAGGGCCATTTTTACCTAAAAAAAAACAGTTTGACTGCGTCGCTCACTGTTAAGCCGCAAATATATCTATTTAAAAAAGTCTGGTATACCCCCGTAAATTATAAGTGTGGTTTTGCCGTTCCACGGTAAAAAATCTCTATTATCCAGCTTCTGGTATTTTTTCCGAAAAGAAAAATAAGTAATAGTGTCTCCCTGATTGTTCAGACACAAATATATCTGTTTAAAAGAGTCTGGTGTAGGCCCAAGAAATAGAACTGTGGTTTTGCCGTTCCACGGTAACAATCTCTATTATCTAGCTTTTGGTATTTTTTCCGTAAAGAAAAACAGTAATAGTGTCTCCCTGATTGTTCAGACACAAATATATCTGTTTAAAAGAGTCTGGTGTACGCCACATAACTGTAACTGTGGTTTTGTATTTCCACGGTTGAAACCTCTGTATTATCCACTTTTGGGCCATTTTTACCTAAAAAAAAACAGTTTGAGTGTGTATCTCACTGTTCAGCCGCAAATATATCTATTTAAAAAAGTCTGGTATATCCCATTAAATTATAACTGTGGTTTTGACATTCCACGGTAAAAATTCTCTTATTATCCATCTTTTGGTATTTTTTCCGTAAAGAAAAACAGTAATAGTGTCTCCCTGACAGTTCAGACACAAATATATCTGGTTAAAAGAGTCTGGTGTACGTCACATAACTATAACTGTGGTTTTGCAGTTCCATGGTTCACACCTCTGTATTATCCACTTTTGGGCCATTATTACCTAAAAAAAACAGTTTGAGTGTGTCGCTCACTGTTCAGCCGCAATATATCTGTTTAAAAAAGTCTGGTATACTCCAGTAAATTATAACTGTGGTTTTGCAGTTCCACGGTAAAAAATCTCTATTATCCAGCTTTTGGTATTTTTCCATAAAGAAAAACAGTAATAGTGTCTCCCTGATTGTTCAGACACAAATATATCTGTTTAAAAGAGTCTAGTGGAGGCCCGAGAAATAGAACTGTGGTTTTGCCGTTCCACAGTAAAAAAAATCTCTATTATCCAGCTTTTGGTATTTTTTCCGTAAAGAAAAACAGTAATAGTGTCTCCCTGATTGTTCAGACACAAATGTATCTGTTTAAAAGAATCTGGTGTACGCCACATGACTATAACTGTGGTTTTACAGTTCCATGGTTGAAACCTCCGTATTATCCATTTTTGGGCCATTTTTACCTACAAAAAACAGTTTGAGTGTGTCGCTCATTGTTCAGCCGCAAATATATCTATTTAAAAAAGTCTGGTATACCCCAGTAAACTATAACTGTGGTTTTGCCATTCCACGGTAAAAAATCTCTATTATCCAGCTTTTGGTATTTTTTCTGTAAAGAAAAATAGTAATAGTGTCTCCCTGATTGTTCAGACACAAATATATCTGTTTAAAAGAGTCTGGTGTAGGCCCGAGAAATAGAACTGTGGTTTTGCCGTTCCACAGTAAAAAATCTCTATTATCCAGCTTTTGGTATTTTTTCCGTAAAGAAAAACAGTAATAGTGTCTCCCTGATTGTTCAGACACAAATATATCTCTTTAAAAGAGTCTGGTGTAGGCACGAGAAATAGAACTGTGGTTTTGCCGTTTCACGGTAAAAAATCTCTATTATCCAGCTTTTGGTATTTTTTCCGTAAAGAAAAACAGTAATAGTGTCTCCCTGATTGTTCAGACACAAATATATCTGTTTAAAAGAGTCTGGTGTACGCCACATAACTGTAACTGTGGTTTTGTATTTCCACAGTTCAAACCTCTGTATTATCCACTTTTGGGCCATTGTTACCTAAAAAAAACAGTTTGAGTGTGTCTCTCACTGTTCAGCCACAAATATATCTATTTAAAAAGTCTGGTATATCCCATTAAATTATAACTGTGGTTTTGCCATTCCACGGTAAAAATTCTCTTATTATCCAGCTTTTGGTATTTTTTCCGTAAAGAAAAACAGTAATAGTGTCTCCCTGATAGTTCAGACACAAATATATCTGTTTAAAAGAGTCTGGTGTACGTCACATAACTATAACTGTGGTTTTGCAGTTCCATGGTTCACACCTCTGTATTATCCACTTTTGGGCCATTATTACCTAAAAAAAACAGTTTGAGTGTGTCGCTCACTGTTCAGCCGCAATATATCTGTTTAAAAAAGTCTGGTATACTCCAGTAAATTATAACTGTGGTTTTGCCATTCCAAGGTAAAAAATCTCTATTATCCAGCTTTTGGTATTTTTCCCGTAAAGAAAAACAGTAATAGTGTCTCCCTGATTGTTCAGACACAAATATATCTGTTTAAAAGAGTCTGGTGGAGGCCCGAGAAATAGAACTGTGGTTTTGCCATTCCACAGTAAAAAAATCTCTATTATCCAGCTTTTGGTATTTTTTCCGTAAAGAAAAACAGTAATAGTGTCTCCCTGATTGTTCAGACACAAATGTATCTGTTTAAAAGAGTCTGGTGTACGCCACATAACTATAACTGTGGTTTTGCAGTTCCATGGTTGAAACCTCTGTATTATCCACTTTTGGGCCATTTTTACCTACAAAAAACAGTTTGAGTGTGTCGCTCATTGTTCAGCCGCAAATATATCTATTTAAAAAAGTCTGGTATACCCCAGTAAATTATAACTGTGGTTTTGTCGTTCCACGGTAAAAAATCTCTATTATCCAGCTTTTAAGATAAGATAAGATAAGATATACTTCATTTATCCCGGAGGAAATTGCGGTATCACAGCAGCAGAACACAGATCTCGAACATGACACATATGATAACATAACATTTGGAATGCTTTAGACATTGCTTTTCAGACATTTGTTAAACACCCCCATAGCTGTTGGAACAAACGATTTCCTGTATTTTTCCTTTTTACACCTTAGTTGTATTAGGCGATTGCTGAATGTGCTCTTCTGTTTCGCAAACAGTTCATAAAGCGGGTGTGTGTTGTTGCCCATTATAGCTCTGCACTTCTTCTTAATCCTATCCTCTACCACCTCTTCAAAAGTCCCAAGCTGTAGGCCCACCGTCGCGCTAGCCTTCTTTATAAGTTTGTTGAGCTTGTTGGCGTCAGCAACACGCACACTGTTACCCCAGCAAATTATTGCCGCAAAGGTGGCACTAGCCACAATGGATTGGTAGAACACCTCAAGCATTTTGCCACACACATTAAAAGACCTTAACTTCCTTAGGAAGTACAATCTACTCATCCCCTTCTTGTAGACCTTCTCCATGTGGCACTTCCAGTCTAGCTTGCTATCCAGGTAAACCCCCAAATATTTGAAACTGTCCACCATCTCCACATCCTGACCGTCAATGGTAACAGGTAGGCATACCTTCTTGCACCTTCCATAGCTCATCACCAACTCCCTGGTTTTCTTAACATTTAGTTCTAGATGGTTAGCCTGGCACCATACTACAAAGTCCGCAACCACCCTTCTATATTCCTCTTCATCCTAGTCCTTCCCAATACCGCCAACTATCACAGAGTCATCCGAGTACTTCTGGAGGTGACAAAAGGTCTGATTTATACTGAAAGTCAGCTGTGTACAATGTAAAGAGGAATGGCGACAGCACTGTTCCCTGCGGGGCTCCGACACTGCTCAGTACACTATCTGATGTAGCCGTCCCCCACCTAACAAACTGTGGCCTATCCGACAGGTAGTCAATTATCCAATTCACAAGTCCCTCATCCACCGCCATTTTAATCAACTTTCCACGCAGTAAGAGTGGCTGTAATGTGTTGAACGCACTAGAGAAATCAAAGAACAAAGCACGCACTGTGGTTCCATCATTGTCCAAAAAGGAATGTACTGTTTGTAGCAGATACGCTACAGCATCGTCCACCCCCAGTCCCTGCCGGTACGCAAACTGAAGAGCATCAGTATGCGCCATCACCCTCGGACACAAGTGAGCAAGTACTATTCTCTCCAAGGACTTCATCGCATGCGATGTTAAGGCCACCGGTGTTTTTTCCGTAAAGAAAAACAGTAATAGTGTCTCCCTGACTGTTCAGACACAAATATATCTGTTTAAAAGAGTCTGGTGTAGGCCCGAGAAATAGAACTGTGGTTTTGCCGTTCCACAGTAAAAAATCTCTATTATCCAGCTTTTGGTATTTTTTCCGTAAAGAAAAACAGTAATAATGTCTCCCTGATTGTTCAGACACAAATATATCTGTTGTTCTATGTTGTATGTAAACAATTTTTTTTTAATATATATATATATTTATATAATATAAAATATAGGGTGGTAGATAACAATATATCCTATTAAGTATTATTATTATAGGATTCGCAAGTTTTTATACTGCGAATCCTTTTTATGAGAACCCTATATGCTTCATTAGGTATTAATTTATAACAATACCTTTTACTCTATTGAGCATAAATGAACTCAAGGGGTTAATATAGAGGTATCACTCTGTATCTGGCCCCGCCCCTTTGAAGTAATTGTATACCTGGTCAAATGTATATAAGGATCAATTGTTTGCTGCTTGTCACACCTGATGAAGGTGGCTGTGTCCAACGAAACATGTTGTGTATATTAATAAATCAGTCCTTTTAATATTTTTGCCCTGTTATTGGTGCTCTGGTACCGCTATTCATATTCACTGATTGTCCCTGATTGTTCAGACACAAATATATCTGTTGAAAAGAGTCTGGTGTACACCACATAACTATAACTGTGGTTTTGCAGTTCCAGAGTTCAAACCTCTGCATTATCCACTTTTGTGCCATTTTTGCCTAAAAAAAAAACAGTTTGAGTGTGTCGCTCACTGTTCAGCCGCAAATATGTCTATTTAAAAAGTCTGGTATACCCCAGTAAATTATAACTGTGGTTTTGCCGTTCCACAGTAAAAAATCTCTATTATCCAGATTTTGGTATTTTTTCCGTAAAGAAAAACAGTAATAGTGTCTCCCTGATTGTTCAGACACAAATATATCTCTTTAAAAGAGTCTGGTGTAGGCACGAGAAATAGAACTGTGGTTTTGCCGTTCCACGGTAAAAAATCTCTATTATCCAGCTTTTGGTATTTTTTCCGTAAAGAAAAACAGTAATAGTGTCTCCCTGATTGTTCAGACACAAATATATCTGTTTAAAAGAGTCTGGTGTACGCCACATAACTGTAACTGTGGTTTTGTATTTCCACGGTTCAAACCTCTGTATTATCCACTTTTGGGCCATTTTTACCTAAAAAAAACAGTTTGAGTGTGTCTCTCACTGTTCAGCCACAAATATATCTATTTAAAAAGTCTGGTATATCCCATTAAATTATAACTGTGGTTTTGCCATTCCACGGTAAAAATTCTCTTATTATCCAGCTTTTGGTATTTTTTCCGTAAAGAAAAACAGTAATAGTGTCTCCCTGACAGTTCAGACACAAATATATCTGTTTAAAAGAGTCTGGTGTACGTCACATAACTATAACTGTGGTTTTGCAGTTCCATGGTTCACACCTCTGTATTATCCACTTTTGGGCCATTATTACCTAAAAAAAACAGTTTGAGTGTGTCGCTCACTGTTCAGCCGCAATATATCTGTTTAAAAAAGTCTGGTATACTCCAGTAAATTATAACTGTGGTTTTGCCATTCCATGGTAAAAAATCACTATTATCCAGCTTTTGGTATTTTTCCCGTAAAGAAAAACAGTAATAGTGTCTCCCTGATTGTTCAGACACAAATATATCTGTTTAAAAGAGTCTGGTGGAGGCCCGAGAAATAGAACTGTTGTTTTTTCGTTCCACAGTAAAAAAATCTCTATTATCCAGCTTTTGGTATTTTTTCCGTAAAGAAAAACAGTAATAGTGTCTCCCTGATTGTTCAGACACAAATGTATCTGTTTAAAAGAGTCTGGTGTACGCCACATAACTATAACTGTGGTTTTGCAGTTCCATGGTTGAAACCTCTGTATTATCCACTTTTGGGCCATTTTTACCTACAAAAAACAGTTTGAGTGTGTCGCTCATTGTTCAGCCGCAAATATATCTATTTAAAAAAGTTTGGTATACCCCAGTAAATTATAACTGTGGTTTTGCCGTTCCACGGTAAAAAATCTCTATTATCCAGCTTTTGGTATTTTTTCCATAAAGAAAAACAGTAATAGTGTCTCCCTGACTGTTCAGACACAAATATATCTGTTTAAAAGAGTCTGGTGTAGGCCCGAGAAATAGAACTGTGGTTTTGCCGTTCCACAGTAAAAAATCTCTATTATCCAGCTTTTGGTATTTTTTCCGTAAAGAAAAACAGTAATAGTGTCTCCCTGATTGTTCAGACACAAATATATCTGTTTAAAAGAGTCTGGTGTACGCCACATAACTATAACTGTGATTTTGCAGTTCCACGGTTCAAACATCTGTATTATCCACTTTGGGCCAATTTTACCTAAAAAAAACAGTTTGAGTGTGTCGCTCACTGTTCAGCCGCAAATATATCTATTTAAAAAGTCTGGTATACCCCAGTAAATTATAACTGTGGTTTTGCCGTTCCACGGTAAAAAATCTCTATTATCCAGCTTTTGGTATTTTTTCCGTAAAGAAAAACAGTAATAGTGTCTCCCTGATTGTTCAGACACAAATATATCTGTTTAAAAGAGTCTGTTGTAGGCCCGAGAAATAAAACTGTGGTTTTGCAATTCCACAGTAAAAAATCTCTATTATCCAGCTTTTGGTATTTTTTCCGTAAAGAAAAACAGTAATAGTGTCTCCCTGATTGTTCAGACACAAATATATCTCTTTAAAAGAGCCTGGTGTAGGCATGAGAAATAGAACTGTGGTTTTGCCGTTCCACTGTAAAAAATTTCTATTATCCAGCTTTTGGTATTTTTTCCGTAAAGAAAAACAGTAATAGTGTCTCCCTGATTGTTCAGACACAAATATATCTGTTTAAAAGAGTCTGGTGTACGCCACATAACTATAACTGTGGTTTTGCAGTTCCACGGTTCAGACCTCTGTATTATCCACTTTTGGGCCATTTTTACCTAAAAAAAACAGTTTGAGTGTGTCGCTCACTGTTCAGCCACAAATATATCTATTTAAAAAGTCTGGTATATCCCTTTAAATTATAACTGTGGTTTTGCCATTCCACGGTAAAAATTCTCTTATTATCCAGCTTTTGGTATTTTTTCCGTAAAGAAAAACAGTAATAATGTCTCCCTGATTGTTCAGACACAAATATATCTGTTGTTTTATGTTGTATGTAAAATTTTTTTTTTATATATATATATACAGTACAGACCAAAAGTTTGGACACACCTTCTCATTTAAAGATTTTTCTGTATTTTCATGACTATGAAAATTGTACATTCACACTGAAGGCATCAAAACTATGAATTACCACATGTGGAATTATATACTTAACAAAAAAGTGTGAAACAACTGAAAATATGTCTTATATTCTAGGTTCTTCAAAGTAGCCACCTTTTGCTTTGATGACTGCTTTGCGCACTCTTGGCATTCTCTTGATAAGCTTCAAGAGGTAGTCACCGGAAATGGTCTTCACTTCACAGGTGTGCCCTGTCAGGTTTAATAAGTGGGATTTCTTGCCTTATAAATGGGGTTGGGACCATCAGTTGTGTTGTGCAGAAGTCAGGTGGATACACAGCTGATTGTCCTACTGAATAGACTGTTAGAATTTGTATTATGGCCAGAAAAAAGCAGCTAAGTAAAGAAAAACGAGTGGCCATCATTGCTTTAAGAAATGAAGGTCAGTCAGTCTGAAAAATTGGGCAAACTTTGAAAGTGTCCCCAAGTGCAGTTGCAAAAACCATCAAGCGCTACAAAGAAACTGTCTCACATGAGGACCGCCCGAGGAAAGGAAGACCAAGAGTCACCTCTACTTCTGAGGATAAGTTTATCCGAGTCACCAGCCTCAGAAATCGCAGGTTAGCAGCAGCTAAGATTAGAGACCAGGTCAATGCCACACAGAGTTCTAGCAGCAGACACATCTCTTCAACAACTGTTAAGAGGAGACTTTGTGCAGCAGGCCTTCATGGTAAAATAGCTGCTAGAAAACCACTGCTAAGGACAGGCAACAAGCAGAAGAGACTTGTTCGGGCTAAAGAACACAAGGAATGGACATTAGACCAGTGGAAATCTGTGCTTTGGTCTGATGAGTCCAAATTTGAGATCTTTGGTTCCCACCACCGTGTCTTTGTGCGACGCAGAAAAGGTGAACGGATGGACTCTACATGCCTGGTTCCCACCGTGAAGCATGGAGGAGGAGGTGTGATGGTGTGGGGGTGCTTTGCTGGTGACACTGTTGGGGATTTATTCAAAGTTGAAGGCATACTGAACCAGCATGGCTACCACAGCATCTTGCAGCAGCATGCTATTCCATCTAGTTTGCGTTTAGTTGGACCATCATTTATTTTTCAACAGGACAATCACCCCAAACACACCTCCAGGCTGTGTAAGGGCTATTTGACCAAGAAGGAGAGTGATGGGGTGCTACGCCAGATGACCTGGCCTCCGCAGTCACCAGACCTGAACCCAATCGAGATGGTTTGGGGTGAGCTGGACCGCAGAGTGAAGACAAAAGGGCCAACAAGTGCTAAGCATCTCTGGGAACTCCTTCAAGATTGTTGGAAGACCATTTCTGGTGACTACCTCTTGAAGCTCATCAAGAGAATGCCAAGAGTATGCAAAGCCGTCATCAAAGCAAAAGGTGGCTACTTTGAAGAACCTAGAATATAAGACATATTTTCAGTTGTTTTACACTTTTTTGTTAAGTATATAATTCCACATGTGGTAATTCATAGTTTTGATGCCTTCAGTGTGAATGTACAATTTTCATAGTCATGAAAATACAGAAAAATCTTTAAATGAGAAGGTGTGTCCAAACTTTTGGTCTGTACTGTATATTTATATAATATAAAATATAGGGTGGTAGATAACAATATATCCTATTAAGTATTATTATTATAGGATTCGCAAGTTTTTATACTGCGAATCCTTTTTATGAGAACCCTATATGCTTCATTAGGTATTAATTTATAACAATACCTTTTACTCTATTGAGCATAAATGAACTCAAGGGGTTAATATAGAGGTATCACTCTGTATCTGGCCCCGCCCCTTTGAAGTAATTGTATACCTGGTCAAATGTATATAAGGATCAATTGTTTGCTGCTTGTCACACCTGATGAAGGTGGCTGTGTCCAACGAAACGCGTTGTGTATATTAATAAATCAGTCCTTTTAATATTTTTGCCCTGTTATTGGTGCTCTGGTACCGCTATTCATATTCACTGATTGTCCCTGATTGTTCAGACACAAATATATCTGTTTAAAAGAGTCTGGTGTACACCACATAACTATAACTGTGGTTTTGCAGTTCCAGAGTTCAAACCTCTGCATTATCCACTTTTGTGCCATTTTTGCCTAAAAAAAAACAGTTTGAGTGTGTCGCTCACTGTTCAGCCGCAAATATGTCTATTTAAAAAAGTCTGGTATACCCCAGTAAATTATAACTGTGGTTTTGCCGTTCCACGGTAAAAAATCTCTATTATCCAGCTTTTGGTATTTTTTCCGTAAAGAAAAACAGTAACAGTTTCTCCCTGATTGTTCAGATTGTTTAAAAGAGTTGGGTGTAGGCCAGAGAAATAGAACTATGGTTTTCCTCTTCCACGGTTCTAATCTCCTTTTTATTACCCTTTTTCCATTGATTTTGTGAATGTAAGCTATTTTACTTCCTTTACAATGGGCAAGGCGCGTGGTAAGGGACGTGGAACTGGACGTTCTGGTGATGGTGCGTGCAGAGGATGGGGCCGAGGCCAAGGTGAAAATGTGCCACAACCAACAGCCACATCTTCTCGCTCCCACTTCTTGACCGAATTACTAGGGAAGCACACAACAACACCAGTATTGCGAACTGATCAGTGTGAACAGGTTATTAATTGGATAGCAGATAATACTTCCAGTTACCTGGGCACCACCAACTCCGGTCTGTCTTCCACACGGTCAAGTTTTAGTAGCCGTGAGTCTCGACCGCATACACCTCCTCACCCTGATGCTCCTTCCTCCCACCATGTTGAGTGTCATCAGACAGCAACTGATCCCACACTTGGACACTCTGAAGAGCTGTTCACTGGTCCATTTCCATATTTGTGCCCCTCGCCTGCTCCGCTTGAAGTGGTGAAAGAGGAGATCCCATGTAGCGATGGCCAAATATTTGAACAGCCAAGGCCACAGGAAGTCGACGCTGGCAATTTGTCACAAGAGGTGGACGATGACGAGACACAGTTGCTAGGAAGTGAGGAGGAGGATCGTGGTACGCAAGTGGAAGAGGAGGAGGTGGTGGATGATCTAGTAACTGACCAAACATGGCAGGAGGACACACAGAGCGAGGCCAGCAGCAAACAGGGGGAGGGAGGCAGAGTACCGCAACAGGCAGGAAAAAGCAGTGTGGTGGCCGCAGACAGAAGGCGGGCAACCTTTCCCCATAACACCAACACGAGGGACGTTGCCAGTACAACCGGCAGGTCTTCCAGAGTCTGGAATTTTTTTAAAGACTCTGCTGATAACCCCAAAAAGGCCATTTGTACCACCTGCCATGCCAGCATCAGCAGGGGTGACAAAACTACCAATTCTAAATAAAAAAAATGCTCAGACAAGATAAGTTTATATCTTACAATGAAGTCATTAAATTTTATTGAATAATCAAAATACCCAAAAAACACAAATCATAATATACGACATACACATATGTATACATAAACACAGAACAGTTTAAAAAGCAACAAGGTGTATGCAGCATAAGATATAAATAGTATGCAGGACACAGGTGAGGAACATCAAGTCAGTGATCTTAATCAAAAGTACATAGCACTGAGCCACTTCAATAGATTCAAAAAGCACAGCAGTAAAGTTATGTCACCATAAAGTGCAAATGCAAATTTAGAAAATAAATAGTTAGAAATGACTCAGTGCCTTAAATGTCACTATAACTCAGTGCTTAAACAAATATTAGGTCTCTGGCCAAACAAAATGCAAATAATGCAAATACGGATTTATTCAGCTCAGGGTGTCTTTAGTGTTTAGGTAAATATTGATTCTATGGCCAGACAACAAAATAGATGAATGATCATATCAAAGTGGCATGATGTTAGTGTCCGCTTAACAGGTAATCAAATCTCAATACAGATATATATGGTCACAGCATGAATTCGTCTATACACATAAGGTGCAGTGCACATAAAGAAACAAAGTAGAACAATAGCTTATAACCATGGATATTGCATCACAAACATCACATGAAATACCTGGATTCATGCTGCAAACACCAGGTGTATTAATCTATTTTGTAATAGAATCAATATTTGCCTAAACACTAAAGACACCCTGACCTGAATGCATTTTCAAATTCTGTTGGTACCCGAACATTGAAGATTGTTCACTCTATAAATTGCAAAAATACAGCCATCATTTACCACCTCACATGTCCCTGCGGCCTAGTCTATATTGGACTCACCTCTAGACAATTACGTGTCCGGATACAGGAACACATAAGGGATATTAAATCTGCGAGATTATTGGGCCAGGATGGCACCCATAGAGAGGACATCACTAAATTGAAAACAATACCTGCCCATTATCGTAGCCATCACCCACTGGGGACTATAGAAATACAGGTCCGGGGAATTGATGTCGTCCATATGGGTGTCCGTGATGGACATTTTATGAACAAATTGGCACAGAGGGAGTGTTGTTGGATAACGACACTCAGAACTATGAAGCCACATGGCCTTAATGATCAATGGGGCTTTTCTAGCTATTTATAATGGATTGGTTTGGTCCCTGTGCTGCAGCCTCTCTGAACCCCTTTTTTTATATAATAATTTTTAATATATATGATGTATTTATATATGTAATTTTCTGTGTATATACATATGTCTGTTTGTTTAAATATATATTTATGTATTGTCCTTAGTATTTCAATATTCATATGTATTTTTAATTGGTTTATTTATAATTGTTAATGTGTGTGTCTAATGCATGTCTCTTTTCTCCAGTAGTGTGGTTTGGACTTGTGGCCATATCTTTTTAATGGCTTTCCAACTACATCTATATCCTTGTATTATGGATTGTTATTTGATGTTTGTACATTGAAAATACCACCTATTGGATATCCATTGCCTCCATGAACACTGGGATAACCCTGGCTATGCCTTGCTTGACCGGGCTCTATATCATTATTGTGGATGTGCTGTATTGTACACATATCCCTGGATGGGACATTTTGGTGATATTAGCATTTTTCTGTTTATGCATGCATTAACAATAGGCCTTGAATTTGGGCTACTGGTTGTCAACTAAGAGAAAGAAGGAAAAAAAGAGAAAAACAAAAAAACAAAGTTTTTTTTTTTTAATATTTGAACATGTATATGTCCTGTTCTATTGCTATGTGGGCTTGCCCTCTTATTTGCCCTTCAGCAATATGGCTCCAGGATGCGTGCGCATGTCCTCCTTCCGCCGTGCTCGCGCGCACTGTCGCGTGCCCGGCACGTGGCATCATGGGTGGCGTGATCGCGCCTCTCTGTGACGTCGCGGCTGTGCCTGTGATGGATGCGCGGCCATTGCGGCAGGATGTAATCATGCGCCCGATAGGAAGCATCTGTGGCAAAGGGTCACATGATCCTTACAAGGTATATAAGAGACTACACACACCAGAACCTAACATCACTCCCTGAGGAAGCGTACCTGTGAAACGCACGTTGGAGTGTGGATTTTCTTTACACCTGGTGTTTGCAGCATGAATCCAGGTATTTCATGTGATGTTTGTGATGCAATATCCATGGTTATAAGCTATTGTTCTACTTTGTTACTTTATGTGCACTGTGTGGAAATTTCCGCAGCGTAAACGCATGAATTAGGCATGTTAGCCTTCCCCCATGGTTCCCTATGGCATTCCGCAATTGTAGTGCCCATGCTGCGGAATTTTCCGCAGCATTTTAAATATGCGGAAAATTCCGCAGCATGTCAATTCTTTGTGCGTTTACGCATGCGGAATTGCCATCTACAATGCAGTAGAATACGCAAGGCAATTCCGCATGTGCAAAATGCACGAATTCCAATCAAAAAACGCATGTCAAATTCTGCATGCATTTTTCCGGGAAAAGGACATGCGGAAATGAAGAGCAAATTTCCGCTTCATTTGCGCATCGTGGGCACATACCCTTATAGTGACATAACTTTACTGCTGTGCTTTTTGAATCTATTGAAGTGGCTCAGTGCTATGTACTTTTGATTAAGATCACTGACTTGATGTTCCTCACCTGTGTCCTGCATACTATTTATATCTTATGCTGCATACACCTTGTTGCTTTTTAAACTGTTCTGTGTTTATGTATACATATGTATATGTCGTATATTATGATTTGTGTTTTTTGGGTATTTTGATTATTCAATAAAATTTAATGACTTCATTGTACGATATAAACTTATCTTGTCTGAGCAATTTTTAGATTTAGAATTCGTTGCTTGGATTTTTGCCCTAGATGGCAGTATAAAAAATATGAGATGATGATTTCGGTTTGCAATCCTTCTATATGTTTGGTAATAATTGTGACAAAACTACCAGCCTGACCACCACCAGCATGATCAGGCACATGTCAGCAAAGCACCCGACTTTGTGGGCCGAACCCCAGGGTCCACGACCAGTGGCAGCAGGTGTCACCACTGCTTTTTCCACTGTTGTGCGTGTAAGAGAACCCCCTGTTGTGCGTGCAAGGCAATCCCCTGTCCATACTGCATACAAAGATGCCCCCTCCTCTCAGTCTTCACTTGTTATGGCAGTTTCTCAAGAAACAGCATCCACGTCCAAGTCCCACGGCAGCGTTATATTGTCCTTATCCCAGACCTTTGAACGAAAGTGCAAATTCGCGGCCAATGCCCCACAAGCCACAGTCCCAAATTCCCTCATTTCCCGACTGCTTGCATTGGAAATGCAGCCTTTTAGGCTGGTGGAGACGGAATCCTTCCGCAACCTTATGGCGGTGGCCGTCCCTCGATACTCAGTCCCCAGCCGACACTATTTTGCCCGGTGTGCCATCCCCGCACTACACAAGCACGTGTCCCAAAACATCTGCCGTGCCCTCAACAACGCAGTTACTGGGAGAGTCCACCTGACAACAGACACGTGGACAAGTGCTTGTGGCTAGGGACGGTACATCTCCTTGACGGCACACTGGGTAAACATACTGGAAGCCGGGACCCAGTCGGACCTTGGGACGGAACACATCCTCCCCACACCGAGGATTGCGGGCCCTATGTCAGTCAGAGTTGCCCCCACAGTGTACAGCTCCTGCGCATCATCCTCCTCCTCATGTTCAGCCTCCATCTCAGATATCACCACATCAGTAACAAGCTGGAAGCACTGCAGTACTGCCTCAGCCAAGCGGCAACAGGCTGTGCTGAAACTCATAAGCTTAGGTGATAAACCTTACACTGCTTGTGAGTTGTGGACAGCTGTGAAAGAGGAGGCAGATCTGTGGCTGAGACCACTGAACCTACATCCAGGCATGGTCGTGTGTGACAATAGCCGTAACCTGGTGGCGGCTCTGAGGCGAGGCGAGATCACACATGTACCATGCCTGGCTCATGTGCTTAACCTCGTGGTTCAGCGGTTTCTTAAATCGTACCCCGAGTTGCCAGATCTGCTCGTCAAAGTACGCCGCCTGTCAGCTCATTTTCGCAAGTCGGCTACAGCTTCCGCCGCCCTTGCTGTGTTGCAGCAGCGTTTGCAGCTTCCGGCACACCGACTGGTGTGTGATGTCACCACACGTTGGAACTCTACCCTCCACATGTTGCAAAGGATTTGTGAGCAGAAGAGAGCAGTTGTGGAGTACCAGCTGCAACAAGGCGATATTCAGGTCAGGCTCCACACATAAGATCTCATGAGTGGACCTGGATGTCTGACATATGTACCATCCTGACAAACTTTGAGAAGTCCACCAAGATGGTGAGTGGAAATGACGCCATCATTGGCGTCAGCATCCCACTTGTCTGTCTTTTGCAACGCTCTCTGCAGAGAATTAAAGAGGAGGCATTACAGCCAGAGATGAGATGAGATGGGTCAAGAACCAATAGCAGGCGATTACACACAGACCAGCCTCATCTCATCCGAACGTGCATTGGGGGACAATGAGGGAGAGGAGGAGGAGGAGGAGGAAGAACAGGAGCTGGTATCATGCGCTGTAGACGGTAGTACCAGTACAACTGTCATACCATCGGTTCAGCGTCGGTGGCCTGAGGACAGGGGGGAGGAGGAGGAGAGCATGGCCAGTTGTCATCTTGGTGAGGACACAGAAGTCTTGGCCGTTACCAGTCTGGCACACATGGCTGACTTTATGTTACGCTGCCTTAACCGGGACCCTCGCGTTGTCGAAATGTTGGGTGACAGTCATTACTGGTTGGTAACACTTTTAGACACCCTCTACAAGGAGAACTTTCACTCGCTTATTCCTGAGGTGGAGAGATCTAAAAAATGGGGCAGTACCAGAAGGCCCTTGCTGCAGAACTGTTAAAAAAATTCCCATCTGAACACGTTAGCGCCAGAGGTCACAGTTCGTTGCCCAACCAAGGCGTACAGGCAAGAGAGACGCAACTCCAATCTTGCAGAGGCAGGGGAACACTGTCAACATTCTGGGAGAGTTTTCTCAGGCCCTCCCTTCGGACAGGCCCTGAGGCGCGGGGTACTCTCACAAGGAATGGAAAGTTTCAAAAAATGGTGAGGGACTACCTTGCCGACCGTACCAGTGTCCTCTGTGATTCCTCTGTGCCTTTTAATTATTGGGTATCCAAGATGGACACTTGGAATGAACTCGCTCTGTATGACTTGGAGGTCCTGGCCTGCCCTGCCGCTAGCGTGTTATCGGAGCGTGTTTTTAGTGCCGCTGGTGGAATTATAACTGATAAGCGCACTCACCTGTCAACTGACAATGCTGACAAGCTGACCCTTATCAAAATGAACAAGGGCTGGACTGGGCCAGAATTCTCATCACCACCAAATGACCGCAGAGTAACATAAAGTCAAATCCACTGTGTTATTTCGGGAGGTGTATTCACATGCACCGCTTCACACCCACACATGGGTATATGCTTCCTCATTTCGGCTGTTTTATGCTCTTCTCCTTATCCTCAGCCTCCACCACCACTATACCACCAGGGTGACCGTGGTCCGTGTTGCCAGCATTGCAAGTTCCTCTGTCCTAATTATTGGTAGCTTTTGCTTGGAAGGCATAGGCAAAGACTATGGGAGACCCACTCCCCAATAATGGGAATAATGTTTTTAAGATGCTGTACTGCATGGCTCTTGTAAGGGGCATTGCAAGTTCCTCCGTCCTAATTTTTGGCAGCTTTTGCTTGGTAGGCATAAGCAAAGACTATGGGAGACCCACTCCCCAATAATGGGAATAATGTTTTAAGATGCTGTACTGCATGGCTCTTGTTTGCGAGAACTGTAAGTTCCTCCGTCCTAATTTTTGGCAGCTTTTGCTTGGAAGGCATAAGCAAAGACTATGGGAGACCCACTCCCCAATAATGGGAATATTGTTTTTAAGATGCTTTACTGCATGGCTCTTGTTTGCCAGCATTGTAAGTTCCTCCGTCCTAATTTTTGGCAGCTTTTGCTTGGAAGGCATAAGCAAAGACTATGGGAGACCCAATTCCCAATAATGGTAACATTGTTTTTAAGATGCTGTACTGCATGGCTCTTGTAAGGGGCATTAAAACCGTCTTGTTAAGCTACTGCGACCTCCAAGTCTCTTCTAAGGGGCATTAAAAACGTCTTGTTAAGCTACTGTGACCTCCACGTCTCTTCCAAGGGGCATTAAAACCGTCTTGTTAAGCTACTGAAACCTCCAGGTCTCTTCCAAGGGGCATTAAAACCATCTTGTTAAGCTACTGTGAGCTCCACGTCTCTTCCAAGGGGTATTAAAACCGTCTTGTTAAGCTACTGCAACCTCCACGTCTCTTCCAAGGGGCATTAAAACCGTCTTGTTAAGCTACTGTGACCTCCATATCTCTTCCAAGGGGCATTAAAACCGTCTTGTTAAGCTACTGCAACCTCCACGTCTCCTCCAAGGGGCATTAAAACCGTCTTGTTAAGCTACTGCAACCTCCACGTCTCTTCCAAGGGGCATTAAAACTGTCTTGTTAAGCTACTGTGACTTCCACGTTTCTTCCAAGGGGCATTAAAACCCTCTTGTTAAGCTACTGCAACCTCCACGTCTCTTCCAAGGGGCATTAAAACCGTCTTGTTAAGCTACGGCAACCTCCACGTATCTTCCAAGGGGCATCAAAACCGCCTTGTTAAGCTACTGCGAACTCCACATTTCTTCCAAGGGGCATTACAACCGTCTTGTTAAGCTAATGTGACCTCCACTTCTCTTCCAAGGGGCATTAAAACCGTCTTGTTAAGCTACTGCAAACTCCATGTCTCAACCAAGGGGCATTAAAACCGTCTTTTTAAGCTACCGCAACCTCCACGTCTCTTCCAAGGGGCATTAAAACCGTCTTGTTAAGCTACTGTGACCTCCACGTCTCTTCCAAGGGGCATTAAAACCGTCTTGTTAAGCTACTGGGACCTCCTCATCTCTTCCGAGGGGCATTAAAACCGTCTTGTTAAGCTACTGTGACCTCCACGTCTCTTCCAAGGGGCATTAAAACAATCTTGTTAAGCTATTGCAACCTCCATGTCTCTTCCAAGGGGTATTAAAACCGTCTTGTTAAGCTAATGCGACCTCCACCATCCTTCCAAGGGGCATTAAAACAATCTTGTTAAGCTATTGCAACCTCCACGTCTCTTCCAAGGGGTATTAAAACCGTCTTGTTAAGTTACTGCGACCTGCACCATCCTTCCAAGGGGCATTAAAACGGTCTTGATAAGCTACTGCGACATCCACCATTCTTCCAAGGGGCATTAAAACCGTCTTGTTAAGCTACTGCAATCTCCACGTCTTTTCCAAGGGGCATTAAAACTGTATTGTTAAGCTACTGCAACCTCCACGTCTCTTCCAAGGGGCATTAAAACTGTCTTGTTAAGCTACTGTGACTTCCACGTTTCTTCCAAGGGGCATTAAAACCCTCTTGTTAAGCTACTGCAACCTCCACGTCTCTTCCAAGGGGCATTAAAACCGTCTTGTTAAGCTACGGCAACCTCCACGTATCTTCCAAGGGGCATCAAAACCGCCTTGTTAAGCTACTGCGAACTCCACATTTCTTCCAAGGGGCATTACAACCGTCTTGTTAAGCTAATGTGACCTCCACTTCTCTTCCAAGGGGCATTAAAACCGTCTTGTTAAGCTACTGCAAACTCCATGTCTCATCCAAGGGGCATTAAAACTGTCTTTTTAAGCTACTGCAACCACCACGTCTCTTCCAAGGAGCATTAAAACCGTCTTGTTAAGCTACTGTGACCTCCACGTCTCTTCCAAGGGGCATTAAAACCGTCTTGTTAAGCTACTGGGACCTCCTCATCTCTTCCGAGGGGCATTAAAACCGTCTTGTTAAGCTACTGTGACTTCCACGTCTCTTCCAAGGGGCATTAAAACAATCTTGTTAAGCTATTGCAACCTCCACGTCTCTTCCAAGGGGTATTAAAACCGTCTTGTTAAGCTACTGCGACCTCCACCATCCTTCCAAGGGGCATTAAAACAATCTTGTTAAGCTATTGCAACCTCCACGTCTCTTCCAAGGGGTATTAAAACCGTCTTGTTTAGTTACTGCGACCTGCACCATCCTTCCAAGGGGCATTAAAACGGTCTTGATAAGCTACTGCGACCTCCACCATTCTTCCAAGGGGCATTAAAACCGTCTTGTTAAGCTATTGCAATCTCCACGTCTTTTCCAAGGGGCATTAAAACTGTATTGTTAAGCTACTGCAACCTCCACGTCTATTCCAAGGGGCATTAAAACCGTCTTGTTGAGCTACTGTGACCTCCACGTCTATTCCAAGGGGCATTAAAACCGTCTTGTTAAGCTACTGCTACCTCCTCATCTCTACCAAGGGGCATTAAAACTGTCTTGTTAAGCTACTGCAACCTCCACGTCTCTTCCAAGGGGCATTAAAACCGTCTTGTTAAGCTACTGTGACCTCCACGTCTCTTCCAAGGGGCAATAAAACTGTCTTGTTAAGCTACTGCAACCTCCACGTCTCTTCCAAGGGGCATTAAAACTGTCTTGTTAAGCTACTGCGACCTCCACCATTCTTCCAAGGGGCATTAAAACCGTCTTGTTAAGATACTGCGACCTCCACGTCTCTTCCAAGGGGCATTAAAACCGTCTTTTTAAGCTACTATGACCTCCACGTCTCTTCCAAGGGGCATTAAAACCATCTTGCTAAGCTACAGCAACATCCACATCTCTTCCAAGGGGCACTAAAACCGTATTTTTAAGCTACTGCGACCTTAACCATTCTTCCAAGGGGCATTAAAACCGTCTTGTTAAGCTACTGCAATCTCCACGTCTTTTCCAAGGGGCATTAAAACTGTATTGTTAAGCTACTGCAACCTCCACGTCTATTCCAAGGGGCATTAAAACCGTCTTGTTAAGCTACTGTGACCTCCACGTCTCTTCCAGGGGGCATTAAAACCGTCTTGTTAAGCTACTGCTACATCCTCGTCTCTACCAAGGGGCATTAAAACCGTCTTGATAAGCTACTGCGACCTCCACCATTCTTCCAAGGGGCATTAAAACCATCTTTTTAAGCTACTACAACCTCCACGTCTCTTCCAAGGGGCAATAAAACTGTCTTATTAAGCTACTGCAACCTCCACGTCTCTTGCAAGGGGCATTAAAACCGTCTTGTTAAGCTACTGCGACCTCCACCACTTTTCCAAGGGGCATTAAAACCATCTTGTTAAGCTACTGCGACCTCCACCATTCTTCCAAGGGGCATTAAAACCGTCTTGTTAAGCTACTGCGACCTCCACGTCTCTTCCAAGGGGCATTAAAACCGTCTTGTTAAGCTACTATGACCTCCACGTCTCTTCCAAGGGGCATTAAAACCGTCTTGTTAAGCTACAGCAACCTCCACGTCTCTTCCAAGGGGCACTAAAACCATCTTGTTAAGCTACTGCGACCTCCACCATTCTTCCAAGGGGCATTAAAACCGTCTTGCTAAGCTACTGCAATCTCCACGTCTTTTCCAAGGGGCATTAAAACTGTATTGTTAAGCTACTGCAACCTCCACGTCTATTCCAAGGGGCATTAAACTGTCTTGTTAAGCTACTGTGACCTCCATGTCTCTTCCAAGGGCATTAAGAATGTCTTGCTAAGCTACTGCTACCTCTTCGTCTCTACCAAGGGGCATTAAAACCGTCTTGTTAAGCTACTGCGACTGCCACCATTCTTCCAAGGGGCATTAAAACCGTCTTGTTAAGCTACTGCAACCTCCACGTCTCTTCCAAGGGGCATTAAAACAGTCTTGTTAAGCTACTGTGACCTCCACCACTTTTCCAAGGGGCATTAAAACCGTCTTGTTAAGCTACTGCGACATCCACCATTCTTGCAAGGGGCATTAAAATCGTCTTGTTAAGCTACTGCGACCTCCACTTCTCTTCCAAGGGGCATTAAAACCGTCTTGTTAAGCTACTATAACCTCCACGTCTCTTCCAAGGGGCATTAAAACCGTCTTGTTAAGCTACAGCAACCTCCACTTCTCTTCCAAGGGGCATTAAAACCGTCTTGTTAAGCTACTGTGACCTCCACCACTTTTCCAAGGGGCATTAAAACCGTCTTGTTAAGTAACTGCGACCTCCACGTCTCTTCCAAGGGGTATTAAAACTGTCTTGTTAAGCTACTGTGACCTTCACGTCCCTTCCAAGGGGCATTAAAACCGTCTTGTTAAGCTACTGTGACCTCCATGTCTCTTCAAGGGGCATTAAAACTGTCTTGTTAAGCTACTGCAACCTCCATGTCTCTTCCAAGGGGCATTAAAACCATCTTGTTAAGCTACTGTGACCTCCACCACTTTTCCAAGGGGCATTAAAACCGTCTTGTTAAGCTACTGCGACCTCCACGTCTCTTCCAAGGGGCATTAAAACCATCTTGTTAAGCTACTGTGACCTCCATGTCTCTTCCAAGGGGAATTAAAACCATCTTGTTAAGCTACTGCAACCTCCATGTCTCTTCCAAGGAGCATTAAAACCGTCTTGTTAAGCTACTGTGACCTCCATGTCTCTTCCAAGGGGCATTAAAACCGTCTTGTTAAGCTACTGCAACCTCCACGTCTCCTCCAAGGGGCATTAAAACCGTCTTGTTAAGCTATTGCGACCTCCACGTCTCTTCCAAGGGGAATTAAAACCGTCTTGTTAAGCTACTGCAACCTCCACGTCTCTTCCAAGGGGCATTAAAACTGTCTTGTTAAGCTACTGTGACTTCCATGTTTCTTCCAAGGGGCATTAAAACCCTCTTGTTAAGCTACTGCAACCTCCACGTCTCTTCCAAGGGGCATTAAAACCGTCTTGTTAAGCTACTGTGACCTCCACGTCTCTTCCAAGGGGCATTAAAACTGTCTTGTTAAGCTACTGCAATCTCCACGTCTCTTCCAAGGGGAATTAAAAATGTCTTGTTAAGCTACTGCAACCTCCTCGTCTCTTCCAAGGGGCATTAAAACTGTCTTGTTAAGCTACTGCAACCTCAACGTCTCTTCCAAGGGGCATTAAAGCCATCTTGTTAAGCTACTGCGACCTCCACCATTCTTCCAAGGGGCATTAAAACCATTTTGTTAAGCTAATGCGACCTCCACCACTTTTCCAAGGGGCATTAAAACCGTCTTGTTAAGCTACTGCGACCTCCACGTCTCTTCAAAGGGGCATTAAAAGCATCTTGTTAAACCACTCTGAACTCCACAGCTCTTCCAAGGGGCATTGAAATGTTGTTTTTAATTAACTCTAACCTCCACGACTGTTCCAACGGGCATTGCATTTCCTCCTAATTTTAGTCAACTTTTGCTTTTCAATGCATAGGCGAACACTAAGGGAGACCCACTCCCCAATAATGGGTAGAAGGTTTTTAGTATGCTGTAATCCACATCTGTTTCAAGGGGCACTGCAGTTCCTCATAATTTTTGGAAAGCCTTCCATCCACTGCTTAGGCCAACAGTGCAGAGGAGACCCAGTTGCTATAAATGGAAAAAACGGTTTAGTTAAGGCCCACTGACCTCCATGTCACTTCCAAGGGGCATTGGAGTGCCTCGAAATTTTTGGTAGGCATTGCACTCACTGTATGCCCTATAACTGTGTAGCCGAACTGCTCCTTTTGGTACAGAAACATAGCCTACAAGACATGTGTGGTTGACTGGCCTGATATTGATGTGAATGGTCCCTGTTTCTCCTGCTCTTTCTCCTTTGCCACCACCTCATCCATCATTCATCACCTGAAGCTTTGTTTTAACGGGAGTCATAGAACTGGGATAGTAGCAGGAAAAAATCCAGCAATCCTCAGAGGAGGTAGGATATGCGCCAAAACGCTGACCACCTCAGGCCTAGCCTCTACTACATACATGCACTTGCATTCCAAGAAAAGAAAGCAGATGCTAACTTCTATCATCATCATCATGCTCCTCACCTTGGCACTATCAACTCCCCTGATGGAGAAGCCAGGGCCCACCGGCTCAGTCTGGTTCTCTGGTGGGCTTGTCCAATGGTGCCCTAAAGCAGGCCAGGCTAAGAAAAGTGTGGGGGAAGGTCACAGGAGAAATAGTGGCGGCTGGGGACCGTTTATGGACACCCAGCCGCCCCCAGGCAGCTGGGGACTGAGCATGGACACCCGGCCGCCCTCTGGCGGCTGGGGACCAAGCGTGGACACCCGGCCACTGGGCGGCTGGGGACTGAGTATGGATACCTTGCATCCAAAACAGCCCTGAGGTAGTGGCCAGCTTCTGCCTCCTCCAGACTAAAAGGCCCCATTTCAAGTGCAAGCTAGCAGTATGGTATTGCAGCCTGGGGGTGGGTGGGTGGCAGGTTGCACACTTACGCTTGCATTCCAAGAAAACAAAGCAGATGCTAACTTCTATCATCATCATCATGCTCCTCACCTTGGAACTCTCAACTCCCCTGATGGAGAAGCCAGGGCCCACCGGAGGAGTCTGGTTCTCTGGTGGGCTCGTCCAATGGTGCCCTAAAGCAGGCCAGGCTAAGAAAAGTGTGGGGGAAGGTCGCAGGAGAAATAGGGGCGGCTGGGGACTGCTTATGGACACCCGGCCACCCCCAGGCGGCTGGTGACCGTGTGTGGGCACCCGACCATGGGGCGGCTGGGTACTGAGTATGGACACCCGACCGCCCCCTGGCGGCTGGGAACTGAGCGTGGACACCCGGCCACCGGGCGGCTGGGGACTGAGTATGGATACCAGGCCGCCAATGCAGCCATGACATGGTGGCCGGCGTCTGCCTCCACATGCCTAAAAGGCCCAATTTGAAGTGCAAGCAAGCAGTATGGTATTGTAGCCTGGGGGTGTGTGGCAGGCTGCATACTTGCGCTTGCATTGCAAGGAATGGGGGTGGTACAATTGAACACTGCCCTGGGACAAGGACTTGAACGGGGATAGTTGCAAGTCTGCAACGACAGGTGCAGGGCCGGAGGCATCTTCGCATGTGCCATGAACAGGGGGTTGGCGTGCACACACTACAGCGGAATAGGCAGTCCTTCCCATTAAATGCACTGGGGAGGGCACAGGTAATGTTTTGGTATGCGCGTTTGTGTATAAACACCAACGGAACAAATAGGGGCGGCTGGGGACCGTGCGTGGGCACCTGACCACGGGGTGGCTGGGGACCAAGTATGGACACCCGGCCGCCCCCTGGTGGCTGGGGACCAAGCGTGGACACCCGGCCGAAGGGCGGCTGGGGACTGATTATGGATACCAGGCCGCCGACGCAGCCATGACGTGGTGGCCAGATTCTGCCTCCACATGCCGAAAAGGCCCAATTTCAAGTGCAAGCAAGCAGTATGGTATTGCAGCCTGGGGATGGGTGGGTGGCAGGCTGCATACTTGCGCTTGCATTGCAAGGAATGGGGGAGGTACAATTGAACACTGCCCTGGGACAAGGACTTGCACGGAGATAGTTGCAAGTCTGCATCTTCTGATGCAGCAAGGATCACTTCTGATGGGCACACTTTTAGGCAGTGACCTGGGTGTCAGAGATGCTTCCAGGGGTCTTCCCCATGCTGTTCCCATGTCTTTTTAGCACTGTATGCATGTGTCACTCAGCACATGGCCATATAAGGTTGTAAAATGTTAAAGTGACATTTCCCGGTGAATGCATTTGTCACGGTTGAAATCAATACAAAAGTGCAAAAATGCATAAAAAATGCTACTTGTGAACATAGCCCAAGGTGTGGAGGAGTATTTTTGTTTTTGGTTATTTATTTTACCTTATACACAAGTCTTTACCCTGGAAAGGAAATTCCTTAACATATTTCACAGGAAAACCATTTCAGTTTTGTTTTTGAACGTTTTATTGTAAGCCCATAAAAGTGGCTTAATACCTCTGAGCACGCTGTTGACAGCAATGATCTGGGGGTCAGAAATGCTTCCTGGGGCAATCCCCATGCTGTCCCCATGTCATTTGAGCACTGTCACTATCGTTTTGGGCACTTTTTAGGCTTTCTACAGACTGCCGGGGGTGCCACCGCAAAAATGCTCGGGTCTCCCATAGACTAACATTGGGCTCGTTGCTCGGGTCGAAAACCCAAGTATCACAGTGATCTCGGCCCGAGCTTCGAGCACCCGAGCATTTTAGTGCTCGCTCAACACTAATCCTTACCCACAACTGTGCCAGTGACCAGCACCAGTCACGGGTCAACAGCTCGCAGGGGCAGCAAGGGTTTCCTAGCCTGGGCCTTTTTTGACACCGCAAGGGATGAGCCAACTCATGTTATCTGGCAACTTTGCAAGAAAAAACTCAGTAGAGGAAAAAAGTACAATAATTTGATTACTACATGCATGAACCTTCACATGCGCAATCAACATGTAATCAACGTGCGTTACTCTGGCAATCTCACTGCGATAAAATGCGAGCCTCAACAACCATCAAACACATCTGCTTCTTCCTCCTCCTCCTTAGCGTGCCAAGTATTGTCAAGCAGGTCTCCCACCGCAGAACCTCCAGTTCTTTGCCTGCTCCACTCAGACTGAGTGAGAGCCTGTCATTTGTAGTGGAAGCGGACATGCCTGCTGGTTTGGAACGATCTCCGAGAACGAGCACACCACAATTTTATCAATCCATCATAACATCTCCACCTGCACCTCACTCACACTCCAGCAGTTTGTCCTGTACACCATACTCCGCCCTCTCTCAGCACGGTAGCCAGCCCTCGGTCGCGGAGTTGTGGTCACATACAAGATTGTTTCCTCCTACACATGACAAAACTAAGAGATTGAACTCCACCATCTCCAATCTGTTGGCCACAGAAATGGTGGTGTCAGGTCCTAATGTTTTGAAATGTGAACACTCCTGGTTGGGTCTCCATCTGCTGGGTTGGATGAAGTGAAAGAGTTGTCAGTCCCCATTATACTAGTTCTACTCTAGTGAAATTAATTCTTTGGTGCAGATATTATTGTCGCAAGGGTACACATGATATAATCGAAATAGTTTTTCTTAGTACCGTGGTATATAAAGCAGGCTACATTTCATCTTTTAATTCTTTGGTGCTGATATTGTTCTCCATAGAGGGGTACACATTAGTGATTAGTGAGCAATACATGTGCTCAACTTAGTGGTTGAAGGGTTTCTCAAAACCTACCCAGATGTGCCAGAGCTGCTTGTGAAAGTATGCCGCGTTTGTGCTCCTTTCAGAAAGTCAGCTACTGTTACAACTCTCCTGTTAGGTTTTTTTTAGTTTGCTGGTCACATGACCAGTTTGGACTATTTAATCCGGCTCCGCCCTCCTGGCATTGCTGGACTTCATTGTATTAACTACTGTTGAGCTAGCTTGGTGCTCTGTTGTCGTTCTCTGTTAGTTTTGCTAGGTCTTCTGACCTCTATGCTTTTTGTTGTGTGTTTGTCTTTGACTGCTACGATTTCTGCTAGGAGGTGACCAACTTATCCCAGTCCCTAGTTCTTGTAGGGATCCCTCCCTCACATCTATAGGTCTTCGTTCAGACTAGCCGAGGACTTTAGCGGGTCTGATCGCAGGATCAGGTTCCCCGTTACATCGTAGGGATCTAGTTTAGTTCTATTGTAGGGACAGATCTCCTGTCTTTCCTTAGTTTCTGTAGCAGATCATAACAGCTACAGTTTCCACCACCCTGGCAGTGTTTCAGCAGCATTTGCAGCTTCCAGCTCACCGAGCGCTGTATGATGTCACCACACATTGAAAATGAACACTGCAGATGTTGGAAAGGATTTGTGAGCAGCAGAGGGCAGATGTTGAGTACCAGCATCAACACGCCCATTTGAATTCAGGTCAGCCTCCGCACATAAGAGTTGATGAGTGGGCAAGGATGTCTGACATTGGTGCCATCCTCCAAAACTTTGAGGACTCCACCAAGATGGCGAGCGAAGATGACGCCATAATTAGCATCACCATCCTGCTTCTCTGTCTACTGATATGCTCGCTGCTCACAATTAAAGAGGAGGCATTGCAGGTGGAGAAAGGAACTATACAGGGTGATGCTACACAGCCCAGCCTCATCTCATCTCAATGCGGATTGGGTGATAACGAGAAGGAGGAGGATGAGGAGGAGAACATGGACAGTCGTCCGCTTGGTGAGGACAGAGAAGTCTTGGCTGTCTTGGAAGTCTTGATACCCCTCTTTCAGTCTGTGGGAAAGCTGTATGAGTTTCGCTTTATGATGACCTGCAGTAGCCTAAACCGCGGCTTTGCTTATGCACGTTATTTCTCAAAACTCATTGCATATCAGGCCCTTGCCCAGCTCTGTAGTCATGAAATTCAAGGCGTATAGAAAGATCTTTGTGTGTCGAAGCACGACTGTGAAATTTCAGCTGATGTTGGACGGGCTGCCATTGCTTATGCAACAAGCTGCATTAGAGGACTTCCTGGGAGACATGACAACAGGAGTAGATACGGTTTCCCTCTAAGACAGTCCTTTTACCGAGCTAAAGAATATAGTTGTGGTGAAATACAATAGTCACTGAGAAGCAGTGTCATACTGAAGAACATTGGGCCCACCAGAGGATTTGATTCTGAGGGCCCACCTTTCTCCCCTACTCAAGAGCCCCTTAGCAGCTGCAAGGTTTTCTCTATGAACTCGCCTGAAGGAGAAGCCAGGGCCCACTGGAGGATTCTCTGGTTCTCTGGTGGGCCTGAACAACCCTGTCGAGAAGCAGCCCTGCAAGGAAGAATGTCAGAGGATCCCCAAATCCAGGTGTGAAAAACTTGTTGTATCATTCCCAAGAAGGCTCATGGCTGTACTAGCTCAAAAAGGTGCTTATGACCATGTGATATTTCAGTTTTTCTTTTTTAATAAATTTTCAAAAATGTATACGTTTCTGTTTTTTTCAGTCAAGATTGGGTGCAGAGTATACTTTAATGAGAAACAAATGAACTTTTTAGAATTTACCAAATGGCTGCAATGAAACAAAAAGTGAAAAATTTAAAGCGGTCTGAATACTTTCTGTACCCACTGTACCCCGGCAGAATTTTTCCTTTCTTGGCCTTGTTTCAGAGAATATGAATGATAACAAAAAAACTTTTTCTCCACTCATGGTTATTGGTTGGGTGAAGCCATTTGTTGTCAATTTACCGTGATTTCTCTTTTTAAATCTAAATGACAACTAAAAACATCCAAATCACCCTGATCAAAAGTTCACATACCCTGGTGATTTTGGCCTGATAGCATACACAGAATTTGAAACAAATGGGTTTGAATGGCTACTAAAGGTAACATCCTCACATGTGACCTTGCTTGTAATCAGTGTGTGTGCATTAAAGCTGAGTGAGTTTCTGGGATCCAGACAGACTCTTGCATCCTTCATCCAGTCACTGACATTTCTGAATACTGAGTCAAGGAGAAAGCAAAAGAATTGTCAACGGATCTACGGAAAAAGGTAGTTGAACTGTATAACACAGGAAAGGGATACAAAAAAATATCCAAGGAATTGATAATGCCTGTCAGCAGCATTCAAACTGTGATTAACAAATGGAAAATCAGGGGCTCTGTAAAGACAAAACCACGGTCAGGGAGACCAACAAAAATTTCGGCCACAACTGCCAGGAAAATTGTTTAGGATGCAAAGAAAAACCCATAAATAACATCAGCTGAAATTCAGGACTCTCTGAAAACTAGCGGTGTGGCTGTTTCAAGATGCACAATAAGGAGGCACTTGAAGAAAAATGGGCAGCATGGTCGAGTCGCCAGAAGAAAGCCATTACTGCGCAAATGCCACAAAGTATCTCGCCTACAATACACCGATCAGCACAGAGACAAGCCTCAAAACTTCTGGAACAAGGTAATTTGGAGTGATGAGACCAAAATTGAACTTTTTGGCCACAACCATAAACGTTACATTTGGAGAGAGATCAACAAGGCCTATGATGAAAGGAACACCATTCCTACAGTAAAGCACTGAGGTGGATCGCTGATGTTTTGGGGATGTGTGAGCTACAAAGGCACAGGAAACTTGGTAAAAGTTGAGGGAAAAATGAATTCAGCATGTCAACAGTAAATAGTAGAGGCAAATTTTCACTCATCAGTCCATAAGCTGCGCATGGGACGTACTTGGACATTCCAACATGACAACGATCCAAAACACAAGGCCGAGTCAACCTACAGCGGAACAAAGTGAAGGTTCTGGAGTGGCCATCTCAGTCTCCTGAACTCAATATCATTGAGCCACTCTGGGAAGATCTCAAGCATGCAGTTCATGCTAGACAGCCCAGGAATTTACAGGAACTGAAGGCTTTTTGCCAAGAAGAATGGGCAGCTTTACCATCTGAGAAAATAAAGAACATCATCCACAACTACCACAAAAGACTTCAAGCTGTCATTGATGTTAGAGGGGGAAATACACAGTATTAAGAACTGGGGTATGTGAACTTTTGATCAGGGTCATTTGGATGTTTTTGGTTGTCATTAAGATTTTAAAAGAGAAAACACAGTAGTTTGACAATAAATGGCTTCAACCAACCAATAACCATGAGTGGAGAAAAAGTTTTTTGCTATCATTCATATTCTCTGAAACAAGGCCAAGAAAGGAAAAATTCTGCTGGGGTATGTAAACTTTTGAGCACAACTATATATATATATATATATATATATATATATATATATATATATATATATATATATATATATATATATACAATGGTGGCCAAAAGCATTGACACCCCTGCAATTCTGTCAGATAATACTCAGTTTCTTCCTGAAAATGATTGCAATCACAAATTATTTGGTATTATTATCTTCATTTAATTTGTCTTCAATGAAAAAACACAAAAATAATTGTCCTAAAGCCTAATTGGATATAATTCCACACCAAACCTAAAAAAGGGGGTGGACAAAAGTATTGGCACTGTTTGAAAAATCATGTGATGCTTCTCTAATTTGTGTAATTAACAGCACCTGTAACTTACCTGTGGCACCTAACAGGTGTTGGCAATAACTAAATCACACGTGCAGCCAGTTAACATGGATTAAAGTTGACTCAACCTCTGTCCTGTGTCCTTGTGTGTACCACATTGAGCATGGAGAAAAGAAAGAAGATCACAGAACTGTCTGAGGACTTGAGAAACCAAATTATGAGGAAGCATGAGCAATCTCAAGGCTACAAGTCCATCTCCAAAGACCTGAATGTTCCTGTGCCTTCCGTGCGCAGTGTCATCAAGAAGTTTAAAGCCCATGGCACTGTGGCTAACCTCCCTAGATGTGGACGGAAAAGAAAAATTGACGAGAGACTTCAACGCAAGATTGTGCGGATGGTGGATAAAGAACCTCGACTAACATCCAAACAAGTTCAAGCTGCCCTGCAGTCTGAGGGTACAACAGTGTCAACCTGTACTATCCATTGGCGTCTGAATGAAAAGGGACTGTATGGTAGGATACCCAGGAAGACCCCACTTCTTACCCTGAGACATAAAAAAAGCCAGGCTGGAGTTTGCCAAAACTTACCTGAGAAAGCCTAAAACATTTTGGAAGAATGTTCTCTGGTCAGATGAGACAAAAGTAGAGCTTTTTGGGAAAAAGCATCAACATAGAGTGTACAGGAAAAAAAAAGAGGCATTCAAAGAAAAGAACACGGTCCCTACAGTCAGACATGGCGGAGGTTCCCTGATGTTTTGTGGGTTGCTTTGCTGCCTCTGGCACTGGACTGCTTGACCGTGTGCATGGCGTTATGAAGTCTGAAGACTACCAACAAATTTTGCAGCATAATGTAGGGCCCAGTGTGAGAAAGCTGGGTCTCCCTCAGAGGTCATGGGTCTTCCAGCAGGACAATGACCTAAAACACACTTCCAAAAGCACTATAAAATGGTTTGAAGATAAAGCACTGGAGACTTCTAAGGTGGCCAGCAATGAGTCCAGACCTGAATCCCATAGAACACCTGTGGAGAGATCTCAAAATGGCAGTTTGGAGAAGGCACCCTTCAAATATCAGGGACCTGGAGCAGTTTGCCAAAGAAGAATGGTCTACAATTCCAGCAGAGCATTGTAAGAAACTCATTGATGGTTACCGGAAGCGGTTGTTCGTAGTTATTTTGGCTAAAGGTTGTGCAACCAACTATTAGGCTGAGGGTGCCAATACTTTTGTCTGGCCCATTTTTGGAGTTTTGTGTGAAATGATCAATGATTTGATTTTTGCTTCATTCTCTTTTGTGTTTTTTCCTTGCAAGCAAATTAAATGAAGATAATAATACCAAAGAATTTGTGATTGCAATCATTTTCAGGAAGAAACTGAGTATTATCTGACAGAATTGCAGTGGTGCCAATACTTTTGGCCATCACTGTATATATATATATATATATATATATATATACATCTGAGCTAACAGTCCTTCTAATGACTAATCCAGCTGAATATATTATAACTAGTGATAGCAGGAGTTAGGCAGGCAGAGTTTGTGGAGAGTGTATAGAGCAGAATAGGGTATATTGCATGTGCTGTCTGCTGCTGTTACTGATATCCATAGCCCTAGATATCGGGGCCAATTTTTGTTTGCTCTTTTGTACTTTATTTGCTTGAAAAGCAATATAGTACACCATTTTTCCTGCTCCATTTGCTTGTTAGCAGAATACAGCCAGATTTGGTTGATTTTATTCGCATTACTGTATTGTGGAAGCAGAGAACTTCCATCATCACACGTGATCCTATATTACTGCCGTAATAATCAAGACATTTTGTAGAGCCTGCCAAATATTACACTCCAGCTAAAGTCTGCCAGTTATGTGTTGTTCAGCCTATTCACACTTAGTCACTGCCCAATACCATATCTCTAACCACTGTCTAAAACAGTGGTTATCTAACGTGATCTGATATTACTGCCATAATATTCGTCACCTTTTTTTGGAGCGTGCTAAATATTACACTCCAGTTAAAGTCTCCCAGTTGTGTGTTGTTCAACCTATTCACACTTAGTCGCTGACCAATACCATATCTCTGACACTACTGACTAAAACCGTGGTTATCAGACGTGATCCACTAATACTACGGTAATATCCGTCACATTTTTTGGAGCGTGTCAAATATTACACTCCAGTTAAAGTCTATCAGTTGTGTGTTGTCCAACCTATTCACACTTGGTTGTTGACCAATACAATATCTATAAGCCTCTGCCTAAAACCGTGGTCATCAAAAGTGATCCGATATTACTGTGGTATTAATCATCATATTTTTTGGAGTGTGCCAAATATTACACTCCAGTTAAAATGGGCGAGGCGCGTGGCAAGGGACGGGGAAGTGGACTTGATGCTGATGGTGCATGCAGAGGCCATGGGCAAGATCAAACTGTGCCTGCTGAGGGAGCACAAAAAACACCCACATGATGTGAAACTACCTTCCTGTCCCAATTTTTAGGGGCCACGGAACACCACTCTTGAAGCCAGAGCAGTGTGAATAGGTTGTTGGTTGGATAGCAGATAATGCTTTCAGTCAGTTTGCCACCACCACTACCCTGTCTTCCACATGGTCCAGTCTCGGTAGCCGTGAGTCTGGACCACATATTCCTCACCCTGACCTTCCCTTCCTCCCACCATGCCGAGTGCATGGAGACAAGTAATCCCACAACTGGACACTCTGAAGATCTGTTCATTTTCCCATTTATAGATTAGGGCCTCTTGCCCGGCCTGCTTCAAGTGGGGCAAGAGAAGATGCATGTAGCGATGCCCAAATATTTGAGCAGCCACGGTCACATGAAGGCGATGGTGGAAAAATGCAATTACTGTTGCAAGAGGTGGCTGATGATGATAAGACATAATTCCTAGCAAGTCAGGAGGAGCCCCAGGGTGCGTACGTGAAATGCGAGGTGGTGGACTATGAAGTCACTAACCCAACCTGACAAGGTAACATGCATAGTGAGGATAGCAGCACAGAGGGCGAGGGAGGCAGGAACAAGCAGTGGGGTGGCCACAGACACAAGGCGCGCAACTGTTCCATGAAAAACCAACACAAAAGAAGTTACCAGTCCAGAAGTTTCAGGGTCTGTCTCTTTTTTAAAGAATGTCCAGATAACCCCAAAAAGGCCAGTTGCAATATCTGCCATGTCAGCATCAGCGGGGCAGCAAAACTACCAGCCTGACTACCACCAGCATGCTCAGGCACATGACGGCAAAGCACCTGACTAGTTGGACCGAACGCCAGGGTCTAGAAACAGTGTCTGTGACACCACTGCCTGTTCCACTGTTATGCTTGCATGCCAATCCCCTGTCCATGGCGCAGGCGAAGATGCCTCCTGTCCTGCACATGTCATTGCACACTTGCAACCACCATCATCAATAACTATGTCCACGTCCCTACCCCAGTTCTTTGAACGCAAGCGCAAATACGCAGCCAACCACCCACAGGCCACAGCACTAAACTGACACATTTTCCGAATGCTTGCACTTGAAATGTTGCCTTTTAGGCTTATGGAGACGGAATCTTTCTGCAACCTCATGTAGGCGGCCATCCCTCTGTACTCGGTCCCGGTGTGCCGTCTCCACCTTACACAAGCACGTGTCCCAGAACATTAGCCGCGCCTTCAACAACGCAGTTACTGGGGAGGTCTGCCTAACCACGGATACATTGACAAGTACTTGTGTTCAGGGATGGTACATCTCGCTGAAGGCACCTGGACCCAGGCACAGAACATGTCCTCCCAAAGCCAAGGATTGCGGGCCCTGGGTCAATCAGGGTTGCAACCACATTCTACAGCTCCTGCACCTCCTCCTCCTCGTCAGTCTACATCTCCAAAATGACCACATCAGTCGGAAGCTGGAAGCACTGCCTCGGCCAAATGGCAACAGGCACTGCTGAACCTAATATGCTTAAGGGACAAACTGCACACCGCTGCAGAGTTGTTGACAGCTGTAACAGAGCAGGCAGATCTGTGGCTGGCACCGCTGAACCTACAGCCAGGCATGGTCATGTGTGACAATGGCCGGAACCTGGTGGCAGCTCTGAAGCTTGGCAACCTCGCACACGTACCATGCCTGGCCTATGTGCTCAATCTAGTTGTTCAGCGGTTTCTCAAAACCTACCTGGATCTGCCTGAGCTTCTTGTCAAAGTATGTCATGTGCCTGCCCATTTTAGAAAGTCAGCTACCGCTTCCGCCAGCCTCGCAGCGTTTGCAGCTTCCAGCTCACCGACTGGTGTGCGATGTCACCACGCGTTGGAACTCAACATTGCATATATTGTGAAGGATTTGTGATTGCCAGCTTCAACACGCCAGTAGGGTCAGCCTCCGCACATAAGAGCTGATGAGTGGGCATGGATGTTTGACATCGGTACCGTCCTCCAAAACTTTGAGGACTCCACCAAGATGGTGAGCGGCGATGACACCATAATTAGCATCACCATCCAGCTTCACTGTCACTGAAACGTTCGCTCCTCACAATTAAAGAGGAGGCATTGCAGACAGAGCACAAAGAGATGGAGGATGAAACTATGCAGGGTGATGCCACACAGCCCAGCGTCATCTCATCCCAACGCGGATTCGGTGATAATGAGGAAGAACAGGAGTTGTTTTCCTGCGCTACAGATGGTACTACCCACACAACAGTCATACCATTTGTTCAGTGTGGATGGCTTGAGGAGAGGGAGAATGAGGAGGAGGACCAGGAGGAGGATGAGAAGGAGAAGAGCATGGACAGTTGTCCTCTTGGTCAGGGCAGGGAAGTCTTGGCTGTTGGCAGTCTGGCACACATGACTGACTTCATGTTCCGCTGCCTTTCTAATGACTCTCGCGTTGTACGCATTTTGGGCAATAGTAATTTCTGGTTGGTGACACTTCTAGACCCATGCTACAAGGAGAAGTTTGCAACTCTCCTTCCCATGGTGGAGGGGTCTAATGAAATGTTGCAGTACCAGAGGGACCTTGTTGGAGAATTATTAAGAAAAATCCCATCTGAAAACGCTGATGGCAGAGGTCACAGTTCGTTGGACAACCAATGAGTACAGGTGAGGGAGACACAAATACGATGCAGCAGAGGCAGGGTAACAATGTCAAAGGTATGGGACAGTTTTCTCAGACTCTCCCAGTGCACAGGCCCTGATACGCGGGGTACTCTGACAAGGAGGGAAAAATTTTGGAAGATGCTGAAGGAGTACCTTGCCGATCGTACCAACATCCTCTGCAATTCCTCTGTGTCTTATAACTATGGGGTATCCAAGCTGGACACGTGGCATGAACTGGCTCTCGACGCCTTGGAGGTCTTGGCCTGCCCTGTTGCTAGCATTTTGTCAGAGTGGGTTTTAGTGCTGCTTGGGGTATTATAACTGATAGGCGCATCCACCTGACAGCTGAAAATGCTGACTAGTGATGGACAAACCCGTGACTGTTCAGGTTCGGCTGATTGAGCCGAACGCCGAACAGTTTATTAAAAGTTTGGGTTCGGGTACCAGAACCCCGAACACGGACCCCATTCATGTGAATGGGGGAGCTAAATATACCTGTTTTCCTGCACTGTCATTTGCGTGACAGAGCAGAAAACACAGGCTCTGATCGCCGATAATAGCATTACTGCGGTCAGAGTGCTGTGGCATCATTCTGACAGGTGTCAGCATGATGTCACAGCTGTTACAGTGACCCATGGTAAAAAGCTTACTGTGCATCATAGGCGCCGGCTGATGGTACCACTACCACCATCAGCCGGCGCCTACTGCCATAGGAAATAACGAGCACAGGCGCCACTGGATGGGAGACAGTAGTCTCTCACCAAAGCCCATGATCACCTGTAATAAAAGTAAAATAATAAAGCAACCTCATCCTCACCTGTCTGCCACAGTCCAAACAGCAAGAAGGGTCCCAGGATGATCCCATTAACAGAACGGCCACATTGTAAAATGTGACTGCTCTGTTCATTTGTCGGCAATACACTGATGCTCATTGCCAGCAAATGAGGTCAGCGCATGCGTGGTGAGCATTTTCCCATGCTTGCGCTGACGTCAATGAGTTGAACTGAGTTCAAATTATTGACGCAAGTGTGAGAAAATACTCACCACGCTTGTGCTTACCTCATTTGCCGGCAATGAGCATCAGCGTTTACAATGTGGTCGTTCTGTTCATGAGATCATTATAAGCTGACATCAACCTCAACTCTATACCCCACTGCCACTGCTACAGGGCAGTGGGCAGAGTGAGGCTAAATGCCAGAATTGGCGCATCCTATGGAGCATTTTCTGTTAGTACAATAAACCTCATTTCAAGGCAGAAACATTACTGTGTCCAACAGTTATTACATATATCAAACTGAAACACCAATTTTTATAAAACATTAAGCTTAAGATTAATAGGGGTGCCCAAACTTTTTCATATAACTATCTATCTATTATCTATATATCTAGCTATCCATATATCTATCTATTATCTATTTATCTATCTATCCATATATCTATCCATATATCTATTATCTATCCATATATCTATCTTTCCATACATTTCTTATCAATCTATCTATATAGCTACTGTATTCATATATCGATTATCTATCTACGCATATATCTATTAATTAATTTATTTATCTATCCATATAAAAGAAAGAAGACCAAAGAACTTTCTGAGGACTTGAGAAACCAAATTGTGAGGAAGCATGAGCAATCTCAAGGCTACAAGTCCATCTCCAAAGACCTGAATGTTACTGTGTCTTCCGTGCGCAGTGTCACCAAGAAGTTTAAAGCCCATGGCACTGTGGCTAACCTCCCTAGATGTGGACGGAAAAGAAAAATTGACGAGAGATTTCAATGCAAGATTGTGCAGATGGTGGATAAAGAACCTCGACTAACATCCAAACAAGTTCAAGCTGCCCTGCAGTCCAAGGGTACAACAGTGTCAACCCGTACTATCCGTCGGCATCTGAATGAAAAAGGACTGTATGGTAGGATACCCAGGAAGACCCCACTTCTTACCCCGAGACATAAAAAAGCCAGGCTGGAGTTTGCCAAAACTTACCTGAGAAAGCCTAAAACGTTTTGGAAGAATGTTCTCTGGTCAGATGAGACAAAAGTAGAGCTTTTTGGGAAAAAGCATCAACAGAGAGTGTACAGGAAAAAAAAAGAGGCATTCAAAGAAAAGAACACGGTCCCTACAGTCAAACATGGCGGAGGTTCCCTGATGTTTTGGGGTTGCTTTGCTGCCTCTGGCAATGGACTGCTTGACCGTGTGCATGGCATTATGAAGTCTGAAGACTACCAACAAATTTTGCAGCATAATGTAGGGCCCAGTGTGAGAAAGCTGGGTCTCCCTCAGAGGTCATGGGTCTTCCAGCAGGACAATGACCCAAAACACACTTCCAAAAGCACTATAAAATGGTTTGCAGAAATCACTGGAGACTTCTAAGGTGGCCAGCAATGAGTCCAGACCTGAATCCCATAGGACACCTGTGGAGAGATCTCAAAATGGCAGTTTGGAGAAGGCACCCTTCAAATATCAGGGACCTGGAGCAGTTTGCCAAAGAAGAATGGTCTACAATTCCAGCAGAGCATTGTAAGAAACTCGATGGTTACCGGAAGCGGTTGTTTACAGTTATTTTGGCTAAAGGTTGTGCAACCAAGTATTAGGCTGAGGGTGCCAATACTTTTGTCTGGCCCATTTTTGGAGTTTTGTGTGAAATGATCAATGATTTGATTTTTGCTTCATTCTCTTTTGTGTTTTTTCCTTGCAGGAAAATTAAATGAAGATAAGAATACCAAAGAATTTGTGATTGCAATCATTGTCAGGAAGAAACTGAGTATTATCTGACAGAATTGCAGGGGTGCCAATACTTTTGGCCAGCACTGTATCTATTATCTATCTATAAATATATATATTAATCTATTTATCTATCTATCTATCTATCTATCTATCTATCTATCTATCTATCTATCTATCTATCTATCTGTATATCTATCTATCTATCTATCTATTATCTATCCATATATCTACCCATATATCTATAGATCTATTATTTATTTATTAATCTATTATCGATCCATATATCTATCTATCCATAAATTTATTATCTATCTATCTATGTATCCATATATCTATTATCTATCTATCTATCTATCAATATATCTATCCATATATATTTTAACTATCTATCCATATACAGTATCTATTAACTATCTATCTATCCATATATCTATCTATATATTTTCTATTATCTATCTATCAATATATCTATCTATCTGTCTATCTATATATCTATCCATATATCTATTATCTATCTATCAATATATCTATATATCCATAAATCTATATATATATATATATATATATATATAGATAGATAATTAGAAAGGTCAACAGATAATAGATATATGGATAGATATATGGATAGATAGATAGATAGAATGAGAGATAGATAATTAGATAGGTCAATAGATAATAGATAGATATATGGATAGATAGGTCAACAGATAATAGATAAATAGATATATGGATAGATAGTCTATCTATCCATATATCTATTTATCTATTATCTGTTGACCTATCTAATTATCTATCTAAGATAGATAATAGATAGATATATGGATATTTATAATATAATCGGCTAAAAGTCCCTCTGTCTGAAGCCTCGATAGACTGCGCATGCGTGACGCGCAGTCTGGCTCCAGACAGAAGGAGGCATCCAGCCGTTACAGGTAAGAGGAGGTGTATGGCGCTGGAGATCGCGGTATGCGTAGACACTGAACGCATACCGCGATCTCCAGTGCCATACTTACATACTTACCTGACCGGAAGGAGCGTTGCCGCGGCGCCTCTCTTCTGGCCGGAGACCAGGGGTGGAGTGAGGCATCAGATCGGCGCGTGCGCATAGCGCTATCCGGCGCCATTTTACTGAAGACACATTTACGGTGTGTCTTCAGCAAAATGGCGCCGGACAGCGCGGTGCTCCGGTGCCGCACTCCTCCCCCCACCTCCGGCAGAACAGGACGCTGCAACGCTGGAGTACAGAGAAGAAAGGTGAGTATAACTGTTTATTTTTTTTTGACTGTTTATTTTTTTTTGTATGTGTGTACGGCGTGAAAGGGATGAGGGGGCCACACATACCAGGATTGTGGGGTGAGGGGACCATGCATATACCAGGATTGTGAGGTGAGGGGTACCACGCATACCAGGGTTGTGGGGATGAGGGGTACCACACATACCAGGATTGGGGGGATGAGGGGTACCACACATACCAGGATTGGGGGGTGAGGGGTACCACGCATACCAGGATTGGGGGGTGAGGGGTACCACGCATACCAGGATTGGGGGGATGAGGGGTACGACACATACCAGGATTGGGGGGTGAGGGGTACCACACATACCAGGATTGGGGGGTGAGGGGTACCACACATACCAGGATTGGGGGGTGAGGGGTACCACGCATACCGGGATTGGGGATGAGGGGAGCCACGCATACCGGGATTGGGGATGAGGGGTGCCATGCATACCGGGATTGGGGATGAGGGGGGGAATGCATACCGGGAATGGGGATGAAGGGAGCCACGCATACCGGGAATGGGGATGATGGGAGCCACGCATACCGGGAATGGGGATCAGGGAAGCCACGCATACCGGGAATGGGGATGAGGGGAGCCATGCATACCGGGAATGGGGATGAGAAGAGCCACGCATACCGGGAGTGGGGATGAGGGGAGTCACGCATACCGGGAATGGAGATGAGGGGAGCCACGCATACCGGGATTGGGGATGATGGGAGCCACGCATACCAGGATTGGGGATGAGGGGAGCCACGCATACCGGGATTGGGGATGAGGGGAGCCATGCATACCGGGATTGGAGATGAGGGGGGAATGCATACCGGGAATGGGGATGAAGGGAGCCACGCATACCGGGAATGGGGATGAGGGGAGCCACGCATACTGGGAAGGGGGATGAGGGAAGCCACGCATACCAGGAATGGGGATGAGGGGAGCCACGCATACCGGCAATGGGGATGATAGGAGCCACGCATACCAGGAATGGGGATGAGGGGAGCCACGCATACCGGGAATGGGGATGAGGGGAGCCACGCATACCGGGATTGGGGATGAGGGGAGCCACGCATGCCGGGATTGGGGATGAGGGGAGCCACGCATACTGGGATTGGGGATGAGGGGAGCCACGCATACCGGGATTGGGGATGAGGGGTGCCACGCATACCGGGATTGGGGATGAGGGGTGCCACGCATACCGGGATTAGGGGTGAGGGGTGTCATGCATACCGGGATTGGGGGTGAGGGGTGTCACGCATACCGGGATTGGGGGTGAGGGGTGCCACGCATACAGGGATTGGGGATGAGGGGTGCCACGCATACCAGGATAGGATGGTGGGGACAGGATGGGGGCAGCACAAATACCAGGAGGGGGGCAGCACATACCAGCATAGGAGACCATATACCAATAAAAATGCTCACCACCCGGGCGTAGAACGGGTTCAATAGCTAGTATAGATATATTGATAGATAGATGTATGGATAGATAATAGATAATAGAATGATAGATAGATAGATAGATATATGGATAGATAAATAGATTTATAGATAGATAATAGTTAGATATATGGATATATAGATATATTGATAGATAATAGATACATTCGTGCTCAAAAGTTTACATACCTCGGCAGAATTTTTAATTTCTTGGCCTTGTTTCATAGAATAATATGATAATAAAAAAACTTTTTTCCACTCATGGTTATTGTTTGGGTGAAGTCATTTATTGTCAAACTACAATGTTTTCTCTTTCTAAATCTTAATGACAACCAAAAGTTCACATACCCTGGTGATTTTGGCCTGATAACATGCACAGAATTTGACACTAATAGACCAACAAAAATTTCGGCCACAACTGCCAGGAAAATTGTTTAGGATGCAAAGAAAAACCCACAAATAACATCAGCTGAAATTCAGAACTCTATGAAAACTAGCCGTGTGGTTGTTTCAAGATGCACAATAAGGAGGCACTTGAAGAAAAATGGGCTGCATGGTCGAGTCGCCAGAAGAAAGCCATTACTGCGCAAATGTCACAAAGTATATCACCTACAATACACCAAACAGCACAGAGACAAGCCTCAAAACTTCTGGAACAAGGTAATTTGGAGTGATGAGACCAAAATTGAACTTTTTAGACACAACTATAAATGTTACATTTGGAGAGAGATCAACAAGGCCTATGATGAAAGGAACACCATTCCTACTGTAAAGCACGGTGGTGGATCGCTGATGTTTTGGGGATGTGTGACCTACAAAGGCACAGGAAACTTTGTAAAAGTTGAAGGAAAGATGAATGCAGCACGTTATCAACAAATACAAGAGGCATTTTAATAGCCCGGAAGCTGCGCATGGGACGCACTTGGACGTTCCAACATGACAACGATACAAAACACAAGGCCAAGTCAACCTGTCATTGGCTACAGCAGAACAAAGTGAAGGTTCTGGAGTGGCCATCTCAGTCTCCTGACCTCAATATCATTGAGCCACTCTGGGTAGATCTCAAGCGCGCAGTTCATGTTAGACAGCCCAGGAATTTACAGGAACTGGAGGCTTTTTGCCAAGAAGAATGGGCAGATTTACCATCTGAGAAAATAAAGAACCTCATCCACACATACCACAAAATTCTTCAAGCTGTCATTGATGTTAGAGGCGAAATACACGGTATTAATGTCATGGTTGTGTCGCCACGAAGATCGTCACGATTGCACAGCCTGACTTCTCGCAGCTGAGTTTTTGGTGTTTTGTGCTTTTCGGCAGTGAGGGAGTTAACTCTCTCTCTCTGTGCTAGACAAGGTCCAGCCTCGCCCAGCTGCAATCAATTCTGCAGTAGTGAGATTCCTTCATATGTCTGCTGCTCTGTTAGGGAAGTTGTCAGTGAAAGCATTTCATGCAGACTAACAGAGCGGATCGTGGTATTTGGAGTTTCAGAACTAAGTGTATTTGGAGTGGTTTTTCCCTTCCTCGCTTTATCATTTATCTCCTTTCCCGTTGGTGTTCCCTCTGTTGTAGTTGTGTAGTTTTTGTATGCAAGGTGGTTTTGGTTTTACCCTTGTACTGTCTCGTTCGTCTAAGTACTGAGTGTTGGCATATTATTACCTGTCCCCTTTTGTTGTGATCGGGGTCCTTCTCAGGACTAGATTACTTAGGTGCAGGGATCCTCAGGAGGTAGGGGTTACGCTGGCGGCCTGGACCTCTGTACCTTTAACAGTACCTCCAGGTAGAGGGATTAGTCAGGGCCCCAGCTTAGGGTCAGCTTAGGCCCCCTACCTCCAGTACACAGAGACAGCGTGACATTTTCACCGACCACTTAGATTTTCTCCAGCTACCATGGATCTAGTAGCCGGTCTAGCTCGGCAGTTGCAGAGTTTGTCCATGGAGCTGGCGGACGTTAGGTCCAAGGTTTTGTATCCCCAGGAGCAAGCCGGACCAGAACCTAAAGTAGCTTTCCCTGACAGGTTCACTGGGGGGCGGGACAAGTTTTTTGTTTTCTGGGAGGCATGCAAGTTGTACTTTCGGCTGCGGCCTCGGTCATCGGGGAGTGAAGAACAAAGGGTGGGAATTGTCATCTCGCTCCTACAAGGGGACTCACAATCTTGGGCGTTCTCTCTTCCCCCGGGCTCCCCGGCTCTCCAGTCAGTGGATAGGTTTTTTGCTGCTCTGGGTCTTGTATATGATGACCCGGATCGGATCTCCCTTGCTGAATCTAAGTTACGTAGGATCCAGTAGGGAGATCGTCCGGCGGAGGAATTCTGTTCGGAGTTCCGTAGGTGGGCCACTGACACCCAGTGGAATGACCCGGCTCTTAGGAGCCAGTTTTGTCAAGGTTTATACGACAAATTAAAGGATGTGTTGGCACAGTATGACTCTCCCGCGTCACTGGAAGCCGCTATGGCCCTTGCTATTCGCATTGACAGACGGCTTCGGGAGAGGTGAGAGGATAACTCCACCCCCTGTGATGACTCCACCTCTTACAAGGTCCCCTCATATGGTGGTTCCCCTGGTCAGTCCAGAGGAGCCTATGCAATTAGGAGGGACATCATTTCGGGGGAGGGGACCGGTGGCACACCACAAGACTGGAAGGTGTTTCTTCTGCGGGAGAAAGGGACATTTTATTGGGGGGTGTCCATCCCGTCCTTTGCAGAGTAAAGAGTCGTCGGAAAACTTTTAATCCCAGGTTGTGTGGTGGATGGCAATCTGGGAGTAGGTATTTCGTCCCTAGGGTCATCTCAGTTTCTCGTACCGGCGGAGGTGGTGGTGGGTACAAGAACTGAGAAGATATCTGTTCTTTTAGATAGTGGGGCCGGGGCTAATCTGGTGGACGCTCGGTTTGCCTGGGTTCAAGGTATGCATTTGAGTGAGTTGGCTAAACCCATCCCCATATTCTCGATCGATGCCAGGCCCCTCGGTCAGGGAAGTTTTTTGCATGTTGTGCATAACGTAAAACTTCAAGTGGGGGCGATACAAAAAGAACTGTTGTCTTGCTACGTGTTGGAGGGTCTTCCCACTCCTATAGTGTTGGGCCTTCCTTGGTTAACTAAGCATAACCCGGTTATTAATTGGCAATCCAGAGAGATAAGCCAATGGAGTAATTTCTGTAATAAAAACTGCATGAATACGGTCGTCGGTGCTGTCACTCCTAGGGTCTTGCCTCCATTTTTGGTGGACTTTGAGGATGTATTCTCGGAGAAGGGGTGTCGGGAACTACCTCCTCATCGCGAGTATGACTGTTCTGTAAAACTGCTCCCTGAGGCCAAGTTACCTAAATCTAGGTTGTATAACCCTTCTGGTCCTGAGAGGCAGGCCATGAAGGATTATATTTCTGAAAGTCTGGCTAAGGGGCATATTAGACCTTCATCTTCTCCGGTGGCCGCGGGGTTCTTCTTTGTGAAGAAGAAGGATGGAGGCCTATGCCCTTGCCTGGATTTCCGTGAACTTAATTGGATTACGGTCCGAGATCCGTACCCACTCCCACTTATTCCCGATCTCTTTAATCAGATCGTGGGCGCCAAATGGTTCTCTAAGTTGGATCTCAGGGGGGCGTACAATCTGATTAGAATGAAGGAGGGGGATGAGTGGAAGACGGCGTTTAACACTCCGGAGGGGCATTATGAGAACCTTGTCATGCCATTCGGTCTGACTAATGCCCTGGCGGTGTTCCAACACTTTGTTAATGACATTTTTCGCCGCCTGGTTGGACAGTTTGTTGTCATATATCTGGATGATATCTTAATTTACTCGCCTGATCTGGTGTCTCATCAGGAGCACGTTAGGCAGGTGTTACAGATCCTGCGGGATAATAAACTGTATGCTAAATGGGAAAAGTGTGTGTTCGCCGTACAGGAACTCCAGTTTTTAGGTTTCCTTGTTTCAGCGTCTGGTTTTCGTATGGACCCTGGGAAAGTGCGGGCAGTTCTTGAGTGGGATCTGCCTGAGAATCTTAAGGCACTACAACGTTTCCTGGGGTTTGCTAATTATTACCGGAAGTTCATTCGTAATTTCTCGTCCATGGTTAAACCTCTCACTGACATGACAAAAAAGGGGACGGATTTTTCTAGGTGGTCTGACAAGGCTTGTCAAGCTTTCTCCTCCTTGAAAAAATGTTTTGCCTCGGCACCCATACTCATTCAACCTGATGCGTCACAGCCATTCATTGTAGAGGTAGACGCTTCCGAGGTAGGGGTGGGAGCAGTGTTGTCACAAGGTTCGTCCCCTGGTAAGTGGCATCCGTGCGCCTTTTTCTCTAAAAAATGGTCGTCCGCCGAGAGGAATTACGATGTCGGCAATAGGGAACTCTTGGCCATTAAGTTAGCTTTTGAGGAGTGGCGCCATTTTTTGGAGGGGGCAGTCCATCCGGTCACCGTCATCACCGATCACAAGAACCTGCTTTATCTGGAGTCTGCAAAATGTCTGAATCCCAGACAAGCCAGGTGGTCGTTGTTTTTTACCAGGTTTAATTTTGTCGTTACGTTTCGTCCTGGGTCAAAAAATGTGAAGGCGGATGCCTTATCTCGTAGTTTCCCTGGGGCCGGGAATACGGATGACCCGGTTCCTATCCTTCAAGAGGGGGTGGTGGTGTCGGCAGTATGCTCTGAGCTTGAGGAGGAGGTATTGGAGGCTCAGGGGGAGGCCCCTGTTGGACCTTGAGGGAGACTGTTTGTTCCAGATCAGCTACGACAAAAGGTGATCGAGGCACACCATAACTCAGCTTTAGCAGGACACCCAGGGAGTAAAGCAACTGTGGATCTCCTCTCGCGTCAGTTTTGGTGGCCTAACTTGCATAAGGAGGTGGTAACTTTTGTTGCGTCCTGTGGGGTTTGTGCGCGCTCTAAGACCCCACATACCCGTCCGTCTGGGTCCCTCTTACCTTTGAAGATCCCGGAGCATCCTTGGACTCATCTGTCTATGGACTTTATTACGGACCTCCCGCCGTCTTCGGGTAAAACTGTCATTCTCATTGTAGTAGACAGGTTCAGCAAGATGGCACATTTTATCGCTCTTCCTGCTCTTCCTAATGCTAAAACTCTTGCGCAGGTGTTCATTGGGGAGACTGTGAGGCTTCATGGGGTACCCTCCGATGTGGTGTCGGATCGGGGGTCTCAGTTTGTGTCCAAGTTCTGGAAGGCATTTTGTACTCGGCGGGGGATGCATTTGTCGTTCTCATCGGCTTTTCATCCCCAGATCAATGGTCAGACGGAACGTCTGAACCAGAGTTTGGAGACATATCTCCGGTGTTTTGTGTCAAAGAACCAGGAGGACTGGGCTTCTTTCTTACCTCTGGCGGAGTTTGCTCTTAATAATAGGCGGAGTGAGTCCACTGGTAAGTCCCCGTTTTTTGGGGCATATGGTTTTCACCCCCAGTTTTGTACTTTCAGTAGAGGGGGCTCTTCGGGGGTTCCTGAGGAGGAACGATTTTCGTCATCACTCGCTTCTGTATGGAGAGGGGTACTAAATAATCTGAGTACTATGGGGAACCGTTACAAACGTATGGCTGACAGGAGGAGAGTGTCTGGTCCGGACCTAAGTGTGAACGATCTGGTATGGTTGTCTACTAAGAATATAAAACTTAAGGTTCCTTCCTGGAAACTGGGTCCCAGGTTCATCGGGCCGTACAGGATCAGTTCTATAATTAATCCGGTGGCATTCCGTCTTGATCTCCCCCCTACGTTTAAAATTCCCAACGTGTTCCACAGATCATTGCTTAAGAGGTATGTGGCGCCGGTGATACTGTCACCTTTACCTCCGCCTCCAGTGGTGGTCAATGGTAACTTGGAGTTCCAGGTATCGAAGGTCATCGATTCACGCTTTAATCGTCGGTCCCTTCAGTACCTGGTTCATTGGAAGGGGTATGGTCCTGAGGAGAGGATGTGGGTTCCTGCGTCAGATATTAACGCAGACCGGTTAATTCGGGCCTTCCACATGACTCACCCGGATAAACCTGGCCCTGAGGGTCCGGAGGCCCCTCGTAGAAGGGGGGGTACTGTCATGGTTGTGTCGCCACGAAGATCGTCACGATTGCACAGCCTGACTTCTCGCAGCTGAGTTTTTGGTGTTTTGTGCTTTTCGGCAGTGAGGGAGTTAACTCTCTCTCTCTGTGCTAGACAAGGTCCAGCCTCGCCCAGCTGCAATCAATTCTGCAGTAGTGAGATTCCTTCATATGTCTGCTGCTCTGTTAGGGAAGTTGTCAGTGAAAGCATTTCATGCAGACTAACAGAGCGGATCGTGGTATTTGGAGTTTCAGAGCTAAGTGTATTTGGAGTGGTTTTTCCCTTCCTCGCTTTATCATTTATCTCCTTTCCCATTGGTGTTCCCTCTGTTGTAGTTGTGTAGTTTTTGTATGCAAGGTGGTTTTGGTTTTACCCTTGTACTGTCTCGTTCGTCTAAGTACTGAGTGTTAGCATATTATTACCTGTCCCCTTTTGTTGTGATCGGGGTCCTTCTCAGGACTAGATTACTTAGGTGCAGGGATCCTCAGGAGGTAGGGGTTACGCTGGCGGCCTGGACCTCTGTACCTTTAACAGTACCTCCAGGTAGAGGGATTAGTCAGGGCCCCAGCTTAGGGTCAGCTTAGGCCCCCTACCTCCAGTACACAGAGACAGCATGACAATTAAGAACTGGGGTATATGAACTTTTTATCAGGGTAATTTGGATGTTTTTGGTTGTCATTAAAGGGGTATTCCATTCTCCAAGATCCTATCCCAATATGTAGTAGGTGTAATAATCATAATACTAGCAAATACCTCCAATTAGAAATGTATAGTTTTCCTGATTCGCGATGTCTCTTTCCTCATGTGCAGGGCATAGCAGGACCTTAGGTATCCATGGTTATGACCATCAGCAATGAGCTAACTCACTATATCAATGGTCGTAACCATGGATACCTAAGGTCCTGCAATGCCTGCACATGAGATAAGTGACATAGAGAATCAGAAAAATCATACTAAATTTCTAACTGGAGGTATGTTCTAATATTATTATTATTACACCTACTACATATTGGGATAGGATTTTGGAGATGGGAATGCCCCTTTAAGACTTAAAAAGAGAAAACACAGTAGTTTGACAATAAATGGCTTCACCCAACCAATAACCAAGAGTGGAGAAAAAGTTTTTTTGTTATCATTCATATTCTCTGAAATAAGGCCAAGAAAGCAAAAATTCTGCCGGGGTATGAAAACTTTTGAGCACAACTGTATATGGATAGATAAATAGTTTAATAGATATATGGATAGATAGATAATAGATATATGGATATATAGATAGATAGATAATAGATATATGGATAGATAGATAAATAGATTAATAGATACTGTATAAGGGTAGAAAGATACATAATAGATATATGGATAGCTATATAGCTATATAGATATATAGATAGATAATAGTTATATGGATAGATAAATAGATAATAGATAGATAGATAGATAGATAATGGATAGATATACAGATAGATATAAATATGTGATATATATATAATCCGTGCTTTGCATGTGTATCTTACTGTTCATGTAATTTATTAATAAATGAGTAAATTTCTGGAAAAAAAATGGCGTGGGGTCCCCTGTAATTTTATTAAGCAGCAGAGGGAAAGCGGACAGCTGGGGTGGATGTTTTTAGCCTGGAAAGAGGGTAATACTCATGGAGCTTCCCATGCTACTAACAACAACCCCCAGCTGTATACTTAGCCTTTACTTGCTATTAAAATGCCCCCCCCAAAAAAAAAATGAAGTGGGGTACACCTATTTTAAAAGCTAGCAAAGGCTATGCAGACAGCTGGGAGCTGATATTAATACCCTAGGAAGGGCCCATGAATATTGGCCCCCTTCAGGGCTAGAAACCACAGCCCACAGCCACCACAGAAATGGTGCATACATTCTGGCACTTAGCCTTGCTCTGCCCACTGCCGTGTAGCGGTGGCAGTGGGATTATAGGGTTGGGGTTGATGTCAGCTTATAATGGCAGCTGACATCAAGCCCTGATTAGTAATGGGGAGGCATCTATAAAACGCCCCCATTACTAATCCCATAGTTATGGTGAAATGTAAAATAAAGAAACCCACACCCAGAATAAAATATTTTAATTGAAATAAAGACAGACACCTTTAATGTTCTAAATTAAGCCATACTTAGCATCATGCCCATTCCAATTGAAGCCATTGTCACCTGCAATGAAAGTAAAATAATAAAGCAACCTCATCCTCACATGTCCGCCGCAGTCCAAATAGTGACTCATTGATGCAAGCGTGGGAAAATACTCACCGCGCATTATATATAAATACATTATATAGGTGCTACAACTGTGTATACATGATATAGCTGATACCGCTACTGCGGTGTATAATCACAGTATCACCTACATAACATATATATGTAGCCACAGTATAACCTATATATTGTATATACAGCAGTCTGTATACATTATATTAGTGATATTGCAACTGCTGTATACATAGTGGGTACGGAAAGTATTCAGACCCCTTTACATTTTTCACTCTTTGTTTCATTGCAGCCATCTGGTAAATTCTAAAAAGTTCATTTTTTTCTCATTAACCCCTTCAGGACCCAGCCTATTTTGACCCTAAAGACCTTGGCATTTTTGTCAATTCTGACCAGTGTCCCTTTACGAAGTAAAAACTCTGGAACACTTCAACGGATCCTAGCGATTCTGAGATTGTTTTTTCGTGACATATTGGGCTTCATGTTAGTATTAAATTTAGGTCGCTAATATTTGCGTTTATTTGTGAAAAAATCAAAAATATGGGAAAAATTTTGAAAATTTTGCAATTTTCAAATTTTGAATTTTTATTCTGCTAAACTAGAGAGTGATGTGACACAAAATAGTTAATAAATAACATTTCCCACATGTCTACTTTACATCAGCACAATTTTGGAAAAAAAAAAATTTTTTGGTAGGAAGTTAGAAGGGTTCAAAGTTCATCAGCAAATTTTCTTTTTTCCAGCAAAATTTGCAAAGCCATTTTTTTTAGTGACCACATCACATTTGAAGTCCCTTTGAGGGGTGTACATGACAGAAAACACCCAAAAGTGACACCATTCCAAAAACTGCACCCCTCAAGCTACTCAAAACTACATTCAAGAAGATTATTAACCCTTCAGGTGCATCACAGGAACTAAAGCCACATGGAAGAAAAAAATGAACATTTTTATTTTTCTAACAAAAATTTTCTTTTAGCCTAAATTTTTTAATTTTCACATGGGTAACAGGATAAAATGCATCCTAAAATTTGTTGGTCAATTTCTCCTTAGTACACTGATACCTCATATGTGGTCATAAACCACTGTTTGGGCACACGGCAGGGCTCAGAAGGGAAGGAGCGCCATTTTACTTTTTGAATGGAAAATTAGCTCCAAAAGTCAAATTGCGCTCCTTCTCTTCTGAGCCCTGCCATGTGCCCAAACAGTGGTTTATGACCACATATGAGGTATCAGTGTACTCAGGAGAAATTGACCAATACATTTTAGGATGCATTTTATCCTGTTACCCATGTGAAAATTAAAAAATTTAGGCTAAAAGAAAATTTTTGTGAAAAAAAAAAGTACTTTTTTGTTTTCACAGATCATTTTGTGAAGCACCTGGGGGTTTCAAGTGCTCACTATGCATCTAGATAGGTGCCTTGGGGGGTCTAGTTTCCAAAATGGGGTCACTTGTGGGGGAGCTCCACTGTTTAGGCACATTAGGGGCTCTCCAAACGCAACATGGTGTCCGCTAACAATTTGAGCCGATTTTCCATTCAATTTGTTAGCGGACACCATGTCGCGTTTGGAGAGCCGCTGTGTGGCCAAACATTGGAGCTCCCCCACAAGTGACCCCATTTTGGAAACTAGACCCCCCAAGGCACCTATCTAGATGCATAGTGAGCACTTGGAACCCCCAGGTCATTCACAAATTAATCCGTAAAAATAAAAGTGTTTTTTTTTCCACTTTTTCATTTTTATGAATTAATTTGTGAAGCACCTGGGGGTTCCAAGTGCTCACTATGCATCTAGATAGGTGCCTTGGGGGGTCTAGTTTCCAAAATGGGGTCACTTGTGGGGGAGCTCCAATGTTTGGGCACACAGCGGCTCTCCAAAAGCAACATGGTGTCCGCTAACAAATTGTCGGCTCAAATTGTTAGAAGACACCATGTTTCGTTTGGAGAGCCGCTGTGTGGCCAAACATTGGAGCTCCCCCACAAGTGACCCCATTTTGGAAACTAGACCCCCCAAGGCACCTATCTAGATACATAGTGAGCACTTGGAACCCCCAGGTCCTTCACAAATTAATCCGTAAAAATAAAAAAGTGTTTTTTTTTCCACTTTTTCATTTTTATGACTCAATTTGTGAAGCACCTGGGGGTTCCAAGTGCTCACTATGCATCTAGATAGGTGCCTTGGGGGGTCTAGTTTCCAAAATGGGGTCACTTGTGGGGGAGCTCCAATGTTTGGGCACACAGCGGCTCTCCAAAAGCAACATGGTGTCCGCTAACAAATTGTCGGCTCAAATTGTTAGAAGACACCATGTTGCGTTTGGAGAGCCGCTGTGTGGCCAAACATTGGAGCTCCCCCACAAGTGACCCCATTTTGGAAACTAGACCCCCCAAGGCACCTATCTAGATGCATAGTGAGCACTTGGAACCCCCAGGTCCTTCACAAATTAATCCGTAAAAATAAAAAAGTGTTTTTTTTTCCACTTTTTCATTTTTATGAATCAATTTGTGAAGCACCTGGGGGTTTCAAGTGCTCACTATGCATCTAGATAGGTGCCTTGGGGGGTCTAGTTTCCAAAATGGGGTCACTTGTTGGGGAGCTCTAATGTTTGGGCACACAGGGACTCTCCAAACGCAACATGGTTCCAATTTGTTAGTGGACACCATTGTGTAGTGTATGTCAGGTTGGTGTGCGGTGTGGTATATTGTAGTGTATACACCACACACACACACACACACTACAACACACACACCAACCTGACATAGCCTACTAAGCTGAGTACGCCCTAGACTGGGATGAGTGGGACGGGCGGGACATTTTGTGTGCTGTGTGTGTGTGTAAAAAAAAAAAAAAAATCGAAACTTTACTATAGTGTGAGTGTACGTGTGTGTGTGTGTGTGCTTGGTGTAACCTTCTGCAGTCACGTGTGGGGGCTGTCAGGCGTAGGGGGCTGTCAGGCGTACGGGGCTGTCAGGCGTACGGGGCTGTCAGGTGTAGGGGGTTGTCAGGCGTACGGGGGCTGTCAGGCGTACGGGGGCTGTCAGGCATACGGGGGCTGTCAGGCGTACGGGGGCTGTCAGGCGTACGGGGCTGTCAGGCGTAGGGGGGGGCTGAAGAGATGGAGGAGCCAGCAGCTGCAGCAAGGGGGGTGATCACTGGGGCAGGAGCCGGCAGCAGCAAGGGGGGTGATCACTGGGGCAGGAGCCGGCAGCAGCAAGGGGGGTGATCACTGGGGCAGGAGCCGGCTGCAGCAAGGGGGGTGATCACTGGGTTTGCGGGGGGGGGGGGATGATCACTGGGATGGGTGAACACTGGGGACAGGGGGGGGTGAACACTGGGGACAGGGGGGGGTGAACACTGGGGACAGGGGGGGTGAACACTGGGGACAGGGGGGGTGAACACTGGGGACAGGGGGGGTGAACACTGGGGGGAGGGGTGATTATTGGGAGGTGGGGTGTGATATCACTGGGACTGGGGGATGGTGGGTTTGATCACAGGAGCAGGGCATTTACACTGAGCCTGCTGCTGCTGTGATCACAGTCCACCGGCTGTCAGAAGGAGAGCAGCAGCCGGTGGATGAAGACGTGGGAGAGGGAGCAGAGGGAGCGGAGGTCGGGGTGCAGGTATGAAAGTGGGGGGGGGGTCGGGGGTGGAGTGGAGGGGGGATCGGGGGGGAGCGGGGGCAATACTACCTGATGCAGATCAGCGGCGGCAGCAGGCGATCAGCGGCGGCAGTAGGCGATCAGCGGCGGCAGCAGGCGATCCACGGGGGGGCAGCTGCAGAGGGTCCACGGGGGGGCAGCAGCAGAGGGTCCACAGGAGGCAGCAGCAGAGGGTCCACAACGGCCGGCACCCGATCCATGGACGGGCAGTTGCGGCCATCATTAAAAACTCCCTTCACATCTGATTGGGGCTAGTATCCATGTGACGCTAGCCCCCCAATCAGATCTGGGGGGAGGGGGGGACAGAGGTGACACTCCCCCCAGCCAATGGCTGATGCTGTAAGCATCAGGCCATGCCCAGATTTAAATATTACACCAATTTTCATTGGTGAAATATTTAATTCATACCGATTGGCAGTTTCATTAAAAGTGAAAATGAAACAGCCAATCGGAGGGGTCCCAGGCACGGGGGGGTTAATCCACCCCCCGGGGGGTCGACTTCAGGATGTCCAGTTGCAGTAGCAACTGTGACACCTGAGCGACCCCGCTCGCAGGCGCTGCAGGGGGTCTTTCCCTCCATGTCACAGACGCTGTGACATGGGTCGGGAACGAACTGTTTTCCATGTCACAAACGGTGTGACACGGGTCGGGAAGGGGTTAAAGTACTCTCTGCACCCCATCTTGACTGAAAAAAAACAGAAATGTAGAAATTTTTGCAAATTTATTAAAAAAGAAAAACTGAAATATCACATTGTCATAAGTATTCAGACCCTTTCTTCAGTATTGAGTAGAAGCACCCTTTTGAGCTAGTACAACCATGAGTCTTCTTGGGAATGATGCCACAAGTTTTTCACACCTGGATTTGGGGATCCTCTGCCATTCTTCCTTGCAGATCCTCTCCAGTTCCGTCAGGTTGGATGGTGAACGTTGGTGGACAGCCATTTTCAGGTCTCTCCAGAGATGCTCAATTTGGTTTAGGTCAGGGCTCTGGCTGGGCCAGTCAAGAATGGTCACAGAGTTGTTCTAAAGCCACTCCTTTCCTTTGTTATTTTAGCTATATGCTTAAGGTCATTGTCTTGTAGGAAGGTGAACCTTCGGCCAAGTCTGAGGTCCACAGCACTATGGAAGAGGTTTTCATCCAGGATATCTCTGTACTTGGCCGCATTCATGTTTCCTTCAATTGCTGCCCCTGCAGCTGAAAAACACCCCCATAGCATGATGCTACCACCACCATGTTTCACTGTTGGGATTGTATTGGGCAGGTGATGAGCAGTGTCTGGTTTTCTCCACACATACCGCTTGGAATTATCACCAAAAAGTTCTATGTTCATCTCATCAGACCAGAGAATCTTATTTCTCATAGTCTGGGAGTCCTTTATGTCTTTTTGAGCAAACTCTATGCGGGCTTTCATATGTCTTGCACTGAGGAGAGGCTTCCATCGGGCCACTCTGCCATAAAGGCTCGATGATCTTGGGGTTCTTTTTTACCTCTCTCACCAAGGCTTTTCTCCCACGATTGCTCAGTTTGGCTGGACGGCCAGGTTTAGGAAGACTTCTGGTGGTCCCAAACTTCTTCCATTTATGGATTATGGAGGCCACTGTGCTCTTAAGAACCTTGAGTAATTCAGAAATTATTTTTTAACCTTGGCCAGATCTGTGCCTTGCCACAATTCTGTCTCTGAGTTCCTTGGGCAGTTCCTTTGAGCTCATGATTCTGATTTGGTCTGACATGCACTGTGAGCTATGAGGTCTTATATAGACAGGTGTGTACCTTTCCAAATCAAGTCCTATCACTTTAATTAAACACAGCTGGACTCTAATGAAGGAGTAGAACCAGCTCAAGGATGATCACAAGGAAATGGACAGCATGTGACTTAAATATGTCTGAGCAAAGGGTCTGAAGACTTATGACCATGTAATATTTCAGTTTTTCTTTTTTAATAAATTTGCAAAAATTTCTACATTTCTGTTTTTTTTCAGTCAAGGTGGGGTGCAGAGTGTACTTTAATGAGAAAAAAAATGAACTTTTTAGAATTTACCAAATGGCTGCAATGAAACAAAGAGTGAAAATTTTAAAGGGGTCTAAATATTTTCCGTAACCACTGTACATTATAAGGGTACGTGCACACAATCAGTAACCACTGCTGATTGGATGCAGAGCACTTGTGCTGCGTGCAATCCGCAGCGGCCATATGTTACAGAATAGTGGATGGGGTTTCAAGAAATCCCATACCCACTATGCATCTCAGTGCACCTGCGGCTCACCCGCGGAGAATGACATGCGGTGCATCTTTACAGACCGCAGCATGTCTATTTCTCTTGCGTAGACGATAATCTCTGCAAGAGAAATTATATCAGTACAATGTATAAGATGCGGTAAATCCGCATGTGTTCAATGAATACATGCGGATTCACCTGCGTGCAGCACTTTGGACGCAGCATAAAGTATACTGCGTTTAAAGCACTGCCAATACCGACCGTCTGCATATACCCTAAGTGATACTGCCACTATACACAGCAGTCGCAACATCATCTACAAATGTATATACAGTAGTCTCAATGTGATACATATTCAGCAGTCGCAATGTCTCCTATATTATATATATATGTGTGTGTTTCCTATATGATGTATGCAACATAATATAGTATATAGTGTAATGCTGTCTTAATATAGAGTATAATGTACAGTTGCTTATATAGTATGGTGCTGTGTATAGTGTGGAATCCACACTATATACACTGCCATATCTCCATACTATATAGTATATACACTGCTCCACTCTATATTCCTTAACACAGCATATATTGTGGAGCTGTGCACATCATATATGTGGCGCCCCTGAGGGTTCAGTCGCCACAGAGTTACTACATCTCACCCAGAGGTGTGGTATCTCCTTCTCTCAGGTAAGGATGGAGTGCTGCCCGAGACCCCAACACCTGCACCCAACACTACACTACTCCAGGCCAGCTGGGAGGGCGAGAAGCATTGTGATTTGCTGTCCCGTCCCTGGCTGGAGTGGGGGGAACCAAAGAATGGAGGAACCATGTAGTGGGTGTGGGTGGAGGACGTAGTTTATGAGAGCACTTTGGAAAACATATAAAAAGGGAGCCATCTTAGATGAGAAGACAGTCAGAGGAGGAGAAGTGGAGGGAGCAGAGGCTCTGCAGGAGCTCTGCTCCAGAGTGGGGCCTAGCCAGGAAGGCCCAGGAGAGGAGCAGGAGGAAGGCTCCAGAAGGAAAGCGGGGATCCTAGGGGTACGGAAGGAGCAGGAGGCCACCCGTATGCCCGAATCTGCCAAGTGTCAGAGGGATCAGGCCGCAAGAGGGGAACCGGTCCCCAACCTGGCTGAGTACTTCACGTCTCAGCCAGAAAACCGGAGGCTTCTGCACTTCCAGGGTGCAGTTGCCGTACTCTCACACCTAAGTCACCGAAAAGGGCACCACCTAGTTCCGGGAACTCGAAGTTGCCCAGAGGGATCACAGAGTACCCGTTCGGGACTTTACTGGGAGGCGCAGGGCAGGAGGGAGAAGACCCAGCACGGGAAGTCGGTCTAGAGAGGAACATAAGAAAGTGGGGTCCCGTCAAGCACTCCTGACATACTTGAGAAAGTGCTGAACCCTTGTCTGGCAGAAGCAGTGCGACGTGGGAGGCTGACACTCGTACAGTGTACCTGAGGAATTTAAACAGAACTGTGAGTAAACTCGGATGACTGCACTCCATAGCCTCTGTCCGTTATTTCCTCTGCGCCATCTCTCCTGCACTACAAGCCCCTGTATCAACACCTACAACCATCCTACACTGCCCTGGGGCCCGCTCCACCTGTGGGGAGCCGTTTCAACCCAGCTACTCTATCAACTGCCCCAGAGGTCTGCAGCAGCGTTGGTACCTATTACCAGAAACCACAGGTAGCGTCACGAACACAAAGACTTTAATCCCTTGTAAATAATATTCCCCTTTTTGTTGACCGCCCTGGGTCATGGACCTGGTCACCGCCACTGTGACATCTCCCCTAGCATCGACCGGCCCGGCACCGATTACCCCACGGCCCTGGGGGCGCATCGTATATACTTCCCCTGTCCTGCATACATGGTGTGAATCTCAGTATCTGCTCTAATTATGAATGTGTGTGTGTGTATATATATATATACATATATATGTATATATAAATATATACACACGCACATCCACACACGCACGCACATTCATAATACTGAGATTTACATCATGTATACAGGACAGCGGAAGCATATACGATGTACACAGCTCCACAATATATACTATGTTAAGGAATATAGTGTGTGTATTTGTGTATGTCTATTTGACTATGTGGAGCCCATTATTGTGTATGGAGGACTATGTGGGGTTATTATACTGTATGGAACACTATGTGGGGCCATTAACTGTATGGAGCAGTATGTGGGCCATTAGACTGTATGGAGGACTACGTGGGGCCCATTATACTGTATGGAGGACTGTGTGGGCCCCATTATACTGTATGGAGGACTATGTGGGGTTATTATACTGTATGGAGGAATATGTGGGGCCATTATATTGTATGGAGGACTATGTGGTGCCCATTATACTGTATGGAGGACTATGTGGGGCCCATTATACTGTATGGAAGAGTATGGGGCCCATTATACTGTATGGAGGATTATGTGGGGCCCATTATACTGTAAGGAGGACTATGTTGGGCCCATTATACTGTATGGAGGAGTATGTGGGGCCCATTTTACTGTATTGAGGACTATGTTTAAATGGGTTATCCCAAGTTTGGAAGTTATCCCCTTTCTTCTGGTAAGGGGAATGACTTTCCGTTTGCTGTGGTCTGGATCTGACCTCTGGGACCCCCACGATCCTGAGAACCAGTGCTCTGAAGAGCACCATGTAAATGGAGCTGTGGTGGATCATGCACACTGCTGCACCATTTACATGTGGCTCTTCAAATAACTCCTTTAAGAGAGTGATGAGGGGAACGACGACATAGTATAGCAAAATTCAGTGATCGGCGGTAATAAGTGTTATAGTATGTGGGCTGGTGGGGCTTGTGTGGCAGGGCTGCTTTTTTGTCCCAGTCCGGCCCTGCTTCCAGGGGTCTTCCCAATGATGTTACCATATCATATCATTGAACATGGTTTTCATCGATTTGGCCAATTTTTAGGCTCCCTCCAGACCTCCGGGGGGAGCCGCCGAAAGAATGCTCGAGTTTCCCATTGACTTACATTGGGCTCGTTGCTCAGGTCGAGCACCCGAGCATTACGATTTGCTCGACCAGAGCAACGAGCACCCGAGCATTTTAGTGCTCGCTTATCACTATTGTTTATTTACTAAAAGCTGAAATAAATATTTAAAATAAAAATTGTAAAATATAATATATACAATATATAGAAGAAAAGATACTTTCCATGTTTGAGATTTACAGCAAATTAGAGGGATTCACATTTAAGATTCACTAATCCTTATATAGAAGTTTAACAAATAATTATATATTGAATAAGGACAGTACAATTTTCTTACCTTTCAAAGATGCTGGAAAGAGATACTGTAGGAAAAACCTACATATATTCATTGATTCACAAAATTCAGTACTTCATATTAAGCTCCTAAAATGCATTTGTGTGCCTTCGTGCCTCATAATGCAGCACTAAACTGAAAGTATGTTTTCACTTCCTGGATTGCTCAAATTACTAGATGTAATAAGGAAGTTTGCGCTTGTGTAAAGGTCACTAAAGCAGCTTGATCTGTACAAGGAGAAAACATTATTGGGCATAGCTGGCAAGTGGCAACTATAAAAAAATTGGAAAAACAGATATAAATAGGAGTGCTTTACATTCTGTGGCCCAATTCATAACTGCCTTTTCATCTGTTTTTTTTGTTTAGTCTTATATATTTTGCACTTTTTATTTTTTTTATATAGATTTAAAAAAGAGATGCCTCAGAAAATTTTTGTAAAAGGCAAAAGATTTTTACATTCTGAAGAGAAGCCAGAGTATACTGGGCAAGGGCCTCCTGAAGACCTACCCCAATGGCCGCAGCCCTCACTGGGCCCCAGGAGACCACCTAGAAGACGATACAGGCTTTAGTGATGGAAAAACAAAAAGGGCAACACACAGCCAGCCGGAAAACAGCCCATCTTCCGCAGACTGCTACGTGTCCTCCTCCCCGGAAGCAGGGCCGGCTTCAGGGGCAGGCAGATTAGGTATCAGCCTAGGGCCCCCACTCTCCAAGGGGCCCCCGGCCCACCACCACCCGGAACACCACGCTGCCGCTATGGGGCCCGTGAGTCAGGGGGACCCGACGTCAGTGCTGCCCCCACACATGGCGTATTCAACTGTATCGGCATCATAGATGCTGATACAGTTGTTAGTAATGATGGAGAAGAGAGCGTCACGTGACGCCCCCCCTGGGCCGTGGAGTACTCGGTGCCGGGCCGATAGATGCTGGGGGTGATGTCACAGTGGCGGTGACCTGGTCCGTGACCGAGGGCGGTCAATAATCGGGGTTATTGAAAAGGGGATTTATAGTGTTTTTATAATACGTTCGTGACGCCACCTGTGGAATGCGGCTAAAGGGAGCCGCCACTGCGGAGCAGTCTTCTGAAGCTGATGTTATTGCAGCAGGGATGGTATGACTCTCCACAGGAAGAGCTAGCTCCAGGGCAGTGTGGAAGTTGTAAGTTATGCTGGGCGTTGCAGTGCAGGGGTTGATGGCGCAGCAATAAACACAGAGCAGTGTAGTGCAGTCCTCAGGGTCTTTACTGATGGTGATTAGATAAGCCGGGACTAGAGTACTGGCTAGAAGTGGAAGTCCGGGCAGCCTGGAAGCAAACAAAGAATCCTCCTTGCCAGATGAAGTTGGAGGCCTTCCCTTTCCACTAAACTCTTTGGCCCTTCTGCTTGTAGCTGTGTAGTGGCCCTCGTCCCTGAGTGTAACGTTTCTTTGCTCACCCGTATGGCAGGCAGCTCGGGCCTTGCTGGTGCGTCGCTCCCACGTGGTGGTGCTGGGCCCTCTGTGCTGCTGAGCCTCCGGGCGTCTGATGGGGTCAGGAGACCTGCAGTCTCCTACCCTCCGGTTTCTGCTGCTGGGCCTTCGGTGCCCCACAGCCTCGGACTCCGGTGTCCGGTTCTTCTGTGCTGGTCGTTCTGGGGTGAGCTGCCGTGCAGCTCCAGTCCCCAGCTCTTCTCTCTTGGACGTCCTGTATTCAACTCCTGACACTAAGACTAACTAACCTCGCCTCCAGATCCCAGTTGCCAAGTGGAGGAACTCCCCTTGCTGGTCTGGAGTCAGGAAAGTGTTGCATGCTTAGTAAAACCTGATTAGGGGACCCCTGCTTGCTTCCAGGCATGACATTACCTCTTTTGAGGGAGGCCACATTCCCCCCTAGTTAACTTCAGTACTCCCGGACTGAGGATACCTTTTAAAATTAACAACAATAACAATTCACATTAGAAGGTTATGAATATAACATTTCTTCAACAGGTTACAGCACGATCTGTAAACGGGTGTCCATTTTCTTTAGTAAGGTGCTATTCAGTGAACATGAGGGACCCGCCCGAAAACCCTCAACGTAGGCCCTGGGCGTGGCTGCAGGGCATAGGTGATCCAGGTGTTGGACCACGTCTTCGGGTGTTTGTTCTATGGTCTTTTTTTACATAAAACCAGTAGGGGGCACTTTAATAAGTGCAACTATTTACACTGGAAAGTTTTTGGCTGCTCACAGTCCTCAGCCTACATGTCTTTGTACCCTTTCCGGGTAACTGGATAAACACATATAAAACTTTTCAAACTTGCAATGTCTCTGTTATACCCTTACGGGTAACTATATACAGTTTACATTTTAGTTCTCTTATATTTGAATTCTTTACACTTTAATTTCTCCAGCGAGCAGGGAGCTGACCTTTTGTACTCCTGGTCGATCTACGTAGTACATTGATAGTCACTGCTCTACCCTGGTCCCTTGTGTCTACCCCTGGTGTGGTAGGTTCTGTGTGAACTACACTACGGGTAGTCTGAGGTAGCACTGGTAGGCTGGGTAATCTCCTACGAATTCTTTGGCTCACTGTGGGTATGACAGGTTCACTGCTAGCAGAGGGTAGATTCTCCTGGTCTGCTGACGATGAAGCTTCTGTCTCTGGGGCTGACTGGTCTTCCAGCTGTTCTGGGACTTCTGCAGCTTCCGGTGAGGCCGCTTGGAGAAAGGTAAGGACTGGCACTACAATTGCATTGTTCACCTGTGTCCACGACCGGTGAAATTCTCCGAGTACTGTTTGGACCACTTCCTCCACTTCTTCTGTGGGCTGAGGTTGTCTTGATCTTCTTGAGTGTGTTTTAACTGTTCAGAACATATCTTCAAGTGATCTCTTGAGACTGCAGCTGAAGTTTCTCCTCCATCTTCGCTGATAAGGCACACTTTGGTGTTATCGTAACTCGAGGGTAGGATGGTGTATGGCTCTACCTCCCACTGGTCAACTAATTTGTGGAGTCGTCTCTTTCTCTTAAGGACCTGTTCTCCAGGTGACAAGGGAACAGCAGATGTGTGCTGATTATAAGTTTTCTCTTGCTTCTGTCTTGCTTGGGACAAACTTCTTTCAACACACTCTTGTTGCTTGCGGTATTGTTGCTGCCGCTCGGTATCCCAATCCGCATCTGGTGAGGTCGTCTCTGATGTTAGGACTCCCATGTTTAAGTCAATGGGCAGCTTACCAGGTCTTGCTCTCATTAGATAAGTGTGTGTACAGTTGATGGAGTTCACTGGGATGTGGTTATAGAGTCTACCAAATCTGGTAACTTCTCTGGCCACAGGCTGCATTCTTCAAGGGATAACGTCTTCAACAGGTCTATCACCACCTGGTTCATCTTCTCACACAACCAGTTGGGCTGGGGATAAGGCGTCGTCCTGATTTTCTTGCAGCCGTACAAGTTACAGAATTCTTGGAACACCTCTGCTTCAAAGGCTGGACCTTGGTCGGTAAGCACACGTTCAGGGTAACCGTGCGGGCGACAGAAGTGCTGTTGGAACGCTTTGGCTGCCGTCTAAGCCATCTGGTCTTTTACTAGCACTACTACCAGGAATCGGGAGTAGTGGTCTACTATGGTGAGAGCGTATACATAGCCTGACCTGCTAGCTTCACGTGGTCCAAGGCTACCAGTTCAAGTGGCTGTTTGGTGATGATGGGCTGCAGGGGAGCCCTCGGGCTGTCACGGTCTTTTGATCTCAGGTTGCATGGTCCACATTCTCGACACCATCTCTCAATTGCTTTCCTCATGCCAACCCAGTAGAATCGCTCACGTAGCAGGACTTCCAACTTCTTCCACCCGAAGTGTCCTGCTCCATCGTGGTACGCTTCTAAAACCATTGACGCATCCCGCCTCGGGACTACCACCTGCCAGACCAGTTCATGTGTCTGGGAGTTGATGACACAGCTATCCCTCGTAGATGAACAATTTGCCCTTCTTCTTCCACAACTGTTGGGCTTCCAGTGGAGCATCTGGATCAGGGTGCGAGTCAGCTTGCGTCAGCAACTCCTTGACTAGGCGGACAGCCGGGTCACTATCCTGCGTCTCTGCCCATCCATGGTGGGGCAATGGGTTGAACATGACCTCTCTGTTGGCGGAGCGCTTGTCCCTTATACAGTGGGACCACTGGGTCACCCCATGACGATGGAAAGCGGGTATCTCTATCTCTTCCAGCTCTTCTGGGTCTTCTCCCCCATCTGGCAAGTTGGGCATCGTGGACAGCGCATCAGCATTTGCATTTTTGTGCCTCGCCCAATACTTAATGGTGAACTCGTAGTTAGACAGTTGGGCCATCCATCGTTGTTCTAGGGCACCAAGCTTCGCAGTCTCCAGGTGCGTCAGCGGGTTATTGTCCGTGAAGACCATAAATTTGGAGGAGGCGAGATAGTGCTTGAAGCGCTCTGTTACGGCCCAGACTATGGCGAGAAACTCCAACTTGAAGGAACTGTAGTTGTCTGGGTTCCTTTCCATGGGTCGGAGCTTCCTGCTGGCATAGGCAATCACTCTCTCTCTGCCTTGCTGTACCAGAGACAGCACCACTCCCAATCCCATGTTGCTGGCATCTGTATGAAGTATGAAGGGTTGGCCATAGTCGGGGTAGGCCAGGACTTCGTCTCCTGTGAGAGCCATCTTCAGTTGGGTGAAGAATTCATCTTCTGGTTTACCCCATTTGAACGGAGGTTTCGGGTTCTTGGCCTTCTTGGACTGGCCCACTAGGAGGTCCTGCATGGGTGCCGCTATCTTGGTGAAACCCTTAATAAATCTTCTGTAGTAGCCTACCAGCCCAAGGAACTGCCGCACTTCCTTGATAGTGGAGGGTCTTGGCCAGTCCTTGATTACGGTGACTTTTTCAGGGTCTGGTGCTACACCTTCGGCGCTTACCACATGACCTAGGTACTGCACCTTGGGCTTCAACAGGTGGCATTTGGAAGGCTTTACCTTCAGGCCAAAACCAGATAGGGCTTCGAACACCTCGGACAGGTGCTCCAGGTGGTCTTCATAGGCCTTGGAGTAGACAATTACGTCATCCAAGTACAGCAGGACAGTCTCTAAGTTCTTGTGTCCTAGACAGCACTCCATTAACCCCTGGAAGGTTCCTGGGGCGTTGCAGAGCCCGAATGGCATGCAGTTGAACTTGCTGAGGCCCATCGGTGTTGTAAACGCGGTCTTTTCTTTGTCCGCCTCGGCCACAGGAACCTGCCAGTACCCACTGGTGAGATCCAAAGTGGAGAAATAATTAGCAGATCTTAATGCAGCTAGTGACTCCTCAATTCTGGGTAATGGGTAGGCACCCTTATGTGTAATGCGGTTAATCTGCCTGTAGTCAACACACATCCTCATTGTACCATCCTTCTTTCTAACGAGAACTAATGGAGCTGCCCAGGGGCTACAACTATCTCTTATCACCACAGCCTCCTTCATCTCCCGTAACATTCTTTTGGCACATTGATAGTGAGCTGGGGGTACAGGCCGGTACCTCTCTTTAATGGGTGGATGATCTCCCGTGGGGATATGATCTTGAACCCCTTTTACCTGCCCAAAATCTAGTGGGTGTTTGCTGAAGACCCGCTCATACTCTTGGACTACCCGGTATACTCCATGCTTTTTGTGCAAAGGGGTAGAGTCAGTGCCCACTTGTAGCTTCTGACACCAATCCCCCATCTGCCCCTTGGAGCCATTATCCTCCGCCGGTTTGGATGGAGGCAAGGGTTCCACTGTCATTATAGAGTTGTTACTGACAGTGAATAATTTAGCAAGGGTAGCATACTGGGTTAAATGGACCTCTTTCTCCCCACAATTCAGCATGCGGATCGGCACTCTCCCTTTGCGGACATCGACTTCCCCCCCTGGCTGTCAAGATGGTGGGCCTACTGTCAGAGTATACAGGTTCTACCAGGGCCTGATAATCTTGGCCCCTGAGACCAATTGCTGCTCGACACCATATCAACATTTCACTCCTAGGGGGCATTGCAATGGGGGCTGGGTCACTCATCCTGACACTGCCAATTTTGCCACCAGACAATTCTACCTGTTGTCTTTTCATCAGGGCTCTGATTTCTTTCTGCAGAATTCGCTGCTGACTGGAACTGGCAGTCTCTGCGACCTGTTGTAACAAAACAATAATTTCTGCAAGACAATTTTCTATTACATTAGTGCCTAAGGTTATCATGGGATGACTTTCTCGGCGATCAATATCAACAACAATCATTCCTTGTGATGGCAATTCTACTTTTCCAACTTTTATGGTCACCTCTTTATACCCCACCTGAGGCAAGGGCTGACCATTGCTGGCATAGATACTAAGATGTTCATCTGGACGGCGGGTAATGTCCGAATCAGTCCAGTATTGTTTATAAAGGATATATGGCATCGTGGTCACCTGGGACCCAGTGTCCAGCAACGCGTTCATTGGGATGCCATCAAGCATGACAGGTAGGACAGGCCGTCCTCCCACATACTTATCTCGCCAGCTTTGTGGGCCTGGTCGCCTTACTCCTGGGGGTTGGCCCTCTGCCCCAGGGGTTGCTCGTTTTAAACCACAGGATCTTGCAAAGTGCCCCGCCTTTTGACAGCGGCAGCAGATGGGTTGTCCGTCCTGGTCGTAGCGATCGCAGTTCCTCCCTCTGGTTGGTGGAATTCTTCTCTGTCGTTGCCATGGGACGTCATCTGGACTGGAAGCCAGCGGGATCTTTTCCTTTGGAGACACTTGCATGGCCTGCACGGTTTTGGTTAACGCAGCCACACTTTTGGTCAGCTCCTGGACCTGAAGGCGCAGGTCTGCAGACGGGTCATTGTCCAGAATCTGCGTGTCAGCCTCCACAGGTTCTGGGGAAAAGGGCGCCACCTCCTGGTGGTATGTAGTAGCTGGGCGTCGGTGGGATGCAGCGCCGCCTGGTGTTGATTCTCGCAGCACCCAGATGGCTCTGTCTTTAAATTGTGCAAAGTCCAGATCAGGGTTTTGCAGAACCATAATGCGCAACTGTGTCCGGTGAGCGTTAGACAGGAGCCCCTCAATAAACTGCTCAGTTAGCAATCTGTTCTCATCTCGCACACTGTCGAGGTCTACCTGTTTGATGGCCTGCAGCGCCTCCTGCAAGTTTAGAGCATAGTCCCGTACACTGTCCAGCACCCTTTGTTTGCACCCGTAAAGCTTCATTTTAATTTCTGCTGCGGTGCGGGTGTCAAAGGTATCTTTCAACCGGGCCAGTATTTCTTTTACAGTGCCTTTGTCCCTGCCTAGCCAGGACTTCACCTCTCTCTGGGCTGCACCGATTAGCTGGCCTATGAGGATGCTTACTTTCTGCTCCTCAGAGAGGGGGTATACTTTAAACAAACTGCGCAGTCTTTCCTCAAAGTCATTCAGGTACTCTCCTGAGTACTGGGGCAACCACGCCGCCCCCGGAATGTATGGCATTGATAACGGCATTACAATGGCAGCGGCCGTGCCTGCGGCTGAACCCCCCTCCATATTGGGCATCTTCCTCCCCCCTAGTGAACCTCAACCAGGTCCTGAGCATCTGCTCACGCACCAGCACACTGCTCTGCAGGCAGAAGGATCTCTTACCCGGCGGTTCCGGATCAGGGTTTCTTTCTTCCCCCTCGGCGGGTGGCAAACCACCTGATAACACCGTTCAATAAAGTCTATGGCACACAGGACCTGGTTATACCAGGCTTCGTGAATCCTGTTCGTGACACCAAGTTGACGGGCCCCGTGGGCCGTGGGGTACTCGGTGTCGGGCCGGTGCTGGGGGTGATGTCACAGTGGCGGTGACCCGGTCCGTGACCCAGGGCTGTCAATAAAAGGGGTTATTGAAAAGGGGATTTATAGTGTTTTTATAATAAGTTTGTGACGCCACCATTGGAATGCGGCTAAAGGGAGCCCCGCTGCGGAGCAGTCCTCTGAACTGATGTTACTGCAGCAGGGATGGTATGACTCTCCACAGGAAGAGCTAGCTCCAGGGCAGTGTGGAAGTTGTAAGTTTCTGGGGTGAGCTGCCGCGCAGCTCCAGTCCCCAGCTCTTGTCTCGTCAACGTCCTGTATTCAACTCCTGACACTAAGACTAACTAACCCCGCCTCCAGATCCCAGTTGCCAAGGGAGGAACTCCCCTTGCTGGTCTGGAGCCAGGAAAGTGTTGCCTGCTTAGTAAAACCTGATTAGGGGACCCCTGCTTGCTTCCAGGCATGGCATTACCTCTTTTGAGGGAGGCAATGCCACTGTGGCGACCGGACCCCTGGGGTGCCACACATGTGACCCTCTCTCTCCCATCACTCCCCTTCTGCCTCTGATGCAGTGTCATGATGTCATCACGCGACACGCTGTGAAGGGCAGTGGAGCAACTGAGACGAGCTGCTGGTAAATATATAGCTGAGGGCACTACCAAATATGTATGTGGGATCTACCAATAGCACACAAAACAAGATAATGAAAATAAAGAAAAGAAGTGTGCACAAAACTACTTGGATCACCAAGGTAAAATACAATGTGATTTTATTGAACAAAAATGATGAACAAAGACAGAAATAATTTAAAAACATTTAAAATAGCAAAGATTGCTAAAAAATTTGCATTCCACCAGTTATGTCAGAAATAAGACAAACACCTCTCCTCCAGTGTCGATTCAGGCTAAAGTACCTACAGTGGGTACGGAAAGTATAAAGACCCTTTTAAATTTTTCACTCTCTGTTTCATTGCAGCCATCTGGAAAATTCTAAAAAGTTCATTTTTTTCTCATTAAAGTATACTCTGCACCCAGTCTTGACTGAAAAAAAACAGAAATGTAGAAATTTTTGCAAATTTATTAAAAAGAAAAACTGAAATATCACATGGTCATAAGTATTCAGACCCTTTGCTCAGTATTGAGTAGAAGCACCCTTTTGAGCTAGTACAGCCATGAGTCTTCGGAATGATGCAACAAGTTTTTCACACCTGGATTTGGGGATCCTCTGCCATTCTTCCTTACAGATCCTCTCCAGTTCTGTAAGGTTCGATGGTGAACGTTGGTGAACAGCCATTCTCAGGTCTCTCCAAAGATGCTCAATTGAGTTTAGGTCAAGGCTCTGGCTGGGCCAGTCAAGAATGGTCACATAGTTGTTCTGAAGCCACTCCTTTGTTATTTTAGCTATGTGCTTAGGGTCATGGTTTTGTTGGAAGGTGAACCTTCGGCCAAGTCTGAGGTCCAGAGCACTCTGGCAGAGGTTTTCATCCAGGATATCTCTGTACTTGGCTGCATTCATGTTTCCTTCAATTGCAACCAGTCGTCCTGCCCCGGCAGCGGAAAACACCCCCATAGCATGATTCTACCACCACCATGTTTCACTGTTAGGATAGTATTGGGCAGGTGACGAGCAGTGCCTGGTTTTCTCTACACATACCGCTTAGAATTATCACCAAAAAGTTCTATCTTCGTTTCATCAGACCAGAGAATCTTATTTCTCATAGTCTGGGAGTCCTTCATGTGTTTTTGAGCAAACTCTATGCAGGCTTTTATATGTCTTGCACTGAGGAGAGGCTTCCATCTGGCCACTCTGCCATAAAGTCCCGACTGGTGGAGGGCTGCAGTGATAGTTGACTTTGTGGAACTTTCTCCCATCTCCCTACTGCATCTCTGGAGCTCAGCCACAGTAATCTTGGGGTTCTTCTTTACCTCTCTCACCTAGGCTTTTCTCGCATGATTGCTCAGTTTGGCTGGATGGCCAGTTCTAGGAAGACTTCTGGTGTTCCCAAACTACTTCCATTTATGTATTATGGAGGCCACTATGCTCTTAGGAACCTTGAGTAATGCTGAAATTCTTTTGTAGCCTTGGCCAAATTTGTGCCTTGCCACATTTCTGTCTCTGAGCTCCTTGGGCAGTTCTTTTGAGCTCATGATTCTCATTTGGTCTGACATGCACTGTGAGCTGTGAGGTCTTATGTAGAGAGTTGTGTGCCTTTTCAAATCAAGTCCTATCAGTTTAATTAAACACAGCTGGACTCCAATGAAGGAGTAGAACCATCTCAAGGAGGATCGCAAGGAAATGAACAGCACGTGACTTAAATATGAGTGTCTGAGCAAAGGGTCAGTTTTTGTTTTTTAATAAATTTGCAAAAATTTCTACATTTCTGGGTTTTTATCAGTCAAGATGAGGTGCAGAGTGTACTTTAATGAGAAAAAAAATGAACTTTTTAGAATTTACCAAATGGCTGCAATGAAACAAACAGTGAAAAATTTAAAGGGGTCTGAATACTTTCCATACCCACTGTATATAAATCATGCAAATGCGTAGTATATGCTAGGTACACAGAAAAGTATGATAAAGGACCTCCCTAAATAAAAGATGACAAATACACATGATAAGGTAGAATAAGTGGAGGTAATAAGACCATGAATGTGCAAATAATGCAATGAAATGTGCAAATATGCAAAAAGGTATAAGTCATGCGTTAATGATGGAAGAGGTCACACAAGCATGAGGGAGTACCTGAGGGTGAGTTAAACCAAATAATAAGGAGGAGCTAGAGACCCCATGCATATCGTCATGTTTAGCATGGCTTCATCAGGGGTAAGGGTGGAGAAAAAGTCGGAGTACATCCTTTATTTAATGAAATAGCATATGCGTAATCAGAAAACATTATTACTAGAGATGAGCGAATGTTTCAATATTCGATTCGGATTATGATCGCCGATTTTGCAATATTCGCCAATTTATTCGTTGAATGTTCGTCAAACGTTACTGAATGCTATAGGATTCAATGGGGGGGGGGGGCAAAAAAACGCATACACAAGGCCTTCAAATCGGCCCAAAAGCTCCCAAAACACATCAAATTAGGGGTAGACACTAGTGTTGAGCCACCCCCGTAGTGTTCGAGTTCGGTTCGGTTCGTCGAACACCCGTGTGTTCGCCGAACTGTTCGTCGAACTGTTCGTCGAACACCTTCGAACACCGTTAAAACCAATGGCAGGCAAACAAAAACACATAGAAACACATAGAAAACACCTTCAAAGGTGTCCAAAAGCTGACAAACTGCTCAGAAGACACAACTAACACATGGAAAAGTGACAAGTACATATAGTCATGCGAAAAGAAAAGAGGTGGAGGAGTAAAAGGAGGGGGAGACACAGATATAGGCATGTCATGCCCTTCTAAAATCCGAAAAGTGAGAAGCCGAGACGGCCAGTCCGCTCCTGCCCGTGCCACCTCCGTGTCGCCGGGTTTGTGCCAGAGCCGCGGTGAACCCTGACGGCCAGCCCCCCTCTCCCAATACTGGTGCCTGTCCGCTGGTGGGTCGAGAGAGCCCCCCTGTGGTGGAGGCAGCTCTAAGCTTTTTAATTTAAATTGTCCCTCTAATTTGAATGAATACACTTTAAATCCATTTACAAGGATCTATTGGAGGGCAAGTCTCATGCCAGCAGCCGCGTAATTCCAGCTCCAGTAGCGTCCACTAAAGCTGCTGCAGTTAAAAAGCTTTTATAAGGATCGAGCTCGGCTGTCCACCGCAAGGCATCCTAGTGCCAGTCCCAGCCCCTATGCCTTGGGGTGCCTCCTGATGCTCTTCACTAAGTATCCCGTGGTCCCGAAGCATTTCCTTTGAAAAAATTAAGTGTCCAAACTACAGGTGGTGTAGCTTGCTTAACAGCCGGGATAATCCGCTGACTAGCAGACACTGCTACTAGACACAAAGTATTTCCTGGGCTAGATGCAGTTAAAAATTTGTAAGTAGATACTCTCGTTGGATGCTGAGAAAGCATTCCATAGAGTCTCCTGGCACGCCATATATGATTCTCTTAAAAAGCTTGGGGTAGGGGTCTAGGGGACCCTTTTATAGCCAAAATCACGGCCCTGTATCACAATACGTCACCTAGGCTGAAGATAAATGGAACTGTAGCACCGAGGGCTCGGTTGCTACAGACGTATTGCACCTCACCCAGAGGTGTGATATCTCACTCTCAGATAAGGATGGAGTGTGGATCAGGACCCGACACCTGCATGCATTACACCACATTGCCGTGGGGCAGGGCGACCAATATGCCCCTGAGATGGGCACGACAGTCCCTGTCCCTGGCTGGAGTGGGGGGAGGGAACACTGAGGAAGGGGAACCCTGCAGTGCAGGAGCAGGGAGGAAGCAGTTCCTGGGTGCATTGAGAAGGGAGTATAAAAGGTGGGCACCATCTTAGTTCAGTGCAGAGAAGTCTGAGCAGAAGTGGCAGGGAGCAGGGGCTCTGCATGAGTTCTGCTCCGGAGGCGGGCCTAGTAACAGAGGCCCAGGCCTGCAAGAGGGAGAAGGAAGGAAGAGGAGCGGAGAAGGCTCCAGGAACGAGGAATGAAGGGATCCCAGGGGTGCGGACGGGCGAGTCGCCACCGCACGCCCGAATCCACCTGCGTGGAGGGGTCAGGCCAAAGGGGGAGACCGGTCCCCGAACTAGTGGAGGCAGGAAACGACCCTCAGCTAGAAACCGGAGGCTCTGACATTTTATGTGGCGCAGCCCCTTGCTCCACCCGCTAGGAAGGCACCACATAGGGTCAGGGAAACTGGCGCCAAGTTTACCAAGAGGAGGCCCGAGGCAGCCGGACAGAAGTGTTGGTAAGAAAGGCCAGACAAAGGACACACAAAGGGGGTCCTGTGAAGCGCTCCAAAGTTATCTGGGAGTTGTCTGAGCCCCTCACCTGGTGAGCACAGTACGACGTGGGCAGCCGTTACCTGCAGACGTGGTCTGGATAATAAGAACTGTGAGTAAAGGCCCTGAACTGCATCACTGACTCCGTGTCGTTACTGCTGCTGCCCTGCACCATCACCCCCATCCTCCGCATACACTGCCCTGAGGCTATACTCCTCCCGTGGGGAGTTATGCTACGCTCTGCTGCACCCACAACACCAGCCTTAGCGGTCTGCCCTGTAGCGGCGGTTCACTCTGACCGCAATCCACGGGTGGCGTAGTCGGACATTTAAACATCAAAACCACATAAATAGTTCCGCCACTGGTTTGACCGCCCTGAGCCACGGAACCGGATCGCCGCCACGAAGACTACAACCACCAGCATCCACCAAAAAGTGTCCGGCTCCGGGTGTCCCAAGGCCCAGGGGGTGCGTCAGAACATTTTCATCACCTTTCACAATCACCAATGGGACAAGGCAGGGATGTCCTCTGTCCCCTCTCTTATACATCCTAGTGACGGAGCACCTGCTCTCATCAATTCGCCATAACCCCAATATTAGGTGGATTGAGGTGGGAGGCACTGAGTACAAGTGCTCTCTATTTGCTGATGATGTCCTAGTATATATCACTCAATCACATATATCCATCCCTGCTGTTATGGCTGAAATAGATCACTTTGTTACATGGTAAAATTTTAAAATCAATGCAGCGAAGTCTGAGGCCCTCGATGTCTCCCTCCCTAAATCCATATAGGATTCCATCCAGTCCAACTTTCCCTTTGCCTGGCCCTCACAGGGTATCAAATACTTAGGAATTCCTATTCATAGAGACCTCTCCCATCTATGTTATCTTAATTTTGGGCCCTTTATTGAACAATTCCATACAGACCACGGTTGGCAAGTTAGAACTGTAAGATTCACTACGTGAACCACTGGTGTTTTGTGGAAAAGCACATGTACACCGCGTTCCAAATTATTATGCAAAAAGTGTTTAGGAGTGATAAGGGAAGAATTTGTTTGTTTGTCAGTTAAACTCATTGATGGTGATGTGTGTCAGGGCTCTTTATATCACTGTAAGCAATTGCAGACACCTGTGCTAATTAGTTTGGCAGGTGTGTCCAATGAAAGGCAAGACTACTTAAGAAGGCTCTCTCACATTATTAAGCAGCCTACATTTTCTGCCAAAATGGGAAAGAAAAAGGATGTGTCGGCTGCTGAGAAGCAACAAATTGTGGAGTGTTTAGGTCAAGGCATGACTACAATCAACATTGTGCGATGATCAGGATGAAGTGTCTTGGCAATCAAGAAGTATGTAGCTGATTCACAGTACACACGTGTGCGTGCTGATAAGGGCAAATTGAGGACTCTTTCCTACAGGCAATTACGTCAGGTTGAAACAGCAGCGGCAAAAAAGCCTTGTCATAGCAGCAGACAAGTTTTTGAAGCTGCTTGTGCCTCCAACGTCCCCCGAACAACAAGATGCAGGGCCCTTCAGAGGTTTGCAGCTGTGCATATGCCATCCTGTCGACCTCCTCTATCCACTTCACACAAGCAGAAACGGCTCCAGTGGGCCAAACATTACATGAAGACTGATTTCAAAACTGTTTTGTTCACGGATGAGTGCCGTGCAGCGCTCGATGGTCCAGATGAATGGAGTGGAGGATGGCTGGTTGATGGACACCCCACGCAAACACGGCTACAGCGCCAACAAGGAGGAGGTGGAGTAATGTTTTGGGCTGGAATCATGGGGAGAGAGATTGTCGGCCCCTTTAGGATCCCTGAAGGCGCTAAAGATGAACTCCATAATGTATGTGGATTTTCTCAAACAGCACTTCCTGCCATGGTTCAAGAAGAAGAACCGTGTATTTCACAGCAAGATCATTTTTCTGCATGATAATGCACCATCTCATGCTGCACATAAAACATCTGCATCTCTGGCTGATATGGGCATAAAAGGGGACAAACTTATGGTGTGACCCCCATGCTCCCCTGACCTCTACCCCATTCAGAACCTTTGGAGCATCATTAAAAGGAGTGTCTATGATGGCGGGAGGCAGTTCACATCTAAGCAACAGCTCTGGGAGGGTATTCTGTCCTCATGCAAAACAATTGAAGCAGAAACCATCCAAAACCTGACAAATTCAATGGACGAGAGAGTTCAGAAGCTCCTTTCGAACAAGGGGTCCTATGTGAAAATGTAACATCACCTAGAATAAAGTTTTGAGTTGAAAACTGTTTGATTTCAGTTTCTAACAACCTGCTAATGCTTATAATTTCAAAAATGACCATTTTTTTGGTCTTTATTAAAATGAAAAGGTTGATCGAAAAGTTTGGGGGATCTAAGAGTGTGGCAACCCAGTAGTCATGATTACTTCGAATTCTGACAATATGAGGGTCATGCTGCAGGTAGTGCAGCAAGAAGGCACTTATGTGTCTTGCGCATCTCGGAGCCCCAAAATTATTTTCCGGGCTAGATGCAGCTAAAAATTATTTTTAATTTTAAATCTGGTGAAGCTTATTATAGATGGCCTAATAGGATCAGTGCTGCACACTGCTACAAAGCCCAAATTATTTTCCAGTCAAGATACAGATAAACATGATTAGTAATTTGAAAGTTTAAAACGGTTGGTAGGGTGATTTTAACCAATCATCAAGCTTTTACTCTCCCCAGGATGACACAGGGGTAGAAAAGTCGTTTCGGATCCATGATTTGTTCATCTTTATGAACGTGAGTCTGTCTACATTATCAGTGGAGAGCCGCGTGCGCTTATCTGTCAGCACACCACCAGCAGCGCTGAACACACGTTCAGACAGAACGCTGGCTGCGGGGCATGACAAGATCTCCAAGGCGTGAGTGGCTAGCTCCGGCCATTTATCCAGATTGGAAGCCCAAAAAGAGCAAGGGTCCAGTGACACAGTCGTGGCTTCAATGTTTACTTGGAGATACTCCTGTACCATCGTCTCTAGGCGTTGACTATGTGTCAGACTTGTTGTCTCCTGTGGCCTTGCAAAGGATGGGCTAAAAAAGTGGTGAAATGATTCCGCAAAATTGATGTTACCAGCAGATACTGTGGTTCTGTTACGGTTTGAGTGCTGAACACTTGACGGTCCCACGGTTGGCAAGTTGGAACTGTGAGATTCACTACGTGCACCACTGGTATTTTGTGGAAAAGCACATGTAAGATTCTGCAACAGTCTCTGCTGATACTCCTGCATGCGTGCATCCCTTTCTATGGCAGGAATAATTTCTGCAAATTTACTTTTGTACCGGGGATCTAACAGTGTGGCAACCCAGTAGTCAGGATTATTTCTAATTCTCACAATTCGAGGGTCATGTTGCAGGTAGTGCAGCAAGAAGGCACTCATGTGTGTTGCGCATCCAGGAGCACCAAGTCCCTGTTGTGTTGGTGGCGAGGTAACAATCATGCTTCCTTCCTCTGTCCTCTCCCCCCAACCTCGCACAACAGAAATGTGATCAAGGTCTCCCTCATCTGATGAGTCTTCCATCAGTTCGTCCTCCACTTCTTCCTGGGCTCCTGCACCTTCCTCACTAGTTTGGCTGCTACCATGCGCCCTGGTAAAACCATCTCCCCCACCCTCACATGCCTGCCGCCTTGGTGCTGCCGACCGTCTGGACCTTGCAGATGTTAGCCCTTCCGCATACAACTCCTCCTCCTCTACTTCCTCCACCTCCTCTTGTGCCACCACCTGACTCCGAATTCTGTTTAACATGTGCTCCAGCATGTAAATCACCGGAATAGTCATGCTGATAATGGCATCGTCAGCACTAAACATCTTCGTCGCCATTTCAAAACTGTGCAGAAGGGTGCATAGGTTCCTGATCTGAGACCACTCCTCCAGCGTGATTTGCCCCACCTCTGAATCTCGTTGGCCCAGGCTATACGTCAGAACGTATTGCACCAGGGCTTGTCGGTGCTGCCACAGTCGCTGCAACATGTGCAGAGTTGAATTCCACCGGGTAGGCACATCGCATTTTAGCCGGTGAAGTGGCAGGCCCAACGACTTCTGTAGAGATGTAAGTCGCTGAGCTGCGGGATGCGAACGGCGGAAGTGAGCACACAGCGACCGTGCCCTCTGCAGAAGGCCATCTAGTCTGGGATAGTGGGCTAAAAATTGCTGGACAACCAGGTTCAACACGTGAGCCATACAAGGCACGTGTGTGACATTGCCCCGGCGAAGGGCCGCACCCAGGTTTGCAGCATTGTCGCACACGGCCTTCCCTGGTTTCAGGTCCAGTGGAGACAACCATTCATGAAATTGGTTCTCGAGAGCTGACCACAACTCCTCAGCTGTGTGACTCACATTTCCCAGACATTTCAATGTAAAAACCGCCTGATGACGTTGAGCCCTACTGCCAGCATAGTAAGGAGGTGTGCAGGATCCCTTCTGCGCAGTTAGAAAGCTTGTGGCATGACCAGACAGGCTTTGGGTGCAGGTGGAAGACCGAGAGGAGGTTGAGGAGGCAGAAGCAGTGGAGGAACTTTGACATAAAGAGGATTGACGCACAATTTGTGGGGACGGCAAGACTTGGACAGCAGCCCCTTGTCCTGCTGTCACCATAGTTACCCAGTGCCCAGTCAGCGACATGTAACGCCCCTGTCCATGCCTACTCGTCCAAGTGTCTGTGGTGAAATGCACCCTGTCACACACAGAGTTTCTCAAAGAAGCGGTGATGTTGTGTGCGACATGCTGATGGAGCGCAGGCACACCTTTCTTTGAGAAGTAGTGCCGACTGGGCATCTGGTACTGGGGCACTGCGACGGACATAAGGTCTCGAAAATCCTCTGTGTCCACCAGGCGGAAAGGCAGCATTTCTGTAGCCAAGAGCTTGCAGATGGTGAAATTCAACCTCTTAGCTTTCTCATGGCTAGGAGGAAATGGTCTTTTACTTGTCCACATCTGAGGGACCGAGGGCTGGCTATTGTGCTTAGACGGGGTTGATAAGGGTGTCCCCGGCAAACTGCCGGTCTGTGAGGAAGATGCAGGCGGACATGTTAGGTTGCCTTGATCCAAAGGTGGTGCTATCGATGTCGGACAGCGCTCAACACCAGCTGGTGTTACCACCTCCAAAGAAAATGATGACCTGCCAATCACGCTGGCTGTTGCGGGTAAAGAGGTGGCAGGTCTGCGCCCCAAAACAGGTGTGACTGCTGTCCCCCCAGTCATAGAGGATGAAGAGGCCGCGGATGCACAAGATATGGCAGACGGTGATTGGCCCGGCCGGCTAGGCCGCATTGTAGCACACTGAGCTTCCCACTGCAACTTATGCTTCATGTCCATGTGCCGGTTCATGCATGAAGTACTCAAACTATGTATTTTTTGGCCTCTACTTAGCTTTTGCTGACAAATGTTACAGATAACACGAGTTGGGTCATCTTTATCGATCTGAAAAAATGCCCAGGCTATGCAAGGCTTAGCACCCATGCGACCTGAAGAGCCACCACGACTTGTGGTGAGAGGCAGAGTTGTGTTTGAGGATGCAGTTGTTGACGTGCTTCCAGTACTACGTCTCTGTCCAGGAAGGCGCAACCTGACCTCGTCGTCACTAGCATCTTCCTCCACCTCCTCTGCTGACCTCATCTCTTGGCTGACTGTGGGTTGACAGTAAGTGGGATCTCCGACCTCATCATCATCACCCTGTGCGTTATCACACCCGTCGTCCTCAGAGCCAACCTGTTCCTGCCCTGACAAAAAACTAAAGTTGTCGCTCCAATCAGGTATTTGAGTCTTATCATCGTCTTCCTCATTGTCTCCACCAACAGGAGTTACAGTTTGGGAATGAGGGTCTACATTATGGTCAGAACCTTCTGCGTCTGGTCCTGGATCCGACTCATAAAGATTCTGGGCATCAGTGCAGATCATTTCCACGTCTGGATTCACAGAAGCGCTGGAGTCGACCTCTGATTCCCAGGCTATAGTATGAGTAAACAGCTCTGCAGACTCAACCATCTGTTCTACCTCATACTCAGACGGGCAGCTGGAGATTTGGGAGCTGTGAGGAAGCAAGTGCGATTTGGGTGACACCTTTGAGGACTGGAGTATTTGTGATGTTGAAGTTGATGTGGAGGAGAGCCCACTTAAAGGAGCACTTGATATCCGTTGAAGCACCTGCTGTTTTTGTGCCTCATCTGGAATTTGTAGCGATTGGCGTGGCCGTAAGAAAGGGATCTTATCACATTGTCCGCTAAAAGAAGTAGACATTTTAGTTTGGCTGGAAGATGGTCTTTCTTCTGCACCTACCCCACGGACACAACCTTTTTTCTCCTTCCCAACACGCCTATTCCCCTTTCCACCAGCAGCAGGCCTTTTTCCACTCATTTTGGTGGTTAACTAATTCACAACTCTGGAGTTGTTTGCACAAAAAAACAATGGATGGTAACCGAGCAGAGCTGAGTGGCCAAACTGTGGTATTAGGCCAAAACTATTGGCTGGGCTAGATGTAGAAAAAAATTATTTTTAATTTGCAACCTGATGGAGGTCAGTATAGATGGACTAATAGAACAAGTCCCACACGCTGCTAGAAGCCCAAATATTTTTTCAGAGATAAATGAAGAAAAAAATTATTTTTAATTTGCAACCTGATGGAGGTCAGTATAGATGGACTAATAGACCAAGTCCCACACACTGCTAGAAGCCCAAATATTTTTTCAGAGCTAGATGCAGAAAAAAATTATTTTTAATTTGCAACCTGATGGAGGTCAGTATAGATGGACTAATAGACCAAGTCCCACACACTGCTAGAAGCCCAAATATTTTTTCAGAGCTAGATGCAGAAAAAAATTATTTTTAATTTGCAACCTGATGGAGGTCAGTATAGATGGACTAATAGACCAAGTCCCACACACCGCTAGAAGCCCAAATATTTTTTCAGAGCTAGATGCAGAAAAAAATTATTTTTAATTTGCAACCTGATGGAGGTCAGTATAGATGGACTAATAGACCAAGTCCCACACACTGCTAGAAGCCCAAATATTTTTTCAGAGCTAGATGCAGAAAAAAATTATTTTTAATTTGCAACCTGATGGAGGTCAGTATAGATGGACTAATAGAACAAGTCCCACACGCTGCTAGAAGCCCAAATATTTTTTCAGAGATAAATGAAGAAAAAAATTATTTTTAATTTGCAACCTGATGGAGGTCAGTATAGATGGACTAATAGACCAAGTCCCACACACTGCTAGAAGCCCAAATATTTTTTCAGAGCTAGATGCAGAAAAAAATTATTTTTAATTTGCAACCTGATGGAGGTCAGTATAGATGGACTAATAGACCAAGTCCCACACACTGCTAGAAGCCCAAATATTTTTTCAGAGCTAGATGCAGAAAAAAATTATTTTTAATTTGCAACCTGATGGAGGTCAGTATAGATGGACTAATAGACCAAGTCCCACACACTGCTAGAAGCCCAAATATTTTTTCAGAGCTAGATGCAGAAAATTTTTTTATTCAATTTGCAACCTGATGGAGGTCAGTATAGATGGACTAATAGACCAAGTCCCACACACTGCTAGAAGCCCAAATATTTTTTCAGAGCTAGATGCAGAAAAAAATTATTTTTAATTTGCAACCTGATGGAGGTCAGTATAGATGGACTAATAGACCAAGTCCCACACACTGCTAGAAGCCCAAATATTTTTTCAGAGCTAGATGCAGAAAAAAATTATTTTTAATTTGCAACCTGATGGAGGTCAGTATAGATGGACTAATAGACCAAGTCCCACACACCGCTAGAAGCCCAAATATTTTTTCAGAGCTAGATGCAGAAAAAAATTATTTTTAATTTGCAACCTGATGGAGGTCAGTATAGATGGACTAATAGACCAAGTCCCACACACTGCTAGAAGCCCAAATATTTTTTCAGAGCTAGATGCAGAAAAAAATTATTTTTAATTTGCAACCTGATGGAGGTCAGTATAGATGGACTAATAGACCAAGTCCCACACACTGCTAGAAGCCCAAATATTTTTTCAGAGCTAGATGCAGAAAAAAATTATTTTTAATTTGCAACCTGATGGAGGTCAGTATAGATGGACTAATAGACCAAGTCCCACACACCGCTAGAAGCCCAAATATTTTTTCAGAGCTAGATGCAGAAAAAAATTATATTCAGTTTGCAACCTGATGGAGGTCAGTATAGATGGACTAATAGAATGATGCTATGCCCAAAAGATTTTACTTCACTAGGTGCAGTAAAAAAATTGGTATTCTATACACATGTGGTATATCTTGCAACACAGATAGGCTACTCCACTGACTAACACACTCTGCAATAGGCCAAAAAGGATTAGCTTTGCTAGATTCAGCCAAATGCTGTGAAAAAAACTTGCACAGCACTGGCACAGACCTGCCTGGCAAAAACTGATAGGAACTGATGTAACCTAGTCCTGAAAAGGACTCCAATTACAATTAGTCTTTACTCCCACAATCTATCTATTTAAGAGCACAGACCTGCCTGATAAAAGTCGTAGGAAATGCTGTAACCTAGTCCTTAAAAGGACTGCAATCACAACTATTCCCTACTCCCAAGCTATCTGTATATTTGTGCGAAAATTGGCTTGAAATTAACAAGGTATAGCGCACACAGCAACAGCGGTGCCGTCTAACACGCAGCTGCAGCAGTGAGAAAATGGTGGCGACGGGGAAAATGGCTTGGTCTTATAGGGCAAGGACATGTGACATACACTGCCAATCACACATGCCCTTGCTTGTGTGAAAAAAAGCACTTCGCTCCGTGTGTGCGCTGCTGATAGGCTGACAGATTGCACCTCCCCACTGCAAATGCGGGAAAGAGAAAAAAAAATGGAGATCTTCATTGTTCCTGCAGAGATCCATCCCCTGCCCCTCCCCCCGCCCCGCTGTACACTCAAACTGCGTATTAACATTAATTTTCATCATTACTGAGAAAAAATCCAGTTATGATTTTGGTGCACGAACAGTTATCGAACATAACCTCGAACAGCCGAATTTTTCTCAAATTGTTCGTGTTCGCCGACCGGCTCGAACACCGCCCAAAACAGCTCGAATTTGAGATTGGCGAACAGTTCGAGTAGAACAACGCTCATCTCTAGTAGACACCTGGAAAGTGCCATCAATTGACCCAGAGTACAAGTACAATAATTCTTATTATTATTACAGCGACATTTATTCCATAGCGCTTTACATGTGAAAAGGAGTCACCGTCGGTGACTCACCGACTGGTACAAGAGGAGAGAGGACCCTGCCTGCTAGGGTGCACAAACAATCTATAAGGGATGGGTGAGGACACAGTAGGTCAGGGTACAGCTAGTCGTGCAGCGGTATGCTGAAGCGAGGCTTATTGCAGATTGTACGCTTGCCACAAGAAGTGGGTCTTCAGCTTCCTTTTCAAGGTTTGCACTGTAGGCGAGAGTCTGATGTGTTGGGGTACAGAGTTACACTGTAGTGGAGTTGCATGGGACAAATCTTGTATGCGATCATGACAAGAAGACATAAGAGGTAAGTAGAGAAGGAGATCTTGAAAGGATAGGAGGTTGGTGCAGGTAACTAGTACAGGGAGACTAGGTCACACATATATGGAGGAGACAGGTTTTCGATGGCTTTGTATGCCAAAGTTAGGCTTTTCAACTGGAGTCTCTGGGCAAAGGGGACCCAGCGCAGGGATTGACAGAGGGGAGAAGCCTGAGAATAGTGGGGTAACAGGTGGATTAATCGGCCAGTACAGTTTAGGATAGATTGGAGGGGTGCGAGAGTGGAAGAAGGGAGGCCACAGAGCAGGAGCTTGTAGTAGTTGAGGTGGGAGATGATGAAGATGTGCACTGGTGTTTTTCTACATTCATGGTTGAGGAAAGTACGGATCCCCGAGATACTTTTGAGTTGGAGTCAGCAGCAAGTGGAAAGGGCTTGGATCTGACGTTTGAAGGACATATCAGAGTCAAGTTTGTGGGACTGGGGAGAGTAGGCAGCCATTCACTTTGATGGATAGGTCAGTTGGGGGGATGGTGAATGAGATGATGGAAAGTTTGCGGGACTGGGGAGAGTGGGCAGCCATTCACTTTGATGGATAGGTCAGTTGGGGGGGGGGTGGTGAATGAGATGATGGAAAAATGATGCATTCTGTTTTATCCATGTTAATTTTTACAAATATAGCAGAGGAGAAAGATGAAATACAGGACACACATTGTTGGATTCTGGTTAGTAAGGAGGTGATATCAGGTCCAGAGAGGTAGATCTGTGTGTCATCAGCATAGAGGTGATACTGAAAGCTGTGAGACCATGAGCTGTCCCAGGCTGAAGGTGTAGATGGAGAAGAGCATGGTTTCTACAACTGAACTTTAGGGGACACAGACACATAGGGGGTGAGATGAGGAGGTTGTGTGTGAGTGGGAGACCCTGAATGTCCTGTCGGTTAGGTTTGAAAAGATCCAAGACAGGGCCAAGTCTGTAATGCCAAGAGATAAGAGTCTGTAGTAAGAGGGTATGGTCTACTGTGTTGAAGGCAGATGACAGGTCTAGAAGGAGGAATACAGAGTAGTCTGGCTTGGATTTGGCAGTTAGTAGGTTGTTTGTGACAGTTTCAGTGGAGAGGTGAGGTCGGAAGTCTAATTGTAAGTGGTCAAAGAGGGAGCAGGAGGAAAAGTGGGAGGACTATTCAAAATAGACGTGTTGATCCAGTAGTTTGGAGGCATAGGGGGGGAAGTGAGATGGGGCAATAGCTAAACATAGGATGGGTCAAGGGAGGGCTTTTGGAGGATGGGTGTGATCGAGATATGTTTGAATCATGAGGGGAAGATGCCAGTTGTTAGTGACAGGTAGAAGGGGAGAGAGAGGCTTGGGATGAAGACTGTGGTACGGTTTGGAATGAAGTGGGATGGTATTAGGTCGAGTTCACAGGTTGTGAAATATGATTTGGAGAGTAAAGATGATCTTCCATGATGGCGGAGAAGCTGGTTTTGGTGGAGGAGAGTTGAGTCGTTATGAGAAGGGGCTGTAGGGACTTTAAGCAAAAGCTTTGCCCTATGTTGTCAATCTTTTGCTTGAAGAATGAGGCTAAGTCTTCAGCTGAGATGAGAGGAGAAGAGAGGGAGGGGGAGCTGGTGTACAGAGGAGGGACTTGAAAGTACTGAATAGCTGTTTAGGGTTGTGAGACATGTATGATATGAGAGATGAGAAGTAGGTTTGTTTTGCTGCAGTGAGCAATTGTGCAGCATTTTGAAAACTTCTGTTACTGGTCTCCACTCCCTTTCTTTGGCAGTCGCATAGCGGTACGCCTTGTAGATGAGGGGCAGTAAGAACATGTGCTCCAGTAGATGACAAGCGCTGCATCAAGTGGCCTCTGCTCCTCTTCCTCCACCTTAACATCACACACAATTCAGTCCTCAGAGGTGCCACCCCAATTACCTTTGTTTTCACCCACTTTACAACTCTCCAACCAACCAACTGACTATGGGGAAACACAGATGGGCGAGTCTGGAAAGCTTTTCACACATTCTACTCCGGGGCATCAGAGGTCTGATCCAAATCTTCACAGACTCAAGAGGGGGAAAGCATGTGTAGCAATGCCCAAAAGTTTTTTCAGTTGATCCAGGCCCGGATGAAGGGTCCGAGAAGAATCTAAACCCTCATCACCAGACATTAACCTCTGGGGGAGGGCATGGAGTGGTTGGAGAAAGAAATACACACCAGAACATGGAGAACTAAACTATTAAGACAACAGAGGTTGGAAAACTAACCTAATAAACTGCTAGGGTTGGAAAACTAAACCACTACACACCAGGGGATGGAGAACTAAACCATTAGACACCAAGGTGTCACTAGACAGCAAGTGTTGGAATCCCCATGGCTTGCGGGACAAACCTCTGTATCTAACACTTCCTCCAGTGCTTGTGCATCCTCCACCTCCTCTAGGGCCTCCACCTGCACCCTCAACCCCTGCCTTACTGAGACACATGTTCCAACAGTGCAGAGAGAATCCGCCGCACATCCGTACTGCACAGCCAGGTCTCACCGCAATCAGGCAGTTAAAATTAATATGCCAGTCATGCAGCTGAAGAGTTGTGGACAGCTCTCCAGGCCGAGTTTGAGCAATGGCTGTCTCCGCTGAATCTGGAGCAAGGGAAGGCCATGTGCGATAACAGTGCAAACCCAGTGGCGGACCTACGCCGGGGCAGGGTAGCCTCAGACAAGTGCCTTGCATGGCTTGCATCCTCAATCTGATGGTACCTCAATGTCTCCGCCACTATTCCAGCCTGGATGCGCTACTGCAGAAACCACAGTCTCTGCGTGCTCACTTAAAACTATAAAAATGAGCAGGATCTTTAGTATAAAAGCCAGACTACTAGACAACGAGCAAACTCCTTCATGATGATAGAGGCCACCATCTCCTTAGCTTGCTGGTACTTTTCTGTAGGAATGAGCTTGTCTACAACCAGCCAGGAATATTCAGTGAAAGGCACGCCACGGTTTGGTATTAGCACCCAGTAACAGAAACAAAACCATCCACAATTTCCATACCTCGGGAATTTTATTTGGTAGACTGGTTGAGCAAACATTAGTTTCTCACAAAGCAGCTGAAGACACTGAGTGGCAGAAGGTGAAAGTTTCTCCAGCATGACCTGTTTGTTATTGTTAGATATCAGAGGGAGAACATAACTGGGCTTTGCCAAGGTGCCATATTGCATCTTAAGTCTTATAGACCCTGCACTTGCGGCCTTACATTCTACAGGATGGTGGGGAAGGAGACAATAGGTTGTGGAATTGCATTAGTTCTCTTGGTGTTGAGGTGCGGTGGCAGCGAGGCAATGGCAAGCTATAGCTGTCTTGAAGAGATGGGTTTTCAGGTTGTGTCTGAAGGATCCAAATGTGGTGGCTAATGATGGGCGAGCACTAAAATGCTCGGGTCGAGCAAATTGGAATGCTCGGGTGCTCGACCCGAGCAACAAGCCCAATGTAAGTCTATGGGAAACTCGAAAATTTTTTAGGCGGCTCCCCCTGGCGGTCTGTAGAGGGCCTAAAAATTGCCCAAATCGATGGGAACAGTGCTCAAATGACATGGAAACATCATGGTGAAGACCCCTGGAAGCATTTCTGACTCTCAGGTTACTGCTGTCAACAACGTTGTCAGAGGTATTACGCCACTTTTACAGACTCCCAATAAAATATACAAAAACGAAACCAAAATGGATTTTCCTGGGAAATATGTTAAGGAGCATCCTTTCCACGATAATGACTTGTATATAAGGCAAAATAAATATACAAAAACAAAAATGCGCCTCCACACTTTGGGCTATGTTCACAAGTAGCGTTTTTGATGCATTTTTGCACTTTTGCATTGCTTTCAACCAAGACAAATGCATTCACTGGGAAATGTCATTTTAACATTTTACAACCTTATCTAGCCATGTGGTGTGTGACACATCATCAGACACATGCATACAGTGCTGAAAAGACATGGGAACAGCATGGGGAAGACCCCTGGAAGCATCTCTGACTCCCAGGTCACTGCCTAAAAGTGTGCCCATCATAAGTGATACTTGGCACATGTGAAGATGCCTCCCGCCATGCAACTGTTGTTGCAGACTTGCAACAATCACCACCCATGTCCTTGTCCCAGTGCAGCGTTCAGTTGTCCCTACCCCATTCCTTGGAATGCAAGCGCAAATATGCAGCCAACCACCCACCCACAGGCTGCAATACTATACTGCCAATTTTTTGACAGCTGCTTGCACTTGAAATGTGGCCTTTTAGGCTCGCAGAGGCCGAAGCTGTCCACAACCTTATGGCGGCGGCGACCGGGTATCCATACTTGGTCCCCAGCCGCCACTATTTGTCTCGGTGTCTTCTCCGCCTTACACAAGCACGGGTCCCACAACATAACCCGTGCCCTCCCCAGTGCACTCACTGGGAAGGACCGCCTAACCACAAGCACGTGGTCAAGTGAATATGGTCAGGGACGGTACCGAGCCAATCCACAGCTTGTCGGTGAGTTGTATTTCACCACAGCCATATTTTTTAGCTCGGTGAAAGGACTGACTTTTGGGAAACCGTATCTACTCCAGCTGTCATTTTTCCAAGGAAGTCCTCTAAAGCTACTTGTACTTGAAATGTGGCCTTTTAGGCTCGTGGAGGTGGAAGTTGTCCACAACCTCATGCCGACTCGGTCACCAGCCACCACTATTTCTCCCGCTATTGTCTCCGCCTTCTGCAAGCAAGGGTCCCTGAACATTACTGCTGGTACTTTTCTGTGGGAATCTGCTTGCCTCCCACCAGCCTGTAATATTTCCAATGAACTATGGTATAACACCATGGTATTAGCACTGCCCCAAGTGCCAGTAGCGAAGCTATCCCCAATTTCTTACTCAGGAATTATATTTGGTAGACTGAGTGGCTGCCCAAATACATTAGTTTCTCACAAAGGAGCAGAAGATAGAGTAGCAGTAGGTGCAAGTTTCTCCAGCCTGTTAGATATCATAGGGTGAACGGCAGCACATTGGCTCAGTGGTTAGCGCTGAAGCCTTGCAGCGCTGGGATCCTGGATTCAAATCGCAGCAAGGACAACATCTGCAAGGATTTAGTATGTTCTCCTTGTATTTGCGTGGGTTTCCACCTTAGTAAAAAAGGAGCCATAAAGTGTCCGGTAACTTTCCCACACACTTTTCTTAGCCAGGACAGCTTCTCGGCAGGGTTAGACAGTCCCACCAGAGAGTCCTCGGGTGGGCCCTGGCTTTTCCATCAGGAGAGTTCATGATAGCGCAAACTTTGCAGCAGCTATGGGGCTCCTGAGCGGGGGAGAAAGGTGACCCCTCAGAATCAAATCCTCTGGTGGGCCCAATGTTTTTCAGTTTGAAACTGCTTCTCAGTAGGAGTTGTATTTCACCATAGCCATATTCTTTAGCTCGGTGAAAGGACTGGCATAGAGGTAAACCGTATCTTCTCCGGCTGTCATTTCTCCATCACCAGGTTCCGCCCATTGTCACACACCATGCCTGGCTGTATGTTCAGAGGTGAGAGCCACAGATCAGGCTGCTGTGTTACAGCTTTCAACAACTCTGCAGCGCTGGGCGGTTTCTCACCTAAGCATTAAGCATGTTATCTTTAGCACAGCCAAGGCAGTGCTGCAGTGCTTTCAGCTTGTGACTGATGTGGTCATATCGGAGATGGAGAAGGAGGTGCAGGAGCTAAACAATGTGATTACATTGAGGTTACATTGGCGACTCTGTTTTTTATACAAAAGAAAGATCCTACTGTGGGTTTTTTTTTTACATTATTTTTAAGACAAACGCATTCACCGGGAAATATCATTTTAACATTTTACATCCTTATCTGGCCATGTGGTGTGTGACACATCATCAGACACATCCTGTTTCATTTATGATGGAGGGACTCTGAAAGTCACAAAGCCTATTTTTATAGGGCCATCAGGTGGCCCTTACTATTCTTAAAGGGCCAGCAAGTCGGCCCTCGCTATTGTTAGAGAGCCATCTGCCGGCTATGCTTTGTTGTTCCCATTATTAACGAGTGGGTCTCCTATACTGTTATTGCATATGCAGTGACTGCAAGGGCTGCCAAAAATTCGGACGCAACACAATATCCCTTTGAAGAGACATAGAGGATGGTCTCAGTAAAAGAAATGTTCCCATTATAAAGGAGAGGGTCTCCTATAGTGGTAATGCCCATGCTGTGATTGCTAGAGTTGGCAAAATTTGGGAAAAACTCCACTAACAATTTAAAGACACATAGAGCAGAACCACAGTAATGACATGTTTCCCTTACAAAGGAGCGGGTGTGATATACAGTTATAGGGTATGCAGTGAGTCTAATGGCTGACAAAATTTAGGAAAAACCCCACTAACAATTTAAAGACACATAGAGCAGGGCCACAGCAAATTCCCATTAGAAAGGAGAGGGTCTCCCATACTGTTTGCCTATGTAGTGAAGCAACGGCTGCCAAAGATTTGGAGGAACTCCAATGACCCTTGCAAGAGACTTAGAGGTCGGAGAGCCTCCTAAAAACAATGTTCCCATTATTAGGAAGTGGGTCTCCCATAGTGTTGGCCTATGTAGTGAATGCAAGGGCTACCAAAAATTGGGAGGCACTCCAATGCCCCTTGGAAGACATGTGGAGGAGGGCCTCAAAAAAATGTTCCTATTAGAAAGGAGCCGGTCTCCTATACTTGTAATGCCCATGCACTAAGTGTATGAGCTGACAAACATTTATCCCTGGGGGGTATACATGAACATACTATATATAAAAAAATTTTTTACAGGCATCATAAACACCCTTTAAAAAATTATGTAGGTGTTGCATCACCGACCATGATCACCCTGGTGATATGGTGGTGGAGGATAAGGAGAAGGAGGAGGACAAGAGCAAATAGCCAAAATCAGGAAGCGTATACCCATGTGTGGGTGTGAAAAGGTGCATGGTAATACACCTCCCAAAAAAAGACACTGGATTTGAGTTTGTTACGCTGCTATCATTCGGTGGTGTTGAGAAGTTTGGCCCAATCCAGCCCTTGTTCATTTTTATAAGAGTCAGCCTGTCAGCATTTTCAGTTGACAGGCGGATGCGCTTATCAGTTATAATTCCACCAGCGGCACTAAAAACCCGCTCTGATAAAAAGCTAGCAGCAGGGCAGGCCAGGACCTCCAAGGCATAGAGAGACAGTTCATTCCACGTATCCAGCTTGGATACTCAATAATTATAAGGCACAGAGGAATCACGGAGGATGTTGGTACGGTCGGCAAGGTACTCCCTCAGCATCTTCCCAAACTTTGCACTCCTTGTGAGAGTAGAATACAGCAAGGGCCTTTCAGACTCTAAAATATAACTTTTAATAGATAAGTTTAAAATATTAAGTATAAGACATTTATGACGGAGACTAAGTACACATACTCCCCAGGTTGTGGTAACAACTATAATAAGAGAGCAGAACATGTCACCTAAATGGCGTACCGGACCCTGGTCAGATAGGATAAAAAAAAAAAACCCTACGCTTTATTTCATTCATCCTAAGACGTTTATCCTGTGTTAATGATAGGATCATCATTTGACAATATTTGATTTCACTCGAGAAACGTCTAATCTAGTCCACTTATTTTTTGGACGTTTCATAGGGACCCTGTGTCATTAGGGTTATTTTTTTTATCCTATCTGACCAGGGTCCGGTACGCCATTTAGGTGACGTGTTCTGCTCTCTTATTATAGTTGTTACCACGACCTTGTGAGAGTACCCCAAGCCTCAGGGCCTGTGCAGTGGGAGGGGCTGAGAAAATTCTCCCAGAACTTTGACAGTGTTCCCCTGCCTCTGCTGGATTGGAGTTGTGTCTCTCTCACCTGTAGACCTTGGTTATCCAACGAACTGTGACCTCTGCTGCCAGCGGTTTCAGATGGGAATTTTTCTAATAGTTCCGCAACAAGGGCCTTCTGGTACTGCCCCATTTTTGTAGACCTGTCAGCCTCAGGAATAAGAGATAGAAAGTTCTCCTTGTAGCGTGAGTCTAGAAGTGTCACCAACCAGTAATGACGAGGGTCATGGGAATGGCAGCATAAAATAAACTCAGCCATGCGGGCCAGACTGCTAACAGGCAAGACTTCTGTGTCCTCACCAAGAGGATGAGTGACCATGCTTTCCTCCTCCTCCTCTCTGTCCTCAGGCCATCCACGCTGAACAGACGGTATGACAGTTGTGCAGATAGTACCATCTATAGCGCATGAAACTAGCTCTTGTTCTTCCTCCTCCTCTTCGTCATTGTCACCCAATCCACGTTGGGATGAGATGAGGCTGGGCTGTGTATAATCACCCTGTATGGTTCCTTGCTCCATCTCATCGTGCTCCGCCTGCAATGCATCATCTTTGATTGTGAGCAGGGAGCATTTCAGAAGACAGAGAAGCTGGATGGTGACAGTAATTATGGTGTCATCGCCGCTTACCATCTTGGTGGAGTCCTCAAAGTTTTGGAGGATGGTACATATGTCTGACATCCATGTCCACTCCTGAGGTCTTATGTGTGGAGTCTGAACTGAATACCGACAGCCTTTTTGATGCCGGTACTCAACAACTGCCCTCTTCTGCTCACAAATTCTTCCCAGCATCTGCAGTATTGAGTTCCAACACATGGGGAAATCACACACCAGTCGGTGAGCCAGAAGCTGCAAACGCTGCTGAAACACGGCAAGGGCGGAGGAAGCTGTAAGTGACTTTCTAAAATGGGCACACAGGTGGCGTACTTTAACAAGCAGATCCGGCAGTCCTGGGTAGAATTTGAGAAACCGCTGAACCACGAGGTTAAGCACATGGGCCAGGCATGGTACGTGTGTGAGCTCGCCTCTAGTCAGAGCCGCAACCAGGTTCCGGCCATTGTCATACACAACCATGTGTCGGCTGTAGGTTCAGCGGTGTGAGCCACAGATCTTCCTGCTCTTTCAGAGCTGTCCACAACTCTTCAGCATTGTACGGTTTGTCACCTAAAAATATTAGCTTCAGCACAGCCTGTTGCCGCTTGGCCGAGGCTGTGCTGCAATGCTTCCAGCTTGTGACTGATATGGTCATTTTGGAGATGGAAGCTGAAGAGAGGAGGAGGCTGAGAAGGATGAGGTGCAGGAGCTGTAGACTGTGGGGGCAACTCTGATTGACCTAGGGCCTGCAATCCTTGGCGTCGGGAGGACCTGTTCCGTCCCAAGGCCCCACTGTGTTCCGGCTTCCACTATGTTATACCAGTGTGCCGTCAGCGAGATTTACCGTCCCTGCCCACAAGCACTTGTCCACGTGTTCGTGCTTAGATAGACATTCCTGGTAACTGCGTTGTTGAGGGCATGGCTAATGTTTTGGGACACGTGCTTGTGTAATGCGGGGACAGCACACCGCGAAAAATAGTTGCGGCTGGGGACCGAGTACCGAGGGACGGCCACCGCCATCAGGTTGCAGAATTGTTCCGTCTCCACGAGCCTAGAAGTCAACATTTATAGCACAAGCAGTGGGCAAAATGTGGGAATTTAGTAGTGTGGCCTGTGGGGCGTTGGCTGTGTGTTTGCGTTCCAAAGACTGGAGTGTGGACAACTGAACGCTGCGCTGGGAAAAGGAAGTGGACATGCTTCCTGATGCTGCTACTTGAGAGTGTCCAACGACAGGTTAAGGGAAGGAGGCATCTTCACATGCACCATGGACAGGGGATTGGCTTGCATGCACAACAGTGGAAGAAGCAGTGGTGCCACCCGCAGACACTGTTCCTGGAACCTTGGGTTCGGCCCACAAAGTCGGGTGCTTTGCTGCCATGTGCAAATAGCCTTTTTGGGGCTATCAGCAGAGTCTTTAAAAAACAACCAGTCTCGAAAAGATCTAACAGTTGTACTGGCAACTTCCTTTGTGTTGGTGTTACGGGGAACAATTGCCTGCCTTCGTCTGCGGCTACCACTCTGCTTCTTCCTGCCTGTTGGGGTGCCCTGCCTCCCTCTGTGTGCTGCTGTCCTCTCTCTGCATGTCCTCCTGCCAGGTTGGGTCAGTTACTATATCATCCACCATCTCGTCTTCCACTTATGCACCCTGGTCCTCCTCCTGACTTGCTGGCAACTGTGTCTCATCATCGTCCACCTCTGGTGACCGTGGCTGTTCAAGTATTTGGGCATCGCTACATGCGATCTCCTCTTGCCCCGCTTCAAGTGGACCGGGCAAGAGGCCCGAATCTATAAATGGAAATGTGAACAGCTCTTCGAAGTATCCAAGTGTGTGATCAGTTGTCTCTGGGCCATCGGCATGGTGGGAGGAAGGAGGTTCAGGGTGAGGAATATGCGGTCCAGACTCATGGCTACTGAGACTTTACCGTGTGGAAGACAGGGTGGTGGTGGTGGTGGCTAAGTGACTGGAAGCATTATCTTCTATCCAACCAATAACCTTTTCACATTGCTCTGTGTTTAATAGTGGTGTTCTCTGGTCCCCTATTAATTGGGACAGGAAGGTTGAGCAAGAAGATGTGAGTGTTTGTTGTGGCACAATTTCAGCTTGCCCACGGCCTCAGCCTCTGCATTCACCATCACCATCACCATCACATCTAGTTCCCCGTCCCTTGCCACATGCCTTGCCCATTTTAAATGGAGGACAATATCTTCCACGCTCACTACAAATGGCTGAATTTGGAGCGAACTTATATGTGATCCGTGTGACGGACAAACCACAGTTTTAAATACCTGGCCTGTAGGTTACTATTTTGGACAGCAAACCGGTGCCAATAGCTTAACTGACACATTAAAACAAATTTTTAATGGAGACCAGAAATGGCAGTATTTTCTGAAAATGTATATGTGATCTGTGTGACGGAGAACACACAGTTTTAAATAGCTGGCCTGTAGGTAACTATTTTGAACAGCAAACTGCTGTCAATAGCTTCACTGACACACTCAAAATTTTTTTTAATGGAGGCCAGAAATGGCAGTATTTTCTGAAAACGTATATGTGATCCGTGTGTCAGAGAAAATACAGTTTTAAATACCTGGCTTGTAGGTAATTATTTTGAACAGCAAACTGGTGTCACTAGCTTCACTGACACACTGAAACTAATTTTTAATGGAGGCCAGAAATGGCAGTATTTTCTGAAAACGTATATGTGATCCGTGTGACGGAGAAAACACAGTTTTAAATACCTGGCCTGTAGGTAACTATTTTGAACAGCAAACCGGTGTCAATAGCTTCACTGACACAGTCAAACAAATTTTTAATGGAGGCCAGAAATGGTAGTATTTTCTGAAAACGTATATGGGATCCGTGTGACGGAGAAAACACAGTTTTAAATAGCTGGCCTGTAGGTATCTATTTTAAACAGCAAACTGGTGCCAATAGCTTAACTGACACACTAAAACAAATTTTTAATGGAGGCCAGAAATGGCAGTATTTTCTGAAAAGGTATATGTGATCCGTGTGACTGAGAAAACACAGTTTTGAATAGCTGGCCTGTAGGTAATTATTTTGAACAGCAAACTGCTGTCAATAGCTTCACTGACACACTGAAACATTTTTTTAATGGAGGCCAGAAATGGCAGTATTTTCTGAAAATGTATATGTGATCCATGTGACTGAGAAAACACAGTTTTAAATACCTGGCCTGTAGGTAACTATTTTGAACAGTAAACTGGTGTCAATAGCTTCACTGACACACTGAAACAAATTTTTAATGGAGGCCAGAAATGGCATTATTTTCTGAAAACGTATATGTGATCCGTGTGACGGAGAACACACAGTTTTAAATAGCTGGCCTGTAGGTAATGACACGCCCCCTGGGCCATGGGGTACTCGGTAGCTGGGCCAGTCGATGTTGGAGGATGTCACGGTGGCAGTGACCCAGTCCGTGACCCATGGCGGTCAATCAAAGGGAAAGTAAAAGGGAATAACATTTTTAGGATAATAATGTTTGTGACGCCACCTGTGGTATGCGGCTATTTGGGGATCCACTGGAGCTGATGGTGATGCAGCAGAGTTGGTTCAGCTCTTCACAGGAAGAGCTAAGCTCCAGGGCAGTGTATGATGATGTTATGAGGTAGATGTTGCTGGTGCTGTGTAGTGCAGGGCTGGTGATGGCGCAGCAATAATTCCAGGACACAGTGGGGTGCAGTCTTCAGGTTTTACTCACAGTTGTTCAAGACTCCAGGTTACCAGGGCCAGTATGTAACCTCCCATGTCACCCTGTGTCCACCAGGGAAGGGGTTCAGCAATAGTGTTGAGCCACCCCCGTAGTGTTCGAGTTCGGTTCGGTTCGTCGAACACCCGTGTGTTCGCCGAACTGTTCGTCGAACTGTTCGTCGAACACCTTCAAACACCGTTAAAACCAATGGCAGGCAAACAAAAACACATAGAAACACATAGAAAACACCTTCAAAGGTGTCCAAAAGCTGACAAACTGCTCAGAAGACACAACTAACACATGGAAAAGTGACAAGTACATATAGTCATGCGAAAAGAAAAGAGGTGGAGGAGTAAAAGGAGGGGGAGACACAGATATAGGCATGTCATGCCCTTCTAAAATCCAAAAAGTGAGAAGCCGACACAGCCAGTCCATTCCTGCCTGTGCCACCTCTGTGTCGCCGGGTTTGTGCCAGAGCCGCGGTGGACCCTGACAGCCAGCCCCCCTATCCCAATACTGGTGCCTGTCCGCCGGTGGGTCGAGGCCCCCCACGGTGGGAGGGGAGTAACATCTGCAGAAGAAAGACCATCTTCCAGCCAAACTAAGATGTCGACTTCTTTTCGTGGACAATGTGATACGATCCCATTCTTACGGACACGCCCATCGCTACAAATTCTAGATGAGGCACAAAAACAGCAGGTGCTTCAACGGATATCAAGTGCTCCTTCAAGTGGGCTCTCCATCACCTCAATTTCAACATCACAAATACTCCAGTCCTCAGAGGTGTCACCTCAATCGCACTTGCTTCCTCACAGCTCCCAAGTCTCCAGCTGCCCGTCTGAGTATGGGGTAACACAGATGGCTGAGTCTGCCCAGCTGTTTACTCATACTATAGCCTGGGAAACGGAGGTCTGCTCCAGAGCTTCTGTTAATCCAGATGAGGAAATGATCTGATCCGATGCCCAGAATCTTTATAAGTTGGATCCAGGACCAGATGAAGAAGGTTCTGAGCATAATATAGACCCTTGTTCCCAAACTGTAACTCCTGTTGGTGGAGACAATGATGAAGACGATGATGAGACTCAAATACCTGATTGGAGCAACAACTTGATTTTTCGGTCAGGGCAGGAAGAGGTTGGCTCTGAGGGCGACGGGTGTGATAACACACAGGGTGATGATGACGAGGTTGGAGATCCCACTTACTGTCAACCCACAGTCAGACAGTCGATGAGGTCAGCCGAGGAGGTGGAGGAGGATGTGACTAGCCCTGGGGATGGGGATGACTCGGTACCCGGGCATTTGCCTGGCCTTGGGGATGTCGTGGTGGTCAGCTCCCTGGCCCGTACCCTGGGGTCTCTCTTTAAAAGGGTGGATAATTGTTAATTTTATAAGAGTTCATGACGCCACCTGTGGTATCTGGTGACAAGCACCAGCGCTGCAGCAGTCCACTGAGGCCGGTGATAAGGCAGCTCGATGGTATAGCTCCCCACAGGTGGAGCTAGGTCTCAGGGCAGCGTATGCAGGGGGAATGCAGGACAGGCGAGACCCAGCTGGGTCAGAGCAAGAACGGGAACGGACACGGTAGTCACTTCAGTACCTTTTACTGGTGGAAATTCAGGCACATCCCGGAGCACTGTAGGGTGAAGGGTGCATATCAGGATCCTCCCCAATGAGCGGGTGTAGGGCCTCCTGTTTCTTGCCTCTGCGTAGTAAGTTTCTGACCTGCCTGGAGCTAGGCCTAACTTTGTCTCTGTCCTGCGCTGGCTGACCTTGTGGTAGGGCCTTCTCTTGGAGTTCACGCTCCCAGTATGCGGGGCCTAAGCGTCTCCTGGCTCTGTTACATATCAGCACCTTAGCGATCCTGGGACTTGTAGTTCTCCAGGGATTCCGGTTATGCCTTACTGGGTCATAGAGATACTGGTAAGCTCGGATCCTGTGTCCGGTAAATGCTTCGGGGTGAGCTGGTTAAGCTCCTCTGCCCCTTATGTACTAACTCGCCACTCGCCTTCGGCCTACTCGGGCCCTCACTAGGCTATACACACTAACGGCAGCTTGCCGCGCTTCACTGATCTTACGGCACCGGCACACCTTAAGCTCTATCTGGGCTCCCTGAATCTAGCAAGCAGGAGCCTCGTGCTCCACTGCTGAACTATTAACTGCGTTCTCTAGACTAGACTGAGCTCCACTGCAGACTGACCTCTCTTAGGCTTCTCTACTGCAGGAACTCTTCAGAGGAACTGAACTGCCTAGCTCCACCTTCCCTATTTATATCCCTAACGGGCTCCCTCTGCTGGTCTGAGGTGGAAGGTGGAGATGTGTGAATGTTTATGGGGGCCTCTTGTGGAGGATTCCATCAATGCACTCTTGTAGGATCTGTGATACCAAGCGCAGCGGGGCATCACAGATGCTATTGACGACGAGGTTAGGTTGCGCCTTCCTGAACAGAGACGGAGTACTGGAAGCACGTCAACAACTGCATCCTCAACCACAACTCTGCCTCTGACCACAAGTCGTAGTGGCTCTTCAGGTCACATGGGCTCTAAGCCTTGCATAGCCTGGGCATTTATTCAGATCGATAAGGATGACCCAACTCGTGTTATCTGTAATATTTGTCAGCAAAAGCTAAGTAGAGGCCAAAAAATACATAGTTTGAGTACTTCATGCATGTACCGTCACATGGATATGAAGCATAAGTTGCAGTGGGAAGCTCACTGTGCTACAATGCGGCCTAGCCGGCTGGGCCAACCACCGTCTGCCCCATCTTGTGCATCCGCAGCCTCTTCATCCTCTGTGACTGGGGGGACAGCAGTCACACATGTTTTTGGACGCAGACCTGCCACCTCTTTACCCGCAACAGCCAGTGTGATTGGCAGGTCGTCAGTTCATTGGGAAGTGGAAACACCTGCTAGTGTTGAGCGCTCTCCGACATCGAGAGCACCACCTTTGGATCAAGGCAACCTAACATGTCCGCCTGCATCTTCCTCACAGACCGGCAGTTGCCGGGGACACCCTACTCAACACCGTCTAAGCACAACAGCCAGCCCTCGGTCCCTCAGATGTGGAAAAGTAGAAGACCATTTTCTCCTAGCCATGAGAAAGCTAAGAGGTTGAATTTCACCATCTGCAAGCTGTTGGCTACAGAAATGCTGCCTTTCCACCTGGAGGACACAGAGGATTTTCAAGACCTTATGTCCGTCACAGTGCCCCAGTACCAGATGCCCAGTCAGCACTACTTCTCAAAGAAAGGTGTGCCTGCGCTCCACTAGCATGTCGCACACAACATCACCGCTTCTTTGAGAAACTCTGTGTGTGACAGGGTGCACTTCACCACAGACACTTGGACGAGAAGGCATGGACAGGGGCGTTACATGTCGCTGACTGGGCACTGGGTAACTATGGTGACAGCAGGACAAGGGGCTGCTGTCCAAGTCTTACCGTTCCCACGAGTTGTGCGTCAATCCTCTTTATCTCGAAGTTCCTCCACTGCTTCTGCCTCCTCAACCTCCTCTCGGTCCTCCACCTGCACCCAAAGCCTGTCTGGTAATGCCACCTGCTTTCTAACTGCGCAGAAGGAATCCTGCACACCTCCTTACTATGCTGGCAGCAGGGCTCAATGCATCAGTGTTTACTTTGAAATGTCTGGGAAATGTGAGTCACACAGCTGAGGAGCTTTGGTCAGCTCTGGAGACCCAGTTTCATGAAAGGTTGTCTCCACTGGACCTGCAACCAGGGAAGGCCATGTGCGACAATGCTGCAAACCTGGGTGCGGCACTTCGCCGGGGCAATGTCACACACGTGCCTTGTATGGCTCACGTGTTGAACCTGGTTGTCCAGCAATTTTTAGCCCACTATCCCGGACTAGATGGCCTTCTGCAGAGTGCACGGTCGCTGTGTGCTCACTTCCGCCGTTCGCATCCCGCAGTTCAACGACTTGCATCTCTACAGAAGTCGTTGGGCCTGCCAGTTCACCGGCTGAAATGCGATGTGCCGACACGGTGGAATTCAACTCTGCACATGTTGCAGCGACTGTGGCAGCACCGACAAGCCCTGGTGCAATACGTTCTGACGTATAGCCTGGGCCAACGAGATCCAGAGGTGGGGCAAATCACGCTGGAGGAGTGGTCTCAGATCAGGGACCTATGCACCCTTCTGCACAGTCTTGAAATGGCGACGAAGATGTTTAGTGCTGACGATGCCATGATCAGCATGACTATTACGGTGATTTACATGCTGGAGCACATGTTAAACAGAATTCGGAGTCAGGTGGTGGGACAAGAGGAGGTGGAGGAAGTAGAGGAGGAGTCGTATGCGGAAGGGATAACATCTCCAAGGTCCAGACGGTTGGCAGCACCAAGGCGGCAGGCATGGGAGGGTGGGGGAGAGGGATTAACCAGGGCGCATGGTAGCAGCCAAACTGTTGAGGAAGGTGCAGGAGCCGAGGAAGAAGTGGAGGACGAACTGGCAATGGGCATGGAAGACTCATCAGATGAGGGAGACCTTGATCACATTTCTGTTGTGCGAGGTTGGAGGGAGAGGGCAGAGGAAGGAAGCATGATTCTTACCTCGCTACCAACACAACAAGGACTTGGTCCTTCTGGATGCGCAAGACACATGAGTGCCTTCTTGCTGCACTACCTGCAACATGATTGTCAGAATTCGAAGTAATCCCGACTACTGGGTTGCCACACTCTTAGATCCCCGGTACAAAAGTATATTTGCCGAAATAATTCCTGCCATAAAAAGGTATTGACGAATGCAGGAGTATCTGTTGCAGAATCTTACATGTGCTTTTCCACAAAACACCAGTGGTGCACGTAGTGAATCTCACAGTTCTAACTTGCCAACGGTGGGACTGTCGAGTCTTCATCACTCAAACAGTAACAGTAACACAGTATCTGCTGGTAACAGCAATTTTGTGGAATCGTTTCACGACTTTTTTAGACCATCCTTTGCAAGGCCACAGGAGACAAGAAGTCTGACACATAGTCAATGCCTAGAGAGGATGGTACAGGAGAATCTCCAAGTGAACATCGAAGCCATGACTGTGTCACTGGACCCTTGCTCATTTTGGTATTCCAATCTTGAAAAATCGCCGGAGCTCGCCACTCGCGCCTTGGAGATCTTGTCATGCCATGCAGCCAGCGTTCTCTCTGAACGTGTGTTCAGCGCTGCTGGTGGTGTGCTGACAGATAAGCGCACGCGGCTGTCCACTGAGAATGTAGACAGACTCACGTTCATAAAGATGATCAAATCATGGATTCGCAAGGACATTTCTACCCCTGTGTCATCCTTGGGAGACTAAAAGCTTGGGGATTTGGTAAAATCACCTCACCAACCGTTTTAAGCAACAGTGGGGCAATTGATGCCACTTAACCCTAGAACGCATGACCATAAAAATCTACACTTTCACATACCTGGGGCCCTTTAGGCCCGTGTGCAAATAACATGGAATAACTCAAACTCAAATGACAAACAACTATATACATGAAGAATACCTAGAGTTTCAAAATTCTAACTAAAGCAATCTTGCAGAAAATAGAAAACAATTAACTGGGCGGGCCTGCAAGGCCACAGGTATGCGTTCTAGGGTTAAGTGGTGTCTGTGCCACAATTTTGGGAGTCCCTTTGCTGTGTCTTACGTGACGTTGGCATCGTCAATTCCAGGTGGGTTGGGTCGCACCCCCCCCTTTTAACTGTAAGAAACTACATACACTATGGCTTGGGGTAACACAGATGGTTGAGTCTGAAGAGCTGTTTACTCAGAGGTCTGCTCCAAATCTTCAGTGTCTGCTAGTCAGCGTAGAATTTTTAACTGCATCTAGCCTAGGCAATACTTTGGGCGTAGCAGCCCAGCTGCGAAGCAAGCTGCACCGCCTGTGTATCTAATAAGAATTTTTAAATTAATCTAGCCTAGGCAGACTGTGGGGACCCCCAACCAAACCCAGATGCTCAGCCCCCCTACCGCCCCCCCTTTCATGGACAACCCAATAATGTAACTCTTACAACTGGATGGGTGAGGATCGGTCACAGCTTTATTAACTCTTTATACTCATTCCATTAGAAAGGCATTTTATTTCTAAAATAATTCAGCTTGTTGCAGCATGCCCTGGGTCCCCACTCCGGCAAGTTGGCCAACAAGTGTAACTCTCCAACATGTCCTTTCTATTTCCAGGCCACGGAGGATCCAGCGTACTCGTATGCAGGACTCTGACCCCCACCCATCACTCTTAACGCTTGTTCCACTCCGTCCTGGAGTCCTGACAGGAATATGTCCAGTCCAATATCTATTAAGTGAACACCGTCGGGCCGTATGAGGCCTGCTTTATCTCCTTCCAGTTGTCGGTGTCGTATCACTACACCGCCTCTGTCTCTTCTAAATTTTGCCGTCCGAATATTTATTACCCGCCTTGTCCATTCGATGGCCGTGATGTCTCGCGCACCTTGCCATACCGCTATCGGCACAATCTCTGACCATACTATAGCTAATTTTGTGAAAAATTCTCTGAAGCGCTCAGTGTCTAGTTTCATTATTGCCATTAGTTATGCGCTCTTGTGATGACCTAGGTTGTTTCCCCCGGCCTGTATAACTAAGATGACCGGACCTCTTGCCTCTCTCCCTACCTTGATTACCTCCATTAGTACCTGTGGCCATAGCAGGCCTCTAATACCTCTCCAGTTGAAATATGTGTTATGAAGCTCTAATTTCCTCCCGCCTGGGCGGACTTTCGCCCTTTTTTGTGCACAATATATATACGAGTGGCCTATCACTCACACTGTTGGCTTAGCGTCACCTGTAAAAGAAACAAACCACGTTAGGATAACAAGTCCGGTCTTATGTATCTCGCCAAACACGTGGATCGCCATCTCCCTATCCTCTGAACTTCCGTTTCTGACAGTCCTGCTCTTGCTGCTTCCGTGGCCGCACCTATGCGGAATGAGTGTGTCCCGTAATCTTTGGGGTGGTTCCCTGCCGATGTTATGCATTTATTAAATATAGCTTGGAACAGGTATCTTGATAATGGCGTTCCATCAATGTGTGATACGAAGAAATTACTTTGTGATCTGATGGTTAGATATGTTTTTACTATTGTTACCCGACTCAGTGTACCGTTTGTGGGTTGTAGAAGTACCCAAGTACCCCTGCCCGCTGGAACCGTTTTCGATTGGTGTATGCGTACACATATTGCATTATTGGCTATGACTACTTCCTGGTGTAATAAGCGTCCACTGGTGGTAATTTTGGATTGAGGGACTAATTCGCTTATACATAGCGCCCCGAAGAAGGCGATCACAAATGCAGTAGACATTAGTGTTGCTTCAAATTGTGAGTGTCATGTTAATGGTGTTAGGGATAAGATGTGAGAAATCAGTTTTAGTGACACGGGACGGGACGTCTACATTCCTGACTTGGCTGACCCCTTTTCCACCCTTTTATGGATTGTCTGATGATGAATCTTTGTCACATCTCCCCAATTCAGTAGTTGGAAGTGAAATGCTACTCCGGTCAGACACCGCTGCGCTGACGCCCCTGATATGCCCCTCATCATTAGCTGGTGGAGAAATTCTATGGTGACTTGTGATCTGGCTTGTTCACATTGGTCAACCCGTCTGCCTGCTACTAGTCGTGTCCACTCTTCCCATGCCTTACCGTATGCTTGCCACGTTGACGGGGCAACTGACGCTCTGATTAATGGCATCAACTATTCGCCACTAGATCCCATAGGGAGGGTGGGCAACTGTTGCCCGATGGGTGGGCGTTGTGGAAGAGCTCTGTGAAAATCTGCCAATTGAATTGTTACAAACCGTTAGCAGCAGCTTTATACCCCTCAGCATAGTGGCTAGCGCGGACCCATACATTGTGTTTTAGGCACAGGAATACTAGCCTACGTAGTAGGCCTAGCACTGGGAGAGACGATGATGCCATCTTATTAATGCAGTGCGCTAGGCTGGTGTTTTGTGTTATGAAGCGTATATTTTTGTTAGCCAGGCGCGCGCCCCATATTTCTATTGCTACCACTATTGGGAAAAATTATTTCCAGGGCTAGATGCAGCTAAAAATTATTATTAATTTCAAAGCTGGTGGAGCTTGGTATAGATGGCCTAATACAATGAGTCCCACACACTGCTAGAAGGCCAAATATTTTTTCAGAGCTAGATGCAGATAAAAATTATATTCAATTTGCAACCTGATGGAGGTCAGTATAGATGGACTAATAGAACAAGTCCCACACACAGCTAGAAGCCCAAATATTTTTTCAGAGGTACTGTAGATGCAGATAAAAATTATTTTTAATTTGCAACCTGATGGAGGTCAGTATAGATGGACTAATACAACAAGTCCCACACACAGCTAGAAGCCCAATATTTTTTCAGAGCTAGATGCAGACAAAAAATTATTTTGAATTTGCAACCTGATGGAGGTCAGTATAGATGGACTAATAGAGAAAGTCCCACACACTGCTAGAAGGCCAAATATTTTTTCAGAGCTAGATGCAGATAAAAATTATATTCAATTTGCAACCTGATGGAGGTCAGTATAGATGGACTAATAGAACAAGTCCCACACACAGCTAGAAGCCCAAATATTTTTTCAGAGGTACTGTAGATTAGTGTTGAGCCACCCCCGTAGTGTTCGAGTTCGGTTCGGTTCGTCGAACACCCGTGTGTTCGCCGAACTGTTCGTCGAACTGTTCGTCGAACACCTTCGAACACCGTTAAAACCAATGGCAGGCAAACAAAAACACATAGAAACACATAGAAAACACCTTCAAAGGTGTCCAAAAGCTGACAAACTGCTCAGAAGACACAACTAACACATGGAAAAGTGACAAGTACATATAGTCATGCGAAAAGAAAAGAGGTGGAGGAGTAAAAGGAGGGGGAGACACAGATATAGGCATGTCATGCCCTTCTAAAATCCAAAAAGTGAGAAGCCGAGACGGCCAGTCCGCTCCTGCCCATGCCACCTCCGTGTCGCCGGGTTTGTGCCAGAGCCGCGGTGAACCCTGACGGCCAGCCCCCCTCTCCCAATACTGGTGCCTGTCCGCTGGTGGGTCGAGAGAGCCCCCCTGTGGTGGAGGCAGCTCTAAGCTTTTTAATTTAAATTGTCCCTCTAATTTGAATGAATACACTTTAAATCCATTTACAAGGATCTATTGGAGGGCAAGTCTCATGCCAGCAGCCGCGTAATTCCAGCTCCAGTAGCGTCCACTAAAGCTGCTGCAGTTAAAAAGCTTTTATAAGGATCGAGCTCGGCTGTCCACCGCAAGGCATCCTAGTGCCAGTGACGCGCCCCCTGGGCCATATTCTTTAGGGGAATACCCGGAGCCGGATCAGATGGGGGTTGTAGTCTTCCGAGTGGCTGTGACCCGGTCCGTGCCCAGGGTGTCAAACTCAGTTGTATGTGGCAGTCCTACAGATGTTATTAAGTTCTTAATGTCGACTACGCCACCCGTTGTATTGCGGTCACTAGGGCCGCCGCTGCAGCAGGGTCCGCTGAGGCTGATGGTGTTGGTGCAGCTTTAAATGGTATAACCCCCAACGGGTGGGGTATAGCCTCAGGGGGTCAGGTGCAGAGGATGGGGGTTGTGGTGGTGCAGCATAGATGGTAATGAAGACAGAGTCGGGTTGTGCAGTTTAGGGTATTTACTCACTGCTGATGTTCCGGTCACTCCAGCTTCAAGTGACCACCCGAGCCGTGCTGCGTCCACCAGGTCCTGGATCCAGCCAACCCCCAAGCAAGTCCGGAGCGTGACCCTGAGCTCTCCTTCTGTCCTTTCCTCTGGCCGTCCCCACTAGTGATCCACCTAGGTCCAGCTCCCTCGGGCCTTCTGTTGGGAGACCCTTGGCCTTGGGTTCCCTGACCCTCCACGTGGTCTGCCTTTGGGGTGGATGTGGTGGGTGGCCGTGGCAGACGCTGCCCACGGCCTCCGGTCTCTGGCTAGGGTGTGCTTTTGCCCCCACCAGCTTGGGATCCGGTACCCTATTGCCGACTCTTCACCCGGGGATTGAATTTGGGTTCTCAGAGTCCTTTCTTTTCACCCCCTCTGGGTCTCTCTTTCTTCTCCTCTCTCACTCTGGCTCAGGCCGCTCTGCTCCTCTGCTCTCCTTACTGACTCTGACAGACTGACCCTGATCTTTGATGGTGCCCACCTTAAATACTCCCTCTATGTGTGAGCTCAGGTGACCAGCACCCAATGAGCTCCTATCTTTACCCAGGCTGCTCCCCCTATCTGCCCCTACACTACTTTGGATGTACCACCCCCCTCCCACTCCAGCCAGGAACAGACTCGGTCGTACCTGCACATTTCTAAGTGGGAGTACCGTTGGTCTGCTCCTCGGAAATGGGATGTGTGTAGTGCATGCAGCCTACCGAGCTCAGTCCCACACTCCATCCTTACCCGGGAGTGGAATATCACACCTCTGGGTTGAGGTGCAATACCCCTGTAGCAGCCGAATCCTCAGGGTGCTACATTCCCCCCTGGTAAATCACAGCACGTCCTCGGGCTGTAAGAGATAAAACAACACCAAAACATACAATTTTTGCATAAACATCATAATAAAACATCATATAAAACATTGCATATATATATATATCAATAAAACTTTTTCATATAGACTTTTCTTCGCTTCTTGCTCCTCCTCCGGTCACTGTGCAACGCGTGACCGGGTAAAGTGCGACAGTCTTTTCTTGAAAAATGGTTTTCCTATAAAACCGGTAGGGGGCGCTTTAGGACGCGCAACTATATACAAAAGGGAAGGTGGCCGCTCTCAGTCCTCGGCCAGGTATTAGGGAGGAATGACCGCTCTCAGTCCTCGGTCAGTGGGATTTAAGGGTTAAACGGGTAAACAGTTCAATTCTATGGTCCCAACGGGGACTACATTAGCAACAGTAACAGTTCACTGTGCCCCGACGGGCAACTATATACAGCTTCTGCTCCGCTGTACTTAACGACGACATCCTCCTGCTCTTTCTTTATGGTCTCCTTTAACTCTAGTTTCAGACCCGTCCGGGTCCTCTTGTTCTTCCTCCTCACACCGCAGCTCTTCCTCCGTCAGGCGATGCACATGGAGGGCGTAGGGTCCTTTGGCACACTTGTGCCGGGTGAAGGTGACCTCGTCCCCGATGTAAAGGTCACGACCTCTGTGTCCCTCCGGTAGGTGGGACTCTACGTCTCTCCTGGTCACGAAGACGTCACCTGGGGTGCGGTGGTCTCGGATGAAGCCCCACCCATGCTGCATGTTAAACTTAATCACAGTCCCGGTGGTGCGGGGACTATGCGCTGCACGGGGGTCTCTCCTGGCCCGGCTCTTCTGCTCCGCGCTCCTTATTTGAGCTTGCTGTTCCCGGACCCGCCTCTCTCTCCGCTCCCTCTCGAAGACCTCGAGCTGTTGGCGGCAGCACTCAGCACGCTCCGCTGCAGCTGCCCGAGTCTCCTGAGTGAACCCCATGAGATCTTCTCCGGTGGGGTCCCACTCAAATTGGGCCTCTTCTAGCGGGGACGAGATCCTCTTTACGGGCTTTGGAGCCGGGATCAGGGGTGCACACATGGCCCCAGCCTTCCTCTGTCGTTCCAGTTCATGATATTCCTGGGGCCAGATGAAAGGCTGCCCATCCGGGCACGTGTGTTGGGTAAACAGGTCCTCTCCCAGATGCGGCACTCTTGGTCTTATGGGCGCGGTGGTGCTAGCGCCCGGGTTGCCCGGGCCTTGCGGCCAGGCCTGGGGTATCTGGAAGGTGAAGGGCACCGTAAGGACGGCGGCACCCTGGGCTACTTGGCCCTGCGACCAGGCCGGGGGCTCCGCGGAGGTAGGGGGCGCTGTTGGTATTGCGGCGCCCGGGGGCACTAGGCCTTGCGACCAGGCTGGTGGTACTTCCTGCTTGGTCACGCTCGGGGTCGAGGCGTGTGACGTCACAGGGGTCGCGGCTCCCGTTTGAGGCCTAGTCTGCGGCGGTGACGTTGCAGCGACGGGCACGGCAGGATAGACTTCGGGCTCTGCGACGGGGAGCTGGGGCAGGTACGCGGTTTCCCGGTTTGGGGTATAGACGTCCCCTTTACCTGCCTCCACTCGTTCGGCTCCCTTCTCGGCACCGTCTCCGGCCTTCAATCCTCCCGCGCCATCCTCAGAGGCGGTCTGTCTCCTCGTCTTGGGTGGCGTGCTCCGCTGACAGGTCTCAGTCTGCTGGGCCATCTCACGGCTCCACTCCGCCAACGTCTCTCGCTGCACCCGGGCCATCCTCCTTGCGAGGCCCTCCAGAGCGGTCTGTGCACACTCCCGGTCTCGGGGGAGCTGTGCTAGGACCTCCACTAGGCCTAGTGGGGTCGTTGCTTCCAGCAGGCTCCTGACCAACGGGTCGGTGCTGCTCTGCTCTCCTCTCGTTGTCTCCAGCAGGCTCCTGGCCAACGGGCCGGTGCTGCTCTGCTCTTCCTCCTCCGTTTCTAGCAGGCTCCTGGCCAACGGGCCGGTGCTGCTCTGCTTTCTCGCCATCTCCGGGTAAGCTCCTCCGATACTCTTCTCCAGGCCTCCTGCCTCCGGGTGCGCTCTCTCCAGACTGCTCCAAGCGACACCCATCTTTGCTCTCTCCTTTCGTCTCCTCCCCCTTCGAGGGCGGTCCCGGGGCCACTTGGTGACTGTCTGCTCCAGAGGCGGTTCTTTCACGCTGACAGACACCTCTAGCATCACAGTCTCTGTTGGTGGGGGCGGTTTCCACTTTTGGCGCCATTTTCGGTCCTGGTCCACGATGGGAGGCGGCCTCTCACCACCCTCTGGCACGCCCATAATGGCATCCGCTCTTCCAAGGCGGGAAACCTTTGGAAATGGCGGGAATCGTCTCCCAGTGGCGGGAAACTCTGCAGATGGCGGGAAAAAGCTGTTAATGGCGGACAACCGGCGGGAATCGACCTGTGATGGGGTCCGATGGCGGGGACCCTCCGGAACCGGCAGGAGACTTCTGTTTGAGGTAAACTTGCACTTTTCTTCAGGCACGCAGTACCCGGTGGTTGTGGGCACGTAATCCTGCCGACTACGCCAAAGTTGACGCGCCCCCTGGGCCATATTCTTTAGGGGAATACCCGGAGCCGGATCAGATGGGGGTTGTAGTCTTCCGAGTGGCTGTGACCCGGTCCGTGCCCAGGGTGTCAAACTCAGTTGTATGTGGCAGTCCTACAGATGTTATTAAGTTCTTAATGTCGACTACGCCACCCGTTGTATTGCGGTCACTAGGGCCGCCGCTGCAGCAGGGTCCGCTGAGGCTGATGGTGTTGGTGCAGCTTTAAATGGTATAACCCCCAACGGGTGGGGTATAGCCTCAGGGGGTCAGGTGCAGAGGATGGGGGTTGTGGTGGTGCAGCATAGATGGTAATGAAGACAGAGTCGGGTTGTGCAGTTTAGGGTATTTACTCACTGCTGATGTTCCGGTCACTCCAGCTTCAAGTGACCACCCGAGCCGTGCTGCGTCCACCAGGTCCTGGATCCAGCCAACCCCCAAGCAAGTCCGGAGCGTGACCCTGAGCTCTCCTTCTGTCCTTTCCTCTGGCCGTCCCCACTAGTGATCCACCTAGGTCCAGCTCCCTCGGGCCTTCTGTTGGGAGACCCTTGGCCTTGGGTTCCCTGACCCTCCACGTGGTCTGCCTTCGGGGTGGATGTGGTGGGTGGCCGTGGCAGACGCTGCCCACGGCCTCCGGTCTCTGGCTAGGGTGTGCTTTTGCCCCCACCAGCTTGGGATCCGGTACCCTATTGCCGACTCTTCACCCGGGGATTGAATTTGGGTTCTCAGAGTCCTTTCTTTTCACCCCCTCTGGGTCTCTCTTTCTTCTCCTCTCTCACTCTGGCTCAGGCCGCTCTGCTCCTCTGCTCTCCTTACTGACTCTGACAGACTGACCCTGATCTTTGATGGTGCCCACCTTAAATACTCCCTCTATGTGTGAGCTCAGGTGACCAGCACCCAATGAGCTCCTATCTTTACCCAGGCTGCTCCCCCTATCTGCCCCTACACTACTTGGGATGTACCACCCCCCTCCCACTCCAGCCAGGAACAGACTCGGTCGTACCTGCACATTTCTAAGTGGGAGTACCGTTGGTCTGCTCCTCGGAAATGGGATGTGTGTAGTGCATGCAGCCTACCGAGCTCAGTCCCACACTCCATCCTTACCCGGGAGTGGAATATCACACCTCTGGGTTGAGGTGCAATACCCCTGTAGCAGCCGAATCCTCAGGGTGCTACACCAGTCCCAGCCCCTATGCCTTGGGGTGCCTCCTGATGCTCTTCACTAAGTATCCCGTGGTCCCGAAGCATTTCCTTTGAAAAAATTAAGTGTCCAAACTACAGGTGGTGTAGCTTGCTTAACAGCCGGGATAATCCGCTGACTAGCAGACACTGCTACTAGGCACAAAGTATTTCCTGGGCTAGATGCAGTTAAAAATTTGTAAGTAGATACTCTCGTTGGATGCTGAGAAAGCATTCCATAGAGTCTCCTGGCACGCCATATATGATTCTCTTAAAAAGCTTGGGGTAGGGGTCTAGGGGACCCTTTTATAGCCAAAATCACGGCCCTGTATCACAATACGTCACCTAGGCTGAAGATAAATGGAACTGTAGCACCGAGGGCTCGGTTGCTACAGACGTATTGCACCTCACCCAGAGGTGTGATATCTCACTCTCAGATAAGGATGGAGTGTGGATCAGGACCCGACACCTGCATGCATTACACCACATTGCCGTGGGGCAGGGCGACCAATATGCCCCTGAGATGGGCACGACAGTCCCTGTCCCTGGCTGGAGTGGGGGGAGGGAACACTGAGGAAGGGGAACCCTGCAGTGCAGGAGCAGGGAGGAAGCAGTTCCTGGGTGCATTGAGAAGGGAGTATAAAAGGTGGGCACCATCTTAGTTCAGTGCAGAGAAGTCTGAGCAGAAGTGGCAGGGAGCAGGGGCTCTGCATGAGCTCTGCTCCGGAGGCGGGCCTAGTAACAGAGGCCCAGGCCTGGAAGAGGGAGAAGGAAGGAAGAGGAGCGGAGAAGGCTCCAGGAACGAGGAATGAAGGGATCCCAGGGGTGCGGACGGGCGAGTCGCCACCGCACGCCCGAATCCACCTGCGTGGAGGGGTCAGGCCAAAGGGGGAGACCGGTCCCCGAACTAGTGGAGGCAGGAAACGACCCTCAGGGGGTCCTGTGAAGCGCTCCAAAGTTATCTGGGAGTTGTCTGAGCCCCTCACCTGGTGAGCACAGTACGACGTGGGCAGCCGTTACCTACAGACGTGGTCTGGATAATAAGAACTGTGAGTAAAGGCCCTGAACTGCATCACTGACTCCGTGTCGTTACTGCTGCTGCCCTGCACCATCACCCCCATCCTCCGCATACACTGCCCTGAGGCTATACTCCTCCCGTGGGGAGTTATGCTACGCTCTGCTGCACCCACAACACCAGCCTTAGCGGTCTGCCCTGTAGCGGCGGTTCACTCTGACCGCAATCCACGGGTGGCGTAGTCGGACATTTAAACATCAAAACCACATAAATAGTTCCGCCACTGGTTTGACCGCCCTGAGCCACGGAACCGGATCGCCGCCACGAAGACTACAACCACCAGCATCCACCAAAAAGTGTCCGGCTCCGGGTGTCCCAAGGCCCAGGGGGTGCGTCAGAACATTTTCATCACCTTTCACAATCACCAATGGGACAAGGCAGGGATGTCCTCTGTCCCCTCTCTTATACATCCTAGTGACGGAGCACCTGCTCTCATCAATTCGCCATAACCCCAATATTAGGTGGATTGAGCTGGGAGGCACCGAGTACAAGTGCTCTCTATTTGCTGATGATCTCCTAGTATATATCACTCAATCACATATATCCATCCCTGCTGTTATGGCTGAAATAGATCACTTTGTTACATGGTAAAATTTTAAAATCAATGCAGCGAAGTCTGAGGCCCTCGATGTCTCCCTCCCTAAATCCATATAGGATTCCATCCAGTCCAACTTTCCCTTTGCCTGGCCCTCACAGGGTATCAAATACTTAGGAATTCCTATTCATAGAGACCTCTCCCATCTATGTTATCTTAATTTTGGGCCCTTTATTGAACAATTCCATACAGACCACGGTTGGCAAGTTAGAACTGTAAGATTCCCTACGTGAACCACTGGTGTTTTGTGGAAAAGCACATGTACACCGCGTTCCAAATTATTATGCAAAAAGTGTTTAGGAGTGATAAGGGAAGAATTTGTTTGTTTGTCAGTTAAACTCATTGATGGTGATGTGTGTCAGGGCTCTTTATATCACTGTAAGCAATTGCAGACACCTGTGCTAATTAGTTTGGCAGGTGTGTCCAATGAAAGGCAAGACTACTTAAGAAGGCTCTCTCACATTATTAAGCAGCCTACATTTTCTGCCAAAATGGGAAAGAAAAAGGATGTGTCGGCTGCTGAGAAGCAACAAATTGTGGAGTGTTTAGGTCAAGGCATGACTACAATCAACATTGTGCGATGATCAGGATGAAGTGTCTTGGCAATCAAGAAGTATGTAGCTGATTCACAGTACACACGTGTGCGTGCTGATAAGGGCAAATTGAGGACTCTTTCCTACAGGCAATTACGTCAGGTTGAAACAGCAGCGGCAAAAAAGCCTTGTCATAGCAGCAGACAAGTTTTTGAAGCTGCTTGTGCCTCCAACGTCCCCCAAACAACAAGATGCAGGGTCCTTCAGAGGTTTGCAGCTGTGCATATGCCATCCTGTCGACCTCCTCTATCCACTTCACACAAGCAGAAACGGCTCCAGTGGGCCAAACATTACATGAAGACTGATTTCAAAACTGTTTTGTTCATGGATGAGTGCCGTGCAGCGCTCGATGGTCCAGATGAATGGAGTGGAGGATGGCTGGTTGATGGACACCCCACGCAAACACGGCTACAGCGCCAACAAGGAGGAGGTGGAGTAATGTTTTGGGCTGGAATCATGGGGAGAGAGATTGTCGGCCCCTTTAGGATCCCTGAAGGCGCTAAAGATGAACTCCATAATGTATGTGGATTTTCTCAAACAGCACTTCCTGCCATGGTTCAAGAAGAAGAACCGTGTATTTCACAGCAAGATCATTTTTCTGCATGATAATGCACCATCTCATGCTGCACATAAAACATCTGCATCTCTGGCTGATATGGGCATAAAAGTGGACAAACTTATGGTGTGACCCCCATGCTCCCCTGACCTCTACCCCATTCAGAACCTTTGGAGCATCATTAAAAGGAGTGTCTATGATGGCGGGAGGCAGTTCACATCTAAGCAACAGCTCTGGGAGGGTATTCTGTCCTCATGCAAAACAATTGAAGCAGAAACCATCCAAAACCTGACAAATTCAATGGACGAGAGAGTTCAGAAGCTCCTTTCGAACAAGGGGTCCTATGTGAAAATGTAACATCACCTAGAATAAAGTTTTGAGTTGAAAACTGTTTGATTTCAGTTTCTAACAACCTGCTAATGCTTATAATTTCAAAAATGACCATTTTTTTGGTCTTCATTAAAATGAAAAGGTTGATCGAAAAGTTTGGGGGATCTAAGAGTTTGGCAACCCAGTAGTCATGATTACTTCGAATTCTGACAATATGAGGGTCATGCTGCAGGTAGTGCAGCAAGAAGGCACTTATGTGTCTTGCGCATCTTGGAGCCCCAAAATTATTTTCCGGGCTAGATGCAGCTAAAAATTATTTTTAATTTTAAATCTGGTGAAGCTTATTATAGATGGCCTAATAGGATCAGTGCTGCACACTGCTACAAAGCCCAAATTATTTTCCAGTCAAGATACAGATAAACATGATTAGTAATTTGAAAGCTTAAAACGGTTGGTAGGGTGATTTTAACCAATCATCAAGCTTTTACTCTCCCCAGGATGACACAGGGGTAGAAAAGTAGTTTCGGATCCATGATTTGTTCATCTTTATGAACGTGAGTCTGTCTACATTATCAGTGGAGAGCCGCGTGCGCTTATCTGTCAGCACACCACCAGCAGCGCTGAACACACGTTCAGACAGAACGCTGGCTGCGGGGCATGACAAGATCTCCAAGGCGTAAGTGGCTAGCTCCGGCCATTTATCCAGATTGGAAGCCCAAAAAGAGCAAGGGTCCAGTGACACAGTCGTGGCTTCAATGTTTACTTGGAGATACTCCTGTACCATCGTCTCTAGGCGTTGACTATGTGTCAGACTTCTTGTCTCCTGTGGCCTTGCAAAGGATGGGCTAAAAAAGTGGTGAAATGATTGCGCAAAATTGATGTTACCAGCAGATACTGTGGTTCTGTTACGGTTTGAGTGCTGAACACTTGACGGTCCCACGGTTGGCAAGTTGGAACTGTGAGATTCACTACGTGCACCACTGGTATTTTGTGGAAAAGCACATGTAAGATTCTGCAACAGTCTCTGCTGATACTCCTGCATGCGTGCATCCCTTTCTATGGCAGGAATAATTTCTGCAAATTTACTTTTGTACCGGGGATCTAACAGTGTGGCAACCCAGTAGTCAGGATTATTTCTAATTCTCACAATTCGAGGGTCATGTTGCAGGTAGTGCAGCAAGAAGGCACTCATGTGTGTTGTGCATCCAGGAGCACCAAGTCCCTGTTGTGTTGGTGGCGAGGTAACAATCATGCTTCCTTCCTCTGTCCTCTCCCCCCAACCTCGCACAACAGAAATGTGATCAAGGTCTCCCTCATCTGATGAGTCTTCCATCAGTTCGTCCTCCACTTCTTCCTGGGCTCCTGCACCTTCCTCACTAGTTTGGCTGCTACCATGCGCCCTGGTAAAACCATCTCCCCCACCCTCACATGCCTGCCGCCTTGGTGCTGCCGACCGTCTGGACCTTGCAGATGTTAGCCCTTCCGCATACAACTCCTCCTCCTCTACTTCCTCCACCTCCTCTTGTGCCACCACCTGACTCCGAATTCTGTTTAACATGTGCTCCAGCATGTAAATCACCGGAATAGTCATGCTGATAATGGCATCGTCAGCACTAAACATCTTCGTCGCCATTTCAAAACTGTGCAGAAGGGTGCATAGGTTCCTGATCTGAGACCACTCCTCCAGCGTGATTTGCCCCACCTCTGAATCTCGTTGGCCCAGGCTATACGTCAGAACGTATTGCACCAGGGCTTGTCGGTGCTGCCACAGTCGCTGCAACATGTGCAGAGTTGAATTCCACCGGGTAGGCACATCGCATTTTAGCCGGTGAAGTGGCAGGCCCAACGACTTCTGTAGAGATGTAAGTCGCTGAGCTGCGGGATGCGAACGGCGGAAGTGAGCACACAGCGACCGTGCCCTCTGCAGAAGGCCATCTAGTCTGGGATAGTGGGCTAAAAATTGCTGGACAACCAGGTTCAACACGTGAGCCATACAAGGCACGTGTGTGACATTGCCCCGGCGAAGGGCCGCACCCAGGTTTGCAGCATTGTCGCACACAGCCTTCCCTGGTTTCAGGTCCAGTGGAGACAACCATTCATGAAATTGGTTCTCCAGAGCTGACCACAACTCCTCAGCTGTGTGACTCACATTTCCCAGACATTTCAATGTAAAAACCGCCTGATGACGTTGAGCCCTACTGCCAGCATAGTAAGGAGGTGTGCAGGATCCCTTCTGCGCAGTTAGAAAGCTTGTGGCATGACCAGACAGGCTTTGGGTGCAGGTGGAAGACCGAGAGGAGGTTGAGGAGGCAGAAGCAGTGGAGGAACTTTGACATAAAGAGGATTGACGCACAACTCGTGGGGACGGCAAGACTTGGACAGCAGCCCCTTGTCCTGCTGTCACCATAGTTACCCAGTGCCCAGTCAGCGACATGTAACGCCCCTGTCCATGCCTACTCGTCCAAGTGTCTGTGGTGAAATGCACCCTGTCACACACAGAGTTTCTCAAAGAAGCGGTGATGTTGTGTGCAACATGCTGGTGGAGCGCAGGCACACCTTTCTTTGAGAAGTAGTGCCGACTGGGCATCTGGTACTGGGGCACTGCGACGGACATAAGGTCTCGAAAATCCTCTGTGTCCACCAGGCGGAAAGGCAGCATTTCTGTAGCCAAGAGCTTGCAGATGGTGAAATTCAACCTCTTAGCTTTCTCATGGCTAGGAGGAAATGGTCTTTTACTTGTCCACATCTGAGGGACCGAGGGCTGGCTATTGTGCTTAGACGGGGTTGATAAGGGTGTCCCCGGCAAACTGCCGGTCTGTGAGGAAGATGCAGGCGGACATGTTAGGTTGCCTTGATCCAAAGGTGGTGCTATCGATGTCGGACAGCGCTCAACACCAGCTGGTGTTACCACCTCCAAAGAAAATGATGACCTGCCAATCACGCTGGCTGTTGCGGGTAAAGAGGTGGCAGGTCTGCGCCCCAAAACAGGTGTGACTGCTGTCCCCCCAGTCACAGAGGATGAAGAGGCCGCGGATGCACAAGATATGGCAGACGGTGATTGGCCCGGCCGGCTAGGCCGCATTGTAGCACACTGAGCTTCCCACTGCAACTTATGCTTCATGTCCATGTGCCGGTTCATGCATGAAGTACTCAAACTATGTATTTTTTGGCCTCTACTTAGCTTTTGCTGACAAATGTTACAGATAACACAAGTTGGGTCATCTTTATCGATCTGAAAAAATGCCCAGGCTATGCAAGGCTTAGCACCCATGCGACCTGAAGAGCCACCACGACTTGTGGTGAGAGGCAGAGTTGTGTTTGAGGATGCAGTTGTTGACGTGCTTCCAGTACTACGTCTCTGTCCAGGAAGGCGCAACCTGACCTCGTCGTCACTAGCATCTTCCTCCACCTCCTCTGCTGACCTCATCTCTTGGCTGACTGTGGGTTGACAGTAAGTGGGATCTCCGACCTCATCATCATCACCCTGTGCGTTATCACACCCGTCGTCCTCAGAGCCAACCTGTTCCTGCCCTGACAAAAAACTAAAGTTGTCGCTCCAATCAGGTATTTGAGTCTTATCATCATCTTCCTCATTGTCTCCACCAACAGGAGTTACAGTTTGGGAATGAGGGTCTACATTATGGTCAGAACCTTCTGCGTCTGGTCCTGGATCCGACTCATAAAGATTCTGGGCATCAGTGCAGATCATTTCCTCGTCTGGATTCACAGAAGCGCTGGAGTCGACCTCTGATTCCCAGGCTATAGTATGAGTAAACAGCTCTGCAGACTCAACCATCTGTTCTACCTCATACTCAGACGGGCAGCTGGAGATTTGGGAGCTGTGAGGAAGCAAGTGCGATTTGGGTGACACTTTTGAGGACTGGAGTATTTGTGATGTTGAAGTTGATGTGGAGGAGAGCCCACTTAAAGGAGCACTTGATATCCGTTGAAGCACCTGCTGTTTTTGTGCCTCATCTGGAATTTGTAGCGATTGGCGTGGCCGTAAGAAAGGGATCTTATCACATTGTCCGCTAAAAGAAGTAGACATTTTAGTTTGGCTGGAAGATGGTCTTTCTTCTGCACCTACCCCACGGACACAACCTTTTTTCCCCTTCCCAACACGCCTATTCCCCTTTCCACCAGCAGCAGGCCTTTTTCCACTCATTTTGGTGGTTAACTAATTCACAACTCTGGAGTTGTTTGCACAAAAAAACAATGGATGGTAACCGAGCAGAGCTGAGTGGCCAAACTGTGGTATTAGGCCAAAACTATTGGCTGGGCTAGATGCAGAAAAAAATTATTTTTAATTTGCAACCTGATAGAGGTCAGTATAGATGGACTAATAGACCAAGTCCCACACACCGCTAGAAGCCCAAATATTTTTTCAGAGCTAGATGCAGAAAAAAATTATTTTTAATTTGCAACCTGATGGAGGTCAGTATAGATGGACTAATAGAACAAGTCCCACACGCTGCTAGAAGCCCAAATATTTTTTCAGAGATAAATGAAGAAAAAAATTATTTTTAATTTGCAACCTGATGGAGGTCAGTATAGATGGACTAATAGACCAAGTCCCACACACTGCTAGAAGCCCAAATATTTTTTCAGAGCTAGATGCAGAAAAAAAATATTTTTAATTTGCAACCTGATGGAGGTCAGTATAGATGGACTAATAGACCAAGTCCCACACACTGCTAGAAGCCCAAATATTTTTTCAGAGCTAGATGCAGAAAAAAATTATTTTTAATTTGCAACCTGATGGAGGTCAGTATAGATGGACTAATAGACCAAGTCCCACACACCGCTAGAAGCCCAAATATTTTTTCAGAGCTAGATGCAGAAAATTTTTTTATTCAATTTGCAACCTGATGGAGGTCAGTATAGATGGACTAATAGACCAAGTCCCACACACTGCTAGAAGCCCAAATATTTTTTCAGAGCTAGATGCAGAAAATTTTTTTATTCAATTTGCAACCTGATGGAGGTCAGTATAGATGGACTAATAGACCAAGTCCCACACACTGCTAGAAGCCCAAATATTTTTTCAGAGCTAGATGCAGAAAAAAATTATTTTTAATTTGCAACCTGATGGAGGTCAGTATAGATGGACTAATAGACCAAGTCCCACACACTGCTAGAAGCCCAAATATTTTTTCAGAGCTACATGCAGAAAAAAATTATTTTTAATTTGCAACCTGATGGAGGTCAGTATAGATGGACTAATAGAACAAGTCCCACACGCTGCTAGAAGCCCAAATATTTTTTCAGAGATAAATGAAGAAAAAAATTATTTTTAATTTGCAACCTGATGGAGGTCAGTATAGATGGACTAATAGACCAAGTCCCACACACTGCTAGAAGCCCAAATATTTTTTCAGAGCTAGATGCATAAAAAAATTATTTTTAATTTGCAACCTGATGGAGGTCAGTATAGATGGACTAATAGACCAAGTCCCACACACCGCTAGAAGCCCAAATATTTTTTCAGAGCTAGATGCAGACAAAATATTATATTCAGTTTGCAACCTGATGGAGGTCAGTATAGATGGACTAATAGAATGATGCTATGCCCAAAAGATTTTACTTCACTAGGTGCAGTAAAAAAATTGGTATTCTATACACAGGTGGTATATCTTGCAACACAGATAGGCTACTCCACTGACTAACACACTCTGCAATAGGCCAAAAAGGATTAGCTTTGCTAGATTCAGCCAAATGCTGTGAAAAAAACTTGCACAGCACTGGCACAGACCTGCCTGGCAAAAACTGATAGGAACTGATGTAACCTAGTCCTGAAAAGGACTCCAATTACAATTAGTCTTTACTCCCACAATCTATCTATTTAAGAGCACAGACCTGCCTGATAAAAGTCGTAGGAAATGCTGTAACCTAGTCCTTAAAAGGACTGCAATCACAACTATTCCCTACTCCCAAGCTATCTGTATATTTGTGCGAAAATTGGCTTGAAATTAACAAGGTATAGCGCACACAGCAACAGCGGTGCCGTCTAACACGCAGCTGCAGCAGTGAGAAAATGGTGGCGACAGGGAAAATGGCTTGGTCTTATAGGGCAAGGACATGTGACATACACTGCCAATCACACATGCCCTTGCTTGTGTGAAAAAAAGCACTTCGCTCCGTGTGTGCGCTGCTGATAGGCTGACAGATTGCACCTCCCCACTGCAAATGCGGGAAAGAGAAAAAAAAATGGAGATCTTCATTGTTCCTGCAGAGATCCATCCCCTGCCCCTCCCCCCGCCCCGCTGTACACTCAAACTGCGTATTAACATTAATTTTCATCATTACTGAGAAAAAATCCAGTTATGATTTTGGTGCACGAACAGTTATCGAACATAACCTCGAACAGCCGAATTTTTCTCAAATTGTTCGTGTTCGCCGACCGGCTCGAACACCGCCCAAAACAGCTCGAATTTGAGATTGGCGAACAGTTCGAGTAGAACAACGCTCATCTCTACTGTAGATGCAGATAAAAATTATTTTTAATTTGCAACCTGATGGAGGTCAGTATAGATGGACTAATACAACAAGTCCCACACACAGCTAGAAGCCCAATATTTTTTCAGAGCTAGATGCAGACAAAAAATTATTTTGAATTTGCAACCTGATGGAGGTCAGTATAGATGGACTAATAGAGAAAGTCCCACACACTGCTAGAAGGCCAAATATTTTTTCAGAGGTAGATGCAGAAAAAAATATATTCAGTTTGCAACCTGATGGAGGTCTGTATAGATGGATTAATAGAACAAGTCCCACACACAGCTAGAAGCCCAATATTTTTTCAGAGGTAGATGCAGAAAAAAATATATTCAGTTTGCAACCTGATGGAGGTCTGTATAGATGGATTAATAGAACAAGTCCCACACACAGCTAGAAGCCCAATATTTTTTCAGAGGTAGATGCAGAAAAAATATATTCAGTTTGCAACCTGATGGAGGTCTGTATAGATGGATTAATAGAACAAGTCCCACACACAGCTAGAAGCCCAATATTTTTTCAGAGGTAGATGCAGAAAAAAATATATTCAGTTTACAACCTGATGGAGGTCAGTATAGATGGACTAATAAAACAAGTCCCACACACAGCTAGAAGCCCAATATTTTTTCAGAGCTAGATGCAGACAAAAAATTATTTTGAATTTGCAACCTGATGGAGGTCAGTATAGATGGACTAATAGAGAAAGTCCCACACACTGCTAGAAGGCCACATATTTTTTCAGAGCTAGATGCAGACAAAAAATTATATTCAATTTGCAACCTGATGGAGGTCAGTATAGATGGACTAATAGAATGATGCTATGCCCAAAAGATTTTACTTCACTAGGTGCAGTAAAAAAATTGGTATTCTATACACAGGTGGTATATCTTGCAACACAGATAGGCTACTCCACTGACTAACACACTCTGCAATAGGCCAAAAAGGATTAGCTTTGCTAGATTCAGCCAAATGCTGTGAAAAAAACTTGCACAGCACTGGCACAGACCTGCCTGGCAAAAACTGATAAGAACTGATGTAACCTAGTCCTGAAAAGGACTCCAATTACAATTAGTCTTTACTCCCAACCTATCTATTTAAGAGCACAGACCTGCCTGATAAAAGTCATAGGAAATGCTGTAACCTAGTCCTTAAAAGGACTGCAATCACAACTATTCCCTACTCCCAAGCTATCTGTAGATTTGTGCGAAAATTGGCTTGAAATTAACAAGGTATAGCGCACACAGCAACAGCGGTGCCGTCTAACACGCAGCTGCAGCAGTGAGAAAATGGTGGCGACGGGGAAAATGGCTTGGTCTTATAGGGCAAGGACATGTGACATACACTGCCAATGACACATGTCCTTGCTTGTGTGAAAAAAAGGACTTCGCTCCGTGTGTGCGCTGCTGATAGGCTGACAGATTGCACCTCCCCACTGTAAATGCGGGAAAGAGAAAAAAAAAATGGAGATCTTCATTGTTCCTGCAGAGATCCATCCCCTGCCCCTCCCCCCACCCCGCTGTACACTCAAACTGCGTATTAACATTAATTTTCATCATTACTGAGAAAAAATCCAGTTATGATTTTGGTGCACGAACAGTTATCGAACATAACCTCGAACAGCCGAATTTTTCTCGAACACCGCCCAAAACAGCTCGAGTTTGAGATTGGCGAACAGTTCGAGTAGTTCGAGTAGAACAACGCTCATCTCTATTCAGCAACTCTCAAGTCTCTCAGGAGTACTTAAAGGGACCCCATTCTATGTGCCTTTCCTGGTCATCTTCCCTGCACCGGCTCTCGCCCTCCTGCCCTGCGCCTCACAATCAGTGTCCAAAGCCAGTGGCCTCGGGCCTTGTCGGGCGATTTGCAATCCCCTGGATCCTCTGTGGCCACCTTTTCGTTGATATAATTGTGGCTGTTTGCTGCTGCACCTTGAAAATGCAGCAGCCTCCGGTTACCTAGCTGAGCCTGGTTGTTCTCCACTAGTTAGGGGCCGGTCCCCTCTGCGGCCTGATCCCTCCACGTCCGTGTAGATTCGGGCTCACGGGTGGCTTCCTGCACTCATCGTGCACCTGGGATCCCCTCTGTCTCTGGAGCCTTCCCGCTGCTCCCGTCCTCTCTCACTCTCTCTCCTGGGCCACTCAGACTAGGCCCTGCTCCTTTCGCCACTCCTCCTGAGCAGAGCTCCTCCTGAGCTCCTGCTACCAACTCTCACTCCTCACAACTGACCTGCTTCTAGATGGTTCCCCTTCTTCTTATACTCTTCCTGTCAGTGCTCCCCTGATCTACTTCCTCCACCCACCTCCTCTACCTAGTTCCAGCCTCCAGCTAGGGACCAGGGACTGTGCTCTCCCTTAGCAGCAATCTCGCCCTTCCCTACTAAAGTGGAGTGTATGGGATGTGGGTGTGTGGGTCCCGGGTAGTACTCCCTCCTTACCTGAGATTGGGTTGCCACACATCTGGGTGAGATGCAGTACCTCTGTGGTGACTGAACCCGCAGGGGTGCCACAATAACTATTTTGAACAGCAAACTGGTGTCAATAGCTTCACTGACACACTGAAACAAAATTTCAATTGAGGCCAGAAATGGCAATATTTTCAGCGCAATTATATGTGATCCGTGTGACGGACAAACCACAGTTTTAAATAGCTGGATTTTTAGCGCCGTAACATGGAAAGGACCTGGCTGTATTCTGCAGTGCCAACAAGCAAATGGCACAGAAAAACTGTGTTCTCTGGATTGCTTTTTAAGCAAATAATAAGTTCCAAAAAATAATTATTCCTGGCCCCTGAGACCTGAGCCTATGTCTAGAAATATCTAACAGCAGTAGGAGCAGACAAAACAGGAATGAAGCCTCTTGTGCTATATGCACTGCAGTCTGCTATATACTCTGCCTGCCTGATATCTCTGCAGATGGATTAGTCCTCAGAAGGACTGTGTGTTGAGATGGATATGTGTAATATACTTCTGTTCTAACTACATTACTTAATAAACAAGCGAATCTCTCCCTAGCTCAGCAGCACCTCTCCCTACACTGTCTGAATTCCGGAGTGACTGTGACGAGCACAGCGGCACCAGGTCTGATATAGACCTGATGACGCTGTACGGCTAGCCAATCATTGTAATGCCACAACTAACATGGCTGTGGCAATACAGTGAGCAGCAGGAAATCCCTGCATGTTCATTCGCTCTGTAAAGAGCACTAAACATGCAGGGAGGGTACCTGAGCTCCCGCCAAGCAACCCCAGAAATACTCGGTGAGCGCCGAGCATCACCGAGCAGTAGCGAGCATGCTCGCTCATCACTAGTGGTGGCTAATCAGACGTGTTGAGGTACTGAATTCCAGAGGATGGGGGATATTTGGTAGAAGTATTGGAGATAATTGGGTGAGGAACAAATAAGTGTGGAAAGAAGGAGGTCCGGAGATTAAGTAAGGGAATATTGAAATGCAAGCGCAAGTATGCAGCCACCCACACACAGGCCGCAATACTAAACTGCCACATTTCTGGACAGCTGCTTGTACTTGAAATGTTGCCTTTTAGGCTCATGGAGGTGGACGTTTTTCACAACCTCATGGCGGCGGCCAGGTCTCCATACTCAGTCCCCAGCCGCCACTATTTCTCCCCGTGTTGTCCCCGCCTTGCACAGGGTCCCAGAACATTACTGCTGATACTTTTCTGTGGGAATCTGCTTGGCTCCTACCAGCCTGGAATATTTACAGTGAACTATGGTGCGACACCATGGTATTAGCAGTGCCCCCAGTACCAGTAGCAAAAGCCACCCCCAATTTCCTTCTCAGGAATTTTATTTGGTAGACTGAGTGGCTGCCCAAATATATTAGTTTCTCACAAAGGAGCTGAAGATACAGAGTAGCAGTAGGTGCAAGTTTCTCTAGCATGTTAGATATCAGAGGGTGAAAGGCAGCAAGTGGCTCAGTGATTAGCACTGAAGCCTTGCAGCCCTGGTATCCTGGGTTCAAATCCCAGCAAGGACAACATCTGCAAGGATTTTGTATGTTCTCTCTGTGTTTGCATTGGTTTCTCCCTCCGTAAAAAAGCATCCATCTTAGCCAGGGCTGCTTCTCGGCAGGGTTGGACGGGGCCACCAGAGAACTGGAGAATCCTCTGGCGGGCCCTGGCTTCTCCTTCAGGAGCGTTCATAGCGCAAACTTATCAGGTTGTGATGATGATGTGGCCATCCATCTCCTTAGTTTTCTGTTACTTGGAATGTAAGTGCAAGTATGCAGCCAGCCACCCACCCACAATACTAAACTGGCACATTTCTGGACAGCTGCTTGCACTTGAAATGTTGCCTTTTAGGCTCGTAGAGGCAGAAACTTTTCACAACCTCATGGCGGTGGCAGCCGGGTCTCCATACTCGGTTCCCAGCCACCACTATTTCTTCCGGTGTCGTCCCCGCCTTGCACAACCACGGGTCCCAGAACATTACCCGTGCCCTTCCCAGTGCACTTACTGGAAAGGACCGCCTAACCACAAACACGTGGACAAGTGAATGTGGCCAGGGACGGTATGGAGCCAGTCCACAGTAAAAAAAACAGCTATACAGTGTCTGGGAACCTTCCCACACACTTTTCTTAGCCAGGGATGCTTTTCGGAAGGGTTGGACGGGCCTACCAGAAAACCGGAGAATCCTCTGGTGGGCCTTGGCTTTTCCTTCAGGAGAGTTCATAGTGCAAACCTTGCAGCTGCCATGGGGCTCTTTAGCGGGGGAGAAAGGTGGTCCCTCAGAATCAAATCCTCTGATGGGCCCAATGTTCTTTAGTCTGACACTGCTTCTCAGTGAGAGTTGTATTTCACCACAGCCATATTCTTTAGCTCGGTGAAAGGACTGGCATAGAGGGAAACCCTATGTACTCCAGCTGTCATTACTCCCAGGAAGTCCTCTAATGCAGCTTGTTGCATAAGCAATGGCAGCCCGTCCAACATCAGCTCACACTTCTCAGTGGTGATTAGTCACAGACAAAGATTTTTCTATACGCCTTGAATTTAAACACTACAGAGTTGGACAATGGCCTGATCTGCAATGCATTTTGAGAAATAACATGCATAAGCAAAGCCACGGTTTAGGCCACTGAAGGTCATTAAGCGAAACTAATACAGCTTTTCCACAGACTGAAAGAGGGGTATCAAGACTTCCAAGACTTCCCTGTCCTCTCCAAGAGGATGACTGTCCATGTTTTCCTCCTCATTCTCCTTCTCCTTATTATCAACCAATCCGGATTGAGAAGAGATGAGGCTGGGCTGCATAGTTCCTTGCTCTGCCTGCAATGCCTCCTCTTTAACTGTGAGCACCAAGCATTTCAGTAGACAGAGAAGTGGGATGGTGACGCTAATTATGGTGTCATTGCCGCTCACCATCTTGGTGGAGTCTTCAAAAATCAGACATCCATGCCCACTCATCAGCTGTTATGTGCGGAGGCTGACCTGAATGCGGATGGGTGTGTTGAAGCTGGTACTCAACAACTGCCCTCTGCTGCTCACAAATGCTTCCCAACATCTACAACGTTGATTTACAACATATGGTGACATCACACAACAGTTGGTGAGCTGGAAGCTGCAAAATTCTGCTGAAGCACTGCCAGGGTGGCGGAAGCTATAGCTGACTTTCTGAAATGGGCACACACGCATTGCATTTTCACAAGCAGCTTTGCCAGATCTGTGTAGGTTTTGAGAAACCGCTGAACCACTAAGTTGAGCATATTTAGTGCTCTCTCATTACTAATGTGTACCCCTGTATGGAGAACAATGAGAACAATATCAGCACCAAAAAATTAAAAGATGAAATGTAGCCTGCTTTATATACCACGGTACTAAGAAAACCAATTTTGATTATATCTTGTGTACCCCTGTGACAAAAATATCTGCACCAAAGAATTAATTTCACTAGAGTAGAACTTATATAATGGTGGCCGTGAACTCTTCCACTACAGCTAAACCCAATCAGTATTCTTCACATTTTCAAAAATTAGTGTCAGACACCAGCAAAGTGGCATCAATTTCTGTTATGTTCTGCTACCAGAGCTAAGGAAAGAGAGGAGATCTGTCCCTACGATAGAACTCAGCTTAATACCTACGATGTAACAGGGGACCTGATCCTGCGATCAGACCTGCTAAAGTCCTAAGCTAGTCTGTACGGAGACCTATAGATGTGGGGAAGGAATCCCTACAAGTACTAAGGACTGGGAGGAAAATGGGACACCTCCTAACAGAAATAGTAGCAGACAGACGAACAAACAAAATATATAGAACATAGAGGTCCGTAGACCAAGCAAGCTAACAGAGTTAGATACAGAGCACAGGCTAGCTAGAAAGTAGATATACAATGAAGTCCAGCAAGGCCAGAAGGGCGGAGCAGGATTAAATAGGCCAACAAGGTCATGTGACCAGCAAAGGAAAAAACCTAAGAGCAAGGTTCTAACAGTACCCCCCCTTCTAAGAGGATCCTCCGGATCCCCTAGGACCAGGCTTATCAGGAAATCTCCTGTGAAACGCTCTGATAAGTCTGGAAGCGGAAACATCATCCGACCTCACCCAAGAGTTATCCTCGGGTCCGAAACCTTTCCAGGCCACAAGATACTGCAAACTACCTCTATACCGTCTAGAGTTAAGGATGCGAGAAATTTCATATTCCCCGTCCTTCACCACCGGGGGAACAGAGGCAGAGGCGTCACAATCCGATACAACAGCTTTTTTCAACAGAGAGACATGAAATACCGGATTAATTCTCCAGGAGGTAGGAACCTCCAACCTAACAGCAGATTGGTTGACAACCTGAAGCACCTTAAAGGGCCCTACAAACTTGGGACCCAATTTCTTAGAAGGAATCCTCAACCGCAGATTCCTAGAGGACAACCAAACCATGTCACCAACAGCGAACAAAACCTCCTGTCGTTTCCTATCAAAGTAGTCTTTAGATTTTCTGTTGGCCTCCTGAAGATTACCACGCACATCCGTCCAAACTCTCTCCAAATCACCGGAAAAATTCTCCTCCTCAGGCACGGCAGATCCCAACTTGGAGAACGACCCAAACAACGGATGTCTCCCAGAACAACAAAAAAAAGGCGAACAACCAGCAGAAGAAGATGTATGATTGTTCAGAGCAAATTCAGCAAGTGGCAGAAACTCAGACCACCCCTCTTGATTGTCTGCCACAAAACAACGCAAGAACTGCTCAACATCCTGGTTTTTCCTTTCTGTCTGGCCATTAGATTCAGGATGATATCCGGACGAGAACGACAAATGAACTCCCAACCTGTCACAAAAGGCACGCCAAAAACGAGCCACGAACTGAGGTCCCCTATCAGAAACAATGTCAGTAGGAACGCCATGAAGTCTGACAATTTCCTTGACAAAGGCCTTAGCGAGAGTTTTAGCGCAGGGCAGTTTGACGAAGGGAACCAAGTGACACATCTTGCTAAAACGGTCCACGACCACCCAGATGACAGTAAAACCCTCAGAGGGGGGAAGGTCAGTTATAAAGTCCATAGCCAAATGTGTCCAAGGTGCACTGGGAACCTCCAAAGGACAAAGCAACCCCGCAGCAGGAGTATGTGAGGACTTAGATCTAGCACATATAGTACATTGACGCACCCACTTAATGACTTCCTTCTGCCATCCAGGCCACCAAAAACTGCGACCCACCAGTCTCTTGGTCTCAGAGATTCTGGGATGACCTGCCAACCGAGATTCGTGACACTCAACAAACAAATCTCTCCTAAAGGTCCCAGGCACAAACAACCTCCCATGAGGAGTGTTAGATGGGGCATTCTCCTGTGCTTTAAGAATCTCATCTTCCAAAACGGAGTCCAAAGCAGCTATCACAACACCTTCTTGTAAAATGTTCTCCTCTTTCTCAGCACCGACTATGGGAGAAAAACTGCGAGACAAGGCATCCGCCTTAACATTCTTAGTACCAGGGATGTAAGTAACGGAGAAATTAAACCGCGAGAAAAACAGTGCCCGCCTAGCCTGACGGGCATTCAGGCGCTTGGCAGCATCAAGATATATCAGATTTTTATGATCCGTAAGAACCTGAACGGGAAATTCCGCACCTTCCAAGAAGTGGCGCCAGTGTTCAAATGCGAGTTTAATAGCCAATAATTCCCGATTACCAATATCGTAATTCAGTTCAGTCTCCGAAATTTTTTTTGAAAAAAAGGCACAGGGATGTAATCCATCCCCGTTATCCTGAGACAATACTGCGCCAACCCCCACAGAGGAAGCATCAACCTCAACCAAAAACGGCTTAGTCACATCAGGCTGCATAAGGATGGGAGCAGAGGTGAACCTCTCCTTGAGATACACAAAAGCTTCAATGGCCTCAGAAGACCACTGAACCGCATCAGCACCTTTCCTGGTGAGATCGGTCAGAGGTTTGACAATACTAGAAATTTTTTTTATGAATTTTCTGTAATAATTGGAGAAACCTAAAAACCTCTGTATCGATTTCAAACCAATAGGCCTAGGCCATTCCTGTACAGCTTGAACTTTAACCGGGTCCATCTCAAAACCTTCACTGGAGATAATGTAGCCCAAAAAACTAATTCTCTGTACAGCGAACTCACATTTCTCCAGCTTAGCAAAAAGCGAATTGTCCATTAATAACTGTAATACCTCACGTACGCTCCGCCAATGAGACTCCAGATCCGGCGAATAAATCAAAATGTCATCCAAATACACAACCACATTTTTGCCGATCAAAGGTCTAAGGATGTCATTAATAAGATTCTGAAAAAATGCAGGATGTTGAGCAGTTCTTGCGTTGTTTTGTGGCAGACAATCAAGAGGGGTGGTCTGAGTTTCTGCCACTTGCTGAATTTGCTCTGAACAATCATACATCTTCTTCTGCTGGTTGTTCGCCTTTTTTTTGTTGTTCTGGGAGACATCCGTCGTTTGGGTCGTTCTCCAAGTTGGGATCTGCCGTGCCTGAGGAGGAGAATTTTTCCGGTGATTTGGAGAGAGTTTGGACGGATGTGCGTGGTAATCTTCAGGAGGCCAACAGAAAATCTAAAGACTACTTTGATAGGAAACGACAGGAGGTTTTGTTCGCTGTTGGTGACATGGTTTGGTTGTCCTCTAGGAATCTGCGGTTGAGGATTCCTTCTAAGAAATTGGGTCCCAAGTTTGTAGGGCCCTTTAAGGTGCTTCAGGTTGTCAACCAATCTGCTGTTAGGTTGGAGGTTCCTACCTCCTGGAGAATTAATCCGGTATTTCATGTCTCTCTGTTGAAAAAAGCTGTTGTATCGGATTGTGACGCCTCTGCCTCTGTTCCCCCGGTGGTGAAGGACGGGGAATATGAAATTTCTCGCATCCTTAACTCTAGACGGTATAGAGGTAGTTTGCAGTATCTTGTGGCCTGGAAAGATTTCGGACCCGAGGATAACTCTTGGGTGAGGTCGGATGATGTTTCCGCGTCCAGACTTATCAGAGCGTTTCACAGGAGATTTCCTGATAAGCCTGGTCCTAGGGGATCCGGAGGATCCTCTTAGAAGGGGGGGTACTGTTAGAACCTTGCTCTTAGGTTTTTTCCTTTGCTGGTCACATGACCTTGTTGGCCTATTTAATCCTGCTCCGCCCTTCTGGCTTTGCTGGACTTCATTGTATATCTACTTTCTAGCTAGCCTGTGCTCTGTATCTAACTCTGTTAGTTTGCTTGGTCTACGGACCTCTATGTTCTATATATTTTGTTTGTTCGTCTGTCTGCTACTATTTCTGTTAGGAGGTGTCCCATTTTCTTAGAGAATTTGCAGGCTGGACTTACTGTTATGTTCTGCTACCAGAGCTAAGGAAAGAGAGGAGATCTGTCCCTACGATAGAACTCAGCTTAATCCCTACGATGTAACAGGGGACCTGATCCTGCGATCAGACCTGCTAAAGTCCTAAGCTAGTCTGTACGGAGACCTATAGATGTGGGGAAGGAATCCGTACAAGTACTAAGGACTGGGAGGAAAATGGGACACCTCCTAACAGAAATAGTAGCAGACAGACGAACAAACAAAATATATAGAACATAGAGGTCCGTAGACCAAGCAAACTAACAGAGTTAGATACAGAGCACAGGCTAGCTAGAAAGTAGATATACAATGAAGTCCAGCAAAGCCAGAAGGGCGGAGCAGGATTAAATAGGCCAACAAGGTCATGTGACCAGCAAAGGAAAAAACCTAAGAGCAAGGTTCTAACAATTTCACTACGGGAGAAATTGTAGAATTTGGAATGACACCTCTTCCACTACAGCCAACACAATAGATGGAGAGACGCAATCAGGATTCTCCACATTTCAAAAAATTAGGGCCTAAAACCACCAAAGTGGCATCAATTTCAGTACAGTACAAATTGTAGAAATAGGAATGACACCTCTTCCCCTATAGTCAACCCAGCAGATGGAGACCCTATCAGGATTCCCCACATTTCCAAAAATTAGTGGCAGACACCAGCAAAGTGGCATCAATTTCACCAAAGTAGAAGTAGTTTAATGGAGGCCAAAACCTCTTCCACTACAGCCAACCCAATAGATGGAGACCCAATCAGGAGTGTTCACATTTTAATAAATGAGTGTCTAAAACCACCAAAGTGGCATCAATTTCATTAGAGTAGAAGAAGTATAATGGGGACCAACACCGCTTCTACTACAGCCAACCCAATAGATGGAGAGACGCAATCAGGATTCTCCACATTTCAAAAAATTAGGGTCTAAAACTACCAAAGTAACATCAATTTCAGTACAGTACAAATTGTAGACATAGGAATGACACCAGGATTCCCCCCATTTCTAAAAATTAGTGGCAGACACTAACAAAGTGGCATCAATTTCACCACAGTAGAAATTGTAGAATTCGGAATGACACCTACAGGCAACCCAATAGATGGAGAGACCCAATCAGGATTCTCCACATTTCAAAAAAATAGGGCCTAAAACCACCAAAGTGGCATTTCAGTATAGTACAAATTGTAGACTTAGGAACGACACCTCTTCCACTACAGCCAACCCAGTAAATGGAGAGCCTATCAGGATTCCCCACATTTCCAAAATTTAGTGGCAGACACTAGCAAAGTGGCATCAATTTCACCACAGTAGAAGTAGTTTAATGGAGACAGAAACCTCTTCCACTACAGCCAACCCAATAGATGGAGTCCCAATCAGTATTCTCCACATTTTCAAAAATTAGTGTCAGACACCAGCAAAGTGGCATTAATTTCACTACAGCAGAAATTTTGGAATTAGGAATCAAAACCTCTTCCACTACAGCCAACCCAGCAGATAAAGACTCAATCAGGAGTGCATCATCCTCTCCAGTCATTCACCACATGTCAGACTTGTACTTGTACTTTGCAGCAAAGTAGCATCAATTTCACTACAGTAGAAATAGTGTAATTAGGACCAACACCTCTTCCAGTACAGCCTACCCAATAGATGGAGACCCAATCAAGAGTGTTCATATTTTAATAAATTAGGGCATAAAACCACCAAAGTGGTATCAATTTCACTAGAGTTTAAGTAGTACAATGGGGACCAACACCTCTTCCACTACAGCCAACTCAGCAGATGAAGACACAATCAGAACTGTTCACATTTAAAAAAATGAGGGCCTAAGACCACCATTTCCGTGGCCAACAGATTGGAGATGATGGCGTTCAACCGCTTAGCTTTTTCATGTGTAGGAGGAAGCAATCTTTTACGTGACCACAACTGTGGGACCGAGGGCTGGCTGCAGTGCTGAGAGAGGGCGGAGTACGATGAAATGGACAAACGGCTGGACAGTGAGTGAGGTGCAGGTGGAGATGTTACGGTGGATTGAGAAACGTGTGGTGTGCTGAGTGAAACAAACACACCAGGCAAGTCCATTTCCGTTAGAGCCGACAGGCTCTCACTCAGCCTGACTGGAGCAGGTATACAACTGGAGGTTCTGCGGTGGGAGACCTGCGTGACAATACTTGGCACGATAACAGAGGAGGAGGAAGAAGCAGCAGATGCGTTTGATGGGGCATCTGATGGTTGTTTATTGAAAACCAATTTTGAGTTTATCTGGTTTGTGTACCCCTGTGTTGAGAACAATATCTGCACCAAAAAATAATTTCACTAGAGTATAACTATTAGAATGGAGACCAGAACCTCTTCCACTACAGCCAACCGAGCAAATGGAGACCCAACCAGGAGTGTTTACGTTAAAAAAAAATTAGGGCCTGACACCACCGAAGTGGCATCAATTTCAGTAGATTAGAAATAGTATAATGGGGACAGATACCTCTTTCACTACAGCCAACACAATAGATGGAGACCCAATCAGGATTCCCCACATTTCCAAAAATTAATGGTCGACACCAGCAAAGTGGCATAAATTTCACCAGAGTGGAAGTAATTTAATGGAGACAGAAACCTCTTCCAGTACAGCCAACCCAATAGATGGAGACATAATCTGGAGAGTTCACATTTTAAAAAATGAGGGCCTAAAACCACCAAAGTGGCATCAATTACAATACAGTTTAAGTAGTATAATGGGGACCGACACCACTTCCACTACAGCCAACCCAATAGATGGAGATCCAATCAGGATTCTCCACATTTCAAAATATTAGGGCCTAAAGCCACCAAAGTGGCATCAATTTCAGTACAATACAAATTGTAGAATTAGGAATGACACCTCTTCTCCTACAGACAACCCAGTAGATGGAGACCCTATCAGGATTCCCCACTTTTCCAAAAATTAGTGGCAGACACCAGCAAAGTAGCATCAATTTCACCAGAGTAGAAGTAGTTTAATGGAGACAGAAACAACTTCCACTACAGCCAAACCCAATAGATAGAGACTAGTGTTGAGCGATCAATAAAATTCTCGGGTGCTCGAAGCTCGGGCCAAGCTCACCGTGATACTCAGGTGCTCGACCCGAGCAATGAGCCCTATGTTAGTCTATGGGAGACCCGAGCATTTTTGCGGCGGCACCCCCGGCAGTCTGTAGAAAGCCTAAAAAGTGCCCAAAACGATAGTGACAGTGCTCAAATGACATGGGGACAGCATAGGGATCGCCCCAGGAAGCATTTCTGACCCCCAGATCACTGCTGTCAACAACGTGGTAAGAGGTATTAAGCCACTTTTACGGGCTCACAATAAAACGTTCAAAAACGAAACTGAAACGGTTTTCCTGTGAAATATGTTAAGGAACATGGGTAAAGACTTGTATAAGGTAAAATAAATAACCAAAAACAAAAATACTCCTCCACACCTTGGGCTATGTTCACAAGTAGCATTTTTTATGAGTTTTTGCACTTTTGTATTGCTTTCAACCATGACAAATGCATTCACCGGGAAATGTCATTTTAACATTTTACAACCTTATCTGGCCATGTGCTGTGTGACACATGCATACAGTGCTGAAAAGACATGGAAACAGCATGGGGAAGACCCCTGGAAGCCTCTCTGACACTCAGGTCACTACCTAAAAGTGTGCCCATCAGAAGTGATCCTTACCGCATCGGAAGATGCAGACTTGCAACTATCCCCATGCAAGTCCTTGTCCCAGGGCAGTGTTCAAGTGTACCTCCCCCATTCCTTGCAATGCAAGCGCAAGTATGCAGCCTGCCACCCACCCACCCCCAGGCTGCAATACCATACTGCTTGCTTGCACTTGAAATTGGGCCTTTTCGGCATGTGGAGGCGGAATCTGGCCACCACGTCATGACTGCGTCGGCGGCCTGGTATCCATACTCAGTCCCCAGCCGGGTGCCCACACACGGTCCCCAGCCGCCTGGGGGCATCTGGGTGTCCATAAACAGTCCCCAGCAGCCCCTATTTGTCCCGGTGCACCTTATACACAAGCACAAATACCAAAACATTACCTGTGCCCTCCCCAGTGCATTTAGTGGGAAGGACAGCCTAACCGCAAACATGTGGACAAGTGAATGTGGCCAGGGATGGTCCATCTCACTGACGCCTTCACACTGGGTTAATATTGTGGAAGCCAGGACACAGGTGGAACTGGGATGCAACACGTCCTCCAGATATAGAGGATTGCGGGTCCTGGGTCAATCAGGCTTCAACACAAAGTTCAGAAGGTAGACAGCAGCAGTGTTCGGCGTCCTACACAATGAGTAAATTATTCATGATCATGAGGCCATCCATCTCCATAGCTTTCTATTCCTTGGAACGCAAGCGCATGTATGTAGTAGCGGCTAGGCCTGAGGTGGTCAGCGTTTTGTAGCGTATCCTACCTCCTCCGAGGATTGCTGGATGTTTTCCTGCTACTATCCCAGTTCTATGACTCCCGTTAAAACAAAGCTTCAGATGATGAATGATGGATGAGGTGGTGGCAAAGGAGAAAGAGCAGGAGGAACAGGAACCATTCACATCAATATCAGGCCAGTCAACCACACATGTCTTGTAGGATATGTTTCTGTACCCAAAGGAGCGGTTCGGCTACACAGTTATAGGCATACAGTGAGTGCAATGCCTACCAGAAATTTGGAGGCACTCCAATGCCCCGTGGAAGTGACATGGAGGTCAGAGGGCCTTAACTAAACCATTTTTTCCACTTATAGCAACTGGGTCTCCTGTACACTGTTGGCCAAAGCAGTGAATAGAAGGCTTTCCAAAAATTATGAGGAACTGCAATGGCCCTTGAAACAGACGTGGATTACAGCATACTAAAAACCTTCTACCAATTATTGGGGAGTGGGTCTCCCTTAGTTTTCGCCTATGCATTGAAAATAAAAAAGCTGACTAAAATTAGGAGGAAATGCAATGCCCGTTGGAAGAGTCGTGGAGGTTAGAAGTAATTAAAAACAACATTTCAATGCCCCTTGGAAGATCTGTGGATTTCAGAGTGGTTTAACAAGACGCTTTTAATGCCCCTTGGAAGAGACTTGGAGGTCACAGTAGCTTAACAAGACGGTTTTAATGCCCCTTGGAAGAGTGGTGGAGGTCGCAGTGGAATAAAAAGACAATATCAATGCCCCATTGAAGAGACATGGAGGCCACAGTAGCTTAACAAGACGGTTTTAATGCCCCTTGGAAGAGCTGTGGAGTTCAGAGTGGTTTAACAAGATGGTTTTAATGCCCCTTGGAAGAGACGTGGAGGTCACAGTAGCTTAACAAGATGGTTTAAATGCCCCTTGGAAGAGTGGTGGAGGTCGCAGTGGAATAAAAAGACAATATCAATGCCCCGTGGAAGAGACATGGCGGTCACAGTAGCTTGACAAGATGGTTTTAATGCCCCTTGGAAGAGTGGTGGAGGTCGCAGTGGAATAAAAACACAATATCAATGCCCCTTGGAAGAGACGTGGAGGTCACAGTAACTTAACAAGACGGTTTTAATGACCCTTGGAAGAGTGGTGGAGGTCGCAGTGGAATAAAAACACAATATCAATGCCCCGTGGAAGAGACATGAAGGTCACAGTAGCTTAACAAGACTTTTTTAATGTTCCTTGGAAGAGTGGTGAAGGTCTCAGTGGAATAAAAACACAATATCAATGTCCCGTGGAAGAGACGTAAAGGTCACAGTAGCTTAACAAGATGGTTTTAATGCCCCTTGGAAGAGTGGTGGAGGTCGCAGTGGAATAAAAAGACAATATCAATGCCCCGTGGAAGAGACATGGAGGTCACAGTAGCTTAACAAGATGGTTTTAATGCCCCTTGGAAGAGCTGTGGAGTTCAGAGTGGTTTAACAAGATGGTTTTAATGCCCCTTGGAAGAGTGGTGGAGGTCGCAGTGGAATAAAAACACAATATCAATGCCCCGTGGAAGAGACGTGGAGGTCACAGTAGCTTAACAAGATGGTTTTAATGCCCCTTGGAAGAGTGGTGGAGGTCGCAGTGGAATAAAAACACAATTTCAGTGCCCCGTGAAAGAGACATGGAGGTCACAGTAGCTTAACAAGACGGTTTTAATGCCCCTTGGAAGAGCTGTAGAGTTCAGAGTGGTTTAAAAAGACGGTTTTAATACCCCTTGGAAGAGACGTGGAGGTCACAGTAGCTTAACAAGATGGTTTTAATGCCCCTTGGAAGAGTGGTGGAGGTCGCAGTGGAATAAAAACACAATATCAATGCCCCGTGGAAGAGATGTGGAGGTCACAGTAGCTTAACAAGATGGTTTTAATGCCCCTTGGAAGAGCTGTGGAGTTCAGAGTGGTTTAACAAGATGGTTTTAATGCCCCTTGGAAGAGACATGGAGGTCACAGTAGCTTTATAAGATTGTTTTAATGCCCCTTGGAAGAGCTGTGGAGTTCAGAGTGGTTTAACAAGACGGTTTTAATGCCCCTTGGAAGAGATGTGGAGGTCACAGTAGCTTAACAAGACTGTTTTAATGCCCCTTACAAGAGCCATGCAGTACAGCATATTAAAAACATTATTCGCATTATTGGGGAGTGGGTCTTCCATAGTCTTTGCCTATGCCTTCCAAGCAACAGCTGCCAAAAATTAGGATGGAGGAACTTGCAATGCCTCTTACAAGAGCCCTGCAGTACTGCATATTAAAAACATTATTCCCATTAATGGGGAGTGGGTCTCCCATAGTCTTTGCCTATGCCTTCCAAGCAAAGGCTGCCAAAAATTAGGATGGAGGAACTTGCAATGCCCCTTACAAGAACCATGGGTAAGACACCTGGTGGCGTGCTTGCATAGTGCACCATCTCCCACTATGCAAGATCGCAATCTTACCCTTCAGGCCAGTCTGCAAGCCTTGCTCCTGTTCATACTGTGTACTTGCCTCTGGTCTGACTGCTTAGGGCGGCGGCCCGGTTACTTCCTGTTTCTTATAACTGCTGTGGGCACACTCCTAATGCGTCCCCAGCCTATTGCTGTGAGTCACTGGATATTTAAACCCACTCCACCCTGTAGGAGATGCCTGAGCAACACTAATTTCAGTGTGCTCCTACTCTGAAGTTGTGAGGTCCTGTTCTGTTTCTTGCCTGTCCCGCCATTCTGGGGGCTGTATTCCCAGACCTGTTATCTGTATCTTCTAGCCTGTTTTCGCCTTTCTGGGGGCCGTATACCCAGACTCGCTCCTGTATCTCGTTGCAGTGTCAGTTCCTGTCTGAACACTCTCCTAGCCTGTTTGTCCGCCATTCTGGGAGCCGTATACCAAGACGCGCTCCTATATGTGGTTGCAGTGTCTGTTCCTGTCTGAACACTCTCGTAGCTTGTTTGTCTCTATGTCCATATCTTCCCTTTTCCTGCAGTGTCTGAACCTGCACCTAACTACAACTTGTTGTCTCTGTACTTCTGTTTGTGAGTTTAGAGTCCACTCGCTACTTCATTGCAAGTATCTTGTGTGTATCTGGTTCTGCTTGTCCCTTCCAGTCTGTTCCGTGTGAACAGAGCCCTATCTTCTCTGCTCTGCCTTGTTCATCGCTCTGGCGGTTTCGCTCTGCTCTGCTTGGCTCACCGCTTCGGCGGTTCCTCTCTGCTCTGCCTTGCTCACTGCTCCGGCTGTTCCTCTGTGCTCTGCCTTGCTCACCCCTCCGGAGGTTCCTCTCTGCTCTGCTGTCACGCTGTCTCTGTATACTGGAGGTAGGGGGCCTAAGCTGACCCTAAGCTGGGGCCCTGACTAATCTCTCTACCTGGAGGTACTGTTAAAGGTACAGAGGTCCAGGCCACCAGCGTAACCCCTACCTCCTGAGGATCCCTGCACCTCAGTAATCTAGTCCTGAGAAGGACCCCGATCACAACAAAAGGGGACAGGTAATAATATGCCAACACTCAGTACTTAGACGAACGAGACAGTACAAGGGTAAAACCAAAACCACCTTGCATACAAAAACTACACAACTACAACAGAGGGAACACCAATGGGAAAGGAGATAAATGATAAAGCGAGGAAGGGAAAAAACACTCCAAATACACTTAGCTCTGAAACTCCAAATACCACGATCCGCTCTGTTAGTCTGCATGAAATGCTTTCACCGACAACTTCCCTAACAGAGCAGCAGACATATGAAGGAATCTCACTACTGCAGAATTGATTGCAGCTGGGCGAGGCTGGACCTTGTCTAGCACAGAGAGAGAAAGTTAACTCCCTCACTGCCGAAAAGCACAAAACACCAAAAACTCAGCTGCGAGAAGTCAGGCTGTGCAATCGTGACGATCTTCGTGGCGACACAACCATGACATCTGCCTTGTTCACCGCTCCGGCGGTTTCGCCCTGCTCTGCCTTGCTCACCACTCCGGCGGTTTCTCCCCACTCTGCCTGGTTCACCGCTCCAGTGGTTTCGCTCTACTCTGCCTTGTCCACCACACCTGCAGTTTTGCTCTGCTCTGCTTGCTCACCGCTCTGGCATTATCTCTCTGCTCTTCCATGCCCACCGCTCCAGCGGTTCCTCTCTGCTCTGCTTGTCTACCGCATCTGCGGTTCTGTTCCTGAATCCCAGTCTGTACTGGACCCTATCCAGCCTGCACTCCAACCTGCTAGTGCCTCCCTGTCGGCACTCCAGCCGTGCTTGCCAGCACCCCCCTGTCTGCATACCAGACATGCTTGCCAGTATCCTCCTGTCTGCACTCCAGCCGTGCCTGCCAATACCCACCTGTCTGTGTGCCAGCCAAACCTGCCTGTTCTTGTATTCCCCGGTGTGGGTCAACAGCCGTGTCCGGGGTCTGACCTGGAGTAGCACCTGGTCCCTCTGCCTGGTTCCTCCTTGGTTCACGGAGTCGATTGAGCCACCGTGCGACCTTTTACGGATCGGGTTGATATTTAGTTACGCCCCTCCAGGCACTCCTCGGTTCATGGTACAGTGGGATCACTAATCACGCACATGCCAGCCAGTCCGGGTGTGTGCATAACAGTTTGCTCAGGCCATGGTTCCCGTTGAGCCCCACGGCCCTTCGCTCTCAGAGACATTTTGAATCCTTGTCTGGCGAATACGTGCACCAAGAAATTTTTTCTGCAAGCTGAGGTCCAGGCGAGTTACGCACCAGCCCAAATGGAGCTATCAGCACTCATTCCTGCGGATCCGCCACAGTACTATGGGGATCCAAAACGAAGCTGTGCGTTTGTGGAGCAATGCTTGCTGCATTTCAAGCTCTATGCTCATTATTTTCCTACCGATCAGGTTAAAGTGGGATTTATGATGTCCTCCCTAGCGGGTAATGCCTTGAAATGGATCACCTCCCTATGGGAAGCATGGGATCCTATCGTCTCTGACCTGCAGGCCTTCCTGGTGGCCTTTCTAATGGTCTTCGATGACCCTAATCCTGAAGCCTCTGCTAAAGCTTCCCTTCTCAATATCCCGGAGCAGCCCCGATGGGTAATGTGTGTGGGTAGCTCACCAGTACTCCAGACTGAAGAGACTGCTGCCCACCCAGAATCCACACAGGATGACTATACTCCACAGAATACTTCTCCACCCAACCTCAAGAGGCAGTCCAGACGTGCAAGGCGTAGAGGTAAACCAACACACCAGGTTCTGTCCTCCCAAAGACCTCCTGTTCCCCAGCCTGCAGAGGCAGCTACCCCCACTGAATCCATGAAGGTTGACTATGTTCGTCAGGCAAAGCAGAGGCCAGAACTCAGTCACAAAATCGGATTGCGGTCCCGCTGTGATTGTTTGGGACCCCCTGACGGTCTTTGTCCAGCGAAGGTTGGAGAATCCCAAGAAATTAGGCCTGTAGGATAGGCTACCCTTGGCGTTAGTGTTTCCTCTCCACAGATGACCATGACTGTCTCCGTGGCAAGTAAAAGCCTCGGATTAACCGGAAGTTTCGGGCTTAAAGCCTTGAAGAGTCAGTGTTTGATTCCCGTCCGAAAACTCCAGAAGGCGGTTTAGGCATTGTCAGCGGAAGGACGAGCCCTACTAAGAAACAGTCAAAATATGTCTATACAAATTAAGCTCCAGATTGGAGCATTACACATGAAGAAGCTTACATTCCAGGTGCTGACTGGTTTACCCACAAGTCGTCCAGAGCCAAGAGATCTAGCGCCCGCTCAAGTCTGGAGACCCTGCATGATGTATCCTGGGGGACTGCTAAGGTACAAGGGGTGTCCAGTTCCCATATCTTCAGGACAGTCAGCAGTTTCTTCTTCTTCTTCACCAGATCTGCTAGTCGCTGACTCGCTGTGCGCTGAAGACTCCGAAGGAAGAGAAGCGGAGGCAATGTCCCCACACAGTCTCGACAATTGTACCAATGATCTGGCTTCTGGTACCGTCTTGCCTCACAGACATGTCATCTCTGAAACCAAACTGAAGATGGTCCCAAAGCAAGGACCCTTCATTTCTAATAAATCTGGCCTTACGTTCATCAAGGCGGTGTATACCTCCAAGTTTCTGCACCCCTCCAACCAGGCGGAGGACCTCCAGTTGCCTCTTGAATCCTCCGGGGTGCTACCTGATAACAAATGGAGAGAGACTTTCCTACACCCTGTACCTGATACTTTGCCCACTTCATCCAGTAAGCTTGGCAAAGTGTACGTCAAGGCGATGGTTACCCCCGAGTCTCTGCACCCCTCCATCCAGGCAGAAGACCTCCAGTTGTCTCCTGAATCCACCGGGTGCTATCTGATAACAAATGGAGAGAGACTTTCCTGTGTGATGTTCCTGGTACTTCACCCACTTCATCTGTTGCTGAGGATGGCTTGATGGGAGGAAGCATCCTAGTTACCAAGATGATGAGACCAGTTTTGTTTCCTCTAGTGGACAGAAGAGGTAATCCTCTTGAAGAGAAGGATTGGCCTCCAAATTCTCTGTGGAAGACCCTTGCAGGCTTGAAGAAGAGGGGGCGTAAAGGGGGGGTACTGTAACATACCTGGCGGCGTGCTTGCATAGTGCACCATCTCCCACTATGCAAGATGGCAATCTTACCCTTCAGGCCAGTCTGCAAGCCTTGCTCCTGTTCATACTGTGTACTTGCCTCTGGTCTGACTGCTTAGGGCGGCGGCCCGGTTACTTCCTGTTTCTTATAGATGCTGTGGGCACACTCCTAATGCGTCCCCAGCCTATTGCTGTGAGTCACTGGATATTTAAACCCACTCCACCCTGTAGGAGATGCCTGAGCAACACTAATTTCAGTGTGCGCCTACTCTGAAGTTTCCAGGTCCTGTTCTGTTTCTTGCCTGTCCCGCCATTCTGGGGGCTGTATTCCCAGACCTGTTATCTGTGTCTTCTAGCCTGTTTCCGCCTTTCTGGGGGCCGTATACCCAGACTCGCTCCTGTATCTCATTGCAGTGTCAGTTCCTGTCTGAACACTCTCCTAGCCTGTTTGTCCGCCATTCTGGGGGCTGTATACCCAGACTCACTTCTGTATCTCGTTGCAGTGTCTGTTCCTGTCTGAACACTCTCGTAGCCTGTTTGTCTCTATGTCCATATCTTCCCTTTTCCTGCAGTGTCTGAAACTGCACCTAACTCCAACTCGTTGTCTCTGTACTTCGGTTTGTGAGTTTAGAGTCCACTCGCTACTTCATTGCAAGTATCTTGTGTGCATCTAGTTCTGCCTGTCCCTTCCAGTCTGTTCCGTGTGAATAGAGCCCTGTCCTCTCTGCTCTGCCTTGTACACCGCTCCGGTGGTTTCGCTCTGCTCTGATTTGCTCACCGCTCCGGTGGTTCCTCTCTGCTCTGCCTTGCTCACCGCTCCGGCGGTTCCTCTCTGCTCTGCCTTGTCCACCACTCCGGCGGTTTCGCCCTCCTCTGCCTTGCTCACCGCTCCGGCGGTTCCTCTCTGCACTGCCTTGCTCACCGCTCCGGCGGTTCCTCGCTGCTCTGCCTTGCTCACCGCTCCGGCGGTTCCTCTCTGCTCTGCCTTGCTCATCGCTCCGGCGGTTCCTCTCTGCTCTTCCTTGTTCAACTCTCCAGCGGTTCCTCTCTGCTCTGCCTTGTCCACCGCTCCGGCAGTTTCACTCTGCTTTGCCTTGCTCACCGCTTCGGCGGTTCCTCCCTGCTCTGCCTTGCTCACTGCTCCGGCAGTTTCGCTCTACTCTGCCTTGTCCACCGCACCTGCGATTTCGCCCTGCTCTGCTTGCTCACCGCTCTGGTGGTATCTCTCTGCTCTGCCTTGCCCACCGCTCCAGCAGTTCCTCTCTGCTCTGCTTGTCTACTGCATCTGCGGTTCTGTTCCTGAGTCCCAGTCTGTACTGGACCCTAACCAGCCTGCGCTCCAACCTGCTAGTGCCTCCCTGTCGTCACTCCAGCCGTGCTTGCCAGTACCCTCCTGTCTGCATACCAACCGTGCTTGCCAGTATCCTCCTGTCTGCACTCCAGCTGTGCCTGCCAATACCCACTTGTCTGTGTGCAAGCCTAACCTGCCTGTCCCTGTATTCCCCAGTGTGGGTCAACAGCCGTGTCCAGGGTCTGACCTGGAGTAGCACCTGGTCCCTCTGCCCGGTTCCTCCTTGGTGCACAGAGTCGATTGAGCCGCCGTGCGACCTTGGTCGGATCGGGTTGATACTTAGTTATGCCCCTCCAGGCACTCCTCGGTTCATAGTAGAGTGGTATCACTAATCATGCAACCAGTCCGGGTGTGTGCATAACACCATGCAGTACAACATATTAAAAACATTATTCCCATTATTGGGGAGTGGGTCTCCCATAGTCTTTGCCTATGCCTTCCAAGCAAAAGCTGCCAAAAATTAGGACGGAGGAACTTGCAATGCCCCGTATAAGAGCCATGCAGTGCAGCATATTAAAAACATTATTCCCATTATGGGGGAGTTGGTCTACCATAGTCTTTGCCTATGCCTTCCAAGCAAAAGCTGCCAAAAATTAAGACGGAGGGACTTGCAATGCCCCCTTACAAGAGCCATGCAGTACAGCATATTAAAAACATTATTCCCATTATTGGGGAGTGGGTCTGCCATAGTCTTTGCCTATGCCTTCCAAGCAAAAGCTGCCAAAATTTAGGATGGAGGAACTTGCAATGCTGGCAACACGGACCACGGTCACCCTGGTGGTATAGTGGTGGTGGAGGCTGAGGAGAAGGAAGAGAGCAAAAAACAGCCAAAATGAGGAAGCATATACCCATGTGTGGGTGTGAAGCGGTGCATGGGAATACACCTCCCGAAGTAACACAGTGGATTTGACTTTATGCTACTCTGCTGTCATTTGGTGGTGATGAGAAGTCTCGCCCAATCCAGCCCTTGCTCATTTTGATAAGAGTCAGCTTGTCAGTATTGTCAGTTGACAGGCGAGTGCGCTTATCAGTTATAATTCCCCCAGCGGCACTAAAACCACGCTCCGATAACACGCTAGCAGCAGGGCAGGCCAGGACCTCCAAGGCGTACAGAGCGAGTGTCCAGTATGGATACCTAATAATTAAAAGGCACAGAGGAATCACGGAGGACGCTGTTACAGTCGGCAAGGTACTCCCTCACCATCTTTTGAAACTTTCCACTCCTTGTGAGAGTACCCCGCGCCTCAGGGCCTTTAAGCTGGGCGGGTCTCGGAAAACTGTCCCAGAACATTGACAGTGTTCCCCTGCCTCTTCTGGATTGGAGTTGCGTCTCTCTCGCCTGTACGCCTTGGTTGGGAAACGAACTGTGACCTCTGCCACTAGCGTGTTCAGATGGGAATTTTTTTAACAGTTCTGCAGCAAGGGCCTTCTGGTACTGCCTCATTTTTATAGAACTCTCCACCTCAAGTATAAAATAGTGAAAGTTCTCCTTGTAGTGGTGGTCAAAAAGTGTCTTCAACCAGTAATGACTGTCACTCAACATTTTGACAACGCGAGAGTCACAGTTAAGGCAGCGTAACATAAAGTCAGCCATGCGTGCCAGACTGGTAACGGGCAAGACTTTCGTGTCCTCACCAAGATGATGACTGACCATGCTCTCCTCCTCCTCCTCCTCCCCCCTGTCCTCAGGTTACCCACGCTGAACCGATGGTATGACAGTTGTACAGGTTCTACCGTCTACAGCGCATGATACCAGCTCCTGTTCTTCCTCCTCCTCCTCTTCCTCATTGTCCCCCAATGCACATTGGGATGAGATGAGGCTGGGCTGTGTGTAATCGACCGCTACGGCTTCTTGATCCATCTCATGATACTCTGGTTGCAAAGCCTCCTCTTTAATTCTCTGCAGAGAGCGTTGCAAAAGACAGACAAGTGGGATGCTGACGCTAATGATGGCGTCATCGCCACTCACCATCTTGGTGGAATCCTCAAAGTTTGTCAGGATGGTACATATGTCAGACATCCAGGTCCACTCATGAGGTCTTATGTGTGGGGTCTGACCTGAATATCGACGCCCTTGTTGCAGCTGGTAATCCACAGCTGCTCTCTTCTGCTCACAAATCCTTTGCAACATGTGGAGGGTAGAGTTCCAACATGTGGGGACATCACACACCAGTCAGTGTGCCGGAAGCTGCAAACGCTGCTGCAACACAGCAAGGGCAGCGGAAGCTGTAACCGACTTCTGAAAATGAGCTGACAGGCGGTGTACTTTGACGAGCAGATCTGGTAACTCGGGGTACAATTTAAGAAACCGCTGAACCACGAGGTTAATCACATGAGCAAGGCATGGTACATGTGTGATCTCGCCTCGCCTCAGAGCCGCCACCAGGTTACGGCCATTGTCACACACGACCATGCCTGGATGTAGGTTCAGCGGTCTCAGCCACAGATCTGCCTGCTCTTTCATAGCTGTCCTCAACTCACAAGCAGTGTGAGGTTTATCACCTAAGCTTATGAGTTTCAGCACAGCCTGTTGCCCCTTGGCTGAGGCAGTACTGCAGTGCTTCCAGCTTGTAACTGATGTGGAGATATCTGAGATGGAGGCTGAACATGAGGAGGAGGATGTTGCGCAGGAGCTGTACACTGTGGGGGCGACTCTGACTGACATAGGGCCCGCAATCCTCAGTGTGGGGAGGATGTGTTCCGTCCCATGGTCCGACTGGGTTCCGGCTTCCACTATGTTTATCCAGTGTGCCATCAGGGAGATGTACCGTCCCTGGCCACAAGCACTTGTCCACGTGTCCGTTGTCAGGTGGACTCTCCCAGTAACTGCGTTGTTGAGGGCACGGCAGATATTTTGGGACTTGTGCTTGTGTTGTGCGGGGATGGCACACCGGGCAAAATAGTGTCGGCTGGGGACCGAGTACCGAGGGACGGCCACCGCCATAAGGTTATGGAAGGATTCCATCTCCACCAGCCTAAAAGGCATCATTTCCAACGCAAGCAGTCGTGAAATGTGTGAATTTAGGACTGTGGCCTGTGGGGCGTTGGCTGCGAATTTGCGCTTTCATTCAAAGATCTGGGATATGGACAATTGAACACTGCGGTAGGCCGTGGACGTGGACGTTGATGCTGTTTCTTGAGAAACTGCCATAACAAGTTAAGATTGAGAGGAGGGGGCATCTTTGTATGCAGTATGGACAGGGGATTGCCTTGCACGCACAACAGGGGGTTCTCTTACATGCACAATAGTGGAAGAAGCAGTGGTGACACAGGCTGATACTGGTCGTGGACCCTGGGGTTCACCCCACAAAGTCGGGTGCTTTGCTGACATGTGCCTGATTATGCTGGTGGTGGTCAGGCTGGTAGTTCTGTCACCCCTGCTGATGCTGGCCTGGCAGGTGGTACAAATGGCCTTTTTGGGGTTATCAGCAGAGTCTTTAAAAAAATTCCAGACTCTGGAAGACCTACCGGTTGTACTGGCAACGTCCCTCGTGTTGGTGTTACGGGGAACGGTTGCCCGCCTTCTGTCTGCGGCCACCACACTGCTTCATCCTGCCTGTTGGAGTACTCTGCCTCCCTCCCCCTGTGTGCTGCTGGCCTCGCTCTGCGTGTCCTCCTGCCACGTTGGGTCAGTTGCTAGATCATCCACCACCTCCTCCTCTTCCACTTCCGCACCACGATCCTCCTCCTCACTTCGTGGCAATTGTGTCTCGTCATCGTCCACCTCTTGTGACAAATTAAATTGCCAGCGTCGCCTTCCTGTGGCCGTGGCTGTTCAAATATTTGGCCATCGCTACATGGGATCTCCTCTTCCACCACTTCAAGCGAAGCAGGCGAGGGGCACAAATATGGAAATGGACCAGTGAACAGCTCTTCACAGTGTCCAACTGTGGGATCAGTTGCTGTCTGACGACACTCGGCATGGTGGGAGGAAGGAGCATCAGGGTGAGGAGGAGTATGCAGTCGAGACTCACGGCTACTAAAACTTGACCGTGTATAAGACAGACCAGAGTTGGTGGTGCCCAGGTGTCTGGAAGTATTCTCTGCTATCCAATTAATAACCTGTTCACACTGATCAGTTTGCAATACTGGTTTTGTTGTGTGCTTCCCTAGTAATTCGGTCAAGAACTGGGAGCGAGAAGATGTGGCTGTTGATTGTGGCGCATTTTCACCTTGGCCACAGCCCCATCCTCTGCACGCACCATCACCAGAATGTCCAATTTCATGTCCCTTGCCACGCACCTTGCCCATTTTAAATGAAGTAAAATAGCTTACACTCGCACTATCAATGGCAAAAGGGTAATAAAAAGGAAATTAGAACTGTGGAAGAGGAAAACCACAGTTCTATTTCTCTGGCCTGCACCAGAATCTTTTAAACAGATATATTTGTGTCTGAACAGTCAGCGAGACACTCAAATAGTTTTTTTTTTTATGTAAAAAAGGCAAAAAGGTGGATAATACAGAGATTTGAACCATGGAACTGCAAAACTACAGTTCTAATTTCCTGCCGTATACCAGACTTTTTAAAATAGATATATTTGTATCTGAACAGTCAGCGAGACACTCACATTTTTTTTTTATGGAAAAAAGGCAAAAAGGTGGATAACACCCAGATTTGAACTGTGGAAGAGGAAAACCACAGTTTTATTTCTCTGGCCTACACCAGAATCTTTTAAATAGATATATTTGTGTCTGAACAGTCAGCGAAACTCTCAAACTGTTTTTTTTAAGTAAAAAAGACAAAAAAGTAGATAATACAGAGATTTGAACCATGGAACTGCAAAACCACAGTTCTAATTTCCTGGCGTATACCAGACTTTTTAAAATAGATATATTTGTGTCTGAACAGTCAGCGAGACACTCAAATTGTTTTTTTTTATGTAAAAAAGGCAAAAAGGTGGATAATACAGAGATTTGAACCGTGGAACTGCAAAACTACAGTTCTAATTTCCTGGCGTATACCAGACTTTTTAAAATAGATATATTTGTGTCTGAACAGTCAGGGAGACACTCACATTTTTGTTTCTTCCATTTGTTCCACGCCTTCACTAGCACCTTCACTAACAGTTTTTCTGGTATCGCCAACCACCCTCAAACGCAGTGAACCACCCTCCCTTGGCACCCTAAGATGTCCCCTAGTGTATAATGTTAGTAACTGATGAAAGAATTTTTTTTTTCTGTGGATGAGGCCTGTATAACATAGGAGATATGCTATGAACAATTTCAAACTCAGATATCCCCTACTGTATCACATTAGTAACAGAAGAAAGTATTTTTTTATTGAGGATGAGGTCTGTATAACATATGAGATATTCTCCAAACTAATTCAAACTAAGATATCCCCTGCTGTATAACGTTAGGAATCGAAGAAAGTATCTTTTGCCTGCGAATGAGGCCTGTATAACATAGAATATATGCTCCAAGATATTTCAAGCTTAGATCTAACCTGCTGTATCACGTTAATCACAGTAAAAAATTTATTTTTTTACTCTGCATAAGCTCTGCATACAGCTGAATTTCACCTCCACTAAGATAGTATGTGGCTTTTAGCAAAGTGTATCACGCTTGTGACACCAAAACATCTTTTGTAGACTCTGCCTAGCAACAGAAAAAAATCATTTTTTTTACACTGAAAACAGCTGAAGTTCACCGCCACTAACATAGTAGCTGATGTATAGCAGAGTGTATGATGTTTGCCACACAAAAAAATCTTTGGTGAACTGTGGCTGGCAACAGAAAAAATATATCTTTTTACATTGAAAACAGCTGATGTTCACCGCCACTAATGTCGTAGCTGACGTATAGCAGAGTAAATGACGTTTGCCACACAAAGAAATGTTTGGTGGACTCTGCCTAGCAAGACAAAAATACATTTTTTTACTTTGAAAACAGCTGAAGTTCACCACCACTAAGATAGTAGGTGGCTTTTAGCAGAGTGTATCATGTTTGCCACACAAAAAATTCTTTGGTGGACTGTGACTAATAACAGAAAAAAAAGATTGTTTTACTGTGCATAAAGCTGAATTTCACCCACCAACAAAATGACAAACTGGGCTAACACAGCTTGCACTATCATTAGCAAATAAAAAAAAAGGTTTTTGTGCTTTGCACCTTCAAGCTCTGCAGATAGCTGAATTTCAACCACACAAAATCAAAAAGTGGCCTGCAAGGGCTTGCTTGCTTGCTTTATCACATTAGCAAGTGCAAAAATAGATTGAGGGTCTGCATGGAACACAGACAGTACAACCGGTGCACAACACTGTTCTGAGCCATAGGCCCTGCTCTTTCTATCAGAATCTCAGTAATTGCGCAGAAACAAAAAAAAGTGCTGCAAGGTCGATTGAACAGGTACAAAGCACAAAACTTAAATACACCATCTGACTTCCACAGAAGTGCCTATCTATCTAGCTAAGATCTCTCATTACACAGGATCTGGGTGCCGGAGCAGAGTTTAACAAGAGTGACATGCATAAAATGGTGCTGAGTAGTGTTGAGCCACCCGCGTAGTGTTCAAGTTCGGTTCGGTTCGTCAAACACCTGTGTGTTCGCCGAACTGTTCGCCGAAATTTTCGCCGAACTGTTCACCAAACTTTTCGCCGAACTGTTCGTCGAACACCTTCGAACACCGTTAAAACCAATGGCAGGCAAGCAAAAACACATAGAAACTCATAGAAAACACCTTCAAAGGTGTCCAAAAGCTGACAAACTGCTCAGAAGATATAACTAACACATGGAAAAGTGACAAGTACATATAGTCATGCGAAAAGAAAAGAGATGGAGGAGTAAAAGGAGGGGGAGACACAGATATAGGCATGTCATGCCCTTCTAAAACCCAAAAAGTGAGAAGCCGACTCTGCCAGTCCGTTCCTGCCCGTGCCACCTCCGTGTCGCCGGGTTTGTGCCAGAGCCGCGGTGGACCCTGACGGCCAGCCCCCCTCTCCCAATACTGGTGCCTGTCCGCTGGTGGGTCGAGCGAGCCCCCCTGTGGTGGAGGCAGGTCTAAGCTTTGTAATTTAAATTGTCTCTCTAATTTGAATGAATACACTTTAAATCCTTTTACAAGGATCTATTGGAGGGCAAGTCTCATGCCAGCAGCCGCGTAATTCCAGCTCCAGTAGTGTCCACTAAAGCTGCTGCAGTTGAAAAGCTTTTATAAGGATCGAGCTCGGCGGTCCACCGCAAGGCGTCCTACCGCCAGTCCCAGCCCCTATGCCTTGGGGTGCCTCCTGATGCTCTTCACTGAGTATCCCGGGGTCCCGAAGCATTTCCTTTGAAAAAAATAAGTGTCCAAACTACAGGTGGTGTAGCTTGCTTAACAGCTGGGATAATCCGCTGACTAGCAGACACTGCTACTAGGCACAAAGTATTTCCTGGGCTAGATGCAGTTAAAAATTTGTAACTAGATACTCTCGTTGGATGCTGAGAAAGCATTCCAAAGAGTCTCCTGGCACGTCATATATTATTCTCTTAAAAAGCTTGGGGTAGGGGTCTAGGGGACCCTTTTATAGTCAAAATCACGTCCCTGTATCGCAATACGTCACCTAGGCTGAAGATAAATGGAACTGTAGCACCCCGAGGGCTCGGTTGCTACAGAGGTATTGCACCTCACCAAGAGGTGTGATATCTCACTCTCAGGTAAGGATGGAGTGTGGATCAGGACCCCGACACCTGCATGCATTACACCACATTGCCGTGGGGCAGGACGACCAATATGCCCCTGAGATGGGCACGACAGTCCCTGTCCCTGGCTGGAGTGGGGGGAGGGAACACTGAGGAAGGGGAATCCTGTAGTGCAGGAGCAGGGAGGAAGCAGTTCCTGGGTGCATTGAGAAGGGAGTATAAAAGGTGGGCACCATCTTAGTTCAGTGCAGAGAAGTCTGAGCAGAAGTGACAGGGAGCAGGGGCTCTGCATGAGCTCTGCTCCGGAGGCGGGCCTAGTAACAGAGGCCCAGGCCTGGAAGAGGGAGAAGGAAGGAAGAGGAGCGGAGAAGGCTCAAGGAACGAGGAACGAAGGGATCCCAGGGGTGCGGACGGGTGAGTCGCCACCGCACGCCCGAATCCACCTGCGTGGAGGGGTCAAGCCAAAGGGGGAGACCGGTCCCCGAAACTAGTGGAGGCGGGAAATGACCCTCAGCTAGAAACAGGTGGCTGTGACATTTTATGTGGCGCAGCCCCTCGCTACCCCCGCTAGGAAGGCACCACATAGGGTCAGGGAAACTGGCGCCAAGTTTACCAAGAGGAGGCCCGAGGCAGCTGGACAGAAGCGTTGGTAAGAAAAGCCAGACAAAGGACACACAAAGGGGGTCCTGTGAAGCGCTCCAAAGTTATCTGGGAGTTGTCTGAGCCCCTCACCTGGTGAGCACAGTATGACGTGGGCAGCCGTTACCTGCAGAAGTGGTCTGGATAATAAGAACTGTGAGTAAAGGCCCTGGACTGCATCACTGACTCTGTGTCGTTACTGCTGCTGCCCTGCATCATCACCCCCATCCTCCGCATACACTGCCCTGAGGCTATACTCCTCCCGTGGGGAGTTATACTACGCTCTGCTGCACCCACAACACCAGCCTCAGCGGTCTGCCCTGCAGCGGCGGTTCAATCTGACCGCAATCCATGGGTGGCGTAGTCGGACATTTAAACATCAAAACCACATAAATAGTTCCGCCACTGGTTTGACCGCCCTGAGCCACGGAACCAGGTCACCGCCACGGAGACTACAACCACCAGCATCCACCAAAAAGGGTCCGGCTCCGGGTGTCCCAAGGCCCAGGGGGCGCGTCATAACATTTTCATCACCTTTCATAATCACCAATGGGACAAGGCAGGGATGTCCTCTGTCCCCTCTCTTATACATCCTAGTGACGGAGCACCTGCTCTCATCAATTCGCCATAACCCCAATATTAGGTGGATTGAGGTGGGAGGCACCAAGTACTAGTGGTCTCTATTTGCTGATGATGTCCTAGTATATATCACTCAATCACATATATCCATCCCTGCTGTTATGGCTGAAATAGATCACTTTGTTACATGGTCAAATTTTCAAATCAATGCAGCGAAGTCTGAGGCCCTCGATGTCTCCCTCCCCAAATCCATACAGGATTTCATCCAGTCCAACTTTCCCTTTGCCTGGCCCTCACAGGGTATCAAATACTTAGGAATTCCTATTCATAAAGACCTCTCCCGTCTATGTTATCTTAATTTTGGGCCCTTTATTGAACAGCTCCATACAGACCATGGTTGGCAAGTTAGAACTGTAAGATTCACTACGTGAACCACTGGTGTTTTGTGGAAAAGCACATGTACACTGTGTTCCAAATTATTATGCAAAAAGTGTTTAGGAGTGATAAGGTAAGAATTTTTTTGTTTGTCAGTTAAACTCATTGATGGTGATGTGTGTCAGGGCTCTTTATATCACTGTAAGCAATTGCAGACACCTGTGCTAATTAGTTTGGCAGGTGTTTCCAATGAAAGGAAAGACTACTTAAGAAGGCTGTCCCACATTATTAAGCAGCCTACATTTTATGCCAAAATGGGAAAGAAAAAGGATGTGTCGGCTGCTGAGAAGCAACAAATTGTGGAGTGTTTAGGTCAAGGCATGACTACAATCAACATTGTGCGATGATCAGGATGAAGTGTCTTGGCAATCAAGAATTATGTAGCTGAATCACAGTACACATGTGTGCGTGCTGATAAGGGAAAATTGAGGACTCTTTCCTACAGGCAATTACGTCAGGTTAAAAGAGCAGCGGCAAAAAAGCATTGTCATAGCAGCAGACAAGTTTGTGAAGCTGCTGGTGCCTCCAACTTCCCCCGAGCAACAAGGTGCAGGGTCCTTCAGAGGTTTGCAGCTGTTCGTAAGCCATCCTGTCGACCTCCTCTATCCACTGCACACAAGCAGAAACGGCTCCAGTGGGCCAAACAATATATGAAGACTGACTTCAAAACTGTTTTGTTCACGGATGAGTGCCGCGCAATGCTCGATGGTCCAGATGGATGGAGTGGAGGATGTCTGGTTGATGGACACCCCACGCAAACACGGCTACAGCGCCAACAAGGAGGAGGTGGAGTAATGTTTTGGGCTGGAATCATGGGGAGAGAGATTGTCGGCCCCTTTAGGATCCCTGAAGGGGTAAAGATGAACTCCATAAAGTATGTGGAGTTTCTCAAACAGCACTTCCTGCCATGGTTCAAGAAGAAGAACCTTTGTATTCCACAGCAAGATAATTTTCATGCATGATAATGCACCGAATCATGCTGCACATAACACATCTGCATCTCTGGCTGATATGGGCATAAAAGGGGACAAACTTATGGTGTGACCCCCATGCTCCCCTGACCTCTACCCCAGTCAGAACCTCTGGAGCATCATCAAAAGGAGTGTCTATGATGGCGGGAGGCAGTTCAAATCTAAGCAACAGCTCTGGGAGGGTATTCTGTCCTCATGCAAAACAATTGAAGCAGAAACCATCCAAAACCTGACAAATTCAATGGACGAGACATTTCAGAAGCTCCTTTCGAACAAGGGGTCCTATGTGCAAATGTAACATCACCTAGAATAAAGTTTTGAGTTGAAAACTGTTTGATTTCAGTTTGTAATAACCTGCTAATGCTTATAATTTCAAAAATGACCATTTTTTTGTTCTTTATTAAAATGAAAAGGTCAATCGAAGAGTGTGGGTGATCTAAGAGTGTGGCAACCCAGTAGTCAGGATTACTTCGAATTCTGACAATCTGAGGGTCATGTTCCAGGTAGTGCAGCAAGAAGGCACTCATGTGTCTTGCGCATCTAGGAGCCCCAAAATTATTTTCCGGGCTAGATGCTGCTAAATATTATTATTAATTTTAAATCTGGTGGAGCTTAGTATAGATGGCCTAATAGAATCAGTACTGCACACTGCTACAAAGCCCAAATCATTTTCCAGCCAAGATACAGATAAACATGATTAGTAATTTTAAATCTGGTGGAGCTTAATATAGATGGCCTAATAGAATCAGTACTGCACACTGCTACAAAGCCCAAATTATTTTCCAGCCAAGATACAGATAAACATGATTAGTAATTTGAAAGCTTAAAACGGTTGGTGAGGTGATTTTAACAAATCATCAAGCTTTCACTCTCTCCAGGATGACACAGGGGTAGAAAAGTCGTTTCGGATCCATGATTTGTTCATCTTTATGAACGTGAGTCTGTCTACATTATCAGTGGACAGCCGCATGCGCTTATCTGTCAGCACACCACTAGCAGCGCTGAACACACGTTCAGACAGAAAGCTGGCTGCAGGGCATGACAAGATCTCCAAGGCGTAAGTGGCGAGCTCCGGCCATTTATCCAGATTGGAAGCACAAAAAGAGCAAGGGTCCAGTGACACAGTCATGGCTTCAATGTTTACTTGGAGATACTCCTGTACCATCGTCTCTAGGCGTTGACTATGTGTCAAACTTCTTGTCTCCTGTGACCTTGCAAAGGATGGGCTAAAAAAGTGGTGAAATGATTCTGCATAATTGATGTTACCAGCAGATACTGTGTTTCTGTTACGGTTTGAGTGCTGAACACTCGACGGTCCCACGGTTGGCAAGTTGGAACTGTGAGATTCACTACGTGCACCACTGGTGTTTTGTGGAAAAGCACATGTAAGATTCTGCAACAGTCTCTGCTGATACTCCTGCATGCGTGCATCCCTTTCTATGGCAGGAATAATTTCTGCAAATTTACTTTTGTACCGGGATCTAACAGTGTGGCAACCCAGTAGTCAGGATTATTTCTAATTCTCATAATTCGAGGGTCATGTTGAAGGTAGTGCAGCAAGAAGGCACTCATATGTCTTGCGCATCCAGGAGCACCAAGTCCCTGTTGTGATGGTGGCGACGTAACAATCATGCTTCCTTCCTCTGTCCTCTCCCCCCAACCTCGCACAACAGAAATGTGATCAAGTTCTCCCTCATCTGATGAGTCTTCCATCAGTTCGTCCTCCACTTCTTCCTGGGTTCCAGCACATTCCTCACTAGTTTGGCTGCTACCATGCGCCCTGGTAAAATCATTTCCCCCACCCTCACATGCCTGCCGCCTTGGTGCTGCCGACCGTCTGGACCTTGCAGATGTTAGCCCTTCCGCATACAACTCCTCCTCCTCTACTTCCTCCACCTCCTCTTGTGCCACCACCTGACTCCGAGTTCTGTTTAAGATGTGCTCCAGCATGTAAATCACCGGAATAATCATGCTGATAATGGCATCGTCTGCATTAAACATCTTCGTCGCCATTTCAAAACTGTGCAGAAGGGTGCATAGGTCCCTGATCTGAGACCACTCCTCCAGCGTGATTTGCCCCACCTCTGGATCTCGTTGGCCCAGGCTATACGTCAGAACGTATTGCACCAGGGCTTGTCGGCGCTGCCACAGTCGCTGCAACATGTGCAGAGTTGAATTCCACCGGGTAGGCACATCGCATTTTAGCCCAACGACTTCTGTAGAGATGTAAGTCGCTGAGCTGCGGGATGCGAACGGCGGAAGTGAGCACACAGAGACCGTGCACTCTGCAGAAGGCCATCTAGTCCGGGATAGTGGGCTAAAAATTGGTTCAACACGTGAGCCATACAAGACACGTGTGTGACATTGCCCCGGCGAAGGGCCACACCCAGGTTTGCAGCATTGTCGCACATGGCCTTCCCTGGTTTCAGGTCCAGTGGAGACAACCATTCATGAAATTGGTTCTCCAGAGCTGACCACAACTCCTCAGCTGTGTGACTCACATTTCCCAGAAATTTCAAAGTAAAAACCGCCTGATGACGTTGAGCCCTACTGCCAGCATAGTAAGGAGGTGTGCAGGATCCCTTCTGCGCAGTTAGAAAGCTTGTGGCATGACCAGACAGGCTTTTGGAGCAGGTGGAGGACCGAGAGGAGGTTGAGGAGGCAGAAGCAGTGGAGGAACTTTGAGATAAAGAGGATTGACGCACAACTTGTGGGGACGGCAAGACTTGGACAGCAGCCCCTTGTCCTGCTGTCACCATAGTTACCCAGTGCCCAGTCAGCGACATGTAACGCCCCTGTCCATGCCTACTCGTCCAAGTGTCTGTGGTGAAATGCACCCTGTCACACACAGAGTTTCTCAAAGAAGCGGTGATGTTGTGTGCGACATGTTGGTGGAGCGCAGGCACACCTTTCTTTGAGAAGTAGTGCCGACTGGGCATCTGGTACTGGGGCACTGCGACGGACATAAGGTCTCGAAAATCCTCTGTGTCCACCAGGCGGAAAGGAAGCATTTCTGTAGCCAAGAGCTTGCAGATGGCGAAATTCAACCTCTTAGCTTTCTCATGGCTAGGAGGAAATGTTTTTTTACTTGTCCACATCTGAGGGACCGAGGGCTGGCTGTTGTGCTTAGACGGGGTTGATAAGGATGTCCCCGGCAAACTGCCGGTCTGTGAGGAAGATGCAGGCGGACATGTTAGGTTGCCTTGATCCAAAGGTGGTGCTATCGATGTCGGACGGCGATCAACACCAGCTGGTGTTTCCACCTCCAAAGAAAATGATGACCTGCCAATCATTCTGGCTGTTGCGGGTAAAGAGGTGGCAGGTCTGCGTCCCAAAACAGGTGTGACTGCTGTCCCCCCAGTCACAGAGGATGAAGAGGCCGCGGATGCACAAGATGTGGTAGATGGTGGTTGGCCCGGCCGGCTAGGCCGCATTGTAGCACAGTGAGCTTTCCACTGCAACTTATGCTTCATGTCCATGTGCCGGTTCATGCATGAAGTACTCAAACTATGTATTTTTTGGCCTCTACTTAGCTTTTGCTGACAAATGTGACAGATAACACGAGTTGGGTCATCTTTATCGATCTGAAAAAATGCCCAGGCTATGCAAGGCTTAGCACCCATGCGACCTGAAGAACAACCATGACTTGTGGTCAAAGGCAGAGTTGTGTTTGAGGATGCAGTTGTTGACGTGCTTCCAGTACTACGTCTCTGTCCAGGAAGGCGCAACCTGACCTCGTCGTCACTAGCATCCTCCTCCACCTCCTCTGCTGACCTCGTCTCTTGGCTGACTGTGGGTTGACAGTAAGTGGGATCTCCAACCTCATCATCATCACCCTGTGTGTTATCACACCCGTCGTCCTCAGAGCCAACCTGCTCCTGCCCTGACAAAAAACTAAAGTTGTCGCTCCAATCAGGTATTTGAGTCTCATCATCGTCTTCCTCATTGTCTCCACCAACAGGAGTTACAGTTTGGGAATGACGGTCTACATTATGGTCAGAACCTTCTGCGTCTGGTCCTGGATCCGACTCATAAAGATTCTGGGCATCAATGTAGATCATTTCCTCGGCTGGATTCACAGAAGCTCTGGAGCCGACCTCTGATTCCCAGGCTATAGTATGAGTAAACAGCTCTGCAGACTCAACCATCTGTTTTACCTCATACTCAGATGGGCAGCTGGAGATTTGGAAGCTGTGAGGAAGCAAGTGTGATTGGGGTGACACCTCTGAGGACTGGAGTATTTGTGATGTTGAAGTTGAGGTGGAGGAGAGCCCACTTAAAGGAGCACTTGATATGCGTTGAAGCACCTGCTGTTTTTGTGCCTCATCTGGAATTTGTAGCGATTGGCGTGACCGTAAGAAAGGGATCTTATCACATTGTCCGCTAAAAGAAGTAGACATTTTAGTTTGGCTGGAAAATGGTCTTTCTTCTGCAGATGTTACTGTTGCTTTAACACCTACCCCACGGACACAACCTTTTTTCCCCTTCCCAACACGCCTATTCCCCTTTCCACCAGCAGCAGGCCTTTTTCCACTCATTTTGATGGTTAACTAATTCACAACTCTGGAGTTGTTTGCACAAAAAAACAATAGATGGGAACCGAGCGGAGCTGAGTGGCCAAACTGTGGTATTAGGCCAAAAGTATTGGCTGGGTTAGATGCAGAAAAAAATTATAATGAATTTGCAACCTGATGGAGGTCAGTATAGATGGACTAATAGATCAAGTCCCACACACTGCTAGAAGCCCAAATATTTTTTCAGAGCTAGATGCAGATAAAAATTATTTTTAATTTGCAACCTGGTGGAGGTTAGTATAGATGGACTAATAGACCAAGTCCCACACACTGCTAGAATCCTAAATATTTTTTCAGAGCTAGATGCAGATAAAAATTATTTTTAATTTGCAACCTGATGGAGGTCAGTATAGATGGACTAATAGAACAAGTCCCACACACTGCTAGAAGCCCAAATATTTTTTCAGAGCTAGATGCAGATAAACATTATTTTTAATTTGCAACGTGATGGAGGTCAGTATAGATGGACTAATAGACCAAGTCCCACACACTGCTAGAAGCCCAAATATGTTTTCAGAGCTAGATGCAGATAAAAATTATTTTTAATTTGCAACCTGGTGGAGGTTAGTATAGATGGACTAATAGACCAAGTCCCACACACTGCTAGAATCCTAAATATTTTTTCAGAGCTAGATGCAGATAAAAATTATTTTTAATTTGCAACCTGATGGAGGTCAGTATAGATGGACTAATAGAACAAGTCCCACACACTGCTAGAAGCCCAAATATTTTTTCAGAGCTAGATGCAGATAAACATTATTTTTAATTTGCAACGTGATGGAGGTCAGTATAGATGGACTAATAGACCAAGTCCCACACACTGCTAGAAGCCCAAATATGTTTTCAGAGCTAGAGGCAGATAAAAATTATTTTTAATTTGCAACCTGATGGAGGTCAGTATAGGTGGATTAATAGACCAAATCCCACACACTGCTAGAAGCCCAAATATTTTTTCAGAGCTAGATGCAGATAGAAATTATTTTTAATTTGCAACCTGGTGGAGGTTAGTATAGATGGACTAATAGACCAAGACCCACACTGTGCTATAAGCCCAAATATTTTTTCAGAGCTAGATGTAGAAAAAAATTATATTGAATTTGCAACCTGATGAAGGTCAGTATAGATGAACTAATAGAACAAGTCCCACACACTGCTAGAAGCCCAAATATTTTTTTCAGAGCTAGATGCAGATAAAAATTATTTTTAATTTGCAACCTGATGGAGGTCAGTATAGATGGACTAATAGACCAAGTCCCACACACTGCTAGAAGCCCAAATATTTTTTCAGAGCTATATGCAGATAGAAATTATTTTTAATTTGCAACCTGGTGGAGGTTAGTATAAATGGACTAATAGACCAAGTCCCACACACTGCTATAAGCCCAAATATTTTTTCAGAGCTAGATGCAGATAAAAATTATTTTTAATTTGCAACCTGATGGAGGTCAGTATAGATGGACTAATAGACTAAGTCCCACACACTGCTAGAAGCCCAAATATTTTTTCAGAGCTAGATGCAGATAAAAATTATTTTTAATTTGCAACCTGATGGAGGTCAGTATAGATGGACTAATAGACCAAGTCCCACACACTGCTAGAAGCCCAAATATTTTTTCAGAGCTAGATGCAGAAAAAAATTATATTGAGTTTGCAACCTGATGGAGGTCAGTATAGATGGACTAATAGAAGAAGTCCCACACACTGCTAGAAGCCGAAATATTTTTTCAGAGCTCGATGCAGAAAAATATTATGTTGAATTTGCAACCTGGTGGAGGTTAGTATAGATGGACTAATGGAATTATGCTATGCCCAAAAGGTTTTACTTCACAGAGGTGGTGTAGCTTGCAACACAGATAGGCTACTCCACTGACTAACACACTCTGCAATAGGCCAAAAAGGATTTGCTTTGCTAGATTTAGCCAAATTCTGTGAAAAAAACTTGCACAGCACTGGCACAGACCTGCCTGGCAAAAATTGATAGGAACTGATGTAACTTAGCCCTGAAAAGGACTGCAATTACAATTAGTCTTTACTCCCACAACCTATCTATTTAAGAGCACAGACCTGCCTGATAAAAGTCATAGGAAACGATGTAACCTAGTCCTTAAAAGGACTGCAATCACAACTCTTCCCTACTCCCAAGCTATCTGTAGATTTGTGCGAAAATTGGCTTGAAATTAACAAGGTATAGCGCACACAGCAACAGTGGTGCCGTCTAACACGCAGCTGCAGCAGTGAGAAAATGGTGACGACGGGGAAAATGGCTGGGTCTTATAGGGCAAGGACATGTGACATACACTGCCAATGATACATGCCCTTGCTTGTGTGAAAAAAAGCACTTCGCTACGTGTGTGCGCTGCTGATAGGCTGACAGATTGCACCTCCCCACTGTAAATGCGGGAAAGAGAAAAAAAATGGAGATCTTCATTATTCCTGCAGAGATCCATCCGCTGCCCCTCCCCCCACCCCACTGTACACTCAAACTGCATATTAACATTAATTTTCAGCATTACTGAGAAAAAATCCAGTTATGATTTTGGTGCACGAACAGTTATCGAACATAACCTCGAACAGCCGAATTTTTTTCAAATCGTTCGTGTTCGCCGAACGGCTCGATCTCCGCCCAAAAGAGCTCGAATTTGAGATTGGCAAACAGTTTGAGTCAAGCACCGCTCATCTCTAGTGCTGAGGGAACATGGCCGCTTTTTATATAGAGATATGTGATTTCAGCAGCCAATTGCAGAAGCCCTTGTGTCTGGAACACTGTGGATGCTTCCTGCGCTCTGATTGGCTAGCCGCGCTTTCCTGACTTAAAGTTACTGCCTACAGGAAAAAAAAAAACACAACGCGCTGCTGATCTGACCTGTTCTGAGCTATTACCAGCCCCCCACTCATCTATCACATCTCCCCGCTCATCATACACAAGCACTATGCTAGCAAAATTGTTAAAATTGCTGTAGTTGCCCTGCAATCATGTAACCACGTAAATTCGCTGAACGTTACCGATTTTCCCAAATTTAACAAATTTTTCTTTCCTTTCTAATCACGAATCCGAATGTGCCACATTCGTGTCAAACTTAAGTTTGGAGATCGGATGTTGATCATATTTGCTCATCACTAATTATTACCACGTGCAGGAAAGGCACAGCTGAACAAGTCACAGTGTATGGAGTATAGCAGCGTTGAAGGATTTATACTGTGGGTACGCAATGCAGCCAGAAAAGCAGACAGCAGGTAGTATGCATGGTTGACGCCAAAGTATACAAAGCGCATGCGCAACAGCCGAGGAGCAATTAAACAATTAAAGCAGAAACCATCCAAAACCTGACAAATTCAATGGACGAGAGAGTTCAGAAGCTCCATTCGAACAAGGGGTCCTATGTGCAAATGTAACATCACCTAGAATAAAGTTTTGAGTTGAAAACTGTTTGATTTCAGTTTGTAATAACCTGCTAATGCTTATAATTTCAAAAATGACCATTTTTTTGTTCTTTATTAAAATGAAAAGGTTGAAAACTCTGCTGTGCATAATAATTTGGAACATGCATTTTGAGTGCAGTTTGAGTTTTTTTTTTTTTTTTAAATATACTGTTATCATAGGCAGTTTGTACAAAATCCTTTCAATTGTACTCTAATAGTTATTTGACTGGAAAATCACAATGACTGCAATTCATATAGGTAATTTGGGAAAATCTGAGAAAATATTATTTGCATAATAATTTGGAACACAGTGTATATGGAGGATTATGGGGCACATTATAATTTACAACCCCTGGCAAAAATTATAGAATCACCGGGCTCGGAGGATGTTCATTCAGTTGTTTAATGTTGTTAAAAAAAGTAGATCACAGACATGGCACAAAACTAAAATCATTTCAAATGGCAACTATAGGACTTTAAGAAACACTAAAAGAAATCAAGGTTAAAAATGTGGTACTTAGTAAGGGTAATTTTTTTCAGACCAAGCATAGGGAAAAAAATATGGAATCACTCAATTCTGAGGAAAAAATTATGGAATCATGAAAAACAAACACACAAAAAAAACACTCCAATACATCACTAGTACTTTATTGCACCACCTCTGGCTTTAATAACAGCTTGCAGTCTCTGAGGCATGAACTTAATGAGTGACAAACAGTACTCTTCATCAATCTGGCTCCAACTTTCTCTGATTGCTGTTGCCAGATCTTCACTTGGCACATGGCAGCAAAGCAGACGACTTTGTGGGCCGAACCCCAGGGTCCAAGAACAGTGTCTGCGGGTGGCACCACTGCTTCTTCTGCTGTTGTGCATGTAAGCCAATCCTCTGTCCATGGTGCATGCGAAGATGCCTCCTGCCCTGCACTTGTCTTTGCACACTCTCAAGTAGCAGCATCAGGATGCACGTCCACATCCTTGTCCCAGCGCAGCGTGCAGTTGTACATACCCCAGTCCTTGGAACGCAAGCTCAAACACGCAGCCAACACCCCATGGGCCACACTACTAAATTCCCACATTTCGCGACTGCTTGCTCTCAAAATGTTGCCTTTTATGCTCGTGGAGATGGAAGCATTCTGCAACCTGATGGTGGTGGCTGTCCCTCGGTACTCGGTCCCCAGCCGCCACTATTTCTCCGAGTATTCCGTCCCCGCATTACACAAGCACGTGTACCAAAACATTAGCCTTGCCCAAACAATGCAGTTACCGGGAAAGTCCACCTAACCATGGACAGGTGGACAAGTGCTTGTGGGCAGAGACGGGAAATCTCGCTGACGGCACACTGGGTTAACATAGAGGAAGCTGGGACTCAGTCAGACCTTGGGACGGATCATGTCCTCCCGACGCCAAGGATTGTGGGCCCTAGGTCAATCAAGGTTGCCCCCACAGTCTACAGCTCCTGCACCTCATCCTCCTCAGCATCCTCCTCCTCTTCAGCCGCCATCTCCGAAATGACCACATCAGTCACAATCTGGAAGCATTGCAGCACTGCCTAGGCCAAGCGGCAACAAGCTGTGCTGAATCTAATATGCTTAGGTGACAAACCGCACAATTCTGAAGAGTTGTGGACAGCTCTGAAAGAGCAGGCAGATCTGTGGCTCACATCGCTGAATGTACAGCCAGGTATGGTCGTGTGTGACAATGCCCGGAACCTGGTGGCGGCTCTGAGGTGAGCTCACACACGTGCCATGCCTGGCCCATGTGCTTAACCTCATTTTTCAGCGGTTTCTCAAATCCTACCCTGAGCTGCCAGACCTGCATCTTAAAGTACCCCGCCTGTGTGCCCATTTTAGTCACCTACAGTTTCTGCCGCCCTTGCCGCGTTTCAGCAGCGTTTGCAGCTTCTGGCTCACAGACTGGTGTGTGATGCCCCGACTAGTGTTGAGCGATGCCTTACGATATCGGGAAATATCGGATCGGATTGGATCGGACCGATACCGAAAAAGTATCTGATATCGCCGATTCCGATACCGGAAACCTATGCAAGTCAATGGGACAGAAATATCGGAATGAAAATAAACCCTTTCTTTCCTTGTAGGTTAATTCTACATGAAGGAAAACAACTAAGAATAATGTAGAATGTATTGGGGGAGGTGGGGGAGACAATAAAGGCATAGAGGTTTAGCCCAATCAAATGGAATAGCAGGAATTAATATTTTTTTTAAGGCGTTCTGAGTTACGGAAATATTGACTATGTTAAGTATTTTTATATTTTGTCAGATATTTATGTTTCACTACTTCCATGCTCTTCACCTTCTTTTTTACTTCTCCCACACTTTCTCCTTCATCATCCTCAGCATCTTTTTCATCCACTTCTTCTTCACCTTCTTCATCTTCTTCTTCACCTTCTTCGTATTATTCTTTTTTTTTACATTCTTCATATTCTACTTCTTCATATTCTTCTTTTTCATCATATTCTTATTTGTGACAGGCATTCCTGTAGTTGTTATCTATAAAAGGTTGGACATTACACCTTTCGTTCTGCCCGTCACAAAAGATTTACAACAGGATTTGTCCGCGTTCAGTTTGGCCTGCAGCAGCAGGTCTTTTCCAGGGGCACCACGAGGAGGAACGGACTCACCCCCATACACTACTTAGTCATCTTCTGCTTATGTGGCACCCCAGGGGTCTGGTTTCCACAGTAACAGCAATGTTATGTCTGAGAGCAGGTGGGAGGTCTCTTGGTCAGGGATCCGATGCATGCCACACCTCCTGCCCAGTCCTGGGAGGGGAAGAACTTCCCCTATATAAACCTGGGGCTGAGGCAGGGTTAGAGAGTTCAGAGGGAGAGTTCAGCCAGGAGGGCTGACAGGGAGCTGTGGCTCCGGCTGGGCCCAGCTCCTGGGCCATGCCAGAAGTAGAGACAGAGAAGAGAAGCAGCTATGGGAAGAAACAACAGGAGCTCTGTGGGAGCAGTGTTACAAGGAGTCAGGGGCTGGCAGCTGCAGAGCTCGCCCTGACTGAGAAGATTTCTTACCGGACCCGGAGTCCGAGGCTGTGGGGACTAACTCCTACCCAGCAGCAGAATCCGTCAGGCAGGGGATTTCAGGTCCTCTGGCCAAGAAACCCGAAGGCACGGTCACACGCGTGGGACCAGCACCGCCGTCGTGGAGCGGAAGCTACTAGAAGGCCCCGAGTCACCGGCCATACGGGTGAGCACCACACGGTACACTCAGGGATGTGGGCTACTTATACCCGCTTCTAGCAAGGTAGCCAGAAGAGTACAGTCAGTTTGGGAGGCCTACAACTCCGCCTGGCCAGGGGAGATCCCATCTGCTCAAGGACTGACCAGGCCCCGATCGCTAGCCAGTACTCCGGGAGGGTCTATCTTTATCACCAGTAAAGACCCTGAATTACACCGCATCGTCTCTGAGTGATTCCTGCTACCCCCATCATCCACGTCGGCTGCCCTGAGGCCATACCCCTCCCGTTGGGGGTGATACTAACACGCTGCACAATCCTACCACCGGCCTCAGCGGTCTGCCCTGCAGCGGCAGCTCCATAGCTGCATTCAACGGGTGGCGTAGTCGTCCAACATCTACCGCTAATACATCGCCGCTCAGTTTGACTCCCTGGGCACGGACCGGGTCACCGCCACGAGACTACAACCCTCAACAGATCCGGCTCCGGGTAAGCTCCCGTGCGCGCGATGCCGCGCGACGAAGGCCCAGGGGTGCGTCAACTTTTGGCGTAGTCGGCAGGATTTCGTGCCCGCAACCACCGGGTACTGCGTGCCTGAAAAAGACTGTTCAAACTTACCAGTGGTGAAGATTCCCGCCATCCGGCGCCATCTTCTACATTCTTCCCGCCATCCGCGAAGTTTTCCCGCCATCCGGCGCCATCTTCAGCCTTCTTCCCGCCATACGTGGAGTTTTCCCGCCATTGGACGCCATCTTGAGGACGCCGCGCGGGAAGAAGAGGGGCGTGGACTCCGAAAGCGCGCGAGAACTGAAGCCCCGCCTCACGTCCGGACGTTGCGTAAGGTCCTGGAAGGAGCCCAGCAGACGCCGACGTCACAGGAGCGCGACGGAAGGTCCTCAACCCTGACGATTCACTGCGGAGCCGCGGCCTACGGAAGAGGATCATCGCAAGGTAGGCCACGGTCCACTAGGGGGGAGAAGGATGCCGGATACGGAGGAGAGCTTCACCGCTTCAACCCCCGCCAGCGCCACCGCTGTTGCGGTCATGCCTTTCACCATGCCCTATATCCCGGGGGCAGCCTGGCTACCCCAGTACTCAGGGGAGTCACATACCCTGCATGACTTTAGAGAAAAGCTGGATAGCCTCTTCCAGGTGTACCCCCTCACAGAGGAACAAAAAGTGAGCATCCTGGTGGCCCAATTAACCGGAGCAGCCCAAAGGGAGGTAAAGTCCTGGCCACCTGGGAGGAGGACTGTCGCAGAGATACTAACCCAGCTAACCGAGGAGGAGCTGCAGTACTACCAATACGAGGAAAGCCAAGAGGACCCGGATGGGTCTGAGGACTACCCTCAGGAGGGAGCACAAAGAGGACATAGCTACTGAAGGGAAGTAGCGTGAATAAAGAGCTGTAAATAGTTACCCGTAGGGGTACAAGGACTGCTGCTAATTAAAATATGGTCCCCGTTGGGATTAGTGAATTGTTCCCCATGTGCCCCTATCTTAAACCAGGCTGAGGACTGTGAGCAGCCATTCCTTATCCCCACTGGCCGAGGACTGAGAGCGGCCATATCCTGTAAATAATTATGTGTTTCTAGTAATTTATGGGAGTCTTTGGTGGATTTACCGGGAATCCTTTGTACATAGTTGGAGCGTAACCTAGGACGGACTAAAGACTGTTAAGGACTCGGGGCAGGACAGACCCCTACCTGGTTACGTCTCCTTGTTTTGGTGAAATGGACACCTTGCTTTTCTTCAAAAACTGCACCCGGTTGCGGACACGCCGTGACCATCTTTATGTGTTTTTCTTACTGTATTATTATTGTTTATACCTTGTTATGTTTTTCTAAAAATATGTTTAGTCCCGGAGTACTAAATTTCACTAGGGGGGAATGTGGCACCCCAGGGGTCTGGTTTCCACAGTAACAGCAATGTTATGTCTGAGAGCAGGTGGGAGGTCTCTTGGTCAGGGATCCGATGCATGCCACACCTCCTGCCCAGTCCTGGGAGGGGAAGAACTTCCCCTATATAAACCTGGGGCTGAGGCAGGGTTAGAGAGTTCAGAGGGAGAGTTCAGCCAGGAGGGCTGACAGGGAGCTGTGGCTCCGGCTGGGCCCAGCTCCTGGGCCATGCCAGAAGTAGAGACAGAGAAGAGAAGCAGCTATGGGAAGAAACAACAGGAGCTCTGTGGGAGCAGTGTTACAAGGAGTCAGGGGCTGGCAGCTGCAGAGCTCGCCCTGACTGAGAAGATTTCTTACCGGACCCGGAGTCCGAGGCTGTGGGGACTAACTCCTACCCAGCAGCAGAATCCGTCAGGCAGGGGATTTCAGGTCCTCTGGCCAAGAAACCCGAAGGCACGGTCACACGCGTGGGACCAGCACCGCCGTCGTGGAGCGGAAGCTACTAGAAGGCCCCGAGTCACCGGCCATACGGGTGAGCACCACACGGTACACTCAGGGACGTGGGCTACTTATACCCACTTCTAGCAAGGTAGCCAGAAGAGTACAGTCAGTTTGGGAGGCCTACAACTCCGCCTGGCCAGGGGAGATCCCATCTGCTCAAGGACTGACCAGGCCCCGATCGCTAGCCAGTAATCCGGGAGGGTCTATCTTTATCACCAGTAAAGACCCTGAATTACACCGCATCGTCTCTGAGTGATTCCTGCTACCCCCATCATCCACGTCGGCTGCCCTGAGGCCATACCCCTCCCGTTGGGGGTGATACTAACACGCTGCACAATCCTACCACCGGCCTCAGCGGTCTGCCCTGCAGCGGCAGCTCCATAGCTGCATTCAACGGGTGGCGTAGTCGTCCAACATCTACCGCTAATACATCGCCGCTCAGTTTGACTCCCTGGGCACGGACCGGGTCACCGCCACGAGACTACAACCCTCAACAGATCCGGCTCCGGGTAAGCTCCCGTGCGCGCGATGCCGCGCGACGAAGGCCCAGGGGTGCGTCACTTATAATTTAGATATTATCTTTTGCTCTGATTTTTACTCTTATGCTTAATGTTCTTCCGCTTTTTGTTCTGCAGCTTCTTGTATTTCTGCTTCTTGTTTTTCTGTCTCTTGTTCTTCTGTATCTTGGTGCTTGTCTTCTCTTCTTTGTCCTCTTGGTCAACTTCTTCAGGGTCATCTTCTTGGTCTTCTTCGGGGTGGTCTTCAGGGTCGTCGTCTTCGGGGGTCCTCGTCTTCGGGGTCCTCGTCTTCTTCGGGGTGGTCTTCAGGGTCCTCGTCTTCTTCGGGTTGGTCTTCAGGGTCCTCGTCTTCTTCGGGGTGGTCTTCAGGGTCCTCGTCTTCAGGGTCATCGTCTTTGGGGTCCTCGTCTTCTTAGGGTTGGTCTTCTGGGTCCTCGTCTTCAGGGTCCTCGTCAGGGAGATGCAAAGTGATTATCAAGAACCATTTCAAAAAGCTTGAACTTGGAAATGTAGCAGAAGGTACAAGAAGGCTGAGGAACTACCGAGGACCAGCTGACGGTACTGGAACCCGGATGGGTAGCAGAAGGTACAAGACCCAATGGAACTGCCGAAGACCAGCTGACGGTACTGGAACTCGGTTACTAAGCAGGAGGTACCTGTGCCAGAAAGCACTACCAAGGACCAGCAGACGTTGGTGGAACTTGGATACCGAGAAGGAGGCACCTAATCCAAAGGCACTGCCGAGAACCAGCTGACGGTACTGGAATCCGGATGGGTAGCAGAAGGTACCCATGTAAAAACAAGTTCAAGGCCGCGAGCCGGCCGCAGTTACCAAAACCCACAGTCCTACAGGGGGTGCTTGTCCTATTGGCACTACGTAACCAGCCTTCATTGCCAGATCCCGCAGCCCACATAGGAGTCACCTAAACTGCAGGCACCATAGAGTCGGCTAACCCGACCGCAACACGACAGGACAACGCATTGGAGGCAAAGTGACGTTGACACTACCCGGAAACAGCTGGCGTGCTGGAACCAGGCTGGGCAGGAGGGAGTACCCGTGCCAAAGACACTGCCGAGAACCAGCTGACGGTACTGGAACCCGGATGGGTAGTAGAAGGTACAAGAGCCAATGGAACTGCCGAAGACCAGCTGACGGTACTGGAACTCGGTTACTAAGCAGGAGGTACCTGTGCCAGAAAGCACTACCAACGACCAGCAGACGTTGGTGGAACTTGGATACCGAGAAGGAGGCACCTAATCCAAAGGCACTGCCGAGAACCAGCTGACGGTACTGGAACCTGGATGGGTAGCAGAAGGTACCCATGTAAAAAAAAGTTCAAGGCCGCGAGCCGGCCGCAGTTACCAAAACCCACAGTCCTACAGGGGGTGCTTGTCCTATTGGCACTATGGAACCAGCCTTCATTGCCAGATCCCGCAGCCCACATAGGAGTCACCTAAACTGCAGGCACCATAGAGTCGGCTAACCCGACCGCAACACGACAGGACAACGCATTGGAAGCAAAGTGACGTTGACACTACCCGGAAACAGCTGGCGTGCTGGAACCAGGCTGGGCAGGAGGGAGTACCCGTGCCAAAGACACTGCCGAGAACCAGCTGACGGTACTGGAACCCGGATGGGTAGCAGAAGGTACAAGACCCAATGGAACTGCCGAAGACCAGCTGACGGTACTGGAACTCGGTTACTAAGCAGGAGGTACCTGTGCCAGAAAGCACTACCAAGGACCAGCAGACGTTGGTGGAACTAGGATACCGAGAAGGAGGCACCTAATCCAAAGGCACTGCGGGGAAACAGCTGGCGGTGCTGGAACCCAGGGTAAATACTAAAAACAGAGTGGAGCCAGAGGTGTAATTGGAGCAAGTTTTAAATCAGGAGTACAGTGGATGTGGACAAAGCTGGAGAATTTGCCGGACACACAGCTGGGGATCAGCTGACGTTACTGAACCCCAATAACACGGCAGCAAGTGTTGACTGTGCAGACGGCACTTCCGAGTGCCAACTGGCTATGTTGGAGCTCAGGGATAATACTGAAAACAGAGGAGCCAGAGGTGTATTTGGAGGAGGTTTTAAATCAGTAGTACAGTGGATGTGGACAGAGCAGGAGAAATTGCCGTCCGCACAGCAGGGGAACAGCTGACGTTACTGAACCCCAATAACACGGCAGCAAGTTTTGACTGTGCAGACGGCACTTCCGAGCGCCAACTGGCGGTGTTGGAGCTCAGGGATAATACTGAAAACAGAGGAGCCAGAGGTGTATTTGGAGCAACTTTAAAATCTGTAGTAGTGAGAATGTGGACAGAGTAGGAGAAATTGCCGTCCGCACAGCAGGGGAACAGCTGACGTTACTGAACCCCAATAACACGGCAGCAAGTGTTGACTGTGCAGACTGCACTTCCGAGCGCCAACTGGCGGTGTTGGAGCTCAGGGATTACAGTTCAGGTGGTAGAAACATGAACAGAACAGGAGACCTGGATACTGTTGCCAACCAATTATTTATTCTGGAAGAGGACTGGCAAATTCATGAGAGATCCAGGCCTTGTTCATTTTGAGAAAAGTAAGCCGGTCAACGTTATCGGAGGATAGTCGCATGCATGATACGGTCTGTTAGTACACCACCTGCGGCACTAAAGAAGCGTTCCGATAATACACTAGCAGCAGGGCAACCTAGCACCTCCAATGCATACTGACTAAGCTCTGGCCATGTATCCAGCTTACAGACCCAAAACTTGAAGGGAGAAGAGCCGTCTGGGAGTACACTAAGAGAGCAAGGCATGTAGTCTGTCACCATCTGACGGAAACGTTGCCTCCTGCTGACTGGAGCCGTCTGTGATGGTGTAGACATTTGTGGCGGCGGGGACACAAAACTTTGCCACATTTCGGCCATACTGGTCTTGCCTTGTGCTGAGGCGCTGCTTCTGCTCCCTCTTTGTGCAGAGCTTCCTCCACTGCCTCAACGCACTGAGCTGCTTTGTAAAGCACTAGGAGCACTGCTCTCGGTTGGAATGGAGAACATGATGGAATGCACCAGTGCGTCTTGGTACTCCCGCATTTTACGCTCCCGGTTCAACGGTGTTATGAGGCTTTGTAAGTTGTCCCGGTAGCGAGGATCTAGGAGGGTGGACACCCAATAATCAGCCGTGTTGAGAATGTGGGCGATGCGGCGGTCGTTTCTCAGGCACTGCAGCATGAAATCAACCATGTGCTGCAGACTGCCAACTGGCCAAGAAACGCTGTCCCCTGCTTGAGGCGTGATCTCTGCCTGCTCTGCATCACCCCACCCTCGCTCTAGATACTGACTACTAGAGCATTGTGTACCTCCCTCCTCTGGACAGATGTCTTCCTCATCCATTGACTCCTCCTCATCCTCCTCACAAAGTGTCCCCTGCCTAGGCCTTTGTGAGGAACCACGTTGCGCAGACTGTAGAGAAGCAGATGGCATTTGTGACTCCTCATCCTCCACCTCTTCCAAAACCTCATCCCTTAGTGCTTGCAGTGTTTTTTCAAGCAGGCAGATAAGGGGGATAGTCATGCTGACTAGTGCATCATCTGCACTCGCCATCCGCGTGGAATAATCGAAGGCACGCAAAACGTGGCAAATGTCCTTCATAGAGGCCCACTCAGTGGTGGTGAAGTGTGAACGGCGCGCACTGCGACTTGTTTGCGCCTGCTGCAGCTGGTACTCCATTACTGCTGCCTGCTGCTCACACAACCTCTCCAACATATGTAACGTTGAATTCCACCTGGTGGGTAGGTCACATATGATGCGATGTTCCGGAAGACATAATCGGCACTGCAGAGCTGCAATGCGTGATCTTGCATTGCTGGAACGCTGCAAGTGAGCGCACTCTATGCGGACCTTGTGAAGCAGTGCATCAAGATCCGGATAGTCCCTCAAAAAACTCTGCACGACCAAGTTGAGCACATGTGCCAGACATGGGATGTGGGTGAGGTTGCCTAGGCCCAGAGCTGCCACCAGATTTCGGCCATAGTCACACACTACCATGCCTGGCTGGAGATTCGCTGGCACAAACCACACGTAGCTCTGCTGCTTGATGGCATTCCAGAGCTCCTGCGCTGTGTGGCTTCGATTCCCCAAAGAAATTAATTTTAATACGGCCTGTTGACGTTTGGCCACGGCTGTGCTCATATTGGTCATCATAACAGGTAACCGTTCACGGGTCGATGTGGAGGCAGACCGTGACGGCTCCTGCAGCGCTGATTCAGAGGAACTGGAGTATGAGGAGGAGTCAATGTGTACAGACTGGATTCCTGCAATCCTTGGAGTTGGCAGAACACGTACAGCGCCACTCTCAAGATCTGTACCCGGCTCCACAACATTTACCCAATGGGCAGTGAGGGAAAGGTATCGTCCCTGTCCATGCTTACTGGTCCACGCATTGGTGGTCAGGTGGACCTTGCTACTGATGGCGTTTTGTAGCGTATGTTTAATTTTTCCCTCCACATGATGTTGCAGGGCAGGGACAGCTTGCCTGCTGAAATAAAAGCGGCTGGGCACGTTGTATTGTGGGACTGCCAATGCCATAAAGTTACGGAATGTGTCAGTCTCCACCAGCCTGAATGATAGCATTTCAAGGGCCAGTAGTTTAGCAATGCCAGCATTCAGAGCCTGTGCTCGGGGGTGGTTTGCCGAGTATGGGCGCCTTTTCTCCCATGCCTGTGCTAACGATGGCTGTAGACTGGCCTGGGAGTGTGAGGATGACTGGGAAAGTGGTGCTGTGGGTGGAATTACACTGTGTCTCTGTACAACAGTGGCAGAGATTCTTCCATGGCGATCCTGTGAGGAAGCCCAACCAGCTGTGTGTGAGCTGGAGGAAGAGGCTACAACACGAGCTGAAGAGGTGGTAGGTGGCGCTGTAGGTTGGCCTAGGTCTTCAGTGTGTTTTTGTAACTCCACCACGTGCTTGGTCCGCACATGTTTCCACATATTTGTGGTATTGAGGTTGCTGACTAGTGTTGAGCCACCCCCGTAGTGTTCGAGTTCGGTTCGGTTCATCGAACTGTTCGTCGAACACCTTCGAACACCATTAAAACCAATGGCAGGCAAGCAAAAACACACAGAAACACATAGAAAACACCTTCAAAGGTGTCCAAAAGCTGACAAACTGCTCAGAAGACACAACTAACACATGGAAAAGTGACAAGTACATATAGTCATGTGAAAAGAAAAGAGGTGGAGGAGTAAAAGGAGGGGGAGACACAGATATAGGCATGTCATGCCCTTCTAAAATCCAAAAAGTGAGAAGCCGACACGTTCAGTCCGCTCCTGCCAGTGCCACCTCCGTGTCGCCGGGTTTGTGCCAGAGCCGCGGTGAACCCTGACGGCCAGCCCCCCTCTCCCAATACTGGTGCCTGTCCGCTGGTGGGTCGAGCGAGCCCCCCTGTGGTGGAGGCAGCTCTAAGCTTTTTAATTTAAATTGTCTCTCTAATTTGAATGAATACACTTTAAATCCATTTACAAGGATCTATTGGAGGGCAAGTCTCAGGCCAGCAGCCGCGTAATTCCAGCTCCAGTAGCGTCCACTAAAGCTGCTGCAGTTAAAAAGCTTTTATAAGGATCGAGATCGGCTGTCCACCGCAAGGCATCCTACTGCCAGTCCCAGCCCCTATGCCTTGGGGTGCCTCCTGATGCTCTTCACTGAGTATCCCGTGGTCCCGAAGCATTTCCTTTGAAAAAATTAAGTGTCCAAACTACAGGTGGTGTAGCTTGCTTAACAGCCGGGATAATCCGCTGACTAGCAGACACTGCTACTAGGCACAAAGTATTTCCTGGGCTAGATGCAGTTAAAAATTTGTAATTAGATACTCTCGTTGGATGCTGAGAAAGCATTCCATAGAGTCTCCTGGCACGCCATGTATGATTCTCTTAAAAAGCTTGGGGTAGGGGTCTAGGGGACCCTTTTATAGCCAAAATCACGGCCCTGTATCGCAATACGTCACCTAGGCTGAAGATAAATGGAACTGTCGCACCCTGAGGGCTCGGTCGCTACAGAGGTATTGCACCTCACCCAGAGGTGTGATATCTCACTCTCAGGTAAGGATGGAGTGTGGATCAGAACCCGACACCTGCATGCATTACACCACATTGCCGTGGGGCAGGGCGACCAATATGCCCCTGAGATGGGCACGACAGGCCCTGTCCCTGGCTGGAGTGGGGGGAGGGAACACTGAGGAAGGGGAACCTTGTAGTGCAGGAGCAGGGAGGAAGCAGTTCCTGGGTGCATTGAGAAGGGAGTATAAAAGGTGGGCACCATCTTAGTTCAGTGCAGAGAAGTCTGAGCAGAAGTGGCAGGGAGCAGGGGCTCTGCATGAGCTCTGCTCCGGAGGCGGGCCTAGTAACAGAGGCCCAGGCCTGGAAGAGGGAGAAGGAAGGAAGAGGAGCGGAGAAGGCTCCAGGAACGAGGAACGAAGGGATCCCAGGGGTGCGGACGGGCGAGTCGCCACCGCACGCCCGAATCCACCTGCGTGGAGGGGTCAGGCCAAAGGGGGAGACCGGTCCCCGAAACTAGTGGAGACAGGAAACGACCCTCAGCTAGAAACCGGAGGCTGTGACATTTTATGTGGCGCAGCCCCTCGCTACACCCGCTAGGTAGGCACCACATAGGGTCAGGGAAACTGGCGCCAAGTTTACCAAGTGGAGGCCCGAGGCAGCCGGACAGAAGGGTTGGTAAGAAAGGCCAGACAAAGGAAACACAAAGGGGGTCCTGTGAAGCGCTCCAAAGTTATCTGGGAGTTGTCTGAGCCCCTCACCTGGTGAGCACAGTACGACGTGGGCAGCCGTTACCTGCAGACGTGGTCTGGATAATAAGAACTGTGAGTAAAGGCCCTGGACTGCATCACTGACTCCGTGTCGTTACTGCTGCTGCCCTGCACCATCACCCCCATCCTCCGCATACACTGCCCTGAGGCTATACTCCTCCCGTGGGGAGTTATGCTACGCTCTGCTGCACCCACAACACCAGCCTCAGTGATCTGCCCTGCAGCGGCGGTTCACTCTGACCGCAATCCACGGGTGGCGTAGTCGGATATTTAAACATCAAAACCACATAAATAGTTCCACCACTGGTTTGACCGCCCTGAGCCACGGAACCGGGTCGCCGCCACGGAGACTACAACCACCAGCATCCACCAAAAAGGGACCGGCTCCGGGTGTCCCAAGGCCCAGGGGGTGCATCAGAACATTTTCATCATCTTTCACAATCACCAATGGGACAAGGCAGGGATGTCCTCTGTCCCCTCTCTTATACATCCTAGTGACGGAGCACCTGCTCACATCAATTCGCCATAACCCCAATATTAGGTGGATTGAGGTGGGAGGCACCGAGTACAAGTGCTCTCTATTTGCTGATGATGTCCTAGTATATATCACTCAATCACATATATCCATCCATGCTGTTATGGCAGAAATAGATCACTTTGTTACATGGTCAAATTTTAAAACCAATGCAGCGAAGTCTGAGGCCCTCGATGTCTCCCTCCCCAAATCCATACAGGATTCCATCCAGTCCAACTTTCCCTTTGCCTGGCCCTCACAGGGTATCAAATACTTAGGAATTCCTATTCATAGAGACCTCTCCCATCTATGTTATCTTAATTTTGTGCCCTTTATTGAACAACTCCATACAGACCACGGTTGGCAAGTTAGAACTGTAAGATTCACTACGTGAACCACTGGTGTTTTGTGGAAAAGCACATGTACACTGTGTTCCAAATTATTATGCAAAAAGTGTTTAGGAGTGATAAGGGAAGAATTTGTTGTTTGTCAGTTAAACTCATTGATGGTGATGTGTGTCAGGGCTCTTTATATCACTGTAAGCAATTGCAGACACCTGTGCTAATTAGTTTGGCAGGTGTGTCCAATGAAAGGCAAGACTACTTAAGAAGGCTGTCTCACATTATTAAGCAGCCTACATTTTCTGCCAAAATGGGAAAGAAAAAGGATGTGTCGGCTGCTGAGAAGCAACAAATTGTGGAGTGTTTAGGTCAAGGCATGACTACAATCAACATTGTGCGATGATCAGGATGAAGTGTCTTGGCAATCAAGAAGTATGTAGCTGATTCACAGTACACACGTGTGCGTGCTGATAAGGGCAAATTGAGGACTCTTTCCTACAGGCAATTACGTTAGGTTAAAAGAGCAGCGGCAAAAAAGCCTTGTCATAGCAGCAGACAAGTTTTTGAAGCTGCTGGTGCCTCCAACGTCCCCCGAACAACAAGATGCAGGGTCCTTCAGAGGTTTGCAGCTGTGCATACACCATCCTGTCGACCTCCTCTATCCACTTCACACAAGCAGAAACGGCTCCAGTGGGCCAAACATTACATGAAGACTGCTTTCAAAACTGTTTTGTTCACGGATGAGTGCCGTGCAACGCTCGATGGTCCAGATGGATGGAGTGGAGGATGGCTGGTTGATGGACACCCCACGCAAACACGGCTACAGCGCCAACAAGGAGGAGGTGGAGTAATGTTTTGGGCTGGAATCATGGGGAGAGAGATTGTCGGCCCCTTTAGGATCCCTGAAGGGGTAAAGATGAACTCCATAATGTATGTGGATTTTCTCAAACAGCACTTCCTGCCATGGTTCAAGAAGAAGAACCGTGTATTCCACAGCAAGATAATTTTTATGCATGATAATGCACCGTCTCATGCTGCACATAAAACATCTGCATCTCTGGCTGATATGGGCATAAAAGGGGACAAACTTATGGTGTGACCCCCATACTCCCCTGACCTCTACCCCATTCAGAACCTCTGGAGCATCATCAAAAGGAGTGTCTATGATGGCGGGAGGCAGTTCAAATCTAAGCAACAGCTCTGGGAGGGTATTCTGTCCTCATGCAAAACAATTGAAGCAGAAACCATCCAAAACCTGACAAATTCAATGGGCGAGACAGTTCAGAAGCTCCTTTCGAACAAGGGGTCCTATGTGCAAATGTAACATCACCTAGAATAAGGTTTTGAGTTGAAAACTGTTTGATTTCAGTTTCTAATAACCTGCTAATGCTTATAATTTCAAAAATGAACATTTTTTTGGTCTTTATTAAAATGAAAAGGTTGATCGAAAAGTTTGGGGGATCTAAGAGTGTGGCAACCCAGTAGTCATGATTACTTTGAATTCTGACAATATGAGGGTCATGTTGCAGGTAGTGCAGCAAGAAGACACTTATGTGTCTTGAGCATCTCGGAGCCCCAAAATTATTTTCCGGGCTAGATGCAGCTAAAAATTATTATTAATTTTAAATCTGGTGGAGCTTAGTATAGATGGCCTAATAGGATCAGTGCTGCACACTGCTACAAAGCCCAAATTATTTTCCAGCCAAGATACAGATAAACATGATTAGTAATTTTAAATCTGGTGGAGCTTAATATAGATGGCCTAATAGAATCAGTGCTGCACACTGCTACAAAGCCCAAATTATTTTCCAGCCAAGATACAGATAAACATGATTAGTAATTTGAAAGCTTAAAACGGTTGGTGAGGTGATTTTAACCAATCATCAAGCTTTTACTCTCCCCAGGATGACACAGGGGTAGAAAAGTCGTTTCGGATCCATGATTTGTTCATCTTTATGAACGTGAGTCTGTCTACATTATCAGTGGAGAGCCGCGTGCGCTTATCTGTCAGCACACCACCAGCACCGCTGAACACACGTTCAGACAGAACGCTGGCTGCGGGGCATGACAAGATCTCCAAGGCGTAAGTGGCTAGCTCCGGCCATTTATCCAGATTGGAAGCACAAAAAGAGCAAGGGTCCAGTGACACAGTCATGGCTTCAATGTTTACTTGGAGATACTCCTGTACCATCGTCTCTAGGCATTGACTATGTGTCAGACTTCTTGTCTCCTGTGGCCTTGCAAAGGATGGGCTAAAAAAGTGGTGAAATGATTCCGCAAAATTGATGTTACCAGCAGATACTGTGGTTCTGTTACGGTTTGAGTGCTGAACACTCGACGGTCCCACGGTTGGCAAGTTGGAACTGTGAGATTCACTACGTGCACCACTGGTGTTTTGTGGAAAAGCAAATGTAAGATTCTGCAACAGTCTCTGCTGATACTCCTGCATGCGTGCATCCCTTTCTATGGCAGGAATAATTTCTGCAAATTTACTTTTGTACCGGGGATCTAACAGTGTGGCAACCCAGTAGTCAGGATTATTTCTAATTCTCACAATTCGAGGGTCATGTGGCAGGTAGTGCAGCAAGAAGGCACTCATGTGTGTTGCGCATCCAGGAGCACCAAGTCCCTGTTGTGTTGGTGGCGAGGTAACAATCATGCTTCCTTCCTCTGCCCTCTCCCCCCAACCTCGCACAACAGAAATGTGATCAAGTTCTCCCTCATCTGATGAGTCTTCCATCAGTTTGTCCTCCACTTCTTCCTGGGCTCCTGCACCTTCCTCACTAGTTTGGCTGCTACCATGCGCCCTGGTAAAACCATCTCCCCCACCCTCACATGCCTGCCGCCTTGGTGCTGCTGACCGTCTGGACCTTGCAGATGTTAGCCCTTCCGCATAAAATTCCTCCTCCTCTACTTCCTCCACCTCCTCTTGTGCCACCACCTGACTCCGAGTTCTGTTTAACATGTGCTCCAGCATGTAAATCACCGGAATAGTCATGCTGATAATGGCATCGTCAGCACTAAACATCTTCGTCGCCATTTCAAAACTGTGCAGAAGGGTGCATAGGTCCCTGATCTGAGACCACTCCTCCAGCGTGATTTGCCCCACCTCTGGATCTCGTTGGCCCAGGCTATACGTCAGAACCTATTGCACCAGGGCTTGTCGGTGCTGCCTCAGTCGCTGCAACATGTGCAGAGTTGAATTCCACCGGGTAGGCACATTGCATTTTAGCCAGTGAAGTGGCAGGCCCAACGACTTCTGTAGAGATGTAAGTCGCTGAGCTGCGGGATGCGAACGGCGAAAGTGAGCACACAGCGACCGTGCCCTCTGCAGAAGGCCATCTAGTCCGGGATAGTGGGCTAAAAATTGCTGGACAACCAGGTTTAACACGTGAGCCATACAAGGCACGTGTGTGACATTGCCCCGGCGAAGGGCCGCACCCAGGTTTGCAGCATTGTCGCACACGGCCTTCCCTGGTTTCAGGTCCAGTGGAGACAACCATTCATGAAATTGGTTCTCCAGAGCTGACCACAACTCCTCAGCTGTGTGACTCACATTTCCCATGGCTAGGAGGAAATGGTCTTTTACTTGTCCACATCTGAGGGACCGAGGGCTGGCTATTGTGCTTAGACGGGGTTGATAAGGGTGTCCCCGGCAAACTGCCTGTCTGTGAGGAAGATGCAGGCGGACATGTTAGGTTGCCTTGATCCAAAGGTGGTGCTATCGATGTCGGACAGCGCTCAACACCAGCTGGTGTTACCACCTCCAAAGAAAATGATGACCTGCCAATCACGCTGGCTGTTGCGGGTAAAGAGGTGGCAGGTCTGCGCCCCAAAACAGGCGTGACTGCTGTCCCCCCAGTCACAGAGGATGAAGAGGCCGCGGTTGCACAAGATATGGCAGACGGCGGTTGGCCCGGCGGCTAGGCCGCATTGTAGCACAGTGAGCTTCCCACTGCAACTTATGCTTCATGTCCATGTGCCGGTTCATGCATGAAGTACTCAAACTATGTATTTTTTGGCCTCTACTTAGCTTTTGCTGACAAATGTTACAGATAACACGAGTTGGGTCATCTTTATCGATCTGAAAAAATGCCCAGGCTATGCAAGGCTTAGCACCCATGCGACCTGAAGAGCCACCACGACTTGTGGTGAGAGGCAGATTTGTGTTTGAGGATGCAGTTGTTGACGTGCTTCCAGTACTACGTCTCTGTCCAGGAAGGCGCAACCTGACCTCGTCGTCACTAGCATCCTCCTCCACCTCCTCTGCTGACCTCATCTCTTGGCTGACTGTGGGTTGACAGTAAGTGGGATCTCCAACCTCATCATCATCACCCTGTGCGTTATCACACCCATCGTCCTCAGAGCCAACCTGTTCCTGCCCTGACAAAAAACTAAAGTTGTCGCTCCAATCAGGTATTTGAGTCTCATCATCGTCTTCCTCATTGTCTCCACCAACAGGAGTTACAGTTTGGGAATGAGGGTCTACATTATGGTCAGAACCTTCTGCGTCTGGTCCTGGATCCGACTCATAAAGATTCTGGGCATCAGTGCAGATCATTTCCTCGTCTGGATTCACAGAAGTGCTGGAGTCGACCTCTGATTCCCAGGCTATTGTATGAGTAAACAGCTCTGCAGACTCAACCATCTGTTCTACCTCATACTCAGACGGGCAGCTGGAGATTTGGGAGCGGTGATGAAGCAAGTGCGATTGGGGTGACACCTTTGAGGACTGGAGTATTTGTGATGTTGAAGTTGATGTGGAGGAGAGCCCACTTAAAGGAGCACTTGATATCTGTTGAAGCACCTGCTGTTTTTGTGCCTCATCTGGAATTTGTAGCGATTGGCGTGGCCGTAAGAAAGGGATCTTACCACATTGTCCGTTAAAAGAAGTAGACATTTTAGTTTGGCTAGAAGATGGTCTTTCTTCTGCAGATGTTACTGTTGCTTTAACACCTACCCCACGGACACAACCTTTTTTCCCCTTCCCAACACGCCTATTCCCCTTTCCACCAGCAGCAGGCCTTTTTCCACTCATTTTGGTGGTTAACTAATTCACAACTCTGGAGTTGTTTGCACAAAAAAACAATGGATGGGAACCAAGCAGAGCTGAGTGGCCAAACTGTGGTATTAGGCCAAAATTATTGGCTGGGTTAGATGCAGAAAAAAATTATATTCAATTTGCAACCTGATGGAGGTCAGTATAGATGGACTAATAGAACAAGTCCCGCACACAGCTAGAAGTCCAAATATTTTTTCAGAGGTAGATGCAGAAAAAAATTGTATTCACTTTGCAACCTGATGGAGGTCAGTATAGATGGACTAATAGAACAAGTCCCACACACAGCTAGAAGGCCAAATATTTTTTCAGAGGTAGATGCAGAAAAAAATTGTATTCAGTTTGCAACCTGATGGAGGTCAGTATAGATGGACTAATAGAACAAGTCCCACACACAGCTAGAAGCTCAAATATTTTTTCAGAGGTAGATGCAGAAAAAAAATATATTCAGTTTGCAACCTGATGGAGGTCAGTATAGATGGACTAATAGACTAAGTCCCACACACTGCTAGAAGCCCAAATATTTTTTCAGAGCTAGATGCAGATAAAAATTATTTTTAATTTGCAACCTGATGGAGGTCAGTATAGATGGACTAATAGACCAAGTCCCACACACTGCTAGAAGGCCAAATATTTTTTCAGAGCTAGATGCAGATATAAATTATTTTTAATTTGCAACCTGATGCAGGTCAGTATAGATGGACTAATAGAACAAGTCCCACACACTGCTAGAAGGCCAAATATTTTTTCAGAGGTAGATGCAGAAAAAAATTATATTCAGTTTGCAACCTGATGGAGGTCAGTATAGATGGACTAATAGAACAAGTCCCACACACAGCTAGAAGCCAAAATATTTTTTCAGAGGTAGATGCAGAAAAAAAATATATTCAGTTTGCAACCTGATGGAGGTCAGTATAGATGGACTAATAGAGAAAGTCCCACACACTGCTAGAAGGCCAAATATTTTTTCAGAGCTAGATGCAGACAAAAAATTATTTTTAATTTGCAACCTGATGGAGGTCAGTATAGATGGACTAATAGAGAAAGTCCCACACTGCTAGAAGGCCAAATATTTTTTCAGAGCTAGATGCAGATATAAATTATTTTTAATTTGCAACCTGATGCAGGTCAGTATAGATGGACTAATAGAACAAGTCCCACACACTGCTAGAAGGCCAAATATTTTTTCAGAGGTAGATGCAGAAAAAAATTATATTCAGTTTGCAACCTGATGGAGGTCAGTATAGATGGACTAATAGAACAAGTCCCACACACAGCTAGAAGCCAAAATATTTCTTCAGAGGTAGATGCAGAAAAAAAATATATTCAGTTTGCAACCTGATAGAGATCAGTATAGATGGACTAATAGAGAAAGTCCCACACATTGCTAGAAGGCCAAATATTTTTTCAGAGCTAGATGCAGACAAAAAATTATTTTTAATTTGCAACCTGATGGAGGTCAGTATAGATGGACTAATAGAGAAAGTCCCACATACTGCTAGAAGGCCAAATATTTTTTCAGAGCTAGATGCAGATAAAAATTATTTTTAATTTGCAACCTGATGGAGGTCAGTATAGATGGACTAATAGATAAAGTCCCACACACTGCTAGAAGGCCAAATATTTTTTCAGAGCTAGATGCAGAAAAAAATATATTCAGTTTGCAACCTGATGGAGGTCAGTATAGATGGACTAATAGAACAAGTCCCACACACAGCTAGAAGCCCAAATATTTTTTCAGAGGTAGATGCAGATAAAAATTATTTTTAATTTGCAACCTGATGGAGCTCAGTATAGATGGACTAATAGAGAAAGTCCCACACACTGCTAGAAGGCCAAATATTTTTTCAGAGCTAGATGCAGAAAAAAATTATATTCAGTTTGCAACCTGATGGAGGTCAGTATAGATGGACTAATAGAACAAGTCCCACACACAGCTAGAAGCCCAAATATTTTTTCAGAGGTAGATACAGATAAAAATTATTTTTAATTTGCAACCTGATGGAGGTCAGTATAGATGGACTAATAGAGAAAGTCCCACACACTGCTAGAAGGCCAAATGTTTTTTCAGAGCTAGATGCAGAAAAAAATTATATTCAGTTTGCAACCTGATGGAGGTCAGTATAGATGGACTAATAGAACAAGTCCCACACACAGCTAGAAGCCCAAATATTTTTTCAGAGGTAGATGCAGATAAAAATTATTTTTAATTTGCAACCTGATGGAGGTCAGTATTGATGGACAAATAGAAAATGTCCCACACACTGCTAGAAGGCCAAATATTTTTTCAGAGCTAGATGCAGACAAAAAATTATTTTGAATTTGCAACGTGATGGAGGTCAGTATAGATGGACTTATAGAACAAGTCCCGCACACAGCTAGAAGCCCAAATATTTTTTCAGAGAAAGATGCAGAAAAAAATATATTCAGTTTGCAACCTGATGGAGGTCAGTATAGATGGACTAATAGAACAAGTCCCACACACAGCTAGAAGCCCAAATATTTTTTCAGAGGTAGATGCAGATAAAAATTATTTTTAATTTGCAACCTGATGGAGGTCAGTATAGATGGACAAATAGAGAATGTCCCACACACTGCTAGAAGGCCAAATATTTTTTCAGAGCTAGATGCAGACAAAAAATTATTTTGAATTTGCAACGTGATGGAGGTCAGTATAGATGGACTTATAGAACAAGTCCCGCACACAGCTAGAAGCCCAAATATTTTTTCAGAGGTAGATGCAGAAAAAAATTGTATTCAGTTTGCAACCTGATGGAGGTCAGTATAGATGGACTAATAGAACAAGTCCCACACACTGCTAGAAGGCCAAATATTTTTTCAGAGCTAGATGCAGATAAAAATTATTTTTAATTTGCAACCTGATGGAGGTCAGTATAGATGGACTAATAGAGACAGTCCCACACACTGCTAGAAGGCCAAATATTTTTTCAGAGCTAGATGCAGAAAAAAATATATTCAGTTTGCAACCTGATGGAGGTCAGTATAGATGGACTAATAGAACAAGTCCCACACACAGCTAGAAGCCCAAATATTTTTTCAGAGGTAGATGCAGATAAAAATTATTTTTAATTTGCAACCTGATGGAGGTCAGTATAGATGGACTAATAAAGAAAGTCCCACACACTGCTAGAAGGCTAAATATTTTTTCAGAGCTAGATGCAGAAAAAAATTATATTCAGTTTGCAACCTGATGGAGGTCAGTATAGATGGACTAATAGAACAAGTCCCACACACAGCTAGAAGCCCAAATATTTTTTCAGAGGTAGATGCAGATAAAAATAATTTTTAATTTGCAACCTGATGGAGGTCAGTATAGATGGACTAATAGAGAAAGTCCCACACACTGCTAGAAGGCCAAATGTTTTTTCAGAGCTAGATGCAGAAAAAAATTATATTGAGTTTGCAACCTGATGGAGGTCAATATAGATGGACTAATAGAACAAGTCCCACACACAGCTAGAAGCCCAAATATTTTTTCAGAGGTAGATGCAGATAAAAATTATTTTTAATTTGCAACCTGATGGAGGTCAGTATAGATGGACTAATAGAGAAAGTCCCACACACTGCTAGAAGGCCAAATATTTTTTCAGAGCTAGATGCAGAAAAAAATATATTCAGTTTGCAACCTGATGGAGGTCAGTATAGATGGACTAATAGAACAAGTCCCACACACAGCTAGAAGCCCAAATATTTTTTCAGAGGTAGATGCAGATAAAAATTATTTTTAATTTGCAACCTGATGGAGGTCAGTATAGATGGACAAATAGAGAATGTCCCACACACTGCTAGAAGGCCAAATATTTTTTCAGAGCTAGATGCAGACAAAAAATTATTTTGAATTTGCAACGTGATGGAGGTCAGTATAGATGGACTTATAGAACAAGTCCCGCACACAGCTAGAAGCCCAAATATTTTTTCAGAGGTAGATGCAGAAAAAAATTGTATTCAGTTTGCAACCTGATGGAGGTCAGTATAGATGGACTAATAGAACAAGTCCCACACACTGCTAGAAGGCCAAATATTTTTTCAGAGCTAGATGCAGATAAAAATTATTTTTAATTTGCAACCTGATGGAGGTCAGTATAGATGGACTAATAGAGACAGTCCCACACACTGCTAGAAGGCCAAATATTTTTTCAGAGCTAGATGCAGAAAAAAATATATTCAGTTTGCAACCTGATGGAGGTCAGTATAGATGGACTAATAGAACAAGTCCCACACACAGCTAGAAGCCCAAATATTTTTTCAGAGGTAGATGCAGATAAAAATTATTTTTAATTTGCAACCTGATGGAGGTCAGTATAGATGGACTAATAAAGAAAGTCCCACACACTGCTAGAAGGCTAAATATTTTTTCAGAGCTAGATGCAGAAAAAAATTATATTCAGTTTGCAACCTGATGGAGGTCAGTATAGATGGACTAATAGAACAAGTCCCACACACAGCTAGAAGCCCAAATATTTTTTCAGAGGTAGATGCAGATAAAAATAATTTTTAATTTGCAACCTGATGGAGGTCAGTATAGATGGACTAATAGAGAAAGTCCCACACACTGCTAGAAGGCCAAATGTTTTTTCAGAGCTAGATGCAGAAAAAAATTATATTGAGTTTGCAACCTGATGGAGGTCAGTATAGATGGACTAATAGAACAAGTCCCACACACAGCTAGAAGCCCAAATATTTTTTCAGAGGTAGATGCAGATAAAAATTATTTTTAATTTGCAACCTGATGGAGGTCAGTATAGATGGACTAATAGAGAAAGTCCCACACACTGCTAGAAGGCCAAATATTTTTTCAGAGCTAGATGCAGACAAAAAATTATTTTGAATTTGCAACGTGATGGAGGTCAGTATAGATGGACTTATAGAACAAGTCCCGCACACAGCTAGAAGCCCAAATATTTTTTCAGAGGTAGATGCAGAAAAAAATTGTATTCAGTTTGCAACGTGATGGAGATCAGTATAGATGGACAAATAGAACAAGTCCCACACACTGCTAGAAGGCCAAATATTTTTTCAGAGGTAGATGCAGAAAAAAAATATATTCAGTTTGCAACCTGATGGAGGTCAGTATAGATGGACTAATAGAGAAAGTCCCACACACTGCTAGAAGGCCAAATATTTTTTCAGAGCTAGATGCAGACAAAAATTATTTTGAATTTGCAACCTGATGGAGGTCAGTATAGTTGGACTAATAGAACAAGTCGCACACACTGCTAGAAGGCCAAATATTTTTTCAGAGCTAGATGCAGAAAAAAATTATATTCAGTTTGCAACCTGATGGAGGTCAGTATAGATGGACTAATAGAACAAGTCCCACACACAGCTAGAAGCCCAAATATTTTTTCAGAGGTAGATGCAGAAAAAAATTATATTCAGTTTGCAACCTGATGGAGGTCTGTATAGATGGATTAATAGAAAAAGTCCCACACATAGCTAGAAGCCCAATATTTTTTCAGAGGTAGATGCAGAAAAAAAATATATTCATTTTGCAACCTGATGGAGGTCAGTATAGATGGACTAATAGAGAAAGTCCCACACACTGCTAGAAGGCCAAATATTTTTTCAGAGCTAGATGCAGATATAAATTATTTTTAATTTGCAACCTGATTGAGGTCAGTATAGATGGACTAATAGAGAAAGTCCCACACATTGCTAGAAGGCCAAATATTTTTGCAGAGCTAGATGCAGACAAAAAATTATTTTGAATTTGCAACCTGATAGAGGTCAGTATAGATGGACTAATAGAGAAAGTCCCACACACTGCTAGAAGGCCAAATATTTTTTCAGAGCTAGATGCAGATATAAATTATTTTTAATTTGCAACCTGATGCAGGTCAGTATAGATGGACTAATAGAACAAGTCCCACACACTGCTAGAAGGCCAAATATTTTTTCAGAGGTAGATGCAGAAAAAAATTATATTCAGTTTGCAACCTGATGGAGGTCAGTATAGATGGACTAATAGAACAAGTCCCACACACAGCTGAAGCCAAAATATTTTTTCAGAGGTAGATGCAGAAAAAATATATATTCAGTTTGCAACCTGATGGAGGTCAGTATAGATGGACTAATAGAGAAAGTCCCACACACTGCTAGAAGGCCAAATATTTTTTCAGAGCTAGATGCAGACAAAAAATTATTTTTAATTTGCAACCTGATGGAGGTCAGTATAGATGGACTAATAGAGAAAGTCCCACACACTGCTAGAAGGCCAAATATTTTTTCAGAGCTAGATGCAGACAAAAAATTATTTTGAATTTGCAACCTGATGGAGGTCAGTATAGATGGACTAATAGAGAAAGTCCCACACACTGCTAGAAGGCTAAATATTTTTTCAGAGCTAGATGCAGATATAAATTATTTTTAATTTGCAACCTGATGCAGGTCAGTATAGATGGACTAATAGAACAAGTCCCACACACTGCTAGAAGGCCAAATATTTTTTTCAGAGGTAGATGCAGAAAAAAATTGTATTCAGTTTACAACCTGATGGAGGTCAGTATAGATGGACTAATAGAGAAAGTCCCACACACAGCTAGAAGCCAAAATATTTTTTCAGAGGTAGATGCAGAAAAAAAATATATTCAGTTTGCAACCTGATAGAGGTCTGTATAGATGGACTAATAGAGAAAGTCCCACACATTGCTAGAAGGCCAAATATTTTTTCAGAGCTAGATGCAGACAAAAAATTATTTTTAATTTGCAACCTGATGGAGGTCAGTATAGATGGACTAATAGAGAAAGTCCCACACTCTGCTAGAAGGCCAAATGTTTTTTCAGAGCTAGATGCAGAAAAAAATTATAATCAGTTTGCAACCTGATGGAGGTCAGTATAGATGGACTAATAGAACAAGTCCCACACACAGCTAGAAGCCCAAATATTTTTTCAGAGGTAGATGCAGATAAAAATTATTTTTAATTTGCAACCTGATGGAGGTCAGTATAGATGGACTAATAGAGAAAGTCCCACACACTGCTAGAAGGTGAAATATTTTTTCAGAGCTAGATGCAGACAAAAAATTATTTTGAATTTGCAACGTGATGGAGGTCAGTATAGATGGACTTATAGAACAAATCCCGCACACAGCTAGAAGCCCAAATATTTTTTCAGAGGTAGATGCAGAAAAAAATTGTATTCAGTTTGCAACCTGATGGAGGTCAGTATAGATGGACTAATAGAACAAGTCCCACACACTGCTAGAAGGCCAAATATTTTTTCAGAGCTAGATGCAGATAAAAATTATTTTTAATTTGCAACCTGATGGAGGTCAGTATAGATGGACTAATAGAGAAAGTCCCACACACTGCTAGAAGGCCAAATATTTTTTCAGAGCTAGATGCAGAAAAAAATATATTCAGTTTGCAACCTGATGGAGGTCAGTATAGATGGACTAATAGAAAAAGTCCCACACACAGCTAGAAGCCCAAATATTTTTTCAGAGGTAGATGCAGATAAAAATTATTTTTAATTTGCAACCTGATGGAGGTCAGTATAGATGGACTAATAGAGAAAGTCCCACACACTGCTAGAAGGCCAAATATTTTTTCAGAGCTAGATGCAGAAAAAAATTATATTCAGTTTGCAACCTGATGGAGGTCAGTATAGATGGACTTATAGAACAAGTCCCGCACACAGCTAGAAGCCCAAATATTTTTTCAGAGGTAGATTCAGAAAAAAATTGTATTCAGTTTGCAACCTGATGGAGGTCAGTATAGATGGACTAATAGAACAAGTCCCACACACTGCTAGAAGGCCAAATATTTTTTCAGAGGTAGATGCAAAAAAAAATTGTATTCAGTTTGCAACCTGATGGAGGTCAGTATAGATGGACTAATAGAACAAGTCCCACACACAGCTAGAAGCTCAAATATTTTTTCAGAGGTATATGCAGAAAAAAAATATATTCAGTTTGCAACCTGATGGAGGTCAGCATAGATGGACTAATAGAGAAAGTCCCACACACTGCTAGAAGGCCAAATATTTTTTCAGAGCTAGATGCAGACAAAAAATTATTTTGAATTTGCAACCTGATAGAGGTCAGTATAGGTGGACTAATAGAACAAGTCCCACACACTGCTAGAAGGCCAAATATTTTTTCAGAGGTAGATGCAGAAAAAAATTATATTCAGTTTGCAACCTGATGGAGGTCAGTATAGATGGACTTATAGAACAAGTCCCGCACACAGCTAGAAGCCCAAATATTTTTTCAGAGGTAGATGCAGAAAAAAATTGTATTCAGTTTGCAACCTGATGGAGGTCAGTATAGATGGACTAATAGAACAAGTCCCACACACTGGTAGAAGGCCAAATATTTTTTCAGAGCTAGATGCAGACAAAAAATTATTTTGAATTTGCAACCTGATGGAGGTCAGTATAGGTGGACTAATAGAGAAAGTCCCACACACTGCTAGAAGGCTAAATTTTTTTTCAGAGCTAGATGCAGATATAAATTATTTTTAATTTGCAACCTGATGCAGGTCAGTATAGATGGACTAATAGAACAAGTCCCACACACTGCTAGAAGGCCAAATATTTTTTTCAGAGGTAGATGCAGAAAAAAATTGTATTCAGTTTACAACCTGATGGAGGTCAGTATAGATGGACTAATAGAGAAAGTCCCACACACAGCTAGAAGCCAAAATATTTTTTCAGAGGTAGATGCAGAAAAAAAATATATTCAGTTTGCAACCTGATAGAGGTCTGTATAGATCGACTAATAGAGAAAGTCCCACACATTGCTAGAAGGCCAAATATTTTTTCAGAGCTAGATGCAGACAAAAAATTATTTTTAATTTGCAACCTGATGGAGGTCAGTATAGATGGACTAATAGAGAAAGTCCCACACACTGCTAGAAGGCCAAATGTTTTTTCAGAGCTAGATGCAGAAAAAAATTATATTCAATTTGCAACCTGATGGAGGTCAGTATAGATGGACTAATAGAACAAGTCCCACACACAGCTAGAAGCCCAAATATTTTTTCAGAGGTAGATGCAGATAAAAATTATTTTTAATTTGCAACCTGATGGAGGTCAGTATAGATGGACTAATAGAGAAAGTCCCACACACTGCTAGAAGGTGAAATATTTTTTCAGAGCTAGATGCAGACAAAAAATTATTTTGAATTTGCAACGTGATGGAGGTCAGTATAGATGGACTTATAGAACAAATCCCGCACACAGCTAGAAGCCCAAATATTTTTTCAGAGGTAGATGCAGAAAAAAATTGTATTCAGTTTGCAACCTGATGGAGGTCAGTATAGATGGACTAATAGAACAAGTCCCACACACTGCTAGAAGGCCAAATATTTTTTCAGAGCTAGATGCAGATAAAAATTATTTTTAATTTGCAACCTGATGGAGGTCAGTATAGATGGACTAATAGAGAAAGTCCCACACACTGCTAGAAGGCCAAATATTTTTTCAGAGCTAGATGCAGAAAAAAATATATTCAGTTTGCAACCTGATGGAGGTCAGTATAGATGGACTAATAGAAAAAGTCCCACACACAGCTAGAAGCCCAAATATTTTTTCAGAGGTAGATGCAGATAAAAATTATTTTTAATTTGCAACCTGATGGAGGTCAGTATAGATGGACTAATAGAGAAAGTCCCACACACTGCTAGAAGGCCAAATATTTTTTCAGAGCTAGATGCAGAAAAAAATTATATTCAGTTTGCAACCTGATGGAGGTCAGTATAGATGGACTTATAGAACAAGTCCCGCACACAGCTAGAAGCCCAAATATTTTTTCAGAGGTAGATTCAGAAAAAAATTGTATTCAGTTTGCAACCTGATGGAGGTCAGTATAGATGGACTAATAGAACAAGTCCCACACACTGCTAGAAGGCCAAATATTTTTTCAGAGGTAGATGCAAAAAAAAATTGTATTCAGTTTGCAACCTGATGGAGGTCAGTATAGATGGACTAATAGAACAAGTCCCACACACAGCTAGAAGCTCAAATATTTTTTCAGAGGTATATGCAGAAAAAAAATATATTCAGTTTGCAACCTGATGGAGGTCAGTATAGATGGACTAATAGAGAAAGTCCCACACACTGCTAGAAGGCCAAATATTTTTTCACAGCTAGATGCAGACAAAAAATTATTTTGAATTTGCAACCTGATAGAGGTCAGTATAGGTGGACTAATAGAACAAGTCCCACACACTGCTAGAAGGCCAAATATTTTTTCAGAGGTAGATGCAGAAAAAAATTATATTCAGTTTGCAACCTGATGGAGGTCAGTATAGATGGACTTATAGAACAAGTCCCGCACACAGCTAGAAGCCCAAATATTTTTTCAGAGGTAGATGCAGAAAAAAATTGTATTCAGTTTGCAACCTGATGGAGGTCAGTATAGATGGACTAATAGAACAAGTCCCACACACTGGTAGAAGGCCAAATATTTTTTCAGAGCTAGATGCAGACAAAAAATTATTTTGAATTTGCAACCTGATGGAGGTCAGTATAGGTGGACTAATAGAGAAAGTCCCACACACTGCTAGAAGGCTAAATTTTTTTTCAGAGCTAGATGCAGATATAAATTATTTTTAATTTGCAACCTGATGCAGGTCAGTATAGATGGACTAATAGAACAAGTCCCACACACTGCTAGAAGGCCAAATATTTTTTTCAGAGGTAGATGCAGAAAAAAATTGTATTCAGTTTACAACCTGATGGAGGTCAGTATAGATGGACTAATAGAGAACGTTCCACACACAGCTAGAAGCCAAAATATTTTTTCAGAGGTAGATGCAGAAAAAAAATATATTCAGTTTGCAACCTGATAGAGGTCTGTATAGATGGACTAATAGAGAAAGTCCCACACATTGCTAGAAGGCCAAATATTTTTTCAGAGCTAGATGCAGACAAAAAATTATTTTTAATTTGCAACCTGATGGAGGTCAGTATAGATGGACTAATAGAGAAAGTCCCACACACTGCTAGAAGGCCAAATGTTTTTTCAGAGCTAGATGCAGAAAAAAATTATATTCAATTTGCAACCTGATGGAGGTCAGTATAGATGGACTAATAGAACAAGTCCCACACACAGCTAGAAGCCCAAATATTTTTTCAGAGGTAGATGCAGATAAAAATTATTTTTAATTTGCAACCTGATGGAGGTCAGTATAGATGGACTAATAGAGAAAGTCCCACACACTGCTAGAAGGTGAAATATTTTTTCAGAGCTAGATGCAGACAAAAAATTATTTTGAATTTGCAACGTGATGGAGGTCAGTATAGATGGACTTATAGAACAAATCCCGCACACAGCTAGAAGCCCAAATATTTTTTCAGAGGTAGATGCAGAAAAAAATTGTATTCAGTTTGCAACCTGATGGAGGTCAGTATAGATGGACTAATAGAACAAGTCCCACACACTGCTAGAAGGCCAAATATTTTTTCAGAGCTAGATGCAGATAAAAATTATTTTTAATTTGCAACCTGATGGAGGTCAGTATAGATGGACTAATAGAGAAAGTCCCACACACTGCTAGAAGGCCAAATATTTTTTCAGAGCTAGATGCAGAAAAAAATATATTCAGTTTGCAACCTGATGGAGGTCAGTATAGATGGACTAATAGAAAAAGTCCCACACACAGCTAGAAGCCCAAATATTTTTTGAGAGGTAGATGCAGATAAAAATTATTTTTAATTTGCAACCTGATGGAGGTCAGTATAGATGGACTAATAGAGAAAGTCCCACACACTGCTAGAAGGCCAAATATTTTTTCAGAGCTAGATGCAGAAAAAAATTATATTCAGTTTGCAACCTGATGGAGGTCAGTATAGATGGACTTATAGAACAAGTCCCGCACACAGCTAGAAGCCCAAATATTTTTTCAGAGGTAGATTCAGAAAAAAATTGTATTCAGTTTGCAACCTGATGGAGGTCAGTATAGATGGACTAATAGAACAAGTCCCACACACTGCTAGAAGGCCAAATATTTTTTCAGAGGTAGATGCAAAAAAAAATTGTATTCAGTTTGCAACCTGATGGAGGTCAGTATAGATGGACTAATAGAACAAGTCCCACACACAGCTAGAAGCTCAAATATTTTTTCAGAGGTATATGCAGAAAAAAAATATATTCAGTTTGCAACCTGATGGAGGTCAGTATAGATGGACTAATAGAGAAAGTCCCACACACTGCTAGAAGGCCAAATATTTTTTCAGAGCTAGATGCAGACAAAAAATTATTTTGAATTTGCAACCTGATAGAGGTCAGTATAGGTGGACTAATAGAACAAGTCCCACACACTGCTAGAAGGCCAAATATTTTTTCAGAGGTAGATGCAGAAAAAAATTATATTCAGTTTGCAACCTGATGGAGGTCAGTATAGATGGACTTATAGAACAAGTCCCGCACACAGCTAGAAGCCCAAATATTTTTTCAGAGGTAGATGCAGAAAAAAATTGTATTCAGTTTGCAACCTGATGGAGGTCAGTATAGATGGACTAATAGAACAAGTCCCACACACTGGTAGAAGGCCAAATATTTTTTCAGAGCTAGATGCAGACAAAAAATTATTTTGAATTTGCAACCTGATGGAGGTCAGTATAGATGGACTAATAGAGAAAGTCCCACACACTGCTAGAAGGCCAAATGTTTTTTCAGAGCTAGATGCAGAAAAAAATTATATTCAATTTGCAACCTGATGGAGGTCAGTATAGATGGACTAATAGAACAAGTCCCACACACAGCTAGAAGCCCAAATATTTTTTCAGAGGTAGATGCAGATAAAAATAATTTTAATTTGCAACCTGATGGAGGTCAGTATAGATGGACTAATAGAGAAAGTCCCACACACTGCTAGAAGGTGAAATATTTTTTCAGAGCTAGATGCAGACAAAAAATTATTTTGAATTTGCAACGTGATGGAGGTCAGTATAGATGGACTTATAGAACAAATCCCGCACACAGCTAGAAGCCCAAATATTTTTTCAGAGGTAGATGCAGAAAAAAATTGTATTCAGTTTGCAACCTGATGGAGGTCAGTATAGATGGACTAATAGAACAAGTCCCACACACTGCTAGAAGGCCAAATATTTTTTCAGAGCTAGATGCAGATAAAAATTATTTTTAATTTGCAACCTGATGGAGGTCAGTATAGATGGACTAATAGAGAAAGTCCCACACACTGCTAGAAGGCCAAATATTTTTTCAGAGCTAGATGCAGAAAAAAATATATTCAGTTTGCAACCTGATGGAGGTCAGTATAGATGGACTAATAGAAAAAGTCCCACACACAGCTAGAAGCCCAAATATTTTTTCAGAGGTAGATGCAGATAAAAATTATTTTTAATTTGCAACCTGATGGAGGTCAGTATAGATGGACTAATAGAGAAAGTCCCACACACTGCTAGAAGGCCAAATGTTTTTTCAGAGCTAGATGCAGAAAAAAATTATATTCAGTTTGCAACCTGATGGAGGTCAGTATAGATGGACTAATAGAACAAGTCCCACACACAGCTAGAAGCCCAAATATTTTTTCAGAGGTAGATGCAGATAAAAATTATTTTTAATTTGCAACCTGATGGAGGTCAGTATAGATGGACTAATAGAGAAAGTCCCACACACTGCTAGAAGGCCAAATATTTTTTCAGAGCTAGATGCAGAAAAAAATTATATTCAGTTTGCAACCTAATGGAGGTCAGTATAGATGGACTTATAGAACAAGTCCCGCACACAGCTAGAAGCCCAAATATTTTTTCAGAGGTAGATTCAGAAAAAAATTGTATTCAGTTTGCAACCTGATGGAGGTCAGTATAGATGGACTAATAGAACAAGTCCCACACACTGCTAGAAGGCCAAATATTTTTTCAGAGGTAGATGCAAAAAAAAATTGTATTCAGTTTGCAACCTGATGGAGGTCAGTATAGATGGACTAATAGAACAAGTCCCACACACAGCTAGAAGCTCAAATATTTTTTCAGAGGTATATGCAGAAAAAAAATATATTCAGTTTGCAACCTGATGGAGGTCAGTATAGATGGACTAATAGAACAAGTCCCACACACTGCTAGAAGGCCAAATATTTTTTCAGAGCTAGATGCAGATAAAAATTATTTTTAATTTGCAACCTGATGGAGGTCAGTATAGATGGACTAATAGAGAAAGTCCCACACACTGCTAGAAGGCCAAATATTTTTTCAGAGCTAGATGCAGAAAAAAATATATTCAGTTTGCAACCTGATGGAGGTCAGTATAGATGGACTAATAGAAAAAGTCCCACACACAGCTAGAAGCCCAAATATTTTTTCAGAGGTAGATGCAGATAAAAATTATTTTTAATTTGCAACCTGATGGAGGTCAGTATAGATGGACTAATAGAGAAAGTCCCACACACTGCTAGAAGGCCAAATATTTTTTCAGAGCTAGATGCAGAAAAAAATTATATTCAGTTTGCAACCTGATTGAGGTCAGTATAGAGGGACTAATAGAACAAGTCTCACACAAAGCTAGAAGCCCAAATATTTTTTCAGCGGTAGATGCAGATAAAAATTATTTTTAATTTGCAACCTGATGGAGGTCAGTATAGATGGACTAATAGAGAAAGTCCCACACACTGCTAGAAGGCCAAATGTTTTTTCAGAGCTAGATGCAGAAAAAAATTATATTCAGTTTGCAACCTGATGGAGGTCAGTATAGATGGACTAATAGAGAAAGTCCCACACATTGCTAGAAGGCCAAATATTTTTTCAGAGCTAGATGCAGACAAAAAATTATTTTTAATTTGCAACCTGATGGAGGTCAGTATAGATGGACTAATAGAGAAAGTCCCACACACTGCTAGAAGGCCAAATGTTTTTTCAGAGCTAGATGCAGAAAAAAATTATATTCAATTTGCAACCTGATGGAGGTCAGTATAGATGGACTAATAGAACAAGTCCCACACACAGCTAGAAGCCCAAATATTTTTTCAGAGGTAGATGCAGATAAAAATTATTTTTAATTTGCAACCTGATGGAGGTCAGTATAGATGGACTAATAGAGAAAGTCCCACACACTGCTAGAAGGTGAAATATTTTTTCAGAGCTAGATGCAGACAAAAAATTATTTTGAATTTGCAACGTGATGGAGGTCAGTATAGATGGACTTATAGAACAAATCCCGCACACAGCTAGAAGCCCAAATATTTTTTCAGAGGTAGATGCAGAAAAAAATTGTATTCAGTTTGCAACCTGATGGAGGTCAGTATAGATGGACTAATAGAACAAGTCCCACACACTGCTAGAAGGCCAAATATTTTTTCAGAGCTAGATGCAGATAAAAATTATTTTTAATTTGCAACCTGATGGAGGTCAGTATAGATGGACTAATAGAGAAAGTCCCACACACTGCTAGAAGGCCAAATATTTTTTCAGAGCTAGATGCAGAAAAAAATATATTCAGTTTGCAACCTGATGGAGGTCAGTATAGATGGACTAATAGAAAAAGTCCCACACACAGCTAGAAGCCCAAATATTTTTTGAGAGGTAGATGCAGATAAAAATTATTTTTAATTTGCAACCTGATGGAGGTCAGTATAGATGGACTAATAGAGAAAGTCCCACACACTGCTAGAAGGCCAAATATTTTTTCAGAGCTAGATGCAGAAAAAAATTATATTCAGTTTGCAACCTGATGGAGGTCAGTATAGATGGACTTATAGAACAAGTCCCGCACACAGCTAGAAGCCCAAATATTTTTTCAGAGGTAGATTCAGAAAAAAATTGTATTCAGTTTGCAACCTGATGGAGGTCAGTATAGATGGACTAATAGAACAAGTCCCACACACTGCTAGAAGGCCAAATATTTTTTCAGAGGTAGATGCAAAAAAAAATTGTATTCAGTTTGCAACCTGATGGAGGTCAGTATAGATGGACTAATAGAACAAGTCCCACACACAGCTAGAAGCTCAAATATTTTTTCAGAGGTATATGCAGAAAAAAAATATATTCAGTTTGCAACCTGATGGAGGTCAGTATAGATGGACTAATAGAGAAAGTCCCACACACTGCTAGAAGGCCAAATATTTTTTCAGAGCTAGATGCAGACAAAAAATTATTTTGAATTTGCAACCTGATAGAGGTCAGTATAGGTGGACTAATAGAACAAGTCCCACACACTGCTAGAAGGCCAAATATTTTTTCAGAGGTAGATGCAGAAAAAAATTATATTCAGTTTGCAACCTGATGGAGGTCAGTATAGATGGACTTATAGAACAAGTCCCGCACACAGCTAGAAGCCCAAATATTTTTTCAGAGGTAGATGCAGAAAAAAATTGTATTCAGTTTGCAACCTGATGGAGGTCAGTATAGATGGACTAATAGAACAAGTCCCACACACTGGTAGAAGGCCAAATATTTTTTCAGAGCTAGATGCAGACAAAAAATTATTTTGAATTTGCAACCTGATGGAGGTCAGTATAGATGGACTAATAGAGAAAGTCCCACACACTGCTAGAAGGCCAAATGTTTTTTCAGAGCTAGATGCAGAAAAAAATTATATTCAATTTGCAACCTGATGGAGGTCAGTATAGATGGACTAATAGAACAAGTCCCACACACAGCTAGAAGCCCAAATATTTTTTCAGAGGTAGATGCAGATAAAAATAATTTTAATTTGCAACCTGATGGAGGTCAGTATAGATGGACTAATAGAGAAAGTCCCACACACTGCTAGAAGGTGAAATATTTTTTCAGAGCTAGATGCAGACAAAAAATTATTTTGAATTTGCAACGTGATGGAGGTCAGTATAGATGGACTTATAGAACAAATCCCGCACACAGCTAGAAGCCCAAATATTTTTTCAGAGGTAGATGCAGAAAAAAATTGTATTCAGTTTGCAACCTGATGGAGGTCAGTATAGATGGACTAATAGAACAAGTCCCACACACTGCTAGAAGGCCAAATATTTTTTCAGAGCTAGATGCAGATAAAAATTATTTTTAATTTGCAACCTGATGGAGGTCAGTATAGATGGACTAATAGAGAAAGTCCCACACACTGCTAGAAGGCCAAATATTTTTTCAGAGCTAGATGCAGAAAAAAATATATTCAGTTTGCAACCTGATGGAGGTCAGTATAGATGGACTAATAGAAAAAGTCCCACACACAGCTAGAAGCCCAAATATTTTTTCAGAGGTAGATGCAGATAAAAATTATTTTTAATTTGCAACCTGATGGAGGTCAGTATAGATGGACTAATAGAGAAAGTCCCACACACTGCTAGAAGGCCAAATGTTTTTTCAGAGCTAGATGCAGAAAAAAATTATATTCAGTTTGCAACCTGATGGAGGTCAGTATAGATGGACTAATAGAACAAGTCCCACACACAGCTAGAAGCCCAAATATTTTTTCAGAGGTAGATGCAGATAAAAATTATTTTTAATTTGCAACCTGATGGAGGTCAGTATAGATGGACTAATAGAGAAAGTCCCACACACTGCTAGAAGGCCAAATATTTTTTCAGAGCTAGATGCAGAAAAAAATTATATTCAGTTTGCAACCTAATGGAGGTCAGTATAGATGGACTTATAGAACAAGTCCCGCACACAGCTAGAAGCCCAAATATTTTTTCAGAGGTAGATTCAGAAAAAAATTGTATTCAGTTTGCAACCTGATGGAGGTCAGTATAGATGGACTAATAGAACAAGTCCCACACACTGCTAGAAGGCCAAATATTTTTTCAGAGGTAGATGCAAAAAAAAATTGTATTCAGTTTGCAACCTGATGGAGGTCAGTATAGATGGACTAATAGAACAAGTCCCACACACAGCTAGAAGCTCAAATATTTTTTCAGAGGTATATGCAGAAAAAAAATATATTCAGTTTGCAACCTGATGGAGGTCAGTATAGATGGACTAATAGAACAAGTCCCACACACTGCTAGAAGGCCAAATATTTTTTCAGAGCTAGATGCAGATAAAAATTATTTTTAATTTGCAACCTGATGGAGGTCAGTATAGATGGACTAATAGAGAAAGTCCCACACACTGCTAGAAGGCCAAATATTTTTTCAGAGCTAGATGCAGAAAAAAATATATTCAGTTTGCAACCTGATGGAGGTCAGTATAGATGGACTAATAGAAAAAGTCCCACACACAGCTAGAAGCCCAAATATTTTTTCAGAGGTAGATGCAGATAAAAATTATTTTTAATTTGCAACCTGATGGAGGTCAGTATAGATGGACTAATAGAGAAAGTCCCACACACTGCTAGAAGGCCAAATATTTTTTCAGAGCTAGATGCAGAAAAAAATTATATTCAGTTTGCAACCTGATTGAGGTCAGTATAGAGGGACTAATAGAACAAGTCTCACACAAAGCTAGAAGCCCAAATATTTTTTCAGCGGTAGATGCAGATAAAAATTATTTTTAATTTGCAACCTGATGGAGGTCAGTATAGATGGACTAATAGAGAAAGTCCCACACACTGCTAGAAGGCCAAATGTTTTTTCAGAGCTAGATGCAGAAAAAAATTATATTCAGTTTGCAACCTGATGGAGGTCAGTATAGATGGACTAATAGAACAAGTCCCACACACAGCTAGAAGCCCAAATATTTTTTCAGAGGTAGATGCAGATAAAAATTATTTTTAATTTGCAACCTGATGGAGGTCAGTATAGATGGACTAATAGAGAAAGTCCCACACACTGCTAGAGGGCCAAATATTTTTTCAGAGCTAGATGCAGACAAAAAATTATTTTGAATTTGCAACGTGATGGAGGTCAGTATAGATGGACTTATAGAACAAGTCCCGCACACAGCTAGAAGCCCAAATATTTTTTCAGAGGTAGATGCAGAAAAAAATTGTATTCAGTTTGCAACCTGATGGAGGTCAGTATAGATGGACTAATAGAACAAGTCCCACACACTGCTAGAAGGCCAAATATTTTTTCAGAGGTAGATGCAAAAAAAAATTGTATTCAGTTTGCAACCTGATGGAGGTCAGTATAGATGGATTAATAGAACAAGTCCCACACACAGCTAGAAGCTCAAATATTTTTTCAGAGGTATATGCAGAAAAAAAATATATTCAGTTTGCAACCTGATGGAGGTCAGTATAGATGGACTAATAGAGAAAGTCCCACACACTGCTAGAAGGCCAAATATTTTTTCAGAGCTAGATGCAGACAAAAAATTATTTTGAATTTGCAACCTGATAGAGGTCAGTATAGGTGGACTAATAGAACAAGTCCCACACACTGCTAGAAGGCCAAATATTTTTTCAGAGGTAGATGCAGAAAAAAATTATATTCAGTTTGCAACCTGATGGAGGTCAGTATAGATGGACTTATAGAACAAGTCCCGCACACAGCTAGAAGCCCAAATATTTTTTCAGAGGTAGATGCAGAAAAAAATTGTATTCAGTTTGCAACCTGATGGAGGTCAGTATAGATGGACTAATAGAACAAGTCCCACACACTGGTAGAAGGCCAAATATTTTTTCAGAGCTAGATGCAGATAAAAAATTATTTTGAATTTGCAACCTGATGGAGGTCAGTATAGATGGACTAATAGAGAAAGTCCCACACACTGCTAGAAGGCTAAATATTTTTTCAGAGCTAGATGCAGATATAAATTATTTTTAATTTGCAACCTGATGCAGGTCAGTATAGATGGACTAATAGAACAAGTCCCACACACTGCTAGAAGGCCAAATATTTTTTTCAGAGGTAGATGCAGAAAAAAATTGCATTCAGTTTACAACCTGATGGAGGTCAGTATAGATGGACTAATAGAGAAAGTCCCACACACAGCTAGAAGCCAAAATATTTTTTCAGAGGTAGATGCAGAAAAAAAATATATTCAGTTTGCAACCTGATAGAGGTCTGTATAGATGGACTAATAGAGAAAGTCCCACACATTGCTAGAAGACCAAATATTTTTTCAGAGCTAGATGCAGACAAAAAATTATTTTTAATTTGCAACCTGATGGAGGTCAGTATAGATGGACTAATAGAGAAAGTCCCACACACTGCTAGAAGGCCAAATGTTTTTTCAGAGCTAGATGCAGAAAAAAATTATATTCAGTTTGCAACCTGATGGAGGTCAGTATAGATGGACTAATAGAACAAGTCTCACACACAGATAGAAGCCCAAATATTTTTTCAGCGGTAGATGCAGATAAAAATTATTTTTAATTTGCAACCTGATGGAGGTCAGTATAGATGGACTAATAGAGAAAGTCCCACACACTGCTAGAAGGCCAAATGTTTTTTCAGAGCTAGATGCAGAAAAAAATTATATTCAGTTTGCAACCTGATGGAGGTCAGTATAGATGGACTAATAGAACAAGTCCCACACACAGCTAGAAGCCCAAATATTTTTTCAGAGGTAGATGCAGATAAAAATTATTTTTAATTTGCAACCTGATGGAGGTCAGTATAGATGGACTAATAGAGAAAGTCCCACACACTGCTAGAAGGCCAAATATTTTTTCAGAGCTAGATGCAGACAAAAAATTATTTTGAATTTGCAACGTGATGGAGGTCAGTATAGATGGACTTATAGAACAAGTCCCGCACACAGCTAGAAGCCCAAATATTTTTTCAGAGGTAGATGCAGAAAAAAATTGTATTCAGTTTGCAACCTGATGGAGGTCAGTATAGATGGACTAATAGAACAAGTCCCACACACTGCTAGAAGGCCAAATATTTTTTCAGAGGTAGATGCAAAAAAAAATTGTATTCAGTTTGCAACCTGATGGAGGTCAGTATAGATGGACTAATAGAACAAGTCCCACACACAGCTAGAAGCTCAAATATTTTTTCAGAGGTATATGCAGAAAAAAAATATATTCAGTTTGCAACCTGATGGAGGTCAGTATAGATGGACTAATAGAGAAAGTCCCACACACTGCTAGAAGGCCAAATATTTTTTCAGAGCTAGATGCAGACAAAAAATTATTTTGAATTTGCAACCTGATAGAGGTCAGTATAGGTGGACTAATAGAACAAGTCCCACACACTGCTAGAAGGCCAAATATTTTTTCAGAGGTAGATGCAGAAAAAAATTATATTCAGTTTGCAACCTGATGGAGGTCAGTATAGATGGACTTATAGAACAAGTCCCGCACACAGCTAGAAGCCCAAATATTTTTTCAGAGGTAAATGCAGAAAAAAATTGTATTCAGTTTGCAACCTGATGGAGGTCAGTATAGATGGACTAATAGAACAAGTCCCACACACTGGTAGAAGGCCAAATATTTTTTCAGAGCTAGATGCAGACAAAAAAATATTTTTAATTTACAACCTGATGGAGGTCAGTATAGATGGACTAATAGAGAAAGTCCTACACACTGCTAGAAGGCCAAATATCTTTTCAGAGCTAGATGCAGACAAAAAAATATTTTTAATTTGCAACCTGATGGAGGTCAGTATAGATGGACTAATAGAGAAAGTCCCACACACTGCTAGAAGGCCAAATATTTTTTCAGAGCTAGATGCAGATAAAAATTATTTTTAATTTGCAACCTGATGGAGGTCAGTATAGTTGGACTAATAGAGAAAGTCCCATACACTGCTAGAAGGCCAAATATTTTTTCAGAGCTAGATGCAGAAAAAAATTATACTCAGCTTGCAACCTGATGGAGGTCAGTATAGATGGACTAATAGAACAAGTCCCACACACAGCTAGAAGCCCAAATATTTTTTCAGAGGTAGATGCAGATAAAAATTATTTTTAATTTGCAACCTGATGGAGGTCAGTATAGATGGACTAATAGAGAAAGTCCCACACACTGCTAGAAGGCCAAATGTTTTTTCAGAGCTAGATGCAGATAAAAAATTATATTCAGTTTGCAACCTGATGGAGGTCAGTATAGATGGACTAATAGAACAAGTCCCACACACAGCTAGAAGCCCAAATATTTTTTCAGAGGTAGATGCAGATAAAAATTATTTTTAATTTGCAAACTGATGGAGGTCAGTATAGATGGACTAATAGAGAAAGTCCCACACACTGCTAGAAGGCCAAATATTTTTTCAGAGCTAGATGCAGAAAAAAAATTATTTTGAATTTGCAACGTGATGGAGGTCAGTATAGATGGACTAATAGAACAAGTCCCGCACACAGCTAGAAGCCCAAATATTTTTTCAGAGGTAGATGCAGAAAAAAATTGTATTCAGTTTGCAACCTGATGGAGGTCAGTATAGATGGACTAATAGAACAAGTCCCACACACTGCTAGAAGGCCAAATATTTTTTCAGAGGTAGATGCAGAAAAAAATTGTATTCAGTTTGCAACCTGATGGAGGTCAGTATAGATGGACTAATAGAACAAGTCCCACACACAGCTAGAAGCTCAAATATTTTTTCAGAGGTAGATGCAGAAAAAAAATATATTCAGTTTGCAACCTGATGGAGGTCAGTATAGATGGACTAATAGAGAAAGTCCCACACACTGCTAGAAGGCCAAATATTTTTTCAGAGCTAGATGCAGACAAAAAATTATTTTGAATTTGCAACCTGATGGAGGTCAGTATAGGTGGACTAACAGAACAAGTCCCACACACTGCTAGAAGGCCAAATATTTTTTCAGAGCTAGATGCAGAAAAAATTTATATTCAGTTTGCAACCTGATGGAGGTCAGTATAGATGGACTAATAGAACAAGTCCCACACACAGCTAGAAGCCCAAATATTTTTTCAGAGGTAGATGCAGAAAAAAATTATATTCAGTTTGCAACCTGATGGAGGTCAGTGTAGATGGACTAATAGAACAAGTCCCACACACAGCTAGAAGCCCAAATATTTTTTCAGAGGTAGATGCAGATAAAAATTATTTTTAATTTGCAACCTGATGGAGGTCAGTATAGATGGACTAATAGAGAAAGTCCCACACACTGCTAGAAGGTGAAATATTTTTTCAGAGCTAGATGCAGACAAAAAATTATTTTGAATTTGCAACGTGATGGAGGTCAGTATAGATGGACTTATAGAACAAATCCCGCACACAGCTAGAAGCCCAAATATTTTTTCAGAGGTAGATGCAGAAAAAAATTGTATTCAGTTTGCAACCTGATGGAGGTCAGTATAGATGGACTAATAGAACAAGTCCCACACACTGCTAGAAGGCCAAATATTTTTTCAGAGCTAGATGCAGATAAAAATTATTTTTAATTTGCAACCTGATGGAGGTCAGTATAGATGGACTAATAGAGAAAGTCCCACACACTGCTAGAAGGCCAAATATTTTTTCAGAGCTAGATGCAGAAAAAAATATATTCAGTTTGCAACCTGATGGAGGTCAGTATAGATGGACTAATAGAAAAAGTCCCACACACAGCTAGAAGCCCAAATATTTTTTCAGAGGTAGATGCAGATAAAAATTATTTTTAATTTGCAACCTGATGGAGGTCAGTATAGATGGACTAATAGAGAAAGTCCCACACATTGCTAGAAGGCCAAATATTTTTTCAGAGCTAGATGCAGAAAAAAATTATATTCAGTTTGCAACCTGATGGAGGTCAGTATAGATGGACTAATAGAACAAGTCTCACACACAGCTAGAAGCTCAAATATTTTTTCAGAGGTAGATGCAGAAAAAAAATATATTCAGTTTGCAACCTGATGGAGGTCAGTATAGATGGACTAATAGAGAAAGTCCCACACACTGCTAGAAGGCCAAATATTTTTTCAGAGCTAGATGCAGACAAAAAATTATTTTGAATTTGCAACCTGATGGAGGTCAGTATAGGTGGACTAACAGAACAAGTCCCACACACTGCTAGAAGGCCAAATATTTTTTCAGAGCTAGATGCAGAAAAAATTTATATTCAGTTTGCAACCTGATGGAGGTCAGTATAGATGGACTAATAGAACAAGTCCCACACACAGCTAGAAGCCCAAATATTTTTTCAGAGGTAGATGCAGAAAAAAATTATATTCAGTTTGCAACCTGATGGAGGTCAGTGTAGATGGACTAATAGAACAAGTCCCACACACAGCTAGAAGCCCAAATATTTTTTCAGAGGTAGATGCAGATAAAAATTATTTTTAATTTGCAACCTGATGGAGGTCAGTATAGATGGACTAATAGAGAAAGTCCCACACACTGCTAGAAGGTGAAATATTTTTTCAGAGCTAGATGCAGACAAAAAATTATTTTGAATTTGCAACGTGATGGAGGTCAGTATAGATGGACTTATAGAACAAATCCCGCACACAGCTAGAAGCCCAAATATTTTTTCAGAGGTAGATGCAGAAAAAAATTGTATTCAGTTTGCAACCTGATGGAGGTCAGTATAGATGGACTAATAGAACAAGTCCCACACACTGCTAGAAGGCCAAATATTTTTTCAGAGCTAGATGCAGATAAAAATTATTTTTAATTTGCAACCTGATGGAGGTCAGTATAGATGGACTAATAGAGAAAGTCCCACACACTGCTAGAAGGCCAAATATTTTTTCAGAGCTAGATGCAGAAAAAAATATATTCAGTTTGCAACCTGATGGAGGTCAGTATAGATGGACTAATAGAAAAAGTCCCACACTCAGCTAGAAGCCCAAATATTTTTTCAGAGGTAGATGCAGATAAAAATTATTTTTAATTTGCAACCTGATGGAGGTCAGTATAGATGGACTAATAGAGAAAGTCCCACACACTGCTAGAAGGCCAAATATTTTTTCAGAGCTAGATGCAGAAAAAAATTATATTCAGTTTGCAACCTGATGGAGGTCAGTATAGATGGACTAATAGAACAAGTCTCACACACAGCTAGAAGCCCAAATATTTTTTCAGAGGTAGATGCAGATAAAAATTATTTTTAATTTGCAACCTGATGGAGGTCAGTATAGATGGACTAATAGAGAAAGTCCCACACACTGCTAGAAGGCCAAATGTTTTTTCAGAGCTAGATGCAGAAAAAAATTATATTCAGTTTGCAACCTGATGGAGGTCAGTATAGATGGACTAATAGACCAAGTCCCTCACACAGCTAGAAGCCCAAATATTTTTTCAGAGGTAGATGCAGATAAAAATTATTTTTAATTTGCAACCTGATGGAGGTCAGTATAGATGGACTAATAGAGAAAGTCCCACACACTGCTAGAAGGTGAAATATTTTTTCAGAGCTAGATGCAGACAAAAAATTATTTTGAATTTGCAACGTGATGGAGGTCAGTATAGATGGACTTATAGAACAAATCCCGCACACAGCTAGAAGCCCAAATATTTTTTCAGAGGTAGATGCAGAAAAAAATTGTATTCAGTTTGCAACCTGATGGAGGTCAGTATAGATGGACTAATAGAACAAGTCCCACACACTGCTAGAAGGCCAAATATTTTTTCAGAGCTAGATGCAGATAAAAATTATTTTTAATTTGCAACCTGATGGAGGTCAGTATAGATGGACTAATAGAGAAAGTCCCACACACTGCTAGAAGGCCAAATATTTTTTCAGAGCTAGATGCAGAAAAAAATATATTCAGTTTGCAACCTGATGGAGGTCAGTATAGATGGACTAATAGAAAAAGTCCCACACACAGCTAGAAGCCCAAATATTTTTTCAGAGGTAGATGCAGATAAAAATTATTTTTAATTTGCAACCTGATGGAGGTCAGTATAGATGGACTAATAGAGAAAGTCCCACACACTGCTAGAAGGCCAAATATTTTTTCAGAGCTAGATGCAGAAAAAAATTATATTCAGTTTGCAACCTGATGGAGGTCAGTATAGATGGACTAATAGAACAAGTCTCACACACAGCTAGAAGCCCAAATATTTTTTCAGAGGTAGATGCAGATAAAAATTATTTTTAATTTGCAACCTGATGGAGGTCAGTATAGATGGACTAATAGAGAAAGTCCCACACACTGCTAGAAGGCCAAATGTTTTTTCAGAGCTAGATGCAGAAAAAAATTATATTCAGTTTGCAACCTGATGGAGGTCAGTATAGATGGACTAATAGACCAAGTCCCTCACACAGCTAGAAGCCCAAATATTTTTTCAGAGGTAGATGCAGATAAAAATTATTTTTAATTTGCAACCTGATGGAGGTCAGTATAGATGGACTAATAGAGAAAGTCCCACACACTGCTAGAAGGCCAAATATTTTTTCAGAGCTAGATGCAGACAAAAAATTATTTTGAATTTGCAACGTGATGGAGGTCAGTATAGATGGACTTATAGAACAAGTCCCGCACACAGCTAGAAGCCCAAATATTTTTTCAGAGGTAGATGCAGAAAAAAATTGTATTCAGTTTGCAACCTGATGGAGGTCAGTATAGATGGACTAATAGAACAAGTCCCACACACTGCTAGAAGGCCAAATATTTTTTCAGAGGTAGATGCAGAAAAAAATTCTATTCAGTTTGCAACCTGATGGAGGTCAGTATAGATGGACTAATAGAACAAGTCCCACACACAGCTAGAAGCTCAAATATTTTTTCAGAGGTATATGCAGAAAAAAAATATATTCAGTTTGCAACCTGATGGAGGTCAGTATAGATGGACTAATAGAGAAAGTCCCACACACTGCTAGAAGGCCAAATATTTTTTCAGAGCTAGATGCAGACAAAAAATTATTTTGAATTTGCAACCTGATGGAGGTCAGTATAGGTGGACTAATAGAACAAGTCCCACACACTGCTAGAAGGCCAAATATTTTTTCAGAGGTAGATGCAGAAAAAAATTATATTCAGTTTGCAACCTGATGGAGGTCAGTATAGATGGACTTATAGAACAAGTCCCGCACACAGCTAGAAGCCCAAATATTTTTTCAGAGGTAGATGCAGAAAAAAATTGTATTCAGTTTGCAACCTGATGGAGGTCAGTATAGATGGACTAATAGAACAAGTCCCACACACTGGTAGAAGGCCAAATATTTTTTCAGAGCTAGATGCAGATAAAAATTATTTTTAATTTGCAACCTGATGGAGGTCAGTATAGATGGACTAATAGAGAAAGTCCCATACACTGCTAGAAGGCCAAATATTTTTTCAGAGCTAGATGCAGAAAAAAATTATACTCAGTTTGCAACCTGATGGAGGTCAGTATAGATGGACTAATAGAACAAGTCCCACACACAGCTAGAAGCCCAAATATTTTTTCAGAGGTAGATGCAGATAAAAATAATTTTTAATTTGCAACCTGATGGAGGTCAGTATAGATGGACTAATAGAGAAAGTCCCACACACTGCTAGAAGGCCAAATGTTTTTTCAGAGCTAGATGCAGAAAAAAATTATATTCAGTTTGCAACCTGATGGAGGTCAGTATAGATGGACTAATAGAACAAGTCCCACACACAGCTAGAAGCCCAAATATTTTTTCAGAGGTAGATGCAGATAAAAATTATTTTTAATTTGCAAACTGATGGAGGTCAGTATAGATGGACTAATAGAGAAAGTCCCACACACTGCTAGAAGGCCAAATATTTTTTCAGAGCTAGATGCAGAAAAAAAATTATTTTGAATTTGCAACGTGATGGAGGTCAGTATAGATGGACTAATAGAACAAGTCCCGCACACAGCTAGAAGCCCAAATATTTTTTCAGAGGTAGATGCAGAAAAAAATTGTATTCAGTTTGCAACCTGATGGAGGTCAGTATAGATGGACTAATAGAACAAGTCCCACACACTGCTAGAAGGCCAAATATTTTTTCAGAGGTAGATGCAGAAAAAAATTGTATTCAGTTTGCAACCTGATGGAGGTCAGTATAGATGGACTAATAGAACAAGTCCCACACACAGCTAGAAGCTCAAATATTTTTTCAGAGGTAGATGCAGAAAAAAAATATATTCAGTTTGCAACCTGATGGAGGTCAGTATAGATGGACTAATAGAGAAAGTCCCACACACTGCTAGAAGGCCAAATATTTTTTCAGAGCTAGATGCAGACAAAAAATTATTTTGAATTTGCAACCTGATGGAGGTCAGTATAGGTGGACTAACAGAACAAGTCCCACACACTACTAGAAGGCCAAATATTTTTTCAGAGCTAGATGCAGAAAAAATTTATATTCAGTTTGCAACCTGATGGAGGTCAGTATAGGTGGACTAATAGAACAAGTCCCACACACAGCTAGAAGCCCAAATATTTTTTCAGAGGTAGATGCAGAAAAAAATTATATTCAGTTTGCAACCTGATGGAGCTCTGTATAGATGGATTAATAGAAAAAGTCCCACACACAGCTAGAAGCCCAATATTTTTTCAGAGGTAGATGCAGAAAAAAAATATATTCAGTTTGCAACCTGATGGAGGTCAGTATAGATGGACTAATAGAGAAAGTCCCACACATTGCTAGAAGGCCAAATATTTTTTCAGAGCTAGATGCAGATATAAATTATTTTTAATTTGCAACCTGATGCAGGTCAGTATAGATGGAATAATAGAACAAGTCCCACACACTGCTAGAAGGCCAAATATTTTTTCAGAGGTAGATGCAGAAAAAAATTATATTCAGTTTGCAACCTGATGGAGGTCAGTATAGATGGATTAATAGAACAATTCTCACACACAGCTAGAAGCCAAAATATTTCTTCAGAGGTAGATGCAGAAAAAAAATATATTCAGTTTGTAACCTGATAGAGGTCAGTATAGATGGACTAATAGAAAAAGTCCCACACATTGCTAGAAGGCCAAATTTTTTTTCAGAGCTAGATGCAGATTAAAAATTATTTTTAATTTGCAACCTGATGGAGGTCAGTATAGATGGACTAATAGAGAAAGTCCCACACACTGCTAGAAGGCCAAATATTTTTTCAGAGCTAGATGCAGATAAAAATTATTTTTAATTTGCAACCTGATGGAGGTCAGTATAGATGGACTAATAGAGAAAGTCCCACACACTGCTAGAAGGCCAAATATTTTTTCAGAGCTAGATGCAGAAAAAAATATATTCAGTTTGCAACCTGATGGAGGTCAGTATAGATGGACTAATAGAACAAGTCCCACACACAGCTAGAAGCCCAAATATTTTTTCAGAGGTAGATGCAGATAAAAATTATTTTTAATTTGCAACCTGATGGAGGTCAGTATAGATGGACTAATAGAGAAAGTCCCACACACTGCTAGAAGGCCAAATATTTTTTCAGAGCTAGATGCAGAAAAAAATTATATTCAGTTTGCAACCTGATGGAGGTCAGTATAGATGGACTAATAGAACAAGTCCCACACACAGCTAGAAGCCCAAATATTTTTTCAGAGGTAGATGCAGATAAAAATTATTTTTAATTTGCAACCTGATGGAGGTCAGAATAGATGGACTAATAGAGAAAGTCCCACACACTGCTAGAAGGCCAAATGTTTTTTCAGAGCTAGATGAAGAAAAAAATTATATTCAGTTTGCAACCTGATGGAGGTCAGTATAGATGGACTAATAGAACAAGTCCCACACACAGCTAGAAGCCCAAATATTTTTTCAGAGGTAGATGCAGATAAAAATTATTTTTAATTTGCAACCTGATGGAGGTCAGTATAGATGGACTAATAGAGAAAGTCCCACACACTGCTAGAAGGCCAAATGTTTTTTCAGAGCTAGATGCAGAAAAAAATTATATTCAGTTTGCAACCTGATGGAGGTCAGAATAGATGGACTAATAGAACAAGTCCCACACACAGCTAGAAGCCCAAATATTTTTTCAGAGGTAGATGCAGATAAAAATTATTTTTAATTTGCAACCTGATGGAGGTCAGTATAGATGGACTAATAGAGAATGTCCCACACACTGCTAGAAGGCCAAATATTTTTTCAGAGCTAGATGCAGACAAAAAATTATTTTGAATTTGCAACGTGATGGAGGTCAGTATAGATGGACTAATAGAATAAGTCCCGCACACAGCTAGAAGGCCAAATATTTTTTCAGAGGTAGATGCAGAAAAAAATTGTATTCAGTTTGCAACCTGATGGAGGTCAGTATAGATGGACTAATAGAACAAGTCCCACACACTGCTAGAAGGCCAAATATTTTTTCAGAGGTAGATGCAGAAAAAAATTGTATTCAGTTTGCAACCTGATGGAGGTCAGTATAGATGGACTAATAGAACAAGTCCCACACACAGCTAGAAGCTCAAATATTTTTTCAGAGCTAGATGCAGAAAAGAAATATATTCAGTTTGCAACCTGATGGAGGTCAGTATAGATGGGCTAATAGAGAAAGTCCCACACACTGCTAGAAGGCCAAATATTTTTTCAGAGCTAGATGCAGACAAAAAATTATTTTTAATTTGCAACCTGATGGAGGTCAGTATAGATCGACTAATAGAGAAAGTCCCACACACTGCTAGAAGGCCAAATATTTTTTCAGAGCTAGATGCAGATAAAAATTATTTTTAATTTGCAACCTGATGGAGGTCAGTATAGATGGACTAATAGAGAAAGTCCCACACACTGCTAGAAGGCCAAATATTTTTTCAGAGCTAGATGCAGAAAAAAATATATTCAGTTTGCAACCTTATGGAGGTCAGTATAGATGGACTAATAGAACAAGTCCCACACACAGCTAGAAGCCGAAATATTTTTTCAGAGGTAGATGCCGATAAAAATTATTTATAATTTGCAACCTGATGGAGGTCAGTATAGATGGACTAATAGAGAAAGTCCCACACACTGCTAGAAGGCCAAATATTTTTTCAGAGCTAGATGCAGAAAAAAGTATATTCAGTTTGCAACCTGATGGAGGTCAGTATAGATGGACTAATAGAACAAGTCCCGCACACAGCTAGAAGGCCAAATATTTTTTCAGAGGTAGATGCAGAAAAAAATTGTATTCAGTTTGCAACCTGATGGAGGTCAGTATGGATGGACTAATAGAACAAGTCCCACACACTGCTAGAAGGCCAAATATTTTTTCAGAGGTAGATGCAGAAAAAAATTGCATTCAGTTTGCAACCTGATGGAGGTCAGTATAGATGGACTAATAGAACAAGTCCCACACACAGCTAGAAGCTCAAATATTTTTTCAGAGCTAGATGCAGAAAAAAAATATATTCAGTTTGCAACCTGATGGAGGTCAGTATAGATGGACTAATAGAGAAAGTCCCACACACTGCTAGAAGGCCAAATATTTTTTCAGAGCTAGATGCAGACAAAAAATTATTTTGAATTTGCAACCTGATGGAGGTCAGTATAGGTGGACTAATAGAACAAGTCCCACACACAGCTAGAAGCCAAAATATTTCTTCAGAGGTAGATGCAGAAAAAAAATATATTCAGTTTGCAATCTGATAGAGGTCAGTATAGATGGACTAATAGAAAAAGTCCCACACATTGCTAGAAGGCCACATTTTTTTTCAGAGCAAGATGCAGACAAAAAATTATTTTTAATTTGCAACCTGATGGAGGTCAGTATAGATCGACTAATAGAGAAAGTCCCACACACTGCTAGAAGGCCAAATATTTTTTCAGAGCTAGATGCAGATAAAAATTATTTTTAATTTGCAACCTGATGGAGGTCAGTATAGATGGACTAATAGAGAAAGTCCCACACACTGCTAGAAGGCCAAATATTTTTTCAGAGCTAGATGCAGAAAAAAATATATTCAGTTTGCAACCTTATGGAGGTCAGTATAGATGGACTAATAGAACAAGTCCCACACACAGCTAGAAGCCCAAATATTTTTTCAGAGGTAGATGCAGATAAAAATTATTTTTAATTTGCAACCTGATGGAGGTCAGTATAGGTGGACTAATAGAACAAGTCCCACACACAGCTAGAAGCCAAAATATTTCTTCAGAGGTAGATGCAGAAAAAAAATATATTCAGTTTGCAACCTGATAGAGGTCCGTATAGATGGACTAATAGAAAAAGTCCCACACATTGCTAGAAGGCCAAATTATTTTTCAGAGCTAGATGCAGACAAAAAATTATTTTTAATTTGCAACCTGATGGAGGTCAGTATAGATGGACTAATAGAGAAAGTCCCACACACTGCTAGAAGGCCAAATATTTTTTCAGAGCTAGATGCAGATAAAAATTATTTTTAATTTGCAACCTGATGGAGGTCAGTATAGATGGACTAATAGAGAAAGTCCCACACACTGCTAGAAGGCCAAATATTTTTTCAGAGCTAGATGCAGAAAAAAATATATTCAGTTTGCAACCTGATGGAGGTCAGTATAGATGGACTAATAGACCAAGTCCCACACACAGCTAGAAGCCCAAATATTTTTTCAGAGGTAGATGCAGATAAAAATTATTTTTAATTTGCAACCTGATGGAGGTCAGTATAGATGGACTAATAGAGAAAGTCCCACACACTGCTAGAAGGCCAAATATTTTTTCAGAGCTAGATGCAGAAAAAAATTATATTCAGTTTGCAACCTGATGGAGGTCAGTATAGATGGACTAATAGAACAAGTCCCACACACAGCTAGAAGCCCAAATTTTTTTTCAGAGCTAGATGCAGACAAAAAATTATTTTTAATTTGCAACCTGATGGAGGTCAGTATAGATGGACTAATAGAGAAAGTCGCACACACTGCTAGAAGGCCAAATATTTTTTCAGAGCTAGATGCAGATAAAAATTATTTTTAATTTGCAACCTGATGGAGGTCAGTATAGATGGACTAATAGAGAAAGTCCCACACACTGCTAGAAGGCCAAATATTTTTTCAGAGCTAGATGCAGAAAAAAATTATATTCAGTTTGCAACCTGATGGAGGTCAGTATAGATGGACTAATAGAACAAGTCCCACACACAGCTAGAAGCCCAAATATTTTTTCAGAGGTAGATGCAGATAAAAATTATTTTTAATTTGCAACCTGATGGAGGTCAGTGTAGATGGACTAATAGAGAAAGTCCCACACACTGCTAGAAGGCCAAATGTTTTTTCAGAGCTAGATGCAGAAAAAAATTATATTCAGTTTGCAACCTGATGGAGGTCAGTATAGATGGACTAATAGAACAAGTCCCACACACAGCTAGAAGCCCAAATATTTTTTCAGAGGTAGATGCCGATAAAAATTATTTTTAATTTGCAACCTGATGGAGGTCAGTATAGATGGACTAATAGAGAAAGTCCCACACACTGCTAGAAGGCCAAATATTTTTTCAGAGCTAGATGCAGACAAAAAATTATTTTGAATTTGAAACGTGATGGAGGTCAGTATAGATGGACTAATAGAACAAGTCCCGCACACAGCTAGAAGGCCAAATATTTTTTCAGAGGTAGATGCAGAAAAAAATTGTATTCAGTTTGCAACCTGATGGAGGTCAGTATAGATGGACTAATAGAACAAGTCCCACACACTGCTAGAAGGCCAAATATTTTTTCAGAGGTAGATGCAGAAAAAATTGTATTCAGTTTGCAACCTGATGGAGGTCAGTATAGATGGACTAATAGAACAAGTCCCACACACAGCTAGAAGCTCAAATATTTTTTCAGAGCTAGATGCAGAAAAAAAATATATTCAGTTTGCAACCTGATGGAGGTCAGTATAGATGGACTAATAGAGAAAGTCCCACACACTGCTAGAAGGCCAAATATTTTTTCAGAGCTAGATGCAGACAAAAAATTATTTTGAATTTGCAACCTGATGGAGGTCAGTATAGGTGGACTAATAGAACAAGTCCCACACACAGCTAGAAGCCAAAATATTTCTTCAGAGGTAGATGCAGAAAAAAAATATATTCAATTTGCAACCTGATAGAGGTCAGTATAGATGGACTAATAGAACAAGTCCCACACACTGCTAGAAGGCCAAATATTTTTTCAGAGGTAGATGCAGAAAAAAATTGTATTCAGTTTGCAACCTGATGGAGGTCAGTATAGATGGACTAATAGAACAAGTCCCACACACAGCTAGAAGCTCAAATATTTTTTCAGAGCTAGATGCAGAAAAGAAATATATTCAGTTTGCAACCTGATGGAGGTCAGTATAGATGGGCTAATAGAGAAAGTCCCACACACTGCTAGAAGGCCAAATATTTTTTCAGAGCTAGATGCAGACAAAAAATTATTTTTAATTTGCAACCTGATGGAGGTCAGTATAGATCGACTAATAGAGAAAGTCCCACACACTGCTAGAAGGCCAAATATTTTTTCAGAGCTAGATGCAGATAAAAATTATTTTTAATTTGCAACCTGATGGAGGTCAGTATAGATGGACTAATAGAGAAAGTCCCACACACTGCTAGAAGGCCAAATATTTTTTCAGAGCTAGATGCAGAAAAAAATATATTCAGTTTGCAACCTTATGGAGGTCAGTATAGATGGACTAATAGAACAAGTCCCACACACAGCTAGAAGCCCAAATATTTTTTCAGAGGTAGATGCAGATAAAAATTATTTTTAATTTGCAACCTGATGGAGGTCAGTGTAGATGGACTAATAGAGAAAGTCCCACACACTGCTAGAAGGCCAAATGTTTTTTCAGAGCTAGATGCAGAAAAAAATTATATTCAGTTTGCAACCTGATGGAGGTCAGTATAGATGGACTAATAGAACAAGTCCCACACACAGCTAGAAGCCCAAATATTTTTTCAGAGGTAGATGCCGATAAAAATTATTTTTAATTTGCAACCTGATGGAGGTCAGTATAGATGGACTAATAGAGAAAGTCCCACACACTGCTAGAAGGCCAAATATTTTTTCAGAGCTAGATGCAGACAAAAAATTATTTTGAATTTGAAACGTGATGGAGGTCAGTATAGATGGACTAATAGAACAAGTCCCGCACACAGCTAGAAGGCCAAATATTTTTTCAGAGGTAGATGCAGAAAAAAATTGTATTCAGTTTGCAACCTGATGGAGGTCAGTATAGATGGACTAATAGAACAAGTCCCACACACTGCTAGAAGGCCAAATATTTTTTCAGAGGTAGATGCAGAAAAAAATTGTATTCAGTTTGCAACCTGATGGAGGTCGGTATAGATGGACTAATAGAACAAGTCCCACACACAGCTAGAAGCTCAAATATTTTTTCAGAGCTAGATGAAGAAAAAAAATATATTCAGTTTGCAACCTGATGGAGGTCAGTATAGATGGACTAATAGAGAAAGTCCCACACACTGCTAGAAGGCCAAATATTTTTTCAGAGCTAGATGCAGACAAAAAATTATTTTGAATTTGCAACCTGATGGAGGTCAGTATAGGTGGACTAATAGAACAAGTCCCACACACAGCTAGAAGCCAAAATATTTCTTCAGAGGTAGATGCAGAAAAAAAATATATTCAATTTGCAACCTGATAGAGGTCAGTATAGATGGACTAATAGAACAAGTCCCACACACTGCTAGAAGGCCAAATATTTTTTCAGAGGTAGATGCAGAAAAAAATTGTATTCAGTTTGCAACCTGATGGAGGTCAGTATAGATGGACTAATAGAACAAGTCCCACACACAGCTAGAAGCTCAAATATTTTTTCAGAGCTAGATGCAGAAAAGAAATATATTCAGTTTGCAAGCTGATGGAGGTCAGTATAGATCGACTAATAGAGAAAGTCCCACACACTGCTAGAAGGCCAAATATTTTTTCAGAGCTAGATGCAGATAAAAATTATTTTTAATTTGCAACCTGATGGAGGTCAGTATAGATGAACTAATAGAGAAAGTCCCACACACTGCTAGAAGGCCAAATATTTTTTCAGAGCTAGATGCAGAAAAAAATATATTCAGTTTGCAACCTTATGGAGGTCAGTATAGATGGACTAATAGAACAAGTCCCACACACAGCTAGAAGCCCAAATATTTTTTCAGAGGTAGATGCAGATAAAAATTATTTATAATTTGCAACCTGATGGAGGTCAGTATAGGTGGACTAATAGAACAAGTCCCACACACAGCTAGAAGCCAAAATATTTCTTCAGAGGTAGATGCAGAAAAAAAATATATTCAGTTTGCAACCTGATAGAGGTCAGTATAGATGGACTAATAGAAAAAGTCCCACACATTGCTAGAAGGCCAAATTTTTTTTCAGAGCTAGATGCAGACAAAAAATTATTTTTAATTTGCAACCTGATGGAGGTCAGTATAGATGGACTAATAGAGAAAGTCCCACACACTGCTAGAAGGCCAAATATTTTTTCAGAGCTAGATGCAGATAAAAATTATTTTTAATTTGCAACCTGATGGAGGTCAGTATAGATGGACTAATAGAGAAAGTCCCACACACTGCTAGAAGGCCAAATATTTTTTCAGAGCTAGATGCAGAAAAAAGTATATTCAGTTTGCAACCTGATGGAGGTCAGTATAGATGGACTAATAGAACAAGTCCCGCACACAGCTAGAAGGCCAAATATTTTTTCAGAGGTAGATGCAGAAAAAAATTGTATTCAGTTTGCAACCTGATGGAGGTCAGTATGGATGGACTAATAGAACAAGTCCCACACACTGCTAGAAGGCCAAATATTTTTTCAGAGGTAGATGCAGAAAAAAATTGCATTCAGTTTGCAACCTGATGGAGGTCAGTATAGATGGACTAATAGAACAAGTCCCACACACAGCTAGAAGCTCAAATATTTTTTCAGAGCTAGATGCAGAAAAAAAATATATTCAGTTTGCAACCTGATGGAGGTCAGTATAGATGGACTAATAGAGATAGTCCCACACACTGCTAGAAGGCCAAATATTTTTTCAGAGCTAGATGCAGACAAAAAATTATTTTGAATTTGCAACCTGATGGAGGTCAGTATAGGTGGACTAATAGAACAAGTCCCACACACAGCTAGAAGCCAAAATATTTCTTCAGAGGTAGATGCAGAAAAAAAATATATTCAGTTTGCAATCTGATAGAGGTCAGTATAGATGGACTAATAGAAATAGTCCCACACATTGCTAGAAGGCCAAATTTTTTTTCAGAGCAAGATGCAGACAAAAAATTATTTTTAATTTGCAACCTGATGGAGGTCAGTATAGATCGACTAATAGAGAAAGTCCCACACACTGCTAGAAGGCCAAATATTTTTTCAGAGCTAGATGCAGATAAAAATTATTTTTAATTTGCAACCTGATGGAGGTCAGTATAGATGGACTAATAGAGAAAGTCCCACACACTGCTAAAAGGCCAAATATTTTTTCAGAGCTAGATGCAGAAAAAAATATATTCAGTTTGCAACCTTATGGAGGTCAGTATAGATGGACTAATAGAACAAGTCCCACACACAGCTAGAAGCCCAAATATTTTTTCAGAGGTAGATGCAGATAAAAATTATTTTTAATTTGCAACCTGATGGAGGTCAGTATAGGTGGACTAATAGAACAAGTCCCACACACAGCTAGAAGCCAAAATATTTCTTCAGAGGTAGATGCAGAAAAAAAATATATTCAGTTTGCAACCTGATAGAGGTCCGTATAGATGGACTAATAGAAAAAGTCCCACACATTGCTAGAAGGCCAAATTTTTTTTCAGAGCTAGATGCAGACAAAAAATTATTTTTAATTTGCAACCTGATGGAGGTCAGTATAGATGGACTAATAGAGAAAGTCCCACACACTGCTAGAAGGCCAAATATTTCTTCAGAGCTAGATGCAGATAAAAATTATTTTTAATTTGCAACCTGATGGAGGTCAGTATAGATGGACTAATAGAGAAAGTCCCACACACTGCTAGAAGGCCAAATATTTTTTCAGAGCTAGATGCAGAAAAAAATATATTCAGTTTGCAACCTGATGGAGGTCAGTATAGATGGACTAATAGAACAAGTCCCACACACAGCTAGAAGCCCAAATATTTTTTCAGAGGTAGATGCAGATAAAAATTATTTTTAATTTGCAACCTGATGGAGGTCAGTATAGATGGACTAATAGAGAAAGTCCCACACACTGCTAGAAGGCCAAATATTTTTTCAGAGCTAGATGCAGAAAAAAATTATATTCAGTTTGCAACCTGATGGAGGTCAGTATAGATGGACTAATAGAACAAGTCCCACACACAGCTAGAAGCCCAAATATTTTTTCAGAGGTAGATGCAAATAAAAATTATTTTTAATTTGCAACCTGATGGAGGTCAGTATAGATGGACTAATAGAGAAAGTCCCACACACTGCTAGAAGGCCAAATGTTTTTTCAGAGGTAGATGCAGAAAAATATTATATTCAGTTTGCAACCTGATGGAGGTCAGTATAGATGGACTAATAGAACAAGTCCCACACACAGCTAGAAGCCCAAATATTTTTCAGAGGTAGATGCAGATAAAAATTATTTTTAATTTGCAACCTGATGGAGGTCAGTATAGATGGACTAATAGAGAAAGTCCCACACACTGCTAGAAGGCCAAATGTTTTTTCAGAGCTAGATGCAGAAAAAAATTATATTCAGTTTGCAACCTGATGGAGGTCAGTATAGATGGACTAATAGAACAAGTCCCACACACAGCTAGAAGCCCAAATATTTTTTCAGAGGTAGATGCAGATAAAAATTATTTTTAATTTGCAACCTGATGGAGGTCAGTGTAGATGGACTAATAGAGAAAGTCCCACACACTGCTAGAAGGCCAAATGTTTTTTCAGAGCTAGATGCAGAAAAAAATTATATTCAGTTTGCAACCTGATGGAGGTCAGTATAGATGGACTAATAGAACAAGTCCCACACACAGCTAGAAGCCCAAATATTTTTTCAGAGGTAGATGCCGATAAAAATTATTTTTAATTTGCAACCTGATGGAGGTCAGTATAGATGGACTAATAGAGAAAGTCCCACACACTGCTAGAAGGCCAAATATTTTTTCAGAGCTAGATGCAGACAAAAAATTATTTTGAATTTGCAACGTGATGGAGGTCAGTATAGATGGACTAATAGAACAAGTCCCGCACACAGCTAGAAGGCCAAATATTTTTTCAGAGGTAGATGCAGAAAAAAATTGTATTCAGTTTGCAACCTGATGGAGGTCAGTATAGATGGACTAATAGAACAAGTCCCACACACTGCTAGAAGGCCAAATATTTTTTCAGAGGTAGATGCAGAAAAAAATTGTATTCAGTTTGCAACCTGATGGAGGTCAGTATAGATGGACTAATAGAACAAGTCCCACACACAGCTAGAAGCTCAAATATTTTTTCAGAGCTAGATGCAGAAAAAAAATATATTCAGTTTGCAACCTGATGGAGGTCAGTATAGATGGACTAATAGAGAAAGTCCCACACACTGCTAGAAGGCCAAATATTTTTTCAGAGCTAGATGCAGACAAAAAATTATTTTGAATTTGCAACCTGATGGAGGTCAGTATAGGTGGACTAATAGAACAAGTCCCACACACAGCTAGAAGCCAAAATATTTCTTCAGAGGTAGATGCAGAAAAAAAATATATTCTATTTGCAACCTGATAGAGGTCAGTATAGATGGACTAATAGAAAAAGTCCCACACATTGCTAGAAGGCCAAATTTTTTTTCAGAGCTAGATGCAGACAAAAAATTATTTTTAATTTGCAACCTGATGGAGGTCAGTATAGATGGACTAATAGAGAAAGTCCCACACACTGCTAGAAGGCGAAATATTTTTTCAGAGCTAGATGCAGATAAAAATTATTTTTAATTTGCAACCTGATGGAGGTCAGTATAGATGGACTAATAGAGAAAGTCCCACACACTGCTAGAAGGCCAAATATTTTTTCAGAGCTAGATGCAGAAAAAAATATATTCAGTTTGCAACCTGATGGAGGTCAGTATAGATGGACTAATAGAACAAGTCCCACACACAGCTAGAAGCCCAAATATTTTTTCAGAGGTAGATGCAGATAAAAATTATTTTTAATTTGCAACCTGATGGAGGTCAGTATAGATGGACTAATAGAGAAAGTCCCACACACTGCTAGAAGGCCAAATGTTTTTTCAGAGCTAGATGCAGAAAAAAATTATATTCAGTTTGCAACCTGATGGAGGTCAGTATAGATGGACTAATAGAACAAGTCCCACACACAGCTAGAAGCCCAAATATTTTTTCAGAGGTAGATGCAGATAAAAATTATTTTTAATTTGCAACCTGATGGAGGTCAGTATAGATGGACTAATAGAGAAAGTCCCACACACTGCTAGAAGGCCAAAAATTTTTTCAGAGCTAGATGCAGACAAAAAATTATTTTGAATTTGCAACGTGATGGAGGTCAGTATAGATGGACTAATAGAACAAGTCCCGCACACAGCTAGAAGGCCAAATATTTTTTCAGAGGTAGATGCAGAAAAAAATTGTATTCAGTTTGCAACCTGATGGAGGTCAGTATAGATGGACTAATAGAACAAGTCCCACACACTGCTAGAAGGCCAAATATTTTTTCAGAGGTAGATGCAGAAAAAAATTGTATTCAGTTTGCAACCTGATGGAGGTCAGTATAGATGGACTAATAGAACAAGTCCCACACACAGCTAGAAGCTCAAATATTTTTTCAGAGCTAGATGCAGAAAAAAAATATTTTCAGTTTGCAACCTGATGGAGGTCAGTATAGATGGACTAATAGAGAAAGTCCCACACACTGCTAGAAGGCCAAATATTTTTTCAGAGCTAGATGCAGACAAAAAAATATTTTGAATTTGCAACCTGATGGAGGTCAGTATAGGTGGACTAATAGAACAAGTCCCACACACTGCTAGAAGGCCAAATATTTTTTCAGAGCTAGATGCAGAAAAAAATTATATTCAGTTTGCAACCTGATGGAGGTCTGTATAGATGGATTAATAGAAAAAGTCCCACACACAGCTAGAAGCCCAATATTTTTTCAGAGGTAGATGCAGAAAAAAAATATATTCAGTTTGCAACCTGATGGAGGTCAGTATAGATGGACTAATAGAGAAAGTCCCACACACTGCTAGAAGGCCAAATATTTTTTCAGAGCTAGATGCAGATATAAATTATTTTTAATTTGCAACCTGATTGAGGTCAGTATAGATGGACTAATAGAGAAATTCCCACACATTGCTAGAAGGCCAAATATTTTTGCAGAGCTAGATGCAGACAAAAAATTATTTTGAATTTGCAACCTGATGGAGGTCAGTATAGATGGACTAATAGAGAAAGTCCCACACACTGCTAGAAGGCCAAATATTTTTTCAGAGCTAGATGCAGATATAAATTATTTTTAATTTGCAACCTGATGCAGGTCAGTATAGATGGACTAATAGAACAAGTCCCACACACTGCTAGAAGGCCAAATATTTTTTCAGAGGTAAATGCAGAAAAAAATTATATTCAGTTTGCAACCTGATGGAGGTCAGTATAGATGGACTATTAGAACAAGTCCCACACACAGCTGAAGCCAAAATATTTTTTCAGAGGTAGATGCAGAAAAAAAATAGATTCAGTTTGCAACCTGATGGAGGTCAGTATAGATGGACTAATAGAGAAAGTCCCACACACTGCTAGAAGGCCAAATATTTTTTCAGAGCTAGATGCAGACAAAAAATTATTTTTAATTTGCAACCTGATGGAGGTCAGTATAGATGGACTAATAGAGAAAGTCCCACACACTGCTAGAAGGCCAAATATTTTTTCAGAGCTAGATGCAGATATAAATTATTTTTAATTTGCAACCTGGTTGAGGTCAGTATAGATGGACTAATAGAGAAAGTCCCACACATTGCTAGAAGGCCAAATATTTTTTCAGAGCTAGATGCAGACAAAATATTATTTTGAATTTGCAACCTGATGGAGGTCAGTATAGATGGACTAATAGAGAAAGTCCCACACACTGCTAGAAGGCCAAATATTTTTTCAGAGCTAGATGCAGATATAAATTATTTTTAATTTGCAACCTGATGCAGGTCAGTATAGATGGCTAATAGAACAAGTCCCACACACTGCTAGAAGGCCAAATATTTTTTCAGAGGTAGATGCAGAAAAAAATTATATTCAGTTTTCAACCTGATGGAGGTCAGTATAGATGGACTAATAGAACAAGTCCCACACACAGCTAGAAGCCAAAATATTTTTTCAGAGGTAGATGCAGAAAAAAAATATATTCCGTTTGCAACCTGATAGAGGTCAGTATAGATGGACTAATAGAGAAAGTCCCACACATTGCTAGAAGGCCAAATATTTTTTCAGAGCTAGATGCAGACAAAAAATTATTTTTAATTTGCAACCTGATGGAGGTCAGTATAGATGGACTAATAGAGAAAGTCCCACACACTGCTAGAAGTCCAAATATTTTTTCAGAGCTAGATGCAGTTAAAAATTATTTTTAATTTGCAACCTGATGGAGGTCAGTATAGATGGACCAATAGAGAAAGTCCCACACACTGCTAGAAGGCCAAATATTTTTTCAGAGCTAGATGCAGAAAAAAATTATATTCAGTTTGCAACCTTATGGAGGTCAGTATAGATGGACTAATAGAACAAGTCCCACACACAGCTAGAAGCCCAAATATTTTTTCAGAGGTAGATGCAGATAAAAATTATTTTTAATTTGCAACCTGATGGAGGTCAGTATAGATGGACTAATAGAGAAAGTCCCACACACTGCTAGAAGGCCAAATATTTTTTCAGAGCTAGATGCAGACAAAAAATTATTTTGAATTTGCAACGTGATGGAGGTCAGTATAGATGGACTAATAGAACAAGTCCCACACACTGCTAGAAGGCCAAATATTTTTTCAGAGCTAGATGCAGAAAAAAATTATATTCAGTTTGCAACCTGATGGAGGTCAGTATAGATGGACTAATAGAACAAGTCCCACACACTGCTAGAAGCCCAAATATTTTTTCAGAAATGCAGAAAAAAATTATATTCAATTTGCAACCTGATGGAGGTCAGTATAGATGGACTAATAGAATGATGCTATGCCCAAAAGATTTTACTTCACTAGGTGCAGTAAAAAAATTGGTATTCTATACACAGGTTGTATATCTTGCAACACAGATAGGCTACTCCACTGACTAACACACTCTGCAATAGGCCAAAAAGGATTAGCTTTGCTAGATTCAGCCAAATGCTGTGAAAAAACTTGCACAGCACTGGCACAGACCTGCCTGGCAAAAACTGATAGGAACTGATGTAACCTAGTCCTGAAAAGGACTGCAATTACATTTAGTCTTTACTCCCACAATCTATCTATTTAAGAGCACAGACCTGCCTGATAAAAGTCGTAGGAAATGTTGTAACCTAGTCCTTAAAAGGACTGCAATCACAACTCTTCCCTACTCCCAAGCTATCTGTAGATTTGTGCGAAAATTGGCTTGAAATTAACAAGGTATTTGACACACATCAACAGCGGTGCCGTCTAACACGCAGCTGCAGCAGTGAGAAAATGGTGGCGACGGGGAAAATGGCTTGGTCTTATAGGGCAAGGACATGTGACATACACTGCCAATGACACATGCCCTTGCTTGTGTGAAAAAAAGCACTTCGCTCCGTGTGTGCGCTGCTGATAGGCTGACAGATTGCACCTCCCCACTGTAAATGCGGGAAAGAGAAAAAAAAATGGAGATCTTCATTATTCCTGCAGAAATCCATCCCCTGCCCCTCCCCCCACCCCACTGTATACTCAAACTGCGTATTAACATTAATTTTCATCATTACTGAGAAAAAATCCAGTTATGATTTTGGTGCACGAACAGTTATCAAACATAACCTCGAACAGCCGAATTTTTCTCAAATCGTTCGTGTTCGCCGAACGGCTCGAACACCGCCCAAAACAGCTCGAATTTGAGATTGGCGATCAGTTCGAGTCGAACAACGCTCATCTCTATTGCTGACACTTTTCCCTCTTTTCACCTTCTGATTACACAGCTTGCATTTGACAAAGCAAATGTCATCTGCAACTGTGTCAAAAAAGGACCAGGCACTGCAAGTCTTGGGAGCGCCCGCTTTGGATTTTGGATGAGCCATGCTCCTAATGGGTGCGGAAGTGGAGGCTATAGGCAACCAAGTCTGCCACCTCCCTTTCCCTCCTTTTTGGGCTGTTTGGGGAATCTCTTCCTCAGAGCTGCTCCCACCACCTCCCTGTCCCTCGCGCCATGATGGGTCAAGGACCTCATCATCTACACCACCCTCTTCAAACAACTGCTTCTCCTGGGTAGTCTTGACAGCACAGTACGCACTAGAAAGTGGCACCTGAGTCTCATCATCAGATGCGTACTGAGGTGTGCTGCTAACCATAGGCACTGGCCCACCCGCCTCTTCAGATTCAGAGAGACAAAACGGTTGCGCATCACTGCATACTACCTCTTCTTCAAATTCTCGAATTCTGCTTGGCTGGCCCCCTCTTTCCAAGCCAAGAGATTCAGAGAACAGAAGTAGAGATGGCTCCTGTCCAGGGCTCTCTGACTGCCTGGGCAATTTGGCAGGTGGTGAAGAGACAGATGGGTGCTCTTCAGTGCTCAGGACCTGAGAGGATCTGGAACTAATTGAAGTCGATGCGTTAGCTTCAATTTGGTCCTCCCGCAGCAGTGGGGTATGGCTAGCTCCTACAAAGCTGCGCATAAAGGACTGTTCCCTGGTAAAACTGGGGGATGCTGAGTCACTGGTGCCCGCAGCAGGCACAGAATCCCCACGTCCTCTCCCTGCAGGCACAGAATCCTCACGTCCTCTCCCTGCAGAAACTCCACGCCCACGCCCACGCCCACGACTACATGCCTTACTCCCTGCCTTCTTCATCTTGGTAGACTAATAAAGATAGCCAGAAAAGTACTAAGGGCTTAGTGTGCTTATTCCTGAACAGCTGCTAACAGGTATAAGAAACACTAATTTTATAAAGTGTGGACTAGACTTTAATATGAGCTAATGTGGCCTACACAACTGTAAAGTGGAGTGTTTGGTGAACTTTATTTAGGTTTTTTTTGTCACAAAAAGACACTGGATGTGCCTAAAGATGTAATAACGATAGTATCACAAACTTTTTGTAGCTATTACAATGTAGGAAGGTAACCTACAATGCAATAGATGAGGCTACAAAAAATAGGCTAATACTAATCTGGCTGTGGCTGCAGGGCCCAATGCTGCAGAAAGGCTCCTCTAACTACTCCTATATAGTGTGTTTGGAACCAATTTAGCTGAATACGGATGGAACCACCAAACTAATAGGAGAAATCAGGAAAAATTATGAATTGGCAAAAAAGGACAATGTATGAGGCAGTGATACACACTGAGTGCACTACAACCAGACGTGGTTGAAGCACACACTACAGGGTGAGCTGTACTCACACACCAGACCTTGCAAACAGCGGTGAACAGTACAGATGCAGAGCACTGTGCACTAGCGCTGCAAGACCAAAATTTTTTCTCTACCTACTCCTATATAGTGTGTTTGGAACCAATTTAGCTGAATACGGATGGAACCACCACACTAATAGGAGATATCAGGAAAAATTATGAATTGGCAAAAAAGGACAATGTATGAGGCAGTGACAAACACTGAGTGCACTACAACCAGACGTGGTTGAAGCACAGACTACAGGGTGAGCTGCACTCACACACCAGACCTTGCAGACAGCGGTGAACAGTACAGATGCAGAGATCTGTGCACTAGCGCTGCAAGACCAAAAAAATTTCTCTATCTACTCCTATATAGTGTGTTTGGAACCAATTTAGCTGAATACGGATGGAGCCACCACACTAATAGGAGATATCAGGAAAAATTATGAATTGGCAAAAAAGGACAATGTATGAGGCAGTGACACACACTGAGTGCACTACAACCAGACGTGGCTGAAGCACACACTGCAGGGTGAGCTGCACTCACACACAGAGACCTTGCAGAAAGCGGTGAACAGCACAGAGAACTGTGCACTAGCACTGCAAGGCACAGCGATTTATAAAGTAGCTTGGGTAAAGCAGAATAGACCAAATAGGTAGCTAAAACTGTCCCTCAGAACAACAGCGTCCTATCCCTAACTGAATTCACAGCAGAGTGAGCTCAAAATGGCGGCGGCGGCTTTTATAGTGCATCATGACATCATTTCAGCAGCCAATCACAGCCATGCCATTAGTTAAGATGCCTACATGCCTAACAGGATGTGCCCACACTTCTTAGGATCCTCATTGGCTGAATAAAATGAAAATGGCTCATTGCATTATGGGAACTTCCGATTCCGGTATACGATATTGCAAAAGTATCGGAATTAAGTATCGGAATTCCGATACTGCGAATATCGGCCGATACCCGATATTTCAGTATCGGAATGCTCAACACTAGTCCCGACTAGTGTTGAGCCACCCCCGTAGTGTTCGAGTTTGGTTCGGTTCGTCGAACACCCGTGTGTTCGCCGAACTGTTCGTCGAACTGTTCGTCGAACACCTTCGAACACAGTTAAAACCAATGGCAGGCAAACAAAAACACATATAAACACATAGAAAACACCTTCAAAGGTGTCCAAAAGCTGACAAACTGCTCAGAAGACACAACTAACACATGGAAAAGTGACAAGTACATATAGTCATGCGAAAAGAAAAGAGGTGGAGGAGTAAAAGGAGGGGGAGACACAGATATAGGCATGTCATGCCCTTCTAAAATCCAAAAAGTGAGAAGCCGAGACGGCCAGTCCGCTCCTGCCCGTGCCACCTCCGTGTCGCCGGGTTTGTGCCAGAGCCGCGGTGAACCCTGACGGCCAGCCCCCCTCTCCCAATACTGGTGCCTGTCCGCTGGTGGGTCGAGAGAGCCCCCCTGTGGTGGAGGCAGCTCTAAGCTTTTTAATTTAAATTGTCCCTCTAATTTGAATGAATACACTTTAAATCCATTTACAAGGATCTATTGGAGGGCAAGTCTCATGCCAGCAGCCGCGTAATTCCAGCTCCAGTAGCGTCCACTAAAGCTGCTGCAGTTAAAAAGCTTTTATAAGGATCGAGCTCGGCTGTCCACCGCAAGGCATCCTAGTGCCAGTCCCAGCCCCTATGCCTTGGGGTGCCTCCTGATGCTCTTCACTAAGTATCCCGTGGTCCCGAAGCATTTCCTTTGAAAAAATTAAGTGTCCAAACTACAGGTGGTGTAGCTTGCTTAACAGCCGGGATAATCCGCTGACTAGCAGACACTGCTACTAGGCACAAAGTATTTCCTGGGCTAGATGCAGTTAAAAATTTGTAAGTAGATACTCTCGTTGGATGCTGAGAAAGCATTCCATAGAGTCTCCTGGCACGCCATATATGATTCTCTTAAAAAGCTTGGGGTAGGGGTCTAGGGGACCCTTTTATAGCCAAAATCACGGCCCTGTATCACAATACGTCACCTAGGCTGAAGATAAATGGAACTGTAGCACCGAGGGCTCGGTTGCTACAGACGTATTGCACCTCACCCAGAGGTGTGATATCTCACTCTCAGATAAGGATGGAGTGTGGATCAGGACCCGACACCTGCATGCATTACACCACATTTCCGTGGGGCAGGGCGACCAATATGCCCCTGAGATGGGCACGACAGTCCCTGTCCCTGGCTGGAGTGGGGGGAGGGAACACTGAGGAAGGGGAACCCTGCAGTGCAGGAGCAGGGAGGAAGCAGTTCCTGGGTGCATTGAGAAGGGAGTATAAAAGGTGGGCACCATCTTAGTTCAGTGCAGAGAAGTCTGAGCAGAAGTGGCAGGGAGCAGGGGCTCTGCATGAGCTCTGCTCCGGAGGCGGGCCTAGTAACAGAGGCCCAGGCCTGCAAGAGGGAGAAGGAAGGAAGAGGAGCGGAGAAGGCTCCAGGAACGAGGAATGAAGGGATCCCAGGGGTGCGGACGGGCGAGTCGCCACCGCACGCCCGAATCCACCTGCGTGGAGGGGTCAGGCCAAAGGGGGAGACCGGTCCCCGAACTAGTGGAGGCAGGAAACGACCCTCAGCTAGAAACCGGAGGCTCTGACATTTTATGTGGCGCAGCCCCTTGCTCCACCCGCTAGGAAGGCACCACATAGGGTCAGGGAAACTGGCGCCAAGTTTACCAAGAGGAGGCCCGAGGCAGCCGGACAGAAGTGTTGGTAAGAAAGGCCAGACAAAGGACACACAAAGGGGGTCCTGTGAAGCGCTCCAAAGTTATCTGGGAGTTGTCTGAGCCCCTCACCTGGTGAGCACAGTACGACGTGGGCAGCCGTTACCTGCAGACGTGGTCTGGATAATAAGAACTGTGAGTAAAGGCCCTGAACTGCATCACTGACTCCGTGTCGTTACTGCTGCTGCCCTGCACCATCACCCCCATCCTCCGCATACACTGCCCTGAGGCTATACTCCTCCCGTGGGGAGTTATGCTACGCTCTGCTGCACCCACAACACCAGCCTTAGCGGTCTGCCCTGTAGCGGCGGTTCACTCTGACCGCAATCCACGGGTGGCGTAGTCGGACATTTAAACATCAAAACCACATAAATAGTTCCGCCACTGGTTTGACCGCCCTGAGCCACGGAACCGGATCGCCGCCACGAAGACTACAACCACCAGCATCCACCAAAAAGGGTCCGGCTCCGGGTGTCCCAAGGCCCAGGGGGTGCGTCAGAACATTTTCATCACCTTTCACAATCACCAATGGGACAAGGCAGGGATGTCCTCTGTCCCCTCTCTTATACATCCTAGTGACGGAGCACCTGCTCTCATCAATTCGCCATAACCCCAATATTAGGTGGATTGAGGTGGGAGGCACCGAGTACAAGTGCTCTCTATTTGCTGATGATGTCCTAGTATATATCACTCAATCACATATATCCATCCCTGCTGTTATGGCTGAAATAGATCACTTTGTTACATGGTAAAATTTTAAAATCAATGCAGCGAAGTCTGAGGCCCTCGATGTTTCCCTCCCTAAATCCATATAGGATTCCATCCAGTCCAACTTTCCCTTTGCCTGGCCCTCACAGGGTATCAAATACTTAGGAATTCCTATTCATAGAGACCTCTCCCATCTATGTTATCTTAATTTTGGGCCCTTTATTGAACAATTCCATACAGACCACGGTTGGCAAGTTGGAACTGTGAGATTCACTACGTGCACCACTGGTATTTTGTGGAAAAGCACATGTAAGATTCTGCAACAGTCTCTGCTGATACTCCTGCATGCGTGCATCCCTTTCTATGGCAGGAATAATTTCTGCAAATTTACTTTTGTACCGGGGATCTAACAGTGTGGCAACCCAGTAGTCAGGATTATTTCTAATTCTCACAATTCGAGGGTCATGTTGCAGGTAGTGCAGCAAGAAGGCACTCATGTGTGTTGCGCATCCAGGAGCACCAAGTCCCTGTTGTGTTGGTGGCGAGGTAACAATCATGCTTCCTTCCTCTGTCCTCTCCCCCCAACCTCGCACAACAGAAATGTGATCAAGGTCTCCCTCATCTGATGAGTCTTCCATCAGTTCGTCCTCCACTTCTTCCTGGGCTCCTGCACCTTCCTCACTAGTTTGGCTGCTACCATGCGCCCTGGTAAAATCATCTCCCCCACCCTCACATGCCTGCCGCCCTGGTGCTGCCGACCGTCTGGACCTTGCAGATGTTAGCCCTTCCGCATACAACTCCTCCTCCTCTACTTCCTCCACCTCCTCTTGTGCCACCACCTGACTCCGAATTCTGTTTAACATGTGCTCCAGCATGTAAATCACCGGAATAGTCATGCTGATAATGGCATCGTCAGCACTAAACATCTTCGTCGCCATTTCAAAACTGTGCAGAAGGGTGCATAGGTCCCTGATCTGAGACCACTCCTCCAGCGTGATTTGCCCCACCTCTGAATCTCGTTGGCCCAGGCTATACGTCAGAACGTATTGCACCAGGGCTTGTCGGTGCTGCCACAGTCGCTGCAACATGTGCAGAGTTGAATTCCACCCGGTAGGCACATCGCATTTTAGCCGGTGAAGTGGCAGGCCCAACGACTTCTGTAGAGATGTAAGTCGCTGAGCTGCGGGATGCGAACGGCGGAAGTGAGCACACAGCGACCGTGCCCTCTGCAGAAGGCCATCTAGTCTGGGATAGTGGGCTAAAAATTGCTGGACAACCAGGTTCAACACGTGAGCCATACAAGGCACGTGTGTGACATTGCCCCGGCGAAGGGCCGCACCCAGGTTTGCAGCATTGTCGCACACGGCCTTCCCTGGTTTCAGGTCCAGTGGAGACAACCATTCATGAAATTGGTTCTCCAGAGCTGACCACAACTCCTCAGCTGTGTGACTCACATTTCCCAGACATTTCAATGTAAAAACCGCCTGATGACGTTGAGCCCTACTGCCAGCATAGTAAGGAGGTGTGCAGGATCCCTTCTGCGCAGTTAGAAAGCTTGTGGCATGACCAGACAGGCTTTGGGTGCAGGTGGAAGACCGAGAGGAGGTTGAGGAGGCAGAAGCAGTGGAGGAAAAATGACATAAAGAGGATTGACGCACAACTCGTGGGGACGGCAAGACTTGGACAGCAGCCCCTTGTCCTGCTGTCACCATAGTTACCCAGTGCCCAGTCAGCGACATGTAACGCCCCTGTCCATGCCTACTCGTCCAAGTGTCTGTGGTGAAATGCACCCTGTCACACACAGAGTTTCTCAAAGAAGCGGTGATGTTGTGTGCGACATGCTGGTGGAGCGCAGGCACACCTTTCTTTGAGAAGTAGTGCCGACTGGGCATCTGGTACTGGGGCACTGCGACGGACATAAGGTCTCGAAAATCCTCTGTGTCCACCAGGCGGAAAGGCAGCATTTCTGTAGCCAAGAGCTTGCAGATGGTGAAATTCAACCTCTTAGCTTTCTCATGGCTAGGAGGAAATGGTCTTTTACTTGTCCACATCTGAGGGACCGAGGGCTGGCTATTGTGCTTAGACGGGGTTGATAAGGGTGTCCCCGGCAAACTGCCGGTCTGTGAGGAAGATGCAGGCGGACATGTTAGGTTGCCTTGATCCAAAGGTGGTGCTATCGATGTCGGACAGCGCTCAAGACCAGCTGGTGTTACCACCTGCCAATCACGCTGGCTGTTGCGGGTAAAGAGGTGGCAGGTCTGCGCCCCAAAACAGGTGTGACTGCTGTCCCCCCAGTCACAGAGGATGAAGAGGCCGCGGATGCACAAGATATGGCAGACGGTGGTTGGCCCGGCCGGCTAGACCGCATTGTAGCACACTGAGCTTCCCACTGCAACTTATGCTTCATGTCCATGTGCCGGTTCATGCATGAAGTACTCAAACTATGTATTTTTTGGCCTCTACTTAGCTTTTGCTGACAAATGTTACAGATAACACGAGTTGGGTCATCTTTATCGATCTGAAAAAATGCCCAGGCTATGCAAGGCTTAGCACCCATGCGACCTGAAGAGCCACCACGACTTGTGGTGAGAGGCAGAGTTGTGTTTGAGGATGCAGTTGTTGACGTGCTTCCAGTACTACGTCTCTGTCCAGGAAGGCGCAACCTGACCTCGTCGTCACTAGCATCTTCCTCCACCTCCTCTGCTGACCTCATCTCTTGGCTGACTGTGGGTTGACAGTAAGTGGGATCTCCGACCTCATCATCATCACCCTGTGCGTTATCACACCCGTCGTCCTCAGAGCCAACCTGTTCCTGCCCTGACAAAAAACTAAAGTTGTCGCTCCAATCAGGTATTTGAGTCTTATCATCGTCTTCCTCATTGTCTCCACCAACAGGAGTTACAGTTTGGGAATGAGGGTCTACATTATGGTCAGAACCTTCTGCGTCTGGTCCTGGATCCGACTCATAAAGATTCTGGGCATCAGTGCAGATCATTTCCTCGTCTGGATTCACAGAAGCGCTGGAGTCGACCTCTGATTCCCAGGCTATAGTATGAGTAAACAGCTCTGCAGACTCAACCATCTGTTCTACCTCATACTCAGACGGGCAGCTGGAGATTTGGGAGCTGTGAGGAAGCAAGTGCGATTTGGGTGACACCTTTGAGGACTGGAGTATTTGTGATGTTGAAGTTGATGTGGAGGAGAGCCCACTTAAAGGAGCACTTGATATCCGTTGAAGCACCTGCTGTTTTTGTGCCTCATCTGGAATTTGTAGCGATTGGCGTGGCCGTAAGAAAGGGATCTTATCACATTGTCCGCTAAAAGAAGTAGACATTTTAGTTTGGCTGGAAGATGGTCTTTCTTCTGCACCTACCCCACGGACACAACCTTTTTTCCCCTTCCCAACACGCCTATTCCCCTTTCCACCAGCAGCAGGCCTTTTTCCACTCATTTTGGTGGTTAACTAATTCACAACTCTGGAGTTGTTTGCACAAAAAAACAATGGATGGTAACCGAGCAGAGCTGAGTGGCCAAACTGTGGTATTAGGCCAAAACTATTGGCTGGGTTAGATGCAGAAAAAAATTATTTTTAATTTGCAACCTGATGGAGGTCAGTATAGATGGACTAATAGACCAAGTCCCACACACCGCTAGAAGCCCAAATATTTTTTCAGAGCTAGATGCAGAAAAAAATTATTTTTAATTTGCAACCTGATGGAGGTCAGTATAGATGGACTAATAGACCAAGTCCCACACACCGCTAGAAGCCCAAATATTTTTTCAGAGCTAGATGCAGAAAAAAATTATATTCAATTTGCAACCTGATGGACGTCAGTATAGAAGGACTAATAGAACAAGTCCCACACACTGCTAGAAGCCCAAATATTTTTTCATAGCTAAATGAAGAAAAAAATTATTTTTAATTTGCAACCTGATGGAGGTCAGTATAGATGGACTAATAGACCAAGTCCCACACACTGCTAGAAGCCCAAATATTTTTTCAGAGCTAGATGCAGAAAAAAATTATTTTTAATTTGCAACCTGATGGAGGTCAGTATAGATGGACTAATAGACCAAGTCCCACACACCGCTAGAAGCCCAAATATTTTTTCAGAGCTAGATGCAGAAATTTTTTTTATTCAATTTGCAACCTGATGGAGGTCAGTATAGATGGACTAATAGACCAAGTCCCACACACTGCTAGAAGCCCAAATATTTTTTCAGAGCTAGATGCAGAAAAAAATTATTTTTAATTTGCAACCTGATGGAGGTCAGTATAGATGGACTAATAGACCAAGTCCCACACACTGCTAGAAGCCCAAATATTTTTTCAGAGCTAGATGCAGAAAAAAATTATTTTTAATTTGCAACCTGATGGAGGTCAGTATAGATGGACTAATAGAACAAGTCCCACACGCTGCTAGAAGCCCAAATATTTTTCAGAGATAAATGAAGAAAAAAATTATTTTTAATTTGCAACCTGATGGAGGTCAGTATAGATGGACTAATAGACCAAGTCCCACACACTGCTAGACGCCCAAATATTTTTTCAGAGCTAGATGCAGAAAAAAATTATTTTTAATTTGCAACCTGATGGAAGTCAGTATAGATGGACTAATAGACCAAGTCCCACACACCGCTAGAAGCCCAAATATTTTTTCAGAGCTAGATGTAGAAAAAAATTATATTCAATTTGCAACCTGCTGGAGGTCAGTATAGAAGGACTAATAGAACAAGTCCCACACACTGCTAGAAGCCCAAATATTTTTTCAGAGCTAAATGAAGAAAAAAATTATTTTTAATTTGCAACCTGATGGAGGTCAGTATAGATGGACTAATAGACCAAGTCCCACACACTGCTAGAAGCCCAAATATTTTTTCAGAGCTAGATGCAGAAAAAAATTATATTCAGTTTGCAACCTGATGGAGGTCAGTATAGATGGACTAATAGAATGATGCTATGCCCAAAAGATTTTACTTCACTAGGTGCAGTAAAAAAATTGGTATTCTATACACAGGTGGTATATCTTGCAACACAGATAGGCTACTCCACTGACTAACACACTCTGCAATAGGCCAAAAAGGATTAGCTTTGCTAGATTCAGCCAAATGCTGTGAAAAAAACTTGCACAGCACTGGCACAGACCTGCCTGGCAAAAACTGATAGGAACTGATGTAACCTAGTCCTGAAAAGGACTCCAATTACAATTAGTCTTTACTCCCACAATCTATCTATTTAAGAGCACAGACCTGCCTGATAAAAGTCATAGGAAATGCTGTAACCTAGTCCTTAAAAGGACTGCAATCACAACTATTCCCTACTCCCAAGCTATCTGTATATTTGTGCGAAAATTGGCTTGAAATTAACAAGGTATAGCGCACACAGCAACAGCGGTGCCGTCTAACACGCAGCTGCAGCAGTGAGAAAATGGTGGCGACGGGGAAAATGGCTTGGTCTTATAGGGCAAGGACATGTGACATACACTGCCAATCACACATGCCCTTGCTTGTGTGAAAAAAAGCACTTCGCTCCGTGTGTGCGCTGCTGATAGGCTGACAGATTGCACCTCCCCACTGCAAATGCGGGAAAGAGAAAAAAAAATGGAGATCTTCATTGTTCCTGCAGAGATCCATCCCCTGCCCCTCCCCCCGCCCCGCTGTACACTCAAACTGCGTATTAACATTAATTTTCATCATTACTGAGAAAAAATCCAGTTATGATTTTGGTGCACGAACAGTTATCGAACATAACCTCGAACAGCCAAATTTTTCTCAAATTGTTCGTGTTCGCCGACCGGCTCGAACACCGCCCAAAACAGCTCGAATTTGAGATTGGCGAACAGTTCGAGTAGAACAACGCTCATCTCTAGTCCCGACGCGTTGGAACTCTACACAGCAGATGTTGGGAAGGATTTGTGAGCAGAAGAGGGCAGTTGTTAAGTACCAGCATCAACAAGCCCGTCGGTATTCAGTTCAGACTATACACATAAGACCTCAGGCGTGGACATGGATGTCAGACATATGTACCATCCTCCAAAATTTTGAGGACTCCACCAAGATGGTGAGCGGCGATGACGCCATAATTAGCGTCACCATCCCATTTCTCTGTCTTCTGAAACGCTCTCTGCTCACAATCAAAGAGAATGCATTGCAGATGGAGCACGATGAGATGGAGCAAGGAACTATACAGGGTGATTACGCACAGCCCAGTCTCATCTCATCCCAACTTGGATTGGGTGACAATGAGGAAGAAGAGGAGGAGGTGGAAGAACAGGAGCTAGTTTCATGCGCTATAGACACTACTACCTGCACAACTGTCATACCGTCTGTTCAGCGTGGATGGCCAGAGGACAGAGCGGAGGAGGAGGAGGAGAGCATGGTCAGTCATCCTCTTGGTGAGGACATGGAAGTCTTGCCTGTTAGAAGTCTGGCACGCATGGCTGAGTTTATGTTACACTGCCTTTCCCATGACCCTCGCGTTCTCAAAATTTTTTGTGACAGTCATTACTGGTTGGTGACACTTCTAGACCCTCACTACAAGGAGAACTTTCTATCTCTTATTTCTGAGACGGACAGGTCTACAAAAATGGGGCAGTACCAGAAGGCCCTTGTTGCGCAACTATTAAAAAAATTCCCATCTGAAAACGTTGGCAGCAGAGGTCACAACCAAGGAGTACAGGCGAGACAGACACAACTTCAATCCAGCAGGGGAACACTGTCAAAGTTCTGGGAGAATTTTCTTAGCCCCTCCCATCGCACAGGCCCTGAGGCGCTGGGTACTCTCACAAGGAGTGCAAAGTTTGGGAAGATGCTGAGGGAGTACCTTGCGTACTGTACCAACGTCCTCCGTGATTCCTCTGTGCCTTATAATTATTGGTTATGCAAGCTGGATACATGGAATGAACTGTCTCTCTACGCCTTGGAGGTCCTAGCCTGCCCTGCCGCCAACGTTTTATCAGAGCTGGTTTTTAGTGCTGCTGGTGAAATTATAACTGATAAGCGCATCGGCCTGTCTACTGAAAATGCTGAAAGGCTTACTCTTATAAAAATGAACAAGGGATGGATTGGGCCAGACTTCTCAACACCACCGAATAATAGCAGCGTAACATAAACTCAAATCCAGTGTCTTTTTTGGGAGGTGTATTCCCATGCACCTCTTTACACCCACACATGGGTATACGCTTCCTGATTTTGGCTTTTTGCTCTTGTCCTTCTCCTCATCCTCATCCTTCACCACCATATCACCAGAGTGACCGTGGTCTGTGATGCAACACCCACATAATTTTTTAAAGGGTGTTCATGATGCCCGTAAAAAAGTTTTTTTAGACATTATGTTCATGTATACCCCCCAGGGGTAAATGTTTGTCAGCCCATACACTTAGTGCATGGGCATTACCAGTATAGGAGACCCGCTCCTTTCTGATCGGAACATTTTTTTATGAGGCCCTCCTCCACATCTCTTCCAAGGGGCATTGGAGTGCCTCCCAATTTTTGGCAGCCCTTGCATTCACTGCATAGGCCAACACTATGGGAGACCCTCTACTTTCTAATGGGAATTTGTTGCTACTGTGGCCCTGCTCTATGTGTCTTTAAATTCTTAGTGGGTTTTTTCCTAAATTTAGTCAGCCGTTGGACTCACTGCATACCCTATAACTGTATAGCAGACCCTCTCCTTTCTAATGGGAACATGTCGTACTTGTTACTGTGGCCCTGCTATATGTGTCTTTAAATTCTTAGGGGTTTTTTTCCTAAATTTGGTCAGCCGTTAGATTCACTGCATACCCTATAACTGTATAGCAGACCCTCTCCTTTCTAATGGGAACATGTCGTACTTGTTACTGTGGCCCTGCTCTGTGTCTTTAAATTGTTAGTGGGTTTTTCCTAAATTTGGTCAGCCGTTGGACTCAATGCATACCCTATAACTGTATAGCATACTCTCTCCTTTCTAATGGGAACATGTCATTACTGTGGCCCTGCTCTATGTGTCTTTAAATTGTTAGTGGGGCTTTTCCTAAATTTTGTCAGCAGTTGGACTCACTGCATATCCTATAACTGTATAGCAGACCCTCTCCTTTCTAATGGGAACATGTCGTACTTGTTACTGTGGCCCTGCTCTATGTGTCTTTAAATTGTTAGTGGGTTTTTCCTAAATTTGGTCAGCCGTTGGACTCAATGCATACCCTATAACTGTATAGCAGACCCTCTCCTTTCTAATGGGAATTTGTCATTACTGTGGCCCTGCTCTATGTGTCTTTAAATTCTTAGTGGGGTTTTTCCTATATTTGGTCAGCCGTTCGACACACTGCATACCCTATAACCGTATAGCAGACCCTGTCCTTTCTAATGGGAACATGTCATACTTGTTACTGTGGCCCTGCTCTATATGTCTTTCATTTCTTAGTGGGGTTTTTCCTAAATGTTGTCAGCCGTTGGACTCACTGCATTCCCTATAACTGTAAAGAAGACCCTCTCCTTTCTAAAGGGAACATGTCGCACTCGTTACTGTGGCCCTGCTCTATGTGTCTTTAAATTGTTAGTGGGGTTTTTCCTAAATTTTGTCAGCCGTTGGACTCACTGCATACCCTATAACTGGATTACACTCCTGCTCTTTCCTAATGGGAACATGTCATTACTGTTGCCCTGCTCTATGTGTCTTTAAATTGTCTGTGGGGTTTTTCCTAAATTGTGTCAGCCGTTGGACTCGCTACATACCCTATAATTGTATAGCAGACCCTCTCCTTTCTAATGGGAAATTGTCACACTTGTTACTATGGCCCTGCTCTATGTGTCTTTAAATACTTAGTGGGGTTTTTCCTAAATTTGGTCAGCCGTTGGACTCACTGCATACCCTATAACTGTATAGCACACCCGCTCCTTTGTAAAGGAAACATGTCATTACTGTGGTTCTGCTCTATGTGTCTTTAAATTGTTAGTAGGGTTTTTCCCAAATATTGGCAGCCCTTGCAGTCACAGAATGGGCATTACCACTATAGGAGACCCGCTCCTTTATAGTGGGAACATTTTTTTTACTGAGACCCTCCTCTATGTCTCTTTAAAGGGGTATTGTGTTGCGTTCAAATTTGTGGCAGCTCTTGCAGTCGCTGCATATGCAAAATCAGTATAGGAGACCCACTCGTTAATAATGGGAACAACAAAGCATAGCGGCTGATGGCTCTCTAACAATAGCGAGGACCGACTGCTGGCCTTTTAAGAATAATAAGGGCCGCCTATTGGCCCTATAAAAATAGGCTTTGTGACTTTCAGAGTCCCTCCATCATAAATGAAACAGGATGTGTCTGATGATGTGTCACACACTACATTGCCAGATAAGGTAGTAAAATGTTAAAATGACATTTCCCGGTGAATGCATTTGTCTTAAAAAATAGCGTAAAAAAAAAAGGATCTTTCTTTAGTATAAGGAACAGAGTCGCCATTGTAACCTCAATGTAATCACATTGTTCAGCTCTTGCACCCCCTCCTCCATCTCCGAAATGACCACATCAGTCACAAGCTGAAAGCACTGAAGCACTGCCTTGGCCAAGCGGCAAGAGTCTGTGCTGAAGATTTCATGCTTAATGCTTAGGAGACAAACCGCCCAGCGCTGCAGAGTTGTTGAAAGCTGTAACACAGCAGCCTGATCTGTGGCTCTCACCGCTTAACATACAGCCAGGCATGGTCGTGTGTGACAATTGGCGGAACCTGGTTACGGAGAAATGACAGCCGGAGTAGATACGGATTCCCTCTATGCCAGTCCTTTCATCAAGCTAAAGAATATGGCTGTGGTGAAATACAACTCCCACTGAGAAGCTTTTTCAGATTGAAAAACATTGGACCCACCAGAGGATTTGATTCTGAGGGCTCACCTTTCTCCCCCGATCAAAAGCCCCATAGCTGCTGCAAAGTTAGCGCTATCATGAACTCTCCTGATGTAGAAGCCAGTGCACACCAGAGGATTCTCTGGTGGGAAAGTCCAACCTGCCGAGAAGCAGTCTTGGCTAAGAAAAGTGTGTGGGAAGGTTCCTGGACACTCTATGGCTGCTTTTTTACTGAGGTGGAAACCCACGCAAACACGGGGAGAACATACAAAATCCTTGCAGATGTTGTCCTTGCTGGGATTTGAACCCAGGATCCCAGTGCTGCAAGGCTTCAGTGCTAACCACTGATCCAATGTGTTTCCGTTCACCCTCTACTATCTAACAGGCTGGAGAAACTTGCACCTACTGCCACTCTATCTTCAGCTCCTTTGTAAGAAACTAATGTATTTGGGCAGCCACTCAGTCTACCAAATAAAATTCCTGAGAAGGAAATTGGGGATGGCTTCGCTACTGGTACTGGGGGCAGTGCTAATACCATGGCGTCATACCATAGTTTACTGGAAATATTCCAGGCTGGTAGGCGACAAGCAAATTCTCACAGAAAAGTACCAGCAGTAATGTTCAAGGACCCGTGCTTGTAGAAGGCGGTAACAACACCGGGAGAAATAGTGACGGCTGGGGACCGAGTATGGACACGAGGCATGAAGCATGAGGTTGTTAAAAGCTTCCGCCTCCATGAGCCTAAAAGGCCACATTTCAAGTGAAAGAAGCTTTAGGGGACTTCCTGGGAGAATTGACAGCTGGGTAGATATGGTTTCCCAAGTCCTTTTGTAGCACCCCGAGGGCTCGGCTGCTACAGGGGTATTGCACCTCAGACCAGAGGTGTGATATTCCACTCCCGGGTAAGGATGGAGTGTGGACCAGGGCTCGGTAGGCTGCATGCACCACACACACCCCATTTCCGAGGGACAGCTCAAAGGTGCTACCACAGAAGTGCAGGCACGACAGCTTCTGTCCCTGGCTGGAGTGGGGAGGGGAAAGTACACCCAGTGGTGTAGGAGCAGATAGGGGTGGGTCTCTGGGCATAGGTAGGAGCCCATTGGTTGCTAGTCACCTGGGCTCGGGTGTCAGAAGGAGGTATATAAGGTGGGCACCATCTTAGGACAGGAGCCAGTGCAGTGAGAGGAGAAGACAGGAAGCAGAGCCCCTGCATTGGCTCTGCTCTGCAGGCAGGCCTTGTCAGGAGGCTGGAGCCTGAGAGAGAGAGAAAGGAGAATGAACAGAAAGGACAGTAAGAAAGGAAGCAAGGAACAGGAACACAGAGAAAGGCCCAGAGACACGAAGGCAGAAGGAACCCTAAGGACCCAAGAGATTGCGGGTGACGGGTTGGCAGAACAGGGTACCGGAACCCAAATTGGTGGAGGCAACAGATTCCTCAGCCAAAGACCGGAGGTTGTTACCACATCTTGGTGCGACCCCTCACTACATCCACCAGAAAGGCATACCGTATAGGGTCAGGGAAACCGGGAGAGGTTTCGCCAACAGAAGGCCCGAGGAAGCTGGACAAAGGTGGGTCACTGGTGGGGACGGCCAGAGAAAGGTAGAGAAGGGAGTCCTGTGCCATGCTCTGGAATTGCCTGGGAGTTGACCGAGTCCCTCACCTGGTGGACGCAGCACGGCTTGGGCAGTCATCGCCTGCAGCATTGACATGAATGACAACTGTGAGTAAAGCATTGAAAACTGCAACTGCACGTCTCTGTGGTTCCTCGCCGCACCAGCACCATTAGTACTGGGACGCTCACACCATCACTCCCATCATCTCTCACATTAGCTGCCCTGAGGCAATACTTCTCCCGTGGGGAGTCATCCCAAACTTAGCTGCGCAAACAACATCAGCCTCAGCGGTCTGCAGTGCAGCGGCGGTCCCCACTGACCGCAATCCACGGGTGGCGTAGTCAGACAATTATAACACCAATAGACTGCCACTGGTTTGACCACCCTGGGCACGGACCGGGTCACCGCCACACGGAGACTACAACCCCCAGCATACTACGAAAAGGCCCGGTTCCGGGTCCCCAGCACAGGCCCAGGGGGCGAGTCACTTTCACCAAGCTAAAGAATATGGCTGTGGTGAAATACAACTCAACAAAAAAAGCTGTGGACTGGTTCCCTACCGTCCCTACCCACATTCACCTGTCCACGTGTTTATGGTTAGGCAGTCCATCCCAGTAAGTGCACTGGGGAGGGTACGGGTAATGTTGTGGGAGCCGTGCTTGTGGAAGGTGGAGACGATACCGGGACAAATAGTGGCGACTGGGGACCGAGTATGGATACCTGGTCATCATCGCCATAAGATTGTGGACAGCTTCCGCCTCCACGAGCCTAAAAGGCCACATTTCAAGTGCAAGCAGATGTCAAAAATTTGGCAGTATAGTATTGCAGCCTGTGGGTGGGTGGCTGGCTGCATACTTGCGCTTGCATTCCAAGAAATGAGGTAGGGACAACTGAACGCTGCACTGGGACAAGAATTATTGCAAGTCTGCAAGGACATGTGCGTGGCGGGAGGCATCTTCGCATGCGCCAAGGATCACTTATGATGGGCACACTTTTAGGCAGTGACCTGGGAGTCAGAGATGCTTCCAGAGGTCTTCCCCATGATGTTGCCATGTATTTTCAGCACTGTATGCATGTGTCTGATGATGTGTCACACACCACATGGCCAGATAAGGTTGTAAAATGTTAAAATGACATTTCCTGGTGAATGCATTTGTCTTGGTTGAAAGCAATGCAAAAGGGCAAAAACGCATCAAAAACGCTGTGTGTGAACATAGGCCAAGGTGTGGAGGAGTATTTTTGTTTTTGGTTATTTATTTTGCCTTATATAGAAGTCATTACCCTGGAAAGGATGTTCCTTAATATATTTCCCAGGAAAATCCACTTTGGTTTCGTTTTTGTATGTTTTATTGTGAGTCCGTAAAAGTGGCGTAATAATCTGACAACGTTGTTGACAGCACTGACATGGGAGTCAGAAATGCTTCCAGGGGTCTGCCCCATGCTGTTCCCATGTCATTTGAGCACTGTTCTCATTGATTGGGGCAATTTTTAGGCCCTCTGCAGACCACCGGGGGGAGCCGCCTGAAAAATGCTCGAGTTTCTCATAAACTTAGATTGGGCTCGTTGCTTGGGTCGAGCACCCAAGTATTCTAATTTGCTTCACTCGAGCATCGAGCACTGGAACATTTTAGTGCTTGCCCATCACTAACGGTTGCCTGTCTTCTGTCTGCGGCCACCACACTGCTTCTTCCTGGTGGTGGTCAGGCTGGTTGTTTTGCCACCGCTGCTGATGCTGGCCTGGCAGGTGGTGCAAATGGCCTTTTTGGGGATATCGGCAGAGTCTTTAAAAAACAACCAGACTCGGGAAGACCTAACAGTTGTTCTGTCAACTTCCTTCGTGTTGGTGTTACGGGGAACGGTTGCCTGCCTACTGTTTGCGGCCACCACACTGCTTCTTCCTGCCTGTTGGGGTGCTCTGCCTCCCTCCCCCTGTGTGCTGCTGTCCTCGCTCTGCATGTCCTCCTGCCAGGTTGGGTCAGTTACTATATCATCCACCTCCTCATCTTCCACTTTCGCACCCTGGTCCTCCTCCTGACTTTCTGGAAATTGTGTCTCATCATTGTCCACCTCTTGTGACACTTTCCCACCGTAGCCTTGGTGTGACCGTGGATGCTCAAATATTTGGGCATGGCTAAATGTGATCTCCTCTTGCCCCACTTCAAGTGGACTGGGCAAGATACCCGAATCTATAAATGGAAAAGTGTCCAAGTGTGGGATCAGTTGTCTCCGGGCACTCGGCATGGTGGGAGGAAGGAGGATCACGGTGAGGAATATGCGGTCCAGACTCACGGCTACTGAGACTTGACCGTGTGTAAGATCGATGATGGTGGCAAAGTGACTGGAGGCATTATCCGCTATCCAACCAACAACCTTTTCACACTGCTCTGTGTTCAATAGTAGTGTTCTGCGGTCCCCTAGGAATTGGGACAGGAAGGTCGGGCGAGAAGATGTGGGTGTTTGTTGTGGCACAATTTCAGCTTGCCCATGGCCTCTGTCTCTGCATGCACCATCACCATCACGTCCAGTTCCCCGTCTCTTGCCTCTTTGTCCATTTTAAATGGAAGACAATATCTTCCACTCTCACTACAAATGGCTGAATTTGGAGCGAACTTATATATGATCCGTGTGACGGTGAAACCACAGTTTTAAATACATGGCCTGTAGGTAACTATTTTGAACAGCAAACCGGTGTCAATAACTTCGCTGACACATTGAAACAAATATTTAATGGAGGCCAGAAATGGCAGTATTTTTTGAAAACGTATATGTGAACTCTGTGACGGAGAAAACACAGGTTTAATTACCTAGCCTGTAGGTAATTATTTTGAACAGGAAACCGGTGTCAAAAACTTCACTGACACACTGAAACAAATTTTTAATGGAGGCCACAAATGTCAGTATTTTCTGAAAACGTATATGTGATCTGTTTGACAGAGAAAACACAGTTTTAACCATATCGTGTACTGAAAAATGGGAAAAAATTCCAAGTGCGGTGAAATTGCAAAAAGAATGCAATTCCACAGTTGTTTTTTTAATTCTTTCCACATTCACTGTATGCTAAAACTGACCTGCCATTATTATTCTCCAGGTCATTACGAGTTCGTAGACACCAAACATGTATAGTTTTTTTTTTAATTAAGTGGTGAAAAAAAAATCCCAAATTTGCTTTAAAAAAAAAAAATAAAAATGGTGCCATTTTCTGTGACCCGTAGCGTCTCCATTTTTCAGGATCTGCGGCTAGATGAGGGCTTATTTTTTTTGCGCCGGGCTGATGTTTTATTGATACCATTTTGGGGTAGATACAATGTTTTGATCGCCCGTTATTGCATTTTATTGCAATTTTGGGGCGACCCAAAAAAACATAATTTTGGCGTTTGGAATTTTTTTCTCATTACGCTGTTTACCGATCGGATTAATTCTTTGTTTATTGTGGTAGATCAGGCAATTCTGAACGCGGCGATACCAAATATGTGTATGAGGGTTTATTTTTTATTATTTTATTTTGAATGGGGCAAAAGGTGGGTAATTTAAACTTTTATATTTTTTTCATTTTTTAATATTTTTAAAAACATTTTTTTTCAACTTTTTGCATGCTTCTATAGTCTCCATAGGAGAATAGAAGCAGCAACTGTCTGATCGCCTCTGCTACATAGAGGTGATGAGCAGATCACCTCTATGTAGTAGAAATGCTCCTGTACTGTCATAGTAATCTTTACATGACAACCACTGGAGTCTGCTGTAGACCCAGGGTTGTCATGCCCACCTATCGGTGACCCGCGATCACGTGACGAGGTCACCGATGGGCCGGGTAAGTGACGTGCTGTCGGTGCGGCGATGTTAAATGCCACTGTTAGAGATAGACAGCGGCATTTAACATGTTAACAGCCGTGGGTGGATCGCTATTCCACCTGCGGCTGTTGCGGGCACATGTCAGCTGTAAGAATCAGCTGACATGTGCCCGGTTCAGTGCGGGCTCACCGACGGAGACCCCGCTGAACCGGGGGTGATCTACTGGGGCATACTAATATGCCCTGGGCCATTAAGGGGTTAAATAGCTGGATTTTTAGCACTGTACTATAGAAAGGACCTGTCTGTATTCTGCACTGCCAACAAGCAAATGGCGCAGAAAAACTGTGTTCTCTGGCTTGCTTTTTAAGCAAATAAAGAGGATTAAGATCCCCAAAAAAATATTTCTGGCCCCTGAGACCTGGGCCTATTTCTAGAAATATCTAACAGCAGCAGCAGACAGAACTGGAATGAAGACTCTTTTGCTATATGCACTGCAGTCTGCTATATACACTGCCTGCCTGATATCTCTGCAGATAGATTAGTCCTCAGAAGGACTGTTTGTTGAGGTGGATATGTGTAATATATTTCTGTTCTAACTACACTACCTAATAAAAAAGCAAATCTCTCTCTAGCTCAGCAGCACTTCTCCCTTCACTGTCTGATTGCAGAGGAAACTAACAAGCACGGCAGTGCTAGGTCTGATATAGACCTGATGACACCAAGCAGCCAGCTAATCACTGTAATGCCACAACCAACATGGCTGCTGCATTAAAGTGACTGACAAGCAATCCCTGCATGTTTATTGGATCTGTAAAGACCACCAAACACACAGGGAGATGACCAGAGAATCCACCCAAGCATCTCAAGCACCGAGTACTTACAAGTAGGCTCACTCATCACTAATTTTTCATTATAAAGAAAAAAATAAAAACAGAATAAACAGGAATTGGGCTTCTCCCGACCTACCGCCATGGCCGCAGCCCTCCCATGACCCAGGGAGACCACATAAAAGTGGATTTGGGATTTGGCGATGGAAAAGCAAAGAGGGCAACACACAGCCAGCCAGGCAACAGCCCATCATCTTCCGCAGGCTGCTCCCTGTTCTGGTCCATCCTGCTGCCAGAGTGTCACTCACACTTCCCGTTCCCCGGAAGGGGGCCATCCATGGCCACAATATTTAAATGAGGGCCACCTCCCAACCAACCACAGGAGCCAGTCTCCCACTGAAAGCCCACCACCCACTCATTCTGTTGTTCAACCAAATGAAGGAAGCCCCGCAGGCCAGAGCATGCAAAAATTGCCACAAAACTCAGTTTTGCACCTCTCCACGGAAATCTTTAGTAAAAGGCAAAAAAATTTTTACATTCTGGAAAGAATCCACCATATACTCGGCAAGGGCCTCCTCACGACCTACTGCCATGGCCGTAGCCCTGCCTTGGCCCAGGGAGACCACCTAGAAGAAGGTTCAGACTTTGGTGATGGAAAAATAAAAAGGGCAACACACAGTCAGCCGGGTGACAGACCATCATCTTGCGCAGGCTGCAACGTGTTCTGGTCCATCCTGCTGCCAGAGCGTCACTCAAACATCCCGCTGACCAGAAGGGGGACGTCCATGGCCACAATATACTAATGAGGGGCACCTCCCAAACAACCACAAGAGTCGGTCTCCCACTGAAAGCCCACCTCCCACTCATTCTGTTGTTCAACCAAATAAAAGAAGCTCCAGCACGCTGGAGCATGGAAAAATTGCCACATAACTCAGTTTTACTCCTCTCCAAGACAATCATTAAAAAATGGCGAAAGATTTTGACATTCTGAAGAAAAACCAGAATATACTGGACAAGGGGCTCGTCCCAACCTACGGCCATGGACGCAGCCCTCCCTTGGGGCAGGGAGACCACCTAGAAGAGGGTGCCGCCTTTGATGATGGAAAAACAAAAAGGATAACACAGAGCCAGCTGGGCGACAGCCCATCATCTTCCGCAGGCTGCTCCGTGTTCTGGTCCATCCTGCTGCCAGAGCGTCACTCACATGCGCCGCACCCAGGAAGAAGGCCATCCATGGCCACAATATTCAAATGAAGGCCACCCCCCAACCAACCAAAGGAATCAGTCTCCCACTAAAAGCCCACCCCCCACTCATTCTGTTGTTCAACCAAATGAAGGAAGCCCCAGCTAGCTGGAGCATGCAAAAATTGCCACTAAAATCAGTTTTGCTCCTCTCCACGGAAAACTTTAGTAAAAGGAGAAAGATTTTTACGTTCTGAAAAGAAGACAGAATATACAGGGAAAGTGCCTTCTCCCGACCTACCGCCATGGCCGCAGTCCTCCCTTTTCCAAGGGAGACCACATAGAAGAGGGTGCGGCCTTTGGTGATGGAAAAACAAAAAGGGCAACACAGAGCGATCCGGGCGACAGCCCATCATCTTCCGCAGGCTGCTCCGTGTTCTGGTCCATACTGCTGCCAGAGCGTCACTCACACATCTACCACCCCGGAAGGGGGCCGTCCATAGCCACAATATTCAAATGAGAGCCACCTCCCAACCAACCACAGGAGTCAGTCTCTCACTGAAAGCCCACCCCCCACTCTTTCTGTTGTTCAACCAAATGAAGGAAGGCCCAGCAAGCTGGAGCATGCCAAAATTGCCACAAAACTCAGTTTTGCTCCTCTCCATGGAAATCTTTAGTGAAATGCGAAAAATGTTTACATTCTGAAGAGAAGCCAGAGTATACTGGGAAAGGGCCTCCTCCCGACCTACTGCCATGGCCGCAGCGCTCCCTTGGCCCAGGGAGACCACCTAGAAGAGGGTGCGGCCTTTGGTGATATAAAAATAAAAAGGGCAACACACAGCCAGCCGGGCGACAGCCCATCATCTTCCATAGGCTGCTCCATGTTCTGGTCCATCCTGCTGCCAGAAGGTCACTTACACTTCCCGTGCACGGCCACCTTCTGGGGAACGGGAAGTGTAAATGACTCTCTGGCAGCAGAATGGACCAGAACATGGAGCAGCCTATGGAAGATTATGGGCTGTCGCCCGGCTAGCTGTGTGTTGCCCTTTTTGTTTTTCCATCACCAAAGGCCGCAACCTCTTCTAGGTTGTCTCCCTGGGCCAAGGGAGGGATGCGGCCATGGCGGTATGTCGGGAGGAGGCCATCATCAAGTATACTTTGGCTTTTCTTCAGAATGTAAAAATCTTTTGCCTTTTACTAAAGATTTCCGTGGAGAGGAGCAAAGCTGAGCTTTGTGGCAATTTTTGCATGCTCCAGCTTGCTGGGGCTTCCTTCATTTGGTTGAACAACACAATGAGTGGGGGGTGGACTTTCATTGGGAGACTGACTCCTGTGGTTGGTTGGTTGGGTGGTGGCACTCATTTGAAATTGTGGCCATGGACGGCCCCCTTCCGGGGAGCCGGAAGTGTAAGTGACGCTCTGGCAGCAGGATGGACCAGAACATGGAGCAGCCTATGGAAGATGATGGGCTGTCGCCCGGCTGGCTGTGTGTTGCCCTTTTTGTTTTTCCACCACCAAAAGCCGCACCCTCTTCTAGGTTGTCTCCGTGGCCAAGGGAGGGGTGCGGCCATGGCGGTAGGTTGGGAGGAGGCCCTTGCCCACTGTACTCTGCCTTCTTTTCAGAACATAAAAATCTTTCTCCTTTTACTCAAGATTTCCGTGTAGAGGAGCAAAACTGATTTTAGTGGCAATTTTTGCATGCTCCAGCTTGCTGGGGCTTTCTTAATTTGGTTGAACAACAGAATGAGTGGGGGGTGGGTTGTCAATGGAAGACTGATTCCTGTGGTTGGTTGGGAGGTGGCCCTCCCTTGGATATTGTGGCTCTTGACGGCCCCCTTCTGGGGTGCGGAACGTGTGAGTGACGCTCTGGCAGCAGGATAAACCCAAACACGGAGCAGCCTGAGGAAGATGATGGGCTGTCGCCCGGCTGGCTGTGTGTTGCCCTTTTTGTTTTTCCACCACCAAAAGCCGCACCCTCTTCTAGGTTGTCTCCGTGGCCAAGGGAGGGCTGCGGCCATGGCGGTAGGTTGGGAGGAGTCCCTTGCCCAGTATACTTTGGCTTCACTTCACAGCTTAAAACTCTTTCGCCTTTTACTAAAGATTTCTGTGGAGAGGAGCAAATCTGAGTTTTGTGGCAATTTTTGCATGCTCCAGCTTGCTGGGGCTTCATTAATTTGGTTGAACAAACAGAATGAGTGGGTGGTGGGGTTTCAGTGGGAGACTGACTCCTGTGGTTGGTTGGGAGGTGGCCCTCATTTGATTATTGTGGCCATGGACGGCCTCCTTCCGGGGAGCGGGAAGTGTAAGTGACGCTCTGGCAGCAGGATGGACCAGAACATTGAGCAGCTTATGGAAGATGATGGGCTGTCGCCCGGCTGGCTGTGTGTTGCCCTTTTTGTTTTTCCATCATCAAAGGCTGCACCCTCTTCTTGGTGGTCTCCCTGGGCCAAGGGAGGGCTGCGGCCATGGCGGTAGGTCGGGAGGAGGCCCTTGCCCAGTATACTCTGGCTTCTTTTCAGTAAGTAAAAGTCTTTCGCCTTTTACTGAAAATTTCCGTGGAGAGTAGCAAAACTGAGTTTTGTTGTAATTTTTGCATGCTCCAGCTTGTTGGGGCTTCCTTCATTTGGTTGAACAACAGAATGAGTGGGGGTTGGGCTTTCAGTGGAGACTGACTCCTGTGGTTGGTTGGGAGGTGGCCCTCATTTGAATATTGTGGCCATGGACGGCCCCCTTCCGGGGAGCGGGAAGTGTAAGTGACGCTCTGGCAGCAGGATGGACCAGAACATGGAGCAGCCTATGGAAGATGATGGGCTGTCGCCCGGCTGGCTGTGTGTTGCCCTTTTTGTTTTTCCATCACAAAAGGCCGCACCCTCTTCTAGGTGGTCTCCCTGCGCCCAGGGAGGGCTGCGGCCATGGCGGTAGGTCGGGAGGAGGCCCTTGCCCAGTATACTCTGGCTTCTCTTCAGAATGTTAAAATCTTTTGCCTTTTTCTAAAGATTTCTGTGGAGAAGAGCAAAACTGAGTTCTGTGGCAATTTTTGCATGCTCCAGTTTGCTGGGGCTTCCTTCATTTGGTTGAACAACAGAATGAGTGGGGGGGTGGGCTTTCAGTGGGAGACTGACTCCTGTGGATGGTTGGGAGGTGGCCCTCATTTGAATATTGTGGCAATGGATGGCCCCCTTCCGGGGAGCGGGAAGTGTAAGTGACGCTCTGAGAGCAGGATGGACCAGAACATGTAGCAGCCTATGGTAGATGATGGGCTGTCGCCCGGCTGGCTGTGTGTTGCCCTTTTTGTTTTTCCATCACCAAAGGCCACACCCTCTTCTAGGTGGTCTCCCTGGGCCAAGGGAGGGCTGCGGCCATGGCAGTAGGTCGGGAGGAGGCCCTTGCCCAGTATACTCTGGCTTCTCTTCAGAATGTAAAAATTTTTCGCCTTTTACTAAAGATTTCCGTGGAGAGGAGCAAAACTGAGTTTATTGGCAATTTTTGCATGCTCCAGCTTGCTGGGGCTTCCTTCATTTGGTTGAACAACAGAATGAGTGGGGGGTGGGCTTTCAGTGGGAGACTGACTTCTGTGATTGGTTGGGAGGTGGCCCTCATTTGAATATTGTGGCCATGGACGGTCTCTTCCAGGGAGCAGGAAGTGTAAGTGCGGCTCTGGCAGCAGGATAGACCAGAACATGGAGCAGCCTATGGAAGATGATGAGCTGTCGCCCGGCTGGCTGTGTGTTGCCCTTTTTGTTTTTCCATCACCAAAGGCAGCACCCTCTTCTAGGTGGTCTCCCTGGGCCAAGGGAGGGCTGCGGCTATGGCGGTAGGTCGGGAGGAGGCCCTTGCCCAGTATACTCTGGCTTCTCTTCAGAACGTAAAAATTTTTCGCTTTTTACTAAAGATTTCCGTGGAGAGGAGCAAAACTGAGTTTTGTGGCAATTTTAGCATGCGCCAGCTTTCTGGGGCTTCCTTCATTTGGTTGAACAACAGAATGAGTGGGGGGTGGGCTTTCAGTGGGAGACTGACTCTTGTGCTTGGTTGGGAGGTGGCCCTCATTTGAATATTGTGGCCATGGACGCCCCCTTCCGGGGTGCGGGAAATATAAGTGACGCTCTGGCAGCAGGATAGACCAGGACATGGAGCAGCCTATGGAAGATGATGGGCTGTCGCCCGGCTGGCTGTGTGTTGCCCTTTTTGTTTTTCCATCACCAAAGGCCGCACCCTCTTATAGGTGGTCTCCCTGGGCCAAGGGAGGGCTGCGGCCATGTCGGTAGGTCAGTGGGAGACTAACTGCTGTGGTTGGTTGGGAGGTGGCCCTCATTTGAATATTGTGGCCATGGACGGTCTCTTCCAGGGAGCAGGAAGTGTAAGTGATGCCCTGGCAGCAGGATGGACCAGAACATGGAGCAGCATATGGAAGATGATGGGTTGTCGCCCGGCTGGCTGTGTGTTGCCCTTTTTGTTTTTCCATCACCAAAGGCTGCACTCTCTTCTAGATGGTCTCAATGGGCCAAGGGAGGGCTGCGGCCATGGTGGTAGGTCGGGAGGAGGCCCTTGCCCAGTATACTCTAGCTTCTCTTCAGAGCGTAAAAATCTTTCGCCTTTTACTAAAGATTTCCGTGGAGAGGAGCGATACTGAGTTTTGTGGCAATTTTTGTATGCTCCAGCTTGCTGGGTCTTCCTACATTTGGTTGAACAACAGAATGAGTGGGGGGTGGGCTTTCAGTGGGAGACTGACTCCTGTGGTTGGTTGGGAGGTGGCCCTCATTTGAATATTGTGGCCATGGACGGCCCCCTTCCGGGGAGCGGGAAGTGTAAGTGACGCTCTGGCAGCAGGATGGACCAGAACATGGAGCAGCCTATGGAAGATGATGGGCTGTCGCCCGGCTGGCTGTGTGTTGCCCTTTTTGTTTTTCCATCACAAAAGGCCGCACCCTCTTCTAGGTGGTCTCCCTGCGCCCAGGGAGGGCTGCGGCCATGGCGGTAGGTCGGGAGGAGGCCCTTGCCCAGTATACTCTGGCTTCTCTTCAGAATGTTAAAATCTTTTGCCTTTTTCTAAAGATTTCTGTGGAGAAGAGCAAAACTGAGTTCTGTGGCAATTTTTGCATGCTCCAGTTTGCTGGGGCTTCCTTCATTTGGTTGAACAACAGAATGAGTGGGGGGGTGGGCTTTCAGTGGGAGACTGACTCCTGTGGATGGTTGGGAGGTGGCCCTCATTTGAATATTGTGGCAATGGATGGCCCCCTTCCGGGGAGCGGGAAGTGTAAGTGACGCTCTGAGAGCAGGATGGACCAGAACATGTAGCAGCCTATGGTAGATGATGGGCTGTCGCCCGGCTGGCTGTGTGTTGCCCTTTTTGTTTTTCCATCACCAAAGGCCACACCCTCTTCTAGGTGGTCTCCCTGGGCCAAGGGAGGGCTGCGGCCATGGCAGTAGGTCGGGAGGAGGCCCTTGCCCAGTATACTCTGGCTTCTCTTCAGAATGTAAAAATTTTTCGCCTTTTACTAAAGATTTCCGTGGAGAGGAGCAAAACTGAGTTTATTGGCAATTTTTGCATGCTCCAGCTTGCTGGGGCTTCCTTCATTTGGTTGAACAACAGAATGAGTGGGGGGTGGGCTTTCAGTGGGAGACTGACTTCTGTGATTGGTTGGGAGGTGGCCCTCATTTGAATATTGTGGCCATGGACGGTCTCTTCCAGGGAGCAGGAAGTGTAAGTGCGGCTCTGGCAGCAGGATAGACCAGAACATGGAGCAGCCTATGGAAGATGATGAGCTGTCGCCCGGCTGGCTGTGTGTTGCCCTTTTTGTTTTTCCATCACCAAAGGCAGCACCCTCTTCTAGGTGGTCTCCCTGGGCCAAGGGAGGGCTGCGGCTATGGCGGTAGGTCGGGAGGAGGCCCTTGCCCAGTATACTCTGGCTTCTCTTCAGAACGTAAAAATTTTTCGCTTTTTACTAAAGATTTCCGTGGAGAGGAGCAAAACTGAGTTTTGTGGCAATTTTAGCATGCGCCAGCTTTCTGGGGCTTCCTTCATTTGGTTGAACAACAGAATGAGTGGGGGGTGGGCTTTCAGTGGGAGACTGACTCTTGTGCTTGGTTGGGAGGTGGCCCTCATTTGAATATTGTGGCCATGGACGCCCCCTTCCGGGGTGCGGGAAATATAAGTGACGCTCTGGCAGCAGGATAGACCAGGACATGGAGCAGCCTATGGAAGATGATGGGCTGTCGCCCGGCTGGCTGTGTGTTGCCCTTTTTGTTTTTCCATCACCAAAGGCCGCACCCTCTTATAGGTGGTCTCCCTGGGCCAAGGGAGGGCTGCGGCCATGTCGGTAGGTCAGTGGGAGACTAACTGCTGTGGTTGGTTGGGAGGTGGCCCTCATTTGAATATTGTGGCCATGGACGGTCTCTTCCAGGGAGCAGGAAGTGTAAGTGATGCCCTGGCAGCAGGATGGACCAGAACATGGAGCAGCATATGGAAGATGATGGGTTGTCGCCCGGCTGGCTGTGTGTTGCCCTTTTTGTTTTTCCATCACCAAAGGCTGCACTCTCTTCTAGATGGTCTCAATGGGCCAAGGGAGGGCTGCGGCCATGGTGGTAGGTCGGGAGGAGGCCCTTGCCCAGTATACTCTAGCTTCTCTTCAGAGCGTAAAAATCTTTCGCCTTTTACTAAAGATTTCCGTGGAGAGGAGCGATACTGAGTTTTGTGGCAATTTTTGTATGCTCCAGCTTGCTGGGTCTTCCTACATTTGGTTGAACAACAGAATGAGTGGGGGGTGGGCTTTCAGTGGGAGACTGACTACTGTGGTTGGTTGGGAGGTGGCCCTCATTTGAATATTGTGGCCATGGACGGCCCCCTTCCGGGGAGCTGGATGTGTAAGTGACGCTCTGGCAGCAGGATGGACCAGAACATGGAGCAGCCTATGGAAGATGATGGGCTGTCGCCCGGCTGGCTGTGTGTTGCCCTTTTTGTTTTCCCATCACCAAAGGCCGCACCCTCTTCTAGGTGGTCTCCCTGGGCCAAGGGAGGGCTGTGGCCATGGCGGTAGGTCGGGAGGAGGCCCTTTCCCAGTATACTCTGGCTTCTTTTCAGAACGTAAAAATTTTTCTCCTTATACTAAAGGTTTCTGTGGAGAGAAGCAAAACTGAGTTTTGTGTCAATTTTTGCATGCTCCAGCTTGCTGGGGCTTCCTTCATTTGGTTGAACAACAGAATAAGTGGGGGGTGGGCTTTCAGTGGGAGACTGACTCCTGAGGTTGGTTGGGAGGTGGCCCTCATTTAAATATTGTGGCCATGGACGGCCCCTTTCCGGGGAGTGGGAAGTGTAAGTGACGCTCTGGCAGCAGGATGGACCAGAACATGGAGCAGCCTATGGAAGATGATGGGCTGTCGCCCGGCTGGCTGTGTGTTCCCCTTTTTGTTTTTCCATCACCAAAGGCCGCACCCTCTTCTAGGTGGTCTCCCTGGCTAAAGAGAGGGCTGTGGCCATGGCGGTAGGTCGGGAGGAGGCCCTTGCCCAGTATACTCTGGCTTCTCTTCAGAACGTAAAATTTTTTCGCTTTTTACTAAAGATTTCCATGGAGAGGAACAAAACTGAATTTTGTGGCAATTTTTGCATGCTCCAGCTTGTTGGGGCTTTCTTCATTTGGTTGAACAACAGAATGAGTGGGGGGTGGGCTTTCAGTGGGAGACTGACTCCTGTGGTTGGTTGGGAGGTGGCCCTCATTTGAATATTGTGGACATGGACAGCCCCCTTCCGGGGAGCTGGATGTGTAAGTGACACTCTGGCAGCAGGATGGACCAGAACATGGAGCAGCCTATGGAAGATGATGGGCTGTCGCCCGGCTGGCTGTGTGTTGCCCTTTTTGTTTTCCCATCACCAAAGGCCGCACCCTCTTCTAGGTGGTCTCCCTGGGCCAAGGGAGGGCTGTGGCCATGGCGGTAGGTCGGGAGGAGGCCCTTGCCCAGTATACTCTGGCTTCTTTTCAGAACGTAAACATTTTTCTCCTTTTACTAAAGGTTTCTGTGGAGAGAAGCAAAACTGAGTTTTGTGTCAATTTTTGCATGCTCCAGCTTGCTGGGGCTTTTTTCATTTGGTTGAACAACAGATTGAGTGGGGGGAGCAAAACTGAGTTTTGTGGCAATTTTTGTATGCTCCATCTTGCTGGGGCTTCCTTCATTTGGTTGAACAACAGAATGAGTGGGAGGTGGGCTTTCAGTGGGAGACTGACTCCTGTGGTTGGTTGGGAGGTGGCCCTCATTTGAATATTGTGGCCATGGACGGTCACCTTCCGGGGAGCGGGAAGTGTAAGTGACGCTCTGGCAGCAGGATGGACCAGAACATGGAGCAGCCTATGGAAGATGATGGGCCCTCCCTTGGCACAGGGAGACCACCTAGAAGAGGGTGCAGCCTTTGGTGATGGAAAAACAAAATTGGCAACACACAGCCAGCCGGTCGACAGCCCATCATCTTCCATAGGCTGCTCCATGTTCTGGTCCATCCTGCTGCCAGAGCGTCACTTACACTTCCCGCTCCCCAGAAAGCGGCCATCCATGGCCACACTATCCAAATGAGGGCCACCTCTCAACCAACCACAGGAGCCCACCCCCCACTCATTCTGTTGTTCAACCAAATGAAGGAAGCCCCAGCAAGCTGGAACATGCAAACATTGCCACAAAACTCAGTTTTGCTCCTCTCCACGGAAATCTTTAGTAAAAGGCGAAAGATTTTTACGTTCTGAAGAGAAGCCAGAGTATACTGGGCAAGGGCCTCCTCCCGACCTACCGCCATGGCCGCAGCCCTCCCTTGGCCCAGGGAGACCACCTAGAAGAGGGTGCGGCCTTTGGTGATGGGAAAACAAAAAGGTCAACACACAGCCAGCCGGGCGACAGCCCATCATCTTCCATAGGCTGCTAAATGTTCTGGTCCATCCTGCTACCAGAGCGTCACTTACACTTCCCGCTCCCCGGAAAGGGGCCATCCATGGCCACAATATTCAAATGAGGGCCACCTCCCAACCAACCACAGGAGTCAGTCTCCCACTGAAAGCCCACCCCCCACTCAATCTGTTGTTCAACCAAATGAAGGAAGACCCAGCAAGCTGGAGCATGCAAAAATTGCCACAATACTCAGTTTTGCTCCTCTCAACGGAAATCTTTAGTAAAAGACGAAAAATTTTTACGTTCTGAAGAGAAGCCAGAGAATACTGGGCAAGGGCCTCCTCCCGACCTACCGCCATGGCCGCAGCCCTCCCTTGGCCCAGGGAGACCACCTAGAAGAGGGTGCGGCCTTTGGTGATGGAAAAACAAAAAGGGCAACACACAGTCAGCCGGGCGACAGCCCATCATCTTCTATAGGCTGCTCCATGTTCTGATCCATCCTGCTGCCAGACCGTCACTTACACTTCCCGCTCCCCGGAAAGCGGCCGTCCATGACCACAATATTCAAATGAAGGCCAGCTCCCAACCAACCATAGGAGTCTATTTCCCACTGAAAGCCCACCCCCCACTCATTCTGTTGTTCAACCAAATGAAGGAAGCTCCAGCAAGCTGGAGCATGCAAAAATTGCCATAATACTCAGTTTTGCTCCTCTCCACAGAAATCTTTAGTAAAAGGCGAAAGATTTTTACATTCTGAAGAGAAGCCAGAGTATACTGAGCAAGGGCCTCCTCCCGACCTACCGCCATGGCCGCAGCCCTCCCTTGGCCCAGGGAGACCACCTAGAAGAGGGTGCGGCCTTTGGTGATGGAAAAACAAAAAGGGCAACACACTACCAGCCGGACGACAGCCCATCATCTTCCATAGGCTGCTCCATGTTCTGGTCCATCCTGCTGCCAGAGGGTCACTTACACTTCCCGCTCCCCGGAAGGGGGCCATCCATGGCCACAATATTCAAATGAGGGCCTCCTCCCAACCAACCACAGGAGTCAGTCTCCCACTGAAAGCCCACCCCCACTCAATCTGTTGTTCAACCAAATGAAAGAAGCCCCAGCAAGCTGGAGCATGCAAAAATTGCCACAAAACTCAGTTTTGCTCCTCTCCACGGAAATCTTAAGTAAAAGGCAAAACATTTTTACGTTCTGAAGAGAAGCCAGATTATACTGGGCAAGGGCCTCCTCCCGACCTACCGCCATGGCCGCAGCCCTCCCTTGGCCCAGGGAGACCACCTAGAAGAGGGTGCGGCCTTTGGTGATGGGAAAACAAAAAGGTCAACACACAGCCAGCCGGGCGACAGCCCATCATCTTCCATAGGCTGCTAAATGTTCTGGTCCATCCTGCTACCAGAGCGTCACTTACACTTCCCGCTCCCCGGAAAGGGGCCATCCATGGCCACAATATTCAAATGGCGGTATGTCGGGAGGAGGCCCTTGCCCAGTATACTTTGGCTTTTCTTCAGAATGTAAAAATTTTTTGCCTTTTACTAAAGATTTCCGTGGAGAGGAGCAAAACTGAGTTTTGTGGCAATTTTTGCATGCTCCAGCTTGCTGGGGCTTCCTTCATTTGGTTGAACAACAGAATGAGTGGGGGGTGGGCTTTCAGTGGGAGACTGACTCCTGTGGTTGGTTGGGAGGTGGCCCTCATTTGAATATTGTGGCCATGGATGGTCCCCTTCCGGGGAGCTGGAAGTGTAAGTGACGCTCTGGCAGCAGGATGGACCAGAACATGGAGCAGCCTATGGAAGATGATGGGCTGTCGCCCGGCTGGCTGTGTGTTGCCCTTTTAGTTTTTCTATCACCAAAGGCCGCACCCTCGTCTAGTTGGTCTCCCTGGGCCAAGGGAGGGCTGCGGCCATGGCGGTTGGTCGGGAGGAGGCCCTTGCCCAGTATGCTCTGGCTTCTCTTCAGAGCGTAAAAATCTTTCGCCTTTTACTAAAGATTTAAGTGGAAAGGAGCAAATCTGAGTTTTGTGTCAATTTTTGCATGCTCCAGCTTGCTGGGGCTTCCTTCATTTGGTTGAACAACAGAATGAGTGGGGGGTGGGCTTTCAGTGGGAGACTGACTACTCCTGTTGTTGTTTGGGAGGTGGCCCTCATTTGAATATTGTGGCCATGGACAGCCCCCTTCCGGGGAGCTGGAAGTGTAAATGACGCTCTGGCAGCAGGATGGACCAGAACATGGAGCAGCCTATGGAAGATGATGGGCTGTCGCCCGGCTGGCTGTGTGTTGCCCTTTTTGTTTTTCCATCACCAAAGGCCGCACCCTCTTCTAGGTGGTCTCCCTGGGCCAAGGGAGGGCTGCGGCCATGGCGGTAGGTCGGGAGGAGGCCCTTGCCCAGTATACTCTGGCTTCTCTTCAGAATGTAAAAATCTTTCGCCTTTTACTAAAGTTTTCCGTGGAGGGGAGCAAAGCTGAGTTTGTGGCAATTTTTGCATGCTCCAGCTTGCTGGGGCTTCCTTCATTTGGTTGAACAACAGAATGAGTGGGGGGGTGGGCTTTCAGTGGGAGACTGAATCCTGTGATTGGTTGGAAGGTGGCCCTCATTTGAATATTGTGGCCATGGATGGCCAACTTCCAGGGAGCTGGAAGTGTAAGTGACGCTCTGGCAGCAAGATGGACCAGAACATGGAGCAGCCTATGGAAGATGATGGGCTGTCGCCCGGCTGGCTGTGTGTTGGCTTTTTTGTTTTTCCATCACCAAAGGCCGCACCCTCTTCTAGGTGGTCTCCCTGGGCCAAGGGAGGGCTGCGGCCATAGCGGTAGGTCGGGAGGAGGCCCTTGCCCAGTATACTCTGGCTTCTCTTCAGTACGTAAAAATCTTTAGCCTTTTACTAAAGATTTCCGTGGAGAGGAGCAAAACTGAGTTTTGTGGCAATTTTTGCATGCTCCAGCTTGCTGGGGCTTCCTTCATTTGGTTGAACAACAGAATGAGTGGGGGGTGGGTTTTCAGTGGGAGACTGACTCCTGTGGTTGGTTGGGAGGTGGCCCTCATTTGAATATTGTGGCCATGGACGGTCCCCTTCTGTGGAGCTGGAAGAGTAAGTGACGCTCTGGCAGCAGGATGGACCAGAACATGGAGCAGCCTATGGAAGATGATGGGCTGTCGCCCGGCTGGCTGTGTGTTGCTCTTTTTGTTTTTCCATCACCAAAGGCCGCACCCTCTTCTAGGAGGTCTCCCTGGGCCAAGGGAGGGCTGCGGCCATGGCGGTAGGTCGGGAGGAGGCCCTTGCCCAGTATACTCTGGCTTCTCTTCAGAACGTAAAAATCTTTCGCCTTTTACTAAAGATTTCCGTGCAGAGGAGCAAAACTGAGTTTTGTGACAATTTTTGCATGCTCCAGCTTGCTGGGGCTTCCTTCATTTGGTTGAACAACAGAATGAGTGGGGGGTGGGCTTTCAGTGGGAGACTGATGACTCCTGTGGTTGGTTGGGAGGTGCTCCTCATTTGAATATTGTGGCCATGGACGGCCCCCTTCCAGGGAGCGGGAAGTGTAAGTGTTTTGTGGCAATTTTTGCATGCTCCAGCTTGCTGGGGCTTTCTTCATTTGGTTGAACAACAGAATGAGTGGGGGGTGGGCTTTCAGTGGGAGACTGACTCTTGTGATTGGTTGGGAGGTGGCCCTCATTTGAATATTGTGGCCATGAACGGCCCCCTTCCGGGGAGCGGGAAGTGTAAGTGACGGTCTGGCAGCAGAATGGACCAGAACATGGAGCAGCCTATGGAAGATGATGGGCTGTCGCCCGGCTGGCTGCGTGTTTCCCTTTTTGTTTTTCCATCACCAAAGGCCGCACCCTCTTCTAGGTGGTCTCCCTGGGCCAAGGGAGGGCTGCGGCCATGGCGGTAGGTCGGGAGGAGGCCCTTGCCCAGTATACTCTGGCTACTCTTCAGAACGTAAAAATCTTTCGCCTTTTAATAAAGATTTTCGTGGAGAGGAGCAAAACTGAGTTTTGTGGCAATTTTTGCATGCTCCAGCTTGCTGGGGCTTCCTTCATTTGGTTGAACAACAGAATGAGTGGGGGGTGGGCTTTCAGTGGGAGACTGACTCCTGTGGTTGGTTGGGAGGTGGCCCTCATTTGAATATTGTGGCCATGGACGGCCCCCTTCCGGGGAGCGGGAAGTGTAAGTGACGCTCTGGCAGCAGGATGGACCAGAACATGGAGCAGCCTATGGAAGATGATGGGCTGTCGCCCCGCTGGCTGTGTGTTGCCCTTTTTGTTTTTCCATCACCAAAGGCCGCACCCTCTTCTAGGTGGTCTCCCTGGGCCAAGGGAGGGCTGCGGCCATGGCGGTAGGTCGGGAGGAGGGCCTTGCCCAGTATACTCTAGCTTCTCTTCAGAACCTAAAAATCTTTCGCCTTTTATTAAAGATTTCCGTGGAGAGGAGCAAAACTGAGTTTTGTGGCAATTTTTGCATGCTCCAGCTTGCTGGGGCTTCCTTCATTTGGTTGAACAACAGAATGAGTGGGGGGTGGGCTTTCAGTGGGAGACTGACTCCTGTTGTTGGTTGGGAGGTGGCCCTCATTTGAATATTGTGGCCATGGACGGCCCCCTTCTGGGGAACGGGAAGTGTAAGTGACACTTTGGCAGCAAGATCGACCAGAACATGGAGCAGCCTATGGAAGATGATGGGCTGTCGCCCGGCTGGCTGTGTGTTGCCCTTTTTGTTTTTCCATTACCAAAGGCCGCACCCTCTTCTAGGTGGTCTCCCTGGGACAAGGGAGGGGTGCGGCCATGGCGGTCGGTCGGGAGAAGGTCCTTGCCCAGTATACTCTGGCTTCTCTTCAGAATGTAAAAATCTTTCGCCTTTTACTAAAGATTTCCGTGGAGAGGAGCAAAACTGAGTTTTGTGGCAATTTTTGCATGCTCTAGCTTGCTGGGGCTTCCTTCATTTGGTTGAACAACAGAATGAGTGGGGGGTGGGCTTTCAGTGGGAGACTGACGACTCCTGTGGTTGGTTGGGAGTTGGTCCTCATTTGAATATTGTGGCCATGGACGGCCCCCTTCCGGGGAGTGGGAAGTGTAAGTGACGCTTTGGCAGCAAGATGGACCAGAACATGGAGCAGCCTATGGAAGATGATGGGCTGTCGCCCAGCTGGCTGTGTGTTGCCCTTTTTGTTTTTCCATCACCAAAGGCCGCACCCTCTTCTAGGTGGTCTCCCTGGGCCAAGGGAGGGGTGCGGCCATGGCGGTAGGTCGGGAGGAGGCCCTTGCCCAGTATACTCTGGTTTCTCTTCAGAAAGTAAAAATCTTTCGCCTTTTAATAAAGATTTCCGTGGAGAGGAGCAAAACTGAGTTTTGTGGCAATTTTTGCATGCTCCAGCTTGCTGGGGCTTCCTTCATTTGGTTGAACAACAGAATGAGTGGGGGTGTGGGCTTTCAGTGGGAGACTGACTCCTGTGGTTGGTTGGGAGGTGGCCCTCATTTGAATATTGTGGCCATGGTCGGCCCTCTTCCAGGGAGCTGGAAGTGTAAGTGACGCTCTGGCAGCAGGATGGACTAGAACATGGAGCAGCCTATGGAAGATGATGGGCTGTCGCCCCCCTGGCTGTGTGTTGCCCTTTTTGTTTTTCCATCACCAAAGGCCGCACCCTCTTCTAGGTGGTCTCCCTGGGCCAAGGGAGGGCTGCGGCCATGGCGGTAGGTCGGGAGGAGGGCCTTGCCCAGTATACTCTGGCTTCTCTTCAGAACCTAAAAATCTTTCGCCTTTTATTAAAGATTTCCGTGGAGAGGAGCAAAACTGAGTTTTGTGGCAATTTTTGCATGCTCCAGTTTGCTGGGGCTTCCTTCATTTGGTTGAACAACAGAATGAGTGGGGGGTGGGCTTTCAGTGGGAGACTGACTCCTGTTGTTGGTTGGGAGGTGGCCCTCATTTGAATATTGTGGCCATGGACGGCCCCCTTCTGGGGAACGGGAAGTGTAAGTGACACTTTGGCAGCAAGATCGACCAGAACATGGAGCAGCCTATGGAAGATGATGGGCTGTCGCCCGGCTGGCTGTGTGTTGCCCTTTTTGTTTTTCCATTACCAAAGGCCGCACCCTCTTCTAGGTGGTCTCCCTGGGACAAGGGAGGGGTGCGGCCATGGCGATCGGTCGGGAGGAGGTCTTTGCCCAGTATACTCTGGCTTCTCTTCAGAATGTAAAAATCTTTCGCCTTTTACTAAAGATTTCCGTGGAGAGGAGCAAAACTGAGTTTTGTGGCAATTTTTGCATGCTCTAGCTTGCTGGGGCTTCCTTCATTTGGTTGAACAACAGAATGAGTGGGGGGTGGGCTTTCAGTGGGAGACTGACGACTCCTGTGGTTGGTTGGGAGTTGGTCCTCATTTGAATATTGTGGCCATGGACGGCCCCCTTCCGGGGAGTGGGAAGTGTAAGTGACGATTTGGCAGCAAGATGGACCAGAACATGGAGCAGCCTATGGAAGATGATGGGCTGTCGCCCGGCTGGCTGTGTGTTGCCCTTTTTGTTTTTCCATCACCAAAGGCCGCACCCTCTTCTAGGTGGTCTCCCTGGGCCAAGGGAGGGGTGCGGCCATGGCGGTAGGTCGGGAGGAGGCCCTTGCCCAGTGTACTCTGGCTTCTCTTCAGAAAGTAAAAATCCTTCGCCTTTTAATAAAGATTTCTGTGGAGAGAAGCAAAACTGAGTTTTGTGGCAATTTTTGCATGCTCCAGCTTGCTGGGGCTTCCTTCATTTGGTTGAACATCAGAATGAGTGGGGGGTGGGTTTTCAGTGGGAGACTGACTCCTGTGGTTGGTTGGGAGGTGGCCCTCATTTGAATATTGTGGCCATGGACGGCCCCCTTTCGGGCAGCGGGAAGTGTAAGTGACGCTCTGGCAGCAGGATGGACCAGAACATGGAGCAGCCTATGGAAGATGATGGACTGTCGCCCGGCTGGCTGTGTGTTGCCCTTTTTGTTTTTCCATCACCAAAGGCCGCACCCTCTTCTAGGTGGTCTCCCTGGGCCAAGGGAGGGCTGCGGCCATGGCGGTAGGTCGGGAGGAGGCCCTTGCCCAGTATACTCTTGCTTCTCTTCAGAATGTAAAAATCTTTCGCCTTTTACTAAAGATTTCCGTGGAGAGGAGCAAAACTGAGTTTTGTGGCAATTTTTGCATGCTCCAGCTTGCTGGGGCTTCCTTCATTTGGTTGAACAACAGAATGAGTGGGGGTGTGGGCTTTCAGTGGGAGACTGACTCCTGTGGTTGGTTGGGAGGTGGCCCTCATTTGAATATTGTGGCCATGGACGGCCCCCTTCCAGGGAGCTGGAAGTGTAAGTGACGCTCTGGCAGCAGGATGGACTAGAACATGGAGCAGCCTATGGAAGATGATGGGCTGTCGCCCCCCTGGCTGTGTGTTGCCCTTTTTGTTTTTCCATCACCAAAGGCCGCACCCTCTTCTAGGTGGCCTCTCTGGGCCAAGGGAGGGCTGCGGCCATGGCGGTAGGTCGGGAGGAGGCCCCTGCCCAGTATACTCCGGCTTTTCTTCAGAATGTAAAAATCTTTCGCCTTTTACTAAAGATTTCTGTGGAGAGGAGCAAAACTGAGTTTTGTGGCAATTTTTGCATGCTCCAGCTTGCTGGGGCTTTCTTCATTTGGTTCAACAACAGAATGAGTGGAGGGTGGGCTTTCAGTGGGAGACTGACTACTGTGGTTGGTTGTGAGGTGGCCCTCATTTGAATATTGTGGCCATGGACGGCCCCCTTCTGGGGAGCGGGAAGTGTAAGTGACGCTCTGACAGCAGGATGGACCAGAACATGGAGCAGCCTATGGAAGATGATGGGCTGTCGCCCGACTGGCTGTGTGTTGCCCTTTTTGTTTTTCCATCCCCAAAGGCCGCAGTCTCTTCTAGGTGGTCTCCCTGGGCCAAGGGAGGGCTGCGGCCATGGCGGTAGGTCGGGAGGAGGCCCCTGCCCAGTATACTCTGGCTTTTCTTCAGAATGTAAAAATCTTTCGCCTTTTACTAAAGATTTCCGTGGAGAGGAGCAAAACTGAGTTTTGTGGCAATTTTTGCATGCTCCAGCTTGCTGGGGCTTCCTTCATTTGGTTGAACAACAGAATGAGTGAGGTGTGGGCTTTCAGTGGGAGACTGACTCCTGTGGTTGGTTGGGAGGTGGACCTCATTTGAATATTGTGGCCATGGACGGCCCCATTCCGGGGAGCGGGAAGTGTAAGTGACGCTCTGGCAGCAGGATGGACCAGAACATGGAGCAGCCTATGGAAGATGATGGGCTGTCGCCCGGCTGTCTGTGTGTTGCCCTTTTTGTTTTTTCATCCCCAAAGGCCGCAGTCTCTTCTAGGTGGTCTCCCTGGGCCAAGGGAGGGCTGCGGCCATGGCGGTAGGTCGGGAGGAGGCCCCTGCCCAGTATACTCTAGCTTTTCTTCAGAACGTAAAAATCTTTCGCCTTTTACTAAAGATTTCCTTGGAGAGGAGCAAAACTGAGTTTTGTGGCAATTTTTGCATGCTCCAGCTTTCTGGGGCTTCCTTCATTTGGTTGAACAACAGAATGAGTGAGGGGTGGGCTTTCAGTGGGAGACTGAATCCTGTGGTTGGTTGGGAGGTGGCCCTCATTTGAATATTGTGGCCATGGACGGCCCCCTTCTGGGGAGCTGGAAGTGTACGTGACGCTCTGGCAGCAGGATGGACCAGAACATGGAGCAGCCAATGGAAGATGATGGGCTGTCGCCCGGCTGGCTGTGTGTTGCCCTTTTTGTTTTTCCATCCCCAAAGGCCGCAGCCTCTTCTAGGTGGTCTCCCTGGGCCAAGGGAGGGCTGCGGCCATGGCGGTAGGTCGGGAGGAGGCCTTTGCCCAGTATACTCTGGCTTCTTTTCAGAAAGTAAAAATCTTTCGCCTTTTACTAAAGATTTCCGTGGAGAGGAGCAAAACTGAGTTTTGTGGCAATTTTTGCATGCTCCAGCTTGCTGGGGCTTCCTTCATTTGGTTGAACAACAGAATGAGTGGGGGGTGGGCTTTCAGTGGGAGACTGACTCCTGTGGTTGGTTGTGAGGTGGCCCTCATTTGAATATTGTGGCCATGGACGGCCCCCTTCCGGGGAGCGGGAAGTGTAAGTGACGCTCTGGCAGCAGGATGGACCAGAACATGGAGCAGCCTATGGAAGATGATGGGCTGTCGCCCGGCTGGCTGTGTGTTGCCCTTTTTGTTTTTCCGTCACCAAAGGCCGCACCCTCTTCTAGGTGGTCTCCCTGGGCCAAGGGAGGGCTGCGGCCATGGCGGTAGGTCGGGAGGAGGCCCTTGCCTAGTATACTCTGGCTTCTCTTCAGAACGTAAAAATCTTTCGCCTTTTACTAAAGATTTCCGTGGAGAGGAGCAAAACTGAGTTTTGTGGCAATTTTTGCATGCTCCAGCTTGCTGGGGCTTCCTTCATTTGGTTGAACAACAGAATGAGTGGGGGTGTGGGCTTTCAGTGGGAGACTGACTCCTATGGTTGGTTGGGAGGTGGCCCTCATTTGAATATTGTGGCCATGGACGGCCCCCTTCCGGGGAGCGGGAAGTGTAAGTGACGCTCTGGCAGCAGGATGGACCAGAACATGGAGCAGCCTATGGAAGATGATGGGCTGTCGCCCGGCTGGCTGTGTGTTGCCCTTTTTGTTTTTCCATCACCAAAGGCCGCACCCTCTTCTAGGTGGTCTCCCTGGGCCAAGGGAGGGCTGCGGCCATGGCGGTAGGTCGGGAGGAGGGCCTTGCCCAGTATGCTCTGGCTTCTCTTCAGAACGTAAAAATCTTTCGCCTTTTACTAAAGATTTCCGTGGAGAGGAGCAAAACTGAGTTTTGTGGCAATTTTTGCATGCTTCAGCTTGCTGGGGCTTCCTTCATTTGGTTGAACAACAGAATGAGTGAGGGGTGGGCTTTCAGTGGGAGACTGAATCCTGTGGTTGGTTGGGAGGTGGCCCTCATTTGAATATTGTGGCCATGGACGGCCCCCTTCTGGGGAGCTGGAAGTGTACGTGACGCTCTGGCAGCAGGATGGACCAGAACATGGAGCAGCCTATGGAAGATGATGGGCTGTCGCCCGGCTGGCTGTGTGTTGCCCTTTTTGTTTTTCCATCCCCAAAGGCCGCACCCTCTTCTAGGTGGTCTCCCTGGGCCAAGGGAGGGCTGTGGCCATGGCGGTAGTTCGGGAGGAGGCCCTTGCCAAGTATACTCTGGCTTCTCTTCAGAACGTAAAATTTTTTCGCCTTTTACTAAAGATTTCTGTGAAGAGGAGCAAAACTGAGTTTTGTGGCAATTTTTGCATGCTCCAGCTTGCTGGGGCTTCCTTCATTTGGTTGAACAACAGAATGAGTGGGAGGTGGGCTTTCAGTGGGAGACTGACTCCTGTGGTTGGTTGGGAGGTGGCCCTCATTTGAATATTGTGGCCATGGACGGCCCCCTTCCGGGGAGCGGGAAGTGTAAGTGACGCTCTGGCAGCAGGATGGACCAGATCATGGAGCAGCCTATGGAAGATGATGGGCTGTCGCCCGGCTGGCTGTGTGTTGCCCTTTTTGTTTTTCCATCCCCAAAGGCCGCAGCCTCTTCTAGGTGGTCTCCCTGGGCCAAGGGAGGGCTGCGGCCATGGCGGTAGGTCGGGAGGAGGCCTTTGCCCAGTATACTCTGGCTTCTTTTCAGAAAGTAAAAATCTTTCGCCTTTTACTAAAGATTTCCGTGGAGAGGAGCAAAACTGAGTTTTGTGGCAATTTTTGCATGCTCCAGCTTGCTGGGGCTTCCTTCATTTGGTTGAACAACAGAATGAGTGGGGGGTGGGCTTTCAGTGGGAGACTGACTCCTGTGGTTGGTTGTGAGGTGGCCCTCATTTGAATATTGTGGCCATGGACGGCCCCCTTCCGGGGAGCGGGAAGTGTAAGTGACGCTCTGGCAGCAGGATGGACCAGAACATGGAGCAGCCTATGGAAGAGGATGGGCTGTCGCCCGGCTGGCTGTGTGTTGCCCTTTTTGTTTTTCCGTCACCAAAGGCCGCACCCTCTTCTAGGTGGTCTCCCTGGGCCAAGGGAGGGCTGCGGCCATGGCGGTAGGTCGGGAGGAGGCCCTTGCCTAGTATACTCTGGCTTCTCTTCAGAACGTAAAAATCTTTCGCCTTTTACTAAAGATTTCCGTGGAGAGGAGCAAAACTGAGTTTTGTGGCAATTTTTGCATGCTCCAGCTTGCTGGGGCTTCCTTCATTTGGTTGAACAACAGAATGAGTGGGGGTGTGGGCTTTCAGTGGGAGACTGACTCCTATGGTTGGTTGGGAGGTGGCCCTCATTTGAATATTGTGGCCATGGACGGCCCCCTTCCGGGGAGCGGGAAGTGTAAGTGACGCTTTGGCAGCAAGATGGACCAGAACATGGAGCAGCCTATGGAAGATGATGGGCTGTCGCCCGGCTGGCTGTGTGTTGCCTTTTTTGTTTTTCCATCACCAAAGGCCGCACCCTCTTCTAGGTGGTCTCCCTGGGCCAAGGGAGGGGTGCGGCCATGGCGGTAGGTCGGGAGGAGGCCCTCGCCCAATATACTCTGGCTTTTCTTCAGAAAGTAAAAATATTTCGCCTTTTATTAAAGATTTCCGTGGAGAGGAGCAAAACTGCGTTTTGTGGCAATTTTTGCATGCTCCAGCTTGCTGGGGCTTCCTTCATTTGGTTGAACAACAGAATGAGTGGGGGGTGGGCTTTCAGTGGGAGACTGACTCCTGTGGTTGGTAGGGAGGTGGCCCTCATTTGAATATTGTGGCCATGGACGGCCCCCTTCCGGGCAGCGGGAAGTGTAAGTGACGATCTGGCAGCAGGATGGACCAGAACATGGAGCAGCCTATGGAAGATGATGGGCTGTCGTCCGGCTGGCTGTGTGTTGCCCTTTTTGTTTTTCCATCACTAAAGGCCGCACCCTCTTCTAGGTGGTCTCCCTGGGCCAAGGGAGGGCTGCGGCCATGGCGGTAGGTCGGGAGGAGGCCCTTGCCCAGTATACTCAGGCTTCTCTTCAGAATGTAAAAATCTTTCGCCTTTTACTAAAGATTTCTGTGGAGAGGAGCAAAACTGAGTTTTGTGGCAATTTTTGCATGTTCCAGCTTGCTGGGGCTTCTTTCATTTGGTTGAACAACAGAATGAGTTGGGGGGTGGGCTTTCAGTGGGAGACTGACTCCTGTGGTTAGTTGGGAGGTGGCCCTCATTTGAATATTGTGGCCATGGACGGCCCCCTTCCAGGGAGCTGGAAGTGTAAGTGACGCTCTGGCAGCAGGATGGACCAGAACATGGAGCAGCCTATGGAAGATGATGGGCTGTCGCCCGGCTGGCTGTGTGTTGCCCTTTTTGTTTTTCCATCACCAAAGGCCGCACCCTCTTCTAGGTGGTCTCCCTGGGCCAAGGGAGGGCTGCGGCCATGGCGGTAGGTCGGGTGGAGGCCCTTGCCTAGTATACTCTGGCTTCTCTTCAGAACGTAAAAAGCTTTCGCCTTTTACTAAAGATTTTCGTGGAGAGGAGCAAAACTGAGTTTTGTGGCATTTTTTGCATGCTCCAGCTTGCTGGGGCTTTCTTCATTTGGTTGAACAACAGAATGAGTGGGGGGTGGGCTTTCAGTGGGAGACTGACTCCTGTGGTTGGTTGGGAGGTGGCCCTCATTTGAATATTGTGGCCATGGACGGCCTCTTTCGGGGAGCTGGAAGTGTAAGTGACGCTCTGGCAGCAGGATGGACCAGAACATGGAGCAGCCTATGGAAGATGATGGGCTGTCGCCCGGCTGGCTGTGTGTTGCCCTTTTTGTTTTTCCATCACCAAAGGCCGCACCCTCTTCTAGGTGGTCTCCCAGGGCCAAGGGTGGGCTGCGGCCATGGCGGTAGGTCGGGAGGAGGCCCTTACCCAGTATACTCTGGCTTCTCTTCAGAACGTAAAAATCTTTCGCCTTTTACTAAAGATTTCCGTGGAGAGGAGCAAAACTGAGTTTTGTGGCAATTTTTGCATGCTCCAGCTTGTGGGGCTTCCTTCATTTGGTTGAACAACAGAATGAGGGGGGGGTGGGCTTTCAGTGGGAGACTGACTCCTGTGGTTGGTTGGGAGGTGGCCCTCATTTGAATATTGTGGCCATGGACGGCACGCTTCCGGGTAGCGGGAAGTGTATGTGACGCTCTGGCAGCAGGATGGACCAGAACATGGAGCAGCCTATGGAAGATGATGAGTTGTCGCCCGGCTGGCTGTGTGTTGCCCTTTTTGTTTTTCCATCACCAAAGGCCGCACCCTCTTCTAGGTGGTCTCCCTGGGCCAAGGGAGGGCTGCGGCCATGGCGGTAGGTCGGGAGGAGGCCCTTGCCCGGTATACTCTGGCTTCTCTTCAGAACGTAACAATCTTTCGCCTTTTACTAAAGATTTCCGTGGAGAGGAGCAAAACTGAGTTTTGTGGCTATTTTTGCATGCTCCAGCTTGCTGGGGCTTCCTTCATTTGGTTCAACAACAGAATGAGTGGAGGGTGGGCTTTCAGTGGGAAACTGACTCCTGTGGTTGGTTGTGAGGTGGCCCTCATTTGAATATTGTGGCCATGGACGGCCCCCTTCTGGGGAGCAGGAAGTGTAAGTGACGCTCTGGCAGCAGGATGGACCAGAACATGGAGCAGCCTATGGAAGATGATGGGCTGTCGCCCGGCTGGCTGTGTGTTGCCCTTTTTGTTTTTCCATCCCCAAAGGCTGCAGCCACTTCTAGGTGGTCTCCCTGGGCCAAGGGAGGGCTGCGGCCATGGCGGTAGGTCGGGAGGAGGCCCTTGCCCAGTATACTCTGGCTTCTCTTCAGAATGTAAAAATCTTTCGTCTTTTACTAAAGATTTCCGTGGAGAGGAGCAAAACTGAGTTTTGTGGCAATTTTTGCATGCTCCAGCTTGCTGGGGCTTCCTTCATTTGGTTGAATAACAGAATGAGTGGGGTGTGGGCTTTCAGTGGGAGACTGACTCCTGTGGTTGGTTGGGAGGTGGCCCTCATTTGGATATTGTGGCTATGGACGGCCCCCTTCCGGGGAGCGGGAAGTGTAAGTGACGCTCTGGCAGCAGGATGGACCAGAACATGGAGCAGCCTATGGAAGATGATGGGCTGTCGCCCGGCTGACTGTGTGTTGCCCTTTTTGTTTTTCCATCCCCAAAGGCCGCAGTCTCTTCTAGGTGGTCTCCCTGGGCCAAGGGAGGGCTGCGGCCATGGCGGTAGGTCGGGAGGAGGCCCTTGCCCAGTATACTCTAGCTTTTCTTCAGAACGTAAAAATCTTTCGCGTTTTACTAAAGATTTCCGTGGAGAGGAGCAAAACTGAGTTTTGTGGCAATTTTTGCATGTTCCAACTTGCTGGGGCTTCCTTCATTTGGTTGAACAACAGAATGAGTGGGGGGTGGACTTTCAGTGGGAGACTGAATCCTGTGGTTGGTTGGGAGGTGGCCCTCATTTGAATATTGTGGCCATGGACGGCCCCCTTCTGGGGAGCGGGAAGTGTAAGTGACGCTCTGGCAGCAGGATGGACCAGAACATGGAGCAGCCTATGGAAGATGATGGGCTGTCGCCCGGCTGGCTGTGTGTTGCCCTTTTTGTTTTTCCATCCCCAAAGGCCGCACTCTCTTCTAGTTGGTCTCCCTGGGCCAAGGGAGGGCTGCGGCCATGGCGGTAGGTCGGGAGGAGGCCCTTGCCCAGTATACTCTGGCTTCTCTTCAGAACGTAAAAATTTTTCGCCTTTTACTAAAGATTTCCGTGGAGAGGAGCAAAACTGAGTTTTGTGGCAATTTTTGCATGCTCCAGCTTGCTGGGGCTTCCATCATTTGGTTGAACAACAGAATGAGTGGGAGGTGTGCTTTCAGTGGGAGAATGACTCCTGTGGTTGGTTGGGAGGTGGCCCTCATTTGAATATTGTGGCCATGGACGGCCGCCTTCCGGGGTGCGGGAAGTGTAAGTGACGCTCTGGCAGCAGGATGGACCAGAACATGGAGCAGCCTATGGAAGATGATGGACTGTCGCCCGGCTGGCTGTGTGTTGCCCTTTTTGTTTTTCCATCCCCAAAGGCCGCACCCTCTTCTAGGTGGTCTCCCTGGGCCAAGGGAGGGCTGTGGCCATGGCGGTAGGTCGGGAGGAGGCCTTTGCCCAGTATACTCTAGCTTCTCTTCAGAACGTAAAAATCTTTCGCCTTTTACTAAATATTTCTGTGGAGAGGAGCAAAACTGAGTTTTGTGGCAATTTTTGCATGATCCAGCTTGCTGGGGCTTCCTTCATTTGGTTGAACAACAGAATGAGTGGGGGGTGGGATTTCAGTGGGAGACTGACTCCTGTGGTTGGTTGGGAGGTGGCCCTCATTTGAATATTTTGTCCACGGACGGCCCCCTTCCGGGGAGCGGGAAGTGTAAGTGACGCTCTGGCAGCAGGATGGACCAGAACATGAAGCAGCCTATGGAAGATGATGGGCTGTCGCCCGGCTGGCTGTGTGTTGCCCTTTTTGTTTTTCCATCCCCAAAGGCCGCACCCTCTTCTAGGTGGTCTCCCTGGGCCAAGGGAGGGATAAGGCCATGGCGGTAGGTCGGGAGGAGGCCCTTGCCCAGTATACTCTGGCTTCTCTTCAGAACGTAAAAATCTTTCGCCTTTTACTAAAGATTTCTGTGGAGAGGAGCAAAACTGAGTTTTGTGGCAATTTTTGCATGCTCCAGCTTGCTGGGGCTTCCTTCATTTGGTTGAACAACAGAATGAGTGGGGGGTGGGCTTTCAGTGGGAGACTGACTCCTGTGGTTGGTTGGGAGGTGGCCCTCATTTGAATATTGTGGCCATGGACGCCCCCTTCCGGGGAGCGGTAAGTGTAAGTGACGCTCTGGCAGCAGGATGGACCAGAACATGGAGCAGCCTATGGAAGATGATGGGCTGTCGCCCGGCTGGCTGTGTGTTGCCCTTTTTGTTTTTCCATCCCCAAAGGCCGCACCCTCTTCTAGGTGGTCTCCCTGGGCCAAGGGAGGGCTGCGGCCATGGCGGTAGGTCGGGAGGAGGCCCTTGCCCAGTATACTCTGGCTTCTCTTCAGAATGTAAAAATTTTTCGCTTTTTACTAAAGATTTCCGTGGAGAGGAGCAAAACTGAGTTTTGTGGCAATTTTTGCATGCTCCAGCTTGCTGGGGCTTCCTTCATTTGGTTGAACAACAGAATGAGTGGGGGGTGGGCTTTCAGTTGGAGACTGACTCCTGTGGTTGGTTGGGAGGTGGCCCTCATTTGAATATTGTGGCCATGGACGGCCCCCTTCCGGGGAGCGGGAAGTGTAAGTGACGCTCTGGCAGCAGGATTGGCCAGAACATGGAGCAGCCTATGGAAGATGATGGGCTGTCGCCCGGCTGGCTGTGTGTTGCCCTTTTTGTTTTTCCATCCCCAAAGGCCGCACCCTCTTCTAGGTGGTCTCCCTGGGCCAAGGGAGGGCTGCGGCCATGGCGGTAGGTCGGGAGGAGGCCCTTGCCCAGTATACTCTGGCTTCTCTTCAGAATGTAAAAATTTTTCGCTTTTTACTAAAGATTTCCGTGGAGAGGAGCAAAACTGAGTTTTGTGGCAATTTTTGCATGCTCCAGCTTGCTGGGGCTTCCTTCATTTGGTTGAACAACAGAATGAGTGGGGGGTGGGCTTTCAGTTGGAGACTGACTCCTGTGGTTGGTTGGGAGGTGGCCCTCATTTGAATATTGTGGCCATGGACGGCCCCCTTCCGGGGAGCGGGAAGTGTAAGTGACGCTCTGGCAGCAGGATTGGCCAGAACATGGAGCAGCCTATGGAAGATGATGGGCTGTCGCCCGGCTGGCTGTGTGTTGCCCTTTTTGTTTTTCCATCCCCAAAGGCCGCACCCTCTTCTAGGTGGTCTCCCTGGGCCAAGGGAGGGCTGCGGCCATGGCGGTAGGTCGGGAGGAGGCCCTTGCCCAGTATATTCTGGCTTCTCTTCAGAACGTAAAATTCTTTCGCCTTTTACTAAAGATTTCTGTGGAGAGGAGCAAAACTGAGTTTTGTGGCAATTTTTGCATGCTCCAGCTTGCTGGGGCTTCCTTCATTTGGTTGAACAACAGAATGAGTGGGGGGTGGGCTTTCAGTGGAAGAGTGACTCCTGTGATTGGTCGGGAGGTGGCCCTCATTTGAATATTGTGGCCATGGACGGCCCCCTTCCGGGGAGCGGGAAGTGTAAGTGACACTCTGGCAGCAGGATGGACCAGAACATGGAGCAGCCTATGGAAGATGATGGGCTGTCGCCCGGCTGGCTGTGTGTTGCCCTTTTTATTTTTCCATCCCCAAAGGCCGCACCCTCTTCTAGGTGGTCTCCCTGGGCCAAGGGAGGGCTAAGGCCATGGCGGTAGGTCGGGAGGAGGCCCTTGCCCAGTATATTCTGGCTTTTCCTCAGAACGTAAAAATCTTTCGCCTTTTACTAAAGATTTCCGTGGAGAGGAGCAAAACTGAGTTTTGTGGCAATTTTTGCATGCTCCAGCTTGCTGGGGCTTCCTTCATTTGGTTGAACAACAGAATGAGTGGGGGGTGGGCTTTCAGTGGGAGACTGACTCCTGTGGTTGGTTGGGAGGTGGCCCTCATTTGAATATTGTGGCCATGGACGGCCCCCTTCCTGGGAGCGGGAAGTGTAAGTGACGCTCTGGCAGCAGGATGGACCAGAACATGGAGCAGCCTATGGAAGGTGATGGGCTGTCGCCCGACTGGCTGTGTGTTGCCCTTTTTGTTTTTCCATCCCCAAAGGCCGCACCCTCTTCTAGGTGGTCTCCCTGGGCCAAGGGAGGGCTGCGGCCATGGCGGTAGGTCGGGAGGAGGCCCTTGCCCAGTATACTTTAGCTTCTCTTCAGAACGTAAAAATCTTTCGCCTTTTACTAAAGATTTCTCTGGAGAGGAGCAAAACTGAGTTTTGTGGCAATTTTTGCATGCTCCAGCTTGCTGGGGCTTCCTTCATTTGGTTGAACAACAGAATGAGTGGGGGGTGGGCTTTCAGTGGGAGATTGACTCCTGTGGTTGGTTGGGAGGTGGTCCTCATTTGAATATTGTGGCCATGGACGGCCCCCTTCCGGGGAGCGGGAAGTGTAAGTGACGCTCTGGCAGCAGGATGGACCAGAACATGGAGCAGCCTATGGAAGATGATGGGCTGTCGCCCGGCTGGCTGTGTGTTGCCCTTTTTGTTTTTCCCAATCAAAAGGCCGCACCCTCTTCTAGGTGGTATCCCTGGGTCAAGGGAGCGCTGCGGCCATGGCGGTAGGTCGGGAGGAGGCCCTTGCCCAGTATACTCTGGCTTCTCTTTAGAACGTAAAAATCTTTCGCCTTTTACTAAAGATTTCTCTGGAGAGGAGCAAAACTGAGTTTTGTGGCAATTTTTGCATGCTCCAGCTTGCTGGGGCTTCCTTCATTTGGTTGAACAACAGAATGAGTGGGGGGTGGGCTTTCAGTGGGAGACTGACTCCTGTGGTTGGTTGGGAGGTGGTCCTCATTTGAATATTGTGGCCATGGACGGCCCCCTTCCGGGGAGCGGGAAGTGTAAGTGACGCTCTGGCAGGAGGATGGACCAGAACATGGAGCAGCCTATGGAAGATGATGGGCTGTCGCCCGGCTGGCTGTGTGTTGCCCTTTTTGTTTTTCCATCCCCAAAGGCCGCACCCTCTTCTAGGTGGTCTCCCTGGGCCAAGGGAGGGCTGCGGCCATGGCGGTAGGTCGGGAGGAGGCCATTGCCCAGTATACTTTAGCTTCTCTTCAGAACGTAAAAATCTTTCGCCTTTTACTAAACATTTCCGTGGAGATGAGCAAAACTGTATTTTGTGGCAATTTTTGCATGCTCCAGCTTGCTGGGGCTTCCTTCATTTGGTTGAACAACAGAATGAGTGGGGGGTGGGCTTTCAGTGGGACACTGACTCCTGTGGTTGGTTGGGAGGTGGTCCTCATTTGAATATTGTGGCCATGGACGACCACCTTCCGGGGAGCGGGAAGTGTAAGTGACGCTCTGGCAGCAGGATGGACCAGAACATGGAGCAGCCTATGGAAGATGATGGGCTGTCGCCCGGCTGGCTGTGTGTTGCCCTTTTTGTTTTTCCATCCCAAAAGGCCGCACCCTCTTCTAGGTGGTATCCCTGGGTCAAGGGAGGGCTGCGGCCATGGCGGTAGGTCGGGAGGAGGCCCTTGCCCAGTATACTCTGGCTTCTCTTTAGAACGTAAAAATCTTTCGCCTTTTACTAAAGATTTCTGTGGAGAGGAGCAAAACTGAGTTTTGTGGCAATTTTTGCATGCTCCAGCTTGCTGGGGCTTCCTTCATTTGGTTGTACAACAGAATGAGTGGGGGGTGGGCTTTCAGTGGGAGACTGACTCCTGTGGTTGGTTGGGAGGTGGTCCTCATTTGAATATTGTGGCCATGGACGGCCCCCTTCCGGGGAGCGGGAAGTGTAAGTGACGGTCTGGCAGCAGGATGGACCAGAACATGGAGCAGCCTATGGAAGATGATGGGCTGTCGCCCGGCTGGCTGTGTGTTGCCGTTTTTGTTTTTCCATCCCCAAAGGCCGCACCCTCTTCTAGGTGGTCTCCCTGGGCCAAGGGAGGGCTGCGGCCATGGCGGTAGGTCGGGAGGAGGCCCTTGCCCAGTATACTCTGGTTTCTCTTCACAACGTAAAAATTTTTCGCTTTTTACTAAAGATTTCCGTGGAGAGGAGCAAAACTGAGTTTTGTGGCAATTTTTGCATGCTCCAGCTTGCTGGGGCTTTCTTCATTTGGTTGAACAACAGAATGAGTGGGGGGTGGACTTTCAGTGGGAGACTGACTCCTGTGGTTGGTTGGGAGGTGGCCTTCATTTGAATATTGTGGCCATGGACGGCCCCCTTCCTGGGAGCGGGAAGTGTAAGTGACGCTCTGGCAGCAGGATGGACCAGAACATGGAGCAGACTATGGAAGATGATGGGCTGTCTCCCGGCTGGTTGTGTGTTGCTCTTTTTGTTTTTGCATCCCCAAAGGCCGCACCCTCTTCTAGGTGGTCTCCCTGGGCCAAGGGAGGGCTGCGGCCATGGCGGTAGGTCGGGAGGAGGCCCTTGCCCAGTATACTCTGGCTTCTCTTCAGAACGTAAAAATCTTTCGCCTTTTACTAAAGATTTCCGTGGAGAGGAGCAAAACTGAGTTTTGTGGCAATTTTTGCATGCTCCAGCTTGCTGGGGCTTCCTTCATTTGGTTGAACAACAGAATGAGTGGGGGGTGGGCTTCCAGTGGGAGACTGACTCCTGTGGTTGGTTGGGAGGTGGCCCTCATTTGAATATTGTGGCCATGGACGGCCCCATTCTGGGGAGCTGGAAGTGTAAGTGACGCTCTGGCAGCAGGATGGACCAGAACATGGAGCAGCCTATGGAAGATGATGGGCTGTCGCCCGGCTGGCTGTGTGTTGCCCTTTTTGTTTTTCCATCCCCAAAGGCCGCAGCCTCTTCTAGTTGGTCTCCCTGGGCCAAGGGAGGGCTGCGGCCATGGCGGTAGGTCGGGAGGAGGCCCTTGCCCAGTATACTCTAGCTACTCTTCAGAACGTAAAAATCTTTTGCCTTTTACTAAAGATTTCCGTGGAGAGGAGCAAAACTGAGTTTTGTGGCAATTTTTGCATGCTTCAGCTTGCTGGGGCTTCCTTCATTTGGTTGAACAACAGAATGAGTGGGGGGTGGGCTTTCAGTGGGAGATTGACTCCTATGGTTGGTTGGGAGGTGGCCCTCATTTGAATATTGTGGCCATGGACGGCCCCCTTCCAGGGAGCGGGAAGTGTAAGTGACGCTCTGGCAGCAGGATGGACCAGAACATGGAGCAGCCTATGGAAGATGATGGGCTGTCGCCCGGCTGGCTGTGTGTTGCCCTTTTTGTTTTTCCATCCCAAAAGGCCGCACCCTGTTCTAGCTGGTCTCCCTGGGCCAAGGGAGGGCTGCGGCCATGGCGGTAGGTCGGGAGGAGGCTCTTGCCCAGTATACTCTGGCTTCTCTTCAGAACCTAAAAATCTTTCGCCTTTTACTAAAGATTTCCTTGGAGAGGAGCAAAACTGAGTTTTGTGGCAATTTTTGCATGCTCCAGCTTGCTGGGGCTTCCTTCATTTGGTTGAACAACAGAATGAGTGGGGGGTGGGCATTCAGTGGGAGACTGACTCCTATGGTTGGTTGGGAGGTGGCCCTCATTTGAATATTGTGGCCATGGACGGCCCCCTTCCAGGGAGCTGGAAATGTAAGTGATGCTCTGGCAGCAGGATGGACCAGAACATGGAGCAGCCTATGGAAGATGATGGGCTGTCGCCCGGCTGGCTGTGTGTTGCCCTTTTTGTTTTTCCATCCCCAAAGGCCGCACCCTCTTCTAGGTGGTCTCCCTGGGCCAAGGGAGGGCTGCGGCCATGGCGGTAGTTCGGGAGGAGGCCCTTGCCCAGTATACTCTGGCTTCTCTTCAGAACGTAAAAATCTTTCGCCTTTTACTATAGATTTCCGTGGAGAGGAGCAAAACTGAGTTTTTTGGCAATTTTTGCATGCTCCAGCTTGCTGGGGCTTCCTTCATTTGGTTGAACAACAGAATGAGTGGGGGGTGCGCTTTCAGTTGGAGACTGACTCCTGTGGTTGGTTGGGAGGTGGCCCTCATTTGAATATTGTGGCCATGGACGGCCCCCTTCCGGGGAGCAAGAAGTGTAAGTGACGCTCTGGCAGCAGGATGGACCAGAACATGGAGCAGCCTATGGAAGATGATGGGCTGTCGCCCGGCTGGCTGTGTGTTGCCCTTTTTGTTTTTCCATCCCCAAAGGCCGCACCCTCTTCTAGGTGGTCTCCCTGGGCCAAGGGAGGGCTGCGGCCATGGCGGTAGGTCGGGAGGAGGCCCTTGCCCAGTTTACTCTGGCTTCTCTTCAGAACGTAAAAATCTTTCGCCTTTTACTAAAGATTTCCGTGGAGAGGAGCAAAACTGAGTTTTGTGGCAATTTTTGCATGCTCCAGCTTGCTGGGGCTTCCTTTATTTGGTTCAACAAAGAATGAGTGGGGGGTGGGCTTTCAGTGGGAGACTGACTCCTGTGCTTGGTTGTGAGGTGGCACTCATTTGAATATTGTGGCTATGGACGGCCCCCTTCTGGGGAGCTGGAATTGTAAGTGACGCTCTGGCAGCAGGATGGACCAGAACATGGAGCAGCCTATGGAAGATGATGGGCTGTCGCCCGGCTGGCTGTGTGTTGCCCTTTTTGTTTTTCCATCCCCAAAGGCCGCAGCTTCTTCCAGTTGGTCTCCCTGGGCCAAGGGAGGCCTGCGGCCATGGCGGTAGGTCGGGAGGAGGCCCTTGCCCAGTGTACTCTGGCTTCTCTTCAGAATGTAAAAATCTTTCGCCTTTTACTAAAGATTTCCGTGGAGAGAAGCAAAACTGAGTTTTGTGGCAATTTTTGCATGCTCCAGCTTGCTGGGGCTTTCTTCATTTGGTTGAACAACAGAATGAGTGGGGGGTGGGCTTTCAGTGGGAGACTGACTCCTGTGGTTGGTTGGGAGGTGGCCCTCATTTGAATATTGTGGCCATGGACGGCCCCCTTCTGGGGAGCGGGAAGTGTAAGTGACGCTCTGGCAGCAGGATGGACCAGAACATGGAGCAGCCTATGGAAGATGATGGGCTGTCGCCCAGCTGGCTGTGTGTTGCCCTTTTTGTTTTTCCATTCCCAAAGGCCGCACCCTCTTCTAGGTGGTCTCCCTGGGCCAAGGGAGGGCTGCGGCCATGGCGGTAGGTCGGGAGGAGGCCCTTGCCCAGTATACTCTGGCTTCTCTTCAGAACGTAAAAATCTTTCGCCTTTTACTAAAGATTTCCGTGGAGAGGAGCAAAACTGAGTTTTGTGGCAATTTTTGCATGCTCCAGCTTGCTGGGGCTTCCTTCATTTGGTTCAACAACAGAATGAGTGGGGGGTGGGCTTTCAGTGGGAGACTGACTCCTGTGCTTGGTTGTGAGGTGGCACTCATTTGAATATTGTGGCCATGGACGGCCCCCTTCTGGGGAGCGGAAACTGTAAGTGACGCTCTGGCAGCAGGATGGACCAGAACATGGAGCAGCCTATGGAAGATGATGGGCTGTCGCCCGGCTGGCTGTGTGTTGCCCTTTTTGTTTTTCCATCCCCAAAGGCCGCAGCTTCTTCCAGTTGGTCTCCGTGGGCCAAGGGAGGGCTGCGGCCATGGCGGTAGGTTGGGAGGAGGCCCTTGCCCAGTGTAATTTGGCTTCTCTTTAGAACGTAAAAATCTTTCGCCTTTTACTAAAGATTTCCGTGGAGAGGAGCAAAACTGAGTTTTGTGGCAATTTTTGCATGCTCCAGCTTGCTGGGGCTTCCTTCATTTGGTTGAAAAACAGAATGAGTGGGGGGTGGGCTTTCAGTGGGAGACTGACTCCTGTGGTTGGTTGGGAGGTGGCCCTCATTTGAATATTGTGGCCATGGACGGCCCCCTTCCGGGGAGCGGGAAGTGTAAGTGACGCTCTGGCAGCAGGATGGACCAGAACATGGAGCAGCCTATGGAAGATGATGGGCTGTCGCCCGGCTGGCTGTGTGTTGCCCTTTTTGTTTTTCCATCACAAAAGGCCGCACCCTCTTCTAGGTGGTCTCCCTGGGCCAAGGGAGGGCTGCGGCCATGGCGGTAGGTCGGGAGGAGGCCCTTGCCCAGTATTCTCTGGCTTCTCTTCAGAATGTAAAAATCTTTCGCCTTTTACTAAAGATTTCCGTGGAGAGGAGCAAAACTGAGTTTTGTGGCAATTTTTGCATGCTCCAGCTTGCTGGGGCTTTCTTCATTTGGTTGAACAACAGAATGAGTGGGGGGTGGGCTTTCAGTGGGAGACTGACTCCTGTGGTTGGTTGGGAGGTGGCCCTCATTTGTATATTGTGGCCATGGACGGCCCCCTTCCGGGGAGCGGGCAGTGTGAGTGACGCTTTGGCAGCAGGATGGACCAGAACATGGAGCAGCCTATGGAAGATGATGGGCTGTCGCCCGGCTGGCTGTGTGTTTCCCTTTTTGTTTTTCCATCAGCAAAGGCCGCACCCTCTTCTAGGTGGTCTCCCTGGGCCAAGGGAGGGCTGCGGCCATGGCGGTAGGTCGGGAGGAGGCCCTTGCCCAGTATACTCTGGCTTCTCTTCAGAGCGTAAAAATCTTTCGCCTTTTAATAAAGATTTCCGTGGAGAGGAGCAAAACTGAGTTTTGTGGCAATTTTTGCATGCTCCAGCTTGCTGGGGCTTCCTTCATTTGGTTCAACAACAGAATGAGTGGGGGGTGGGCTTTCAGTGGGAGATTGACTCCTGTGCTTGGTTGTGAGGTGGCACTCATTTGAATATTGTGGCCATGGACGGCCCCCTTCTGGGGAGCGGGAAGTGTAAGTGACGCTCTGGCAGCAGGATGGACCAGAACATGGAGCAGCCTATGGAAGATGATGGGCTGTCGCTTGGCTGGCTGTGTGTTGCCCTTTTTGTTTTTCCATCCCCAAAGGCCGCAGCCTCTTCTAGTTGGTCTCCCTGGGCCAAGGGAGGGCTGCGGCCATGGCGGTAGGTTGGGAGGAGGCCCTTGCCCAGTGTACTCTGGCTTCTCTTTAGAACGTAAAAATCTTTCGCCTTTTACTAAAGATTTCCGTGGAGAGGAGCAAAACTGAGTTTTGTGGCAATTTTTGCATGCTCCAGCTTGCTGGGGCTTCCTTCATTTGGTTGAAAAACAGAATGAGTGGGGGGTGGGCTTTCAGTGGGAGACTGACTCCTGTGGTTGGTTGGGAGGTGGCCCGCATTTGAATATTGTGGCCATGGACGGCCCCCTTCCGGGGAGCGGGAAGTGTAAGTGACGCTCTGGCAGCAGGATGGACCAAAACATGGAGCAGCCTATGGAAGATGATGGTCTGTCGCCCGGCTGGCTGTGTGTTGCCCTTTTTGTTTTTCCATCACCAAAGGCCGCACCCTCTTCTAGGTGGTCTCCCTGGGCCAAGGGAGGGCTGCGGCCATGGCGGTAGGTCGGGAGGAGGCCCTTGTCCAGTATTCTCTGGCTTCTCTTCAGAATGTAAAAATCTTTCGCCTTTTACTAAAGATTTCCGGGGAGAGGAGCAAAACTGAGTTTTGTGGCAATTTTTGCATGCTCCAGCTTGCTGGGGCTTCCTTCATTTGGTTGAACAACAGAATGAGTGGGGGTGTGGGCTTTCAGTGGGAGACTGACTCCTGTGGTTGGTTGGGAGATGGCCCTCATTTGAATATTGTGGCCATGGACGGCCCCCTTCCGGGGAGCGGGAAGTGTAAGTGACGCTCTGGCAGCAGGATGGACCAGAACATGGAGCAGCCTATGGAAGATGATGGGCTGTCGCCCGGCTGGCTGTGTGTTGCCCTTTTTGTATTTCCATCCCCAAAGGCCGCACCCTCTTCTAGGTGGTCTCCCTGGGCCAAGGGAGAGCTGCGGCCATGGCGGTAGGTCGGGAGGAGGCCCTTGCCCAGTATACTCTGGCTTCTCTTCAGAATGTAAAAATCTTTCGCCTTTTACTAAAGATTTCCGTGGAGAGGAGCAAAACTGAGTTTTGTGGCAATTTTTGCATGCTCCAACTTGCTGGGGCTTCCTTCATTTGGTTCAACAACAGAATGAGTGGGGGGTGGGCTTTCAGTGGGAGACTGACTCCTGTGCTTGGTTGTGAGGTGGCACTCATTTGAATATTGTGGCCATGGACGGCCCCCTTCTGGGGAGCGGGAACTGTAAGTGACGCTCTGGCAGCAGGATGGACCAGAACATGGAGCAGCCTATGGAAGATGATGGGCTGTCGCCCGGCTGGCTGTGTGTTGCCCTTTTTGTTTTTCCATCCCCAAAGGCCGCAGCTTCTTCCAGTTGGTCTCCGTGGGCCAAGGGAGGGCTGCGGCCATGGCGGTAGGTTGGGAGGAGGCCCTTGCCCAGTGTAATTTGGCTTCTCTTTAGAACGTAAAAATCTTTCGCCTTTTACTAAAGATTTCCGTGGAGAGGAGCAAAACTGAGTTTTGTGGCAATTTTTGCATGCTCCAGCTTGCTGGGGCTTCCTTCATTTGGTTGAAAAACAGAATGAGTGGGGGGTGGGCTTTCAGTGGGAGACTGACTCCTGTGGTTGGTTGGGAGGTGGCCCTCATTTGAATATTGTGGCCATGGACGGCCCCCTTCCGGGGAGCGGGAAGTGTAAGTGACGCTCTGGCAGCAGGATGGACCAGAACATGGAGCAGCCTATGGAAGATGATGGGCTGTCGCCCGGCTGGCTGTGTGTTGCCCTTTTTGTTTTTCCATCACAAAAGGCCGCACCCTCTTCTAGGTGGTCTCCCTGGGCCAAGGGAGGGCTGCGGCCATGGCGGTAGGTCGGGAGGAGGCCCTTGCCCAGTATTCTCTGGCTTCTCTTCAGAATGTAAAAATCTTTCGCCTTTTACTAAAGATTTCCGTGGAGAGGAGCAAAACTGAGTTTTGTGGCAATTTTTGCATGCTCCAGCTTGCTGGGGCTTTCTTCATTTGGTTGAACAACAGAATGAGTGGGGGGTGGGCTTTCAGTGGGAGACTGACTCCTGTGGTTGGTTGGGAGGTGGCCCTCATTTGTATATTGTGGCCATGGACGGCCCCCTTCCGGGGAGCGGGCAGTGTGAGTGACGCTCTGGCAGCAGGATGGACCAGAACATGGAGCAGCCTATGGAAGATGATGGGCTGTCGCCCGGCTGGCTGTGTGTTTCCCTTTTTGTTTTTCCATCAGCAAAGGCCGCACCCTCTTCTAGGTGGTCTCCCTGGGCCAAGGGAGGGCTGCGGCCATGGCGGTAGGTTGGGAGGAGGCCCTTGCCCAGTGTACTCTGGCTTCTCTTTAGAACGTAAAAATCTTTCGCCTTTTACTAAAGATTTCCGTGGAGAGGAGCAAAACTGAGTTTTGTGGCAATTTTTGCATGCTCCAGCTTGCTGGGGCTTCCTTCATTTGGTTGAAAAACAGAATGAGTGGGGGGTGGGCTTTCAGTGGGAGACTGACTCCTGTGGTTGGTTGGGAGGTGGCCCGCATTTGAATATTGTGGCCATGGACGGCCCCCTTCCGGGGAGCGGGAAGTGTAAGTGATGCTCTGGCAGCAGGATGGACCAAAACATGGAGCAGCCTATGGAAGATGATGGTCTGTCGCCCGGCTGGCTGTGTGTTGCCCTTTTTGTTTTTCCATCACCAAAGGCCGCACCCTCTTCTAGGTGGTCTCCCTGGGCCAAGGGAGGGCTGCGGCCATGGCGGTAGGTCGGGAGGAGGCCCTTGTCCAGTATTCTCTGGCTTCTCTTCAGAATGTAAAAATCTTTCGCCTTTTACTAAAGATTTCCGGGGAGAGGAGCAAAACTGAGTTTTGTGGCAATTTTTGCATGCTCCAGCTTGCTGGGGCTTCCTTCATTTGGTTGAACAACAGAATGAGTGGGGGTGTGGGCTTTCAGTGGGAGACTGACTCCTGTGGTTGGTTGGGAGATGGCCCTCATTTGAATATTGTGGCCATGGACGGCCCCCTTCCGGGGAGCGGGAAGTGTAAGTGACGCTCTGGCAGCAGGATGGACCAGAACATGGAGCAGCCTATGGAAGATGATGGGCTGTCGCCCGGCTGGCTGTGTGTTGCCCTTTTTGTATTTCCATCCCCAAAGGCCGCACCCTCTTCTAGGTGGTCTCCCTGGGCCAAGGGAGGGCTGCGGCCATGGCGGTAGGTCGGGAGGAGGCCCTTGCCCAGTATACTCTGGCTTCTCTTCAGAATGTAAAAATCTTTCGCCTTTTACTAAAGATTTCCGTGGAGAGGAGCAAAACTGAGTTTTGTGGCAATTTTTGCATGCTCCAGCTTGCTGGGGCTTGCTTCATTTGGTTGATCAACAGCATGAGTGGGGGTTGGGCTTTCAGTGGGAGACTGACTCCTGTGGTTGGTTGTGAGGTGGCCCTCATTTGAATATTGTGGTCATGGACGGCCCCCTTCTGGGGAGCGGGAAGTGTAAGTGACGCTCTGGCAGCAGGATGGACCAGAACATGTTGCAGCCTATGGAAGATGATGGTCTGTCGCCCGGCTGGCTGTGTGTTGCCCTTTTTGTTTTTCCATCCCCAAAGGCCGCACCCTCTTCTAGGTGGTCTCCCTGGGCCAAGGGAGGGCTGCGGCCATGGCGGTAGGTCGGGAGGAGGCCCTTGCCCAGTATACTCTGGCTTCTCTTCAGAACGTAAAAATCTTTCGCCTTTTACTAAAGATTTCCGTGGAGAGGAGCAAAACTGAGTTTTGTGGCAATTTTTGCATGCTCCAGCTTGCTGGGGCTTCCTTCATTTGGTTCAACAACAGAATGAGTGGGGGGTGGGCTTTCAGTGGGAGACTGACTCCTGTGCTTGGTTGTGAGGTGGCACTCATTTGAATATTGTGGCCATGGACGGCCCCCTTCTGGGGAGCGGGAACTGTAAGTGACGCTCTGGCAGCAGGATGGACCAGAACATGGAGCAGCCTATGGAAGATGATGGGCTGTCGCCCGGCTGGCTGTGTGTTGCCCTTTTTGTTTTTCCATCCCCAAAGGCCGCAGCTTCTTCCAGTTGGTCTCCGTGGGCCAAGGGAGGGCTGCGGCCATGGCGGTAGGTTGGGAGGAGGCCCTTGCCCAGTGTAATTTGGCTTCTCTTTAGAACGTAAAAATCTTTCGCCTTTTACTAAAGATTTCCGTGGAGAGGAGCAAAACTGAGTTTTGTGGCAATTTTTGCATGCTCCAGCTTGCTGGGGCTTCCTTCATTTGGTTGAAAAACAGAATGAGTGGGGGGTGGGCTTTCAGTGGGAGACTGACTCCTGTGGTTGGTTGGGAGGTGGCCCTCATTTGAATATTGTGGCCATGGACGGCCCCCTTCCGGGGAGCGGGAAGTGTAAGTGACGCTCTGGCAGCAGGATGGACCAGAACATGGAGCAGCCTATGGAAGATGATGGGCTGTCGCCCGGCTGGCTGTGTGTTGCCCTTTTTGTTTTTCCATCACAAAAGGCCGCACCCTCTTCTAGGTGGTCTCCCTGGGCCAAGGGAGGGCTGCGGCCATGGCGGTAGGTCGGGAGGAGGCCCTTGCCCAGTATTCTCTGGCTTCTCTTCAGAATGTAAAAATCTTTCGCCTTTTACTAAAGATTTCCGTGGAGAGGAGCAAAACTGAGTTTTGTGGCAATTTTTGCATGCTCCAGCTTGCTGGGGCTTTCTTCATTTGGTTGAACAACAGAATGAGTGGGGGGTGGGCTTTCAGTGGGAGACTGACTCCTGTGGTTGGTTGGGAGGTGGCCCTCATTTGTATATTGTGGCCATGGACGGCCCCCTTCCGGGGAGCGGGCAGTGTGAGTGACGCTCTGGCAGCAGGATGGACCAGAACATGGAGCAGCCTATGGAAGATGATGGGCTGTCGCCCGGCTGGCTGTGTGTTTCCCTTTTTGTTTTAACATCAGCAAAGGCCGCACCCTCTTCTAGGTGGTCTCCCTGGGCCAAGGGAGGGCTGCGGCCATGGCGGTAGGTCGGGAGGAGGCCCTTGCCCAGTATACTCTGGCTTCTCTTCAGAGCGTAAAAATCTTTCGCCTTTTACTAAAGATTTCCGTGGAGAGGAGCAAAACTGAGTTTTGTGGCAATTTTTGCATGCTCCAGCTTGCTGGGGCTTCCTTCATTTGGTTCAACAACAGAATGAGTGGGGGGTGGGCTTTCAGTGGGAGATTGACTCCTGTGCTTGGTTGTGAGGTGGCACTCATTTGAATATTGTGGCCATGGACGGCCCCCTTCTGGGGAGCGGGAAGTGTAAGTGACGCTCTGGCAGCAGGATGGACCAGAACATGGAGCAGCCTATGGAAGATGATGGGCTGTCGCCCGGCTGGCTGTGTGTTGCCCTTTTTGTTTTTCCATCCCCAAAGGCCGCAGCCTCTTCTAGTTGGTCTCCCTGGGCCAAGGGAGGGCTGCGGCCATGGCGGTAGGTTGGGAGGAGGCCCTTGCCCAGTGTACTCTGGCTTCTCTTTAGAACGTAAAAATCTTTCGCCTTTTACTAAAGATTTCCGTGGAGAGGAGCAAAACTGAGTTTTGTGGCAATTTTTGCATGCTCCAGCTTGCTGGGGCTTCCTTCATTTGGTTGAAAAACAGAATGAGTGGGGGGTGGGCTTTCAGTGGGAGACTGACTCCTGTGGTTGGTTGGGAGGTGGCCCGCATTTGAATATTGTGGCCATGGACGGCCCCCTTCCGGGGAGCGGGAAGTGTAAGTGACGCTCTGGCAGCAGGATGGACCAAAACATGGAGCAGCCTATGGAAGATGATGGTCTGTCGCCCGGCTGGCTGTGTGTTGCCCTTTTTGTTTTTCCATCACCAAAGGCCGCACCCTCTTCTAGGTGGTCTCCCTGGGCCAAGGGAGGGCTGCGGCCATGGCGGTAGGTCGGGAGGAGGCCCTTGTCCAGTATTCTCTGGCTTCTCTTCAGAATGTAAAAATCTTTCGCCTTTTACTAAAGATTTCCGGGGAGAGGAGCAAAACTGAGTTTTGTGGCAATTTTTGCATGCTCCAGCTTGCTGGGGCTTCCTTCATTTGGTTGAACAACAGAATGAGTGGGGGTGTGGGCTTTCAGTGGGAGACTGACTCCTGTGGTTGGTTGGGAGATGGCCCTCATTTGAATATTGTGGCCATGGACGGCCCCCTTCCGGGGAGCGGGAAGTGTAAGTGACGCTCTGGCAGCAGGATGGACCAGAACATGGAGCAGCCTATGGAAGATGATGGGCTGTCGCCCGGCTGGCTGTGTGTTGCCCTTTTTGTTTTTCCATCCCCAAAGGCCGCACCCTCTTCTAGGTGGTCTCCCTGGGCCAAGGGAGGGCTGCGGCCATGGCGGTAGGTCGGGAGGAGGCCCTTGCCCAGTATACTCTGGCTTCTCTTCAGAATGTAAAAATCTTTCGCCTTTTACTAAAGATTTCCGTGGAGAGGAGCAAAACTGAGTTTTGTGGCAATTTTTGCATGCTCCAGCTTGCTGGGGCTTGCTTCATTTGGTTGATCAACAGCATGAGTGGGGGGTGGGCTTTCAGTGGGAGACTGACTCCTGTGGTTGGTTGTGAGGTGGCCCTCATTTGAATATTGTGGTCATGGACGGCCCCCTTCTGGGGAGCGGGAAGTGTAAGTGACGCTCTGGCAGCAGGATGGACCAGAACATGTTGCAGCCTATGGAAGATGATGGTCTGTCGCCCGGCTGGCTGTGTGTTGCCCTTTTTGTTTTTCCATCCCCAAAGGCCGCACCCTCTTCTAGGTGGTCTCCGTGGGCCAAGGGAGGGCTGCGGCCATGGCGGTAGGTCGGGAGGAGGCCCTTGCCCAGTATACTCTGGCTTCTCTTCAGAACGTAAAAATCTTTCGCCTTTTACTAAAGATTTCCGTGGAGAGGAACAAAACTGAGTTTTGTGGCAATTTTTGCATGCTCCAGCTTGCTGGGGCTTCTTTCATTTGGTTGAACAACAGAATGAGTTGGGGGTGGGCTTTCAGTGGGAGACTGACTCCTGTGGTTGGTTGTGAGGTGGCTCTCATTTGAATATTGTGGCCATGGACGGCCCCCTTCTGGGGAGCGGGAAGTGTAAGTGACGCTCTGGCAGCAGGATGGACCAGAACATGTTGCAGCCTATGGAAGATGATGGTCTGTCGCCCGGCTGGCTGTGTGTTGCCCTTTTTGTTTTTCCATCACCAAAGGCCGCACCCTCTTCTAGGTGGTCTCCCTGGGCCAAGGGAGGGCTGCGGCCATGGCGGTAGGTCGGGAGGAGGCCCTTGCCCAGTATTCTCTGGCTTGTCTTCAGAATGTAAAAATCTTTCGCCTTTTACTAAAGATTTTCGTGGAGAGGAGCAAAACTGAGTTTTGTGGCAATTTTTGCATGCTCCAGCTTGCTGGGGCTTTCTTCATTTGGTTGAACAACAGAATGAGTGGGGGGTGGGCTTTCAGTGGGAGACTGACTCCTGTGGTTGGTTGGGAGGTGGCTCTCATTTGTATATTGTGGCTGTGGACGGCCCCCTTCCGGGGAGCGGGCAGTGTGAGTGACGCTCTGGCAGCAGGATGGACCAGAACATGGAGCAGCCTATGGAAGATGATGGGCTGTCGCCCGGCTGGCTGTGTGTTGCCCTTTTTGTTTTTCCATCCCCAAAGGCCGCACCCTCTTCGAGGTGGTCTCCCTGGGCCAAGGGAGGGCTGCGGCCATGGCGGTAGGTCGGGAGGAGGCCCTTGCCCAGTATACTCTGGCTTCTCTTCAGAACGTAAAAATCTTTCGCCTTTTACTAAAGATTTCCGTGGAGAGGAGCAAAACTGAGTTTTGTGGCAATTTTTGCATGCTCCAGCTTGTTGGGGCTTTCTACATTTGGTTCAACAACAGAATGAGTGGGGGGTGGGCTTTCAGTGGGAGAGTGACTCCTGTGCTTGGTTGTGAGGTGGCCCTCATTTGAATATTGTGGCCATGGACAGCCCCCTTCTGGGGAGCGGGAAGTGTAAGTGACGCTCTGGCAGCAGGATGGACCAGAACATGTTGCAGCCTATGGAAGATGATGGTCTGTCGCCCGGCTGGCTGTGTGTTGCCCTTTTTGTTTTTCCATCCCCAAAGGCCGCACCCTCTTCTAGGTGGTCTCCGTGGGCCAAGGGAGGGCTGCGGCCATGGCGGTAGGTCGGGAGGAGGCCCTTGCCCAGTATACTCTGGCTTCTCTTCAGAACGTAAAAATCTTTCGCCTTTTATTAAAGATTTCCGTGGAGAGGAACAAAACTGAGTTTTGTGGCAATTTTTGCATGCTCCAGCTTGCTGGGGCTTCCTTCATTTGGTTGAACAACAGAATGAGTTGGGGGTGGGCTTTCAGTGGGAGACTGACTCCTGTGGTTGGTTGTGAGGTGGCTCTCATTTGAATATTGTGGCCATGGACGGCCCCCTTCTGGGGAGCGGGAAGTGTAAGTGACGCTCTGGCAGCAGGATGGACCAGAACATGGAGCAGCCTATGGAAGATGATGGGCTGTCGCCCGGCTGGCTGTGTGTTGCCCTTTTTGTTTTTCCATCCCCAAAGGCCGCAGCCTCTTCTAGGTGGTCTCCCTGGGCTAAGGGAGGGCTGCGGCCATGGTGGTAGGTCGGGAGGAGGCCCTTGCCCAGTATACTCTAGCTTCACTTCAGAACGTTAAAATTTTTCGCTTTTTACTAAAGATTTCCGTGGAGAGGAGCTAAACTGAGTTTTGTGGCAATTTTTGCATGCTCCAGCTTGCTGGGGCTTCCTTTATACGGTTCAACAAAGAATGAGTGGGGGGTGGGCTTTCAGTGGGAGAGTGACTCCTGTGCTTGGTTGTGAGGTGGCACTCATTTGAATATTGTGGCCATGGACGGTCCCCTTCTGGGGAGCGGGAACTGTAAGTGACGCTCTGGCAGCACGATGGACTAGAACATGGAGCAGCCTATGGAAGATGATGGTCTGTCGCCCGGCTGGCTGTGTGTTGCCCTTTTTGTTTTTCCATCCCCAAAGGCCGCAGCCTCTTCCAGTTGGTCTCCCTGGGCCAAGGGAGGGCTGCGGCCATGGCGGTAGGTTGGGAGGAGGCCCTTGCCCAGTGTAATTTGGCTTCTCTTTAGAACGTAAAAATCGTTCGCCTTTTACTAAAGATTTCCGTGGAGAGGAGCAAAACTGAGTTTTGTGGCAATTTTTGCATGCCCCAGCTTGCTGGGGCTTCCTTCATTTGGTTGAAAAACAGAATGAGTGGGGGGTGGGCTTTCAGTGGGAGACTGACTCCTGTGGTTGGTTGGGAGGTGGCCCTCATTTGAATATTGTGGCCATGGACGGCCCCCTTCCGGGGAGCGGGAAGTGTAAGTGACGCTCTGGCAGCAGGATGGACCAGAACATGGAGCAGCCTATGGAAGATGATGGGCTGTCGCCCGGCTGGCTGTGTGTTGCCCTTTTTGTTTTTCCATCACCAAAGGCCGCACCCTCTTCTAGGTGGTCTCCCTGGGCCAAGGGAGGGCTGCGGCCATGGCGGTAGGTCGGGAGGAGGCCCTTGCCCAGTATTCTCTGGCTTGTCTTCAGAATGTAAAAATCTTTCGCCTTTTACTAAAGATTTCCGTGGAGAGGAGCAAAACTGAGTTTTGTGGCAATTTTTGCATGCTCCAGCTTGCTGGGGCTTTCTTCATTTGGTTGAACAACAGAATGAGTGGGGGGTGGGCTTTCAGTGGGAGACTGACTCCTGTGGTTGGTTGGGAGGTGGCCCTCATTTGTATATTGTGGCCGTGGACGGCCCCCTTCCGGGGAGCGGGCAGTGTGAGTGACGCTCTGGCAGCAGGATGGACCAGAACATGGAGCAGCCTATGGAAGATGATGGGCTGTCGCCCGGCTGGCTGTGTGTTGCCCTTTTTGTTTTTCCATCCCCAAAGGCCGCACCCTCTTCGAGGTGGTCTCCCTGGGCCAAGGGAGGGCTGCGGCCATGGCGGTAGGTCGGGAGGAGGCCCTTGCCCAGTATACTCTGGCTTCTCTTCAGAACGTAAAAATCTTTCTCCTTTTACTAAAGATTTCCGTGGAGAGGAGCAAAACTGAGTTTTGTGGCAATTTTTGCATGCTCCAGCTTGTTGGGGCTTTCTACATTTGGTTCAACAACAGAATGAGTGGGGGGTGGGCTTTCAGTGGGAGAGTGACTCCTGTGCTTGGTTGTGAGGTGGCCCTCATTTGAATATTGTGGCCATGGACAGCCCCCTTCTGGGGAGCGGGAAGTGTAAGTGACGCTCTGGCAGCAGGATGGACCAGAACATGTTGCAGCCTATGGAAGATGATGGTCTGTCGCCCGGCTGGCTGTGTGTTGCCCTTTTTGTTTTTCCATCCCCAAAGGCCGCACCCTCTTCTAGGTGGTCTCCGTGGGCCAAGGGAGGGCTGCGGCCATGGCGGTAGGTCGGGAGGAGGCCCTTGCCCAGTATACTCTGGCTTCTCTTCAGAACGTAAAAATCTTTCGCCTTTTACTAAAGATTTCCGTGGAGAGGAACAAAACTGAGTTTTGTGGCAATTTTTGCATGCTCCAGCTTGCTGGGGCTTCCTTCATTTGGTTGAACAACAGAATGAGTTGGGGGTGGGCTTTCAGTGGGAGACTGACTCCTGTGGTTGGTTGTGAGGTGGCTCTCATTTGAATATTGTGGCCATGGACGGCCCCCTTCTGGGGAGCGGGAAGTGTAAGTGACGCTCTGGCAGCAGGATGGACCAGAACATGGAGCAGCCTATGGAAGATGATGGGCTGTCGCCCGGCTGGCTGTGTGTTGCCCTTTTTGTTTTTCCATCCCCAAAGGCCGCAGCCTCTTCTAGGTGGTCTCCCTGGGCTAAGGGAGGGCTGCGGCCATGGTGGTAGGTCGGGAGGAGGCCCTTGCCCAGTATACTCTAGCTTCACTTCAGAACGTTAAAATGTTTCGCCTTTTACTAAAGATTTCCGTGGAGAGGAGCAAAACTGAGTTTTGTGGCAATTTTTGCATGCTCCAGCTTGCTGGGGCTTCCTTCATTTGGTTGAACAACAGAATGAGTGGGGGGTGGGCTTTCAATGGGAGACTGAATCCTGTGGTTGGTTGGGAGGTGGCCCTCATTTGAATATTGTGGCCATGGACGGCCCCCTTCTGGGGAGCGGGAAGTGTAAGTGACGCTCTGGCAGTAGGATGGACCAGAACATGGAGCAGCCTATGGAAGATGATGGGCTGTCGCCCGGCTGGCTGTGTGTTGCCCTTTTTGTTTTTCCATCCCCAAAGGCCGCATCCTCTTCTAGGTGGTCTCCCTGGGCCAAGGGAGGGCTGCGGCCATGGCAGTAGGTCGGGAGGAGGCCCTTGCCCAGTATACTCTGGCTTCTCTTCAGAACGTAAAAATCTTTCGCCTTTTACTAAAGATTTCCGTGGAGAGGAGTAAAACTGAGTTTTGTGGCAATTTTTACATGCTCAAGCTTGCTGGGGCTTCCTTCATTTGGTTGAACAACAGAATGAGTGGGGGGTGGGCTTTCAGTGGGAGACTGACTCCTGTGGTTGGTTGAGAGGTGGCCCTCATTTGAATATTGTGGCCATGGACGGCCCCCTTCCGGGGAGCGGGAAGTGTAAGTGACGCTCTGGCAGCAGGATGGACCAGAACATGGAGCAGCCTATGGAAGATGATGGGCTGTCGCCCGGCTGGCTGTGTGTTGCCCTTTTTGTTTTTCCATCCCCAAAGGCCGCACCCTCTTCTAGGTGGTCTCCGTGGGCCAAGGGAGGGCTGCGGCCATGGCGGTAGGTCGGGAGGAGGCCCTTGCCCAGTATACTCTGGCTTCTCTTCAGAACGTAAAAATCTTTCGCCTTTTACTAAAGATTTCCGTGGAGAGGAACAAAACTGAGTTTTGTGGCAATTTTTGCATGCTCCAGCTTGCTGGGGCTTCCTTCATTTGGTTTAACAACAGAATGAGTTGGGGGTGGGCTTTCAGTGGGAGACTGACTCCTGTGGTTGGTTGTGAGGTGGCTCTCATTTGAATATTGTGGCCATGGACGGCCCCCTTCTGGGGAGCGGGAAGTGTAAGTGACGCTCTGGCAGCAGGATGGACCAGAACATGGAGCAGCCTATGGAAGATGATGGGCTGTCGCCCGGCTGGCTGTGTGTTGCCCTTTTTGTTTTTCCATCCCCAAAGGCCGCAGCCTCTTCTAGGTGGTCTCCCTGGGCTAAGGGAGGGCTGCGGCCATGGTGGTAGGTCGGGAGGAGGCCCTTGCCCAGTACACTCAGGCTTCTCTTCAGAACGTAAAAATTTTTCGCCTTTTACTAAAGATTTCCGTGGAGAGGAGCAAAACTGAGTTTTGTGGCAATTTTTGCATGCTCCAGCTTGCTGGGGCTTCCTTTATTTGGTTCAACAAAGAATGAGTGGGGGGTGGGCTTTCAGTGGGAGACTGACTCCTGTGCTTGGTTGTGAGGTGGCACTCATTTGAATATTGTGGCCATGGACGGCCCCCTTCTGGGGAGCGGGAACTGTAAGTGACGCTCTGGCAGCAGGATGGACCAGAACATGGAGCAGCCTATGGAAGATGATGGGCTGTCGCCCGGCTGGCTGTGTGTTGCCCTTTTTGTTTTTCCATCCCCAAAGGCCGCATCCTCTTCTAGGTGGTCTCCCTGGGCCAAGGGAGGGCTGCGGCCATGGCAGTAGGTCGGGACGAGGCCCTTGCCCAGTATACTCTGGCTTCTCTTCAGAACGTAAAAATCTTTTGCCTTTTACTAAAGATTTCCGTGGAGAGGAGTAAAACTGAGTTTTGTGGCAATTTTTACATGCTCAAGCTTGCTGGGGCTTCCTTCATTTGGTTGAACAACAGAATGAGTGGGGGGTGGGCTTTCAGTGGGAGACTGACTCCTGTGGTTGGTTGGGAGGTGGCCCTCATTTGAATATTGTGGCCATGGACGGCCCCCTTCCGGGGAGCGGGAAGTGTAAGTGACGCTCTGGCAGCAGGATGGACCAGAACATGGAGCAGCCTATGGAAGATGATGGGCTGTCGCCCGGCTGGCTGTGTGTTGCCCTTTTTGTTTTTCCATCCCCAAAGGCCGCAGCCTCTTCTAGGTGGTCTCCCTGGGCCAAGGGAGGGCTGAGGCCACGGCGGTAGGTCGGGAGGAGGCCCTTGCCCAGTATACTCAGGCTTCTCTTCAGAACGTAAAAATTTTTTGCCTTTTACTAAAGATTTCCGTGGAGAGGAGCAAAACTGAGTTTTGTGGCAATTTTTGCATGCTCCAGCTTGCTGGGGCTTCCTTTATATGGTTCAACAAAGAATGAGTGGGGGGTGGGCTTTCAGTGGGAGAGTGACTCCTGTGCTTGGTTGTGAGGTGGCACTCATTTGAATATTGTGGCCATGGACGGTCCCCTTCTGGGGAGCGGGAACTGTAAGTGACGCTCTGGCAGCACGATGGACTAGAACATGGAGCAGCCTATGGAAGATGATGGGCTGTCGCCCGGCTGGCTGTGTGTTGCCCTTTTTGTTTTTCCATCCCCAAAGGCCGCAGCCTCTTCCAGTTGGTCTCCCTGGGCCAAGGGAGGGCTGCGGCCATGGCGGTAGGTCGGGAGGAGGCCCTTGCCCAGTATACTCTGGCTTCTCTTCAGAACGTAAAAATCTTTCGCCTTTTACTAAAGATTTCCGTGGAGAGGAGCAAAACTGAGTTTTGTGGCAATTTTTGCATGCTCCAGCTTGTTGGGGCTTTCTACATTTGGTTCAACAACAGAATGAGTGGGGGGTGGGCTTTCAGTGGGAGAGTGACTCCTGTGCTTGGTTGTGAGGTGGCCCTCATTTGAATATTGTGGCCATGGACAGCCCCCTTCTGGGGAGCGGGAAGTGTAAGTGACGCTCTGGCAGCAGGGTGGACCAGAACATGGAGCAGCCTATGGAAGATGATGGGCTGTCGCCCGGCTGGCTGTGTGTTGCCCTTTTTGTTTTTCCATCCCCAAAGGCCGCACCCTCTTCTAGGTGGTCTCCCTGGGCCAAGGGAGGGCTGCGGCCATGGCGGTAGGTCGGGAGGAGGCCCTTGCCCAGTATACTCTGGCTTCTCTTCAGAATGTAAAAATCTTTCGCCTTTTACTAAAGATTTCCATGGAGAGGAGCAAAACTGAGTTTTGTGGCAATTTTTGCATGCTCCAGCTTGCTGGGGCTTTCTTCATTTGGTTGAACAACAGAATGAGTGGGGGGTGGGCTTTCAGTGGGAGACTGACTCCTGTGGTTCGTTGGGAGGTGGCCCTCATTTGAATATTGTGGCCATGGACGGCCCCCTTCCGGGGAGCGGGAAGTGTGAGTGACGCTCTGGCAGCAGGATGGACCAGAACATGGAGCAGCCTATGGAAGATGATGGGCTGTCACCCGGCTGGCTGTGTGTTGCCCTTTTTGTTTTTCCATCCCCAAAGGCCGCACCCTCTTCTAGGTGGTCTCCCTGGGCCAAGGGAGGGCTGCGGCCATGGCGGTAGGACGGGCGGAGGCCCTTGCCCAGTATACTCTGGCTTCTCTTCAGAACGTAAAAATCTTTCGCCTTTTACTAAAGATTTCCGTGGAGAGGAGCAAAACTGAGTTTTGTGGCAATTTTTGCATGCTCCAGCTTGCTGGGGCTTTCTACATTTGGTTCAACAACAGAATGAGTGGGGGGTGGGCTTTCAGTGGGAGAGTGACTCCTGTGCTTGGTTGTGAGGTGGCCTTCATTTAAATATTGTGGCCATGGACGGCCCCCTTCTGGGGAGCGGGAAGTGTAAGTGACGCTCTGGCAGCAGGATGGACCAGAACATGGAGCAGCCTATGGAAGATGATGGGCTGTCGACCGGCTGGCTGTGTGTTGCCCTTTTTGTTTTTCCATCCCCAAATGCCGCAGCCTCTTCTAGTTGGTCTCCCTGGGCCAAGGGAGGGCTGCGGCCATGGCGGTAGGTTGGGAGGAGGCCCTTGCCCAGTGTACTCTGGCTTCTCTTCAAAACGTAAAAATCTTTCGCCTTTTACTAAAGATTTCCGTGGAGAGGAGCAAAACTGAGTTTTGTGGCAATTTTTGCTTGCTCCAGCTTGTTGGGGCTTCCTTCATTTGGTTGAAAAACAGAATGAGTGGGGGGTGGGCTTTCAGTGGGAGACTGACTCCTGTGGTTGGTTGGGAGGTGGCCCTCATTTGAATATTGTGGCCATGGACGGCCCCCTTCTGGGGAGCGGGAAGTGTAAGTGACGCTCTGGCAGCAGGATGGACCAGAACATGGAGCAGCCTATGGAAGATGATGGGCTGTCGCCCGGCTGGCTGTGTGTTGCCCTTTTTGTTTTTCCATCCCCAAAGGCCGCAGCCTCTTCTAGTTGGTCTCCCTGGGCCAAGGGAGGGCTGCGGCCATGGCGGTAGGTTGGGAGGAGGCCCTTGCCCAGTGTACTCTGGCTTCTCTTTAGAACGTAAAAATCTTTCGCCTTTTACTAAAGATTTCCGTGGAGAGGAGCAAAACTGAGTTTTGTGGCAATTTTTGCATGCTCCAGCTTGCTGGGGCTTCCTTCATTTGGTTGAAAAACAGAATGAGTGGGGGGTGGGCTTTCAGTGGGAGACTGACTCCTGTGGTTGGTTGGGAGGTGGCCCGCATTTGAATATTGTGGCCATGGACGGCCCCCTTCCGGGGAGCGGGAAGTGTAAGTGACGCTCTGGCAGCAGGATGGACCAAAACATGGAGCAGCCTATGGAAGATGATGGTCTGTCGCCCGGCTGGCTGTGTGTTGCCCTTTTTGTTTTTCCATCACCAAAGGCCGCACCCTCTTCTAGGTGGTCTCCCTGGGCCAAGGGAGGGCTGCGGCCATGGCGGTAGGTCGGGAGGAGGCCCTTGTCCAGTATTCTCTGGCTTCTCTTCAGAATGTAAAAATCTTTCGCCTTTTACTAAAGATTTCCGGGGAGAGGAGCAAAACTGAGTTTTGTGGCAATTTTTGCATGCTCCAGCTTGCTGGGGCTTCCTTCATTTGGTTGAACAACAGAATGAGTGGGGGTGTGGGCTTTCAGTGGGAGACTGACTCCTGTGGTTGGTTGGGAGATGGCCCTCATTTGAATATTGTGGCCATGGACGGCCCCCTTCCGGGGAGCGGGAAGTGTAAGTGACGCTCTGGCAGCAGGATGGACCAGAACATGGAGCAGCCTATGGAAGATGATGGGCTGTCGCCCGGCTGGCTGTGTGTTGCCCTTTTTGTTTTTCCATCCCCAAAGGCCGCACCCTCTTCTAGGTGGTCTCCCTGGGCCAAGGGAGGGCTGCGGCCATGGCGGTAGGTCGGGAGGAGGCCCTTGCCCAGTATACTCTGGCTTCTCTTCAGAATGTAAAAATCTTTCGCCTTTTACTAAAGATTTCCGTGGAGAGGAGCAAAACTGAGTTTTGTGGCAATTTTTGCATGCTCCAGCTTGCTGGGGCTTGCTTCATTTGGTTGATCAACAGCATGAGTGGGGGGTGGGCTTTCAGTGGGAGACTGACTCCTGTGGTTGGTTGTGAGGTGGCCCTCATTTGAATATTGTGGTCATGGACGGCCCCCTTCTGGGGAGCGGGAAGTGTAAGTGACGCTCTGGCAGCAGGATGGACCAGAACATGTTGCAGCCTATGGAAGATGATGGTCTGTCGCCCGGCTGGCTGTGTGTTGCCCTTTTTGTTTTTCCATCCCCAAAGGCCGCACCCTCTTCTAGGTGGTCTCCGTGGGCCAAGGGAGGGCTGCGGCCATGGCGGTAGGTCGGGAGGAGGCCCTTGCCCAGTATACTCTGGCTTCTCTTCAGAACGTAAAAATCTTTCGCCTTTTACTAAAGATTTCCGTGGAGAGGAACAAAACTGAGTTTTGTGGCAATTTTTGCATGCTCCAGCTTGCTGGGGCTTCTTTCATTTGGTTGAACAACAGAATGAGTTGGGGGTGGGCTTTCAGTGGGAGACTGACTCCTGTGGTTGGTTGTGAGGTGGCTCTCATTTGAATATTGTGGCCATGGACGGCCCCCTTCTGGGGAGCGGGAAGTGTAAGTGACGCTCTGGCAGCAGGATGGACCAGAACATGTTGCAGCCTATGGAAGATGATGGTCTGTCGCCCGGCTGGCTGTGTGTTGCCCTTTTTGTTTTTCCATCACCAAAGGCCGCACCCTCTTCTAGGTGGTCTCCCTGGGCCAAGGGAGGGCTGCGGCCATGGCGGTAGGTCGGGAGGAGGCCCTTGCCCAGTATTCTCTGGCTTGTCTTCAGAATGTAAAAATCTTTCGCCTTTTACTAAAGATTTTCGTGGAGAGGAGCAAAACTGAGTTTTGTGGCAATTTTTGCATGCTCCAGCTTGCTGGGGCTTTCTTCATTTGGTTGAACAACAGAATGAGTGGGGGGTGGGCTTTCAGTGGGAGACTGACTCCTGTGGTTGGTTGGGAGGTGGCTCTCATTTGTATATTGTGGCTGTGGACGGCCCCCTTCCGGGGAGCGGGCAGTGTGAGTGACGCTCTGGCAGCAGGATGGACCAGAACATGGAGCAGCCTATGGAAGATGATGGGCTGTCGCCCGGCTGGCTGTGTGTTGCCCTTTTTGTTTTTCCATCCCCAAAGGCCGCACCCTCTTCGAGGTGGTCTCCCTGGGCCAAGGGAGGGCTGCGGCCATGGCGGTAGGTCGGGAGGAGGCCCTTGCCCAGTATACTCTGGCTTCTCTTCAGAACGTAAAAATCTTTCGCCTTTTACTAAAGATTTCCGTGGAGAGGAGCAAAACTGAGTTTTGTGGCAATTTTTGCATGCTCCAGCTTGTTGGGGCTTTCTACATTTGGTTCAACAACAGAATGAGTGGGGGGTGGGCTTTCAGTGGGAGAGTGACTCCTGTGCTTGGTTGTGAGGTGGCCCTCATTTGAATATTGTGGCCATGGACAGCCCCCTTCTGGGGAGCGGGAAGTGTAAGTGACGCTCTGGCAGCAGGATGGACCAGAACATGTTGCAGCCTATGGAAGATGATGGTCTGTCGCCCGGCTGGCTGTGTGTTGCCCTTTTTGTTTTTCCATCCCCAAAGGCCGCACCCTCTTCTAGGTGGTCTCCGTGGGCCAAGGGAGGGCTGCGGCCATGGCGGTAGGTCGGGAGGAGGCCCTTGCCCAGTATACTCTGGCTTCTCTTCAGAACGTAAAAATCTTTCGCCTTTTACTAAAGATTTCCGTGGAAAGGAACAAAACTGAGTTTTGTGGCAATTTTTGCATGCTCCAGCTTGCTGGGGCTTCCTTCATTTGGTTGAACAACAGAATGAGTTGGGGGTGGGCTTTCAGTGGGAGACTGACTCCTGTGGTTGGTTGTGAGGTGGCTCTCATTTGAATATTGTGGCCATGGACGGCCCCCTTCTGGGGAGCGGGAAGTGTAAGTGACGCTCTGGCAGCAGGATGGACCAGAACATGGAGCAGCCTATGGAAGATGATGGGCTGTTGCCCGGCTGGCTGTGTGTTGCCCTTTTTGTTTTTCCATCCCCAAAGGCCGCAGCCTCTTCTAGGTGGTCTCCCTGGGCTAAGGGAGGGCTGCGGCCATGGTGGTAGGTCGGGAGGAGGCCCTTGCCCAGTACACTCTAGCTTCACTTCAGAACGTTAAAATTTTTCGCTTTTTACTAAAGATTTCCGTGGAGAGGAGCTAAACTGAGTTTTGTGGCAATTTTTGCATGCTCCAGCTTGCTGGGGCTTCCTTTATACGGTTCAACAAAGAATGAGTGGGGGGTGGGCTTTCAGTGGGAGAGTGACTCCTGTGCTTGGTTGTGAGGTGGCACTCATTTGAATATTGTGGCCATGGACGGTCCCCTTCTGGGGAGCGGGAACTGTAAGTGACGCTCTGGCAGCACGATGGACTAGAACATGGAGCAGCCTATGGAAGATGATGGGCTGTCGCCCGGCTGGCTGTGTGTTGCCCTTTTTGTTTTTCCATCCCCAAAGGCCGCAGCCTCTTCCAGTTGGTCTCCCTGGGCCAAGGGAGGGCTGCGGCCATGGCGGTAGGTTGGGAGGAGGCCCTTGCCCAGTGTAATTTGGCTTCTCTTTAGAACGTAAAAATCGTTCGCCTTTTACTAAAGATTTCCGTGGAGAGGAGCAAAACTGAGTTTTGTGGCAATTTTTGCATGCCCCAGCTTGCTGGGGCTTCCTTCATTTGGTTGAAAAACAGAATGAGTGGGGGGTGGGCTTTCAGTGGGAGACTGACTCCTGTGGTTGGTTGGGAGGTGGCCCTCATTTGAATATTGTGGCCATGGACGGCCCCCTTCCGGGGAGCGGGAAGTGTAAGTGACGCTCTGGCAGCAGGATGGACCAGAACATGGAGCAGCCTATGGAAGATGATGGGCTGTCGCCCGGCTGGCTGTGTGTTGCCCTTTTTGTTTTTCCATCACCAAAGGCCGCACCCTCTTCTAGGTGGTCTCCCTGGGCCAAGGGAGGGCTGCGGCCATGGCGGTAGGTCGGGAGGAGGCCCTTGCCCAGTATTCTCTGGCTTGTCTTCAGAATGTAAAAATCTTTCGCCTTTTACTAAAGATTTCCGTGGAGAGGAGCAAAACTGAGTTTTGTGGCAATTTTTGCATGCTCCAGCTTGCTGGGGCTTTCTTCATTTGGTTGAACAACAGAATGAGTGGGGGGTGGGCTTTCAGTGGGAGACTGACTCCTGTGGTTGGTTGGGAGGTGGCCCTCATTTGTATATTGTGGCCGTGGACGGCCCCCTTCCGGGGAGCGGGCAGTGTGAGTGACGCTCTGGCAGCAGGATGGACCAGAACATGGAGCAGCCTATGGAAGATGATGGGCTGTCGCCCGGCTGGCTGTGTGTTGCCCTTTTTGTTTTTCCATCCCCAAAGGCCGCACCCTCTTCGAGGTGGTCTCCCTGGGCCAAGGGAGGGCTGCGGCCATGGCGGTAGGTCGGGAGGAGGCCCTTGCCCAGTATACTCTGGCTTCTCTTCAGAACGTAAAAATCTTTCTCCTTTTACTAAAGATTTCCGTGGAGAGGAGCAAAACTGAGTTTTGTGGCAATTTTTGCATGCTCCAGCTTGTTGGGGCTTTCTACATTTGGTTCAACAACAGAATGAGTGGGGGGTGGGCTTTCAGTGGGAGAGTGACTCCTGTGCTTGGTTGTGAGGTGGCCCTCATTTGAATATTGTGGCCATGGACAGCCCCCTTCTGGGGAGCGGGAAGTGTAAGTGACGCTCTGGCAGCAGGATGGACCAGAACATGTTGCAGCCTATGGAAGATGATGGTCTGTCGCCCGGCTGGCTGTGTGTTGCCCTTTTTGTTTTTCCATCCCCAAAGGCCGCACCCTCTTCTAGGTGGTCTCCGTGGGCCAAGGGAGGGCTGCGGCCATGGCGGTAGGTCGGGAGGAGGCCCTTGCCCAGTATACTCTGGCTTCTCTTCAGAACGTAAAAATCTTTCGCCTTTTACTAAAGATTTCCGTGGAGAGGAACAAAACTGAGTTTTGTGGCAATTTTTGCATGCTCCAGCTTGCTGGGGCTTCCTTCATTTGGTTGAACAACAGAATGAGTTGGGGGTGGGCTTTCAGTGGGAGACTGACTCCTGTGGTTGGTTGTGAGGTGGCTCTCATTTGAATATTGTGGCCATGGACGGCCCCCTTCTGGGGAGCGGGAAGTGTAAGTGACGCTCTGGCAGCAGGATGGACCAGAACATGGAGCAGCCTATGGAAGATGATGGGCTGTCGCCCGGCTGGCTGTGTGTTGCCCTTTTTGTTTTTCCATCCCCAAAGGCCGCAGCCTCTTCTAGGTGGTCTCCCTGGGCTAAGGGAGGGCTGCGGCCATGGTGGTAGGTCGGGAGGAGGCCCTTGCCCAGTATACTCTAGCTTCACTTCAGAACGTTAAAATGTTTCGCCTTTTACTAAAGATTTCCGTGGAGAGGAGCAAAACTGAGTTTTGTGGCAATTTTTGCATGCTCCAGCTTGCTGGGGCTTCCTTCATTTGGTTGAACAACAGAATGAGTGGGGGGTGGGCTTTCAATGGGAGACTGAATCCTGTGGTTGGTTGGGAGGTGGCCCTCATTTGAATATTGTGGCCATGGACGGCCCCCTTCTGGGGAGCGGGAAGTGTAAGTGACGCTCTGGCAGTAGGATGGACCAGAACATGGAGCAGCCTATGGAAGATGATGGGCTGTCGCCCGGCTGGCTGTGTGTTGCCCTTTTTGTTTTTCCATCCCCAAAGGCCGCATCCTCTTCTAGGTGGTCTCCCTGGGCCAAGGGAGGGCTGCGGCCATGGCAGTAGGTCGGGAGGAGGCCCTTGCCCAGTATACTCTGGCTTCTCTTCAGAACGTAAAAATCTTTCGCCTTTTACTAAAGATTTCCGTGGAGAGGAGTAAAACTGAGTTTTGTGGCAATTTTTACATGCTCAAGCTTGCTGGGGCTTCCTTCATTTGGTTGAACAACAGAATGAGTGGGGGGTGGGCTTTCAGTGGGAGACTGACTCCTGTGGTTGGTTGAGAGGTGGCCCTCATTTGAATATTGTGGCCATGGACGGCCCCCTTCCGGGGAGCGGGAAGTGTAAGTGACGCTCTGGCAGCAGGATGGACCAGAACATGGAGCAGCCTATGGAAGATGATGGGCTGTCGCCCGGCTGGCTGTGTGTTGCCCTTTTTGTTTTTCCATCCCCAAAGGCCGCACCCTCTTCTAGGTGGTCTCCGTGGGCCAAGGGAGGGCTGCGGCCATGGCGGTAGGTCGGGAGGAGGCCCTTGCCCAGTATACTCTGGCTTCTCTTCAGAACGTAAAAATCTTTCGCCTTTTACTAAAGATTTCCGTGGAGAGGAACAAAACTGAGTTTTGTGGCAATTTTTGCATGCTCCAGCTTGCTGGGGCTTCCTTCATTTGGTTTAACAACAGAATGAGTTGGGGGTGGGCTTTCAGTGGGAGACTGACTCCTGTGGTTGGTTGTGAGGTGGCTCTCATTTGAATATTGTGGCCATGGACGGCCCCCTTCTGGGGAGCGGGAAGTGTAAGTGACGCTCTGGCAGCAGGATGGACCAGAACATGGAGCAGCCTATGGAAGATGATGGGCTGTCGCCCGGCTGGCTGTGTGTTGCCCTTTTTGTTTTTCCATCCCCAAAGGCCGCAGCCTCTTCTAGGTGGTCTCCCTGGGCTAAGGGAGGGCTGCGGCCATGGTGGTAGGTCGGGAGGAGGCCCTTGCCCAGTACACTCAGGCTTCTCTTCAGAACGTAAAAATTTTTCGCCTTTTACTAAAGATTTCCGTGGAGAGGAGCAAAACTGAGTTTTGTGGCAATTTTTGCATGCTCCAGCTTGCTGGGGCTTCCTTTATTTGGTTCAACAAAGAATGAGTGGGGGGTGGGCTTTCAGTGGGAGACTGACTCCTGTGCTTGGTTGTGAGGTGGCACTCATTTGAATATTGTGGCCATGGACGGCCCCCTTCTGGGGAGCGGGAACTGTAAGTGACGCTCTGGCAGCAGGATGGACCAGAACATGGAGCAGCCTATGGAAGATGATGGGCTGTCGCCCGGCTGGCTGTGTGTTGCCCTTTTTGTTTTTCCATCCCCAAAGGCCGCATCCTCTTCTAGGTGGTCTCCCTGGGCCAAGGGAGGGCTGCGGCCATGGCAGTAGGTCGGGAGGAGGCCCTTGCCCAGTATACTCTGGCTTCTCTTCAGAACGTAAAAATCTTTTGCCTTTTACTAAAGATTTCCGTGGAGAGGAGTAAAACTGAGTTTTGTGGCAATTTTTACATGCTCAAGCTTGCTGGGGCTTCCTTCATTTGGTTGAACAACAGAATGAGTGGGGGGTGGGCTTTCAGTGGGAGACTGACTCCTGTGGTTGGTTGGGAGGTGGCCCTCATTTGAATATTGTGGCCATGGACGGCCCCCTTCCGGGGAGCGGGAAGTGTAAGTGACGCTCTGGCAGCAGGATGGACCAGAACATGGAGCAGCCTATGGAAGATGATGGGCTGTCGCCCGGCTGGCTGTGTGTTGCCCTTTTTGTTTTTCCATCCCCAAAGGCCGCAGCCTCTTCTAGGTGGTCTCCCTGGGCCAAGGGAGGGCTGAGGCCACGGCGGTAGGTCGGGAGGAGGCCCTTGCCCAGTATACTCAGGCTTCTCTTCAGAAAGTAAAAATTTTTTGCCTTTTACTAAAGATTTCCGTGGAGAGGAGCAAAACTGAGTTTTGTGGCAATTTTTGCATGCTCCAGCTTGCTGGGGCTTCCTTTATATGGTTCAACAAAGAATGAGTGGGGGGTGGGCTTTCAGTGGGAGAGTGACTCCTGTGCTTGGTTGTGAGGTGGCACTCATTTGAATATTGTGGCCATGGACGGTCCCCTTCTGGGGAGCGGGAACTGTAAGTGACGCTCTGGCAGCACGATGGACTAGAACATGGAGCAGCCTATGGAAGATGATGGGCTGTCGCCCGGCTGGCTGTGTGTTGCCCTTTTTGTTTTTCCATCCCCAAAGGCCGCAGCCTCTTCCAGTTGGTCTCCCTGGGCCAAGGGAGGGCTGCGGCCATGGCGGTAGGTCGGGAGGAGGCCCTTGCCCAGTATACTCTGGCTTCTCTTCAGAACGTAAAAATCTTTCGCCTTTTACTAAAGATTTCCGTGGAGAGGAGCAAAACTGAGTTTTGTGGCAATTTTTGCATGCTCCAGCTTGTTGGGGCTTTCTACATTTGGTTCAACAACAGAATGAGTGGGGGGTGGGCTTTCAGTGGGAGAGTGACTCCTGTGCTTGGTTGTGAGGTGGCCCTCATTTGAATATTGTGGCCATGGACAGCCCCCTTCTGGGGAGCGGGAAGTGTAAGTGACGCTCTGGCAGCAGGGTGGACCAGAACATGGAGCAGCCTATGGAAGATGATGGGCTGTCGCCCGGCTGGCTGTGTGTTGCCCTTTTTGTTTTTCCATCCCCAAAGGCCGCACCCTCTTCTAGGTGGTCTCCCTGGGCCAAGGGAGGGCTGCGGCCATGGCGGTAGGTCGGGAGGAGGCCCTTGCCCAGTATACTCTGGCTTCTCTTCAGAATGTAAAAATCTTTCGCCTTTTACTAAAGATTTCCATGGAGAGGAGCAAAACTGAGTTTTGTGGCAATTTTTGCATGCTCCAGCTTGCTGGGGCTTTCTTCATTTGGTTGAACAACAGAATGAGTGGGGGGTGGGCTTTCAGTGGGAGACTGACTCCTGTGGTTGGTTGGGAGGTGGCCCTCATTTGAATATTGTGGCCATGGACGGCCCCCTTCCGGGGAGCGGGAAGTGTGAGTGACGCTCTGGCAGCAGGATGGACCAGAACATGGAGCAGCCTATGGAAGATGATGGGCTGTCACCCGGCTGGCTGTGTGTTGCCCTTTTTGTTTTTCCATCCCCAAAGGCCGCACCCTCTTCTAGGTGGTCTCCCTGGGCCAAGGGAGGGCTGCGGCCATGGCGGTAGGACGGGCGGAGGCCCTTGCCCAGTATACTCTGGCTTCTCTTCAGAACGTAAAAATCTTTCGCCTTTTACTAAAGATTTCCGTGGAGAGGAGCAAAACTGAGTTTTGTGGCAATTTTTGCATGCTCCAGCTTGCTGGGGCTTTCTACATTTGGTTCAACAACAGAATGAGTGGGGGGTGGGCTTTCAGTGGGAGAGTGACTCCTGTGCTTGGTTGTGAGGTGGCCTTCATTTAAATATTGTGGCCATGGACGGCCCCCTTCTGGGGAGCGGGAAGTGTAAGTGACGCTCTGGCAGCAGGATGGACCAGAACATGGAGCAGCCTATGGAAGATGATGGGCTGTCGACCGGCTGGCTGTGTGTTGCCCTTTTTGTTTTTCCATCCCCAAATGCCGCAGCCTCTTCTAGTTGGTCTCCCTGGGCCAAGGGAGGGCTGCGGCCATGGCGGTAGGTTGGGAGGAGGCCCTTGCCCAGTGTACTCTGGCTTCTCTTCAAAACGTAAAAATCTTTCGCCTTTTACTAAAGATTTCCGTGGAGAGGAGCAAAACTGAGTTTTGTGGCAATTTTTGCTTGCTCCAGCTTGTTGGGGCTTCCTTCATTTGGTTGAAAAACAGAATGAGTGGGGGGTGGGCTTTCAGTGGGAGACTGACTCCTGTGGTTGGTTGGGAGGTGGCCCTCATTTGAATATTGTGGCCATGGACGGCCCCCTTCCGGGGAGCGGGAAGTGTAAGTGACGCTCTGGCAGCAGGATGGACCAGAACATGGAGCAGCCTATGGAAGATGATGGGCTGTCGCCCGGCTGGCTGTGTGTTGCCCTTTTTGTTTTTCCATCACCAAAGGCCGCACCCTCTTCTAGGTGGTCTCCCTGGGCCAAGGGAGGGCTGCGGCCATGGCGGTAGGTCGGGAGGAGGCCCTTGTCCAGTATTCTCTGGCTTCTCTTCAGAATGTAAAAATCTTTCGCCTTTTACTAAAGATTTCTGTGGAGAGGAGCAAAACTGAGTTTTGTGGCAATTTTTGCATGCTCCAGCTTGCTGGGGCTTTCTTCATTTGGTTGAACAACAGAATGAGTGGGGGGTGGGCTTTCAGTGGGAGACTGACTCCTGTGGTTGGTTGGGAGGTGGCCCTCATTTGAATATTGTGGCCATGGACGGCCCCCTTCCGGGGAGCGGGAAGTGTAAGTGACGCTCTGGCAGCAGGATGGACCAGAACATGTAGCAGCCTATGGAAGATGATGGGCTGTCGCCCGGCTGGCTGTGTGTTGCCCTTTTTGTTTTTCCATCCCCAAAGGCCGCACCCTCTTCTTGGTGGTCTCCCTGGGCCAAGGGAGGGCTGCGGCCATGGCGGTAGGTCGGGAGGAGGCCCTTGCCCAGTATACTCTGGCTTCTCTTCAGAATGTAAAAATCTTTCGCCTTTTACTAAGGATTTCTGTGGAGAGAAGCAAAACTGAGTTTTGTGGCAATTTTTGCATACTCCAGCTTGCTGGGGCTTCCTTCATTTGGTTGAACAACAGAATGAGTGGGGGGTGGGCTTTCAGTGGGAGACTGACTCCTGTGGTTGGTTGGGAGATGGCCCTCATTTGAATATTGTGGTCATGGACGGCCCCCTTCCAGGGAGCGGGAAGTGTAAGTGGCGCTCTGGCAACAGGATGGACCAGAACATGTTGCAGCCTATGGAAGATGATGGGCTGTCGCCCGGCTGGCTGTGTGTTGCCCTTTTTGTTTTTCCATCCGCAAAGGCCGCACCCTCTTCTAGGTGGTCTCCCTGGGCCAAGGGAGGGCTGCGGCCATGGCGGTAGGTCGGGAGGAGGCCCTTGCCCAGTATACTCTGGCTTCTCTTCAGAACGTAAAAATCTTTCGCCTTTTACTAAAGATTTCCGTGGAGAGGAACAAAACTGAGTTTTGTGGCAATTTTTGCATGCTCCAGCTTGCTGGGGCTTCCTTCATTTGGTTGAACAACAGAATGAGTGGGGGGTGGGCTTTCAGTGGGAGACTGACTCCTGTGGTTGGTTGTGAGGTGGCCCTCATTTGAATATTGTGGCCATGGACGGCCCCCTTCTGGGGAGCGGGAAGTGTAAGTGACGCTCTGGCAGCAGGATGGACCAGAACATGGAGCAGCCTATGGAAGATGATGGGCTGTCGCCCGGCTGGCTGTGTGTTGCCCTTTTTGTTTTTCCATCCCCAAAGGCCGCAGCCTCTTCTAGGTGGTCTCCCTGGGCCAAGGGAGGGCTGCGGCCATGGTGGTAGGTCGGGAGGAGGCCCTTGCCCAGTATACTCTAGCTTCTCTTCAGAACGTTAAAATCTTTCGCCTTTTACTAAAGATTTCCGTGGAGAGGAGCAAAACTGAGTTTTGTGGCAATTTTTGCATGCTCCAGCTTGCTGGGGCTTCCTTCATTTGGTTGAACAACAGAATGAGTGGGGGGTGGGCTTTCAGTGGGAGACTGAATCCTGTGGTTGGTTGGGAGGTGGCCCTCATTTGAATATTGTGGCCATGGACGGCCCCCTTCTGGGGAGCGGGAAGTGTAAGAGACGCTCTGGCAGTAGGATGGACCAGAACATGGAGCAGCCTATGGAAGATGATGGGCTGTCGCCCGGCTGGCTGTGTGTTGCCCTTTTTGTTTTTCCATCCCCAAAGGCCGCATCCTCTTCTAGGTGGTCTCCCTGGGCCAAGGGAGGGCTGCGGCCATGGCAGTAGGTCGGGAGGAGGCCCTTGCCCAGTATACTCTGGCTTCTCTTCAGAACGTAAAAATTTTTCGCCTTTTACTAAAGATTTCCGTGGAGAGGAGTAAAACTGAGTTTTGTGGCAATTTTTGCATGCTCAAGCTTGCTGGGGCTTCCTTCATTTGGTTGAACAACAGAATGAGTGTGGGGTGGGCTTTCAGTGGGAGACTGACTCCTGTGGTTGGTTGGGAGGTGGCCCTCATTTGAATATTGTGGCCATGGACGGCCCCCTTCCGGGGAGCGGGAAGTGTAAGTGACGCTCTGGCAGCAGGATGGACCAGAACATGGAGCAGCCTATGGAAGATGATGGGCTGTCGCCCGGCTGGCTGTGTGTTGCCCTTTTTGTTTTTCCATCCCCAAAGGCCGCAGCCTCTTCTAGGTGGTCTCCCTGGGCGAAGGGAGGGCTGCGGCCATGGCGGTAGGTCGGGAGTAGGCCCTTGCCCAGTATACTCTGGCTTCTCTTCAGAACGTAAAAATCTTTCGCCTTTTACTAAAGATTTCCGTGGAGAGGAGCAAAACTGAGTTTTATGGCAATTTTTGCATGCTCCAGCTTGCTGGGGCTTCCTTCATTTGGTTGAACAACAGAATGAGTGGGGGGTGGGCTTTCAGTGGGAGACTGACTCCTGTGGTTGGTTGGGAGGTGGCCCTCATTTGAATATTGTGGCCATGGACAACCCCCTTCCGGGGAGCTCAAAGAGTAAGTGACGCTCTGGCAGCAGGATGGACCAGAACATGGAGCAGCCTATGGAAGATGATGGGCTGTCGCCCGGCTGGCTGTGTGTTGCCCTTTTTGTTTTTCCATCACCAAAGGCCACACCCTCTTCTAGGTGGTCTCCCTGGGCCAAGGGAGGGCTGCGGCCATGGCGGTAGGTCGGGAGGAGGCCCTTGCCGAGTATTCTCTGGCTTCTCTTCATGAACGTAAAAATCTTTCGCCTTTTACTAAAGATTTCCGTGGAGAAGAGCAAAACTGAGTTTTGTGGCAATTTTAACCTGCTCCAGCTTGCTGGGGCTTTCTTCATTTGGTTGAACAACAGAATGAGTGGGGGGTGGGCTTTCAGTGGGAGACTGACTCCTGTGGTTGGTTGGGAGGTGGCCCTCATTTGAATATTGTGGCCATGGACGGCCCCCTTCCGGGGAGCGGGAAGTGTAAGTGACGCTCTGGCAGCAGGATGGACCAGAACATGGAGCAGCCTATGGAAGATGATGGGCTGTCGCCCGGCTGGCTGTGTGTTGCCCTTTTTGTTTTTCCATCCCCAAAGGCCGCACCCTTTTCTAGGTGGTCTCCCTGGGCCAAGGGTGGGCTGCGGCCATGGCGGTAGGTCGGGATGAGGCCCTTGCCCAGTATACTCTAGCTTCTCTTCAGAGTGTAAAAATCTTTCACCTTTTAGTAAAGATTTCCGTGAAGAGGAGCAAAACTGAGTTTTGTGGCAATTTTTGCATGCTCCAGCTTGCTGGGGCTTCCTTCATTTGGTTGAACAACTGAATGAGTGGGGGGTGGGCTTTCAGTGGGAGACTGACTCCTGTGGTTGGTTGGGAGGTGGCCCTCATTTGAATATTGTGGCCATGGACGGCCCCCTTCTGGGGAGCGGGAAGTGTAAGTGACGCTCTGGCAGCAGGATGGACCAGAACATGAAGCAGCCTATGGAAGATGATGGGCTGTCGCCCGGCTGGCTGTGTGTTGCCCTTTTTGTTTTTCCATCCCCAAAGGCCGCACCCTCTTCTAGGTGGTCTCCCTGGGCCAAGGGAGGGCTGCAGCCATGGCGGTAGGTCGGGAGGAGGCCCTTGCCCAGTATACTCTGGCTTTTCCTCAGAACGTAAAAATCTTTCGCCTTTTACTAGAGATTTCCGTGGAGAGGAGCAAAACTGAGTTTTGTGGCAATTTTTGCATGCTCCAAATTGCTGGGGCTTCCTTCATTTGGTTGAACAACAGAATGAGTGGGGGGTGGGCTTTCAGTGGGAGACTGACTCCTGTGGTTGGTTGGGAGGTGGCCCTCAATTGAATATTGTGGCCATGGACGGCACCCTTCCGGGTGCGCGAAGTTTAATTGACGCTCTGGCAGCAGGATGGACCAGAACATGGAGCAGCCTATGGAAAATGATGGGCTGTCGCCAGGCTGGCTGTGTGTTGCCCTTTTTGTTTTTCCATCCCCAAAGGCCGCAGCCTCTTCTAGGTGGTCTCCCTGGGCCAAGTTAGGGCTGCGGCCATGGTGGTAGGTCGGGAGGAGGCCCTTGCCCAGTATACTCTGGCTTCTCTTCAGAACGTAAAAATCTTTCACCTTTTACTAAAGATTTCCGTGGAGAGGAGCAAAACTGAGTTTTGTGGCAATTTTTGCATGCTCCAGCTTGCTGGGGCTTCCTTCATTTGGTTGAACAACAGAATGAGTGGGGGGTGGGCTTTCAGTGGGAGACTGACTCCTGTGGTTGGTTGGGAGGTGGCCCTCATTTGAATATTGTGGCCATGGACGGCCCCCTTCCGGGGAGCGGGAAGTGTAAGTGACGGTCTGGCAGCAGGATGGACCAGAACATGGAGCAGCCTATGGAAGATGATGGGCTGTCGCCCGGCTGGCTGTGTGTTGCCCTTTTTGTTTTTCCATCCCCAAAGGCTGCACCCTCTTCTAGGTGGTCTCCCTGGGCCAAGAGAGGGCTGCGGCCATGGCGGTAGGTCGGGAGGAGGCCCTTGCCCAGTATTCTCTGGCTTCTCTTCAGAACGTAAAAATCTTTGGTCTTTTGCTAAAGATTTCTGTGGAGAGGAGCAAATCTGAGTTTTGTGGCAATTTTTGCATGCTCCAGCTTGCTGGGGCTTCCTTCATTTGGTTGAACAACAGAATGAGTGGGGTGTGGGCTTTCAGTGGGAGACTGACTCCTGTGGTTGGTTGGGAGGTGGCCCTCATTTGAATATTGTGGCCATGGACGGCCCCCTTCCGGGGAGCTGGAAGTGTAAGTGACGCTCTGGCAACAGGATGGACCAGAACATGGAGCAGCCTATGGAAGATGATGGGCTGTCGCCCGGCTGGCTGTGTGTTGCCCTTTTTGTTTTTCCATCCCCAAAGGCCGCACCCTCTTCTAGGTGGTCTCCCTGGGCCAAGGGAGGGCTGCAGCCATGGCGGTAGGTCGGGAGGAGGCCCTTGCCCGGTATACTCTGGCTTATCTTCAGAACGTAAAAATCTTTCGCCTTTTACTAGAGATTTCCGTGGAGAGGAGCAAAACTGAGTTTTGTGGCAATTTTTGCATGCTCCAGCTTGCTGGGGCTTCCTTCATTTGGTTGAACAACAGAATGAGTTGGGGGTGGGCTTTCAGTGGGAGACTGGCTCCTGTGGTTGGTTGGGAGGTGGTCCTCAATTGAATATTGTGGCCATGGACGGCCCCGTTCCGGGTGCGCGAAGTGTAAGTGACGCTCTGGCAGCAGGATGGACCAGAACATGGAGCAGCCTATGGAAGATGATGGGCTGTCGCCCGGCTGGCTGTGTGTTGCCCTTTTTGTTTTTCCATCCCCAAAGGCCGCACCCTCTTCTAGGTGGTCTCCCTGGGCCAAGGGAGGGCTGCAGCCATGGCGGTAGGTCGGGAGGAGGCCCTTGCCCAGTATACTCTGGCTTCTCTTCAGAATGTAAAAATCTTTCGCCTTTTACTAAAGATTTCCGTGGAGAGGAGCAAAACTGAGTTTTGTGGCAATTTTTGCATGCTCCAGCTTGCTGGGGCTTCGTTCATTTGGTTGAACAACAGAATGAGTGGGGTGTGGGCTTTCAGTGGGAGACTGACTCCTGTGGTTGGTTGGGAGGTGGCCCTCATTTGAATGTTGTGGCCATGGACGGCCCCCTTCCGGGGAGCGGGAAGTGTAAGTGACGCTCTGGCAGCAGGATGGACCAGAACATGGAGCAGCCTATGGAAGATGATGGGCTGTCGCCCGGCTGGCTGTGTGTTGCCCTTTTTGTTTTTCCATCCCCAAAGGCCGCACCCTCTTCTAGGTGGTCTCCCTGGGCCAAGGGAGGGCTGCGGCCATGGCGGTAGGTCGGGAGGAGGCCCTTGCCCAGTATACTCTGGCTTCTCTTCAGAACAAAAAAATCTTTCGCCTTTTGCTAAAGATTTCCATGGAGAGGAACAAAACTGAGTTTTGTGGCAGTTTTTGCATGCTCCAGCTTGCTGGGGCTTCCTTCATTTGGTTGAACAACAGAATGAGTGGGGGGTGGGCTTTCAGTGGGAGACTGACTCCTGTGGTTGGTTGGGAGGTGGCCCTCATTTGAATATTGTGGCCATGGACGGCCCCCTTCTGGGGAGCGGGAAGTGTAAGTGACGCTCTGGCAGCAGGATGGACCAGAACATGGAGCAGCCTATGGAAGATGATGGGCTGTCGCCCGGCTGGCTGTGTGTTGCCCTTTTTGTTTTTCCATCTCCAAAGGCCGCACCCTCTTCTAGGTGGTCTCCCTGGGCCAAGGGAGGGCTGCGGCCATGGCGGTAGGTCGGGAGGAGGCCCTTGCCCAGTATACTCTGGCTTCTCTTCAGAATGTAAAAATCTTTCGCCTTTTACTAAAGATTTTCGTGGAGAGGAGCAAAACTGAGTTTTGTGGCAATTTTTGCATGCTCCAGCTTGCTGGGGCTTCCTTCATTTGGTTGAACAACAGAATGAGTGGGGGGTGGGCTTTCAGTGGGAGACTGACTCATGTGGTTGGTTGGGAGGTGGCCCTCATTTGAATATTCAGAACATGGAGCAGCCTATGGAAGATGATGGGCTGTCGCCCGGCTGGCTGTGTGTTGCTCTTTTTGTTTTTCCATCCCCAAAGGCCGCAGCCTCTTCTAGGTGGTCTCCCTGGGCCAAGGGAGGGCTTCGGCCATGGCGGTAGGTCGGGAGGAGGCCCTTGCCCAGTATACTCTGGCTTCTCTTCAGAATGTAAAAATCTTTCGCCTTTTACTAAAGATTTCCGTGGAGAGGAGCAAAACTGAGTTTTGTGGCAATTTTTGCATGCTCCAGCTTTCTGGGGCTTCCTTCATTTGGTTGAACAACAGAATGAGTGGGGGGTGGGCTTTCAGTGGGAGACTGACTCCTGTGGTTGGTTGTGAGGTGGCCCTCATTTGAATATTGTGGCCATGGACGACCCCCTTCCGGGGAGCGGGAAGTCTAAGTGACGCTCTGGCAGCAGGATGGACCAGAACATGGAGCAGCCTATGGAAGATGATGGGCTGTCGCCCGGCTGGCTGTGTGTTGCCCTTTTTGTTTTTCCATCCCCAAAGGCCGCACCCTCTTCTAGGTGGTCTCCCTGGGCCAAGGGAGGGATGCGGCCATGGCGGTAGGTCAGGAGGAGGCCCTTGCCCAGTATACTCTGGCTTCTCTTCAGAAAGTAAAAATCTTTTGCCTTTTACTAAAGATTTCCGTGGAGAGGAGCAAAACTGAGTTTTGTGGCAATTTTTGCATGCTCCAGCTTGCTGGGGCTTCCTTCATTTGGTTGAACAACAGAATGAGTGGGGGGTGGGCTTTCAGTGGGAGACTGACTCCTGTGGTTGGTTGGGAGGTGGCCCTCATTTGAATATTGTGGCCATGGACGGCTCCCTTCTGGGGAGCTGGAAGTGTAAGTGACGCTCTGGCAGCAGGATGGACCAGAACATGGAGCAGCCTATGGAAGATGATGGGCTGTCGCCCGACTGGCTGTGTGTTGCCCTTTTTGTTTTTCCATCCCCAAAGGCCGCAGCCTCTTCTAGGTGGTCTCCCTGGGCCAAGGGAGGGCTGCGGCCATGACGGTAGGTCGGGAGGAGGCCCTTGCCCAGTATACTCTAGCTTCTCTTCAGAACGTAAAAATCTTTCGCCTTTTACTAAAGATTTCCGTGGAGAGGAGCAAAACTGAGTTTTGTGGCAATTTTTGCATGCTCCAGCTTGCTGGGGCTTCCTTCATTTGGTTGAACAACAGAATGAGTGGGGGGTGGGCTTTCAGTGGGAGACTGACTTCTGTGGTTGGTTGGGAGGTGGCCCTCATTTGAATATTGTGGCCATGGACGGCCCCCTTCCGGGGAGCGGGAAGTGTAAGTGACGCTCTGGCAGCAGGATGGACCAGAACATGGAGCAGCCTATGGAAGATGATGGGCTGTCGCCCGGCTGGCTGTGTGTTGCCCTTTTTGTTTTTCCATCCCCAAAGGCCGCACCCTCTTCTAGGTGGTCTCCCTGGGCCAAGGGAGGGCTGCGGCCATGGCGGTAGGTCGGGAGGAGGCCTTTGCCCAGTGTACTCTGGCTTCTCTTCAGAATGTAAAAATCTTTCGCCTTTTACTAAAGATTTCTGTGGAGAGGAGCAAAACTGAGTTTTGTGGCAATTTTTGCATGCTCCAGCTTGTTGGGGCTTCCTTCATTTGGTTGAACAACAGAATGAGTGGTGGGTGGACCTCATTTGAATATTGTGGCCATGGATGGCCCCCTTCCGGGGAGCGGGAAGTGTAAGTGATGCTCTGGCAGCAGGATGGACCAGAACATGGAGCAGCCTATGGAAGATGATGGGCTGTCGCCCGGCTGGCTGTGTGTTGCCCTTTTTGTTTTTCCATCCCCAAAGGCCGCAGCCTCTTCTAGGTGGTCTCCCTGGGCCAAGGGAGGGCTGCGTCCCTGGCGGTAGGTCGGGAGGAGGCCCTTGCCCAGTATACTCTGGCTTCTCTTCAGAACGTAAAAATCTTTCGCCTTTTACTAAAGATTTCCGTGGAGAGGAGCAAAACTGAGTTTTGTGGCAATTTTTGCATGCTCCAGATTGCTGGGGCTTCCTTCATTTGGTTGAACAACAGAATCAGTGGGGTGTGGGCTTTCAGTGGGAGACTGACTCCTGTGGTTCGTTGGGAGGTGGCCCTCATATGAATATTGTGGCCATGGACGGCCCCCTTCCGGGGAGGAGGAAGGGTAAGTGACGCTCTGGCAGCAGGATGGACCAGAACATGGAGCAGCCTATGGAAGATGATGGGCTGTCGCCCGGCAGGCTGTGTGTTGCCCTTTTTGTTTTTCCATCACCAAAGGCCGCACCCTCTTCTAGGTGGTCTCCCTGGGCCAAGGGAGGGCTGCGGCCATGGCGGTAGGTCGGGAGGAGGCCCTTGCCCAGTATACTCTGGCTTCTCTTCAGAACGTAAAAATCTTTCGAATTTTACTAAAGATTTCCGTGGAGAAGAGCAAAACGGAGTTTTGAGGCCATTTTTGCATGCTCCAGCTTGCTGGGGCTTCCTTCATTTGGTTGAACAACAGAATGAGTGGGGGGTGGGCTTTCAGTGGGAGACTGACTCCTGTGGTTGGTTGGGAGGTGGCCCTCATTTGAATATTGTGGCCATGGACGGCCCCCTTCCGGGGAGCAGGAAGTGTAAGTGACGCTCTGGCAGCAGGATGGACCAGAACATGGAGCAGCCTATGGAAGATGATGGGCTGTCGCACGGCTGGCTGTGTGTTGCCCTTTTTGTTTTTCCATCCCCAAAGGCCGCACCCTCTTCTAGGTGGTCTCCCTGGTCCAAGGGAGGGCTGCGGCCATGGCGGTAGGTCAGGAGGAGGCCCTTGCCCAGTATACTCTGGCTTCTCTTCAGAACGTAAAAATCTTTCGCCTTTTACTAAAGATTTCTGTGGAGAGGAGCAAAACTGAGTTTTGTGGCTATTTTTGCATGCTCCAGCTTGCTGGAGCATCCTTCATTTGGTTGAACAACAGAATGAGTGGGGGGTGGGCTTTCAGTGGGAGACTGACTCCTGTGGTTGGTTGTGAGGTGGCCCTCATTTGAATATTGTGGTCATGGACGGCCCCCTTCTGGGGAGCGGGAAGTGTAAGTGACGCTCTGGCAGCAGGATGGACCAGAACATGGAGCAGCCTATGGAAGATGATGGGCTGTCACCCGGCTGGCTGTGTGTTGCCCTTTTTGTTTTTCCATCCCCAAAGGCCGCAGCCTCTTCTAGGTGGTCTCCCTGGGCCAAGGGAGCGCTGCGGCCATGGCGGTAGGTCGGGAGGAGGCCCTTGCCCAGTATACTCTGGCTTCTCTTCAGAATTTAAAAATCTTTCGCCTTTTACTAAAGATTTCCGTGGAGAGGAGCAAAACTGAGTTTTGTGGCAATTTTTGCATACTCCAACTTGCTGGGGTTTCCTTCATTTGGTTGAACAACAGAATGAGTGGGGGGTGGGCTTTCAGTGGGAGACTGACTCCTGTGGTTGGTTGGAAGGTGGCCCTCATTTGAATATTGTGGCCATGGACTGCCCCCTTCCGGGGAGCGGGAAGTGTAAGTGACGCTCTGGCAGCAGGATGGACCAGAACATGGAGCAGCCTATGGAAGATGATGGGCTGTCGCCCGGCTGGCTGTGTGTTGCCCTTTTTGTTTTTCCATCCCCAAATGCCGCACCCTCTTCTAGGTGGTCTCCCTGTGCCAAGGGAGGGCTGCGGCCATGGCGGTAATTCGGGAGGAGGCCCTTGCCCAGTATACTCTGGCTTCTCTTCAGAACGTAAAAATCTTTCGCCTTTTACTAAAGATTTCCGTGGAGAGGAGCAAAACTGAGTTTTGTGGCAATTTTTGCATGCTCCAGCTTGCTGGGGCTTCCTTCATTTGGTTGAACAACAGAATGAGTGGGGGGTGGGCTTTCAGTGGGAGACTGACTCCTGTGGTTGGTTGGGAGGTGGCCCTCATTTGAATATTGTGGCCATGGACGGCCCCCTTCCGGGGTGCGGGAAGTGTAAGTGACGCTCTGGCAGCAGGATGGACCAGAACATGGAGCAGCCTATGGAAGATGATGGGCTGTCGCCCGGCTGGCTGTGTGTTGCCCTTTTTGTTTTTCCATCACCAAAGGCCGCACCCTCTTCTAGGTGGTCTCCCTGGGCCAAGGGAGGGCTGCGGCCATGGCGGTAGGTCGGGAGGAGGCCCTTGCCCAGTATTCTCTGGCTTCTCTTCAGAACGTAAAAATCTTTCGCCTTTTACTAAAGATTTCCGTGGAGAGGAGCAAAACTGAGTTTTGTGGCAATTTTTGCATGCTCCAGCTTGCTGGGGCTTCCTTCATTTGGTTGAACAACAGAATGAGTTGGGGGTGGGCTTTCAGTGGGAGACTGACTCCTGTGGTTGGTTGGGAGGTGGCCCTCATTTGAATATTGTGGCCATGGACGGCCCCCTTCCGGGGAGCGGGAAGTGTAAGTGACGCTCTGGCAGCAGGATGGACCAGAACATGGAGCAGCCTATGGAAGATGATGGGCTGTCGCCCGGCTGGCTGTGTGTTGCCCTTTTTGTTTTTCCATCCCCAAAGGCCGCACCCTCTTCTAGGTGGTCTCCCTGGGCCAAGGGAGGGCTGCGGCCATGGCGGTAGGTTGGGAGGAGGCCCTTGCCCAGTATACTCTGGCTTCTCTTCAGAACGTAAAAATTTTTCGCCTTTTACTAAAGATTTCCGTGGAGAGGAGCAAAACTGAGTTTTGTGGCAATTTTTGCATGCTCCAGCTTGCTGGGGCTTCCTTCATTTAGTTCAACAACAGAATGAGGGGGGGGTGGGCTTTCAGTGGGAGACTGACTCCTGTGGTTGGTTGTGAGGTGGCCCTCATTTGAATATTGTGGCCATGGACGGCCCCCTTCTGGGGAGCGGGAAGTGTAAGTGACGCTCTGGCAGCAGGATGGACCAGAACATGGAGCAGCCTATGGAAGATGATGGGCTGTCGCCCGGCTGGCTGTGTGTTGCCCTTTTTGTTTTTCCATCCCCAAAGGCCGCAGCCTCTTCTAGGTGGTCTCCCTGGGCCAAGGGAGGGCTGCGTCCCTGGCGGTAGGTCGGGAGGAGGCCCTTGCCCAGTATACTCTGGCTTCTCTTCAGAACGTAAAAATCTTTCGCCTTTTACTAAAGATTTCCGTGGAGAGGAGCAAAACTGAGTTTTGTGGCAATTTTTGCATGCTCCAGATTGCTGGGGCTTCCTTCATTTGGTTGAACAACAGAATGAGTGGGGTGTGGGCTTTCAGTGGGAGACTGACTCCTGTGGTTGGTTGGGAGGTGGCCCTCATATGAATATTGTGGCCATGGACGGCCCCCTTCCGGGGAGGAGGAAGTGTAAGTGACGCTCTGGCAGCAGGATGGACCAGAACATGGAGCAGCCTATGGAAGATGATGGGCTGTCGCCCGGCAGGCTGTGTGTTGCCCTTTTTGTTTTTCCATCACCAAAGGCCGCACCCTCTTCTAGGTGGTCTCCCTGGGCCAAGGGAGGGCTGCGGCCATGGCGGTAGGTCGGGAGGAGGCCCTTGCCCAGTATACTCTGGCTTCTCTTCAGAACGTAAAAATCTTTCGAATTTTACTAAAGATTTCCGTGGAGAAGAGCAAAACGGAGTTTTGAGGCCATTTTTGCATGCTCCAGCTTGCTGGGGTTTCCTTCATTTGGTTGAACAACAGAATGAGTGGGGGGTGGGCTTTCAGTGGGAGACTGACTCCTGTGGTTGGTTGGGAGGTGGCTCTCATTTGAGTATTGTGGCCATGGACGGCCCCCTTCCGGGGAGCGGGAAGTGTAAGTGACGCTCTGGCAGCAGGATGGACCAGAACATGGAGCAGCCTATGGAAGATGATGGGCTGTCGCCCGGCTGGCTGTGTGTTGCCCTTTTTGTTTTTCCATCCCCAAATGCCGCACCCTCTTCTAGGTGGTCTCCCTGTGCCAAGGGAGGGCTGCGGCCATGGCGGTAGGTCGGGAGGAGGCCCTTGCCCAGTATACTCTGGCTTCTCTTCAGAACGTAAAAATCTTTCGCCTTTTACTAAAGATTTCCGTGGAGAGGAGCAAAACTGAGTTTTGTGGCAATTTTTGCATGCTCCAGCTTGCTGGGGCTTCCTTCATTTGGTTGAACAACAGAATGAGTGGGGGGTGGGCTTTCAGTGGGAGACTGACTCCTGTGGTTGGTTGGGAGGTGGCCCTCATTTGAATATTGTGGCCATGGACAGCCCCCTTCCGGGGTGCGGGAAGTGTAAGTGACGCTCTGGCAGCAGGATGGACCAGAACATGGAGCAGCCTATGGAAGATGATGGGCTGTCGCCCGGCTGGCTGTGTGTTGCCCTTTTTGTTTTTCCATCACCAAAGGCCGCACCCTCTTCTAGGTGGTCTCCCTGGGCCAAGGGAGGGCTGCGGCCATGGCGGTAGGTCGGGAGGAGGCCCTTGCCCAGTATTCTCTGGCTTCTCTTCAGAACGTAAAAATCTTTCGCCTTTTACTAAAGATTTCCGTGGAGAGGAGCAAAACTGAGTTTTGTGGCAATTTTTGCATGCTCCAGCTTGCTGGGGCTTCCTTCATTTGGTTGAACAACAGAATGAGTGTGGGGTGGGCTTTCAGTGGGAGACTGACTCCTGTGGTTGGTTGGGAGGTGGCCCTCATTTGAATATTGTGGCCATGGACGGCCCCCTTCCGGGGAGCGGGAAGTGTAAGTGACGCTCTGGCAGCAGGATGGACCAGAACATGGAGCAGCCTATGGAAGATGATGGGCTGTCGCCCGGCTTGCTGTGTGTTGCCCTTTTTGTTTTTCCATCCCCAAAGGCCGCACCCTCTTCTAGGTGGTCTCCCTGGGCCAAGGGAGGGCTGCGGCCATGACGGTAGGTCGGGAGGAGGCCCTTGCCCAGTATACTCTGGCTTCTCTTCAGAACGTAAAAATCTTTCGCCTTTTACTAAAGATTTCTGTGGAGAGGAGCAAAACTGAGTTTTGTGGCAATTTTTGCATGCTCCAGCTTGCTGGGGCTTCCTTCGTTTGGTTGAACAACAGAATGAGTGGGGGGTGGGCTTTCAGTGGGAGACTGACTCCTGTGGTTGGTTGTAAGGTGGCCCTCATTTGAATATTGTGGCCATGGACGGCCCCCTTCTGGGGAGCGGGAAGTGTAAGTGACGCTCTGGCAGCAGGATGGACCAGAACATGGAGCAGCCTATGGAAGATGATGGGCTGTTGCACGGCAGGCTGTGTGTTGCCCTTTTTGTTTTTCCATCACCAAAGGCCGCACCCTCTTCTAGGTGGTCTCCCTGGGCCAAGGGAGGGCTGCGGCCATGGCAGTAGGTCGGGAGGAGGCCCTTGCCCAGTATACTCTGGCTTCTCTTCAGAGCGTAAAAATCTTTCGCCTTTTACTAAAGATTTCCGTGGAGAGGAGCAAAACTGAGTTTTGTGGCAATTTTTGCATACTCCAGCTTGCTGGGGCTTCCTTCATTTGGTTGAACAACAGAATGAGTGGGGGGTGGGCTTTTAGTGGGAGACTGACTCCTGTGGTTGGTTGGGAGGTGGCCCTCATTTGAATATTGTGGCCATGGACGGCCCTCTTCCGGGGAGCGGGAAGTGTAAGTGACGCTCTGGCAGCAGGATGGACCAGAACATGGAGCAGCCTATGGAAGATGATGGGCTGTCGCCCGGCTGGCTGTGTGTTGCCCTTTTTGTTTTTCCATCCCCAAATGCCGCACCCTCTTCTAGGTGGTCTCCCTGGGCCAAGGGAGGGCTGCGGCCATGGCGGTAGGTCGGGAGGAGGCCCTTGCCCAGTATACTCTGGCTTCTCTTCAGAACGTAAAAATCTTTCTCCTTTTACTAAAGATTTCCGTGGAGAGGAGCAAAACTGAGTTTTGTGGCAATTTTTGCATGCTCCAACTTGCTGGGGCTTCCTTCATTTGGTTGAACAACAGAATGAGTGGTGAGTGGGCTTTCAGTGGGATACTGACTCCTGTAGTTGGTTGGGAGGTGGCCCTCATTTGAATATTGTGGCCATGGACGGCCCCCTTCCGGGGAGCGGGAAGTGTAAGTGACGCTCTGGCAGGAGGATGGACCAGAACATGGAGCAGCCTAGGGAAGATGATGGGCTGTCGCCCGGCTGGCTGTGTGTTGCCCTTTTTGTTTTTCCATCCCCAAAGGCCGCACCCTCTTCTAGGTGGTCTCCCTGGGCCAAGGGAGGGCTGCGGCCATGGCGGTAGGTCGGGAGGAGGCCTTTGCCCAGTATACTCTGGCTTCTCTTCAGAACGTAAAAATCTTTCGCCTTTTACTAAATATTTCCGTGGAGAGGAGCAAAACTGAGTTTTGTGGCAATCTTTGCATGCTCCAGCTTGCTGGGGCTTTCTTCATTTGGTTCAACAACAGAATGAGTGGGGTGTGGGCTTTCAGTGGGAGACTGACTCCTGTGGTTGGTTGGGAGGTGGCCCTCATATGAATATTGTGGCCATGGACGGCCCCCTTCCGGGGAGGAGGAAGTGTAAGTGACGCTCTGGCAGCAGGATGGACCAGAACATGGAGCAGCCTATGGAAGATGATGGGCTGTCGCCCGGCAGGCTGTGTGTTGCCCTTTTTGTTTTTCCATCACCAAAGGCCGCACCCTCTTCTAGGTGGTCTCCCTGGGCCAAGGGAGGGCTGCGGCCATGGCGGTAGGTCGGGAGGAGGCCCTTGCCCAGTATACTCTGGCTTCTCTTCAGAACGTAAAAATCTTTCGAATTTTACTAAAGATTTCCGTGGAGAAGAGCAAAACGGAGTTTTGAGGCCATTTTTGCATGCTCCAGCTTGCTGGGGCTTCCTTCATTTGGTTGAACAACAGAATGAGTGGGGGGTGGGCTTTCAGTGGGAGACTGACTCCTGTGGTTGGTTGGGAGGTGGCCCTCATTTGAATATTGTGGCCATGGACGGCCCCCTTCCGGGGAGCAGGAAGTGTAAGTGACGCTCTGGCAGCAGGATGGACCAGAACATGGAGCAGCCTATGGAAGATGATGGGCTGTCGCCCGGCTGGCTGTGTGTTGCCCTTTTTGTTTTTTCATCCCCAAAGGCCGCACCCTCTTCTAGGTGGTCTCCCTGGTCCAAGGGAGGGCTGCGGCCATGGCGGTAGGTCGGGAGGAGGCCCTTGCCCAGTATACTCTGGCTTCTCTTCAGAACTTAAAAATCTTTCGCCTTTTACTAAAGATTTCCGTGGAGAGGAGCAAAACTGAGTTTTGTGGCAATTTTTGCATACTCCAGCTTGCTGGGGTTTCCTTCATTTGGTTGAACAACAGAATGAGTGGGGGGTGGGCTTTTAGTGGGAGACTGACTCCTGTGGTTGGTTGGGAGGTGGCCCTCATTTGAATATTGTGGCCATGAACGGCCCCCTTCCGGGGAGCGGGAAGTGTAAGTGACGCTCTGGCAGCAGGATGGACCAGAACATGGAGCAGCCTATGGAAGATGATGGGCTGTCGCCCGGCTGGCTGTGTGTTGCCCTTTTTGTTTTTCCATCCCCAAATGCCGCACCCTCTTCTAGGTGGTCTCCCTGTGCCAAGGGAGGGCTGCGGCCATGGCGGTAGGTCGGGAGGAGGCCCTTGCCCAGTATACTCTGGCTTCTCTTCAGAACGTAAAAATCTTTCGCCTTTTACTAAAGATTTCCGTGGAGAGGAGCAAAACTGAGTTTTGTGGCAATTTTTGCATGCTCCAGCTTGCTGGGGCTTCCTTCATTTGGTTGAACAACAGAATGAGTGGGGGGTGGGCTTTCAGTGGGAGACTGACTCCTGTGGTTGGTTGGGAGGTGGCCCTCATTTGAATATTGTGGCCATGGACGGCCCCCTTCCGGGGTGCGGGAACTGTAAGTGACGCTCTGGCAGCAGGATGGACCAGAACATGGAGCAGCCTATGGAAGATGATGGGCTGTCGCCCGGCTGGCTGTGTGTTGCCCTTTTTGTTTTTCCATCACCAAAGGCCGCACCCTCTTCTAGGTGGTCTCCCTGGGCCAAGGGAGGGCTGCGGCCATGGCGGTAGGTCGGGAGGAGGCCCTTGCCCAGTATTCTCTGGCTTCTCTTCAGAACGTAAAAATCTTTCGCCTTTTACTAAAGATTTCCGTGGAGAGGAGCAAAACTGAGTTTTGTGGCAATTTTTGCATGCTCCAGCTTGCTGGGGCTTCCTTCATTTGGTTGAACAACAGAATGAGTGTGGGGTGGGCTTTCAGTGGGAGACTGACTCCTGTGGTTGGTTGGGAGGTGGCCCTCATTTGAATATTGTGGCCATGGACGGCCCCCTTCCGGGGAGCGGGAAGTGTAAGTGACGCTCTGGCAGCAGGATGGACCAGAACATGGAGCAGCCTATGGAAGATGATGGGCTGTCGCCCGGCTGGCTGTGTGTTGCCCTTTTTGTTTTTCCATCCCCAAAGGCCGCACCCTCTTCTAGGTGGTCTCCCTGGGCCAAGGGAGGGCTGCGGCCATGGCGGTAGGTCGGGAGGAGGCCCTTGCCCAGTATACTCTGGTTTCTCTTCAGAATGTATAAATCTTTCGCCTTTTACTAAAGATTTCCGTGGAGAGGAGCAAAGCTGAGTTTTGTGGCAATTTTTGCATGCTCCAGTTTGCTGGGGCTTCCTTCATTTGGTTGAACAACAGAATGAGTGGGGGGTGGGCTTTCAGTGGGAGACTGACTCCTGTGGTTGGTTGGGAGGTGGCCCTCATTTGAATATTGTGGCCATGGACGGCCCCCTTCCGGGGAGCGGGAAGTGTAAGTGACGCTCTGGCAGCAGGATGGACCAGAACATGGAGCAGCTTATGGAAGATGATGGGCTGTCGCCCGGCTGGCTGTGTGTTGCCCTTTTTGTTTTTCCATCCCCAAAGGCCGCACCCTCTTCTAGGTGGTCTCCCTGTGCCAAGGGAGGGCTGCGGCCATGGCGGTAGGTCGGGAGGAGGCCCTTGCCCAGTATACTCTGGCTTCTCTTCAGAGCGTAAAAATCTTTCGCCTTTTACTAAAGATTTCCGTGGAGAGGAGCAAAGCTGAGTTTTGTGGCAATTTTTGCATGCTCCAGCTTGCTGGGGCTTCCTTCATTTGATTGAACAACAGAATGAGTGGGGGGTGGGCTTTCAGTGGGAGACTGACTCCTGTGGTTGGTTGGGAGGTGGCCCTCATTTGAATATTGTGGCCATGGACGGCCCCCTTCCGGGGAGCAGGAAGTGTAAGTGACGCTCTGGCAGAAGGATGGACCAGAACATGGAGCAGCCTATGGAAGATGATGGGCTGTCGCCCGGCTGGCTGTGTGTTGCCCTTTTTGTTTTTCCATCCCCAAAGGCCGCACCCTCTTCTAGGTGGTCTCCCTGGGCCAAGGGAGGGCTGCGGCCATGACGGTAGGTCGGGAGGAGGCCCTTGCCCAGTATACTCTGGCTTCTCTTCAGAACGTAAAAATCTTTCGCCTTTTACTAAAGATTTCTGTGGAGAGGAGCAAAACTGAGTTTTGTGGCAATTTTTGCATGCTCCAGCTTGCTGGGGCTTCCTTCGTTTGGTTGAACAACAGAATGAGTGGGGGGTGGGCTTTCAGTGGGAGACTGACTCCTGTGGTTGGTTGTGAGGTGGCCCTCATTTGAATATTGTGGCCATGGATGGCCCCCTTCTGGGGAGCGGGAAGTGTAAGTGACGCTCTGGCAGCAGGATGGACCAGAACATGGAGCAGCCTATGGAAGATGATGGGCTGTTGCACGGCAGGCTGTGTGTTGCCCTTTTTGTTTTTCCATCACCAAAGGCCGCACCCTCTTCTAGGTGGTCTCCCTGGGCCAAGGGAGGGCTGCGGCCATGGCAGTAGGTCGGGAGGAGGCCCTTGCCCAGTATACTCTGGCTTCTCTTCAGAGCGTAAAAATCTTTCGCCTTTTACTAAAGATTTCCGTGGAGAGGAGCAAAACTGAGTTTTGTGGCAATTTTTGCATACTCCAGCTTGCTGGGGTTTCCTTCATTTGGTTGAACAACAGAATGAGTGGGGGGTGGGCTTTCAGTGGGAGACTGACTCCTGTGGTTGGTTGGGAGGTGGCCCTCATTTGAATATTGTGGCCATGGACGGCCCTCTTCCGGGGAGCGGGAAGTGTAAGTGACGCTCTGGCAGCAGGATGGACCAGAACATGGAGCAGCCTATGGAAGATGATGGGCTGTCGCCCGGCTGGCTGTGTGTTGCCCTTTTTGTTTTTCCATCCCCAAATGCCGCACCCTCTTCTAGGTGGTCTCCCTGGGCCAAGGGAGGGCTGCGGCCATGGCGGTAGGTCGGGAGGAGGCCCTTGCCCAGTATACTCTGGCTTCTCTTCAGAACGTAAAAATCTTTCTCCTTTTACTAAAGATTTCCGTGGAGAGGAGCAAAACTGAGTTTTGTGGCAATTTTTGCATGCTCCAACTTGCTGGGGCTTCCTTCATTTGGTTGAACAACAGAATGAGTGGTGAGTGGGCTTTCAGTGGGATACTGACTCCTGTAGTTGGTTGGGAGGTGGCCCTCATTTGAATATTGTGGCCATGGACGGCCCCCTTCTGGGGAGCGGGAAGTGTAAGTGACGCTCTGGCAGCAGGATGGACCAGAACATGGAGCAGCCTATGGAAGATGATGGGCTGTCGCCCGGCTGGCTGTGTGTTGCCCTTTTTGTTTTTCCATCACCAAAGGCCGCACCCTCTTCTAGGTGGTCTCCCTGGGCCAAGGGAGGGCTGCAGCCATGGCGGTAGGTCGGGAGGAGGCCCTTGCCCAGTATTCTCTGGCTTCTCTTCAGAACGTAAAAATCTTTCGCCTTTTACTAAAGATTTCCGTGGAGAGGAGCAAAACTGAGTTTTGTGGCAATTTTTGCATGCTCCAGCTTGCTGGGGCTTCCTTCATTTGGTTGAACAACAGAATGAGTGGGGGGTGGGCTTTCAGTGGGAGACTGACTCCTTTGGTTGGTTGGGAGGTGGCCCTCATTTGAATATTGTGGCCATGGACGGCCCCCTTCCGGGGAGCGGGAAGTGTAAGTGACGCTCTGGCAGGAGGTTGGACCAGAACATGGAGCAGCCTAGGGAAGATGATGGGCTGTCGCCCGGCTGGCTGTGTGTTGCCCTTTTTGTTTTTCCATCCCCAAAGGCCGCACTCTCTTCTAGGTGGTCTCCCTGGGCCAAGGGAGGGCTGCGGCCATGGCGGTAGGTCGGGAGGAGGCCTTTGCCCAGTATACTCTGGCTTCTCTTCAGAACGTAAAAATCTTTCGCCTTTTACTAAATATTTCTGTGGAGAGGAGCAAAACTGAGTTTTGTGGCAATCTTTGCATGCTCCAGCTTGCTGGGGCTTTCTTCATTTGGTTCAACAACAGAATGAGTGGGGGGTGGGATATCAGTGGGAGACTGACTCCTGTGGTTGGTTGTGAGGTGGCCCTCATTTGAATATTGTGGCCATGGACGGCCCCCTTCTGGGGAGCGGGAAGTGTAAGTGACGCTCTGGCAGCAGGATGGACCAGAACATGGAGCAGCCTATGGAAGATGATGGGCTGTCGCCCGGCTGGCTGTGTGTTGCCCTTTTTGTTTTTCCATCCTCAAAGGCCGCACCCTCTTCTAGGTGGTCTCCCTGGGCCAAAGGAGGGCTGCGGCCATGGCGGTAGGTCGGGAGGAGGCTCTTGCCCAGCATACTCTGGCTTCTCTTCAGAACGTAAAAATCTTTCGCCTTTTACTAAAGATTTCCGTGGAGAGGAGCTAAACTGAGTTTTGTGGCAATTTTTGCATGCTCCAGCTTGCTGGGGCTTCCTTCATTTGGTTGAACAACAGAATGAGTGGGGGGTGGGCTTTCAGTGGGAGACTGACTCCTGTGGTTGGTTGGGAGGTGGCCCTCATTTGAATATTGTGGCCATGGACGGCCCCCTTCCGGTGGCGGGAAGTGTAAGTGACGCTCTGTCAGCAGGATGGACCAGAATATGGAGCAGCCTATGGAAGATGATGGGCTGTCGCCCGGCTTGCTTTGTGTTGCCCTTTTTGTTTTTCCATACCCAAAGGCCGCAGCCTCTTCTAGGTGGTCTCCCTGGGCCAAGGGAGGGCTGCGGCCATGGCGGTAGGTCGGGAGGAGGCCCTTGCCCAGTATACTGTGGCTTTTTTTCAGAACGTAAAAATCTTTCGCCTTTTACTAAAGATTTCCGTGGAGAGGAGCAAAACTGAGTTTTGTGGCAATTTTTGAATGCTCCAGCTTGCTGGGGCTTCCTTCATTTGGTTGAACAACAGAATGAGTGGGGGGTGGGCTTTCAGTGGGAGACTGACTCCTGTGGTTGGTTGGGAGGTGGCCCTCATTTGAATATTGTGGCCATGGACGGCCCCCTTCCGGGGTGCGGGAACTGTAAGTGACGCTCTGGCAGCAGGATGGACCAGAACATGGAGCAGCCTATGGAAGATGATGGGCTGTCGCCCGGCTGGCTGTGTGTTGCCCTTTTTGTTTTTCCATCACCAAAGGCCGCACCCTCTTCTAGGTGGTCTCCCTGGGCCAAGGGAGGGCTGCGGCCATGGCGGTAGGTCGGGAGGAGGCCCTTGCCCAGTAAACTCTGGCTTCTCTTCCGAACGTAAAAATTTTTCGCCTTTTACTAAAGATTTCCGTGGAGAGGAGCAAAACTGAGTTTTGTGGCAATTTTTGCATGCTCCAGCTTGCTGGGGCTTCCTTCATTTGGTTGAACAACAGAATGAGTGGGGGGTGGGCTTTCAGTGGGATATTGACTCCTGTGGTTGGTTGGGAGGTGGTCCTTATTTGAATATTGTGGCCATGGACGGCCCCCTTCCGGGGTGCGGGAAGTGTAAGTGACGCTCTGGCAGCAGGATGGACCAGAACATGGAGCAGCCTATGGAAGATGATGGGCTGTCGCCCGGCTGGCTGTGTGTTGCCCTTTTTGTTTTTCCATCACCAAAGGCCGCACCCTCTTCTAGGTGGTCTCTCTGGGCCAAGGGAGGGCTGCGGCCATGGCGGTAGGTCGAGAGGAGGCCCTTGCCCAGTATTCTCTGGCTTCTCTTCAGAACGTAAAAATCTTTCGCCTTTTAGTAAAGATTTCCGTGGAGAGGAGCAAAACTGAGTTTTGTGGCAATTTTTGCATGCTCCAGCTTGCTGGGGCTTCCTTCATTTGGTAGAACAACAGAATGAGTGGGGGGTGGGCTTTCAGTGGGAGACTGACTCCTGTGGTTGGTTGGGAGGTGGCCCTCATTTGAATATTGTGGCCATGGACGGCCCCCTTCCGGGGAGCGGGAAGTGTAAGTGACGCTCTGGCAGCAGGATGGACCAGAACATGGAGCAGCCTATGGAAGATGATGGGCTGTCGCCCGGCTGGCTGTGTGTTGCCCTTTTTGTTTTTCCATCCCCAAAGGCCGCAGCCTCTTCTAGGTGGTCTCCCTGGGCCAAGGGAGGGCTGCGGCCATGGCGGTAGGTCGGGAGGAGGCCCTTGCCTAGTATACTCTGGCTTCTCTTCAGAACGTAAAAATCTTTTGCCTTTTACTAAAGATTTTCGTGGAGAGGAGCAAAACTGAGTTTTGTGGCAATTTTTGCATGCTCCAGCTTGCTGGGGCTTCCTTCATTTGGTTGAACAACAGAATGAGTGGGGGGTGGGCTTTCAGTGGGAGACTGACTGCTGTGGTTGGTTGTGAGGTGCTCCTCATTTGAATATTGTGGCCATGGACGGCCCCCTTCCGGGGAGTAGGAAGTGTAAGTGACGCTCTGGCAGCAGGATGGACCAGAACATGGAGCAGCCTATGGAAGATGATGGGCTGTCGCCCGGATGGCTGTGTGTTGCCCTTTTTGTTTTTCCATCACCAAAGGCCGCACCCTCTTCTAGGTGGTCTCCCTGGGCCAAGGGAGGGCTGCGGCCATGGCGGTAGGTCGGGAGGAGGCCCTTGCCCAGTATTCTCTTGCTTCTCTGCAAAACGTAAAAATCTTTCGCCTTTTACGAAAGATTTCCGTGGAGAGGAGCAAAACTGAGTTTTGTGGCAATTTTTGCATGCTCCAGCTTGCTGGGGCTTCCTTCATTTGGTTGAACAACAGAATGAGTGAGAGGTGGGCTTTCAGTGGGAGACTGACTCCTGTGGTTGGTTGGGAGGTGGCCCTCATTTGAATATTGTGGCGATGGATGGCCCCCTTCCGGGGATCTGAAAGTGTAAGTGACGCTCTGGCAGCAGGATGGACCAGAACATGGAGCAGCCTATGGAAGATGATGGGCTGTCGCCCGGCTGGCTGTGTGTTGCCCTTTTTGTTTTTCCATCCCCAAAGGCCGCAGCCTCTTCTAGGTGGTCTCCCTGGGCCAAGGGAGGGCTGCGGCCATGGCGGTAGGTCGGGAGGAGGCCCTTGCCCAGTATACTCTGGCTTCTCTTCAGAACGTAAAAATCTTTTGCCTTTTACTAAAGATTTCCGTGGAGAGGAGCAAAACTGAGTTTTGTGGCAATTTTTGCATGCTCCAGCTTGCTGGGGCTTCCTTCATTTGGTTGAACAACAGAATGAGTGGGGGGTGGGCTTTCAGTGGGAGACTAACTCCTGTGGTTGGTTGTGAGGTGGCCCTCATTTGAATATTGTGGCCATGGACGGCCCCCTTCCGGGGAGCGGGAAGTGTAAGTGACGCTCTGGCAGCAGGATGGACCAGAACATGGAGCAGCCTATGGAAGATGATGGGCTGTCGGCCGGCTGGCTGTGTGTTGCCCTTTTTGTTTTTCCATCACCAAAGGCCGCACCCTCTTCTAGGTGGTCTCCCTGGGCCAAGGGAGGGCTGCGGCCATGGCGGTAGGTCGGGAGGAGGCCCTTGCCCAGTATACTCTGGCTTCTCTTCAGAACGTAAAAATCTTTCGCCTTTTACTAAAGATTTCCGTGGAGAGGAGCAAAACTGAGTTTTGTGGCAATTTTTGCATGCTCCAGTTTGCTGGGGCTTCCTTCATTTGGTTGAACAACAGAATGAGTGGGGGGTGGGCTTTCAGTGGGAGACTGAATCCTGTGGTTGGTTGGGAGGTGGCCCTCATTTGAATATTGTGGCCATGGACGGCCCCCTTCCGGGGAGCGGGAAGTGTAAGTGACGCTCTGGCAGCAGGATGGACCAGAACATGGAGCAGCCTATGGAAGATGATGGGCTGTCGCCCGGCTGGCTGTGTGTTGCCCTTTTTGTTTTTCCATCCCCAAAGGCCGCAGCCTCTTCTAGGTGGTCTCCCTGGGCCAAGGGAGGGCTGCGGCCATGGCGGTAGGTCGGGAGGAGGCCCTTGCCTAGTATACTCTGGCTTCTCTTCAGAACGTAAAAATCTTTTGCCTTTTACTAAAGATTTTCGTGGAGAGGAGCAAAACTGAGTTTTGTGGCAATTTTTGCATGCTCCAGCTTGCTGGGGCTTCCTTCATTTGGTTGAACAACAGAATGAGTGGGGGGTGGGCTTTCAGTGGGAGACTGACTGCTGTGGTTGGTTGTGAGGTGCTCCTCATTTGAATATTGTGGCCATGGACGGCCCCCTTCCGGGGAGTAGGAAGTGTAAGTGACGCTCTGGCAGCAGGATGGACCAGAACATGGAGCAGCCTATGGAAGATGATGGGCTGTCGCCCGGATGGCTGTGTGTTGCCCTTTTTGTTTTTCCATCACCAAAGGCCGCACCCTCTTCTAGGTGGTCTCCCTGGGCCAAGGGAGGGCTGCGGCCATGGCGGTAGGTCGGGAGGAGGCCCTTGCCCAGTATTCTCTTGCTTCTCTGCAAAACGTAAAAATCTTTCGCCTTTTACGAAAGATTTCCGTGGAGAGGAGCAAAACTGAGTTTTGTGGCAATTTTTGCATGCTCCAGCTTGCTGGGGCTTCCTTCATTTGGTTGAACAACAGAATGAGTGAGAGGTGGGCTTTCAGTGGGAGACTGACTCCTGTGGTTGGTTGGGAGGTGGCCCTCATTTGAATATTGTGGCGATGGATGGCCCCCTTCCGGGGATCTGAAAGTGTAAGTGACGCTCTGGCAGCAGGATGGACCAGAACATGGAGCAGCCTATGGAAGATGATGGGCTGTCGCCCGGCTGGCTGTGTGTTGCCCTTTTTGTTTTTCCATCCCCAAAGGCCGCAGCCTCTTCTAGGTGGTCTCCCTGGGCCAAGGGAGGGCTGCGGCCATGGCGGTAGGTCGGGAGGAGGCCCTTGCCCAGTATACTCTGGCTTCTCTTCAGAACGTAAAAATCTTTTGCCTTTTACTAAAGATTTCCGTGGAGAGGAGCAAAACTGAGTTTTGTGGCAATTTTTGCATGCTCCAGCTTGCTGGGGCTTCCTTCATTTGGTTGAACAACAGAATGAGTGGGGGGTGGGCTTTCAGTGGGAGACTAACTCCTGTGGTTGGTTGTGAGGTGGCCCTCATTTGAATATTGTGGCCATGGACGGCCCCCTTCCGGGGAGCGGGAAGTGTAAGTGACGCTCTGGCAGCAGGATGGACCAGAACATGGAGCAGCCTATGGAAGATGATGGGCTGTCGGCCGGCTGGCTGTGTGTTGCCCTTTTTGTTTTTCCATCACCAAAGGCCGCACCCTCTTCTAGGTGGTCTCCCTGGGCCAAGGGAGGGCTGCGGCCATGGCGGTAGGTCGGGAGGAGGCCCTTGCCCAGTATACTCTGGCTTCTCTTCAGAACGTAAAAATCTTTCGCCTTTTACTAAAGATTTCCGTGGAGAGGAGCAAAACTGAGTTTTGTGGCAATTTTTGCATGCTCCAGTTTGCTGGGGCTTCCTTCATTTGGTTGAACAACAGAATGAGTGGGGGGTGGGCTTTCAGTGGGAGACTGAATCCTGTGGTTGGTTGGGAGGTGGCCCTCATTTGAATATTGTGGCCATGGACGGCCCCCTTCTGGGGAGCGGGAAGTGTAAGTGACGCTCTGGCAGCAGGATGGACCAGAACATGGAGCAGCCTATGGAAGATGATGGGCTGTCGCCCGGCTGGCTGTGTGTTGCCCTTTTTGTTTTTCCATCCCCAAAGGCCGCACCCTCTTCTAGGTGGTCTCCCTGGGCAAAGGGAGGGCTGCGGCCATGGCGGTAGGTCGGGAGGAGTCCCTTGCCCAGTATACTCTGGCTTCTCTTCAGAACGTAAAAATCTTTCGCCTTTTACTAAAGATTTCCGTGGAGAGGAGCAAAACTGAGTTTTGTGGCAATTTTTGCATGCTCCAGCTTGCTGTGGCTTCCTTCATTTGGTTGAACAACAGAATGAGTGGGGGGTGGGCTTTCAGTGGGAGACTGACTCCTGTGATTGGTTGGGAGGTGGCCCTCATTTGAATATTGTGGCCATGGACGGCCCCCTTCCGGGGGCGGGAAGTGTAAGTGACACTCTGGCAGCAGGATGGACCAGAACATGGAGCAGCCTATGGAAGATGATGGGCTGTCGCCCGGCTGGCTGTGTGTTGCCCTTTTTGTTTTTCCATCCCCAAAGGCCGCACCCTCTTCTAGGTGGTCTCCCTGGGCCAAGGGAGGGCTGCGGCCATGGCGGTAGGTCGGGAGGAGGCCCTTGCACAGTAAACTCTGGCTTCTCTTCCGAACGTAAAAATCTTTCGCCTTTTACTAAAGATTTCCGTGGAGAGGAGCAAAACTGAGTTTTGTGGCAATTTTTGCATGCTCCAGCTTGCTGGGGCTTCCTTCATTTGGTTGAACAACAGAATGAGTGGTGGGTGGGCTTTCAGTGGGATACTGACTCCTGTGGTTGGTTGGGAGGTGGTCCTTATTTGAATATTGTGGCCATGGACGGCCCCCTTCCGGGGAGCGGGAAGTGTAAGTGACACTCTGGCAGCAGGATGGACCAGAACATGGAGCAGCCTATGGAAGATGATGGGCTGTCGCCCGGCTGGCTGTGTGTTGCCCTTTTTGTTTTTCCATCACCAAAGGCCGCACCCTCTTCTAGGTGGTCTCTCTGGGCCAAGGGAGGGCTGCGGCCATGGCGGTAGGTCGGGAGGAGGCCCTTGCCCAGTATTCTCTGGCTTCTCTTCAGAACGTAAAAATCTTTCGTCTTTTACTAAAGATTTCCGTGGAGAGGAGCAAAACTGAGATTTGTGGCAATTTTTGCATGCTCCAGCTTGCTGGGGCTTCCTTCATTTGGTTGAACAACTGAATGAGTGGGGGGTGGGCTTTCAGTGGGAGACTGACTCCTGTGGTTGTTTGGGAGGTGTCCCTCATTTGAATATTGTGGCCATGGACGGCCCCCTTCTGGTGAGCGGGAAGTGTAAGTGACGCTCTGGCAGCAGGATGGACCAGAACATGGAGCAGCCTATGGAAGATGATGGGCTGTCGCCCGGCTGGCTGTGTGTTGCCCTTTTTGTTTTTCCATCCCCAAAGGCCGCACCCTCTTCTAGGTGGTCTCTCTGGGCCAAGGGAGGGCTGCGGCCATGGCGGTAGGTCGGGAGGAGGTCTTTGCCCAGTATACTCTGGCTTCTCTTCAGAATGTAAAAATCTTTCGCCTTTTACTAAAGATTTCCGTGGAGAGGAGCAAAACTGAGTTTTGTGGCAATTTTTGCATGCTCCAGCTTGCTGTGGCTTCCTTCATTTGGTTGAACAACAGAATGAGTGGGGGGTGGGCTTTCAGTGGGAGACTGACTCCTGTGATTGGTTGGGAGGTGGCCCTCATTTGAATATTGTGGCCATGGACGGCCCCCTTCCGGGGGCGGGAAGTGTAAGTGACACTCTGGCAGCAGGATGGACCAGAACATGGAGCAGCCTATGGAAGATGATGGGCTGTCGCCCGGCTGGCTGTGTGTTGCCCTTTTTGTTTTTCCATCCCCAAAGGCCGCACCCTCTTCTAGGTGGTCTCCCTGGGCCAAGGGAGGGCTGCGGCCATGGCGGTAGGTCGGGAGGAGGCCCTTGCACAGTAAACTCTGGCTTCTCTTCCGAACGTAAAAATCTTTCGCCTTTTACTAAAGATTTCCGTGGAGAGGAGCAAAACTGAGTTTTGTGGCAATTTTTGCATGCTCCAGCTTGCTGGGGCTTCCTTCATTTGGTTGAACAACAGAATGAGTGGTGGGTGGGCTTTCAGTGGGATACTGACTCCTGTGGTTGGTTGGGAGGTGGTCCTTATTTGAATATTGTGGCCATGGACGGCCCCCTTCCGGGGAGCGGGAAGTGTAAGTGACACTCTGGCAGCAGGATGGACCAGAACATGGAGCAGCCTATGGAAGATGATGGGCTGTCGCCCGGCTGGCTGTGTGTTGCCCTTTTTGTTTTTCCATCACCAAAGGCCGCACCCTCTTCTAGGTGGTCTCTCTGGGCCAAGGGAGGGCTGCGGCCATGGCGGTAGGTCGGGAGGAGGCCCTTGCCCAGTATTCTCTGGCTTCTCTTCAGAACGTAAAAATCTTTCGTCTTTTACTAAAGATTTCCGTGGAGAGGAGCAAAACTGAGATTTGTGGCAATTTTTGCATGCTCCAGCTTGCTGGGGCTTCCTTCATTTGGTTGAACAACTGAATGAGTGGGGGGTGGGCTTTCAGTGGGAGACTGACTCCTGTGGTTGTTTGGGAGGTGTCCCTCATTTGAATATTGTGGCCATGGACGGCCCCCTTCTGGTGAGCGGGAAGTGTAAGTGACGCTCTGGCAGCAGGATGGACCAGAACATGGAGCAGCCTATGGAAGATGATGGGCTGTCGCCCGGCTGGCTGTGTGTTGCCCTTTTTGTTTTTCCATCCCCAAAGGCCGCACCCTCTTCTAGGTGGTCTCTCTGGGCCAAGGGAGGGCTGCGGCCATGGCGGTAGGTCGGGAGGAGGTCTTTGCCCAGTATACTCTGGCTTCTCTTCAGAATGTAAAAATCTTTCGCCTTTTACTAAAGATTTCCGTGGAGAGGAGCAAAACTGAGTTTTGTGGCAATTTTTGCATGCTCCAGCTTGCTGGGGCTTCCTTCATTTGGTTGAACAACAGAATGAGTGGGGGGTGGGCTTTCAGTGGGAGACTGACTCCTGTGGTTGGTTGGGAGGTGGCCCTCATTTGAATATTGTGGCCATGGATGGCCCCCTTCCGGGGGCGGGAAGTGTAAGTGACGCTCTGGCAGCAGGATGGACCAGAACATGGAGCAGCCTATGGAAGATGATGGGCTGTCGCCCGGCTGGCTGTGTGTTGCCCTTTTTGTTTTTCCATCCCCAAAGGCCGCACCCTCTTCTAGGTGGTCTCCCTGGGCCAAGGGAGGGCTGCGGCCATGGCGGTAGGTCGGGAGGAGGCCCTTGCCCAGTATACTCTGGCTTCTCTTCAGAGCGTAAAAATCTTTCGCATTTTACTAAAAATTTCCGTGGAGAGGAGCAAAACTGAGTTTTGTGGCTATTTTTGCATGCTCCAGCTTGCTGGGGCTTCCTTCATTTGGTTCAACAACAGAATGAGTGGGGGGTGGGCTTTCAGTGGGAGACTGACTCCTGTGGTTGCTTGTGAGGTGGCCCTCATTTGAATATTGTGGCCATGGACGGCCCCCTTCTGGGGAGCGGGAAGTGTAAGTGACGCTCTGGCAGCAGGATGGACCAGAACATGGAGCAGCCTATGGAAGATGATGGGCTATCGCCCGGCTGGCTGTGTGTTGCCCTTTTTGTTTTTCCATCCCCAAAGGCCGCACCCTCTTCTAGGTGGTCTCCCTGGGCCAAGGGAGGGCTGCGGCCATGGCGGTAGGTCGGGAGGAGGCCCTTGCCCAGTATACTCTGGCTTCTCTTCAGAATGTAAAAATCTTTCGCCTTTTACTAAAGATTTCCGTGGAGAGGAGCAAAACTGAGTTTTGTGGCAATTTTTGCATGCTCCAGCTTGCTGGGACTTCCTTCATTTGGTTGAACAACAGAATGAGTGGGGGGTGGGCTTTCAGTGGGAGACTGACTCCTGTGGTTGGTTGGGAGGTGGCCCTCATTTGAATATTGTGGCCATGGACGGCCCCCTTCCGGGGAGCAGGAAGTGTAAGTGACGCTCTGGCAGCAGGATGGACCAGAACATGGAGCAGCCTATGGAAGATGATGGGCTGTCGCCCGGCAGGTTGTGTGTTGCCCTTTTTGTTTTTCCATCACCAAAGGCCGCACCCTCTTCTAGGTGGTCTCCCTGGGCCAAGGGAGGGCTGCGGCCATGGCGGTAAGTCGGGAGGAGGCCCTTGCCCAGTATACTCTGGCTTCTCTTCAGAACGTAAAAATCTTTCGAATATTACTAAAGATTTCCGTGGAGAAGAGCAAAACGGAGTTTTGAGGCCATTTTTGCATGCTCCAGCTTGCTGGGGCTTCCTTCATTTGGTTGAACAACAGAATGAGTGGGGGGTGGGCTTTCAGTGGGAGACTGACTCCTGTGGTTGGTTGGGAGGTGGCCCTCATTTGAATATTGTGGCCATGGACGGCCCCCTTCCGGGGAGCAGGAAGTGTAAGTGACGCTCTGGCAGCAGGATGGACCAGAACATGGAGCAGCCTATGGAAGATGATGGGCTGTCGCCCGGCTGGCTGTGTGTTGCCCTTTTTGTTTTTCCATCCCCAAAGGCCGCACCCTCTTCTAGGTGGTCTCCCTGGTCCAAGGGAGGGCTGCGGCCATGGCGGTAGGTCAGGAGGAGGCCCTTGCCCAGTATACTCTGGCTTCTCTTCAGAACGTAAAAATCTTTCGCCTTTTACTAAAGATTTCTGTGGAGAGGAGCAAAACTGAGTTTTGTGGCAATTTTTGCATGCTCCAGCTTGCTGGAGCATCCTTCATTTGGTTGAACAACAGAATGAGTGGGGGGTGGGCTTTCAGTGGGAGACTGACTCCTGTGGTTGGTTGTGAGGTGGCCCTCATTTGAATATTGTGGTCATGGACGGCCCCCTTCTGGGGAGCGGGAAGTGTAAGTGACGCTCTGGCAGCAGGATGGACCAGAACATGGAGCAGCCTATGGAAGATGATGGGCTGTCACCCGGCTGGCTGTGTGTTGCCCTTTTTGTTTTTCCATCCCCAAAGGCCGCAGCCTCTTCTAGGTGGTCTCCCTGGGCCAAGGGAGGGCTGCGGCCATGGCGGTAGGTCGGGAGGAGGCCCTTGCCCAGTATACTCTGGCTTCTCTTCAGATCTTAAAAATCTTTCGCCTTTTACTAAAGATTTTCGTGGAGAGGAGCAAAACTGAGTTTTGTGGCAATTTTTGCATACTCCAGCTTGCTGGGGTTTTTCTTAATTTGGTTGAACAACAGAATGAGTGTGGGGTGGGCTTTCAGTGGGAGACTGACTCCTGTGGTTGGTTGGGAGGTGGCCCTCATTTGAATATTGTGGCCATGGACGGCCCCCTTCCGGGGAGCGGGAAGTGTAAGTGACGCTCTGGCAGCAGGATGGACCAGAACATCGAGCAGCCTATGGAAGATGATGGGCTGTCGCCCGGCTGGCTGTGTGTTGCCCTTTTTGTTTTTCCATCCCCAAATGCCGCACCCTCTTCTAGGTGGTCTCCCTGTGCCAAGGGAGGGCTGCGGCCATGGCGGTAATTCGGGAGGAGGCCCTTGCCCAGTATACTCTGGCTTCTCTTCAGAACGTAAAAATCTTTCGCCTTTTACTAAAGATTTCCGTGGAGAGGAGCAAAACTGAGTTTTGTGGCAATTTTTGCATACTCCAGCTTGCTGGGGTTTCCTTCATTTGGTTGAACAACAGAATGAGTGGGGGGTGGGCTTTCAGTGGGAGACTGACTCCTGTGGTTGGTTGGGAGGTGGCCCTCATTTGAATATTGTGGCCATGGACGGCCCCCTTCCGGGGAGCGGGAAGTGTAAGTGACGCTCTGGCAGCAGGATGGACCAGAACATGGAGCAGCCTATGGAAGATGATGGGCTGTCGCCCGGCTGGCTGTGTGTTGCCCTTTTTGTTTTTCCATCCCCAAATGCCGCACCCTCTTCTAGGTGGTCTCCCTGTGCCAAGGGAGGGCTGCGGCCATGGCGGTAATTCGGGAGGAGGCCCTTGCCCAGTATACTCTGGCTTCTCTTCAGAACGTAAAAATCTTTCGCCTTTTACTAAAGATTTCCGTGGAGAGGAGCAAAACTGAGTTTTGTGGCAATTTTTGCATGCTCCAGCTTGCTGGGGCTTCCTTCATTTGGTTGAACAACAGAATGAGTGGGGGGTGGGCTTTCAGTGGGAGACTGACTCCTGTGGTTGGTTGGGAGGTGGCCCTCATTTGAATATTGTGGCCATGGACGGCCCCCTTCCGGGGTGCGGGAAGTGTAAGTGACGCTCTGGCAGCAGGATGGACCAGAACATGGAGCAGCCTATGGAAGATGATGGGCTGTCGCCCGGCTGGCTGTGTGTTGCCCTTTTTGTTTTTCCATCACCAAAGGCCGCACCCTCTTCTAGGTGGTCTCCCTGGGCCAAGGGAGGGCTGCGGCCATGGCGGTAGGTCGGGAGGAGGCCCTTGCCCAGTATTCTCTGGCTTCTCTTCAGAATGTAAAAATCTTTCGCCTTTTACTAAAGATTTCCGTGGAGAGGAGCAAAACTGAGTTTTGTGGCAATTTTTGCATGCTCCAGCTTGCTGGGGCTTTCTTCATTTGGTTGAACAACAGAATGAGTGGGGGGTGGGCTTTCAGTGGGAGACTGACTCCTGTGGTTGGTTGGGAGGTGGCCCTCATTTGAATATTGTGGCCATGGACGGCCCCCTTCCGGGGAGCGGGAAGTGTAAGTGACGCTCTGGCAGCAGGATGGACCAGAACATGGAGCAGCCTATGGAAGATGATGGGCTGTCGCCCGGCTGGCTGTGTGTTGCCCTTTTTGTTTTTCCATCCCCAAAGGCCGCACCCTCTTCTAGGTGGTCTCCCTGGGCCAAGGGAGGGCTGCGGCCATGGCGGTAGGTTGGGAGGAGGCCCTTGCCCAGTATACTCTGGCTTCTCTTCAGAACGTAAAAATCTTTCGCCTTTTACTAAAGATTTCCGTGGAGAGAAGCAAAACTGAGTTTTGTGGCAATTTTTGCATGCTCCAGCTTGTTGGGGCTTCTTTCATTTGGTTGAACAACAGAATGAGTGGGGGGTGGGCTTTCAGTGGGAGACTGAATCCTGTGGTTGGTTGGGAGGTGGCCCTCATTTGAATATTGTGGCCATGGACGGCCCCCTTCTGGGGAGCTGGAATTGTAAGTGACGCTCTGGCAGCAGGATGGACCAGAACATGGAGCAGCCTATGGAAGATGATGGGCTGTCGCCCGGCTGGCTGTGTGTTGCACTTTTTGTTTTTCCATCCCCAAAGGCCGCAGCCTCTTCTAGGTGGTCTCCCTGGGCCAAGGGAGGGCTGCGGCCATGGCGGTAGGTCGGGAGGAGGCCCTTGCCCAGTATACTCTGGCTTCTCTTCAGAACGTAAAAATCTTTCGCCTTTTACTAAAGATTTCCGTGGAGAGGAGCAAAACTGAGTTTTGTGGCAATTTTTGCATGCTCCAGCTTGCTGGGGCTTCCTTCATTTGGTTGAACAACAGAATGAGTGGGGGGTGGGCTTTCAGTGGGAGACTGACTCCTGTGGTTGGTTGTGAGGTGGCCCTCATTTGAATATTGAGCCCATGGACGGCCCCCTTCTGGGGAGCGGGAAGTGTAAGTGACGCTCTGGCAGCAGGATGGACCAGAACATGGAGCAGCCTATGGAAGATGATGGGCTGTCGCCCGGCTGGCTGTGTGTTGCCCTTTTTGTTTTTCCATCCTCAAAGGCCGCAGCCTCTTCTAGGTGGTCTCCCTGGGCCAAGGGAGGGCTGCGGCCATGGCGGTAGGTCGGGAGGAGGCCCTTGCCCAGTATACTCTGGCTTCTCTTCAGAACGTAAAAATCTTTCACTTTTTACTAAAGATTTCTGTGGAGAGGAGCAAAACTGAGTTTTGTGGCAATTTTTGCATGCTCCAGCTTGCTGGGGCTTCCTTCATTTGGTTGAACAACAGAATGAGTGGGGGGTGGGCTTTCAGTGGGAGACTGAATCCTGTGGTTGGTTGGGAGGTGGCCCTCATTTGAATATTGTGGCCATGGACGGCCCCCTTCTGGGGAGCTGGAAGTGTAAGTGACGCTCTGGCAGCAGGATGGACCAGAACATGGAGCAGCCTATGGAAGATGATGGGCTGTCGCCCGGCTGGCTGTGTGTTGCCCTTTTTGTTTTTCCATCCCCAAAGGCCGCAGCCTCTTCTAGGTGGTCTCCCTGGGCCAAGGGAGGGCTGCGGCCATGGCGGTAGGTCGGGAGGAGGCCCTTGCCCAGTATACACTGGCTTCTCTTCAGAACGTAAAAATCTTTCGCCTTTTACTAAAGATTTCCGTGGAGAGGAGCAAAACTGAGTTTTGTGGCAATTTTTGCATGCTCCAGCTTGCTGGGGCTTCCTTCATTTGGTTGAACAACAGAATGAGTGGGGGGTGGGCTTTCAGTGGGAGACTGAATCCTGTGGTTGGTTGGGAGGTGGCCCTCATTTGAATATTGTGGCCATGGACGGCCCCCTTCTGGGGAGCTGGAAGTGTAAGTGACGCTCTGGCAGCAGGATGGACCAGAACATGGAGCAGCCTATGGAAGATGATGGGCTGTCGCCCGGCTGGCTGTGTGTTGCCCTTTTTGTTTTTCCATCCTCAAAGGCCGCACCCTCTTCTATGTGGTCTCCCTGGGCCAAGGGAGGGCTGCAGCCATGGCGGTAGGTCGGGAGGAGGCCCTGGCCTAGTATTCTCTGCCGTCTCTTCAGAACGTAAAAATCATTCGCCTTTTACTAAAGATTTCCGTGGAGAGGAGCAAAACTGAGTTTTGTGGCAATTTTTGCATGCTCCAGCTTACTGGGGCTTCCTTCATTTGGTTGAACAACAGAATGAGTGGGGGGTGGGCTTTCAGTGGGAGACTGACTCCTGTGGTTGGTTGGGAGGTGGCCCTCATTTGAATATTGTGGCCATGGACGGCCCTCTTCCGGGGAGCGGGAAGTGTAAGTGACGCTCTGGCAGCAGGATGGACCAGAACATGGAGCAGCCTATGGAAGATGATGGGCTGTCGCCCGGCTGGTTGTGTGTTGCCCTTTTTGTTTTTCCATCCCCAAAGGCCGCACCCTCTTCTAGGTGGTCTCCCTGGGCCAAGGGAGGGCTGCGGCCATGGCGGTAGGTCGGGAGGAGGCCCTTGCCCAGTATACTCTGGCTTCTCTTCAGAACGTAAAAATCTTTCGCCTTTTGCTAAAGATTTCCGTGGAGAGGAACAAAACTGAGTTTTGTGGCAATTTTTGCATGCTCCAGCTTGCTGGGGCTTCCTTCATTTGGTTGAACAACAGAATGAGTGGGTGGTGGGCTTTCAGTGGGAGGTAGCCCTCATTTGAATATTGTGGCCATGGACGGCCCCCTTCCGGGGAGCGGGAAGTGTAAGTGATGCTCTGGCAGCAGGATGGACCAGAACATGGAGCAGCCTATGGAAGATGATGGGCTGTCGCCCGGCTGGCTGTGTGTTGCCCCTTTTGTTTTTCCATTCCCAAAGGCCGCAGCCTCTTCTAGGTGGTCTCCCTGGGCCAAGGGAGGGCTGCGGCCATGGCGGTAGGTCGGGAGGATGCCCTTGCCCAGTATACTCTGGCTTCTCTTCAGAACCTAAAAATCTGTCGCCTTTTACTAAAGATTTCCGTGGAGAGGAGCAAAACTGAGTTTTGTGGCAATTTTTGCATGCTCCTGCTTGCTGGGGCTTCCTTCATTTGGTTGAACAACAGAATGAGTGGGGGGTGGGCTTTCAGTGGGAGACTAACTCCTGTGGTTGGTTGTGAGGTGGCCCTCATTTGAATATTGTGGCCATGGACGGCCTCCTTCCGGGGAGCGGGAAGTGTAAGTGATGCTCTGGCAGCAGGATGGACCAGAACATGGAGCAGCCTATGGAAGATGATGGGCTGTCGCCCGGCTGGCTGTGTGTTGCCCTTTTTGTTTTTCCATCACCAAAGGCCGCACCCTCTTCTAGGTGGTCTCCCTGGGCCAAGGGAGGGCTGCGGCAATGGCGGTAGGTCGGGAGGAGGCCCTTGCCCAGTATTCTTCGGCTTCTCTTCAGAACGTAAAAATCTTTCGCCTTTTACTAAAGATTTCCGTGGAGAGGAGCAAAACTGAGTTTTGTGGCAATTTTTGCATGCTCCAGCTTGCTGGGGCTTCTTTCATTTGGTTGAACAACAGAATGAGTGGGGGGTGGGCTTTCAGTGGGAGACTGACTCCTGTGGTTGGTTGGGAGGTGGCCCTCATTTGAATATTGTGGCCATGGACGGCCCCCTTCTGGGGAGCTGGAAGTGTAAGTGACGCTCTGGCAGCAGGATGGACCAGAACATGGAGCAGCCTATGGAAGATGATGGGCTGTCGCCCGGCTGGCTGTGTGTTGCCCTTTTTGTTTTTCCATCCCCAAAGGCCGCAGCCTCTTCTAGGTGGTCTCCCTGGGCCAAGGGAGGGCTGCGGCCATGGCGGTAGGTCGGGAGGAGGCCCTTGCCCAGTATACTCTGGCTTCTCTTCAGAACGTAAAAATCTTTCGCCTTTTACTAAAGATTTCCGTGGAGAGGAGCAAAACTGAGTTTTGTGGCAATTTTTGCATGCTCCAGCTTGCTGGGGCTTCCTTCATTTGGTTGAACAACAGAATGAGTGGGGGGTGGGCTTTCAGTGGGAGACTGAATCCTGTGGTTGGTTGGGAGGTGGCCCTCATTTGAATATTGTGGCCATGGACGGCCCCCTTCTGGGGAGCTGGAAGTGTAAGTGACGCTCTGGCAGCAGGATGGACCAGAACATGGAGCAGCCTATGGAAGATGATGGGCTGTCGCCCGGCTGGCTGTGTGTTGCCCTTTTTGTTTTTCCATCCCCAAAGGCCGCAGCCTCTTCTAGGTGGTCTCCCTGGGCCAAGGGAGGGCTGCGGCCATGGCGGTAGGTCGGGAGGAGGCCCTTGCCCAGTATACACTGGCTTCTCTTCAGAACGTAAAAATCTTTCGCCTTTTACTAAAGATTTCCGTGGAGAGGAGCCAAACTGAGTTTTGTGGCAATTTTTGCATGCTCCAGCTTGCTGGGGCTTCCTTCATTTGGTTGAACAACAGAATGAGTGGGGGGTGGGCTTTCAGTGGGAGACTGAATCCTGTGGTTGGTTGGGAGGTGGCCCTCATTTGAATATTGTGGCCATGGACGGCCCCCTTCTGGGGAGCTGGAAGTGTAAGTGACGCTCTGGCAGCAGGATGGACCAGAACATGGAGCAGCCTATGGAAGATGATGGGCTGTCGCCCGGCTGGCTGTGTGTTGCCCTTTTTGTTTTTCCATCCTCAAAGGCCGCAGCCTCTTCTAGGTGGTCTCCCTGGGCCAAGGGAGGGCTGCGGCCATGGCGGTAGGTCGGGAGGAGGCCCTTGCCCAGTATACTCTGGCTTCTCTTCAGAACGTAAAAATCTTTCGCCTTTTACTAAAGATTTCCATGGAGAGGAGCAAAACTGAGTTTTATGGCAATTTTTGCATGCTCCAGCTTGCTGGGGCTTCCTTCATTTGGTTGAACAACAGAATGAGTGGGGGGTGGGCTTTCAGTGGGAGACTGAATCCTGTGGTTGGTTGGGAGGTGGCCCTCATTTGAATATTGTGGCCATGGACGGCCCCCTTCTGGGGAGCTGGAAGTGTAAGTGACGCTCTGGCAGCAGGATGGACCAGAACATGGAGCAGCCTATGGAAGATGATGGGCTGTCGCCCGGCTGGCTGTGTGTTGCCCTTTTTGTTTTTCCATCCCCAAAGGCCGCAGCCTCTTCTAGGTGGTCTCCCTGGGCCAAGGGAGGGCTGCGGCCATGGCGGTAGGTCGGGAGGAGGCCCTTGCCCAGTATACTCTGGCTTCTCTTCAGAACGTAAAAATCTTTCGCCTTTTACTAAAGATTTCCGTGGAGAGGAGCAAAACTGAGTTTTGTGGCAATTTTTGCATGCTTCAGCTTGCTGGGGCTTCCTTCATTTGGTTGAACAACAGAATGAGTGGGGGGTGGGCTTTCAGTGGGAGACTGAATCCTGTGGTTGGTTGGGAGGTGGCTCTCATTTGAATATTGTGGCCATGGACGGCCCCCTTCTGGGGAGCTGGAAGTGTAAGTGACGCTCTGGCAGCAGGATGGACCAGAACATGGAGCAGCCTATGGAAGATGATGGGCTGTCGCCCGGCTGGCTGTGTGTTGCCCTTTTTGTTTTTCCATCCCCAAAGGCCGCAGCCTCTTCTAGGTGGTCTCCCTGGGCCAAGGGAGGGCTGCGGCCATGGCGGTAGGTCGGGAGGAGGCCCTTGCCCAGTATACTCCGGCTTCTCTTCAGAACGTAAAAATCTTTTGCCTTTTACTAAAGATTTCCGTGGAGAGGAGCAAAACTGAGTTTTGTGGCAATTTTTGCATACTCCAGCTTGCTGGGGCTTTCTTCATTTGGTTGAACAACAGATTGAGTGGGGGGTAGGCTTTCAGTGGGAGACTAACTCCTGTGGTTGGTTGTGAGGTGGCCCTTATTTGAATATTGTGGCCATGGACGGCCTCCTTCCGGGGAGCGGGAAGTGTAAGTGATGCTCTGGCAGCAGGATGGACCAGAACATGGAGCAGCCTATGGAAGATGATGGGCTGTCGCCCGGCTGGCTGTGTGTTGCCCTTTTTGTTTTTCCATCACCAAAGGCCGCACCCTCTTCTAGGTGGTCTCCCTGGGCCAAGGGAGGGCTGCGGCAATGGCGGTAGGTCGGGAGGAGGCCCTTGCCCAGTATTCTCCGGCTTCTCTTCAGAACGTAAAAATCTTTCGCCTTTTACTAAAGATTTCCGTGGAGAGGAGCAAAACTGAGTTTTGTGGCAATTTTTGCATGCTCCAGCTTGCTGGGGCTTCTTTCATTTGGTTGAACAACAGAATGAGTGGGGGGTGGGCTTTCAGTGGGAGACTGACTCCTGTGGTTGGTTGGGAGGTGGCCCTCATTTGAATATTGTGGCCATGGACGGCCCCCTTCCGGGGAGCGGGAAGTGTAAGTGACGCTCTGGCAGCAGGATGGACCAGAACATGGAGCAGCCTATGGAAGATGATGGGCTGTCGCCCGGCTGGCTGTGTGTTGCCCTTTTTGTTTTTCCATCCCCAAAGGCCGCAGCCTCTTCTAGGTGGTCTCCCTGGGCCAAGGGAGGGCTGCGGCCATGGCGGTAGGTCGGGAGGAGGCCCTTGCCCAGTATACTCTGGCTTCTCTTCAGAACGTAAAAATCTTTTGCTTTTTACTAAAGATTTCCGTGGAGAGGAGCAAAACTGAGTTTTGTGGCAATTTTTGCATACTCCAGCTTGCTGGGGCTTTCTTCATTTGGTTGAACAACAGAATGAGTGGGGGGTGGGCTTCCAGTGGGAGACTAACTCCTGTGGTTGGTTGTGAGGTGGTCCTCATTTGAATATTGTGGCCATGGACGGCCTCCTTCCGGGGAGCGGGAAGTGTAAGTGATGCTCTGGCAGCAGGATGGAAGATGATGGGCTGTCGCCCGGCTGGCTGTGTGTTGCCCTTTTTGTTTTTCCATCACCAAAGGCCGCACCCTCTTCTAGGTGGTCTCCCTGGGCCAAGGGAGGGCTGCGGCAATGGTGGTAGGTCGGGAGGAGGCCCTTGCCCAGTATTCTCCGGCTTCTCTTCAGAATGTAAAAATCTTTCGCCTTTTACTAAAGATTTCCGTGGAGAGGAGCAAAACTGAGTTTTGTGGCAATTTTTGCATGCTCCAGCTTGCTGGGGCTTCTTTCATTTGGTTGAACAACAGAATGAGTGGGGGGTGGGCTTTCAGTGGGAGACTGACTCCTGTGGTTGGTTGGGAGGTGGCCCTCATTTGAATATTGTGGCCATGGACGGCCCCCTTCCGGGGAGCGGGAAGTGTAAGTGACGCTCTGGCAGCAGGATGGACCAGAACATGGAGCAGCCTATGGAAGATGATGGGCTGTCGCCCGGCTGGCTGTGTGTTGCCCTTTTTGTTTTTCCATCCCCAAAGGCCGCAGCCTCTTCTAGGTGGTCTCCCTGGGCCAAGGGAGGGCTGCGGCCATGGCGGTAGGTCGGGAGGAGGCCCTTGCCCAGTATACTCTGGCTTCTCTTCAGAATGTAAAAATCTTTCGCCTTTTACTAAAGATTTCCGTGGAGAGGAGCAAAACTGAGTTTTGTGGCAATTTTTGCATGCTCCAGCTTGCTGGGGCTTCCTTCATTTGGTTCAACAACAGAATGAGTGGGGGGTGGGCTTTCAGTGGGAGACTGACTCCTGTGGTTGGTTGTGAGGTGGCCCTCATTTGAATATTGAGCCCATGGACTGCCCCCTTCTGGGGAGCGGGAAGTGTAAGTGACGCTCTGGCAGCAGGATGGACCAGAACATGGAGCAGCCTATGGAAGATGATGGGCTGTCGCCCGGCTGGCTGTGTGTTGCCCTTTTTGTTTTTCCATCCCCAAAGGCCGCAGCCTCTTCTAGGTGGTCTCCCTGGGCCAAGGGAGGGCTGCGGCCATGGCGGTAGGTCGGGAGGAGGCCCTTGCCCAGTATACTCTGGCTTCTCTTCAGAACGTAAAAATCTTTCGCCTTTTACTAAAGATTTCCGTGGAGAGGAGCAAAACTGTGTTTTGTGGCAATTTTTGCATGCTCCAGCTTGCTGGGGCTTCCTTCATTTGGTTGAACAACAGAATGAGTGGGGGGTGGGCTTTCAGTGGTAGACTGAATCCTGTGGTTGGTTGGGAGGTGGCCCTCATTTGAATATTGTGGCCATGGACGGCCTCCTTCTGGGGAGCTGGAAGTGTAAGTGACGCTCTGGCAGCAGGATGGACCAGAACATGGAGCAGCCTATGGAAGATGATGGGCTGTCGCCCGGCTGGCTGTGTGTTGCCCTTTTTGTTTTTCCATCCCCAAAGGCCGCAGCCTCTTCTAGGTGGTCTCCCTGGGCCAAGGGAGGGCTGCGGCCATGGCGGTAGGTCGGGAGGAGGCCCTTGCCCAGTATACTCTGGCTTCTCTTCAGAACGTAAAAATCTTTCGCCTTTTAGTAAAGATTTCCGTGGAGAGGAGCAAAACTGAGTTTTGTGGCAATTTTTGCATGCTCCAGCTTGCTGGGGCTTCCTTCATTTGGTTGAACAACAGAATGAGTGGGGGGTGGGCTTTCAGTGGGAGACTGAATCCTGTGGTTGGTTGGGAGGTGGCCCTCATTTGAATATTGTGGCCATGGACAGCCCTCTTCTGGGGAGATGGAAGTGTAAGTGACGCTCTGGCAGCAGGATGGACCAGAACATGGAGCAGCCTATGGAAGATGATGGGCTGTCGCCCGGCTGGCTGTGTGTTGCCCTTTTTGTTTTTCCATCCCCAAAGGCCACAGCCTCTTCTAGGTGGTCTCCCTGGGCCAAGGGAGGCCTGCGGCCATGGCGGTAGGTCGGGAGGAGGCCCTTGCCCAGTATACTCTGGCTTCTCTTCAGAACGTAAAAATCTTTCGCCTTTTACTAAAGATTTCTGTGGAGAGGAGCAAAACTGAGTTTTGTGGCAATTTTTGCATGCTCCAGCTTGCTGGGGCTTCCTTCATTTGGTTGAACAACAGAATGAGTCGGGGGTGGGCTTTCAGTGGGAGACTGAATCCTGTGGTTGGTTGGGAGGTGGCCCTCATTTGAATATTGTGGCCATGGACGGCCCCCTTCTCGGGAGCTGGAAGTGTAAGTGACGCTCTGGCAGCAGGATGGACCAGAACATGGAGCAGCCTATGGAAGATGATGGGCTGTCGCCCGGCTGGCTGTGTGTTGCCCTTTTTGTTTTTCCGTTCCCAAAGGCCGCAGCCTCTTCTAGGTGGTCTCCCTGGGCCAAGGGAGGGCTGCGGCCATGGCGGTAGGTCGGGAGGAGGCCCTTGCCCAGTATACTCTGGCTTCTCTTCAGAACGTAAAAATTTTTCGCCTTTTACTAAAGATTTCCGTGGAGAGGAGCAAAACTGAGTTTTGTGGCAATTTTTGCATGCTCCAGCTTGCTGGGGCTTCCTTCATTTGGTTGAACAACAGAATGAGTGGGGGGTGGGCTTTCAGTGGGAGACTGAATCCTGTGGTTGGTTGGGAGGTGGCCCTCATTTGAATATTGTGGCCATGGATGGCTCTCTTCTGGGGAGCTGGAAGTGTAAGTGACGCTCTGGCAGCAGGATGGACCAGAACATGGAGCAGCCTATGGAAGATGATGGGCTGTCGCCCGGCTGGCTGTGTGTTGCCCTTTTTGTTTTTCCATCCCCAAAGGCCGCAGCCTCTTCTAGGTGGTCTCCCTGGGCCAAGGGAGGGCTGCGGCCATGGTGGTAGGTCGGGAGGAGGCCCTTGCCCAGTATACTCTAGTTTCTCTTCAGAACGTAAAAATCTTTTGCCTTTTACTAAAGATTTCCGTGGAGAGGAGCAAAACTGAGTTTTGTGGCTATTTTTGCATGCTCCAGCTTGCTGGGGCTTCCTTCATTTGGTTGAACAACAGAATGAGTGGGGGGTGGGCTTTCAGTGGGAGACTGACTCCTGTGGTTGGTTGGGAGGTGGCCCTCATTTGAATATTGTGGCCATGGACGGCCCCCTTCCGGGGATAGGGAAGTGTAAGTGACGCTCTCGCAGCAGGATGGACCAGAACATGGAGCAGCCTATAGAAGATGATGGGCTGTCGCCCAGCTGGCTGTGTGTTGCCCTTTTTGTTTTTCCATCCCCAAAGGCCGCAGTCTCTTCTAGGTGGTCTCCCTGGGCCAAGGGAGGGCTGCGGCCATGGCGGTAGGTCGGGAGGAGGCCCTTGTCCAGTATACTCTGGCTTTTCTTCAGAACGTAAAAACCTTTCGCCTTTTACTAAAGATTTCCGTGGAGAGGAGCAAAACTGAGTTTTGTGGCAATTTTTGCATGCTCCAGCTTGCTGGGGCTTCCTTCATTTGGTTGAACAACAGAATGAGTGGGGGGTGGGCTTTCAGTGGGAGACTGACTCCTGTGGTTGGTTGTGAGGTGGCCCTCATTTGAATATTGTGGCCATGGACGGCCCCCTTCTGGGGAGCGGGAAGTATAAGTGACGCTCTGGCAGCAGGATGGACCAGAACATGAAGCAGCCTATGGAATATGATGGGCTGTCGCCCGGCTGGCTATGTGTTGCCCTTTTTGTTTTTCCATCCCCAAAGGCCGCAGCCTCTTCTAGGTGGTCTCCCTGGGCCAAGGGAGGGCTGCGGCCATGGCGGTAGGTCGGGAGGAGGCCCTTGCCCAGTATACTCTAGCTTCTCTTCAGAACGTAAAAATCTTTCGCCTTTTACTAAAGATTTCCGTGGAGAGGAGCAAAACTGAGTTTTGTGGCAATTTTTGCATGCTCCAGCTTGCTGGGGCTTCCTTCATTTGGTTGAACAACAGAATGAGTGGGGGGTGGGCTTTCAGTGGGAGACTAAATCCTGTGGTTGGTTGGTAGGTGGCCCTCATTTGAATATTGTGGCCATGGACGGCCCCCTTCTGGGGAGCTGGAAGTGTAAGTGACGCTCTGGCAGCAGGATGGACCAGAACATGGAGCAGCCTATGGAAGATGATGGGCTGTCGCCCGGCTGGCTGTGTGTTGCCCTTTTTGCTTTTCCATCACCAAAGGCCGCAGCCTCTTCTAGGTGGTCTCCCTGGGCCAAGGGAGGGCTGCGGCCATGGCGGTAGGTCGGGAGGAGGCCCTTGCCCAGTATACTCTGTCTTCTCTTCAGAACGTAAAAATCTTCCGCCTTTTACTAAACATTTTCGTGGAGAGGAGCAAAACTGAGTTTTGTGGCAATTTTTGCATGCTCCAGCTTGCTGGGGCTTCCTTCATTTGGTTGAACAACAGAATGAGTGGGGGGTGGGCTTTCAGTGGGAGACTGAATCCTGTGGTTGGTTGGGAGGTTGCCCTCATTTGAATATTGTGGCCATGGACGGCCCCCTTCTGGGGAGCTGGAAGTGTAAGTGACGCTCTGGCAGCAGGATGGACCAGAACATGGAGCAGCCTTTGGAAGATGATGGGCTGTCGCCCGGCTGGCTGTGTGTTGCCCTTTTTGTTTTTCCATCCCCAAAGGCCGCAGCCTTTTCTAGGTGGTCTCCCTGGGCCAAGGGAGGGCTGCGGCCATGGCGGTAGGTCGGGAGGAGGCCCTTGCCCAGTATACTCTAGCTTCTCTTCAGAACGTAAAAATCTTTCGCCTTTTACTAAAGATTTCAGTGGAGAGGAGCAAAACTGAGTTTTGTGGCAATTTTTGCATGCTCCAGCTTGCTGGGGCTTCCTTCATTTGGTTGAACAACAGAATGAGTGGGGGGTGGGTTTTCAGTGGGAGACTGAATCCTGTGGTTGGTTGGGAGGTGGCCCTCATTTGAATTTTGTGGCCATGGACGGCCCCCTTCCGGGGATCGGGAAGTGTAAGTGACGCTCTCGCAGCAGGATGGACCAGAACATGGAGCAGCCTATAGAAGATGATGGGCTGTCGCCCGGCTGGCTGTGTGTTGCCCTTTTTGTTTTTCCATCCCCAAAGGCCGCAGCCTCTTCTAGGTGGTCTCCCTGGGCCAAGGGAGGGCTGCGGCCATGGCGGTAGGTCGGGAGGAGGCCATTGCCCAGTATACTCTGGCTTCTTTTCAGAACGTAAAAATCTTTCGCCTTTCACTAAAGATTTCCGTGGAGAGGAGCAAAACTGAGTTTTGTGGCAATTTTTGCATGCTCCAGCTTGCTGGGGCTTCCTTCATTTGGTTGAACAACAGAATGAGTGGGGGGTGGGCTTTCAGTTGGAGACTGACTCCTGTGGTTGGTTGTGAGGTGGCCCTCATTTGAATATTGTGGCCATGGACGGCCCCCTTCTGGGTAGCGGGAAGTATAAGTGACGCTCTGGCAGCAGGATGGACCAGAACATGAAGCAGCCTATGGAAGATGATGGGCTGTCGCCCGGCTGGCTATGTGTTGCCCTTTTTCTTTTTCCATCCCCAAAGGCCGCAGCCTCTTCTAGGTGGTCTCCCTGGGCCAAGGGAGGGCTGCGGCCATGGCGGTAGGTCGGGAGAAGGCCCTTGCCCAGTATACTCTAGCTTCTCTTCAGAACGTAAAAATCTTTCGCCTTTTACTAAAGATTTCCGTGGAGAGGAGCAAAACAGAGTTTTGTGGCAATTTTTGCATGCTCTAGCTTGCTGGGGCTTCCTTCATTTGGTTGAACAACAGAATGAGTGGGGGGTGGGCTTTCAGTGGGAGACTGAATCCTGTGGTTGGTTGGGAGGTGGCCCTCATTTGAATATTGTGGCCATGGACTGCCCCCTTCTGGGGAGCTGGAAGTGTAAGTGACGCTCTGGCAGCAGGATGGACCAGAACATGGAGCAGCCTATGGAAGATGATGGGCTGTCGCCCGGCTGGCTGTGTGTTGCCCTTTTTGTTTTTCCATCCCCAAAGGCCGCACCCTCTTCTAGGTGGTCTCCCTGGGCCAAGGGAGGGCTGCGGCCATGGCGGTAGGTCGGGAGGAGGCCCTTGCCCAGTATACTCTGTCTTCTCTTCAGAACGTAAAAATCTTTCGCCTTTTACTAAAGATTTCCGTGTAGAGGAGCAAAACTGATTTTTCTGGCAATTTTTGCATGCTCCAGCTTGTTGGGGCTTTCTTCATTTGGTTGAACAACAGAATGAGTGGGGGTTGGGCTTTCAGTGGGAGACTGACTCCTGTGGTTGGTTGGGAGGTGGCCCTCATTTGAATATTGTGGCCATGGATGGCCCCCTTCCGGGGTGCGGGAAGTGTAAGTGACGCTCTGGCAGCAGGATGGACAAGAACATGGAGCAACCTATGGAAGATGATGGGCTGTCGCCCGGCTGGCTGTGTGTTGCCCTTTTTGTTTTTCCATCACCAAAGGCCGCACCCTCTTCTAGGTGGTCTCCCTGGGCCAAGGGAGGGCTGCGGCCATGGCGGTAGGTCGGGAGGAGGCCCTTGCCCAGTATTCTCTGGCTTCTCTTCAGAGCGTAAAAATCTTTCGCCTTTTACTAAAGATTTCCATGGAGAGGAGCAAAACTGAGTTTTGTGGCAATTTTTGCATGCTCCATCTTGCTGGGGCTTCCTTCATTTGGTTGAACAACAGAATGAGTTGGGGGTGGGCTTTCAGTGGGAGACTGACTCCTGTGGTTGGTTGGGAGGTGGACCTCATTTGAATATTGTGGCCATGGACGGCCCCCTTCCGGGGAACGGGAAGTGTAAGTGACGCACTGGCAGCAGGATGGACCAGAACATGGAGCAGCCTATGGAAGATGATGGGCTGTCGCCCGGCTGGCTGTGTGTTGCCCATTTTGTTTTTCCATCCCCAAAGGCCGCAGCCTCTTCTAGGTGGTCTCCCTGGGCCAAGGGAGGGCTGCGGCCATGGCGGTAGGTCGGGAGGAGGCCCTTGCCCAGTATACTCTGGCTTCTCTTCAGAACGTAAAAATCTTTCGCCCTTTACTAAAGATTTCCGTGGAGAGGAGCAAAACTGAGTTTGTGGCAATTTTTGCATGCTCCAGCTTGCTGGGGCTTTCTTCATTTGGTTCAACAATAGAATGAGTGGGGGGTGGGCTTTCAGTGGGAGACTGACTCCTGTGGTTGGTTGTGAGGTGGCCCTCATTTGAATATTGTGGCCATGGACGGCCCCTTCTGGGGAGCTGGAAGTGTAAGTGACGCTCTGGCAGCAGGATGGACCAGAACATGGAGCAGTCTATGGAAGATGATGGGCTGTCGCCCTGCTGGCTGTGTGTTGCCCTTTTTGTTTTTCCATCCCCAAAGGCCGCAGCCTCTTCTAGGTGGTCTCCCTGGGCCAAGGGAGGGCTGCGGCCATGGCGGTAGGTCGGGAGGAGGCCCTTGCCCAGTATACTCTGGCTTCTCTTCAGAACGTAAAAATCTTTCGCCTTTTACTAAAGATTTCCGTGGAGAGGAGCAAAACTGAGTTTTGTGGCAATTTTTGCATGCTCCAGCTTGCTGGGGCTTCCTTCATTTGGTTGAACAACAGAATGAGTGGGGGGTGGGTTTTCAGTGGGAGACAGAATCCTGTGGTTGGTTGGGAGGTGGCCCTCATTTGAATATTGTGGCCATGGACGGCCCCCTTCTGGGGAGCTGGAAGTGTAAGTGACGCTCTGGCAGCAGGATGGACCAGAACATGGAGCAGCCTATGGAAGATGATGGGCTGTCGCCCGGCTGGCTGTGTGTTGCCCTTTTTGTTTTTCCATCCCCAAAGGCCGCAGCCTCTTCTAGGTGGTCTCCCTGGGCCAAGGGAGGGCTGCGGCCATGGCGGTAGGTCGGGAGGAGGCCCTTGCCCAGTATACTCTGGCTTCTCTTCAGAAAGTAAAAATCTTTCGCCTTTTACTAAAGATTTCCGTGGAGAGGAGCAAAACTGAGTTTTGTGGCAATTTTTGCATGCTCCAGCTTGCTGGGGCTTCCTTCATTTGGTAGAACAACAGAATGAGTGGGGGGTGGGCTTTCAGTGGGAGACTGACTCCTGTGGTTGGTTGTGAGGTGGCCCTCATTTGAATATTGTGGCCATGGACGGCCCCCTTCTGGGGAGCGGGAAGTATAAGTGACGCTCTGGCAGCAGGATGGACCAGAACATGAAGCAGCCTATGGAAGATGATGGGCTGTCGCCCGGCTGGCTATGTGTTGCCCTTTTTGTTTTTCCATCCCCAAAGGCCGCAGCCTCTTCTAGGTGGTCTCCCTGGGCCAAGGGAGGGCTGCGGCCATGGCGGTAGGTCGGGAGGAGGCCCTTGCCCAGTATACTCTAGCTTCTCTTCAGAACGTAAAAATCTTTCGCCTTTTACTAAAGATTTCCGTGGAGAGGAGCAAAACTGAGTTTTGTGGCAATTTTTGCATGCTCCAGCTTGCTGGGGCTTCCTTCATTTGGTTGAACAACAGAATGAGTGGGGGGTGGGCATTCAGTGGGAGACTGAATCCTGTGGTTGTTTGGAAGGTGGCCCTCATTTGAATATTGTGGCCATGGACGGCCCCCTTCTGGGGAGCTGGAAGTGTAAGTGACGCTCTGGCAGCAGGATGGACAAGAACATGGAGCAACCTATGGAAGATGATGGGCTGTCGCCCGGCTGGCTATGTGTTGCCCTTTTTTTTTTTCCATCCCCAAAGGCCGCAGCCTCTTCTAGGTGGTCTCCCTGGGCCAAGGGAGGGCTGCGGCCATGGCGGTAGGTCGGGAGGAGGCCCTTGCCCAGTATACTCTAGCTTCTCTTCAGAACGTAAAAATCTTTCGCCTTTTACTAAAGATTTCCGTGGAGAGGAGCAAAACTGAGTTTTGTGGCAATTTTTGCATGCTCTAGCTTGCTGGGGCTTCCTTCATTTGGTTGAACAACAGAATGAGTGGGGGGTGGGCTTTCAGTGGGAGACTGAATTCTGTGGTTGGTTGGGAGGTGGCCCTCATTTGAATATTGTGGCCATGGACGGCCCCCTTCTGGGGAGCTGGAAGTGTAAGTGACGCTCTGGCAGCAGGATGGACCAGAACATGGAGCAGCCTATGGAAGATGATGGGCTGTCGCCCGGCTGGCTGTGTGTTGCCCTTTTTGTTTTTCCATCACCAAAGGCCGCACCCTCTTCTAGGTGGTCTCCCTGGGCCAAGGGAGGGCTGCGGCCATGGCGGTAGGTCGGGAGGAGGCCCTTGCCCAGTATTCTCTAGCTTCTGTTCAGAACGTAAAAATCTTTCGCCTTTTACTAAAGATTTCCATGGAGAGGAGCAAAACTGAGTTTTGTGGCAATTTTTGCATGCTCCAGCTTGCTGGGGCTTCCTTCATTTGGTTGAACAACAGAATGAGTGGGGGGTGGGCTTTCAGTGGGAGACTGACTCCTGTGGTTGGTTGTGAGGTGGCCCTCATTTGAATATTGTGGCCATGAACGGCCCCTTCTGGGGAGCTGGAAGTGTAAGTGACGCTCTGGCAGCAGGATGGACCAGAACATGGAGCAGCCTATGGAAGATGATGGGCTGTCGCCCGGCTGGCTGTGTGTTGCCCTTTTTGTTTTTCCATCCCCAAAGGCCGCAGCCTCTTCTAGGTGGTCTCCCTGGGCCAAGGGAGGGCTGCGGCCATGGTGGTAGGTCGGGAGGAGGCCCTTGCCCAGTATACTCTGGCTTCTCTTCAGAACGTAAAAATCTTTCGCCTTTTACTAAAGATTTCCGTGGAGAGGAGCAAAACTGAGTTTTGTGGCAATTTTTGCATGCTCCAGCTTGCTGGGGCTTCCTTCATTTGGTTGAACAACAGAATGAGTGGGGGGTGGGTTTTCAGTGGGAGACTGAATCCTGTGGTTGGTTGGGAGGTGGCCCTCATTTGAATATTGTGGCCATGGACGGCCCCCTTCTGGGGAGCTGGAAGTGTAAGTGACGCTCTGGCAGCAGGATGGACCAGAACATGGAGCAGCCTATGGAAGATGATGGGCTGTCGCCCGGCTGGCTATGTGTTGCCCTTTTTCTTTTTCCATCCCCAAAGGCCGCAGCCTCTTCTAGGTGGTCTCCCTGGGCCAAGGGAGGGCTGCGGCCATGGCGGTAGGTCGGGAGGAGGCCCTTGCCCAGTATACTCTAGCTTCTCTTCAGAACGTTAAAATCTTTCGCCTTTTACTAAAGATTTCCGTGGAGAGGAGCAAAACTGAGTTTTGTGGCAATTTTTGCATGCTCTAGCTTGCTGGGGCTTCCTTCATTTGGTTGAACAACAGAATGAGTGGGGGGTGGGCTTTCAGTGGGAGACTGAATCCTGTGGTTGGTTGGGAGGTGGCCCTCATTTGAATATTGTGGCCATGGACGGCCCCCTTCTGGGGAGCTGGAAGTGTAAGTGACGCTCTGGCAGCAGGATGGACCAGAACATGGAGCAGCCTATGGAAGATGATGGGCTGTCGCCCGGCTGGCTGTGTGTTGCCCTTTTTGTTTTTCCATCACCAAAGGCCGCAGCCTCTTCTAGGTGGTCTCCCTGGGCCAAGGGAGGGCTGCGGCCATGGCGGTAGGTCGGGAGGAGGCCCTTGCCCAGTATACTCTGTCTTCTCTTCAGAACGTAAAAATCTTCCGCCTTTTATTAAAAATTTCCGTGGAGAGGAGCAAAACTGAGTTTTGTGGCAATTTTTGCATGCTCCAGCTTGCTGGGGCTTCCTTCATTTGGTTGAACAACAGAATGAGTGGGGGGTGGGCTTTCAGTGGGAGACTGAATCCTGTGGTTGGTTGGGAGGTGGCCCTCATTTGAATATTGTGGCCATGGACGGCCCCCTTCTGGGGAGCTGGAAGTGTAAGTGACGCTCTGGCAGTAGGATGGACCAGAACATGGAGCAGCCTATGGAAGATGATGGGCTGTCGCCCGGCTGGCTGTGTGTTGCCCTTTTTGTTTTTCCATCCCCAAAGGCCGCACCCTCTTCTAGGTGGTCTCCCTGGGCCAAGGGAGGGCTGCGGCCATGGCGGTAGGTCGGGAGGAGGCCCTTGCCCAGTATACTCTGGCTTCTCTTCAGAACGTAAAAATCTTTCGCCTTTTACTAAAGATTTCCGTGGAGAGGAGCAAAACTGAGTTTTGTGGCAATTTTTGCATGCTCCAGCTTGCTGGGGCTTCCTTCATTTGGTTCAACAACAGAATGAGTGGGGGGTGGGCTTTCAGTGGGAGACTGACTCCTGTGGTTGGTTGTGAGGTGGCCCTCATTTGAATATTGTGGCCATGGACGGCTCCCTTCTGGGGAGCGGGAAGTGTAAGTGACGCTCTGGCAGCAGGATGGACCAGAACATGGAGCAGCCTATGGAAGATGATGGGCTGTCGCCCGGCTGGCTGTGTGTTGCCCTTTTTGTTTTTCCATCCCCAAAGGCCGCAGCCTCTTCTAGGTGGTCTCCCTCGGCCAAGGGAGGGCTGCGGCCAAGGCGGTAGGTCGGGAGGAGGCCCTTGCCCTGTATACTCTGGCTTCTCTTCAGAACGTAAAAATTTTTCGCCTTTTACTAAAGAATTCCGTGGAGAGGAGCAAAACTGAGTTTTGTGGCAATTTTTGCATGCTCCAGCTTGCTGGGGCTTCCTTCATTTGGTTCAACAACAGAATGAGTGGGGGGTGGGCTTTCAGTGGGAGACTGACTCCTGTGGTTGGTTGTGAGGTGGCCCTCATTTGAATATTGTGGCCATGGACGGCCCCCTTCTGGGGAGCGGGAAGTGTAAGTGACGCTCTGGCAGCAGGATGGACCAGAACATGGAGCAGCCTATGGAAGATGATGGGCTGTCGCCCGGCTGGCTGTGTGTTGCCCTTTTTGTTTTTCCATCCCCAAAGGCCGAAGCCTCTTCTAGGTGGTCTCCCTGGGCCAAGGGAAGGCTGCGGCCATGGTGGTAGGTCGGGAGGATGCTCTTGCCCAGTATACACTGGCTTCTCTTCAGATTGTAAAAATCTTTTGCCTTTTACTAAAGATTTCCGTGGAGAGGAGCAAAGCTGAGTCTTGTGGCAATTTTTGCATGCTCCAGCTTGCTGGGGCTTCCTTCATTTGGTTGAACAACAGAATGAGTGGGGGGTGGGCTTTCAGTAGGAGACTGACTCCTGTGGTTGGTTGGGAGGTGGCCCTCATTTGAATATTGTGGCCATGGACGGCCCCCTTCCAGGGAGCGGGAAGTGTAAGTGACGCTCTGGCAGCAGGATGGACCAGAACATGGAGCAGCCTATGGAAGATGATGGGCTGTCGCCCGGCTGGCTGTGTGTTGCCCTTTTTGTTTTTCCATCCCCAAAGGCCGCAGCCTCTTCTAGGTGGTCTCCCTGGGCCAAGGGAGGGCTGCGGCCATGGCGGTAGGTCGGGAGGAGGCCCTTGCCCAGTATACTCTGGCTTCTCTTCAGAATGTAAAAATCTCTCGCCTTTTACTAAAGATTTACGTGGAGAAGAGCAAAACTGAGTTTTGTGGCAATTTTTGCATGCTCCAGCTTGCTGGGGCTTCCTTCATTTGGTTGAACAACAGAATGAGTGGGGGGTGGGCTTTCAGTGGGAGACTGAATCCTGTGGTTGGTTGGGAGGTGGCCCTCATTTGAATATTGTGGCCATGGACGGCCCCCTTCTGGGGAGCTGGAAGTGTAAGTGACGCTCTGGCAGCAGGATGGACCAGAACATGGAGCAGCCTATGGAAGATGATGGGCTGTCGCCCGGCTGGCTGTGTGTTGCCCTTTTTGTTTTTCCATCCCCAAAGGCCGCACCCTCTTCTAGGTGGTCTCCCTGGGCCAAGGGAGGGCTGCGGCCATGGCGGTAGGTCGGGAGGAGGCCCTTGCCCAGTATACTCTGGCTTCTCTTCAGAACGTAAAAATCTTTCGCCTTTTACTAAAGATTTCCGTGGAGAGGAGCAAAACTGAGTTTTGTGGCAATTTTTGCATGCTCCAGCTTGCTGGGGCTTCCTTCATTTGGTTCAACAACAGAATGAGTGGGGGGTGGGCTTTCAGTGGGAGACTGACTCCTGTGGTTGGTTGTGAGGTGGCCCTCATTTGAATATTGTGGCCATGGACGGCCCCCTTCTGGGGAGCGGGAAGTGTAAGTGACGCTCTGGCAGCAGGATGGACCAGAACATGGAGCAGCCTATGGAAGATGATGGGCTGTCGCCCGGCTGGCTGTGTGTTGCCCTTTTTGTTTTTCCATCCCCAAAGGCCGCAGCCTCTTCTAGGTGGTCTCCCTCGGCCAAGGGAGGGCTGCGGCCATGGCGGTAGGTCGGGAGGAGGCCCTTGCCCAGTATACTCTGGCTTCTCTTCAGAACGTAAAAATTTTTCGCCTTTTACTAAAGATTTCCGTGGAGAGGAGCAAAACTGAGTTTTGTGGCAATTTTTGCATGCTCCAGCTTGCTGGGGCTTCCTTCATTTGGTTGAACAACAGAATGAGTGGGGGGTGGGCTTTCAGTAGGAGACTGACTCCTGTGGTTGGTTGGGAGGTGGCCCTCATTTGAATATTGTGGCCATGGACGGCCCCCTTCCAGGGAGCGGGAAGTGTAAGTGACGCTCTGGCAGCAGGATGGACCAGAACATGGAGCAGCCTATGGAAGATGATGGGCTGTCGCCCGGCTGGCTGTGTGTTGCCCTTTTTGTTTTTCCATCCCCAAAGGCCGCAGCCTCTTCTAGGTGGTCTCCCTGGGCCAAGGGAGGGCTGCGGCCATGGCGGTAGGTCGGGAGGAGGCCCTTGCCCAGTATGCTCTGGCTTCTCTTCAGAATGTAAAAATCTTTCGTCTTTTACTAAAGATTTCCGTGGAGAAGAGCAAAACTGAGTTTTGTGGCAATTTTTGCATGCTCCAGCTTGCTGGGGCTTCCTTCATTTGGTTGAACAACAGAATGAGTGGGGGGTGGGCTTTCAGTGGGAGACTGAATCCTGTGGTTGGTTGGGAGGTGGCCCTCATTTGAATATTGTGGCCATGGACGGCCCCCTTCTGGGGAGCTGGAAGTGTAAGTGACGCTCTGGCAGCAGGATGGACCAGAACATGGAGCAGCCTATGGAAGATGATGGGCTGTCGCCCTGCTGGCTGTGTGTTGCCCTTTTTGTTTTTCCATCCCCAAAGGCCGCACCCTCTTCTAGTTGGTCTCCCTGGGCCAAGGGAGGGCTGCAGCCATGGCGGTAGGTCGGGAGGAGGCCCTTGCCCAGTATACTCTGGCTTCTCTTCAGAACGTAAAAATCTTTCGCCTTTTACAAAAGATTTCCGTGGAGAGGAGCAAAACTGAGTTTTGTGGCAATTTTTTCATGCTCCAGCTTGCTGGGGCTTCCTTCATTTGGTTCAACAACAGAATGAGTGGGGGGTGGGCTTTCAGTGGGAGACTGACTCCTGTGGTTGGTTGTGAGGTGGCCCTCATTTGAATATTGTGGCCATGGACGGCCCCCTTCTGGGGAGCGGGAAGTGTAAGTGACGCTCTGGCAGCAGGATGGACCAGAACATGGAGCAGCCTATGGAAGATGATGGGCTGTCGCCCGGCTGGCTGTGTGTTGCCCTTTTTGTTTTTCCATCCCCAAAGGCCGCAGCCTCTTCTAGGTGGTCTCCCTCGGCCAAGGGAGGGCTGCGGCCATGGCGGTAGGTCGGGAGGAGGCCCTTGCCCAGTATACTCTGGCTTCTCTTCAGAACGTAAAAATTTTTTGCCTTTTACTAAAGATTTCCGTGGAGAGGAGCAAAACTGAGTTTTGTGGCAATTTTTGCATGCTCCAGCTTGCTGGGGCTTCCTTCATTTGGTTCAACAACAGAATGAGTGGGGGGTGGGCTTTCAGTGGGAGACTGACTCCTGTGGTTGGTTGTGAGGTGGCCCTCATTTGAATATTGTGGCCATGGACGGCCCCCTTCTGGGGAGCGGGAAGTGTAAGTGACGCTCTGGCAGCAGGATGGACCAGAACATGGAGCAGCCTATGGAAGATGATGGGCTGTCGCCCGGCTGGCTGTGTGTTGCCCTTTTTGTTTTTCCATCCCCAAAGGCCGCAGCCTCTTCTAGGTGGTCTCCCTGGGCCAAGGGAGGGCTGCGGCCATGGCGGTAGGTCGGAAGGAGGCCCTTGCCCAGTATACTCTAGCTTCTCTTCAGAACGTAAAAATCTTTCGCCTTTTACTAAAGATTTCCGTGGAGAGGAGCAAAACTGAGTTTTTTGGCAATTTTTGCATGCTCCAGCTTGCTGGGGCTTCCTTCATTTGGTTGAACAACAGAATGAGTGGGGGGTGGGTTTTCAGTGGGAGACTGAATCCTGTGGTTAGTTGGGAGGTGGCTCTCATTTGAATATTGTGGCCATGGACGGCCCCCTTCTGGGGAGCTGGAAGTGTAAGTGAGGCTCTGGCAGCAGGATGGACCAGAACATGGAGCTGCCTATGGAAGATGATGGGCTGTCGCCCGGCTGGCTGTGTGTTGCCCTTTTTGTTTTTCCATCCCCAAAGGCCGCAGCCTCTTCTAGGTGGTCTCCCTGGGCCAAGGGAGGGCTGCGGCCATGGCGGTAGGTCGGGAGGAGGCCCTTGCCCAGTATACTCTGGCTTCTCTTCAGAACGTAAAAATTTTTCGCCTTTTACTAAAGATTTCTGTGGAGAGGAGCAAAACTGAGTTTTGTGGCAATTTTTGCATGCTCCAGCTTGTTGGGGCTTCCTTCATTTGGTTGAACAACAGAATGAGTGGGGGGCGGGCTTTCAGTGGGAGACTGAATCCTGTGGTTGGTTGGGAGGTGGCCCTCATTTGAATATTGTGGCCATGGACGGCCCCCTTCTGGGGAGCTGGAAGTGTAAGTGACGCTCTGGCAGCAGGATGGACCAGAACATGGAGCAGCCTATGGAAGATGATGGGCTGTCGCCCGGCTGGCTGTGTGTTGCCCTTTTTGTTTTTCCATCCCCAAAGGCCGCACCCTCTTCTAGGTGGTCTCCCTGGGCCAAGGGAGGGCTGCGGCCATGGCGGTAGGTCGGGAGGAGGCCCTTGCCCAGTATACTCTGGCTTCTCTTCAGAGCGTAAAAATCTTTCGCCTTTTACTAAAGATTTCCGTGGAGAGGAGCAAAACTGAGTTTTGTGGCAATTTTTGCATGCTCCAGCTTGCTGGGGCTTCCTTCATTTGGTTGAACAACAGAATGAGTGGTGGTGGGCTTTCAGTGGGAGACTGACTCCTGTGGTTGGTTGGGAGGTGGCTCTCATTTGAATATTGTGGCCATGGACGGCCCCCTTCCGGGGAGCGGGAAGTGTAAGTGACGCTCTGGCAGCAGGATGGACCAGAACATGGAGCAGCCTATGGAAGATGATGGGCTGTCGCCCGGCTGGCTGTTTGTTGCCCTTTTTGTTTTTCCATCACCAAAGGCCGCACCCTCTTCTAGGTGGTCTCCCTGGGCCAAGGGAGGGCTGCGGCCATGGCGGTAGGTCGGGAGGAGGCCCTTGCCCAGTATTCTCTGGCTTCTCTTCAGAACTTAAAAATCTTTCGCCTTTTACTAAAGATTTCCGTGGAGAGGAGCAAAACTGAGTTTTGTGGCAATTTTTGCATGCTCCAACTTGCTGGGGATTTTTTCATTTGGTTGAACAACAGAATGAGTGGGGGGTGGGCTTTCAGTGGGAGACTGACTCCTGTGGTTGGTTGGGAGGTGGCCCTCATTTGAATATTGTGGCCATGGATGGCCCCCTTCCAGGGAGCGGGAAGTGTAAGTGACGCTCTGGCAGCAGGATGGACCAGAACATGGAGCAGCCTATGGAAGATGATGGGCTGTCGCCCGGCTGGCTGTGTGTTGCCCTTTTTGTTTTTCCATCCCGAAAGGCCGAAGCCTCTTCTAGGTGGTCTCCCTGGGCCAAGGGAAGGCTGCGGCCATGGCGGTAGGTCGGGAGGATGCTCTTGCCCAGTATACACTGGCTTCTCTTCAGATTGTAAAAATCTTTCGCCTTTTACTAAAGATTTCCGTGGAGAGGAGCAAAGCTGAGTCTTGTGGCAATTTTTGCATGCTCCAGCTTGCTGGGGCTTCCTTCATTTGGTTGAACAACAGAATGAGTGGGGGTGGGCTTTCAGTAGGAGACTGACTCCTGTGGTTGGTTGGGAGGTGGCCCTCATTTGAATATTGTGGCCATGGACGGCCCCCTTCCAGGGAGCTGGAAGTGTAAGTGACGCTCTGGCAGCAGGATGGACCAGAACATGGAGCAGCCTATGGAAGATGATGGGCTGTCGCCCGGCTGGCTGTGTGTTGCCCTTTTTGTTTTTCCATTCCCAAAGGCCGCAGCCTCTTCTAGGTGGTCTCCCTGGGCCAAGGGAGGGCTGCGGCCATGGCGGTAGGTCGGGAGGAGGCCCTTGCCCAGTATACTCCGGCTTCTCTTCAGAATGTAAAAATCTTTCGCCTTTTACTAAAGATTTCCGTGGAGAAGAGCAAAACTGAGTTTTGTGGCAATTTTTGCATGCTCCAGCTTGCTGGGGCTTTCTTCATTTGGTTCAACAACAGAATGAGTGGGGGGTGGGCTTTCAGTGGGAGACTGAATCCTGTGGTTGGTTGGGAGGTGGCCCTCATTTGAATATTGTGGCCATGGACGGCCCCCTTCTGGGGAGCTGGAAGTGTAAGTGACGCTCTGGCAGCAGGATGGACCAGAACATGGAGCAGCCTATGGAAGATGATGGGCTGTCGCCCTGCTGGCTGTGTGTTGCCCTTTTTGTTTTTCCATCCCCAAAGGCCGCACCCTCTTCTAGTTGGTCTCCCTGGGCCAAGGGAGGGCTGCAGCCATGGCGGTAGGTCGGGAGGAGGCCCTTGCCCAGTATACTCTGGCTTCTCTTCAGAACGTAAAAATCTTTCGCCTTTTACAAAAGATTTCCGTGGAGAGGAGCAAAACTGAGTTTTGTGGCAATTTTTGCATGCTCCAGCTTGCTGGGGCTTCCTTCATTTGGTTGAACAACAGAATGAGTGGGGGGTGGGCTTTCAGTGGGAGACTGACTCCTGTGGTTGGTTGTGAGGTGGCCCTCATTTGAATAATGTGGCCATGGACGGCCCCCTTCTGGGGAGCGGGAAGTGTAAGTGACGCTCTGGCAGCAGGATGGACCAGAACATGGAGCAGCCTATGGAAGATGTTGGGCTGTCGCCCGGCTGGCTGTGTGTTGCCCTTTTTGTTTTTCCATCCCCAAAGGCCGCAGCTTCTTCTAGGTGGTCTCCCTCGGCCAAGGGAGGGCTGCGGCCATGGCGGTAGGTCGGGAGGAGGCCCTTGCCCAGTATACTCTGGCTTCTCTTCAGAACGTAAAAATTTTTCGCCTTTTACTAAAGATTTCCGTGGAGAGGAGCAAAACTGAGTTTTGTGGCAATTTTTGCATGCTCCAGCTTGCTGGGGCTTCCTTCATTTGGTTCAAGAACAGAATGAGTGGGGGGTGGGCTTTCAGTGGGAGACTGACTCCTGTGGTTGGTTGTGAGGTGGCCCTCATTTGAATATTGTGGCCATGGACGGCCCCCTTCTGGGGAGCGGGAAGTGTAAGTGACGCTCTGGCAGCAGGATGGACCAGAACATGGAGCAGCCTATGGAAGATGATGGGCTGTCGCCCGGCTGGCTGTGTGTTGCCCTTTTTGTTTTTCCATCCCCAAAGGCCGCAGCCTCTTCTAGGTGGTCTCCCTGGGCCAAGGGAGGGCTGCGGCCATGGCGGTAGGTCGGAAGGAGGCCCTTGCCCAGTATACTCTAGCTTCTCTTCAGAACGTAAAAATCTTTCGTCTTTTACTAAAGATTTCCGTGGAGAGGAGCAAAACTGAGTTTTTTGGCAATTTTTGCATGCTCCAGCTTGCTGGGGCTTCCTTCATTTGGTTGAACAACAGAATGAGTGGGGGGTGGGTTTTCAGTGGGAGACTGAATCCTGTGGTTGGTTGGGAGGTGGCTCTCATTTGAATATTGTGGCCATGGACGGCCCCCTTCTGGGGAGCTGGAAGTGTAAGTGAGGCTCTGGCAGCAGGATGGACCAGAACATGGAGCTGCCTATGGAAGATGATGGGCTGTCGCCCGGCTGGCTGTGTGTTGCCCTTTTTGTTTTTCCATCCCCAAAGGCCGCAGCCTCTTCTAGGTGGTCTCCCTGGGCCAAGGGAGGGCTGCGGCCATGGCGGTAGGTCGGGAGGAGGCCCTTGCCCAGTATACTCTGGCTTCTCTTCAGAACGTAAAAATTTTTCGCCTTTTACTAAAGATTTCTGTGGAGAGGAGCAAAACTGAGTTTTGTGGCAATTTTTGCATGCTCCAGCTTGTTGGGGCTTTCTTCATTTGGTTGAACAACAGAATGAGTGGGGGGTGGGCTTTCAGTGGGAGACTGAATCCTGTGGTTGGTTGGGAGGTGGCCCTCATTTGAATATTGTGGCCATGGACGGCCCCCTTCTGGGGAGCTGGAAGTGTAAGTGACGCTCTGGCAGCAGGATGGACCAGAACATGGAGCAGCCTATGGAAGATGATGGGCTGTCGCCCGGCTGGCTGTGTGTTGCCCTTTTTGTTTTTCCATCCCCAAAGGCCGCACCCTCTTCTAGGTGGTCTCCCTGGGCCAAGGGAGGGCTGCGGCCATGGCGGTAGGTCGGGAGGAGGCCCTTGCCCAGTATACTCTGGCTTCTCTTCAGAGCGTAAAAATCTTTCGCCTTTTACTAAAGATTTCCGTGGAGAGGAGCAAAACTGAGTTTTGTGGCAATTTTTGCATGCTCCAGCTTGCTGGGGCTTCCTTCATTTGGTTGAACAACAGAATGAGTGGTGGTGGGCTTTCAGTGGGAGACTGACTCCTGTGGTTGGTTGGGAGGTGGCTCTCATTTGAATATTGTGGCCATGGACGGCCCCCTTCCGGGGAGCGGGAAGTGTAAGTGACGCTCTGGCAGCAGGATGGACCAGAACATGGAGCAGCCTATGGAAGATGATGGGCTGTCGCCCGGCTGGCTGTTTGTTGCCCTTTTTGTTTTTCCATCACCAAAGGCCGCACCCTCTTCTAGGTGGTCTCCCTGGGCCAAGGGAGGGCTGCGGCCATGGCGGTAGGTCGGGAGGAGGCCCTTGCCCAGTATTCTCTGGCTTCTCTTCAGAACTTAAAAATCTTTCGCCTTTTACTAAAGATTTCCGTGGAGAGGAGCAAAACTGAGTTTTGTGGCAATTTTTGCATGCTCCAACTTGCTGGGGCTTTTTTCATTTGGTTGAACAACAGAATGAGTGGGGGGTGGGCTTTCAGTGGGAGACTGAATCCTGTGGTTGGTTGGGAGGTGGCCCTCATTTGAATATTGTGGCCATGGACGGCCCCCTTCTGGGGAGCTGGAAGTGTAAGTGACGCTCTGGCAGCAGGATGGACCAGAACATGGAGCAGCCTATGGAAGATGATGGGCTGTCGCCCGGCTGGCTGTGTGTTGCCCTTTTTGTTTTTCCATCCCCAAAGGCCGCACCCTCTTCTAGGTGGTCTCCCTGGGCCAAGGGAGGGCTGCGGCCATGGCGGTAGGTCGGGAGGAGGCCCTTGCCCAGTATACTCTGGCTTCTCTTCAGAGCGTAAAAATCTTTCGCCTTTTACTAAAGATTTCCGTGGAGAGGAGCAAAACTGAGTTTTGTGGCAATTTTTGCATGCTCCAGCTTGCTGGGGCTTCCTTCATTTGGTTGAACAACAGAATGAGTGGTGGTGGGCTTTCAGTGGGAGACTGACTCCTGTGGTTGGTTGGGAGGTGGCTCTCATTTGAATATTGTGGCCATGGACGGCCCCCTTCCGGGGAGCGTGAAGTGTAAGTGACGCTCTGGCAGCAGGATGGACCAGAACATGGAGCAGCCTATGGAAGATGATGGGCTGTCGCCCGGCTGGCTGTTTGTTGCCCTTTTTGTTTTTCCATCACCAAAGGCCGCACCCTCTTCTAAGTGGTCTCCCTGGGCCAAGGGAGGGCTGCGGCCATGGCGGTAGGTCGGGAGGAGGCCCTTGCCCAGTATTCTCTGGCTTCTCTTCAGAACTTAAAAATCTTTCGCCTTTTACTAAAGATTTCCGTGGAGAGGAGCAAAACTGAGTTTTGTGGCAATTTTTGCATGCTCCAACTTGCTGGGGCTTTTTTCATTTGGTTGAACAACAGAATGAGTGGGGGGTGGGCTTTCAGTGGGAGACTGACTCCTGTGGTTGGTTGGGAGGTGGCCCTCATTTGAATATTGTGGCCATGGATGGCCCCCTTCCAGGGAGCGGGAAGTGTAAGTGACGCTCTGGCAGCAGGATGGACCAGAACATGGAGCAGCCTATGGAAGATGATGGGCTGTCGCCCGGCTGGCTGTGTGTTGCCCTTTTTGTTTTTCCATCCCCAAAGGCCGAAGGCTCTTCTAGGTGGTCTCCCTGGGCCAAGGGAAGGCTGCGGCCATGGCGGTAGGTCGGGAGGATGCTCTTGCCCAGTATACACTGGCTTCTCTTCAGATTGTAAAAATCTTTCGCCTTTTACTAAAGATTTCCGTGGAGAGGAGCAAAGCTGAGTCTTGTGGCAATTTTTGCATGCTCCAGCTTGCTGGGGCTTCCTTCATTTGGTTGAACAACAGAATGAGTGGGGGTGGGCTTTCAGTAGGAGACTGACTCCTGTGGTTGGTTGGGAGGTGGTCCTCATTTGAATATTGTGGCCATGGACGGCCCCCTTCCAGGGAGCTGGAAGTGTAAGTGACGCTCTGGCAGCAGGATGGACCAGAACATGGAGCAGCCTATGGAAGATGATGGGCTGTCGCCCGGCTGGCTGTGTGTTGCCCTTTTTGTTTTTCCATTCCCAAAGGCCGCAGCCTCTTCTAGGTGGTCTCCCTGGGCCAAGGGAGGGCTGCGGCCATGGCGGTAGGTCGGGAGGAGGCCCTTGCCCAGTGTACTCTGGCTTCTCTTCAGAATGTAAAAATCTTTCGCCTTTTACTAAAGATTTCGGTGGAGAAGAGCAACACTGAGTTTTGTGACAATTTTTGCATGCTCCAGCTTGCTGGGACTTTCTTCATTTGGTTCAACAACAGAATGAGTGGGGGGTGGGCTTTCAGTGGGAGACTGAATCCTGTGGTTGGTTGGGAGGTGGCCCTCATTTGAATATTGTGGCCATGGACGGCCCCCTTCTGGGGAGCTGGAAGTGTAAGTGACGCTCTGGCAGCAGGATGGACCAGAACATGGAGCAGCCTATGGAAGATGATGGGCTGTTGCCCTGCTGGCTGTGTGTTGCCCTTTTTGTTTTTCCATCCCCAAAGGCCGCACCCTCTTCTAGTTGGTCTCCCTGGGCCAAGGGAGGGCTGCAGCCATGGCGGTAGGTCGGGAGGAGGCCCTTGCCCAGTATACTCTGGCTTCTCTTCAGAACGTAAAAATCTTTCGCCTTTTACAAAAGATTTCCGTGGAGAGGAGCAAAACTGAGTTTTGTGGCAATTTTTGCATGCTCCAGCTTGCTGGGGCTTCCTTCATTTGGTTGAACAACAGAATGAGTGGGGGGTGGGCTTTCAGTGGGAGACTGACTCCTGTGGTTGGTTGTGAGGTGGCCCTCATTTGAATAATGTGGTCATGGACGGCCCCCTTCTGGGGAGCGGGAAGTGTAAGTGACGCTCTGGCAGCAGGATGGACCAGAACATGGAGCAGCCTATGGAAGATGTTGGGCTGTCGCCCGGCTGGCTGTGTGTTGCCCTTTTTGTTTTTCCATCCCCAAAGGCCGCAGCCTCTTCTAGGTGGTCTCTCTGGGCCAAGGGAGGGCTGCGGCCATGGCGGTAGGTCGGGAGGAGGCCCTTGCCCAGTATACTCTAGCTTCTCTTCAGAACGTAAAAATCTTTCGCCTTTTACTAAAGATTTCCGTGGAGAGGAGCAAAGCTGAGTATTGTGGCAATTTTTGCATGCTCCAGCTTGCTGGGGCTTCCTTCATTTGGTTGAACAACAGAATGAGTGGGGGGTGGGCTTTCAGTGGGAGACTGACTCTTGTGGTTGGTTGGGAGGTGGCCCTCATTTGAATATTGTGGCCATGGACGGCCCCCTTCCGGGGAGCGGGAAGTGTAAGTGACGCTCTGGCAGCAGGATGGACCAGAACATGGAGCAGCCTATGGAAGATGATGGGCTGTCGCCCGGCTGGCTGTGTGTTGCCCTTTTTGTTTTTCCATCCCCAAAGGCCGCAGCCTCTTCTAGGTGGTCTCCCTGGGCCAAGGGAGGGCTGCGGCCATGGCAGTAGGTCGGGAGGAGGCCCTTGCCCAGTATACTCTGGCTTCTCTTCAGAACGTAAAAATCTTTCGCCTTTTACTAAAGATTTCCGTGGAGAGGAGCAAAACTGAGTTTTGTGGCAATTTTTGCATGCTCCAGCTTGCTGGGGCTTCCTTCATTTGGTTGAACAACAGAATGAGTGGGGGGTGGGCTTTCAGTGGGAGACTGAATTCTGTGGTTGGTTGGGAGGTGGCCCTCATTTGAATATTGTGGCCATGGACGGCCCCCTTCTGGGGAGCTGGAAGTGTAAGTGACGCTCTGGCAGCAGGATGGACCAGAACATGGAGCAGCCTATGGAAGATGATGGGCTGTCGCCCGGCTGGCTGTGTGTTGCCCTTTTTGTTTTTCCATCCCCAAAGGCCGCACCCTCTTCTAGGTGGTCTCCCTGGGCCAAGGGAGGGCTGCGGCCATGGCGGTAGGTCGGGAGGAGGCCCTTGCCCAGTATACTCTGGCTTCTCTTCAGAACGTAAAAATCTTTCGCCTTTTACTAAAGATTTCCGTGGAGAGGAGCAAAGCTGAGTCTTGTGGCAATTTTTGCATGCTCCAGCTTGCTGGGGCTTCCTTCATTTGGTTGAACAACAGAATGAGTGGGGGGTGGGCTTTCAGTGGGAGACTGACTCCTGTGGTTGGCTGGGAGGTGGCCCTCATTTGAATATTGTGGCCATGGACGGCCCCCTTCCGGGGAGCGGGAAGTGTAAGTGACGCTCTGGCAGCAGGATGGACCAGAACATGGAGCAGCCTATGGAAGATGATGGGCTGTCGCCCGGCTGGCTGTGTGTTGCCCTTTTTGTTTTTCCATCCGCAAAGGCCGCAGCCTCTTCTAGGTGGTCTCCCTGGGCCAAGGGAGGGCTGCGGCCATGGCGGTAGGTCGGGAGGAGACCCTTGCCCAGTATACTCTGGCTTCTCTTCAGAACATAAAAATCTTTCGCCTTTTACTAAAGATTTCCGTGGAGAGGAGCAAAACTGAGTTTTGTGGCAATTTTTGCATGCTCCAGCTTGCTGGGGCTTCCTTCATTTGGTTGAACAACAGAATGAGTGGGGGTTGGGCTTTCAGTGGGAGACTGAATCCTGTGGTTGGTTGGGAGGTGGCCCTCATTTGAATATTGTGGCCATGGACGGCCCCCTTCCGGGGAGCGGGAAGTGTAAGTGACGCTCTGGCAGCAGGATGGACCAGAACATGGAGCAGCCTATGGAAGATGATGGGCTGTCGCCCGGCTGGCTGTGTGTTGCCCTTTTTGTTTTTCCATCCCCAAAGGCCGCAGCCTCTTCTAGGTGGTCTCCCTGGGCCAAGGGAGGGCTGCGGCCATGGCGGTAGGTCGGGAGGAGGCCCTTGCCCAGTATATTCTGGCTTCTGTTCAGAACGTAAAAATCTTTCGCCTTTTACTAAAGATTTCCGTGGAGAGGAGCAAAACTGAGTTTTGTGGCAATTTTTGCATGCTCCAGCTTGCTGGGGCTTCCTTCATTTGGTTGAACAACAGAATGAGTGGGGGGTGGGCTTTCAGTGGGAGACTGAATCCTGTGGTTGGGTGGGAGGTGGCCCTCATTTGAATATTGTGGCCATGGACAGCCCCCTTCTCGGGAGCTGGAAGTGTAAGTGACGCTCTGGCAGCAGGATGGACCAGAACATGGAGCAGCCTATGGAAGATGATGGGCTGTCGCCCGGCTGGCTGTGTGTTGCCCTTTTTGTTTTTCCATCCCCAAAGGCCGCACCCTCTTCTAGGTGGTCTTCCTGGGCCAAGGGAGGGCTGCGGCCATGGCGGTAGGTCGGGAGGAGGCCCTTGCCCTGTATACTCTGGCTTCTCTTCAGAACGTAAAAATCTTTCGCCATTTACTAAAGATTTCCGTGGAGAGGAGCAAAGCTGAGTCTTGTGGCAATTTTTGCATGCTCCAGCTTGCTGGGGCTTCCTTCATTTGGTTGAACAACAGAATGAGTGGGGGGTGGGCTTTCAGTGGGAGACTGACTCCTGTGGTTGGCTGGGAGGTGGCCCTCATTTGAATATTGTGGCCATGGACGGCCCCCTTCCGGGGAGCGGGAAGTGTAAGTGACCCTCTGGCAGCAGGATGGACCAGAACATGGAGCAGCCTATGGAAGATGATGGGCTGTCGCCCGGCTGGCTGTGTGTTGCCCTTTTTGTTTTTCCATTCCCAAAGGCCGCAGCCTCTTCTAGGTGGTCTCCCTGGGCCAAGGGAGGGCTGCGGCCATGGCAGTAGGTCGGGAGGAGGCCCTTGCCCAGTATACTCTGGCTTCTTTTCAGAACGTAAAAATCTTTCGCCTTTTACTAAAGATTTCTGTGGAGAGGAGCAAAACTGAGTTTTGTGGCAATTTTTGCATGCTCCAGCTTGCTGGGGCTTCCTTCATTTGGTTGAACAACAGAATGAGTGGGGGGTGGGCTTTCAGTGGGAGACTGAATCCTGTGGTTGGTTGGGAGGTGGCCCTCATTTGAATATTGTGGCCATGGACGGCCCCCTTCTGGGGAGCTGGAAGTGTAAGTGACGCTCTGGCAGCAGGATGGACCAGAACATGGAGCAGCCTATGGAAGATGATGGGCTGTCGCCCGGCTGGCTGTGTGTTGCCCTTTTTGTTTTTCCATCCCCAAAGGCCGCAGCCTCTTCTAGGTGGTCTCCCTGGGCCAAGGGAGGGCTGCGGCCATGGCGGTAGGTCGGGAGGAGGCCCTTGCCCAGTATACTCTGGCTTCTCTTCAGAATGTAAAAATCTTTCGCCTTTTACTAAAGATTTCCGTGGAGAGGAGCAAAACTGAGTTTTGTGGCAATTTTTGCATGCTCCAGCTTGCTGGGGCTTCCTTCATTTGGTTGAACAACAGAATGAGTGGGGGGTGGGCTTTCAGTGGGAGACTGAATCCTGTGGTTGGTTGGGAGGTGGCCCTCAATTGAATATTGTGGCCATGGACGGCCCCCTTCTGGGGAGCTGGAAGTGTAAGTGACGCTCTGGCAGCAGGATGGACCAGAACATGGAGCAGCCTATGGAAGATGATGGGCTGTCGCCCGGCTGGCTGTGTGTTGCCCTTTTTGTTTTTCCATCCCCAAAGGCCGCAGCCTCTTCTAGGTGGTCTCCCTGGGCCAAGGGAGGGCTGTGGCCCTTGCCCAGTATACTCTGGCTTCTCTTCAGAACGTAAAAATCTTTCGCCTTTTACTAAAGATTTCCGTGGAGAGGAGCAAAACTGAGATTTGTGGCAATTTTTGCATGCTCCAGCTTGCTGGGGCTTCCTTCATTTGGTTGAACAACAGAATGAGTGGGGGGTGGGCTTTCAGTGGGAGACTGAATCCTGTGGTTGGTTGGGAGTAGAGATGAGCGTTTTTCTACTCGAACTGTTTGCCAATCTCAAATTCGAGCTGTTTTGGGCTGTGTTCGAGCCGTTCGGCGAACACGAACAATTTGATAAAAATTCGGCTGTTCGAGGTTATGTTCGATAACTGTTCGTGCACCAAAATCATAACTGGATTTTTTCTCAGTAATGATGAAAATTAATGTTAATACGCAGTTTGAGTGTACAGCGGGGTGGGGGGAGAGGCAGGGGATGGATCTCTGCAGGAACAATGAAGATCTCCATTTTTTTTTCTCTTTCCCGCTTTTGCAGTGGGGAGGTGCAATCTGTCAGCCTATCAGCAGCGCACACACGGAGCGAAGTGCTTTTTTTCACACAAGCAAGGGCATGTGTCATTGGCAGTGTATGTCACATGTCCTTGCCCTATAAGACCAAGCCATTTTCCCCGTCGCCACCATTTTCTCACTGCTGCAGCTGCGTGTTAGACGGCACCGCTGTTGCTGTGTGCGCTATACCTTGTTAATTTCAAGCCAATTTTCGCACAAATATACAGATAGCTTGGGAGTAGGGAATAGTTGTGATTGCAGTCCTTTTAAGGACTAGGTTACAGCATTTCCTACGACTTTTATCAGGGAGGTCTGTGCTCTTAAATAGATAGGTTGTGGGAGTAAAGACTAATTGTAATTGGAGTCCTTTTCAGGACTAGGTTACATCAGTTCCTATCAGTTTTTGCCAGGCAGGTCTGTGCCAGTGCTGTGCAAGTTTTTTTCACAGCATTTGGCTGAATCTAGCAAAGCTAATCCTTTTTGGCCTATTGCAGAGTGTGTTAGTCAGTGGAGTAGCCTATCTGTGTTGCAAGATATACCACCTGTGTATAGAATACCAATTTTTTTACTGCACCTAGTGAAGTAAAATCTTTTGGGCATAGCATCATTCTATTAGTCCATCTATACTGACCTCCATCAGGTTGCAAATTAAAACTAATTTTTATCTGCATCTACAGTACCTCTGAAAAAATATTTGGGCTTCTAGCTGTGTGTGGGACTTGTTGTATTAGTCCATCTATACTGACCTCCATCAGGTTGCAAATTAAAAATAATTTTTATCTGCATCTACAGTACCTCTGAAAAAATATTTGGGCTTCTAGCTGTGTGTGGGACTTGTTGTATTAGTCCATCTATACTGACCTCCATCAGGTTGCAAACTGAATATATTTTTTTCTGCATCTACCTCTGAAAAAATATTTGGGCTTCTAGCTGTGTGTGGGACTTGTTGTATTAGTCCATCTATACTGACCTCCATCAGGTTGCAAACTGAATATATTTTTTTCTGCATCTACCTCTGAAAAAATATTGGGCTTCTAGCTGTGTGTGGGACTTGTTGTATTAGTCCATCTATACTGACCTCCATCAGGTTGCAAACTGAATATATTTTTTTCTGCATCTACCTCTGAAAAAATATTGGGCTTCTAGCTGTGTGTGGGTCTTGTTCTATTAATCCATCTATACTGACCTCCATCAGGTTGCAAACTGAATATAATTTTTTTCTGCATCTAGCTCTGAAAATATATTTGGCCTTCTAGCAGTGTGTCGGACTTTCTCTATTAGTCCATCTATACTGACCTCCATCAGGTTGCAAATTAAAACTAATTTTTATCTGCATCTACAGTACCTCTGAAAAAATATTTGGGCTTCTAGCTGTGTGTGGGACTTGTTGTATTAGTCCATCTATACTGACCTCCATCAGGTTGCAAATTAAAAATAATTTTTATCTGCATCTACAGTACCTCTGAAAAAATATTTGGGCTTCTAGCTGTGTGTGGGACTTGTTGTATTAGTCCATCTATACTGACCTCCATCAGGTTGCAAACTGAATATATTTTTTTCTGCATCTACCTCTGAAAAATATTTGGGCTTCTAGCTGTGTGTGGGACTTGTTGTATTAGTCCATCTATACTGACCTCCATCAGGTTGCAAACTGAATATATTTTTTTCTGCATCTACCTCTGAAAAAATATTGGGCTTCTAGCTGTGTGTGGGACTTGTTGTATTAGTCCATCTATACTGACCTCCATCAGGTTGCAAACTGAATATATTTTTTTCTGCATCTACCTCTGAAAAAATATTGGGCTTCTAGCTGTGTGTGGGTCTTGTTCTATTAATCCATCTATACTGACCTCCATCAGGTTGCAAACTGAATATAATTTTTTTCTGCATCTAGCTCTGAAAAAATATTTGGCCTTCTAGCAGTGTGTCGGACTTTCTCTATTAGTCCATCTATACTGACCTCCATCAGGTTGCAAATTAAAACTAATTTTTATCTGCATCTACAGTACCTCTGAAAAAATATTTGGGCTTCTAGCTGTGTGTGGGACTTGTTGTATTAGTCCATCTATACTGACCTCCATCAGGTTGCAAATTAAAAATAATTTTTATCTGCATCTACAGTACCTCTGAAAAAATATTTGGGCTTCTAGCTGTGTGTGGAACTTGTTGTATTAGTCCATCTATACTGACCTCCATCAGGTTGCAAACTGAATATATTTTTTTCTGCATCTACCTCTGAAAAAATATTTGGGCTTCTAGCTGTGTGTGGGACTTGTTGTATTAGTCCATCTATACTGACCTCCATCAGGTTGCAAACTGAATATATTTTTTTCTGCATCTACCTCTGAAAAAATATTGGGCTTCTAGCTGTGTGTGGGACTTGTTGTATTAGTCCATCTATACTGACCTCCATCAGGTTGCAAACTGAATATATTTTTTTCTGCATCTACCTCTGAAAAAATATTGGGCTTCTAGCTGTGTGTGGGTCTTGTTCTATTAATCCATCTATACTGACCTCCATCAGGTTGCAAACTGAATATAATTTTTTTCTGCATCTAGCTCTGAAAATATATTTGGCCTTCTAGCAGTGTGTCGGACTTTCTCTATTAGTCCATCTATACTGACCTCCATCAGGTTGCAAATTAAAACTAATTTTTATCTGCATCTACAGTACCTCTGAAAAAATATTTGGGCTTCTAGCTGTGTGTGGGACTTGTTGTATTAGTCCATCTATACTGACCTCCATCAGGTTGCAAATTAAAAATAATTTTTATCTGCATCTACAGTACCTCTGAAAAAATATTTGGGCTTCTAGCTGTGTGTGGGACTTGTTGTATTAGTCCATCTATACTGACCTCCATCAGGTTGCAAACTGAATATATTTTTTTCTGCATCTACCTCTGAAAAATATTTGGGCTTCTAGCTGTGTGTGGGACTTGTTGTATTAGTCCATCTATACTGACCTCCATCAGGTTGCAAACTGAATATATTTTTTTCTGCATCTACCTCTGAAAAAATATTGGGCTTCTAGCTGTGTGTGGGACTTGTTGTATTAGTCCATCTATACTGACCTCCATCAGGTTGCAAACTGAATATATTTTTTTCTGCATCTACCTCTGAAAAAATATTGGGCTTCTAGCTGTGTGTGGGTCTTGTTCTATTAATCCATCTATACTGACCTCCATCAGGTTGCAAACTGAATATAATTTTTTTCTGCATCTAGCTCTGAAAAAATATTTGGCCTTCTAGCAGTGTGTCGGACTTTCTCTATTAGTCCATCTATACTGACCTCCATCAGGTTGCAAATTAAAACTAATTTTTATCTGCATCTACAGTACCTCTGAAAAAATATTTGGGCTTCTAGCTGTGTGTGGGACTTGTTGTATTAGTCCATCTATACTGACCTCCATCAGGTTGCAAATTAAAAATAATTTTTATCTGCATCTACAGTACCTCTGAAAAAATATTTGGGCTTCTAGCTGTGTGTGGAACTTGTTGTATTAGTCCATCTATACTGACCTCCATCAGGTTGCAAACTGAATATATTTTTTTCTGCATCTACCTCTGAAAAAATATTTGGGCTTCTAGCTGTGTGTGGGACTTGTTGTATTAGTCCATCTATACTGACCTCCATCAGGTTGCAAACTGAATATATTTTTTTCTGCATCTACCTCTGAAAAAATATTGGGCTTCTAGCTGTGTGTGGGACTTGTTGTATTAGTCCATCTATACTGACCTCCATCAGGTTGCAAACTGAATATATTTTTTTCTGCATCTACCTCTGAAAAAATATTGGGCTTCTAGCTGTGTGTGGGACTTGTTGTATTAGTCCATCTATACTGACCTCCATCAGGTTGCAAACTGAATATATTTTTTTCTGCATCTACCACTGAAAAAATATTGGGCTTCTAGCTGTGTGTGGGACTTGTTGTATTAGTCCATCTATACTGACCTCCATCAGGTTGCAAACTGAATATATTTTTTTCTGCATATACCTCTGAAAAAATATTGGGCTTCTAGCTGTGTGTGGGTCTTGTTCTATTAATCCATCTATACTGACCTCCATCAGGTTGCAAACTGAATATAATTTTTTTCTGCATCTAGCTCTGAAAAAATATTTGGCCTTCTAGCAGTGTGTCGGACTTTCTCTATTAGTCCATCTATACTGACCTCCATCAGGTTGCAAATTAAAACTAATTTTTATCTGCATCTACAGTACCACTGAAAAAATATTTGGGCTTCTAGCTGTGTGTCGGACTTTCTCTATTAGTCCATCTATACTGACCTCCATCAGGTTGCAAATTAAAACTAATTTTTATCTGCATCTACAGTACCTCTGAAAAAATATTGGGCTTCTAGCTGTGTGTGGGACTTGTTGTATTAGTCCATCTATACTGACCTCCATCAGGTTGCAAACTGAATATATTTTTTTCTGCATCTACCTCTGAAAAAATATTGGGCTTCTAGCTGTGTGTGGGACTTGTTGTATTAGTCTATCTATACTGACCTCCATCAGGTTGCAAACTGAATATATTTTTTTCTGCATCTACCTCTGAAAAAATATTGGGCTTCTAGCTGTGTGTGGGACTTGTTGTATTAGTCCATCTATACTGACCTCCATCAGGTTGCAAACTGAATATATTTTTTTCTGCATCTAACCCAGCCAATAGTTTTGGCCTAATACCACAGTTTGGCCACTCAGCTCTGCTCGGTTACCATCCATTGTTTTTTTGTGCAAACAACTCCAGAGTTGTGAATTAGTTAACCACCAAAATGAGTGGAAAAAGGCCTGCTGCTGGTGGAAAGGGGAATAGGCGTGTTGGGAAGGGGAAAAAAGGTTGTGTCCGTGGGGTAGGTGTTAAAGCAACAGTAACATCTGCAGAAGAAAGACCATCTTCCAGCCAAACTAAAATGTCTACTTCTTTTAGCGGACAATGTGATAAGATCCCTTTCTTACGGCCACGCCAATCGCTACAAATTCCAGATGAGGCACAAAAACAGCAGGTGCTTCAACGGATATCAAGTGCTCCTTTAAGTGGGCTCTCCTCCACATCAACTTCAACATCACAAATACTCCAGTCCTCAAAGGTGTCACCCAAATCGCACTTGCTTCCTCACAGCTCCCAAATCTCCAGCTGCCCGTCTGAGTATGAAGTAGAACAGATGGTTGAGTCTGCAGAGCTGTTTACTCATACTATAGCCTGGGAATCAGAGGTCGACTCCAGCGCTTCTGTGAATCCAGACGAGGAAATGATCTGCACTGATGCCCAGAATCTTTATGAGTCGGATCCAGGACCAGACGCAGAAGGTTCTGACCATAATGTAGACCCTCATTCCCAAACTGTAACTCCTGTTGGTGGAGACAATGAGGAAGACGATGATAAGACTCAAATACCTGATTGGAGCGACAACTTTAGTTTTTTGTCAGGGCAGGAACAGGTTGGCTCTGAGGACGACGGGTGTGATAACACACAGGGTGATGATGATGAGGTTGGAGATCCCACTTACTGTCAACCCACAGTCAGCCAAGAGATGAGGTCAGCAGAGGAGGTGGAGGAAGATGCTAGTGACGACGAGGTCAGGTTGCGCCTTCCTGGACAGAGACGTAGTACTGGAAGCACGTCAACAACTGCATCCTCAAACACAACTCTGCCTCTCACCACAAGTCGTGGTGGCTCTTCAGGTCGCATGGGTGCTAAGCTTTGCATAGCCTGGGCATTTTTTCAGATCGATAAAGATGACCCAACTCGTGTTATCTGTAACATTTGTCAGCAAAAGCTAAGTAGAGGCCAAAAAATACATAGTTTGAGTACTTCATGCATGAACCGGCACATGGACATGAAGCATAAGTTGCAGTGGGAAGCTCAGTGTGCTACAATGCGGCCTAGCCGGCCGGGCCAACCACCGTCTGCCATATCTTGTGCATCCGCGGCCTCTTCATCCTCTGTGACTGGGGGGACAGCAGTCACACCTGTTTTGGGGCGCAGACCTGCCACCTCTTTACCCGCAACAGCCAGCGTGATTGGCAGGTCATCATTTTCTTTGGAGGTGGTAACAGCAGCTGGTGTTGAGCGCTGTCCGACATCGATAGCACCACCTTTGGATCAAGGCAACCTAACATGTCCGCCTGCATCTTCCTCACAGACCGGCAGTTTGCCGGGGACACCCTTATCAACCCCGTCTAAGCACAATAGCCAGCCCTCGGTCCCTCAGATGTGGACAAGTAAAAGACCATTTCCTCCTAGCCATGAGAAAGCTAAGAGGTTGAATTTCACCATCTGCAAGCTCTTGGCTACAGAAATGCTGCCTTTCCGCCTGGTGGACACAGAGGATTTTCGAGACCTTATGTCCGTCGCAGTGCCCCAGTACCAGATGCCCAGTCGGCACTACTTCTCAAAGAAATGTGTGCCTGCGCTCCACCAGCATGTCGCACACAACATCACCACTTCTTTGAGAAACTCTGTGTGTGACAGGGTGCATTTCACCACAGACACTTGGACGAGTAGGCATGGACAGGGGCGTTACATGTCGCTGACTGGGCACTGGGTAACTATGGTGACAGCAGGACAAGGGGCTGCTGTCCAAGTCTTGCCGTCCCCACGAGTTGTGCGTCAATCCTCTTTATGTCAAAGTTCCTCCACTGCTTCTGCCTCCTCAACCTCCTCTCGGTCTTCCACCTGCACCCAAAGCCTGTCTGGTCATGCCACAAGCTTTCTAACTGCGCAGAAGGGATCCTGCACACCTCCTTACTATGCTGGCAGTAGGGCTCAACGTCATCAGGCGGTTTTTACATTGAAATGTCTGGGAAATGTGAGTCACACAGCTGAGGAGTTGTGGTCAGCTCTGGAGAACCAATTTCATGAATGGTTGTCTCCACTGGACCTGAAACCAGGGAAGGCTGTGTGCGACAATGCTGCAAACCTGGGTGTGGCCCTTCGCCGGGGCAATGTCACACACGTGCCTTGTATGGCTCACGTGTTGAACCTGGTTGTCCAGCAATTTTTAGCCCACTATCCCAGACTAGATGGCCTTCTGCAGAGGGCACGGTCGCTGTGTGCTCACTTCCGCCGTTCGCATCCCGCAGCTCAGCGACTTACATCTCTACAGAAGTCGTTGGGCCTGCCACTTCACCGGCTAAAATGCGATGTGCCTACCCGGTGGAATTCAACTCTGCACATGTTGCAGCGACTGTGGCAGCACCGACAAGCCCTGGTGCAATACGTTCTGACGTATAGCCTGGGCCAACGAGATTCAGAGGTGGGGCAAATCACGCTGGAGGAGTGGTCTCAGATCAGGGACCTATGCACCCTTCTGCACAGTTTTGAAATGGCGACGAAGATGTTTAGTGCTGACGATGCCATTATCAGCATGACTATTCCGGTGATTTACATGCTGGAGCACATGTTAAACAGAATTCGGAGTCAGGTGGTGGCACAAGAGGAGGTGGAGGAAGTAGAGGAGGAGGAGTTGTATGCGGAAGGGCTAACATCTGCAAGGTCCAGACGGTCGGCAGCACCAAGGCGGCAGGCATGTGAGGGTGGGGGAGATGGTTTTACCAGGGCGCATGGTAGCAGCCAAACTAGTGAGGAAGGTGCAGGAGCCCAGGAAGAAGTGGAGGACGAACTGATGGAAGACTCATCAGATGAGGGAGACCTTGATCACATTTCTGTTGTGCGAGGTTGGGGGGAGAGGACAGAGGAAGGAAGCATGATTGTTACCTCGCCACCAACACAACAGGGACTTGGTGCTCCTGGATGCGCAACACACATGAGTGCCTTCTTGCTGCACTACCTGCAACATGACCCTCGAATTGTGAGAATTAGAAATAATCCTGACTACTGGGTTGCCACACTGTTAGATCCCCGGTACAAAAGTAAATTTGCAGAAATTATTCCTGCCATAGAAAGGGATGCACGCATGCAGGAGTATCAGCAGAGACTGTTGCAGAATCTTACATGTGCTTTTCCACAAAATACCAGTGGTGCTCGTAGTGAATCTCACAGTTCCAACTTGCCAACCGTGGGACCGTCAAGTGTTCAGCACTCAAACCGTAACAGAACCACAGTATCTGGTGGTAACATCAATTTTGCGGAATCATTTCACCACTTTTTTAGCCCATCCTTTGCAAGGCCACAGGAGACAAGAAGTCTGACACATAGTCAACGCCTAGAGACGATGGTACAGGAGTATCTCCAAGTAAACATTGAAGCCACGACTGTGTCACTGGACCCTTGCTCTTTTTGGGCTTCCAATCTGGATAAATGGCCGGAGCTAGCCACTTACGCCTTGGAGATCTTGTCATGCCCCGCAGCCAGCGTTCTGTCTGAACGTGTGTTCAGCGCTGCTGGTGGTGTGCTGACAGATAAGCGCACGCGGCTCTCCACTGATAATGTAGACAGACTCACGTTCATAAAGATGAACAAATCATGGATCCGAAACGACTTTTCTACCCCTGTGTCATCCTGGGGAGAGTAAAAGCTTGATGATTGTTTAAAATCACCCTACCAACCGTTTTAAGCTTTCAAATTACTAATCATGTTTATCTGTATCTTGACTGGAAAATAATTTGGGCTTTGTAGCAGTGTGCAGCACTGATCCTATTAGGCCATCTATAATAAGCTCCACCAGATTTAAAATTAAAAATAATTTTTAGCTGCATCTAGCCCGGAAAATAATTTTGGGGGTCCGAGATGCGCAAGACACATAAGTGCCTTCTTGCTGCACTACCTGCAGCATGACCCTCATATTGTCAGAATTCGAAGTAATCATGACTACTGGGTTGCCACACTCTTAGATCCCCCAAACTTTTCGATCAACCTTTTCATTTTAATAAAGACCAAAAAAATGGTCATTTTTGAAATTATAAGCATTAGCAGGTTGTTAGAAACTGAAATCAAACAGTTTTCAACTCAAAACTTTATTCTAGGTGATGTTACATTTTCACATAGGACCCCTTGTTCGAAAGGAGCTTCTGAACTCTCTCGTCCATTGAATTTGTCAGGTTTTGGATGGTTTCTGCTTCAATTGTTTTGCATGAGGACAGAATACCCTCCCAGAGCTGTTGCTTAGATGTGAACTGCCTCCCGCCATCATAGACCCTCCTTTTAATGATGCTCCAAAGGTTCTGAATGGGGTAGAGGTCAGGGGAGCATGGGGGTCACACCATAAGTTTGTCCCCTTTTATGCCCATATCAGCCAGAGATGCAGATGTTTTATGTGCAGCATGAGATGGTGCATTATCATGCAGAAAAATGATCTTGCTGTGAAATACACAGTTCTTCTTCTTGAACCATGGCAGGAAGTGCTGTTTGAGAAAATCCACATACATTATGGAGTTCATCTTTAGCGCCTTCAGGGATCCTAAAGGGGCCGACAATCTCTCTCCCCATGATTCCAGCCCAAAACATTACTCCACCTCCTCCTTGTTGGCGCTGTAGCCGTGTTTGCGTGGGGTGTCCATCAACCAGCCATCCTCCACTCCATCCATCTGGACCATCGAGCGCTGCACGGCACTCATCCGTGAACAAAACAGTTTTGAAATCAGTCTTCATGTAATGTTTGGCCCACTGGAGCCGTTTCTGCTTGTGTGAAGTGGATAGAGGAGGTCGACAGGATGGCGTATGCACAGCTGCAAACCTCTGAAGGACCCTGCATCTTGTTGTTCGGGGGACGTTGGAGGCACAAGCAGCTTCAAAAACTTGTCTGCTGCTATGACAAGGCTTTTTTGCCGCTGCTCTTTCAACCTGACGTAATTGCCTGTAGGAAAGAGTCCTCAATTTGCCCTTATCAGCACGCACACGTGTGTACTGTGAATCAGCTACATACTTCTTGATTGCCAAGACACTTCATCCTGATCATCGCACAATGTTGATTGTAGTCATGCCTTGACCTAAACACTCCACAATTTGTTGCTTCTCAGCAGCCGACACATCCTTTTTCTTTCCCATTTTGGCAGAAAATGTAGGCTGCTGAATAATGTGAGAGAGCCTTCTTAAGTAGTCTTGCCTTTCATTGGACACACCTGCCAAACTAATTAGCACTGGTGTCTGCAATTGCTTACAGTGATATAAAGAGCCCTGACACACATCACCATCAATGAGTTTAACTGACAAACAAACAAATTCTTCCCTTATCACTCCTAAACACTTTTTGCATAATAATTTGGAACACAGTGTACATGTGCTTTTCCACAAAACACCAGTGGTTCACGTAGTGAATCTTACAGTTCTAACTTGCCAACCGTGGTCTGTATGGAGTTGTTCAATAAAGGGCCCAAAATTAAGATAACATAGATGGGAGAGGTCTCTATGAATAGGAATTCCTAAGTATTTGATACCCTGTGAGGGCCAGGCAAAGGGAAAGTTGGACTGGATGGAATCCTATATGGATTTGGGGAGGGAGACATCGAGGGCCTCAGACTTCGCTGCATTGATTTTAAAATTTGACCATGTAACAAAGTGATCTATTTCAGCCATAACAGCATGGATGGATATATGTGATTGAGTGATATATACTAGGACATCATCAGCAAATAGAGAGCACTTGTACTCGGTGCCTCCCACCTCAATCCATCTAATATTGGGGTTATGGCGAATTGATGAGAGCAGGTGCTCCGTCACTAGGATGTATAAGAGAGGGGACAGAGAACATCCCTGCCTTGTCCCATTGGTGATTGTGAAAGGTGATGAAAATGTTCTGACGCGCCCCCTGGGCCTTGGGACACCCGGAGCCGGACCCTTTTTGGTGGATGCTGGTGGTTGTAGTCTCCGTGGCGGCAACCCGGTTCCGTGGCTCAGGGCAGTCAAACCAGTGGCGGAACTATTTATGTGGTTTTGATGTTTAAATGTCCGACTACGCCACCCGTGGATTGCGGTCAGAGTGAACCGCCGCTCCAGGGCAGACCGCTGAGGCTGGTGTTGTGGGTGCAGCAGAGCGTAGCATAACTCCCCACGGGAGGAGTATAGCCTCAGGGCAGTGTATGCGGAGGATGGGGGTGATGGTGCAGGGCAGCAGCAGTAATGACACGGAGTCAGTGATGCAGTCCAGGGCCTTTACTCACAGTTCTTATTATCCAGACCACGTCTGCAGGTAACGGCTGCCCACGTCGTACTGTGCTCACCAGGTGAGGGGCTCAGACAACTCCCAGATAACTTTGGAGTGCTTCACAGGACCCCCTTTGTGTGTCCTTTGTCTGGCCTTTCTTACCAACCCTTCTGTCCGGCTGCCTCGGGCCTCCTCTTGGTAAACTTGGCGCCAGTTTCCCTGACCCTATGTGGTGCCTTCCTAGCGGGTGTAGCGAGGGGCTGCACCACATAAAATGTCACAGCCTCCTGTTTCTAGCTGAGGGTCGTTTCCTGCCTCCACTAGTTTCGGGGACCGGTCTCCTCCTTTGGCCTGACCCCTCCACGCAGGTGGATTCTGGCGTGCGGTGGCGACTCGCCTGTCCGCACCCCTGAGATCCCTTCGTTCCTCGTTCCTGGAGCCTTCTCCGCTCCTCTTCCTTCCTTCTCCCTCTTCCAGGCCTGGGCCTCTGTTACTAGGCCCGCCTCCGGAGCAGAGCTCATGCAGAGCCCCTGCTCCCTGCCACTTTTGCTCAGACTTCTCTGCACTGAACTAAGATGGTGCCCACCTTTTATACTCCCTTCTCAATGCACCCAGGAACTGCTTCCTCCCTGCTCCTGCACTACAGGGTTCCCCTTCCTCAGTGTTCCCTCCCCCCACTCCAGCCAGGGACAGGGACTGTCGTGCCCATCTCAGGGGCATATTGGTCGCCCTGCCCCACGGCAATGTGGTGTAATGCATGCAGGTGTCGGGTCCTGATCCACACTACATCCTTACCTGAGAGTGAGATATCACACCTCTGGGTGAGGTGCAATACCTCTGTAGCAACCGAGCCCTCAGGGTGCTACAGTTCCATTTATCTTCAGCCTAGGTGACGTATTGCGATACAGGGCCGTGATTTTGGCTATAAAAGGGTCCCCTAGACCCCTACCCCAAGCTTTTTAAGAGAATCATATATGGCGTGCCAGGAGACTCTATGGAATGCTTTCTCAGCATCCAACGAGAGTATCTAATTACAAATTTTTAACTGCATCTAGCCCAGGAAATACTTTGTGCCTAGTAGCAGGGTCTGCTAGTCAGCGGATTATCCCGGCTGTTAAGCAAGCTACACCACCTGTAATTTGGACACTTCATTTTTTCAAAGGAAATGCTTCGGGACCACGGGATACTCAGTGAATAGCATCAGGAGGCACCCCAAGGCATAGGGGCTGGGACTGGCAGTAGGATGCCTTGCGGTGGACAGCCGAGCTCGATCCTTATAAAAGCTTTTTAACTGCAGCAGCTTTAGTGGACGCTACTGGAGCTGGAATTACGCGGCTGCTGGCATGAGACTTGCCCTCCAATAGATCCTTGTAAATGGATTTAAAGTGTATTCATTCAAATTAGAGAGACAATTTAAATTAAAAAGCTTAGAGCTGCCTCCACCACAGGGGGGCTCGCTCGACCCACCAGCGGACAGGCACCAGTATTGGGAGAGGGGGGCCGGCCATCAGGGTTCACCGCGGCTCTGGCACAAACCCAGCGACACGGAGGTGGCACGGGCAGGAGCGGACTGGCCGTGTCGGCTTCTCACTTTTTGGATTTTAGAAGGGCATGACATGCCTATATCTGTGTCTCCCCCTCCTTTTACTCCTCCACCTCTTTTATTTTCGCATGACTATATGTACTTGTCACTTTTCCATGTGTTAGTTATGTCTTCTGAGCAGTTTGTCAGCTTTTGGACAACTTTGAAGGTGTTTTCTATGTGTTTCTATGTGTTTTTGTTTGCCTGCCATTGGTTTTAACGGTGTTCGAAGGTGTTCGACGAACAGTTCGACGAACACACGGGTGTTCGACGAACCGAACCGAACTCGAACACTACGGGGGTGGCTCAACACTAGTTGGGAGGTGGCCCTCATTTGAATATTGTGGCCATGGACGGCCCCCTTCCGGGGAGCTGGAAGTGTAAGTGACGCTCTGGCAGCAGGATGGACCAGAACATGGAGCAGCCTATGGAAGATGATGGGCTGTCGCCCGGCTGGCTGTGTGTTGCCCTTTTTGCTTTTCCATCCCCAAAGGCCGCAGCCTCTTCTAGGTGGTCTCCCTGGGCCAAGGGAGGGCTGCGCCATGGCGGTAGGTCGGGAGGAGGCCCTTGCCCAGTATGCTCTGGCTTCTCTTCAGAACGTAAAAATCTTTCGCCTTTTACTAAAGATTTCCGTGGAGAGGAGCAAAACTGAGTTTTGTGGCAATTTTTGCATGCTCCAGCTTGTTGGGGCTTCCTTCATTTGGTTGAACAACAGAATGAGTGGGGGGTGGGCTTTCAGTGGGAGACTGAATTCTGTGGTTGGTTGGGAGGTGGCCCTCATTTGAATATTGTGGCCATGGACGGCCCCCTTCTGGGGAGCTGGAAGTGTAAGTGACGCTCTGGCAGCAGGATGGACCAGAACATGGAGCAGCCTATGGAAGATGATGGGCTGTCGCCCGGCTGGCTGTGTGTTGCCCTTTTTGTTTTTCCATCCCCAAAGGCCGCAGCCTCTTCTAGGTGGTCTCCCTGGGCAAAGGGAGGGCTGCGGCCATGGCGGTAGGTCGGGAGGAGGCCCTTGCCCAGTATACTCTGGCTTCTCTTCAGAACGTAAAAATCTTTCGCCTTTTACTAAAGATTTCCGTGGAGAGGAGCAAAACTGAGTTTTGTGGCAATTTTTGCATGCTCCAGCTTGCTGGGGCTTCCTTCATTTGGTTGAACAACAGAATGAGTGGGGGGTGGGCTTTCAGTGGGAGACTGAATCCTGTGGCTGGTTGGGAGGTGGCCCTCATTTGAATATTGTGGCCATGGACGGCCCCCTTCTGGGGAGCTGGAAGTGTAAGTGACGCTCTGGCAGCAGGATGGACCTGAACATGGAGCAGCCTATGGAAGATGATGGGCTGTCGCCCGGCTGGCTGTGTGTTGCCCTTTTTGTTTTTCCATCCCCAAAGGCCGCAGCCTCTTCTAGGTGGTCTCCCTGGGCCAAGGGAGGGCTGCGGCCATGGCAGTAGGTCGGGAGGAGGCCCTTGCCCAGTATACTCTGGCTTTTCTTCAGAACGTAAAAATCTTTCGCCTTTTACTAAAGATTTCTGTGGAGAGGAGCAAAACTGAGTTTTGTGGCAATTTTTGCATGCTCCAGCTTGCTGGGGCTTCCTTCATTCGGTTGATCAACAGAATGAGTGGGGGGTGGGCTTTCAGTGGGAGAGTGAATCCTGTGGTTGGTTGGGAGGTGGCCCTCATTTGAATATTGTGGCCATGGATGGCCCCCTTCTGGGGAGCTGGAAGTGTAAGTGACGCTCTGGCAGCAGGATGGACCAGAACATGGAGCAGCCTATGGAAGATGATGGGCTGTCGCCCGGCTGGCTGTGTGTTGCCCTTTTTGTTTTTCCATTCCCAAAGGCCGCAGCCTCTTCTAGGTGGTCTCCCTGGGCCAAGGGAGGGCTGCGGCCATGGCGGTAGGTCGGGAGGAGGCCCTTGCCCAGTATACTCTGGCTTCTCTTCAGAACGTAAAAATCTTTCGCCTTTTACTAAAGATTTTTGTGGAGAGGAGCAAAACTGAGTTTTGTGGCAATTTTTGCATGCTCCAGCTTGCTGGGGCTTCCTTCATTTGGTTGAACAACAGAATGAGTGGGGGGTGGGCTTTCAGTGGGAGACTGAATCCTGTGGTTGGTTGGGAGGTGGCCCTTATTTGAATATTGTGGCCATGGACGGCCCCCTTCTGGGGAGCTGGAAGTGTAAGTGACGCTCTGGCAGCAGGATGGACCAGAACATGGAGCAGCCTATGGAAGATGATGGGCTGTCGCCCGGCTGGCTGTGTGTTGCCCTTTTTGTTTTTCCATCCCCAAAGGCCGCACCCTCTTCTAGGTGGTCTCCCTGGGCCAAGGGAGGCCTGCGGCCATGGCGGTAGGTCGGGAGGAGGCCCTTTCCCAGTATACTCTCGCTTCTCTTCAGAACGTAAAAATCTTCCGCCTTTTACTAAAGATTTCCGTGGAGATGAGCAAAACTGAGTTTTGTGGCAATTTTTGCATACTCCAGCTTGCTGGGGCTTCCTTCATTTGTTTGAACAACAGAATGAGCGGGGGGTGGGCTTTCAGTGAGAGACTGACTCCTGTGGTTGGTTGGGAGGTGGCCCTCATTTGAATATTGTGGCCATGGACGGCCCCCTTCCGGGGACCGGGAAGTGTAAGTGACGCTCTGGCAGCAGGTTGGACCAGAACATGGAACAGCCTATGGAAGATGATGGGCTGTCGCCCGGCTGGCTGTGTGTTGCCCTTTTTGTTTTTCCATCCCCAAAGGCCGCAGCCTCTTCTAGGTGGTCTCCCTGGGCCAAGGGAGGGCTGCGGCCATGGCGGTAGGTCGGGAGGAGGCCCTTGCCCAGTATACTCTGGCTTCTCTTCAGATCGTAAAAATCTTTCGCCTTTTACTAAAGATTTCCGTGGAGAGGAGCAAAACTGAGTCTTGTGGCAATTTTTGCATGGGGGCTTCCTTCATTTGGTTGAACAACAGAATGAGTGGGGGGTGGGCTTTCAGTGGGAGACTGAATCCTGTGGTTGGTTGGGAGGTGGCCCTCATTTGAATATTGTGGCCATGGACGGCCCCCTTCTGGGGAGCGGGAAGTGTAAGTGACGCTCTGGCAGCAGGATGGACCAGAACATGGAGCAGCCTATGGAAGATGATGGGCTGTCGCCCGGCTGGCTTTGTGTTGCTCTTTTTGTTTTTCCATCCCCAAAGGCTGCAGCCTCTTCTAGGTGGTCTCCCTGGGCCAAGGGAGGGCTGCGGCCATGGTGGTAGGTCAGGAGGAGGCCCTTGCCCAGTATACTCTGGCTTCTCTTCAGAACGTAAAAATCTTTCGCCTTTTACTAAAGATTTCCGTGGAGAGGAGCAAAACTGAGTTTTGTGGCAATTTTTGCATGCTCCAGCTTGCTGGGGCTTCCTTCATGTGGTTGAACAACAGAATGAGTGAGGGGTGGGCTTTCAGTGGAAGACTGAATCCTGTGGTTGGTTGGGAGGTGGCCCTCATTTGCATATTGTGGCCATGGACGGCCCCCTTCTGGGGAGCTGGAAGTGTAAGTGACGCTCTGGCAGCAGGATGGACCAGAACATGGAGCAGCCTATGGAAGATGATGGGCTGTCGCCCGGCTGGCTGTGTGTTGACCTTTTTGTTTTTCCATCCCCAAAGGCCGCAGCCTCTTCTAGGTGGTCTCCCTGGGCCAAGGGAGGGCTGCGGCCATGGCGGTAGGTCGGGAGGAGGCCCTTGCCCAGTATACTCTGACTTCTCTTCAGAACGTAAAAATCTTTCGCCTTTTACTAAAGATTTCCGTGGAGAGGAGCAAAACTGAGTTTTGTGGCAATTTTTGCATGCTCCAGCTTGCTGGGGCTTCCTTCATTTGGTTGAACAACAGAATGAGTGGGGGGTGGGCTTTCAGTGGGAGACTGAATCCTGTGGTTGGTTGGGAGGTGGCCCTCATTTGAATATTGTGGCCATGGACGGCCCCCTTCTGGGGAGCTGGAAGTGTAAGTGACGCTCTGGCAGCAGGATGGACCAGAACATGGAGCAGCCTATGGAAGATGATGGGCTGTCGCCCGGCTGGCTGTGTGTTACCCTTTTTGTTTTGCCATCCCCAAAGGCTGCAGCCTCTTCTAGGTGGTCTCCCTGGGCCAAGGGAGGGCTGCGGCCATGGCGGTAGGTTGGGAGGAGGCCCTTGCCCAGTATACTCTGGCTTCTCTTCAGAGTGTAAAAATCTTTCGCCTTTTACTAAAGATTTCTGTGGAGAGGAGCAAAACTGAGTTTTGTGGCAATTTTTGCATGCTCCAGCTTGCTGGGGCTTCCTTCATTTGGTTGAACAACAGAATGAGTGGGGGGTGGGCTTTCAGTGGGAGACTGAATCCTGTGGTTGGTTGGGAGGTGGCCCTCATTTGAATATTGTGGCAATGGACGGCCCCCTTCTGGGGAGCTGGAAGTGTAAGTGACGCTCTGGCAGCAGGATGGACCAGAACATGGAGCAGCCTATGGAAGATGATGGGCTGTCGCCCGGCTGGCTGTGTGTTGCCCTTTTTGTTTTTCCATCCCCAAAGGCCGCAGCCTCTTCTAGGTGGTCTCCCTGGGCCAAGGGAGGGCTGCGGCCATGGCGGTAGGTCGGGAGGAGGCCCTTGCCCAGTATACTCTGGCTTCTCTTTTGAACGTAAAAATCTTTCGCCTTTTACTAAAGATTTCCGTTGAGAGGAGCAAAACTGAGTTTTGTGGCAATTTTTGCATGCTCCAGCTTGCTGGGGCTTCCTTCATTTGGTTGAACAACAGAATGAGTGGGGGGTGGGCTGTCAGTGGGAGACTGAATCCTGTGGTTGGTTGGGAGGTGGCCCTCATTTGAATATTGTTGCCATGGACGGCCCCCTTCTGGGGAGATGGAAGTGTAAGTGACGCTCTGGCAGCAGGATGGACCAGAACATGGAGCAGCCTATGGAAGATGATGGGCTGTCGCCCGGCTGGCTGTGTGTTGTCCTTTTTGTTTTTCCATCCCCAAAGGCCGCAGCCTCTTCTAGGTGGTCTCCCTGGGCCAAGGGAGGGCTGCGGCCATGACGGAAGGTCGGGAGGAGGCCCTTGCCCAGTATACTCTGGCTTCTCTTCAGAACGTAAAAATTTTTCGCCTTTTACTAAAAATTTTCGTGGAGAGTAGCAAAACTGAGTTTTGTGGCAATTTTTGCATGCTCCAGCTTGCTGGGGCTTCCTTCATTTGGTTGAACAACAGAATGAGTGGGGAGTGGGCTTTCAGTGGGAGACTGAATCCTGTGGTTGGTTGGGAGGTGGCCCTCATTTGAATATTGTGGCCATGGACGGCCCCCTTCTGGGGAGCTGGAAGTGTAAGTGACGCTCTGGCAGCAGGATGGACCAGAACATGGAGCAGCCTATGGAAGATGATGGGCTGTCGCCCGGCTGGCTGTGTGTTGCCCTTTTTGTTTTTCCATTCCCAAAGGCCGCAGCCTCTTCTAGGTGGTCTCCCTGGGCCAAGGGAGGGCTGCGGCCATGGCGGTAGGTCGGGAGGAGGCCCTTGCCCAGTATACTCTGCCTTCTCTTCAGAACGTAAAAATCTTTCGCCTTTTACTAAAGATTTCCGTGGAGAGGAGCAAAACTGAGTTTTGTGGCAATTTTTGCATGCTCCAGCTTGCTGGGGCTTCCTTCATTTGGTTGAACAACAGAATGAGTGGGGGGTGGGCTTTCAGTGGGAGACTGAATCCTGTGGTTGGTTGGGAGGTGGCCCTCATTTGAATATTGTGGCCGTGGACGGCCCCCTTCTGGGGAGCTGGAAGTGTAAGTGACGCTCTGGCAGCAGGATGGACCAGAACATGGAGCAGCCTATGGAAGATGATGGGCTGTCGCCCGGCTGGCTGTGTGTTGCCCTTTTTGTTTTTCCATCCCCAAAGGCCGCAGCCTCTTCTAGGTGGTCTCCCTGGGCCAAGGGAGGGCTGCGGCCATGGCGGTAGGTCGGGAGGAGGCCCTTGCCCAGTATACGCTGGCTTCTCTTCAGAACGTAAAAATCTTTCGCCTTTTACTAAAGATTTCCGTGGAGAGGAGCAAAACTGAGTTTTGTGGCAATTTTTGCATGCTCCAGCTTGCTGGGGCTTCCTTCATTTGGTTGAACAACAGAATGAGTGGGGGGTGGGCTTTCAGTGGGAGACTGAATCCTGTTGTTGGTTGGGAGGTGGCCCTCATTTGAATATTGTGGCCATGGACGGCCCCCTTCTGGGGAGCTGGAAGTGTAAGTGACGTTCTGGCAGCAGGATGGACCAGAACATGGAGCAGCCTATGGAAGATGATGGGCTGTCGCCCGGCTGGCTGTGTGTTGCCCTTTTTGTTTTTCCATCCCCAAAGGCCGCAGCCTCTTCTAGGTGGTCTCCCTGGGCCAAGGGAGGGCTGTGGCCATGGTGGTAGGTCGGGAGGAGGCCCTTGCCCAGTATACTCTGGCTTCTCTTCAGAACTAAAAATCTTTTGCCTTTGTCTAAAGATTTCCGTGGAGAGGAGCAAAACTGAGCTTTGTGGCAATTTTTGCATGCTTCAGCTTGCTGGGGCTTCCTTCATTTGGTTGAACAACAGAATGAGTGGGGGGTGGGCTTTCAGTGGGAGACTGAATCCTGTGGTTGGTTGGGAGGTGGCCCTCATTTGAATATTGTGGCCATGGACGGCCCCCTTCTGGGGAGCTGGAAGTGTAAGTGACGCTCTGGCAGCAGGATGGACCAGAACATGGAGCAGCCTATGGAAGATGATGGGCTGTCGCCCGGCTGGCTGTGTGTTGCCCTTTTTGTTTTTTCATCCCCAAAGGCCGCAGCCTCTTCTAGGTGGTCTCCCTGGGCCAAGGGAGGGCTGCGGCCATGGCGGTAGGTCGGGAGGAGGCCCTTGCCCAGTATACTCTGGCTTCTCTTCAGAACGTAAAAATCTATCGCCTTTTACTAAAGATTTCCGTGGAGAGGAGCAAAACTGAGTTTTGTGGCAATTTTTGCATGCTCCAGCTTGCTGGGGCTTCCTTCATTTGGTTGAACAACAGAATGAGTGGGGGGTGGGCTTTCAGTGGGAGACTGAATCCTGTGGTTGGTTGGGAGGTGGCCCTCATTTGAATATTGTGGCCATGGACGGCCCCCTTCTGGGGAGCTGGAAGTGTAAGTGACGCTCTGGCAGCAGGATGGACCAGAACATGGAGCAGCCTATGGAAGATGATGGGCTGTCGCCCGGCTGGCTGTGTGTTGCCCTTTTTGTTTTTCCATCCCCAAAGGCCGCAGCCTCTTCTAGGTGGTCTCCCTGGGCCAAGGGAGGGCTGTGGCCATGGCGGTAGGTCGGGAGGAGGCCCTTGCCCAGTATACTCTGGCTTCTTTTCAGAATGTAAAAATCTTTTGCCTTTTTCTAAAGATTTCCGTGGAGAGGAGCAAAACTGAGCTTTGTGGCAATTTTTGCATGCTTCAGCTTGCTGGGGCTTCCTTCATTTGGTTGAACAACAGAATGAGTGGGGGGTGGGCTTTTAGTGGGAGACTGAATCCTGTGGCTGGTTGGGAGGTGGCCCTCATTTGAATATTGTGGCCATGGACGGCCCCCTTCTGGGGAGCTGGAAGTGTAAGTGACGCTCTGGCAGCAGGATGGAACAGAACATGGAGCAGCCTATGGAAGATGATGGGCTGTCGCCCGGCTGGCTGTGTGTTGCCCTTTTTGTTTTTTCATCCCCAAAGGCCGCAGCCTCTTCTAGGTGGTCTCCCTGGGCCAAGGGAGGGCTGCGGCCATGGCAGTAGGTCGGGAGGAGGCCCTTGCCCAGTATACTCCGGCTTCTCTTCAGAACGTAAAAATCTTTCGCCTTTTACTAAAGATTTCCGTGTAGAGGAGCAAAACTGAGTTTTGTGGCAATTTTTGCATGCTCCAGCTTGCTGGGGCTTCCTTCATTTGGTTGAACAACAGAATGAGTGGGGGGTGGGCTTTCAGTGGGAGACTGAATCCTGTGGTTGGTTGGGAGGTGGCCCTCATTTGAATATTGTGGCCATGGACGGCCCCTTTCTGGGGAGCTGGAAGTGTAAGTGACGCTCTGGCAGCAGGATGGACCAGAACATGGAGCAGCCTATGGAAGATGATGGGCTGTCGCCCGGCTGGCTGTGTGTTGGCCTTTTTGTTTTTCCATCCCCAAAGGCCGCAGCCTCTTCTAGGTGGTCTCCCTGGGCCAAGGGAGGGCTGCGGCCATGGCGGTAGGTCGGGAGGAGGCCCTTGCCCAGTATACTCTGGCTTCTCTTCAGAACGTAAAAATCTTTCGTCTTTTTCTAAAGATTTCCGTGGAGAGGAGCAAAACTGAGTTTTGTGGCAATTTTTGCATGCTCCAGCTTGCTGGGGCTTCCTTCATTTGGTTGAACAACAGAATGAGTGGGGGGTGGGCTTTCAGTGGGAGACTGAATCCTGTGGTTGGTTGGGAGGTGGCCCTCATTTGAATATTGTGGCCATGGATGGCCCCCTTCTGGGAAGCTGGAAGTGTAAGTGACGCTCTGGCAGCAGGATGGACCAGAACATGGAGCAGCCTATGGAAGATGATGGGCTGTCGCCCGGCTGGCTGTGTGTTGCCCTTTTTGTTTTTCCATCCCCAAAGGCCGCAGCCTCTTCTAGGTGGTCTCCCTGGGCCAAGGGAGGGCTGTGGCCATGGTTGTAGGTCGGGAGGAGGCTCTTGTCCAGTATACTCTGGCTTTTCTTCAGAACGTAAAAATCTTTCGCCTTTTACTAAAGATTTCCGTGGAGAGGAGCAAAACTGAGTTTTGTGGCAATTTTTGCATGCTCCAGCTTGCTGGGGCTTCCTTCATTTGGTTGAACAACAGAATGAGTGGGGGGTGGGCTTTCAGTGGGAGACTGAATCCTGTGGTTGGTTGGGAGGTGGCCCTCATTTGAATATTGTGGCCATGGACGGCCCCCTTCTGGGGAGCTGGAAGTGTAAGTGACGCTCTGGCAGCAGGATGGACCAGAACATGGAGCAGCCTATGGAAGATGATGGGCTGTCGCCCGGCTGGCTGTGTGTTGCCCTTTTTGTTTTTCCATCCCCAAAGGCCGCAGCCTCTTCTAGGTGGTCTCCCTGGGCCAAGGGAGGGCTGCAGCCATGGCGGTAGGTCGGGAGGAGGCCTTTGCCCAGTATACTCTGGCTTCTCTTCAGAACGTAAAAATCTTTCGCCTTTTACTAAAGATTTCCGTGGAGAGGAGCAAAACTGAGTTTTGTGGCAATTTTTGCATGCTCCAGCTTGCTGGGGCTTCCTTCATTTGGTTGAACAACAGAATGAGTGGGGGGTGGGCTTTCAGTGGGAGACTGAATCCTGTGGTTGGTTGGGAGGTGGCCCTCATTTGAATATTGTGGCCATGGACGGCCCCCTTCTGGGGAGCTGGAAGTGTAAGTGACGCTCTGGCAGCAGGATGGACCAGAACATGGAGCAGCCTATGGAAGATGATGGGCTGTCGCCCGGCTGGCTGTGTGTTGCCCTTTTTGTTTTTCCATCCCCAAAGGCCGCAGCCTCTTCTAGGTGGTCTCCCTGGGCCAAGGGAGGGCTGCGGCCATGGCGGTAGGTCGGGAGGAGGCCCTTGCCCAGTATACTCTGGCTTCTCTTCAGAACGTAAAAATCTTTCGCCTTTTACTAAAGATTTCCGTGGAGAGGAGCAAAACTGAGTTTTGTGTCAATTTTTGCATGCTCCAGCTTGCTGGGGCTTCCTTCATTTGGTTGAACAACAGAATGAGTGGGGGGTGGGCTTTCAGTGGGAGACTGAATCCTGTGGTTGGTTGGGAGGTGGCCCTCATTTGAATATTGTGGCCATGGACGGCCCCCTTCTGGGGAGCTGGAAGTGTAAGTGACGCTCTGGCAGCAGGATGGACCAGAACATGGAGCAGCCTATGGAAGATGATGGGCTGTCGCCCGGCTGGCTGTGTGTTGCCCTTTTTGTTTTTCCATCCCCAAAGGCCGCAGCCTCTTCTAGGTGGTCTCCCTGGGCCAAGGGAGGGCTGCGGCCATGGCGGTAGGTCGGGAGGAGGCCCTTGCCCAGTATACTATGGCTTCTCTTCAGAACGCAAAAATCTTTCGCCTTTTACTAAAGATTTCCGTGGAGAGGAGCAAAACTGAGTTTTGTGGCAATTTTTGCATGCTCCAGCTTGCTGGGGCTTCCTTCATTTGGTTGAACAACAGAATGAGTGGGGGTGGGCTTTCAGTGGGAGACTGAATCCTGTGGTTGGTTGGGAGGTGGCCCTCATTTGAATATTGTGGCCATGGACGGCCCCCTTCTGGGGAGCTGGAAGTGTAAGTGACGCTCTGGCAGCAGGATGGACCAGAACATGGAGCAGCCTATGGAAGATGATGGGCTGTCGCCCGGCTGGCTGTGTGTTGCCCTTTTTGTTTTTCCATTCCCAAAGGCCGCAGCCTCTTCTAGGTGGTCTCCCTGGGCCAAGGGAGGGCTGCGGCCATGGCGGTAGGTCGGGAGGAGGCCCTTGCCCAGTATACTCTGGCTTCTCTTCAGAACGTAAAAATATTTCGCCTTTTACTAAAGATTTCCGTGGAGAGGAGCAAAACTGAGTTTTGTGGCAATTTTTGCATGCTCCAGCTTGCTGGGGCTTCCTTCATTTGGTTGAACAACAGAATGAGTGGGGGGTGGGCTTTCAGTGGGAGACTGAATCCTGTGGTTGGTTGGGAGGTGGCCCTCATTTGAATATTGTGGCCATGGACGGCCCCCTTCTGGGGAGCTGGAAGTGTAAGTGACGCTCTGGCAGCAGGATGGACCAGAACATGGAGCAGCCTATGGAAGATGATGGGCTGTCGCCCGGCTGGCTGTGTGTTGCCCTTTTTGTTTTTCCATTCCCAAAGGCCGCAGCCTCTTCTAGGTGGTCTCCCTGGGCCAAGGGAGGGCTGCGGCCATGGCGGTAGGTCGGGAGGAGGCCCTTGCCCAGTATACTCTGGCTTCTCTTCAGAACGTAAAAATCTTTCGCCTTTTACTAAAGATTTCCGTGGAGAGGAGCAAAACTGAGTTTTGTGGCAATTTTTGCATGCTCCAGCTTGCTGGGGCTTCCTTCATTTGGTTGAACAACAGAATGAGTGGGGGGTGGGCTTTCAGTGGGAGACTGAATCCTGTGGTTGGTTGGGAGGTGGCCCTCATTTGAATATTGTGGCCATGGACGGCCCCCTTCTGGGGAGCTGGAAGTGTAAGTGACGCTCTGGCAGCAGGATGGACCAGAACATGGAGCAGCCTATGGAAGATGATGGGCTGTCGCCCGGCTGGCTGTGTGTTGCCCTTTTTGTTTTTCCATCCCCAAAGGCCGCAGCCTCTTCTAGGTGGTCTCCCTGGGCCAAGGGAGGGCTGCGGCCATGGCAGTAGGTCGGGAGGAGGCCCTTGCCCAGTATACTCTGGCTTCTCTTCAGAACGTAAAAATCTTTCGCCTTTTACTAAAGATTTCCGTGGAGAGGAGCAAAACTGAGTTTTGTGGCAAATTTTGCATGCTCCAGCTTGCTGGGGCTTCCTTCATTTGGTTGAACAACAGAATGAGTGGGGGGTGGGCTTTCAGTGGGAGACTGAATCCTGTGGTTGGTTGGTAGGTGGCCCTCATTTGAATATTGTGGCCATGGACGGCCCCCTTCTGGGGAGCTGGAAGTGTAAGTGACGCTCTGGCAGCAGGATGGACCAAAACATGGAGCAGCCTATGGAAGATGATGGGCTGTCGCCCGGCTGGCTGTGTGTTGCCCTTTTTGTTTTTCCATCCCCAAAGGCCGCAGCCTCTTCTAGGTGGTCTCCCTGGGCCAAGGGAGGGCTGTGGCCATGGCGGTAGGTCGGGAGGAGGCCCTTGACCAGTATACTCTGGCTTCTCTTCAGAACGTAAAAATCTTTCGCCTTTTACTAAAGATTTCCGTGGAGAGGAGCAAAACTGAGTTTTGTGGCAATTTTTGCATGCTCCAGCTTGCTGGGGCTTCCTTCATTTGGTTGAACAACAGAATGAGTGGGGGGTGGGCTTTCAGTGGGAGACTGAATCCTGTGGTTGGTTGGGAGGTGGCCCTCATTTGAATATTGTGGCCATGGACGGCCCCCTTCTGGGGAGCTGGAAGTGTAAGTGACGCTCTGGCAGCAGGATGGACCAGAACATGGAGCAGCCTATGGAAGATGATGGGCTGTCGCCCGGCTGGCTGTGTATTGCCCTTTTTGTTTTTCCATCCCCAAAGGCCGCAGCCTCTTCTAGGTGGTCTCCCTGGGCCAAGGGAGGGCTGCAGCCATGGCGGTAGGTCGGGAGGAGGCCCTTGCCCAGTATACTCTGGCTTTTCTTCAGAACGTAAAAATCTTTTGCCTTTTACTAAAGATTTCCGTGGAGAGGAGCAAAACTGAGTTTTGTGGCAATTTTTGCATGCTCCAGCTTGCTGGGGCTTCCTTCATTTGGTTGAACAACAGAATGAGTGGGGGGTGGGCTTTCAGTGGGAGACTGAATCCTGTGGTTGGTTGGGAGGTGGCCCTCATTTGAATATTGTGGCCATGGACGGCCCCCTTCTGGGGAGTTGGTAGTGTAAGTGACGCTTTGGCAGCAGGATGGACCAGAACATGGAGCAGCCTATGGAAGATGATGGGCTGTCGCCCGGCTGGCTGTGTGTTGCCCTTTTTGTTTTTCCATCCCCAAAGGCCGCAGCCTCTTCTAGGTGGTCTCCCTGGGCCAAGGGAGGGCTGCGGCCATGGCGGTAGGTCGGGAGGAGGCCCTTGCCCAGTATACTCCGGCTTCTCTTCAGAACGTAAAAATCTTTCGCCTTTTACTAAAGATTTCCGTGGAGAGGAGCAAAACTGAGTTTTGTGGCAATTTTTGCATGCTCCAGCTTGCTGGGGCTTCCTTCATTTGGTTGAACAACAGAATGAGTGGGGGGTGGGCTTTCAGTGGGAGACTGAATCCTGTGGTTGGTTGGGAGGTGGCCCTCATTTGAATATTGTGGCCATGGACAGCCCCTTTCTGGGGAGCTGGAAGTGTAAGTGACGCTCTGGCAGCAGGATGGACCAGAACATGGAGCAGCCTATGGAAGATGATGGGCTGTCGCCCGGCTGGCTGTGTGTTGGCCTTTTTGTTTTTCCATCCCCAAAGGCCGCAGCCTCTTCTAGGTGGTCTCCCTGGGCCAAGGGAGGGCTGCGGCCATGGCGGTAGGTCGGGAGGAGGCCTTTGCCCAGTATACTCTGGCTTTTCTTCAGAACGTAAAAATCTTTCGTCTTTTTCTAAAGATTTCCGTGGAGAGGAGCAAAACTGAGTTTTGTGGCAATTTTTGCATGCTCCAGCTTGCTGGGGCTTCCTTCATTTGGTTGAACAACAGAATGAGTGGGGGGTGGGCTTTCAGTGGGAGACTGAATCCTGTGGTTGGTTGGGAGGTGGCCCTCATTTGAATATTGTGGCCATAGATGGCCCCCTTCTGGGAAGCTGGAAGTGTAAGTGACGCTCTGGCAGCAGGATGGACCAGAACATGGAGCAGCCTATGGAAGATGATGGGCTGTCGCCCGGCTGGCTGTGTGTTGCCCTTTTTGTTTTTCCATCCCCAAAGGCCGCAGCCTCTTCTAGGTGGTCTCCCTGGGCCAAGGGAGGGCTGTGGCCATGGCGGTAGGTCGGGAGGAGGCTCTTGTCCAGTATACTCTGGCTTTTCTTCAGAACGTAAAAATCTTTCGCCTTTTACTAAAGATTTCCGTGGAGAGGAGCAAAACTGAGTTTTGTGGCAATTTTTGCATGCTCCATCTTGCTGGGGCTTCCTTCATTTGGTTGAACAATAGAATGAGTGGGGGGTGGGCTTTCAGTGGGAGACTGAATCCTGTGGTTGGTTGGGAGGTGGCCCTCATTTGAATATTGTGGCCATGGACGGCCCCCTTCTGGGGAGCTGGAAGTGTAAGTGACGCTCTGGCAGCAGGATGGACCAGAACATGGAGCAGCCTATGGAAGATGATGGGCTGTCGCCCGGCTGGCTGTGTGTTGCCCTTTTTGTTTTTCCATCCCCAAAGGCCGCAGCCTCTTCTAGGTGGTCTCCCTGGGCCAAGGGAGGGCTGCGGCCATGGTGGTAGGTCGGGAGGAGGCCCTTGCCCAGTATACTCTGGCTTTTCTTCAGAACGTAAAAATCTTTCGCCTTTTACTAAAGATTTCCGTGGAGAGGAGCAAAACTGAGTTTTGTGGCAATTTTTGCATGCTCCAGCTTGCTGGGGCTTCCTTCATTTGGTTGAACAACAGAATGAGTGGGGGGTGGGCTTTCAGTGGGAGACTGAATCCTGTGGTTGGTTGGGAGGTGGCCCTCATTTGAATATTGTGGCCATGGACGGCCCCCTTCTGGGGAGCTGGAAGTGTAAGTGACGCTCTGGCAGCAGGATGGACCAGAACATGGAGCAGCCTATGGAAGATGATGGGCTGTCGCCCGGCTGGCTGTGTGTTGCCCTTTTTGTTTTTCCATCCCCAAAGGCCGCAGCCTCTTCTAGGTGGTCTCCCTGGGCCAAGGGAGGGCTGCGGCCATGGCGGTAGGTCGGGAGGAGGCCCTTGCCCAGTATACTCTGGCTTCTCTTCAGAACGTAAAAATCTTTCGCCTTTTACTAAAGATTTCCGTGGAGAGGAGCAAAACTGAGTTTTGTGTCAATTTTTGCATGTTCCAGCTTGCTGGGGCTTCCTTCATTTGGTTGAACAACAGAATGAGTGGGGGGTGGGCATTCAGTGGGAGACTGAATCCTGTGGTTGGTTGGGAGGTGGCCCTCATTTGAATATTGTGGCCATGGACGGCCCCCTTCTGGGGAGCTGGAAGTGTAAGTGACGCTCTGGCAGCAGGATGGACCAGAACATGGAGCAGCCTATGGAAGATGATGGGCTGTCGCCCGGCTGGCTGTGTGTTGCCCTTTTTGTTTTTCCATCCCCAAAGGCCGCAGCCTCTTCTAGGTGGTCTCCCTGGGCCAAGGGAGGGCTGCGGCCATGGCGGTAGGTCGGGAGGAGGCCCTTGCCCAGTATACTATGGCTTCTCTTCAGAACGCAAAAATCTTTCGCCTTTTACTAAAGATTTCCGTGGAGAGGAGCAAAACTGAGTTTTGTGGCAATTTTTGCATGCTCCAGCTTGCTGGGGCTTCCTTCATTTGGTTGAACAACAGAATGAGTGGGGGGTGGGCTTTCAGTGGGAGACTGAATCCTGTGGTTGGTTGGGAGGTGGCCCTCATTTGAATATTGTGGCCATGGACGGCCCCCTTCTGGGGAGCTGGAAGTGTAAGTGACGCTCTGGCAGCAGGATGGACCAGAACATGGAGCAGCCTATGGAAGATGATGGGCTGTCGCCCGGCTGGCTGTGTGTTGCCCTTTTTGTTTTTCCATTCCCAAAGGCCGCAGCCTCTTCTAGGTGGTCTCCCTGGGCCAAGGGAGGGCTGCGGCCATGGCGGTAGGTCGGGAGGAGGCCCTTGCCCAGTATACTCTGGCTTCTCTTCAGAACGTAAAAATATTTCGCCTTTTACTAAAGATTTCCGTGGAGAGGAGCAAAACTGAGTTTTGTGGCAATTTTTGCATGCTCCAGCTTGCTGGGGCTTCCTTCATTTGGTTGAACAACAGAATGAGTGGGGGGTGGGCTTTCAGTGGGAGACTGAATCCTGTGGTTGGTTGGGAGGTGGCCCTCATTTGAATATTGTGGCCATGGACGGCCCCCTTCTGGGGAGCTGGAAGTGTAAGTGACGCTCTGGCAGCAGGATGGACCAGAACATGGAGCAGCCTATGGAAGATGATGGGCTGTCGCCCGGCTGGCTGTGTGTTGCCCTTTTTGTTTTTCCATCCCCAAAGGCCGCAGCCTCTTCTAGGTGGTCTCCCTGGGCCAAGGGAGGGCTGCGGCCATGGCGGTAGGTCGGGAGGAGGCCCTTGCCCAGTATACTCTGGCTTCTCTTCAGAACGTAAAAATCTTTCGCCTTTTACTAAAGATTTCTGTGGAGAGGAGCAAAACTGAGTTTTGTGGCAATTTTTGCATGCTCCAGCTTGCTGGGGCTTCCTTCATTTGGTTGAACAACAGAATGAGTGGGGGGTGGGCTTTCAGTGGGAGACTGAATCCTGTGGTTGGTTGGGAGGTGGCCCTCATTTGAATATTGTGGCCATGGACGGCCCCCTTCTGGGGATCTGGAAGTGTAAGTGACGCTCTGGCAGCAGGATGGACCAGAACATGGAGCAGCCTATGGAAGATGATGGGCTGTCGCCCGGCTGGCTGTGTGTTGCCCTTTTTGTTTTTCCATTCCCAAAGGCCGCAGCCTCTTCTAGGTGGTCTCCCTGGGCCAAGGGAGGGCTGCGGCCATGGCGGTAGGTCGGGAGGAGGCCCTTGCCCAGTATACTCTGGCTTCTCTTCAGAACGTAAAAATCTTTCGCCTTTTACTAAAAATTTCCGTGGAGAGGAGCAAAACTGAGTTTTGTGGCAATTTTTGCATGCTCCAGCTTGCTGGGGCTTCCTTCATTTGGTTGAACAACAGAATGAGTGGGGGGTGGGCTTTCAGTGGGAGACTGAATCCTGTGGTTGGTTGGGAGGTGGCCCTCATTTGAATATTGTGGCCATGGACGGCCCTCTTCTGGGGAGCTGGAAGTGTAAGTGACGCTCTGGCAGCAGGATGGACCAGAACATGGAGCAGCCTATGGAAGATGATGGGCTGTCGCCCGGCTGGCTGTGTGTTGCCCTTTTTGTTTTTCCATCCCCAAAGGCCGCAGCCTCTTCTAGGTGGTCTCCCTGGGCCAAGGGAGGGCTGCGGCCATGGCGGTAGGTCGGGAGGAGGCCCTTGCCCAGTATACTCTGGCTTCTCTTCAGAACGTAAAAATCTTTCGCCTTTTACTAAAGATTTCCGTGGAGAGGAGCAAAACTGAGTTTTGTGGCAAATTTTGCATGCTCCAGCTTGCTGGGGCTTCCTTCATTTGGTTGAACAACAGAATGAGTGGGGGGTGGGCTTTCAGTGGGAGACTGAATCCTGTGGTTGGTTGGGAAGTGGCCCTCATTTGAATATTGTGGCCATGGACGGTCCCCTTCTGGGGAGCTGGAAGTGTAAGTGACGCTCTGGCTGCAGGTTGGACCAGAACATGGAGCAGCCTATGGAAGATGATGGGCTGTCGCCCGGCTGGCTGTGTGTTGCCCTTTTTGTTTTTCCATCCCCAAAGGCCGCAGCCTCTTCTAGGTGGTCTCCCTGGGCCAAGGGAGGGCTGCGGCCATGGCGGTAGGTCGGGAGGAGGCCCTTGCCCAGTATACTCTGGCTTCTCTTCAGAACGTAAAAATCTTTCGCCTTTTACTAAAGATTTCCGTGGAGAGGAGCAAAACTGAGTTTTGTGGCAATTTTTGCATGCTCCAGCTTCCTGGGGCTTCTTTCATTTGGTTGAACAACAGAATGAGTGGGGGGTGGGCTTTCAGTGGGAGACTGAATCCTGTGGTTGGTTGGTAGGTGGCCCTCATTTGAATATTGTGGCCATGGATGGCCCCCTTCTGGGGAGCTGGAAGTGTAAGTGACGCTCTGGCAGCAGGATGGACCAGAACATGGAGCAGCCTATGGAAGATGATGGGCTGTCGCCCGGCTGGCTGTGTGTTGCCCTTTTTGTTTTTCCATCCCCAAAGGCCGCAGCCTCTTCTAGGTGGTCTCCCTGGGCCAAGGGAGGGCTGTGGCCATGGCGGTAGGTCGGGAGGAGGCCCTTGACCAGTATACTCTGGCTTCTCTTCAGAACGTAAAAATCTTTCGCCTTTTACTAAAGATTTCCGTGGAGAGGAGCAAAACTGAGTTTTGTGGCAATTTTTGCATGCTCCAGCTTGCTGGGGCTTCCTTCATTTGGTTGAACAACAGAATGAGTGGGGGGTGGGCTTTCAGTGGGAGACTGAATCCTGTGGTTGGTTGGGAGGTGGCCCTCATTTGAATATTGTGGCCATGGACGGCCCCCTTCTGGGGAGCTGGAAGTGTAAGTGACGCTCTGGCAGCAGGATGGACCAGAACATGGAGCAGCCTATGGAAGATGATGGGCTGTCGCCCGGCTGGCTGTGTGTTGCCCTTTTTGTTTTTCCATCCCCAAATGCCGCAGCCTCTTCTAGGTGGTCTCCCTGGGCCAAGGGAGGGCTGCGGCCATGGCGGTAGGTCGGGAGGAGGCCCTTGCCCAGTATACTCTGGCTTTTCTTCAGAACGTAAAAATCTTTTGCCTTTTACTAAAGATTTCCGTGGAGAGGAGCAAAACTGAGTTTTGTGGCAATTTTTGCATGCTCCAGCTTGCTGGGGCTTCCTTCATTTGGTTGAACAACAGAATGAGTGGGGGGTGGGCTTTCAGTGGGAGACTGAATCCTGTGGTTGGTTGGGAGGTGGCCCTCATTTGAATATTGTGGCCATGGACGGCCCCCTTCTGGGGAGCTGGAAGTGTAAGTGACGCTTTGGCAGCAGGATGGACCAGAACATGGAGCAGCCTATGGAAGATGATGGGCTGTCGCCCGGCTGGCTGTGTGTTGCCCTTTTTGTTTTTCCATCCCCAAAGGCCGCAGCCTCTTCTAGGTGGTCTCCCTGGGCCAAGGGAGGGCTGCGGCCATGGCGGTAGGTCGGGAGGAGGCCCTTGCCCAGTATACTCTGGCTTCTCTTCAGAATGTAAAAATCTTTCGCCTTTTACTAAAGATTTCCGTGGAGAGGAGCAAAACTGAGTTTTGTGGCAATTTTTGCATGCTCCAGCTTGCTGGGGCTTCCTTCATTTGGTTGAACAACAGAATGAGTGGGGAGTGGGCTTTCAGTGGGAGACTGAATCCTGTGGTTGGTTGGGAGGTGGCCCTCATTTGAATATTGTGGCCATGGACGGCCCCCTTCTGGGGAGCTGGAAGTGTAAGTGACGCTCTGGCAGCAGGATGGACCAGAACATGGAGCAGCCTATGGAAGATGATGGGCTGTCGCCCGGCTGGCTGTGTGTTGCCCTTTTTGTTTTTCCATCCCCAAAGGCCGCAGCCTCTTCTAGGTGGTCTCCCTGGGCCAAGGGAGGGCTGCGGCCATGGCGGTAGGTCGGGAGGAGGCCCTTGCCCAGTATACTCTGGCTTCTCTTCAGAACGTAAAAATCTTTCGCCTTTTACTAAAGATTTCCGTGGAGAGGAGCAAAACTGAGTTTTGTGGCAATTTTTGCACGCTCCAGCTTGCTGGGGCTTCCTTCATTTGGTTGAACAACAGAATGAGTGGGGGGTGGGCTTTCAGTGGGAGACTGAATCCTGTGGTTGGTTGGGAGGTGGTCCTCATTTGAATATTGTGGCCATGGACGGCCACCTTCTGGGGAGCTGGAAGTGTAAGTGACGCTCTGGCAGCAGGATGGACCAGAACATGGAGCAGCCTATGGAAGATGATGGGCTGTCGCCCGGCTGGCTGTGTGTTGCCCTTTTTGTTTTTCCATTCCCAAAGGCCGCAGCCTCTTCTAGGTGGTCTCCCTGGGCCAAGGGAGGGCTGCGGCCAAGGCGGTAGGTCGGGAGGAGGCCCTTGCCCAGTATATTCTGGCTTCTCTTCAGAACGTAAAAATCTTTCGCCTTTTACTAAAGATTTCCGTGGAGAGGAGCAAAACTGAGTTTTGTGGCAATTTTTGCATGCTCCAGCTTGCTGGGGCTTACTTCATTTGATTGAACAACAGAATGAGTGGGGGGTGGGCTTTCAGTGGGAGACTGAATCCTGTGGTTGGTTGGGAGGTGGCCCTCATTTGAATATTGTGGCCATGGACGGCCCCCTTCTGGGGAGCTGGAAATGTAAGTGACGCTCTGGCAGCAGGATGGAGCAGCCTATGGAAGATGATGGGCTGTCGCCCGGCTGGCTGTGTGTTGCCCTTTTTGTTTTTCCATCCCCAAAGGCCGCAGCCTCTTCTAGGTGGTCTCCCTGGGCCAAGGGAGGGCTGCGGCCATGGCGGTAGGTCGGGAGGAGGCCCTTGCCCAGTATACTCTGGCTTTTCTTCAGAATGTAAAAATTTTTCGCCTTTTACTAAAGATTTCCTTGGAGAGGAGCAAAACTGAGTTTTGTGGCAATTTTTGCATGCTCCAGCTTGCTGGGGCTTCCTTCATTTGGTTGAACAACAGAATGAGCGGGGGGTGGGCTTTCAGTGGGAGACTGAATCCTGTGGTTGGTTGGGAGGTGGCCCTCATTTAAATATTGTGGCCATGGACGGCCCCCTTCTGGGGAGCTGGAATTGTAAGTGACGCTCTGGCAGCAAGATGGACCAGAACATGGAGCAGCCTATGGAAGATGATGGGCTGTCGCCCAGCTGGCTGTGTGTTGCCCTTTTTGTTTTTCCATCCCCAAAGGCCGCAGCCTCTTCTAGGTGGTCTCCCTGGGCCAAGGGAGGGCTGCGGCCATGGCGGTAGGTCGGGAGGAGGCCCTTGCCCAGTATACTCTGGCTTCTCTTCAAAACGTAAAAATCTTTCGCCTTTTACTAAAGATTTCCGTGGAGAGGAGCAAAACTGAGTTTTGTGGCAATTTTTGCATGCTCCAGCTTGCTGGGGCTTCCTTCATTTGGTTGAACAACAGAATGAGTGGGGGGTGGGCTTTCAGTGGGAGACTGAATCCTGTGGTTGGTTGGGAGGTGGCCCTCATTTGAATATTGTGGCCATGGACGGCCCCCTTCTGGGGAGCTGGAAGTGTAAGTGACGCTCTGGCAGCAGGATGGACCAGAACATGGAGCAGCCTATGGAAGATGATGGGCTGTCGCCCGGCTGGCTGTGTGTTGCCCTTTTTGTTTTTCCATCCCCAAAGGCCGCAGCCTCTTCTAGGTGGTCTCCCTGGGCCAAGGGAGGGCTGTGGCCATGGCGGTAGGTCGGGAGGAGGCCCTTGCCCAGTATACTCTGGCTTCTCTTCAGAACGTAAAAATCTTTCGCCTTTTACTGAAGATTTCCGTGGAGAGGAGCAAAACTGAGTTTTGTGGCAATTTTTGCATGCTCCAGCTTGCTGGAGCTTCCTTCATTTGGTTGAACAACAGAATGAGTGGGGGGTGGGCTTTCAGTGGGAGACTGAATCCTGTGGTTGGTTGGGAGGTGGCCCTCATTTGAATATTGTGGCCATGGACGGCCCCCTTCTGGTGAGCTGGAAGTGTAAGTGACGCTCTGGCAGCAGGATGGACCAGAACATGGAGCAGCCTATGGAAGATGATGGGCTGTCGCCCGGCTGGCTGTGTGTTGCCCTTTTTGTTTTTCCATCCCCAAAGGCCGCAGCCTCTTCTAGGTGGTCTCCCTGGGCCAAGGGAGGGCTGCGGCCATGGCGGTAGGTCGGGAGGAGGCCCTTGCCCAGTATACTCTGGCTTCTCTTCAGAACGTAAAAATCTTTCGCCTTTTACTAAAGATTTCCGTGGAGAGGAGCAAAACTGAGTTTTGTGGCAATTTTTGCATGCTCCAGCTTGCTGGGGCTTCCTTCATTTGGTTGAACAACAGAATGAGTGGGGGGTGGGCTTTCAGTGGGAGACTGAATCCTGTGGTTGGTTGGGAGGTGGCCCTCATTTGAATATTGTGGCCATGGACGGCCCCCTTCTGGGGAGCTGGAAGTGTAAGTGACGCTCTGGCAGCAGGATGGACCAGAACATGGAGCAGCCTATGGAAGATGATGGGCTGTCGCCCGGCTGGCTGTGTGTTGCCCTTTTTGTTTTTCCATTCCCAAAGGCCGCAGCCTCTTCTAGGTGGTCTCCCTGGGCCAAGGGAGGGCTGCGGCCAAGGCGGTAGGTCGGGAGGAGGCCCTTGCCCAGTATACTCTGGCTTCTCTTCAGAACGTAAAAATCTTTCGCCTTTTACTAAAGATTTCCGTGGAGAGGAGCAAAACTGAGTTTTGTGGCAATTTTTGCATGCTCCAGCTTGCTGGGGCTTCCTTCATTTGGTTGAACAACAGAATGAGTGGGGGGTGGGCTTTCAGTGGGAGACTGAATCCTGTGGTTGGTTGGGAGGTGGCCCTCATTTGAATATTGTGGCCATGGACGGCCCCCTTCTGGGGAGCTGGAAGTGTAAGTGACGCTCTGGCAGCAGGATGGACCAGAACATGGAGCAGCCTATGGAAGATGATGGGCTGTCGCCCGGCTGGCTGTGTGTTGCCCTTTTTGTTTTTCCATTCCCAAAGGCCGCAGCCTCTTCTAGGTGGTCTCCCTGGGCCAAGGGACGGCTGCGGCCAAGGCGGTAGGTCGGGAGGAGGCCCTTGCCCAGTATACTCTGGCTTCTCTTCAGAACGTAAAAATCTTTCGCCTTTTACTAAAGATTTCCGTGGAGAGGAGCAAAACTGAGTTTTGTGGCAATTTTTGCATGCTCCAGCTTGCTGGGGCTTACTTCATTTGATTGAACAACAGAATGAGTGGGGGGTGGGCTTTCAGTGGGAGACTGAATCCTGTGGTTGGTTGGGAGGTGGCCCTCATTTGAATATTGTGGCCATGGACGGCCCCCTTCTGGGGAGCTGGAAATGTAAGTGACGCTCTGGCAGCAGGATGGACCAGAACATGGAGCAGCCTATGGAAGATGATGGGCTGTCGCCCGGCTGGCTGTGTGTTGCCCTTTTTGTTTTTCCATCCCCAAAGGCCGCAGCCTCTTCTAGGTGGTCTCCCTGGGCCAAGGGAGGGCTGCGGCCAAGGCGGTAGGTCGGGAGGAGGCCCTTGCCCAGTATACTCTGGCTTCTCTTCAGAACGTAAAAATCTTTCGCCTTTTATTAAAGATTTCCGTGGAGAGGAGCAAAACTGAGTTTTGTGGCAATTTTTGCATGCTCCAGCTTGCTGGGGCTTCCTTCATTTGGTTGAACAACAGAATGAGTGGGGGGTGGGCTTTCAGTGGGAGACTGAATCCTGTGGTTGGTTGGGAGGTGGCCCTCATTTGAATATTGTGGCCATGGACGGCCCCCTTCTGGGGAGCTGGAAGTGTAAGTGACGCTCTGGCAGCAGGTTGGACCAGAACATGGAGCAGCCTATGGAAGATGATGGGCTGTCGCCCGGCTGGCTGTGTGTTGCCCTTTTTGTTTTTCCATCCCCAAAGGCCGCAGCCTCTTCTAGGTGGTCTCCCTGGGCCAAGGGAGGGCTGCGGCCATGGCGGTAGGTCGGGAGGAGGCCCTTGCCCAGTATACTCTGGCTTCTCTTCAGAACGTAAAAATCTTTCGCCTTTTACTAAAGATTTCCGTGGAGAGGAGCAAAACTGAGTTTTGTGGCAATTTTTGCATGCTCCAGCTTGCTGGGGCTTCCTTCATTTGGTTGAACAACAGAATGAGTGGGGGGTGGGCTTTCAGTGGGAGACTGAATCTTGTGGTTGGTTGGGAGGTGGCCCTCATTTGAATATTGTGGCCATGGACGGCCCCCTTCTGGGGAGCTGGAAGTGTAAGTGACGCTCTGGCAGCAGGATGGACCAGAACATGGAGCAGCCTATGGAAGATGATGGGCTGTCGCCCGGCTGGCTGTGTGTTGCCCTTTTTGTTTTTCCATTCCCAAAGGCCGCAGCCTCTTCTAGGTGGTCTCCCTGGGCCAAGGGAGGGCTGCGGCCATGGCGGTAGGTCGGGAGGAGGCCCTTGCCCAGTATACTCTGGCTTCTCTTCAGAACGTAAAAATCTTTCGCCTTTTATTAAAGATTTCCGTGGAGAGGAGCAAAACTGAGTTTTGTGGCAATTTTTGCATGCTCCAGCTTGCTTGGGCTTCCTTCATTTGGTTGAACAACAGAATGAGTGGGGGTTGGGCTTTCAGTGGGAGACTGAATCCTGTGGTTGGTTGGGAGGTGGCCCTCATTTGAATATTGTGGCCATGGACGGCCCCCTTCTGGGGAGCTGAAAGTGTAAGTGACGGTCTGGCAGCAGGATGGACCAGAACATGGAGCAGCCTATGGAAGATGATGGGCTGTCGCCCGGCTGGCTGTGTGTTGCCCTTTTTGTTTTTCCATCCCCAAAGGCCGCAGCCTCTTCTAGGTGGTCTCCCTGGGCCAAGGGAGGGCTGCCGCCATGGCGGTAGGTCGGGAGGAGGCCCTTGCCCAGTTTACTCTGGCTTCTCTTCAGAACGTAAAAATCTTTCGCCTTTTACTAAAGATTTCCGTGGAGAGGAGCAAAACTGAGTTTTGTGGCAATTTTTGCATGCTCCAGCTTGCTGGGGCTTCCTTCATTTGGTTGAACAACAGAATGAGTGGGGGGTGGGCTTTCAGTGGGAGACTGAATCCTGTGGTTGGTTGGGAGGTGGCCCTCATTTGAATATTGTGGCCATGGATGGCCCCCTTCTGGGGAGCTGGAAGTGTAAGTGACGCTCTGGCAGCAGGATGGACCAGAACATGGAGCAGCCTATGGAAGATGATGGGCTGTCGCCCGGCTGGCTGTGTGTTGCCCTTTTTGTTTTTCCATCCCCAAAGGCCGCAGCCTCTTCTAGGTGGTCTCCCTGGGCCAAGGGAGGGCTGCGGCCATGGCGGTAGGTCGGGAGGAGGCCCTTGCCCAGTATACGCTGGCTTCTCTTCAGAGCGTAAAAATCTTTCGCCTTTTACTAAAGATTTCCATGGAGAAGAGCAAAACTGAGTTTTGTGGCAATTTTTGCATGCTCCAGCTTGCTGGGGCAGCAGGATGGACCAGAACATGGAGCAGCCTATGGAAGATGATGGGCTGTCGCCCGGCTGGCTGTGTGTTGCCCTTTTTGTTTTTCCATCCCCAAAGGCCGCAGCCTCTTCTAGGTGGTCTCCCTGGGCCAAGGGAGGGCTGCGGCCATGGCGGTAGGTCGGGAGGAGGCCCTTGCCCAGTATACTCTGGCTTCTCTTCAGAACGTAAAAATCTTTCGCCTTTTACTAAAGATTTCCGTGGAGAGGAGCAAAACTGAGTTTTGTGGCAATTTTTGCATGCTCCAGCTTGCTGGGGCTTCCTTCATTTGGTTGAACAACAGAATGAGTGGGGGGTGGGCTTTCAGTGGGAGACTGAATCCTGTGGTTGGTTGGGAGGTGGCCCTCATTTGAATATTGTGGCCATGGATGGCCCCCTTCTGGGGAGCTGGAAGTGTAAGTGATGCTCTGGCAGCAGGATGGACCAGAACATGGAGCAGCCTATGGAAGATGATGGGCTGTCGCCCGGCTGGCTGTGTGTTGCCCTTTTTGTTTTTCCATCCCCAAAGGCCGCAGCCTCTTCTAGGTGGTCTCCCTGGGCCAAGGGAGGGCTGCGGCCATGGCGGTAGGTCGGGAGGAGGCCCTTGCCCAGTATACTCTGGCTTCTCTTCAGAACGTAAAAATCTTTCGCCTTTTACTAAAAATTTCCGGGGAGAGGAGCAAAACTGAGTTTTGTGGCAATTTTTGCATGCTCCAGCTTGCTGGGGCTTCCTTCATTTGGTTGAACAACAGAATGAGTGGGGGGGTGGGCTTTCAGTGGGAGACTGAATCCTGTGGTTGGTTGGGAGGTGGCCCTCATTTGAATATTGTGGCCATGGACGGCCCCCTTCTGGGGAGCTGGAAGTGTAAGTGATGCTCTGGTAGCAGGATGGACCAGAACATGAAGCAGCCTATGGAAGATGATGGGCTGTCGCCCGGCTGGCTGTGTGTTGCCCTTTTTGTTTTTCCATTCCCAAAGGCCGCAGCCTCTTCTAGGTGGTCTACCTGGGCCAAGGGAGGGCTGCGGCCATGGCGGTAGGTCGGGAGGAGGCCCTTGCCCAGTATACTCTGGCTTCTCTTCAGAACGTAAAAATCTTTCGACTTTTACTAAAGATTTCCGTGGAGAGGAGCAAAACTGAGCTTTGTGGCAATTTTTGCATGCTCCAGCTTGCTGGGGCTTCTTTCATTTGGTTGAACAACAGAATGAGTGGGGGGTGGGCTTTCAGTGGGAGACTGAATCCTGTGGTTGGTTGGGAGGTGGCCCTCATTTGAATATTGTGGCCATGGACGGCCCCCTTCTGGGGAGCTGGAAGTGTAAGTGACGCTCTGGCAGCAGGATGGACCAGAACATGGAGCAGCCTATGGAAGATGATGGGCTGTCGCCCGGCTGGCTGTGTGTTGCCATTTTTGTTTTTCCATCCCCAAAGGCCGCAGCCTCTTCTAGGTGGTCTCCCTGGGCCAAGGGAGGGCTGCGGCCATGGCGGTAGGTCGGGAGGAGGCCCTTGCCCAGTATACTCTGGCTTCTCTTCAGAACGTAAAAATCTTTCGCCTTTTACTAAAGATTTCCATGGAGAGAAGCAAAACTGAGTTTTGTGGCAATTTTTGCATGCTCCAGCTTGCTGGGGCTTCCTTCATTTGGTTGAACAACAGAATGAGTGGGGGGTGGGCTTTCAGTGGGAGACTGAATCCTGTGGTCGGTTGGGAGGTGGCCCTCATTTGAATATTGTGGCCATGGATGGCCCCCTTCTGGGGAGCTGGAAGTGTAAGTGATGCTCTGGCAGCAGGATGGACCAGAACATGGAGCAGCCTATGGAAGATGATGGGCTGTCGCCCGGCTGGCTGTGTGTTGCCCTTTTTGTTTTTCCATCCCCAAAGGCCGCAGCCTCTTCTAGGTGGTCTCCCTGGGCCAAGGGAGGGCTGCGGCCATGGCGGTAGGTCGGGAGGAGGCCCTTGCCCAGTATACTCTGGCTTCTCTTCAGAACGTAAAAATCTTTCGCCTTTTACTAAAAATTTCCGTGGAGAGGAGCAAAACTGAGTTTTGTGGCAATTTTTGCATGCTCCAGCTTGCTGGGGCTTCCTTCATTTGGTTGAACAACAGAATGAGTGGGGGGGTGGGCTTTCAGTGGGAGACTGAATCCTGTGGTTGGTTGGGAGGTGGCCCTCATTTGAATATTGTGGCCATGGACGGCCCCCTTCTGGGGAGCTGGAAGTGTAAGTGATGCTCTGGTAGCAGGATGGACCAGAACATGAAGCAGCCTATGGAAGATGATGGGCTGTCGCCCGGCTGGCTGTGTGTTGCCCTTTTTGTTTTTCCATTCCCAAAGGCCGCAGCCTCTTCTAGGTGGTCTCCCTGGGCCAAGGGAGGGCTGCGGCCAAGGCGGTAGGTCGGGAGGAGGCCCTTGCCCAGTATACTCTGGCTTCTCTTCAGAACGTAAAAATCTTTCGCCTTTTACTAAAGATTTCCGTGGAGAGGAGCAAAACTGAGTTTTGTGGCAATTTTTGCATGCTCCAGCTTGCTGGGGCTTCCTTCATTTGGTTGAACAACAGAATGAGTGGGGGGTGGGCTTTCAGTGGGAGACTGAATCCTGTGGTTGGTTGGGAGGTGGCCCTCATTTGAATATTGTGGCCATGGACGGCCCCCTTCTGGGGAGCTGGAAGTGTAAGTGACGCTCTGGCAGCAGGATGGACCAGAACATGGAGCAGCCTATGGAAGATGATGGGCTGTCGCCCGGCTGGCTGTGTGTTGCCCTTTTTGTTTTTCCATTCCCAAAGGCCGCAGCCTCTTCTAGGTGGTCTCCCTGGGCCAAGGGACGGCTGCGGCCAAGGCGGTAGGTCGGGAGGAGGCCCTTGCCCAGTATACTCTGGCTTCTCTTCAGAACGTAAAAATCTTTCGCCTTTTACTAAAGATTTCCGTGGAGAGGAGCAAAACTGAGTTTTGTGGCAATTTTTGCATGCTCCAGCTTGCTGGGGCTTACTTCATTTGATTGAACAACAGAATGAGTGGGGGGTGGGCTTTCAGTGGGAGACTGAATCCTGTGGTTGGTTGGGAGGTGGCCCTCATTTGAATATTGTGGCCATGGACGGCCCCCTTCTGGGGAGCTGGAAATGTAAGTGACGCTCTGGCAGCAGGATGGACCAGAACATGGAGCAGCCTATGGAAGATGATGGGCTGTCGCCCGGCTGGCTGTGTGTTGCCCTTTTTGTTTTTCCATCCCCAAAGGCCGCAGCCTCTTCTAGGTGGTCTCCCTGGGCCAAGGGAGGGCTGCGGCCAAGGCGGTAGGTCGGGAGGAGGCCCTTGCCCAGTATACTCTGGCTTCTCTTCAGAACGTAAAAATCTTTCGCCTTTTATTAAAGATTTCCGTGGAGAGGAGCAAAACTGAGTTTTGTGGCAATTTTTGCATGCTCCAGCTTGCTGGGGCTTCCTTCATTTGGTTGAACAACAGAATGAGTGGGGGGTGGGCTTTCAGTGGGAGACTGAATCCTGTGGTTGGTTGGGAGGTGGCCCTCATTTGAATATTGTGGCCATGGACGGCCCCCTTCTGGGGAGCTGGAAGTGTAAGTGACGCTCTGGCAGCAGGTTGGACCAGAACATGGAGCAGCCTATGGAAGATGATGGGCTGTCGCCCGGCTGGCTGTGTGTTGCCCTTTTTGTTTTTCCATCCCCAAAGGCCGCAGCCTCTTCTAGGTGGTCTCCCTGGGCCAAGGGAGGGCTGCGGCCATGGCGGTAGGTCGGGAGGAGGCCCTTGCCCAGTATACTCTGGCTTCTCTTCAGAACGTAAAAATCTTTCGCCTTTTACTAAAGATTTCCGTGGAGAGGAGCAAAACTGAGTTTTGTGGCAATTTTTGCATGCTCCAGCTTGCTGGGGCTTCCTTCATTTGGTTGAACAACAGAATGAGTGGGGGGTGGGCTTTCAGTGGGAGACTGAATCTTGTGGTTGGTTGGGAGGTGGCCCTCATTTGAATATTGTGGCCATGGACGGCCCCCTTCTGGGGAGCTGGAAGTGTAAGTGACGCTCTGGCAGCAGGATGGACCAGAACATGGAGCAGCCTATGGAAGATGATGGGCTGTCGCCCGGCTGGCTGTGTGTTGCCCTTTTTGTTTTTCCATTCCCAAAGGCCGCAGCCTCTTCTAGGTGGTCTCCCTGGGCCAAGGGAGGGCTGCGGCCATGGCGGTAGGTCGGGAGGAGGCCCTTGCCCAGTATACTCTGGCTTCTCTTCAGAACGTAAAAATCTTTCGCCTTTTATTAAAGATTTCCGTGGAGAGGAGCAAAACTGAGTTTTGTGGCAATTTTTGCATGCTCCAGCTTGCTTGGGCTTCCTTCATTTGGTTGAACAACAGAATGAGTGGGGGTTGGGCTTTCAGTGGGAGACTGAATCCTGTGGTTGGTTGGGAGGTGGCCCTCATTTGAATATTGTGGCCATGGACGGCCCCCTTCTGGGGAGCTGAAAGTGTAAGTGACGGTCTGGCAGCAGGATGGACCAGAACATGGAGCAGCCTATGGAAGATGATGGGCTGTCGCCCGGCTGGCTGTGTGTTGCCCTTTTTGTTTTTCCATCCCCAAAGGCCGCAGCCTCTTCTAGGTGGTCTCCCTGGGCCAAGGGAGGGCTGCCGCCATGGCGGTAGGTCGGGAGGAGGCCCTTGCCCAGTTTACTCTGGCTTCTCTTCAGAACGTAAAAATCTTTCGCCTTTTACTAAAGATTTCCGTGGAGAGGAGCAAAACTGAGTTTTGTGGCAATTTTTGCATGCTCCAGCTTGCTGGGGCTTCCTTCATTTGGTTGAACAACAGAATGAGTGGGGGGTGGGCTTTCAGTGGGAGACTGAATCCTGTGGTTGGTTGGGAGGTGGCCCTCATTTGAATATTGTGGCCATGGATGGCCCCCTTCTGGGGAGCTGGAAGTGTAAGTGACGCTCTGGCAGCAGGATGGACCAGAACATGGAGCAGCCTATGGAAGATGATGGGCTGTCGCCCGGCTGGCTGTGTGTTGCCCTTTTTGTTTTTCCATCCCCAAAGGCCGCAGCCTCTTCTAGGTGGTCTCCCTGGGCCAAGGGAGGGCTGCGGCCATGGCGGTAGGTCGGGAGGAGGCCCTTGCCCAGTATACGCTGGCTTCTCTTCAGAGCGTAAAAATCTTTCGCCTTTTACTAAAGATTTCCATGGAGAAGAGCAAAACTGAGTTTTGTGGCAATTTTTGCATGCTCCAGCTTGCTGGGGCAGCAGGATGGACCAGAACATGGAGCAGCCTATGGAAGATGATGGGCTGTCGCCCGGCTGGCTGTGTGTTGCCCTTTTTGTTTTTCCATCCCCAAAGGCCGCAGCCTCTTCTAGGTGGTCTCCCTGGGCCAAGGGAGGGCTGCGGCCATGGCGGTAGGTCGGGAGGAGGCCCTTGCCCAGTATACTCTGGCTTCTCTTCAGAACGTAAAAATCTTTCGCCTTTTACTAAAGATTTCCGTGGAGAGGAGCAAAACTGAGTTTTGTGGCAATTTTTGCATGCTCCAGCTTGCTGGGGCTTCCTTCATTTGGTTGAACAACAGAATGAGTGGGGGGTGGGCTTTCAGTGGGAGACTGAATCCTGTGGTTGGTTGGGAGGTGGCCCTCATTTGAATATTGTGGCCATGGATGGCCCCCTTCTGGGGAGCTGGAAGTGTAAGTGATGCTCTGGCAGCAGGATGGACCAGAACATGGAGCAGCCTATGGAAGATGATGGGCTGTCGCCCGGCTGGCTGTGTGTTGCCCTTTTTGTTTTTCCATCCCCAAAGGCCGCAGCCTCTTCTAGGTGGTCTCCCTGGGCCAAGGGAGGGCTGCGGCCATGGCGGTAGGTCGGGAGGAGGCCCTTGCCCAGTATACTCTGGCTTCTCTTCAGAACGTAAAAATCTTTCGCCTTTTACTAAAAATTTCCGGGGAGAGGAGCAAAACTGAGTTTTGTGGCAATTTTTGCATGCTCCAGCTTGCTGGGGCTTCCTTCATTTGGTTGAACAACAGAATGAGTGGGGGGGTGGGCTTTCAGTGGGAGACTGAATCCTGTGGTTGGTTGGGAGGTGGCCCTCATTTGAATATTGTGGCCATGGACGGCCCCCTTCTGGGGAGCTGGAAGTGTAAGTGATGCTCTGGTAGCAGGATGGACCAGAACATGAAGCAGCCTATGGAAGATGATGGGCTGTCGCCCGGCTGGCTGTGTGTTGCCCTTTTTGTTTTTCCATTCCCAAAGGCCGCAGCCTCTTCTAGGTGGTCTACCTGGGCCAAGGGAGGGCTGCGGCCATGGCGGTAGGTCGGGAGGAGGCCCTTGCCCAGTATACTCTGGCTTCTCTTCAGAACGTAAAAATCTTTCGACTTTTACTAAAGATTTCCGTGGAGAGGAGCAAAACTGAGCTTTGTGGCAATTTTTGCATGCTCCAGCTTGCTGGGGCTTCTTTCATTTGGTTGAACAACAGAATGAGTGGGGGGTGGGCTTTCAGTGGGAGACTGAATCCTGTGGTTGGTTGGGAGGTGGCCCTCATTTGAATATTGTGGCCATGGACGGCCCCCTTCTGGGGAGCTGGAAGTGTAAGTGACGCTCTGGCAGCAGGATGGACCAGAACATGGAGCAGCCTATGGAAGATGATGGGCTGTCGCCCGGCTGGCTGTGTGTTGCCATTTTTGTTTTTCCATCCCCAAAGGCCGCAGCCTCTTCTAGGTGGTCTCCCTGGGCCAAGGGAGGGCTGCGGCCATGGCGGTAGGTCGGGAGGAGGCCCTTGCCCAGTATACTCTGGCTTCTCTTCAGAACGTAAAAATCTTTCGCCTTTTACTAAAGATTTCCATGGAGAGAAGCAAAACTGAGTTTTGTGGCAATTTTTGCATGCTCCAGCTTGCTGGGGCTTCCTTCATTTGGTTGAACAACAGAATGAGTGGGGGGTGGGCTTTCAGTGGGAGACTGAATCCTGTGGTCGGTTGGGAGGTGGCCCTCATTTGAATATTGTGGCCATGGATGGCCCCCTTCTGGGGAGCTGGAAGTGTAAGTGATGCTCTGGCAGCAGGATGGACCAGAACATGGAGCAGCCTATGGAAGATGATGGGCTGTCGCCCGGCTGGCTGTGTGTTGCCCTTTTTGTTTTTCCATCCCCAAAGGCCGCAGCCTCTTCTAGGTGGTCTCCCTGGGCCAAGGGAGGGCTGCGGCCATGGCGGTAGGTCGGGAGGAGGCCCTTGCCCAGTATACTCTGGCTTCTCTTCAGAACGTAAAAATCTTTCGCCTTTTACTAAAAATTTCCGTGGAGAGGAGCAAAACTGAGTTTTGTGGCAATTTTTGCATGCTCCAGCTTGCTGGGGCTTCCTTCATTTGGTTGAACAACAGAATGAGTGGGGGGGTGGGCTTTCAGTGGGAGACTGAATCCTGTGGTTGGTTGGGAGGTGGCCCTCATTTGAATATTGTGGCCATGGACGGCCCCCTTCTGGGGAGCTGGAAGTGTAAGTGATGCTCTGGTAGCAGGATGGACCAGAACATGAAGCAGCCTATGGAAGATGATGGGCTGTCGCCCGGCTGGCTGTGTGTTGCCCTTTTTGTTTTTCCATTCCCAAAGGCCGCAGCCTCTTCTAGGTGGTCTACCTGGGCCAAGGGAGGGCTGCGGCCATGGCGGTAGGTCGGGAGGAGGCCCTTGCCCAGTATACTCTGGCTTCTCTTCAGAACGTAAAAATCTTTCGACTTTTACTAAAGATTTCCGTGGAGAGGAGCAAAACTGAGCTTTGTGGCAATTTTTGCATGCTCCAGCTTGCTGGGGCTTCTTTCATTTGGTTGAACAACAGAATGAGTGGGGGGTGGGCTTTCAGTGGGAGACTGAATCCTGTGGTTGGTTGGGAGGTGGCCCTCATTTGAATATTGTGGCCATGGACGGCCCCCTTCTGGGGAGCTGGAAGTGTAAGTGACGCTCTGGCAGCAGGATGGACCAGAACATGGAGCAGCCTATGGAAGATGATGGGCTGTCGCCCGGCTGGCTGTGTGTTGCCATTTTTGTTTTTCCATCCCCAAAGGCCGCAGCCTCTTCTAGGTGGTCTCCCTGGGCCAAGGGAGGGCTGCGGCCATGGCGGTAGGTCGGGAGGAGGCCCTTGCCCAGTATACTCTGGCTTCTCTTCAGAACGTAAAAATCTTTTGCCTTTTACTAAAGATTTCCGTGGAGAGGAGCAAAACTGAGTTTTGTGGCAATTTTTGCATGCTCCAGCTTGCTGGGGCTTCCTTCATTTGGTTGAACAACAGAATGAGTGGGGGGTGGGCTTTCAGTTGGAGACTGAATCCTGTGGTTGGTTGGGAGGTGGCCCTCATTTGAATATTGTGGCCATGGACGGCCCCCTTCTGGGGAGCTGGAAGTGTAAGTGACGATCTGGCAGCAGGATGGACCAGAACATGGAGCAGTCTATGGAAGATGATGGGCTGTCGCCCGGCTGGCTGTGTGTTGCCCTTTTTGTTTTTCCATCCCCAAAGGCCGCAGCCTCTTCTAGGTGGTCTCCCTGGGCCAAGGGAGGGCTGCGGCCATGGCGGTAGGTCGGGAGGAGGCCTTTGCCCAGTATACTCTGGCTTCTCTTCAGAATGTAAAAATCTTTCGCCTTTTACTAAAGATTTTCGTGGAGAGGAGCAAAACTGAGTTTTGTGGCAATTTTTGCATGCTCCAGCTTGCTGGGGCTTCCTTCATTTGGTTGAACAACAGAATGAGTGGGGGGTGGGCTTTCAGTGGGAGACTGAATCCTGTGGTTGGTTGGGAGGTGGCCCTCATTTGAATATTGTGGCCATGGACGGCCCCCTTCTGGGGAGCTGGAAGTGTAAGTGACGCTCTGGCAGCAGGATGGACCAGAACATGGAGCAGCCTATGGAAGATGATGGGCTGTCGCCCGGCTGGCTGTGTGTTGCCCTTTTTGTTTTTCCATCCCCAAAGGCCGCAGCCTCTTCTAGGTGGTCTCCCTGGGCCAAGGGAGGGCTGCGGCCATGGCGGTAGGTCGGGAGGAGGCCCTTGCCCAGTATACTCTGGCTTCTCTTCAGAACGTAAAAATCTTTCGCCTTTTACTAAAGATTTCCGTGGAGAGGAGCAAAACTGAGTTTTGTGGCAATTTTTGTATGCTCCAGCTTGCTGGGGCTTCCTTCATTTGGTTGAACAACAGAATGAGTGGGGGGTGGGCTTTCAGTGGGAGACTGAATCCTGTGGTTGGTTGGGAGGTGGCCCTCATTTGAATATTGTGGCCATGGACGGCCCCCTTCTGGGGAGCTGGAAGTGTAAGTGACGCTCTGGCAGCAGGATGGACCAGAACATGGAGCAGCCTATGGAAGATGATGGGCTGTCGCCCGGCTGGCTGTGTGTTGCCCTTTTTGTTTTTCCATCCCCAAAGGCCGCAGCCTCTTCTAGGTGGTCTCCCTGGGCCAAGGGAGGGCTGCGGCCATGGCGGTAGGTCGGGAGGAGGCCCTTGCCCAGTATACTCTGGCTTCTCTTCAGAACGTAAAAATCTTTCGCCTTTTACTAAAGATTTCCGTGGAGAGGAGCAAAACTGAGTTTTGTGGCAATTTTTGCATGCTCCAGCTTGCTGGGGCTTCCTTCATTTGGTTGAACAACAGAATGAGTGGGGGGTGGGCTTTCAGTGGGAGACTGAATCCTGTGGTTGGTTGGGAGGTGGCCCTCATTTGAATATTCTGGCCATGGACGGCCCCCTTCTGGGGAGCTGGAAGTGTAAGTGACGCTCTGGCAGCAGGATGGACCAGAACATGGAGCAGCCTATGGAAGATGATGGGCTGTCGCCCGGCTGGCTGTGTGTTGCCCTTTTTGTTTTTCCATCCCCAAAGGCCGCAGCCTCTTCTAGGTGGTCTCCCTTGGCCAAGGGAGGGCTGCGGCCATGGCGGTAGGTCGGGAGGAGGCCCTTGCCCAGTATACTCTGGCTTCTCTTCAGAACGTAAAAATCTTTCGCCTTTTACTAAAGATTTCCGTGGAGAGGAGCAAAACTGAGTTTTGTGGCAATTTTTGCATGCTCCAGCTTGCTGGGGCTTCCTTCATTTGGTTGAACAACAGAATGAGTGGGGGGTGGGCTTTCAGTGGGAGACTGAATCCTGTGGTTGGTTGGGAGGTAGCCCTCATTTGAATATTGTGGCCATGGACGGCCCCCTTCTGGGGAGCTGGAAGTGTAAGTGACGCTCTGGCAGCAGGATGGACCAGAACATGGAGCAGCCTATGGAAGATGATGGGCTGTCGCCCGGCTGGCTGTGTGTTGCCCTTTTTGTTTTTCCATCCCCAAAGGCCGCAGCCTCTTCTAGGTGGTCTCCCTGGGCCAAGGGAGGGCTGCGGCCATGGCGGTAGGTCGGGAGGAGGGCCTTGCCCAGTATACGCTGGCTTCTCTTCAGAACGTAAAAATCTTTCGCCTTTTACTAAAGATTTCCATGGAGAGGAGCAAAACTGAGTTTTGTGGCAATTTTTGCATGCTCCAGCTTGCTGGGGCTTCCTTCATTTGGTTGAACAACAGAATGAGTGGGGGGTGGGCTTTCAGTGGGAGACTGAATCCTGTGGTTGGTTGGGAGGTGGCCCTCATTTGAATATTGTGGCCATGGACGGCCCCCTTCTGGGGAGCTGGAAGTGTAAGTGACGCTCTGGCAGCAGGATGGACCAGAACATGGAGCAGCCTATGGAAGATGATGGGCTGTCGCCCGGCTGGCTGTGTGTTGCCCTTTTTGTTTTTCCATCCCCAAAGGCCGCAGCCTTTTCTAGGTGGTCTCCCTGGGCCAAGGGAGGGCTGCGGCCATGGCGGTAGGTCGGGAGGAGGCCCTTGCCCAGTATACTCTGGCTTCTCTTCAGAACGTAAAAATCTTTCGCCTTTTACTAAAGATTTCCGTGGAGAGGAGCAAAACTGAGTTTTGTGGCAATTTTTGCATGCTCCAGCTTGCTGGGGCTTCCTTCATTTGGTTGAACAACAGAATGAGTGGGGGGTGGGCTTTCAGTGGGAGACTGAATCCTGTGGTTGGTTGGGAGGTGGCCCTCATTTGAATATTGTGGCCATGGACGGCCCCCTTCTGGGGAGCTGGAAGTGTAAGTGACGCTCTGGCAGCAGGATGGACCAGAACATGGAGCAGCCTATGGAAGATGATGGGCTATCGCCCGGCTGGCTGTGTGTTGCCCTTTTTGTTTTTCCATCCCCAAAGGCCGCAGCCTCTTCTAGGTGGTCTCCCTGGGCCAAGGGAGGGCTGCGGCCATGGCGGTAGGTCGGGAGGAGACCCTTGCCCAGTATATTCTGGCTTCTCTTCAGAACGTAAAAATCTTTCGCCTTTTACTAAAGATTTCCGTGGAGAGCAGCAAAACTGAGTTTTGTGGCAATTTTTGCATGCTCCAGCTTGCTGGGGCTTCCTTCATTTGGTTGAACAACAGAATGAGTGGGGGGTGGGCTTTCAGTGGGAGACTGAATCCTGTGGTTGGTTGGGAGGTGGCCCTCATTTGAATATTGTGGCCATGGACGGCCCCCTTCTGGGGAGCTGGAAGTGTAAGTGACGCTCTGGCAGCAGGATGGACCAGAACATGGAGCAGCCTATGGAAGATGATGGGCTGTCGCCCGGCTGGCTGTGTGTTGCCCTTTTTGTTTTTCCATCCCCAAAGGCCGCAGCCTCTTCTAGGTGGTCTCCCTGGGCCAAGGGAGGGCTGCGGCCATGGCGGTAGGTCGGGAGGAGGCCCTTGCCCAGTATACTCTGGCTTTTCTTCAGAACGTAAAAATTTTTCGCCTTTTACTAAAGATTTCCGTGGAGAGGAGCAAAACTGAGTTTTGTGGCAATTTTTGCATGCTCCAGCTTGCTGGGGCTTCCTTCATTTGGTTGAACAACAGAATGAGTGGGGGGTGGGCTTTCAGTGGGAGACTGAATCCTGTGGTTGGTTGGGAGGTGGCCCTCATTTGAATATTGTGGCCATGGACGGCCCCCTTCTGGGGAGCTGGAAGTGTAAGTGACGCTCTGGCAACAGGATGGACCAGAACATGGAGCCGCCTATGGAAGATGATGGGCTGTCGCCCGGCTGGCTGTGTGTTGCCCTTTTTGTTTTTCCATCCCCGAAGGCCGCAGCCTCTTCTAGGTGGTCTCCCTGGGCCAAGGGAGGGCTGCGGCCATGGCGGTAGGTCGGGAGGAGGCCCTTGCCCAGTATACTCTGGCTTCTCTTCAGAACGTAAAAATCTTTCGCCTTTTACTAAAGATTTCCGTGGAGAGGAGCAAAACTGAGTTTTGTGGCAATTTTTGCATGCTCCAGCTTGCTGGGGCTTCCTTCATTTGGTTGAACAACAGAATGAGTGGGGGGTGGGCTTTCAGTGGGAGACTGAATCCTGTGGTTGGTTGGGAGGTGGCCCTCATTTGAATATTCTGGCCATGGACGGCCCCCTTCTGGGGAGCTGGAAGTGTAAGTGACGCTCTGGCAGCAGGATGGACCAGAACATGGAGCAGCCTATGGAAGATGATGGGCTGTCGCCCGGCTGGCTGTGTGTTGCCCTTTTTGTTTTTCCATCCCCAAAGGCCGCAGCCTCTTCTAGGTGGTCTCCCTTGGCCAAGGGAGGGCTGCGGCCATGGCGGTAGGTCGGGAGGAGGCCCTTGCCCAGTATACGCTGGCTTCTCTTCAGAACGTAAAAATCTTTCGCCTTTTACTAAAGATTTCCGTGGAGAGGAGCAAAACTGAGTTTTGTGGCAATTTTTGCATGCTCCAGCTTGCTGGGGCTTCCTTCATTTGGTTGAACAACAGAATGAGTGGGGGGTGGGCTTTCAGTGGGAGACTGAATCCTGTGGTTGGTTGGGAGGTAGCCCTCATTTGAATATTGTGGCCATGGACGGCCCCCTTCTGGGGAGCTGGAAGTGTAAGTGACGCTCTGGCAGCAGGATGGACCAGAACATGGAGCAGCCTATGGAAGATGATGGGCTGTCGCCCGGCTGGCTGTGTGTTGCCTTTTTGTTTTTCCATCCCCAAAGGCCGCAGCCTCTTCTAGGTGGTCTCCCTGGGCCAAGGGAGGGCTGTGGCCATGGCGGTAGGTCGGGAGGAGACCCTTGCCTAGTATACTCTGGCTTCTCTTCAGAACGTAAAAATCTTTCGCCTTTTAATAAAGATTTCCGTGGAGAGGAGCAAAACTGAGTTTTGTGGCAATTTTTGCATGCTCCAGCTTGCTGGGGCTTCCTTCATTTGGTTGAACAACAGAATGAGTGGGGGGTGGGCTTTCAGTGGGAGACTGAATCCTGTGGTTGGTTGGGAGGTGGTTCTCATTTAAATATTGTGGCCATGGACGGCCCCCTTCTGGGGAGCTGGAAATGTAAGTGACGCTCTGGCAGCAGGATGGACCAGAACATGGAGCAGCCTATGGAAGATGATGGGCTATCGCCCGGCTGGCTGTGTGTTGCCCTTTTTGTTTTTCCATCCCCAAAGGCCGCAGCCTCTTCTAGGTGGTCTCCCTGGGCCAAGGGAGGGCTGCGGCCATGGCGGTAGGTCGGGAGGAGACCCTTGCCCAGTATATTCTGGCTTCTCTTCAGAACGTAAAAATCTTTCGCCTTTTACTAAAGATTTCCGTGGAGAGCAGCAAAACTGAGTTTTGTGGCAATTTTTGCATGCTCCAGCTTGCTGGGGCTTCCTTCATTTGGTTGAACAACAGAATGAGTGGGGGGTGGGCTTTCAGTGGGAGACTGAATCCTGTGGTTGGTTGGGAGGTGGCCCTCATTTGAATATTGTGGCCATGGACGGCCCCCTTCTGGGGAGCTGGAAGTGTAAGTGACGCTCTGGCAGCAGGATGGACCAGAACATGGAGCAGCCTATGGAAGATGATGGGCTGTCGCCCGGCTGGCTGTGTGTTGCCCTTTTTGTTTTTCCATCCCCAAAGGCCGCAGCCTCTTCTAGGTGGTCTCCCTGGGCCAAGGGAGGGCTGCGGCCATGGCGGTAGGTCGGGAGGAGGCCCTTGCCCAGTATACTCTGGCTTCTCTTCAGAACGTAAAAATTTTTCGCCTTTTACTAAAGGTTTCCGTGGAGAGGAGCAAAACTGAGTTGTGTCGCAATTTTTGCATGGTCCAGCTTGCTGGGGCTTCCTTCATTTGGTTGAACAACAAAATGAGTGGGGTGTGGGCTTTCAGTGGGAGACTGAATCCTGTGGTTGGTTGGGAGGTGGCCCTCATTTGAATATTGTGGCCATGGACGGCCCCCTTCTGGGGAGCTGGTAGTGTAAGTGACGCTCTGGCAACAGGATGGACCAGAACATGGAGCCGCCTATGGAAGATGATGGGCTGTCGCCCGGCTGGCTGTGTGTTGCCCTTTTTGTTTTTCCATCCCCAAAGGCCGCAGCCTCTTCTAGGTGGTCTCCCTGGGCCAAGGGAGGGCTGCGGCCATGGCGGTAGGTCGGGAGGAGACCCTTGCCCAGTATACTCTGGCTTCTCTTCAGAACGTAAAAATCTTTCGCCTTTTACTAAAGATTTCCGTGGAGAGGAGCAAAACTGAGTTTTGTGGCAATTTTTGCATGCTCCAGCTTGAAGGGGCTTCCTTCATTTTGTTGAACAACAGAATGAGTGGGGGGTGGGCTTTCAATGGGAGACTGAATCCTGTGGTTGGTTGGGAGGTGGCCCTCATTTGAATATTGTGGCCATGGTCGGCCCCCTTCTGGGGAGCTGGAAGTGTAAGTGATGCTCTGGCAGCAGGATGGACCAGAACATGGAGCAGCCTATGGAAGATGATGGGCTGTCGCCCGGCTGGCTGTCTGTTGACCTTTTTGTTTTTCCATCCCCAAAGGCCGCAGCCTCTTCTAGGTGGTCTCCCTGGGCCAAGGGAGGGCTTCGGCCATGGCGGTAGGTCGAGAGGAGGCCCTTGCCCAGTATACTCTGGCTTCTCTTCAGAACGTAAAAATCTTTCGCCTTTTACTAAAGATTTCCGTGGAGAGGAGCAAAATTGAGTTTTGTGGCAATTTTTGCATGCTCCAGCTTGCTGGGGCTTCCTTCATTTGGTTGAACAACAGAATGAGTGGGGGGTGGGCTTTCAGTGGGAGACTGAATACTGTGGTTGGTTGGGAGGTGGCCCTCATTTGAATATTGTGGCCATGGACGGCCCCCTTCTGGGGAGCTGGAAGTGTAAGTGACGCTCTGGCAGCAGGATGGACCAGAACATGGAGCAGCCTATGGAAGATGATGGGCTGTCGCCCGGCTGGCTGTGTGTTGCCCTTTTTGTTTTTCCATCCCCAAAGGCCGCAGCCTCTTCTAGGTGGTCTCCCTGGGCCAAGGGAGGGCTGCGGCCATGGCGGTAGGTCGGGAGGAGACCCTTGCCCAGTATACTCTGGCTTCTCTTCAGAACGTAAAAATCTTTCGCCTTTTACTAAAGATTTCCGTGGAGAGGTGCAAAACTGAGTTTTGTGGCAATTTTTGCATGCTCCAGCTTGCTGGGGCTTCCTTCATTTGGTTGAACAACAGAATGAGTGGGGGGTGGGCTTTCAGTGGGAGACTGAATCATGTGGTTGGTTGGGAGGTGGCCCTCATTTGAATATTGTGGCCATGGACGGCCCCCTTCTGGGGAGCTGGAAGTGTAAGTGACGCTCTGGCAGCAGGATGGACCAGAACATGGAGCAGCCTATGGAAGATGATGGGCTGTCGCCCGGCTGGCTGTGTGTTGCCCTTTTTGTTTTTCCATCCCCAAAGGCCGCAGCCTCTTCTAGGTGGTCTCCCTGGGCCAAGGGAGGGCTGCGGCCATGGCGGTAGGTTGGGAGGAGGCCCTTGCCCAGTATACTCTGGCTTCTCTTCAGAATGTAAAAATCTTTCGCCTTTTACTAAAGATTTCCGTGGAGAGGAGCAAAACTGAGTTTTGTGGCAATTTTTGCATGCTCCAGCTTGCTGGGGTTTCCTTCATTTGGTTGAACAACAGAATGAGTGGGGGGTGGGCTTTCAGTGGGAGACTGAATCCTGTGGTTGGTTGGGAGGTGGTCCTCATTTGAATATAGTGGCCATGGACGGCCCCCTTCTGGGGAGCTGGAAGTGTAAGTGACGCTCTGGCAGCAGGATGGACCAGAACATGGAGCAGGCAATGGAAGATGATGGGCTGTCGCCCGGCTGGCTGTGTGTTGCCCTTTTTGTTTTTCCATCCCCAAAGGCCGCACCCTCTTCTAGGTGGTCTCCCTGGGCCAAGGGAGGGCTGCAGCCATGGCGGTAGGTCGGGAGGAGGCCCTTGCCCAGTATACTCTGGCTTCTCTTCAGAACGTAAAAATCTTTTGCCTTTTACTAAAGATTTCCGTGGAGAGGAGCAAAACTGAGTTTTGTGGCAATTTTTGCATGCTCCAGCTTGCTGGGGCTTCCTTCATTTGGTTGAACAACAGAATGAGTGGGGGGTGGGCTTTCAGTGGGAGACTGAATCCTGTGGTTGGTTGGGAGGTGGCTCTCATTTGAATATTGTGGCCATGGACGGGCCCCTTCTGGGGAGCTGGAAGTGTAAGTGACGCTCTGGCAGCAGGATGGACCAGAACATTGAGCAGCCTATGGAAGATGATGGGCTGTCGCCAGGCTGGCTGTGTGTTGCCCTTTTTGTTTTTCCATCCCCAAAGGCCGCAGCCTCTTCTAGGTGGTCTCCCTGGGCCAAGGGAGGGCTGCGGCCATGGCGGTAGGTCGGGAGGAGGCCCTTGCCCAGTATACTCTGGCTTCTCTTCAGATCGCAAAAATCTTTCGTCTTTTACTAAAGATTTCCGTGGAGAGGAACAAAGCTGAGTCTTGTGGCAATTTTTGCATGCTCCAGCTTGCTGGGGCTTCCTTCATTTGGTTGAACAACAGAATGAGTGGGGGGTGGGCTTTCAGTGGGAGACTGACTCCTGTGGTTGGTTGGGAGGTGGCCCTCATTTGAATATTGTGGCCATGGACGGCCCCCTTCTGGGGAGCTGGAAGTGTAAGTGACGCTCTGGCAGCAGGATGGACCAGAACATGGAGCAGCCTATGGAAGATGATGGGCTATCGCCCGGCTGGCTGTGTGTTGCCCTTTTTGTTTTTCCATCCCCAAAGGCCGCAGCCTCTTCTAGGTGGTCTCCCTGGGCCAAGGGAGGGCTGCGGCCATGGCGGTAGGTCGGGAGGAGACCCTTGCCCAGTATACTCTGGCTTCTCTTCAGAACGTAAAAATCTTTCGCCTTTTACTAAAGATTTTCGTAGAGAGCAGCAAAACTGAGTTTTGTGGCAATTTTTGCATGCTCCAGCTTGCTGGGGCTTCCTTCATTTGGTTGAACAACAGAATGAGTGGGGGGTGGGCTTTCAGTGGGAGACTGAATCCTGTGGTTGGTTGGGAGGTGGCCCTCATTTGAATATTGTGGCCATGGACGGCCCCCTTCTGGGGAGCTGGAAGTGTAAGTGACGCTCTGGCAGCAGGATGGACCAGAACATGGAGCAGCCTATGGAAGATGATGGGCTGTCGCCCGGCTGACTGTGTGTTGCCCTTTTTGTTTTTCCATCCCCAAAGGCCGCAGCCTCTTCTAGGTGGTCTCCCTGGGCCAAGGGAGGGCTGCGGCCATGGCGGTAGGTCGGGAGGAGGCCCTTGCCCAGTATACTCTGGCTTCTCTTCAGAACGTAAAAATCTTTCGCCTTTTACTAAAGATTTCCGTGGAGAGGAGCAAAACTGAGTTTTGTGGCAATTTTTGCATGCTCCAGCTTGCTGGGGCTTCCTTCATTTGGTTGAACAACAGAATGAGTGGGGGGTGGGCTTTCAGTGGGAGACTGAATCCTGTGGTTGGTTGGGAGGTGACCCTCATTTGAATATTGTGGCCATGGACGGCCCCCTTCTGGGGAGCTGGAAGTGTAAGTGACGCTCTGGCAGCAGGATGGACCAGAACATGGAGCAGCCTATGGAAGATGATGGGCTATCGCCCGGCTGGCTGTGTGTTGCCCTTTTTGTTTTTCCATCCCCAAAGGCCGCAGCCTCTTCTAGGTGGTCTCCCTGGGCCAAGGGAGGGCTGCGGCCATGGCGGTAGGTCGGGAGGAGACCCTTGCCAGTATATTCTGGCTTCTCTTCAGAACGTAAAAATCTTTCGCCTTTTACTAAAGATTTCCGTGGAGAGCAGCAAAACTGAGTTTTGTGGCAATTTTTGCATGCTCCAGCTTGCTGGGGCTTCCTTCATTTGGTTGAACAACAGAATGAGTGGGGGGTGGGCTTTCAGTGGGAGACTGAATCCTGTGGTTGGTTGGGAGGTGGCCCTCATTTGAATATTGTGGCCATGGACGGCCCCCTTCTGGGGAGCTGGAAGTGTAAGTGACGCTCTGGCAGCAGGATGGACCAGAACATGGAGCAGCCTATGGAAGATGATGGGCTGTCGCCCGGCTGGCTGTGTGTTGCCCTTTTTGTTTTTCCATCCCCAAAGGCCGCAGCCTTTTCTAGGTGGTCTCCCTGGGCCAAGGGAGGGCTGCGGCCATGGCGGTAGGTCGGGAGGAGGCCCTTGCCCAGTATACTCTGGCTTCTCTTCAGAACGTAAAAATCTTTCGCCTTTTACTAAAGATTTCCGTGGAGAGGAGCAAAACTGACTTTTGTGGCAATTTTTGCATGCTCCAGCTTGCTGGGGCTTCCTTCATTTGGTTGAACAACAGAATGAGTGGGGGGTGGGCTTTCAGTGGGAGACTGAATCCTGTGGTTGGTTGGGAGGTGGCCCTCATTTGAATATTGTGGCCATGGACGGCCCCCTTCTGGGGAGCTGGAAGTGTAAGTGACGCTCTGGCAGCAGGATGGACCAGAACATGGAGCAGCCTATGGAAGATGATGGGCTGTCGCCCAGCTGGCTGTGTGTTGCCCTTTTTGTTTTTCCATCCCCAAAGGCCGCAGCCTCTTCTAGGTGGTCTCCCTGGGCCAAGGGAGGGCTGCGGCCATGGCGGTAGGTCGGGAGGAGACCCTTGCCCAGTATACTCTGGCTTCTCTTCAGAACGTAAAAATCTTTCGCCTTTTACTAAAGATTTCCGTGGAGAGGAGCAAAACTGAGTTTTGTGGCAATTTTTGCATGCTCCAGCTTGCTGGGGCTTCCTTCATTTTGTTGAACAACAGAATGAGTGGGGGGTGGGCTTTCAATGGGAGACTGAATCCTGTGGTTGGTTGGGAGGTGGCCCTCATTTGAATATTGTGGCCATGGACGGCCCCCTTCTGGGGAGCTGGAAGTGTAAGTGATGCTCTGGCAGCAGGATGGACCAGAACATGGAGCAGCCTATGGAAGATGATGGGCTGTCGCCCGGCTGGCTGTCTGTTGACCTTTTTGTTTTTCCATCCCCAAAGGCCGCAGCCTCTTCTAGGTGGTCTCCCTGGGCCAAGGGAGGGCTGCGGCCATGGCGGTAGGTCGGGAGGAGGCCCTTGCCCAGTATACTCTGGCTTCTCTTCAGAACGTAAAAATCTTTCGCCTTTTACTAAAGATTTCCGTGGAGAGGAGCAAAACTGAGTTTTGTGGCAATTTTTGCATGCTCCAGCTTGCTGGGGCTTCCTTCATTTGGTTGAGCAACAGAATGAGTGGGGGGTGGGCTTTCAGTGGGAGACTGAATCCTGTGGTTGGTTGGGAGGTGACCCTCATTTGAATATTGTGGCCATGGACGGCCCCCTTCTGGGGAGCTGGAAGTGTAAGTGACGCTCTGGCAGCAGGATGGACCAGAACATGGAGCAGCCTATGGAAGATGATGGGCTATCGCCCGGCTGGCTGTGTGTTGCCCTTTTTGTTTTTCCATCCCCAAAGGCCGCAGCCTCTTCTAGGTGGTCTCCCTGGGCCAAGGGAGGGCTGCGGCCATGGCGGTAGGTCGGGAGGAGACCCTTGCCCAGTATATTCTGGCTTCTCTTCAGAACGTAAAAATCTTTCGCCTTTTACTAAAGATTTCCGTGGAGAGCAGCAAAACTGAGTTTTGTGGCAATTTTTGCATGCTCCAGCTTGCTGGGGCTTCCTTCATTTGGTTGAACAACAGAATGAGTGGGGGGTGGGCTTTCAGTGGGAGACTGAATCCTGTGGTTGGTTGGGAGCTGGCCCTCATTTGAATATTGTGGCCATGGACGGCCCCCTTCTGGGGAGCTGGAAGTGTAAGTGACGCTCTGGCAGCAGGATGGACCAGAACATGGAGCAGCCTATGGAAGATGATGGGCTGTCGCCCGGCTGGCTGTGTGTTGCCCTTTTTGTTTTTCCATCCCCAAAGGCCGCAGCCTCTTCTAGGTGGTCTCCCTGGGCCAAGGGAGGGCTGCGGCCATGGCGGTAGGTCGGGAGGAGACCCTTGCCCAGTATATTCTGGCTTCTCTTCAGAACGTAAAAATCTTTCGCCTTTTACTAAAGATTTCCGTGGAGAGCAGCAAAACTGAGTTTTGTGGCAATTTTTGCATGCTCCAGCTTGCTGGGGCTTCCTTCATTTGGTTGAACAACAGAATGAGTGGGGGGTGGGCTTTCAGTGGGAGACTGAATCCTGTGGTTGGTTGGGAGGTGGCCCTCATTTGAATATTGTGGCCATGGACGGCCCCCTTCTGGGGAGCTGGAAGTGTAAGTGATGCTCTGGCAGCAGGATGGACCAGAACATGGAGCAGCCTATGGAAGATGATGGGCTGTCGCCCGGCTGGCTGTGTGTTGCCCTTTTTGTTTTTCCATCCCCAAAGGCCGCAGCCTTTTCTAGGTGGTCTCCCTGGGCCAAGGGAGGGCTGCGGCCATGGCGGTAGGTCGGGAGGAGGCCCTTGGCCAGTATACCCTGGCTTCTCTTCAGAACGTAAAAATCTTTCGCCTTTTACTAAAGATTTCCGTGGAGAGGAGCAAAACTGAGTTTTGTGGCAATTTTTGCATGCTCCAGCTTGCTGGGGCTTCCTTCATTTGGTTGAACAACAGAATGAGTGGGGGGTGGGCTTTCAGTGGGAGACTGAATCCTGTGGTTGGTTGGGAGGTGGCCCTCATTTGAATATTGTGGCCATGGACGGCCCCCTTCTGGGGAGCTGGAAGTGTAAGTGACGCTCTGGCAGCAGGATGGACCAGAACATGGAGCAGCCTATGGAAGATGATGGGCTGTCGCCCGGCTGGCTGTGTGTTGCCCTTTTTGTTTTTCCATCCCCAAAGGCCGCAGCCTCTTCTAGGTGGTCTCCCTGGGCCAAGGGAGGGCTGCGGCCATGGCGGTAGGTCGGGAGGAGACCCTTGCCCAGTATACTCTGGCTTCTCTTCAGAACGTAAAAATCTTTCGCCTTTTACTAAAGATTTCCGTGGAGAGGAGCAAAACTGAGTTTTGTGGCAATTTTTGCATGCTCCAGCTTGCTGGGGCTTCCTTCATTTTGTTGAACAACAGAATGAGTGGGGGGTGGGCTTTCAATGGGAGACTGAATCCTGTGGTTGGTTGGGAGGTGGCCCTCATTTGAATATTGTGGCCATGGACGGCCCCCTTCTGGGGAGCTGGAAGTGTAAGTGATGCTCTGGCAGCAGGATGGACCAGAACATGGAGCAGCCTATGGAAGATGATGGGCTGTCGCCCGGCTGGCTGTCTGTTGACCTTTTTGTTTTTCCATCCCCAAAGGCCGCAGCCTCTTCTAGGTGGTCTCCCTGGGCCAAGGGAGGGCTTCGGCCATGGCGGTAGGTCCAGAGGAGGCCCTTGCCCAGTATACTCTGGCTTCTCTTCAGAACGTAAAAATCTTTCGCCTTTTACTAAAGATTTCCGTGGAGAGGAGCAAAATTGAGTTTTGTGGCAATTGTTGCATGCTCCAGCTTGCTGGGGCTTCCTTCATTTGGTTGAACAACAGAATGAGTGGGGGGTGGGCTTTCAGTGGGAGACTGAATCCTGTGGTTGGTTGGGAGGTGACCCTCATTTGAATATTGTGGCCATGGACGGCCCCCTTCTGGGGAGCTGGAAGTGTAAGTGACGCTCTGGCAGCAGGATGGACCAGAACATGGAGCAGCCTATGGAAGATGATGGGCTGTCGCCCGGCTGGCTGTGTGTTGCCCTTTTTGTTTTTCCATCCCCAAAGGCCGCAGCCTCTTCTAGGTGGTCTCCCTGGGCCAAGGGAGGGCTGCGGCCATGGCGGTAGGTCGGGAGGAGACCCTTGCCCAGTATACTCTGGCTTCTCTTCAGAACGTAAAAATCTTTCGCCTTTTACTAAAGATTTCCGTGGAGAGGAGCAAAACTGAGTTTTGTGGCATTTTTTGCATGCTCCAGCTTGCTGGGGCTTCCTTCATTTGGTTGAACAACAGAATGAGTGGGGGGTGGGCTTTCAGTGGGAGACTGAATCATGTGGTTGGTTGGGAGGTGGCCCTCATTTGAATATTGTGGCCATGGACGGCCCCCTTCTGGGGAGCTGGAAGTGTAAGTGACGCTCTGGCAGCAGGATGGACCAGAACATGGAGCAGCCTATGGAAGATGATGGGCTGTCGCCCGGCTGGCTGTGTGTTGCCCTTTTTGTTTTTCCATCCCCAAAGGCTGCAGCCTCTTCTAGGTGGTCTCCCTGGGCCAAGGGAGGGCTGCGGCCATGGCGGTAGGTCGGGAGGAGGCCCTTGCCCAGTATACTCTGGCTTGTCTTCAGAATGTAAAAATCTTTCGCCTTTTACTAAAGATTTCTGTGGAGAGGAGCAAAACTGAGTTTTGTGGCAATTTTTGCATGCTCCAGCTTGCTGGGGCTTCCTTCATTTGGTTGAACAACAGAATGAGTGGGGGGTGGGCTTTCAGTGGGAGACTGAATCCTGTGGTTGGTTGGGAGGTGGCCTTCATTTGAATATTGTGGCCATGGACGGCCCCCTTCTGGGTAGCTGGAAGTGTAAGTGACGCTCTGGCAGCAGGATGGACCAGAACATGGAGCAGCCTATGGAAGATGATGGGCTGTCGCCCGGCTGGCTGTGTGTTGCCCTTTTTGTTTTTCCATCCCCAAAGGCCGCAGCCTCTTCTAGGTGGTCTCCCTGGGCCAAGGGAGGGCTGCAGCCATGGCGGTAGGTCGGGAGGAGGCCCTTGCCCAGTATACTCTGGCTTTTCTTCAGAACGTAAAAATCTTTTGCCTTTTACTAAAGATTTCCGTGGAGAGGAGCAAAACTGAGTTTTGTGGCAATTTTTGCATGCTCCAGCTTGCTGGGGCTTCCTTCATTTGGTTGAACAACAGAATGAGTGGGGGGTGGGCTTTCAGTGGGAGACTGAATCCTGTGGTTGGTTGGGAGGTGGCTCTCATTTGAATATTGTGGCCATGGACGGGCCACTTCTGGGGAGCTGGAAGTGTAAGTGACGCTCTGGCAGCAGGATGGACCAGAACATTGAGCAGCCTATGGAAGATGATGGGCTGTCGCCAGGCTGGCTGTGTGTTGCCCTTTTTGTTTTTCCATCCCCAAAGGCCGCAGCCTCTTCTAGGTGGTCTCCCTGGGCCAAGGGAGGGCTGCGGCCATGGCGGTAGGTCGGGAGGAGGCCCTTGCCCAGTATACTCTGGCTTCTCTTCAGATCGCAAAAATCTTTCGTCTTTTACTAAAGATTTCCGTGGAGAGGAGCAAAGCTGAGTCTTGTGGCAATTTTTGCATGCTCCAGCTTGCTGGGGCTTCCTTCATTTGGTTGAACAACAGAATGAGTGGGGGGTGGGCTTTCAGTGGGAGACTGACTCCTGTGGTTGGTTGGGAGGTGGCCCTCATTTGAATATTGTGGCCATGGACGGCCCCCTTCCGGGGAGCGAGAAGTGTAAGTGACGCTCTGGCAGCAGGATGAACCAGAACATGGAGCAGCCTATGGAAGATGATGGGCTGTCGCCCGGCTGGCTGTGTGTTGCCCTTTTTGTTTTTCCATCCCCAAAGGCCGCAGCCTCTTCTAGGTGGTCTCCCTGGGCCAAGGGAGGGCTGCGGCCATGGCGGTAGGTCGGGAGGAGGCCTTTGCCCAGTATACTCTGGCTTCTCTTCAGAACGTAAAAATTTTTCGCCTTTTACTAAAGATTTCCGTGGAGAGCAGCAAAACTGAGTTTTGTGGCAATTTTTGCGTGCTCCAGCTTGCTGGGGCTTCCTTCATTTGGTTGAACAACAGAATGAGTGGGGGGTGGGCTTTCAGTGGGAGACTGAATCCTGTGGTTGGTTGGGAGGTGGCCCTCATTTGAATACTGTGGCCATGGACGGCCCCCTTCTGGGGAGCTGGAAGTGTAAGTGACGCTCTGGCAGCAGGATGGACCAGAACATGGAGCAGCCTATGGAAGATGATGGGCTGTCGCCCGGCTGGCTGTGTGTTGCCCTTTTTGTTTTTCCATCCCCAAAGGCCGCAGCCTCTTCTAGGTGGTCTCCCTGGGCCAAGGGAGGGCTGCGGCCATGGCGGTAGGTCGGGAGGAGGCCCTTGCCCAGTATACTCTGGCTTCTCTTCAGAACGTAAAAATCTTTCGCCTTTTACTAAAGATTTCCGTGGAGAGGAGCAAAACTGAGTTTTGTGGCAATTTTTGCATGCTCCAGCTTGCTGGGGCTTCCTTCATTTGGTTGAACAACAGAATGAGTGGGGGTGGGCTTTCAATGGGAGACTGAATCCTGTGGTTGGTTGGGAGGTGGCCCTCATTTGAATATTGTGGCCATGGACGGCCCTCTTCTGGGGAGCTGGAAGTGTAAGTGATGCTCTGGCAGCAGGATGGACCAGAACATGGAGCAGCCTATGGAAGATGATGGGCTGTCGCCCGGCTGGCTGTCTGTTGACCTTTTTGTTTTTCCATCCCCAAAGGCCGCAGCCTCTTCTAGGTGGTCTCCCTGGGCCAAGGGAGGGCTTCGGCCATGGCGGTAGGTCGAGAGGAGGCCCTTGCCCAGTATACTCTGGCTTCTCTTCAGAACGTAAAAATCTTTCGCCTTTTACTAAATATTTCCGTGGAGAGGAGCAAAATTGAGTTTTGTGGCAATTTTTGCATGCTCCTGCTTGCTGGGGCTTCCTTCATTTGGTTGAACAACAGAATGAGTGGGGGGTGGGCTTTCAGTGGGAGACTGAATCCTGTGGTTGGTTGGGAGGTGGCCCTCATTTGAATATTGTGGCCATGGACGGCCCCCTTCTGGGGAGCTGGAAGTGTAAGTGACGCTCTGGCAGCAGGATGGACCAGAACATCGAGCAGCCTATGGAAGATGATGGGCTGTCGCCCGGCTGGCTGTGTGTTGCCCTTTTTGTTTTTCCATCCCCAAAGGCCGCAGCCTCTTCTAGGTGGTCTCCCTGGGCCAAGGGAGGGCTGCGGCCATGGCGGTAGGTCGGGAGGAGACCCTTGCCCAGTATACTCTGGCTTCTCTTCAGAACGTAAAAATCTTTCGCCTTTTACTAAAGATTTCCGTGGAGAGGAGCAAAACTGAGTTTTGTGGCAATTTTTGCATGCTCCAGCTTGCTGGGGCTTCCTTCATTTGGTTGAACAACAGAATGAGTGGGGGGTGGGCTTTCAGTGGGAGACTGAATCATGTGGTTGGTTGGGAGGTGGCCCTCATTTGAATATTGTGGCCATGGACGGCCCCCTTCTGGGGAGCTGGAAGTGTAAGTGACGCTCTGGCAGCAGGATGGACCAGAACATGGAGCAGCCTATGGAAGATGATGGGCTGTCGCCCGGCTGGCTGTGTGTTGCCCTTTTTGTTTTTCCATCTCCAAAGGCCGCAGCCTCTTCTAGGTGGTCTCCCTGGGCCAAGGGAGGGCTGCGGCCATGGCGGTAGGTCGGGAGGAGGCCCTTGCCCAGTATACTCTCGCTTCTCTTCAGAATGTAAAAATCTTTCGCCTTTTACTAAATATTTCCGTGGAGAGGAGCAAAACTGAGTTTTGTGGCAATTTTTGCATGCTCCAGCTTGCTGGGGCTTCCTTCATTTGGTTGAACAACAGAATGAGTGGGGGGTGGGCTTTCAGTGGGAGACTGAATCCTGTGGTTGGTTGGGAGGTGGCCTTCATTTGAATATTGTGGCCATGGACGGCCCCCTTCTGGGTAGCTGGAAGTGTAAGTGACGCTCTGGCAGCAGGATGGACCAGAACATGGAGCAGCCTATGGAAGATGATGGGCTGTCGCCCGGCTGGCTGTGTGTTGCCCTTTTTGTTTTTCCATCCCCAAAGGCCGCAGCCTCTTCTAGGTGGTCTCCCTGGGTCAAGGGAGGGCTGCGGCCATGGCGGTAGGTCGGGAGGAGACCCTTGCCCAGTATACTCTGGCTTCTCTTCAGAATGTAAAAATCTTTCGCCTTTTACTAAAGATTTCCGTGGAGAGGAGCAAAACTGAGTTTTTTGGCAATTTTTGCATGCTCCAGCTTGCTGGGGCTTCCTTCATTTGGTTGAACAACAGAATGAGTGGGGGGTGGGCTTTCAGGGGGAGACTGAATCCTGTGGTTGGTTGGGAGGTGGTCCTCATTTGAATATTGTGGCCATGGACAGCCCCCTTCTGGGGAGCTGGAAGTGTAAGTGACGCTTTGGCAGCAGGATGGACCAGAACATGGAGCAGCCAATGGAAGATGATGGGCTGTCGCCCGGCTGGCTGTGTGTTGCCCTTTTTGTTTTTCCATCCCCAAAGGCCGCACCCTCTTCTAGGTGGTCTCCCTGGGCCAAGGGAGGGCTGCAGCCATGGCGGTAGGTCGGGAGGAGGCCCTTGCCCAGTATACTCTGGCTTCTCTTCAAAACGTAAAAATCTTTTGCCTTTTACTAAAGATTTCCGTGGAGAGGAGCAAAACTGAGTTTTGTGGCAATTTTTGCATGCTCCAGCTTGCTGGGGCTTCCTTCATTTGGTTGAACAACAGAATGAGTGGGGGGTGGGCTTTCAGTGGGAGACTGTATCCTGTGGTTGGTTGGGAGGTGGCTCTCATTTGAATATTGTGGCCATGGACGGGCCACTTCTGGGGAGCTGGAAGTGTAAGTGACGCTCTGGCAGCAGGATGGACCAGAACATTGAGCAGCCTATGGAAGATGATGGGCTGTCGCCAGGCTGGCTGTGTGTTGCCCTTTTTGTTTTTCCATCCCCAAAGGCCGCAGCCTCTTCTAGGTGGTCTCCCTGGGCCAAGGGAGGGCTGCGGCCATGGCGGTAGGTCGGGAGGAGGCCCTTGCCCAGTATACTCTGGCTTCTCTTCAGATCGCAAAAATCTTTCGTCTTTTACTAAAGATTTCCGTGGAGAGGAGCAAAGCTGAGTCTTGTGGCAATTTTTGCATGCTCCAGCTTGCTGGGGCTTCCTTCATTTGGTTGAACAACAGAATGAGTGGGGGGTGGGCTTTCAGTGGGAGACTGATTCCTGTGGTTGGTTGGGAGGTGGCCCTCATTTGAATATTGTGGCCATGGACGGCCCCCTTCCGGGGAGCGAGAAGTGTAAGTGACGCTCTGGCAGCAGGATGAACCAGAACATGGAGCAGCCTATGGAAGATGATGGGCTGTCGCCCGGCTGGCTGTGTGTTGCCCTTTTTGTTTTTCCATCCCCAAAGGCCGCAGCCTCTTCTAGGTGGTCTCCCTGGGCCAAGGGAGGGCTGCGGCCATGGCGGTAGGTCGGGAGGAGGCCCTTGCCCAGTATACTCTGGCTTCTCTTCAGAACGTAAAAATCTTTCGCCTTTTACTAAAGATTTCCGTGGAGAGGAGCAAAACTGAGTTTTGTGGCAATTTTTGCATGCTCCAGCTTGCTGGGGCTTCTTTCATTTGGTTGAACAACAGAATGAGTGGGGGGTGGGCTTTCAGTGGGAGACTGAATCCTATGGTTGGTTGGGAGGTGGCCCTCATTTGAATATTGTGGCCATGGACGGCCCCCTTCTGGGGAGCTGGAAGTGTAAGTGACGCTCTGGCAGCAGGATGGACCAGAACATCGAGCAGCCTATGGAAGATGATGGGCTGTCGCCCGGCTGGCTGTGTGTTGCCCTTTTTGTTTTTCCATCCCCAAAGGCCGCAGCCTCTTCTAGGTGGTCTCCCTGGGCCAAGGGAGGGCTGCGGCCATGGCGGTAGGTCGGGAGGAGGCCCTTGCCCAGTATACTCTGGCTTCTCTTCAGAACGTAAAAATCTTTCGCCTTTTACTAAAGATTTCCGTGGAGAGGAGCAAAACTGAGTTTTGTGGCAATTTTTGCATGCTCCAGCTTGCTGGGGCTTCCTTCATTTGGTTGAACAACAGAATGAGTGGGGGGTGGGCTTTCAGTGGGAGACTGAATCCTGTGGTTGGTTGGGAGTAGAGATGAGCGTTGTTCTACTCGAACTGTTCGCCAATCTCAAATTCGAGCTGTTTTGGGCGGTGTTCGAGCCGTTCGGCGAACACGAACAATTTGATAAAAATTCGGCTGTTCGAGGTTATGTTCAATAACTGTTCGTGCACCAAAATCATAACTGGATTTTTTCTCAGTAATGATGAAAATTAATGTTAATAGGCAGTTTGAGTGTACAGCGGGGTGGGGGGAGGGGCAGGAGATGGATCTCTGCAGGAACAATGAAGATCTCCATTTTTTTTTCTCTTTCCCGCATTTGCAGTGGGGAGGTGCAATCTGTCAGCCTATCAGCAGCGCACACACGGAGCGAAGTGCTTTTTTTCACACAAGCAAGGGCATGTGTCATTGGTAGTGTATGTCACATGTCCTTGCCCTATAAGACCAAGCCATTTTCCCCATCGCCACCATTTTCTCACTGCTGCAGCTGCGTGTTAGACGGCACCGCTGTTGCTGTGTGCGCTATACCTTGTTAATTTCAAGCCAATTTTCGCATAAATATACAGATAGCTTGGGAGTAGGGAATAGTTGTGATTGCAGTCCTTTTAAGGACTAGGTTACAGCATTTCCTACGACTTTTATCAGGGAGGTCTGTGCTCTTAAATAGATAGGTTGTGAGAGTAAAGACTAATTGTAATTGGAGTCCTTTTCAGGACTAGGTTACATCAGTTCCTATCAGTTTTTGCCAGGCAGGTCTGTGCCAGTGCTGTGCAAGTTTTTTTCACAGCATTTGGCTGAATCTAGCAAAGCTAATCCTTTTTGGCCTATTGCAGAGTGTGTTAGTCAGTGGAGAAGCCTATCTGTGTTGCAAGATATACCACCTGTGTATAGAATACCAATTTTTTTACTGCACCTAGTGAAGTAAAATCTTTTGGGCATAGCATCATTCTATTAGTCCATCTATACTGACCTCCATCAGGTTGCAAATTAAAACAAATTTTTATCTGCATCTACAGTACCTCTGAAAAAATATTTGGGCTTCTAGCTGTGTGTGGGACTTGTTGTATTAGTCCATCTATACTGACCTCCATCAGGTTGCAAACTGAATATATTTTTTTCTGCATCTACCTCTGAAAAAATATTTGGGCTTCTAGCTGTGTGTGGGACTTGTTGTATTAGTCCATCTATACTGACCTCCATCAGGTTGCAAACTGAATATATTTTTTTCTGCATCTACCTCTGAAAAAATATTGGGCTTCTAGCTGTGTGTGGGACTTGTTGTATTAGTCCATCTATACTGACCTCCATCAGGTTGCAAACTGAATATATTTTTTTCTGCATCTACCTCTGAAAAAATATTGGGCTTCTAGCTGTGTGTGGGTCTTGTTCTATTAATCCATCTATACTGACCTCCATCAGGTTGCAAACTGAATATAATTTTTTTCTGCATCTAGCTCTGAAAAAATATTTGGCCTTCTAGCAGTGTGTCGGACTTTCTCTATTAGTCCATCTATACTGACCTCCATCAGGTTGCAAATTAAAACTAATTTTTATCTGCATCAACAGTACCTCTGAAAAACTATTTGGGCTTCTAGCTGTGTGTGGGACTTGTTGTATTAGTCCATCTATATTGACCTCCATCAGGTTGCAAATTAAAAATAATTTTTATCTGCATCTACAGTACCTCTGAAAAAATATTTGGGCTTCTAGCTGTGTGTGGGACTTGTTGTATTAGTCCATCTATACTGACCTCCATCAGGTTGCAAACTGAATATATTTTTTTCTGCATCTACCTCTGAAAAAATATTGGGCTTCTAGCTGTGTGTGGGACTTGTTGTATTAGTCCATCTATACTGACCTCCATCAGGTTGCAAACTGAATATATTTTTTTCTGCATCTACCTCTGAAAAAATATTGGGCTTCTAGCTGTGTGTGGGTCTTGTTCTATTAATCCATCTATACTGACCTCCATCAGGTTGCAAACTGAATATAATTTTTTTCTGCATCTAGCTCTGAAAAAATATTTGGCCTTCTAGCAGTGTGTCGGACTTTCTCTATTAGTCCATCTATACTGACCTCCATCAGGTTGCAAATTAAAACTAATTTTTATCTGCATCAACAGTACCTCTGAAAAAATATTTGGGCTTCTAGCTGTGTGTGGGACTTGTTGTATTAGTCCATCTATACTGACCTCCATCAGGTTGCAAATTAAAAATAATTTTTATCTGCATCTACAGTACCTCTGAAAAAATATTTGGGCTTCTTGCTGTGTGTGGGACTTGTTGTATTAGTCCATCTATACTGACCTCCATCAGGTTGCAAACTGAATATATTTTTTTCTGCATCTACCTCTGAAAAAATATTTGGGCTTCTAGCTGTGTGTGGGACTTGTTGTATTAGTCCATCTATACTGACCTCCATCAGGTTGCAAACTGAATATGTTTTTTTCTGCATCTACCTCTGAAAAAATATTGGGCTTCTAGCTGTGTGTGGGACTTGTTGTATTAGTCCATCTATACTGACCTCCATCAGGTTGCAAACTGAATATATTTTTTTCTGCATCTACCTCTGAAAAAATATTGGGCTTCTAGCTGTGTGTGGGTCTTGTTCTATTAATCCATCTATACTGACCTCCATCAGGTTGCAAACTGAATATAATTTTTTTCTGCATCTAGCTCTGAAAAAATATTTGGCCTTCTAGCAGTGTGTCGGACTTTCTCTATTAGTCCATCTATACTGACCTCCATCAGGTTGCAAATTAAAACTAATTTTTATCTGCATCTACAGTACCTCTGAAAAAATATTTGGGCTTCTAGCTGTGTGTGGGACTTGTTGTATTAGTCCATCTATACTGACCTCCATCAGGTTGCAAATTAAAAATAATTTTTATCTGCATCTACAGTACCTCTGAAAAAATATTTGGGCTTCTAGCTGTGTGTGGGACTTGTTGTATTAGTCAATCTATACTGACCTCCATCAGGTTGCAAACTGAATATATTTTTTTCTGCATCTACCTCTGAAAAAATATTTGGGCTTCTAGCTGTGTGTGGGACTTGTTGTATTAGTCCATCTATACTGACCTCCATCAGGTTGCAAACTGAATATATTTTTTTCTGCATCTACCTCTGAAAAAATATTGGGCTTCTAGCTGTGTGTGGGACTTGTTGTATTAGTCCATCTATACTGACCTCCATCAGGTTGCAAACTGAATATATTTTTTTCTGCATCTACCTCTGAAAAAATATTGGGCTTCTAGCTGTGTGTGGGACTTGTTGTATTAGTCTATCTATACTGACCTCCATCAGGTTGCAAACTGAATATATTTTTTTCTGCATCTACCTCTGAAAAAATATTGGGCTTCTAGCTGTGTGTGGGACTTGTTGTATTAGACCATCTATACTGACCTCCATCAGGTTGCAAACTGAATATATTTTTTTCTGCATCTACCTCTGAAAAAATATTGGGCTTCTAGCTGTGTGTGGGTCTTGTTCTATTAATCCATCTATACTGACCTCCATCAGGTTGCAAACTGAATATAATTTTTTTCTGCATCTAGCTCTGAAAAAATATTTGGCCTTTTAGCAGTGTGTCGGACTTTCTCTATTAGTCCATCTATACTGACCTCCATCAGGTTGCAAATTAAAACTAATTTTTATCTGCATCTACAGTACCTCTGAAAAAATATTTGGGCTTCTAGCTGTGTGTGGGACTTGTTGTATTAGTCCATCTATACTGACCTCCATCAGGTTGCAAATTAAAAATAATTTTTATCTGCATCTACAGTACCTCTGAAAAAATATTTGGGCTTCTAGCTGTGTGTGGGACTTGTTGTATTAGTCCATCTATACTGACCTCCATCAGGTTGCAAACTGAATATAATTTTTTTCTGCATCTAGCTCTGAAAAAATATTTGGCCTTCTAGCAGTGTGTCGGACTTTCTCTATTAGTCCATCTATACTGACCTCCATCAGGTTGCAAATTAAAACTAATTTTTATCTGCATCTACAGTACCTCTGAAAAAATATTTGGGCTTCTAGCTGTGTGTGGGACTTGTTGTATTAGTCCATCTATACTGACCTCCATCAGGTTGCAAACTGAATATATTTTTTTTTGCATCTACCTCTGAAAAAATATTGGGCTTCTAGCTGTCTGTGGGACTTGTTGTATTAGTCCATCTATACTGACCTCCATCAGGTTGCAAACTGAATATATTTTTTTCTGCATCTACCTCTGAAAAAATATTGGGCTTCTAGCTGTGTGTGGGACTTGTTGTATTAGTTCATCTATACTGACCTCCATCAGGTTGCAAACTGAATATATTTTTTTCTGCATCTAACCCAGCCAATAGTTTTGGCCTAATACCACAGTTTGGCCACTCAGCTCTGCTCGGTTACCATCCATTGTTTTTTTGTGCAAACAACTCCAGAGTTGTGAATTAGTTAACCACCAAAATGAGTGGAAAAAGGCCTGCTGCTGGTGGAAAGGGGAATAGGCGTGTTGGGAAGGGGAAAAAAGGTTGTGTCCGTGGGGTAGGTGTTAAAGCAACAGTAACATCTGCAGAAGAAAGACCATCTTCCAGCCAAACTAAAATGTCTACTTCTTTTAGCGGACAATGTGATAAGATCCCTTTCTTACGGCCACGCCAATCGCTACAAATTCCAGATGAGGCACAAAAACAGCAGGTGCTTCAATGGATATCAAGTGCTCCTTTAAGTGGGCTCTCCTCCACATCAACTTCAACATCACAAATACTCCAGTCCTCAAAGGTGTCACCCAAATCGCACTTGCTTCCTCACAGCTCCCAAATCTCCAGCTGCCCGTCTGAGTATGAGGTAGAACAGATGGTTGAGTCTGCAGAGCTGTTTACTCATACTATAGCCTTGGAATCAGAGGTCGACTCCAGCGCTTCTGTGAATCCAGACGAGGAAATGATCTGCACTGATGCCCAGAATCTTTATGAGTCGGATCCAGGACCAGACGCAGAAGGTTCTGACCATAATGTAGACCCTCATTCCCAAACTGTAACTCCTGTTGGTGGAGACAATGAGGAAGACGATGATAAGACTCAAATACCTGATTGGAGCGACAACTTTAGTTTTTTGTCAGGGCAGGAACAGGTTGGCTCTGAGGACGACGGGTGTGATAACACACAGGGTGATGATGATGAGGTTGGAGATCCCACTTACTGTCAACCCACAGTCAGCCAAGAGATGAGGTCAGTAGAGGAGGTGGAGGAAGATGCTAGTGACGACGAGGTCAGGTTGCGCCTTCCTGGACAGAGACGTAGTACTGGAAGCACGTCAACAACTGCATCCTCAAACACAACTCTGCCTCTCACCACAAGTCGTGGTGGCTCTTCAGGTCGCATGGGTGCTAAGCCTTGCATAGCCTGGGCATTTTTTCAGATCGATAAAGATGACCCAACTCGTGTTATCTGTAACATTTGTCAGCAAAAGCTAAGTAGAGGCCAAAAAATACATAGTTTGAGTACTTCATGCATGAACCGGCACATGGACATGAAGCATAAGTTGCAGTGGGAAGCTCAGTGTGCTACAATGCGGCCTAGCCGGCCGGGCCAACCACCGTCTGCCATATCTTGTGCATCCGCGGCCTCTTCATCCTCTGTGACTGGGGGGACAGCAGTCACACCTGTTTTGGGGCGCAGACCTGCCACCTCTTTACCCGCAACAGCCAGCGTGATTGGCAGGTCATCATTTTCTTTGGAGGTGGTAACAGCAGCTGGTGTTGAGCGCTGTCCGACATCGATAGCACCACCTTTGGATCAAGGCAACCTAACATGTCCGCCTGCATCTTCGTCACAGACCGGCAGTTTGCCGGGGACACCCTTATCAACCCCGTCTAAGCACAATAGCCAGCCCTCGGTCCCTCAGATGTGGACAAGTAAAAGACCATTTCCTACTAGCCATGAGAAAGCTAAGAGGTTGAATTTCACCATCTGCAAGCTCTTGGCTACAGAAATGCTGCCTTTCCGCCTGGTGGACACAGAGGATTTTCGAGACCTTATGTCCGTCACAGTGCCCCAGTACCAGATGCCCAGTCGGCACTACTTCTCAAAGAAAGGTGTGCCTGCGCTCCACCAGCATGTCGCACACAACATCACCGCTTCTTTGAGAAACTCTCTGTGTGACAGGGTGCATTTCACCACAGACACTTGGACGAGTAGGCATGGACAGGGGCGTTACATGTCGCTGACTGGGCACTGGGTAACTATGGTGACAGCAGGACAAGGGGCTGCTGTCCAAGTCTTGCCGTCCCCACGAGTTGTGCGTCAATCCTCTTTATGTCAAAGTTCCTCCACTGCTTCTGCCTCCTCAACCTCCTCTCGGTCTTCCACCTGCACCCAAAGCCTGTCTGGTCATGCCACAAGCTTTCTAACTGCGCAGAAGGGATCCTGCACACCTCCTTACTATGCTGGCAGTAGGGCTCAACGTCATCAGGAGGTTTTTACATTGAAATGTCTGGGAAATGTGAGTCACACAGCTGAGGAGTTGTGGTCAGCTCTGGAGAACCAATTTCATGAATGGTTGTCTCCACTGGACCTGAAACCAGGGAAGGCCGTGTGCGACAATGCTGCAAACCTGGGTGCGGCCCTTCGCCGGGGCAATGTCACACACGTGCCTTGTATGGCTCACGTGTTGAACCTGGTTGTCCAGCAATTTTTAGCCCACTATCCCAGACTAGATGGCCTTCTGCAGAGGGCACGGTCGCTGTGTGCTCACTTCCGCCGTTCGCATCCCGCAGCTCAGCGACTTACATCTCTACAGAAGTCGTTGGGCCTGCCACTTCACCGGCTAAAATGCGATGTGCCTACCCGGTGGAATTCAACTCTGCACATGTTGCAGCGACTGTGGCAGCACCGACAAGCCCTGGTGCAATACGTTCTGACGTATAGCCTGGGCCAACGAGATTCAGAGGTGGGGCAAATCACACTGGAGGAGTGGTCTCAGATCAGGGACCTATGCACCCTTCTGCACAGTTTTGAAATGGCGACGAAGATGTTTAGTGCTGACGATGCCATTATCAGCATGACTATTCTGGTGATTTACATGCTGGAGCACTTGTTAAACAGAATTCGGAGTCAGGTGGTGGCACAAGAGGAGGTGGAGGAAGTAGAGGAGGAGGAGTTGTATGCGGAAGAGCTAACATCTGCAAGGTCCAGACGGTCGGCAGCACCAAGGCGGCAGGCATGTGAGGGTGGGGGAGATGGTTTTACCAGGGCGCATGGTAGCAGCCAAACTAGTGAGGAAGGTGCAGGAGCCCAGGAAGAAGTGGAGGACGAACTGATGGAAGACTCATCAGATGAGGGAGACCTTGATCACATTTCTGTTGTGCGAGGTTGGGGGGAGAGGACAGAGGAAGGAAGCATGATTGTTACCTCGCCACCAACACAACAGGGACTTGGTGCTCCTGGATGCGCAACACACATGAGTGCCTTCTTGCTGCACTACCTGCAACATGACCCTCGAATTGTGAGAATTAGAAATAATCCTGACTACTGGGTTGCCACACTGTTAGATCCCCGGTACAAAAGTAAATTTGCAGAAATTATTCCTGCCATAGAAAGGGATGCACGCATGCAGGAGTATCAGCAGAGACTGTTGCAGAATCTTACATGTGCTTTTCCACAAAATACCAGTGGTGCACGTAGTGAATCTCACAGTTCCATCTTGCCAACCGTGGGACCGTCAAGTGTTCAGCACTCAAACCGTAACAGAACCACAGTATCTGGTGGTAACATCAATTTTGCGGAATCATTTCACCACTTTTTTAGCCCATCCTTTGCAAGGCCACAGGAGACAAGAAGTCTGACACATAGTCAACGCCTAGAGACGATGGTACAGGAGTATCTCCAAGTAAACATTGAAGCCACGACTGTGTCACTGGACCCTTGCTCTTTTTGGGCTTCCAATCTGGATAAATGGCCGGAGCTAGCCACTTACGCCTTGGAGATCTTGTCATGCCCCGCAGCCAGCGTTCTGTCTGAACGTGTGTTCAGCGCTGCTGGTGGTGTGCTGACAGATAAGCGCACGCGGCTCTCCACTGATAATGTAGACAGACTCACGTTCATAAAGATGAACAAATCATGGATCCGAAACGACTTTTCTACCCCTGTGTCATCCTGGGGAGAGTAAAAGCTTGATGATTGTTTAAAATCACCCTACCAACCGTTTTAAGCTTTCAAATTATTAATCATGTTTATCTGTATCTTGACTGGAATATAATTTGGGCTTTGTAGCAGTGTGCAGCACTGATCCTATTAGGCCATCTATAATAAGCTCCACCAGATTTAAAATTAAAAATAATTTTTAGCTGCATCTAGCCTGGAAAATAATTTTGGGGCTCCGAGATGCGCAAGACACATAAGTGCCTTCTTGCTGCACTACCTGCAGCATGACCCTCATATTGTCAGAATTCAAAGTAATCATGACTACTGGGTTGCCACACTCTTAGATCCCCCAAACTTTTCGATCAACCTTTTCATTTTAATAAAGACCAAAAAAATGGTCATTTTTGAAATTATAAGCATTAGCAGGTTGTTAGAAACTGAAATCAAACAGTTTTCAACTCAAAACTTTATTCTAGGTGATGTTACATTTTCACATAGGACCCCTTGTTCGAAAGGAGCTTCTGAACTCTCTCGTCCATTGAATTTGTCAGGTTTTGGATGGTTTCTGCTTCAATTGTTTTGCATGAGGACAGAATACCCTCCCAGAGCTGTTGCTTAGATGTGAACTGCCTCCCGCCATCATAGACACTCCTTTTAATGATGCTCCAAAGGTTCTGAATGGGGTAGAGGTCAGGGGAGCATGGGGGTCACACCATAAGTTTGTCCCCTTTTATGCCCATATCAGCCAGAGATGCAGATGTTTTATGTGCAGCATGAGATGGTGCATTATCATGCAGAAAAATGATCTTGCTGTGAAATACACGGTTCTTCTTCTTGAACCTTGGCAGGAAGTGTTGTTTGAGAAAATCCACATACATTATGGAGTTCATCTTTAGCGCCTTCAGGGATCCTAAAGGGGCCGACAATCTCTCTCCCCATGATTCCAGCCCAAAACATTACTCCACCTCCTCCTTGTTGGCGCTGTAGCCGTGTTTGCGTGGGGTGTCCATCAACCAGCCATCCTCCACTCCATCCATCTGGACCATCGAGCGCTGCACGGCACTCATCCGTGAACAAAACAGTTTTGAAATCAGTCTTCATGTAATGTTTGGCCCACTGGAGCCGTTTCTGCTTGTGTGAAGTGGATAGAGGAGGTCGACAGGATGGCGTATGCACAGCTGCAAACCTCTGAAGGACCCTGCATCTTGTTGTTCGGGGGACGTTGGAGGCACAAGCAGCTTCAAAAACTTGTCTGCTGCTATGACAAGGCTTTTTTGCCGCTGCTCTTTCAACCTGACGTAATTGCCTGTAGGAAAGAGTCCTCAATTTGCCCTTATCAGCACGCACACGTGTGTACTGTGAATCAGCTACATACTTCTTGATTGCCAAGACACTTCATCCTGATCATCGCACAATGTTGATTGTAGTCATGCCTTGACCTAAACACTCCACAATTTGTTGCTTCTCAGCAGCCGACACATCCTTTTTCTTTCCCATTTTGGCAGAAAATGTAGGCTGCTGAATAATGTGAGAGAGCCTTCTTAAGTAGTCTTGCCTTTCATTGGACACACCTGCCAAACTAATTAGCACTGGTGTCTGCAATTGCTTACAGTGATATAAAGAGCCCTGACACACATCACCATCAATGAGTTTAACTGACAAACAAACAAATTCTTCCCTTATCACTCCTAAACACTTTTTGCATAATAATTTGGAACACAGTGTACATGTGCTTTTCCACAAAACACCAGTGGTTCACGTAGTGAATCTTACAGTTCTAACTTGCCAACCGTGGTCTGTATGGAGTTGTTCAATAAAGGGCCCAAAATTAAGATAACATAGATGGGAGAGGTCTCTATGAATAGGAATTCCTAAGTATTAGATACCCTGTGAGGGCCAGGCAAAGAGAAAGTTGGACTGGATGGAATCCTATATGGATTTGGGGAGGGAGACATCGAGGGCCTCAGACTTCGCTGCATTGATTTGAAAATTTGACCATGTAACAAAGTGATCTATTTCAGCCATAACAGCATGGATGGATATATGTGATTGAGTGATATATACTAGGACATCATCAGCAAATAGAGAGCACTTGTACTCGGTGCCTCCCACCTCAATCCACCTAATATTGGGGTTATGGCGAATTGATGAGAGCAGGTGCTCCGTCACTAGGATGTATAAGAGAGGGGACAGAGAACATCCCTGCCTTGTCCCATTGGTGATTGTGAAAGGTGATGAAAATGTTCTGACGCGCCCCCTGGGCCTTGGGACACCCGGAGCCGGACCCTTTTTGGTGGATGCTGGTGGTTGTAGTCTCCGTGGCGGCAACCCGGTTCCGTGGCTCAGGGCGGTCAAACCAGTGGCGGAACTATTTATGTGGTTTTGATGTTTAAATGTCCGACTACGCCACCCGTGGATTGCGGTCAGAGTGAACCGCCGCTCCAGGGCAGACCGCTGAGGCTGGTGTTGTGGGTGCAGCAGAGCGTAGCATAACTCCCCACGGGAGGAGTATAGCCTCAGGGCAGTGTATGCGGAGGATGGGGGTGATGGTGCAGGGCAGCAGCAGTAATGACACGGAGTCAGTGATGCAGTCCAGGGCCTTTACTCACAGTTCTTATTATCCAGACCACGTCTGCAGGTAACGGCTGCCCACGTCGTACTGTGCTCACCAGGTGAGGGGCTCAGACAACTCCCAGATAACTTTGGAGTGCTTCACAGGACCCCCTTTGTGTGTCCTTTGTCTGGCCTTTCTTACCAACCCTTCTGTCCGGCTGCCTCGGGCCTCCTCTTGGTAAACTTGGCGCCAGTTTCCCTGACCCTATGTGGTGCCTTCCTAGCGGGTGTAGCGAGGGGCTGCGCCACATAAAATGTCACAGCTCCTGTTTCTAGCTGAGGGTCGTTTCCTGCCTCCACTAGTTTCGGGGACCGGTCTCCCCCTTTGGCCTGACCCCTCCACGCAGGTGGATTCTGGCGTGCGGTGGCGACTCGCCCGTCCGCACCCCTGAGATCCCTTCGTTCCTCGTTCCTGGAGCCTTCTCCGCTCCTCTTCCTTCCTTCTCCCTCTTCCAGGCCTGGGCCTCTGTTACTAGGCCCGCCTTCCGGAGCAGAGCTCATGCAGATCCCCTGCTCCCTGCCACTTCTGCTCAGACTTCTCTGCACTGAACTAAGATGGTGCCCACCTTTTATACTCCCTTCTCAATGCACCCAGGAACTGCTTCCTCCCTGCTCCTGCACTACAGGGTTCCCCTTCCTCAGTGTTCCCTCCCCCCACTCCAGCCAGGGACAGGGACTGTCGTGCCCATCTCAGGGGCATATTGGTCGCCCTGCCCCACGGCAATGTGGTGTAATGCATGTGACGCGCCCCTGGGCCTTCTGTGTCGTGCGGCATCGCGCGCACGGGGGCTTACCCAGAGCCGGATCTGGATAGGGGTAGTAGTCCTTGTGGCCGTGACCCGGTCCGTGCCCAGGGAGTCAAACTAAGTGGCAGTCTATGACAGTAGATGTTAACTTGATCGACTACGCCACCCGTTGATTGCGGCTTTGAAGCCGCCGCTGCAGAACAGTCCACTGAGGCCAGGTGTATAAGGATGTGCAGCGTGGTGGTATAACCCCCAACGGGAGGGGTATGGCCTCAGGGCAGCAGGTGTAGATGATGGGGGTTGTGATGATGCAGGAAGGAGAGGCAGAGACGTAAGATGCAGTTTCAGGGTTTTTACTCACTGATGTTGCTTTAGTCACTCTGGCCTTGAGTGACCACCCGAGCCGTGCTGCGTCCACCAGGTGCGGGACTCGGCTAACCCCCAGGCAGTTCCGGAGCGTGGTCCTGAGCTTCCCTCTCACTCTCTTTCTCCTGGCCGTCCCCACCAGGGATCCACCTATGTCCGGCTTCCTCGGGCCTCTTGGTGGTTGAACCTTCTCTGGCTTCCCTGACCCTACTCATGGTGTGCCTTCCTGGTGGATATGGTGAGGGTCGTGGCAAAACTTGACCACGACCTCCGGTTCCTGGTTAAGGGTTACTTCTGCCTCTGCCAGCTTGGGATCCGGTGCCCTTTTCTGCCAACCCTTCACCCTTTTGGCTTAATTCTGGGATCTTAGGGTTCCCTCTGACTCTGCCTCTCTGGGTCCTTCTTCCTCCTCTCTCCTCACTGCAGGCTTGGCCCTGGAGCTGGGCCCAGCCGGAGCCACAGCTCCCTGTCAGCCCTCCTGGCTGAGCTCCTCTGCTCTGCTCCTCCTCAGACTGAACTCGACCAAAAAACCCTATTCTAAGATGGTGCCCACCATATATACTCCCTCTATGTGTGAGCCCAGGTGACTAGCACCCAATGAGCTCCTAGCTTTACCCAGAGTACTCCCCCTATCTGCCCCTACACTACTGGGATGTTCCACCCCCCTCCCACTCCAGCCAGGGACAGACGCTGTCGTACCTGCACATTTACTTGGTGGGAGTACCGTAGTTCTGTCCCCCGGAAATGGGATGTATGTAGTGCATGCAGCCTACTGAGCTCAGTCCCACACTCCATCCTTACCCGGGAGTGGAATACCACACCTCTGGAGTGAGGTGCAATACCCCTGTAGCAGCCGAGCCCTCAGGGTGCTACACATGCAGGTGTCGGGTCCTGATCCACACTACATCCTTACCTGAGAGTGAGATATCACACCTCTGGGTGAGGTGCAATACCTCTGTAGCAACCGAGCCCTCAGGGTGCTACAGTTCCATTTATCTTCAGCCTAGGTGACGTATTGCGATACAGTGCCGTGATTTTGGCTATAAAAGGGTCCCCTAGACCCCTACCCCAAGCTTTTTAAGAGAATCATATATGGCGTGCCAGGAGACTCTATGGAATGCTTTCTCAGCATCCAACGAGAGTATCTAATTACAAATTTTTAACTGCATCTAGCCCAGGAAATACTTTGTGCCTAGTAGCAGGGTCTGCTAGTCAGCGGATTATCCCGGCTGTTAAGCAAGCTACACCACCTGTAGTTTGGACACTTCATTTTTTCAAAGGAAATGCTTCGGGACCACGGGATACTCAGTGAAGAGCATCAGGAGGCACCCCAAGGCATAGGGGCTGGGACTGGCAGTAGGATGCCTTGCGGTGGACAGCCGAGCTCGATCCTTATAAAAGCTTTTTAACTGCAGCAGCTTTAGTGGACGCTACTGGAGCTGGAATTACGCGGCTGCTGGCATGAGACTTGCCCTCCAATAGATCCTTGTAAATGGATTTAAAGTGTATTCATTCAAATTAGAGAGACAATTTAAATTAAAAAGCTTAGAGCTGCCTCCACCACAGGGGGGCTCGCTCGACCCACCAGCGGACAGGCACCAGTATTGGGAGAGGGGGGCTGGCCATCAGGGTTCACCGCGGCTCTGGCACAAACCCGGCGACACGGAGGTGGCACGGGCAGGAGCGGACTGGCCGTGTCGGCTTCTCACTTTTTGGATTTTAGAAGGGCATGACATGCCTATATCTGTGTCTCCCCCTCCTTTTACTCCTCCGCCTCTTTTATTTTCGCATGACTATATGTACTTGTCACTTTTCCATGTGTTAGTTATGTCTTCTGAGCAGTTTGTCAGCTTTTGGACACCTTTGAAGGTGTTTTCTATGTGTTTCTATGTGTTTTTGTTTGCCTGCCATTGGTTTTAACGGTGTTCGAAGGTGTTCGACGAACAGTTCGACGAACAGTTCGGCGAACACACGGGTGTTCGACGAACCGAACCGAACTCGAACACTACGGGGGTGGCTCAACACTAGTTGGGAGGTGGCCCTCATTTGAATATTGTGGCCATGGACGGCCCCCTTCTGGGGAGCTGGAAGTGTAAGTGACGCTCTGGCAGCAGGATGGACCAGAACATGGAGCAGTCTATGGAAGATGATGGGCTGTCGCCCGGCTGGCTGTGTGTTGCCCTTTTTGTTTTTCCATCCCCAAAGGCCGCAGCCTCTTCTAGGTGGTCTCCCTGGGCCAAGGGAGGGCTGCGGCCATGGCGGTAGGTCGGGAGGAGGCCCTTGCCCAGTATACTCCGGCTTCTCTTCAGAATGTAAAAATCTTTCGCCTTTTACTAAAGATTTCCGTGGAGAGGTGCAAAACTGAGTTTTGTGGCAATTTTTGCATGCTCCAGCTTGCTGGGGCTTCCTTCATTTGGCTGAACAACAGAATGAGTGGGGGGTGGGCTTTCAGTGGGAGACTGAATCCTGTGGTTGGTTGGGAGGTGGCCCTCATTTGAATATTGTGGCCATGGACGGCCCCCTTCTGGGGAGCTGGAAGTGTAAGTGACGCTCTGGCAGCACGATGGGCCAGAACATGGAGCAGCCTATGGAAGATGATGGGCTGTCGCCCGGCTGGCTGTGTGTTGCCCTTTTTGTTTTTCCATCCCCAAAGGCCGCAGCCTCTTCTAGGTGGTCTCCCTGGGCCAAGGGAGGGCTGCGGCCATGGTGGTAGGTCGGGAGGAGGCCCTTGCCCAGTATACTCTGGCTTCTCTTCAGAACGTAAAAATCTGTCGCCTTTTACTAAAGATTTCCGTGGAGAGGAGCAAAACTGAGTTTTGTGGCAATTTTTGCATGCTCCAGCTTGCTGGGGCTTCCTTCATTTGGTTGAACAACAGAATGAGTGGGGGTGGGCTTTCAGTGGGAGACTGAATCCTGTGGTTGGTTGGGAGGTGGCCCTCATTTGAATATTGTGGCCATGGACGGCCCCCTTCTGGGGAGCTGGAAGTGTAAGTGACGCTCTGGCAGCAGGATGGACCAGAACATGGAGCAGCCTATGGAAGATGATGGGCTGTCTCCCGGCTGGCTGTGTGTTGCCCTTTTTGTTTTTCCATCCCCAAAGGCCGCAGCCTCTTCTAGGTGGTCTACCTGGGCCAAGGGAGGGCTGCGGCCATGGCGGTAGGTCGGGAGGGGGCCCTTGCCCAGTATACTCTGGCTTCTCTTCAGAACGTAAAAATCTTTCGCCTTTTACTAAAGATTTCCGTGGAGAGGAGCAAAACTGAGTTTTGTGGCAATTTTTGCATGCTCCAGCTTGCTGGGGCTTCCTTCATTTGGTTGAACAACAGAATGAGTGGGGGGTGGGCTTTCAGTGGGAGACTGAATCCTGTGGTTGGTTGGGAGGTGGTCCTCATTTGAATATTGTGGCCATGGACGGCCCCCTTCTGGGGAGCTGGAAGTGTAAGTGACGCTCTGGCAGCAGGATGGACCAGAACATGGAGCAGCCTATGGAAGATGATGGGCTGTCGCCCGGCTGGCTGTGTGTTGCCCTTTTTGTTTTTCCATTCCCAAAGGCCGCAGCCTCTTCTAGGTGGTCTCCCTGGGCCAAGGGAGGGCTGCGGCTATGGCGGTAGGTCGGGAGGAGGCCCTTGCCCAGTATACTCTGGCTTTTCTTCAGAATGTAAAAATCTTTCGCCTTTTACTAAAGATTTCCGTGGAGAGGAGCAAAACTGAGTTTTGTGGCAATTTTTGCATGCTCCAGCTTGCTGGGGCTTCCTTCATTTGGTTGAACAACAGAATGAGTGGGGGGTGGGCTTTCAGTGGGAGACTGAATCCTGTGGTTGGTTGGGAGGTGGCCCTCATTTGAATATTGTGGCCATGAATGGCCCCCTTCTGGGGAGCTGGAAGTGTAAGTGACGCTCTGGCAGCAGGATGGACCAGAACATGGAGCAGCCTATGGAAGATGATGGGCTGTCGCCCGGCTGGCTGTGTGTTGCCCTTTTTGTTTTTCCATCCCCAAAGGCCGCAGCCTCTTTTAGGTGGTCTCCCTGGGCCAAGGGAGGGCTGCGGCCATGGCGGTAGGTCGGGAGGAGGCCCTTGCCCAGTATACTCTGGCTTCTCTTCAGAACGTAAAAATCTTTCGCCTTTTACTAAAGATTTCTGTGGAGAGGAGCAAAACTGAGTTTTGTGGCAATTTTTGCATGCTCCAGCTTGCTGGGGCTTCCTTCATTTGGTTGAACAACAGAATGAGTGGGGGGTGGGCTTTCAGTGGGAGACTGAATCCTGTGGTTGGTTGGGAGGTGGCCCTCATTTGAATATTGTGGCCATGGACGGCCCCCTTCTGGGGAGCTGGAAGTGTAAGTGACGCTCTGGCAGCAGGATGGACCAGAACATGGAGCAGCCTATGGAAGATGATGGGCTGTCGCCCGGCTGGCTGTGTGTTGCCCTTTTTGTTTTTCCATTCCCAAAGGCCGCAGCCTCTTCTAGGTGGTCTCCCTGGGCCAAGGGAGGGCTGCGGCCATGGCGGTAGGTCGGGAGGAGGCCCTTGCCCAGTATACTCTGGCTTCTCTTCAGAATGTAAAAATCTTTCGCCTTTTACTAAAGATTTCCGTGGAGAGGAGCAAAACTGAGTTTTGTGGCAATTTTTGCATGCTTCAGCTTGCTGGGGCTTCCTTCATTTGGTTGAACAACAGAATGAGTTGGGGGGTGGGCTTTCAGTGGGAGACTGAATCCTGTGGTTGGTTGGGAGGTGGCCCTCATTTGAATATTGTGGCCATGAACGGCCCCCTTCTGGGGAGCTGGAAGTGTAAGTGACGCTCTGGCAGCAGGATGGACCAGAACATGGAGCAGCCTATGGAAGATGATGGGCTGTCGCCCGGCTGGCTGTGTGTTGCCCTTTTTGTTTTTCCATCCCAAAGGCCGCAGCCTCTTTTAGGTGGTCTCCCTGGGCCAAGGGAGGGCTGCGGCCATGGCGGTAGGTCGGGAGGAGGCCCTTGCCCAGTATGCTCTGGCTTCTCTTCAGAACGTAAAAATCTTTCGCCTTTTACTAAAGATTTCCGTGGAGAGGAGCAAAACTGAGTTTTGTGGCAATTTTTGCATGCTCCAGCTTGCTGGGGCTTTCTTCATTTGGTTGTGACGCGCCCCCTGGGCCAGTGTTGTTTGGGGATACCCGGAGCCGGATCAGATGGGGGTTGTAGTCTCCGAGTGGCTGTGACCCGGTCCGTGCCCAGGGTGTCAAGCTCAGTGTGTGGCAGTCCTTACTGATGTTACTAAAGTTCTTTATGTCGACTACGCCACCCGTTGAATTGCGGTCACTACGGCCGCCGCTGCAGCAGGGTCCGCTGAGGCTGATGGTGTTTGTGCAGCTTAGGTAGTATAACCCCCAACGGGAGGGGTATAGCCTCAGGGGGTCAGGTGCAGAGGATGGTGGTTGTGGAAGTGCAGGGAAGATGGTAACGAGAGTCAGAGTCGGGTTGTGCAGTTCAGGGTTCTTTACTTACTGCTGTTCTTGTACCGGTCACTCCGGCCTTGAGTGACCACCCGAGCCGCGCTGCGTCCACCAGGTCCTGGACTCGGCCAACCCCCAAGTAGTTCTGGAGCGTGGTTCTGAGCTCCCTTTCTGTCCTGTCCTCGTCTCTGGCCTTCCCCACCAGGGATCCACCTATGTCCGGCTCCCTCGGGCCTCTTGTTGGCGAACCCTTGCCTCTGGGTTCCCTGACCCTATGCGTGGTCTGCCTTCCGGGTGGATATAGTGGGTGGCCGTGGCAGATTCTGCCCATGGCCTCCGGTTCCTGGCTAAGGTGTGCTGTAGCCTCTGCCAGCTTGGGATCCGGTACCCTGTTGCCAACTCTTCACCCTCTGGTCTAATTTGGGCTCTTGGAGTTCCTTCTTTCTCCCCCTCTGGGTCTTTCTTTCTCCTCTCTCACTCTTGGCTCTGGGGCTGCTCTGCTCCTCTGCTCTCTTCCACTCCTCTGCAAAGACTTACTGACTGACTGACTTCTCACAGACTGACCTCACTCTGCAAAAGACCCTGTCCTAAGATGGTGCCCACCTTATATACTCCCTCTATGTGTGAGCTCAGGTGACCAGCACCCAATGAGCTCCTAACTTTACCCAGGCTGCTCCCCCTATCTGCCCCTACACTACTGGGATGTACCACCCCCCTCCCACTCCAGCCAAGGACAGACTCGGTCGTACCTGCACATTATTAAGTGGGAGTACCATTGGTCTGTCCTCCGGAAATGGGATGTGTGTAGTGCATGCAGCTAACTGAGCTCAGTTCCACACTCCATCCTTACCCGGGAGTGGAATATCACACCTCTGGCTGAGGTGCAATACCCCTGTAGCAGCCGAATCCTCAGGGTGCTACATTCCCCCCTGGTAAATCACAGCACGTCCTCGGGCTGTAAGATATAAAAAACACCAAAACATACAATTTTTTTCATAAACATATAAAACATATAAACATTATCAGCAGCATAAACTTTTCATATAAACTTTTCATAAAAACATTCTTGTCTTCTGGTACCTCCGGTCACGGTGCAACTTGTGACCGGGTAAAGTGCGACAGTCTCTTGAAGAAACACGGTTTCCTATAAAACCGGTAGGGGGCGCCTTAAAAAGCGCAACTATATACAAGGGGATATGGCCGCTCTCAGTCCTCGGCCAGGTATTAGGAAAGGGATGACCGCTCTCAGTCCTCGGTCAGTGGGGAAATGGGACACACTGGAACAGTTCACACTTGTCCCAACGGGGACCATATTTAAATTAGCAGCATGGCATATACCCTAACGGGTAACTTTATACAGTCTCTTCACTACCGTACTCAACGACGGCGTCCTCCTGCTCTTTCTTTGTGGTCAGTTTCAGTTTCAGACCCGTCCGGGTCCTCTTGCTCCTCCTCACACCGCAGCTCCTCCTCCGTCTGGCGATGCACATGGAGGGCGTAGGGTCCTTTGGCACACTTGTGCCGGGTGAAGGTGACCTCGTCCCCTAAATACAGGTCACGACCTCTGTGTCCCTCCGGTAGGTGGGACTCAACGTCTCTCCTGGTCACGAAGACGTCGCCTGGGGTGCGGTGATCCCTGATGAAACCCCACCCATGCTGCAGATTGAACTTTATCACAGTCCCGATGGTACGGGGACCATGCGCTGCACGGGGGTCTCTCCTGGTCCGGCTCTTCTGCTCCGCGCTCCTTATTTGGGCTTGTTGTTCCCGGACCCGCCTCTCTCTCCGCTCCCTTTCAAAGACCTCGAGCTGCTGCCGGCAGCACTCTGCACGCTCCGCTGCGGCTGCCCGAGTCTCCTGAGTGAACCCCATGAGGTCTTCTCCGGTGGGATCCCACTCAAACTGGGTCTCTTCTAGCGGGGGCGAGATCCTCTTCATGGGCTTTGGAGCCGGGATCAGGGGTTCGCACATGGCCCTTGCTTTTTGCAGCTCCAGCTGGATGTATTCCTGGGGCCATACGAAGGGCTGCCCATCCGGGCACGTATGCTGGGCGAACAGGTCCTCACCCAGGTGCGGTACTTTAGGTGTTATGGGCGCTGTGGTGGTAGCGGCGCCCGGGTTAACCAGGCCTTGCGACCAGGCCTGGGGCACCTTGAAAGTAAAGGGCACCGTAAGAACGGCGGCGCCCTGTGTTACTTGGCCCTGCGACCAGGCCGGGGGCTCCGCGGAGGTAGGGGGCGCTGTTGGTATTGCGTCGCCCGGGGGTACTAGGCCTTGCGACCAGGCCGATGGTACTTCCTGCTTGGCCACGCTCGGGGTCGAGGCGTGTGACGTCACAGGGGTCGCGGCTTCCGTTTGAGGCGTAGTCTGCGGCGGTGACGTTGCAGCGACGGGCACGGCAGGGGGTACTTCGGGCTCTGCGACGGGGAGCTGGGGCAGGCACGCGGTTTCCCGGCTCGGGGTAGTGACGTCCCCTTTACCTGCCTCCATTCGTTCGGCTCCCTTCTCGGCGCCGTCTCCGGCCTTCAGTCCTCCTGCGCCATCCTCAGAGGCGGTCTGTCTCCTCGTCTCGGGTGGCGTGCTCCGCTGACGAGTCTCGGTCTGCTGGGCCATCTCTCGGCTCCACTCCGCCAACGTCTCTCGTTGCACCCGGGCCAACCTCCGTGCGAGGCCCTCCAGCGCGGTCTGTGCACACTCCCGGTCTCGGGGGAGCTGTGTTAGGATCTCCAGCAGGCCTTCTGGAGTGGCGACCTGCAACAGGCTCCTGACCACTGGGTCGGTGCTGCCTGGAGTGGCGGCCCGCATCAGGCTCCTGACCACTGGGTCGGTGCTGCCTGGCTCTCCCTCCATCTCCGGGTGTGCTTTCTCTGGACTCTTCTCCAGGCTTCTCGTCTCCGGGTGCGCTCTCTCCAGACTGCTCCAGGCGACACCCATCTTTGTTCTCTTGTTCTGTCTCCGCCCACATCGAGGGTGGTCCCGGGGCAACTTCAGTTCCAGGGGCAGTTCTCTCACGCTGATGGACACTTCCAGCATCACAGTCTCTGTTGGTGGGCGCGGTTTCCGCTTTTGGCGCCATTCTTCGACCTGGACCACGATGGGAGGTGGCCTCTTGCCAACCTCTGGCACGCCCATAATGGCGTCCGCTCTCCCAAGGCGGGAAATCTTCGGAAATGGCGGGAATCGTCTCCCAGTGGCGGGAAACTCCATGGATGGCGGGAAAAAGCTGCAAATGGCGGACAACCGGCGGGAAACGATCTGTGATGGGGCCCGATGGCGGGGACCCTCCGGAACAGGCAGGAGACTTCTTTTTAAGGTAACGGTGAACTTTTCTTCAGGCACGCAGTACCCGGTTGTTGCGGGCACGTTATCCTGCCGACTACGCCAAAGTTGACGCGCCCCCTGGGCCAGTGTTGTTTGGGGATACCCGGAGCCGGATCAGACGGGGGTTGTAGTCTCCGAGTGGCTGTGACCCGGTCCGTGCCCAGGGTGTCAAGCTCAGTGTGTGGCAGTCCTTACTGATGTTACTAAAGTTCTTTATGTCGACTACGCCACCCGTTGAATTGCGGTCACTAAGGCCGCCGCTGCAGCAGGGTCCGCTGAGGCTGATGGTGTTTGTGCAGCTTAGGTAGTATAACCCCCAACGGGAGGGGTATAGCCTCAGGGGGTCAGGTGCAGAGGATGGTGGTTGTGGAAGTGCAGGGAAGATGGTAATGAGAGTCAGAGTCGGGTTGTGCAGTTCAGGGTTCTTTACTTACTGCTGTTCTTGTACCGGTCACTCCGGCCTTGAGTGACCACCCGAGCCGCGCTGCGTCCACCAGGTCCTGGACTCGGCCAACCCCCAAGTAGTTCTGGAGCGTGGTTCTGAGCTCCCTTTCTGTCCTGTCCTCGTCTCTGGCCTTCCCCACCAGGGATCCACCTATGTCCGGCTCCCTCGGGCCTCTTGTTGGCGAACCCTTGCCTCTGGGTTCCCTGACCCTATGCGTGGTCTGCCTTCCGGGTGGATATAGTGGGTGGCCGTGGCAGATTCTGCCCACGGCCTCCGGTTCCTGGCTAAGGTGTGCTGTAGCCTCTGCCAGCTTGGGATCCGGTACCCTGTTGCCAACTCTTCACCCTCTGGTCTAATTTGGGCTCTTGGAGTTCCTTCTTTCTCCCCCTCTGGGTCTTTCTTTCTCCTCTCTCACTCTTGGCTCTGGGGCTGCTCTGCTCCTCTGCTCTCTTCCACTCCTCTGCAAAGACTTACTGACTGACTGACTTCTCACAGACTGACCTCACTCTGCAAAAGACCCTGTCCTAAGATGGTGCCCACCTTATATACTCCCTCTATGTGTGAGCTCAGGTGACCAGCACCCAATGAGCTCCTAACTTTACCCAGGCTGCTCCCCCTATCTGCCCCTACACTACTGGGATGTACCACCCCCCTCCCACTCCAGCCAAGGACAGACTCGGTCGTACCTGCACATTATTAAGTGGGAGTACCATTGGTATGTCCTCCGGAAATGGGATGTGTGTAGTGCATGCAGCTAACTGAGCTCAGTTCCACACTCCATCCTTACCCGGGAGTGGAATATCACACCTCTGGCTGAGGTGCAATACCCCTGTAGCAGCCGAATCCTCAGGGTGCTACAGTTGAACAACAGAATGAGTGGGGGGTGGGCTTTCAGTGGGAGACTGAATCCTGTGGTTGGTTGGGAGGTGGCCCTCATTTGAATATTGTGGCCATGGACGGCCCCCTTCTGGGGAGCTGGAAGTGTAAGTGATGCTCTGGCAGCAGGATGGACCAGAACATGGAGCAGCCTATGGAAGATGATGGGCTGTCGCCCGGCTGGCTGTGTGTTGCCCTTTTTGTTTTTCCATCCCCAAAGGACGCAGCCTCTTCTAGGTGGTCTCCCTGGGCCAAGGGAGGGCTGCGGCCATGGCGGTAGGTCGGGAGGAGGCCCTTGCCCAGTATACTCTGGCTTCTCTTCAGAACGTAAAAATCTTTCGCCTTTTACTAAAGATTTCCATGGAGAGGAACAAAACTGAGTTTTGTGGCAATTTTTGCATGCTCCAGCTTGCTGGGGCTTCCTTCATTTGGTTGAACAACAGAATGAGTGGGGGGTGGGCTTTCAGTGGGAGACTGAATCCTGTGGTTGGTTGGGAGGTGGCCCTCATTTGAATATTGTGGCCATGGACGGCCCCCTTCTGGGGAGCTGGAAGTGTAAGTGATGCTCTGGCAGCAGGATGGACCAGAACATGGAGCAGCCTATGGAAGATGATGGGCTGTCGCCCGGCTGGCTGTGTGTTGCCCTTTTTGTTTTTCCATTCCCAAAGGCCGCAGCCTCTTCTAGGTGGTCTCCCTGGGCCAAGGGAGGGCTGCGGCCATGGCGGTAGGTCGGGAGGAGGCCCTTGCCCAGTATACTCTGGCTTCTCTTCAGAAAGTAAAAATCTTTCGCCTTTTACTAAAGATTTCCGTGGAGAGGAGCAAAACTGAGTTTTGTGGCAATTTTTGCATGCTCCAGCTTGCTGGGGCTTCCTTCATTTGGTTGAACAACAGAATGAGTGGGGGGTGGGCTTTCAGTGGGAGACTGAATCCTGTGGTTGGTTGGGAGGTGGCCCTCATTTGAATATTGTGGTCATGGACGGCCCCCTTCTGGGGAGCTGGAAGTGTAAGTGACGCTCTGGCAGCAGGATGGACCAGAACATGGAGCAGCCTATGGAAGATGATGGGCTGTCGCCCGGCTGGCTGTGTGTTGCCCTTTTTGTTTTTCCATCCCCAAAGGCCGCAGCCTCTTTTAGGTAGTCTTCCTGGGCCAAGGGAGGGCTGCGGCCATGGCGGTAGGTCGGGAGGAGGCCCTTGCCCAGTATACTCTGGCTTCTCTTCAGAACGTAAAAATCTTTCGCCTTTTACTAAAGATTTCCGTGGAGAGGAGCAAAACTGAGTTTTGTGGCAATTTTTGCATGCTCCAAATTGCTGGGGCTTCCTTCATTTGGTTGAACAACAGAATGAGTGGGGGGTGGGCTTTCAGTGGGAGACTGAATCCTGTGGTTGGTTGGGAGGTGGCCCTCATTTGAATATTGTGGCCATGGACGGCCCCCTTCTGGGGAGATGGAAGTGTAAGTGACGCTCTGGCAGCAGGATGGACCAGAACATGGAGCAGCCTATGGAAGATGATGGGCTGTCGCCCGGCTGGCTGTGTGTTGCCCTTTTTGTTTTTCCATCCCCAAAGGCCGCAGCCTCTTCTAGGTGGTCTCCCTGGGCCAAGGGAGGGCTGCGGCCATGGCGGTAGGTCGGGAGGAGGCCCTTGCCCAGTATACTCTGGCTTCTCTTCAGAACGTAAAAATTTTTCGCCTTTTACTAAAGATTTCCGTGGAGAGGAGCAAAACTGAGTTTTGTGGCAATTTTTGCATGCTCCAGCTTGCTGGGGCTTCCTTCATTTGGTTGAACAAAAGAATGAGTGGGGGGTGGACTTTCAGTGGGAGACTGAATCCTGTGGTTGGTTGGGAGGTGGCCCTCATTTGAATATTGTGGCCATGGACGGCCCCCTTCTGGGGAGCTGGAAGTGTAAGTGACGCTCTGGCAGCAGGATGGACCAGAACATGGAGCAGCCTATGGAAGATGATGGGCTGTCGCCCGGCTGGCTGTGTGTTGCCCTTTTTGTTTTTCCATTCCCAAAGGCCGCAGCCTCTTCTAGGTGGTCTCCCTGGGCCAAGGGAGGGCTGCGGCCATGGCGGTAGGTCGGGAGGAGGCCCTTGCCCAGTATACTCTGGCTTCTCTTCAGAACGTAAAAATCTTTCGCCTTTTACTAAAGATTTCCGTGGAGAGGAGCAAAACTGAGTTTTGTGGCAATTTTTGCATGCTCCAGCTTGCTGGGGCTTCCTTCATTTGGTTGAACAACAGAATGAGTGGGTGGTGGGCTTTCAGTGGGAGACTGAATCCTGTGGTTGGTTGGGAGGTGGCCCTCATTTGAATATTCTGGCCATGAACGGCCCCCTTCTGGGGAGCTTGAAGTGTAAGTGACGCTCTGGCAGCAGGATGGAGCAGCCTATGGAAGATGATGGGCTGTCGCCCGGCTGGCTGTGTGTTGTCCTTTTTGTTTTTCCATCCCCAAAGGCCGCAGCCTCTTTTAGGTGGTCTCCCTGGGCCAAGGGAGGGCTGCGGCCATGGCGGTAGGTCGGGAGGAGGCCCTTGCTCTGTATACTCTGGCTTCTCTTCAGAACGTAAAAATCTTTCGCCTTTTACTAAAGATTTCCGTGGAGAGGAGCAAAACTGAGTTTTGTGGCAATTTTTGCATGCTCCAGCTTGCTGGGGCTTCCTTCATTTGGATGAACAACAGAATGAGTGGGGGGTGGGCTTTCAGTGGGAGACTGAATCCTGTGGTTGGTTGGGAGGTGGCCCTCATTTGAATATTGTGGCCATGGACGGCCCCCTTCTGGGGAGCTGGAAGTGTAAGTGACGCTCTGGCAGCAGGATGGACCAGAACATGGAGCAGCCTATGGAAGATGATGGGCTGTCGCCCGGCTGGCTGTGTGTTGCCCTTTTTGTTTTTCCATCCCCAAAGGCCGCAGCCTCTTTTAGGTGGTCTCCCTGGGCCAAGGGAGGGCTGCGGCCATGGCGGTAGGTCGGGAGGAGGCCCTTGCCCAGTATACTCTAGCTTCTCTTCAGAACGTAAAAATCTTTCGCCTTTTACTAAAGATTTCCGTGGAGAGGAGCAAAACTGAGTTTTGTGGCAATTTTTGCATGCTACAGCTTGCTGGGGCTTCCTTCAGTTGGTTAAACAACAGAATGAGTGGGGGGTGGGCTTTCAGGGGGAACACTGAATCCTGTGGTTGGTTGGGAGGTGGCCCTCATTTGAATATTGTGGCCACGGACGGCCCCCTTCTGGGGAGCTGGAAGTGTAAGTGATGCTCTGGCAGCAGGATGGACCAGAACATGGAGCAGCCTATGGAAGATGATGGGCTGTCGCCCGGCTGGCTGTGTGTTGCCCTTTTTGTTTTTCCATTCCCAAAGGCCGCAGCCTCTTCTAGGTGGTCTCCCTGGGCCAAGGGAGGGCTGCGGCCATGGCGGTAGGTCGGGAGGAGGCCCTTGCCCAGTATACTCTGGCTTCTCTTCAGAACGTAAAAATCTTTCGCCTTTTACTAAAGATTTCCGTGGAGAGGAGCAAAACTGAGTTTTGTGGCAATTTTTGCATGCTCCAGCTTGCTGGGGCTTCCTTCATTTGGTTGAACAACAGAATGAGTGGGGGGTGGGCTTTCAGTGGGAGACTGAATCCTGTGGTTGGTTGGGAGGTGGCCCTCATTTGAATATTGTGGCCATGGACGGCCCCCTTCTGGGGAGCTGGAAGTGTAAGTGACGCTCTGGCAGCAGGATGGACCAGAACATGGAGCAGCCTATGGAAGATGATGGGCTGTCGCCCGGCTGGCTGTGTGTTGCCCTTTTTGTTTTTCCATCCCCAAAGGCCGCAGCCTCTTCTAGGTGGTCTCCCTGGGCCAAGGGAGGGCTGCGGTAGGTCGGGAGGAGGCCCTTGCCCAGTATACTCTGGCTTCTCTTCAGAACGTAAAAATCTTTCGCCTTTTAGTAAAGATTTCCGTGGAGAGGAGCAAAACTGAGTTTTGTGGCAATTTTTGCATGCTCCAGCTTGCTGGGGCTTCCTTCATTTGGTTGAACAACAGAATGAGTGGGGGGTGGGCTTTCAGTGGGAGACTGAATCCTGTGGTTGGTTGGGAGGTGGCCCTCATTTGAATATTGTGGCCATGGACGGCCCCCTTCTGGGGAGCTGGAAGTGTAAGTGACGCTCTGGCAGCAGGATGGACCAGAACATGGAGCAGCCTATGGAAGATGATGGGCTGTCGCCCGGCTGGCTGTGTGTTGCCCTTTTTGTTTTTCCATCCCCAAAGGCCGCAGCCTCTTCTAGGTGGTCTCCCTGGGCCAAGGGAGGGCTGCCGCCATGGCGGTAGGTCGGGAGAAGGCCCTTGCCCAGTATACTCTGGCTTCTCTTCAGAACGTAAAAATCTTTCGCCTTTTACTAAAGATTTCCGTGGAGAGGAGCAAAACTGAGTTTTGTGGCAATTTTTGCATGCTCCAGCTTGCTGGGGCTTCCTTCATTTGGTTGAACAACAGAATGAGTGGGGGGTGGGCTTTCAGTGGGAGACTGAATCCTGTGGTTGGTTGGGAGATGCCCCTCATTTGAATATTGTGGCCATGGACGGCCCCCTTCTGGGGAGCTGGAAGTGTAAGTGACGCTCTGGCAGCAGGATGGACCAGAACATGGAGCAGCCTATGGAAGATGATGGGCTGTCGCCCGGCTGGCTGTGTGTTGCCCTTTTTGTTTTTCCATCCCCAAAGGCCGCAGTCTCTTCTAGGTGGTCTCCCTGGGCCAAGGGAGGGCTGCGGCCATGGCGGTAGGTCGGGAGGAGGCCCTTGCCCAGTATACTCTGGCTTCTCTTCAGAACGTAAAAATCTTTCGCCTTTTACTAAAGATTTCCGTGGAGAGGAGCAAAACTGAGTTTTGTGGCAATTTTTGCATGCTCCAGCTTGCTGGGGCTTCCTTCATTTGGTTGAACAACAGAATGAATGGGGGGTGGGCTTTCAGTGGGAGACTGAATCCTGTGGTTGGTTGGGAGGTGGCCCTCATTTGAATATTGTGGCCATGGACGGCCCCCTTCTGGGGAGCTGGAAGTGTAAGTGACGCTCTGGCAGCAGGATGGACCAGAACATGGAGCAGCCTATGGAAGATGATGGGCTGTCGCCCGGCTGGCTGTGTGTTGCCCTTTTTGTTTTTCCATCCCCAAAGGCCGCAGCCTCTTCTAGGTGGTCTCCCTGGGCCAAGGGAGGGCTGCGGCCATGGCGGTAGGTCGGGAGGAGGCCCTTGCCCAGTATACTCTAGCTTCTCTTCAGAACGTAAAAATCTTTCGCCTTTTACTAAAGATTTCCGTGGAGAGGAGCAAAACTGAGTTTTGTGGCAATTTTTGCATGCTCCAGCTTGCTGGGGCTTCCTTCAGTTGGTTAAACAACAGAATGCGTGGGGGGTGGGCTTTCAGGGGGAACACTGAATCCTGTGGTTGGTTGGGAGGTGGCCCTCATTTGAATATTGTGGCCACGGACGGCCCCCTTCTGGGGAGCTGGAAGTGTAAGTGATGCTCTGGCAGCAGGATGGACCAGAACATGGAGCAGCCTATGGAAGATGATGGGCTGTCGCCCGGCTGGCTGTGTGTTGCCCTTTTTGTTTTTCCATCCCCAAAGGCCGCAGCCTCTTCTAGGTGGTCTCCCTGGGCCAAGGGAGGGCTGCGGCCATGGCGGTAGGTCGGGAGGAGGCCCTTGCCCAGTATACTCTGGTTTCTCTTCAGAACATAAAAATCTTTCGCCTTTTACTAAAGATTTCCATGGAGAGGAGCAAAACTGAGTTTTGTGGCAATTTTTGCATGCTCCAGCTTGCTGGGGCTTCCTTCATTTGGTTGAACAACAGAATGAGTGGGGGGTGGGTTTTCAGTGGAAGACTGAATCCTGTGGTTGGTTGGGAGATGGCCCTCATTTGAATATTGTGGCCATGGACGGCCCCCTTCTGGGGAGCTGGAAGTGTAAGTGACGCTCTGGCAGCAGGATGGACCAGAACATGGAGCAGCCTATGGAAGATGATGGGCTGTCGCCCGGCTGGCTGTGTGTTGCCCTTTTTGTTTTTCCATTCCCAAAGGCCGCAGCCTCTTCTAGGTGGTCTCCCTGGGCCAAGGGAGGGCTGCGGCCATGGCGGTAGGTCGGGAGGAGGCCCTTGCCCAGTATACTCTGGCTTCTCTTCAGAACGTAAAAATCTTTCGCCTTTTACTAAAGATTTCCGTGGAGAGGAGCAAAACTGAGTTTTGTGGCAATTTTTGCATGCTCCAGCTTGCTGGGGCTTCCTTCATTTGGTTGAACAACAGAATGAGTGGGGGGTGGGCTTTCAGTGGGAGACTAAATCCTGTGGTTGGTTGGGAGGTGGCCCTCATTTGAATATTGTGGCCATGGACGGCCCCCTTCTGGGGAGCTGGAAGTGTAAGTGACGCTCTGGCAGCAGGATGGACCAGAACATGGAGCAGCCTATGGAAGATGATGGGCTGTCGCCCGGCTGGCTGTGTGTTGCCCTTTTTGTTTTTCCATCCCCAAAGGCCGCAGCCTCTTCTAGGTGGTCTCCCTGGGCCAAGGGAGGGCTGCGGTAGGTCGGGAGGAGGCCCTTGCCCAGTATACTCTGGCTTCTCTTCAGAACGTAAAAATCTTTCGCCTTTTAGTAAAGATTTCCGTGGAGAGGAGCAAAACTGAGTTTTGTGGCAATTTTTGCATGCTCCAGCTTGCTGGGGCTTCCTTCATTTGGTTGAACAACAGAATGAGTGGGGGGTGGGCTTTCAGTGGGAGACTGAATCCTGTGGTTGGTTGGGAGGTGGCCCTCATTTGAATATTGTGGCCATGGACGGCCCCCTTCTGGGGAGCTGGAAGTGTAAGTGACGCTCTGGCAGCAGGATGGACCAGAACATGGAGCAGCCTATGGAAGATGATGGGCTGTCGCCCGGCTGGCTGTGTGTTGCCCTTTTTGTTTTTCCATCCCCAAAGGCCGCAGCCTCTTCTAGGTGGTCTCCCTGGGCAAGGGAGGGCTGCGGCCATGGCGGTAGGTCGGGAGAAGGCCCTTGCCCAGTATACTCTGGCTTCTCTTCAGAACGTAAAATCTTTCGCCTTTTACTAAAGATTTCCGTGGAGAGGAGCAAAAACTGAGTTTTGTGGCAATTTTTGCATGCTCCAGCTTGCTGGGGCTTCCTTCATTTGGTTGAACAACAGAATGAGTGGGGGGTGGGCTTTCAGTGGGAGACTGAATCCTGTGGTTGGTTGGGAGATGGCCCTCATTTGAATATTGTGGCCATGGACGGCCCCCTTCTGGGGAGCTGGAAGTGTAAGTGACGTTCTGGCAGCAGGATGGACCAGAACATGGAGCAGCCTATGGAAGATGATGGGCTGTCGCCCGGCTGGCTGTGTGTTGCCCTTTTTGTTTTTCCATCCCCAAAGGCCGCAGTCTCTTCTAGGTGGTCTCCCTGGGCCAAGGGAGGGCTGCGGCCATGGCGGTAGGTCGGGAGGAGGCCCTTGCCCAGTATACTCTGGCTTCTTTTCAGAACGTAAAAATCTTTCGCCTTTTACTAAAGATTTCCGTGAGAGGAGCAAAACTGAGTTTTGTGGCAATTTTTGCATGCTCCAGCTTGCTGGGGCTTCCTTCATTTGGTTGAACAACAGAATGAATGGGGGGTGGGCTTTCAGTGGAGACTGAATCCTGTGGTTGGTTGGGAGGTGGCCCTCATTTGAATATTGTGGACATGGACGGCCCCCTTCTGGGGAGCTGGAAGTGTAAGTGACGCTCTGGCAGCAGGATGGACCAGAACATGGAGCAGCCTATGGAAGATGATGGGCTGTCGCCCGGCTGGCTGTGTGTTGCCCTATTTGTTTTTCCATCCCCAAAGGCCGCAGCCTCTTCCAGGTGGTCTCCCTGGGCTAAGGGAGGGCTGCGGCCATGGCGGTAGGTCGGGAGGAGGCCCTTGCCCAGTATACTCTGGCTTCTCTTCAGAACGTAAAAATCTTTCGCCTTTTACTAAAGATTTTCTGTGGAGAGGAGCAAAACTGAGTTTTGTGGCAATTTTTGCATGCTCCAGCTTGCTGGGGCTTCCTTCATTTGGTTGAACAACAGAATGAGTGGGGGGTGGGCTTTTAGTGGGAGGCTGAATCCTGTGGTTGGTTGGGAGGTGGCCCTCATTTGAATATTGTGGCCATGGACGGCCCCCTTCTGGGGAGCTGGAAGTGTAAGTGACGCTCTGGCAGCAGGATGGACCAGAACATGGAGCAGCCTATGGAAGATGATGGTCTGTCGCTCGGCTAGCTGTGTGTTGCCCTTTTTGTTTTTCCATCCCCACAGGCCGCAGCCTCTTCTAGGTGGTCTTCCTGGGCCAAGGGAGGGCTGCGGCCATGGCGGTAGGTCGGAGGAGGCCCTTGCCCAGTATACTCTGGCTTCTCTTCAGAACGTAAAATCTTTTGCCTTTTACTAAAGATTTCCGTGGAGAGGAGCAAAACTGAGTTTTGTGGCAATTTTTTGCATGCTCCAGCTTGCTGAGGCTTTCCTTCATTTGGTTGAACAACAGAATGAGTGGGGGGTGGGCTTTCAGTGGGAGACTGAATCCTGTGGTTGGTTGGGAGGTGGCCCTCATTTGAATATTGTGGCCATGGACGGCCCCCTTCTGGGGAGCTGGAAGTGTAAGTGACGCTCTGGCAGCAGGATGGACCAGAACATGGAGCAGCCTATGGAAGATGATGGGCTGTCGCCCGGCTGGCTGTGTGTTGCCCTTTTTGTTTTTCCATCCCCAAAGGCCGCAGCCTCTTCTAGGTGGTCTCCCTGGGCCAAGGGAGGGCTGCGGCCATGGCGGTAGGTCGGGAGGAGGCCCTTGCCCAGTATATTCTGGCTTCTCTTCAGAACGTAAAATCTTTCGCCTTTTTACTAAATATTTCCATGGAGAGGAGCAAAACTGAGTTTTGTGGCAATTTTTGCATGCTCCAGCTTGCTGGGGCTTCCTTCATTTGGTTGAACAACAGAATGAGTGGGGGGTGGGCTTTCAGTGGGAGACTGAATCCTGTGGTTGGTTGGGAGGTGGCCCTCATTTGAATATTGTGGCCATGGACGGCCCGCTTCTGGAGGAGCTGGAAGTGTAAGTGACGCTCTGGCAGCAGGATGGACCAGAACATGGAGCAGCCTATGGAAGATGATGGGCTGTCGCCCGGCTGGCTGTGTGTTGCCCTTTTTGTTTTTCCATTCCCAAAGGCCGCAGCCTCTTCTAGGTGGTCTCCCTGGGACAAGGGAGGGCTGCGGCCATGGCGGTAGGTCGGGAGGAGGCCCTTGCCCAGTATACTCTGGCTTCTCTTCAGAACGTAAAAATCTTTCGCCTTTTACTAAAGATTTCCGTGGAGAGGAGCAAAACTGAGTTTTGTGGCAATTTTTGCATGCTCCAGCTTGCTGGGGCTTCCTTCATTTGGTTGAACAACAGAATGAGTGGGGGGTGGGCTTTCAGTGGGAGACTGAATCCTGTGGTTGGTTGGGAGGTGGCCCTCATTTGAATATTGTGGGCATGGACGGCCCCCTTCTGGGGAGCTGGAAGTGTAAGTGACGCTCTGGCAGCAGGATGGACCAGAACATGGAGCAGCCTATGGAAGATGATGGGCTGTCGCCCGGCTGGCTGTGTGTTGCCCTTTTTGTTTTTCCATCCCCAAAGGCCGCAGCCTCTTCTAGGTGGTCTCCCTGGGCCAAGGGAGGGCTGCGGCCATGGCGGTAGGTCGGGAGGAGGCCCTTGCCCAGTATACTCTGGTTTCTCTTCAGAACGTAAAAATCTTTCGCCTTTTACTAAAGATTTCCGTGGAGAGGAGCAAAACTGAGTTTTGTGGCAATTTTTGCATGCTCCAGCTTGCTGGGGCTTCCTTCATTTGGTTGAACAACAGAATGAGTGGGGGGTGGGCTTTCAGTGGGAGACTGAATACTGTGGTTGGTTGGGAGGTGGCCCTCATTTGAATATTGTGGCCATGGACGGCCCCCTTCTGGGGAGCTGGAAGTGTAAGTGACGCTCTGGCAGCAGGATGGACCAGAACATGGAGCAGCCTATGGAAGATGATGGGCTGTCGCCCGGCTGGCTGTGTGTTGCCCTTTTTGTTTTTCCATCCCCAAAGGCCGCAGCCCCTTCTAGGTGGTCTCCCTGGGCCAAGGGAGGGCTGCGGCCATGGCGGTAGGTCGGGAGGAGGCCCTTGCCCAGTATACTCTGGCTTCTCTTCAGAACGTAAAAATCTTTCGCATTTTACTAAAGATTTCCGTGGAGAGGAGCAAAACTGAGTTTTGTGGCAATTTTTGCATGCTCCAGCTTGCTGGGGCTTCCTTCATTTGGTTGAACAACAGAATGAGTGGGGGGTGGGCTTTCAGTGGGAGATTGAATCCTGTGGTTGGTTGGGAGGTGGCCCTCATTTGAATATTGTGGCCATGGACAGCCCCCTTCTGGGGAGCTGGAAGTGTAAGTGACGCTCTGGCAGCAGGATGGACCAGAATATGGAGCAGCCTATGGAAGATGATGGGCTGTCGCCCGGCTGGCTGTGTGTTGCCCTTTTTGTTTTTCCATCCCCAAAGGCCGCAGCCTCTTCTAGGTGGTCTCCCTGGGCCAAGGGAGGGCTGCGGCCATGGCGGTAGGTCGGGAGGAGGCCCTTGCCCAGTATACTCTGGCTTCTCTTCAGAACGTAAAAATCTTTCGCCTTTTACTAAAGATTTCCGTGGAGAGGAGCAAAACTGAGTTTTGTGGCAATTTTTGCATGTTCCAGCTTGCTGGGGCTTCCTTCATTTGGTTGAACAACAGAATGAGTGGGGGGTGGGCTTTCAGTGGGAGACTGAATCCTGTGGTTAGTTGGGAGGTGGCCCTCATTTGAATATTGTGGCCATGGACGGCCCCCTTCTGGGGAGCTGGAAGTGTAAGTGACGCTCTGGCAGCAGGATGGACCAGAACATGGAGCAGCCTATGGAAGATGATGGGCTGTCGCCCGGCTGGCTGTGTGTTGCCCTTTTTGTTTTTCCATCCCCAAAGGCCGCAGCCTCTTCTAGGTGGTCTCCCTGGGCCAAGGGAGGGCTGCGGCCATGGCGGTAGGTCGGGAGGAGGCCCTTGCCCAGTATACTCTGGCTTCTCTTCAGAACGTAAAAATCTTTCGCCTTTTATTAAAGATTTCTGTGGAGAGGAGCAAAACTGAGTTTTGTGGCAATTTTTGCATGCTCCCGCTTGCTGGGGCTTCCTTCATTTGGTTGAACAACAGAATGAGTTGGGGGTGGGCTTTCAGTGGGAGACTGAATCCTGTGGTTGGTTGGGAGGGGGCCCTCATTTGAATATTGTGGCCATGGACGGCCCCCTTCTGGGGAGCTGGAAGTGTAAGTGACGCTCTGGCAGCAGGATGGACCAGAACATGGAGCAGCCTATGGAAGATGATGGGCTGTCGCCCGGCTGGCTGTGTGTTGCCCTTTTTGTTTTTCCATCCCCAAAGGCCGCAGCCTCTTCTAGGTGGTCTCCCTGGGCCAAGGGAGGGCTGCGGCCATGGCGGTAGGTCGGGAGGAGGCCCTTGCCCAGTATATTCTGGCTTCTCTTCAGAACGTAAAAATCTTTCGCCTTTTACTAAATATTTCCATGGAGAGGAGCAAAACTGAGTTTTGTGGCAATTTTTGCATGCTCCAGCTTGCTGGGGCTTCCTTCATTTGGTTGAACAACAGAATGAGTGGGGGGTGGGCTTTCAGTGGGAGACTGAATCCTGTGGTTGGTTGGGAGGTGGCACTCATTTGAATATTGTGGCCATGGACGGCCCCCTTCTGGGGAGCTGGAAGTGTAAGTGACGCTCTGGCAGCAGGATGGACCAGAACATGGAGCAGCCTATGGAAGATGATGGGCTGTCACCCGGCTGGCTGTGTGTTGCCCTTTTTGTTTTTCCATCCCCAAAGGCCGCAGCCTCTTCTAGGTGGTCTCCCTGGGCCAAGGGAGGGCTGCGGCCATGGCGGTAGGTCGGGAGGAGGCCCTTGCCCAGTATACTCTGGCTTCTCTTCAGAACGTAAAAATCTTTCGCCTTTTACTAAAGATTTCCGTGGAGAGGAGCAAAACTGAGTTTTGTGGCAATTTTTGCATGCTCCAGCTTGCTGGGGCTTCCTTCATTTGGTTGAACAACAGAATGAGTGGGGGGTGGGCTTTCAGTGGGAGACTGAATCCTGTGGTTAGTTGGGAGGTGGCCCTCATTTGAATATTGTGGCCATGGACGGCCCCCTTCTGGGGAGCTGGAAGTGTAAGTGGCGCTCTGGCAGCAGGATGGACCAGAACATGGAGCAGCCTATGGAAGATGATGGGCTGTCGCCCGGCTGGCTGTGTGTTGCCCTTTTTGTTTTTCCATCCCCAAAGGCCGCAGCCTCTTCTAGGTGGTCTCCCTGGGCCAAGGGAGGGCTGCGGCCATGGCGGTAGGTCGGGAGGAGGCCCTTGCCCGGTATACTCTGGCTTCTCTTCAGAACGTAAAAATCTTTCGCCTTTTACTAAAGATTTCCGTGGAGAGGAGCAAAACTGAGTTTTGTGGCAATTTTTGCATGCTCCAGCTCGCTGGGGCTTCCTTCATTTGGTTGAACAACAGAATGAGTGGGGGGTGGGCTTTCAGTGGGAGACTGAATCCTGTGGTTGGTTGGGAGGTGGCGCTCATTTGAATATTGTGGGCATGGACGGCCCCCTTCTGGGGAGCTGGAAGTGTAAGTGACGCTCTGGCAGCAGGATGGACCAGAACATGGAGCAGCCTATGGAAGATGATGGGCTGTCGCCCGGCTGGCTGTGTGTTGCCCTTTTTGTTTTTCCATCCCCAAAGGCCGCAGCCTCTTCTAGGTGGTCTCCCTGGGCCAAGGGAGGGCTGCGGCCATGGCGGTAGGTCGGGAGGAGGCCCTTGCCCAGTATACTCTGGCTTCTCTTCAGAACGTAAAAATATTTCGCCTTTTACTAAAGATTTCCGTGGAGAGGAGCAAAACTGAGTTTTGTGGCAATTTTTGCATGCTCCAGCTTGCTGGGGCTTCCTGCATTTGGTTGAACAACAGAATGAGTGGGGGGTGGGCTTTCAGTGGGAGACTGAATCCTGTGGTTGGTTTGGAGGTGGCCCTCATTTGAATATTGTGGCCATGGACGGCCCCCTTCTGGGGAGCTGGAAGTGTAAGTGACGCTCTGGCATCAGGATGGACCAGAACATGGAGCAGCCTATGGAAGATGATGGGCTGTCGCCCGGCTGGCTGTGTGTTGCCCTTTTTGTTTTTCCATCCCCAAAGGCCGCAGCCCCTTCTAGGTGGTCTCCCTGGGCCAAGGGAGGGCTGCGGCCATGGCGGTAGGTCGGGAGGAGGCCCTTGCCCAGTATACTCTGGCTTCTCTTCAGAACGTAAAAATCTTTCGCCTTTTACTAAAGATTTCCGTGGAGAGGAGCAAAACTGAGTTTTGTGGCAATTTTTGCATGCTCCAGCTTGCTGGGGCTTCCTTCATTTGGTTGAACAACAGAATGAGTGGGGGGTGGGCTTTCAGTGGGAGACTGAATCCTGTGGTTGGTTTGGAGGTGGCCCTCATTTGAATATTGTGGCCATGGACGGCCCCCTTCTGGGGAGCTGGAAGTGTAAGTGACGCTCTGGCAGCAGGATGGACCAGAATATGGAGCAGCCTATGGAAGATGATGGGCTTTCGCCCGGCTGGCTGTGTGTTGCCCTTTTTGTTTTTCCATCCCCAAAGGCCGCAGCCTCTTCTAGGTGGTTTCCCTGGGCCAAGGGAGGGCTGCGGCCATGGCGGTAGGTCGGGAGGAGGCCCTTGCCCAGTATACTCTGGCTTCTCTTCAGAACGTAATAATCTTTCGCCTTTTACTAAAGATTTCCGTGGAGAGGAGCAAAACTGAGTTTTGTGGCAATTTTTGCATGCTCCAGGTTGCTGGGGCTTCCTTCATTTGGTTGAACAACAGAATGAGTGGGGGGTGGGCTTTCAGTGGGAGACTGAATCCTGTGGTTGGTTGGGAGGTGGCCCTCATTTGAATATTGTGGCCATGGACGGCCCCCTTCTGGGGAGCTGGAAGTGTAAGTGACGCTCTGGCAGCAGGATGGACCAGAACATGGAGCAGCCTATGGAAGATGATGGGCTGTCGCCCGGCTGGCTGTGTGTTGCCCTTTTTGTTTTTCCATCCCCAAAGGCCGCAGCCTCTTCTAGGTGGTCTCCCTGGGCCAAGGGAGGGCTGCGGCCATGGCGGTAGGTCGGGAGGAGGCCTTTGCCCAGTATACTCTGGCTTCTCTTCAGAACGTAAAAATCTTTCGCCTTTTACTCAAGATTTCCGTGGAGAGGAGCAAAACTGAGTTTTGTGGCAATTTTTGCATGCTCCAGCTTGCTGGGGCTTCCTTCATTTGGTTGAACAACAGAATGAGTGGGGGGTGGGCTTTCAGTGGGAGACTGAATCCTGTGGTTGGTTGGGAGGTGGCCCTCATTTGAATATTGTGGCAATGGACGGCCCCCTTCTGGGGAGCTGAAAGTGTAAGTGACGCTCTGGCAGCAGGATGGACCAGAACATGGAGCAGCCTATGGAAGATGATGGGCTGTCGCCCGGCTGGCTGTGTGTTGCCCTTTTTGTTTTTCCATCCCCAAAGGCCGCAGCCTCTTCTAGGTGGTCTCCCTGGGCCAAGGGAGGGCTGCGGCCATGGCGGTAGGTTGGGAGGAGGCCCTTGCCCAGTATACTCTGGCTTCTCTTCAGAACGTAAAAATCTTTCGCCTTTTACTAAAGATTTCCGTGGAGAGGAGCAAAACTGAGTTTTGTGGCAATTTTTGCATGCTCCAGCTTGCTGGGGCTTCCTTCATTTGGTTGAACAACAGAATGAGTGGGGGGTGGGCTTTCAGTGGGAGACTGAATCCTGTGGTTGGTTGGGAGGTGGCCCTCATTTGAATATTGTGGCCATGGACGGCCCCCTTCTGGGGAGCTGGAGGTGTAAGTGACGCTCTGGCAGCAGGATGGACCAGAACATGGAGCAGCCTATGGAAGATGATGGGCTGTCGCCCGGCTGGCTGTGTGTTGGCCTTTTTGTTTTTCCATCCCCAAAGGCCGCAGCCTCTTCTAGGTGGTCTCCCTGGGCCAAGGGAGGGCTGCGGCCATGGCGGTAGGTCGGGAGGAGGCCCTTGCCCAGTATACTCTGGCTTCTCTTCAGAATGTAAAAATCTTTCGCCTTTTACTAAAGATTTCCGTGGAGAGGAGCAAAACTGAGTTTTGTGGCAATTTTTGCATGCTCCTGCTTGCTGGGGCTTCCTTCATTTGGTTGAACAACAGAATGAGTGGGGGGTGGGCTTTCAGTGGGAGACTGAATCCTGTGGTTGGTTGGGAGGTGGCCCTCATTTGAATATTGTGGCCATGGACGGCCCCCTTCTGGGGAGCTGGAAGTGTAAGTGACGCTCTGGCAGCAGGATGGACCAGAACATGGAGCAGCCTATGGAAGATGATGGGCTGTCGCCCGGCTGGCTGTGTGTTGCCCTTTTTGTTTTCCCATCCCCAAAGGCCGCAGCCTCTTCTAGGTGGTCTCCCTGGGCCAAGGGAGGGCTGCGGCCATGGCGGTAGGTCGGGAGGAGGCCCTTGCACAGTATACTCTGGCTTCTCTTCAGAATGTAAAAATCTTTCGCCTTTTACTAAAGATTTCCGTGGAGAGGAGCAAAACTGAGTTTTGTGGCAATTTTTGCATGCTCCAGCTTGCTGGGGCTTCCTTCATTTGGTTGAACAACAGAATGAGTGGGGGGTGGGCTTTCAGTGGGAGACTGAATTCTGTGGTTGGTTGGGAGGTGGCCCTCATTTGAATATTGTGGCCATGGACGGCCCCCTTCTGGGGAGCTGGAAGTGTAAGTGACGCTCTGGCAGCAGGAAGGACCAGAACATGGAGCAGCCTATGGAAGATGATGGGCTGTTGCCCGGCTGGCTGTGTGTTGCCCTTTTTGTTTTTCCATCCCCAAAGGCCGCAGCCTCTTCTAGGTGGTCTCCCTGGGCCAAGGGAGGGCTGCGGCCATGGCGGTAGGTCGGGAGGAGGCTCTTGCCCAGTATACTCTGGCTTCTCTTCAGAACGTAAAAATCTTTCGCCTTTTACTAAAGATTTCCGTGGAGAGGAGCAAAACTGAGTTTTGTGGCAATTTTTGCATGCTCCAGCTTGCTGGGGCTTCCTTCATTTGGTTGAACAACAGAATGAGTGGGGAGTGGGCTTTCAGTGGGAGACTGAATCCTGTGGTTGGTTAGGAGGTGGCCCTCATTTGAATATTGTGGCCATGGACGGCCCCCTTCTGGGGAGCTGGAAGTGTAAGTGACGCTCTGGCAGCAGGATGGACCAGAACATGGAGCAGCCTATGGAAGATGATGGGCTGTCGCCCGGCTGGCTGTGTGTTGCCCTTTTTGTTTTCCCATCCCCAAAGGCCGCAGCCTCTTCTAGGTGGTCTCCCTGGGCCAAGGGAGGGCTGCGGCCATGGCGGTAGGTCGGGAGGAGGCCCTTGCCCAGTATACTCTGGCTTCTCTTCAGAACGTAAAAATCTTTCGCCTTTTACTAAAGATTTCCATGGAGAGGAGCAAAACTGAGTTTTGTGACAATTTTTGCATGCTCCAGCTTGCTGGGGCTTCCTTCATTTGGTTGAACAACAGAATGAGTGGGGGGTGGGCCTTCAGTGGGAGACTGAATCCTGTGGTTGGTTGGGAGGTGGCCCTCATTTGAATATTGTGGCCATGGACGGCCCCCTTCTGGGGAGCTGGAAGTGTAAGTGACGGTCTGGCAGCAGGATGGACCAGAACATGGAGCAGCCTATGGAAGATGATGGGCTGTCGCCCGGCTGGCTGTGTGTTGCCCTTTTTGTTTTTCCATCCCCAAAGGCCGCAGCCTCTTCTAGGTGGTCTCCCTGGGCCAAGGGAGGGCTGCGGCCATGGCGGTAGGTCGAGAGGAGGCCCTTGCCCAGTATACTCTGGCTTCTCTTCAGAACGTAAAAATCTTTCGCCTTTTACTAAAGATTTCCGTGGAGAGGAGCAAAACTGAGTTTTGTGGCAATTTTTGCATGCTCCAGCTTGCTGGGGCTTCCTTCATTTGGTTGAACAACAGAATGAGTGGGGGGTGGGCTTTCAGTGGGAGACTGAATTCTGTGGTTGGTTGGGAGGTGGCCCTCATTTGAATATTGTGGCCATGGACGGCCCCCTTCTGGGGAGCTGGAAGTGTAAGTGACGCTCTGGCAGCAGGATGGACCAGAACATGGAGCAGCCTATGGAAGATGATGGGCTGTCGCCCGGCTGGCTGTGTGTTGCCCTTTTTGTTTTCCCATCCCCAAAGGCCGCAGCCTCTTCTAGGTGGTCTCCCTGGGCCAAGGGAGGGCTGCGGCCATGGCGGTAGGTCGGGAGGAGGCCCTTGCCCAGTATACTCTGGCTTCTCTTCAGAATGTAAAAATCTTTTGCCTTTTGCTAAAGATTTCTGTGGAGAGGAGCAAAACTGAGTTTTGTGGCAATTTTTGCATGCTCCAGCTTGCTGGGGCTTCCTTCATTTGGTTGAACAACAGAATGAGTGGGGGGTGGGCTTTCAGTGGGAGACTGAATCCTGTGGTTGGTTGGGAGGTGGCCATCATTTGAATATTGTGGCCATGGACAGCCCCCTTCTGGGGAGCTGGAAGTGTAAGTGACGGTCTGGCAGCAGGATGGACCAGAACATGGAGCAGCCTATAGAAGATGATGGGCTGTCGCCCGGCTGGCTGTGTGTTGCCCTTTTTGTTTTTCCATCCCCAAAGGCCGCAGCCTCTTCTAGGTGGTCTCCCTGGGCCAAGGGAGGGCTGCGGCCATGGCGGTAGGTCGGGAGGAGGCCCTTGCCCAGTATACTCTAGCTTCTCTTCAGAACGTAAAAATCTTTCGCCTTTTGCTAAAGATTTCTGTGGAGAGGAGCAAAACTGAGTTTTGTGGCAATTTTTGCATGCTCCAGCTTGCTGGGGCTTCCTTCATTTGGTTGAACAACAGAATGAGTGGGGGGTGGGCTTTCAGTGGGAGACTGAATCCTGTGGTTGGTTGGGAGGTGGCCCTCATTTGAATATTGTGGCCATGGACGGCCCCCTTCTGGGGAGCTGGAAGTGTAAGTGACGCTCTGGCAGCAGGATGGACCAGAACATGGAGCAGCCTATGGAAGATGATGGGCTGTCGCCCGGCTGGCTGTGTGTTGCCCTTTTTGTTTTTCCATCCCCAAAGGCCGCAGCCTCTTCTAGGTGGTCTCCCTGGGCCAAGGGAGGGCTGCGGCCATGGCGGTAGGTTGGGAGGAGGCCCTTGCCCAGTATACTCTGGCTTCTCTTCAGAACGTAAAAATCTTTCGCCTTTTACTAAAGATTTCCGTGGAGAGGAGCAAAACTGAGTTTTGTGGCTATTTTTGCATGCTCCAGCTTGCTGGGGCTTCCTTCATTTGGTTGAACAACGGATTGATTTGGGGGTGGGCTTTCAGTGGGAGACTGAATCCTGTGGTTGGTTGGGAGGTGGCCCTCATTTGAATACTGTGGCCATGGACGGCCCCCTTCTGGGGAGCTGGAAGTGTAAGTGATGCTCTGGCAGCAGGATGGACCAGAACATCAAGCAGCCTATGGAAGATGATGGGCTGTCGCCCGGCTGGCTGTGTGTTGCCCTTTTTGTTTTCCCATCCCCAAAGGCCGCAGCCTCTTCTAGGTGGTCTCCCTGGGCCAAGGGAGGGCTGCGGCCATGGCGGTAGGTCGGGAGGAGGCCCTTGCCCAGTATACTCTGGCTTCTCTTCAGAACGTAAAAATCTTTCGCCTTTTACTAAAGATTTCCGTGGAGAGGAGAAAAACTGAGTTTTGTGGCAATTTTTGCATGCTCCAGCTTGCTGGGGCTTCCTTCATTTGGTTCAACAACAGAATGAGTGGGGGGTGGGCTTTCAGTGGGAGACTGAATCCTGTGGTTGGTTGGGAGGTGGCCCTCATTTGAATATTGTGGCCATGGACGGCCCCCTTCTGGGGAGCTGGAAGTGTAAGTGACGCTCTGGCAGCAGGATGGACCAGAACATGGAGCAGCCTATGGAAGATGATGGGCTGTCGCCCGGCTGGCTGTGTGTTGCCCTTTTTGTTTTTCCATCCCCAAAGGCCGCAGCCTCTTCTAGGTGGTCTCCCTGGGCCAAGGGAGGGCTGCGGCCATGGCGGTAGGTCGGGAGGAGACCCTTGCCCAGTATACTCTGGCTTCTCTTCAGAACGTAAAAATCTTTCGCCTTTTACTAAAGATTTCCGTGGAGAGGAGCAAAACTGAGTTTTGTGGCAATTTTTGCATGCTCCAGCTTGCTGGGGCTTCCTTCATTTGGTTGAACAACAGAATGAGTGGGGGGTGGGCCTTCAGTGGGAGACTGAATCCTGTGGTTGGTTGGGAGGTGGCCCTCATTTGAATATTGTGGCCATGGACGGCCCCCTTCTGGGGAGCTGGAAGTGTAAGTGACGGTCTGGCAGCAGGATGGACCAGAACATGGAGCAGCCTATGGAAGATGATGGGCTGTCGCCCGGCTGGCTGTGTGTTGCCCTTTTTGTTTTTCCATCCCCAAAGGCCGCAGCCTCTTCTAGGTGGTCTCCCTGGGCCAAGGGAGGGCTGCGGCCATGGCGGTAGGTCGGGAGGAGGCCCTTGCCCAGTATACTCTGGCTTCTCTTCAGAACGTAAAAATCTTTCGCCTTTTACTAAAGATTTCCGTGGAGAGGAGCAAAACTGAGTTTTGTGGCAATTTTTGCATGCTCCAGCTTGCTGGGGCTTCCTTCATTTGGTTGAACAACAGAATGAGTGGGGGGTGGGCTTTCAGTGGGAGACTGAATCCTGTGGTTGGTTGGGAGGTGTCCCTCATTTGAATATTGTGGCCATGGACGGCCCCCTTCTGGGGAGCTAGAAGTGTAAGTGACGCTCTGGCAGCAGGATGGACCAGAACATGGAGCAGCCTATGGAAGATGATGGGCTGTCGCCCGGCTGGCTGTGTGTTGCCCTTTTTGTTTTTCCATCCCCAAAGGCCGCAGCCTCTTCTAGGTGGTCTCCCTGGGCCAAGGGAGGGCTGCGGCCATGGCGGTAGGTCGGGAGGAGGCCCTTGCCCAGTATATTCTGGCTTCTCTACAGAACGTAAAAATCTTTCGCCTTTTACTAAAGATTTCCGTGGAGAGGAGCAAAACTGAGTTTTGTGGCAATTTTTGCATGCTCCAGCTTGCTGGGGCTTCCTTCATTTGGTTGAACAACAGAATGAGTGGGGGGTGGGCTTTCAGTGGGAGACTGAATTCTGTGGTTGGTTGGGAGGTGGCCCTTATTTGAATATTGTGGCCATGGACGGCCCCCTTCTGGGGAGCTGGAAGTGTAAGTGACGCTCTGGCAGCAGGATGGACCAGAACATGGAGCAGCCTATGGAAGATGATGGGCTGTCGCCCGGCTGGCTGTGTGTTGCCCTTTTTGTTTTCCCATCCCCAAAGGCCGCAGCCTCTTCTAGGTGGTCTCCCTGGGTCAAGGGAGGGCTGCGGCCATGGCGGTAGGTCGGGAGGAGGCCCTTGCCCAGTATACTCTGGCTTCTCTTCAGAACGTAAAAATCTTTCGCCTTTTACTAAAGATTTCCGTGGAGAGGAGCAAAACTGAGTTTTGTGGCAATTTTTGCATGCTCCAGCTTGCTGGGGCTTCCTTCATTTGGTTGAACAACAGAATGAGTGGGGGGGTGGGCTTTCAGTGGGAGACTGAATCCTGTGGTTGGTTGGGAGATGGCCCTCATTTGAATATTGTGGCCATGGACGGTCCCCTTCTGGGGAGCTGGAAGTGTAAGTGACGCTCTGGCAGCAGGATGGACCAGAACATCAAGCAGCCTATGGAAGATGATGGGCTGTCGCCCGGCTGGCTGTGTGTTGCCCTTTTTGTTTTCCCATCCCCAAAGGCCGCAGCCTCTTCTAGGTGGTCTCCCTGGGCCAAGGGAGGGCTGCGGCCATGGCGGTAGGTCGGGAGGAGGCCCTTGCCCAGTATACTCTGGCTTCTCTTCAGAACGTAAAAATCTTTCGCCTTTTACTAAAGATTTCCGTGGAGAGGAGCAAAACTTAGTTTTGTGGCAATTTTTGCATGCTCCAGCTTGCTGGGGCTTCCTTCATTTGGTTGAACAACAGAATGAGTGGGGGGTGGGCTTTCAGTGGGAGACTGAATCCTGTGGTTGGCTGGGAGGTGGCCCTCATTTGAATATTGTGGCCATGGACGGCCCCCTTCTGGGGAGCTGGAAGTGTAAGTGACGCTCTGGCAGCAGGATGGACCAGAACATGGAGCAGCCTATGGAAGATGATGGGCTGTCGCCCGGCTGGCTGTGTGTTGCCCTTTTTGTTTTTCCATCCCCAAAGGCCGCAGCCTCTTCTAGGTGGTCTCCCTGGGCCAAGGGAGGGCTACGGCCATGGCGGTAGGTCGGGAGGAGGCCCTTGCCCAGTATACTCTGGCTTCTCTTCAGAACGTAAAAATCTTTCGCCTTTTACTAAAGATTTCCGTGGAGAGGAGTAAAACTGAGTTTTATGGCAATTTTTGCATGCTCCAGCTTGCTGGGGCTTCCTTCATTTTGTTGAACAACAGAATGAGTGGGGGGTGGGCTTTCAGTGGGAGACTGAATCCTGTGGTTGGTTGGGAGGTGGCCCTCATTTGAATATTGTGGCCATGGACGGCCCCCTTCTGGGGAGCTGGAAGTGTAAGTGACGCTCTGGCAGCAGGATGGACCAGAACATGGAGCAGCCTATGTAAGATGATGGGCTGTCGCTCTGGCAGCAGGATGGACCAGAACATCAAGCAGCCTATGGAAGATGATGGGCTGTCGCCCGGCTGGCTGTGTGTTGCCCTTTTTGTTTTCCCATCCCCAAAGGCCGCAGCCTCTTCTAGGTGGTCTCCCTGGGCCAAGGGAGGGCTGCGGCCATGGCGGTAGGTCGGGAGGAGGCTCTTGCCCAGTATACTCTGGCTTCTCTTCAGAATGTAAAAATCTTTCGCCTTTTACTAAAGATTTCCGTGGAGAGGAGCAAAACTGAGTTTTGTGGCAATTTTTGCATGCTCCAGCTTGCTGGGGCTTCCTTCATTTGGTTGAACAACAGAATGAGTGGGGGGTGGGCTTTCAGTGGGAGACTGAATCCTGTGGTTGGTTGGGAGGTGGCATTCATTTGAATATTGTGGCCATGGACGGCCCCCTTCTGGGGAGCTGGAAGTGTAAGTGACGCTCTGGCAGCAGGATGGACCAGAACATCAAGCAGCCTATGGAAGATGATGGGCTGTCGCCCGGCTGGCTGTGTGTTGCCCTTTTTGTTTTCCCATCCCCAAAGGCCGCAGCCTCTTCTAGGTGGTCTCCCTGGGCCAAGGGAGGGCTGCGGCCATGGCGGTAGGTCGGGAGGAGGCCCTTGCCCAGTATACTCTGGCTTCTCTTCAGAACGTAAAAATCTTTCGCCTTTTACTAAAGATTTCCGTGGAGAGGAGCAAAACTTAGTTTTGTGGCAATTTTTGCATGCTCCAGCTTGCTGGGGCTTCCTTCATTTGGTTGAACAACAGAATGAGTGGGGGGTGGGCTTTCAGTGGGAGACTGAATCCTGTGGTTGGCTGGGAGGTGGCCCTCATTTGAATATTGTGGCCATGGACGGCCCCCTTCTGGGGAGCTGGAAGTGTAAGTGACGCTCTGGCAGCAGGATGGACCAGAACATGGAGCAGCCTATGGAAGATGATGGGCTGTCGCCCGGCTGGCTGTGTGTTGCCCTTTTTGTTTTTCCATCCCCAAAGGCCGCAGCCTCTTCTAGGTGGTCTCCCTGGGCCAAGGGAGAGCTACGGCCATGGCGGTAGGTCGGGAGGAGGCGCTTGCCCAGTATACTCTGGCTTCTCTTCAGAACGTAAAAATCTTTCGCCTTTTACTAAAGATTTCCGTGGAGAGGAGTAAAACTGAGTTTTATGGCAATTTTTGCATGCTCCAGCTTGCTGGGGCTTCCTTCATTTGGTTGAACAACAGAATGAGTGGGGGGTGGGCTTTCAGTGGGAGACTGAATCCTGTGGTTGGTTGGGAGGTGGCCCTCATTTGAATATTGTGGCCATGGACGGCCCCCTTCTGGGGAGCTGGAAGTGTAAGTGACGCTCTGGCAGCAGGATGGACCAGAACATGGAGCAGCCTATGTAAGATGATGGGCTGTCGCTCTGGCAGCAGGATGGACCAGAACATCAAGCAGCCTATGGAAGATGATGGGCTGTCGCCCGGCTGGCTGTGTGTTGCCCTTTTTGTTTTCCCATCCCCAAAGGCCGCAGCCTCTTCTAGGTGGTCTCCCTGGGCCAAGGGAGGGCTGCGGCCATGGCGGTAGGTCGGGAGGAGGCCCTTGCCCAGTATACTCTGGCTTCTCTTCAGAATGTAAAAATCTTTCGCCTTTTACTAAAGATTTCCGTGGAGAGGAGCAAAACTGAGTTTTGTGGCAATTTTTGCATGCTCCAGTTTGCTGGGGCTTCCTTCATTTGGTTGAACAACAGAATGAGTGGGGGGTGGGCTTTCAGTGGGAGACTGAATCCTGTGGTTGGTTGGGAGGTGGCCCTCATTTGAATATTGTGGCCATGGACGGCCCCCTTCTGGGGAGCTGGAAGTGTAAGTGACGCTCTGGCAGCAGGATGGACCAGAACATGGAGCAGCCTATGGAAGATGATGGGCTGTCGCCCGGCTGGCTGTGTGTTTCCCTTTTTGTTTTTCCATCCCCAAAGGCCGCAGCCTCTTCTAGGTGGTCTCCCTGGGCCAAGGGAGGGCTACGGCCATGGTGGTAGGTCGGGAGGAGGCCCTTGCCCAGTATACTCTGGCTTCTCTTCAGAGCGTAAAAATCTTTCGCCTTTTACTAAAGATTTCTGTGGAGAGGAGTAAAACTGAGTTTTATGGCAATTTTTGCATGCTCCAGCTTGCTGGGGCTTCCTTCATTTGGTTGAACAACAGAATGAGTGGGGGGTGGGCTTTCAGTGGGAGACTGAATCCTGTGGTTGGTTGGGAGGTGGCCCTCATTTGAATATTGTGGCCATGGACGGCCCCCTTCTGGGGAGCTGGAAGTGTAAGTGACGCTCTGGCAGCAGGATGGACCAGAACATGGAGCAGCCTATGTAAGATGATGGGCTGTCGCCCGGCTGGCTGTGTGTTGCCCTTTTTGTTTTCCCATCCCCAAAGGCCGCAGCCTCTTCTAGGTGGTCTCCCTGGGCCAAGGGAGGGCTGCGGCCATGGCGGTAGGTCGGGAGGAGGCCCTTGCCCAGTATACTCTGGCTTCTCTTCAGAACGTAAAAATCTTTAGTCTTTTACTAAAGATTTCCGTGGAGAGGAGCAAAACTGAGTTTTGTCGCAATTTTTGCATGCTCCAGCTTGCTGGGGCATCCTTTATTTGGTTGAACAACAGAATGAGTGGGGGGTGGGCTTTCAGTGGGAGACTGAATCCTGTGGTTGATTGGGAGGTGGCCCTCATTTGAATATTGTGGCCATGGACGGCCCCCTTCTGGGGAGCTGGAAGTGTAAGTGACGCTCTGGCAGCAGGATGGACCAGAACATGGAGCAGCCTATGGAAGATGATGGGCTGTCGCCCGGCTGGCTGTGTGTTGACCTTTTTGTTTTTCCATCCCCAAAGGCCGCAGCCTCTTCTAGGTGGTCTCCCTGGGCCAAGGGAGGGCTGCGGCCATGGCGGTAGGTCGGGAGGAGGCCCTTGCCCAGTATACTCTGGCTTCTCTTCAGAATGTAAAAATCTTTCGCCTTTTACTAAAGGTTTCCGTGGAGAGGAGCAAAACTGAGTTTTGTGGCAATTTTTGCATGCTCCAGCTTGCTGGGGCTTCCTTCATTTGGTTGAACAACAGAATGAGTGGGGGGTGGGCTTTCAGTGGGAGACTGAATCCTGTGGTTGGTTGGGAGGTGGCCCTCATTTGAATATTGTGGCCATGGACGGCCCCCTTCTGGGGAGCTGGAAGTGTAAGTGACGCTCTGGCAGCAGGATGGACCAGAACATGGAGCAGCCTATGGAAGATGATGGGCTGTCGCCCGGCTGGCTGTGTGTTGCCCTTTTTGTTTTTCCATCCCCAAAGGCCGCAGCCTCTTCTAGGTTGTCTCCCTGGGCCAAGGGAGGGCTGCGGCCATGGCGGTAGGTCGGGAGGAGGCCCTTGCCCAGTGTACTCTGGCTTCTCTTCAGAACGTAAAAATCTTTCGCCTTTTACTAAAGATTTCCGTGGAGAGGAGCAAAACTGAGTTTTGTGGCAATTTTTGCATGCTCCAGCTTGCTGGGGCTTCCTTCATTTGGTTGAACAACAGAATGAGTGGGGGGTGGGATTTCAGTGGGAGACTGAATCCTGTGGTTGGTTGGGAGGTGGCCCTCATTTGAATATTGTGGCCATGGACGGCCCCCTTCTGGGGAGCTGGAAGTGTAAGTGACGCTCTGGCAGCAGGATGGAGCAGCCTATGGAAGATGATGGGCTGTCGCCCGGCTGGCTGTGTGTTGCCCTTTTTGTTTTCCCATCCCCAAAGGCCGCAGCCTCTTCTAGGTGGTCTCCCTGGGCCAAGGGAGGGCTGCGGCCATGGCGGTAGGTCGGGAGGAGGCCCTTGCCCAGTATACTCTGGCTTCTCTTCAGAACGTAAAAATCTTTCGCCTTTTACTAAAGGTTTCCGTGGAGAGGAGCAAAACTGAGTTTTGTGGCAATTTTTGCATGCTCCAGCTTGCTGGGGCTTCCTTCATTTGGTTGAACAACAGAATGAGTGGGGGGTGGGCTTTCAGTGGGAGACTGAATCCTGTGGTTGGTTGGGAGGTGGCCCTCATTTGAATATTGTGGCCATGGACGGCCCCCTTCTGGGGAGCTGGAAGTGTAAGTGACGCTCTGGCAGCAGGATGGACCAGAACATGGAGCAGCCTATGGAAGATGATGGGCTGTCGCCCGGCTGGCTGTGTGTTGCCCTTTTTGTTTTTCCATCCCCAAAGGCCGCAGCCTCTTCTAGGTGGTCTCCCTGGGCCAAGGGAGGGCTGCGGCCATGGCGGTAGGTCGGGAGGAGGCCCTCGCCCAGTATACTCTGGCTTCTCTTCAGAACGTAAAAATCTTTCGCCTTTTACTAAAGATTTCCGTGGAGAGGAGCAAAACTGAGTTTTGTGGCAATTTTTGCATGCTCCAGCTTGCTGGGGCTTCCTTCATTTGGTTGAACAACAGAATGAGTGGGGGGTGGGATTTCAGTGGGAGACTGAATCCTGTGGTTGGTTGGGAGGTGGCCCTCATTTGAATATTGTGGCCATGGACGGCCCCCTTCTGGGGAGCTGGAAGTGTAAGTGACGCTCTGGCAGCAGGATGGAGCAGCCTATGGAAGATGATGGGCTGTCGCCCGGCTGGCTGTGTGTTGCCCTTTTTGTTTTCCCATCCCCAAAGGCCACAGCCTCTTCTAGGTGGTCTCCCTGGGCCAAGGGAGGGCTGCGGCCATGGCGGTAGGTCGGGAGGAGGCCCTTGCCCAGTATACTCTGGCTTCTCTTCAGAACGTAAAAATCTTTCGCCTTTTACTAAAGATTTCCGTGGAGAGGAGCAAAACTGAGTTTTGTGGCAATTTTTGCATGCTCCAGCTTGCTGGGGCTTCCTTCATTTGGTTGAACAACAGAATGAGTGGGGGGTGGGCTTTCAGTGGGAGACTGAATCCTGTGGTTGGTTGGGAGGTGGCCCTCATTTGAATATTGTGGCTATGGACGGCCCCCTTCTGGGGAGCTGGAAGTGTAAGTGACGCTCTGGCAGCAGGATGGACCAGAACATAGAGCAGCCTATGGAAGATGATGGGCTGTCGCCCGGCTGGCTGTGTGTTGCCCTTTTTGTTTTTTCATCCCCAAAGGCCGCAGCCTCTTCTAGGTGGTCTCCCTGGGCCAAGGGAGGGCTGCGGCCATGGCGGTAGGTCGGGAGGAGGCCCTTGCCCAGTATACTCTGGCTTCTCTTCAGAACGTAAAAATCTTTCGCCTTTTACTAAAGATTTCCGTGGAGAGGAGCAAAACTGAGTTTTGTGGCAATTCTTGCATGCTCCAGCTTGCTGGGGCTTCCTTCATTTGGTTGAACAACAGATTGAGTGGGGGGTGGGCTTTCAGTGGGAGACTGAATCCTGTGGTTGGTTGGGAGGTGGCCCTCATTTGAATATTGTGGCCATGGACGGCCCCCTTCTGGGGAGCTGGAAGTGTAAGTGACGCTCTGGCAGCAGGATGGACCAGAACATGGAGCAGCCTATGGAAGATGATGGGCTGTCGCCTGGCTGGCTGTGTGTTGCCCTTTTTGTTTTTCCATCCCCAAAGGCCGCAGCCTCTTCTAGGTGGTCTCCCTGGGCCAAGGGAGGGCTGCGGCCATGGCGGTAGGTCGGGAGGAGGCCCTTGCCCAGTATACTCTGGCTTCTCTTCAGAACGTAAAAATCTTTCGCCTTTTACTAAAGATTTCCGTGGAGAAGAGCAAAACTGAGTTTTGTGGCAATTTTTGCATGCTCCAGCTTGCTGGGGCTTCCTTCATTTGGTTGAACAACAGAATGAGTGGGGGGTGGGCTTTCAGTGGGAGACTGAATCCTGTGGTTGGTTGGGAGGTGGCCCTCATTTGAATATTGTGGCCATGGACGGCCCCCTTCTGGGGAGCTGGAAGTGTAAGTGACGCTCTGGCAGCAGGATGGACCAGAACATGGAGCAGCCTATGGAAGATGATGGGCTGTCGCCCGGCTGGCTGTGTGTTGCCCTTTTTGTTTTTCCATCCCCAAAGGCCGCTGCCTCTTCTAGGTGGTCTCCCTGGGCCAAGGGAGGGCTGCGGCCATGGCGGTAGGTCGGGAGGAGGCCCTTGCCCAGTATACTCTGGCTTCTCTTCAGAACGTAAAAATCTTTCGCCTTTTACTAAAGATTTCCGTGGAGAGGAGCAAAACTGAGTTTTGTGGCAATTTTTGCATGCTCCAGCTTGCTGGGGCTTCCTTCATTTGGTTGAACAACAGAATGAGTGGGGGGTGGGCTTTCAGTGGGAGACTGAATCCTGTGGTTGGTTGGGAGGTGGCCCTCATTTGAATGTTGTGGCCATGGACTGCCCCCTTCTGGGGAGCTGGAAGTGTAAGTGACTCTCTGGCAGCAGGATGGACCAGAACATGGAGCAGCCTATGGAAGATGATGGGCTGTCGCCCGGCTGGCTGTGTGTTGCCCTTTTTGTTTTTCCATCCCCAAAGGCCGCAGCCTCTTCTAGGTGGTCTCCCTGGGCCAAGGGAGGGCTGCGGCCATGGCGGTAGGTCGGGAGGAGGCCCTTGCCCAGTATACTCTGGCTTCTCTTCAGAACGTAAAAATCTTTCGCCTTTTACTAAAGATTTCCGTGGAGAGTAGCAAAACTGAGTTTTGTGGCAATTTTTGCATGCTCCAGCTTGCTGGGGCTTCCTTCATTTGGTTGAACAACAGAATGAGGGGGGTGGGCTTTCAGTGGGAGACTGAATCCTGTGGTTGGTTGGGAGGTGGCCCTCATTTGAATATTGTGGCCATGGACGGCCCCCTTCTGGGGAGCTATAAGTGGAAGTGACGCTCTGGCAGCAGGATGGACCAGAACATGGAGCAGCCTATGGAAGATGATGGGCTGTCGCCCGGCTGGCTGTGTGTTGCCCTTTTTGTTTTTCCATCCCCAAAGGCCGCAGCCTCTTCTAGGTGGTCTCCCTGGGCCAAGGGAGGGCTGCGGCCATGGCGGTAGGTCGGGAGGAGGCCCTTGCCCAGTATACTCTGGCTTCTCTTCAGAACGTAAAAATCTTTCGCCTTTTACTAAAGATTTCCGTGGAGAGGAGCAAAACTGAGTTTTGTGGCAATTTTTGCATGCTCCAGCTTGCTGGGGCTTCCTTCATTTGGTTGAACAACAGAATGAGTGGGGGGTGGGCTTTCAGTGGGAGACTGAATCCTGTGGTTGGTTGGGAGGTGGCCCTCATTTGAATATTGTGGCCATGGTCGGCCCCCTTCTGGGGAGGTGGAAGTGTAAGTGACGCTCTGGCAGCAGGATGGACCAGAACATGGAGCAGCCTATGGAAGATGATGGGCTGTCGCCCGGCTGGCTGTGTGTTGCCCTTTTTGTTTTTCCATCCCCAAAGGCCGCAGCCTCTTCTAGGTGGTCTCCCTGGGCCAAGGGAGGGCTGCGGCCATGGCGGTAGGTCGGGAGGAGGCCCTTGCCCAGTATACTCTGGCTTCTCTTCAGAACGTAAAAATCTTTCGCCTTTTACTAAAGATTTCCGTGGAGAGGAGCAAAACTGAGTTTTGTGGCAATTTTTGCATGCTCCAGCTTGCTGGGGCTTCCTTCATTTGGTTGAACAACAGAATGAGTGGGGGGTGGGCTTTCAGTGGGAGACTGAATCCTGTGGTTGGTTGGGAGGTGGCCCTCATTTGAATGTTGTGGCCATGGACTGCCCCCTTCTGGGGAGCTGGAAGTGTAAGTGACTCTCTGGCAGCAGGATGGACCAGAACATGGAGCAGCCTATGGAAGATGATGGGCTGTCGCCCGGCTGGCTGTGTGTTGCCCTTTTTGTTTTTCCATCCCCAAAGGCCGCAGCCTCTTCTAGGTGGTCTCCCTGGGCCAAGGGAGGGCTGCGGCCATGGCGGTAGGTCGGGAGGAGGCCCTTGCCCAGTATACTCTGGCTTCTCTTCAGAATGTAAAAATCTTTCGCCTTTTACTAAAGATTTCCGTGGAGAGGAGCAAAACTGAGTTTTGTGGCAATTTTTGCATGCTCCAGCTTGCTGGGGCTTCCTTCATTTGGTTCAACAACAGAATGAGTGGGGGGTGGGCTTTCAGTGGGAGACTGAATCCTGTGGTTGGTTGGGAGGTGGCCCTCATTTGAATATTGTGGCCATGGACGGCCCCCTTCTGGGGAGCTGGAAGTGTAAGTGACGCTCTGGCAGCAGGATGGACCAGAACATGGAGCAGCCTATGGAAGATGATGGGCTGTCGCCCGGCTGGCTGTGTGTTGCCCTTTTTGTTTTTCCATCCCCAAAGGCCGCAGCCTCTTCTAGGTGGTCTCCCTGGGCCAAGGGAGGGCTGCGGCCATGGCGGTAGGTCGGGAGGAGGCCCTTGCCCAGTATACTCTGGCTTCTCTTCAGAACGTAAAAATCTTTCGCCTTTTACTAAAGATTTCCGTGGAGAGGAGCAAAACTGAGTTTTGTGGCAATTTTTGCATGCTCCAGCTTGCTGGGGCTTCCTTCATTTGGTTGAACAACAGAATGAGTGGGGGGTGGGCTTTCAGTGGGAGACTGAATCCTGTGGTTGGTTGGGAGGTGGCCCTCATTTGAATATTGTGGCCATGGACGGCCCCCTTCTGGGGAGCTGGAAGTGTAAGTGACGCTCTGGCAGCAGGATGGACCAGAACATGGAGCAGCCTATGGAAGATGATGGGCTGTCGCCCGGCTGGCTGTGTGTTGCCCTTTTTGTTTTTCCATCCCCAAAGGCCGCAGCCTCTTCTAGGTGGTCTCCCTGGGCCAAGGGAGGGCTGCGGCCATGGCGGTAGGTCGGGAGGAGGCCCTTGCCCAGTATACTCTGGCTTCTCTTCAGAACGTAAAAATCTTTCGCCTTTTACTAAAGATTTCCGTGGAGAGTAGCAAAACTGAGTTTTGTGGCAATTTTTGCATGCTCCAGCTTGCTGGGGCTTCCTTCATTTGGTTGAACAACAGAATGAGGGGGGGGTGGGCTTTCAGTGGGAGACTGAATCCTGTGGTTGGTTGGGAGGTGGCCCTCATTTGAATATTGTGGCCATGGACGGCCCCCTTCTGGGGAGCTATAAGTGGAAGTGATGCTCTGGCAGCAGGATGGACCAGAACATGGAGCAGCCTATGGAAGATGATGGGCTGTCGCCCGGCTGGCTGTGTGTTGCCCTTTTTGTTTTCCCATCCCCAAAGGCCGCAGCCTCTTCTAGGTGGTCTCCCTGGGCCAAGGGAGGGCTGCGGCCATGGCGGTAGGTCGTGAGGAGGCCCTTGCCCAGTATACTCTGGCTTCTCTTCAGAACGTAAAAATCTTTCGCCTTTTACTAAAGATTTCCGTGGAGAGGAGCAAAACTGAGCTTTGTGGCAATTTTTGCATGCTCCAGCTTGCTGGGGCTTCCTTCATTTGGTTGAACAACAGAATGAGTGGGGGGTGGGCTTTCAGTGGGAGACTGAATCCTGTGGTTGGTTGGGAGGTGGCCCTCATTTGAATATTGTGGCCATGGACGGCCCCCTTCTGGGGAGCTGGAAGTGTAAGTGACGCTCTGGCAGCAGGATGGACCAGAACATGGAGCAGCCTATGGAAGATGATGGGCTGTCGTCCGGCTGGCTGTGTGTTGCCCTTTTTGTTTTCCCATCCCCAAAGGCCGCAGCCTCTTCTAGGTGGTCTCCCTGGGCCAAGGGAGGGCTGCGGCCATGGCGGTAGGTCGGGAGGAGGCCCTTGCCCAGTATACTCTGGCTTCTCTTCAGAACGTAAAAATCTTTCGCCTTTTACTAAAGATTTCCGTGGAGAGGAGCAAAACTGAGCTTTGTGGCAATTTTTGCATGCTCCAGCTTGCTGGGGCTTCCTTCATTTGGTTGAACAACAGAATGAGTGGGGGGTGGGCTTTCAGTGGGAGACTGAATCCTCTGGTTGGTTGGGAGGTGGCCCTCATTTGAATATTGTGGCCATGGACGGCCCCCTTCTGGGGAGCTGGAAGTGTAAGTGACGCTCTGGCAGCAGGATGGACCAGAACATGGAGCAGCCTATGGAAGATGATGGGCTGTCGCCCGGCTGGCTGTGTGTTGCCCTTTTTGTTTTTCCATCCCCAAAGGCCGCAGCCTCTTCTAGGTGGTCTCCCTGGGCCAAGGGAGGGCTGCGGCCATGGCGGTAGGTCGGGAGGAGGCCCTTGCCCAGTATACTCTGGCTTCTCTTCAGAACGTAAAAATCTTTCGCCTTTTACTAAAGTTTTCCTTGGAGAGGAGCAAAACTGAGTTTTGTGGCAATTTTTGCATGCTCCAGCTTGCTGGGGCTTCCTTCATTTGGTTGAACAACAGAATGAGTGGGGGGTGGGCTTTCAGTGGGAGACTGAATCCTGTGGTTGGTTGGGAGGTGGCTCTCATTTGAATATTGTGGCCATGGACGGCCCCCTTCTGGGGAGCTGGAAGTGTAAGTGACGCTCTGGCAGCAGGATGGACCAGAACATGGAGCAGCCTATGGAAGATGATGGGCTGTCGCCCGGCTGGCTGTGTGTTGCCCTTTTTGTTTTTCCATCCCCAAAGGCCGCAGCCTCTTCTAGGTGGTCTCCCTGGGCCAAGGGAGGGCTGCGGCCATGGCGGTAGGTCGGGAGGAGGCCCTTGCCCAGTATACTCTGGCTTCTCTTCAGAACGTAAAAATCTTTCGCCTTTTACTAAAGATTTCCGTGGAGAGGAGCAAAACTGAGTTTTGTGGCAATTTTTGCATGCTCCAGCTTGCTGGGGCTTCCTTCATTTGGTTGAACAACAGAATGAGTGGGGGGTGGGCTTTCAGTGGGAGACTGAATCCTGTGGTTGGTTGGGAGGTGGCCCTCATTTGAATATTGTGGCCATGGACGGCCCCCTTCTGGGGAGCTGGAAGTGTAAGTGACGCTCTGGCAGCAGGATGGACCAGAACATGGAGCAGCTTATGGAAGATGATGGGCTGTCGCCCGGCTGGCTGTGTGTTGCCCTTTTTGTTTTTCCATCCCCAAAGGCCGCAGCCTCTTCTAGGTGGTCTCCCTGGGCCAAGGGAGGGCTGCGGCCATGGCGGTAGGTCGTGAGGAGGCCCTTGCCCAGTATACTCTGGCTTCTCTTCAGAACGTAAAAATCTTTCGCCTTTTACTAAAGATTTCCGTGGAGAGGAGCAAAACTGAGCTTTGTGGCAATTTTTGCATGCTCCAGCTTGCTGGGGCTTCCTTCATTTGGTTGAACAACAGAATGAGTGGGGGGTGGGCTTTCAGTGGGAGACTGAATTCTGTGGTTGGTTGGGAGGTGGCCCTCATTTGAATATTGTGGCCATGGACGGCCCCCTTCTGGGGAGCTGGAAGTGTAAGTGACGCTCTGGCAGAAGGATGGACCAGAACATGGAGCAGCCTATGGAAGATGATGGGCTGTCGCCCGGCTGGCTGTGTGTTGCCCTTTTTGTTTTCCCATCCCCAAAGGCCGCAGCCTCTTCTAGGTGGTCTCCCTGGGCTAAGGGAGGGCTGCGGCCATGGCGGTAGGTCGGTAGGAGGCCCTTGCCCAGTACACTCTGGCTTCTCTTCAGAACGTAAAAATCTTTCGCCTTTTACTAAAGATTTCCGTGGAGATGAGCAAAACTGAGTTTTGTGGCAATTTTTGCATGCTCCAGCTTGCTGGGGCTTCCTTCATTTGGTTGAACAACAGAATGAGTGGGGGGTGGACTTTCAGTGGGAAACTGAATCCTGTGGTTGGTTTGGAGGTGGCCCTCATTTGAAAATTGTGGCAATGGACGGTCCCCTTCTGGGGAGCTGGAAGTGTAAGTGACGCTCTGGCAGCAGGATGGACCAGAACATGGAGCAGCCTATGGAAGATGATGGGCTGTCGCCCGGCTGGCTGTGTGTTGCCCTTTTTGTTTTTCCATCCCCAAAGGCCGCAGCCTTTTCTAGGTGGTCTCCCTGGGCCAAGGGAGGGCTGCGGCCATGGCGGTAGGTCGGGAGGAGGCCCTTGCCCAGTATACTCTGGCTTCTCTTCAGAATGTAAAAATTTTTCGCCTTTTACTAAAGTTTTCCGTGGAGAGGAGCAAAACTGAGTTTTGTGGCAATTTTTGCATGCTCCAGCTTGCTGGGGCTTCCTTCATTTGGTTGAACAACAGAATGAGTGGGGGGTGGGCTTTCAGTGGGAGACTGAATCCTGTGGCTGGTTGGGAGGTGGCCCTCATTTGAATATTGTGGCCATGGACGGCCCCCTTCTGGGGAGCTGGAAGTGTAAGTGACGCTCTGGCAGCAGGATGGACCAGAACATGGAGCAGCCTATGGAAGATGATGGGCTGTCGCCCGGCTGGCTGTGTGTTGCCCTTTTTGTTTTTCCATCCCTAAAGGCCGCAGCCTCTTCTAGGTGGTCTCCCTGGGCCAAGGGAGGGCTGCGGCCATGGCGGTAGGTCGGGAGGAGGCCCTTGCCCAGTATACTCTGGCTTCTCTTCAGAACGTAAAAATCTTTCGCCTTTTATTAAAGATTTCCGTGGAGAGGAGCAAAACTGAGTTTTGTGGCAATTTTTGCATGCTCCAGCTTGCTGGGGCTTCCTTCATTTGGTTGAACAACAGAATGAGTAGGGGGTGGGCTTTCAGTGGGAGACTGAATCCTGTGGTTGGTTGGGAGGTGGCCCTCATTTGAATATTGTGGCCATGGACGGCCCCCTTCTGGGGAGCTGGAAGTGTAAGTGACGCTCTGGCAGCAGGATGGACCAGAACATGGAGCAGCCTATGGAAGATGATGGGCTGTCGCCCGGCTGGCTGTGTGTTGCCCTTTTTGTTTTTCCATCCCCAAAGGCCGCAGCCTCTTCTAGGTGGTCTCCCTGGGCCAAGGGAGGGCTGCGGCCATGGCGGTAGGTCGGGAGGAGGGCCTTGCCCAGTATACTCTGGCTTCTCTTCAGAACGTAAAAATCTTTCGCCTTTTACTAAAGATTTCCGTGGAGAGGAGCAAAACTGAGTTTTGTGGCAATTTTTGCATGCTCCAGCTTGCTGGGGCTTCCTTCATTTGGTTGAACAACAGAATGAGTGGGGGGTGGGCTTTCAGTGGGAGACTGAATCCTGTGGTTGGTTGGGAGGTGGCCCTCACTTGAATATTGTGGCCATGGACGGCCCCCTTCTGGGGAGCTGGAAGTGTAAGTGACGCTCTGGCAGCAGGATGGACCAGAACATGGAGCAGCCTATGGAAGATGATGGGCTGTCGCCCGGCTGGCTGTGTGTTGCCCTTTTTGTTTTTCCATCCCCAAAGGCCGCAGCCTCTTCTAGGTGGTCTCCCTGGGCCAAGGGAGGGCTGCGGCCATGGCGGTAGGTCGGGAGGAGGCCCTTGCCCAGTATACTCTGGCTTCTCTTCAGAACGTAAAAATCTTTCGCCTTTTACTAAAGATTTCCGTGGAGAGGAGCAAAACTGAGTTTTGTGGCAATTTTTGCATGCTCCAGCTTGCTGGGGCTTCCTTCATTTGGTTGAACAACAGAATGAGTGGGGGGTGGGCTTTCAGTGGGAGACTGAATCCTGTGGTTGGTTGGGAGGTGGCCCTCATTTGAATATTGTGGCCATGGACGGCCCCCTTCTGGGGAGCTGGAAGTGTAAGTGACGCTCTGGCAGCAGGATGGACCAGAACATGGAGCAGCCTATGGAAGATGATGGGCTGTCGCCCGGCTGGCTGTGTGTTGCCCTTTTTGTTTTTCCACCCCCAAAGGCCGCAGCCTCTTCTAGGTGGTCTCCCTGGGCCAAGGGAGGGCTGCGGCCATGGCGGTAGGTCGGGAGGAGGCCCTTGCCCATTATACTCTGGCTTCTCTTCAGAACGTAAAAATCTTTCGCCTTTTACTAAAGATTTCCGTGGAGAGGAGCAAAACTGAGTTTTGTGGCAATTTTTGCATGCTCCAGCTTGCTGGGGCTTCCTTCATTTGGTTGAACAACAGAATGAGTGGGGGGTGGGCTTTCAGTGGGAGACTGAATCCTGTGGTTGGTTGGGAGGTGGCCCTCATTTGAATATTGTGGCCATGGACGGCCCCCTTCTGGGGAGCTGTAAGTGTAAGTGACGCTCTGGCAGCAGGATGGACCAGAACATGGAGCAGCCTATGGAAGATGATGGGCTGTCGCCCGGCTGGCTGTGTGTTGCCCTTTTTGTTTTTCCATCCCCAAAGGCCGCAGCCTCTTCTAGGTGGTCTCCCTGGGCCAAGGGAGGGCTGCGGCCATGGCGGTAGGTCGGGAGGAGGCCCTTGCCCAGTATACTCTGGCTTTTCTTCAGAACGTAAAAATTTTTCGCCTTTTACTAAAGATTTCCGTGGAGAGGAGCAAAACTGAGTTTTGTGGCAATTTTTGCATGCTCCAGCTTGCTGGGGCTTCCTTCATTTGGTTGAACAACAGAATGAGTGGGGGGTGGGCTTTCAGTGGGAGACTGAATCCTGTGGTTGGTTGGGAGGTGGCCCTCATTTTAATATTGTGGCCATGGACGGCCACCTTCTGGGGAGCTGGAAGTGTAAGTGACGCTCTGGCAGCAGGATGGACCAGAACATGGAGCAGCCTATGGAAGATGATGGGCTGTCGCCCGGCTGGCTGTGTGTTGCCCTTTTTGTTTTTCCACCCCCAAAGGCCGCAGCCTCTTCTAGGTGGTCTCCCTGGGCCAAGGGAGGGCTGCGGCCATGGCGGTAGGTCGGGAGGAGGCCCTTGCCCATTATACTCTGGCTTCTCTTCAGAACGTAAAAATCTTTCGCCTTTTACTAAAGATTTCCGTGGAGAGGAGCAAAACTGAGTTTTGTGGCAATTTTTGCATGCTCCAGCTTGCTGGGGCTTCCTTTATTTGGTTGAACAACAGAATGAGTGGGGGGTGGGCTTTCAGTGGGAGACTGAATCCTGTGGTTGGTTGGGAGGTGGCCCTCATTTGAATATTGTGGCCATGGACGGCCCCCTTCTGGGGAGCTGGAAGTGTAAGTGACGCTCTGGCAGCAGGATGGACCAGAACATGGAGCAGCCTATGGAAGATGATGGGCTGTCGCCCGGCTGGCTGTGTGTTGCCCTTTTTGTTTTTCCATCCCCAAAGGCCGCAGCCTCTTCTAGGTGGTCTCCCTGGGCCAAGGGAGGGCTGCGGCCATGGCGGTAGGTCGGGAGGAGGCCCTTGCCCAGTATACTCTGGCTTTTCTTCAGAACTTAAAAATCTTTCGCCTTTTACTAAAGATTTCCGTGGAGAGGAGCAAAACTGAGTTTTGTGGCAATTTTTGTATGCTCCAGCTTGCTGGGGCTTCCTTCATTTGGTTGAACAACAGAATGAGTGGGGGGTGGGCTTTCAGTGGGAGACTGAATCCTGTGGTTGGTTGGGAGGTGGCCCTCATTTGAATATTGTGGCCATGGACGGCCCCCTTCTGGGGAGCTGGAAGTGTAAGTGACGCTCTGGCAGCAGGATGGACCAGAACATGGAGCAGCCTATGGAACACACAGCCCGGCTGGCTGTGTGTTGCCCTTTTTGTTTTTCCATCCCCAAAGGCCGCAGCCTCTTCTAGGTGGTCTCCCTGGGCCAAGGGAGGGCTGCGGCCATGGCGGTAGGTCGGGAGGAGGCCCTTGCCCAGTATACTCTGGCTTCTCTTCAGAATGTAAAAATCTTTCGCCTTTTACTAAAGATTTCCGTGGAGAGGAGCAAAACTGAGTTTTGTGGCAATTTTTGCATGCTCCAGCTTGCTGGGGCTTCCTTCATTTGGTTGAACAACAGAATGAGTGGGGGGTGGGCTTTCAGTGGGAGACTGAATCCTGTGGTTGGTTGGGAGGTGGCCCTCATTTGAATATTGTGGCCATGGACGGCCCCCTTCTGGGGAGCTGGAAGTGTAAGTGACGCTCTGGCAGCAGGATGGACCAGAACATGGAGCAGCCTATGGAAGATGATGGGCTGTCGCCCGGCTGGCTGTGTGTTGCCCTTTTTGTTTTTCCATCCCCAAAGGCCGCAGCCTCTTCTAGGTGGTCTCCCTGGGCCAAGGGAGGGCTGCGGCCATGGCGGTAGGTCGGGAGGAGGCCCTTGCCGAGTATACTCTGGCTTCTCTTCAGAACGTAAAAATTTTTCGCCTTTAACTAAAGATTTCCGTGGAGAGGAGCAAAACTGAGTTTTGTGGCAATTTTTGCATGCTCCAGCTTGCTGGGGCTTCCTTCATTTGGTTGAACAACAGAATGAGTGGGGGGTGGGCTTTCAGTGGGAGACTGAATCTTGTGGTTGGTTGGGAGGTGGCCCTCATTTGAATATTGTGGCCATGGACGGCCCCCTTCTGGGGAGCTGGAAGTGTAAGTGACGCTCTGGCAGCAGGATGGAGCAGCCTATGGAAGATGATGGGCTGTCGCCCGGCTGGCTGTGTGTTGCCCTTTTTGTTTTTCCATCCCCAAAGGCCGCAGCCTCTTCTAGGTGGTCTCCCTGGGCCAAGGGAGGGCTGCGGCCATGGCGGTAGGTCGGGAGGAGGCCCTTGCCCAGTATACTCTGGCTTCTCTTCAGAACGTAAAAATCTTTCGCCTTTTACTAAAGATTTCCGTGGAGAGGAGCAAAACTGAGTTTTGTGGCAATTTTTGCATGCTCCAGCTTGCTCGGGCTTCCTTCATTTGGTTGAACAACAGAATGAGTGGGGGGTGGGCTTTTAGTGGGAGACTGAATCCTGTGGTTGGTTGGGAGGTGGCCCTCATTTGAATATTGTGGCCATGGACGGCCCACTTCTGGGGAGCTGGAAGTGTAAGTGACGCTCTGGCAGCAGGATGGACCAGAACATGGAGCAGCCTATGGAAGATGATGGGCTGTCGCCCGGCTGGCTGTGTGTTGCCCTTTTTGTTTTTCCATCCCCAAAGGCCGCAGCCTCTTCTAGGTGGTCTCCCTGGGCCAAGGGAGGGCTGCGGCCATGGCGGTAGGTCGGGAGGAGGCCCTTGCCCAGTATACTCTGGCTTCTCTTCAGAACGTAAAAATCTTTCGCCTTTTACTAAAGATTTCTGTGGAGAGGAGCAAAACTGAGTTTTGTGGCAATTTTTGCATGCTCCAGCTTGCTGGGGCTTCCTTCATTTGGTTGAACAACAGAATGAGTGGGGGGTGGGCTTTCAGTGGGAGACTGAATCCTGTGGTTGGTTGGGAGGTGGCCCTCATTTGAATATTGTGGCCATGGACGGCCCCCTTCTGGGGAGCTGGAAGTGTAAGTGACGCTCTGGCAGCAGGATGGACCAGAACATGGAGCAGCCTATGGAAGATGATGGGCTGTCGCCCGGCTGGCTGTGTGTTGCCCTTTTTGTTTTTCCATCCCCAAAGGCCGCAGCCTCTTCTAGGTGGTCTCCCTGGGCCAAGGGAGGGCTGCGGCCATGGCTGTAGGTCGGGAGGAGGCCCTTGCCCAGTATACTCTGGCTTCTCTTCAGAACGTAAAAATCTTTCGCCTTTTACTAAAGATTTCTGTGGAGAGGAGCAAAACAGAGTTTTGTGGCAATTTTTGCATGCTCCATCTTGCTGGGGCTTCCTTCATTTAGTTGAACAACAGAATGAGTGGGGGGTGGGCTTTCAGTGGGAGACTGAATCCTGTGGTTGGTTGGGAGGTGGCCCTCATTTGAATATTGTGGCCATGGACGGCCCCCTTCTGGGGAGCTGGAAGTGTAAGTGACGCTCTGGCAGCAGGATGGACCAGAACATCGAGCAGCCTATGGAAGATGATGGGCTGTCGCCCGGCTGGCTGTGTGTTGCCCTTTTTGTTTTTCCATCCCCAAAGGCCGCAGCCTCTTCTAGGTGGTCTCCCTGGGCCAAGGGAGGGCTGCGGCCATGGCGGTAGGTCGGGAGGAGGCCCTTACCCAGTATACTCTGGCTTCTCTTCAGAACGTAAAAATCTTTCACCTTTTACTAAAGATTTCCGTGGAGAGGAGCAAAACTGAGTTTTGTGGCAATTTTTCATGCTCCAGCTTGCTGGGGCTTCCTTCATTTGGTTGAACAACAGAATGAGTGGGGGGTGGGCTTTCAGTGGGAGACCTAATTCTGTGGTTGGTTGTGAGGTGGCCCTCATTTGAATATTGTGGCCATGGACGGCCCCCTTCTGGGGAGCTGGAAGTGTAAGTGACGCTCTGGCAGCAGGATGGACCAGAACATGGAGCAGCCTATGGAAGATGATGGGCTGTCGCCCGGCTGGCTGTGTGTTGCCCTTTTTGTTTTTCCATCCCCAAAGGCCGCAGCCTCTTCTAGGTGGTCTCCCTGGGCCAAGGGAGGGCTGCGGCCATGGCGGTAGGTCGGGAGGAGGCCTTTGCCCAGTATACTCTGGCTTCTCTTCAGATCGTAAAAATCTTTCGCCTTTTACTAAAGATTTCCGTGGAGAGGAGCAAAACTGAGTTTTGTGGCAATTTTTGCATGCTCCAGCTTGCTGGGGCTTCCTTCATTTGGTTGAACAACAGAATGAGTGGGGGGTGGGCTTTCAGTGGGAGACTGAATCCTGTGGTTGGTTGGGAGGTGGCCCTCATTTGAATATTGTGGCCATGGACGGCCCCCTTCTGGGGAGCTGGAAGTGTAAGTGACGCTCTGGCAGCAGGATGGACCAGAACATGGAGCAGCCTATGGAAGATGATGGGCTGTCGCCCGGCTGGCTGTGTGTTGCCCTTTTTGTTTTTCCATCCCCAAAGGCCGCAGCCTCTTCTAGGTGGTCTCCCTGGGCCAAGGGAGGGCTGCGGCCATGGCGGTAGGTCGGGAGGAGGCCCTTGCCCAGTATACTCTGGATCCTCTTCAGAACGTAAAAATCTTTCGCCTTTTACTAAAGATTTCCGTGGAGAGGAGCAAAACTGAGTTTTGTGGCAATTTTTGCATGCTCCAGCTTGCTGGGGCTTCCTTCATTTGGTTGAACAACAGAATGAGTGGGGGTTGGGCTTTCAGTGGGAGACTGAATCCTGTGGTTGGTTGGGAGGTGGCTCTCATTTGAATATTGTGGCCATGGACGGCCCCCTTCTGGGGAGCTGGAAGCGTAAGTGACGCTCTGGCAGCAGGATGGACCAGAACATGGAGCAGCCTATGGAAGATGATGGGCTGTCGCCCGGCTGGCTGTGTGTTGCCCTTTTTGTTTTTCCATCCCCAAAGGCCGCAGCCTCTTCTAGGTGGTCTCCCTGGGCCAAGGGAGGGCTGCGGCCATGGCGGTAGGTCGGGAGGAGGCCCTTACCCAGTATACTCTGGCTTCTCTTCAGAACGTAAAAATCTTTCGCCTTTTACTAAAGATTTCCGTGGAGAGGAGCAAAACTGAGTTTTGTGGCAATTTTTCATGCTCCAGCTTGCTGGGGCTTCCTTCATTTGGTTGAACAACAGAATGAGTGGGGGGTGGGCTTTCAGTGGGAGACCTAATTCTGTGGTTGGTTGTGAGGTGGCCCTCATTTGAATATTGTGGCCATGGACGGCCCCCTTCTGGGGAGCTGGAAGTGTAAGTGACGCTCTGGCAGCAGGATGGACCAGAACATGGAGCAGCCTATGGAAGATGATGGGCTGTCGCCCGGCTGGCTGTGTGTTGCCCTTTTTGTTTTTCCATCCCCAAAGGCCGCAGCCTCTTCTAGGTGGTCTCCCTGGGCCAAGGGAGGGCTGCGGCCATGGCGGTAGGTCGGGAGGAGGCCCTTGCCCAGTATACTCTGGCTTCTCTTCAGATCGTAAAAATCTTTCGCCTTTTACTAAAGATTTCCGTGGAGAGGAGCAAAACTGAGTTTTGTGGCAATTTTTGCATGCTCCAGCTTGCTGGGGCTTCCTTCATTTGGTTGAACAACAGAATGAGTGGGGGGTGGGCTTTCAGTGGGAGACTGAATCCTGTGGTTGGTTGGGAGGTGGCCCTCATTTGAATATTGTGGCCATGGACGGCCCCCTTCTGGGGAGCTGGAAGTGTAAGTGACGCTCTGGCAGCAGGATGGACCAGAACATGGAGCAGCCTATGGAAGATGATGGGCTGTCGCCCGGCTGGCTGTGTGTTGCCCTTTTTGTTTTTCCATCCCCAAAGGCCGCAGCCTCTTCTAGGTGGTCTCCCTGGGCCAAGGGAGGGCTGCGGCCATGGCGGTAGGTCGGGAGGAGGCCCTTGCCCAGTATACTCTGGATCCTCTTCAGAACGTAAAAATCTTTCGCCTTTTACTAAAGATTTCCGTGGAGAGGAGCAAAACTGAGTTTTGTGGCAATTTTTGCATGCTCCAGCTTGCTGGGGCTTCCTTCATTTGGTTGAACAACAGAATGAGTGGGGGTTGGGCTTTCAGTGGGAGACTGAATCCTGTGGTTGGTTGGGAGGTGGCTCTCATTTGAATATTGTGGCCATGGACGGCCCCCTTCTGGGGAGCTGGAAGCGTAAGTGACGCTCTGGCAGCAGGATGGACCAGAACATGGAGCAGCCTATGGAAGATGATGGGCTGTCGCCCGGCTGGCTGTGTGTTGCCCTTTTTGTTTTTCCATCCCCAAAGGCCGCAGCCTCTTCTAGGTGGTCTCCCTGGGCCAAGGGAGGGCTGCGGCCATGGCGGTAGGTCGGGAGGAGGCCCTTGCCCAGTATACTCTGGCTTCTCTTCAGAACGTGAAAATCTTCGCCTTTTACTAAAGATTTCCGTGGAGAGGAGCAAAACTGAGTTTTGTGGCAATTTTTGCATGCTCCAGCTTGCTGGGGCTTCCTTCATTTGGTTGAACAACAGAATGAGTGGGGGGTGGGCTTTCAGTGGGAGACTGAATCCTGTGGTTGGTTGGGAGGTGGCCCTCATTTGAATATTGTGGCCATGGACGGCCCCCTTCTGGGGAGCTGGAAGTGTAAGTGACGCTCTGGCAGCAGGATGGACCAGAACATGGAGCAGCCTATGGAAGATGATGGGCTGTTGACCGGCTGGCTGTGTGTTGCCCTTTTTGTTTTTCCATCCCCAAAGGCCGCAGCCTCTTCTAGGTGGTCTCCCTGGGCCAAGGGAGGGCTGCGGCCATGGCGGTAGGTCGGGAGGAGGCCTTTGCCCAGTATACTCTGGCTTCTCTTCAGAACGTAAAAATTTTTCGCCTTTTACTAAAGATTTCCGTGGAGAGGAGCAAAACTGAGTTTTGTGGCAATTTTTGCATACTCCAGCTTGCTGGGGCTTCCTTCATTTGGTTGAACAACAGAATGAGTGGGGGGTGGGCTTTTAGTGGGAGACTGAATCCTGTGGTTGGTTGGGAGGTGGCCCTCATTTGAATATTGTGGCCATGGACGGCCCCCTTCTGGGGAGCTGGAAGTGTAAGTGACGCTCTGGCAGCAGGATGGACCAGAACATGGAGCAGCCTATGGAAGATGATGGGCTGTCGCCCGGCTGGCTGTGTGTTGCCCTTTTTGTTTTTCCATCCCCAAAGGCCGCAGCCTCTTCTAGGTGGTCTCCCTGGGCCAAGGGAGGGCTGCGGCCATGGCGGTAGGTCGGGAGGAGGCCCTTGCCCAGTATACTCTGGCTTCTCTTCAGAACGTAAAAATCTTTCGCCTTTTACTAAATATTTCCGTGGAGAGGAGCAAAACTGAGTTTTGTCGCAATTTTTGCATGCTCCAGCTTGCTGGGGCTTCCTTCATTTGGTTGAACAACAGAATGAGTAGGGGGTGGGCTTTCAGTGGGAGACTGAATTCTGTGGTTGGTTGTGTTGTGGCCCTCATTTGAATATTGTGGCCATGGACGGCCCCCTTCTGGGGAGCTGGAAGTGTAAGTGACGCTCTGGCAGCAGGATGGACCAGAACATGGAGCAGCCTATGGAAGATGATGGGCTGTCGCCCGGCTGGCTGTGTGTTGCCCTTTTTGTTTTTCCATCCCCAAAGGCCGCAGCCTCTTCTAGGTGGTCTCCCTGGGCCAAGGGAGGGCTGCGGCCATGGCGGTAGGTCGGGAGGAGGCCCTTGCCCAGTATACTCTGGCTTCTCTTCAGAACATAAAAATCTTTCGCCTTTTACTAAAGATTTCCGTGGAGAGGAGCAAAACTGAGTTTTGTGGCAATTTTTGCATACTCCAGCTTGCTGGGGCTTCCTTCATTTGGTTGAACAGCAGAATGAGTGGGGGGTGGGCTTTCAGTGGGAGACTGAATCCTGTGGTTGGTTGGGAGGTGGCTCTCATTTGAATATTGTGGCCATGGACGGCCCCCTTCTGGGGAGCTGGAAGTGTAAGTGACGCTCTGGCAGCAGGATGGAGCAGCCTATGGAAGATGATGGGCTGTCGCCCGGCTGGCTGTGTGTTGCCCTTTTTGTTTTTCCATCCCCAAAGGCCGCAGCCTCTTCTAGGTGGTCTCCCTGGGCCAAGGGAGGGCTGCGGCCATGGCGGTAGGTCGGGAGGAGGCCCTTGCCCAGTATACTCTGGCTTCTCTTCAGAACGTAAAAATCTTTCGCCTTTTACTAAAGATTTCCGTGGAGAAGAGCAAAACTGAGTTTTGTGGCAATTTTTGCATGCTCCAGCTTGCTGGGGCTTCCTTCATTTGGTTGAACAACAGAATGAGTGGGGGGTGGGCTTTCAGTGGGAGACTGAATCCTGTGGTTGGTTGGGAGGTGGCCCTCATTTGAATATTGTGGCCATGGACGGCCCCCTTCTGGGGAGCTGGAAGTGTAAGTGACGCTCTGGCAGCAGGATGGACCAGAGCATGGAGCAGCCAATAGAAGATGATGGGCTGTCGCCCGGCTGGCTGTGTGTTGCCCTTTTTGTTTTTCCATCCCCAAAGGCCGCAGCCTCTTCTAGGTGGTCTCCCTGGGCCAAGGGAGGGCTGCGGCCATGGCGGTAGGTCGGGAGGAGGCCCTTGCCCAGTATACTCTGGCTTCTCTTCAGAACGTAAAAATCTTTCGCCTTTTACTAAAGATTTCCGTGGAGAGGAGCAAAACTGAGTTTTGTGGCAATTTTTGCATGTTCCAGCTTGCTGGGGCTTCCTTCATTTGGTTGAACAACAGAATGAGTGGGGGGTGGGCTTTCAGTGGGAGACTGAATCCTGTGGTTGGTTGGGAGGTGGCCCTCATTTGAATATTGTGGCCATGGATGGCCCCCTTCTGGGGAGCTGGAAGTGTAAGTGACGCTCTGGCAGCAGGATGGACCAGAACATGGAGCAGCCTATGGAAGATGATGGGCTGTCGCCCGGCTGGCTGTGTGTTGCCCTCTTTGTTTTTCCATCCCCAAAGGCCGCAGCCTCTTCTAGGTGGTCTCCCTGGGCCAAGGGAGGGCTGCGGCCATGGCGGTAGGTCGGGAGGAGGCCCTTGCCCAGTATACTCTGGCTTCTCTTCAGGACGTAAAAATCTTTCGCTTTTTACTAAAGATTTCCGTGGAGAGGAGCAAAACTGAGTTTTGTGGCAATTTTTGCATGCTCCAGCTTGCTGGGGCTTCCTTCATTTGGTTGAACAACAGAATAAGTGGGGGGTGGGCTTTCAGTGGGAGACTGAATCCTGTGGTTGGTTGGGAGGTGGCTCTCATTTGAATATTGTGGCCATGGACGGCCCCCTTCTGGGGAGCTGGAAGTGTAAGTGACGCTCTGGCAGCAGGATGGACCAGAACATGGAGCAGCCTATGGAAGATGATGGGCTGTCGCCCGGCTGGCTGTGTGTTGCCCTTTTTGTTTTTCCATCCCCAAAGGCCGCAGCCTCTTCTAGGTGGTCTCCCTGGGCCAAGGGAGGGCTGCGGCCATGGCGGTAGGTCGGGAGGAGGCCCTTGCCCAGTATACTCTGGCTTCTCTTCAGAACGTAAAAATCTTTCGCCTTTTACTAAAGATTTCCGTGGAGAGGAGCAAAACTGAGTTTTGTGGCAATTTTTGCATGCTCCAGCTTGCTGGGGCTTCCTTCATTTGGTTGAACAACAGAATGAGTGGGGGGTGGGCTTTCAGTGCGAGACTGAATCCTGTGGTTGGTTGGGAGGTGGCCCTCATTTGAATATTGTGGCCATGGACGGCCCCCTTCTGGGGAGCTGGAAGTGTAAGTGACGCTCTGGCAGCAGGATGGACCAGAACATGGAGCAGCCTATGGAAGATGATGGGCTGTCGCCCGGCTGGCTGTGTGTTGCCCTTTTTGTTTTTCCATCCCCAAAGGCCGCAGCCTCTTCTAGGTGGTCTCCCTGGGCCAAGGGAGGGCTGCGGCCATGGCGGTAGGTCGGGAGGAGGCCCTTGCCCAGTATACTCTGGCTTCTCTTCAGAATGTAAAAATCTTTCGTCTTTTACTAAAGATTTCCGTGGAGAGGAGCAAAACTGAGTTTTGTGGCAATTTTTGCATGCTCCAGCTTGCTGGGGCTTCCTTCATTTGGTTGAACAACAGAATGAGTTGGGGGTCGACTTTCAGTCGGAGACTGAATCCTGTGGTTGGTTGGGAAGTGGCCCTCATTTGAATATTGTGGCCATGGACGGCCCCCTTCTGGGGAGCTGGAAGTGTAAGTGACGCTCTGGCAGCAGGATGGACCAGAACATGGAGCAGCCTATGGAAGATGATGGGCTGTCGCCCGGCTGGCTGTGTGTTGCCCTTTTTAGTTTTCCATCCCCAAAAGCCGCAGCCTCTTCTAGGTGGTCTCCCTGGGCCAAGGGAGGGCTGCGGTCATGGCGGTAGGTCGGGAGGAGGCCCTTGCCCAGTATACTCTGGCTTCTCTTCAGAACCTAAAAATCTTTCGCCTTTTACTAAAGATTTCCGTGGAGAGGAGCAAAACTGAGTTTTGTGGCAATTTTTGCATGCTCCAGCTTGCTGGGGCTTCCTTCATTTGGTTGAACAACAGAATGAGTGGGGGGTGGGCTTTCAGTGGGAGACTGAATCCTGTGGTTGGTTGGGAGGTGGCCCTCATTTGAATATTGTGGCCATGGACAGCCCCCTTCTGGGGAGCTGGAAGTGTAAGTGACGCTCTGGCAGCAGGATGGACCAGAACATGGAGCAGCCTATGGAAGATGATGGGCTGTCGCCCGGCTGGCTGTGTGTTGCCCTTTTTGTTTTTCCATCCCCAAAGGCCGCAGCCTCTTCTAGGTGGTCTCCCTGGGCCAAGGGAGGGCTGCGGCCATGGCGGTAGGTCGGGAGGAGGCCCTTGCCCAGTATACTCTGGCTTCTCTTCAGAATGTAAAAATCTTTCGCCTTTAACTAAAGATTTCCGTGGAGAGGAGCAAAACTGAGTTTTGTGGCAATTTTTGCATGCTTCAACTTGCTGGGGCTTCCTTCATTTGGTTGAACAACAGAATGAGTGGGGGGTGGGCTTTCAGTGGGAGACTGAATCCTGTGGTTGGTTGGGAGGTGGCCCTCATTTGAATATTGTGGCCATGGACGGCCCCCTTCTGGGGAGCTGGAAGTGTAAGTGACGCTCTGGCAGCAGGATGGAGCAGCCTATGGAAGATGATGGGCTGTCGCCCGGCTGGCTGAGTGTTGCCCTTTTTGTTTTTCCATCCCCAAAGGCCGCAGCCTCTTCTAGGTGGTCTCCCTGGGCCAAGGGAGGGCTGCGGCCATGGCGGTAGGTCGGGAGGAGGCCCTTGCCCAGTATACTCTGGCTTCTCTTCAGAACGTAAAAATCTTTCGCCTTTTACTAAAGATTTCCGTGGAGAGGAGCAAAACTGAGTTTTGTGGCAATTTTTGCATGCTCCAGCTTGCTGGGGCTTCCTTCATTTGGTTGAACAACAGAATGAGTGGGGGGTGGGCTTTCAGTGGGAGACTGAATCCTGTGGTTGGTTGGGAGGTGGCCCTCATTTGAATATTGTGGCCATGGACGGCCCCCTTCTGGGGAGCTGGAAGTGTAAGTGACGCTCTGGCAGCAGGATGGACCAGACCATGGAGCAGCCTATGGAAGATGATGGGCTGTCGCCCGGCTGGCTGTGTGTTGCCCTTTTTGTTTTTCCATCCCCAAAGGCCGCAGCCTCTTCTAGGTGGTCTCCCTGGGCCAAGGGAGGGCTGCGGCCAAGGCGGTAGGTCGGGAGGAGGCCCTTGCCCAGTATACTCTGGCTTCTCTTCAGAACGTAAAAATCTTTCGCCTTTTACTAAAGATTCCCGTGGAGAGGAGCAAAACTGAGTTTTGTGGCAATTTTTGCATGCTCCAGCTTGCTGGGGCTTCCTTCATTTGGTTGAACAACAGAATGAGTGGGGGGTGGGCTTTCAGTGGGAGACTGAATCCTGTGGTTGGTTGGGAGGTGGCCCTCATTTGAATATTGTGGCCATGGACGGCCCCCTTCTGGGGAGCTGGAAGTGTAAGTGACGCTCTGGCAGCAGGATGGACCAGAACATGGAGCAGCCTATGGAAGATGATGGGCTGTCGCCCGGCTGGCTGTGTGTTGCCCTTTTTGTTTTTCCATCCCCAAAGGCCGCAGCCTCTTCTAGGTGGTCTCCCTGGGCCAAGGGAGGGCTGCGGCCATGGCGGTAGGTCGGGAGGAGGCCCTTGCCCAGTATACTCTGGCTTCTCTTCAGAACGTAAAAATCTTTCGCCTTTTACTAAAGATTTCCGTGGAGAGGAGCAAAACTGAGTTTTGTGGCAATTTTTGCATGCTCCAGCTTGCTGGGGCTTCCTTCATTTGGTTGAACAACAGAATGAGTGGGGGGTGGGCTTTCAGTGGGAGACTGAATCCTGTGGTTGGTTGGGAGGTGGCCCTCATTTGAATATTGTGGCCATGGACGGCCCCCTTCTGGGGAGCTGGAAGTGTAAGTGACGCTCTGGCAGCAGGATGGACCAGAACATGGAGCAGCCTATGGAAGATGATGGGCTGTCGCCCGGCTGGCTGTGTGTTGCCCTTTTTGTTTTTCCATCCCCAAAGGCCGCAGCCTCTTCTAGGTGGTCTCCCTGGGCCAAGGGAGGGCTGCGGCCATGGCGGTAGGTCGGGAGGAGGCCCTTACCCAGTATACTCTGGCTTCTCTTCAGAACGTAAAAATCTTTCGCCTTTTACTAAAGATTTCCGTGGAGAGGAGCAAAACTGAGTTTTGTGGCAATTTTTGCATGCTCCAGCTTGCTGGGGCTTCCTTCATTTGGTTGAACAACAGAATGAGTGGGGGGTGGGCTTTCAGTGGGAGACTGAATCCTGTGGTTGGTTGGGAGGTGGCCCTCATTTGAATATTGTGGCCATGGACGGCCCCCTTCTGGGGAGCTGGAAGTGTAAGTGACGCTCTGGCAGCAGGATGGACCAGAACATGGAGCAGCCTATGGAAGATGATGGGCTGTCGCCCGGCTGGCTGTGTGTTGCCCTTTTTGTTTTTCCATCCCCAAAGGCCGCAGCCTCTTCTAGGTGGTCTCCCTGGGCCAAGGGAGGGCTGCGGCCATGGCGGTAGGTCGGGAGGAGGCCCTTGCCCAGTATACTCTGGATCCTCTTCAGAACGTAAAAATCTTTCGCCTTTTACTAAAGATTTCCGTGGAGAGGAGCAAAACTGAGTTTTGTGGCAATTTTTGCATGCTCCAGGTTGCTGGGGCTTCCTTCATTTGGTTGAACAACAGAATGAGTGGGGGTTGGGCTTTCAGTGGGAGACTGAATCCTGTGGTTGGTTGGGAGGTGGCTCTCATTTGAATATTGTGGCCATGGACGGCCCCCTTCTGGGGAGCTGGAAGCGTAAGTGACGCTCTGGCAGCAGGATGGACCAGAACATGGAGCAGCCTATGGAAGATGATGGGCTGTCGCCCGGCTGGCTGTGTGTTGCCCTTTTTGTTTTTCCATCCCCAAAGGCCGCAGCCTCTTCTAGGTGGTCTCCCTGGGCCAAGGGAGGGCTGCGGCCATGGCGGTAGGTCGGGAGGAGGCCCTTGCCCAGTATACTCTGGCTTCTCTTCAGAACGTGAAAATCTTCGCCTTTTACTAAAGATTTCCGTGGAGAGGAGCAAAACTGAGTTTTGTGGCAATTTTTGCATGCTCCAGCTTGCTGGGGCTTCCTTCATTTGGTTGAACAACAGAATGAGTGGGGGGTGGGCTTTCAGTGGGAGACTGAATCCTGTGGTTGGTTGGGAGGTGGCCCTCATTTGAATATTGTGGCCATGGACGGCCCCCTTCTGGGGAGCTGGAAGTGTAAGTGACGCTCTGGCAGCAGGATGGACCAGAACATGGAGCAGCCTATGGAAGATGATGGGCTGTTGACCGGCTGGCTGTGTGTTGCCCTTTTTGTTTTTCCATCCCCAAAGGCCGCAGCCTCTTCTAGGTGGTCTCCCTGGGCCAAGGGAGGGCTGCGGCCATGGCGGTAGGTCGGGAGGAGGCCTTTGCCCAGTATACTCTGGCTTCTCTTCAGAACGTAAAAATTTTTCGCCTTTTACTAAAGATTTCCGTGGAGAGGAGCAAAACTGAGTTTTGTGGCAATTTTTGCATACTCCAGCTTGCTGGGGCTTCCTTCATTTGGTTGAACAACAGAATGAGTGGGGGGTGGGCTTTCAGTGGGAGACTGAATCCTGTGGTTGGTTGGGAGGTGGCCCTCATTTGAATATTGTGGCCATGGACGGCCCCCTTATGGGGAGCTGGAAGTGTAAGTGACGCTCTGGCAGCAGGATGGACCAGAACATGGAGCAGCCTATGGAAGATGATGGGCTGTCGCCCGGCTGGCTGTGTGTTGCCCTTTTTGTTTTTCCATCCCCAAAGGCCGCAGCCTCTTCTAGGTGGTCTCCCTGGGCCAAGGGAGGGCTGCGGCCATGGCGGTAGGTCGGGAGGAGGCCCTTGCCCAGTATACTCTGGCTTCTCTTCAGAACGTAAAAATCTTTCGCCTTTTACTAAATATTTCCGTGGAGAGGAGCAAAACTGAGTTTTGTCGCAATTTTTGCATGCTCCAGCTTGCTGGGGCTTCCTTCATTTGGTTGAACAACAGAATGAGTAGGGGGTGGGCTTTCAGTGGGAGACTGAATTCTGTGGTTGGTTGTGTTGTGGCCCTCATTTGAATATTGTGGCCATGGACGGCCCCCTTCTGGGGAGCTGGAAGTGTAAGTGACGCTCTGGCAGCAGGATGGACCAGAACATGGAGCAGCCTATGGAAGATGATGGGCTGTCGCCCGGCTGGCTGTGTGTTGCCCTTTTTGTTTTTCCATCCCCAAAGGCCGCAGCCTCTTCTAGGTGGTCTCCCTGGGCCAAGGGAGGGCTGCGGCCATGGCGGTAGGTCGGGAGGAGGCCCTTGCCCAGTATACTTTGGCTTCTCTTCAGAACGTAAAAATCTTTCGCCTTTTACTAAAGATTTCCGTGGAGAGGAGCAAAACTGAGTTTTGTGGCAATTTTTGCATGCTCCAGCTTGCTGGGGCTTCCTTCATTTGGTTGAACAGCAGAATGAGTGGGGGGTGGGCTTTCAGTGGGAGACTGAATCCTGTGGTTGGTTGGGAGGTGGCTCTCATTTGAATATTGTGGCCATGGACGGCCCCCTTCTGGGGAGCTGGAAGTGTAAGTGACGCTCTGGCAGCAGGATGGAGCAGCCTATGGAAGATGATGGGCTGTCGCCCGGCTGGCTGTGTGTTGCCCTTTTTGTTTTTCCATCCCCAAAGGCCGCAGCCTCTTCTAGGTGGTCTCCCTGGGCCAAGGGCGGGCTGCGGCCATGGCGGTAGGTCGGGAGGAGGCCCTTGCCCAGTATACTCTGGCTTCTCTTCAGAACGTAAAAATCTTTCGCCTTTTACTAAAGATTTCCGTGGAGAAGAGCAAAACTGAGTTTTGTGGCAATTTTTGCATGCTCCAGCTTGCTGGGGCTTCCTTCATTTGGTTGAACAACAGAATGAGTGGGGGGTGGGCTTTCAGTGGGAGACTGAATCCTGTGGTTGGTTGGGAGGTGGCCCTCATTTGAATATTGTGGCCATGGACGGCCCCCTTCTGGGGAGCTGGAAGTGTAAGTGACGCTCTGGCAGCAGGATGGACCAGAGCATGGAGCAGCCAATAGAAGATGATGGGCTGTCGCCCGGCTGGCTGTGTGTTGCCCTTTTTGTTTTTCCATCCCCAAAGGCCGCAGCCTCTTCTAGGTGGTCTCCCTGGGCCAAGGGAGGGCTGCGGCCATGGCGGTAGGTCGGGAGGAGGCCCTTGCCCAGTATACTCTGGCTTCTCTTCAGAACGTAAAAATCTTTCGCCTTTTACTAAAGATTTCCGTGGAGAGGAGCAAAACTGAGTTTTGTGGCAATTTTTGCATGCTCCAGCTTGCTGGGGCTTCCTTCATTTGGTTGAACAACAGAATGAGTGGGGGGTGGGCTTTCAGTGGGAGACTGAATCCTGTGGTTGGTTGGGAGGTGGCCCTCATTTGAATATTGTGGCCATGGATGGCCCCCTTCTGGGGAGCTGGAAGTGTAAGTGACGCTCTGGCAGCAGGATGGACCAGAACATGGAGCAGCCTATGGAAGATGATGGGCTGTCGCCCGGCTGGCTGTGTGTTGCCCTCTTTGTTTTTCCATCCCCAAAGGCCGCAGCCTCTTCTAGGTGGTCTCCCTGGGCCAAGGGAGGGCTGCGGCCATGGCGGTAGGTCGGGAGGAGGCCCTTGCCCAGTATACTCTGGCTTCTCTTCAGGACGTAAAAATCTTTCGCTTTTTACTAAAGATTTCCGTGGAGAGGAGCAAAACTGAGTTTTGTGGCAATTTTTGCATGCTCCAGCTTGCTGGGGCTTCCTTCATTTGGTTGAACAACAGAATAAGTGGGGGGTGGGCTTTCAGTGGGAGACTGAATCCTGTGGTTGGTTGGGAGGTGGCTCTCATTTGAATATTGTGGCCATGGACGGCCCCCTTCTGGGGAGCTGGAAGTGTAAGTGACGCTCTGGCAGCAGGATGGACCAGAACATGGAGCAGCCTATGGAAGATGATGGGCTGTCGCCCGGCTGGCTGTGTGTTGCCCTTTTTGTTTTTCCATCCCCAAAGGCCGCAGCCTCTTCTAGGTGGTCTCCCTGGGCCAAGGGAGGGCTGCGGCCATGGCGGTAGGTCGGGAGGAGGCCCTTGCCCAGTATACTCTGGCTTCTCTTCAGAACGTAAAAATCTTTCGCCTTTTACTAAAGATTTCCGTGGAGAGGAGCAAAACTGAGTTTTGTGGCAATTTTTGCATGCTCCAGCTTGCTGGGGCTTCCTTCATTTGGTTGAACAACAGAATGAGTGGGGGGTGGGCTTTCAGTGCGAGACTGAATCCTGTGGTTGGTTGGGAGGTGGCCCTCATTTGAATATTGTGGCCATGGACGGCCCCCTTCTGGGGAGCTGGAAGTGTAAGTGACGCTCTGGCAGCAGGATGGACCAGAACATGGAGCAGCCTATGGAAGATGATGGGCTGTCGCCCGGATGGCTGTGTGTTGCCCTTTTTGTTTTTCCATCCCCAAAGGCCGCAGCCTCTTCTAGGTGGTCTCCTTGGGCCAAGGGAGGGCTGCGGCCATGGCGGTAGGTCGGGAGGAGGCCCTTGCCCAGTATACTCTGGCTTCTCTTCAGAACGTAAAAATCTTTCGCCTTTTACTAAAGATTTCCGTGGAGAGGAGCAAAACTGAGTTTTGTGGCAATTTTTGCATGCTCCAGCTTACTGGGGCTTCCTTCATTTGGTTGAACAACAGAATGAGTGGGGGGTGGGCTTTCAGTGGGAGACTGAATCCTGTGGTTGGTTTGGAGGTGGCCCTCATTTGAATATTGTGGCCATGGACGGCCCCCTTCTGGGGAGCTGGAAGTGTAAGTGACGCTCTGGCAGCAGGATGGACCAGAACATGGAGCAGCCTATGGAAGATGATGGGCTGTCGCCCGGCTGGCTGTGTGTTGCCCTTTTTGTTTTTCCATCCCCAAAGGCCGCAGCCTCTTCTAGGTGGTCTCCCTGGGCCAAGGGAGGGCTGCGGCCATGGCGGTAGGTCGGGAGGAGGCCCTTACCCAGTATACTCTGGCTTCTCTTCAGAACGTAAAAATCTTTCACCTTTTACTAAAGATTTCCGTGGAGAGGAGCAAAACTGAGTTTTGTGGCAATTTTTGCATGCTCCAGTTTGCTGGGGCTTTCTTCATTTGGTTGAACAACAGAATGAGTGGGGGGTGGGCTTTCAGTGGGAGACTGAATCCTGTGGTTGGTTGGGAGGTGGCCCTCATTTTAATATTGTGGCCATGCACGGCCCCCTTCTGGGGAGCTGGAAGTGTAAGTGACGCTCTGGCAGCAGGATGGACCAGAACATGGAGCAGCCTATGGAAGATGATGGGCTGTCGCCCGGCTGGCTGTGTGTTGCCCTTTTTGTTTTTCCATCCCCAAAGGCCGCAGCCTCTTCTAGGTAGTCTCCCTGGGCCAAGGGAGGGCTGCGGCCATGGCGGTAGGTCGGGAGGAGGCCCTTGCCCAGTATACTCTGGCTTGTCTTCAGAACGTAAAAATCTTTTTCGCCTTTTACTAAAGATTTCCGTGGAGAGGAGCAAAACTGAGTTTTGTGGCAATTTTTGCATGCTCCAGCTTGCTGGGGCTTCCTTCATTTGGTTGAACAACAGAATGAGTGGGGGGTGGGCTTTCAGTGGGAGACTGAATCCTATGGTTGGTTGGGATGTGGCCCTCATTTGAATATTGTGGCCATGGACGGCCCCCTTCTGGGGAGCTGGAAGTGTAAGTGACGCTCTGGCAGCAGGATGGACCAGAACATGGAGCAGCCTATGGAAGATGATGGGCTGTCGCCCGGCTGGCTGTGTGTTGCCCTTTTTGTTTTTCCATCCCCAAAGGCCGCAGCCTCTTCTAGGTGGTCTCCCTGGGCCAAGGGAGGGCTGCGGCCATGGCGGTAGGTCGGGAGGAGGCCCTTGCCCAGTATACTCTGGCTTCTCTTCAGAATGTAAAAATCTTTCGCCTTTTACTAAAGATTTCCGTGGAGAGGAGCAAAACTGAGTTTTGTGGCAATTTTTGCATGCTCCAGCTTGCTGGGGCTTCCTTCATTTGGTTGAACAACAGAATGAGTTGGGGGTCGACTTTCAGTGGGAGACTGAATCCTGTGGTTGGTTGGGAAGTGGCCCTCATTTGAATATTGTGGCCATGGACGGCCCCCTTCTGGGGAGCTGGAAGTGTAAGTGACGCTCTGGCAGCAGGATGGACCAGAACATGGAGCAGCCTATGGAAGATGATGGGCTGTCGCCCGGCTGGCTGTGTGTTGCCCTTTTTAGTTTTCCATCCCCAAAAGCCGCAGCCTCTTCTAGGTGGTCTCCCTGGGCCAAGGGAGGGCTGCGGTCATGGCGGTAGGTCGGGAGGAGGCCCTTGCCCAGTATACTCTGGCTTCTCTTCAGAACCTAAAAATCTTTCGCCTTTTACTAAAGATTTCCGTGGAGAGGAGCAAAACTGAGTTTTGTGGCAATTTTTGCATGCTCCAGCTTGCTGGGGCTTCCTTCATTTGGTTGAACAACAGAATGAGTGGGGGGTGGGCTTTCAGTGGGAGACTGAATCCTGTGGTTGGTTGGGAGGTGGCCCTCATTTGAATATTGTGGCCATGGACGGCCCCCTTCTGGGGAGCTGGAAGTGTAAGTGACGCTCTGGCAGCAGGATGGACCAGAACATGGAGCAGCCTATGGAAGATGATGGGCTGTCGCCCGGCTGGCTGTGTGTTGCCCTTTTTGTTTTTCCATCCCCAAAGGCCGCAGCCTCTTCTAGGTGGTCTCCCTGGGCCAAGGGAGGGCTGCGGCCATGGCGGTAGGTCGGGAGGAGGCCCTTGCCCAGTATACTCTGGCTTCTCTTCAGAATGTAAAAATCTTTCGTCTTTAACTAAAGATTTCCGTGGAGAGGAGCAAAACTGAGTTTTGTGGCAATTTTTGCATGCTTCAACTTGCTGGGGCTTCCTTCATTTGGTTGAACAACAGAATGAGTGGGGGGTGGGCTTTCAGTGGGAGACTGAATCCTGTGGTTGGTTGGGAGGTGGCCCTCATTTGAATATTGTGGCCATGGACGGCCCCCTTCTGGGGAGCTGGAAGTGTAAGTGACGCTCTGGCAGCAGGATGGAGCAGCCTATGGAAGATGATGGGCTGTCGCCCGGCTGGCTGTGTGTTGCCCTTTTTGTTTTTCCATCCCCAAAGGCCGCAGCCTCTTCTAGGTGGTCTCCCTGGGCCAAGGGAGGGCTGCGGCCATGGCGGTAGGTCGGGAGGAGGCCCTTGCCCAGTATACTCTGGCTTCTCTTCAGAACGTAAAAATCTTTCGCCTTTTACTAAAGATTTCCGTGGAGAGGAGCAAAACTGAGTTTTGTGGCAATTTTTGCATGCTCCAGCTTGCTGGGGCTTCCTTCATTTGGTTGAACAACAGAATGAGTGGGGGGTGGGCTTTCAGTGGGAGACTGAATCCTGTGGTTGGTTGGGAGGTGGCCCTCATTTGAATATTGTGGCCATGGACGGCCCCCTTCTGGGGAGCTGGAAGTGTAAGTGATGCTCTGGCAGCAGGATGGACCAGACCATGGAGCAGCCTATGGAAGATGATGGGCTGTCGCCCGGCTGGCTGTGTGTTGCCCTTTTTGTTTTTCCATCCCCAAAGGCCGCAGCCTCTTCTAGGTGGTCTCCCTGGGCCAAGGGAGGGCTGCGGCCATGGCGGTAGGTCGGGAGGAGGCCCTTGCCCAGTATACTCTGGCTTCTCTTCAGAACGTAAAAATCTTTCGCCTTTTACTAAAGATTCCCGTGGAGAGGAGCAAAACTGAGTTTTGTGGCAATTTTTGCATGCTCCAGCTTGCTGGGGCTTCCTTCATTTGGTTGAACAACAGAATGAGTGGGGGGTGGGCTTTCAGTGGGAGACTGAATCCTGTGGTTGGTTGGGAGGTGGCCCTCATTTGAATATTGTGGCCATGGACGGCCCCCTTCTGGGGAGCTGGAAGTGTAAGTGACGCTCTGGCAGCAGGATGGACCAGAACATGGAGCAGCCTATGGAAGATGATGGGCTGTCGCCCGGCTGGCTGTGTGTTGCCCTTTTTGTTTTTCCATCCCCAAAGGCCGCAGCCTCTTCTAGGTGGTCTCCCTGGGCCAAGGGAGGGCTGCGGCCATGGCGGTAGGTCGGGAGGAGGCCCTTGCCCAGTATACTCTGGCTTCTCTTCAGAACGTAAAAATCTTTCGCCTTTTACTAAAGATTTCCGTGGAGAGGAGCAAAACTGAGTTTTGTGGCAATTTTTGCATGCTCCAGCTTGCTGGGGCTTCCTTCATTTGGTTGAACAACAGAATGAGTGGGGGGTGGGCTTTCAGTGGGAGACTGAATCCTGTGGTTGGTTGGGAGGTGGCCCTCATTTGAATATTGTGGCCATGGACGGCCCCCTTCTGGGGAGCTGGAAGTGTAAGTGACGCTCTGGCAGCAGGATGGACCAGAACATGGAGCAGCCTATGGAAGATGATGGGCTGTCGCCCGGCTGGCTGTGTGTTGCCCTTTTTGTTTTTCCATCCCCAAAGGCCGCAGCCTCTTCTAGGTGGTCTCCCTGGGCCAAGGGAGGGCTGCGGCCATGGCGGTAGGTCGGGAGGAGGCCCTTGCCCAGTATACTCTGGCTTCTCTTCAGAACGTAAAAATCTTTCGCCTTTTACTAAAGATTTCCGTGGAGAGGAGCAAAACTGAGTTTTGTGGCAATTTTTGCATGCTCCAGCTTGCTGGGGCTTCCTTCATTTGGTTGAACAACAGAATGAGTGGGGGGTGGGCTTTCAGTGGGAGACTGAATCCTGTGGTTGGTTGGGAGGTGGCCCTCATTTGAATATTGTGGCCATGGACGGCCCCCTTCTGGGGAGCTGGAAGTGTAAGTGACGCTCTGGCAGCAGGATGGACCAGAACATGGAGCAGCCTATGGAAGATGATGGGCTGTCGCCCGGCTGGCTGTGTGTTGCCCTTTTTGTTTTTCCATCCCCAAAGGCCGCAGCCTCTTCTAGGTGGTCTCCCTGGGCCAAGGGAGGGCTGCGGCCATGGCGGTAGGTCGGGAGGAGGCCCTTGCCCAGTATACTCTGGCTTCTCTTCAGAACGTAAAAATCTTTCGCCTTTTACTAAAGATTTCCGTGGAGAGGAGCAAAACTGAGTTTTGTGGCAATTTTTGCATGCTCCAGCTTGCTGGGGCTTCCTTCATTTGGTTGAACAACAGAATGAGTGGGGGGTGGGCTTTCAGTGGGAGACTGAATCCTGTGGTTGGTTGGGAGGTGGCCCTCATTTGAATATTGTGGCCATGGACGGCCCCCTTCTGGGGAGCTGGAAGTGTAAGTGACGCTCTGGCAGCAGGATGGACCAGAACATGGAGCAGCCTATGGAAGATGATGGGCTGTCGCCCGGCTGGCTGTGTGTTGCCCTTTTTGTTTTTCCATCCCCAAAGGCCGCAGCCTCTTCTAGGTGGTCTCCCTGGGCCAAGGGAGGGCTGCGGCCATGGCGGTAGGTCGGGAGGAGGCCCTTGCCCAGTATACTCTGGCTTCTCTTCAGAACGTAAAAATCTTTCGCCTTTTACTAAAGATTTCTGTGGAGAGGAGCAAAACTGAGTTTTGTGGCAATTTTTGCATGCTCCAGCTTGCTGGGGCTTCCTTCATTTGGTTGAACAACAGAATGAGTGGGGGGTGGGCTTTCAGTGGGAGACTGAATCCTGTGGTTGGTTGGGAGGTGGCCCTCATTTGAGTATTGTGGCCATGGACGGCCCCCTTCTGGGGAGCTGGAAGTGTAAGTGACGCTCTGGCAGCAGGATGGACCAGAACATGGAGCAGCCTATGGAAGATGATGGGCTGTCGCCCGGCTGGCTGTGTGTTGCCCTTTTTGTTTTTCCATCCCCAAAGGCCGCAGCCTCTTCTAGGTGGTCTCCCTGGGCCAAGGGAGGGCTGCGGCCATGGCGGTAGGTCGGGAGGAGGCCCTTGCCCAGTATACTCTGGCTTCTCTTCAGAATGTAAAAATCTTTCGCCTTTTACTAAAGATTTCCGTGGAGAGGAGCAAAACTGAGTTTTGTGGCAATTTTTGCATGCTCCAGCTTGCTGGGGCTTCCTTCATTTGGTTGAACAACAGAATGAGTGGGGGGTGGGCTTTCAGTGGGAGACTGAATCCTGTGGTTGGTTGGGAGGTGGCCCTCATTTGAATATTGTGGCCATGGACGGCCCCCTTCTGGGGAGCTGGAAGTGTAAGTGACGCTCTGGCAGCAGGATGGACCAGAACATGGAGCAGCCTATGGAAGATGATGGGCTGTCGCCCGGCTGGCTGTGTGTTGCCCTTTTTGTTTTTCCATCCCCAAAGGCCGCAGCCTCTTCTAGGTGGTCTCCCTGGCCCAAGGGAGGGCTGCGGCCATGGCGGTAGGTCGGGAGGAGGCCCTTGCCCAGTATACTCTGGCTTCTCTTCAGAACGTAAAAATCTTTCGCCTTTTACTAAAGATTTCCGTGGAGAGGAGCAAAACTGAGTTTTGTGGCAATTTTTGCATGCTCCAGCTTGCTGGGGCTTCCTTCATTTGGTTGAACAACAGAATGAGTGGGGGGTGGGCTTTCAGTGGGAGACTGAATCCTGTGGTTGGTTGGGAGGTGGCCCTCATTTGAATATTGTGGCCATGGACGGCCCCCTTCTGGGGAGCTGGAAGTGTAAGTGACGCTCTGGCAGCAGGATGGACCAGAACATGGAGCAGCCTATGGAAGATGATGGGCTGTCGCCCGGCTGGCTGTGTGTTGCCCTTTTTGTTTTTCCATCCCCAAAGGCCGCAGCCTCTTCTAGGTGGTCTCCCTGGGCCAAGGGAGGGCTGCGGCCATGGCGGTAGGTCGGGAGGAGGCCCTTGCCCAGTATACTCTGGCTTCTCTTCAGAACGTAAAAATCTTTCGCCTTTTACTAAAGATTTCCGTGGAGAGGAGCAAAACTGAGTTTTGTGGCAATTTTTGCATGCTCCAGCTTGCTGGGGCTTCCTTCATTTGGTTGAACAACAGAATGAGTGGGGGGTGGGCTTTCAGTGGGAGACTGAATCCTGTGGTTGGTTGGGAGGTGGCCCTCATTTGAATATTGTGGCCATGGACGGCCCCCTTCTGGGGAGCTGGAAGTGTAAGTGACGCTCTGGCAGCAGGATGGACCAGAACATGGAGCAGCCTATGGAAGATGATGGGCTGTCGCCCGGCTGGCTGTGTGTTGCCCTTTTTGTTTTTCCATCCCCAAAGGCCGCAGCCTCTTCTAGGTGGTCTCCCTGGGCCAAGGGAGGGCTGCGGCCATGGCGGTAGGTCGGGAGGAGGCCCTTGCCCAGTATACTCTGGCTTCTCTTCAGAACGTAAAAATCTTTCGCCTTTTACTAAAGATTTCTGTGGAGAGGAGCAAAACTGAGTTTTGTGGCAATTTTTGCATGCTCCAGCTTGCTGGGGCTTCCTTCATTTGGTTGAACAACAGAATGAGTGGGGGGTGGGCTTTCAGTGGGAGACTGAATCCTGTGGTTGGTTGGGAGGTGGCCCTCATTTGAGTATTGTGGCCATGGACGGCCCCCTTCTGGGGAGCTGGAAGTGTAAGTGACGCTCTGGCAGCAGGATGGACCAGAACATGGAGCAGCCTATGGAAGATGATGGGCTGTCGCCCGGCTGGCTGTGTGTTGCCCTTTTTGTTTTTCCATCCCCAAAGGCCGCAGCCTCTTCTAGGTGGTCTCCCTGGGCCAAGGGAGGGCTGCGGCCATGGCGGTAGGTCGGGAGGAGGCCCTTGCCCAGTATACTCTGGCTTCTCTTCAGAATGTAAAAATCTTTCGCCTTTTACTAAAGATTTCCGTGGAGAGGAGCAAAACTGAGTTTTGTGGCAATTTTTGCATGCTCCAGCTTGCTGGGGCTTCCTTCATTTGGTTGAACAACAGAATGAGTGGGGGGTGGGCTTTCAGTGGGAGACTGAATCCTGTGGTTGGTTGGGAGGTGGCCCTCATTTGAATATTGTGGCCATGGACGGCCCCCTTCTGGGGAGCTGGAAGTGTAAGTGACGCTCTGGCAGCAGGATGGACCAGAACATGGAGCAGCCTATGGAAGATGATGGGCTGTCGCCCGGCTGGCTGTGTGTTGCCCTTTTTGTTTTTCCATCCCCAAAGGCCGCAGCCTCTTCTAGGTGGTCTCCCTGGCCCAAGGGAGGGCTGCGGCCATGGCGGTAGGTCGGGAGGAGGCCCTTGCCCAGTATACTCTGGCTTCTCTTCAGAACGTAAAAATCTTTCGCCTTTTACTAAAGATTTCCGTGGAGAGGAGCAAAACTGAGTTTTGTGGCAATTTTTGCATGCTCCAGCTTGCTGGGGCTTGCTTCATTGATTGAACAACAGAATGAGTGGGGGGTGGGCTTTCAGTGGGAGACTGAATCCTGTGGTTGGTTGGGAGGTGGCCCTCATTTGAATATTGTGGCCATGGATGGCCCCCTTCTGGGGAGCTGGAAGTGTAAGTGACGCTCTGGCAGCAGGATGGACCAGAACATGGAGCAGCCTATGGAAGATGATGGGCTGTCGCCCGGCTGGCTGTGTGTTGCCCTTTTTGTTTTTCCATCCCCAAAGGCCGCAGCCTCTTCTAGGTGGTCTCCCTGGGCCAAGGGAGGGCTGCGGCCATGGCGGTAGGTCGGGAGGAGGCCCTTGCCCAGTATACTCTGGCTTCTCTTCAGAACGTAAAAGTCTTTCGCCTTTTACTAAAGATTTCTGTGGAGAGGAGCAAAACTGAGTTTTGTGGCAATTTTTGCATGCTCCAGCTTGCTGGGGCTTCCTTCATTTGGTTGAACAACAGAATGAGTGGGGGGTGGGCTTTCAGTGGGAGACTGAATCCTGTGGTTGGTTGGGAGGTGGCCCTCATTTGAATATTGTGGCCATGGACGGCCCCCTTCTGGGGAGCTGGAAGTGTAAGTGACGCTCTGGCAGCAGGATGGACCAGAACATGGAGCAGCCTATGGAAGATGATGGGCTGTCGCCCGGCTGGCTGTGTGTTGCCCTTTTTGTTTTTCCATCCCCAAAGGCCGCAGCCTCTTCTAGGTGGTCTCCCTGGGCCAAGGGAGGGCTGCGGCCATGGCGGTAGGTCGGGAGGAGGCCCTTGCCCAGTATACTCTGGCTTCTCTTCAGAACGTAAAAATCTTTCGCCTTTTACTAAAGATTTCCGTGGAGAGGAGTAAAACTGAGTTTTGTGGCAATTTTTGCATGCTCCAGCTTGCTGGGGCTTCCTTCATTTGGTTGAACAACAGAATGAGTGGGGGGTGGGCTTTCAGTGGGAGACTGAATCCTGTGGTTGGTTGGGAGGTGGCCCTCATTTGAATATTGTGGCCATGGACGGCCCCCTTCTGGGGAGCTGGAAGTGTAAGTGACGCTCTGGCAGCAGGATGGACCAGAACATGGAGCAGCCTATGGAAGATGATGGGCTGTCGCCCGGCTGGCTGTGTGTTGCCCTTTTTGTTTTTCCATCCCCAAAGGCCGCAGCCTCTTCTAGGTGGTCTCCCTGGGCCAAGGGAGGGCTGCGGCCATGGCGGTAGGTCGGGAGGAGGCCCTTGCCCAGTATACTCTGGCTTCTCTTCAGAACGTAAAAATCTTTCGCCTTTTACTAAAGATTTCCGTGGAGAGGAGCAAAACTGAGTTTTGTGGCAACTTTTGCATGCTCCAGCTTGCTGGGGCTTCCTTCATTTGGTTGAACAACAGAATGAGTGGGGGGTGGGCTTTCAGTGGGAGACTGAATCCTGTGGTTGGTTGGGAGGTGGCCCTCATTTGAATATTGTGGCCATGGACGGCCCCCTTCTGGGGAGCTGGAAGTGTAAGTGACGCTCTGGCAGCAGGATGGACCAGACCATGGAGCAGCCTATGGAAGATTATGGGCTGTCGCCCGGCTGGCTGTGTGTTGCCCTTTTTGTTTTTCCATCCCCAAAGGCCGCAGCCTCTTCTAGGTGGTCTCCCTGGGCCAAGGGAGGGCTGCGGCCATGGCGGTAGGTCGGGAGGAGGCCCTTGCCCAGTATACTCTGGCTTCTCTTCAGAACGTAAAAATCTTTCGCCTTTTACTAAAGATTTCCGTGGAGAGGAGCAAAACTGAGTTTTGTGGCAATTTTTGCATGCTCCAGCTTGCTGGGGCTTCCTTCGTTTGGTTGAACAACAGAATGGGTGGGGGGTGGGCTTTCAGTGGGAGACTGAATCCTGTGGTTGGTTGGGAGGTGGCCCTCATTTGAATATTGTGGCCATGGACGGCCCCCTTCTGGGGAGCTGGAAGTGTAAGTGACGCTCTGGCAGCAGGATGGACCAGAACATGGAGCAGCCTATGGAAGATGATGGGCTGTCGCCCGGCTGGCTGTGTGTTGCCCTTTTTGTTTTTCCATCCCCAAAGGCCGCAGCCTCTTCTAGGTGGTCTCCCTGGGCCAAGGGAGGGCTGCAGCCATGGCGGTAGGTCTGGAGGAGGCCCTTGCCCAGTATACTCTGGCTTCTCTTCAGAACCTAAAAATCTTTCGCCTTTTACTAAAGATTTCCGTGGAGAGGAGCAAAACTGAGTTTTGTGGCAATTTTTGCATGCTCCAGCTTGTTGGGGCTTCCTTCATTTGGTTGAACAACAGAATGAGTGGGGGGTGGGCTTTCAGTGGGAGACTGAATCCTGTGGTTGGTTGGGAGGTGGCCCTCATTTGAATATTGTGGCCATGGACGGCCCCCTTCTGGGGAGCTGGAAGTGTAAGTGACGCTCTGGCAGCAGGATGAACCAGAACATGGAGCAGCCTATGGAAAATGATGGGCTGTCGCCCGGCTGGCTGTGTGTTGCCCTTTTTGTTTTTCCATCCCCAAAGGCCGCAGCCTCTTCTAGGTGGTCTCCCTGGGCCAAGGGTGGGCTGCGGCCATGGCGGTAGGTCGGGAGGAGGCCCTTGCCCAGTATACTCTGGCTTCTCTTCAGAACGTAAAAATCTTTCGCCTTTTAGTAAAGATTTCCGTGGAGAGGAGCAAAACTGAGTTTTGTGGCAATGTTTGCATGCTCCAGCTTGCTGGGGCTTCCTTCATTTGGTTGAACAACAGAATGAGTGGGGGGGTGGGCTTTCAGTGGGAGACTGAATCCTGTGGTTGGTTGGGAGGTGGCTCTCATTTGAATATTGTGGCCATGGACGGCCCCCTTCTGGGGAGCTGGAAGTGTAAGTGACGCTCTGGCAGCAGGATGGACAAGAACATGGAGCAGCCTATGGAAGATGATGGGCTGTCGCCCGGCTGGCTGTGTGTTGCCCTTTTTGTTTTTCCATCCCCAAAGGCCGCAGCCTCTTCTAGGTGGTCTCCCTGGGCCAAGGGAGGGCTGCGGCCATGGCGGTAGGTCGGGAGGAGGCCCTTGCCCAGTATACTCTGGCTTCTCTTCAGAACGTAAAAATCTTTCGCCTTTTACTAAAGATTTCTGTGGAGAGGAGCAAAACTGAGTTTTGTGGCAATTTTTGCATGCTCCAGCTTGCTGGGGCTTCCTTCATTTGGTTGAACAACAGAATGAGTGGGGGGTGGGCTTTCAGTGGGAGACTGAATCCTGTGGTTGGTTGGGAGGTGGCCCTCATTTGAATATTGTGACCATGGACGGCCCCCTTCTGGGGAGCTGGAAGTGTAAGTGACGCTCTGGCAGCAGGATGGACCAGAACATGGAGCAGCCTATGGAAGATGATGGGCTGTCGCCCGGCTGGCTGTGTGTTTCCCTTTTTGTTTTTCCATCCCCAAAGGCCGCAGCCTCTTCTAGGTGGTCTCCCTGGGCCAAGGGAGGGCTGCGGCCATGGCGGTAGGTCGGGAGGAGGCCCTTGCCCAGTATACTCTGGCTTCTCTTCAGAACGTAAAAATCTTTCGCCTTTTACTAAAGATTTCCGTGGAGAGGAGCAAAACTGAGTTTTTTGCATGCTCCAGCTTGCTGGGGCTTCCTTCATTTGGTTGAACAACAGAATGAGTGGGGGGTGGGCTTTCAGTGGGAGACTGAATCCTGTGGTTGGTTGGGAGGTGGCCCTCATTTGAATATTGTGGCCATGGACGGCCCCCTTCTGGGGAGCTGGAAGTGTAAGTGACGCTCTGGCAGCAGGATGAACCAGAACATGGAGCAGCCTATGGAAAATGATGGGCTGTCGCCCGGCTGGCTGTGTGTTGCCCTTTTTGTTTTTCCATCCCCAAAGGCCGCAGCCTCTTCTAGGTGGTCTCCCTGGGCCAAGGGAGGGCTGCGGCCATGGCGGTAGGTCGGGAGGAGGCCCTTGCCCAGTATACTCTGGCTTCTCTTCAGAACGTAAAAATCTTTCGCCTTTTACTAAAGATTTCCGTGGAGAGGAGCAAAACTGAGTTTTGTGGCAATTTTTGCATGCTCCAGCTTGCTGGGGCTTCCTTCATTTGGTTGAACAACAGAATGAGTGGGGGGTGGGCTTTCAGTGGGAGACTGAATCCTGTGGTTGGTTGGGAGGTGGCTCTCATTTGAATATTGTGGCCATGGACGGTCTCCTTCTGGGGAGCTGGAAGTGTAAGTGACGCTCTGGCAGCAGGATGGACCAGAACATGGAGCAGCCTATGGAAGATGATGGGCTGTCGCCCGGCTGGCTGTGTGTTGCCCTTTTTGTTTTTCCATCCCCAAAGGCCGCAGCCTCTTCTAGGTGGTCTCCCTGGGCCAAGGGAGGGCTGCGGCCATGGCGGTAGGTCGGGAGGAGGCCCTTGCCCAGTATACTCTGGCTTCTCTTCAGAACGTAAAAATCTTTCGCCTTTTACTAAAGATTTCCGTGGAGAGGAGCAAAACTGAGTTTTGTGGCAATTTTTGCATGCTCCAGCTTGCTGGGGCTTAGAATCATAGAATCATAGAATGGTAGAGTTGGAAGGGACCTCCTGGGTCATCTGGTCCAACCCCCTGCTCAAAGCAGGATTCACTAGATCATCTCAGACAGATGTCTGTCCAGCCTCTGTTTGAAGACGTCCATTGAAGGGGAACTCACCACCTCTCGTGGCAGCCTGTTCCACTCATTAATCACCCTAACTGTCAAAAAGTTTTTTCTAATATCTAATCTGTGTCTCCTCCCATTTAGTTTCATCCCATTGCTTCTAGTCTTTCCTTGTGCAAATGAGAATAAAGATGATCCTTCTACAATGTGACAGCCCTTGACATATTTGTAGACAGCTATTAAGTCTCCTCTCAGTCTTCTTTTTTGCAAGCTAAACATTCCCAAATCCTGCAACCGTTCCTCATAGGACATGGTTTGCAGACCAGTCACCATTCTGGTCGCTCTTCTCTGAACTTGTTCCAGTTTGTCGATGTCTTTTTTAAAATGTGGTGCCCAAAACTGTACACAGTATTCCAGATGAGGTCTGACCAAAGAGGAGTAAAGACCGATAATGACTTCACGTGATCTAGACTGTATGCTTCTGTTAATACATCCCAGAATTGTATTCTTCCTTCATTTGGTTGAACAACAGAATGAGTGGGGGGTGGGCTTTCAGTGGGAGACTGAATCCTGTGGTTGGTTGGGAGGTGGCCCTCATTTGAATATTGTGGCCATGGACGGCCCCCTTCTGGGGAGCTGGAAGTGTAAGTGACGCTCTGGCAGCAGGATGGACCAGAACATGGAGCAGCCTATGGAAGATGATGGGCTGTCGCCCGGCTGGCTGTGTGTTGCCCTTTTTGTTTTTCCATCCCCAAAGGCCGCAGCCTCTTCTAGGTGGTCTCCCTGGGCCAAGGGAGGGCTGCGGCCATGGCGGTAGGTCGGGAGGAGGCCCTTGCCCAGTATACTCTGGCTTCTCTTCAGAACGTAAAAATCTTTCGCCTTTTACTAAAGATTTCCGTGGAGAGGAGCAAAACTGAGTTTTGTGGCAATTTTTGCATGCTCCAGCTTGCTGGGGCTTCCTTCATTTGGTTGAACAACAGAATGAGTGGGGGGTGGGCTTTCAGTGGGAGACTGAATCCTGTGGTTGGTTGGGAGGTGGCCCTCATTTGAATATTGTGGCCATGGACGGCCCCCTTCTGGGGAGCTGGAAGTGTAAGTGACGCTCTGGCAGCAGGATGGACCAGAACATGGAGCAGCCTATGGAAGATGATGGGCTGTCGCCCGGCTGGCTGTGTGTTGCCCTTTTTGTTTTTCCATCCCCAAAGGCCGCAGCCTCTTCTAGGTGGTCTCCCTGGGCCAAGGGAGGGCTGCGGCCATGGCGGTAGGTCGGGAGGAGGCCCTTGCCCAGTATACTCTGGCTTCTCTTCAGAACGTAAAAATCTTTCGCCTTTTACTAAAGATTTCCGTGGAGAGGAGCAAAACTGAGTTTTGTGGCAATTTTTGCATGCTCCAGCTTGCTGGGGCTTCCTTCATTTGGTTGAACAACAGAATGAGTGGGGGGTGGGCTTTCAGTGGGAGACTGAATCCTGTGGTTGGTTGGGAGGTGGCCCTCATTTGAATATTGTGGCCATGGACGGCCCCCTTCTGGGGAGCTGGAAGTGTAAGTGACGCTCTGGCAGCAGGATGGACCAGAACATGGAGCAGCCTATGGAAGATGATGGGCTGTCGCCCGGCTGGCTGTGTGTTGCCCTTTTTGTTTTTCCATCCCCAAAGGCCGCAGCCTCTTCTAGGTGGTCTCCCTGGGCCAAGGGAGGGCTGCGGCCATGGCGGTAGGTCGGGAGGAGGCCCTTGCCCAGTATACTCTGGCTTCTCTTCAGAACGTAAAAATCTTTCGCCTTTTACTAAAGATTTCCGTGGAGAGGAGCAAAACTGAGTTTTGTGGCAATTTTTGCATGCTCCAGCTTGCTGGGGCTTCCTTCATTTGGTTGAACAACAGAATGAGTGGGGGGTGGGCTTTCAGTGGGAGACTGAATCCTGTGGTTGGTTGGGAGGTGGCCCTCATTTGAATATTGTGGCCATGGACGGCCCCCTTCTGGGGAGCTGGAAGTGTAAGTGACGCTCTGGCAGCAGGATGGACCAGAACATGGAGCAGCCTATGGAAGATGATGGGCTGTCGCCCGGCTGGCTGTGTGTTGCCCTTTTTGTTTTTCCATCCCCAAAGGCCGCAGCCTCTTCTAGGTGGTCTCCCTGGGCCAAGGGAGGGCTGCGGCCATGGCGGTAGGTCGGGAGGAGGCCCTTGCCCAGTATACTCTGGCTTCTCTTCAGAACGTAAAAATCTTTCGCCTTTTACTAAAGATTTCTGTGGAGAGGAGCAAAACTGAGTTTTGTGGCAATTTTTGCATGCTCCAGCTTGCTGGGGCTTCCTTCATTTGGTTGAACAACAGAATGAGTGGGGGGTGGGCTTTCAGTGGGAGACTGAATCCTGTGGTTGGTTGGGAGGTGGCCCTCATTTGAATATTGTGGCCATGGACGGCCCCCTTCTGGGGAGCTGGAAGTGTAAGTGACGCTCTGGCAGCAGGATGGACCAGAACATGGAGCAGCCTATGGAAGATGATGGGCTGTCGCCCGGCTGGCTGTGTGTTGCCCTTTTTGTTTTTCCATCCCCAAAGGCCGCAGCCTCTTCTAGGTGGTCTCCCTGGGCCAAGGGAGGGCTGCGGCCATGGCGGTAGGTCGGGAGGAGGCCCTTGCCCAGTATACTCTGGCTTCTCTTCAGAACGTAAAAATCTTTCGCCTTTTACTAAAGATTTCCGTGGAGAGGAGCAAAACTGAGTTTTGTGGCAATTTTTGCATGCTCCAGCTTGCTGGGGCTTCCTTCATTTGGTTGAACAACAGAATGAGTGGGGGGTGGGCTTTCAGTGGGAGACTGAATCCTGTGGTTGGTTGGGAGGTGGCCCTCATTTGAATATTGTGGCCATGGACGGCCCCCTTCTGGGGAGCTGGAAGTGTAAGTGACGCTCTGGCAGCAGGATGGACCAGAACATGGAGCAGCCTATGGAAGATGATGGGCTGTCGCCCGGCTGGCTGTGTGTTGCCCTTTTTGTTTTTCCATCCCCAAAGGCCGCAGCCTCTTCTAGGTGGTCTCCCTGGGCCAAGGGAGGGCTGCGGCCATGGCGGTAGGTCGGGAGGAGGCCCTTGCCCAGTATACTCTGGCTTCTCTTCAGAACGTAAAAATCTTTCGCCTTTTACTAAAGATTTCCGTGGAGAGGAGCAAAACTGAGTTTTGTGGCAATTTTTGCATGCTCCAGCTTGCTGGGGCTTCCTTCATTTGGTTGAACAACAGAATGAGTGGGGGGTGGGCTTTCAGTGGGAGACTGAATCCTGTGGTTGGTTGGGAGGTGGCCCTCATTTGAATATTGTGGCCATGGACGGCCCCCTTCTGGGGAGCTGGAAGTGTAAGTGACGCTCTGGCAGCAGGATGGACCAGAACATGGAGCAGCCTATGGAAGATGATGGGCTGTCGCCCGGCTGGCTGTGTGTTGCCCTTTTTGTTTTTCCATCCCCAAAGGCCGCAGCCTCTTCTAGGTGGTCTCCCTGGGCCAAGGGAGGGCTGCGGCCATGGCGGTAGGTCGGGAGGAGGCCCTTGCCCAGTATACTCTGGCTTCTCTTCAGAACGTAAAAATCTTTCGCCTTTTACTAAAGATTTCTGTGGAGAGGAGCAAAACTGAGTTTTGTGGCAATTTTTGCATGCTCCAGCTTGCTGGGGCTTCCTTCATTTGGTTGAACAACAGAATGAGTGGGGGGTGGGCTTTCAGTGGGAGACTGAATCCTGTGGTTGGTTGGGAGGTGGCCCTCATTTGAATATTGTGGCCATGGACGGCCCCCTTCTGGGGAGCTGGAAGTGTAAGTGTCGCTCTGGCAGCAGGATGGACCAGAACATGGAGCAGCCTATGGAAGATGATGGGCTGTCGCCCGGCTGGCTGTGTGTTGCCCTTTTTGTTTTTCCATCCCCAAAGGCCGCAGCCTCTTCTAGGTGGTCTCCCTGGGCCAAGGGAGGGCTGCGGCCATGGCGGTAGGTCGGGAGGAGGCCCTTGCCCAGTATACTCTGGCTTCTCTTCAGAATGTAAAAATCTTTCGCCTTTTACTAAAGATTTCCGTGGAGAGGAGCAAAACTGAGTTTTGTGGCAATTTTTGCATGCTCCAGCTTGCTGGGGCTTCCTTCATTTGGTTGAACAACAGAATGAGTGGGGGGTGGGCTTTCAGTGGGAGACTGAATCCTGTGGTTGGTTGGGAGGTGGCCCTCATTTGAATATTGTGGCCATGGACGGCCCCCTTCTGGGGAGCTGGAAGTGTAAGTGACGCTCTGGCAGCAGGATGGACCAGAACATGGAGCAGCCTATGGAAGATGATGGGCTGTCGCCCGGCTGGCTGTGTGTTGCCCTTTTTGTTTTTCCATCCCCAAAGGCCGCAGCCTCTTCTAGGTGGTCTCCCTGGGCCAAGGGAGGGCTGCGGCCATGGCGGTAGGTCGGGAGGAGGCCCTTGCCCAGTATACTCTGGCTTCTCTTCAGAACGTAAAAATCTTTCGCCTTTTACTAAAGATTTCCGTGGAGAGGAGCAAAACTGAGTTTTGTGGCAATTTTTGCATGCTCCAGCTTGCTGGGGCTTGCTTCATTGATTGAACAACAGAATGAGTGGGGGTTGGGCTTTCAGTGGGAGACTGAATCCTGTGGTTGGTTGGGAGGTGGCCCTCATTTGAATATTGTGGCCATGGATGGCCCCCTTCTGGGGAGCTGGAAGTGTAAGTGACGCTCTGGCAGCAGGATGGACCAGAACATGGAGCAGCCTATGGAAGATGATGGGCTGTCGCCCGGCTGGCTGTGTGTTGCCCTTTTTGTTTTTCCATCCCCAAAGGCCGCAGCCTCTTCTAGGTGGTCTCCCTGGGCCAAGGGAGGGCTGCGGCCATGGCGGTAGGTCGGGAGGAGGCCCTTGCCCAGTATACTCTGGCTTCTCTTCAGAACGTAAAAATCTTTCGCCTTTTACTAAAGATTTCCGTGGAGAGGAGCAAAACTGAGTTTTGTGGCAATTTTTGCATGCTCCAGCTTGCTGGGGCTTCCTTCATTTGGTTGAACAACAGAATGAGTGGGGGGGTGGGCTTTCAGTGGGAGACTGAATCCTGTGGTTGGTTGGGAGGTGGCCATCATTTGAATATTGTGGCCATGGATGGCCCCCTTCTGGGGAGCTGGAAGTGTAAGTGACGCTCTGGCAGCAGGATGGACCAGAACATGGAGCAGCCTATGGAAGATGATGGGCTGTCGCCCGGCTGGCTGTGTGTTGCCCTTTTTGTTTTTCCATCCCCAAAGGCCGCAGCCTCTTCTAGGTGGTCTCCCTGGGCCAAGGGAGGGCTGCGGCCATGGCGGTAGGTCGGGAGGAGGCCCTTGCCCAGTATACTCTGGCTTCTCTTCAGAACGTAAAAATCTTTCGCCTTTTACTAAAGATTTCCGTGGAGAGGAGCAAAACTGAGTTTTGTGGCAATTTTTGCATGCTCCAGCTTGCTGGGGCTTCCTTCATTTGGTTGAACAACAGAATGAGTGGGGGGTGGGCTTTCAGTGGGAGACTGAATCCTGTGGTTGGTTGGGAGGTGGCCCTCATTTGAATATTGTGGCCATGGACGGCCCCCTTCTGGGGAGCTGGAAGTGTAAGTGACGCTCTGGCAGCAGGATGGACCAGAACATGGAGCAGCCTATGGAAGATGATGGGCTGTCGCCCGGCTGGCTGTGTGTTGCCCTTTTTGTTTTTCCATCCCCAAAGGCCGCAGCCTCTTCTAGGTGGTCTCCCTGGGCCAAGGGAGGGCTGCGGCCATGGCGGTAGGTCGGGAGGAGGCCCTTGCCCAGTATACTCTGGCTTCTCTTCAGAACGTAAAAATCTTTCGCCTTTTACTAAAGATTTCCGTGGAGAGGAGCAAAACTGAGTTTTGTGGCAATTTTTGCATGCTCCAGCTTGCTGGGGCTTCCTTCATTTGGTTGAACAACAGAATGAGTGGGGGGTGGGCTTTCAGTGGGAGACTGAATCATGTGGTTGGTTGGGAGGTGGCCCTCATTTGAATATTGTGGCCATGGACGGCCCCCTTCTGGGGAGCTGGAAGTGTAAGTGACGCTCTGGCAGCAGGATGGACCAGAACATGGAGCAGCCTATGGAAGATGATGGGCTGTTGCCCGGCTGGCTGTGTGTTGCCCTTTTTGTTTTTCCATCCCCAAAGGCCGCAGCCTCTTCTAGGTGGTCTCCCTGGGCCAAGGGAGGGCTGCGGCCATGGCGGTAGGTCGGGAGGAGGCCCTTGCCCAGTATACTCTGGCTTCTCTTCAGAACGTAAAAATTTTTCGCCTTTTACTAAAGATTTCCGTGGAGAGGAGCAAAACTGAGTTTTGTGGCAATTTTTGCATGCTCCAGCTTGCTGGGGCTTCCTTCATTTGGTTGAACAACAGAATGAGTGGGGGGTGGGCTTTCAGTGGGAGACTGAATCCTGTGGTTGGTTGGGATGTGGCCCTCATTTGAATATTGTGGCCATGGACGGCCCCCTTCTGGGGAGCTGGAAGTGTAAGTGACGCTCTGGCAGCAGGATGGACCAGAACATGGAGCAGCCTATGGAAGATGATGGGCTGTCGCCCGGCTGGCTGTGTGTTGCCCTTTTTGTTTTTCCATCCCCAAAGGCCGCAGCCTCTTCTAGGTGGTCTCCCTGGGCCAAGGGAGGGCTGCGGCCATGGCGGTAGGTCGGGAGGAGGCCCTTGCCCAGTATACTCTGGCTTTTCTTCAGAATGTAAAAATCTTTCGCCTTTTACTAAAGATTTCCATGGAGAGGAGCAAAACAGAGTTTTGTGGCAATTTTTGCATGCTCCAGCTTGCTGGGGCTTCCTTCATTTGGTTGAACAACAGAATGAGTGGGGGGTGGGCTTTCAGTGGGAGACTGAATCCTGTGGTTGGTTGGGAGGTGGTCCTCATTTGAATATTGTGGCCATGGATGGCCCCCTTCTGGGGAGTTGGAAGTGTAAGTGACGCTCTGGCAGCAGGATGGACCAGAACATGGAGCAGCCTATGGAAGATGATGGGCTGTCGCCCGGCTGGCTGTGTGTTGCCCTTTTTGTTTTTCCATCCCCAAAGGCCGCAGCCTCTTCTAGGTGGTCTCCCTGGGCCAAGGGAGGGCTGCGGCCATGGCGGTAGGTCGGGAGGAGGCCCTTGCCCAGTATACTCTGGCTTCTCTTCAGAACGTAAAAATTTTTCGCCTTTTACTAAAGATTTCCGTGGAGAGGAGCAAAACTGAGTTTTGTGGCAATTTTTGCATGCTCCAGCTTGCTGGGGCTTCCTTCATTTGGTTGAACAACAGAATGAGTGGGGGGTGGGCTTTCAGTGGGAGACTGAATCCTGTGGTTGGTTGGGATGTGGCCCTCATTTGAATATTGTGGCCATGGACGGCCCCCTTCTGGGGAGCTGGAAGTGTAAGTGACGCTCTGGCAGCAGGATGGACCAGAACATGGAGCAGCCTATGGAAGATGATGGGCTGTCGCCCGGCTGGCTGTGTGTTGCCCTTTTTGTTTTTCCATCCCCAAAGGCCGCAGCCTCTTCTAGGTGGTCTCCCTGGGCCAAGGGAGGGCTGCGGCCATGGCGGTAGGTCGGGAGGAGGCCCTTGCCCAGTATACTCTGGCTTCTCTTCAGAATGTAAAAATCTTTCGCCTTTTACTAAAGATTTCCATGGAGAGGAGCAAAACAGAGTTTTGTGGCAATTTTTGCATGCTCCAGCTTGCTGGGGCTTCCTTCATTTGGTTGAACAACAGAATGAGTGGGGGGTGGGCTTTCAGTGGGAGACTGAATCCTGTGGTTGGTTGGGAGGTGGTCCTCATTTGAATATTGTGGCCATGGATGGCCCCCTTCTGGGGAGTTGGAAGTGTAAGTGACGCTCTGGCAGCAGGATGGACCAGAACATGGAGCAGCCTATGGAAGATGATGGGCTGTCGCCCGGCTGGCTGTGTGTTGCCCTTTTTGTTTTTCCATCCCCAAAGGCCGCAGCCTCTTCTAGGTGGTCTCCCTGGGCCAAGGGAGGGCTGCGGCCATGGCGGTAGGTCGGGAGGAGGCCCTTGCCCAGTATACTCTGGCTTTTCTCCAGAACGTAAAAATCTTTCGCCTTTTACTAAAGATTTCCGTGGAGAGGAGCAAAACTGAGTTTTGTGGCAATTTTTGCATGCTCCAGCTTGCTGGGGCTTCCTTCATTTGGTTGAACAACAGAATGAGTGGGGGGTGGGCTTTCAGTGGGAGACTGAATCCTGTGGTTGGTTGGGAGGTGGCCCTCATTTGAATATTGTGGCCATGGACGTCCCCCTTCTGGGGAGCTGGAAGTGTAAGTGACGCTCTGGCAGCAGGATGGACCAGAACATGGAGCAGCCTACGGAAGATGATGGGCTGTCGCCCGGCTGGCTGTGTGTTTCCATTTTTGTTTTTCCATCCCCAAAGGCCGCAGCCTCTTCTAGGAGGTCTCCCTGGGCCAAGGGAGGGCTGCGGCCATGGCGGTAGGTCGGGAGGAGGCCCTTGCCCAGTATACTCTGGCTTCTCTTCAGAACGTAAAAATCTTTCGCCTTTTACTAAAGATTTCCGTGGAGAGGAGCAAAACTGAGTTTTGTGGCAATTTTTGCATGCTCCAGCTTGCTGGGGCTTCCTTCATTTGGTTGAACAACAGAATGAGTGGGGGGTGGGCTTTCAGTGGGAGACTGAATCCTGTGGTTGGTTGGGAGGTGGCCCTCATTTGAATATTGTGGCCATGGACGGCCCCCTTCTGGGGAGCTGGAAGTGTAAGTGACGCTCTGGCAGCAGGATGGACCAGAACATGGAGCAGCCTATGGAAGATGATGGGCTGTCGCCCGGCTGGCTGTGTGTTGCCCTTTTTGTTTTTCCATCCCCAAAGGCCGCAGCCTCTTCTAGGTGGTCTCCCTGGGCCAAGGGAGGGCTGCGGCCATGGCGGTAGGTCGGGAGGAGGCCCTTGCCCAGTATACTCTGGCTTCTCTTCAGAACGTAAAAATCTTTCGCCTTTTACTAAAGATTTCCGTGGAGAGGAGCAAAACTGAGTTTTGTGGCAATTTTTGCATGCTCCAGCTTGCTGGGGCTTCCTTCATTTGGTTGAACAACAGAATGAGTGGGGGGTGGGCTTTCAGTGGGAGACTGAATCCTGTGGTTGGTTGGGAGGTGGCCCTCATTTGAATATTGTGGCCATGGACGGCCCCCTTCTGGGGAGCTGGAAGTGTAAGTGACGCTCTGGCAGCAGGATGGACCAGAACATGGAGCAGCCTATGGAAGATGATGGGCTGTCGCCCGGCTGGCTGTGTGTTGCCCTTTTTGATTTTCCATCCCCAAAGGCCGCAGCCTCTTCTAGGTGGTCTCCCTGGGCCAAGGGAGGGCTGCGGCCATGGCGGTAGGTCGGGAGGAGGCCCTTGCCCAGTATACTCTGGCTTCTCTCCAGAATGTAAAAATCTTTCGCCTTTTACTAAAGATTTCCGTGGAGAGGAGCAAAACTGAGTTTTGTGGCAATTTTTGCATGCTCCAGCTTGCTGGAGCTTCCTTCATTTGGTTGAACAACAGAATGAGTGGGGGGTGGGCTTTCAGTGGGAGACTGAATCCTGTGGTTGGTTGGGAGGTGGTCCTCATTTGAATATTGTGGCCATGGACGTCCCCCTTCTGGGGAGCTGGAAGTGTAAGTGACGCTCTGGCAGCAGGATGGACCAGAACATGGAGCAGCCTATGGAAGATGATGGGCTGTCGCCCGGCTGGCTGTGTGTTTCCATTTTTGTTTTTCAATCCCCAAAGGCCGCAGCCTCTTCTAGGAGGTCTCCCTGGGCCAAGGGAGGGCTGCGGCCATGGCGGTAGGTCGGGAGGAGGCCCTTGCCCAGTATACTCTGGCTTCTCTTCAGAACGTAAAAATCTTTCGCCTTTTACTAAAGATTTCCGTGGAGAGGAGCAAAACTGAGTTTTGTGGCAATTTTTGCATGCTCCAGCTTGCTGGGGCTTCCTTCATTTGGTTGAACAACAGAATGAGTGGGGGGTGGGCTTTCAGTGGGAGACTGAATCCTGTGGTTGGTTGGGAGGTGGCCCTCATTTGAATATTGTGGCCATGGACGGCCCCCTTCTGGGGAGCTGGAAGTGTAAGTGACGCTCTGGCAGCAGGATGGACCAGAACATGGAGCAGCCTATGGAAGATGATGGGCTGTCGCCCGGCTGGCTGTGTGTTGCCCTTTTTGTTTTTCCATCCCCAAAGGCCGCAGCCTCTTCTAGGTGGTCTCCCTGGGCCAAGGGAGGGCTGCGGCCATGGCGGTAGGTCGGGAGGAGGCCCTTGCCCAGTATACTCTGGCTTCTCTTCAGAACGTAAAAATCTTTCGCCTTTTACTAAAGATTTCCGTGGAGAGGAGCAAAACTGAGTTTTGTGGCAATTTTTGCATGCTCCAGCTTGCTGGGGCTTCCTTCATTTGGTTGAACAACAGAATGAGTGGGGGGTGGGCTTTCAGTGGGAGACTGAATCCTGTGGTTGGTTGGGAGGTGGCCCTCATTTGAATATTGTGGCCATGGACGGCCCCCTTCTGGGGAGCTGGAAGTGTAAGTGACGCTCTGGCAGCAGGATGGACCAGAACATGGAGCAGCCTATGGAAGATGATGGGCTGTCGCCCGGCTGGCTGTGTGTTGCCCTTTTTGATTTTCCATCCCCAAAGGCCGCAGCCTCTTCTAGGTGGTCTCCCTGGGCCAAGGGAGGGCTGCGGCCATGGCGGTAGGTCGGGAGGAGGCCCTTGCCCAGTATACTCTGGCTTCTCTTCAGAACGTAAAAATCTTTCGCCTTTTACTAAAGATTTCCGTGGAGAGGAGCAAAACTGAGTTTTGTGGCAATTTTTGCATGCTCCAGCTTGCTGGGGCTTCCTTCATTTGGTTGAACAACAGAATGAGTGGGGGGTGGGCTTTCAGTGGGAGACTGAATCCTGTGGTTGGTTGGGAGGTGGCCCTCATTTGAATATTGTGGCCATGGACGGCCCCCTTCTGGGGAGCTGGAAGTGTAAGTGAGGCTCTGGCAGCAGGATGGACCAGAACATGGAGCAGCCTATGGAAGATGATGGGCTGTCGCCCGGCTGGCTGTGTGTTGCCCTTTTTGTTTTTCCATCCCCAAAGGCCGCAGCCTCTTCTAGGTGGTCTCCCTGGGCCAAGGGAGGGCTGCGGCCATGGCGGTAGGTCGGGAGGAGGCCCTTGCCCAGTATACTCTGGCTTCTCTTCAGAACGTAAAAATCTTTCGCCTTTTACTAAAGATTTCCGTGGAGAGGAGCAAAACTGAGTTTTGTGGCAATTTTTGCATGCTCCAGCTTGCTGGGGCTTCCTTCATTTGGTTGAACAACAGAATGAGTGGGGGGTGGGCTTTCAGTGGGAGACTGAATCCTGTGGTTGGTTGGGAGGTGGCCCTCATTTGAATATTGTGGCCATGGACGGCCCCTTTCTGGGGAGCTGGAAGTGTAAGTGATGCTCTGGCAGCAGGATGGACCAGAACATGGAGCAGCCTATGGAAGATGATGGGCTGTCGCCCGGCTGGCTGTGTGTTGCCCTTTTTGTTTTTCCATCCCCAAAGGCCGCAGCCTCTTCTAGGTGGTCTCCCTGGGCCAAGGGAGGGCTACGGCCATGGCGGTAGGTCGGGAGGAGGCCCTTGCCCAGTATACTCTGTCTTCTCTTTAGAGCGTAAAAATCTTTCGCCTTTTACTAAAGATTTCCGTGGAGAGGAGCAAAACTGAGTTTTGTGGCAATTTTTGCATGCTCCAGCTTGTTGGGGCTTCCTTCATTTGGTTGAACAACAGAATGAGTGGGGGGGTGGGCTTTCAGTGGGAGACTGAATCCTGTGGTTGGTTGGGAGGTGGCCCTCATTTGAATATTGTGGCCATGGACGGCCCCCTTCTGGGGAGCTGGAAGTGTAAGTGACGCTCTGGCAGCAGGATGGACCAGAACATGGAGCAGCCTATGGAAGATGATGGGCTGTCGCCCGGCTGGCTGTGTGTTGCCCTTTTTGATTTTCCATCCCCAAAGGCCGCAGCCTCTTCTAGGTGGTCTCCCTGGGCCAAGGGAGGGCTGCGGCCATGGCGGTAGGTCGGGAGGAGGCCCTTGCCCAGTATACTCTGGCTTCTCTTCAGAACGTAAAAATCTTTCGCCTTTTACTAAAGATTTCCGTGGAGAGGAGCAAAACTGAGTTTTGTGGCAATTTTTGCATGCTCCAGCTTGCTGGGGCTTCCTTCATTTGGTTGAACAACAGAATGAGTGGGGGGTGGGCTTTCAGTGGGAGACTGAATCCTGTGGTTGGTTGGGAGGTGGCCCTCATTTGAATATTGTGGCCATGGACGGCCCCCTTCTGGGGAGCTGGAAGTGTAAGTGACGCTCTGGCAGCAGGATGGACCAGAACATGGAGCAGCCTATGGAAGATGATGGGCTGTCGCCCGGCTGGCTGTGTGTTGCCCTTTTTGTTTTTCCATCACCAAAGGCCGCAGCCTCTTCTAGGTGGTCTCCCTGGGCCAAGGGAGGGCTGCGGCCATGGCGGTAGGTCGGGAGGAGGCCCTTGCCCAGTATACTCTGGCTTCTCTTCAGAACGTAAAAATCTTTCGCCTTTTACTAAAGATTTCCGTGGAGAGGAGCAAAACTGAGTTTTGTGGCAATTTTTGCATGCTCCAGCTTGCTGGGGCTTCCTTCATTTGGTTGAACAACAGAATGAGTGGGGGGTGGGCTTTCAGTGGGAGACTGAATCCTGTGGTTGGTTGGGAGGTGGCCCTCATTTGAATATTGTGGCCATGGACGGCCCCCTTCTGGGGAGCTGGAAGTGTAAGTGACGCTCTGGCAGCAGGATGGACCAGAACATGGAGCAGCCTATATAAGATGATGGGCTGTCGCCCGGCTGGCTGTGTGTTGCCCTTTTTGTTTTTCCATCCCCAAAGGCCGCAGCCTCTTCTAGGTGGTCTCCCTGGGCCAAGGGAGGGCTGCGGCCATGGCGGTAGGTCGGGAGGAGGCCCTTGCCCAGTATACTCTGGCTTCTCTTCAGAACGTAAAAATCTTTCGCCTTTTACTAAAGATTTCCGTGGAGAGGAGCAAAACTGAGTTTTGTGGCAATTTTTGCATGCTCCAGCTTGCTGGGGCTTCCTTCATTTGGTTGAACAACAGAATGAGTGGGGGGTGGGCTTTCAGTGGGAGACTGAATCCTGTGGTTGGTTGGGAGGTGGCCTTCATTTGAATATTGTGGCCATGGACGGCCCCTTTCTGGGGAGCTGGAAGTGTAAGTGATGCTCTGGCAGCAGGATGGACCAGAACATGGAGCAGCCTATGGAAGATGATGGGCTGTCGCCCGGCTGGCTGTGTGTTGCCCTTTTTGTTTTTCCATCCCCAAAGGCCGCAGCCTCTTCTAGGTGGTCTCCCTGGGCCAAGGGAGGGCTACGGCCATGGCGGTAGGTCGGGAGGAGGCCCTTGCCCAGTATACTCTGTCTTCTCTTTAGAGCGTAAAAATCTTTCGCCTTTTACTAAAGATTTCCGTGGAGAGGAGCAAAACTGAGTTTTGTGGCAATTTTTGCATGCTCCAGCTTGTTGGGGCTTCCTTCATTTGGTTGAACAACAGAATGAGTGGGGGGGTGGGCTTTCAGTGGGAGACTGAATCCTGTGGTTGGTTGGGAGGTGGCCCTCATTTGAATATTGTGGCCATGGACGGCCCCCTTCTGGGGAGCTGGAAGTGTAAGTGACGCTCTGGCAGCAGGATGGACCAGAACATGGAGCAGCCTATGGAAGATGATGGGCTGTCGCCCGGCTGGCTGTGTGTTGCCCTTTTTGATTTTCCATCCCCAAAGGCCGCAGCCTCTTCTAGGTGGTCTCCCTGGGCCAAGGGAGGGCTGCGGCCATGGCGGTAGGTCGGGAGGAGGCCCTTGCCCAGTATACTCTGGCTTCTCTTCAGAACGTAAAAATCTTTCGCCTTTTACTAAAGATTTCCGTGGAGAGGAGCAAAACTGAGTTTTGTGGCAATTTTTGCATGCTCCAGCTTGCTGGGGCTTCCTTCATTTGGTTGAACAACAGAATGAGTGGGGGGTGGGCTTTCAGTGGGAGACTGAATCCTGTGGTTGGTTGGGAGGTGGCCCTCATTTGAATATTGTGGCCATGGACGGCCCCCTTCTGGGGAGCTGGAAGTGTAAGTGACGCTCTGGCAGCAGGATGGACCAGAACATGGAGCAGCCTATGGAAGATGATGGGCTGTCGCCCGGCTGGCTGTGTGTTGCCCTTTTTGTTTTTCCATCACCAAAGGCCGCAGCCTCTTCTAGGTGGTCTCCCTGGGCCAAGGGAGGGCTGCGGCCATGGCGGTAGGTCGGGAGGAGGCCCTTGCCCAGTATACTCTGGCTTCTCTTCAGAACGTAAAAATCTTTCGCCTTTTACTAAAGATTTCCGTGGAGAGGAGCAAAACTGAGTTTTGTGGCAATTTTTGCATGCTCCAGCTTGCTGGGGCTTCCTTCATTTGGTTGAACAACAGAATGAGTGGGGGGTGGGCTTTCAGTGGGAGACTGAATCCTGTGGTTGGTTGGGAGGTGGCCCTCATTTGAATATTGTGGCCATGGACGGCCCCCTTCTGGGGAGCTGGAAGTGTAAGTGACGCTCTGGCAGCAGGATGGACCAGAACATGGAGCAGCCTATATAAGATGATGGGCTGTCGCCCGGCTGGCTGTGTGTTGCCCTTTTTGTTTTTCCATCCCCAAAGGCCGCAGCCTCTTCTAGGTGGTCTCCCTGGGCCAAGGGAGGGCTGCGGCCATGGCGGTAGGTCGGGAGGAGGCCCTTGCCCAGTATACTCTGGCTTCTCTTCACAACATAAAAATCTTTCGCTTTTTACTAAAGATTTTCGTGGAGAGGAGCAAAACTGAGTTTTGTGGCAATTTTTGCATGCTCCAGCTTGCTGGGGCTTCCTTCATTTGGTTGAACAACAGAATGAGTGGGGGGTGGGCTTTCAGTGGGAGACTGAATCCTGTGGTTGGTTGGGAGGTGACCCTCATTTGAATATTGTGGCCATGGACGGCCCCCTTCTGGGGAGCTGGAAGTGTAAGTGACGCTCTGGCAGCAGGATGGACCAGAACATGGAGCAGCCTATGGAAGATGATGGGCTGTCGCCCGGCTGGCTGTGTGTTGCCCTTTTTGTTTTTCCATCCCCAAAGGCCGCAGCCTCTTCTAGGTGGTCTCCCTGGGCCAAGGGAGGGCTGCGGCCATGGCGGTAGGTCGGGAGGAGGCCCTTGCCCAGTATACTCTGGCTTCTCTTCAGTGGAAGACTGAATCCTGTGGTTGGTTGGGAGGTGGCCCTCATTTGAATATTGTGGCCATGGACGGCCCCCTTCTGGGGAGCTGGAAGTGTAAGTGACGTTCTGGCAGCAGGATGGACCAGAACATGGAGCAACCTATGGAAGATGATGGGCTGTCGCCCGGCTGGCTGTGTGTTGCCCTTTTTGTTTTTCCATCCCCAAAGGCCGCAGCCTCTTCTAGGTGGTCTCCCTGGGCCAAGGGAGGGCTGCGGCCATGGCGGTAGGTCGGGAGGAGGCACTTGCCCAGTATACTCTGGCTTCTCTTCAGAACGTAAAAATCTTTCGCCTTTTACTAAAGATTTCCGTGGAGAGGAGCAAAACTGAGTTTTGTGGCAATTTTTGCATGCTCCAGCTTGCTGGGGCTTCCTTCATTTGGTTGAACAACAGAATGAGTGGGGGGTGGGCTTTCAGTGGGAGACTGAATCCTGTGGTTGGTTGGGAGGTGGCCCTCATTTGAATATTGTGGCCATGGACGTCCCCTTCTGGGGAGCTGGAAGTGTAAGTGACGCTCTGGCAGCAGGATGGACCAGAACATGGAGCAGCCTATGGAAGATGATGGGCTGTCGCCCGGCTGGCTGTGTGTTGCCCTTTTTGTTTTTCCATCCCCAAAGGCCGCAGCCTCTTCTAGGTGGTCTCCCTGGGCCAAGGGAGAGCTGCGGCCATGGCGGTAGGTCGGGAGGAGGCCCTTGCCCAGTATACTCTGGCTTTTCTTCAGAACGTAAAAATCTTTCGCCTTTTACTAAAGATTTCCGTAGAGAGGAGCAAAACTGAGTTTTGTGGCAATTTTTGCATGCTCCAGCTTGCTGGGGCTTCCTTCATTTGGTTGAACAACAGAATGAGTGGGGGGTGGGCTTTCAGTGGGAGACTGAATCCTGTGGTTGGTTGGGAGGTGGCCCTCATTTGAATATTGTGGCCATGGACGGCCCCCTTCTGGGGAGCTGGAAGTGTAAGTGACGCTCTGGCAGCAGGATGGACCAGAACATGGAGCAGCCTATGGAAGATGATGGGCTGTCGCCCGGCTGGCTGTGTGTTGCCCTTTTTGTTTTTCCATCCCCAAAGGCCGCAGCCTCTTCTAGGTGGTCTCCCTGGGCCAAGGGAGGGCTGCGGCCATGGCGGTAGGTCGGGAGGAGGCCCTTGCCCAGTATACTCTGGCTTCTCTTCAGAACGTAAAAATCTTTCGCCTTTTACTAAAGATTTCCGTGGAGAGGAGCAAAACTGAGTTTTGTGGCAATTTTTGCATGTTCCAGCTTGCTGGGGCTTCCTTCATTTGGTTGAACAACAGAATGAGTGGGGGGTGGGCTTTCAGTGGGAGACTGAATCCTGTGGTTGGTTGGGAGGTGGCCCTCATTTGAATATTGTGGCCATGGACGGCCCCCTTCTGGGGAGCTGGAAGTGTAAGTGACGCTCTGGCAGCAGGATGGACCAGAACATGGAGCAGCCTATGGAAGATGATGGGCTGTCGCCCGGCTGGCTGTGTGTTGCCCTTTTTGTTTTTCCATCCCCAAAGGCCGCAGCCTCTTCTAGGTGGTCTCCCTGGGCCAAGGGAGGGCTGCGGCCATGGCGGTAGGTCGGGAGGAGGCCCTTGCCCAGTATACTCTGGCTTCTCTTCAGAACGTAAAAATCTTTCGCGTTTTACTAAAGATTTCCGTGGAGAGGAGCAAAACTGAGTTTTGTGGCAATTTTTGCATGCTCCAGCTTGCTGGGGCTTCCTTCATTTGGTTGAACAACAGAATGAGTGGGGTGGGCTTTCAGTGGGAGACTGAATCCTGTGGTTGGTTGGGAGGTGGCCCTCATTTGAATATTGTGGCCATGGACGGCCCCCTTCTGGGGAGCTGGAAGTGTAAGTGACGCTCTGGCAGCAGGATGGACCAGAACATGGAGCAGCCTATGGAAGATGATGGGCTGTCGCCCGGCTGGCTGTGTGTTGCCCTTTTTGTTTTTCCATCCCCAAAGGCCGCAGCCTCTTCTAGGTGGTCTCCCTGGGCCAAGGGAGGGCTGCGGCCATGGCGGTAGGTCGGGAGGAGGCCCTTGCCCAGTATACTCTGGCTTCTCTTCAGAACGTAAAAATCTTTCGCCTTTTACTAAAGATTTCCGTGGAGAGGAGCAAAACTGAGTTTTGTGGCAATTTTTGCATGCTCCAGCTTGCTGGGGCTTCCTTCATTTGGTTGAACAACAGAATGAGTGGGGGGTGGGCTTTCAGTGGGAGACTGAATCCTGTGGTTGGTTGGGAGGTGGCCCTCATTTGAATATTGTGGCCATGGACGGCCCCCTTCTGGGGAGCTGGAAGTGTAAGTGACGCTCTGGCAGCAGGATGGACCAGAACATGGAGCAGCCTATGGAAGATGATGGGCTGTCGCCCGGCTGGCTGTGTGTTGCCCTTTTTGTTTTTCCATCCCCAAAGGCCGCAGCCTCTTCTAGGTGGTCTCCCTGTGCCAAGGGAGGGCTGCGGCCATGGCGGTAGGTCGGGAGGAGGCCCTTGCCCAGTATACTCTGGCTTCTCTTCAGAACGTAAAAATCTTTCGCCTTTTACTAAAGATTTCCGTGGAGAGGAGCAAAACTGAGTTTTGTGGCAATTTTTGCATGCTCCAGCTTGCTGGGGCTTCCTTCATTTGGTTGAACAACAGAATGAGTGGGGGGTGGGCTTTCAGTGGGAGACTGAATCCTGTGGTTGGTTGGGAGGTGGCCCTCATTTGAATATTGTGGCCATGGACGGCCCCCTTCTGGGGAGCTGGAAGTGTAAGTGACGCTCTGGCAGCAGGATGGACCAGAACATGGAGCAGCCTATGGAAGATGATGGGCTGTCGCCCGGCTGGCTGTGTGTTGCCCTTTTTGTTTTTCCATCCCCAAAGGCCGCAGCCTCTTCTAGGTGGTCTCCCTGGGCCAAGGGAGGGCTGCGGCCATGGCGGTAGGTCGGGAGGAGGCCCTTGCCCAGTATACTCTGGCTTCTCTTCAGAACGTAAAAATCTTTCGCCTTTTACTAAAGATTTCCGTGGAGAGGAGCAAAACTGAGTTTTGTGGCAATTTTTGCATGCTCCAGCTTGCTGGGGCTTCCTTCATTTGGTTGAACAACAGAATGAGTGGGGTGGGCTTTCAGTGGGAGACTGAATCCTGTGGTTGGTTGGGAGGTGGCCCTCATTTGAATATTGTGGCCATGGACGGCCCCCTTCTGGGGAGCTGGAAGTGTAAGTGACGCTCTGGCAGCAGGATGGACCAGAACATGGAGCAGCCTATGGAAGATGATGGGCTGTCGCCCGGCTGGCTGTGTGTTGCCCTTTTTGTTTTTCCATCCCCAAAGGCCGCAGCCTCTTCTAGGTGGTCTCCCTGGGCCAAGGGAGGGCTGCGGCCATGGCGGTAGGTCGGGAGGAGGCCCTTGCCCAGTATACTCTGGCTTCTCTTCAGAACGTAAAAATCTTTCGCCTTTTACTAAAGATTTCCGTGGAGAGGAGCAAAACTGAGTTTTGTGGCAATTTTTGCATGCTCCAGCTTGCTGGGGCTTCCTTCATTTGGTTGAACAACAGAATGAGTGGGGGGTGGGCTTTCAGTGGGAGACTGAATCCTGTGGTTGGTTGGGAGGTGGCCCTCATTTGAATATTGTGGCCATGGACGGCCCCCTTCTGGGGAGCTGGAAGTGTAAGTGACGCTCTGGCAGCAGGATGGACCAGAACATGGAGCAGCCTATGGAAGATGATGGGCTGTCGCCCGGCTGGCTGTGTGTTGCCCTTTTTGTTTTTCCATCCCCAAAGGCCGCAGCCTCTTCTAGGTGGTCTCACTGGGCCAAGGGATGGCTGCGGCCATGGCGGTAGGTCGGGAGGAGGCCCTTGCCCAGTATACTCTGGCTTCTCTTCAGAACGTAAAAATCTTTCGCCTTTTACTAAAGATTTCCGTGGAGAGGAGCAAAACTGAGTTTTGTGGCAATTTTTGCCTGCTCCAGCTTGCTGGGGCTTCCTTCATTTGGTTGAACAACAGAATGAGTGGGGGGTGGGCTTTCAGTGGGAGACTGAATCCTGTGGTTGGTTGGGAGGTGGCCCTCATTTGAATATTGTGGCCATGGACGGCCCCCTTCTGGGGAGCTGGAAGTGTAAGTGACGCTCTGGCAGCAGGATGGACCTGAACATGGAGCAGCATATGGAAGATGATGGGCTGTCGCCCGGCTGGCTGTGTGTTGCCCTTTTTGTTTTTCCATCCCCAAAGGCCGCAGCCTCTTCTAGGTGGTCTCCCTGGGCCAAGGGAGGGCTGCGGCCATGGCGGTAGGTCGGGAGGAGGCCCTTGCCTAGTATACTCTGGCTTTTCTTCAGAACGTAAAAATCTTTCGCCTTTTACTAAAGATTTCCGTGGAGAGGAGCAAAACTGAGTTTTGTGGCAATTTTTTCATGCTCCAGCTTGCTGGGGCTTCCTTCATTTGGTTGAACAACAGAATGAGTGGGGGGTGGGCTTTCAGTGGGAGACTAAATCCTGTGGTTGGTTGGGAGGTGGCCCTCATTTGAATATTGTGGCCATGGACGGCCCCCTTCTGGGGAGCTGGAAGTGTAAGTGACGCTCTGGCAGCAGGATGGACCAGAACATGGAGCAGCCTATGGAAGATGATGGGCTGTCGCCCGGCTGGCTGTGTGTTGCCCTTTTTGTTTTTCCATCCCCAAAGGCCGCAGCCTCTTCTAGGTGGTCTCCCTGGGCCAAGGGAGGGCTGCGGCCATGGACGTAGGTCGGGAGGAGGCCCTTGCCCAGTATACTCTGACTTCTCTTCAGAACGTAAAAATCTTTCGCCTTTTACTAAAGATTTCCGTGGAGAGGAGCAAAACTGAGTTTTGTGGCAATTTTTGCATGCTCCAGCTTGCTGGGGCTTCCTTCATTTGGTTGAACAACAGAATGAGTGGGGGGTGGGCTTTCAGTGGGAGACTGAATCCTGTGGTTGGTTGGGAGGTGGCCCTCATTTAAATATTGTGGCCATGGATGGCCCCCTTCTGGGGAGCTGGAAGTGTAAGTGACGGTCTGGCAGCAGGATGGACCAGAACATGGAGCAGCCTATGGAAGATGATGGGCTGTCGCCCGGCTGGCTGTGTGTTGCCCTTTTTGTTTTTCCATCCCCAAAGGCCGCAGCCTCTTCTAGGTGGTCTCCCTGGGCCAAGGGAGGGCTGCGGCCATGGCGGTAGGTCGGGAGGAGGCCCTTGCCCAGTATACTCTGGCTTCTCTTCAGAACGTAAAAATCTTTCGCCTTTTACTAAAGATTTCCGTGGAGAGGAGCAATACTGAGTTTTGTGGCAATTATTGCATGCTCCAGCTTGCTGGGGCTTCCTTCATTTGGTTGAACAACAGAATGAGTGGGGGGGTGGGCTTTCAGTGGGAGACTGAATCCTGTGGTTGGTTGGGAGGTGGCCCTCATTTGAATATTGTGGCCATGGACGGCCCCCTTCTGGGGAGCTGGAAGTGTAAGTGACGCTCTGGCAGCAGGATGGACCAGAACATGGAGCAGCCTATGGAAGATGATGGGCTGTCGCCCGGCTGGCTGTGTGTTGCCCTTTTTGTTTTTCCATCCCCAAAGGCCGCAGCCTCTTTATAGGTGGTCTCCCTGGGCCAAGGGAGGGCTGCGGCCATGGCGGTAGGTCGGGAGGAGGCCCTTGCCCAGTATACTCTGGCTTCTCTTCAGAACGTAAAAATCTTTCGCCTTTTACTAAAGATTTCCGTGGAGAGGAGCAAAACTGAGTTTTGTAGCAATTTTTGCATGCTCCAGCTTGCTGGGGCTTCCTTCATTTGGTTGAACAACAGAATGAGTGGGGGGTGGGCTTTCAGTGGGAGACTGAATCCTGTGGTTGGTTGGGAGGTGGCCCTCATTTGAATATTGTGGCCATGGACGGCCCCCTTCTGGGGAGCTGGAAGTGTAAGTGACGCTCTGGCAGCAGGATGGACCAGAACATGGAGCAGCCTATGGAAGATGATGGGCTGTCGCCCGGCTGGCTGTGTGTTGCCCTTTTTGTTTTTCCATCTCCAAAGGCCGCAGCCTCTTCTAGGTGGTCTCCCTGGGCCAAGGGAGGGCTGCGGCCATGGCGGTAGGTCGGGAGGAGGCCCTTGCCCAGTATACTCTGGCTTCTCTTCAGAACGTAAAAATCTTTCGCCTTTTACTAAAGATTTCCGTGGAGAGGAGCAAAACTGAGTTTTGTGGCAATTTTTGCATGCTCCAGCTTGCTGGGGCTTCCTTCATTTGGTTGAACAACAGAATGAGTGGGGGGTGGGCTTTCAGTGGGAGACTGAATCCTGTGGTTGGTTGGGAGGTGGTCTTCATTTGAATATTGTGGCCATGGACAGCCCCCTTCTGGGGAGCTGGAAGTGTAAGTGACGCTCTGGCAGCAGGATGGACCAGAACATGGAGCAGCCTATGGAAGATGATGGGCTGTCGCCCGGCTGGCTGTGTGTTGCCCTTTTTGTTTTTCCATCCCCAAAGGCCGCAGCCTCTTCTAGGTGGTCTCCCTGGGCCAAGGGAGGGCTGCGGCCATGGCGGTAGGTCGGGAGGAGGCCCTTGCCCAGTATACTCTGGCTTCTCTTCAGAACGTAAAAATCTTTTGCTTTTTACTAAAGATTTCCGTGGAGAGGAGCAAAACTGAGTTTTGTGGCAATTTTTGCATGCTCCAGCTTGCTGGGGCTTCCTTCATTTGGTTGAACAACAGAATGAGTGGGGGGTGGGCTTTCAGTGGGAGACTGAATCCTGTGGTTGGTTGGGAGGTGGCCCTCATTTGAATATTGTGGCCATGGACGGCCCCCTTCTGGGGAGCTGGAAGTGTAAGTGACGCTCTGGCAGCAGGATGGACCAGAACATGGAGCAGCCTATGGAAGATGATGGGCTGTCGCCCGGCTGGCTGTGTGTTGCCCTTTTTGTTTTTCCATCCCCAAAGGCCGCAGCCTCTTCTAGGTGGTCTCCCTGGGCCAAGGGAGGGCTGCGGCCATGGCGGTAGGTCGGGAGGAGGCCCTTGCCCAGTATACTCTGGCTTCTCTTCAGAATGTAAAAATCTTTCGCCTTTTACTAAAGATTTCCGTGGAGAGGAGCAAAACTGAGTTTTGTGGCAATTTTTGCATGCTCCAGCTTGCTGGGGCTTCCTTCATTTGGTTGAACAACAGAATGAGTGGGGGGTGGGCTTTCAGTGGGAGACTGAATCCTGTGGTTGGTTGGGAGGTGGCCCTCATTTGAATATTGTGGCCATGGACGGCCCCCTTCTGGGGAGCTGGAAGTGTAAGTGACGCTCTGGCAGCAGGATGGACCAGAACATGGAGCAGCCTATGGAAGATGATGGGCTGTCGCCCGGCTGGCTGTGTGTTGCCCTTTTTGTTTTTCCATCCCCAAAGGCCGCAGCCTCTTCTAGGTGGTCTCCCTGGGCCAAGGGAGGGCTGCGGCCATGGCGGTAGGTCGGGAGGAGGCCCTTGCCCAGTATACTCTGGCTTCTCTTCAGAACGTAAAAATCTTTCGCCTTTTACTAAAGATTTCCGTGGAGAGGAGCAAAACTGAGTTTTGTGGCAATTTTTGCATGCTCCAGCTTGCTGGGGCTTCCTTCATTTGGTTGAACAACAGAATGAGTGGGGGGTGGGCTTTCAGTGGGAGACTGAATCCTGTGGTTGGTTGGGAGGTGGCCCTCATTTGAATATTGTGGCCATGGACGGACCCCTTCTGGGGAGATGGAAGTGTAAGTGACGCTCTGGCAGCAGGATGGACCAGAACATGGAGCAGCCTATGGAAGATGATGGGCTGTCGCCTGGCTGGCTGTGTGTTGCCCTTTTTGTTTTTCCATCCCCAAAGGCCACAGCCTCTTCTAGGTGGTCTCCCTGGGCCAAGGGAGGGCTGCGGCCATGGCGGTAGGTCGGGAGGAGGCCCTTGCCCAGTATACTCTGGCTTCTCTTCAGAACGTAAAAATCTTTCGCCTTTTACTAAAGATTTCCGTGGAGAGGAGCAAAACTGAGTTTTGTGGCAATTTTTGCATGCTCCAGCTTGCTGGGGCTTCCTTCATTTGGTTGAACAACAGAATGAGTGGGGGGTGGGCTTTCAGTGGGAGACTGAATCCTGTGGTTGGTTGGGAGGTGGCCCTCATTTGAATATTGTGGCCATGGACGGCCCCCTTCTGGGGAGCTGGAAGTGTAAGTGACGCTCTGGCAGCAGGATGGACCAGAACATGGAGCAGCCTATGGAAGATGATGGGCTGTCGCCCGGCTGGCTGTGTGTTGCCCTTTTTGTTTTTCCATCCCCAAAGGCCGCAGCCTCTTCTAGGTGGTCTCCCTGGGCCAAGGGAGGGCTGCTGCCATGGCGGTAGGTCGGGAGGAGGCCCTTGCCCAGTATACTCTGGCTTCTCTTCAGAACGTAAAAATCTTTCGCCTTTTACTAAAGATTTCCGTGGAGAGGAGCAAAACTGAGTTTTGTGGTAGTTTTTGCATGCTCCAGCTTGCTGGGGCTTCCTTCATTTGGTTGAACAACAGAATGAGTGTGGGGTGGGCTTTCAGTGGGAGACTGAATCCTGTGGTTGGTTGGGAGGTGGTCCTCATTTGAATATTGTGGCCATGGACGGCCCCCTTCTGGGTCGCTGGAAGTGTAAGTGACGCTCTGGCAGCAGGATGGACCAGAACATGGAGCAGCCTATGGAAGATGATGGGCTGTCGCCCGGCTGGCTGTGTGTTGCCCTTTTTGTTTTTCCATCCCCAAAGGCCGCAGCCTCTTCTAGGTGGTCTCCCTGGGCCAAGGGAGGGCTGCGGCCATGGCGGTAGGTCGGGAGGAGGCCCTTGCCCAGTATACTCTGGCTTCTCTTCAGAACGTAAAAATCTTTCGCCTTTTACTAAAGATTTCCGTGGAGAGGAGCAAAACTGAGTTTTGTGGCAATTTTTGCATGCTTCAGCTTGCTGGGGCTTCCTTCATTTGGTTGAACAACAGAATGAGTGGGGGGTGGGCTTTCAGTGGGAGACTGAATCCTGTGGTTGGTTGGGAGGTGGCCCTCATTTGAATATTGTGGCCATGGACGGCCCCCTTCTGGGGAGCTGGAAGTGTAAGTGACGCTCTGGCAGCAGGATGGACCAGAACATGGAGCAGCCTATGGAAGATGATGGGCTGTCGCCCGGCTGGCTGTGTGTTGCCCTTTTTGTTTTTCCATCCCCAAAGGCTGCAGCCTCTTCTAGGTGGTCTCCCTGGGCCAAGGGAGGGCTGCGGCCATGGCGGTAGGTCGGGAGGAGGCCCTTGCCCAGTATACTCTGGCTTCTCTTCAGAACGTAAAAATCTTTCGCCTTTTACTAAAGATTTCCGTGGAGAGGAGCAAAACTGAGTTTTGTGGCAATTTTTGCATGCTCCAGCTTGCTGGGGCTTCCTTCATTTGGTTGAACAACAGAATGAGTGGGGGGTGGGCTTTCAGTGGGAGACTGAATCCTGTGGTTGGTTGGGAGGTGGCCCTCATTTGAATATTGTGGTCATGGACGGCCCCCTTCTGGGGAGCTGGAAGTGTAAGTGACGCTCTGGCAGCAGGATGGACCAGAACATGGAGCAGCCTATGGAAGATGATGGGCTGTCGCCCGGCTGGCTGTGTGTTGCCCTTTTTGTTTTTCCATCCCCAAAGGCCGCAGCCTCTTCTAGGTGGTCTCCCTGGGCCAAGGGAGGGCTGCGGCCATGGCGGTAGATCGGGAGGAGGCCCTTGCCCAGTATACTCTGGCTTCTCTTCAGAACGTAAAAATCTTTCGCCTTTTACTAAAGATTTCCGTGGAGAGGAGCAAAACTGAGTTTTGTGGCAATTTTTGCATGCTCCAGCTTGCTGGGGCTTCCTTCATTTGGTTGAACAACAGAATGAGTGGGGGGTGGGCTTTCAGTGGGAGACTGAATCCTGTGGTTGGTTGGGAGGTGGCCCTCATTTGAATATTGTGGCCATGGACGGCCCCCTTCTGGGGAGCTGGAAGTGTAAGTGACGCTCTGGCAGCAGGATGGACCAGAACATGGAGCAGCCTATGGAAGATGATGGGCTGTCGCCCGGCTGGCTGTGTGTTGCCCTTTTTGTTTTTCCATCCCCAAAGGCCGCAGCCTCTTCTAGGTGGTCTCCCTGGGCCAAGGGAGGGCTGCGGCCATGGCGGTAGGTCGGGAGGAGGCCCTTGCCCAGTATACTCTGGCTTCTCTTCAGAACGTAAAAATCTTTCGCCTTTTACTAAAGATTTCCGTGGAGAGGAGCAAAACTGAGTTTTGTGGCAATTTTTGCATGCTCCAGCTTGCTGGGGCTTCCTTCATTTGGTTGAACAACAGAATGAGTGGGGGGTGGGCTTTCAGTGGGAGACTGAATCCTGTGGTTGGTTGGGAGGTGGCCCTCATTTGAATATTGTGGCCATGGACGGCCCCCTTCTGGGGAGCTGGAAGTGTAAGTGACGCTCTGGCAGCAGGATGGACCAGAACATGGAGCAGCCTATGGAAGATGATGGGCTGTCGCCCGGCTGGCTGTGTGTTGCCCTTTTTGTTTTTCCATCCCCAAAGGCCGCAGCCTCTTCTAGGTGGTCTCCCTGGGCCAAGGGAGGGCTGCGGCCATGGCGGTAGGTCGGGAGGAGGCCCTTGCCCAGTATATTCTGGCTTCTCTTCAGAACGTAAAAATCTTTCGCCTTTTACTAAAGATTTCCGTGGAGAGGAGCAAAACTGAGTTTTGTGGCAATTTTTGCATGCTCCAACTTGCTGGGGCTTCCTTCATTTGGTTGAACAACAGAATGAGTGGGGGGTGGGCTTTCAGTGGGAGACTGAAACCTGTGGTTGGTGGGGAGGTGGCCCTCATTTGAATATTGTGGCCATGGACGGCCCCCTTCTGGGGAGCTGGAAGTGTAAGTGACGCTCTGGCAGCAGGATGGACCAGAACATGGAGCAGCCTATGGAAGATGATGGGCTGTCGCCCGGCTGGCTGTGTGTTGCCCTTTTTGTTTTTCCATCCCCAAAGGCCGCAGCCTCTTCTAGGTGGTCTCTCTGGGCCAAGGGAGGGCTGCGGCCATGGCGGTAGGTCGGGAGGAGGCCCTTGCCCAGTATACTCTGGCTTCTCTTCAGAACGTAAAAATCTTTCGCCTTTTACTAAAGATTTCCGTGGAGAGGAGCAAAACTGAGTTTTGTGGCAATTTTTGCATGCTCCAGCTTGCTGGGGCTTCCTTCATTTGGTTGAACAACAGAATGAGTGGGGGGTGGGCTTTCAGTGGGAGGCTGAATCCTGTGGTTGGTTGGGAGGTGGCCCTCATTTGAATATTGTGGCCATGGACGGCCCCCTTCTGGGGAGCTGGAAGTTTAAGTGACGTTCTGGCAGCAGGATGGACCAGAACATGGAGCAGCCTATGGAAGATGATGGGCTGTCGCCCGGCTGGCTGTGTGTTGCCCTTTTTGTTTTTCCATCCCCAAAGGCCGCAGCCTCTTCTAGGTGGTCTCCCTGGGCCAAGGGAGGGCTGCGGCCATGGCGGTAGGTCGGGAGGAGGCCCTTGCCCAGTTTACTCTGGCTTCTCTTCAGAACGTAAAAATCTTTCGCCTTTTACTAAAGATTTCCGTGGAGAGGAGCAAAACTGAGTTTTGTGGCAATTTTTGCATGCTCCAGCTTGCTGGGGCTTCCTTCATTTGGTTGAACAACAGAATGAGTGGGGGGTGGGCTTTCAGTGGGAGACTGAATCCTGTGGTTGGTTGGGAGGTGGCCCTCATTTGAATATTGTGGCCATGGATGGCCCCCTTCTGGGGAGCTGGAAGTGTAAGTGACGCTCTGGCAGCAGGATGGACCAGAACATGGAGCAGCCTATGGAAGATGATGGGCTGTCGCCCGGCTGGCTGTGTGTTGCCCTTTTTGTTTTTCCATCCCCAAAGGCCGCAGCCTCTTCTAGGTGGTCTCCCTGGGCCTAGGGAGGGCTGCGGCCATGGCGGTAGGTCGGGAGGAGGCCCTTGCCCAGTATACTCTGGCTTCTCTTCAGAATGTAAAAATCTTTCGCCTTTTTCTAAAGATTTCCGTGGAGAGGAGCAAAACTGAGTTTTGTGGCAATTTTTGCATGCTCCAGCTTGCTGGGGCTTCCTTCATTTGGTTGAACAACAGAATAAGTGGGGGGTGGGCTTTCAGTGGGAGGCTGAATCCTGTGGTTGGTTGGGAGGTGGCCCTCATTTGAATATTGTGGCCATGGACGGCCCCCTTCTGGGGAGCTGGAAGTGTAAGTGACGCTCTGGCAGCAGGATGGACCAGAACATGGAGCAGCCTATGGAAGATGATGGGTTGTCGCCCGGCTGGCTGTGTGTTGCCCTTTTTGTTTTTCCATCCCCAAAGGCCGCAGCCTCTTCTAGGTGGTCTCCCTGGGCCAAGGGAGGGCTGCGGCCATGGCGGTAGGTCGGGAGGAGGCCCTTGCCCAGTTTACTCTGGCTTCTCTTCAGAACGTAAAAATCTTTCGCCTTTTACTAAAGATTTCCGTGGAGAGGAGCAAAACTGAGTTTTGTGGCAATTTTTGCATGCTCCAGCTTGCTGGGGCTTCCTTCATTTGGTTGAACAACAGAATGAGTGGGGGGTGGGCTTTCAGTGGGAGACTGAATCCTGTGGTTGGTTGGGAGGTGGCCCTCATTTGAATATTGTGGCCATGGACGGCCCCCTTCTGGGGAGCTGGAAGTGTAAGTGACGCTCTGGCAGCAGGATGGACCAGAACATGGAGCAGCCTATGGAATATGATGGGCTGTCGCCCGGCTGGCTGTGTGTTGCCCTTTTTGTTTTTCCATCCCCAAAGGCCGCAGCCTCTTCTAGGTGGTCTCCCTGGGCCAAGGGAGGGCTGCGGCCATGGCGGTAGGTCGGGAGGAGGCCCTTGCCCAGTATACTCTGGCTTCTCTTCAGAATGTAAAAATCTTTCCCCTTTTACTAAAGATTTCCGTGGAGAGGAGCAAAACTGAGTTTTGTGGCAATTTTTGCATGCTCCAGCTTGCTGGGGCTTCCTTCATTTGGTTGAACAACAGAATGAGTGGGGGGTGGGCTTTCAGTGGGAGACTGAATCCTGTGATTGGTTGGGAGGTGGCCCTCATTTGAATATTGTGGCCATGGACGGCCCCCTTCTGGGGAGCTGGAAGTGTAAGTGACGCTCTGGCAGCAGGATGGACCAGAACATGGAGCAGCCTATGGAAGATGATGGGCTGTCGCCCGGCTGGCTGTGTGTTGCCCTTTTTGTTTTTCCATCCCCAAAGGCCGCAGCCTCTTCTAGGTGGTCTCCCTGGGCCAAGGGAGGGCTGCGGCCATGGCGGTAGGTCGGGAGGAGGCCATTGTCCAGTATACTCTGGCTTCTCTTCAGAACGTAAAAATCTTTCGCCTTTTACTAAAGATTTCCGTGGAGAGGAGCAAAACTGAGTTTTGTGGCAATTTTTGCATGCTCCAGCTTGCTGGGGCTTCCTTCATTTGGTTGAACAACAGAATGAGTGGGGGGTGGGCTTTCAGTGGGAGACTGAATCCTGTGGTTGGTTGGGAGGTGGCCCTCATTTGAATATTGTGGCCATGGACGGCCCCCTTCTGGGGAGTTGGAAGTGTAAGTGACGCTCTGGCAGCAGGATGGACCAGAACATGGAGCAGCCTATGGAAGATGATGGGCTGTCGCCCGGCTGGCTGTGTGTTGCCCTTTTTGTTTTTCCATCCCCAAAGGCCGCAGCCTCTTCTAGGTGGTCTCCCTGGGCCAAGGGAGGGCTGCGGCCATGGCGGTAGGTCGGGAGGAGGCCCTTGCCCAGTATACTCTGGCTTCTCTTCAGAATGTAAAAATCTTTCGCCTTTTACTAAAGATTTCCGTGGAGAGGAGCAAAACTGAGTTTTGTGGCAATTTTTGCATGCTCCAGCTTGCTGGGGCTTCCTTCATTTGGTTGAACAACAGAATGAGTGGGGGGTGGGCTTTCAGTGGGAGACTGAATCCTGTGATTGGTTGGGAGGTGGCCCTCATTTGAATATTGTGGCCATGGACGGCCCCCTTCTGGGGAGCTGGAAGTGTAAGTGACGCTCTGGCAGCAGGATGGACCAGAACATGGAGCAGCCTATGGAAGATGATGGGCTGTCGCCCGGCTGGCTGTGTGTTGCCCTTTTTGTTTTTCCATCCCCAAAGGCCGCAGCCTCTTCTAGGTGGTCTCCCTGGGCCAAGGGAGGGCTGCGGCCATGGCGGTAGGTCGGGAGGAGGCCATTGTCCAGTATACTCTGGCTTCTCTTCAGAACGTAAAAATCTTTCGCCTTTTACTAAAGATTTCCGTGGAGAGGAGCAAAACTGAGTTTTGTGGCAATTTTTGCATGCTCCAGCTTGCTGGGGCTTCCTTCATTTGGTTGAATAACAGAATGAGTGGGGGGTGGGCTTTTAGTGGGAGACTGAATCCTGTGGTTGGTTGGGAGGTGGCCCTCATTTGAATATTGTGGCCATGGACGGCCCCCTTCTGGGGAGCTGGAAGTGTAAGTGACGCTCTGGCAGCAGGATGGACCAGAACATGGAGCAGCCTATGGAAGATGATGGGCTGTCGCCCGGCTGGCTGTGTGTTGCCCTTTTTGTTTTTCCATCCCCAAAGGCCGCAGCCTCTTCTAGGTGGTCTCCCTGGGCCAAGGGAGGGCTGCGGCCATGGCGGTAGGTCGGGAGGAGGCCCTTGCCCAGTATACTCTGGCTTCTCTTCAGAACGTAAAAATCTTTCGCCTTTTACTAAAGATTTCCGTGGAGAGGAGCAAAACTGAGTTTTGTGGCAATTTTTGCATGCTCCAGCTTGCTGGGGCTTCCTTCATTTGGTTGAACAACAGAATGAGTGGGGGGTGGGCTTTCAGTGGGAGACTGAATCCTGTGGTTGGTTGGGAGGTGGCCCTCATTTGAATATTGTGGCCATGGACGGCCCCCTTCTGGGGAGCTGGAAGTGTAAGTGACGCTCTGGCAGCAGGATGGACCAGAACATGGAGCAGCCTATGGAAGATGATGGGCTGTCGCCCGGCTGGCTGTGTGTTGCCCTTTTTGTTTTTCCATCCCCAAAGGCCGCAGCCTCTTCTAGGTGGTCTCCCTGGGCCAAGGGAGGGCTGCGGCCATGGCGGTAGGTCGGGAGGAGGCCCTTGCCCAGTATACTCTGGCTTCTCTTCAGAACGTAAAAATCTTTCGCCTTTTACTAAAGATTTCAGTGGAGAGGAGCAAAACTGAGTTTTGTGGCAATTTTTGCATGCTCCAGCTTGCTGGGGCTTCCTTCATTTGGTTGAACAACAGAATGAGTGGGGGGTGGGCTTTCAGTAGGAGACTGAATCCTGTGGTTGGTTGGGAGGTGGCCCTCATTTGAATATTGTGGACATGGACGGCCCCCTTCTGGGGAGCTGGAAGTGTAAGTGACGCTCTGGCAGCAGGATGGACCAGAACATGGAGCAGCCTATGGAAGATGATGGGCTGTCGCCCGGCTGGCTGTGTGTTGCCCTTTTTGTTTTTCCATCCCCAAAGGCCGCAGCCTCTTCTAGGTGGTCTCCCTGGGCCAAGGGAGGGCTGCGGCCATGGCGGTAGGTCGGGAGGAGGCCCTTGCCCAGTATACTCTGGCTTCTCTTCAGAACGTAAAAATCTTTCGCCTTTTACTAAAGATTTCCGTGGAGAGGAGCAAAACTGAGTTTTGTGGCAATTTTTGCATGCTCCAGCTTGCTGGGGCTTCCTTCATTTGGTTGAACAACAGAATGAGTGGGGGGTGGGCTTTCAGTGGGAGACTAAATTCTCTGGTTGGTTGGGAGGTGGCCCTCATTTGAATATTGTGGCCATGGACGGCCCCCTTCTGGGGAGCTGGAAGTGTAAGTGACGCTCTGGCAGCAGGATGGACCAGAACATGGAGCAGCCTATGGAAGATGATGGGCTGTCGCCCGGCTGGCTGTGTGTTGCCCTTTTTGTTTTTCCATCCCCAAAGGCCGCAGCCTCTTCTAGGTGGTCTCCCTGGGCCAAGGGAGGGCTGCGGCCATGGCGGTAGGTCGGGAGGAGGCCCTTGCCCAGTATACTCTGGCTTCTCTTCAGAATGTAAAAATCTTTCGCCTTTTACTAAAGATTTCCGTGGAGAGGAGCAAAACTGAGTTTTGTGGCAATTTTTGCATGCTCCAGCTTGCTGGGGCTTCCTTCATTTGGTTGAACAACAGAATGAGTGGGGGGTGGGCTTTCAGTGGGAGACTGAATCCTGTGGTTGGTTGGGAGGTGGCCCTCATTTGAATATTGTGGCCATGGACGGCCCCCTTCTGGGGAGCTGGAAGTGTAAGTGACGTTCTGGCAGCAGGATGGACCAGAACATGGAGCAGCCTATGGAAGATGATGGGCTGTCGCCCGGCTGGCTGTGTGTTGCCCTTTTTATTTTTCCATCCCCAAAGGCCGCAGCCTCTTCTAGGTGGTCTCCCTGGGCCAAGGGAGGGCTGCGGCCATGGCGGTAGGTCGGGAGGAGGCCCTTGCCCAGTATACTCTGGCTTCTCTTCAGAACGTAAAAATCTTTCGCCTTTTACTAAAGATTTCCGTGGAGAGGAGCAAAACTGAGTTTTGTGGCAATTTTTGCATGCTCCAGCTTGCTGGGGCTTCCTTCATTTGGTTGAACAACAGAATGAGTGGGGGGTGGGCTTTCAGTGGGAGACTGAATCCTGTGGTTGGTTGGGAGGTGGCCCTCATTTGAATTTTGTGGCCATGGACGGGCCCCTTCTGGGGAGCTGGAAGTGTAAGTGACGCTCTGGCAGCAGGATGGACCAGAACATGGAGCAGCCTATGGAAGATGATGGGCTGTCGCCCGGCTGGCTGTGTGTTGCCCTTTTTGTTTTTCCATCCCCAAAGGCCGCAGCCTCTTCTAGGTGGTCTCCCTGGGCCAAGGGAGGGCTGCGGCCATGGCGGTAGGTCGGGAGGAGGCCCTTGCCCAGTATACTCTGGCTTCTCTTCAGAACGTAAAAATCTTTCGCCTTTTACTAAAGATTTCCGTGGAGAGGAGCAAAACTGAGTTTTGTGGCAATTTTTGCATGCTCCAGCTTGCTGGGGCTTCCTTCATTTGGTTGAACAACAGAATGAGTGGGGGGTGGGCTTTCAGTGGGAGACTGAATCCTGTGGTTGGTTGGGAGGTGGCCCTCATTTGAATATTGTGGCCATGGACGGCCCCCTTCTGGGGAGCTGGAAGTGTAAGTGACGCTCTGGCAGCAGGATGGACCAGAACATGGAGCAGCCTATGGAAGATGATGGGCTGTCGCCCGGCTGGCTGTGTGTTGCCCTTTTTGTTTTTCCATCCCCAAAGGCCGCAGCCTCTTCTAGGTGGTCTCCCTGGGCCAAGGGAGGGCTGCGGCCATGGCGGTAGGTCGGGAGGAGGCCCTTGCCCAGTATACTCTGGCTTCTCTTCAGAACGTAAAAATCTTTCGCCTTTTACTAAAGATTTCCGTGGAGAGGAGCAAAACTGAGTTTTGTGGCAATTTTTGCATGCTCCAGCTTGCTGGGGCTTCCTTCATTTGGTTGAACAACAGAATGAGTGGGGGGTGGGCTTTCAGTAGGAGACTGAATCCTGTGGTTGGTTGGGAGGTGGCTCTCATTTGAATATTGTGGCCATGGACGGCCCCCTTCTGGGGAGCTGGAAGTGTAAGTGACGCTCTGGCAGCAGGATGGACCAGAACATGGAGCAGCCTATGGAAGATGATGGGCTGTCGCCCGGCTGGCTGTGTGTTGCCCTTTTTGTTTTTCCATCCCCAAAGGCCGCAGCCTCTTCTAGGTGGTCTCCCTGGGCCAAGGGAGGGCTGCGGCCATGGCGGTAGGTCGGGAGGAGGCCCTTGCCCAGTATACTCTGGCTTCTCTTCAGAACGTAAAAATCTTTCGCCTTTTACTAAAGATTTCCGTGGAGAGGAGCAAAACTGAGTTTTGTGGCAATTTTTGCATGCTCCAGCTTGCTGGGGCTTCCTTCATTTGGTTGAACAACAGAATGAGTGGGGGGTGGGCTTTCAGTGGGAGACTAAATTCTCTGGTTGGTTGGGAGGTGGCCCTCATTTGAATATTGTGGCCATGGACGGCCCCCTTCTGGGGAGCTGGAAGTGTAAGTGACGCTCTGGCAGCAGGATGGACCAGAACATGGAGCAGCCTATGGAAGATGATGGGCTGTCGCCCGGCTGGCTGTGTGTTGCCCTTTTTGTTTTTCCATCCCCAAAGGCCGCAGCCTCTTCTAGGTGGTCTCCCTGGGCCAAGGGAGTGCTGCGGCCATGGCGGTAGGTCGGGAGGAGGCCCTTGCCCAGTATACTCTGGCTTCTCTTCAGAACGTAAAAATCTTTCGCCTTTTACTAAAGATTTCCGTGGAGAGGAGCAAAACTGAGTTTTGTGGCAATTTTTGCATGCTCCAGCTTGCTGGGGCTTCCTTCATTTGGTTGAACAACAGAATGAGTGGGGGGTGGGCTTTCAGTGGGAGACTGAATCCTGTGGTTGGTTGGGAGGTGGCCCTCATTTGAATATTGTGGCCATGGACGGCCCCCTTCTGGGGAGCTGGAAGTGTAAGTGACGTTCTGGCAGCAGGATGGACCAGAACATGGAGCAGCCTATGGAAGATGATGGGCTGTCGCCCGGCTGGCTGTGTGTTGCCCTTTTTATTTTTCCATCCCCAAAGGCCGCAGCCTCTTCTAGGTGGTCTCCCTGGGCCAAGGGAGGGCTGCGGCCATGGCGGTAGGTCGGGAGGAGGCCCTTGCCCAGTATACTCTGGCTTCTCTTCAGAACGTAAAAATCTTTCGCCTTTTACTAAAGATTTCCGTGGAGAGGAGCAAAACTGAGTTTTGTGGCAATTTTTGCATGCTCCAGCTTGCTGGGGCTTCCTTCATTTGGTTGAACAACAGATTGAGTGGGGGGTGGGCTTTCAGTGGGAGACTGAATCCTGTGGTTGGTTGGGAGGTGGCCCTCATTTGAATATTGTGGCCATGGATGGCCCCCTTCTGGGGAGCTGGAAGTGTAAGTGACGCTCTGGCAGCAGGATGGACCAGAACATGGAGCAGCCTATGGAAGATGATGGGCTGTCGCCCGGCTGGCTGTGTGTTGCCCTTTTTGTTTTTCCATCCCCAAAGGCCGCAGCCTCTTCTAGGTGGTCTCCCTGGGCCAAGGGAGGGCTGCGGCCATGGCGGTAGGTCGGGAGGAGGCCCTTGCCCAGTATACTCTGGCTTCTCTTCAGAACGTAAAAATCTTTCGCCTTTTACTAAAGATTTCCGTGGAGAGGAGCAAAACTGAGTTTTGTGGCAATTTTTGCATGCTCCAGCTTGCTGGGGCTTCCTTTATTTGGTTGAACAACAGAATGAGTGGGGGGGTGGGCTTTCAGTGGGAGACTGAATCCTGTGGTTGGTTGGGAGGTGGCCCTCATTTGAATATTGTGGCCATGGACGGCCCCCTTCTGGGGAGCTGGAAGTGTAAGTGACGCTCTGGCAGCAGGATGGACCAGAACATGGAGCAGCCTATGGAAGATGATGGGCTGTCGCCCGGCTGGCTGTGTGTTGCCCTTTTTGTTTTTCCATCCCCAAAGGCCGCAGCCTCTTCTAGGTGGTCTCCCTGGGCCAAGGGAGGGCTGCGGCCATGGCGGTAGGTCGGGAGGAGGCCCTTGCCCAGTATACTCTGGCTTCTCTTCAGAACGTAATAATCTTTCGCCTTTTACTAAAGATTTCCGTGGAGAGGAGCAAAACTGAGTTTTGTGGCAATTTTTGCATGCTCCAGCTTGCTGGGGCTTCCTTCATTTGGTTGAACAACAGAATGAGTGGGGGTGGGCTTTCAGTGGGAGACTGAATCCTGTGGCTGGTTGGGAGGTGGCCCTCATTTGAATATTGTGGCCATGGACGGCCCCCTTCTGGGGAGCTGGAAGTGTAAGTGACGCTCTGGCAGCAGGATGGACCAGAACATGGAGCAGCCTATGGAAGATGATGGGCTGTCGCCCGGCTGGCTGTGTGTTGCCCTTTTTGTTTTTCCATCCCCAAAGGCCGCAGCCTCTTCTAGGTGGTCTCCCTGGGCCAAGGGAGGGCTGCGGCCATGGCGGTAGGTCGGGAGGAGGCCCTTGCCCAGTATACTCCGGCTTCTCTTCAGAACGTAAAAATCTTTCGCTTTTTACTAAAGATTTCCGTGGAGAGGAGCAAAACTGAGTTTTGTGGCAATTTTTGCATGCTCCAGCTTGCTGGGGCTTCCTTCATTTGGTTGAACAACAGAATGAGTGGGGGGTGGGCTTTCAGTGGGAGACTAAATTCTCTGGTTGGTTGGGAGGTGGCCCTCATTTGAATATTGTGGCCATGGACGGCCCCCTTCTGGGGAGCTGGAAGTGTAAGTGACGCTCTGGCAGCAGGATGGACCAGAACATGGAGCAGCCTATGGAAGATGATGGGCTGTCGCCCGGCTGGCTGTGTGTTGCCCTTTTTGTTTTTCCATCCCCAAAGGCCGCAGCCTCTTCTAGGTGGTCTCCCTGGGCCAAGGGAGGGCTGCGGCCATGGCGGTAGGTCGGGAGGAGGCCCTTGCCCAGTATACTCTGGCTTCTCTTCAGAACGTAAAAATCTTTCGCCTTTTACTAAAGATTTCCGTGGAGAGGAGCAAAACTGAGTTTTGTGGCAATTTTTGCATGCTCCAGCTTGCTGGGGCTTCCTTCATTTGGTTGAACAACAGAATGAGTGGGGGGTGGGCTTTCAGTGGGAGACTGAATCCTGTGGTTGGTTGGGAGGTGGCCCTCATTTGAATATTGTGGCCATGGACGGCCCCCTTCTGGGGAGCTGGAAGTGTAAGTGACGTTCTGGCAGCAGGATGGACCAGAACATGGAGCAGCCTATGGAAGATGATGGGCTGTCGCCCGGCTGGCTGTGTGTTGCCCTTTTTATTTTTCCATCCCCAAAGGCCGCAGCCTCTTCTAGGTGGTCTCCCTGGGCCAAGGGAGGGCTGCGGCCATGGCGGTAGGTCGGGAGGAGGCCCTTGCTCAGTATACTCTGGCTTCTCTTTAGAACGTAAAAATCTTTCGCCTTTTACTAAAGATTTCCGTGGAGAGGAGCAAAACTGAGTTTTGTGGCAATTTTTGCATGCTCCAGCTTGCTGGGGCTTCCTTCATTTGGCTGAACAACAGAATGAGGGGGGGGTGGGCTTTCAGTGGGAGACTGAATCCTGTGGTTGGTTGGGAGGTGGCCCTCATTTGAATATTGTGCCCATGGACAGCCCCCTTCTGGGGAGCTGGAAGTGTAAGTGACGCTCTGGCAGCAGGATGGACCAGAACATGGAGCAGCCTATGGAAGATGATGGGCTGTCGCCCGGCTGGCTGTGTGTTGCCCTTTTTGTTTTTCCATCCCCAAAGGCCGCAGCCTCTTCTAGGTGGTCTCCCTGGGCCAAGGGAGGGCTGCGGCCATGGCGGTAGGTCGGGAGGAGGCCCTTGCCCAGTATACTCTGGCTTCTCTTCAGATCGTAAAAATCTTTCGCCTTTTACTAAAGATTTCCGTGGAGAGGAGCAAAACTGAGTTTTGTGGCAATTTTTGCATGCTCCAGCTTGCTGGGGCTTCCTTCATTTGGTTGAACAACAGAATGAGTGGGGGGTGGGCTTTCAGTGGGAGACTGAATCCTGTGGTTGGTTGGGAGGTGGCCCTCATTTGAATATTGTGGCCATGGATGGCCCCCTTCTGGGGAGCTGGAAGTGTAAGTGACGTTCTGGCAGCAGGATGGACCAGAACATGGAGCAGCCTATGGAAGATGATGGGCTGTCGCCCGGCTGGCTGTGTGTTGCCCTTTTTGTTTTTCCATCCCCAAAGGCCGCAGCCTCTTCTAGGTGGTCTCCCTGGGCCAAGGGAGGGCTGCGGCCATGGCGGTAGGTCGGGAGGAGGCCCTTGCCCAGTATACTCTGGCTTCTCTTCAGAACGTAAAAATCTTTCGCCTTTTACTAAAGATTTCCGTGGAGAGGAGCAAAACTGAGTTTTGTGGCAATTTTTGCATGCTCCAGCTTGCTGGGGCTTCCTTCATTTGGTTGAACAACAGAATGAGTGGGGGGTGGGCTTTCAGTGGGAGACTGAATTCTCTGGTTGGTTGGGAGGTGGCCCTCATTTGAATATTGTGGCCATGGATGGCCCCCTTCTGGGGAGCTGGAAGTGTAAGTGACGCTCTGGCAGCAGGATGGACCAGAACATGGAGCAGCCTATGGAAGATGATGGGCTGTCGCCCGGCTGGCTGTGTGTTGCCCTTTTTGTTTTTCCATCCCCAAAGGCCGCAGCCTCTTCTAGGTGGTCTCCCTGGGCCAAGGGAGGGTTGCGGCCATGGCGGTAGGTCGGGAGGAGGCCCTTGCCCAGTATACTCTGGCTTCTCTTCAGAACGTAAAAATCTTTTGCCTTTTACTAAAGATTTCCGTGGAGAGGAGCAAAACTGAGCTTTGTGGCAAATTTTGCATGCTCCAGCTTGCTGGGGCTTCCTTCATTTGGTTGAACAACAGAATGAGTGGGGGGTGGGCTTTCAGTGGGAGACTGAATCCTGTGGTTGGTTGGGAGGTGGCCCTCATTTGAATATTGTGGCCATGGATGGCCCCCTTCTGGGGAGCTGGAAGTGTAAGTGACGCTCTGGCAGCAGGATGGACCAGAACATGGAGCAGCCTATGGAAGATGATGGGCTGTCGCCCGGCTGGCTGTGTGTTGCCCTTTTTGTTTTTCCATCCCCAAAGGCCGCAGCCTCTTCTAGGTGGTCTCCCTGGGCCAAGGGAGGGCTGCGGCCATGGCCGTAGGTCGGGAGGAGGCCCTTGCCCAGTATACTCTGGCTTCTCTTCAGAACGTAAAAATCTTTCGCCTTTTACTAAAGATTTCCGTGGAGAGGAGCAAAACTGAGTTTTGTGGCAATTTTTGCATGCTCCAGCTTGCTGGGGCTTCCTTCATTTGGCTGAACAACAGAATGAGGGGGGGGTGGGCTTTCAGTGGGAGACTGAATCCTGTGGTTGGTTGGGAGGTGGCCCTCATTTGAATATTGTGGCCATGGACGGCCCCCTTCTGGGGAGCTGGAAGTGTAAGTGACGCTCTGGCAGCAGGATGGACCAGAACATGGAGCAGCCTATGGAAGATGATGGGCTGTCGCCCGGCTGGCTGTGTGTTGCCCTTTTTGTTTTTCCATCCCCAAAGGCCGCAGCCTCTTCTAGGTGGTCTCCCTGGGCCAAGGGAGGGCTGCGGCCATGGCGGTAGGTCGGGAGGAGGCCCTTGCCCAGTATACTCTGGCTTCTCTTCAGAACGTAAAAATCTTTCGCCTTTTACTAAAGATTTCCGTGGAGAGGAGCAAAACTGAGTTTTGTGGCAATTTTTGCATGCTCCAGCTTGCTGGGGCTTCCTTCATTTGGTTGAACAACAGAATGAGTGGGGGGTGGGCTTTCAGTGGGAGACTGAATCCTGTGGTTGGTTGGGAGGTGGCCCTCATTTGAATATTGTGGCCATGGATGGCCCCCTTCTGGGGAGCTGGAAGTGTAAGTGACGTTCTGGCAGCAGGATGGACCAGAACATGGAGCAGCCTATGGAAGATGATGGGCTGTCGCCCGGCTGGCTGTGTGTTGCCCTTTTTGTTTTTCCATCCCCAAAGGCCGCAGCCTCTTCTAGGTGGTCTCCCTGGGCCAAGGGAGGGCTGCGGCCATGGCGGTAGGTCGGGAGGAGGCCCTTGCCCAGTATACTCTGGCTTCTCTTCAGAACGTAAAAATCTTTCGCCTTTTACTAAAGATTTCCGTGGAGAGGAGCAAAACTGAGTTTTGTGGCAATTTTTGCATGCTCCAGCTTGCTGGGGCTTCCTTCATTTGGTTGAACAACAGAATGAGTGGGGGGTGGGCTTTCAGTGGGAGACTGAATTCTCTGGTTGGTTGGGAGGTGGCCCTCATTTGAATATTGTGGCCATGGATGGCCCCCTTCTGGGGAGCTGGAAGTGTAAGTGACGCTCTGGCAGCAGGATGGACCAGAACATGGAGCAGCCTATGGAAGATGATGGGCTGTCGCCCGGCTGGCTGTGTGTTGCCCTTTTTGTTTTTCCATCCCCAAAGGCCGCAGCCTCTTCTAGGTGGTCTCCCTGGGCCAAGGGAGGGCTGCGGCCATGGCCGTAGGTCGGGAGGAGGCCCTTGCCCAGTATACTCTGGCTTCTCTTCAGAACGTAAAAATCTTTCGCCTTTTACTAAAGATTTCCGTGGAGAGGAGCAAAACTGAGTTTTGTGGCAATTTTTGCATGCTCCAGCTTGCTGGGGCTTCCTTCATTTGGTTGAACAACAGAATGAGTGGGGGGTGGGCTTTCAGTGGGAGACTGAATCCTGTTGTTGGTTGGGAGGTGGCCCTCATTTGAATATTGTGGCCATGGACGGCCCTCTTCTGGGGATCTGGAAGTGTAATTGACGCTCTGGCAGCAGGATGGACCAGAACATGGAGCAGCCTATGGAAGATGATGGGCTGTCGCCCGGCTGGCTGTGTGTTGTCCTTTTTGTTTTTCCATCCCCAAAGGCCGCAGCCTCTTCTAGGTGGTCTCCCTGGGCCAAGGGAGGGCTGCGGCCATGGCGGTAGGTCGGGAGGAGGCCCTTGCCCAGTATACTCTGGCTTCTCTTCAGAACGTAAAAATCTTTCGCCTTTTACTAAAGATTTCCGTGGAGAGGAGCAAAACTGAGTTTTGTGGCAATTTTTGCATGCTCCAGCTTGTTGGGGCTTCCTTCATTTGGTTGAACAACAGAATGAGTGGGGGGTTGGCTTTCAGTGGGAGACTGAATCCTGTGGTTGGTTGGGAGGTGGCCCTCATTTGAATATTGTGGCCATGGACGGCCCCCTTCTGGGGAGCTGGAAGTGTAAGTGACGCTCTGGCAGCAGGATGGACCAGAACATGGAGCAGCCTATGGAAGATGATGGGCTGTCGCCCGGCTGGCTGTGTGTTGCCCTTGTTGTTTTTCCATCCCCAAAGACCCCAGCCTCTTCTAGGTGGTCTCCCTGGGCCAAGGGAGGGCTGCGGCCATGGCGGTAGGTCGGGAGGAGGCCCTTGCCCAGTATACTCTAGCTTCTCTTCAGAACGTAAAAATCTTTCGCCTTTTACTAAAGATTTCCGTGGAGAGGAGCAAAACTGAGTTTTGTGGCAATTTTTGCATGTTCCAGCTTGCTGGGGCTTCCTTCATTTGGTTGAACAACAGAATGAGTGGGGGGTGGGCTTTCAGTGGGAGACTGAATCCTGTGGTTGGTTGGGAGGTGGCCCTCATTTGAATATTGTGGCCATGGATGGCCCCCTTCTGGGGAGCTGGAAGTGTAAGTGACGCTCTGGCAGCAGGATGGACCAGAACATGGAGCAGCCTATGGAAGATGATGGGCTGTCGCCCGGCTGGCTGTGTGTTGCCCTTTTTGTTTTTCCATCCCCAAAGGCCGCAGCCTCTTCTAGGTGGTCTCCCTGGGCCAAGGGAGGGCTGCGGCCATGGCGGTAGGTCGGGAGGAGGCCCTTGCCCAGTATACTCTGGCTTCTCTTCAGAACGTAAAAATCTTTCGCCTTTTACTAAAGATTTCCGTGGAGAGGAGCAAAACTGAGTTTTGTGGCAATTTTTGCATGCTCCAGCTTGCTGGGGCTTCCTTCATTTGGTTGAACAACAGAATGAGTGGGGGGTGGGCTTTCAGTGGGAGACTGAATCCTGTGGTTGGTTGGGAGGTGGCCCTCATTTGAATATTGTGGCCATGGACGGCCCCCTTCTGGGGAGCTGGAAGTGTAAGTGACGCTCTGGCAGCAGGATGGACCAGAACATGGAGCAGCCTATGGAAGATGATGGGCTGTCGCCCGGCTGGCTGTGTGTTGCCCTTTTTGTTTTTCCATCCCCAAAGGCCGCAGCCTCTTCTAGGTGGTCTCCCTGGGCCAAGGGAGGGCTGCGGCCATGGCGGTAGGTCGGGAGGAGGCCCTTGCCCAGTATACTCTGGCTTCTCTTCAGAACGTAAAAATTTTTTGCCTTTTACTAAAGATTTCCGTGGAGAGAAGCAAAACTGAGTTTTGTGGCAATTTTTGCATGCTCCAGCTTGCTGGGGCTTCCTTCATTTGGTTGAACAACAGAATGAGTGGGGGGTGGGCTTTCAGTGGGAGACTGAATCCTGTGGTTGGTTGGGAGGTGGCCCTCATTTGAATATTGTGGCCATGGACGGCCCCCTTCTGGGGAGCTGGAAGTGTAAGTGACGCTCTGGCAGCAGGATGGACCAGAACATGGAGCAGCCTATGGAAGATGATGGGCTGTCGCCCGGCTGGCTGTGTGTTGCCCTTTTTGTTTTTCCATCCCCAAAGGCCGCAGCCTCTTCTAGGTGGTCTCCCTGGGCCAAGGGAGGGCTGCGGCCATGGCGGTAGGTCGGGAGGAGGCCCTTGCCCAGTATACTCTGGCTTCTCTTCAGAACGTAAAAATCTTTCGCCTTTTACTAAAGATTTCCGTGGAGAGGAGCAAAACTGAGTTTTGTGGCAATTTTTGCATGCTCCAGCTTGCTGGGGCTTCCTTCATTTGGTTGAACAACAGAATGAGTGGGGGGTGGGCTTTCAGTGGGAGACTGAATCCTGTGGTTGGTTGGGAGGTGGCCCTCATTTGAATATTGTGGCCATGGACGGCCCCCTTCTGGGGAGCTGGAAGTGTAAGTGACGCTCTGGCAGCAGGATGGACCAGAACATGGAGCAGCCTATGGAAGATGATGGGCTGTCGCCCGGCTGGCTGTGTGTTGCCCTTTTTGTTTTTCCATCCCCAAAGGCCGCAGCCTCTTCTAGGTGGTCTCCCTGGGCCAAGGGAGGGCTGCGGCCATGGCGGTAGGTCGGGAGGAGGCCCTTGCCCAGTATACTCTGGCTTCTCTTCAGAACGTAAAAATCTTTCGCCTTTTACTAAAGATTTCCGTGGAAAGGAGCAAAACTGAGTTTTGTGGCAATTTTTGCATGCTCCAGCTTGCTGGGGCTTCCTTCATTTGGTTGAACAACAGAATGAGTGGGGGGTGGGCTTTCAGTGGGAGATTGAATCCTGTGGTTGGTTGGGAGGTGGCCCTCATTTGAATATTGTGGCCATGGACGGCCCCCTTCTGGGGAGCTGGAAGTGTAAGTGACGCTCTGGCAGCAGGATGGACCAGAACATGGAGCAGCCTATGGAAGATGATGGGCTGTCGCCCGGCTGGCTGTGTGTTGCCATTTTTGTTTTTCCATCCCCAAAGGCCGCAGCCTCTTCTAGGTGGTCTCCCTGGGCCAAGGGAGGGCTGCGGCCATGGCGGTAGGTCGGGAGGAGGCCCTTGCCCAGTATACTCTGGCTGTTCTTCAGAATGTAAAAATCTTTCGCCTTTTACTAAAGATTTCCGTGGAGAGGAGCAAAACTGAGTTTTGTGGCAATTTTTGCATGCTCCAGCTTGCTGGGGCTTCCTTCATTTGGTTGAACAACAGAATGAGTGGGGGGTGGGCTTTCAGTGGGAGACTGAATCCTGTGGTTGGTTGGGAGGTGGCCCTCATTTGAATATTGTGGCCATGGACGGCCCCCTTCTGGGGAGCTGGAAGTGTAAGTGACGCTCTGGCAGCAGGATGGACCAGAACATGGAGCAGCCTATGGAAGATGATGAGCTGTCGCCCGGCTGGCTGTGTGTTGCCCTTTTTGTTTTTCCATCCCCAAAGGCCGCAGCCTCTTCTAGGTGGTCTCCCTGGGCCAAGGGAGGGCTGCGGCCATGGCGGTAGGTCGGGAGGAGGCCCTTGCCCAGTATACTCTGGTTTCTCTTCAGAACGTAAAAATCTTTTGCCTTTTACTAAAGATTTCTGTGGAGAGGAGCAAAACTGAGTTTTGTGGCAATTTTTGCATGCTCCAGCTTGTTGGGGCTTCCTTCATTTGGTTGAACAACAGAATGAGTGGGGGGTTGGCTTTCAGTGGGAGACTGAATCCTGTGGTTGGTTGGGAGGTGGCCCTCATTTGAATATTGTGGCCATGGACGGCCCCCTTCTGGGGAGCTGGAAGTGTAAGTGACGCTCTGGCAGCAGGATGGACCAGAACATGGAGCAGCCTATGGAAGATGATGGGCTGTCGCCCGGCTGGCTGTGTGTTGCCCTTGTTGTTTTTCCATCCCCAAAGACCGCAGCCTCTTCTAGGTGGTCTCCCTGGGCCAAGGGAGGGCTGCGGCCATGGCGGTAGGTCGGGAGGAGGCCCTTGCCCAGTATACTCTGGCTTCTCTTCAGAGCGTAAAAATCTTTCGCCTTTTACTAAAGATTTCCGTGGAGAGGAGCAAAACTGAGTTTTGTGGCAATTTTTGCATGTTCCAGCTTGCTGGGGCTTCCTTCATTTGGTTGAACAACAGAATGAGTGGGGGGTGGGCTTTCAGTGGGAGACTGAATCCTGTGGTTGGTTGGGAGGTGGCCCTCATTTGAATATTGTGGCCATGGATGGCCCCCTTCTGGGGAGCTGGAAGTGTAAGTGACGCTCTGGCAGCAGGATGGACCAGAACATGGAGCAGCCTATGGAAGATGATGGGCTGTCGCCCGGCTGGCTGTGTGTTGCCCTTTTTGTTTTTCCATCCCCAAAGGCCGCAGCCTCTTCTAGGTGGTCTCCCTGGGCCAAGGGAGGGCTGCGGCCATGGCGGTAGGTCGGGAGGAGGCCCTTGCCCAGTATACTCTGGCTTCTCTTCAGAACGTAAAAATCTTTCGCCTTTTACTAAAGATTTCCGTGGAGAGGAGCAAAACTGAGTTTTGTGGCAATTTTTGCATGCTCCAGCTTGCTGGGGCTTCCTTCATTTGGTTGAACAACAGAACGAGTGGGGGGTGGGCTTTCAGTGGGAGACTGAATCCTGTGGTTGGTTGGGAGGTGGCCCTCATTTGAATATTGTGGCCATGGACGGCCCCCTTCTGGGGAGCTGGAAGTGTAAGTGACGCTCTGGCAGCAGGATGGACCAGAACATGGAGCAGCCTATGGAAGATGATGGGCTGTCGCCCGGCTGGCTGTGTGTTGCCCTTTTTGTTTTTCCATCCCCAAAGGCCGCAGCCTCTTCTAGGTGGTCTCCCTGGGCCAAGGGAGGGCTGCGGCCATGGCGGTAGGTCGGGAGGAGGCCCTTGCCCAGTATACTCTGGCTTCTCTTCAGAACGTAAAAATTTTTTGCCTTTTACTAAAGATTTCCGTGGAGAGAAGCAAAACTGAGTTTTGTGGCAATTTTTGCATGCTCCAGCTTGCTGGGGCTTCCTTCATTTGGTTGAACAACAGAATGAGTGGGGGGTGGGCTTTCAGTGGGAGACTGAATCCTGTGGTTGGTTGGGAGGTGGCCCTCATTTGAATATTGTGGCCATGGATGGCCCCCTCCTGGGGAGCTGGAAGTGTAAGTGACGCTCTGGCAGCAGGATGGACCAGAACATGGAGCAGCCTATGGAAGATGATGGGCTGTCGCCCGGCTGGCTGTATGTTGCCCTTGTTGTTTTTCCATCCCCAAAGACCGCAGCCTCTTCTAGGTGGTCTCCCTGGGCCAAGGGTGGACTGCGGCCATGGCGGTAGGTCGGGAGGAGGCCCTTGCCCAGTATACTCTGGCTTCTCTTCAGAACGTAAAAATCTTTCGCCTTTTACTAAAGATTTCCGTGGAGAGGAGCAAAACTGAGTTTTGTGGCAATTTTTGCATGCTCCAGCTTGCTGGGGCTTCCTTCGTTTGGTTGAACAACAGAATGAGTGGGGGGTGGGCTTTTAGTGGGAGATTGAATCCTGTGGTTGGTTGAGAGGTGGCCCTCATTTGAATATTGTGGCCATGGACGGCCCCCTTCTGGGGAGCTGGAAGTGTAAGTGACGCTCTGGCAGCAGGATGGACCAGAACATGGAGCAGCCTATGGAAGATGATGGGCTGTCGCCCGGCTGGCTGTGTGTTGCCATTTTTGTTTTTCCATCCCCAAAGGCCGCAGCCTCTTCTAGGTGGTCTCCCTGAGCCAAGGGAGGGCTGCGGCCATGGCGGTAGGTCGGGAGGAGGCCCTTGCCCAGTATACTCTGGCTGTTCTTCAGAACGTAAAAATCTTTCGCCTTTTACTAAAGATTTCCGTGGAGAGAAGCAAAACTGAGTTTTGTGGCAATTTTTGCATGCTCCAGCTTGCTGGGGCTTCCTTCATTTGGTTGAACAACAGAATGAGTGGGGGGTGGGCTTTCAGTGGGAGACTGAATCCTGTGGTTGGTTGGGAGGTGGCCACCATTTAAATATTGTGGCCATGGACGGCCCCCTTCTGGGGAGCTGGAAGTGTAAGTGACGCTCTGGCAGCAGGATGGACCAGAACATGGAGCAGCCTATGGAAGATGATGGGCTGTCGCCCGGCTGGCTGTGTGTTGCCCTTTTTGTTTTTCCATCCCAAAAGGCCGCAGCCTCTTCTAGGTGGTCTCCCTGGGCCAAGGGAGGGCTGCGGCCATGGCGGTACGTCGGGAGGAGGCCCTTGCCCAGTATACTCTGGCTTCTCTTCAGAACGTAAAAATCTTTCGCCTTTTACTAAAGATTTCCGTGGAGAGGAGCAAAACTGAGTTTTGTGGCAATTTTTGCATGCTCCAGCTTGCTGGGGCTTCCTTCATTTGGTTGAACAACAGAATGAGTGGGGGGTGGGCTTTCAGTGGGAGACTGAATCCTGTGGTTGGTTGGGAGGTGGCCCTCATTTGAATATTGTGGCCATGGACGGCCCCCTTCTGGGGAGCTGGAAGTGTAAGTGACGCTCTGGCAGCAGGATGGACCAGAACATGGAGCAGCCTATGGAAGATGATGGGCTGTCGCCCGGCTGGCTGTGTGTTGCCCTTTTTGTTTTTCCATCCCCAAAGGCCGCAGCCTCTTCTAGGTGCTCTCCCTGGGCCAAGGGAGGGCTGCGGCCATGGCGGTAGGTCGGGAGGAGGCCCTTGCCCAGTATACTCTGGCTTCTCTTCAGAACGTAAAAATCTTTCGCCTTTTACTAAAGATTTCCGTGGAAAGGAGCAAAACTGAGTTTTGTGGCAATTTTTGCATGCTCCAGCTTGCTGGGGCTTCCTTCATTTGGTTGAACAACAGAATGAGTGGGGGGTGGGCTTTCAGTGGGAGACTGAATCCTGTGGTTGGTTGGGAGGTGGCCCTCATTTGAATATTGTGGACATGGACGGCCCCCTTCTGGGGAGCTGGAAGTGTAAGTGACGCTCTGGCAGCAGGATGGACCAGAACATGGAGCAGCCTATGGAAGATGATGGGCTGTCGCCCGGCTGGCTGTGTGTTGCCCTTTTTGTTTTTCCATCCCCAAAGGCCGCAGCCTCTTCTAGGTGGTCTCCCTGGGCCAAGGGAGGGCTGCGGCCATGGCGGTAGGTCGGGAGGAGGCCCTTGCCCAGAATACTCTGGCTTCTCTTCAGAACGCAAAAATTTTTTGCCTTTTACTAAAGATTTCCGTGGAGAGAAGCAAAACTGAGTTTTGTGGCAATTTTTGCATGCTCCAGCTTGCTGGGGCTTCCTTCATTTGGTTGAACAACAGAATGAGTGGGGGGTGGGCTTTCAGTGGGAGACTGAATCCTGTGGTTGGTTGGGAGGTGGCCCTCATTTGAATATTGTGGCCATGGACGGCCCCCTTCTGGGGAGCTGGAAGTGTAAGTGACGCTCTGGCAGCAGGATGGAGCAGCCTATGGAAGATGATGAGCTGTCGCCCGGCTGGCTGTGTGTTGCCCTTTTTGTTTTTCCATCCCCAAAGGCCGCAGCCTCTTCTAGGTGGTCTCCCTGGGCCAAGGGAGGGCTGCGGCCATGGCGGTAGGTCGGGAGGAGGCCCTTGCCCAGTATACTCTGGTTTCTCTTCAGAACGTAAAAATCTTTTGCCTTTTACTAAAGATTTCCGTGGAGAGGAGCAAAACTGAGTTTTGTGGCAATTTTTGCATGCTCCAGCTTGTTGGGGCTTCCTTCATTTGGTTGAACAACAGAATGAGTGGGGGGTTGGCTTTCAGTGGGAGACTGAATCCTGTGGTTGGTTGGGAGGTGGCCCTCATTTGAATATTGTGGCCATGGACTGCCCCCTTCTGGGGAGCTGGAAGTGTAAGTGACGCTCTGGCAGCAGGATGGACCAGAACATGGAGCAGCCTATGGAAGATGATGGGCTGTCGCCCGGCTGGCTGTGTGTTGCCCTTGTTGTTTTTCCATCCCCAAAGACCGCAGCCTCTTCTAGGTGGTCTCCCTGGGCCAAGGGAGGGCTGCGGCCATGGCGGTAGGTCGGGAGGAGGCCCTTGCCCAGTATACTCTGGCTTCTCTTCAGAACGTAAAAATCTTTCGCCTTTTACTAAAGATTTCCGTGGAGAGGAGCAAAACTGAGTTTTGTGGCAATTTTTGCATGTTCCAGCTTGCTGGGGCTTCCTTCATTTGGTTGAACAACAGAATGAGTGGGGGGTGGGCTTTCAGTGGGAGACTGAATCCTGTGGTTGGTTGGGAGGTGGCCCTCATTTGAATATTGTGGCCATGGATGGCCCCCTTCTGGGGAGCTGGAAGTGTAAGTGACGCTCTGGCAGCAGGATGGACCAGAACATGGAGCAGCCTATGGAAGATGATGGGCTGTCGCCCGTCTGGCTGTGTGTTGCCCTTTTTGTTTTTCCATCCCCAAAGGCCGCAGCCTCTTCTAGGTGGTCTCCCTGGGCCAAGGGAGGGCTGCGGCCATGGCGGTAGGTCGGGAGGAGGCCCTTGCCCAGTATACTCTGGCTTCTCTTCAGAACGTAAAAATCTTTCGCCTTTTACTAAAGATTTCCGTGGAGAGGAGCAAAACTGAGTTTTGTGGCAATTTTTGCATGCTCCAGCTTGCTGGGGCTTCCTTCATTTGGTTGAACAACAGAATGAGTGGGGGGTGGGCTTTCAGTGGGAGACTGAATCCTGTGGTTGGTTGGGAGGTGGCCCTCATTTGAATATTGTGGCCATGGACGGCCCCCTTCTGGGGAGCTGGAAGTGTAAGTGACGCTCTGGCAGCAGGATGGACCAGAACATGGAGCAGCCTATGGAAGATGATGGGCTGTCGCCCGGCTGGCTGTGTGTTGCCCTTTTTGTTTTTCCATCCCCAAAGGCCGCAGCCTCTTCTAGGTGGTCTCCCTGGGCCAAGGGAGGGCTGCGGCCATGGCGGTAGGTCGGGAGGAGGCCCTTGCCCAGTATACTCTGGCTTCTCTTCAGAACGTAAAAATTTTTTGCCTTTTACTAAAGATTTCCGTGGAGAGAAGCAAAACTGAGTTTTGTGGCAATTTTTGCATGCTCCAGCTTGCTGGGGCTTCCTTCATTTGGTTGAACAACAGAATGAGTGGGGGGTGGGCTTTCAGTGGGAGACTGAATCCTGTGGTTGGTTGGGAGGTGGCCCTCATTTGAATATTGTGGCCATGGATGGCCCCCTTCTGGGGAGCTGGAAGTGTAAGTGATGCTCTGGCAGCAGGATGGACCAGAACATGGAGCAGCCTATGGAAGATGATGGGCTGTCGCCCGGCTGGCTGTATGTTGCCCTTGTTGTTTTTCCATCCCCAAAGACCGCAGCCTCTTCTAGGTGGTCTCCCTGGGCCAAGGGAGGGCTGCGGCCATGGCGGTAGGTCGGGAGGAGGCCCTTGCCCAGTATACTCTGGCTTCTCTTCAGAACGTAAAAATCTTTCGCCTTTTACTAAAGATTTCCGTGGAGAGGAGCAAAACTGAGTTTTGTGGCAATTTTTGCATGCTCTAGCTTGCTGGGGCTTCCTTCATTTGGTTGAACAATAGAATGAGTGGGGGGTGGGCTTTCAGTGGGAGACTGAATCCTGTGGTTGGTTGGGAGGTGGCCCTCATTTGAATATTGTGGCCATGGACGGCCCCCTTCTGGGGAGCTGGAAGTGTAAGTGACGCTCTGGCAGCAGGATGGACCAGAACATGGAGCAGCCTATGGAAGATGATGGGCTGTCGCCCGGCTGGCTGTGTGTTGCCCTTTTTGTTTTTCCATCCCCAAAGGCCGCAGCCTCTTCTAGGTGGTCTCCCTGGGCCAAGGGAGGGCTGCGGCCATGGCGGTAGGTCGGGAGGAGGCCCTTGCCCAGTATACTCTGGCTTCTCTTCAGAACGTAAAAATCTTTCGCCTTTTACTAAAGATTTCCGTGGAGAGGAGCAAAACTGAGTTTTGTGGCAATTTTTGCATGCTCCAGCTTGCTGGGGCTTCCTTCATTTGGTTGAACAACAGAATGAGTGGGGGGTGGGCTTTCAGTGGGAGACTGAATCCTGTGGTTGGTTGGGAGGTGGCCCTCATTTGAATATTGTGGCCATGGACGGCCCCCTTCTGGGGAGCTGGAAGTGTAAGTGACGCTCTGGCAGCAGGATGGACCAGAACATGGAGCAGCCTATGGAAGATGATGGGCTGTCGCCCGGCTGGCTGTGTGTTGCCCTTTTTGTTTTTCCATCCCCAAAGGCCGCAGCCTCTTCTAGGTGGTCTCCCTGGGCCAAGGGAGGGCTGCGGCCATGGCGGTAGGTCGGGAGGAGGCCCTTGCCCAGTATACTCTGGCTTCTCTTCAGAACGTAAAAATCTTTCGCCTTTTACTAAAGATTTCCGTGGAGAGGATCAAAACTGAGTTTTGTGGCAATTTTTGCATGCTCCAGCTTGTTGGGGCTTCCTTCATTTGGTTGAACAACAGAATGAGTGGGGGGTGGGCTTTCAGTGGGAGACTGAATCCTGTGGTTGGTTGGGAGTTGGCCCTCATTTGAATATTGTGGCCATGGACGGCCCCCTTCTGGGGAGCTGGAAGTGTAAGTGACGCTCTGGCAGCAGGATGGACCAGAACATGGAGCAGCCTATGGAAGATGATGGGCTGTCGCCCGGCTGGCTGTGTGTTGCCCTTTTTGTTTTTTCATCCCCAAAGGCCGCAGCCTCTTCTAGGTGGTCTCCCTGGGCCAAGGGAGGGCTGCGGCCATGGCGGTAGGTCGGGAGGAGGCCCTTGCCCAGTATATTCTGGCTTCTTTTCAGAACGTAAAAATCTTTCGCCTTTTACTAAAGATTTCCGTGGAGAGGAGCAAAACTGAGTTTTGTGGCAATTTTTGCATGCTCCAGCTTGCTGGGGCTTCCTTCATTTGGTTGAACAACAGAATGAGTGGGGGTGGGCTTTCAGTGGGATACTGAATCCTGTGGTTGGTTGGGAGGTGGCCCTCATTTGAATATTGTGGCCATGGACGGCCCCCTTCTGGGGAGCTGGAAGTGTAAGTGACGCTCTGGCAGCAGGATGGACCAGAACATGGAGCAGCCTATGGAAGATGATGGGCTGTCGCCCGGCTGGCTGTGTGTTGCCCTTTTTGTTTTTCCATCCCCAAAGGCCGCAGCCTCTTCTAGGTGGTCTCCCTGGGCCAAGGGAGGGCTGCGGCCATGGCGGTAGGTCGGGAGGAGGCCCTTGCCCAGTATACTCTGGCTTCTCTTCAGAACGTAAAAATCTTTCACCTTTTACTAAAGATTTCCGTGGAGAGGAGCAAAACTGAGTTTTGTGGCAATTTTTGCATGCTCCAGCTTGCTGGGGCTTCCTTCATTTGGTTGAACAACAGAATGAGTGGGGGGTGGGCTTTCAGTGGGAGACTGAATCCTGTGGTTGGTTGGGAGGTGGCCCTCATTTGAATATTGTGGCCATGGACGGCCCCCTTCTGGGGAGCTGGAAGTGTAAGTGACGCTCTGGCAGCAGGATGGACCAGAATATGGAGCAGCCTATGGAAGATGATGGGCTGTCGCCCGGCTGGCTGTGTGTTGCCCTTTTTGTTTTTCCATCCCCAAAGGCCGCAGCCTCTTCTAGGTGGTCTCCCTGGGCCAAGGGAGGGCTGCGGCCATGGCGGTAGGTCGGGAGGAGGCCCTTGCCCAGTATACTCTGGCTTCTCTTCAGAACGTAAAAATCTTTCGCCTTTTACTAAAGATTTCCGTGGAGAGGAGCAAAACTGAGTTTTGTGGCAATTTTTGCATGCTCCAGCTTGCTGGGGCTTCCTTCATTTGGTTGAACAACAGAATGAGTGGGGGGTGGGCTTTCAGTGGGAGACTGAATCCTGTGGTTGGTTGGGAGGTGGCCCTCATTTGAATATTGTGGCCATGGACGGCCCCCTTCTGGGGAGCTGGAAGTGTAAGTGACGCTCTGGCAGCAGGATGGACCAGAACATGGAGCAGCCTATGGAAGATGATGGGCTGTCGCCCGGCTGGCTGTGTGTTGCCCTTTTTGTTTTTCCATCCCCAAAGGCCGCAGCCTCTTCTAGGTGGTCTCCCTGGGCCAAGGGAGGGCTGCGGCCATGGCGGTAGGTCGGGAGGAGGCCCTTGCCCAGTATACTCTGGCTTCTCTTCAGAACGTAAAAATCTTTCGCCTTTTACTAAAGATTTCCGTGGAGAGGAGCAAAACTGAGTTTTGTGGCAATTTTTGCATGCTCCAGCTTGCTGGGGCTTCCTTCATTTGGTTGAACAACAGAATGAGTGGGGGGTGGGCTTTCAGTGGGAGACTGAATCCTGTGGTTGGTTGGGAGGTGGCCCTCATTTGAATATTGTGGCCATGGACGGCCCCCTTCTGGGGAGCTGGAAGTGTAAGTGACGCTCTGGCAGCAGGATGGACCAGAACATGGAGCAGCCTATGGAAGATGATGGGCTGTCGCCCGGCTGGCTGTTTGTTGCCCTTTTTGTTTTTCCATCCCCAAAGGCCGCAGCCTCTTCTAGGTGGTCTCCCTGGGCCAAGGGAGGGCTGCGGCCATGGCGGTAGGTCGGGAGGAGGCCCTTGCCCAGTATACTCTGGCTTCTCTTCAGAACGTAAAAATGTTTCACCTTTTACCAAAGATTTCCGTGGAGAGGAGCAAAACTGAGTTTTGTGGCAATTTTTGCATGCTCCAGCTTGCTGGGGCTTCCTTCATTTGGTTGAACAACAGAATGAGTGAGGGGTGGGCTTTCAGTGGGAGACTGAATCCTGTGGTTGGTCGGGAGGTGGCCCTCATTTGAATATTGTGGCCATGGACCGCCCCCTTCTGGGGAGCTGGAAGTGTAAGTGACGCTCTGGCAGCAGGATGGACCAGAACATGGAGCAGCCTATGGAAGATGATGGGCTGTCGCCCGGCTGGCTGTGTGTTGCCCTTTTTGTTTTTCCATGCCCAAAGGCCGCAGCCTCTTCTAGGTGGTCTCCCTGGGCCAAGGGAGGGCTGCGGCCATGGCGGTTGGTCGAGAGGAGGCCCTTGCCCAGTATACTCTGGCTTCTCTTCAGAACGTAAAAATCTTTTGCCTTTTACTAAAGATTTCCGTGGAGAGGAGCAAAACTGAGTTTTGTGGCAATTTTTGCATGCTCCAGCTTGCTGGGGCTTCCTTCATTTGGTTGAACAACAGAATGAGTGGGGGGTGGGCTTTCAGTGGGAGACTGAATCCTGTGGTTGGTTGGGAGGTGGCCCTCATTTGAATATTGTGGCCATGGACGGCCCCCTTCTGGGGAGCTGGAAGTGTAAGTGACGCTCTGGCAGCAGGATGGACCAGAACATGGAGCAGCCTATGGAAGATGATGGGCTGTCGCCCGGCTGGCTGTGTGTTGCCCTTTTTGTTTTTCCATCCCCAAAGGCCGCAGCCTCTTCTAGGTGGTCTCCCTGGGCCAAGGGAGGGCTGCGGCCATGGCGGTAGGTCGGGAGGAGGCCCTTGCCCAGTATTCTCTGGCTTCTCTTCAGAACGTAAAAATCTTTCGCCTTTTACTAAAGATTTCCGTGGAGAGGAGCAAAACTGAGTTTTTTGGCAATTTTTGCATGCTACAGCTTGCTGGGGCTTCCTTCATTTGGTTGAACAACAGAATGAGTGGGGGTGGGCTTTCAGTGGGAGACTGAATCCTGTGGTTGGTTGGGAGGTGGCCCTCATTTGAATATTGTGGCCATGGACGGCCCCCTTCTGGGGAGCTGGAAGTGTAAGTGACGCTCTGGCAGCAGGATGGACCAGAACATGGAGCAGCCTATGGAAGATGATGGGCTGTCGCCCGGCTGGCTGTGTGTTGCCCTTTTTGTTTTTCCATCCCCAAAGGCCGCAGCCTCTTCTAGGTGGTCTCCCTGGGCCAAGGGAGGGCTGCGGCCATGGCGGTAGGTCGGGAGGAGGCCCTTGCCCAGTATACTCCGGCTTCTCTTCAGAACGTAAAAATCTTTCGCCTTTTACTAAAGATTTCCGTGGAGAGGAGCAAAACTGAGTTTTGTGGCAATTTTTGCATGCTCCAGCTTGCTGGGGCTTCCTTCATTTGGTTGAACAACAGAATGAGTGTGGGGTGGGCTTTCAGTGGGAGACTGAATCCTGTGGTTGGTTGGGAGGTGGCCCTCATTTGAATATTGTGGCCATGGACGGCCCCCTCCTGGGGAGCTGGAAGTGTAAGTGACGCTCTGGCAGCAGGATGGACCAGAACATGGAGCAGCCTATGGAAGATGATGGGCTGTCGCCCGGCTGGCTGTGTGTTGCCCTTTTTGTTTTTCCATCCCCAAAGGCCGCAGCCTCTTCTAGGTGGTCTCCCTGGGCCAAGGGAGGGCTGCGGCCATGGCGGTAGGTCGGGAGGAGGCCCTTGCCCAGTATACTCTGGCTTCTCTTCAGAACGTAAAAATCTTTCGCCTTTTACTAAAGATTTCCGTGGAGAGGAGCAAAACTGAGTTTTGTGGCAATTTTTGCATGCTCCAGCTTGCTGGGGCTTCCTTCATTTGGTTGAACAACAGAATGAGTGGGGGGTGGGCTTTCAGTGGGAGACTGAATCCTGTGGTTGGTTGGGAGGTGGCCCTCATTTGAATATTGTGGCCATGGACGGCCACCTTCTGGGGAGCTGGAAGTGTAAGTGACGCTCTGGCAGCAGGATGGACCAGAACATGGAGCAGCCTATGGAAGATGATGGGCTGTCGCCCGGCTGGCTGTGTGTTGCCCTTTTTGTTTTTCCATCCCCAAAGGCCGCAGCCTCTTCTAGGTGGTCTCCCTGGGCCAAGGGAGGGCTGCGGCCATGGCGGTAGGTCGGGAGGAGGCCCTTGCCCAGTATTCTCTGGCTTCTCTTCAGAACGTAAAAATCTTTCGCCTTTTGCTAAAGATTTCCGTGGAGAGGAGCAAAACTGAGTTTTTTGGCAATTTTTGCATGCTACAGCTTGCTGGGGCTTCCTTCATTTGGTTGAACAACAGAATGAGTGGGGGTGGGCTTTCAGTGGGAGACTGAATCCTGTGGTTGGTTGGGAGGTGGCCCTCATTTGAATATTGTGACCATGGACGGCCCCCTTCTGGGGAGCTGGAAGTGTAAGTGACGCTCTGGCAGCAGGATGGACCAGAACATGGAACAGCCTATGGAAGATGATGGGCTGTCGCCCGGCTGGCTGTGTGTTGCCCTTTTTGTTTTTCCATCCCCAAAGGCCGCAGCCTCCTCTAGGTGGTCTCCCTGGGCCAAGGGAGGGCTGCGGCCATGGCGGTAGGTCGGGAGGAGGCCCTTGCCCAGTATACTCTGGCTTTTTTTCAGAACGTAAAAATCTTTCGCCTTTTACTAAAGATTTCCATGGAGAGGAGCAAAACTGAGTTTTGTGGCAATTTTTGCATGCTCCAGCTTGCTGGGGCTTCCTTCATTTGGTTGAACAACAGAACGAGTGGGGGGTGGGCTTTCAGTGGGAGACTGAATCCTGTGGTTGGTTGGGAGGTGGCCCTCATTTGAATATTGTGGCCATGGACGGCCCCCTTCTGGGGAGCTGGAAGTGTAAGTGACGCTCTGGCAGCAGGATGGACCAGAACATGGAGCAGCCTATGGAAGATGATGGGCTGTCGCCCGGCTGGCTGTGTGTTGCCCTTTTTGTTTTTCCATCCCCAAAGGCAGCAGCCTCTTCTAGGTGGTCTCCCTGGGCCAAGGGAGGGCTGCGGCCATGGCGGTAGGTCGGGAGGAGGCCCTTGCCCAGTATACTCTGGCTTCTCTTCAGAACGTAAAAATCTTTCGCCTTTTACTAAAGATTTCCGTGGAGAGGAGCAAAACAGAGTTTTGTGGCAATTTTTGCATGCTCCAGCTTGCTGGGGCTTCCTTCATTTGGTTGAACAACAGAATGAGTGGGGGGTGGTCTTTCAGTGGGAGACTGAATCCTGTGGTTGGTTGGGAGGTGGCCCTCATTTGAGTATTGTGGCCATGGACGGCCCCCTTCTGGGGAGCTGGAAGTGTAAGTGACGCTCTGGCAGCAGGATGGAGCAGCCTATGGAAGATGATGGGCTGTCGCCCGGCTGGCTGTGTGTTGCCCTTTTTGTTTTTCCATCCCCAAAGGCCGCAGCCTCTTCTTGGTGGTCTCCCTGGGCCAAGGGAGGGCTGCGGCCATGGCAGTAGGTCGGGAGGAGGCCCTTGTCCAGTATACTCCGGCTTCTCTTCAGAATGTAAAAATCTTTTGCCTTTTACTAAAGATTTCCGTGGAGAGGAGCAAAACTGAGTTTTGTGGCAATTTTTGCATGCTCCAGCTTGCTGGGGCTTCCTTCATTTGGTTGAACAACAGAATGAGTGGGGGGTGGGCTTTCAGTGGGAGACTGAATCCTGTGGTTGGTTGGGAGGTGGCCCTCATTTGAATATTGTGGCCATGGACGGCCCCCTTCTGGGGAGCTGGAAGTGTAAGTGACGCTCTGGCAGCAGGATGGACCAGAACATGGAGCAGCCTATGGAAGATGATGGGCTGTCGCCCGGCTGGCTGTGTGTTGCCCTTTTTGTTTTTCCATCCCCAAAGGCCGCAGCCTCTTCTAGGTGGTCTCCCTGGGCCAAGGGAGGGCTGCGGCCATGGCGGTAGGTCGGGAGGAGGCCCTTGCCCAGTATACTCTGGCTTCTCTTCAGAACGTAAAAATCTTTCGCCTTTTACTAAAGATTTTCATGGAGAGGAGCAAAACTGAGTTTTGTGGCAATTTTTGCATGCTCCAGCTTGCTGGGGCTTCCTTCATTTGGTTGAAGTGTAAGTGACGCTCTGGCAGCAGGATGGACCAGAACATGGAGCAGCCTATGGAAGATGATGGGCTGTCGCCCGGCTGGCTGTGTGTTGCCCTTTTTGTTTTTCCATCCCCAAAGGCCGCAGCCTCTTCTAGGTGGTCTCCCTGGGCCAAGGGAGGGCTGCGGCCATGGCGGTAGGTCGGGAGGAGGCCCTTGCCCAGTATACTCTGGCTTCTCTTCAGAACGTAAAAATCTTTCGCCTTTTACTAAAGATTTCCATGGAGAGGAGCAAAACTGAGTTTTGTGGCAATTTTTGCATGCTCCAGCTTGCTGGGGCTTCCTTCATTTGGTTGAACAACAGAATGAGTGGGGGGTGGGCTTTCAGTGGGAGACTGAATCCTGTGGTTGGTTGGGAGGTGGCCCTCATTTGAATATTGTGGCCATGGACGGCCCCCTTCTGGGGAGCTGGAAGTGTAAGTGACGCTCTGGCAGCAGGATGGACCAGAACATGGAGCAGCCTATGGAAGATGATGGTCTGTCGCCCGGCTGGCTGTGTGTTGCCCTTTTTGTTTTTCCATCCCCAAAGGCCGCAGCCTCTTCTAGGTGGTCTCCCTGGGCCAAGGGAGGGCTGCGGCCATGGCGGTAGGTCGGGAGGAGGCCCTTGCCCAGTATACTCTGGCTTCTCTTCAGAACGTAAAAATCTTTCGCCTTTTACTAAAGATTTCCGTGGAGAGGAGCAAAACTGAGTTTTGTGGCAATTTTTGCATGCTCCAGCTTGCTGGGGCTTCCTTCATTTGGTTGAACAACAGAATGAGTGGGGGGTGGGCTTTCAGTGGGAGACTGAATCATGTGGTTGGTTGGGAGGTGTCCCTCATTTGAATATTGTGGCCATGGACGGCCCCCTTCTGGGGAGCTGGAAGTGTAAGTGACGCTCTGGCAGCAGGATGGACCAGAACATGGAGCAGCCTATGGAAGATGATGGGCTGTCGCCCGGCTGGCTGTGTGTTGCCCTTTTTGTTTTATCATCCCCAAAGGCCGCAGCCTCTTCTAGGTGGTCTCCCTGGGCCAAGGGAGGGCTGCGGCCACGCCGGTAGGTCGGGAGGAGGCCCTTGCCCAGTATACTCTGGCTTCTCTTCAGAACGTAAAAATCTTTCGCCTTTTACTAAAGATTTCCGTGGAGAGGAGCAAAACTGAGTTTTGTGGCAATTTTTGCATGCTCCAGCTTGCTGGGGTTTCCTTCATTTGGTTGAACAACAGAATGAGTGGGGGGTGGGCTTTCAGTGGGAGACTGAATCCTGTGGTTGGTTGGGAGGTGGCCCTCATTTGAATATTGTGGCCATGGACGGCCCCCTTCTGGGGAGCTGGAAGTGTAAGTGACGCTCTGGCAGCAGGATGGACCAGAACATGGAGCAGCCTATGGAAGATGATGGGCTGTCGCCCGGCTGGCTGTGTGTTGCCCTTTTTGTTTTTCCATCCCCAAAGGCCGCAGCCTCTTCTAGGTGGTCTCCCTGGGCCAAGGGAGGGCTGCGGCCATGGCGGTAGGTCGAGAAGAGGCCCTTGCCCAGTATACTCTGGCTTCTCTTCAGAACGTAAAAATCTTTCGCCTTTTACTAAAGATTTCCGTGGAGAGGAGCAAAACTGAGTTTTGTGGCAATTTTTGCATGCTCCATCTTGCTGGGGCTTCCTTCATTTGGTTGAACAACAGAATGAGTGGGGGGTGGGCTTTCAGTGGGAGACTGAATCCTGTGGTTGGTTGGGAGGTGGCCCTCATTTGAATATTGTGGCCATGGACGGCCCCCTTCTGGGGAGCTGGAAGTGTAAGTGACGCTCTGGCAGCAGGATGGACCAGAACATGGAGCAGCCTATGGAAGATGATGGGCTGTCGCCCGGCTGGCTGTGTGTTGCCCTTTTTGTTTTTCCATCCCCAAAGGCCGCAGCCTCTTCTAGGTGGTCTCCCTGGGCCAAGGGAGGGCTGCGGCCATGGCGGTAGGTCGGGAGGAGGCCCTTGCCCAGTATACTCTGGCTTCTCTTCAGAACGTAAAAATCTTTCGCCTTTTACTAAAGATTTCCGTGGAGAGGAGCAAAACTGAGTTTTGTGGCAATTCTTGCATGCTCCAGCTTGCTGGGGCTTCCTTCATTTGGTTGAACAACAGAATGAGTGGGGGGTGGGCTTTCAGTGGGAGACTGAATCCTGTGGTTGGTTGGGAGGTGGCCCTCATTTGAATATTGTGGCCATGGACGGCCCCCTTCTGGGGAGCTGGAAGTGTAAGTGACGCTCTGGCAGCAGGATGGACCAGAACATGGAGCAGCCTATGGAAGATGATGGGCTGTCGTCCGGCTGGCTGTGTGTTGCCCTTTTTGTTTTTCCATCCCCAAAGGCCGCAGCCTCTTCTAGGTGGTCTCCCTGGGCCAAGGGAGGGCTGCGGCCATGGCGGTAGGTCGGGAGGAGGCCCTTGCCCAGTATACTCTGGCTTCTCTTCAGAACGTAAAAATCTTTCGCCTTTTACTAAAGATTTCCGTGGAGAGGAGCAAAACTGAGTTTTGTGGCAATTTTTGCATGCTCCAGCTTGCTGGGGCTTCCTTCATTTGGTTGAACAACAGAATGAGTGGGGGGTGGGCTTTCAGTGGGAGACTGAATCCTGTGGTTGGTTGGGAGGTGGCCCTCATTTGAATATTGTGGCCATGAACGGCCCCCTTCTGGGGAGCTGGAAGTGTAAGTGACGCTCTGGCAGCAGGATGGACCAGAACATGGAGCAGCCTATGGAAGATGATGGGCTGTCGCCCGGCTGGCTGTGTGTTGCCCTTTTTGTTTTTCCATCCCCAAAGGCCGCAGCCTCTTCTAGGTGGTCTCCCTGGGCCAAGGGAGGGCTGCGGCCATGGCGGTAGGTCCGGAGGAGGCCCTTGCCCAGTATACTTTGGCTTCTCTTCAGAACGTAAAAATCTTTCGCCTTTTACTAAAGATTTCTGTGGAGAGGAGTAAAACTGAGTTTTGTGGCAATTTTTGCATGCTCCAGCTTGCTGGGGCTTCCTTCATTTGGTTGAACAACAGAATGAGTGGGGGGTGGGCTTTCAGTGGGAGACTGAATCCTGTGGTTGGTTGGGAGGTGGCCCTCATTTGAATATTGTGGCCATGGACGGCCCCCTTCTGGGGAGCTGGAAGTGTAAGTGACCCTCTGGCAGCAGGATGGACCAGAACATGGAGCAGCCTATGGAAGATGATGGGCTGTCGCCCGGCTGGCTGTGTGTTGCCCTTTTTGTTTTTCCATCCCCAAAGGCCGCAGCCTCTTCTAGGTTGTCTCCCTGGGCCAAGGGAGGGCTGCGGCCATGGCGGTAGGTCGGGAGGAGGCCCTTGCCTAGTATACTCTGGTTTCTCTTCAGAACGTAAAAATCTTTTGCCTTTTACTAAAGATTTCCGTGGAGAGGAGCAAAACTGAGTTTTGTGGCAATTTTTGCATGCTCCAGCTTGCTGGGGCTTCTTTCATTTGGTTGAACAACAGAATGAGAGGGGGGTGGGCTTTCAGTGGGAGACTGAATCCTGTGGTTGGTTGGGAGGTGGCCCTCATTTGAATATTGTGGCCATGGACGGCCCCCTTCTGGGGAGCTGGAAGTGTAAGTGACGCTCTGGCAGCAGGATGGACCAGAACATGGAGCAGCCTATGGAAGATGATGGGCTGTCGCCCGGCTGGCTGTGTGTTGCCCTTTTTGTTTTTCCATCCCCAAAGGCCGCAGCCTCTTCTAGGTGGTCTCCCTGGGCCAAGGGAGGGCTGCGGCCATGGCGGTAGGTCGGGAGGAGGCCCTTGCCCAGTATACTCTGGCTTCTCTTCAGAACGTAAAAATCTTTCGCCTTTTACTAAAGATTTCCGTGGAGAGGAGCAAAACTGAGTTTTGTGGCAATTTTTGCATGCTCCAGCTTGCTGGGGCTTCCTTCATTTGGTTGAACAACAGAATGAGTGGGGGGTGATCTTTCAGTGGGAGACTGAATCCTGTGGTTGGTTGGGAGGTGGCACTCATTTGAATATTGTGGCCATGGAGGGCCCCCTTCTGGGGAGCTGGAAGTGTAAGTGACGCTCTGGCAGCAGGATGGACCAGAACATGGAGCAGCCTATGGAAGATGATGGGCTGTCGCCCGGCTGGCTGTGTGTTGCCCTTTTTGTTTTTCCATCCCCAAAGGCCGCAGCCTCTTCTAGGTGGTCTCCCTGGGCCAAGGGAGGGCTGCGGCCATGGCGGTAGGTCGGGAGGAGGCCCTTGCCCAGTATACTCTGGCTTCTCTTCAGAACGTAAAAATCTTTTGCCTTTTACTAAAGATTTCCGTGGAGAGGAGCAAAACTGAGTTTTGTGGCAATTTTTGCATGCTCCAGCTTGCTGGGGCTTCCTTCATTTGGTTGAACAACAGAATGAGTGGGGGGTGGGCTTTCAGTGGGAGACTGAATCCTGTGGTTGGTTGGGAGGTGGCCCTCATTTGAATATTGTGGCCATGGACGGCCCCCTTCTGGGGAGCTGGAAGTGTAAGTGACGCTCTGGCACCAGGATGGACCAGAACATGGAGCAGCCTATGGAAGATGATGGGCTGTCGCCCGGCTGGCTGTGTGTTGCCCTTTTTGTTTTTCCATCCCCAAAGGCAGCAGCCTCTTCTAGGTGGTCTCCCTGGGCCAAGGGAGGGCTGCGGCCATGGCGGTAGGTCGGGAGGAGGCCCTTGCCCAGTATACTCTGGCTTCTCTTCAGAACGTAAAAATCTTTCGCCTTTTACTAAAGATTTCCGTGGAGAGGAGCAAAACAGAGTTTTGTGGCAATTTTTGCATGCTCCAGCTTGCTGGGGCTTCCTTCATTTGGTTGAACAACAGAATGAGTGGGGGGTGGTCTTTCAGTGGGAGACTGAATCCTGTGGTTGGTTGGGAGGTGGCCCTCATTTGAGTATTGTGGCCATGGACGGCCCCCTTCTGGGGAGCTGGAAGTGTAAGTGACGCTCTGGCAGCAGGATGGAGCAGCCTATGGAAGATGATGGGCTGTCGCCCGGCTGGCTGTGTGTTGCCCTTTTTGTTTTTCCATCCCCAAAGGCCGCAGCCTCTTCTTGGTGGTCTCCCTGGGCCAAGGGAGGGCTGCGGCCATGGCAGTAGGTCGGGAGGAGGCCCTTGTCCAGTATACTCCGGCTTCTCTTCAGAATGTAAAAATCTTTTGCCTTTTACTAAAGATTTCCGTGGAGAGGAGCAAAACTGAGTTTTGTGGCAATTTTTGCATGCTCCAGCTTGCTGGGGCTTCCTTCATTTGGTTGAACAACAGAATGAGTGGGGGGTGGGCTTTCAGTGGGAGACTGAATCCTGTGGTTGGTTGGGAGGTGGCCCTCATTTGAATATTGTGGCCATGGACGGCCCCCTTCTGGGGAGCTGGAAGTGTAAGTGACGCTCTGGCAGCAGGATGGACCAGAACATGGAGCAGCCTATGGAAGATGATGGGCTGTCGCCCGGCTGGCTGTGTGTTGCCCTTTTTGTTTTTCCATCCCCAAAGGCCGCAGCCTCTTCTAGGTGGTCTCCCTGGGCCAAGGGAGGGCTGCGGCCATGGCGGTAGGTCGGGAGGAGGCCCTTGCCCAGTATACTCTGGCTTCTCTTCAGAACGTAAAAATCTTTCGCCTTTTACTAAAGATTTCCATGGAGAGGAGCAAAACTGAGTTTTGTGGCAATTTTTGCATGCTCCAGCTTGCTGGGGCTTCCTTCATTTGGTTGAAGTGTAAGTGACGCTCTGGCAGCAGGATGGACCAGAACATGGAGCAGCCTATGGAAGATGATGGGCTGTCGCCCGGCTGGCTGTGTGTTGCCCTTTTTGTTTTTCCATCCCCAAAGGCCGCAGCCTCTTCTAGGTGGTCTCCCTGGGCCAAGGGAGGGCTGCGGCCATGGCGGTAGGTCGGGAGGAGGCCCTTGCCCAGTATACTCTGGCTTCTCTTCAGAACGTAAAAATCTTTCGCCTTTTACTAAAGATTTCCATGGAGAGGAGCAAAACTGAGTTTTGTGGCAATTTTTGCATGCTCCAGCTTGCTGGGGCTTCCTTCATTTGGTTGAACAACAGAATGAGTGGGGGGTGGGCTTTCAGTGGGAGACTGAATCCTGTGGTTGGTTGGGAGGTGGCCCTCATTTGAATATTGTGGCCATGGACGGCCCCCTTCTGGGGAGCTGGAAGTGTAAGTGACGCTCTGGCAGCAGGATGGACCAGAACATGGAGCAGCCTATGGAAGATGATGGTCTGTCGCCCGGCTGGCTGTGTGTTGCCCTTTTTGTTTTTCCATCCCCAAAGGCCGCAGCCTCTTCTAGGTGGTCTCCCTGGGCCAAGGGAGGGCTGCGGCCATGGCGGTAGGTCGGGAGGAGGCCCTTGCCCAGTATACTCTGGCTTCTCTTCAGAACGTAAAAATCTTTCGCCTTTTACTAAAGATTTCCGTGGAGAGGAGCAAAACTGAGTTTTGTGGCAATTTTTGCATGCTCCAGCTTGCTGGGGCTTTCTTCATTTGGTTGAACAACAGAATGAGTGGGGGGTGGGCTTTCAGTGGGAGACTGAATCCTGTGGTTGGTTGGGAGGTGTCCCTCATTTGAATATTGTGGCCATGGACGGCCCCCTTCTGGGGAGCTGGAAGTGTAAGTGACGCTCTGGCAGCAGGATGGACCAGAACATGGAGCAGCCTATGGAAGATGATGGGCTGTCGCCCGGCTGGCTGTGTGTTGCCCTTTTTGTTTTATCATCCCCAAAGGCCGCAGCCTCTTCTAGGTGGTCTCCCTGGGCCAAGGGAGGGCTGCGGCCACGCCGGTAGGTCGGGAGGAGGCCCTTGCCCAGTATACTCTGGCTTCTCTTCAGAACGTAAAAATCTTTCGCCTTTTACTAAAGATTTCCGTGGAGAGGAGCAAAACTGAGTTTTGTGGCAATTTTTGCATGCTCCAGCTTGCTGGGGTTTCCTTCATTTGGTTGAACAACAGAATGAGTGGGGGGTGGGCTTTCAGTGGGAGACTGAATCCTGTGGTTGGTTGGGAGGTGGCCCTCATTTGAATATTGTGGCCATGGACGGCCCCCTTCTGGGGAGCTGGAAGTGTAAGTGACGCTCTGGCAGCAGGATGGACCAGAACATGGAGCAGCCTATGGAAGATGATGGGCTGTCGCCCGGCTGGCTGTGTGTTGCCCTTTTTGTTTTTCCATCCCCAAAGGCCGCAGCCTCTTCTAGGTGGTCTCCCTGGGCCAAGGGAGGGCTGCGGCCATGGCGGTAGGTCGAGAAGAGGCCCTTGCCCAGTATACTCTGGCTTCTCTTCAGAACGTAAAAATCTTTCGCCTTTTACTAAAGATTTCCGTGGAGAGGAGCAAAACTGAGTTTTGTGGCAATTTTTGCATGCTCCAGCTTGCTGGGGCTTCCTTCATTTGGTTGAACAACAGAATGAGTGGGGGGTGGGCTTTCAGTGGGAGACTGAATCCTGTGGTTGGTTGGGAGGTGGCCCTCATTTGAATATTGTGGCCATGGACGGCCCCCTTCTGGGGAGCTGGAAGTGTAAGTGACGCTCTGGCAGCAGGATGGACCAGAACATGGAGCAGCCTATGGAAGATGATGGGCTGTCGCCCGGCTGGCTGTGTGTTGCCCTTTTTGTTTTTCCATCCCCAAAGGCCGCAGCCTCTTCTAGGTGGTCTCCCTGGGCCAAGGGATGGCTGCGGCCATGGCGGTAGGTCGGGAGGAGGCCCTTGCCCAGTATACTCTGGCTTCTCTTCAGAACGTAAAAATCTTTCGCCTTTTACTAAAGATTTCCGTGGAGAGGAGCAAAACTGAGTTTTGTGGCAATTTTTGCATGCTCCAGCTTGCTGGGGCTTCCTTCATTTGGTTGAACAACAGAATGAGTGGGGGGTGGGCTTTCAGTGGGAGACTGAATCCTGTGGTTGGTTGGGAGGTGGCCCTCATTTGAATATTGTGGCCATGGACGACCCCTTTCTGGGGAGCTGGAAGTGTAAGTGACGCTCTGGCAGCAGGATGGACCAGAACATGGAGCAGCCTATGGAAGATGATGGGCTGTCGCCCGGCTGGCTGTGTGTTGCCCTTTTTGTTTTTCCATCCCCAAAGGCTGCAGCCTCTTCTAGGTGGTCTCCCTGGGCCAAGGGAGGGCTGCGGCCATGGCGGTAGGTCGGGAGGAGGCCCTTGCCCAGTATACTCTGGCTTTTCTTCAGAACGTAAAAATCTTTCGCTTTTTACTAAAGATTTCCGTGGAGAGGAGCAAAACTGAGTTTTGTGGCAATTCTTGCATTCTCCAGCTTGCTGGGGCTTCCTTCATTTGGTTGAACAACAGAATGAGTGGGGGGTGGGCTTTCAGTGGGAGACTGAATCCTGTGGTTGGTTGGGAGGTGGCCCTCATTTGAATATTGTGGCCATGGACGGCCCCCTTCTGGGGAGCTGGAAGTGTAAGTGACGCTCTGGCAGCAGGTTGGACCAGAACATGGAGCAGCCTATGGAAGATGATGGGCTGTCGTCCGGCTGGCTGTGTGTTGCCCTTTTTGTTTTTCCATCCCCAAAGGCCGCAGCCTCTTCTAGGTGGTCTCCCTGGGCCAAGGGAGGGCTGCGGCCATGGCGGTAGGTCGGGAGGAGGCCCTTGCCCAGTATACTCTGGCTTCTCTTCAGAACGTAAAAATCTTTCGCCTTTTACTAAAGATTTCCGTGGAGAGGAGCAAAACTGAGTTTTGTGGCAATTTTTGCATGCTCCAGCTTGCTGGGGCTTCCTTCATTTGGTTGAACAACAGAATGAGTGGGGGGTGGGCTTTCAGTGGGAGACTGAATCCTGTGGTTGGTTGGGAGGTGGCCCTCATTTGAATATTGTGGCCATGAACGGCCCCCTTCTGGGGAGCTGGAAGTGTAAGTGACGCTCTGGCAGCAGGATGGACCAGAACATGGAGCAGCCTATGGAAGATGATGGGCTGTCGCCCGGCTGGCTGTGTGTTGCCCTTTTTGTTTTTCCATCCCCAAAGGCCGCAGCCTCTTCTAGGTGGTCTCCCTGGGCCAAGGGAGGGCTGCGGCCATGGCGGTAGGTCCGGAGGAGGCCCTTGCCCAGTATACTTTGGCTTCTCTTCAGAACGTAAAAATCTTTCGCCTTTTACTAAAGATTTCTGTGGAGAGGAGTAAAACTGAGTTTTGTGGCAATTTTTGCATGCTCCAGCTTGCTGGGGCTTCCTTCATTTGGTTGAACAACAGAATGAGTGGGGGGTGGGCTTTCAGTGGGAGACTGAATCCTGTGGTTGGTTGGGAGGTGGCCCTCATTTGAATATTGTGGCCATGGACGGCCCCCTTCTGGGGAGCTGGAAGTGTAAGTGACCCTCTGGCAGCAGGATGGACCAGAACATGGAGCAGCCTATGGAAGATGATGGGCTGTCGCCCGGCTGGCTGTGTGTTGCCCTTTTTGTTTTTCCATCCCCAAAGGCCGCAGCCTCTTCTAGGTGGTCTCCCTGGGCCAAGGGAGGGCTGCGGCCATGGCGGTAGGTCGGGAGGAGGCCCTTGCCTAGTATACTCTGGTTTCTCTTCAGAACGTAAAAATCTTTTGCCTTTTACTAAAGATTTCCGTGGAGAGGAGCAAAACTGAGTTTTGTGGCAATTTTTGCATGCTCCAGCTTGCTGGGGCTTCTTTCATTTGGTTGAACAACAGAATGAGAGGGGGGTGGGCTTTCAGTGGGAGACTGAATCCTGTGGTTGGTTGGGAGGTGGCCCTCATTTGAATATTGTGGCCATGGACGGCCCCCTTCTGGGGAGCTGGAAGTGTAAGTGACGCTCTGGCAGCAGGATGGACCAGAACATGGAGCAGCCTATGGAAGATGATGGGCTGTCGCCCGGCTGGCTGTGTGTTGCCCTTTTTGTTTTTCCATCCCCAAAGGCCGCAGACTCTTCTAGGTGGTCTCCCTGGGCCAAGGGAGGGCTGCGGCCATGGCGGTAGGTCGGGAGGAGGCCCTTGCCCAGTATACTCTGGCTTCTCTTCAGAACGTAAAAATCTTTCGCCTTTTACTAAAGATTTCCGTGGAGAGGAGCAAAACTGAGTTTTGTGGCAATTTTTGCATGCTCCAGCTTGCTGGGGCTTCCTTCATTTGGTTGAACAACAGAATGAGTGGGGGGTGATCTTTCAGTGGGAGACTGAATCCTGTGGTTGGTTGGGAGGTGGCACTCATTTGAATATTGTGGCCATGGACGGCCCCCTTCTGGGGAGCTGGAAGTGTAAGTGACGCTCTGGCAGCAGGATGGACCAGAACATGGAGCAGCCTATGGAAGATGATGGGCTGTCGCCCGGCTGGCTGTGTGTTGCCCTTTTTGTTTTTCCATCCCCAAAGGCCGCAGCCTCTTCTAGGTGGTCTCCCTGGGCCAAGGGAGGGCTGCGGCCATGGCGGTAGGTCGGGAGGAGGCCCTTGCCCAGTATACTCTGGCTTCTCTTCAGAACGTAAAAATCTTTTGCCTTTTACTAAAGATTTCCGTGGAGAGGAGCAAAACTGAGTTTTGTGGCAATTTTTGCATGCTCCAGCTTGCTGGGGCTTCCTTCATTTGGTTGAACAACAGAATGAGTGGGGGGTGGGCTTTCAGTGGGAGACTGAATCCTGTGGTTGGTTGGGAGGTGGCCCTCATTTGAATATTGTGGCCATGGACGGCCCCCTTCTGGGGAGCTGGAAGTGTAAGTGACGCTCTGGCAGCAGGATGGACCAGAACATGGAGCAGCCTATGGAAGATGATGGGCTGTCGCCCGGCTGGCTGTGTGTTGCCCTTTTTGTTTTTCCATCCCCAAAGGCCGCAGCCTCTTCTAGGTGGTCTCCCTGGGCCAAGGGAGGGCTGCGGCCATGGCGGTAGGTCGGGAGGAGGCCCTTGCCCAGTATACTCTGGCTTCTCTTCAGAACGTAAAAATCTTTCGCCTTTTACTAAAGATTTCCGTGGAGAGGAGCAAAACTGAGTTTTGTGGCAATTTTTGCATGCTCCAGCTTGCTGGGGCTTCCTTCATTTGGTTGAACAACAGAATGAGTGGGGGGTGGGCTTTCAGTGGGAGACTGAATCCTGTGGTTGGTTGGGAGGTGGCTCTCATTTGAATATTGTGGCCATGGACGGCCCCCTTCTGGGGAGCTGGAAGTGTAAGTGACGCTCTGGCAGCAGGATGGACCAGAACATGGAGCAGCCTATGGAAGATGATGGGCTGTCGCCCCACTGGCTGTGTGTTGCCCTTTTTGTTTTTCCATCCCCAAAGGCCGCAGCCTCTTCTAGGTGGTCTCCCTGGGCCAAGGGAGGGCTGCGGCCATGGCGGTAGGTCGGGAGGAGGCCCTTGCCCAGTATACTCCGGCTTCTCTTCAGAACGTAAAAATCTTTCGCCTTTTACTAAAGATTTCCGTGGAGAGGAGCAAAACTGAGTTTTGTGGCAATTTTTGCATGCTCCAGCTGGGCCTTTTTTGTTTTTCCATCCCCAAAGGCCGCAGCCTCTTCTAGGTGGTCTCCCTGGGCCAAGGGAGGGCTGCGGCCATGGCGGTAGGTCGGGAGGAGGCCCTTGCCCAGTATACTCTGGCTTCTCTTCAGAACGTAAAAATCTTTCGCCTTTTACTAAAGATTTCCGTGGAGAGGAGCAAAACTGAGTTTTGTGGCAATTTTTGCATGCTCCAGCTTGCTGGGGCTTCCTTCATTTGGTTGAACAACAGAATGAGTGTGGGGTGGGCTTTCAGTGGGAGACTGAATCCTGTGGTTGGTTGGGAGGTGGCCCTCATTTGAATATTGTGGCCATGGACGGCCCCCTCCTGGGGAGCTGGAAGTGTAAGTGACGCTCTGGCAGCAGGATGGACCAGAACATGGAGCAGCCTATGGAAGATGATGGGCTGTCGCCCGGCTGGCTGTGTGTTGCCCTTTTTGTTTTTCCATCCCCAAAGGCCGCAGCCTCTTCTAGGTGGTCTCCCTGGGCCAAGGGAGGGCTGCGGCCATGGCGGTAGGTCGGGAGGAGGCCCTTGCCCAGTATACTCTGGCTTCTCTTCAGAACGTAAAAATCTTTCGCCTTTTACTAAAGATTTCCGTGGAGAGGAGCAAAACTGAGTTTTGTGGCAATTTTTGCATGCTCCAGCTTGCTGGGGCTTCCTTCATTTGGTTGAACAACAGAATGAGTGGGGGGTGGGCTTTCAGTGGGAGACTGAATCCTGTGGTTGGTTGGGAGGTGGCCCTCATTTGAATATTGTGGCCATGGACGGCCACCTTCTGGGGAGCTGGAAGTGTAAGTGACGCTCTGGCAGCAGGATGGACCAGAACATGGAGCAGCCTATGGAAGATGATGGGCTGTCGCCCGGCTGGCTGTGTGTTGCCCTTTTTGTTTTTCCATCCCCAAAGGCCGCAGCCTCTTCTAGGTGGTCTCCCTGGGCCAAGGGAGGGCTGCGGCCATGGCGGTAGGTCGGGAGGAGGCCCTTGCCCAGTATTCTCTGGCTTCTCTTCAGAACGTAAAAATCTTTCGCCTTTTGCTAAAGATTTCCGTGGAGAGGAGCAAAACTGAGTTTTTTGGCAATTTTTGCATGCTACAGCTTGCTGGGGCTTCCTTCATTTGGTTGAACAACAGAATGAGTGGGGGTGGGCTTTCAGTGGGAGACTGAATCCTGTGGTTGGTTGGGAGGTGGCCCTCATTTGAATATTGTGACCATGGACGGCCCCCTTCTGGGGAGCTGGAAGTGTAAGTGACGCTCTGGCAGCAGGATGGACCAGAACATGGAACAGCCTATGGAAGATGATGGGCTGTCGCCCGGCTGGCTGTGTGTTGCCCTTTTTGTTTTTCCATCCCCAAAGGCCGCAGCCTCTTCTAGGTGGTCTCCCTGGGCCAAGGGAGGGCTGCGGCCATGGCGGTAGGTCGGGAGGAGGCCCTTGCCCAGTATACTCTGGCTTTTTTTCAGAACGTAAAAATCTTTCGCCTTTTACTAAAGATGTCCATGGAGAGGAGCAAAACTGAGTTTTGTGGCAATTTTTGCATGCTCCAGCTTGCTGGGGCTTCCTTCATTTGGTTGAACAACAGAATGAGTGGGGGGTGGGCTTTCAGTGGGAGACTGAATCCTGTGGTTGGTTGGGAGGTGGCCCTCATTTGAATATTGTGGCCATGGACGGCCCCCTTCTGGGGAGCTGGAAGTGTAAGTGACGCTCTGGCAGCAGGATGGACCAGAACATGGAGCAGCCTATGGAAGATGATGGGCTGTCGCCCGGCTGGCTGTGTGTTGCCCTTTTTGTTTTTCCATCCCCAAAGGCCGCAGCCTCTTCTAGGTGGTCTCCCTGGGCCAAGGGAGGGCTGCGGCCATGGCGGTAGGTCGGGAGGAGGCCCTTGCCCAGTATACTCTGGCTTCTCTTCAGAACGTAAAAATCTTTCGCCTTTTACTAAAGATTTCCGTGGAGAGGAGCAAAACTGAGTTTTGTGGCAATTTTTGCATGCTCCAGCTTGCTGGGGCTTCCTTCATTTGGTTGAACAACAGAATGAGTGGGGGGTGGGCTTTCAGTGGGAGACTGAATCCTGTGGTTGGTTGGGAGGTGGCCCTCATTTGAATATTGTGGCCATGGACGGCCCCCTTCTGGGGAGCTGGAAGTGTAAGTGACGCTCTGGCAGCAGGATGGACCAGAACATGGAGCAGCCTATGGAAGATGATGGGCTGTCGCCCGGCTGGCTGTGTGTTGCCCTTTTTGTTTTTCCATCCCCAAAGGCAGCAGCCTCTTCTAGGTGGTCTCCCTGGGCCAAGGGAGGGCTGCGGCCATGGCGGTAGGTCGGGAGGAGGCCCTTGCCCAGTATACTCTGGCTTTTTTTCAGAACGTAAAAATCTTTCGCCTTTTACTAAAGATTTCCATGGAGAGGAGCAAAACTGAGTTTTGTGGCAATTTTTGCATGCTCCAGCTTGCTGGGGCTTCCTTCATTTGGTTGAACAACAGAATGAGTGGGGGGTGGGCTTTCAGTGGGAGACTGAATCCTGTGGTTGGTTGGGAGGTGGCCCTCATTTGAATATTGTGGCCATGGACGGCCCCCTTCTGGGGAGCTGGAAGTGTAAGTGACGCTCTGGCAGCAGGATGGACCAGAACATGGAGCAGCCTATGGAAGATGATGGGCTGTCGCCCGGCTGGCTGTGTGTTGCCCTTTTTGTTTTTCCATCCCCAAAGGCCGCAGCCTCTTCTAGGTGGTCTCCCTGGGCCAAGGGAGGGCTGCGGCCATGGCGGTAGGTCGGGAGGAGGCCCTTGCCCAGTATACTCTGGCTTCTCTTCAGAACGTAAAAATCTTTCGCCTTTTACTAAAGATTTCCGTGGAGAGGAGCAAAACTGAGTTTTGTGGCAATTTTTGCATGCTCCAGCTTGCTGGGGCTTCCTTCATTTGGTTGAACAACAGAATGAGTGGGGGGTGGGCTTTCAGTGGGAGACTGAATCCTGTGGTTGGTTGGGAGGTGGCCCTCATTTGAATATTGTGGCCATGGACGGCCCCCTTCTGGGGAGCTGGAAGTGTAAGTGACGCTCTGGCAGCAGGATGGACCAGAACATGGAGCAGCCTATGGAAGATGATGGGCTGTCGCCCGGCTGGCTGTGTGTTGCCCTTTTTGTTTTTCCATCCCCAAAGGCAGCAGCCTCTTCTAGGTGGTCTCCCTGGGCCAAGGGAGGGCTGCGGCCATGGCGGTAGGTCGGGAGGAGGCCCTTGCCCAGTATACTCTGGCTTCTCTTCAGAACGTAAAAATCTTTCGCCTTTTACTAAAGATTTCCGTGGAGAGGAGCAAAACAGAGTTTTGTGGCAATTTTTGCATGCTCCAGCTTGCTGGGGCTTCCTTCATTTGGTTGAACAACAGAATGAGTGGGGGGTGGTCTTTCAGTGGAAGACTGAATCCTGTGGTTGGTTGGGAGGTGGCCCTCATTTGAGTATTGTGGCCATGGACGGCCCCCTTCTGGGGAGCTGGAAGTGTAAGTGACGCTCTGGCAGCAGGATGGAGCAGCCTATGGAAGATGATGGGCTGTCGCCCGGCTGGCTGTGTGTTGCCCTTTTTGTTTTTCCATCCCCAAAGGCCGCAGCCTCTTCTTGGTGGTCTCCCTGGGCCAAGGGAGGGCTGCGGCCATGGCAGTAGGTCGGGAGGAGGCCCTTGTCCAGTATACTCCGGCTTCTCTTCAGAATGTAAAAATCTTTTGCCTTTTACTAAAGATTTCCGTGGAGAGGAGCAAAACTGAGTTTTGTGGCAATTTTTGCATGCTCCAGCTTGCTGGGGCTTCCTTCATTTGGTTGAGCAACAGAATGAGTGGGGGCTGGGCTTTCAGTGGGAGACTGAATCCTGTGGTTGGTTGGGAGGTGGCCCTCATTTGAATATTGTGGCCATGGACGGCCCCCTTCTGGGGAGCTGGAAGTGTAAGTGACGCTCTGGCAGCAGGATGGACCAGAACATGGAGCAGCCTATGGAAGATGATGGGCTGTCGCCCGGCTGGCTGTGTGTTGCCCTTTTTGTTTTTCCATCCCCAAAGGCCGCAGCCTCTTCTAGGTGGTCTCCCTGGGCCAAGGGAGGGCTGCGGCCATGGCGGTAGGTCGGGAGGAGGCCCTTGCCCAGTATACTCTGGCTTCTCTTCAGAACGTAAAAATCTTTCGCCTTTTACTAAAGATTTCCATGGAGAGGAGCAAAACTGAGTTTTGTGGCAATTTTTGCATGCTCCAGCTTGCTGGGGTTTCCTTCATTTGGTTGAAGTGTAAGTGACGCTCTGGCAGCAGGATGGACCAGAACATGGAGCAGCCTATGGAAGATGATGGGCTGTCGCCCGGCTGGCTGTGTGTTGCCCTTTTTGTTTTTCCATCCCCAAAGGCCGCAGCCTCTTCTAGGTGGTCTCCCTGGGCCAAGGGAGGGCTGCGGCCATGGCGGTAGGTCGGGAGGAGGCCCTTGCCCAGTATACTCTGGCTTCTCTTCAGAACGTAAAAATCTTTCGCCTTTTACTAAAGATTTCCATGGAGAGGAGCAAAACTGAGTTTTGTGGCAATTTTTGCATGCTCCAGCTTGCTGGGGCTTCCTTCATTTGGTTGAACAACAGAATGAGTGGGGGGTGGGCTTTCAGTGGGAGACTGAATCCTGTGGTTGGTTGGGAGGTGGCCCTCATTTGAATATTGTGGCCATGGACGGCCCCCTTCTGGGGAGCTGGAAGTGTAAGTGACGCTCTGGCAGCAGGATGGACCAGAACATGGAGCAGCCTATGGAAGATGATGGTCTGTCGCCCGGCTGGCTGTGTGTTGCCCTTTTTGTTTTTCCATCCCCAAAGGCCGCAGCCTCTTCTAGGTGGTCTCCCTGGGCCAAGGGAGGGCTGCGGCCATGGCGGTAGGTCGGGAGGAGGCCCTTGCCCAGTATACTCTGGCTTCTCTTCAGAACGTAAAAATCTTTCGCCTTTTACTAAAGATTTCCGTGGAGAGGAGCAAAACTGAGTTTTGTGGCAATTTTTGCATGCTCCAGCTTGCTGGGGCTTCCTTCATTTGGTTGAACAACAGAATGAGTGGGGGGTGGGCTTTCAGTGGGAGACTGAATCCTGTGGTTGGTTGGGAGGTGTCCCTCATTTGAATGTTGTGGCCATGGACGGCCCCCTTCTGGGGAGCTGGAAGTGTAAGTGACGCTCTGGCAGCAGGATGGACCAGAACATGGAGCAGCCTATGGAAGATGATGGGCTGTCGCCCGGCTGGCTGTGTGTTGCCCTTTTTGTTTTATCATCCCCAAAGGCCGCAGCCTCTTCTAGGTGGTCTCCCTGGGCCAAGGGAGGGCTGCGGCCACGCCGGTAGGTCGGGAGGAGGCCCTTGCCCAGTATACTCTGGCTTCTCTTCAGAACGTAAAAATCTTTCGCCTTTTACTAAAGATTTCCGTGGAGAGGAGCAAAACTGAGTTTTGTGGCAATTTTTGCATGCTCCAGCTTGCTGGGGTTTCCTTCATTTGGTTGAACAACAGAATGAGTGGGGGGTGGGCTTTCAGTGGGAGACTGAATCCTGTGGTTGGTTGGGAGGTGGCCCTCATTTGAATATTGTGGCCATGGACGGCCCCCTTCTGGGGAGCTGGAAGTGTAAGTGACGCTCTGGCAGCAGGATGGACCAGAACATGGAGCAGCCTATGGAAGATGATGGGCTGTCGCCCGGCTGGCTGTGTGTTGCCCTTTTTGTTTTTCCATCCCCAAAGGCCGCAGCCTCTTCTAGGTGGTCTCCCTGGGCCAAGGGAGGGCTGCGGCCATGGCGGTAGGTCGAGAGGAGGCCCTTGCCCAGTATACTCTGGCTTCTCTTCAGAACGTAAAAATCTTTCGCCTTTTACTAAAGATTTCCGTGGAGAGGAGCAAAACTGAGTTTTGTGGCAATTTTTGCATGCTCCAGCTTGCTGGGGCTTCCTTCATTTGGTTGAACAACAGAATGAGGGGGGGGTGGGCTTTCAGTGGGAGACTGAATCATGTGGTTGGTTGGGAGGTGGCCCTCATTTGAATATTGTGGCCATGGACGGCCCCCTTCTGGGGAGCTGGAAGTGTAAGTGACGCTCTGGCAGCAGGATGGACCAGAACATGGAGCAGCCTATGGAAGATGATGGGCTGTCGCCCGGCTGGCTGTGTGTTGCCCTTTTTGTTTTTCCATCCCCAAAGGCCGCAGCCTCTTCTAGGTGGTCTCCCTGGGCCAAGGGAGGGCTGCGGCCATGGCGGTAGGTCGGGAGGAGGCCCTTGCCCAGTATACTCTGGCTTCTCTTCAGAACGTAAAAATCTTTCGCCTTTTACTAAAGATTTCCGTGGAGAGGAGCAAAACTGAGTTTTGTGGCAATTTTTGCATGCTCCAGCTTGCTGGGGCTTCCTTCATTTGGTTGAACAACAGAATGAGTGGGGGGTGGGCTTTCAGTGGGAGACTGAATCCTGTGGTTGGTTGGGAGGTGGCCCTCATTTGAATATTGTGGCCATGGACGACCCCCTTCTGGGGAGCTGGAAGTGTAAGTGACGCTCTGGCAGCAGGATGGACCAGAACATGGAGCAGCCTATGGAAGATGATGGGCTGTCGCCCGGCTGGCTGTGTGTTGCCCTTTTTGTTTTTCCATCCCCAAAGGCCGCAGCCTCTTCTAGGTGGTCTCCCTGGGCCAAGGGAGGGCTGCGGCCATGGCGGTAGGTCGGGAGGAGGCCCTTGCCCAGTATACTCTGGCTTTTCTTCAGAACGTAAAAATCTTTCGCTTTTTACTAAAGATTTCCGTGGAGAGGAGCAAAACTGAGTTTTGTGGCAATTTTTGCATGCTCCAGCTTGCTGGGGCTTCCTTCATTTGGTTGAACAACAGAATGAGTGGGGGGTGGGCTTTCAGTGGGAGACTGAATCCTGTGGTTGGTTGGGAGGTGGCCCTCATTTGAATATTGTGGCCATGGACGGCCCCCTTCTGGGGAGCTGGAAGTGTAAGTGACGCTCTGGCAGCAGGATGGACCAGAACATGGAGCAGCCTATGGAAGATGATGGGCTGTCGTCCGGCTGGCTGTGTGTTGCCCTTTTTGTTTTTCCATCCCCAAAGGCCGCAGCCTCTTCTAGGTGGTCTCCCTGGGCCAAGGGAGGGCTGCGGCCATGGCGGTAGGTCGGGAGGAGGCCCTTGCCCAGTATACTCTGGCTTCTCTTCAGAACGTAAAAATCTTTCGCCTTTTACTAAAGATTTCCGTGGAGAGGAGCAAAACTGAGTTTTGTGGCAATTTTTGCATGCTCCAGCTTGCTGGGGCTTCCTTCATTTGGTTGAACAACAGAATGAGTGGGGGGTGGGCTTTCAGTGGGAGACTGAATCCTGTGGTTGGTTGGGAGGTGGCCCTCATTTGAATATTGTGGCCATGAACGGCCCCCTTCTGGGGAGCTGGAAGTGTAAGTGACGCTCTGGCAGCAGGATGGACCAGAACATGGAGCAGCCTATGGAAGATGATGGGCTGTCGCCCGGCTGGCTGTGTGTTGCCCTTTTTGTTTTTCCATCCCCAAAGGCCGCAGCCTCTTCTAGGTGGTCTCCCTGGGCCAAGGGAGGGCTGCGGCCATGGCGGTAGGTCGGGAGGAGGCCCTTGCCTAGTATACTCTGGTTTCTCTTCAGAACGTAAAAATCTTTTGCCTTTTACTAAAGATTTCCGTGGAGAGGAGCAAAACTGAGTTTTGTGGCAATTTTTGCATGCTCCAGCTTGCTGGGGCTTCTTTCATTTGGTTGAACAACAGAATGAGAGGGGGGTGGGCTTTCAGTGGGAGACTGAATCCTGTGGTTGGTTGGGAGGTGGCCCTCATTTGAATATTGTGGCCATGGACGGCCCCCTTCTGGGGAGCTGGAAGTGTAAGTGACGCTCTGGCAGCAGGATGGACCAGAACATGGAGCAGCCTATGGAAGATGATGGGCTGTCGCCCGGCTGGCTGTGTGTTGCCCTTTTTGTTTTTCCATCCCCAAAGGCCGCAGCCTCTTCTAGGTGGTCTCCCTGGGCCAAGGGAGGGCTGCGGCCATGGCGGTAGGTCGGGAGGAGGCCCTTGCCCAGTATACTCTGGCTTCTCTTCAGAACGTAAAATTCTTTTGCCTTTTACTAAAGATTTCCGTGGAGAGGAGCAAAACTGAGTTTTGTGGCAATTTTTGCATGCTCCAGCTTGCTGGGGCTTCCTTCATTTGGTTGAACAACAGAATGAGTGGGGGGTGGGCTTTCAGTGGGAGACTGAATCCTGTGGTTGGTTGGGAGGTGGCCCTCATTTGAATATTGTGGCCATGGACGGCCCCCTTCTGGGGAGCTGGAAGTGTAAGTGACGCTCTGGCAGCAGGATGGACCAGAACATGGAGCAGCCTATGGAAGATGATGGGCTGTCGCCCGGCTGGCTGTGTGTTGCCCTTTTTGTTTTTCCATCCCCAAAGGCCGCAGCCTCTTCTAGGTGGTCTCCCTGGGCCAAGGGAGGGCTGCGGCCATGGCGGTAGGTCGGGAGGAGGCCCTTGCCCAGTATACTCTGGCTTCTCTTCAGAACGTAAAAATCTTTCGCCTTTTACTAAAGATTTCCGTGGAGAGGAGCAAAACTGAGTTTTGTGGCAATTTTTGCATGCTCCAGCTTGCTGGGGCTTCCTTCATTTGGTTGAACAACAGAATGAGTGGGGGGTGGACTTTCAGTGGGAGACTGAATCCTGTGGTTGGTTGGGAGGTGGCTCTCATTTGAATATTGTGGCCATGGACGGCCCCCTTCTGGGGAGCTGGAAGTGTAAGTGACGCTCTGGCAGCAGGATGGACCAGAACATGGAGCAGCCTATGGAAGATGATGGGCTGTCGCCCGGCTGGCTGTGTGTTGCCCTTTTTGTTTTTCCATCCCCAAAGGCCGCAGCCTCTTCTAGGTGGTCTCCCTGGGCCAAGGGAGGGCTGCGGCCATGGCGGTAGGTCGGGAGGAGGCCCTTGCCCAGTATACTCTGGCTTCTCTTCAGAACGTAAAAATCTTTCGCCTTTTACTAAAGATTTCCGTGGAGAGGAGCAAAACTGAGTTTTTTGGCAATTTTTGCATGCTCCAGCTTGCTGGGGCTTCCTTTATTTGGTTGAACAACAGAATGAGTGGGGGGTGGGCTTTCAGTGGGAGACTGAATCCTGTGGTTGGTTGGGAGGTGGCCCTCATTTGAATATTGTGGCCATGGACGGCCCCCTTCTGGGGAGCTGGAAGTGTAAGTGACGCTCTGGCAGCAGGATGGACCAGAACATGGAGCAGCCTATGGAAGATGATGGGCTGTCGCCCGGCTGGCTGTGTGTTTCCCTTTTTGTTTTTCCATCCCCAAAGGCCGCAGCCTCTTCTAGGTGGTCTCCCTGGGCCAAGGGAGGGCTGCGGCCATGGCGGTAGGTCGGGAGGAGGCCCTTGCCCAGTATACTCTGGCTTCTCTTCAGAACGTAAAAATCTTTCGCCTTTTACTAAAGATTTCCGTGGAGAGGAGCAAAACTGAGTTTTGTGGCAATTTTTGCATGCTCCAGCTTGCTGGGGCTTCCTTCATTTGGTTGAACAACAGAATGAGTGGGGGGTGGGCTTTCAGTGGGAGACTGAATCCTGTGGTTGGTTGGGAGGTGGCCCTCATTTGAATATTGTGGCCATGGACGGCCCCCTTCTGGGGAGCTGGAAGTGTAAGTGACGCTCTGGCAGCAGGATGGACCAGAACATGGAGCAGCCTATGGAAGATGATGGGCTGTCGCCCGGCTGGCTGTGTGTTGCCCTTTTTGTTTTTCCATCCCCAAAGGCCGCAGCCTCTTCTAGGTGGTCTCCCTGGGCCAAGGGAGGGCTGCGGCCATGGCGGTAGGTCGGGAGGAGGCCCTTGCCCAGTATACTCTGGCTTCTCTTCAAAACGTAAAAATCTTTTGCCTTTTACTAAAGATTTCCGTGGAGAGGAGCAAAACTGAGTTTTGTGGCAATTTTTGCATGCTCCAGCTTGCTGGGGCTTCCTTCATTTGGTTGAACAACAAAATGAGTGGGGGGTGGGCTTTCAGTGGGAGACTGAATCCTGTGGTTGCTTGGGAGGTGGCCCTCATTTGAATATTGTGGCTATGGACGGCCCCCTTCTGGGGAGCTGGAAGTGTAAGTGACGCTCTGGCAGCAGGATGGACCAGAACATGGAGCAGCCTATGGAAGATGATGGGCTGTCGCCCGACTGGCTGTGTGTTGCCCTTTTTGTTTTTCCATCCCCAAAGGCCGCAGCCTCTTCTAGGTGGTCTCCCTGGGCCAAGGGAGGGCTGCGGCCATGGCGGTAGGTCGGGAGGAGGCCCTTGCCCAGTATACTCTGGCTTCTCTTCAGAACGTAAAAATCTTTCGCCTTTTACTAAAGATTTCCGTGGAGAGGAGCAAAACTGAGTTTTGTGGCAATTTTTGCATGCTCCAGCTTGCTGGGGCTTCCTTCATTTGGTTGAACAACAGAATGAGTGGGGGGTGGGCTTTCAGTGGGAGACTGAATCCTGTGGTTGGTTGGGAGGTGGCCCTCATTTGAATATTGTGGCCATGGACGGTCCCCTTCTGGGGAGCTGGAAGTGTAAGTGACGCTCTGGCACCAGGATGGACCAGAACATGGAGCAGTCTATGGAAGATGATGGGCTGTCGCCCGGCTGGCTGTGTGTTGCCCTTTTTGTTTTTCCATCCCCAAAGGCCGCAGCCTCTTCTAGGTGGTCTCCCTGGGCCAAGGGAGGGCTGCGGCCATGGCGGTAGGTCGGGAGGAGGCCCTTGCCCAGTATACTCTGGCTTCTCTTCAGAACGTAAAAATCTTTTGCCTTTTACTAAAGATTTCCGTGGAGAGGAGCAAAACTGAGTTTTGTGGCAATTTTTGCATGCTCCAGCTTGCTGGGGCTTCCTTCATTTGGTTGAACAACAAAATGAGTGGGGGGTGGGCTTTCAGTGGGAGACTGAATCCTGTGGTTGCTTGGGAGGTGGCCCTCATTTGAATATTGTGGCCATGGACGGCCCCCTTCTGGGGAGCTGGAAGTGTAAGTGACGCTCTGGCAGCAGGATGGACCAGAACATGGAGCAGCCTATGGAAGATGATGGGCTGTCGCCCCACTGGCTGTGTGTTGCCCTTTTTGTTTTTCCATCCCCAAAGGCCGCAGCCTCTTCTAGGTGGTCTCCCTGGGCCAAGGGAGGGCTGCGGCCATGGCGGTAGGTCGGGAGGAGGCCCTTGCCCAGTATACTCTGGCTTCTCTTCAGAACGTAAAAATCTTTCGCCTTTTACTAAAGATTTCCATGGAGAGGAGCAAAACTGAGTTTTGTGGCAATTTTTGCATGATCCAGCTTGCTGGGGCTTCCTTCATTTGGTTGAACAACAGAATGAGTGGGGGGTGGGCTTTCAGTGGGAGACTGAATCCTGTGGTTGGTTGGGAGGTGGCCCTCATTTGAATATTGTGGCCATGGATGGCCCCCTTCTGGGGAGCTGGAAGTGTAAGTGACGCTCTGGCAGCAGGATGGACCAGAACATGGAGCAGCCTATGGAAGATGATGGGCTGTCGCCCGGCTGGCTGTGTGTTGCCCTTTTTGTTTTTCCATCCCCAAAGGCCGCAGCCTCTTCTAGGTGGTCTCCCTGGGTCAAGGGAGGGCTGCGGCCATGGCGGTAGGTCGGGAGGAGGCCCTTGCCCAGTATACTCTGGCTTCTCTTCAGAACGTAAAAATCTTTCGCCTTTTACTAAAGATTTCCGTGGAGAGGAGCAAAACTGAGTTTTGTGGCAATTTTTGCATGCTCCAGCTTGCTGGGGCTTCCTTCATTCGGTTGAACAACAGAATGAGTGGGGGGTGGGCTTTCAGTGGGAGACTGAATCCTGTGGTTGGTTGGGAGGTGGCCCTCATTTGAATATTGTGGCCATGGACGGCCCCCTTCTGGGGAGCTGGAAGTGTAAGTGACGCTCTGGCAGCAGGATGGACCAGAACATGGAGCAGCCTATGGAAGATGATGGGCTGTCGCCCGGCTGGTTGTGTGTTGCCCTTTTTGTTTTTCCATCCCCAAAGGCCGCAGCCTCTTCTAGGTGGTCTCCCTGGGCCAAGGGAGGGCTGCGGCCATGGCGGTAGGTCGGGAGGAGGCCCTTGCCCAGTATACTCTGGCTTCTCTTCAGAATGTAAAAATCTTTCGCCTTTTACTAAAGATTTCCGTGGAGAGGAGCAAAACTGAGTTTTGTGGCAATTTTTGCATGCTTCATTTGGTTGAACAACAGAATGAGTGGGGGGTGGGCTTTCAGTGGGAGACTGAATCCTGTGGTTGGTTGGGAGGTGGCCCTCATTTGAATATTGTGGCCATGGACGGCCCCCTTCTGGGGAGCTGGAAGTGTAAGTGACGCTCTGGCAGCAGGATGGAGGGCTGCGGCCATGGCGGTAGGTCGGGAGGAGGCCCTTGCCCAGTATACTCTGGCTTCTCTTCAGAACGTAAAAATCTTTCGCCTTTTACTAAAGATTTTCGTGGAGAGGAGCAAAACTGAGTTTTGTGGCAATTTTTGCATGCTCCAGCTTGCTGGGGCTTCCTTCATTTGGTTGAACAACAGAATGAGTGGGGGGTGGGCTTTCAGTGGTAGACTGAATCCTGTGGTTGGTTGGGAGGTGGTCCTCATTTGAATATTGTGGCCATGGACGGCCCCCTTCTGGGGAGCTGGAAGTGTAAGTGACGCTCTGGCAGCAGGATGGACCAGAACATGGAGCAGCCTATGGAAGATGATGGGCTGTCGCCCGGCTGCCTGTGTGTTGCCCTTTTTGTTTTTCCATCCCCAAAGGCCGCAGCCTCTTTTAGGTGGTCTCCCTGGGCCAAGGGAGGGCTGCGGCCATGGCGGTAGGTCGGGAGGAGGCCCTTGCCCAGTATACTCTGGCTTCTCTTCAGAACGTAAAAATCTTTAGCCTTTTACTAAAGATTTCCGTGGAGAGGAGCAAAACTGAGTTTTGTGGCAATTTTTGCATGCTCCAGCTTGCTGGGGCTTCCTTCATTTGGTTGAACAACAGAATGAGTGGGGGGTGGGCTTTCAGTGGGAGACTGAATCCTGTGGTTGGTTGGGAGGTGGCCCTCATTTGAATATTGTGGCCATGGACGGCCCCCTTCTGGGGAGCTGGAAGTGTAAGTGACGCTCTGGCAGCAGGATGGACCAGAACATGGAGCAGCCTATGGAAGATGATGGGCTGTCGCCCGGCTGGCTGTGTGTTGCCCTTTTTGTTTTTCCATCCCCAAAGGCCGCAGCCTCTTCTAGGTGGTCTCCCTGGGCCAAGGGAGGGCTGCGGCCATGGCGGTAGGTCGGGAGGAGGCCCTTGCCCAGTATACTCTGGCTTCTCTTCAGAACGTAAAAATCTTTCGCCTTTTACTAAAGATTTCCGTGGAGAGGAGCAAAACTGAGTTTTGTGGCAATTTTTGCATGCTCCAGCTTGCTGGGGCTTCCTTCATTTGGTTGAACAACAGAATGAGTGGGGGTGGGCTTTCAGTGGGAGACTGAATCCTGTGGTTGGTTGGGAGGTGGCCCTCATTTGAATATTGTGGCCATGGACGGCCCCCTTCTGGGGAGCTGGAAGTGTAAGTGACGCTCTGGCAGCAGGATGGACCAGAACATGGAGCAGCCTATGGAAGATGATGGGCTGTCGCCCGGCTGGCTGTGTGTTGCCCTTGTTGTTTTTACATCCCCAAAGGCCGCAGCCTCTTCTAGGTGGTCTCCCTGGGCCAAGGGAGGGCTGCGGCCATGGCGGTAGGTCGGGAGGAGGCCCTTGCCCAGTATACTCTGGCTTCTCTTCAGAACGTAAAAATCTTTCGTCTTTTACTAAAGATTTCCGTGGAGAGGAGCAAAACTGAGTTTTGTGGCAATTTTTGCATGCTCCAGCTTGATGGGGCTTCCTTCTTTTGGTTGAACAACAGAATGAGTGGGGGGTGGGCTTTCAGTGGGAGACTGAATCCTGTGGTTGGTTGGGAGGTGGCCCTCATTTGAATATTGTGGCCATGGACGGCCCCCTTCTGGGGAGCTGGAAGTGTAAGTGACGCTCTGGCAGCAGGATGGACCAGAACATGGAGCAGCCTATGGAAGATGATGGGCTGTCGCCCGGCTGGCTGTGTGTTGCCCTTTTTGTATTTCCATCCCCAAAGGCCGCAGCCTCTTCTAGGTGGTCTCCCTGGGCCAAGGGAGGGCTGCGGCCATGGCGGTAGGTCGGGAGGAGGCCCTTGCCCAGTATACTCTGGCTTCTCTTCAGAACGTAAAAATCTTTCGCCTTTTACTAAAGATTTCCGTGGAGAGGAGCAAAACTGAGTTTTGTGGCAATTTTTGCATGCTCCAGCTTGCTGGGGCTTCCTTCATTTGGTTGAACAACAGAATGAGTGGGGGGTGGGCTTTCAGTGGGAGACTGAATCCTGTGGTTGGTTGGGAGGTGGCCCTCATTTGAATATTGTGGCCATGGACGGCCCCCTTCTGGGGAGCTGGAAGTGTAAGTGACGCTCTGGCAGCAGGATGGACCAGAACATGGAGCAGCCTATGGAAGATGATGGGCTGTCGCCCGGCTGGCTGTTTGTTGCCCTTTTTGTTTTTCCATCCCCAAAGGCCGCAGCCTCTTCTAGGTGGTCTCCCTGGGCCAAGGGAGGGCTGCGGCCATAGCGGTAGGTCGGGAGGAGGCCCTTGCCCAGTATACTCTGGCTTCTCTTCAGAACGTAAAAATCTTTAGCCTTTTACTAAAGATTTCCGTGGAGAGGAGCAAAACTGAGTTTTGTGGCAATTTTTGCATGCTCCAGCTTGCTGGGGCTTCCTTCATTTGGTTGAACAACAGAATGAGTGGGGGGTGGGCTTTCAGTGGGAGACTGAATCCTGTGGTTGGTTGGGAGGTGGCCCTCATTTGAATATTGTGGCCATGGACGGCCCCCTTCTGGGGAGCTGGAAGTGTAAGTGACGCTCTGGCAGCAGGATGGACCAGAACATGGAGCAGCCTATGGAAGATGATGGGCTGTCGCCCGGCTGGCTGTGTGTTGCCCTTTTTGTTTTTCCATCCCCAAAGGCCGCAGCCTCTTCTAGGTGGTCTCCCTGGGCCAAGGGAGGGCTGCGGCCATGGCGGTAGGTCGGGAGGAGGCCCTTGCCCAGTATACTCTGGCTTCTCTTCAGAACGTAAAAATCTTTCGCCTTTTACTAAAGATTTCCGTGGAGAGGAGCAAAACTGAGTTTTGTGGCAATTTTTGCATGCTCCAGCTTGCTGGGGCTTCCTTCATTTGGTTGAACAACAGAATGAGTGGGGGTGGGCTTTCAGTGGGAGACTGAATCCTGTGGTTGGTTGGGAGGTGGCCCTCATTTGAATATTGTGGCCATGGACGGCCCCCTTCTGGGGAGCTGGAAGTGTAAGTGACGCTCTGGCAGCAGGATGGACCAGAACATGGAGCAGCCTATGGAAGATGATGGGCTGTCGCCCGGCTGGCTGTGTGTTGCCCTTGTTGTTTTTCCATCCCCAAAGGCCGCAGCCTCTTCTAGGTGGTCTCCCTGGGCCAAGGGAGGGCTGCGGCCATGGCGGTAGGTCGGGAGGAGGCCCTTGCCCAGTATACTCTGGCTTCTCTTCAGAACGTAAAAATCTTTCGTCTTTTACTAAAGATTTCCGTGGAGAGGAGCAAAACTGAGTTTTGTGGCAATTTTTGCATGCTCCAGCTTGCTGGGGCTTCCTTCTTTTGGTTGAACAACAGAATGAGTGGGGGGTGGGCTTTCAGTGGGAGACTGAATCCTGTGGTTGGTTGGGAGGTGGCCCTCATTTGAATATTGTGGCCATGGACGGCCCCCTTCTGGGGAGCTGGAAGTGTAAGTGACGCTCTGGCAGCAGGATGGACCAGAACATGGAGCAGCCTATGGAAGATGATGGGCTGTCACCCGGCTGGCTGTGTGTTGCCCTTTTTGTTTTTACATCCCCAAAGGCCGCAGCCTCTACTAGGTGGTCTCCCTGGGCCAAGGAAGGGCTGCGGCCATGGCGGTAGGTCGGGAGGAGGCCCTTGCCCAGTATACTCTGGCTTCTCTTCAGAACGTAAAAATCTTTCGCCTTTTACTAAAGATTTCCGTGGAGAGGAGCAAAACTGAGTTTTGTGGCAATTTTTGCATGCTCCAGCTTGCTGGGGCTTCCTTCATTTGGTTGAACAACAGAATGAGTGGGGGGTGGGCTTTCAGTGGGAGACTGAATCCTGTGGTTGGTTGGGAGGTGGCCCTCATTTGAATATTGTGGCCATGGACGGCCCCCTTCTGGGGAGCTGGAAGTGTAAGTGATGCTCTGGCAGCAGGATGGACCAGAACATGGAGCAGCCTATGGAAGATGATGGGCTGTCGCCCGGCTGGCTGTGTGTTGCCCTTGTTGTTTTTCCATCCCCAAAGGCCGCAGCCTCTTCTAGGTGGTCTCCCTGGGCCAAGGGAGGGCTGCGGCCATGGCGGTAGGTCGGGAGGAGGCCCTTGCCCAGTATACTCTGGCTTCTCTTCAGAACGTAAAAATCTTTCGCCTTTTACTAAAGATTTCCGTGGAGAGGAGCAAAACTGAGTTTTGTGGCAATTTTTGCATGCTCCAGCTTGCTGGGGCTTCCTTCATTTGGTTGAACAACAGAATGAGTGGGGGGTGGGCTTTCAGTGGGAGACTGAATCCTCTGGTTGGTTGGGAGGTGGCCCTCATTTGAATATTGTGGCCATGGACGGCCCCCTTCTGGGGAGCTGGAAGTGTAAGTGACGCTCTGGCAGCAGGATGGACCAGAACATGGAGCAGCCTATGGAAGATGATGGGCTGTCGCCCGGCTGGCTGTTTGTTGCCCTTTTTGTTTTTCCATCCCCAAAGGCCGCAGCCTCTTCTAGGTGGTCTCCCTGGGCCAAGGGAGGGCTGCGGCCATAGCGGTAGGTCGGGAGGAGGCCCTTGCCCAGTATACTCTGGCTTCTCTTCAGAACGTAAAAATCTTTAGCCTTTTACTAAAGATTTCCGTGGAGAGGAGCAAAACTGAGTTTTGTGGCAATTTTTGCATGCTCCAGCTTGCTGGGGCTTCCTTCATTTGGTTGAACAACAGAATGAGTGGGGGGTGGGCTTTCAGTGGGAGACTGAATCCTGTGGTTGGTTGGGAGGTGGCCCTCATTTGAATATTGTGGCCATGGACGGCCCCCTTCTGGGGAGCTGGAAGTGTAAGTGACGCTCTGGCAGCAGGATGGACCAGAACATGGAGCAGCCTATGGAAGATGATGGGCTGTCGCCCGGCTGGCTGTGTGTTGCCCTTTTTGTTTTTCCATCCCCAAAGGCCGCAGCCTCTTCTAGGTGGTCTCCCTGGGCCAAGGGAGGGCTGCGGCCATGGCGGTAGGTCGGGAGGAGGCCCTTGCCCAGTATACTCTGGCTTCTCTTCAGAACGTAAAAATCTTTCGCCTTTTACTAAAGATTTCCGTGGAGAGGAGCAAAACTGAGTTTTGTGGCAATTTTTGCATGCTCCAGCTTGCTGGGGCTTCCTTCATTTGGTTGAACAACAGAATGAGTGGGGGTGGGCTTTCAGTGGGAGACTGAATCCTGTGGTTGGTTGGGAGGTGGCCCTCATTTGAATATTGTGGCCATGGACGGCCCCCTTCTGGGGAGCTGGAAGTGTAAGTGACGCTCTGGCAGCAGGATGGACCAGAACATGGAGCAGCCTATGGAAGATGATGGGCTGTCGCCCGGCTGGCTGTGTGTTGCCCTTGTTGTTTTTCCATCCCCAAAGGCCGCAGCCTCTTCTAGGTGGTCTCCCTGGGCCAAGGGAGGGCTGCGGCCATGGCGGTAGGTCGGGAGGAGGCCCTTGCCCAGTATACTCTGGCTTCTCTTCAGAACGTAAAAATCTTTCGTCTTTTACTAAAGATTTCCGTGGAGAGGAGCAAAACTGAGTTTTGTGGCAATTTTTGCATGCTCCAGCTTGCTGGGGCTTCCTTCTTTTGGTTGAACAACAGAATGAGTGGGGGGTGGGCTTTCAGTGGGAGACTGAATCCTGTGGTTGGTTGGGAGGTGGCCCTCATTTGAATATTGTGGCCATGGACGGCCCCCTTCTGGGGAGCTGGAAGTGTAAGTGACGCTCTGGCAGCAGGATGGACCAGAACATGGAGCAGCCTATGGAAGATGATGGGCTGTCACCCGGCTGGCTGTGTGTTGCCCTTTTTGTTTTTACATCCCCAAAGGCCGCAGCCTCTACTAGGTGGTCTCCCTGGGCCAAGGAAGGGCTGCGGCCATGGCGGTAGGTCGGGAGGAGGCCCTTGCCCAGTATACTCTGGCTTCTCTTCAGAACGTAAAAATCTTTCGCCTTTTACTAAAGATTTCCGTGGAGAGGAGCAAAACTGAGTTTTGTGGCAATTTTTGCATGCTCCAGCTTGCTGGGGCTTCCTTCATTTGGTTGAACAACAGAATGAGTGGGGGGTGGGCTTTCAGTGGGAGACTGAATCCTGTGGTTGGTTGGGAGGTGGCCCTCATTTGAATATTGTGGCCATGGACGGCCCCCTTCTGGGGAGCTGGAAGTGTAAGTGATGCTCTGGCAGCAGGATGGACCAGAACATGGAGCAGCCTATGGAAGATGATGGGCTGTCGCCCGGCTGGCTGTGTGTTGCCCTTGTTGTTTTTCCATCCCCAAAGGCCGCAGCCTCTTCTAGGTGGTCTCCCTGGGCCAAGGGAGGGCTGCGGCCATGGCGGTAGGTCGGGAGGAGGCCCTTGCCCAGTATACTCTGGCTTCTCTTCAGAACGTAAAAATCTTTCGCCTTTTACTAAAGATTTCCGTGGAGAGGAGCAAAACTGAGTTTTGTGGCAATTTTTGCATGCTCCAGCTTGCTGGGGCTTCCTTCATTTGGTTGAACAACAGAATGAGTGGGGGGTGGGCTTTCAGTGGGAGACTGAATCCTCTGGTTGGTTGGGAGGTGGCCCTCATTTGAATATTGTGGCCATGGACGGCCCCCTTCTGGGGAGCTGGAAGTGTAAGTGACGCTCTGGCAGCAGGATGGACCAGAACATGGAGCAGCCTATGGAAGATGATGGGCTGTCGCCCGGCTGGCTGTGTGTTGCCCTTTTTGTTTTTCCATCCCCAAAGGCCGCAGCCTCTTCTAGGTGGTCTCCCTGGGCCAAGGGAGGGCTGCGGCCATGGCGGTAGGTCGGGAGGAGGCCCTTGCCCAGTATACTCTGGCTTCTCTTCAGAACGTAAAAATCTTTCGCCTTTTACTAAAGATTTCCGTGGAGAGGAGCAAAACTGAGTTTTGTGGCAATTTTTGCATGCTCCAGCTTGCTGGGGCTTCCTTCATTTGGTTGAACAACAGAATGAGTGGGGGTGGGCTTTCAGTGGGAGACTGAATCCTGTGGTTGGTTGGGAGGTGGCCCTCATTTGAATATTGTGGCCATGGACGGCCCCCTTCTGGGGAGCTGGAAGTGTAAGTGACGCTCTGGCAGCAGGATGGACCAGAACATGGAGCAGCCTATGGAAGATGATGGGCTGTCGCCCGGCTGGCTGTGTGTTGCCCTTGTTGTTTTTCCATCCCCAAAGGCCGCAGCCTCTTCTAGGTGGTCTCCCTGGGCCAAGGGAGGGCTGCGGCCATGGCGGTAGGTCGGGAGGAGGCCCTTGCCCAGTATACTCTGGCTTCTCTTCAGAACGTAAAAATTTTTCGCCTTTTACTAAAGATTTCCGTGGAGAGGAGCTAAACTGAGTTTTGTGGCAATTTTTGCATGCTCCAGCTTGCTGGGGCTTCCTTCATTTGGTTGAACAACAGAATGAGTGGGGGGTGGGCTTTCAGTGGGAGACTGAATCCTGTGGTTGGTTGGGAGGTGGCCCTCATTTGAATATTGTGGCCATGGACGGCCCCCTTCTGGGGAGCTGGAAGTGTAAGTGACGCTCTGGCAGCAGGATGGACCAGAACATGGAGCAGCCTATGGAAGATGATGGGCTGTCGCCCGGCTGGCTGTGTGTTGCCCTTTTTGTTTTTCCATCCCCAAAGGCCGCAGCCTCTTCTAGGTGGTCTCCCTGGGCCAAGGGAGGGCTGCGGCCATGGCGGTAGGTCGGGAGGAGGCCCTTGCCCAGTATACTCTGGCTTCTCTTCAGAACGTAAAAATCTTTCGTCTTTTACTAAAGATTTCCGTGGAGAGGAGCAAAACTGAGTTTTGTGGCAATTTTTGCATGCTCCAGCTTGATGGGGCTTCCTTCTTTTGGTTGAACAACAGAATGAGTGGGGGGTGGGCTTTCAGTGGGAGACTGAATCCTGTGGTTGGTTGGGAGGTGGCCCTCATTTGAATATTGTGGCCATGGACGGCCCCCTTCTGGGGAGCTGGAAGTGTAAGTGACGCTCTGGCAGCAGGATGGACCAGAACATGGAGCAGCCTATGGAAGATGATGGGCTGTCACCCGGCTGGCTGTGTGTTGCCCTTTTTGTTTTTCCATCCCCAAAGGCCGCAGCCTCTTCTAGGTGGTCTCCCTGGGCCAAGGGAGGGCTGCAGCCATGGCGGTAGGTCGGGAGGAGGCCCTTGCCCAGTATACTCTGGCTTCTCTTCAGTGGAAGACTGAATCCTGTGGTTGGATGTGAGGTGGCCCTCATTTGAATATTGTGGCCATGGACGGCCCCCTTCTGGGGAGCTGGAAGTGTAAGTGACGCTCTGGCAGCAGGATGGACCAGAACATGGAGCAGCCTATGGAAGATGATGGACTGTCACCCGGCTGGCTGTGTGTTGCACTTTTTGTTTTTACATCCCCAAAGGCCGCAGCCTCTTCTAGGTGGTCTCCCTGGGCCAAGGAAGGGCTGCGGCCATGGCGGTAGGTCGGGAGGAGGCCCTTGCCCAGTATACTCTGGCTTCTCTTCAGAACGTAAAAATCTTTCGCCTTTTACTAAAGATTTCCGTGGAGAGGAGCAAAACTGAGTTTTGTGGCAATTTTTGCATGCTCCAGCTTGCTGGGGCTTCCTTCATTTGGTTGAACAACAGAATGAGTGGGGGGTGGGCTTTCAGTGGGAGACTGAATCCTGTGGTTGGTTGGGAGGTGGCCCTCATTTGAATATTGTGGCCATGGACGGCCCCCTTCTGGGGAGCTGGAAGTGTAAGTGACGCTCTGGCAGCAGGATGGACCAGAACATGGAGCAGCCTATGGAAGATGATGGGCTGTCGCCCGGCTGGCTGTGTGTTGCCCTTTTTGTATTTCCATCCCCAAAGGCCGCAGCCTCTTCTAGGTGGTCTCCCTGGGCCAAGGGAGGGCTGCGGCCATGGCGGTAGGTCGGGAGGAGGCCCTTGCCCAGTATACTCTGGCTTCTCTTCAGAACGTAAAAATCTTTCGCCTTTTACTAAAGATTTCCGTGGAGAGGAGCAAAACTGAGTTTTGTGGCAATTTTTGCATGCTCCAGCTTGCTGGGGCTTCCTTCATTTGGTTGAACAACAGAATGAGTGGGGGGTGGGCTTTCAGTGGGAGACTGAATCCTGTGGTTGGTTGGGAGGTGGCCCTCATTTGAATATTGTGGCCATGGACGGCCCCCTTCTGGGGAGCTGGAAGTGTAAGTGACGCTCTGGCAGCAGGATGGACCAGAACATGGAGCAGCCTATGGAAGATGATGGGCTGTCGCCCGGCTGGCTGTTTGTTGCCCTTTTTGTTTTTCCATCCCCAAAGGCCGCAGCCTCTTCTAGGTGGTCTCCCTGGGCCAAGGGAGGGCTGCGGCCATAGCGGTAGGTCGGGAGGATGCCCTTGCCCAGTATACTCTGGCTTCTCTTCAGAACGTAAAAATCTTTAGCCTTTTACTAAAGATTTCCGTGGAGAGGAGCAAAACTGAGTTTTGTGGCAATTTTTGCATGCTCCAGCTTGCTGGGGCTTCCTTCATTTGGTTGAACAACAGAATGAGTGGGGGGTGGGCTTTCAGTGGGAGACTGAATCCTGTGGTTGGTTGGGAGGTGGCCCTCATTTGAATATTGTGGCCATGGACGGCCCCCTTCTGGGGAGCTGGAAGTGTAAGTGACGCTCTGGCAGCAGGATGGACCAGAACATGGAGCAGCCTATGGAAGATGATGGGCTGTCGCCCGGCTGGCTGTGTGTTGCCCTTTTTGTTTTTCCATCCCCAAAGGCCGCAGCCTCTTCTAGGTGGTCTCCCTGGGCCAAGGGAGGGCTGCGGCCATGGCGGTAGGTCGGGAGGAGGCCCTTGCCCAGTATACTCTGGCTTCTCTTCAGAACGTAAAAATCTTTCGCCTTTTACTAAAGATTTCCGTGGAGAGGAGCAAAACTGAGTTTTGTGGCAATTTTTGCATGCTCCAGCTTGCTGGGGCTTCCTTCATTTGGTTGAACAACAGAATGAGTGGGGGTGGGCTTTCAGTGGGAGACTGAATCCTGTGGTTGGTTGGGAGGTGGCCCTCATTTGAATATTGTGGCCATGGACGGCCCCCTTCTGGGGAGCTGGAAGTGTAAGTGACGCTCTGGCAGCAGGATGGACCAGAACATGGAGCAGCCTATGGAAGATGATGGGCTGTCGCCCGGCTGGCTGTGTGTTGCCCTTGTTGTTTTTCCATCCCCAAAGGCCGCAGCCTCTTCTAGGTGGTCTCCCTGGGCCAAGGGAGGGCTGCGGCCATGGCGGTAGGTCGGGAGGAGGCCCTCGCCCAGTATACTCTGGCTTCTCTTCAGAACGTAAAAATCTTTCGTCTTTTACTAAAGATTTCCGTGGAGAGGAGCAAAACTGAGTTTTGTGGCAATTTTTGCATGCTCCAGCTTGCTGGGGCTTCCTTCTTTTGGTTGAACAACAGAATGAGTGGGGGGTGGGCTTTCAGTGGGAGACTGAATCCTGTGGTTGGTTGGGAGGTGGCCCTCATTTGAATATTGTGGCCATGGACGGCCCCCTTCTGGGGAGCTGGAAGTGTAAGTGACGCTCTGGCAGCAGGATGGACCAGAACATGGAGCAGCCTATGGAAGATGATGGGCTGTCACCCGGCTGGCTGTGTGTTGCCCTTTTTGTTTTTACATCCCCAAAGGCCGCAGCCTCTACTAGGTGGTCTCCCTGGGCCAAGGAAGGGCTGCGGCCATGGCGGTAGGTCGGGAGGAGGCCCTTGCCCAGTATACTCTGGCTTCTCTTCAGAACGTAAAAATCTTTCGCCTTTTACTAAAGATTTCCGTGGAGAGGAGCAAAACTGAGTTTTGTGGCAATTTTTGCATGCTCCAGCTTGCTGGGGCTTCCTTCATTTGGTTGAACAACAGAATGAGTGGGGGGTGGGCTTTCAGTGGGAGACTGAATCCTGTGGTTGGTTGGGAGGTGGCCCTCATTTGAATATTGTGGCCATGGACGGCCCCCTTCTGGGGAGCTGGAAGTGTAAGTGATGCTCTGGCAGCAGGATGGACCAGAACATGGAGCAGCCTATGGAAGATGATGGGCTGTCGCCCGGCTGGCTGTGTGTTGCCCTTGTTGTTTTTCCATCCCCAAAGGCCGCAGCCTCTTCTAGGTGGTCTCCCTGGGCCAAGGGAGGGCTGCGGCCATGGCGGTAGGTCGGGAGGAGGCCCTTGCCCAGTATACTATGGCTTCTCTTCAGAACGTAAAAATCTTTCGCCTTTTACTAAAGATTTCCGTGGAGAGGAGCAAAACTGAGTTTTGTGGCAATTTTTGCATGCTCCAGCTTGCTGGGGCTTCCTTCATTTGGTTGAACAACAGAATGAGTGGGGGGTGGGCTTTCAGTGGGAGACTGAATCCTCTGGTTGGTTGGGAGGTGGCCCTCATTTGAATATTGTGGCCATGGACGGCCCCCTTCTGGGGAGCTGGAAGTGTAAGTGACACTCTGGCAGCAGGATGGACCAGAACATGGAGCAGCCTATGGAAGATGATGGGCTGTCGCCCGGCTGGCTGTGTGTTGCCCTTTTTGTTTTTCCATCCCCAAAGGCCGCAGCCTCTTCTAGGTGGTCTCCCTGGGCCAAGGGAGGGCTGCGGCCATGGCGGTAGGTCGGGAGGAGGCCCTTGCCCAGTATACTCTGGCTTCTCTTCAGAACGTAAAAATCTTTCGCCTTTTACTAAAGATTTCCGTGGAGAGGAGCAAAACTGAGTTTTGTGGCAATTTTTGCATGCTCCAGCTTGCTGGGGCTTCCTTCATTTGGTTAAACAACAGAATGAGTGGGGGTGGGCTTTCAGTGGGAGACTGAATCCTGTGGTTGGTTGGGAGGTGGCCCTCATTTGAATATTGTGGCCATGGACGGCCCCTTTCTGGGGAGCTGGAAGTGTAAGTGACGCTCTGGCAGCAGGATGGACCAGAACATGGAGCAGCCTATGGAAGATGATGGGCTGTCGCCCGGCTGGCTGTGTGTTGCCCTTTTTGTTTTTCCATCCCCAAAGGCCGCAGCCTCTTCTAGGTGGTCTCCCTGGGCCAAGGGAGGGCTGCGGCCATGGCGGTAGGTCGGGAGGAGGCCCTTGCCCAGTATACTCTGGCTTCTCTTCAGAACGTAAAAATCTTTCGCCTTTTACTAAAGATTTCCATGGAGAGGAGCAAAACTGAGTTTTGTGGCAATTTTTGCATGCTCCAGCTTGCTGGGGCTTCCTTCATTTGGTTGAACAACAGAATGAGTGGGGGGTGGGCTTTCAGTGGGAGACTGAATCCTGTGGTTGGTTGGGAGGTGGCCCTCATTTGAATATTGTGGCCATGGACGGCCCCCTTCTGGGGAGCTGGAAGTGTAAGTGACGCTCTGGCAGCAGGATGGACCAGAACATGAAGCAGCCTATGGAAGATGATGGGCTGTCGCCCGGCTGGCTGTGTGTTGCCCTTTTTGTTTTTCCATCCCCAAAGGCCGCAGCCTCTTCTAGGTGGTCTCCCTGGGCCAAGGGAGGGCTGCGGCCATGGCGGTAGGTCGGGAGGAGGCCCTTGCCCAGTATACTCTGGCTTCTCTTCAGAATGTAAAAATCTTTCGCCTTTTACTAAAGATTTCCATGGAGAGGAGCAAAACTGAGTTTTGTGGCAATTTTTGCATGCTCCAGCTTGCTGGGGCTTCCTTCATTTGGTTGAACAACAGAATGAGTGGGGGGTGGGCTTTCAGTGGGAGACTGAATCCTGTGGTTGGTTGGGAGGTGGCCCTCATTTGAATATTGTGGCCATGGACGGCCCCCTTCTGGGGAGCTGGAAGTGTAAGTGACGCTCTGGCAGCAGGATGGACCAGAACATGGAGCAGCCTATGGAAGATGATGGGCTGTCGCCCGGCTGGCTGTGTGTTGCCCTTTTTGTTTTTCCATCCCCAAACGCCGCAGCCTCTTCTAGGTGGTCTCCCTGGGCCAAGGGAGGGCTGCGGCCATGGCGGTAGGTCGGGAGGAGGCCCTTGCCCAGTATACTCTGGCTTCTCTTCAGAACGTAAAAATCTTTCGCCTTTTACTAAAGATTTCCGTGGAGAGGAGCAAAACTGAGCTTTGTGGCAATTTTTGCATGCTCCAGCTTGCTGGGGCTTCCTTCATTTGGTTGAACAACAGAATGAGTGGGGGGTGGGCTTTCAGTGGGAAACTGAATCCTGTGGTTGGTTGGGAGGTGGCCCTCATTTGAATATTGTGGCCATGGACGGCCCCCTTCTGGGGAGCTGGAAGTGTAAGTGACGCTCTGGCAGCAGGATGGACCAGAACATGGAGCAGCCTATGGAAGATGATGGGCTGTCGCCCGGCTGGCTGTGTGTTGCCCTTTTTGTTTTTCCATCCCCAAAGGCTGCAGCCTCTTCTAGGTGGTCTCCCTGGGCCAAGGGAGGGCTGCGGCCATGGCGGTAGGTCGGGAGGAGGCCCTTGCCCAGTATACTCTGGCTTCTCTTCAGAACGTAAAAATTTTTCGCCTTTTACTAAAGATTTCCGTGGAGAGGAGCAAAACTGAGTTTTGTGGCAATTTTTGCATGCTCCAGCTTGCTGGGGCTTCCTTCTTTTGGTTGAACAACAGAATGAGTGGGGGGTGGGCTTTCAGTGGGAGACTGAATCCTGTGGTTGGTTGGGAGGTGGCCCTCATTTGAATATTGTGGCCATGGACGGCCCCCTTCTGGGGAGCTGGAAGTGTAAGTGACGCTCTGGCAGCAGGATGGACCAGAACATGGAGCAGCCTATGGAAGATGATGGGCTGTCACCCGGCTGGCTGTGTGTTGCCCTTTTTGTTTTTACATCCCCAAAGGCCGCAGCCTCTACTAGGTGGTCTCCCTGGGCCAAGGAAGGGCTGCGGCCATGGCGGTAGGTCGGGAGGAGGCCCTTGCCCAGTATACTCTGGCTTCTCTTCAGAACGTAAAAATCTTTCGCCTTTTACTAAAGATTTCCGTGGAGAGGAGCAAAACTGAGTTTTGTGGCAATTTTTGCATGCTCCAGCTTGCTGGGGCTTCCTTCATTTGGTTGAACAACAGAATGAGTGGGGGGTGGGCTTTCAGTGGGAGACTGGATCCTGTGGTTGGTTGGGAGGTGGCCCTCATTTGAATATTGTGGCCATGGACGGCCCCCTTCTGGGGAGCTGGAAGTGTAAGTGACGCTCTGGCAGCAGGATGGACCAGAACATGGAGCAGCCTATGGAAGATGATGGGCTGTCGCCCGGCTGGCTGTGTGTTGCCCTTTTTGTTTTTCCATCCCCAAAGGCCGCAGCCTCTTCTAGGTGGTCTCCCTGGGCCAAGGGAGGGCTGCGGCCATGGCGGTAGGTCGGGAGGAGGCCCTTGCCCAGTATACTCTGGCTTCTCTTCAGAACGTAAAAATCTTTCGCCTTTTACTAAAGATTTCCGTGGAGAGGAGCAAAACTGAGTTTTGTGGCAATTTTTGCATGCTCCAGCTTGCTGGGGCTTCCTTCATTTGGTTGAACAACAGAATGAGTGGGGGGTGGGCTTTCAGTGGGAGACTGAATCCTGTGGTTGGTTGGGAGGTGGCCCTCATTTGAATATTGTGGCCATGGACGGCCCCCTTCTGGGGAGTTGGAAGTGTAAGTGACGCTCTGGCAGCAGGATGGACCAGAACATGGAGCAGCCTATGGAAGATGATGGGCTGTCGCCCGGCTGGCTGTGTGTTGCCCTTTTTGTTTTTCCATCCCCAAAGGCCGCAGCCTCTTCTAGGTGGTCTCCCTGGGCCAAGGGAGGGCTGCGGCCATGGCGGTAGGTCGGGAGGAGGCCCTTGCCCAGTATACTCTGGCTTCTCTTCAGAACGTAAAAATCTTTCGCCTTTTACTAAAGATTTCCGTGGAGAGGAGCAAAACTGAGTTTTGTGGCAATTTTTGCATGCTCCAGCTTGCTGGGGCTTCCTTCATTTGGTTGAACAACAGAATGAGTGGGGGGTGGGCTTTCAGTGGGAGACTGAATCCTGTGGTTGGTTGGGAGGTGGCCCTCATTTGAATATTGTGGCCATGGACGGCCCCCTTCTGGGGAGCTGGAAGTGTAAGTGACGCTCTGGCAGCAGGATGGACCAGAACATGGAGCAGCCTATGGAAGATGATGGGCTGTTGCCCGGCTGGCTGTGTGTTGCCCTTTTTGTTTTTCCATCCCCAAAGGCCGCAGCCTCTTCTAGGTGGTCTCCCTGGGCCAAGGGAGGGCTGCGGCCATGGCGATAGGTCGGGAGGAGGCCCTTGCCCAGTATACTCTGGCTTCTCTTCAGAACGTAAAAATCTTTCGCCTTTTACTATAGATTTCCGTGGAGAGGAGCAAAACTGAGTTTTGTGGCAATTTTTGCATGCTCCAGCTTGCTGGGGCTTCCTTCATTTGGTTGAACAACAGAATGAGTGGGGGGTGGGCTTTCAGTGGGAGACTGAATCCTGTGGTTGGTTGGGAGGTGGCCCTCATTTGAATATTGTGGCCATGGACGGCCCCCTTCTGGGGAGCTGGAAGTGTAAGTGACGCTCTGGCAGCAGGATGGACCAGAACATGGAGCAGCCTATGGAAGATGATGGGCTGTCGCCCGGCTGGCTGTGTGTTGCCCTTTTTGTTTTTCCATCCCCAAAGGCCGCAGCCTCTTCTAGGTGGTCTCCCTGGGCCAAGGGAGGGCTGCGGCCATGGCGGTAGGTCGGGAGGAGGCCCGTGCCTAGTATACTCTGGCTTCTCTTCAGAACTTAAAAATCTTTCGCCTTTTACTAAAGATTTCCGTGGAGAGGAGCAAAACTGAGTTTTGTGGCAATTTTTGCATGCTCCAGCTTGCTGGGGCTTCCTTCATTTGGTTGAACAACAGAATGAGTGGGGGGTGGGCTTTCAGTGGGAGACTGAATCCTGTGGTTGGTTGGGAGGTGGCCCTCATTTGAATATTGTGGCCATGGATGGCCCCCTTCTGGGGAGCTGGAAGTGTAAGTGACGCTCTGGCAGCAGGATGGACCAGAACATGGAGCAGCCTATGGAAGATGATGGGCTGTCGCCCGGCTGGCTGTGTGTTGCCCTTTTTGTTTTTCCATCCCCAAAGGCCGCAGCCTCTTCTAGGTGGTCTCCCTGGGCCAAGGGAGGGCTGCGGCCATGGCGGTAGGTCGGGAGGAGGCCCTTGCCCAGTATACTCTGGCTTCTCTTCAAAACGTAAAAATCTTTTGCCTTTTACTAAAGATTTCCGTGGAGAGGAGCAAAACTGAGTTTTGTGGCAATTTTTGCATGCTCCAGCTTGCTGGGGCTTCCTTCATTTGGTTGAACAACAGAATGAGTGGGGGGTGGGCTTTCAGTGGGAGACTGAATCCTGTGGTTGGTTGGGAGGTGGCCCTCATTTGAATATTGTGGCCATGGACGGCCCCCTTCTGGGGAGCTGGAAGTGTAAGTGACGCTCTGGCAGCAGGATGGACCAGAACATGGAGCAGCCTATGGAAGATGATGGGCTGTCGCCCGGCTGGCTGTGTGTTGCCCTTTTTGTTTTTCCATCCCCAAAGGCCGCAGCCTCTTCTAGGTGGTCTCCCTGGGCCAAGGGAGGGCTGCGGCCATGGCGGTAGGTCGGGAGGAGGCCCGTGCCTAGTATACTCTGGCTTCTCTTCAGAACTTAAAAATCTTTCGCCTTTTACTAAAGATTTCCGTGGAGAGGAGCAAAACTGAGTTTTGTGGCAATTTTTGCATGCTCCAGCTTGCTGGGGCTTCCTTCATTTGGTTGAACAACAGAATGAGTGGGGGGTGGGCTTTCAGTGGGAGACTGAATCCTGTGGTTGGTTGGGAGGTGGCCCTCATTTGAATATTGTGGCCATGGACGGCCCCCTTCTGGGGAGCTGGAAGTGTAAGTGACGCTCTGGCAGCAGGATGGACCAGAACATGGAGCAGCCTATGGAAGATGATGGGCTGTCGCCCGGCTGGCTGTGTGTTGCCCTTTTTGTTTTTCCATCCCCAAAGGCCGCAGCCTCTTCTAGGTGGTCTCCCTGGGCCAAGGGAGGGCTGCGGCCATGGCGGTAGGTCGGGAGGAGGCCCTTGCCCAGTATACTCTGGCTTCTCTTCAGAACGTAAAAATCTTTCGCCTTTTACTAAAGATTTCCGTGGAGAGGAGCAAAACTGAGTTTTGTGGCAATATTTGCATGCTCCAGCTTGCTGGGGCTTCCTTCATTTGGTTGAACAACAGAATGAGTGGGGGTTGGGCTTTCAGTGGGAGACTGAATCCTGTGGTTGGTTGGGAGGTGGCCCTCATTTGAATATTGTGGCCATGGACGGCCCCCTTCTGGGGAGCTGGAAGTGTAAGTGACGCTCTGGCAGCAGGATGGACCAGAACATGGAGCAGCCTATGGAAGATGATGGGCTGTCGCCCGGCTGGCTGTGTGTTGCCCTTTTTGTTTTTCCATCCCCAAAGGCCGCAGCCTCTTCTAGGTGGTCTCCCTGGGCCAAGGGAGGGCTGCGGCCATGGCGGTAGGTCGGGAGGAGGCCCTTGCCCAGTATACTCTGGCTTCTCTTCAGAACGTAAAAATCTTTCGCCTTTTACTAAAGATTTCCGTGGAGAGGAGCAAAACTGAGTTTTGTGGCAATTTTTGCATGCTCCAGCTTGCTGGGGCTTCCTTCATTTGGTTGAACAACAGAATGAGTGGGGGGTGGGCTTTCAGTGGGAGACTGAATCCTGTGGTTGGTTGGGAGGTGGCCCTCATTTGAATATTGTGGCCATGGACGGCCCCCTTCTGGGGAGCTGGGAGTGTAAGTGACGCTCTGGCAGCAGGATGGACCAGAACATGGAGCAGCCTATGGAAGATGATGGGCTGTCGCCCGGCTGGCTGTGTGTTGCCCTTTTTGTTTTCCCATCCCCAAAGGCCACAGCCTCTTCTAGGTGGTCTCCCTGGGCCAAGGGAGGGCTGCGGCCATGGCGGTAGGTCGGGAGGAGGCCCTTGCCCAGTATACTTTGGCTTCTCTTCAGAACGTAAAAATTTTTCGCCTTTTACTAAAGATTTCCGTGGAGAGGAGCAAAACTGAGTTTTGTGGCAATTTTTGCATGCTCCAGCTTGCTGGGGCTTCCTTCTTTTGGTTGAACAACAGAATGAGTGGGGGGTGGGCTTTCAGTGGGAGACTGAATCCTGTGGTTGGTTGGGAGGTGGCCCTCATTTGAATATTGTGGCCATGGACGGCCCCCTTCTGGGGAGCTGGAAGTGTAAGTGACGCTCTGGCAGCAGGATGGACCAGAACATGGAGCAGCCTATGGAAGATGATGGGCTGTCACCCGGCTGGCTGTGTGTTGCCCTTTTTGTTTTTACATCCCCAAAGGCCGCAGCCTCTACTAGGTGGTCTCCCTGGGCCAAGGAAGGGCTGCGGACATGGCGGTAGGTCGGGAGGAGGCCCTTGCCCAGTATACTCTGGCTTCTCTTCAGAACGTAAAAATCTTTCGCCTTTTACTAAAGATTTCCGTGGAGAGGAGCAAAACTGAGTTTTGTGGCAATTTTTGCATGCTCCAGCTTGCTGGGGCTTCCTTCATTTGGTTGAACAACAGAATGAGTGGGGGGTGGGCTTTCAGTGGGAGACTGAATCCTGTGGTTGGTTGGGAGGTGGCCCTCATTTGAATATTGTGGCCATGGACGGCCCCCTTCTGGGGAGCTGGAAGTGTAAGTGATGCTCTGGCAGCAGGATGGACCAGAACATGGAGCAGCCTATGGAAGATGATGGGCTGTCGCCCGGCTGGCTGTGTGTTGCCCTTGTTGTTTTTCCATCCCCAAAGGCCGCAGCCTCTTCTAGGTGGTCTCCCTGGGCCAAGGGAGGGCTGCGGCCATGGCGGTAGGTCGGGAGGAGGCCCTTGCCCAGTATACTCTGGCTTCTCTTCAGAACGTAAAAATCTTTCGCCTTTTACTAAAGATTTCCGTGGAGAGGAGCAAAACTGAGTTTTGTGGCAATTTTTGCATGCTCCAGCTTGCTGGGGCTTCCTTCATTTGGTTGAACAACAGAATGAGTGGGGGGTGGGCTTTCAGTGGGAGACTGAATCCTCTGGTTGGTTGGGAGGTGGCCCTCATTTGAATATTGTGGCCATGGACGGCCCCCTTCTGGGGAGCTGGAAGTGTAAGTGACGCTCTGGCAGCAGGATGGACCAGAACATGGAGCAGCCTATGGAAGATGATGGGCTGTCGCCCGGCTGGCTGTGTGTTGCCCTTTTTGTTTTTCCATCCCCAAAGGCCGCAGCCTCTTCTAGGTGGTCTCCCTGGGCCAAGGGAGGGCTGCGGCCATGGCGGTAGGTCGGGAGGAGGCCCTTGCCCAGTATACTCTGGCTTCTCTTCAGAACGTAAAAATTTTTCGCCTTTTACTAAAGATTTCCGTGGAGAGGAGCAAAACTGAGTTTTGTGGCAATTTTTGCATGCTCCAGCTTGCTGGGGCTTCCTTCATTTGGTTGAACAACAGAATGAGTGGGGGGTGGGCTTTCAGTGGGAGACTGGATCCTGTGGTTGGTTGGGAGGTGGCCCTCATTTGAATATTGTGGCCATGGACGGCCCCCTTCTGGGGAGCTGGAAGTGTAAGTGACGCTCTGGCAGCAGGATGGACCAGAACATGGAGCAGCCTATGGAAGATGATGGGCTGTTGCCCGGCTGGCTGTGTGTTGCCCTTTTTGTTTTTCCATCCCCAAAGGCCGCAGCCTCTTCTAGGTGGTCTCCCTGGGCCAAGGGAGGGCTGCGGCCATGGCGATAGGTCGGGAGGAGGCCCTTGCCCAGTATACTCTGGCTTCTCTTCAGAACGTAAAAATCTTTCGCCTTTTACTATAGATTTCCGTGGAGAGGAGCAAAACTGAGTTTTGTGGCAATTTTTGCATGCTCCAGCTTGCTGGGGCTTCCTTCATTTGGTTGAACAACAGAATGAGTGGGGGGTGGGCTTTCAGTGGGAGACTGAATCCTGTGGTTGGTTGGGAGGTGGCCCTCATTTGAATATTGTGGCCATGGACGGCCCCCTTCTGGGGAGCTGGAAGTGTAAGTGACGCTCTGGCAGCAGGATGGACCAGAACATGGAGCAGCCTATGGAAGATGATGGGCTGTCGCCCGGCTGGCTGTGTGTTGCCCTTTTTGTTTTTCCATCCCCAAAGGCCGCAGCCTCTTCTAGGTGGTCTCCCTGGGCCAAGGGAGGGCTGCGGCCATGGCGGTAGGTCGGGAGGAGGCCCGTGCCTAGTATACTCTGGCTTCTCTTCAGAACTTAAAAATCTTTCGCCTTTTACTAAAGATTTCCGTGGAGAGGAGCAAAACTGAGTTTTGTGGCAATTTTTGCATGCTCCAGCTTGCTGGGGCTTCCTTCATTTGGTTGAACAACAGAATGAGTGGGGGGTGGGCTTTCAGTGGGAGACTGAATCCTGTGGTTGGTTGGGAGGTGGCCCTCATTTGAATATTGTGGCCATGGATGGCCCCCTTCTGGGGAGCTGGAAGTGTAAGTGACGCTCTGGCAGCAGGATGGACCAGAACATGGAGCAGCCTATGGAAGATGATGGGCTGTCGCCCGGCTGGCTGTGTGTTGCCCTTTTTGTTTTTCCATCCCCAAAGGCCGCAGCCTCTTCTAGGTGGTCTCCCTGGGCCAAGGGAGGGCTGCGGCCATGGCGGTAGGTCGGGAGGAGGCCCTTGCCCAGTATACTCTGGCTTCTCTTCAAAACGTAAAAATCTTTTGCCTTTTACTAAAGATTTCCGTGGAGAGGAGCAAAACTGAGTTTTGTGGCAATTTTTGCATGCTCCAGCTTGCTGGGGCTTCCTTCATTTGGTTGAACAACAGAATGAGTGGGGGGTGGGCTTTCACTGGGAGACTGAATCCTGTGGTTGGTTGGGAGGTGGCCCTCATTTGAATATTGTGGCCATGGACGGCCCCCTTCTGGGGAGCTGGGAGTGTAAGTGACGCTCTGGCAGCAGGATGGACCAGAACATGGAGCAGCCTATGGAAGATGATGGGCTGTCGCCCGGCTGGCTGTGTGTTGCCCTTTTTGTTTTTCCATCCCCAAAGGCTGCAGCCTCTTCTAGGTGGTCTCCCTGGGCCAAGGGAGGGCTGTGGCCATGGCGGTAGGTTGGGAGGAGGCCCTTGCCCAGTATACTCTGGCTTCTCTTCAGAACGTAAAAATCTTTCGCCTTTTACTAAAGATTTCCGTGGAGAGGAGCAAAACTGAGTTTTGTGGCAATTTTTGCATGCTCCAGCTTGCTGGGGCTTCCTTCATTTGGTTGAACAACAGAATGAGTGGGGGGTGGGCTTTCAGTGGGAGACTGAATCCTGTGGTTGGTTGGGAGGTGGCCCTCATTTGAATATTGTGGCCATGGACGGCCCCCTTCTGGGGAGCTGGAAGTGTAAGTGACGCTCTGGCAGCAGGATGGACCAGAACATGGAGCAGCCTATGGAAGATGATGGGCTGTCGCCCGGCTGGCTGTGTGTTGCCCTTTTTGTTTTTCCATCCCCAAAGGCCGCAGCCTCTTCTAGGTGGTCTCCCTGGGCCAAGGGAGGGCTGCGGCCATGGTGGTAGGTCGGGAGGAGACCCTTGCCCAGTATACTCTGGCTTCTCTTCAGAACGTAAAAATCTTTCGCCTTTTACTAAAGATTTCCGTGGAGAGGAGCAAAACTGAGTTTTGTGGCAATTTTTGCATGCTCCAGCTTGCTGGGGCTTCCTTCATTTGGTTGAACAACAGAATGAGTGGGGGGTGGGCTTTCAGTGGGAGACTGAATCCTGTGGTTGGTTGGGAGGTGGCCCTCATTTGAATATTGTGGCCATGGATGGCCCCCTTCTGGGGAGCTGGAAGTGTAAGTGACGCTCTGGCAGCAGGATGGACCAGAACATGGAGCAGCCTATGGAAGATGATGGGCTGTCGCCCGGCTGGCTGTGTGTTGCCCTTTTTGTTTTTCCATCCCCAAAGGCCGCAGCCTCTTCTAGGTGGTGTCCCTGGGCCAAGGGAGGGCTGCGGCCATGGCGGTAGGTCGGGAGGAGGCCCTTGCCCAGTATACGCTGGCTTCTCTTCAGAACGTAAAAATCTTTCGCCTTTTACTAAAGATTTCCGTGGAGAGGAGCAAAACTGAGTTTTGTGGCAATTTTTGCATGCTCCAGCTTGCTGGGGCTTCCTTCATTTGGTTGAACAACAGAATGAGTGGGGGGTGGGCTTTCAGTGGGAGACTGAATCCTGTGGTTGGTTGGGAGGTGGCCCTCATTTGAATATTGTGGCCATGGACGGCCCCCTTCTGGGGAGCTGGAAGTGTAAGTGACGCTCTGGCAGCAGGATGGACCAGAACATGGAGCAGCCTATGGAAGATGATGGGCTGTCGCCCGGCTGGCTGTGTGTTGCCCTTTTTGTTTTTCCATCCCCAAAGGCCGCAGTCTCTTCTAGGTGGTCTCCCTGGGCCAAGGGAGGGCTGCGGCCATGGCGGTAGGTCGGGAGGAGGCCCTTGCCCAGTATACTCTGGCTTCTCTTCAGAACGTAAAAATCTTTCGCCTTTTACTAAAGATTTCTGTGGAGAGGAGCAAAACTGAGTTTTGTGGCAATTTTTGCATGCTCCAGCTTGCTGGGGCTTCCTTCATTTGGTTGAACAACAGAATGAGTGGGGGGTGGGCTTTCAGTGGGAGACTGAATCCTGTGGTTGGTTGGGAGGTGGCCCTCATTTGAATATTGTGGCCATGGACGTCCCCCTTCTGGGGAGCTGGAAGTGTAAGTGACGCTCTGGCAGCAGGATGGACCAGAACATGGAGCAGCCTATGGAAGATGATGGGCTGTCGCCCGGCTGGCTGTGTGTTGCCCTTTTTGTTTTTCCATCCCCAAAGGCCGCAGCCTCTTCTAGGTGGTCTCCCTGGGCCAAGGGAGGGCTGCGGCCATGGCGGTAGGTCGGGAGGAGGCCCTTGCCCAGTATACTCTGGCTTCTCTTCAGAACGTAAAAATCTTTCGCCTTTTACTAAAGATTTCCGTGGAGAGGAGCAAAACTGAGTTTTGTGGCAATTTTTGCATGCTCCAACTTGCTGGGGCTTCCTTCAATTGGTTGAACAACAGAATGAGTGGGGGATGGGCTTTCAGTGGGAGACTGAATCCTGTGGTTGGTTGGGAGGTGGCCCTCATTTGAATATTGTGGCCATGGACGGCCCCCTTCTGGGGAGCTGGAAGTGTAAGTGACGCTCTGGCAGCAGGATGGACCAGAACATGGAGCAGCCTATGGAAGATGATGGGCTGTCGCCCGGCTGGCTGTGTGTTGCCCTTTTTGTTTTTCCATCCCCAAAGGCCGCAGCCTCTTCTAGGTGGTCTCCCTGGGCCAAGGGAGGGCTGCGGCCATGGCGGTAGGTCGGGAGGAGGCCCTTGCCCAGTATACTCTGGCTTGTCTTCAGAACGTAAAAATCTTTCGCCTTTTACTAAAGATTTCCGTGGAGAGGAGCAAAACTGAGTTTTGTGGCAATTTTTGCATGCGCTGGGGCTTCCTTCATTTGGTTGAACAACAGAATGAGTGGGGGGTGGGCTTTCAGTGGGAGACTGAATCCTGTGGTTGGTTGGGAGGTGGCCCTCATTTGAATATTGTGGCCATGGACGGCCCCCTTCTGGGGAGCTGGAAGTGTAAGTGATGCTCTGGCAGCAGGATGGACCAGAACATGGAGCAGCCTATGGAAGATGATGGGCTGTCACCCGGCTGGCTGTGTGTTGCCCTTTTTGTTTTTCCATCCCCAAAGGCCGCAGCCTCTTCTAGGTGGTCTCCCTGGGCCAAGGGAGGGCTGCGGCCATGGCGGAAGGTCGGGAGGAGGCCCTTGCCCAGTATACGCTGGCTTCTCTTCAGAACGTAAAAATATTTCGCCTTTTACTAAAGATTTCTGTGGAGAGGAGCAAAACTGAGTTTTGTGGCAATTTTTGCATGCGCTGGGGCTTCCTTCATTTGGTTGAACAACAGAATGAGTGGGGGGTGGGCTTTCAGTGGGAGACTGAATCCTGTGGTTGGTTGGGAGGTGGCCCTCATTTGAATATTGTGGCCATGGACGGCCCCCTTCTGGGGAGCTGGAAGTGTAATTGACGCTCTGGCAGCAGGATGGACCAGAACATGGAGCAGCCTATGGAAGATGATGGGCTGTCGCCCGGCTGGCTGTGTGTTGCCCTTTTTGTTTTTCCATCCCCAAAGGCCGCAGCCTCTTCTAGGTGGTCTCCCTGGGCCAAGGGAGGGCTGCGGCCATGGCGGTAGGTCGGGAGGAGGCCCTTGCCCAGTATACTCTGGCTTCTCTTCAGAACGTAAAAATCTTTCGCCTTTTACTAAAGATTTCCGTGGAGAGGAGCAAAACTGAGTTTTGTGGCAATTTTTGCATGCTCCAGCTTGCTGGGGCTTCCTTCATTTGGTTGAACAACAGAATGAGTGGGGGGTGGGCTTTCAGTGGGAGACTGAATCCTGTGGTTGGTTGGGAGGTGGCCCTCATTTGAATATTGTGGCCATGGACGGCCCCCTTCTGGGGAGCTGGAAGTGTAAGTGATGCTCTGGCAGCAGGATGGACCAGAACATGGAGCAGCCTATGGAAGATGATGGGCTGTCGCCCGGCTGGCTGTGTGTTGCCCTTTTTGTTTTTCCATCCCCAAAGGCCGCAGCCTCTTCTAGGTGGTCTCCCTGGGCCAAGGGAGGGCTGCGGCCATGGCGGAAGGTCGGGAGGAGGCCCTTGCCCAGTATACGCTGGCTTCTCTTCAGAACGTAAAAATATTTCGCCTTTTACTAAAGATTTCTGTGGAGAGGAGCAAAACTGAGTTTTGTGGCAATTTTTGCATGCTCCAGCTTGCTGGGGCTTCCTTCATTTGGTTGAACAACAGAATGAGTGGGGGGTGGGCTTTCAGTGGGAGACTGAATCCTGTGGTTGGTTGGGAGGTGGCCCTCATTTGAATATTGTGGCCATGGACGGCCCCCTTCTGGGGAGCTGGAAGTGTAAGTGACGCTCTGGCAGCAGGATGGACCAGAACATGGAGCAGCCTATGGAAGATGATGGGCTGTCGCCCGGCTGGCTGTGTGTTGCCCTTTTTGTTTTTCCATCCCCAAAGGCCGCAGCCTCTTCTAGGTGGTCTCCCTGGGCCAAGGGAGGGCTGCGGCCATGGCGGTAGGTCGGGAGGAGGCCCTTGCCCAGTATACTCTGGCTTCTCTTCAGAACGTAAAAATCTTTCGCCTTTTACTAAAGATTTCCGTGGAGAGAAGCAAAACTGAGTTTTGTGGCAATTTTTGCATGCTCCAGCTTGCTGGGGCTTCCTTCATTTGGTTGAACAACAGAATGAGTGGGGGGTGGGCTTTCAGTGGGAGACTGAATCCTGTGGTTGGTTGGAAGGTGGTCCTCATTTGAATATTGTGGCCATGGACGGCTCCCTTCTGGGGAGCTGGAAGTGTAAGTGACGCTCTGGCAGCAGGATGGACCAGAACATGGAGCAGCCTATGGAAGATGATGGGCTGTCGCCCGGCTGGCTGTGTGTTGCCCTTTTTGTTTTTCCATCCCCAAAGGCTGCAGCCTCTTCTAGGTGGTCTCCCTGGGCCAAGGGAGGGCTGCGGCCAATGCGGTAGGTTGGGAGGAGGCCCTTGCCCAGTATACTCTGTCTTCTCTTCAGAACGTAAAAATCTTTTGCCTTTTACTAAAGATTTCCGTGGAGAGGAGCAAAACTGAGTTTTGTGGCAATTTTTGCATGCTCCAGCTTGCTGGGGCTTCCTTCATTTGGTTGAACAACAGAATGAGTGGGGGGTGGGCTTTCAGTGGGAGACTGAATCCTGTGGTTGGTTGGGAGGTGGCCCTCATTTGAATATTGTGGCCATGGACGGCCCCCTTCTGGGGAGCTGGAAGTGTAAGTGACGCTCTGGCAGCAGGATGGACCAGAACATGGAGCAGCCTATGGAAGATGATGGGCTGTCGCCCGGCTGGCTGTGTGTTGCCCTTTTTGTTTTTCCATCCCCAAAGGCCGCAGCCTCTTCTAGGTGGTCTCCCTGGGCCAAGGGAGGGCTGCGGCCATGGCGGTAGGTCGGGAGGAGGCCCTAGCCCAGTATACTCTGGCTTTTCTTCAGAACGTAAAAATCTTTCGCCTTTTACTAAAGATTTCCGTGGAGAGGAGCAAAACTGAGTTTTGTGGCAATTTTTGCATGCTCCAGCTTGCTGGGGCTTCCTTCATTTGGTTGAACAACAGAATGAGTGGGGGGTGGGCTTTCAGTGGGAGACTGAATCCTGTGGTTGGTTGGGAGGTGGCCCTCATTTGAATATTGTGGCCATGGACGGCCCCCTTCTGGGGAGCTGGAAGTGTAAGTGACGCTCTGGCAGCAGGATGGACCAGAACATGGAGCAGCCTATGGAAGATGATGGGCTGTCGCCCGGCTGGCTGTGTGTTGCCCTTTTTGTTTTTCCATCCCCAAAGGCCGCAGCCTCTTCTAGGTGGTCTCCCTGGGCCAAGGGAGGGCTGCGGCCATGGCGGTAGGTCGGGAGGAGGCCCTTGCCCAGTATACTCTGGCTTCTCTTCAGAACGTAAAAATCTTTCGCCTTTTACTAAAGATTTCCGTGGAGAGGAGCAAAACTGAGTTTTGTGGCAATTTTTGCATGCTCCAGCTTGCTGGGGCTTCCTTCATTTGGTTGAACAACAGAATGAGTGGGGGGTGGGCTTTCAGTGGGAGACTGAATCCTGTGGTTGGTTGGGAGGTGGCCCTCATTTGAATATTGTGGCCATGGATGGCCCCCTTCTGGGGAGCTGGAAGTGTAAGTGACGCTCTGGCAGCAGGATGGACCAGAACATGGAGCAGCCTATGGAAGATGATGGGCTGTCGCCCGGCTGGCTGTGTGTTGCCCTTTTTGTTTTTCCATCCCCAAAGGCCGCAGCCTCTTCTAGGTGGTCTCCCTGGGCCAAGGGAGGGCTGCGGCCATGGCGGTAGGTCGGGAGGAGGCCCTTGCCCAGTATACGCTGGCTTCTCTTCAGAACGTAAAAATCTTTCGCCTTTTACTAAAGATTTCCGTGGAGAGGAGCAAAACTGAGTTTTGTGGCAATTTTTGCATGCTCCAGCTTGCTGGGGCTTCCTTCATTTGGTTGAACAACAGAATGAGTGGGGGGTGGGCTTTCAGTGGGAGACTGAATCCTGTGGTTGGTTGGGAGGTGGCCCTCATTTGAATATTGTGGCCATGGACGGCCCCCTTCTGGGGAGCTGGAAGTGTAAGTGACGCTCTGGCAGCAGGATGGACCAGAACATGGAGCAGCCTATGGAAGATGATGGGCTGTCGTCCGGCTGGCTGTGTGTTGCCCTTTTTGTTTTTCCATCCCGAAAGGCCGCAGTCTCTTCTAGGTGGGCTCCCTGGGCCAAGGGAGGGCTGCGGCCATGGCGGTAGGTCGGGAGGAGGCCCTTGCCCAGTATACTCTGGCTTCTCTTCAGAACGTAAAAATCTTTCGCCTTTTACTAAAGATTTCCGTGGAGAGGAGCAAAACTGAGTTTTGTGGCAATTTTTGCATGCTCCAGCTTGCTGGGGCTTCCTTCATTTGGTTGAACAACAGAATGAGTGGGGGGTGGGCTTTCAGTGGGAGACTGAATCCTGTGGTTGGTTGGGAGGTGGCCCTCATTTGAATATTGTGGCCATGGACGGCCCCCTTCTGGGGAGCTGGAAGTGTAAGTGACGCTCTGGCAGCAGGATGGACCAGAACATGGAGCAGCCTATGGAAGATGATGGGCTGTCGCCCGGCTGGCTGTGTGTTGCCCTTTTTGTTTTTCCATCCCCAAAGGCCGCAGCCTCTTCTAGGTGGTCTCACTGGGCCAAGGGAGGGCTGCGGCCATGGCGGTAGGTCGGGAGGAGGCCCTTGCCCAGTATACTCTGGCTTCTCTTCAGAACGTAAAAATCTTTCGGCTTTTACTAAAGATTTCCGTGGAGAGGAGCAAAACTGAGTTTTGTGGCAATTTTTGCATGCTCTAACTTGCTGGGGCTTCCTTCATTTGGTTGAACAACAGAATGAGTGGGGAATGGGCTTTCAGTGGGAGACTGAATCCTGTGGTTGGTTGGGAGGTGGCCCTCATTTGAATATTGTGGCCATGGACGGCCCCCTTCTGGGGAGCTGGAAGTGTAAGTGACGCTCTGGCAGCAGGATGGACCAGAACATGGAGCAGCCTATGGAAGATGATGGGCTGTCGCCCGGCTGGCTGTGTGTTGCCCTTTTTGTTTTTCCATCCCCAAAGGCCGCAGCCTCTTCTAGGTGGTCTCCCTGGGCCAAGGGAGGGCTGCGGCCATGGCGGTAGGTCGGGAGGAGGCCCTTGCCCAGTATACTCTGGCTTCTCTTCAGAACGTAAAAATCTTTCGCCTTTTACTAAAGATTTCCGTGGAGAGGAGCAAAACTGAGTTTTGTGGCAATTTTTGCATGCTCCAGCTTGCTTGGGCTTCCTTCATTTGGTTGAACAACAGAATGAGTGGGGGGTGGGCTTTCAGTGGGAGACTGAATCCTGTGGTTGGTTGGGAGGTGGCCCTCATTTGAATATTGTGGCCATGGACGGCCCCCTTCTGGGGAGCTGGAAGTGTAATTGACGCTCTGGCAGCAGGATGGACCAGAACATGGAGCAGCCTATGGAAGATGATGGGCTGTCGCCCGGCTGGCTGTGTGTTGCCCTTTTTGTTTTTCCATCCCCAAAGGCCGCAGCCTCTTCTAGGTGGTCTCCCTGGGCCAAGGGAGGGCTGCGGCCATGGCGGTAGGTCGGGAGGAGGCCCTTGCCCAGTATACTCTGGCTTCTCTTCAGAACGTAAAAATCTTTCGCCTTTTACTAAAGATTTCCGTGGAGAGGAGCAAAACTGAGTTTTGTGGCAATTTTTGCATGCTCCAGCTTGCTGGGGCTTCCTTCATTTGGTTGAACAACAGAATGAGTGGGGGGTGGGCTTTCAGTGGGAGACTGAATCCTGTGGTTGGTTGGGAGGTGGCCCTCATTTGAATATTGTGGCCATGGACGGCCCCCTTCTGGGGAGCTGGAAGTGTAAGTGACGCTCTGGCAGCAGGATGGACCAGAACATGGAGCAGCCTATGGAAGATGATGGGCTGTCGCCCGGCTGGCTGTGTGTTGCCCTTTTTGTTTTTCCATCCCCAAAGGCCGCAGCCTCTTCTAGGTGGTCTCCCTGGGCCAAGGGAGGGCTGCGGCCATGGCGGTAGGTCGGGAGGAGGCCCTTGCCCAGTATACTCTGGCTTCTCTTCAGAACGTAAAAATCTTTCGCCTTTTACTAAAGATTTCCGTGGAGAGAAGCAAAACTGAGTTTTGTGGCAATTTTTGCATGCTCCAGCTTGCTGGGGCTTCCTTCATTTGGTTGAACAACAGAATGAGTGGGGGGTGGGCTTTCAGTGGGAGACTGAATCCTGTGGTTGGTTGGAAGGTGGCCCTCATTTGAATATTGTGGCCATGGACGGCCCTCTTCTGGGGAGCTGGAAGTGTAAGTGACGCTCTGGCAGCAGGATGGACCAGAACATGGAGCAGCCTATGGAAGATGATGGGCTGTCGCCCGGCTGGCTGTGTGTTGCCCTTTTTGTTTTTCCATCCCCAAAGGCCGCAGCCTCTTCTAGGTGGTCTCCCTGGGCCAAGGGAGGGCTGCGGCAATGGCGGTAGGTCGGGAGGAGGCCCTTGCCCAGTATACTCTGGCTTCTCTTCAGAACGTAAAAATCTTTCGCCTTTTACTAAAGATTTCTGTGGAGAGGAGCAAAACTGAGTTTTGTGGCAGTTTTTGCATGCTCCAGCTTGCTGGGGCTTCCTTCATTTGGTTGAACAACAGAATGAGTGGGGGGTGGGCTTTCAGTGGGAGACTGAATCCTGTGGTTGGTTGGGAGGTGGCCCTCATTTGAATATTGTGGCCATGGACGGCCCCCTTCTGGGGAGCTGGAAGTGTAAGTGACACTCTGGCAGCAGGATGGACCAGAACATGGAGCAGCCTATGGAAGATGATGGGCTGTCGCCCGGCTGGCTGTGTGTTGCCCTTTTTGTTTTTCCATCCCCAAAGGCCGCAGCCTCTTCTAGGTGGTCTCCCTGGGCCAAGGGAGGGCTGCGGCCATGGCGGTAGGTCGGGAGGAGGCTCTTGCCCAGTATACTCTGGCTTCTCTTCAGAACGTAAAAATCTTTCGCCTTTTACTAAAGATTTCCGTGGAGAGGAGCAAAACTGAGTTTTGTGGCAATTTTTGCATGCTCCAGCTTGCTGGGGCTTCCTTCATTTGGTTGAACAACAGAATGAGTGGGGGGTGGGCTTTCAGTGGGAGACTGAATCCTGTGGTTGGTTGGGAGGTGGCCCTCATTTGAATATTGTGGCCATGGACGGCCCCCTTCTGGGGAGCTGGAAGTGTAAGTGACGCTCTGGCAGCAGGATGGACCAGAACATGGAGCAGCCTATGGAAGATGATGGGCTGTCGCCCGGCTGGCTGTGTGTTGCCCTTTTTGTTTTTCCATCCCCAAAGGCCGCAGCCTCTTCTAGGTGGTCTCCCTGGGCCAAGGGAGGGCTGCGTCCATGGCGGTAGGTCGGGAGGAGGCCCTTGCCCAGTATACTCTGGCTTCTCTTCAGAACGGAAAAATCTTTTGCCTTTTACTAAAGATTTCCGTGGAGAGGAGCAAAACTGAGTTTTGTGGCAATTTTTGCATGCTACAGCTTGCTGGGGCTTCCTTCATTTGGTTGAACAACAGAATGAGTGGGGGGAGGGCTTTCAGTGGGAGACTGAATCCTGTGGTTGGTTGGGAGGTGGCCCTCATTTGAATATTGTGGCCCTGGACGGCCCCCTTCTGGGGAGCTGGAAGTGTAAGTGACGCTCTGGCAGCAGGATGGACCAGAACATGGAGCAGCCTATGGAAGATGATGGGCTGTCGCCCGGCTGGCTGTGTGTTGCCCTTTTTGTTTTTCCATCCCCAAAGGCCGCAGCCTCTTCTAGGTGGTCTCCCTGGGCCAAGGGAGGGCTGCGGCCATGGCGGTAGGTCGGGAGGAGGCCCTTGCCCAGTATACTCTGGCTTCTCTTCAGAACGTAAAAATCTTTCGCCTTTTACTAAAGATTTCCGTGGAGAGGAGCAAAACTGAGTTTTGTGGCAATTTTTGCATGCTCCAGCTTGCTGGGGCTTCCTTCATTTGGTTGAACAACAGAATGAGTGGGGGGTGGGCTTTCAGTGGGAGACTGAATCCTGTGGTTGGTTGGGAGGTGGCCCTCATTTGAATATTGTGGCCATGGACGGCCCCCTTCTGGGGAGCTGGAAGTGTAAGTGACGCTCTGGCAGCAGGATGGACCAGAACATGGAGCAGCCTATGGAAGATGATGGGCTGTCGCCCGGCTGGCTGTGTGTTGCCCTTTTTGTTTTTCCATCCCCAAAGGCCGCAGCCTCTTCTAGGTGGTCTCCCTGGGCCAAGGGAGGGCTGCGGCCATGGCGGTAGGTCGGGAGGAGGCCCTTGCCCAGTATACTCTGGCTTCTCTTCAGAACGTAAAAATCTTTCGCCTTTTACTAAAGATTTCCGTGGAGAGGAGTAAAACTGAGTTTTGTGGCAATTTTTGCATGCTCCAGCTTGCTGGGGCTTCCTTCATTTGGTTGAACAACAGAATGGGTGGGGGGGTGGGCTTTCAGTGGGAGACTGAATCCTGTGGTTGGTTGGGAGGTGGCCCTCATTTGAATATTGTGGCCATGGACGGCCCCCTTCTGGGGAGCTGGAAGTGTAAGTGACGCTCTGGCAGCAGGATGGACCAGAACATGGAGCAGCCTATGGAAGATGATGGGCTGTCGCCCGGCTGGCTGTGTGTTGCCCTTTTTGTTTTTCCATCCCCAAAGGCCGCAGCCTCTTCTAGGTGGTCTCCCTGGGCCAAGGGAGGGCTGCGGCCATGGCGGTAGGTCGGGAGGAGACCCTTGCCCAGTATACTCTGGCTTCTCTTCAGAACGTAAAAATCTTTCGCCTTTTACTAAAGATTTCCGTGGAGAGGAGCAAAACTGAGTTTTGTGGCAATTTTTGCATGCTCCAGCTTGCTGGGGCTGCCTTCATTTGGTTGAACAACAGAATGAGTGGGGGGTGGGCTTTCAGTGGGAGACTGAATCCTGTGGTTGGTTGGGAGGTGGCCCTCATTTGAATATTGTGGCCATGGACGGCCCCCTTCTGGGGAGCTGGAAGTGTAAGTGACGCTCTGGCAGCAGGATGGACCAGAACATGGAGCAGCCTATGGAAGATGATGGGCTGTCGCCCGGCTGGCTGTGTGTTGCCCTTTTTGTTTTTCCATCCCCAAAGGCCGCAGCCTCTTCTAGGTGGTCTCCCTGGGCCAAGGGAGGGCTGCAGCCATGGCGGTAGGTCGGGAGGAGGCCCTTGCCCAGTATACTCTGGCTTCTCTTCAGAACGTAAAAATCTTTCGCCTTTTACTAAAGATTTCCGTGGAGAGGAGCAAAACTGAGTTTTGTGGCAATTTTTGCATGCTCCAGCTTGCTGGGGCTTCCTTCATTTGGTTGAACAACAGAATGAGTGGGGGGTGGGCTTTCAGTGGGAGACTGAATCCTGTGGTTGGTTGGGAGGTGGCCCTCATTTGAATATTGTGGCCATGGACGGCCCCCTTCTGGGGAGCTGGAAGTGTAAGTGACGCTCTGGCAGCAGGATGGACCAGAACATGGAGCAGCCTATGGAAGATGATGGGCTGTCGCCCGGCTGGCTGTGTGTTGCCCTTTTTGTTTTTCCATCCCCAAAGGCCGCAGCCTCTTCTAGGTGGTCTCCCTGGGCCAAGGGAGGGCTGTGGCCATGGCGGTAGGTCGGGAGGAGGCCCTTGCCCAGTATACTCTGGCTTCTCTTCAGAACGTAAAAATCTTTCGCCTTTTACTAAAGATTTCCGTGGAGAGGAGCAAAACTGAGTTTTGTGGCAATTTTTGCATGCTCCAGCTTGCTGGGGCTTCCTTCATTTGGTTGAACAACAGAATGAGTGGGGGGTGGGCTTTCAGTGGGAGACTGAATCCTGTGGTTGGTTGGGAGGTGTCCCTCATTTGAATATTGTGGCCATGGACGGCCCCCTTCTGGGGAGCTGGAAGTGTAAGTGACGCTCTGGCAGCAGGATGGACCAGAACATGGAGCAGCCTATGGAAGATGATGGGCTGTCGCCCGGCTGACTGTGTGTTGCCCTTTTTGTTTTTCCATCCCCAAAGGCCGCAGCCTCTTCTAGGTGGTCTCCCTGGGCCAAGGGAGGGCTGCGGCCATGGCGGTAGGTCGGGAGGAGGCCCTTGCCCAGTATACTCTGGCTTCTCTTCAGAACGTAAAAATCTTTCGCCTTTTACTAAAGATTTCCGTGGAGAGGAGCAAAACTGAGTTTTGTGGCAATTTTTGCATGTTCCAGCTTGCTGGGGCTTCCTTCATTTGGTTGAACAACAGAATGAGAGGGGGGTGGGCTTTCAGTGGGAGACTGAATCCTGTGGTTGGTTGGGAGGTGGCCCTCATTTGAATATTGTGGCCATGGACGGCCCCCTTCTGGGGAGCTGGAAGTGTAAGTGACGCTCTGGCAGCAGGATGGACCAGAACATGGAGCAGCCTATGGAAGATGATGGGCTGTCGCCCGGCTGGCTGTGTGTTGCCCTTTTTGTTTTTCCATCCGCAAAGGCCGCAGCCTCTTCTAGGTGGTCTCCCTGGGCCAAGGGAGGGCTGCGGCCATGGCGGTAGGTCGGGAGGAGGCCCTTACCCAGTATACTCTGGCTTCTCTTCAGAACGTAAAAATCTTTCGCCTTTTACTAAAGATTTCCGTGGAGAGGAGCAAAACTGAGTTTTGTGGCAATTTTTGCATGTTCCAGCTTGCTGGGGCTTCCTTCATTTGGTTGAACAACAGAATGAGAGGGGGGTGGGCTTTCAGTGGGAGACTGAATCCTGTGGTTGGTTGGGAGGTGGCCCTCATTTGAATATTGTGGCCATGGACGGCCCCCTTCTGGGGAGCTGGAAGTGTAAGTGACGCTCTGGCAGCAGGATGGACCGGAACATGGAGCAGCCTATGGAAGATGATGGGCTGTCGCCCGGCTGGCTGTGTGTTGCCCTTTTTGTTTTTCCATCCCCAAAGGCCGCAGCCTCTTCTAGGTGGTCTCCCTGGGCCAAGGGAGGGCTGCGGCCATGGCGGTAGGTCGGGAGGAGGCCCTTGCCCAGTATACTCTGGCTTCTCTTCAGAACGTAAAAATCTTTCGCCTTTTACTAAAGATTTCCGTGGAGAGGAGCAAAACTGAGTTTTGTGGCAATTTTTGCATGCTACAGCTTGCTGGGGCTTCCTTCATTTGGTTGAACAACAGAATGAGTGGGGGGAGGGCTTTCAGTGGGAGACTGAATCCTGTGGTTGGTTGGGAGGTGGCCCTCATTTGAATATTGTGGCCCTGGACGGCCCATTTCTGGGGAGCTGGAAGTGTAAGTGACGCTCTGGCAGCAGGATGGACCAGAACATGGAGCAGCCTATGGAAGATGATGGGCTGTCGCCCGGCTGGCTGTGTGTTGCCCTTTTTGTTTTTCCATCCCCAAAGGCCGCAGCCTCTTCTAGGTGGTCTCCCTGGGCCAAGGGAGGGCTGCGGCCATGGCGGTAGGTCGGGAGGAGGCCCTTGCCCAGTATACTCTGGCTTCTCTTCAGAACGTAAAAATCTTTCGCCTTTTATTAAAGATTTCCGTGGAGAGGAGCAAAACTGAGTTTTGTGGCAATTTTTGCATGCTCCAGCTTGCTGGGGCTTCCTTCATTTGGTTGAACAACAGAATGAGTGGGGGGTGGGCTTTCAGTGGGAGACTGAATCCTGTGGTTGTTTGGGAGGTGGCCCTCATTTGAATATTGTGGCCATGGACGGCCCCCTTCTGGGGAGCTGGAAGTGTAAGTGACGCTCTGGCAGCAGGATGGACCAGAACATGGAGCAGCCTATGGAAGATGATGGGCTGTCGCCCGGCTGGCTGTGTGTTGCCCTTTTTGTTTTTCCATCCCCAAAGGCCGCAGCCTCTTCTAGGTGGTCTCCCTGGGCCAAGGGAGGGCTGCGGCCATGGCGGTAGGTCGGGAGGAGGCCCTTGCCCAGTATACTCTGGCTTCTCTTCAGAACGTAAAAATCTTTCGCCTTTTACTAAAGATTTCCGTGGAGAGGAGCAAAACTGAGTTTTGTGGCAATTTTTGCATGCTCCAGCTTGCTGGGGCTTCCTTCATTTGGTTGAACAACAAAATGAGTGGGGGGTGGGCTTTCAGTGGGAGACTGAATCCTGTGGTTGGTTGGGAGGTGGCCCTCATTTGAATATTGTAGCCATGGACGGCCCCCTTCTGGGGAGCTGGAAGTGTAAGTGACGCTCTGGCAGCAGGATGGACCAGAACATGGAGCAGCCTATGGAAGATGATGGGCTGTCGCCCGGCTGGCTGTGTGTTGCCCTTTTTGTTTTTCCATCCCCAAAGGCCGCAGCCTCTTCTAGGTGGTCTCCCTGGGCCAAGGGAGGGCTGCGGCCATGGCGGTAGGTCGGGAGGAGGCCCTTGCCCAGTATACTCTGGCTTCTCTTCAGAACGTAAAAATCTTTCGCCTTTTATTAAAGATTTCCATGGAGAGGAGCAAAACTGAGTTTTGTGGCAATTTTTGCATGCTCCAGCTTGCTGGGGCTTCCTTCATTTGGTTGAACAACAGAATGAGTGGGGGGTGGGCTTTCAGTGGGAGACTGAATCCTGTGGTTGGTTGGGAGGTGGCCCTCATTTGAATATTGTGGCCATGGACGGCCCCCTTCTGGGGAGCTGGAAGTGTAAGTGACGCTCTGGCAGCAGGATGGACCAGAACATGGAGCAGCCTATGGAAGATGATGGGCTGTCGCCCGGCTGGCTGTGTGTTGCCCTTTTTGTTTTTCCATCCCCAAAGGCCGCAGCCTCTTCTAGGTGGTCTCCCTGGGCCAAGGGAGGGCTGCGGCCATGGCGGTAGGTCGGGAGGAGGCCCTTGCCCAGTATACTCTGGCTTCTCTTCAGAACGTAAAAATCTTTCGCCTTTTACTAAAGATTTCCGTGGAGAGGAGCAAAACTGAGTTTTGTGGCAATTTTTGCATGCTCCAGCTTGCTGGGGCTTCCTTCATTTGGTTGAACAACAGAATGAGTGGGGGGTGGGCTTTCAGTGGGAGACTGAATCCTGTGGTTGGTTGGGAGGTGGCCCTCATTTGAATATTGTGGCCATGGACGGCCCCCTTCTGGGGAGCTGGAAGTGTAAGTGACGCTCTGGCAGCAGGATGGACCAGAACATGGAGCAGCCTATGGAAGATGATGGGCTGTCGCCCGGCTGGCTGTGTGTTGCCCTTTTTGTTTTTCCATCCCCAAAGGCCGCAGCCTCTTCTAGGTGGTCTGCCTGGGCCAAGGGAGGGTTGCGGCCATGGCGGTAGGTCGGGAGGAGGCCCTTGGCCAGTATACTCTGGCTTCTCTTCAGAACGTAAAAATCTTTCGCCTTTTACTAAAGATTTCCGTGGAGAGGAGCAAAACTGAGTTTTGTGGCAATTTTTGCATACTCCAGCTTGCTGGGGCTTCCTTCATTTGGTTGAACAACAGAATGAGTGGGGGGTGGGCTTTCAGTGGGAGACTGAATCCTGTGGTTGGTTGGGAGGTGGCCCTCATTTGAATATTGTGGCCATGGACGGCCCCCTTCTGGGGAGCTGGAAGTGTAAGTGACGCTCTGGCAGCAGGATGGACCAGAACATGGAGCAGCCTATGGAAGATGATGGGCTGTCGCCCGGCTGGCTGTGTGTTGCCCTTTTTGTTTTTCCATCCCCAAAGGCCGCAGCCTCTTCTAGGTGGTCTCCCTGGGCCAAGGGAGGGCTGCGGCCATGGCGGTAGGTCGGGAGGAGGCCCTTGCCCAGTATACTCTGGCTTTTCTTCAGAACGTAAAAATCTTTCGCCTTTTACTAAAGATTTTTGTGGAGAGGAGCAAAACTGAGTTTTGTGGCAATTTTTGCATGCTCCAGCTTGCTGGGGCTTCCTTCATTTGGTTGAACAACAGAATGAGTGGGGGGTGGGCTTTCAGTGGGAGACTGAATCCTGTGGTTGGTTGGGAGGTGGCCCTCATTTGAATATTGTGGCCATGGACGGCCCCCTTCTGGGGAGCTGGAAGTGTAAGTGACGCTCTGGCAGCAGGATGGACCAGAACATGGAGCAGCCTATGGAAGATGATGGGCTGTCGCCCGGCTGGCTGTGTGTGTTGCCCTTTTTGTTTTTCCATCCCCAAAGGCCGCAGCCTCTTCTAGGTGGTCTCCCTGGGCCAAGGGAGGGCTGCGGCCATGGCGGTAGGTCGGGAGGAGGCCCTTGCCCAGTATACTCTGGCTTCTCTTCAGAACGTAAAAATCTTTCGCCTTTTACTAAAGATTTCCGTGGAGAGGAGCAAAACTGAGTTTTGTGGCAATTTTTGCATGCTCCAGCTTGCTGGGGCTTCCTTCATTTGGTTGAACAACAGAATGAGTGGGGGGTGGGCTTTCAGTGGGAGACTGAATCCTGTGGTAGGATGGGAGGTGGCCCTCATTTGAATATTGTGGCCATGGACGGCCCCCTTCTGGGGAGCTGGAAGTGTAAGTGACGCTCTGGCAGCAGGATGGACCAGAACATGGAGCAGCCTATGGAAGATGATGGGCTGTCGCCCGGCTGGCTGTGTGTTGCCCTTTTTGTTTTTCCATCCCCAAAGGCCGCAGCCTCTTCTAGGTGGTCTCCCTGGGCCAAGGGAGGGCTGCGGCCATGGCGGTAGGTCGGGAGGAGGCCCTTGCCCAGTATACTCTGGCTTCTCTTCAGAACGTAAAAATCTTTCGCCTTTTACTAAAGATTTCTGTGGAGAGGAGCAAAACTGAGTTTTGATGCAATTTTTGCATGCTCCAGCTTGCTGGGGCTTCCTTCATTTGGTTGAACAACAGAATGAGTGGGGGGTGGGCTTTCAGTGGGAGACTGAATCCTGTGGTTGGTTGGGAGGTGGCCCTCATTTGAATATTGTGGCCATGGACGGCCCCCTTCTGGGGAGCTGGAAGTGTAAGTGACGCTCTGGCAGCAAGATGGACCAGAACATGGAGCAGCCTATGGAAGATGATGGGCTGTCGCCCGGCTGGCTGTGTGTTGCCCTTTTTGTTTTTCCATTCCCAAAGGCCGCAGCCTCTTCTAGGTGGTCTCCCTGGGCCAAGGGAGGGCTGCGGCCATGGCGGTAGGTCGGGAGGAGGCCCTTGCCCAGTATACTCTGGCTTCTCTTCAGAACGTAAAAATCTTTCGCCTTTTACTAAAGATTTCTGTGGAGAGGAGCAAAACTGAGTTTTGATGCAATTTTTGCATGCTCCAGCTTGCTGTGGCTTCCTTCATTTGGTTGAACAACAGAATGAGTGGGGGGTGGGCTTTCAGTGGGAGACTGAATCCTGTGGTTGGTTGGGAGGTGGCCCTCATTTGAATATTGTGGCCATGGACGGCCACCTTCTGGGGAGCTGGAAGTGTAAGTGACGCTCTGGCAGCAAGATGGACCAGAACATGGAGCAGCCTATGGAAGATGATGGGCTGTCGCCCGGCTGGCTGTGTGTTGCCCTTTTTGTTTTTCCATTCCCAAAGGCCGCAGCCTCTTCTAGGTGGTCTCCCTGGGCCAAGGGAGGGCTGCGGCCATGGCGGTAGGTCGGGAGGAGGCCCTTGCCTAGTATACTCTGGCTTCTCTTCAGAACGTAAAAATCTTTCGCCTTTTACTAAAGATTTCTGTGGAGAAGAGCAAAACTGAGTTTTGTGGTAATTTTTGCATGCTCCAGCTTGCTGGGGCTTCCTTCATTTGGTTGAACAACAGAATGAGTGGGGGGTGGGCTTTCAGTGGGAGACTGAATCCTGTGGTTGGTTGGGAGGTGGCCCTCATTTGAATATTGTGGCCATGGATGGCCCCCTTCTGGGGAGCTGGAAGTGTAAGTGACGCTCTGGCAGCAGGATGGACCAGAACATGGAGCAGCCTATGGAAGATGATGGGCTGTCGCCCGGCTGGCTGTGTGTTGCCCTTTTTGTTTTTCCATCCCCAAAGGCCGCAGCCTCTTCTAGGTGGTCTCCCTGGGCCAAGGGAGGGCTGCGGCCATGGCGGTAGGTCGGGAGTAGGCCCTTGCCCAGTATACTCTGGCTTCTCTTCAGAACGTAAAAATCTTTCGCCTTTTACTAAAGATTTCCGTGGAGAGGAGCAAAACTGAGTTTTGTGGCAATTTTTGCATGCTCTAGCTTGCTGGGGCTTCCTTCATTTGGTTGAACAACAGAATGAGTGGGGGGTGGGCTTTCAGTGGGAGACTGAATCCTGTGGTTGGTTGGGAGGTGGCCCTCATTTGAATATTGTGGCCATGGACGGCCCCCTTCTGGGGAGCTGGAAGTGTAAGTGACGCTCTGGCAGCAGGATGGACCAGAACATGGAGCAGCCTATGGAAGATGATGGGCTGTCGCCCGGCTGGCTGTGTGTTGCCCTTTTTGTTTTTCCATCCCCAAAGGCCGCAGCCTCTTCTAGGTGGTCTCCCTGGGCCTAGGGAGGGCTGCGGCCATGGCGGTAGGTCGGGAGGAGGCCCTTGCCCAGTATACTCTGTCTTCTCTTCAGAACGTAAAAATCTTTCGCCTTTTACTAAAGATTTCCGTGGAGAGGAGCAAAACTGAGTTTTGTGGCAATTTTTGCATGCTCCAGCTTGCTGGGGCTTCCTTCATTTGGTTGAACAACAGAATGAGTGGGGGGTGGGCTTTCAGTGGGAGACTGAATCCTGTGGCTGGTTGGGAGGTGGCCCTCATTTGAATATTGTGGCCATGGACGGCACCCTTCTGGGGAGCTGGAAGTGTAAGTGACGCTCTGGCAGCAGGATGGACCAGAACATGGAGCAGCCTATGGAAGATGATGGGCTGTCGCCCGGCTGGCTGTGTGTTGCCCTTTTTGTTTTTCCATCCCCAAAGGCCGCAGCCTCTTCTAGGTGGTCTCCCTGGGCCAAGGGAGGGCTGCGGCCATGGCGGTAGGTCGGGAGGAGGCCCTTGCCCAGTATATTCTGGCTTCTCTTCAGAACGTAGAAATCTTTCGCCTTTTACTAAAGATTTCCGTGGAGAGGAGCAAAACTGAGTTTTGTGGCAATTTTTGCATGCTCCTGCTTGCTGGGGCTTCCTTCATTTGGTTGAACAACAGAATGAGTGGGGGGTGGGCTTTCAGTGGGAGACTGAATCCTGTGGTTGGTTGGGAGGTGGCCCTCATTTGAATATTGTGGCCATGGACGGCCCCCTTCTGGGGAGCTGGAAGTGTAAGTGACGCTCTGGCAGCAGGATGGACCAGAACATGGAGCAGCCTATGGAAGATGATGGGCTGTCGCCCGGCTGGCTGTGTGTTTCCCTTTTTGTTTTTCCATCCCCAAAGGCCGCAGCCTCTTCTAGGTGGTCTCCCTGGGCCAAGGGAGGGCTGCGGCCATGGCGGTATATCGGGAGGAGGCCCTTGCCCAGTATACTCTGGCTTCTCTTCAGAACGTAAAAATCTTTCGCCTTTTACTAAAGATTTCCGTGGAGAGGAGCAAAACTGAGTTTTGTGGCAATTTTTGCATGCTCCAGCTTGCTGGGGCTTCCTTCATTTGGTTGAACAACAGAATGAGTGGGGGGTGGGCTTTCAGTGGGAGACTGAATCCTGTGGTTGGTTGGGAGGTGGCCCTCATTTGAATATTGTGGCCATGGACGGCCCCCTTCTGGGGAGCTGGAAGTGTAAGTGATGCTCTGGCAGCAGGATGGACCAGAACATGGAGCAGCCTATGGAAGATGATGGGCTGTCGCCCGGCTGGCTGTGTGTTGCCCTTTTTGTTTTTCCATCCCCAAAGGCCGCAGCCTCTTCTAGGTGGTCTCCCTGGGCCAAGGGAGGGCTGCGGCCATGGCGGTAGGTCGGGAGGAGGCCCTTGCCCAGTATACTTTGGCTTCTCTTCAGAACGTAAAAATCTTTCGCCTTTTACTAAAGATTTCCGTGGAGAGGAGCAAAACTGAGTTTTGTGGCAATTTTTGCATGCTCCAGCTTGCTGGGGCTTACTTCATTTGGTTGAACAACAGAATGAGTGGGGGGTGGGCTTTCAGTGGGAGACTGAATCCTGTGGTTGGTTGGGAGGTGGCCCTCATTTGAATATTGTGGCCTTGGACGGCACCCTTCTGGGGAGCTGGAAGTGTAAGTGACGCTCTGGCAGCAGGATGGACCAGAACATGGAGCAGCCTATGGAAGATGATGGGCTGTCGCCCGGCTGGCTGTGTGTTGCCCTTTTTGTTTTTCCATTCCCAAAGGCCGCAGCCTCTTCTAGGTGGTCTCCCTGGGCCAAGGGAGGGCTGCGGCCATGGCGGTAGGTCGGGAGGAGGCCCTTGCCTAGTATACTCTGGCTTCTCTTCAGAACGTAAAAATCTTTCGCCTTTTACTAAAGATTTCTGTGGAGAAGAGCAAAACTGAGTTTTGTGGTAATTTTTGCATGCTCCAGCTTGCTGGGGCTTCCTTCATTTGGTTGAACAACAGAATGAGTGGGGGGTGGGCTTTCAGTGGGAGACTGAATCCTGTGGTTGGTTGGGAGGTGGCCCTCATTTGAATATTGTGGCCATGGACGGCCCCCTTCTGGGGAGCTGGAAGTGTAAGTGACGCTCTGGCAGCAGGATGGACCAGAACATGGAGCAGCCTATGGAAGATGATGGGCTGTCGCCCGGCTGGCTGTGTGTTGCCCTTTTTGTTTTTCCATCCCCAAAGGCCGCAGCCTCTTCTAGGTGGTCTCCCTGGGCCAAGGGAGGGCTGCGGCCATGGCGGTAGGTTGGGAGTAGGCCCTTGCCCAGTATATTCTGGCTTCTCTTCAGAACGTAAAAATCTTTCGCCTTTTACTAAAGATTTCCGTGGAGAGGAGCAAAACTGAGTTTTGTGGCAATTTTTGCATGCTCTAGCTTGCTGGGGCTTCCTTCATTTGGTTGAACAACAGAATGAGTGGGGGGTGGGCTTTCAGTGGGAGACTGAATCCTGTGGTTGGTTGGGAGGTGGCCCTCATTTGAATATTGTGGCCATGGATGGCCCCCTTCTGGGGAGCTGGAAGTGTAAGTGACGCTCTGGCAGCAGGATGGACCAGAACATGGAGCAGCCTATGGAAGATGATGGGCTGTCGCCCGGCTGGCTGTGTGTTGCCCTTTTTGTTTTTCCATCCCCAAAGGCCGCAGCCTCTTCTAGGTGGTCTCCCTGGGCCTAGGGAGGGCTGCGGCCATGGCGGTAGGTCGGGAGGAGGCCCTTGCCCAGTATACTCTGGCTTCTCTTCAGAACGTAAAATCTTTCGCCTTTTACTAAAGATTTCCGTGGAGAGGAGCAAAACTGAGTTTTGTGGCAATTTTTGCATGCTCCAGCTTGCTGGGGCTTTCTTCATTTGGTTGAACAACAGAATGAGTGGGGGGTGGGCTTTCAGTGGGAGACTGAATCCTGTGGCTGGTTGGGAGGTGGCCCTCATTTGAATATTGTGGCCATGGACGGCCCCCTTCTGGGGAGCTGGAAGTGTAAGTGACGCTCTGGCAGCAGGATGGACCAGAACATGGAGCAGCCTATGGAAGATGATGGGCTGTCGCCCGGCTGGCTGTGTGTTGCCCTTTTTGTTTTTCCATCCCCAAAGGCCGCAGCCTCTTCTAGGTGGTCTCCCTGGGCCAAGGGAGGGCTGCGGCCATGGCGGTAGGTCGGGAGGAGGCCCTTGCCCAGTATATTCTGGCTTCTCTTCAGAACGTAGAAATCTTTCGCCTTTTACTAAAGATTTCCGTGGAGAGGAGCAAAACTGAGTTTTGTGGCAATTTTTGCATGCTCCAGCTTGCTGGGGCTTCCTTCATTTGGTTGAACAACAGAATGAGTGGGGGGTGGGCTTTCAGTGGGAGACTGAATCCTGTGGTTGGTTGGGAGGTGGCCCTCATTTGAATATTGTGGCCATGGACGGCCCCCTTCTGGGGAGCTGGAAGTGTAAGTGATGCTCTGGCAGCAGGATGGACCAGAACATGGAGCAGCCTATGGAAGATGATGGGCTGTCGCCCGGCTGGCTGTGTGTTGCCCTTTTTGTTTTTCCATCCCCAAAGGCCGCAGCCTCTTCTAGGTGGTCTCCCTGGGCCAAGGGAGGGCTGCGGCCATGGCGGTAGGTCGGGAGGAGGCCCTTGCCCAGTATACTCTGGCTTCTCTTCAGAACGTAAAAATCTTTCGCCTTTTACTAAAGATTTCCGTGGAGAGGAGCAAAACTGAGTTTTGTGGCAATTTTTGCATGCTCCAGCTTGCTGGGGCTTACTTCATTTGGTTGAACAACAGAATGAGTGGGGGGTGGGCTTTCAGTGGGAGACTGAATCCTGTGGTTGGTTGGGAGGTGGCCCTCATTTGAATATTGTGGCCTTGGACGGCCCCCTTCTGGGGAGCTGGAAGTGTAAGTGACGCTCTGGCAGCAGGATGGACCAGAACATGGAGCAGCCTATGGAAGATGATGGGCTGTCGCCCGGCTGGCTGTGTGTTGCCCTTTTTGTTTTTCCATCCCCAAAGGCCGCAGCCTCTTCTAGGTGGTCTCCCTGGGCCAAGGGAGGGCTGCGGCCATGGCGGTAGGTCGGGAGGAGGCCCTTGCCCAGTATACTCTGTCTTCTCTTCAGAACGTAAAAATCTTTCGCCTTTTACTAAAGATTTCCGTGGAGAGGAGCAAAACTGAGTTTTATGGCAATTTTTGCATGCTCCAGCTTGCTGGGACTTCCTTCATTTGGTTGAACAACAGAATGAGTGGGGGGTGGGCTTCAAGTGGGAGACTGAATCCTGTGGTTGGTTGGGAGGTGGCCCTCATTTGAATATTGTGGCCATGGACGGCCCCCTTCTGGGGAGCTGGAAGTGTAAGTGACGCTCTGGCAGCAGGATGGACCAGAACATGGAGCAGCCTATGGAAGATGATGGGCTGTCGCCCGGCTGGCTGTGTGTTGCCCTTTTTGTTTTTCCATCCCCAAAGGCCGCAGCCTCTTCTAGGTGGTCTCCCTGGGCCAAGGGAGGGCTGCAGCCATGGCGGTAGGTCGGGAGGAGACCCTTGCCCAGTATACTCTGGCTTCTCTTCAGAACGTAAAAATCTTTCGCCTTTTACTAAAGATTTCCGTGGAGAGGAGCAAAACTGAGTTTTGTGGCAATTTTTGCATGCTCCAGCTTGCTGGGGCTTCCTTCATTTGGTTGAACAACAGAATAAGTGGGGGTGGGCTTTCAGTGGGAGACTGAATCCTGTGGTTGGTTGGGAGGTGGCCCTCATTTGAATATTGTGGCCATGGACGGCCCCCTTCTGGGGAGCTGGAAGTGTAAGTGACGCTCTGGCAGCAGGATGGACCAGAACATGGAGCAGCCTATGGAAGATGATGGGCTGTCGCCCGGCTGGCTGTGTGTTGCCCTTTTTGTTTTTCCATCCCCAAAGGCCGCAGCCTCTTCTAGGTGATCTCCCTGGGCCAAGGGAGGGCTGCAGCCATGGCGGTAGGTCGGGAGGAGGCCCTTGCCCAGTATACTCCGGCTTCACTTCAGAACGTAAAAATCTTTTGCCTTTTACTAAAGATTTCCGTGGAGAGGAGCAAAACTGAGTTTTGTGGCAATTTTTGCATGCTCCAGCTTGTTGGGGCTTTCTTCATTTGGTTGAACAACAGAATGAGTGGGGGGTGGGCTTTCAGTGGGAGACTGAATCCTGTGGCTGGTTGGGAGGTGGCCCTCATTTGAATATTGTGGCCATGGACGGCCCCCTTCTGGGGAGCTGGAAGTGTAAGTGACGCTCTGGCAGCAGGATGGACCAGAACATGGAGCAGCCTATGGAAGATGATGGGCTGTCGCCCGGCTGGCTGTGTGTTGCCCTTTTTGTTTTTCCATCCCCAAAGGCCGCAGCCTCTTCTAGGTGGTCTCCCTGGGCCAAGGGAGGGCTGCGGCCATGGCGGTAGGTCGGGAGGAGGCCCTTGCCCAGTATATTCTGGCTTCTTTTAAGAACGTAGAAATCTTTCGCCTTTTACTAAAGATTTCCGTGGAGAGGAGCAAAACTGAGTTTTGTGGCAATTTTTGCATGCTCCAGCTTGCTGGGGCTTCCTTCATTTGGTTGAACAACAGAATGAGTGGGGGGTGGGCTTTCAGTGGGAGACTGAATCCTGTGGTTGGTTGGGAGGTGGCCCTCATTTGAATATTGTGGCCATGGACGGCCCCCTTCTGGGGAGCTGGAAGTGTAAGTGACGCTCTGGCAGCAGGATGGACCAGAACATGGAGCAGCCTATGGAAGATGATGGGCTGTCGCCCGGCTGGCTGTGTGTTTCCCTTTTTGTTTTTCCATCCCCAAAGGCCGCAGCCTCTTCTAGGTGGTCTCCCTGGGCCAAGGGAGGGCTGCGGCCATGGCGGTAGGTCGGGAGGAGGCCCTTGCCCAGTATACTCTGGCTTCTCTTCAGAACGTAAAAATCTTTCGCCTTTTACTAAAGATTTCCGTGGAGAGGAGCAAAACTGAGTTTTGTGGCAATTTTTGCATGCTCCAGCTTGCTGGGGCTTCCTTCATTTGGTTGAACAACAGAATGAGTGGGGGGTGGGCTTTCAGTGGGAGACTGAATCCTGTGGTTGGTTGGGAGGTGGCCCTCATTTGAATATTGTGGCCATGGACGGCCCCCTTCTGGGGAGCTGGAAGTGTAAGTGATGCTCTGGCAGCAGGATGGACCAGAACATGGAGCAGCCTATGGAAGATGATGGGCTGTCGCCCGGCTGGCTGTGTGTTGCCCTTTTTGTTTTTCCATCCCCAAAGGCCGCAGCCTCTTCTAGGTGGTCTCCCTGGGCCAAGGGAGGGCTGCGGCCATGGCGGTAGGTCGGGAGGAGGCCCTTGCCCAGTATACTCTGGCTTCTCTTCAGAACGTAAAAATCTTTCGCCTTTTACTAAAGATTTCCGTGGAGAGGAGCAAAACTGAGTTTTGTGGCAATTTTTGCATGCTCCAGCTTGCTGGGGCTTACTTCATTTGGTTGAACAACAGAATGAGTGGGGGGTGGGCTTTCAGTGGGAGACTGAATCCTGTGGTTGGTTGGGAGGTGGCCCTCATTTGAATATTGTGGCCTTGGACGGCCCTCTTCTGGGGAGCTGGAAGTGTAAGTGACGCTCTGGCAGCAGGATGGACCAGAACATGGAGCAGCCTATGGAAGATGATGGGCTGTCGCCCGGCTGGCTGTGTGTTGCCCTTTTTGTTTTTCCATCCCCAAAGGCCGCAGCCTCTTCTAGGTGGTCTCCCTGGGCCAAGGGAGGGCTGCGGCCATGGCGGTAGGTCGGGAGGAGGCCCTTGCCCAGTATACTCTGGCTTCTCTTCAGAACGTAAAAATCTTTCGCCTTTTACTAAAGATTTCCGTGGAGAGGAGCAAAACTGAGTTTTATGGCAATTTTTGCATGCTCCAGCTTGCTGGGGCTTCCTTCATTTGGTTGAACAACAGAATGAGTGGGGGGTGGGCTTCAAGTGGGAGACTGAATCCTGTGGTTGGTTGGGAGGTGGCCCTCATTTGAATATTGTGGCCATGGACGGCCCCCTTCTGGGGAGCTGGAAGTGTAAGTGACGCTCTGGCAGCAGGATGGACCAGAACATGGAGCAGCCTATGGAAGATGATGGGCTGTCGCCCGGCTGGCTGTGTGTTGCCCTTTTTGTTTTTCCATCCCCAAAGGCCGCAGCCTCTTCTAGGTGGTCTCCCTGGGCCAAGGGAGGGCTGCAGCCATGGCGGTAGGTCGGGAGGAGGCCCTTGCCCAGTATACTCTGGCTTCTCTTCAGAACGTAAAAATCTTTCGCCTTTTACTAAAGATTTCCGTGGAGAGGAGCAAAACTGAGTTTTGTGGCAATTTTTGCATGCTCCAGCTTGCTGGGGCTTCCTTCATTTGGTTGAACAACAGAATAAGTGGGGGTGGGCTTTCAGTGGGAGACTGAATCCTGTGGTTGGTTGGGAGGTGGCCCTCATTTGAATATTGTGGCCATGGACGGCCCCCTTCTGGGGAGCTGGAAGTGTAAGTGACGCTCTGGCAGCAGGATGGACCAGAACATGGAGCAGCCTATGGAAGATGATGGGCTGTCGCCCGGCTGGCTGTGTGTTGCCCTTTTTGTTTTTCCATCCCCAAAGGCCGCAGCCTCTTCTAGGTGATCTCCCTGGGCCAAGAGAGGGCTGCAGCCATGGCGGTAGGTCGGGAGGAGGCCCTTGCCCAGTATACTCTGGCTTCACTTCAGAACGTAAAAATCTTTTGCCTTTTACTAAAGATTTCCGTGGAGAGGAGCAAAACTGAGTTTTGTGGCAATTTTTGCATGCTCCAGCTTGCTGGGGCTTTCTTCATTTGGTTGAACAGCAGAATGAGTGGGGAGTGGGCTTTCAGTGGGAGACTGAATCCTGTGGTTGGTTGGGAGGTGGCCCTCATTTGAATATTGTGGCCATGGACGGCCCCCTTCTGGGGAGCTGGAAGTGTAAGTGACGCTCAGGCAGCAGGATGGACCAGAATATGGAGCAGCCTATGGAAGATGATGGGCTGTCGCCCGGCTGGCTGTGTGTTGCCCTTTTTGTTTTTCCATCCCCAAAGGCCGCAGCCTCTTCTAGGTGGTCTCCCTGGGCCAAGGGAGGGCTGCGGCCATGGCGGTAGGTCGGGAGGAGGCCCTTGCCCAGTATAGTCTGGCTTCTCTTCAGAGCGTAAAAATCTTTTGCCTTTTACTAAAGATTTCCGTGGAGAGGAGCAAAACTGAGTTTTGTGGCAATTTTTGCATGCTCCAGCTTTCTGGGGCTTCCTTCATTTGGTTCAACAACAGAATGAGTGGGGGGTGGGCTTTCAGTGGGAGACTGAATCCTGTGGTTGGTTGGGAGGTGGCCCTCATTTGAATATTGTGGCCATGGACGGCCCCCTTCTGGGGAGCTGGAAGTGTAAGTGACGCTCTGGCAGCAGGATGGACCAGAACATGGAGCAGCCTATGGAAGATGATAGGCTGTCGCCCGGCTGGCTGTGTGTTGCCCTTTTTGTTTTTCCATCCCCAAAGGCCGCAGCCTCTTCTAGGTGGTCTCCCTGGGCCAAGGGAGGGCTGCGGCCATGGCGGTAGGTCGGGAGGAGGCCCTTGCCCAGTATACTCTGGCTTCTCTTCAGAACTTAAAAATCTTTCGCCTTTTACTAAAGATTTCCGTGGAGAGGAGCAAAACTGAGTTTTGTGGCAATTTTTGCATGCTCCAGCTTGCTGGGGCTTCCTTCATTTGGTTGAACAACAGAATGAGTGGGGGGTGGGCTTTCGGTTGGAGACTGAATCCTGTGGTTGGTTGGGAGGTGGCCCTCATTTGAATATTGTGGCCATGGACGGCCCCCTTCTGGGGAGCTGGAAGTGTAAGTGACGCTCTGGCAGCAGGATGGACCAGAACATGGAGCAGCCTATGGAAGATGATAGGCTGTCGCCCGGCTGGCTGTGTGTTGCCCTTTTTGTTTTTCCATCCCCAAAGGCCGCAGCCTCTTCTAGGTGGTCTCCTTGGGCCAAGGGAGGGCTGCGGCCATGGCGGTAGGTCGGGAGGAGGCCCTTGCCCAGTATACTCTGGCTTCTCTTCAGAACGTAAAAATCTTTCGCCTTTTACTAAAGATTTCCGTGGAGAGGAGCAAAACTGAGTTTTGTGGCAATTTTTGCATGCTCCAGCTTGCTGGGGCTTCCTTCATTTGGTTGAACAACAGAATGAGTGGGGGGTGGGCTTTCAGTGGGAGACTGAATCCTGTGGTTGGTTGGGAGGTGGCCCTCATTTGAATATTGTGGCCATGGACGGCCCTCTTCTGGGGAGCTGGAAATGTAAGTGACGCTCTGGCAGCAGGATGGACCAGAACATGGAGCAGCCTATGGAAGAAGATGGGCTGTCGCCCGGCTGGCTGTGTGTTGCCCTTTTTGTTTTTCCATCCCCAAAGGCCGCAGCCTCTTCTAGGTGGTATCCCTGGGCCAAGAGAGGGCTGCGGCCATGGCGGTAGGTCGGGAGGAGGCCCTTGCCCAGTATACTCTGGCTTCTCTTCAGAACGTAAAAATCTTTCGCCTTTTACTAAAGATTTCCGTGGAGAGGAGCAAAACTGAGTTTTGTGGCAATTTTTGCATGCTCCAGCTTGCTGGGGCTTCCTTCATTTGGTTGAACAACAGAATGAGTGGGGGGTGGGCTTTCAGTGGGAGACTGAATCCTGTGGTTGGTTGGGAGGTGGCCCTCATTTGAATATTGTGGCCATGGACGGCCCCCTTCTGGGGAGCTGGAAGTGTAAGTGACGCTCTGGCAGCAGGATGGACCAGAACATGGAGCAGCCTATGAAAGATGATGGGCTGTCGCCCGGCTGGCTGTGTGTTGCCCTTTTTGTTTTTCCATCCCCAAAGGCCGCAGCCTCTTCTAGGTGGTCTCCCTGGGCCAAGGGAGGGCTGCGGCCATGGCGGTAGGTCGGGAGGAGGCCCTTGCCCAGTATACTCTGGCTTCTCTTCAGAACGTAAAAATCTTTCGCCTTTTACTAAAGATTTCCGTGGAGAGGAGCAAAACTGAGTTTTGTGGCAATTTTTGCATGCTCCAGCTTGCTGGGGCTTCCTTCATTTGGTTGAACAACAGAATGAGTGGGGGGTGGGCTTTCAGTGGGAGACTGAATCCTGTGGTTGGTTGGGAGGTGGCCCTCATTTGAATATTGTGGCCATGGACGGCCCCCTTCTGGGGAGCTGGAAGTGTAAGTGACGCTCTGGCAGCAGGATGGACCAGAACATGGAGCAGCCTATGGAAGATGATGGGCTGTCGCCCGGCTGGCTGTGTGTTGCCCTTTTTGTTTTTCCATCCCCAAAGGCCGCAGCCTCTTCTAGGTGGTCTCCCTGGGCCAAGGGAGGGCTGCGGCCATGGCGGTAGGTCGGGAGGAGGCCCTTGCCCAGTATACTCTGGATTCTTTTCAGAACGTAAAAATCTTTCGCCTTTTACTAAAGATTTCCGTGGAGAGGAGCAAAACTGAGTTTTGTGGCAATTTTTGCATGCTCCAGCTTTCTGGGGCTTCCTTCATTTGGTTCAACAACAGAATGAGTGGGGGGTGGGCTTTCAGTGGGAGACGGAATCCTGTGGTTGGTTGGGAGGTGGCCCTCATTTGAATATTGTGGCCATGGACGGCCCCCTTCTGGGGAGCTGGAAGTGTAAGTGACGCTCTGGCAGCAGGATGGACCAGAACATGGAGCAGCCTATGGAAGATGATGGGCTGTCGCCCGGCTGGCTGTGTGTTGCCCTTTTTGCTTTTCCATCCCCAAAGGCCGCAGCCTCTTCTAGGTGGTCTCCCTGGGCCAAGGGAGGGCTGCGGCCATGGCGGTTGGTCGGGAGGAGGCCCTTGCCCAGTATACTCTGGCTTCTCTTCAGAACGTAAAAATCTTTCGCCTTTTACTAAAGATTTCCGTGGAGAGGAGCAAAACTGAGTTTTGTGGCAATTTTTGCATGCTCCAGCTTGCTGGGGCTTCCTTCATTTGGTTGAACAACAGAATGAGTGGGGGGTGGGCTTTCAGTTGGAGACTGAATCCTGTGGTTGGTTGGGAGGTGGCCCTCATTTGAATATTGTGGCCATGGACGGCCCCCTTCTGGGGAGCTGGAAGTGTAAGTGACGCTCTGGCAGCAGGATGGACCAGAACATGGAGCAGCCTATGGAAGATGATGGGCTGTCGCCCGGCTGGCTGTGTGTTGCCCTTTTTGTTTTTCCATCCCCAAAGGCCGCAGCCTCTTCTAGGTGGTCTCCTTGGGCCAAGGGAGGGCTGCGGCCATGGCGGTAGGTCGGGAGGAGGCCCTTGCCCAGTATACTCTGGCTTCTTTTCAGAACGTAAAAATCTTTCGCCTTTTACTAAAGATTTCCGTGGAGAGGAGCAAAACTGAGTTTTGTGGCAATTTTTGCATGCTCCAGCTTGCTGGGGCTTCCTTCATTTGGTTGAACAACAGAATGAGTGGGGGGTGGGCTTTCAGTGGGAGACTGAATCCTGTGGTTGGTTGGGAGGTGGCCCTCATTTGAATATTGTGGCCATGGACGGCCCCCTTCTGGGGAGCTGGAAATGGAAGTGACGCTCTGGCAGCAGGATGGACCAGAACATGGAGCAGCCTATGGAAGAAGATGGGCTGTCGCCCGGCTGGCTGTGTGTTGCCCTTTTTGTTTTTCCATCCCCAAAGGCCGCAGCCTCTTCTAGGTGGTCTCCCTGGGCCAAGAGAGGGCTGCGGCCATGGCGGTAGGTCGGGAGGAGGCCCTTGCCCAGTATACTCTGGCTTCTCTTCAGAACGTAGAAATCTTTCGCCTTTTACTAAAGATTTCCGTGGAGAGGAGCAAAACCGCGTTTTGTGGCAATTTTTGCATGCTCCAGCTTGCTGGGGCTTCCTTCATTTGGTTGAACAACAGAATGAGTGGGCTTTCAGTGGGAGACTGAATCCTGTGGTTGGTTGGGAGGTGGCCCTCATTTGAATTTTGTGGCCATGGATGGCCCCCTTCTGGGGAGCTGGAAGTGTAAGTGACGCTCTGGCAGCAGGATGGACCAGAACATGGAGCAGCCTATGGAAGATGATGGGCTGTCGCCCGGCTGGCTGTGTGTTGCCCTTTTTGTTTTTCCATCCCCAAAGGCCGCAGCCTCTTCTAGGTGGTCTCCCTGGGCCAAGGGAGGGCTGCGGCCATGGCGGTAGGTCGGGAGGAGGCCCTTGCCCAGTATACTCTGGCTTCTCTTCAGAACGTAAAAATCTTTCGCCTTTTACTAAAGATTTCCGTGGAGAGGAGCAAAACTGAGTTTTGTGGCAATTTTTGCATGCTCCAGCTTGCTGGGGCTTCCTTCATTTGGTTGAACAACAGAATGAGTGGGGGGTGGGCTTTCAGTGGGAGACTGAATCCTGTGGTTGGTTGGGAGGTGGCCCTCATTTGAATATTGTGGCCATGGACGGCCCCCTTCTGGGGAGCTGGAAGTGTAAGTGACGCTCTGGCAGCAGGATGGACCAGAACATGGAGCAGCCTATGGAAGATGATGGGCTGTCGCCCGGCTGGCTGTGTGTTGCCCTTTTTGTTTTTCCATCCCCAAAGGCCGCAGCCTCTTCTAGGTGGTCTCCCTGGGCCAAGGGAGGGCTGCGGCCATGGCGGTAGGTTGGGAGGAGGCCCTTGCCCAGTATACTCTGGCTTCTCTTCAGAACGTAAAAATCTTTCGCCTTTTACTAAAGATTTCCGTGGAGAGGAGCAAAACTGAGTTTTGTGGCAATTTTTGCATGCTCCAGCTTGCTGGGGCTTCCTTCATTTGGGTGAACAACAGAATGAGTGGGGGGTGGGCTTTCAGTGGGAGACTGAATCCTGTGGTTGGTTGGGAGGTGGCCCTCATTTGAATTTTGTGGACATGGACGGCCCCCTTCTGGGGAGCTGGAAGTGTAAGTGACGCTCTGGCAGCAGGATGGACCAGAACATGGAGCAGCCTATGGAAGATGATGGGCTGTCGCCCGGCTGGCTGTGTGTTGCCCTTTTTGTTTTTCCATCCCCAAAGGCCGCAGCCTCTTCTAGGTGGTCTCCCTGGGCCAAGGGAGGGCTGCGGCCATGGCGGTAGGTCGGGAGGAGGCCCTTGCCCAGTATACTCTGGCTTCTCTTCAGAACATAAAAATCTTTCGCCTTTTACTAAAGATTTCCGTGGAGAGGAGCAAAACTGAGTTTTGTGGCAATTTTTGCATGCTCCAGCTTGCTGGGGCTTCCTTCATTTGGTTGAACAACAGAATGAGTGGGGGGTGGGCTTTCAGTGGGAGACTGAATCCTGTGGTTGGTTGGGAGGTGGCCCTCATTTGAATATTGTGGCCATGGACGGCCCCCTTCTGGGGAGCTGGAAGTGTAAGTGACGCTCTGGCAGCAGGATGGACCAGAACATGGAGCAGCCTATGGAAGATGATGGGCTGTCGCCCGGCTGGCTGTGTGTTGCCCTTTTTGTTTTTCCATCCCCAAAGGCCGCAGCCTCTTCTAGGTGGTCTCCCTGGGCCAAGGGAGGGCTGCGGCCATGGCGGTAGGTCGGGAGGAGGCCCTTGCCCAGTATACTCTGGCTTCTCTTCAGAACGTAAAAATCTTTCGCCTTTTACTAAAGATTTCCGTGGAGAGGAGCAAAACTGAGTTTTGTGGCAATTTTTGCATGCTCCAGCTTGCTGGGGCTTCCTTCATTTGGTTGAACAACAGAATGAGTGGGGGGTGGGCTTTCAGTGGGAGACTGAATCCTGTGGTTGGTTGGGAGGTGGCCCTCATTTGAATATTGTGGCCATGGACGGCCCCCTTCTGGGGAGCTGGAAGTGTAAGTGACGCTCTGGCAGCAGGATGGACCAGAACATGGAGCAGCCTATGGAAGATGATGGGCTGTCGCCCGGCTGGCTGTGTGTTGCCCTTTTTGTTTTTCCATCCCCAAAGGCCGCAGCCTCTTCTAGGTGGTCTCCCTGGGCCAAGGGAGGGTTGCGACCATGGCGGTAGGTCGGGAGGAGGCCCTTGCCCAGTATACTCTGGCTTCTCTTCAGAACGTAAAAATCTTTCGCCTTTTGCTAAAGATTTCCGTGGAGAGGCGCAAAACTGAGTTTTGTGGCAATTTTTGCATGCTCCAGCTTGCTGGGGCTTCCATCATTTGGTTGAACAACAGAATGAGTGGGGGGTGGGCTTTCAGTGGGAGACTTAATCCTGTGGTTGGTTGGGAGGTGGCCCTCATTTGAATATTGTGGCCATGGACGGCCCCCTTCTGGGGAGCTGGAAGTGTAAGTGACGCTCTGGCAGCAGTATGGACCAGAACAAGGAGCAGAATATGGAAGATGATGGGCTGTCGCCCGGCTGGCTGTGTGTTGCCCTTTTTGTTTTTCCATCCCCAAAGGCCGCAGCCTCTTCTAGGTGGTCTCCCTGGGCCAAGGGAGGGCTGCGGCCATGGCGGTAGGTCGGGAGGAGGCCCTTGCCCAGTATACTCTGGCTTCTCTTCAGAACGTAAAAATTTTTCGCCTTTTACTAAAGATTTCCGTGGAGAGGAGCAAAACTGAGTTTTGTGGCAATTTTTGCATGCTCCAGCTTGCTGGGGCTTCCTTCATTTGGTTGAACAACAGAATGAGTGGGGGGTGGGCTTTCAGTGGGAGACTGAATCCTGTGGTTGGTTGGGAGGTGGCCCTCATTTGAATATTGTGGCCATGGACGGCCCCCTTCTGGGGAGCTGGAAGTGTAAGTGACGCTCTGGCAGCAGGATGGACCAGAACATGGAGCAGCCTATGGAAGATGATGGGCTGTCGCCCGGCTGGCTGTGTGTTGCCCTTTTTGTTTTTCCATCCCCAAAGGCCGCAGCCTCTTCTAGGTGGTCTCCCTGGGCCAAGGGAGGGCTGCGGCCATGGCGGTAGGTCGGGAGGAGGCCCTTGCCCAGTATACTCTGGCTTCTCTTCAGAACGTAAAAATCTTTCGCCTTTTACTAAAGATTTCCGTGGAGAGGAGCAAAACTGAGTTTTGTGGCAATTTTTGCATGCTCCAGCTTGCTGGGGCTTCCTTCATTTGGTTGAATAACAGAATGAGTGGGGGGTGGGCTTTCAGTAGAAGACTGAATCCTGTGGTTGGTGGGGAGGTGGCCCTCATTTGAATATTGTGGCCATGGACGGCCCCCTTCTGAGGAGCTGGAAGTGTAAGTGACGCTCTGGCAGCAGGATGGACCAGAACATGGAGCAGCCTATGGAAGATGATGGGCTGTCGCCCGGCTGGCTGTGTGTTGCCCTTTTTGTTTTTCCATCCCCAAAGGCCGCAGCCTCTTCTAGGTGGTCTCCCTGGGCCAAGGGAGGGCTGCGGCCATGGCGGTAGGTCGGGAGGAGGCCCTTGCCCAGTATACTCTGGCTTCTCTTCAAAACGTAAAAATCTTTCGCCTTTTACTAAAGATTTCCGTGGAGAGGAGCAAAACTGAGTTTTGTGGCAATTTTTGCATGCTCCAGCTTGCTGGGGCTTCCTTCATTTGGTTGAACAACAGAATGAGTGGGGGGTGGGCTTTCAGTGGGAGACTGAATCCTGTGGTTGGTTGGGAGGTGGCCCTCATTTGAATATTGTGGCCATGGACGGCCCCCTTCTGGGGAGCTGGAAGTGTAAGTGACGCTCTGGCAGCAGGATGGACCAGAACATGGAGCAGCCTATGGAAGATGATGGGCTGTCGCCCGGCTGGCTGTGTGTTGCCCTTTTTGTTTTTCCATCCCCAAAGGCCGCAGCCTCTTCTAGGTGGTCTCCCTGGGCCAAGGGAGGGCTGCGGCCATGGCGGTAGGTCGGGAGGAGGCCCTTGCCCAGTATACTCTGGCTTCTCTTCAGAACGTAAAAATCTTTCGCCTTTTACTAAAGATTTCCGTGGAGAGGAGCAAAACTGAGTTTTGTGGCAATTTTTGCATGCTCCAGCTTGCTGGGGCTTCCTTCATTTGGTTGAACAACAGAATGAGTGGGGGGTGGGCTTTCAGTGGGAGACTGAATCCTGTGGTTGGTTGGGAGGTGGCCCTCATTTGAATATTGTGGCCATGGACGGCCCCCTTCTGGGGAGCTAGAAGTGTAAGTGACGCTTTGGCAGCAGGATGGACCAGAACATGGAGCAGCCTATGGAAGATGATGGGCTGTCGCCCGGCTGGCTGTGTGTTGCCCTTTTTGTTTTTCCATCCCCAAAGGCCGCAGCCTCTTCTAGGTGGTCTCCCTGGGCCAAGGGAGGGCTGCGGCCATGGCGGTAGGTTGGGAGGAGGCCCTTGCCCAGTATACTCTGGCTTCTTTTCAGAACGTAAAAATCTTTCGCCTTTTACTAAAGATTTCCGTGGAGAGGAGAAAAACTGAGTTTTGTGGCAATTTTTGCATGCTCCAGCTTGCTGGGGCTTCCTTCATTTGGTTGAACAACAGAATGAGTGGGGGGTGGGCTTTCAGTGGGAGACTGAATCCTGTGGTTGGTTGGGAGGTGGCCCTCATTTGAATATTGTGGCCATGGACGGCCCCCTTCTGGGGAGCTGGAAGTGTAAGTGATGCTCTGGCAGCAGGATGGACCAGAACATGGAGCAGCCTATGGAAGATGATGGGCTGTCGCCCGGCTGGCTGTGTGTTGCCCTTTTTGTTTTTCCATCCCCAAAGGCCGCAGCCTCTTCTAGGTGGTCTCCCTGGGCCAAGGGAGGGCTGCGGCCATGGCGGTAGGTCGGGAGGAGGCCCTTGCCCAGTATACTCTGGCTTCTCTTCAGAACGTAAAAATCTTTCGCCTTTTACTAAAGATTTCCGTGGAGAGGAGCAAAACTGAGTTTTGTGGCAATTTTTGCATGCTCCAGCTTGCTGGGGCTTCCTTCATTTGGTTGAACAACAGAATGAGTGGGGGGTGGGCTTTCAGTGGGAGACTGAATCCTGTGGTTGGTTGGGAGGTGGCCCTCATTTGAATATTGTGGCCATGGACGGCCCTCTTCTGGGGAGCTGGAAGTGTAAGTGACGCTCTGGCAGCAGGATGGAGCAGCCTATGGAAGATGATGGGCTGTCGCCCGGCTGGCTGTGTGTTGCCCTTTTTGTTTTTCCATCCCCAAAGGCCGCAGCCTCTTCTAGGTGGTCTCCCTGGGCCAAGGGAGGGCTGCGGCCATGGCGGTAGGTCGGGAGGAGGCCCTTGCCCAGTATACTCTGGCTTCTCTTCAGAACGTAAAAATCTTTCGCCTTTTACTAAAGATTTCCGTGGAGAGGAGCAAAACTGAGTTTTGTGGCAATTTTTGCATGCTCCAGCTTGCTGGGGCTTCCTTCATTTGGTTGAACAACAGAATGAGTGGGGGGTGGGCTTTCAGTGGGAGACTGAATCCTGTGGTTGGTTGGGAGGTGGCCCTCATTTGAATATTGTGGCCATGGACGGCCCCCTTCTGGGGAGCTGGAAGTGTAAGTGACGCTCTGGCAGCAGGATGGACCAGAACATGGAGCAGCCTATGGAAGATGATGGGCTGTCGCCCGGCTGGCTGTGTGTTGCCCTTTTTGTTTTTCCATCCCCAAAGGCCGCAGCCTCTTCTAGGTGGTCTCCCTGGGCCAAGGGAGGGCTGCGGCCATGGCGGTAGGTCGGGAGGAGGCCCTTGCCCAGTATACTCTGGCTTCTCTTCAGAACGTAAAAATCTTTCGCCTTTTACTAAAGATTTCCGTGGAGAGGAGCAAAACTGAGTTTTGTGGCAATTTTTGCATGCTCCAGCTTGCTGGGGCTTCCTTCATTCGGTTGAACAACAGAATGAGTGGGGGGTGGGCTTTCAGTGGGAGACTGAATCCTGTGGTTGGTTGGGAGGTGGCCCTCATTTGAATATTGTGGCCATGGACGGCCCCCTTCTGGGGAGCTTTAAGTGTAAGTGACACTCTGGCAGCAGGATGGACCAGAACATGGAGCAGCCTATGGAAGATGATGGGCTGTCGCCCGGCTGGCTGTGTGTTGCCCTTTTTGTTTTTCCATCCCCAAAGGCCGCAGCCTCTTCTAGGTGGTCTCCCTGGGCCAAGGGAGGGCTGCGGCCATGGCGGTAGGTCGGGAGGAGGCCCTTGCCCAGTATACTCTGGCTTCTCTTCAGAACGTAAAAATCTTTCGCCTTTTACTAAAGATTTCCGTGGAGAGGAGCAAAACTGAGTTTTGTGGCAATTTTTGCATGCTCCAGCTTGCTGGGGCTTCCTTCATTTGGTTGAACAACAGAATGAGTGGGGGGTGGGCTTTCAGTGGGAGACTGAATCCTGTGGTTGGTTGGGAGATGGCCCTCATTTGAATATTGTGGCCATGGACAGCCCCCTTCTGGGGAGCTGGAAGTGTAAGTGACGCTCTGGCAGCAGGATGGACCAGAACATGGAGCAGCCTATGGAAGATGATGGGCTGTCGCCCGGCTGGCTGTGTGTTGCCCTTTTTGTTTTTCCATCCCCAAAGGCCGCAGCCTCTTCTAGGTGGTCTCCCTGGGCCAAGGGAGGGCTGCGGCCATGGCGGTAGGTCGGGAGGAGGCCCTTGCCCAGTATACTCTGGCTTCTCTTCAGAACGTAAAAATCTTTCGCCTTTTACTAAAGATTTCTGTGGAGAGGAGCAAAACTGAGTTTTGTGGCAATTTTTGCATGCTCCAGCTTGCTGGGGCTTCCTTCATTTGGTTGAACAACAGAATGAGTGGGGGGTGGGCTTTCAGTGGGAGACTGAATCCTGTGGTTGGTTGGGAGGTGGCCCTCATTTGAATATTGTGGCCATGGACGGCCCCCTTCTGGGGAGCTGGAAGTGTAAGTGACGCTCTGGCAGCAGGATGGACCAGAACATGGAGCAGCCTATGGAAGATGATGGGCTGTCGCCCGGCTGGCTGTGTGTTGCCCTTTTTGTTTTACCATCCCCAAAGGCCGCAGCCTCTTCTAGGTGGTCTCCCTGGGCCAAGGGAGGGCTGCGGCCATGGAGGTAGGTCGGGAGGAGGCCCTTGCCCAGTATACTCTGGCTTCTCTTCAGAACGTAAAAATCTTTCGCCTTTTACTAAAGATTTCCGTGGAAAGGAGCAAAACTGAGTTTTGTGGCAATTTTTGCATGCTCCAGCTTGCTGGGGCTTCCTTCATTTGGTTGAACAACAGAATGAGTGGGGGGTGGGCTTTCAGTGGGAGACTGAATCCTGTGGTTGGTTGGGAGGTGGCCCTCATTTGAATATTGTGGCCATGGACGGCCCCCTTCTGGGGAGCTGGAAGTGTAAGTGTCCCTCTGGCAGCAGGATGGACCAGAACATGGAGCAGCGTATGGAAGATGATGGGCTGTCGCCTGGCTGGCTGTGTGTTGCCCTTTTTGTTTTTCCATCCCCAAAGGCCGCAGCCTCTTCTAGGTGGTCTCCCTGGGCCAAGGGAGGGCTGCGGCCATGGCGGTTGGTCGGGAGGAGGCCCTTGCCCAGTATACTCTGGCTTCTCTTCAGAACGTAAAAATCTTTCGCCTTTTGCTAAAGATTTCCGTGGAGAGGAGCAAAACTGAGGTTTGTGGCAATTTTTGCATGCTCCAGCTTGCTGGGGCTTCCTTCATTTGGTTAAACAACAGAATGAGTGGGGGGTGGGCTTTCAGTGGGAGACTGAATCCTGTGGTTGGTTGGGAGGTGGCCCTCATTTGAATATTGTGGCCATGGACGGCCCCCTTCTGGGGAGCTGGAAGTGTAAGTGACGCTCTGGCAGCAGGATGGACCAGAACATGGAGCAGCCTATGGAAGATGATGGGCTGTCGCCCGGCTGGCTGTGTGTTGCCCTTTTTGTTTTACCATCCCCAAAGGCCGCAGCCTCTTCTAGGTGGTCTCCCTGGGCCAAGGGAGGGCTGCGGCCATGGCGGTAGGTCGGGAGGAGGCCCTTGCCCAGTATACTCTGGCTTCTCTTCAGAACGTAAAAATCTTTCGCCTTTTACTAAAGATTTCCGTGGAGAGGAGCAAAACTGAGTTTTGTGGCAATTTTTGCATGCTCCAGCTTGCTGGGGCTTCTTTCATTTGGTTGAACAACAGAATGAGTGGGGGGTGGGCTTTCAGTGGGAGACTGAATCCTGTGGTTGGTTGGGAGGTGGCCCTCATTTGAATATTGTGGCCATGGACGGCCCCCTTCTGGGGAGCTGGAAGTGTAAGTGTCGCTCTGGCAGCAGGATGGACCAGAACATGGAGCAGCCTATGGAAGATGATGGGCTGTCGCCCGGCTGGCTGTGTGTTGCCCTTTTTGTTTTTCCATCCCCAAAGGCCGCAGCCTCTTCTAGGTGGTCTCCCTGGGCCAAGGGAGGGCTGCGGCCATGGCGGTTGGTCGGGAGGAGGCCCTTGCCCAGTATACTCTGGCTTCTCTTCAGAACGTAAAAATCTTTCGCCTTTTGCTAAAGATTTCCGTGGAGAGGAGCAAAACTGAGGTTTGTGGCAATTTTTGCATGCTCCAGCTTGCTGGGGCTTCCTTCATTTGGTTGAACAACAGAATGAGTGGGGGGTGGGCTTTCAGTGGGAGACTGAATCCTGTGGTTGGTTGGGAGGTGGCCCTCATTTGAATATTGTGGCCATGGACGGCCCCCTTCTGGGGAGCTGGAAGTGTAAGTGACGCTCTGGCAGCAGGATGGACCAGAACATGGAGCAGCCTATGGAAGATGATGGGCTGTCGCCCGGCTGGCTGTGTGTTGCCCTTTTTGTTTTACCATCCCCAAAGGCCGCAGCCTCTTCTAGGTGGTCTCCCTGGGCCAAGGGAGGGCTGCGGCCATGGCGGTAGGTCGGGAGGAGGCCCTTGCCCAGTATACTCTGGCTTCTCTTCAGAACGTAAAAATCTTTCGCCTTTTACTAAAGATTTCCGTGGAGAGGAGCAAAACTGAGTTTTGTGGCAATTTTTGCATGCTCCAGCTTGCTGGGGCTTCCTTCATTTGGTTGAACAACAGAATGAGTGGGGGGTGGGCTTTCAGTGGGAGACTGAATCCTGTGGTTGGTTAGGAGGTGGCCCTCATTTGAATATTGTGGCCATGGACGGCCCCCTTCTGGGGAGCTGGAAGTGTAAGTGTCGCTCTGGCAGCAGGATGGACCAGAACATGGAGCAGCCTATGGAAGATGATGGGCTGTCACCCGGCTGGCTGTGTGTTGCCCTTTTTGTTTTTCCATCCCCAAAGGCCGCAGCCTCTTCTAGGTGGTCTCCCTGGGCCAAGGGAGGGCTGCGGCCATGGCGGTAGGTCGGGAGGAGGCCCTTGCCCAGTATACTCTGGCTTCTCTTCAGAACGTAAAAATCTTTCGCCTTTTACTAAAGATTTCCGTGGAGAGGAGCAAAACTGAGGTTTGTGGCAATTTTTGCATGCTCCAGCTTGCTGGGGCTTCCTTCATTTGGTTGAACAACAGAATGAGTGGGGGGTGGGCTTTCAGTGGGAGACTGAATCCTGTGGTTGGTTGGGAGATGGCCCTCATTTGAATATTGTGGCCATGGACGGCCCCCTTCTGGGGAGCTGGAAGTGTAAGTGACGCTCTGGCAGCAGGATGGACCAGAACATGGAGCAGCCTATGGAAGATGATGGGCTGTCGCCCGGCTGGCTGTGTGTTGCCCTTTTTGTTTTTCCATCCCCAAAGGCCGCAGCCTCTTCTAGGTGGGCTCCCTGGGCCAAGGGAGGGCTGCGGCCATTGCGGTAGGTCGGGAGGAGGCCCTTGCCCAGTATACTCTGGCTTCTCTTCAGAACGTAAAAATCTTTCGCCTTTTACTAAAGATTTCCGTGGAGAGGAGTAAAACTGAGTTTTGTGGCAATTTTTGCATGCTCCAGCTTGCTGGGGCTTCCTTCATTTGGTTGAACAACAGAATGAGTGGGGGGTGGGCTTTCAGTGGGAGACTGAATCCTGTGGTTGGTTGGGAGGTGGCCCTCATTTGAATATTGTGGCCATGGACGGCCCCCTTCTGGGGAGCTGGAAGTGTAAGTGACGATCTGGCAGCAGGATGGACCAGAACATGGAGCAGCCTATGGAAGATGATGGGCTGTCGCCCGGCTGGCTGTGTGTTGCCCTTTTTGTTTTTCCATCCCCAAAGGCCGCAGCCTCTTCTAGGTGGTCTCCCTGGGCCAAGGGAGGGCTGCGGCCATGGCGGTAGGTCGGGAGGAGGCCCTTGCCCAGTATACTCTGGCTTCTCTTCAGAACGTAAAAATCTTTCGCCTTTTACTAAAGATTTCTGTGGAGAGGAGCAATACTGAGTTTTGTGGCAATTTTTGCATGCTCCAGCTTGCTGGGGCTTCCTTCATTTGGTTGAACAACAGAATGAGTGGGGGGTGGGCTTTCAGTGGGAGACTGAATCCTGTGGTTGGTTGGGAGGTGGCCCTCATTTGAATATTGTGGCCATGGACGGCCCCCTTCTGGGGAGCTTTAAGTGTAAGTGACGCTCTGGCAGCAGGATGGACCAGAACATGGAGCAGCCTATGGAAGATGATGGGCTGTCGCCCGGCTGGCTGTGTGTTGCCCTTTTTGTTTTTCCATCCCCAAAGGCCGCAGCCTCTTCTAGGTGGTCTCCCTGGGCCAAGGGAGGGCTGCGGCCATGGCGGTAGGTCGGGAGGAGGCCCTTGCCCAGTATACTCTGGCTTCTCTTCAGAACGTAAAAATCTTTCGCCTTTTACTAAAGATTTCCGTGGAGAGGAGCAAAACTGAGTTTTGTGGCAATTTTTGCATGCTCCAGCTTGCTGGGGCTTCCTTCATTTGGTTGAACAACAGAATGAGTGGGGGGTGGGCTTTCAGTGGGAGACTGAATCCTGTGGTTGGTTGGGAGATGGCCCTTATTTGAATATTGTGGCCATGGACGGCCCCCTTCTGGGGAGCTGGAAGTGTAAGTGACGCTCTGGCAGCATGATGGACAAGAACATGGAGCAGCCTATGGAAGATGATGGGCTGTCGCCCGGCTGGCTGTGTGTTGCCCTTTTTGTTTTTCCATCCCCAAAGGCCGCAGCCTCTTCTAGGTGGGCTCCCTGGGCCAAGGGAGGGCTGCGGCCATTGCGGTAGGTCGGGAGGAGGCCCTTGCCCAGTATACTCTGGCTTCTCTTCAGAACGTAAAAATCTTTCGCCTTTTACTAAAGATTTCCGTGGAGAGGAGCAAAACTGAGTTTTGTGGCAATTTTTGCATGCTCCAGCTTGCTGGGGCTTCCTTCATTTGGTTGAACAACAGAATGAGTGGGGGGTGGGCTTTCAGTGGGAGACTGAATCCTGTGGCTGGTTGGGAGGTGGCTCTCATTTGAATATTGTGGCCATGGACGGCCCCCTTCTAGGGAGCTGGAAGTGTAAGTGACGCTCTGGCAGCAGGATGGACCAGAACATGGAGCAACCTATGGAAGATGATGGGCTGTCGCCCGGCTGGCTGTGTGTTGCCCTTTTTGTTTTTCCATCCCCAAAGGCCGCAGCCTCTTCTAGGTGGTCTCCCTGGGCCAAGGGAGGGCTGCGGCCATGGCGGTAGGTCGGGAGGAGGCCCTTGCCCAGTATACTCTGGCTTCTCTTCAGAACGTAAAAATCTTTCGCCTTTTACTAAAGATTTCCGTGGAGAGGAGCAAAACTGAGTTTTGTGGCAACTTTTGCATGCTCCAGCTTGCTGGGGCTTCCTTCATTTGGTTGAACAACAAAATGAGTGGGGGGTGGGCTTTCAGTGGGAGACTGAATCTTGTGGTTGGTTGGCAGGTGGCCCTCATTTGAATATTGTGGCCATGGATGGCCACCTTCTGGGGAGCTTTAAGTGTAAGTGACGCTCTGGCAGCAGGATGGACCAGAACATGGAGCAGCCTATGGAAGATGATGGGCTGTCGCCCGGCTGGCTGTGTGTTGCCCTTTTTGTTTTTCCATCCCCAAAGGCCGCAGCCTCTTCTAGGTGGTCTCCCTGGGCCAAGGGAGGGCTGCGGCCATGGCGGTAGGTCGGGAGGAGGCCCTTGCCCAGTATACTCTGGCTTCTCTTCAGAACGTAAAAATCTTTCGCCTTTTACTAAAGATTTCCGTGGAGAGGAGCAAAACTGAGTTTTGTGACAATTTTTGCATGCTCCAGCTTGCTGGGGCTTCCTTCATTTGGTTGAACAACAGAATGAGTGGGGGGTGGGCTTTCAGTGGGAGACTGAATCCTGTGGCTGGTTGGGAGGTGGCTCTCATTTGAATATTGTGGCCATGGACGGCCCCCTTCTAGGGAGCTGGAAGTGTAAGTGACGCTCTGGCAGCAGGATGGACCAGAACATGGAGCAACCTATGGAAGATGATGGGCTGTCGCCCGGCTGGCTGTGTGTTGCCCTTTTTGTTTTTCCATCCCCAAAGGCCGCAGCCTCTTCTAGGTGGTCTCCCTGGGCCAAGGGAGGGCTGCGGCCATGGCGGTAGGTCGGGAGGAGGCCCTTGCCCAGTATACTCTGGCTTCTCTTCAGAACGTAAAAATCTTTCGCCTTTTACTAAAGATTTCCGTGGAGAGGAGCAAAACTGAGTTTTGTGGCAACTTTTGCATGCTCCAGCTTGCTGGGGCTTCCTTCATTTGGTTGAACAACAAAATGAGTGGGGGGTGGGCTTTCAGTGGGAGACTGAATCTTGTGGTTGGTTGGCAGGTGGCCCTCATTTGAATATTGTGGCCATGGATGGCCACCTTCTGGGGAGCTTTAAGTGTAAGTGACGCTCTGGCAGCAGGATGGACCAGAACATGGAGCAGCCTATGGAAGATGATGGGCTGTCGCCCGGCTGGCTGTGTGTTGCCCTTTTTGTTTTTCCATCCCCAAAGGCCGCAGCCTCTTCTAGGTGGTCTCCCTGGGCCAAGGGAGGGCTGCGGCCATGGCGGTAGGTCGGGAGGAGGCCCTTGCCCAGTATACTCTGGCTTCTCTTCAGAACGTAAAAATCTTTCGCCTTTTACTAAAGATTTCTGTGGAGAGGAGCAATACTTGAGTTTTGTGGCAATTTTTGCATGCTCCAGCTTGCTGGGGCTTCCTTCATTTGGTTGAACAACAGAATGAGTGGGGGGTGGGCTTTCAGTGGGAGACTGAATCCTGTGGTTGGTTGGGAGGTGGCCCTCATTTGAATATTGTGGCCATGGACGGCCCCCTTCTGGGGAGCTGGAAGTGTAAGTGACGCTCTGGCAGCAGGATGGACCAGAACATGGAGCAGCCTATGGAAGATGATGGGCTGTCGCCCGGCTGGCTGTGTGTTGCCCTTTTTGTTTTTCCATCCCCAAAGGCCGCAGCCTCTTCTAGGTGGTCTCCCTGGGCCAAGGGAGGGCTGCGGCCATGGCGGTAGGTCGGGAGGAGGCCCTTGCCCAGTATACTCTGGCTTCTGTTCAGAATGTAAAAATCTTTCGCCTTTTACTAAAGATTTCCGTGGAGAGGAGCAAAACTGAGTTTTGTGGCTATTTTTGCATGCTCCAGCTTGCTGGGGCTTCCTTCATTTGGTTGAACAACAGAATGAGTGGGGGGTGGGCTTTCAGTGGGAGACTGAATCCTGTGGTTGGTTGGGAGGTGGCCCTCATTTGAATATTGTGGCCATGGACGGCCCCCTTCTGGGGAGCTGGAAGTGTAAGTGACGCTCTGGCAGCAGGATGGACCAGAACATGGAGCAGCCTATGGAAGATGATGGGCTGTCGCCCGGCTGGCTGTGTGTTGCCCTTTTTGTTTTCCCATCCCTAAAGGCCGCAGCCTCTTCTAGGTGGTCTCCCTGGGCCAAGGGAGGGCTGCGGCCATGGCGGTAGGTCGGGAGGAGGCCCTTGCCCAGTATACTCTGGCTTCTCTTCAGAACGTAAAAATCTTTCGCCTTTTACTAAAGATTTCCGTGGAGAGGAGCAAAACTGAGTTTTGTGGCAATTTTTGCATGCTCCAGCTTGCTGGGGCTTCCTTCATTTGGTTGAACAACAGAATGAGTGGGGGGTGGGCTTTCAGTGGGAGACTGAATCCTGTGGTTGGTTGGGAGGTGGCCCTCATTTGAATATTGTGGCCATGGACGGCCCCCTTCTGGGGAGCTGGAAGTGTAAGTGACGCTCTGGCAGCAGGATGGACCAGAACATGGAGCAGCCTATGGAAGATGATGGGCTGTCGCCCGGCTGGCTGTGTGTTGCCCTTTTTGTTTTTCCATCCCCAAAGGCCGAAGCCTCTTCTAGGTTGGCTCCCTGGGCCAAGGGAGGGCTGAGGCCATGGCGGTAGGTCGGGAGGAGGCCCTTGCCCAGTATACTCTGGCTTCTCTTCAGAACGTAAAAATCTTTCGCCTTTTACTAAAGATTTCCGTGGAGAGGAGCAAAACTGAGTTTTGTGGCAATTTTTGCATGCTCCAGCTTGCTGGGGCTTCCTTCATTTGGTTGAACAACAGAATGAGTGGGGGGTGGGCTTTCAGTGGGAGACTGAATCCTGTGGTTGGTTGGGAGGTGGCCCTCATTTGAATATTGTGGCCATGGACGGCCCCCTTCTGGGGAGCTGGAAGTGTAAGTGACGCTCTGGCAGCAGGATGGACCAGAACATGGAGCAGCCTATGGAAGATGATGGGCTGTCGCCCGGCTGGCTGTGTGTTGCCCTTTTTGTTTTTCCATCCCCAAAGGCCGCAGCCTCTTCTAGGTGGTCTCCCTGGGCCAAGGGAGGGCTGCGGCCATGGCGGTAGGTCGGGAGGAGGCCCTTGCCCAGTATACTCTGGCTTCTCTTCAGAACGTAAAAATCTTTCGCCTTTTACTAAAGATTTCCGTGGAGAGGAGCAAAACTGAGTTTTGTGGCAATTTTTGCATGCTCCAGCTTGCTGGGGCTTCCTTCATTTGGTTGAACAACAGAATGAGTGGGGGGTGGGCTTTCAGTGGGAGACTGAATCCTGTGGTTGGTTGGGAGGTGGCCCTCATTTGAATATTGTGGCCATGGACGGCCCCCTTCTAGGGAGCTGGAAGTGTAAGTGACGCTCTGGCAGCAGGATGGACCAGAACATGGAGCAGCCTATGGAAGATGATGGGCTGTCGCCCGGCTGGCTGTGTGTTGCCCTTTTTGTTTTTCCATCCCCAAAGGCCGCAGCCTCTTCTAGGTGGTCTCCCTGGGCCAAGGGAGGGCTGCGGCCATGGCGGTAGGTCGGGAGGAGGCCCTTGCCCAGTATACTCTGGCTTCTCTTCAGAACGTAAAAATCTTTTGCCTTTCACTAAAGATTTCCGTGGAGAGGAGCAAAACTGAGTTTTGTGGCAACTTTTGCATGCTCCAGCTTGCTGGGGCTTCCTTCATTTGGTTGAACAACAAAATGAGTGGGGGGTGGGCTTTCAGTGGGAGACTGAATCCTGTGGTTGGTTGGGAGGTGGCTCTCATTTGAATATTGTGGCCATGGATGGCCCCCTTCTGGGGAGCTTTAAGTGTAAGTGACGCTCTGGCAGCAGGATGGACCAGAATATGGAGCAGCCTATGGAAGATGATCGGCTGTCGCCCGGCTGGCTGTGTGTTGCCCTTTTTGTTTTTCCATCCCCAAAGGCCGCAGCCTCTTCTAGGTGGTCTCCCTGGGCCAAGGGAGGGCTGCGGCCATGGCGGTAGGTCGGGAGGAGGCCCTTGCCCAGTATACTCTGGCTTCTCTTCAGAACGTAAAAATCTTTCGCCTTTTACTAAAGATTTCCGTGGAGAGGAGCAAAACTGAGTTTTGTGGCAATTTTTGCATGCTCCAGCTTGCTGGGGCTTCCTTCATTTGGTTGAACAACAGAATGAGTGGGGGGTGGGCTTTCAGTGGGAGACTGAATCCTGTGGTTGGTTGGGAGGTGGCCCTCATTTGAATATTGTGGCCATGGACGGCCCCCTTCTGGGGAGCTGGAAGTGTAAGTGACGCTCTGGCAGCAGGATGGACCAGAACATGGAGCAGCCTATGGAAGATGATGGGCTGTCGCCCGGCTGGCTGTGTGTTGCCCTTTTTGTTTTTCCATCCCCAAAGGCCGCAGCCTCTTCTAGGTGGTCTCCCTGGGCCAAGGGAGGGCTGCGGCCATGGCGGTAGGTCGGGAGGAGGCCCCTGCCCAGTATACTGTGGCTTCTCTTCAGAACGTAAAAATCTTTCGCCTTTTACTAAAGTTTTCTGTGGAGAGGAGCAATACTGAGTTTTGTGGCAATTTTTGCATGCTCCAGCTTGCTGGGGCTGCCTTCATTTGGTTGAACAACAGAATGAGTGGGGGGTGGGCTTTCAGTGGGTGACTGAATCCTGTGGTTGGTTGGGAGGTGGCCCTTATTTGAATATTGTGGCCATGGACGGCCCCCTTCTGGGGAGCTGGAAGTGTAAGTGACGCTCTGGCAGCAGGATGGACCAGAACATGGAGCAGCCTATGGAAGATGATGGGCTGTCGCCCGGCTGGCTGTGTGTTGCCCTTTTTGTTTTTCCATCCCCAAAGGCCGCAGCCTCTTCTAGGTGGTCTCCCTGGGCCAAGGGAGGGCTGCGGCCATGGCGGTAGGTCGGGAGGAGGCCCTTGCCCAGTATACTCTGGCTTCTCTTCAGAACGTTAAAATCTTTCGCCTTTTACTAAAGATTTCCGTGGAGAGGAGCAAAACTGAGTTTTGTGGCAATTTTTGCCTGCTCCAGCTTGCTGGGGCTTCCTTCATTTGGTTGAACAACAGAATGAGTGGGGGGTGGGCTTTCAGTGGGAGACTGAATCCTGTGGTTGGTTGGGAGGTGGCCCTCATTTGAATATTGTGGCCATGGACGGCCCCCTTCTGGGGAGCTTTAAGTGTAAGTGACGCTCTGGCAGCAGGATGGACCAGAACATGGAGCAGCCTATGGAAGATGATGGGCTGTCGCCCGGCTGGCTGTGTGTTGCCCTTTTTGTTTTTCCATCCCCAAAGGCCGCAGCCTCTTCTAGGTGGTCTCCCTGGGCCAAGGGAGGGCTGCGGCCATGGCGGTAGGTCGGGAGGAGGCCCTTGCCCAGTATACTCTGGCTTCTCTTCAGAACGTAAAAATTTTTCGCGTTTTACTAAAGATTTCCGTGGAGAGGAGCAAAACTGAGTTTTGTGGCAATTTTTGCATGCTCCAGCTTGCTGGGGCTTCCTTCATTTGGTTGAACAACAGAATGAGTGGGGGGTGGGCTTTCAGTGGGAGACTGAATCCTGTGGTTGGTTGGGAGGTGGCCCTCATTTGAATATTGTGGCCATGGACGGCCCCCTTCTGGGGAGCTGGAAGTGTAAGTGACGCTCTGGCAGCAGGATGGACCAGAACATGGAGCAGCCTATGGAAGATGATGGGCTGTCGCCCGGCTGGCTGTGTGTTGCCCTTTTTGTTTTTCCATCCCCAAAGGCCGCAGCCTCTTCTAGGTGGTCTCCCTGGGCCAAGGGAGGGCTGCGGCCATGGCGGTAGGTCGGGAGGAGGCCCCTGCCCAGTATACTGTGGCTTCTCTTCAGAACGTAAAAATCTTTCGCCTTTTACTAAAGATTTCTGTGGAGAGGAGCAATACTGAGTTTTGTGGCAATTTTTGCATGCTCCAGCTTGTTGGGGCTTCCTTCATTTGGTTGAACAACAGAATGAGTGGGGGGTGGGCTTTCAGTGGGTGACTGAATTCTGTGGTTGGTTGGGAGGTGGCCCTTATTTGAATATTGTCGCCATGGACGGCCCCCTTCTGGGGAGCTGGAAGTGTAAGTGACGCTCTGGCAGCAGGATGGACCAGAACATGGAGCAGCCTATGGAAGATGATGGGCTGTCGCCCGGCTGGCTGTGTGTTGCCCTTTTTGTTTTTCCATCCCCAAAGGCCGCAGCCTCTTCTAGGTGGTCTCCCTGGGCCAAGGGAGGGCTGCGGCCATGGCGGTAGGTCGGGAGGAGGCCCTTGCCCAGTATACTCTGGCTTTTCTTCAGAATGTAAAAATCTTTCGCCTTTTACTAAAGATTTCCGTGGAGAGGAGCAAAACTGAGTTTTGTGGCAATCTTTGCATGCTCCAGCTTGCTGGGGCTTCCTTCATTTGGTTGAACAACAGAATGAGTGGGGGGTGGGCTTTCAGTGGGAGACTGAATCCTGTGGTTGGTTGGGAGGTGGCCCTCATTTGAATATTGTGGCCATGGACGGCCCCCTTCTGGGGAGCTGGAAGTGTAAGTGACGCTCTGGCAGCAGGATGGACCAGAACATGGAGCAGCCTATGGAAGATGATGGGCTGTCGCCCGGCTGGCTGTGTGTTGCCCTTTTTGTTTTTCCATCCCCAAAGGCCGCAGCCTCTTCTAGGTGGTCTCCCTGGGCCAAGGGAGGGCTGCGGCCATGGCGGTAGGTCCGGAGGAGGCCCTTGCCCAGTATACTCTGGCTTTTCTTCAGAACGTAAAAATCTTTCGCCTTTTACTAAAGATTTCCGTGGAGAGGAGCAAAACTGAGTTTTGTGGCAATTTCTGCATGCTCCAGCTTGCTGGAGCTTCCTTCATTTGGTTGAACAACAAATGAGTGGGGGGTGGGCTTTCAGTGGGAGACTGAATCCTGTGGTTGGTTGGGAGGTGGTCCTCATTTGAATATTGTGGCCATGGACGGCCCCCTTCTGGGGAGCTGGAAGTGTAAGTGACGGTCTGGCAGCAGGATGGACCAGAACATGGAGCAGCCTATGGAAGATGATGGGCTGTCGCCCGGCTGGCTGTGTGTTGCCCTTTTTGTTTTTCAATCCCCAAAGGCCGCAGCCTCTTCTAGGTGGTCTCCCTGGGCCAAGGGAGGGCTGCGGCCATGGCGGTAGGTCGGGAGGAGGCCCTTGCCCAGTATACTCTGGCTTCTCTTCAGAACGTAAAAATTTTTCGCCTTTTACTAAAGATTTCCGTGGAGAGGAGCAAAACTGAGTTTTGTGGCAATTTTTGCATGCTCCAGCTTGCTGGGGCTTCCTTCATTTGGTTGAACAACAGAATGAGTGGGGGTGGGCTTTCAGTGGGAGACTGAATCTTGTGGTTGGTTGGGAGGTGGCCCTCATTTGAATATTGTGGCCATGGACGGCCCCCTTCTGGGGAGCTGGAAGTGTAAGTTACGCTCTGGCAGCAGGATGGACCAGAACATGGAGCAGCCTATGGAAGATGATGGGCTGTCGCCCGGCTGGCTGTGTGTTGCCCTTTTTGTTTTTCCATCCCCAAAGGCTGCAGCCTCTTCTAGGTGGTCTCCCTGGGCCAAGGGAGGGCTGCGGCCATGGCGGTAGGTCGGGAGGAGGCCCTTGCCCAGTATACTCTGGCTTCTCTTCAGAACGTAAAAATCTTTCGCCTTTTACTAAAGATTTCCGTGGAGAGGAGCAAAACTGAGTTTTGTGGCAATTTTTGCATGCTCCAGCTTGCTGGGGCTTCCTTCATTTGGTTGAACAACAGAATGAGTGGGGGGTGGGCTTTCAGTGGGAGACTGAATCCTGTGGTTGGTTGGGAGGTGGCCCTCATTTGAATATTGTGGCCATGGACGGCCCCCTTCTGGGGAGCTGGAAGTGTAAGTGACGCTCTGGCAGCAGGATGGACCAGAACATGGAGCAGCCTATGGAAGATGATGGGCTGTCGCCCGGCTGGCTGTGTGTTGCCCTTTTTGTTTTTCCATCCCCAAAGGCCGCAGCCTCTTCTAGGTGGGCTCCCTGGGCCAAGGGAGGGCTGCGGCCATGGCGGTAGGTCGGGAGGAGGCCCTTGCCCAGTATACTCTGGCTTCTCTTCAGAACGTAAAAATCTTTCGCCTTTTACTAAAGATTTCCGTGGAGAGGAGCAAAACTGAGTTTTGTGGCAATTTTTGCATGCTCCAGCTTGCTGGGGCTTCCTTCATTTGGTTGATCAACAGAATGTGTGGGGGGTGGGCTTTCAGTGGGAGACTGAATCCTGTGGTTGGTTGGGAGGTGGCCCTCATTTGAATATTTTGGCCATGGACGGCCCCCTTCTGGGGAGCTGGAAGTGTAAGTGACGCTCTGGCAGCAGGATGGACCAGAACATTGAGCAGCCTATGGAAGATGATGGGCTGTCGCCCGGCTGGCTCTGTGTTGCCCTTTTTGTTTTTCCATCCCCAAAGGCCGCAGCCTCTTCTAGGTGGTCTCCCTGGGCCAAGGGAGGGCTGCGGCCATGGCGGTAGGTCGGGAGGAGGCCCTTGCCCAGTATACTCTGGCTTTTCTTCAGAATGTAAAAATCTTTCGCCTTTTACTAAAGATTTCCGTGGAGAGGAGCAAAACTGAGTTTTGTGGCAATTTTTGCATGCTCCAGCTTGCTGGGGCTTCCTTCATTTGGTTGAACAACAGAATGAGTGGGGGGTGGGCTTTCAGTGGGAGACTGAATCCTGTGGTTGGTTGGGAGGTGGCCCTCATTTGAATATTGTGGCCATGGACGGCCCCCTTCTGGGGAGCTGGAAGTGTAAGTGACGCTCTGGCAGCAGGATGGACCAGAACATGGAGCAGCCTATGGAAGATGATGGGCTGTCGCCCGGCTGGCTGTGTGTTGCCCTTTTTGTTTTTCCATCCCCAAAGGCCGCAGCCTCTTCTAGGTGGTCTCCCTGGGCCAAGGGAGGGCTGCGGCCATGGCGGTAGGTCCGGAGGAGGCCCTTGCCCAGTATACTCTGGCTTCTCTTCAGAACGTAAAAATCTTTCGCCTTTTACTAAAGATTTCCGTGGAGAGGAGCAAAACTGAGTTTTGTGGCAATTTCTGCATGCTCCAGCTTGCTGGGGCTTCATTCATTTGGTTGAACAACAAATGAGTGGGGGGTGGTCTTTCAGTGGGAGACTGAATCCTGTGGTTGGTTGGGAGGTGGTCCTTATTTGAATATTGTGGCCATGGACGGCCCCCTTCTGGGGAGCTGGAAGTGTAAGTGACGGTCTGGCAGCAGGATGGACCAGAACATGGAGCAGCCTATGGAAGATGATGGGCTGTCGCCCGGCTGGCTGTGTGTTGCCCTTTTTGTTTTTCCATCCCCAAAGGCCGCAGCCTCTTCTAGGTGGTCTCCCTGGGCCAAGGGAGGGCTGCGGCCATGGCGGTAGGTCGGGAGGAGGCCCTTGCCCAGTATACTCTGGCTTCTCTTCAGAACGTAAAAATTTTTCGCCTTTTACTAAACATTTCCGTGGAGAGGAGCAAAACTGAGTTTTGTGGCAATTTTTGCATGCTCCAGCTTGCTGGGGCTTCCTTCATTTGGTTGAACAACAGAATGAGTGGGGTGGGCTTTCAGTGGGAGACTGAATCCTGTGGTTGGTTGGGAGGTGGCCCTCATTTGAATATTGTGGACATGGATGGCCCCCTTCTAGGGAGCTGGAAGTGTAAGTGACGCTCTGGCAGCAGGATGGACCAGAACATGGAGCAGCCTATGGAAGATGATGGGCTGTCGCCCGGCTGGCTGTGTGTTGCCCTTTTTGTTTTTCCATCCCCAAAGGCCGCAGCCTCTTCTAGGGGGTCTCCCTGGGCCAAGGGAGGGCTGCGGCCATGGCGGTAGGTCGGGAGGAGGCCCTTGCCCAGTATACTCAGGCTTCTCTTCAGAACGTAAAAATCTTTCGCCTTTTACTAAAGATTTCCGTGGAGAGGAGCAAAACTGAGTTTTGTGGCAATTTTTGCATGCTCCAGCTTGCTGGGGCTTCCTTCATTTGGTTGAACAACAGAATGAGTGGGGGGTGGGCTTTCAGTGGGAGACTGAATCCTGTGGTTGGTTGGGAGGTGGCCCTCATTTGAATATTTTGGCCATGGACGGCCCCCTTCTGGGGAGCTGGAAGTGTAAGTGACGCTCTGGCAGCAGGATGGACCAGAACATTGAGCAGCCTATGGAAGATGATGGGCTGTCGCCCGGCTGGCTGTGTGTTGCCCTTTTTGTTTTTCCATCCCCAAAGGCCGCAGCCTCTTCTAGGTGGTCTCCCTGGGCCAAGGGAGGGCTGCGGCCATGGCGGTAGGTCGGGAGGAGGCCCTTTCCCAGTATACTCTGGCTTTTCTTCAGAATGTAAAAATCTTTTGCCTTTTACTAAAGATTTCCGTGGAGAGGAGCAAAACTGAGTTTTGTGGCAATTTTTGCATGCTCCAGCTTGCTGGGGCTTCCTTCATTTGGTTGAACAACAGAATGAGTGGGGGGTGGGCTTTCAGTGGGAGACTGAATCCTGTGGTTGGTTGGGAGGTGGCCCTCATTTGAATATTGTGGCCATGGACGGCCCCCTTCTGGGGAGCTGGAAGTGTAAGTGACGCTCTGGCAGCAGGATGGACCAGAACATGGAGCAGCCTATGGAAGATGATGGGCTGTCGCCCGGCTGGCTGTGTGTTGCCCTTTTTGTTTTTCCATCCCCAAAGGCCGCAGCCTCTTCTAGGTGGTCTCCCTGGGCCAAGGGAGGGCTGCGGCCATGGCGGTAGGTCCGGAGGAGGCCCTTGCCCAGTATACTCTGGCTTCTCTTCAGAACGTAAAAATCTTTCGCCTTTTACTAAAGATTTCCGTGGAGAGGAGCAAAACTGAGTTTTGTGGTAATTTCTGCATGCTCCAGCTTGCTGGGGCTTCATTCATTTGGTTGAACAACAAATGAGTGGGGGGTGGGCTTTCAGTGGGAGACTGAATCCTGTGGTTGGTTGGGAGGTGGTCCTCATTTGAATATTGTGGCCATGGACGGCCCCCTTCTGGGGAGCTGGAAGTGTAAGTGACGGTCTGGCAGCAGGATGGACCAGAACATGGAGCAGCCTATGGAATATGATGGGCTGTCGCCCGGCTGGCTGTGTGTTGCCCTTTTTGTTTTTCCATCCCCAAAGGCAGCAGCCTCTTCTAGGTGGTCTCCCTGGGCCAAGGGAGGGCTGCGGCCATGGCGGTAGGTCGGGAGGAGGCCCTTGCCCAGTATACTCTGGCTTCTCTTCAGAACGTAAAAATCTTTTGTCTTTTACTAAAGATTTCCGTGGAGAGGAGCAAAACTGAGTTTTGTGGCAATTTTTGCATGCTCCAGCTTGCTGGGGCTTCCTTCATTTGGTTGAACAACAGAATGAGTGGGGGGTGGGCTTTCAGTGGGAGACTGAATCCTGTGGTTGGTTGGGAGGTGGCCCTCATTTGAATATTGTGGCCATGGACGGCCCACTTCTGGGGAGCTGGAAGTGTAAGTGATGCTTTGGCAGCAGGATGGACCAGAACATGGAGCAGCCTATGGAAGTTGATGGGCTGTCGCCCGGCTGGCTGTGTGTTGCCCTTTTTGTTTTTCCATCCCCAAAGGCCGCAGCCTCTTGTAGGTGGGCTCCCTGGGCCAAGGGAGGGCTGCGGCCATGGCGGTAGGTCGGGAGGAGGCCCTTGCCCAGTATACTCTGGCTTCTCTTCAGAACGTAAAAATCTTTCGCCTTTTACTAAAGATTTCCGTGGAGAGGAGCAAAACTGAGTTTTGTGGCAATTTTTGCATGCTCCAGCTTGCTGGGGCTTCCTTCATTTGGTTGAACAACAGAATGAGTGGGGGGTGGGCTTTCAGTGGGAGACTGAATCCTGTGGTTGGTTGAGAGGTGGCCCTCATTTGAATATTGTGGCCATGGACGGCCCCCTTCTGGGGAGCTGGAAGTGTAAGTGACGCTCTGGCAGCAGGATGGACCAGAACATGGAGCAGCCTATGGAAGATGATGGGCTGTCGCCCGGCTGGCTGTGTGTTGCCCTTTTTGTTTTTCCATCCCCAAAGGCAGCAGCCTCTTCTAGGTGGTCTCCCTGGGCCAAGGGAGGGCTGCGGCCATGGCGGTAGGTCGGGAGGAGTCCCTTGCCCAGTATACTCCGGCTTCTCTTCAGAATGTAAAAATCTTTCGCCTTTTACTAAAGATTTCTGTGGAGAGGAGCAATACTGAGTTTTGTGGCAATTTTTGCATGCTCCAGCTTGCTGGGGCTTTCTTCATTTGGTTGAACAACAGAATGAGTGGGGGTGGGCTTTCAGTGGGTGACTGAATCCTGTGGTTGGTTGGGAGGTGGCCCTCATTTGAATATTGTGGCCATGGACGGCCCCCATCTGGGGAGCTGTAAGTGTAAGTGACGCTCTGGCAGCAGGATGGACCAGAACATGGAGCAGCCTATGGAAGATGATGGGCTGTCGCCCGGCTGGCTGTGTGTTGCCCTTTTTGTTTTTCCATCCCCAAAGGCCGCAGCCTCTTCTAGGTGGTCTCCCTGGGCCAAGGGAGGGCTGCGGCCATGGCGGTAGGTCGGGAGGAGGCCCTTGCCCAGTATACTCTGGCTTCTCTTCAGAACGTAAAAATCTTTCGCCTTTTACTAAAGATTTCCGTGGAGAGGAGCAAAACTGAGGTTTGTGGCAATTTTTGCATGCTCCAGCTTGCTGGGGCTTCCTTCATTTGGTTGAACAACAGAATGAGTGGGGGGTGGGCTTTCAGTGGGAGACTGAATCCTGTGGTTGGATGGGAGGTGGCCCTCATTTGAATATTGTGGCCATGGACGGCCCCCTTCTGGGGAGCTGGAAGTGTAAGTGACACTCTGGCAGCAGGATGGACCAGAACATGGAGCAGCCTATGGAAGATGATGGGCTGTCGCCCGGCTGACTGTCTGTTGCCCTTTTTGTTTTTCCATCCCCAAAGGCCGCAGCCTCTTCTAGGTGGTCTCCCTGGGCCAAGGGAGGGCTGCGGCCATGGCGGTAGGTCGGGAGGAGGTCCTTGCCCAGTATACTCTGGCTTCTCTTCAGAACGTAAAAATCTTTCGCCTTTTACTAAAGATTTCCGTGGAGAGGAGCAAAACTGAGTTTTGTGGCAATTTTTGCATGCTCCAGCTTGCTGGGGCTTCCTTCATTTGGTTGAACAACAGAATGAGTTGGGGGTGGGTTTTCAGTGGGAAACTGAATCCTGTGGTTGGTTGGGAGGTGGCCCTCATTTGAATATTGTGGCCATGGACGGCCCCCTTCTGGGGAGCTGGAAGTGTAAGTGACGCTCTGGCAGCAGGATGGAGCAGAACATGGAGCAGCCTATGGAAGATGATGGGCTGTCGCCCGGCTGGCTGTGTGTTGCCCTTTTTGTTTTTCCATCCCCAAAGGCCGCAGCCTCTTCTAGGTGGTCTCCCTGGGCCAAGGGAGGGCTGCGGCCATGGCGGTAGGTCGGGAGGAGGCCCTTGCCCAGTATACTCTGGCTTCTCTTCAGAACGTAAAAATCTTTTGCCTTTTACTAAAGATTTCCGTGGAGAGGAGCAAAACTGAGTTTTGTGGCAATTTTTACATGCTCCAGCTTGCTGGGGCTTTCTTCATTTGGTTGAACAACAGAATGAGTGGGGGGTGGGCTTTCAGTGGGAGACTGAATCCTGTGGTTGGTTGGGAGGTGGCCCTCATTTGAATATTGTGGCCATGGACGGCCCCCTTCTGGGGAGCTGGAAGTGTAAGTGACGCTCTGGCAGCAGGATGGACCAGAACATGGAGCAGCCTATGGAAGATGATGGGCTGTCGCCCGGCTGGCTGTGTGTTGCCCTTTTTGTTTTTCCATCCCCAAAGGCCGCAGCCTCTTCTAGGTGGTCTCCCTGGGCCAAGGGAGGGCTGCGGCCATGGCGGTAGGTCGGGAGGAGGCCCTTGCCCAGTATACTCTGGCTTCTATTCAGAACGTAAAAATCTTTCGCCTTTTACTAAAGATTTCCGTGGAGAGGAGCAAAACTGAGTTTTGTGGCAATTTTTACATGCTCCAGCTTGCTGGGGCTTTCTTCATTTGGTTGAACAACAGAATGAGTGGGGGGTGGGCTTTCAGTGGGAGACTGAATCCTGTGGTTGGTTGGGAGGTGGCCCTCATTTGAATATTGTGGCCATGGACGGCCCCCTTCTGGGGAGCTGGAAGTGTAAGTGACGCTCTGGCAGCAGGATGGACCAGAACATGGAGCAGCCTATGGAAGATGATGGGCTGTCGCCCGGCTGGCTGTGTGTTGCCCTTTTTGTTTTTCCATCCCCAAAGGCCGCAGCCTCTTCTAGGTGGTCTCCCTGGGCCAAGGGAGGGCTGCGGCCATGGCGGTAGGTCGGGAGGAGGCCCTTGCCCAGTATACTCTGGCTTCTCTTCAGAACGTAAAAATCTTTCGCCTTTTACTAAAGATTTCCGTGGAGAGGAGCAAAACTGAGTTTTGTGGCAATTTTTGCATGCTCCAGCTTGCTGGGGCTTACTTCATTTGGTTGAACAACAGAATGAGTGGGGGGTGGGCTTTCAGTGGGAGACTGAATCCTGTGGTTGGTTGGGAGGTGGCCCTCATTTGAATATTGTGGCCATGGACGGCCCCCTTCTGGGGAGCTGGAAGTGTAAGTGACGCTCTGGCAGCAGGATGGAGCAGCCTATGGAAGATGATGGGCTGTCGCCCGGCTGGCTGTGTGTTGCCCTTTTTGTTTTTCCATCCCCAAAGGCCGCAGCCTCTTCTAGGTGGTCTCCCTGGGCCAAGGGAGGGCTGCGGCCATGGCGGTAGGTCGGGAGGAGGCCCTTGCCCAGTATACTCTGGCTTCTCTTCAGAACGTAAAAATCTTTCGCCTTTTACTAAAGATTTCCGTGGAGAGGAGCAAAACTGAGTTTTGTGGCAATTTTTGCATGCTCCAGCTTGCTGGGGCTTCCTTCATTTGGTTGAACAACAGAATGAGTGGGGGGTGGGCTTTCAGTGGGAGACTGAATCCTGTGGTTGGTTGGGAGGTGGCCCTCATTTGAATATTGTGGCCATGGACGGCCCCCTTCTGGGGAGCTGGAAGTGTAAGTGACGCTCTGGCAGCAGGATGGACCAGAACATGGAGCAGCCTATGGAAGATGATGGGCTGTCGCCCGGCTGGCTGTGTGTTGCCCTTTTTGTTTTTCCATCCCCAAAGGCCGCAGACTCTTCTAGATGGTCTCCCTGGGCCAAGGGAGGGCTGCGGCCATGGCGGTAGGTCGGGAGGAGGCGCTTGCCCAGTATACTCTGGCTTCTCTTCAGAACGTAAAAATCTTTCGCCTTTTACTAAAGATTTCCGTGGAGAGGAGCAAAACTGAGTTTTGTGGCAATTTTTGCATGCTCCAGCTTGCTGGGGCTTCCTTCATTTGGTTGAACAACAGAATGAGTGGGGGGTGGGCTTTCAGTGGGAGACTGAATCTTGTGGTTGGTTGGGAGGTGGCCCTCATTTGAATATTGTGGCCATGGACGGCCCCCTTCTGGGGAGCTGGAAGTGTAAGTGACTCTCTGGCAGCAGGATGGAGCAGCCTATGGAAGATGATGGGCTGTCGCCCGGCTGGCTGTGTGTTGCCCTTTTTGTTTTTCCATCCCCAAAGGCCGCAGCCTCTTCTAGGTGGTCTCCCTGGGCCAAGGGAGGGTTGCGGCCATGGCGGTAGGTCGGGAGGAGGCCCTTGCCCAGTATACTCTGGCTTCTCTTCAGAACGTAAAAATCTTTCGCCTTTTACTAAAGATTTCCGTGGATAGGAGCAAAACTGAGTTTTGTGGCAATTTTTGCATGCTCCAGCTTGCTGGGGCTTCCTTCATTTGGTTGAACAACAGAATGAGTGGGGGGTGGGCTTTCAGTGGGAGACTGAATCCTGTGGTTGGTTGGGAGGTGGCCCTCATTTGAATATTGTGGCCATGGACGGCCCCCTTCTGGGGAGCTGGAAGTGTAAGTGACGCTCTGGCAGCAGGATGGACCAGAACATGGAGCAGCCTATGGAAGATGATGGGCTGTCGCCCGGCTGGCTGTGTGTTGCCCTTTTTGTTTTTCCATCCCCAAAGGCCGCAGCCTCTTCTAGGTGGTCTCCCTGGGCTAAGGGAGGGCTGCGGCCATAGCGGTAGGTCGGGAGGAGGCCCTTGCCCAGTATACTCTGGCTTCTCTTCAGAACGTAAAAATCTTTCGCCTTTTACTAAAGATTTCCGTGGAGAGGAGCAAAACTGAGTTTTGTGGCAATTTTTGCATGCTCCAGCTTGCTGGGGCTTCCTTCATTTGGTTGAACAACAGAATGAGTGGGGGGTGGGCTTTCAGTGGGAGACTGAATCCTGTGGTTGGTTGGGAGGTGGCCCTCACTTGAATATTGTGGCCATGGACGGCCCCCTTCTGGGGAGCTGGAAGTGTAAGTGACGCTCTGGCAGCAGGATGGACCAGAACATGGAGCAGCCTATGGAAGATGATGGGCTGTCGCCCGGCTGGCTGTGTGTTGCCCTTTTTGTTTTTCCATCCCCAAAGGCCGCAGCCTCTTCTAGGTGGTCTCCCTGGGCCAAGGGAGGGCTGCGGCCATGGCGGTAGGTCGGGAGGAGGCCCTTGCCCAGTATACTCTGGTTTCTCTTCAGAACGTAAAAATCTTTCGCCTTTTACTAAAGATTTCCGTGGAGAGGAGCAAAACTGAGTTTTGTGGCAATTTTTGCATGCTCCAGCTTGCTGGGGCTTCCTTCATTTGGTTGAACAACAGAATGAGTGGGGGGTGGGCTTTCAGTGGGAGACTGAATCCTGTGGTTGGTTGGGAGGTGCCCCTCATTTGAATATTGTGGCCATGGATGGCCCCCTTCTGGGGAGCTGGAAGTGTAAGTGACGCTCTGGCAGCAGGATGGACCAGAACATGGAGCAGCCTATGGAAGATGATGGGCTGTCGCCCGGCTGGCTGTGTGTTGCCCTTTTTGTTTTTCCATCCCCAAAGGCCGCAGCCTCTTCTAGGTGGTCTCCCTGGGCCAAGGGAGGGCTGCGGCCATGGCGGTAGGTCGGGAGGAGGCCCTTGCCCAGTATACTCTGGCTTCTCTTCAGAACGTAAAAATCTTTCGCCTTTTTCTAAAGATTTCCGTGGAGAGGAGCAAAACTGAGTTTTGTGGCAGTTTTTGCATGCTCCAGCTTGCTGGGGCTTCCTTCATTTGGTTGAACAACAGAATGAGTGGGGGGTGGGCTTTCAGTGGGAGACTGAATCCTGTGGTTGGTTGGGAGGTGGCCCTCATTTGAATATTGTGGCCATGGACAGCCTCCTTCTGGGGAGCTGGAAGTGTAAGTGATGCTCTGGCAGCAGAATGGACCAGAACATGGAGCAGCCTATGGAAGATGATGGGCTGTCGCCCGGCTGGCTGTGTGTTGCCCTTTTTGTTTTTCCATCCCCAAAGGCCGCAGCCTCTTCTAGGTGGTCTCCCTGGGCCAAGGGAGGGCTGCGGCCATGGCGGTAGGTCGGGAGGAGGCCCTTGCCCAGTATACTCTGGTTTCTCTTCAGAACGTAAAAATCTTTCGCCTTTTACTAAAGATTTCCGTGGAGAGGAGCAAAACTGAGTTTTGTGGCAATTTTTGCATGCTCCAGCTTGCTTGGGCTTCCTTCATTTGGTTGAACAACAGAATGAGTGCGGGTGGGCTTTCAGTGGGAGACTGAATCCTGTGGTTGGTTGGGAGGTGGCCTTCATTTGAATATTGTGGCCATGGACGGCCACCTTCTGGGGAGCTGGAAGTGTAAGTGACGCTCTGGCAGCAGGATGGACCAGAACATGGAGCAGCCTATGGAAGATGATGGGCTGTCGCCCGGCTGGCTGTGTGTTGCCCTTTTTGTTTTTCCATCCCCAAAGGTCGCAGCCTCTTCTAGGTGGTCTCCCTGGGCCAAGGGAGGGCTGCGGCCGTGGTGGTAGGTCGGGAGGAGGCCCTTGCCCAGTATACTCTGGCTTCTCTTCAGAACGTAAAAATCTTTCGCCTTTTACTAAAGATTTCCGTGGAGAGGAGCAAAACTGAGTTTTGTGGCAATTTTTGCATGCTCCAGCTTGCTGGGGCTTCCTTCATTTGGTTGAACAACAGAATGAGTGGGGGGTGGGCTTTCAGTGGGAGACTGAATCCTGTGGTTGGTTGGGAGGTGGCCCTCATTTGAATATTGTGGCCATGGACGGCCCCCTTCTGGGGAGCTGGAAGTGTAAGTGACGCTCTGGCAGCAGGATGGACCAGAACATGGAGCAGCCTATGGAAGATGATGGGCTGTCGCCCGGCTGGCTGTGTGTTGCCCTTTTTGTTTTTCCATCCCCAAAGGCCGCAGCCTCTTCTAGGTGGTCTCCCTGGGCCAAGGGAGGGCTGCGGCCATGGCGGTAGGTTGGGAGGAGGCCCTTGCCCAGTATACTCTGGCTTCTTTTCAGAACGTAAAAATCTTTCGCCTTTTACTAAAGATTTCCGTGGAGAGGAGCAAAACTGAGTTTTGTGGCAATTGTTGCATGCCTCAGCTTGCTGGGGCTTCCTTCATTTGGTTGAACAACAGAATGAGTGGGGGGTGGGCTTTCAGTGGGAGACTGAATCCTGTGGTTGGTTGGGAGGTGGCCCTCATTTGAATATTGTGGCCATGGACGGCCCCCTTCTGGGGAGCTGGAAGTGTAAGTGACGCTCTGGCAGCAGGATGGACCAGAACATGGAGCAGCCTATGGAAGATGATGGGCTGTCGCCCGGCTGGCTGTGTGTTGCCCTTTTTGTTTTTCCATCCCCAAAGGCCGCAGCCTCTTCTAGGTGGGCTCCCTGGGCCAAGGGACGGCTGCGGCCATGGCGGTAGGTCGGGAGGAGGCCCTTGCCCAGTATACTCTGGCTTCTCTTCAGAACGTAAAAATCTTTCGCCTTTTACTAAAGATTTCCGTGGAGAGGAGCAAAACTGAGTTTTGTGGCAATTTTTGCATGCTCCAGCTTGCTGGGGCTTCCTTCATTTGGTTAAACAACAGAATGAGTGGGGGGTGGGCTTTCAGTGGGAGACTGAATCCTGTGGTTGGTTGGGAGGTGGCCCTCATTTGAATATTGTGGCCATGGACGGCCCCCTTCTGGGGAGCTGGAAGTGTAAGTGACGCTCTGGCAGCAGGATGGACCAGAACATGGAGCAGCCTATGGAAGATGATGGGCTGTCGTCCGGCTGGCTGTGTGTTGCCCTTTTTGTTTTTCCATCCCCAAAGGCTGCAGCCTCTTCTAGGTGGTCTCCCTGGGCCAAGGGAGGGCTGCGGCCATGGCGGTAGGTCGGGAGGAGGCCCTTGCCCAGTATATTCTGGCTTCTCTTCAGAACGTAAAAATTTTTCGCCTTTTACTAAAGATTTCCGTGGAGAGGAGCAAAACTGAGTTTTGTGGCAATTTTTGCATGCTCCAGCTTGCTGGGGCTTCCTTCATTTGGTTGAACAACAGAATGAGGGGGGGGTGGGCTTTCAGTGGGAGACTGAATCCTGTGGTTGGTTGGGAGGTGGCCCTCATTTGAATATTGTGGCCATGGACGGCCCTCTTCTGGGGAGCTGGAAGTGTAAGTGACGCTCTGGCAGCAGGATGGACCAGAACATGGAGCAGCCTATGGAAGATGATGGGCTGTCGCCCGGCTGGCTGTGTGTTGCCCTTTTTGTTTTTCCATCCCCAAAGGCCGCAGCCTCTTCTAGGTGGTCTCCCTGGGCCAAGGGAGGGCTGCGGCCATGGCGGTAGGTCGGGAGGAGGCCCTTGCCCAGTATACTCTGGCTTCTCTTCAGAACGTAAAAATCTTTCGCCTTTTACTAAAGATTTCCGTGGAGAGGAGCAAAACTGAGTTTTGTGGCAATTTTTGCATGCTCCAGCTTGCTGGGGCTTCCTTCATTTGGTTGAACGACAGAATGAGTGGGGGGTGGGCTTTCAGTGGGAGACTGAATCCTGTGGTTGGTTGGGAGGTGGCCCTCATTTGAATATTGTGGCCATGGACGGCCCCCTTCTGGGTTGCTGGAAGTGTAAGTGACGCTCTGGCAGCAGGATGGACCAGAACATGGAGCAGCCTATGGAAGATGATGGGCTGTCGCCCGGCTGGCTGTGTGTTGCCCTTTTTGTTTTTCCATCCCCAAAGGCCGCAGCCTCTTCTAGGTGGTCTCCCTGGGCCAAGGGAGGGCTGCGGCCATGGCGGTAGGTCGGGAGGAGGCCCTTGCCCAGTATACTCTGGCTTCTCTTCAGAACGTAAAAATCTTTCGCATTTTACTAAAGATTTCCGTGGAGAGGAGCAAAACTGAGTTTTGTGGCAATTTTTGCATGCTCCAGCTTGCTGGGGTTTCCTTCATTTGGTTGAACAACAGAATGAGTGGGGGGTGGGCTTTCAGTGGGAGACTGAATCCTGTGGTTGGTTGGGAGGTGGCCCTCATTTGAATATTGTGGCCATGGACGGCCCCCTTCTGGGGAGCTGGAAGTGTAAGTGATGCTCTGGCAGCAGGATGGACCAGAACATGGAGCAGCCTATGGAAGATGATGGGCTGTCGCCCGACTGGCTGTGTGTTGCCCTTTTTGTTTTTCCATCCCCAAAGGCCGCAGCCTCTTCTAGGTGGTCTCCCTGGGCCAAGGGAGGGCTGCGGCCATGGCGGTAGGTCGGGAGGAGGCCCTTGCCCAGTATACTCTGGCTTCTCTTCAGAACGTAAAAATTTTTCGCCTTTTACTAAAGATTTCCGTGGAGAGGAGCAAAACTGAGTTTTGTGGCAATTTTTGCATGCTCCAGCTTGCTGGGGCTTCCTTCATTTGGTTGAACAACAGAATGAGTGGGGGGTGGGCTTTCAGTGGGAGACTGAATCCTGTGGTTGGTTGGGAGGTGGCCCTCATTTGAATATTGTGGCCATGGACGGCCCCCTTCTGGGGAGCTGGAAGTGTAAGTGACGCTCTGGCAGCAGGATGGACCAGAACATGGAGCAGCCTATGGAAGATGATGGGCTGTCGCCCGGCTGGCTGTGTGTTGCCCTTTTTGTTTTTCCATCCCCAAAGGCCGCAGCCTCTTCTAGGTGGTCTCCCTGGGCCAAGGGAGGGCTGCGGCCATGGCGGTAGGTCGGGACGAGGCCCTTGCCCAGTATACTCTGGCTTCTCTTCAGAACGTAAAAATCTTTCGCCTTTTACTAAAGATTTCCGTGGAGAGGAGCAAAACTGAGTTTTGTGGCAATTTTTGCATGCTCCAGCTTGCTGGGGCTTCCTTCATTTGGTTGAACAACAGAATGAGTGGGGGGTGGGCTTTCAGTGGGAGACTGAATCCTGTGGTTGGTTGGGAGGTGGCCCTCATTTGAATATTGTGGCCATGGACGGCCCCCTTCTGGGGAGCTGGAAGTGTATGTGACGCTCTGGCAGCAGGATGGACCAGAACATGGAGCAGCCTATGGAAGATGATGGGCTGTCGCCCTGCTGGCTGTGTGTTGCCCTTTTTGTTTTTCCATCCCCAAAGGCTGCAGCCTCTTCTAGGTGGTCTCCCTGGGCCAAGGGAGGGCTGCGGCCGTGGCGGTAGGTCGGGAGGAGGCCCTTGCCCAGTATACTCTGGCTTCTTTTCAGAACGTTAAAATCTTTCGCCTTTTACTAAAGATTTCCGTGGAGAGGAGCAAAACTGAGTTTTGTGGCAATTTTTGCATGCTCCAGCTTGCTGGGGCTTCCTTCATTTGGTTGAACAACAGAATGAGTGGGGAGTGGGCTTTCAGTGGGAGACTGAATCCTGTGGTTGGTTGGGAGGTGGCCCTCATTTGAATATTGTGGCCATGGACGGCCCCCTTCTGGGGAGCTGGAAGTGTAAGTGACGCTCTGGCAGCAGGATGGACCAGAACATGGAGCAGCCTATGGAAGATGATGGGCTGTCGCCCGGCTGGCTGTGTGTTGCCCTTTTTGTTGTTCCATCCCCAAAGGCCGCAGCCTCTTCTAGGTGGTCTCCCTGGGCCAAGGGAGGGCTGCGGCCATGGCGGTAGGTTGGGAGCAGGCCCTTGCCCAGTATACTCTGGCTTCTTTTCAGAACGTAAAAATCTTTCGCCCTTTACTAAAGATTTCCGTGGAGAGGAGCAAAACTGAGTTTTGTGGCAATTGTTGCATGCCTCAGCTGGCTGGGGCTTCCTTCATTTGGTTGAACAACAGAATGAGTGGGGGGTGGGCTTTCAGTGGGAGACTGAATCTTGGGTTGGTTGGGAGGTGGCCCTCATTTGAATATTGTGGCCATGGACGGCCCCCTTCTGGGGAGCTGGAAGTGTAAGTGACGCTCTGGCAGCAGGATGAACCAGAACATGGAGCAGCCTATGGAAGATGATGGGCTGTCGCCCGGCTGGCTGTGTGTTGCCCTTTTTGTTTTTCCATCCCCAAAGGCCGCAGCCTCTTCTAGGTGGTCTCCCTGGGCCAAGGGAGGGCTGCGGCCATGGCGGTAGGTCGGGAGGAGGCCCTTGCCCAGTATACTCTGGCTTCTCTTCAGAACGTAAAAATCTTTCGCCTTTTACTAAAGATTTCCGTGGAGAGGAGCAAAACTGAGTTTTGTGGCAATTTTTGCATGTTCCAGCTTGCTGGGGCTTCCTTCATTTGGTTGAACAACAGAATGAGTGGGGGGTGGGCTTTCAGTGGGAGACTGAATCCTGTGGTTGGTTGGGAGGTGGCCCTCATTTGAATATTGTGGCCATGGACGGCCCCCTTCTGGGGAGCTGGAAGTGTAAGTGACGCTCTGGCAGTAGGATGAACCAGAACATGGAGCAGCCTATGGAAGATGATGGGCTGTCGCCCGGCTGGCTGTGTGTTGCCCTTTTTGTTTTTCCATCCCCAAAGGCCGCAGCCTCTTCTAGGTGGTCTCCCTGGGCCAAGGGAGGGCTGCGGCCATGGCGGTAGGTCGGGAGGAGGCCCTTGCCCAGTATACTCTGGCTTCTCTTCAGAACGTAAAAATCTTTCGCCTTTTACTAAAGATTTCCGTGGAGAGGAGCAAAACTGAGTTTTGTGGCAATTTTTGCATGCTCCAGCTTGTTGGGGCTTCCTTCATTTGGTTGAACAACAGAATGAGTGGGGAGTGGGCTTTCAGTGGGAGACTGAATCCTGTGGTTGGTTGGGAGGTGGCCCTCATTTGAATATTGTGGCCATGGACGGCCCCCTTCTGGGGAGCTGGAAGTGTAAGTGACGCTCTGGCAGCAGGATGGACCAGAACATGGAGCAGCCTATGGAAGATGATGGGCTGTCGCCCGGCTGGCTGTGTGTTGCCCTTTTTGTTTTTCCATCCCCAAAGGCCGCAGCCTCTTCTAGGTGGTCTCCCTGGGCCAAGGGAGGGCTGCGGCCATGGCGGTAGGTCGGGAGGAGGCCCTTGCCCAGTATACTCTGGCTTCTCTTCAGAATGTAAAAATCTTTCGCCTTTTACTAAAGATTTCCGTGGAGAGGAGCAAAACTGAGTTTTGTGGCAATTTTTGCATGCTCCAGCTTGCTGGGGCTTCCTTCATTTGGTTGAACAACAGAATGAGTGGGGGGTGGGCTTTCAGTGGGAGACTGAATCCTGTGGTTGGTTGGGAGGTGGCCCTCATTTGAATATTGTGGCCATGGATGGCCCCCTTCTGGGGAGCTGGAAGTGTAAGTGACGCTCTGGCAGCAGGATGGACCAGAACATGGAGCAGCCTATGGAAGATGATGGGCTGTCGCCCGGCTGGCTGTGTGTTGCCCTTTTTGTTTTTCCATCCCCAAAGGCCGCAGCCTCTTCTAGGTGGTCTCCCTGGGCCAAGGGAGGGCTGCGGCCATGGCGGTAGGTCGGGAGGAGGCCCTTGCCCAGTATACTCTGGCTTCTCTTCAGAACGTAAAAATCTTTCGCCTTTTACTAAAGATTTCCGTGGAGAGGAGCAAAACTGAGTTTTGTGGCAATTTTTGCATGCTCCAGCTTGCTGGGGCTTCCTTCATTTGGTTGAACAACAGAATGAGTGGGTTGTGGGCTTTCAGTGGGAGACTGAATCCTGTGGTTGGTTGGGAGGTGGCCCTCATTTGAATATTGTGGCCATGGACGGCCCCCTTCTGGGGAGCTGGAAGTGTAAGTGATGCTCTGGCAGCAGGATGGACCAGAACATGGAGCAGCCTATGGAAGATGATGGGCTGTCGCCCGGCTGGCTGTGTGTTGCCCTTTTTGTTTTTCCATCCCCAAAGGCCGCAGCCTCTTCTAGGTGGTCTCCCTGGGCCAAGGGAGGGCTGCGGCCATGGCGGTAGGTCGGGAGGAGGCCCTTGCCCAGTATACTCTGGCTTCTCTTCAGAACGTAAAAATCTTTCGCCTTTTACTAAAGATTTCCGTGGAGAGGAGCAAAACTGAGTTTTGTGGCAATTTTTGCATGCTCCAGCTTGCTGGGGCTTCCTTCATTTGGTTGAACAACAGAATGAGTGGGGGGTGGGCTTTCAGTGGGAGACTGAATCCTGTGGTTGGTTGGGAGGTGGCCCTCATTTGAATATTGTGGCCATGGACGGCCCCCTTCTGGGGAGCTGGAAGTGTAAGTGACGCTCTGGCAGCAAGATGGACCAGAACATGGAGCAGCCTATGGAAGATGATGGGCTGTCGCCCGGCTGGCTGTGTGTTGCCCTTTTTGTTTTTCCATCCCCAAAGGCCGCAGCCTCTTCTAGGTGGTCTCCCTGGGCGAAGGGAGGGCTGCGGCCATGGCGGTAGGTCGGGAGGAGGCCCTTGCCCAGTATACTCCGGCTTCTCTTCAGAACGTAAAAATCTTTCGCCTTTTACTAAAGATTTCCGTGGAGAGGAGCAAAACTGAGTTTTGTGGCAATTTTTGCATGCTCCAGCTTGCTGGGGCTTCCTTCATTTGGTTGAAAAACAGAATGAGTGGGGGGTGGGCTTTCAGTGGGAGACTGAATCCTGTGGTTGGTTGGGAGGTGGCCCTCATTTGAATATTGTGGCCATGGACGGCCCCCTTCTGGGGAGCTGGAAGTGTAAGTGACGCTCTGGCAGCAGGATGGACCATAACATGGAGCAGCCTATGGAAGATGATGGGCTGTCGCCCGGCTGGCTGTGTGTTGCCCTTTTTGTTTTTCCATCCCCAAAGGCCGCAGCCTCTTCTAGGTGGTCTCCCTGGGCCAAGGGAGGGCTGCGGCCATGGCGGTAGGTCGGGAGGAGGCCCTTGCCCAGTATACTCTGGCTTCTCTTCAGAATGTAAAAATCTTTCGCCTTTTACTAAAGATTTCCGTGGAGAGGAGCAAAACTGAGTTTTGTGGCAATTTTTGCATGCTCCAGCTTGCTGGGGCTTCCTTCATTTGGTTGAACAACAGAATGAGTGGGGGGTGGGCTTTCAGTGGGAGACTGAATCCTGTGGTTGGTTGGGAGGTGGCCCTCATTTGAATATTGTGGTCATGGACGGCCCCCTTCTGGGGAGCTTTAAGTGTAAGTGACGCTCTGGCAGCAGGATGGACCAGAACATGGAGCAGCCTATGGAAGATGATGGGCTGTCGCCCGGCTGGCTGTGTGTTGCCCTTTTTGTTTTTCCATCCCCAAAGGCCGCAGCCTCTTCTAGGTGGGCTCCCTGGGCCAAGGGAGGGCTGCGGCCATGGCGGTAGGTCGGGAGGAGGCCCTTGCCCAGTATACTCTGGCTTCTCTTCAGAACGTAAAAATCTTTCGCCTTTTACTAAAGATTTCCGTGGAGAGGAGCAAAACTGAGTTTTGTGGCAATTTTTGCATGCTCCAGCTTGCTGGGGCTTCCTTCATTTGGTTGAACAACAGAATGAGTGGGGGGTGGGCTTTCAGTGGGAGACTGAATCCTGTGGTTGGTTGGGAGGTGGCCCTCATTTGAATATTGTGGCCATGGACGGCCCCCTTCTGGGGAGCTGGAAGTGTAAGTGACGCTCTGGCAGCAGGATGGACCAGAACATGGAGCAGCCTATGGAAGATGATGGGCTGTCGCCCGGCTGGCTGTGTGTTGCCCTTTTTGTTTTTCCATCCCCAAAGGCCGCAGCCTCTTCTAGGTGGTCTCCCTGGGCCAAGGGAGGGCTGCGGCCATGGCGGTAGGTCGGGAGGAGGCCCTTGCCCAGTATACTCTGGCTTCTCTTCAGAACGTAAAAATCTTTCGCCTTTTACTAAAGATTTCCGTGGAGAGGAGCAAAACTGAGTTTTGTGGCAATTTTTGCATGCTCCAGCTTGCTGGGGTTCCTTCATTTGGTTGAACAACAGAATGAGTGGGGGGTGGGCTTTCAGTGGGAGACTGAATCCTGTGGTTGGTTGGGAGGTGGCCCTCATTTGAATATTGTGGCCATGGACGGCCCCCTTCTGGGGAGCTGGAAGTGTAAGTGACGGTCTGGCAGCAGGATGGACCAGAACATGGAGCAGCCTATGGAAGATGATGGGCTGTCGCCCGGCTGGCTGTGTGTTGCCCTTTTTGTTTTTCCATCCCCAAAGGCCGCAGCCTCTTCTAGGTGGTCTCCCTGGGCCAAGGGAGGGCTGCGGCCATGGCGGTAGGTCGGGAGGAGGCCCTTGCCCAGTATACTCTGGCTTCTCTTCAGAACGTAAAAATCTTTCGCCTTTTACTAAAGATTTCCGTGGAGAGGAGCAAAACTGAGTTTTGTGGCAATTTTTGCATGCTCCAGCTTGCTGGGGCTTCCTTCATTTGGTTGAACAACAGAATGAGTGGGGGGTGGGCTTTCAGTGGGAGACTGAATCCTGTGGTTGGTTGGGAGGTGGCCCTCATTTGAATATTGTGGCCATGGATGGCCCCCTTCTGGGAAGCTGGAAGTGTAAGTGACGCTCTGGCAGCAGGATGGACCAGAACATGGAGCAGCCTATGGAAGATGATGGGCTGTCGCCCGGCTGGCTGTGTGTTGCCCTTTTTGTTTTTCCATCCCCAAAGGCCGCAGCCTCTTCTAGGTGGTCTCCCTGGGCCAAGGGAGGGCTGCGGCCATGGCGGTAGGTCGGGAGGAGGCCCTTGCCCAGTATACTCTGGCTTCTCTTCAGAACGTAAAAATCTTTCGCCTTTTACTAAAGATTTCCGTGGAGAGGAGCAAAACTGAGTTTTGTGGCAATTTTTGCATGCTCCAGCTTGCTGGGGCTTCCTTCATTTGGTTGAACAACAGAATGAGTGGGGGGTGGGCTTTCAGTGGGAGACTGAATCCTGTGGTTGGTTGGGAGGTGGCCCTCATTTGAATATTGTGGCCATGGACGGCCCCCTTCTGGGGAGCTGGAAGTGTAAGTGTCGTTCTGGCAGCAGGATGGACCAGAACATGGAGCAGCCTATGGAAGATGATGGGCTGTCGCCCGGCTGGCTGTGTGTTGCCCTTTTTGTTTTTCCATCCCCAAAGGCCGCAGCCTCTTCTAGGTGGTCTCCCTGGGCCAAGGGAGGGCTGCGGCCATGGCGGTAGGTCGGGAGGAGGCCCTTGCCCAGTATACTCTGGCTTCTCTTCAGAACGTAAAAATCTTTCGCCTTTTACTAAAGATTTCCGTGGAGAGGAGCAAAACTGAGTTTTGTGGCAATTTTTGCATGCTCCAGCTTGCTGGGGCTTCCTTCATTTGGTTGAACAACAGAATGAGTGGGGGGTGGGCTTTCAGTGGGAGACTGAATCCTGTGGTTGGTTGGGAGGTGGCCCTCATTTGAATATTGTGGCCATGGACGGCCCCCTTCTGGGGAGCTGGAAGTGTAAGTGACGCTCTGGCAGCAGGATGGACCAGAACATGGAGCAGCCTATGGAAGATGATGGGCTGTCGCCCGGCTGGCTGTGTGTTGCCCTTTTTGTTTTTCCATCCCCAAAGGCCGCATCCTCTTCTAGGTGGTCTCCCTGGGCCAAGGGAGGGCTGCGGCCATGGCGGTAGGTCGGAAGGAGGCCCTTGCCCAGTATACTCTGGCTTCTCTTCAGAACGTAAAAATCTTTCGCCTTTTACTAAAGATTTCCGTGGAGAGGAGCAAAATTGAGTTTTGTGGCAATTTTTGCATGCTCCAGCTTGCTGGGGCTTCCTTCATTTGGTTGAACAACAAATGAGTGGGGGGTGGGCTTTCAGTGGGAGACTGAATCCTGTGGTTGGTTGGGAGGTGGTCCTCATTTGAATATTGTGGCCATGGACGGCCCCCTTCTGGGGAGCTGGAAGTGTAAGTGACGCTCTGGCAGCAGGATGGACCAGAACATGGAGCAGCCTATGGAAGATGATGGGCTGTCGCCCGGCTGGCTGTGTGTTGCCCTTTTTGTTTTTCCATCCCCAAAGGCCGCAGCCTCTTCTAGGTGGTCTCCCTGGGCCAAGGGAGGGCTGCGGCCATGGCGGTAGGTCGGGAGGAGGCCCTTGCCCAGTATACTCAGGCTTCTCTTCAGAACATAAAAATCTTTCGCCTTTTACTAAAGATTTCCGTGGAGAGGAGCAAAACTGAGTTTTGTGGCAATTTTTACATGCTCCAGCTTGCTGGGGCTTTCTTCATTTGGTTGAACAACAGAATGAGTGGGGGGTGGGCTTTCAGTGGGAGACTGAATCCTGTGGTTGGTTGGGAGGTGGCCCTCATTTGAATATTGTGGCCATGGACGGCCCCCTTCTGGGGAGCTGGAAGTGTAAGTGACGCTCTGGCAGCAGGATGGACCAGAACATGGAGCAGCCTATGGAAGATGATGGGCTGTCGCCCGGCTGGCTGTGTGTTGCCCTTTTTGTTTTCCCATCCCCAAAGGCCGCAGCCTCTTCTAGGTGGTCTCCCTGGGCCAAGGGAGGGCTGCGGCCATGGCGGTAGGTCGGGAGGAGGCCCTTGCCCAGTATACTCTAGCTTCTCTTCAGAACGTAAAAATCTTTCGCCTTTTACTAAAGATTTCCGTGGAGAGGAGCAAAACTGAGTTTTGTGGCAATTTTTGCATGCTCCAGCTTGCTGGGGCTTCCTTCATTTGGTTGAACAACAGAATGAGTGGGGGGTGGGCTTTCAGTGGGAGACTGAATCCTGTGGTTGGTTGGGAGGTGGCCCTCATTTGAATATTGTGGCCATGGACGGCCCCCTTCTGGGGAGCTGGAAGTTAAAGTGACGCTCTGGCAGCAGGATGGACCAGAACATGGAGCAGCCTATGGAAGATGATGGGCTGTCGCCCGGCTGGCTGTGTGTTGCCCTTTTTGTTTTTCCATCCCCAAAGGCCGCAGCCTCTTGTAGGTGGTCTCCCTGGGCCAAGGGAGGGCTGCGGCCATGGCGGTAGGTCGGGAGGAGGCCCTTGCCCAGTATATTCTGGCTTCTCTTCAGAACGTAAAAATCTTTCGCCTTTTACTAAAGATTTCCGTGGAGAGGAGCAAAACTGAGTTTTGTGGCAATTTTTGCATGCTCCAGCTTGCTGGGGCTTCCTTCATTTGGTTGAACAGCAGAATGAGTGGGGGGTGGGCTTTCAGTTGGAGACTGAATCCTGTGGTTGGTTGGGAGGTGGCCCTCATTTGAATATTGTGGCCATGGACGGCCCCCTTCTGGGGAGCTGGAAGTGTAAGTGACGCTCTGGCAGCAGGATGGACCAGAACATGGAGCAGCCTATGGAAGATGATGGGCTGTCGCCCGGCTGGCTGTGTGTTGCCCTTTTTGTTTTTCCATCCCCAAAGGCCGCAGCCTCTTCTAGGTGGTCTCCCTGGGCCAAGGGAGGGCTGCGGCCATGGCGGTAGGTCGGGAGGAGGCCCTTGCCCAGTATACTCTGGCTTCTCTTCAGAACGTAAAAATCTTTCGCCTTTTACTAAAGATTTCCGTGGAGAGGAGGAAAACTGAGTTTTGTGGCAATTTTTGCATGCTCCAGCTTGCTGGGGCTTCCTTCATTTGGTTGAACAACAGAATGAGTAGGGGGTGGGCTTTCAGTGGGAGACTGAATCCTGTGGTTGGTTGGGAGGTGGCCCTCATTTGAATATTGTGGCCATGGACGGCCCCCTTCTGGGGAGCTGGAAGTGTAAGTGACGCTCTGGCAGCAGGATGGACCAGAACATGGAGCAGCCTATGGAAGATGATGGGCTGTCGCCCGGCTGGCTGTGTGTTGCCCTTTTTGTTTTTCCATCCCCAAAGGCTGCAGCCTCTTCTAGGTGGTCTCCCTGGGCCAAGGGAGGGCTGCGGCCATGGCGGTAGGTCGGGAGGAGGTCCTTGCCCAGTATACTCTGGCTTCTCTTCAGAACGTAAAATTTTTTCGCCTTTTACTAAAGATTTCCGTGGAGAGGAGCAAAACTGAGTTTTGTGGCAATTTTTGCATGCTCCAGCTTGCTGGGGCTTCCTTCATTTGGTTGAACAACAGAATGAGTGGGGGGTGGGCTTTCAGTGGGAGACTGAATCCTGTGGTTGGTTGGGAGGTGGCCCTCATTTGAATATTGTGGCCATGGACGGCCCCCTTCTGGGGAGCTGGAAGTGTAAGTGACGCTCTGGCAGCAGGATGAACCAGAACATGGAGCAGCCTATGGAAGATGATGGGCTGTCGCCTGGCTGGCTGTGTGTTGCCCTTTTTGTTTTTCCATCCCCAAAGGTCGCAGCCTCTTCTAGGTGGTCTCCCTGGGCCAAGGGAGGGCTGCGGCCATGGCGGTAGGTCGGGAGGAGGCCCTTGCCCAGTATACTCTGGCTTCTCTTCAGAACGTAAAAATCTTTCGCCTTTTACTAAAGATTTCCGTGGAGAGGAGCAAAACTGAGTTTTGTGGCAATTTTTGCATGCTCCAGCTTTCTGGGGCTTCCTTCCTTTGGTTGAACAACAGAATGAGTGGGGGGTGGGTTTTCAGTGGGAGACTGAATCCTGTGGTTGGTTGGGAGGTGGCCCTCATTTGAATATTGTGGCCATGGACGGCCCCCTTCTGGGGAGCTGGAAGTGTAAGTGACGCTCTGGCAGCAGGATGGACCAGAACATGGAGCAGCCTATGGAAGATGATGGGCTGTCGCCCGGCTGGCTGTGTGTTGCCCTTTTTGTTTTTTCATCCCCAAAGGCCGCAGCCTCTTCTAGGTGGTCTCCCTGGGCCAAGGGAGGGCTGCGGCCATGGCGGTAGGTCGGGAGGAGGCCCTTGCCCAGTATACTCTGGCTTCTCTTCAGAACGTAAAAATCTTTCGCCTTTTACTAAAGATTTCCGTGGAGAGGAGCAAAACTGAGTTTTGTGGCAATTTTTGCATGCTCCAGCTTGCTGGGGCTTCCTTCATTTGGTTGAACAACAGAATGAGTGGGGGGTGGGCTTTCAGTGGGAGACTGAATCCTGTGGTTGGTTGGGAGGTGGCCCTCATTTGAATATTGTGGCCATGGACGGCTCCCTTCTGGGGAGCTGGAAGTTTAAGTGACGCTCTGGCAGCAGGATGGACCAGAACATGGAGCAGCCTATGGAAGATGATGGGCTGTCGCCCGGCTGGCTGTGTGTTGCCCTTTTTGTTTTTCCATCCCCAAAAGCCGCAGCCTCTTCTAGGTGGTCTCCCTGGGCCAAGGGAGGGCTGCGGCCATGGCGGTAGGTCGGGAGGAGGCCCTTGCCCAGTATACTCTGGCTTCTCTTCAGAACGTAAAAATCTTTCGCATTTTACTAAAGATTTCCGTGGAGAGGAGCAAAACTGAGTTTTGTGGCAATTTTTGCATGCTCCAGCTTGCTGGGGTTTCCTTCATTTGGTTGAACAACAGAATGAGTGGGGGGTGGGCTTTCAGTGGGAGACTGAATCCTGTGGTTGGTTGGGAGGTGGCCCTCATTTGAATATTGTGGCCATGGACGGCCCCCTTCTGGGGAGCTGGAAGTGTAAGTGACGCTCTGGCAGCAGGATGGACCAGAACATGGAGCAGCCTATGGAAGATGATGGGCTGTCGCCCGGCTGGCTGTGTGTTGCCCTTTTTGTTTTTCCATCCCCAAAGGCCGCAGCCTCTTCTAGGTGGTCTCCCTGGGCCAAGGGAGGGCTGCGGCCGTGGCGGTAGGTCGGGAGGAGGCCCTTGCCCAGTATACTCTGGCTTCTCTTCAGAACGTTAAAATCTTTCGCCTTTTACTAAAGATTTCCGTGGAGAGGAGCAAAACTGAGTTTTGTGGCAATTTTTGCATGCTCCAGCTTGCTGGGGCTTCCTTCATTTGGTTGAACAACAGAATGAGTGGGGGGTGGGCTTTCAGTGGGAGACTGAATCCTGTGGTTGGTTGGGAGGTGGCCCTCATTTGAATATTGTGGCCATGGACGGCCCCCTTCTGGGGAGTTGGAAGTGTAAGTGACGCTCTGGCAGCAGGATGGACCAGAACATGGAGCAGCCTATGGAAGATGATGGGCTGTCGCCCGGCTGGCTGTGTGTTGCCCTTTTTGTTTTTCCATCCCCAAAGGCCGCAGCCTCTTCTAGGTGGTCTCCCTGGGCCAAGGGAGGGCTGCGGCCATGGCGGTAGGTCGGGAGGAGGCCCTTGCCCAGTATACTCTGGCTTCTTTTCAGAATGTAAAAATCTTTCGCCTTTTACTAAAGATTTCCGTGGAGAGGAGCAAAACTGAGTTTTGTGGCAATTTTTGCATGCCTCAGCTTGCTGGGGCTTCCTTCATTTGGTTGAACAACAGAATGAGTGGGGGGTGGGCTTTCAGTGGGAGACTGAATCCTGTGGTTGGTTGGGAGGTGGCCCTCATTTGAATATTGTGGCCATGGACGGCCCCCTTCTGGGGAGCTGGAAGTGTAAGTGACGCTCTGGCAGCAGGATGGACCAGAACATGGAGCAGCCTATGGAAGATGATGGGCTGTCGCCCGGCTGGCTGTGTGTTGCCCTTTTTGTTTTTCCATCCCCAAAGGCCGCAGCCTCTTCTAGGTGGGCTCCCTGGGCCAAGGGAGGGCTGCGGCCATGGCGGTAGGTCGGGAGGAGGCCCTTGCCCAGTATACTCTGGCTTCTCTTCAGAACGTAAAAATCTTTCGCCTTTTACTAAAGATTTCCGTGGAGAGGAGCAAAACTGAGTTTTGTGGCAATTTTTACATGCTCCAGCTTGCTGGGGCTTCCTTCATTTGGTTAAACAACAGAATGAGTGGGGGGTGGGCTTTCAGTGGGAGACTGAATCCTGTGGTTGGTTGGGAGGTGGCCCTCATTTGAATATTGTGGCCATGGACGGCCCCCTTCTGGGGAGCTGGAAGTGTAAGTGACGCTCTGGCAGCAGGATGGACCAGAACATGGAGCAGCCTATGGAAGATGATGGGCTGTCGCCCGGCTGGCTGTGTGTTGCCCTTTTTGTTTTTCCATCCCCAAAGGCCGCAGCCTCTTCTAGTTGGTCTCCCTGGGCCAAGGGAGGGCTGCGGCCATGGCGGTAGGTCGGGAGGAGGCCCTTGCCCAGTATACTCTGGCTTCTCTTCAGAACGTAAAAATCTTTCGCCTTTTACTAAAGATTTCCGTGGAGAGGAGCAAAATTGAGTTTTGTGGCAATTTTTGCATGCTCCAGCTTGCTGGGGCTTCCTTCATTTGGTTGAACAACAGAATGAGTGGGGGGTGGGCTTTCAGTGGGAGACTGAATCCTGTGGTTGGTTGGGAGGTGGCCCTCATTTGAATATTGTGGCCATGGACGGCCCCCTTCTGGGGAGCTGGAAGTGTAAGTGACTCTCTGGCAGCAGGATGGACCAGAACATGGAGCAGCCTATGGAAGATGATGGGCTGTCGCCCGGCTGGCTGTGTGTTGCCCTTTTTGTTTTTCCATCCCCAAAGGCCGCAGCCTCTTCTAGGTGGTCTCCCTGGGCCAAGGGAGGGCTGCGGCCATGGCGGTAGGTCGGGAGGAGGCCCTTGCCCAGTATACTCTGGCTTCTCTTCAGAACGTAAAAATCTTTCGCCTTTTACTAAAGATTTCCGTGGAGAGGAGCAAAACTGAGTTTTGTGGCAATTTTTGCATGCTCCAGCTTGCTGGGGCTTCCTTCATTTGGTTGAACAACAGAATGAGTGGGGGGTGGGCTTTCAGTGGGAGACTGAATCCTGTGGTTGGTTGGGAGGTGGCCCTCATTTGAATATTGTGGCCATGGACGGCCCCCTTCTGGGGAGCTGGAAGTGTAAGTGACGCTCTGGCAGCAGGATGGACCAGAACATGGAGCAGCCTATGGAAGATGATGGGCTGTCGCCCGGCTGGCTGTGTGTTGCCCTTTTTGTTTTTCCATCCCCAAAGGCCGCAGCCTCTTCTAGGTGGTCTCCCTGGGCCAAGGGAGGGCTGCGGCCATGGCGGTAGGTCGGGAGGAGGCCCTTGCCCAGTATACTCTGGCTTCTCTTCAGAACGTAAAAATCTTTCGCCTTTTACTAAAGATTTCCGTGGAGAGGAGCAAAACTGAGTTTTGTGGCAATTTTTGCATGCTCCAGCTTGCTGGGGCTTCCTTCATTTGGTTGAACAACAGAATGAGTGGGGGGTGGGCTTTCAGTGGGAGACTGAATCCTGTGGTTGGTTGGGAGGTGGCCCTCATTTGAATATTGTGGCCATGGACAGCCCCCTTCTGGGGAGCTGGAAGTGTAAGTGACGCTCTGGCAGCAGGATGGACCAGAACATGGAGCAGCCTATGGAAGATGATGGGCTGTCGCCCGGCTGGCTGTGTGTTGCCCTTTTTGTTTTTCCATCCCCAAAGGCCGCAGCCTCTTCTAGGTGGTCTCCCTGGGCCAAGGGAGGGCTGCGGCCATGGCGGTAGGTCGGGAGGAGGCCCTTGCCCAGTATACTCTGGCTTCTCTTCAGAACGTAAAAATCTTTCGCCTTTTACTAAAGATTTCCGTGGAGAGGAGCAAAACTGAGTTTTGTGGCAATTTTTGCATGCTCCAGCTTGCTGGGGCTTACTTCATTTGGTTGAACAACAGAATGAGTGGGGGGTGGGCTTTCAGTGGGAGATTGAATCCTGTGGTTGGTTGGGAGGTGGCCCTCATTTGAATATTGTGGCCATGGACGGCCCCCTTCTGGGGAGCTGGAAGTGTAAGTGACGCTCTGGCAGCAGGATGGACCAGAACATGGAGCAGCCTATGGAAGATGATGGGCTGTCGCCCGGCTGGCTGTGTGTTGCCCTTTTTGTTTTTCCATCCCCAAAGGCCGCAGCCTCTTCTAGGTGGGCTACCTGGGCCAAGGGAGGGCTGCGGCCATGGCGGTAGGTCGGGAGGAGGCCCTTGCCCAGTATACTCTGGCTTCTCTTCAGAACGTAAAAATCTTTCGCCTTTTACTAAAGATTTCCGTGGAGAGGAGCAAAACTGAGTTTTGTGGCAATTTTTGCATGCTCCAGCTTGCTGGGGCTTCCTTCATTTGGTTGAACAACAGAATGAGTGGGGGGTGGGCTTTCAGTGGGAGACTGAATCCTGTGGTTGGTTGGGAGGTGGCCCTCATTTGAATATTGTGGCCATGGACGGCCCCCTTCTGGGGAGCTGGAAGTGTAAGTGACGCTCTGGCAGCAGGATGGACCAGAACATGGAGCAGCCTATGGAAGATGATCGGCTGGCTGTGTGTTGCCCTTTTTGTTTTTCCATCCCCAAAGGCCGCAGCCTCTTCTAGGTGGGCTCCCTGGGCCAAGGGAGGGCTGCGGCCATGGCGGTAGGTCGGGAGGAGGCCCTTGCCCAGTATACTCTGGCTTCTCTTCAGAACGTAAAAATCTTTCGCCTTTTACTAAAGATTTCCGTGGAGAGGAGCAAAACTGAGTTTTGTGGCAATTTTTGCATGCTCCAGCTTGCTGGGGCTTCCTTCATTTGGTTGAACAACAGAATGAGTGGGGGGTGGGCTTTCAGTGGGAGACTGAATCCTGTGGTTGGTTGGGAGGTGGCCCTCATTTGAATATTGTGGCCATGGACGGCCCCCTTCTGGGGAGCTGGAAGTGTAAGTGACGCTCTGGCAGCACGATGGACCAGAACATGGAGCAGCCTATGGAAGATGATGGGCTGTCGCCCGGCTGGCTGTGTGTTGCCCTTTTTGTTTTTCCATCCCCAAAGGCCGCAGCCTCTTCTAGGTGGGCTCCCTGGGCCAAGGGAGGGCTGCGGCCATGGCGGTAGGTCGGGAGGAGGCCCTTGCCCAGTATACTCGGCTTCTCTTCAGAACGTAAAAATCTTTTGCCTTTTACTAAAGATTTCCGTGGAGAGGAGCAAAACTGAGTTTTGTGGCAATTTTTGCATGCTCCAGCTTGCTGGGGCTTCCTTCATTTGGTTGAACAACAGAATGAGTGGGGGGTGGGCTTTCAGTGGGAGACTGAATCCTGTGGTTGGTTGGGAGGTGGCCCTCATTTGAATATTGTGGCCATGGACAGCCCCCTTCTGGGGAGCTGGAAGTGTAAGTGACGCTCTGGCAGCAGGATGGACCAGAACATGGAGCAGCCTATGGAAGATGATGGGCTGTCGCCCGGCTGGCTGTGTGTTGCCCTTTTTGTTTTTCCATCCCCAAAGGCCGCAGCCTCTTCTAGGTGGTCTCCCTGGGCCAAGGGAGGGCTGCGGCCATGGCGGTAGGTCGGGAGGAGGCCCTTACCCAGTATACTCTGGCTTGTCTTCAGAATGTAAAAATTTTTTGCCTTTTACTAAAGATTTCCATGGAGAGGAGCAAAACTGAGTTTTGTGGCAATTTTTGCATGCTCCAGCTTGCTGGGGCTTCCTTCATTTGGTTGAACAACAGAATGAGTGGGGGGTGGGCTTTCAGTGGGAGACTGAATCCTGTGGTTGGTTGGGAGGTGGCCCTCATTTGAATATTGTGGCCATGGACGGCCCCTTTCTGGGGAGCTGGAAGTGTAAGTGACGCTCTGGCAGCAGGATGGACCAGAACATGGAGCAGCCTATGGAAGATGATGGGCTGTCGCCCGGCTGGCTGTGTGTTGCCCTTTTTGTTTTTCCATCCCCAAAGGCCGCAGCCTCTTCTAGTTGGTCTCCCTGGGCCAAGGGAGGGCTGCGGCCATGGCGGTAGGTCGGGAGGAGGCCCTTGCCCAGTATACTCTGGCTTCTCTTCAGAACGTAAAAATTTTTCGCCTTTTACTAAAGATTTCCGTGGAGAGGAGCAAAACTGAGTATTGTGGCAATTTTTGCATGCTCCAGCTTGCTGGGGCTTCCTTCATTTGGTTGAACAACAGAATGAGTGGGGGGTGGGCTTTCAGTGGGAGACTGAATCCTGTGGTTGGTTGGGAGGTGGCCCTCATTTGAATATTGTGGCCATGGACGGCCCCCTTCTGGGGAGCTGGAAGTGTAAGTGACGCTCTGGCAGCAGGATGGACCAGAACATGGAGCAGCCTATGGAAGATGATGGGCTGTCGCCCGGCTGGCTGTGTGTTGCCCTTTTTGTTTTTCCATCCCCAAAGGCCGCAGCCTCTTCTAGGTGGTCTCCCTGGGCCAAGGGAGGGCTGCGGCCATGGCGGTAGGTCGGAAGGAGGCCCTTGCCCAGTATACTCTGGCTTTTCTTCAGAACGTAAAAATTTTTCGCCTTTTACTAAAGATTTCCGTGGAGAGGAGCAAAACTGAGTTTTGTGGCAATTTTTGCATGGTCCAGCTTGCTGGGGCTTCCTTCATTTGGTTGAACAGCAGAATGAGTGGGGGGTGGGCTTTCAGTGGGAGACTGAATCCTGTGGTTGGTTGGGAGGTGGCCCTCATTTGAATATTGTGGCCATGGACGGCCCCCTTCTGGGGAGCTGGAAGTGTAAGTGACGCTCTGGCAGCAGGATGGACCAGAACATGGAGCAGCCTATGGAAGATGATGGGCTGTCGCCCGGCTGGCTGTGTGTTGCCCTTTTTGTTTTTCCATCCCCAAAGGCCGCAGCCTCTTCTAGGTGGTCTCCCTGAGCCAAGGGAGGGCTGCGGCCATGGCGGTAGGTCGGGAGGAGGCCCTTGCCCAGTATACTCTGGCTTCTCTTCAGAACGTAAAAATCTTTCGCCTTTTACTAAAGATTTCCGTGGAGAGGAGCAAAACTGAGTTTTGTGGCAATTTTTGCATGCTCCAGCTTGCTGGGGCTTCCTTCATTTGGTTGAACAACAGAATGAGTGGGGGGTGGGCTTTCAGTGGGAGACTGAATCCTGTGGTTGGTTGGGAGGTGGCCCTCATTTGAATATTGTGGCCATGGACGGCCCCCTTCTGGGGAGCTGGAAGTGTAAGTGACGCTTTGGCAGCAGGATGGACCAGAACATGGAGGAGCCTATGGAAGATGATGGGCTGTCGCCCGGCTGGCTGTGTGTTGCCCTTTTTGTTTTTCCATCCCCAAAGGCCGCAGCCTCTTCTAGGTGGTCTCCCTGGGCCAAGGGAGGGCTGCGGCCATGGCGGTAGGTCGGGAGGAGGCCCTTGCCCAGTATACTCTGGCTTCTCTTCAGAACGTAAAAATCTTTCGCCTTTTACTAAAGATTTCCGTGGAGAGGAGCAAAACTGAGTTTTGTGGCAATTTTTGCATGCTCCAGCTTGCTGGGGCTTCCTTCATTTGGTTGAACAACAGAATGAGTGGGGGGTGGGCTTTCAGTGGGAGACTGAATCCTGTGGTTGGTTGGGAGGTGGCCCTCATTTGAATATTGTGGCCATGGACGGCCCCCTTCTGGGGAGCTGGAAGTGTAAGTGACGCTCTGGCAGCAGGATGGACCAGAACATGGAGCAGCCTATGGAAGATGATGGGCTGTCGCCCGGCTGGCTGTGTGTTGCCCTTTTTGTTTTTCCATCCCCAAAGGCCGCATCCTCTTCTAGGTGGTCTCCCTGGGCCAAGGGAGGGCTGCGGCCATGGCGGTAGGTCGGGAGGAGGCCCTTGCCCAGTATACTCTGGCTTCTCTTCAGAACGTAAAAATCTTTCGCCTTTTACTAAAGATTTCCGTGGAGAGGAGCAAAATTGAGTTTTGTGGCAATTTTTGCATGCTCCAGCTTGCTGGGGCTTCCTTCATTTGGTTGAACAACAAATGAGTGGGGGGTGGGCTTTCAGTGGGAGACTGAATCCTGTGGTTGGTTGGGAGGTGGTCCTCATTTGAATATTGTGGCCATGGACGGCCCCCTTCTGGGGAGCTGGAAGTGTAAGTGACGCTCTGGCAGCAGGATGGACCAGAACATGGAGCAGCCTATGGAAGATGATGGGCTGTCGCCCGGCTGGCTGTGTGTTGCCCTTTTTGTTTTTCCATCCCCAAAGGCCGCAGCCTCTTCTAGGTGGTCTCCCTGGGCCAAGGGAGGGCTGCGGCCATGGCGGTAGGTCGGGAGGAGGCCCTTGCCCAGTATACTCAGGCTTCTCTTCAGAACATAAAAATCTTTCGCCTTTTACTAAAGATTTCCGTGGAGAGGAGCAAAACTGAGTTTTGTGGCAATTTTTGCATGCTCCAGCTTGCTGGGGCTTCCTTCATTTGGTTGAACAACAGAATGAGTGGGGGGTGGGCTTTCAGTGAGAGACTGAATCCTGTGGTTGGTTGGGAGGTGGCCCTCATTTGATTATTGTGGCCATGGACGGCCCCCTTCTGGGGAGCTGGAAGTGTAAGTGACGCTTTGGCAGCAGGATGGACCAGAACATGGAGCAGCCTATGGAAGATGATGGGCTGTCGCCCGGCTGGCTGTGTGTTGCCCTTTTTGTTTTTCCATCCCCAAAGGCCGCAGCCTCTTCTAGGTGGGCTCCCTGGGCCAAGGGAGGGCTGCGGCCATGGCGGTAGGTCGGGAGGAGGCCCTTGCCCAGTATACTCTGGCTTCTCTTCAGAACGTAAAAATCTTTCGCCTTTTACTAAAGATTTCCGTGGAGAGGAGCAAAACTGAGTTTTGTGGCAATTTTTACATGCTCCAGCTTGCTGGGGCTTTCTTCATTTGGTTGAACAACAGAATGAGTGGGGGGTGGGCTTTCAGTGGGAGACTGAATCCTGTGGTTGGTTGGGAGGTGGCCCTCATTTGAATATTGTGGCCATGGACGGCCCCCTTCTGGGGAGCTGGAAGTGTAAGTGACGCTCTGGCAGCAGGATGGACCAGAACATGGAGCAGCCTATGGAAGATGATGGGCTGTCGCCCGGCTGGCTGTGTGTTGCCCTTTTTGTTTTTCCATCCCCAAAGGCCGCAGCCTCTTCTAGGTGGTCTCCCTGGGCCAAGGGAGGGCTGCGGCCATGGCGGTAGGTCGGGAGGAGGCCCTTGCCCAGTATACTCTAGCTTCTCTTCAGAACGTAAAAATCTTTCGCCTTTTACTAAAGATTTCCGTGGAGAGGAGCAAAACTGAGTTTTGTGGCAATTTTTGCATGCTCCAGCTTGCTGGGGCTTCCTTCATTTGGTTGAACAACAGAATGAGTGGGGGGTTGGGCTTTCAGTGGGAGACTGAATCCTGTGGTTGGTTGGGAGGTGGCCCTCATTTGAATATTGTGGCCATGGACGGCCCCCTTCTGGGGAGCTGGAAGTGTAAGTGACGCTCTGGCAGCAGGATGGACCAGAACATGGAGCAGCCTATGGAAGATGATGGGCTGTCGCCCGGCTGGCTGTGTGTTGCCCTTTTTGTTTTTCCATCCCCAAAGGCCGCAGCCTCTTCTAGGTGGTCTCCCTGAGCCAAGGGAGGGCTGCGGCCATGGCGGTAGGTCGGGAGGAGGCCCTTGCCCAGTATACTCTGGCTTCTCTTCAGAACGTAAAAATCTTTCGCCTTTTACTAAAGATTTCCGTGGAGAGGAGCAAAACTGAGTTTTGTGGCAATTTTTGCATGCTCCAGCTTGCTGGGGCTTCCTTCATTTGGTTGAACAACAGAATGAGTGGGGGGTGGGCTTTCAGTGGGAGACTGAATCCTGTGGTTGGTTGGGAGGTGGCCCTCATTTGAATATTGTGGCCATGGACGGCCCCCTTCTGGGGAGCTGGAAGTGTAAGTGACGCTCTGGCAGCAGGATGGACCAGAACATGGAGCAGCCTATGGAAGATGATGGGCTGTCGCCCGGCTGGCTGTGTGTTGCCCTTTTTGTTTTTCCATCCCCAAAGGCCGCATCCTCTTCTAGGTGGTCTCCCTGGGCCAAGGGAGGGCTGCGGCCATGGCGGTAGGTCGGGAGGAGGCCCTTGCCCAGTATACTCTGGCTTCTCTTCAGAACGTAAAAATCTTTCGCCTTTTACTAAAGATTTCCGTGGAGAGGAGCAAAATTGAGTTTTGTGGCAATTTTTGCATGCTCCAGCTTGCTGGGGCTTCCTTCATTTGGTTGAACAACAAATGAGTGGGGGGTGGGCTTTCAGTGGGAGACTGAATCCTGTGGTTGGTTGGGAGGTGGTCCTCATTTGAATATTGTGGCCATGGACGGCCCCCTTCTGGGGAGCTGGAAGTGTAAGTGACGCTCTGGCAGCAGGATGGACCAGAACATGGAGCAGCCTATGGAAGATGATGGGCTGTCGCCCGGCTGGCTGTGTGTTGCCCTTTTTGTTTTTCCATCCCCAAAGGCCGCAGCCTCTTCTAGGTGGTCTCCCTGGGCCAAGGGAGGGCTGCGGCCATGGCGGTAGGTCGGGAGGAGGCCCTTGCCCAGTATACTCAGGCTTCTCTTCAGAACATAAAAATCTTTCGCCTTTTACTAAAGATTTCCGTGGAGAGGAGCAAAACTGAGTTTTGTGGCAATTTTTGCATGCTCCAGCTTGCTGGGGCTTCCTTCATTTGGTTGAACAACAGAATGAGTGGGGGGTGGGCTTTCAGTGAGAGACTGAATCCTGTGGTTGGTTGGGAGGTGGCCCTCATTTGATTATTGTGGCCATGGACGGCCCCCTTCTGGGGAGCTGGAAGTGTAAGTGACGCTTTGGCAGCAGGATGGACCAGAACATGGAGCAGCCTATGGAAGATGATGGGCTGTCGCCCGGCTGGCTGTGTGTTGCCCTTTTTGTTTTTCCATCCCCAAAGGCCGCAGCCTCTTCTAGGTGGGCTCCCTGGGCCAAGGGAGGGCTGCGGCCATGGCGGTAGGTCGGGAGGAGGCCCTTGCCCAGTATACTCTGGCTTCTCTTCAGAACGTAAAAATCTTTCGCCTTTTACTAAAGATTTCCGTGGAGAGGAGCAAAACTGAGTTTTGTGGCAATTTTTACATGCTCCAGCTTGCTGGGGCTTTCTTCATTTGGTTGAACAACAGAATGAGTGGGGGGTGGGCTTTCAGTGGGAGACTGAATCCTGTGGTTGGTTGGGAGGTGGCCCTCATTTGAATATTGTGGCCATGGACGGCCCCCTTCTGGGGAGCTGGAAGTGTAAGTGACGCTCTGGCAGCAGGATGGACCAGAACATGGAGCAGCCTATGGAAGATGATGGGCTGTCGCCCGGCTGGCTGTGTGTTGCCCTTTTTGTTTTTCCATCCCCAAAGGCCGCAGCCTCTTCTAGGTGGTCTCCCTGGGCCAAGGGAGGGCTGCGGCCATGGCGGTAGGTCGGGAGGAGGCCCTTGCCCAGTATACTCTAGCTTCTCTTCAGAACGTAAAAATCTTTCGCCTTTTACTAAAGATTTCCGTGGAGAGGAGCAAAACTGAGTTTTGTGGCAATTTTTGCATGCTCCAGCTTGCTGGGGCTTCCTTCATTTGGTTGAACAACAGAATGAGTGGGGGGTTGGGCTTTCAGTGGGAGACTGAATCCTGTGGTTGGTTGGGAGGTGGCCCTCATTTGAATATTGTGGCCATGGACGGCCCCCTTCTGGGGAGCTGGAAGTGTAAGTGACGCTCTGGCAGCAGGATGGACCAGAACATGGAGCAGCCTATGGAAGATGATGGGCTGTCGCCCGGCTGGCTGTGTGTTGCCCTTTTTGTTTTTCCATCCCCAAAGGCCGCAGCCTCTTGTAGGTGGTCTCCCTGGGCCAAGGGAGGGCTGCGGCCATGGCGGTAGGTCGGGAGGAGGCCCTTGCCCAGTATACTCTGGCTTCTCTTCAGAACGTAAAAATCTTTCGCCTTTTACTAAAGATTTCCGTGGAGAGGAGCAAAACTGAGTTTTGTGGCAATTTTTGCATGCTCCAGCTTGCTGGGGCTTCCTTCATTTGGTTGAACAGCAGAATGAGTGGGGGGTGGGCTTTCAGTTGGAGACTGAATCCTGTGGTTGGTTGGGAGGTGGCCCTCATTTGAATATTGTGGCCATGGACGGCCCCCTTCTGGGGAGCTGGAAGTGTAAGTGACGCTCTGGCAGCAGGATGGACCAGAACATGGAGCAGCCTATGGAAGATGATGGGCTGTCGCCCGGCTGGCTGTGTGTTGCCCTTTTTGTTTTTCCATCCCCAAAGGCCGCAGCCTCTTCTAGGTGGTCTCCCTGGGCCAAGGGAGGGCTGCGGCCATGGCGGTAGGTCGGGAGGAGGCCCTTGCCCAGTATACTCTGGCTTCTCTTCAGAACGTAAAAATCTTTCGCTTTTTACTAAAGATTTCCGTGGAGAGGAGGAAAACTGAGTTTTGTGGCAATTTTTGCATGCTCCAGCTTGCTGGGGCTTCCTTCATTTGGTTGAACAACAGAATGAGTAGGGGGTGGGCTTTCAGTGGGAGACTGAATCCTGTGGTTGGTTGGGAGGTGGCCCTCATTTGAATATTGTGGCCATGGACGGCCCCCTTCTGGGGAGCTGGAAGTGTAAGTGACGCTCTGGCAGCAGGATGGACCAGAACATGGAGCAGCCTATGGAAGATGATGGGCTGTCGCCCGGCTGGCTGTGTGTTGCCCTTTTTGTTTTTCCATCCCCAAAGGCCGCAGCCTCTTCTAGGTGGTCTCCCTGGGCCAAGGGAGGGCTGCGGCCATGGCGGTAGGTCGGGAGGAGGCCCTTGCCCAGTATACTCTAGCTTCTCTTCAGAACGTAAAAATCTTTCGCCTTTTACTAAAGATTTCCGTGGAGAGGAGCAAAACTGAGTTTTGTGGCAATTTTTGCATGCTCCAGCTTGCTGGGGCTTCCTTCATTTGGTTGAACAACAGAATGAGTGGGGGGTTGGGCTTTCAGTGGGAGACTGAATCCTGTGGTTGGTTGGGAGGTGGCCCTCATTTGAATATTGTGGCCATGGACGGCCCCCTTCTGGGGAGCTGGAAGTGTAAGTGACGCTCTGGCAGCAGGATGGACCAGAACATGGAGCAGCCTATGGAAGATGATGGGCTGTCGCCCGGCTGGCTGTGTGTTGCCCTTTTTGTTTTTCCATCCCCAAAGGCCGCAGCCTCTTGTAGGTGGTCTCCCTGGGCCAAGGGAGGGCTGCGGCCATGGCGGTAGGTCGGGAGGAGGCCCTTGCCCAGTATACTCTGGCTTCTCTTCAGAACGTAAAAATCTTTCGCCTTTTACTAAAGATTTCCGTGGAGAGGAGCAAAACTGAGTTTTGTGGCAATTTTTGCATGCTCCAGCTTGCTGGGGCTTCCTTCATTTGGTTGAACAGCAGAATGAGTGGGGGGTGGGCTTTCAGTTGGAGACTGAATCCTGTGGTTGGTTGGGAGGTGGCCCTCATTTGAATATTGTGGCCATGGACGGCCCCCTTCTGGGGAGCTGGAAGTGTAAGTGACGCTCTGGCAGCAGGATGGACCAGAACATGGAGCAGCCTATGGAAGATGATGGGCTGTCGCCCGGCTGGCTGTGTGTTGCCCTTTTTGTTTTTCCATCCCCAAAGGCCGCAGCCTCTTCTAGGTGGTCTCCCTGGGCCAAGGGAGGGCTGCGGCCATGGCGGTAGGTCGGGAGGAGGCCCTTGCCCAGTATACTCTGGCTTCTCTTCAGAACGTAAAAATCTTTCGCTTTTTACTAAAGATTTCCGTGGAGAGGAGGAAAACTGAGTTTTGTGGCAATTTTTGCATGCTCCAGCTTGCTGGGGCTTCCTTCATTTGGTTGAACAACAGAATGAGTAGGGGGTGGGCTTTCAGTGGGAGACTGAATCCTGTGGTTGGTTGGGAGGTGGCCCTCATTTGAATATTGTGGCCATGGACGGCCCCCTTCTGGGGAGCTGGAAGTGTAAGTGACGCTCTGGCAGCAGGATGGACCAGAACATGGAGCAGCCTATGGAAGATGATGGGCTGTCGCCCGGCTGGCTGTGTGTTGCCCTTTTTGTTTTTCCATCCCCAAAGGCCGCAGCCTCTTCTAGGTGGTCTCCCTGGGCCAAGGGAGGGCTGCGGCCATGGCGGTAGGTCGGGAGGAGGTCCTTGCCCAGTATACTCTGGCTTCTCTTCAGAACGTAAAATTTTTTCGCCTTTTACTAAAGATTTCCGTGGAGAGGAGCAAAACTGAGTTTTGTGGCAATTTTTGCATGCTCCAGCTTGCTGGGGCTTCCTTCATTTGGTTGAACAACAGAATGAGTGGGGGGTGGGCTTTCAGTGGGAGACTGAATCCTGTGGTTGGTTGGGAGGTGGCCCTCATTTGAATATTGTGGCCATGGACGGCCCCCTTCTGGGGAGCTGGAAGTGTAAGTGACGCTCTGGCAGCAGGATGAACCAGAACATGGAGCAGCCTATGGAAGATGATGGGCTGTCGCCCGGCTGGCTGTGTGTTGCCCTTTTTGTTTTTCCATCCCCAAAGGCCGCAGCCTCTTCTAGGTGGTCTCCCTGGGCCAAGGGAGGGCTGCGGCCATGGCGGTAGGTCGGGAGGAGGCCCTTGCCCAGTATACTCTGGCTTCTCTTCAGAACATAAAAATCTTTCGCCTTTTACTAAAGATTTCCGTGGAGAGGAGCAAAACTGAGTTTTGTGGCAATTTTTGCATGCTCCAGCTTTCTGGGGCTTCCTTCCTTTGGTTGAACAACAGAATGAGTGGGGGGTGGGTTTTCAGTGGGAGACTGAATCCTGTGGTTGGTTGGGAGGTGGCCCTCATTTGAATATTGTGGCCATGGACGGCCCCCTTCTGGGGAGCTGGAAGTGTAAGTGACGCTCTGGCAGCAGGATGGACCAGAACATGGAGCAGCCTATGGAAGATGATGGGCTGTCGCCCGGCTGGCTGTGTGTTGCCCTTTTTGTTTTTCCATCCCCAAAGGCCGCAGCCTCTTCTAGGTGGTCTCCCTGGGCCAAGGGAGGGCTGCGGCCATGGCGGTAGGTCGGGAGGAGGCCCTTGCCCAGTATACTCTGGCTTCTCTTCAGAACGTAAAAATCTTTCGCCTTTTACTAAAGATTTCCGTGGAGAGGAGCAAAACTGAGTTTTGTGGCAATTTTTGCATGCTCCAGCTTGCTGGGGCTTCCTTCATTTGGTTGAACAACAGAATGAGTGGGGGGTGGGCTTTCAGTGGGAGACTGAATCCTGTGGTTGGTTGGGAGGTGGCCCTCATTTGAATATTGTGGCCATGGACGGCTCCCTTCTGGGGAGCTGGAAGTTTAAGTGACGCTCTGGCAGCAGGATGGACCAGAACATGGAGCAGCCTATGGAAGATGATGGGCTGTCGCCCGGCTGGCTGTGTGTTGCCCTTTTTGTTTTTCCATCCCCAAAGGCCGCAGCCTCTTCTAGGTGGTCTCCCTGGGCCAAGGGAGGGCTGCGGCCATGGCGGTAGGTCGGGAGGAGGCCCTTGCCCAGTATACTCTGGCTTCTCTTCAGAACGTAAAAACCTTTCGCATTTTACTAAAGATTTCCGTGGAGAGGAGCAAAACTGAGTTTTGTGGCAATTTTTGCATGCTCCAGCTTGCTGGGGTTTCCTTCATTTGGTTGAACAACAGAATGAGTGGGGGGTGGGCTTTCAGTGGGAGACTGAATCCTGTGGTTGGTTGGGAGGTGGCCCTCATTTGAATATTGTGGCCATGGACGGCCCTCTTCTGGGGAGCTGGAAGTGTAAGTGACGCTCTGGCAGCAGGATGGACCAGAACATGGAGCAGCCTATGGAAGATGATGGGCTGTCGCCCGGCTGGCTGTGTGTTGCCCTTTTTGTTTTTCCATCCCCAAAGGCCGCAGCCTCTTCTAGGTGGTCTCCCTGGGCCAAGGGAGGGCTGCGGCCGTGGCGGTAGGTCGGGAGGAGGCCCTTGCCCAGTATACTCTGGCTTCTCTTCAGAACGTTAAAATCTTTCGCCTTTTACTAAAGATTTCCGTGGAGAGGAGCAAAACTGAGTTTTGTGGCAATTTTTGCATGCTCCAGCTTGCTGGGGCTTCCTTCATTTGGTTGAACAACAGAATGAGTGGGGGGTGGGCTTTCAGTGGGAGACTGAATCCTGTGGTTGGTTGGGAGGTGGCCCTCATTTGAATATTGTGGCCATGGACGGCCCCCTTCTGGGGAGCTGGAAGTGTAAGTGACGCTCTGGCAGCAGGATGGACCAGAACATGGAGCAGCCTATGGAAGATGATGGGCTGTCGCCCGGCTGGCTGTGTGTTGCCCTTTTTGTTTTTCCATCCCCAAAGGCCGCAGCCTCTTCTAGGTGGTCTCCCTGGGCCAAGGGAGGGCTGCGGCCATGGCGGTAGGTCGGGAGGAGGCCCTTGCCCAGTATACTCTGGCTTCTTTTCAGAACGTAAAAATCTTTCGCCTTTTACTAAAGATTTCCGTGGAGAGGAGCAAAACTGAGTTTTGTGGCAATTTTTGCATGCCTCAGCTTGCTGGGGCTTCCTTCATTTGGTTGAACAACAGAATGAGTGGGGGGTGGGCTTTCAGTGGGAGACTGAATCCTGTGGTTGGGTGGGAGGTGGCCCTCATTTGAATATTGTGGCCATGGACGGCCCCCTTCTGGGGAGCTGGAAGTGTAAGTGACGCTCTGGCAGCAGGATGGACCAGAACATGGAGCAGCCTATGGAAGATGATGGGCTGTCGCCCGGCTGGCTGTGTGTTGCCCTTTTTGTTTTTCCATCCCCAAAGGCCGCAGCCTCTTCTAGGTGGGCTCCCTGGGCCAAGGGAGGGCTGCGGCCATGGCGGTAGGTCGGGAGGAGGCCCTTGCCCAGTATACTCTGGCTTCTCTTCAGAACGTAAAAATCTTTCGCCTTTTACTAAAGATTTCCGTGGAGAGGAGCAAAACTGAGTTTTGTGGCAATTTTTGCATGCTCCAGCTTGCTGGGGCTTCCTTCATTTGGTTAAACAACAGAATGAGTGGGGGGTGGGCTTTCAGTGGGAGACTGAATCCTGTGGTTGGTTGGGAGGTGGCCCTCATTTGAATATTGTGGCCATGGACGGCCCCCTTCTGGGGAGCTGGAAGTGTAAGTGACGCTCTGGCAGCAGGATGGACCAGAACATGGAGCAGCCTATGGAAGATGATGGGCTGTCGCCCGGCTGGCTGTGTGTTGCCCTTTTTGTTTTTCCATCCCCAAAGGCCGCAGCCTCTTCTAGGTGGTCTCCCTGGGCCAAGGGAGGGCTGCGGCCGTGGCGGTAGGTCGGGAGGAGGCCCTTGCCCAGTATACTCTGGCTTCTCTTCAGAACGTTAAAATCTTTCGCCTTTTACTAAAGATTTCCGTGGAGAGGAGCAAAACTGAGTTTTGTGGCAATTTTTGCATGCTCCAGCTTGCTGGGGCTTCCTTCATTTGGTTGAACAACAGAATGAGTGGGGGGTGGGCTTTCAGTGGGAGACTGAATCCTGTGGTTGGTTGGGAGGTGGCCCTCATTTGAATATTGTGGCCATGGACGGCCCCCTTCTGGGGAGCTGGAAGTGTAAGTGACGCTCTGGCAGCAGGATGGACCAGAACATGGAGCAGCCTATGGAAGATGATGGGCTGTCGCCCGGCTGGCTGTGTGTTGCCCTTTTTGTTTTTCCATCCCCAAAGGCCGCAGCCTCTTCTAGGTGGTCTCCCTGGGCCAAGGGAGGGCTGCGGCCATGGCGGTAGGTCGGGAGGAGGCCCTTGCCCAGTATACTCTGGCTTATTTTCAGAACGTAAAAATCTTTCGCCTTTTACTAAAGATTTCCGTGGAGAGGAGCAAAACTGAGTTTTGTGGCAATTTTTGCATGCCTCAGCTTGCTGGGGCTTCCTTCATTTGGTTGAACAACAGAATGAGTGGGGGGTGGGCTTTCAGTGGGAGACTGAATCCTGTGGTTGGTTGGGAGGTGGCCCTCATTTGAATATTGTGGCCATGGACGGCCCCCTTCTGGGGAGCTGGAAGTGTAAGTGACGCTCTGGCAGCAGGATGGACCAGAACATGGAGCAGCCTATGGAAGATGATGGGCTGTCGCCCGGCTGTCTGTGTGTTGCCCTTTTTGTTTTTCCATCCCCAAAGGCCGCAGCCTCTTCTAGGTGGGCTCCCTGGGCCAAGGGAGGGCTGCGGCCATGGCGGTAGGTCGGGAGGAGGCCCTTGCCCAGTATACTCTGGCTTCTCTTCAGAACGTAAAAATCTTTCGCCTTTTACTAAAGATTTCCGTGGAGAGGAGCAAAACTGAGTTTTGTGGCAATTTTTGCATGCTCCAGCTTGCTGGGGCTTCCTTCATTTGGTTAAACAACAGAATGAGTGGGGGGTGGGCTTTCAGTGGGAGACTGAATCCTGTGGTTGGTTGGGAGGTGGCCCTCATTTGAATATTGTGGCCATGGACGGCCCCCTTCTGGGGAGCTGGAAGTGTAAGTGACGCTCTGGCAGCAGGATGGACCAGAACATGGAGCAGCCTATGGAAGATGATGGGCTGTCGCCCGGCTGGCTGTGTGTTGCCCTTTTTGTTTTTCCATCCCCAAAGGCCGCAGCCTCTTCTAGGTGGGCTCCCTGGGCCAAGGGAGGGCTGCGGCCATGGCGGTAGGTCGGGAGGAGGCCCTTGCCCAGTATACTCTGGCTTCTCTTCAGAACGTAAAAATCTTTCGCCTTTTACTAAAGATTTCCGTGGAGAGGAGCAAAACTGAGTTTTGTGGCAATGTTTGCATGCTCCAGCTTGCTGGGGCTTCCTTCATTTGGTTGAACAACAGAATGAGTGGGGGGTGGGCTTTCAGTGGGAGACTGAATCCTGTGGTTGGTTGGGAGGTGGCCCTCATTTGAATATTGTGGCCATGGACGGCCCCCTTCTGGGGAGCTGGAAGTGTAAGTGACGCTCTGGCAGCAGGATGGACCAGAACATGGAGCAGCCTATGGAAGATGATGGGCTGTCGCCCGGCTGGCTGTGTGTTGCCCTTTTTGTTTTTCCATCCCCAAAGGCTGCAGCCTCTTCTAGGTGGTCTCCCTGGGCCAAGGGAGGGCTGCGGCCATGGCGGTAGGTCGGGAGGAGGCCCTTGCCCAGTATACTCTGGCTTCTCTTCAGAACGTAAAAATCTTTCGCCTTTTACTAAAGATTTCCGTGGAGAGGAGCAAAACTGAGTTTTGTGGCAATTTTTGCATGCTCCAGCTTGCTGGGGCTTCCTTCATTTGGTTGAACAACAGAATGAGTGGGGGGTGGGCTTTCAGTGGGAGACTGAATCCTGTGGTTGGTTGGGAGGTGGCCCTCATTTGAATATTGTGGCCATGGACGGCTCCCTTCTGGGGAGCTGGAAGTTTAAGTGACGCTCTGGCAGCAGGATGGACCAGAACATGGAGCAGCCTATGGAAGATGATGGGCTGTCGCCCGGCTGGCTGTGTGTTGCCCTTTTTGTTTTTCCATCCCCAAAGGCCGCAGCCTCTTCTAGGTGGTCTCCCTGGGCCAAGGGAGGGCTGCGGCCATGGCGGTAGGTCGGGAGGAGGCCCTTGCCCAGTATACTCTGGCTTCTCTTCAGAACGTAAAAACCTTTCGCATTTTACTAAAGATTTCCGTGGAGAGGAGCAAAACTGAGTTTTGTGGCAATTTTTGCATGCTCCAGCTTGCTGGGGTTTCCTTCATTTGGTTGAACAACAGAATGAGTGGGGGGTGGGCTTTCAGTGGGAGACTGAATCCTGTGGTTGGTTGGGAGGTGGCCCTCATTTGAATATTGTGGCCATGGACGGCCCTCTTCTGGGGAGCTGGAAGTGTAAGTGACGCTCTGGCAGCAGGATGGACCAGAACATGGAGCAGCCTATGGAAGATGATGGGCTGTCGCCCGGCTGGCTGTGTGTTGCCCTTTTTGTTTTTCCATCCCCAAAGGCCGCAGCCTCTTCTAGGTGGTCTCCCTGGGCCAAGGGAGGGCTGCGGCCGTGGCGGTAGGTCGGGAGGAGGCCCTTGCCCAGTATACTCTGGCTTCTCTTCAGAACGTTAAAATCTTTCGCCTTTTACTAAAGATTTCCGTGGAGAGGAGCAAAACTGAGTTTTGTGGCAATTTTTGCATGCTCCAGCTTGCTGGGGCTTCCTTCATTTGGTTGAACAACAGAATGAGTGGGGGGTGGGCTTTCAGTGGGAGACTGAATCCTGTGGTTGGTTGGGAGGTGGCCCTCATTTGAATATTGTGGCCATGGACGGCCCCCTTCTGGGGAGCTGGAAGTGTAAGTGACGCTCTGGCAGCAGGATGGACCAGAACATGGAGCAGCCTATGGAAGATGATGGGCTGTCGCCCGGCTGGCTGTGTGTTGCCCTTTTTGTTTTTCCATCCCCAAAGGCCGCAGCCTCTTCTAGGTGGTCTCCCTGGGCCAAGGGAGGGCTGCGGCCATGGCGGTAGGTCGGGAGGAGGCCCTTGCCCAGTATACTCTGGCTTCTTTTCAGAACGTAAAAATCTTTCGCCTTTTACTAAAGATTTCCGTGGAGAGGAGCAAAACTGAGTTTTGTGGCAATTTTTGCATGCCTCAGCTTGCTGGGGCTTCCTTCATTTGGTTGAACAACAGAATGAGTGGGGGGTGGGCTTTCAGTGGGAGACTGAATCCTGTGGTTGGTTGGGAGGTGGCCCTCATTTGAATATTGTGGCCATGGACGGCCCCCTTCTGGGGAGCTGGAAGTGTAAGTGACGCTCTGGCAGCAGGATGGACCAGAACATGGAGCAGCCTATGGAAGATGATGGGCTGTCGCCCGGCTGGCTGTGTGTGGCCCTTTTTGTTTTTCCATCCCCAAAGGCCGCAGCCTCTTCTAGGTGGGCTCCCTGGGCCAAGGGAGGGCTGCGGCCATGGCGGTAGGTCGGGAGGAGGCCCTTGCCCAGTATACTCTGGCTTCTCTTCAGAACGTAAAAATCTTTCGCCTTTTACTAAAGATTTCCGTGGAGAGGAGCAAAACTGAGTTTTGTGGCAATTTTTGCATGCTCCAGCTTGCTGGGGCTTCCTTCATTTGGTTAAACAACAGAATGAGTGGGGGGTGGGCTTTCAGTGGGAGACTGAATCCTGTGGTTGGTTGGGAGGTGGCCCTCATTTGAATATTGTGGCCATGGACGGCCCCCTTCTGGGGAGCTGGAAGTGTAAGTGACGCTCTGGCAGCAGGATGGACCAGAACATGGAGCAGCCTATGGAAGATGATGGGCTGTCGCCCGGCTGGCTGTGTGTTGCCCTTTTTGTTTTTCCATCCCCAAAGGCCGCAGCCTCTTCTAGGTGGGCTCCCTGGGCCAAGGGAGGGCTGCGGCCATGGCGGTAGGTCGGGAGGAGGCCCTTGCCCAGTATACTCTGGCTTCTCTTCAGAACGTAAAAATCTTTCGCCTTTTACTAAAGATTTCCGTGGAGAGGAGCAAAACTGAGTTTTGTGGCAATGTTTGCATGCTCCAGCTTGCTGGGGCTTCCTTCATTTGGTTGAACAACAGAATGAGTGGGGGGTGGGCTTTCAGTGGGAGACTGAATCCTGTGGTTGGTTGGGAGGTGGCCCTCATTTGAATATTGTGGCCATGGACGGCCCCCTTCTGGGGAGCTGGAAGTGTAAGTGACGCTCTGGCAGCAGGATGGACCAGAACATGGAGCAGCCTATGGAAGATGATGGGCTGTCGCCCGGCTGGCTGTGTGTTGCCCTTTTTGTTTTTCCATCCCCAAAGGCTGCAGCCTCTTCTAGGTGGTCTCCCTGGGCCAAGGGAGGGCTGCGGCCATGGCGGTAGGTCGGGAGGAGGCCCTTGCCCAGTATACTCTGGCTTCTCTTCAGAACGTAAAAATCTTTCGCCTTTTACTAAAGATTTCCGTGGAGAGGAGCAAAACTGAGTTTTGTGGCAATTTTTGCATGCTCCAGCTTGCTGGGGCTTCCTTCATTTGGTTGAACAACAGAATGAGTTGGGGTGGGCTTTCAGTGGGAGACTGAATCCTGTGGTTGGTTGGGAGGTGGCCCTCATTTGAATATTGTGGCCATGGACGGCCCCCTTCTGGGGAGCTGGAAGTGTAAGTGACGCTCTGGCAGCAGGATGGACCAGAACATGGAGCAGCCTATGGAAGATGATGGGCTGTCGCCCGGCTGGCTGTGTGTTGCCCTTTTTGTTTTTCCATCCCCAAAGGCCGCAGCCTCTTCTAGTTGGTCTCCCTGGGCCAAGGGAGGGCTGCGGCCATGGCGGTAGGTCGGGAGGAGGCCCTTGCCCAGTATACTCTGGCTTCTCTTCAGAACGTAAAAATCTTTCGCCTTTTACTAAAGATTTCCGTGGAGAGGAGCAAAATTGAGTTTTGTGGCAATTTTTGCATGCTCCAGCTTGCTGGGGCTTCCTGCATTTGGTTGAACAACAGAATGAGTGGGGGGTGGGCTTTCAGTGGGAGACTGAATCCTGTGGTTGGTTGGGAGGTGGCCCTCATTTGAATATTGTGGCCATGGACGGCCCCCTTCTGGGGAGCTGGAAGTGTAAGTGACTCTCTGGCAGCAGGATGGACCAGAACATGGAGCAGCCTATGGAAGATGATGGGCTGTCGCCCGGCTGGCTGTGTGTTGCCCTTTTTGTTTTTCCATCCCCAAAGGCCGCAGCCTCTTCTAGGTGGTCTCCCTGGGCCAAGGGAGGGCTGCGGCCATGGCGGTAGGTCGGGAGGAGGCCCTTGCCCAGTATACTCTGGCTTCTCTTCAGAACGTAAAAATCTTTCGCCTTTTACTAAAGATTTCCGTGGAGAGGAGCAAAACTGAGTTTTGTGGCAATTTTTGCATGCTCCAGCTTGCTGGGGCTTCCTTCATTTGGTTGAACAACAGAATGAGTGGGGGGTGGGCTTTCAGTGGGAGACTGAATCCTGTGGTTGGTTGGGAGGTGGCCCTCATTTGAATATTGTGGCCATGGACGGCCCCCTTCTGGGGAGCTGGAAGTGTAAGTGACGCTCTGGCAGCAGGATGGACCAGAACATGGAGCAGCCTATGGAAGATGATGGGCTGTCGCCCGGCTGGCTGTGTGTTGCCCTTTTTGTTTTTCCATCCCCAAAGGCCGCAGCCTCTTCTAGGTGGTCTCCCTGGGCCAAGGGAGGGCTGCGGCCATGGCGGTAGGTCGGGAGGAGGCCCTTGCCCAGTATACTCTGGCTTCTCTTCAGAACGTAAAAATCTTTCGCCTTTTACTAAAGATTTCCGTGGAGAGGAGCAAAACTGAGTTTTGTGGCAATTTTTGCATGCTCCAGCTTGCTGGGGCTTCCTTCATTTGGTTGAACAACAGAATGAGTGGGGGGTGGGCTTTCAGTGGGAGACTGAATCCTGTGGTTGGTTGGGAGGTGGCCCTCATTTGAATATTGTGGCCATGGACGGCCCCCTTCTGGGGAGCTGGAAGTGTAAGTGACGCTCTGGCAGCAGGATGGACCAGAACATGGAGCAGCCTATGGAAGATGATGGGCTGTCGCCCGGCTGGCTGTGTGTTGCCCTTTTTGTTTTTCCATCCCCAAAGGCCGCAGCCTCTTCTAGGTGGTCTCCCTGGGCCAAGGGAGGGCTGCGGCCATGGCGGTAGGTCGGAAGGAGGCCCTTGCCCAGTATACTCTGGCTTTTCTTCAGAACGTAAAAATCTTTCGCCTTTTACTAAAGATTTCCGTGGAGAGGAGCAAAACTGAGTTTTGTGGCAATTTTTGCATGCTCCAGCTTGCTGGGGCTTCCTTCATTTGGTTGAACAGCAGAATGAGTGGGGGGTGGGCTTTCAGTGGGAGACTGAATCCTGTGGTTGGTTGGGAGGTGGCCCTCATTTGAATATTGTGGCCATGGACGGCCCCCTTCTGGGGAGCTGGAAGTGTAAGTGACGCTCTGGCAGCAGGATGGACCAGAACATGGAGCAGCCTATGGAAGATGATGGGCTGTCGCCCGGCTGGCTGTGTGTTGCCCTTTTTGTTTTTCCATCCCCAAAGGCCGCAGCCTCTTCTAGTTGGTCTCCCTGGGCCAAGGGAGGGCTGTGGCCATGGCGGAAGGTCGGGAGGAGGCCCTTGCCCAGTATACTCTGGCTTCTCTTCAGAACGTAAAAATCTTTCGCCTTTTACTAAAGATTTCCGTGGAGAGGAGCAAAACTGAGTATTGTGGCAATTTTTGCATGCTCCAGCTTGCTGGGGCTTCCTTCATTTGGTTGAACAACAGAATGAGTGGGGGGTGGGCTTTCAGTGGGAGACTGAATCCTGTGGTTGGTTGGGAGGTGGCCCTCATTTGAATATTGTGGCCATGGACGGCCCCCTTCTGGGGAGCTGGAAGTGTAAGTGACGCTCTGGCAGCAGGATGGACCAGAACATGGAGCAGCCTATGGAAGATGATGGGCTGTCGCCCGGCTGGCTGTGTGTGGCCCTTTTTGTTTTTCCATCCCCAAAGGCCGCAGCCTCTTCTAGGTGGGCTCCCTGGGCCAAGGGAGGGCTGCGGCCATGGCGGTAGGTCGGGAGGAGGCCCTTGCCCAGTATACTCTGGCTTCTCTTCAGAACGTAAAAATCTTTCGCCTTTTACTAAAGATTTCCGTGGAGAGGAGCAAAACTGAGTTTTGTGGCAATTTTTGCATGCTCCAGCTTGCTGGGGCTTCCTTCATTTGGTTAAACAACAGAATGAGTGGGGGGTGGGCTTTCAGTGGGAGACTGAATCCTGTGGTTGGTTGGGAGGTGGCCCTCATTTGAATATTGTGGCCATGGACGGCCCCCTTCTGGGGAGCTGGAAGTGTAAGTGACGCTCTGGCAGCAGGATGGACCAGAACATGGAGCAGCCTATGGAAGATGATGGGCTGTCGCCCGGCTGGCTGTGTGTTGCCCTTTTTGTTTTTCCATCCCCAAAGGCCGCAGCCTCTTCTAGGTGGGCTCCCTGGGCCAAGGGAGGGCTGCGGCCATGGCGGTAGGTCGGGAGGAGGCCCTTGCCCAGTATACTCTGGCTTCTCTTCAGAACGTAAAAATCTTTCGCCTTTTACTAAAGATTTCCGTGGAGAGGAGCAAAACTGAGTTTTGTGGCAATGTTTGCATGCTCCAGCTTGCTGGGGCTTCCTTCATTTGGTTGAACAACAGAATGAGTGGGGGGTGGGCTTTCAGTGGGAGACTGAATCCTGTGGTTGGTTGGGAGGTGGCCCTCATTTGAATATTGTGGCCATGGACGGCCCCCTTCTGGGGAGCTGGAAGTGTAAGTGACGCTCTGGCAGCAGGATGGACCAGAACATGGAGCAGCCTATGGAAGATGATGGGCTGTCGCCCGGCTGGCTGTGTGTTGCCCTTTTTGTTTTTCCATCCCCAAAGGCTGCAGCCTCTTCTAGGTGGTCTCCCTGGGCCAAGGGAGGGCTGCGGCCATGGCGGTAGGTCGGGAGGAGGCCCTTGCCCAGTATACTCTGGCTTCTCTTCAGAACGTAAAAATCTTTCGCCTTTTACTAAAGATTTCCGTGGAGAGGAGCAAAACTGAGTTTTGTGGCAATTTTTGCATGCTCCAGCTTGCTGGGGCTTCCTTCATTTGGTTGAACAACAGAATGAGTTGGGGTGGGCTTTCAGTGGGAGACTGAATCCTGTGGTTGGTTGGGAGGTGGCCCTCATTTGAATATTGTGGCCATGGACGGCCCCCTTCTGGGGAGCTGGAAGTGTAAGTGACGCTCTGGCAGCAGGATGGACCAGAACATGGAGCAGCCTATGGAAGATGATGGGCTGTCGCCCGGCTGGCTGTGTGTTGCCCTTTTTGTTTTTCCATCCCCAAAGGCCGCAGCCTCTTCTAGTTGGTCTCCCTGGGCCAAGGGAGGGCTGCGGCCATGGCGGTAGGTCGGGAGGAGGCCCTTGCCCAGTATACTCTGGCTTCTCTTCAGAACGTAAAAATCTTTCGCCTTTTACTAAAGATTTCCGTGGAGAGGAGCAAAATTGAGTTTTGTGGCAATTTTTGCATGCTCCAGCTTGCTGGGGCTTCCTGCATTTGGTTGAACAACAGAATGAGTGGGGGGTGGGCTTTCAGTGGGAGACTGAATCCTGTGGTTGGTTGGGAGGTGGCCCTCATTTGAATATTGTGGCCATGGACGGCCCCCTTCTGGGGAGCTGGAAGTGTAAGTGACTCTCTGGCAGCAGGATGGACCAGAACATGGAGCAGCCTATGGAAGATGATGGGCTGTCGCCCGGCTGGCTGTGTGTTGCCCTTTTTGTTTTTCCATCCCCAAAGGCCGCAGCCTCTTCTAGGTGGTCTCCCTGGGCCAAGGGAGGGCTGCGGCCATGGCGGTAGGTCGGGAGGAGGCCCTTGCCCAGTATACTCTGGCTTCTCTTCAGAACGTAAAAATCTTTCGCCTTTTACTAAAGATTTCCGTGGAGAGGAGCAAAACTGAGTTTTGTGGCAATTTTTGCATGCTCCAGCTTGCTGGGGCTTCCTTCATTTGGTTGAACAACAGAATGAGTGGGGGGTGGGCTTTCAGTGGGAGACTGAATCCTGTGGTTGGTTGGGAGGTGGCCCTCATTTGAATATTGTGGCCATGGACGGCCCCCTTCTGGGGAGCTGGAAGTGTAAGTGACGCTCTGGCAGCAGGATGGACCAGAACATGGAGCAGCCTATGGAAGATGATGGGCTGTCGCCCGGCTGGCTGTGTGTTGCCCTTTTTGTTTTTCCATCCCCAAAGGCCGCAGCCTCTTCTAGGTGGTCTCCCTGGGCCAAGGGAGGGCTGCGGCCATGGCGGTAGGTCGGGAGGAGGCCCTTGCCCAGTATACTCTGGCTTCTCTTCAGAACGTAAAAATCTTTCGCCTTTTACTAAAGATTTCCGTGGAGAGGAGCAAAACTGAGTTTTGTGGCAATTTTTGCATGCTCCAGCTTGCTGGGGCTTCCTTCATTTGGTTGAACAACAGAATGAGTGGGGGGTGGGCTTTCAGTGGGAGACTGAATCCTGTGGTTGGTTGGGAGGTGGCCCTCATTTGAATATTGTGGCCATGGACGGCCCCCTTCTGGGGAGCTGGAAGTGTAAGTGACGCTCTGGCAGCAGGATGGACCAGAACATGGAGCAGCCTATGGAAGATGATGGGCTGTCGCCCGGCTGGCTGTGTGTTGCCCTTTTTGTTTTTCCATCCCCAAAGGCCGCAGCCTCTTCTAGGTGGTCTCCCTGGGCCAAGGGAGGGCTGCGGCCATGGCGGTAGGTCGGAAGGAGGCCCTTGCCCAGTATACTCTGGCTTTTCTTCAGAACGTAAAAATCTTTCGCCTTTTACTAAAGATTTCCGTGGAGAGGAGCAAAACTGAGTTTTGTGGCAATTTTTGCATGCTCCAGCTTGCTGGGGCTTCCTTCATTTGGTTGAACAGCAGAATGAGTGGGGGGTGGGCTTTCAGTGGGAGACTGAATCCTGTGGTTGGTTGGGAGGTGGCCCTCATTTGAATATTGTGGCCATGGACGGCCCCCTTCTGGGGAGCTGGAAGTGTAAGTGACGCTCTGGCAGCAGGATGGACCAGAACATGGAGCAGCCTATGGAAGATGATGGGCTGTCGCCCGGCTGGCTGTGTGTTGCCCTTTTTGTTTTTCCATCCCCAAAGGCCGCAGCCTCTTCTAGTTGGTCTCCCTGGGCCAAGGGAGGGCTGTGGCCATGGCGGAAGGTCGGGAGGAGGCCCTTGCCCAGTATACTCTGGCTTCTCTTCAGAACGTAAAAATCTTTCGCCTTTTACTAAAGATTTCCGTGGAGAGGAGCAAAACTGAGTATTGTGGCAATTTTTGCATGCTCCAGCTTGCTGGGGCTTCCTTCATTTGGTTGAACAACAGAATGAGTGGGGGGTGGGCTTTCAGTGGGAGACTGAATCCTGTGGTTGGTTGGGAGGTGGCCCTCATTTGAATATTGTGGCCATGGACGGCCCCCTTCTGGGGAGCTGGAAGTGTAAGTGACGCTCTGGCAGCAGGATGGACCAGAACATGGAGCAGCCTATGGAAGATGATGGGCTGTCGCCCGGCTGGCTGTGTGTTGCCCTTTTTGTTTTTCCATCCCCAAAGGCCGCAGCCTCTTCTAGGTGGTCTCCCTGAGCCAAGGGAGGGCTGCGGCCATGGCGGTAGGTCGGGAGGAGGCCCTTGCCCAGTATACTCTGGCTTCTCTTCAGAACGTAAAAATCTTTCGCCTTTTACTAAAGATTTCCGTGGAGAGGAGCAAAACTGAGTTTTGTGGCAATTTTTGCATGCTCCAGCTTGCTGGGGCTTCCTTCATTTGGTTGAACAACAGAATGAGTGGGGGGTGGGCTTTCAGTGGGAGACTGAATCCTGTGGTTGGTTGGGAGGTGGTCCTCATTTGAATATTGTGGCCATGGACGGCCCCCTTCTGGGGAGCTGGAAGTGTAAGTGACGCTCTGGCAGCAGGATGGACCAGAACATGGAGGAGCCTATGGAAGATGATGGGCTGTCGCCCGGCTGGCTGTGTGTTGCCCTTTTTGTTTTTCCATCCCCAAAGGCCGCAGCCTCTTCTAGGTGGTCTCCCTGGGCCAAGGGAGGGCTGCGGCCATGGCGGTAGGTCGGGAGGAGGCCCTTGCCCAGTATACTCTGGCTTCTCTTCAGAACGTAAAAATCTTTCGCCTTTTACTAAAGATTTCCGTGGAGAGGAGCAAAACTGAGTTTTGTGGCAATTTTTGCATGCTCCAGCTTGCTGGGGCTTCCTTCATTTGGTTGAACAACAGAATGAGTGGGGGGTGGGCTTTCAGTGGGAGACTGAATCCTGTGGTTGGTTGGGAGGTGGCCCTCATTTGAATATTGTGGCCATGTACGGCCCCCTTCTGGGGAGCTGGAAGTGTAAGTGACGCTCTGGCAGCAGGATGGACCAGAACATGGAGCAGCCTATGGAAGATGATGGGCTGTCGCCCGGCTGGCTGTGTGTTGCCCTTTTTGTTTTTCCATCCCCAAAGGCCGCAGCCTCTTCTAGGTGGTCTCCCTGGGCCAAGGGAGGGCTGCGGCCATGGCGGTAGGTCGGGAGGAGGCCCTTGCCCAGTATACTCTGGCTTCTCTTCAGAACGTAAAAATCTTTCGCCTTTTACTAAAGATTTCCGTGGAGAGGAGCAAAACTGAGTTTTGTGGCAATTTTTGCATGCTCCAGCTTGCTGGGGCTTCCTTCATTTGGTTGAACAACAGAATGAGTGGGGGGTGGGCTTTCAGTGGGAGACTGAATCCTGTGGTTGGTTGGGAGGTGGCCCTCATTTGAATATTGTGGCCATGGACGGCCCCCTTCTGGGGAGCTGGAAGTGTAAGTGACGCTCTGGCAGCAGGATGGACCAGAACATGGAGCAGCCTATGGAAGATGATGGGCTGTCGCCCGGCTGGCTGTGTGTTGCCCTTTTTGTTTTTCCATCCCCAAAGGCCGCAGCCTCTTCTAGGTGGTCTCCCTGGGCCAAGGGAGGGCTGCGGCCATGACGGTAGGTCGGGAGGAGGCCCTTGCCCAGTATGCTCTGCTTCTCTTCAGAACGTAAAAATCTTTCGCCTTTTACTAAAGATTTCCGTGGAGAGGAGCAAAACTGAGTTTTGTGGCAATTTTTGCATGCTCCAGCTTGCTGGGGCTGCCTTCATTTGGTTGAACAACAGAATGAGTGAGGGGTGGGCTTTCAGTGGGAGACTGAATCCTGTGGTTGGTTGGGAGGTGGCTCTCATTTGAATATTGTGGCCATGGACGGCCCCCTTCTGGGGAGCTGGAAGTGTAAGTGACGCTCTGGCAGCAGGATGGACCAGAACATGGAGCAGCCTATGGAAAATGATGGGCTGTCGCCCGGCTGGCTGTGTGTTGCCCTTTTTGTTTTTCCATCCCCAAAGGCCGCAGCCTCTTCTAGGTGGTCTCCCTGGGCCAAGGGAGGGCTGCGGCCATGGCGGTAGGTCGGGAGAAGGCCCTTGCCCAGTATACTCTGGCTTCTCTTCAGAACGTAAAAATCTTTCGCCTTTTATTAAAGATTTCTGTGGAGCGGAGCAAAACTGAGTTTTGTGGTAATTTTTGCATGCTCCAGCTTGCTGGGGCTTCCTTCATTTGGTTGAACAACAGAATGAGTGGGGGGTGGGCTTTCAGTGGGAGACTGAATCCTGTGGTTGGTTGGGAGGTGGCCCTCATTTGAATATTGTGGCCATGAACGGCCCCCTTCTGGGGAGCTGGAAGTGTAAGTGACGCTCTGGCAGCAGGATGGACCAGAACATGGAGCAGCCTATGGAAGATGATGGGCTGTCGCCCGGCTGGCTGTGTGTTGCCCTTTTTGTTTTTCCATCCCCAAAGGCCGCAGCCTCTTCTAGGTGGTCTCCCTGGGCCAAGGGAGGGCTGCGGCCATGGCGGTAGGTCGGGAGGAGGCCCTTGCCCAGTATACTCTGGCTTCTCTTCAGAACGTAAAAATCTTTCGCCTTTTACTAAAGATTTCCGTGGAGAGGAGCAAAACTGAGTTTTGTGGCAATTTTTGCATGCTCCAGCTTGCTGGGGCTTCCTTCATTTGGTTGAACAACAGAATGAGTGGGGGGTGGGCTTTCAGTGGGAGACTGAATCCTGTGGTTGGTTGGGAGGTGGCCCTCATTTGAATTTTGTGGCCATGGACGGCCCCCTTCTGGGGAGCTGGAAGTGTAAGTGACGCTCTGGCAGCAGGATGGACCAGAACATGGAGCAGCCTATGGAAGATGATGGGCTGTCGCCCGGCTGGCTGTGTGTTGCCCTTTTTGTTTTTCCATCCCCAAAGGCCGCAGCCTCTTCTAGGTGGTCTCCCTGGGCCAAGGGAGGGCTGCGGCCATGGCGGTAGGTCGGGAGGAGGCCCTTGCCCAGTATACTCTGGCTTCTCTTCAGAATGTAAAAATCTTTCGCCTTTTACTAAAGATTTCCGTGGAGAGGAGCAAAACTGAGTTTTGTGGCAATTTTTGCATGCTCCAGCTTGCTGGGGCTTCCTTCATTTGGTTGAACAACAGAATGAGTGGGGGGTGGGCTTTCAGTGGGAGACTGAATCCTGTGGTTGGTTGGGAGGTGGCCCTCATTTGAATATTGTGGCCATGGACGGCCCCCTTCTGGGGAGCTGGAAGTGTAAGTGACGCTCTGGCAGCAGGATGGACCAGAACATGGAGCAGCCTATGGAAGATGATGGGCTGTCGCCCGGCTGGCTGTGTGTTGCCCTTTTTGTTTTTCCATCCCCAAAGGCCGCAGCCTCTTCTAGGTGGTCTCCCTGGGCCAAGGGAGGGCTGCGGCCATGGCGGTAGGTCGGGAGGAGGCCCTTGCCCAGTATACTCTGTCTTCTCTTCAGAACGTAAAAATCTTTCGCCTTTTACTAAAGATTTCCGTGGAGAGGAGCAAAACTGAGTTTTGTGGCAATTTTTGCATGCTCCAGCTTGCTGGGGCTTCCTTCATTTGGTTGAACAACAGAATGAGTGGGGGGTGGGCTTTCAGTGGGAGACTGAATCCTGTGGTTGGTTGGGAGGTGGCCCTCATTTGAATATTGTGGCCATGGACGGCCCCCTTCTGGGGAGCTGGAAGTGTAAGTGACGCTCTGGCAGCAGGATGGACCAGAACATGGAGCAGCCTATGGAAGATGATGGGCTGTCGCCCGGCTGGCTGTGTGTTGCCCTTTTTGTTTTTCCATCCCCAAAGGCCGCAGCCTCTTCTAGGTGGTCTCCCTGGGCCAAGGGAGGGCTGCGGCCATGGCGGTAGGTCGGGAGGAGGCCCTTGCCCAGTATACTCTGGCTTCTCTTCAGAACGTAAAAATCTTTCGCCTTTTATTAAAGATTTCCGTGGAGAGGAGAAAAACTGAGTTTTGTGGCAATTTTTGCATGCTCCAGCTTGCTGGGGCTTCCTTCATTTGGTTGAACAACAGAATGAGTGGGGGGTGGGCTTTCAGTGGGAGACTGAATCCTGTGGTTGGTTGGGAGGTGGCCCTCATTTGAATATTGTGGCCATGGACGGCCCCCTTCTGGGGAGCTGGAAGTGTAAGTGACGCTCTGGCAGCAGGATGGACCAGAACATGGAGCAGCCTATGGAAGATGATGGGCTGTCGCCCGGCTGGCTGTGTGTTGCCCTTTTTGTTTTTCCATCCCCAAAGGCCGCAGCCTCTTCTAGGTGGTCTCCCTGGGCCAAGGGAGGGCTGCGGCCATGACGGTAGGTCGCGAGGAGGCCCTTGCCCAGTATACTCTGCTTCTCTTCAGAACGTAAAAATCTTTCGCCTTTTACTAAAGATTTCCGTGGAGAGGAGCAAAACTGAGTTTTGTGGCAATTTTTGCATGCTCCAGCTTGCTGGGGCTTCCTTCATTTGGTTGAACAACAGAATGAGTGGGGGGTGGGCTTTCAGTGGGAGACTGAATCCTGTGGTTGGTTGGGAGGTGGCTCTCATTTGAATATTGTGGCCATGGACGGCCCCCTTCTGGGGAGCTGGAAGTGTAAGTGACGCTCTGGCAGCAGGATGGACCAGAACATGGAGCAGCCTATGGAAAATGATGGGCTGTCGCCCGGCTGGCTGTGTGTTGCCCTTTTTGTTTTTCCATCCCCAAAGGCCGCAGCCTCTTCTAGGTGGTCTCCCTGGGCCAAGGGAGGGCTTCGGCCATGGCGGTAGGTCGGGAGAAGGCCCTTGCCCAGTATACTCTGGCTTCTCTTCAGAACGTAAAAATCTTTCTCCTTTTATTAAAGATTTCTGTGGAGCGGAGCAAAACTGAGTTTTGTGGCAATTTTTGCATGCTCCAGCTTGCTGGGGCTTCCTTCATTTGTTTGAACAACAGAATGAGTGGGGGGTGGGCTTTCAGTGGGAGACTGAATCCTGTGGTTGGTTGGGAGGTGGCCCTCATTTGAATATTGTGGCCATGGACGGCCCCCTTCTGGGGAGCTGGAAGTGTAAGTGACGCTCTGGCAGCAGGATGGACCAGAACATGGAGCAGCCTATGGAAGATGATGGGCTGTCGCCCGGCTGGCTGTGTGTTGCCCTTTTTGTTTTTCCATCCCCAAAGGCCGCAGCCTCTTCTAGGTGGTCTCCCTGGGCCAAGGGAGGGCTGCGGCCATGGCGGTAGGTCGGGAGGAGGCCCTTGCCCAGTATACTCTGGCTTCTCTTCAGAACGTAAAAATCTTTCGCCTTTTACTAAAGATTTCCGTGGAGAGGAGCAAAACTGAGTTTTGTGGCAATTTTTGCATGCTCCAGCTTGCTGGGGCTTCCTTCATTTGGTTGAACAACAGAATGAGTGGGGGGTGGGCTTTCAGTGGGAGACTGAATCCTGTGGTTGGTTGGGAGGTGGCCCTCATTTGAATTTTGTGGCCATGGACGGCCCCCTTCTGGGGAGCTGGAAGTGTAAGTGACGCTCTGGCAGCAGGATGGACCAGAACATGGAGCAGCCTATGGAAGATGATGGGCTGTCGCCCGGCTGGCTGTGTGTTGCCCTTTTTGTTTTTCCATCCCCAAAGGCCGCAGCCTCTTCTAGGTGGTCTCCCTGGGCCAAGGGAGGGCTGCGGCCATGGCGGTAGGTCGGGAGGAGGCCCTTGCCCAGTATACTCTGGCTTCTCTTCAGAACGTAAAAATCTTTCGCCTTTTACTAAAGATTTCCGTGGAGAGGAGCAAAACTGAGTTTTGTGGCAATTTTTGCATGCTCCAGCTTGCTGGGGCTTCCTTCATTTGGTTGAACAACAGAATGAGTGGGGGGTGGGCTTTCAGTGGGAGACTGAATCCTGTGGTTGGTTGGGAGGTGGCCCTCATTTGAATATTGTGGCCATGGACGGCCCCCTTCTGGGGAGCTGGAAGTGTAAGTGACGCTCTGGCAGCAGGATGGACCAGAACATGGAGCAGCCTATGGAAGATGATGGGCTGTCGCCCGGCTGGCTGTGTGTTGCCCTTTTTGTTTTTCCATCCCCAAAGGCCGCAGCCTCTTCTAGGTGGTCTCCCTGGGCCAAGGGAGGGCTGCGGCCATGGCGGTAGGTCGGGAGGAGGCCCTTGCCCAGTATACTCTGGCTTCTCTTCAGAACGTAAAAATCTTTCGCCTTTTACTAAAGATTTCCGTGGAGAGGAGCAAAACTGAGTTTTGTGGCAATTTTTGCATGCTCCAGCTTGCTGGGGCTACCTTCATTTGGTTGAACAACAGAATGAGTGGGGGGTGGGCTTTCAGTGGGAGACTGAATCCTGTGGTTGGTTGGGAGGTGGCCCTCATTTGAATATTGTGGCCATGGACGGCCCCCTTCTGGGGAGCTGGAAGTGTAAGTGACGCTCTGGCAGCAGGATGGACCAGAACATGGAGCAGCCTATGGAAGATGATGGGCTGTCGCCCGGCTGGCTGTGTGTTGCCCTTTTTGTTTTTCCATCCCCAAAGGTCGCAGCCTCTTCTAGGTGGTCTCCCTGGGCCAAGGGAGGGCTGCGGCCATGGCGGTAGGTCGGGAGGAGGCCCTTGCCCAGTATACTCTGGCTTCTCTTCAGAACGTAAAAATCTTTCGCCTTTTATTAAAGATTTCCGTGGAGAGGAGCAAAACTGAGTTTTGTGGCAATTTTTGCATGCTCCAGCTTGCTGGGGCTTCCTTCATTTGGTTGAACAACAGAATGAGTGGGGGGTGGGCTTTCAGTGGGAGACTGAATCCTGTGGTTGGTTGGGAGGTGGCCCTCCTTTGAATATTGTGGCCATGGACGGCCCCCTTCTGGGGAGCTGGAAGTGTAAGTGACGCTCTGGCAGCAGGATGGACCAGAACATGGAGCAGCCTATGGAAGATGATGGGCTGTCGCCCGGCTGGCTGTGTGTTGCCCTTTTTGTTTTTCCATCCCCAAAGGCCGCAGCCTCTTCTAGGTGGTCTCCCTGGGCCAAGGGAGGGCTGCGGCCATGGCGGTAGGTCGGGAGGAGGCCCTTGCCCAGTATACTCTGGCTTCTCTTCAGAACGTAAAAATCTTTCGCCTTTTACTAAAGATTTCCGTGGAGAGGAGCAAAACTGAGTTTTGTGGCAATTTTTGCATGCTCCAGCTTGCTGGGGCTTCCTTCATTTGGTTGAACAACAGAATGAGTGGGGGGTGGGCTTTCAGTGGGAGACTGAATCCTGTGGTTGGTTGGGAGGTGGCCCTCATTTGAATATTGTGGCCATGGACGGCCCCCTTCTGGGGAGCCGGAAGTGTAAGTGACGTTCTGGCAGCAGGATGGACCAGAACATGGAGCAGCCTATGGAAGATGATGGGCTGTCGCCCGGCTGGCTGTGTGTTGCCCTTTTTGTTTTTCCATCCCCAAAGGCCGCAGCCTCTTCTAGGTGGTCTCCCTGGGCCAAGGGAGGGCTGCGGCCATGGCGGTAGGTCGGGAGGAGGCTCTTGCCCAGTATACTCTGGCTTCTCTTCAGAACGTAAAAATCTTTCGCCTTTTACTAAAGATTTCCGCGGAGAGGAGCAAAACTGAGTTTTGTGGCAATTTTTGCATGCTCCAACTTGCTGGGGCTTCCTTCATTTGGTTGAACAACAGAATGAGTGGGGGGTGGGCTTTCAGTGGGAGACTGAATCCTGTGGTTGGTTGGGAGGTGGCCCTCCTTTGAATATTGTGGCCATGGACGGCCCCCTTCTGGGGAGCTGGAAGTGTAAGTGACGCTCTGGCAGCAGGATGGACCAGAACATGGAGCAGCCTATGGAAGATGATGGGCTGTCGCCCGGCTGGCTGTGTGTTGCCCTTTTTGTTTTTCCATCCCCAAAGGCCGCAGCCTCTTCTAGGTGGTCTCCCTGGGCCAAGGGAGGGCTGCGGCCATGGCGGTAGGTCGGGAGGAGGCCCTTGCCCAGTATACTCTGGCTTCTCTTCAGAACGTAAAAATCTTTCGCCTTTTACTAAAGATTTCCGTGGAGAGGAGCAAAACTGAGTTTTGTGGCAATTTTTGCATGCTCCAGCTTGCTGGGGCTTCCTTCATTTGGTTGAACAACAGAATGAGTGGGGGGTGGGCTTTCAGTGGGAGACTGAATCCTGTGGTTGGTTGGGAGGTGGCCCTCATTTGAATATTGTGGCCATGGACGGCCCCCTTCTGGGGAGCTGGAAGTGTAAGTGACGCTCTGGCAGCAGGATGGACCAGAACATGGAGCAGCCTATGGAAGATGATGGGCTGTCGCCCGGCTGGCTGTGTGTTGCCCTTTTTGTTTTTCCATCCCCAAAGGCCGCAGCCTCTTCTAGGTGGTCTCCCTGGGCCAAGGGAGGGCTGCGGCCATGGCGGTAGGTCGGGAGGAGGCCCTTGCCCAGTATACTCTGGCTTCTCTTCAGAACGTAAAAATCTTTCGCCTTTTACTAAAGATTTCCGTGGAGAGGAGCAAAACTGAGTTTTGTGGCAATTTTTGCATGCTCCAGCTTGCTGGGGCTTCCTTCATTTGGTTGAACAACAGAATGAGTGGGGGGTGGGCTTTCAGTGGGAGACTGAATCCTGTGGTTGGTTGGGAGGTGGCTCTCATTTGAATATTGTGGCCATGGATGGCCCCCTTCTGGGGAGCTGGAAGTATAAGTGACGCTCTGGCAGCAGGATGGACCAGAACATTGAGCAGCCTATGGAAGATGATGGGCTGTCGCCCGGCTGGCTGTGTGTTGCCCTTTTTGTTTTTCCATCCCCAAAGGCCGCAGCCTCTTCTAGGTGGTCTCCCTGGGCCAAGGGAGGGCTGCGGCCATGGCGGTAGGTCGGGAGGAGGCCCTTGCCCAGTATACTCTGGCTTCTCTTCAGAACGTAAAAATCTTTCGCCTTTTACTAAAGATTTCTGTGGAGAGGAGCAAAACTGAGTTTTGTGGCAATTTTTGCATGCTCCAGCTTGCTGGGGCTTCATTTGGTTGAACAACAGAATGAGTGGGGGGTGGGCTTTCAGTGGGAGACTGAATCCTGTGGTTGGTTGGGAGGTGGCCCTCATTTGAATATTGTGGCCATGGACGGCCCCCTTCTGGGGAGCTGGAAGTGTAAGTGACGCTCTGTCAGCAGGATGGACCAGAACATGGAGCAGCCTATGGAAGATGATGGGCTGTCGCCCGGCTGGCTGTGTGTTGCCCTTTTTGTTTTTCCATCCCCAAAGGCCGCAGCCTCTTCTAGGTGGTCTCCCTGGGCCAAGGGAGGGCTGCGGCCATGGCGGTAGGTCGGGAGGAGGCCCTTGCCCAGTATACTCTGGCTTCTCTTCAGAACGTAAAAATCTTTCGCCTTTTACTAAAGATTTCCGTGGAGAGGAGCAAAACTGAGTTTTGTGGCAATTTTTGCATGCTCCAACTTGCTGGGGCTTCCTTCATTTGGTTGAACAACAGAATGAGTGGGGGGTGGGCTTTCAGTGGGAGACTGAATCCTGTGGTTGGTTGGGAGGTGGCCCTCCTTTGAATATTGTGGCCATGGACGGCCCCCTTCTGGGGAGCTGGAAGTGAAAGTGACGCTCTGGCAGCAGGATGGACCAGAACATGGAGCAGCCTATGGAAGATGATGGGCTGTCGCCCGGCTGGCTGTGTGTTGCCCTTTTTGTTTTTCCATCCCCAAAGGCCGCAGCCTCTTCTAGGTGGTCTCCCTGGGCCAAGGGAGGGCTGCGGCCATGGCGGTAGGTCGGCAGGAGGCCCTTGCCCAGTATACTCTGGCTTCTCTTCAGAACGTAAAAATCTTTCGCCTTTTACTAAAGATTTCCGTGGAGAGGAGCAAAACTGAGTTTTGTGGTAATTTTTGCATGCTCCAGCTTGCTGGGGCTTCCTTCATTTGCTTGAACAACAGAATGAGTGGGGGGTGGGCTTTCAGTGGGAGACTGAATCCTGTGGTTGGTTGGGAGGTGGCCCTCATTTGAATATTGTGGCCATGGACGGCCCCCTTCTGGGGAGCTGGAAGTGTAAGTGACGCTCTGGCAGCAGGATGGACCAGAACATGGAGCAGCCTATGGAAGATGATGGGCTGTCGCCCGGCTGGCTGTGTGTTGCCCTTTTTGTTTTTCCATCCCCAAAGGCCGCAGCCTCTTCTAGGTGGTCTCCCTGGGCCAAGGGAGGGCTGCGGCCATGGCGGTAGGTCGGGAGGAGGCCCTTGCCCAGTATACTCTGGCTTCTCTTCAGAACGTAAAAATCTTTCGCCTTTTACTAAAGATTTCCGTGGAGAGGAGCAAAACTGAGTTTTGTGGCAATTTTTGCATGCTCCAGCTTGCTGGGGCTTTCTTCATTTGGTTGAACAACAGAATGAGTGGGGGGTGGGCTTTCAGTGGGAGACTGAATCCTGTGGTTGGTTGGGAGGTGGCCCTCATTTGAATATTGTGGCCATGGACGGCCCCCTTCTGGGGAGCTGGAAGTGTAAGTGACGCTCTGGCAGCAGGATGGACCAGAACATGGAGCAGCCTATGGAAGATGATGGGCTGTCGCCCGGCTGGCTGTGTGTTGCCCTTTTTGTTTTTCCAACCCCAAAGGCCGCAGCCTCTTCTAGGTGGTCTCCCTGGGCCAAGGGAGGGCTGCGGCCATGGCGGTAGGTCGGGAGGAGGCCCTTGCCCAGTATACTCTGGCTTCTCTTCAGAACGTAAAAATCTTTCGCCTTTTACTAAAGATTTCCGTGGAGAGGAGCAAAACTGAGTTTTGTGGCAATTTTTGCATGCTCCAGCTTGCTGGGGCCTCCTTCATTTGGTTGAACAACAGAATGAGTGGGGGGTGGGCTTTCAGTGGGAGACTGAATCCTGTGGTTGGTTGGGAGGTGGCCCTAATTTGAATATTGTGGCCATGGACGGCCCCCTTCTGGGGAGCTGGAAGTGTAAGTGACGCTCTGGCAGCAGGATGGACCAGAACATGGAGCAGCCTATGGAAGATGATGGGCTGTCGCCCGGCTGGCTGTGTGTTGCCCTTTTTGTTTTTCCATCCCCAAAGGCCGCAGCCTCTTCTAGGTGGTCTCCCTGGGCCAAGGGAAGGCTGCGGCCATGGCGGTAGGTCGGGAGGAGGCCCTTGCCCAGTATACTCTGGCTTCTCTTCAGAACGTAAAAATCTTTCGCCTTTTACTAAAGATTTCCGTGGAGAGGAGCAAAACTGAGTTTTGTGGCAATTTTTGCATGCTCCAGCTTGCTGGGGCTTCCTTCATTTGGTTGAACAACAGAATGAGTGGGGGGTGGGCTTTCAGTGGGAGACTGAATCCTGTGGTTGGTTGGGAGGTGGCCCTCATTTGAATATTGTGGCCATGGACGGCCCCCTTCTGGGGAGCTGGAAGTGTAAGTGACGCTCTGGCAGCAGGATGGACCAGAACATGGAGCAGCCTATGGAAGATGATGGGCTGTCGCCCGGCTGGCTGTGTGTTGCCCTTTTTGTTTTTCCAACCCCAAAGGCCGCAGCCTCTTCTAGGTGGTCTCCCTGGGCCAAGGGAGGGCTGCGGCCATGGCGGTAGGTCGGGAGGAGGCCCTTGCCCAGTATACTCTGGCTTCTCTTCAGAACGTAAAAATCTTTCGCCTTTTACTAAAGTTTTTCGTGGAGAGGAGCAAAACTGAGTTTTGTGGCAATTTTTGCATGTTCCAGCTTGCTGGGGCTTCCTTCATTTGGTTGAACAACAGAATGAGTGGGGGGTGGGCTTTCAGTGGGAGACTGAATCCTGTGGTTGGTTGGGAGGTGGCCCTCATTTGAATATTGTGGCCATGGACGGCCCCCTTCTGGGGAGCTGGAAGTGTAAGTGACGCTCTGGCAGCAGGATGGACCAGAACATGGAGCAGCCTATGGAAGATGATGGGCTGTCGCCCGGCTGGCTGTGTGTTGCCCTTTTTGTTTTTCCATCCCCAAAGGCCGCAGCCTCTTCTAGGTGGTCTCCCTGGGCCAAGGGAGGGCTGCGGCCATGGCGGTAGGTCGGGAGGAGGCCCTTGCCCAGTATACTCTGGCTTCTCTTCAGAACGTAAAAATCTTTCGCCTTTTACTAAAGATTTCTGTGGAGAGGAGCAAAACTGAGTTTTGTGGCAATTTTTGCATGCTCCAGCTTGCTGGGGCTTCCTTCATTTGGTTGAACAACAGAATGAGTGGGGGGTGGGTTTTCAGTGGGAGACTGAATCCTGTGGTTGGTTGGGAGGTGGCCCTCATTTGAATATTGTGGCCATGGACGGCCCCCTTCTGGGGAGCTGGAAGTGTAAGTGACGCTCTGGCAGCAGGATGGACCAGAACATGGAGCAGCCTATGGAAGATGATGGGCTGTCGCCCGGCTGGCTGTGTGTTGCCCTTTTTGTTTTTCCATCCCCAAAGGCCGCAGCCTCTTCTAGGTGGTCTCCCTGGGCCAAGGGAGGGCTGCGGCCATGGCGGTAGGTCGGGAGGAGGCCCTTGCCCAGTATACTCTGGCTTCTCTTCAGAACGTAAAAATCTTTCGCCTTTTACTAAAGATTTCCGTGGAGAGGAGCAAAACTGAGTTTTGTGGCAATTTTTGCATGCTCCAGCTTGCTGGGGCCTCCTTCATTTGGTTGAACAACAGAATGAGTGGGGGGTGGGCTTTCAGTGGGAGACTGAATCCTGTGGTTGGTTGGGAGGTGGCCCTCATTTGAATATTGTGGCCATGGACGGCCCCCTTCTGGGGAGCTGGAAGTGTAAGTGACGCTCTGGCAGCAGGATGGACCAGAACATGGAGCAGCCTATGGAAGATGATGGGCTGTCGCCCGGCTGGCTGTGTGTTGCCCTTTTTGTTTTTCCATCCCCAAAGGCCGCAGCCTCTTCTAGGTGGTCTCCCTGGGCCAAGGGAAGGCTGCGGCCATGGCGGTAGGTCGGGAGGAGGCCCTTGCCCAGTATACTCTGGCTTCTCTTCAGAACGTAAAAATCTTTCGCCTTTTACTAAAGATTTCCGTGGAGAGGAGCAAAACTGAGTTTTGTGGCAATTTTTGCATGCTCCAGCTTGCTGGGGCTTCCTTCATTTGGTTGAACAACAGAATGAGTGGGGGGTGGGCTTTCAGTGGGAGACTGAATCCTGTGGTTGGTTGGGAGGTGGCCCTCATTTGAATATTGTGGCCATGGACGGCCCCCTTCTGGGGAGCTGGAAGTGTAAGTGACGCTCTGGCAGCAGGATGGACCAGAACATGGAGCAGCTTATGGAAGATGATGGGCTGTCGCCTGGCTGGCTGTGTGTTGCCCTTTTTGTTTTTCCATCCCCAAAGGCCGCAGCCTCTTCTAGGTGGTCTCCCTGGGCCAAGGGAGGGCTGCGGCCATGGCGGTAGGTCGGGAGGAGGCCCTTGCCCAGTATACTCTGGTTTCTCTTCAGAACGTAAAAATCTTTCGCCTTTTACTAAAGATTTCCGTGGAGAGGAGCAAAACTGAGTTTTGTGGCAATTTTTGCATGCTCCAGCTTGCTGGGGCTTCCTTCATTTGGTTGAACAGCAGAATGAGTGGGGGGTGGGCTTTCAGTGGGAGGCTGAATCCTGTGGTTGGTTGGGAGGTGGCCCTCATTTGAATATTGTGGCCATGGACGGTCCCCTTCTGGGGAGCTGGAAGTGTAAGTGACGCTCTGGCAGCAGGATGGACCAGAACATGGAGCAGCCTATGGAAGATGATGGGCTGTCGCCCGGCTGGCTGTGTGTTGCCCTTTTTGTTTTTCCATCCCCAAAGGCCGCAGCCTCTTCTAGGTGGTCTCCCTGGGCCAAGGGAGGGCTGCGGCCATGGCGGTAGGTCGGGAGGAGGCCCTTGCCCAGTATACTCTGGCTTCTCTTCAGAACGTAAAAATCTTTCGCCTTTTACTAAAGATTTCCGTGGAGAGGAGCAAAACTGAGTTTTGTGGCAATTTTTGCATGCTCCAGCTTGCTGGGGCTTCCTTCATTTGGTTGAACAACAGAATGAGTGGGGGGTGGGCTTTCAGTGGGAGACTGAATCCTGTGGTTGGTTGGGAGGTGGCCCTCATTTGAATATTGTGGCCATGGACGGCCCCCTTCTGGGGAGCTGGAAGTGTAAGTGACGCTCTGGCAGCAGGATGGACCAGAACATGGAGCAGCCTATGGAAGATGATGGGCTGTCGCCCGGCTGGCTGTGTGTTGCCCTTTTTGTTTTTTCATCCCCAAAGGCCGCAGCCTCTTCTAGGTGGTCTCCCTGGGCCAAGGGAGGGCTGCGGCCATGGCGGTAGGTCGGGAGGAGGCCCTTGCCCAGTATAGTCTGGCTTCTCTTCAGAACGTAAAAATCTTTCGCCTTTTACTAAAGATTTCCGTGGAGAGGAGCAAAACTGAGTTTTGTGGCAATTTTTGCATGCTCCAGCTTGCTGGGGCTTCCTTCATTTGGTTGAACAGCAGAATGAGTGGGGGGTGGGCTTTCAGTGGGAGACTGAATCCTGTGGTTGGTTGGGAGGTGGCCCTCATTTGAATATTGTGGCCATGGACGGCCCCCTTCTGGGGAGCTGGAAGTGTAAGTGACGATCTGGCAGCAGGATGGACCAGAACATGGAGCAGCCTATGGAAGATGATGGGCTGTCGCCCGGCTGGCTGTGTGTTGCCCTTTTTGTTTTTCCATCCCCAAAGGCCGCAGCCTCTTCTAGGTGGTCTCCCTGGGCCAAGGGAGGGCTGCGGCCATGGCGGTAGGTCGGGAGGAGGCCCTTGCCCAGTATACTCTGGCTTCTCTTCAGAACGTAAAAATCTTTCGCCTTTTACTAAAGATTTCCGTGGAGAGGAGCAAAACTGAATTTCGTGGCAATTTTTGCATGCTCCAGCTTGCTGGGGCTTCTTTCATTTGGTTGAACAACAGAATGAGTGGGGGGTGGGCTTTCAGTGGGAGACTGAATCCTGTGGTTGGTTGGGAGGTGGCCCTCATTTGAATATTGTGGCCATGAACGGCCCCCTTCTGGGGAGCTGGAAGTGTAAGTGACGCTCTGGCAGCAGGATGGACCAGAACATGGAGCAGCCTATGGAAGATGATGGGCTGTCGCCCGGCTGGCTGTGTGTTGCCCTTTTTGTTTTTCCATCCCCAAAGGCCGCAGCCTCTTCTAGGTGGTCTCCCTGGGCCAAGGGAGGGCTGCGGCCATGGCGGTAGGTCGGGAGGAGGCCCTTGCCCAGTATACTCTGGCTTCTCTTCAGAACGTAAAAATCTTTCGCCTTTTATTAAAGATTTCCGTGGAGAGGAGCAAAACTGAGTTTTGTGGCAATTTTTGCATGCTCCAGCTTGCTGGGGCTTCCTTCATTTGGTTGAACAACAGAATGAGTGGGGGGTGGGCTTTCAGTGGGAGACTGAATCCTGTGGTTGGTTGGGAGGTGGCTCTCATTTGAATATTGTGGCCATGGACGGCCCCCTTCTGGGGAGCTGAAAGTGTAAGTGACGCTCTGGCAGCAGGATGGACCAGAACATGGAGCAGCCTATGGAAGATGATGGGCTGTCGCCCGGCTGGCTGTGTGTTGCCCTTTTTGTTTTTCCATCCCCAAAGGCCGCAGCCTCTTCTAGGTGGTCTCCCTGGGCCAAGGGAGGGCTGCGGCCATGGCGGTAGGTCGGGAGGAGGCCCTTGCCCAGTATACTCTGGCTTCTCTTCAGAACGTAAAAATCTTTTGCCTTTTACTAAAGATTTCCGTGGAGAGGAGCAAAACTGAGTTTTGTGGCAATTTTTGCATGCTCCAGCTTGCTTGGGCTTCCTTCATTTGGTTGAACAACAGAATGAGTGGGGGGTGGGCTTTCAGTGGGAGACTGAATCCTGTGGTTGGTTGGGAGGTGGCCCTCATTTGAATATTGTGGCCATGGACGGCCCCCTTCTGGGGAGCTGGAAGTGTAAGTGACGCTCTGGCAGCAGGATGGACCAGAACATGGAGCAGCCTATGGAAGATGATGGGCTGTCGCCCGGCTGGCTGTGTGTTGCCCTTTTTGTTTTTCCATCCCCAAAGGCCGCAGCCTCTTCTAGGTGGTCTCCCTGGGCCAAGGGAGGGCTGCGGCCATGGCGGTAGGTCGGGAGGAGGCCCTTGCCCAGTATACTCTGGCTTCTCTTCAGAACGTAAAAATCTTTCGCCTTTTACTAAAGATTTCCGTGGAGAGGAGCAAAACTGAGTTTTGTGGCAATTTTTGCATGCTCCAGCTTGCTGGGGCTTCCTTCATTTGGTTGAACAACAGAATGAGTGGGGGGTGGGCTTTCAGTGGGAGACTGAATCCTGTGGTTGGTTGGGAGGTGGCCCTCATTTGAATATTGTGGCCATGGACGGCCCCCTTCTGGGGAGCTGGAAGTGTAAGTGACGCTCTGGCAGCAGGATGGACCAGAACATGGAGCAGCCTATGGAAGATGATGGGCTGTCGCCCGGCTGGCTGTGTGTTGCCCTTTTTGTTTTTCCATCCCCAAAGGCCGCAGCCTCTTCTAGTTGGTCTCCCTGGGCCAAGGGAGGGCTGCGGCCATGGCGGTAGGTCGGGAGGAGGCCCTTGCCCAGTATACTCTGGCTTCTCTTCAGAACGTAAAAATCTTTCGCCTTTTACTAAAGATTTCTGTGGAGAGGAGCAAAACTGAGTTTTGTGGCAATTTTTGCATGCTCCAGCTTGCTGGGGCTTCCTTCATTTGGTTGAACAACAGAATGAGTGGGGGGTGGGCTTTCAGTGGGAGACTGAATCCTGTGGTTGGTTGGGAGGTGGCCCTCATTTGAATATTGTGGCCATGAACGGCCCCCTTCTGGGGAGCTGGAAGTGTAAGTGACGCTCTGGCAGCAGGATGGACCAGAACATGGAGCAGCCTATGGAAGATGATGGGCTGTCGCCCGGCTGGCTGTGTGTTGCCCTTTTTGTTTTTCCATCCCCAAAGGCCGCAGCCTCTTCTAGGTGGTCTCCCTGGGCCAAGGGAGGGCTGGGGCCATGGAGGTAGGTCGGGAGGAGGCCCTTGCCCAGTATACTCTGGCTTCTCTTCAGAACGTAAAAATCTTTCGCCTTTTACTAAAGATTTCCGTGGAGAGGAGCAAAACTGAGTTTTGTGGCAATTTTTGCATGCTCCAGCTTGCTGGGGCTTCCTTCATTTGGTTGAACAACAGAATGAGTGGGGGGTGGGCTTTCAGTGGGAGACTGAATCCTGTGGTTGGTTGGGAGGTGGCCCTCATTTGAATATTGTGGCAATGGATGGCCCCCTTCTGGGGAGCTGGAAGTGTAAGTGACGCTCTGGCAGCAGGATGGACCAGAACATGGAGCAGCCTATGGAAGATGATGGGCTGTCGCCCGGCTGGCTGTGTGTTGCCCTTTTTGTTTTTCCATCCCCAAAGGCCGCAGCCTCTTCTAGGTGGTCTCCCTGGGCCAAGGGAGGGCTGCGGCCATGGCGGTAGGTCGGGAGGAGGCCCTTGCCCAGTATACTCTGGCTTCTCTTCAGAACGTAAAAATCTTTCGCCTTTTACTAAAGATTTCCGTGGAGAGGAGCAAAACTGAGTTTTGTGGCAATTTTTGCATGCTCCAGCTTGCTGGGGCTTCTTTCATTTGGTTGAACAACAGAATGAGTGGGGGGTGGGCTTTCAGTGGGAGACTGAATCCTGTGGTTGGTTGGGAGGTGGCCCTCATTTGAATATTGTGGCCATGAACGGCCCTCTTCTGGGGAGCTGGAAGTGTAAGTGACGCTCTGGCAGCAGGATGGACCAGAACATGGAGCAGCCTATGGAAGATGATGGGCTGTCGCCCGGCTGGCTGTGTGTTGCCCTTTTTGTTTTTCCATCCCCAAAGGCCGCAGCCTCTTCTAGGTGGTCACCCTGGGCCAAGGGAGGGCTGCGGCCATGGCGGTAGGTCGGGAGGAGGCCCTTGCCCAGTATACTCTGGCTTCTCTTCAGAACGTAAAAATCTTTTGCCTTTTACTAAAGATTTCCGTGGAGAGGAGCAAAACTGAGTTTTGTGGCAATTTTTGCATGCTCCAGCTTGCTGGGGCTTCCTTCATTTGGTTGAACAACAGAATGAGTGGGGGGTGGGCTTTCAGTGGGAGACTGAATCCTGTGGTTGGTTGGGAGGTGGCCCTCATTTGAATATTGTGGCCATGGACGGCCCCCTTCTGGGGAGCTGGAAGTGTAAGTGACGCTCTGGCAGCAGGATGGACCAGAACATGGAGCAGCCTATGGAAGATGATGGGCTGTCGCCCGGCTGGCTGTGTGTTGCCCTTTTTGTTTTTCCATCCCCAAAGGCAGGCAGCCTCTTCAAGGTGGTCTCCCTGGGCCAAGGGAGGGCTGCGGCCATGGCGGTAGGTCGGGAGGAGGCCCTTGCCCAGTATACTCTGGCTTCTCTTCAGAACGTAAAAATCTTTCGCCTTTTACTAAAGATTTCCGTGGAGAGGAGCAAAACTGAGTTTTGTGGCAATTTTTGCATGCTCCAGCTTGCTGGGGCTTCCTTCATTTGGTTGAACAACAGAATGAGTGGGGGGTGGGCTTTCAGTGGGAGACTGAATCCTGTGGTTGGTTGGGAGGTGGCCCTCATTTGAATATTGTGGCCATGGACGGCCCCCTTCTGGGGAGCTGAAAGTGTAAGTGACGCTCTGGCAGCAGGATGGACCAGAACATGGAGCAGCCTATGGGAGATGATGGGCTGTCGCCCGGCTGGCTGTGTGTTGCCCTTTTTGTTTTTCCATCCCCAAAGGCCGCAGCCTCTTCTAGGTGGTCTCCCTGGGCCAAGGGAGGGCTGCGGCCATGGCGGTAGGTCGGGAGGAGGCCCTTGCCCAGTATACTCTGGCTTCTCTTCAGAACGTAAAAATCTTTTGCTTTTTACTAAAGATTTCCGTGGAGAGGAGCAAAACTGAGTTTTGTGGCAATTTTTGCATGCTCCAGCTTGCTGGGGCTTCCTTCATTTGGTTGAACAACAGAATGAGTGGGGGGTGGGCTTTCAGTGGGAGACTGAATCCTGTGGTTGGTTGGGAGGTGGCCCTCATTTGAATATTGTGGCCATGGACGGCCCCCTTCTGGGGAGCTGGAAGTGTAAGTGACGCTCTGGCAGCAGGATGGACCAGAACATGGAGCAGCCTATGGAAGATGATGGGCTGTCGCCCGGCTGGCTGTGTGTTGCCCTTTTTGTTTTTCCATCCCCAAAGGCCGCAGCCTCTTCTAGGTGGTCTCCCTGGGCCAAGGGAGGGCTGCGGCCATGGCGGTAGGTCGGGAGGAGGCCCTTGCCCAGTATACTCTGGCTTCTCTTCAGAACGTAAAAATCTTTCGCCTTTTACTAAAGATTTCCGTGGAGAGGAGCAAAACTGAGTTTTGTGGCAATTTTTGCATGCTCCAGCTTGCTGGGGCTTCCTTCATTTGGTTGAACAACAGAATGAGTGGGGGGTGGGCTTTCAGTGGGAGACTGAATCCTGTGGTTGGTTGGGAGGTGGCCCTCATTTGAATATTGTGGCCATGGACGGCCCCCTTCTGGGGAGCTGGAAGTGTAAGTGACGCTCTGGCAGCAGGATGGACCAGAACATGGAGCAGCCTATGGAAGATGATGGGCTGTCGCCCGGCTGGCTGTGTGTTGCCCTTTTTGTTTTTCCATCCCCAAAGGCCGCAGCCTCTTCTAGTTGGTCTCCCTGGGCCAAGGGAGGGCTGCGGCCATGGCGGTAGGTCGGGAGGAGGCCCTTGCCCAGTATACTCTGGCTTCTCTTCAGAACGTAAAAATCTTTCGCCTTTTACTAAAGATTTCTGTGGAGAAGAGCAAAACTGAGTTTTGTGGCAATTTTTGCATGCTCCAGCTTGCTGGGGCTTCCTTCATTTGGTTGAACAACAGAATGAGTGGGGGGTGGGCTTTCAGTGGGAGACTGAATCCTGTGGTTGGTTGGGAGGTGGCCCTCATTTGAATATTGTGGCCATGAACGGCCCCCTTCTGGGGAGCTGGAAGTGTAAGTGACGCTCTGGCAGCAGGATGGACCAGAACATGGAGCAGCCTATGGAAGATGATGGGCTGTCGCCCGGCTGGCTGTGTGTTGCCCTTTTTGTTTTTCCATCCCCAAAGGCCGCAGCCTCTTCTAGGTGGTCTCCCTGGGCCAAGGGAGGGCTGGGGCCATGGAGGTAGGTCGGGAGGAGGCCCTTGCCCAGTATACTCTGGCTTTTCTTCAGAACGTAAAAATCTTTCGCCTTTTACTAAAGATTTCCGTGGAGAGGAGCAAAACTGAGTTTTGTGGCAATTTTTGCATGCTCCAGCTTGCTGGGGCTTCCTTCATTTGGTTGAACAACAGAATGAGTGGGGGGTGGGCTTTCAGTGGGAGACTGAATCCTGTGGTTGGTTGGGAGGTGGCCCTCATTTGAATATTGTGGCAATGGATGGCCCCCTTCTGGGGAGCTGGAAGTGTAAGTGACGCTCTGGCAGCAGGATGGACCAGAACATGGAGCAGCCTATGGAAGATGATGGGCTGTCACCCGGCTGGCTGTGTGTTGCCCTTTTTGTTTTTCCATCCCCAAAGGCCGCAGCCTCTTCTAGGTGGTCTCCCTGGGCCAAGGGAGGGCTGCGGCCATGGCGGTAGGTCGGGAGGAGGCCCTTGCCCAGTATACTCTGGCTTCTCTTCAGAACGTGAAAATCTTTCGCCTTTTACTAAAGATTTCCGTGGAGAGGAGCAAAACTGAGTTTTGTGGCAATTTTTGCATGCTCCAGCTTGCTGGGGCTTCCTTCATTTGGTTGAACAACAGAATGAGTGGGGGGTGGGCTTTCAGTGGGAGACTGAATCCTGTGGTTGGTTGGCAGGTGGCCCTCATTTGAATATTGTGGCCATGGACGGCCCCCTTCTGGGGAGCTGGAAGTGTAAGTGACGATCTGGCAGCAGGATGGACCAGAACATGGAGCAGCCTATGGAAGATGATGGGCTGTCGCCCGGCTGGCTGTGTGTTGCCCTTTTTGTTTTTCCATCCCCAAAGGCCGCAGCCTCTTCTAGGTGGTCTCCCTGGGCCAAGGGAGGGCTGCGGCCATGGCGGTAGGTCGGGAGGAGGCCCTTGCCCAGTATACTCTGGCTTCTCTTCAGAACGTAAAAATCTTTCGTCTTTTACTAAAGATTTCCGTGGAGAGGAGCAAAACTGAGTCTTGTGGCAATTTTTGCATGCTCCAGCTTGCTGGGGCTTCTTTCATTTGGTTGAACAACAGAATGAGTGGGGGGTGGGCTTTCAGTGGGAGACTGAATCCTGTGGTTGGTTGGGAGGTGGCCCTCATTTGAATATTGTGGCCATGAACGGCCCTCTTCTGGGGAGCTGGAAGTGTAAGTGACGCTCTGGCAGCAGGATGGACCAGAACATGGAGCAGCCTATGGAAGATGATGGGCTGTCGCCCGGCTGGCTGTGTGTTGCCCTTTTTGTTTTTCCATCCCCAAAGGCCGCAGCCTCTTCTAGGTGGTCTCCCTGGGCCAAGGGAGGGCTGCGGCCATGGCGGTAGGTCGGGAGGAGGCCCTTGCCCAGTATACTCTGGCTTCTCTTCAGAATGTAAAAATCTTTTGCCTTTTACTAAAGATTTCCGTGGAGAGGAGCAAAACTGAGTTTTGTGGCAATTTTTGCATGCTCCAGCTTGCTGGGGCTTCCTTCATTTGGTTGAACAACAGAATGAGTGGGGGGTGGGCTTTCAGTGGGAGACTGAATCCTGTGGTTGGTTGGGAGGTGGCCCTCATTTGAATATTGTGGCCATGGACGGCCCCCTTCTGGGGAGCTGGAAGTGTAAGTGACGCTCTGGCAGCAGGATGGACCAGAACATGGAGCAGCCTATGGAAGATGATGGGCTGTCGCCCGGCTGGCTGTGTGTTGCCCTTTTTGTTTTTCCATCCCCAAAGGCAGGCAGCCTCTTCAAGGTGGTCTCCCTGGGCCAAGGGAGGGCTGCGGCCATGGCGGTAGGTCGGGAGGAGGCCCTTGCCCAGTATACTCTGGCTTCTCTTCAGAACGTAAAAATCTTTCGCCTTTTAGTAAAGATTTCTGTGGAGAGGAGCAAAACTGAGTTTTATGGCAATTTTTGCATGCACCAGCTTGCTGGGGCTTCTTTCATTTGGTTGAACAACAGAATGAGTGGGGGGTGGGCTTTCAGTGGGAGACTGAATCCTGTGGTTGGTTGGGAGGTGGCCCTCATTTGAATATTGTGGCCATGAACGGCCCCCTTCTGGGGAGCTGGAAGTGTAAGTGACGCTCTGGCAGCAGGATGGACCAGAACATGGAGCAGCCTATGGAAGATGATGGGCTGTCGCCCGGCTGGCTGTGTGTTGCCCTTTTTGTTTTTCCATCCCCAAAGGCCGCAGCCTCTTCTAGGTGGTCTCCCTGGGCCAAGGGAGGGCTGCGGCCATGGCGGTAGGTCGGGAGGAGGCCCTTGCCCAGTATACTCTGGCTTCTCTTCAGAACGTAAAAATCTTTCGCCTTTTACTAAAGATTTCCGTGGAGAGGAGCAAAACTGAGTTTTGTGGCAATTTTTGCATGCTCCAGCTTGCTGGGGCTTCTTTCATTTGGTTGAACAACAGAATGAGTGGGGGGTGGGCTTTCAGTGGGAGACTGAATTCTGTGGTTGGTTGGGAGGTGGCCCTCATTTGAATATTGTGGCCATGGACGGCCCCCTTCTGGGGAGCTGGAAGTGTAAGTGACGCTCTGGCAGCAGGATGGACCAGAACATGGAGCAGCTTATGGAAGATGATGGGCTGTCGCCCGGCTGCCTCTGTGTTGCCCTTTTTGTTTTTCCATCCCCAAAGGCCGCAGCCTCTTCTAGGTGGTCTCCCTGGGCCAAGGGAGGGCTGCGGCCGTGGCGGTAGGTCGGGAGGAGGCCCTTGCCCAGTATACTCTGGCTTCTCTTCAGAACGTAAAAATCTTTCGCCTTTTACTAAAGATTTCCGTGGAGAGGAGCAAAACTGAGTTTTGTGGCAATTTTTGCATGCTCCAGCTTGCTGGGGCTTCCTTCATTTGGTTGAACAACAGAATGAGTGGGGGGTGGGCTTTCAGTGGGAGACTGAATCCTGTGGTTGGTTGGGAGGTGGCCCTCATTTGAATATTGTGGCCATGGACGGCCCCCTTCTGGGGAGCTGGAAGTGTAAGTGACGCTCTGGCAGCAGGATGGACCAGAACATGGAGCAGCCTATGGAAGATGATGGGCTGTCGCCCGGCTGGCTGTGTGTTGCCCTTTTTGTTTTTCCATCCCCAAAGGCCGCAGCCTCTTCTAGGTGGTCTCCCTGGGCCAAGGGAGGGCTGCGGCCATGGCGGTAGGTCGGGAGGAGGCCCTTGCCCAGTATACTCTGGCTTCTCTTCAGAACGTAAAAATCTTTCGCCTTTTACTAAAGATTTCCGTGGAGAGGAGCAAAACTGAGTTTTGTGGCAATTTTTGCATGCTCCAGCTTGCTGGGGCTTCCTTCATTTGGTTGAACAACAGAATGAGTGGGGGGTGGGCTTTCAGTGGGAGACTGAATCCTGTGGTTGGTTGGGAGGCGGCCCTCATTTGAATATTGTGGCCATGGACGGCCCCCTTCTGGGGAGCTGGAAGTGTAAGTGACGCTCTGGCAGCAGGATGGACCAGAACATGGAGCAGCCTATGGAAGATGATGGGCTGTCGCCCGGCTGGCTGTGTGTTGCCCTTTTTGTTTTTCCATCCCCAAAGGCCGCAGCCTCTTCTAGGTGGTCTCCCTGGGCCAAGGGAGGGCTGCGGCCATGGCGGTAGGTCGGGAGGAGGCCCTTGCCCAGTATACTCTGGCTTCTCTTCAGAACGTAAAAATCTTTTGCCTTTTACTAAAGATTTCCGTGGAGAGGAGCAAAACTGAGTTTTGTGGCAATTTTTGCATGCTCCAGCTTGCTGGGGCTTCCTTCATTAGGTTGAACAACAGAATGAGTGGGGGGTGGGCTTTCAGTGGGAGACTGAATCCTGTGGTTGGTTGGGAGGTGGCCCTCATTTGAATATTGTGGCCATGGACGGCCCCCTTCTGGGGAGCTGGAAGTGTAAGTGACGCTCTGGCAGCAGGATGGACCAGAACATGGAGCAGCCTATGGAAGATGATGGGCTGTCGCCCGGCTGGCTGTGTGTTGCCCTTTTTGTTTTTCCATCCCCAAAGGCCGCAGCCTCTTCTAGGTGGTCTCCCTGGGCCAAGGGAGGGCTGCGGCCATGGCGGTAGGTCGGGAGGAGGCCCTTGCCCAGTATACTCTGGCTTCTCTTCAGAACGTAAAAATCTTTCGCCTTTTACTAAAGATTTCCGTGGAGAGGAGCAAAACTGAGTTTTGTGGCAGTTTTTGCATGCTCCAGCTTGCTGGGGCTTCCTTCATTTGGTTGAACAACAGAATGAGTGGGGGGTGGGCTTTCAGTGGGAGACTGAATCCTGTGGTTGGTTGGGAGGTGGCCCTCATTTGAATATTGTGGCCATGGACGGCCCCCTTCTGGGGAGCTGGAAGTGTAAGTGACGCTCTGGCAGCAGGATGGACCAGAACATGGAGCAGCCTATGGAAGATGATGGGCTGTCGCCCGGCTGGCTGTGTGTTGCCCTTTTTGTTTTTCCATCCCCAAAGGCCGCAGCCTCTTCTAGGTGGTCTCCCTGGGCCAAGGGAGGGCTGCGGCCATGGCGGTAGGTCGGGAGGAGGCCCTTGCCCAGTATACTCCGGCTTCTCTTCAGAATGTAAAAATCTTTCGCCTTTTACTAAAGATTTCCGTGGAGAGGAGCAAAACTGAGTTTTGTGGCAATTTTTGCATGCTCCAGCTTGCTGGGGCTTCCTTCATTTGGTTGAACAACAGAATGAGTGGGGGGTGGGCTTTCAGTGGGAGACTGAATCCTGTGGTTGGTTGGGAGGTGGCCCTCATTTGAATATTGTGGCCATGGACGGCCCCCTTCTGGGGAGCTGGAAGTGTAAGTGACGCTCTGGCAGCAGGATGGACCAGAACATGGAGCAGCCTATGGAAGATGATGGGCTGTCGCCCGGCTGACTGTGTGTTGCCCTTTTTGTTTTTCCATCCCCAAAGGCCGCAGCCTCTTCTAGGTGGTCTCCCTGGGCCAAGGGAGGGCTGCGGCCATGGCGGTAGGTCGGGAGGAGGCCCTTGCCCAGTATACTCTGGCTTCTCTTCAGAACGTAAAAATCTTTTGCCTTTTACTAAAGATTTCCGTGGAGAGGAGCAAAACTGAGTTTTGTGGCAATTTTTGCATGCTCCAACTTGCTGGGGCTTCCTTCATTTGGTTGAACAACAGAATGAGTGGGGGGTGGGCTTTCAGTGGGAGACTGAATCCTGTGGTTGGTTGGGAGGTGGCCCTCATTTGAATATTGTGGCCATGGACGGCCCCCTTCTGGGGAGCTGGAAGTGTAAGTGACGCTCTGGCAGCAGGATGGACCAGAACATGGAGCAGCCTATGGAAGATGATGGGCTGTCGCCCGGCTGGCTGTGTGTTGCCCTTTTTGTTTTTCCATCCCCAAAGGCCGCAGCCTCTTCTAGGTGGTCTCCCTGGGCCAAGGGAGGGCTGCGGCCATGGCGGTAGGTCGGGAGGAGGCCCTTGCCCAGTATACTCTGGCTTCTCTTCAGAACGTAAAAATCTTTCGCCTTTTACTAAAGATTTCTGTGGAGAGGAGCAAAACTGAGTTTTGTGGCAATTTTTGCATGCTCCAGCTTGCTGGGGCTTCCTTCATTTGGTTGAACAACAGAATGAGTGGGGGGTGGGCTTTCAGTGGGAGACTGAATCCTGTGGTTGGTTGGGAGGTGGCCCTCATTTGAATATTGTGGCCATGAACGGCCCCCTTCTGGGGAGCTGGAAGTGTAAGTGACGCTCTGGCAGCAGGATGGACCAGAACATGGAGCAGCCTATGGAAGATGATGGGCTGTCGCCCGGCTGGCTGTGTGTTGCCCTTTTTGTTTTTCCATCCCCAAAGGCCGCAGCCTCTTCTAGGTGGTCTCCCTGGGCCAAGGGAGGGCTGCGGCCATGGCGGTAGGTCGGGAGGAGGCCCTTGCCCAGTATACTCCGGCTTCTCTTCAGAACGTAAAAATCTTTCGCCTTTTACTAAAGATTTCCGTGGAGAGGAGCAAAACTGAGTTTTGTGGCAATTTTTGCATGCTCCAGCTTGCTGGGGCTTCCTTCATTTGGTTGAACAGAATGAGTAGGGGGTGGGCTTTCAGTGGGAGACTGAATCCTGTGGTTGGTTGGGAGGTGGCCCTCATTTGAATATTGTGGCCATGGACGGCCCCCTTCTGGGGAGCTGGAAGTGTAAGTGACGCTCTGGCAGCAGGATGGACCAGAACATGGAGCAGCCTATGGAAGATGATGGGCTGTCGCCCGGCTGCCTGTGTGTTGCCCTTTTTGTTTTTCCATCCCCAAAGGCCGCAGCCTCTTCTAGGTGGTCTCCCTGGGCCAAGGGAGGGCTGCGGCCATGGCGGTAGGTCGGGAGGAGGCCCTTGCCCAGTATACTCTGGCTTCTCTTCAGAACGTAAAAATCTTTCGCCTTTTACTAAAGATTTCCGTGGAGAGGAGCAAAACTGAGTTTTGTGGCAATTTTTGCATGCTCCAGCTTGCTGGGGCTTCCTTCATTTGGTTGAACAACAGAATGAGTGGGGGGTGGGCTTTCAGTGGGAGACTGAATCCTGTGGTTGGTTGGGAGGTGGCCCTCATTTGAATATTGTGGCCATGGACGGCCCCCTTCTGGGGAGCTGGAAGTGTAAGTGACGCTCTGGCAGCAGGATGGACCAGAACATGGAGCAGCCTATGGAAGATGATGGGCTGTCGCCCGGCTGGCTGTGTGTTGCCCTTTTTGATTTTCCATCCCCAAAGGCCGCAGCCTCTTCTAGGTGGTCTCCCTGGGCCAAGGGAGGGCTGCGGCCATGGCGGTAGGTCGGGAGGAGGCCCTTGCCCAGTATACTCTGGCTTCTCTTCAGAACGTAAAAATCTTTCGCCTTTTACTAAAGATTTCCGTGGAGAGGAGCAAAACTGAGTTTTGTGGCAATTTTTGCATGCTCCAGCTTGCTGGGGCTTCCTTCATTTGGTTGAACAACAGAATGAGTGGGGGGTGGGCTTTCAGTGGGAGACTGAATCCTGTGGTTGGTTGGGAGGTGGCCCTCATTTGAATATTGTGGCCATGGACGGCCCCCTTCTGGGGAGCTGGAAGTGTAAGTGACGCTCTGGCAGCAGGATGGACCAGAACATGGAGCAGCCTATGGAAGATGATGGGCTGTCGCCCGGCTGGCTGTGTGTTGCCCTTTTTGTTTTTCCATCCCCAAAGGCCGCAGCCTCTTCTAGGTGGTCTCCCTGGGCCAAGGGAGGGCTGCGGCCATGGCGGTAGGTCGGGAGGAGGCCCTTGCCCAGTATACTCTGGCTTCTCTTCAGAACGTAAAAATCTTTTGCCTTTTACTAAAGATTTCCGTGGAGAGGAGCAAAACTGAGTTTTGTGGCAATTTTTGCATGCTCCAGCTTGCTGGGGCTTCCTTCATTAGGTTGAACAACAGAATGAGTGGGGGGTGGGCTTTCAGTGGGAGACTGAATCCTGTGGTTGGTTGGGAGGTGGCCCTCATTTGAATATTGTGGCCATGGACGGCCCCCTTCTGGGGAGCTGGAAGTGTAAGTGACGCTCTGGCAGCAGGATGGACCAGAACATGGAGCAGCCTATGGAAGATGATGGGCTGTCGCCCGGCTGGCTGTGTGTTGCCCTTTTTGTTTTTCCATCCCCAAAGGCCGCAGCCTCTTCTAGGTGGTCTCCCTGGGCCAAGGGAGGGCTGCGGCCATGGCGGTAGGTCGGGAGGAGGCCCTTGCCCAGTATACTCTGGCTTCTCTTCAGAACGTAAAAATCTTTCGCCTTTTACTAAAGATTTCCGTGGAGAGGAGCAAAACTGAGTTTTGTGGCAATTTTTGCATGCTCCAGCTTGCTGGGGCTTGATTCATTTGGTTGAACAACAGAATGAGTGGGGGGTGGGCTTTCAGTGGGAGACGGAATCCTGTGGTTGGTTGGGAGGTGGCCCTCATTTGAATATTGTGGCCATGGACGGCCCCCTTCTGGGGAGCTGGAAGTGTAAGTGACGCTCTGGCAGCAGGATGGACCAGAACATGGAGCAGCCTATGGAAGATGATGGGCTGTCGACCGGCTGGCTGTGTGTTGCCCTTTTTGTTTTTCCATCCCCAAAGGCCGCAGCCTCTTCTAGGTGGTCTCCCTGGGCCAAGGGAGGGCTGCGGCCATGGCGGTAGGTCGGGAGGAGGCCCTTGCCCAGTATACTCTAGCTTCTCTTCAGAACGTAAAAATCTTTCGCCTTTTACTAAAGATTTCTGTGGAGAGGAGCAAAACTGAGTTTTGTGGCAATTTTTGCATGCTCCAGCTTGCTGGGGCTTCCTTCATTTGGTTGAACAACAGAATGAGTGGGGGGTGGGCTTTCAGTGGGAGACTGAATCCTGTGGTTGGTTGGGAGGTGGCCCTCATTTGAATATTGTGGCCATGGACGGCCCCCTTCTGGGGAGCTGGAAGTGTAAGTGACGCTCTGGCAGCAGGATGGACCAGAACATGGAGCAGCCTATGGAAGATGATGGGCTGTCGCCCGGCTGGCTGTGTGTTGCCCTTTTTGTTTTTCCATCCCCAAAGGCCGCAGCCTCTTCTAGGTGGTCTCCCTGGGCCAAGGGAGGGCTGCGGCCATGGCGGTAGGTCGGGAGGAGGCCCTTGCCCAGTATACTCTGGCTTCTCTTCAGAACGTAAAAATCTTTCGCCTTTTACTAAAGATTTCCGTGGAGAGGAGCAGAACTGAGTTTTGTGGCAATTTTTGCATGCTCCAGCTTGCTGGGGCTTCCTTCATTGGTTGAACAACAGAATGAGTGGGGGGTGGGCTTTCAGTGGGAGACTGAATCCTGTGGTTGGTTGGGAGGTGGCCCTCATTTGAATATTGTGGCCATGGACGGCCCCCTTCTGGGGAGCTGGAAGTGTAAGTGACGCTCTGGCAGCAGGATGGACCAGAACATGGAGCAGCCTATGGAAGATGATGGGCTGTCGCCCGGCTGGCTGTGTGTTGCCCTTTTTGTTTTTCCATCCCCAAAGGCCGCAGCCTCTTCTAGGTGGTCTCCCTGGGCCAAGGGAGGGCTGCGGCCATGGCGGTAGGTCGGGAGGAGGCCCTTGCCCAGTATACTCTGGCTTCTCTTCAGAACGTAAAAATCTTTCGCCTTTTACTAAAGATTTCCGTGGAGAGGAGCAAAACTGAGTTTTGTGGCAATTTTTGCATGCTCCAGCTTGCTGGGGCTTCCTTCATTTGGTTGAACAACAGAATGAGTGGGGTGTGGGCTTTCAGTGGGAGACTGAATCCTGTGGTTGGTTGGGAGGTGGCCCTCATTTGAATATTGTGGCCATGGACGGCCCCCTTCTGGGGAGTTGGAAGTGTAAGTGACGCTCTGGCAGCAGGATGGACCAGAACATGGAGCAGCCTATGGAAGATGATGGGCTGTCGCCCGGCTGGCTGTGTGTTGCCCTTTTTGTTTTTCCATCCCCAAAGGCCGCAGCCTCTTCTAGGTGGTCTCCCTGGGCCAAGGGAGGGCTGCGGCCATGGCGGTAGGTCGGGAGGAGGCCCTCGCCCAGTATACTCTGGCTTCTCTTCAGAAGGTAAAAATCTTTCGCCTTTTACTAAAGATTTCCGTGGAGAGGAGCAAAACTGAGTTTTGTGGCAATTTTTGCATGCTCTAACTTGCTGGGGCTTCCTTCATTTGGTTGAACAACAGAATGAGTGGGGGGTGGGCTTTCAGTGGGAGACTGAATCCTGTGGTTGGTTGGGAGGTGGTCCTCATTTGAATATTGTGGCCATGGATGGCCCCCTTCTGGGGAGCTGGAAGTGTAAGTGACGCTCTGGCAGCAGGATGGACCAGAAAATGGAGCAGCCTATGGAAGATGATGGGCTGTCGCCCGGCTGGCTGTGTGTTGCCCTTTTTGTTTTTCCATCCCCAAAGGCCGCAGCCTCTTCTAGGTGGTCTCCCTGGGCCAAGGGAGGGCTGCGGCCATGGCGGTAGGTCGGGAGGAGGCCCTTGCCCAGTATACTCTGGCTTCTCTTCAGAATGTAAAAATCTTTCGCCTTTTACTAAAGATTTCCGTGGAGAGGAGCAAAACTGAGTTTTGTGGCAATTTTTGCATGCTCCAGCTTGCTGGGGCTTCCTTCATTTGGTTGAACAACAGAATGAGTGGGGGGTGGGCTTTCAGTGGGAGACTGAATCCTGTGGTTGGTTGGGAGGTGGCCCTCATTTGAATATTGTGGCCATGGACGGCCCCCTTCTGGGGAGCTGGAAGTGTAAGTGACGCTCTGGCAGCAGGATGGACCAGAACATGGAGCAGCCTATGGAAGATGATGGGCTGTCGCCCGGCTGGCTGTGTGTTGCCCTTTTTGTTTTTCCATCCCCAAAGGCCGCAGCCTCTTCTAGGTGGTCTCCCTGGGCCAAGGGAGGGCTGCGGCCATGGCGGTAGGTCGGGAGGAGGCCCTTGCCCAGTATACTCTGGCTTCTCTTCAGAACGTAAAAATCTTTCGCCTTTTACTAAAGATTTCCGTGGAGAGGAGCAAAACTGAGTTTTGTGGCAATTTTTGCATGCTCCAGCTTGCTGGGGCTTTCTTCATTTGGTTGAACAACAGAATGAGTGGGGGGTGGGCTTTCAGTGGGAGACTGAATCCTGTGGTTGGTTGGGAGATGGCCCTCATTTGAATATTGTGGCCATGGACGGCCCCCTTCTGGGGAGCTGGAAGTGTAAGTGACGCTCTGGCAGCAGGATGGACCAGAACATGGAGCAGCCTATGGAAGATGATGGGCTGTCGCCCGGCTGGCTGTGTGTTGCCCTTTTTGTTTTTCCATCCCCAAAGGCCGCAGCCTCTTCTAGGTGGTCTCCCTGGGCCAAGGGAGGGCTGCGGCCATGGCGGTAGGTCGGGAGGAGGCCCTTGCCCAGTATACTCTGGCTTCTCTTCAGAACGTAAAAATCTTTCGCCTTTTACTAAAGATTTCTGTGGAGAGGAGCAAAACTGAGTTTTGTGGCAATTTTTGCATGCTCCAGCTTGCTGGGGCTTCCTTCATTTGGTTGAACAACAGAATGAGTGGGGGGTGGGCTTTCAGTGGGAGACTGAATCCTGTGGTTGGTTGGGAGGTGGCCCTCATTTGAATATTGTGGCCATGAACGGCCCCCTTCTGGGGAGCTGGAAGTGTAAGTGACGCTCTGGCAGCTGGATGGACCAGAACATGGAGCAGCCTATGGAAGATGATGGGCTGTCGCCCGGCTGGCTGTGTGTTGCCCTTTTTGTTTTTCCATCCCCAAAGGCCGCAGCCTCTTCTAGGTGGTCTCCCTGGGCCAAGGGAGGGCTGCGGCCATGGCGGTAGGTCGGGAGGAGGCCCTTGCCCAGTATACTCCGGCTTCTCTTCAGAACGTAAAAATCTTTCGCCTTTTACTAAAGATTTCCGTGGAGAGGAGCAAAACTGAGTTTTGTGGCAATTTTTGCATGCTCCAGCTTGCTGGGGCTTCCTTCATTTGGTTGAACAGAATGAGTGGGGGGTGGGCTTTCAGTGGGAGACTGAATCCTGTGGTTGGTTGGGAGGTGGCCCTCATTTGAATATTGTGGCCATGGACGGCCCCCTTCTGGGGAGCTGGAAGTGTAAGTGACTCTCTGGCAGCAGGATGGACCAGAACATGGAGCAGCCTATGGAAGATGATGGGCTGTCGCCCGGCTGGCTGTGTGTTGCCCTTTTTGTTTTTCCATCCCCAAAGGCCGCAGCCTCTTCTAGGTGGTGTCCCTGGGCCAAGGGAGGGCTGCGGCCATGGCGGTAGGTCGGGAGGAGGCCCTTGCCCAGTATACTCTGGCTTCTCTTCAGAACGTAAAAATCTTTCGCCTTTTACTAAAGATTTCCGTGGAGAGGAGCAAAACTGAGTTTTGTGGCTATTTTTGCATGCTCCAGCTTGCTGGGGCTTCTTTCATTTGGTTGAACAACAGAATGAGTGGGGGGTGGGCTTTCAGTGGGAGACTGAATTCTGTGGTTGGTTGGGAGGTGGCCCTCATTTGAATATTGTGGCCATGGACGGCCCCCTTCTGGGGAGCTGGAAGTGTAAGTGACGCTCTGGCAGCAGGATGGACCAGAACATGGAGCAGCCTATGGAAGATGATGGGCTGTCGCCCGGCTGCCTGTGTGTTGCCCTTTTTGTTTTTCCATCCCCAAAGGCCGCAGCCTCTTCTAGGTGGTCTCCCTGGGCCAAGGGAGGGCTGCGGCCATGGCGGTAGGTCGGGAGGAGGCCCTTGCCCAGTATACTCTGGCTTCTCTTCAGAATGTAAAAATCTTTCGCCTTTTACTAAAGATTTCCGTGGAGAGGAGCAAAACTGAGTTTTGTGGCAATTTTTGCATGCTCCAGCTTGCTGGGGCTTCCTTCATTTGGTTGAACAACAGAATGAGTGGGGGGTGGGCTTTCAGTGGGAGACTGAATCCTGTGGTTGGTTGGGAGGTGGCCCTCATTTGAATATTGTGGCCATGGACGGCCCCCTTCTGGGGAGCTGGAAGTGTAAGTGACGCTCTGGCAGCAGGATGGACCAGAACATGGAGCAGCCTATGGAAGATGATGGGCTGTCGCCCGGCTGGCTGTGTGTTGCCCTTTTTGATTTTCCATCCCCAAAGGCCGCAGCCTCTTCTAGGTGGTCTCCCTGGGCCAAGGGAGGGCTGCGGCCATGGCGGTAGGTCGGTAGGAGGCCCTTGCCCAGTATACTCTGGCTTCTCTTCAGAACGTAAAAATCTTTCGCCTTTTACTAATGATTTCCGTGGAGAGGAGCAAAACTGAGTTTTGTGGCAATTTTTGCATGCTCCAGCTTGCTGGGGCTTCTTTCATTTGGTTGAACAACAGAATCAGTGGGGGGTGGGCTTTCAGTGGGAGACTGAATCCTGTGGTTGGTTGGGAGGTGGCCCTCATTTGAATATTGTGGCCATGGACGGCCCCCTTCTGGGGAGCTGGAAGTGTAAGTGACGCTCTGGCAGCAGGATGGACCAGAACATGGAGCAGCCTATGGAAGATGATGGGCTGTCGCCCGGCTGGCTGTGTGTTGCCCTTTTTGTTTTTCCATCCCCAAAGGCCGCAGCCTCTTCTAGGTGGTCTCCCTGGGCCAAGGGAGGGCTGCGGCCACGGCGGTAGGTCGGGAGGAGGCCCTTGCCCAGTATACTCTGGCTTCTCTTCAGAACGTAAAAATCTTTCGCCTTTTACTAAAGATTTCCGTGGAGAGGAGCAAAACTGAGTTTTGTGGCAATTTTTGCATGCTCCAGCTTGCTGGGGCTTCCTTCATTTGGTTGAACAACAGAATGAGTGGGGGGTGGGCTTTCAGTGGGAGACTGAATCCTGTGGTTGGTTGGGAGGTGGCCCTCATTTGAATATTGTGGCCATGGACGGTCCCCTTCTGGGGAGCTGGAAGTGTAAGTGACGCTCTGGCAGCAGGATGGACCAGAACATGGAGCAGCCTATGGAAGATGATGGGCTGTCGCCCGGCTGGCTGTGTGTTGCCCTTTTTGTTTTTCCATCCCCAAAGGCCGCAGCCTCTTCTAGGTGGTCTCCCTGGGCCAAGGGAGGGCTGCGGCCATGGCGGTAGGTCGGGAGGAGGCCCTTGCCCAGTATACTCTGGCTTCTCTTCAGAACGTAAAAATCTTTTGCCTTTTACTAAAGATTTCCGTGGAGAGGAGCAAAACTGAGTTTTGTGGCAATTTTTGCATGCTCCAGCTTGCTGGGGCTTCCTTCATTAGGTTGAACAACAGAATGAGTGGGGGGTGGGCTTTCAGTGGGAGACTGAATCCTGTGGTTGGTTGGGAGGTGGCCCTCATTTGAATATTGTGGCCATGGACGGCCCCCTTCTGGGGAGCTGGAAGTGTAAGTGACGCTCTGGCAGCAGGATGGACCAGAACATGGAGCAGCCTATGGAAGATGATGGGCTGTCGCCCGGCTGGCTGTGTGTTGCCCTTTTTGTTTTTCCATCCCCAAAGGCCGCAGCCTCTTCTAGGTGGTCTCCCTGGGCCAAGGGAGGGCTGCGGCCATGGCGGTAGGTCGAGAGGAGGCCCTTGCCCAGTATACTCTGGCTTCTCTTCAGAACGTAAAAATCTTTCGCCTTTTACTAAAGATTTCCGTGGAGAGGAGCAAAACTGAGTTTTGTGGCAATTTTTGCATGCTCCAGCTTGCTGGGGCTTCCTTCATTTGGTTGAACAACAGAATGAGTGGGGGGTGGGCTTTCAGTGGGAGACGGAATCCTGTGGTTGGTTGGGAGGTGGCCCTCATTTGAATATTGTGGCCATGGACGGCCCCCTTCTGGGGAGCTGGAAGTGTAAGTGACGCTCTGGCAGCAGGATGGACCAGAACATGGAGCAGCCTATGGAAGATGATGGGCTGTCGACCGGCTGGCTGTGTGTTGCCCTTTTTGTTTTTCCATCCCCAAAGGCCGCAGCCTCTTCTAGGTGGTCTCCCTGGGCCAAGGGAGGGCTGCGGCCATGGCGGTAGGTCGGGAGGAGGCCCTTGCCCAGTATACTCTGGCTTCTCTTCAGAACGTAAAAATCTTTCGCCTTTTACTAAAGTTTTCTGTGGAGAGGAGCAAAACTGAGCTTTGTGGCAATTTTTGCATGCTCCAGCTTGCTGGGGCTTCCTTCATTTGGTTGAACAACAGAATGAGTGGGGGGTGGGCTTTCAGTGGGAGACGGAATCCTGTGGTTGGTTGGGAGGTGGCCCTCATTTGAATATTGTGGCCATGGACGGCCCCCTTCTGGGGAGCTGGAAGTGTAAGTGACGCTCTGGCAGCAGGATGGACCAGAACATGGAGCAGCCTATGGAAGATGATGGGCTGTCGACCGGCTGGCTGTGTGTTGCCCTTTTTGTTTTTCCATCCCCAAAGGCCGCAGCCTCTTCTAGGTGGTCTCCCTGGGCCAAGGGAGGGCTGCGGCCATGGCGGTAGGTCGGGAGGAGGCCCTTGCCCAGTATACTCTGGCTTCTCTTCAGAACGTAAAAATCTTTCGCCTTTTACTAAAGATTTCCGTGGAGAGGAGCAGAACTGAGTTTTGTGGCAATTTTTGCATGCTCCAGCTTGCTGGGGCTTCCTTCATTGGTTGAACAACAGAATGAGTGGGGGGTGGGCTTTCAGTGGGAGACTGAATCCTGTGGTTGGTTGGGAGGTGGCCCTCATTTGAATATTGTGGCCATGGACGGCCCCCTTCTGGGGAGCTGGAAGTGTAAGTGACGCTCTGGCAGCAGGATGGACCAGAACATGGAGCAGCCTATGGAAGATGATGGGCTGTCGCCCGGCTGGCTGTGTGTTGCCCTTTTTGTTTTTCCATCCCCAAAGGCCGCAGCCTCTTCTAGGTGGTCTCCCTGGGCCAAGGGAGGGCTGCGGCCATGGCGGTAGGTCGGGAGGAGGCCCTTGCCCAGTATACTCTGGCTTCTCTTCAGAACGTAAAAATCTTTCGCCTTTTACTAAAGATTTCCGTGGAGAGGAGCAAAACTGAGTTTTGTGGCAATTTTTGCATGCTCCAGCTTGCTGGGGCTTCCTTCATTTGGTTGAACAACAAAATGAGTGGGGGGTGGGCTTTCAGTGGGAGACTGAATCCTGTGGTTGGTTGGGAGGTGGCCCTCATTTGAATATTGTGGCCATGGACGGCCCCCTTCTGGGGAGCTGGAAGTGTAAGTGACGCTCTGGCAGCAGGATGGACCAGAACATGGAGCAGCCTATGGAAGATGATGGGCTGTCGCCCGGCTGGCTGTGTGTTGCCCTTTTTGTTTTTCCATCCCCAAAGGCCGCAGCCTCTTCTAGGTGGTCTCCCTGGGCCAAGGGAGGGCTGCGGCCATGGCGGTAGGTCGGGAGGAGGCCCTTGCCCAGTATACTCTGGCTTCTCTTCAGAACGTAAAATTCTTTCGTCTTTTACTAAAGATTTCCTTGGAGAGGAGCAAAACTGAGTTTTGTGGCAATTTTTGCATGCTCCAGCTTGCTGGGGCTTCCTTCATTTGGTTGAACAACAAAATGAGTGGGGGGTGGGCTTTCAGTGGGAGACTGAATCCTGTGGTTGGTTGGGAGGTGGCCCTCATTTGAATATTGTGGCCATGGACGGCCCCCTTCTGGGGAGCTGGAAGTGTAAGTGACGCTCTGGCAGCAGGATGGACCAGAACATGGAGCAGCCTATGGAAGATGATGGGCTGTCGCCCGGCTGGCTGTGTGTTGCCCTTTTTGTTTTTCCATCCCCAAAGGCCGCAGCCTCTTCTAGGTGGTCTCCCTGGGCCAAGGAAGGGCTGCGGCCATGGCGGTAGGTCGGGAGGAGGCCCTTGCCCAGTATACTCTGGCTTCTCTTCAGAACGTAAAAATCTTTCGCCTTTTACTAAAGATTTCCGTGTAGAGGAGCAAAACTGAGTTTTGTGGCAATTTTTGCATGCTCCAGCTTGCTGGGGCTTCCTTCATTTGGTTGAACAACAGAATGAGTGGGGGTTGGGCTTTCAGTGGGAGACTGAATCCTGTGGTTGGTTGGGAGGTGGCCCTCATTTGAATATTGTGGCCATGGATGGCCCCCTTCTGGGGAGCTGGAAGTGTAAGTGACGCTCTGGCAGCAGGATGGACCAGAACATGGAGCAGCCTATGGAAGATGATGGGCTGTCGCCCGGCTGGCTGTGTGTTGCCCTTTTTGTTTTTCAATCCCCAAAGGCCGCAGCCTCTTGTAAGTGGTCTCCCTGGGCCAAGGGAGGGCTGCGGCCATTGCGGTAGGTCGGGAGGAGGCCCTTGCCCATTATACTCTGGCTTCTCTTCAGAACGTAAAAATCTTTCGCCTTTTACTAAAGATTTCCGTGGAGAGGAGCAAAACTGAGTTTTGTGGCAATTTTTGCATGCTCCAGCTTGCTGGGGCTTCCTTCATTTGGTTGAACAACAGAATGAGTGGGGGGTGGGCTTTCAGTGGGAGACTGAATCCTGTGGTTGGTTGGGAGGTGGCCCTCATTTGAATATTGTGGCCATGGACGGCCCCCTTCTGGGGAGCTGGAAGTGAAAGTGACTCTCTGGCAGCAGGATGGACCAGAACATGGAGCAGCCTATGGAAGATGATGGGCTGTCGCCCGGCTGGCTGTGTGTTGCCCTTTTTGTTTTTCCACCCCCAAAGGCCGCAGCCTCTTCTAGGTGGTCTCCCTGGGCCAAGGGAGGGCTGCGGCCATGGCGGTAGGTCGGGAGGAGGCCCTTGCCCACTATACTTTGGCTTCTCTTCAGAACGTAAAAATTTTTCGCCTTTTAGTAAAGATTTCCGTGGAGAGGAGCAAAACTGAGTTTTGTGGCAATGTTTGCATGCTCCAGCTTGCTGGGGCTTCCTTCATTTGGTTGAACAACAGAATGAGTGGGGGGTGGGCTTTCAGTGGGAGACTGAATCCTGTGGTTGGTTGGGAGGTGGCCCTCATTTGAATATTGTGGCCATGGACGGCCCCCTTCTGGGGAGCTGGAAGTGAAAGTGACTCTCTGGCAGCAGGATGGACCAGAACATGGAGCAGCCTATGGAAGATGATGGGCTGTCGCCCGGCTAGCTGTGTGTTGCCCTTTTTGTTTTTCCACCCCCAAAGGCCGCAGCCTCTTCTAGGTGGTCTCCCTGGGCCAAGGGAGGGCTGCGGCCATGGCGGTAGGTCGGGAGGAGGCCCTTGCCCACTATACTTTGGCTTCTCTTCAGAACGTAAAAATTTTTCGCCTTTTAGTAAAGATTTCCGTGGAGAGGAGCAAAACTGAGTTTTGTGGCAATGTTTGCATGCTCAAGCTTGCTGGGGCTTCCTTCATTTGGTTGAACAACAGAATGAGTGGGGGGTGGGCTTTCAGTGGGAGACTGAATCCTGTGGTTGGTTGGGATGTGGCCCTCATTTGAATATTGTGGCCATGGACGGCCCCCTTCTGGGGAGCTGGAAGTGTAAGTGACTCTCTGGCAGCAGAATGGACCAGAACATGGAGCAGCCTATGGAAGATGATGGGCTGTCGCCCGGCTGGCTGTGTGTTGCCCTTTTTGTTTTTCCATCCCCAAAGGCCGCAGCCTCTTCTAGGTGGTCTCCCTGGGCCAAGGGAGGGCTGCGGCCATGGCGGTAGGTCGGGAGGAGGCCCTTGCCCAGTATACTCTGGCTTCTCTTCAGAACGTAAAAATCTTTCGCCTTTTACTAAAGATTTCCGTGGAGAGGAGCAAAACTGAGTTTTGTGGCAATTTTTGCATGCTCCAGCTTGCTGGGGCTTCCTTCATTTGGTTGAACAACAGAATGAGTGGGGGGTGGGCTTTCAGTGGGAGACTGAATCCTGTGGTTGGTTGGGAGGTGGCCCTCATTTGAATATTGTGGCCATGGACGGCCCCCTTCTGGGGAGCTGGAAGTGTAAGTAACGCTCTGGCAGCAGGATGGACCAGAACATGGAGCAGCCTATGGAAGATGATGGGCTGTCGCCCGGCTGGCTGTGTGTTGCCCTTTTTGTTTTTCCATCCCCAAAGGCCGCAGCCTCTTCTAGGTGGTCTCCCTGGGCCAAGGGAGGGCTGCGGCCATGGCGGTAGGTCGGGAGGAGGCCCTTGCCCAGTATACTCTGGCTTCTCTTCAGAACGTAAAAATCTTTCGCCTTTTACTAAAGATTTCCGTGGAGAGGAGCAAAACTGAGTTTTGTGGCAATTTTTGCATGCTCCAGCTTGCTGGGGCTTCCTTCATTTGGCTGAACAACAGAATGAGTGGGGGGTGGGCTTTCAGTGGGAGACTGAATCCTGTGGTTGGTTGGGAGGTGGCCCTCATTTGAATATTGTGGCCATGGACGGCCCCCTACTGGGGAGCTGGAAGTGTAAGTGACGCTCTGGCAGCAGGATGGACCAGAACATGGAGCAGCCTATGGAAGATGATTGGCTGTCGCCCGGCTGGCTGTGTGTTGCCCTTTTTGTTTTTCCATCCCCAAAGGCCGCAGCCTCTTCTAGGTGGTCTCCCTGGGCCAAGGGAGGGGAGGTGGCCCTCATTTGAATATTGTGGCCATGGACGGCCCCCTTCTGGGGAGCTGGAAGTGTAAGTGACGCTCTGGCAGCAGGATGGACCAGAACATGGAGCAGCCTATGGAAGATGATGGGCTGTCGCCCGGCTGGCTGTGTGTTGCCCTTTTTGTTTTTCCATCCCCAAAGGCCGCAGCCTCTTCTAGGTGGTCTCCCTGGGCCAAGGGAGGGCTGCGGCCATGGCGGTAGGTCGGGAGGAGGCCCTTGCCCAGTATACTCTGGCTTCTATTCAGAACGTAAAAATCTTTCGCCTTTTACTAAAGATTTCCGTGGAGAGGAGCAAAACTGAGTTTTGTGGCAATTTTTGCATGCTCCAGCTTGCTGGGGCTTCCTTCATTTGGCTGAACAACAGAATGAGTGGGGGGTGGGCTTTCAGTGGTAGACTGAATCCTGTGGTTGGTTGGGAGGTGGCCCTCATTTGAATATTGTTGCCAGGAACGGCCCCCTTCTGGGGAGCTGGAAGTGTAAGTGACGCACTGGCAGCAGGATGGACCAGAACATGGAGCAGCCTATGGAAGATGATTGGCTGTCGCCCGGCTGGCTGTGTGTTGCCCTTTTTGTTTTTCCATCCCCAAAGGCCGCAGCCTCTTCTAGGTGGTCTCCCTGGGCCAAGGGAGGGCTGCGGCCATGGCGGTAGGTCGGGAGGAGGCCTTTGCCCAGTATACTCTGGCTTCTCTTCAGAACGTAAAAATCTTTCGCCTTTTACTAAAGATTTCTGTGGAGAGGAGCAAAACTGAGTTTTGTGGCAATTTTTGCATGCTCCAGCTTGCTGGGGCTTCCTTCATTTGGTTGAACAACAGAATGAGTGGGGGGTGTGCTTTCAGTGGGAGACTGAATCCTGTGGTTGGTTGGGAGGTGGCCCTCATTTGAATATTGTGGCCATGGACGGTCCCCTTCTGGGGAGCTGGAAGTGTAAGTGATGCTCTGGCAGCAGGATGGACCAGAACATGTAGCAGCCTATGGAAGATGATGGGCTGTCGCCCGGCTGGCTGTGTGTTGCCCTTTTTGTTTTTCCATCCCCAAAGGCCGCAGCCTCTTCTAGGTGGTCTCCCTGGGCCAAGGGAGGGTTGCGGCCATGGCGGTAGGTCGGGAGGAGGCCCTTGCCCAGTATACTCTGGCTTCTCTTCAGAACGTAAAAATCTTTCGCCTTTAACTAAAGATTTCCGTGGAGAGGAGCAAAACTGAGTTTTGTGGCAATTTTTGCATGCTCCAGCTTGCTGGGGCTTCCTTCATTTGGTTAAACAACAGAATGAGTGGGGGGTGGGCTTTCAGTGGGAGACTGAATCCTGTGGTTGGTTGGGAGGTGGCCCTCATTTGAATACTGTGGTCATGGACGGCCCCCTTCTGGGGAGCTGGAAGTGTAAGTGACGCTCTGGCAGCAGGATGAACCAGAACATGGAGCAGCCTATGGAAGATGATGGGCTGTCGCCCGGCTGGCTGTGTGTTGCCCTTTTTGTTTTTCCATCCCCAAAGGCCGCAGCCTCTTCTAGGTGGTCTCCCTGGGCCAAGGGAGGGCTGCGGCCATGGCGGTAGGTCGGGAGGAGGCCCTTGCCCAGTATACTCTGGCTTCTCTTCAGAACGTAAAAATCTTTTGCCTTTTACTAAAGATTTCCGTTGAGAGCAGCAAAACTGAGTTTTGTGGCAATTTTTGCATGCTCCAGCTTGCTGGGGCTTCCTTCATTTGGTTGAACAACAGAATGAGTGGGGGGTGGGCTTTCAGTGGGAGACTGAATCCTGTGGTTGGTTGGGAGGTGGCCCTCATTTGAATATTGTGGCCATGGACGGCCCCCTTCTGGGGAGCTGGAAGTGTAAGTGACGCTCTGGCAGCAGGATGGACCAGAACATGGAGCAGCCTATGGAAGATGATGGGCTGTCGCCCGGCTGGCTGTGTGTTGCCCTTTTTGTTTTTCCATCCCCAAAGGCCGCAGCCTCTTCTAGGTGGTCTCCCTGGGCCAAGGGAGGGCTGCGGCCATAGCGGTAGGTCGGGAGGAGGCCCTTGCCCAGTATACTCTGGCTTCTCTTCAGAACGTAAAAATCTTTCGCCTTTTACTAAAGATTTTCGTGGAGAGGAGCAAAACTGAGTTTTGTGGCAATTTTTGCATGCTCCAGCTTGCTGGGGCTTCCTTCATTTGGTTGAACAACAGAATGAGTGGGGGGTGGGCTTTCAGTGGGAGACTGAATCCTGTGGTTGGTTGGGAGGTGGCCCTCATTTGAATATTGTGGCCATGGACGGCCCCCTTCTGGGGAGCTGGAAGTGTAAGTGACGCTCTGGCAGCAGGATGGACCAGAACATGGAGCAGCCTATGGAAGATGATGGGCTGTCGCCCGGTTGGCTGTGTGTTGCCCTTTTTGTTTTTCCATCCCCAAAGGCCGTAGCCTCTTCTAGGTGGTCTCCCTGGGCCAAGGGAGGGCTGCGGCCATGGCGGTAGGTCGGGAGGAGGCCCTTGCCCAGTGTACTCTGGCTTCTCTTCAGAACCTAAAAATCTTTCGCCTTTTACTAAAGATTTCCGTGGAGAGGAGCAAAACTGAGTTTTGTGGCAATTTTTGCATGCTCCAGCTTGCTGAGGCTTCCTTCATTTGGTTGAACAACAGAATGAGTGGGGGGTGGGCTTTCAGTGGGAGACTGAATCCTGTGGTTGGTTGGAAGGTGGCCCTCATTTGAATATTGTGGCCATGGACGGCCCCCTTCTGGGGAGCTGGAAGTGTAAGTGACGCTCTGGCAGCAGGATGGACCAGAACATGGAGCAGCCTATGGAAGATGATGGGCTGTCGCCCGGCTGGCTGTGTGTTGCCCTTTTTGTTTTTCCATCCCCAAAGGCCGCAGCCTCTTCTAGGTGGTCTCCCTGGGCCAAGAGAGGGCTGCGGCCATAGCGGTAGGTCGGGAGGAGGCCCTTGCCCAGTATACTCTGGCTTCTCTTCAGAACGTAAAAATCTTTCGCCTTTTACTAAAGATTTCCGTGGAGAGGAGCAAAACTGAGTTTTGTGGCAATTTTTGCATGCTCCAGCTTGCTGGGGCTTCCTTCATTTGGTTGAACAACAGAATGAGTGGGGGGTGGGCTTTCAGTGGGAGACTGAATCCTGTGGTTGGTTGGGAGGTGGCCCTCATTTGAATATTGTGGCCATGGACGGCCCCCTTCTGGGGAGCTGGAAGTGTAAGTGACGCTCTGGCAGCAGGATGGACCAGAACATGGAGCAGCCTATGGAAGATGATGGGCTGTCGCCCGGTTGGCTGTGTGTTGCCCTTTTTGTTTTTCCATCCCCAAAGGCCGTAGCCTCTTCTAGGTGGTCTCCCTGGGCCAAGGGAGGGCTGCGGCCATGGCGGTAGGTCGGGAGGAGGCCCTTGCCCAGTGTACTCTGGCTTCTCTTCAGAACCTAAAAATCTTTCGCCTTTTACTAAAGATTTCCGTGGAGAGGAGCAAAACTGAGTTTTGTGGCAATTTTTGCATGCTCCAGCTTGCTGAGGCTTCCTTCATTTGGTTGAACAACAGAATGAGTGGGGGGTGGGCTTTCAGTGGGAGACTGAATCCTGTGGTTGGTTGGAAGGTGGCCCTCATTTGAATATTGTGGCCATGGACGGCCCCCTTCTGGGGAGCTGGAAGTGTAAGTGACGCTCTGGCAGCAGGATGGACCAGAACATGGAGCAGCCTATGGAAGATGATGGGCTGTCGCCCGGCTGGCTGTGTGTTGCCCTTTTTGTTTTTCCATCCCCAAAGGCCGCAGCCTCTTCTAGGTGGTCTCCCTGGGCCAAGGGAGGGCTGCGGCCATGGCGGTAGGTCGGGAGGAGGCCCTTGCCCAGTATACTCTGGCTTCTCTTCAGAACGTAAAAATCTTTCGCCTTTTACTAAAGATTTCCGTGGAGAGGAGCAAAACTGAGTTTTGTGGCAATTTTTGCATGCTCCAGCTTGCTGGGGCTTCCTTCATTTGGTTGAACAACAGAATGAGTGGGGGGTGAGCTTTCAGTGGGAGACTGAATCCTGTGGTTGGTTGGGAGGTGGCCCTCATTTGAATATTGTGGCCATGGACGGCCCCCTTCTGGGGAGCTGGAAGTGTAAGTGACGCTCTGGCAGCAGGATGGACCAGAACATGGAGCAGCCTATGGAAGATGATGGGCTGTCGCCCGGCTGGCTGTGTGTTGCCCTTTTTGTTTTTCCATCCCCAAAGGCCGCAGCCTCTTCTAGGTGGTCTCCCTGGGCCAAGGGAGGGCTGCGGCCATGGCGGTAGGTCGGGAGGAGGCCCTTGCCCAGTACACTCTGGCTTCTCTTCAGAACGTAAAAATCTTTCGCCTTATACTAAAGATTTCCGTGGAGAGGAGCAAAACTGAGTTTTGTGGCAATTTTTGCATGCTCCAGCTTGCTGGGGCTTCCTTCATTTGGTTGAACAACAGAATGAGTGGGGGGTGGGCTTTCAGTGGGAGACTGAATCCTGTGGTTGGTTGGGAGGTGGCCCTCATTTGAATATTGTGGCCATGGACGGCCCCCTTCTGGGGAGCTGGAAGTGTAAGTGACGCTCTGGCAGCAGGATGGACCAGAACATGGAGCAGCCTATGGAAGATGATGGGCTGTCGCCCGGCTGGCTGTGTGTTGCCCTTTTTGTTTTTCCATCCCCAAAGGCCGCAGCCTCTTCTAGGTGGTCTCCCTGGGCCAAGGGAGGGCTGCGGCCATGGCGGTAGGTCGGGAGGAGGCCCTTGCCCAGTATACTCTGGCTTCTCTTCAGAACGTAAAAATCTTTCGCCTTTTACTAAAGATTTCCGTGGAGAGGAGCAAAACTGAGTTTTGTGGCAATTTTTGCATGCTCCAGCTTGCTGGGGCTTCCTTCATTTGGTTGAACAACAGAATGAGTGGGGGGTGGGCTTTCAGTGGGAGACTGAATCCTGTGGTTGGTTGGGAGGTGGCCCTCATTTGAATATTGTGGCCATGGACGGCCCCCTTCTGGGGAGCTGGAAGTGTAAGTGACGCTCTGGCAGCAGGATGGACCAGAACATGGAGCAGCCTATGGAAGATGATGGGCTGTCGCCCGGCTGGCTGTGTGTTGCCCTTTTTGTTTTTCCATCCCCAAAGGCCGCAGCCTCTTCTAGGTGGTCTCCCTGGGCCAAGGGAGGGCTGCGGCCATGGCGGTAGGTCGGGAGGAGGCCCTTGCCCAGTATACTCTGGCTTCTCTTCAGAACGTAAAAATCTTTCGCCTTTTACTAAAGATTTCCGTGGAGAGGAGCAAAACTGAGTTTTGTGGCAATTTTTGCATGCTCCAGTTTGCTGGGGCTTCCTTCATTTGGTTGAACAACAGAATGAGTGGGGGGTGGGCTTTCAGTGGGAGACTGAATCCTGTGGTTGGTTGGGAGGTGGCCCTCATTTGAATATTGTGGCCATGGACGGCCCCCTTCTGGGGAGCTGGAAGTGTAAGTGACGCTCTGGCAGCAGGATGGACCAGAACATGGAGCAGCCTATGGAAGATGAAGGGCTGTCGCCCGGCTGGCTGTGTGTTGCCCTTTTTGTTTTTCCATCCCCAAAGGCCGCAGCCTCTTCTAGGTGGTCTCCCTGGGCCAAGGGAGGGCTGCGGCCATGGCGGTAGGTCGGGAGGAGTCCCTTACCCAGTATACTCTGGCTTCTCTTCAGAACGTAAAAATCTTTCGCCTTTTACTAAAGATTTCCGTGGAGAGGAGCAAAACTGAGTTTTGTGGCAATTTTTGCATGCTCCAGCTTGCTGGGGCTTTCTTCATTTGGTTGAACAACAGAATGAGTGGGGGGTGGGCTTTCAGTGGGAGACTGAATCCTGTGGTTGGTTGGGAGGTGGCCCTCATTTGAATATTGTGGCCATGGACGGCCCCTTTCTGGGGAGCTGGAAGTGTAAGTGACGCTCTGGCAGCAGGATGGACCAGAACATGGAGCAGCCTATGGAAGATAATGGGCTGTCGCCCGGCTGGCTGTGTGTTGCCCTTTTTGTTTTTCCATCCCCAAAGGCCGCAGCCTCTTCTAGGTGGTCTCCCTGGGCCAAGGGAGGGCTGCGGCCATGGCGGTAGGTCGGGAGGAGGCCCTTGCCCAGTATACTCTGGCTTCTCTTCAGAACGTAAAAATCTTTCGCCTTTTACTAAAGATTTCCATGGAGAGGAGCAAAACTGAGTTTTGTGGCAATTTTTGCATGCTCCAGCTTGCTGGGGCTTCCTTCATTTGGTTGAACAACAGAATGAGTGGGGGGTGGGCTTTCAGTGGGAGACTGAATCCTGTGGTTGGTTGGGAGGTGGCCCTCATTTGAATATTGTGGCCATGGACGGCCCCCTTCTGGGGAGCTGGAAGTGTAAGTGACGCTCTGGCAGCAGGATGGACCAGAACATGGAGCAGCCTATGGAAGATGATGGGCTGTCGCCCGGCTGGCTGTGTGTTGCCCTTTTTGTTTTTCCATCCCCAAAGGCCGCAGCCTCTTCTAGGTGGGCTCCCTGGGCCAAGGGAGGGCTGCGGCCATGGCGGTAGGTCGGGAGGAGGCCCTTGCCCAGTATACTCTGGCTTCTCTTCAGAACGTAAAAATCTTTCGCCTTTTACTAAAGATTTCCGTGGAGAGGAGCAAAACTGAGTTTTGTGGCAATTTTTGCATGCTCCAGCTTGCTGGGGCTTCCTTCATTTGGTTGAACAACAGAATGAGTGGAGGGTGGGCTTTCAGTGGGAGACTGAATCCTGTGGTTGGTTGGGAGGTGGCCCTCATTTGAATATTGTGGCCATGGACGGCCCCCTTCTGGGGAGCTGGAAGTGTAAGTGACGCTCTGGCAGCAGGATGGACCAGAACATGGAGCAGCCTATGGAAGATGATGGGCTGTCGCCCGGCTGGCTGTGTGTTGCCCTTTTTGTTTTTCCATCCCCAAAGGCCGCAGCCTCTTCTAGGTGGTCTCCCTGGGCCAAGGGAGGGCTGCGGCCATGGCGGTAGGTCGGGAGGAGGCCCTTGCCCAGTATACTCTGGCTTCTCTTCAGAACGTAAAAATCTTTCGCCTTTTACTAAAGATTTCCGTGGAGAGGAGCAAAACTGAGTTTTGTGGCAATTTTTGCATGCTCCAGCTTGCTGGGGCTTCCTTCATTTGGTTGAACAACAGAATGAGTGGGGGGTGGGCTTTCAGTGGGAGACTGAATCCTGTGGTTGGTTGGGAGGTGGCCCTCATTTGAATATTGTGGCCATGGACGGCCCCCTTCTGGGGAGCTGGAAGTGTAAGTGACGCTCTGGCAGCAGGATGGACCAGAACATGGAGCAGCCTATGGAAGATGATGGGCTGTCGCCCGGCTGGCTGTGTGTTGCCCTTTTTGTTTTTCCATCCCCAAAGGCCGCAGCCTCTTCTAGGTGGGATCCCTGGGCCAAGGGAGGGCTGCGGCCATGGCGGTATGTCGGGAGGAGGCCCTTGCCCAGTATACTCTGGCTTCTCTTCAGAACGTAAAAATCTTTCGCCTTTTACTAAAGATTTCCGTGGAGAGGAGCAAAACTGAGTTTTGTGGCAATTTTTGCATGCTCCAGCTTGCTGGGGCTTCCTTCATTTGGTTGAACAACAGAATGAGTGGAGGGTGGGCTTTCAGTGGGAGACTGAATCCTGTGGTTGGTTGGGAGGTGGCCCTCATTTGAATATTGTGGCCATGGACGGCCCCCTTCTGGGGAGCTGGAAGTGTAAGTGACGCTCTGGCAGCAGGATGGACCAGAACATGGAGCAGCCTATGGAAGATGATGGGCTGTCGCCCGGCTGGCTGTGTGTTGCCCTTTTTGTTTTTCCATCCCCAAAGGCCGCAGCCTCTTCTAGGTGGTCTCCCTGGGCCAAGGGAGGGCTGCGGCCATGGCGGTAGGTCGGGAGGAGGCCCTTGCCCAGTATACTCTGGCTTCTCTTCAGAACGTAAAAATCTTTCGCCTTTTACTAAAGATTTCCGTGGAGAGGAGCAAAACTGAGTTTTGTGGCAATTTTTGCATGCTCCAGCTTGCTGGGGCTTCCTTCATTTGGTTGAACAACAGAATGAGTGGGGGGTGGGCTTTCAGTGGGAGACTGAATCCTGTGGTTGGTTGGGAGGTGGCCCTCATTTGAATATTGTGGCCATGGACGGCCCCCTTCTGGGGAGCTGGAAGTGTAAGTGACGCTCTGGCAGCAGGATGGACCAGAACATGGAGCAGCCTATGGAAGATGATGGGCTGTCGCCCGGCTGGCTGTGTGTTGCCCTTTTTGTTTTTCCATCCCCAAAGGCCGCAGCCTCTTCTAGGTGGTCTCCCTGGGCCAAGGGAGGGCTGCGGCCATGGCGGTAGGTCGGGAGGAGGCCCTTGCCCAGTATACTCTGGCTTCTCTTCAGAACGTAAAAATCTTTCGCCTTTTACTAAAGATTTCCGTGGAGAGGAGCAAAACTGAGTTTTGTGGCAATTTTTGCATGCTCCAGCTTGCTGGGGCTTCCTTCATTTGGTTGAACAACAGAATGAGTGGGGGGTGGGCTTTCAGTGGGAGACTGAATCCTGTGGTTGGTTGGGAGGTGGCCCTCATTTGAATATTGTGGCCATTAACGGCCCCCTTCTGGGGAGCTGGAAGTGTAAGTGACGCTCTGGCAGCAGGATGGAGCAGAACATGGAGCAGCCTATGGAAGATGATGGGCTGTCGCCCGGCTGGCTGTGTGTTGCCCTTTTTGTTTTTCCATCCCCAAAGGCCGCAGCCTCTTCTAGGTGGTCTCCCTGGGCCAAGGGAGGGCTGCGGCCATGGCGGTAGGTCGGGAGGAGGCCCTTGCCCAGCATATTCTGGCTTCTCTTCAGAACGTAAAAATCTTTCGCCTTTTACTAAAGATTTCCGTGGAGAGGAGCAAAACTGAGTTTTGTGGCAATTTTTGCATGCTCCAGCTTGCTGGGGCTTCCTTCATTTGGTTGAACAACAGAATGAGTGGGGGGTGGGCTTTCAGTGGGAGACTGAATCCTGTGGTTGGTTGGGAGGTGGCCCTCATTTGAATATTGTGGCCATGGACGGCCCCCTTCTGGGGAGCTGGAAGTGTAAGTGACGCTCTGGCAGCAGGATAGACCAGAACATGGAGCAGCCTATGGAAGATGATGGGCTGTCGCCCGGCTGGCTGTGTGTTGCCCTTTTTGTTTTTCCATCCCCAAAGGCCGCAGCCTCTTCTAGGTGGTCTCCCTGGGCCAAGGGAGGGCTGCGGCCATGGCGGTAGGTCGGGAGGAGGCCCTTGCCCAGTATACTCTGGCTTCTCTTCAGAACGTAAAAATCTTTCGCCTTTTACTAAAGATTTCCGTGGAGAGGAGCAAAACTGAGTTTTGTGGCAATTTTTGCATGCTCCAGCTTGCTGGGGCTTCCTTCATTTGGTTGAACAACAGAATGAGTGGGGGGTGAGCTTTCAGTGGGAGACTGAATCCTGTGGTTGGTTGGGAGGTGGCCCTCATTTGAATATTGTGGCCATGGACGGCCCCCTTCTGGGGAGCTGGAAGTGTAAGTGACGCTCTGGCAGCAGGATGGACCAGAACATGGAGCAGCCTATGGAAGATGATGGGCTGTCGCCCGGCTGGCTGTGTGTTGCCCTTTTTGTTTTTCCATCCCCAAAGGCCGCAGCCTCTTCTAGGTGGTCTCCCTGGGCCAAGGGAGGGCTGCGGCCATGGCGGTAGGTCGGGAGGAGGCCCTTGCCCAGTATACTCTGGCTTCTCTTCAGAACGTAAAAATCTTTCGCCTTATACTAAAGATTTCCGTGGAGAGGAGCAAAACTGAGTTTTGTGGCAATTTTTGCATGCTCCAGCTTGCTGGGGCTTCCTTCATTTGGTTGAACAACAGAATGAGTGGGGGGTGGGCTTTCAGTGGGAGACTGAATCCTGTGGTTGGTTGGGAGGTGGCCCTCATTTGAATATTGTGGCCATGGACGGCCCCCTTCTGGGGAGCTGGAAGTGTAAGTGACGCTCTGGCAGCAGGATGGACCAGAACATGGAGCAGCCTATGGAAGATGATGGGCTGTCGCCCGGCTGGCTGTGTGTTGCCCTTTTTGTTTTTCCATCCCCAAAGGCCGCAGCCTCTTCTAGGTGGTCTCCCTGGGCCAAGGGAGGGCTGCGGCCATGGCGGTAGGTCGGGAGGAGGCCCTTGCCCAGTATACTCTGGCTTCTCTTCAGAACGTAAAAATCTTTCGCCTTTTACTAAAGATTTCCGTGGAGAGGAGCAAAACTGAGTTTTGTGGCAATTTTTGCATGCTCCAGCTTGCTGGGGCTTCCTTCATTTGGTTGAACAACAGAATGAGTGGGGGGTGGGCTTTCAGTGGGAGACTGAATCCTGTGGTTGGTTGGGAGGTGGCCCTCATTTGAATATTGTGGCCATGGACGGCCCCCTTCTGGGGAGCTGGAAGTGTAAGTGACGCTCTGGCAGCAGGATGGACCAGAACATGGAGCAGCCTATGGAAGATGATGGGCTGTCGCCCGGCTGGCTGTGTGTTGCCCTTTTTGTTTTTCCATCCCCAAAGGCCGCAGCCTCTTCTAGGTGGTCTCCCTGGGCCAAGGGAGGGCTGCGGCCATGGCGGTAGGTCGGGAGGAGGCCCTTGCCCAGTATACTCTGGCTTCTCTTCAGAACGTAAAAATCTTTCGCCTTTTACTAAAGATTTCCGTGGAGAGGAGCAAAACTGAGTTTTGTGGCAATTTTTGCATGCTCCAGTTTGCTGGGGCTTCCTTCATTTGGTTGAACAACAGAATGAGTGGGGGGTGGGCTTTCAGTGGGAGACTGAATCCTGTGGTTGGTTGGGAGGTGGCCCTCATTTGAATATTGTGGCCATGGACGGCCCCCTTCTGGGGAGCTGGAAGTGTAAGTGACGCTCTGGCAGCAGGATGGACCAGAACATGGAGCAGCCTATGGAAGATGATGGGCTGTCGCCCGGCTGGCTGTGTGTTGCCCTTTTTGTTTTTCCATCCCCAAAGGCCGCAGCCTCTTCTAGGTGGGATCCCTGGGCCAAGGGAGGGCTGCGGCCATGGCGGTAGGTCGGGAGGAGGCCCTTGCCCAGTATACTCTGGCTTCTCTTCAGAACGTAAAAATCTTTCGCCTTTTACTAAAGATTTCCGTGGAGAGGAGCAAAACTGAGTTTTGTGGCAATTTTTGCATGCTCCAGCTTGCTGGGGCTTCCTTCATTTGGTTGAACAACAGAATGAGTGGAGGGTGGGCTTTCAGTGGGAGACTGAATCCTGTGGTTGGTTGGGAGGTGGCCCTCATTTGAATATTGTGGCCATGGACGGCCCCCTTCTGGGGAGCTGGAAGTGTAAGTGACGCTCTGGCAGCAGGATGGACCAGAACATGGAGCAGCCTATGGAAGATGATGGGCTGTCGCCCGGCTGGCTGTGTGTTGCCCTTTTTGTTTTTCCATCCCCAAAGGCCGCAGCCTCTTCTAGGTGGTCTCCCTGGGCCAAGGGAGGGCTGCGGCCATGGCGGTAGGTCGGGAGGAGGCCCTTGCCCAGTATACTCTGGCTTCTCTTCAGAATGTAAAAATCTTTCGCCTTTTACTAAAGATTTCCGTGGAGAGGAGCAAAACTGAGTTTTGTGGCAATTTTTGCATGCTCCAGCTTGCTGGGGCTTCCTTCATTTGGTTGAACAACAGAATGAGTGGGGGGTGGGCTTTCAGTGGGAGACTGAATCCTGTGGTTGGTTGGGAGGTGGCCCTCATTTGAATATTGTGGCCATGGACGGCCCCCTTCTGGGGAGCTGGAAGTGTAAGTGACGCTCTGGCAGCAGGATGGACCAGAACATGGAGCAGCCTATGGAAGATGATGGGCTGTCGCCCGGCTGGCTGTGTGTTGCCCTTTTTGTTTTTCCATCCCCAAAGGCCGCAGCCTCTTCTAGGTGGTCTCCCTGGGCCAAGGGAGGGCTGCGGCCATGGCGGTAGGTCGGGAGGAGGCCCTTGCCCAGTATACTCTGGCTTCTCTTCAGAACGTAAAAATCTTTCGCCTTTTACTAAAGATTTCCGTGGAGAGGAGCAAAACTGAGTTTTGTGGCAATTTTTGCATGCTCCAGCTTGCTGGGGCTTCCTTCATTTGGTTGAACAACAGAATGAGTGGGGGGTGGGCTTTCAGTGGGAGACTGAATCCTGTGGTTGGTTGGGAGGTGGCCCTCATTTGAATATTGTGGCCATGGACGGCCCCCTTCTGGGGAGCTGGAAGTGTAAGTGACGCTCTGGCAGCAGGATGGACCAGAACATGGAGCAGCCTATGGAAGATGATGGGCTGTCGCCCGGCTGGCTGTGTGTTGCCCTTTTTGTTTTTCCATCCCCAAAGGCCGCAGCCTCTTCTAGGTGGTCTCCCTGGGCCAAGGGAGGGCTTCGGCCATGGCGGTAGGTCGGGAGGAGGCCCTTGCCCAGTATACTCTGGCTTCTCTTCAGAACGTAAAAATCTTTCGCCTTTTACTAAAGATTTCCATGGAGAGGAGCAAAACTGAGTTTTGTGGCAATTTTTGCATGCTCCAGCTTGCTGGGGCTTCCTTCATTTGGTTGAACAACAGAATGAGTGGGGGGTGGGCTTTCAGTGGGAGACTGAATCCTGTGGTTGGTTGGGAGGTGGCCCTCATTTGAATATTGTGGCCATGGACGGCCCCCTTCTGGGGAGCTGGAAGTGAAAGTGACGCTCTGGCAGCAGGATGGACCAGAACATGGAGCAGCCTATGGAAGATGATGGGCTGTCGCCCGGCTGGCTGTGTGTTGCCCTTTTTGTTTTTCCATCCCCAAAGGCCGCAGCCTCTTCTAGGTGGGCTCCCTGGGCCAAGGGAGGGCTGCGGCTATGGCGGTAGGTCGGGAGGAGGCCCTTGCCCAGTATACTCTGGCTTCTCTTCAGAACGTAAAAATCTTTCGCCTTTTACTAAAGATTTCCGTGGAGAGGAGCAAAACTGAGTTTTGTGGCAATTTTTGCATGCTCCAGCTTGCTGGGGCTTCCTTCATTTGGTTGAACAACAGAATGAGTGGAGGGTGGGCTTTCAGTGGGAGACTGAATCCTGTGGTTGGTTGGGAGGTGGCCCTCATTTGAATATTGTGGCCATGGACGGCCCCCTTCTGGGGAGCTGGAAGTGTAAGTGACGCTCTGGCAGCAGGATGGACCAGAACATGGAGCAGCCTATGGAAGATGATGGGCTGTCGCCCGGCTGGCTGTGTGTTGCCCTTTTTGTTTTTCCATCCCCAAAGGCCGCAGCCTCTTCTAGGTGGTCTCCCTGGGCCAAGGGAGGGCTGCGGCCATGGCGGTAGGTCGGGAGGAGGCCCTTGCCCAGTATACTCTGGCTTCTCTTCAGAACGTAAAAATCTTTCGCCTTTTACTAAAGATTTCCGTGGAGAGGAGCAAAACTGAGTTTTGTGGCAATTTTTGCATGCTCCAGCTTGCTGGGGCTTCCTTCATTTGGTTGAACAACAGAATGAGTGGGGGGTGGGCTTTCAGTGGGAGACTGAATCCTGTGGTTGGTTGGGAGGTGGCCCTCATTTGAATATTGTGGCCATGGATGGCCCCCTTCTGGGGAGCTGGAAGTGTAAGTGACGCTCTGGCAGCAGGATGAACCAGAACATGGAGCAGCCTATGGAAGATGATGGGCTGTCGCCCGGCTGGCTGTGTGTTGCCCCTTTTGTTTTTCCATCCCCAAAGGCCGCAGCCTCTTCTAGGTGGTCTCCCTGGGCCAAGGGAGGGCTGCGGCCATGGCGGTAGGTCGGGAGGAGGCCCTTGCCCAGTATACTCTGGCTTCTCTTCAGAACGTAAAAATCTTTTGCCTTTTACTAAAGATTTCCGTGGAGAGGAGCAAAACTGAGTTTTGTGGCAAATTTTGCATGCTCCAGCTTGCTGGGGCTTCCTTCATTTGGTTGAACAACAGAATGAGTGGGGGGTGGGCTTTCAGTGGGAGACTGAATCCTGTGGTTGGTTGGGAGATGGCCCTCATTTGAATATTGTGGCCATGGACGGCCCCCTTCTGGGGAGCTGGAAGTGTAAGTGACGCTCTGGCAGCAGGATGGACCAGAACATGGAGCAGCCTATGGAAGATGATGGGCTGTCGCCCGGCTGGCTGTGTGTTGCCCTTTTTGTTTTTCCATCCCCAAAGGCCGCAGCCTCTTCTAGGTGGTCTCCCTGGGCCAAGGGAGGGCTGCGGCCATGGCGGTAGGTCGGGAGGAGGCCCTTGCCCAGTATACTCTGGCTTCTCTTCAGAACGTAAAAATCTTTCGCCTTTTACTAAAGATTTCCGTGGAGAGGAGCAAAACTGAGTTTTGTGGCAATTTTTGCATGCTCCAGCTTGCTGGGGCTTCCTTCATTTGGTTGAACAACAGAATGAGTGGGGGGTGGGCTTTCAGTGGGAGACTGAATCCTGTGGTTGGTTGGGAGATGGCCCTCATTTGAATATTGTGGCCATGGACGGCCCCCTTCTGGGGAGCTGGAAATGTAAGTGACGCTCTGGCAGCAGGATGGACCAGAACATGGAGCAGCCTATGGAAGATGATGGGCTGTCGCCCGGCTGGCTGTGTGTTGCCCTTTTTGTTTTTCCATCCCCAAAGGCCGCAGCCTCTTCTAGGTGGTCTCCCTGGGCCAAGGGAGGGCTGCGGCCATGGCGGTAGGTCGGGAGGAGGCCCTTGCCCAGTATACTCTGGCTTCTCTTCAGAACGTAAAAATCTTTCGCCTTTTACTAAAGATTTCCGTGGAGAGGAGCAAAACTGAGTTTTGTGGCAATTTTGCATGCTCCAGCTTGCTGGGGCTTCCTTCATTTGGTTGAACAACAGAATGAGTGGGGGGTGGGCTTTCAGTGGGAGACTGAATCCTGTGGTTGGTTGGGAGGTGGCCCTCATTTGAATATTGTGGCCATGGACGGCCCCCTTCTGGGGAGCTGGAAGTGTAAGTGACGCTCTGGCAGCAGGATGGACCAGAACATGGAGCAGCCTATGGAAGATGATGGGCTGTCGCCCGGCTGGCTGTGTGTTGCCCTTTTTGTTTTTCCATCCCCAAAGGCCGCAGCCTCTTCTAGGTGGTCTCCCTGGGCCAAGGGAGGGCTGCGGCCATGGCGGTAGGTCGGGAGGAGGCCCTTGCCCAGTATACTCTGGTTTCTCTTCAGAACGTAAAAATCTTTCGCCTTTTACTAAAGATTTCCGTGGAGAGGAGCAAAACTGAGTTTTGTGGCAATTTTTACATGCTCCAGCTTGCTGGGGCTTCCTTCATTTGGTTGAACAACAGAATGAGTGGGGGGTGGGCTTTCAGTGGGAGACTGAATCCTGTGGTTGGTTGGGAGGTGGCCCCCATTTGAATATTGTGGCCATGGACGGCCCCCTTCTGGGGAGCTGGAAGTGTAAGTGACGCTCTGGCAGCAGGATGGACCAGAACATGGAGCAGCCTATGGAAGATGATGGGCTGTCGCCCGGCTGGCTGTGTGTTGCCCTTTTTGTTTTTCCATCCCCAAAGGCCGCAGCCTCTTCTAGGTGGTCTCCCTGGGCCAAGGGAGGGCTGCGGCCATGGCGGTAGGTCGGGAGGAGGCCCTTGCCCAGTATACTCTGGCTTCTCTTCAGAACGTAAAAATCTTTCGCCTTTTACTAAAGATTTCCGTGGAGAGGAGCAAAACTGAGTTTTGTGGCAATTTTTGCATGCTCCAGCTTGCTGGGGCTTCCTTCATTTGGTTGAACAACAGAATGAGTGGGGGGTGGGCTTTCAGTGGGAGACTGAATCCTGTGGTTGGTTTGGAGGTGGCCCCCATTTGAATATTGTGGCCATGGACGGCCCCCTTCTGGGGAGCTGGAAGTGTAAGTGACGCTCTGGCAGCAGGATGGACCAGAACATGGAGCAGCCTATGGAAGATGATGGGCTGTCGCCCGGCTGGCTGTATGTTGCCCTTTTTGTTTTTCCATCCCCAAAGGCCGCAGCCTCTTCTAGGTGGTCTCCCTGGGCCAAGGGAGGGCTGCGGCCATGGCGGTAGGTCGGGAGGAGGCCCTTGCCCAGTATGCTCTGGCTTCTCTTCAGAACGTAAAAATCTTTCGCCTTTTACTAAAGATTTCCGTGGAGAGGAGCAAAACTGAGTTTTGTGGCAATTTTTGCATGCTCCAGCTTGCTGGGGCTTCCTTCATTTGGTTGAACAACAGAATGAGTGGGGGGTGGGCTTTCAGTGGGAGACTGAATCCTGTGGTTGGTTGGGAGGTGGCCCTCATTTGAATATTGTGGCCATGGACGGCCCCCTTCTGGGGAGCTGGAAGTGTAAGTGACGCTCTGGCAGCAGGATGGACCAGAACATGGAGCAGCCTATGGAAGATGATGGGCTGTCGCCCGGCTGGCTGTGTGTTGCCCTTTTTGTTTTTCCATCCCCAAAGGCCGCAGCCTCTTCTAGGTGGTCTCCCTGGGCCAAGGGAGGGCTGCGGCCATGGCTGTAGGTCGGGAGGAGGCCCTTGCCCAGTATGCTCTGGCTTCTCTTCAGAACGTAAAAATCTTTCGCCTTTTACTAAAGATTTCCGTGGAGAGGAGCAAAACTGAGTTTTGTGGCAATTTTTGCATGCTCCAGCTTGCTGGGGCTTCCTTCATTTGGTTGAACAACAGAATGAGTGGGGGGTGGGCTTTCAGTGGGAGACTGAATCCTGTGGTTGGTTGGGAGGTGGCCCCCATTTGAATATTGTGGCCATGGACGGCCCCCTTCTGGGGAGCTGGAAGTGTAAGTGACGCTCTGGCAGCAGGATGGACCAGAACATGGAGCAGCCTATGGAAGATGATGGGCTGTCGCCCGGCTGGCTGTGTGTTGCCCTTTTTGTTTTTCCATCCCCAAAGGCCGCAGCCTCTTCTAGGTGGTCTCCCTGGGCCAAGGGAGGGCTGCGGCCATGGCGGTAGGTCGGGAGGAGGCCCTTGCCCAGTATACTCTGGCTTCTCTTCAGAACGTAAAAATCTTTCGCCTTTTACTAAAGATTTCCGTGGAGAGGAGCAAAACTGAGTTTTGTGGCAATTTTTGCATGCTCCAGCTTGCTGGGGCTTCCTTCATTTGGTTGAACAACAGAATGAGTGGGGGGTGGGCTTTCAGTGGGAGACTGAATCCTGTGGTTGGTTGGGAGGTGGCCCTCATTTGAATATTGTAGCCATGGACGGCCCCCTTCTGGGGAGCTGGAAGTGTAAGTGACGCTCTGGCAGCAGGATGGACCAGAACATGGAGCAGCCTATGGAAGATGATGGGCTGTCGCCCGGCTGGCTGTGTGTTGCCCTTTTTGTTTTTCCATCCCCAAAGGCCGCAGCCTCTTCTAGGTGGTCTCCCTGAGCCAAGGGAGGGCTGCGGCCATGGCGGTAGGTCGGGAGGAGGCCCTTGCCCAGTATACTCTGGCTTCTCTTCAGAACGTAAAAATCTTTCGCCTTTTACTAAAGATTTCCGTGGAGAGGAGCAAAACTGAGTTTTGTGGCAATTTTTGCATGCTCCAGCTTGCTGGGGCTTCCTTCATTTGGTTGAACAACAGAATGAGTGGGGGGTGGGCTTTCAGTGGGAGACTGAATCCTGTGGTTGGTTGGGAGGTGGCCCTCATTTGAATATTGTGGCCATGGACGGCCCCCTTCTGGGGAGCTGGAAGTGTAAGTGACGCTCTGGCAGCAGGATGGACCAGAACATGGAGCAGCCTATGGAAGATGATGGGCTGTCGCCCAGCTGGCTGTGTGTTGCCCTCTTTGTTTTTCCATCCCCAAAGGCCGCAGCCTCTTCTAGGTGGTCTCCCTGGGCCAAGGGAGGGCTGCGGCCATGGCGGTAGGTCGGGAGGAGGCCCTTGCCCAGTATACTCTGGCTTCTCTTCAGAACGTAAAAATCTTTCGCCTTTTACTAAAGATTTCCGTGGAGAGGAGCAAAACTGAGTTTTGTGGCAATTTTTGCATGTTCCAGCTTGCTGGGGCTTCCTTCATTTGGTTGAACAACAGAATGAGTGGGGGGTGGGCTTTCAGTGGGAGACTGAATCCTGTGGTTGGTTGGGAGGTGGCCCTCATTTGAATATTGTGGCCATGGACGGCCCCCTTCTGGGGAGCTGGAAGTGTAAGTGACGCTCTGGCAGCAGGATGGACCAGAACATGGAGCAGCCTATGGAAGATGATGGGCTGTCGCCCGGCTGGCTGTGTGTTGCCCTTTTTGTTTTTCCATCCCCAAAGGCCGCAGCCTCTTCTAGGTGGTCTCCCTGGGCCAAGGGAGGGCTGCGGCCATGGCGGTAGGTCGGGAGGAGGCCCTTGCCCAGTATACTCTGCCTTCTCTTCAGAACGTAAAAATCTTTCGCCTTTTACAAAAGATTTCCGTGAAGAGGAGCAAAACTGAGTTTTGTGGCAATTTTTGCATGCTCCAGCTTGCTGGGGCTTCCTTCATTTGGTTGAACAACAGAATGAGTGGGGGGTGGGCTTTCAGTGGGAGACTGAATCCTGTGGTTGGTTGGGAGGTGGCCCTCATCTGAATATTGTGGCCATGGACGGCCCCCTTCTGGGGAGCTGGAAGTGTAAGTGACGCTCTGGCAGCAGGATGGACCAGAACATGGAGCAGCCTATGGAAGATAATGGGCTGTCGCCCGGCTGGCTGTGTGTTGCCCTTTTTGTTTTTCCATCCCCAAAGGCCGCAGCCTCTTCTAGGTGGTCTCCCTGGGCCAAGGGAGGGCTGCGGCCATGGCGGTAGGTCGGGAGGAGGCCCTTGCCCAGTATTCTCTGGCTTCTCTTCAGAACGTAAAAATCTTTCGCCTTTTACTAAAGATTTCCGTGGAGAGGAGCAAAACTGAGTTTTGTGGCAATTTTTGCATGCTCCAGCTTGCTGGGGCTTCCTTCATTTGGTTGAACAACAGAATGAGTGGGGGGTGGGCTTTCAGTGGGAGACTGAATCCTGTGGTTGGTTGGGAGGTGGCCCTCATTTGAATATTGTGGCCATGGACGGCCCCCTTCTGGGGAGCTGGAAGTGTAAGTGACGCTCTGGCAGCAGGATGGACCAGAACATGGAGCAGCCTATGGAAGATGATGGGCTGTCGCCCGGCTGGCTGTGTGTTGCCCTTTTTGTTTTTCCATCCCCAAAGGCCGCAGCCTCTTCTAGGTGGTCTCCCTGGGCCAAGGGAGGGCTGCGGCCATGGCGGTAGGTCGGGAGGAGGCCCTTGCCCAGTATACTCTGGCTTCTCTTCAGAACGTAAAAATCTTTCGCCTTTTACTAAAGATTTCCGTGGAGAGGAGCAAAACTGAGTTTTGTGGCAATTTTTGCATGCTCCAGCTTGCTGGGGCTTCCTTCATTTGGTTGAACAACAGAATGAGTGGGGGGGTGGACTTTCAGTGGGAGACTGAATCCTGTGGTTGGTTGGGAGGTGGCCCTCATTTGAATATTGTGGCCATGGACGGCCCGCTTCTGGGGAGCTGGAAGTGTAAGTGACGTTCTGGCAGCAGGATGGACCAGAACATGGAGCAGCCTATGGAAGATGATGGGCTGTCGCCCGGCTGGCTGTGTGTTGCCCTTTTTGTTTTTCCATCCCCAAAGGCCGCAGCCTCTTCTAGGTGGTCTCCCTGGGCCAAGGGAGGGCTGCGGCCATGGCGGTAGGTCGGGAGGAGGCCCTTGCCCAGTATACTCTGGCTTCTCTTCAGAACGTAAAAATTTTTCGCCTTTTACTAAAGATTTCCGTGGAGAGGAGCAAAACTGAGTTTTGTGGCAATTTTTGCATGCTCCAGCTTGCTGGGGCTTCCTTCATTTGGTTGAACAACAGAATGAGTGGGGGGTGGGCTTTCAGTGGGAGACTGAATCCTGTGGTTGGTTGGGAGGTGGCCCTCATTTGAATATTGTGGCCATGGACGGCCCCCTTCTGGGGAGCTGGAAGTGTAAGTGACGCTCTGGCAGCAGGATGGACCAGAACATGGAGCAGCCTATGGAAGATGATGGGCTGTCGCCCGGCTGGCTGTGTGTTGCCCTTTTTGTTTTTCCATCCCCAAAGGCCGCAGCCTCTTCTAGGTGGTCTCCCTGGGCCAAGGGAGGGCTGCGGCCATGGCGGTAGGTCGGGAGGAGGCCCTTGCCCAGTATACTCTGGCTTCTCTTCAGAACGTAAAAATCTTTCGCCTTTTACTAAAGATTTCCGTGGAGAGGAGCAAAACTGAGTTTTGTGGCAATTTTTGCATGCTCCAGCTTGCTGGGGCTTCCTTCATTTGGTTGAACAACAGAATGAGTGGGGGGTGGGCTTTCAGTGGGAGACTGAATCCTGTGGTTGGTTGGGAGGTGGCCCTCATTTGAATATTGTGGCCATGGACGGCCCCCTTCTGGGGAGCTGGAAGTGTAAGTGACGCTCTGGCAGCAGGATGGACCAGAACATGGAGCAGCCTATGGAAGATGATGGGCTGTCGCCCGGCTGGCTGTGTGTTGCCCTTTTTGTTTTTCCATCCCCAAAGGCCGCAGCCTCTTCTAGGTGGTCTCCCTGGGCCAAGGGAGGGCTGCGGCCATGGCGGTAGGTCGGGAGGAGGCCCTTGCCCAGTATACTCTGGCTTCTCTTCAGAACGTAAAAATCTTTCGCCTTTTACTAAAGATTTCTGTGGAGAGGAGCAAAACTGAGTTTTGTGGCAATTTTTGCATGCTCCAGCTTGCTGGGGCTTCCTTCATTTGGTTGAACAACAGAATGAGTGGGGGGTGGGCTTTCAGTGGGAGACTGAATCCTGTGGTTGGTTGGGAGGTGGCCCTCATTTGAATATTGTGGCCATGGACGGCCCCCTTCTGGGGAGCTGGAAGTGTAAGTGACGCTCTGGCAGCAGGATGGACCAGAACATGGAGCAGCCTATGGAAGATGATGGGCTGTCGCCCGGCTGGCTGTGTGTTGCCCTTTTTGTTTTTCCATCCCCAAAGGCCGCAGCCTCTTCTAGGTGGTCTCCCTGGGCCAAGGGAGGGCTGCGGCCATGGCGGTAGGTCGGGAGGAGGCCTTTGCCCAGTATACTCTGGCTTCTCTTCAGAATGTAAAAATCTTTAGCCTTTTACTAAAGATTTCTGTGGAGAGGAGCAAAACTGAGTTTTGTGGCAATTTTTGCATGCTCCAGCTTGCTGGGGCTTCCTTCATTTGGTTGAACAACAGAATGAGGGGGGGTGGGCTTTCAGTGGGAGACTGAATCCTGTGGTTGGTTGGGAGGTGGCCCTCATTTGAATATTGTGGCCATGGACGGCCCCCTTCTGGGGAGCTGGAAGTGTAAGTGACGCTCTGGCAGCAGGATGGACCAGAACATGGAGCAGCCTATGGAAGATGATGGGCTGTCGCCCGGCTGGCTGTGTGTTGCCCTTTTTGTTTTTCCATCCCCAAAGGCCGCAGCCTCTTCTAGGTGGTCTCCCTGGGCCAAGGGAGGGCTGCGGCCATGGCGGTAGGTCGGGAGGAGGCCTTTGCCCAGTATACTCTGGCTTCTCTTCAGAACGTAAAAATTTTTCGCCTTTTACTAAAGATTTCCGTGGAGAGGAGCAAAACTGAGTTTTGTGGCAACTTTTGTATGCTCCAGCTTGCTGGGGCGTCCTTCATTTGGTTGAACAACAGAATGAGTGGGGGGTGGGCTTTCAGTGGGAGACAGAATCCTGTGGTTGGTTGGGAGGTGGCCCTCATTTGAATATTGTGGCCATGGACGGCCCCCTTCTGGGGAGCTGGAAGTGTAAGTGACGCTCTGGCAGCAGGATGGACCAGAACATGGAGCAGCCTATGGAAGAAGATGGGCTGTCGCCCGGCTGGCTGTGTGTTGCCCTTTTTGTTTTTCCATCCCCAAAGGCCGCAGCCTCTTCTAGGTGGTCTCCCTGGGCCAAGGGAGGGCTGCGGCTATGACGGTAGGTCGGGAGGAGGCCCTTGCCCAGTATACTTTGGCTTCTCTTCAGAACGTAAAAATCTTTCGCCTTTTACTAAAGATTTCCGTGGAGAGGAGCAAAACTGAGTTTTGTGGCAATTTTTGCATGCTCCAGCTTGCTGGGGCTTCCTTCATTTGGTTGAACAACAGAATGAGTGGGGGGTGGGCTTTCAGTGGGAGACTGAATCCTGTGGTTGGTTGGGAGGTGGCCCTCATTTGAATATTGTGGCCATGGACGGCCCCCTTCTGGGGAGCTGGAAGTGTAAGTGACGCTCTGGCAGCAGGATGGACCAGAACATGGAGCAGCCTATGGAAGATGATGGGCTGTCGCCCGGCTGGCTGTGTGTTGCCCTTTATGTTTTTCCATCCCCAAAGGCCGCAGCCTCTTCTAGGTGGTCTCCCTGGGCCAAGGGAGGGCTGCGGCCATGGCGGTAGGTCGGGAGGAGGCCCTTGCCCAGTATACTCTGGCTTCTCTTCAGAACGTAAAAATCTTTCGCCTTTTACTAAAGATTTCCGTGGAGAGGAGCAAAACTGAGTTTTGTGGCAATTTTTGCATGCTCCAGCTTGCTGGGGCTTCCTTCATTTGGTAGAACAACAGAATGAGTGGGGGGTGGGCTTTCAGTGGGAGACTGAATCCTGTGGTTGGTTGGGAGGTGGCCCTCATTTGAATATTGTGGCCATGGACGGCCCCCTTCTGGGGAGCTGGAAGTGTAAGTGATGCTCTGGCAGCAGGATGGACCAGAACATGGAGCAGCCTATGGAAGATGATGGGCTGTCGCCCGGCTGGCTGTGTGTTGCCCTTTTTGTTTTTCCATCCCCAAAGGCCGCAGCCTCTTCTAGGTGGTCTCCCTGGGCCAAGGGAGGGCTGCGGCCATGGCGGTAGGTCGGGAGGAGGCCCTTGCCCAGTATACTCTGGCTTCTCTTCAGAACGTAAAAATCTTTCGCCTTTTACTAAAGATTTCCGTGGAGAGGAGCAAAACTGAGTTTTGTGGCAATTTTTGCATGCTCCAGCTTGCTGGGGCTTCCTTCATTTGGTTGAACAACAGAATGAGTGGGGGGTGGGCTTTCAGTGGGAGACTGAATCCTGTGGTTGTTTGGGAGGTGGCCCTCATTTGAATATTGTGGCCATGGACGGCCCCCTTCTGGGGAGCTGGAAGTGTAAGTGACGCTCTGGCAGCAGGATGGACCAGAACATGGAGCAGCCTATGGAAGATGATGGGCTGTCGCCCGGCTGGCTGTGTGTTGCCCTTTTTGTTTTTCCATCCCCAAAGGCCGCAGCCTCTTCTAGGTGGTCTCCCTGGGCCAAGGGAGGGCTGCGGCCATGGCGGTAGGTCGGGAGGAGGCCCTTGCCCAGTATACTCTGGCTTCTCTTCAGAACGTAAAAATCTTTCGCCTTTTACTAAAGATTTCCGTGGAGAGGAGCAAAACTGAGTTTTGTGGCAATTTTTGCATGCTCCAGCTTGCTGGGGCTTCCTTCATTTGGTTGAACAACAGAATGAGGGGGGGGTGGGCTTTCAGTGGGAGACTGAATCCTGTGGTTGGTTGGGAGGTGGCCCTCATTTGAATATTGTGGCCATGGACGGCCCCCTTCTGGGGAGCTGGAAGTGTAAGTGACGCTCTGTCAGCAGGATGGACCAGAACATGGAGCAGCCTATGGAAGATGATGGGCTGTCGCCCGGCTGGCTGTGTGTTGCCCTTTTTGTTTTTCCATCCCCAAAGGCCGCAGCCTCTTCTAGGTGGTCTCCCTGGGCCAAGGGAGGGCTGCGGCCATGGCGGTAGGTCGGGAGGAGGCCTTTGCCCAGTATACTCTGGCTTCTCTTCAGAACGTAAAAATCTTTCGTCTTTTACTAAAGATTTCCGTGGAGAGGAGCAAAACTGAGTTTTGTGGCAACTTTTGCATGCTCCAGCTTGCTGGGGCGTCCTTCATTTGGTTGAACAACAGAATGAGTGGGGGGTGGGCTTTCAGTGGGAGACTGAATCCTGTGGTTGGTTGGGAGGTGGACCTCATTTGAATATTGTGGCCATGGACGGCCCCCTTCTGGGGAGCTGGAAGTGTAAGTGACGCTCTGGCAGCAGGATGGACCAGAACATGGAGCAGCCTATGGAAGAAGATGGGCTGTCACCCGGCTGGCTGTGTGTTGCCCTTTTTGTTTTTCCATCCCCAAAGGCCGCAGCCTCTTCTAGTTGGTCTCCCTGGGCCAAGGGAGGGCTGCGGCTATGACGGTAGGTCGGGAGGAGGCCCTTGCCCAGTATACTTTGGTTTCTCTTCAGAACGTAAAAATCTTTCGCCTTTTACTAAAGATTTCCGTGGAGAGGAGCAAAACTGAGTTTTGTGGCAATTTTTGCATGCTCCAGCTTGCTGGGGCTTCCTTCATTTGGTTGAACAACAGAATGAGTGGGGGGTGGGCTTTCAGTGGGAGACTGAATCCTGTGGTTGGTTGGGAGGTGGCCCTCATTTGAATATTGTGGCCATGGATGGCCCCCTTCTGGGGAGCTGGAAGTGTAAGTGACGCTCTGGCAGCAGGATGGACCAGAACATGGAGCAGCCTATGGAAGATGATGGGCTGTCGCCCGGCTGGCTGTGTGTTGCCCTTTATGTTTTTCCATCCCCAAAGGCCGCAGCCTCTTCTAGGTGGTCTCCCTGGGCCAAGGGAGGGCTGCGGCCATGGCGGTAGGTCGGGAGGAGGCCCTTGCCCAGTATACTCTGGCTTCTCTTCAGAACGTAAAAATCTTTCGCCTTTTACTAAAGATTTCCGTGGAGAGGAGCAAAACTGAGTTTTGGGGCAATTTTTGCATGCTCCAGCTTGCTGGGGCTTCCTTCATTTGGTTAAACAACAGAATGAGTGGGGGGTGGGCTTTCAGTGGAAGACTGAATCCTGTGGTTGGTTGGGAGGTGGCCCTCATTTGAATATTGTGGCCATGGACGGCCCCCTTCTGGGGAGCTGGAAGTGTAAGTGATGCTCTGGCAGCAGGATGGACCAGAACATGGAGCATCCTATGGAAGATGATGGGCTGTCGCCCGGCTGGCTGTGTGTTGCCCTTTTTGTTTTTCCATCCCCAAAGGCCGCAGCCTCTTCTAGGTGGTCTCCCTGGGCCAAGGGAGGGCTGCGGCCATGGCGGTAGGTCGGGAGGAGGCCCTTGCCCAGTATACTCTGGCTTCTCTTCAGAGCGTAAAAATCTTTCGCCTTTTACTAAAGATTTCCGTGGAGAGGAGCAAAACTGAGTTTTGTGGCAATCTTTGCATGCTCCAGCTTGCTGGGGCTTCCTTCATTTGGTTGAACAACAGAATGAGTGGGGGGTGGGCTTTCAGTGGGAGACTGAATCCTGTGGTTGGTTGGGAGGTGGCCCTCATTTGAATATTGTGGCCATGGACGGCCCCCTTCTGGGGAGCTGGAAGTGTAAGTGACGCTCTGGCAGCAGGATGGACCAGAACATGGAGCAGCCTATGGAAGAAGATGGGCTGTCGCCCGGCTCGCTGTGTGTTGCCCTTTTTGTTTTTCCATCCCCAAAGGCCGCAGCCTCTTCTAGGTGGTCTCCCTGGGCCAAGGGAGGGCTGCGGCCATGGCGGTAGGTCAGGAGGAGGCCCTTGCCCAGTATACTCTGGCTTCTCTTCAGAACGTAAAAATCTTTCGCCTTTTACTAAAAATTTCCGTGGAGAGGAGCAAAACTGAGTTTTGTGGCAATTTTTGCATGCTCCAGCTTGCTGGGGCTTCCTTCATTTGGTTGAACAACAGAATGAGGGGGGGGTGGGCTTTCAGTGGGAGACTGAATCCTGTGGTTGGTTGGGAGGTGGCCCTCATTTGAATATTGTGGCCATGGACAGCCCCCTTCTGGGGAGCTGGAAGTGTAAGTGACGCTCTGGCAGCAGGATGGACCAGAACATGGAGCAGCCTATGGAAGATGATGGGCTGTCGCCCGGCTGGCTGTGTGTTGCCCTTTTTGTTTTTCCATCCCCAAAGGCCGCAGCCTCTTCTAGGTGGTCTCCCTGGGCCAAGGGAGGGCTGCGGCCATGGCGGTAGGTCGGGAGGAGGCCCTTGCCCAGTATACGCTGTCTTCTTTTCAGAACGTAAAAATCTTTCGCCTTTTACTAAAGATTTCCGTGGAGAGGAGCAAAACTGAGTTTTGTGGCAATTTTTGCATGCTCCAGCTTGCTGGGGCTTCCTTCATTTGGTTGAACAACAGAATGAGTGGGGGGTGGGCTTTCAGTGGGAGACTGAATCCTGTGGTTGGTTGGGAGGTGGCCCTCATTTGAATATTGTGGCCATGGACGGCCCCCTTCTGGGGAGCTGGAAGTGTAAGTGACGCTCTGGCAGCAGGATGGACCAGAACATGGAGCAGCCTATGGAAGAAGATGGGCTGTCGCCCGGCTGGCTGTGTGTTGCCCTTTTTGTTTTTCCATCCCCAAAGGCCGCAGCCTCTTCTAGGTGGTCTCCCTGGGCCAAGGGAGGGCTGCGGCCATGGCGGTAGGTCGGGAGGAGGCCCTTGCCCAGTATACTCTGGCTTCTCTTCAGAACGTAAAAATCTTTCGCCTTTTACTAAAGATTTCCGTGGAGAGGAGCAAAACTGAGTTTTGTGGCAATTTTTGCATGCTCCAACTTGCTGGGCTTCCTTCATTTGGTTGAACAACAGAATGAGTGGGGGGTGGGCTTTCAGTGGGAGACTGAATCCTGTGTTTGGTTGGGAGGTGGCCCTCATTTGAATATTGTGGCCATGGACGGCCCTCTTCTGGGGAGCTGGAAGTGTAAGTGACGCTCTGGCAGCAGGATGGACCAGAACATGGAGCAGCCTATGGAAGATGATGGGCTGTCGCCCGGCTGGCTGTGTGTTGCCCTTTTTGTTTTTCCATCCCCAAAGGCCGCAGCCTCTTCTAGGTGGTCTCCCTGGGCCAAGGGAGGGCTGCGGCCATGGCGGTAGGTCGGGAGGAGGCCCTTGCCCAATATACTCTGGCTTCTCTTCAGAACGTAAAAATCTTTTGCCTTTTACTAAAAATTTCCGTGGAGAGGAGCAAAACTGAGTTTTGTGGCAATTTTTGCATGCTCCAGCTTGCTGGGGCTTCCTTCATTTGGTTGAACAACAGAATGAGAGGGGGGTGGGCTTTCAGTGGGAGACTGAATCCTGTGGTTGGTTGGGAGGTGGCCCTCATTTGAATATTGTGGCCATGGACGGCCCCCTTCTGGGGAGCTGGAAGTGTAAGTGACGCTCTGGCAGCAGGATGGACCAGAACATGGAGCAGCCTATGGAAGATGATGGGCTGTCGCCCGGCTGGCTGTGTGTTGCCCTTTTTGTTTTTCCATCCCCAAAGGCCGCAGCCTCTTCTAGGTGGTCTCCCTGGGCCAAGGGAGGGCTGCGGCCATGGCGGTAGGTCGGGAGGAGGCCCTTGCCCAGTATACTCTGGCTTCTCTTCAGAACGTAAAAATCTTTCGCCTTTTACTAAAGATTTCCGTGGAGAGGAGCAAAACTGAGTTTTGTGGCAATTTTTGCATGCTCCAGCTTGCTGGGGCTTCCTTCATTTGGTTGAACAACAGAATGAGTGGGGGGTGGGCTTTCAGTGGGAGACTGAATCCTGTGGTTGGTTGGGAGGTGGCCCTCATTTGAATATTGTGGCCATGGACGGCCCCCTTCTGGGGAGCTGGAAGTGTAAGTGACGCTCTGGCAGCAGGATGGACCAGAACATGGAGCAGCCTATGGAAGATGATGGGCTGTCGCCCGGCTGGCTGTGTGTTGCCCTTTTTGTTTTTCCATCCCCAAAGGCCACAGCCTCTTCTAGGTGGTCTCCCTGGGCCAAGGGAGGGCTGCGGCCATGGCGGTAGGTCGGGAGGAGGCCCTTGCCCAGTATACTCTGGCTTCTCTTCAGAACGTAAAAATCTTTCGCCTTTTACTAAAGATTTCCGTGGAGAGGAGCAAAACTGAGTTTTGTGGCAATTTTTGCATGCTCCAGCTTGCTGGGGCTTCCTTCATTTGGTTGAACAACAGAATGAGTGGGGGGTGGGCTTTCAGTGGGAGACTGAATCCTGTGGTTGGTTGGGAGGTGGCCCTCATTTGAATATTGTGGCCATGGACGGCCCCCTTCTGGGGAGCTGGAAGTGTAAGTGACGCTCTGGCAGCAGGATGGACCAGAACATGGAGCAGCCTATGGAAGATGATGGGCTGTCGCCCGGCTGGCTGTGTGTTGCCCTTTTTGTTTTTCCATCCCCAAAGGCCGCAGCCTCTTCTAGGTGGTCTCCCTGGGCCAAGGGAGGGCTGCGGCCATGGCGGTAGGTCGGGAGGAGGCCCTTGCCCAGTATACTCTGGCTTCTCTTCAGAACGTAAAAATCTTTTGCCTTTTACTAAAGATTTCCGTGGAGAGGAGCAAAACTGAGTTTTGTGGCAATTTTTGCATGCTCCAGCTTGCTGGGGCTTCCTTCATTTGGTTGAATCATAGAATAATAGAATGGTAGAGTTGGAAGGGACCTCCTGGGTCATCTGGTCCAACCCCCTGCTCAAAGCAGGATTCACTAAATCATCTCAGACAGATGTCTGTCCAGCCTCTGTTTGAAGACGTCCATTGAAGGGGAACTCACCACCTCTCGTGGCAGCCTGTTCCACTCATTAATCACCCTAACTGTCAAAAAGTTTTTTCTTATATCTAATCTGTGTCTCCTCCCATTTAGTTTCATCCCATTGCTTCTAGTCTTTCCTTGTGCAAATGAGAATAAAGATGATCCTTCTACAATGTGACAGCCCTTGACATATTTGTAGACAGCTATTAAGTCTCCTCTCAGTCTTCTTTTTTGCAAGCTAAACATTCCCAAATCCTGCAACCGTTCCTCATAGGACATGGTTTGCAGACCAGTCACCATTCTGGTCGCTCTTCTCTGAACTTGCTCCAGTTTGTCTATGTCTTTTTTAAAATGTGGTGCCCAAAACTGTACACAGTATTCCAGATGAGGTCTGACCAAAGAGGAGTAAAGACCGATAATGACTTCACGTGATCTAGACTGTATGCTTCTGTTAATACATCCCAGAATTGTATTTGCCTTTTTTGCTGCTGCATCACACTGTTGACTCATGTTCAGTCTATGATCTATTAGTATACCTAAGTCTTTTTCACATGTACTGTTGCTTAGCTCTATTCCTCCCATTCTGTATATGCTTTTTTCATTTTTATTGCCCAGATGTAGTACTTTGCATTTTTCCCTGTTAAAAACCATTCTGTTGGTTGCTGCCCACTGCTCCAGTTTATTTAGGTCTTTTTGAATCCTCTCTCTCTCTTCTCTAGTATTAGCTATCCCTCCTAGCTTTGTGTCATCAGCAAATTTAATCAGTTTACCCTCAATTCCTTCATCTAAATCATTAATAAAGATGTTGAACAATACAGGTCCCAGGACGGAGCCCTGTGGTACCCCACTTGAGACATTCATCCAGCTGGATGTGAAGCCATTTACAACCACCCTTTGAGTCCGATCACGAAGCCAGTTATGAATCCACCTAACAGTTGCCTGGCCCATTGCATACTTGGTCATTTTTTCAATAAGGATGGTGTGAGATACTTTGTCAAATGCTTTGCTGAAGTCAAGATATACTATATCTACAGCATTTCCCTGATCCACCCAGTCAGTGATTCTGTCATAGAAGGAAATTAAGTTAGTATGACATGACTTGTTAGTTACAAACCCATGCTGACTCTGGTTAATCACTTCATTCTTATCCATGTACTTACATACATGTTGTTTAATAATTTGTTCAAAGATCTTTCCTGGTATAGAAGTCAGACTCACCGGCCTATAGTTCCCTGGGTCCACCTTCTTCCCCTTTTTGAAGATAGGAACAACATTTGCTCTTCTCCAGTCTTCTGGGACTTCTCCTGTTCTCCAAGAATTTTCAAAGATTATGGAGAGTGGTTCTAAAATTTCTTCTATGATCTCCTTCAGTACTCTGGGGTGTAATTCATCTGGACCTGGAGACTTGAACTCATTTATGTTAGCTAAATATTCCCTCACAATCTTTCTGTTTACAGATAACTTGGACAACAGAATGAGTGGGCGGTGGGCTTTCAGTGGGAGACTGAATCCTGTGGTTGGTTGGGAGGTGGCCCTCATTTGAATATTGTGGCCATGGACGGCCCCCTTCTGGGGAGCTGGAAGTGTAAGTGACGCTCTGGCAGCAGGATGGACCAGAACATGGAGCAGCCTATGGAAGATGATGGGCTGTCGCCCGGCTGGCTGTGTGTTGCCCTTTTTGTTTTTCCATCCCCAAAGGCCGCAGCCTCTTCTAGGTGGTCTCCCTGGGCCAAGGGAGGGCTGCGGCCATGGCGGTAGGTCGGGAGGAGGCCCTTGCCCAGTATACTCTGGCTTCTCTTCAGAACGTAAAAATCTTTCGCCTTTTACTAAAGATTTCCGTGGAGAGGAGCAAAACTGAGTTTTGTGGCAATTTTTGCATGCTCCAGCTTGCTGGGGCTTCCTTCATTTGGTTGAACAACAGAATGAGTGGGGGGTGGGCTTTCAGTGGGAGACTGAATCCTGTGGTTGGTTGGGAGGTGGCCCTCATTTGAATATTGTGGCCATGGACGGCCCCCTTCTGGGGAGCTGGAAGTGTAAGTGACGCTCTGGCAGCAGGATGGACCAGAACATGGAGCAGCCTATGGAAGATGATGGGCTGTCGCCCGGCTGGCTGTGTGTTGCCCTTTTTGTTTTTCCATCCCCAAAGGCCGCAGCCTCTTCTAGGTGGTCTCCCTGGGCCAAGGGAGGGCTGCGGCCATGGCGGTAGGTCGGGAGGAGGCCCTTGCCCAGTATACTCTGGCTTCTCTTCAGAACGTAAAAATCTTTCGCCTTTTACTAAAAATTTCCGTGGAGAGGAGCAAAACTGAGTTTTGTGGCAATTTTTGCATGCTCCAGCTTGCTGGGGCTTCCTTCATTTGGTTGAACAACAGAATGAGTGGGGGGTGGGCTTTCAGTGGGAGACTGAATCCTGTGGTTGGTTGGGAGGTGGCCCTCATTTGAATATTGTGGCCATGGACGGCCCCCTTCTGGGGAGCTGGAAGTGTAAGTGACGCTCTGGCAGCAGGATGGAGCAGCCTATGGAAGATGATGGGCTGTCGCCCGGCTGGCTGTGTGTTGCCCTTTTTGTTTTTCCATCCCCAAAGGCCGCAGCCTCTTCTAGGTGGTCTCCCTGGGCCAAGGGAGGGCTGCGGCCATGGCGGTAGGTCGGGAGGAGGCCCTTGCCCAGTATACTCTGGCTTCTCTTCAGAACGTAAAAATCTTTCGCCTTTTACTAAAGATTTCCGTGGAGAGGAGCAAAACTGAGTTTTGTGGCAATTTTTGCATGCTCCAGCTTGCTGGGGCTTCCTTCATTTGGTTGAACAACAGAATGAGTGGGGGGTGGGCTTTCAGTGGGAGACTGAATCCTGTGGTTGGTTGGGAGGTGGCCCTCATTTGAATATTGTGGCCATGGACGGCCCCCTTCTGGGGAGCTGGAAGTGTAAGTGACGCTCTGGCAGCAGGATGGACCAGAACATAGAGCAGCCTATGGAAGATGATGGGCTGTCGCCCGGCTGGCTGTGTGTTGCCCTTTTTGTTTTTCCATCCCCAAAGGCCGCAGCCTCTTCTAGGTGGTCTCCCTGGGCCAAGGGAGGGCTGCGGCCATGGCGGTAGGTCGGGAGGAGGCCCTTGCCCAGTATACTCTGGCTTCTCTTCAGAACGTAAAAATCTTTCGCCTTTTGCTAAAGATTTCCGTGGAGAGGAGCAAAACTGAGTTTTGTGGCAATTTTTGCATGCTCCAGCTTGCTGGGGCTTCCTTCATTTGGTTGAACAACAGAATGAGTGGGGGGTGGGCTTTCAGTGGGAGACTGAATCCTGTGGTTGGTTGGGAGGTGGCCCTCATTTGAATATTGTGGCCATGGACAGCCCCCTTCTGGGGAGCTGGAAGTGTAAGTGACGCTCTGGCAGCAGGATGGACCAGAACATGGAGCAGCCTATGGAAGATGATGGGCTGTCGCCCGGCTGGCTGTGTGTTGCCCTTTTTGTTTTTCCATCCCCAAAGGCCGCAGCCTCTTCTAGGTGGTCTCCCTGGGCCAAGGGAGGGCTGCGGCCATGGCGGTAGGTCGGGAGGAGGCCCTTGCCCAGTATACTCTGGCTTCTCTTCAGAACGTAAAAATCTTTCGCTTTTTACTAAAGATTTCCGTGGAGAGGAGCAAAACTGAGTTTTGTGGCAATTTTTGCATGCTCCAGCTTGCTGGGGCTTCCTTCATTTGGTTGAACAACAGAATGAGTGGGGGGTGGGCTTTCAGTGGGAGACTGAATCCTGTGTTTGGTTGGGAGGTGGCCCTCATTTGAATATTGTGGCCATGGACGGCCCCCTTCTGGGGAGCTGGAAGTGTAAGTGACGCTCTGGCAGCAGGATGGACCAGAACATGGAGCAGCCTATGGAAGATGATGGGCTGTCGCCCGGCTGGCTGTGTGTTGCCCTTTTTGTTTTTCCATCCCCAAAGGCCGCAGCCTCTTCTAGGTGGTCTCCCTGGGCCAAGGGAGGGCTGCGGCCATGGCGGTAGGTCGGGAGGAGGCCCTTGCCCAGTATACTCTGTCTTCTCTTCAGAACGTAAAAATCTTTCGCCTTTTACTAAAGATTTCCGTGGAGAGGAGCAAAACTGAGTTTTGTGGCAATTTTTGCATGCTCCGGCTTGCTGGGGCTTCCTTCATTTGGTTGAACAACAGAATGAGTGGGGGGTGGGCTTTCAGTGGGAGACTGAATCCTGTGGTTGGTTGGGAGGTGGCCCTCATTTGAATATTGTGGCCATGGACGGCCCCCTTCTGGGGAGCTGGAAGTGTAAGTGACGCTCTGGCAGCAGGATGGACCAGAACATGGAGCAGCCTATGGAAGATGATGGGCTGTCGCCCGGCTGGCTGTGTGTTGCCCTTTTTGTTTTTCCATCCCCAAAGGCCGCAGCCTCTTCTAGGTGGTCTCCCTGGGCCAAGGGAGGGATGCGGCCATGGCGGTAGGTCGGGAGGAGGCCCTTGCCCAGTATACTCTGGCTTCTCTTCAGAACGTAAAAATCTTTCGCCTTTTACTAAAGATTTCCGTGGAGAGGAGCAAAACTGAGTTTTGTGGCAATTTTTGCATGCTCCAGCTTGCTGGGGCTTCCTTCATTTGGTTGAACAACAGAATGAGTGGGGGGTGGGCTTTCAGTGGAAGACTGAATCCTGTGGTTGGTTGGGAGGTGGCCCTCATTTGAATATTGTGGCCATGGACGGCCCCCTTCTGGGGAGCTGGAAGTGTAAGTGACGCTCTGGCAGCAGGATGGACCAGAACATTGAGCAGCCTATGGAAGAAGATGGGCTGTCGCCCGGCTGGCTGTGTGTTGCCCTTTTTGTTTTTCCATCCCCAAAGGCCGCAGCCTCTTCTAGGTGGTCTCCCTGGGCCAAGGGAGGGCTGCGGCCATGGCGGTAGGTCGGGAGGAGGCCCTTGCCTAGTATACTCTGGTTTCTCTTCAGAACGTAAAAATCTTTCGCCTTTTGCTAAAGATTTCCGTGGAGAGGAGCAAAACTGAGTTTTGTGGCAATTTTTGCATGCTCCAGCTTGCTGGGGTTTCCTTCATTTGGTTGAACAACAGAATGAGTGGGGGGTGGGCTTTTAGTGGGAGACTGAATCCTGTGGTTGATTGGGAGGTGGCCCTCATTTGAATATTGTGGCCATGGACGGCCCCCTTCTGGGGAGCTGGAAGTGTAAGTGACGCTCTGGCAGCAGGATGGACCAGAACATGGAGGAGCCTATGGAAGATGATGGGCTGTCGCCCGGCTGGCTGTGTGTTGCCCTTTTTGTTTTTCCATCCCCAAAGGCCGCAGCCTCTTCTAGGTGGTCTCCCTGGGCCAAGGGAGGGCTGCGGCCATGGCGGTAGGTCGGGAGGAGGCCCTTGCCCAGTATACTCTGGCTTCTCTTCAGAACGTAAAAATCTTTCGCCTTTTACTAAAGATTTCCGTGGAGAGGAGCAAAACTGAGTTTTGTGGCAATTTTTGCATGCTCCAGCTTGCTGGGGCTTCCTTCATTTGGTTGAACAACAGAATGAGTGGGGGGTGGGCTTTCAGTGGGAGACTGAATCCTGTGGTTGGTTGGGAGGTGGCCCTCATTTGAATATTGTGGCCATGGACGGCCCCCTTCTGGGGAGCTGGAAGTGTAAGTGACGCTCTGGCAGCAGGATGGACCAGAACATGGAGCAGCCTATGGAAGATGATGGGCTGTCGCCCGGCTGGCTGTGTGTTGCCCTTTTTGTTTTTCCATCCCCAAAGGCCGCAGCCTCTTCTAGGTGGTCTCCCTGGGCCAAGGGAGGGCTGCGGCCATGGCTGTAGGTCGGGAGGAGGCCCTTGCCCAGTATACTCTGGCTTCTCTTCAGAATGTAAAAATCTTTCGCCTTTTACTAAAGATTTCCGTGGAGAGGAGCAAAACTGAGTTTTGTGGCAATTTTTGCATGCTCCAGCTTGCTGGGGCTTCCTTCATTTGGTTGAACAACAGAATGAGTGGGGGGTGGGCTTTCAGTGGGAGACTGAATCCTGTGGTTGGTTGGGAGGTGGCCCTCATTTGAATATTGTGGCCATGGACGGCCCCCTTCTGGGGAGCTGGAAGTGTAAGTGACGCTCTGGCAGCAGGATGGACCAGAACATGGAGCAGCCTATGGAAGAAGATGGGCTGTCGCCCGGCTGGCTGTGTGTTGCCCTTTTTGTTTTTCCATCCCCAAAGGCCGCAGCCTCTTCTAGGTGGTCTCCCTGGGCCAAGGGAGGGCTGCGGCCATGGCGGTAGGTCGGGAGGAGGCCCTTGCCCAGTATACTCCGGCTTCTCTTCAGAACGTAAAAATCTTTCGCCTTTTGCTAAAGATTTCCGTGGAGAGGAGCAAAACTGAGTTTTGTGGCAATTTTTGCATGCTCCAGCTTGCTGGGGCTTCCTTCATTTGGTTGAACAACAGAATGAGTGGGGGGTGGGCTTTCAGTGGGAGACTGAATCCTGTGGTTGATTGGGAGGTGGCCCTCATTTGAATATTGTGGCCATGGACGGCCCCCTTCTGGGGAGCTGGAAGTGTAAGTGACGCTCTGGCAGCAGGATGGACCAGAACATGGAGGAGCCTATGGAAGATGATGGGCTGTCGCCCGGCTGGCTGTGTGTTGCCCTTTTTGTTTTTCCATCCCCAAACGCCGCAGCCTCTTCTAGGTGGTCTACCTGGGCCAAGGGAGGGCTGCGGCCATGGCGCTAGGTCGGGAGGAGGCCCTTGCCCAGTATACTCTGGCTTCTCTTCAGAACGTAAAAATCTTTCGCCTTTTACTAAAGATTTCCGTGGAGAGGAGCAAAACTGAGTTTTGTGGCAATTTTTGCATGCTCCAGCTTGCTGGGGCTTCCTTCATTTGGTTGAACAACAGAATGAGTGGGGGGTGGGCTTTCAGTGGGAGACTGAATCCTGTGGTTGGTTGGGAGGTGGCCCTCATTTGAATATTGTGGCCATGGACGGCCCCCTTCTGGGGAGCTGGAAGTGTAAGTGACGCTCTGGCAGCAGGATGGACCAGAACATGGAGCAGCCTATGGAAGATGATGGGCTGTCGCCCGGCTGGCTGTGTGTTGCCCTTTTTGTTTTTCCATCCCCAAAGGCCGCAGCCTCTTCTAGGTGGTCTCCCTGGGCCAAGGGAGGGCTGCGGCCATGGCTGTAGGTCGGGAGGAGGCCCTTGCCCAGTATACTCTGGCTTCTCTTCAGAATGTAAAAATCTTTCGCCTTTTACTAAAGATTTCCGTGGAGAGGAGCAAAACTGAGTTTTGTGGCAATTTTTGCATGCTCCAGCTTGCTGGGGATTCCTTCATTTGGTTGAACAACAGAATGAGTGGGGGATGGGCTTTCAGTGGGAGACTGAATCCTGTGGTTGGTTGGGAGGTGGCCCTCATTTGAATATTGTGGCCATGGACGGCCCCCTTCTGGGGAGCTGGAAGTGTAAGTGACGCTCTGTCAGCAGGATGGACCAGAACATTGAGCAGCCTATGGAAGATGATGGGCTGTCGCCCGGCTGGCTGTGTGTTGCCCTTTTTGTTTTTCCATCCCCAAAGGCCGCAGCCTCTTCTAGGTGGTCTCCCTGGGCCAAGGGAGGGCTGCGGCCATGGCGGTAGGTCGGGAGGAGGCCCTTGCCCAGAATACTCTGGCTTCTCTTCAGAACTTAAAAATCTTTCGCCTTTTACTAAAGATTTCCGTGGAGAGGAGCAAATCTGAGTTTTGTGTCAATTTTTGCATGCTCCAGCTTGCTGGGGCTTCCTTCATTTGGTTGAACAACAGAATTAGTGAGGGGTGGGCTTTCAGTGGGAGACTGAATCCTGTGGTTGGTTGGGAGGTGGCCCTCATTTGAATATTGTGGCCATGGACGGCCCCCTTCTGGGGAGCTGGAAGTGTAAGTGACGCTCTGGCAGCAGGATGGACCAGAACATGGAGCAGCCTATGGAAGATGATGGGCTGTCGCCCGGCTGGCTGTGTGTTGCCCTTTTTGTTTTTCCATCCCCAAAGGCCGCAGCCTCTTCTAGGTGGTCTCCCTGGGCCAAGGGAGGGCTGCGGCCATGGCGGTAGGTCGGGAGGAGGCCCTTGCCCAGTATACTCTGGCTTCTCTTCAGAACGTAAAAATCTTTCGCCTTTTACTAAAGATTTCCGTGGAGAGGAGCAAAACTGAGTTTTGTGGCAATTTTTGCATGCTCCAGCTTGCTGGGGCTTCCTTCATTTGGTTGAACAACAGAATGAGTGGGGGGTGGGCTTTCAGTGGGAGACTGAATCCTGTGGTTGGTTGGGAGGTGGCCCTCATTTGAATATTGTGGCCATGGACGGCCCCCTTCTGGGGAGCTGGAAGTGTAAGTGACGCTCTGGCAGCAGGATGGACCAGAACATGGAGCAGCCTATGGAAGATGATGGGCTGTCGCCCGGCTGGCTGTGTGTTGCCCTTTTTGTTTTTCCATCCCCAAAGGCCGCAGCCTCTTCTAGGTGGTCTCCCTGGGCCAAGGGAGGGCTGCGGCCATGGCGGTAGGTCGGGAGGAGGCCCTTGCCCAGTATACTCTGGCTTCTCTTCAGAACGTAAAAATCTTTCACCTTTTGCTAAAGATTTCCGTGGAGAGGAGCAAAACTGAGTTTTGTGGCAATTTTTGCATGCTCCAGCTTGCTGGGGCTTCCTTCATTTGGTTGAACAACAGAATGAGTGGGGGGTGGGCTTTCAGTGGGAGACTGAATCCTGTGGTTGATTGGGAGGTGGCCCTCATTTGAATATTGTGGCCATGGACGGCCCCCTTCTGGGGAGCTGGAAGTGTAAGTGACGCTCTGGCAGCAGGATGGACCAGAACATGGAGCAGCCTATGGAAGATGATGGGCTGTCGCCCGGCTGGCTGTGTGTTGCCCTTTTTGTTTTTCCATCCCCAAAGGCCGCAGCCTCTTCTAGGTGGTCTCCCTGGGCCAAGGGAGGGCTGCGGCCATGGCGGTAGGTCTGGAGGAGGCCCTTGCCCAGAATACTCTGGCTTCTCTTCAGAAGTTAAAAATCTTTCGCCTTTTGCTAAAGATTTCCGTGGAGAGGAGCAAAACTGAGTTTTGTGGCAATTTTTGCATGCTCCAGCTTGCTGGGGCTTCCTTCATTTGGTTGAACAACAGAATGAGTGGGGGGTGGGCTTTCAGTGGGAGACTGAATCCTGTGGTTGGTTGGGAGGTGGCCCTCATTTGAATATTGTGGCCATGGACGGCCCCCTTCTGGGGAGCTGGAAGTGTAAGTGACGCTCTGGCAGCAGGATGGACCAGAATATGGAGCAGCCTATGGAACATGATGGGCTGTCGCCCGGCTGGCTGTGTGTTGCCCTTTTTGTTTTTCCATCCCCAAAGGCCGCAGCCTCTTTTAGGTGGTCTCCCTGGGCCAACGGAGGGCTGCGGCCATGGCGGTAGGTCGGGAGGAGGCCCTTGCCCAGTATACTCTGGCTTCTCTTCAGAACGTAAAAATCTTTCGCCTTTTGCTAAAGATTTCCGTGGAGAGGAGCAAAACTGAGTTTTGTGGCAATTTTTGCATGCTCCAGCTTGCTGGGGCTTCCTTCATTTGGTTGAACAACAGAATGAGTGGGGGGTGGGCTTTCAGTGGGAGACTGAATCCTGTGGTTGGTTGGGAGGTGGCCCTCATTTGAATATTGTGGCCATGGACGGCCCCCTTCTGGGGAGCTGGAAGTGTAAGTGACGCTCTGGCAGCAGGATGGACCAGAACATGGAGCAGCCTATGGAAGATTCTGGGCTGTCGCCCGGCTGGCTGTGTGTTGCCCTTTTTGTTTTTCCATCCCCAAAGGCCGCAGCCTCTTCTAGGTGGTCTCCCTGGGCCAAGGGAGCTCTGCGGCCATGGCGGTAGGTCGGGAGGAGGCCCTTGCCCAGTATACTCTGGCTTCTCTTCAGAACGTAAAAATCTTTCGCCTTTTACTAAAAATTTCCGTGGAGAGGAGCAAAACTGAGTTTTGTGGCAATTTTTGCATGCTCCAGCTTGCTGGGGCTTCCTTCATTTGGTTGAACAACAGAATGAGTGGGGGGTGGGCTTTCAGTGGGAGACTGAATCCTGTGGTTGGTTGGGAGGTGGCCCTCATTTGAATATTGTGGCCATGGACGGCCCCCTTCTGGGGAGCTGGAAGTGTAAGTGACGCTCTGGCAGCAGGATGGACCAGAACATGGAGCAGCCTATGGAAGATGATGGGCTGTCACCCGGCTGGCTGTGTGTTGCCCTTTTTGTTTTTCCATCCCCAAAGGCCGCAGCCTCTTCTAGGTGGTCTCCATGGGCCAAGGGAGGGCTGCGGCCATGGCGGTAGGTCGGGAGGAAGCCCTTGCCCAGTAAACTCTGGCTTCTCTTCAGAACGTAAAAATCTTTCGCCTTTTACTAAAGATTTCCGTGGAGAGGAGCAAAACTGAATTTTGTGGCAATTTTTGCATGCTCCAGCTTGCTGGGGCTTTCTTCATTTGGTTGAACAACAGAATGAGTGGGGGGTGGGCTTTCAGTGGGAGACTGAATCCTGTGGTTGGTTGGGAGGTGGCCCTCATTTGAATATTGTGGCCATGGACGGCCCCCTTCTGGGGAGCTGGAAGTGTAAGTGACGCTCTGGCAACAGGATGGACCAGAACATGGAGCAGCCTATGGAAGATGATGGGCTGTCGCCCGGCTGGCTGTGTGTTGCCCTTTTTGTTTTTCCATCCCCAAAGGCCGCAGCCTCTTCTAGGTGGTCTCCCTGGGCCAAGGGAGGGCTGTGGCCATGGCGGTAGGTCGGGAGGAGGCCCTTGCCCAGTATACTCTGGCTTCTCTTCAGAACGTAAAAATCTTTCGCCTTTTACTAAAGATTTCCGTGGAGAGGAGCAAAACTGAGTTTTGTGGCAATTTTTGCATGCTCCAACTTGCTGGGGCTTCCTTCATTTGGTTGAACAACAGAATGAGTGGGGGGTGGGCTTTCAGTGGGAGACTGAATCCTGTGGTTGGTTGGGAGGTGGCCCTCATTTGAATATTGTGGCCATGGACGGCCCCCTTCTGGGGAGCTGGAAGTGTAAGTGACGCTCTGGCAGCAGGATGGACCAGAACATGGAGCAGCCTATGGAAGATGATGGGCTGTCGCCCGGCTGGCTGTGTGTTGCCCTTTTTGTTTTTCCATCCCCAAAGGCCGCAGCCTCTTCTAGGTGGTCTCCCTGGGCCAAGGGAGGGCTGCTTCCATGGCGGTAGGTCGGGAGGAGGCCCTTGCCCAGTATACTCTGGCTTCTCTTCAGAACGTAAAAATCTTTCGCCTTTTACTAAAGATTTCCGTGAAGAGGAGCAAATCTGAGTTTTGTGGCAATTTTTGCATGCTCCAGCTTGCTGGGGCTTCCTTCATTTGGTTGAACAACAGAATGAGTGGGGGGTGGGCTTTCAGTGGGAGACTGAATCCTGTGGTTGGTTGGGAGGTGGCCCTCATTTGAATATTGTGGCCATGGACGGCCCCCTTCTGGGGAGCTGGAAGTGTAAGTGACGCTCTGGCAGCAGGATGGACCAGAACATGGAGCAGCCTATGGAAGATGATGGGCTGTTGCCCGGCTGGCTGTGTGTTGCCCTTTTTGTTTTTCCATCCCCAAAGGCCGCAGCCTCTTCTAGGTGGTCTCCCTGGGCCAAGGGAGGGCTGCGGCCATGGCGGTAGGTCGGGAGGAGGCCCTTGCCCAGTATACTCTGGCTTCTCTTCAGAATGTAAAAATCTTTCGCTTTTTACTAAAGATTTCCGTGGAGAGGAGCAAAACTGAGTTTTGTGGAAATTTTTGAATGCTCCAGCTTGCTGGGGCTTCCTTCATTTGGTTGAACAACAGAATGAGTGGGGGGTGGGCTTTCAGTGGGAGACTGAATCCTGTGGTTGGTTGGGAGGTGGCCCTCATTTGAATATTGTGGCCATGGACGGCCCCCTTCTGGGGAGCTGGAAGTGTAAGTGACGCTCTGGCAGCAGGATGGACCAGAACATGGAGCAGCCTATGGAAGATGATGGGCTGTCGCCCGGCTGGCTGTGTGTTGCCTTTTTTGTTTTTCCATCCCCAAAGGCCGCAGCCTCTTCTAGGTGGTCTCCCTGGGCCAAGGGAGGGCTGCGGCCATGGCGGTAGGTCGGGAGGAGGCCCTTGCCCAGTATACTCTGGCTTCTCTTCAGAACGTAAAAATCTTTCGTCTTTTACTAAAGATTTCCGTGGAGAGGAGCAAAACAGAGTTTTGTGCCAATTTTTGCATGCTCCAGCTTGCTGGGGCTTCCTTCATTTGGTTGAACAACAGAATGAGTGGGGGGTGGGCTTTCAGTGGGAGACTGAATCCTGTGGTTGGTTGGGAGGTGGCCCTCATTTGAATATTGTGGCCATGGACGGCCCCCTTCTGGGGAGCTGGAAGTGTAAGTGACGCTCTGGCAGCAGGATGGACCAGAACATGGAGCAGCCTATGGAAGATGATGGGCTGTCGCCCGGCTGGCTGTGTGTTGCCCTTTTTGTTTTTCCATCCCCAAAGGCCGCAGCCTCTTCTAGGTGGTCTCCCTGGGCCAAGGGAGGGCTGCGGCCATGGCGGTAGGTCGGGAGGAGGCCCTTGCCCAGTATACTCTGGCTTCTCTTCAGAACGTAAAAATCTTTCGCCTTTTACTAAAGATTTCCGTGGAGAGGAGCAAAACTGAGTTTTGTGGCAATTTTTGCATGCTCCAGCTTGCTGGGGCTTCCTTCATTTGGTTAAACAACAGAATGAGTGGGGGGTGGGCTTTCAGTGGGAGACTGAATCCTGTGGTTGGTTGGTTGGGAGGTGGCCCTCATTTGAATATTGTGGCCATGGACGGCCCCCTTCTGGGGAGCTGGAAGTGTAAGTGACGCTCTGGCAGCAGGATGGACCAGAACATGGAGCAGCCTATGGAAGATGATGGGCTGTCGCCCGGCTGGCTGTGTGTTGCCCTTTTTGTTTTTCCATCCCCAAAGGCCGCAGCCTCTTCTAGGTGGTCTCCCTGGGCCAAGGGAGGGCTGCGGCCATGGCGGTAGGTCGGGAGGAGGCCCTTGCCCAGTATACTCTGGCTTCTCTTCAGAACGTAAAAATCTTCCGCCTTTTACTAAAGATTTCCGTGGAGAGGAGCAAAACTGAGTTTTGTGGCAATTTTTGTATGCTCCAGCTTGCTGGGGCTTCCTTCATTTGGTTGAACAACAGAATGAGTGGGGGGTGGGCTTTCAGTGGGAGACTGAATCCTGTGGTTGTTTGGGAGGTGGCCCTCATTTGATTATTGTGGCCATGGACGGCCCCCTTCTGGGGAGCTGGAAGTGTAAGTGACGCTCTGGCAGCAGGATGGACCAGAACATGGAGCAGCCTATGGAAGATGATGGGCTGTCGCCCGGCTGGCTGTGTGTTGCCCTTTTTGTTTTTCCATCCCCAAAGGCCGCAGCCTCTTCTAGGTGGTCTCCCTGGGCCAAGGGAGGGCTGCGGCCATGGCGGTAGGTCGGGAGGAGGCCCTTGCCCAGTATACTCTGGCTTCTCTTCAGAACGTAAAAATCTTTCGCCTTTTACTAAAGATTTCCGTGGAGAGGAGCAAAACTGAGTTTTGTGGCAATTTTTGCATGCTCCAGCTTGCTGGGGCTTCCTTCATTTGGTTGAACAACAGAATGAGTGGGGGGTGGGCTTTCAGTGGGAGACTGAATCCTGTGGTTGGTTGGGAGGTGGCCCTCATTTGAATATTGTGGCCATGGACGGCACCCTTCTGGGAAGCTGGAAGTGTAAGTGACGATCTGGCAGCAGGATGGACCAGAACATGGAGCAGCCTATGGAAGATGATGGGCTGTCGCCCGGCTGGCTGTGTGTTGCTCTTTTTGTTTTTCCATCCCCAAAGGCCGCAGCCTCTTCTAGGTGGTCTCCCTGGGCCAAGGGAGGGCTGCGGCCATGGCGGTAGGTCGGGAGGAGGCCCTTGCCCAGTATACTCTGGCTTCTCTTCAGAACGTAAAAATCTTTCGCCTTTTACTAAAGATTTCTGTGGAGAGGAGCAAAACTGAGTTTTGTGGCAATTTTTGCATGCTCCAGCTTGCTGGGGCTTCCTTCATTTGGTTGAACAACAGAATGAGTGGGGGGTGGGCTTTCAGTGGGAGACTGAATCCTGTGGTTGGTTGGGAGGTGGCCCTCATTTGAATATTGTGGCCATGGACGGACCCCTTCTGGGGAGCTGGAAGTGTAAGTGACGCTCTGGCAGCAGGATGGACCAGAACATGGAGCAGCCTATGGAAGATGATGGGCTGTCGCCCGGCTGGCTGTGTGTTGCCCTTTTTGTTTTTCCATCCCCAAAGGCCGCAGCCTCTTCTAGTTGGTCTCCCTGGGCCAAGGGAGGGCTGCGGCCATGGCGGTAGGTCGGGAGGAGGCCCTTGCCCAGTATACTCTGGCTTCTCTTCAGAACGTAAAAATCTTTCGCCTTTTACTAAAGATTTCCGTGGAGAGGAGGAAAACTGAGTTTTGTGGCAATTTTTCCATACTCCAGCTTGCTGGGGCTTCCTTCATTTGGTTGAACAACAGAATGAGTGGGGGGTGGGCTTTCAGTGGGAGACTGAATCCTGTGGTTGGTTGGGAGGTGGCCCTCATTTGAATATTGTGGCCATGGACGGCCCCCTTCTGGGGAGCTGGAAGTGTAAGTGACGCTCTGGCAGCAGGATGGACCAGAACATGGAGCAGCCTATGGAAGATGATGGGCTGTCGCCCGGCTGGCTGTGTGTTGCCCTTTTTGTTTTTCCATCCCCAAAGGCCGCAGCCTCTTCTAGGTGGTCTCCCTGGGCCAAGGGAGGGCTGCGGCCATGGCGGTAGGTCGGGAGGAGGCCCTTGCCCAGTATACTCTGGCTTCTCTTCAGAACGTAAAAATCTTTCGCCTTTTACTAAAGATTTCCATGGAGAGGAGCAAAACTGAGTTTTGTGGCAATTTTTGCATGCTCCAGCTTGCTGGGGCTTCCTTCATTTGGTTGAACAACAGAATGAGTGGGGGGTGAGCTTTCAGTGGGAGACTGAATCCTGTGGTTGGTTGGGAGGTGGCTCTCATTTGAATATTGTGGCCATGGACGGCCCCCTTTTGGAGAGCTGGAAGTGTAAGTGACGCTCTGGCAGCAGGATGGACCAGAACATGGAGCAGCCTATGGAAGATGATGGGCTGTCACCCGGCTGGCTGTGTGTTGCCCTTTTTGTTTTTCCATCCCCAAAGGCCGCAGCCTCTTCTAGGTGGTCTCCCTGGGCCAAGGGAGGGCTGCGGCCATGGCGGTAGGTCGGGAGGAGGCCCTTGCCCAGTATACTCTGGCTTCTCTTCAGAACGTAAAAATCTTTCGCCTTTTACTAAAGATTTCCGTGGAGAGGAGCAAAACTGAGTTTTGTGGCAATTTTTGCATGCTCCAGCTTGCTGGGGCTTCCTTCATTTGGTTGAACAACAGAATGAGTGGGGGGTGGGCTTTCAGTGGGAGACTGAATCCTGTGGTTGGTTGGGAGGTGGCCCTCATTTGAATATTGTGGCCATGGACGGCCCCCTTCTGGGGAGCTGGAAGTGTAAGTGACGCTGTGGCAGCAGGATGGACCAGAACATGGAGCAGCCTATGGAAGATGATGGGCTGTCGCCCGGCTGGCTGTGTGTTGCCCTTTTTGTTTTTCCATCCCCAAAGGCCGCAGCCTCTTCTAGGTGGTCTCCCTGGGCCAAGGGAGGGCTGCGGCCATGGCGGTAGGTCGGGAGGAGTCCTTTGCCCAGTATACTCTGGCTTCTCTTCAGAACGTAAAAATCTTTCGCCTTTTACTAAAGATTTCCGTGGAGAGGAGCAAAACTGAGTTTTGTGGCAATTTTTGCATGCTCCAGCTTGCTGGGGCTTCCTTCATTTGGTTAAACAACAGAATGAGTGGGGGGTGGGCTTTCAGTGGGAGACTGAATCCTGTGGTTGGTTGGGAGGTGGCCCTCATTTGAATATTGTGGCCATGGACGGCCCCCTTCTGGGGAGCTGGAAGTGTAAGTGACGCTCTGGCAGCAGGATGGACCAGAACATGGAGCAGCCTATGGAAGATGATGGGCTGTCGCCCGGCTGGCTGTGTGTTGCCCTTTTTGTTTTTCCATCCCCAAAGGCCGCAGCCTCTTCTAGGTGGTCTCCCTGGGCCAAGGGAGGGCTGCGGCCATGGCGGTAGGTCGGGAGGAGGCCCTTGCCCAGTATACTCTGGCTTTTCTTCAGAACGTAAAAATCTTTCGCCTTTTACTAAAGGTTTCTGTGGAGAGGAGCAAAACTGATTTTTTTGGCAATTTTTGCATGCTCCAGCTTGCTGGGGCTTCCTTCATTTGGTTGAACAACTGAATGAGTGGGGGGTGGGCTTTCAGTGGGAGACTGAATCCTGTGGTTGGTTGGGAGGTGGCCCTCATTTGAATATTGTGGCCATGGACGGCCCCCTTCTGGGGAGCTGGTAGTGTAAGTGACGCTCTGGCAGCAGGATGGACCAGAACATGGAGCAGCCTATGGAAGATGATGGGCTGTCGCCCGGCTGGCTGTGTGTTGCCCTTTTTGTTTTTCCATCCCCAAAGGCCGCAGCCTCTTCTAGGTGGGCTCCCTGGGCCAAGGGAGGGCTGCGGCCATGGCGGTAGGTCGGGAGGAGGCCCTTGCCCAGTATACTCTGGCTTCTCTTCAGAACGTAAAAATCTTTCGCCTTTTACTAAAGATTTCCGTGGAGAGGAGCAAAACTGAGTTTTTTGGCAATTTTTGCATGCTCCAGCTTGCTGGGGCTTCCTTCATTTGGTTGAACAACAGAATGAGTGGGGGGTGGGCTTTCAGTGGGAGACTGAATCCTGTGGTTGGTTGGGAGGTGGCCCTCATTTGAATATTGTGGCCATGGACGGCCCCCTTCTGGGGAGCTGGAAGTGTAAGTGACGCTCTGGCAGCAGGATGGACCAGAACATGGAGCAGCCTATGGAAGATGATGGGCTGTCGCCCGGCTGGCTGTGTGTTGCCCTTTTTGTTTTTCCATCCCCAAAGGCCGCAGCCTCTTCTAGGTGGTCTCCCTGGGCCAAGGGAGGGCTGCGGCCATGGCGGTAGGTCGGGAGGAGGCCCTTGCCCAGTATACTCTGGCTTCTCTTCAGAACGTAAAAATTTTTCGCCTTTTACTAAAGATTTCCGTGGAGAGGAGCAAAACTGAGTTTTGTGGCAATATTTGCATGTTCCAGGTTGCTGAGGCTTCTTTCATTTGGTTGAACAACAGAATGAGTGGGGGGTGGGCTTTCAGTGGGAGACTGAATCCTGTGGTTGGTTGGGAGGTGGCCCTCATTTGAATATTGTGGCCATGGACGGCCCCCTTCTGGGGAGCTGGAAGTGTAAGTAACGCTCTGGCAGCAGGATGGACCAGAACATGGAGCAGCCTATGGAAGATGATGGGCTGTCACCCGGCTGGCTGTGTGTTGCCCTTTTTGTTTTTCCATCCCCAAAGGCCGCAGCCTATTCTAGGTGGTCTCCCTGGGCCAAGGGAGGGCTGCGGCCATGGCGGTAGGTCTGGAGGAGGCCCTTGCCCAGTATACTCTGGCTTCTCTTCAGGACGTAAAAATCTTTCGCCTTTTACTAAAGATTTCCGTGGAGAGGAGCAAAACTGAGTTTTGTGGCAATTTTTGCATGCTCCAGCTTGCTGGGGCTTCCTTCATTTGGTTGAACAACAGAATGAGTGGGGGGTGGGCTTTCAGTGGGAGACTGAATCCTGTGGTTGGTTGGGAGGTGGCCCTCATTTGAATATTGTGGCCATGGACGGCCCCCTTCTGGGGAGCTGGAAGTGTAAGTGACGCTCTGGCAGCAGGATGGACCAGAACATGGAGCAGCCTATGGAAGATGATGGGCTGTCGCCCGGCTGGCTGTGTGTTGCCCTTTTTGTTTTTCCATCCCCAAAGGCCGCAGCCTCTTCTAGGTGGTCTCCCTGGGCCAAGGTAGGGCTGCGGCCATGGCGGTAGGTCGGGAGGAGGCCCTTGCCCAGTATTCTCTGGCTTCTCTTCAGAACGTAAAAATCTTTCGCCTTTTACTAAAGATTTCCGTGGAGAGGAGCAAAACTGAGTTTTGTGGCAATTTTTGCATGCTCCAGTTTGCTGGGGCTTCCTTCATTTGGTTGAACAACAGAATGAGTGGGGGGTGGGCTTTCAGTGGGAGACTGAATCCTGTGGTTGGTTGGGAGGTGGCCCTCATTTGAATATTGTGGCCATGGACGGCCCCCTTCTGGGGAGCTGGAAGTGTAAGTGACGCTCTGGCAGCAGGATGGACCAGAACATGGAGCAGCCTATGGAAGATGATGGGCTGTCGCCCGGCTGGCTGTGTGTTGCCCTTTTTGTTTTTCCATCCCCAAAGGCCGCAGCCTCTTCTAGGTGGTCTCCCTGGGCCAAGGGAGGGCTGCGGCCATGGCGGTAGGTCGGGAGGAGGCCCTTGCCCAGTATACTCTGGCTTCTCTTCAGAATGTAAAAATCTTTCGCCTTTAACTAAAGATTTCCGTGGAGAGGAACAAAACTGAGTTTTGTGGCAATTTTTGCATGCTCCAGCTTGCTGGGGCTTCCTTCATTTGGTTGAACAACAGAATGAGGGGGGGGTGGTCTTTCAGTGGGAGACTGAATCCTGTGGTTGGTTGGGAGGTGGCCCTCATTTGAATATTGTGGCCATGGACGGCCCTCTTCTGGGGAGCTGGAAGTGTAAGTGACGCTCTGGCAGCAGGATGGACCAGAACATGGAGCAGCCTATGGAAGATGATGGGCTGTCGCCCGGCTGGCTGTGTGTTGCCCTTTTTGTTTTTCCATCCCCAAAGGTCGCAGCCTCTTCTAGGTGGTCTCCCTGGGCCAAGGGAGGGCTGCGGCCATGGCGGTAGGTCGGGAGGAGGCCCTTGCCCAGTATACTCTGGCTTCTCTTCAGAACGTAAAAATCTTTCGCCTTTTACTAAAGATTTCCGTGGAGAGGAGCAAAACTGAGTTTTGTGGCAATTTTTGCATGCTCCAGCTTGCTGGGGCTTCCTTCATTTGGTTGAACAACAGAATGAGTGGGGGGTGGGCTTTCAGTGGGAGACTGAATCCTGTGGTTGGTTGGGAGGTGGCCCTCATTTGAATATTGTGGCCATGGACGGCCCCCTTCTGGGGAGCTGGAAGTGTAAGTGACGCTCTGGCAGCAGGATGGACCAGAACATGGAGCAGCCTATGGAAGATGATGGGCTGTCGCCCGGCTGGCTGTGTGTTGCCCTTTTTGTTTTTCCATCCCCAAAGGCCGCAGCCTCTTCTAAGTGGTCATCCTGGGCCAAGGGAGGGCTGCGGCCATAGCGGTAGGTCGGGAGGAGGCCCTTGCCCAGTATACTCTGGCTTCTTTTCAGAACGTAAAAATCTTTCGCCTTTTAATAAAGATTTCCGTGGAGAGGAGCAAAACTGAGTTTTGTGGCAATTTTTGCATGCTCCAGCTTGCTGGGGCTTCCTTCATTTGGTTGAACAACAGAATGAGTGGGGGGTGGGCTTTCAGTGGGAGACTGAATCCTGTGGTTGGTTGGGAGGTGGTCCTAATTTGAATATTGTGGCCATGGACGGCCCCCTTCTGGGGAGCTGGAAGTGTAAGTGACGCTCTGGCAGCAGGATGGACCAGAACATGGAGCAGCCTATGGAAGATGATGGGCTGTCGCCCGGCTGGCTGTGTGTTGCCCTTTTTGTTTTTCCATCCCCAAAGGCCGCAGCCTCTTCTAGGTGGTCTCCCTGGGCCAAGGGAGGGCTGCGGCCATGGCGGTAGGTCGGGAGGAGGCCCTTGCCCAGTATACTCTGGCTTCTCTTCAGAATGTAAAAATCTTTCGCCTTTTACTAAAGATTTCCGTGGAGAGGAGCAAAACTGAGTTTTGTGGCAATTTTTGCATGCTCCAGCTTGCTGGGGCTTCCTTCATTTGGTTGAACAACAGAATGAGTGGGGGGTGGGCTTTCAGTGGGAGACTGAATCCTGTGGTTGGTTGGGAGGTGGCCCTCATTTGAATATTGTGGCCATGGACGGTCCCCTTCTGGGGAGCTGGAAGTGTAAGTGACGCTCTGGCAGCAGGATGGACCAGAACATGGAGCAGCCTATGGAAGATGATGGGCTGTCGCCCGGCTGGCTGTGTGTTGCCCTTTTTGTTTTTCCATCCCCAAAGGCCGCAGCCTCTTCTAGGTGGTCTCCCTGGGCCAAGGGAGGGCTGCGGCCATGGCGGTAGGTCGGGAGGAGGCCCTTGCCCAGTATACTCTGGCTTCTCTTCAGAACGTAAAAATCTTTCGCCTTTTACTAAAGATTTCCGTGGAGAGGAGCAAAACTGAGTTTTGTGGCAATTTTTGCATGCTCCAGCTTGCTGGGGCTTCCTTCATTTGGTTGAACAACAGAATGAGTGGGGGGTGGGCTTTCAGTGGGAGACTGAATCCTGTGGTTGGTTGGGAGGTGGCCCTCATTTGAATATTGTGGCCATGGACGGCCCCCTTCTGGGGAGCTGGAAGTGTAAGTGACGCTCTGGCAGCAGGATGGACCAGAACATGGAGCAGCCTATGGAAGATGATGGGCTGTCGCCCGGCTGGCTGTGTGTTGCCCTTTTTGTTTTTCCATCCCCAAAGGCCGCAGCCTCTTCTAGGTGGTCTCCCTGGGCCAAGGGAGGGCTGCGGCCATGGCGGTAGGTCGGGAGGAGGCCCTTGCCCAGTATACTCTGGCTTCTCTTCAGAACGTAAAAATCTTTCGCCTTTTACTAAAGATTTCCGTGGAGAGGAGCAAAACTGAGTTTTGTGGCAATTTTTGCATGCTCCAGCTTGCTGGGGCTTCCTTCATTTGGTTGAACAACAGAATGAGTGGGGGGTGGGCTTTCAGTGGGAGACTGAATCCTGTGGTTGGTTGGGAGGTGGCCCTCATTTGAATATTGTGGCCATGGACGGCCCCCTTCTGGGGAGCTGGAAGTGTAAGTGACGCTCTGGCAGCAGGATGGACCAGAACATGGAGCAGCCTATGGAAGATGATGGGCTGTCGCCCGGCTGGCTGTGTATTGCCCTTTTTGTTTTTCCATCCCCAAAGGCCGCAGCCTCTTCTAGGTGGTCTCCCTGGGCCAAGGGAGGGCTGCGGCCATGGCGGTAGGTCGGGAGGAGGCCCTTGCCCAGTATACTCTTACTTCTCTTCAGAACGTAAAAATCTTTCGCCTTTTACTAAAGATTTCCGTGGAGAGGAGCAAAACTGAGTTTTGTGGCAATTTTTGCATGCTCCAGCTTGCTGGGGCTTCTTTCATTTGGTTGAACAACAGAATGAGTGGGGGGTGGGCTTTCAGTGGGAGACTGAATCCTGTGGTTGGTTGGGAGGTGGCCCTCATTTGAATATTGTGGCCATGGACGGCCCCCTTCTGGGGAGCTGGAAGTGTAAGTGACGCTCTGGCAGCAGGATGGACCAGAACATGGAGCAGCCTATGGAAGATGATGGGCTGTCGCCCGGCTGGCTGTGTGTTGCCCTTTTTGTTTTTCCATCCCCAAAGGCCGCAGCCTCTTCTAGGTGGTCTCCCTGGGCCAAGGGAGGGCTGCGGCCATGGCGGTAGGTCGGGAGGAGGCCCTTGCCCAGTATACCCTGGCTTCTTTTCAGAACGTAAAAATCTTTCTCCTTTTACTAAAGATTTCCGTGGAGAGGAGCAAAACTGAGTTTTGTGGCAATTTTTGCATGCTCCAGCTTGCTGGGGCTTCCTTCATTTGGTTGAACAACAGAATGAGTGGGGGGTGGGCTTTCAGTGGGAGACTGAATCCTGTGGTTGGTTGGGAGGTGGCCCTCATTTGAATATTGTGGCCATGGACGGCCCCCTTCTGGGGAGCTGGAAGTGTAAGTGACGCTCTGGCAGCAGGATGGACCAGAACATGGAGCAGCCTATGGAAGATGATGGGCTGTCGCCCGGCTGGCTGTGTGTTGCCCTTTTTGTTTTTCCATCCCCAAAGGCCGCAGCCTCTTCTAGGTGGTCTCCCTGGGCCAAGGGAGGGCTGCGGCCATGGCGGTAGGTCGGGAGGAGGCCCTTGTCCAGTATACTCTGGCTTCTCTTCAGAACGTAAAAATTTTTCGCCTTTTACTAAAGATTTCCGTGGAGAGGAGCAAAGCTGAGTTTTGTTGCAATTTTTGCATGCTCCAGCTTGCTGGGGCTTCCTTCATTTGGTTGAACAACAGAATGAGTGGGGGGTGGGCTTTCAGTGGGAGACTGAATCCTGTGGTTGGTTGGGAGGTGGCCCTCATTTGAATATTGTGGCCATGGACGGCCCCCTTCTGGGGAGCTGGAAGTGTAAGTGACGCTCTGGCAGCAGGATGGACCAGAACATGAAGCAGCCTATGGAAGATGATGGGCTGTCGCCCGGCTGGCTGTGTGTTGCCCTTTTTGTTTTTCCATCCCCAAAGGCCGCAGCCTCTTCTAGGTGGTCTCCCTGGGCCAAGGGAGGGCTGCGGCCATGGCGGTAGGTCGGGAGGAGGCCCTTGCCCAGTATACTCTGGCTTCTCTTCAGAACGTAAAAATCTTTCGCCTTTTACTAAAGATTTCCGTGGAGAGGAGCAAAACTGAGTTTTGTGGCCATTTTTGTATGCTCCAGCTTGCTGGGGCTTCCTTCATTTGGTTGAACAACAGAATGAGTGGGGGGTGGGCTTTCAGTGGGAGACTGAATCCTGTGGTTGGTTGGGAGGTGGCCCTCATTTGAATATTGTGGCCATGGACGGCCCCCTTCTGGGGAGCTGGAAGTGTAAGTGACGCTCTGGCAGCAGGATGGACCAGAACATGGAGCAGCCTATGGAAGATGATGGGCTGTCGCCCGGCTGGCTGTGTGTTGCCCTTTTTGTTTTTCCATCCCCAAAGGCCGCAGCCTCTTCTAGGTGGTCTCCCTGGGCCAAGGGAGGGCTGCGGCCATGGCGGTAGGTCGGGAGGAGGCCCTTGCCCAGTATACTCTGGCTTCTCTTCAGAACGTAAAAATCTTTCGCCTTTTACTAAAGATTTCCGTGGAGAGGAGCAAAACTGAGTTTTGTGGCAATTTTTGCATGCTCCAGCTTGCTGGGGCTTCCTTCATTCGGTTGAACAACAGAATGAGTGGGGGGTGGGCTTTCAGTGGGAGACTGAATCCTGTGGTTGGTTGGGAGGTGGCCCTCATTTGAATATTGTGGCCATGGACGGCCCCCTTCTGGGGAGCTGGAAGTGTAAGTGACGCTCTGGCAGCAGGATGGACCAGAACATGGAGCAGCCTATGGAAGATGATGGGCTGTCGCCTGGCTGGCTGTGTGTTGCCCTTTTTCCATCCCCAAAGGCCGCAGCCTCTTCTAGGTGGTCTCCCTGGGCCAAGGGAGGGCTGCGGCCATGGCGGTAGGTCGGGAGGAGGCCCTTGCCCATTATACTCTGGCTTCTCTTCAGAACGTAAAAATCTTTCGCCTTTTACTAAAGATTTCCGTGGAGAGGAGGAAAACTGAGTTTTGTGGCAATTTTTGCATGCTCCAGCTTGCTGGGGCTTCCTTCATTTGGTTGAACAACAGAATGAGTGGGGGGTGGGCTTTCAGTGGGAGACTGAATCCTGTGGTTGGTTGGGAGGTGGCCCTCATTTGAATATTGTGGCCATGGACGGCCCCTTTCTGGGGAGCTGGAAGTGTAAGTGACGCTCTGGCAGCAGGATGGACCAGAACATGGAGCAGCCTATGGAAGATGATGGGCTGTCGCCCGGCTGGCTGTGTGTTGCCCTTTTTGTTTTTCCATCCCCAAAGGCCGCAGCCTCTTCTAGGTGGTCTCCCTGGGCCAAGGGAGGGCTGCGGCCATGGCGGTAGGTCGGGAGGAGGCCCTTGCCCAGTATACTCTGGCTTCTCTTCAGAATGTAAAAATCTTTCGCCTTTTACTAAAGATTTCCGTGGAGAGGAGCAAAACTGAGTTTTGTGGCAATTTTTGCATGCTCCAGCTTGCTGGGGCTTCCTTCATTTGGTTGAACAACAGAATGAGTGGGGGGTGGGCTTTCAGTGGGAGACTGAATCCTGTGGTTGGTTGGGAGGTGGCCCTCATTTGAATATTGTGGCCATGGACGGCCCCCTTCTGGGGAGCTGGAAGTGTAAGTGACGCTCTGGCAGCAGGATGGACCAGAACATGGAGCAGCCTATGGAAGATGATGGGCTGTCGCCCGGCTGGCTGTGTGTTGCCCTTTTTGTTTTTCCATCCCCAAAGGCCGCAGCCTCTTCTAGGTGGTCTCCCTGGGCCAAGGGAGGGCTGCGGCCATGGCGGTAGGTCGGGAGGAGGCCCTTGCCCAGTATACTCTGGCTTATCTTCAAAGCGTAAAAATCTTTCGCCTTTTACTAAAGATTTCAGTGGAGAGGAGCAAAACTGAGTTTTGTGGCAATTTTTGCATGCTCCAGCTTGCTGGGGCTTCCTTCATTTGGTTGAACAACAGAATGAGTGGGGGGTGGGCTTTCAGTGGGAGACTGAATCCTGTGGTTAGTTGGGAGGTGGCCCTCATTTGAATATTGTGGCCATGGACGGCCCCCTTCTGGGGAGCTGGAAGTGTAAGTGACGCTCTGGCAGCAGGATGGACCAGAACATGGAGCAGCCTATGGAAGATGATGGGCTGTCGCCCGGCTGGCTGTGTGTTGCCCTTTTTGTTTTTCCATCCCCAAAGGCCGCAGCCTCTTCTAGGTGGTCTCCCTGGGCCAAGGGAGGGCTGCGGCCAAGGCGGTAGGTCGGGAGGAGGCCCTTGCCCAGTATACTCTGGCTTCTCTTCAGAACGTAAAAATCTTTCGCCTTTTACTAAAGATCTCCGTGGAGAGAAGCAAAACCGAGTTTTGTGGCAATTTTTGCATGCTCCAGCTTGCTGGGGCTTCCTTCATTTGGTTGAACAACAGAATGAGTGGGGGGTGGGCTTTCAGTGGGAGACTGAATCCTGTGGTTGGTTGGGAGGTGGCCCTCATTTGAATATTGTGGCCATGGACGGCCCCCTTCTGGGGAGCTGGAAGTGTAAGTGACGCTCTGGCAGCAGGATGGACCAGAACATGGAGCAGCCTATGGAAGATGATGGGCTGTCACCCGGCTGGCTGTGTGTTGCCCTTTTTGTTTTTCCATCCCCAAAGGCCGCAGCCTCTTCTAGGTGGTCTCCCTGGGCCAAGGGAGGGCTGCGGCCATGGCGGTAGGTCGGGAGGAGGCCCTTGCCCAGTATACTCTGGCTTCTCTTCAGAACGTAAAAATCTTTCGCCTTTTACTAAAGATTTCCGTGGAGAGGAGCAAAACTGAGTTTTGTGGCAATTTTTGCATGCTCCAGCTTGCTGGGGCTTCCTTCATTTGGTTGAACAACAGAATGAGTGGGGGGTGGGCTTTCAGTGGGAGACTGAATCCTGTGGTTGGTTGGGAGGTGGCCCTCATTTGAATATTGTGGCCATGGACGGCCCCCTTCTGGGGAGCTGGAAGTGTAAGTGACGCTCTGGCAGCAGGATGGACGAGAACATGGAGCAGCCTATGGAAGATGATGGGCTGTCGCCCGGCTGGCTGTGTGTTGCCCTTTTTGTTTTTCCATCCCCAAAGGCCGCAGCCTCTTCTAGGTCGTCTCCGTGGGCCAAGGGAGGGCTGCGGCCATGGCGGTAGGTCGGGAGGAGGCCCTTGCCCAGTATACTCTGGCTTCTCTTCAGAACATAAAAATCTTTCGCCTTTTACTAAAGATTTCCGTGGAGAGGAGCAAAACTGAGTTTTGTGGCAATTTTTGCATGCTCCAGCTTGCTGGGGCTTCCTTCATTTGGTTGAACAACAGAATGAGTGGGGGGTGGGCTTTCAGTGGGAGACTGAATCCTGTGGTTGGTTGGGAGGTGGCCCTCATTTGAATATTGTGGCCATGGACGGCCCCCTTCTGGGGAGCTGGAAGTGTAAGTGACGCTCTGGCAGCAGGATGGACCAGAACATGGAGCAGCCTATGGAAGATGATGGGCTGTCGCCCGGCTGGCTGTGTGTTGCCCTTTTTGTTTTTCCATCCCCAAAGGCCGCAGCCTCTTCTAGGTGGTCTCCCTGGGCCAAGGGAGAGCTGCGGCCATGGCGGTAGGTCGGGAGGAGGCCCTTGCCCAGTATACTCTGGCTTCTCTTCAGAATGTAAAAATCTTTCGCCTTTTACTAAAGATTTCCGTGGAGAGGAGCAAAACTGAGTTTTGTGGCAATTTTTGCATGCTCCAGCTTGCTGGGGCTTCCTTCATTTGGTTGAACAACAGAATGAGTGGGGGGTGGGCTTTCAGTGGGAGACTGAATCCTGTGGTTGGTTGGGAGGTGGCCCTCATTTGAATATTGTGGCCATGGACGGGCCCCTTCTGGGGAGCTGGAAGTGTAAGTGACGCTCTGGCAGCAGGATGGACCAGAACATGGAGCAGCCTATGGAAGATGATGGGCTGTCGCCCGGCTGGCTGTGTGTTGCCCTTTTTGTTTTTCCATCCCCAAAGGCCGCAGCCTCTTCTAGGTGGTCTCCCTGGGCCAAGGGAGGGCTGCGGCCATGGCGGTAGGTCGGGAGGACGCCCTTGCCCAGTATACTCTGGCTTATCTTCAAAGCGTAAAAATCTTTCGCCTTTTACTAAAGATTTCAGTGGAGAGGAGCAAAACTGAGTTTTGTGGCAATTTTTGCCTGCTCCAGCTTGCTGGGGCTTCCTTCATTTGGTTGAACAACAGAATGAGTGGGGGGTGGGCTTTCAGTGGGAGACTGAATCCTGTGGTTAGTTGGGAGGTGGCCCTCATTTGAATATTGTGGCCATGGACGGCCCCCTTCTGGGGAGCTGGAAGTGTAAGTGACGCTCTGGCAGCAGGATGGACCAGAACATGGAGCAGCCTATGGAAGATGATGGGCTGTCGCCCGGCTGGCTGTGTGTTGCCCTTTTTGTTTTTCCATCCCCAAAGGCCGCAGCCTCTTCTAGGTGGTCTCCCTGGGCCAAGGGAGGGCTGCGGCCATGGCGGTAGGTCGGGAGGAGGCCCTTGCCCAGTATACTCTGGCTTCTCTTCAGAACGTAAAAATCTTTCGCCTTTTACTAAAGATCTCCGTGGAGAGGAGCAAAACCGAGTTTTGTGGCAATTTTTGCATGCTCCAGCTTGCTGGGGCTTCCTTCATTTGGTTGAACAACAGAATGAGTGGGGGGTTGGCTTTCAGTGGGAGACTGAATCCTGTGGTTGGTTGGGAGGTGGCCCTCATTTGAATATTGTGGCCATGGACGGCCCCCTTCTGGGGAGCTGGAAGTGTAAGTGACGCTCTGGCAGCAGGATGGACCAGAACATGGAGCAGCCTATGGAAGATGATGGGCTGTCACCCGGCTGGCTGTGTGTTGCCCTTTTTGTTTTTCCATCCCCAAAGGCCGCAGCCTCTTCTAGGTGGTCTCCCTGGGCCAAGGGAGGGCTGCGGCCATGGCGGTAGGTCGGGAGGAGGCCCTTGCCCAGTATACTCTGGCTTCTCTTCAGAACGTAAAAATCTTTCGCCTTTTACTAAAGATTTCCGTGGAGAGGAGCAAAACTGAGTTTTGTAGCAATTTTTGCATGCTCCAGCTTGCTGGGGCTTCCTTCATTTGGTTGAACAACAGAATGAGTGGGGGGTGGGCTTTCAGTGGGAGACTGAATCCTGTGGTTGGTTGGGAGGTGGCCCTCATTTGAATATTGTGGCCATGGACGGCCCCCTTCTGGGGAGCTGGAAGTGTAAGTGACGCTCTGGCAGCAGGATGGACCAGAACATGGAGCAGCCTATGGAAGATGATGGGCTGTCGCCCGGCTGGCTGTGTGTTGCCCTTTTTGTTTTTCCATCCCCAAAGGCCGCAGCCTCTTCTAGGTGGTCTCCCTGGGCCAAGGGAGGGCTGCGGCCATGGCGGTAGGTCGGGAGGAGGCCCTTGCCCAGTATACTCTGGCTTCTCTTCAGAACGTAAAAATCTTTCGCCTTTTACTAAAGATTTCCGTGGAGAGGAGCAAAACTGAGTTTTGTGGCCATTTTTGTATGCTCCAGCTTGCTGGGGCTTCCTTCATTTGGTTGAACAACAGAATGAGTGGGGGGTGGGCTTTCAGTGGGAGACTGAATCCTGTGGTTGGTTGGGAGGTGGCCCTCATTTGAATATTGTGGCCATGGACGGCCCCCTTCTGGGGAGCTGGAAGTGTAAGTGACGCTCTGGCAGCAGGATGGACCAGAACATGGAGCAGCCTATGGAAGATGATGGGCTGTCGCCCGGCTGGCTGTGTGTTGCCCTTTTTGTTTTTCCATCCCCAAAGGCCGCAGCCTCTTCTAGGTGGTCTCCCTGGGCCAAGGGAGGGCTGCGGCCATGGCGGTAGGTCGGGAGGAGGCCCTTGCCCAGTATACTCTGGCTTCTCTTCAGAACGTAAAAATCTTTCGCCTTTTACTAAAGATTTCCGTGGAGAGGAGCAAAACTGAGTTTTGTGGCAATTTTTGCATGCTCCAGCTTGCTGGGGCTTCCTTCATTTGGTTGAACAACAGAATGAGTGGGGGGTGGGCTTTCAGTGGGAGACTGAATCCTGTGGTTGGTTGGGAGGTGGCCCTCATTTGAATATTGTGGCCATGGACGGCCCCCTTCTGGGGAGCTGGAAGTGTAAGTGACGCTCTGGCAGCAGGATGGACCAGAACATGGAGCAGCCTATGGAAGATGATGGGCTGTCGCCCGGCTGGCTGTGTGTTGCCCTTTTTGTTTTTCCATCCCCAAAGGCCGCAGCCTCTTCTAGGTGGTTTCCCTGGGCCAAGGGAGGGCTGCGGCCATGGCGGTAGGTCGGGAGGAGGCCCTTGCCCAGTATGCTCTGGCTTCTCTTCAGAACGTAAAAATCTTTCGCCTTTTACTAAAGATTTCCGTGGAGAGGAGCAAAACTGAGTTTTGTTGCAATTTTTGCATGCTCCAGCTTGCTGGGGCTTCCTTCATTTGGTTGAACAACAGAATGAGTGGGGGGTGGGCTTTCAGTGGGAGACTGAATCCTGTGGTTGGTTGGGAGGTGGCCCTCATTTGAATATTGTGGCCATGGACGGCCCCCTTCTGGGGAGCTGGAAGTGTAAGTGACGCTCTGGCAGCAGGATGGACCAGAACATGGAGCAGCCTATGGAAGATGATGGGCTGTCGCCCAGCTGGCTGTGTGTTGCCATTTTTGTTTTTCCATCCCCAAAGGCCGCAGCCTCTTCTAGGTGGTCTCCCTGGGCCAAGGGAGGGCTGCGGCCATGGCGGTAGGTCGGGAGGAGGCCCTTGCCCAGTATACTCTGGCTTCTCTTCAGAACGTAAAAATCTTTCGCCTTTTACTAAAGATTTCCGTGGAGAGGAGCAAAACTGAGTTTTGTGGCAATTTTTGTATGCTCCAGCTTGCTGGGGCTTTCTTCATTTGGCTGAACAACAGAATGAGTGGGGGGTGGGCTTTCAGTGGGAGACTGAATCCTGTGGTTGGTTGGGAGATGGCCCTCATTTGAATATTGTGGCCATGGACGGCCCCCTTCTGGGAAGCTGGAAGTGTAAGTGACGCTCTGGCAGCAGGATGGACCAGAACATGGAGCAGCCTATGGAAGATGATGGGCTGTCGCCCGGCTGGCTGTGTGTTGCCCTTTTTGTTTTTCCATCCCCAAAGGCCGCAGCCTCTTCTAGGTGGTCTCCCTGGGCCAAGGGAGGGCTGCGGCCATGGCGGTAGGTCGGGAGGAGGCCCTTGCCCAGTATTCTCTGGCTTCTCTTAAGAACGTAAAAATCTTTCGCCTTTTACTAAAGATTTCCGTGGAGAGGAGCAAAACTGAGTTTTGTGGCAATTTTTGCATGCTCCAGCTTGCTGGGGCTTCCTTCATTTGGTTGAACAACAGAATGAGTGGGGGGTGGGCTTTCAGTGGGAGACTGAATCCTGTGGTTGGTTGGGAGGTGGCCCTCATTTGAATATTGTGGCCATGGACGGCCCCCTTCTGGGGAGCTGGAAGTGTAAGTGACGCTCTGGCAGCAGGATGGACCAGAACATGGAGCAGCCTATGGAAGATGATGGGCTGTCGCCCGGCTGGCTGTGTGTTGCCCTTTTTGTTTTTCCATCCCCAAAGGCCGCAGCCTCTTCTAGGTGGTTTCCCTGGGCCAAGGGAGGGCTGCGGCCATGGCGGTAGGTCGGGAGGAGGCCCTTGCCCAGTATGCTCTGGCTTCTCTTCAGAACGTAAAAATCTTTCGCCTTTTACTAAAGATTTCCGTGGAGAGGAGCAAAACTGAGTTTTGTTGCAATTTTTGCATGCTCCAGCTTGCTGGGGCTTCCTTCATTTGGTTGAACAACAGAATGAGTGGGGGGTGGGCTTTCAGTGGGAGACTGAATCCTGTGGTTGGTTGGGAAGTGGCCCTCATTTGAATATTGTGGCCATGGACGGCCCCCTTCTGGGGAGCTGGAAGTGTAAGTGACGCTCTGGCAGCAGGATGGACCAGAACATGGAGCAGCCTATGGAAGATGATGGGCTGTCGCCCAGCTGGCTGTGTGTTACCATTTTTGTTTTTCCATCCCCAAAGGCCGCAGCCTCTTCTAGGTGGTCTCCCTGGGCCAAGGGAGGGCTGCGGCCATGGCGGTAGGTCGGGAGGAGGCCCTTGCCCAGTATACTCTGGCTTCTCTTCAGAACGTAAAAATTTTTCGCCTTTTACTAAAGATTTCCGTGGAGAGGAGCAAAACTGAGTTTTGTGGCAATTTTTGAATGCTCCAGCTTGCTGGGGCTTCCTTCATTTGGCTGAACAACAGAATGAGTGGGGGGTGGGCTTTCAGTGGGAGACTGAATCCTGTGGTTGGTTGGGAGATGGCCCTCATTTGAATATTGTGGCCATGGACGGCCCCCTTCTGGGAAGCTGGAAGTGTAAGTAACGCTCTGGCAGCAGGATGGACCAGAACATGGAGCAGCCTATGGAAGATGATGGGCTGTCGCCCGGCTGGCTGTGTGTTGCCCTTTTTGTTTTTCCATCCCCAAAGGCCGCAGCCTCTTCTAGGTGGTCTCCCTGGGCCAAGGGAGGGCTGCGGCCATGGCGGTAGGTCGGGAGGAGGCCCTTGCCCAGTATACTCTGGCTTCTCTTAAGAACGTAAAAATCTTTCGCCTTTTACTAAAGATTTCTGTGGAGAGGAGCAAAACTGAGTTTTGTGGCAATTTTTGCATGCTCCAGCTTGCTGGGGCTTCCTTCATTTGGTTGAACAACAGAATGAGTGGGGGGTGGGCTTTCAGTGGGAGACTGAATCCGGTGGTTGGTTGGGAGGTGGCCCTCATTTGAATATTGTGGCCATGGACGGCCCCCTTCTGGGGAGCTGGAAGTGTAAGTGACGCTTTGGCAGCAGGATGGACCAGAACATGGAGCAGCCTATGGAAGATGATGGGCTGTCGCCCGGCTGGCTGTGTGTTGCCCTTTTTGTTTTTCCATCCCCAAAGGCCGCAGCCTCTTCTAGGTGGTCTCCCTGGGCCAAGGGAGGGCTGCGGCCATGGCGGTAGGTCGGGAGGAGGCCCTTACCCAGTATACTCTGGCTTCTCTTCAGAACGTAAAAATCTTTCGCCTTTTACTAAAGATTTCTGTGGAGAGGAGCAAAACTGAGTTTTGTGGCAATTTTTGCATGCTCCAGCTTGCTGGGGCTTCCTTCATTTGGTTGAACAACAGAATGAGTGGGGGGTGGGCTTTCAGTGGGAGACTGAATCCTGTGGTTGGTTGGGAGGTGGCCCTCATTTGAATATTGTGGCCATGGAAGGCCCCCTTCTGGGGAGCTGGAAGTGTAAGTGACGATCTGGCAGCAGGATGGACCAGAACATGGAGCAGCCTATGGAAGATGATGGGCTGTCGCCCGGCTGGCTGTGTGTTGCCCTTTTTGTTTTTCCATCCCCAAAGGCCGCAGCCTCTTCTAGGTGGTCTCCCTGGGCCAAGGGAGGGCTACGGCCATGGCGGTAGGTCGGGAGGAGGCCCTTGCCCAGTATACTCTGGCTTCTCTTCAGAACGTAAAAATCTTTCGCCTTTTACTAAAGATTTCCGTGGAGAAGAGCAAAACTGAGTTTTGTGGCAATTTTTGCATGCTCCAGCTTGCTGGGGCTTCCTTCATTTGGTTGAACAACAGAATGAGTGGGGGGTGGGCTTTCAGTGGGAGACTGAATCCTGTGGTTGGTTGGGAGGTGGCCCTCATTTGAATATTGTGGCCATGGACGGCCCCCTTCTGGGGAGCTGGAAGTGTAAGTGACGCTCTGGCAGCAGGATGGACCAGAACATGGAGCAGCCTATGGAAGATGATGGGCTGTCGCCCGGCTGGCTGTGTGTTGCCCTTTTTGTTTTTCCATCCCCAAAGGCCGCAGCCTCTTCTAGGTGGTCTCCCTGGGCCAAGGGAGGGCTGCGGCCATGGCGGTAGGTCGGGAGGAGGCCCTTGCCTAGTATACTCTGGCTTCTCTTCAGAACGTAAAAATCTTTCGCCTTTTACTAAAGATTTCCGTGGAGAGGAGCAAAACTGAGTTTTGTGGCAATTTTTGCATGCTCCAGCTTGCTGGGGCTTCCTTCATTTGGTTGAACAACAGAATGAGTGGGGGGTGGGCTTTCAGTGGGAGACTGAATCCTGTGGTTGGTTGGGAGGTGGCCCTCATTTGAATATTGTGGCCATGGACGGCCCCCTTCTGGGGAGCTGGAAGTGTAAGTGACGCTTTGGCAGCAGGATGGACCAGAACATGGAGCAGCCTATGGAAGATGATGGGCTGTCGCCCGGCTGGCTGTGTGTTGCCCTTTTTGTTTTTCCATCCCCAAAGGCCGCAGCCTCTTCCAGGTGGTCTCCCTGGGCCAAGGGAGGGCTGCGGCTATGGCGGTAGGTCGGGAGGAGGCCCTTGCCCAGTATACTCTGGCTTCTCTTCAGAACATAAAAATCTTTCGCCTTTTACTAAAGATTTCTGTGGAGAGGAGCAAAACTGAGTTTTGTGGCAATTTTTGCATGCTCCAGCTTGCTGGGGCTTCCTTCATTTGGTTGAACAACAGAATGAGTGGGGGGTGGGCTTTCAGTGGGAGACTGAATCCTGTGGTTGGTTGGGAGGTGGCCCTCATTTGAATATTGTGGCCATGGACAGCCCCCTTCTGGGGAGCTGGAAGTGTAAGTGACGCTCTGGCAGCAGGATGGACCAGAACATGGAGCAGCCTATGGAAGATGATGGGCTGTCGCCCGGCTGGCTGTGTGTTGCCCTTTTTGTTTTTCCATCCCCAAAGGCCGCAGCCTCTTCTAGGTGGTCTCCCTGGGCCAAGGGAGGGCTGCGGCCATGGCGGTAGGTCGGGAGGAGGCCCTTGCCCAGTATACTCTGGCTTCTCTTCAGAACGTAAAAATCTTTCGCCTTTTACTAAAGATTTCCGTGGCGAGGAGCTAAACTGAGTTTTGTGGCAATTTTTGCATGCTCCAGCTTGCTGGGGCTTCCTTCATTTGGTTGAACAACAGAATAAGTGGGGGGTGGGTTTTCGGTGGGAGACTGAATCCTGTGGTTGGTTGGGAGGTGGCCCTCATTTGAATATTGTGGCCATGAACGGCCCCCTTCTGGTGAGCTGGAAGTGTAAGTGACGCTCTGGCAGCAGGATGGACCAGAACATGGAGCAGCCTATGGAAGATGATGGGCTGTCGCCCGGCTGGCTGTGTGTTGCCCTTTTTGTTTTTCCATCCCCAAAGGCCGCAGCCTCTTCTAGGTGGTCTCCCTGGGCCAAGGGAGGGCTGCGGCCATGGCGGTAGGTCGGGAGGAGGCCCTTGCCCAGTATACTCTGGCTTCTCTTCAGAACGTAAAAATCTTTCGCCTTTTACTAAAGATTTCCGTGGAGAGGAGCAAAACTGAGTTTTGTGGCAATTTTTGCATGCTCCAGCTTGCTGGGGCTTCCTTCATTTGGTTGAACAACAGAATGAGTGGGGGGTGGGCTTTCAGTGGAAGACTGAATCCTGTGGTTGGTTGGGAGGTGGCCCTCATTTGAATATTGTGGCCATGGACAGCCCCCTTCTGGGGAGCTGGAAGTGTAAGTGACGCTCTGGCAGCAGGATGGACCAGAACATGGAGCAGCCTATGGAAGATGATGGGCTTTCGCCCGGCTGGCTGTGTGTTGCCCTTTTTGTTTTTCCATCCCCAAAGGCCGCAGCCTCTTCTAGGTGGTCTCCCTGGGCCAAGGGAGGGCTGCGGCCATGGCGGTAGGTCGGGAGGAGGCCCTTGCCCAGTATACTCTGGCTTCTCTTCAGAACGTAAAAATCTTTCGCCTTTTACTAAAGATTTCCGTGGCGAGGAGCTAAACTGAGTTTTGTGGCAATTTTTGCATACTCCAGCTTGCTGGGGCTTCCTTCATTTGGTTGAACAACAGAATAAGTGGGGGGTGGGTTTTCGGTGGGAGACTGAATCCTGTGGTTGGTTGGGAGGTGGCCCTCATTTGAATATTGTGGCCATGGACGGCCCCCTTCTGGTGAGCTGGAAGTGTAAGTGACGCTCTGGCAGCAGGATGGACCAGAACATGGAGCAGCCTATGGAAGATGATGGGCTGTCGCCCGGCTGGCTGTGTGTTGCCCTTTTTGTTTTTCCATCCCCAAAGGCCGCAGCCTCTTCTAGGTGGTCTCCCTGGGCCAAGGGAGGGCTGCGGCCATGGCGCTAGGTCGGGAGGAGGCCCTTGCCCAGTATACTCTGGCTTCTCTTCAGAACGTAAAAATCTTTCGCCTTTTACTAAAGATTTCCGTGGAGAGGAGCAAAACTGAGTTTTGTGGCAATTTTTGCATGCTCCAGCTTGCTGGGGCTTCCTTCATTTGGTTGAACAACAGAATGAGTGGGGGGTGGGCTTTCAGTGGGAGACTGAATCCTGTGGTTGGTTGGGAGGTGGTCCTCATTTGAATATTATAGCCATGGACTACACCCTTCTGGGGAGCTGGAAGTGTAAGTGACGCTCTGGCAGCAGGATGGAGCAGCCTATGGAAGATGATGGGCTGTCGCCCGGCTGGCTGTGTGTTGCCCTTTTTGTTTTTCCATCCCCAAAGGCCGCAGCCTCTTCTAGGTGGTCTCCCTGGGCCAAGGGAGGGCTGCGGCCATGGCGGTAGGTCGGGAGGAGGCCCTTGCCCAGTATTCTCTGGCTTCTCTTCAGAACGTAAAAATCTTTCGCCTTTTACTAAAGATTTCCGTGGAGAGGAGCAAAACTGAGTTTTGTGGCAATTTTTGCATGCTCCAGCTTGCTGGGGCTTCCTTCATTTGGTTGAACAACAGAATGAGTGGGGGTGGGCTTTCAGTGGGAGACTGAATCCTGTGGTTGGTTGGGAGGTGGCCCTCATTTGAATATTGTGGCCATGGACGGCCCCCTTCTGGGGAGCTGGAAGTGTAAGTGACGCTCTGGCAGCAGGATGGACCAGAACATGGAGCAGCCTATGGAAGATGATGGGCTGTCGCCCGGCTGGCTGTGTGTTGCCCTTTTTGTTTTTCCATCCCCAAAGGCCGCAGCCTCTTCTAGGTGGTCTCCCTGGGCCAAGGGAGGGCTGCGGCCATGGCGGTAGGTCGGGAGGAGGCCCTTGCCCAGTATACTCTGGCTTCTCTTCAGAACGTAAAAATCTTTCGCCTTTTACTAAAGATTTCCGTGGAGAGGAGCAAAACTGAGTTTTGTGGCAATTTTTGCATGCTCCAGCTTGTTGGGGCTTCCTTCATTTGGTTGAACAACAGAATGAGTGGGGGGTGGGCTTTCAGTGGGAGACTGAATCCTGTGGTTGGTTGGGAGGTGGCCCTCTTTTGAATATTGTGGCCATGGACGGCCCCCTTCTGGGGAGCTGGGAGTGTAAGTGACGCTCTGGCAGCAGGATGGACCAGAACATGGAGCAGCCTATGGAAGATGATGGGCTGTCGCCCGGCTGGCTGTGTGTTGCCCTTTTTGTTTTTCCATCCCCAAAGGCCGCAGCCTCTTCTAGGTGGTCTCCCTGGGCCAAGGGAGGGCTGCGGCCATGGCGGTAGGTCGGGAGGAGGCCCTTGCCCAGTATACTCTGGCTTCTCTTCAGAACGTAAAAATCTTTCGCCTTTTACTAAAGATTTACGTGGAGAGGAGCAAAACTGAGTTTTGTGGCAATTTTTGCATGCTCCAGCTTGCTGGGGCTTCCTTCATTTGGTTGAACAACAGAATGAGTGGGGGGTGGGCTTTCAGTGGGAGACTGAATCCTGTGGTTGGTTGGGAGGTGGCCCTCATTTGAATATTGTGGCCATGGACGGCCCCCTTCTGGGGAGCTGGAAGTGTAAGTAACGCTCTGGCAGCAGGATGGACCAGAACATGGAGCAGCCTATGGAAGATGATGGGCTGTCACCCGGCTGGCTGTGTGTTGCCCTTTTTGTTTTTCCATCCCCAAAGGCAGCAGCCTCTTCTAGGTGGTCTCCCTGGGCCAAGGGAGGGCTGCGGCCATGGCGGTAGGTCGGGAGGAGGCCCTTGCCCAGTATACTCTGGCTTCTCTTCAGAACGTAAAAATCTTTCGCCTTTTACTAAAGATTTCCGTGGAGAGGAGCTAAACTGAGTTTTGTGGCAATTTTTGCATGCTCCAGCTTGCTGGGGCTTCCTTCATTTGGTTGAACAACAGAATGAGTGGGGGGTGGGTTTTCGGTGGGAGACTGAATCCTGTGGTTGGTTGGGAGGTGGCCCTCATTTGAATATTGTGGCCATGGACGGCCTCCTTCTGGTGAGCTGGAAGTGTAAGTGACGCTCTGGCAGCAGGATGGACCAGAACATGGAGCAGCCTATGGAAGATGATGGGCTGTCGCCCGGCTGGCTGTGTGTTGCCCTTTTTGTTTTTCCATCCCCAAAGGCCGCAGCCTCTTCTAGGTGGTCTCCCTGGGCCAAGGGAGGGCTGCGGCCATGGCGGTAGGTCGGGAGGAGGCCCTTGCCCAGTATACTCTGGCTTCTCTTCAGAACGTAAAAATTTTTCGCCTTTTACTAAAGATTTCTGTGGAGAGGAGCAAAACTGAGTTTTGTGGCAATTTTTGCATGCTCCAGCTTGCTGGGGCTTCTTTCATTTGGTTGAACAACAGAATGAGTGGGGGGTGGGCTTTCAGTGGGAGACTGAATCCTGTGGTTGGTTGGGAGGTGGCCCTCATTTGAATATTGTGGCCATGGACGGCCCCCTTCTGGGGAGCTGGAAGTGTAAGTGACGCTCTGGCAGCAGGATGGACCAGAACATGGAGCAGCCTATGGAAGATGATGGGCTGTCGCCCGGCTGGCTGTGTGTTGCCCTTTTTGTTTTTCCATCCCCAAAGGCCGCAGCCTCTTCTAGGTGGTCTCCCTGGGCCAAGGGAGGGCTGCGGCCATGGCGGTAGGTCGGGAGGAGGCCCTTGCCCAGTATACTCTGGCTTCTCTTCAGAACGTAAAAATCTTTCGCCTTTTACTAAAGATTTCCGTGGAGAGGAGTAAAACTGAGTTTTGTGGCAATTTTTGCATGCTCCAGCTTGCTGGGGCTTCCTTCATTTGGTTGAACAACAGAATGAGTGGGGGGTGGGCTTTCAGTGGGAGACTGAATCCTGTGGTTGGTTGGGAGGTGGCCCTCATTTGAATATTGTGGCCATGGACGGCCCCCTTCTGGGGAGCTGGAAGTGTAAGTGACGCTCTGGCAGCAGGATGGACCAGAACATGGAGCAGCCTATGGAAGATGATGGGCTGTCGCCCGGCTGGCTGTGTGTTGCCCTTTTTGTTTTTCCATCCCCAAAGGCCGCAGCCTCTTCTAGGTGGTCTCCCTGGGCCAAGGGAGGGCTGCGGCCATGGCGGTAGGTCGGGAGGAGGCCCTTGCCCAGTATACTCTGGCTTCTCTTCAGAACGTAAAAATCTTTCGCCTTTTACTAAAGATTTCCGTGGAGAGGAGCAAAACTGAGTTTTGTGGCAATTTTTGCATGCTCCAGCTTGCTGGGGCTTCCTTCATTTGGTTGAACAACAGAATGAGTGGGGGGTGGGCTTTCAGTGGGAGACTGAATCCTGTGGTTGGTTGGGAGGAGGCCCTCTTTTGAATATTGTGGCCATGGACGGCCCCCTTCTGGGGAGCTGGAAGTGTAAGTGACGCTCTGGCAGCAGGATGGACCAGAACATGGAGCAGCCTATGGAAGATGATGGGCTGTCGCCCGGCTGGCTGTGTGTTGCCCTTTTTGTTTTTCCATCCCCAAAGGCCGCAGCCTCTTCTAGGTGGTCTTCCTGGGCCAAGGGAGGGCTGCGGCCATGGCGGTAGGTCGGGAGGAGGCCCTTGCCCAGTATACTCTGGCTTCTCTTCAGAACGTAAAAATCTTTCGCCTTTTACTAAAGATTTCCGTGGAGAAGAGCAAAACTGAGTTTTGTGGCAATTTTTGCATGCTCCAGCTTGCTGGGGCTTCCTTCATTTGGTTGAACAACAGAATGAGTGGGGGGTGGGCTTTCAGTGGGAGACTGAATCCTGTGGTTGGTTGGGAGGTGGCCCTCATTTGAATATTGTGGCCATGGACGGCCCCCTTCTGGGGAGCTGGAAGTGTAAGTGACGCTCTGGCGGCAGGATTGACCAGAACATGGAGCAGCCTATGGAAGATGATGGGCTGTCGCCCGGCTGGCTGTGTGTTGCCCTTTTTGTTTTTCCATCCCCAAAGGCCGCAGCCTCTTCTAGGTGGTCTCCCTGGGCCAAGGGAGGGCTGCGGCCATGGCGGTAGGTCGGGAGGAGGCCCTTGCCCAGTATATTCTGGCTTCTCTTCAGAACGTAAAAATCTTTCGCCTTTTACTAAAGGTTTCCGTGGAGAGGAGCAAAACTGAGTTTTGTGGCAATTTTTGCATGCTCCAGCTTGCTGGGGCTTCCTTCATTTGGTTGAACAACAGAATGAGTGGGGGGTGGGCTTTCAGTGGGAGACTGAATCCTGTGGTTGGTTGGGAGGTGGCCCTCTTTTGAATATTGTGGCCATGGACGGCCCCCTTCTGGGGAGCTGGAAGTGTAAGTGACGCTCTGGCAGCAGGATGGACCAGAACATGGAGCAGCCTATGGAAGATGATGGGCTGTCGCCCGGCTGGCTGTGTGTTGCCCTTTTTGTTTTTCCATCCCCAAAGGCCGCAGCCTCTTCTAGGTGGTCTTCCTGGGCCAAGGGAGGGCTGCGGCCATGGCGGTAGGTCGGGAGGAGGCCCTTGCCCAGTATACTCTGGCTTCTCTTCAGAACGTAAAAATCTTTCGCCTTTTACTAAAGATTTCCGTGGAGAAGAGCAAAACTGAGTTTTGTGGCAATTTTTGCATGCTCCAGCTTGCTGGGGCTTCCTTCATTTGGTTGAACAACAGAATGAGTGGGGGGTGGGCTTTCAGTGGGAGACTGAATCCTGTGGTTGGTTGGGAGGTGGCCCTCATTTGAATATTGTGGCCATGGACGGCCCCCTTCTGGGGAGCTGGAAGTGTAAGTGACGCTCTGGCGGCAGGATTGACCAGAACATGGAGCAGCCTATGGAAGATGATGGGCTGTCGCCCGGCTGGCTGTGTGTTGCCCTTTTTGTTTTTCCATCCCCAAAGGCCGCAGCCTCTTCTAGGTGGTCTCCCTGGGCCAAGGGAGGGCTGCGGCCATGGCGGTAGGTCGGGAGGAGGCCCTTGCCCAGTATACTCTGGCTTCTCTTCAGAACGTAAAAATCTTTCGCCTTTTACTAAATATTTCCGTGGAGAGGAGCAAAACTGAGTTTTGTGGCAATTTTTGCATGCTCCAGCTTGCTGGGGCTTCCTTCATTTGGTTGAACAACAGAATGAGTGGGGGGTGGGCTTTCAGTGGGAGACTGAATCCTGTGGTTGGTTGGGAGGTGGCCCTCATTTGAATATTGTGGCCATGGACGGCCCCCTTCTGGGGAGCTGGAAGTGTAAGTGACGCTCTGGCAGCAGGATGGACCAGAACATGGAGCAGCCTATGGAAGATGATGGGCTGTCGCCCGGCTGGCTGTGTGTTGCCCTTTTTGTTTTTCCATCCCCAAAGGCTGCAGCCTCTTCTAGGTGGTCTCCCTGGGCCAAGGGAGGGCTGCGGCCATGGCGGTAGGTCGGGAGGAGGCCCTTGCCCAGTATACTCTGGCTTCTCTTCAGAACGTAAAAATCTTTCGCCTTTTACTAAAGATTTCCGTGGAGAGGAGCAAAACTGAGTTTTGTGGGAATTTTTGCATGCTCCAGCTTGCTGGGGCTTCCTTCATTTGGTTGAACAACAGAGTGAGTGGGGGGTGGGCTTTCAGTGGGAGACTGAATCCTGTGGTTGGTTGGGAAGTGGCCCTCATTTGAATATTGAGGCCATGGACGGCCCCCTTCTGGGGAGCTGGAAGTGTAAGTGACGCTCTGGCAGCAGGATGGACCAGAACATGGAGCAGCCTATGGAAGATGATGGGCTGTCGCCCGGCTGGCTGTGTGTTGCCCTTTTTGTTTTTCCATCCCCAAAGGCCGCAGCCTCTTCTAGCTGGGCTCCCTGGGCCAAGGGAGGGCTGCGGCCATGGCAGTAGGTCGGGAGGAGGCCCTTGCCCAGTATACTCTGGCTTCTCTTCAGAACGTAAAAATCTTTCGCCTTTTACTAAAGATTTCCGTGGAGAGGAGCAAAACTGAGTTTTGTGGCAATTTTTGCATGCTCCAGCTTGCTGGGGCTTCCTTCATTTGGTTGAACAACAGAATGAGTGGGGGGTGGGCTTTCAGTGGGAGACTGAATCCTGTGGTTGGTTGGGAGGTGGCCCTCATTTGAATATTGTGGCCATGGACGGCCCCCTTCTGGGGAGCTGGAAGTGTAAGTGACGCTCTGGCAGCAGGATGGACCAGAACATGGAGCAGCCTATGGAAGATGATGGGCTGTCGCCCGGCTGGCTGTGTGTTGCCCTTTTTGTTTTTCCATCCCCAAAGGCCGCAGCCTCTTCTAGGTGGTCTCCCTGGGCCAAGGGAGGGCTGCGGCCATGGCGGTAGGTCGGGAGGAGGCCCTTGCCCAGTATACTCTGGCTTCTCTTCAGAATGTAAAAATCTTTCGCCTTTTACTAAAGATTTCCGTGGAGAGGAGCAAAACTGAGTTTTGTGGCAATTTTTGCATGCTCCAGCTTGCTGGGGCTTCCTTCATTTGGTTGAACAACAGAATGAGTGGGGGGTGGGCTTTCAGTGGGAGACTGAATCCTGTGGTTGGTTGGGAGGTGGCCCTCATTTGAATATTGAGGCCATGGACAGCCCCCTTCTGGGGAGCTGGAAGTGTAAGTGACGCTCTGGCAGCAGGATGGACCAGAACATGGAGCAGCCTATGGAAGATGATGGGCTGTCGCCCGGCTGGCTGTGTGTTGCCCTTTTTGTTTTTCCATCCCCAAAGGCCGCAGCCTCTTCTAGGTGGTCTCCCTGGGCCAAGGGAGGGCTGCGGCCATGGCGGTAGGTCGGGAGGAGGCCCTTGCCCAGTATACTCTGGCTTCTCTTCAGAATGTAAAAATCTTTTGCCTTTTACTAAAGATTTCCGTGGAGAGGAGCAAAACTGAGTTTTGTGGCAATTTTTGCATGCTCCAGCTTGCTGGGGCTTCCTTCATTTGGTTGAACAACAGAATGAGTGGGGGGTGGGCTTTCAGTGGGAGACTGAATCCTGTGGTTGGTTGGGAGGTGGCCCTCATTTGAATATTGTGGCCATGGACGGCCCCCTTCTGGGGAGCTGGAAGTGTAAGTGACGCTCTGGCAGCAGGATGGACCAGAACATGGAGCAGCCTATGGAAGATGATGGGCTGTCGCCCGGCTGGCTGTGTGTTGCCCTTTTTGTTTTTCCATCCCCAAAGGCCGCAGCCTCTTCTAGGTGGTCTCCCTGGGCCAAGGGAGGACTGCGGCCATGGCGGTAGGTCGGGAGGAGGCCCTTGCCCAGTATACTCTGGCTTCTCTTCAGAACGTAAAAATCTTTCGCCTTTTACTAAAGATTTCCGTGGAGAGGAGCAAAACTGAGTTTTGTGGCAATTCTTGCATGCTCCAGCTTGCTGGGGCTTCCTTCATTTGGTTGAACAACAGAATGAGTGGGGGGTGGGCTTTCAGTGGGAGATTGAATCCTGTGGTTGGTGTGGAGGTGGCCCTCATTTGAATATTGTGGCCATGGATGGCCCCCTTCTGGGAAGCTGGAAGTGTAAGTGACGCTCTGGCAGCAGGATGGACCAGAACATGGAGCAGCCTATGGAAGATGATGGGCTGTCGCCCGGCTGGCTGTGTGTTGCCCTTTTTGTTTTTCCATCCCCAAAGGCCGCAGCCTCTTCTAGGTGGTCTCCCTGGGCCAAGGGAGGGCTGCGGCCATGGCGGTAGGTCGGGAGGAGGCCCTTGCCCAGTATACTCTGGCTTCTCTTCAGAACGTAAAAATCTTTCGCCTTTTACTAAAGATTTCCGTGGAGAGGAGCAAAACTGAGTTTTGTGGCAATTTTTGCATGCTCCAGCTTGCTGGGGCTTCCTTCATTTGGTTGAACAACAGAATGAGTGGGGGGTGGGCTTTCAGTGGGAGACTGAATCCTGTGGTTGGTTGGGAGGTGGCCCTCATTTGAATATTGTGGCCATGGACGGCCCCCTTCTGGGGAGCTGGAAGTGTAAGTGACCCTCTGGCAGCAGGATGGACCAGAACATGGAGCAGCCTATGGAAGATGATGGGCTGTCGCCCGGCTGGCTGTGTGTTGCCATTTTTGTTTTTCCATCCCCAAAGGCCGCAGCCTCTTCTAGGTGGTCTCCCTGGGCCAAGGGAGGGCTGCGGCCATGGCGGTAGGTCGGGAGGAGGCCCTTGCCCAGTATACTCTGGCTTCTCTTCAGAACGTAAAAATCTTTCGCCTTTTACTAAAGATTTCCGTGGAGAGGAGCAAAACTGAGTTTTGTGGCAATTTTTGCATGCTCCAGCTTGCTGGGGCTTCCTTCATTTGGTTGAACAACAGAATGAGTGGGGGGTGGGCTTTCAGTGGGAGACTGAATCCTGTGGTTGGTTGGGAGGTGGCCCTCATTTGAATATTGTGGCCATTGACGGCCCCTTCTGGGGAGCTGGAAGTGTAAGTGACGCTCTGGCAGCAGGATGGACCAGAACATGGAGCAGCCTATGGAAGATGATGGGCTGTCGCCCGGCTGGCTGTGTGTTGCCCTTTTTGTTTTTCCATCCCCAAAGGCCGCAGCCTCTTCTAGGTGGTCTCCCTGGGCCAAGGGAGGGCTGCGGCCATGGCGGTAGGTCGGGAGGAGGCCCTTGCCCAGTATACTCTGGCTTCTCTTCAGAACGTAAAAATCTTTCGCCTTTTACTAAAGATTTCCGTGGAGAGGAGCAAAACTGAGTTTTGTGGCAATTTTTGCATGCTCCAGCTTGCTGGGGCTTCCTTCATTTGGTTGAACAACAGAATGAGTGGGGGGTGGGCTTTCAGTGGGAGACTGAATCCTGTGGTTGGTTGGGAGGTGGTCCTCATTTGAATATTGTGGCCATGGACGGCCCCCTTCTGGGGAGCTGGAAGTGTAAGTGACGCTCTGGCAGCAGGATGGACCAGAACATGGAGCAGCCTATGGAAGATGATGGGCTGTCGCCCGGCTGGCTGTGTGTTGCCCTTTTTGTTTTTCCATCCCCAAAGGCCGCAGCCTCTTCTAGGTGGTCTCCCTGGGCCAAGGGAGGGCTGCGGCCATGGCGGTAGGTCGGGAGGAGGCCCTTGCCCAGTATACTCTGGCTTCTCTTCAGAACGTAAAAATCTTTCGCCTTTTACTAAAGATTTCCGTGGAGAGGAGCAAAACTGAGTTTTGTGGCAATTTTTGCATGCTCCAGCTTGCTGGGGCTTCCTTCATTTGGTTGAACAACAGAATGAGTGGGGGGTGGGCTTTCAGTGGGAGATTGAATCCTGTGGTTGGTTGGGAGGTGGCCCTCATTTGAATATTGTGGCCATGGATGGCTCCCTTCTGGGGAGCTGGAAGTGTAAGTGACGCTCTGGCAGCAGGATGGACCAGAACATGGAGCAGCCTATGGAAGATGATGGGCTGTCGCCCGGCTGGCTGTGTGTTGCCCTTTTTGTTTTTCCATCCCCAAAGGCCGCAGCCTCTTCTAGGTGGTCTCCCTGGGCCAAGGGAGGGCTGCGGCCATGGCGGTAGGTCGGGAGGAGGCCCTTGCCCAGTATACTCTGGCTTCTCTTCAGAACGTAAAAATCTTTCGCCTTTTACTAAAGATTTCCGTGGAGAGGAGCAAAACTGAGTTTTGTGGCAATTTTTGCATGCTCCAGCTTGCTGGGGCTTCCTTCATTTGGTTGAACAACAGAATGAGTGGGGGGTGGGCTTTCAGTGGGAGACTGAATCCTGTGGTTGGTTGGGAGGTGGCCCTCATTTGAATATTGTGGCCATGGACGGCCCCCTTCTGGGGAGCTGGAAGTGTAAGTGACGCTCTGGCAGCAGGATGGACCAGAACATGGAGCAGCCTATGGAAGATGATGGGCTGTCGCCCGGCTGGCTGTGTGTTGCCCTTTTTGTTTTTCCATCCCCAAAGGCCGCAGCCTCTTCTAGGTGGTCTCCCTGGGCCAAGGGAGGGCTGCGGCCATGGCGGTAGGTCGGGAGGAGGCCCTTGCCCAGTATTCTCTGGCTTCTCTTCAGAACGTAAAAATCTTTCGCCTTTTACTAAAGATTTCCGTGGAGAGGAGCAAAACTGAGTTTTGTGGCAATTTTTGCATGCTCCAGCTTGCTGGGGCTTCCTTCATTTGGTTGAACAACAGAATGAGTGGGGGGTGGGCTTTCAGTGGGAGACTGAATCCTGTGGTTGGTTGGGAGGTGGCCCTCATTTGAATATTGTGGCCATGGACGGCCCCCTTCTGGGTAGCTGGAAGTGTAAGTGACGCTCTGGCAGCAGGATGGACCAGAACATGGAGCAGCCTATGGAAGATGATGGGCTGTCGCCCGGCTGGCTGTGTGTTGCCCTTTTTGTTTTTCCATCCCCAAAGGCCGCAGCCTCTTCTAGGTGGTCTCCCTGGGCCAAGGGAGGGCTGCGGCCATGGCGGTAGGTCGGGAGGAGGCCCTTGCCTAGTATACTCTGGCTTCTCTTCAGAACGTAAAAATCTTTCGCCTTTTACTAAAGATTTCCGTGGAGAGGAGCAAAACTGAGTTTTGTGGCAATTTTTGCATGCTCCAGCTTGCTGGGGCTTCCTTCATTTGGTTGAACAACAGAATGAGTGGGGGGTGGGCTTTCAGTGGGAGACTGAATCCTGTGGTTGGTTGGGAGGTGGCCCTCATTTGAATATTGTGGCCATGGACGGCCCCCTTCTGGGGAGCTGGAAGTGTAAGTGACGCTCTGGCAGCAGGATGGACCAGAACATCGAGCAGCCTATGGAAGATGATGGGCTGCCGCCCGGCTGGCTGTGTATTGCCCTTTTTGTTTTTCCATCCCCAAAGGCCGCAGCCTCTTCTAGGTGGTCTCCCTGGGCCAAGGGAGGGCTGCGGCCATGGCGGTAGGTCGGGAGGAGGCCCTTGCCCAGTATACTCTGGCTTCTCTTCAGAACGTAAAAATCTTTCGCCTTTTACTAAAGATTTCTGTGGAGAGGAGCAAAACTGAGTTTTGTGGCAATTTTTGCATGCTCCAGCTTGCTGGGGCTTCCTTCATTTGGTTGAACAACAGAATGAGTGGGGGGTGGGCTTTCAGTGGGAGACTGAATCCTGTGGTTGGTTGGGAGGTGGCCCTCATTTGAATATTGTGGCCATGGACGGCCCCCTTCTGGGGAGCTGGAAGTGTAAGTGACGCTCTGGCAGCAGGATGGACCAGAACATGGAGCAGCCTATGGAAGATGATGGGCTGTCGCCCGGCTGGCTGTGTGTTGCCCTTTTTGTTTTTCCATCCCCAAAGGCTGCAGCCTCTTCTAGGTGGTCTCCCTGGGCCAAGGGAGGGCTGCGGCCATGGCGGTCGGTCGGGAGTAGGCCCTTGCCCAGTATACTCTGGCTTCTCTTCAGAACGTAAAAATCTTTCGCCTTTTACTAAAGATTTCTGTGGAGAGGAGCAAAACTGAGTTTTGTGGCAATTTTTGCATGCTCCAGCTTGCTGGGGCTTCCTTCATTTGGTTGAACAACAGAATGAGTGGGGGGTGGGCTTTCAGTGGGAGACTGAATCCTGTGGTTGGTTGGGAGGTGGCCCTCATTTGAATATTGTGGCCATGGACGGCCCCCTTCTGGGGAGCTGGAAGTGTAAGTGACGCTCTGGCAGCAGGATGGACCAGAACATGGAGCAGCCTATGGAAGATGATGGGCTGTCGCCCGGCTGGCTGTGTGTTGCCCTTTTTGTTTTTCCATCCCCAAAGGCCGCAGCCTCTTCTAGGTGGTCTCCCTGGGCCAAGGGAGGGCTGCGGCCATGGCGGTAGGTCGGGAGGAGGCCCTTGCCCAGTATACTCTGGCTTCTCTTCAGAACGTAAAAATCTTTCGCCTTTTACTAAAGATTTCTGTGGAGAGGAGCAAAACTGAGTTTTGTGGCAATTTTTGCATGCTCCAGCTTGCTGGGGCTTCCTTCATTTGGTTGAACAACAGAATGAGTGGGGGGTGGGCTTTCAGTGGGAGACTGAATCCTGTGGTTGGTTGGGAGGTGGCCCTCATTTGAATATTGTGGCCATGGACGGCCCCCTTCTGGGGAGCTGGAAGTGTAAGTGACGCTCTGGCAGCAGGATGGACCAGAACATGGAGCAGCCTATGGAAGATGATGGGCTGTCGCCCGGCTGGCTGTGTGTTGCCCTTTTTGTTTTTCCATCCCCAAAGGCCGCAGCCTCTTCTAGGTGGTCTCCCTGGGCCAAGGGAGGGCTGCGGCCATGGCGGTAGGTCGGGAGGAGGCCCTTGCCCAGTATACCCTGGCTTCTCTTCAGAACGTAAAAATCTTTCGCCTTTTACTAAAGATTTCCGTGGAGAGGAGCAAAACTGAGTTTTGTGGCAATTTTTGCATGCTCCAGCTTGCTGGGGCTTCCTTCATTTGGTTGAACAACAGAATGAGTGGGGGGTGGGCTTTCAGTGGGAGACTGAATCCTGTGGTTGGTTGGGAGGTGGCCCTCATTTGAATATTGTGGCCATGGACGGCCCCCTTCTGGGGAGCTGGAAGTGTAAGTGACGCTCTGGCAGCAGGATGGACCAGAACATGGAGCAGCCTATGGAAGATGATGGGCTGTCGCCCGGCTGGCTGTGTGTTGCCCTTTTTGTTTTTCCATCCCCAAAGGCCGCAGCCTCTTCTAGGTGGTCTCCCTGGGCCAAGGGAGGGCTGCGGCCATGGCGGTAGGTCGGGAGGAGGCCCTTGCCCAGTATACTCTGGCTTTTCTTCAGAACATAAAAATTTTTCGCCTTCTACTAAAGATTTCTGTGGAGAGGAGCAAAACTGAGTTTTGTGGCAATTTTTGCATGCTCCAGCTTGCTGGGGCTTCCTTCATTTGGTTGAACAACAGAATGAGTGGGGGGTGGGCTTTCAGTGGGAGACTGAATCCTGTGGTTGGTTGGGAGGTGGCCCTCATTTGAATATTGTGGCCATGGACGGCCCCCTTCTGGGGAGCTGGAAGTGTAAGTGACGCTCTGGCAGCAGGATGGACTAGAACATGGAGCAGCCTATGGAAGATGATGGGCTGTCGCCCGGCTGGCTGTGTGATGCCCTTTTTGTTTTTCCATCCCCAAAGGCCACAGCCTCTTCTAGGTGGTCTCCCTGGGCCAAGGGAGGGCTGCGGCCATGGCGGTAGGTCGGGAGGAGGCCCTTGCCCAGTATACTCTGGCTTCTCTTCAGAACGTAAAAATCTTTCGCCTTTTACTAAAGATTTCCGTGGAGAGGAGCAAAACTGAGTTTTGTTGCAATTTTTGTATGCTCCAGCTTGCTGGGGCTTCCTTCATTTGGTTGAACAACAGAATGAGTGGGGGGTGGGCTTTCAGTGGGAGACTGAATCCTGTGGTTGGTTGGGAGGTGGCCCTCATTTGAATATTGTGGCCATGGACGGCCCCCTTCTGGGGAGCTGGAAGTGTAAGTGACGCTCTGGCAGCAGGATGGACCAGAACATGGAGCAGCCTATGGAAGATGATGGGCTGTCGCCCAGCTGGCTGTGTGTTGCCTTTTTTGTTTTTCCATCCCCAAAGGCCGCAGCCTCTTCTAGGTGGTCTCCCTGGGCCAAGGGAGGGCTGCGGCCATGGCAGTAGGTCGGGAGGAGGCCCTTGCCCAGTATACTCTGGCTTCTCTTCAGAACGTAAAAATCTTTCGCCTTTTACTAAAGATTTCCGTGGAGAGGAGCAAAACTGAGTTTTGTGGCAATTTTTGTATGCTCCAGCTTGCTGGGGCTTCCTTCATTTGGTTGAACAACAGAATGAGTGGGGGGTGGGCTTTCAGTGGGAGACTGAATCCTGTGGTTGGTTGGGAGGTGGCCCTCATTTGAATATTGTGGCCATGGACGGCCCCCTACTGGGGAGCTGGAAGTGTAAGTGACGCTCTGGCAGCAGGATGGACCAGAACATGGAGCAGCCTATGGAAGATGATGGGCTGTCGCCCGGCTGGCTGTGTGTTGCCCTTTTTGTTTTTCCATCCCCAAAGGCCGCAGCCTCTTCTAGGTGGTCTCCCTGGGCCAAGGGAGGGCTGCGGCCATGGCGGTAGGTCGGGAGGAGGCCCTTGCCCAGTATACTCTGGCTTCTCTTCAGAACGTAAAAATCTTTCGCCTTCTACTAAAGATTTCTGTGGAGAGGAGCAAAACTGAGTTTTGTGGCAATTTTTGCATGCTCCAGCTTGCTGGGGCTTCCTTCATTTGGTTGAACAACAGAATGAGTGGGGGGTGGGCTTTCAGTGGGAGACTGAATCCTGTGGTTGGTTGGGAGGTGGCCCTCATTTGAATATTGTGGCCATGGACGGCCCCCTTCTGGGGAGCTGGAAGTGTAAGTGACGCTCTGGCAGCAGGATGGACTAGAACATGGAGCAGCCTATGGAAGATGATGGGCTGTCGCCCGGCTGGCTGTGTGATGCCCTTTTTGTTTTTCCATCCCCAAAGGCCGCAGCCTCTTCTAGGTGGTCTCCCTGGGCCAAGGGAGGGCTGCGGCCATGGCGGTAGGTCGGGAGGAGGCCCTTGCCCAGTATACTCTGGCTTCTCTTCAGAACGTAAAAATCTTTCGCCTTTTACTAAAGATTTCCGTGGAGAGGAGCAAAACTGAGTTTTGTTGCAATTTTTGTATGCTCCAGCTTGCTGGGGCTTCCTTCATTTGGTTGAACAACAGAATGAGTGGGGGGTGGGCTTTCAGTGGGAGACTGAATCCTGTGGTTGGTTGGGAGGTGGCCCTCATTTGAATATTGTGGCCATGGACGGCCCCCTTCTGGGGAGCTGGAAGTGTAAGTGACGCTCTGGCAGCAGGATGGACCAGAACATGGAGCAGCCTATGGAAGATGATGGGCTGTCGCCCAGCTGGCTGTGTGTTGCCTTTTTTGTTTTTCCATCCCCAAAGGCCGCAGCCTCTTCTAGGTGGTCTCCCTGGGCCAAGGGAGGGCTGCGGCCATGGCGGTAGGTCGGGAGGAGGCCCTTGCCCAGTATACTCTGGCTTCTCTTCAGAACGTAAAAATCTTTCGCCTTTTACTAAAGATTTCCGTGGAGAGGAGCAAAACTGAGTTTTGTGGCAATTTTTGTATGCTCCAGCTTGCTGGGGCTTCCTTCATTTGGTTGAACAACAGAATGAGTAGGGGGTGGGCTTTCAGTGGGAGACTGAATCCTGTGGTTGGTTGGGAGGTGGCCCTCATTTGAATATTGTGGCCATGGACGGCCCCCTACTGGGGAGCTGGAAGTGTAAGTGACGCTCTGGCAGCAGGATGGACCAGAACATGGAGCAGCCTATGGAAGATGATGGGCTGTCGCCCGGCTGGCTGTGTGTTGCCCTTTTTGTTTTTCCATCCCCAAAGGCCGCAGCCTCTTCTAGGTGGTCTCCCTGGGCCAAGGGAGGGCTGCGGCCATGGCGGTAGGTCGGGAGGAGGCCCTTGCCCAGTATACTCTGGCTTCTCTTCAGAACGTAAAAATCTTTCGCCTTTTACTAAAGATTTCCGTGGAGAGGAGCAAAACTGAGTTTTGTGGCAATTTTTGCATGCTCCAGCTTGCTGGGGCTTCCTTCATTTGGTTGAACAACAGAATGAGTGGGGGGTGGGCTTTCAGTGGGAGACTGAATCCTGTGGTTGGTTGGGAGGTGGCCCTCATTTGAATATTGTGGCCATGGACGGCCCCCTTCTGGGGAGCTGGAAGTGTAAGTGACGCTCTGGCAGCAGGATGGACCAGAACATCGAGCAGCCTATGGAAGATGATGGGCTGTCGCCCGGCTGGCTGTGTATTGCCCTTTTTGTTTTTCCATCCCCAAAGGCCGCAGCCTCTTCTAGGTGGTCTCCCTGGGCCAAGGGAGGGCTGCGGCCATGGCGGTAGGTCGGGAGGAGGCCCTTGCCCAGTATACTCTGGCTTCTCTTCAGAACGTAAAAATCTTTCGCCTTTTACTAAAGATTTCCGTGGAGAGGAGCAAAACTGAGTTTTGTGGCAATTTTTGCATGCTCCAGCTTGCTGGGGCTTCCTTCATTTGGTTGAACAACAGAATGAGTGGGGGGTGGGCTTTCAGTGGGAGACTGAATCCTGTGGTTGGTTGGGAGGTGGCCCTCATTTGAATATTGTGGCCATGGACGGCCCCCTTCTGGGGAGCTGGAAGTGTAAGTGACGCTCTGGCAGCAGGATGGACCAGAACATGGAGCAGCCTATGGAAGATGATGGGCTGTCGCCCGGCTGGCTGTGTGTTGCCCTTTTTGTTTTTCCATCCCCAAAGGCCGCAGCCTCTTCTAGGTGGTCTCCCTGGGCCAAGGGAGGGCTGCGGCCATGGCGGTAGGTCGGGAGGAGGCCCTTGCCCAGTATACTCTGGCTTCTCTTCAGAACGTAAAAATCTTTCGCCTTTTACTAAAGATTTCCGTGGAGAGGAGCAAAACTGAGTTTTGTGGCAATTTTTGCATGCTCCAGCTTGCTGGGGCTTCCTTCATTTGGTTGAACAACAGAATGAGTGGGGGGTGGGCTTTCAGTGGGAGACTGAATCCTGTGGTTGGTTGGGAGGTGGCCCTCATTTGAATATTGTGGCCATGGACGGCCCCCTTCTGGGGAGCTGGAAGTGTAAGTGACGCTCTGGCAGCAGGATGGACCAGAACATGGAGCAGCCTATGGAAGATGATGGGCTGTCGCCCGGCTGGCTGTGTGTTGCCCTTTTTGTTTTTCCATCCCCAAAGGCCGCAGCCTCTTCTAGGTGGTCTCCCTGGGCCAAGGGAGGGCTGCGGCCATGGCGGTAGGTCGGGAGGAGGCCCTTGCCCAGTATACTCTGGCTTCTCTTCAGAACGTAAAAATCTTTCGCCTTTTACTAAAGATTTCTGTGGAGAGGAGCAAAACTGAGTTTTGTGGCAATTTTTGCATGCTCCAGCTTGCTGGGGCTTCCTTCATTTGGTTTAACAACAGAATGAGTGGGGGGTGGGCTTTCAGTGGGAGACTGAATCCTGTGGTTGGTTGGGAGGTGGCCCTCATTTGAATATTGTGGCCATGGACGGCCCCCTTCTGGGGAGCTGGAAGTGTAAGTGACGCTCTGGCAGCAGGATGGACCAGAACATGGAGCAGCCTATGGAAGATGATGGGCTGTCGCCCGGCTGGCTGTGTGTTGCCCTTTTTGTTTTTCCATCCCCAAAGGCCGCAGCCTCTTCTAGGTGGTCTCCCTGGGCCAAGGGAGGGCTGCGGCCATGGCGGTAGGTCGGGAGGAGGCCCTTGCCCAGTATACCCTGGCTTCTCTTCAGAACGTAAAAATCTTTCGCCTTTTACTAAAGATTTCCGTGGAGAGGAGCAAAACTGAGTTTTGTGGCAATTTTTGTATGCTCCAGCTTGCTGGGGCTTCCTTCATTTGGTTGAACAACAGAATGAGTGGGGGGTGGGCTTTCAGTGGGAGACTGAATCCTGTGGTTGGTTGGGAGGTGGCCCTCATTTGAATATTGTGGCCATGGATGGCCCCCTTCTGGGGAGCTGGAAGTGTAAGTGACGCTCTGGCAGCAGGATGGACCAGAACATGGAGCAGCCTATGGAAGATGATGGGCTGTCGCCCGGCTGGCTGTGTGTTGCCCTTTTTGTTTTTCCATCCCCAAAGGCCGCAGCCTCTTCTAGGTGGTCTCCCTGGGCCAAGGGAGGGCTGCGGCCATGGCGGTAGGTCGGGAGGAGGCCCTTGCCCAGTATACTCTGGCTTCTCTTCAGAACTTAAAAATTTTTTGCCTTCTACTAAAGATTTCTGTGGAGAGGAGCAAAACTGAGTTTTGTGGCAATTTTTGCATGCTCCAGCTTGCTGGGGCTTCCTTCATTTGGTTGAACAACAGAATGAGTGGGGGGTGGGCTTTCAGTGGGAGACTGAATCCTGTGGTTGGTTGGGAGGTGGCCCTCATTTGAATATTGTGGCCATGGACGGCCCCCTTCTGGGGAGCTGGAAGTGTAAGTGACGCTCTGGCAGCAGGATGGACTAGAACATGGAGCAGCCTATGGAAGATGATGGGCTGTCGCCCGGCTGGCTGTGTGTTGCCCTTTTTGTTTTTCCATCCCCAAAGGCCGCAGCCTCTTCTAGGTGGTCTCCCTGGGCCAAGGGAGGGCTGCGGCCATGGCGGTAGGTCGGGAGGAGGCCCTTGCCCAGTATACTCTGGCTTCTCTTCAGAACATAAAAATCTTTCGCCTTTTACTAAAGATTTCCGTGGAGAGGAGCAAAACTGAGTTTTGTTGCAATTTTTGCATGCTCCAGCTTGCTGGGGCTTCCTTCATTTGGTTGAACAACAGAATGAGTGGGGGGTGGGCTTTCAGTGGGAGACTGAATCCTGTGGTTGGTTGGGAGGTGGCCCTCATTTGAATATTGTGGCCATGGACGGCCCCCTTCTGGGGAGCTGGAAGTGTAAGTGACGCTCTGGCAGCAGGATGGACCAGAACATGGAGCAGCCTATGGAAGATGATGGGCTGTCGCCCAGCTGGCTGTGTGTTGCCTTTTTTGTTTTTCCATCCCCAAAGGCCGCAGCCTCTTCTAGGTGGTCTCCCTGGGCCAAGGGAGGGCTGCGGCCATGGCGGTAGGTCGGGAGGAGGCCCTTGCCCAGTATACTCTGGCTTCTCTTCAGAACGTAAAAATCTTTCGCCTTTTACTAAAGATTTCCGTGGAGAGGAGCAAAACTGAGTTTTGTGGCAATTTTTGTATGCTCCAGCTTGCTGGGGCTTCCTTCATTTGGTTGAACAACAGAATGAGTGGGGGGTGGGCTTTCAGTGGGAGACTGAATCCTGTGGTTGGTTGGGAGGTGGCCCTCATTTGAATATTGTGGCCATGGACGGCCCCCTACTGGGGAGCTGGAAGTGTAAGTGACGCTCTGGCAGCAGGATGGACCAGAACATGGAGCAGCCTATGGAAGATGATGGGCTGTCGCCCGGCTGGCTGTGTGTTGCCCTTTTTGTTTTTCCATCCCCAAAGGCCGCAGCCTCTTCTAGGTGGTCTCCCTGGGCCAAGGGAGGGCTGCGGCCATGGCGGTAGGTCGGGAGGAGGCCCTTGCCCAGTATACTCTGGCTTCTCTTCAGAACGTAAAAATCTTTCGCCTTTTACTAAAGATTTCCGTGGAGAGGAGCAAAACTGAGTTTTGTGGCAATTTTTGCATGCTCCAGCTTGATGGGGCTTCCTTCATTTGGTTGAACAACAGAATGAGTGGGGGGTGGGCTTTCAGTGGGAGACTGAATCCTGTGGTTGGTTGGGAGGTGGCCCTCATTTGAATATTGTGGCCATGGACGGCCCCCTTCTGGGGAGCTGGAAGTGTAAGTGACGCTCTGGCAGCAGGATGGACCAGAACATCGAGCAGCCTATGGAAGATGATGGGCTGTCGCCCGGCTGGCTGTGTATTGCCCTTTTTGTTTTTCCATCCCCAAAGGCCGCAGCCTCTTCTAGGTGGTCTCCCTGGGCCAAGGGAGGGCTGCGGCCATGGCGGTAGGTCGGGAGGAGGCCCTTGCCCAGTATACTCTGGCTTCTCTTCAGAACGTAAAAATCTTTCGCCTTTTACTAAAGATTTCCGTGGAGAGGAGCAAAACTGAGTTTTGTGGCAATTTTTGCATGCTCCAGCTTGCTGGGGCTTCCTTCATTTGGTTGAACAACAGAATGAGTGGGGGGTGGGCTTTCAGTGGGAGACTGAATCCTGTGGTTGGTTGGGAGGTGGCCCTCATTTGAATATTGTGACCATGGACGGCCCCCTTCTGGGGAGCTGGAAGTGTAAGTGACGCTCTGGCAGCAGGATGGACCAGAACATGGAGCAGCCTATGGAAGATGATGGGCTGTCGCCCGGCTGGCTGTGTGTTGCCCTTTTTGTTTTTCCATCCCCAAAGGCCGCAGCCTCTTCTAGGTGGTCTCCCTGGGCCAAGGGAGGGCTGCGGCCATGGCGGTAGGTCGGGAGGAGGCCCTTGCCCAGTATACTCTGGCTTCTCTTCAGAACGTAAAAATCTTTCGCCTTTTACTAAAGATTTCCGTGGAGAGGAGCAAAACTGAGTTTTGTGGCAATTTTTGCATGCTCCAGCTTGCTGGGGCTTCCTTCATTTGGTTGAACAACAGAATGAGTGGGGGGTGGGCTTTCAGTGGGAGACTGAATCCTGTGGTTGGTTGGGAGGTGGCCCTCATTTGAATATTGTGGCCATGGACGGCCCCCTTCTGGGGAGCTGGAAGTGTAAGTGACGCTCTGGCAGCAGGATGGACCAGAACATGGAGCAGCCTATGGAAGATGATGGGCTGTCGCCCGGCTGGCTGTGTGTTGCCCTTTTTGTTTTTCCATCCCCAAAGGCCGCAGCCTCTTCTAGGTGGTCTCCCTGGGCCAAGGGATGGCTGCGGCCATGGCGGTAGGTCGGGAGGAGGCCCTTGCCCAGTATACCCTGGCTTCTCTTCAGAACGTAAAAATCTTTCGCCTTTTACTAAAGATTTCCGTGGAGAGGAGCAAAACTGAGTTTTGTGGCAATTTTTGCATGCTCCAGCTTGCTGGGGCTTCCTTCATTTGGTTGAACAACAGAATGAGTGGGGGGTGGGCTTTCAGTGGGAGACTGAATCCTGTGGTTGGTTGGGAGGTGGCCCTCATTTGAATATTGTGGCCATGGACGGCCCCCTTCTGGGGAGCTGGAAGTGTAAGTGACGCTCTGGCAGCAGGATGGACCAGAACATGGAGCAGCCTATGGAAGATGATGGGCTGTCGCCCGGCTGGCTGTGTGTTGCCCTTTTTGTTTTTCCATCCCCAAAGGCCGCAGCCTCTTCTAGGTGGTCTCCCTGGGCCAAGGGAGGGCTGCGGCCATGGCGGTAGGTCGGGAGGAGGCCCTTGCCCAGTATACTCTGGCTTCTCTTCAGAACGTAAAAATCTTTCGCCTTTTACTAAAGATTTCCGTGGAGAGGAGCAAAACTGAGTTTTGTGGCAATTTTTGCATGCTCCAGCTTGCTGGGGCTTCCTTCATTTGGTTGAACAACAGAATGAGTGGGGGGTGGGCTTTCAGTGGGAGACTGAATCCTGTGGTTGGTTGGGAGGTGGCCCTCATTTGAATATTGTGGCCATGGACGGCCCCCTTCTGGGGAGCTGGAAGTGTAAGTGACGCTCTGGCAGCAGGATGGACCAGAACATGGAGCAGCCTATGGAAGATGATGGGCTGTCGCCCGGCTGGCTGTGTGTTGCCCTTTTTGTTTTTCCATCCCCAAAGGCCGCAGCCTCTTCTAGGTGGTCTCCCTGGGCCAAGGGAGGGCTGCGGCCATGGCGGTAGGTCGGGAGGAGGCCCTTGCCCAGTATACTCTGGCTTCTCTTCAGAACGTAAAAATCTTTCGCCTTTTACTAAAGATTTCTGTGGAGAGGAGCAAAACTGAGTTTTGTGGCAATTTTTGCATGCTCCAGCTTGCTGGGGCTTCCTTCATTTGGTTTAACAACAGAATGAGTGGGGGGTGGGCTTTCAGTGGGAGACTGAATCCTGTGGTTGGTTGGGAGGTGGCCCTCATTTGAATATTGTGGCCATGGACGGCCCCCTTCTGGGGAGCTGGAAGTGTAAGTGACGCTCTGGCAGCAGGATGGACCAGAACATGGAGCAGCCTATGGAAGATGATGGGCTGTCGCCCGGCTGGCTGTGTGTTGCCCTTTTTGTTTTTCCATCCCCAAAGGCCGCAGCCTCTTCTAGGTGGTCTCCCTGGGCCAAGGGAGGGCTGCGGCCATGGCGGTAGGTCGGGAGGAGGCCCTTGCCCAGTATACCCTGGCTTCTCTTCAGAACGTAAAAATCTTTCGCCTTTTACTAAAGATTTCCGTGGAGAGGAGCAAAACTGAGTTTTGTGGCAATTTTTGCATGCTCCAGCTTGCTGGGGCTTCCTTCATTTGGTTGAACAACAGAATGAGTGGGGGGTGGGCTTTCAGTGGGAGACTGAATCCTGTGGTTGGTTGGGAGGTGGCCCTCATTTGAATATTGTGGCCATGGATGGCCCCCTTCTGGGGAGCTGGAAGTGTAAGTGACGCTCTGGCAGCAGGATGGACCAGAACATGGAGCAGCCTATGGAAGATGATGGGCTGTCGCCCGGCTGGCTGTGTGTTGCCCTTTTTGTTTTTCCATCCCCAAAGGCCGCAGCCTCTTCTAGGTGGTCTCCCTGGGCCAAGGGAGGGCTGCGGCCATGGCGGTAGGTCGGGAGGAGGCCCTTGCCCAGTATACTCTGGCTTCTCTTCAGAACTTAAAAATTTTTTGCCTTCTACTAAAGATTTCTGTGGAGAGGAGCAAAACTGAGTTTTGTGGCAATTTTTGCATGCTCCAGCTTGCTGGGGCTTCCTTCATTTGGTTGAACAACAGAATGAGTGGGGGGTGGGCTTTCAGTGGGAGACTGAATCCTGTGGTTGGTTGGGAGGTGGCCCTCATTTGAATATTGTGGCCATGGACGGCCCCCTTCTGGGGAGCTGGAAGTGTAAGTGACGCTCTGGCAGCAGGATGGACTAGAACATGGAGCAGCCTATGGAAGATGATGGGCTGTCGCCCGGCTGGCTGTGTGTTGCCCTTTTTGTTTTTCCATCCCCAAAGGCCGCAGCCTCTTCTAGGTGGTCTCCCTGGGCCAAGGGAGGGCTGCGGCCATGGCGGTAGGTCGGGAGGAGGCCCTTGCCCAGTATACTCTGGCTTCTCTTCAGAACATAAAAATCTTTCGCCTTTTACTAAAGATTTCCGTGGAGAGGAGCAAAACTGAGTTTTGTTGCAATTTTTGCATGCTCCAGCTTGCTGGGGCTTCCTTCATTTGGTTGAACAACAGAATGAGTGGGGGGTGGGCTTTCAGTGGGAGACTGAATCCTGTGGTTGGTTGGGAGGTGGCCCTCATTTGAATATTGTGGCCATGGACGGCCCCCTTCTGGGGAGCTGGAAGTGTAAGTGACGCTCTGGCAGCAGGATGGACCAGAACATGGAGCAGCCTATGGAAGATGATGGGCTGTCGCCCAGCTGGCTGTGTGTTGCCTTTTTTGTTTTTCCATCCCCAAAGGCCGCAGCCTCTTCTAGGTGGTCTCCCTGGGCCAAGGGAGGGCTGCGGCCATGGCGGTAGGTCGGGAGGAGGCCCTTGCCCAGTATACTCTGGCTTCTCTTCAGAACGTAAAAATCTTTCGCCTTTTACTAAAGATTTCCGTGGAGAGGAGCAAAACTGAGTTTTGTGGCAATTTTTGTATGCTCCAGCTTGCTGGGGCTTCCTTCATTTGGTTGAACAACAGAATGAGTGGGGGGTGGGCTTTCAGTGGGAGACTGAATCCTGTGGTTGGTTGGGAGGTGGCCCTCATTTGAATATTGTGGCCATGGACGGCCCCCTACTGGGGAGCTGGAAGTGTAAGTGACGCTCTGGCAGCAGGATGGACCAGAACATGGAGCAGCCTATGGAAGATGATGGGCTGTCGCCCGGCTGGCTGTGTGTTGCCCTTTTTGTTTTTCCATCCCCAAAGGCCGCAGCCTCTTCTAGGTGGTCTCCCTGGGCCAAGGGAGGGCTGCGGCCATGGCGGTAGGTCGGGAGGAGGCCCTTGCCCAGTATACTCTGGCTTCTCTTCAGAACGTAAAAATCTTTCGCCTTTTACTAAAGATTTCCGTGGAGAGGAGCAAAACTGAGTTTTGTGGCAATTTTTGCATGCTCCAGCTTGATGGGGCTTCCTTCATTTGGTTGAACAACAGAATGAGTGGGGGGTGGGCTTTCAGTGGGAGACTGAATCCTGTGGTTGGTTGGGAGGTGGCCCTCATTTGAATATTGTGGCCATGGACGGCCCCCTTCTGGGGAGCTGGAAGTGTAAGTGACGCTCTGGCAGCAGGATGGACCAGAACATCGAGCAGCCTATGGAAGATGATGGGCTGTCGCCCGGCTGGCTGTGTATTGCCCTTTTTGTTTTTCCATCCCCAAAGGCCGCAGCCTCTTCTAGGTGGTCTCCCTGGGCCAAGGGAGGGCTGCGGCCATGGCGGTAGGTCGGGAGGAGGCCCTTGCCCAGTATACTCTGGCTTCTCTTCAGAACGTAAAAATCTTTCGCCTTTTACTAAAGATTTCCGTGGAGAGGAGCAAAACTGAGTTTTGTGGCAATTTTTGCATGCTCCAGCTTGCTGGGGCTTCCTTCATTTGGTTGAACAACAGAATGAGTGGGGGGTGGGCTTTCAGTGGGAGACTGAATCCTGTGGTTGGTTGGGAGGTGGCCCTCATTTGAATATTGTGACCATGGACGGCCCCCTTCTGGGGAGCTGGAAGTGTAAGTGACGCTCTGGCAGCAGGATGGACCAGAACATGGAGCAGCCTATGGAAGATGATGGGCTGTCGCCCGGCTGGCTGTGTGTTGCCCTTTTTGTTTTTCCATCCCCAAAGGCCGCAGCCTCTTCTAGGTGGTCTCCCTGGGCCAAGGGAGGGCTGCGGCCATGGCGGTAGGTCGGGAGGAGGCCCTTGCCCAGTATACTCTGGCTTCTCTTCAGAACGTAAAAATCTTTCGCCTTTTACTAAAGATTTCCGTGGAGAGGAGCAAAACTGAGTTTTGTGGCAATTTTTGCATGCTCCAGCTTGCTGGGGCTTCCTTCATTTGGTTGAACAACAGAATGAGTGGGGGGTGGGCTTTCAGTGGGAGACTGAATCCTGTGGTTGGTTGGGAGGTGGCCCTCATTTGAATATTGTGGCCATGGACGGCCCCCTTCTGGGGAGCTGGAAGTGTAAGTGACGCTCTGGCAGCAGGATGGACCAGAACATGGAGCAGCCTATGGAAGATGATGGGCTGTCGCCCGGCTGGCTGTGTGTTGCCCTTTTTGTTTTTCCATCCCCAAAGGCCGCAGCCTCTTCTAGGTGGTCTCCCTGGGCCAAGGGATGGCTGCGGCCATGGCGGTAGGTCGGGAGGAGGCCCTTGCCCAGTATACCCTGGCTTCTCTTCAGAACGTAAAAATCTTTCGCCTTTTACTAAAGATTTCCGTGGAGAGGAGCAAAACTGAGTTTTGTGGCAATTTTTGCATGCTCCAGCTTGCTGGGGCTTCCTTCATTTGGTTGAACAACAGAATGAGTGGGGGGTGGGCTTTCAGTGGGAGACTGAATCCTGTGGTTGGTTGGGAGGTGGCCCTCATTTGAATATTGTGGCCATGGACGGCCCCCTTCTGGGGAGCTGGAAGTGTAAGTGACGCTCTGGCAGCAGGATGGACCAGAACATGGAGCAGCCTATGGAAGATGATGGGCTGTCGCCCGGCTGGCTGTGTGTTGCCCTTTTTGTTTTTCCATCCCCAAAGGCCGCAGCCTCTTCTAGGTGGTCTCCCTGGGCCAAGGGAGGGCTGCGGCCATGGCGGTAGGTCGGGAGGAGGCCCTTGCCCAGTATACTCTGGCTTCTCTTCAGAACATAAAAATTTTTTGCCTTCTACTAAAGATTTCTGTGGAGAGGAGCAAAACTGAGTTTTGTGGCAATTTTTGCATGCTCCAGCTTGCTGGGGCTTCCTTCATTTGGTTGAACAACAGAATGAGTGGGGGGTGGGCTTTCAGTGGGAGACTGAATCCTGTGGTTGGTTGGGAGGTGGCCCTCATTTGAATATTGTGGCCATGGACGGCCCCCTTCTGGGGAGCTGGAAGTGTAAGTGACGCTCTGGCAGCAGGATGGACTAGAACATGGAGCAGCCTATGGAAGATGATGGGCTGTCGCCCGGCTGGCTGTGTGTTGCCCTTTTTGTTTTTCCATCCCCAAAGGCCGCAGCCTCTTCTAGGTGGTCTCCCTGGGCCAAGGGAGGGCTGCGGCCATGGCGGTAGGTCGGGAGGAGGCCCTTGCCCAGTATACTCTGGCTTCTCTTCAGAACATAAAAATCTTTCGCCTTTTACTAAAGATTTCTGTGGAGAGGAGCAAAACTGAGTTTTGTTGCAATTTTTGCATGCTCCAGCTTGCTGGGGCTTCCTTCATTTGGTTGAACAACAGAATGAGTGGGGGGTGGGCTTTCAGTGGGAGACTGAATCCTGTGGTTGGTTGGGAGGTGGCCCTCATTTGAATATTGTGGCCATGGACGGCCCCCTTCTGGGGAGCTGGAAGTGTAAGTGACGCTCTGGCAGCAGGATGGACCAGAACATGGAGCAGCCTATGGAAGATGATGGGCTGTCGCCCAGCTGGCTGTGTGTTGCCTTTTTTGTTTTTCCATCCCCAAAGGCCGCAGCCTCTTCTAGGTGGTCTCCCTGGGCCAAGGGAGGGCTGCGGCCATGGCGGTAGGTCGGGAGGAGGCCCTTGCCCAGTATACTCTGGCTTCTCTTCAGAACGTAAAAATCTTTCGCCTTTTACTAAAGATTTCCGTGGAGAGGAGCAAAACTGAGTTTTGTGGCCATTTTTGTATGCTCCAGCTTGCTGGGGCTTCCTTCATTTGGTTAACAACAGAATGAGTGGGGGGTGGGCTTTCAGTGGGAGACTGAATTCTGTGGTTGGTTGGGAGGTGGCCCTCATTTGAATATTGTGGCCATGGACGGCCCCCTACTGGGGAGCTGGAAGTGTAAGTGACGCTCTGGCAGCAGGATGGACCAGAACATGGAGCAGCCTATGGAAGATGATGGGCTGTCGCCCGGCTGGCTGTGTGTTGCCCTTTTTGTTTTTCCATCCCCAAAGGCCGCAGCCTCTTCTAGGTGGTCTCCCTGGGCCAAGGGAGGGCTGCGGCCATGGCGGTAGGTCGGGAGGAGGCCCTTGCCCAGTATACCCTGGCTTCTCTTCAGAACGTAAAAATCTTTCGCCTTTTTACTAAAGATTTCCGTGGAGAGGAGCAAAACTGAGTTTTGTGGCAATTTTTGCATGCTCCAGCTTGCTGGGGCTTCCTTCATTTGGTTGAACAACAGAATGAGTGGGGGGTGGGCTTTCAGTGGGAGACTGAATCCTGTGGTTGGTTGGGAGGTGGCCCTCATTTGAATATTGTGGCCATGGACGGCCCCCTTCTGGGGAGCTGGAAGTGTAAGTGACGCTTTGGCAGCAGGATGGACCAGAACATGGAGCAGCCTATGGAAGATGATGGGCTGTCGCCCGGCTGGCTGTGTGTTGCCCTTTTTGTTTTTCCATCCCCAAAGGCCGCAGCCTCTTCTAGGTGGTCTCCCTGGGCCAAGGGAGGGCTGCGGCCATGGCGGTAGGTCGGGAGGAGGCCCTTGCCCAGTATACTCTGGCTTCTCTTCAGAACGTAAAAATCTTTCGCCTTTTACTAAAGATTTCCGTGGAGAGGAGCAAAACTGAGTTTTGTGGCAATTTTTGCATGCTCCAGCTTGCTGGGGCTTCCTTCATTTGGTTGAAAAACAGAATGAGTGGGGGGTGGGCTTTCAGTGGGAGACTGAATCCTGTGGTTGGTTGGGAGGTGGCCCTCATTTGAATATTGTGGCCATGGACGGCCCTCTTCTGGGGAGCTGGAAGTGTAAGTGACGCTCTGGCAGCAGGATGGACCAGAACATGGAGCAGCCTATGGAAGATGATGGGCTGTCGCCCGGCTGGCTGTGTGTTGCCCTTTTTGTTTTTCCATCCCCAAAGGCCGCAGCCTCTTCTAGGTGGTCTCCCTGGGCCAAGGGAGGGCTGCGGCCATGGCGGTAGGTCGGGAGGAGGCCCTTGCCCAGTATACTCTGGCTTCTCTTCAGAATGTAAAAATCTTTCGCCTTTTACTAAAGATTTCCGTGGAGAGGAGCAAAACTCAGTTTTGTGGCAATTTTTGCATGCTCCAGCTTGCTGGGGCTTCCTTCATTTGGTTGAACAACAGAATGAGTGGGGGGTGGGCTTTCAGTGGGAGACTGAATCCTGTGGTTGGTTGGGAGGTAGCCCTCATTTGAATATTGTGGCCATGGACGGCCCCCTTCTGGGGAGCTGGAAGTGTAAGTGACGCTCTGGCAGCAGGATGGACCAGAACATGGAGCAGCCTATGGAAGATGATGGGCTGTCGCCCGGCTGGCTGTGTGTTGCCCTTTTTGTTTTTCCATCCCCAAAGGCCGCAGCCTCTTCTAGGTGGTCTCCCTGGGCCAAGGGAGGGCTGCGGCCATGGCGGTAGGTCGGGAGGAGGCCCTTGCCCAGTATACTCTGGCTTCTCTTCAGAACGTAAAAATCTTTCGCCTTTTACTAAAGATTTCCGTGGAGAGGAGCAAAACTGAGTTTTGTGGCAATTTTTGCATGCTCCAGCTTGCTGGGGCTTCCTTCATTTGGTTGAACAACAGAATGAGTGGGGGGTGGGCTTTCAGTGGGAGACTGAATCCTGTGGTTGGTTGGGAGGTGGCCCTCATTTGAATATTGTGGCCATGGACGGCCCCCTTCTGGGGAGCTGGAAGTGTAAGTGACGCTCTGGCAGCAGGATGGACCAGAACATGGAGCAGCCTATGGAAGATGATGGGCTGTCGCCCGGCTGGCTGTGTGTTGCCCTTTTTGTTTTTCCATCCCCAAAGGCCGCAGCCTCTTCTAGGTGGTCTCCCTGTGCCAAGGGAGGGCTGCGGCCATGGCGGTAGGTCGGGAGGAGGCCCTTGCCCAGTATACTCTGGCTTCTCTTCAGAACGTAAAAATCTTTTGCATTTTACTAAAGATTTCCGTGGAGAGGAGCAAAACTGAGTTTTGTGGCAATTTTTGCATGCTCCAGCTTGCTGGGGCTTGCTTCATTTGGTTGAACAACAGAATGAGTGGGGGGTGGGCTTTCAGTGGGAGACTGAATCCTGTGGTTGGTTGGGAGGTGGCCCTCATTTGAATATTGTGGCCATGGACGGCCCCCTTCTGGGGAGCTGGAAGTGTAAGTGACGCTCTGGCAGCAGGATGGACCAGAACATGGAGCAGCCTATGGAAGATGATGGGCTGTCGCCCGGCTGGCTGTGTGTTGCCCTTTTTGTTTTTCCATCCCCAAAGGCCGCAGCCTCTTCTAGGTGGTCTCCCTGGGCCAAGGGAGGGCTGCGGCCATGGCGGTAGGTCGGGAGGAGGCCCTTGCCCAGTATACCCTGGCTTCTCTTCAGAACGTAAAAATCTTTCGCCTTTTACTAAAGATTTCCGTGGAGAGGAGCAAAACTGAGTTTTGTGGCAATTTTTGCATGCTCCAGCTTGCTGGGGCTTCCTTCATTTGGTTGAACAACAGAATGAGTGGGGGGTGGGCTTTCAGTGGGAGACTGAATCCTGTGGTTGGTTGGGAGGTGGCCCTCATTTGAATATTGTGGCCATGGACGGCCCCCTTCTGGGGAGCTGGAAGTGTAAGTGACGCTCTGGCAGCAGGATGGACCAGAACATGGAGCAGCCTATGGAAGATGATGGGCTGTCGCCCGGCTGGCTGTGTGTTGCCCTTTTTGTTTTTCCATCCCCAAAGGCCGCAGCCTCTTCTAGGTGGTCTCCCTGGGCCAAGGGAGGGCTGCGGCCATGGCGGTAGGTCGGGAAGAGGCCCTTGCCCAGTATACTCTGGCTTCTCTTCAGAACATAAAAATTTTTCGCCTTCTACTAAAGATTTCTGTGGAGAGGAGCAAAACTGAGTTTTGTGGCAATTTTTGCATGCTCCAGCTTGCTGGGGCTTCCTTCATTTGGTTGAACAACAGAATGAGTGGGGGGTGGGCTTTCAGTGGGAGACTGAATCCTGTGGTTGGTTGGGAGGTGGCCCTCATTTGAATATTGTGGCCATGGACGGCCCCCTTCTGGGGAGCTGGAAGTGTAAGTGACGCTCTGGCAGCAGGATGGACTAGAACATGGAGCAGCCTATGGAAGATGATGGGCTGTCGCCCGGCTGGCTGTGTGTTGCCCTTTTTGTTTTTCCATCCCCAAAGGCCGCAGCCTCTTCTAGGTGGTCTCCCTGGGCCAAGGGAGGGCTGCGGCCATGGCGGTAGGTCGGGAGGAGGCCCTTGCCCAGTATACTCTGGCTGCTCTTCAGAACGTAAAAATCTTTCGCCTTTTACTAAAGATTTCCGTGGAGAGGAGCAAAACTGAGTTTTGTGGCAATTTTTGCATGCTCCAGCTTGCTGGGGCTTCCTTCATTTGGTTGAACAACAGAATGAGTGAGGGGTGGGCTTTCAGTGGGAGACTGAATCCTGTGGTCGGTTGGGAGGTGGCCCTCATTTGAATATTGTGGCCATGGACGGCCCCCTTCTGGGGAGCTGGAAGTGTAAGTGACGCTCTGGCAGCAGGATGGACCAGAACATGGAGCAGCCTATGGAAGATGATGGGCTGTCGCCCGGCTGGCTGTGTGTTGCCCTTTTTGTTTTTCCATCCCCAAAGGCCGCAGCCTCTTCTAGGTGGTCTCCCTGGGCCAAGGGAGGGCTGTGGCCATGGCGGTAGGTCGGGAGGAGGCCCTTGCCCAGTATACTCTGGCTTCTCTTCAGAACGTAAAAATCTTTCGCCTTTTACTAAAGATTTACGTGGAGAGGAGCAAAACTGAGTTTTGTTGCAATTTTTGCATGCTCCAGCTTGCTGGGGCTTCCTTCATTTGGTTGAACAACAGAATGAGTGGGGGGTGGGCTTTCAGTGGGAGACTGAATCCTGTGGTTGGTTGGGAGGTGGCCCTCATTTGAATATTGTGGCCATGGACGGCCCCCTTCTGGGGAGCTGGAAGTGTAAGTGACGCTCTGGCAGCAGGATGGACCAGAACATGGAGCAGCCTATGGAAGATGATGGGCTGTCGCCCAGCTGGCTGTGTGTTGCCTTTTTTGTTTTTCCATCCCCAAAGGCCGCAGCCTCTTCTAGGTGGTCTCCCTGGGCCAAGGGAGGGCTGTGGCCATGGCGGTAGGTCGGGAGGAGGCCCTTGCCCAGTATACTCTGGCTTCTCTTCAGAACGTAAAAATCTTTCGCCTTTTACTAAAGATTTCCGTGGAGAGGAGCAAAACTGAGTTTTGTGGCCATTTTTGTATGCTCCAGCTTGCTGGGGCTTCCTTCATTTGGTTGAACAACAGAATGAGTGGGGGGTGGGCTTTTAGTGGGAGACTGAATCCTGTGGTTGGTTGGGAGGTGGCCCTCATTTGAATATTGTGGCCATGGACGGCCCCCTTCTGGGGAGCTGGAAGTGTAAGTGACGCTCTGGCAGCAGGATGGACCAGAACATGGAGCAGCCTATGGAAGATGATGGGCTGTCGCCCGGCTGGCTATGTGTTGCCCTTTTTGTTTTTCCATCCCCAAAGGCCGCAGCCTCTTCTAGGTGGTCTCCCTGGGCCAAGGGAGGGCTGCGGCCATGGCGGTAGGTCGGGAGGAGGCCCTTGCCCAGTATACTCTGGCTTCTCTTCAGAACGTAAAAATCTTTCGCCTTTTACTAAAGATTTCCGTGGAGAGGAGCAAAACTGAGTTTTGTGGCAATCTTTGCATGCTCCAGCTTGCTGGGGCTTCCTTCATTTGGTTGAACAACATAATGAGTGGGGGGTGGGCTTTCAGTGGGAGACTGAATCCTGTGGTTGGTTGGGAGGTGGCCCTCATTTGAATATTGTGGCCATGGACGGCCCCCTTCTGAGGAGCTGGAAGTGTAAGTGACGTTCTGGCAGCAGGATGGACCAGAACATGGAGCAGCCTATGGAAGATGATGGGCTGTCGCCCGGCTGGCTGTGTGTTGCCCTTTTTGTTTTTCCATCCCCAAAGGCCGCAGCCTCTTCTAGGTGGTCTCCCTGGGCCAAGGGAGGGCTGCGGTCATGGCGGTAGGTCGGGAGGAGGCCCTTGCCCAGTATACTCTGGCTTCTCTTCAGAACGTAAAAATCTTTCGCCTTTTACTAAAGATTTCCGTGGAGAGGAGCAAAACTGAGTTTTGTGGCAATTTTTGCATGCTCCAGCTTGCTGGGGCTTCCTTCATTTGGTTGAACAACAGAATGAGTGGGGGGTGGGCTTTCAGTGGGAGACTGAATCCTGTGGTTGGTTGGGAGGTGGCCCTCATTTGAATATTGTGGCCATGGACGGCCCCCTTCTGGGGAGCTGGAAGTGTAAGTGACGCTCTGGCAGCAGGATGGACCAGAACATGGAGCAGCCTATGGAAGATGATGGGCTGTCGCCCGGCTGGCTGTGTGTTGCCCTTTTTGTTTTTCCATCCCCAAAGGCCGCAGCCTCTTCTAGGTGGTCTCCCTGGGCCAATGGAGGGCTGCGGCCATGGCGGTAGGTCGGGAGGAGGCCCTTGCCCAGTATACTCTGGCTTCTCTTCAGAACGTAAAAATCTTTCGCCTTTTACTAAAGATTTCCGTGGAGAGGAGCAAAACTGAGTTTTGTGGCAATTTTTGCATGCTCCAGCTTGCTGGGGCTTCCTTCATTTGGTTGAACAACAGAATGAGTGGGGGGTGGGCTTTCAGTGGGAGACTGAATCCTGTGGTTGGTTGGGAGGTGGCCCTCATTTGAATATTGTGGCCATGGACGGCCCCCTTCTGGGGAGCTGGAAGTGTAAGTGACGCTCTGGCAGCAGGATGGACCAGAACATGGAGCAGCCTATGGAAGATGATGGGCTGTCGCCCGGCTGGCTGTGTGTTGCCCTTTTTGTTTTTCCATCCCCAAAGGCCGCAGCCTCTTCTAGGTGGTCTCCCTGGGCCAAGGGAGGGCTGCGGCCATGGCGGTAGGTCGGGAGGAGGCCCTTGCCCAGTATACTCTGGCTTCTCTTCAGAACGTAAAAATCTTTCGCCTTTTACTAAAGATTTCCGTGGAGAGGAGCAAAACTGAGTTTTGTGGCAATTTTTGCATGCTCCAGCTTGCTGGGGCTTCCTTCATTTGGTTGAACAACAGAATGAGTGGGGGGTGGGCTTTCAGTGGGAGACTGAATCCTGTGGTTGGTTGGGAGGTGGCCCTCATTTGAATATTGTGGCCATGGACGGCCCCCTTCTGGGGAGCTGGAAGTGTAAGTGACGCTCTGGCAGCAGGATGGACCAGAACATGGAGCAGCCTATGGAAGATGATGGGCTGTCGCCCGGCTGGCTGTGTGTTGCCCTTTTTGTTTTTCCATCCCCAAAGGCCGCAGCCTCTTCTAGGTGGTCTCCCTGGGCCAAGGGAGGGCTGCGGCCATGGCGGTAGGTCGGGAGGAGGCCCTTGCCCAGTATACTCTGGCTTCTCTTCAGAACGTAAAAATCTTTCGCCTTTTACTAAAGATTTCCGTGGAGAGGAGCAAAACTGAGTTTTGTGGCAATTTTTGCATGCTCCAGCTTGCTGGGGCTTTCTTCATTTGGTTGAACAACAGAATGAGTGGGGGGTGGGCTTTCAGTGGGAGACTGAATCCTGTGGTAGGTTGGGAGGTGGCCCTCATTTGAATATTGTGGCCATGGACGGCCCCCTTCTGGGGAGCTGGAAGTGTAAGTGACGCTCTGGCAGCAGGATGGACCAGAACATGGAGCAGCCTATGGAAGATGATGGGCTGTCGCCCGGCTGGCTGTGTGTTGCCCTTTTTGTTTTTCCATCCCCAAAGGCCGCAGCCTCTTCTAGGTGGTCTCCCTGGGCCAAGGGAGGGCTGCGGCCATGGCGGTAGGTCGGGAGGAGGCCCTTGCCCAGTATACTCTGGCTTCTCTTCAGAACGTAAAAATCTTTCGCCTTTTACTAAAGATTTCCGTGGAGAGGAGCAAAACTGAGTTTTGTGGCAATCTTTGCATGCTCCAGCTTGCTGGGGCTTCCTTCATTTGGTTGAACAACATAATGAGTGGGGGGTGGGCTTTCAGTGGGAGACTGAATCCTGTGGTTGGTTGGAAGGTGGCCCTCATTTGAATATTGTGGCCATGGACGGCCCCCTTCTGGGGAGCTGGAAGTGTAAGTGACGCTCTGGCAGCAGGATGGACCAGAACATGGAGCAGCCTATGGAAGATGATGGGCTGTCGCCCGGCTGGCTGTGTGTTGCCCTTTTTGTTTTTCCATCCCCAAAGGCCGCAGCCTCTTCTAGGTGGTCTCCCTGGGCCAAGGGAGGGCTGCGGTCATGGCGGTAGGTCGGGAGGAGGCCCTTGCCCAGTATACTCTGGCTTCTCTTCAGAATGTAAAAATCTTTCGCCTTTTACTAAAGATTTCCGTGGAGAGGAGCAAAACTGAGTTTTGTGGCAATTTTTGCATGCTCCAGCTTGCTGGGGCTTCCTTCATTTGGTTGAACAACAGAATGAGTGGGGGGTGGGCTTTCAGTGGGAGACTGAATCCTGTGGTTGGTTGGGAGGTGGCCCTCATTTGAATATTGTGGCCATGGACGGCCCCCTTCTGGGGAGCTGGAAGTGTAAGTGACGCTCTGGCAGCAGGATGGACCAGAACATGGAGCAGCCTATGGAAGATGATGGGCTGTCGCCCGGCTGGCTGTGTGTTGCCCTTTTTGTTTTTCCATCCCCAAAGGCCGCAGCCTCTTCTAGGTGGTCTCCCTGGGCCAAGGGAGGGCTGCGGCCATGGCGGTAGGTCGGGAGGAGGCCCTTGCCCAGTATACTCTGGCTTCTCTTCAGAACGTAAAAATCTTTCGCCTTTTACTAAAGATTTCCGTGGAGAGGAGCAAAATTGAGTTTTGTGGCAATCTTTGCATGCTCCAGCTTGCTGGGGCTTCCTTCATTTGGTTGAACAACATAATGAGTGGGGGGTGGGCTTTCAGTGGGAGACTGAATCCTGTGGTTGGTTGGGAGGTGGCCCTCATTTGAATATTGTGGCCATGGACGGCCCCCTTCTGGGGAGCTGGAAGTGTAAGTGACGCTCTGGCAGCAGGATGGACCAGAACATGGAGCAGCCTATGGAAGATGATGGGCTGTCGCCCGGCTGGCTGTGTGTTGCCCTTTTTGTTTTTCCATCCCCAAAGGCCGCAGCCTCTTCTAGGTGGTCTCCCTGGGCCAAGGGAGGGCTGCGGTCATGGCGGTAGGTCGGGAGGAGGCCCTTGCCCAGTATACTCTGGCTTCTCTTTAGAACTTAAAAATCTTTCGCCTTTTACTAAAGATTTCCGTGGAGAGGAGCAAAACTGAGTTTTGTGGCAATTTTTGCATGCTCCAGCTTGCTGGGGCTTCCTTCATTTGGTTGAACAACAGAATGAGTGGGCGGTGGGCTTTCAGTGGGAGACTGAATCCTGTGGTTGGTTGGGAGGTGGCCCTCATTTGAATATTGTGGCCATGGACGGCCCCCTTCTGGGGAGCTGGAAGTGTAAGTGACGCTCTGGCAGCAGGATGGACCAGAACATGGAGCAGCCTATGGAAGATGATGGGCTGTCGCCCGGCTGGCTGTGTGTTGCCCTTTTTGTTTTTCCATCCCCAAAGGCCGCAGCCTCTTCTAGGTGGTCTCCCTGGGCCAAGGGAGGGCTGCGGCCATGGCGGTAGGTCGGGAGGAGGCCCTTGCCCAGTATACTCTGGCTTCTCTTCAGAACGTAAAAATCTTTCGCCTTTTACTAAAGATTTCCGTGGAGAGGAGCAAAACTGAGTTTTGTGGCAATTTTTGCATGCTCCAGCTTGCTGGGGCTTCCTTCATTTGGTTGAACAACAGAATGAGTGGGGGGTGGGCTTTCAGTGGGAGACTGAATACTGTGGTTGGTTGGTAGGTGGCCCTCATTTGAATATTGTGGCCATGGACGACCCCCTTCTGGGGAGCTGGAAGTGTAAGTGACGCTCTGGCAGCAGGATGGACCAGAACATGGAGCAGCCTATGGAAGATGATGGGCTGTCGCCCGGCTGGCTGTGTGTTGCCCTTTTTGTTTTTCCATCCCCAAAGGCCGCAGCCTCTTCTAGGTGGTCTCCCTGGGCCAAGGGAGGGCTGCGGCCATGGCGGTAGGTCGGGAGGAGGCCCTTGCCCAGTATACTCTGGCTTCTCTTCAGAACGTAAAAATTTTTCGCCTTTTACTAAAGATTTCCGTGGAGAGGAGCAAAACTGAGTTTTGTGGCAATTTTTGCATGCTCCAGCTTGCTGGGGCTTCCTTCATTTGGTTGAACAACAGAATGAGTGAGGGGTGGGCTTTCAGTGGGAGACTGAATCCTGTGGTTGGTTGGGAGGTGGCCCTCATTTGAATATTGTGGCCATGGACGGCCCCCTTCTGGGGAGCTGGAAGTGTAAGTGACGCTCTGGCAGCAGGATGGACCAGAACATGGAGCAGCCTATGGAAGATGATGGGCTGTCGCCCGGCTGGCTGTGTGTTGCCCTTTTTGTTTTTCCATCCCCAAAGGCCGCAGCCTCTTCTAGGTGGTCTCCCTGGGCCAAGGGAGGGCTGCGGCCATGGCGGTAGGTCGGGAGGAGGCCCTTGCCCAGTATACTCTGGCTTCTCTTCAGAATGTAAAAATCTTTTGCCTTTTACTAAAGATTTCCGTGGAGAGGAGCAAAACTGAGTTTTGTGGCAATTTTTGCATGCTCCAGCTTGCTGGGGCTTCCTTCATTTGGTTGAACAACAGAATGAGTGGGGGGTGGGCTTTCAGTGGGAGACTGAATCCTGTGGTTGGTTGGGAGGTGGCCCTCATTTGAATATTGTGGCCATGGACGGCCCCCTTCTGGGGAGCTGGAAGTGTAAGTGACGCTCTGGCAGCAGGATGGACCAGAACATGGAGCAGCCTATGGAAGATGATGGGCTGTCGCCCGGCTGGCTGTGTGTTGCCCTTTTTGTTTTTCCATCCCCAAAGGCCGCAGCCTCTTCTAGGTGGTCTCCCTGGGCCAAGGGAGGGCTGCGGCCATGGCGGTAGGTCGGGAGGAGGCCCTTGCCCAGTATACTCTGGCTTCTCTTCAGAACGTAAAAATCTTTCGCCTTTTACTAAAGATTTCCGTGGAGAGGAGCAAAACTGAGTTTTGTGGCAATTTTTGCATGCTCCAGCTTGCTGGGGCTTTCTTCATTTGGTTGAACAACAGAATGAGTGGGGGGTGGGCTTTCAGTGGGAGACTGAATCCTGTGGTTGGTTGGGAGGTGGCCCTCATTTGAATATTGTGGCCATGGACGGCCCCCTTCTGGGGAGCTGGAAGTGTAAGTGACGCTCTGGCAGCAGGATGGACCAGAACATGGAGCAGCCTATGGAAGATGATGGGCTGTCGCCCGGCTGGCTGTGTGTTGCCCTTTTTGTTTTTCCATCCCCAAAGGCCGCAGCCTCTTCTAGGTGGTCTCCCTGGGCCAAGGGAGGGCTGCGGCCATGGCGGTAGGTCGGGAGGAGGCCCTTGCCCAGTATACTCTGGCTTCTCTTCAGAACGTAAAAATCTTTCGCCTTTTACTAAAGATTTCCGTGGAGAGGAGCAAAACTGAGTTTTGTGGCAATTTTTGCATGCTCCAGCTTGCTGGGGCTTCCTTCATTTGGTTGAACAACAGAATGAGTGGGGGGTGGGCTTTCAGTGGGAGACTGAATCCTGTGGTTGGTTGGGAGGTGGCCCTCATTTGAATATTGTGGCCATGGACGGCCCCCTTCTGGGGAGCTGGAAGTGTAAGTGACGCTCTGGCAGCAGGATGGACCAGAACATGGAGCAGCCTATGGAAGATGATGGGCTGTCGCCCGGCTGGCTGTGTGTTGCCCTTTTTGTTTTTCCATCCCCAAAGGCCGCAGCCTCTTCTAGGTGGTCTTCCTGGGCCAAGGGAGGGCTGCGGCCATGGCGGTAGGTCGGGAGGAGGCCCTTGCCCAGTATACTCTGGCTTCTCTTCAGAACGTAAAAATCTTTCGCCTTTTACTAAAGATTTCCGTGGAGAGGAGCAAAACTGAGTTTTGTGGCAATTTTTGCATGCTCCAGCTTGCTGGGGCTTCCTTCATTTGGTTGAACAACAGAATGAGTGGGGGGTGGGCTTTCAGTGGGAGACTGAATCCTGTGGTTGGTTGGGAGGTGGCCCTCATTTGAATATTGTGGCCATGGACGGCCCCCTTCTGGGGAGCTGGAAGTGTAAGTGACGCTCTCGCAGCAGGATGGACCAGAACATGCAGCAGCCTATGGAAGATGATGGGCTGTCGCCCGGCTGGCTGTGTGTTGCCCTTTTTGTTTTTCCATCCCCAAAGGCCGCAGCCTCTTCTAGGTGGTCTCCCTGGGCCAAGGGAGGGCTGCGGCCATGGCGGTAGGTCGGGAGGAGGCCATTGCCCAGCATACTCTGGCTTCTCTTCAGAACATAAAAATATTTTGCTTTTTACTAAAGATTTCCATGGAGAGGAGCAAAACTGAGTTTTGTGGCAATTTTTAAGTGCTCCAGCTTGCTGGGGCTTTCTTCCCGGCCGCTGCCGGCACAAGGTTATGAAAAGCTTCCGCCTCCGCGCCTCTTCGTCCTGGGAGAAATGACAGCTGGGTAGATATGGTTTCCCAAGTTCTTTCACCAAGCTAAAGAATGTGGGTGTGGTGAAATACAACTCAGCAAAAAAAGCTGTGGACTGGCTCCATACCATCCCTGGTCACATTCACTTGATCATGTGTTTGTGGTTAGGCTTTCCTTCCCAGTAAGTGCACTTGGGAGGGCACGGGTAATGTTGTGGGACCCGTGCTTGTGGAAGGCGGAGACGATACTGGGAGAAATAGTGGCGGCTGGGGACCGAGCATGGATATGCGACGCGCCCCCTGGGCCGTGGGGTGATATCACGGTGGCGGTGACCCAGGGCGGTCGATAAAAGGGGTTATTGAAAAGGGGATTTATAGGGGTTTTATAGTGTTTTTATAAAGTTTGTAACGCCACCTGTGGAATGCGGCTAAAAGGGGCCGCCACTGCGGAACAGTCCTCTGAAGCTGATGTTACTGCAGCAGGGATGGTATGACTCTCCATAGGAAATGCTAGCTTCAGGGCAGTGTGATGTTGTAGGTTATGCTGGGCGTTGTAATGCAGGGAGTGATGACACCGCAATAAACACAGAGTCAGTGTGGTGCAGTCCCAGGGTCTTTACTCACAGTTGATGCAGTTCAGGTTACAGAGCTCAGTGTAACTGCCCAGGTCGTTCTGTGTTTACTCAGGGAGGGGTTAAGTCAACTCCCAAGCATCTCTGGAGTACTTAGCGGGACCCCCCTCTGTGTGTTCTCTTTCTTTATGGCCTTTTTCCTGCACCTCACACCTAGTGTCTCCAATCTGGTTTCCGCAGGCCTTGGCGGGCGACGTCTGTTCCGTCCCCTGGGTCCTATGTGGCTAACCTTCTCGGTGAGACTGACGTGGACTTGTGGCTACAGAACATAAAGTCCTGCAGCCTCCGGTTTCTAGTTAAGACTTGAAATCTTCCACAAGTTGAGGGACCGGTTCCCCTTACATGGCCTGACCCCTCCACCACCTGGCAGACGCGGGCGTACGGGTGGCCTTCTGCACGGACCGTACCCATAGGGTCCTCTCTTCTGTTCCTGGAGTCTTTCTGCTCCCTCTCCTCTCTTCTCTCCTTCCTCCAGACTTGGGCCCCACCAACTAGGCCCGCCTCTGGAGTATAGCTCCTCCAGAGCCTCTGCTCTTTCACTTCTCCTCCTCCAACTGCTCAACGGTTCTAAGATGGCTTCTCTCTATATACTCCTGTGGAAGTGCTCCCCTGATCTACTTCCTCCACCCACACCCACTACATGGTTCCCCCTTACTGTGGTTCCCCCCCACTCCAGCCAGGAACAAGGGACTGTGCTCTCCCTTAGGAGCAATCTCGCCTGCCCTCTGAAATGTGGTGTAGTGAATGCGGGTGTTAGGGTCCTAAGCGGTACTCCTTCCTTACTTGAGAGTGAGATACCACACCTCTGGGTGAGATGCAGTACCTCTGTAGTGACCGAAGCCTCAGGGGCGCCATAGATACCCGGTCGCAGCCACCATAAGATTGTGGACAGCTTCTGCCTCCACGAGCCTAAAAGGCCATATTTCAAGTGCAAGCAGCTGTAAAAAATTTGGCAGTATAGTATTGCAGCCTGTGGGTGGGTGGCTGGCTGCATACTTGCGCTTGCATTCCAAGGAATGGGGTAGGGACAACTGAACGCTGCACTGGGACAAGGACGTGGAAGGTGATTGTTGCAAGTCTGCAATGACAGGTGCATGGCGGGAGGCATCTTCGCATGCGCCAAGGATCACTTATGATGGGCACACTTTTAGGCAGTGACCTGGGAGTCAGAGATGCTTCCAGAGGTCTTCCCCATGCTGTTCCCATGTCTTTTCAGCACTGTATGCATGTGTCTGATGATGTGTCACACACCTCATGGCCAGATAAGGTTGTAAAATGTTAAAATTACGTTTCCCAGTGAATGCATTTGTCTTGGTTAAAAGCAATGCAAAAGTGCAAAAACTCATCAAAAACGCTACGTGTGAACATAGCCCAAGGTGTTGAGAAGTATTTTTGGTTTTGGTTATTTATTTTGCCTTATATGCAAGTCATTACCCTGGAAAGGATGTTCCTTAACATATTTCCCAGAAAAATCCATTTGGGTTTCGTTTTTGTATGCTTTATTGTGAGTCCGTAAAAGTGGCGTAATACTCTGACAACGTTGTTGACAGCAGTGATCTGGGAGTCAGAGATGTCTCAGGGGTCTTTCCCATGCTGTTCCCATGTCATTTGAGCACTGTTCCCGTCGATTTGGGCAATTTTTAGGCCCTCTGCAGACCGCCGGGGGGAGCCGCCTGAAAAATACTCGAGTTTCCCATAGACTTACATTGGGCTTGTTGCTCAGGTCGAGCACCCGAGTATTCCAATTTGCTCGAACCGAGCAACGAGTACCCAAGCATTTTAGTGCTCGCTCATCACTACTTATGACCATGTTATATTTCAGTTTTTCTTTTTTAATAAATTTGCAAAAAAATTTTACATTTCTGTTTTTTTTCAGTCAAGATGGGGTGCAGAGTGTACTTTAATGAGAAAAAAAATGAACTTTTTAGAATTTACCAAATGGCTGCAATGAAACTAAGAGTGAAAAATTTAAAGGGGCCTGTATACTTTTCGTACCCACTGTATATCTCATTCACACAGACATTCCAAAACCTATATATGTCATTAAGTTTGTAACCCCTAAGGAGAAAAAAAAACAATATTTTAAATTCCTATTTTTACGGAATATAATACTGGGATGATCGGGGATGTTCATAAGATCGTTGATGAGAAGTGGCCAATATTTTGAAAAAATATCCATTATTTTCTTATGAGATTGGTTATACGTACTTACAAGGCTGTATTTGATTTTCCTGTCAAGTTCCATTCCGCTGGTATCCACAGATTTTTGAGGTGGAGACCACTAGTAAATTCAAGATAACCGTTGACATCAATGCTCTTGAAGTGTGTTGAAGTGTAAATATTATTCTTCGTATCTTTGTATATATTCAAATCCAAAAATTCTATGTTTGAAGGATAAAAATTATGCGAGAATCCCAAACCCCAAGAATTGAAGTTGAGATCCCTCACATATGTTTCAGCTTCCTTAAAGGTACCAGTCCAAATGATAAATAAGTCATCAATATATCTTTTGTAGAAGTGAATGTGGCCCACCGGCGGGGGGGGGGGGGGGGCTGTGCGATGTGAACAGACTCGAATAGACCCATGAACAGGTTCGAATAACTGGGTGCGAAACGTGTGCCCATCGCACAGCTACTCACCTGCCGGTAGGTCACACCCTCAAAAGAGAACACATGGTGTTCAAGAACAAATTTGATGCTGTCAACCAAAATGGATGACTGAAGAGAAGATCAGAGAAGGATGAGTCCTGATGAAAATAGTGCTGTATGGATTTTAAGTCTAATTCATGTTGGATATTCAAGTATAGGGCCAAAAAATCCAATGCCATGAAGAAAAATTGGTTTGGCACCCTCAAACTTTTGAGCTCAGTTATCAAATGAGTGGAATCTCTCAAATAAGAGGGTAGTTGCAACATATAACACTGTAAAAAAAGATCAATGTAATGGGACAAATTAGCCGTGAGTAAATTTAGGAAATTATAGGGCAGGCAACCAGTGAGAGGGGGGGGGGGTAATCAAACTTTTGTGTATTTTGGGCAACAAATAAACAAAGGTAACTGAAAATTCTTAATGTTTAAAAAATCTTTTTCTTTCATATTCAAAATGTTCTTGGAATTCGCTTTCCCAATTACTGACATATATTCACTGTAATATTGATCAGAGGGATCTTTCTTGAGCTTGATATAATAATCCTCAGCACTGAGGACCTTATGGCCTTCTATGAGGTAGCATTCTCTGTTGAGACTGACCACCCCTCTACCCTTATCAGCTGCCCAGATGATTATATAGGGATTGTTCTTTAGTCGCTCCATGGTGATACGTTCACCGCTTGTGGGTATAGACCTAAGTTCTTTTTGTACCAAATGGAGGAATGTTTCGATATGACTCCCTTTATGATGATGTGGGTAAAATTGAGACTTGGGACAAACATCCACATGTAAGGTTGGAATGTCACTGTTGGGCTCCAATTGTAAGGAACTAGTGGAATCTGAAATTCTTGGTTGCTTTTCCTTTATCAGGACATGACCATTGATGGTCAATTTCCTGACAAAAGAGTTAAGATCCAAGAATAAATCAAAGGGGTCTTGTCTTGCTGAGGAGCAAAAGGACAGGCCTCTTGAGTAATCGGACCTCCTCTTGATCTAGGACATGGTTCGATAAATTAAATATTCTTAGTTCCTCTTTCTTTTGGGACTTTTTTCTTTTTGAGCTGGAATTGTGTCTAGTCCCTGCCCTATAACACCTGTATCAGCTTTTCTTTTTTGTGCATGATTGGGGTTCAGGGTACTTATTGGCGGAAAAAAAGATGTGATCTTATTAAGATTCTTCTTTGGTTTAGCATTGGGGATGCCCTTTTTGGATGACGTATCCTTCACAAGGGTACCAACAGATGAATGAAGTGGTTCGAAAATAGGAGACCATCCAACTGTCCCTTGGGGGGTCTCCCTATGCCTATTGGGTTTGTGGGTGCCAGTGGGAGGAGGGGCTATTCTGGAGGGAAGAAAACAACCTCCGACAGCCTCTGATGATCTAGCAAAAGTGGATTTGAAGATGAGGGACCAATGGGAGTCATTGAGATCATACTGCTTAACGTCCCATGTGTGGAATCAAGATCCTCACTGATGTGTGTGATCAAAGGGTTGGGGCCAAGGGTGTTAGAATCAATTGCAGAACCCAATATGTTGTGCCTACTGTTTGGCTCAATGTCATCAACTGGGTTTCCAGAGATAAGGTGCGATCCAATGTCTCTAGACTACATTCATGTACTGTAAGAAAAAAAATAGATCAATATCAGTGTCTGTTGCTTCAGATATTATTACTTCTGATTGGTAAGTGGAACTATATGTAGTGTTGGACCCCTGCCTGATGAAGGGGTAACAAAAATATGTGTACTCCTCCCAAGGGCATTAGGAAGGATGATTTTACCGTGAGTTTCTGTGTTACTTGAAGGACAATTGGGAGAAGAGGATACCAAACTAGGTCCCTTCTCATTTGAACGTTTATGTGAAGCTTTAGATGTGAATTGCTGCTTAATTGAATTGACAAAGGTGCGGGACGAATAAGTAGCAGTTGATTTTGAATGTGAGGAAGTGTTGTGGGATTTATTACTGGGATCACCTTCCAGTGTGGATTGTGCCAAGGAACTAGATGTGTGGCCTGATGGATCAGGTTGAGGAGTTCCAAAATGGCCTTGGGAGCAAAATCAGTCCGATCAGCTGTGGAAAATGGATCATAAGACTGAGTGTCAATGTGTCGTTCACAAAAAAACCCATAGTACTAAACACTTGCTTGCGGATCGTATCATATATGAAGCCCTGTGTAGCATCGGCGTCTCTGCCCCCTGCCAGGCAGAGACGCCATCCCTCTCACCTCCTCGCTCCCCGCGCGGCGTCCTCCAGCGCTCCTCTTCCTGCTGCTGCTGTCGGCGCGTGCTGCTTCCCAGGCACCGTGCTTAGGGCGTGCGCGCTCCCTCTCTCTTAAAGGGGCCGCGCGCCTTCCTAAGGAGTCCCCGGACAATAGCCGGAAGACCTCCCATATATAAGGCACCTCCTCCAAAATGGAAGTGCCCGAGCAATAGTTGTTGCACAGTGTACTTACCTCTTCTTCAGCCCTCAGGTCCAGTTGCCAGCTTGACTACTGTTCCAGTCCGCCAGCCTGACTACTCTCCAGCCCGACAGTCTGTCTTCCATTCAACCCACCAGTCTGTCTATGGGCAAGTCCGCCTGCTTACCAGGAAGCATCTGCCAGTTACCTGCCTGCTACCTGCTAGCCCGCTCACCTGGGGGCACTCGCCTGTTACCTGCCTGCTACCTGCCGTGCCTGCTATTCCGCTCACCTGGGATCACTCGCCTGTTACCTGCTAGCCTACCTGGAGGCTCGGCCGTCACTTGCTGTGACCACCTGATAGCCTACCTGGAGGCTCCTGCTGTCACTTGCCGTGACCACCTGTCTGCTAACCTAGAGACTTCAGCCTGCTCTGCCGTCACGTGCCGTGACCACCTGTCAGCTAACCCAGAGACTTCTGCCTGCTTGTTGTGCCCATCCGCTATACCGGTCAGTCCCAGTCATCTGACCCGTGGGAGCCACCTGCTCTCTTACAAGGTCGTCCCCAGAGTAGCACCTGGTCCCTCTGCTCGGTCCCTCCCTGGTCAGGGAGTCGTTAGCCGCCATACGACCAGGGTCGGTCTGAGTTGATACTTAGTCACGCCCCTCTGGGTCCCTCCTTGCACCGCGGCACAGAGGTTCCACCACCCGGATCCGTAACAGTTTGCTCGGGCCATGGAACCCGGTGGCCCCCAGACCCCCGCAATCTTCGACTTGCACCAGGAAGTCTTACGTCAGAAAGCTCAACAGGAATCGGTCCTGTCCTTTCTACGGTCTATTATCTCTCGCCTAGGTGCATTGTCTGACTCGCCTGTGTCTATCTCCGGTCTAGTGGTGCCTGTTCCTGTGGCACCGCAATCCAGTCCCATTATGGCACCCGGCTATGAACCTCGGCTCCTGGCACCTCCATGTTTTTCTGGCGACCCCGCTTTAGCCCAGGGTTTCATAAACCAGTGCACCCCGCACTTTGAACTCTTCGCATACCAGTTCATCTCCGACCGGGCCAAGGTGGCCTTCATCATGTCCCATCTCACTGGGGAGGCACTGGCATGGCTAAATCCCCTGTGGGAGAGAGGGGATCCCCTGGTGTCCGCCCTGTCGTCTTTCCTCGCTGCTTTCCGGAAAGTCTTCGATGAACCAGGACGGAAAACTTCTTCTGCCTCCTCTCTGCTACATCTCCGCCAAGACAGTCTCACCGTGGGCCAATATGCCATACGGTTCCGTACCCTCGCTTCTGAGCTTGCCTGGGAGAACGAGGCTCTGGTGTCTGTCTTCTGGGAGGGTCTTTCCGGTCGGATTAAGGACGAGTTAGCCGGTCGGGACATTCCTACCACCCTGGATGACCTGGTGTCACTAGCTATCCGGTTCCAAGAACGTACCAAAGAGACTACTCGGGACAGAGAGTTTTCCTGCCTTGCTCCTACTTTCCAGAGACCTGCAGATCGAACAGACCAAGATGGTCAAATCTCGCCAAGAGGCACGCCGAGCAGAGGGAAGCTGTTTCTATTGTGGCTGTAAGGAGCACTTCATCGGTTCCTGCCCGGATAAGCCTGGAAACGCCAGTGTCTAGGACCGCTCGGAGAGGTCGTCCTAGGCAAAAGAAAGCCCTCTCCAACCCTAACTTTGTTCGTCTCTATCTCCTGGGGTGAAAACTGTTACTTTTAAATTACTCACCTGGATTCTGGAGCTGCTGGAAACCTCATTTCCCAGTCCCTGGTAGAGAGATACCGGATTCCCACCAAACCTCTGGCTGAACCATTGTCTGTCGCCTCCATGGATGGAAGACTCCTTTCGATGACCATCCTGCTCGTCACTGAACCCATAACCCTGCAGGTGGGAATGCTGCACTCTGCGAAAATCTCCTTCCATGTGCTACCCGAACTCTCTCACTTTCTATTGCTAGGTCTACCCTGGCTCCAGACACATGAACCCGTGCTGAACTGGCAATCCGGTGAAGTACTCCGGTGGGTCAGGACTGCCACAGGACCTGCCTGGTTCCGGTTCGCCCGGCTCATCCACCACCTACCCCAGCTAATTTACCAGGTCTTCCGGCTCCTTACTGGTCTTATGCGGATGTCTTCGGTAAAAAGGAAGCAGAGATACTGCCACCCCATAGGCCATATGATTGCCCGATCGACCTGGTACCTGGCGCCACTCCACCCCGTGGGCATATTTATCCATTGTCGGAGGCTGAAACCCGGGCCATGTCCAAATACATTGAGGAGAATCTAGCTAGGGGATTCATCCAGAAATCTACTTCCCTGGCTGGAGCAGGATTCTTCTTTGTCAAGAAGAAGGATGGCTCGCTACGCCCCTGTATTGATTATAGAGGACTCAATCAGATCATTGTAAAAAACAAATACCCCCTGCCACTCATCTCCGAGTTGTTTGATCGCCTTAAGGGCGCCAGGATCTTTTCCAAGTTGGATCTACGTGGAGCGTATAACCTGGTCCGTACCCGTCAAGGAGACGAGTGGAAGACGGCATTCAATACCCGGGACGATCACTATGAATACCGTGTGATGCCCTTCGGTCTCTGCAATGCTCCCGCTGTCTTCCAAGAATTGCTCAATGACATCTTCCGTGATCTTCTCTACTCCTGCGTGGTGGTATACCTGGACGATATCTTGGTCTTCTCTCCGGATCTTCCCACACACCGGAGGGATGTTCGTCAGGTCCTGCTTAGGCTTAGGCAGAACCACCTCTATGCAAAATACGAGAAGTGCCTCTTCGAGCAGACCTCTCTTCCATTTCTGGGCTATGTCATCTCCCAGACAGGCTTCCGAATCGATCCTGAGAAGCTCTCTGCTGCCCTAAAGTGGCCCCGTCTGGAGGGGTTGAAGGCGATTCAGCAATTCCTGGGCTTCGCCAACTACTATCGTCTCTTCATTCCGCACTTCTCTTTTCGGACTGCTCCCATATCTGCGCTCACCTGTAAGGGAGCAAATCCCAAGGTATGGTCGCCCGAAGCTGAGGAGGCCTTCCTTTTCTTAAAGCAAGCCTTCTCCTCCGCCCCAGTACTGCACCGTCCGGACTGCAACAAACAGTTCTTCCTGGAGGTTGATGCTTCCTCCTCCGGAGCTGGACGGTGCTCACCCAAAAGTCCTCATCCGGGAGAATGGTAACCTGCGGCTTCTTCTCTAAACTCTTCTCCTTGTGTGAGCGCAACTATTCCATTGGAGACCGAGAATTGTTAGTCATTAAGTTGGCACTGGAGGAGTGGCTTTACCTGCTTGAAGGGTCTCTATAACTGGTGATCATCTATACAGATCACAAAAATCTGGCATATCTCCAAAATGCCCAAAGACTCAATCCGCGTCAGGTCCAGTGGTCCTTGTTCTTTGCCCGCTTCAACTTCGTCCTACATTTCCGCCCGGCGGACAAAAATGTGAAAGCCGACGCCTTGTCCCGATCCTTCCTGTCCTCCGACCAAGAGGAGGAGCCTATGCACATCATCGATACCTCCAAGGTTATGAATGTGGCCCCCTTGGATCTGACTCGTCTTCCACCCGGTAAGACGTTTGTAGCAGTTCCAGATCGGAAGAAGGTTCTTCACTGGGGTCATTCATCTAAACTAGCCGGCCATGCTGGCCAGAAAAAGACCTTCCTGCTCATTACCCGACATTACTGGTGGCCTACCCTACGCAAGGATGTGGTAGAATTCGTCTCAGCCTGTTCGTCTTGTGCCCGCAACAAAGTTCCCAGACATCTACCAGCCGGTCATCTCCTACCTCTTCCCGTACCTGATGCCCCACGGCAACACATTGCTATGGTCTTTATTACAGATCTCCCTGTCTCCGCCGGTTGTACAGTCATTTGGGTGGTCGCCAACCGCTTTTCTAAAATGGCCCACTTCATCCCTCTGACTGGTCTCCCGTCTGCATCAGAGCTAGCTAAGGACTTCTTCCTTCATATCTTCCGTCTCCATGGTCTACCCCTCCACATCGTGTCGGATCATGGGGTTCAGTTCACCTCACGTTTCTGGAGAGCTACGTGTAAGCTGCTGGATGTCACCCTAGATTTCTCCTCCGCTTACCATCCACAGTCCAATGGTCAAATGGAGCGGATCAACCAGATCCTTACCGGCTACCTTCGGCACTTTGTTAATGCTCACCATACTGATTGGGTGGATCTCCTACCATGGGCCGAATTCTCCTACAACAACCATGAGAGCGAATCGACTTCCAAATCCCCATTCTTTATAGTCTATGGTCAACATCCCCGTATTCCGTTTCCTGTCTCCGCTTCTGTGGACAACCCTGCCGCGGAGTCTCTGGTCAGCGAATTTTCCACCATCTGGGAGAATACTAGGTCCGCACTTCTTCAGTCCTCCGAGTGGATGAAGAGATTTGCTGACAAAAGACGTCTGGATCCGCCTCAATTCCATCCGGGAGACAAGGTGTGGCTCTCCTCCAAACATGTTCGGCTCAAAATACCCTCCTACAAGTTGGGTCCTTGGTTTATCGGTCCATTTGAAGTCCTTAAACAAATCAATCCAGTGGGCTAAAAGTTAAAGCTTCCAGCCACCTTACGGATTCCCAACTCCTTCCACGTATCTCTCCTCAAACCAGTTGTCTTTAATTCTTTTTCCAACAATCCAGGTACTTCCCCTGCCCCGGATTCCGCTGAGGACGTTTTTGAGGTAGAGAATATTCTGGCCACCAAGAGGGTAAGAGGAAAAACCTTTTTTCTGGTGGATTGGAAGGGGTTTGGCCCAGAGGAGAGAACTTGGGAACCCAAGGAGAACATCCACGCCCCGCTTCTCCTTGAAAGATTTCTTTCTGGCCTAAAAAAAAGGGGGTGTAAAGGGGGGGTACTGTAGCATCGGCGTCTCTGCCCCCTGCCAGGCAGAGACTCTCACCTCCTCGCTCCCCGCGTGGCATCCTCCAGCGCTCCTCTTCCTGCTGCTGCTGTCGGCGCGTGCTGCTTCCCGGGCACTGTGCTTAGGGCGCGCGCGCGCGCTCCCTCTCTCTTAAAGGGGCCGCGCGCTCCATCTTAAGGAGTCCCCAGCCAATAGCCGGAAGACCTCCCATATATAAGGCACCTCCTCCAAAATGGAGGTGCCCGAGCAATAGTTGTTGCACAGTATACTTACCTCTGCTTCAGCCCTCAGCTCCAGTTGCCAGCTTGACTACTGTTCCAGTCCGCCAGCCTGACTACTCTCCAGCCCGACAGTCTGTCTTCCATTCAACCCACCAGTCTGTCTATGGGCAAGTCCGCCTGCTTACCAGGAAGCATCTGCCAGTTACCTGCCTGCTACTTGTTAGCCCGCTCACCTGGGAGCACTTGCCTGTTACCTGCCTGCTACCTGCCGTGCCTGCTAGTCCGCTCACCTGGGATCACTCGCCTGTTACCTGCTTGTTACCTGCTAGTGACGCGCCCCCTGGGCCATATTCTTTAGGGGAATACCCGGAGCCGGATCAGATGGGGGTTGTAGTCTCCGAGTGGCTGTGACCCGGTCCGTGCCCAGGGTGTCAAGCTCAGTGTGTGGCAGTCCTTACTGATGTTACTAAAGTTCTTTATGTCGACTACGCCACCCGTTGAATTGCGGTCACTACGGCCGCCGCTGCAGCAGGGTCCGCTGAGGCTGATGGTGTTTGTGCAGCTTAGGTAGTATAACCCCCAACGGGAGGGGTATAGCCTCAGGGGGTCAGGTGCAGAGGATGGTGGTTGTGGAAGTGCAGGGATGATGGTAATGAGAGTCAGAGTCGGGTTGTGCAGTTCAGGGTTCTTTACTTACTGCAGATGTTCCGGTCACTCCGGCCTTGAGTGACCACCCGAGCCGTGCTGCGTCCACCAGGTCCTGGACTCGGCCAACCCCCAAGTAGTTCTGGAGCGTGGTTCTGAGCTCCCGTTCTGTCCTGTCCTCGTCTCTGGCCTTCCCCACCAGGGATCCACCTATGTCCGGCTCCCTCGGGCCTTCTGTTGGTAACCCTTGACTCTGGGTCCCCTGACCCTACGCGTGGTCTGCCTTCCGGGTGGATATGGTGGGTGGCCGTGGCAGATGCTGCCCACGGCCTCCGGTCTCTGGCTGAGGTATGCTGTAGCCCCCACCAGTTTGGGATCCGGTACCCTGTTGCCAACTCTTCACCCTGTGATTGTATTTGGGCTCTCAGAGTTCCTTCTTTCTCCCCCTCTGGGTCTTTCTTTTTCTCCTCTCTCACTCTGGGCCTGGGGCTGCTCTGCTCCTCTGCTTTCTTCCACTGCTCTGCAAAAGGCTGACTTCTCACAGACTGACTGACTGTGGCTGACTGACTCTGATCTTAGATGGTGCCCACCTTAAATACTCCCTCTATGTGTGAGCTCAGGTGACCAGCACCCAATGAGCTCCTAACTTTACCCAGGCTGCTCCCCCTATCTGCCCCTACACTACTGGGATGATCCACCCCCCTCCCACTCCAGCCAAGGACAGACTCGGTCGTACCTGCACATTTCTAAGTGGGAGTACCGTTGGTCTGCCCTCCGGAAATGGGATGTGTGTAGTGCATGCAGCTTTCTGAGCTCAGCTCCACACTCCATCCTTACCCGGGAGTGGAATACCACACCTCTGGCTTGAGGTGTAATACCCCTGTAGCAGCCGAATCCTCAGGGTGCTACACTAGCCTACCTGGAGGCTCGGCCGTCACTTGCCGTGACCACCTGATAGCCTACCTGGAGGCTCCTGCTGTCACTTGCCGAGACCACCTGTCTGCTACCCTAGAGACTTCAGCCTGGTCTGCCATCACGTGCCATGACCACCTGTCAGCTAACCCAGAGACTTCTGCCTGCTTGTTGTGCCCATCCGCTATACCGGTCAGTCCCAGTCATCTGATCCGTGGGAGCCACCTGCTCTCTTACAAGGTCGTCCCCAGAGTAGCACCTGATCCCTCTGCTCAGTCCCTCCCTGGTCATGGAGTCGTTAGCCGCCGTACGACCAGGGTCGGTCTGAGTTTATACTTAGTCACGCCCCTCTGGGTCCATCCTTGCACCGCGGCACAGAGGTTCCACCACCCGGATCCGTAACACCCTGTCCACGGTAAACAGTTAGGCAATGATCCCGGGTTGGGAAACTGAGGCCAAATTGGCTTGGTGGAAATAAAGTAAGTCCCTGCTTGTGTCTTCGGCGCCGCTTCGAGTCCGTGCACATCGGTCAGCACCCCCTGCCAGTGGGCCACATTCACTTATACAAAATATACAGTTAGGTCCATATATATTTGGACAGAGACAACATTTTTCTAATTTTGGTTCTAGACATTACCACAATGAATTTTAAACAAAACAATTCAGATGCTGTTGAAGTTCAGACTTTCAGCTTTCATTTGAGGGTATCCACATTAAAATTGGATGAAGGGTTTAGGAGTTTCAGCTCCTTAACATGTGCCACCCTGTTTTTAAGGGGACCAAAAGTAATTGGACAGATTAAACAATTGTAAATAAAATGTTCATTTCTAGTACTTGGTTGAAAACCCTTTGTTGGCAATGACTGCCTGAAGTCTTGAACTCATGGACATCACCAGATGCTGTGTTTCCTCCTTTTTGATGCTCTGTCAGGCCTTCTCTGCGGTGGTTTTCAGTTGCTGTTTGTTTGTGGGCCTTTCTGTCTGAAGTTTAGTCTTTAACAAGTGAAATGCATGCTCAATTGGGTTGAGATCGGGTGACTGACTTGGTCATTCAAGAATATTCCACTTCTTTGCTTTAATAAACTCCTGGGTTGCTTTGGCTTTATGTTTTGGGTCATTGTCCATCTGTAGTATGAAACGACGACCAATCAGTTTGGCTGCATTTGGCTGGATCTGAGCACACAGTATGGCTCTGAATACATCAGAATTCATTCGGCTGCTTCTGTCCTGTGTCACATCATCAATAAACACTAGTGACCCAGTGCCACTGGCAGCCATGCATGTCCAAGCCATCACACTGCCTCCGCTGTGTTTTACAGATGATGTGGTATGCTTTGGATCATGAGCTGTACCACGCCTTCGCCATACTTTTCTCTTTCCATCATTCTGGTTGAGGTTGATCTTGGTTTCATCTGTCCAAAGAATGTTCTTCCAGAACTGTGCTGGCATTTTTAGATGTTTTTTAGTAAAGTCCAGTCTAGCCTTTTTATTCTTGATGCTTATGAGTGGCTTACTTTCATGCAGTCTTCTCTTTATGGTAGATTTGGATATTGATACGCCTACCTCCTGGAGAGTGTTGTTCACTTGGTTGGCTGTTGTGAAGGGGTTTCTCTTCACCATGGAGATTATTCTGCGATCATCCACCACTGTTGTCATCTGTGGGCGCCCAGGTCTTTACGCATTGATGAGCTCACCAGTGCTTTCTTTCTTTCTCAGGATGTACCAAACTGTAGATTTTGCCACTCCTAATATTGTAGCAATTTCTCAGATGTTTTTTTTCTGTTATTGCAGCTTAAGGATGGCTTGTTTCACCTGTATGGAGAGCTCATTTGACCGCTTGTTTACTTCACAGCAAAACGTTCCAAATGCAAGCACCACACCTCAATTCAACTCCAGGCCTTTTATCTGCTTAATTGAGAATGACACAACAAAGGGATTGCCCACACCTGTCCATGAAATAGCCTTGGAGTCAATTGTCCAATTACTTTTGGTCCGTTTAAAAACAGGGTGGCACATGTTAAGGAGCTGAAACTCCTAAACCCTTCATCCAATTTTAATGTGGATACCCTCAAATGAAAGCTGAAAGTCTGAACTTCAACTGCATCTGAATTGTTTTGTTTAAAATTCATTGTGGTAATGTCTAGAACCAAAATTAGAAAAATGTTGTCTCTGTCCAAATATATATGGACCTAACTGTATATTGATAACTTATTCATCATTTGGACCGATACCTTTGAGGAAGCTGAAACATTTGTGAGGGATCTCAACTCCACTTCTTCGGGTTTGAGATTTTCACGTAATTTTTCTCCTACAAACATCGAATTTTGGGATTTGAATATATACAAAGATACGAAGAATAATATTTACACTTCAACGCACTTCAAGAGCGTTGAAGTCAACGGTTATCTTGAATTTACTAGTGGTCTCCACCCCAAAAATCTGTGGATGCCAGTGGGATGGAACTTGACAGGAAAATCAAATACAGCCTTGTAAGTACATATGACCAATCTTATAAGGAAATAATGGATGTTTTTTCAAAATATTGGGCACTTCTCATCAACGATCCGATATTATCGGGGAACATCCCCAATTAACCCAGTATTATATTCCATCGAAATAGGAATTTAAAAAAAAATTTTTTTTCTCCTTAGAGGTTACAAACTTAATGACATCTATAGGTTTTGAAATGTCTGTGTGAATGAGACATATACTGTATAAGTATTTGAAATGGAACTTGCAACTCTTCTGACTCCGTCTAGCTGCTATATATCAAAATTGCGATAGATGTTATTGCCCAGTGGTTAGTTTATTTGTAATATGTATATATATGTTTGTATTTTATATGTGTATTTTATATATTTGCCATTTTAATAATTTCTGGTTTGTATAGAGACATGCAGCACAGCTGCCTATTAATGAATGTGCGCACCTGATTTGTCAGTGAACACACTGGTGAGTGTATATAATAGCCTGTAAGTTAGATGGCTTTTTATATACAGTATATTTTAGCCTAATGAAGAGGCTTGAACAGCCTCGAAACGTGCAGCAAATAAATATCGGTTTTCAAGATCACTCCTTTGTGGCATCGGTTCCTGGGCAGCGGTATCGATCACCCATTCCCATCATCCATCATTCTTTCCAGGGTAATAACTTCTATGTAAGGCAAAATAAATAACCAAAACCAAAAATGCTCCTCCACACCTTGGGCTATGTTCACACGTAGTGTTTTTGATGCATTTTTGCACTTTTGCATTGCTTTCAACGGTGAAAAATACATTCACCAGTAAATGTAATTTTCACATTTTACTACCTTATCTGGCCATGTGGTGTGTGAGACATGATTTGACACATCCTGTTTCATTTATGAAGGAGGGACTCTGAAAGTCACAAAGTCTATTTTTAAAGGGCCATCAGGCAGCCATTACAGTGGGGAAAATAAATATTTGATCCCTTGCTGTTTTTGTAAGTTTGGCCACTGACAAAGACATGAACAGTCTATAATTTTAAGGGTAGGTTAATTTTAACATTGAGAGATATCCCAAAAAAATCAAGAAAATCACATTGTATAAATTAGATATTTTTTTTGCATTTTGCAGTGAAAAATAAGTATTTGAGCCCTCTGGCAAACAACACTTAATACTGGGTGGCAAAATCCTTGTTGGCAGTCAGACGTTTTTTGTAGTTGATGATGAGGTTTTGAGGTTTGCGCACATGTCAGAAGGAATTTTGGTCCACTCCTCTTTGCAGATCATCTCTAAATTATTATTATTTATTATTATAGCGCCCTTATTCCATGGCGCTTTACATGTGAATCATTAAGATTTTGAGGCTGTCGCTGGGCAACTCGGATCTTCAACACCCTCTATAAGTTTTCTATGGGATTAAGGTCTGTAGTGTTGAGCGAGCACTAAAATGCTTGGGTGCTCGAAGCTCGGGCTGAGCTCACCGTGATACTCGGGTGCTCGACCCGAGCAACGAGCCCAATGTTAGTCTATGGGAGACCCGAGCATTTTTGCGGCGACACCCCCGGCAGTCTGTAGAAAGCCTAAAAAGTGCCCAAAACGATAGTGACAGTGCTCAAAATACATGGGGACAGCATGGGGATTGCCCCAGGAAGCATTTCTGACCCCAAGGTCACTGCTGTCAACAACGTGGTCAGAGGTATTAAGCCACTTTTACGGGCTCACAATAAAACATTCAAAAACTAAACTGAAAAGGTTTTCCTGCGAAATATGCTAAGGAATTTCCTTTCCAGGGTAAAGACTGGTGTATAAGGTAAAATAAATAACCAAAAACAAAAATACTCCTCCACACCTTGGGCTATGTTCACAAGTAGCATTTTTTATGTGTTTTTGCACTTTTGTATTGCTTTCAACCGTGACAAATGTCATTTTAACATTTTACAACCTTATCTGGCCATGTGCTGTGTGACACATGCATACAGTGCTAAAAAGACATGGGAACAGCATGGGGAAGACCCCTGGAAGAATCTCTGACTCTCAGGTCACTGCCTAAAGTGTGCCCATCAGAAGTGATCCTTGCCGCATCAGAAGATGCAGACTTGCAACTATGACCGTGCAAGTCCTTGTCCCAGGGCAGTGTTCAATTGTACCTCCCCCATTTCTTGCTATGCAGGCGCAAATATGCAGCCAACCACCCTCCCACCCCCAGGCTGCAATACCATACTGCTAACTTGCACGTGAAATGGGGCCTTTTAGTTTGGAGGAGGCCGAAGCTGGCCACTACCTCATGGCTGCTTCGGCAGCGAGGTATCCATACTCAGTCCCCAGCCGCCTGGCGGCCGGGTGTCCACTCTCGGTCCCCAGCCGCCAGGGGGTGGCCGGGTGTCTATAAACGGTCCCCAGCCTCCCCTATTTCTGATGGGAACTTCCCCCACACTTTTTTTAGCCTGGCCTGCTTTAGGGCAGCATTGGAGGAGCCTACCTGAGAACCAGACAAGGTGAGGAGCATGATGATGATGATAGAAGTTAGCAATTGCTTTGTTTTCTTGGAATGCAAGCGTAAGTGTGCAACCTGCCACCCACCCCCAGGCTGCAATACCATACTGCTAGCTTGCACTTGAAATGGGGCCTTTTAGTTTGGAGGAGGCCAAATCTGGCCACTACCTCATGGCTGCTTCGGCAGCGAGGTATCCATACTCAGTCCCCAGCCGCCCGGCGGCCGGGTGTCCACGCTTGGTCCCCAGCCCCCAGAGGGCGGCTGGGTGTCCATACTGGGTCCCCAGCCGCCCCTAAATCTCCTGTGACCTTCCCCCACACTTTTCTTAGCCTGGCCTGCTTTAGGGCAGCATTGGACGAGCCCTCCAGAGAACCAGACTCCTCCGGTGGGCCCTGGCTTCTCCATCAGGGGAGTTGAGAGTACCAAGCTGAGGAGCTTGATGATGATAGAAGTTAGCAGCTTTGTTTTCTTGGAATGCAAGCGCATGTATGTAGTAGCGGCTAGGCCTGAGGTGGTCAGCATTTTGGCGCATATCCTACCTCCTCCGAGGATTGTTTTCCTGCTACTATCCCAGTTCTATGACTCCCTTAAAACAAAGCTTCAGGTGATAAATGATGAATGAGGAGGTGGCAAAGGAGAAAGAGCAGGAGGAACAGGGACCATTCACATCAATATCAGGCCAGTCAACCACACATGTCTTGTAGGATACGTTTCTGTACCAAAAGGAGCTGTTTGGCTACACAGTTATAGGGCATACAGTGAGTGCAATGCCTACCAAAAATTTCGAGGCACTCCAATGCCCCTTGGAAGTGACATGGAGGTCAGAGGACCTTAACTAAACTGTTTTTTGCATTTCTAGCAACTGGGTCTCCTGTACACTGTTGGCCTTTGCAGTGAATGTTAGGCTTTCCAAAAATGATAAGGAACTGCAATGCCCCTTGAAACAGACATGGATTACAGCGTACTAAAAACCTTCTACCCATTATTGGGGAGTGGGTCTCCCTTAGTTTTCGCCTTTGCATTGAGAAGCAAAAGCTGACTAAAATTAGGAGGAAATGCAATGCCCGTTGGAAGACTCGTGGAGGTTAGAGGTAATTAAAAACAACATCTCAATGCCCCTTGGAAGAGCTGTGGAGTTCAGGGTGGTTTAACAAGACGCTTTTAATGCCCCTTGGAAGAGACGTGGAGGTCTCAGTAGCTTAACAAGACAGTTTTAATGCCCCCTGGAAGAGACGTGGAGGTCGCAGTAGCTTAACAAGACGGTTTTAATGCCCCTTGGAAGAGACGTGGAGGTCACAGTAGCTTAACAAGAAGGTTTTAATGCCCCTTGGAAGAGACGTGGAGGTCACAGTAGCTTAACAAGATGGTTTTAATGCCCCTTGGAAGAATGGTGGAGGTCACAGTAGCTTAACAAGATAGTTTTAATGCCCCTTGGTAGAGACGTGGAGGTCACAGTAGCTTAACAAGACGGTTTTAAATCCCCTTGGAAAAGTGGTGGAGGTCACAATAGCTTAACAAGATGGTTTAAATGCCCCTTGGAAGAGACGTGGAGGTCTCAGTAGCTTAACAAGATGGTTTTAATGCCCCTTGGAAGAATGGTGGAGGTCGCAGTAGCTTAACAAGAAGGTTTTAATGCCCTTTACAAGAGCCATGCAGTACAGCATCTTAAAAACATTATTCCCATTATTGGGGAGTGGGTCTCCCATAGTCTTTGCTTATGTCTTCCAAGCAACAGCTGCCAAAAATTAGGACGGAGGAACTTGCAATGCCCCTTACAAGAGCCATGCTGTACAGCATCTTAAAAACATTATTCCCATTATTGGGGAGTGGGTCTCCCATAGTCTTTGCTTATGCCTTCCAAGCAAAAGCTGCCAAAAATTAGGACAGAGGAACTAGCAATGCCCCTTACAAGAGCCAGGAAGTGCAGCATCTTAAAAACATTATTCCCATTATTGGGGAGTGGGTCTCCCATAGTCTTTGCTTAGGCCATCCAAGCAAAAGCTGCCAAAAATAAGGACGGAGGAACTTGCAATAATGGCAACACGGCTCATGGTCACCCTGGTGATATAGTGGTGGTAGAGGCTGAGGATAAGCAGAAGAGCATAAAACAGCCGAAATGAGGAAGCGTATACCCATGTGTGGGTGTGAAGCGATGCATGTGAATTCACCTCCCGAAATAACACAGTGGATTTGACTTTATGTTACTCTGCTGTCATTTGGTGGTGATGAGAAGTCTGGCCCAATTCAGCCATTGTTCATTTTGATAAGGGTCAGCTTGTCAGCATTGTCAGTTGACAGGCGAGTGCGCTTATCAGTTATAATTCCCCCAGCGGCACTAAAAATACGCTCTGATAATACGCTAGCGGCAGGACAGACCAGGACCTCCAACGCGTACAGAGCGAGTTCATTCCAAGTCTCCAGCTTGGATACCCCAAAATTAAAAGACACAGAGGAATCACGGAGGATGCTGGTACGGTCGGCAAGGTACTCCCTCACCATCTTTTGAAACTTTCCACTCCTTGTGAGAGAACCCCGCGCCTCAGGGCCTGTAAGCTGGGCGGGTCTCAGAAAACTGTCCCAGAACGTTGACCGTGTTCCCCTGCCTCTGTTGGATTGGAGTTGCGCCTCTCTCGCATGTACGCCTTGGTTGGGAAACGAACTGTGACCTCTGCCGCTAGCGTGTTCAGATGGGAATTTTTTTAACAGTTCTGCAGCAAGGGCCTTCTGGTACTGCCCCATTTTTGTAGACCTCTCCACCTCAGGAATAAGAGAGTGAAAGTTCTCCTTGTAGCGGGGGTCTAAAAGTGTCACCAACCAGTAATGACTGTCACCCAACATTTTGACAACGCGAAGGTCACGGTTAAGGCAGCGTAACAAAGTCAGCCATGCGTGCCAGACTGGTGACGGGCAAGACTTCCGTGTCCTCACCAAGATGACGACTGACCATGCTCTCCTCCTCCTCCTCCCCCCTGTCCTCAGGCCACCCACGCTGAACCGACGGTGTGACAGTTGTACAGGTACTACCGTCTACAGCGCATGATACCAGCTCCTGTTCTTCCTCCTCCTCCTCCTCCTCTCCCTCGTTGTCCCCCAATGCACGTTGGGATGACATGAGGCTGGGCTGTGTGTAATCGACTGCTATGCCTTCTTGATCCATCTCATCATACTCTGGCTGCAATGCCTCCTCTTTAATTCTCTGCAGACTTCTCATCACCACCAAATGACAGCAGAGTAACATAAAGTTAAATCCACTGTATTATTTTAGGAGGTGTATTCACATGCACCGCTTCACACCCACACATGGGTATACGCTTCCTCATTTCATCTGTTTTATGCTCTTCTCCTTATCCTCAGCCTCCACCACGACTATACCACCAGGGTGACCGTGGTCCGTGTTGCCAGCATTGCAAGTTCTTCCGTCCTTATTTTTGGCAGCTTTTGCTTGGAAGGCCTAAGCAAAGACTATGGGAGACCCACTCCCCAATAATGGGATTAATGTTTTTAAGATGCTGTACTGCATGGCTTTTGTAAGGGGCATTAAAACCGTCTTGTTAAGCTACTGTGACCTCCATCACTTTTCCAAGGGGCATTAAAACCGTCTTGTTAAGCTACTGCGACCTCCACCATTCTTCCAAGGGGCATTAAAACCTTCTTGTTAAGCTACTGTGACCTCCACGTCTCTTCCAAGGGGCATTAAAACCTTCTTGTTAAGCTACTGTGACCTCCACGTCTCTTCCAAGGGGCATTAAAACCGTCTTGTTAAGCTACTGCGACCTCCACGTCTCTTCCAAGGGGCATTAAAAGCGTCTTGTTAATCAACTCTGAACTCCACAGCTCTTCCAAGGGGCATTGAAATGTTGTTTTTAATTACCTCTAAAAGCAGGATAATGCAGAGATTTGACCCGTGAAACTACAAAACCACACTTCTATTTCTCGGGCCTACACCAGACTATTTTAAACAGATATATTTTTGTCTGAACAATCAGGAGACACTATTACTGTTTTTCTTTACAGAAAAAATACCAAAAGCTGGATAATAGAGATTATTTACTGTGGAACGGCAAAACCACAGTTATAATTTACGGGTATATACCAGACTTTTTTAAATAGATATATTTGCGGCTGAACAGTGAGCGACACACTAAAACAGTTTTTTTTAGGTAAAAATGGCCCAAAAGTGGATAATACAGAGGTTTGAACTGTGGAACTGCAAAACCACACTTCTATTTCTCTGGCCTACACCAGACTCTTTTAAACAGATATTTTGGGTCTGAACTGTCACAGACACACTTTTAGTTTTTTTTGGGGGGGACATCAAAAGGTTAAGAAGATGGGTATTTGTACAGTGTGAAGGCGGAAAAAAAAAAAAAGAGGATTTAGATGAAAAAAAAGGATTTTTCCTGGCCCCTGAGACCTGGAGCTAAGTCCAGCAATTTCAGCATCAGGAGCACACAGGACTGTAGTGCAGCGTTTGCTGGTATAACCACTGCGTCTCCTATACAGCCTGCCTGCCTGATATCTGGGATGGATATTAGTCCTGAGAAGGACTGTTTGTTTGATTTGGCAGGCTTTACAGACCCTACACTAACTATTTCGCAGTATAGATCTCTCCCTAAATCAGCAGCGTTGTCCCTACACTGTCTGATCCCGGCCGTCTGTGTCCAAGATGGCGGCGCCTGATTTTAAATACTCGAGGTGATGCTGAGCGGCCAGCCAATCAATGTAATGCCCACAACCAACATGGCTGCGGCATTACAGTCACTGGCTGGCAATCCCTGCATGTTCATTGGCTCTGTAAAGAGCGTCAAACATGCAGGGCGGAGACCCGAGCCCCCGCCTGAGTAGTGTCGAGCATACACTAACACTAAAGGTCTGGAGACTGGCTAGCCCACTTCATGACTTTACTGTACTTCTTTTTGAGCCACTCTTTTTCTGCCTTGGCTGTATGTTTTGGGTCATTGTCTTGCTGGAAGTCCCAGCCACGACCCATCTTCAATGCTCTTACTGAGGGAAGGAGGTTGTTGGCCAAAATCTCACGATATATGATCCTATCCATCTTCCCCTCAGTAAAGTGCAATCGTCATGTCCCCTTTGCAGAAAAGCACCCCCAAATTATAATGTTCACCTCACCATGCTTCACGGTTGGGACAATGTTCTTAGGGTTGTGCTCATCCTTCTTCTTCCTCCAAACAGGGCGAGTTGAGTTAATGCCAAAGAGCTCAATTTTTGTCTAATCTGACCACAGCACCTTCACCCAATAACTCACAGAATCATCCAGGTGTTCATTGGCAAACTTCAGACGGGCCTGCACATGTGCCTTCTTGACCTTGCGGGCACTGCAGGATTTTAAACCTTTAAAGCGTAATGTGTTACCAATGGTTTTCTTGGTGACTGTGGTCCCAGCTGCCTTGGGATCATTAACAAGTTCCCCCTGTGTAGTTTTAGGCTAATCTCTCACCTTCCTCATGATCAAGGATACTTCACGAGGTAAGATTTTGCATGGTGCCCCAGATCAATGTTGAATGACAGTCATTTTGTATTTCTTCTATTTTCTTACTCTTGCACCAACAGTTGTCTCCTTCTCACCCAGCATCTTACTTATTGCTTTTGTAGCCCATTCCAGCTTTGTGCAGGTCTATGATCTTGTCCCTGACATCCTTAGAAAGCTCTTGTTGTAGAGGTTAGAGTCTGACTGATTAATTGAGTCTGTGGACAAGTGTCTTTTGTACAGGTGACTATGTAAGACAGCAGCTGTCTTTAATGCAGGTAACGAGTTGATTAGGAGCGTCTAACTGGTCTGTAGGAGCCAGAACGCATAATGGTTTGTAGGGGATCAAATTCTTATTTCTCACTGCAAAATGCAAACAATTTTATCTAATTCATAATTCAGATTTTCTTGATTTTTTGGGGGGATATTTTTTCTCTCAATGTTAAAAATAACCTACCATTAAAATTATAGACTGTTCATGTCTTTGTCAGTGGGCAAACTTACAAAAACAGCAAGGGATCAAATACGTATTTTCCCCACTGTACTATTGTTAAAGGGCCAGCTGTCAGCCCTCACTATTGTTATAGTACCATCAGCCGATTATGGTTTGCATAGCCGTATATTGCTACTGCAACATAACCTATCCATAAGAGATAATTCAATTTTCTTTTTCGTATATATTCTGTGAAGTTTGAAATTTGTATGTTCAGCAGGCGGCCCTCACAATTTATGGATGTCCAGTATAATTTATAGAGCACAAGCAGGCAGCTTCCACTATTTTTAGAGGGCCGGCAGGCTTCTTGGGGACAGATGAGACCAAGATAGAGCTTTTTGGTAACACACATCATTCAACTCTTTACTGTAAATGGAATGTGGCTTACAAATAAAATAACACAGTCAGTTATGAGCGAGCACTAAAATGCTCGGGTTGAGCAAATTGGAATGCTCGAGTGCTCGGTCCAAGTAACAAGCCCAATGTAAGTCTATGGGAAACTCAAGTATTTTTCCAACGCCCCCCCCCCCCTTCCCGATGGACTGCATAGGGCCTAAAAATTGCCCAAATCGATGGGAAGAGTGCTCAAATGACATGGGAACAGCATGGGGAAGACCCCTGGAAGCATTTCTGACTACCAGGTCACTGCTGTCAACAATATTGTCAGAGGTATTATGCCACTTTTACGCACTCACGATAAAACATACAAAATTGAAACCAAAATGGATTTTCCTGGGAAATAAATTAAGGAACAACTTTTTCAGGGTAATGACTTTTATATAAGGCTATTTTGACACGTAGAGTTTTTGATGCGTTTTTGCACTTTTGCATTGCTTTCAACCAAGACAAATGCATTCACCGGTAAATGTCATTTTAACACTTTACAACCTTATCTGGCCATGTGGTGTGTGAAACATCATCAGACACATCCTGTTTCTTTTATGAAGGAGGGATTGTGAAAGTCACAAACACTATTTTTACAGCCTTACTATTCTTAAAGGGCCAGCAGTTGGCTATGCTTTGTTGTTCCCATTATTAAAGAGTGGGTCTCCAATACTGTTATTGCATATACAGTGATTGCAAGGGCTGACACAAATTTGGATGCAACCCAGTACCCCTTTGAAGAGACATAGAACAGGGTCGCAGTAAAAAAAAAAGTTCCCATTATAAAAGGAGTGGATCTCCTATAGTGGTAATGCCCATGCTGTGACTGCAAGGGCTGCCAAAATTTTGGAAAAAAACCACTAACAATTTAATGACACAGAGCTGGGCCACAGTAATGACATGTTCCCATTAGAAAGGAGAGAATCTGCTATACAGTTATCGGATATGCAGTGAGTCCAATGACTGCCAAAAATTAAGAAAAACTCCACTAACAATTTAAAGACACATAGAGCTGGGCCACAGTAATGATATGTTACCAATAGAAAGGAGAGGGTCTCCCATACTGCTTGCCTATGGAGTGAATGTAACGGCTGCCAAAAATTTGCAGGCACTCCAATGCCCATTGCAAGAGACGTAGAGGTCGGAGGGCCTCCTGAAAACAATGTTCCCATTATTGTGAAGTGGGTCTCCCATATTGTTTGCCTATGCAGTAAATGCAATGGCTGCCAATAATTTGGAGGCACTCCAATTCCCCTTGCAAGAGACGTAGAGGTCGGAGAGCCTCCTGAACACAATGTTCCCATTATTAGGAAGTGAGTCTCCCATACTGTTTGCCTATGCAATGAATGCAACGGCTGCCAAAAATTTGGGGGCACTCCAATGCCTCTTGCAAGAGACGTAGATATGGTGATGTGGTAGATATGGTGGTGATATGGAGGAGGATGTGGAGGATGAGAATGAGTAGAAGGAGGAGGACAAAAGCAAATTGACAAAATCAGGAAGCGTATACCCGTGTCAGGGTGTGAAGAAAGAGGTGCATGGGAATTAAGTTAGACCTCCCAAAAATAGACACTGTACTTGAGATTATATTACGCTGCTATCATTTGGTGGTGTCGGGAAGTCTGGCCCAATCCAGCCCTTGTTCATTTTTATGACAGTCAGCCTGTCAGCATTTTTAATTGACAGGCAAATGCGCCTATCGGTTATAATTCCACCGGTGGCACTAAAATCCAGCTCTGACAAAATGCTAGCGGCAGGGCAGCCCAGGACCTCCAAGGCATAGAGAGACAGTTCATGCCAGGTGTCCAGCTTGGATACCCAATTATAAGACACAGAGGAATCACGGAGGACGTTGGTACGGTCAGCAAGTTACTGTTATGATCTGCAACATGAACTAAGGAAAGATAGGGGAAGGCTGTCCCTACAATAAGACTAAGCTGAATCCCTACGATGTAGCGGGCTGCCTGTTCCTAGCTAACAGACCCGCCTTAGTCCTCGGCTAGCCTGAACGGAGACCTATAGTATAAGGGAAGGGGTCTCTAAAAGAACTAAGGACTGGGACAAAAACGGGACACCTCCTAAACAGAGAAGCAGCTGCAGAACACAAAAATACAAACTGACAAAAAGGTACTAATATACCCAGAAGGACCAAGCGAGCTGCCAGATAGGCACAGAAGCACCTGGCTAGAGAAGCAGTCAAAAACTGAAGTCCATCACAGCCAAAAGGGCGGAGCTGGAATATAAAGGCAAATGGTCAGATGACCGCAAAACACAGGAAGGAAAGAAAAACAAACAGGAGGGTTCTAACAGTACCCCCTCTTTTATGAGGATCCTCTGGATCCTCCAGGCCCAGGCCTATCCGGAAACCTCCTGTGGAAAGCTCTGACAAGTCTAGGGGCAGAGACATCATCCACCCTTACCCAGGAGTTATCCTCGGGACCGAAACCCTTCCATGCGACGAGATACTGCAATCTCCCTCTATGCTATCTAGAATTCAGGATACGAGAAATTTCATATTTGCCGTCTTCCACCACAGGAGGAACTGTGACAGCGGCATCCCTATCAGATACATCAGCCTTTTTCAACAAGGAAACATGAAACACAGGATTAATCTTCCAGGAAGTAGGCACATCCAACCTAACAGCAGACGGGTTAACCACCTGAAGCACTTTAAATGGCCCCACAAACTTAGGACCCAATTTTTTAGAGGGAATCTTCAACCGCAGGTTCTTTGAGGACAACCAAACCATGTCACTCACAGTAAACAAAACTTCCTTACGTTTTCTGTCAAAATACTTTTTGGACTTCTTGTTAGCCTCTTGAAGGTTGCAACGTACAATAGTCCAAACTCTCTCCAAATCACCAGAATAATTCTCCTCCTCCAGCACCGCGGACCCCAATTTGGAGAACGAACCAAAAAACGGATGTCTACCAGTACAACAAAAAAAAGGAGAACATCCAGCAGAGGAGGACGTATGATTGTTAAGAGCAAATTCTGCGAGAGGCAGAAACTCAGACCACCCCTCTTGATTGTCCGCCTCAAAACAGCGCAAAAACTGTGCAACATCCTGGTTCATTCTTTCAGTCTGTCCATTAGACTCAGGATGATACCCAGACGAAAATGACAAATGGACTCCCAACCTGTCACAAAAAGCACGCCAAAAGCGAGCCACAAACTGAGGTCCTCTATCAGAAACAATATCCGTGGGAACGCCATGGAGCTTGACAATCTCTTTAACAAACTCCTTAGCGAGTGTCTTGGCGCAGGGCAACTTAATGAATGGAACCAAATGACACATCTTTCTAAAACGGTCCACGACCACCCAGATGACAGTTAAACCCTCGGACACAGGAAGATCAGTAATAAAATCTATTGTGAGATGCGTTGAAGGTGCACATGGAACCTCCAGAGGGCAAAGCAACCCCACAGCAGGGGTATGTGAAGCCTTTGACCTAGCACACACAGTACATTGACGCACTCACTTGATGACTTCCTTCTGCCATCCAGGCCACCAAAAACTGTGACTGATAAGTCTCTTAGTCTCAGAAATTCCTGGCCAGCAACTTCCGATTTCCAACATCATAATTCAGCTCGGTTTCCGAAAAAATTTTTGAAAAAAAAGCACAAGGATGTACTCCATCCCTGTTCTCCTGAGACAAAACTGCACCGACCCCCACCGATGAAGCATCGACCTAGACCAAAAAAGGCTTGGTCTCATCAGGCTGCATAAGGATAGGGGCAGAACTGAACCTCTCCTTGAGATACACAAATGCTTCAATGGCCTCAGTAGTCAACTGGACCGTATTCGCACCTTTCCTGGTGAGATTGGTCAGAGGCTTAACAGTTATAGAAAAATTCTTAATGAATTTCCTGTAATAATTGGTGAAACCCAAAAATCTCTGTATAGATTTCAAACCAATAGGCCTAGGCCATTTCTGCACAGCCTGAGCCTTTACAGGGTCCAGTAGCTTCTTCACAAGGCACAGTATTACAGTCTCTTCAGTAACATAATTCAGCATAGATTACATCTCTTAGCAACACACTTCTATGCACAACCACAGGCTTTTCCTTCACAAGGACACACTAGTACACAGCATTCTTTATCCTGCATGGAGATGGAGGGTGGGAGGGTATGATGAAGGAGATGATCCCTATGACACAATTCCTTCCAGTCCTTGTCTTCCTGCCTGATAATACTCTGCACTGTTAGTTCAGGGAGTTTAACTGACCTGTGTTTAGTTTCTCTCCTGATCTGAATCCTGTTTAGTTGCCTTCTTTCAGATCCAAATAACATACCACCTTTCAAGTTCCCCACAACCCCCCTGGGGCTCTGCTAAAACACTCCCTGTCTCCTGTGACTGTGTTAACCCTTCTAGTTGCTGGATGCTTTTGAAGCACAACACTTCCTGTCTCATATGCTTGTGTTATTTGTAACAGTTGCTGGATGCTTTTGAAGCAAAAGCACTACTTCTGCATGTCACACTCTTCCCTCCTTTTTGAATGTCGTCCTCGATATTCGTCTTAATTGGTCAATCTGACCAATTCTGAGACAGTGGGGAAAGTTGAGTAACTTTATATACCAATTGGCATAACAGTTATAAATATTTATAACAACCTATTTTGCAACCTTTTTCTTGTAGTACTCCTGTAAGACATATTTTTTTCTCTTTAAAGTACACTCTGCACCCCATCTTGACTGAAAAAAAAACAGAAATGTAGAAATTTTTGCTAATTTATTTTTATTATCACAGGGTCATAAGTATTCAGACCCTTTGCTCAGTATTGAGTAGAAGCACCCTTTCGAGCTAGTACAGCCATGAGTCTTCTTGGGAATGATGCAACAAGTTTTTCACACCTGGATTTGGGGATCCTCTGCCATTCTTCCTTGCAGATCCTCTCCAGTTCCATTAGGTTGGATGGTGAATGTTGGTGGACAGCCATTTTCAGGTCTCTCCAGAGATGCTCAATTGGGTTTAGGTTAGGGCTCTGGTGGGCCAGTCAATAATGGTCACAGAGTTGTTCGGAAGCTACTCCTTTGTTATTTTAGCTGTGTGCTTAGGGTCATTGTCTTGTTGGAAGGTGAACCTTCGGCCAAGTCTGAGGTCCAGAGCACTCTGGAAGAGGTTTTCATCCAGGATATCTCTGTACTTGGCCGCATTCATATTTCCTTCAATTGCAACCAGTCTTCCTGTCCCTGCAGCTGAAAAATACCCCCATTACCATGTTTGAATGTTGGGATTGTATTGGGCAGGCGATGAGCAGTGTCTGGTTTTCTTCACACATACCACTTAGAACTTTTTGGTGATAATTCTTTCTTCGCCTCATCAGATCAGAGAATCTTATTACTTATAGTCTGGGAGTCCTTCATGTGTTTTTGAGCAAGCTCTATGCGGGCTTTCATATGTCTTGCACTGAGGAGAGGCATCCATCGGGCCACTCTGCCATAAAGGACCAACTGCTGGAGGGCTGCAGTGATAGTTGAATTTGTGGAACTTTCTCCCATCTCCCTACTGCTTCTCTGGAGATGAGCCACAGTGATCTTGGGGTTCTTATTTACCTCTCTCGCCAAGGCTCTTCTCCCACGATTGTTCAGTTTGGCTGTACGGCCAGTTCTAGGAAGACTTCTGGAGGTCCCAAACTTCTTCCATTTAAGGATTATGGAGGCTACTGAGCTCTTAGGAAGCTTGAGTAAAGCAGAAATTCTTTTGTAACCTTGGCCAGATGTGCTTTGCCACAATTCTGTCTCTGATCTCCTTGGGCAGTTCCTTTGAGCTCATGATTTTCATTTGGTCTGACATGCACTGTGAGCTGTGATGTCTTCTATAGACAGATGTGTGCCTTTCCAAATCAAGTCCTATCAGTTTAATTAAACACAGCTGGACTCCACTTAAGGAGTAGAACCATTTCAAGGAGGATCACAAGGAAATGGACAGCATGTGACTTAAATATCAGTGTCTGAGCAAAGCGTCTGAATACTTATGACCATGTGATATTTCAGTTTTTCTTTTTTAATAAATTTGCAAAAAATTCTACATTTCTGTTTTTTTTCCAGTCAAGATGGGGTGCAGAGTGTACTTTAATGAAAAAAAATGAACTTTTTAGAATTTACGAAATGGCTGCAATAAAACAAAGAGTGATAAATTTAAAGGGATCTGAATACTTTCCTTCCCCTTTGTACCTTGTCTGTACACAGAGATACCTGTTTCCAGTTGACAGTTCTTGGCACTTAACTCAGTTCACCAATTGTCTCATACATCAGCATCACGGACCTCCTCACTTCTCGAGTCGAGATCCTCCTGGTTGGTTGTTCCTCAGATACCACGGGTTCTTCGGTCACAGGAGTTTCTTCCGCCGCACTCATTTTCCGTGCTTCCTCAGATGCTCCTGGAACTGCCTCTGTAAGTTCCTGTGCTTCTCCAGAATCACCTGATTTCACACGGTCTTGTAATTCCCCTTCTCCTGTGTGTCGATCGGTCTCTCCAGTGATCAGTGTTCGATCATCAGATCTGAATTGGACTTCCTCTGTACTCCTTGGTACAAACTCTGGAGCCTCGGGACTTAGTTCACTCTCCTGAGGATGGTACATCTCTTTCCTTGCGGGTCCGAGAAATACAACAGTGTGCTCTTCTTCATCCGAACTTTCAAGGTCACTATCCACCACTGGAGCTTCAATCTGTGGTGGTCTCTTAGTCAATCTCGGTCTGCTTCTGGAAGTCTTGTTTTGATGGGAGATAATCACAGGGTTGTAATAAATTCCAATGGACTATTCTGGTTTTCTTATCCCCTCTTTCCAATCAGATTTCATACACTGGACTGTCATCGGCTTTCCTCTTTATGCCCACATACATCTTGTCTTCACAGTACGAACAAAGTTTTCCTGGACCACTTTTCTCACGTATGTTCTTGATTAGCACCGGGCTTCCCGATGCCATTTCTGCTCCATAACATTTTCGATCATAGTACTCCTTACTCTTGCTCTGTCCTTGCGTAACCACTTTGGACGCTATGTTATATGCCTCAACCATCCGTTCCTTCCATTTCCTAACGTACTCCGGATATGTTCTGTAAGTCTCTGATACCGGAGTATCGAACATAATGTTGATTGGCAGTCTTGGCGATCGTCCATACAATAGGAAGAAGGGTGAGTAACCGGTTGCATCACTCTTTGTACAGTTATAGGCATGTACCACTTTTGACAGAAAACTCTTCTAGTCTTTCTTCTCATCAGCTGTTAAAGTGTGCAACATGGACAATAATGTCTGGTTAAAACGTTCCACTTGTCCATTACTCTCTGGGTGATAGGGCATTGTGTGGGATCTCTGAATTCTACAGTACTTTTCTAGCTTGGCAAAGAGCTGGTTCTCAAATTCTCTTCCTTGGTCATGGTGTAACCTCATAGGGAACCCAAACCTCAAAGCAAAATCATTGAAGATCTTCTCTGCCGCTGTTCGACCAGCTTTTTTGGTGGTGGCATATGCTTGGGAAAATCGAGCAAAATGGTCCATCACCACCAATATGTATTCATATCGGTGTTCGATCATCAGATCTGAATTGGACTTCCTCTGTACTCCTTGGTACAAACTCTGGAGCCTCGGGACTTAGTTCACTCTCCTGAGGATGGTACATCTCTTTCCTTGCGGGTCCGAGAAATACAACAGTGTGCTCTTCTTCATCCGAACTGTAGTGCCGGCGTCCCTGCCCTCTGCTAGGCAGGGACGCTGCTCCCCTCACCGCTCTGCCCCATGCCCGGCGTCCCTCTCCCGCTCTGCTGTCAGCGCGCGCTCCTTCCTGGCGTCCTCCTCCCGCTCTGCTCTCAGCGCGCGCTCCTTCCCGGCCCCTGTGCTTAGGGCGCGCGCGCGCGCGCTCCCCTCCTCTTAAAGGGGACGCGCGCGCCGTCCTAAGGAGTCCCCGGCCAATGGCCGGAGGACTTCATCATATATAAGGCACCTCCTCCAAAATGGAGGTGCCCGAGCAATGTTGTTTGCACCTGTGTCTCACCTGTGCTTCAGCCCTCAGGTCCCGTTGCCAGTTACCTGCCAGTTACCTGTCAGATTCCTGCCTGATTACTTGCTACCTGTCTGCTAGTCTGAGGTCCGACGGTCTGCCTTACTACTCCTGTCAGTCTGTCTAAGGACCAGCCTGCCCGCTCACCTGGGAGCGCACCTCAGCTACCTGCCTGCTTGCCTGAGGTCCGACGGTCTGCCTTACAACTCCGGTCAGTCTGTCTATGGACCAGCTTGCCCGCTCACCTGGGAGCGCTTCTCCGTTACCTGCCTGCTTGCCAGCCCGGAGGCTCCGCTGTCACGTGCTGTGACCACCAGCTACTCCAGACTCTTGCCCGCTCACCTGGGAGCGCTTCTCCGCTACCTGCCTGCTTGCCTGCCCGGAGGCTCCGCTGTCACGTGCTGTGACCACCAGCTACTCCAGACTCTTGCCCGCTCACCTGGGAGCGCTTCTCCGCTACCTGCCTGCTTGCCTGCCCGGAGGCTCCGCTGTCACGTGCTGTGACCACCAGCTATTCCTGAGACTCTTGCCCGCTCACCTGGGAGCGCTTCTCCGTTACCTGCCTGCTTGCCTACCTGGAGGCTCCGCCGTCACGTGCTGTGACCACCTGCTATTCCAGAGACTCTCGCTTGCTCACCTGGGAGCACACATTCTTCATCTGCCTTGCTAGCCTACCTGGAGGTTCAGCCATCACAGGTCGTACCTACCCTTTATCCAGAGACTGCCCCGATCACTTGCCGTGTCCTCCTGCCCGTACACCCAGAGACTGTCCTGGTCACCTCCTGTGACTACCTGCCTGGTCGCCACCCGCTCCCTTACAAGGACCGCCCCCTTGTATTGTAGCCCAGAGGTTCCGCCTCCCAGACCCGTTACAGTTTGCTCGGGCCATGGAACCCGGTGGCACCCAAGCTCCCTCGCTCTCGGACCTCTGTCTTGAACTGTCCCGTCAGAGGTCCCAACAGGAGTCCATCCTGGGTCACCTGCGGAATGTCAATACTCGCCTGAACACTCTGTCTGATCCACCAACAACCTCCGCCAGTGCCATATCTTGCAATCCGGCAGCTCCGCTGCCCACTAATACCATGGTATCCTACCCCGGACCCCGGCTTTCTGCACCTCCTCGCTTCGGAGGCGACTCCGTCCAGGCTCGGGGCTTCTTAAATCAGTGCACCCTGCACTTTGAACTTTTGTCCCACCAGTTTAACTCCGACCGGGCCAAAATTGCCTTCATCATGTCCCATCTCACCGGGGAGGCCCTGGCCTGGCTAAATCCTCTATGGGAGAGAGGAGACCCCCTGGTGTCCAACTTGCCTGCTTTTCTCACGGCTTTCCGGAAAGTCTTCGACGAACCCGGACGGAAGACCTCATCTGCATCATCGTTGCTACGCCTCCGTCAGGAGAGTCTCACCGTGGGCCAATATGCCATACGGTTCCGTACCCTTGCCTCGGAGCTGGCCTGGGATAACGACGCTCTGGTTTCCGTCTTCTGGGAGGGTCTGTCCGGCCGTATTAAAGATGAACTTGCTGGTCGGGACATTCCTACCACTCTCGATGACTTAATAACTCTTGCCACCCGGATTGACCTACGGTTCCAGGAGCGTGCCAGAGAGGTCACCCGTGAGAGGAGGTTACCACGTCTAGCTCCTACTTTTCAGAAACCCGTCACTCCTTCTGTCTCTAACCAGGTACACCCTCCTGAGCCTATGCAGGTCGACCAGACCAAGATGGTCAAGACCCGTCAGGACTTACGCCGTGCCGAGGGGACCTGCTTCTACTGTGGCAGTAAGGAGCACCGGATCCGTGCCTGCCCGGAGAGGTCGGGAAACGCCTGTGTCTAGGTTCGCTCAGAGAGGTCCACCTAGACAAGAATAAATCCTCTCCATCCCTGCTGTTGTCAGTTTCAATCGTCTACGGGGAGAACCGTTATTTCGAACAGCCACTCTGGAGCAGCCGGGAATCTTATTTCACAGTCCCTGGTAGAGAAATACCGCATCCCCACCAAACCTCTGGCTGTACCCTTGTCTGTGGCTGCCGTGGATGGGGGGCTCTTACCACGCCCCATCCAACTCATCACCGAATCCATTACTCTGCAGGTGGGAATGCTGCATTCTGAAGGTATCTCCTTTCATGTTCTGCCTGGACTCTCTCACGCCCTCTTGCTAGGTCTGCCTTGGCTCCAGAGACATGCACCCGTGCTTGACTGGCAAACCGGAGAAGTCCTTCGCTGGGGACAAGACTGTCATAAGACCTGCCTGGTTCCCGTCCATCCCGTCCGTCCCTCTCCTACCCCAGCTAATCTACCTGGACTTCCAATTCCTTATTGGTCTTATGCTGATGTCTTTAATAAAAAGGAGGCAGAGACATTACCCCCTCATAGACCATACGACTGTCCCATCGACCTGTTACCCGGTACTACTCCTCCCCGTGGGCGTATTTATCCTTTATCCGCTGCTGAGACCCGGTCGATGTCCGAATATATTGAGGAGAATCTGGCCAGGGGATTCATCCGGAAATCTACCTCCCCGGCGGGAGCAGGCTTCTTTTTCGTCAAAAAGAAGGACGGCTCTCTCCGTCCCTGTATAGACTATAGAGGCCTAAACCAGATCACGGTGAAGAATAAGTACCCCCTTCCGCTCATTCCAGAATTATTTGATCGTCTGAGGGGGGCTAGAATCTTCACCAAACTAGACCTCCGTGGGGCGTACAACCTGGTTCGTATCCGTCAAGGGGATGAATGGAAGACGGCATTCAACACCTGGGACGGCCACTATGAATACCTGGTAATGCCCTTTGGTCTCTGTAACGCTCCTGCCGTCTTTCAAGAGTTGGTCAATGACATCTTCCGGGACCTTCTCTACTCCTGCGTAGTGGTGTACCTGGACGACATCTTGGTCTTCTCTCCGGATCTCCAGACTCACCGGAGGGACGTTCGTCAGGTCCTGCTCAGGCTCAGGCAGAATCACCTCTTCGCTAAATACGAGAAGTGCCTCTTTGAGCAGACCTCGCTTCCGTTTTTGGGCTACATTATTTCTCAGACCGGCCTACGAATGGATCCGGAGAAACTGTCTGCCATCGAGAAATGGCCCCGACCGGAGGGGTTGAAGGCCATTCAGCGGTTCCTGGGCTTCGCCAACTACTACCGCCTCTTCATACCACACTTCTCTTCCCGGACTGCCCCAATTTCCGCGCTCACCCGTAAGGGTACTAATCCCAAAGAGTGGCCGCCCGAAGCAGAAGAAGCCTTTCTTTCCTTAAAACAGGCCTTCTCTTCCGCCCCGGTGCTGCATCGCCCGGACGGCAACAAGCAGTTCTTCCTGGAAGTGGACGCCTCCTCCTCTGGAGCTGGAGCGGTACTTACTCAAAAATCTTCTTCCGGGAGGATGGTAACTTGCGGCTTCTTCTCTAAACTCTTCTCTTCCTCAGAGCGCAATTATTCCATAGGAGATCGAGAGTTATTGGCCATCAAACTGGCATTGGAGGAGTGGCGTTACCTGCTTGAGGGGGCTCTTCACCCGGTAATAATTTACACTGACCACAAGAACTTGGCTTACCTCCAGCATGCCCAGAGACTTAACCCGCGCCAAGCCCGGTGGTCCTTGTTTTTTGCTCGTTTTGATTTTGTCCTTCATTTTCGCCCGGCTGACAAAAACGTCAAGGCGGACGCCTTGTCTCGATCCTTTCTGGTATCTGATCTCGAGGAAGATCCGAAACACATCATCGATCCCGCCAGAGTAATGCAGGTGGCTCCCGTGAGTCTAAATCGTCTCCCTCCCGGAAAGACGTTCGTATCAGTACCTGATCGGGAAAAGATCCTTCACTGGGGTCACTCGTCTAAACTGGCTGGCCACGCTGGTCAGAAGAAGACCCTCCAGCTTATTTCCCGGCACTACTGGTGGCCTACCCTGCACAAGGATGTAATAGACTTTGTTTCTGCCTGTGTGTCCTGCGCCCGCAACAAGGTTCCGAGACATCTGCCAGCGGGTCGCCTCCTTCCGCTCCCAGTACCTGCTGCTCCCTGGCAGCATATTGCAATGGACTTCATAACTGACCTCCCACTCTCTGCCGGTTGTACGGTCATTTGGGTGGTCGCTGACCGCTTCTCCAAGATGGCTCATTTCGTTCCCCTGCCAGGCCTCCCGTCTGCACCCGAGCTAGCTAGAGACTTTATTCGTCACATCTTCCGTCTTCATGGCCTGCCCCTCCACATCGTGTCGGATCGTGGGGTACAGTTCACCTCACGCTTCTGGAGAGCCACTTGTAAACTACTAGACGTCACCCTGGACTTCTCTTCCGCTTACCACCCACAGTCCAATGGTCAAGTGGAGCGGATCAATCAGAACCTGACCAGTTACCTCCGGCACTTCGTTAATGCCCACCATTCTGACTGGGTGGATCTCCTACCATGGGCCGAGTTCTCTTACAATAATCACGAGAGCGAATCCTCCTCCAAATCCCCGTTTTTTGTAGTCTTTGGTCAGCATCCTCGGATTCCTTTTCCTGTCTCCACCTCGGTGGACAACCCGGCTGCGGAATCTCTCGTTAGCAAATTTTCCTCCATTTGGGAGAGTACCCGATCCGCACTCCTTCAGTCGTCCGAGCGGATGAAAAGACACGCTGACAAAAAACGCCTGGATCCTCCTCAATTTCGTCCAGGAGATAAGGTCTGGCTCTCATCTAAATATGTTCGACTCAAGATACCCTCTTACAAGTTAGGGCCTCGATTCATCGGACCTCTGGAGGTCACCAGTCAGATCAACCCGGTGGCCTATAAATTGAAACTCCCGGCCAACTTACGGATCCCTAACTTCTTCCATGTATCTCTCCTCAAACCTGTGGTACTTAACTCTTTTTCCAAGTCTACAGGTACGCCTCCTGCTCCGGTTTCTGCTGAGGACGAGTTTGAGGTAGAGAACATTCTTGCCACCAAAAGGGTAAGAGGAAAGACCTTTTTTCTGGAAGATTGGAAGGGGTTTGGTCCTGAGGAGAGAACGTGGGAGCCCCGGGAGAACATCCATGCCCCTCTCATCCTAGCTAAATTTCTGTCTGGCCTAAAAAAGGGGGGGCCTAAAGGGGGGGGTACTGTAGTGCCGGCGTCCCTGCCCTCTGCTAGGCAGGGACGCTGCTCCCCTCACCGCTCTGCCCCGTGCCCGGCGTCCCTCTCCCGCTCTGCTGTCAGCGCGCGCTCCTTCCCGGCGTCCTCCTCCCGCTCTGCTCTCAGCGCGCGCTCCTTCCCGGCCCCTGTGCTTAGGGCGCGTGCGCGCGCGCTCCCCTCCTCTTAAAGGGGCCGCGCGCGCCGTCCTAAGGAGTCCCCGGCCAATGGCCGGAGGACTTCATCATATATAAGGCACCTCCTCCAAAATGGAGGTGCCCGAGCAATGTTGTTTGCACCTGTGTCTCACCTGTGCTTCAGCCCTCAGGTCCCGTTGCCAGTTACCTGCCAGTTACCTGTCAGATTCCTGCCTGATTACTTGCTACCTGTCTGCTAGTCTGAGGTCCGACGGTCTGCCTTACTACTCCTGTCAGTCTGTCTAAGGACCAGCCTGCCCGCTCACCTGGGAGCGCACCTCAGCTACCTGCCTGCTTGCCTGAGGTCCGACGGTCTGCCTTACAACTCCGGTCAGTCTGTCTATGGACCAGCTTGCCCGCTCACCTGGGAGCGCTTCTCCGTTACCTGCCTGCTTGCCAGCCCGGAGGCTCCGCTGTCACGTGCTGTGACCACCAGCTACTCCAGACTCTTGCCCGCTCACCTGGGAGCGCTTCTCCGCTACCTGCCTGCTTGCCTGCCCGGAGGCTCCGCTGTCACGTGCTGTGACCACCAGCTACTCCAGACTCTTGCCCGCTCACCTGGGAGCGCTTCTCCGCTACCTGCCTGCTTGCCTGCCCGGAGGCTCCGCTGTCACGTGCTGTGACCACCAGCTATTCCTGAGACTCTTGCCCGCTCACCTGGGAGCGCTTCTCCGTTACCTGCCTGCTTGCCTACCTGGAGGCTCCGCCGTCACGTGCTGTGACCACCTGCTATTCCAGAGACTCTCGCTTGCTCACCTGGGAGCACACATTCTTCATCTGCCTTGCTAGCCTACCTGGAGGTTCAGCCATCACAGGTCGTACCTACCCTTTATCCAGAGACTGCCCCGATCACTTGCCGTGTCCTCCTGCCCGTACACCCAGAGACTGTCCTGGTCACCTCCTGTGACTACCTGCCTGGTCGCCACCCGCTCCCTTACAAGGACCGCCCCCTTGTATTGTAGCCCAGAGGTTCCGCCTCCCAGACCCGTTACACAAACTTTCAAGGTCACTATCCACCACTGGAGCTTCAATCTGTGGTGGTCTCTTAGTCAATCTCGGTCTGCTTCTGGAAGTCTTGTTTTGATGGGAGATAATCACAGGGTTGTAATAAATTCCAATGGACTATTCTGGTTTTCTTATCCCCTCTTTCCAATCAGATTTCATACACTGGACTGTCATCGGCTTTCCTCTTTATGACCACATACATCTTGTCTTCACAGTACGAACAAAGTTTTCCTGGACCACTTTTCTCACGTATGTTCTTGATTAGCACCGGGCTTCCCGATGCCATTTCTGCTCCATAACATTTTCGATCATAGTACTCCTTACTCTTGCTCTGTCCTTGCGTAACCACTTTGGACGCTATGTTATATGCCTCAACCATCCGTTCCTTCCATTTCCTAACGTACTCCGGATATGTTCTGTAAGTCTCTGATACCGGAGTATCGAACATAATGTTGATTGGCAGTCTTGGCGATCGTCCATACAATAGGAAGAAGGGTGAGTAACCGGTTGCATCACTCTTTGTACAGTTATAGGCATGTACCACTTTTGACAGAAAACTCTTCTAGTCTTTCTTCTCATCAGCTGTTAAAGTGTGCAACATGGACAATAATGTCTGGTTAAAACGTTCCACTTGTCCATTACTCTCTGGGTGATAGGGCATTGTGTGGGATCTCTGAATTCTACAGTACTTTTCTAGCTTGGCAAAGAGCTGGTTCTCAAATTCTCTTCCTTGGTCATGGTGTAACCTCGTAGGGAACCCAAACCTCAAAGCAAAATCATTGAAGATCTTCTCTGCCGCTGTTCGACCAGCTTTTTTGGTGGTGGCATATGCTTGGGAAAATCGAGCAAAATGGTCCATCACCACCAATATGTATTCATATCGGTGTTCGATCATCAGATCTGAATTGGACTTCCTCTGTACTCCTTGGTACAAACTCTGGAGCCTCGGGACTTAGTTCACTCTCCTGAGGATGGTACATCTCTTTCCTTGCGGGTCCGAAAAATACAACAGTGTGCTCTTCTTCATCCGAACTTTCAAGGTCACTATCCACCACTGGAGCTTCAATCTGTGGTGGTCTCTTAGTCAATCTCGGTCTGCTTCTGGAAGTCTTGTTTTGATGGGAGATAATCACAGGGTTGTAATAAATTCCAATGGACTATTCTGGTTTTCTTATCCCCTCTTTCCAATCAGATTTCATACACTGGACTGTCATCGGCTTTCCTCTTTATGACCACATACATCTTGTCTTCACAGTACGAACAAAGTTTTCCTGGACCACTTTTCTCACATATGTTCTTGATTAGCACCGGGCTTCCCGATGCCATTTCTGCTTCATAACATTTTCGATCATAGTACTCCTTACTCTTGCTCTGTCCTTGCGTAACCACTTTGGACGCTATGTTATATGCCTCAACCATCCGTTCCTTCCATTTCCTAACGTACTCCGGATATGTTCTGTAAGTCTCTGATACCAGAGTATCGAACATAATGTTGATTGGCAGTCTTGGCGATCGTCCATACAATAGGAAGAAGGGTGAGTAACCGGTTGCATCACTCTTTGTACAGTTATAGGCATGTACCACTTTTGACAGAAAACTCTTCTAGTCTTTCTTCTCATCAGCTGTTAAAGTGTGCAACATGGACAATAATGTCTGGTTAAAACGTTCCACTTGTCCATTACTCTCTGGGTGATAGGGCATTGTGTGGGATCTCTGAATTCTACAGTACTTTTCTAGCTTGGCAAAGAGCTGGTTCTCAAATTCTCTTCCTTGGTCATGGTGTAACCTCGTAGGGAACCCAAACCTCAAAGCAAAATCATTGAAGATCTTCTCTGCCGCTGTTCGACCAGCTTTTTTGGTGGTGGCATATGCTTGGGAAAATCGAGCAAAATGGTCCATCACCACCAATATGTATTCATATCGGTGTTCGATCATCAGATCTGAATTGGACTTCCTCTGTACTCCTTGGTACAAACTCTGGAGCCTCGGGACTTAGTTCACTCTCCTGAGGATGGTACATCTCTTTCCTTGCGGGTCCGAGAAATACAACAGTGTGCTCTTCTTCATCCGAACTTTCAAGGTCACTATCCACCACTGGAGCTTCAATCTGTGGTGGTCTCTTAGTCAATCTCGGTCTGCTTCTGGAAGTCTTGTTTTGATGGGAGATAATCACAGGGTTGTAATAAATTCCAATGGACTATTCTGGTTTTCTTATCCCCTCTTTCCAATCAGATTTCATACACTGGACTGTCATCGGCTTTCCTCTTTATGACCACATACATCTTGTCTTCACAGTACGAACAAAGTGTTCCTGGACCACTTTTCTCACGTATATTCTTGATTAGCACCGGGCTTCCCGATGCCATTTCTGCTCCATAACATTTTCGATCATAGTACTCCTTACTCTTGCTCTGTCCTTGCGTAACCACTTTGGACGCTATGTTGTATGCCTCAACCATCCGTTCCTTCCATTTCCTAACGTACTCCGGATATGTTCTGTAAGTCTCTGATACCGGAGTATCGAACATAATGTTGATTGGCAGTCTTGGCGATCGTCCATACAATAGGAAGAAGGGTGAGTAACCGGTTGCATCACTCTTTGTACAGTTATAGGCATGTACTACTTTTGACAGAGAACTCTTCTAGTCTTTCTTCTCATCAGCTGTTAAAGTGTGCAACATGGACAATAATGTCTGGTTAAAACGTTCCACTTGTCCATTACTCTCTGGGTGATAGGGCGTTGTGTGGGATCTCTGAATTCTACAGTACTTTTCTAGCTTGGCAAAGAGCTGGTTCTCAAATTCTCTTCCTTGGTCATGGTGTAACCTCGTAGGGAACCCAAACCTCAAAGCAAAATCATTGAAGATCTTCTCTGCCGCTGTTCGACCAGCTTTTTTGGTGGTGGCATATGCTTGGGAAAATCGAGCAAAATGGTCCATCACCACCAATATGTATTCATATCGGTGTTCGATCATCAGATCTAAATTGGACTTCCTCTGTACTCCTTGGTACAAACTCTGGAGCCTCGGGACTTAGTTTACTCTCCTGAGGATGGTACATCTCTTTCCTTGCGGGTCCGAGAAATACAACAGTGTGCTCTTCTTCATCCGAACTTTCAAGGTCACTATCCACCACTGGAGCTTCAATCTGTGGTGGTCTCTTAGTCAATCTCGGTCTGCTTCTGGAAGTCTTGTTTTGATGGGAGATAATCACAGGGTTGTAATAAATTCCAATGGACTATTCTGGTTTTCTTATCCCCTCTTTCCAATCAGATTTCATACACTGGACTGTCATCGGCTTTCCTCTTTATGACCACATACATCTTGTCTTCACAGTACGAACAAAGTGTTCCTGGACCACTTTTCTCACGTATGTTCTTGATTAGCACCAGGCTTCCCGATGCCATTTCTGCTCCATAACATTTTCGATCATAGTACTCCTTACTCTTGCTCTGTCCTTGCGTAACCACTTTGGACGCTATGTTGTATGCCTCAACCATCCGTTCCTTCCATTTCCTAACGTACTCCGGATATGTTCTGTAAGTCTCTGATACCGGAGTATCGAACATAATGTTGATTGGCAGTCTTGGCGATCGTCCATACAATAGGAAGAAGGGTGAGTAACCGGTTGCATCACTCTTTGTACAGTTATAGGCATGTACCACTTTTGACAGAGAACTCTTCTAGTCTTTCTTCTCATCAGCTGTTAAAGTGTGCAACATGGACAATAATGTCTGGTTAAAACGTTCCACTTGTCCATTACTCTCTGGGTGATAGGGCGTTGTGTGGGATCTCTGAATTCTACAGTACTTTTCTAGCTTGGCAAAGAGCTGGTTCTCAAATTCTCTTCCTTGGTCATGGTGTAACCTCGTAGGGAACCCAAACCTCAAAGCAAAATCATTGAAGATCTTCTCTGCCGCTGTTCGACCAGCTTTTTTGGTGGTGGCATATGCTTGGGAAAATCGAGCAAAATGGTCCATCACCACCAATATGTATTCATAACCACCCTTGCACATCTCGAGATGTAGAAAGTCTATTGAGACCATCTCAAACGGATACGTAGTTTGGATGTTGCCCATAGGTGCCCAGGTTGATCTGTTGGGACATTTATCTTTCAGACACCCACACTCCCTGGTCACGTACCTCTCAATATGTTTCCGCATGTATGGCCTGAAGAAACATAATGGATCAAGATGGTTGCCCTTTCCACTCCCAGGTGTCCCATATTTTCATGGAGTTCTTTGAAGACCAACATACGGATTACTCTGGGTAGTACCAACTTCCGGTTTTGTCCTCCTTTATGATACAGGATACTGTCTTCACTGAGGTAGAGCTTCGTCCATTCTTTAAGTAAAACAGATACTGCTGGTGACTCATTATCTCTCTCCAATTTACTTGGAAACTGATTTTGGTCCACATAAAGTAGTATTCTACCAATTACCTGATCTTCCCGTTGTGCTCTATGGATTTTTCCTTTTGGTAGTTGTTGAATGGACAAGGGGTGATCTTGTTCTCTCACTTCTATGGTGGTTTCCACCGTCAACGGACACCACAATGGTGTGTCTTCCTCTTGATAAGCTTGCACTGCTTGGGTAGTGCTCTCAATTGCTTCCAGACTGACTTCCCCCAAGCATTCTGGCATGAACTCCTCAGGATCAAGTGGCATTCTCGACAATCCATCAGCATCCGCATTGCATTTTCCTGGCCTGCACTTCATGCTGAAATTGAAGTCAGCTAGTTCAGCGACCTATCTCTGACCTGTTACATTCAGTTTGGCTGAAGTAAGGACATAGGTCAAAGGACTGTTGTCAGTGTATACCTCAAACTCTTTGCTGTAGTAGAGATAATCTCTAAATTGTTTACAGATAGACCATTTCAATGCCAGGAACTCCATTTTCAGAAATGTAGATGGTAATTCTTCTCGGCGTCTGTCAACGCTCCAGAACCGTAACCGATGACTCTCAATTTTCCATCTTGATACTGATACAGGGCAGCTCCCAGTCCAACTTGAGAAGCGTCACAATGAAGAACAAATGGTAAGTTGAAATCAGGATATCCCAAGATGGGTGGTTTTATCAAGTAGTCTACTAGTTCTTCCAATACATCCTGGTGGTCTGCTGTCTAGAGAATGGGCTGTTGGGACGAAAAGGCATTGTTTCTTTTAAGCCCAGTCCTACCTACATTCTTCTTTTTCTCCGTGGGTTTTGTTGACTTTGTTGTCCCCCCCAAGAGGAGATATAGTGGGGTGGCAATCCTGGAGAAGTTCCATAAGTACGATAGTAGGAGAGGAATCCTAACATCTGCCTCAACTTTCCGACAGTAGTGGGCCGCTTGTCTTTTAAGGCCATTATCGGAGCGATTTCTGCTGGGTCCACGGTATATCCTTTGCCGGACACCATTTTCCCTAGAAATCGGACTTGCCTTTGGAACAGTTCACATTTCTTTGGGTTCAACTTAACTCCGTGTCACTGATACTGTTGTAATACGGTCCTCACGTGTTCAACATGCTCCTGGAAGGTTTTGCTGTGTACCACATTGTCATCCAAGTACGGCTGGCAGATATCGTCCCTCAATCCTTCCAAACAGGTCTCCATGCTCCTCTGAAATTCTGCTGGAGCTGAACTGAGCCCAATCGGTATGCGAATCCACTCATATATCCCCCACGGTGTGATGAATGCTGTCAAGGGTCTACTGAACTCTTCAACAAACCCTTGATGGTATGCTTTACCCTGATCGAGGACAGAGAACCAGCTACTTCCTGATAAGCTATCCAGCACATCTTGAATCTTTGGTATCGGGTGCCGATCAAGTACTGACTTTCGGTTTAGTTCCCGGTAATCACAGCAGAGTCTCAAAGTACCATCCTTCTTCCTAACACAGACAATAGGAGAGGAATAAGACAACTTCGAGTTTTGGACCTAGCCTCTGTTGATTAGATCTTGTAAATACTCTTTCACTTCACGGTGTAATGGTTTTGGCACAGACATGTAACTTCTGGTTACTGGGGTCGTGTTTTTCAAATTGATTTTCAACTGGAACGACGGGATACAGCCTATATCAGAGTCATCTTTAGAGAATGCATGACACTCCTCTCAGCATCTGTTTTGCTATCGCTATGTCTTCAGCACACAAGTGTTCCAGGGATAGAGGGGGATCCCAGGACCCTGAGGTGGTTCATGCAATTTCCACCCCTGGTCAACTCCTGTTCCTTGGTGGGGAGACTGAATTCACGGTAGACCCCTGGGCGGGTCCCACACTAGGTGGATATACTGTTTTAATGGTTTCAATGTGACCTAACACAGTCTTTGGATCCAGTCTAATTTCGTGTTTCTTAGTATTCATCACTGGTACTGTCACTCGAGCAAACCCACCAGTAGGAATCATAAGCACAGTCTCACCTTGAACTATGCCATCCGGAAGTTCTGAGGAGTCTTTTGGCACAAACAGTCTTTTCTGGACTTTTCTTCCTGGTTCTACCTGGACTCCACACCTCACCCCCACCATTTGGTTTGCAGGGATGATGGTTGGGCACCAGCCTACCTTGACTTCTTTTAGGTCCATTGTATTCTGTGCTTTCTTTACTCTATGAATCTCATTTTCTGCCACTGCATTGGGTATGGCAACTGGTGTGTCAGTTGAATCCACCACCAGCGTCCCTGACTTGTGTTTCGTGATGACCTCACTGATTATATAACCAGGATAGGATCCTCTGCCACGTTCTGATCACTGGTCACGAGAAAAGGTACCAAAAGCTCAATGGTGTTGCTGTTCTTCTTGGCCCTCAGTTGGAAAGTCACTTCCACCCAGCCTATGAAAGGGATTTTGGTCTGGTTGACAGCTTTGCCGTGGAGTTCCACTGGTCCTAAGAGTTCTTTTAGCAACTGAAGGCAGGTATGTGGCAGGTAGCCTTGGGCTCCTGTGTCCCACAGTGCTTTTACCAGGAGTCCATCTAGCTGGCACTGTATAAAGCACCTTTCACGGATTAGGCTGATGAAGCTATCTTTACTGACCGAGGAATCCTCCTCCCAGGAGTACATCGTTTGACCTCCACGCTGGGTATTAAGTAACTGATGCTCCTGACTCGCTTGCAGCTGTTGTAGACAGGAACACTCTTGGGGATAGTACTGACACAGCCGTTTTACCATCATGCGCTGTTCTGGGGTTTGGTGAGATTTAGATTTGCTTCTAGGGCCTCCTCCGTGTCGCGATTACCAGTCGCCCCACACTGGCATGTAGACAGTGGACACACACCGTACTCTGATTTGATGAACAGCATGCTTCACAAGCTGGGTATCTTCTGTATTGGAACTCACTCCTGGGTCTGAGGGATACAGGTTCTGGCCTGGAACAAATCAACTTTTTCACCTCAATCAACTCGGCTCGCAGTTCTCCTATTACTTCCTCTCAATCAGCGCTTGTGGTCCTCTCTTTTGTTGATGATTTAAGGTTTCCTCTCGGTGGTGGCACTGGAGTGTCTCTGTGATGATCTTCGGACTAGCCACAGGGGGTCTCCAACTTCAGCTGACTCATTTTGGTGATTTTAGGAGCAGAGCCTTTATTTAACTTCTGTTCGCTCTCTGACTCCAAACTAGCTGCCTCATTCATTTTTTCAATTAGGACTTCGTCCAGAATGCCAGGATCTTCTAGATACTGTTTCAGCTGCAACTTGATGTCTTTGCTGAATAACCCCATTCCCAATGATCTCAAGAACTTCTTCTGGACTAGTCCAGCATCAAACTTCTCCTCTGCTTCTACATCTCTGGATGAATGCAATAGTCTATCCGTCAGTTCAATTGCTATGAACAAGAAACTTTGGAGTGGTTCATTATTTTTCTGTGTGTGGTTAATGAGTCGGTGGAACAATTCTGAAGTACTCTCTTCTTTATAGTGCTCTTTTAAAAACATCTTCAGCTGTTGCAAGGTCAATTAACTCTTCATTTCTACCATACTACGGAGGTTCAGTCCAGGGCTGATCGCTTTCACCACCCCCTCAATGATCTCATCTGGCTGGTAGCCTTTCTGTAAGCCTGCATCGATCTGGTGCAACAAGTTCATATAAGACAATTTCTCTTTCTGTTCACACTCTCCAATCTGTCCCAGGATCTTGAATTCTTTCCTTATGGTGATTTGTGGTGTTAGAGAGGACTGTCTTCCTGATTTATCTAACCTAAGCAGTGTAAAGGTTCTCTCTGAGTTTGTCACCCATTCAGAGGTTTTGGTCAATTCCTGCAGGGCTTTGAATTGTTCTTTTAATTCCTGAAGTTCTGCATGCGGACGGAGATTTCCGCTTTTGGTAATAGGTGCCGCCCCTTCATCCTCCAACTTCAACCTGGTTAGAAACTGTGTTAGCTCCTGGAGGAACATCTCCATTATGTCTTAAGCTTTTTTCTCCCCCAGCTCATCCATTTTTGCATTAATGGCAGCTAACAGTTGCCTGCGGTTGTGTGCTTTAGAAATCTGCTCTTCTGACATCTTTATGCAGTATGTTCTGCTACTGTTCTCAATTCTTCCCAGGTTAACAGAAGAAGCAGCTCACTAATTCTGTCTATTTACATTTCCAAATCCATTGCTGCTAGTGAGTTTTCTTTAGGGCTGGTCCCCTTTAGCTGGTGTAGCAGAGTTGAATTGAGGTGCTGTGCTGCTGTGTTTTTCCAGACACTTTTCCTCTTCTACCTCTACATGCTAATTCCAGCTCAGGACTCCCCCTATGGGCCACCAATGTTACACGCACGCCGCTAGGTTCAGATAGGGCGAGATGGGTTTCATGAATTCTTTGGAATCCTGGGGAAACCGTTACTCAGGGCGACCATAGGCTGCAGCTTCTCTCAGGCACACGATGGATTCAATTGCTGACCAGACACATCTGACAAGAGTTTTTTCAACAGTTTAACAGTGGAATTTAATCTGAAACACAGCCAGTGCAATTCAGGGATATTACAGCAACAATCTTCATTACAGTACAGTCTGAGTTTCTTGATCAACCAGCTCCAGTAACCATACAGTATTTTCTTCATAAGGCACAGTATTACAGTCTCTTCAGTAGCATAATTCAGCATAGATTACATCTCTTAGCAGCACACTTCTATGCATACACAACCACAGGCTTTTCCTTCACCAACACACAATAGTACACAGCATTCTTTATCCTACATGGAGATGGAGGGGGGAGGGTTTGAGATGATCCCTGTGACACAATTCCTTCCAGTCCTTATCTTCCTGCCCGATAATACTCTGAACTTGATTAAAGTGCTTTTCTCTGCAATCACACCTCTACTATAGGCCATACAGGTATGTATAAATTTACTTTTCTATACCCTGTATGGCCATAGTAGAAGTCTGATATTGTCCAGGGAGGTGACAGATTCCCTTTAAAAATAATCAGGGACAACTTTCCACCGACCTCTACGCTAAACCTACAGATTGCAACAGTCTTTTACTCTACTCTACCTGCCACCCCCGGATCCACCAAATATAGCTTACCCTGTTCAGTTAGTGACAAAACCATCCTCCTTGCAAGACTAGACGAAATCTCCACCAAATTCAGGGATAAATAAATGAACTTTCTTGGCATTGAAAATCTACAACTACCTACTGACTGTGTGGTTATACCCCACCTCACCTGCACCTCACTCCCTCTGCAGAGTGCAAGCCAACCTTCAATACCAAAGTATCCTCGAGCCTAAAAGGCAACATTTCAAGCGCAAACATTCGTGAAATGTGTGAATTTAGTAGTGTGGCCTTTGGGGCGTTGGCTGAATATTTGCGCTTGCATTCCAAGGACTGGGGTAGGGACAACTGAACACTGCACTGGGACAAGGACATGGACGTGCTTGCTGATGGTGCTAGTTGTGAGTGTGAAACGATACGTGCAGTGCGGGAGGCATCTTGGCATGCGCCATGGACAGGGGATTGGTGTGCACGCATAACAGCGGAAGAAGCAGTGGTGTCACCTGCAGACACCGTTTCTGGACCCTTGGGTTCGGCCCACTTAGTCGGGTGTTTTGCTGCCATGTGTCTGATCATGCTGGCAATGGTCAGGCTGCTAGTTTTGCTACCCCTGCTGATGCTGGCCTGGCAGGTAATGCAAATGACTTTTTGGGGTTATCTGCAGAGTCTTTAAAAAACAAACAGACTCGGGAAGACCTAACCGTTGTACTGGCAACTTCCTTCATTTTAGTGCTACGGGGAACGCTTTCCTGCCTTGTGTCTGCAGCCACTACACTGCTTCTTCCTGCCTGTTGTGGTGCTACGCCTCCCTCCCCCTGTGTGCTGCTGTCCTCACTCTGTGTGTCTCTAGTTGTGTCAGTTATTATATCATCCACCACCTCATCTTCCACTTCCGCACCCTGGTCCTCCTTCTGACTTTCTGGCAATTGTGTCTCATCATCATCATCCACCTCTTGCGACAGTTTTTTCACTTTCCCTCCGCTGCTTTCGTGTGACCGTGACTGCTCCAGTTTTTGGGCATTGCTACAAGCGTTCTCTTCAGAGTGTCCAAGTGTGGGATCACTTGTCTCCGGGCACTCGGCATGGGGAAAAGAAGGAAGATCAGGGTGAGGAATATACGGTCCAGACTCATGGCTACTGAGACTTGACCATGTGGAAGACAGGGTGGTGGTGGTGTCAAAGTGACTATAAGCATTATCTGCTATCCAACCAAGAACCTTTTGACACTGCTCTGGGTTCAATAGTGGTGTACTGCGGTCCCCTAGTAATTGGGACAGGAAGGTCGAGCGACAAGATGTGGGTGTTTGTTATGGCACAATTTCAGTTTGCCCACGGCCACGTCCTAAGCCTCTGCATGCACCATTACCATCACGTCCCTTGCCACGCATCTTGCCCATTTTAAATGGAGGACAATATTTTCCACGTTCACGAGAAATGGCTGATTTTGGAACGCTGTTATAGGTGATATGTCTGACAGAGAACCACGGTTTTAAATAGCAGGCCTGTAATTTACTAATACTATTCTTCAGACACCTAGTGAGAATAGCTTGACCGACACACTGCAATAGAATGGAAAAGGAGGCCAATATTTTCCACGTTCAGTTCAAATTTCTGGATTTTTATTGCTGAAATATGAAACAGATCTGGCTGTATTCTGCAGTGCTAACAAGCAAACGGAGCAGAAAAATGGTGTACTCTGGATTTCTTTTTAAGCAAATAACAAGGATTAAGAAATTTTTTTTTTACCCTGGCCCCTGATATCTGGGGCTATGTCTACAAATATCTGTAATTATTACAGCAGCAGACAGGACGTTCAATGGACTCCCCTGCGCTATATGCATCTCAGTCTGCCACATACACTTCCTGCCTGCCTAACTCTGATATGCAGCTGGATTAGTCCTCAGAAGGACTGTTAGTTCAGATGGATATATATATATATATATATACAGTACAGACCAAAAGTTTGGACACACCTTCACATTTAAAGATTTTTCTGTATTTTCTTGACTATGAAAATTGTACATTCACACTGAAGGCATAAAAACTATGAAGTAACACATGTGGAATTATATACTTAACAAAAAAGTGTGAAACAACTGAAAATATGTCTTATATTCTAGGTTCTTCAAAGTAGCCACCTTTTGCTTTGATGACTGCTTTGCACACTCTTGGCATTCTCTTGATGAGCTTCAAGAGGTAGTCACCGGAAATGGTCTTCCAACAATCTTGAAGGAGTTCCCAGAGATGCTTAGCACTTCTTGGCCCTTTTGCCTTCACTCTGCGGTCCAGCTCACCCCAAACCATCTCAATTGGGTCCAGGTCTAGTGACTGTGGAGGCCAGGTCATCTGGCGTAGCACCCCATCACTCTCCTTCTTGGTCAAATAGCCCTTACACAGCCTGGAGGTGTGTTTGGGGTCATTGTCCTGTTGAAAAATAAATGATGGTCCAACTAAACGCAAACCGGATGGAATAGCATACCGCTGCAAGATGCTGTGGAATCCATGCTGGTTCAGTATGCCTTCAATTTTGATTAAATCCCCAACAGTGTCACCAGCAAAGCATCCCCACACCATCACACCTCCTCCTCCATGCTTCACGATGGGAACCAGGCATGTAGAGTCCATCCGTTCACCTTTTCTGCGTTGCACAAAGACACGGTGGTTGGAACCAAAGATCTCAAATTTGGACTCATCATACCAAAGTACAGATTTCCACTGGTCTAATGTCCATTCCTTGGTTCTTTATGACAAACAAGTCTCTTCTGCTTGTTGCCTGTCCTTAGCAGTGGTTTCCTAGCAGCTATTTTACCATGAAGGTCTGCTGCACAAAGTCTCCTCTTAACAGTTGTTGAAGAGATGCGTCTGCTGCTAGAACTCTGTGTGGCATTGACCTGGTCTCTAATCTGAGCTTCTGTTAACCTGCGATTTCTGAGGCTGGTGACTCAGATAAACTTATCCTCAGAAGCAGAGGTGACTCTTGGTCTTCCTTTCCTGGGGCGGTCCTCATGTGAGCCAGTTTCTTTGTAGCGCTTGATGGTTTTTGCAACTGCACTTGGGGACACTTTCAAAGTTTGCCCAATTTTTCGGACTGACTGACCTTCATTTCTTAAAGTAATGATAGCCACTCATTTTTCTTTACTTAGCTGCTTTTTTCTTGCCATAATACAAATTCTAACAGTCTATTCAGTAGGACTATCAGCTGTGTATCCACCAGACTTCTGCACAACACAACTGATGGTCCCAACCCCATTTATAAGGCAAGAAATCCCACTTATTAAACCTGACAGAGCACACCTGTGAACTGAAAACCATTTCCGGTGACTACCTCTTGAAGCTCATCAAGAGAATGCCAAGAGTGTGCAAAGCAGTCATCAAAGCAAAAGGTGGCTACTTTGAAGAACCTAGAATATAAGACATATTTTCAGTTGTTTCACACTTTTTTGTTAAGTATATAATTCCACATGTGTTAATTGGTAGTTTTTATGCCTTCAGTGTGAATGTACAATTTTCATAGTCATGAAAATACAGAAAATCTTTAAATGAGAAGGTGTGTCCAAACTTTTGGTCTGTACTGTATATATATATATATAAATATGTTGTGGAATACCTATGCTAACTATAAACAAGCAAATCTCTCCTTGACTCAGCAGCGCCTCTCCCTACTCTGCCTGTTTCCGGGATAGACTGTGACGAGCATAGCGGTGCCAGGTCTTATATAGACCTGATGACGCTGTGCGGCCAGTCAATCACTTTAATTTCCACAACCAACTGGCTACGGTATTACAGTGCATGGCAGGCAACCATTGCATGTTGATAGGCTCTCTAAATAGCGCCAAACATGCAGGGAGGCGAGTACCGAGCAGTGGCGAGCATGTTCTCTCATCACTAAACACAGTATTTCTAGTCAAATATGGTGGAGGTTCAAAGATATTTAGGGGCTGTGTTGCTGACTCTTGCACAGGGTGCCTTGACTTCATGAAATGTGAAGATTCCCAAAGGATCTTGGTTCACAATGTAGTGCCCAGTGTCATAAAGCTGGCTTTGCATCCTAGGTCATGGGTCTTCCAGTAGGACAATGACTCCAAACATAATTTAAGAATCACGCAGAAATGTATGGAAATAAAGCACTGAGAGTTCTGAAGTGGTAATTCCAGCTCTAGTAGTGTCAAGTCTCCCACCACTACCTCTTACATGCAGAAACTACAAAGAAACTACAAATGGACACATTAAATCAGGAAATTGTTTTAAGTTTGATTCATTTATGTCAAATTTGAAAAATTTCTGCCAACTGCGATGAATCTCTGTCAACTATGATACATTTCTGTCAACCTTGATTAATTTCTGAGTATCACCGTTAAAATTATGAATCGGTGAACGAGTGCATGGAGGGGGATCAATCAAGTTGTGGATTGTTCTAGGGATGTATGCGACCAGAATGAACACTCCTTTACAGCTGATGGTACCATCCAGCACCTGTCCCTATTCTAAAAGCACCTAACAGCGTTATCAATAGGGAATATAATTTTTTTTATTTTTCAGCTTGGAGTATAATGCAATAATCCCAGACTAGATATCTGTAAGACACTATCCCAACTGGTTTAGGTCCCCCGTACATGAATCTCAGATAAGAGAGGTAATATAGTACCATAAAAAATAGAATTTAACTGGCTCCGAAGTGTTTTTTTTTGGTACATTGCACCACTAAACTGTGAAGGAGCGCAAGCAACCCTGGCCTATTCCAGCCCTTGTTCATTTTGATAAGAGTCAGCCTTTCAGCATTTTCAGTTGACAGGCGGATGCGCCTATCAGTTATAATTCCCTCAGCAGCACTAAAATCTCGCTCTGACAAAATGCTCGGTGCAGGGCTGGCCAGGACCTCCAAGGCGTAGAGAGCCAGTTCAAATTACGTGTCCAGCTTGGATACCCAATAGTTTCAAGGCACAGAGGAATCACGGATGACACTGTTACAGTCACCAAGGTACTCCTTCAGCATCTTCCAAAACTTTTCCCTCCTTGTCAGAGTACCCTGCACATCTTAGCCTGGGCGCTGGGAGGGTCTGAGAAAACTGTCCCAGACCTTTGACAGCATTCCCCTGCCTCTGCTGCATCTGGTTTGTGTCTCCCTCGCCTGTACTCGTTGGTTGTCCAAGAAACCGTGACATCTGCTGCCAGCATTGTCAGATGGGAATTTTTTTAAGAATTCTTCAACAAGGGCCATGTGGTACTGCAACATACAACATAGGAGTGGGTCTCCTATACCGTTAATGCATATGCAGTAAGTTCACGGGCTGCCAAAAATTAAGACTCACTCCTATACCAATTTGAAGATAAGTAGTGTAGGGCCTCAGTTAAAAAATTATTTTTCATTATTAAGGAGTGGGTCTCCTATAGTGTTATTGTGTATGCAGCAAGTTCAAGGGCTGCCAAAAATTAGGACGTACTCTAATACCAATTTAAAGAGACGTAATGAAGGGACTCAGAAAAATTGTTTTAAAAATTATTAAGGTGTCGGTCTCCTAGACTTGTAATGCCCACGTACTAAGTGCATGGGCTGAAAAACATCTACCCATTTACCCCTGGGGGTTATACATATATATTATATAGCATGTTAGGGGTAGGCCTCTAAAAATAGTTCCTACGGGCATCATAAACACCCTTAAAAAAATTACGTGGGTGTTGCAAGATGGTCACCCTGGTGATATAGTGGTGGAGGATGAGGAGAAGGATAAAGAGGAGGACGACATAAAATAGACGAAATCCTGAAGCATATACCCATATCTGGGTGTGAAGGGGTGCATGGGAATAGACCTTCCAAAAAAAACCCACTGGATTTGAGTTTAGGTTTGGCTGTGCTAATCCTGTGGTGTCGAGAAATCTGGCCCAATCCAGCCCTTGTTCATTTTAAGAAGAGTCAGCCTGTCATCATTTTCAGTTGACAGGCGGATGCGCCTATCAGTTATAATACCCCCAGCGGCACTAAAAACCCGATCTGACAAAACGCTAGGTGCAGGGCAGGCCAGGACCTACAAGGCGTAGAGAGACAGTTCATACCATGTGTCCAGTTTAGATACCCAATAGTTGTAAGGCACATAGGAATCATGGAGGATGCTGGTACAGTCGCCAAGGTACTCCTTAAGCATCTTCCAAAACTTTTTCCTCCTTGGCCTCATCAGGCCTGGGTAGTGAGAGAGTCTGAGAAAAATGTCCAAGACCTTTGATAGTGTTCCCCTGCCTCTGCTGCATCTGCTTTGTGTCTCCCTCACCCGTATTCCTTTGTTGTTCAAGGAACTGGACCAGGGGAGGAGTCCTGAGGAGATCATTTGCATATTCTCACTGCATTTTGGGATAAGTGAAGAGTCTCCGCGAGCTCAAAGAACACTGGATTTTGGCCGTTGGAGCTGAAAGGAGGACATCGGTAAACCAGGGGAGGAGTCCTGAGGAGATCATTTGCATATTCTCATTGCATTTTGGGATAAATGAAGAGTCTCCGCGAGCTCAAAGAACACTGGATTTTGGCCGTTGGAGCTGAAAGGAGGACATTGGTAAACCGCGCGACTACTGGCGCGTGAATTTTGGAGCTTTTATCACTGTTTTCAGAACATTAACAATAAGAACATGGAAGAGTCCAGGAGCCATTTGGTGAGCTGCATATCCTGCTACATGTTCACAGACTTGCCAGTGGAAAAGCCAAACTTCACATGCCAGAAATGCAAGCTTGTGTCCCTGTTGGAGGAAAAGTTGCGAAATCTAGAAGAGAGGTTAACTACCTTGAAAATCATTAAAGAAGGTGAAGAGTTCTTAGAGCAGAATTATCTCTTCATGATACAGAAAGAGAAGAAATTCGAACTGCACCTGACAAAACAGAGGAATGGAAGCATGTGACCCAGAGAAGCAGGAGGATCGAGAGGCAGTCAGCATCCATACTACTCAGGAACCAGTACCAGGCTCTCATGCAGGAGAACCATGAAGAAATACAGCAAGATAAGACTTTGCCAACAATGAATAACCTTGTAAGCCCCCAGAATCCTCCTAGATGGAGAAAAAAGAATGTTGTGAAGAAAAAACAGAGAGTGGTGGTCATGGGGGATTCCCTGTTGAGAGGAACAGAGGCCGCTATCTGCAGACCAGACATAACCTCAAGAGAAATGTGCTGTCTTCCAGGAACAAAAATTAAAGATGTGTCTGACAGGATATCAAGACTCTTCAGACCTACTGATCACTACTAGTGTTGAGCGATACCTTCTGATATCGGGAAATATCAGATCGGATTGGATCGGACAGATACCCAAAAAATATCAGATATCGCCGATTCCGATACCGGAAACCAATGCAAGTCAATGGGACACAAATATCGGATTGAAAATAAAGCCTTTCTTTCCTTGTAGGTTAATTCTACATGAAGGAAAACAACTAAGAATAATGTAGAATGTAATTACATGAAAAGCTGTCAATTCAGCAGCGGCATACACCGGTACCAACAATTTCGAAAAGAAAGAATAGAGCATCACACATAGATTAGATAGATAGAAACATGTCAGTCACATATATAAAAATAACAGTGACAGTGTTGCTTACTGTACTTGTCATTTAGTGTTAAAGGATTTATTTAAAAAAATAATAGTGTTTTCATGCACCGTCTCTTTAAAAAAACCGGCCGGCAATTCAGCATCGGTACCCGACAATTTAGAATAGAAAGAATAGAGCATCACACATAGATTAGATACATAGAAACATGTCAGTCACATATATAAGAAGTACAGTGATAGTGTTGATTACTGTACTTGTCATTTAGTGTTAAAATAAAGGATTTATTAAAAAAAAAAATTGGTGTGGGGTTCCCGGTAATTTTAGTCTCTAGCGGAGGTTAAGCAGACGGCTGGGGCAGATGTTTGAAGCCTGGGAAGGGGGTAATACCCACGGAGCTTCCCAGGCTACCAATATCAGCCCCCAGCTGAATACCTAGCCTTTACCAGCTATTAAAATGGGGGACCCCCAAAAAAGTGACGTGGGGTCCCCCCTATTTTCATAGCTAGCAAAGGCTAGGCAGACAGCTGGGGGCTGATATTAATAGCCCAGGAAGGGTGCCATAAATATTGGCCCCCTCCCAGGCTAGAAACACCAACCATCAGCTGCCCCAGAAATGGCACATCCATAGGATGCGCCAATTCTGGCACTTAGCCTCACTCTTCCCCCTGCCCTGTAGCGGTGGCAGTGGGGTAATAGGGCTGGGGTTGATGTCAGCTTATAATGCCAGCTGACATCAAGCCCAGGTTAGTAATGGAGAGGCGTCTATAAGACACCCTCATTACTAACCCCATAGTCAAAGTTAAAAAAAACCCACAAACACCCAGAATAGAGTCCTTTAATTGAAATAAACACACAATTCTTTATTGTTCTAAATTAAACCATACTTACCATCACGCCCATTCCTGATGAAGCCAATGTCTTCTGCAATAAAAGTAAAATAATAGGCATGCTTGTGCTCTGCAGTGTCTCTGAAGGATGACAAGCTGGATGGCAGCGTTCAGCTGCGATCCAGCCTGTCATCTCAATGACATCCCAGCGTGGGAGAATTCTCCTGCTCAAGCGCTGAGCACAGGAGAATTCTCCCACGCTGTCAGTGACGTGCATGAGGTGAGCTGAGTTCATTGGACATGAGCTCACCTCATGCACGTCACTGACAGCGTGGGAAAATTCTCCTGCGCTCAGCGCTTCAGCAGGAGAATTCTCTCACGCTCACTGCAAGCGCAGGAGAATTTTCCCATGCTGTCAGTGACATGCATGAGGTGAGCTGAGTTCATTGGACATGACCTCGGCTCATCTTTATGCCATCACAGCCAGACACTGAGGAGAGCAAGCATGCCTGCGCTTCTCAGTGTCTGCGACATGGCAAGCTGGATGGCAGCTTTCGACTGCGATACAGCCTGTCATGTGAATGTAGCAGAGCTGGAGCCATCATGGGAACCATGGAAAGGTAAGGATGATGTTGGTTTATTATTTTACTTTTATTGCAGAAGACATTGGCTTCAGCTGGAATGGGCGTGATGATAAGTATGGTTTAATTTAGAACAATAAAGAATTGTGTGTTTATTTCAATTAAAGGACTTTATTCTGGGTGTTTGTGGTTTTTTTTACTTTGACTATGGGGTTAGTAATGGGGGTGTCTTATAGACGCCTCTCCATTACTAACCTGGGCTTGATGTCAGCTGGCATTATAAGCTGACATCAACCCTAGCCCTATTACCCCACTGCCACCGCTACAGGGCAGTGGGAAGAGCGAGGCTAAGTGCTAGAATTGGCGCACCCTATGGATGCGCCATTTCTGGGGTGGCTGGCGGCTGGTGTTTCTAGCCTGGGAGGGGGCCAATATTCATGGCACCCTTCCTGGGCTATTAATATCAGTCCCCAGCTGTCTGCCTAGCCATTGCTAGCTATTAAAATAGGGGGGACCCCACATCATTTTTTTGGGGGTCCCCCATTTTAATAGCTAGTAAAGGCTAGGTATTCAGCTGGGGGCTGATATTAGTAGCCTGGGAAGCTCCGTGGGTATTACCCCCTTCCCACCCTTCTGCCCCAGCCGTCTGCTTAACCTCCGCTAGAGACTAAAATTACAGGGAACCCCACACCAATTTTTTTAAATAAATCCTTTATTTTAACACTAAATGACAAGTACAGTAATCAACACTATCACTGTACTTCTTATATATGTGACTGACATGTTTCTATGTATCTAATCTATGTGTGATGCTCTATTCTTTCTATTCTAAATTGTCGGGTACCGATGCTGAATTGCCAGACGGCTGTTTTAAAGAGACGGTGCATGAAAATACTATTATTTTTTTAAATAAATCCTTTAACACTAAATGACAAGTACAGTAAGCTGAGCGCTGCCATCCAGCTTGTCATCCTTCAGAGACACTGCAGAGCGCAGGCATTATGGGAACTTACGATTCCGGTATTCGATATTCTAAAAGTATCGGAACTCAGTATCAGAACTCCGATACCGCGAATATCGGTCGTTACCCGATATTTCAGTATCGGAATGCTCAACACTAATCACTACCCATTCCTGCTAATACATGTGGGGACAAATGACACCGCAAGAAAGGACCTGGAAACCATCTGCAGTGACTTTGAAGACTTAGGCAAGAAAGTGAAAGAATTGGGAGCACAGGTGGTCTTCTCATCCATCCTCCCAGTGGATGGCCATGGAACAATGAGGTGGAATAAGATTCTACAGGTGAATAACTGGCTACGTCGATGGTGCCGTCAACAAGGATTTGGATTTCTCGATCACGGAATGAATTACCTTTATGATGGACTACTTGCTAGAGATGGGGTGCACCTTACGAAGACTGGAAAACATGTATTTGGAAGTCGCCTTGCTACACGCATCAGGAGAGCTTTAAACTAGAACAATGTGGGAAGGGAAGCAAAAGGCCAGAAAAAGCCATACAGCTGACAAATACTATTGAGATCTCTGCTATTGGAAGTGGAAAAGAAGAACAAAGACAAATAAATCTAAATAATAAAAATATGGGAGGAAGAGAAACCAATCACAAACTAAAATGTTTTTATACAATTGCACAAAGCATGGGCAACAAACAAGGAGAATTGGAACTACTAAAGCAGGAAAAGAAATATGATGTCATTGGAATCACTGAAACTTGGTGGGACCATACACATGATTGGAATACAAGGCTAAAAGGATACAACTTATTTGCAAGAAACAGACTTGATAAACGAGGGGGAGGTGTCACTTTGTATGTTAGAAAAGCGTATATCTGCACAGAGATTGAAGCTTCAGAGGCTGGGAGTTCTGTGGAAACTGTTTGGGTAAAAATACAAGGAGAGAACAACGGAAAAGACACCATTGTAGGCATTTACTACAGGCCACCTGGGCAAGTTGAAGATATGGATGAACTCTTTATGTATCAAATGACCAAGTTCTCCAAACAATATGACATAGTGGTCATGGGAGATTTCAACTATCCAGACATTTGTTGGTAATCTCTCTTAAATAAAACTAACAGGTCAAGCAAATTCTTATCCTCTTGCTGACAACTTTATCTTCCAAAAGGTAGGGGAGAAAACAAGGGGATCTGCTACTTTGGATCTAATCCTTATAAACAGGGAGGAAATGGTTGAGGAGGTAAAGGTGGCTGGGACCCTAGGAGGCAGCGATCATGCTATTATAGAATTTTGGATAACTAGAGGAGGAAGACATGTAAAGACTCAAACTTTAAGGTTAGATTTCAGAAAGGCAGATTTTAAGCGACTCAGAAAGAGAATAGGTGGGATCAAATGGCTGGATGTCCTTAAGGACAAAAATGTCCAGGAAGGATGGGAAATTTTAAAAAATGAGATTCTCAAAGCACAATCGTTAACAATCCCGAAAAGTAGGAAGAATGGGAAGCATTTAAGGAAACCAGGATGGATGAGCACAGAACTTAAACACAAGCTAAAAAGAAAGAAAGAAATGTTTTTCAAATGGAAAGAGGGAGGCATATCTAAAGAAGATTATAATGCAGTCTGCAGATCCTGTAGGGCACGTATCAGGTTAGCTAAAGCTGACAATGAATTAAGGCTTGCAAGAGATGTCAAAAGCAATAAAAAAGGATTTTGAGGGTATGTCAAAAGTAAAAGAAAAGTCAAAGATGCTATAGGATTTTTGCAGGATGAAAATGGTGAAATGGTAAGAAAGGATGTTGAGAAGGCCGAACTTTTTAATTCCTATTTTGCATCAGTTTTCTCTCAGAAAGAAAATGTAACCTCAACTGATCTTCACTGTCCTATTAAAGGAATAGAAGAATCCAGGTTATCTGTAAACAGAAAGATTGTGAGGGAGTATTTAGCTAACATAAATGAGTTCAAGTCTCCAGGTCCAGATGAATTACACCCCAGAGTCCTGAAGGAGATCATAGAAGAAATTTTAGAACCACTCTCCATAATCTTTGAAAAATTCTTTGAGAACAGGAGAAGTCCCAGTAGACTGGAGAAGAGCAAATGTTGTTCCTATCTTCAAAAAGGGGAAGAAGGTGGACCCAGGGAACTATAGGCCGGTGAGTCTGACTTCTATACCAGGAAAGATCTTTGAACAAATTATTAAACAACAAGTATGTACAGTAAGTACCTGGATAAGAATGAAGTGATTAACCAGAGTCAGCATGGGTTTGTTAATAACAAGTCATGTCAGACTAACTTAATTTCCTTCTATGACAGAATCACTGACTGGGTGGATTAGGGAAATGCTGTAGATATAGTATATCTTGACTTCAGCAAAGCATTTGACAAACTATCTCACACCACCCTTATTGAAAAAATGACCAAGTATGGAATGGACACGGCAACTGTTAGGTGGATTCATAACTGGCTTAGTGATCGGACTCAAAGAGTGGTCGTAAATGGCTTCACATCCAGTTGGATGAATGTCTCAAGTGGGGTACCACAGGGTTCTGTCCTGGGACCTGTATTGTTCAACATCTTTATCAATGATTTAGATGAAGGAATTGAGGGTAAACTGATTAAATTTGCTGATGACACAAAGCTAGGAGGGATAGCTAATACTAGAGAAGAGAGAGAGAGGATTCAAAAAGACCTAAATAAACTGGAGCAGTGGGCAGCAACTAACAGAATGGTTTTTAACAGGGAAAAATGCAAAGTACTACATATGAGCAATAAAAATGAAAAAAGTATCTACAGAATGGGAGGAATAGAACTAAGCAACAGTACATGTGAAAAAGACTTAGGTATACTAATAGATCATAGACTGAACATGAGTCAACAGTGTGATGCAGTAGCAAAAAAGGCAAATACAATTCTGGGATGTATTAACAGAAGCATACAGTCTAGATCACGTGAAGTCATTATCAGACTTTACTCCTCTTTGGTCAGACCTCATCTGGAATACTGTGTCCAGTTTTGGGCACCACATTTTAAAAAAGACATCGACAAACTGGAGCAAGTTCAGGGAAGAGCGACCAGAATGGTGACCGGTCTGCAAACCATGTCCTATGAGGAACGGTTACAGGATTTGGGAATGTTTAGCTTGAAAAAAAGAAGACTGAGAGGAGACTTAATAGCTGTCTACAAATATCTCAATGGCTGTCACAATGTAGAAGGGTCATTTTTATTCTTATTTGCACAAGGAAAGACTAGAAGCAATGGGATGAAACTGAATGGGATGAGACACAGATTAGATATTAGAAAAAACTTTTTGACAGTGAAGGTGATAAATGAGTGGAACAGGCTGCCACGAGAGGTGGTGAGTTCTCCTTCACTGAAAGTTTTCAAAGAGAGGCTGGACAGATATCCGTCTGAGATGATGTAGTGAATCCTGCTTTGAGCAGGGGGTTGGACCAGATGACCCCGGAGGTCCCTTCCAACTCTACCATTCTATGAACTGTGACTTCTGCCTTCAGCAATGTCAGCTGAGAATTTTTATAATAATTCTTCAACAAGGGCCTTCTGGTACTGCAACATTTTTTTAGACCTATCCGTCACGGGAAGGAGAGATAGAAAGTTCTCCTTGTAGCGCGGGTCTAGAAGTGTGACCAACCAGTAATTACTGAAGTACTTGTATACAGCTGGTGCTCGTCATCTCTAACTGGCGTAATGAACAGGATCGCGTGCCCGCGGCAATGACACAGTCTCTGCCCGTTGCCACCGGGTACTATGCGCCTTTGATAGCAAACTGTATATTGAACTGTGGCGAAGATTGCCGACATTGTTACATCACTGCGCAAGAAGGGCATGACCGTGGGAAAACTTGGAGGCGTACCTGCAGTTACCCGCGAAGTCTCGGACACGCCCCACGCACTGACGTAGCGTCAGGTCCTGGCAGGAAGCCCCAGCGAGCGCTCCGACGGAGGACGTAAAGCGTCAGGTCCTAGCAAAAGACCGTCACCTGCGGAGCTGTGGCCTACAGAAAAGAAGGTAGGCCATCGTTCGCTAGGGGGGCGCCAGGATGTTGCAGGAGCAGCCTGACGCCGGGGCCCAGGTTGACAGCCCTGATAATCCACCCGCGGCCGCCGCCACGCAGGCCAAAGCAGCCGCTCCATCAGCAGGGCCTGTAACCCCTGTCGTGCCCATGGCCCTACCGTATGTCCCTGGAGCAAAGTGGCTCCCCCAGTACAGCGGCAGACCAGACACCCTGTCTGGATTCAAGCGGAAAATATGCGGTATACTGGACATGTACTCTATGACGGGCAAACAAAGAGCAGCTGTTGTTTTGGGACAATTGACTGGTGCTGCGGAGCAGGAAATAGAAACTTGGTCGGCCACAAACCAGGAGTCAGTGTCCACAATCTTTAAAAAGTTACAGACTGTATTTGAGGATCGCACTGAGACAGACCTCCGGATGAGGTTCTACCACTGCTCTCAGCAACCGGAGGACAGTGTTCGGGACTATGCCTGGCGTTTACAAGGGGCCCTGCGAGCTCTGAAACAGGTTAGTCCAACCAGCATAACTGATGAAAATAAAATGCTAAAAGAACAGTTTGTCCAGGGCCTGAGGTCCAGAGAGGAGAGCAGGACTGTGCGTTGGTGGCCTTGGATTTTCCAGATGCCACCTTTGACACCCTTAAGGACATGGCTATAAAGGGACTGCAACCCCTGGAAACAGATAATGCTATCCAACGTTACCAGGGTGGGCCACTCCAACGCCCGCAGCGCCCACCTTTTCCCCGCTGGCTGCTGAAGCTAAAGTGCAAGCAGCGCCCCCGAGTGAGCTGGACAGTCTGCGCTCAGAAATGTGCCAGCTGACTAAAAACCTGGCCACTGTGATGTGTGTCCTGCAGCTATGGAAGGAGCCAGAGACGGAAGAAAGGATCCTGCTAGCCGACAGCCCTGAGGATGTCCCATGGATGAGCCGGAGAAGGAGGAGGACAACGCCGCCCCGGAGGAGAACAATGCCACCCCGGAGGAGGAGGACAACGCCACCCCATGGAAGGACCAACGACCAGCGACACCCTCAAAGAGAGTTCATCTGTCAACGCTGCCAGAAGGCAGGCCACACAGTGCGTAACTGTCCTTTAAACGGGCAAACCCTGGGGCCGAGGGCCAACACACAGGAGTATACTCAGCAGGTCCCTCAGACTGGCACCACAGGTTCGTGGGAGGAAGACCTTTCCTGTCCATTATACTGGACTGCATTGCGATACCTGCCCTGCTGGACACTGGATCTCAGGCAACCATCATGCCTGATGTCCTCTACAAAAGATTCTGGTCCATGGACGATCTCCACCCCCCGAACCCAGATCTTTCCATATATGCCTCTAACAGCCTCCCCCTTAACCTGATAGGGGTTAAGGATGTGGCGGTAAAGGTGGGGAGAGTGGAGCTGAAGGACCAGGGACTCATTGTAGTAGAGACTATCTCTGATGAAACTGGACTGTATATGGTACTAGGCACTAACATTGTTGGTAACTGTTTGGAGGAAGTGTTGTTTTTGCTCCAACAGCTAGCTGACGCTGCCAGACCGGGGCAGAGGAGAGCGCTCCAGAAAGAGATCCGAGCAAGCAGCAGCAAGTAAAGCTATCCGGTAGTGAGATTGGTAATATGCGGGTGACAGACCCGATTCCCATTGTGATTCCCCCAATGAGTGAAATGCTTATTTGGTGTAGAGCAGCAATAGGTCTCAAAGGGCAGAGCTACCAGGCGGTAGTAGAACCCCTTAGCTCAGAACACAGACCTACACTCGTAACTGCCAGATGGGTAGTGGATGTACGCAATGGGAGGGTGCCCGTCCATCTTTTAAACTATGGGAAGGACGAGGTCAGATTACCACGCTATGCCACTGTTGCTAAACTACATGCTGTAAATAACAACTCCATTCACATGAGTCCTTAACCTCATCAGACCAAGTGGAGGATAATGACCTGGCAACCCAGGTGGAGGATTGGTGTTAACAGATCCATGTTGGGACAGAAACCACGCCTGCCCACCAGAAACAGGGGGTACACCGGGTGGTAGAGGAATATATACAAGTATTCAGCAAGCATCCACTTGACTTTGGGAGGATTAAAGGGGTACAACACCATATCCCCACAGGTAATCATCCACCCATCAAAGAACGTTACAGGCCTATACCGCCAGCACACTACCAGAAAGCCAAGGAGATGTAGCACGACATGAAGAAGGCAGGGGTAGTAAGGGATAGTTATAGTCCCTGGGCAGCTCCCCTAGTGCTAGTCAGGAAAAAGGATGGAAGCATGAGAATGTGTGTAGAATACAGAGAAGTAAATCACATTACACGTAAAGATGCATACCCTTTACCACGTATAGAGGAATCCCTGGCTGCTTTAAAGTCTGCAAATTACTTTTCCACCCTTGACCTCACTAGTGGGTACTGGCAAGTAGCTGTTGCTGAGGAGGATCGGGAGAAGACGGCCTCACCACCCCAATGGGACTCTGCGAGTTCAACAGTATGCCGTTTGGACTCTGCAATGCCCCTGGAACATTCGAGAGATTAATGGAGTGCTGCCTGGGGCACCGCAATGTCGAGACTCTACTACTATACCTGGATGACGTGATAGTATGAGGACCACTTGAAGCACCTGGCGGAAGTATTTGAGTCACTGTCTGGTATGGGATGAAGCTAAAGCCCTCAAAATGCCGCCTGTTCAAGAGAAAGGTACAGTACTTGGAGCACATTGTCAGTCCAGAAGGAGTAGTACCAGACCCAGAGAAGGTCACTGCCACCCAGAAATGTCCGGAGCCGAAGAACCTCAAGGAGGTACGTCAGTTCATGGGACTAGTAGGATACTACTGGAGGTTTGTGAAAGATTACACTAAGAAAGCAGCGCCTCTGCAAGACCTCCTGGTAGAACAGTCCCCCAAGGGCAGAAATCCCCCGTTCCTTTGGGGTAAGGAGCAAGCTGAATCGTTCAAAGAGATGAAGGAGATCCTGACTGGCGAAGAGATCCTAGCCTACCCTGACTACAGCCAACAGTTCCTGCTGTACACTGATGCCAGCAACGAAGGATTAGGAGCTGTCCTAAGTCAAATGCAGAATGGCCAAGAGAAGATGATCGCATATGCAAGCAGGAAGCTCCGCCCGACCGAGAGGAACCCAGAGAACTATAGCAGCTTCAAGATGGAGTTCCTGGCCCTGGTCTGGGTCATCACTGAACTGTTCAAGCACTACTTGGCCTCCAGCAAGTTCACTGCCTACACTGACAATAACCCCTTGACCCATCTTGAAACAGCCAAGCTAGGAGCCATGGAGCAACGATGGATGGCTCGGCTGTCAAACTACCAATTCACTATTAAGTACCGGGTGGGCCTCAAGAACGCCAACGCCGATGCCCTGTCCAGGATGCCTCACCAGTCAGACACTGAAGAAGAAGTGGATGACCTGGAAGAGATTGAACTACCTGCCTTTCACCGGAATGGGATGATCCACGAGCAACGAGCCTCCAGGAGGCAGTGTGGTAAGAAGTTAAACCCTCTGCCTCACCACAGCTGGAAAGAGACTCAGGACAGCGACCCGGTTGTCAGCCGTATTAAGGAGGTGATAACCCAAGAAGGTTCCTCCCTGGAGAAGGATGCGTCTCCCCAAGCAAAGCAGCCGTGGAACGAGAGGAGCCGGCTGTTTATCATGAGAAGCTGTGCCGGAGGTACAGTACAGACCAAAAGTTTGGACACTCCTTCTCATTTAAAGATTTTTCGGTATTTTCATAACTTTGAAAAATGTACATTCACACTGAAGGCATCAAAACTATAAATTAACACATGTGGAATTATATACTTAACAAAAAAGTGTGAAACAACTGAAAATATGTCTCATATTCTAGGTTCTTCAAAGCAGCCACCTTTTGCTTTAATGACTGCTTTGTACACTCTTGGCATTCTCTTGATGAGCTTCAAGAGGTAGTCACCGGAAATGGTCTTCCAACAATTTGAAGGAGTTCCCAGAGATGCTTAGCACTTGTTGGCCCTTTTGCCTTCACTCTGCGGTCCAGATCACCCCAAACCATCTCGATTGGGTTCAGGTCTGGTGAAGGTGGAGGCCAGGTCATCTGGCGTAGCACCCCATCACTCTCCTTCTTGGTCAAATAGCCCTTACACAGCCTGGAAGTGTGTTTGGGGTCATTGTCCTGTTTAAAAATAAATGATGTTCCAACTAAACGCAAACCGGATGGAATAGTATGCCGCTGCAAGATGCTGTGGTAGCCATGCTGGTTCAGTATGCCTTCAATTTTGAATGAATCCCCAACAGTGTCACCAGCAAAGCACCCCCACACCATCACACCTCCTCCTCCATGCTTCACGGTGGGAACCAGGCATGTAGAGTCCATCCGTTCACCTTTTCTGCGTCGCACAAAGACACAGTGGTTGGAACCAAAGATCTCAAATTTGGACTCATCAGACCAAAAAACAGATTTCCACTGGTCTAATGTCCATTCCTTGTGTTCTTTAGCCCAAACAAGTCTCTTCTGCTTGTTGCCTGTCCTTAGCGGTGGTTTCCTAGCAGCTATTTTACCATGAAGGCCTGCTGCACAAAGTCTCCTCTTAACAGTTGTTGTAGAGATGTGTCTGCTGCTAGAGCTCTGTGTGGCATTGACCTGGTCTCTAATCTGAGCTGCTGTTAACCTGCGATTTCTGAGGCTGGTGACTCGGATAAACTTATCCTCAGAAGCAGAGGTGACTCTTGGTCTTCCTTTCCTGGGGCGGTCCTCATGTGAGCCAGTTTCTTTGTAGTGCTTGATGGTTTTTGCAACTGCACTTGGGGACACTTTCAAAGTTTGCCCAATTTGTTGCACTGACTGACCTTCATTTCTTAAAGTAATGATGGCCACTCGTTTTTCTTTACTTAGAATTTGTATTATGGTAAGAAAAAAGCAGCTAACAGTCTATTCAGTAGGACTATCAGCTGTGTATCCACCAGACTTCTGCCAACACAACTGATGGTCCCAACCCCATTTATAAGGCAAGAAATCCCACTTATTAAACCTGACAGGGCACACCTGTGAAGTGAAAACCATTTCCGGTGTCTACCTCTTGAAGCTCATCAAGAGAATGCCAAGAGTGTGCAAAGCAGTCATCAAAGCAAAAGGTGGCTACTTTGAAGAACCTAGAATATAAGACATATTTTCAGTTGTTTCACACTTCTTTGTTAAGTATATCATTCCACATGTGTTAATTCATAGTTTTGATGCCTTCAGTGTGAGTGTACAATTTTCATTGTCATCAAAATACAGAAAAATGTTTAAATGAGAAGCAGTGTCCAAACCTTTGGTCTGTACTGTACGTCAACCCAAAGACCCATTAGATGGTGTGGCAGGTTGTAGTGCCCAAAACAGACATCCAGATGGTGTTGGAGGCCTACCACGATCAGGCGGGACACTTTGGCTGGAAAAAGCTAGAGACCCTGCTGAAGTGTCGATTCTACTGGGTGGGAATGCGCAGCTCCATTGAGAGGTGGTGCCGAAACTGTGGACCCTGTAGCCTCAGAAGAAAAGACTACAGCAGTCAGAAGGCACCCCTGCAACCCATCAAGATGACTCGACCCTTGGAGATCGTTGCCCTGGACCATGTTAAGCTGACACCCAGCAGGTCAGGGTACTCCTATGCCCTGACCATGGTGGATCACTACTCCCGTTTCCTGGTGGTCGCCCCCGTCAAAGACCTGATGGCAGAGACAGCAGCAAAGACGTTCCAAGCGCATTTCTGCAGACCCCATGGATACCCTGAGCAGGTGCTGACTGACCAAGGCCCAGCCTTTGAGGCTGAGCTGTTCAAGGAGTTCTGCCATCTGTACGGGTGTAAAAAGATAAGAACTACACCGCACCACCCCCAAACCAATGGTCTCTGTGAAAAGATGAACAACATCGTCATCGACCTGCTGAAGACCTTACCACTTGAGGAGAGAACTCAGTGGCCAGACCTACTACCTGACCTGGTAGATCTGTACAATCACATACCTGTGAGTTCCACCAATTGCACTCCAGTATATCTCATGCGAGGAAGACCCGGAAAGTTGCCCATGGACCTGGAGCTTGTTGTTGTAGAACCAGAAGCAGATATGTCCTCTGAGGACTGGGACATGACCAGACAGGAGCAGTACAGAAGAGTACAGGCCTGTGTCAAGGACAGTCTCACTCGGGTGAGGGACAAGCAGGAAGCTCAATACAACAGAGGTGCACCAGCAGAACCCTTCACACCTGGAGAGGTAGTGTTAAAAAGGAAAAGGAGAAACCACAAACTTGATGACCAGTGGGAGAGAAAACCCTACACTGTGTTGAATTCAAGATTTGATAACAAAAAGACCTGTCTGATTAGCAAGGATGGAGGAAGAATGACTGCAACGGTATCTAGAGACCACCTGAAGTTGTGTCCAGACCAGCTAAAGCCCCAAGAAGGAGTGCCTATCATCATACCGGAGGAGCCTAAAGAAGCAGTAATACACACTGAATTAGGAGATTTCCCGGCAGATTGGCCTCAACTAGGAGGAGCAGTAATAATCCCTGTCATGCACTTCTTCCTACAGCCAGAACTCCCTCCACAGCAAGAAGAACCCCCGGTTGGAGCGGAACAAGAAGGCCCAGCCAATGGAGTGCTGGCCAGCCCAGTAGAGAGGTTAAGGCAGCCCAGCGGTCCCTCTACACCTAGAACTGACAACCCGGGAGGTAGTGCAAACACTTGTGCCTCACGCATCCCAGTACCACGTAGATCTACATGTAGAGCGAGAGGCCAACCCCCTGTCAGGTACAGAGAGTATAGTGAATAGAGAAACTTTGGCAGTGTAGATAGTTGCCCTTGGGGTACTGTATTGTATTATATGTTATTGCATTATATTGTATTGTATTATATTGTGTATTTTCATGCATTTCAATGTATATTTTTCCCCTTAAAAATGGACAATTCAAGTGATATAGACACTTTCCCCTTTTACTTGCTTCCCATTACCCGTAAGGGTACATAAGAACTCTGTGGCTGAGGACTATGTGCAGCCCCAAAGACTTTTCCTTGTGAATAGTTGCACTCCCTGGAGTGCCCCTTTAGGTGACCTCACTGGAAGAGACTTGGACTTCTGAGGTTGCTTATTGCATATGTACATATTTATTTATTATTTATTAATGTTTTGGTTATGCAATGTTTAAGAAACTGTGCCTCCCATAAAGAGAAGATTGTTAATGTTTGTTGTTTGATAAAAGTACTTCATCCCGGGAGTGCTGAGCTTTGCTAGGGGGCATTGGTGCCACAGATCCCAGAGGGGTGCATGGACGGATGTCTCCACAAGAGGCCCTCACAGCATACATACACTTCCACCCTACCACCTCAGACCACCAGAGGGAGCCCGGATAGGGTTATATATACGGAGGGTGGAGTTAGGCAGTCAGTCTGAGGAGAGCCCTTGCAGAAGCTATACTGCAGTGAAGCTCAGCCAGTTTTAGTTCAGACTCAGGGAGCTCAGAATAGTGAGCCTAAGTCATGCCGATGCCATAAGAGCGGTGAAGCGCAGCAAGCCTGCTGCTAGTGTGTAGCCTAGTGAGGGCCTTCAGCGGGGCCGAAGGCTAGTGGAGTGAGTAACATAGGGGGCAGAGGAGCTGTACCAGCTCACCCCAAAAGCATTTACCGGACACCGGGTCCGCGTCTGCAGGGTCCTATATACCCTGCAGAGACAACCGGAACCCCTGGGAAACTTTAGGTTCCAGGATCACCTAGAAGCTGATACGCACCAGAGCCAGGAGTCACAGAGGCCCCGCAAGCTGGGAGAGTGATCTCCAATCGAAGGCCCTGCCACAGGCAGGTCAGAAACTTACCAAGGAAAGGGAAGAAACAGGAAGCCCTACACCCGCTCACTGGGGAGAGTCCTGATATGCACCCTTTACCCTACAGTGCTCCGGAACGTGCCTGAATTAACACCCGTAAAGGGACTGAAGTGAACTGTGTTTGCCTATTCTTCTTCTGACCGGCTGGGTCCCCTCTGTCCTGCACCCCTGTACCTACGCTGCCCTGAGGCCCTGCTCCACCTGTGGGGAGCTACACCATCTAAGCTGCCTCAACACCGGCCTCAGAGGACTGCTGCCACGCTGGTGGTCCACATCAGACACCACAGGTGGCGTCACAAACTTTCTCAATTATCCCCTTTTGAAGAGTGACCCCATACGGGCCCGGGAGCCGACTACCGCGACATCCCCCAAGACCAGGCATTAAGGCCGGGGCGCCGAGTCATCCCCATCCCCTGGGCTCGTCATAGGCATGGTTCAATATTGCTATTGAAGTACTTGAATACAGCTGGTGGAACCTAAAAACAAACAACAGTCCTTTTAAGGGCTAAATATTTTCATCTCTAGTAAAACCACTGTAACCTGCATTCAGTGGAGGATAGTTTTGGATTAGAGGCATCTAGGCAGGGTTTAATATTGCTATAGCAGTACTTGTTTACTGCTGCTACACCATTAAAAGAAAAATCCTGTTCAGGGCTAAATATTTTCTTTTCCATATTAATACCGGAAAGTTTGCAGGCATATAAATATATACCTAATTTAAAATGAGCACTTTACATTTCCATTTATTGATTCTGGCTTATCGCCATGCACATTTCAAGAGGAACATGAGGAGCTCGTGTGAAGTGATGCCCAAATATTTGAGCAGCCAAGAAGATGACAATGGGAAATGGCTATTAGTGTCTCAAGAGGTAGATGATGATGAGACACAGTTGCCAACAAGTGATGCTGTTAAGTTAACAAGTCAGGAGGACCAGAGTGCAAAAGTGGAAGACAGGGTGGTGGACAATGTAGTCACTGACCCAACCTGGGAAGGTACTATGGAGAGCGAGGCCAGCAGCGCAAAGGGGGAGGGATTCACTGCACCGCAACAGGCAGGAAGAGGCAGTTGAGTGGCCAGAGAGAGAAGGCAGGCAACTGTTCCCCAGAGCACCCACACCAGTCAAGTTCCAGGGCAAGGATTTGGTGTTCCCCAATCTGGCACTTTTTTAAAGAAATTTCTGATGATAAAAGAATGGTCATTTCATTTGCAACCTGTGTAAAAAACATGGAAAGTGTGTTGTCCATATCAGTGCTGCCAGCTGGTGAAGAAAAGTCAAACCCCTGAGATGATATAAAAATAACGGTTTCTTTGATTTTTCTACATGTTTTTGAAGTGTATCTCACTTCTTCAGTAAATAAAAAAACATTTGCAACCTGTGCTGTACCAAGATCAGCAGGGGCATTTCCACCATCAGCCTGACCACCACCATCATGCTCAGGCACATGTCATCAAAGCACCCTACTAGGTGGTCCGAACGCCTGGGTCCACAATCAGTGTCTGTGGGTGACACCACAGCCTCTTTCCTTTGTACTACGTGCTTGCCAAACCCCTGTCCATGATGCAGACGTAGATGCCTCCCGTCCTGCACCTGTTGTTGCACATTCGCAAGCACCATCAACAACAAAGTCCATTTCCTTGTCCCAATGCAGCATTCAGCTGTACCTACCGCTGGCTTTGGAACGCAAGATAAAATACCCAGCTACTAGAGATGAGCGGTGTTCGACTCGAACTGTTCGCCAATCTCAAATTCGAGCTGTTTTGGGCGGTGTTCGAGCCGTTCGACGAACACGAACGATTTGAAAAAAATCTGGCTGTTCGAGGTTATGTTCGATAACTGTTCGTGTACCAAAATCGTAACTGGATTTTTTCACAGTAATGCTGTTAATCAATGTTAATACACAGTTTGAGTGTACAGTGGGCGGGGGGAGGGGCAGGGGATGGATCTCTGCAGAAATAATGAAGATCTCCATTTTTTTTTTCTTTCCCGCATTTACAGTGGGGAGGTGCAGTCTGTCAGCCTATCAGCAGCGCACACACTCAGCGAAGTGCTTTTTTTCACACAAGCAAGGGCATGCGTCATTGGCTGTGTATGTCACATGTCCTTGTCCTATAAGACCCAGCCATTTTCCACGTCGCCACCATTTTCTCACTGCTGCAGCTGAGTGTTAGACGGCACCGCTGCTGCTGTGGGCGCTATACTTTCTAACTGTGTGAATTGCAAGCGAATTTGCTCTTAAATAGACAGATAGGTTGGGAGTAGGGACTAGTTGTAATTGCAGCCCTTTTGAGGGCTAGGTTACAGCATTTCCTAGGACTTTTTGCCAAGCAGGTCTGTTTTAGTGCTGTGCAAGTGTTTTTCACAGCATTTGGCTAATTCTAGCTAAGCAAATCCTTTTGGGCCTCTTGCAGTGTGTGTTAGTCAGTGGAGTAGCCTATCTGTGTTGCAAGCTACACCAACTGTGTATGTAATAAGACTTTTTTACTGCACCTAGCCAAGTAAAACCTTTTGGGCATAGTAGCAGTGTGTGTTACTCATTGTATTAGGCCATCTATACCAAGCTCCACCAGCTTTGAAATTAATAATAATTTTTAGCTGCATCTAGCCCAGAAAAACATTTTGGGCATAGTAGCAGTGTGTGGTACTCATTGTATTAGGCCATCTATACAAAGCTCCACCAGCTTTGAAATTAATAATCATTTTTAGCTGCATCTAGCCCGGAAAATAATTTTGGGCCTGTAGCAGTGTGTGGTACTCATTCTATTAGGCCATCTATACAAAGCTCCACCAGTTTTGAAATAAATAATAATTTTTAGCTGCATCTAGCCCGGAAAATAATTTTGGGCCTGTAGCAGTGTGTGGTACTCATTCTATTAGGCCATCTATACCAAGCTCCACCAACTGTGTATGTAATAAAATGGTTTTACTGCTTCTAACCCAGCCAATCCTTTTGGGCTAGTACCATAGTTTGGCCACTCAGCTCTGCTCGGTTTCCATCCATCGTTTTTTGTGCAAACAACTACAGAGTTGTCAATTAGTTAAACACCAAAATGAGTGGCAAAAGGCCTGCTGCTGGTGGAAAGGGGAATAGGCGTGTTGGGAAGGGAAAAAAAGGTTGTGTCCGTGGGGTAGGTGTTAAAGCAACAGTAACATCTGCAGAAGAAAGACCATCTTCCAGCCAAACTAAGATGTCTACTTCTTTTCGTGGACAATGTGATCCGATCCCTTTCTTACGACCACGCCCATCGCTACAAATTCCAGATGAGGCACAAAAACAGCAGGTGCTTCAACGGATATCAAGTGCTCCTTTAAGTGGGCTCTCCTCCACCTCAACTTCAACATCACAAATACAAGTGGGCCTGCCACTTCACCGGCTGAAATGCGATGTGCCGACACGGTGGAATTCAACTCTGCACATGTTACAGCGACTGTGGCAGCACCGACAAGTCCTGGTGCAATACGTTGTGACGTATAGCCTGGGCCAACGAGATCCAGAGGTGGGGCAAAGCACGCTGGAGGAATGGTCTCAGATCAGGGACCTATGCACCTTTCTGCACAGTTTTGAAATGGCGACAAAGATGTTTAGTACTGACGATGCCATTATCAGCATGACTATTCCGGTGATTTACATGCTGGAGCACACGTTAAACAGAATTCGGAGTCAGGTGGTGGGACAAGAGGAGGTGGAGGAAGTAGAGGAGGAGGAGTTGTATGCGGAAGGGCTAACATCTGCAAGGTCCAGACCGTCTGCAGCACCAAGGCGGCAGGCATGGGAGGGTGGGGGAGAGGGATTAACCAGGGTGCATGGTAGCAGCCAAACTGTTGAAGAAGGTGCAGGAGCCGAGGAAGAAGTGGAGGACGAACTGGCGATGGGCATGGAAGACTCATCAGATGAGGGAGACCTTGATGACATTTCTGTTGTGCGAGGTTGGGGGGAGAGGGCAGAGGAAGGAAGCATAATTCTTACCTCGCCACCAACACAACAGGGACTTGGTGCTCCTGGATGCGCAAGCCACATGAGTGCCTTCTTGCTGCACTACCAGCAACATGACCCTCGGATTGTCAGAATTCGAAAAAATCCTGACTACTGGGTTGCCACACACTTAGATCCCCGGTACAAAAGTACATTTGCAGATATAATTCCTGCCATAGAAAGAGATTCATGCATGCAGGAGTATCAGCAGAGACTGTTGCAAAATCTTACATGTGCTTTTCCACAAAACACCAGTGGTGCACGTAGTGAATCTCACAGTTCTAACTTGCCAACCGTGGGACTGTAGAGTCTTCAGCACTCAAACCGTAGCAGAAACACAGTATCTGCTGGTAACAGCAATTTTGTGCAATCGTTTCACCACTTTTTTAGACCATCCTTTGCAAAGCCACAGGAGACAAGAAGTCTGACACATAGTCAATGCCCAGAGACGATGGTACTGGAGTATCTCCAAGTGAACATCGAAGCCATGACTGTGTCACTGGACCCTTTCTCATTTTGTTGCACCCCGAGGGCTCGGTTTCTACAGAGGTATTGCATCTCATCCAGATGTGCGATATCTCACTTCCAGGTAAGGATGGAGTGTGGATCAGGACCCTGACACCTGCATGCATTGCACCACATTTCCGGGGGGCAGGGTGACCGATATGCTCCAAGTAGAACACGACAGTCCCTGTCCCTGGCTGGAGTGGGGGGAGGGAACACCGAGGAAGGGGGAACCCTGTAGTGCAGGAGCAGGGAGGAAGCAGTTCCTGGGTGCACCTAGAGGGAGATATAAAAGGTGGGCATCATCTTAGATCAGTGTGGAGTTCAGTCAGAGTGAAGAAGAGGGAGCAGGAGGTGGGAGCAGAGGCTCTGCATGGGCTCTGCTCCGCAGGCAGGCCTAAGAGAGAGGCCAGGGCCTGGAGGAAGCAGAAGGAAGGAGAAGGAAGGAAGAGGAGTGGAGGAGGCTCCAGGAACAAGGAAAGAAGGGACCCCAGGGGTGTGGACCGGCGAGTCACCACCGCACGCCCGAATCTAGCTGCGTAGAAGGGTCAGGCCAAAGGGGGAGACCGGTCCCTGAAACTAGTGGAGGCGGGGAACTACCCTCAGCTAGAAACCGGAGGCTGTGACATTTTATGTGGCGCAGCCCCTCGCTACACCAGCTAGGAAGGCACCATATAGGGTCAGGGAAACTGGTGCCAAGTTTACCAAGAGAAGGCCCGAGGCAGCCGGACAGAAGCGAGGTCACTGGCGGAGTATGACAGGCCAGAGAAAGGACACACAAAGGGGGCCCTGTGAAACACTCCGGAGATGCCTGGGAGTCGGCCGAGCCCCTCACCTGGTGAGCACAGTACGACGTGGGCAGCCGTTACCTGCAGAAGTGGTCTGGATAATAAGAACTGTGAGTAAAGACCCTGGACTGTATCACTAACTCTGTGTCGTCACTGCTACTACTGCACCATCATCCCCATCCTCCGCATACACTGCCCTGAGGCTACACTCCTCCCATGGGGAGTTGTACTACACTCTGCTGCACCCACAACACCAGCTTCAGCGGTCTGCCCTGCAGCGTCGGCTCATCCTGACCGCAATCCACAGGTGGCGTAGTCGGACATTATTAATCACAAAAACCACATAAATAGACTGCCATTTAAGTTGGCCACCCTGAGCCACGGGACCGGGTCCCCGCCACGCAAGGACTACAACCCCCAGCATCCGCAACGGGTCCGGTTCCGGGTATCCCCACACACACGTGGCCCAGGGGGCGCGTCAATTTTGGGCTTCCAATCTGGAAAAATGGCCTGAGCTCGCCACTCATGCCTTGGAGATCTTGTCGCGCCCCGCAGCCAGCGTTCTCTCTGAACGTGTGTTCAGCGCTGCTGGTGGTGTGCTGCCAGATAAGCGCATGCGGCTGTCCACTGAGAATGTAGACAGACTCACATTCATAAAGATGAACAAATCATGGATCCGCAAGGACTTTTCTACCCCTGTGTCATCCTGAGGAGACTAAAAGCTTGAGGATTTGGTAAAATCACCTCACCAACCGTTTTAAGAAACTCTGGGGCAATTGATGCCACTTAAGTGGTGTCTGTGCAACAAATTTTTGTAAAAAATGGAGACTCTTTTTGGAGTCCCCTTGCTGTGTTTTACGTGACGTTGGCATCGTCAATAACAGGTGGGTTGGGTCTTCCCCCCCCCTTTTAACCGTAAGAAACTACATACACTATGGCTTGGAGTAACACAGATGGTTGAGTCTGAAGAGCTGTTTACTCAGAGGTCTGCTCCAAAGCTTCAGTGTCTGCTAGTCAGCGTAGTAGCCCAGCTGTGAAGAGAGCTGCACCGCCTGTGTATCTAATAATAATTTTTAACTGCATCTAGCCTAGGCAGACCGTGGGGACCCCCAACCAAACCCAGACGCTCAGCCCCCCTACCGCCCCCCTTTCATTGACAATACAATCATGTAACTCTTACAACTGGATGGGTGAGGATCGGTCACAGCTTTATTAACTGTTTATACTCTTGACATTAGAAAGGCATTTTATTTCTAAAATAATTCAGCTTGTTGCAGCATGCCCTGTGTCTCCACACCGGCAAGTTGGCCAACAAGTGTAATTCTCCAACATGTCCTTTCTATTTCCAGGCCACGGAGGATCCTGCATACTCGTATGCAGGACTCTGACCCCCATCCATCACTCTTAACGCTTGTTCCACTCCGACCTGGAGTCCTGACAGGAATATGTCCAGTCCAATATCCATTAAATGAACACCGTCGGGCCGTATGAGGCCTGCTTTATCTCCTTCCAGTTGTCGGTGTTGTATCACTACACCACCTCTGTCTCTTATAAATTTTGCCATCCAAATATTTATTAGCCGCCTTGTCCATTCATTGGCCGTGATGTCTCGGGCACCTTGCCATACCGCTCTCGGTACAATCTCTGACCATACTATAGTTATTTTTGTGAAAAATTCTCTGAAGCGCTCAGTGTCTAGTTTCATTATTGCCATTATTTATGCGCTCTTGTGATAACCTATGTCGTTTCCCCCCGGCCTGTATAACTAAGATGACCGGACCTCTTGCCTCTCTCCCTACCTTGATTACCTCCATTAGTGCCTGTGGCCATTGCAGGCCTCTAATACTTCTCCAGTTGAAATATGTGCTATGAAACTCAAATTTCTTCTCACCTGGGTGGACTTTCGCCCTTTTTTCTGCACAATATATATACGAGTGGCCTATCACCCACACTGTTGGCTTAGCGTCACCTGTAAAAGAAACAAACCATGTTAGGATAACAAGTCCGGTCTTATGTATCTCGCCAAATACGTGGATCGCCATCTCCTTATCCTCTGAACTTCCGTTTCTGACAGTCCTGCTCTTGCTGCTTCCGTGGCCGCGCCTATGCGGAATGAGTGTGTCCCATAATCTTTGGGGTGGTTCCCTGCCGATGTTAGGCATTTATTAAATATAGCTTGGAACTGGTATCTTGATAATGGCATTCCATCAATGTGTGATAGGAAGAAATTACTTTGTGATCTGATGGTTATATATGTTTTAACTATTGTTACCCGACTCAGTGTACCATTTGTGGGTTGTAGAAGTACCCAAGTGCCCCTGCCCTCTGGAACCGTTTTTGATTTGCGCATGCGTAGACGTATTGCATTATTGACTATGACTACGTCCTGGTGTAATAAGCCTCCACTGGTGGTAATTTTGGATTGAGGGACTAATTCGCTTATGCATAGCGCCCCGAAGAAGGCGATCGCAAATGCAGTAGACAGTAGTGTTGCTTAGAATTGTGAGTGTCATGTTAATGGTGTGGGAAATGATGTGAGAAATCAGTTTTAGTGACATGGGACGGGACATCTACACTCCTGACTTGGCTGACCCTTTTTCCAGCCATTTATGGATTGTCTGATGATGAATCTCTTTGTCATATCTCCCCAATTCAGTAGTTGGAAGTGAAATGCTACTCCGGTCAGCCACCGCTGCGCTGACGCCCCTGATATGCCCCTCATCATTAGCTGGTGGAGAAATTCTATGGTGACTTGTAATCTGGCTTGTTCACATTAGTCAACCCGTCAGCCTGCTACTACTCGTGTCCACTCTTCCCATGCCTTACCGTATGCTTGCCACATCAACGGGGCAACTGACGCTCTGATTAATGGCATCAACTATTTGCCACTAGATACCATAGGGAGGCTGGGCAACTGTTGCCCGATGGGTGAGCGTTGGGGAGGAGCTCTGTGAAAATCTGGCAATTAAATTGTGATAAAGCGTTAGCAGCAGCGTTAGACCCCTCAGCATCGTGGCTAGCGCGGACCCATACATTGTGTTTTAGGCACAGGAATGCTAGCCGGCGTAGTAGGCGTAGCACTGGGAGAGACGATGATGCCATATTATTAATGAAGTGCGCTAGGTTGGTGTTTTTTGTTATGAAGTGTATATTTTTGTTAGCCAGGCGAGCGCCCCATATTTCTATTGCTACCACTATTGGAAACAGTTCCAGGACTGTCTGTTTTTTTGTCAGCACTTGTTCTGCCCAATACGGAGGCCATAAGCTTGTGCACCATTGGTTATTTAGTATCGCTGCATATCCGCCTGATTCTGCTGACCCGGTGAATAATCTTAGTTCAATGTTGGACTGTTCTGCTGACATAAATAACGTGTGACTGTTGAATGATTATAAGAAGGTTTTCCACACCTCTAAGTCCGCCCGTAGCTGCCTGCTGATTCTGATTGTATGACTCGGTTTAGATGCCCCTTTTGTTGCGGGCAATAAATGAAGAGAAAAACCTTTCTGTGCTACAAGCAAGCTACACCACCTGTGGTTTGGACACTTAATTTTTTCAAAGGAAATGCTTCGTGCCCCCGGGACACTCAGTGAAGAGCATCGGGGGAGGCACCCCAAGGCACAGGGGCTGGGACTGGCGGTAGGACGCCTTGTAGTGGACCGCCAAACTCGATCCTTATAAAAGCTTTTTAACTGCAGCAGCTTTAGTGGACGCTACTGGAGCTGGAACTCTTTTTTTATTTTATAGAAAAAGTAGAAAAACATAAAAACCCCGCAACACTCCATCAAACCCTCCCCATGTCATATATCACCAATAATTTTCCAGAACAAAAGAGAGGCTAAGCCGCCAATAAATAAATAACACACAACATGTAAACCCAGAAACGATACCCCCCCCCTATGTTATACAATAACCAAAGTGAAAAGAAGGCTAAGCTGCCTTACAAATAAGCAAGGAACGATACTAAGCATACCGTGAAAGTCCCCGTTAGGTCCAGATGAAAGTCTAGGTGCTAGTTCTCGATTCAGAGCCACAGGAGTCCATTGAGTCCGTAAGAGTCCTTGAGAGAGTCCAAGAGAGTCCCAGAGTCCTAGAGTCCGTGAGTCCTCACATTAAAGTTTATGCTCGGCTCGGCTCTGCTCCGCTCCAACCCTGGTCTTTTCGCTCTTTTTTGCTCCTCTCCCTTACCATTGCCACTTTCTTATTCCCTTTCCATCCGCCTCCTTCCCGGCTCAATGTTCCATATAGGAAGAGAAACAGAAAAAGGGGACCGCATTACCATACCTTCAGACGAACTACAGACAACCTTAACACACAGCCTGAAAATAAAACCTGGTCCATCGCCCAACATAACATACCCAACATAAGCATAATAACCACTGTGGAAAAAACAACCCTAACTGAAACTTAGAACCCTACATACACACCCATGTGTGTTTTTTTTTTGTGTTTTTTGTTTTTTTTCTCTTTTTTTTTTCCCTACTGGCATAAAATATGACATACACTAATACTACCACATGACAATACTACTACATGACAATACTACTACTTAAATAATTTGTTTTGGGGTTTTTTTTGCGATATCTCGGTGGGGTTACCCTACTACCCTACTGCCTTACACGGAATACCTCACAACTTAGCATAATAACACAACAACTTAACAACATTATAAGCTGGCGACAATCTAACAGCTACCACTTACACTTTAAGCCATGGCTCGGTGCTTGCGAGCCCCATACACCTCAGTACTTTTGAAAACAAAAAGCTACCAGTGAAAGTTGACAGCCCACCACCAGGAGCCGGAAAAGCAGGCACTCTCCCTGATACAAGGAAAAATATAAATATAAACCTACCTTCCCCTTACTATCTAAAAAGCTATCCCTAATTTAAAAGACCTGCCCCTATCTGTCCCTTCCTGCCCCTATCGCCCTATCTACCTCACCTCGTGCCTAACTATCTTTCCCTCCTCTGTCCCTAACTGTCCCTATGAATATCTCTCCCTACTGCCTAAATACCTGCCCCTACTACTATAAAAATAAAATTAATCTGGCCCTCAAGGCACTTCAAATGAGAGACCCCTCCAAAGGTGGGAGGCCTTCCCAGTGCCCAGGCTGTCAAATTCCAGCGAGCGCATTTTACCGAGGTCACCCAGAATGTTCGTAACCACCTCTTCCATGGGGAGGTTTTTCTGTTGGGTATAAACTAAACAGCATGCGTTCTACGTGTAGAACCTAACCACTAAGCTGATTAGAAATAACGTGCCCCGATCTCGGCCACCCAGGGACCCGAATGCTCCGTACGCCCTCTCCAGATAGGAGAGGCGAGCCAGCCTAGGCCAGCCAATGGAAGCACCCACCCTGTTGCAGACCCCTGTATTAAAGGGCCACTGAAGGTGGAAGTGCTCCATGCTTTCCAGCACGTTGCAGCATTCCTCATGGGGGCAACCCCGGTCATCGTAATTCCTGTACTTCAAATTGCCCCTTACGTACAGCCTCCCGTGAAAGCAGCGCCAGGCCAAGTCCCAAAACTTCAAGGGGACCCGAGTAGAATTTAACAACCTCAGCCCCACCTCCAGATCCCAACCTGGGCAATCCTTGAGGGCCAGAGGCTTCTGGAAACGAGTCAACAGAACCCTCTTGTCAAGGAATTTCCTCGGCATGGTTCTGATCTCCCACATTCCCAGACCCCACCGGCGGATCACTTTCAAAACCAGGGTAGCATAAGCCGGGAGATGCCCGTGCGGTGTGCGTAGGTCCTTCACTCGCCCTCCTGACTCCCATTCCTGGAAGAAGGGTCGAAGCCATCCCCTGCAGGAGAATATCCACGGAGGAGCCCTCTCTGGTCAGAGGTTCGCTATGTTGATTTTAAGGAAGGCATTCACTAAGAATACCACCGGGTTGACCATACCCAACCCGCCTAGTCTCCTCGTACGGTACGTGACCACTCTTTTGACTAGGTTGAGCCTGTTTCCCCATAACATCTGAAAAAACAGGCCGTAGACCCATGTCCAAAGAGGCTCTGGAAAAATGCAGACACTGCCCAAATAGTTCAGCAAAGGCATAAGGTAACCCTTGATCAGGTTCACCCGCTCCCTTAGGGTCAAAGTCCAACCCTTCCACTGGTCCACCTTTTGGGCGGCGATCTTCAGCCTGCCCTCCCAATTTAGCTGGGGGTAATCACCCGGGCCGAAATTGATGCCTAAGATCTTAGCTGTGGCTTGAGGTTCTGGGAGGGTGTCCGGCAGACCAAAACTAGGGTCTCCTCCTCCCAGCCAAAGACTCTCACACTTCTCCTGGTTGATCTTAGACCCAGATGCCTCCGAGTTGCGGTCAACCTCAGACATCACCCAGTCCACCTCCTCTTTCGAGGATACAAACAAGGAGACATCATTGGCATATGCCACTGCCCTCAAGGTGGCCTCCGGGGCCGCCCGGTCCATCCGGACTCCCGCCAACGGTCCACCCTCGATCCTCCTTAAAAAGGGGTCGATGTCGAACACATATAACAGCGCGCTCAACAGACAGCCCTGGCGAACCCCAGATTCCACCTCAAAAGGGCGGCCAGACCAACCATTCACTAGTGGGAAAGTCTCAGCCCCTGCATACAATGCCTTTAACCAATTTATGAACCCCCCGGGCAGACCGTACTTCAAAAGGACAACCAGAGGTAGTCGTGGTTCACCCGATCAAAAGCCTTTGCCTGATCTTGGGACAGCAGAAACCCCTTCCAGAGGCCAGCCCTTCCCTGCTCCACTGCCTCCCGGACACAGAGTACAGCACTAAATGTTCTGCGGCCAGGAACAGAGCAATGCTGGGACCCCGAAAGGAGCCGGGGCGCAAATTTCACCAACCGATTAAAAAGCACCCTTGCCAGAACCTTCCGGTCCGTATTGAGAAGAGCTATGGAACGCCAGTTCTCAATACGAGTCCTTACCCTTTGACAGGATAATCAGGGCACACCTCCTCATTGAACGGGGAAGAGCACCCGAGGAAAGGCACTGGTTGAACTCCTCCGTCAAGAGGGGGACCAAGGAGTCCCTAAAGGTCTTATAAAATTCAGACGTTAAGCAGTCTGGACCTGGAGATTTCTTGAGCCGAAGCCCATCAATGGCCAGTCTCACTTCCTCTCCCCTGATTGCCTCAGTCAAAATGCTGAGAGAGAGGTCATCCCCTGGCTCAGGAACGGCTTCGGCCAGGAAAGTCGACGTCACGTCTCGATCTAGTTCCCTCTTTCCCAAGAGGTGTGAGTAGAACGACCTGACGACTTCCAGGATCCCTGATTTGGATCTGTTCAGGGAACCTGTACTATTGATCAGGCCGGTCACTACTTTACGATTCACTGACATCTTACAGTTTCTGTAGGGGTCAGGCGAGCGGTACTTCCCGAAATCCCTCTCAAAAACCAAAGATGTGTGTCTATCATACTGACTCCTCTTGAGCAAAGACTTCACTCTGGAGATCTCCTCATGGTCACCTTCAGTCGAGACGAGCTGTTCTAGTTTCCTCCTCAGGCTCTGGTACAGGCGGTACCTGCTCAGGCTCCTAAGGCTAGAGAGCTGGCGGAAGAAACTCGCAACCCAATCTTTGAACATCTCCCTCCACTCAGACTTAGTGCTACACAGATCCAACAGCGGTACCTGGCTCTGAAGAAAATCCTCAAAGGATTGTCTCACCTCCGCTTCTTCCAGCAGTGATGAATTCAGCTTCCATAGTCCTCTCCCCATCCGGGGGGTTTCTGAAACATTCAAGGAAAAGAAAATTAGACAGTGATCAGAGAATTCCACCTCCACAACGGACACTGCTGAAGAGACGGCCTCCTCCTTTAAAAAAAAACTGTCTATTCTAGACCTACAACTACCCCTATAATAGGTGAAACCACTGTGACCTGGGGTGTGCCGGATGTGGACATCCACCAGGTGAGCATCACTAGCTATGCTATTCAGAGTCACGCTATCATAAGCGAGCCGGCCATTGGAGCCTCCCCGGTCACGTAATCTTGTGACGGTGTTGAAGTCCCCTCCAAAGACCACCTGCCGACTCGTAAAAAGATAGGGCTTGATCTTCAGGAGGAGACATTTGCGGTCCCACTTTGATTGGGGACCGTAGATGTTTATGAGCCGAAGCTCCTGTCCCCCCATGAAGACGTCTAAAACCAAGCACCTTCCCATTTCTACTTCGATAACCCTCCGGCATTCTACCGCTGCGGTCTTAAAAAGGACCGCCACCCCACTATACGGCTCGGCCGCAAGAGACCAGTATGAGGGCCCACACCTCCACTCACTCCTTGACTTGTGAATGGCCCCCATGTCCGTTAGTCTGGTCTCCTGCAAAAATAAAATTTCAGCCTCAAACCGGGTGAGAAAATCAAAGGCTGTTGTAACGGGTCCGGGAGGCGGACTGTAACGGGTCCGGGAGGCGGAACCTCTGAGCTACTATACAAGGGGGCGGCCCTTGTAAGGGAGCGGGTGGCAGTCTCTGGGTGAACGGACAGGGAGTTACGGCAAGTGATCAGGGCAGTCTCTGGGTAAGGGGTAGGTACGACCTGTGATGGCAGAGCCTCCGGGTAGGCTAGCAGGCAGGTGGTAGATGTGTGCTCCCAGGTGAGCAAGCGAGAGTCTCTGGAATAGCAGGTGGTCACGGCACGTGACGGCGGAACCTCCGGGCTGGCAGGCAGGTAGGTAACGGAGAAGCGCTCCCAGGTGAGCGGGCAAGAGTCTCTGGAATAGCTGATGGTCACCGCACGTGACAACGGGACCTCCGGGCTGGCAAGCAGGCAGGTAACGGAGATGCGCTCCCAGGTGAGCGGGCAAGAGTCTGGAGTAGCTGGTGGTCACAGCACGTGACAACGGAGCCTCCGGGCTGGCAAGCAGGCAGATAACGGAGAAGCGCTCCCAGGTGAGCGGGCAAGCTGGTCCATAGACAGACTGACCGGAGTAGTAAGGCAGACCGTCGGACCTCAGGCAAGCAGACAGGTAGCTGATATGCGCTCCCAGGTGAGCGGGCAGGCTGGTCCTTTAGACAGACTGACAGGAGTAGTAAGGCAGACCGTCGGACCTCAGACTGGCAGACAGGTAACAAGTATTCAGGCAGGAATCAGGCAGGTAACTGGCAGGTACTGGCAGGTAACTAGCAGGAAACTGGCAGGAAACTGGCAGGTAACTGGCAGGTAACTGGCAGGTAACTGGCAACGGGACCTGAGGGCTGAAGCACAGGTGAGACACAGGTGCAAACAACATTGCTCGGGCACCTCCATTTTGGAGGAGGTGCCTTATATATGATGAAGTCCTCCGGCCATTGGCCGGGGACTCTTTAGGGCGGCGCGCGCGGCCCCTTTAAGAGGAGGGGAGCGCGCGCGCGCGCGCCCTAAGCACAGGGGCCGGGAAGGAGCGCGCGCTGAGAGCAGAGCAGGAGGAGGACGCGGGGACGGAGCGCGCGCTGACAGCAGAGCGGGGGGAGGAAGCCGGGCAAGGAGCAGAGCGGTGAGAGGAGCAGCGTCCCTGCCTAGCAGAGGGCAGGGACGCCGGCACTACAGTACCCCCCCCTTTAGGCCCCCCCTTTTTTAGGCCAGACAGAAATTTAGCTAGGATGAGAGGGGCATGGATGTTCTCCCGGGGCTCCCACGTTCTCTCCTCAGGACCAAACCCCTTCCAATCTACCAGGAAAAAGGTCTTTCCTCTTACCCTTTTGGTGGCAAGAATGTTCTCTACCTCAAACTCGTCCTCAGCAGAAACCGGAGCAGGAGGCGTACCTGTAGACTTGGAAAAAGAGTTAAGTACCACAGGTTTGAGGAGAGACACATGGAAGGAGTTAGGGATCCGTAAGTTGGCCGGGAGTTTCAATTTATAGGCCACCGGGTTGATCTGACTGATGACCTCCAGTGGGCCGATGAACCGAGGCCCTAACTTATAGGAAGGGATCTTGAGCCGGACATATTTGGACGAGAGCCAGACTTTATCCCCAGGGCGGAATTGAGGAGGGTCCAGACGTTTTTTGTCAGCGTGTCTTTTCATACGCTCGGATGACAGAAGGAGTGCGGACCGGGTACTCTCCCATATGGAGGAAAATTTGTTAACAAGAGATTCCGCAGCCGGATTGTCCGCCGAGGTGGAGACGGGAAACGGGATCCGAGGATGCTGACCGTAGACTACAAAAAACGGGGATTTGGAGGAAGACTCGCTCTCGTGATTGTTGTACGAGAATTCGGCCCATGGCAGGAGATCCACCCAGTCAGAATGGTGGGCATTAACGAAGTGCCGAAGGTAACTGGTCAGGTTCTGATTGATCCGCTCCACTTGACCATTAGACTGTGGGTGGTAAGCGGAGGAGAAGTCCAGGGTGACGTCCAGCAATTTACAAGTGGCTCTCCAGAAACGGGAAGTGAACTGTACCCCACGATCCGACACGATGTGACGGGGCAGGCCATGAAGACGGAAGATGTGGCGGATAAAGTCTTTAGCCAGCTCGGGTGCAGACGGAAGACCTGGCAGTGGAATGAAGTGAGCCATCTTGGAGAAGCGGTCAGCGACCACCCAAATGACCGTACAACCGGCAGAGACGGGCAGATCAGTAATGAAGTCCATCGCTATATGCTGCCAGGGGGCAGCAGGTACTGGCAGAGGTAGGAGGCGGCCGGCCGGCAGGTGTCTCGGAACTTTGTTGCGGGCGCAGGACACACAGGCAGAAACAAAGTCTATTACATCCTTGTGCAGGTTAGGCCACCAGTAGTGCCGGGTAATAAGCTGGAGGGTCTTTTTCTGACCGGCGTGGCCAGCTAGTTTAGACGAATGACCCCAGTGTAGAATCTTCTCCCGATCAGGTACTGGTACGAACGTCTTACCAGGAGGAAGACGATTTAGACTCACGGGAGCCACCTGCATTACTCTGGCGGGATCGATGATATGTTTCGGATCCTCCTCGAGATCAGACACCAGAAAGGATCGAGACAAGGCATCCGCCTTGACGTTTTTGTCAGCCGGGCGAAAATGAAGGACAAAATCAAAACGAGCAAAAAACAAGGACCACCGGGCTTGGCGCGGGTTAAGTCTCTGGGCATGCTGGAGGTAAGCCAAGTTCTTGTGGTCAGTGTAAATTATTACCGGGTGAAGAGCCCCCTCGAGCAGGTAACGCCACTCCTCCAATGCCAGTTTGATGGCCAATAACTCTCGGTCTCCTATGGAATAGTTGCGCTCAGAGGAGGAGAAGAGTTTAGAGAAGAAGCCACAAGTTACCATCCTCCCGGAAGATGATTTTTGAGTAAGTACCGCTCCGGCTCCAGAGGAGGAGGCGTCAACTTCCAGGAAGAACTGCTTGTTGCCATCTGGGCGATGCAGCACCGGGGCGGAAGAGAAGGCCTGTTTAAGGGAAAGAAAGGCCTCCTCTGCTTCGGGTGGCCACTCTTTGGGATTAGTACCTTTACGGGTGAGCGCAGAAATTGGGGCCGTCCGGGAAGAGAAGTGTGGTATGAAGAGGCGGTAGTAGTTGGCGAAGCCCAGGAAACGCTGAATGGCCTTCAACCCCTCCGGTCGGGGCCATTTCTCGATGGCAGACAGTTTCTCAGGATCCATTTGAAGGCCGGTCTGAGAGATAATGTAGCCCAGAAACGGAAGCGAGGTCTGCTCAAAGAGGCACTTCTCAAATTTAGCGTAGAGATGGTTCTGCCTTAGCCTGAGCAGGACCTGACGAACGTCCCTCCGGTGAGTCTGGAGATCCGGAGAGAAGACCAAGATGTCGTCCAGGTACACCACTACGCAGGAGTAGAGAAGGTCCCGGAAGATGTCATTGACCAACTCTTGAAAGACGGCAGGAGCGTTACAGAGACCAAAGGGCATTACCAGGTATTCATAGTGGCCGTCCCGGGTGTTGAATGCCGTCTTCCATTCATCCCCCTGACGAATACGAACCAGGTTGTACGCCCCACGAAGGTCCAGTTTGGTGAAGATCCTAGCCCCCCTCAGACGATCAAATAATTCTGGAATGAGCGGAAGGGGGTACTTATTCTTCACCGTGATCAGGTTTAGGCCTCTATAGTCTATACAGGGACGGAGAGAGCCGTCCTTCTTTTTGACGAAAAAGAAGCCTGCTCCCGCCGGGGAGGTAGATTTCCGGATGAATCCTCTGGCCAGATTCTCCTCAATATATTCGGACATTGACCGGGTCTCAGCAGCGGATAAAGGATAGATACGCCCACGGGGAGGAGTAGTACCGGGTAGCAGATCGATGGGACAGTCGTATGGTCTATGTGGTGGTAATGTCTCTGCCTCCTTTTTATTAAAGACATCTGCATAAGACCAATAAGGAATCGGAAGTCCAGGTAGATTAGCTGGGGTAGGAGAGGGACGGACGGGATGGACGGGAACCAGGCAGGTTTTATGACAGTCTTGTCCCCAGCGAAGGACCTCTCCGGTTTGCCAGTCTAGCACGGGTGCATGTCTCTGGAGCCAGGGCAGACCTAGCAAGAGGGCGTGAGAGAGTCCAGGCAGAACATGAAAGGAGATACTTTCAGAATGCAGCATTCCCACCTGCAGGGTAATGGATTCGGTGATGAGTTGAATGGGGCGAGGTAAGAGGCCCCCATCCACGGCAGCGACAGACAAGGGTACAGCCAGAGGTTTGGTGGGGATGCGGTATTTCTCAACCAGGGACTGTGAAATAAGGTTCCCGGCTGCTCCAGAGTCAAGTTGGGCTAGTTCGAAATAACGGTTCTCCCCGTAGATGATCGAAACTGACAACAGCAGGGATGGAGAGGATTTATTCTTGTCTAGGTGGACCTCTCTGAGCGAACCTAGACACAGGCGTTTCCCGACCTCTCCGGGCAGGCACGGATCCGGTGCTCCTTACTGCCACAGTAGAAGCAGCTCCCCTCGGCACGGCGTGAGTCCTGACGGGTTTTGACCATCTTGGTCTGGTCGACCTGCATAGGCTCAGGAGAGTGTACCTGGGGAGAGATGGAGGGAATGACGGGTTTCTGGAAAGTAGGAGCTAAACGTGGAATCCTTCTCTCACGGGTGACCTCTTTGGCACGCTCCTGAAACCGTAGGTCAATTCGGGTGGCAAGAGTTATTAAGTCATCGAGAGTGGTAGGAATGTCCCGACCGGCAAGTTCATTTTTAATACGGCCGGACAGACCCTCCCAGAAGACGGAAACCAGAGCGTCGTTATCCCAGGCCAGCTCCGAGGCAAGGGTACGGAACCGTATGGCATATTGGCCCACGGTGAGACTCCCCTGAAGGAGGCGTAGCAACGATGATGCAGATGAGGTCTTCCGTCCGGGTTCGTCGAAGACTTTCCGGAAAGCCGTGAGAAAAGCAGGCAAGTTGGACACCAGGGGGTCTCCTCTCTCCCATAGAGGATTCAGCCAGGCCAGGGCCTCCCCGGTGAGATGGGACATGATGAAGGCAATTTTGGCCCGGTCGGAGTTAAACTGGTAGGACAAAAGTTCAAAATGCAGGGTGCACTGATTCAAGAAGCCCCGAGCCTGGACGGGGTCGCCTCCGAAGCGAGGAGGTGCAGAAAGCCGGGGTCCGGGGTAGGATACCATAGTATTAGTGAGCAGCGGAGCCGCCGGATTGCAAGATATGGCACTGGCGGAGGTTGTTGGTGGATCAGACAGAGTGTTCAGGCGAGTATTAACATTCCGCAGGTGACCCAGGATGGCCTCCTGTTGGGACCTCTGACGGGACAGTTCAAGACCGAGATCCGAGAGCGAGGGAGCTTGGGTGCCACCGGGTTCCATGGCCCGAGCAAACTGTAACGGGTCCGGGAGGCGGACTGTAACGGGTCCGGGAGGCGGAACCTCTGAGCTACTATACAAGGGGGCGGCCCTTGTAAGGGAGCGGGTGGCAGTCTCTGGGTGAACGGACAGGGAGTTACGGCAAGTGATCAGGGCAGTCTCTGGGTAAGGGGTAGGTACGACCTGTGATGGCAGAGCCTCCGGGTAGGCTAGCAGGCAGGTGGTAGATGTGTGCTCCCAGGTGAGCAAGCGAGAGTCTCTGGAATAGCAGGTGGTCACGGCACGTGACGGCGGAACCTCCGGGCTGGCAGGCAGGTAGGTAACGGAGAAGCGCTCCCAGGTGAGCGGGCAAGAGTCTCTGGAATAGCTGATGGTCACCGCACGTGACAACGGGACCTCCGGGCTGGCAAGCAGGCAGGTAACGGAGATGCGCTCCCAGGTGAGCGGGCAAGAGTCTGGAGTAGCTGGTGGTCACAGCACGTGACAACGGAGCCTCCGGGCTGGCAAGCAGGCAGATAACGGAGAAGCGCTCCCAGGTGAGCGGGCAAGCTGGTCCATAGACAGACTGACCGGAGTAGTAAGGCAGACCGTCGGACCTCAGGCAAGCAGGCAGGTAGCTGATATGCGCTCCCAGGTGAGCGGGCAGGCTGGTCCTTTAGACAGACTGACAGGAGTAGTAAGGCAGACCGTCGGACCTCAGACTGGCAGACAGGTAACAAGTATTCAGGCAGGAATCAGGCAGGTAACTGGCAGGTACTGGCAGGTAACTAGCAGGAAACTGGCAGGAAACTGGCAGGTAACTGGCAGGTAACTGGCAGGTAACTGGCAGGTAACTGGCAGGTAACTGGCAACGGGACCTGAGGGCTGAAGCACAGGTGAGACACAGGTGCAAACAACATTGCTCGGGCACCTCCATTTTGGAGGAGGTGCCTTATATATGATGAAGTCCTCCGGCCATTGGCCGGGGACTCTTTAGGGCGGCGCGCGCGGCCCCTTTAAGAGGAGGGGAGCGCGCGCGCGCGCGCCCTAAGCACAGGGGCCGGGAAGGAGCGCGCGCTGAGAGCAGAGCAGGAGGAGGACGCGGGGACGGAGCGCGCGCTGACAGCAGAGCGGGGGGAGGAAGCCGGGCAAGGAGCAGAGCGGTGAGAGGAGCAGCGTCCCTGCCTAGCAGAGGGCAGGGACGCCGGCACTACAGCTGTAAATCTAGCCGCATCTGATTTTATGCTGGCAACATTAATGGATCCAGCGTCAACGGGGTGGGTGCAGCCATTGGGTGATCGAATTAGATGGCTTTCTTCTTCCCTCCACCCCCCTCACCGTCCGACAAAGACCCATTGCTGTCACGCTCACGGCGTTTGAGGGACACTGTCATATCCATAGAACCCCCCCTCCCCTTTCTACCTCACCCCCAGGTTCAGGGACAGTCCCTCCCCCAGAGGAGGATGGTATACCCCCCGAGGGAAGGACTTCGCCGTCCCCCACAGGCCTCTCAGGTGGCTCCCCCGGCTCTTTGCCCTTGACCCCCGCCACATCAGGGTCCTCGAGGACTCCAAACCGGTTGGAGACAGAGATCAGAGGGGAGAACGTGGAGCCTTCCGCCGGGACCTTGCTGGTCGGGGGGGGGGGGCAGATTTATTAACCCCCTTCCCATTGATCTTCCTCTTCCTCCTTTGCCTTTTTTTGGGTTTCACTGTCACCCTTTGCTGTAGGCTGCACATTCTCGTTCTCCTCAACACTTTCATATTGGGAGGAATCTGAGAGCACAGCCGCCTCCTCCCTCTCCATCCTCCTGGTCTCTTCGCTCAGCGCCTCCTCCCCCAGGGTCTCAGTGGCACCGGTCGAGACTCCTGGAGGGGGGACAGTCATCACCCCAGTTGCCTGGGGATCCCCCTGCCCTTCCTTAACCAAGCGCCTCTCCTGCCTCCGATGATAAGAGGGGCCCCGGACCTTCCTGTTCTTCACTGGCCCCTCAGCCCCCCCACTTCCACCAGCCCCAAGTTCAGCAGAGGACGCACTGCCAGAATCCACCCCGACATGGCAACCCTCCGCCTGACCAAAGACGGCGTTGGCGAAAGAACGAGGGCAGCGACTGAACGGATGCCCGACGGTATCACACAGGTGGCACCGAACCGTACCACAGGAGGCGGCGATATGGCCTATCCCACCACACAGGGTGCATTTCTGCACCCTGCATGCTGCACTAAAGTGCGTGGGATCACCGCACCTGTGGCACACTTTCGGCTGCCCCTGGTAGAAAACCAGGATCCTGTCCCTCCCAAGGAAAGCCGAGGAAGGGATGTGGGTGACAGTGCCGCCGGACCTCTTCTACCTCATCATGAAGGTCCAGCCCCCTGACCAAATGCCCTCATCCATTATTTTTTTTGGTACCTCCACCACTTCTCCGTGCCTACTGAGCCAGGTCAGTCGACTCCTGAAAGTGACTCATTGCATGTCAGCACGGTCACCTTCTTGGGCCCATTCTGGCGGGATATCGCCTCCGCAACGAGACCCCGCCAGCCGGGCATCTCCTTTGCCACCTCGTAGTTCGACCAAAAAAGCTCCATGCCCTCCGGCCGAACAAAGCTAACATCAAAGATAGGGGTGCCAAAACGATGTATCAGGGTAAAGATGTCATTCGCCCTGAAACCCATCTCCAGGAGGAGCTTCACCACCCTTGATCTTGATGGGCACGCATCATCACCCTTCCACCGGAGACGGACCACATTCCTCCTGGACACCCCCCGCCCGGCTGTAGGGTGAGACCATACAGTATCCCCCCCCCCTTTTCTCTTGGAAGGCTGCCTGTCCAAATTTGTCCAACCAAAAGGGCAGGTCCACATCCCTCCCCTCTACTGAGATCATCCGATCCCCACGCCTCAGGGCCTGCACGAGACGGCGGTGGAAATCTCCGTCTCCTGAGCCTGAAGTTGAGGAAGACCCCACCACAGCCCCAGAAAAATTCAAAACATTGCCTGCAGGGGGCGATGGACCGGCCCCCACATTGTCACCACTCACCTCTCTTGTATCACCTCTCACATTGCCCCCCCTGGCAGGGCTGGCCATTCCTCCATTTCTATACACTTCCCATTCTCTCCAATCACACTTCCACCTAAACCCTCATTCACACCATGCGCTTTTTGCCCTCCCACCTCATCATTCACACCATGCGTTTTTCCCCTCCCCCCACATTATTCACACCCTGTGTTTTTTTCCCTGCCCCCACATTATTCACACCCTGCATTCTCCCTGCTCCACTTACAGGTGCAGCCCATTTCTCTGCTCTTCCCTTGCCGGTGTTGTTACTTCCTGGACTTTTGCTAGGGAGATTCTGGCTGGTTGCCGCTTTAAGATTTTTCTCGCGTACTGCCACTTTAAGGGATTCACAGCCACCGCTGGAAATAGGTACACCCAGCTTTCCAGCAGAGCATGCAGCAGTAACAGCCAGCTCAGCTGCAGAACATTCCTCCTGCACTCCATGCTGCAGGACATCGCGCCCTGAGGGAGCAGCCACCGCCGAGGACCCTGCCGACAAAATGCCAACAGGGGACCCCGTGGCTGGGGGCAGGGCTTCCATGTTTACCACTTTGGATGTTATTTGGGATGTTTTTGATGTTATTTTCACCTCATTTGCACTGCACATGTCCTTTACTTTAACTGGCACCGGGGTCCCTGCCGCCACAGGTGGTACAAGGCTGGCAGGAGACCCCGGCAGCACCGCACCCCCTGCCGGGGATTGCAATCAGGGACGTGGCCGGCCGTGTTGCCACGGTTTTAACTCTTAAGCTCCCGCCCTTACATATTGTTGGCACCGAGGCCCCTGCGGCCCCAGATGGTGGCAGGCACACAGGGGACCACGGCAACACCGCCCCCACCGCCGGTGGTGCGGTCCGGGACACGGCCGGCTGTACCTCAGCCACGGCACTCCTCCCGCTCTTTGATGTTACCGGCGCCGAGGCCCCTGCAGCCCCAGTTGGAAGCGGGCTCACAGGAGGCCCCGGCGGGCCGGCCACCCCGCCGAGGGTGCGGGCGGGGGTAGGATGGCGGCAGCTATCACGGCCGACCCCTTGCTCTTACTAGTTGGCCCCGGGGCCTCCGCAGACCCAGTAAATGGCACACTTGCTAGGGACCCCGGCAACACAACCTCCCCCACCAAGGTGGGGTCGCGAGTCAGTCGGACCTCCGGCACCATCCTCATGTTAGGTCCCTTTCCTCCATCCATGCTACAATCAGCATGGATGGTAGCCTTCACCGTGATTACATTTCTCCTCCCGCCCCCTCGCACTGGGCCCACACCAGAACCCAGGCCGGGGTGGGAAGCGGGCACATAGTGGGACCGGGGGGTCCCAGGAACGGGGACATACACAAGTTTTTCCTCCACTCTGATCTTATTCTTCCCTTTTTTATTCCTCCCCTTCCCCGTTGCCTCTTCCAGGCTGCCCTCGTCCCCAAATGTAAGCTGGGAGAAATCCACTCCTGGGGACTCGAGCTGCCGGATCTGGCGCATGAGGCAACCCCCCTCGCTACCACTGTCACTACTCCCATCATCATCCTCCACACTACTGGCGTCCGATGGGAGCGCGACTTGGTGAGGATCTAATTACCCATTATGTGTGACCTGGTGATCACTTACCAGGTCCCCAGGCTGGCTGTCCGGCTTCTCCTCTTCCTCCTCCATAGCAGACTCCTCAGCCTCCTCCTCCTCCTCTGCCTGGGTCGAGCGGCCAGATCCCTCTAGCGCCCCTCTGGCGGCGGTGGTGGTGGTGGTTATTCCCAAGAACCTCTCATCGTTGTTAAGTTTCTCTTGGAAGGGACCGGCATTAGCCAGAATCTCTTGCTTCCTCTTCTCCAAGGCCTTTATTGAGCTTTTCAGCTCCTTTACTTTAGTTGACAGGGCCAACCTAGGGCCACGAGATGCGCTGTTTGCGGCTAGCTGGGCACACCGCAGCTCCTCCCGAAGCCGCCTCAAGGTCTTTATGGCTTCCCCGTGCTCACTGAGGTACATTCCCAGGCGGGAGCCGAAGGTGGAAGTTGGCTCCCCCTCGGCCTGGACACCCCAGTCCTTATGGATGGCCATTGTACCCCGGAAAGTACCAGGCTCTTCTCCAGGAGGAAAGATCTGTCCCACTTGCGGCCCGGCTTCGGCCCTGGCCGGTACCCTGCCGCCCCTTTTTGCCTGTTTAGCCTCCTTGGCCTTAGCCTCCATCGCTCTCACCTCTTTGGCTTTTTCTTCCTTGGCCTTTTTGGCTTTCGAGGTGCTGCCTTTCATTGTAGGAGCTCAGTACAAAGTAAAGTCACAATAAAGTTCAAAATAAAGTCCGAAAACAGGACTCCCACCCCCGGCATCAACCGAGGGGTGGGAGACGGGGACAAGCCCCACTGCTGTCCTCAACCACCCTCCCTCTCCTGGATCCAAGAGGGAGGGTGGTTGAAAAACAAGCCTCATGGCCGGGGAACTCATAGTCCACCACCTCTCTCCTCAGCTGCAGTCCACACACTGACACACCCAGGAAGTGCCGCGGCTGCTGGCATCAGACTTGCCCTCCAATAGATCCTTGTAAAAGGATTTAAAGTGTACTCATTCAAATTAGAGAGACAATTTAAATTACAGAGCTTAGACCTGCCTCCACCGCGGGGGGGCTCGACCCACAAGCGGACAGGCACCACTTTTTTGGTTTTTTGAAGGGCATGACATGCCTATATCTGTGTCTCCCCCTCCTTTTACTCCTCCACCTCTTTCTTTTCGCATGACTATATTTACTTGTCACTTTTCCATGTGTTAGTTGTGTCTTCTGAGCAGTTTGTCAGGTTTTGGACACATTTGAAGGTGTTTTCTATGTGTTTCTATGTGTTTTTGTTTGCCTGCCATTGGTTTTAACGGTGTTCAACAGTGTTCGACGAGCAGTTCGGCGAACATACCAGTGTTCGACGAACCGAACCAAACCCGAACACTACGGGGGTGGCTCAACACTACCAGCTACCCACCGACAGGGCCAAACACTAAATGGGCACATTTCCAGACTGCTTGCCCTGGAAATGTTGCCATTTAAGCTTATGTATGCTGAGGCTTTCCACAACCTCATGGTGACAGCTGTCACTTGCTACTTGGTCCCCAATGGCCACTATTTTTTCCGGTGTGCCATCCCCGCCTAGACCAGCACTTATCCCATAACATCACCAGTGACCTGACCAATGCAGTTACTGAGAAGGTGCACTTAAACACTGACACATGGACAAGTGCTTATGGCCAGGGACTCTACATTTCCCTGACGGCACAGTGGATGAACCTTGTGGAATCAGGAACGAGTCACACCCTGTTGCACCCTGGGAAGGCACACGTGCTACTGACAATGAGGGCTGTGGGCCCTAGTTCCTACATGATTTCCTCCACCTCCTAGATCAGTTCCTGCACTGCCTCCTCCTTCTCATCCTCCATCTCTGAATTGTCATCGTCCATATCAGTTGCAAGCTGGAAGCACTGCCTCAGTGAAGCAGCAACAGGCTCTGCTGAAACTTATTTGTTTAGGTGACAAACAGCTCACCCCCGCAGTGTTATTCAAAGATATAACAGGTCAGACAGATCTGTGGCTTTCGCCACTGAACCTACAGCCAGGCATTGTCGTGTGTAAAAATGACTGTAACCAGGTGGCGACTCTGAAGCTTAGCAAACTCACACACGTACCATGCCTGGCCCATGTGCTCAACTTAGTGGTTCAGCAGTTTCTGAAAACCTACCCAGGTTTGCCTGAGCTACTTGTGCAGGTACGCCATGTGTGCACCCATTTCAGCAAGTCAGCTACAGCTTCTACCGCTGGTCTGGCAGTGCTGCAGCAGTGCTTGCAAGTGTCAGCTCACCGACTGGTGTATGACATGACCATGTACTGAAACTCCACATTACATACGTTGGCAAGGCTTTGTGAGCAGCAGAAGGCAGTAGTTGAATACCAGATACAACATGCCTATTGGTATTCCGGTCAGCTTCCGAACATAACAACTGACAAGTGGGCATGGATGTCTGACGTCTGTGAGGTTCTACAAAACTTTGAAGAATAAACCAAGATGGTGAGTGATGATGACACCATAATGAGCGTAACCATCCTGCTTCTGTGTCTACCCAAACACTTGCTACTTACAATTCAATTCAACAGATCAGGGGGAGGTGTTGGTCTGCATCTTTCAACAAAATGTACTTTTCAGGTTATACCCCCTGTACCCTCCCTTATCTTCCCGTCTTTTGAGGCCCACACAGTCAGACTCTACCAGCCCTTCTCCCTGCGAGTGGTGGTTGTCTATCGCCCTCCAGGTCCCCCCCGTCAATTCCTGGATCACTTTGCAGCCTGGCTTCCAAATTTTCCATCCTGCGACATCCCCACAATAATCATGGGAGATTTTAACATCCCAATTGGCGATTCTCTTTCCCCATCTGCCACGCAGCTTTTATCACTAACCTCCTCCTTCGGCCTTTCACAGCTTGCTAATTCTCCTACATGTGAAGACGGGAACACATTGGACCTGATCTTCCCCCGGCTTTGCTCAGTACATGACTTTACTAACTCTCCCCTTCCACTCTCTGACTATAATCTTCTTTCATTCTCTGTCAAGAACTGTGACTCTACTCAAGACCCCCCCACTTTCCACACTTATAGAAATATACACGCCATTAACACCCAGAAATTTATAAAAAGGTTGCAATCATCATTGGCCCCAATCTGCTCCCTCTCATGTCCCGACTCTGCATTGAAGCATTATAACAAAATAATGCTATGCGCCCTGGATGAAGCCGTACCTCCTACACAAAGAAAAATTCAGCTTAGACGGCGACAACCCTGACACACGCCTCAAACACGTCTTCTCCAGAGGTACTCCAGGTGCGCTTAACGGCTTTGGAGAAAATCAAATCTGCCCGAAGATTTCCTCCATTTTAAATTTATGCTGAAAACACATAACTCTGCCCTTTACCTCTCCAAACAAACCTACTTTAACAACCTCATCATCTCACTTTCCAATAATCCTAAATGACTCTTTGACACGTTTCATTCTCTCCTCAATCAAACAACACAGGCCCCGACCACTGACCTCAGCGCTAACGATCTGGACAATTATTTCAAAGAAAAAATTGACCATATCCGACAGGAAATTTTCTCCCAATCTCCAAATGTTATGCATGCTCTCCCCGCCACATTGTATCTTGCTCACTTTCTGACTTCGAACCAGTCACGGAAGATGAAGTGATCAGGCTCCTTGCATCTTCTCGCCCTACCACCTGCACCAGTGACCCTATTCCCTCACATCTCCTTCAGTCCCTTGCTCCAGCTGTCACCACTCACCTAACTAAAATTTTCAACCTTTCTCTCTCATCTGGTATCCTTCTCTCTTCTTTTAAACATGCCAGCATACAACCATTACTTAAAAAAACATCCCTTGACCAGAACTGCACGGCCAACTACAGACCTGTTTCCAATCTTCCCTTTATCTCTAAACTCCTGAACGCCTGGTCCACTCCCGTCTCATCCGCTATCTCTCAGACAACTCTCTTCTTGACCCTTTACAATCTGGTTTCCGCTCTTTACATTCTACTGAAACTGCCCTCACAAAAGTCTCTAATGATTTACTAACAGCTAAATCTAACGGTCACTACTCCCTGCTGATTCTCCTGGATCTCTCTGCAGCACTCGACACTGTGGATCACCAGCTCCTCCGCACTATGCTCCGCACTATTGGCCTCAAGGACACTGTTCTCTCCTGGTTCTCCTCCTATCTCTCTTACCGGTCCTTCTCTGTTTCTTTTGCCGGCCCCTCCTCCTCAAGGATCAGTCCTAGGCCCCCTTCTTTTCTCCTAATACACCGCTCCTATTGGACAAACAATCAGCAGATTCGGTCCTCAGTACCATCTCTATGCTGATGACACCCAATTATACACATCTGCTCCGGACATCACCCCTACATTACTACAAAAGACCAGTGATTGTCTTTCTGCTGTGTCTAACATTATGTCCTCCCTCTACCTAAACTGAATCTGTCAAAAACTGAACTACTCGTATTTCCTCCCTCCACTAACCTACCTGTGCCCGATATTGCCATTTCCGTTTGTGGCTCAACCACTACTCCCCAGCAACAAGCCCGCTGTCTTGGGGTCATTTTTGATTCAGATCTTTCTTTCACTCCTCACATCAAATCACTCGCTCATTCATGTCATCTACACCTCAAAAACATATCAAGAATCAGGACTTTTCTCACCTTTGACTCGGCAAAAACTCTTACTATAGCTCTTATTCATTCTCATCTTGACTATTGCAACGCTGTACTAATGGGTCTCCCTCTTACTAAACTCTCCCCTCTCCAATCCGTCCTTAACGCAGCAGCCAGGATCATATTCCTCGCCAACCTCTACACCGATGCCTCTTCCCTGTGCCAGTCATTGCATTGGTTGCCCATCCAATATAGAGTTCTCGGTCAGGACTGTACACATACTGGCTGGCGACCAGTCCATGTATTATTATTTATCCTATTTAGTATATCAAGGCTGCATTATACAATATATGTACTTTTTACCTTTTGTGTCTCCCCCATTTCCTCATAGACTGTAAGCTTGCGAGCAGGGCCCTCACTCCTTTCTATATGAGATATACTTATTCTGTATTGTCTGTATATGTCCCCCCTAAAATTTGTAAAGTGCTACGGAATATGTTGGCGCTATAAAAATAAAAACTATTATTGTTATATTATCATTAATTCATGAGGAAGCTTTGCATGTGGACCAGGTGGAGATGGATGAAGAAAGTACAGTGTGATACTACCCAGCCTAGCCTCATTTCACCTTCTCAGCTCAGATTGGGTGATAATGAGGAGAAGACTGAGAACTAAGAGGCTACAGAGGGTACTACCCACACCAGCTTCATCCTGTCTGTTCAGCATGGATGGGCTGAAGAAGAGGAGGAGAGGGAGGAAGAGATGGAGAGTTGTCCTCATAGTGGGGAGAGGGAAGTCTTGCCTGTTAGAAGTCTGGCACACATGGCTGATTTTATGTCCCACTGCCTTTCCCATGACCCTTGATTTATACGCATTTTGGCTAACACTGATTACTAGTTGTTTACCCTTCTCGACCTACGCTACAAGGAGAACTTTCTATCTCTCCTTCCTGTGGCACAGAGGGCTAGTAAAATGTTTCAATACCAGAAGGTCCCAGTCGAACAATTAGTTAAAAAATTCCTATCTGACAGTGCTGGCGGCAGAGGTTATATATCATTGGGCAACCAAGGAGGACAGATGAGGGAGACACACACTAAGTCTAACAGAGGCAGGGGAGCACTATAAATGGTGTGGGACAGTTTGATTAGACCCTCCCAGTGCCCAGGCCCTGATGCGTGGGTAGTTTGACAAGGAGGGAAACCTTTTTGAAGATGGTGAAGGAGTACCTAGCCAACCTTACCAGCATCTTCCATGATTCCTCTGTGCCTTACAACTATTGGGTATCCAAGGTGAACATGTGGCATGAACTGTGCCTCTACACCTTGAAGGTGCTGGCCTGCCCCGCCACTAGCATTTTGTCAGAGAGAATGATAGACGCATGTCAACTGAAAATGTTGACAGACTGACTCTTATCAAAATGAACAAGGCCTGGATTGGCCCATACTCAGAGGCATAGCTAGAGGTTCAGCTCAGGGGAGGAAAAACATCTGAGTGAGCCCCTAAGCAGGTAACCGTGTGTACAACTACGGTGGTGAGCCATGATCATGGATATAGAGGAACCTCAGCAGATGACCACGCTGTTACTGAAAATAACATATAGTGGTAGATACCAGACCTAACCATATAGTGGTCTTTTCCATCTGGCCCAGACGGACATGACAACTTTTCCAGCCAGGACTCATTTGCAGAGATTACAATGAAAACACATGTGACTTCTCACATTTTCAGCCCTGTCCCCATCTATTCCCAACCTGCACAAATTCTTCATCTTGTTGATACCCCAATACTGAGCCGCTGCTGCTGTATGTTTCCCTATTACTGCACCTGCTGTGTGGTACAAAATCAGAGCTCCTCTTAGTTCGTCACATAATAATGCCACCACTGTGCCCCTTACAACATAATAATGCTTCATTTGTGCCCTCTGGGTGGTAAAATTGCTCCCTTGAAAAGATTAATGCCCTGTGTAAATGCCCTAGAAAAGTGTCCACATTTTGCCCCTTTGATGGTTACAATACTCTGAATGCCCCTATAACAATAATGCTTCTTAAGTGCCCACTTGACATTTAATAATGTCTACTGGGTCCCCCAATTAACAGCTCCTCTATATACAGTATAGTGGACTTATAGCTCCCTTATACAGAGTATGATGTTCCCATACCTCCCGTATATACAGTATGATGGGCCCATAGCTCCTCTATACACAATATAATGCCCACAGCTTCCTTATACACAGTATGGTGGGCGCACAGCTCACATATACACAGAACCACCGTCAGTACATGAATGCAGCCCCAGAACCATGATTGGTAAATTAATGTCAGTAGATGAATACAGTCCTAGAACCACACTTTTCCTCCTCTGCATACTGCCCACAAGATATTGTGTCTTCACATTAATATCCCTCATATAAAATAAAAGTTCCTAGAACCTTCGGCTCTATAAGACTTTTACCTTTCCCACTGCGACAGCAGGGTGACAGCCACAGTTGGGAACTAGTGGCAGAAAAGTGACGATCTCAGCCGGGTGACAACCTCTGATCAGTTATGGATTGGTACATTTGTACACAATCAGGACCACGGTCAGTACTAGTGTTGAGCCACCCCCATAGTGTTTGAGTTCGGTTCGGTCGAAATGTTCGTCGAACACCTTCGAACACCGTTAAAACCAATGGCAGGCAAACAAAAACACATAGAAACACATAGAAAACACCTTCAAAGGTGTCCAAAAGCTGACAAACTGCTCAGAAGACACAACTAACACATGGAAAAGTGACAAGTACATATAGTCATGCGAAAATAAAAGAGGTGGACGAGTAAAAGGAGGGGGAGACACAGATATAGGCATGTTATGCCCTTCTAAAACCGAAAAAGTGGAAGCCGACACGGCCAGTCCGTTCCTGCCCGTGTGACCTCCGTGTCGCCGGGTTTGTGCCAGAGCTGCGGTGGACCCTGACGGCCAGCCCCCCTCTCCCAATACTGGTGCCTGTTCGCTGGTGGGTCGAGCGAGCCCCCCTGTGGTGGAGGCAGGTCTAAGCTTTTTAATTTAAATTGTCTCTCTAATTTGAATGAATACACTTTAAATCCTTTTACAAGGATCTATTGGAGGGCAAGTCTCATGCCAGCAGCCGCGTAATTTCAGCTCCAGTAGCGTCCACTGGGGGTGCCTCACGATGCTCTTCACTGAGTATCCCGGGGTCCCGAAGCATTTCCTTTGAAAAAATGAAGTGTCCAAACTACAGGTGGTGTAGCTTGCTTAACAGCTGGGATAATCCGCTGACTAGCAGACACTGCTACTAGGCACAAAGTATTTCCTGGGCTAGATGCAGTAAAAAATTTGTAATTAGATACTCTCGTTGGATGCTGAGAAAGCATTCCATAGAGTCTCCTGGCACGCCATATATTATTCTCTTAAAAATATGGGGTAGGGGTCTAGGGGACCCTTTATAGCCAAAATCACGGCCCTGTATAGCAATATGTCACCTAGGCTGAAGATAAATGGAACTGTAGCACCCCAAGGGCTCGGTTGCTACAGAGGTATTGCACCTCACCCAGAGGTGTGATATCTCACTCTCAGGTAAGGATGGAGTGTGGATCAGGACACCGACACCTGCATGCATTACACCACATTGCCGTGGGGCAGGGCGACCAATATGCCCCTGAGATGGGCACGACAGTCCCTGTCCCTGGCTGGAGTGGGGGGACGGAACACCGAGGAAGGGGAACCCTGTAGTGCAGGAGCAGGGAGGAAGCAGTTCCTGGGTGCATTGAGAAGGGAGTATAAAAGGTGGGCACCATCTTAGTTCAGTGCAGAGAAGTCTGAGAAGAAGTGAAAGGGAGCAGGGGCTCGGCATGAGCTCTGCTCCGGAGGCGGGCCTAGGAACAGAGGACCAGGCCTGGAAGAGGGAGAAGGAAGGAAGAGGAGCAGAGAAGGCTCCAGGAACGAGGAACGAAGGGATCCCAGGGGTGCGGACGGGCGTGTCGCCACCGCATGTCCGAATCCACCTGCGTGGAGGGGTCAGGCCAAAGGGGGAGACCGGTCCCCGAAACTAGTGGAGGCGGGAAACGACCCTCAGCTAGAAACCGGAGGCTGTGACATTTTATGTGGCGCAGCCCCTCGCTGCACCCGCTAGGAAGGCACCACATAGGGTCAAGGAAACTGGCGCCAAGTTTACCAAGAGGAGGCCCGAGGCAGCCGGACAGAAGCGTTGGTAAGAAAGACCAGACAAAGGACACACAAAGGGGGTCCTGTGAAGCACTCCAAAGTTATCTAGGAGTTGTCTGAGCCCCTCACCTGGTGAGCACAATACGACATGGGCAGCCGTTACCTGCAGAAGTGGTCTGGATAATAAGAACTGTGAGTAAAGGCCCTGGACTGCATCACTGACTCCGTGTCGTTACTGCTGCTGCCCTGCACTATCACCCCTATCCTCCGCATACACTGCCCTGAGGCTATACTCCTCCCGTGGGGAGTTATACTACGCTCTGCTGCACCCACAACACGAGCCTCAGCGGTCTGCCCTGCAGCGGCTGTTCACTCTGACCGCAATCCACGGGTGGCGTAGTCGGACATTTAAACATCAAAACCACATAAATAGTTCCGCCACTGGTTTGACCGCCCTGAGACATGGAACCGGGTTGCCGCCACGGAGACTACAACCACCAGCATCCACCAAAAAGGGTCCGGCCCCGGGTGTCCCAAGGCCCAGGGGGCGCGTCAGAACATTTTCATCACCTTTCATAATCACCAATGGGACAAGGCAGGGATGTCCTCTGTCCCCTCTCTTATACATCCTAGTGGCGGAGCACCTGCTCCCATCAATTCACCATAACCCAAATATTAGGTGGATTGAGGTGGGAGGCACCGAGTACAAGTGCTCTGCATTTGCTGATGATGTCCTAGTATATATCACTCAATCACATATATCCATCCCTGCTGTTATGGCTGAAATAGATCACTTTGTTACATGGTCAAATTTTAAAATCAATGCAGCGAAGTCTGAGGCCCTCGATGTCTCCCTCCCCAAATCCATACAGGATTCCATCCAGTCCAACTTTCCCTTTGCCTGGCCCTCACAGGGTATCAAATACTTAGGAATTCCTATTCATAGAGACCTCTCCCATCTATGTTATGTTAATTTTGGGCCCTTTATTGAACAACTCCATACAGACCACGGTTGGCAAGTTAGAACTGTAAGATTCACTACGTGAACCACTGGTGTTTTGTGGAAAAGCACATGTACACTGTGTTCCAAATTATTATGCAAAAAGTGTTTAGGAGTGATAAGGGAAGAATTTGTTTGTTTGTCAGTTAAACTCATTGATGGTGATGTGTGTCAGGGCTCTTTATATCACTGTAAGCAATTGCAGACACCTGTGCTAATTAGTTTGGCAGGTGTGTCCAATGAAAGGCAAGACTACTTAAGAAGGCTGTACCACATTATTAAGCAGCCTACATTTTCTGCCAAAATGGGAAAGAAAAAGGATGTGTCGGCTGCTGAGAAGCAACAAATTGTGGAGTGTTTAGGTCAAGGCATGACTACAATCAACATTGCCAAGACACTTCATCCTGATCATCGCACAATCAAGAAGTATGTAGCTGATTCACAGTACACACGTGTGCGTGCTGATAAGGGAAAATTGAGGATTCTTTCCTACAGGCAATTACGTCAGGTTAAAAGAGCAGCGGCAAAAAAGCCTTGTCATAGCAGCAGACAAGTTTTTGAAGCTGCTGGTGCCTCCAACGTCCCCCAAACAACAATATGCAGAGTCCTTCAGAGGTTTGCAGCTGTGCGTAAGCCATCCTGTCGACCTCCTCTATCCACTGCACACAAGCAGAAATGGCTCCAGTGGGCCAAACAATACATGAAGACTGACTTCAAAACTGTTTTGTTCACCGATGAGTGCCGTGCAATGCTCGATGGTCCAGATGGATGGAGTGGAGGATGGCTGGTTGATGGACACCCCACGCAAACACGGCTACAGCGCCAACAAGGAGGAGGTGGAGTAATGTTTTGGGCTGGAATCATGGGGAGAGAGATTGTCGGCCCCTTTAGGATCCCTGAAGGGGTAAAGATTAACTCCATAATGTATGTGGAGTTTCTCAAACAGCACTTCCTGCCATGATTCAAGAAGAAGAACAGTGTATTCCACAGCAAGATCATTTTCATGCATGATAATGAACCGTCTCATGCTGCACATAACACATCTGCATCTCTGGCTGATATGAGCATAAAAAGGGACAAACTTGTGGTGTGACCCCCATGCTCCCCTGACCTCAACCCCATTCAGAACCTCTGGAGCATCATCAAAAGGAGTGTCTATGATGGTGGGAGGCAGTTCACATCTAAGCAACAGCTCTGGGAGGGTATTCTGTCCTCATGCAAAACAAATGAAGCAGAAACTATCCAAAACCTGACAAATTCAATGGATGAGACAGTTCAGAAGCTCCTTTCGAACAAGGGGTCCTATGTGCAAATGTAACATCACCTAGAATAAAGTTTTGAGTTGAAAACTGTTTGATTTCAGTTTCTAATAACCTGCTAATGCTTATAATTTCAAAAATGACCATTTTTTTGTTCTTTATTAAAATGAAAAGGTTGATCGAAGAGTGTGGGGGATCTAAGAGTGTGGCAACCCAGTAGTCAGGATTACTTCGAATTCTGACAATCTGAGGGTCATGTTGCAGGTAGTGCAGCAAGAAGGCTCTCATGTGTCTTGCGCATCTAGGAGCCCCAAAATTATTTTCCGGGCTAGATGCAGATAAAAATTATTATTAATTTGAAAGCTGGTGGAGCTTAGTATAGATGGCCTAATAGAATCAGTACTGCACACTGCTACTAAGCCCAAATTATTTTCCAGCCAAGATACAGATAAACATGATTAGTAATTTTAAATCTGGTGGAGTTTAGTATAGATGGCCTAATAGAATCAGTACTGCACACTGCTACAAAGCCCAAATTATTTTCCAGCCAAGATACAGATAAACATGATTAGCAATTTTAAATCCGGTGGAGCTTCAGATAGAATCAGTACTGCACACTGCTACAAAGCCCAAATTATTTTCCTGCCAAGATACAGATAAACATGATTAGTAATTTTAAAGCTTAAAATGGTTGGTGAGGTGATTTTAACAAATCATCAAGCTTTTACTCTCCCCAGGATGACACAGGGGTAGAAAAGTCATTTCGGATCCATGATTTGTTTATCTTTATGAACGTGAGTCTGTCTACATTATCAGTGGAGAGCCGCGTGCGCTTATCTATCAGCACACCACCAGCAGCGCTGAACACACGTTCAGACAGAACACTGACTGCGGGGCATGACAAGATCTCCAAGGCATAAGTGGCGCGCTCCGGCCATTTATCCAGATTGGAAGCCCAAAAAGAGCAAGGGTCTCGTGACACAGTCATGGCTTCAATGTTTAGTTGGAGATACTCCTGTACCATCGTCTCTAGGCGTTGACTATGTGTCAGACTTCTGGTCTCCTGTGGCCTTGCAAACGATGGGCTAAAAAAGTGGTGAAATGATTCCGCAAAATTGATGTTACCAGCAGATACTGTGTTTCTGTTACGGTTTGAGTGCTGAACACTCGACGGTCCCACGGTTGGCAAGTTGGAACTGTGAGATTCACTACGTGCACCACTGGTGTTTTGTGGAAAAGCACATGTAAGATTCTGCAACAGTGTCTGCTGATACTGCTGCATGCGTGCATCCCTTTCTATGGCAGGAATAATTTCTGCAAATTTACTTTTGTACCGGGGATCTAACAATGTGGCAACCCAGTAGTCAGTATTATTTCTAATTCTCACAACTCGAGGGCCATGTTACAGGTAGTGCAGCAAGAAGGCACTCATGTGTCTTGCGTATCCAGGAGCACCAAGTCCCTGTTGTGTTGGTGACGAGGTAACAATCATGCTTCCTTCCTCTGTCCTCTCCCCCCAACCTCGCACAGCAGAAATGTGATCAAGGTCTCCCTCATCTGATGAGTCTTCCATCAGTTCATCCTCCACTTCTTCCTGGGCTCCTGCACCTTCCTCATTAGTTTGGCTGCTACCATACACCCTGGTAAAACCATCTCCCCCACCCTCACATGCCTGCCGCCTTGGTGCTGCCGACGGTCTGGACCTTGCAGATGTTAGCTCTTCCGCATACAACTCCTCCTACTCTACTTCCTCCACCTCCTCTTGTGCCACCATCTGACTACGAATTCTGTTTAACATGTGCTCCAGCATGTAAATCACCAGAATAGTCATGCTGATAATGGCATCGTCAGCACTAAACATCTTCGTCGCCATTTCAAAACTGAGCAGGAGGGAGCATAGGTCCCTGATCTCAGACCACTCCTCCAGCGGAATTTGCCCCACCTCTGGATCTCGTTGGCCCAGGCTATACGTCAGAACGTATTGCACCAGGGCTTGTCGGTGCTGCCACAGTCGCTGCAACATGTGCAGAGTTGAATTCCACCGGGTAGGCACATCGCATTTTAGCTGGTGAAGTGGCAGGCCCAATGACTTCTGTAGAGATGTAAGTCGCTGAGCTGTGGGATGCGAATGGCGGAAGTGAGCACACAGCGACCGTGCCCTCTGCAGAAGGCCATCTAGTCCGGGATAGTGGGCTAAAAATTGCTGGACAACCAGGTTCAACACGTGAGCCATACAAGGCACGTGTGTGACATTGCCCCGGCGAAGGGCCGCACCCAGGTTTGCAGCATTGTCGCACACGGCCTTCCCTGGTTTCAGGTCCAGTGGAGACAACCATTCATGAAACTGGTTCTCCAGAGCTGACCACAACTCCTCAGCTGTGTGACTCACATTTCCCAGACATTTCAAAGTAAAAACTGCCTGATGACGTTGAGCCCTGCTGCCAGCATAGTAAGGAGGTGTGCAGGATCTCTTCTGCGCAGTTAGAAAGCTTGTGGCATGACCAGACAGGCTTTGGGTGCAGGTGGAGGACCGAGAGGAGGTTGAGGAGGCAGAAGCAGTGGAGGAACTTTGAGATAAAGAGGATTGACGCACAACTCGTGGGGGCGGCAAGACTTGAACAGCAGCCCCTTGCCCTGCTGTCACCATAGTTACCCAGTGCCCAGTCAGCGACTTGTAACGCCCCTGTCCATGCCTACTTGTCCAAGTGTCTGTGGTGAAATGCACCCTGTCACACACAGAGTTTCTCAAAGAAGCGGTGATGTTGTGTGCGACATGCTGGTGGAGCGCAGGCACACCTTTCTTTGAGAAGTAGTGCCGACTGGGCATCTGGTACTGGGGCACTGCGACGGACATAAGGTCTCGAAAATCCTCTGTGTCCACCAGGCGGAAAGGAAGCATTTCTGTAGCCAAGAGCTTGCAGATGGTGAAATTCAACCTCTTAGCTTTCTCATGGCTAGGAGGAAATGGTCTTTTACTTGTCCACATCTGAGGGACCGAGGGCTGGCTGTTGGGCTTAGACGGGGTTGAGTAGGGTGTCCCCGGCAAACTGCCGGTCTGTGAGAAAGATGCAGGCGGACATGTTAGGTTGCCTTGATCCAAAGGTGGTGCTATCGATGTCGGACAGCGCTCAACACCAGCTGGTGTTACCACCTCCAAAGAAAATGATGACCTGCCAATCACGCTGGCTGTTGCGGGTAAAGAGGTGGCAGGTCTGCATCCCAAAACAGGTGTGACTGCTGTCCCCCCAGTCACAGAAGATGAAGAGGCCGCAGATGCACAAGATGGGGCAGACGGTGGTTGGCCCGGCTGGCTAGGACACATTGTAGCACAGTGAGCTTCCCACTGCAACTTATGCTTCATGTCCATGTGCCAGTTCATGCATGAAGTACTCAAACTATGTATTATTTGGCCTCTACTTAGCTTTTGCTGACAAATGTTACAGATAACACGAGTTGGGTCATCTTTATCGATCTGAAAAAATGCCCAGGCTGTGCAAGGCTTAGCACCCATGCGACCTGAAGAGCCACCACGACTTGTGGTCAGAGGCAGAGTTGTGTTTGAGGATGCAGTTGTTGACGTGCTTCCAGTACTACGTCTCTGTCCAGGAAGGCGCAACCTGACCTAGTCGTCACTAGCATCCTCCTCCACCTCCTCTGCTGACCTCATCTCTTGGCTGACTGTGGGTCGACAGTAAGTGGGATCTCCAACCTGATCATCATCACTCTGTGTGTTATCACACCCGTCGTCCTCAGAGCCAACCTGTTCCTGCCCGGACAAAAAACTAAAGTTGTCGCTCCAATCACGTATTTGAGTCTCATCATCGTCTTCCTCATTGTCTCCACCAACAGGAGTCACAGTTTGGGAACGAGGGTCTACATTATGGTCAGAACCTTCTGCGTCTGGTCCTGGATCCAACTCATAAAGATTCTGGGCATCAGTGCAGATCATTTCCTCGTCTGGATTCACAGAAGCTCTGGAGCCAACCTCTGATTCACAGGCTATAGTATGAGTAAACAGCTCTGCAGACTCAACCATCTGTTCTACCCAATTCTCAGATGGGCAGCTGGAGACTTGGGAGCTGTGAGGAAGCAAGTCCGACTGGGGTGACACCTCTGAGTACTGGAGTATTTGTGATGTTGAAGTTGAGGTGGAGGAGAGCCCACTTAAAGGAGCACTTGATATCCATTGAAGCACCTGCTGTTTTTGTGCCTCATCTGGAATTTGTAGCGATTGGCATGGCCGTAAGAAAGGGATCTTATCACATTGTCCGCTAAAAGAAGTAGACATTTTAGTTTGGCTGGAAGATGGTCTTTCTTCTGCAGATGTTACTGTTGCTTTAACACCTACCCCATGGACACAACCTTTTTCCCCTTCCCAACACGCCTATTCCCCTTTCCACCAGCAGCAGGCCTTTTTCCACTCATTTTGGTGGTTAACTAATTCACAACTCTGGAGTTGTTTGCACAAAAAAAAAAATGGATGGGAACCGAGCAGAGCTGAGTGGCCAAACTGTGGTATTAGGCAAAAAGTATTGACTGGGTTAGATGCAGATAAAAATTATATTGAATTTGCAACCTGATGGAGGTCAGTATAGATGGACCAATAGAACAAGTCCCACACACTGCTACAAGCTGAAATATTTTTTCAGAGCTAGATGCAGAAAAAAATTGGATTGAATTTGCAACCTGATGCAGGTCAGTATAGATGGACTAATAGAACAAGTCCCACACACTGCTAGAAGCCTAAATATTTTTTCAGAGCTAGATGCAGAAAAAAATTAGATTGAATTTGCAACCTGATGCAGGTCAGTATAGATGGACTAATAGAACAAGTCCCACACACTGCTACAAGCTGAAATATTTTTTCAGAGCTAGATGCAGATAAAAATTAGATTGAATTTGCAACCTGATGGAGGTCAGTAAAGATGGACTAATAGAACAAGTCCCACACACTGCTACAAGCTGAAATATTTTCTCAGAGCTAGATGCAGAAAAAAATAATATTGAATTTGCAACCTGATGGAGGTCAGTATAGATGGACTAATAGACCAAGTCCCACAGACTGCTAGAAGCCTAAATATTTTTTCAGAGCTAGATGCAGATAAAATTATTTTTAATTTGCAACCTGGGGGAGGTTAGTATAGATGGACTAATAGACCAAGTCCCACACACTCCTTGAAGCCTAAATATTTTTTCTGAGCTAGATGCAGAAAAAAATTAGATTGAATTTGCAACCTGATGAAGGTCAGTATAGATGGACTAATAGAACGAGTCCCACACACTGCTAAAAGCTGAAATATTTTTTCAGAGCTAGATGCAGAAAAAAATTAGATTGAATATGCAACCTGATGGAGGTCAGTATAGATGAACTAATAGAACAAGTCCAACACACTGCTAGAAGCCTAAATATTTATTCATAGATAGATGCAGAAAAAAATTATATTGAATTTGCAACCTGATGGAGGTCAGTACAGATGGACTAATAGACCGAGTCCCACACACTGCTAGAAGCCTAAATATTTTTTCAGAGCTAGATGCAGATAAAAATTATTTTTAATTTGCAACCTGGTGGAGGTTAGTATAGATGGACTAATAGACCAAGTCCCACACACTGCTAGAAGCCTAAATATTTTTTCAGAGCTAGATGCAGAAAAAAATTAGATTGAATTTGCAACCTGATGGAAGTCAGTATAGATGGACTAATAGAACAAGTCCCACACACTGCTACAAGGTGCAATATTTTTTCAGAGCTAGATGCAGAAAAAAATTAGATTGAATTTTCAACCTGATGGAGGTCAGTATAGATGGACTAATAGAACAAGTCCCACACACTGCTAGAAGCCTAAATATTTTTTCAGAGCTAGATGCAGAAAAAAATTAGATTTAATTTGCAACCTGATGAAGGTCAGTATAGATGGACTAATAGAACGAGTCCCACACACTGCTAAAAGCTGAAATATTTTTTCAGAACTAGATGCAGAAAAAAATTAGATTGAATTTGCAACCTGATGGAGGTCAGTTTAGATGGACTAATAGAAAAAGTCCCACACACAGCTAGAAGCTGAAATATTTTTTCAGAGCTAGATACCGAAAAAAAATTATATTGAATTTGCAACCTGATGGAGGTCAGTATAGATGGACTAATAGAACACGTCCCACATACTGCTACAAGCTGAAATATTTTTTCACAGCTAGATGCAGAAAAAAATTATATTGAATTTGCAACCTGATGGAGGTCAGTATAGATGGACTAATAGAACAAGTCCCACACACTGCTACAAGCTGAAATATTTTTTCAGAGCTAGATGCAGAAAAAAATTATATTGAATTTGCAACCTGATGGAGGTCAGTATAGATGAACTAACAGAACAAGTCCAACACACTGCTAGAAGCCTAAATATTTTTTCATAGATAGATGCAGAAAAAAATTATATTGAATTTCCAACCTGATGGAGGTCAGCATAGATGGACAAATAGACCGAGTCCCACACACTGCTAGAAGCCTAAATATTTTTTCAGAGCTAGATGCAGATAAAAATAATTTTTAATTTGCAACCTGGTGGAGGTTAGTATAGATGGACTAATAGACCAAGTCCCACACATTGCTAGAAGCCTAAATATTTTTTCAGAGCTAGATGCAGAAAAAAATTAGACTGAATTTGCAACCTGATGGAGGTCAGTATAGATGGACTAATAGAACGAGTCCCACACACTGCTAAAAGCTGAAATATTTTTTCAGAGCTAGATGCAGAAAAAAATTATATTGAATTTGCAACCTGATGGAGGTCAGTATAGATGAACTAATAGAACAAGTCCAAAACACTGCTAGAAGCCTAAATATTTTTTCATAGATGCAGAAAAAAATTATATTGAATTTGCAACCTGATGGAGGTCAGTATAGATGGACTAATAGACCGAGTCCCACAAACTGCTAGAAGCCTAAATATTTATTCATAGATAGATGCAGAAAAAAATTATATTGAATTTGCAACCTGATGGAGGTCAGTACAGATGGACTAATAGACCGAGTCCCACACACTGCTAGAAGCCTAAATATTTTTTCAGAGCGAGATGCAGATAAAAATTATTTTTAATTTGCAACCTGGTGGAGGTTAGTATAGATGGACTAATAGACCAAGTCCCACACACTGCTAGAAGCCTAAATATTTTTTCAGAGCTAGATGCAGAAAAAAATTAGATTGAATTTGCAACCTGATGGAAGTCAGTATAGATGGACTAATAGAACAAGTCCCACACACTGCTACAAGGTGAAATATTTTTTCAGAGCTAGATGCAGATAAAAATCATTTTTAATTTGCAACCTGGTGGAGGTTAGTATAGATGGACTAATAGACCAAGTCCCACACACTGCTAGAAGCCTAAATATTTTTTCAGAGCTAGATGCAGAAAAAAATTAGATTTAATTTGCAACCTGATGAAGGTCAGTATAGATGGACTAATAGAACGAGTCCCACACACTGCTAAAAGCTGAAATATTTTTTCAGAACTAGATGCAGAAAAAAATTAGATTGAATTTGCAGCCTGATGGAGGTCAGTTTAGATGGACTAATAGAAAAAGTCCCACACACAGCTAGAAGCTGAAATATTTTTTCAGAGCTAGATACCGAAAAAAAATTATATTGAATTTGCAACCTGATGGAGGTCAGTATAGATGGACTAATAGAACACGTCCCACATACTGCTACAAGCTGAAATATTTTTTCACAGCTAGATGCAGAAAAAAATTATATTGAATTTGCAACCTGATGGAGGTCAGTATAGATGGACTAATAGAACAAGTCCCACACACTGCTACAAGCTGAAATATTTTTTCAGAGCTAGATGCAGAAAAAAATTATATTGAATTTGCAACCTGATGGAGGTCAGTATAGATGAACTAACATAACAAGTCCAACACACTGCTAGAAGCCTAAATATTTTTTCATAGATAGATGCAGAAAAAAATTATATTGAATTTCCAACCTGATGGAGGTCAGCATAGATGGACAAATAGACCGAGTCCCACACACTGCTAGAAGCCTAAATATTTTTTCAGAGCTAGATGCAGATAAAAATAATTTTTAATTTGCAACCTGGTGGAGGTTAGTATAGATGGACTAATAGACCAAGTCCCACACATTGCTAGAAGCCTAAATATTTTTTCAGAGCTAGATGCAGAAAAAAATTAGACTGAATTTGCAACCTGATGGAGGTCAGTATAGATGGACTAATAGAACGAGTCCCACACACTGCTAAAAGCTGAAATATTTTTTCAGAGCTAGATGCAGAAAAAAATTATATTGAATTTGCAACCTGATGGAGGTCAGTATAGATGAACTAATAGAACAAGTCCAACACACTGCTAGAAGCCTAAATATTTTTTCATAGATAGATGCAGAAAAAAATTATATTGAATTTGCAACCTGATGGAGGTCAGTATAGATGGACTAATAGACCGAGTCCCACACACTGCTAGAAGCCTAAATATTTTTTCAGAGCTAGATGCAGATAAAAATCATTTTTAATTTGCAACCTGGTGGAGGTTAGTATAGATGGACTAATAGACCAAGTCCCACACACTGCTAGAAGCCTAAATATTTTTTCAGAGCTAGATGCAGAAAAAAATTAGATTGAATTTGCAACCTGATGGAGGTCAGTATAGATGGACTAATAGAACGAGTCCCACACACTGCTAAAAGCTGAAATATTTTTTCAGAGCTAGATGTAGAAAAAAATTAGATTGAATTTGCAACCTAATGGAGGTCAGTTTAGATGGACTAATAGAAAAAGTCCCACACACTGCTAGAAGCTGAAATATTTTTTCAGAGCTAGATACTGAAAAAAATTATATTGAATTTGCAACCTGATGGAGGTCAGTATAGATGGACTAATAGAACAAGTCCCACACACTGCTACAAGCTGAAATATTTTTTCAGAGCTAGATGCAGAAAAAAATTAGATTGAATTTGCAACCTGATGGAGGTCAGTATAGATGGACTAATAGAACAAGTCCCACACACTGCTACAAGCTGAAATATTTTTTCAGAGCTAGATGCAGAAAAAAATTATATTGAATTTGCAACCTGATGGAGGTCAGTATAGATGGACTAATAGACCGAGTCCCACACACTGCTAGAAGCCTAAATATTTTTTCAGAGCTAGATGCAGAAAAAAATTAGATTGAATTTGCAACCTGATGAAGGTCAGTATAGATGGACTAATAGAACGAGTCCCACACACTGCTAAAAGCTGAAATATTTTTTTCAGAGCTAGATGTAGAAAAAAATTAGATTGAATTTGCAACCTGATGGAGGTCAGTTTAGATGGACTAATAGAAAAAGTCCCACACACTGCTAGAAGCTGAAATATTTTTTCAGAGCTAGATACAGAAAAAAATTATATTGAATTTGCAACCTGATGGAGGTCAGTATAGATGGACTAATAGAACAAGTCCCACAAACTGCTACAAGCTGAAATATTTTTTGATAGCTAGATTCAGAAAAAAATTATATAGAATTTGCAACCTGATGGAGGTCAGTATAGATGGACTAATAGAACAACTCCCACACACTGCTACAAGCTGAAATATTTTTTTCAGAGCTAGATGCAGAAAAAAATTATATTGAATTTGCAACCTGATGGAGGTCAGTATAGATGGACTAATAGAACAAGTCCAACACACTGCTAGAAGCCTAAATATTTTTTCATAGATAGATGCAGAAAATAATTATATTGAATTTGAAACCTGATGGAGGTCAGTATAGATGGACTAATAGACCGAGTCCCACACACTGCTAGAAGCCTAAATAATTTTTCAGAGCTAGATGCAAATAAAAATTATTTTTAATTTGCAACCTGGTGGAGGTTAGTATAGATGGACTAATAGACCAAGTCCCACACACTGCTAGAAGCCTAAATATTTTTTCAGAGCTAGATGCAGAAAAAAATTAGATTGAATTTGCAACCTGATGGAGGTCAGTTTAGATGGACTAATAGAAAAAGTCCCACACACTGCTAGAAGCTGAAATATTTTTTCAGAGCTAGATACCGAAAAAAATTATATTGAATTTGCAACCTGATGGAGGTCAGTATAGATGGACTAATAGAACAAGTCCCACACACTGCTACAAGCTGAAATATTTTTTCAGAGCTAGATGCAGAAAAAAATTATATTGAGTTTGCAACCTGATGGAGGTCAGTATAGATGGACTAATAGAACAAGTCCCACACACTGCTACAAGCTGAAATATTTTTTCAGAGCTAGATGCAGAAAAAAATTATATTGAATTTCCAACCTGATGGAGGTCAGCATAGATGGACAAATAGACCGAGTCCCACACACTGCTAGAAGCCTAAATATTTTTTCAGAGCTAGATGCAGATAAAAATAATTTTTAATTTGCAACCTGGTGGAGGTTAGTATAGATGGACTAATAGACCAAGTCCCACACATTCCTAGAAGCCTAAATATTTTTTCAGAGCTAGATGCAGAAAAAAATTAGACTGAATTTGCAACCTGATGGAGGTCAGTATAGATGGACTAATAGAACGAGTCCCACACACTGCTAAAAGCTGAAATATTTTTTCAGAGCTAGATGCAGAAAAAAATTATATTGAATTTGCAACCTGATGGAGGTCAGTATAGATGAACTAATAGAACAAGTCTAACACACTGCTAGAAGCCTAAATATTTTTTCATAGATAGATGCAGAAAAAAATTATATTGAATTTGCAACCTGATGGAGGTCAGTATAGATGGACTAATAGACCGAGTCCCACACACTGCTAGAAGCCTAAATATTTTTTCAGAGCTAGATGCAGATAAAAATCATTTTTAATTTGCAACCTGGTGGAGGTTAGTATAGATGGACTAATAGACCAAGTCCCACACACTGCTAGAAGCCTAAATATTTTTTCAGAGCTAGATGCAGAAAAAAATTAGATTGAATTTGCAACCTGATGGAGGTCAGTATAGATGGACTAATAGAACGAGTCCCACACACTGCTAAAAGCTGAAATATTTTTTCAGAGCTAGATGTAGAAAAAAATTAGATTGAATTTGCAACCTAATGGAGGTCAGTTTAGATGGACTAATAGAAAAAGTCCCACACACTGCTAGAAGCTGAAATATTTTTTCAGAGCTAGATACTGAAAAAAATTATATTGAATTTGCAACCTGATGGAGGTCAGTATAGATGGACTAATAGAACAAGTCCCACACACTGCTACAAGCTGAAATAATTTTTCAGAGCAAGATGCAGATAAAAATTATTTTTAATTTGCAACCTGGTGGGGGTTAGTATAGATGGACTATTAGACAAAGTCCCACACACTGCTAGAAGCCTAAATATTTTTTCAGAGCCAGAGGCAGAAAAAAATTAGATTGAATTTGCAACCTGATGGAGGTCAGTATAGATGGACTAATAGAACAAGTCCCACACACTGCTACAGCTGAAATATTTTTTCAGAGCTAGATGCAGAAAAAATTATATTGAATTTTCAACCTGATGGAGGTCAGTATAGATGGACTAATAGACCAAGTCCCACACACTGCTAGAAGCCTAAATATTTTTTCAGAGCGAGATGCAGATAAAATTATTTTTAATTTGCAACCTGGTGGAGGTTAGTATAGATGGACTAATAGACCAAGTCCCACACACTGCTAGAAGCCTAAATATTTTTTCTGAGCTAGATGCAGAAAAAATTAGATTGAATTTGCAACATGATGAAGGTCAGTATAGATGGACTAATAGAACGATTCCCACACACTGCTAAAAGCTGAAATATTTTTTCAGAGCTAGATGCAGAAAAAAATTAGATTGAATTTGCAACCTGATGGAGGTCAGTTTAGATGGACTAATAGAAAAAGTCCCAAACACTGCTAAAAGCTGAAATATTTTTTCAGAGCTAGATACAGAAAAAAATTATATTGAATTTGCAACCTGATGGAGGTCAGTATAGATGGACTAATAGAACAAGTCCCACACACTGCTACAAGCTGAAATATTTTTTCAGAGCTAGATGCAGAAAAAAATTAGATTGAATTTGCAACCTGATGGAGGTCAGTATAGATGGACTAATAGAACAAGTCCCACACACTGCTACAAGCTGAAATATTTTTTCAGAGCTAGATGCAGAAAAAAATTATATTGAATTTGCTACCTGATGGAGGTCAGTATAGATGGACTAATAGACCGAGTCCCACACACTGCTAGAAGCCTAAATATTTTTTCAGAGCTAGATGCAGAAAGAAATTAGATTGAATTTGCAACCTGATGAAGGTCAGTATAGATGGACTAATAGAACGAGTCCCACACACTGCTAAAAGCTGAATTATTTTTTTCAGAGCTAGATGCAGAAAAAAATTAGATTGAATTTGCAACCTGATGGAGGTCAGTTTAGATGGACTAATAGAAAAAGTCCCACACACTGCTAGAAGCTGAAATATTTTTTCAGAGCTAGATACAGAAAAAAATTATATTGAATTTGCAACCTGATGGAGGTCAGTATAGATGGACTAATAGAACAAGTCCCACAAACTGCTACAAGCTGAAATATTTTTTCATAGATAGATGCAGAAAATAATTATATTGAATTTGAAACCTGATGGAGGTCAGTATAGATGGACTAATAGACCGAGTCCCACACACTGCTAGAAGCCTAAATAATTTTTCAGAGCTAGATGCAGATAAAAATTATTTTTAATTTGCAACCTGGTGGAGGTTAGTATAGATGGACTAATAGACCAAGTCCCACACACTGCTAGAAGCCTAAATATTTTTTCAGAGCTAGATGCAGAAAAAAATTAGATTGAATTTGCAACCTGATGGAGGTCAGTTTAGATGGACTAATAGAAAAAGTCCCACACACTGCTAGAAGCTGAAATATTTTTTCAGAGCTAGATACCGAAAAAAATTATATTGAATTTGCAACCTGATGGAGGTCAGTATAGATGGACTAATAGAACAAGTCCCACACACTGCTACAAGCTGAAATATTTTTTCAGAGCTAGATGCAGAAAAAAATTATATTGAGTTTGCAACCTGATGGAGGTCAGTATAGATGGACTAATAGAACAAGTCCCACACACTGCTACAAGCTGAAACATTTTTTCAGAGCTAGATGCAGAAAAAAATTATATTGAATTTGCAACCTGATGGAGGTCAGTATAGATGGACTAATAGAACAAGTCCAACACACTGCTAGAAGCCTAAATATTTTTTCATAGATAGATGCAGATAAAAATTATTTTTAATTTGCAACCTGGTGGAGGTTAGTATAGATGGACTAATAGACCAAGTCCCACACACTGCTAGAAGCCTAAATATTTTTTCAGAGCTAGATGCAGAAAAAAATTAGATTGAATTGGCAACCTGATGGAGGTCAGTATAGATGGACTAATAGAACAAGTCCCACACACTGCTACAAGCTGAAATATTTTTTCAGAGCTAGATGCAGAAAAAAATTATATTGAATTTGCAACCTGATGGAGGTCAGTATAGAAGGACTAATAGAACAAGTCCAACACACTGCTAGAAGCCTAAATATTTTTTCATAGATAGATGCAGAAAAAAATTATATTGAATTTGCAACCTGATGGTGGTCAGTATAGATGGACTAATAGACCGAGTCCCACACACTGCTAGAAGCCTAAATATTTCTTCAGAGCTAGATGCAGATAAAAATTATTTTTAATTTGCAACCTGGTGGAGGTCAGTATAGATGGACTAATAGACCAAGTCCCACACACTGCTAGAAGCCTAAATATTTTTTCAGACCTAGATGCAGAAAAAAATTAGATTGAATTTGCAACCTGATGGAGGCCAGTATAGATGGACTAATAGAACAAGTCCCACACTGCTACTAGCTGAAATATTTTTTCAGCGATAGTTGCAGAAAAAAATTAGATTGAATTTGCAACCTGATGGAGGTCAGTATAGATGGACTAATAGAACAAGTCCCACACACTGCTAGAAGCCTAAATATTTTTTCAGAGCTAGATGCAGAAAAAAATTAGATTGAATTTGCAACCTGATGAAGGTCAGTATAGATGGACTAATAGAACGAGTCCCACACACTGCTAAAAGCTGAAATATTTTTTCAGAGCTAGATGCAGAAAAAAATTAGATTGAATTTGCAACCTGATAGAGGTCAGTTTAGATGGACTAATAGAAAAAGTCCCACACACTGCTAGAAGCTGAAATATTTTTTCAGAGCTAGATACATAAAAAAATTATATTGAATTTGCAACCTGATGGAGGGCAGTATAGATGGACTAATATAACAAGTCCCACACACTGCTACAAGCTGAAATATTTTTTCAGAGCTAGATGCAGAAAAAAATTATATTGAATTTGCAACCTGATGGAGGTCAGTATAGATGGACTAATAGAACAAGTCCCACACACTGCTACAAGCTGAAATATTTTTTCAGAGCTAGATGCAGAAAAAAATTATATTGAATTTGCAACCTGATGGAGGTCAGTATAGATGGACTAATAGAACAAGTCCAACACACTGCTAGAAGCCTAAATATTTTTTCATAGATAGATGCAGAAAAAAATTATATTGAATTTGCAACCTGATGGAGGTCAGTATAGATGGACTAATAGACCGAGTCCCACACACTGCTAGAAGCCTAAATATTTTTTCAGAGCTAGATGCAGATAAAAATTATTTTTAATTTGCAACCTGGTGGAGGTTAGTATAGATGGACTAATAGACCAAGTCCCACACACTGCTAGAAGCCTAAATATTTTTTCAGAGCTAGATGCAGAAAAAAATTAGATTGAATTTGCAACCTGATGGAGGGCAGTATAGATGGACTAATAGAACAAGTCCCACACACTGCTACAAGCTGAAATATTTTTTCAGAGCTAGATGCAGAAAAAAATTATATTGAATTTGCAACCTGATGGAGGTCAGTATAGATGGACTAATAGAACAAGTCCCACACACTGCTACAAGCTGAAATATTTTTTCAGAGCAACATGCAGAAAAAAATTATATTGAATTTGCAATCTGATGGAGGTCAGTATAGATGGACTAATAGAACAAGTCCAACACACTGCTAGAAGCCTAAATATTTTTTCATAGATAGATGCAGAAAAAAATTATATTGAATTTGCAACCTGATGGAGGTCAGTATAGATGGACTAATAGACCGAGTCCCACACACTGCTAGAAGCCTAAATATTTTTTCAGAGCTAGATGCAGATAAAAATTATTTTTAATTTGCAACCTGGTGGAGGTTAGTATAGATGGACTAATAGACCAAGTCCCACACACTGCTAGAAGCCTAAATATTTTTTCAGAGCTAGATGCAGAAAAAAATTAGATTGAATTTGCAACCTGATGGAGGTCAGTATAGATGGACTAATAGAACAAGTCCCACACACTGCTACAAGCTGAAATATTTTTTCAGAGCTAGATGCAGAAAAAAAATTATATTGAATTTGCAACCTGACGGAGGTCAGTATAGATGGACTAATCGAACAAGTCCCACACACTGCTACAAGCTGAAATATTTTTTCAGAGCTAGATGCAGAAAAAAATTAGATTGAATTTGCAACCTGATGGAGGTCAGTATAGATGGAATAATAGACCAAGTCCCACACATTGCTGCAAGCTGAAATATTGTTTCAGAGCTAGATGCAGAAAAAAATTATATTGAATTTGCAACCTGATGGAGGTCAGTATAGATGGACTAATAGAACAAGTCCAACACACTGCTACAAGCTGAAATATTTTTTCAGAGCTAGATGCAGATAAAAATTATTTTTAATTTGCAACCTGGTGGAGGTTAGTATAGATGGACTAATAGACCAAGTCCCACACACTGCTCGAAGCCTAAATATTTTTTCAGAGCTAGATGCAGAAAAAAATTAGATTGAATTTGCAACCTGATGGAGGTCAGTATAGATGGACTAATAGAACAAGTCCCACACACTGCTACAAGCTGAAATATTTTTTCAGAGCTAGATGCAGAAAAAAAATTATATTGAATTTGCAACCTGATGGAGGTCAGTATAGATGGACTAATCGAACAAGTCCCACACACTGCTACAAGCTGAAATATTTTTTCAGAGCTAGATGCAGAAAAAAATTAGATTGAATTTGCAACCTGATGGAGGTCAGTATAGATGGACTAATAGACCAAGTCCCACACACTGCTGCAAGCTGAAATATTGTTTCAGAGCTAGATGCAGAAAAAAATTATATTGAATTTCCAACCTGATGGAGGTCAGTATAGATGGACTACTAGAACAAGTCCAACACACTGCTACAAGCTGAAATATTTTTTCAGAGCTAGATGCAGAAAAAAATTAGATTGAATTTGCAACCTGATGGAGGGCAGTATAGATGGACTAATAGAACAAGTCCCACACACTGCTACAAGCTGAAATATTTTTTCAGAGCTAGATGCAGAAAAAAATTATATTGAATTTGCAACCTGATGGAGGTCAGTATAGATGGACTAATAGAACAAGTCCCACACACTGCTAGAAGCTGAAATATTTTTTCAGAGCAAGATGCAAAAAAAAATTATATTAAATTTGCAACCTGATGGAGGTCAGTATAGATGTACTAATAGAACAAGTTCAACACACTGCTAGAAGCCTAAATATTTTTTCATAGATAGATGCAGAAAAAAATTATATTGAATTTGCAACCTGATGGAGGTCAGTATAGATGGACTAATAGACCAAGTCCCACACACTGCTAGAAGCCTAAATATTTTTTCAGAGCTAGATGCAGATAAAAATTATTTTTAATTTGCAACCTGGTGGAGGTTAGTATAGATGGACTAATAGACCAAGTCCCACACACTGCTAGAAGCCTAAATATTTTTTCAGAGCTAGATGCAGAAAAAAATTAGATTGAATTTGCAACCTGATGGAGGTTAGTATAGATGGACTAATAGAACAAGTCCCACACACTGCTACAAGCTGAAATATTTTTTCAGAGCTAGATGCAGAAAAAAAATTAGATTGAATTTGCAACCTGACGGAGGTCAGTATAGATGGACTAATCGATCAAGTCCCACACACTGCTACAAGCTGAAATATTTTTTCAGAGCTAGATGCAGAAAAAAATTAGATTGAATTTGCAACCTGATGGAGGTCAGTATGGATGGACTAATAGAACAAGTCCAACACACTGCTACAAGCTGAAATATTTTTTCAGAGCTAGATGCAGATAAAAATTATTTTTAATTTGCAACCTGGTGGAGGTTAGTATAGATGGACTAATAGACCAAGTCCCACACACTGCTCGAAGCCTAAATATTTTTTCAGAGCTAGATGCAGAAAAAAATTAGATTGAATTTGCAACCTGATGGAGGTCAGTATAGATGGACTAATAGAACAAGTCCCACACACTGCTACAAGCTGAAATATTTTTTCAGAGCTAGATGCAGAAAAAAAATTATATTGAATTTGCAACCTGATGGAGGTCAGTATAGATGGACTAATCGAACAAGTCCCACACACTGCTACAAGCTGAAATATTTTTTCAGAGCTAGATGCAGAAAAAAATTAGATTGAATTTGCAACCTGATGGAGGTCAGTATAGATGGACTAATAGACCAAGTCCCACACACTGCTGCAAGCTGAAATATTGTTTCAGAGCTAGATGCAGAAAAAAATTATATTGAATTTCCAACCTGATGGAGGTCAGTATAGATGGACTACTAGAACAAGTCCAACACACTGCTACAAGCTGAAATATTTTTTCAGAGCTAGATGCAGAAAAAAATTAGATTGAATTTGCAACCTGATGGAGGTCAGTTTAGATGGACTAATAGAAAAAGTCCAACACACTGCTAGAAGCTGAAATATTTTTTCAGAGCTAGATACATAAAAAAATTAGATTGAATTTGCAACCTGATGGAGGGCAGTATAGATGGACTAATAGAACAAGTCCCACACACTGCTACAAGCTGAAATATTTTTTCAGAGCTAGATGCAGAAAAAAATTATATTGAATTTGCAACCTGATGGAGGTCAGTATAGATGGACTAATAGAACAAGTCCCACACACTGCTACAAGCTGAAATATTTTTTCAGAGCTAGATGCAGAAAAAAATTATATTGAATTTGCAACCTGATGGAGGTCAGTATAGATGGACTAATAGAACAAGTCCAACACACTGCTAGAAGCCTAAATATTTTTTCATAGATAGATGCAGAAAAAAATTATATTGAATTTGCAACCTGATGGAGGTCAGTATAGATGGACTAATAGACCGAGTCCCACACACTGCTAGAAGCCTAAATATTTTTTCAGAGCTAGATGCAGATAAAAATTATTTTTAATTTGCAACCTGGTGGAGGTTAGTATAGATGGACTAATAGACCAAGTCCCACACACTGCTAGAAGCCTAAATATTTTTTCAGAGCTAGATGCAGAAAAAAATTAGATTGAATTTGCAACCTGATGGAGGGCAGTATAGATGGACTAATAGAACAAGTCCCACACACTGCTACAAGCTGAAATATTTTTTCAGAGCTAGATGCAGAAAAAAATTATATTGAATTTGCAACCTGATGGAGGTCAGTATAGATGGACTAATAGAACAAGTCCCACACACTGCTAGAAGCTGAAATATTTTTTCAGAGCAAGATGCAAAAAAAAATTATATTAAATTTGCAACCTGATGGAGGTCAGTATAGATGTACTAATAGAACAAGTCCAACACACTGCTAGAAGCCTAAATATTTTTTCATAGATAGATGCAGAAAAAAATTATATTGAATTTGCAACCTGATGGAGGTCAGTATAGATGGACTAATAGACCAAGTCCCACACACTGCTAGAAGCCTAAATATTTTTTCAGAGCTAGATGCAGATAAAAATTATTTTTAATTTGCAACCTGGTGGAGGTTAGTATAGATGGACTAATAGACCAAGTCCCACACACTGCTAGAAGCCTAAATATTTTTTCAGAGCTAGATGCAGAAAAAAATTAGATTGAATTTGCAACCTGATGGAGGTTAGTATAGATGGACTAATAGAACAAGTCCCACACACTGCTACAAGCTGAAATATTTTTTCAGAGCTAGATGCAGAAAAAAAATTAGATTGAATTTGCAACCTGACGGAGGTCAGTATAGATGGACTAATCGATCAAGTCCCACACACTGCTACAAGCTGAAATATTTTTTCAGAGCTAGATGCAGAAAAAAATTAGATTGAATTTGCAACCTGATGGAGGTCAGTATGGATGGACTAATAGACCAAGTCCCACACACTGCTGCAAGCTGAAATATTGTTTCAGAGCTAGATGCAGAAAAAAATTATATTGAATTTGCAACCTGATGGAGGTCAGTATAGATGGACTAATAGAACAAGTCCAACACACTGCTAGAAACCTAAATATTTTTTCATAGATGCAGAAAAAAATTATATTGAATTTGCAACCTGATGGAGGTCAGTATAGATGGACTAATAGACCAAGTCCCACACACTGATAGAAGCCTAAATATTTTTTCAGAGCTAGATGCAGATAAAAATTATTTTTAATTTGCAACCTGGTGGAGGTTAGTATAGATGGACTAATAGACCATGTCCCACACACTGCTAGAAGCCTAAATATTTTTTCAGAGCTAGATGCAGAAAAAAATTATATTGAATTTGCAACCTGATGGAGGTCAGTATAGATGGACTAATAGAACGAGTCCCACACACTGCTAAAAGATGAAATATTTTTTCAGAGCTAGATGCAGAAAAAAATTAGATTGAATTTGCAACCTGATGAAGGTCAGTTTAGATGGACTAATAGAAAAAGTCCCACACACTGCTAGAAGCTGGAATATTTTTTCTGAGCTAGATACAGAAAAAAATTATATTGAATTTGCAACCTGATGGAGGTCAGTATAGATGGACTAATAGAACAAGTCCCACACACTGCTACAAGCTGAAATATTTTTTCAGAGCTAGATGCAGAAAAAAATTATATTGAATTTGCAACCTGATGGAGGTCAGTATAGATGGACTAATAGTCCAAGTCCCACACACTGCTAGAAGCCTAAATATTTTTTCAGAGCTAGATGCAGAAAAAAATTATATTGAATTTGCAACCTGATGGAGGTCAGTATAGATGGACTAGTAGAACAAGTCCAACACACTGCTAGAAGCCTAAATATTTTTTCATAGATAGATGCAGATAAAAATTATTTTTAATTTGCAACCTGGTGGAGGTTAGTATAAATGGACTAAATGACCAAGTCCCACACACTGCTAGAAGCCTAAATATTTTTTCAGCGCTAGATGCAGAAAAAATTAGATTGAATTTGCAACCTGATGAAGGTCAGTATAGATGGACTAATAGAACAAGTCCCACACACTGCTAGAAGCTGAAATATTTTCTTCAGAGCTAGATGCAGAAAAAGATTATATTGAATTTGCAACCTGATGGAGGTTAGTATAGATGGAGTAATAGAACAAGTCCCACACACTGCTAGAAGCCTAATTATTTTTTCAGAGCTCGATGCAGAAAAATATTATATTGAATTTGCTACCTGTTGGAGGTTAGTATAGATGGACTAATAGAATGGTGCTATGCCCAAAAGGTTTTACTTCACTAGATGCAGTAAAAAAAAATTGTATTCTGTACACACGTGGTGTAGCTTGCAACACAGATAGGCTACTCCACTGACTAACACACTCTGCAATAGGCCAAAAAGGATTTGCTTTGCTAGATTTAGCCAAATGCTGTGAAAAAAACTTGCACTTGCACTAGCACTGGCACAGACCTGCCTGGCAAAAAGTGATAGGAACTGATGTAACCTAGCCCTGAAAAGGACTCCAATTACAATTAGTCTTTACTCCCACAACCTATCTATTTAAGAGCACAGACCTGCCTGATAAAAGTCGTAGGAAATGATGTAACCTAGTCCTTAAAATGACTGCAATCACAACTCTTCCCTACTCCCAAGCTATCTGTAGATTTGTGTGAAAATTGGCTTGAAATTAACAAAGTATAGCGCACACAGCAACAGCGGTGCCGTCTAACACGCAGCTGCAGCAGTGAGAAAATGGTGGAGACGGGGAAAATGGCTGGGTCTTATAGGGCAAGGACATGTGACATACACTGCCAATGACACATGCCCTTTCTTGAGTGAAAAAAAGCAGTTCACTCCGTGTGTGCGCTGCTGATAGGCTGACAGACTGCACCTCCCCACTGTAAATGCGGGAAAGAGAAAAAAAAATGGAGATCTTCATTATTCCTGCAGAGATCCATCCCCTGCCCCTCCCCCTGCCCCGCTGTACACTCAAACTGCGTATTAACATTAATTTTCAGCATTACTGAGAAAAAATCCAGTTATGATTTTGGTGCACGAACAGTTATCGAACATAACCTCGAACAGCCGAATTTTTTTCAAATCGTTTGTGTTCGCCGAACAGCTCTAACACCGCCCAAAACAGCTTGAATTTGAGATTGGCGAACAGTTCGAGTCGAACACCGCTCATCTCTAGTCAGTACATGAATCCATTACCAGATCCACTGTCAGTACATGAATCCAACTTCTCCATACTGTGCCCCCACTTCTCCATATTGTCCCTAAAGCTTTCATTTCTCCATGCTGTCCCCCCAAGCTCCCATCTCTACATACTGTGCCCCCACTTATTCATATTGTCCCCCATGCTCTCACCTCTCCATACTGTCCCCCCACACTCCCATATTTACATACTGTTCCCCTACTTCTCCATACAATTTCCTCACACTCCCAATTCTCCATCCTGTACCCCCATTTCTCCATATTGTCCCCTACGCTCCCACCTCTCTGTACTGTCCCCCCATATCTTCATATTGTACATTAACTTCTCCATACGGTCCACCCATGCTCCCATTTCTCCAAATGGTCCCCCCACACTCCCATCTCTTCATAATGTTACCCACTTCTCCATATTGTCCCCCCACTCCTCCATATTGTCCCCCCCTTCTCCATACTGTGCCTCCACTTCTCCATACAATCCCCTCACACTATCACTTCTCCATATGGTCATAAGATGCTCCCAATTCTCCATCCTGTTTCCTCATATTGTCCCCTACACTCCCACCTAACCATACTGTCCCCCACTTCATATTGAACACCCATTTCTTCATATGGCCCCCCACCTCTCCATAATGTCCCCCTACTCCTCCATATTGTCCCCCATCCTCCCTCCTCTCCATACTGTCCAAACACTAATCCATATGGTCCGCCAACTCCCACTCTGCTCCCTCTCACAATTTTCCCCAGTGCCCCATAATATGGAAACACAACATGTCCTTCGCCACTCTGCGGCTCACTCAGTGATCATCACACCAGCAGAGTGATGACGAGGTCAGCAGTGTGCAATCTTATCACTCCACTGCACATACAGGCAAGGAGATGATGAGCATTCCCCCCTTCCCAGCAATGCAGTGTTGCACAGTGGTATTCACGTCTAAGAGGCGTGAATACAACTGATTACAGGGAAAAGGGAGCGCTATGCAGCCCTGGCTTAAGAGTAGCTTAGCTCTAGGTGGGTGCCCCATGGTGGGCCCCCCTGAGCACCCTCTGCCCCCCGGTATCTACGCTACTGCCCAGATTTCTCAACCCCACTGGATGACAACAGTGGAACATAAAGCCAAATCAAATTTAGGGTCATCAGGCGCCCCTCACTCAAAATCTTTAGAGGTTCATCAGGAAACCCTCACTCAAAATCATTATAGGTTCATCAGGCGGCCCGCACTCAAAATCTTCATAAGGTCATCAGGCGGTCTTCACTCAAAATTTTTAGAGGTGTGTATGATGCTCTCTTTCATAATTTTTATAAGATGTGTATGAGGCCTATCTTTACAATTCTCTTACATATATGTATGTATATCTCCCAGGGGTAAATGTTTTTCAGCCCTTGCACTAAGAGCATAGGCTTTACCAGTCTAGAAGTCCCACTCTCTAAAAATGGGAAAAAAATGTTTTCTGAGACCCTCCTCTACGTGTCTTCCACAGTGTATTGCAGTGTTTCCTAATTTTTCGCAGCCCTTGCACTTATTCCATAAGCTTTACCAGTTTAGGAGTACCACTCCTTAAAATTGTGAAAAAAAATGTTTTCTGAGGCCCTCCTCGACGTGTCTTCCATAGTGTATTGCAGTCTCTCCTCATTTTTGGCAGCCCTTGCACTTTTTCCATAAGCTTTACTAGTCTAGGTGTCCCACTCATTAAAATTGGGAAAAAATGTTTTTTGAGGCCCTTCTCCACATCTCTTCTAGGATGTATTGCAGTCCCTTCTTCTAGTTTTTAGCAGTCCTTGCACTTATTGCATAGGCTTTATGAGTCTAGGAGTCCCACTACCTAACAATTTTAACAAAATGTTTATAAGGTCCTCCTTTATGTCTAACACAGAGTGTATCAGAGTCCCTTTTCCTTCTAATTTTTGCCAGTTCTTGCATTGTCCACATAGCCTTTGTGAGTTTGAGTCCCTTCTTCATAAATGAAACTGGATGTGTCTGACCATGTCACACACACCACATGCCTAGATAAGGTAGTAAAATGTTAAAATTACATTTACCGGTCGGTGTAGTTTTATTCCCCCTTCTTCTTTGTTATCTAATGTAGTCATAGGCGAGGGGGAATTACAGTGAGAGATGCCCCAGCTATTAAGGGGTGGAGGAGGCGTTTCTTTTTTTCTCTTTTAATTTTGCCTTCCATATAAGTCATTATACAGGAAACAATGTTTCCTAATAATTTTTCCTGTAAAATCCATTTTAGCTTCAGTTTTGTATGTCAGTTCGTAAAAGCGGAGTAATACTCTGACAATATTGTTCCCAGCTGCGACTTTGGAGTTAGAGATTCATCCAGTTGTCTTCCCCAAGCTGTTCCCATTCCATTTCAGTGCTGTTTCCATCCATTTCAGCGATTTCCTGCCCCCCTAGCCCTCCTGTTAGTTTCTTCCAGAAAAATGCTCGAGTTTCCCATTGACTTCAATTATACTCGTTACTCGAGTCAAGCTCGTCTGAGTGTCTAACCTGCTCGATTCAAGTACTGAGCACGCGAGCATTTTAGTGCTCGATCATCACTAGTTCTGAGTCCTCAAAATGCTACACATCTTTTCAATGAAATTGGAAGCTTTGTAGTTTTCTAATTTTCAGTGAATCACCTATCTACAAATCAAATTTTGTCGAACCAGGCAAGTTCGAATTTGAAAGGTTCGAATTCCTAGTATTGACTGATTATATCATGCTTCAGACTGAGGCATATAATGTGCACTTACTGAGACCCTTCAAAGAGGTTACAACATTTATTAGTAGTAACAATTGTGCCATTCCCTTCATAGTCATATTGTAAAAGATGAGGACAGTAGTACATTGCTGCTCACCATTATTCGCACCCCTTCATTTTTTTTTCATAGACTGTACAAGGTCTTCTGAAATAAATGTAAAAGTACCTAAGTTATATCCTCAGGATTTTTTAATTAGTGGTTCAAATTAATACAACAATAAACATTGCTGACAGCCTCCAAATGTTTCTTGTAGCCATCCATAAGCTTCTGGCACTCCTCAACTGGAATTTTCTCCCACTCTTCCTTTGCAGTTTAATCAAGCTCTTGAATTTTTGCAGGGTTATATTTCCCAATTGCAGATTTCAGCTCACACCAAAGATTTTCAATGGGATTGAGGTCAGGGCTCATTGCTGACCATTTTAAAACAGTCCATATTTTCTTTTTCAACCTGTGTACTTTTGGATGTGTGCTTTGGGTCATAGTCAAGGTACTCTTTGGCAAAGATGAATTATTCCTTTTTATGTATTTTCTTCTACAATTGTTTCTTCCTTTGCCTTTGCCCATAAAGGTTTAGTCTACGGCGTATGGTACTTTTTGAAACCATGGCCTCAGACTGTTCTAGGGTGGCCTTCAAGTTTTTGGATGTTTGACAAGGTGTTTTTTCTACCATTCGCACCAACCTTCAAAGACATCTCTTGTCAAATTTCCTCTTTCCCTCACATCCAGGGAGGCTTATGACAGTTCCATGCTTGGCAAAATTCTTAATAACATTGCGAACTGTTGAAACTGGAATACCAAGGTCTTTGGAGATGGCCTTATACCCTTTGGAAGTTTTGTGTTTGCTAAATTAATGTAAAGGGTGCCAATACCAGTGACACAGCAAGCTTTAGGTTTTTCTATTTTTCCCTCCCATTGTTTTTGGTTTTAAAGTATTGTTTATCATTTTCTCTTTTGTATTTAACATGAGTGCACTATTCAGAAAAATTGTTTCACTGGATTCATTTTTTTCAGGAGATATTCTACATAATGTACTTCAACTTCATGAGTGCCAATACCGATGAGCAGGACTGTACAACAAGGGATGGAGGAAGAAGAGAAACTTCCAAACTTTCCTCACCGCCTTGGGTATATTGGGGTCCCACCGTACCTCCGATTGATTTTTCACAGCCCAAAGTGTATGAATCTACACCTGCTACTTAATATTATTTATAAATAGTGTTATTAGGGGAATGTTCTGGCCAAGAAAATTGAACTTTTTTAGACGTATTATTGCTGCAATACTAAAAACAAATTGTTTTGTCACAGCTAAAAAAATGTCCCCTCCTTTCTGAGCCCCACAATGTGCCTAAACCACATTTAGCGTCCACAAGTTTGGCATTTCTGTAGCAATGAGAACCCGCCTAATTTATGGGTGCATGTCTCCAGAAGCATGAGCTGGTCACTACAACATACTGGTCACTACAACAGCAGTTTGCAATTTTCACTCAGCAACATCCATTGCTGCTAGTTTCTGGAAACACCCATGAAGTCAAAATCATCACTACATGATGGTATCATTTCCAAAATTGGGTCATTTGATGGGGGATTCCGCTCTTCTAGCACTTAGGGGCTCTGTACATGGAGTCCGCAAACTATTGTAGTAAAATCTGCGCTCATAGAAGCAAATAGTAATCCGTTCCTCCAGAGTCCCGCCGTACGGCTAAGCAGTACTGTACAGCAACATATGGAGTATTGCCAGGTTCAGCAAACATTGTAGGACAAATTTTGGTGCCATCCTTACCCACTTCCCAGTGTGAAAATGTAAAGTCTGCGGCTATTTTTTCTTCACTTTCCGATGGTGCAGATTTCTGTGACACACCCGTGGTGTCAATATGATCACTGCACCCGTAGAGGAATTCATTGAGAGGTTTAGTTTGTAAAATGGGGTCATTTATGATGGATTCTGCTGTTCTGGCACTTCTGGGGCTCTCCCAGTGGGTGATGGCACTTTATTCTTTCTTCTCCGCCCAATGGTATAAAATTCTGTGACGCACATGTGGTGTCAATATGATCACTGCACCTTTAGATGAATTCTTTGGGGGGTGTAGTTTGTAAAATGAGGTCACTTATTGGGGGTTTCTGTTGTTCTGGCAACTTAGGGGCTCTGCCAATGTGTCATGAAACCATCAAACCATTACAGCAAAATCTGAAATCCAATATGGCACTTCTTCCCTTCTGAGCTTTGCACTGTGCTTCAAAAGTAGTTTTGGGGTATTGATTTACTCAGGAGAAATTGCACAATAAATTTTGGGGTCCATTTTCTCCTGCTATCCTTGTGAAAATGAAAAAATGTAAGACTAAAACAAAATTTTGGGGGGAAAAATATATATTTTTTTCATTTTCACAGATCAAAGTTCTAAAATTCTGTGAAGCACCTGGAGATTCTAAGTGCTCACCACACTTCTAGATAAATTCCTTGAGGGATCTAGTTTCCAAAATAGGGTCATTTGTGGGGTGTTTCCACTGTTAGGCATATCAGAGGCTCTCCAAACACGACATTACACCCTCAGAACATTCCATCAAAGTCTGCTTTTCAAAACGTCACTTCTTCCTTACTGAGCCCTGCCGTGTGCCCAAACAGTAGTTTTTCCCCAAATATGGGGTATCTGCATACTCAGGAAAAATTGCACAACAAATTTTGAGTTCCATTTTCTCCTGTTAACCTTGCCAGAATATAAAATGGCCGAAAATAACATTTTTGTGAAAAAAATGTGATTTTTTTTTCTTTTTTCATGGCTCTACATTATAAATTTCTGTGAATCACCTGGGGGTTCAAAGTGCTCACCACACATCTAAATAAGTTCATTGATGGGTCTAGTTTCCAAAATTGGGTCACTTGTGGGGTGTTTCCACTGTTAGGCACATCAGGGGCTCTCCAAACACAACATGGCATCCACTCTCGATTCCAAACAATTTTGCATTCAAAAAGCCAAACTGTGCTCCTTTGCTTCCAAGCCCTGCCATTCGCACACACAATAGTTTTCCCTTACATTTTGAGTATCGTCTTGCTCAGGAGAAATTGCACAACAAGTAAAATTCTTGTGAAAAAAAGTAAAATTTCATTTTTTCCCTCCACATTGCAAAAATTCCTGTGAAGCGCCTATAAGGTTAATAAACTTCTTGAATGTAGTTTTGAGCACCTTGAGGGGAGCAATTTTTAGAATGCTGTCAATGTTGGGTATTTTCTGTCATATAGGCCCTTCAAAATTAATTCAAATGTGATGTGGTCTCAAAAAAAATGGTTTTGTTAATTTTGTTGGCGAAATGAGAAAACGCTGGTCAAATTTTAACCCTTATAACTTCTTAACACAAATTGTGCTGCTGTAAAGTAGACATGTGGTAAATGTTATTTGCTAATTATTTTGTGTCACATAACTCTCAGGTTTAAGGGCATAAAAATGAAAAGTTTGAAAATTGCAACATTTTCAAAATTTTCACCAAATTTCTGATTTTTTCACAAATAAACGCAAGTCTTATCGAACAAATTTTAACCAACTACCAAGAAAAACAATATGTCACAAGAAAACATTCTTGGAATCAGTAGGATCCGTTGAAGCATTCCAGAGTTGTTACCACATAAAGTGACACTGGACAGAATTGTAAAATTTGGCCTGGTCAAGAAGGAGAAAACAGACTTGGGGGGTGAAGTGCCTAATTAACCCTACTAACCAGCAGCAGTATAAACTTAGAGACTTTATAAATTGTAAAACACGAAATGTCATGCTTTAATTTATCCTTGCACCAAAGTATACAGTGGGGAAAATAAGTATTTTAATACACTGCCAGTTTTTCAAGTTTTCCCACTTACAAAGAATGGAGAGGTCTGGAATTTTTATCGTAGGTCCACAGTCTCAAACATTACCGTTAGTAACACACTATTAAAATCCTGCAGGGAACGCAAGGTCCCCCGTGCTCACGTCAGCTCATGTCTAGGCCCATTTGAAGTTTGCCAATAACCATCTGGATGATCCTGAGGAGGAATAGGAGAAGGGCATGTGGTCAGATGAGACCAAAATAGAACTTTTTGGTATCAAGTCCACTCGCCGTGTTTGGAGGAAAAAGAAGGATGAGTACAACCCCAAGAACACCATCCCAACTTTGGAGCATGGTGGGAGAAACATCATACTTTGGGGGTGCTTTTCAGCAAAGGGAACAGAACGACTGCACCGTATTGAAGGGGGGATGGATGGGGTCATGCGAGATTTTGGCCAACAATCTCCTTCCCTCAGTAAGAGCATTGCAGATTGGTCGTGGCTGGGTCTTCCAGCTAGACAATGACCCGAAACATACAGCCAGGGCAAGGAAGGAGTGGCTCCGTAAGAAGCATTTCAAGGTTCTGGAGTGGCCTAGCCAGTCTCCAGACCTGAACCCAACAGAAAATCTTTGGAGGGAGCAGAAACTCAATGTTGCACAGCAACAGCTCTGAAACCTGAAAGATTTGGAGAGGATCTGTAAGGAGGAGTGGGCCAAAATCCCTGCTGCAGTGTGTGCAAACTTGGTCAAGAACTACAGGAAACGTCTGACCTCTGTAATTGCAAACAAAGTTTTCTGTACCAAATATTAAGTTCTGTTTTTCTTTTGTATCAAATATTTATTTCATGCAATAAAATGCAAATAAATTATGTAAAAATCATACAATGTGATTTTCTGGATTTTTTATAAGATTCTGTCTCACAGTTGAAGTGTGCCTAAAATAAAAATTACAGACCTCTCCATGCTTTGTAGGTGAGAAAACTTGCAAAATCGACAGTGTAACAAATACTTATTTTCCCCACTGTGTGTGGGGCAAACATCCCAGGAATTACGTAGTAGGGTTCAAGAGCATACTTCCAACAATAACCTAGCTGGACAGGATCTTAACAAGACTAAAACACTCTAGACAGTAGCATCACATTTGTTATATACACATGAGGGTAAATTCCACAGGGCTTAAGGTAGTGGGTTTACAAAAAGTTCAACCCAATTTTTGGTCCCCTGATTATACTAATGAACTTTTAAAATTAGAGTCCAGATGGATTTTATCTGGACTCGGTAGCTCCTAAAGGTATCAATGAAGATTTATCATTTACTGTCTTTCTCATTAAATAGTTCCATTTTATATATTTTAATACAATTACACATCTCTCTTACACTACACTACTTTAAGGCATTTGGAGAGTAGTTTGAGGGAAGATTTCTTGGGCATGGATTTTAGAACGGGCGCAAACACATGCACATATATTATTTGCATATAATTGCATATCATTTGCAATATATATATTATGTCCTGTCTTCATTCATTGTTTTCACATTTGTGCACTGGCATTTTTCTTTGCACTTGCGCATGCGCGATGTGTAAGACAAAAAGGTCTGAATATCATGGTGCATCTGTTTGCCATTCTCTTGATTGACTTTACATCTCCTATTGAAACCAAGTACTCAAGCCAGGTAGATTACACCTGACAAAGCTGCCAGTTGGCAGCAATATGCGTGCGGATCTGCTTTCTCAGGCTATTTACATTTACCCTGGTATGTATCTAATGTAGTATGTTTCCACTGCTTCATTGCTGCTATTACAGAACTGTTCCCCAGTCTTTTTTGTCTTAATCTGGCAAGCTATATAACTTGTATTGTCCTTCTATTGCCACATATGTTAGTTTTGTACTTCATATTCTTCAGACATGTTATTCCGATATTTAGACATTTTGTATTTTTGCTGCAGTCATTATATTATAAGAATTGATTATTTATGTATATACATATTTTTTCATAATGAATGTATCTACGTCTATATCAATTTTCTTGGCTGTACAGTACAGACCAAAAGTTTGGACACACCTTCTCATTTAAAGATTTTTCTGTATTTTCATGACTATGAAAATTGTACATTCACACTGAAGGCATCAAAACTATGAATTAACACATGTGGAATTATATACTTAACAAAAAAGTGTGAAACAACTGAAAATATGTCTTATATTCTAGGTTCTTCAAAGCAGCCACCTTTCGCTTTGATGACTGCTTTGCACACTCTTGGCATTCTCTTGATGAGCTTCAAGAGGTAGTCACCGGAAATGGTTTTCACTTCACAGGTGTGGGATTTCTTGCCTTATAAATGGGGTTGGGACCTTAAGTTGTGTTGTGCAGAAGTCTGGAGGATACAGAGCTGATAGTCCTACTGAATAGACTGTTAGAATTTGAATTATGGCAAGAAAAAAATCAGCTTAGTAAAGAAAAACGAGTGGCCATCATTACTTTAATAAATAAAGGTCAGTCAGTCAAAAAAATTGGGCAAACTTTGAAAGTGTCCCCAAGTGCAGTTGCAAAAACCATCAAGCGCTACAAAGAAACTGGCTCACATGAGGACCGCCCCAGGAAAGGAAGACCAAGAGTCACCTCTGCTTCTGAGGATAAGGTTATCTGAGTCACCAGCCTCAGAAATCGCAGGTTAACAGCAGCTCAGATTAGAGACCAGGTCAATGCCACACAGAGTTCTAGCAGCAGACACATCTCTACAACAACTGTTAAGAGGAGACTTTGTGCAGCAGGCCTTCATGGTAAAATAGCTGCTAGGAAACCACTGCTAAGGACAGACAACAAGCAGAAGAGACTTGTTTGGGCTAAAGGACACAAGGAATGAACATTAGACCAGTGGAAATCTGTGCTTTGGTCTGATGAGTCCAAATTTGAGATCTTTGGTTCCAACCACCGTGTCTTTGTGCGACGCAGAAAAGGTGAACAGATGGACTCTACATGCCTGGTTCCCACCGTGAAGCATGGAGGAGGAGGTGTGATGGTGTGGGGGTGCTTTGCTGGTGACACTGTTGGGGATTTATTCAAAATTGAAGGCATACTGAACCAGCATGGCTACCACAGCATCTTGCAGCAACATGCTATTCCATCCGGTTTGCGTTTAGTTGGACCATCATTTATTTTTCAACAGGACAATGACCCCAAACACACCTCCAGGCTGTGTAAGGACTATTTGACCAAGAAGGAGAGTGATGGGGTGCTACGCCAGATGACCTGGCCTCCACAGTCACCAGACCTGAACCCAATCGAGATGGTTTGGGGTGAGCTGGACCACATAGTGAAGGCAATAGGGCCAACAAGTGCTAAGCATCTCTGGGAACTCCTTCAAGATTGTTGGAAGACCATTTCCGGTGACTACCTCTTGAAGCTCATCAAGAGAATGCCAAGAGTGTGCAAAGCAGTCATCAAAGCAAAAGGTGGCTACTTTGAAGAACCTAGAATATAAGACATATTTTCAGTTGTTTCACACTTCTTTGTTAAGTATATAATTCCACATGTGTTAATTCATAGTTTTGATGCCTTCAGTGTGAATGTACAATTTTCATAGTCATGAAAATACAGAAAAATCTTTAAATGAGAAGGTGTGTCAGAGACTAACAGGTTAAAAACCACTGTCGGAGCTCGGATCCAACCGTGACTGTTAGAGGCACATGATGGCTTATTAAATTAGCCATCATGTGCATGGAAAGAAGCCGGAATTGTATCTGCAAAATTTCAAACTACTGAATACCACATTTTTAATTCTGCATGGTATAAAAAATGCTAGCCTTGCTTTTCAGTCACTTTGCCTTCCCACAGTGAAATGGAAAAAAATGTGATCTAATTGTCGTATATATCTCAAAATGGCACCAGTATTAGAACAGCTTTTGTCACACAAAAACAGGCCATCATTTAACACCATTAATTGAAAAATAAAAAAAAAAGTTTTGTCTCGCTCTGTTACGGCAACACATATATTTTGTAAAAAAGCAGTTAAATCTAAAAAATATATATATATATATATAAGTTTGGTACTGCCTTAACTCCAGTGACCTGCAGAATTAATTTAATATTATTTTTGCTAAGCTGTAAATGCTATGGAGCTGAAACCCCAAAAATAATTGTAGAATTATTCTTTTTTTTTCCTATTCACCCAACAAATGATTAAAGGGAATCTGTCACCCCCGTGGGACCTATCAGACCTATAATATGGGCATACAGGTGATAGAAATGTGAATCTATACTTACCTGTATGCCCATATTAGAGGTCCACTTGCTTTGTAATAGATCTTTACTAAATTAGTTTTGGCAAGCTTTGCGTCTGGGGATGCGAAGAAATACCCTCCTATTAGCTTCATTTCTATATCCCCCCATCCCTCCCCTGCACGTCACAGGGTCCTGTAACGTGCAGTTCCTGGCCAGGTCCCGCTCCTGCACAATTTACCCTGTACGGAAGGTGCTCTTCTTCCTGCGGTCTGTGTAGCCTTGTGGAGAAGGAAACTTGTGTGCACGTGTTGGAGAGTCACTCTGCCTTCCCAGCGCCTCCGCACAAGTTTCCTGCTCCACAAGACTACACAATCTTGTTGCTTGAGCTTCCTGTCCCAATTACTAGGGGACCGCAGTGCACCACTATTCAACCCAGAGCAGTGTCAAAGGATTGTTGGTTGGATAGCAGATAATGCTTCCAGTCACTATGCCACCACCACCAGCACCACCCTGTCTTCCACACGGTCAAGTCTCAGAAGCCGTGAGTCTGGACCACATATTCCTCACCCTGTTCCTCCTTCCTCCCACCATGCCGAGTACCTGGAGACAACTGATCCCACACATGGACACTCAAAAAAGCTGTTCACTTTTCCATTTGTAGATTTGGGCCTCTAGCCAGGCCAGCTTCAAGCGAGTCAAGAGGAGAACGCGTGTAGCGATGCCCAAATATTGGAGCAGCCACGGTCACACGAAGGCAACGGTGGGAATGTGCAATTATGGTCGCAAGAGGTGGATAATGATGAAGAGACACAATTGCCAGAAGGTCAGGAAGAGGACCAAGGAGCGAAAGTGGAAGACGAGGTGGTGGATGATATAGTAACTGACCCAAACCCTGGCAGGGGGACATACAGAGCGATGACAGCAGCACACAGGGGGGAGGGAGGCATAGCACCACAACAGACAGGAAGAAGCAGTGTGGTGGCAGCAGACACAAGGTGGGAAAGCCTTCCCTGTTACGCCAACCCAACGGAAGTTGCCAGTACAATTGTTAGGTCTTCCCGAGTCTGGTTGTTTTTTAAAGACTCTGCAGATAACCCCAAAAAGGCCATTTGCACTACCTGCCAGGCCAGCATCAGCCGGGGTAGCAAAACTACCAGCCTGACTACCACCAGCATGATCAGGCACATGGCAGCAAAGCACCCGACTAAGTGGGCCGAACCCCAAGGTCCAGAAACAGTATCTGCAGGTGACACGACTGCTTCTTCCGCTGTTGTGCGTGCACGCCAATCCCCTGTCCATGGTGCATGCGAAGATGCCTCCCACCCTGCATGTGTCATTGCACACTCTCAACTAGCACCATCAGCAAGCAAGTCCACATCCTTGTCCCAGCAGAGTGTTCAGCTGTCCCTACCCCAGTCATTGGAACACAAGCGAAAATACGCAGCCAACCACCACAGGCCACACTACTAAATTCACACATTTCGCGAATGCTTGCATTCGAAATGTTGCCTTTTAGGCTCGTGGAGATGGAAGCTTTCCGCAATTTGATGGCAACGGCCGTTCCTCGGTGCTCGGTCCACAGCTGCCACTATTTCTCTCGGTGTGCTGTCCCCACATTACACGAGCACGTGTCTCACAACATTAGCCGTGCCCTCAACAATGCAGTTACTGGAAAAGTCCACCTAGACACAGACATGTGGACAAGTGATTGTGGGAAGGGTCGGTACATCTCGCTCACAGCCCACTGGGTTAATATAGTGGAAGCCGGGACCCAGTCGGACCTTGGGATGGAACACGTCCGCCCAACACCGAGGATAGCTGGCCCTGGGTCAATCAGCGTTGCCCCCTCATTCTACAGCTCCTGCACTTCCTCCTCCTCCTTTTCAGCCTCCATCTCCAAAATGACCACATCAGTCACAATCTGAAAGCTCTGCAGCACTGCCTCAGCCAAGCGGCAACAGGCTGTGCTGAAGCTAATATGCTTAGGTGACAAACCACACATCGCTGAAGAGTTGTGGACAGCTTTGAAAGAGCAGGCAGATCTGTGGCTGACATTGCTGATCCTACAGCCAGGTATGGTCGTGTGTGACAATGGCCAGAACCTGGTGGCGGCTCTGAGGTGAGGCGAGCTCACACACGTACCATGCCAGGCCCATGTGCTTAACCTCGTGGTTCAGCGGTTTCTCAAAACCTAACCGGATCTGCTTGTCAAAGTACGCTGCCTGTGTGCCCATTTTAGAAAGTCAGCTACAGCTTACTCCGTCCTTGCCGTGCTTCAGCAGCGTTTGCAGTTTCCAGCTCACTGACTGATCTGCGATGTCCTCATGCATTGGAACTCTACATTACAGATGTTGGGAAGGATTTGTGAGCAGAAGAGGGCAGTTGTTGACTATGAATAAGGAGAATAAGGAGGAGAGCATGGTCAGTCATCCTCTTGGTGAGGACACGGAAGTCTTGCCTGTTAGCAGTCTGGCACACATGACAGAGTTTATGTTACACTGCCTTTCCCGTGACCCTCGCGTTGTCCAAATTTTGGGTGACGAGCATTACTGGTTGGTGACATTTCTAGACCTACACTACAAGGAGAACTTTCTGTCTCTTATTCCCTTACAGGACAGGCCTAATAAAATGGTGCAGTACGAGAAGGCCGTTGTTGCGGAATTATTTAAAAAAATTACCATCTGAAAACGCTAGTGACAGAAGTCATAGTTCTTTGGAAACCAAAGAGTACAGGCGAGAGAGACAGAAATGCAATTCAGCAGAAGCAAGGGAACACTGTCAAAGTTCTGGAACAGTTTTCTCAGACCCTCCAATCGCACAGGCCCTGAGGCGTGGGGTACCCTCACAAGGAGGGAAAAGTTTCGGAAGATAGTGAGGGAGTATCTTGCCGACTGTACCAACATCATCCGTGATTCCTCTGTGCCTTATAATTATTGGGTATCCAAGCTGGACACGAGGCATGAAATGGCTCTCTACGCCTTGGAGGTCCTGGCCTGCCATGCCGCTAGCATTTTGTCAGAGCAGGTTTTTATTGCCGCCGGTGGAATTATAACCGATAGGCGCATCCGCCTGTCAACTTAAAATGCTGACAGGCTGACTCTTATAAAAATGAGCAAGGGCTGAATTGGGACAGACTTCTCAACACCACCGAATGATTGCAGCATAACAAACTCAAATACAGTGACTTTTTTTTGGAAGGTCTAACTCTATTCCCATGCATCTCTGTCTTCATATCCAGACATAGGTATATGTCTCCTGATTTTGTCTATTTGCTCTTGTCCTCCTCCTTCTCCTCATCCTTAACCTCCACCACCATATCTACCATATCACCATATCTACGTCTCTTGCAAGGAACATTGGAGTTCCTCCAAATTTTTGGCAGCCATTGCATTCACTGCATAAGCAAACAGTATGGGAGACCCACTTCATAATGATGGGAACATTGTTTTCAGGAGGCCCTCCGACCTCTACGTTTCTTGAAAGGGGCATTGGAGTTCCTCAAAATTTTGGAAGCCATTGCATTCACTGCATAGGCAAACAGTATGGGAGACCCATTTCATAATAACGGGAGCATTTTTTTTCAGGAGCCCCTCCGACTTTTATGTTTCTTGTCAGGGGCATTGGAATTCCTTCAAATTTTTGGCAGCCATTGCTTCATTGCATAGGCAAACAGTATGGGAGACCCACTTCCTACTAATACGAGCATTTTTTCAGGGGGCCCTCTGACCTCTATGTCTCTTGCAAGGGGCATTGGAGTTCTTCCAAATTTTGGGTAGCCGTTGCTTCACTGCATAGGCTAACGGTATTGGAGACCCACTTCCTAATAATGGGAACATTGTTTTCAGGAGGCCGTCCGACCTCTACGTCTCTTGCAAGGGACAATGGAGTTCCTCCAAATTTTTGGCAGCCATTGCATTCACTCCATAGGCAAACAGTATGGGAGACCCACTCCTTTTTGATGGGAACATGTCGTACTCATTGCTGTAGCCCAGCTCTATGTGTCTCTAAATTGTTAATAGGGTTTTTCCTAAATTTTGGCAGCCATTGGACTCTCTGCATACCCTATAACTGTATAGCAGACCATCTCCTTTCTAATGGGCACATGTCATTACTGTGGCCCAGCTCTATGTGTCTTTAAATTTTTTGTGGGGTTTTTCCTAAATTTTGGCAGCCGTTAGACTCACTGCATACGCTATAACTGAATAGCAGACCCTCTCCTTCTAATGGAAACATGTCATTACTGTGGCCCAGCTCTATGTGTCTTCAAATTGTTAGTGGGGTTTTTCCTAAATTTTTGGCAGCTGTAGGACTCACTGCATACCCTATAACTGTATAGCAGACCATCTCCTTTCTAATGGGAATATGTCGTTACTGTGGCCCAGCACTATGTGTCTTCAAATTGTTATTGGGGTTTTTATCCTAAATTTTGGCAGCTGTGGGACTCACTGCATACCCTATAACTGTATAGCAGACCATCTCCCTTCTAATGGGAACATGTCGTTACTCTGACCCAGCTCTATGTGTCTTTAAATTGTTATTGGGGTTTTTCCCAAATTTTGGCAGCCCTTGCAGACACTGCATGGGCATTACCACTATAGGAGATCCACTACTTTTTAATGGGAACATTTTTTTTACTGAGACCCTCCTCTATGTCTCTTCAAACGGGTATTGGGGTGCATCCAAATTTTTGGCAGCCCTTGTAGTCACGTTTGTGACTTTCAGAGTCCCTCCTTCATAAATGAAGCAGGATGTGTCTGATCATGTCTCACACACCACATGGCGAGATAAGGTTATAAAATGCTAAAATGACATTTTCCGGTGAATACATTTTTCACGGTTGAAAGCAATGCAAAAGTGCAAAAACGTATCTAAAACGCTACATGTGAACAGAGTCCAAGGTGTGGAGGAGCATTTTTGTTTTTGTATATTTATTTTGCCTTATATACAAGTCATTACCCTGGAAAGGATGTTCCTTAACATATTTCCCAGGAAAATCCATTTTGGTTTAGTTTTTGTATGTTTTATTGTGAGTAGGTAAAAGTGGCGTAATACCTCTGACAACATTGTTGATAGCAGTGACCTGGGAGTCCGAAATGCTTCCAGAGGTCTTCCCCATGCTGTTCTCATGCCATTTGAGCACTGTTCCCATCGATTTGGGCAATCTTTTAGGCCCTCTGCAGACTGCTGGGAGGGGGCCGCCGGAAAAATACTTGAGCATTCCAATTTGCTCGACCCGAGTAACGAGTGCCCGAACATTTTAGTGCTCGCTCATCACTAGTCACATTGCTAATGATATGCACTGAATTTGAAGAAAGGTTTTGTGAGCTTATTTATGATGTTACAATGAAAATATATTTTTGGTTCAGACAAGATAGAATCTTAAATTATAGCAAATTGATCACATGCAAAAATTAAATCTTCAAATCCGCACCCTTGAATAATAAATCAATGAGAAAAATGCTGACTTTATAAGGCATAAACATCTTAAAAGGTTTGTGCTTAAGCACATGTGGCTCGAAAGTTGTCTCATTTGGAGGTAATGCTGTTGTAACTTATTGCACATTGGTTAATTGAGTGAACATAGAAGTCTATTATATAAGTGTAAAGTGGCCTCTAGGCACAAACTAAGCAAGCAGAAGCAATTCTGCTCAAAACTATGTTTGTTTTTCCCAGCATAGTTAGTGGATAAATCTCTACTATTGTAACCTTCTTGAGGGATCTTGAAGAAGCTTCCAATAAAGAACCATAAATGCTACATTACATTTCGAATTATAAAAATACATTGTCATGGTGTCAATGGATGGTCACAGTACAAATATTATATTAGAAAAACCCGGCACTCAAGGAATTTAGAAAATTGGATATAAAGTTTTTAATGAAGTAGGTACAATCAAATAAACAAACGTTTCGGTCCCTCGGGACCTTCATCAGTGTACTACAAAAACAAGAAAACAACAAACACACAGTTACATATAATAATGATCATGTGTTATGCGAACGTCGGTTGACATCGTCAGAGGAAAACATAAACAAGTGCAATTCTTGTAAATCAAAAGGCTACCTTCATAGGGCGACACGAAGGGAAGAAGGGATCGGGGAGGAGTTAGGAAGGATGTCCCATGGGGAATGTGTGAAAAAAAGGAAAGAGGTAACATACCAAGGTACAGGTCATGAAGGTGGAAAAAGGAATCCACTAGGATTGCTGTAAAGCAGAAATGTACCCATTAAAAAAAGGGGAAATATATAGGAAACAGGGAAGAATGTAGGTGTACAGAGAAGGAGCATACCTGAGCAGAGAGCTGGAACATATACCGAGGAGTATAGGCCAGGAATGGTACGTCAGTAAAGAAAGCTGTAATGGGATATCACAAATGAAAAGCTATTTTTAAAAAAAAAGGGCTACAGGCTCAGGGGGCTAAAGGAGGGTGATACATACCTGGAAACAGAAGTCCAGAGTAAAGTATAGACGCGGTATCCACCGCTTGTCAAAGGTGATGCAGTATATGAGGTGTCACCCTGGGGTTATATATATGGTGGGAGGAAGGGGAGGAGGAGTGTATTGTGAGCGGTGGACGCTGAAGTGCGCGCTGCCGAGAGGACCTGAACCGGAAATGACGCGAACGCGCATCATCGGGTCACATGATAGTCACATGAGCGGAAGTATCCCATGTTTGCGTTCCAGGAGAAGAGCGGTGCGTTCCACTGCTTGTAGATGGTGTGTGGCTTGGTATAGGAAGTGAAATCTCGAGAGGGGACATCCATAGGGAGCAGGAAAGGAGGTGGAGGTATTAGAAAGGTTGCTGGGGAGAGAAAAGGGGGAGAACACATTAAAAAACCACAAGCATGTACATGAGGAAAAAGAGAATATACTCTAAGTATACTAATTATTCTAAATAACTTTTCAAATAAAGTATTATGCAAGACAAAACAAATCATACGGACTTATGTAAAGCATAACCCATTGTACAGAATGGGAGTTAAATAAAAGAGAGCAGGTCGTAGTCCCGATTGAGTCCTTTCGGGGATAATGTTTGAAGTTCATGAATCCAGAAAGATTCACGGCGTTTAAGCATACGGATGCGGTCGCCGCCTCTCCGTGGGATGGGTACATGGTCTATTACTTGAAATTTGAGTTGTGAGATGGTGTGTCCAGCGGTAGAAAAGTGGTGTGGTATGGGTAAAAAAAGGTTTTTACAACGGATGGTGGATTTGTGTTTTGATATACGGTCTTTGACCGGTTGGGTAGTTTCCCCGATATAGATGAGACCACACGGGCACTTGATGAGATAGACTACGAAGGAGGAGTTACATGTGAAGAAATCTCTAATGTGAAATTGTTTGCCGGAGTGTGGATGGTAAAACGTGTTACCCCTGATGACATTATTGCATTGGAAGCAGTGGAGACAGGGAAAAGTCCCAGTTTTGGGGTTAGCAAGGAATCTTTGTCTGGGTATAGGAGGGTTGGTGGGTAAGTCAGCTCGGATCAGGCGGTCTCTTATGTTGGGTGCTCTTTTAAAGCACGGGAGGAAGGGGTTTTTGAATTCAAGAACTGATGGGTATGCCGTGTGTAGAATTTTCCAGTGTTGATGGATCTTTTTATGAAGGATACGTACTGCAGGGTGGTAAGTGTGGACAAAGGGGAGACGATCCGAGGTGGTGTGGCGACTTCGAGTGTCTGGGTTGAGAGATTTTTGTAAGAGAGCTGGGGGATACCCCCGTTCCATAAACTTGTATTGCATCTCTCTAAGACGTGTGTCCTGTATGGTGGTGTCGCTCACTATGCGCTTCACCCTGTGGAATTGGGACTTGGGTATAGATGAGATCGTGGATTTGGGGTGTGCACTGTCAAAATGAAGTAAGCCATTTCTGTCCGTTGGTTTCACATATAGATCTGTGGATAGTATTCCCTTTTCATTTTTAATGACCTTGGTGTCTAGAAAATTGATAGACTCAGGACTAGAAGTCATTGTAAATTTGAGGCCTTCCCATGCTGTGTTGATGATGTCAAAAAAGGTCTCAAGAATTTCTAAAGGGCCCCCCCATATGAGGAAAATATCGTCTATGTACCTTTTCCATGTAATCGCATGTGATTTGTACAGGTCGTTGGGATAGACGATTTCCTGCTCGAATTCCGCCATATAGCAATTGGCGTACGGGGGCGCTACATTTGAGCCCATCGCAGTCCCCTGTTTTTGAAGATAGAAGGTGTTCCCAAGCAAGAAGAAGTTTTTGGTGAGGATTAAGGTTAATAGATCTATGCAGAGATTCTGTGTGTCCACGGGTGTGTTAAATCTTTTTAGCAAGTTGCCCACACATTCTATGCCTTTGATATGGGGAATAGATGTGTACAAGCTATTGACATCAAGAGTGACAAGAAGGGCAGTGGGTGGTATTTGATGGATAGAATGGATTATATCAAGGAAGGCCCCTGTGTCCAATAAGTAAGATAGATTTTTCTGAGTCAGAGGAGTCAGTATCTTTTCCAAAAAGATGGATAAAGGGGACAGTATAGAATCTGTAGAGGCCACAATGGGACGGCCCGGGGGATTTTCAAGATCTTTATGAATTTTGGGAAGGATGTAGAATACTGGTGTAATGGGATATTTTTTTATTAAAAAGTCTCGTGTTTTGAGATCAATTGTTTTCTGTGCCAGATAATGGTCAACTGTGTTAAGGATAGACTTACTGATGTTGTATGTGGGATCTACTTCTAATACAGAGTATACCTTACTGTCATTTAGTTGTCGTTGTATTTCGTGAGTGTATTTATTTGTATCCATGACTACAATGGCCCCTCCCTTGTCAGCCGGTTTGATTATAATGGTTTTGTCGGCCTCTAGAGATTTGAGGGCCTGGTTGTCTATACTTGACATATTGTGATGGTAATGGATCAGACCCTTTTGCATGTCCCCCCTTAATTGTTCAAAGGAGCTGTTGATTAAACCTATAAAGGTTTCCACCGCATGTTTGTCCCTGGGTGGACGGTATGTGCTTTTGGACTTAAGGCCGAGGCTAGCTGCAGTGATTTGGACTGGGTCTGGTAGTGGAGTGGTTTGAAAGCTCGTGGATGCAGGTTCATGTGCGAAGTGAGCTTTGAGACGTATGGAGCAGTAAAATCTCTGAAGTTCCATATCAAGCATGAACGTGTTACACCTGCTGGAGGGGCAGAAGTTCAGTCCTTTTTGTAAGGCAGAGATCTCAGCTGTGCTGAGGGATCGTGAAGAGATATTAACTACTAACCTGGTAGTACCTGAGAGCGGGTAATCCGGGTGAAGTCCGTTTTGCTTCCTCCGGGCGCCTCCTCATCTGGTCCTTTTCTTCTCGTGTTTCTCTTCTGTGTGCCTAAAAAACCAGTAGAAGAAATAGGGGCATGTCGGTCTGTCTCCGAGCCTGAAGTGGAGGGATCTGATGAGTAGTTTCTGTGATATGTATAGTTGCGCCTCGGGGCTTGTCTGTCGCGCCATCTGTAAACCTTGTCTTGTTGGTAGTCTTCTAGGTCTCTTGCGAACTTGATTCGTTTTCTACTCTCCGTGTCCCGTCTATGTTGTTCCTTAAAGAGGTAAACGGACACCAGAAACTACTCATCAGATCCCTCCACTTCAGGCTCGGAGACAGACCGACATGCCCCTATTTCTTCTACTCGTTTTTTAGGCACACAGAAGAGAAACACTAGAAGAAAAGGACCAGACGAGGAGGCGCCCGGAAGAAGCAAAACGGACTTCACCCGGATTACCCGCTCTCAGGTACTACCAGGTTAGTAGTTAATATCTCTTCACGATCCCTCAGCACAGCTGAGATCTCTGCCTTACAAAAAGGACTGAACTTCTGCCCCTCCAGCAGGTGTAACACGTTCATGCTCGATATGGAACTTCAGAGATTTTACCGCTCCATACGTCTCAAAGCTCACTTCGCACATGAACCTGCATCCACGAGCTTTCAAACCACTCCACTACCAGACCCAGTCCAAATCACTGCAGCTAGCCTCGGCCTTAAGTCCAAAAGCACATACCGTCCACCCAGGGACAAACAAGCGGTGGAAACCTTTATAGGTTTTATCAACAGCTCCTTTGAACAATTAAGGGGGGACATGCAAAAGGGTCTGATCCATTACCATCACAATATGTCAAGTATAGACAAACAGGCCCTCAAATCTCTAGAGGCCGACAAAACCATTATAATCAAACCGGCTGACAAGGGAGGGGCCATTGTAGTCATGGATACAAATAAATACACTCACGAAATACAACGACAACTAAATGACAGTAAGGTATACTCTGTATTAGAAGTAGATCCCACATACAACATCAGTAAGTCTATCCTTAACACAGTTGACCATTATCTGGCACAGAAAACAATTGATCTCAAAACACGAGACTTTTTAATAAAAAAATATCCCATTACACCAGTATTCTACATCCTTCCCAAAATTCATAAAGATCTTGAAAATCCCCCGGGCCGTCCCATTGTGGCCTCTACAGATTCTATACTGTCCCCTCTATCCATCTTTTTGGAAAAGATACTGACTCCTCTGACTCAGAAAAATCTATCTTACTTATTGGACACAGGGGCCTTCCTTGATATAATCCATTCTATCCATCAAATACCACCCACTGCCCTTCTTGTCACTCTTGATGTCAATAGCTTGTACACATCTATTCCCCATATCAAAGGCATAGAATGTGTGGGCAACTTGCTAAAAAGATTTAACACACCCGTGGACACACAGAATCTCTGCATAGATCTATTAACCTTAGTCCTCACCAAAAACTTCTTCTTGTTTGGGAACACCTCCTATCTTCAAAAACAGGGGACTGCGATGGGCTCAAATGTAGCGCCCCCATACGCCAATTGCTATATGGCGGAATTCGAGCAGGAAATCGTCTATCCCAACGACCTGTACAAATCACATGCGATTACATGGAAAAGGTACATAGACGATATTTTCCTCATATGGGGGGGCCCTTTAGAAATTCTTGAGACCTTTTTTGACATCATCAACACAGCATGGGAAGGCCTCAAATTTACAATGACTTCTAGTCCTGAGTCTATCAATTTTCTAGACACCAAGGTCATTAAAAATGAAAAGGGAATACTATCCACAGATCTATATGTTAAACCAACGGACAGAAATGGCTTACTTCATTTTGACAGTGCACACCCCAAATCCACGATCTCATCTATACCCAAGTCCCAATTCCACAGGGTGAAACGCATAGTGAGCGACACCACCATACAGGACACACGTCTTAGAGAGATGCAATACAAGTTTATGGAACGGGGGTATCCCCCAGCTCTCTTACAAAAATCTCTCAACCCAGACACTCGAAGTCGCCACACCACCTCGGACCGTCTCCCCTTTGTCCACACTTACCACCCTGCAGTACGTATCCTTCATAAAAAGATCCATCAACACTGGAAAATTCTACACACGGCATACCCATCAGTTCTTGAATTCAAAAACCCCTTCCTCCCGTGCTTTAAAAGAGCACCCAACATAAGAGACCGCCTGATCCTAGCTGACTTACCCACCAACCCTCCTATACCCAGACAAAGATTCCTTGCTAACCCCAAAACTGGGACTTTTCCCTGTCTCCACTGCTTCCAATGCAATAATGTCATCAGGGGTAACACGTTTTACCATCCACACTCCGGCAAACAATTTCACATTAGAGATTTCTTCACATGTAACTCCTCCTTCGTAGTCTATCTCATCAAGTGCCCGTGTGGTCTCATCTATATCGGGGAAACTACCCAACCGGTCAAAGACCGTATATCAAAACAGAAATCCACCATCCATTGTAAAAACCTTTTTTACCCATACCACACCACTTTTCTACCGCTGGACACACCATCTCACAACTCAAATTTCAAGTAATAGACCATGTACCCATCCCACGGAGAGGCGGCGACCGCATCCGTATGCTTAAACGCCGTGAATCTTTCTGGATTCATGAACTTCAAACATTATCCCCGAAAGGACTCAATCGGGACTACGACCTGCTCTCTTTTATTTAACTCCCATTCTGTACAATGGGTTATGCGTTACATAAGTCCGTATGATTTGTTTTGTCTTGCATAATACTTTATTTGAAAAGTTATTTAGAATAATTAGTATACTTAGAGTATATTCTCTTTTTCCTCATGTACATGCTTGTGGTTTTTTAATGTGTTCTCCCCCTTTTCTCTCCCCAGCAACCTTCCTAATACCTCCACCTCCTTTCCTGCTCCCTATGGATGTCCCCTCTCGAGATTTCACTTCCTATACCAAGCCACACACCATCTACAAGCAGTGGAACGCACCGCTCTTCTCCTGGAACACAAACATGGGATACTTCCACTCATGTGACTATCATGTGACCCGATGACGCGTGTTCGCGTCATTTCCGGTTCAGGTCCTCTCGGCAGCGCGCACTTCAGCGTCCACCGCTCACAATACACTCCTCCTCCCCTTCCTCCCACCATATATACAACCCCAGGGTGACACCTCATACACTTCATCACCTTTGACAAGCGGTGGATACCGCGTCTATACTTTACTCTGGACTTCTGTTTCCAGGTATGTATCACCCTCCTTTAGCCCCCTGAGCCTGTAGCCCCCTTTTTTAAAAAATAGCTTTTAATTTGTGATATCCCATTACAGCTTTCTTTACTGACGTACCATTCCTGGCCTATACTCCTCGGTATATGTTCCAGCTCTCTGCTCAGGTATGCTCCTTCTCTGTACACCTACATTCTTCCCTGTTTCCTATATATTTCCCCTTTTTTTAATGGGTACATTTCTGCTTTACAGCAATCCTAGTGGATTCCTTTTTCCACCTTCATGACCTGTACCTTGGTATGTTACCTCTTTCCTTTTTTTCACACATTCCCCATGGGACATCCTTCCTAACTCCTCCCCGATCCCTTCTTCCCTTCGTGTCGCCCTATGAAGGTAGCCTTTTGATTTACAAGAATTGCACTTGTTTATGTTTTCCTCTGACGATGTCAACCGACGTTCACATAACACATGATCATTATTATATGTAACTGTGTGCTTGTTGTTTTCTTGTTTTTGTAGTACACTGATGAAGGTCCCGAGGGACCGAAACGTTTATTTATTTGATTGTACCTACTTCATTAAAAACTTTATATCCAATTTTCTAAATTCCTTGAGTGCCGGGTTTTTGTAATATAGTACTTTTGGCTTGGTACCTTACCCGTGCACCAAGAACAAATCAGGAGTGCGGTAGTTTTTGTACCACAGTACAAATATTAAACCTGAACGCCAATCAGCATTTCTATACCAATCATTTATGCATTCTAATGCAGGATATTAAAACTATTTCTGGACTGCCCATAGACTATAAACATCTGGACATTCCACATGTAATCATTGGGTGTAGAGCTTCTGATTCCTAGGAGACTCAATAACTAAAGAAGAAAAGAAGATTATATTAAAACTAGACATGAGCGAATGTTTTGATATTCAGGTTTTGCGAATAAACACGAACATCAAAAAAATGTCTGTGTTCGGACACCCGATCACGAACCCGAACCCAAATGGGGCCCCGAACATCCCTGGTTTCCCACGCTGTCATCTGCATGACAGCATGGGAATCAGGGGCTGTGATTGGCGGTAAGATCGCTACCGTCGGTCACAGCGTTGCGAGATCATGCTGTCAGGTGTCAGCATGATCCCACAGCTGTGACAGTCACCCGCTGTAAAAAGCTTACCTCAGGTGACAGGCGCCGGCTGATGGGATTACTAGCCCCATCATCTGGCGACTGCTGTCACTGTACACATGCTACGCAAGCGCCTCTGATGGGAGAAGTAATCTCTCATCAGCGGTGCATGCACACTGAAAGTGAAAGTAAAAACAAAAGTTACAATAAATAAATTATTATTTAAATACAAATAATAAACACATTATATTCACCCATCGCTTACCTACACCTTGACTCCGATGTTCTCGTCCCCTGTAAAAAATTTAAATAAAAAAACACCATATGGTCACCTTACAGTTAATCCCCGATGTCCATGTTCCCTGCAATAAAGGTAAAATAATAAACCAACCTCATCCTCACCTGTCCGCCACAGTCCATGTACCGAGTGTCCCACGTCGATGTCCCTGATAGCACAGCCACATCCAGAGATGTGACAGTCCTATCAGGAAGCCAGCACTATGGCTCCCGCAGTGTATCGCGAGAAGCTGCCAGACCTGAGGTCACTGGCGTTCAAACAGCTAAAGATCATCTGAGCACTCCAGTGAACTCACTTACGGCATTGGTGCTGCATGAGAATTTCCCATGCAGCACTAATGCCGTGAGATCACTGGAGTTCTCAGCTGATCTTCAGCTGTTTAAACTCGTGACCTCACTCCTGCTGCGCAGCACTATACACTGACAGGAGTGATTACCCTCCTGTCAGTGTATAGAGTACTGTCTTCTACAGCAGTGACATCAGTGATTGCTGATATGGCGGCTGCTGTAGAAGTGACCTGTATCACCGTGGGACACTGGGATTACATCATAACAGCGGACAGGTGAGGGATATAATTGTTTTTTATTTTTGTTTTTTTTTACAGGAGATGAGGGATTCGGCGACTGGGCATTAGGTTAGATTCGTTAGGTGAGTATACAGTTTTCTTCATTTTTAAATAAATTATTAAAACCATGTGGAATTTTATTTAAATAAAAGACTTTGTTCTGGCCATGTCTTTATAGAAAAAACGTCAAAAACCTTACTACAAGGTTAGTAATGGGGGCATCTTATAGACACCTCTCCATTACTAACCTGGGCTTCATGTCAGCTTCCAATACAAGCAGTAATATCAGCCCCTCTGCTGGTTATGAAAATTACACGGGAGCCCACGCCATTTTTTTTATTTAATTCTTAATTTTATTTCATTTATAAGAAATCCCATGCCCACTGTGCTTGATTTTGACACTGCGTAAACTCACCTGCAGCATGTCAATTTCTGCAGCGGAGACACAAGTCTCTGCTGCAGATTTTGACCCAGATTTTGACCTATTATTGTCATTACATGCAGTGGATCCATGTGCGATCCATGTGCTGCATCCAAAGTGCTGAGTTCTATTGAATGCAGGTGAATCCGCATATGTTCATTGAACCATGCGGCTTACCGCATCCAATACATTGTGCTGATCAGACTTTTTTTGCATTCATTTTTTGCAGGCGTTTTGTACAGCAATGAATGCTTTTTGGAGCTTAAGATATTTGAAAACAGAAATGTAGAACATCGCTTTAAGGGTATGTGCACACAATCAGGAGCTGCTGTGGGTTTGACGCTGCGTGCTTATGCAACGCAAAACCCACAGCTGTCAGATATTACAGCATAATGGACAATGAACACATGTGGATTCACCTGCATTCAATAGAACGCAGCACTTTGGACGCAGCATAAACTATGCTACATCCAATGTGCTGCTTGTCCGAATTGTGTGCACATATCCTAACCCTTGGATTACTGTCGGACCAGGGGTGAGTATTCTGCTACGTCCAAAACGCTGTGCTCTAATGCCACACTTGTCTTGTCAGTACATGTGGATCCACCGCATGTAATGATATTTCAATCGGTCAAAATCTGCAGCAGAGACATGCGTCAACCCTTTAGTCTGGAACTCATCTTATGTTATTCTATTGGTACCTATCGTCCGCCTGACCTGGTTTCATGACAACTTATCTTTATATATTTCTATGATATTATATTGATTAAATACTTCAAGCTCATGACTAGTGTTGAGCCACCCCCGTAGTGTTCGAGTTCGGTTCGGTTCGTCGAACACCCGTGTGTTCGCCGAACTGTTCGTCGAACTGTTCGTCGAACACCTTCGAACACCGTTAAAACCAATGGCAGGCAAACAAAAACACATAGAAACACATAGAAAACACCTTCAAAGGTGTCCAAAAGCTGACAAACTGCTCAGAAGACATAACTAACACATGGAAAAGTGACAAGTACATATAGTCATGCGAAAATAAAAGAGGTGGAGGAGTAAAAGGAGGGGGAGACACAGATATAGGCATGTCATGCCCTTCTAAAATCCAAAAAGTGAGAAGCCGACACGGCCAGTCCGCTCCTGCCCGTGCCACCTCCGTGTCGCCGGGTTTGTGCCAGAGCCGCGGTGAACCCTGACGGCCAGCCCCCCTCTCCCAATACTGGTGCCTGTCCGCTGGTGGGTCGAGCGAGCCCCCCTGTGGTGGAGGCAGCTCTAAGCTTTTTAATTTAAATTGTCTCTCTAATTTGAATGAATACACTTTAAATCCATTTACAAGGATCTATTGGAGGGCAAGTCTCATGCCAGCAGCCGCGGTAATTCCAGCTCCAGTAGCGTCCACTAAAGCTGCTGCAGTTAAAAAGCTTTTATAAGGATCGAGCTCGGCTGTCCACCGCAAGGCATCCTACTGCCAGTCCCAGCCCCTATGCCTTGGGGTGCCTCCTGATGCTCTTCACTAAGTATCCCATGGTCCCGAAGCATTTCCTTTGAAAAAATTAAGTGTCTAAACTACAGGTGGTGTAGCTTGCTTAACAGCCGGGATAATCCGCTGACTAGCAGACACTGCTACTAGGCACAAAGTATTTCCTGGGCTAGATGCAGTTAAAAATTTGTAATTAGATACTCTCGTTGGATGCTGAGAAAGCATTCCATAGAGTCTCCTGGCACGCCATATATGTTTCTCTTAAAAAGCTTGGGGTAGGGGTCTAGGGGACCCTTTTATAGCCAAAATCACGGCCCTGTATCGCAATACGTCACCTAGGCTGAAGATAAATGGAACTGTAGCACCCTGAGGGCTCGGTTGCTACAGACGTATTGCACCTCACCCAGAGGTGTGATATCTCACTCTCAGGTAAGGATGGAGTGTGGATCAGGACCCGACACCTGCATGCATTACACCACATTGCCGTGGGGCAGGGCGACCAATATGCCCCTGAGATGGGCACGACAGTCCCTGTCCCTGGCTGGAGTGGGGGGAGGGAACACTGAGGAAGGGGAACCCTGTAGTGCAGGAGCAGGGAGGAAGCAGTTCCTGGGTGCATTGAGAAGGGAGTATAAAAGGTGGGCACCATCTTAGTTCAGTGCAGAGAAGTCTGAGCAGAAGTGGCAGGGAGCAGGGGCTCTGCATGAGCTCTGCTCCGGAGGCGGGCCTAGTAACAGAGGCCCAGGCCTGGAAGAGGGAGAAGGAAGGAAGAGGAGCGGAGAAGGCTCCAGGAACGAGGAATGAAGGGATCCCAGGGGTGCGGACGGGCAAGTCGCCACCGCACGCCCGAATCCACCTGCGTGGAGGGGTCAGGCCAAAGGGGGAGACCGGTCCCCGAACTAGTGGAGGCAGGAAACGACCCTCAGCTAGAAACCGGAGGCTCTGACATTTTATGTGGCACAGCCCCTCGCTACACCCGCTAGGAAGGCACCACATAGGGTCAGGGAAACTGGCGCCAAGTTTACCAAGAGGAGGCCCGAGGCAGCCGGACAGAAGTGTTGGTAAGAAAGGCCAGACAAAGGACACACAAAGGGGGTCCTGTGAAGTGCTCCAAAGTTATCTGGGAGTTGTCTGAGCCCCTCACCTGGTGAGCACAGTACGACGTGGGCAGCCGTTACCTGCAGACGTGGTCTGGATAATAAGAACTGTGAGTAAAGGCCCTGGACTGCATCACTGACTCCGTGTCGTTACTGCTGCTGCCCTGCACCATCACCCCCATCCTCCGCATACACTGCCCTGAGGCTATACTCCTCCCGTGGGGAGTTATGCTACGCTCTGCTGCACCCACAACACCAGCCTCAGCGGTCTGCACTGTAGCGGCGGTTCACTCTGACCGCAATCCACGGGTGGCGTAGTCGGACATTTAAACATCAAAACCACATAAATAGTTCCGCCACTGGTTTGACCGCCCTGAGCCACGGAACCGGGTCGCCGCCACGAAGACTACAACCACCAGCATCCACCAAAAAGGGTCCAGCTCCGGGTGTCCCAAGGCCCAGGGGGTGCATCAGAACATTTTCATCACCTTTCACAATCACCAATGGGACAAGGCAGGGATGTCCTCTGTCCCCTCTCTTATACATCCTAGTGACGGAGCACCTGCTCTCATCAATTCGCCATAACCCCAATATTAGGTGGATTGAGGTGGGAGGCACCGAGTACAAGTGCTCTCTATTTGCTGATGATGTCCTAGTATATATCACTCAATCACATATATCCATCCCTGCTGTTATGGCTGAAATAGATCACTTTGTTACATGGTAAAATTTTAAAATCAATGCAGCGAAGTCTGAGGCCCTCGATGTCTCCCTCCCCAAATCCATATAGGATTCCATCCAGTCCAACTTTCCCTTTGCCTGGCCCTCACAGGGTATCAAATACTTAGGAATTCCTATTCATAGAGACCTCTCCCATCTATGTTATCTTAATTTTGGGCCCTTTATTGAACAATTCCATACAGACCACGGTTGGCAAGTTAGAACTGTAAGATTCACTACGTGAACCACTGGTGTTTTGTGGAAAAGCACATGTACACTGCGTTCCAAATTATTATGCAAAAAGTGTTTAGGAGTGATAAGGGAAGAATTTGTTTGTTTGTCAGTTAAACTCATTGATGGTGATGTGTGTCAGGGCTCTTTATATCACTGTAAGCAATTGCAGACACCTGTGCTAATTAGTTTGGCAGGTGTGTCCAATGAAAGGCAAGACTACTTAAGAAGGCTCTCTCACATTATTAAGCAGCCTACATTTTCTGCCAAAATGGGAAAGAAAAAGGATGTGTCGGCTGCTGAGAAGCAACAAATTGTGGAGTGTTTAGGTCAAGGCATGACTACAATAAACATTGTGCGATGATCAGGATGAAGTGTCTTGGCAATCAAGAAGTATGTAGCTGATTCACAGTACACACGTGTGCGTGCTGATAAGGGCAAATTGAGGACTCTTTCCTACAGGCAATTACGTCAGGTTAAAAGAGCAGCGGCAAGAAAGCCTTGTCATAGCAGCAGACAAGTTTTTGAAGCTGCTGGTGCCTCCAACGTCCCCCGAACAACAAGATGCAGGGTCCTTCAGAGGTTTGCAGCTGTGCATACGCCATCCTGTCGACCTCCTCTATCCACTTCACACAAGCAGAAACGGCTCCAGTGGGCCAAACATTACATGAAGACTGATTTCAAAACTGTTTTGTTCACGGATGAGTGCCGTGCAGCGCTCGATGGTCCAGATGGATGGAGTGGAGGATGGCTGGTTGATGGACACCCCACGCAAACACGGCTACAGCGCCAACAAGGAGGAGGTGGAGTAATGTTTTGGGCTGGAATCATGGGGAGAGAGATTGTCGGCCCCTTTAGGATCCCTGAAGGCGCTAAAGATGAACTCCATAATGTATGTGGATTTTCTCAAACAGCACTTCCTGCCATGGTTCAAGAAGAAGAACCGTGTATTTCACAGCAAGATCATTTTTCTGCATGATAATGCACCATCTCATGCTGCACATAAAACATCTGCATCTCTGGCTGATATGGGCATAAAAGGGGACAAAATTATGGTGTGACCCCCATGCTCCCCTGACCTCTACCCCATTCAGAACCTTTGGAGCATTATTAAAAGGAGTGTCTATGATGGCGGGAGGCAGTTCACATCTAAGCAACAGCTCTGGGAGGGTATTCTGTCCTCATGCAAAACAATTGAAGCAGAAACCATCCAAAACCTGACAAATTCAATGGACGAGAGAGTTCAGAAGCTCCTTTCGAACAAGGGGTCCTATGTGAAAATGTAACATCACCTACAATAAAGTTTTGAGTTGAAAACTGTTTGATTTCAGTTTCTAACAACCTGCTAATGCTTATAATTTCAAAAATGACCATTTTTTTGGTCTTTATTAAAATGAAAAGGTTGATCGAAAAGTTTGGGGGATCTAAGAGTGTGGCAACCCAGTAGTCATGATTACTTCGAATTCTGACAATATGAGGGTCATGCTGCAGGTAGTGCAGCAAGAAGGCACTTATGTGTCTTGCGCATCTCGGAGCCCCAAAATTATTTTCCGGGCTAGATGCAGCTAAAAATTATTTTTAATTTTAAATCTGGTGGAGCTTATTATAGATGGCCTAATAGGATCAGTGCTGCACACTGCTACAAAGCCCAAATTATTTTCCAGTCAAGATACAGATAAACATGATTAGTAATTTGAAAGCTTAAAACGGTTGGTAGGGTGATTTTAACCAATCATCAAGCTTTTACTCTCCCCAGGATGACACAGGGGTAGAAAAGTCGTTTCGGATCCATGATTTGTTCATCTTTATGAACGTGAGTCTGTCTACATTATCAGTGGAGAGCCGCGTGCGCTTATCTGTCAGCACACCACCAGCAGCGCTGAACACACGTTCAGACAGAACGCTGGCTGCGGGGCATGACAAGATCTCCAAGGCGTAAGTGGCTAGCTCCGGCCATTTATCCAGATTGGAAGCCCAAAAAGAGCAAGGGTCCAGTGACACAGTCGTGGCTTCAATGTTTACTTGGAGATACTCCTGTACCATCGTCTCTAGGCGTTGACTATGTGTCAGACTTCTTGTCTCCTGTGGCCTTGCAAAGGATGGGCTAAAAAAGTGGTGAAATGATTCCGCAAAATTGATGTTACCAGCAGATACTGTGGTTCTGTTACGGTTTGAGTGCTGAACACTTGACGGTCCCACGGTTGGCAAGTTGGAACTGTGAGATTCACTACGTGCACCACTGGTATTTTGTGGAAAAGCACATGTAAGATTCTGCAACAGTCTCTGCTGATACTCCTGCATGCGTGCATCCCTTTCTATGGCAGGAATAATTTCTGCAAATTTACTTTTGTACCAGGGATCTAACAGTGTGGCAACCCAGTAGTCAGGATTATTTCTAATTCTCACAATTCGAGGGTCATGTTGCAGGTAGTGCAGCAAGAAGGCACTCATGTGTGTTGCGCATCCAGGAGCACCAAGTCCCTGTTGTGTTGGTGGCGAGGTAACAATCATGCTTCCTTCCTCTGTCCTCTCCCCCCAACCTCGCACAACAGAAATGTGATCAAGGTCTCCCTCATCTGATGAGTCTTCCATCAGTTCGTCCTCCACTTCTTCCTGGGCTCCTGCACCTTCCTCACTAGTTTGGCTGCTACCATGCGCCCTGGTAAAATCATCTCCCCCACCCTCACATGCCTGCCGCCTTGGTGCTGCCGACCGTCTGGACCTTGCAGATGTTAGCCCTTCCGCATACAACTCCTCCTCCTCTACTTCCTCCACCTCCTCTTGTGCCACCAACTGACTCCGAATTCTGTTTAACATGTGCTCCAGCATGTAAATCATCGGAATAGTCATGCTGATAATGGCATCGTCAGCACTAAACATCTTCGTCGCCATTTCAAAACAGTGCAGAAGGGTGCATAGGTCCCTGATCTGAGAAAACTCCTCCAGCGTGATTTGCCCCACCTCTGAATCTCGTTGGCCCAGGCTATACGTCAGAACGTATTGCACCAGGGCTTGTCGGTGCTGCCACAGTCGCTGCAACATGTGCAGAGTTGAATTCCACCGGGTAGGCACATCGCATTTTAGCCGGTGAAGTGGCAGGCCCAACGACTTCTGTAGAGATGTAAGTCGCTGAGCTGCGGGATGCGAACGGCGGAAGTGAGCACACAGCGACCGTGCCCTCTGCAGAAGGCCATCTAGTCTGGGATAGTGGGCTAAAAATTGCTGGACAACCAGGTTCAACACGTGAGCCATACAAGGCACGTGTGTGACATTGCCCCGGCGAAGGGCCGCACCCAGCTTTGCAGCATTGTCGCACACGGCCTTCCCTGGTTTCAGGTCCAGTGGAGACAACCATTCATGAAATTGGTTCTCCAGAGCTGACCACAACTCCTCAGCTGTGTGACTCACATTTCCCAGACATTTCAAAGTAAAAACCGCCTGATGACGTTGAGCCCTACTGCCAGCATAGTAAGGAGGTGTGCAGGATCCCTTCTGCGCAGTTAGAAAGCTTGTGGCATGACCAGACAGGCTTTGGGTGCAGGTGGAAGACCGAGAGGAGGTTGAGGAGGCAGAAGCAGTGGAGGAACTTTGACATAAAGAGGATTGACGCACAACTCGTGGGGACGGCAAGACTTGGACAGCAGCCCCTTGTCCTGCTGTCACCATAGTTACCCAGTGCCCAGTCAGCGACATGTAACGCCCCTGTCCATGCCTACTCGTCCAAGTGTCTGTGGTGAAATGCACCCTGTCACACACAGAGTTTCTCAAAGAAGCGGTGATGTTGTGTGCGACATGCTGGTGGAGCGCAGGCACACCTTTCTTTGAGAAGTAGTGCCGACTGGGCATCTGGTACTGGGGCACTGCGACGGACATAAGGTCTCGAAAATCCTCTGTGTCCACCAGGCGGAAAGGCAGCATTTCTGTAGCCAAGAGCTTGCAGATGGTGAAATTCAACCTCTTAGCTTTCTCATGGCTAGGAGGAAATGGTCTTTTACTTGTCCACATCTGAGGGACCGAGGGCTGGCTATTGTGCTTAGACGGGGTTGATAAGGGTGTCCCCGGCAAACTGCCGGTCTGTGAGGAAGATGCAGGCGGACATGTTAGGTTGCCTTGATCCAAAGGTGGTGCTATCGATGTCGGACAGCGCTCAACACCAGCTGGTGTTACCACCTCCAAAGAAAATGATGACCTGCCAATCACGCTGGCTGTTGCGGGTAAAGAGGTGGCAGGTCTGCGCCCCAAAACAGGTGTGACTGCTGTCCCCCCAGTCACAGAGGATGAAGAGGCCGCGGATGCACAAGATATGGCAGACGGTGGTTGGCTCGGCCGGCTAGGCCGCATTGTAGCACACTGAGCTTCCCACTGCAACTTATGCTTCATGTCCATGTGCCGGTTCATGCATGAAGTACTCAAACTATGTATTTTTTGGCCTCTACTTAGCTTTTGCTGACAAATGTTACAGATAACACGAGTTGGGTCATCTTTATCGATCTGAAAAAATGCCCAGGCTATGCAAGGCTTAGCACCCATGCGACCTGAAGAGCCACCACGACTTGTGGTGAGAGGCAGAGTTGTGTTTGAGGATGCAGTTGTTGACGTGCTTCCAGTACTACGTCTCTGTCCAGGAAGGCGCAACCTGACCTCGTCGTCACTAGCATCTTCCTCCACCTCCTCTGCTGACCTCATCTCTTGGCTGACTGTGGGTTGACAGTAAGTGGGATCTCCAACCTCATCATCATCACCCTGTGTGTTATCACACCCGTCGTCCTCAGAGCCAACCTGTTCCTGCCCTGACAAAAAACTAAAGTTGTCGCTCCAATCAGGTATTTGAGTCTTATCATCGTCTTCCTCATTGTCTTCACCAACAGGAGTTACAGTTTGGGAATGAGGGTCTACATTATGGTCAGAACCTTCTGCGTCTGGTCCTGGATCCGACTCATAAAGATTCTGGGCATCAGTGCAGATCATTTCCTCGTCTGGATTCACAGAAGCGCTGGAGTCGACCTCTGATTCCCAGGCTATAGTATGAGTAAACAGCTCTGCAGACTCAACCATCTGTTCTACCTCATACTCAGACGGGCAGCTGGAGATTTGGGAGCTGTGAGGAAGCAAGTGCGATTTGGGTGACACCTTTGAGGACTGGAGTATTTGTGATGTTGAAGTTGATGTGGAGGAGAGCCCACTTAAAGGAGCACTTGATATCCGTTGAAGCACCTGCTGTTTTTGTGCCTCATCTGGAATTTGTAGCGATTGGCGTGGCCGTAAGAAAGGGATCTTATCACATTGTCCGCTAAAAGAAGTAGACATTTTAGTTTGGCTGGAAGATGGTCTTTCTTCTGCAGATGTTACTGTTGCTTTAACACCTACCCCACGGACACAACCTTTTTTCCCCTTCCCAACACGCCTATTCCCCTTTCCACCAGCAGCAGGCCTTTTTCCACTCATTTTGGTGGTTAACTAATTCACAACTCTGGAGTTGTTTGCACAAAAAAACAATGGATGGTAACCGAGCAGAGCTGAGTGGCCAAACTGTGGTATTAGGCCAAAACTATTGGCTGGGTTAGATGCAGAAAAAAATTATATTCAATTTGCAACCTGATGGAGGTCAGTATAGATGGACTAATACAACAAGTCCCACACACAGCTAGAAGCCCAAATATTTTTTCAGAGGTACTGTAGATGCAGATAAAAATTATTTTTAATTTGCAACCTGATGGAGGTCAGTATAGATGGACTAATAGAGAAAGTCCGACACACTACTAGAAGGCCAAATATTTTTTCAGAGCTAGATGCAGAAAAAAATTATATTCAGTTTGCAACCTGATGGAGGTCAGTATAGATGGACTAATACAACAAGTCCCACACACAGCTAGAAGCCCAATATTTTTTCAGAGGTAGATGCAGAAAAAAATATATTCAGTTTGCAACCTGATGGAGGTCAGTATAGATGGACTAATACAACAAGTCCCACACACAGCTAGAAGCCCAATATTTTTTCAGAGGTAGATGCAGAAAAAAATATATTCAGTTTGCAACCTGATGGAGGTCAGTATAGATGGACTAATACAACAAGTCCCACACACAGCTAGAAGCCCAAATATTTTTTCAGAGGTACTGTAGATGCAGATAAAAATTATTTTGAATTTGCAACCTGATGGAGGTCAGTATAGATGGACTAATAGAGAAAGTCCGACACACTGCTAGAAGGCCAAATATTTTTTCAGAGCTAGATGCAGAAAAAAATTAGATTCAGCTTGCAACCTGATGGAGGTCAGTATACATGGACTAATAGAATGATGCTATGCCCAAAAGATTTTACTTCACTAGGTGCAGTAAAAAAATTGTTATTCTATACACAGGTGGTATATCTTGCAACACAGATAGGCTACTCCACTGACTAACACACTCTGCAATAGGCCAAAAAGGATTAGCTTTGCTAGATTCAGCCAAATGCTGTGAAAAAAACTTGCACAGCACTGGCACAGACCTGCCTGGCAAAAACTGATAGGAACTGATGTAACCTAGTCCTGAAAAGGACTCCAATTACAATTAGTCTTTACTCCCACAACCTATCTATTTAAGAGCACAGACCTGCCTGATAAAAGTCGTAGGAAATGCTGTAACCTAGTCCTTAAAAGGACTGCAATCACAACTATTCCCTACTCCCAAGCTATCTGTATATTTGTGCGAAAATTGGCTTGAAATTAACAAGGTATAGCGCGCACAGCAACAGCGGTGCCGTCTAACACGCAGCTGCAGCAGTGAGAAAATGGTGGCGACGGGGAAAATGGCTTGGTCTTATAGGGCAAGGACATGTGACATACACTGCCAATGACACATGCCCTTGCTTGTGTGAAAAAAAGCACTTCGCTCCGTGTGTGCGCTGCTGATAGGCTGACAGATTGCACCTCCCCACTGTAAATGCGGGAAAGAGAAAAAAAAATGGAGATCTTCATTGTTCCTGCAGAGATCCATCCCCTGCCCCTCCCCCCACCCCGCTGTACACTCAAACTGCGTATTAACATTAATTTTCATCATTACTGAGAAAAAATCCAGTTATGATTTTGGTGCACGAACAGTTATCGAACATAACCTCGAACAGACGAATTTTTCTCAAATTGTTCGTGTTCGCCGAACGGCTCGAACACCGCCCAAAACAGCTCGAATTTGAGATTGGCGAACAGTTCGAGTAGAACAACGCTCATCTCTACTCATGACTAGAGATGAGCGTTGTTCTACTCGAACTGTTCGCCAATCTCAAATTCGAGCTGTTTTGGGCGGTGTTCGAGCCGTTCGGCGAACACGAACAATTTGAGAAAAATTCGGCTGTTCGAAGTTATGTTCGATAACTGTTCGTGCACCAAAATCATAACTGGATTTTTTCTCAGTAATGATGAAAATTAATGTTAAATACGCAGTTTGAGTGTACAGCGGGGTGGGGGGAGGGGCAGGGGATGGATCTCTGCAGGAACAATGAAGATCTCCATTTTTTTTTCTCTTTCCCGCATTTACAGTGGGGAGGTGCAATCTGTCAGCCTATCAGCAGCGCACACACGGAGCGAAGTGCTTTTTTTCACACAAGCAAGGGCATGTGTCATTGGCAGTGTATGTCACATGTCCTTGCCCTATAAGACCAAGCCATTTTCCCCGTCGCCATCATTTTCTCACTGCTGCAGCTGCGTGTTAGACGGCACCGCTGTTGCTGTGTGCGCTTTACCTTGTTAATTTCAAGCCAATTTTCGCACAAACATACAGATAGCTTGGGAGTAGGGAATAGTTGTGATTGCAGTCCTTTTAAGGACTAGGTTACAGCATTTCCTACGACTTTTATCAGGCAGGTCTGTGCTCTTAAATAGATAGGTTGTGGGAGTAAAGACTAATTGTAATTGGAGTCCTTTTCAGGACTAGGTTACATCAGTTCCTATCAGTTTTTGCCAGGCAGGTCTGTGCCAGTGCTGTGCAAGTTTTTTTCACAGCATTTGGCTGAATCTAGCAAAGCTAATCCTTTTTGGCCTATTGCAGAGTGTGTTAGTCAGTGGAGTAGCCTATCTGTGTTGCAAGATATACCACCTGTGTATAGAATACCAATTTTTTTACTGCACCTAGTGAAGTAAAATCTTTTGAGCATAGCATCATTCTATTAGTCCATCTATACTGACCTCCATCAGGTTGCAAACTGAATCTAATTTTTTTCTGCATCTAGCTCTGAAAAAATATTTGGCCTTCTAGCAGTGTGTCGGACTTTCTCTATTAGTCCATCTATACTGACCTCCATCAGGTTGCAAATTCAAAATAATTTTTATCTGCATCTACAGTACCTCTGAAAAAATATTTGGGCTTCTAGCTGTGTGTGGGACTTGTTGTATTAGTCCATCTATACTGACCTCCATCAGGTTGCAAACTGAATATATTTTTTTCTGCATCTACCTCTGAAAAAATATTGGGCTTCTAGCTCTGTGTGGGACTTGTTGTATTAGTCCATCTATACTGACCTCCATCAGGTTGCAAACTGAATATATTTTTTTCTGCATCTACCTCTGAAAAAATATTGGGCTTCTAGCTGTGTGTGGGACTTGTTGTATTAGTCCATCTATACTGACCTCCATCAGGTTGCAAACTGAATATAATTTTTTTCTGCATCTAGCTCTGAAAAAATATTTGGCCTTCTAGTAGTGTGTCGGACTTTCTCTATTAGTCCATCTATCCTGACCTCCATCAGGTTGCAAATTAAAAATAATTTTTATCTGCATCTACAGTACCTCTGAAAAAATATTTGGCCTTCTAGCAGTGTGTCGGACTTTCTCTATTAGTCCATCTATACTGACCTCCATCAGGTTGCAAATTCAAAATAATTTTTATCTGCATCTACAGTACCTCTGAAAAAATATTTGGGCTTCTAGCTGTGTGTGGGACTTGTTGTATTAGTCCATCTATACTGACCTCCATCAGGTTGCAAACTGAATATATTTTTTTCTGCATCTACCTCTGAAAAAATATTGGTCTTCTAGCTGTGTGTGGGACTTGTTGTATTAGTCCATCTATACTGACCTCCATCAGGTTGCAAACTGAATATATTTTTTTCTGCATCTACCTCTGAAAAAATATTGGGCTTCTAGCTGTGTGTGGGACTTGTTGTATTAGTCCATCTATACTGACCTCCATCAGGTTGCAAACTGAATATAATTTTTTTCTGCATCTAGCTCTGAAAAAATATTTGGCCTTCTAGTAGTGTGTCGGACTTTCTCTATTAGTCCATCTATACTGACCTCCATCAGGTTGCAAATTAAAAATAATTTTTATCTGCATCTACAGTACCTCTGAAAAAATATTTGGCCTTCTAGCAGTGTGTCGGACTTTCTCTATTAGTCCATCTATACTGACCTCCATCAGGTTGCAAATTCAAAATAATTTTTATCTGCATCTACAGTACCTCTGAAAAAATATTTGGGCTTCTAGCTGTGTGTGGGACTTGTTGTATTAGTCCATCTATACTGACCTCCATCAGGTTGCAAACTGAATATATTTTTTTCTGCATCTACCTCTGAAAAAATATTGGGCTTCTAGCTCTGTGTGGGACTTGTTGTATTAGTCCATCTATACTGACCTCCATCAGGTTGCAAACTGAATATATTTTTTTCTGCATCTACCTCTGAAAAAATATTGGGCTTCTAGCTGTGTGTGGGACTTGTTGTATTAGTCCATCTATACTGACCTCCATCAGGTTGCAAACTGAATATAATTTTTTTCTGCATCTAGCTCTGAAAAAATATTTGGCCTTCTAGTAGTGTGTCGGACTTTCTCTATTAGTCCATCTATCCTGACCTCCATCAGGTTGCAAATTAAAAATAATTTTTATCTGCATCTACAGTACCTCTGAAAAAATATTTGGCCTTCTAGCAGTGTGTCGGACTTTCTCTATTAGTCCATCTATACTGACCTCCATCAGGTTGCAAATTCAAAATAATTTTTATCTGCATCTACAGTACCTCTGAAAAAATATTTGGCCTTCTAGCAGTGTGTCGGACTTTCTCTATTAGTCCATCTATACTGACCTCCATCAGGTTGCAAATTCAAAATAATTTTTATCTGCATCTACAGTACCTCTGAAAAAATATTTGGGCTTCTAGCTGTGTGTGGGTCTTGTTCTATTAATCCATCTATACAGACCTCCATCAGGTTGCAAACTGAATATAATTTTTTTCTGCATCTAGCTCTGAAAAAATATTTGGCCTTCTAGTAGTGTGTGGGACTTTCTCTGTTAGTCCATCTGTACTGACCTCCATCAGGTTGCAAACTGAATATATTTTTTCTGCATCTACCTCTGAAAAAATATTGGGCTTCTAGCTGTGTGTGAGACTTGTTGTATTAGTCCATCTATACTGACCTCCATCAGGTTGCAAATTGAATATAATTTTTTTCTGCAACTAACCCAGCCAATAGTTTTGGCCTAATACCACAGATTGGCCACTCAGCTCTGCTCGGTTACCATCCATTGTTTTTTTGTGCAAACAACTCCAGAGTTGTGAATTAGTTAACCACCAAAATGAGTGGAAAAAGGCCTGCTGCTGGTGGAAAGGGGAATAGGCGTGTTGGGAAGGGGAAAAAAGGTTGTGTCCGTTGGGTAGGTGTTAAAGCAACAGTAACATCTGCAGAAGAAAGACCATCTTCCAGCCAAACTAAAATGTCTACTTCTTTTAGCGGACAATGTGATAAGATCCCTTTCTTACGGCCACGCCAATCGCTACAAATTCCAGATGAGGCACAAAAACAGCAGGTGCTTCAACGGATATCAAGTGCTCCTTTAAGTGGGCTCTCCTCCACATCAACTTCAACATCACAAATACTCCAGTCCTCAAAGGTGTCACCCAAATCGCACTTGCTTCCTCACAGCTCCCAAATCTCCAGCTGCCCGTCTGAGTATGAGGTAGAACAGATGGTTGAGTCTGCAGAGCTGTTTACTCATACTATAGCCTGGGAATCAGAGGTCGACTCCAGCGCTTCTGTGAATCCAGACGAGGAAATGATCTGCACTGATGCCCAGAATCTTTATGAGTCGGATCCAGGACCAGACGCAGAAGGTTCTGACCATAATGTAGACCCTCATTCCCAAACTGTAACTCCTGTTGGTGGAGACAATGAGGAAGACGATGATAAGACTCAAATACCTGATTGGAGCGACAACTTTAGTTTTTTGTCAGGGCAGGAACAGGTTGGCTCTGAGGACGATGGGTGTGATAACACACAGGGTGATGATGATGAGGTTGGAGATCCCACTTACTGTCAACCCACAGTCAGCCAAGAGATGAGGTCAGCAGAGGAGGTGGAGGAAGATGCTAGTGACGACGAGGTCAGGTTGCGCCTTCCTGGACAGAGACGTAGTACTGGAAGCACGTCAACAACTGCATCCTCAAACACAACTCTGCCTCTCACCACAAGTCGTGGTGGCTCTTCAGGTCGCATGGGTGCTAAGCCTTGCATAGCCTGGGCATTTTTTCAGATCGATAAAGATGACCCAACTCGTGTTATCTGTAACATTTGTCAGCAAAAGCTAAGTAGAGGCCAAAAAATACATAGTTTGAGTACTTCATGCATGAACCGGCACATGGACATGAAGCATAAGTTGCAGTGGGAAGCTCAGTGTGCTACAATGCGGCCTAGCCGGCCGGGCCAACCACCGTCTGCCATATCTTGTGCATCCGCGGCCTCTTCATCCTCTGTGACTGGGGGGACAGCAGTCACACCTGTTTTGGGGCGCAGACCTGCCACCTCTTTACCCGCAACAGCCAGCGTGATTGGCAGGTCATCATTTTCTTTGGAGGTGGTAACACCAGCTGGTGTTGAGCGCTGTCCGACATCGATAGCACCACCTTTGGATCAAGGCAACCTAACATGTCCGCCTGCATCTTCCTCACAGACCGGCAGTTTGCCGGGGACACCCTTATCAACCCCGTCTAAGCACAATAGCCAGCCCTCGGTCCCTCAGATGTGGACAAGTAAAAGACCATTTCCTCCTAGCCATGAGAAAGCTAAGAGGTTGAATTTCACCATCTGCAAGCTCTTGGCTACAGAAATGCTGCCTTTCCGCCTGGTGGACACAGAGGATTTTCGAGACCTTATGTCCGTCGCAGTGCCCCAGTACCAGATGCCCAGTTGGCACTACTTCTCAAAGAAAGGTGTGCCTGCGCTCCACCAGCATGTCGCACACAACATCACCGCTTCTTTGAGAAACTCTGTGTGTGACAGGGTGCATTTCACCACAGACACTTGGACGAGTAGGCATGGACAGGGGCGTTACATGTCGCTGACTGGGCACTGGGTAACTATGGTGACAGCAGAACAAGGGGCTGCTGTCCAAGTCTTGCCGTCCCCACGAGTTGTGCGTCAATCCTCTTTATGTCAAAGTTCCTCCACTGCTTCTGCCTCCTCAACCTCCTCTCGGTCTTCCACCTGCACCCAAAGCCTGTCTGGTCATGCCACAAGCTTTCTAACTGCGCAGAAGGGATCCTGCACACCTCCTTACTATGCTGGCAGTAGGGCTCAACGTCATCAGGCGGTTTTTACTTTGAAATGTCTGGGAAATGTGAGTCACACAGCTGAGGAGTTGTGGTCAGCTCTGGAGAACCAATTTCATGAATGGTTGTCTCCACTGGACCTGAAACCAGGGAAGGCCGTGTGCGACAATGCTGCAAACCTGGGTGCGGCCCTTCGCCGGGGCAATGTCACACACGTGCCTTGTATGGCTCACGTGTTGAACCTGGTTGTCCAGCAATTTTTAGCCCACTATCCCAGACTAGATGGCCTTCTGCAGAGGGCACGGTCGCTGTGTGCTCACTTCCGCCGTTCGCATCCCGCAGCTCAGCGACTTACATCTCTACAGAAGTCGTTGGGCCTGCCAGTTCACCGGCTAAAATGCGATGTGCCTACCCGGTGGAATTCAACTCTGCACATGTTGCAGCGACTGTGGCAGCACCGACAAGCCCTGGTGCAATACGTTCTGACGTATAGCCTGGGCCAACGAGATCCAGAGGTGGGGCAAATCACGCTGGAGGAGTGGTCTCAGATCAGGGACCTATGCACCCTTCTGCACAGTTTTGAAATGGCGACGAAGATGTTTAGTGCTGACGATGCCATTATCAGCATGACTATTCCGGTGATTTACATGCTGGAGCACATGTTAAACAGAATTCGGAGTCAGGTGGTGGCACAAGAGGAGGTGGAGGAAGTAGAGGAGGAGGAGTTGTATGCGGAAGGGCTAACATCTGCAAGGTCCAGACGGTCAGCAGCACCAAGGCGGCAGGCATGTGAGGGTGGGGGAGATGGTTTTACCAGGGCGCATGGTAGCAGCCAAACTAGTGAGGAAGGTGCAGGAGCCCAGGAAGAAGTGGAGGACGAACTGATGGAAGACTCATCAGATGAGGGAGACCTTGATCACATTTCTGTTGTGCGAGGTTGGGGGGAGAGGACAGAGGAAGGAAGCATGATTGTTACCTCGCCACCAACACAACAGGGACTTGGTGCTCCTGGATGCGCAAAACACATGAGTGCCTTCTTGCTGCACTACCTGCAACATGACCCTCGAATTGTGAGAATTAGAAATAATCCTGACTACTGGGTTGCCACACTGTTAGATCCCCGGTACAAAAGTAAATTTGCAGAAATTATTCCTGCCATAGAAAGGGATGCACGCATGCAGGAGTATCAGCAGAGACTGTTGCAGAATCTTACATGTGCTTTTCCACAAAATACCAGTGGTGCACGTAGTGAATCTCACAGTTCCAACTTGCCAACCGTGGGACCGTCAAGTGTTCAGCACTCAAACCGTAACAGAACCACAGTATCTGCTGGTAACATCAATTTTGCGGAATCATTTCACCACTTTTTTAGCCCATCCTTTGCAAGGCCACAGGAGACAAGAAGTCTGACACATAGTCAACGCCTAGAGACGATGGTACAGGAGTATCTCCAAGTAAACATTGAAGCCACGACTGTGTCACTGGACCCTTGCTCTTTTTGGGCTTCCAATCTGGATAAATGGCCGGAGCTAGCCACTTACGCCTTGGAGATCTTGTCATGCCCCGCAGCCAGCGTTCTGTCTGAACGTGTGTTCAGCGCTGCTGGTGGTGTGCTGACAGATAAGCGCACGCGGCTCTCCACTGATAATGTAGACAGACTCACGTTCATAAAGATGAACAAATCATGGATCCGAAATGACTTTTCTACCCCTGTGTCATCCTGGGGAGAGTAAAAGCTTGATGATTGGTTAAAATCACCCTACCAACCGTTTTAAGCTTTCAAATTACTAATCATGTTTATCTGTATCTTGACTGGAAAATAATTTGGGCTTTGTAGCAGTGTGCAGCACTGATCCTATTAGGCCATCTATAATAAGCTCCACCAGATTTAAAATTAAAAATAATTTTTAGCTGCATCTAGCCCGGAAAATAATTTTGGGGCTCCGAGATGCGCAAGACACATAAGTGCCTTCTTGCTGCACTACCTGCAGCATGACCCTCATATTGTCAGAATTCGAAGTAATCATGACTACTGGGTTGCCACACTCTTAGATCCCCCAAACTTTTCGATCAACCTTTTCATTTTAATAAAGACCAAAAAAATGGTCATTTTTGAAATTATAAGCATTAGCAGGTTGTTAGAAACTGAAATCAAACAGTTTTCAACTCAAAACTTTATTGTAGGTGATGTTACATTTTCACATAGGACCCCTTGTTCGAAAGGAGCTTCTGAACTCTCTCGTCCATTGAATTTGTCAGGTTTTGGATGGTTTCTGCTTCAATTGTTTTGCATGAGGACAGAATAGCCTCCCAGAGCTGTTGCTTAGATGTGAACTGCCTCCCGCCATCATAGACACTCCTTTTAATGATGCTCCAAAGGTTCTGAATGGGGTAGAGGTCAGGGGAGCATGGGGGTCACACCATAAGTTTGTCCCCTTTTATGCCCATATCAGCCAGAGATGCAGATGTTTTATGTGCAGCATGAGATGGTGCATTATCATGCAGAAAAATGATCTTGCTGTGAAATACACGGTTCTTCTTCTTGAACCATGGCAGGAAGTGCTGTTTGAGAAAATCCACATACATTATGGAGTTCATCTTTAGCGCCTTCAGGGATCCTAAAGGGGCCGACAATCTCTCTCCCCATGATTCCAGCCCAAAACATTACTCCACTCCTCCTTGTTGGCGCTGTAGCCGTGTTTGCGTGGGGTGTCCATCAACCAGCCATCCTCCACTCCATCCATCTGGACCATCGAGCGCTGCACGGCACTCATCCGTGAACAAAACAGTTTTGAAATCAGTCTTCATGTAATGTTTGGCCCACTGGAGCCGTTTCTGCTTGTGTGAAGTGGATAGAGGAGGTCGACAGGATGGCGTATGCACAGCTGCAAACCTCTGAAGGACCCTGCATCTTGTTGTTCGGGGGACGTTGGAGGCACCAGCAGCTTCAAAAACTTGTCTGCTGCTATGACAAGGCTTTCTTGCCGCTGCTCTTTTAACCTGACGTAATTGCCTGTAGGAAAGAGTCCTCAATTTGCCCTTATCAGCACGCACACGTGTGTACTGTGAATCAGCTACATACTTCTTGATTGCCAAGACACTTCATCCTGATCATCGCACAATGTTGATTGTAGTCATGCCTTGACCTAAACACTCCACAATTTGTTGCTTCTCAGCAGCCGACACATCCTTTTTCTTTCCCATTTTGGCAGAAAATGTAGGCTGCTTAATAATGTGAGAGAGCCTTCTTAAGTAGTCTTGCCTTTCATTGGACACACCTGCCAAACTAATTAGCACAGGTGTCTGCAATTGCTTACAGTGATATAAAGAGCCCTGACACACATCACCATCAATGAGTTTAACTGACAAACAAACAAATTCTTCCCTTATCACTCCTAAACACTTTTTGCATAATAATTTGGAACGCAGTGTACATGTGCTTTTCCACAAAACACCAGTGGTTCACGTAGTGAATCTTACAGTTCTAACTTGCCAACCGTGGTCTGTCTGGAATTGTTCAATAAAGGGCCCAAAATTAAGATAACATAGATGGGAGAGGTCTCTATGAATAGGAATTCCTAAGTATTTGATACCCTGTGAGGGCCAGGCAAAGGGAAAGTTGGACTGGATGGAATCCTATATGGATTTGGGGAGGGAGACATCGAGGGCCTCAGACTTCGCTGCATTGATTTTAAAATTTTACCATGTAACAAAGTGATCTATTTCAGCCATAACAGCAGGGATGGATATATGTGATTGAGTGATATATACTAGGACATCATCAGCAAATAGAGAGCACTTGTACTCGGTGCCTCCCACCTCAATCCACCTAATATTGGGGTTATGGCGAATTGATGAGAGCAGGTGCTCCGTCACTAGGATGTATAAGAGAGGGGACATAGGACATCCCTGCCTTGTCCCATTGGTGATTGTGAAAGGTGATGAAAATGTTCTGACGCACCCCCTGGGCCTTGGGACACCCAGAGCCGGACCCTTTTTGGTGGATGCTGGTGGTTGTAGTCTTCGTGGCGGCGACCCGGTTCCGTGGCTCAGGGCGGTCAAACCAGTGGCGGAACTATTTATGTGGTTTTGATGTTTAAATGTCCGACTACGCCACCCGTGGATTGCGGTCAGAGTGAACCGCCGCTACAGGGCAGACCGCTGAGGCTGGTGTTGTGGGTGCAGCAGAGCGTAGCATAACTCCCCACGGGAGGAGTATAGCCTCAGGGCAGTGTATGCGGAGGATGGGGGTGATGGTGCAGGGCAGCAGCAGTAACGACACGGAGTCAGTGATGCAGTCCAGGGCCTTTACTCACAGTTCTTATTATCCAGACCACGTCTGCAGGTAACGGCTGCCCACGTCGTACTGTGCTCACCAGGTGAGGGGCTCAGACAACTCCCAGATAACTTTGGAGCACTTCACAGGACCCCCTTTGTGTGTCCTTTGTCTGGCCTTTCTTACCAACACTTCTGTCCGGCTGCCTCGGGCCTCCTCTTGGTAAACTTGGCGCCAGTTTCCCTGACCCTATGTGGTGCCTTCCTAGCGGGTGTAGCGAGGGGCTGCGCCACATAAAATGTCAGAGCCTCCGGTTTCTGGCTGAGGGTCATTTCCTGCCTCCACTAGTTCGGGGACCGGTCTCCCCCTTTGGCCTGACCCCTCCACACAGGTGGATTCGGGCGTGCGGTGGCGACTCGCCCGTCCGCACCCCTAGGATCCCTTCATTCCTCGTTCCTGGAGCCTTCTCCGCTCCTCTTCCTTCCTTCTCCCTCTTCCAGGCCTGGGCCTCTGTTACTAGGCCCGCCTCCGGAGCAGAGCTCATGCAGAGCCCCTGCTCCCTGCCACTTCTGCTCAGACTTCTCTGCACTGAACTAAGATGGTGCCCACCTTTTATACTCGCTTCTCAATGCACCCAGGAACTGCTTCCTCCCTGCTCCTGCACTACAGGGTTCCCCTTCCTCAGTGTTCCCTCCCCCCACTCCAGCCAGGGACAGGGACTGTGGTGCCCATCTCAGGGGCATATTGGTCGCCCTGCCCCACGGCAATGTGGTGTAATGCATGCAGGTGTCGGGTCCTGATCCACACTCCATCCTTACCTGAGAGTGAGATATCACACCTCTGGGTGAGGTGCAATACGTCTGTAGCAACCGAGCCCTCAGGGTGCTACAGTTCCATTTATCTTCAGCCTAGGTGACGTATTGCGATACAGGGCCGTGATTTTGGCTATAAAAGGATCCCCTAGACCCCTACCCCAAGCTTTTTAAGAGAATCATATATGGCGTGCCAGTAGACTCTATGGAATGCTTTCTCAGCATCCAACGAGAGTATCTAATTACAAATTTTTAACTGCATCTAGCCCAGGAAATACTTTGTGCCTAGTAGCAGTGTCTGCTAGTCAGCGGATTATCCCGGCTGTTAAGCAAGCTACACCACCTGTAGTTTAGACACTTAATTTTTTCAAAGGAAATGCTTCGGGACCATGGGATACTTAGTGAAGAGCATCAGGAGGCACCCCAAGGCATAGGGGCTGGGACTGGCAGTAGGATGCCTTGCGGTGGACAGCCGAGCTCGATCCTTATAAAAGCTTTTTAACTGCAGCAGCTTTAGTGGACGCTACTGGAGCTGGAATTACCGTGGCTGCTGGCATGAGACTTGCCCTCCAATAGATCCTTGTAAATGGATTTAAAGTGTATTCATTCAAATTAGAGAGACAATTTAAATTAAAAAGCTTAGAGCTGCCTCCACCACAGGGGGGCTCGCTCGACCCACCAGCGGACAGGCACCAGTATTGGGAGAGGGGGGCTGGCCGTCAGGGTTCACCGCGGCTCTGGCACAAACCCGGCGACACGGAGGTGGCACGGGCAGGAGCGGACTGGCCGTGTCGGCTTCTCACTTTTTGGATTTTAGAAGGGCATGACATGCCTATATCTGTGTCTCCCCCTCCTTTTACTCCTCCACCTCTTTTATTTTCGCATGACTATATGTACTTGTCACTTTTCCATGTGTTAGTTATGTCTTCTGAGCAGTTTGTCAGCTTTTGGACACCTTTGAAGGTGTTTTCTATGTGTTTTTATGTGTTTTTGTTTGCCTGCCATTGGTTTTAACGGTGTTCGAAGGTGTTCGACGAACAGTTCGACGAACAGTTCGGCGAACACACGGGTGTTCGACGAACCGAACCGAACTCGAACACTACGGGGGTGGCTCAACACTACTCATGACCTTTTAATAATATGGAACCTTGTTCCTTATCTTACAGTGAAGACTCACTTGTGAATGAAAACTGCCTTACTACACAGAATTGGCAATATTTAAACATTATGTAGTTTGCAACATATTATATTACATAATTTTTTCATCTGATGCTGAGACATGTTGTATAATTTGTATTTTCTTTGATTTCATATACATTTTAGATTTATTCTATATTTGTTATGATCTGTAACATTAACTAAGGAAAGATAGGGGAAAGCTGTCCCTACAGTAAGACTAAGCTGAATCCCTATGATGAAGCGGGCTGCCTGTTCCTAGCGAACAGACCTGCCTAAGTCCTCGGCTAGTCTGAACGAAGACCTATAGCATTAAGGGAGGGGTCCCTAAAAGAACTAAGGACTGGGACAAAAATGGGACACCTCCTAAACAGAGAAGTTGTTGCAGTACAAAAAAAACAAACTGACAAAAGTACTAAAGGTCCCAGAAGGACCAAGCGAACTGACAGAGAAAGGCACCAAAGCACCAGGCTAGAGAAACAGTCAAACACTGAAGTCCAGCACAGCCAGAAGGGCGGAGCTGGAATATAAAAGCAGGTGGTCACTAGAGATGAGCGGTGTTCGACTCGAACTGTTCGCCAATCTCAAAATCGAGCTGTTTTGAGCGGTGTTCGAACCGTTCGGCAAACACGAACCATTTGAAAAATATCTGGCTGTTCGAGGTTATGTTCGATAACTGTTCGTGCACCAAAATCATAACGCTGATAATCAATGTTAATACGCAGTTTGAGTGTACAGCAGGGTGGGGGGAGGGGCAGGGGATGGATCTCTGCATAAATAATGAAGAACTCCATATTTTTTTCTCTTTCCCACATTTACAGTGGGGAGGTGCAATCTGTCAGCCTATCAGCAGCGCACACACGGAGCGAACTGCTTTTTTTCACACAAGCAAGGGCATGTGTCATTGGCTGTGTATGTCACATGTCCTTGCCCTATAAGACCCAGCCATTTTCCCCGTCGCCACCATTTTCTCACTGCTGCAGCTGCGTGTTAGACGGCACCGCTGTTGCTGTGTGCGCTATACTTTCAGTGTTAATTTCAAGCCAATTTTCTCAGAAATATACAGATAGCTTAGGAGTAGGGAATAGTTGTGATTGCAGTCCTTTTGAGGACTAGGTTACAGCATTTCCTACGACTTTTATCAGGCAGGTCTGTGCTCTTAAATAGATAGTGCCGATAAATAGGCCAATTCTATAATAACCTCTTAATTTTAATTACAAAAACCAATGAACACAGATCGAGGTTTCTTAAAAAATAGAGATCTATGTACTGTTTATCCTGTCTTCCGAATAAAGATGCAATTGAGTGTTTGGTCATGCCATGTGATGCCTATTTATGCTGTACTTTTATGCCTTTTTTTAATATTTTTTTCTGTTTTTTATTGTGAATGAAATAAAGAATTGTTATTTTTTAAGAAACCTCCATCTGTGTTCATTGGCTCTTAAATAGATAGGTTGAGAGGAGGGACAAATTGTAATTGCAGTCCTTTTGAGGACTAGGTTACTGTCACACTGTCACAGAATACTGGAGGTAGGGGGCCTAAGCTGACCCTAAGCTGGGGCCCTGACTAATCCCTCATCCTGGAGGTACTGTTAAAGGTACAGAGGTCCAGGCCGCCAGCGTAACCCCTACCTTCTGAGGATCCCTGCACCTAAGTAATCTAGTCCTGAGAAGGACCCCGATCACAACAATAGGGAACCCGAAATAATATGCCCACACACAGTATTTAGACGAACGAGACAGTACAAGGGAAAAACCAAAAACACCTTGCATACAACTTCTAAACAACTACAACAGAGGGAACACCAACGGGAAAGGAGATAAATGATAAAGCGAGGAAAGGGAAAACACACTTCCAAATACACTTATCTCAGCAACTCCAAACACCACGATCCGCTCTGTAAGTCTGAATGAAAAGCTTTCACCGACACCTCCCAAACAGACCTGCAGGAATATAAAGGAGTCTCACTAAAGAAGCATTGATTGCAGCTGGGCGAGGCTGGACCTCAGCTAGCCCAGAGAGAGAGAGAATTAACTCCTACACTGCCGAGAAAACACAAAGCACCAACAAGTCAGCTGCGAGAAGTCAGGCTGTGTACTCGTGACGATCTTCGTGGCAACACACCCGTGACAGTACCCCCCCTTCTACGAGGGGCCTCTGGACCCTCAGGGCCAGGTTTATCCGGGTGAGTCGTGTGAAAGGCCCGAACTAATCGGTCTGCGTTAATATCCGACGCAGGAACCCACATCCTCTCCTCAGGACCATACCCCTTCCAATGAACCAAGTACTGAAGGGACCGGCGATTAAAGCGTGAATCAATGACCCTCGATACCTGGAACTCCAAGTTACCATTGACAACCACAGGAGGGGGAGGTAAAGGTGACGGTACCACCGGCGCCACATACCTCTTAAGCAATGATCTGTGAAACACGTTGTGAATTTTAAACGTAGGGGGGAGGTCAAGACGGAATGCCACCGGATTAATAACAGAACTGATTCTGTACGGCCCGATGAACCTGGGACCCAGTTTCCAGGAGGGAACCTTAAGTTTAATATTCCTGGTAGACAACCATACCTGATCGTTCACACTTAGGTCCGGACCAGACACTCTCCTCCTATCAGCCATACGTTTGTATCGGTTCCCCATAGTATTCAGATTCTTCAGCACCCCTCTCCATACTGAAGCGAGAGATGAGGAAAATCGTTCCTCCTCCGGAACCCCCGAAGAGCCCCCCCTACTGAAAGTACAAAACTGGGGGTGAAAACCATATGCCCCAAAAAACGGGGACTTACCAGTGGACTCGCTCCGCCTATTATTGAGAGCAAACTCTGCCAGAGGTAGGAAAGAAGCCCAGTCCTCCTGGTTCTCTGACACAAAACACCGAAGATATGTCTCCAAGCTCTGGTTCATACGTTCCGTCTGACCATTGGTCTGAGGATGAAAAGCCGACGAGAATGACAAATGCATCCCCCGCCGTGCACAAAACGCCTTCCAGAACTTGGACACAAACAGAGACCCCCGATCAGACACCACCTCGGAGGGTACCCCGTGAAGCCTCACAATCTCCCCAATGAACACCTGCGCAAGAGTTTTAGCATTAGGGAGAGCCGGAAGAGCGATAAAATGTGCCATCTTGCTGAACCTGTCCACTACAACGAGTATGACCGTTTTACCCGAAGACGGAGGGAGGTCAGTAATAAAGTCCATAGACAGATGAGTCCAAGGACGCTCCGGGATCTTCAAAGGTAAGAGGGCCCCAGACGGACGGGTATGTGAGGTCTTAGAGCGCGCACAAACCCCACAGGACGCGACAAAAGTTACCACCTCTTTATGTAAGTTAGGCCACCAAAACCGACGCGAGAGGAGATCCACAGTTGCTTTACTCCCCGGGTGTCCTGCAAAAACTGAGTTATGGTGTGCCTCGATCACCTTTTGTCGCAACTGATCTGGAACGAACAGTCTCCCCGGAGGTCCAACAGGGGCGTCTCCCTGAGCCTCCAATATCTCCTCCTCCAGCTCAGAGCATACTGCCGAAACCACCACCCCCTCCTGAAGAATAGGAATCGGGTCGTCCGTATTCCCGGCCCCAGGGAAACTACGAGATAAGGCATCCGCCTTTACATTTTTAGACCCAGGACGATATGTAACGACGAAATTAAACCTGGTAAAAAACAATGACCACCTAGCTTGTCTGGGATTCAGACGTTTAGCGGACTCCAGATATAGCAGGTTCTTGTGATCGGTGATGACGGTGACCGGATGAACTGCCCCCTCCAAAAAATGGCGCCACTCCTCAAAAGCTAACTTAATGGCCAAGAGTTCCCTATTGCCGACATCGTAATTCCTCTCAGCGGACGACAATTTTTTAGAGAAAAAGGCGCACGGATGCCACTTACCAGGGGACGAACCCTGTGACAATACTGCTCCCACCCCTACCTCGGAAGCGTCTACCTCTACAATGAATGGCTGTGACGCATCAGGTTGAATGAGTATGGGTGCCGAGGCAAAACATTTTTTCAAGGAGGAGAATGCTTGACAAGCCTTGTCAGACCACCTAGAAAAATCCGTCCCCTTTTTAGTCATGTCTGTGAGAGGCTTAACCATGGACGAGAAATTACGAATGAACTTCCGGTAATAGTTAGCAAACCCCAGGAAACGTTGTAGTGCCTTAAGATTCTCCGGCCGATCCCACTCAAGAACTGCCCGCACTTTCCCAGGGTCCATACGAAAACCGGACGCTGAAACCAGGAAACCTAAAAACTGGAGTTCCTGTACGGCGAACACACACTTTTCCCACTTGGCATACAGTTTATTATCCCGCAAGATCTGTAACACCTGTCTAACGTGCTCCTGATGAGACACCAGATCCGGCGAGTAAATTAAGATATCATCCAGATATATGACAACAAACTGTCCCACCAGGTGGCGAAAAATATCATTAACAAAGTGTTGAAACACCGCCGGGGCATTAGTCAGACCGAATGGCATGACAAGGTTCTCATAATGCCCCTCCGGAGTGTTAAAAGCCGTCTTCCACTCATCCCCCTCCTTCATCCTAATCAGATTGTACGCCCCCCTGAGATCCAACTTAGAGAACCATTTGGCGCCCACGATCTGATTAAAGAGATCGGGAATAAGTGGGAGCGGATACGGATCTCGGACCGTAATCCGATTAAGTTCACGGAAATCCAGGCAAGGGCGTAGGCCTCCATCTTTCTTCTTAACAAAGAAGAACCCCGCGGCCACCGGAGAAGATGAAGGTCTAATATGCCCCTTAGCCAGACTTTCAGAAATATAATCCTTCATGGCCTGCCTCTCAGGACCAGAAAGGTTATACAACCTAGCTTTAGGTAACTTGGCCTCAGGGAGCAGTTTTACAGAACAGTCATACACGCGATGAGGAGGTAGTTCCTGACACCCATTCTCCGAGAATACATCCTCAAAGTCCGCCAGAAATGGAGGTAAGACCCAAGGAGTAACCGCACCGATGACCGTGTTCATGCAGTTTTTATTACAGAATTTACTCCATTGGCTTATCTCTCTGGTTTGCCAATTAATAACCGGGTTATGCTTAGCTAACCAAGGAAGGCCCAACACTATAGGAGTGGGAAGACCCTCCAACACGTAGCAAGACAACAGTTCTTTATGTATTGCCCCCACTTGAAGTTTTACGCCATGCACAGCTTGCAAAAAACTTCCCTGACCGAGAGGTCTGGCATCGATCGAGAATATGGGGATGGGTTTAGCCAACTCACTCAATCGCATACCTTGAACCCGGGCAAACCGAGCATCAACCAGATTAGCCCCGGCCCCACTATCCAGAAGAACAGATATCCTCTCAGTTCTCGTACCCACCACCACCTCCGCCGGTACGAGAAACTGAGACGAACCTAGGGACGAAATACCTACTCCCAGATTGCCGTCCACCACACAACCTGGGATCAACAGTTTTTTCGACGACTCTTTACTCTGCAAGGGACGGGATGGACACCCCCCAATAAAATGTCCCTTTTTCCCGCAGAGAAAACACCTTCCTGTCTTATGGCGCACCACCGGTCCCCTTCCCCGAAATGATGTCCCTCCTAATTGCATAGGCTCCTCCGGACTGACCAGGGGAACCACCATATGAGGGGACCTTGTAGGAGGTGGAGACATTACAGGGGGTAGAGTTATCCCGCACCTCTCCCGAAGCCGTCTGTCAACGCGAATAGCAAGGGCCATAGCGGCTTCCAGTGACGCGGGAGAGTCATACTGTGCCAACACATCCTGTAATTTGTCGGATAAACCATGACAAAACTGGCTCCTAAGAGCCGGGTCATTCCACTGGGTGTCCGTGGCCCACCTACGGAACTCCGAACAGAATTCCTCCGCCGGACGATCTCCCTGCTGAATCCTACGTAACTTAGACTCAGCAAGGGAGATCCGATCTGGGTCATCATATACGAGTCCCAGAGCAGCGAAAAACCTATCCACTGACTGGAGAACCGGGGAGCTTGGGGGAAGAGAGAACGCCCAAGATTGTGGGTCCCCTTGTAGGAGCGAGATGACAATTCCCACCCTTTGTTCTTCACTGCCCGATGACCGAGGCCGCAGCCGAAAGTACAATTTGCATGCCTCCCGGAAAACAAAAAACTTGTCCCGCCCCCCAGTGAACCTGTCAGGGAGAGCTACTTTAGGTTCTGGTCCGGCTTGCTCCAGAGGATGCAAAACCTTGGACCTAACGTCCGCCAGCCCCATGGACAAACTCTGCAACTGCCGAGCTAGACCGGCTACTGGATCCATGGTAGCTGGAGAAAAACTAAGATGGTCGGTGAAAATGTCACACTGTCACAGAATACTGGAGGTAGGGGGCCTAAGCTGACCCTAAGCTGGGGCCCTGACTAATCCCTCATCCTGGAGGTACTGTTAAAGATACAGAGGTCCAGGCCGCCAGCGTAACCCCTACCTTCTGAGGATCCCTGCACCTAAGTAATCTAGTCCTGAGAAGGACCCCGATCACAACAATAGGGAACCCGAAATAATATGCCCACACACAGTATTTAGACGAACGAGACAGTACAAGGGAAAAACCAAAAACACCTTGCATACAACTTCTAAACAACTACAACAGAGGGAACACCAACGGGAAAGGAGATAAATGATAAAGCGAGGAAAGGGAAAACACACTTCCAAATACACTTATCTCAGCAACTCCAAACACCACGATCCGCTCTGTAAGTCTGAATGAAAAGCTTTCACCGACACCTCCCAAACAGACCTGCAGGAATATAAAGGAGTCTCACTAAAGAAGCATTGATTGCAGCTGGGCGAGGCTGGACCTCAGCTAGCCCAGAGAGAGAGAGAATTAACTCCTACACTGCCGAGAAAACACAAAGCACCAACAAGTCAGCTGCGAGAAGTCAGGCTGTGTACTCGTGACGATCTTCGTGGCAACACACCCGTGACAGTTACAGCATTTCCTAGAACTTTTTGCCAGGCAGGTCTGTGCCAGTGCTGTGCAAGTGTTTTTCACAGCATTGGCTAAATCTAGCTAAGCAAATCCTTTTTCGCCTCTTGCAGTGTGTGTTAGTCAGTGGAGCAGCGTATCTGTGTTGCAAGCTACACCACCTATGTATAGAATACAATTTTTTTTTACTGCACATAGCCAAGTAAAACCTTTTGGGCATAGCATGATTCTATTAGGCCATCTATACTAAGCTCCACCAGCTTGCAAATTACTAATAATTTTTATCTGCATCTCGCTCGGAAAATTATTTTGGGCTTGTAGCAGTGTGTGGGACTTATTCTTAGTCCATCTATACTAAGCTCCACCAGCTTGCAAATTACTAATAATTTTTATCTGCATCTAGCTCGGAAAATAATTTTGGGCTTGTAGCAGTGTGTGGAACTTATTCTTAGTCCATCTATACTAATCTCCACCAGGATGCAAATTACAAATAATTTTTATCTGTATCTAGCTCGGAAAATAATTTTGGGCTTGTAGCAGTGTGTGGGACTTATTTTTAGTCCATCTATACTAAGCTCCACCAGCTTGCAAATTACAAATAATTTTTAGCTGCATCTTGTCTGGAAAATAATTTTGGGCATATTAGCAGTGTGTGGTACTCATTGTATTAGGCCATCCATACCAAGCTCCACCAGCTTTCAAATTAATAATAATTTTTAGCTGCATCTTGCCTGGAAAATAATTTTGGGCATAGTATCAGTGTGTGCTACTCATTGTATTAGGCCATCCATACCAAGCTCCACCAGCTTTGAAATTAATAATAATTTTTAGCTGCATCTTGCCTGTAAAATAATTTTGGGCATATTAGCAGTGTGTGGTACTCATTCTATTAGGCCATCTATACTAAGCTCCACAAGCTTTCAAATTACTAATAATTTTTAGCTGCATCTTGCCTGTAAAATAATTTTGGGCATATTAGCAGTGTGTGGTACTCATTCTATTAGGCCATCTATACTAAGCTCCACCAGCTTTCAAATTACAAATAATTTTTAGCTGCATATAGCTCGGAAAATAATTTTGGGTTTTTAGCAGTGTGTGGGACTTATTCTTAGTCCATCTATACTAATCTCCACCAGGATGCAAATTAAAAATAATTTTTATCTGCATCTAGCTCGGAAAATAATTTTGGGCATATTAGCAGTGTGTGGTACTCATTCTATTAGGCCATCTATACTAAGCTCCATCAGCTTTCAAATTACTAATTATTTTTAGCTGCATCTTGCCTGGAAAATAATTTTGGGCATAGTTGCAGTGTGTGCTACTCATTGTATTAGGCCATCTATACCAAGCTCCACCAGCTTGAAATTAATAATAATTTTTAGCTGCATCTAGCCTGTAAAATAATTTTGGGCATATTAGCAGTGTGTGGTACTCATTCTATTAGGCCATATATACTAAGCTCCACCAGCTTTGAAATTACAAATAATTTTTAGCTGCATCTTGTCTGGAAAATAATTTTGGGCATAGTAGCAGTGTGTGGTACTCATTCTATTAGGCCATCTATAGTAATCTCCACCAGCTTGCAAATTACAAATAATTTTTAGCTGCATCCTGTCGGGAAAATAATTTTGGGCATAGTAGCAGTGTGTGGTACTCATTGTATTAGGCCATCTATACCAAGCTCCACCAGCTTTGAAATTAATAATAATTTTTAGCTGCATCTTGCCTGTAAAATAATTTTGGGCATATTAGCAGTGTGTGGTACTCATTCTATTAGGCCATCTATACTAAGCTCCACCAGCTTTCAAATTACTAATAATTTTTAGCTGAATCTTGCCTGGAAAATAATTTTGGGCATAGTAGCAGTGTGTAGTACTCATTGTATTAGGCCATCTATACCAAGCTCCACCAGCTTTGAAATTAATAATAATTTTTGTAACGGGTCTGGGAGGCGGAACCTCTGAGCTACTATACAAGGGGGCGGTCCTTGTAAGGGAGCGGGTGGCGACCAGGGAAGACAGGCAGGAAGTCACAACAGGTGACCGGGACAGTCTCTGAGTGAACGGGCTGGAGGTCACGGCAAGTGACCGGGGCAGTCTCTGGATTAACGGGCAGATGGTCACGGCAAGTGACCGGGGCAGTCTCTGAATGAACGGGCAGGTGGTCACGGCAAGTGACCGGGGCAGTCTCTGGGTAAAGGGTTGGTACGACCTGTGGCGGCTGATGATAGACGTGAGCTCCCAGGTGAGCAGGCGAGAGTCTCTGGATGAACGGGTGGTCACAGCATGTGACGGCGGAGCCTCCAGGAAGACCAACAGACAGGCGGCAGATGAGCGCTCCCAGGTGAGCGGGCAAAAGTCTCTGGACAGGCGGGTGGTCACAGCACGTGACGGCAGAGCCTCCAGGTAGGCTAGCAGACAGGCAGAAGATGAGCGCTCCCAGGTGAGCGGGCAGGAGTCACTGGAATAGCAGGTGGTCACAGCACGTGACGGCGGAGCCTCCAGGTAGGCTAGCAGGCAGGTAGCAGATGTGTGCTCCCAGGTGAGCAGGCAAGCTGGTCCATAGACAGACTGACAGGAGTTGGAAGGCAGACCGTCGGACCTCAGGCAAGCAGGCAGGTGGCTGAAGTGCGCTCCCAGGTGAGCGGACAGGCTGGTCCTTAGACAGACTGACAGGAGTAGTAAGGCAGACCGTCGGACCTCAGACTAGCAGGCAGGTAGCAGATAATCAGGCAGGAATAAGACAGCAAGTTGGCAGGAATCTGGCAGGTATCTGGCAGGTAACTGGCAACGGGACCTGAGGGCTGAAGCAGAGTAGTGAACAGTGCAACAACATTGCTCGGGCACCTCCATTTTGGAGGAGGTGCCTTATATATGGTGAAGTCCTCCGGCCATTGGCCGGGGACTCCTTAGGACGGCGCGCGCGGCCCCTTTAAGAGGGAGGGAGAGCGCGCGCGCCCTAAGCACAGTGGCCGGGAAGGAGCGCGCACCGCCAGCAGAGCGGGAGGAGGACGCCGGGCACGGAGCAGAGAGGTGAGGGGAACAGCGTCCCTGCCTAGCAGAGGGCAGGGACGCCGGCGCTACAATTTTTAGCTGCATCTTGCCTGTAAAATAATTTTGGGCATATTAGCAGTGTGTGGTACTCATTCTATTAGGCCATCTATACTAAGCTCCACCAGCTTTCAAATTACTAATAATTTTTAGCTGCATCTAGCTTGGAAAATAATTTTGGGCTTGTAGCAGTGTGTGGGACTTATTCTTAGTCCATCTATACTAAACTCCACCAGCTTGCAAATTACAAATAATTTTTAGCTGCATCTAGCTCGGAAAATAATTTTGGGCTTGTAAAAGTGTGTGGGACTTATTCTTAGTCCATGTATACTAAGCACCACCAGCATGCAAATTACTAATAATTTTTAGCTGCATCTTGTCTGGAAAATAATTTTGGGCATATTAGCAGTGTGTGGTACTCATTTTATTAGGCCATCTATACTAAGCTCCACCAACTTGCAAATTACAATTAATTTTTAGCAGCATCTTGTCTGGAAAATAATTTTGGGCTTATTAGCAGTGTGTGGTACTCATTCAATTAGGCCATCTATACTGAGCTCCACCAGCTTTCAAATTACTAATAATTTTTAGCTGCATCTAGCTTGGAAAATAATTTTGGGCTTGTAGCAGTGTGTGGGACTTATTCTTAGTCCATCTATACTAAGCTCCACCAGCTTGCAAATTACAAATAATTTTTAGCTGCATCTAGCGCGGAAAATAATTTTGGGCTTGTAACAGTGTGTGGGACTTATTCTTAGTCCATGTATACTAAACACCACCAGCATGCAAATTACAAATAATTTTTTGCTGCATCTTGTCTGGAAAATAATTTTGGGCATATTAGCAGTGTGTGGTACTCATTGTATTAGGCCATCTATACCAAGCTCCACCAGCTTTGAAATTAATAATAACTTTTAGCTGCATCTTGGCTGTAAAATAATTTTGGGCATATTAGCAATGTGTGGTACTCATTCTATTAGGCCATCTATACTAAGCTCCACCAGCTTTCAAATTACTAATAATTTTTAGCTGCATATTGTCTGGAAAATAATTTTGGGCATAGTAGCAGTGTGTGGTACTCATTGTATTAGGCCATCTATACCAGGTTCCACCAGCTTTGAAATTAATAATAATTTTTAGCTGCATCTAGCCCTGAAAATAATTTTTCTACCCAATAGTGGTAGCAATAGAAATATGGGGTGCGCGCCTGGCTAACAAAAATATACACTTCATAACAAAAAACACCAGCCTAGCTCACTGCATTAATAAGATGGCATCATCGTCTCTCCCAATGCTAGGCCTACTACGCCGGCTAGCATTCCTGCGCCTAAAACACAATGTATGGGTCTGCGCTAGCCACGATGCTGAGGGGTCTAAAGCTGCTGCTAACGCTTTATGACAATTCAATTGGCAGATTATCACAGAGCTACTCCTCAATGCCCACCCATCAGGCAACAGTTGCCCACCCTCCCTATGGGATCTAGTGGCGAATAGTTGATGCCATTAATCAGAACGTCACTTGCCCCGTCGGTACGGTAAGGCATGGGAAGAGTGGACACGACTAATAGTAGGCAAACGGGTTTACCAATGTGAACAAGCCAGATTACAAGTCACCATAGAATTTCTCCACCAGCTAATGATGAGGGACATATCAGGGGCGTCAGCGCAGCGGTGGCTGACCGGAGTAGCATTTCACTTCCAACTACTGAATTGGGGAGATATGACAAAGAGATTCATCATCAGAGAATCAATAAAAGGGTGGAAAAGGGGTCAGCCAAGTCAGGAGTGTAGACGTCCCGTCCCGTGTCACTAAAACTGATTTCTCACATCATATCCCTAACACCATTAACATGACACTCACAATTCTAAGCAACACTACTGTCTACTGCATTTGCGATCGCCTTCTTTGGGGCTCTATGCATAAGCGAATTAGTCCCTCAATTAAAAATTACCACCAGTGGAGGCTTATTACACCAGGACGTAGTCATAGCCAATAATGCAATACGTCTACGCATACGCCAATCGAAAACGGTTCCAGCGGGCAGGGGCACTTGGGTACTTCTACAACCCACAAACGGTACACTGAGTCGGGTAACAATAGTAAAATCATATATAACCATCAGATCACAAAGTAATTTCTTCCTATCACACATTGATGGAATGCCATTATCAAGATACCAGTTCCAAGCTATATTTAATAAATGCATAACATCAGCAGGGAACCACCCCAAAAATTACAGGACACACTCATTCCACATAGGCGCAGCCACGGAAGCAGCAAGAGCAGGACTGTCAGAAACGGAAGTTCAGAGGATAGGGAGATGGCGATCCACGTGTTTGGCGAGATACATAAGACCGGACTTGTTAACCTAACGTGGTTTATTTCTTTTACAGGTGACGCTAAGCCAACAGTGTGGGTGATAGGCCACTCGTATATATATTGGGCAGAAAAAAGGGTGAAAGTCAGCCCAGGCGGGAGGAAATTAGAGTTTCATAACACATATTTCAACTGGAGAGGTATTAGAGGCCTGCTATGGCCACAGGTACTAATGGAGGTAATCAAGGTAGGGAGAGAGGCAAAAGGTCCAGTCATCTTAGTTATACAGGCCGGGGGAAACAACCTAGGTCATCACAAGAGCGCATAACTAATGGCAATAATGAAACTAGACACTGAGCGCTTCAGAGAATTTTTCACAAAACTAACTATAGTATGGTCAGAGATTGTGCTGATAGCGGTATGGCAAGGTGCGCGAGACATCACGGCCATCGAACGGACAAGGCGGGTAATAAATATTTGGATTGCATAATTTAGAAGAGACAGAGGCGGTGTAGTGATACAACACAGACAACTGGAAGGAGATAAAGCAGGCCTCATAATGCCCGACGGTGTTCACTTAATGGATATTGGACTGGACATATTCCTGTCAGGATTCCAGGACGGAGTGGAACAAGCGTTAAGAGTGATGGATGGGGGTCAGAGTCCTGCATACGAGTATGCAGGATCCTCCGTGGCCTGGAAATAGAAAGGACATGTTGGAGAGTTACACTTGTTGGCCAACTTGCCGGTGTGGAGACCCAGGGCATGCTGCAACAAGCTGAATTATTTTAGAAATAAAATGCCTATCAAATGGAATGAGTATAAAGAGTTAATAAAGCTGTGACCGATCCTCACCCATCCAGTTGTAAGAGTTACATGATTGTATTGTCAAGGAAAGGGGGGCGGTAGGGGGGCTTAGCATCTGGGTTTGGTTGGGGGTCCCCACAGTCTGCCTAGGCTAGATGCATTTAAAAATTCTTATTAGATACACAGGTGGTGCAGCTTGCTTCGCAGCTGGGCTACTACGCCCAAAGTATTGCCTAGGCTAGATGCAGTTAAAAATTCTACACTGACTAGCAGACACTGAAGCTTTGGAGCAGACCTCTGAGTAAACAGCTCTTCAGACTCAACCATCTGTGTTACCCCAAGCCATAGTGAATGTAGTTTCTTACAGTTAAAAGGGGGGGGGTGCGACCCAACCCACCTGGAATTGACGATGCCAACGTCACGTAAAACACAGCAAGGGGACTCCAAAAAGAGTCTCCATTTTTTCCAAAATTGTGGCACAGACACCACTTAAGTGGCATCAATTGCCCCAGAGTTGCTTAAAATGGTTGGTGAGGTGATTTTACCAAATCCTCAAGCTTTTAGTCTCCCCAGGATGACACAGGGGTAGAAAAGTCCTTGCGGATCCATGATTTGTTCATCTTTATGAACGTGAGTCTGTCTACATTCTCAGTGGACAGCCGCGTCCGCTTATCTGTCAGCACACCACCAGCAGCGCTGAACACACATTCAGAGAGAAAGCTGGCTGCAGGGCATGACAAGATCTCCAAGGGGTGAGTGGCGAGCTCCGGACATTTTTCCAGATTGGAATCCCAAAATGAGCAAGGGTCCAGTGACACAGTCATGGCTTCGATGTTCACTTGGAGATACTCCTGTACCATACTCTCTAGGCGTTGACTATGTGTCAGACTACTTGTCTCCTGTGGCCTTGCAAAGGATGGTCTAAAAATGTGGTGAAACGATTTCACAAAATTGCTGTTACCAGCAGATACTGTGTTACTGTTACGGTTTGAGTGATGAAGACTCGACAGTCCCACGGTTTGCAAGTTAGAACTGTGAGATTCACTACGTGCACCACTGGTGTTTTGTGGAAAAGCACATGTAAGATTCTGCAACAGCCTCTGCTGATACTCCAGCATGCGTGAATCCCTTTCTATGGCAGGAATTATTTCAGCAAATTTACTTTTGTACCGAGGATCTAAGCATGTGGTACTGGCAGCCCAGTAGTCGTGATTACTTCGAATTCTGACAATCCAAGGGTCATTTTGCAGGTAGTGCAGCAAGAAGGCACTCATGTGTCTTGCGCATCCAGGAGGACCAAGTCCTTGTTGTGTTGGTACCGAGGTAAGAATCATGCTTCCTTCCTCTGCCCTCTCCCCCCAACCTCACACAACAGAAATGTGATCAAGGTATCCCTCATCTGATGAGTCTTACATGCCCATCGCCAGTTCGTCCTCCACTTCTTCCTCGGCTCCTGCACCTTCCTCAACAGTTTGGCTGCTACCATGCGCCCTGGTTAATCCCTCTCCCCCACCCTCCCATGCCTGCCGCTTTGGTGCTGCCGACCGTCTGGACCTTGGAGATGTTATCTCTTCCGCATGCGACTCCTCCTCTACTTCCTCCACCTCCTCTTGTCCCACCACCTGACTCTGAATTCTGTTTAACGTGTGCTCCAGCATGTAAATCACCGGAATAGTCATGCTGATAATGGCATCGTCAGCACTAAACATCTTCGTCGCCATTCCAAAACTGTGCAGAAGGGTGTGTGGCGCCCCTGAGGGTTCAGTCGCCACAGAGGTACTTGATCTCACCCAGAGGTGTGGTATCTCGCCCTCAGGTAAGGAAGGAGTATGGCTCGGGACCCTAACACCTGCATCCAACACATACCCGCAGTGGGGGTAGGGCGAGATTGCTCCTAAGGGAGAGCACAGTCCCAGGTCCCTAGCTGGCGGGAGGGTCCTATGTAGTGGGTGTGGGTGGAGAAAGCAGCTTAGGGGAGCACATGACAGGGAGAGTATAAATAGGAAGCCATCTTAGAAAGAGCAAGCCAGTCAGAGGAGGAGAAGTGACAGGAGCAGAGGCTCTGCATGAGCTCTGCTCCGGAGGCGGGCCTAGCCTGGGAGGCCCAGGACTGAAGGAGAGAAGAGAGGAGTGGGAGCAGGAAGGCTCCAGGAACTGAAGGGACATTAGGGGTACGGGCCGTGCAGAAGGCCACCCATATGCCCGCTGCTACCAGGAGATAGAGGGGTCAGGCCAGATAAGGGGAACCGGTCCCTTAACTAGCGGAGAAACAGCAAGCCTCAACTAGAAACTGGAGGCTGCAGCATTTCATGTACTGCTGGCCAAAGTCCACACCAGTCTCACTAAGAAGGTAGCCACATAGGACCCAGGGGACGGAACACACGTCGCCCGCCAAGGCCCGAGGATACCGGATAGAAGTGTCACTGGGTGTGAAGTGCAGGGAGAAGGCCAGAGAGAGGACACACAGAAGGGGGTCCTGCTAAGTACTCCAGAGCTATCTGGGGGTGGACTGAGCCCCTCACTGAGTACGCACAGGACAACGGGAGAGATTCCTCTGGTACCTGTAATCTGGACTGCAACAACTGTGAGTAAAGATCTTGGGACTGCATCACACGGACTCTGTGTTCATTACTGACTCCCTGCACTACAACCACCATCATCCACCCACACTGCCCTGAAGCTACACGCTTCCTGTGGGGAGTAATAATACCATTGCTGCAAAACCACCAGCTTCAGAGGACTGTTCCGCAGCGGCGGCCCCTTTGGCCGCACGCCACAGGTGGCGTAGTCGGGCATTATAAAACCCATATATACAAATTACCCTTGGATTGACCGCCCTGGGTCACGGACCGGGTCACTGCCACAGTGACTACAACCCCCAGAGTCTACCGGGACGGCTCCGGGTACCCCACGGCCCAGGGTGCGCGTCAACTTCATAGGTCCCTGATCTGAGACCACTCCTGCAGCGTGATTTGCCCCACCTCTGGATCTCGTTGGCCCAGGCTATAAGTCAGAACGTACTGCACCAAGGCTTGTCGGTGCTGCCACAGTCGTTGCAACATGTGCAGAGAAAAATTCCACCGTGTCGGCACATCGCATTTCAGCCGGTGAACTGGCAGGCCCAACGACTTCTGTAGAGATGTAAGTCATTGAGCTGCAGGATGCGAACGGCGGAAGTGAGCACACAGCGACCGTGCCCTCTGCAGACGGCCATCTAGTCCGGGATAGTGGGCTAAAAATTGCTGGACAACCAGGTTCAACACGTGAGCTATACAAGGCACGTGTGTGACACTGCCCCGGCAAAGGGCCGCACCCAGGTTTGCAGCATTGTCGCACACGGCCTTCCCTGGTTGCAGATCCAGTGGAGACAACCATTCATGAAACTGGGTCTCCAGAGCTGACCACAACTCCTCAGCTGTGTGACTCACATTTCCCAGACATTTCAAAGTAAACACCGCCTGATGCCGTTGAGCCCTGCTGCCAGCATAGTAAGGAGGTGTGCAGGATTCCTTCTGCATAGTTAGAAAGCGGGTGGCATGACCAGACAGGCTTTGGGTGCAGGTTGCGGTACCGAGAGGAGGTTGAGGAGGCAGAATCAGTGGAGGTACTTCTAGATAAAGAGGATTGACGTACAACTCGCGGGGATGGCAAGACTTGGACAGCAGCCCCTTGTCCTGCTTTCACCATAGTTACCCAGTGCCCAGTCAGCGACATGTAACGCCCCTGTCCATGACTACTCGTCCAAGTGTCTGTGGTGAAATGCACCCTGTCACACACAGAGTTTCTCAAAGAAGCGGTGATGTTGTGTGCGACATGCTGGTGTAGCGCAGGCACACCTTTCTTTGAGAATTAGTGCCGAGTGGGCATCTAGTACTGGGGCACTGCGACGGACATATGGTCTCGAAAATCCTCTGTGTCCACCAGACGGAAAGGCAGCATTTCTGTAGCCAAGAGCTTGCAGATGGTGAAATTCAACCTCTTAGCTTTCTCATGGCTAGGAGGAAATGGTCTTTTACTTGTCCACATCTGAGGGACCGAGGGCTGGCTGTTGTGCTTAGATGGGGTTGAGTAGGGTGTCCCCAGCAAACTGGCAGTCTGTGAGGAAGATGCAGGCGGAAAAGTTAGGTTGCCTTGATCCAAAGGTGGTGCTCTCGATGTCGGAGAGCGCTCAACACCAGCTGGTGTTTCCACTTCCAAATGAAATGATGACCTGCCAATCACACTGGCTCTTGCGGGTAAAGAGGTGGCAGGTCTGCGTCCAAAAACATGTGTGACTGCTGTCCCCCCAGTCACAGAGGATGAAGAGGCCGCGGATGCACAAGATGGGGCAGACGGTGGTTGGCCCGGCCAGCTAGGCCGCATTGTAGCACAGTGAGCTACCCACTGCAACTTATGCTTCATATCCATGTGACGGTTCATGCATCAAGTACTCAAACTATGGATTTTTTGGCCTCTACTTAGATTTGGGTGACAAATATTACAGATAACACGAGTTGGGTCATCCTTATCGATCTGAAAAAATGCCCAGGCTGTGCAAGGCTTAGAGCCCATGCGACCTGAAGAGCCACTACGACTTGTGGTCAGAGGCAGAGTTGTGGTTGAGGATGCAGTTGTTGACATGCTTCCAGTACTCCGTCTCCGTCCAGGAAGGCGCAACCTAACCTCGTCGTCAATAGCATCTGTGACGCCCAGCTGCGCTTGGTATCACAGATCCTAGAAGAGTGCATTGATGGAATCCGCCACAAGAGGCCCCTATAAACATTTACACATCTCCACCTTCCACCTCAGACCAGCAGAGGGAGCCCGTTAGGGATATTAATAGGGAAGGTGGTGCTAGGCAGTTCAGTTCCTCTGAAGAGTTCCTGCAGTAGAGAAGCCTAAGAGAGGTCAGTCTGCAGTGGAGCTCAGTCTAGTCTAGAGAACTCAGTTAATAGTTCAGCAGTGGAGCACGAGGCTCCTGCTAGCTAGATTCAGGGAGCCCAGTTAGAGCTTAACGTGTGTCGGCGCCATAAGATCGGTGAAGCGCGGCAAGCTGCCGTTAGTGTGCATAGCCTAGTGAGGGCCCGAGAAGGCCGAAGGCGAGTGGAGAGTTAGTACATAGGGGGCAGAGGAGCTTAACCAGCTCACCCAGAAGCATTTACCGGACACCGGATCCGAGCTTACAGGGATCTTTATGACCCAGTAAGGCATAACCGGAATCCCTGGAGAACTACAAGTCCCAGGATCGCTAAGGTGCTGATACGTAACAGAGCCAGGAGACGCTTAGGCCCCGCATACTGGGAGCGTGAACTCCAAGACAAGGCACTACCACAAGGTCAGCCAGCGCAGGACAGAGACAAAGTTAGGCCTAGCTCCAGGCAGGTCAGAAACTTACTACGCAGAGGCAAGAAACAGGAGGCCCTACACCCGCTCATTAGGGAGGATCCTGACCCTACAGTGCTTCAGGATGTGCCTGAATTTCCACCAGTAAAAGGTACTGAAGTGACTACCGTGTCCATTCCCGTTCTTGCTCTGACCCAGCTGGGTCTCACCTGTCCTGCAATCCCCCTGCATACACTTTTCTGAGGCCTAGCTCCACCTGTGGGGAGCTATACCATCGAGCTGCCTTATCACCGGCCTCAGTGGACTGCTGCAGCGCTGGTGCTTCTCACCAGATACCACAGGTGGTGTCACGAACTCTTATAAAATTAACAATTATCCACCCTTTTAAAGAGTGACCCCAGGGTACGGGCCCGGGAACCGATCACCGCGACATCCCCAAGGCCAGGCAAAGGCCCGGGTACCGAGTCATCCCCATCCCCTGGGCTAGTCACATCCTCCTCCACCTCCTCTGCTGACCTTATCAACTGGCTGACTGTGGGTTGACAGCAAGTGGGATCTCCAACCTCGTCATCATCACCCTGTGTGTTCTTACACCTGTCGTCCTCAGAGCCAACCTCTTACTGCCCTGACCGAAAAGTCAAGTTGTCGCTCCAATCAGGTATTTGAGTCTCATCATCGTCTTCATCATTGTCTCCACCAACAGGAGTTACAGTTTGGGAACGAGGGTCTACATTATGCTCAGAACCTTCTTCATCTGGTCCTGGATCCGACTCATAAAGATTCTGGGCATCATTGCAGATCATTTCCTCGTCTGGATTAACAGAAGCTCTGGAGCAGACCTCCATTTCCCAGGCTATAGTATGAGTAAACAGCTGTGCAGACTCAACCATCTGTGTTACCCCATACTCAGATGGGCAGCTAGAGACTTGGGAGCTGTGAGGAAGCAAGTGCGATTGAGGTGACACCTCTGAGGACTGGAGTATTTGTGATGTTGAAGTTGAGGTAGAGGAGAGCCCACTTGAAGGAGCACTTGATATCCGTTGAAGCACCTGCTGTTTTTGTGCCTCATCTGGAATTTGTAGCGATGGGCGTTTCCGTAAGAAAGGGATCGTATCACATTGTCCACGAAAAGAAGTAGACATCTTAGTTTGGCTGGAAGATGGTCTTTCTTCTGCAGATGTTACTCCCCCCCCCACCGCGGGGGGGGCTCGACCCACCAGCGGACAGGCACCAGTATTGGGAGAGGGGGGCTGGCCGTCAGGGTCCACTGGCACAAACCCGGCAACACGGAGGTCGCACGGGCAGGAACGGACTGGCCGTGTCGGCTTCGCACTCCAGCATAGTCCCTCTGCCCGCTCGCGCCTGTAACCTCAAAGGGATGCGCAAGCGGCTTTTCTTCCCAGGGCTGTTCCCCGCCCAGCAGTAAAGTGGGGGAGCTCAGGTCGGCCTTCCACTGTACTCCCTTACCTCCCTCGCACTCTTTCCTTCTTCCGTTCTCCATCTAACCCCTCGGTTCTGTAGTGTCCGCTCTCCCTCCAGCTCTCTCCTTCTCACAGGTGGACTTCCGCCTGTATTTACACTGTGGCGAATCTTTTGGGCCCAGGCATAAGAAGTTGTCGAGGTAATGGATAATATGTGCCCCCTTAGAAACGTCCATTACAACCCATTCGAGGAAGCAACTAAACGCCTCAAATAGTGAGCAGGATCTGGACCACCCCATGGGCAAACAGCGATCTATATAGTATGCTCCTTCCCAGAAGCAGCCCAATAGGTGGACACTATTCGGAGGCACAGGTAGTAAGTAACCGGAACGCTGCATCAATGTCTGTTTTGGCCATTAGGGTGACCCTTCCCAACTTCTTGATCCGCCTGATTGCCTTATCAAAGGATGTACAGTATATACTACTGTACTTGGTTCCGCGTCGATGTTGTCGTTTACGGACCTGCCCCTTGGATATGACAAATGGTGGATTAGTCCGAATGTATTGGGTTCCGTTTTTGGCACAACTCACAACGGGGATACCACTACGTCTTGTAAGGAAAGTGTTCTGAATGGAACCGCCATTCTACCTAAAGATATTTATTTTTTAAATTTGCTTGTCATGACGTCTGGGTGTTGGTAGGCTAATTTTAGATTTTTACTCCAGCCTTTCTTGATTTTAGAAGGGCATGACATGCCTATATCTGTGTCTCCCCCTCCTTTTACTCCTCCACCTCTTTTCTTTTCGCGTGACTATATGTACTTGTCACTTTTCCATGTGTTAGTTGTGTCTTCTGAGCAGTTTGTCAGCTTTTGGACACCTTTGAAGTGTTTTCTATGTGTTTTCTATGTGTTTCTATGTGTTTTTGTTTGGCTGCCATTGGTTTTATGGTGTTCGAAGGTGTTCGACGAACAGTTTGACGAACAGTTTGACGAACATACGGGTGTTCGACGAACCGAACCGAACTCGAACACTACGGGGGTGGCTCAACTCTAGTGGTCACGTGACCGCAAAACACAAGATAGAAAAAACAAACAGGAGGGTTCTAGCAGTACCCCCTCTTTTATGAGGATCCTCCGAATCCTCCAGGCCTAGGCCTATCCAGAAACCTCCTGTGGAAAGCTCTAACTGTTACATCGGCGTCTCTGCCTCCTGCTAGGCAGAGACGCCGTCCCACTCACCTTCCTGTTCAGCGCACGCCGTCCTCAAGCGCTCCTTCCCTCGCTGCTGCCGGCGCGCACTCCTTCCCGGGCACTGTGCTTAGGGCGCGCGTGCGCGCGCTCCCCCTCTCTTAAAGGGACCGCGCGCGCCATCCTAAAGAGTCCCCGGCCAATAGCCGGAGGACTTCCCATATATAAGGCACCTCCTCCAAAATGGAGGTGCCCGAGCAAAGTTGTTGCAAAGCATACTCACCTCTGCTTCAGCCCTCAGGTCCCGTTGCCAGCCTGACTATCAGTCCTGTTTGCCTGCTTGTCTTCTCTTCTGCCCGACAGTCTGTCTCCTGCATCCGCCAGTCTGTCTATGGGCAAGTCCACTTGTGGACCAGGAAGCACCTGCCAGTTACCTGCCTGCTACCTGCCGTACCTGCTAGCCCGCTCACCTGGGAGTGCTCACCTGCTACCCACCTGCTAGCCTACCTGGAGGCTCCGCCGTCACTTGCCGTGACCACCTGCCTGCCAGCCAAGAGACTCTTACCCGCTCTGCCGTCACTTGCCGTGACCGCCTGCCTGCCAGCCAAGAGACTCTTACTCGCTCAGTCGTCACTTGCCGTGACCACCTGCCTGCCAGCCAAGAAACTCTTACCCGCTCTGCCGTCACTTGCCGTGACCGCCTGCCTGCCAGCCAAGAGACTCTTACCTGCTCAGCCGTCACTTCCCGTGACCACCCGCCTACTCACCGAGAGACTGCTACCTACCTGTTGTGTCCACCCGCTACTCCGGTCAGTCCCAGCTACCTGACCCGTGGGAGACACCTGCTCTATTACAAGGGCGTCCCCAGTATAACACCTGCCCCTCGGGGTCCCTCCTTGTTCCAAGGCACAGAGGTTCCACCACCCGTCCCCATTACAGTAACAAGCCTAGGAGCAGAGACATCATCCGCCCTTACCCAGGAGTTATCTTTGGGACTGAAACCCTTCCAGGAGACAAGATACTGTAATCTCCCTCTATGCCATCTAGAATTCAAGATACTAGACATTTTATATTCGCCATCTTCCACCACTGGAGGAATTGTGACAGTGGAATCCCTATCTGATACATCAGCCTTTTTCAACAAGGAAACATGAAACACAGGATTAGTCTTCCAGGAAGTAGGGAAATCCAACTTAACAGCAGACGGGTTAACAACCTGAAGCACTTTAAATGGACCCACAAACTTAGGACCCAGTTTCTTAGAGGGAATCCTCAACTGCATGTTCTTTGAGAACAACCAAACCATGTCACCCACTGTAAAAAAAACCTCCTTACGTTTCCTGTCAAAAAACTTCTTGGACTTCTTGTTAACCTCTTGAAGGTGGCAACGTACATTAGTCCAAACTCTTTCCAAATCACCAGAAAAATTCTCCTCCTCCGGCACTGCCGACCCCAATTTGGAGAACGAACCAAAAGACGGATGTCTCCCAGTACAAGAAAATAACAGAGAACACCCAGCAGAGGAGGATGTATGGTTGTTAAGAGCAAATTCTGCAAGAGGCAGAAACTCAGACCACACCTCTTGATTGTCCGCCACAAAACAACGCAAAAACTGTTCAACATCCTGGTTCTTTCTTTCAGTCTGTCCATTAGACTCAGGATGATAGCCAGATGAAAATGACAAATGGACGCCCAACCTGTCACAAAAAGTACGCCAGAAGCGAGCCACAAACTGAGGTTCTCTATCTGAAACAATATCCGTGGGAATGCAATGGAGCTTGACAATCTCCTTAACAAATGCCTTAGTGAGTGTCTTGGCGTAGGGCAACTTAATGAATTGAACCAAATGACACATCTTACTAAAATGGTCCACGAACACCCAGATGACAGTGAAACCCTCGGACACAGGAAGATCAGTAATAAAATCCATTGTGAGATGCGTCCAAGGCGCACTAGGAACCTCCAGAGGGCAAAGCAACCCCGCAGCAGGAGTATGTGAAGCCTTTGACCTAGCACACACAGTACACTGATGCACCCACTTGATGACTTCTTTCTGCCATCCAGGCCACCAAAAACTGCGACTGATAAGTCTCTTAGTCTGCAAAATTCCTGGATGACCTGCCAACCGAGACTCATGCACTCCACAAACAAATCTCTCCTAAAGGCTCTAGGCACGAACAACCTCCCGTGGGGAGTGTTAGATGGAGCATCATCTTGAGCTTTCAGAATCCTATTCTCCAATGCCGCCACCACAACTCCTTTCTGTAAAATGCTCTCCTCCTCCTCGGCACCGACCCTAGGAGAGAAGCTGCGAGATAAAGCATCGGCTTTAACATTCTTAGTACCAGGGAAATAGGTAACAGAAAAATGAAACCGAGAAAAAAAAGTGACCACCTAGCTTGATGGGCATTCAAGCGCTTGGCGGCATCCAGATATATCAAATTCTTATGATCTGTGAAAACCTGAATAGGAAATCTAGCGCCTTCCAAAAAATGACGCCAATGTTCAAACAAGAGTTTAATAGCCAGCAACTCCCGATTTCCAACATCAGAATTTAGATTGGTTTCAGAATTTTTTTTTGAAAAGAACGCACAAGGATGTACTCCACCCTTGTTCTCCTGTGACAAAACTGCTCCGACCCCAACCGATGAAGCATCAACCTCAACCAAAAAAGGCTTGGTCTCATCAGGCTGCATAAGGAGAGGGGCAGAACTGAACCTCTCTTTGAGATACTCAAACGCTTCAATGGCCTCAGTAGTCCATTGGGCCGTATTCGCACCTTTCCTGGTGAGATCGGTAAGAGGTTTAACAATTACAGAAAAATTCTTAATGAATTTCCTGTAATAATTGGAAAACCCAAAAATCTCTGTATAGATTTCAAACCAATAGGCCTAGGCCATTCCTGCACAGCTTAGACCTTCACAGGGTCCATCTCAAAGCCCTCGCTGGAGACAATGTAGCCCAAAAAACTAATTTTCTGCACAGCGAACTCACATTTCTCCAGCTTAGCAAAGAGTGAATTATCACTCAATAACTGCAAATCTTCACGTACACTCTGCCAATGGGTCTCTAGATCTGGTGAGTAAATCAAAATGTCATCCAAATACACAACCACATTCTTACCAATCAAAGGTCTCAGGATGTCATTGGCACCTGTCATTCTGAAAAAATGCAGGTGCATTGGTAAGACCAAAAGGCATCACCAGATTCTCAAAATGACCTATCGGAGTGTTAAAAGCAGTTTTCCATTCATCACCCTCCTTCACTCATAACAAACTGTATGCCCGCCGGAGATCAATTTTAGAGAACCACTTGGCCCCCACTAACTGGTTAAACAAGTCAGGAATTAACAGCAATGGGTATGAATTGCGTACGGTAATCTTATTAATTTCACGAAAATCCAGACATGGACGTAAACCCCCGTCCTTTCTTTTAACAAAGAAAAATCCAACTGCCACAGGCGACTTAGAAGGTCTAATGTGACCAGCAGCCAGGCTAGTCTGTATGTATTCCTCCACGGCTTTTCTTTCAGGGATAGTCAGATTAAACAAGTGACTCTAGGGAAGAGTAGCTCCGGGAACAAACTCAATGGCGCAATCATAATCCCTATGAGGAGGTAAAACTTGCGACTCCTCCTCCGAAAAAACCCTCCAAAAATCTTGAATAGGTACAGGTAATTCCCCTTTTTCCACAGCCGCAATGCGACCATTGCAACATTTATCATAGCACTTCGGACTCCAAGACTTAACCACATTAGTAGACCAGTCCAATAAAGGATTGTGCAGTTTTAACCAAGGCAAACCTAGAACGACCGGAGAGGGTAAATTATCTAAAACAACCAAGTCCAAAATTTCTTGGTGAACTCCATTGATAGTGAGGGGAAATGCAGCAACCTTGTGAGTAATAAATTTCAAGGGAGTGTTATCAATTGCAATCACAGAAATAGATGATGACAAAGGTTTGGATGTCAATTTAAGGTTTTCCAAAAACCCTTTATCAATCACATTAAGTGTTGAACCCCAATCCACAAATACCTGAAATTCAATCAAATCTTCCTGCAAGGTAGTACTCCCAGAAAAAAATACTCCTGCAGAGCGTAAACAAGCTATACGGGCGTAACTGACCTTTTTTTTTCTTTACTTAAATGATGCTCACAATACTTAATCAAATGGTCAGCTTTACCACAATAAAGACAAAATCCCTTGGCAAACCTCTGGTCTCTTTCCTGAGAGCGAAGAGACATCGCCCCACCCTCCATCGGTTCTCTGCCGTCTGAGCAGATTTTCTGGGGACTAGGACCTAACATTACAGGAGTCTTTACCTCATTCAACCTGAACCTCAGTCTCCTGTCCACACGAACAGCCAACTGCATGGCATCCTGCAGAGTCTCAGGTACAGGGAATGCAATTAGTATATCCTTAACCCTTTCACTAAGACCAGCAAGAAATAAAGATTTCAATGCAGGATCATTCAATTTAACTTCTGAGGCCCATCTCCTGAAGTGTGTGCAATAATTTTCAATATCACCTGACCCCTGATTCAAATGCCTGAGTTCTGCTTCAGCAGATGAGATTCGATCAGGATCGTCATATAATAGCCCCATAGCAGAAAAAAAATCTTCAACAGACATTAAACGCAGATCATTAGGTTGGAGAGAAAAGGCCCACCCCTGTGGTTCCTTGCGCAAAAGTGACATAATAAAACCAATGCGCTGTGATTCATTCCCAGAGGACCTTGGTCTCAAACAAAAATATAACAAACAAGCATTTTTAAAGGAAAAAATATGTTGCTGTTTACCATAAAAAACATCAGGCAGTACTACCTTGGGTTTGACAAAATGCGCTTCAGAACAGCTACTCATGTGTTGCTGGAGCTCGGCCACCTCCAGAGAGAATCCCTGCAGGCGTTGAGCCAAATCCTGGACAGAAACCATGCTGATCACCGAATTTCTTTCCTTTTAGTTTTTTGGGCTGGACTTACTGTTATGATCTGCAACATGAACTAAGGAAAGATAGGGGAAAGCTGTCCCTACAGTAAGACTATGCTGAATCCCTATGATGAAGCGGGCTGCCTGTTCCTAGCGAACAGAGCTGCCTAAGTCCTCGGCTAGTCTGAATGAAGACCTATAGCATTAAGGGAGTGGTCCCTAAAAGAACTAAGGACTGGGAGAAAAATGGGACACCTCCTAAACAGAGAAGCTGTTGCAGAACACAAAAAGACAAACTGACAAAAGTACTAGAGGTCCCAGAAGGACCAAGCGAACTGACAGAGAAAGGCACCAAAGCACCAGGCTAGAGAAACAGTCAAACACTGTAGTCCAGTACAGCCAGAAGGGCGGAGTGGTGCAAAACACAAGCTAGAAAAAGCAAACAGGAGGGTTCTAACAATATTTCATGCAGATAAACCTTGATAAAGGCAAGTGGGCCGAAACGTTGATGAAAATATATATATCTGTGTCAGTCTAATCAAATAATCTCTATTATGATCATGAATATTAGTGCCTAAGGCTTTCCTCTTCTCCGTTTTACTGTTCGGAGTTCAGATACTTAGGCTGTGTGCCCACGTAGCGTTTTACAAGCGTATATGCTGCTGAATTTACGCAGCGTAAATGCTTCAAAAACGCTTGGTAATCCGCCCCCCATGGTCCTCAATGGCATTCCGCAATGTCAATGCCCGTGGTGCGGATTTTTCTGCAGCGTTTATGCTGCGCTCAAAAATCTGCAGCATGTTCATTAATTTTGCGGAAGCGCAGCGTTTTCGCCGCCATTGACTTGCATTAGAACGCGTCAATTCCGCAAGACTGCATCTGTACTTGCGTAATTGGCGCGTTCTAATGTGCGGATGGTACCCGAGTGTGGAGAAGATGAGACTCTCCTCCACACCCAGGTACCATAGAAACAAGTAATAAAATAAAAAATAAAGATTATATTCACCTTCCAACGGCCCCCGGTCTCCTTCCCTGTGCTTGCCAGCTGATCGCGCAGGGCTGAAGGACCTGCGGTGATGTCACAGTCATGTGACGGCAGGTCTTTCAGAGCAGTGTCCCGCGATCAGCTGACAGTCAGGAACGAGCACAGCAACACACCCCTGGCCATCGAAATGTAAGTATAGATTTATTTTTTTATTTTTAACCATTCTAAAGGTCACACTATATAAATCCATGCCGTTTGCATGGATTTATATAGTGTGATCTAGTTGTCAAGCACTTTCCAAGTGATGCTAAAATTGCCTGGATAGCGCTTGTCAATCCGCATGCGGAAATGCATGCAAAGACGCTTCACAAACGCTTCTACCTGGCGGGAAAAACGCATGTAAAATCCGCATGTGTTTTTCCTGCCAGCGAGAAGCGTAAAAAATATGCTTCATTTCCGCAACGTGGGCACATAGCCTTAATAAAACTTGTTGAAAGGCAACAGCACAGCCAATCAATAAGCTTTTAAGCTGTGGCAACCTCTGGGGCAATCACAGCCATGCCAAGTATTGGCATGGCTGTGATTGGCCGTCTCAACCCGTGATCCAGCTTGTATAACTGCCGGATCACAAGTGGCGACGCTGCTTGAGTGAAGGACAGTGTAAACTAAATTAAAGAAAATAACATGGAGTACCCCCTATTTGTAATAACCAGCCAAGGGAAGGCAGACAGCTGTGAGCTGGTCTTATTATGTTGGGATGGGGCCAATATCCATGGACCTTCCCAGACTATTAATATCAGCCCCCAGCTGCCTGCTTTGCCTTTGCTGGTTATAACAAATGGAAGGACCCTAAAAAAATTACGCCGGGCCTCCTGTATTTTTAGGAACCAGCTAAGTCAAAGATTACAGCTGGGGCTGATATTAATAGGCTGGCAAGGGCCATGAATATTGGCCCCTTACCAGCCACCAGCTCTCAGCTGCCCCAGAAATGGTGCATCCAATGGCGCTGACATCAAGCCCATGGGTTAGTAATGAAGAGGCATCTATCAGATACCCCCATTACTAACCCAGCAGTCAAAAGAAATAAAGACACAAAGGCAAAGGCAAACGTCCCTTATTTGTAAAAATCGCTCTCCGACAGTTTCCCTCTTTCACCCATTTGTTTAAAAAAATAATCCACAGCGGTCTGCCGTAATCCAAATGGAGGTCCCACAACGATCCCTGTCTTCTTCACCCAGTGTTTGAATCCCCGTTCAGAGAATGAAGCTCCATAGACTGAGAGGCAGCCACTGCCGGGTCTCACGGAGCACAGCGTGTGTTAAGGGGACGGTTGCAACAACTTTATTAAAATGGAAAGCAACCGAACCCGGGGTTCGCGATGCAGCCTAGAAGACTGCGGCCGAACACCCACTGGGTAAGAATGTAAAACAACCAACTAAAGTATAAATCCCTCCTGTGTTACTACACACCAGGACGGGAAAAGGATTTGCACAATCTCCGTTAACTGCACGGGAGATGTGCGACAAATAACGTAGCCGTAGCTCTGTTGGCTGCACAGAGGCTACGCAGCAGGCGCTAGGAAGTGTGTGTGACTCACGCCGGCGTGTACGTGCTCCCAGCCGGTGTGTGACCGGCCTGCGGAGTAACTCTCCGAGTGGGTAACAGGCGGTACCAGGGACATGGAAACCGCAGTCTGCTCGGGGTGTATAGCAACCCCCTTGCCGGAGCCAAACTGCCAAACGGGAACTACCTGCCTCCCCCCAGCTAAGCCTGCCTCCCCCCAGCTAAGCCTGCCTAAGCGACCTGTGTAGTGATGAGCGAACGTGCTCGCCACTACTCGGTACTCGCCCGAGCATCATGGTGCTCGACAAGCACTGCGCTCGGCGAGTATTCCCAGGTTCCTCGGGCGGGAACACGGGTCCCCTCCCTGCATGTTTGGCGCTCTTTAGAGAGCCAATAAACATGCAGGGATTGCCTGCCATGCACTGTAATGCCGTAGCCATGTTGGTTGTGGGCATTACAGTGATTGGCTGGCCGCACAGCGTCATCAGGTCTATATCAGACCTGGCGCTGCCATGCTCGTCACAGTCACTCCGGATCAGACAGTGTAGGGAGAGCTGCTGCTGTGTCAGGGAGAGATTTGATCGTGTATTAGGTAGTGTAGGGTTAAAAACCGTACATTACACATATCCATGAAACGAACAGTCCTTTTGAGGACTAACTATTCCATCTGCAGAGATATCAGGCAGGCAGAGTATATAGGCAGGCAGGCAGTGTATATAGCAGACTGCAGTGCACATAGCACAAGAGGCTCCATTCCAGTTCTGTCAGCTGCTGCTGTTAGAAATCTCTGGAAATAGGCCCAGGTCTCAGGGGCCAGGAATCATTTTAATTGCATTTTAATCCTCAATATTTGCTTAAAAAGCAATCCAGAGAACACGTTTTTTCTGCGCCATTTGCTTGTTGGCACTGCAGAATACAGCCAGTTCCTTTCCATATTACAGCGCTAAAAATCCATCTATTTAAAACTGTGTTTTCTCCGTCACAAGGATCACATATACGTTTTCAGAAAATACTGCCATTTCTGGCCTCCATTAAAAGAAAATTTCAGTGTGTCAGTGAAGCAATTGACACCAAATTGCTGTTCAAAATAGTTACCTACAGGCCAGGTATTTAAAACTGTGTTTTCTCCGTCACACGGCTCACATATAAGTTTTCAGAAAATACTGACATTTCTGGCCTCCATTAAATTTTTTTTCCAGTGTGTCAGAAAAGTTTGACACTGGTTTGCTGTTCAAAACAGTTACCTACAGGCCAGGTATTTACAACTGTGTTTTCTCCATCACACGGATTACATATAAGTTTTCAGCAAATACTGACATTTCTGGCCTCCATTAAAAAAAAATTTCAGTGTGTCAGTGAAGCAATTGACACCAGATTGCTGTTCAAAATAGTTACCTACAGGCCAGGTATTTAAAACTGTGTTTTCTACGTCACATGGCTCACATATATGTTTTCAGAAAATACTGCCATTTCTGGCCTCCATTACATTTTTTCTTCAGTGTGTCAGTGAAGCAATTTACAGCAGTTTGCTGGTCAAACTACTTACCTACAGGCCAGGCATTTAAAACTCTATTTTCTCAGTCACACGGATCACATATAAATTCGCTCCAAACTCAGTCATTTGTAGTGAGAGTGGAAGATACTGTCCTCCATTTAAAATGGGCAAGGCACGTGGCAAGGGACGGGGAACTGGACGTGATGCTAATGGTGCATGCAGAGGCCGAGGACAACGCTGTGGGCAAGCCGAAATTGTGCCACAACAAACACCCACATCTTCTCGCCTGACCTTCCTGTCCCACTTTCTAGGGGAGTGCAGCAAACCATTATTGAACCCAGAGCAGTGTCAAAAGGTTGTTGGTTGGATAGCGGATAATGCTTCTAGTCACTTAGCCACCACCACCACCACCCTGTCTTCCACACGGTCAAGTCTCAGTAGCCGTGAGTCTGGACCGCATTTTCCTCACCCTGATCCTCCTTCCTCCCACAATGCCGAGTACCCAGAGACAACAGATCCCACACTTGGACACTCTGAAGAGCTGTTCACTTTTCCATTTATAGATTCGGGCCTCTTACCTGGTCCACTTGAAGCGGGGCAAGAGGAGATCGCGTGTATCGATGCCCAAATGTTTGAGCAGCCACGGTCACACGAAGGCGATGGTGGGAAAGTGTCACAAGAGGTGGACGATGATGAGTAGTGTTGAGCCACCCCCGTAGTGTTCGGGTTCGGTTCGGTTCGTCGAACACCGGGATGTTCGAGGAACTGTTCGTCGAACTGTTCGTCGAACACCTTAGAACACCATCGAACACCGTTAAAACCAATGGCAGGCAAACAAAAACACATAGGAACACATAGAAAACACCTTCAAAGGTGTCCAAAAGCTCACAAACTGCTCAGAAGACGCTTTCTTTAAAAAAGCCGGCCGGCAATTCAGCAGCGGCATACACCGGTACACGACAATTTAGACATGAAGGAATAGAGCATCACACATAGATTAGATAGATAGAAACATGTCAGTCACATATATATGAAGTACAGTGACAGTGTTGCTTACTGTACTTGTCATTTAGTGTAAAGGATTTATTAAAAAATATAATAGTGTTTTCGTGCACCGTCTCTTTAAAAAAGCCGGCCGGCAATTCAGCAGCGGTACCCGACAATTTATAACAGACAGAATAGAGCTTCACACATAGATTAGATAGATAGAAACATGTCAGTCACATATATAGGAAGTACTGTGACAGTGTTGCTTACTGTACTTGTCATTTACTGCAAAGGATTTATTAAAAAAAATAATAGTGTTTTCATGCACCGTCTCTTTAAAAAAGCCGGCTGGCAATTCAGCATCTGTACCCGACAATTTAGAATAGAAGGAATAGAGAATCACACATAGATTAGATAGATAGAAACATGTCAGCCACATATATATGAAGTACAGTGACAGTGTTGCTTACTGTAATTGTCATTTAGTGTAAAGGATTTATCAAAAAAAATAATAGTGTTTTCATGCACCGTCTCTTTAAAAAAGCCGGCCGGCAATTCAGCATCTGTACCCGACAATTTATAACAGACAGAATAGAGCTTCACACATAGATTAGATAGATAGAAACATGTCAGTCACATATATATGAAGTACAGTGATAGTGTTGGTTACTGTACTTGTCATTTAGTATTAAAATAAAGGATTTATTATTAAAAAAAATTGGCGCGGGGTTCCCCGTAATTTTAGTCTCTAGCGGAGGTTAAGCAGACAGCTGGGGCAGATGTTTGAAGCCTGGGAAGGGGGTAATACCCACGGAGCTTCCCAGGCTACTAATATCAGCCCCCAGCTGAATACCTAGCCTTTACTAGCTATTAAAATGGAGGACCCCCCCAAAAAAAATGACGTGGGGTCCCCCCTAATTTAATAGCTAGCAAAGGCTAGGCAGACAGCTGGGGGCTGATATTAATAGCCTAGGATAGGGAGCCATGAATATTGGCCCCCTCCCAGGCTAGAAACACCAGCCGTCAGCCGCCCCAGAAATGGCGCATCCATAGGATGCGCCAATTCTGGCACTTAGCCTCGCTCTTCCACGCTGCCCTGGTGCGGTGGCAGGGGGTAATAGGGTTGGGGTTGATGTCAGCTTATAATGCCAGCTGACATCAAGCCCAGGTTAGTAATGGAGAGGCGTCTATAAGACACCCCCATTACTAACCCCATAGTCAAAGTTAAAAAAAAAACACAAACATCCAGAATAAAGTCCTTTAATTGAAATAAAGACACAATTCTTTATTGTTCTAAATTAAACCATACTTACCATCACGCCCATTCCAGCTGAAGCCAACGATCTCCTGCAATAAAAGAAAAATAATAAAGCAACCTCATCCTTACCTTTCCATGGTTCCCAGGACAGCTTCAGCTCTGCTACATCGAGATGACAGGCTGGACCTGCAGAACGCTGCCATCCAGCCTGTCATCCCGCAGACACTGAGAAGCGCAGGCATGCTTGCGCTCCTCAGTGTCTCGCTGTGACGGCATAAAGATGAGCCGACAATGAACTCGGCTCACCTCATGCACGTCACTGACAGCGTGGGAGAATTCTCCTGCACTCAGCGCTTCAGCGTGAGAATTTTCCCACGCTGTCAGTGATGTGCATGAGGTGCGCCGAGTTCATTGGACATGACCTCGGCTCATCTGGATGCCGTCACAGCCAGACACTGAGTAGCGCAAGCAAGCCTGCGCTTCTCAGTGTCTGCGGGATGACAGGCTGGATGGCAGCGTTCTGCTGCGGTCCAGCCTGTCATCTCGATGTAGCAGAGCTGAAGCTGTCGTGGGAGCCATGGAAAGGTAAGGATGATGTTCCTTTATTATTTTTCTTTTATTGCAGGAGATCGTTGGCTTCAGCTGGAATGGGCGTGATGGTAAGTATGGTTTAATTTAGAACAATAAAGAATTGTGTGTTTATTTCAATTAAAGGACTTTTTTCTGGGTGTTGTGTTTTTTTTAAATACTTTACTAGAAATTCATGGTGGTCATGTCTAATATTGGCGTGACCCCATGAATTTCGGGCTTAGGGCCAGCTGATAATGCCAAGCTGGCCTTAACCCCTTTATTACCCAGTGAGCCACCGCACCAGGGCCCTGGATGAGTTGGGTACAGCGCCAGAAGATGGCGCTTCTATGAACGCGCCATTTTCCGGGGCGGCTGCGGACTGCAATTTGCAGCGGGTGGGGCCCAGAAAGCTTGGGCCTCCCTGCGCTGCAGATTCCAGCCCCCAGCTGCCTAGTTGTACCTGGCTGGACACAAAAATAGGGCGAAGCTCCACGTATTTTTTTTTTAAATTCATGAAATTCATGGAATAATTAAGAAAAAAAGGGCTTCCCTATATTGTTGTGTCCGGCTAGGTACAAATAGGCAGCTGGTGGTTGGGAGCAGCCCGTTCCTGCCTGCTGTACCTGACTGGACACAAATATAGGGCGAAGCCCCACATCAATTTTTTTTTCATTATTTCATGAATTTCCTGAAATAATTTAAAAAAAATTGACGTGGGGCTTCGCCCTATATTTGTGTCCAGTTAGGTACAGCAGGCAGGAACGGGCTGCCCCCAACCACCAGCTGCCTATTTGTACCTGGCCAGACACAACAATATAGGGAAGCCCTTTTTTAAAAAAATTATTTCATGAAATAATTAAAAAAAAATTGACGTGGGGCTTCGCACTATATTTGTGTCCAGCCAAGTACAGCAGGCAGGGACGGGCTGCCCCCAACCACCAGCTGCCTATTTGTACCTGGTTGGACACAACAATATAGGGAAGCCCTTTTTTTCTTAATTATTCCATGAATTTCATGAAATAATTTAAAAAAAAAATACGTGGAGCTTCGCCCTATTTTTGTGTCCAGCCAGGTACAACTAGGCAGCTGGGTGCTGGAATCCGCAGCGCAGGGAGGCCCAAGCTTTCTGGGCCCCACCCGCTGCAAATTGCAGTCCGCAGCCGCCCCAGAAAATGGCGCGTTCATAGAAGCGCCATCTTCTGGCGCTGTACCCAACTCATCCAGGGCCCTGGTGCGGTGGCTCACTGGGTAATAAAGGGGTTAAGGCCAGCTTGGCATTATCAGCTGGCCCTAAGCCCGAAATTCATGGGGTCACGCCAATATTAGACATGACCACCATGAATTTCTAGTAAAGTATTTAAAAAAACACAACACCCAGAATAAAGTCCTTTAATTGAAATAAACACACAATTCTTTATTGTTCTAAATTAAACCATACTTACCGTCACGCCCATTCCAGCTGAAGCCAATGTCTTCTGCAATAAAAGTAAAATAATTAAGCAACCTCATCCTTACCTTTCCATGGTTCCCACGACAGCTTCAGCTCTGCTACATCGAGATGACAGGCTGGACCGCAGCAGAAAGCTGCCATCCAGCCTGTCATCCCGCGGACACTGAGAAGCGCAGGCATGCTTGCGCTCCTCAGTGTCTCGCTGTGACGGCATAAAGATGAGACAAGTTCATGTCCAATGAACTCGGCGCACCTCATGCACGTCACTGACAGCGTGGGAGAATTCTCCTGCACTCAGCACTTCAGCGTGAAAATTCTCCCACGCTGTCAGTGACGTACATGAGGTCAGCTGAGTTCATTGGACATGAATGAGCTCACCTCATGCACGTCACTGACAGCGTGGGAAAATTCTCACGCTGAAGCGCTGAGTGCAGGAGAATTTTCCCACGCTGTCAGTGACGTGCATGAGGTGAGCTCATTCATGTCCAATGATCTCAGCTCACCTCATGCACGTCACTGACAGCGTGGGAAAATTCTCCTGCACTCAGCGCTACAGCGTGAGAATTCTCCCACGCTGTCAGTGACGTGCATGAGGTGAGCTCATTCATGTCCAATGAACTCAGCTGACCTCATGTACGTCACTGACAGCGTGGGAGAATTCTCACGCTGAAGTGCTGAGTGCAGGAGAATTCTCCCACGCTGTCAGTGACGTGCATGAGGTGAGCTCATTCATGTCCAATGATCTCAGCTCACCTCATGCACGTCACTGACAGCGTGGGAAAATTCTCCTGCACTCAGCGCTACAGCGTGAGAATTCTCCCACGCTGTCAGTGACGTGCATGAGGTGAGCTCATTCATGTCCAATGAACTCAGCTGACCTCATGTACGTCACTGACAGCGTGGGAGAATTCTCACGCTGAAGTGCTGAGTGCAGGAGAATTCTCCCACGCTGTCAGTGACGTGCATGAGGTGAGCCGAGTTCATTGGACATGACCTCGGCTCATCTGGATGCCGTCACAGCCAGACACTGCAGAGCGCAAGCATGCCTGCGCTTCTCAGTGTCCGCGGGATGACAGGCTGGATGGCAGCGTTCTGCTGCGGTCCAGCCTGTTATCTCGATGTAGCAGAGTTGAAGCTGTCGTGGGAACCATGGAAAGGTAAGGATGAGGTTGCTTTATTATTTTTCTTTTATTGCAGGAGATCGTTGGCTTCAGCTGGAATGGGCGTGACGGTAAGTATGGTTTAATTTAGAACAATAAAGGAATGTGTCTTTATTTCAATTAAAGGACTTTATTCTGGGTGTTTGTGTTTTCTTTTAACTTTGACTATGGGGTTAGTAATGGGGGTGTCTTATAGACGCCTCTCCATTACTAACCTGGGCTTGATGTCAGCTGGCATTATAAGCTGACATCAACCCCAACCCTATTACCCCACTGCCACCGCTACAGGGCAGTGGGAAGAGCGAGGCTAAGTGCCAGAATTGGCGCATCCTAAGGATGCGCCATTTCTGGGGCGGCTGACGGCTGGTGTTTCTAGCCTGGGAGGGGGCCAATATTCATGGAACCCTTCCTGGGCTATTAATATCAGCCCCCAGCTGTCTGCCTAGCCTTTGCTAGCTATTAAAATAGGGGGGACCCCACGTCATTTTTTTGGGGGGTCCCCCATTTTAATAGCTAGTAAAGGCTAGGTATTCCGCTGGGGGCTGATATTAGTAGCCTGGGAAGCTCCGTGGGTATTACCCCCTTCCCAAGCTTCAAACATCTGCCCCAGCCGTCTGGTTAACCTCCGCTAGAGCCTAAAATTATGGGGATCCCCACGCCAATTTTTTTTAAAATAAATCCTTTATTTTAATACTAAATGACAAGTACAGTAATCAACACTGTCACTGTACTTCATATATATGTGACTGACATGTTTCTATCTATCTAATCTATGTGTGATTCTCTATTCCTTCTATTCTAAATTGTCGGGTACAGATACTGAATTGCCGGCCGGCTTTTTTAAAGAGACGGTGCATGAAAACACTATTATTTTTTTTTAATAAATCCTTTACACTAAATGACAAGTACAGTAAGCAACACTGTCACTGTACTTCATATATATGTGACTGACCTGTTTCTATCTATCTAATCTATGTGTGATTCTCTATTCCTTCTATTCTAAATTGTCGGGTAAAGATGCTGAATTGCCGGCCGGCTTTTTTAAAGAGACGGTGCATGAAAACACTATTATTTTTTTTGATAAATCCTTTACACTAAATGACAAGTACAGTAAGCAACACTGTCACTGTACTTCATATATATGTGACTGACCTGTTTCTATCTATCTAATCTATGTGTGATTCTCTATTCCTTCTATTCTAAATTGTCGGGTACAGATGCTGAATTGCCGGCCGGCTTTTTTAAAGAGACGGTGCATGAAAACACTATTATTTTTTTTGATAAATCCTTTACACTAAATGACAAGTACAGTAAGCAACACTGTCACTGTACTTCATATATATGTGACTGACATGTTTCTATCTATCTAATCTATGTGTGAAGCTCTATTCTTTCGGTTCTAAATTGTCGGGTACCGGTGTATGCCGCTGATGAATTGCCGGCTTTTCATGTTTCACTGTTGGCACTGTTCCCATCGATTTGGGCAATCACTGTAATGCCACAACCACCATGGCTGTGGCATTACAGTGAGTGGCAGACAATCCCTGCATGATTGGTGCTCTAAATAGCGCCAGACATGCAGGACACGCTTTTGGTGCACGAACAGTTATCGAACATAACCTTGAACAGCCGAATTTTTTTGCAAATCGTTCGGGTTCGTCAAAAAACTCGAACACCACCCAAAACAGCTCGAATTTGAGATTGGCGAACAGTTCTAGTCGAACACCGCTCATCTCTAATGATGAGACACAATTTGAAGAAAGTCAGGAGGACCAGGGTGCGGAAGTGGAAGACGAGGTGGTGGAAGATATAGTAACTGACCCAACCTGGCAGGAGGACATGTACAGCGAGGACAGCAGCACACAGGGGGAGGGAGGCAGAGCACCCCAACAGGCAGGAAGAAGCAGTGTGGTGGCCGCAAACAGTAGGCAGGCAACCGTTCCCCGTAACACCAACAAGAAGGAAGTTGACAGAACAACTGTTAGGTCTTCCCGAGTCTGGTTGTTTTTTAAAGACTCTGCCGATATCCCCAAAAAGGCCATTTTCACCACCTGCCAGGCCAGCATCAGCAGCGGTAGCAAAACATCCAGCCTGACCACCACCAGCATGATCAGGCACATGGCAGCAAAGCACCCGACTTTGTAGGCCGAACTCCAGGGTCCAGGAACAGTGTCTGCGAGTGGCACCATTGCTTCTTCCGCTGTTGTGCATGCAAGCCAATCCCCTGTCCATGGTGCATGCGAAGATGCCTCCTGCCCTGCACCTGTCATTGCACACTCTCAAGTAACAGCATCAGGAAGCATGTCCATGTCCTTGTCCCAGCGCAGTGTTCAGTTGTCCATACCCCAGTCCTTGGAACGCAAGCGCAAATATGCAGCCAACGCCCCTCAGGCCACACTACTAAATTCTCACATTTCACGACTGCTTGCGCTTGAAATGTCGCCTTTTAGGCTCGTGGAGACGGAAGCATTCCGCAACCTGATGGTGGCGGCCGTCTCTCAGTACTCGGTCCCCAGCCACCACTATTTGTCTGGGTGTGCCGTCCCCGCATTACACAAGCACGAGTCCCAAAACATTAGCCGTGCTCTCAACAACACAGTTACCGGTAAAGTCCATCTAACCACGGACACGTGGACAAGTGCTTGTGGGCAGGGATGGTACATCTCACTGACGGCACACTGGGTTAACATAGTGGAAGCCGGGACCCAGTCGGACCGTGGGACGGAACACGTCCTCCCAAAGCCAAGGATTGCGGGCCCTAGGTGAATCAGGGTTGCCCCCATGGTCTACAGCTCCTGCATCTCATCCTCCTCAGCCTCCTTCTCCGAAATGACCACATCAGTCACAAGCTGGAAGCACTGCAGCACTGCTTCGTCCAAGCGGTAACAGGCTGTGCTGAAGATAATATGCTTAGGTGAAAAAACACACAATGCTGAAGATTTGTGGACAGCTCTGAAAGAGCAGGCAGATCTGTGGCTCACACCGCTGAACCTACAGCCTGGCATAGTCGACAATGGCCGGAACCTGGTGGCGGCTCTGAGGCGAGGCAAGTTCACACGTGTACCATGCCTGGCCTATGTGCTTAACCTCGTGGTTCAATGGTTTCTCAAAAACTACCCGGAGCTGCCGTATCTGCATGTTAAAGTACGCCGCCTGTGTGCCCATTTTAGAAAGTCAGCTACAGCTTCCGCCGCCCTTGCAGTGTTTCATCAGCGTTTGCAGCTTCCAGCTCACAGACTGGTGTGTGATGTTCCCGCGCGTTGGAACTCTACACTGCAGATGCTGGGAAGGATTTGTGAGCAGAAGAGGGCAGTTGTTGAGTACCAGCATCAACAAGGCTGTCGGTATTCAGTTCAGACTCCACACATAAGACCTCAGGATTGGACATGGATGTCAGACATATGTACCATCCTCCAAAACTTTGAGGACTCCACCAAGATGGTGAGCGGCGATGACGCCATAATTAGCATCACCATCACGCTTCTCTGTCTTCTGAAACACTATCTGCTCACAATCAAGGAGGATGCATTGCAGGCGGAGCACAATGAGATGGAGCAAGGAACCATACAGGGTGATTACACACAGCCAAGCCTCATCTCATCCCAACGTGGATTGGGTGACAATGAGGAAGAGGAGGAGGAGGAAGGACAGGAGCTAGTTTCATGCACTATATAGGGTACTATCTGCACAGCTGTCATACCTTCTGTTCAGCGTGGATGGCCAGAGGACAAAGAGGAGGAGGAGGAGAGCATGGTCAGTCATCCTGTTGGTGAGGACACGGAAGTCTTGCCTGTTAGTAGTCTGGCACGCATGGCCGAGTTTATGTTACGCTGCATTTCCCATGACCCTCGCGTTCCCAAAATTTTGGGTGACAGTCATTACTGGTTGGTGACACCTCAAGACCCACGCTACAAGGAGAACTTTATATCTCTTATTCCTGAGGCGGACAGGTCTACAAAAATGGGGCTGTACGAGAAGGCCCTTGTTGCGGAACTATTAAAAAAATTCCCATCTGAAAACGCTGGCAGCAGAGGGCACACTTCGTTGGACAACCAAGGAGTACAGGCGAGAGAGACACAACTTCAATCCAGCAGAGGCAGGGGAACACTGTCAAAGTTCTGGGAGAATTTTCTCAGACCCTCCCATCGGACAGGCCATGAGGTGCGGGGTACTCTCACAAGGCGTGCAAAGTTTGGGAAGATGCTGAGGGAGTACCTTGCCGACCGTACCAACGTCCTCCGTGATTCGGCTGTGCCTTATAATTATTGGGTATCCAAGCTGGATACGTGGAATGAATTAGCTCTCTATGCCTTGGAGGTCCTGGCCAGCCCTGCCGCCAGCGTTTTATCAGAGCGGGTATTTAGTGCCGTTGGTGGAATTATAACTGATAAGCGAATCCGCCTGTCAACTGAAAATGCTGACAGGCTGACTCTTATAAAAATGAACAAGGCTGGATTGGGCCAGACTTCTCCACACCACCAAACGATAGCAGCATAACATAAACTCCAATCCAGTGTCTTTTCTTGGGAGGTGTATTCCCATGCACCTTTTCACACCCACTCATGGGTATATGCTTCCTGATTTTTGCTATTTGCTCTTGTCCTCCTCCTTCTCCTCATCCTCCACAACCATATCACCAGGGTGACCGTGGTCCGTGATGCAACACCCACCTAATTTTTTAAAGAGTGTTTATGATGCCCGTAAAAAAAAAAATTATGCAGTATGTTCATGTATACCCCCCAGGGGTAAATGTTTGTTAGCCCATACACTTAGTGCATGGGCATTAAAAGTATAGGAGGCCCGCTCCTTTCTAATGGGAACATTTTTTTATGAGGCCCTCCTCCACATCTCTTCCAAGGGGCATTGAAGTGCCTCCAAATTTTGGGCAGCCCTTGCATTCACTGCATAGGCCAACACTATGGGAGACTCTCTCCTTTCTAATGGGAATTTGTCGTTACTGTGGCCCTGCTCTGTGCGTCTTTAAATTCTTAGTGGTGTTTTCACTAAAATTGGTCATCCGTTGGACTCACTGCATACCCTATAACTGTACAGCAGACCCTCTACTTTCTAATAGGAACATGTCGTACCGTGTTACTATGGCCCTGCTCCATGTGTCTTTAAATTCTTAGTGGTGTCTTTAATAAAATTGGTCAGCCGCTGGACTCACTGCATACCCTTATAACTGTATAGCAGACTCTCTCCTTTCTAATTGGAACATGTCGTACCTTGTTACTTTGGCCCTGCTCTGTGTGTCTTTAAATTCTTAGTGGGGTTTTTCACAAATTTTGACAGCCCTTGCAGTCACAGCATGGGCATTACCACTATAGGAGACCCGCTCCTTTATAATAGGAACATTTTTTTTACTGAGACCCTCCTCTATGTCTCTTCAAAGGGGTATTAGGTTGCGTCCAAATTTTTGGCAGCCCTTGCAGTCATTGGATACGCAATAACAGGAGACCCACTTGTTAATAATGGGAACAACAAAGCATAGCCGGCCGATGGCTCTCTAACAATAGCTAGGGCCGACTGCTGGCCTTTTAAGAATAGTAAGGGCTGTCTGATGTCCCCTTTATGACTTTCAGAGTTCCTCCATCATAAATAAAATAGGATGTGTCTGATGACGTGTCACACACCACATTGCCAGATAAGTTTGTAAAATGTTAAAAAGACATTTCCCGGTGAATGCATTTGTCTTAAAAAAAAAACAAAAAAAAACAACATTTCTTTAGTATAAAAAACAGCGTCACCAATTTAACAACAATGTAATCACATTGTTCCACTCATGCACCTCCTCCTCCATTTCCGAAATGACCACGTCAGTCACAAGCTGACAGCACTGCAGCACTGCCTTGACCAAGCAGCGACAGGCTGTGCTGAAGATAACATGCTTAATTGACAAACCGCCCAGCGCTGGAGAGTTGTTGAAAGCTGTAACACAGATGCCTGATCTGTTGCTCTCACCGCTGAACATACAGCCAGGCATAGTCATGTGTGACAATGGGCGGAACCTGGTGACGGAGAAATGACATCCGGGGTAAATACGATTTCCCTCTATGCCAGTCCTTTCACCGAGCTAAAGAATATGGCTGTGGTGAAATACAACTCCCACTGAGAAGCTGTTTCAGATTGAAAAACATTGTGCCCAATAGAGGATTTGATTCTGAGGGCTAACCTTTCTCCCCTGCTCAAGAGCCCCATAGCAGTTGCAAAGTTAGCGCTATCATGAACTCTCCTGAGGTAGAAGCCAAGGCACACCAGAGGATTCTCTGGTGGGACTGTCCAACCCTGCCAAGAAGCAGTCCTGGCTAAGAAATGTGTGTGGAAAGGTTCCTGGACACTCAATGGCTGCTTTTTTACTGAGGAGGAAACACATGCAAACATGGGGAGAACATACAAAGTCCTTGCAGATGTTGTCCTTGCTGGGATTTGAACCCAGGATCCCAGTGCTGCAAGTCTTCAGTGCTTACCACTGATCCAATGTGCTGCCGTTCACCCTCTAATATCTAACAGGCTGGAGAAACTTGCACCTACTGCCACTCTATCTTCAGCTCCTTTGTGAGAAAATGTATTTGGGTAGCCACTCAGTCTACCAAATAAAATTCCTGAGAAGGAAATTAGGGATTGCATCGCTACTGGTACTGGGGGCAGTGCTAATACCATGGCGTCGTACTATAGTTTGCTGGAAATATTCCAGGCTGGTAGGAGGCACGCAAATTCCCACAGAAAAGTACCAGCAGTAATGTTCAGGCCACATTTCAAGTGCAGGCAGCTTTAGGGGACTTCCTGGGAGAAATGACACGCAGGGTAGATATGGTTTCCCTCTATGCCAGTCCTTTCACCAAGCTAAATATAACTCTCAGCAAAAAAAGTTGTGGACTGGCCACATTCACCTGTCCACGTGTTTGTGGTTAGGCGGTCCTTCCCAGTAAGTGCACTGGGGAGGGCACAGGTAATGTTTTGGGAACCGTGCTTGTGGAAGGCGGGGGCGATACCGGGAAATATAGTGGCAGCTGGGGACCGATTATGGACACCCGGCCGCTGCCGGCATGAGGTTGTGAAAAGCTTCCGCCTACATGAGCTTAAAAGGACTATTGCAAGTGCAAAGAGCTGCCCAGAAATCTGGCAGCTTAGTGTTGCGGCCTGTGGGTGGGTGGCTGGCTGCATACTTGCACTTGCATTCCAAGTAACAGAAAACTAATCAGATGGTGGCCTCTATCATCATCATGGCCTCACCTCGGCAATATGAACTCTCCTGAAGGAGAAGCCAGGGCCCGCCGGAGGAGTCTCCGGTTCTGTGGTGGGCCCGTCCAACCCTGCCAAAAAACAGCCCTGGCTAAGAAAAGTGTGGGGGAAGGTTCCCGGACACTCTATGGCTGCTTTTTTAATGTGGATCGGCCATGCTTATGCATGTTATTTCTCAAAACGCATTACAGATCAGGCTATTGTCCAACTCTGTATTCAAGAAATTAAATGCGCAAAGAAAGATGTGTGTGTCAAAGCACCACCGACAAGTGCGAGCTGATGTTGGATGGGCTGCCATTGCTTCTGCAACAAGCTCAATTACAGGACTTCCTGGGAGAAATGACACGCAGGGTAGATATGGTTTCCCTCTATGCCAGTCCTTTCACCGCGCTAAATACAACTCTTAGGAAAAAAAAGTTGTGGACTGGCTTCGTTCCGTCCCTGGCCAAATTCACCTGTCCACGTGTTTGTGGTTAGGCGGTCCTTCCCAGTAAGTGCACTGGGGAGGGCAAGGGTAATGTTGTGAGATCAGTGCTTGTGGAAGGCGGAGGCGATACCAGGAAATATAGTGGTGGCTGGGGACCGAGTATGGATACCTGGCCGCTGCCGGCATGAGGTTGTGAAAAGCTTCCGCCTCCATGAGCCTAAAAGGCCATATTTCAAGTGCAAGCAGCTGTCAAAAATTTCGCAGTACAGTATTGCAGCCTGTGGGTGGGTGGCTGCCTGCATACTTGCGCATGCATTCCAAGGAATGGGGTAGGGACAACTGAACACTGCACTGGGACAAGGATGTGGACGGTGATTGTTGCAAGTCTGCAATGACAGGTGCATGGCGGGAGGCATCTTCGCATGCGCCAAGGATCACTTATCATGGGCACACTTTTAGGCAGTGACCTGGGAGTCAGAAATGCTTCCAGATGTCTTCCCCATGCTCTTCCCATGTATTTTCAGCACTGTATGCATGTGTCTGATGATGTGTCACACACCACATGGCCAGATAAGGTTGTAAAATGTTAAAATGACATTTCCTGGTGAATGCATTTGTCTTGGTTGAAAGCAATGCAAAAGTGCAAAAACGCATCAAAAACACTACGTGTGAACATAGCTCAAGGTGTGGAGGAGTATTTTTGTTTTTGGTTATTTATTTTGCCTTATATGCAAGTCATTACCCTGGAAAGGATGTTCCTTAACATATTTCCCAGGAAAATCCATTTTGTTTTTGCATGTTTTATTGTGAGTCCGTAAAAGTGGTGTAATACTCTGACAACGATGTTGACAGCAGTGATGTGGGAGTCAGAGATGTCTCAGGGGTCTTCCCCATGCTGTTGCCATGTCAGTTGAGCACTGTTCCCATCGATTTGGGCAATTTTCAGGCCCTCTGCAGACCGCCGGGGAGAGCCGCCTGAAAAATGTTCGAGTTTCCCATAGAATTACATTGGGCTCGTTGCGCGGGTTGAGCACCCGAGTATTCCAATTTGCTCGACCCAAGCAACGAGTACCTAAGCATTTTAGTGCTCGCTCATCACTAGACCTGTGCTAATCAGCCGAGCGAACTCTGGCACCGGCAAGTCACGGAGTGAGCAGCTAACGAGCACGAGGAGCCTGCCTAAGCGACCTGTGCTAATCAGCCGAGCGAACTCTGGCATCGGCAGGTCACGGAGAGAGCAGCTAGGGAGCACGTAGAGCCCAAACAGACAAGCGTCCACACATGATTACAACCTAAACGGATTGATCAGAGCGCACCGCCATGCTTGTGGTCAGGCTATTTAAAGACTAAGCCTTGCCCATAGTCGCATTGTTGGTCGCACTACTGATAATGTCACCCGCGACCAATCAGGCGGTGCCAGGTCACCGGATCAGCTGACACCAAACCACCAATCACAGTCCACCATGTCACGGGCATGCTCAGTGCAGTGAACCCTGGACTTAGGCTATAGCAGCCCTGTTCCCTCTGCAACCTATGCTTAACACTACTAGGAACAAAGACCTGAGGGACAACTTGTACATCTCGTGCACTGGCTAGGCGTTGGGACTGACGGCGATGCGGAGCAGCATCTACCCCAGCTGGACCAGAATGGGAGACCACAGAATCTACTGATGATTCTGACCCAATTTCAGATTCAGCAAACGCCCTATGCCTAATATTATCCCCCCTTCTGACATCCCCCTCCAGTTGACACTCATTCCTCAATTAGCAGTGGAGCATGAATGTGGTCCACCGGTTCCCAGGAGCGATCCTCAGATCCATGACCCCTCCACTGTACCAAGTAATATTTTTTTCCACAAACCATCTTAGAAAAATGGTCATAAACCACCCATATCGTTGTGTTTCCCCGAGACTTAGGTAACGACAACAAAATCTATCCCAAAAAGCTCCCAAGGTCTATCCACCACGGGTAACGGATGAAGAAGACCAGCCGGCCTCTGACGGGACGATTTATTTCTCGCACAGAAGACACACGCTTGAACATATTCCTTAACATCCTGGGGCAACCGAGGCCACCAATACGACCGTTGGAGAAACTCCGTGGTACGTTTGACCCCAAAATGACCTCCGATCTTAGAGGCATGTGCCCATGAGAGCACCTCATTTTGTAGAATAGGAGGAACGAATGTCCTCCCAGGAGGAACCTGGTTTAGGGACACTGGAGCCACCGTACGCATACTCTCCGTATCCATAGACTGGGCCAAAGCGTCCACCCGAGGTTTCTTTTCCCCTTTTAAAAAGTGAATGGAAAAATTGAATTGGGAAAAGAAAAGGGATCACCGAGCCTGACTCGGGTTAAGACGCTGCGCCTTCTGTAGGTACGAGAGATTCTTATGATCAGAAAATACCGCGAAAGGGTGTTTAGCTCCCTCCACTCCGAAAAAGCCATCTTAATAGCAAGTAATTCTTTGTCCCCAATCGTGTAATTCCTCTCTGCTGGAGAGAAGGTCTTGGAGAAGAAAAAATATGGTCTTCTCCGACCCTGTTCGTTCTTTTGAGAGAGAACCGCTCCTGCTCCTACAGAGGAAGCGTCGACCTCCAGGAAGAATGGCCTGTCAACATCCGGGCGATGGAGAATGGGAGCTCCAGACAAATAGTTTTAATCTCCCGGAAAGTCTCGGATGTCTCCTTAGACCAATTCTTGGGATTGGCACCCTTCCTGGTTAAAGCGGCCAAAGGAGCCATCAGTGTGGAATAATGTGGTATGAACTGCCGGTAATAGTTGATAAACCCCATGAAGCATTGTACCGCCTTAAGGGAATGGGGCTCCTGCTAGTTCTGTACCGCCACCAACTTTTGTGGGTCCATGGCCAATCCCTTACTGGATACCATGTAACCCAGGAACGGTAGAGACTCCACTTCGAACTGGCATTTCTCCAGCTTACAATACAGAGAATTCACACCAAGGGTTCGAAAACTCTGCGAACATCCTCTCTGTGTGTGGAGAGGTCCGGGGAAAATATAAGGATATCATCAACATAGACTACCACAGATGATAGCAGCAAATCCCGAAAGATATCATTGACAAAGTCCTGAAAAACAGCGGGGGCATTGCATAACCCAAAGGGCATGACGAGATGACCATCATCAGTATTAAAAGTCGTTTTCCACTCTTCACCCTCACGGATTCGCACAAGATTATATGCCTCTCGCAGGTCCAATTTTGTGAAGATGTTAGTGACTCGCCCCCTGGGCCTGTGCTGGGGACCCGGAACCGGGCCTTTTCGTAGTATGCTGGGGGTTGTAGTCTCCGTGTGGCGGTGACCCGGTCCGTGCCCAGGGTGGTCAAACCAGTGGCAGTCTATTGGTGTTATAATTGTCTGACTACGCCACCCGTGGATTGCGGTCAGTGGGGACCGCCGCTGCGCTGCAGACCGTTGAGGCTGATGTTGTTTGCGCAGCTAAGTTTGGGATGACTCCCCACGGGAGAAGTATTGCCTCAGGGCAGCTAATGTGAGATGATGGGAGTGATGGTGTGAGCGTCCCAGTACTAATGGTGCTGGTGCGGCGAGGAATCACAGAGACGTGCAGTTGCAGTTTTTAATGCTTTACTCACAGTTCTTTATCAGGTCACTTGTGCGCAGTTAGGACCGCCCGAGTCATGCTGCGTTCACCAGGTGAGGGACTCGGTCAACTCCCAGGCAATTCCAGAGTGTGGTTCAGAGCTCCCCTCTCTTCCTTTCTACTGGCCGTCCCCACCAGTGACCCACCTTTGTCCAGCTTCCTCGGGCCTTCTGTTGGCGAAACCTCTCCCGGTTTCCCTGACCCTATACGGTATGCCTTTCTGGTGGATGTAGTGAGGGGTCGCACCAAGATGTGGTCACAACCTCCGGTTTTGGCTGAGGATTAGTCGCCTCCACCAATTCGGGTTCCGGTACCCTGCTCTGCCAACCCTTCACCCTGTATCTCCTGGGCATATGGGGTTCCTTCTGCCTTCGTGTCTCTGGGCCTTTCTCTGTGTTCCTTTCTTCCTTTCTCCTCTGTTCCAGTCCCTTTCTTACTTTCCTTTCTGTTCCTTCTCCTCTCTCTTTCTGCTGTTCCTGGCCTCCACTCCAGGCCTGTCTCTGGAGCTGGGCCCAGACTGAGCCACAGCTCCCTGTCAGCCCTCTCTGGCTGTGCTCCTCTCATTTTCTGAACTGAACTGGCTGAACTTCTTCTTTCTCTTTCAGTGCTGGCTGGGCCTCATAGGCTAGGCCAGCCTCCGGAGCAGAGCTCCACAGAGGCCCTGCTCTGTCACTTCCTCTCCCAGACTGAACACTGTTCTAAGATAGTGCCCACCTTTTATACCTCCTTCTAACACCCGAGCCCAGGTGACTAGCAACCAATGGGCTCCTACCTATGCCCAGAGACCCACCCCTATCTGCTCCTACACCACTGGGTATTCCACCCCCCGCCCCACTCCAGCCAGGAACAGATGCTATCGTGCCTGCACTTCTATCTTGTGGGAGCACCGTTGAGCTGTCCCTCGGAAATGGGGTGTGTGTGGTGCATGCAGCTTACTGAGTCCCGGTTCACACTCCATCCTTACCCGGGAGTGGAATATCACACCTCTGGTTCGAGGTGCAATACCCCTGTAGCAGCCGAGCCCTCGGGGTGCTACATTCCCCCCTGGTAAATCACAGCACGCTCTCGGGCTGGAAAAGAGCAAAGACAATTCAAAAACATGCAATACTTTTTCAAAACTTTTCACATTAGAAACCGGCCGGCATTATTCAACTTCCCTTTATGGGAAACACTTTCTCTTTACTAGACATTATACTGCACTTTTAATTATACTGGAACTCTTTTGTCATATAACATTTTCTAGCAGCATATAAAACTTTTCAATATAAAACTCTTTCAAGTAAAACATTCTTCAAAAACACATTCTTGACCTCTGGCCACCGTGCAACTTGTGACCAGGTAAAGGTGCAACAGTCCATTTTAACTTTGAGGTAGACGTTGCGGTTTTTGTATAAAACCAGTAGGGGGCGCTTTAAGAAGCGCAACTATGTACAAGGGTATGGCCGCTCTCAGTCCTCAGCCAGATAACTTAGGGAATAGGGCAACTTTTCAAACCGGTAACAGTCCCAACGGGGACCACACTCCACTCAGCAACAGTTTCTATACCCTTACGGGTAACTATATACAGTTACACTTTACCGTTCATTAGTAACGGTGTCCTCCTTGCGCACCTTCCTCAAAATCTTCAGACCCGTCCGGGTCCTCTTGGCTTTCCTCGTACTGGTGGTACTGCAGCTCTTCCTCGGTTAGCCGGTTGACGTGGAGGGTGTACAGTCCTTTTGCGCCTGGGGTGTTCAGGCCTTGCGACCGGGCCTGGAGAGGGCCGCCGTTGATGACGCCCGGGGTCAGAGGGTGCGACTTTGGGCCTGGGCGCGGGCTGGTGGTGGCGGTGCCCAGGGCTGGAGGGCTCGGCTGCAGGGCTTGTTGCGGGGTCTGGAGCAGGTCAGTGTCTGCAGTGCCCGGGAGTGGCGGCTCCACCAGGGGGCCCGGGAGCAGGCTGACGCTGGCAGCATCTGGGACAGGGAGACTCCTCTTACCTGCTCCCGCGACCGCTCCTGCATCACGCGTCTGCTCCTGGCGCTGGTCGGGGCCCGCGACGGCTGGGGCACTGCCGATGCTGGGCAGCTTAGTCTGCTGCCGGTCCGCCATCTTGCTGTCCGTTCCTGGTGTCCTCCTCCCCCCTGGTGGACCGTGGCCTACCTTCCGGCGATCCTCTTCTGTAGGCCGCGGCTCCGCAGTCGATCGTCGGGGTTGAGGACCTTGCGTCGCGCTCCTGTGACGTCAGCGTCGCTCCCTCTCCCTTCCAGGACCTTACGCAGCGTCAGTGCGTGGGGCGGAGCTTCAGATCTCGCGCGCTTTCGGCATCCACGCCCCTCTTCTTCCCGCGCGGCGTCCCAAAGATGGCGCCCGATGGCGGGAAAACGACTGCAGATGGCGGGAAGACGGCAGGAAATGACCCAAGATGGCGTCAGATGGCGGGAAACGGTCCAAGATGGCATCTGATGGCGGGAATTGGCTCCGGATGGCGGGAAACTTCTGGAAATGGCGGGAGACTTCTTTTTAAGGTACATGTGCAGTTTTCTTCAGGCACGCAATACCCGCTTGTGGCGGGTTGGTAAAGATCCTGCCGACTAAGCCAAAGTTGACTCGCCCCCTGGGCCTGTGCTGGGGACCCGGAACCGGGCCTTTTCGTAGTATGCTGGGGGTTTTAGTCTCCGTGTGGCGGTGACCCGGTCTGTGCCCAGGGTGGTCAAACCAGTGGCAGTCTATTGGTGTTATAATTGTCTGACTACGCCACCCGTGGATTGCGGTCAGTGGGGACCACCGCTGCGCTGCAGACCGTTGAGGCTGATGTTGTTTGCGCAGCTAAGTTTGGGATGACTCCCCACGGGAGAAGTATTGCCTCAGGGCAGCTAATGTGAGATGATGGGAGTGATGGTGTGAGCGTCCCAGTACTAATGGTGCTGGTGCGGCGAGGAAGCACAGAGACGTGCAGTTGCAGTTTTCAATGCTTTACTCACAGTTCTTTATCAGGTCACTTGTGCGCAGTTAGGACCGCCCGAGTCATGCTGCGTTCACCAGGTGAGGGACTCGGTCAACTCCCAGGCAATTCCAGAGTGTGGTTCAGAGCTCCCCTCTCTTCCTTTCTACTGGCCGTCCCCACCAGTGACCCACCTTTGTCCAGCTTCCTCGGGCCTTCTGTTGGCGAAACCTCTCAGGGTTTCCCTGACCCTATACGGTATGCCTTTCTGGTGGATGTAGTGAGGGGTCGCACCAAGATGTGGTCACAACCTCTGGTTTTGGCTGAGGATTAGTCGCCTCCACCAATTCGGGTTCCGGTACCCTGCTCTGCCAACCCTTCACCCTGTATCTCCTGGGCATAAGGGGTTCCTTCTGCCTTCGTGTCTCTGGGCCTTTCTCTGTGTTCCTTTCTTCCTTTCTCCTCTGTTCCAGGCCCTTTCTTACTTTCCTTTCTGTTCCTTCTCCTCTCTCTTTCTGCTGTTCCTGGCCTCCACTCCAGGCCTGTCTCTGGAGCTGGGCCCAGACTGAGCCACAGCTCCCTGTCAGCCCTCTCTGGCTGAGCTCCTCTCCTTTTCTGAACTGAACTGAACTGGCTGAACTTCTTCTTTCTCTTTCAGTGCTGGCTGGGCCTCACAGGCTAGGCCCGCCTCCGGAGCAGAGCTCCACAGAGGCCCTGCTCTGTCACTTCCTCTCCCAGACTGAACACTGTTCTAAGATGGTGCCCACCTTTTATACCTCCTTCTAACACCCGAGCCCAGGTGACTAGCAACCAATGGGCTCCTACCTATGCCCAGAGACCCACCCCTATCTGCTCCTACACCACTGGGTATTCCACCCCCCGCCCCACTCCAGCCAGGAACAGATGCTGTCGTGCCTGCACTTCTATCTTGTGGGAGCACCGTTGAGCTGTCCCTCGGAAATGGGGTGTGTGTGGTGCATGCAGCTTACTGAGTCCCGGTCCACACTCCATCCTTACCCAGGAGTGGAATATCACACCTCTGGTTCGAGGTGCAATACCCCTGTAGCAGCCGAGCCCTCGGGGTGCTACATTAGCCCCTCGCAACCTGTCAAACAGTTCAGAAATAAGGTGCAGAGGGTATTTATTTTTGATGGTGATGGCATTTAGTCCTCTGTAATCAATGCAGGGACTTAAATCACCCTCTTTTATCTGGATGAAGAAAAACTAAGCTCCAGCAGGAGAGACTGATTTTCTAATAAACCCCCGGGCCAGGTTCTCTTTCATATAATCTGACATGGCCTGGGTCTCGGGGACAGACAGGCGATAAACCCTACGGTGAGGATGCTCCGTGCCGGAGACCAAATCAATAGGACAGTCATACGGTCAGTGGGGAGGCAAAGTCTCTGCAGCCTTTTTGGAAAAGACATCCGCAAAACTCTGATATTGCACAGGAAGAGCGGCCAAGACGGTAGAAGGCTCTGAGACTACCCTCCGAGCGGCTGTAATCATACACTGAGAAACACAATTCTCACCCCAGGAAGAAATTCTCCCCGTATTCCAGTCAATGTGTGGAGTGTGACAACGTAGCCATGGATGACCCAACAGCACCTCATCCAATCCACCGGGAATAATAAAAAAGGAGATAACCTCCCGGTGACCCTGAGGAAACGACATGGTGAGGGAAATCGACTGGTGCGTGATTTGCGTGTCCAGCAGTGAACCGTTGACTACCCTAATGTTCACTGGTTTTGGCAGTAACTCCATAGAAATGGCGTGCCTCTGGGCAAAGGTTGATGACAAAAAATTACCATCGGCGCCAGAATCCACCCACGCCTTGGCAGTAACCGTGGTTGTTCCGAGAGCAATGTCACCTCATACAATAATTTGGAGGAAGAAGCCCAACAATCTAACACACCTCCTCCAACGGTGGTTAGACACATTCGTTTCCCGACCGCTTGGAACCCTTATCAATGGGGTACTCCAAGAGATGTGCAGGTCGGAAAAGAGGGGACCTAGACTTAGTCCGGGATATATCCATAGCCTCAGACTTCGGGTCGGGAGCCGCGGGTTTGGAAATAGGTCCAGAGAATGAAGGTGCCAACCGAAAACGAGGCCTGGAGACCTCCATTTCTAGCTTGCATTCTGCATGACGCAAATCTATTCGGTTAGCAAGAGTGATTAATTCTTCCAGAGAGGTTGGAATCTCTCTGGTAGCTAGGGCATCTTTAATTTGCCCAGCCAGACCCTTCCAGAACACCGGGATTAGCGATCGCTCAGACCAATCCAACTCAGCCGCTAAGGTTCTGAACTGGATGGCATAGTGGCTGGCAGTGACAGAACCCTGGACCAACGCAAGAAGCTTAAGAGCCGTATCGTGTGTGACCTGAGGACCTAGGAAAACACTCTTTAGGGCTCTAAGAAAGAGACCCACAGTAGCCACTACCGGGTCATTCCGCTCCCACAGAGGGGTAGCCAACTCCAAAGCCCTGTGAGAAAGTAACAAGACGACAAAACCCACTTTGGCCCTTTTGGAGGGGAACCGTGCTTCCATAATCTCTAACTGGAAGGGGGGATTGTTCCTCTGTGAAGCAGAGAAACAAAAAGATGGCCACACAAGTTCAAAATTGTAAAGAAGTAAGAAAATTCCTTTATTAACACATGTAATAAACAAATTACAAAGATAAATGCGGATGACAGAGTGGACACAGAGTGCTGGATCCACATGAATAAAACAATGTTAAAAACTGTGACACAGCGCCCGAAAGGTCAGCCTATATAGCAAGTGGAAATATAAGGGGGACAGCAACAGGGTCACATGTATTAATAAATATATACCACCCATCAAGAATACATTTTCCAAATTGTACCCCCAAAACAATAATATCCCATCACAATCAAAATACCCAGAAACAAAAGGGTTAAAACCCTTATACAGATAGAAGTAATAAAAACAATTGGTCATAAATAAGCTGAAATAGCTATGTACCTGGGTAAGGCCACCAGACAGGCTCATGTGCCTGACAGGGCTGTTGATGCCTCTCCATGGAGATGCAGTGAATGTGGCAGGAAGTCAGTCACATGCAGTGAGTGAGACAGGAAGCCAGTTACTCGGGCTTGATCATGTGAAGTGAGGGGGTGGAACTTGGAGCCACATGATAGGGCTGTTTATGCCTCTCCATGGAGACGTAGTGAATGTGGCAGGAAGTCAGTTACAAGCAGTGAGTGAGACAGGAAGTCAGTTACTTGGGCTTGATCATGTGAAGCGAGGGGGTGGAACCTGGAGCCACATGACAGGGCTGTTGACGCCTCTCCATGGAGACGCTGTGAGTGAGGCAGGAAGTCAGTTACATGCAGTGAGTGAAACAGGAAGTCAGTTACACGGCACTTCCGCTTTACTGTGCAACATGTGCACGCTGCAGATATGGATGTGGGGGTATAAAAGGTGGATGGTTGGTGTGCAGTATTACCCCTTGAAAAAGGTTTTCCTACCGAAACGTGCGGCGGGGTGACGGTAGCAGAGCCTGTCTGGTGGCCTTACCCAGGTACATAGCTATTTCAGCTTATTTATGACCAATTGTTTATATTACTTCTATCTGTTTTAACCCTTTTGTTTCTGGGTATTTTGATTGTGATGGGATATTATTGTTTTGGGGGTACAATTTGGAAAAGGTATTCTTGATGGGTGGTATATATTTATTAATACATGTGACCCTGTTGCTGTCCCCCTTATATTTCCACTTGCTATATAGGCTGACCTTTCGGGCGCTGTGTCACAGTTTTTAACATTGTTTTATTCATGTGGATCCAGCACTCTGTGTCCACTCTGTCATCCGCATTTATCTTTGTAATTTGTTTATTACATGTGTTAATAAAGGAATTTTCTTACTTCTTTACAATTTTGAACTTGTGTGGCCATCTTTTTGTTTCTCTGCTTCACAGAGGAACAATCCCTTTACTGTTACAAGATGATGGCCCGTTCTCTTTATTAGTCCTATATGCAATAACATGGGTCCATTGGGATTAGATTTATCTTCACTGTGTTGTTTGCATCTGTGTTTCTGTCTCTCACCATAATCTCTAACTGAATGGAGCACAGATTAATAAAACCTCTGTAGGATCTGCTGTCGCTAGAAAAATTTTCCGGGAGAGCAAAACGGGGTAATGGAGCAATAGCAGCTGCCACAGTGTTCACCGCAGCCGTGTTAACAAGATTAGACACCTGTGAAGCAGCCTGGGTAGCTACTGCAGTGATATCAGCAACAGGGACAGTTTGTTCCAGAGTCCTAAGTCTGGCCTCAAGTTGCTGTATATAGCGCTGCAGTTGCTGGTTGTCAGCCATGTTCGGCTAGACCCTGGCGCTCTGATACTGTTAAGGAGACGGTTGCAACAACTTAATTAAAATGGAAAGCAACCGAACCCGGGGTCCGCGATGCAGCCTAGAAGACTGCGGCCGAACACCCACTGGGTAAGAATGTAAAACAACCAACTAAAGTATAAATCCCTCCTGTGTTACTACACACCAGGACGGGAAAAGGATTCGCACTACCTCCGTTAACTGCACGGGAGAGGTGCGACAAATAACGTAGCCGTAGCTCTGTTGGCTGCACAGAGGCTACGCAGCAGGCACTAGGAAGTGTGTGTGACTCACGCCGGCGTGTACGTGCTCCCAGCTGGTGTGTGACCGGTCTGCGGAATAACTCTCCGAGTGGGTAACAGGCGGTACCAGGGACACGGAACCCCCAGTCTGCTCGGGGTGTATAGCAACCCCCTTTCCACAGCCAGACTGCCAAACGGGAACTACCTGCCTCCCCCCAGCTAAGCCTGCCTCCCCCCAGCAAAGCCTGCCTAAGCGACCTGTGCTAATCAGCCGAGTGAACTCTGGCATCAGCAGGTTACGGAGAGAGCAGCTAGGGAGCACGTGGAGCCCAAACAGACAAGTGTCTGCTATGCTTGTGGTGGGGCTATTTAAAGACTAAGCCCTGCCCATAGTCGCATTATTAGTCGCACTACTGATGACGTCGCCCGCGACCAATCAGGCGGTGCCAGGTCACCGGATCAGCTGACACCAAACCCCCAATCACGGTCCGCCATGTCACGGGCATGCTCAGTGCAGTGCACCCTGGATTTAGGCTGTAGCAGCCCTGTTCCCTTCCGCAACCTATGCTTAACACTACTAGAAACAAAGACTTGAGGGATAACTTGTACATCTCGTGCACTGGCTAGGCTTTGGGACCGACGGCAATGCTGAGCAGCATCTGCCCCTGCTGGACCAGAATGGGAGACCACAGAATCCACTGATGATTCTGACCCAATTTCAAATCCAGCAAATGCCTAACAGCGTGAGAGCTGGAATGACGAGCCGTGACATGACCGCGAGTGACCTATGGAGTTTTGTTCTCGAGGCTGCATAGGTCACTTGCAGTCCTTTCCCAGGGGCAATTACATCAGTAACCCATGAGACATGACTGTGAGTGACCTATGGAGCCTAGTTCTCAAGGCCACTGTCGTTCATTTTATCGCTCACCATTCCGACTCACGCTGTACTCTGTGAAACTCAGCAGAGTACAGCATGAGACTCGGCAGTGGCTGCTGCTCCAGTCTAAGGAGCTTCATTCTCTGAAAGGTTCTCCATACATTGGACGCAGAAGACGGGGATCATCGTGTGACCTCCATTTGGATTATGGCGGACCGATGTAGATTATTATTTTTAATAAATAAGTGAAAGAGGGAAATTGTTGGGGAGTGATTTTTACAAATAAAGGACATTTGTGTGTGCTTATTTATTTTGACTACTGCGTTAGTAATGGGGGGTCTGATAGATGCCTCTCCATTACTAACCCATAGGCTTGATGTCACCGCTAGCTGTTGACATCAACACCACAAGGCTAAGTGCCAGAATTGGTGCATCTAATGGTTGCACTATTTCTGGGGCGGCTGAGGGCTGGTCTTACTAGGCTGGGAAAGGATCAATATCTTTGCCCCTTCCCAGCCTATTAATACTAGCCCCCAGCTGTCTGCTTTGCTATACTGATAATAAGCCATGAGGGACAAAAAGTAGTGGCCAACTCCTTTAACATAAAAATAGAACTTGATCCAAAGGTATGTGCGCATGTGTATTTGCAATAGATTTTTCTGCAGTGTTGGCAGCAAAAATGCTGTGTGAAATACGTACATTTTTATGTGCTTTTTGCACTTTTTTTGTGTGCGTTTTTGATGCATTTTTACTTGTGGTTTTTCCACACTTAATTTGAATGGATGTGAAATGGTGCAATAAATGCTGAAAAAAATGATGATGTAGATTTGAAAAAATACTTTGGTTAAAATCTGCAAGGAAAAAATAAGCATCATGTACATGAGATTTCAGAAGTCTTATTTACTTTGCTAGTATTGTAAAATACTGTGTTTTTTTCCACTTCAAAAATGTGTGGAATAAATTTTGCAAAAATGCAGAATGTGAACAAGCCATTTTTTCACTTATAAACCTTCTTATCAGATGAAGTACGGGCAAAAATATATTTCAAACTTTGTATTGCTTTAGGTAAATGTACATTTTCTCTTTAACGCTTCTGAAGGGGATTGAGATTTGAAGTTTGACCATTCAGATGTCTCCCCAACACTTTATTAGAGATTGAAATTTCCCGGTATGAAAAGTGTCACTGAGTACAGCAAAATAATAAAGTGAACAAATGTTTAGTGTGAATTCATGCTGCCTTGGAAAAATCAAGTGTTCTGAGCGACTTTGAAAGAGCCATAGCCATTGGTGTAGCATTTTGAAAACTGCCAACTTTTAGGGGTTTTCATGTGCCATGGTTTGACAGGATGAAGGCAGAGGCATAACTAGGGGTTCAGCTCAGGGGGGGGCAAAACATCTGAGTTGGCCCCTAACCAGGTAGCCATGTGTACAAATACGGCGATGAACCCTGATCGTGGATATAGGGGAACTTCAGCAGATGTCTGCTATGTCACTAAAAATAACATATAGTGGTAGATACCAGACCTGACCATATAATGTTAGTTACCAGACCTGCAGACCATACAAGTAATTACAGTACAGGTATATATAGCAACTTACAGCTGACGTTCTTTCTGGTGGAGTAGTTCATTTTCCCGTCTTTTCCATCTGGCCCAGACCGATATGACAACTTCTCCAGCTAGGACTCATCTGCAGAGATTACAACAAAATCACATTTGACTTCTCACATTTCCAGACCCGTCCCCATCTATTCCCAAAGTGCACAAACTCCTCATCTTGTATAATAATGTCAGCACTGTGCCCCTTTCAAAGTAATAATGCCTCATTTGTGCCCTCTAGATGGTAAAATTGCTCCCTTGAAAAGATTAATGCCCTGTGTAAATGCCCTAGAAAAGTGTCCACATTTTGCCCCTTTGATGGTTACAATACTCTGAATGCCCCTATAACAATAATGCTTCTTAAGAGCCCACTTGACGTTTAATAATGTCCACTTGGTCCCCCAATATACAGCTCCTCTATATACAGTATAGGGGACCCACAGCTCCCTTATACAGAGTATGATGTCCCCACAGCTCCCTGTACACAGTATGATGGATGGACCCATAGCTCCCCTATACACAATATAAAGCCCCACAGATTCCCTATACAGAGTATGGTGGGCCCACAGTTCACATATACATAGCATTACAGCAGCAGAGTGATGATGAGGTCAGCAGAGTGCGTCCTTATCATTCCACAGCACGTCAGTGTGGGAAGATGATGAGCGCTCCCCTCCTCCCAGCATTGCATTGTTGCTCAGAGGTATTCACATCTAAGAGACGTATATACAGCTGAGTACAGGGAAAAGGGAGCGCTGTGCAGTCCTGGCTTAAGTATATCAGAGGGCTGTGGACTCCGATATAGTTAAGAATAGCATAGCTCCATGTGTGCAACCCCCTGAGCCCAGAGCCCGGGTCGGCGGAGGCGATACCGGGAAATATAGTGGCAGCTGGGGACCGAGTATCGACACCCGGCCGCCGCCGGCATGAGGTTGTGAAAAGCTTCCGCCTACATGAGCTTAAAAGGCCATATTTCAAGTGCAAAGAGCTGCCCAGAAATCTGTCAGTTTAGTGTTGCGACCTGTGGGTGGGTGGCAGGCTGCATACTTGCACTTGCATTCCAAGTAACAGAAAACTAAGCAGATGGTGGCCTCTATCATCATCATGGCCTCACCTCGGCACTATGAACTCTCCTGAAGGAGAAGCCAGGGCCCGTCGGAGGAGTCTCCGGTTCTGTGGTGGGCCCCTCCAACCCTGCCGAAAAGCAGCCCTGGCAAAGAAAAGTGTGGGGGAAGGTTCTCGGACACTCTACGGCTGCTTTAGTAATGTGGATCGGCCATGCTTATGCATGTTCTTTCTCAAAACGCATTACAGATCAGGCCATTGTCCAACTCTGTATTCAAGAAATTAAATGCGCAAAGAAAGATGTGTGTGTGTGTGTCAAAGAATCACCGACAAGTGCGAGTTGATGTTGGACGGGCTGCCATTGCTTCTGCAACAAGCTCAACTACAGGACTTCCTGGGAGAAATGACACGCAGGGTAGATATGGTTTCCCTCTATGCCAGTCCTTTCACAGAGCTAAATACAACCCTTAGGAAAAAAGTTGTGGGCTGGCTCTGTACCGTTCCTGGCCACATTCATCTGTCCACGTGTTTGTGGCTAGGCGGTCCTTCCCAGTAAGCGCACTGGGGAGGGCGTGGGTAATGTTGTGGGACCCGTGCTTGTGGAAGGTGGGGGCGATACTGGAAAATATAGTGGCGGCTGGGGACCGAGAATGCACACTCGGCCGCCGCCGCCGGAGTGAGGTTATGAAAAGCTTCCGCCTACATGAGCTTAAAAGGCCATATTTCAAGTGCAAAGAGCTGCCCAGAAATCTGGCAGTTTAGTGTTGCAGCCTGTGGGTGGGTGGGTGGCTGGCTGCATACTTGCACTTGTATTCCAAGTAACAGAAAACTAAGCAGATGGTGGCCTCTATCATCATCATGGCCACACATCGGTACTATGAACTCTCCTGAAGGAGAAGCCAGGGCCCGCCGGAGGAGTCTCCGGTTCTGTGGTGGGCCCGTCCAACCCTGCCGAAAAGCAGCCCTGGCTAAGAAAAGTGTGGGGGAAGGTTCCTGGACACTCTATGGCTGCTTTTTTAATGTGGATCGGCCATGCTTATGCATGTTATTTCTCAAAACGCATTACAGATCAGGCCATTGTCCAACTCTGTATTCAAGAAATTAAATACGCAAAGAAACATGTGTTTGTGTCAAAGCACCACCGACAAGTGCAAGTTGATGTTGGACGGGCTGCCATTGCTTCTGCAACAAGCTCAATTACAGGACTTCCTGGGAGAAATGACACGCAGGGTAGATATGGTTTCCCTCTATGCCAGTCCTTTCACCGCGCTAAAAACAAATTTTAGCAAAAAAAAGTTGTGGACTGGCTCCGTTCCGTCCCTGGCCACATTCACCTGTCCACGTGTTTGTGGTTAGGCGGTCCTTCCCAGTAAGTGCACTGGGGAGGGCATGGGTAATGTGAGACCAGTGCTTGTGGAAGGCGGAGGCAATACCAGGAAATATAGTGGTGGCTGGGGACAAGTATGGACACCCGGCTGCTGCCGGCATGAGGTTGTGAAAAGCTTCCTCCTCCATGAGCCTAAAAGGCCACATTTCAAGTGCAAGCAGCAGTCAAAAATTTTGCAGTATAGTATTGCAGCCTGTGGGTGGGTGGCTGCCTGCATACTTGCACTTGCATTCCAAGGAATGGGGTAGGGACAACTGAACACTGCACTGGGACAAGGATGTGGACGGTGATTGTTGCAAGTCTGCAATGACAGGTGCATGGCGGGAGGCATCTTCGCATGCGCCAAGGATCACTTATGATGGGCACACTTTTAGGCAGTGACCTGGGAGTCAAAAATGCTTCCAGAGGTCTTCCCCATGCTGTTCCCATGTCTTTTCAGCACTGTATGCATGTGTCTGATGATGTGTCACACATCACATGGCTAGATAAGGTTGTAAAATGTTAAAATGACATTTCCTGGTGAATGCATTTGTCTTGGTTGAAAGAAATGCAAAAGTGCAAAAACGCTACGTGTGAACATAGCCCAAGGTGTGGAGGAGTATTTTTGGTTTTGGTTATTTATTTTGCCTTATATGCAAGTCATTACCCTGGAAAGAATGTTCCTTAAATCTATTTTGGTTTTGTTTTTGTATGTTTTATTGTGAGTCCGTAAAAGTGACGTAATACTCTGACAACGTTGTTGACAGCAGTGATCTGGGAGTCAGAGATGTCTCAGGGGTCTTCCCCATGCTGTTCCCATGTCATTTGAGCACTGTTCCCATCGATTTGGGCAATTTTCAGGCCCTATGCAGACCGCCAGGGGAGCCGCCTGAAAAATGCTCGAGTTTCCCATAGCCTTACATTGGGCTCGTTGCGCGGGTCGAGCACTCGAGTATTCCAATTTGCTCGACCCGAGCAACGAGTACCTGAGCATTTTAGTACTCGCTCATCACTAGACCTGTGCTAATCAGCCGAGCGAACTCTGGCATCGGCAGGTCACGGAGAGAGCAGCTAGAGAGCACGAGGAGCCTGATTAAGTGACCTGTGCTAATCAGCCGAGTGAACTCTGGCATCGGCAGGTCACAGAGAGAGCAGCTAGGGAGCACGTAGAGCCCAAACAGACAAGCGTCCACACATGAACACAACCTAAACGGAATGATCAGAGCGCACCGCCATGCTTGTGGTCGGGCTATTTAAAGACTAAGCCCTGCCCATAATTGCATTATTGGTCGCACTACTGATGATGTCACCCGCGACCAATCAGGCGGTGCCAGGTCACCGGATCACCTGACACCAAACCACCAATCACAGTCCGCCATGTCACGGGCATGCTCAGTGCAGTGCACCCTGGACTTAGGCTGTAGCAGCCCTGTTCCCTCTGCAACCTATACTACTAGGAACAAAGACCCGAGGGACAACTTGTACATCTCGTGCACTGGCTAGGCGTTGGGACCACTGGCGATGCTGAGAAGCATCTGCCCCAGCTGGACCAGAATGGGAGACCACAGAAACCACTGATGACTCTGACCCAATTTAAGATCCAGCAAATGCCCTTCACCTAACATTATCACCCATTCTAACATCCCCCTCCATTTGACACTCATATTCCTCAATTAGCAGTGGAGCATGAATGTGGTCCACCGGTTCCCAGCAGCGATCCTCAGATCCATGTCCCCTCTCCAGTGTACCAGGTAATATTTTTTTCCACGAACCATCTTAGAAAATTGGTCAGAAACCACCCATATTGTCGTGTTTCCACGAGGCTTAGGTAACGACAACGAAATCTATCCCAACTAGCTCCCAAGGTCTATCCGCCACGGGTAACGGATGAAGAAGACCAGCCGGCCTCTGACTGGACGATTTATTTCTCGCACAGAAGACACACACTTGAACATATTCCTTAACGTTCTGGGGCAACTGAGGCCACCAATACGACCGTTGGAGAAACTCCGTGGTACGTTTGACCCCAAAATGACCTCCGATCTAAGAGGCATGTGCCCATGAGAGCACCTCATTTTGTAGATTAGGAGGAACGAACGTCCTCTCGGGAGGAACCTGGTTTAGGGACACTGGAGCCACCGTACGCATACTCTCCGTATCCATAGACCGGGCCAAAGCGTCCACCCGAGGGTTCTTTTCCCCTTTTAAAAAGTGAATGGAAAAATTGAATTGGGAAAAGAAAATGGATCACCGAGCCTGACTCGGGTTAAGACGCTGCGCCTTCTGTAGGTACGAGAGATTCTTATGATCAGAAAATACCACGAAAGGGTGTTTATCTCCCTCCAAAAGGTACCTCCACTCCGAAAAAGCCATCTTAATAGCAAGTAATTCTTTGTCCCCAATCGTGTAATTCCTCTCTGCTGTAGAGAAGGTCTTGGAGAAGAAAAAATATGGTCTTCTCCAACCCTGTTCGTTCTTTTGAGAGAGAACCGCTCCTGCTCCTACAGAGGAAGCGTCGACCTCCAGGAAGAATGGCCTGTCAACATCCGGGCGATGGAGAATGGGAGCTCTAGACAAATAGGTTTTAATCTCCCGGAACGCCTCGGATGTCCCCTTAGACCAATTCTTGGGATTGGCACCCTTCCTGGTTAAAGAGGCCAAATGATCCACTAGTGTGGAAAAATGTGGTATGAACTGCCGGTAATAGTTGATAAACCCCATGAAGCGTTGTACTGCCTTAAGGGAATGGGGCTCCTGCCAGTTCTGTACCGCCACCAACTTTTGTGGGTCCATGGGTTAAGATGTAACCCAGGAACGGTAGAGACTCCACTTCGAACTGGCATTTCTCCAGCTTACAATACAGAGAATTCGCACGCAAGGGTTTGAAAACTCTGCGAACATCCTCTCTGTGTGTGGAAAGGTCCGGGGAAAATATAAGGATATCATCAACATAGACTACCACAGATGATAGCAGCAAATCCCAAAATATATCGTTGACAAAGTCCTGAAAAACAGCGGGGGCATTGCATAACCCGAAGGGCATGACGAGATTACCATCATGAGTATTAAAAGTCGTTTTCCACTCGTCACCCTCACGGATTCGCACAAGATTAAATGGCTCTCGCAGGTCCAATTTTGTGAAGATGTTAGCCCCTCGCAATCTGTCAAACAGTTCAGAAATAAGGGGCAGAGGGTATTTATTTTTGATGGTGATGGCATTTAGTCCTCTGTAATCAATGCAGGGACTTAAATCACCCTCTTTTATCTGGACAAAGAAAAACCCTGCTCCAGCAGGAGAGACTGATTTTCTGATAAACCCCAGGGCCAGGTTCTCTTTCATATAATCTGACATGGCCTGGGTCTCGGGGACAGACAGGGAATAAACCCTACCGCGAGAATGCTCTGTGCCGGAGACCAAATCAATAGGACAGTCATACGGTCAGTGGGGAGGTAAAGTCTCTGCAGCCTTTTTGGAAAAGACATCAGCAAAACTCTGATATTGCACAGGAAGAGCGGCAAAGATGGTTGAAGGCTGTGAGACTACCCGCCGGGCGGCTGTAATCATACACTGAGAGACACTGTTCTCACCCCAGGAAGAAATTCTCCCCGTATTCCAGTCAATGTGTGGAGTGTGACAACGTAGCCATGGAAGACCCAATAGCACCTCATCCAATCCACTGGGAATAATAAAAAAGGAGATAACCTCCCGGTGACCCTGAGGAAACGACATGGTGAGGGGAATCGACTGGTGAGTGATTTGGGTGTCCAGCAGTGAACCGCTGACTACCCTAATGTTCATTGGTTTTGGCAGTAACTCCATAGGAATGGCGTGCCTCTGGGAAAACGTTGATGACAAAAAATTGCCATCGGTGCCAGAATCCACCCACGCCTTGGCAGTAACCGTGGTTGTTCCGAAGAGCAACGTCACCTCATACAATAATTTGGAGGAAGAAGCCCCACAATCTAACACACCTCCTCCAACGGTGGTTAGACACATTCGTTTCCCGACAGCTTGGAACCCTTATCAATGGGGTACTCCAAGGGATGTGCAGGTCGGAAAAGAGGGGACCTAGACTTAGTCCGGGATATATCCATAGCCTCAGACTCCAGGTAGGGAGCCGCGGGTTTGGAAATAGGTCCAGAGAATGAAGGTGCCAACCGAAACCGAGGTCTGGAGACCTCCAGCTCTAGCTTGCATTCTACATGATGCAAATCTATTCGGTTAGCGAGAGTGATTAATTCTTCCAGAGAGGTTGGAATCTCTCTGGTAGCTAGGGCATCTTTAATTTACCCAGCCAGACCCTTCCAGAACACCGGGATTAGCGACCACTCAGACCAATCCAACTCAGCCGCTAAGGTTCTGAACTGGATGGCATAGTGGCTGGCGGTGACAGAACCCTGGACCAAAGCAAGAAGCTTAAGAGTAGTGTTGAGCCACCCCCGTAGTGTTCGAGTTCGGTTCGGTTCGTCGAACACCCGTGTGTTCGCCGAACTGTTCGTCGAACTGTTCGTTGAACACCTTCGAACACCGTTAAAACCAATGGCAGGCAAACAAAAACACATAGAAACACATAGAAAACACCTTCAAAGGTGTCCAAAAGCTGACAAACTGCTCAGAAGACATAACTAACACATGGAAAAGTGACAAGTACATATAGTCATGCGAAAATAAAAGAGGTGGAGGAGTAAAAGGAGGGGGAGACACAGATATAGGCATGTCATGCCCTTCTAAAATCCAAAAAGTGAGAAGCCGACACGACCAGTCCGCTCCTGCCCGTGCCACCTCCGTGTCGCCGGGTTTGTGCCAGAGCCGCGGTGAACCCTGATGGCCAGCCCCCCTCTCCCAATACTGGTGCCTGTCCGCTGGTGGGTCGAGCGAGCCCCCCTGTGGTGGAGGCAGCTCTAAGCTTTTTAATTTAAATTGTCTCTCTAATTTGAATGAATACACTTTAAATCCATTTACAAGGATCTATTGGAGGGCAAGTCTCATGCCAGCAGCCGCGTAATTCCAGCTCCAGTAGCGTCCACTAAACCTGCTGCAGTTAAAAAGCTTTTATAAGGATTGAGCTTGGCTGTCCACCGCAAGGCATCCTACTGCCAGTCCCAGCCCCTATGCCTTGGGGTGCCTCCTGATGCTCTTCACTAAGTATCCCATGGTCCCGAAGCATTTCCTTTGAAAAAATTAAGTGTCTAAACTACAGGTGGTGTAGCTTGCTTAACAGCCGGGATAATCCGCTGACTAGCAGACACTGCTACTAGGCACAAAGTATTTCCTGGGCTAGATGATGTTAAAAATTTGTAATTAGATACTCTCGTTGGATGCTGAGAAAGCATTCCATAGAGTCTCCTGGCACGCCATATATGATTCTCTTAAAAAGCTTGGGGTAGGGATCTAGGGGACCCTTTTATAGCCAAAATCACGGCCCTGTATCACAATACGTCACCTAGGCTGAAGATAAATGGAACTGTAGCACCCTGAGGGCTCGGTTGCTACAGACGTATTGCACCTCACCCAGAGGTGTGATATCTCACTCTCAGGTAAGGATGGAGTGTGGATCAGGACCCGACACCTGCATGCATTACACCACATTGCCGTGGGGCAGGGCGACCAATATGCCCCTGAGATGGGCACCACAGTCCCTGTCCCTGGCTGGAGTGGGGGGAGGGAACACTGAGGAAGGGGAACCCTGTAGTGCAGGAGCAGGGAGGAAGCAGTTCCTGAGTGCATTGAGAAGGGAGTATAAAAGGTGGGCACCATCTTAGTTCAGTGCAGAGAAGTCTGAGCAGAAGTGGCAGGGAGCAGGGGCTCTGCATGAGCTCTGCTCCGGAGGCGGGCCTAGTAACAGAGGCCCAGGCCTGGAAGAGGGAGAAGGAAGGAAGAGGAGCGGAGAAGGCTCCAGGAACGAGGAATGAAGGGATCCCAGGGGTGCGGACGGGCGAGTCGCCACCGCACGCCCGAATCCACCTGCGTGGAGGGGTCAGGCCAAAGGGGGAGACCGGTCCCCGAACTAGTGGAGGCAGGAAACGACCCTCAGCTAGAAACCGGAGGCTCTGACATTTTATGTGGCGCAGCCCCTCGCTACACCCGCTAGGAAGGCACCACATAGGGTCAGGGAAACTGGCGCCAAGTTTACCAAGAGGAGGCCCGAGGCAGCCGGACAGAAGTGTTGGTAAGAAAGGCCAGACAAAGGACACACAAAGGGGGTCCTGTGAAGTGCTCCAAAGTTATCTGGGAGTTGTCTGAGCCCCTCACCTGGTGAGCACAGTACGACGTGGGCAGCCGTTACCTGCAGACGTGGTCTTGATAATAAGAACTGTGAGTAAAGGCCCTGGACTGCATCACTGACTCCGTGTCGTTACTGCTGCTGCCCTGCACCATCATTCCCCATCCTCCGCATACACTGCCCTGAGGCTATACTCCTCCCGTGGGGAGTTATGCTACGCTCTGCTGCACCCACAACACCAGCCTCAGCGGTCTGCCCTGTAGCGGCGGTTCACTCTGACCGCAATCCACGGGTGGCGTAGTCGGACATTTAAACATCAAAACCACATAAATAGTTCCGCCACTGGTTTGACCGCCCTGAGCCACGGAACCGGGTCGCCGCCACGAAGACTACAACCACCAGCATCCACCAAAAAGGGTCCAGCTCCGGCTGTCCCAAGGCCCAGGGGGTGCATCAGAACATTTTCATCACCTTTCACAATCACCAATGGGACAAGGCAGGGATGTTCTCTGTCCCCTCTCTTATACATCCTAGTGACGAAGCACCTGCTCTCATCAATTCGCCATAACCCCAATATTAGGTGGATTGAGGTGGGAGGCACCGAGTACAAGTGCTCTCTATTTGCTTATGATGTCCTAGTATATATCACTCAATCACATATATCCATCCATGCTGTTATGGCTGAAATAGATCACTTTGTTACATGGTCAAATTTTAAAATCAATGCAGCGAAGTCTGAGGCCCTCGATGTCTCCCTCCCCAAATCCATATAGGATTCCATCCAGTCCAACTTTCCCTTTGCCTGGCCCTCACAGGGTATCAAATACTTAGGAATTCCTATTCATAGAGACCTCTCCCATCTATGTTATCTTAATTTTGGGCCCTTTATTGAACAACTCCATACAGACCACGGTTGGCAAGTTAGAACTGTAAGATTCACTACGTGAACCGCTGGTGTTTTGTGGAAAAGCACATGTACACTGCGTTCCAAATTATTATGCAAAAAGTGTTTAGGAGTGATAAGGGAAGAATTTGTTTGTTTGTCAGTTAAACTCATTGATGGTGATGTGTGTCAGGGCTCTTTATATCACTGTAAGCAATTGCAGACACCTGTGCTAATTAGTTTGGCAGGTGTGTCCAATGAAAGGCAAGACTACTTAAGAAGGCTCTCTCACATTATTAAGCAGCCTACATTTTCTGCCAAAATGGGAAAGAAAAAGGATGTGTCGGCTGCTGAGAAGCAACAAATTGTGGAGTGTTTAGGTCAAGGCATGACTACAATCAACATTGTGCGATGATCAGGATGAAGTGTCTTGGCAATCAAGAAGTATGTAGCTGATTCACAGTACACACGTGTGCGTGCTGATAAGGGCAAATTGAGGACTCTTTCCTACAGGCAATTACGTCAGGTTGAAAGAGCAGCGGCAAAAAAGCCTTGTCATAGCAGCAGACAAGTTTTTGAAGCTGCTTGTGCCTCCAACGTCCCCCGAACAACAAGATGCAGGGTCCTTCAGAGTTTTGCAGCTGTGCATACGCCATCCTGTCGACCTCCTCTATCCACTTCACACAAGCAGAAACGGCTCCAGTGGGCCAAACATTACATGAAGACTGATTTCAAAACTGTTTTGTTCACGGATGAGTGCCGTGCAGCGCTCGATGGTCCAGATGGATGGAGTGGAGGATGGCTGGTTGATGGACACCCCACGCAAACACGGCTACAGCGCCAACAAGGAGGAGGTGGAGTAATGTTTTGGGCTGGAATCATGGGGAGAGAGATTGTCGGCCCCTTTAGGATCCCTGAAGGCGCTAAAGATGAACTCCATAATGTATGTGGATTTTCTCAAACAGCACTTCCTGCCATGGTTCAAGAAGAAGAACCGTGTATTTCACAGCAAGATCATTTTTCTGCATGATAATGCACCATCTCATGCTGCACATAAAACATCTGCATCTCTGGCTGATATGGGCATAAAAGGGGACAAACTTATGGTGTGACCCCCATGCTCCCCTGACCTCTACCCCATTCAGAACCTTTGGAGCATCATTAAAAGGAGTGTCTATGATGGCGGGAGGCAGTTCACATCTAAGCAACAGCTCTGGGAGGGTATTCTGTCCTCATGCAAAACAATTGAAGCAGAAACCATCCAAAACCTGACAAATTCAATGGACGAGAGAGTTCAGAAGCTCCTTTCGAACAAGGGGTCCTATGTGAAAATGTAACATCACCTAGAATAAAGTTTTGAGTTGAAAACTGTTTGATTTCAGTTTCTAACAACCTGCTAATGCTTATAATTTCAAAAATGACCATTTTTTTGGTCTTTATTAAAATGAAAAGGTTGATCGAAAAGTTTGGGGGATCTAAGAGTGTGGCAACCCAGTAGTCATGATTACTTCGAATTCTGACAATATGAGGGTCATGCTGCAGGTAGTGCAGCAAGAAGGCACTTATGTGTCTTGCGCATCTCGGAGCCCCAAAATTATTTTCCGGGCTAGATGCAGCTAAAAATTATTTTTAATTTTAAATCTGGTGAAGCTTTAGTATAGGTGGCCTAATAGGATCAGTGCTGCACACTGCTACAAAGCCCAAATTATTTTCCAGTCAAGATACAGATAAACATGATTAGTAATTTGAAAGCTTAAAAAGGTTGGTAGGGTGATTTTAACCAATCATCAAGCTTTTACTCTCCCCAGGATGACACAGGGGTAGAAAAGTCGTTTCGGATCCATGATTTGTTCATCTTTATGAACGTGAGTCTGTCTACATTATCAGTGGAGAGCCGCGTGCGCTTATCTGTCAGCACACCACCAGCAGCGCTGAACACACGTTCAGACAGAACGCTGGCTGCGGGGCATGACAAGATCTCCAAGGCGTAAGTGGCTAGCTCCGGCCATTTATCCAGATTGGAAGCCCAAAAAGAGCAAGGGTCCAGTGACACAGTCGTGGCTTCAATGTTTACTTGGAGATATTCCTGTACCATCGTCTCTAGGCGTTGACTATGTGTCAGACTTCTTGTCTCCTGTGGCCTTGCAAAGGATGGGCTAAAAAAGTGGTGAAATGATTCCGCAAAATTGATGTTACCAGCAGATACTGTGGTTCTGTTACGGTTTGAGTGCTGAACACTTGACGGTCCCACGGTTGGCAAGTTGGAACTGTGAGATTCACTACGTGCACCACTGGTATTTTGTGGAAAAGCACATGTAAGATTCTGCAACAGTCTCTGCTGATACTCCTGCATGCGTGCATCCCTTTCTATGGCAGGAATAATTTCTGCAAATTTACTTTTGTACCGGGGATCTAACAGTGTGGCAACCCAGTAGTCAGGATTATTTCTAATTCTCACAATTCAAGGGTCATGTTGCAGGCAGTGCAGCAAGAAGGCACTCATGTGTGTTGCGCATCCAGGAGCACCAAGTCCCTGTTGTGTTGGTGGCGAGGTAACAATCATGCTTCCTTCCTCTGTCCTCTCCCCCCAACCTCGCACAACAGAAATGTGATCAAGGTCTCCCTCATCTGATGAGTCTTCCATCAGTTCGTCCTCCACTTCTTCCTGGGCTCCTGCACCTTCCTCACTAGTTTGGCTGCTACCATGCGCCCTGGTAAAACCATCTCCCCCACCCTCACATGCCTGCCGCCTTGGTGCTGCCGACCGTCTGGACCTTGCAGATGTTAGCCCTTCCGCATACAACTCCTCCTCCTCTACTTCCTCCACCTCCTCTTGTGCCACCACCTGACTCCGAATTCTGTTTAACATGTGCTCCAGCATGTAAATCACCGGAATAGTCATGCTGATAATGGCATCGTCAGCACTAAACATCTTCGTCGCCATTTCAAAACTGTGCAGAAGGGTGCATAGGTCCCTGATCTGAGACCACTCCTCCAGCGTGATTTGCCCCACCTCTGAATCTCGTTGGCCCAGGCTATACGTCAGAACGTATTGCACCAGGGCTTGTCGGTGCTGCCACAGTCGCTGCAACATGTGCAGAGTTGAATTCCACCGGGTAGGCACATCGCATTTTAGCCGGTGAAGTGGCAGGCCCAACGACTTCTGTAGAGATGTAAGTCGCTGAGCTGCGGGATGCGAACGGCGTAAGTGAGCACACAGCGACCGTGCCCTCTGCAGAAGGCCATCTAGTCTGGGATAGTGGGCTAAAAATTGCTGGACAACCAGGTTCAACACGTGAGCCATACAAGGCACGTGTGTGACATTGCCCCGGCGAAGGGCCGCACCCAGGTTTGCAGCATTGTCGCACACGGCCTTCCCTGGTTTCAGGTCCAGTGGAGACAACCATTCATGAAATTGGTTCTCCAGAGCTGACCACAACTCCTCAGCTGTGTGACTCACATTTCCCAGACATTTCAATGTAAAAACCGCCTGATGACGTTGAGCCCTACTGCCAGCATAGTAAGGAGGTGTGCAGGATCCCTTCTGCGCAGTTAGAAAGCTTGTGGCATGACCAGACAGGCTTTGGGTGCAGGTGGAAGACCGAGAGGAGGTTGAGGAGGCAGAAGCAGTGGAGGAACTTTGACATAAAGAGGATTGACGCACAACTCGTGGGGACGGCAAGACTTGGACAGCAGCCCCTTGTCCTGCTGTCACCATAGTTACCCAGTGCCCAGTCAGCGACATGTAACGCCCCTGTCCATGCCTACTCGTCCAAGTGTCTGTGGTGAAATGCACCCTGTCACACACAGAGTTTCTCAAAGAAGCGGTGATGTTGTGTGCGACATGCTGGTGGAGCGCAGGCACACCTTTCTTTGAGAAGTAGTGCCGACTGGGCATCTGGTACTGGGGCACTGCGACGGACATAAGGTCTCGAAAATCCTCTGTGTCCACCAGGCGGAAAGGCAGCATTTCTGTAGTCAAGAGCTTGCAGATGGTGAAATTCAACCTCTTAGCTTTCTCATGGCTAGGAGGAAATGGTCTTTTACTTGTCCACATCTGAGGGACCGAGGGCTGGCTATTGTGCTTAGACGGGGTTGATAAGGGTGTCCCCGGCAAACTGCCGGTCTGTGAGGAAGATGCAGGCGGACATGTTAGGTTGCCTTGATCCAAAGGTGGTGCTATCGATGTCGGACAGCGCTCAACACCAGCTGGTGTTCCCACCTCCAAAGAAAATGATGACCTGCCAATCACGCTGGCTGTTGCGGGTAAAGAGGTGGCAGGTCTGCGCCCCAAAACAGGTGTGACTGCTGTCCCCCCAGTCACAGAGGATGAAGAGGCCGCGGATGCACAAGATATGGCAGACGGTGGTTGGCCCGGCCGGCTAGGCCGCATTGTAGCACACTGAGCTTCCCACTGCAACTTATGCTTCATGTCCATGTGCCGGTTCATGCATGAAGTACTCAAACTATGTATTTTTTGGCCTCTACTTAGCTTTTGCTGACAAATGTTACAGATAACACGAGTTGGGTCATCTTTATCGATCTGAAAAAATGCCCAGGCTATGCAAGGCTTAGCACCCATGCGACCTGAAGAGCCACCACGACTTGTGGTGAGAGGCAGAGTTGTGTTTTGAGGATGCAGTTGTTGACGTGCTTCCAGTACTACGTCTCTGTCCAGGAAGGCGCAACCTGACCTCGTCGTCACTAGCATCTTCCTCCACCTCCTCTGCTGACCTCATCTCTTGGCTGACTGTGGGTTGACAGTAAGTGGGATCTCCAACCTCATCATCATCACCCTGTGCGTTATCACACCCGTCGTCCTCAGAGCCAACCTGTTCCTGCCCTGACAAAAAACTAAAGTTGTCGCTCCAATCAGGTATTTGAGTCTTATCATCGTCTTCCTCATTGTCTCCACCAACAGGAGTTACAGTTTGGGAATGAGGGTCTACATTATGGTCAGAACCTTCTGCGTCTGGTCCTGGATCCGACTCATAAAGATTCTGGGCATCAGTGCAGATCATTTCCTCGTCTGGATTCACAGAAGCGCTGGAGTCGACCTCTGATTCCCAGGCTATAGTATGAGTAAACAGCTCTGCAGACTCAACCATCTGTTCTACCTCATACTCAGACGGGCAGCTGGAGATTTGGGAGCTGTGAGGAAGCAAGTGCGATTGGGGTGACACCTTTGAGGACTGGAGTATTTGTGATGTTGAAGTTGATGTGGAGGAGAGCCCACTTAAAGGAGCACTTGATATCCGTTGAAGCACCTGCTGTTTTTGTGCCTCATCTGGAATTTGTAGCGATTGGCGTGGCCGTAAGAAAGGGATCTTATCACATTGTCCGCTAAAAGAATTACACATTTTAGTTTGGCTGGAAGATGGTCTTTCTTCTGCAGATGTTACTGTTGCTTTAACACCTACCCCACGGACACAACCTTTTTTCCCCTTCCCAACACGCCTATTCCCCTTTCCACCAGCAGCAGGCCTTTTTCCACTCATTTTGGTGGTTAACTAATTCACAACTCTGGAGTTGTTTGCACAAAAAAACAATGGATGGTAACCGAGCAGAGCGGAGTGGCCAAACTGTGGTATTAGGCCAAAACTATTGGCTGGGTTAGATGCAGAAAAAAATTATATTCAATTTGCAACCTGATGGAGGTCAGTATAGATGGACTAATACAACAAGTCCCACACACAGCTAGAAGCCCAATATTTTTTCAGAGGTAGATGCAGAAAAAAATATATTCAGTTTGCAACCTGATGGAGGTCAGTATAGATGGACTAATAGAGAAAGTCCGACACACTGCTAGAAGGCCAAATATTTTTTCAGAGCTAGATGCAGAAAAAAATTATATTCAGTTTGCAACCTGATGGAGGTCTGTATAGATGGATTAATAGAACAAGACCCACACACAGCTAGAAGCCCAATATTTTTTCAGAGGTAGATGCAGAAAAAAATATATTCAGTTTGCAACCTGATGGAGGTCAGTATAGATGGACTAATACAACAAGTCCCACACACAGCTACAAACCCAATATTTTTTCAGAGGTAGATGCAGAAAAAAATATATTCAGTTTGCAACCTGATGGAGGTCAGTATAGATGGACTAATACAACAAGTCCCACACACAGCTAGAAGCCCAATATTTTTTCAGAGGTAGATGCAGAAAAAAATATATTCAGTTTGCAACCTGATGGAGGTCAGTATAGATGGACTAATACAACAAGTCCCACACACAGCTAGAAGCCCAATATTTTTTCAGAGGTAGATGCAGAAAAAAATATATTCAGTTTGCAACCTGATGGAGGTCAGTATAGATGGACTAATACAACAAGTCCCACACACAGCTAGAAGCCCAATATTTTTTCAGAGGTAGATGCAGAAAAAAATATATTCAGTTTGCAACCTGATGGAGGTCAGTATAGATGGACTAATACAACAAGTCCCACACACAGCTAGAAGGCCAAATATTTTTTCAGAGCTAGATGCAGAAAAAAATTATATTCAGTTTGCAACCTGATGGAGGTCAGTATAGATGGACTAATAGAATGATGCTATGCCCAAAAGATTTTACTTCACTAGGTGCAGTAAAAAAATTGGTATTCTATACACAGGTGGTATATCTTGCAACACAGATAGGCTACTCCACTGACTAACACACTCTGCAATAGGCCAAAAAGGATTAGCTTTGCTAGATTCAGCCAAATGCTGTGAAAAAAACTTGCACAGCACTGGCACAGACCTGCCTGGCAAAAACTGATAGGAACTGATGTAACCTAGTCCTGAAAAGGACTCCAATTACAATTAGTCTTTACTCCCACAATCTATCTATTTAAGAGCACAGACCTCCCTGATAAAAGTCATAGGAAATGCTGTAACCTAGTCCTTAAAAGGACTGCAATCACAACTATTCCCTACTCCCAAGCTATCTGTATATTTGTGCGAAAATTGGCTTGAAATTAACAAGGTATAGCGCACACCGCAACAGCGGTGCCGTCTAACACGCAGCTGCAGCAGTGAGAAAATGGTGGCGACGGGGAAAATGGCTTGGTCTTATAGGGCAAGGACATGTGACATACACTGCCAATGACACATGCCCTTGCTTGTGTGAAAAAAAGCACTTCGCTCCGTGTGTGCGCTGCTGATAGGCTGACAGATTGCACCTCCCCACTGCAAATGCGGGAAAGAGAAAAAAAAATGGAGATCTTCATTGTTCCTGCAGAGATCCATCCCCTGCCCCTCCCCCCACCCCGCTGTACACTCAAACTGCGTATTAACATTAATTTTCATCATTACTGAGAAAAAATCCAGTTATGATTTTGGTGCACGAACAGTTATCGAACATAACCTCGAACAGCCGAATTTTTCTCAAATTGTTCGTGTTCGCCGAACGGCTCGAACACCGCCCAAAACAGCTCGAATTTGAGATTGGCGAACAGTTCGAGTAGAACAACGCTCATCTCTACTTAAGAGCCGTATCGTGCATGACCTGAGGACCTAGGAAAACACTCTTTAGGGCTCTAAGAAAGAGACCCACATTAGCCACTACTAGGTCATTCCGCTCCCACAGAGGGTAGCCCACTCCAAAGCCCAGTGAGAAAGTAACGAGACGACAAAACCCTTTTTGGCCCTTTTGGAGGGGAACTGTGCTTCCATCATCTCTAACTGAATGGAGCACAGATTAATAAAACCTCTGCAGGATCTGCTGTCACTAGAAAAATTTTCCGGGAGAGCAAAACGGGGTAATGGAGCAATAGCAGCTGCCGCAGCGTTCACCGCAGCCGTGTTAGCAAGATTAGCCACCTGTGAAGCTGCCTGGGTAGCTACTGCAGTGATATCAGCAACAGGGACAGTTTATTCCAGAGTCCTAAGTCTGGCCTCAAGTTGCTGTATATAGCGCTGCAGTTGCTGGTTGTCAGCCATGTTCGGCTAGAGCCTGGCGCTCTGATACTCTTAAGGGGACGGTTGCAACAACTTTATTAAAATGGAAAGCAACCGAACCCAGGATCCGCGATGCAGCCTAGAAGACTGCGGCCGAACACCCACTGGGTAAGAATGTAAAACAACCAACTAAAGTATAAATCCCTCCTGTGTTACTACACACTGGGACGGAAAAGGATTCGCACTATCTCCGTTAACTGCACGGGAGATGTGCGACAAATAACGTAGACGTAGCTCTGTTGGCTGCACAGAGGCTACGCAGCAGGCACTAGGAAGTTTGTGTGACACACGCCGGCATGTACGTGCTCCCAGCTGGTGTGTGACCGGCCTGCGGAATAACTCTCCGAGTGGGTAACAGGCGGTACCAGGGACACGGAACCCGCAGTCTGCTCGGGGTGTATAGCAACCCCCTTTCCAGAGCCAGACTGCCAAACGGGAACTACCTGCCTCCCCCCAGCTAAGCCTGCCTAAGTGACCTGTGCTAATCAGCCGAGTGAACTCTGGCATCGGCAGGTTACGGAGAGAGCAGCTAGGGAGCACGTGGAGCCCAAACAGACAAGTGTCCACACATGAACACAACCTAATCGGAATGATCAGAGCGCACCGCCATGCTTGTTATCGGGCTATTTAAAGACTAAGCCCTGCCCATAGTCGCATTATTGGTCACACTAATGATGACGTCACCAGCGACCACTCAGGCGGTGCCAGGTCACCGGATCAGCTGACACCAAACCACCAATCACGGTCCGCCATGTCACGGGCATGCTCAGTGCAGTGCACCCCGGACATAGGCTATAGCAGCCCTGTTCCCTTCCGCAACCTATGCTTAAGACTACTAGGAACAAAGACCTGAGGGATAACTTGTACATCTCGTGCACTGGCTAGGCTTTTGGACCGAGGGTAATGCTGAGCACCATCTGCCCCAGCTGGACCAGAATGGGAGACCACAGAATCCACTGATGATTCTGACCCAATTCCAAATCCAGCAAACGCCTAACAGCGTGAGAACTGGAATGACAATCGGTGACTTGACCGCGAGTGACCTTTGGAGTTTTGTTCTCGAGGCTGCATAGGTTACTTGCAGTCATTTCCCAGGGGCAATTACATCAGTAACGTCATTGCCCATGAGACATGACCGGGAGTGACCTATGGAGCCTAGTTCTCGAGGCCACTGCAGTCATTTTATCGCTCACCATTCCGACTCTCACGCTATACTCTGTGAAACTCGGCAGAGTACAGCATGAGACTCAGCAGTGGCTGCTGCTCCAGTCTATGGAGCTTCATTCTCTGAAAGGTTCTCCATACATTGGACGAAGAAGACGGGGATCGTCGTGTGACCTCCATTTGGATTATGGCGGGCCGCTGTGGATTATTATTTTTAATAAATGAGTGGAAGAGGGAAATTGTCGGGGAGTGATTTTTATAAATAAAGGACATTTGTGTGTGCTTATTTATTTTGACTACTGGTTTAGTAATGGGGGGTCTGATAGATGCCTCTCCATTACTAACCCATGGGCTTGATGTCACCGCTAGCTGTTGACATCAACACCACAAGGCTAAGTGCCAGAATTGGTGCATCTAATGGTTGCACTATTTCTGGGGCGGCTGAGGGCTGGTCTTATTAGGCTGGGAAAGGACCAATATCTTTGCCCCTTCCCAGTCTATTAATACTAGCCCCCAGCTCTCTGCTTTGCTTTAGCTGGTTTTTGTGGTCCCCCTATTTTTAATAACCAGCAAAGGCAAAGAAAACAGCTGGGGGCTGATAATAATAGGCTGGGAAGGTCCATTGATATTAGCCCCTTCCCAGCATAATAAGACCAGCTCACAGCTGTCTGCTTTACCTTAGCTTAGCTGGTTATTAAAAATAGGGGGGCCCACATAGTTTTTTTTATTTATTAACAAATACATTAAACTGCACATGCAAGGCACTGCTCCACTCCTCCACTTGGACCTTTGCCTCCCGATTATTATTATTTTTTTTCATTATATGTTATTTTAAGTAATTTTCCTATCCACATTTGTTTTCAGGGTAATTGTCCTTCTCTTTTCCCATTTTTCTTCCTTTTTCAGTCCACAAGCCCTTACTACGACCATTTTACAGTTCGGGTCCCCATTAACTTATATGACGTTCAGGTCCGGGATCAAGTTCAGTTCAAGTTCTTGTAACCAAACCGAACTTGAACTTCCACTGGTCCTTTCATCGCTAATCTGCAGTACCCAGCTACAGCCACTATTAAAATGATGGAGCTGCTATGTTCCAGTAGCATACGAGAACTTCGGGCCGGCGCTAATGTCACAGATTTTGATGGTGTATACTGAGAATAAGCCATGAGGGAAAAAAAGTAGCGGCCAACTCCTTTAACATAAAAATAGAACTTGATCCAAGGGTATGTGCACATGTGTATTTGCAATAGATTTTTCTGCAGTGTTGGCAGGAAAAATGCTGTGTGAAATACGTACATTTTTATGTGCTTTTTGCACTTTTTTGTGTGCGTTTTTGATGCATTTTTACTTGTGTTTTTTCCACATTTAATTTGAATGGATGAGAAATGGTGCAATAAATGCTGAAAAAAATGATGATGTAGATTTGAAAAAATACTTTGGTTAAAATCTGCAAGGAAAAAATAAGCATCATGTGCATGAGATTTCAGAAATCTTATTTACTTTGCTAGTATTGTAAAATACTGTGTTTTTTTCCACTTCAAAAATGTGTGGAATAAATTTTGCAAAAATGCAGAATGTGAACAAGCCATTTTTTCACTTATAAACCTTCTTATCAGATGAAGTACGGGCACAAATATATTTCAAACTTTGTATTGCTTTAGGTAAATGTACATTTTCTCTTTAACACTTCTGAAGGGGACTGAGATTTGAAGTCTGACCATTTAGATGTCTCCCCAACACTTTATTAGAGATTGAAATTTCCCTGTATGAAAAGTGTCTCTGAGTACAGCAAAATAATAAATTGAACAAATGTTCAGTGTGAATTCATGCTACCTTGGAAAAATCAAGTGTTCTTTGAGCGACTTTGAAAGAGGCATAGACATTGGTGTAGCATTTTGAAAACTGCCAACCTTTAGGGGTCTTCATGTGCCATGGTTTGAGAGGATGAAGGCAGAGGCATAACTAGGGGTTCAGCTCAGGGGGGCAAAACATCTGAGCTGGCCCCTAACCAGGTAACCGTGTGTACAAATACGGTGATGAACCCTGATCGTGGATATAGAGGAACTTCAGCAGATGTCCACTCTGTCACTGAAAATAACATATAGTGGTAGATACCAGACCTGACCATATAATGTTAGTTACCAGACCTGCAGACCATACAAGTAATTACAGTACAGGTATATATAGCAACTTACAGCTGACGTTCTTTCTGGTGGAGTAGTTCATTTTCCCGTCTTTTCCATCTGGCCCAGACCGATATGACAACTTCTCCAGCCAGGACTCATCTGCAGAGATTACAACAAAATCACATTTGACTTCTCACATTTCCAGACCCGTCCCCATCTATTCCCAACCTGCACAAACTCCTCATCTTGTATAATAATGCCACCACTGTGCCCCTTACAAAGTAATAATGCCTCATTTGTGCCCTCTAGATGGTAAAATTGCTCCCTTGAAAAGATTAATGCCAGGTGTAAATGCCGTAGAAAAGTGTCCACATTTTGCCCCTTTGATGGTTACAATACTCTGAATGCCCCTATAACAATAATGCTTCTTAAGAGCCCACTTGATGTTTAATAATGTCCACTTGGTCCCCCAATATACAGCTCCTCTATATACAGTATAGTGGACCCACAGCTCCCTTATACAGAGTATGATGTCCCCACAGCTCCCTGTACACAGTATGATGGACCCATAGCTCCCCTATACACAATATAACGCCCCACAGATTCCCTATACAGAGTATGGTGGGCCCACAGTTCATATACATAGCATTACAGCAGCAGAGTGATGATGAGGTCAGCAGTGTGCGTCCTTATCATTCCACTGCACGTCAGTGTGGGAAGATGACGAGCGCTCCCCTCCTCCCAGCATTGCAGTGTTGCTCAGAGGTATTTGTGGCACCCCAGGGGTCTGGTTTCCACAGTAACAGCAATGTCATGTCTGAGAGCAGGTGGGAGGTCTCTTGGTCAGGGATCCTATGCATGCCACACCTCCTGCCCAGTCCTGGGAGGGGAAGAACTTCCCCTATATAAACCTAGGGCTGAGGCAGGGTTAGTGAGTAGAGAAGAAGTAGAGACAGAGAAGAGAAGCAGATCTAGGAAAAGAACATCAGGAGCTCTGTGGGAGCAGTGCCATAAGGAGTCAGGGGCTGGCAGCTGCAGAGCTCGCCCTGACTGAGAAGCTATCACCGGACCCGGAGTCCGAGGCTGTGGGGACTAATCTTTACCCAGCAGCAGAAACCGCCCGGCAGGGGATTTCAGGTCCTCTGGCCAAGAAACCCGAAGGCACGGTCACACGCATGGGACCAGCACCGCCGTCGTGGAGCGGAAGCTACTAGAAGGCCCCGAGTCACCGGCCATACGGGTGAGCACCACACGGTACACTCAGGGACGTGGGCTACTTATACCCGCTTCTAGCAAGGTAGCCAGAAGAGTATCGTTAGTTTGGGAGGCCTACAACTCCGCCTGGCCAGGGGAGATCCCATCTGCTCAAGGACTGACCAGGCCCAAATCACTAGCCAGTTCTCCGGGAGGGTCTATCGTTGTCACCAGTAAAGACCCTGAACTACACCGCATCGTCTCTGAGTGGTTCCTGCTACCCCCATCATCCACGTCGGCTGCCCTGAGGCCATACCCCTCCCGTTGAGGGTTATACCATCACGCTGCACAATCCTACCACCGGCCTCAGCGGTCTGCCCTGCAGCAGCAGCTCCTTAGCTGTACTCAACGGGTGGCGTAGTCGTCCAACATCTACCGCTGATACAGCGCCACTTAGTCTGACTCCCTGGGCACGGACCGGATCACCGCCACGAGACTACAACCCTCAAGAGATCCGGCTCTGGGTAAGCTCCCGCGTGCGCAACGCAGCGCGACACAGGCCCAGGGGCGCGTCAACTTTTGGCGTAGTCGGCAGGATTTCGTGCCCGCAACCACCGGGTACTGCGTGCCTGAAAAAAAGACTGTTCAAACTTACCTGTGGTGAAGATTCCCGCCATCCGGCGTCATCTTCCGCTTCCTTCCCGCCATCGGTGGAGTTTTCCCGCCATCCGGCGCCATCTTCAGCCTTCTTCCCGCCATACGTGGAGTTTTCCCGCCATTGGACGCCATCTTGAGGACGCCGCGCGGGAAGAAGAGGGGCGTGGACTCCGAAAGCGCGCGAGAACTGAAGCCCCGCCTCACGTCCGGACGTTGTGTAAGGTCCTGGAAGGAGCCCAGCAGACGCCGACGTCACAGGAGCGCGACGGAAGGTCCTCAACCCTGACGACTCACTGCGGAGCCGCGGCCTACGGAAGAGGATCATCGCAAGGTAGGCCACGGTCCACTAGGGGGGAGAAGGATGCCGGATACGGAGGAGAGCTTCATCGCTTCAACCCCCGCCAGCGCCACCGCTGTCGCGGTCATGCCTTTCACCATGCCCTATATCCCGGGGGCAGCCTGGCTACCCCAGTACTCAGGGGAGTCACATACCCTGCATGACTTTAGAGAAAAGCTGGATAGCCTCTTCCAGGTGTACCAACTCACAGAGGAGCAAAAAGTGAGCATCCTGGTGGCCCAATTAACCGGGGCAGCCCAAAGGGAGGTAAAGTCCTGGCCACCTGGGGGGAGGACTGTCGCAGAGATACTAACCCAGCTAACCGAGGAGGAGCTGCAGTACTACCAATACGAGGAAAGCCAAGAGGACCCGGACGGGTCTGAGGACTACCCTCAGGAGGGAGCACAAAGAGGACATAGCTACTGAAGGGAAGTAGCGTGAATAAAGAGCTGTAAATAGTTACCCGTAAGGGTACAAGGACTGCTGCTAATTAAAATATGGTCCCCGTTGGGATTAGTGAATTGTTCCCCATGTGCCCCTATCTTAAACCAGGCTGAGGACTGTGAGCAGCCATTCCTTACCCCCACTGGCCGAGGACTGAGAGCGGCCATATCCTGTAAATAATTATGTGTTTCTAGTAATTTATGGGAGTCTTTGGTGGATTTACCGGGAATCCTTTGTACATGGTTGGAGCGTAACCCAGGAATGGACTAAAAGACTGTTAAGGACTCGGGGCAGGACAGACCCCTACCTGGTTACGTCTCCCTGTTTTGGTGAAATGGACACCTTGCTTTTCTTCAAAGACTGCACCCGGTTGCGGACACCCCGTAACCATCTTTATGTGTTTTTCTTATTGTATTATTATTGTTTATACCTTGTTATGTTTTTCTAAAAATATGTTTAGTCCCGGAGTACTAAATTTCACTAGGGGGGAATGTGGCACCCCAGGGGTCTGGTTTCCACAGTAACAGCAATGTTATGTCTGAGAGCAGGTGGGAGGTCTCTTGGTCAGGGATCCTATGCATGCCACACCTCCTGCCCAGTCCTGGGAGGGGAAGAACTTCCCCTATATAAACCTAGGGCTGAGGCAGGGTTAGTGAGTAGAGAAGAAGTAGAGACAGAGAAGAGAAGCACATCTAGGAAAAGAACATCAGGAGCTCTGTGGGAGCAGTGCTATAAGGAGTCAGGGGCTGGCAGCTGCAGAGCTCGCCCTGACTGAGAAGCTATCACCGGACCCGGAGTCCGAGGCTGTGGGGACTAATGTTTACCCAGCAGCAGAAACCGCCCGGCAGGGGATTTCAGGTCCTCTGGCCAAGAAACCCGAAGGCACGGTCACACGCATGGGACCAGCACCGCCGTCGTGGAGCGGAAGCTACTAGAAGGCCCCGAGTCACCGACCATACGGGTGAGCACCACACGGTACACTCAGGGACGTGGGCTACTTATACCCGCTTCTAGCAAGGTAGCCAGAAGAGTATCGTTAGTTTGGGAGGCCTACAACTCCGCCTGGCCAGGGGAGATCCCATCTGCTCAAGGACTGACCAGGCCCCAATCGCTAGCCAGTACTCCGGGAGGGTCTATCTTTGTCACCAGTAAAGACCCTGAACTACACCGCATCGTCTCTGAGTGGTTCCTGCTACCCCCATCATCCACGTCGGCTGCCCTGAGGCCATACCCCTCCCGTTGGGGGTTATACTATCACGCTGCACAATCCTACCACCGGCCTCAGCGGTCTGCCCTGCAGCAGCAGCTCCTTAGCTGTACTCAACGGGTGGCGTAGTCGTCCAACATCTACCGCTGATACAGCGCCACTTAGTCTGACTCCCTGGACACGGACCGGATCACCGCCACGAGACTACAACCCTCAAGAGATCCGGCTCCGGGTAAGCTCCCGCGTGCGCAACGCAGCGCGACACAGGCCCAGGGGCGCGTCATATTCACATCTAAAAGATGTATATACAGCTGAGTACAGGGAAAAGGGAGCGCTGTGCAGTCCTGGCTTAAGTATATCAGAGCGCTGTGGACTCCGATATAGTTAAGAGTAGCGTAGCTCCATGTGTGCACCCCCCCTGAGCCCAGGGCCCGGGTTGGCTGTTCCCTCTGCCCCCGGTAGCTATGCTACTGGATACAGGTAATGTTGTGTGTGAGGAAAAATATTTCAAAAGGGGATCCCATGGATCACAAATAATTCTGGCGAAGACAGGTGGAGTTCAGTCAAGCAAATTGCAGCCAAATACAATGCATGTACTCCAAGTATCAGTGTCCAAATGTGCATTTTGTTCAGAAAACAAACAATTTTCATCCATATTGTTATCCATGTGCCATATGTGTCTTTTTTTATATCCTTGAAGCATCCTCATGTCAGTTTTTTACAGACTGAAAATATGGTCATGTGAACTTAGCCATTGAGTATTATTTTTGTCTAAGGGAAACAGAAAAAGATATTCCAGTGGTTATAATTTTGGATCTAGCACAAAAATTGGATTACTGAACAGTTGAAAAGCATTGTCTGGTCAGACAAATTATCATTTCTTTTGGACCATGCTGATGGAAATGTCCGAATTTTTTGCAAACGGTATGAACCAATCAATCTTTTTGTCAAGTGTGAACAGTGTCATCTTGGTACAGGTGGATGAATGGTGCTCGAAATATTTTCTTCTCCCATCCAGATATCTGTGGACCAATTTTAAACAGTAGGGCTTACCTAAGTATTATGACTGACCAACTTTGTCCCCTAATATCAGCTGTTTAACATACGCAGATGGACACTATCAGCACAGGAATGATCCAAGGGTCATATAGCTGTATAGTCATGGATTGTTTCCAAAAACATGATGGTGATTTTTCCTTGTTTGCCTGACTCTTACATTCATCATATCTTAATCCTATAGATCAGGGTTCCCCAACCTGTATCTCGCAAGCTACATGTGGCTCATGGGCCGGGGCTGGCTGGCAAATTTTGGTCTGGGGGCAAACAAGCAAAACTGGCCCAACAGCGGCCCATTCTTAGTTTATTTACAAGTGACATTAAGGCCTGGGCTACACTGATTTTTTTGTAGCACTAGTGATTGATATTAACTATTAAGAGGCAGCTGCAGTGCACCCAATTCCATACAACTCAATGTATTATTTTGGACTGCAGCTGTAACTAACTAGCTAAAATCAATTAGTATTGCTACAAAAAGTCGCCGTGTAGCTGAGGCTTTAATGACAGTGACACGTGATGCTGTTGAATGCTCATGTGGAGCTGAAACATTCATATAGGTTGTAAATAAAAGAATCAAGATTCCACATGCAACACAAGGAGTTGAGTTACGATCACTATTTGGATTTTCTAAAATGACTGTTCAAACCAAGCACATGCGCTCGGTAAACCCTTGGCATTGCCAAACAGTTCAGTACATCTTCTTACCTGCTTGTTTTTCATCGATCTCTTCTGGCTCTAGTAAAGGGAACCTGTAAGGCGCCCTATGCCCTCCAACCTAGCAGCATTCACTTTTTATGAGTAAAGTCCCTGCCTAGCCAGCCCTGCATAATGTTATTTGGTAAAAATTAGGCTTAAAAAAACATTTATATTGTCCCTGTTTGTTATGCTAAGTAGGGCTTTGTGATTAGTCGATGGGGCGTTAGTTCCCCAGACTATTCAACCCTCTTTCCATGTTATCACGCCCCTGTGGGAGTGATAATATAATTTGCAGGAGCTGTCCTCATTGCCAGCTCATTGAAATCTTGCGCACGTGCAGCGCACATTTCAGCAGCGTCACTGCGTCTCTGAAGCCATGTGTATGCTTTCCAGATTCAGAGGCGCGCACTGCGTATGACAGGAAGCCATCTTCTGGACTTCCGGTCATGCGCAGTATGCCTCTGAAGTGGGGAAGCGTACACCTGGCTCCAGAGATGCAGTGACACTGCTGAAATGTGCAGCATGCATGCGTGAGATTTGCAGGATGATGCCCGCTCCTGCAAATTATGTTATCACTCCCACAGGGGCGTGATATCATGGAAAGAGGGCTGACTAGTCTGGGGAACTAACGCCCCATCGACTAGTCAAAGCCCTCATTAGCATAGAGAAAGCTGAGGTTATAAATGCTTTTTTAAAACCTAATTTTTACCAAAAAACATTATACAGGGCTGGTTAGGCAGGGAATTTACTCATACATAAGTGAATGCTACTGGGTTGGAGGGATAGGGGACCTGACAGGTTACCTTTAAGACAGGGTTGTCAATCAAAGAGGAGGGTGGAGGGAAATCAAGCAGGTGGGAAGGTGTATTTAAACGTTTAGCCCTGCTGTGAAGCACCGAGCGCCTGTACTTGGTTTGAACAGTCATTCTGTGCTGACAGAGTCCCTTTAAAAGTGCCAATATTTTGGAAAACTTTCAGGGACACTTTTTTAGTATGAGAGAGTGTTGCAGTTGATCACATTTTTTGCCTACTTCGGTATCTACAATACGAGGTTTGACTCCAGACTCATGGGGTCACAGAGTTAGAGCAGCCTCCATATCTAGTCTACTTTCTTAGATCTCATTCACACGTCCAGGTTTAAACATGTACGTGAAAGAATGGTACCAGTGTCATCAGTGTTTTGGATCAATGTCATCAGTGTTTGGTCCATGTGTCCGTTTTCACCATCAGTGATAAATAAATTAAAAAGCTTCTTCTATTCTTTGCAATATTAAATATGGACGGCACATGGATTGTACACTGACGCCATCCATGTGCTGAACGTGTTTTTCATGGACCTATAGACTTGTATTGTCACTTTTCATCTGTGATATCTAAGAATAATGAACATGTCTCTGTGAGGTTTGCACAGGCACATGGTCTGTGAAACAATACAGACATACAGACATGTCAACAGCCACATAGACTATAATGGAGGTAAAAAAAATAATAATGGGCATGTTTTGTATTTGTGAAAAACACGGACAGAACATGGATGTCTGAATGAGGTCTAAACACTGATACTGCAGTTCATCACATACACTCTCTGCGCCCAATGTCTATACAACTACACACCCTGACAGAAGTTATGTCACTTCCATATGTAAATATTTAACCAGACATTAAATTCATTCATTGGTTTTATAAATTACTCTTTTGAAAGCTGAAACCCTCCCAAATTTGGTTTAGGTTAAGAAAATAAATTGGCATCAATGCTGAAATATTGATCATTTAATGAACACAGAATGGTCAGATTTTGACAACATGCCAAAAATCCACCCTGCAACCAAAGCCTTGATTATCAAGAGGCTGAAGACCAGATCCACTGCAGAGGTGGCTGGCACCTTTAATATGTCTCAGCGTCAAGTACAAAGAATTAAAAAAAGATTTGAAGAGACTGGAGATGTGTTTGACAAGCCCAGGTCCAGCAGACCCCGCAAGACAACTGCTCAGGAGAAACATTTGTTGGTTAGAAAATCCAAAGCAAGCCCCTCTTCCACTGCAGCAGAGCTCCAACAGGCCTGGTCACCTCAAGTCCCTGTGTCAACTAGAACAGTTTGTAGGATTCTGTCTCGAAATAGCCTCCATGGTCGAATCAGTGCCCAGAAGCCAGCACTAAACAAAAGGCAAATAAAAAAACGTGTGGCATTTGCAAAGTCCCACAGCCTGCTAAACAGATGGACGCTGGATAAGTGGCAGAAGGTGGATTTCGCTGATGAATCTTCAGTAGAATTACACCACAGCCGCCGCAAATACTGCAGGAGACCTACTGGAGCCCGAATGGATCCAAAATACACCCAGAAAACAGTTAAATTTGGTGGTGGAAAGATCATGGTCTGGGGTTACATTCAGTATGGGATGTGCGAAACATTTGCAAGGTGGAAGGCGATATCAATAGCCTAAAATATCAAGAAGTATTAGCTACCTCTAACATTCCAAATCATAAAAGGGGTCAAATTCTGCAGCAGGATGGTGCTCCATCTCATACATCTGTGGCACCCCAGGGGTCTGGTCTCCACAGTAATAGCAATGTTATGTCTGAGAGCAGGTGGGAGGTCTCTTGGTCAGGAATCCTATGCATGCCACACCTCCTGCCCAGTCCTGGGAGGGGAAGAACTTCCCCTATATAAACCTGGGGCTGAGGCAGGGTGAGGGAGTTCAGAGGGAGAGTTCAGCCAGGAGGGCTGACAGGGAGCTGTGGCTCCGGCTGGGCCCAGCTCCCGGGCCATGCCTGAAGTAGAGACAGAGAAGAGAGGCAGCTATGGGAAGAAACAACAGGAGCTCTGTGGGAGCAGTGTTACAAGGAGTCAGGGGCTGGCAGCTGCAGAGCTCGCCCTGACTGAGAAGATTTCTTACCGGACCCGGAGTCCGAGGCTGTGGGGACTAACTCCTACCCAGCAGCAGAATCCGTCAGGCAGGGGATTTCAGGTCCTCTGGCCAAGAAACCCGAAGGCACGGTCACACGCATGGGACCAGCACCGCCGTCGTGGAGCGGAAGCTACTAGAAGGCCCCGAGTCACCGGCCATACGGGTGAGCACCACACGGTACACTCAGGGACGTGGGCTACTTATACCCGCCTCTAGCAAGGTAGCCAGAAGAGTACAGTCAGTTTGGGAGGCCTACAACTCCGCCTGGCCAGGGGAGATCCCATCTGCTCAAGGACTGACCAGGCCCCGATCGCTAGCCAGTACTCCGGGAGGGTCTATAGTTATCACCAGTAAAGACCCTGAATTACACCGCATCGTCTCTGAGTGATTCCTGCTACCCCCATCATCCACGTCGGCTGCCCTGAGGCCATACCCCTCCCGTTGGGGGTTATACTATCACGCTGCACAATCCTACCACCGGCCTCAGCGGTCTGCCCTGCAGCAGCAGCTCCTTAGCTGTACTCAACGGGTGGCGTAGTCGTCCAACATCTACCGCTAATACAGCGCCACTTAGTCTGACTCCCTGGGCACGGACCGGATCACCGCCACGAGACTACAACCCTCAAGAGATCCGGCTCCGGGTAAGCTCCCGCGTGCGCAACGCAGCGCGACACAGGCCCAGGGGCGCGTCACATCCATCTCTACAACAAAGTTCCTCCAGGCAAAAAATATCAAGGTGCTCAAAGACTGGCCAGCCCAGTCACCAGACATGAACATCATTGAGCATGTTTGGGGTAGGATGAAAGAGGAAGCCTTGAAGACAAAACCAAAGAATCTAGATGAACTCTGGGAGGCATGTAAGACTGCATTCTTTGGTATTCCTGATGACTTCATTAATAAATTGTATGAATCATTGTTGAACCGCACGGATGCAGTCCTTCAAGCTCATGGAAGTCACACAAAATATTAAATATGACTATAATAGCATCACAACTTCATTCACCAATGTTATGCAACAAATATTTGCATTTTAAGATAATTATTTGTTTGAATATCACATTACTTTCTGTGGGCGACAAAACTTTTGTCTTGCCAAAATCTGACCATTCTGTGTTCATTAAATGAACAATATTTCAGCATTGATGCCAATATATTTTCTTAACTGAAACCAAATTTGGGAGAGTTTCAGCTTTCAAAAGAGTAATTTATAAAACCAATGGATGAATTTAACGTCAGGTTATAAGCTTTTATTCACATAACATGGATAAGCGACATAACTTCTGTCAGAGAGTGTATACAACTAAAGGAGCTGTCTGGTCAAAACACAGTGATGACCTATTCATGGGATAAGTTATCACTATTAGATGGTTTGGGGTCAGTTACCACTGCCGATCAGCTGTTATTTGCGGCAAGATGTAAACACTTTGAATAGAGCTGCAAAGTGCTGGTGCTGCTGTGTAGCAGGAACTGCCGGGATCTGTAGAAAGGCTGCAGCTATAATAGGAGCTGGTCTGCTGCATCTAGCAGCACCTGCTATACATTGAATGGAACTACAATTTGCCATCACATTCAGTTATTATAGCTGGCTAAAACAACAGCAGATCAATGGTGGTGGTGGTGAGGGGGAAACTGGATGTTGGACTCCAACAATCTCAAATTGATGACTCAATCAGTGGATAGGTTATCAATCAAATTTTGACTGGACAACCCCTTTAAATTATGCAATTTCTCACACAACAAAACAAAACACACTTTAGCAAACTTTCACTCCGCTAAATCCATGGTAGTTATGTTGTTCTGACTATTACACTTCTCAAAAAAATAAAGGGAACACTTAAACAACAGAATATAACTCCAAGTAAATCAAACTTCTGTGAAATCAAACTGTCCACTTAGGAAGCGACAATGATTAACAATCAATTTCACATGCTGTTTGTGCAAATGTAATAGACAATAGATGGAAATTATTGGCAATTTTCAAGACACACTCAATAAAAGAGTGGTTCTGCAGGTGGGGACCACAGACCAGACCATATCTCAGTACCAATGCTTTCTGGCTGATGTTTTGGTCACTTTTGAATGTTGGTTGTGCTTTCACACTCACGGTAGCATGAGACGGACTCTACAACCCACAGAAGTTGCTCAGGTAGTGCAGCTCATCCAGGATGGCACATCAATGCGAGCTGTGGCAAGAAGGTTTGATGTGTCTGTCAGCGTAGTGTCCAGAGGCTGGAGGCGCTACCAGGAGACAGGCCAGTACACCAGGAGACATGGAGGCTGCCGTAAGAGGGCAACAACCCAGCAGCAGGACCACTACCTCCGCCTTTGTGCAAGGAGGAACAGGAGGAACACTGCCAGAGCCCTGCAAAATGACCTCCAGCAGGCCACAAATGTGCATGTGTCTGCACAAACGGTTAGAAACCGACTACATGAGGGTGGTATGAGGGCCCGACGTCCACAGATGGGGGTTGTGCTCACAGCCCAACACTGTGCAGGATGCTTGGCATTTGCCGCAGAACACCAGGATTGGCAAAATCGCCGCTGGCTCCCTGTGCTCTTCACAGATTAAAGCAGGTTCACACTGAGCACATGTAACAGACGTGACGAGTCTGGAGACGCCGTGGAGAGCGATCTGCTGTCTGCAACATCCTTCAGCATGACTGGTTTGGCAGTGGGTCAGTAATGATGTGGTGTGGCATTTCTTTGGAGGGCCGCACAGCCCTCCATGTGCTCGCCAGAGGTAGCCTGACTGTGATTAGGTACCGAGATGAGATCCTCAGACCCCTTGTGAGCCCATATTCTGGTGCGGTTGGCCCTGGGTTCCTCCTAATGCAGGACAATGCCAGACTTCATGTGGCTGGATTGTGTCAGCAGTTCCTGCAAGATGAAGGCATTGAAGCTATGGACTGGCCCGCCCGTTCCTGAGACCTGAATCCGATTGAGCACATCTGGGACATCATGTCTCGCTCCATCCACCAACGTCACGTTGCACCACAGACTGTCCAGGAGTTGGCTGATGTTTTAGTCCATGTCTGGGAGGAGATCCAACAGAAGACCATCCGCAACCTCATCAGGAGCATGTCTTGGCATTGTAGGGAGGTCATACAGGCACGTGAAGGCCACACATAATACTGAGCCTCATTTTGACTTGTTTTAAGGACATTACATCAAAGTTGGATCAGTCTGTAATGTGTTTTTCCACTTTAATTTTGGGGGTGACTCCAAATCCAGGCCTCCATTGGTTAATAAATTTGATTTCCTGTCCTCCCACCTCTCCTCCTGTTCCCTCTCGACCGCCTGCAATCTGGCTTCCAACCGCACCACTCGACTGAAACTGCCCTGACCAAAGTCACCAACGACCTACTAAACGCCAAATCTAAGCGACACTACTCCATCCTCCTCCTTCTGGACCTGTCATCTGCCTTCGACACAGTGGACCATTCCCTCTTACTACAGATTCTCTCATCTCTTGGCATCACAGACGTAGCCCTATCTTGGATCTCCTCATACTTAACAGACAGGAGATTCAGCGTCTCCCACTCATGCACCACCTCCTCTTCTCGTCCCCTATCAGTCGGTGTCCCCCAAGGTTCAGTTCTAGGACCCCTGCTCTTCTCCATCTACACCTTCGGTCTGGGACAGCTCATAGAGTCTCACAGCTTTCAGTATCACCTCTATGCTGATGACACACAGATCTACCTCTCTGGACCCGATATCTCCTCCCTACTAACCAAAATCCCACAATGTCTGTCCGCCATCTCATCCTTCTTCTCTGCCAGATTTCTAAAACTCAACATGGATAAAACAGAGTTCATCATCTTTCCACCCTCTCATTCATATCCCCCATCTGACCTATCCATCAACGTCAATGGCTGTTCACTCTCCCCAGTCCCACAAGCTCGCTGCCTTGGGGTAACCCTGGACTCTGATCTCTCCTTCAAACCACATATCCAAGCCCTTTCCACTTCCTGCCGACTCCAACTCAAAAATATCTCCCGGATCCGTGCATTGCTCAGCAAAGGCTCTGCAAAAACACTAGTGCATGCCCTCATTATCTCCCGCCTCGACTACTGCAACCTCCTGCTCTGTGGCCTCCCTTCCTACACTCTTGAGCCCCTCCAATCTATCCTAAACTCTGCTGCTCGACTAATCCACCTGTCCCCCTGCTATTCCCCAGCCTCCCCCCTCTGTCAATCCCTTCACTGGCTCCCCATTGCCCAGAGACTCCAGTTCAAAACCCTAACCATGGTAAACAAAGCCATCCACAACCTGTCTCCTCCATACATCTGTGACCTAGTCTCCCATTACTTCCCTGCACGCAACCTCCGATCCTCACAAGATCTCCTTCTCTACTCCCCTCTTATCTCCTCTTCCCACAATCGCATGCAAGATTTCTCCCGTGCATCCCCCCTACTCTGGAACTCTCTACCCCAACACATCAGACTCTCGCCTACCATGGAAGCCTTCAAAAGAAACCTGAAGACCTACCTCTTCTGACAAGCCTACAACCTGCAGTAACCACCGCTCCACCACATTACTGCATGACCTCCTCTACCCCCACCTACTGTATCCTCACCCATCCCTTGTAGACTGTGAGCCCTCGCGGGCAGGGTCCTCCTGTTTTTGCTATGTATACCCCTACCACACGTAAAGCGCCATGGAATAAATGGCGCTATAATAATAAATAATAATAATAATTTCCATTGATGATTTTTGTGTGATTTTGTTGTCAGCACATGCAACTTTGTACAGAACAAAGTATTCAATGAGAATATTTCATTCATTCAGATCTATGATGTGTTATTTGAGTGTTCCCTTTATTTTTTTGAGCAGTGTATATGGTCTGGGAGCAATGGGACAAGATTTACTGGCCACATGTTCTGCTTATGAGTGAGCGAGGTGATGGATTTATGGCTCACTCCCTTTCAGTGTAAACACAGCTCTTGTCTGGGCACTGCAGTATTAATGATCTGCTGCCAGGCACAGGAGGGGACAGAAACAATGGTCTCCATATAGCAGCAGGTCAGTGGGGAGAAGATCTGTCCTCTTTCCTACTGCTAGTGAGAGCTAGTAAAGGCCGCACAGGCCTTGGGACTGCTCTCCAGCAGTAAAAGACGTCATAAACTGGATCAGCCTATTACCACTGACGAGCAGTGTCCTGCCTGTGCGGCCATTACTGGCACTCATTAAAAAAGCAGGGGATTTAGCAGCACTTACATTGTGCTCACCTCTATTTACTCTGCCAGCCCCAGGTACTGCGTTGCTGAAGTGATCTCCTCAGGGGCTTGTCAGTTAGACACAGTGCAATTATGTCTCCCACACACTCTTCGGCAGGAGGAGGAAGGTCAGCATGAGATGAATAGAATCTGCTGTGCAGTGATGCAGCCAGCCGTGACACCAGTACATGTTTAATGGCAAAGTGCCAGCCAGCTGCAGTCTCTGAAGCAGCAAATGGCCCAGCGGCCCTTAACAAATTCTTTGGTGACCTTCCTGGGGGGCATGGGTCCCCCTGCCGCCCAACCCAGTGCGCCCCTGCTCATGGGCCCTGCTGTGTGATTCGCAGCTGTCTGCTTCCTCATCGTGTCTGTGTCGAAGCAGAGAAGCAGACTTCACCACCCACCCAGGTTCCAGCGCCGAATTCCATTTCTACTGCAGTCCCGGTGTTGTGATTAGAACAGTAACATTACATCAACTTGTCACATCTCTGGGCAGTCACTGAGCTCAGCGCTCATGCAGAGGTTCAAGGCACGCGACGCTGAGCTCATTTACTGGCTAGAGATGTGAACTAGCTGTTGAAATGACATTACCCCTGAGTACTAGGACTGCAGCAGTGGTGGAAGCTGGCACTGGACCCTGGTGGGGCAGTGCCAGATGAGTTTGTTATGTTATGCACTTTACACACTTTGGAGACCACTTTACTGAAAGTGAACAACCCCTTTAAGAATAACATAACTAAGAATTAGTGATCTGACAGGGGATATTAATATCTGTATGTCACATCTTTGTTAGAAATTCTATAATTATACAGTACAGACCAAAAGTTTGGACACACCTTCTCATTTAAAGATTTTTCTGTATTTTCATGACTATGAAAATTGTACATTCACACTGAAGGCATCAAAACTATGAATTAACACATGTGGAATTATATACTTAACAAAAAAGTATGAAACAACTGAAAATATGTCTTATATTCTAGGTTCTTCAAAGTAGCCACCTTTTGCTTTGATGACTGCTTTGCACACTCTTGGCATTCTCTTGATGAGCTTCAAGGGGTATTCACCGGAAATGGTTTTCACTTCACAGGTGTGCACTGTCAGGTTTAATAAGTGGGATTTCTTGCCTTATAAATGGGGTTGGGACCATCAGTTGTGTTGTGCAGAAGTCAGGTGGATACACAGCTGATAGTCCTACTGAATAGACTGTTAGAATTTGTTACAATCCAGCCCTTGTTAATTTTGACAAGAGTCAGCCTGTCAGCATTTTCAGTTGACAGGCAGATGCACCTATCAGTTATAATACCCCCAGCGGCACTAAAAACTCGCTCTGACAAAACGCTAGGTGCAGGGCAGGCCAGGACCTCCAAGGCGTAGAGAAACAGTTCATGCCATGTGTCCAGCTTGGATACCCAAAAGTTATAAGGCACAGAGGAATCACATTGGAGGCAAGGTACTCCTTCAGCATCTTCCAAAATGTTTCCTTCAATGTCAGAGTACCCCTCGCATCATGGCCTGGGCACTGGGAGGGTCTGAGAAAACTGTCCCAGACTTTTGACAGTGTTCCCCTGCCTCTGCTGCATTGTATTTGTGTCTCCCTTGCCTGTACTCCTTGGTTGTCCAACAAACTGTGACCTCTGCCACCAGAGATTACTGATGGGAATTTTTTTAATAAATCTTCAAAAAGGCCTTCTGGTACAGCAACATTTTATTAGACCTCTCCGCCACGGGAAGAAGAGATAGAAATTTCTCCTTGTAGCATAGGGCTAGAAGTGTGACCAACCAGTAATTAGTGTTGGCCAAATACGTACAATGCGAGGGTCACGGGAAAGGCAGCAGAACATAAAGTTAGCCATGTGTGCCAGACTGCCAACAGCCAAGACTTCCCAGTCCTGACCAAGAAGATGACTGTCCATGCTCTCCTCCACATTATCCTCCTCCTGGTCCTCCTCCTCATTCTCCCTCTCCTCAGGCCATCCATGCTGAACAGACAGTATGACTGTTGTGTGGGTAGTACTGTCTGTAGTGCAAGAAACCAGCTCCTGTCCCTCCTCCTCCTCTTCCTCCTTTTCATTATCACCCAATCCACGTTGAGATGAGATGAGGCTGTGTAGAATCACCCTGTATAGTTCCTTGCTCCATCTCATCATGCTCCACCTGCAATGCCTCCTCTTTAATTGTGAGCAGCGAGCATTTCAGTAGACATAAAAGTGGGATGGTGAAGCTAATTATGGCATCATCGACACTCACTATCTTGGTGGAGTCCTCAAAGTTTTGGAGAATGGCACAGATGTCAGACATCCATGCCCACTCATCAGCTCTTATGTGCGGAGGCTGACCTGTATACCAACGGGCGTGTTGAAGCTGGTACTCAAAAACTGCCCTCTGCTGCTCACAAATATGCAAGGTTGAGTTCCAACGCGTGGTGACATCCCACACCAGTCAAAGGTGGTGACTTCTGATATGGGCACACACGCAGCATACTTTCACAAGCAGCTCAGGCAGATCCGGGCAGGTTTTGAGAAACCACTGAACCACTAGGTTGAGCACATGGGCCAGACATGGTACATGTGCGAGGTTGCCAAGCCTCAGAGCCATCACCAGGTTCCGGCCATTGTCACACACGACCATGCCTGGCTGTAGGTTCATCAGTGACAGCCACAGATCTGCCTGTTCTGTTACAGCCTTAAACAGCTCTGCAGTGGTGTGCAGTTTGTCACCTAAGCATATTAGCTTCAGCACAGCCTGTTTCCGCTTGGCCAAGGCAGTGCTGCAGTGCTTCCAGCTTCCGACTGATGTGGTCATTTCGGAGATGGAGGCTGAAGAGGAGGAGGAGGTGCAAGAGCTGTAGAATGTGGGGGCAACCCTGATTGACCCAGGACCCGCAATCCTCAGTGTCGGGAGGACGTGTTCCATCCCAGGGTCCGACTGGGTCCCGGCTTCCACTATAGTAATCCAGTGTGCAGTCAGTGAAATGTATCGTCCCTTACCACATGCAGTTGTCCATGTGTCCGTGGTTAGGAGAACCTTCCCAGTAACTTCGTTGGTGAGGGCACGGGTAATGTTCTGGGACACATGCTTGTGTAAGGTGGAGACGGCACACCAGGAGAAATAGTGATGTCTGGGAACCGAGTACTGAGGGAAGGCCGCCACCATGAGGTTGCTGAAAGATTCCTTCTCCACAGGCCTAACGGACAACATATCAAGTGCAAGCATTCGAGATATGCAGCAGTTTAGAATTGTGGCCTGTGGGGTGTTGGCTGTGTATTTGCGCTTGCATTCAAAGGACTGTCGTAGGGACAACTGAACTCAGGACATGGACGTGGTTGCTTATGGTGGTGTTTGTTAGTGTGCAACGACAGGTGCAGGGTGATAGGCATCTTCGCCTGTGCCATGGACAGGGGATTGGCATGCACGCACAACAGTTGAACAGGCAGTGGTGTCCCCCGTAGATACTGTTTCTGGACCCTGGCATTCGGCCCAACTAGTCGGGTGCTTTTCTGTCATGTGCCATGGGGCAGCACGGTAGCTCAGTGGTTAGCGCTGCAGCCTTGCAGCACTGGGGTCGTATGTTCTCCTCGTATTTGCATGGGTTTCCTCTGGGTTCTCCAGTTTCCTCCCACACTCCAAAGACATACTGATAGGGAATTTAGATTGTGAGCCCCAATGGGGACAGCTATGATAATGTATGCAAGGCACTACAGAATATGTTGGTGCTATATAAAAATAAAGATTATTATTATTATGTGCCTGAGCATGCTGGTGGTGGTCAGGCTGGTAGTTTTGCTGCCCCTGCTGATGCTGGCATGGCAGATGTTGCAAGCGGCCTTTTTGCGGCTAACTGGACAGTCTTTAAAAAAGAGTCAGACTCGGGAAGAACTAACAGTTGGACTGGCAACTTCCCTCGCATTGGTGTTCTGGGGAACAGTTGCCCGCCTTGTGTCTGTGGCCACCCCACTGCTTGTTCCTGCCTGTCGTGGTGCTACGGCTCCCTCCCCCTCTGCGCTGCTGTCCTCGCTATGCACATCTTGTGACAGTAATTGGACTTTCCCACCGTCACCTTCGTGTGACCGTGGCTGCTCAAATATTTGGGCATCATTACATGCAATCTCCTCATGCCCCGCTTCAAACGGACTGGATGAGAGGCCCGAATCTATAAATGGAAAAGTGAACAGCTCTTCGGATCACTTGTCTCCGGGCACTCGGCATGGTGGGAGGAAGGAGGATCAAGTAGAGGAATATGTGGTCCAGACTCACGGCTACTGAGACTGGACCATGTGGAAGTCTCCACACTCCACATTCTCCACAAACTATGCCTGCCTAACTCCTGCTATTACAGGATTAATATGCATCAGAATTAGTCCTTAGAAGGACTGTTAGTTTAGATGTATATTTCTGTGGAATACCTCACTAAATTAACCGACAATTCTCTCCCTCACTCAGCTGCAGCTCACCTTACTCTGCCTGCCTGAAGGGTAGACTGTGATGACCATAGGGTCACCGGGTCTTATATAGACCCGATCACGCTATGCAGCCAGCCAATCACTGTAATGCCACAACCAACATGGCTGCGGCATTACAGTGACTGGCTGGCAATCCCTGCATGTTAATTCTCTGTCTAAACAGCGCCAAACATGTGGGGTGAGGACTCAAGCTCCCACCCGAGCATTTAGGAAATACTCGCAGAGCACCAATTATCTCAAGCAGTGAGATGCTCGGGCGAGTACTGAGTAGTTGCGAGCATGCTCGCTCATCACTAATAATTATGCCCATCTAATTTGTATCTAATTTGAATCTACACAAGAATAATTTGCTGAAATTTTGAAGGACAATTGTGGACCAAAGGGATATTAGATCTCAAATAAATTGGCCATTCTGTGTATATTAATATGTTGCTCAAATGTGAACAGATGCACGGATGCAACAACGAAGAGAATGAGGAGACAGTGGCAACTTAATTAACACTTATAGTATTTATTTGGCTAACACAATTGAAGGGGGTGCCTATGGCACTAAATCAAGAAATATAATATACAGTGAAAATACATTCAATTTGGCTACACGGAATATTAATGAGTTCAAACTGCACACTCCTATTCTTATTATTACAACTAAACACAATCTTAACCCTAAGTGCATCACCGACTCTATCGGGCCCGTAACTATCATGCTCTGTCACTCTCTAGGCAATATGAAACATGATACAAGTCCTAACGGGAGTCTATGATGCTCTGCCATTAGGCTGATAGTCCCGAATCAAAGAGTTACTTTGCACGCCCCTCGCACTGGCTGCCTCCATCCTCTGAAGTACAGCCCCGTTCCCTTGTTTTGTACCATACTACATTGGAGGTTACAGCTCACACAAACATTCTTCTTCTGTGACCTGGTGGCTTTCCTTTCAGCCCTGGCTCTGCTCATTTGTCTTGGATATCCTGGCTCCAGTCTCTCATCTCCGGTTCTGGTCACCTGCATCTGGTCTCTCTGTTCCTTCACTCGGATCTGGTCTCTTGGTTCCTTCACTTAAGTCTAGTCTAGTGACTATAAGCCCACTCCACGGCCTCACATGTCTGAACCTCTACAGGTCCAGGCGTCAATTCTCTCTTCACCGCCCTCCTGAGCCTGTTATAATTATTAACTGCACCACAGCCACCTCCTGACCTGGTGACTCCTTCAACCTCTTCCACTCAGGAACCATGTATGCCACTTTAAAGTTTCTGCTGATGCAGCTCTAGCTACTTTCTCTCATTCTTCAATATATACCGTATTTTTCGAACTATAAGACGCACTGGACCATAAGACGCACCTAGGTTTTAGAGGAGGAAAATAAAAAAATAAAAATTTAAGCAAAAAATGTGGTCATGATGCACTTTTAAGGGGGAGGGGGTCTTCTGCTGACACTGGTATAGGGGTAATGTCCCCCAATTCTGACAATATCCCCCATCCTGGTATATATGCCGCCCCCCTTTCTTTTATATGTGGCCTCCATCCCCATCCTGGTATGCCTGTCATCCCTCCATCCTGGTATGCATGGCACCCCTCATCCTTATCCTGGTATGCATGGCACCCCTCATACCTATCCTGATATGCATGGCACCCATCATCCCTGTCCTGGTATGCATGACACCCCTCATCCCTGTCCTGGTATGCATGGCACCCCTCATCCCTATCCTGGTATGCATGGCACCCCTCATCCCTGTCTTGGTATGCATGGCACTCCTCATCCCTGTCTTGGTATGCATGGCACTCCTCATCCCTGTCTTGGTATGCATGGCACCCCTAATCCCTATCCTGGTATGCATGGCACCCATCATCCCTATCATGGTATGCATGGCACCCCCTCATCCCTGTCCTGGTATGCATGGCACCCCTCATCCCTGTCCAGGTATGCATGGCACCCCTCATCCCTGTCCTGGTATGCATGGCATCCCTCATCCCTATCCTGGTATGCATGGCACCCCTAATCCCTGTCCTGGTATGCATGGCACCCCTAATCCCTGTCCTAGTACGCCCATGGACGTGGAGAGAGGTTGAATATTCATGCCCTTTAACAGCGGGCACAGGAGATAGCCGGCAGTAGCAGGAGCCGCAGCGCGGCTACACTGTATACCGCTATTAAGGAGCATGAATATTCAGTGCTCCCCACGCCCCATGGGCGTGGGGAGCAGTGAATATTCATTTTCTTTAGCAGCGGGGACAGTGTAGGCTGCAGCAGGTGGCTGCTGCCTCCTGTGCCCCGCTCCTCCACCAATACCGCTCCCCCCACACCACACATAAATATACACACCCCCCAACATTCGGACCATAAGACACACCCCCCATTTTCCTCCAAAATTTTGGAGGAAAAAAGTGCGTCTTATGGTCCAAAAAATACGGTAACCAGTAGATGTCGACACTCCATTAGGCCTCAAACTTTGTGAATCTCTCTTCTTGTCCACCTCCTCACATTCCTCCCTTCTTTAAACTCGCCAGTCCCCAGACATGAAGGATCACTTCAGACCTTAGATGCTCCTTGGGGGCAGCTCCAGCATTGCTAATTTCTTGATGCTCCTGCATCTCTTGCATAATGTATTGACAGATGAAATCATCTGCCGCATACCTCATGGTGTGCTCAGTTAAACAAGGTCCCTCTTGGTTTGTCTCTTGAGGAACACTCAGGTCTTCTGGTACTCATCTGGCGGCTTCAGCCTCTTTCCTATTCTCTGGGTCAGCCTGGAGTGGTAGTGTTGCTCCCCTTGGCACTGCAGGTACTACCCACAACTCATCCTCATTATCCGCAAACCTCCTAGATGCAGAATTCCTCTGCACTTTCGGGGGTTCAGACACTCTTTCCCCTTCAGACACACAAGGGCGTAGCATGTTGCAGTGTAGCACTCTTCCTTTTGCCTCATTTTTTCCCTTGGGTCAAACATCATATACTGGATTTTCGGGGTGCAATCTCCTTGTTACTTGGTGGGACGTCGCCTCCCATCTGTAATCCGACCTGCCCCTAGGGCGCTTTGCTCATATAAGTAGTCGATCTTTGGGATGTAGGGGTGCCTTCTGCACCAGGGTCACATCAGGATGACTCATCTCCTGGAATCTTTGTTCAACAAGTCGCCTTATCATCTGCAACTGATGCTGGTGCTCCCGCACCCAGGTGGACGTACACATCCCAATGCCATCTTACTCTGGGTTAGGTTCCAGCTCAGTTATTTTGTGGCCGTCATGACCAAGACCAACGTGTAGTGTTTCTACCCGGTTGTGGCATACTAAATACTGAAAAAATTCAGACCACTTCATCTTCTAATCATCTTCCACTGTCCTTATCATCTGTAACAACTTTCTGTTGAGATGTATAGAGGCCCCCCTAAAGGTGGTTGGGCATTGTTCTGTACTTCTCGATGCTGTAGAGTTGATGATGCTCTTCCATGACTCTCCCTTGGAAGCATACCTTTTGATTGGAGTGGATCCTCTTCGGGCACCCATATAGTCGGATGAAGTCTCAGCAGATGGCTCAGATGACTGACTTGGCTGTTTGATCCCAGGTTGGGGTCACAACTGCGAACTTCGTGAAATAGTCCGTCATCACAAGGCAATCAGGAAATATTCATAACTGTTATTGGATGGGCCGATCACGAGGTAGTCCACCATCAATACTTCCAGTGTCTTAGAAGTCCTTATCACCTGAGTGGGTGCCCTCTGGTCTGGGGGCTTGGCCAATTTACACTGCCGGCACTTCCCACACACGTCTTCCACCACCCAACGTAGTTATGGCCAATACACGAGCCATTGCAGTCATTTTAAAGTTCTTTCCATTCCGAAAAGTCCACCCCACTCATCCTTTGCCACACTTGAAATTATCTCCTCTGGAATCACTACTTGCCACGTAGTCCTGAACTCTATGTATCACTGTATCCACCTGTATAACAGGCCATTCTTCATACAGAGCTGCTCCCATTGTCAGAATGTCTGTAAAGCACCTATAGACAGGGCTACCCTCTCTTCTCTGTTGGACTTCTAGCCTACGGGCAACCACTTCCGTAACTTAGATAGCTCTGGATCTGACAGTTGCAGTTGCACCCATTCATCAATTTGGTCGGTGTTTTTGTCCCAATGCTTCAGAGGCCATGAGAGCTGAAATCTGGGGTCTCCTCACCCTCCAACTCTTTGTCCACATCCTGGACCAGTCACTTTGGATAGTGTGTCAGCGTGGGTATTTTAAGCTTTCGCTCAATAGGCTATCTTATACTGGAACTTGGACATCCTTGTGATCCACCATTGTTCCAATGCTCCTAGTTTTGCTGTTTTTAGGTGAGCAAGTGGGTTATATCTTTGCGCACGTGAACTTCCGACCCTGACAAATACTACGGAATCTTCTCAGTCATGTTCCAAACCAAGGTTAACAGCTCAAATTTGAATGAGCTGAAATTTTCAGGGTTTCTCTTTATATCCAGTATAGATTGACTGGCATAGGCGATCACCCACTCCCGTCCTTCTTGGACCTAGGAGAGTAGAGCTCCCAGACCATAGAGACTCCCGTTCGTGTATAACACAAATGGTTGAGAGAAGTCGACATAGCCAAGATAGGAGCATTTGTCAATATGATCTTTAGGGTCTGGAAGGCCTCTTCCTGCCTCGGTCCCCCACTGGATTGGACCTTTGATGGGTACACACCTTCACTGGAGACGGTATGCCCCAAGTACTCAATTTTCTTCTGAAACAGGTGCCACTTTCAAGGTTTTATGTTCAATCTATGTTTCTGAAGACACTTTAGCACTCGACTAAGTCTAGAAATTGAACTTTTAACTTTCAGGCTCCATATTACCGTCCACTACTGCTTCGACTGTGAGACTGCTACCATTTTATAGACAATCATCTTCGTTATCTCATACATAAATTTGACTTGCAACTATTTAGCATATGATTAGTTATGCAGATTCTTGTCATGTCACTGCATTGTTACTGCTTTGCTTGTGGTGAGATGGAAAAATACAACCTGTTCTCACATTCCCTAATAGCTCATTGTGTTATTAGGTTTATTCCCAAGTGAAAGGTCACTGGTTTGAATCAAGGAGCAGCCATGAAGATTTCCCAAGAAAAGAGAAACAGCATTATCCAACTCACCGATGGTGGTCTCATGGCCAAGAAAATTCCCCAACTGCATCATGTGAGTGCCATGGCAGTTGTAAGAATACGAAATGAAGTCCATACTTCCATTAAAAAGCTAAGAGATGGACGTCTAGGCAAAATACCAACAAGTCGGCTCATCACAAGGTCTATCAGTTTTGGTGCGACAAACATGGCAGTCATGGTCTCTAGTATGCTTCGTAATAGTGAGATCACAGATGTCCATGCAAGCACTGTGTGATGCACATTACACAAGTCTGGAATGGTGGCTCTTAAGAAGGTGAAGAAGCCTCAACTTCAATATCGTCACAAGAAGAGTTGGCTCGACTTTGCAAAAAAGTACAAAAAGTGGACAGTAGAAGATTGGGAACGAGTGATTTGGAGGGATGAGACTAAAGTTAATAAATTAGGCTCTAATGATTGCAAATATGTCTGGAAGAAACAAGGGAAAAAGGGGCTAGCGGATTGAGAAATTGAAGGAACTGTTAAGTTCAGTGGAGGAAGCGTGATGATATGGGGTTGTTTCACAGCAAAAGGCATTGAATACTTGACCAGGCTTGATGGTGGTCTCAGTGCTGAGCAATATGTGAGTATCCTACAAGATGAGTTACTTCATACACTAGAGTATTATTGGTATGAAAAAGATGACATCATATTTCAGCAGGACAACGACCCAAAGCATACATTGAGATTGGCGAGGTAATGGTTCAATAACGATGTAGAGGTTCTGGATTGGCCCCCGCAGTCCGCAGACCTCAACCCAATCGAATACTTGTGGGTAGAGTTGAAGAAAAAACTGTATACATACCCAAGTGAGTACTTTGGGAACATGTAGAAGAGACTTGGGGTCAGCTTTCGGTCGAGACATGTTTTAATTTGATAGAGAGCATGCCCAGAAGGATTCGAGCAGCATTGAAAGCCAAAGATGGATTTACTAACTTCTGACAAAATAATAAAAATTCAAATTTAGATTTTTAGGAGCAAAACAGTAATAATGTAGAGACAATGACAAGAATCTGCATAACTAATCATATGTTAAATAGCTGCAAGTCAAATTTATGCATGAGATAGCCAAGATGATTGTCTATAAAATAATGGTAGTCTCACGTTCAAAGCAGTAGCAGATGGTGAGTTATGGAGTCAAAGTCAAAACTTCAAAACATTGTTACCTTTTTGCTCATCAGTTTATCTTGCTCATCCTAAGGCCAACATGGAATTTTCTATCCCGAACCATATAGGCATTCAAACGTCAATAATCTCTGTACATCCAAAGTTCTCATCATGCTGGGTAAACACTTCCTGATATTGCCCCAACAGGTCTTTCACTTGTCCTACTTGTCTGGAGGAAAGCTCGGATAGATACACCTCCATCTATTTCAATATATCACAATCATCCCTTACCTTGTACTTTCTTTTCTCCCGGTTTATCGACACCGATAATGTCCACGGATCCCTATCCGCAGGAGTCAAGTTCACAGCATCCAATCTGCAGATTCTCCTGCATCACATAGACTTGTGCTACTTCCTTCCTGGGAGGCAGCTGTAGGCTCCTTCAGCTGAAATTAAGGCATCCCACCAGCAAACGTCCCTGGCACACCGTTGTCAGAATGTGGGTGACCAGTAGTCCCAGCATCACTTCTCCTGTCCTCTGAGGTTCAACCTGCATTTCCACTCCTTCCAAAGACATCTGGGCCTGGACCAGAATAGTGAGCACTGTCTGACCATGTGACAAAGTCAGGGTGGTAACAGTGGGTACCACCACTTTTCCCATTCTCAAGGCCTGGGAGGTGACTAGCGAATTATGAATTAAATCAGCCCAGATTACCTGCTCTAATATTCTTCTACAAGGGCGGTGACGTGTCCTGGACCTCCAGTCACTTTCTCACAGACTACCCACCAGAAATTGTCCTACTTCATTCAGGACATTCATCCCCAATGTTATTGTTATGTTCTGCTACCAAAGCTAAGGAAAGAGAGGCGATCTGTCCCTACTATAAGACTCAGCTGAATCCCTACGATGTAACAGGGAACCTGATCCTGCGATCAGACCTGCTAAAGTCCTAATCTAGTCTGTACGGAGACCTATAGATTTGGGGAGGGAATCCCTACAAGTACTAAGGACTGGGAGGAATATGGGACACCTCCTAACAGAAATAGTAGCAGACAGACGAACAAACAAAATAGATAGAACATAGAGGTCCGTAGACCAAGCAAACTAACAGAGTTAGATACAGAGCACAGGCTAGCTAGAAAGTAGATATACAATGAAGTCCAGCAAAGCCAGAAGGGCGGAGCAGGATTAAATAGGCCAACAAGGTCATGTGACCAGCAAAGGAAAAAAAACCTAACAGCAAGGTTCTAACAGTACCCCCCCTTCTAAGAGGATCCTCCGGATCCCCTAGGACCAGGCTTATCAGGAAATCTCCTGTGAAACGCTCTGATAAGTCTGGACGCGGAAACATCATCTGACCTCACCCAAGAGTTATCCTCGGGTCCGAAACCTTTCCAGGCCACAAGATACTGCAAACTACCTCTATACCGTCTAGAGTCAAGGATGCGAGAAATTTCATATTCCCCGTCCTCCACCACCGGAGGAACAGAGGCAGAGGCGTCACCATCCGACACAACAGCTTTTTTTAACAGAGAGACATGAAAGACCGGATTAATTCTCCAGGAGGTAGGAACCTCCAACCTAACAGCAGATTGGTTGACAACCTGAAGCACCTTAAAGGGCCCTACAAACTTGGGACCCAATTTCTTAGAAGGAATCCTCAACCGCAGATTCCTAGAGGACAACCAAACCATGTCACCAACAGCGAACAAAACCTCCTGTCGTTTCCTATCAAAGTAGTCTTTAGATTTTCTGTTGGCCTCCTGAAGATTACCACGCACATCCGTCCAAACTCTTTCCAAATCACCGGAAAAATTCTCCTCCTCAGGCACGGCAGATCCCAACTTGGAGAACGACCCAAACGACGGATGTCTCCCAGAACAACAAAAAAAAGGCGAACAACCAGCAGAAGAAGATGTATGATTGTTCAGAGCAAATTCGGCAAGTGGCAGAAACTCAGACCACCCCTCTTGATTGTCTGCCACAAAACAACGCAAGAACTGCTCAACATCCTGGTTTTTCCTTTCTGTCTGGCCATTAGATTCAGGATGATATCCGGACGAAAACGACAAATGAATTCCCAACCTGTCACAAAAGGCACGCCAAAAACGAGCCACGAACTGAGGACCCCTATCAGAAACAATGTCAGTAGGAACGCCATGAAGTCTGACAATTTCCTTGACAAAGGCCTTAGCGAGAGTTTTAGCGCAGGGCAGTTTGACGAAGGGAACCAAGTGACACATCTTGCTAAAACGGTCCACGACCACCCAGATGACAGTAAAACCCTCAGAGGGGGGAAGGTCAGTTATAAAGTCCATAGCCAAATGTGTCCAAGGAGCACTGGGGACCTCCAAAGGACAAAGCAACCCCGCAGCAGGAGTATGTGAGGACTTAGATCTAGCACATATAGTACATTGGCGCACCCACTTAATGACTTCCTTCTGCCATCCAGGCCACCAAAAACTGCGACCCACCAGTCTCTTGGTCTCAGAGATTCCGGGATGACCTGCCAACCGAGATTCGTGACACTCAACAAACAAATCTCTCCTAAAGGTCCCAGGCACAAACAACCTCCCATGAGGAGTGTTAGATGGGGCATTCTCCTGAGCTTTAAGAATCTCATCTTCCAAAACGGAGTCTAAAGCAGCTATCACAACACCTTCTTGTAAAATGTTTTCCTCTTTCTCAGCACCGACTATGGGAGAAAAACTGCGAGACAAGGCATCCGCCTTAACATTCTTAGTACCAGGGATGTAAGTAACGGAGAAATTAAACCGCGAGAAAAACAGTGCCCACCTAGCCTGACGGGCATTCAGGCGCTTGGCAGCGTCAAGATATATCAGATTTTTATGATCCGTAAGAACCTGAACGGGAAATTCCGCACCTTCCAAGAAGTGGCGCCAGTGTTCAAATGCGAGTTTAATAGCCAATAATTCCCGATTACCAATATCGTAATTCAATTCAGTCTCCGAAAATTTTTTTGAAAAAAATGCACAGGGATGTAATCCATCCCCGTTATCCTGAGACAATACTGCGCCAACCCCCACAGAGGAAGCATCAACCTCAACCAAAAACGGCCTAGTAACATCAGACTGCATAAGGATGGGAGCAGAGGTGAACCTCTCCTTGAGATACACAAAAGCTTCAATGGCCTCAGAAGACCACTGAACCGCATCAGCACCTTTCCTGGTGAGATCAGTCAGAGGTTTGACAATACTAGAAAAATTTTTTATGAATTTTCTATAGTAATTGGCGAAACCCAAAAACCTCTGTATCGATTTCAAACCAATAGGCCTAGGCCATTCCTGCACAGCCTGAACCTTAACCGGATCCATCTCAAAACCTTTGCTGGAGATAATGTAGCCCAAAAAACTAATTCTCTGTACAGCGAACTCACATTTCTCCAGCTTAGCAAAAAGCGAATTGTCCATTAATAACTGTAATACCTCACGCACGCTCCGCCAATGAGACTCCAGATCTGGCGAATAAATCAAAATGTCATCCAAATACACAACCACATTTTTACCGATCATAGGTCTAAGGATGTCATTAATCAGATTCTGAAAAAATGCAGGAGCATTAGTAAGACCAAAAGGCATAACCAGATTCTCAAAATGACCCACAGGAGTGTTAAAAGCAGTCTTCCATTCATCACCCTCCTTCATGCGCAACAGATTGTATGCCCCCTTAAGGTCAATTTTAGAGAACCACTTGGCCCCCAATAACTGGTTAAACAGATCAGGAATCAATGGCAGTGGGTAAGGATTGCGTACCGTAATTTTGTTAATCTCACGAAAATCCAGACAAGGACGTAAACCGCCGTCCTTTTTTTTTACAAAAAAAAATCCAACCGCCACAGGAGACTTAGAGGGCCTAATGTGACCGGCGGCCAAACTTGTCTGTATGTATTCCTCCAAAGCCTTCCTCTCAGGAATAGTAAGGTTAAATAAACGACTTTTAGGAAGAGTCGCTCCAGGGACAAATTCAATAGAACAATCATAGTCTCTATGGGGAGGCAAAACCTGCGATTCCTTCTCAGAAAAAACTCTCCAAAAATCCTGAATAGGAACAGGCAATTCTCCCCTATCCAAAGCTGCAATACGCCCGTTACAACACTTGTCATAACATTTATGGCTCCAGGATTTAATTTCACTGGTAGACCAATCCAGTACAGGATTGTGAAATTTTAACCAGGGCAAACCCAATATTACTGGAGAAGGCAAGTTATTCAACACTACCAAATCCAATTTCTCATGGTGAACACCATTAATAGTGAGAGGAAATTCACTGACCTTGAGAGTAATATTCTTCAAAGGGGAGCCATCCACAGAAACCACAGCAATGGGGGATGATAAAGGTTCAGGTTTTAAATTGAGTTTTTCCACAAATCCCCCATCAATAACATTCAGTGTAGACCCGCAATCAACAAACACCCGAAATTCCATTAATTTTTCCTGAGCAATCGTGGAAGCAGCTAAAAATATACCCTTGGAATTTAAACAGGCAATACGGGCGTGACTGACCATTTTTTTTTTTTCTTTCTTCATACGAAGCTCACAGCCTTTAATCAAATGACCAGATTTCCCGCAATAGAAACACAAGCCTTCTGAAAAACGACGGTGTTTTTCTTGAGAGCGAGGTGCCACCGATCCAATCTCCATCGGTTCACCACTGTTAGTACACACATTATCATAACCAGAAACTGACATAGCAGAGGATTTGCTCTCATTAACCCTAGCACGCAGTCTTCTATCCACCCGTATAGCTAATTGCATAGCCTGTTGCAAATCCTCAGGTGTAGGATAAGCAATTAGCAGGTCTTTAACCTTTTCACTGAGCCCAGCAAGAAATAGACTTTTCAGAGCAGAATCGTTCCACCCTGTTTGAGTGGACCAACGACGAAAATGTGTACAATATTTTTCGACATTACCTGATCCTTGTTTTAAACGTCTCAACTCAGTCTCAGCTGATGCCACACGGTCAGGATCATCATATAATAGTCCTAAAGCAGAAAAAAAACTATCCACTGATCTGAAGCATGTATCACTAGGTTGCAAAGAAAAGGCCCACTCCTGAGGCTCTTTGCGCAAAAGTGACATTATGAACCCTACGCGCTGGGATTCATCCCCAGAGGACTTGGGTCTCAAACGAAAATACAATAAGCAAGCATTTTTAAATGAAAAAAATTCTCGATGTTCACCAAAAAATAAATCCGGCAAACATACCTTAGGCTCCAAGAAATATGCTCCAGGACAGTTACTCACGTGCTGACGGAGCTCGGCCACTTCCAGAGAGAGTCCCTGCAGGTGTTTAGCCAAATCCTGAACCGACACCATGATGGAACAAAAAAAATCTTTCCTTAGAGAATTTACAGGCTGGACTTACTGTTATGTTCTGCTACCAAAGCTAAGGAAAGAGAGGAGATCTGTCCCTACTATAAGACTCAGCTGAATCCCTACGATGTAACAGGGAACCTGATCCTGCGATCAGACCTGCTAAAGTCCTAATCTAGTCTGTACGGAGACCTATAGATTTGGGGAGGGAATCCCTACAAGTACTAAGGACTGGGAGGAATATGGGACACCTCCTAACAGAAATAGTAGCAGACAGACGAACAAACAAAATATATAGAACATAGAGGTCCGTAGACCAAGCAAACTAACAGAGTTAGATACAGAGCACAGGCTAGCTAGAAAGTAGATATACAATGAAGTCCAGCAAAGCCAGAAGGGCGGAGCAGGATTAAATAGGCCAACAAGGTCATGTGACCAGCAAAGGAAAAAAAACCTAACAGCAAGGTTCTAACAGTTATGATGGGTCCACCCCTGATGGGGCTCTTCGCCAGCACGATCCCCTTCTTTCCTAGATTCCGTCCGCAGACTCGTATCTCAATCTATACCACCCCCGTTACTGGGATGAGTAGCTGATTGGCAGCCATCAGCCGAATGGTCGGACCCACTCTTGACCGGGCGACATTTGGAAAGCACTGATGGAAATATACTTCTATCATTGTAGTCACCTGAGATCCCATTTTGATTAGGCAACGAATCCTTTGATATCTTCGGAGCCTTCAGTCCCTTTTTCAATGGGGCCTAGCTTAGCCTAGTATGCGGGGCACTTTAGTTTAACGACCACCTCCGTTGCTGGTGGCCTCAGGTGTGGTAATTCCTCAACATGTGCCCCATTCCTCCACAAGTCCAACACTCTATTCTGCGTTCACCTGGTTGGTGCCTAGGACTGTATCGCTGATCTTCTGTAGGGGGGTATCCCTTCTCTAATCACTCTTCATACTGGGATATGGAGTTTGATTCCGGGGTAGCTGCAGGGGCTTTTCTCATCCTGAACAGCTCCCCCCCTAATTTATCATATCTCCTGTTATAATTCATGGGACCAGTCTGGTTCAGCTTTGCTCGCCCCGAGGTGTTGTTTGATGGCTTTGGAGCATACCTTCCACGGTTGAGGCCTCTTGTTCTTGGACTTTGGCCTCATCTCCGAGTTCAAGGAAACTCATATTGGGATTGTAGAGCAGACACTCTTTCAAGTCCTGCCTCAGGTAAGTGTCACTTAGATCTGCGACCAGCTGGTCTCTTAATACTTCATCCAGGGGACTTAATCCCCTATATTCACCTTCAGTTTACTTAGTGATGTGGGCCATTTGAGCGTTCACGTATTGGGCCCCCATCTCTCCCTCTCTCTGAACCCGTCAGAAAAGGCAAACATGCAGATTACATATGACGCGCCCCCTGGGCCATGTGCAAGGGATACCCGGAGCCGGATCTCGATGGGGGTAGTAGTCCTTGTGGCGGTGACCCGGTCCGTGCCCAGGGTGTCAAACTAAGTGGCAGTCTATGGCAGTAGATGTTAATTTGATCGACTACGCCACCCGTTGAGTGCGGCTTTGAAGCCGCCGCTGCAGAGCAGTCCGCTGAGGCCGGTGGTATATGTGCAGCAGTGATGGTATAACCCCCAATGGGAGGGGTATGGCCTCAGGGCAGCAGGTGTGGATGATGGGTGTAGTTGTGTTGTAGAAAGGAGAATCAGAGACTTGAGGTGCAGTTTCAGGGTTTTTACTCACTGGTGTTCTTTTGGTCATTCTGGCCTTGAGTGACCACCCGAGCCGTGCTGCGTCCACCAGGTCCTGGACTCGGCTAACTCCCAGGCAGTCCGGAGCGTGGTCCTGAGCTTCCCTGTCTCTCTCTCTTCCTCCTGGCCGTTCCCACCAGGGATCCACCTTTGGCCGGCTCCCTCGGGTCTCTTAGTGGTCAAACCTCCTCTCTGGGTTCCCTGACCCTATGCTTGGTGTGCCTTTCTGGTGGATTTGGTGAGGGTCGTGGCAAATCTTGACCACGACCTCCGGTTCCTGGCTGAGGATAAGTGGCCTCCACCAGTTCGGGTTCCGGTACCCGTGTCCACCAACCCTTCACCCTTTTTGGTCTGATTCTGGGTTCTTAGGGTTCCCTCTGGCTTCCTCTCTGGGTCCTTCTTACTCCTCTCTCCTCTGCAGGCTTGGCTCTGGAGCTGGGCCCAGCCGGAGCCACAGCTCCCTGTCAGCCCTCCTGGCTGAGCTCTCCTTCAGCTTCTCTCCTGAAAGACTGACCCTGTTCTAAGATGGTGCCCACCTTATATACTCCCTCTATGTGTGAGCCCAGGTGACTAGCACCCAATGAGCTCCTAGCTTTACCCAGAGTACTCCCCCTATCTGCCCCTACACTACTGGGATGTTCCACCCCCCCTCCCACTCCAGCCAGGGACAGACGCTGTCGTACCTGCACATAAACTTGGTGGGAGTACCGTAGTTCTGTCCCCCGGAAATGGGATGTATGTAATGCATGCAGCCTACTGAGCTCAGTCCCACACTCCATCCTTACCCGGGAGTGGAATACCACACCTCTGGGTGAGGTGCAATACCCCTGTAGCAGCCGAGTCCTCAGGGTGCTACACATAAATCGGTTGATTCACTGTGTATGTCTTCTAGAATTTTAACCACCTTATCTACAGTATCACGGTCCCTCGGCTGTCTAAACATGACCATCTGCCAGGCCTCTCTGTCCAAGGTCAGCAAGACTATCTCTGCCTGTAAGTCAGGCATCATAGGGTGCATTCGTAACACACTGTTTAGATGTTCAACCCAGTCTCAAATCAGTAAGTTATCATCTGTAAATTTTGGTATGTTACTGAGCATAGCTCCTAGTGGGAGGCTGCCCCCTGTGGCCTCAGTTACTGACTGGTCCTCCATTTCTGCACTTGAGTGTTGCATCCTGCTGACTATGCCAAATGTTAAAAGGTGTGGGGATGCAACAGCGCAGAGAATGAGGAGACAGTGGCAATTTAACCAACACTTTTGTTTGATTCGCATAATTGAATGGGGCGCCTATGGTACAAGATCAACGAATAAAACAAACTGCGAAAATATAGTAAATTTGGCTATACGGAATATTTACACAATTCTAACTGCGCATTCCTATTTCTACAACTAAACACTAGTATCATCAAAGGCGTCTTGGCCCTAACGTCTTAACCCTAAGTATGGCAATGATTATCGGGTCTGTAACCGTCGTCATTCTCTGTCACTCTCTAGGCGATATGAAACGTGATATAGGCCCTAAAGGGAGTCTATGATACTCTGCCATTAGGTGGCAAATCCCGGATCTAAGAATCAATTTGCACATCCCTCACACTTACCGTCTCTGTCCCCTGAAGCACGGCATAGTTTTTGTACCATACATCTACACTGGAGGTTACAGCTCACACGAACATCGCTCTTCTATGACCTGATGGTCTTCCTTTCGGCCCTGGCTCTAGTCAACTCTGCTTGTATCTCCCGGCTCCGGTTTCTCATCTCCAGTTCTGGTCACGCAGATCCAGTCTCTCGGTTCCTTCACTTGGGTCTATTTTCTTGTAATGGCGACTTTAGCCGACTCTACGGCCTCACACATATGTCCATCTGCAGGTCCAGGTGTCGACTCTTTCTTTACCACGCTCCTGAGCATTTATAATTATTAACTGCGCACAGCTACCACCTGACCTGATAGCTCCTTCAACCTCTTCCCCTTAGGAACCATATGTATGTTGTGTTAAAATTTCTGCTGATGTGGCTCTCACTACTTTCCCTCGTCCTACGATACTTAACCAGTAAGTGGCAGCACTTGCTTGCAGACACTCCAGGCCTCAAAATGCTGGAATCTCTCTTCTTGACCACCTCTTTACACAAATATATAAAAATTGATATTTTACACTGCATAGTAGTGTTGAGCCACCCCCGTAGTGTTCGAGTTCGGTTTGGTTCGTCGAACACCCGTGTTTTCGCCGAACTGTTCGTCGAACTGTTCGTCGAACACCGTTAAAACCAATGGCAGGCAAACAAAAACACATAGAAACACATAGAAAACACCTTCAAAGGTGTCCAAAAGCTGACAAACTGCTCAGAAGACATAACTAACACATGGAAAAGTGACAAGTACATATAGTCATGCGAAAATAAAATAGGTGGAGGAGTAAAAGGAGGGGGAGACACAGATATAGGCATGTCATGCCCTTCTAAAATCCAAAAAGTGAGAAGCCGACACGGCCAGTCCGCTCCTGCCCGTGCCAGCTCCGTGTCGCCGGGTTTGTGCCAGAGCCGCGGTGAACCCTGATGGCCAGCCCCCCTCTCCCAATACTGGTGCCTGTCTGCTGGTGGGTCGAGCGAGCCCCCCTGTGGTGGAGGCAGCTCTAAGCTTTTTAATTTAAATTGTCTCTCTAATTTGAATGAATACACTTTAAATCCATTTACAAGGATCTATTGGAGGGCAAGTCTCATGCCAGCAGCCGCGTAATTCCAGCTCCAGTAGCGTCCACTAAAGCTGCTGCAGTTAAAAAGCTTTTATAAGGATCGAGCTCGGCTGTCCACCGCAAGGCATCCTACTGCCAGTCCCAGCCCCTATGCCTTGGGGTGCCTCCTGATGCTCTTCACTGAGTATCCCGTGGTCCCGAAGCATTTCCTTTGAAAAAATGAAGTGTCCAAACTACAGGTGGTGTAGCTTGCTTAACAGCCGGGATAATCCGCTGACTAGCAGACACTGCTACTAGGCACAAAGTATTTCCTGGGCTAGATGCAGTTAAAAATTTGTAATTAGATACTCTCGTTGGATGCTGAGAAAGCATTCCATAGAGTCTCCTGGCACGCCATATATGATTCTCTTAAAAAGCTTGGGGTAAGGGTCTAGGGGACCCTTTTTATAGCCAAAATCACGGCCCTGTATCGCAATTTCGTCACCTAGGCTGAAGATAAATGGAACTGTAGCACCCTGAGGGCTCGGTTGCTACAGAGGTATTGCACCTCACCCAGAGGTGTGATATCTCACTCTCAAGTAAGGATGTAGTGTGGATCAGGACCCGACACCTGCATGCATTACACCACATTGCCGTGGGGCAGGGCGACCAATATGCCCCTGAGATGGGCACGACAGTCCCTGTCCCTGGCTGGAGTGGGGGGAGGGAACACTGAGGAAGGGGAACCCTGTAGTGCAGGAGCAGGGAGGAAGCAGTTCCTGGGTGCATTGAGAAGGGAGTATAAAAGGTGGGCACCATCTTAGTTCAGTGCAGAGAAGTCTGAGCAGAAGTGGCAGGGAGCAGGGGCTCTGCATGAGCTCTGCTCCGGAGGCGGGCCTAGTAACAGAGGCCCAGGCCTGGAAGAGGGAGAAGGAAGGAAGAGGAGCGGAGAAGGCTCCAGGAACGAGGAACGAAGGGATCTCAGGGGTGCGGACGGGCGAGTCACCACCGCACGCCAGAATCCACCTGCGTGGAGGGGTCAGGCCAAAGGGGGAGACCGGTCCCCGAAACTAGTGGAGGCAGGAAACGACCCTCAGCTAGAAACAGGAGGCTGTGACATTTTATGTGGCGCAGCCCCTCGCTACACCCGCTAGGAAGGCACCACATAGGGTCAGGGAAACTGGCGCCAAGTTTACCAAGAGGAGGCCCGAGGCAGCCGGACAGAAGGGTTGGTAAGAAAGGCCAGACAAAGGACACACAAAGGGGGTCCTGTGAAGCACTCCAAAGTTATCTGGGAGTTGTCTGAGCCCCTCACCTGGTGAGCACAGTACGACGTGGGCAACCGTTACCTGCAGACGTGGTCTGGATAATAAGAACTGTGAGTAAAGGCCCTGGACTGCATCACTGACTCCGTGTCATTACTGCTGCTGCCCTGCACCATCACCCCCATCCTCCGCATACACTGCCCTGAGGCTATACTCCTCCCGTGGGGAGTTATGCTACGCTCTGCTGCACCCACAACACCAGCCTCAGCGGTCTGCCCTGGAGCGGCGGTTCACTCTGACCGCAATCCACGGGTGGCGTAGTCGGACATTTAAACATCAAAACCACATAAATAGTTCCGCCACTGGTTTGACCGCCCTGAGCCACGGAACCGGGTTGCCGCCACGGAGACTACAACCACCAGCATCCACCAAAAAGGTTCCGGCTCCGGGTGTCCCAAGGCCCAGGGGGCGCGTCAGAACATTTTCATCACCTTTCACAATCACCAATGGGACAAGGCAGGGATGTTCTCTGTCCCCTCTCTTATACATCCTAGTGACGGAGCACCTGCTCTCATCAATTCGCCATAACCCCAATATTAGGTGGATTGAGGTGGGAGGCACCGAGTACAAGTGCTCTCTATTTGCTGATGATGTCCTAGTATATATCACTCAATCACATATATCCATCCATGCTGTTATGGCTGAAATAGATCACTTTGTTACATGGTCAAATTTTAAAATCAATGCAGCGAAGTCTGAGGCCCTCGATGTCTCCCTCCCCAAATCCATATAGGATTCCATCCAGTCCAACTTTCCCTTTGCCTGGCCCTCACAGGGTATCAAATACTTAGGAATTCCTATTCATAGAGACCTCTCCCATCTATGTTATCTTAATTTTGGGCCCTTTATTGAACAACTCCATACAGACCACGGTTGGCAAGTTAGAACTGTAAGATTCACTACGTGAACCACTGGTGTTTTGTGGAAAAGCACATGTACACTGTGTTCCAAATTATTATGCAAAAAGTGTTTAGGAGTGATAAGGGAAGAATTTGTTTGTTTGTCAGTTAAACTCATTGATGGTGATGTGTGTCAGGGCTCTTTATATCACTGTAAGCAATTGCAGACACCAGTGCTAATTAGTTTGGCAGGTGTGTCCAATGAAAGGCAAGACTACTTAAGAAGGCTCTCTCACATTATTCAGCAGCCTACATTTTCTGCCAAAATGGGAAAGAAAAAGGATGTGTCGGCTGCTGAGAAGCAACAAATTGTGGAGTGTTTAGGTCAAGGCATGACTACAATCAACATTGTGCGATAATCAGGATGAAGTGTCTTGGCAATCAAGAAGTATGTAGCTGATTCACAGTACACACGTGTGCGTGCTGATAAGGGCAAATTGAGGACTCTTTCCTACAGGCAATTACGTCAGGTTGAAAGAGCAGCGGCAAAAAAGCCTTGTCATAGCAGCAGACAAGTTTTTGAAGCTGCTTGTGCCTCCAACGTCCCCCGAACAACAAGATGCAGGGTCCTTCAGAGGTTTGCAGCTGTGCATACGCCATCCTGTCGACCTCCTCTATCCACTTCACACAAGCAGAAACGGCTCCAGTGGGCCAAACATTACATGAAGACTGATTTCAAAACTGTTTTGTTCACGGATGAGTGCCGTGCAGCGTTCGATGGTCCAGATGGATGGAGTGGAGGATGGCTGGTTGATGGACACCCCACGCAAACACGGCTACAGCGCCAACAAGGAGGAGGTGGAGTAATGTTTTGGGCTGGAATCATGGGGAGAGAGATTGTCGGCCCCTTTAGGATCCCTGAAGGCGCTAAAGATGAACTCCATAATGTATGTGGATTTTCTCAAACAGCACTTCCTGCCATGGTTCAAGAAGAAGAACCGTGTATTTCACAGCAAGATCATTTTTCTGCATGATAATGCACCATCTCATGCTGCACATAAAACATCTGCATCTCTGGCTGATATGGGCATAAAAGGGGACAAACTTATGGTGTGACCCCCATGCTCCCCTGACCTCTACCCCATTCAGAACCTTTGGAGCATCATTAAAAGGAGTGTCTATGATGGCGGGAGGCAGTTCACATCTAAGCAACAGCTCTGGGAGGGTATTCTGTCCTCATGCAAAACAATTGAAGCAGAAACCATCCAAAACCTGACAAATTCAATGGACGAGAGAGTTCAGAAGCTCCTTTCGAACAAGGGGTCCTATGTGAAAATGTAACATCACCTAGAATAAAGTTTTGAGTTGAAAACTGTTTGATTTCAGTTTCTAACAACCTGCTAATGCTTATAATTTCAAAAATGACCATTTTTTTGGTCTTTATTAAAATGAAAAGGTTGATCGAAAAGTTTGGGGGATCTAAGAGTGTGGCAACCCAGTAGTCATGATTACTTCGAATTCTGACAATATGAGGGTCATGCTGCAGGTAGTGCAGCAAGAAGGCACTTATGTGTCTTGCGCATCTCGAAGCCCCAAAATTATTTTCCGGGCTAGATGCAGCTAAAAATTATTTTTAATTTTAAATCTGGTGGAGCTTATTATAGATGGCCTAATAGGATCAGTGCTGCACACTGCTACAAAGCCCAAATTATTTTCCAGTCAAGATACAGATAAACATGATTAGTAATTTGAAAGCTTAAAATGGTTGGTAGGGTGATTTTAAACAATCATCAAGCTTTTACTCTCCCCAGGATGACACAGGGGTAGAAAAGTCATTTCGGATCCATGATTTGTTCATCTTTATGAACGTGAGTCTGTCTACATTATCAGTGGAGAGCCGCGTGCGCTTATCTGTCAGCACACCACCAGCAGCGCTGAACACACGTTCAGACAGAACGCTGGCTGCGGGGCATGACAAGATCTCCAAGGCGTAAGTGGCTAGCTCCGGCCATTTATCCAGATTGGAAGCCCAAAAAGAGCAAGGGTCCAGTGACACAGTCGTGGCTTCAATGTTTACTTGGAGATACTCCTGTACCATCGTCTCTAGGCGTTGACTATGTGTCAGACTTCTTGTCTCCTGTGGCCTTGCAAAGGATGGGCTAAAAAAGTGGTGAAATGATTCCGCAAAATTGATGTTACCACCAGATACTGTGGTTCTGTTACGGTTTGAGTGCTGAACACTTGACTGTCCCACGGTTGGCAAGTTGGAACTGTGAGATTCACTACGTGCACCACTGGTATTTTGTGGAAAAGCACATGTAAGATTCTGCAACAGTCTCTGCTGATACTCCTGCATGCGTGCATCCCTTTCTATGGCAGGAATAATTTCTGCAAATTTACTTTTGTACCGGGGATCTAACAGTGTGGCAACCCAGTAGTCAGGATTATTTCTAATTCTCACAATTCAAGGGTCATGTTGCAGGCAGTGCAGCAAGAAGGCACTCATGTGTGTTGCGCATCCAGGAGCACCAAGTCCCTGTTGTGTTGGTGGCGAGGTAACAATCATGCTTCCTTCCTCTGTCCTCTCCCCCCAACCTCGCACAACAGAAATGTGATCAAGGTCTCCCTCATCTGATGAGTCTTCCATCAGTTCGTCCTCCACTTCTTCCTGGGCTCCTGCACCTTCCTCACTAGTTTGGCTGCTACCATGCGCCCTGGTAAAACCATCTCCCCCACCCTCACATGCCTGCCGCCTTGGTGCTGCCGACCGTCTGGACCTTGCAGATGTTAGCCCTTCCGCATACAACTCCTCCTCCTCTACTTCCTCCACCTCCTCTTGTGCCACCACCTGACTCCGAATTCTGTTTAACATGTGCTCCAGCATGTAAATCACCGGAATAGTCATGCTGATAATGGCATCGTCAGCACTAAACATCTTCGTCGCCATTTCAAAACTGTGCAGAAGGGTGCATAGGTCCCTGATCTGAGACCACTCCTCCAGCGTGATTTGCCCCACCTCTGAATCTCGTTGGCCCAGGCTATACGTCAGAACGTATTGCACCAGGGCTTGTCGGTGCTGCCACAGTCGCTGCAACATGTGCAGAGTTGAATTCCACCGGGTAGGCACATCGCATTTTAGCCGGTGAAGTGGCAGGCCCAACGACTTCTGTAGAGATGTAAGTCGCTGAGCTGCGGGATGCGAACGGCGGAAGTGAGCACACAGCGACCGTGCCCTCTGCAGAAGGCCATCTAGTCTGGGATAGTGGGCTAAAAATTGCTGGACAACCAGGTTCAACACGTGAGCCATACAAGGCACGTGTGTGACATTGCCCCGGCGAAGGGCCGCACCCAGGTTTGCAGCATTGTCGCACACGGCCTTCCCTGGTTTCAGGTCCAGTGGAGACAACCATTCATGAAATTGGTTCTCCAGAGCTGACCACAACTCCTCAGCTGTGTGACTCACATTTCCCAGACATTTCAATGTAAAAACCGCCTGATGACGTTGAGCCCTACTGCCAGCATAGTAAGGAGGTGTGCAGGATCCCTTCTGCGCAGTTAGAAAGCTTGTGGCATGACCAGACAGGCTTTGGGTGCAGGTGGAAGACCGAGAGGAGGTTGAGGAGGCAGAAGCAGTGGAGGAACTTTGACATAAAGAGGATTGACGCACAACTCGTGGGGACGGCAAGACTTGGACAGCAGCCCCTTGTCCTGCTGTCACCATAGTTACCCAGTGCCCAGTCAGCGACATGTAACGCCCCTGTCCATGCCTACTCGTCCAAGTGTCTGTGGTGAAATGCACCCTGTCACACACAGAGTTTCTCAAAGAAGCGGTGATGTTGTGTGCGACATGCTGGTGGAGCGCAGGCACACCTTTCTTTGAGAAGTAGTGCCGACTGGGCATCTGGTACTGGGGCACTGCGACGGACATAAGGTCTCGAAAATCCTCTGTGTCCACCAGGCGGAAAGGCAGCATTTCTGTAGCCAAGAGCTTGCAGATGGTGAAATTCAACCTCTTAGCTTTCTCATGGCTAGGAGGAAATGGTCTTTTACTTGTCCACATCTGAGGGACCGAGGGCTGGCTATTGTGCTTAGACGGGGTTGATAAGGGTGTCCCCGGCAAACTGCCGGTCTGTGAGGAAGATGCAGGCGGACATGTTAGGTTGCCTTGATCCAAAGGTGGTGCTATCGATGTCGGACAGCGCTCAAGACCAGCTGGTGTTCCCACCTCCAAAGAAAATGATGACCTGCCAATCACGCTGGCTGTTGCGGGTAAAGAGGTGGCAGGTCTGCGCCCCAAAACAGGTGTGACTGCTGTCCCCCCAGTCACAGAGGATGAAGAGGCCGCGGATGCACAAGATATGGCAGACGGTGGTTGGCCCGGCCGGCTAGACCGCATTGTAGCACACTGAGCTTCCCACTGCAACTTATGCTTCATGTCCATGTGCCGGTTCATGCATGAAGTACTCAAACTATGTATTTTTTGGCCTCTACTTAGCTTTTGCTGACAAATGTTACAGATAACACGAGTTGGGTCATCTTTATCGATCTGAAAAAATGCCCAGGCTATGCAAGGCTTAGCACCCATGCGACCTGAAGAGCCACCACGACTTGTGGTGAGAGGCAGAGTTGTGTTTGAGGATGCAGTTGTTGACGTGCTTCCAGTACTACGTCTCTGTCCAGGAAGGCGCAACCTGACCTCGTCGTCACTAGCATCTTCCTCCACCTCCTCTGCTGACCTCATCTCTTGGCTGACTGTGGGTTGACAGTAAGTGGGATCTCCAACCTCATCATCACCCTGTGCGTTATCACACCCGTCGTCATCAGAGCCAACCTGTTCCTGCCCTGACAAAAAACTAAAGTTGTCGCTCCAATCAGGTATTTGAGTCTTATCATCGTCTTCCTCATTGTCTCCACCAACAGGAGTTACAGTTTGGGAATGAGGGTCTACATTATGGTCAGAACCTTCTGCGTCTGGTCCTGGATCCGACTCATAAAGATTCTTGGCATCAGTGCAGATCATTTCCTCGTCTGGATTCACAGAAGCGCTGGAGTCGACCTCTGATTCCCAGGCTATAGTATGAGTAAACAGCTCTGCAGACTCAACCATCTGTTCTACCTCATACTCAGACGGGCAGCTGGAGATTTGGGAGCTGTGAGGAAGCAAGTGCGATTGGGGTGACACCTTTGAGGACTGGAGTATTTGTGATGTTGAAGTTGATGTGGAGGAGAGCCCACTTAAAGGAGCACTTGATATCCGTTGAAGCACCTGCTGTTTTTGTGCCTCATCTGGAATTTGTAGCGATTGGCGTGGCCGTAAGAAAGGGATCTTATCACATTGTCCGCTAAAAGAATTACACATTTTAGTTTGGCTGGAAGATGGTCTTTCTTCTGCAGATGTTACTGTTGCTTTAACACCTACCCCACGGACACAACCTTTTTTCCCCTTCCCAACACGCCTATTCCCCTTTCCACCAGCAGCAGGCCTTTTTCCACTCATTTTGGTGGTTAACTAATTCACAACTCTGGAGTTGTTTGCACAAAAAAACAATGGATGGTAACCGAGCAGAGCTGAGTGGCCAAACTGTGATATTAGGCCAAAACTATTGGCTGGGTTAGATGCAGAAAAAAATTTATATTCAATTTGCAACCTGATGGAGGTCAGTATAGATGGACTAATACAACAAGTCCCACACACAGCTAGAAGCCCAATATTTTTTCAGAGGTAGATGCAGAAAAAAATATATTCAGTTTGCAACCTGATGGAGGTCAGTATAGATGGACTAATACAACAAGTCCCACACACAGCTAGAAGCCCAATATTTTTTCAGAGGTAGATGCAGAAAAAAATATATTCAGTTTGCAACCTGATGGAGGTCAGTATAGATGGACTAATACAACAAGTCCCACACACAGCTAGAAGCCCAATATTTTTTCAGAGGTAGATGCAGAAAAAAATATATTCAGTTTGCAACCTGATGGAGGTCAGTATAGATGGACTAATACAACAAGTCCCACACACAGCTAGAAGCCCAATATTTTTTCAGAGGTAGATGCAGAAAAAAATATATTCAGTTTGCAACCTGATGGAGGTCAGTATAGATGGACTAATACAACAAGTCCCACACACAGCTAGAAGCCCAATATTTTTTCAGAGGTAGATGCAGAAAAAAATATATTCAGTTTGCAACCTGATGGAGGTCAGTATAGATGGACTAATACAACAAGTCCCACACACAGCTAGAAGCCCAATATTTTTTCAGAGGTAGATGCAGAAAAAAATATATTCAGTTTGCAACCTGATGGAGGTCAGTATAGATGGACTAATACAACAAGTCCCACACACAGCTAGAAGCCCAATATTTTTTCAGAGGTAGATGCAGAAAAAAATATATTCAGTTTGCAACCTGATGGAGGTCAGTATAGATGGACTAATACAACAAGTCCCACACACAGCTAGAAGCCCAAATATTTTTTCAGAGGTACTGTAGATGCAGATAAAAATTATTTTTAATTTGCAACCTGATGGAGGTCAGTATAGATGGACTAATAGAGAAAGTCCGACACACTGCTAGAAGGCCAAATATTTTTTCAGAGCTAGATGCAGAAAAAAATTATATTCATTTTGCAACCTGATGGAGGTCAGTATAGATGGATTAATAGAACAAGACCCACACACAGCTAGAAGCCCAATATTTTTTCAGAGGTAGATGCAGAAAAAAATATATTCAGTTTGCAACCTGATGGAGGTCAGTATAGATGGACTAATACAACAAGTCCCACACACAGCTAGAAGCCCAATATTTTTTCAGAGGTAGATGCAGAAAAAAATATATTCAGTTTGCAACCTGATGGAGGTCAGTATAGATGGACTAATACAACAAGTCCCAAACACAGCTAGAAGCCCAAATATTTTTTCAGAGGTAGATGCAGAAAAAAATATATTCAGTTTGCAACCTGATGGAGGTCAGTATAGATGGACTAATACAACAAGTCCCACACACAGCTAGAAGCCCAAATATTTTTTCAGAGGTACTGTAGATGCAGATAAAAATTAGTTTTAATTTGCAACTAGAGATGAGCGTTGTTCTACTCGAACTGTTCGCCAATCTCAAATTCGAGCTGTTTTGGGCGGTGTTCGAGCCGATCGGCGAACACGAACAATTTGAGAAAAATTCGGCTCTTCGAGGTTATGTTCGATAACTGTTCGTGCACCAAAATCATAACTGGATTTTTTCTCAGTAATGATGAAAATTAATGTTAATACGCAGTTTGAGTGTACAGCGGAGCGGGGGGAGGGGCAGGGGATGGATCTCTGCAGGAACAATGAAGATCTCCATTTTTTTTTCTCTTTCCCGCATTTGCAGTGGGGAGGTGCAATCTGTCAGCCTATCAGCAGCGCACACACGGAGCGAAGTGCTTTTTTTCACACAAGCAAGGGCATGTGTGATTGGCAGTGTATGTCACATGTCCTTGCCCTATAAGACCAAGCCATTTTCCCCGTCGCCACCATTTTCTCACTGCTGCAGCTGCGTGTTAGACGGCACCGCTGTTGCTGTGTGCGCTATACCTTGTTAATTTCAAGCCAATTTTCGCACAAATATACAGATAGCTTGGGAGTAGGGAATAGTTGTGATTGCAGTCCTTTTAAGGACTAGGTTACAGCATTTCCTACAACTTTTATCAGGCAGGTCTGTGCTCTTAAATAGATAGATTGTGGGAGTAAAGACTAATTGTAATTGGAGTCCTTTTCAGGACTAGGTTACATCAGTTCCTATCAGTTTTTGCCAGGCAGGTCTGTGCCAGTGCTGTGCAAGTTTTTTTCACAGCATTTGGCTGAATCTAGCAAAGCTAATCCTTTTTGGCCTATTGCAGAGTGTGTTAGTCAGTGGAGTAGCCTATCTGTGTTGCAAGATATACCACCTGTGTATAGAATACCAATTTTTTTACTGCACCTAGTGAAGTAAAATCTTTTGGGCATAGCATCATTCTATTAGTCCATCTATACTGACCTCCATCAGGTTGCAAATTAAAAATAATTTTTTTCTGCATCTAGCTCTGAAAAAATATTTGGGCTTCTAGCAGTGTGTGGGACTTGGTCTATTAGTCCATCTATACTGACCTCCATCAGGTTGCAAATTAAAAATAATTTTTTTCTTCATTTATCTCTGAAAAAATATTTGGGCTTCTAGCAGCGTGTGGGACTTGTTCTATTAGTCCATCTATACTGACCTCCATCAGGTTGCAAATTAAAAATAATTTTTTTCTGCATCTAGCTCTGAAAAAATATTTGGGCTTCTAGCAGTGTGTGGGACTTGGTCTATTAGTCCATCTATACTGACCTCCATCAGGTTGCAAATTAAAAATAATTTTTTTCTTCATCTAGCTCTGAAAAAATATTTGGGCTTCTAGCAGTGTGTGGGACTTGGTCTATTAGTCCATCTATACTGACCTCCATCAGGTTGCAAATTAAATAAAAAAATTTTCTGCATCTAGCTCTGAAATATATTTGGGCTTCTAGCGGTGTGTGGGACTTGGTCTATTAGTCCATCTATACTGACCTCCATCAGGTTACAAATTAAAAATTAATTTTTTTCTGCATCTAGCTCTGAAAAAATATTTGGGCTTCTAGCAGTGTGTGGGACTTGGTCTATTAGTCCATCTATACTGACCTCCATCAGGTTGCAAATTAAAAATAATTTTTTTCTTCATTTAGCTCTGAAAAAATATTTGGGCTTCTAGCAGCGTGTGGGACTTGTTCTATTAGTCCATCTATACTGACCTCCATCAGGTTGCAAATTAAAAATAATTTTTTTCTGCATCTAGCTCTGAAAAAATATTTGGGCTTCTAGCAGTGTGTGGGACTTGGTCTATTAGTCCATCTATACTGACCTCCATCAGGTTGCAAATTAAAAATAATTTTTTTCTGCATCTAGCTCTGAAAAAATATTTGGGCTTCTAGCAGTGTGTGGGACTTGGTCTATTAGTCCATCTATACTGACCTCCATCAGGTTGCAAATTAAAAATAATTTTTTTCTGCATCTAGCTCTGAAAAAATATTTGGGCTTCTAGCAGTGTGTGGGACTTGGTCTATTAGTCCATCTATACTGACCTCCATCAGGTTGCAAATTAAAAATAATTTTTTTCTTCATTTATCTCTGAAAAAATATTTGGGCTTCTAGCAGCGTGTGGGACTTGTTCTATTAGTCCATCTATACTGACCTCCATCAGGTTGCAAATTAAAAATAATTTTTTTCTGCATCTAGCTCTGAAAAAATATTTGGGCTTCTAGCAGTGTGTGGGACTTGGTCTATTAGTCCATCTATACTGACCTCCATCAGGTTGCAAATTAAAAATAATTTTTTTCTGCATCTAGCTCTGAAAAAATATTTGGGCTTCTAGCAGTGTGTGGGACTTGGTCTATTAGTCCATCTATACTGACCTCCATCAGGTTGCAAATTGAATAAAAAAAATTTCTGCATCTAGCTCTGAAAAAATATTTGGGCTTCTAGCGGTGTGTGGGACTTGGTCTATTAGTCCATCTATACTGACCTCCATCAGGTTGCAAATTAAAAATAATTTTTTTCTTCATTTATCTCTGAAAAAATATTTGGGCTTCTAGCAGCGTGTGGGACTTGTTCTATTAGTCCATCTATACTGACCTCCATCAGGTTGCAAATTAAAAATAATTTTTTTCTGCATCTAGCTCTGAAAAAATATTTGGGCTTCTAGCAGTGTGTGGGACTTGGTCTATTAGTCCATCTATACTGACCTCCATCAGGTTGCAAATTAAAAATAATTTTTTTCTGCATCTAGCTCTGAAAAAATATTTGGGCTTCTAGCAGTGTGTGGGACTTGGTCTATTAGTCCATCTATACTGACCTCCATCAGGTTGCAAATTAAAAATAATTTTTTTCTGCATCTAGCTCTGAAAAAATATTTGGGCTTCTAGCAGTGTGTGGGACTTGGTCTATTAGTCCATCTATACTGACCTCCATCAGGTTGCAAATTGAATAAAAAAATTTTCTGCATCTAGCTCTGAAAAAATATTTGGGCTTCTAGCGGTGTGTGGGACTTGGTCTATTAGTCCATCTATACTGACCTCCATCAGGTTGCAAATTAAAAATAATTTTTTTCTGCATCTAACCCAGCCAATAGTTTTGGCCTAATACCACAGTTTGGCCACTCAGCTCTGCTCGGTTACCATCCATTGTTTTTTTGTGCAAACAACTCCAGAGTTGTGAATTAGTTAACCACCAAAATGAGTGGAAAAAGGCCTGCTGCTGGTGGAAAGGGAAATAGGCGTGTTGGGAAGGGGAAAAAAGGTTGTGTCCGTGGGGTAGGTGCAGAAGAAAGACCATCTTCCAGCCAAACTAAAATGTCTACTTCTTTTAGCGGACAATGTGATAAGATCCCTTTCTTACGGCCACGCCAATCGCTACAAATTCCAGATGAGGCACAAAAACAGCAGGTGCTTCAACGGATATCAAGTGCTCCTTTAAGTGGGCTCTCCTCCACATCAACTTCAACATCACAAATACTCCAGTCCTCAAAGGTGTCACCCAAATCGCACTTGCTTCCTCACAGCTCCCAAATCTCCAGCTGCCCGTCTGAGTATGAGGTAGAACAGATGGTTGAGTCTGCAGAGCTGTTTACTCATACTATAGCCTGGGAATCAGAGGTCGACTCCAGCGCTTCTGTGAATCCAGACGAGGAAATGATCTGCACTGATGCCCAGAATCTTTATGAGTCGGATCCAGGACCAGACGCAGAAGGTTCTGACCATAATGTAGACCCTCATTCCCAAACTGTAACTCCTGTTGGTGGAGACAATGAGGAAGACGATGATAAGACTCAAATACCTGATTGGAGCGACAACTTTAGTTTTTTGTCAGGGCAGGAACAGGTTGGCTCTGAGGACGACGGGTGTGATAACGCACAGGGTGATGATGATGAGGTCGGAGATCCCACTTACTGTCAACCCACAGTCAGCCAAGAGATGAGGTCAGCAGAGGAGGTGGAGGAAGATGCTAGTGACGACGAGGTCAGGTTGCGCCTTCCTGGACAGAGACGTAGTACTGGAAGCACGTCAACAACTGCATCCTCAAACACAACTCTGCCTCTCACCACAAGTCGTGGTGGCTCTTCAGGTCGCATGGGTGCTAAGCCTTGCATAGCCTGGGCATTTTTTCAGATCGATAAAGATGACCCAACTCGTGTTATCTGTAACATTTGTCAGCAAAAGCTAAGTAGAGGCCAAAAAATACATAGTTTGAGTACTTCATGCATGAACCGGCACATGGACATGAAGCATAAGTTGCAGTGGGAAGCTCAGTGTACTACAATGCGGTCTAGCCGGCCGGGCCAACCACCGTCTGCCATATCTTGTGCATCCGCGGCCTCTTCATCCTCTGTGACTGGGGGGACAGCAGTCACACCTGTTTTGGGGCGCAGACCTGCCACCTCTTTACCCGCAACAGCCAGCGTGATTGGCAGGTCATCATTTTCTTTGGAGGTGGTAACACCAGCTGGTCTTGAGCGCTGTCCGACATCGATAGCACCACCTTTGGATCAAGGCAACCTAACATGTCCGCCTGCATCTTCCTCACAGACCGTCAGTTTGCCGGGGACACCCTTATCAACCCCGTCTAAGCACAATAGCCAGCCCTCGGTCCCTCAGATGTGGACAAGTAAAAGACCATTTCCTCCTAGCCATGAGAAAGCTAAGAGGTTGAATTTCACCATCTGCAAGCTCTTGGCTACAGAAATGCTGCCTTTCCGCCTGGTGGACACAGAGGATTTTCGAGACCTTATGTCCGTCGCAGTGCCCCAGTACCAGATGCCCAGTCGGCACTACTTCTCAAAGAAAGGTGTGCCTGCGCTCCACCAGCATGTCGCACACAACATCACCGCTTCTTTGAGAAACTCTGTGTGTGACAGGGTGCATTTCACCACAGACACTTGGACGAGTAGGCATGGACAGGGGCGTTACATGTCGCTGACTGGGCACTGGGTAACTATGGTGACAGCAGGACAAGGGGCTGCTGTCCAAGTCTTGCCGTCCCCACGAGTTGTGCGTCAATCCTCTTTATGTCAAAGTTCCTCCACTGCTTCTGCCTCCTCAACCTCCTCTCGGTCTTCCACCTGCACCCAAAGCCTGTCTGGTCATGCCACAAGCTTTCTAACTGCGCAGAAGGGATCCTGCACACCTCCTTACTATGCTGGCAGTAGGGCTCAACGTCATCAGGCGGTTTTTACATTGAAATGTCTGGGAAATGTGAGTCACACAGCTGAGGAGTTGTGGTCAGCTCTGGAGAACCAATTTCATGAATGGTTGTCTCCACTGGACCTGAAACCAGGGAAGGCCGTGTGCGACAATGCTGCAAACCTGGGTGCGGCCCTTCGCCGGGGCAATGTCACACACGTGCCTTGTATGGCTCACGTGTTGAACCTGGTTGTCCAGCAATTTTTAGCCCACTATCCCAGACTAGATGGCCTTCTGCAGAGGGCACGGTCGCTGTGTGCTCACTTCCGCCGTTCGCATCCCGCAGCTCAGCGACTTACATCTCTACAGAAGTCGTTGGGCCTGCCACTTCACCGGCTAAAATGCGATGTGCCTACCCGGTGGAATTCAACTCTGCACATGTTGCAGCGACTGTGGCAGCACCGACAAGCCCTGGTGCAATACGTTCTGACGTATAGCCTGGGCCAACGAGATTCAGAGGTGGGGCAAATCACGCTGGAGAAGTGGTCTCAGATCAGGGACCTATGCACCCTTCTGCACAGTTTTGAAATGGCGACGAAGATGTTTAGTGCTGACGATGCCATTATCAGCATGACTATTCCGGTGATTTACATGCTGGAGCACATGTTAAACAGAATTCGGAGTCAGGTGGTGGCACAAGAGGAGGTGGAGGAAGTAGAGGAGGAGGAGTTGTATGCGGAAGGGCTAACATCTGCAAGGTCCAGACGGTCGGCAGCACCAAGGCGGCAGGCATGTGAGGGTGGGGGAGATGATTTTACCAGGGCGCATGGTAGCAGCCAAACTAGTGAGGAAGGTGCAGGAGCCCAGGAAGAAGTGGAGGACGAACTGATGGAAGACTCATCAGATGAGGGAGACCTTGATCACATTTCTGTTGTGCGAGGTTGGGGGGAGAGGACAGAGGAAGGAAGCATGATTGCTACCTCGCCACCAACACAACAGGGACTTGGTGCTCCTGGATGCGCAACACACATGAGTGCCTTCTTGCTGCACTACCTGCAACATGACCCTCGAATTGTGAGAATTAGAAATAATCCTGACTACTGGGTTGCCACACTGTTAGATCCCCGGTACAAAAGTAAATTTGCAGAAATTATTCCTGCCATAGAAAGGGATGCACGCATGCAGGAGTATCAGCAGAGACTGTTGCAGAATCTTACATGTGCTTTTCCACAAAATACCAGTGGTGCACGTAGTGAATCTCACAGTTCCAACTTGCCAACCGTGGGACCGTCAAGTGTTCAGCACTCAAACCGTAACAGAACCACAGTATCTGCTGGTAACATCAATTTTGCGGAATCATTTCACCACTTTTTTAGCCCATCCTTTGCAAGGCCACAGGAGACAAGAAGTCTGACACATAGTCAACGCCTAGAGACGATGGTACAGGAGTATCTCCAAGTAAACATTGAAGCCACGACTGTGTCACTGGACCCTTGCTCTTTTTGGGCTTCCAATCTGGATAAATGGCCGGAGCTAGCCACTTACGCCTTGGAGATCTTGTCATGCCCCGCAGCCAGCGTTCTGTCTGAATGTGTGTTCAGCGCTGCTGGTGGTGTGCTGACAGATAAGCGCACGCGGCTCTCCACTGATAATGTAGACAGACTCACGTTCATAAAGATGAACAAATCATGGATCCGAAACGACTTTTCTACCCCTGTGTCATCCTGGGGAGAGTAAAAGCTTGATGATTGGTTAAAATCACCCTACCAACCGTTTTAAGCTTTCAAATTACTAATCATGTTTATCTGTATCTTGACTGGAAAATAATTTGGGCTTTGTAGCAGTGTGCAGCACTGATCCTATTAGGCCATCTATAATAAGCTTCACCAGATTTAAAATTAAAAATAATTTTTAGCTGCATCTAGCCCGGAAAATAATTTTGGGGCTCCGAGATGCGCAAGACACATAAGTGCCTTCTTGCTGCACTACCTGCAGCATGACCCTCATATTGTCAGAATTCGAAGTAATCATGACTACTGGGTTGCCACACTCTTAGATCCCCCAAACTTTTCGATCAACCTTTTCATTTTAATATAGACCAAAAAAATGGTCATTTTTGAAATTATAAGCATTAGCAGGTTGTTAGAAACTGAAATCAAACAGTTTTCAACTCAAAACTTTCTTCTAGGTGATGTTACATTTTCACATAGGACCCCTTGTTCGAAAGGAGCTTCTGAACTCTCTCGTCCATTGAATTTGTCAGGTTTTGGATGGTTTCTGCTTCAATTGTTTTGCATGAGGACAGAATACCCTCCCAGAGCTGTTGCTTAGATGTGAACTGCCTCCCGCCATCATAGACACTCCTTTTAATGATGCTCCAAAGGTTCTGAATGGGGTAGAGGTCAGGGGAGCATGGGGGTCACACCATAAGTTTGTCCCCTTTTATGCCCATATCAGCCAGAGATGCAGATGTTTTATGTGCAGCATGAGATGGTGCATTATCATGCAGAAAAATGATCTTGCTGTGAAATACACGGTTCTTCTTCTTGAACCATGGCAGGAAGTGCTGTTTGAGAAAATCCACATACATTATGGAGTTCATCTTTAGCGCCTTCAGGGATCCTAAAGGGGCCGACAATCTCTCTCCCCATGATTCCAGCCCAAAACATTACTCCACCTCCTCCTTGTTGGCGCTGTAGCCGTGTTTGCGTGGGGTGTCCATCAACCAGCCATCCTCCACTCCATCCATCTGGACCATCGAGCGCTGCACGGCACTCATCCGTGAACAAAACAGTTTTGAAATCAGTCTTCATGTAATGTTTGGCCCACTGGAGCCGTTTCTGCTTGTGTGAAGTGGATAGAGGAGGTCGACAGGATGGCATATGCACAGCTGCAAACCTCTGAAGGACCCTGCATCTTGTTGTTCGGGGGACGTTGGAGGCACAAGCAGCTTCAAAAACTTGTCTGCTGCTATGACAAGGCTTTTTTGCCGCTGCTGTTTCAACCTGACGTAATTGCCTGTAGGAAAGAGTCCTCAATTTGCCCTTATCAGCACGCACACGTGTGTACTGTGAATCAGCTACATACTTCTTGATTGCCAAGACACTTCATCCTGATCATCGCACAATGTTGATTGTAGTCATGCCTTGACCTAAACACTCCACAATTTGTTGCTTCTCAGCAGCCGACACATCCTTTTTCTTTCCCATTTTGGCAGAAAATGTAGGCTGCTTAATAATGTGAGAGAGCCTTCTTAAGTAGTCTTGCCTTTCATTGGACACACCTGCCAAACTAATTAGCACAGGTGTCTGCAATTGCTTACAGTGATATAAAGAGCCCTGACACACATCACCATCAATGAGTTTAACTGACAAACAAACAAATTCTTCCCTTATCACTCCTAAACACTTTTTGCATAATAATTTGGAACGCGGTGTACATGTGCTTTTCCACAAAACTCCAGTGGTTCACGTAGTGAATCTTACAGTTCTAACTTGCCAACCGTGGTCTGTATGGAATTGTTCAATAAAGGGCCCAAAATTAAGATAACATAGATGGGAGAGGTCTCTATGAATAGGAATTCCTAAGTATTTGATACCCTGTGAGGGCCAGGCAAAGGGAAAGTTGGACTGGATGGAATCCTATATGGATTTAGGGAGGGAGACATCGAGGGCCTCAGACTTCGCTGCATTGATTTTAAAATTTTACCATGTAACAAAGTGATCTATTTCAGCCATAACAGCAGGGATGGATATATGTGATTGAGTGATATATACTAGGACATCATCAGCAAATAGAGAGCACTTGTACTCGGTGCCTCCCACCTCAATCCACCTAATATTGGGGTTATGGCGAATTGATGAGAGCAGGTGCTCCGTCACTAGGATGTATAAGAGAGGGGACAGAGGACATCCCTGCCTTGTCCCATTGGTGATTGTGAAAGGTGATGAAAATGTTCTGACGCACCCCCTGGGCCTTGGGACACCCGGAGCCGGACCCTTTTTGGTGGATGCTGGTGGTTGTAGTCTTCGTGGCGGCGATCCGGTTCCGTGGCTCAGGGCGGTCAAACCAGTGGCGGAACTATTTATGTGGTTTTGATGTTTAAATGTCTGACTACGCCATCCGTGGATTGCGGTCAGAGTGAACCGCCGCTACAGGGCAGACCGCTAAGGCTGGTGTTGTGGGTGCAGCAGAGCGTAGCATAACTCCCCACGGGAGGAGTATAGCCTCAGGGCAGTGTATGCGGAGGATGGGGGTGATGGTGCAGGGCAGCAGCAGTAACGACACGGAGTCAGTGATGCAGTTCAGGGCCTTTACTCACAGTTCTTATTATCCAGACCACGTCTGCAGGTAACGGCTGCCCACGTCGTACTGTGCTCACCAGGTGAGGGGCTCAGACAACTCCCAGATAACTTTGGAGCGCTTCACAGGACCCCCTTTGTGTGTCCTTTGTCTGGCCTTTCTTACCAACACTTCTGTCCGGCTGCCTCGGGCCTCCTCTTGGTAAACTTGGCGCCAGTTTCCCTGACCCTATGTGGTGCCTTCCTAGCGGGTGGAGCAAGGGGCTGCGCCACATAAAATGTCAGAGCCTCCGGTTTCTAGCTGAGGGTCGTTTCCTGCCTCCACTAGTTCGGGGACCGGTCTCCCCCTTTGGCCTGACCCCTCCACGCAGGTGGATTCGGGCGTGCGGTGGCGACTCGCCCGTCCGCACCCCTGGGATCCCTTCATTCCTCGTTCCTGGAGCCTTCTCCGCTCCTCTTCCTTCCTTCTCCCTCTTGCAGGCCTGGGCCTCTGTTACTAGGCCCGCCTCCGGAGCAGAGCTCATGCAGAGCCCCTGCTCCCTGCCACTTCTGCTCAGACTTCTCTGCACTGAACTAAGATGGTGCCCACCTTTTATACTCCCTTCTCAATGCACCCAGGAACTGCTTCCTCCCTGCTCCTGCACTGCAGGGTTCCCCTTCCTCAGTGTTCCCTCCCCCCACTCCAGCCAGGGACAGGGACTGTCGTGCCCATCTCAGGGGCATATTGGTCGCCCTGCCCCACGGCAATGTGGTGTAATGCATGCAGGTGTCGGGTCCTGATCCACACTCCATCCTTATCTGAGAGTGAGATATCACACCTCTGGGTGAGGTGCAATACGTCTGTAGCAACCGAGCCCTGGTGCTACAGTTCCATTTATCTTCAGCCTAGGTGACGTATTGTGATACAGGGCCTTGATTTTGGCTATAAAAGGGTCCCCTAGACCCCTACCCCAAGCTTTTTAAGAGAATCATATATGGCGTGCCAGGAGACTCTATGGAATGCTTTCTCAGCATCCAACGAGAGTATCTACTTACAAATTTTTAACTGCATCTAGCCCAGGAAATACTTTGTGCCTAGTAGCAGTGTCTGCTAGTCAGCGGATTATCCCGGCTGTTAAGCAAGCTACACCACCTGTAGTTTGGACACTTAATTTTTTCAAAGGAAATGCTTCGGGACCACGGGATACTTAGTGAAGAGCATCAGGAGGCACCCCAAGGCATAGGGGCTGGGACTGGCACTAGGATGCCTTGCGGTGGACAGCCGAGCTCGATCCTTATAAAAGCTTTTTAACTGCAGCAGCTTTAGTGGACGCTATGGAGCTGGAATTACGCGGCTGCTGGCATGAGACTTGCCCTCCAATAGATCCTTGTAAATGGATTTAAAGTGTATTCATTTAAATTAGAGGGACAATTTAAATTAAAAAGCTTAGAGCTGCCTCCACCACAGGGGGGCTCTCTCGACCCACCAGCGGACAGGCACCAGTATTGGGAGAGGGGGGCTGGCCGTCAGGGTTCACCGCGGCTCTGGCACAATCCCGGCGACACGGAGGTGGCACGGGCAGGAGCGGACTGGCCGTCTCGGCTTCTCACTTTTTGGATTTTAGAAGGGCATGACATGCCTATATCTGTGTCTCCCCCTCCTTTTACTCCTCCACCTCTTTTCTTTTCGCATGACTATATGTACTTGTCACTTTTCCATGTGTTAGTTGTGTCTTCTGAGCAGTTTGTCAGCTTTTGGACACCTTTGAAGGTGTTTTCTATGTGTTTCTATGTGTTTTTGTTTGCCTGCCATTGGTTTTAATGGTGTTCGAAGGTGTTCGACGAACAGTTCGACGAACAGTTCGGCGAACACACGGGTGTTCGACGAACCGAACCGAACTCGAACACTACGGGGGTGGCTCAACACTATTTGCAACCTGATGGAGGTCAGTATAGATGGACTAATACAACAAGTCCCACACACAGCTAGAAGCCCAAATATTTTTTCAGAGGTACTGTAGATGCAGATAAAAATTAGTTTTAATTTGCAACCTGATGGAGGTCAGTATAGATGGACTAATAGAGAAAGTCCGACACACTGCTAGAAGGCCAAATATTTTTTCAGAGCTAGATGCAGAAAAAAATTATATTCAGTTTGCAACCTGATGGAGGTCAGTATAGATGGATTAATAGAACAAGACCCACACACAGCTAGAAGCCCAATATTTTTTCAGAGGTAGATGCAGAAAAAAATATATTCAGTTTGCAACCTGATGGAGGTCAGTATGGATGGACTAATACAACAAGTCCCACACACAGCTAGAAGCCCAAATATTTTTTCAGAGGTAGATGCAGAAAAAAATATATTCAGTTTGCAACCTGATGGAGGTCAGTATAGATGGACTAATACAACAAGTCCCACACACAGCTAGAAGCCCAAATATTTTTTCAGAGGTACTGTAGATGCAGATAAAAATTAGTTTTAATTTGCAACCTGATGGAGGTCAGTATAGATGGACTAATAGAGAAAGTCCGACACACTGCTAGAAGGCCAAATATTTTTTCAGAGCTAGATGCAGAAAAAAATTATATTCAGTTTGCAACCTGATGGAGGTCAGTATAGATGGATTAATAGAACAAGACCCACACACAGCTAGAAGCCCAATATTTTTTCAGAGGTAGATGCAGAAAAAAATATATTCAGTTTGCAACCTGATGGAGGTCAGTATAGATGGACTAATACAACAAGTCCCACACACAGCTAGAAGCCCAATATTTTTTCAGAGGTAGATGCAGAAAAAAATATATTCAGTTTGTAACCTGATGGAGGTCAGTATAGATGGACTAATACAACAAGTCCCACACACAGCTAGAAGCCCAAATATTTTTTCAGAGGTACTGTAGATGCAGATAAAAATTAGTTTTAATTTGCAACCTGATGGAGGTCAGTATAGATGGACTAATAGAGAAAGTCCGACACACTGCTAGAAGGCCAAATATTTTTTCAGAGCTAGATGCAGAAAAAAATTATATTCAGTTTGCAACCTGATGGAGTTCAGTATAGATGGATTAATAGAACAAGACCCACACACAGCTAGAAGCCCAATATTTTTTCAGAGGTAGATGCAGAAAAAAATATATTCAGTTTGCAACCTGATGGAGGTCAGTATAGATGGACTAATACAACAAGTCCCACACACAGCTAGAAGCCCAAATATTTTTTCAGAGGTAGATGCAGAAAAAAATATATTCAGTTTGCAACCTGATGGAGGTCAGTATAGATGGACTAATACAACAAGTCCCACATACAGCTAGAAGCCCAAATATTTTTTCAGAGGTACTGTAGATGCAGATAAAAATTAGTTTTAATTTGCAACCTGATGGAGGTCAGTATAGATGGACTAATAGAGAAAGTCCGACACACTGCTAGAAGGCCAAATATTTTTTCAGAGCTAGATGCAGAAAAAAATTATATTCAGTTTGCAACCTGATGGAGGTCAGTATAGATGGATTAATAGAACAAGACCCACACACAGCTAGAAGCCCAATATTTTTTCAGAGGTAGATGCAGAAAAAAATATATTCAGTTTGCAACCTGATGGAGGTCAGTATAGATGGACTAATACAACAAGTCCCACACACAGCTAGAAGCCCAAATATTTTTTCAGAGGTACTGTAGATGCAGATAAAAAATAGTTTTAATTTGCAACCTGATGGAGGTCAGTATAGATGGACTAATAGAATGATGCTATGCCCAAAAGATTTTACTTCACTAGGTGCAGTAAAAAAATTTGGTATTCTATACACAGGTGGTATATCTTGCAACACAGATAGGCTACTCCACTGACTAACACACTCTGCAATAGGCCAAAAAAGGATTAGCTTTGCTAGATTCAGCCAAATGCTGTGAAAAAAACTTGCACAGCACTGGCACAGACCTGCCTGGCAAAAACTGATAGGAACTGATGTAACCTAGTCCTGAAAAGGACTGCAATTACAATTAGTCTTTACTCCCACAACCTATCTATTTAAGAGCACAGACCTGCCTGATAAAAGTCGTAGGAAATGCTGTAACCTAGTCCTTAAAAGGACTGCAATCACAACTATTCCCTACTCCCAAGCTATCTGTATATTTGTGCGAAAATTGGCTTGAAATTAACAAGGTATAGCGCACACAGCAACAGCGGTGCCGTCTAACACGCAGCTGCAGCAGTGAGAAAATGGTGGCGACGGGGAAAATGGCTTGGTCTTATAGGGCAAGGACATGTGACATACACTGCCAATGACACATGCCCTTGCTTGTGTGAAAAAAAGCACTTCGCTCCGTGTGTGCGCTGCTGATAGGCTGACAGATTGCACCTCCCCACTGCAAATGCGGGAAAGAGGAAAAAAAATGGAGATCTTCATTGTTCCTGCAGAGATCCATCCCCTGCCCCTCCCCCCACCCCGCTGTACACTCAAACTGCGTATTAACATTAATTTTCATCATTACTGAGAAAAAATCCAGTTATGATTTTGGTGCACGAACAGTTATCGAACATAACCTCGAACAGCCGAATTTTTATCAAATTGTTCGTGTTCGCCGAACGGCTCGAACACCGCCCAAAACAGCTCGAATTTGAGATTGGCGAACAGTTCGAGTAGAACAACGCTCATCTCTACTGCATAGTAATATTAAATGAAGGAGCAAAATGTGTAACTACAGTTTTGTTTTTTGGCCAACACAAGAAACATTTTTTCTTACTTACCAATCAGAAGAAAAGAACATCTACATATGAATGGACAAAGAAAACAAAATAGGAACATGCAACAAAGTGGGACAAAAATAAGTTACTGAAAAGTCAGCTTTATAAAGAAAATCATTTATTAACCGTGTGAGGCTACTGTGCATTTTTATAATGCAGGAAGTCCATTGTGCAATTCTCATAGACTGGAATCCATAAAGGTTACTATGTTCATGTAGTGATTTATTGTACTCAAACAAATCACACACTAGCCACCTGATAAATTCCTCTGTCCAGAATTTAAACTACTGATTTGTGTTTAGCAGAAACATTGCTTTGGGCATATTATCTGAAAAATTGGGTTGGTCTAGACAGGTAATTGCAAATTGGAAGTATTAGAATATATTCAGACATTGTAGATTTGTAGCAAATTGCATACAAATAAACTGCAACAAATTACAGTACAATAAAGGTGTATGGGAATTAAAGGGAATCTGTCAACAGGTTTTTGCTATGTATTCTGAGAAATTCACAAAATGGGAGTCCAAATTTATCAATCACCATGGCCCTTCAAACTTAAGGATTATTATGTATTCCGAGAGTAGAATACTGTAGGGGCAGAGAGCCTGTTTGCAGGGATGTGTCACTTACTAGGCTGTGAGCTATAGTTTCAATACAATCAGTGTTTTATCAGCAGGAGATTATTACTGCCTGACTAGATGTCAGTAGCAAACCAATCCAGTTTATCTGTGTAACCCTGCCACCACCACTAATTGACAGTTTGCTGACAATGCATAATGTACACAGGAAGCTGCCAATCAGAGGTGTGGGCGGGTTATACTGTAGCTATGCTACATCTAGAACAGATAAAATAGAGATCCTATCAAAAATGCACCAAGTAGTCCAATAAGTGATACATCACTGGAATCAGCCTCTCTGCCCATACATCATGCTGTTCTCCAAACCTGCTGACTGATTCCCTTTAAAAAAAAATCTAATCACATGCAGCAGAAAAAAACTGCACGTTTTTGAACATTACTGCATATTCTCAGAACCACAACTTTTAATATTTGTTATGTGTTTGTTATTTCATCTAATCATACCCTTTTGGAAACTGCGATAAAATAGGCAATATGTAAAATATACACAGGTCTTAAATAATTTAGCCCATGGTATTTTATAATTAACTTTTTTTATGGCACAACATGATTTATAATTTAAAAAATAATATTTTGTGATGAAATACAATACTGGAACATGCATTGAAATGGTTTTAAAACGTAAATTTAAATGTGAAATTTATCAAATATGATAACAGCATATATTTTGATCTAGAAGTTTGATTTAACAATATGCCTGATTTCTTTTCTCTTTTGAAATGACAAGGAAAAAAATAAAAAACAGAACCATACGTAAAACATTTCTAGACTAAGCAATTTTAAAAAAATAATACATTGTCATAAATAAATAAATATGCTGTATAAATAATAGCATAAGTCTTAAAAATGTGATTGCAATGTATTTCTGAACTCTTGCTGTTTTTTCAAGAAATGTAATTGCATTTATTTTAAATATATTTCAAATGAACTTAATTGCTTGACATTCCAATGTTTGGTCTGTAAAGGTGATAAAGCAGGTCAGAGGTCAAGATCCAACAGTGGAACAATAGAAAGTATCTTGGGTCATCGTACATATGCATTTCACATAACAAGACATTACCTTTTTTGTAACCTTTTAAGGATTTGGAACTTGTGCTTTAAACAAGATATTCTGTTATTCTAGAGATACGTGCAGATCAGGCTTAGCAAGTCTGGTATTGCACACAATGTCTTGTAGATTGAAATAAAGTCATAAACACTGCAGATCTCACAGTCATACACAAGTGTCTCTGGCAAACTTGAGATGCAAAATCTTGGTCCTGCTGATAAACGGGTAGGCGGTGCAGAGGCATCCAGCTGCTACTATCAAGCCCAGACTGCACCACGCACAAAACAAAGACCAGCTGTATCCATGTTCCACATCAGTTGGAAGCCCATAAATAAATTTTGGCAGGCGGTTTAGATCATAAGCGACACTTGCTGCGTATGTACACAAAGAAATTGTACAAAAGATTCCTGAAAACAAATTAAATAAACAAAAGAAGTTAGTAAAAAAAAATCATTCAAAAGTTTCTTTGACTTTATTTTGATCTTTACTAGATCAACATTTAATTTTACACACTGAATTTGAATAACTTATTAAAATTACAAATTAATATTTTAAACATAATCTAAATTTGAGGATACATAAAACTGTCATTTTATTATATAATACAGGAGCACATTATCATATATGTTATAATGGTGTGGCATTAAAATATAATGCAAGATGATAATGTAATAGTGAGGAAGGTTGTAACCTTCCCCCGGCACTGAAGAAGTTAAAATAACATGTTCCCATAGTTAGATCTCTCTGAACTGCTGTTGGGTCAAGTTAAGGGGTTAATTTCAGTGGCACAGTCAGTGGAGTAAGGGGGAAACGTAGTGACAGGGATAGACAGTGGGCATGTCTAGAGGTTAGATATAATTCCTTGTGGGGCTGCAGTACTTTTTATCAGCCATAAGATGCCACTGCTGGGCACAGTTGTCAGTGAGAGGCAAGGCAGTTGCTAAGCAGATGGATTAGTGGGTGGTGCCTCTGGGTGTGCTAACAATAGCTGCAGCCGTTATTTTGAGTTCAGTTGAAGCCCTGTCAGGGACGTGACAGGAATTCTTACGTGCGGACGTCCAGGGAAATTGGCTGCTAGGGTAGACGGGGGCTCTCTACCCTCAGACAGTGAATCCGTAGTGTGGATATCTCCTCTTGCAGGAGTCCCATTAGCCGGCCCGGAGAAATTCAAAGGAGGTATTGAGAACCCGGGGCACTTCTAGTCTGCAGGTAGCAGAGGAAAATGGTACTCCAGGATAATCCGTGAGGGAGATAAAGGATCTGGGCACACTGTCGCTGGTGAGGAACCGTCTCTTAGGCTAAGGAATAGAAACAGAGAAATGGTTCACCTAAAGAGGGCACCAGGGCTGAAGATGATTTTAGCACCTGTACGGGAGACAAGAACCTGTTGGGCCTTATCCAATCTAGCAGACTGTAAATATTGTAATTACTACTTTCCCTCAAGTAAAATCCCAGTTATGGTAAATAACTTTGTGTCCTCTGAAATTATTACTGCCCTGGTCCCAGAAGAGAAATGTCTGTAGACAGCCGCGACCGGATGGTGTGAAGTAAGTGAAGAATGTCACATGCACAGCTACACATCAGAGGGAGGACACGAATTGTCTGTAAGGTGCCAAAGCGAGCAAGGGCCACAACTCGCCCACGACTACCTCTCTGGGGCACCTTACATTAACATAGTCTTGATTGTAAATGGGCAGACATAAAAAAAGATTCTGTCACTTCCCCTATAAAATTACATTATAATTAGTGATGAGCGAGCATGCTCGCTACTGCTCGGTGCTCGCCCAAGCATCTCACTGCTTGAGATGCTCGGCACTCACCAAGTATTTCCGGGGATGCTTGGGCAGGAGCTCGGGTTCCCTCCCTGCATGTTTGCCGCTCTGTAGAGTGCCAATCAACATGCAGTGATTGTCTGCCACACACTGTAATGCTGCAGCCATGTTGGTTGTGGCATTGTAGTAATTGGCTGGCCGCATAGCGTCATCAGGTCTATATCGGACCTAGCGCTGCCATGCTCGTCACAGTCTGCGGTGCTGCTGATCTAGGGAGAGATTTGGCTGTTTATTAGCTAGTGTAGGTATTCTACAAGATTCTCTACATATCCATCTCAACTAACAGTCCTTCTGAGGACTAATCCAGCTGCAGAGATATCAGTGCTAGGCAGGCAGGCAGGGTATATAGCAGACTGCACATAGCAAGAGGGTCCATTCCAGTTCTGTCTGCTGGTGCTTTTACAGACATTTGTAGAAATAGCCCCAGGTATCAGGGACCAGGAATATATATTTTTTTATCTTAATCCTGATTATTTGCTTAAAAAGCAATCCAGGGAACACCGTTTTTCTGCGCCATTTGCTTGTTGGGACTGCAGAATACAGCCAGGTCCTTTCCATATTACAGCGCTAAAAATCTAGCTATTTAAAACGGAAGTTTGTCCGTCACATGGATCACATAGAATTGAGCTAAAAATATTGCCATTTCTGGCCTCCATTTTGTTTCAGTGTGTCAGCGAATTTATTGATACAAGGTCGGCGCTGTTAAAAACAGTTACCTGCAGGCCAGCTATTTAAAACTGTGGTTTGTCCGTCACACAGATCACATATAATTGCGCTGAAAATTCTGCCATTTCTGGACTCCATTTAAATTTTGTTGCAGTGTGTCAGCGAACTTATTGACACCAGTTTGCTGTTAAAAATAGTTACCTACAGGCCAGCTATTTAAAACTGTGGTTTGTCTGTCACACGGATCACATATAAGTTTACTCCAAATTCAGTCATTTGAAGTCAGCGTGGAAGATATTGTCCTCCATTTAAAATGGGCAAGGTGCGTGGCAAGGAACAGGGAACTGGACGTGATGGTGATGGTGCATGCAGAGGCTGAGGCCGTGGGCAAGCTGAAATTGTGCCACAACAAACATCCACATTTTCTCGCTCAACCTTCCTGTCCCAATTAATAGGGGACCCTAGAACACCACTATTGAACACAGAGCAGTGTGAAAAGGTTATTGGTTGGATAGCAGATAATGCTTCCAGTCACTTAACCACCACCACCACCCTTTCTTCCACATGGTCAAGTCTTAGTAGCCGTGTGTCTGGACCGCATATTCCTCACCCTGATCCTCCTTTCTCCCACTATGCCGAGTGTACGGAGACAACTGATCCCACACTTGGACACTCCAAAGAGCTGTTCACTTTTCCATTTATATATTCGGGCCTCTCGCCTGGTCCACTTGGAGCGGGGCAAGAGGAGATCACAAGTAGTGATGCCCAAATATTTGAGCAGCCACAGTCATACAAAGGCGAAGGTGGGAAAGTGTCACAAGAGGTGGACGATGATGAGACACAATTGCCAGAATGTCAGGAGGAGGACCAGGGTGCGGAAGTGGAAGACAAGGTGGTGGATGATATAATATCTGACCCAACCTGGTAGGAGGACATGCAGTGCAAGGACACAGGGGAAGGGAGGCAGAGCACCCCCAACAGGCAGGAAGAAGCAGTGTGGTGGCCACAGACAGAAGGCGGGCAACTGTTCCCCGTAGCACCAACACGACGGAAGTTACAAGTACAACTGTTAGGTCTTCCCGAGTCTGGTTGTTTTTTAAAGACTCTGCTGATAACCACAAAAAGGCCATTTGCACCACCTGCCAGTCTAGCATCAGCAGGGGTAGCAAAACTACCAGCCTGACCACCACCAGCATGATCAGGCACATGGCAGAAAAGTACCCGACTTTGTGGGCCGAACCCCAGGGACCAGGAAAGGAACAGTGTCTGCGGGTGACACCACTGCTTCTTCCACTGTTGTACGTGCAAGCCAATCCCTTGTCCATAGTGCATGTGAAGATGCCTCCTGCCCTGCACCTGTCGTTGCACACTCTCAACTAGCATCATCATCAAGCACGTTCTTGTCCCAGCGCAGCGTTCATTTGTCCATACCCCAGAGCTTGGAAAGCAAATACGCAGCCAACGCCCCACAGGCCACATTACTAAATTCCCACATTTTGCAACTGCTTGAGCTCGAAATGTTGCCTTTTAGGCACGTGGAGACGGAAGCTTTCCACAACCTGATGGCATCGGCCGTCCCTTGGTACTCGGTCCCCAGCCGTCACTATTTCTCCTGGTGTGCCGTCCACGCATTACACAAGCACATGTTCCACAACATTAGACGTGCCCTCAACAATGCAGTTACTGGGAAAGTCCACCTAATCAAGGACAAATGGACAAGTGCTTGTGGGCAGGGACGGCATATCTCGCTGACGGCACATCCAGTTGGACCTTGGGACAGAACACATCCTCCCGACGCCAAGGATTGCGGGACCTAGGTCAACCAGGGTTGCCCCCACAGTCTACAGCTCCTGCACCTCATCCTCCTCAGTCTCCTCCTCCTCTTCAGCCTCCATCTCCAAAATGACCACATCAGTCACAAGCTGGAAGCACTGCAGCACTGCCTCAACATAGCGGCAACAGGCTGTGCTTAACCTAATATGCTTAGGTGACAAACCACACAATGCTGAAGAGTTGTGGACAACTCTGAATGAGCAGGCTCATCTGTGGCTGACACCGCTGAACCTACAGCCAGGCATGGTCGTGTGTGACAATGGCCGGAACCTGGTGGCAGCTCTGATGCGAGCTCACACATGTACCATGCCTGGCCCATGTGCTTAACCTCGTGGCTCAACGGTTTCTCAAAACCTACCCGGAGCTGCCGGAACGGCTTGTCAAAGTACACCGCTTGTGTGCCCATTTTAGAAAGTCAGCAACAGCTTCCGCCGCCCTTGCCGTGCTTCAGCAGCATTTGCAGCTTCCGGCTCACCGACTGGTGTGTGATGTCCCCACGTGTTGGAACTCTACTTCAGATGTTGGGAAGGATTTGTGAGCAGAAGAGGGCAGGTGTTGACCTCCAGCATCAACAAGGCCGTCGGTATTCAGTTCAGTCTCCACACATAAGACCTCAGGAATGGACATGGATGTCAGACATATGTACCATCCTCCAAAACTTTGAGGACTCCACCAAGATGGTGAGCGTCGATGATGCCATAATTAGCTTCACCATCCTGCTTCTCTGTCTTCTGAAACGCTCTCTGCTCACAATCAAAGAGGATACATTGCAGGAGGAGCATGATGAGATGGAGCAAGGAACCATACAGGGTGATTACACACAGCCCAGCCTCATCTCATCCCAATGTGGATTGGATGACAATGAGGAAGAGGAGGAGGAAGAACAAGAGCTAGTTTCATGCGCTATAGATGGTACTACCTGCATAACTGTCATACTGTCTGTTCAGCGTGGATGGCCTGAGTACAGGGAGGAGGAGAAGAGCATGGTCAGTCGTCCTCTTGGTGAGGACATGGAAGTCTTGCCTGTTAGCAGTCTGGCATGCATGGCTGAGTTTATGTTACGTTGCCTTTCCCATGACCCTCGCATTCTCAAAATTTTGGGTGACAGTCATTACTGGTTGGTGACACTTCTAGACCCACGCTACAAGGAGAATTTTCTATCTCTTATTCCTGAGGCGGACAGGTCAACAAAAATGGGGCAGTACAAGAAGGCCCTTGTTGTCGAACTATTAAAAAAAATCCTATCTGAAAACCCTGGCGGCAAAGGTGTCAGTTCGTTGGACAACCAAGGAGTACAGGCGAGAGAGACAAAACTTCAATCCAGCAGAGGCACGGGAACACTGTCAAAGTTCTGGGATGGTTTTCTCAGCCCCTCCCATCGCACAGGCCCTGAGGCGCGGGGTACTCTCACAAGGAGTGCAAAGTTTGGGAAGATACTGAGGGAGTACCTTGCCAACCGTACCAACGTCCCCTGTGATTCCTCTGTGTCTTATAATAATTGGGTATCCAAGCTGGAGACGTGGAATGAACTGGCTCTCTATGCCTTGGAGGTCCTGGCCTGCTCTGCCGCTAGCGTTTTATCACAACTGGTTTTTAGTGCCGCTGGTTGAATTATAACTGATAAGCGCATCCGTCTGTCAACTGAAAATGCTGACAGGCTGACTCTTATAAAAATGAACAAGGGCTGAATTGCGCCAGACTTCTCAACACCACCGAATGATAGCAACGTAACCTAAACTCAAATCCAGTGTCTTTTATTTGGAGGTGTATTCCCATGCACCTTTTCACACCCACACATGGGTATACACTTCCTGATTTTGGCCATTTGCTCTTGTTCATGATGCCCGTAAGAAAAATTTTTTATACAGTATGTTCATGTATACCCCCAAGGGGTAAATGTTTGTCAGTCCATACACTTGGTGCATGGGCATTACAAGTATAGGAGACCCGCTCCTTTCTAATGGTAACATTTTTTATGAGTCCCTGCTCCACTTCTTTTCCATGGGGCATTGGAGTGCCTCCAAATTTTTGGCAGCCCTGGCATTCACTGCATAGGCCAACACTAGGAGACCCACTTCCTAATAATGGGAACATTTTTTCATGAGGCCCTCTATGTCTCTTCCAAGGGGCATTGGAGTGCCTCCAAACTTTTGGTAGCCCTTGCATTCACTGCATAGGCCAACACTTTGGGAGACCCACTTCCTAATAATGGGTACATTTTTTCATGAGGCCCTCTACATCTCTTCCAAGGGACATTGGAGTGCCTCCAATTTTTGGCAGCCCTTGCATTCACTGTATAGGCAAACAGTATGGGAGACCCACTTCCTAATAATGGAAACATTGTTTTCAGCAGGCCCTCCTCTAAGTCTCTTCAAAGGGGCATTGGTGTGAGTACCAAATTTTCAAAGGAGTATTGGGGTGCATCCAAATTTTGGGCAGCCCTGTCATTCACTGCATACGGAATAACAGTATAGGAGACCCACTCTTCAGTAATGGAAACAACAATGTATAGCCTGCTGATGGCTCACTAAGAATAGTGAGGGCTGACTGCTGGCTCTTTAAGAATAGTAAAGGCCGCCTGATGGCCCTATAAAAATAGGCTTTGTGACTTTCAGAATCCCTTCTTCATAAATGAAACAGGATGTGTCTGATGATGTGTCACAAACCACATGGCCAGATAAGGTTGTAAAATGTTAAAATTACATTTCCCGGTGAATGCGTTCTTCACAGTTGAAAGCAATGCAAAAATGCATCAAAAACGCTACGTGTGAACATAGCCCAAGGTGTGGAGGAGTATTTTTGTTTTTGGTTATTTATTTTGCCTTATATACAAGTCATTACCCTGGAAAGAATGTTCCTTAACATATTTCCCAGGAAAATCCATTTTGTTTTCGTTTTTGTATGTTTTATTGTGAGTCCGTAAAAGTGGCATAATACATCTGCCAACATTGTTGACAGCATTGACCTGGGAGTCAGAAATGCTTCCAAGGGTCTTCCCCATGCTGTTCCCATGTCATTTGAGCACTGTTCCCATCAATTTGGGCAATTATTAGGTCCGCTGCAGACCGCTGGGGGCAGCCGCCTGAAAAATGCTCAAGTTTCCCATAGACTTACATTGGGCTTGTTGCTCAGGTCGAGCACCCGAGTATTCCAATGTGCTCGACCCGAGCAACGAGCACCCGAGCATTTTAGTGCTCGCCCATGACCAATTATAATTATAAATGTAATATTCTAATTAAAAACATATACCTATAATATCTAGTAGAATGTAAGCCCGCAAGGGCTGGGTCCTCTTCCCTCTGTACCAGTCTGTCATTGTTAGTTCATTTAATGTAAATGATATCTGTATTTGGTATGTAACCCCTTCTCATGTACAGCACCATGGAATCAATGGTGTTATATGAATAAAAAATTATAATAATATAATTATAGTATTAAGTTTAACCATGCTTGCTCATTGTCTTTAACTACTTTCTGCTTTAAACATGCTGCAATTATTTATTTATTTATTTTCATGGTAGAAGTGCAAGGCAGTTTGGTTGGGCAATACACTTTACTGATTATCAAAGCTGGATCCAGTGAAGCAACCCATGACCGAACACTTTAAGAATTCTAGTTGTTACTCAGGGGCCTCGATAGCATAAAATATCCGAGTCTCTATCCCCAAACTTCTTGCCAGGAGCCCATGATCTCTTGCGACTGCCACATTGAACTGTGTCAACATCAACATGACGACGATACAGTTCAATCCAGTGATGGAGCTGGGAGCCAAAGGTGGCACGATGACGGCATTGCATCGTGCCGCCTCCGTAGGCCTGCTATGAATGTCAAAAAAGGAGACATAGGCTGCTGCGCCAGATATCAGGATTAGCTGAGTATAATCTTTATTTATTTTTATATTATCCGGTTGTGGGGTCCATCACACTATATACCGGGGTCTGCGGGAGACAATGCAGTACATAAGGTGGCTGTGGGACCATCACAAAGTATATAAGGGGCAGTGGGACCATCATACTATATATAGAGACCTTATGTATTCCCCCCCAAAGAAGCTAACGCAAAACGCTCGTTGGGGTACTTGTCATCACCCTACCCAGGTTGTATACTTGACATGTGACTATATTTTGATGTGCTGTTTTTGCATACTACCTTTATTATAATTCTCATATGCACCAGTGTCACTAGATTGACCAAGCAGTATATTTTTTCTAGGATGTTTTTCCTCATTGTAGTACCGACTCTTATGTGCATGCTTGTGTCTGACACATATTATGCTATGTGATTAATGTTTTCTACTTTAATAAAACCAACCATACTGTTTAGGATTCATTCCCTGTGTATTGTATACAGCTCGTTTTCTAACCACTATGAGATCCATTTGTTATTGTCCTTTGTGACATATTATATTTGTCTCAGCTGAGAATTGAAAATAACTATATTTTTATTACTTTTTCTGTTACGTATGTATGGATCTAGCCTCAAAACCTATTATTCCTTTGGTTCGGCAAAACACATATTCACTAAGAAAGTTGTTTGTATGATCTGGATGGATGGGGTCTCTTTGCCACCTTTTCCCCTCTTTTTGTATTTTATTAGATTTTTAATTAATTAAATAAAAACTATTGTTTAACTTTATAGCTGTATCGGCTTCCTTTTTTAATTAAGTTTGTTTATATATAGAGAGAGCTGTAGGATCTCATACTATATATAGGAGAGCTGTGGGGCCTCATACTACATATAGACTGGCTGTGGGGGATATAATACAGTATATAGGGAGCTGTGGGGACCATCATACTATACATAGGAGGCTGTGGAGACTCCTACTATATAAAGAGGGGCTGTTGGACCATCATATAATGCAGACATGGGCTATGGGGACTCCATATATAGGGAGATATGAAGCCATCATACTGTATATAGGGGGCTATAGAATTCTCATAGTGTATAATTAAGGGCTTTGGGGCCATTATATTATATATAGGAGGCTGTATGTTGATCATACTTTATATACTGAGCTTTGTGGCCACTCAGGGGACATTATTTGGTTTAAATGGGGGAATTATTAGTTTTGGCTACTCCTTTAAAGGGGTTGTCCCCTACTTGTACAACCCCTTCTTGATTAAAACGTTTTGCCCTGATAAAATAAAAAAGCTTATACTCCCCTCCCGCGGTGTCAGTACTCGGGGTCCAGGGGCTCGCATGCTGTTGTTGTGACACGTGACGCCAGTGCCCAATTAGCGCTGGTGTCACTGTCCCCACCTTCGGTCAAATCGAACATGAAGAGGAAGTCCGGGCTGTAGCTGATCTCTGACTTCCTCTTCAGGAGGCGGGGACAGTGACACAAGCACTGATTGGGCTCCAGCATTACATGTCACAAGAACAGCACAGCGGCCCCGGGGAGAGCGAGTGCAACACAGTTAGAAAGGCGCCAGCACGGGAGAAGGGTGTTTTTTCAGAAATCCTTTCTTGAAGTTTTAAATGCAAGTACAGTAGGACGAACACTGCACTTCCAGCTTTGCTCTCTCCCTTCTTCCCGCCCACTGCTGGCCTCTGGCCTTTGATTAGGAGGTCACACTTCTCTCTGTGATCTGTCTCCTCTGCTGTCAGTGAACAGGTTTGTTTCATTTGAAGGGTGGTTCATACGCAATGGAGAAGAGTCAGTAACCCCCAAATACATTAGCTAGTTTGACTATTCAACCTTACATCAGGGGGTTAAGTTGAGTGTTATTTAATGTGTATGGGCATTTTTACTATATCCAAAATTAAAAACATTTCAACATCTTGTTTTAAGTGACAATCCAGGAGCAACTGGCAAATTGGATTCCTTCCCACACTCCAAAGACATACCGATAGTGATCATTTAGATTGTGAGCCCCATTGGAGACAGTGATGATGATGTCTGTAAAGCGCTGTGGAATATGATTGTGCTATGTGTGTAATTTAAGTAAAATATAGGCAATGCAATATCATAGAATTAATTCAATTGAATTTGACTTAATTTTATCTGAATGTTATACCTGTCATGAGAAAAAGTAGTCCAGCCACATGCTGTGTAAGGCTCTCTTCCCAAAAGAAACTCACTGCTGCCACTATACATCCACACAGGAGGACAGCAGCTGCCATACCCAAAAATCCAGCTGTAATTCTTCTTAAATCTGTCCAAGCAGAAACATAAAAAAGTGAGTTATCTTCTCTTCTTCAGCGGCAATGTAAAAGGTTGGCAAAAGTTCAGTCTTCCTAAGACATTTCATTTGAGAACATAAATGAAAAATAACAACAAAGTGCTTTAATTCCTTCTGTATATTAAAACATCAAAAACCTAGGGAAAACTATGAATTATTTTACTGACTGTTCCACTAAGTGGGATTAACTTTTAAATTATTTAAACTGTATTTTCTCCCTTTAATAAAAAATAATATTAAACCAGATAGCATTACTCAACATGAATCTTTTAGTCTATGTTCTCACAATGAGTTTTTATGTTTTTTTTGAAGCTGCGTGTTTTTTTCCTGCGTCAAAAATGCAGAGTCTTATAGTTCCAGCAAAGTAGATGGGATTCATAGAAATCTCCTGCCCACTGTGCTTCTTAATTACGCTGCAGAAACTCACCTGCTATGAGTGTTTCAAATCCACAGCATGCCAATTTCTCTTGTGGGTATGCTGAGTTTTATGTGAATATTTTTTCCATTGACTTATATTAGATGCAGAAAATCCGCAGGTAAAAAACACACATGCATTTTTAGAGCGTTTCCACGGCAGAAATAAATCAAAGATGCATGCAATCTGCACCTACGTATACAAAAATCAGTGGAATTAAAATACCAGGAAGTTTCTAAAAGAAGACAGCTTAATTTAAAGAATGAAACACCAAGCAGAGACAAAAAACATAGCGTCAAAAACACGATAAAAACGGATGTTAAAAAAACGCACACACAAATGCAATGAAAAAAAACAAGTAACCTTATTTAAATAATAGGTGCAGAATTTCTGCAACATCAAAAACTCACCAAAAGCTCATTGTGGGAATGTAGCCTAAAGGACCTACGGTGTACATGTTTGTCATTGGTCGCTACTAGCCGTATGAAGTCGGCTCACAAGCTGAGTCTGCTCTATTCAAAGCAGATGCCAGTTGTGTTACGCAGCCAGGATCTAACTGTATCTGCAGTGACTGGAGCCAGCTCCCTTCGCTGCAGTTTTAACCATTAGGCCACGTTCAAACATGCAATATTTGGTCAGTGTTTTACGTCAGTATTTGTAAGCCAAAACCAGGAGTGGGTGAAAAATACAGAAGTGGTGATTCTATTATACTTTTCCTCTGATTGTTCCACTCCGGTTTTGGCTTACAAACACTGATGTAAAATACTGAATGTGTGAAAGTGGCCTTAAAGGGGTATTCCCATCTCCAAGATCCTACCCCAATATGTAGTAGGTGTAATAATAATAAGATTCGCAAATACCTCCAATGAGAAATGTAATCTAATTCCACATTCATGTAATCAGTATTTGGTCACTATTTTACTTCAGGATTTGTAAGGCAAATTCAGGAATGGAACAATCAGAGGAAAAGTATAATACAAACACGTCACCACTTCTGCATTGTTAACCCACTCCTGGTTTTGGCTTACAAATGCCGATGTAATGGCTTTACTAGTGAATGTTTCAAAACATACATTTCTATCTTATCCACTTACTTAGTAAAAAATTTTAATACAGCTTCTAGATCTGTCAACTTTCCGGCAGAAATGCTCCAAATGACTATTATTCTTATACCAAAAACTAAAGGAGAGCTTGACCAGATTAAGAATTATAGACCAATTTCTCTCATCAACACTGACATCAAAATTTATTCAAAGTCCCTGGCAAATAGATTGAATAAAATCCTCCCTGAAATAATAGAAAATGATCAAATGGGCTTTATTCAGGGACGACAGACATCTGATGCAACTAGAAGATCTTTAAATATTATAAAAATTATGAGTACATCTCATCTTCCCTCACTTCTCTTGACTCTTAATGCCCAAAAAGCCTTTGATAGGCTTAATTGGGATTACCTTAAATCGACTCTTCTCAAATTTGGCTTTGATAATCAGGTTTTATCTTCCATTATGGCTCTTTATTCAAATCCCAGTGCTAGGATATATGTAAATAATCACGTCCTACATTATCAAAATTTCAAATGGAATGAGACAGGGTTGCACCCTTTCCCCTTTATTATTCGCTCTGGCCATGGAACCCTTAGCTCAAAAAATTAGGACTGACCCCAAGATTAAAGGAATTCAAATCCTATCCCGACACATTACAATCAGCTTATTCTCCGATGATGTTCTACTCTCCTTAACAGATCCTCTTAACTCTATTAGAGAAGTCCAAATTATTCTTAACAACTTTTCCAGGATTTCCTATTCCAAGGTGAATCCAGACAAATCTAAAGTCCTACATTTTAGGATTGATGACACCTTGGAAAATGGCATACAAAATATTTCTTCTTTTAGTTGGGAAGATGTAGCAATTACCTACCTGGGGATTGTATTAACAAAAAGCTTTACATAAACAATTTCCTCTAATATGGAAACCATTATAAATACTACTTCCAATGATCTGAATAATTTCAGTAAATCAGAACAGTCATGGTTGGGAAAGATATTAGCAGTCAAAATGATTACTCTTCCAAAAATTTTACACATCTTTAGATCCCTACCTCCGCCAATTCCTTCCACTTATATAATTAGACTTCAAAATTTGATAAACAAATTTGTCTGGGACAATAAAAGGGCAAGGATCGCAAGAAACATCTTATACAAAAATAAACTTAGAGGGGCTTAGGCCTCCCAAATTTGTTTGGTTATTTCTTCTCTAATCTAATTATGCAGAGCATGAACTGGTTTAAGAAGGATGCGTCTTCTCCTTGTTTAGATTTGGAACTAGCTTTGAATGGTAATTCTTCTCTTCAAGATTTACTTTTAAAGAATTTATTTAATCCATCTATTCCCGAGCCAACTCATCCTATTTTCCTAGCTACAATATCTGCATGAAAAAAATTGGTGAAATCTAACAAGAAATCCTCGAAGTATGATCAAATTAAAAACCTTCCCTTGTCCTGTATTGAACTCCTAAACAAATGGAAAATTCCTACTTCTTGGACATCGGTTGGCCTTAAAAAGATTAAAGACCTACACAATGGCGAAAATTTTGTTCTTTTCAGAGAACTTACATCTAAATTTGAGTCACTACATTTGGACTTTATGGAATTTTTACTTGTTAAAAATGCTATACAGAGACTACTGCTTAGTAAATCTCTTTTGTCTAACAAAGTTGGCCTTCTCTTAAGTAATGTCAACCAAAAAAATTTTTGGAACAATAAAAATCTTTAGAACTGTTTTAACAGCAACAATTTCTTAGATAAAAATTCTCACATGATTAAATGGGAATCTGATCTCAATGAATCTTTTTCCTTATCTTAGTGGGAAAATGGTTTGAAATTTACTTATGCTTCAAATATTTCCATGGCCCTACATGAATCCTACAATAAATTATTTACTAGGTGGTACTATACCCCCATAAGACTTGCTCACATACATTCGAGCCATTCTCCTTTGTGTTGGAGAAACTGTGGGCATAGGGCCGACTTTCATATTTACTGAAAGTGTCAAATAATTAAAAAACTATGGAGCCAAACTTCAGAGTTCATTAACAAAATGCTTGAAAGAGAATTCATAACTACCCCACAGATGGCTCTCCTTTCACTTAATATGGAAAACTTAGATCCTCCAACTAGGTCCATTCTGATTCACATTTTTCTGGTGGTAAAAATTACGATAGCATTTTTTTGGAAGAAAACAATTTCCCCTAATTTTTCAGATATTCTTGATAGAATTGCTACACATAGGTCTTACGAATTTAGATTTGCTATAGCAAGTGACTCTGTTTTTAAAAAATTTCAAAAAAAGTGGAAACCTTGGGATCTTATTTCTCCTAAAATGGTATAATAATTGTAAATTGTATAAGTATTGTACAATTACTTTTGTTCATAATACCGTTAAATAGTTGATTATTTATGACTTTACATGTTTTATTATTAAGAGTTTTATATTTTCCTCTATGTATCACATTCAATATTGTATTATTTACAACTTTAATCTGCGTTCTCCAATTTCCTTTTCCCTTTTTTCCTATTCATTCCTAGTTTTTCCCTTCCTAATAAATATTTACTCCCATCCCTTTATTTCCTTTATTTTCCCTCCCCCCTCCTTTTTTCTTCTTTCCCCCCTTTTTAAATGATTCTTAAAAATTCAATAAAAAATTATTGAAACGCAAATGCCGATGTAAAATGCTGACCAAATACTGAAAGTGTGAACATGGCCTAAGAGTTCTTCTGATTAGTCATGTTGCTTACCCCATGTGCAGGGCATTGCATTAGATTACGTATCCATGGATACGCCCACTCATATAGTGACAGTTACAGTTGTTAGTGATCGTAACCATAGATATCTAAGCTACTGCAATGCCCTGCACACGGGGTAAGCGACATAACCAATCAGAATAGCTAGACTACATTTCTAAATGGAGATATTTTCTTATATTATTATACCTGCTACATCTTGGGATATTAAGGCTACATTCCCACAATGAGCTATTGATGTAGCAGACTTTCTGTAGTATTTCTTTACCTATCAAGTAAACTAGGTTTCTTGTGGTGTTTTTTCAATGCGTTTTTATTGTGTTTTTGAAGCTGCATTTTTGGTATGTCATGTTTTAAATAAAGCTGCTTTGTTTTTGACACTTCCTGGTATTTGGCTTTGACAAAACTTTATTGATACTGTTAGGAGGGCGGTTGCAGACAACTTTATTATAATGGAACGCAACCGACCCCGGGGTCCGCGATGCAGCCTGGTGGACTGCTGCCGAACACTTTCCGGGTGAAAAGGAAAGCAGCCAACTTAAATGATAAACCCCTCCGTGTTACAGCACACTGGAACGGGTATAAGAATGCGCACTATCTCCGTTAGCAGCACGAGAGATACGTGGTAAAAAACTATCTGTAGTCCTGTTACAGCACAGGGACTACACTGGCGGCGCTAGGATGCGTGTGTGACTACGCCGACGGTTACACGTGCCTCCAGCTGGCATGCTACCGGACTGAAGGGTACTACTCCATGTGGCTGACAGGCGATAGCCGTGGATAGGACGTCTGCAGGCTGCTCGGGGTGTTAGGCGACCCCTTTGGCAGAGCCAGCCTGCTAGACGAAGCTACCTGCCTATTTCCACTAGCCTGCCTATTTCCACTACACCTGCCTATGGAAACTACGTGGAACACAGTCGTCCACACAACAGCAACACTTGCTCAATGATCAGAGCGCGCCGCCATGTTTGTGGGCGGGCCTTTTAAAGACTAAGCCCTGCCTACCGTTGCGCCATTGGTGACGCCACCCGTGGACCAATCAGGCGGTGCCAGGTCACCGGGTCAGGTGGTTGCCAAACCACCAATCACGGTCCGCCAGGTCACGGTCATGCTCAGTACCAAGAATCCTGGACTTGGACTCCAACAGCCCTGTCTCCCTCCGCAACCTATGCTTAACATTGCTAAGCACAAATACCCAAGAGACAACCTGTACATCTCATGGACCAGCTAGGTGTTGGGGCTGACAATGATGCTGAGCAGCATCAGCCCTGGCTAGACTGGAATGGGAGACCACAGAAGGTTCTGAACCCATTTCAAATCCAGCAACAGCCTAACAGGTATATTGATATAGTCATGTGCAGGTTACATGCATTTACTATTATTTTCTGCACTAAAAAAGCATGTGCGTTTTTTATCTGCGGATTCATCTAATGCAAATCTATGGGAAAAAAATCTGCACTCAGTGTACCCACAAGAGAAATTGACATGTTGTGGATTTGAAACACGCAGTGCAGGTCAATTTACACTGAGTAAAAAAAAGCCCAGTGGGCGAGAGATTTCTATGAATTCCATCCACTTTCCTGGAATTATAAGAGCAAAAATATTCAGAAATATACAGCAAAAATATGCAGCATCAAAACTCACCAAAAACTCATTGTGGGCACACAGTCTTAAGTGTCAATCACTAACATCAGCATTTAAATGTCACCATTGCTGATGCACAAATGCATCAGCTCTCATTGTCTGTCATGACACTATCTCGAAGAACCAATGGGTTACATGGCAGCAAGGGTCCTGCTGAAGCCCTCGTAAGGCCACTGCCCCCCTATCAGTATTTGGTCAGTATTTTTTCTCAGGAGTGGAAGCCAAAACCAGGAGTGGGTGATAAATGCAGAATTAGTGCACTTGTTTCTATTATATATTTTCTCTAATTGTTCCTCACCTGTTTTTTGGCTCCCACTCCTGAGAAAAAATGCTGACGAATACTGACCAAATACTGATAGTGGGGCCGTGGCTTTATAGTGTAAATGATCAAAAGATCAAAGGTTCAGATCCATTAGGGAGACTAAAATATATATTGCAAAAATGGAAAAAAATGTTGTAAAGAAACATTAAAATATCACCTACTTTCCCCCCTTCAAAAACAAAAAAAAATGGGAAAAAATATATAAAAACACAATATAAGTATACTATAATCATATTGATCTGGAAAATCATATTGCCAGATCATATTTGAATTGTGGATTATTTTGTTCACCATTTCATCCCACTTGATATTTTTCTCATTTTTCAAAGTATTATATGGTAAAATAATTAATATCATTCAAAATTCCAACTCGTCTCGCAAAAAAAAAACCTTCATATGGCTGTCAAAAGAAAAAGAAAAAAGGTTAAGGATCTAGAGAGAAGTTTGTAAAAAAGATGCAGCCAGTGGACTGAGATTTTCTGAAAACCCTTTTTAAAGGTTTAAAAAGAAATCGTTTCAGGAAATTGAAAACAAAATAGTTTGACGTAAGCTTTTGACGCGCCCCCAGGGCCGTGGGGTACTCGGCAGCCGGGCCTCTGGTTGCTGGGGAATATCACGATAGCTGGCCCAGTCCGTGACCCAGGGCGGTCAGTAAAAGGGGGGATAGTGTATAGGGGATATGGAAAGTTCGTGACGCCACCTGTGGATTGCGGCCAATAGGAGCCGCCGCTGCGGAACAGTCCTCTGGAGCTGGTGTTACGGCAGCAGGGGTGATGTGGCTCTCCACAGGAAGAGCAAGCTCCAGGGCAGTGTAGGAAAATGGTGGTTGCGCTGGGCGTTGTAGTGCAGAGAGGGAACGATGGCGCAGATTAAAGAATGGACGGAGGCAGTGCGGTGCAGTCATCCGAGTTTTTACTCACAGTTCTTATGACAGTTCCACTGGTGCACTGTACAGGTGTCAGCCTCCCACGTCGCGCTGCATTCACCAGGCAGGGGTTCAGCACTTCCTCAGGCAGGTTAGGCGTACCTGACAGAACCCCACTTTCACGTGTTCCTATCTAGACCGTCTTCACGCTGGGTCTTTCTCTCTCCTGCCCTGCGCTTCCCACTCTCAATCCCGCTCGGGTACTCTGAAGTCCCTCCTGTGCGTCGGAGTTCACAGACCTGCTTGACCCTCACGGGGATTAGAATGAGGCTTCGGAAACTGACTATAGAAGCCAGAAGCCTCCGGTTTTCCCAGCCGAGACCTGGAGTAACACAGCTGGACCAGGGGCCGGTCCCCTTCTTGCGGCCTACGATTCCTCTGTCTTCTCACAGATGCAGGGCGTACGGGTGCCTTCCTGCACTCGCCGTACCCCCTAGGATCCTTTCAACAGAACGGAGCCTACTCCCTGCTCCCCTCCTGGGCCTCTGACACTAGGCCCTAGTTGTGGAGCAGAGCTCTTACTGAGACTCTGCTCCTGGACTGTTCTCCAACTACTCGTCTGACACCCTAAGATGGCTTCCCTATTTATACTCCTACCAAAGTGCTCCCCCTAACTACTTCCTCCACCCACACCCACTTCTGGTTCCCCCTACCTTTGGGCTCCCCCCACTCCAGCCAGGGACAGGGCTCAGCAGGAAACATACATTGCGTCTTGCCCTTCCAGCTGGCCTGGAGCAGTGTAGTGTTGGATGCAGGTGTTGGGGTTCCGGTCAGCACTCCCTCCTTACCTGAGAGAAGGAGACACCACACAGTGCCTCTGTGGCGACTGAACCCTCAGGGGCGCCACACTTTAATTGTGTAATGTTTTTTATTGACATGATGAAGGAAATGTATCAATGAGCATGTGTGTAAGATTTATCACAAGAAGTGTTTTCAAGCTAACGTGGTTTTAATATTTGAGAAACATGTCAAGCGGGACATTAAATGCTCATCATAGCAAAGAATGTAACTATTTAAAAAACATTATATATATATATATATATATGTATACATACATACATATATATATTTATATATATATATATATATATATATACACAGTACAGACCAAAAGTTTGGACACTTCTCATTTAAAGATTTTTCTGTATTTTCATGACTATGAAAGTAGTACATCCACACTGAAGGCATCAAAACTATGAATGAACACATGTGAAATTATATACTTAACAAAAAAGTGTGAAAGAACTGAAAATATGTCTTATATTCTAGGTTCTTCAAAGTAGCCACCTTTTGCTTTGATGACTGCTTTGCACACTCTTGGCATTCTCTTGATGAGCTTCAAGAGGTAGTCACCGGAAATGGTTTTCACTTCACAGGTGTGCTCTGTCAGGTTTACTAAGTGGGATTTCTTGCCTTATAAATGGGGTTGGGACCATCAGTTGTGTTGTGCAAAAGTCAGGTGGATACACAGCTGATAGTCCTACTGAATAGACTGTTAGAATTTGTATTATGGCAAGAAAAAAGCAGCTAAGTAAAGAAAAACGAATGGCCATCATTACTTTAAGAAATGAAGGTCACTCAGTCCGAAAAATTGGGCAAACTTAGAAAGTGTCCCCAAGTGCAGTTGCAAAAACCATCCAGTGCTACAAAGAAACTGGCTCACATGAAGACCGCCCCAGGAAAGGAAGACCAAGAGTCACCTCTGCTTCTGAGGATAAGGTTATCCGAGTCACCAGCCTCAGAAATCGCAGGTTAACAGCAGCTCAGATTATAGACCAGGTCAATGCCACACAGAGTTCTAGCAGCAGACACATCTCTACAACAACTGTTAGGAGGAGACTTTGTGCAGGAGGCCTTCATGGTAAAATAGCTGCTAGGAAACCACTGCTAAGGACAGGCAACAAGCAGAAGAGACTTGCTTGGGCTAAAGAACACAAGGAATGGACATTAGACCAGTGGAAATCTGTGCTTTGGTCTGATGAGTCCAAATTTGAGATCTTTGGTTCCAACCACTGTGTCTTTGTGTGACGCAGAAAAGGTGAACGGATGGACTCTACATGCCTGGTTTCTACTGTGAAGCATGGAGGAGGAGGTGTGATGGTGTGGGGGTGCTTTGCTGGTGACACAGTTGGGGATTTATTCAAAATTGAAGGCATACTGAACCAGCATGGCTACCACAGCATCTTGCAGCGACATGCTATTCCATCCGGTTTGCATTTAGTTGGACCATCATTTTTCAACAGGACAATGACCCCAAACACACCTCCAGGCTGTGTAAGGGCTATTTGACCAAGAAGGAGAGTGATGGGGTGCTACGCCAGATGACCTGGCCTCCACAGTCACCAGACCTGAACCTAGTCGAGATGGTTTGGGGTGAGTTGGACAGCAGAGTGAAGGCAAAAGGGCCAGCAAGTGCTGAGCATCTCTGGGAACTCCTTCAAGATTGTTGGAAGACCATTTCCAGTGACTACCTCTTGAAGCTCATCAAGAGAATGGCAAGAGTGTGCAAAGTAGTCATCAAAGCAAAAGGTGGCTACTTTGAAGAACCTAGAATATAAGACACATTTTCAGTTGTTTCACACTTTTTTGTTAAGTATATAATTCCACATGTGTTAATTCATAGTTTTGATGCCTTCAGTGTGAATGTACAATTTTCATATGAAAAGGCCCATATCTCTTGAACAGTTTGGAGGATTAAAAAAACAACTTACAAAAAAACACCCACAAGGAATACTTAAGGAAGCAGAGGGAGTAGAATAAGAGCAAAAAACTTGCCAATTTTAACCTGTTGACAGGCCCCAAGGTTGTTTCCTGTCAAGTACCAGCCTCCTTAGCTTGAGTGATAGCTCAGTCTCTTGAGTGATGTGAGTCAAGGAAATTAGACAGTGAGCTAACAATCAGGCTAAAGAGGCTAATGCTGGGCGGGAAAACAACCTTGGGAGGCAGTGGCTTGCTAAGTAATTTGCTACACCCAGAGCACTTAAAGCCCTATTTGCAAATGAAAGTAAACATCAATTACTCAGGAATGCAGCAACAGGGAGAAGATGTAAAGGTGTCCATGGATTTACATTTCAAAGACCAGCATGGAGGAGGGGTGTGATCTTACTGACAAATTTCCTATAAATCATAACAACCTGTCTTAATGCAGTTGCCAAAATCTAGCACTTGCTATACACTTTCTCTGCTATATGCAGTATATGATAATATGTGTAACCTCCATCTAGTGAGGGCTACAAACAGTCACCATTTTATCCTTTTAAAGGGATTTTCAGATATCACATAGCCTATTCTTAGACCTCATTCAGACGTTCGTGTTTGTTCATGTACACAAAAAAATTACATGAGTTTTTTGTATCCCAGTTTCATCAATGTGTCAGTTTTTACAGTTATTGTTACATCAGTGATTTTCACATATGGAAAAAATTACAAAGCTTCTCCAATACTTTACAATGTTAATCACAGTGAGCACATGGACTGTACAAAGATGCCATCCGTGTACTGTGTGTCATTTTCACGGACCCACAGATTTGGACTGGTAATATTCACCTGTGATGCTGGTAAAAAAAACTGACATGTGAATAGTCATACATTATGGTTGGGTACGTGTTTTTTTTTGTTTTTTTTAAACCACTGATAGAAAAAGTATGTGGATTAGACCTTTGGGGTCCTACCTTCTGCAAGCTTTCACTTTAGGAAACTGCACTAAAATGAGCGAGACCTTTAAAAGGAACCTGTCATGTCTTATCTACTATGTAAACTGCCCCATTGCATTGTTAGTGACGCAATGTGCATCACTAACACGCTTTTTTCATTAAAATGAAAATATGGTGAAAATATGAGTATGTAACATTTTATATACTTTTAATCCTACCTGCTCGTTCAGTTATAGGGGTGTGATCCTCACATTCAGTCAGGGGTGGCGCCGCATTCAGTCAGGGATGGCGCCGCCCACGTATTTGAATTTTGCTGCAGGCAAGCGCTGACGTTATGGAGCACTTGCGCAGTATGACACTGTCAGGCAGTAAAGCTTTGACGCGCGGCTCCCCGCGGGTGCGCAGTGAGGCTGTGTAGTTCCCAGCTTCACTTCGCATGCGCTGTGACGAGTGGCTCCAGCCACACACAGTGTAGCTGGGAACTTCACTGCGCACGCGCGGGGAGCAGCTCGTCATAGCGCATGCGCAGTGAAGCTGGAAACGACATAGCCTCACTGTGCACCAGCGGGGAGCCGCGCGTCACAGCACATGCGCGGCTCCCAGCGCTGCAAAGCTTTACTACCTGGCAGTGTCATACTGTGCAAGCGCTCCATAACGTCAGCGCTTGCCTGCAGCAAAATTCAAATACGTGGGCGGCACCAACCCTGACTGAATGCGACACCATCTCTTACTGAATGTGAGGATCACACCCCTAGGACTGAAGAGCATGTAGGATAAGTATACAAAATGTTATATACTAGTTATATTTGCACCAATTTTAATGAAAAAAGCGTGTTAGTGATGCACATTGCATCACTAACAACGCAATGGGGTCAGTTTACTTAGTAGATAAGACATGACAGGTTCCCTTTAAATATCTGTAGTGCAGAGAAAAACTTCTTTAATAGCTCATTTAGTTTGAGTCTGTAAAACTGTTTCTCTGTTCTCTATCATAACTGCAGTTTGGTTTTATTTAATGCATTCTACTTACGGAGAAGGTGCCACTCATCTTGCTGAATAGTCCTGGTCAGATTGAATGGAATATTCCTCAGGCGAATTGGTTGAGAGAAGTGATACTTGATAGCTGTGCATTTCTGAGCAATTCCTTCAAAGAAAAAGTAAAGCAATTTAACATACCATTGTATGTGTAAAAAAACAGCACATTCATCTAAAGAAGCTCAATCTTGATAATTACACACTCAGACATTACTCATTCTCACCAGGGTCTGTGTTTAAAAATGGTCGATTGACATCTACTAATGAATATGTCAAAGACTTTAGCAAAACAAATGACATGGTAGAATAGATCAAAATACATTTGGCTTCATAGTAACCCAGAAAAAAAGAGATAAACAAGCTTTTTGTTCTGCAAATTTGAAATATTAAAATAAATTTCCAACTTTTATCAGTTTTGCATCAATAAAAAAAGGAACTTCTTAGTAAGGGCTAAAAATATCTTTATTTATGAATCATAAAAATTATTCAATCAGCATAACAAAGAATATCACAAGATAGGGTGTACATTAAGAAGTTCCTTTTTTAATGATGTTGTATGTTTGTGCTTCTTTTCTGGCTATTTTGATTATGGATTGATGATTTTTTTTCGGCATTATAACATTTTATCAGGTTTATGTCCACAATTCTGTGCTAATTAATTTTTCAATATATCTAGTTGTCAGGGCTTTGTTTTTCTGAGGCCTCGTTCAGACCATGTTGCACGTGCATGTTCTATCCGTGTTTTTCACAGATAGAATACGTACCCATTATAAACTATGCTGCTATTCATATCTACGGAGTGGTCCTTTTTATCCCGGCAGCATGGATGAAAAATGCTAATACGAATCTATGGGTCCATGAAAAACATGTCCAGCACACAGATGGCATCCATGGGCCATGCATATGCTGTTTGTGTTTAACATGGCAAAGGATCAGAAAAGCTTTGTAATTTATTTATCAATACGTGAAACCCACTGGTGTAACACTGATGACAAACTGATGGAACGCGCATCCAAAACACTGCATGACTCTCCCAGGAGAAGGCATTAGCGCAGAAACGTGCGTCAGGGATCTGGTATTCACTTCAAAATTTGGTAATTTCATCTTCTTGCATCTTTTTCTGATCCTATCTTGGATCATGCTACAATTGATTGCTTAGGATTGTCAGCATTTATTTGTCCATATTCAGATTTAGTACTTACCTATTATGTGTACTTTGTGCTTCGTGGACTCTTATCATTAAATTACTATGCTAAATATTATTAATTTTTGTAGCTGTTACATATTTATATGCACATGTGGTCAAAATTGTTGGTACCCCTCGTTTAATGAAAGAAAAACCCACAATGGTCACAGAAATAACTTGAATCTGAAAAACATAATAAATGAAAAATCTATGAAAATGAACAAATGAAAGTCAGTCATTGCTTTTCAACCCTGCTTCCACAGAATTTTAAAAAAAAATTAAACTCATGAAATAAGCCTGGACAGAAATGATGATACTCTTAACTTAATATTTTGTTGAACAACCTTTTGAGGCAATCACTGCAATCAAACGACTCCTGTAACTGTCAATGAGACTTCTGCACCTCTCAACAAGTATTTTGGCTCACTCCTCATGAGCAAACTGCTCCAGTTGTCTCGTGTTTGAAGGTTGCCTTTTCCAGATGGCATGTTTCAGCTCTTTCCAAAGATGCTCAATAGAATTTATGTCAGGGCTCATAGAAGGCCACTTCAGAATAGCCCAATATTTTCCTCTTAGCCATTCTTGGGTGTTTTTAGCTGTGTGTTTTGGGTCATTATCCTGTTGCAAGACCCATGACCTGCGACTGATACCAAGCTTTCTGACACTGGGCAGCACATTTCTCTCTAGAATCCCTTAATAGCCTTGAGATTTCATTGCACCCTGCACAGATTCAAGACACCCTGTGCCAGATGCAGCAAACCAGCCCCAGAACATAACAGAGCCTCCTCCATGTTTCATAGTAGGGACAGTGTTTTTTTCTTGATATGCTTCATTTTTCCATCTGTGAACATAGAGCTGATGTGCCTTGCCAAAAACTTCCATTTTTGTCTTATCTGTCCATAGGGCATTTCCCAGAAGCTTTGTGGCTTGTCAAGATGTAGTTGGGCAAATTCCAGTCTGGCTTTTTTATGATTTTTTTTCAACAATGGTGTTCTCCTTGGTCTTCTCCCATGAAGTCCACTTTGGATCAAACAACGACGGATGGTGCGATCTGACACTGATGTTCCTTGAACTTGAAGTTCTCTTTAGAGCTCTTTTGTTACCATTCGTAGTATCCGTCTCTTTGATTTGTCATCAATTCTCCTCCTGCGGCCACGTCCAGGGAAATTGGCTACAGTCCCATGGATCTTAAATTTCTGAATAATATGTGCAACTGTAGTCACAGGACCATCAAGCTGCTTGGAGATGGTCTTATAACCTTTACCTTTAACATGCTTGTCTATAATTTTCTTTCTAATCTCCTGAGACAATTCTTACCTTTGCTTCCTCTGGTCCATATTGAGTGTGGTACACCCCATGTCACCAAACAGCACAGTGAGTATCTGTAGCCCTATATACAGGCCCACTGACTGATTACAAGATTGTAGACACCTGAGATGCTAATTAGTGGACACAACTTGATTTAATATGTCCCTTTTGTCACATTATTTTCAGGGGTACCATCATTTCTGTCCAGGCCTATTTCATGAGTTAAATTTAAAAAAAAATCAGTGGAAGCAGGGTTGAAAAGCGATGACTGACTTTCATTTGTTCATTTTATAGATTTTTCATTTATTATTACTTTAGTCAGATTCAAGTTATTTCTGTGACCATTGTGGGTTTTTCTTTCATTAAACGAGGGGTACCACAATTTTGACTACATGTGTACATATTTTTTAGTATACATCTTTTGGAATGTAATGCCATTTTATTAATTGGCTCAAATGAGCGTTTCATTTTTAAAAATTGTTTTAATATTTTGCAATAAAGATTGGTCCTTTTACAACTTTCTACATTATGGTCGTAATTACGCTTTTTTCTTATATGTTCTCTATATTTTGGTGCATACCATATACACTATAGTCCTACTAGCTAAATACTTACTATTACCACCTTTACTGATTTATTGACCTTTTTGTGTACTTATGCAAATTTGCCTAAATTTGATTGATCCAAAACACTGATGTCACCAGTACTATTTTTGCGTACGTGAAAAACACTGACATCTGAATGAGGCCTTTTACAAAGCTCAGATTCAGTGCAAAGACAGAGTTAGGCCACGTTCACACATTCAGTATTTGGTCAGTATTTTACATCAGTATTTGTAAGCCAAAATCAAGAGTTGACACACTCAGAGGAAATGTATAATAGAAACATGTCAACACTTCTGAAATTTTTAACCCACACCAGGTTTTGGCTTACAAATACTGATACTTATTACTTCTCTAAGGCCTTGTGAATGTGGCCATAGAGAAGTAATAAGCAGCTGACACTAGAAGTGCTGGAGCACAAGAGGGCAGGAGCTTACTGCATATCCGGCTATTTCAGTTTATACTCTCAGGCTCCCTCTAGTCGTGCTTGCTAGTTGGAAAGCGCTTGTCAACCCGCATGCGGAAATGCATGTGAAGAACGCTTCACTTCCGCATGTCCCTGGCAGGAAAACGCATGTACAATCCGCATGTACAATCCGCATGTACAATCCGCATGTACAATCCACATGTACAATCCGCATGTACAATCCGCATGTACAATCCGCATGTACAATCCGCATGTACAATCCGCATGCGTTTTTTTCTGCCAGGAAGATGCAGAAACGCTCAGGAAAAAATCCTGAGCATTTCTGCATCGTGGGCACATAGCCTTATTCTCAGAAAGACACACAAATATTAACACTTTCAAAACCTTGGGATTTTGCATTTTTGCGGGGGTTTTTTTCCGTCAATATCGCCATGTGAGGGCTTGTTTTTTTATGGAACGAGTTGTATTTTTTAATGACACCTTTGATTTTACCATATAGTGTACTGGAAAACGGAAAAATATTTCAAGTGCAAAAAACGCGCAATTTCACAATTGTTTTTTTTTTTTACCATGTTCACTAAATGATAAGACCGACCTGCCATTATGATTCTCCAGGTCATTTCGAGTTTGCAGATACCATGTATAGGTTCTTTTTTGGTAAAATAAAAATCCAAAGTTTGTAAAAAAAAAAAAAAAAAAACGCCAGTTTCCGTGACCCGTAGCATCTACATTTTTCAGGCTCTGAGGCTGTGTAACGGCTTATTTTTTGCACGCCGAGCTGATGTTTTTATTGATACCATTTTGGGGTAGACACAATGTTTTGATCTCCTGTTATTGCATTTTATTGCAATGTTGCGGCAACCAAAAAACTAATTCTGGCGTTTTTTTTTTTTTCTTGTTATGCAGTTTACCAATAAATTATTTTTATATTTTGATAGATCGGGCATTTCTGAACGCGGTGATACCAAATATGTGTATATTTTTTTTCTGTCATTGTTTTATTTTGAATGGGGCAAAAGGAGGGTGATCTGAACTCTTAATTTTTTTTAAATTTCTTTAATATCTTAAAAAACTTTTTTTTTTTTACACTTTTTGCTTGCTTCAATAGTCTCTATAGGAGACTTGAATCTGCGATCTTCTGATAGCCATGCTATGTGTAGCAGAATTGATCATCTGCTATGTCATGCCAACACATCGGTGCCTCGCGATCATGTGACAGGGTCGCCGATGGGCAGAGCTAGTGACGCGCTTCCAGCTGTTGGGGGCACAGCGCCGGAGACCGCATCAAAGAGGGGGAGGCGACCTATGACATACCTATACGTCGTGATGGGTTTAATCTTCTGCAGCAAACCCCAGTCTGTTCCATTCATATATCCTAATGTGGCAGTTTAAAATTGGTAATGTAATACAGACAACCTTTTAACCAAGTACAGTTGCTGGCTATCTATGTTCATTTAAGCAGAGAGTTAAAAAAGAAATATTCACTTTTTCAATATTTTTCTGCACAATGTTTACCCAGCAGATAACAGTTGATTATATTGTTGGTGGTAACATACATAGCGGTCTAGGCTAGTAAACTGGTAAAAGGTGCAGCTTGTGGTTTGGGTAGCAGGAATCTAGATGCAGGTTCCCTTTAAAGAGAATATTTCACAGGTTTTTGCTATGTAATTTAACATCAGCATGAGGTAGGGACAGAGACCCTGATTCCAGCGAAGCATCACTTAGTTGACTGGATGCAGCAATTTTGATAGAGTCACAGTTTTCTCTGCTGCAGATCTAGCAGAACCCAGTTGTTTAACTGTGTATAATCCGTCCACACCACAGCTTATGTGTACATTGTATAGGGACAGAGAGCTGCTAATCAGTGCTGGGGGAGTGGTTGGACTAGGAGGCACAAGGCCAAGTTGTCCTGTAATTATAATCTCCTGCTGATGAAACACTGATTGTGTTGAAACAGCAAAGCAAAGCCTAGTAAGTGACACATTCCTGTAACCAGGGACTCTGCTCCTACATTTTGATGCTCTTAAATTACATAGCAAAAACCTAGTGAAAGATTCCCATTCAGTTGTGCACACAGTAACAGCAATGTACAATTTAAAAATGGCAAACTCATATTGAAATATAGTTTCACGGTTGACATATGATTAAAATATGTAAATAAATTTTACACAAAAGTCTTTTGTACTAAAATCAAAAGTAAGTCAGAAGACTCAATGTAAAGATGTTAAAATATTAACTGCTGGTCTTGCCAGTCGCTAAGTAAAATCAGTTTCCATACATTGCAACCACCTGGATTGAAAAGTCAATGTGTTATGTTTTTTTGACAATATGTTGATTTAGAGGAAAATTTGCTACCTGTTCTTCAACCACTAGAGGGCAACAAACCCATTATAATTCTTAGTGTACTGCATTTAATTAAAATTCACAGATTTTACAGGAGAGTAATGCAGAATTCACTACACAGGCTCACACATGTTCTGCTTCATTCAATACAAGCAAATTAATTTAATAACGAAGTAGAACAGTTTAGCACATTATGCTTCCCTACTTTTGACAATACAAATCAGGGAGAAACCAGATACAGCGCATATAGCAACTTTATTCCTGCCCTAAAATACATTGACAACATGGCCAAGACTAATGGTCAGTGTCCTTCCAAAACATGCAAGCGTTTCCCCTTAATGGGAACCAGTCAGCTCCCTCAGGTCCCTCAAACTGCCACTATGTTTTTATTGTACCTTTTATGTACTTCCTAACAAGCCCCATTTAGTGACTTAAAGTTTTTTGAATTTCCATAAAACCAATTTTATAACTGGGCCTGCGATATGTTAATTAGTGAGTGACTAGGTTGGGTGTTGTTTTCACAGTAAGCTGGGTATAAGCTCCTCCGGTTTATCAGTGCACTGCACATGCCCAAGGGAACAGAAGTGACGCAGGACTTATCAAGCCATTACCGCCGACTCTTTGCAAATCTCATGAATGACTGTGTCCTGCATCACTGCTGCCTTCCTGGGCATGAGCAGTTCACCAATAAAGCTGAGTAGCTTGCACCTAATTTATTATGCATTGCCATGGTGGCAGAGATTTGCAAAGAGGTGGCGGTGACGCGGCTCTTGCAAATCATGTCACACACCAACAGGAGCATTTAAACATGATTAGTGGGAAAATTTGTTTGGGGAAAACAAAACCACCACGACCTGTCACCCACTAATTAGAATATCGCGAGCTCAGTTCCAAAAAATTGAATCTATGGAGATTCAAAAATCATTGTTGCAGTTTGAGAGGCCTGAGGAAGCTGACAGGTTCTACCAGCATGAGTCCTTTTCCAGGACCGTCTCTCCTGTGTTTCCTGACGTTTTTGGGTACTTGGCTGAAGTATATCACATGTAACTGATACATCCAATTGCAGGCCCCAGCCAGGGGCGGACAGTCCATTGGTCCAACCTATGCAACTTCACAGGGGACCAAGAGATAAAGCGTAGCTTACAACCGTCCATCCAGCTAGACTGTCCTGATTTGAGGGAGTAGTCTCATAGTCCTGGGAGGTCAGGGCTGTGTCCCACTTTCTACTCATTTCATGTTTTCTTTCTCATGTCTTCAATAACTTACAAACTAGGAAAATCCCTTTAGGCTGTAACACTAATTTACAAGTCTGCTATCCTACCTATTACCCTTCCTACTGACGAGAAAACAAATTTTTCTCTTTCAATCTCTAATGCTCTGTAGCTCACCATGGACTCTATATACACATCAACAATAAGGGTATGTGCACACGATGCAGAAATGAAGCAGAAAATTTCTGCATCATTTCTGCATCTCCCTGGCAGAAAAAACGCATGCAGATTGTGCATGCGTTTTTCCTGCAGAATACATGCGGATCCACATGCAGATTCACATGCGTTTCCGCATGCAGATTGACAAGCGCTTTCCAGGCGATTTTAGCATCACCTGGAAAGTGCTTGATAACTAGGTCACACTATATAAATCCATGCAAACAGCATGGATTTATACAGTGTGAACCGAGAGAGTGTATATACTTACCTCTGATGGCCCGCGCTGTCCTGCTCACTCCGTTCTCCCGGCTGCCGGCAACTTTGAATTGAAAGACCTGCCGACGTCAGCGTCACGTGACCCGTCACATGACTCTGACGTCACCGCAGGTCCTACAACTCACTGCAAGTGCCGGGAACCAAGCGGGAGCGCTGCGCGGGACGACAGAAGGTAAGAATACATTTATTTTTTATTTTATTCTTCTTTTTACAGCTTTTTTAATGGTACCTGGGTGTGGATGAGACTCTCCTCTCCTCCACACCCGGGTACCATCCGCACATTAGAACGCACCAATTACGCAAGTACAAATGCTGTCTTGCGGAATTGGCGCGTTCTAATGCAAGTCAATGGCGGCGAAATCGCCGCGTTTCCGCAAAATTAATTGACATGCTGCGGATTTTTGACCGCAGCGTTAACGCTGCGGAAAAATCCGCATCATGGGCACAGCACATGCGGATTTCCATTGGGGAACATTGCTGCCCTTCTACCATGCGTTTTTCATGCGTTTCCGCGGCGTTTACGCAACTGCAAAAACGCCGCGGAAACGCATGAAATACGCATCGTGTGAACACAGCCTAAAGGTTGCTTCGTCTCAGGGAGGGGCAGGGGCTGTGACAGTGACTGTAGCCTCGGCCCCCTGCTTTGATGACGCTTTGTTTGAATAAACCCAGGATGCACTGGGGGCACTCAAACAAATTGTCATCAGACAGAAAGTAAAAAAGAAATAGACTAGCAGTTAGATAGCGTAGTTAGGGAAGGATAGGGAATTTTTAAAGCAAATATAATAGAAAATAGCTTAGCTTATGGCATCAAATAGGGATTTAGATGAAAACATCCCTTTAGTCCCTTTACGACCTTGGACATATGAGTATGTCCAAGGTCACATCCCCCTCTTTGGTGCGGGCTCCGGTGATGAGCCCGCACTTTCCCTGGGGCGTGGCTCTGCCCATATCCAGGCCCCTCGCTCTTCTTCCACGTAACTTGCATATTTTCCTTCTTACATGGGATGTTTCTGTGCAGGTGCCTGCATGCATTATGCACCTAGCATGCCCTGTCACAGATAGGAAAAGCTTGTGACCTTATGGCTTATACCTTAGCAGGTGTTTACGCATGACTCCTTTGGTATGAGATCTTATGTGCTTTATATTTATTCCTCTTAGTATGCTCCATTCCAGGTACGCCTGGAATTTGAGTTTGTAAGTACTGTTGTTAAGTGAAACATTTAAAGGAGTCTGAATAATTTCCATACCCACTGAAAAAACATACAATATAGATACTAGTGGGCTGAGGTGGATATAAATATTTTTCAACAATGTGACCAGAAAAAAAAACCTCTAACAAAGTCCAGGAAGAAACGTATATGATGTCCTTGTCAAACAAAGAATAACCCTTCAGATTATCAATGGCTCGTCAAGTGGCAGTGCAATTAACATCACAAAACATCCATATACCTCATAGTCACGTTTCTATGGACATGCACTATCCTATATATGTATAGACTCTGTATAGTATGAATAGTTATGTACTTAGCTTAATGTCATCTCCTTCCGACACATTTTCCCCATCTTTTGGTCATTCAGGGGTTCATCAGGGAATGCCTTCAATCAGGACAAAAAAGGAGACCATAAGCCGTACTGCAATGAGGATAACAACTCACAGGCCAAGGTAATATGCCCCAAAAAAGGCCCTACATACAATATGAGCCTTCACACAGCCCTTACATATTGTATGAGCCCCCACATAGCTCCCTATATACAGTATGAGTCCACAGACAGCCTCCTATATGCAGTATGAGCCCCAAATAGCTACCTAAATACAGTATGAGTACTCACATCACTCCCTATATACAGTATGAGCCCCCACATAGCCTCTTATATACACTATGAGCCCCCACATAGCCTCCTTTATACACTATGAGCCCCCACATAGCCTCCTATACACACTATGAGCCCCCACATAGCCTCCTATACACACTATGAGCCCCCACATAGCTTCCTATATACAGTATGAGTCCCCACATAGCTCCCTATATACAGTATGAGCCCCCACATAGCTCCCTATATACAGTATCAGTCCACAAACAGCCTCCTATATACAGTTTGAACCCCAAATAGCTACCTAAATACAGTATGAGTACTCACATCACTCCCTATATACACTATGAGCCCCCACATAGCCTCTTACATACTGTATGAGTCCCTATATAGCTCTCTATATACAGTATGAGCCCCCACATAGCCTCCTGTATACACTATGAGCCCCTCACATAGCCTCCTATATATACTATGAGCCCCCCACATAGCCTCCTATATACACTATGAACCCCCACATAGCCTCCTATATACACTATGAGCCCCCACATAGCCTCCTATATACAGTATGAGTCCCGACATAGCTCCCTATATACAGTATGAGCCCCTACATAGCCTCTTACATACAATATGAGCCCGTATATAGCTCCCTATATACAGTATGAGCCCCCACATAGCCTCCTATATACACTATGAGCCCCTCACATAGCCTCCTATATACACTATGAGCCCCCACATAGCCTCCTATATATACTATGAGCCCCCACATAGCCTCCTATATACACTATGAGCCCCCACATAGTCTCCTATATACAGTATGAGCCCCCACATAGCTCCCTATATTCAGTATGAGCCCCCACATACCTCCCTATATACAGTATGAGCCCCCACATAGACTCTTATATACAGTATGAGCCCGCATATAGCTCCCTATATACAGTATGAGCCCCCATATACACTCCTATGTACAGTGGGGGAAATAAGTATTTGATCCCTTTAAATTTTTGTAAGTTTGCCCACTTGCAAAAACATGAACAGTCTATAATTTTAAGGGTATGTTAATTTTAACATTGAGAGATAGAATATCCAAAAAAAATTAAGAAAATCACATTGTATAAATTAGATAATTTTTTTTGGCATTTTGCAGTGAGAAATAAGTATTTGATCCCCTACAAACCATTATAAGTTCTGGTTTCTACAGACCAATTAGACGCTCCTAATCAACTCGCTACCTGCATTAAAGACAGCTGTCTTACATAGTCACCTGTATAAAAGACCCCTGTCCACAGACAAAATTAATCAGTTGGGCTCTAACCTCTACAACATGGGCAAGACCAAAGAGCTTTCTAAGGATGTCAGGGACAAGATCATAGACCTGCACAAAGCTGGAATGGGCTACAAAACTATAAGCAAGACTCTGGGTGAGGAGACAACTGTTGGTGCAATAGTAAGAAAATGGAAGAAATACAAAATGACAGTCAATCAACATCGATCTGGGGCACCATGCAAAATCTCACCTCGTGGGGTATCCATGATCATGAGGAAGGTGAAAGATCATCCTAAAACTACACGGGGGGAACTTGGTAATGATCTCAAGGCAGCTGGGACCACAGTCACAAAGAAAACCATTGGTAACACATTACGCTTTAAAGGTTTACAATCCTGCAGTGCCCACAAGGTCCCACTGCTCAAGAAGGCACATTTGCAGGCCTGTCTGAAGTTTGCCAATGAACACCAGGATGATTCTGTGAGTTATTGGGAGAAGGTGCTGTGGTCAGATGAGACAAAAATTGAGCTCTTTGGCATTAACTCAACTCGCTGTGTTTGGAGGAAGAAGAAGGATGAGTACCACCCTTAGAACATTGTCCCAACCTTGAAGCATGGTGGGGAAGCATTATACTTTGGGGGTGCTTTTCTGCAAAGGGGACATGACGACTGCACCGTACTGAAGGGAAGATGGATGGGGTCATGTATCGCAAGATTTTGGCCATCAACCTCCTTCCCTCAGTAAGACCATTGAAGACGGGTCATGGCTGGGTATTCCAGCAAGACAATGACCCAAAACATACAGCCAAGGCAACAAAGGAGTGGCTCAAAAAGAAGCACAGTAAGGTCATGGAGTGGCCTAGCCAGTTTCCAGACCTTAATCCCATAGAAAACTTATGCAGGAAGTTGAGCTCCGAGTTGCCAAGCGACACCCTCAAAATTTGAATAATTTAGAGATGATCTGCAAAGAGGAGTGGATCCAAATTCCTCCCAACATGTGCGCAAACCTAATCATCAACTACAAAAAAAGATGATTGCTGTGCTTGCCAACAAGGATTTTGCCACCAAGTATTAAGTGTTGTTTGCCAGAGGAATCAAATACTTATTTCTCACTGCAAAATGAAAAAAAAATGTATCTACTTTATTCAATGTGATTTTCTTGATATTTTATCTCTCAATGTTAAAATTAACCTACCCTTAAAATTATAGACTGTTCATGTCTTTGTCAGTGGGCAAACTTACAAAAACAGCAAGGGATCAAATACTTATTTCCCCCACTGTACATAATGCGCCTGCACAAAGCCTCCTGAATACAGTATGAGCCCCCAAATAGCCTCCTGTATACTGTGTGAGCCTGCACATAGCCTCCTGTATACTGTGTGGGCCTGCACATTGCCTCCTGTATACAATGTGCGCCCCCCATATCCTCCTGTACACAGTGTGAGCCCCCCATAGCCTCCTGTATAAAGTGTGAGCCTGCACATAGCCTCCTGTATAAAGTGTGAGCCCGCACATAGCCTCCTGTATACAGTGTGAGCCCTCACATAGCCTCCTGTATACAGTGTGAGCCCCTACATTCCATACACTTATTATTAAAAAAAAAAAAAAAACACATACAGACATACTCACCTCGCTGCCGTTCCCCCGATGCTCTGTTCCGGTACTTGAGGCTCCACTTCCAGTCTGACCAGTACATGCATGCAGACACGTGATGACGTCATCGCGCTGGCATATCGCAGAGGCGATGGGAGCTCCACTGGGTCTGCGGCATTTGTGCTGCCATTCTGTATCGTCGGTAGCACAGAGTCAGGGGAGCTCCTAGCCGGAAATGTTTGTTGCAGATGGCGGCGCACAAACATTATAATGAGGGCAAATCTGGTGATGGACCCCTCCAGTGCCTCGGCCCCAGGCGGTAGCCCAGATTGCCCTCATTTATAATCCGCCTATGAACACAACATATACAATATGAAAGTTGTCAAATTAAAAAGCAACTTCAAATCACCTAATTCTCCACCCATGAGTCTGGGAATCAAAATTTATGTCCGTCTTTGATAACCTCCACATAGGACTAAATCTGTCACAAGGATTTATGACTTAATACAAAATCTGAGGAATCTGCTCCAGAGACAGTGTGTCTGATCTTATATTGGTATTGGGACCAGTGGCGTAACTAGAGCCTGATGGACCAAGAGAGTTGAACAGGGCCACCCCCCCCCCACCCTGGTGTGTGTGTGTGTGTATGTAGGCCGCATCCTGGTGTGTGTGTGTATATATATACAGCTCTGGCAAAAATTAAGGAACCACTGCACAGTTTTCTAAAAATCACCATCTCTACATGTCTGACAGTCATTCCATTCCAGTATCAGTTGAATTCCAACCAAAGTACACCTCATTCTACTTAATGTGCTTCTGATTCGGTGACCACCTGAACCAAATCTTATGCAACGAGGGAAAGTATAAAAAACACTGTTGTGGTCTTCACAATCCTCTTGCAATAGGACAAGCTGGATGGCAAAACAAGTGCTAGGAATAGCCCAAAAGTTTTTTGAATGAAAAAACAACTTTTAAGCATGCCAAAGGAGTTGAAAAGAAAAGTCTTGAGTGAGGAAAAGAAGTGCTCAATTCTGGCTTTACTAGCAGAGGGATACAGTGAGCGTCATGTTGCCTCCATCCTTAAAATTTCGAAGGTCAAGCAGCAGACATTGGGGACAACAAAGCTACAGACTGGCAGAGGGCGAAAGCGACTCTCCACTGACTGGGATGAGCATCATCTTATTCGAATGTCACTCAGCAACCGCAGGATGACATCAAGTACCCTACAAAAGGAATGGCAAATGGCAGCTGGGGTGAAGTGCACGGCAAGAACAGTTCGTAACAGGCTCCTAGAGGCAGGCCTCAAGTCACGTAAAGCTAGAAAAAAGCCTTTCCTCAATGAGAAACAAAGGAGAGCCAGGATGAAGTTTGCCAACGACAATAAGGATTGGACCATAGAGGACTGGAGTACGGTAATCTTCTCTGATGAGTCTAATTTTCAGCTTTGCCCAACATCTGGTCGTCTAATGGTTAGACTGAGACCTGGAGAGCCATACAAGCCACAGTGTTTTTTACCCACTGTGAAATTTGGTGGAGGATCGGTGATGATCTGGGGATGCTTCAGCAAGACTGGAATTGGGCAGGTTAATCTTTGCAAAGGACGTATGAATCAAGCCGCATACAAGGTTATCCTTGAAAAACACTTGCTTCCTTCTGCTCAGGCATTGTTCCCCAACTCTGAGGACTGTTTTTTCCAGCAGGACAATGCCCCACACCACACAGCTAGGTCAATCAATCTGTGGATGAAGGAGCGCCACATCAAGACCCTGTCATGGCCAGCCCAATCTCCAGACCTGAACCCCATTGAAAACCTCTGGAATGTTATCAAGAGGAAGATGGATAGTCACAAGCCATCAAACAAAGAAGAACTGCTTACAATTTTTGCGCCAGGAGTGGCATAAGGTCACCCTAAAGCAGTGTGAAAGTCTGGTAGAAAGCATGCCAAGACGCATGAAAGCTGTGATTAAAAATCATGGTTATTCCACTAAATATTGATTTCGGAACTCTTCCTGAGTTAAAACATGAATATTGTTGTTTCTAAATGAATAGGAACTTGTTTTCTTTGCATTATTTGAGGTCTGAAAGCACGGTTTCTTTTTTATTTTTTTGACGATTTTTCATTTGCTGCAAATAAATACAAAATTTTTAGCTTTGAATTTTAAAAACATGTTGTCATTAGTAGTTTATAGAATAAAACAACAATGTACATTTTACTCAAAAATATACCTATAAAGAGAAAAATCAGAAAAAAATGAAAATTTTGCAGTGGTCTCTTATTTTTGTCAGAGCTATATATGTATATGTATATATATGCCCTCCATCCTGTTATATATGTTCCCCTTCCTGGCCCCATCCTGGTATATCTGTCCCCTATCCTTTGCCCTACCCTAGTATATACACTGTTCAAAAAAATAAAGAGAACACTTAAACAACACAATGTAACTCTTAGTCAATCACACTTCTGTGAAATCAACATGTCCAGTTATGAAGCAACACTGATTTTGAATCAATTTCTCCTGCTGTTATGCAAATGGAACAGACAACAGGAGGAAATGATAGGCAATTAGCAAGACACCCCTATAAAGGAGTGGTGACCACAGACCATTTCTCTGTTCCCATCCTTAAAGCTGTTGTTTTGGTCACTTTTGCATTTGTCACAGCTCTCACACCTAGAGGTAAAGTAGCATGAGGTGGTGTCTACAGTACAACCTACAGAAGTTGCTCAGGTAGTGCAGCTCATCCAGGATGGCACATCAATGTGATCTGTGGCAAGAAGAGTAGCTGTGTCTGTCAGCACAGTGTCCAGAGCATGGAGCAGATATCAAGAGACACCAGGAGATGCGGAGGGGGCCGTAGGAGGGCAACAACCCAGCAGTAGGACAGCTACCTCCTCCTTTGTGCAAGGAGTAACAGAAGGAGCAGTGCCAGAGCCCTGCAAGACGAACTCCAGCAGGCCACTAACATCCACGTGTCTTCTCAAACTGTCATAAACAGACTCCATGAGGGTAGTATGAGGGCCCGACAGCCAGAAGTGGGTGTTGGCTTACAGCCCAACACCATGCAGGGCGATTGTCATTTGCCAGAGAACACCAAGATTGGCATATTCAACATTGGCGCCCTGTGCTCTTCACGGATGAGAGCAGGTTCATGTGACATGCAGAAGTAGTGCTGTTGCTTCAAAAGCATCCAGCAACTATTAAAGTTAACACAGTCACAAGAGACTGGAAGTATTGTGCTTCAGAAACATCCAGCAACTAGAGGGGTTAACACAGTCACAGGAGACAGGGAGTATTTAGCAGGGCCCCAGGGGGATTGTGGGGAACTTATTTACTGTCTGGCTGGAGCCAAAGAGAGAGGTGATGTGTGATCTGTATCTCACAGAAAGCAAGGGAACAGAATTCAGGTCAGGAGGGAAGCTAAACACAGGTCAGATAGACTCCTTGAGTTAACAGTGTGGAGTATTATCGGGCAGAAATATAAGGACTGGAACGAATTGTGTCATAGGGATCTTCTCCCTCATCAACCTCCCCCCTCCATCTCCATGCAGGATAAAGAATGCTGTGTACTATTGTGTCCTTGTGAACGAAAAGCCTGTGGTTGTGTATGCATAGAAGTGTGCTGCTAAGAGATCGAATCTGTGCTGAATTATGCTACTGAAGAGACTGACGTTACTGTGCCTGCTTTATTAAACTGTACTGTAATGAAAATTGTTGCTGTAATATCCCTGAATTGCACTGGCCATGCTTCAGATTAAATTCCACTGTTAAACTGTTGAAAAAGACTCTTGTCAGATGTGTCTGGTCAGCAACTGAAACTATTGTGTGCCTGAGAGAAGCTGCAGCCTATGGTCGCCCTGAGTAATGGTTTCCCCAGGATTCCAACGACTTCATGAAACCCATCTCACCCTATCTGAACCTAGCGGCGTGTGTGTAACATTCACACTGAGCACATTTGACAGATGTGACAGTATGGAGACGCCATGGAGAACATTCTGCTGCCTGCAACATCCTCCAGTGTGACTGGTTAGGCAGTGGGTTAGTAATGGTGTGGGGAGGCATTTCTTTGGAGGGCCGCACAGCCTTCCATGTGCTAGCCAGAGGTTTCCTGAATGCCATTAGGTACCGGGATGAGATCCTCAGACCCATTGTGAGACCATATACAGGTGAAGTGGGCCCTGGGTTCCTTCTGATGCATGACAATGCTAGGCCTCATGTGGCTAAAGTGTGTCAGGAGTTTCTGCATGATGAAGGCATTTATGCTTTGGACTGGCCTGCCCGTTCCCCAAACCTGAATCCAGTTGAGCACATCTGGGACATCATGTTTCATTCCATCCACCAATGCCACAGTGCACCACAGACTGTCCAGGAGTTCAATGATGCTTTAATCCAGGTCTGGGAGGAGATCCCTCAGGAGAACATCCGCCGCCTCATCAGGAGCATGCCCAGGCGTTGTAGGGAGTAGAGATGAGCGGTGTTCGACTAGAACTGTTCGCCAATCTCAAATTCGAGCTGTTTTGGGCGGTGTTCGAGTTGTTCGACGAACCCGAACGATTTGCAAAAAATTCGGCTGTTCGAGGTTATGTTCGATAACTGTTCGTGCACCAAAAGCGTGTCCTGCATGTCTGGTGCTATTTAGAGCACCAATCATGCAGGGATTGTCTGCCACTCACTGTAATGCCACAGCCATGGTGGTTGTGGCATTACAGTGATTGCCCAAATCGATGGGAACAGTGCTCACAGTGAAACATGAAAAGCCGGCAATTCAGCAGCGGCATACACCGGTACCCGACAATTTAGAACCGAAAGAATAGAGCTTCACACATAGATTAGATAGATATAAACATGTCAGCCACATATATACGAAGTACAGTGAAAGTGCTGCTTACTGTACTTGTCATTTAGCGTAAAGGATTTATCAAAAAAAATAATAGTGTTTTCATGCACCGTCTCTTTAAAAAAGCCGGCCGGCAATTCAGCATCTGTACCCGACAATTTATAACAGAAAGAATAGAGCATCACACATAGATAAGATAGATAGAAACATGTCAGTCACATATATATGAAGTACAGTGACAGTGTTGATTACTGTACTTGTCATTTAGTGTAAAGGATTTATCAAAAAAAATAATAGTGTTTTCATGCACCGTCTCTTTAAAAAAGCCGGCCGGCAATTCAGCATCTGTACCCGACAATTTATAACAGACAGAATAGAGCTTCACACATAGATTAGATAGATAGAAACATGTCAGTCACATATATATGAAGTACAGTGATAGTGTTGGTTACTGTACTTGTCATTTAGTATTAAAATAAAGGATTTATTATTAAAAAAATTGGCGTGGGGTTCCCCTTAATTTTAGGCTCTAGCGGAGGTTAAGCAGACAGCTGGGGCAGATGTTTGAAGCCTGGGAAGGGGGTAATACCCACGGAGCTTCCCAGGCTACTAATATCAGCCCCCAGCTGAATACATAGCCTTTACTAGCTATTAAAATGGGGGACCCCCCAAAAAAAATGACATGAGGTCCCCCCTAATTTAATAGCTAGCAAAGGCTAGGCAGACAGCTGGGGGCTGATATTAATAGCCCAGGAAGGGAGCCATGAATATTGGCTCCCTCCCAGGCTAGAAACACCAGCCGTCAGCCGCCCCAGAAATGGCGCATTCATAGGATGCGCCAATTCTGGCACTTAGCCTCGCTCTTCCACGCTGCCCTGGTGCGGTGGCAGGGGGTAATAGGGTTGGGGTTGATGTCAGCTTATAATGCCAGCTGACATCAAGCCCAGGTTAGTAATGGAGAGGCGTCTATAAGACACCCCCATTACTAACCCCATAGTCAAAGTTAAAAAAAACACAAACACCCAGAATAAAGTCCTTTAATTGAAATAAAGACACAATTCTTTATTGTTCTAAATTAAACTATACTTACCATCACGCCCATTCCAGCTGAAGCCAACGATCTCCTGTAATAAAAATAAAATAATAAAGCAACCTCATCCTTACCTTTCCATGGTTCCCACGACAGCTTCAGCTCTGCTACATCGAGATGACAGGCTGGACCGCAGCAGAACGCCGCCATCCAGCCTGTCATCCCGCAGACACTGAGAAGCGCAGGCATGCTTGCGCTCCACATTGTCTCTCTGTGACGGCATAAAGATGAGCCGAGGTCATGTCCAATGAACTCGGCTCACCTCATGCACGTCACTTACAGCGTGGGAGAATTCTCACGCTGAAGCGCTGAGTGCAGGAGAATTTTCCCACGCTGTCAGTGAGGTGCATGAGGTGAGCTGAGTTCATTGGACATGAGCTCACCTCATGCACGTCACTGACAGCGTGGGAGAATTCTCCTGCACTCAGCACTTCAGCGTGAGAATTTTCCCACGCTGTCAGTGACGTGCATGAGGTGAGCTGAGTTCATTGGACATGAACTCGGCTCATCTGGATGCCGTCACAGAGAGACACTGAGGAGCGCAAGCATGCCTGCACTTCTCAGTGTCTGCGGGATGACAGGCTGGATGGCAGCGTTCTGCTGCGGTCCAGCCTGTCATCTCGATGTAGCAGAGCTGAAGCTGTCGTGGGAACCATGGAAAGGTAAGGATGATGTTGCTTTATTATTTTTCTTTTATTGCAGGAGATCGTTGGCTTCAGCTGGAATGGGCGTGATGGTAAGTATGGTTTAATTTAGAACAATAAAGAATTGTGTGTTTATTTCAATTAAAGGACTTTTTTCTGGGTGTTGTGTTTTTTTTAAATACTTTACTAGAAATTCATGGCGGTCATGTCTAATACTGGCGTGACCCCATGAATTTTGGGCTTGGGGCCAGCTGATAATACCAAGCTGGCCCTAACCCCTTTATTACCCAGTGAGCCACCGCACCAGGGCCCTGGATGAGTTGGGTACAGCGCCAGAAGATGGCGCTTCTATGAACGCGCCATTTTCCGGGGTGGCTGCGGACTGCAATTTGCAGCGGGGCGGGCCCAGAAAGCTTGGGCCTCCCTGCGCTGCAGATTCCAGCCCCCAGCTGCCTAGTTGTACCTGGCTGGACACAAAAATAGGGCGAAGCCCCACGTATTTTTTTTTTAATTATTTCATGAAATTCATGAAATAATTAAGAAAAAAAGGCCTTCCCTATATTGTTGTGTCCGGCCAGGTACAAATAGGCAGCTGGTGGTTGGGGGCAGCCCGTTCCTGCCTGCTGTACCTGGCTGGACACAAATATAGTGCGAAGCCCCACTTCAATTTTTTTAAATTATTTCATGAAATTCATGAAATAATTAAGAAAAAAAGGCCTTCCCTATATTGTTGTGTCCGGCCAGGTACAAATAGGCAGCTGGTGGTTGGGGGCAGCCCATTCCTGCCTGCTGTACCTGGCTGGACACAAATATAGTGCGAAGCCCCACTTCAATTTTTTTAAATTATTTCAGGAAATTCATGAAATAATTAAAAAAAAATTGACGTGGGGCTTCGCACTATATTTGTGTCCAGTCAGGTGCAGCAGGCAGGAACGGGCTGCCCCCAACCACCAGCTGCCTATTTGTACCTGGCCGGACACAACAATATAGGGAAGCCCTTTTTTTCTTAATTATTTCATGAAATAATTTAAAGAAAATTGACGTGGGGCTTCGCCCTGTTTTTGTGTCCAGCCAGGTACAACTAGGCAGCTGGGGACTGGAATCCGCAGCGCAGGGAGGCCCAAGCTTTCTGGGCCACCCCCGCTGCAAATTGCAGTCCGCAGCCACCCCGGAAAATGGCGCGTTCATAGAAGCGCCATCTTCTGGCGCTGTACCCAACTCATCCAGGGCCCTGATGCGGTGGCTCACTGGGTAATAAAGGGGTTAGGGCCAGCTTGGCATTATCAGCTGGCCCTAAGCCCAAAATTCATGGGGTCACGCCAATATTAGACATGACCACCATGAATTTCTAGTAAAGTATTTAAAAAAAACACAACACCCAGAAAAAAGTCCTTTAATTGAAATAAACACACAATTCTTTATTGTTCTAAATTAAACCATACTTACCGTCACGCCCATTCCAGCTGAAGCCAACGATCTCCTGAAATAAAAGAAAAATTATCAAGCAACATCATCTTTACCTTTCCATGGTTCCCATGACAGCTTCAGCTCTGCTACATCGAGATGACAGGCTGGACCGCAGCAGAACGCTGCCATCCAGCCTGTCATCCCGCAGACACTGAGAAGCGCAGGCTTGCTTGCGCTCCACAGTGTCTCTCTGTGAGGGCATCCAGATGAGCCGAGTTAATGTCCAATGAACTCGGCTCACCTCATGCACGTCACTGACAGCGTGGGAAAATTCTCCTGCACTCAGCGCTTCAGCGTGGGAGAATTCTCACACTGAAGCGCTGAGTGCAGGAGAATTCTCCCACGCTGTCAGTGACGTGCAGGAGGTGAGCTGAGTTCATTGGACATGAGCTCACCTTATGCACGTCACTGACAGCGTGGGAAAATTCTCCTGCACTCAGTGCTTCAGCGTGGGAGAATTCTCACGCTGAAGCGCTGAGTGCAGGAGAATTCTCCCACGCTGTCAGTGACGTGCAGGAGGTGAGCTGAGTTCATTGGACATGAGCTCACCTTATGCACGTCACTGACAGCGTGGGAGAATTCTCCTGCACTCAGCGCTTCAGCGTGAGAATTTTCCCACGCTGTCAGTGACGTGCATGAGGTGCGCCGAGTTCATTGGACATGAACTCGTCTCATCTTTATGCCGTCACAGCCAGACACTGCAGAGCGCAAGCATGCCTGCGCTTCTCAGTGTCTGCGGGATGACAGGCTGGATGGCAGCGTTCTGCTGCGGTCCAGCCTGTCATCTCGATGTAGCAGAGTTGAAGCTGTCGTGGGAACCATGGAAAGGTAAGGATGATGTTGCTTTATTATTTTTCTTTTATTGCAGGAGATCGTTGGCTTCAGCTGGAATGGGCGTGATGGTAAGTATGGTTTAATTTAGAACAATAAAGGATTGTGTCTTTATTTCAATTAAAGGACTTTATTCTGGGTGTTTGTGTTTTCTTTTAACTTTGACTATGGGGTTAGTAATGGGGGTGTCTTATAGACGCCTCTCCATTACTAACCTGGGCTTGATGTCAGCTGGCATTATAAGCTGACATCAACCCAAGCCCTATTACCCCCTGCCACCGCTACAGGGCAGCGTGGAAGAGCGAGGCTAAGTGCCAGAATTGGCGCATCCTATGAATGCGCCATTTCTGGGGCGGCTGACGGCTGGTGTTTCTAGCCTGGGAGGGGGCCAATATTCATGGCTCCCTTCCTGGGCTATTAATATCAGCCCCCAGCTGTCTGCCTAGCCTTTGCTAGCTATTAAATTAGGGGGGACCCCACGTCATTTTTTTGGGGGGGTCCCCCATTTTAATAGCTAGTAAAGGCTATGTATTCAGCTGGGGGCTCATATTAGTAGCCTGGGAAGCTCCGTGGGTATTACCCCCTTCCCAGGCTTCAAACATCTGCCCCAGCTGTCTGCTTAACCTCCGCTAGAGACTAAAATTAAGGGGAACCCCACGCCAATTTTTTTTAATACTAAATGACAAGTACAGTAACCAACACTATCACTGTACTTCATATGTATGTGACTGACATGTTTCTATCTATCTAATCTATGTGTGAAGCTCTATTCTGTCTGTTATAAATTGTCGGGTACAGATGCTGAATTGCCGGCCGGCTTTTTTAAAGAGACGGTGCATGAAAACACTATTATTTTTTTTAATAAATCCTTTACACTAAATGACAAGTACAGTAAGCAATATTGTCACTGTACTTCATATATATGTGACTGACATGTTTCTATCTATCTAATCTATGTGTGAAGCTCTATTCTGTCTGTTATAAATTGTCGGGTACAGATGCTGAATTGCCGGCCGGCTTTTTTAAAGAGACAGTGCATGAAAACACTATTATATTTTTTAATAAATCCTTTACACTAAATGACAAGTACAGTAAGCAACACTGTCACTGTACTTCATATATATGTGACTGACATGTTTCTATCTATCTAATCTATGTGTGAGGCTCTATTCCTTCTTGTCTAAATTGTCGGGTACCGGTGTATGCCGCTGCTGAATTGCCGGCCGGCTTTTTTAAAGAAAGCGTCTTCTGAGCAGTTTGTCAGCTTTTGGACACCTTTGAAGGTGTTTTCTATGTGTTTCTATGTGTTTTTGTTTGCCTGCCATTGGTTTTAACGGTGTTCGACGGTGTTCTAAGGTGTTCGACGAACAGTTCGACGAACAGTTCCTCGAACATCCCGGTGTTCGACGAACCGAACCGAACCCGAACACTACGGGGGTGGCTCAACACTAGTAGGGAGGTCATACAGGCACGTGGACGCCACACACAATACTGAGCATCATTTAATTGTCTTGAGGCATTTCCACTGACATTGGATCAGCCTGTAATTTGATTTTCCACTTTGATTTTGAGTATCATACCAAATCCAAACCTCCATGGGATATTAAAAATGATCAATGGAAATCAAAATTATGTTTTATTGTTCTCAACGCATTCCACTATGTAATGAATAAAGATTTGCAACTGTAATAATTCATTCAGTGATATCTAGGATGTGGTATTTTAGTGTTCCCTTTATTTTTTTGAGCAGTGTATATCCCCCATTCTGGTATATGTCTCCCATTCTGCCACTGTTTTATTAATGCATAGAAAAAAATAAACAATTATTCTCCCCTTTTCTCCGCTATCCCACTGCGCGGCGTCCTCTTCTGAAGCTGGCAGCTGACTTCAGCATGCAAGCAACAGGAGTGCATCATGTCACTGCCATATACCCCAGGCACGTGCACGCCGATATCAGCTGCTAGCCTCTATTTGAGCGGCAGAGGGTATTGCAGCACACGGACCCGATGTGTCTGTCTGCCGCAATACATTTCAGCTGAATGTGCATACGAGGACACACAACCAGTTGAAGTTTTTGCAGGCGTCAGTAGGCCCCTTACAGGCCCAGTCTGCAACTGCAGTCATTGTGACCCTGATTGGGACAATAAAACTTTCACACCACTTATCTAAACTAAAGAAGCACTCCCATCAAAGTTTTTATCCTATTAATATACTGCAGTCATCATATTACAACCCCTGGCAAAAATTATGGAATCACCGGGCTCAGAGGATGTTCATTCAGTTGTTTAATGTTGTTTAAAAAAAGCAGATCAGAGACATGGCACAAAACTAAAGTCATTTCAAATGGCAACTTAAGGGCTTTAAGAAACACTAAAAGAAATCAAGATTAAAAATGTGGTACTCAGTAAGGGCAATTTTTTTTTCAGACCAAGCAGAGGGAAAAAATTATTGAATCACTCAATTCTGAGGAATAAATTATGGAATCACCCTGTAAATTTTCATTTCCAAAACTAATGCCTGCATCAAATTAGATCTGCTCGTTAGTCTGCATCTAAAAAGGAGTGATCACACCTTGGAAAGCTGTTGCACCAAGTGGACTGACATGAATCATGGCTCCAACACAAGAGATGTCAATTGAAACAAAGGAGAGGATTATCAAACTCTTAAAAGAAGGTAAATCATCACGCAATGTTGCAAAAGATGTTGGTTGTTCACAGTCAGCTGTGTCTTAAATTTGGACCAAATGCAAACAACATGGGGAGGCTGTTAAAGGCAAACATACTGGTAGACCAAGGAAGACATGAAAGCGTCAAGACCCGGAAACTTAAAGCAATATGTCTCCAAAATAGGAAATGCACAACAAAACAAATGAGGAACGAATGGGAGGAAACTGGAGTCAATGTCTGTGACCAAACTGTAAGAAACCTCCCAAAGGAAATGGGATTAACATCCAGAAAAGCTAAACATAAGCCATCATTACCACGTAAACAGAAAAAAACAAGGTTACAATTGGCTAAGGAAAAGCAATCGTGGACTGTGGATGACTGGATGAAAGTCATATTCAGTGATGAATCGCGAATCTGCATTGGGCAAGGTGATGATGCTGGAACTTTTGTTTGGTGCCGTTCCAATGAGATTTATAAAGATGACTGCATGAAGAGAACATGCAAATTTCCACAGCCACTGATGATATGGGGTTCCATGTCAGGTAAAGGCACTGGGGAGATGGCTGTCATTACATCTTCAATAAATGCCCAAGTTTACATTGATATTTTTGACAGTTTTCTTATCCCATCAATTGAAAGGATGTTTGGGGATGATGACATCATTTTTCAAGATAATAATGCATCCTGCCATAGAGCAAAAACCGTGAAAACATTCCTTGAAAGAAGACACATAAGGTCAATGTCATGGCCTGCAAATAGTCCGGATCTCAATCCAATTGAAAATCGTTGGTGGAAGTTGAAGAAAATGGTCCATGACAAGGCTCCAACCTGCAGAGCTGATCTGGCAACTGCAATCAGAGAAAGTTGGAGCCAGATTGATGAAGAGTACTGTTTGTCATTCATTAAGTCCATGCCTCAGAGACTGCAAGCTGTTATTAAAGCCAGAGGTGGTGCAACAAAATACTAGTGATGTATTGGAGTGTTCTTTTGTGTGTTTGCTTTTCATGATTCCATAATTTTTTCCTCAGAATTGAGTGATTCCATAATTTTTTCCCTCCGCTTGGTCTGAAAAAAATTACCCTTACTGAGTACCACATTTTTTATCTTGATTTCTTTTAGTGTTTCTTGAAGCCCTAAAGTTGCCATTTGAAATGACTTTAGTTTTGTGCCATATCTGTGATCTGCTTTTTTTCAGCAACATTAAACAACTGAATAAAAATCCTCCGAGCCCGGTGAGTCCATAATTTTTGCCAGGGGTTGTATATAGCAGTTTGTACTTACAATGCCTCATTTTGCCTTTCTACCCAGATAAGAATATAATTTTCTCTGCTATATGTAGAAACAGGACACCTATTGTCCCTACATTTATCATTCACCTCTTCAACCCCTGACCCAGATCCTCTGCACCTCCCCCCTACCATGGACTTTTGCAGTGACTTATGTCTCATACAGGGAAAAATTAACGTCCTGTCTCTACATAGAGCTAAGAAGGATTTAGCTAGTCGGTTTTTAATCATGCGATGTCATAGACCAAATGGAAAAGACAAGAATTAGCTGTGAAGAAGAGCAAAATGAGAAATTCTAAGTACACAGTGCTATATAATATGAAGACTGCAATATATTAATAGGTTAAAAATTTTACTGGGAGTGCTTCTTGAAGGGTTCACTTACTGAGCTTGGTTTGTTTGTTTTTTAAATGTCTCTATGCCAAGTCTCTGCTCTTTTTGAGTATATACGTGTGTTAGCTCAGATACTTTGTGATAAGATGTGTCTAATAAAAAGACCTAAATAGTCTCAAAATCTTGCTTTGTAATATCACTTATTTTATTTTTGTTAGCTATTAAAAGGTATAATAACTACACGATTATTATTTTGTTTCTCCCACTGAGAACAATAAACCCAGTAAACTAAGTGACATATTGCTAGAGTCAGGGTCTCTGCCCATACATCATGCTGTTATCAGATGGAGTAGCAAAACCCTGGTGACAGATTCTCTTTAATGACTACTTCCAATATATCAATGCACAATATACATTTTTAAATACTGTACGTCGCACAACAGATTCTGGTTCTAAATAGCCGCACAGACCATCTGCAGTCCATGCTGTGAGTGGCTTATATCTGCGCAGTAGGAGGCAGATCGTGCTGGTCTGTCTTCTAGGCTTCAATATCATGTCCAGTGTGGGCTGTTTTTTAGAATCAGTTCTGAGCTGCTATGAATTTGAGACAGTTAAAGAAGTTGTCCACTGCAATAAAAAAATGCCCCCATTGAATAAAACACTGGAAAGAAGTGTTTTTGTAAATACCTCTTGGTGCCATTCTTGCCTGTGAGCGGCGCTATTGTTGATTGCTCACTGGGCATTATGTGACCCTGGATGCAGGTTCCTGCAAATTCCGGATTCACCCAGGTGTGACCCAGTTGCACGCACCCCCCTGATTGACTGGGCTATGGGCGGTGTTTCATCTCACGTCACAGCTTAGCATCCAGCATGCGCTTTCCCTCTCTCACTCCTCTGCATTCATTGGCCGCAAGCGAGCTCTGGATACTGGGCTGTGACATGCAGTGAAACGCCGCCCACCGCCTAGTCAATCAGGTGGAACTTGATGTGACATCAGCAGATGTTAGAGGAGGCTGCAGCCGGGATCACATGATGCGGAGTGACCGGTCAGCGATAGATCTGCTCACAGTCAAGAATTGCAACAAGAGGTATTTACAAAAATACTTCTTTCCAATGTTTCAGTCGATGGGGGCATTATTTATTGTAGTGGACAACCTCTTTAAATAACTGTACAAGGCATAAGTAATGGCAATTTTATTTTTCAATTCGTAATCACAAGTGTTAGATCACTTATCCCTGTCTAATTTGCTTATGAATATGAAATGGAAATTTCGACTTCTTTTCAAACTACCCTTGTCAGCAGCATTCAAAAACTTATTTTATAGCCAATCAATATTTTTTAATACAGTTATCATCACTAGTAGTGATGAGCGAGCACTAAATTGCTTTGGTCGAGCAAATTGGAACGCTCGAGCACTCGGTCTGAGTAACGATCCCAATGTAAGTCTATGGGAAACTCGAGAATTTTTCCGGCGCCCCCCACCCCCGGCGGTCTGCAGATGGCCTAAAAATTGCCCAAATCTATGGGAACAGTGCTCAAATGACATGAGAACAGCACGGGAAGACCCCTGGAAGCATTTCTGACTCCCAGGTCAATGCTGTCAACAATATTGTCAGAGGTATTATTCCACTTTTACGGACTCACAATAAAACATACCAAAAGGAAAACAAAATGGATTTTCCTGGGAAATATGTTAAGGAACATCCTTTCCAGGGTAATGACTTGTATATAAGGCAAAATAAATAAACAAAAACAAAAATGCTCCTCCACAGCTTGGGCTATGTTTACACGTATTGTTTTTGATGCGTTTTTGCACTTTTGCATTGCTTTCAACCAAGACAAATGCATTCATCGGGAAATTTAATTTTAAACTTTTACAACCTTATCTGGCCATGTGGTGTGTGAAACATCATCAGACACATCCTGTTTCATTTATGAAGGAGGGATTGTGCAAGTCACAAACTCTATTTTTACAGCCTTACTATTCTTTAAGGGCCAGCAGTCAGCTATGATTTGTTGTTCCCATTATTAAAGAGTGAGTCTCCTATACTGTTATTGCGTATGCAGTGACTGCAAGGGCTGCCAAAAATTTGGACGCACCTCAATACCCCTTTGAAGAGACATAGAGGAGGGTCTCAGTAAAAAAAATGTTCCCATTATAAAGGAGTGGGTCTCCTATAGTGGTAATGCCCATGCAGTGACTGCAAGGGCTGCCCAAATTTAGGAAAAACCCTACTAACAATTTAAAGACACATGGAGCTGGGCTACAGTAAGGAGTACGACATGTTCCCATTAAACAGGAGTGGGTCTCCCATACTATTTGCCTATGCAGTGAATGCAACGGCTGTCAAAATTTGGAGGCACTCCGGTGTCCCTTGCAAGAGACGTAGAGTTCGGAGGGCCTCCTGAAAACAATGTTCCCATTATTAGGAAGTGGGTCTCCCATACTGTTTGCCTATGCAGTGAATGAAACGGCTGTCAAAAATTTAGAGGCATTCCAATGCCCCTTGCAAGAGACATAGATATGGTGATATTGTGGTGATATGAAGGAGGATGTGGAGGATGAGGATGAGGAGAAGGAGGAGAACAAGAGAAAATATACAAAATAAGGAAGTGTATACCCATGTCTGGGTGTGAAGACAAAGGTGCATGGGAATAGAGTTAGACCTCCCAAAAAAAACAACTCAAATACAGTGTCATGTTATGCTGCTATAGTTTAGTGGTGTTAAGAAGTCTGGCCCAATCCAGCCCCTGTTCATTTTTATAACAGTTAGCCTGTCAGCATTTTCAGTTGACAGGCGGATGCACCTATCGGTTATAATTCCACCGCGCGGCACTAAGAACCCACTCTGACAAAACGCTAGCGGCAGGGCAGGCCAGGACCTCCAAGGCGTAGAGAGCCAGTTCATGCTATGTGTCCAGATTGTATACCTAATAATTATAAGGCACAGAGGAATCACGGAGGACATTGGTACGGTCAGCAAGGTACTTCCTCACCATCTTCCGAAACTTTTTGCTCCTTGTGAGAGCACCCCTCGCCTCATGGCCTGTGTGATGTGCTTCTGCTGGATTGCTTTTCTGTCTTTCTTGCCTGTACTCCTTGGTTGTCCAACGAACTGTGACTTTTGCTGCCAGCGTTTTCAGTTGGGATTTTTTAAATTATTCCGCAACAAGAGCCTTCTCTTACTGAACCATTTTATTAGGCCTGTCCTGCAAGGGAATAAGAGACAGAAAGTTCTCCTTGTAACGTGCGTCTACAAGTATCACCAAGCAGTAATGACTGTCACCCAAAATTTGGACAACGCGAGGGTCACGGGAAAGGCAGCGTAACATAAACTCAGCCATGTGTGTCAGACTGCTAACAGTCCTCACAAAGAGGACGACTGACCATGCTCTCCTTCTCCTCCTCCCTGTCCTTAGGCCATCCAAGCTGCACAGACGGTATGACAGTTGTGCAGGTAGTACCGTCTATAGCACAGGAAACTAGCTCCTGTTCTTTCTCCTCCTCCTCATCCTCATTGTCACCCAATCCACGTTGGGATGAGATGAGGCTGGGCTGTGTGGAATCACCCTGTACAGTTCCTTGCTCCATCTCATCTTGCTCCACCTGCAATGCATCCTCTTTGATTGTGAGCAGAGAGCGTTTCAAAAGACAGAGAAGTGGGATGGTGATGCTAATTATGGCGTGATCACCGCTCACAATCTTGGTGGAGTCCTCAAAGTTTTGGAGGATGGTACAGATGTCTGACATCCATGTCCACTCCTGAGGTCTTGTGGTGGAGTCTGACCTGAATACCGATGGCCTTGTTGATGCTGGTAGTCAACAACTGCCCTCTTCTGCTCACAAATCCTTCCCAACATCTGCAATGTAGAGTTCAAATGCGTGGGGACATCGTAGATCAGTCGGTGAGCTGGAAACCCTGCTGAAGCACGGCAAGAGCGGAGGAAGCTGTAACTGACTTTCTAAAATGGGCACACAGGCAGCGTACTTTGACAAGCAGATCCGGCAGATCCGAGTAGGTTTTGAGAAACTGCTTAACTACGAGGTTAAGCACATGGGCTAGGCATGGTACGTGTGTGAGCTCACCTCAGAGTCGCCACCATGTTCCGACCATTGTCACACATGACCATGCCTGGCTGTAGAGTCAGCAGTGTCAACCAGAGATCTGCCTGCTCTTTCAGAGCTGCCACAACTCTTCAGCATTGTGCGGTTTGTCACCTAAGCATATTAGCTTCAGCACAGCCTGTTGCCGCTTGGCCGAGTTAGTGCTGCAGTGTTTCCAGCTTGCGACTGATGTGGTCATTTCACAAATGGAGGCTGAAGAGGAGGAGGAGATGCATGAGCTGTAGAATGTGGGGGAAACCCTGATTGACCAGGGCCCACAATCCTCGGCATTGGGAGGATGTGTTCCGTCCCAAGGTCCGACTGGGTCCCGGCCTCCACTATATTAATCCAGTGTGCCGTCAGCGAGATGTATCTTCCCTGCCCACAAGCACTTGTCCACGTGTCCGTGGTTAGGTGGACTTTACCAGTAACTGCATTGTTGAGGTCATGGCTAATGTTGTGGGACACGAGCTCATGTAATGCGGGGACGGCACACCCGGAGAAAGAGTGGCGGCTGGGGACCAAGTACCAAGGGACAGTCGCCGCCATCAGGTTGCGGAAAGCTTCCGTCTCCACGAGTCTAAAAGGCAACATTTCAAAATGTGTGAATTTAGTAGTGTGGCCTGTGTGACGTTGGCTGCATTTTTGAGCTTGCGTTCCAAGGACTGGGGTAGGGACAACTGAACATTGCGCTAGGACATGGACGTGGATGTGCTTGCTGATGGTGCTACTTGAGAGTGTGCAACGACAAGTGCAGGGAGGGAGGCATCTTGGCATACGCCAAGCACAGGGGATTGGCGTGCATGCACAACAGCGGAAGAAGCAGTGGTGTCATCCGCAGACACTGTTTCTGGACCCTCGTGTTCGGCCCACTTAGTCGGGTGCTTTGCTGCCATGTGGCTGATCATGCTGGTGATGGTCAGGCTTCTAGTTTTGCTACCCCTGCTGATGCTGGCCTGGTAGGTGGCGCAAATGGCCTTTTTGGGGTTATTGGCAGAGTCTTTAAAAAACAACCAGACTCGGGAAGACCTAATAGTTGTACTGGCAACTTCCGTCGTGTTGGTGTTACGAGGAGCGCTTTTCCGCCTTGTGTCTGCTTCATCATCATCCACCTCTTGCGACAGTAATTGCACTTTCCCACCATTGCCTTTGTGTGACCATAGCTGCTCCAATATTTGGGCATCGCTACACGCGTTCTCCTCTTGACTCGCTTGAAGCTGGCCGGGCGAGTTGCCCGAATCTACAAATGGAAAAGTGAACAGCTCTTCTGAGTGTCCAAGTGTGGGATCAGTTGTCTCCGGGCACTCGGCATGGTGGGAGGAAGGAGGATCAGGGTGAGGAATATGCGATCTAGACTCACGGCTACTGAGACTTGACCTTGTTGAAGACAGGGTGGTGGTGGTGGCAAAGTGACTGGAAGCATTATCTGCTATCCAGCCAACAACCTTTTGACACTGTTCTGGGTTCAATAGTGATGTATTGCGGGTCCCTAGTAACTGGGACAGGAAGGTCGAGCGACAAGATGTGGGTGTTTGTTGTGGCAAAATTTCAGCTTGCCCACGGCCATGTTCTCGGCCTCGGCCTCAGGATGCACTATCACCATCACGTCCACTTCCCCGACCCTTGCCACGCACCTTGCCCATTTTAAATGGAGGACAATATTTTCCATGTTCACAAGACATGGCTGATTTTGGAATGCAGTTATATGTGATTTGTCTGATAGAGAACCATAATTTTAAATAGCAGGCCTGTAATTTACTAATATTATTCTACACAGACACCTTGTGTGAATAGCTTGACCGACACACTGCAACAGACCGGAAAAGGAGGCCAATATTTTCCACGTTCAGTTCAAATTTCTGGATTTTTATCGCTGAAATATCGAACAGATCTTGTTGTATTCTGCAGTGCTAGCAAGCAAATAGAGCAGAAAAATGCTGTACTCTGGATTGCTTTTTAAGCAAATAACCAGGATTAAGATGAAAAAAAATGTGCCCTGGCCCCTGTTGTCTGGGGCTATGCCTACAAATATCTGTAATTATTACAGCAGCAGCAGACAGGATGTTCAATGGACCCTCTTGCACTATATGCACTGCAGTCTGCCACATACCCTGCCTGCCTGCCTAACTCCTGCTATCACCACTGAATATATGCAGCTGAATTAGTCCTCAGAAGGACTGTTAGTTCAGATGGATATACAGTACAGACCAAAAGTTTGGACACACCTTCTCATTTAAAGATTTTTCTGTATTTTCATGACTTTGAAAACTGTACATTCACACTGAAGGCATAAAAACTATGAATTAACACATGTGGAATTATATACTTAACAAAAAAGTGTCAAACAGCTGAAAATATGTCTTATATTATAGGTTCTTCAAAGTAGCCACCTTTTGCTTTGATGACTGCTTTGCACACTCTTGTCATTCTCTTGATGAGCTTCAAGAGGTAGTCACCGGAAATGGTCTTCCAACAATCTTGAAGGAGTTCCCAGAGATGCTTAGCACTTGTTGGCCCTTTTGCCTTTACTCTGCGGTCCAGCTCACCCCAAACCATCTCAATTGGGTCCAGGTCTGGTGAATAGAGGTCAGGTCATTTGGCATAGCACCCCATCACTCTCCTTCTTGGTCAAATAGCCCTTACACAGCCTGGACGTGTGTTTGGGGTCATTGTCCTGTTGAAAAATAAATGATGGTCCAACTAAATGCAAACCGGATGGAATAGCTTGCCGCTGCAAGATGCTGTGGTAGCCATGCTGGTTCAGTATGCCTTCAGTTTTGAATAAATCCCCAACAGTGTCACCAGCAAAGCACCCCCACACCATCACACCTCCTCCACCATGCTCCACGGTGGGAACCAGGCATGTAGCGTCCATCCGTTCACCTTTTCTGCGTCGCATAAAGACACGGTGGTTGGAACCAAAGATCTCAAATTTGGACTTATCAGACCAAAGCACAGATTTCCACTGGTCTAATGTCCATTCCTTGTGTTCTTTAGCTCAAACAAGTCTCTTCCGCTTGTTGCCTGTCCTTAGCAGTGGTTTCCTAGCAGCTATTTTACCATGAAGGCCTGCTGCACAAAGTCTCCTCTTAACAGTTGTTGAAGAGATGTGTTTGCTGCTAGAACTCTGTGTGGCATTGACCTAGTCTCTAATCTGAGCTGCTGTTAACCTGCGATTTCTGAGGCTGGTGACTCAGATAAACTTATCCTCAGAAGCAGAGGTGACTCTTGGTCTTCCTGTCCTGGGGCGGTCCTCATGTGAGCCAGTTTCTTCGTAGCACTTGATGATTTTTGCAACTGCACTTGGGGACACATTCAAAGTTTGCCCAATTTTTCGGACTGACTGACCTTCATTTCTTAAAGTAATGATGGCCACTCGTTTTTCTTTACTTAGCTGCTTTTTTCTTGCCATAATACAAATTCTAACAGTCTATTCAGTAGGACTATCAGCTGTGTATCCACCTGACTTATGCACAACACAACTGATGGTCCCAACCCCATTTATAAGGCAATAAATCCCACTTATTAAACCTGACAGGGCACACCTGTGAAGTGTAAACCATTTCCGGTGACTACTTCTTGAAGCTCATCAAGAGAATGCCAAGAGTGTGCAAAGCAGTCATCAAAGCAAAAGTTGGCTACTTTGAAGAACCTAGAATATAAAACATATTTTCAGTTATTTCACACTTTTTTGTTAAGTATATAAATCCACATGTGTTAATTCATAGTTTTGATGCCTTCAGTGTGAATGTACAATTTTCAAAGTCATGAAAATACAGAAAAATATCTAAATGAGAAGGTGTGTTCAAACTTTTGGTCTGTACTGTATATACAGTATATATGTTGTGGAATACCTATACTAACTCTAAACAAGAAAATCTCTCCCTGACTCAGTAGCACCTCTCCCTACTCTGCCTGTTTCCGGGTTAGACTGTGACGAGCATAGTGGCGCCAGGTCTTATATAGACCTGATGATGCTGTGCGGCCAGCCAATTACTGTAATGCCACAACCAACATGGCTATGGCATTACAGTGCGTGGCAGCCAATCCCTGCATGTTCATTGGCTCTCTAAAGAGCGTCAAACATGCAGGGAGTGGACCCTAGTTCCCGTCCGAGTAACCTGGAAATGCTGAGCGCCGAGCTTGTCGAGCACCGTGATGCTCGGGCGAGTACCGAGCAGTGGCGAGCACGTTCGCTCATCACTAATCACTAGTACTGAAAAGACTTTCAATATAAAAAGCAGCCTTCTGTCTATTTTACTAACATTACTGGATTCATTGGGTTATGCACTGACTGCAAAGTAACAAGTCAAATAATATAAAATTGAGGCTCATCAGATGATAGCCAAATGTATAAACTTGCTTATTGGTACTAACAGAAATATAGCCAAAAGAGACTGATCATGGAGAAATGTATTCACTAAATAGGATCAATTGATAACATTATGAACTTGTACATTATTTCACTATTTTTGAAGGAGTAAAGGATGACACAAACGGTATTATATAACTAGAAGCTGACTCTCTGTCACTTGGCTCCAATACAGTCTTCATACAGTTGCTACAGGTTTGTTTATTTTGTAAAATGCAGAGTAAGCCAGGTTTAAATGACTGTTTCTGGCTCTGTTCACATTACTGTGATGGATCTGTTATAAAACACAGTAATGCCTGCAATGCCATTTATATTTTCAAATGGACATCAACAAATCTTGACTCATCCTATTGAGGCCCATTGGTTTTCATTGAGGTATTTGTGAAAGTGAGAACATAAATAACTATTCTATTCTTGCCATCAGAACTTCTACACTATATTTTAAATTTCAAATCTTTTACTGGAATGACAACTAGCTACCTCCATTTTTTAAACTTCCTTTTACAATAGGAAATCATGGAATCACCATTTCCTGGGTTAGATGGTTGGCACAAAAAGAGCTTTGTCTCCTATACAATTAACTCTAACTGGTCACAACTATCTTTAGTACATTAATACACAGCATATCAAAATATCATGGACCCTGTATGGCTCCATTAATATAGAAACACTAGATGGTGGCCCGATTCTAACGCATCGGGTATTCTAGAATATGTATGCGGCCGACCGGGCGCAATCAGCAGAGCGGTGTTTAAATATGGCGGCAAAATCGCTGATTGTTCGCGGCGACCAATCAGCGAATCGTATTAGTGAGGACCGGGGAACGGCGCTGCCTGTGCGGGTACTTCCGCTGTGAGCAGCCGGGAGATGACCGGCTGCTCGCAGCAGAAGTATCCCGACCGGCGGCGCCGCTCCCCGGTCCTCCCTTCACACTTGCATTCGGGAGATCAGCGGCCCTAGCCGCTGATCTCCCAATGGTAGCCGCATGGAGGTCAGCGGCGCCGCCGGTCGGGGTACTTATGCTGCGAGCATCCGGGAGATAACCGGCTAGCGCCGGTCATCTCCTGGCTGCATCGCCGCTGACCTCCGTGCGGCAGATGAGCCGCTAACGGCCGCCATCTTTTTCTGAAATCCCGCGTCGCTGATTGGCCACGGCCGGACCAATCAGCGACGGGGGATTTCCTGGACAGAAGGACAGACAGACGGGATAAGACGATTATATATATTAGATTAGATACAGGCTACTTGCCAGTGTGCTCGAGCCCTAAGGATCCAAATATTCTGGGTCTGCAGACTCCTGAAATGTAAATCTGCTAATGATTGTAATAACCATACTCAAGGAACAATAGTAATTAGCTTATACATAATATATTTGATATACACAAATAAGTACTACAGGACACTGGTAGAATATATTGCAGAACAGAATAGTTAAATAAATTATTATTATTTATTATTATTGCGCCATTCATTCCATGGCGCTTTACATGTGAAAGGGATATACATAGCACAAACAATTACAATAAATTTTGAACAATATAAGCTGGCGACTGGTACAGGAGGAGCGAGGACCCTGCCCGCGAGGGCTCACAATCTACAGGGGATGGGTGAGGATACAGTAGGTGAGGGTAGAGCTGGTCGTGCAGTGAATGGTGAAGCGAGGGTTACTGCAGTTTGTAGGCTTGTCGGAAGAGGTGGGTCTTCAGGTTTCTTTTGAAGGTTTCCACGGTAGGCGAGAGTCTGGTATGTTGAGGTAGAGAGTTCCAGAGTAGGGGGGCCATGACATTTATTTCTTCACAACAGTGAGTAAGCGCTTGCTAGTTAAAAAAACACAAAGTGGCACAATATGCTTGATAGTTGCAAGTCACAATTAGTTGTAAAGAATACAAGTTTAAAACTCATTGTGGAGTACTTAAACTTGCTGCGTCCCTGAAGAAGGAAAACATGTTTTCTGGAATGCTTAGAATTGCCTTTTGGTCTGGGCCTCATTCTGCACAGCATCATGATGTTATGTGCTGCTGCATCCAGAACTTCAGCCTTGAACGCACGGACAGTTTGCAAAGTGAACGCTGCCGACAGAAGTGCTCCTGAGAATATAATGAGGACTTTTGCTTTTCACCTCATCCCCACTTTGCAGTGGACTGGAAGTATTTTTCTAAACATCCAACAAGAGCAACTAGGAGGACAAGCAAAATTTGAGAGATCATTTTGAGGTTAGTGTCTTTAGACCTATATTTATGCACTGATTGGTTTATCCAAGTTCTAACATATTATGCTTAGTTAGTTATTTAGCTTCATACACACTAGCTGACATGGTTGTGTATATCTGATGGGGAAAACATTCCATGGTGGTGATTTAGACCAATAATTGATTTGTATTACATATGTGATAATAATTCACATACATCTTAATCCAGCAGCAAAGTTCAAAGACTCAAATCTTTGTTTACATTGAGCTAGACAAGTTGATACTTCACAAGTCCATCATGAGTCACTTTGTGCCTGAAGATGCTAATAGATTTCACAGAGCCTGAAAGTCAGGCTCACATGAGCATATTTCACAGTCCGTATACGGACAGCAATGCCCAGAAGAGGGCTGGAAACACTGGTGTACCATCAATGAGTTGAAGTAGCCTGCTGCCATATGGGACTCCAATCCCCGCCAGGCATCTCAATTTCAATAGTATCTGCATCCTCAGCAATATAATAATGGAACAGGGAGCAATTGGATCATTCATCCTCTGAGTTTGAGATTCAGCGCAGCAGGTGACAAGATTATGCATGCTGTATGAAGCCTCAGTCCCCACACAACACAGACAAGAGAAGAACGATGGGGGAGCATGGCTAGGTAAGTAGTGTATGTTTATTGTCAGTCAGTACTTTTGGGGGAAACTGTGGGGCATCATATTGTGCATCTGGCTGTGGGGACATCATACTGTGTGGAGGGCTGTGGGGCATCATTCTGTGTGTGGTGCTATGGGGGATCATCCTGCTTGGTGGATGTAGAGGCCATCATACTATTTGTATACTGTAGCTGTGGGAAATCATATTGTTTTTGAGGGCTATAAGGCATCATATTAAATGGGGGCATTAGGGGCCATCACACTGTGTGAGGGCTATGTAGGGGCCATCATACTGTGAGAGTGGTGGGGTATATATATTATGTAGTCTATAGGCTGCGGGAGCTTTATATTGTCTGTGTGAGAGGAATGAGACGGGCATAAAAATGTGTGGGGGGCTGTGGAGGTCATGATACTGTGTTAGAGAGCAGTGGGGGGAATCATACTGTTTAGGGGACTGTAGAGGCCATCTTTTTGTGTGGATTACTGTGGGGTCATCAAACTGTGTGGGTTACTGTGGGGAATCATACTCAGGGTGGTTTTGGAGGCACTATACTGTGTGAAGGAGGACATCATACTGTTTGGTGGCCATCATACTGTGTGTGGGCTATCATACCATGTAGGAAGCTGTGGTGGCATTATTCTGGGGGGGTGACTGGGGGCATAATACTGTATGAGGGGGACTGTTGATCAAGGTACAATAGCTTAACAGTAACAGAATGATTTGCTCCTTTTCATAAACTTTATTGAAAGCTGTAAATTATATTGTTTTGATTAGCTGCTACTAATAAGTATACATGTTACAAGAATCTCTATCATAACATGTATTAGCAATAGCAGCTAGTTAACATCCGTAATTCTACTCAATGTTAAGTGCTAAAATTTGATATAAATATAAAATAATATGTTACAAATCATATTAATACTGAGAATTAATTTCAGCCTATGGGTTTGTACCTTCACAATAGTCATGGTCTGTAATGTGGCCCCTTAGAAAAATGAATTGCTTACCCTGTCTTAGTGTTTTAAGAGCTAGAAAGATCTAAAACATACTAATAAAAAGCAAGAAAAATACAATATGGAATTAAAAAATGTAATATCTAGATTTAAAAAAGGAAACTCATTTGACTTGTTTTTGTCCAAATAAAAGTAATAGAAAAAGAATTGTACGAAATGGTATTGCATATATAGAGACAAGCTTCCTGATAAAACATTTAATTCAATATTTTTATCAATAATTGGTATAAACATTCAACATAAATATGCTTTACAAATATAGTATGTATAATTATAAACAATATAAAAATTTTCAGATAAGCCATCTCAGAACATAATCTAAATAGCATAAATAAGTAACGGACAATTAAAAAACAATTTAGAATTTAAACAATTCTGGCAGTTAGAGAAATTATAATGCTTTTTTTTTCTAATATTTTATTGATCAATTTATTTCAGAAAGATGTATGTTAAGGATTTCACTCCGATGTTTAAAAACCTTGAGGGTATTTATTCCAAATACTGCTATGTAAACTAAGAAGAGCTAGATTTATCAATATTAAGCATCAAAAAGACCTTCAAGAAGATCTTTCACCAATTTTTCTTTATATTGAGCTGGACACATGATGCAATAGTGACTGCAGAGCAGCATTATATAGTTGTTGTTTTTTTTTTTTCAATTTCTCCTCTCCTATAGTGCGTTCAATGTATTTGGCACTTAATGAGTTAACTTTTGTTAAGTCCAAGTGGGCTTTATCATATAGCAAATTATACAAGGAGAAGAAGTGCATGCCCCTAATTAAAACACCCACATAGACTTAACTCAAGTTAACTCATTAGGTGCCAAATACTTTGATTGCTAATATCTCAGCAATGATGAGGCAAAATTAAAAACAACCAAAAATGTTTTTTTCGCTCTGCAGCCACTATTACATTTTGTGTCCAGTTCAACATTTGACGAAAGGTCTTTCCAATGTAAAATATACAATTATGTTGGGTCCCCATGTGTGGAGCGGGCTTTATATATGGCATTACAATCATATAATTGTACAATCGTAATAATAAATAATAATAGAATTGCAGTATATAGAACAAGAGATCAAGTAATCACAGGTTCAAGTTCCCTAAGAAGACACAACAATAGAGTAAAAAAACATTTCACAAACATGGATGATTAAAGATATAAGGATTTTTTTTCAAGTTTGGAGTGCTGCTATTTTTGCTGTATACTTCAAATTACTGAAATCGCTCATTTTTCCTCTTTGCTTTAATAAGTCTTGACATCCTGGTGAGAAAAATGCCACTTGCCTCCACTAATAGAACTGTGTATGTCCATGACAACCATTTCCTAATTAAAGTTATTTCTTAATCAAGCACAATTCAATTTAAGAACATAAAAAAGCAATATTTAAAAGGAATATGATTGTTACGTAATATAGCAGGATACCATAAGGCTAAGTAACGATGGCAACCTGATCAACTGTTCCAAGAAAATTAAAAATTGATGTTTAGGTCGTAAAATAAAATTCTAATTTTACTTACTTCCTTAGCTTAAATGCAAGAATAATGCAAAGTATGTTTTATGATATGCTGTTATTTCCAAAGGGAATAGATAAAATATAATGTAAAATGTGTAGACTTTGAACAGGAACAGAAGAAAACAAATATTTTAAATATTGTCCTCAAATGGCATTTTAGGCAACCTGTCAACAAAATTGTGTTTACTAACTCATTAACAACTGCCAATATGCCTTTTAACAAAGGTTGCTAAGGGACCTTAATTCACAGCGCCACTTTTTTTTACTGCGCTGGGAATTAAGTGAATAGTGCCCTCCAATGGACAAAAATACTGCAGGTGGTAGCTGTATATGATCGGATCCCGATTGCTTTTAGAACTAACTGAGGCCATTTAACCCCTTAGACGAGGTCGTCATCAATCGCAAAAAAGCAGTATCTAAATTGCTTAAAGAGGGAGGCGTGGCCTGTTAGACCCTTCTATCATAAAGGTTTAACAAACTGTGTCAGTGTGAAACTGATTGGTCTCATTAGGGTCAGACTAGCCCATCAGAGGATTATCTGATGGGCCTACATATGGGCACCATTTACAGTTACAGGCACAGAGGTAATAAGAAGCCAGCTGATTGGAACAGTATTCTATTCAGTACTCCAAGGGAGCAGCAGCCTGCATCAAAAGAGATCAGTGATGCATGCACCACGCTCCTGGGTTGTCTAATGCTGGGAGGAGCAGTGAACAATACTCAATAGCACTAGGACATGAGCTGCAGGCACAGCAGCTTATGTGTTAGTGCTACTGATTACTGTTTACCACTCCATTTAGAGTTAGATAAACCCAGGAAAGCAGTGCATGCATTACTGACTCTCTCATCTGTTGCTGACTGCAGCTCATGTTGTTGGAAGCTGATCCAATCAGCTGATTTATCAACGCTCTACTGTTGAACAACCCGGGAGAGTAGTGCTGCTGTTGCTGAGGCTAACACTGATTGGGGGTAGCTCAGCCAATAAGTGTTAGTTTTATTAGTGTCCTCTGCCCTGGGTGAACAACACGGATCAGGTAATGAGCTGTGATTAGGAAAGTAGTGCTGTTGTGGGTATTATGTCCTATGATTGGGAATTTGACAGACTATATTGGACTTCTTACAGTTGCTATGTATTGCTCTTTCATTGCATTTCAGTAATGTTTGCTTTCCTTGAAGTTTGTCCTTTCCCTCTCCCATGGCTGAAGGGAAGACTACACAGTCTCTACCAGATCCATTGTTAGATGAAGAATGTATAGAGCTTGATCCACCGTCCAGTGACAAGGTTAAACGTCCTACAAAACCTACATGGAAGGTTAGAGAGAACTTTGAAACCATTAATCATGAACTTTCCTGTGTTATAGCAGACTTATGGCAAAAACTGCTAAGTCAAATTAACAGCCTCTCTCAGCCTGCTTCTCTCGAACTACCACCAGAGGCAGCCCTTGCACAACTATGTTCAGATTATCAACTATATGTCAAAAGAACAGATGAATATGTCACAGTTCTACAAAAACATAATACATCTGTTTCTTGTAAAGAGCTGCATGCTTTCCAGCAACTTAACTCTGAGAGAATGCATGGTGCGTGATATTAAAGCCAAGACAGAGGCAAGAATTGCACAAATAGCTGAGATGTCATCTTGCATTTCTGTCTCAGCCAGGCAGTCAAAGCGATCATCTAAGTCACGCTCTTCGAAATCTTCAACCCTTAGCCAACAGCTTATAAGAGCACGTGCAGAAGCAGAGGCTACTAAGGTACAAGCCATTTTTGTGCAAAAGGAAACTGAGATGAAAGCAGAAGCTGCGTGCAAGAAGTCAGAAATGGAAGTGAGTGCAGCAACTGAAGCAGCACGCAAGAGGGCAGAAATGGAAGCCGAAGCAGCATGCAAGAAGGCAGAAATGGAAGCCGAAGAAGCACGGAAGAATGCAGAAATGGAAGACAGCGCAGCACGCAAGAAGGCAGAAATAGAGACCCTAGAAAAGGAATGTGAACACGCCACAGCCATGGCAAGGTTAAAGTTCCTGGAACAAGCTATCAATGGGAGCCAAAGAGACAGCATCAGTTTAAGTGAATTTGATATTGAAGACCCTCTTAAGCGTACAAAAGACTATGTACTAAGCTGAAATAGTGCAACCCTGGCTCCAGCTATCTTTCCTGACAGCACAGACATTCCCCTAAGGCAACAGGACACAGATCGTTTATCAGTATCCTGCATTCAAGGTCAGTTCAACACGCTGCCAACCTTTCATCCTGAACCTCCTTCGTGCACCAGAATGTACCAGGCCCCTGCACCTCACCAAACCCTACACACAGAAGCACACGTGCAAGCCAATATGCAGGCAAGTCATCACATTCTGGTCAATCACACAGTTCCAGCTCCATGTGTGGCAGAAACTATGCTCATTAAGCCAGTTACTGGACTGAATGCCTACGCTGCACCATACTTTCCTGCATTCCTAGGTCAAAACACCACAGACTGTATGAACAATGCAACTGTCTTTCCAAAATCAGAGAATACTGACATGTCTGCCTTTACAAGGTATAAGATTCGCCGTGAACTAACTAAGACCGGTCTTACAAGGTTTGATGATCAACCTGAAACTACAAAGGCTGGAAATGTACCTTAAAAAACGCAATTAGTGACCTTGGCATCACTGCTGCTGAAGAGCTAGATCTGTTGATCGGGTGGCTTGGGCCACAATCCACAGAACGGGTCAAGAGACTTAGATCTGTCCACATCAGTAATACAATGGCTGGTCTCACTGCTGCGTGGGAGAGGCTAGAGCGAAGCTATGGTAGTCCTGAAGCCATAGAAAATGCACTGTTCAAGCGACTAGAGGATTTTCCAGAAATATCCAATAAGGACAGTTTAAAATTCCAAGAGCTCAGTGACCTCCTGTTAGAGCTTCACCTGGCCAAAGCAGACACGCATCTACCTGGCCTCAGCTACCTGGACACTGCTCGTGGGGTAAACCCAATAGTTTTTAAGGTACCAATCAATATCCAAGATAGGTGGGCCACACATGGATCAAAATACAAAAGGGAAAACCGAGTCTTCTTTCCTCCATTTTCTTAGTTCTGTTAGTTAATCGAAAATATTGCAGAGTAAAAGACTGACCCAAGCTTTTTCTATGGAGAATCCAGCAGCCCTGGTTCATTCCCTCTCAAGTATGAAAGTCCACGTTCAAGCAACAGAACCCGCAGCAGTCCATTGTCAGTGAAGAAGACTGATGTTCTTTCCACACCTTCACCAGCTCCAGACAAGAGCGAGGTATGTGAAAAGGTCAAAAATCCTAATCGTATGTGCCACATTCATAAGATGCCACATCCCCTAAAGAAGTGCATTGGCTTCAGAAAGAAACCGCTCCAGGAACGTAAGCAGCTTGTAAAGAAGTTTAGGGTATGTTACAGATGTTGTGGGTCTACTGAACACTTTGGTAAAGACTGTAAAATCTCTATTAAGTGTTTTGAGTGCGACAGTGAGGACCACATACAAGCGCTCCATTCATCCCAACCTGACTCTGCACCGCTTCAGCCTTCTTCCACTACAAGGCATGGCGGGGAGGATGCAGAGCAAGCGACAATTCCTACCACAATACCTTCTTCATGCACAGAAGTCAGCGCAGAAGACCTGTGTGACAAGTCCTGTGCGAAGATATGTCTGGTGAACGTGCATCCTAAGGGTCAATCAGAGAAAACCGTGACGATGTACGCTGTTCTGGACGATCAGAGCAACCGATCCCTTGCAAGGTCCGAACTGTTTGATTTGTTTAACTTAAAGGGAAACGCTCACCCCTACACCCTAGGCACCTGTAGTGGTGTTACAGAGGTCTATGGGAGAAGAGCCAATGGATTCATAGTTAGTGATGAGAGAGCATGCTCATTACTCAAGATTTACGAGCATGTTCAGGTGTTTTCCGAGTATCTTCAGTGTGCTTGGGTGTTATGTTTTAGTCACTGCGTGCTCATAATTTGCGACTGTTTGACAGCTTTAATACATGCGAGGAATGCCTGTTTCTTAGGCATTCCTCACATGTATTAAAGCTGTCAAACAGTTGCAAATCATGAGCACAGGAGTGACTAAAACATAACACCCGAGCACACTGAACATACTTGGAAAACACCCGAGCATGCTCGCCGAAAGGGTTAACAGAACATACTCGCTCATCACTACTCATAGTATCTTCCCTTGAGAACAATGTGAAGATTAGAGATGAGCGTTGTTCTAGTCGAACTGTTCGCCAATCTCAAATTCGAGCTGTTTTGGGCGGTGTTCGAGCCGTTCGGCGAACACGAACAATTTGAGAAAAATTCGGCTGTTCGAGGTTATGTTCGATAACTGTTCGTGCACCAAAATCATAACTGGATTTTTTCTCAGTAATGATGAAAATTAATGTTAATACGCAGTTTGAGTGTACAGCGGGGTGGGGGGAGGGGCAGGGGATGGATCTCTGCAGGAACAATGAAGATCTCCATTTTTTTTTCTCTTTCCCGCATTTGCAGTGGGGAGGTGCAATCTGTCAGCCTATCAGCAGCGCACACACGGAGCGAAGTGCTTTTTTTCACACAAGCAAGGGCATGTGTCATTGGCAGTGTATGTCACATGTCCTTGCCCTATAAGACCAAGCCATTTTCCCCGTCGCCACCATTTTCTCACTGCTGCAGCTGCGTGTTAGACGGCACCGCTGTTGCTGTGTGCGCTATACCTTGTTAATTTCAAGCCAATTTTCGCACAAATCTACAGATAGCTTGGGAGTAGGGAATAGTTGTGATTGCAGTCCTTTTAAGGACTAGGTTACAGCATTTCCTACGACTTTTATCAGGCAGGTCTGTGCTCTTAAATAGATAGATTGTGGGAGTAAAGACTAATTGTAATTGGAGTCCTTATCAGGACTAGGTTACATCAGTTCCTATCAGTTTTTGCCAGGCAGGTCTGTGCCAGTGCTGTGCAAGTTTTTTTCACAGCATTTGGCTGAATCTAGCAAAGCTAATCCTTTTTGGCCTATTGCAGAGTGTGTTAGTCAGTGGAGTAGCCTATCTGTGTTGCAAGATATACCACCTGTGTATAGAATACCAATTTTTTTACTGCACCTAGTGAAGTAAAATCTTTTGGGCATAGCATCATTCTATTAGTCCATCTATACTGACCTCCATCAGGTTGCAAATTGAATATAATTTTTTTCTGCATCTAGCTCTGAAAAAATATTGGGCTTCTAGCTGTGTGTGGGACTTGTTGTATTAGTCCATCTATACTGACCTCCATCAGGTTGCAAACTGAATATATTTTTTTCTGCATCTACCTCTGAAAAAATATTGGGCTTCTAGCTGTGTGTGGGACTTGTTCTATTAATCCATCTATACAGACCTCCATCAGGTTGCAAACTGAATATATTTTTTTCTGCATCTACCTCTGAAAAAATATTGGGCTTCTAGCTGTGTGTGGGACTTGTTGTATTAGCCAATCTATACTGACCTCCATCAGGTTGCAAACTGAATATATTTTTTTCTGCATCTACCTCTGAAAAAATATTTGGCCTTCTAGCTGTGTGTGGGACTTGTTCTATTAGTCCATCTATACTGACCTCCATCAGGTTGCAAACTGAATATAATTTTTTTCTGCATCTAGCTCTGGAAAAATATTTGGCCTTCTAGCAGTGTGTGGGACTTTCTCTATTAGTCCATCTATACTGACCTCCATCAGGTTGCAAATTAAAAATAATTTATATCTGCATCTAGCTCTGAAAAAATATTTGGCCTTCTAGCAGTGTGTGGGACTTTCTCTATTAGTCCATCTATACTGACCTCCATCAGGTTGCAAATTAAAAATAATTTTTATCTGCATCTACCTCTGAAAAAATATTTGGGCTTCTAGCTGTGTGTGGGACTTGTTCTATTAGTCCATCTATACTGACCTCCATCAGGTTGCAAACTGAATATAATTTTTTTCTGCATCTAGCTCTGAAAAAATATTTGGCCTTCTAGCAGTGTGTGGGACTTTCTCTATTAGTCCATCTATACTGACCTCCATCAGGTTGCAAATTAAAAATAATTTATATCTGCATCTAGCTCTGAAAAAATATTTGGCCTTCTAGCAGTGTGTGGGACTTTCTCTATTAGTCCATCTATACTGACCTCCATCAGGTTGCAAATTAAAAATAATTTTTATCTGCATCTACCTCTGAAAAAATATTTGGGCTTCTTGCTGTGTGTGGGACTTGTTCTATTAGTCCATCTATACTGACCTCCATCAGGTTGCAAACTGAATATAATTTTTTTCTGCATCTAGCTCTGAAAAAATATTTGGCCTTCTAGCAGTGTGTGGGACTTTCTCTATTAGTCCATCTATACTGACCTCCATCAGGTTGCAAATTCAAAATAATTTTTTGTCTGCATCTAGCTCTGAAAAAATATTTGGCCTTCTAGCAGTGTGTGGGACTTTCTCTATTAGTCCATCTATACTGACCTCCATCAGGTTGCAAACTGAATATATTTTTTTTCTGCATCTACCTGTGAAAAAATATTTGGGCTTCTAGCTGTGTGTAGGACTTGTTCTATTAGTCGATCTATACTGACCTCCATCAGGTTGCAAACTGAATACAATTTTTTTCTGCATCTACCTCTGAAAAAATATTTGGGCTTCTAGCTGTGTGTGGGACTTGTTCTATTAGTCCATCTATACTGACCTCCATCAGTTTGCAAATTGAATATAATTTTTTTCTGCATCTAACCCAGCCAATAGTTTTGGCCTAATACCACAGTTTGGCCACTCAGCTCTGCTCGGTTCCCATCCATTGTTTTTTTGTGCAAACAACTCCAGAGTTGTGAATTAGTTAACCACCAAAATGAGTGGAAAAAGGCCTGCTGCTGGTGGAAAGGGGAATAGGCGTGTTGGGAAGGGGAAAAAAGGTTGTGTCCGTGGGGTAGGTGTTAAAGCAACAGTAACATCTGCAGAAGAAAGACCATCTTCCAGCCAAACTAAAATGTCTACTTCTTTTAGCGGACAATGTGATAAGATCCCTTTCTTACGGCCACGCCAATCGCTACAAATTCCAGATGAGGCACAAAAACAGCAGGTGCTTCAACGGATATCAAGTGCTCCTTTAAGTGGGCTCTCCTCCACATCAACTTCAACATCACAAATACTCCAGTCCTCAAAGGTGTCACCCCAATCGCACTTGCTTCCTCAGAGCTCCCAAATCTCCAGCTGCCCGTCTGAGTATGAGGTAGAACAGATGGTTGAGTCTGCAGAGCTGTTTACTCATACTATAGCCTGGGAATCAGAGGTCGACTCCAGCGCTTCTGTGAATCCAGACGAGGAAATGATCTGCACTGATGCCCAGAATCTTTATGAGTCGGATCCAGGACCAGACGCAGAAGGTTCTGACCATAATGTAGACCCTCGTTCCAAACTGTAACTCCTGTTGGTGGAGACAATGAGGAAGACGATGATGAGACTCAAATACCTGATTGGAGCGACAACTTTAGTTTTTTGTCAGGGCAGGAACAGGTTGGCTCTGAGGACGACGGGTGTGATAACGCACAGGGTGATGATGATGAGGTTGGAGATCCCACTTACTGTCAACCCACAGTCAGCCAAGAGATGAGGTCAGCAGAGGAGGTGGAGGAAGATGCTAGTGACGACGAGGTCAGGTTGCGCCTTCCTGGACAGAGACGTAGTACTGGAAGCACGTCAACAACTGCATCCTCAAACACAACTCTGCCTCTCACCACAAGTCGTGGTGGCTCTTCAGTTTGCATGGGTGCTAAGCCTTGCATAGCCTGGGCATTTTTTCAGATCGATAAAGATGACCCAACTCGTGTTATCTGTAACATTTGTCAGCAAAAGCTAAGTAGAGGCCAAAAAATACATAGTTTGAGTACTTCATGCATGAACCGGCACATGGACATGAAGCATAAGTTGCAGTGGGAAGCTTAGTGTGCTACAATGCGACCTAGCCGGCCGGGCAAACCACCGTCTGCCATATCTTGTGCATCCGCGGCCTCTTCATCCTCTGTGACTGGGGGGACAGCAGTCACACCTGTTTTGGGGCGCAGACCTGCCACCTCTTTACCCGCAACAGCCAGCGTGATTGGCAGGTCATCATTTTCTTTGGAGGTGGTAACACCAGCTGGTGTTGAGCGCTGTCCGACATCGATAGCACCACCTTTGGATCAAGGCAACCTAACATGTCCGCCTGCATCTTCCTCACAGACCGGCAGTTTGCCGGGGACACCCTTATCAACCCCGTCTAAGCACAATAGCCAGCCCTCGGTCCCTCAGATGTGGACAAGTAAAAGACCATTTCCTCCTAGCCATGAGAAAGCTAAGAGGTTGAATTTCACCATCTGCAAGCTCTTGGCTACAGAAATGCTGCCTTTCCGCCTGGTGGACACAGAGGATTTTCGAGACCTTATGTCCGTCGCAGTGCCCCAGTACCAGATGCCCAGTCAGCACTACTTCTCAAAGAAAGGTGTGCCTGCGCTCCACCAGCATGTCGCACACAACATCACCGCTTCTTTGAGAAACTCTGTGTGTGACAGGGTGCATTTCACCACAGACACTTGGACGAGTAGGCATGGACAGGGGCGTTACATGTCGCTGACTGGGCACTGGGTAACTATGGTGACAGCAGGACAAGGGGCTGCTGTCCAAGTCTTGCCGTCCCCACGAGTTGTGCGTCAATCCTCTTTATGTCAAAGTTCCTCCACTGCTTCTGCCTCCTCAACCTCCTCTCGGTCTTCCACCTGCACCCAAAGCCTGTCTGGTCATGCCACAAGCTTTCTAACTGCGCAGAAGGGATCCTGCACACCTCCTTACTATGCTGGCAGTAGGGCTCAACGTCATCAGGCGGTTTTTACTTTGAAATGTCTGGGAAATGTGAGTCACACAGCTGAGGAGTTGTGGTCAGCTCTGGAGAACCAATTTCATGAATGGTTGTCTCCACTGGACCTGAAACCAGGGAAGGCCGTGTGCGACAATGCTGCAAACCTGGGTGCGGCCCTTCGCCGGGGCAATGTCACACACGTGCCTTGTATGGCTCACGTGTTGAACCTGGTTGTCCAGCAATTTTTAGCCCACTATCCCAGACTAGATGGCCTTCTGCAGAGGGCACGGTCGCTGTGTGCTCACTTCCGCCGTTCGCATCCCGCAGCTCAGCGACTTACATCTCTACAGAAGTCGTTGGGCCTGCCACTTCACCGGCTAAAATGCGATGTGCCTACCCGGTGGAATTCAACTCTGCACATGTTGCAGCGACTGTGGCAGCACCGACAAGCCCTGGTGCAATACGTTCTGACGTATAGCCTGGGCCAACGAGATCCAGAGGTGGGGCAAATCACGCTGGAGGAGTGGTCTCAGATCAGGGACCTATGCACCCTTCTGCACAGTTTTGAAATGGCGACGAAGATGTTTAGTGCTGACGATGCCATTATCAGCATGACTATTCCGGTGATTTACGTGCTGGAGCACATGTTAAACAGAATTCGGAGTCAGGTGGTGGCACAAGAGGAGGTGGAGGAAGTAGAGGAGGAGTTGTATGCGGAAGGGCTAACATCTGCAAGGTCCAGACGGTCGGCAGCACCAAGACAGCAGGCATGTGAGGGTGGGGGAGATGGTTTTACCAGGGCGCATGGTAGCAGCCAAACTAGTGAGGAAGGTGCAGGAGCCCAGGAAGAAGTGGAGGACGAACTGATGGAAGACTCATCAGATGAGGGAGACCTTGATCACATTTCTGTTGTGCGAGGTTGGGGGGAGAGGACAGAGGAAGGAAGCATGATTGTTACCTCGCCACCAACACAACAGGGACTTGGTGCTCCTGGATGCGCAACACACATGAGTGCCTTCTTGCTGCACTACCTGCAACATGACCCTCGAATTGTGAGAATTAGAAATAATCCTGACTACTGGGTTGCCACACTGTTAGATCCCCGGTACAAAAGTAAATTTGCAGAAATTATTCCTGCCATAGAAAGGGATGCACGCATGCAGGAGTATCAGCAGAGACTGTTGCAGAATCTTACATGTGCTTTTCCACAAAACACCAGTGGTGCACGTAGTGAATCTCACAGTTCCAACTTGCCAACCGTGGGACCGTCAAGTGTTCAGCACTCAAACCGTAACAGAACCACAGTATCTGCTGGTAACATCAATTTTGCGGAATCATTTCACCACTTTTTTAGCCCATCCTTTGCAAGGCCACAGGAGACAAGAAGTCTGACACATAGTCAACGCCTAGAGACGATGGTACAGGAGTATCTCCAAGTAAACATTGAAGCCATGACTGTGTCACTGGACCCTTGCTCTTTTTGGGCTTCCAATCTGGATAAATGGCCGGAGCTAGCCCCTTACGCCTTGGAGATCTTGTCATGCCCCGCAGCCAGCGTTCTGTCTGAACGTGTGTTCAGCGCTGCTGGTGGTGTGCTGACAGATAAGCGCACGCGGCTCTCCACTGATAATGTAGACAGACTCACGTTCATAAAGATGAACAAATCATGGATCCGAAACGACTTTTCTACCCCTGTGTTATCCTGGGGAGAGTAAAAGCTTGATAATTGGTTAAAATCACCCTACCAACCGTTTTAAGCTTTCAAATTACTAATCATGTTTATCTGTATCTTGGCTGGAAAATAATGTGGGCTTTGTAGCAGTGTGCAGCACTGATTCTATTAGGTCATCTATAATAAGCTCCACCAGATTTAAAATTACTAATCATGTTTATCTGTATCTTGACTGGAAAATAATTTGGGCTTTGTAGCAGTGTGCAGCACTGATCCTATTAGGCCATCTATACTAAGCTCCACCAGATTTAAAATTAATAATAATTTTTAGCTGCATCTAGCCCGGAAAATAATTTTGGGGCTCCGAGATGCGCAAGACACATAAGTGCCTTCTTGCTGCACTACCTGCAACATGACCCTCATATTGTCAGAATTCAAAGTAATCATGACTACTGGGTTGCCACACTCTTAGATCCCCCAAACTTTTCGATCAACCTTTTCATTTTAATAAAGACCAAAAAAATGGTCATTTTTGAAATTATAAGCATTAGTAGGTTATTAGAAACTGAAATCAAACAGTTTTCAACTCAAAACTTTATTCTAGGTGATGTTACATTTTCACATAGGACCCCTTGCTCGAAAGGAGCTTCTGAACTCTCTCGTCCATTGAATTTGTCAGGTTTTGGATGGTTTCTGCTTCAATTGTTTTGCATGAGGACAGAATACCCTCCCAGAGCTGTTGCTTAGATGTGAACTGCCTCCCGCCATCATAGACACTCCTTTTGATGATGCTCCAGAGGTTCTGAATGGGGTAGAGGTCAGGGGAGCATGGGGGTCACACCATAAGTTTGTCCCCTTTTATGCCCATATCAGCCACAGATGCAGATGTTTTATGTGCAGCATGAGATGGTGCATTATCATGCAAAAAAATGATCTTGCTGTGAAATACACGGTTCTTCTTCTTGAACCATGGCAGGAAGTACTGTTTGAGAAAATCCACATACATTATGGAGTTCATCTTTAGCGCCTTCAGGGATCCTAAAGGGGCCGACAATCTCTCTCCCCATGATTCCAGCCCAAAACATTACTCCACCTCCTCCTTGTTGGCGCTGTAGCCGTGTTTGCGTGGGATGTCCATCAACCAGCCATCCTCCACTCCATCCATCTGGACCATTGAGCGCTGCACGGCACTCATCCGTGAACAAAACAATTTTGAAATCAGTCTTCATGTAATGTTTGGCCCACTGGAGCCGTTTCTGCTTGTGTGAAGTGGATAGAGGAGGTCGACAGGATGGCGTATGCACAGCTGCAAACCTCTGAAGGACCCTGCATCTTGTTGTTTGGGGGACGTTGGAGGCACCAGCAGCTTCAAAAACTTGTCTGCTGCTATGACAAGGCTTTTTTGCCGCTGCTCTTTCAACCTGACGTAATTGCCTGTAGGAAAGAGTCCTCAATTTGCCCTTATCAGCACGCACACGTGTGTACTGTGAATCAGCTACATACTTCTTGATTGCTAAGACACTTCATCCTGATCATCGCACAATGTTGATTGTAGTCATGCCTTGACCTAAACACTCCACAATTTGTTGCTTCTCAGCAGCCGACACATCCTTTTTCTTTCCCATTTTGGCAGAAAATGTAGGCTGCTTAATAATGTGAGACAGCCTTCTTAAGTAGTCTTGCCTTTCATTGGACACACCTGCCAATCTAATTAGCACAGGTGTCTGCAATTGCTTACAGTGATATAAAGAGCCCTGACACACATCACCATCAATGAGTTTAACTGACAAACAAACAAATTCTTCCCTTATCACTCCTAAACACTTTTTGCATAATAATGTGGAACACAGTGTACATGTGCTTTTCCACAAAACACCAGTGGTTCACGTAGTGAATCTTACAGTTCTAACTTGCCAACCGTGGTCTGTATGGAGTTGTTCAATAAAGGGCCCAAAATTAAGATAACATAGATGGGAGAGGTCTCTATGAATAGGAATTCCTAAGTATTTGATACCCTGTGAGGGCCAGGCAAAGGGAAAGTTGGACTGGATGGAATCCTATATGGATTTGGGGAGGGAGACATCGAGGGCCTCAGACTTCGCTGCATTGATTTTAAAATTTGACCATGTAACAAAGTGATCTATTTCAGCCATAACAGCATGGATGGATATATGTGATTGAGTGATATATACTAGGACATCATCAGCAAATAGAGAGCACTTGTACTCGGTGCGTCCCACCTCAATACACCTAATATTTGGGTTATGGCGAATTGATGAGAGCAGGTGCTCCGTCACTAGGATGTATAAGAGAGGGGACAGAGGACATCCCTGCCTTGTCCCATTGGTGATTGTGAAAGGTGATGAAAATGTTCTGATGCACCCCTGGGCCTTGGGACACCCGGAGCCGGACCCTTTTTGGTGGATGCTGGTGGTTGTAGTCTTCGTGGCGGCGACCCGGTTCCGTGGCTCAGGGTGGTCAAACCAGTGGCGGAACTATTTATGTGGTTTTGATGTTTAAATGTCCGACTACGCCACCCGTGGATTGCGGTCAGAGTGAACCGCCGCTGCAGGGCAGACCGCTGGGGCTGGTGTTGTGGGTGCAGCAGAGCGTAGCATAACTCCCCACGGGAGGAGTATAGCCTCAGGGCAGTGTATGCGGAGGATGGGGGTGATGGTGCAGGGCAGCAGCAGTAACGACACGGAGTCAGTGATGCAGTCCAGGGCCTTTACTCACAGTTCTTATTATCCAGACCACGTCTGCAGGTAACGGCTGCCCACGTCGTACTGTGCTCACCAGATAACTTTGGAGCGCTTCACAGGACCCCCTTTGTGTGTCCTTTGTCTGGCCTTTCTTACCAACCCTTCTGTCCGGCTGCCTCGGGCCTCCTCTTGGTAAACTTGGCGCCAGTTTCCCTGACCCTATGTGGTGCCTTCCTAGCGGGTGTAGCGAGGGGCTGCGCCACATAAAATGTCACAGCCTCCGGTTTCTAGCTGAGGGTCGTTTCCTGCCTCCACTAGTTTCGGGGACCGGTCTCCCCCTTTGGCCTGACCCCTCCACGCAGGTGGTTTCGGGCGTGCGGTGGCGACTCGCCCGTCCGCACCCCTGGGATCCCTTCATTCCTCGTTCTTGGAGCCTTCTCCGCTCCTCTTCCTTCCTTCTCCCTCTTCCAGGCCTGGTCCTCTGTTACTAGGCCCGCCTCCGGAGCAGAGCTCATGCAGAGCCCCTGCTCCCTGCCACTTCTGCTCAGACTTCTCTGCACTGAACTAAGATGGTGCCCACCTTTTATACTCCCTTCTCAATGCACCCAGGAACTGCTTCCTCCCTGCTCCTGCACTACAGGGTTCCCCTTCCTCAGTGTTCCCTCCCCCCACTCCAGCCAGGGACAGGGACTGTCGTGCCCATCTCAGAGGCATATTGGTCGCCCTGCCCCACGGCAATGTGGTGTAATGCATGCAGGTGTCGGGTCCTGATCCACACTCCATCCTTACCTGAGAGTGAGATATCACACCTCTGGGTGAGGTGCAATACCTCTGTAGCAACCGAGCCCTCAGGGTGCTACAGTTCCATTTATCTTCAGCCTAGGTGACGTATTGTGATACAGGGCCGTGATTTTGGCTATAAAAGGGTCCCCTAGACCCCTACCCCAAGCTTTTTAAGAGAATCATATATGGCGTGCCAGGAGACTCTATGGAATGCTTTCTCAGCATCCAACGAGATTATCTAATTACAAATTTTTAACTGCATCTAGCCCAGGAAATACTTTGTGCCTAGTAGCAGTGTCTGCTAGTCAGCGGATTATCCCAGCTGTTAAGCAAGCTACACCACCTGTAGTTTGGACACTTAATTTTTTCAAAGGAAATGCTTCGGGACCACGGGATACTCAGTGAAGAGCATCAGGAGGCACCCCAAGGCATAGGGGCTGGGACAGGCAGTAGGATGCCTTGCGGTGGACAGCCGAGCTCGATCCTTATAAAAGCTTTTTAACTGCAGCAGCTTTAGTGGACGCTACTGGAGCTGGAATTACGCGGCTGCTGGCATGAGACTTGCCCTCCAATAGATCCTTGTAAATGGATTTAAAGTGTATTCATTCAAATTAGAGAGACAATTTAAATTAAAAAGCTTAGAGCTGCCTCCACCACAGGGGGGCTCGCTCGACCCACCAGCGGACAGGCACCAGTATTGGGAGAGGGGGGCTGGCCGTCAGGGTTCACCGCGGCTCTGGCACAAACCCGGCGACACGGAGGTGGCACGGGCAGGAGCGGACTGAACGTGTCGGCTTCTCACTTTTTGGATTTTAGAAGGGCATGACATGCCTATATCTGTGTCTCCCCCTCCTTTTACTCCTCCACCTCTTTTCTTTTCGCATGACTAGATGTACTTGTCACTTTTCCATGTGTTAGTTGTGTCTTCTGAGCAGTTTGTCAGCTTTTGGACACCTTTGAAGGTGTTTTCTATGTGTTTCTATGTGTTTTTGTTTGCCTGCCATTGGTTTTAACAGTGTTCGAATGAGTTCGACGAACAGTTCGACGAACAGTTCGGCGAACACACGGGTGTTCGACGAACCGAACCGAACTCGAACACTACGGGGGTGGCTCAACACTACTCACAAGATCATCTCCATCAGCCAGGAGGTGTCAGTCTGCATTAAACCCTTTACCAATCACCAATTAAACCCTTCAACAGCATCTACGATCCTCTCGGGTTTACAGCACCCATCAGCATTCAAGGCAAGATACTGTTGAGACAGTTGACCACTGAGAACACGGATTGGAACACTCCACTACTATCCCAGAAACCACAAAAATGGGAGACATGGAAGACGTCTCTGAACATCCCATCTCGTTCCTATTTTGTTCTGCTTTAAAGTCTCTTTCAGCCGCCACTAGAAGAGAAGTCAATAATTTCTCTGATGCACCTACAAGGGTCATAGCTGCAGTAGCATACCTGAAGACCTCAGAAGCCGTCAACAAGTTACACTGTGGATTTGTCCTGGACAGGGCCAAACTAGCCTCAAGGCCTGCTCACACTGCACTAAGACTTGGTCTTTGTACTTCTGTACTGGCAGTGGACGTTACCGAAGTTGCTCCCGAACAGTGACACCACATCTCCACTGTCTTGCATCCAATTTACCCAGAAACAGGACTCATGGCTGCATCTAGCCTTTGTGACAATACCTGGCTGACGTCTCCAAGTTTTGTTCCTGAGGACCCTTGTTCTGGTAATGCTGAACAAGGAACCAGTCACTGACAAAGAGATCAGACCAAGTTGAAGCTGAGACCTCATCACTCTGGACACTTCTCGAGCTGGTCATCGGTTGTGCAGACTGGTATTCACCTGACTTATACCGCCAAGTGTTTCATGAGAGAAGGTATCATATGAAGGACATTGCTACTGGACACAGCTTACGGCAGGGAGCTTACAGCCATATACTTCCAGCAGTGTTAGGACATTGGAACTTTCACCAGTGGATGTTAGAACCCTCCTGTTTGTTTTTTCCATCTTGTGTTTTGCGGTCACGTGACCATCTGCCTTTATATTCCAGCTCCGCCCTTTTGGCTGTTCTGGACTTCAGTGTTGTTTGACTGTTTTGCTAGCCAGGTGCTTCTGTGACTATCTCTGTCAGTTCGCTTGGTCCTTCTGGGACCTTTAGTACCTTTTTGTCAGTTTTTCTTTTTGTGTTCCGCAACAACTTTCTCTTTTCAGGAGGTGTCCCATTTTTGTCCCAGTCCTTAGTTCTTTTAGGGACCCCTTCCCTTTATGCATTAGGTCTTCGTTCAGACTAGCCAAGGACTAAGGCGGGTCTGTTCGCAAGGAACAGGCAGCCCGCTACATTGTAGGGATTCAGCTTAGTCTTACTGTAGGGATAGCTTTCCCCTTTCTTTCCTTAGTACTTGTTGCAGATCATAACAATGGATCCTTGGGTTGGTGGAAGTGTTTGCATGTTGCGGCTTCCCTAATCCGAAGATGGGTTTCCAATTGGACTTGGATTATCCTACTGTTGTGGACTTCACGCCACCAACTAAAACTGGATTTATAACTGTTATTGTTATCGTTGTATGCTTTGTATTTCTTATCTTTCATGTCAACCATGACATCATCAAAGGACATCACGTCAAATTAAACATCATGAAATCTAAAGATTTCAGACGGGGAGTGTTATGTCCCATGATTGTGAATTTCACAGACTATATTGGACTTCTTCTAGTTGCTATGTATTGCTGTTTCATTGCATTTCAGTAATGTTTGTTTTCCTTGAAGTTTGTCCTTTCCCTCTCCCTATCTCCCTCTGATGTGGCTGTGATGTAACTAACCCCTCCCTTCTTCCCTATGTTCCTTCTCATTCTCTATCTTAACCACTATATAAGCTCATGTGCTCTCAGCCTGAGTCTGAGTAAAGTGCCCTATACTTGCAGCACAGCCATGGAGACAGAATAGCAGGATTACAGTAAGGATCAGAGTTATATAGATGGCTCCCTGCTACATCACTCAGCAAAAAGTAAGTCATATTTCTACACTGAGAAGCATTATCACCCAAAACTAACTGAAGGCCCCAAGCCAACCCCAACACTGAGTGCAAATGAGGGGCCATTTGTCAGGGGTGATACAAGGTGAGAGGGTTCAGTCACTTAGGGATGACTCCCTCATTTCTTGCTTCACCTCTGACAGACTGATACCCCTCCCTCTATATCACTCCTAGCAAAGTGAGCCCCTTCCCCCTGTATCACTCCTAGCAAAGTGAGTCCCCTCCACCTATAACTCTCATAATCTACCGAGTCCCTCTCCCCATATCACCCCTGACCGACTAAGACCCCGCCCCTGTATTCCCTCTAACTGACTGAGTCCTCTCACACCTGTCTGACTCAGCCTCTTCCTTCTGTATCACCCCTGACCAACTGAGCCGTCTCCCTGCATCACAGTTGACTGAGTCCATTTCCACTGTTCTCTCATGCCGAATCAGGTATAAAATTGCAGCATGCTGCGATTGGCAGCGAGACACGGCTCACAAGCACCCATACAGTCTGTGAGTGTGTGTGAAACATTGGACTGCACTAGGATGTCATCCCAGTGCAGTCCAATGTACGGCGAGATAGGCAATGGAGAAGATGGAGAAATTACTTTCTTTGTCTCCTCCGCCCTTGTGCTGCGATTCATGCGAGAGGATTGGAGCACAGTACACTGACACTCGGCTCACGCTCGCAGCAGAGCTGGAGCCAAGTGTCATTAGCATATCGCATCCGATGTTCTCGCATCATATGCTATACATTTGTGTGACTCCAGCCTAAATAAAAGTCTCATCTTCTAGACCAGTTACGACTGTCTTCAAGGTCAGGACGAAGATAGGCAGAGGTATTCACCGCCTTGGGCTCTAACTCATATCACTCTGACAATTTTTTCAAATTGTGCCCTTCACAGACACACAAGCAGCGCAGGAGCACCCCAACTTTTGAATGCCTGATAAGTCAGACAAATAAGCTTTCTGCTTCTAATGTACATGCAAACACAAAAGATAGCTTGTTTCCCATTAACCTTTGATGTAAACATGCCAGATGAAAGAATCATTTACCCCAGCAAAAAGTAACTGTTATCAACAGTACATCACCCAGTGTTAACATGTGATGTACAAATAATAACATGGTATTGTACAGTGCGGGAAAAAGTATTTAGTCAGCCACCAATTGTGCAAATTCTCCCACTTAAAAAGATGAAAGTGGCCTGTAATTGACATCATAGGTAGACCTTAACTATGACAGACAAAATGAGAAAACAAATCCTGAAAATCACATTGTCTGATTTGGAAAGAATTTTTTTTTTTAAATTTTGGTGGAAAATAAGTATGTGGTCAATTACAAAAGGTAATCTCAATACTTTGTTATATATCCTTTGTTGGCAATGACAGAGGTCAAACATTTTCTGTAAGTCTTCACAAGGTTGGCACACACTGTCTATTACTGATATGTTGGCCCATTTCTCCATGCAGATCTCCTCTAGAGCAGTGATGTTTTGGGCCTGTCGCTGGGCAACACGGACTTTCAACTCCCTCGAAAGGTTTTCTATAGGGTTTAGATCTGGAGACTGGCTAGGCCACTCCAGGACCTTGAAATGCTTCTTACGAAGCCACTCCTTCGTTGCCCTGGCGGTGTGCTTGGGATCATTGTCATGCTGAAAGACCCAGCCACGTTTCATCTTCAATGCCCTTGCTGATGGAAAGAGGTTTGCACTCAAAATCTCACGATACATGGCCCCATTCATTCTTTCATGTACACGGATCAGTCGTCCTGGTCCCTTGGCAGAGAAACAGCCCCAAAGCATGATGTTGCCACCCCCATGCTTCACAGTAGGTATGGTGTTCTTTGGATGCAACTCAGCATTCTTTCTCCTCCAAACACGAAGAGTTGTGTTTCTACCAAACAGTTTTACTTTGGTTTCATCTGACCATATGACATTCTCCCAATACTCTTCTGGATCATCCAAATGCTCTTTAGCAAACTTCAGATGGGCCCGGACATGTAATGGCTTAAGCAGGGGGACACGTCTGGCACTGCAGGAGTCCCTGGCGGCGTAGTGTGTTACTGATGGTAGCCTGTGCAACATTGGTCCCAGCTCTCTGCAGGTCATTCACTGGGTCCCCCCGTGTGGTTCTGGGATTTTTGCTCACCATTCTTGAGATCATTTTGACCCCACAGAGTGAGATCTTGTGTGGAGCCCCAGATCGAGGGAGATTATCAGTGGTCTTGTATGTCTTCCATTTTCTAATTATTGCTCCCACAGTTGATTTCTTCACACCAAGCTGCTTGCCTATTGCAGATTCAGTCTTCCCAGCCTGGTGCAGGGCTGCAATTTTGTTTCTGGTGTCCTTTGACAGCTGTTTGGTCATCACCATAGTGGAGTTTAGAGTGTGACTGTTTGAGGTTGCGGACAGGAGTCTTTTATACTGACAACAAGTTCAAACAGGTACCAATACTACAGGTAATGAGTGGAGGACAGAGGAGACTCTTAAAGAAGAAGTTACAGGTCTGTGAGAGCCAGAAATCTTGCTTGTTTGTAATTGACCAAATACTTATTTTCCACCAAAATTTGAAAAAAATTTCTTTCCAAATCAGACAATGTGATTTTCAAGACTTGTTTTCTCATTTTGTCTCTCATAGTTGAGGTCAACCTATGATGTCAATTACAGGCCTCTCTCATCTTTTTAAGTGAGAGAACTTGCACAATTGGTGACTGACAAAATACTTTTTTTCCCCACTGTATATGGCGAGAGAATGAGTTTCTTAGTGATCATTCTGTCTCCATCATTGTTCGTCAATCTATGTAAACAATTAAGAAAATCAGTGTTCCCCAATGCCAATCCTCAAAGTCACCAACAGATCATGTTTTCAGGATTTCCTTAGTATTGAACAGACATCTGGGAAATACTAAGGAAATCCTGAAAATATGAACTGTTGGTGGCATTGTGGACTGGAGTTGGGGACCTCTGCAGTAAATTGCCAACAATCAACTTGTATATAGTCGATTAGCACTCATTTTTCGCCTGAAATCAGTTTGTGCAAAAATACCATAAATGTAAATGTGTGTGATGGTGCAATACATTAGCATTTAAGTTCAGACTTTGTAAAACCAGCCTTGACTGCAGTGCACTATATACAGTCATGGCCGAAAGTGTTAGCACTAGTGTTGAGCATTCCGATACTGAAATATCGGGTATCGGCCGATATTCACTGTATCGGAATTCCGATACTTAATTCCGATACTTTTATAATATCGAATACCGGAATCGGAAGTTCCCATAATGCCTGCGCTCTGCAGTGTCTGTGAAGGATGACAAGCTGGATGGCAGCGCTCAGCTGCGATCCAGCTTGTCATCAGAATGCCATCCCAGCGTGGGAGAATTCTCCTGATTGTTTAAAAGCCGGCGGGCGGTAAAAAGCCGCCGGCTTTTAAACAATCACACAGCCCCATACTGCTTCCCCGCAGCCTCCCACCCCGATCCTCCGCTCCCCTCGCCACCTCCAATCCCAATCGTAAATTAGGACCGGGCGGGGAGTGCAGCACAAAGGAGCGGGGAGCGAAGGACCCGGGCGGGGAAGCCGGCAGTGAAAAGACTTCACCGCCGGCTTTCCCGTTCTGTGCTGCGCTTTCCCGCCGGTTATTTCAAATGAACAGCTGAGGTATCAGGTGATGCCGATCAGCTGTTCATTTGAAGTAGCCGCGGTGCCCTCAGAGGGTTCATGTGAGTTCATGCTTGACTGCATTGCATGAACTCACATGAACTTTCCCACGGCCGCACAGGTCAGCCTCACCTCCCAGACCCGTCATGATTAGTGTGTGCGGGGTGTGTGTGCGGGGTGTGTGTGTGCGGGGTGTGTGTGTGTGCGGGGTGTCTGTGCGTGCAGGCAGACATAGGCCGATGTGACACTACTACTCCCATCGGCCTATGTCTGTCCCCCGTCCACTCGTGCCAGCAGGATCAGCTCGATGGGAGCAGTAGTTCCCATCAGCCTGATCCTGCTATATAAATTGCCCTACTGTGTCCCCAATAAATGTTAGATACATGTCATTGGTGGCCAGTGGTTACCTAAAAGAAATTAGTTTATACATTACCTGTCCCCGCCGATCGCCACCTAAAATAAAGTAAAAAATAAAAAACTACACCTATACTCACCTAGACACCTAATTCCCCGAAGCCATCGATCTCCTGTAATAAAATATAAAATAATAAACCACAACCTTATCCTTACCCCTCCGTAGCAGTCCACGAGTGTCCCACGAAGATCTCCAGTTCAGAGCAGCCACATAGAATGTGACCGCTCTGAACCGCTGCCGCCGCTAGAATGACGGGGCCGTAAGGGTTCACCAGAGTTAAGGCAGCGCTGCTCCGGTTAGCTGCTTTACGGCACTGCTGTATCGTGAGAAATTCCCACGGTACAGCACTGCCGTAAAGGAGGTCTCCGGAGCTGCGCTGCCTGAATGCACTCCGGTAACCTCAGTCAGTGGCTCCCGCTGCCGGGAGCGGACGTGTTCCCGGCAGCGTGAGCTTACAGCAGCCATGCACAGCTGTCACCATCTCCAGATGTGACAGCTGTGCATGGGAGATCAGCGCAGGAACGTGGACAGGTAACTATTTTTTTTTAGTAAACTAAGAATTAAATAAAATGGTGTTTTATTTCAAATAAATTATTTTTTTCTGGGTGTAGTGTGTTTTTTCTTTTTAACACTTTGTAGGTTAGTAATGGGGGTGTCTTATAGACACCCATCATTACTAACCTGGGCTTCATGGCAGCTGGCGCTGACATGAACCCCACCACTATTACCCCCTGCCACCGCACCAGGGCAGCGTGGAAGAGCGAGGCTAAGTGCCAGAATTGGCGCATCCTATGGATGCGCCATTTCTGGGGCGGCTGACGGCTAGTGTTTCTAGCCTGGGAGGGAGCCAATATTCATGGCACCCTTCCTGAGCTATTAATATCAGCCCCCAGCTGTCTGCCTAGCCTTTGCTAGCTATTAAAATAGGGGGGACCCCACGTAATTTTTTTTGGGGGGGTCCCCCATTTTAATAGCTAGTAAAGGCTAGGTATTCAGCTGGGGGCTGATATTAGTAGCCTGGGAAGCTCCGTGGGTTTTACCCCCTTCCCAGGCTTCAAACATCTGCCCCAGCCGTCTGCTTAACCTCCGCTAGAGACTAAAATTATGGGGGATCCCACGCCATTTTTTTTTAAAATAAATCCTTTATTTTAACACTAAATGACATTTGAGGACATAATAAAGATGCAGTCCCTAAATTATTATTTATTTTTTAATAAATTTTTCCCAAAACTTTTGACGTGGGCTTCGCCATATTTTTGTATGCCAGCCAGGTACAGCATCCAGCTTCTATAAACGCGCCATTTTCCGGGGCGGCCGCGGACTGCAATTTTCAGCGGGGGGGGGGGGGCAGAAAGCTTGGGCCTCCCTGCGCTGCAGATTCCATCCCCCAGCTGCCTAGTTGTACCTGGCTGGACACAAAAATAGGGAGAAGCTCCACGTTTTTTTTTTTTAAATTATTTCATGAAATTCATGGAATAATTAAGAAAAAAAGGGCTTCCCTATATTGTTGTGTCTGGCCAGGTACAAATAGGCAGCTGGTGGTTGGGGGCAGCCCGTTCCTGCCTGCTGTACCTGGCTGGACACAAATATAGTGTGAAGCCCCACGTCAATTTTTTTTTAATTATTTCAGGAAATTCATGAAATAATTAAAAAAAAATTATGTGGGGCTTCGCCCTATATTTGTGTCCAGTCAGGTACAGCAGGCAGGAACGGGCTGCCCCCAACCACCAGCTGCCTATTTGTACCTGGTTGGACACAACAATATAGGGAAGCCCTTTTTTTCTTAATTATTTCATGAATTTCATGAAATAATTAAAAAAAAAAAATACGTGAAGCTTCTCCCTATTTTTGTGTCCAGCCAGGTACAACTAGGCAGCTGGGGGATGGAATCTGCAGCGCAGGGAGGCCCAAGCTTTCTGCCCCCCCCCCTACCCGCTGAAAATTGCAGTCCGCAGCCACCCCGGAAAATGGCGCGTTCATAGAAGCTGGATGCTGTACCTGGCTGGCATACAAAAATATGGCGAAGCCCACGTCAAAAGTTTTGGGAAAAATTAATTAAAAAATAAATAATAATTTAGGGACTGCATCTTTATTAACTCCTCAAATGTCATTTAGTGTTAAAATAAAGGATTTATTTTAAAAAAAATTGACGTGGGGCTTCGCCCTATATTTGTGTCCAGCCAGGTACAGCAGGCAGGAACGGGCTGCGCCCAACCACCAGCTGCCTATTTGTACCTGGCCGGACACAACAATATAGGGAAGCCCTTTTTTAAAAAAATTATTTCATGAAATAATTAAAAAAAAATTGACGTGGGGCTTCGCACTATATTTCTGTCCAGCCAGGTACAGCAGGCAGGAATGGGCTGCCCCCAACCACCAGCTGCCTATTTGTACCTGGTTGGACACAACAATATAGGGAAGCCCTTTTTTTCTTAATTATTCCATGAATTTCATGAAATAATTTAAAAAAAAAATGCGTGGGGCTTCGCCCTATTTTTGTGTCCAGCCAGGTACAACTAGGCAGCTGGGGGCTGGAATCCGCAGCGCAGGGAGACCCAAGCTTTCTGGGCCACCCCCGCTGCAAATTGCAGTCCGCAGCCGCCCCAGAAAATGGCGCGTTCATTGAAGCGCCATCTTCTGGCGCTGTACCCAACTCATCCAGGGCCCTGGTGCGGTGGCTCACTGGGTAATAAAGGGGTTAAGGCCAGCTTGGCATTATCAGCTGGCCCTAAGCCCAAAATTCATGGGGTCACGCCAATATTAGACATGACCACCATGAATTTCTAGTAAAGTATTTAAAAAAACACAACACCCAGAAAAAAGTCCTTTAATTGAAATAAACACACAATTCTTTATTGTTCTAAATTAAACCATACTTACCGTCACGCCCATTCCAGCTGAAGCCAACGATCTCCTGCAATAAAAGTAAAATAATAAAGCAACATCATCCTTACCTTTCCATGGCTCCCACGACAGCTTCAGCTCTGCTACATCGAGATGACAGGCTGGACCGCAGCAGAACGCTGCCATCCATCCTGTCATCCCGCAGACACTGAGAAGCGCAGGCATACTTCCACTCCTCAGTGTCTGGCTGTGACGGCATCCAGATGAGCCGAGGTCATGTCCAATGAACTCAGCTCACCTCATGTACGTCACTGACAGCGTGGGAAAATTCTCCTGCACTCAGCACTTCAGCGTGAGAATATTCCCACACTGTCAGTGACGTGCATGAGGTGAGCTGAGTTCATTGGACATGACCTCACCTCATGTATGTCACTGACAGCGTGGGAGAATTCTCACGCTGAAGCGCTGAGTGCAGGAGAACTTTCCCACGCTGTCAGTGACGTGCATGAGGTGAGCTGAGTTCATTGGACATGAACTCGGCTCATCTGGATGACGTCACAGAGAGACACTGAGGAGCGCAAGCATGCCTGCGCTTCTCAGTGTCTGCGGGATGACAGGCTGGATGGCAGCTTTCTGCTGCGGTCCAGCCTGTCATCTCGATGTAGCAGAGCTGGAGCTGTCCTGGGAACCATCGAAAGGTAAGGATGAGGTTGCTTTATTATTTTTCTTTTATTGCAGGAGATCGTTGGCTTCAGCTGGAATGGGCGTGATGGTAAGTATGGTTTAATTTAGAACAATAAAGAATTGTGTCTTTATTTCAATTAAAGGACTTTACTCTGGGTGTTTGTGTTTTCTTTTAACTTTGACTATGGGGTTAGTAATGGGGGTGTCTTATAGACGCCTCTCCATTACTAACCTGGGCTTGATGTCAGCTGGCATTATAAACTGACATCAACCCCAACCCTATTACCCCCTGCCACCGCACCAGGGCAGCGTGGAAGAGCGAGGCTAAGTGCCAGAATTGGCGCATCCTATGGATGCGCCATTTCTGGGGCGGCTGACGGCTGGTGTTTCTAGCCTGGGAGGGGGCCAATATTCATGGCACCCTTCCTGGGCTATTAATATCAGCCCCCAGCTGTCTGCCTAGCCTGTGCTAGCTATTAAATTAGGGGGGACCCCACGTTATTTTTTTGGGGGGGTTCCCCCATTTTAATAGCTAGTAAAGGCTAGGTATTCAGCTGGGGGCTGATATTAGTAGCCTGGGAAGCTCCGTGGGTATTACCCCCTTCCCAGGCTTCAAACATTTGCCCCAGCTGTCTGCTTAACCTCCGCTAGAGCCTAAAATTAAGGGGAACCCCACGCCAATTTTTTTTTAAATAAATTCTTTATTTTAACACTAAATGACAAGTACAGTAATCAACACTGTCACTGTACTTCATATATATGTGACTGACATGTTTCTATCTATCTAATCTATGTGTGATTCTCTATTTTTTCTGTTCTAAATTGTCGGGTACAGATGCTGAATTGCCGGCCGGCTTTCTTAAAGAGACAGTGCATGAAAACACTATTATTTTTTTAAATAAATCCTTTACACTAAATGACAAGTACAGTAAGCAACACTGTCACTGTACTTCATATATATGTGACTGACATGTTTCTATCTATCTAATCTATGTGTGAAGCTCTATTCTTTCTGTTATAAATTGTCGGGTACCGCTGCTGAATTGCCGGCTGGCTTTTTTAAAGAGACGGTGCACGAAAACACTAATATTTTTTTTAATAAATCCTTTACACTAAATGACAAGTACAGTAAGCAACACTGTCACTGTACTTCATATATATGTGACTGACATGTTTCTATCTATCTAATCTATGTGTGATTCTCTATTCTGTCTGTTATAAATTGTCGGGTACCGCTGCTGAATTGCCGGCCGGCTTTTTTAAAGAGACGGTGCACGAAAACACTAATATTTTTTTTAATAAATCCTTTACACTAAATGACAAGTACAGTAAGCAACACTGTCACTGTACTTCATATATATGTGACTGACATGTTTCTATCTATCTAATCTATGTGTGAAGCTCTATTCTTTCTGTTGTAAATTGTTGGGTACCGGTGTATGCCGCTGATGAATTGCCGGCTTTTCATGTCATTCTACATTATTCTTAGTTGTTTTACTTCATGTAGAATTAACCTACAAGGAAAGAAAGGGTTTATTTTCATTCCGATATTTGTGTCCCATTGACTTGCATTGGTTTCCGGTATCGGAATCGGCGATATCCGATACTTTTTGGGTATCGGCCCGATCCAATCCGATACGATATTTCCTGATATCGGAAGGTATCGCTCAACACTAGTTAGCACCCTTGAAATTGTTCCAGAAAATTAAGTATTTTTCCCAGAAAATTATTACAATTACACATGTTTCGTTATACACATGTTTATTTCCTCTGTGTGTATTGGAATAACACAAAAAAATAGAGAAAAAAAGGCAAATTGGACATCATTGCACACAAAACCGGACAAAATTGTTTGCACCCTCAACTTAATATTTGGTTACATACCCTTTCGAATAAATAACTGCATTCCTATAACCATGAACAAGCTTCTTAGACCTCTCAACTGGAATTTTGGACCACTCTTCTTTGGCAAACTGCTCCAGTTCGATCATATTTGAAGGGTGCCTTCTCCCAATAGCTATTTTAAGATCTTTTCACAGGTGTTCAATGGAATTTAGATCTGGACTCATTGCTGTTCACTTCAGAACTCTCCAGCGTTTTATTTCCATCCATTTCTGGTTGCTTCTTGAAGCTAGTTTAGGGTCATTGGGGTCATGTGATGATCCCAGGGTACGGTGGCCTGTGCGATCCAGCAATAAGCTGGATCTCACAGGCAGTCAGTGAGCTCAGTGACTCACTGACAGGTCTCATACACTGCAGAACAGGAGTACTGCAGTGTATGAGATCAGCAATTAAAGTGAAAATTATACATGTCCCACAGTGGAACTTGGTGAAAAAGTAAAAAAAAGTTAAATAAAATATGTAAAAAAGGAAAAAAAACACACAAAAAGTGCACACAAATCACTAAAATCTGTTTTGCTGCTCAAAAAACAGCATTTGTGATAAAAAAAGATAAACGAAAAAACGTACACATAATTGGTATCGCCGTGTCCAATGAATTTGGTGAATTCCGTAAAAAAAAGAAAAAATACGCCAAAAATTACGCTTTTTCATCATACAGACTCACAAAAAAAGTGAATAAAAAGCGATCAAAAAGTCGTATGTGAAAAAAAATAATACAAATAGAAACTTCAAACCGTCCCACAAAAAAACAAGCCATAATATGACTCATTTGGCAAAAAAAATAAAAAGTTACAGCTCTCAGAATGTGACGATGCAAAATCAAGTTCTTTTTGTAAAATACTGCTTTTAGTCTGTAAAAATAGCAAAGCATAAAAAATATATATAAATCTGGTATCACAGTCATCGTACCGACCGATGAACAAATCGGTCTTATCACTTTTACCACACGGCGAACGGCACAAAAAATAAAAACAATAACTGAATTACTGTTTTTTGTTCATTCTGTGTCTGAAAAATCTGAATAAAAAGCGATCAAAAATTACTATTTGCCCTAAAATAGTACCATAAAAATCTACAACTCGTCCCGCAAAAAATAAGACATCATACAGCTCTATTCACCAAAAAATAAAAAAGTTACAGCTCTCAGAATATGGCAAAAGGGTATCAGGAAAAAATAGACCCCCAAAATTTGTTGTGCAATTCCTCCTGAGCACCCCATATGTGGAGCAAAACCACTGTTTGGGCACAGGGTTCGGAAGGGAAGGAGAGCCATTTGACTTTTTGAATGTAAAATTTGCTTAAGTAATTAGCGGACGCCATGTCGCATTTGGGGAGCCCATGATGTGCCTAAACAGTGGAAACCTCCAAGTGACACTATTTTGTAAACTAGACTCCTCAGGGAACTTATCTAGGTGTGTGGTGAGCACCTTGAACCCCTAGGTGCTTCACAGAAGTTTAGAACATTGACCCATAAAAATGAATTTTTTACATTTTTCCCACAAAAATGTTTCTCAGCCTCCAATTTTGCATTTTCATAAGGGTAACAGGAGAAATTGCACCATGCAATTTTTTGTGTAATTTCTCCCGATTTTTTGATCACTTTCTATTCTGATTTTTGGGAGGCAGAATAAACAAAAACAAACAATTCAGGAATCGTTTTTTTTTTTTTTTTTATGCCATACCGCATGTGGTAAAATTGATAAGGCAGCTTTATTCTTCGGGTCAGTATGTTTACAGCCGTACAACATTTATATTTTTTTTATGTTTTGGCGATTTTACACAAATAAATAAAGTATTTTATATAAAAACAAACATTTTTTGTATCGCTTTACTCTGTGAGCTATAACTTTTTTATTTTTTGGCTGATGGAGCTGTATGGCAGCTGTTTTTTTGAGGGACAAAATGACGTTTTCAGCAGTACCATTTTTATTTACATTCGTCCTTTTGATCGCATTTTATTCGATTTTTTGTTTGGCGGTATGATGATAAAGCATCGTTTTCTGCTTCATTTTTTATTTTATTTTTTTACTGTGTTCTCTAAAGGGGTTATCTAGTGGGACAGTTTATAGGTCAAGTCGTTCTGGACGCAGAGATACCAAATATGTGTACTTTTATTGTTTGTTTGTTTTTTCATAATAATATTTATTTATGGGTACAGTATACTTTTATTTTTTTGGATTATTTTTTTTAATATTTTTTCAATTTTTTTTTCACTTTCTGACACTTTTCTTACTTTTACACATTGTCCCACCATGGGACTTTTACTTTTTGCAGTCTGATCGCCTGTATAGCATAGGGATGCAGCAGCATCTTTGTGCTATACAGCCTGTCAGCGCTACACAGGGAGAAGTTACTTTGATCGCGCAGTGCGCATGATCAAAGTTACTTCCTCCTGTCTGGTGACCCGGATGTCATCCGACTTCCAGGTCACCATGACAACTACCGGGACCTGGCTCTTACAGCACGGGATGCTGGAGAGGAGGTAAGTATCGGTGCTTACCTCCCCTTGCTCCCGGAATGATGCGATCGACTTCGATTGCAGCATTTCGGGGTTAATGTGCAGGGAGCGGTGCTTGACCGCTCCATGCACATAGTACCGGGTGTCAGCTGTGACAATCAGCTGACACCCGGCGGCGATCGTCCCACACCGCTTGTGTGCGGGCGCGATCCCATTATGCAGTAATAGTATGTCCCTGGCCCAACAGGCCCAAGGCACAGGGATGTACTATTACGGACCATGTCAGAAAGGGATTAATATAGCTTTATGGTATGCGCAAACAATGTCTTTTTGAGGCTTGTATGCTTGAAAAAGGATGAACATATGTATTGCAATGTAAAAATGACTTGCTGTGCATATGTTCTGTCTTTTGAGCTTCTTTTAATTGCTTCAGGTTTCCAAAGATGCAAAGTAGCTAAAAGAAATGATCTGATCATTCTTCAGGTGTCTTCCCTTTGGAAGACGCTCATTAGTTTATTCAATATAAGTAAAAATAAAGATGTCAAAGGCCAATAGACATCACAAAAAAACTACCAAAAAGACCCTATAATTATTATTATCATTAGTAGTAGTGGTAGTATAATAAATGAACTTTAATACAAACTGCAAATCCCGGCCTGATTTCAAGTATAACTATATAAGCTTTGTTAGTCTATGGATAAGCCAGGACATACGGCCATAACATTCTTGGTGATACAGTCCATAATGGCTAAAGGGGGCTTCTCAACATCATAAATGGTTAAAATTGCAAAGTGCTTGTCAAAACAAACAACTTTACAAAGTTGTAAAGTCTACGACTTTTTAACAAATTGTTTCTGTTCTCAAGGACCAAAGTATTTAAAATTTTTTATTGTTTACTGATCATTGGCAATATTTATTGCTTGTGGCACTGCTGCAGTCTATCAGTGATGGTCAGTTTCCTAGTAAAGGAGTATGGCGCTTAGAAGCCCTTTACTGCAGAGCTTGTAAGTCTTGCTCTGAAGCTTGCTGGATCTGATCAGCTGTGTTTCTCCAGTGTGGCAGAGGCAAAGCTGTTTTTGCTTGCAGCATCAGAGAATGCACTGTTCAGGCCAGCAGCGCAATCATGTTTTTAATTTTATCAGAAGCGCACCATCCCCAAGCAAGCACGATTCAAGCACCCTGGGATGATCTATGTTGTGACAAACATTTGAAGTTTAACTAGTGAAAGTTTTATAAGCTAGCAAATGGAAATTGGCATGGATGAAAAAAATATAAAACTAAAAGGATTACTACATACGATTCCCTAAAAGGTTTACTAGATAAGACTAGACCAAAAGATCTTGCATTCAAAAATTATTTTCAAAATTCTTTCAAAAATTGTACTCACATTTATTGTATGAAGGGCAACTTACTTTTCAACTTTGCCTTTTAGTCCTTTAGTCCCCCTTTTATAGAACTTTTCGGTATAAAACCAGTATACATTTGTTATATTGCCATTAGCTATTATGAATGACAATAAATTAATTTGGTTATGTCTAGTACTTATTACACAAAGGACTCTGTAAGTAGCTGCATATAAAGCCATGTAAGAATTTATAAACCAACCTCACACATAGTTATCTGCACACTGAAAACATGACATGGCCTTGCCAGACTATTAATAAGGTTGAAAAGCTCCAGGGATTAAATCTGCACACCTCTCAGCTCACACAGCATGAAGAATTTTCAAAAACAAGACACTGCATAACAATAAAAAGCTGTCATCTGTGATCTTTTCTTTTTAGTTTTTTTCCCAAACATGTTTTAAAAAGGATAATCCAGCTTTAAATAAAAATATTTATGTGTTGATTTACATACTTTATTAAAAACACTAACTTTAATTTAATTTTCTAATTTATGCTCAAGCCCTGATACATCAACACAGCATTAATTGACCATCTAGAGCCAGTATCGGCTCTGCCTAATGCGTTAACAGTATGGTTATCGTCTCCTCTATATTATCCTAAATGAGCTAATAAATTATCAGTTTACAGTAAGGAGCCTGAACTGTGATCTGCTACATTGCAATTGTGTGACATTAGTTGTGTTCCATGAAATTACATCATACAGGCAGTTCTGTTGACTGAAAAGGTGACCCCCTACAGAGTACATAGAGCCATGTAATTCTCAGGGGGGGCATCATGGCCTAACAGTGGAGAAATATAATATTCATTTTTAGATAGAAAGGAACAACTACATATGGTGCTAGTTTACAGTGTTATTCCCATCCTCATAGATGAATATTGTCAGATGGTGCTTGAACGATCAAGCATATTTGCAATTTACTGCTTATTAAATTTCTCAGTTGTTCTTGAGATATTAAATGTTATTTTGTTTACAGCTGGTTGCCTAGGAGACCGACCGCTGTTGCTGTCTAGTTTGTAAGCACTGTGCTAAAGCTGGCCAGGATTAGAAGGTAACTGTATGCTCTAGCAATCCTGGCCAGCTTAAAATCAGTGCTTAGAAGCTCAATAGAAAAAAAAATTTGTATGCGCTGCACATAGCCTGTTCTCCTGCAGTGGTGGTTGGTCTTCAAGACAACAAGCTGTAAACAAAAAAAAGTGTTAATATCTCAAGAATGACTGAAAATTTTAATAAGCAGTGAATTGCAAAAATACTTGTTTCTACAAGTACTGTCTATCAATACTCATTTATGGAGATAGGAACAACCCTTTAATTATTTTTTATAATAAATATATATATATATGAATATACAGTTGAAACCAGAAGTTCACATACACTATATAAAAAGACACATATGCAGGTTTTTCTCAATATCTGACAAGAAATCAGAATAAACTTTCCCATTTTAGGTCAATTAGGATTACCATAATTTTTTATATTTGCCAAATGCCAGAATAATGAGAGAGAATGTTTTAAGGCATTTTTATTACTTACTGCTAAGTCAAAAGTTTACATACACTAAGATTACTATGCCTTTAAACAATTCTGGACTGCCCATATGATGATGTCACGTGTTTGGAAGCTTCTGTTTTTCGGCAACATCTGAGTTAATTAGAGACACACATGTGGATGTATTTTAATGCACACCTGAAACACACTGCTTCTTTGTGTAGCATCATGGGAAAGTCTAAAGAAATCAGCCAAGATATCAGGAAGAAAATTGTGGACTTGCACAAGTCTGGCTCATCCTTGGGTACAATTTCAAGATACCTGAAGGTGCCTCGTTCATCTGTACAAACAATTAAATGCAAGTACAAACAAGATGAGAATGTCCAGCCATCATACCGCTCAGGATGGAGAGGGGTTATGTGTCCCAGAGATGAGCGTGCTTTCATCCGACATGTGCATATCAATCCAAGGAGGTCCAAAAGACCTTGTGAAGATGATGGCGGAAACTGGTAAGATTGTGTCAATATCCGCAGTGAAACGAGTACTGTATCAACATGGGCTGAAAGGCCAATCTACCAGGAAGAAGCCATTATGCCAAAAGAAATATAAAAAAGGCACATTAATGTTTGCAAATGCACACAGGAACAAAGACCTTCATCTTTCGAGACATGTCTTGTGGTCTGATGAAACTAAAATTGAACTTTTTGGGCATAATAACCATCGTTATGTTTGGAGGAAAACAAGGAGAAGCTTGGAAGCCTAAAAACACCATCCCAACTGTGAAACACGGGGGTGGCAGCATAATGTTGTGGGGTTGTTTTGCTGCAGGAGGGACTGATGCACTTAACAAAATAGATGGCATCATGAGAAAAGAAGATTATGTGACAATACTGAAGAAATATCTCAAGACATCAGCCAGGAAATTATAGCTTTGGCAGAAATGGGTCTTCCAAATGGACAATGACCTGAACCATACTACCAAAATGGTAACAAAGTGGCTTAAGGATAACAAAGTCAATGTTTTGGAGTGGCCATCACAAAGCCCTGATCTCAATTCTATTGAAAATTTATGGGCAAAGCTGAAAAGGCAGGTGCGAGCAAGGTGACCTACAAACCTGGATCAGTTATACCAGTTTTGTCAGTAGGAATGGGCCCAAATTCTGACCAACTATTGTGAGAAGCTTGTGGAAGGATATTTCAAACGTTTGACACAAGTCATTCAGTTTAATGGCAATGGTACCAAATACTAATGAAATGTATGTAAACTTTTGGCTTTGCAGTAAGTAATAAAAATGGCTTAAAATATTCTCTCTCTCTCTCTCATTATTCTGGCATTTGGCAAATATTAAAAATTATGGTAATCCTAATTGACCTAAAATGGTAAAGGTTAATTCTGATTTCATGTCAAATATTGAGAAAAACATGCATACGTGTCTTTTTATATAGTGTATGTAAACCTCTGGTTTCAACTGTACATACATATATATATATATATATATATATATATATACATATATATATATATATATATATATATATATATTATGCATTACTGTGCAAAGGCAAAGGCAGGTGTGGAAAAAAATGCTGCAAAGTAAGTATGCTTTAAAAAATAGAAGAGATAATAGTTTATTTTTAGCAATAAATGAAATTCAAAGTGAATATTATGAACGTGTACACACTCACACATGAGTAATTGAAAAAGGGAAGTTCAACCATGGGGAGATGCTGTACCTACACCCAACTTGCCCCTATACAGACTAGAAAGGCCCTAGCCACACAACTAAAAATACCACCTCAGACCCGGCTCCCTAAAAGGGCATCAAGGAGTTTCTCATAGCCCCTGAGAAACCAGAAGGAAGTCTGCAACACACTGCAAACAAAGGGAGAGGAAAGTATGAAGTAAGATACAAAAACCCAGGATGAGAAACTAAAAGACGTTCATATTGGGTAGAGAGGGAAAACTAAGAAGAACCAATAATAGAGGGGTCAAGTAACCTCCCAGAAACCTAACAGTGGTAAAAGGATAAAGTGCTGGAAAGGAAAGCAAACAGACTCATTGCAGGAATACAACGGGAGTTTACCAAACATGGTAAACCCCTTAGCTGAAAGGCTGGAACTCCTGAACACATATCCACCAAGAGGTATAGCCAGCAAGGAAGTGCAGTGAAGGGTGAACATATAAAACTCCACCCAGAATTCGATAGGGCAAACCAAAAAATGGAAAATGAGAAACATCTGGAGAAGAGCAAACCAAGAAGGGAAAACAAAGGCAATATAGCATTTGGACAGGGAATAAAGGGCAATTGCTCAGCAGACAGAAGAACTGACCACGCAACAACAGGTCACCGAATGGCATCCCCAAACTAAGCCATGACAGTGAATTAACAATAGAGAAATCTAAATCAAATCAATATTTGGTGTGACGACCTTTTGACTTTAAAACATCATTAATTTTTCTAGTACTGGAGCATAGATTTTGAAGGAACAGCAAGGAGGTTGTTCAAAATATTTTGAAGCACAAACAACAGATCTTCTGTGGATGTAGGCTTGTGCAAATCTTTCTGTCTCTTCATGTAATCCAACACAAACTCGATGATGATGAGATCCAGGCTCCCTGGGGGACATATCATCACTTCCAGGACTGTTTTTTCATCTTTACGCTGAAGATAGTTTTTTAATGACATTAGCATGTTTGGGGTCATTGTCCTTCTGCAGAATAAATTGGAACCAATCAGATGTTTCCATGACTGGCAAAAACCCGATGAATCAGGGCCAAAAAATGACTTGCTGCAGATTTGAAAATCTGCACCTCTTATCAGTTTCTGTGCAGAAATTTTCAATAATATTTACATGAGAATTGTTGAAATCTCATCTGCTTCAGATCTTGAGTTTCTGCACACAAATCAACATGGAAAATCTGTAACAAATACGCATTGTGTGAACTTACATTTACGATGCTAACAAGCTTGAAAGAAAGCAGTCTTTTCGGCTATAATCAGGCTGGTGCAGAGACCAGGTCTTTCACTAACAATCAGGACAGAACATTATTACTGTTGTTTGACAGGATGTGCATTCTTCAACATTTAGTTTGTTAAATGGAGATGCACATTGCTATAAACATTGAACACCAGTTGGTGTTATGTTTTGTAAAGAACGATCATAACTCATCACTGGATCATTTTTTAACAGCATGTAAATGGCAAACATTGTTCATATTTTATGTACAGTATAATAAATATGATATTTAGTGGTGGATATTTTAAGTGATTTTAATAGCAGTATGTCAATGGCATATGTTTGGTTTAAAAGTACTGTTGATTAAATAGCTCATAATTATTTTACCATGTGGTAGAATTCAAGAGGAGTCTATTGTACAGCACTTTATTCCTTACGCTCTCATACTGTAAACTATATAAATCATATATGATATGGTCACTAAGCCAAAGAGGAATTACACTTAAATAACCGTGGAGTACAATTAAATATTAATCAGATTTTCCAGTTTACAATGTAACCTAGTAGTCAATAATACAGATAAATTTATTTCTCTTACATTTTACTTCTTTTATATGGCTTCTACAAATAAAATAGGTACAAGCAGGGATAAAACAACAGGGAGCGCCTGTAAAAGAACAATATATGGATGCCATGTTCTCGAATAGCTTAGTCACATTTGGCTTTTACATGCTGCTTTGAATAATGAAAGTAGAGTATCAACAATTTATCAGACATTTTACTAAATGTGGTTGATAGTGCCATTACACATGTGGCAGGCAATGAAGTGAATCAGCTGTACCAATATAAAAGTAGTACAAACCTTCCTCTTGGGGACTGGGGGGGGGGGGGGTGAAAACAGAATAAAAAAAAACTGTGTAATCCATTTTCAATTAAATTAACAAACATAAAATAAAAATGCAACAGAAACACGCAGATGTATAAAATGATATGAGACATGTATAATTATGTTTTTGCAATGATTTTCAGAAAAAAATGCAAATGGCCATATAACCCTTAATGTGGGCACTTATTCCCAAGACAGGTAATAAGTTGCTGGGGGTCCATCACTAGTCACACCTCCATCCCCCCAATCAAGAGAAGTGATGTGCACTGCCACTCTGTTCAAAGTCAATAGGAGCAAAGGAGATACCCAAGTATAGTGCTCAGCTATTTCTGTCAGTCCCAAAAATCTTGGATTGAGTGTCAATGCACATGGACTAATGCTGCTCCGTTCAAATAGAGGACTCAGTAGCCTATTCTTGTTATCTGTAGGGAAGGGGTCAGTTGAAGAACTCCCAGCAATCCGCAATTAATCCCTATCCTGTGGATAAATTGTCCTTTTCCAAAAAGCAGCGATGAAAGTTATTTCTATTGGTTCTTCTCAAGGGAACACAAGATCTCTATGCTGGCTGCAAGGGAAATGACCTAGCATGGATGTCCACCAGCAATCACCTTATGAAGATACGTAAATAGACATGCTAAACATTTATAATATTAGGTAGCATCAAACTATGGAAAAAAATGTCAATACTCTTCATTGGATTACTTTTTACTATCATATAAATGCCAAACTTTGTTAATTGTCTATAATCAAAGCAATACGATATTTAATGGTGGTTCAACCCCTGAAGGAACTATTCCAGAATGCCAAAATCCCACATTCCTCGTCTTTCTATCTCTCGATATGTAACACTGCTAGGATGGATGCCAAGGCATCAGTCAACAATAGGTACCCATTTTAAATAATTTTATACCGCATGGTATATGTTTCTTTGCAGTAGTCCTCTGTATAGGAAAGCATATTCTGTTCCTTTACAGTTAAAAAAATGGCAAGCATGACCATACCTGCCAGACGAATGATGAAATATCTAACTCTTGGCCTCAATCTAATGAATGGTCGTCTACAGCAACGTTACAGTGTACATTAGGAAAAGCTCTACGTATAATGTAGGCTAAGTGCACAGACACAGTGTGCACCTAGCCTAACATACATAGGGAAAGGTCTCAGGCATTCAACCATTAGGTATAATATACAGTACAGACCAAAAGTTTGGACACACCTTCTCATTTAAAGATTTTTCTGTATTTTCAGGACTATGAAAATTGTACATTCACACTGAAGGCATCAAAACTATGAATTAACACATGTGGAATTATATACTTAACAAAAAAGTGTGAAACATCTGAAAATATGTCTTATATTCTAGGCTCTTCAAAGTAGTCGTCTTTTGCTTTGATGACTGCTTTGCACACTCTTGGCATTCTCTTGATGAGCTTCAAGAGGTAGTCACCGGAAATGGTTTTCACTTCACAGGTGTGCCCTGTCAGGTTTAATAAGTGGGATTTCTTGCCTTATAAAAGGGGTTGGGACCATCAGTTGTGTTGTGCAGAAGTCTGGTGGATATACAGCTGATAGTCCTACTGAATAGACTGTTAGAATTTGTATTATGGCAAGAAAAAAGCAGCTAAGTAAAGAAAAACGAGTGGCCATCAATACTTTATGAAATGAAGGTCAGTCAGTGTGAAAAATTGGGAAAACTTTGAATGTGTCCCCAAGTGCAGTTGAAAAAACCATCAAGCGCTACAAAGAAACTGGCTCACATGAGGACCGCCCCAGGAAAGGAAGACCAAGAGTCACCTCTGCTTCTGAGGATAAGTTTATCCGAGTCACCAGCCTCAGAAATCGCAGGTTAACAGCAGCTCAGATTAGAGACCAGGTCAATGCCACACAGAGTTCTAGCAGCAGACACATCTCTTCAACAACTGTTAAGAGGAGACTTTGTGCAGCAGGCCTTCATGGTAAAATAGCTGCTAGGAAACCACTGCTAAGGACAGGCAACAAGCAGAAGAGACTTGTTTGGGCTAAAGAACACAAGGAATAGACAATAAACCAGTGGAAATCTGTGCTTTGGTCTAATGAGTCCAAATTTGAGATCTTTGGTTCCAACCGCCGTGTCTTTGTGTGTCGCAGAAAAGGTGAACGGATGGACTCTACTTGCCTGGTTCCCACCGTGAAGCACAGAGGAGGAGGTGTGATGGTGTGGGGGTGCTTTGCTGGTAACTCTGTTGGGGATTTATTCAAAATTGAAGGCATACTGAACCAGCATGGCTACCACAGCATCTTGCAGCGGCATGCTATTCCATCCGGTTTGCGTTTAGTTGGACCATCATTTATTTTTCAACAGGACAATGACCCCAAACACACCTCCAGGCTGTGTAAGGACTATTTGACCAAGAAGGAGAGAGATGGGGTGCTACGACAGATGACCTGGCCTCCACAGTCACCAGACCTGAACCCAATCGAGATGGTTTGTTGTGAGCTGGACCGCAGAGTGAAGGCAAAAGGGCCAACAAGTGCTAAGCATCTCTGGGAACTCCTTCAAGATTGTTGGAAGACCATTTCGGTGACTACCTCTTGAAGCTCATCAAGAGAATGCCAAGAGTGTGCAAAGCAGTCATCAAAGCAAAAGGTGGCTACTTTGAAGAACCTAGAATACAAGACATATTTTCAGTTGTTTCACACTTTTTTGTTAAGTATATAATTCCACATGTGTTAATTCATAGTTTTGATGCCTTCAGTGTGAATGTACAAATTTTATAGTCCTGAAAATACAAAAAAATCTTTAAATGAGAAGGTGTGTCCAAACTTTTGGTCTGTACTGTATAAGAGCATTTACAAAATATGTCAAAGGCAAAAATAAGTTATATGGAGGATCATCAGTCAACCCTTTATGCCACTAAAGGAAAAAAAATCCTAACAAAATGAAGTTTATAGTTAAAGAATGTATGAGCATGTATGATAGCTTGTATGCCCATCATTAGGAGAGGGTGTCAAATCTTATTCTAAAATCCTTAACATTCTAACTTAATTGACCATTATGAATTATATTAAATTAATAAAACATTATTTACATTTCTATACTGCAAATATATTACTCCAACTAATAGGAAAAAAAACACATGTAACCTTAACTAATGAGAATGTGAACTTTATACAGTCTACCATTCATTATCCAACTCACAAAATCAGATCTAATTATATTTTCCAGATGTTGCTATAGTTAGCAAAGGAAATGAAGTTCATAGTCACTGCAGAGGCCGTTATCCACACAGATTTTTTTTGGCAATGTCTCAATCACTGGGGAAAAATGTCACTTACAAGGAGAGGAATGTCCTTTGATAAAGGATCTGGCTGCAATCCTTGCTTGTCTTATTAAATAATTTAAAAGCTTTTTCTAGCCAATTCGACATATTTCTCCTGAATTGAAACAGGAAGTTTAAAATTGTCAGTTCCAGTCTCTGTGCAAAAATCAACACAAATACATCATAAATTTAGAAAATAAATGTTGCATGCATGAAGTTTCCTGAAAGCTTATTTCATTAACAGTCAAATGAAGGGCTTTAACGTTTAGTAATACATCATGCTATTATCCTTGTTTGTATGCATGGTGTATCTGTGAAAATGCTGATTGTGACGGTATCCAACTGGAATCAATAGTGATGTCCATAATATTCAGCAGTGAGAGCTGTAAAATGCATAGAAGAATGCAAAAATGTTTTAGAAATTGAAATCCAGTCTTGCAATATTAATCTGTTTACTTTTTTTCTGGCATAGCTTATTAAAAGCTACTGAAACCAACCTACGGAGCTCATACTTCTTACTACTTAAAGCAAATAGAAAAGAACACACAATTTTCAATAATATTGTTAACAATAATTTCAACTACTGCAACTATGTAGATGAAACCAATATACATTTTAAGAAGAAAAAAACTGTCACGTGCAAAATTGCCAAAAGCAAGGGCTGAGACAGACAGAAGAGGGCTCCTGTGCAAGAACAGTACATGGACCCTTTGTGGTCCAGTAGATTATCACAATGAACCCCTTTATGTGTCTGTGACAGAAGCTGCTTACTGCTTTAGAGGTGGAAGAGAACCCCCTCACCTCTTGGACTCCTGTACAGCTACACAGGTTATATCAATGGTATATTTGCCACTGAAATACTGTATACTGCCAACAATGTAACTGTAACTCGGACATAAAACAAATTAATGTAAAGTACCTAATTTTTCAAAAAATGAAAATTTTACTAAAGCTTAAATTGTGCACAAAAATCTAGAGTCTGAAACTAAAGACCCCACTATTAAAGAAAACGTTTTATTTTGCACATCAGTTTATTATATGCATTACGTACAACTACAAAGTCCGCCATATTGAAACCATACATGTGGATCACATGACTTTAATCTACTCTCTTGTAGTCTACCTTCATACAGTTGCCCATAATTCCTGTACATGAGATGCTAACCAGACCCATTCACCTATTCTGCACCCACGAGGACAATGGTATAGATGTGGCTAACCACATTCCTGAGATGGCAACAAGTCTTATATTAACAAGGCGCACACTAGCAACACATCTAGAGCATCAAATCTACAAGAAGCACTCCTCCCATCCAAATTTTTATCCTCTTAATATATTGCAATCATATTATAAAGCCCTGTGTATTTACAATTGCTCATTTTACCTTTCTACTCAGTTAATTCTTCTGATTTCCATTAGGTCTATGACATCACGTGATTAAAAACTGACTAGCTGAATCCTTCTAAGCTCTATGTGGAAACAGGAGGTGTCTTTAGCTTGCATGAGTCATCACTGCAAAAGTCCTTGACAGGGGGAGGAGCAGAGCTGCTGAATCCTAATTAACTCCTGAGTTAAAAAGGGGGATGACTCATACGGGAAAAGAGGCTTCCTGTTTTTACATGGAGCAAAGCAAAGAATAAAATTGGCAAATGAGCAATTGTAAGTACACAGTGCTAAATAATATGATGATTGCAATATATTAAGAGGGCAAAAACTTTGATGGGAGTGCTTCTTTAACCACTTCGCGCCAGAGCCTGTTTTTGCCTTCGTGACCAGGCCAATTTTTTCAATTCTGACCACTGTCACTTTATGAGGTAATTACTCTGGAACGCTTCAACGGATTCCCCTGATTCTGAGATTGTTTTTTCGTGACATATTGCACTTCATGATAGTGCTAAAATTTCTTCAATATCACTTGCGTTTATTTGTGAAAAAATTGGAAATTTGGCGAAAATTTTGCAATTTTCAAACTCTGAATTTTCATGCCCTTAAATCAGAGAGATATGTCACACAAAATAGTTAATAAATAACATTTCCCACATGTCTACTTTACATCAGCACAATTTTGGAACCAAAATTTTTTTTGTTAGGAAGCTATAAGGGTTAAAAGTTGACCAGTGATTTCTCATTTTTCCAACAAAATTTACAAAAACATTTTTTTAGGGAGCACATCTTATTTGAAGTGACTTTGAGGGGTCTTTAAGACAGAAAATACCCAAAAGTGACACCATTCTAAAAACTGCACCCCTCAAGGTGCTCAAAACCACATTCAAGAAGTTTATTAACCCTTCAGGTGTTTCACGGGAATTTTTGGAATGTGGAAGAAAACAATAAACATTTAACTTTTTTTCACAAAAATGTTACTTTAGACCCAATTTTTTTATTTTCACAAGAGTAACAGGAAAAAATGGACTACAAAATTTGTAGTGCAATTTCTCATGAGCGCGCTGATACCCCATATGCGATGGAAAACCACTGTTTGGGTGCACTGCAGGGTTCGGAAGGGAAGGAGCGCCATTGTAAAATTTGTTTGAATAATTAGCGAACACCATGTTGCGTTTGGAGAGCTCCTGATGTACCTAAACAGTGGAAACTCCCCACAAGTGACACCATTTTGGAAACTAGACCCCTTAGGGAACTTATATAGATGTGTGGTGAGCACCTTTAACCCCAAGGTGCTTCACAGAAGTTTATAATATTGAGCCGTAAAAATAAAATTTTCACATTTTTCCCACAAAAACGTTTTCATCCCTTAATTTTGCATTATCATAAGGGTAATAGGAGAAATTGCACCATGAAATTTGTTGTGCAATTTCTCCTGAACACGCTGATACCCCATATGTGGAGGAAAACCACTGTTTGGGCGCACGGCAGGGTTTGGAAGGAAAGGAGCGCCATTTGACTTTTTGAATGTAAAATTTGCTTGAATAATTAGCGGATGCCATGTTGCATTTGGGTAGCCCCTGATGTACCTAAACAGTGGAAACCCCCCACAAGTGACACCATTTTGGAAACTAGACCCCTTAGGGAACTTATCTAGATGTGTGGTGAGCACCTTGCACCCACAGGTGCTTCACAGAAGTTTATAATATTGAGCCGTAAAAATAAAATTTTCACATTTTTCCCACAAAAAATGTTTTTCATTCCCTAATTTTGCATTATCGTAAGGGTAACAGGAGAAATTGCACCATGAAATTTGTTGCGCAATTTCTCCTGAGTACGCCGATACCCCATATGTGGGGGAAAACCACTGCTTTGGTGTACGGCAGGGTTCGGAAGAGAAAGGAGCGCTATGTTGGCTGGGATAGGTTGCAGACACCATGTCACATTTGAAGAGTCGCTGACATGCCGAAACAGCAGAAACCCCCCACAAGTGACCCCATTTTGTAAACTACACCTCTCAAGGAATTCATCTAGGGAAGTAGTGAGTATTTTTTACATTTTAAATTTATACCATTGGGCAGTGAAGAAAACATAATTATATTTTTACCACAAAACAATGTTTTACCCTCAGATTTTACATTTTCACACAGGGCAATGGGTAAAAATGGTGCCGAAATGTGTCACACAATTTCTTCTAAACGTGGCAATACCCCATATGTGGCTGTACCGTACCGCTCAGCCATACGGCGAGATCTGGGAGGGACGGAGCGCTATTTGACAATTGGAGAACAAATTATTGTAGAATAGGCATTTGGATTTGGGAGCACAAAATTTTCTGAATTTCTTTTGGGGGGCAAGGGCCATTTCACTTTTCCAGAGCCTTTCTGCTACCAGTAACTTGGAAGTCCCTTATATTTTTAACAGATGATGGACCTGAGTGGGGACTAGCTTTTTTTGAGGACTGAGTTGAAGCTTTTATTGGGAACATTTTACGTAACATTTATCCGGCGTTCTAGGCTGAGCACTTACATTGGGGTTTCCATCTAAATTTCCAAGTGATGTAATTCAGATGAAACCCCTGCGCGATCCATTCACTGTAATGAGGCAGCAGAGTTACTCTGGACTCCGTCTGGCCTCTGTTTAGCGGTGTTCTTTTTTTCAGAAGTGCACAAAACTGTGGCCAACCGCACTTTTATGCACGCCTAAAAAAACTGACACCGTGGGATCACAGGCCAGACGGCATCCACAGTGGCCTATGTCAGCCTCATTACAGGGAATCTTCCGTCATGGGTTCCGTCAGAATCATGTATTTCAGAGATTTACACGGAAACTCTGGTGTAAGTGCTCAGCGCAGAGCGCAGGATAAATGTGAGCAGAGCCTTGCTGCGATCTTTGGGAGACATAAGAAACAAATCAGTAGCAGGTGAAGAATTGGTTTTATTTACTTTTTACGCCGTTCCTCGTGAGGTATAAGTGATGAGATTACTTTATTCTTCGGGTCGGTGCGATTACAGAGATACCAGATTTATATCGGGTTTTTATGACTGACAGCTGTCACACACTAAAAGATGCTTTTTTTGTAAAATCTAGTTTTTGCATCGCCATATTTTGAGAGCTATAATTTTTCCATATTTCGGCTGACAGAGTCATGTGATGGCTTGTTTTTTGCGGGACGAGTTGACATTTTTATTGGTACCATTTTTGGGTACGTGACATTTTTTGATCACTTTCTATTCCGTTTTTTGGGAGGTAAAATTAACAAAAACCAACAATTCAGGAATTGATTTTGAGGTTTTGTTTTATGCCGTTCTGCGTGTGGTAAAAGTGGCAGCATTATTCTTCGGGTCAGTACGTTTACAGCGATACTACACTTACTGTATATTTTTTTATGTTTTGGTGCTTTTACACAATAAAACAATTTTATAGAAAAAATATTTTTTTTGCATCGCTTCATTCTGAGAGCTATAACTTTTTTTATTTTTTGGCTGTTGGAGCTGTATGGTGGCTTTTTTTTACAGAACAAGATGACTTTTTCAGCGGTACCATTTTTATTGCCATTTCCATTTTGCTTTTTGATCGCATTTTTTTCCACTTTTTGTTTGGCGATATGATAAAAAAGCATAGTTTTTTGCTCCATTTTTTATTTATTTTTATTACGGTGTGCACAGAAGGAGTTAATTAGTGTGACAGTTTTATAGATCGGGTTGTTTCGGACTCGGCGATACCAAATATGTGTACTTTTTTTGTTTTTGCATAAATATACGGATTTATTGGTTTAATATTTTATTTATTTATTTTTATTAATTTGTGATTTTTTTTAACAGTTTGAAAACATTTTTTAGACTTTTTTTTACATTTTTACTTAGTCCTGTATGGGACATTAATTTTTGTTTTTCTAATCACTGTTCTCCTGCAATGCAATAGACATGTATTGCATTGAATGAGAACTTTGCTGACAGTTTCAGTCAGTGTCTCCTACTAGACTTCAGCTGCAGGCTGAGTCTAGCAGGACACCATACATGGCAGATCCGGAGGCGGTCATGTGACCTCCGGCTGCCATGACAACGGCAGGTCCTGTCAGACATTAGGGGGCCGTCGGAGAGGTAAGTGGACGACCCCGTCTCCTCTCAGTATCTTCTAAATGCCGCGATCACTATAGATCGCGGCATATAGAAGATAGCAAAGGGTTAACATCATTGGGACCAATCAGGTCCCAATCAGGTCCCGATGATGTCCCCTGTCAGAGCTGTCACTCTACACTGCACCCGCAGAACTTTCAGGACCCTGGGGGTCCTGAGGGCTGCGGGACCACCGACCATTCATAAACGTTGGCGCTGCACAGTGTTAGAACTCTCCTGTTAGGTTTTTTCTAGTTTGCTGGTCACATGACCATTTTTGCCTATTTAATCTGGCTCCGCCCTCCTGGCCTTGCTGGACTTCATTGTATTTACTACTCTTGAGCTAGCTTGGTGCTCTGTTACCGTTCTCTGTTAGTTTTGCTAGGTCTTCGGACCTCTATGTTCTTTGTTGTGTGTTTGTCTTTGACTGCTACAATTTCTGCTAGGAGGTGTCCAACTTTATCCCAGTCCCTAGTTCTTGTAGGGATCCCTTCCTTGCATCTATAGGTCTTCGTACAGACTAGCCGAGGACTTTAGCGGGTCTGATCGCAGGATCAGGTTCCCCGTTACATCGTAGGGATCCAGTTTAGTTCTATTGTAGGAACAGATCTCCTGTCTTTCCTTAGTGCTCGTAGCAGATCATAACAGTAAGTCCAGCCTAAAAAATTTCTCTAAGGAAAGACCTCCAGTTTCCATCATGGTCTCGGTTCAAGATTTGGCTCAACGCTTGCAGGGACTCTTTCTGGAGGTGGCCGAGCTCCAACAACACGTGAGTAGCTGTTCTGGAGCACATTTGGTAGAGCCAAAGGTACGTCTGCCTGATCTATTTTTTGGTGAACAACAAGATTTTTTTTCTTTTAAAAATGAAATGCTTGTTTATTGTATTTTCGTTTAAGACCCGGATCCTCTGGTGATGAATCACAGCGCATAGGGTTCATAATGTCACTTTTGCGCAAGGATCCTCCGGGATGGGCTTTTTCTCTCCAACCTAGTGATCTGTGCTTTAGATCAGTGGATAGTTTTTTTTCTGCTTTGGGTTTGTTGTACGATGATCCTGATCGTGTCTCATCTGCTGAGTCTGAATTGAGACGTTTGAGGCAGGGATCAGGTAATGTGGAAAAGTATTGTTCTCACTTCCGTCGGTGGTCTGCCCAGGTGGGGTGGAACGATTCAGCTTTGAAAAGTTTGTTTCTTGCGGGGCTAGGTGAAAGGGTTAAAGATTTGCTGATTGCTTATCCCACACCTGGAAACTTGCAGGAGGCTATGCAATTAGCTATACGGGTGGACAGGAGACTGCGTGCTAGGGTTAATGAGAGCAAATCCTCTGCTATGTCAGCTCCGAGTCTTGAGAGGGTCTGTGCTGACAAAGGAGAGCCGATGGAGATTGGGGCAATGACACCCCGCTCTCAGGAAAAAGACCGCAGGCTTTCTGAAGGTTTGTGCTTCTATTGCGGAAATTCTGGTCATTTTATTAAGAACTGTGTGCTTCGTATGAACAAAGAAAAAAAAATGGTCAGTTACGCCCGTATTGCCTGTTTAAATACAAAGGGAGTATTCCTATCTGCTACTACTGCTGCTCAGGATAAATTAATTGAATTTCGGGTATTTGTGGATTGTGGTTCTACTCTGAATGTGATTGATGGGAGATTCTTGGAAAAACTTACATTAAAACCTAAACCTTTGTCATCCCCTATTGCTGTGGTTTCTGTTGATGGCTCTCCCTTGAAGAGTGTTACTCACAAGGTCTGTGAGTTTCCCCTCACTATTAATGGTGTTCATCAAGAGAATTTGGATTTGGTAGTATTGAATAATTTGCCTTCTCCAGTAATTTTGGGGTTACCCTGGTTAAAATTGCACAATCCTGTACTGGATTGGTCTACCAATGAAATTAAGTCCTGGAGCCCTAAGTGTTATGACAAGTGTTGTAACGGACGTATTGCTGCGGTGGAAAAAGGGGAATTACCTGTACCTATTCAGGATTTTTGGAGAGTTTTTGTCTGAGGAGGAGTCACAAATTTTGCCTCCCCATAGAGACTATGATTGTACCATTGAATTTGTCCCTGGAGCGACTCTTCCTAAAAGTAGTTTATTTAATCTTACTATTCCTGAGAGAAAGGCTTTGGAGGAATACATACAGACAAGCTTGGCCGCCGGTCACATTAGGCCTTCCAAGTCTCCTGTGGCTGTTGGATTTTTTTTTGTTAAAAAAAAAGATGGCGGTTTACGTCCTTGTCTGGACTTTCGTGAGATTAATAAAATTACTGTACGCAATCCTTACCCACTGCCATTGATTCCTGATTTGTTTAACCAGTTAGTGGGGGCCAAGTGGTTCTCTAAAATTGATCTCCGGGGGGCATACAATTTGTTGCGCATGAAGGAGGGTGATGAATGGAAGACTGCTTTTAACACTCCTGTGGGTCATTTTGAGAATCTGGTTATGCCTTTTGGTCTTACCAATGCTCCAGCATTTTTTCAGAATCTTATTAATGACATCCTTAGACCTTTGATCGGCAAAACTGTGGTTGTGTATTTGGATGACATTCTGATTTATTCGCCTGATCTGGAGTCTCATTGGCGGAGCGTACGTGAGGTTTTACAGTTATTAATGGACAATTCGCTTTTTGCTAAGCTAGAGAAATGTGAGTTCGCTGTACAGAGAATTAGTTTTTTGGGTTACATTATCTCCAGTGAAGGTTTTGAGATGGACCCGGTTAAAGTTCAAGCTGTGCAGGAATGGCCTAGGCCTATTGGTTTGAAATCGATACAGAGGTTTTTGGGTTTCGCCAATTATTACAGAAAATTCATAAAAAAAATTTCTATTATTGTCAAACCGCTGACCGATCTCACTAGGAAAGGTGCTAATGCGGTTCAGTGGACTTCTGAGTAGTTTTGAGCCACCCCCGTAGTGTTCGAGTTCGGTTCGGTTCGTCGAACACCCGTGTGTTCGCCGAACTGTTCGTCGAACTGTTCGTCGAACACCTTCGAACACCGTTAAAACCAATGGCAGGCAAACAAAAACACATAGAAACACATAGAAAACACCTTCAAAGGTGTCCAAAAGCTGACAAACTGTCACGCTGTCTCTGTATACTGGAGGTAGGGGGCCTAAGCTGACCCTAAGCTGGGGCCCTGACTAATCCCTCAACCTGGAGGTACTGTTAAAGGTACAGAGGTCCAGGCCGCCAGCGTAACCCCTACCTCCTGCCGATCCCTGCACCTAAGTAATCTAGTCCTGAGAAGGACCCCGATCACAACAAAAGGGGACAAGAAATAATATGCCCACACACAGTACTTAGACGAACGAGACAGTACAAGGGAAAAACCAAAACCACCTTGCATACAAAAACTACACAACTACAACAGAGGGAACACCAACGGGAAAGGAGATAAATGATAAAGCGAGGAAGGGAAAAAACACTCCAAATGCACTTATCTCAGAAACTCCAAACACCACGATCCGCTCTGTAAGTCTGAATGAAATGCTTTCACCGACACTTCCCAAACAGACCAGCAGGTATTTGAAGGAGTCTCACTACAGAAGTATTGATTGCAGCTGGGCGAGGCTGGACCTCGTCTAGCACAGAGAGAGAGAGAATTAACTCCCTCACTGCCGAAAAACACAAAGCACCAACAAGTCAGCTGCGAGAAGTCAGGCTGTGTACTCGTGACGATCTTCGTGGCGACACACCCGTGACAGTACCCCCCCTTCTACGAGGGGCCTCCGGACCCTCAGGGCCAGGTTTATCCAGGTGAGTCGTGTGGAAGGCCCGAACTAATCGGTCTGCGTTAATATCCGACGCAGGAACCCACATCCTCTCCTCAGGACCATACCCTTTCCAATGAACCAGGTACTGAAGGGACCGGCGATTAAAGCGTGAATCGATGACCCTCGATACCTGGAACTCCAAGTTACCATTGACCACCACTGGAGGGGGAGGTAAAGGTGACGGTACCACCGGCGCCACATACCTCTTAAGCAATGATCTGTGGAACACGTTGTGAATTTTAAACGTAGGGGGGAGGTCAAGATGGAATGCCACCGTATTAATAATAGAACTGATTCTGTACGGCCCGATGAACCTGGGACCCAGTTTCCAGGAGGGAACCTTAAGTTTAATATTCCTGGTAGACAACCATACCCGATCGTTCACACTTAGGTCCGGACCAGACACTCTCCTCCTATCAGCCATACGTTTGTATCGGTTCCCCATAGTATTCAGATTCTTCAGCACCCCTCTCCATACTGAAGCGAGTGATGAGGAAAATCGTTCCTCCTCAGGAACCCCCGAAGAGCCCCCCCTACTGAAAGTACAAAACTGGGGGTGAAAACCATATGCCCCAAAAAACGGGGACTTACCAGTGGACTCGCTCCGCCTATTATTAAGAGCAAACTCTGCCAGAGGTAAGAAAGAAGCCCAGTCCTCCTGGTTCTCTGACACAAAACACCGGAGATATGTCTCCAAGCTCTGGTTCATACGTTCCGTCTGACCATTGGTCTGAGGATGAAAAGCCGATGAGAATGACAAATGCATCCCCCGCCGTGCACAAAACGCCTTCCAGAACTTGGACACAAACTGAGACCCCCGATCAGACACCACCTCGGAGGGTACCCCGTGAAGCCTCACAATCTCCCCAATGAACACCTGCGCAAGAGTTTTAGCATTAGGGAGAGCCGGAAGAGCGATAAAATGTGCCATCTTGCTGAACCTGTCCACTACAACGAGTATGACCGTTTTACCCGAAGACGGAGGGAGGTCCGTAATAAAGTCCATAGACAGATGAGTCCAAGGACGCTCCGGGATCTTCAAAGGTAAGAGGGCCCCAGACGGACGGGTATGTGAGGTCTTAGAGCGTGCACAAACCCCACAGGACGCGACAAAAGTTACCACCTCCTTATGCAAGTTAGGCCACCAAAACCGACGCGAGAGGAGATCCACAGTTGCTTTACTCCCCGGGTGTCCTGCAAAAACTGAGTTATGGTGTGCCTCGATCACCTTTTGTCGCAACTGATCTGGAACAAACAGTCTCCCCGGAGGTCCAACAGGGGCGTCCCCCTGAGCCTCCAATACCTCCTCCTCCAGCTCAGAGCATACTGCCGAAACCACCACCCCCTCCTGAAGGATAGGAATCGGGTCGTCCGTATTGCCGGCCCCAAGGAAACTACGAGATAAGGCATCCGCCTTTACATTTTTTGACCCAGGACGATATGTAACGACAAAATTAAACCTGGTAAAAAACAATGACCACCTAGCTTGTCTGGGATTCAGACGTTTCGCGGACTCCAGATATAGCAGGTTCTTGTGATCGGTGATGACGGTGACCGGATGGACTGCCCCCTCCAAAAAATGGCGCCACTCCTCAAAAGCTAACTTAATGGCCAAGAGTTCCCTATTGCCGACATCGTAATTCCTCTCAGCGGACGACAATTTTTTAGAGAAAAAGGCGCACGGATGCCATTTACCAGGGGACGAACCCTGTGACAATACTGCTCCCACCCCTACCTCGGAAGCGTCTACCTCTACAATGAATGGCTGTGACGCATCAGGTTGAATGAGTATGGGTGCCGAGGCAAAACATTTTTTCAAGGAGGAGAATGCTTGACAAGCCTTGTCAGACCACCTAGAAAAATCCGTCCCCTTTTTAGTCATGTCTGTGAGAGGCTTAACCATGGACGAGAAATTACGAATGAACTTCCGGTAATAATTAGCAAACCCCAGGAAACGTTGTAGTGCCTTAAGATTCTCTGGCCAATCCCACTCAAGAACTGCCCGCACTTTCCCAGGGTCCATACGAAAACCGGACGCTGAAACCAGGAAGCCTAAAAACTGGAGTTCCTGTACGGCGAACACACACTTTTCCCATTTGGCATACAGTTTATTATCCCGCAAGATCTGTAACACCTGCCTAACGTGCTCCTGATGAGACACCAGATCCGGCGAGTAAATTAAGATATCATCCAGATATATGACAACAAACTGTCCCACCAGGCGGCGAAAAATGTCATTAACAAAGTGTTGGAACACCGCCGGGGCATTAGTCAGACCGAATGGCATGACAAGGTTCTCATAATGCCCCTCCGGAGTGTTAAACGCCGTCTTCCACTCATCCCCCTCCTTCATCCTAATCAGATTGTACGCCCCCCTGAGATCCAACTTAGAGAACCATTTGGCGCCCACGATCTGATTAAAGAGATCGGGAATAAGTGGGAGCGGATACGGATCTCGGACCGTAATCCGATTAAGTTCACGGAAATCCAGGCAAGGGCGTAGGCCTCCATCTTTCTTCTTAACAAAGAAGAATCCCGCAGCCACCGGTGAAGATGAAGGTCTAATATGCCCCTTAGCCAGACTTTCTGAAATATAATCCTTCATGGCCTGCCTCTCAGGACCAGAAAGGTTATACAACCTAGCTTTAGGTAACTTGGCCTCAGGGAGCAGTTTTACAGAACAGTCATACTCGCGATGAGGAGGTAGTTCCTGACACCCTTTCTCCGAGAATACATCCTCAAAGTCCGCCAGAAATGGAGGTAAGACCCAAGGAGTAACCGCACCGATGACCGTGTTCATGCAGTTTTTATTACAGAATTTACTCCATTGGCTTATCTCTCTGGTTTGCCAATTAATAACCGGGTTATGCTTAGCTAACCAAGGAAGGCCCAACACTATAGGAGTGGGAAGACCCTCCAACACGTAGCAAGACAACAGTTCTTTATGTATCGCCCCCACTTGAAGTTTTACGTCATGCACAGCTTGCAAAAAACTTCCCTGACCGAGAGGCCTGGCATCGATCGAGAATATGGGGATGGGTTTAGCCAACTCACTCAATCGCATACCTTGAACCCGGGCAAACCGAGCATCAACCAGATTAGCCCCGGCCCCACTATCCAGAAGAACAGATATCCTCTCAGTTCTCGTACCCACCACCACCTCCGCCGGTACGAGAAACTGAGACGAACCTAGGGACGAAATACCTACTCCCAGATTGCCGTCCACCACACAACCTGGGATCAACAGTTTTCCGACGACTCTTCACTCTGCAAGGGACGGGATGGACACCCCCCAATAAAATGTCCCTTTCTCCCGCAGAAGAAACACCTTCCTGTCTTATGGCGCACCACCGGTCCCCTCCCCCGAAATGATGTCCCTCCTAATTGCATAGGCTCCTCTGGACTGACCAGGGGAACCACCATATGAGGGGACCTTGTAGGAGGTGGAGTCATCACAGGGGGTAGAGTTATCCCGCACCTCTCCCGAAGCCGTCTGTCAACGCGAATAGCAAGGGCCATAGCGGCTTCCAGTGACACGGGAGAGTCATACTGTGCCAACACATCCTGTAATTTGTCGGATAAACCATGACAAAACTGGCTCCTAAGAGCCGGGTCATTCCACTGGGTGTCCGTGGCCCACCTACGGAACTCCGAACAGAATTCCTCCGCCGGACGATCTCCCTGCTGGATCCTACGTAACTTAGACTCAGCAAGGGAGATCCGATCTGGGTCATCATATACGAGTCCCAGAGCAGCGAAAAACCTATCCACTGACTGGAGAGCCGGGGAGCCCGGGGGAAGAGAGAACGCCCAAGATTGTGGGTCCCCTTGTAGGAGCGAGATGACAATTCCCACCCTTTGTTCTTCACTCCCCGATGACCGAGGCCGCAGCCGAAAGTACAACTTGCATGCCTCCCGGAAAACAAAAAACTTGTCCCGCCCCCCAGTGAACCTGTCAGGGAGAGCTACTTTAGGTTCTGGTCCGGCTTGCTCCTGACGATGCAAAACCTTGGACCTAACGTCCGTCAGCTCCATGGACAAACTCTGCAACTGCCGAGCTAGACCGGCTACTGGATCCATGGTAGCTGGAGAAAAACTAAGTGGGTCGGTGAAAATGTCACGCTGTCTCTGTATACTGGAGGTAGGGGGCCTAAGCTGACCCTAAGCTGGGGCCCTGACTAATCCCTCAACCTGGAGGTACTGTTAAAGGTACAGAGGTCCAGGCCGCCAGCGTAACCCCTACCTCCTGCCGATCCCTGCACCTAAGTAATCTAGTCCTGAGAAGGACCCCGATCACAACAAAAGGGGACAAGAAATAATATGCCCACACACAGTACTTAGACGAACGAGACAGTACAAGGGAAAAACCAAAACCACCTTGCATACAAAAACTACACAACTACAACAGAGGGAACACCAACGGGAAAGGAGATAAATGATAAAGCGAGGAAGGGAAAAAACACTCCAAATGCACTTATCTCAGAAACTCCAAACACCACGATCCGCTCTGTAAGTCTGAATGAAATGCTTTCACCGACACTTCCCAAACAGACCAGCAGGTATTTGAAGGACTCTCACTACAGAAGTATTGATTGCAGCTGGGCGAGGCTGGACCTCGTCTAGCACAGAGAGAGAGAGAATTAACTCCCTCACTGCCGAAAAACACAAAGCACCAACAAGTCAGCTGCGAGAAGTCAGGCTGTGTACTCGTGACGATCTTCGTGGCGACACACCCGTGACACAAACTGCTCAGAAGACACAACTAACACATGGAAAAGTGACAAGTACATATAGTCATGCGAAAAGAAAAGAGGTGGAGGAGTAAAAGGAGGGGGAGACACAGATATAGGCATGTCATGCCCTTCTAAAATCCAAAAAGTGAGAAGCCGAGACGGCCAGTCCGCTCCTGCCCGTGCCACCTCCGTGTCGCCGGGTTTGTGCCAGAGGCGCGGTGAACCCTGACGGCCAGCCCCCCTCTCCCAATACTGGTGCCTGTCCGCTGGTGGGTCGACAGAGCCCCCCTGTGGTGGAGGCAGCTCTAAGCTTTTTAATTTAAATTGTCCCTCTAATTTGAATGAATACACTTTAAATCCATTTACAAGGATCTATTGGAGGGCAAGTCTCATGCCAGCAGCCGCGTAATTCCAGCTCCAGTAGCGTCCACTAAAGCTGCTGCAGTTAAAAAGCTTTTATAAGGATCGAGCTCGGCTGTCCACCGCAAGGCATCCTAGTGCCAGTCCCAGCCCCTATGCCTTGGGGTGCCTCCTGATGCTCTTCACTGAGTATCCCGTGGTCCCGAAGCATTTCCTTTGAAAAAATTAAGTGTCCAAACTACAGGTGGTGTAGCTTGCTTAACAGCCGGGATAATCCGCTGACTAGCAGACACTGCTACTAGGCACAAAGTATTTCCTGGGCTAGATGCAGTTAAAAATTTGTAAGTAGATACTCTCGTTGGATGCTGAGAAAGCATTCCATAGAGTCTCCTGGCACGCCATATATGATTCTCTTAAAAAGCTTGGGGTAGGGGTCTAGGGGACCCTTTTATAGCCAAAATCAAGGCCCTGTATCACAATACGTCACCTAGGCTGAAGATAAATGGAACTGTAGCACCGAGGGCTCGGTTGCTACAGACGTATTGCACCTCACCCAGAGGTGTGATATCTCACTCTCAGATAAGGATGGAGTGTGGATCAGGACCCGACACCTGCATGCATTACACCACATTGCCGTGGGGCAGGGCGACCAATATGCCCCTGAGATGGGCACGACAGTCCCTGTCCCTGGCTGGAGTGGGGGGAGGGAACACTGAGGAAGGGGAACCCTGCAGTGCAGGAGCAGGGAGGAAGCAGTTCCTGGGTGCATTGAGAAGGGAGTATAAAAGGTGGGCACCATCTTAGTTCAGTGCAGAGAAGTCTGAGCAGAAGTGGCAGGGAGCAGGGGCTCTGCATGAGCTCTGCTCCGGAGGCGGGCCTAGTAACAGAGGCCCAGGCCTGCAAGAGGGAGAAGGAAGGAAGAGGAGCGGAGAAGGCTCCAGGAACGAGGAATGAAGGGATCCCAGGGGTGCGGACGGGCGAGTCGCCACCGCACGCCCGAATCCACCTGCGTGGAGGGGTCAGGCCAAAGGGGGAGACCGGTCCCCGAACTAGTGGAGGCAGGAAACGACCCTCAGCTAGAAACCGGAGGCTCTGACATTTTATGTGGCGCAGCCCCTTGCTCCACCCGCTAGGAAGGCACCACATAGGGTCAGGGAAACTGGCGCCAAGTTTACCAAGAGGAGGCCCGAGGCAGCCGGACAGAAGTGTTGGTAAGAAAGGCCAGACAAAGAACACACAAAGGGGGTCCTGTGAAGCGCTCCAAAGTTATCTGGGAGTTGTCTGAGCCCCTCACCTGGTGAGCACAGTACGACGTGGGCAGCCGTTACCTGCAGACGTGGTCTGGATAATAAGAACTGTGAGTAAAGGCCCTGAACTGCATCACTGACTCCGTGTCGTTACTGCTGCTGCCCTGCACCATCACCCCCATCCTCCGCATACACTGCCCTGAGGCTATACTCCTCCCGTGGGGAGTTATGCTACGCTCTGCTGCACCCACAACACCAGCCTTAGCGGTCTGCCCTGTAGCGGCGGTTCACTCTGACCGCAATCCACGGGTGGCGTAGTCGGACATTTAAACATCAAAACCACATAAATAGTTCCGCCACTGGTTTGACCGCCCTGAGCCACGGAACCGGATCGCCGCCACGAAGACTACAACCACCAGCATCCACCAAAAAGGGTCCGGCTCCGGGTGTCCCAAGGCCCAGGGGGTGCGTCAGAACATTTTCATCACCTTTCACAATCACCAATGGGACAAGGCAGGGATGTCCTCTGTCCCCTCTCTTATACATCCTAGTGATGGAGCACCTGCTCTCATCAATTCGCCATAACCCCAATATTAGGTGGATTGAGGTGGGAGGCACCGAGTACAAGTGCTCTCTATTTGCTGATGATGTCCTAGTATATATCACTCAATCACATATATCCATCCCTGCTGTTATGGCTGAAATAGATCACTTTGTTACATGGTAAAATTTTAAAATCAATGCAGCGAAGTCTGAGGCCCTCGATGTCTCCCTCCCTAAATCCATATAGGATTCCATCCAGTCCAACTTTCTCTTTGCCTGGCCCTCACAGGGTATCAAATACTTAGGAATTCCTATTCATAGAGACCTCTCCCATCTATGTTATCTTAATTTTGGGCCCTTTATTGAACAATTCCATACAGACCACGGTTGGCAAGTTAGAACTGTAAGATTCACTACGTGAACCACTGGTGTTTTGTGGAAAAGCACATGTACACCGCGTTCCAAATTATTATGCAAAAAGTGTTTAGGAGTGATAAGGGAAGAATTTGTTTGTTTGTCAGTTAAACTCATTGATGGTGATGTGTGTCAGGGCTCTTTATATCACTGTAAGCAATTGCAGACACCTGTGCTAATTAGTTTGGCAGGTGTGTCCAATGAAAGGCAAGACTACTTAAGAAGGCTCTCTCACATTATTAAGCAGCCTACATTTTCTGCCAAAATGGGAAAGAAAAAGGATGTGTCGGCTGCTGAGAAGCAACAAATTGTGGAGTGTTTAGGTCAAGGCATGACTACAATCAACATTGTGCGATGATCAGGATGAAGTGTCTTGGCAATCAAGAAGTATGTAGCTGATTCACAGTACACACGTGTGCGTGCTGATAAGGGCAAATTGAGGACTCTTTCCTACAGGCAATTACGTCAGGTTGAAAGAGCAGCGGCAAAAAAGCCTTGTCATAGCAGCAGACAAGTTTTTGAAGCTGCTTGTGCCTCCAACGTCCCCCGAACAACAAGATGCAGGGTCCTTCAGAGGTTTGCAGCTGTGCATACGCCATCCTGTCGACCTCCTCTATCCACTTCACACAAGCAGAAACGGCTCCAGTGGGCCAAACATTACATGAAGACTGATTTCAAAACTGTTTTGTTCACGGATGAGTGCCGTGCAGCGCTCGATGGTCCAGATGAATTGAGTGGAGGATGGCTGGTTGATGGACACCCCACGCAAACACGGCTACAGCGCCAACAAGGAGGAGGTGGAGTAATGTTTTGGGCTGGAATCATGGGGAGAGAGATTGTCGGCCCCTTTAGGATCCCTGAAGGCGCTAAAGATGAACTCCATAATGTATGTGGATTTTCTCAAACAGCACTTCCTGCCATGGTTCAAGAAGAAGAACCGTGTATTTCACAGCAAGATCATTTTTCTGCATGATAATGCACCATCTCATGCTGCACATAAAACATCTGCATCTCTGGCTGATATGGGCATAAAAGGGGACAAACTTATGGTGTGACCCCCATGCTCCCCTGACCTCTACCCCATTCAGAACCTTTGGAGCATCATTAAAAGGAGTGTCTATGATGGCGGGAGGCAGTTCACATCTAAGCAACAGCTCTGGGAGGGTATTCTGTCCTCATGCAAAACAATTGAAGCAGAAACCATCCAAAACCTGACAAATTCAATGGACGAGAGAGTTCAGAAGCTTCTTTCGAACAAGGGGTCCTATGTGAAAATGTAACATCACCTAGAATAAAGTTTTGAGTTGAAAACTGTTTGATTTCAGTTTCTAACAACCTGCTAATGCTTATAATTTCAAAAATGACCATTTTTTTGGTCTTTATTAAAATGAAAAGGTTGATCGAAAAGTTTGGGGGATCTAAGAGTGTGGCAACCCAGTAGTCATGATTACTTCGAATTCTGACAATATGAGGGTCATGCTGCAGGTAGTGCAGCAAGAAGGCACTTATGTGTCTTGCGCATCTCGGAGCCCCAAAATTATTTTCCGGGCTAGATGCAGCTAAAAATTATTTTTAATTTTAAATCTGGTGAAGCTTATTATAGATGGCCTAATAGGATCAGTGCTGCACACTGCTACAAAGCCCAAATTATTTTCCAGTCAAGATACAGATAAACATGATTAGTAATTTGAAAGCTTAAAACGGTTGGTAGGGTGATTTTAACCAATCATCAAGCTTTTACTCTCCCCAGGATGACACAGGGGTAGAAAAGTCGTTTCGGATCCATGATTTGTTCATCTTTATGAACGTGAGTCTGTCTACATTATCAGTGGAGAGCCGCGTGCGCTTATCTGTCAGCACACCACCAGCAGCGCTGAACACACGTTCAGACAGAACGCTGGCTGCGGGGCATGACAAGATCTCCAAGGCGTAAGTGGCTAGCTCCGGCCATTTATCCAGATTGGAAGCCCAAAAAGAGCAAGGGTCCAGTGACATAGTTGTGGCTTCAATGTTTACTTGGAGATACTCCTGTACCATCGTCTCTAGGCGTTGACTATGTGTCAGACTTCTTGTCTCCTGTGGCCTTGCAAAGGATGGGCTAAAAAAGTGGTGAAATGATTCCGCAAAATTGATGTTACCAGCAGATACTGTGGTTCTGTTACGGTTTGAGTGCTGAACACTTGACGGTCCCACGGTTGGCAAGTTGGAACTGTGAGATTCACTACGTGCACCACTGGTATTTTGTGGAAAAGCACATGTAAGATTCTGCAACAGTCTCTGCTGATACTCCTGCATGCGTGCATCCCTTTCTATGGCAGGAATAATTTCTGCAAATTTACTTTTGTACCGGGGATCTAACAGTGTGGCAACCCAGTAGTCAGGATTATTTCTAATTCTCACAATTCGAGGGTCATGTTGCAGGTAGTGCAGCAAGAAGGCACTCATGTGTGTTGCGCATCCAGGAGCACCAAGTCCCTGTTGTGTTGGTGGCGAGGTAACAATCATGCTTCCTTCCTCTGTCCTCTCCCCCCAACCTCGCACAACAGAAATGTGATCAAGGTCTCCCTCATCTGATGAGTCTTCCATCAGTTCGTCCTCCACTTCTTCCTGGGCTCCTGCACCTTCCTCACTAGTTTGGCTGCTACCATGCGCCCTGGTAAAATCATCTCCCCCACCCTCACATGCCTGCCGCCTTGGTGCTGCCGACCGTCTGGACCTTGCAGATGTTAGCCCTTCCGCATACAACTCCTCCTCCTCTACTTCCTCCACCTCCTCTTGTGCCACCACCTGACTCCGAATTCTGTTTAACATGTGCTCCAGCATGTAAATCACCGGAATAGTCATGCTGATAATGGCATCGTCAGCACTAAACATCTTCGTCGCCATTTCAAAACTGTGCAGAAGGGTGCATAGGTCCCTGATCTGAGACCACTCCTCCAGCGTGATTTGCCCCACCTCTGAATCTCGTTGGCCCAGGCTATACGTCAGAACGTATTGCACCAGGGCTTGTCGGTGCTGCCACAGTCGCTGCAACATGTGCAGAGTTGAATTCCACCGGGTAGGCACATCGCATTTTAGCCGGTGAAGTGGCAGGCCCAACGACTTCTGTAGAGATGTAAGTCGCTGAGCTGCGGGATGCGAACGGCGGAAGTGAGCACACAGCGACCGTGCCCTCTGCAGAAGGCCATCTAGTCTGGGATAGTGGGCTAAAAATTGCTGGACAACCAGGTTCAACACGTGAGCCATACAAGGCACGTGTGTGACATTGCCCGGCGAAGGGCCGCACCCAGGTTTGCAGCATTGTCGCACACGGCCTTCCCTGGTTTCAGGTCCAGTGGAGACAACCATTCATGAAATTGGTTCTCCAGAGCTGACCACAACTCCTCAGCTGTGTGACTCACATTTCCCAGACATTTCAATGTAAAAACCGCCTGATGACGTTGAGCCCTACTGCCAACATAGTAAGGAGGTGTGCAGGATCCCTTCTGCGCAGTTAGAAAGCTTGTGGCATGACCAGACAGGCTTTGGGTGCAGGTGGAAGACCGAGAGGAGGTTGAGGAGGCAGAAGCAGTGGAGGAACTTTGACATAAAGAGGATTGACGCACAACTCGTGGGGACGGCAAGACTTGGACAGCAGCCCCTTGTCCTGCTGTCACCATAGTTACCCAGTGCCCAGTCAGCGACATGTAACGCCCCTGTCCATGCCTACTCGTCCAAGTGTCTGTGGTGAAATGCACCCTGTCACACACAGAGTTTCTCAAAGAAGCGGTGATGTTGTGTGCGACATGCTGGTGGAGCGCAGGCACACCTTTCTTTGAGAAGTAGTGCCGACTGGGCATCTGGTACTGGGGCACTGCGACGGACATAAGGTCTCGAAAATCCTCTGTGTCCACCAGGCGGAAAGGCAGCATTTCTGTAGCCAAGAGCTTGCAGATGGTGAAATTCAACCTCTTAGCTTTCTCATGGCTAGGAGGAAATGGTCTTTTACTTGTCCACATCTGAGGGACCGAGGGCTGGCTATTGTGCTTAGACGGGGTTGATAAGGGTGTCCCCGGCAAACTGCCGGTCTGTGAGGAAGATGCAGGCGGACATGTTAGGTTGCCTTGATCCAAAGGTGGTGCTATCGATGTCGGACAGCGCTCAAGACCAGCTGGTGTTACCACCTCCAAAGAAAATGATGACCTGCCAATCACGCTGGCTGTTGCGGGTAAAGAGGTGGCAGGTCTGCGCCCCAAAACAGGTGTGACTGCTGTCCCCCCAGTCACAGAGGATGAAGAGGCCGCGGATGCACAAGATATGGCAGACGGTGGTTGGCCCGGCCGGCTAGGCCGCATTGTAGCACACTGAGCTTCCCACTGCAACTTATGCTTCATGTCCATGTGCCGGTTCATGCATGAAGTACTCAAACTATGTATTTTTTGGCCTCTACTTAGCTTTTGCTGACAAATGTTACAGATAACACGAGTTGGGTCATCTTTATCGATCTGAAAAAATGCCCAGGCTATGCAAGGCTTAGCACCCATGCGACCTGAAGAGCCACCACGACTTGTGGTGAGAGGCAGAGTTGTGTTTGAGGATGCAGTTGTTGACGTGCTTCCAGTACTACGTCTCTGTCCAGGAAGGCGCAACCTGACCTCGTCGTCACTAGCATCTTCCTCCACCTCCTCTGCTGACCTCATCTCTTGGCTGACTGTGGGTTGACAGTAAGTGGGATCTCCGACCTCATCATCATCACCCTGTGCGTTATCACACCCGTCGTCCTCAGAGCCAACCTGTTCCTGCCCTGACAAAAAACTAAAGTTGTCGCTCCAATCAGGTATTTGAGTCTTATCATCGTCTTCCTCATTGTCTCCACCAACAGGAGTTACAGTTTGGGAATGAGGGTCTACATTATGGTCAGAACCTTCTGCGTCTGGTCCTGGATCCGACTCATAAAGATTCTGGGCATCAGTGCAGCTCATTTCCTCGTCTGGATTCACAGAAGCACTGGAGTCGACCTCTGATTCCCAGGCTATAGTATGAGTAAACAGCTCTGCAGACTCAACCATCTGTTCTACCTCATACTCAGACGGGCAGCTGGAGATTTGGGAGCTGTGAGGAAGCAAGTGCGATTGGGGTGACACCTTTGAGGACTGGAGTATTTGTGATGTTGAAGTTGATGTGGAGGAGAGCCCACTTAAAGGAGCACTTGATATCCGTTGAAGCACCTGCTGTTTTTGTGCCTCATCTGGAATTTGTAGCGATTGGCGTGGCCGTAAGAAAGGGATCTTATCACATTGTCCGCTAAAAGAAGTAGACATTTTAGTTTGGCTGGAAGATGGTCTTTCTTCTGCACCTACCCCACGGACACAACCTTTTTTCCCCTTCCCAACACGCCTATTCCCCTTTCCACCAGCAGCAGGCCTTTTTCCACTCATTTTGGTGGTTAACTAATTCACAACTTTGGAGTTGTTTGCACAAAAAAACAATGGATGGTAACCGAGCAGAGCTGAGTGGCCAAACTGTGGTATTAGGCCAAAACTATTGGCTGGGTTAGATGCAGAAAAAAATTATTTTTAATTTGCAACCTGATGCAGGTCAGTATAGATGGACTAATAGACCAAGTCCCACACACCGCTAGAAGCCCAAATATTTTTTCAGAGCTAGATGCAGAAAAAAATTATATTCAATTTGCAACCTGCTGGAGGTCAGTATAGAAGGACTAATAGAACAAGTCCCACACACTGCTAGAAGCCCAAATATTTTTTCAGAGCTAAATGAAGAAAAAAATTATTTTTAATTTGCAACCTGATGGAGGTCAGTATAGATGGACTAATAGACCAAGTCCCACACACTGCTAGAAGCCCAAATATTTTTTCAGAGCTAGATGCAGAAAAAAATTATTTTTAATTTGCAACCTGATGGAGGTCAGTATAGATGGACTAATAGAACAAGTCCCACACGCTGCTAGAAGCCCAAATATTTTTTCAGAGATAAATGAAGAAAAAAATTATTTTAATTTGCAACCTGATGGAGGTCAGTATAGATGGACTAATAGACCAAGTCCCACACACTGCTAGAAGCCCAAATATTTTTTCAGAGCTAGATGCAGAAAAAAATTATTTTTAATTTGCAACCTGATGGAGGTCAGTATAGATGGACTAATAGAACAAGTCCCACATGCTGCTAGAAGCCCAAATATTTTTTCAGAGATAAATGAAGAAAAAAATTATTTTTAATTTGCAACCTGATGGAGGTCAGTATAGATGGACTAATAGACCAAGTCCCACACACTGCTAGAAGCCCAAATATTTTTTCAGAGCTAGATGCAGAAAAAAATTATTTTTAATTTGCAACCTGATGGAGGTCAGTATAGATGGACTAATAGACCAAGTCCCACACACCGCTAGAAGCCCAAATATTTTTTCAGAGCTAGATGCAGAAAAAAATTATATTCAATTTGCAACCTGCTGGAGGTCAGTATAGAAGGACTAATAGAACAAGTCCCACACACCGCTAGAAGCCCAAATATTTTTTCAGAGCTAGATGCAGAAAATTTTTTTATTCAATTTGCAACCTGATGGAGGTCAGTATAGATGGACTAATAGACCAAGTCCCACACACTGCTAGAAGCCCAAATATTTTTTCAGAGCTAGATGCAGAAAAAAATTATTTTTAATTTGCAACCTGATGGAGGTCAGTATAGATGGACTAATAGACCAAGTCCCACACACTGCTAGAAGCCCAAATATTTTTTCAGAGCTAGATGCAGAAAAAAATTATTTTTAATTTGCAACCTGATGGAGGTCAGTATAGATGGACTAATAGAACAAGTCCCACACGCTGCTAGAAGCCCAAATATTTTTTCAGAGATAAATGAAGAAAAAAATTATTTTTAATTTGCAACCTGATGGAGGTCAGTATAGATGGACTAATAGACCAAGTCCCACACACTGCTAGAAGCCCAAATATTTTTTCAGAGCTAGATGCAGAAAAAAATTATTTTTAATTTGCAACCTGATGGAGGTCAGTATAGATGGACTAATAGAATGATGCTATGCCCAAAAGATTTTACTTCACTAGGTGCAGTAAAAAAATTGGTATTCTATACACAGGTGGTATATCTTGCAACACAGATAGGCTACTCCACTGACTAACACACTCTGCAATAGGCCAAAAAGGATTAGCTTTGCTAGATTCAGCCAAATGCTGTGAAAAAAACTTGCACAGCACTGGCACAGACCTGCCTGGCAAAAACTGATAGGAACTGATGTAACCTAGTCCTGAAAAGGACTCCAATTACAATTAGTCTTTACTCCCACAATCTATCTATTTAAGAGCACAGACCTGCTTGATAAAAGTCGTAGGAAATGCTGTAACCTAGTCCTTAAAAGGACTGCAATCACAACTATTCCCTACTCCCAAGCTATCTGTATATTTGTGCGAAAATTGGCTTGAAATTAACAAGGTATAGCGCACACAGCAACAGCGGTGCCGTCTAACACGCAGCTGCAGCAGTGAGAAAATGGTGGCGACGGGGAAAATGGCTTGGTCTTATAGGGCAAGGACATGTGACATACACTGCCAATCACACATGCCCTTGCTTGTGTGAAAAAAAGCACTTCGCTCCGTGTGTGCGCTGCTGATAGGCTGACAGATTGCACCTCCCCACTGCAAATGCGGGAAAGAGAAAAAAAAATGGAGATCTTCATTGTTCCTGCAGAGATCCATCCCCTGCCCCTCCCCCCGCCCCGCTGTACACTCAAATTGCGTATTAACATTAATTTTCATCATTACTGAGAAAAAATCCAGTTATGATTTTGGTGCACGAACAGTTATCGAACATAACCTCGAACAGCCGAATTTTTCTCAAATTGTTCGTGTTCGCCGACCGGCTCGAACACCGCCCAAAACAGCTCGAATTTGAGATTGGCGAACAGTTCGAGTAGAACAACGCTCATCTCTACTTCTGAGGCCATTGAAGCTTTTGTGTTTCTAAAGGAGAGGTTCACCTCTGCTCTCATCCTTATGCAGCCTGATGTGACTAAGCCGTTTTTGGTTGAGGTTGAAGCTTCTTCTGTGGGGGTTGGTGCGGTGTTGTCTCAGGAAAGCAAGGATGGAGTACATCCCTGTGCCTTTTTTTCAAAAAAATTTTCTGAGACTGAACTTAAATACGATATTGGTAATCGGGAATTGCTGGCTATTAAACTCGCATTTGAACACTGGTGTCATCTCTTGGAAGGTGCTGAATTTCCCATTCAGGTTTTCACTGATCATAAAAATCTGATATATCTTGATGCTGCCAAGCGCTTGAATGCCCTTCAGGCTAGGTGGGCACTTTTTTTCTCGCGGTTTAATTTTTCCGTTACTTACATCCCGGGTACCAAGAATGTTAAAGCGGATGCTTTGTCTCGCAGCTTTTCTCCCATGGTCAGTGCTGAGGAGGAGGAGGAGAGCATTTTACAAGAAGGTGTTGTGATTGCTGCTTTGGACTCCGTTTTGGAGGATGAGATTCTTAAAGCTCAGGAGAATGCCCCATCTAACACTCCCCATGGGAGGTTGTTTGTGCCTAGGACCTTTAGGAGAGATTTGTTTGTTGAGTGTCATGAGTCTCGGTTGGCAGGTCATCCAGGAATTTCTGAGACCAAGAGACTTGTGGGTCGCAGTTTTTGGTGGCCTGGATGGCAGAAGGAAGTCATTAAGTGGGTGAGTCAATGTACTGTGTGTGCTAGATCCAAGTCTTCGCATGCTCCTGCTGCGGGGTTGCTTTGCCCTCTGGAGGTTCCTAGTGCACCTTGGACACATCTGGCTATGGACTTTATTACTGATCTTCCCCCCTCTGAAGTTTTCACGGTCATCTGGGTGGTCGTGGACCGTTTTAGCAAGATGTGTCACTTGGTTCCCTTCATCAAACTGCCTTGCGCTAAGACACTCGCTAAGGCCTTTGTCAAGGAAATTGTCAGACTACATGGCGTTCCTACTGACATTGTTTCTGATAGGGGACCTCAGTTCGTGGCTCGTTTTTGGCGTGCCTTTTGTGACAGGTTGGGAGTTCATTTGTCGTTTTCATGCGGATATCATCCTGAGTCTAATGGCCAGACAGAAAGAAAGAACCAGGATGTTGAGCAGTTCTTGCGTTGCTTTGTGGCAGACAATCAAGAGGGGTGGTCTGAGTTTCTGCCACTTGCTGAATTTGCTCTTAACAACCATACATCCTCTTCTGCTGGGTGTTCGCCTTTTTTCTGTTGTACTGGGAGACATCCGTCTTTTGGGTCATTCTCCAAATTGGTATCGGCTCTGCCGGAGGAGGAGAGTTTTTCTGGTGATTTGGAGAGAGTTTGGATGGATGTGCGTGATAATCTTCAGGAGGCTAACAAAAAATCTAAGAGGTACTTTGATAGGAAACGGCAAGATGTTTCGTTTGCTATTGGTGACATGGTTTGGTTGTCCTCTAAGAATCTGCGATTGAGGATTCCTTCGAAAAAATTGGGTCCCAAGTTTGTAGGGCCCTTTAAGGTGCTTCAGATAGTTAACCAATCTGCTGTTAGGTTGGAGGTTCCTACCTCCTGGAAGATTAATCCGGTGTTTCATGTTTCTCTGTTGAAAAAAGCTGATGTGTCGGTTGGTGACGCCTCTGCCACTGTTCCTCCGGTGGTGGAGGACGGGGAATATGAAATTTCCCGCATCCTAAATTCTAGACGGTATAGAGGGAGTTTGCAGTATCTCGTCGCTTGGAAGGGTTTCGGACCCGAGGATAACTCATGGGTGAGGGCGGATGATGTTTCTGCTTCCAGACTTGTCAGAGCATTTCACAGGAGGTTTCCTGATAAGCCCGGTCCTAGGGGATCCGGAGGATCCTCTTAGAAGAGGGGGTACTGTTAGAACTCTCCTGTTAGGTTTTTTCTAGTTTGCTGGTCACATGACCATTTTTGCCTATTTAATCCGGCTCCGCCCTCCTGGCCTTGCTGGACTTCATTGTATTTACTACTCTTGAGCTAGCTTGGTGCTCTGTTACCGTTCTCTGTTAGTTTTGCTAGGTCTTAGGACCTCTATTTTCTTTGTTGTGTGTTTGTCTTTGACTGCTACAATTTCTGCTAGGAGGTGTCCAACTTTATCCCAGTCCCTAGTTCTTGTAGGGATGCCTCCCTTGCATCTATAGGTCTTCGTACAGACTAGCCGAGGACTTTAGCAGGTCTGATCGCAGGATCAGGTTCCCCGTTACATCGTAGGGATCCAGTTTAGTTCTATTGTAGGGACAGATCTCCTGTCTTTCCTTAGTGCTTGTAGCAGATCATAACACACAGAGCCCAGGCAGCGCCAACGTTTATGTACAGTGGGCGGTCTGGAAGCGGTTAACAAGAAAAATATTGTGAATGATGAAAGAAAGGAAAAGGGAATTAATTTATTTATTTCATATTTTACCTGTGTTCAGCCTACGCACAACATATTTATTTATTCTATCTGTGCACATAATGGTTTACAAACTGTTTAGTCATTTACTTAATCTACACACAACATATTTAATTGCTTGATTATATTTTTCAAATTCAATAAAACATTCATATTTCCGCAATCAATATGCTCATTATAAGTGGAGAAAAAAACTTTCTCTTTAAAATTTCTTTCAGAAAGCAAAAATGGAACTGTATCTTTGCAGAATAGTGATAAATAATAAAATGATCTAAAAAATTAAATAAAAACTAAAACATGTCACCCAGTAATTTATACTTTATCCTCTTCTGCCATGCAGATGGAATACTGTATGAAAAGAACAAAATTGATTAAATCTTCCATGCACTAGACTAAAAAAAATTATACGATATTTTTGCAAATGTGGAGTTCTGTCCTCCACAAAGAACAAAGAACTGTAGGTCAGTCTGAGCAACATAGACTGGAGATGTTGATAAAGCAGAGTTGGACTGGGTAGATGGCACATGAAATAGCAGGGATCAAGACAGTATGTGGATGAGCGGAACTGGAAATGCATACATGCATCTTGGAAGAGCAGAGCTGGCAGTGTGTACTGCACTTTGGAATGGCAAGGCAGTGTATGTACTGTAGTTAGATGCCTTGATACAGCAGAGCTGTAAGTGCAGACAGCACCTAGGAACGGCAGAGCCATATAGACAGAGCAAAGATAATTGTATGGACATCACCTTGGAATTGTAGAGTTGTGTACACTGACAGGTACCTTGATGCAGAAGAGTTGAGAATGCAGACAGCACCTTGGAATTAGAAGAGTTGTGCAGTGGTAGAAAAAAATTGTAGTTTGTAAAATAAAATTACCATTTTCTGAAATTCGGAAAACTGCCTTTCTGGCGTCTTGATTTTTTTCTGTTTACTTTGATTACTGAACAGGTTAATTCATACTATATTTTAATAGACCAAACTTTTACAGACAGACATGGAGATACCAAATATGTTACATTTAATGGGTAAAAAGGAGAGTGAATCAAATGTTTATGTTTAAAGAAGCAATTCCATTAACCCCTTCATGACTGTGGGATTTTCCGTTTTTGTGATTTCATTTTTTCCTCCCCTTCTTCCCAGAGCCATAACTTTTTTATTCTTCCGTCAATATAGCTAAACGAGGGTTGTTTTTTTGCGGGACGAGTTGTACTTCTGAACAACACCATTGGTTTTACGATATAGTGTACCGGAAATCAGGAAAATCATTCCAAGTCTTGTGAAATTGCACAAAAAATGCAATTCCACAATATTTTGGGGGTTTTGCATTTATCATGTTCACTAAATGCTAAAACTGACCTGGCAATATGATTCCCTAGGTCAATACGAGTATGCAGATATGAAACGTGCAGGTTCTTTTTTATTTAAGTGGTAAAAAATATCCATAATTTTTGAGAACAAAAAATTTGCTTATGTCACCATTATCCGAGACCTGTAGCTTCTCCATTTTTCGTGATCTGTGGCTGTGTGAAGGCTTATTTTTTGCATCCCGAGCAGAAATTTTTATATATGCATTTCGTGGTAGATACAACATTTTGCCCGTTATTGCATTTTACTGAAATGTTGCGGCGGCCGAAAAAAACACAATTCTGGCGTTCAGGCTGCGCTCTATGTATCCTGGAAATGGCTTTTAAATGTACAGTACAGACCAAAAGTTTGGACACACCTTCTCATTTAAAGATTTTTTCTGTATTTTCATAACTATGAAAATTGTACATTCTCACTGAAGGCATCAAAACTATGAATTAACACATGTGGAATTATATACTTAACAAAAAAGTGTGAAACAACTGAAAATGTGTCTTATATTCTAGGTTCTTCAAAGTAGCCACCTTTTGCTTTGATGACTGCTTTGCACACTTTTGGCATTCTCTTGATGAGTTTCAAGAGGTAGTCACCAGAAATGGTCTTCCAACAATCTTGAAGGAGTTCCCAGAGATGCTTAGCACTTGTTGGCCCTTTTGCCTTCACTCTGCATTCCAGCTCACCCCAAACCATCTCGATTGGGTTCAGGTCTGGTGACTGTGGAGGCCAGGTCATCTGGCGTAGCACCCCATCACTCTCCCTCTTGGTCAAATAGCCCTTACACAGCCTGGAGGTGTGTTTGGGGTCATTGTCCTGTTGAAAAATAAATGATGGTCCAACTAAACGCAAACCGGATGGAATAGCATGCCGCTGCAAGATGCTGTGGTAGCCATGCTGGTTCAGTATGCCTTCAATTTTGAATAAATCCCCAACAGTGTCACCAGCAAAGCACCCCCACACCATCACACCTCCTCCTCCATGCTTCACGGTGGGAACCAGGCATGTAGAGTCCATCCGTTCACCTTTTCTGCGTCGCATAAAGACATGGTGGTTGGAACCAAAGAGCTCAAATTTGGACTCATCAGACCAAAGCACAGATTTCCACTGGTCTAATGTCGATTCCTTGTGTTCTTTAGCCCAAACAAGTCTCTTCTGCTTGTTGCCTGTCCTTAGCAGCGGTTTCCTAGCAGCTATTTTACCATGAAAGCCTGCTGCAGAAAGTCTCCTCTTAACAGTTGTTGAAGAGATGTGTCTGCTGCTAGAACTCTGTGTGGCATTGACCTGGTCTCTAATCTGAGCTGCTGTTAACCTGTGATTTCTGAGGCTGGTAACTCAGATAAACTTATCCTCAGAAGCAGAGGTGACTCTTGGTCTTCGTTTCTTGGGGCGGTCCTCATGTGAGCCAGTTTCTTTGTAGCGCTTGATGGTTTTTGCAACTGCACTTGGGGACACTTTCAAAGTTTTCCCAATTTTTCACACTGAGTGACCTTCATTTCTTAAAGTAATGATGGCCACTCATTTTTCTTTACTTAGCTGCTTTTTTCTTGCCATAATACAAATTCTAACAGTCTATTCAGTAGGACTATCAGCTGTGTATCTGTAGCACCCTGAGGATTCGGCTGCTACAGGGGTATTGCACCTCAACCCAGAGGTGTGATATTCCACTCCCGGGTAAGGAAGGAGTGTGGAACTGAGCTCAGATAGACTGCATGCACTACATACATCCCATTTCAGAGGAGCAGGCCGACGGTACTCCCACTTAGAAATGTGCAGGTACAACCGAGCCTGTTCCTGGCTGGAGTGGGAGGGGGGTGGTACATCCCATGTAGTGTAGGGGCAGATAGGGGGAGCAGTCTGGGTAGTGTTAGGAGCTCATTGGGTGCTGGTCACCTGAGCTCACACATAGAGGGATATATAAGGAGGGCACCAACTTAGATCAGGGTCAGACGCTGAGAACAAGTCAGTTGGAGAGAGAAAAGGAAACAGCAGCCCTGGAGAGAGAGAGAGGAGAAAGAAAGAGAAAGACCCAGAGGGGGAAGACTGAAGGGACCCAAGAACCCAAATTAGAGCACCGGGTGAGGAGTCAGCACAAGGGTACCGGAACCCAAGCTGGTGGGGGCAAAAACATCCCTAGCCAGAGACCGGAGGCTGTGGGCAGCATCTGCCACGGCCACCCACTACATCCACCCTGAAGGCATACCACATGGAGGGTCAGGGAACCTAAGGCCAAGGGTTGCCCAACAGAAGGCCCGAGGGAGCTGGACCTAGGTGGATCACTGGTGGGGACGGCTGAAGAAAGGACAGAGGGAGAGCTCAGGGCCACGCTCCGGACTTGTTTGGGGGTTGGCCGGATCCAGGACCTGGTGGACGCAGCACGGCTCGGGTGGTCACTAACAGCTGGAGTGACCGAAACATCCGCAGTAAGTAAACTCCCTTAACTGCACAACCCGAGTCTGTCTTCATTGCCGGCTGCACCGCACCACCACAACCCCCATCCTCTGCGCCTGTCCCCTCTGAGGCTATACCCCTCCCGTTGGGGGTTATCCCACCAAGCTGCACATCCACCATCAGCCTCAGCGGACCCTGCTGCAGCGGCGGCCACAGTGACCGCATTACAACGGGTGGCGTAGTCGACACAAAAGAACTCTTATAACATCAGTAAGGACTGCCACATAACACTTAGCTTGACGCCCTGGGCACGGGACCGGGTCACAGCCGCTCGGAGACTACAACCCCCCATCTGATCCGGTGCCGGGTATTCCCCTCAAAAAGGAATATGTCCCAGGGGGCGCGTCAACTTTGGCGTAGTCGGCAGGATTACGTGCCCGCAACACCCGGGTACTGCGTGCCTGAAGAAAAGTGCAAGTTTACCTCAGAAAGAAGACTCCTGCCGGTTCCGGAGGGTCCATGCCATCGGACTCCATCACCAGTCGTTTCCCGCCGATTGTCCGCCATTTCCAGCTTGTTCCCGCCATCTGCAGAGTTTCCCGCCACTGGGCGACGCTTCCCGCCAAAACCGCAGATTTCCCGCCTTGGAAGAGCAGCGGACGCCATTATGGGCGTGCCAAAGGAGGGCAAGAGGCCACCTCCCATCGTGGGCCAGGACAGAAAATGGCGCCAAAAGTGGAAACCGCCCCCACCAACAGAGACTGTGATGCTGGAGGTGTCTGTCAGCGTGAAAGAACTCCCCCTGGAGCTGACAGTCACCGAGTTGCCCCGGGACCGCCCTCGAAGTGGGAGGAGACGAAAGAGAAGAGAAAAGATGGGTGTCGCTTGGAGCAGTCTAGAACGAGCGCACCCGGAGGCAAGGTGTCCAGAGCGAGAGCACCCGGAGTCGAGGAGAGGAAGAATAGACCCGGGAATGGAGCGGCAGCAGCGCAGCACCGGCCCGCTGGCCAGGAGCCTGCAAAAGGAAGAAAGAGGAGAGCAGAGCAGCACCGACCCGATGGTCAGGAGCCTGCTGGAGTCAACAACCCCGCTAGGCTTAGCGGAGATCCTGGCGCAGCTTCCCCGAGATCGGGAGTGCGCGCGGAGTGCCCTGGAGGGCCTCGCGGGAAGGATGGCCCGAGTGCAGAGGGAGATCCTGGCGGAGTGGGGCCGGGAGATGGCCCAGCAAGCTGGAACCCGTCCACGGAACCCGCTCCCTTGGAAGAAGACACCGACTGCCTCTGCGGATGACGCGGGAGGACCCAAGGCCGGAGACGGCGCAGAAGAGGGAGCGAGACGCATGGCAGCAGGTAAGGGGGACGCCTATACCCCATACCGGAAGACCGCTTATCTGCCCCAGCTCCCCGTCGCAGAGCCCGAAGGTCCCCCGGCCGTACCCGAGACCGCCATGACACCGCCACCGACTAGGCCCCGACCGGAAGCCGCCGTCGCGACCCCGGTGACGTCACGCGTCGTGACCCGGAGCGTGGCGAAGGAAGAGGAGCCTCCGGCCTGGTCGCAGGGCCTAGCGTTTCCGGGCGCCGCATCCCCAGCAGAGCCATCTACCTCCGCGGAGCCTCCGGCCTGGTCGCAAGGCCAGGTAGCCCAGGGCGCCGCCGTGTTAACAGTTCCATTTACCTTCCAGATGCCCCCGGCCTGGCCGCAAGGCCTGGGTAACCTGGGCGCCCCCACTATCGCGCCCGCACCCGAAACACCAAGGGTGCCATATCTGGGAGAGGACCCCTTCAGCCAGCTAGCGTGGCCGGACGGGCGGCCTTTCATCTGGCCCGAAGAATTCTTGGAACTGGAGCGACAAAAGAAGTTAGGTCCCCTGTGTGAGCCCCTGATTCCGGCTCCAAAGCCCGTGACTCGGGTCTCGCCTCCACTAGAAGAAGCCCAATTCGTGTGGGACCCCACGGGAGAAGATTTGATGGGGTTCACCGGAGAGACTCGGGCAGCTGCAGCTGAACGCACAGAGTGTTGCCGTCAACAGCTGGCAGAGTTTAAGAGAGAACGGGAGGAGAGGCGGGTCAGAGAGCAATGGGCCCAGACCCGCAGCGCGGAGCAAAAGAGTCGGACCAGAAGGGACCCCTGTGCAGCAAATCGTCCCCGTACCATCGGGACGGTAATAAAGTTTAATGCGCAGCATGGGTGGGGCTTCATAAAGGACCGGAACACCATGGGTGACGTCTTCGTTACCCGACGGGACGTCGAGTCCCACCTGCCAGAGGGTCACAAAGGCCGTGACCTCTACGTCGGTGACGAGGTAACGTTCACCCGGCACAAGTGTGCCAAGGGACCTTACGCCCTCCACGTGCATCGCCTGACAGAGGAGGAGTTGCGGTGTAGGGAGGAGGAGCCAGAAGACCCGAACGGGTTCAAGGCTAGAAGGTACTATGACTGAGATAGTACAAAGGACTGTATATAGTTACCTGTCGGGGTACCCAAGTAACCGTGGCTGCTTTAAAGTTTAGTCCCCGTTGGGACCAGTGAACAGTTTAACCCGTGTGTCCCCTACCCAAACCAGGCTGAGGACTGTGAGCAGCCATCCCTTTCCCTTTACTTGGCCGGGGACTGAGAACGGCCAAATTTCCCTGTACATAGTTGCGCTTTCTAAAGCGCCCCCTACCGGTTTTATAGGAGAAACCATTTTCCTAGAAAGACTGTCGCACTTTTCCCGGACACACGTTGCACAGTGTCCGGAGGAGGAACCTGAAACCAGAGACGACAAGAATGTTTATATGAAAAAGTTTTATATATATATAATGTTTTATATGTTTTATATGTTCATATAAAAATTTTGTATGTTTTGGTGTTTTATGTCTTACAGCCCGAGGACGTGCTGTGATTTACCAGGGGGGAATGTAGCACCCTGAGGATTCGGCTGCTACAGGGGTATTGCACCTCAACCCAGAGGTGTGATATTCCACTCCCGGGTAAGGAAGGAGTGTGGAACTGAGCTCAGATAGACTGCATGCACTACATACATCCCATTTCAGAGGAGCAGGCCGACGGTACTCCCACTTAGAAATGTGCAGGTACAACCGAGCCTGTTCCTGGCTGGAGTGGGAGGGGGGTGGTACATCCCATGTAGTGTAGGGGCAGATAGGGGGAGCAGTCTGGGTAGTGTTAGGAGCTCATTGGGTGCTGGTCACCTGAGCTCACACATAGAGGGATATATAAGGAGGGCACCAACTTAGATCAGGGTCAGACGCTGAGAACAAGTCAGTTGGAGAGAGAAAAGGAAACAGCAGCCCTGGAGAGAGAGAGAGGAGAAAGAAAGAGAAAGACCCAGAGGGGGAAGACTGAAGGGACCCAAGAACCCAAATTAGAGCACCGGGTGAGGAGTCAGCACAAGGGTACCGGAACCCAAGCTGGTGGGGGCAAAAACATCCCTAGCCAGAGACCGGAGGCTGTGGGCAGCATCTGCCACGGCCACCCACTACATCCACCCTGAAGGCATACCACATGGAGGGTCAGGGAACCTAAGGCCAAGGGTTGCCCAACAGAAGGCCCGAGGGAGCTGGACCTAGGTGGATCACTGGTGGGGACGGCTGAAGAAAGGACAGAGGGAGAGCTCAGGGCCACGCTCCGGACTTGTTTGGGGGTTGGCCGGATCCAGGACCTGGTGGACGCAGCACGGCTCGGGTGGTCACTAACAGCTGGAGTGACCGAAACATCCGCAGTAAGTAAACTCCCTTAACTGCACAACCCGAGTCTGTCTTCATTGCCGGCTGCACCGCACCACCACAACCCCCATCCTCTGCGCCTGTCCCCTCTGAGGCTATACCCCTCCCGTTGGGGGTTATCCCACCAAGCTGCACATCCACCATCAGCCTCAGCGGACCCTGCTGCAGCGGCGGCCACAGTGACCGCATTACAACGGGTGGCGTAGTCGACACAAAAGAACTCTTATAACATCAGTAAGGACTGCCACATAACACTTAGCTTGACGCCCTGGGCACGGGACCGGGTCACAGCCGCTCGGAGACTACAACCCCCCATCTGATCCGGTGCCGGGTATTCCCCTCAAAAAGGAATATGTCCCAGGGGGCGCGTCATATCCACCAGACTTCTGCACAACACAACTGATGGTCCCAACCCCATTTATAAGGCAAGAAATCCCACTTATTAAACCGGACAGGGCACACCTGTGAAGTGAAAACCATTTCCGGTGACTTCCTCTTGAAGCTCATCAAGAGAATGCCAAGAGTGTGCAAAGCAGTCATTAAAGCAAAAGGTGGCTACTTTGAAGAACCTAGAATATAAGACATATTTTCAGTTGTTTCCCACTTTTTTGTTAAGTATATAATTCCACATGTGTTATTTCATAGTTTTGATGCCTTCAGTGTGAATGTACAATTTTCAGTCAAGAAAATACAGAAAAATCTTTGAGAAGGTGTGTCCAAACTTTTGGTCTGTACTGTATGTCTATGGAGAGTCAGAAGGAGGCTGCATAGGCTTACGTTATAAAAGAGACTTCCGGCTCACACATAGAGCATACAGTGAGTCTGAATTTCAATGATGTCACTGAGATGAAGAGCAGAACAGCACTGGATCCTGGAGAGAGCAGCAGTAGGTGAGTATATTAATACATTAACACTACACTACATATACACACATTTAATGAAAAAAAAAAGATATTAATGGAAATGCTTCTTTAAAAAAAAATATCTATACTTTATTTTTACGTCCACTTAGGAGACTTGAACCTGCAATCTTTTAATTTCTAGTTCTATATTATGCAATACCATAATATTAGAGTTATATAGTAGAAATTATGTTCTCATATAAAGCCCAACCTTTTGCTTAGCTTCACAGGCGTCCCCTAGGTGGTAGACATAGGGTCTTCAGGAAGCCACAAGCTGCCATGGTATCTCAACAGTACTCTGCATTCACTAAGAGGGGTGGCCCACTCCATTTAAATGTGGCTGTCAGAGATTTACAGCAGCATCTAAATGAATAAACAGAATGCTGTTTTCAGAAACACATGCTGGCTGTGTAACACAGTCAGCATTTGATAATTGTGGAGTAGGCACAGCTCCTGGAATCCCTCCAAAATTACAGACCCCAGCGCCTATGTACAGTTACATCCATTTACACTAAGGCGGCGTACAGATTAACAGAAAAATATGACATAATGCATAGTTAAAATTACATTTACCTTCAGATTTCCAGTCCATCTCTGCATCTTGACTGGACAAGCTGAAAGTAGGGGGAAGTGTATTAGACTACCAAAGCACACTTTACATAGAGCAATTTCAGAAGATAGCAGCCATTTTTACAGAAATGAACAGGGGGACTGGGAAACAGCGAACCAAGGATGGTGACTTTCCTAAGTTGATTTCTGATGTTATCAGATTTCCCATATTTGTTATGCATATGTAGGTATTTCATTTCTTAATGTAACATGCTTGAAAAAAATAAATGCACTGCAGAATATTTACCAAAACAATCTTAAAATTAGACAGTTTAGAATTAGACTAGATGTGACAAATTTATCACAGTGGCTCAGGCTGGATGATAAATTTGGCATCAGAATCAATTAATGTGTAGAATGGCATGTACGCCAGAATTTTGGCTCAATTAAAGTCCGAATTTTATATTATAAATGTGCCCCACTGTGTTATATCCACGCAGGGCTTGATAAGTCAATACATGACTTTATCTTTTGGTTTTCTTTGAATCAATGTCATGCAAAGATTTTCAGGCCCTGCACTTTGCACATTACAGTATTCAGTTTTTACTGGAGTATCCCTTTAGGTTTCTCAATATCCTCTAGTTACATAGTACACTATATGGATAGTGTGAAGTACTGGGACACCTACACATTACACCTGTCTACCTGCCTGTCAGTTGTCTAGTCTTCTAAACTGCCAGTGCCAATTGCCAGCGCTCATCAAGGCATTTACTCGCTGTCCATAATGTCACATATACTGTACAGCTGCTGTAGGGGTTGTAATTGCTGTCCCTACTCTGTTAGACATTTTCTTTCCTGAACTGTCATATTTTTCTAAGGTAAAGTTTCTGCTCCTGCTACTGCACAGCCATGCCAGCCACTCCTGGCTGCACATTGTGTTTTATAGTGCGATATTGTACTGCCGCTGCCAGGGCTGCAATGCAGGCCCTACACTGACAGACATCTCCTTGCCTGACTTGTTATATATTTATACTGTGCGCCAACTGCCGCTGCAACTGCATAACCACGCCAGCTTCTGGGTGGCTGGCCGCTGTGTTTAAAAATGCTGCTCTGTACTACTGCTGCAGGGGCTACTATTGCTGGGCCTAATTGCCAGACATCTCCTCTTCGCCTGAATACTTTTTTTACTGTCTGACTTCTACCGCTGCTACTGCTACTAAATGCCCACAACAATTTTCTGCGCTTGTCCAGTGTGTTGTATACTTTACTGCTGCTGACAAATATATTCGGGTCATTGTACACAAGCATGAAACTGCTCCCAAAATAGGGATAATTTTTTACAAGCCATTGCTTCTTTGGGATTCCCTGATACACTTATACCCTCATTAAAACACTATATTTTTAATGGTATGCATTAAAACATTTAGATATACTGTATTGTTCGGACCATAAAACGTACTTTTTTCCTCCAAAATTTTGTAGGAAAGTGGGGGGTGCGTCTTATAGTCCGAATATACACTGCTCAAAAAAATAAAGGGAACACTTAAACAACAGAATATAACACCAACTATATCAAACTTCTGTGAAATCAAACTGTCCACTTAGGGAGCAACACTGATTGACAACCAATTTCACATGCTGTTGTGCAAATGGAATAGACAATAGATGGAAATTATTGGCAATTATCAAGACACACTCAATAAAGAAGTGGTTTTGCAGGTGGGGACCACAGATCACATCTCAGTACCAATGCTTTCTGGCTGATGCTTTGATCACTTTTGAATGTTGGTTGTGCTTTCACACTCGTGGTACCATGAGACGGACTCTACAATCCACAGAAGTTGCTCAGTTAGTGCAGCTCATCCAGGATGGCACATCAATGCGAGCTGTGGCAAGAAGGTTTGCTGTGTCTGTCAGCGTAGTGTCCAGAGGCTGGAGGCGCTACCAGGAGACAGGCCAGTACACCAGGAGACGTGGAGGGGGCCGTAGGAGGGCAACAACCCAGCAGCAGGACGGCTACCTCCGCCTTTGTGCAAGGAGGAACAGGAGGAGCACTGCCAGAGCTCTGCATAATGACCTCCAGCAGGCCACAAATGTGCATGTGTCTGCACAAACGACTAGAAACCGACTCCATGAGAGTGGTATGAGGGCCCGACGTCCACAGATGGGGTTTGTGCTCACAGCCCAACACCGTGCAGGACACTTGGCATTTGCCACAGAACACCAGGATTAGCAACGTCACCACTGGCGCCCTGTGCTCTTCACAGATGAAAGCAGGTTCACACTGAGCACATGTGACAGACATGACAGAGTCTGGAGACGCTGTGGAGAGTGATCTGCTGCCTGCAACATCCTTGAGCATGACCGGTTTGGCAGTGGGTAATGGTGTGGGGTGGCATTTCTTTGGAGGGCCGCACAGCCATGTGCTCGCCAGAGGTAGCCTGACTGCCCTTAGGTACTGAGATGAGATTCTCAGACCCCTTGTGAGACCATATGCTGGTGCGGTTGGCCCTGAGTTCCTCCTAATGCAGGGCAATGCCAGACCTTATGTGGCTGGAGTGTGTCAGCAGTTTCTGCAAGATGAAGGCATTGAAGCTATGGACTGGCCCGCTCGTTCCCCAGACCTGAATCCGACTGAGCACATCTGGGACATCATGTCTCGCTCCATCCACCAATGTCACGTTGCACCACAGACTGTCCAGGAGTTGACAGATGCTTTAGTCTAGGTCTGGGAGGAGATCCCACAGGAGACCATCTGCAACCTCATCAGGAGCATGCCCAGGCGTTGTAGGGAGGTCATACAAGCACGTGGAGGCCACACACAATACTGAGCCTCATTTTGACTTGTTTTAAGGACATTACATCAAAGTTGGATCAGCCTGTAGTGTGTTTTTCCACTTTAATTTTGGGGGTGACTCCAAATCCAGGCCTCCATTATTGGTCAATAAATTTTATTTCCATTGATGATTTTTGTGTGATTTTGTTGTCAGCACATTCAACTTTGTACAGAACAAAGTATTCAATGAGAATATTTCATTCATTCAGATCTAGGATGTGTTATTTCAGTATTCCCTTTATTTTTTTGAGCAATGTATATGTATACTATGGCTGTGGGTGGTGGGGGTTGTGGGGGGAGCGGCAGCGGGGGATGAGCAGGGCACAGGAGGCAGCAGCCACCTGCTGCAGCCTACACTGTGTCCGCTGCTTAAGAAAATGAATATTCACTGCTCCCCATGCCCATGGGCATGGAGAGAAGTGAATATTCATTTTCCTTAATAGCGCTCAGTGGTCATGTGTGCCCGCTATTAAAGACCATGAATATTCACTACAATCCACTCCCATGGGTTGTAGTGAATATTCATGCTCTTTAATAGCGGGCACAAGAGACCGCAGAGCTGCAGCAGGAGCCGCGCTGCGGCTACAGTGTGCACACTATTAAGGAGAGTGAATGGTCACTGCTAATTCATCTTTTATAATAACCAGAGAAAAGTAACTCCTCATTAATGCCTCTATGTGATACACAGTGCTCAAACAAGAGCATAGATGCCATTTTTGCTTCGACAATTAATATATTTTTTCAGAGAAAACTCTAGTTGATCAGATGGATTTACAAATATATATTTGTCGTCGGCATAAATGGACATATAGAACTGACATTACCCCTGAGGAAGCCATGTCTGCATGGCTTAACGCGTAGGGTTCTCATCTGCTGGTTCCCCATTGATGTGTGGACACTATTGGTCTGTATAACATGGTCTTTATTATTTGATATGTTATTTATAATGCCGGGTAATATATGAGATCTTAATTTGTATCATAACGCATGGCGTGTGTAGTCCTTGCTGGATTTAAAATCATCGCATAAAAACTGTGCTATTATCCGGGGCTGTCACTTCAATTTATAGATCTATTTATTCAGTCTATCCCCATAATTTATAAGACCAGGCCATATAAAGTCTTTCCACATACTTACGATATATGGATTATGTTACGCTCACGCCCGGACTGACTGGCGTGAGCGTGATTAGTGATCCCACTGTACCATGAACCGAGGAGTGCCTGGAGGGGCATAACTAAGTATCAATACGGTCCGACCAAGGTCGCACGGCGGCTCAGTCGACTCCGTGAACCAGGGAGGAACCGAGCAGAGGGACCTGGGTCAACTCCAGGTCAGACCCACACTCACAGCTGTTGACCCACACCGGGGAATGCAGGAACAGGCAGGTTAGCTGGTATGCAGACAGGTGGGTTCTGGCAGGCACGGCAGGTATGACGGCAGGTGGGTACTTAGCAGGCACTACTGGTATGTAGGCAGGTGAGTACTGGCAGGCGTGGCTGGTATGCAGACAGGCGGGTGCTGACAGGCACGGCTGGAATGCAGACAGGCAGATACTGGCCAGTATGAACGCAGGCAGGATAGGGACCAGTACAGACTGGGATACAGGAACAGAGACGCAGGTGCGGTAGACTAGCAGAGCAAAACCGCAGAAGCAGTGAACAAGCAGAGCAGAGCAAAACTGCAGGTGCGGTGAACAAGCAGAGTGGAGCAAAACCGCAGATGCGGTGAACAAGCAGTGCGGAGCAAAACCGCAAGTGCGGTTAGCAAGCAGAGCGGAGCAAAACCGCAGGTGCGGTGAACAAGCAGAGCGGAGTAAAACCGCAGGTGCGGAAAACAAGCAGAGCGGAGCAAAACCGCAGGTGCGGAGAACAAGCAGAGCAGAGCAAAACCGCAGGTGCGGTGAACAAACAGAGCGGAGCAAAACCGCAGGTGCGGTGAGCAAGCAGAGCGGAGCAAAACTGCAGGTGCGGTGAACAAGCAGAGTGGAGCAAAACCGCAGGTGCGGTGAGCAAGTAGAGCAGAGCAAAACTGCAGGTGCGGTGAGCAAGCAGAGCGGAGCAAAACTGCAGGTGCGGAAAACAAGCAGAGCGGAGCATAACCGCAGGAGCGGTAAACAAGCAGAGCGGAGGAAAACCGCAGGTGCGGATAACAAGCAGAGTGGAGCAGAACAGCAGGTGCGGTAAACAAGCGAAGCAGAGCGGAACCACCGAAGCGGTGAACAAGCAGAGCAGAACAGAACCGCAGGAACGGTAAACAAGCGGAACAGAACGGAACTGCCGGAGCGGTGAACAAGCAGAGCAGAAGGTGAAGGCAGACAGGACAGGGCTCTGTTCACATGGAACAGACTGGAAAATACAGGAAGATGGTTAGAACACAGGTGGTAGATGCGGATGCAGGGAAAGGGGACAAGCAGAACCAGATACACACAAGGTACTTACAATGAAGTAGTGAGTGGACACAAAACTCACAAACAGAAGTACAGAGACAACGAGTTGGAGTTAGGTGCAGGTTCAGACACTGCAGGCAAAGGGAAGGTACGGACATAGAGAGAAACAAGTAACGGGCTAGGACACTGTTCAGACAGGAACTGAACCGGGAACAAGATACAGGAACCAGCCTGGGAACTCAGCCCCCAGGGTGGCGGAAACAGACTAGAAGTCAGAGATACAGGTAGGGGCCCTGGGTACTCGGCCCCCAGGATGGCGGAAACAGACTAGAAGTTACAGGAAAAGGCTCTGGATACTCAGCCCCCAGGGTGGCAGACAGACTAGAGTAAGTAGAGGACCTGGCACCTCAGTTGCAAAAGACAAACTGAGTGAAAGCGTTGCTCAGGCACCTCCCACTGGGTGGAGGGGGTTTAAGTATCCAGTGACTCTCAGCAATAGGCTGGGGACACATTAGGACTGTGCACAAAGTAGCTATAAGAAACAAGCAGAAAGCCGCACCGACGCCCTAAGCAATCAGACAAGAGACATGGACACAGCAGGTACTGGAGCAAAGCGTGCAGCATGGACTGACAGGTAAGATTGCGGTCTTTGCATGGTGGGAGGTGGTGCACCATGCAAGCTCGCCGCCAGGGATGTTACAGATTATTGGTACCATGATATATATGTTCCTAAGGGGATCATTTTTGTATGTATTTTAAGTATGTTTTAATTGTGGTGTTTGTCTAGTGTTCTCAATAAAAATTATACATATTTTTGTACATTATTATTTGCTTTATTCTATATATTCAGTATGTCTGGTGCCTGTTAGAACCTTGCTGTTAGGTTTTTTTTCCTTTGCTGGTCACATGACCTTGTTGGCCTATTTAATCCTGCTCCGCCCTTCTGGCTTTGCTGGACTTCATTGTATATCTACTTTCTAGCTAGCCTGTGCTGTGTGTCTTGCTCTGTTAGTTTGCTTGGTTTACTGACCTCTATGTTCTTTATATTTTGTTTGTTCGTCTGTCTGCTACTATTTCTGTTAGGAGGTGTCCCATATTCCTCCCAGTCCTTAGTACTTGTAGGGATTCCTCCCCCACATCTATAGGTCTTCGTACAGACTAGCTTAGGACTTTAGCAGGTCTGATCGCAGGATCAGGTTCCCTGTTACATCGTAGGGATTCAGCTGAGTTCTATCGTAGGGACAGATCTCCTCTCTTTCCTTAGCTCTGGTAGCAGAACATAACAGTAAGTCCAGCCAGCAAATTCTCTAAGGAAAGATTTTTCTGTTCCATCATGGTGTCGGTTCAGGATTTGGCTCATCGCCTGCAGGGACTCTCTCTGGAAGTGGCCGAGCTCCGTCAGCACGTGAGTAACTGTTCTGGAGCACATTTCTTGGAGCCTAAGGTATGTTTGCCGGATTTATTTTTTGGTGAACATCGAGAATTTTTTTCATTTAAAAATGCTTGCTTATTGTATTTTCGTTTGAGACCCAAGTCCTCTGGGGATGAATCCCAGCGCGTAGGGTTCATAATGTCACTTTTGCGCAAAGAGCCTCAGGAGTGGGCCTTTTCTTTGCAACCTAGTGATACATGCTTCAGATCAGTGGATAGTTTTTTTTCTGCTTTAGGACTATTATATGATGATCCTGACCGTGTCGCATCAGCTGAGACTGAGTTGAGACGTTTAAAACAAGGATCAGGTAATGTCGAAAAATATTGTACACATTTTCGTCGTTGGTCCACTCAAACAGGGTGGAACGATTCTGCTCTGAAAAGTCTATTTCTTGCTGGGCTCAGTGAAAGGGTTAAAGACCTGCTAATTGCTTATCCTACACCTGAGGATTTGCAACAGGCTATGCAATTAGCTATACGGGTGGATAGGAGACTGCGTGCAAGGGTTAATGAGAGCAAATCCTCTGCTATGTCAGTTTCTGGTTATGATAATGTGTGTACTAACAGTGGTGAACCGATGGAGATTGGATCGGTGGCACCTCGCTCTCAAGAAAAAGACCGTCGTTTTTCGAAAGGCTTGTGTTTCTATTGCGGAAAATCTGGTCATTTGATTAAAGGCTGTGAGCTTCGTATGAAGAAAGAAAAAAAAATGGTCAGTCATGCCCGTATTGCCTGTTTAAATTCCAAGGGTATATTTTTAGCTGCTTCCACGATTGCTCAGGAAAAATTAATGGAATTTCGGGTGTTTGTTGATTGCGGGTCTACACTGAATGTAATTGATGGGGGATTCGTGGAAAAACTCAATTTAAAACCTGAACCTTTATCATCCCCCATTGCTGTGGTTTCTGTGGATGGCTCCCCTTTGAAGAATATTACTCTCAAGGTCTGTGAATTTCCTCTCACTATTAATGGTGTTCACCATGAGAAATTGGATTTGGTAGTGTTGAATAACTTGCCTTCTCCAGTAATATTGGGATTGCCTTGGTTAAAATGTCACAATCCTGTACTGGATTGGTCTACCAGTGAAATTAAATCCTGGAGCCATAAATGTTATGACAAGTGTTGTAACGGGCGTATTGCAGCTTTGGATAGGGGAGAATTGCCTGTTCCTATTCAGGATTTTTGGAGAGTTTTTTCTGAGAAGGAATCGCAGGTTTTGCCTCCCCATAGAGACTATGATTGTTCTATTGAATTTGTCCCTGGAGCGACTCTTCCTAAAAGTCGTTTATTTAACCTTACTATTCCTGAGAGGAAGGCTTTGGAGGAATACATACAGACAAGTTTGGCCGCCGGTCACATTAGGCCCTCTAAGTCTCCTGTGGCGGTTGGATTTTTTTTTGTAAAAAAAAAGGACGGCGGTTTACGTCCTTGTCTGGATTTTCGTGAGATTAACAAAATTACGGTACGCAATCCTTACCCACTGCCATTGATTCCTGATCTGTTTAACCAGTTATTGGGGGCCAAGTGGTTCTCTAAAATTGACCTTAAGGGGGCATACAATCTGTTGCGCATGAAGGAGGGTGATGAATGGAAGACTGCTTTTAACACTCCTGTGGGTCATTTTGAGAATCTGGTTATGCCTTTTGGTCTTACTAATGCTCCTGCATTTTTTCAGAATCTGATTAATGACATCCTTAGACCTATGATCGGTAAAAATGTGGTTGTGTATTTGGATGACATTTTGATTTATTCGCCAGATCTGGAGTCTCATTGGCGGAGGGTACGTGAGGTATTACAGTTATTAATGGACAATTCGCTTTTTGCTAAGCTGGAGAAATGTGAGTTCGCTGTACAGAGAATTAGTTTTTTGGGCTACATTATCTCCAGCAAAGGTTTTGAGATGGATCCGGTTAAGGTTCAGGCTGTGCAGGAATGGCCTAGGCCTATTGGTTTGAAATCGATACAGAGGTTTTTGGGTTTCGCCAATTACTATAGAAAATTCATAAAAAATTTTTCTAGTATTGTCAAACCTCTGACTGATCTCACCAGGAAAGGTGCTGATGCGGTTCAGTGGTCTTCTGAGGCCATTGAAGCTTTTGTGTATCTCAAGGAGAGGTTCACCTCTGCTCCCATCCTTATGCAGCCTGATGTTACTAGGCCGTTTTTGGTTGAGGTTGATGCTTCCTCTGTGGGGGTTGGCGCAGTATTGTCTCAGGATAACGGGGATGGATTACATCCCTGTGCCTTTTTTTCAAAAAAATTTTCGGAGACTGAATTGAATTACGATATTGGTAATCGGGAATTATTGGCTATTAAACTCGCATTTGAACACTGGCGCCACTTCTTGGAAGGTGCGGAATTTCCCGTTCAGGTTCTTACGGATCATAAAAATCTGATATATCTTGACGCTGCCAAGCGCCTGAATGCCCGTCAGGCTAGGTGGGCACTGTTTTTCTCGCGGTTTAATTTCTCCGTTACTTACATCCCTGGTACTAAGAATGTTAAGGCGGATGCCTTGTCTCGCAGTTTTTCTCCCATAGTCGGTGCTGAGAAAGAGGAAAACATTTTACAAGAAGGTGTTGTGATAGCTGCTTTAGACTCCGTTTTGGAAGATGAGATTCTTAAAGCTCAGGAGAATGCCCCATCTAACACTCCTCATGGCAGGTTGTTTGTGCCTGGGACCTTTAGGAGAGATTTGTTTGTTGAGTGTCACGAATCTCGGTTGGCAGGTCATCCCGGAATCTCTGAGACCAAGAGACTGGTGGGTCGCAGTTTTTGGTGGCCTGGATGGCAGAAGGAAGTCATTAAGTGGGTACGCCAATGTACTGTATGTGCTAGATCTAAGTCCTCACATACTCCTGCTGCGGGGTTGCTTTGTCCTTTGGAGGTCCCCAGTGCTCCTTGGACACATTTGGCTATGGACTTTATAACTGACCTTCCCCCCTCTGAGGGTTTTACTGTCATCTGGGTGGTCGTGGACCGTTTTAGTAAGATGTGTCACTTGGTTCCCTTCATCAAACTGCCCTGCGCTAAAACTCTCGCTAAGGCCTTTGTCAAGGAAATTGTCAGACTTCATGGCGTTCCTGCTGACATTGTTTCTGATAGGGGTCCTCAGTTCGTGGCTCGTTTTTGGCGTGCCTTTTGTGACAGGTTGGGAATTCATTTGTCGTTTTCGTCCGGATATCATCCTGAATCTAATGGCCAGACAGAAAGGAAAAACCAGGATGTTGAGCAGTTCTTGCGTTGTTTTGTGGCAGACAATCAAGAGGGGTGGTCTGAGTTTCTGCCACTTGCCGAATTTGCTCTGAACAATCATACATCTTCTTCTGCTGGTTGTTCGCCTTTTTTTTGTTGTTCTGGGAGACATCCGTCGTTTGGGTCGTTCTCCAAGTTGGGATCTGCCGTGCCTGAGGAGGAGAATTTTTCCGGTGATTTGGAAAGAGTTTGGACGGATGTGCGTGGTAATCTTCAGGAGGCCAACAGAAAATCTAAAGACTACTTTGATGGGAAACGACAGGAGGTTTTGTTCGCTGTTGGTGACATGGTTTGCTTGTCCTCTAGGAATCTGCGGTTGAGGATTCCTTCTAAGAAATTGGGTCCCAAGTTTGTAGGGCCCTTTAAGGTGCTTCAGGTTGTCAACCAATCTGCTGTTAGGTTGGAGGTTCCTACCTCCTGGAGAATTAATCCGGTCTTTCATGTCTCTCTGTTAAAAAAAGCTGTTGTGTCGGATGGTGACGCCTCTGCCTCTGTTCCTCCGGTGGTGGAGGACGGGGAATATGAAATTTCTCGCATCCTTGACTCTAGACGGTATAGAGGTAGTTTGCAGTATCTTGTGGCCTGGAAAGGTTTCGGACCCGAGGATAACTCTTGGGTGAGGTCAGATGATGTTTCCGCGTCCAGACTTATCAGAGCGTTTCACAGGAGATTTCCTGATAAGCCTGGTCCTAGGAGATCCGGAGGATCCTCTTAGAAGGGGGGGTACTGTTAGAACCTTGCTGTTAGGTTTTTTTTCCTTTGCTGGTCACATGACCTTGTTGGCCTATTTAATCCTGCTCCGCCCTTCTGGCTTTGCTGGACTTCATTGTATATCTACTTTCTAGCTAGCCTGTGCTGTGTGTCTTGCTCTGTTAGTTTGCTTGGTTTACTGACCTCTATGTTCTTTATATTTTGTTTGTTCGTCTGTCTGCTACTATTTCTGTTAGGAGGTGTCCCATATTCCTCCCAGTCCTTAGTACTTGTAGGGATTCCTCCCCCACATCTATAGGTCTTCGTACAGACTAGCTTAGGACTTTAGCAGGTCTGATCGCAGGATCAGGTTCCCTGTTACATCGTAGGGATTCAGCTGAGTTCTATCGTAGGGACAGATCTCCTCTCTTTCCTTAGCTCTGGTAGCAGAACATAACAGTGCCTTTCTGGATACCCCTTGCTCTCTTTTTGCCCTGTTTGGATTGGGGTGCTATGCATATAAGGATGGGGGATTGGGGTGCCATACATACCAGAATGGGGGATTGGGGTGCCATGTATACCAAGATGGGGATGAGGGGTGCCATGCATATCAAGATGGGGATGAGGGCCACGTGTAACAGGATGAGGGAGCCATATATACCAGGATGGGGGATATTAACTGAATTGGGGGATATTACCCCTATAACAGTGTCAGCAGCAGACCCCCTCCCCCTTAACAGTGCATCATGACCACATTTTTTGCTTAAATTTTTTTTTCTATTTTCCTCCTCTAAAACCTATGTGCGTCTTATAGTCCGAAAAATACAGTTTATAAAAAACACCCAAAGCAGTGGAAAAAAAACAAAAAGTGATAATAAAAACAATTGGATTTATCAGGAAGTAAAGAGCAGAGGACAGGGGAAATCACCCTAATATATCCACTGTTCTCATTCCTACCTGTCTGCAGAGGTTGGCACCCTCTTGTATGCAAATGGTGCCCACACTCCTCTGCCTAGTAGTCCCTGTAAGACCCTAAACAGATGAAAAGTATGAAATCACAGCTTGAGGATCTGTCTGCAATCAGACCAAATCATCCCAGTAAGTAATCACATAGGCCAAAAGAAATAATGTGGGACCAATTATTATCCACCAATACACCTGACTGTGCAATATAATTTATTCTGATGTCAGGACATATTCTTCCAGGATAAACAGAATAGTTATTGGGCAATAATATTATCATTATTAAATAATTAATACTAAATAGCTATCTAACTACAATTGTGTAGAGATATAGCTAAAATCCACCTGGATACACATACAGGTGCATCTCACTAAATTAGAATATCATCAAAAAGTTAATTTATTTCAGTTCTTCAATACAAAAAGTGAAATTCATATATTATATAGAGTCATTACAAACACAGTGATCTATTTCAAGTGTTTATTTCTGTTAATGTTGATGATTGTGGCTTACAGCCAATGAAAACACAAAGGTCATTATCTCAGTAAACTAGAATATAACAACAGCTTGAAAAATGTTTTTAAAATTCAAAATGTTGGCCTACGGAAATGTATGTTCAGTAAATGCACTCAATACTTGGTCAGGGCTCCTTCTCCATCAATTACTGCATCAATGCGGCGTGGCATGGAGGCGATCAGCCTGTGGCACTGCTGAGGTGTTATGGAAGCCCAGGTTGCTTTAATAGCAGCCTTCAGCTCGTCTGCATTGTTGGGTCTGGTGTCTCATCTTCCTCTTGACAATACCACATAGATGCTCTATGGGGTTAAGGTCAGGTGAGTTTGCTGGCCAATCAAACACAGTGATACTGTTGTTTTTAAACCTGGTATTGGTACTTTTGGCAGTGTGGACAGGTGCCAAGTAGTGCTGGAGAATGAAATTTCCATCTCCAAACAGCTTGTCGGCAGAGGAAAGCATGAAGTGCTCTAAAATTTCCTGGTAGACAGCTGCGCTGACTATGGTCTTGATAAAACACAGTGGACCTACACCAGCAGATGACATGGCTCCCCAAACCATTACTAATTGTGGAAACTTCACACTAGACCTCAAACAGCTTGGACTGTGTGCCTCTCCACTCTTCCTCCAGACTCTGGGACCTTGATTTCCAAATGAAAATTGAAACTCTGGGACCTTGTGGAGTGTGTCAATGACTGCCTTCTGGACATCTGTCAAGTCAGCAGTCTTCCCCATGATTGTGGAGCCTACTGAAACAGAATAAGGGAATGCTTAGGAAGCCTTTGCAGGTGTTTTTTGTTAATTATTTTAATTTACTGGGATAATGACTTTTGTGTTTTCATTGGCTGTAAGCCAAAATCATCAACATTAACAGAAATAAACACTTGAAATAGATCACTCTGTTTGTAATGACTATATAATATATGAGTTTCACTTTTTGTATTGAAGAACTGATATAAATTAACTTTTTGATGATATTCTAATTTAGTGAGATGCAGCTGTACTTAAAAAGAGCTTATAAAGTTTTGATCAGTTGCCAATCATGACATATAGTATTGTCATCAATGGTATGCAGTAAAAAAAACATACACCCACGTTTCATAGTATGTATAATATATTAAGTACTTGAAAATACATAGTATGCATAGACTTAAATATGTTTCTCCTTAAAAATAGGCTCATCAGGGGTACATACTGTGTAAGTTCATTTGAAATTAACTGCATACAGGTAATTCATGGTACTTAGCTCATAGATTTAAATGACGATTCCCTCAATAAAGTGCCTCGTTCATAACCAGGAAACGATGTCCAGGTAAAATGTTGCCCAATAGCAAATCCTCCGATGGTTCCCAACATGTATAGTATGGAAAAAATGTCCAGGTAAGTGGAAAGCTGCCAATAGCAATTCCTCAGGTTGTTCCAATCAGATTGGACGCCAAAGTTTTATGTAAAATATATAGTTCTTAAGAAAATGTTAATAGCATTTTGTTTCATTATCTATATAGTTAAAAAACTATACTTAAAAAACAATGGTAAAATATACTTTTTTTTTACTCTGGTCTCTGATCCCAAATAATAGGCTGACACTACTTGTTTTGTTGTGATCACTACAACAACTTGGAGATTTGCAATGTATGCAAATCTTAGATAAGATGGTTGCCACTTGCAACTGCTTTATTCAGGGATGTCAATGTTCCAGAATGTTCTGTGCTGACATGGTGAAGGAAACACTTGCATTCATCTATAAAATCTGCCAATACTGCGCAGGAAGTATTATACCGCAGAAGAACAAAGGAAGCTGAGCTCACAGACCAGTCTTATTGCTCAGTGTATTGATTAGATAAAATTACTATAATTCTCACTGGAAACAGGTGGTCATTTTTCACAGATGGCAATTTCTGGTCCAAGATTTGCTTGCTAATTGCAAGTAATTTATTTGTTCAAATTAGATTCAAAGTGAGAGCAGTATAGTAAAGTTCCCCTTGACTTTAATTTACTGTCAGTACAAGGGAAATCTAGAATCTTTGTAATATACCTTCATTACTTTCTGTTTTATTCAATTTTTTTTTTCAATTTCCTTTAACTTTGTACAAAGAATTGGTTGCCAAATGGAAGCTATCAACAAAGACACTAGGAAGGTTTTTTTTTTCTAAACATACAAAAAACATACATTTTTCAAAAGGAAAGTACTGAAGGAAATGCTACTTTTTGAGAGTTTTCCATGGACTTTTTATTTTCCAGAATAGCTTCCTAGAGAGGTTTTTAGGAGGTTTTTTCATGAAGCATTTTGTTTGCAGCCTTTTGATTGGATAGTGCCTACTTTGGAAAGGTTGCCTCTGGACATGCATCAAAGAAGTGACATGCACATTATTTTTTCAAAACCTATTTAGGAAAAAAAAGTTTTAACTGCTCATATTAACATCAAAATGGATTGCCTTTAGAATTAGGGCAAGTGCAGACGAGCACAATTTGACAAAACATTGTATCGCACTTGGACCAATGTTAGTCTATGGGGCCATGCATACTGTCTCAGCAAGAGACTGTCAGAGGAAAAAAATACTGCATGCCCAAGTTTAATCCGATTCGGATCACACTCGGCCATGCAAGTCAATGAGTGTGTATGAAACATCAGACTGCACTCAGATATTATCTGAATGAAGTCTAATTTCAGCGACCTCACAGAATGGAGAAGATGGAGAAATGTTTTTCTCCATCTTCTCTTCATACAAGAGAATCAGATAACACTATGATCACATTTTGATAAAACTCTGATCAGAGTTTGATTACAGTGTCATTCACATAATCAGTCTGATTCACTTGAATGAGAGGATCCATGGCCATCTGCATTTGCCCTTAGGAAAAGTTTTCCAAGAGTTTTTTAATGGGGTTTTTGTAGAGGATTTTGGTGAGGATCTGCTCCAAAATGTTCCATGAAGTCTTAAGGTAACTCGCATTTAGAACCAAAACACATAAAGAGGGTGTTCACACACAGCTTTTTGAGGAGTTTTTGAAGTAGAAATTGGGCAGAAACTAAGCAGATGCTCTCCAAATCCTCTTGAAAAACTTAAAATTTCTCAAAAACCTGGAGTTTCTACTCAGTTTCTGCTCAAAAAAATCAGCAAAAATATTAAGGGCCCAGTGAGGATGGAATTTAAAGAAATCTAATGCCCCTTGTGCATTTTTTTGTACAAAAACTGACCTGCGGTGTGTTTCGAATCCACAACATGTCAATTTCTCTTGCGAGTGCGCTGCAGATTTTCCTCATAGAATTGCAATAAAAACTCAGATGTCTTTTTAGTGCTATTCTGCTATGGAAAGGCATTAAAATTCATGTAATCCATGCATGACTGTATCAATAAGGTATAAAAAAAAGCTAACTTTATTTAAAACATGACATACCAAAAAGAGACAAAACTGCAACATCAAAAATGTCCTAAAAAACGCAATGAAAAAAATTCATGTAACCTAATTTACCTAACAGATGAAAAAATGCTGCAGAAAATCTGCAACATCAAAAACTCAACAAATAAATTCCTACTCCCCACAATGTTGCATTTTTTAAGCTGGTGAACAGCTCTCAAATCACCACTAATAGAGTTAGTATGTAACATTGCCAGCTACTGCCATGTATGGAGAGGGTTGAACTCCCGCATCCGCTTTATATACCCACAATGGATGTTTGATGTACAGTTGAAACCAGAAGTTTACATACACTATATAAAAAGACACCTGCATGTTTTTTTCAATATTTGACATGAAATCAGAATAAACTTTTCCCGTTTTAGGTCAATTAGGATTACCATAATTTTTAATATGTGCCAAATGCCAGAATAATGAGAGAGAGAAAGTTTTAAGGCATACATTTCATTAGTATTTGGTACCATTGCCCTTAAACTGAATGACTTGGCTCAAACGTTTGGGATATCCTTCCACAAGCTTCTCACAATAGTTGGTCAGAATTTGGGCCCATTCCTCCTGACAAAACTGGTATAACTGATCTAGATTTGTAGATCGCCTTGCTCGCACCTGACTTTTCAGCTTTGCCCAATAATGACTTCTTCCTGGCAGAGTGGCCTTTCAGCCCATGTTGATACAATAGTCGTTTCACTATAGATATTGACACAATCTTACCAGCTTCCGCTATCATCTTCACAAGGTCTTTTGCTTTTGTCCTTGGGTTGATATGCACATGTTGGACCAAAGTACATTCATCTCTGGGACACAGAACCCATCTCCTTCCTGAGTGATATGATGGCTGGACATTCCCATCTTGTTTGTACTGGCATATAATTTGTACAGATGAACGAGCACCTTCAATTATCTTGAAATTGTACCCAAGGATGAGCCAGACTTGTGCAAGTCCACAATTCTCTTCCTGATATCTTGGCTGATTTCTTTAGACTTTCCCATGATGCTACACAAAGAAGCAGTGTGTTTCAGGTGTGCATTAAAATACATCCACATGTGTGTCTCTAATTAACTCAGATGTTGCCGAAAAACCTATCAGAAGTTTCCAAACACATGACATCATCATATGGGTAGTCCAGAATTGTTTAAAGGCATAGTAATCTTACTGTATGTAAACTTTTGACTTTGCAGTAATTAATAAAAATGCATTAAACCATTCTCTCTCTCTTATTATTCTGGCATTTGGCAAATATTAAAAATTATGGTAATCCTAATTGGCCTAAAACGGGAAAGGTTTATTCTGATTTCATGTCAGATATTGAGAAAAACATGTATATGTGTCTTTTTATATAGTGTATGTAAACTTCTGGTTTCAACTGTATATGTATGAATGTGTTACAAAGGGAATAATCATTTATTTATTTACTTATATTTCATTGCTATGTTTTCCCATCATTACTTAGATAGTCAGTAGCTGTCTTCGACAACAAGAGAGCAGCAATCTGCTAACAGACTTACAAAAAAATCCCCTCTTAATGTATATCAATTATTCTATCTATATATCTGTATTAAATATAGGAAAGATACTTATTTCCCATGAGCATACATGACAGCAAAGTAAACAACTCAAATCTCAATGCTGGTCTAAATATTGGACAGTGGCCAAAACTGAATGTTTCATGCACAAAGTATATCTCTACCTAGTAATTGTGCTACAGCAAAACCGTATCACATTGTACATTTTGACAATGTAGAAAAAAATTATATTGTTGCACAGTGTTAGCCTAAAATTGTTTTGTAAATACTTCATGCCAAAATAGACGAAACATATTCTAGTAGTGATATATTCTTTGCCTAACCCAAAAAAATATATTTGCAAGCTTTCAAAGCACAGAAATTCCTTCATCAGTTTATAAACTTCCATGATGAAGGAATCTCTGTGCCCCAAAAGTTTGAAAATATATATTTTTGGGGTTTAGTCAGTAAAGGTATCACTCCTAGAATACTTTTGTCTTTTCTTACATAATAGTATTTACATACATTATGACAAAATTCTCAAGTAGTTCCCATGTCATTCTCAGTAGATGGTTGAATCAGTTAAGCATACTGCATATTCAATCCAATGTAAGGTATTGCATATACAACAATTAATATTGTTAAGAAATGTCAAAATAATAACATAAACATTAACGATGGAAATAAATTGTATTTCCAAACATTTTTAGGAAACTAAAGAAAGTTTTCTAACATATTATCAATAAAAATTAGAAATAACATAATAGAACTAGCAATCTTAATCCAAAAGGATGACAACAGGCCAACAGAAACTGTTCAGGCAGTGAAATATGTACACTTGATTGTCCAAAAATAACCCATAGTTGATTATTTTGATATGTAACTAATCTCTGAAATAAACTAATCTGAAAGTACATCAAAAATATTAATGTTAACCCATAAATGTTAATAGCACGTTCATATTAATTTATTACACAGAGCCTCAGGCTTCATTCTATTAACATTCACAGCATTCTGCACCCTGTGTGTATATGGCTTGCCTCGCCTGCTGCAAATGTGTTATGGACCGTGTAACTATGAAAATTTATTACTTTTATATTGAAATTTTATCACATGCGTGCATTTCTTTGGGCAATCAACTTGACATCTTTCTTGTTTCTGGCTCTTCTCACATTAATTATTAGGCATAAAATGCTAGCAAGCCTTTGTGCTTTAGAGATAAAGGCTCTTTCTTGTATAAATATTATAAATGTGAGCCATTTTTTATCTCAAAGAAAAAAATGATTATGAGAGAATATAGTCTGTAGTTTCTTAAAAAAAAAAACCTCTGCACAGTAGAAAAAGTAGAGTTTACTATGTATCATCATATAACTCAAATTTCCTAAATGGTTGGACTGTTGGGTTTTCCAAAGGACAGGCCACCAATGTATCATCAGTGGCATCCAACACACAGAAACCATTTTAAAATGGAGAGAAAAGAAATGGGGCACTTTCTTGGGCACTGTGGCCCATTTATTGCAGTACCTGACACAGCTACAGTTATATGAAAAAGTTTGGGCACCCCTATTAATCTTAAGCTTAATGTTTTCTTAAAATTGGTGTTTTTGCAACAGCTATTTCAGTTTGATATATGTAATAACAGTTGGACACAGTAATGTTTCTGCCTTGAAATGAGGTTTATTGTACTAACAGAAAATGTGCAATCTGCATTCAAACTAAATTTGACAGGTGCATAAGTATGGGCACCCTTATCATTTTCTTGTTTTAAATACTCCTACCTACTTTTTACTGACTTACTAAAGCACTTTTTTTGGTTTTGTAACCTCATTGAGATTTGAACTTCATAGCCAGGTGTATGCAATCATGAGAAAAGCTACTTAAAGTGGCCACTTGCAAGTTGTTCTCCTGTTTGAATCTCCTCTGAAGAGTGGCATCATGGGCTCCTCAAAACAACTGTCAAATGATCTGAAAACAAAGATTATTCAACATAGTTGTTCAGGGGAAGGAAACAAAAAGCTGTCTCAGAGATTTAACCTGTCAGTTTCCACTGTGAGGAACATAGTAAGGAAATGGAAGAACACAGGGACAGTTCTTGTTAAGGCCAGAAGTGGCAGGCCAAGAAAAACATCAGAAAGGCAGAGAAGAAGAATGGTGAGATCAGTCAAGGACAATCCTCAGACCACCTCCAGAGAGCTGCAGCATCAACTTGCTGCAGATGGTGTCACTGTGCATCGGTCAACTATACAACGCACTTTGCACAAGGAGAAGCTGTATGGGAGAGTGATGCGAAAGAAGCCGTTTCTGCAAGCATGCCACAAACAGAGTCGGCTGAGGTATGCAAAAGCACATTTGGAGAAGCCAATTTCTTTTTGGAAGAAGGTCTTGTGGACTGATGAAACCAAGATTGAGTTGTTTGGTCATACAAAATGACGTTATGCATGGCGGCAAAAAAACACAGCATTCCAAGAAAAACACTTGCTACCCACAGTAAAATTTGGTGGAGGTTCCATCATGCTTTGGGGCTGTGTGGCCAATGCCGGCACCAGGAATCTTGTTAAAGTTGAGGGACGCATGGATTCCACTCAGTATCAGCAGATTCTTGACAATAATGTTCAAGAATCAGTGATAAAGTTGAATTAATAGGGGTGCCCAAACTTTTTCATATAACAGTATAACCATATGCATGTGTACTGGAGCACAGCAAAAGTATGGATGTCACATGTCATGCAGTTTAGTTAAGGGCTGTTTCATTCAGTCAAGCACTGCTGCCCTTTCGTTCTGCTGATCAACATGAACAGGGTCGGACTGGGGTACCGGGACACCGGAGAATTTTCCAGTGGGCCCGGGTCCTCGGAGGGCCCCCAAGCAGGATGCACGGGGGCCCGCTGGTTAACATGGCCGCCGGTGCATCTGCACCAGGACCCGGAGCTGCAGGGGGGCCCTTGCAGTGCTGCTGATGGCGGCAATCTGGTCTGCTTCTTGAGATCAAAGCTCCGGGGGCCTATGACCAGATTGTCCTCATCGTGTGCCGTGGGCAGGGAGTGATCCCTCCAGCTCCACTGCTGACAGGAGGAAAATGGCAGCGGAGCTGAGGGATCCATCCTCTGCTTCCTGTTCGGCGCTTTCTCCCTAACACAGGCTCACGTGGCTTGATGACATCATCATGCAGCGCGGGCCTGGGTCAGGGAGAAAATTGCCGGCAACGAGGATGCTGCAGGGAATGAGCAGAGAGGTGTTTTTGTTTTTTTTAAACTAATACACTGGGGATGAGGGAGAGCAATAATGATGAAAGAGGTGGGGGGGGAGATATGGCAGGGCAATGATAATGGAGGAGGTGGGGGTAGATATGGCAATGATGATGGAGGAGGTGGGGGGAGATATGGCAATGATGGAGGAGGTGGGGGAGATATGGCAATGATGATAGAGGAGGTGGAAGGAGATATGGCATGTGCAGATTTTCCTTATAGACTTGCATTAGATGCGGAAAATCCACAGGTTAAAAGCATTTCCATGGTGGAAACGCATCAAAATTGCATGTAATCCACACCTAAGTATATCAATAAAATTTTGTCAAAGTCAAATACCAGGAAGCATCAAAAACAAAGTAGCTTTATTGAAAGCATGGCACACCAAAAAGACAAATATCGCAACGATAAAAACGCATGTTAAAAAATGCACATAAAAATGCAATGAAAGACCGCAAGTAGCCTAATTTAAATAATATTTGCAGAAATGTACAGAAATTCTGCAGCATAAAAAACTCACCCAAAGTTTATCGTGGGAACGTAGCCTAAAGCTATGAAACTATGTAATGGTAGTCTCAACAAATGTATCACATCTTTAATAACTTAAAAAATATGAATTAAATGTATAATTTAATTTATGTTGCTATATTTAAGGTCCAAGTGAAGTGGTATTTCACGTGCCCTATACACTAGTAGTTTGAAAAAATGTTACTATTAAAAAGTGCCAGATCAGAGTAAAATGGTTTGTCTACTACTTTTATATTAATAATTAATCTATATTTAGAAATGGTCATCAATATAAGATTGGTGGTGGTTTGTCACCAAGCACTCCCACCAATGAGTTGTCATCACCGCCGAGTGGCAGCCGGATGTAAACTGTGTATGAAGTGGAACAACACTGATCCTTCACACTTTATAGTGGCTGCAACCAACTACGGCAGATCAGCTCTTATTCTCTTCAATAGGATCTGATCTTCAGAAACCCATCAATAGCAACTAAACAGAGTGAAAGTGCACATGGTGGTCAACTCCTCCAGAAGCTGGAGATGACAACAGCCGATTGCTAGGAGTACGGGTTGTTGGATCACCACAATCTTACATTGATGATCTATCCTAAGGGTCATCAATATAAAAGTAGTGGACAACCCTATTAAAATATTTTAAAGGGGGTTTATTTTTTTTAATACTACAAGCTGAGTTAGGGATCATCATGAAGTCTCACCGCTACTTTTTTCTTCTGCTGTTACCTGATGAGTGAAACCTGAAACCTGACAGTATGGTTACTAAGAATACATTTCCTAACAACTCCTAAAACTTTCAAAGGAGTTTTCTATCTAAGCTCAAGTTTGGCAGGTGATAGCTATGGAGTTTTCAAGTTTAACATTTCTGATATTCTATCCTTATCTCCAATTTGAGGCAACAGGAACAGCTGTATTTTGCAACAGATAGGACATAAGGTATTGGATAAACTTAAAAGTAGTGGCATACCACCAATGGTGGCAGGCCACGCAACCGCTATGGGGCCCAACAGGTGAGGGGGCCCGCGCCCGGTGCGGTCCAGTGGCTGTGCAGTGTTGGGTGTATGGCTGTCCCCCTTTAATTAAATGTAAGCGCCGCCATGTACTTCCTCGCTGCAGCCTCCTCCTAACTCTTCCTTCCTGGTTCCTGCTCTGCTGCCTCCTGAACTCTCTGGCTGGATTTGCATAAGAATGCCACGCCTCTTGGCTGATGTAGCTTTCCAGCCAGACAGGGGCAGTATGCAGGGGCCGGACAGAAGTTGGAAGTCATTAGCACATCCATGTGAGGAAGTTGGAAAGTGAGCTACAGTGAGCCGGGCCCGGCGGTGGAATTTTTTTAATGTGTTCCCTTACCACTGGCACTTCTCCTTTGTAAATAATATGTCTGGCTGCACTGCTGCAGCTTGCACCGTATGGGGGAAGGGAGGGGGGATATTCCGCCTGCAGCCCTGCACACAATTTGGGGGGTGGGGATATTCTGCCTGCAGCCCTGCACACAATTTGGGGGTGGGATATTCTGCCTGCAGTCCTGCACACAATTTGGGGGGGGGATATTCTGCCAGCAGCCCTGCACACAATCTGGCGGGGGGTTCATTCAGACTTTTGCTATGGGGCCCCATGATTTCAATGTATGCCCCTGGTTAAAAGGAATCTGCCACAAAGTTTTTGCCACCTAATCTGTGAGCAGCATAGAGAAAGACCTTGATTCCAGTAATGTCACTTACTGGGCTGCTTGCTGTAATAGTGATAAAGTCACGGTTTTATCAGCAGGGGTACTAGTAAACATATTGCCATATAGTCCTTAATATTCATTAGCTTTGTATAACCCCACCCCCTACACTGATTGGCAGCTTTCTGCTTATGCCCAGTGTACACAGAAAGCTGCCAATCAGTGGTCTTTGTGGGGTTAAACAGAGCTTGACATACAGGGAACTGGTAGAATTGCAGGAGATACACCTGTGATTTTATCAAAACTGCATCAAGCAGCCCAGTAATAGACACATTGCTGAAATTAGGGTATTTGTCAGTACGCCATGCTGCTCTCAAGTGGGGTAGCAAAAACCTGGTAATAGCTTCCTTTTAAAAGATTTATAACACTGGAGAATAATTAGAGGTGGATCTCAGTGAGTATCCTATGAATTAACTAAAAAACAAAACATCCCAGAATTCTTATAATGTAACCAATTAATAGTAAGGTATGACTTTCCATGGTGTAACTGGTGTAACAGAAGGAGGTTTAAGACACGATGGGGCATATTTATCAATACTCTCTAATTCTCAGATTATTTTAAACTGTTATGCCAAATTTATACCACCTATCAGTTGACTTTCTTATAGAAATATGTACCTTTGTTGGCACATTGTGTTGTACATTATTCCACAGAGCTATTATCCATAGTATTGCTGTAAATATTTAGAAGATGAAGTGTAGTAAGTGTGATGCCTCTGCTCGAAAAAGCCCTTTAGTTTACCCTGGGAGATGGGGGACTCGGAGTCGGGTCCTGTGATGGAGAGATGGGGTGCAGCCGTGGCCCGGACCCGACCCGTGCTCAGGGCCATCACATTAAAAGGATGGTGTGGGCTTATCCGGGTTGAGTGGCTGGTTTACGACTACGCCACCTGTGGCACCTGGTGAAGACCACCAGCGCCGCTGCAGTCCGCTGAGGCATGGTGTTATGGCGGCCAAAGTTATTACTACTCCCCACAGGCGGAGCATGGCCTCAGGGCAGAGGGACAGGATGGAGGGGGTAGTAGTAGAGGAGTACGGGCTCCACGTCGCGCGGTGTGGCGCAGAATAAACAGTCCGGAGGCCATAGGGGTGAACTTCCAAGGTTTTACTCACATAGGTGGCAGAAGGAAGGCGACTCCCTGCTCCCCGCGGAGTCCTGCGGTCACCAGGGACGGGGGTCCGACAACCTCCGAGTAAGTCCAGAATTCAGTCGGGACCCTACACCAGAGTGTTCCTGAACTACAGACCGAATCCTTTCCTGTCCGTGTGTGTGCAAATAGACCGGGACTCTCTCTGAGCTCCTCTCAGGACTAGGGCATGGGTGGCAGCTCCGCTCTGCCCGATACCCGGTGGGATCCTCAGGGCCTACCGGGCTTTCCCGACCAGGACATGGAGTAGCAAGGTCAGGTGTCGGGGTCCGGTACCCCTCTTGCAGCCAGACTCCCTCTGAATATATCAGCATGGCGAGGACAGGAAGCGTACACCGCTCCGTCTGCATCCTGCCTGGGATCCATTTGCTGTGGAGCCACACTCTTAAGCTCCGGGCCTTCTTGGTCTTGGTCCTTGGCCGGGTTGAGACATTCCCCGTCTGCAACCTGCCCCTCGTCCCAAGGCCGGGGTACGAGGGCTGTGTCTCCCTCCCCTGCAGGTCCACACAGGATCCACTATCAGGGTGGGAGATCACAGTACTTGACAGTCAGAAGAACGATCAAAGACCAAAACCAAAGATGACTTTTTATTAAATATGAAATTTAAAGTGTAACTAACTTGTAAGTCCTTCACCCTCACCCATCAACTGGTTCCCCTAACTCTTGGCTCCCCAGTCTCCCTGTAACCAGGGGAGCAGCACCTAGTGCATACTAGCCCCCTCTGGTGGAGAAATGTGTTGTTGGATGCAAAGGTTGGGTCACGACTATCACACTGTTCTTACCTCAGAGGAGGAATGCTACACTCCATTAGAGAAGTGCAGCATCCCTGTGGCGATCGAACACTCAGGGGCGCCACATCAGCAGGGAAAATTCAGCGAAAAACAATTGCAATGAGAGGTAAATAATTTAAAGGTGTTGTCCCATGAACAAACTACCTTTTCATCAACCAATCTTGGAATAATATGTTCCACGATTGAATGTGTTAAACAAAATGTTCCCATGCTGAGATGCTGTGTCTGACCATACAGAGCTGCCCAAGTTCATGGTTGGCACATACCACAACTCCTGGCATAAGTCAAGTATGAAAAGTGAGTATACAGTCAAAACAGCAGGGACTCTCACAGCTTCTGCTTTATGAGATAACACATTTAATTTGAATACTGCAAAGTAGCATCACTATCTCCATACTTCTCTGGTGAAAGTCTGTAGATGTGTTGTAAGTGGATGTCCCTTACACTCAACTGATGTAAAATGGCACCACAATGGTTATTTGGAGAAGTAGTCTACTTGACACAATGCTGGTTCAGATAAAAAAAAAGTCCTCCCTTCTCACCAATCAGACGCAATCTGAGCAGACACTGGGGACATGAACACTTACTTGGTCAGAATAGTAAAAGCCGGTCTTGCATGGCCGTCAGAACTTGCTGGTTGCCATGTTGAGTAATAGCCACACGCCAAAACTTAATTACTAATTTATCTCAGAATACTGAAATCTTCAGATAATGGCAGCACTTTCACAGAACTATGGCAAAATAGGTCAAACAGTATGTATACCAAACATTTCTTCAGCTCCTAGCACGTAATAACTACAGCATTACAAAAATACATTCAATATGAGCATCTACTCAACAATTTCCATTTTTGAATTATGTATTGCCACTATATTATCCTACATTGGGATACACTGAAGCAACTGCTTACGCTGGCGGGTGTAGACCCTCTGTGTGACAGACCAGGCTTTCCCCCGAGTAGCCGGGCTTAGTGCCGACCAGGCATTCAGTAGCCCTCTGATGGGGAAATGAGACTTGGTTGCCGGTAGACACCAAGCACCACTCCGGGGCAGTCCCTGGATGCCACACTCCACCAAGGAGCCAAATGGCGCACGGCAAAATGGATAGGGAGGGCAGCACTGCCACAAGGGAAAGATAAGGGGGGCAACCCCTAAAACTTGGCCTGCGTAACTCTGAGCTCCCTGCCGTTCCTAGATGGGTTCTTTTACCCCGTGCGGCGTTCGTGTTCCTATCACTGTCTTACCCTAAGCACGGCCCTGGCTAGTGCGCGGGGAAGCAGGAACACTAGTCCTGCTCTGTGATCTAAATACAAAGGGAACCTGACAACGGTAAAAGAAACAGCAGTCACTTAATGCGCCCACCCAGACTACAGAAAGGTATGAAGGGAAAGGAAGGATTAGGCAACCCAAACCAAAAGAGAGATAAAGAAAAGGAAGACACCAAATAAATTTCCAAACAGCAATCTCCGGAGATGACTCATAGACAACTTCTATTTCCTCAGCTTACACCTCCATACAGATACCAAGATACAGTTAACTATAACTGGAAATTACCCAAGCTGAGATGTGAGTATTTATACCAGAGGGGAGTGGAAAAATCAGAACAGCTGAGATAACTCAGGATGGAAAGCTTTAGGAGACAAAGAGAACTGCTTAACTCTTGCAGAAAAATAACAAGGGATATCTGCACAGCTAACTGGAAAGCAAAGTAGATTCAACCAGTGCAGGCGTGCCTGTAGCCAAACGCTGTGATCTTCTGACCCCTGAAATAGAGGAGACCACTCTCTGTCGGGGTATCCCCGTGAAAGTAAATTATCATCTGCTCCTTTCTGAAACCATTTGCTACACTTCTGGGTGAAGCTAGCAATGGCAACTGATCGCAGTAAATGCTGCCTTTTTCAGAGTCAGTGTGCAAGCGTAGGTCCATGGCTAAAGTTCAAGCCGCGCTTTCTCTGGCCAATCAGGTGCTGTCAATCAAAGTCAGGGGAACTACTCAGTAAGTCCCTTAATTTTCATGTGGATTAAGACAAGTTTTAAAAGTAATTACAGCAATGACATATATACTGCTTACATGATTTTTTATAGGGTTAATTCCCATTATATAACTGATTAATTAGTTTATTTTGCATTTTGGGTATAACAGACTCCCTTTAAGAAGTAAAAAATTGTGCCCTATACAGTGTTGTAGAACAAGTTTGTGCTGTATACAGTGTAGACAGTAATTAGCAAATATTTCACAAATCATAAACATTTTAAGTTGATAACTCATTTTTAAATCTAAAACTGTGGTGTCACTTTGTCATTGACTAATCTAAAATTCAGTAAAAATGAGAATAGGTAAACAGATTATCACTTTACTATATCATTGTGGGTTCTTAAGCATGTCACATCTATGGTCGGCTAACAGACTGATCTGAGAAAAAAAAATACAATTGTACGAGAACAAGAAACAAAGCACTTTTGATGTGCATAGTATTCAAGCCAAAGCATTTAATTAGTGTGGAGACATCAATATCACACTTTTCAAGTCATGTTATTCTACTAGACACCTTCTGGCGCTGGAAGAGGTCTTATAATGCAACATTTGTAAGATGTCTCACTAGAGCTTGAAGATATAATATTAATTAGTATGTCTTAATAGGTAAATAGACCAAAGAAAATAATGACCCTGTTACTGAATTCTGCTTGATTCTCTTGGGTGTGACATGCCAGAGGATAAATTCAGTAAAATTATAAAATATAGTGGATTGTAAAATTAATTTTGACAATAACAAGTGTTGGGAATAATGGCGCAATGACTGCAAGGAGAAGAAGGAGAATCTCACTGCTCTTCTTGAGTGGGGTGAGGTGAGTTTGATTTTAATTTTTTTATTGAAAAACGGAGAATAGGGGACTCAAAGGGGATCATCATAAGTAAATAATAGCACAAAAATTGACCTATTTATTGTATGGAGACAAAAAGGATGGTGGAATTATTGTATGTGGACACAATGGCAACCACCTAATTATTGCACGTGGGCATCAAGGGGAATCTAATTATTTGGGGGCACCTAATTATTATATGAGAGTCAAAACAATATTATTTAATTGCAGCACAAATGACCACAACTTGCTCACATTCTTTCCCCTCTCCTCTCCACGTCCACAATCCCCCACCCATAAACTTGCACACCCTCGCAGAAATTTAAAACACCTCAACCAACACTCACTCTCTGAATCCCTCCTCCCTCTTACAGACATAAATTCTTTACATGATGCAGATGCTGTTGCCACCTTATATAACACCACAACAGCTGCAGCTCTTGAATTGGTCGCCCCCCTCATACATACCACAGCTCGCACAATCAACAGGAAACCCTGGAACACCAGCCTGACTAAAGAACTGAGACCAGCTTCCAGGGTTGCTGAACGGAGATGGAAAAGGTCCCACTCCAACAAGCACTTCATCGCATTCAAACAAGCCCTCACTACTTTCAGGTCCACATTCACTGCAGCAAAGCAAACATACTTCTCATCTCTCATATCTTCCCTGTCTCACAACCCTAAACAGCTATTCAGTACTTTCAATTCTCTCCTCCGTCCCCCAGCTCCTCCTCTCTCTCTACTCATCTCAGCTGAAGACTTTACCTCATTCTTCAAGCAGAAGATTGACACCATGAGACAAAGCTTTTGCCATAAGTCCTCACAGTCCCTCCTCACAACTACTCAACTCTCCTCTTCCAAAACCAGCTTCTCCGCCATCACCTCAGCCTGTCACTAACAACTGGTGTCTTCCCCGTATGCTTCAAATATGCCTTGATCACACCCATCCTCAAAAAAACATCCCTTGACCCATCCTCTATGTCTAGCTATCGCCCCACATCACCTCTCTCCTATGCCTCAAACCTACTGGAACAACACGTTCATCTCAAGCTGTCCTCCCACCTCTCCTTCTGCTCCCTCTTTGACCATCTCCAATCTGGCTTCCGTTCCGACTGCACCACTCCACTGAAACTGCCCTGACTAAAGTCACCAATGATCTACTAACCTCCAAATCCAAGCGACACTACTCTGTCCTTCTCCTTCTGGACCTGTCATCTACCTTTGACACAGTAGACCATTCCCTCTTACTACAGACTCTCTCATCTCTCGGCATCACAGAATTGGCCCCATCTTGTATCACCTCATACCTAACAGACAGGACATTCAGTGCCTCCCACTCACACACCACCTCCTCATCTCGCCCCCTATCTGTCGGTGTCCCCTAAGGCTCAGTTCTCGAACCTCTGCTCTTCTCCATCTACACCTTTGGCCTGCGACAACTCATAGAGTCTCACGGCCACAGATGTACTTCTCTGGACCTGATAACAACTCCTTACTAACCAGAATCCCACAATGTCTGTCCGCTATTTCATCTTTCTTCTCTGCTAGATTCCTAAAACTTAATATGGATAAAACTGAATTGATCATCTTTCCACCATCTCGCTCAACCCCCCCATCTGACCTATCTATCAAAGTCAGAGGCTGTCCACTCTCCCCAGTCCCGCAAACTCGCTGCCTCGGGGTGACCCTTGACTCTTATCTTTCCTTCAAACCTCATATCCAAGCCCTTTCCACTTCCTGCCGACTCCAACTCAAAAATATTTCCCGGATCCGCACATTCTTCAACCATGAATCTGAAAAAACCCTAGTGCACGTCCTCATCATCTCTCGCCTCGACTACTGCAACCTCCTGCTCTGCGGCCTCCCTTCTAACACTCTTGCACCCCTGCAATCTATCCTAAACTCTGCTGCCCGACTAATCCACCTGACCCCCGCTATCCCCTGGCCTCTCCTCTCTGTCAATCCCTTCACTGGCTCCTCATTTCCCAGAGACTCCAGTTCAAAACCCTAACCGTGGCATACAAAGCCATCAACAACCTGTCTCCTCCATATATCTGTGACCTAGTCTCCCGGTACTTACCTGCACGCAACCTCCAATCCTCAAAAGATCTCCTTCTCTACTCCCCTTTTATCTCCTCTTCCCACAATCACATACAATTCCCCCGTGCATCCCCCCTACTCTGGAATTCTCTACCCAAACATATCAGACTCTCGCCTACCATTGAAACCTTCAAAAGGAACCTGAAGACCCACCTCTTCCGACAAGCCTATAGCCTGCAGTAACCCTCTCTCCACCATACCACTGAACGACCAGCTCTATCCTCACCTACTGTATCCTCACCCATCCCTTGTAAATTGTGAGCCCTTGCGGGCAGGGTCCTCTCTCCTCCTGTACCAGACTCGTTTTTGTTCAAATTATTGTACTTGTTGTTTGCTATGTATACCCCTTTTAAACATGTAAAGCGTCATGTAATTAATGGCGCTATAATATTAAATAATAATCATGATAATAATTATTCTATGGGGAAACATAGGAGGGTGTAATTATTGTATCAAGGCACAAAGGAGGGTGTAATTATTTGATGGAGGCACAAAGGGAACCTATTTATTGTATGAGCATAAAGGGAAAACTAATTATTGTATAGAGGCACAAGGGAGTCTTAACTATTGTATGGGTTCACAAAGGGAGAACTAATTATAATATGGAACATAACGTGGGATCTAAGTATTGTATGCAGGCATAAAAGGAAAACTAATTATTATATGGGGTACAAAGGGGTCCTAATTATTATATAGCTTCACAAAAGGAGACCTACTTATTATCTGAGGGTATAAAGAGGGACCTTATTATTATATTGGGGAATATTGGGGAACCCAATTTTTTTTTATTGGAACACAAATAAGGATGTAATCATTGTATGGAAACAAAAAGGAGGGTGTAACAATTGTTTAGGGGCACAAAGAAGGGCAAATTACTGTATGGGGCACAAATGGGAAAATAATTATTGCATGGGAGCTCAAATAGAAGTATTGAAAAGGGGACATCACCTGCATGCCAGTACAAAGGATGCACTATTATTGCATGGAGGCATAGAGGGGGCACTATTTGTAACTGTGTGGAGATACAAGGGGTGCACACTGTGACGTGGAGGGCAAAAAAATGGGGTATGGCAATGGGAGGTGGAATTATTACTATATAGGACAGTATGGAGTTTGTTTAGAGGAAGGTAAGTAGTAAAGAGGATACTGTAAGAAAAATGAGCCAAAGATCTCTGATTGTTACATTCTGCAGAAACAAGAAGAATTTGTCATAGCGGTCTGGTCCAGTTAAAAAAAAACAGGCAAAATGAATGACTACAATCAGAGAAAAAGTCTTTAGTGAGTCACTAGATTTATCTTTACTTGATACACATATAGGAAATACAGAGCGCCAGTATACAACTGATATCTACCAATATATAATTACTGTATGGTGGTAATATTGGAGTTTGTACAGTTGCAGTAATGTGGTATTATTCAGTCACTCTGTGGTGGTAATATGTGGTCATGGCAAATCGGTGTTGCTTGTTCTTTAAAAAGTGGTATTGTTGATAGTATTGGTGTTAGTACGCTCAGTTTTGCTCACTAACAATTATGATGGTATTTGTTACATGTATAGTGGTATTACTTGCTAACATTATGACAGAATTGTCTTCATAATCTGGTCGTTATGGGGGTGGGGAACCCCTGGCTGCACAATAATTATAATTTAAAGAAGTGTCAGATACATTAATAAACTCTTTCATGTTGTTGTGCAAATGGAATAGACAATAGATGGAAATTATTGCCAATTATCAAGACACTCTCAATAAAGGAGTGGTTGTGCTGGTGGGGACCACAGACCACATCTCAGTACCAATGCTTTCTGACTGATGTTTTGGTAACTTTTTAATGCTTTCACACTTGTGGTAGCATGAAACGGACTCTACAACCCACAGAAGTTGCTCAGGTAGTGCAGCTCATCCAGGATGGCACATCAATGCGAGCTGTGGCAAGAAGGTTTGCTGTGTCTGTCAGCGTAGTGTCCAGAGGCTGTAGGCGTTACCAGGAGACAGGCCAGTACACCAGGAGACGTGGAGGGGGCCGTAGGAGGCCAAAAACCCAGCAGCAGGACCGCTACCTCCGCCTTTGTGCAAGGAGGAACAGGAGGAGCACTGCCAGAGCCCTGCAAAATGACCTCCAGCAGGCCACAAATGTGCATGTGTCTGCACAAACAGTTACAAACCGACTCCATGAGGGTGGTATGAGGGCCCAACGTTCACAGATGGGGGTTGTGCTCACAGCCCAACACCGTGCAGGATTGGCAAAGTCGCTACTGGTGCCCTGTGCTCTTCACAAATGAAAGCAGGTTCACACTAAGCACATGTGACAGACGTGACAGAGTCTGGAGATGCCGTGGAGAGCGATCATCTGCTGCCTGCAACATCCTTCAGCATGATCAGTTTGGCAGTGGGTCAGTAATGGTGTGGGGTGGCATTTCTTTGGAGGGCCACACAGCCCTCTATGTGCTCGCCAGTGGTAGCCTGACTGCCATTAGGTACCGAGATGAGATCCTCAGACCCCTTGTGAGACCATATGCTGGTGCGGTTGGCCCTGGGTTCCTCCTAATGCAGGACAATGCCAGACCTCATGTCGCTGGAGTGTGTCAGCAGTTCCTGCAAGATGAAGGCATTGAAGCTATGGACTGGCCCGCCCGTTCCCCAGACCTGAATCCGACTGAGCACATCTGGGACATCATGTCTCGCTCCATCCACCAACGTCACGTTGCACCACAGACTGTCCAGGAGTTGGTGGATGCTTTAGTCCAGGTCTGGGAGGAGGTCCCACAGGAGACCATCCGCAACCTCATCAGGAGCATGCCCAGGTGTTGTAGGGAGGTCATACAGGCACGAGGCCACACACAATACTTAGCCTCATATTGACATGTTTTAAGGACATTACATCAAAGTTGGTTCAGCTTGTAGTGTGTTTTTCCACTTTAATTTTGGGGGTGACTCCAAATCCAGGCCTCCATTGGTTAATAAATTTGATTTCCATTGATGATTTTTGTGTGATTTTGTTGTCAGCACATTCAACTTTGTACAGAACAAAGTATTCAATGAGAATATTTCATTCATTCAGATCTAGGATGTGTTATTTGAGTGTTCCCTTTATTTTTTTGAGCAGTGTACAAAGTTACACACATTTTTCATGTAGATTGCATTTATATAAACAGTAAAATGGTGCTCATAGGTATAATTATGCCACCAATTTCCTTCACAACCTTAGTTAAGTGCAATCATAGGGGGGCAAAGGATCCTCTTTCCTGTGTGAACCAAATCAAAAAATGCACTTGTGAGAAAGGGAAACAGCAGAAGTTTGGCTAAAGCCCCCCGATGTGTATGGTAGCCCAGAGCAATTTATTGTTGGGGAAAATATTAATCTTGTGTGTCTGATTTTGGACTGACGATCGTATTGTCTCTCAGAAATAAGCACTGCCAGATATGTCTGCTGAAGGCTCTGCCATAGGTAACAAAGGAGCACTCAAGCACTCAGGCAATCGAGCGCTCCTGTATATGGGAGAGCTGGCTGCGATAGCTGGTAGACGAACGATTAGCCAACAGCCATCTAGTGTGTATGGTGGGCTAAGGTGCCACATGATTGTTGTGAATAGCCCTTGTATTTTGAGTTATAGCATATACTGTAATACATGGCAACAATAACAAAATAAAAAAATGACAAATAAAAAAAAAAGCTTGTTATTTTTTTTATATATGGCAAGACTCCTGCTGGTCAGTATTTGCGCTTTTCAACAATTAAGTATGGTAGGTACTTTTAGTGTAGAATGACTACTTGATTACAAACAGTCAAGACTGACCCTCAAGGACAAAAAAATACTACTGAATGGGGTACATAAATCAGAATATTATTTTTCTTAGTTGCAGCTGAATGAGTTTGTTCTTTTATTTCTAAAGCATGGCAAACAATGACTGCACTGATTGTGATTGTAGGGTAATAAAGAATTTGATGTAATCTTTTTAACATGTATTTGCTTCTTAGAAACTATTTTAAGGGTTCATCTATATTAAGAAAGATAGCATTTTTTTCGTTTAAACTGTAATTCAAACACAAATATAGAAATGAAATATATATAAATATACATTAACCTAAAATATATTTTTAACTAAAAAGTATATATTTTTAGCCTAAGTTTAATATTGCTTTGGAGTCTGTATTTGATTTGGTCCCAATCATATTTATAAGGCAAGAAATCCCACTTATTAAACCTGACAGGGCACACCTGTGAAGTGAAAACCATTTCCGGTGACTACCTCTTGAAGCTCATCAAGAGAATGCCAAGAGTGTGCAAAGCAGTCATCAAAGCAAAAGGTGGCTACTTTGAAGAACCTAGAATATAAGACATATTTTCAGTTGTTTCACACTTTTTTGTTACGTATATAATTCCACATGTGTTAATTAATAGTTTTGATGCCTTCAGTGTGAATGTACAATTTTCATAGTCATGAAAATACAGAAAAATATTTAAATGAGAAGGTGTGTCCAAACTTTTGGTCTGTACTGTATATATATATAAAATAAATAATGTTTTAAGGCATCCTGCCTAAAACCTGAACTGGCACCATTTAATTTTTTTCTTTTCCTGAAGGAACCACTTAAATATTTATATTTCCTTTCCTAAATTGCTGCATAAACTGCATATCAGGGAGACAAGCAAAGGTTCAAGTAGGGAAATTTGCTTTCAATAAGTGTTTTTAGAATTGAAAATGTGCAAAAGTTTTGTCTTCTTGTCAATCAATGCTGTCATTGACTGAAAGTGTATTTGTAGCACCCTGAGGATTCGGCTGCTACAGGGGTATTGCACCTCAACCCAGAGGTGTGATATTCCACTCCCGGATAAGGATGGAGAGTGGAACTGAGCTCGGTAGGCTGCATGCACTACACACATCCCATTTCCGGGGAACAGACCAACGGTACTCCCACTTAGAAATGTGCAGGTACGACCGAGTCTGTTCCTGGCTGGAGTGGGAGGGGGGTGGTACATCCCAAGTAGTGTAGGGGCAGATAGGGGGAGCAGCCTGGGTAAAGATAGGAGCTCATTGGGTGCTGGTCACCTGAGCTCACACATAGAGGGAGTATTTAAGGTGGGCACCATCTAAGATCAGGGTCAGTCTGTCAGGGTCAGTCTGTCAGAGTCAGTAAGGAGAGCAGAGGAGCAGAGCGGCCTGAGCCAGAGTGAGAGAGGAGAAGAAAGAGAGACCCAGAGGGGGTAAAAAGAAAGGACTCTAAGAACCCAAATTCAATCCCCGGGTGAAGAGTCGGCAATTGGGTACCGGATCCCAAGCTGGTGGGGGCAAAAGCATACCCTAGCCAGAGACCGGAGGCCGTGGGCAGCGTCTGCCACGGCCACCCACCACATCCACCCCGAAGGCATACCACGTGGAGGGTCAGGGAACCCAAGGCCAAGGGTCTCCCAACAGAAGGCCCGAGGGAGCTGGACCTAGGTGGATCACTAGTGGGGACGGCCAGAGGAAAGGACAGAAGGAGAGCTCAGGGCCACGCTCCGGACTTGTTTGGGGGTTTGCTGAATCCAGGACCTGGTGGACGCAGCACGGCTCGGGTGGTCACTTGAAGCTGGAGTGACCGGAACATCAGCAGTGAGTAAATACCCTAAACTGCACAACCCGACTCTGTCTTCATTACCATCTATGCTGCACCACCACAACCCCCATCCTCTGCACCTGACCCCCTGAGGCTATACCCCACCCGTTGGGGGTTATACCACCAACAGCTGCACCAATACCATCAGCCTCAGCGGACCCTGCTGCAGCGGCGGCCATAGTGACCGCAACACAACGGGTGGCGTAGTCGACATTAAGAACTTAATAACATCTGTAGGACTGCCACATACAACTGAGTTTGACACCCTGGGCACGGACCGGGTCACAGCCACTCGGAAGACTACAACCCCCATCTGATCCGGCTCCGGGTATTCCCCTAAAGAATATGGCCCAGGGGGCGCGTCAACTTTGGCGTAGTCGGCAGGATTACGTGCCCGCAACACCCGGGTACTGCGTGCCTGAAGAAAAGTGCAAGTTTACCTCAAAAAGAAGTCTCCTGCCGGTTCCGGAGGGTCCCCGCCATCGGACCCCATCACCAGTCGATTCCCGCCGGTTGTCCGCCATTAACAGCTTTTTCCCGCCATCTGCAGAGTTTCCCGCCACTGGGAAGCGGTTCCCGCCATTTCCAAAAGTTTCCCGCCTTGTCAGAGCGGACGCCATTATGGGCGTGCCAGAGGGTGGCAAGAGGCCACCTCCCATCGTGGGCCAGGACCGAAAATGGCGCCAAAAGTGGAAACCGCCCCCACCAACAGAGACTGTGATGCTAGAGGTGTCTGTCAGCGTGAAAGAACCGCCCCTGGAGCTGACAATCACCAAGTGGCCCCGGGACCGCCCTCGAAGGGGGAGGAGACGAAAAGAAAGAGCAAAGATGGGTGTCGCTTGGAGCAGTCTGGAGAGAGCGCACCCGGAGGCAAGAAGCCTGGAGAAGAGTATCGGAGGAGCTTACCCGGAGATGGCGAGAAAGCAGAGCAGCACCGGCCCGTTGGCCAGGAGCCTGCTAGAAACAGAGGAGGGAGAGCAGAGCAGCACCGGCCCGCTGGCCAGGAGCCTGCTGGAGACAACGAGAGGAGAGCAGAGCAGCACCGACCCGTTGGTCAGGAGCCTGCTGGAAGCAACGACCCCACTAGGCCTAGTGGAGGTCCTAGCACAGCTCCCCCGAGACCGGGAGTGTGCACAGACCGCTCTGGAGGGCCTCGCAAGGAGGATGGCCCAGGTGCAGCGAGAGACGTTGGCGGAGTGGAGCCGTGAGATGGCCCAGCAGACCGAGACCTGTCAGCGGAGCACGCCACCCGAGACGAGGGGACAGACCGCCTCTGAGGATGGCGCGGGAGGACTGAAGGCCGGAGACGGCGCCGAGAAGGGAGCCGAACGAGTGGAGGCAGGTAAAGGGGACGTCTATACCCCAAACCGGGAAACCGCGTACCTGCCCCAGCTCCCCGTCGCAGAGCCCGAAGTCTATCCTGCCGTGCCCGTCGCTGCAACGTCACCGCCGCAGACTAGGCCTCAAACGGGAGCCGCGACCCATGTGACGTCACATGCCTCGACCCCGAGCGTGACCAAGCAGGAAGTACCACCAGCCTGGTCGCAAGGCCTAGTACCCCCGGGCGCCGCAATACCAACAGCGCCCCCTACCTCCGCGGAGCCCCCGGCCTGGTCGCAGGGCCAAGTAGCCCAGGGCGCCGCCGTCCTTACGGTGCCCTTCACCTTCCAGATACCCCAGGCCTGGCCGCAAGGCCCGGACAACCCGGGCGCTAACACCACCGCGCCCATAAGACCAAGAGTGCCGCATCTGGGAGAGGACCTGTACGCCCAGCATACGTGCCCGGATGGGCAGCCATTTATATGGCCACCGGAGTTTCACCATCCCCGACTCCGGAGAGAGACCCCCCTGGATGAACCCCTGATCCCGGCTCCAAAGCCCGTCAAGAGGATCTCGCCCCCGCTAGCAGAAGCGCAGTTTGAGTGGGACCCCACCGGAGAAGATCTCATGGGGTTCACTCAGGAGACTCGGGCAGCTGCAGCGGAGCGTGCTGAGTGCTGCCGCCAACAACTCGAGGTCTTCGAGAGGGAGCGGAGAGAGAGGCGGGTCCGGGAACAGCAAGCTCAAATAAGGAGCGCGGAGCAGAAGAGCCGGGCCAGGAGAAACCCCCGTGCAGCGCATAGTCCCCGCACCACCGGGACTGTGATTAAGTTTAACATGCAGCATGGGTGGGGCTTCATCCGAGATCACCGCACCCCAGGCGACGTCTTCGTGACAAGAAGAGATGTTGAGTCCCACCTACCGGAGGGACACAGAGGTCGTGACCTTTACATCGGGGACGAGGTCACCTTCACCCGGCACAAGTGTGCCAAAGGACCCTACGCCCTCCATGTGCATCACCTGACGGAGGAAGAGCTGCGGTGTGAGGAGGAAGAACAAGAGGACCCGGACGGGTCTGAAACTAGAGTTAAAGGTAACCACAAAGAAAGAGCAGGAGGACGCCGTCGTTAAGTACAGCAGAGTACAAGCTGTATATAGTTGCCCGTCGGGGCACAGTGAACTGTTGCTGCTATTATAGTCCCCGTTGGGACCAACAAATTGAACTGTTTACCCGTTTAACCCCTAAATCCCACTGACCGAGGACTGAGAGCGGTCATTCCTCCCTAATACCTGGCCGAGGACTGAGAGCGGCCATATCCCTTGTAAATAGTTGCGCGTCCTAAAGCGCCCCCTATTGGTTTTACAGGAAAACCACTTCCAAGAAAAGAGACTGTCGCACTTTACCCGGTCACACGTTGCACAGTGACCGGAGGAGGAGCTAGAAGCGAGGAAAAGTCTACAAGAATGTTTTATATGAAAAAGTTTTATTGATATATATATATATATATATAATGTTTTGTATGATGTTTTATATGTTTATGAAAAAAAAAAAAATTGTATGTTTTGGTGTTTTGTTCTTACAGCCCGAGGACGTGCTGTGGTTTACCAGGGGGGAATGTAGCACCCTGAGGATTCGGCTGCTACAGGGGTATTGCACCTCAACCCAGAGGTGTGATATTCCACTCCCGGATAAGGATGGAGAGTGGAACTGAGCTCGGTAGGCTGCATGCACTACACACATCCCATTTCCGGGGAACAGACCAACGGTACTCCCACTTAGAAATGTGCAGGTACGACCGAGTCTGTTCCTGGCTGGAGTGGGAGGGGGGTGGTACATCCCAAGTAGTGTAGGGGCAGATAGGGGGAGCAGCCTGGGTAAAGATAGGAGCTCATTGGGTGCTGGTCACCTGAGCTCACACATAGAGGGAGTATTTAAGGTGGGCACCATCTAAGATCAGGGTCAGTCTGTCAGGGTCAGTCTGTCAGAGTCAGTAAGGAGAGCAGAGGAGCAGAGCGGCCTGAGCCAGAGTGAGAGAGGAGAAGAAAGAGAGACCCAGAGGGGGTAAAAAGAAAGGACTCTAAGAACCCAAATTCAATCCCCGGGTGAAGAGTCGGCAATTGGGTACCGGATCCCAAGCTGGTGGGGGCAAAAGCATACCCTAGCCAGAGACCGGAGGCCGTGGGCAGCGTCTGCCACGGCCACCCACCACATCCACCCCGAAGGCATACCACGTGGAGGGTCAGGGAACCCAAGGCCAAGGGTCTCCCAACAGAAGGCCCGAGGGAGCTGGACCTAGGTGGATCACTAGTGGGGACGGCCAGAGGAAAGGACAGAAGGAGAGCTCAGGGCCACGCTCCGGACGTGTTTGGGGGTTTGCTGAATCCAGGACCTGGTGGACGCAGCACGGCTCGGGTGGTCACTTGAAGCTGGAGTGACCGGAACATCAGCAGTGAGTAAATACCCTAAACTGCACAACCCGACTCTGTCTTCATTACCATCTATGCTGCACCACCACAACCCCCATCCTCTGCACCTGACCCCCTGAGGCTATACCCCACCCGTTGGGGGTTATACCACCAACAGCTGCACCAATACCATCAGCCTCAGCGGACCCTGCTGCAGCGGCGGCCATAGTGACCGCAACACAACGGGTGGCGTAGTCGACATTAAGAACTTAATAACATCTGTAGGACTGCCACATACAACTGAGTTTGACACCCTGGGCACGGACCGGGTCACAGCCACTCGGAAGACTACAACCCCCATCTGATCCGGCTCCGGGTATTCCCCTAAAGAATATGGCCCAGGGGGCGCGTCATATTTTTTTCTCCTCCATCATGACAGCAACACAAAGAGATAGCTTCGCCCTCAATTACAGGAAACATGGGAATAGAAGGAAGCACCCTTGCCTCCTCAGTGGTTAAGGGACAGGAAATTATAAGAACCTGGAAGTTCTTATAACGCTAAAGTTCCTCACTGCCTGAGACATGATGTGCTGGACACTCCTGAGGAAAGTTTCTATAACGTGAGTTCGAGTTTATAAATCCAGGGTCTCTGTATGTGGCTACCTCCAACACTTAAGCAGGAGTTCCTGCCACTATGCATTTTCTCCCTGGCTGCCAAATCAATTTCCACCGCTACAGTGCAACTCCTAGTAATGGACGTTCCTGCCAGAGGAAACCAAGGGTCCTGAAGCACTTCTTTTTGCATGTGATGCTTATAGGAAATTGGGATCCAAAAATGTACAGGAGCTGGGCACTGATAGTGTCTTTCTCTTGGGGGAGATCAATCTATTCCTAACCAGCGTTCTCCCTGTGGATTACTTGCAAAACATGCTGAATCAACTGCTCCTGCAAGTCATGGAGGTCGCTGGTGATAGTAGCAGAAGAAACTCTCCTGATTCCTGGTTACACTCTTAGGCCACGGCCCCACTATCAGTATTTAGTCAGTATTCGGTCAGTATTTTTTCTCAGGAGTGGGAGCCAAAACCAGGTGAGGAACAATCAGAGAAAAGGTATAATAGAAACAAGTCACCAATTCTGCATTTATCACCCACTCCTGGTTTTAGCTCCCACTCCTGAGAAAAAATACTGATTGAATAATGACCAAATACTGATAGTGACGCCATGGCCTTAGTATCGTACCATGAAAGTGCTTCAGGGTTGGTGAGGTTCATGCTTTTCTTTTCAGTAAAAATGTTACTTATTTCCCCCTTTAGGGGAAAGAAATACATAGAAAGGCTTCAAGAAGAAGTCAACCTTTTGTAATAAATTAAAAAGGTTCCTTGTACTTATGAAAAATCGTCTTGTTCAGCCTGTCTGGAAAAGATATTGGCAGAAACCAATAAAAATATAGGAGCTTAAAAAGGCTAGATCTAAGCAGGATAGAATGTTGGGAGGATTGGAAACAATGAAATGCCTAGTCTTTTTTGCCCATAAAACCAGTTTTTCCTTAATAAGAAAATAGTTGAAAAAATGTATAAAAAGCTACTTATTTCTAAAGCAGTTAAAAGAAAATATCCTTGGGATACAGTCCCCAAAAATTATGTTCCAGTGGCTAAAATATTGCATAAGGTTAGTCTGTACTTTGAGGACATCGGTTCCTCTAAGGATCATATGGATAAGAGGGTGGATAGTTTCCTTAAGAAGGCTTGGACGACTACTGAGGCCTGTAAACCCAATGTATCGTCCACATGTATACCAAGGTCTTCATTAGTATGGCTGTATCAATAAAAACCTCTTATTCAGAGTAAAACTTCCTGGCACAATTTACTTTATTCTATCCCATTACGTAACCCTTTAACGATTGCCGATATACATTAAAATGGCGGCTGTTAACAGGCCTTACTCCCTCATCGCCGCTTTAAAACTGCTATCGGGAAAAGTAAATAGCGCCTCCCTGTGGGCGCAATTCCCACAGGTGACAGCTGTACCTGACAGCCTGTGGTATTGGCCTATGCCAGTTTTGGAGCCGATCAGGGCCAATTAACCCCTTAATTACTGCTGTCAATAGCGACAGCGGTATCTAAGTGGTTAAAAGGGGGTTAAAATAAAACGTATGGTAGGATCAAATCCCCGTGATCGTAATTGCAGGTGCTGATTGTTAGGTCTTAGGTCATCTGATGATTTCAGGGTACAGTGGCCTGTAAGATAATGCTATAAGTGACACACTGACAGGTCTCCGGTACTGCAGTGCATGAGTCCAACGATCAGAGTAAATATTATACATGTCCCACAGTGGGACATAGTGGAAAAGTGCAAAAAGTATAATAAAATGTGTTAAAAAGTTGAAAACAACACACAAAAAAGTGCACAAAAAATCACAAAAAGTTTTTTCGCCAATAAAAATGTTGCCTTTGTGATAAAACAAAGATATACAAAATAAAAGTACATAATTGGTATTGCCGCATCTGGAACGACCTATAACTCGGTCATGTTATTTATTCCATCAGGTGAACACTATAAAAAAAGAATAAAAAACACCAAAAATGTAACTTTTTCATCATAATGACACATTTGCAGCAAATACAAAAATGTAATTTTTACCACTAAAATGTTATTTCATACAAATTTCCTGCAATAAACAGTTTACATACAGAGTGGGATACAAATATGCATGAACAAAAGTATGAGGTTTAATTCTATTTATTTTTCACTGTATTGCTGTTTTGCATTTCTGGCTTGTTGTGTGATGCTTGCAATGATCACCTTGTCTGTATTTGATGTAATTGCCTTCAATGTGAAATGTGGCTGTGATTTTTCTTGCACACTTTTTGCGTGTCTTATTGCTGGGCACTGTGACATGCAGAGGAGGGGGGAAACATTATAATTACCACAGTAGGAGGGGATTTCTTCAGGGCCCCGAACCTGCAAGCATCAAAACCAGAATGAATAAAAAGACATTTCACAGCAACAAGATCTCTAATATGAGAGATACAGGTAGATATAGATTTACATTTCTATCACTTGTATGCCCATATTAGAGGTCAGATAAGTGCCACTGGGGTATCGCCTCTCACAGAAGAATGTGGGTAACAAATTTTCACTCACTAACAATGATTAAGGAAGGTTTTCCAAAATGGGTCGGGTTCTAAATCATTCTCTTGTGTATTACAATTCTAGTATCTGGACACACGTCCTTTTTTTAAAAAAAAAATCATTAAAAATCATTTTTTTGACTTATTTTTGACTTCTTATGGTGAGTGAAGCTGAATTTTCTTGTCTTTTTTTGGAGCAAATTTTGTGGTCCACTTTTTCAGGTTACCTCTTGAAAAAGTGAAAAGTTTGAGGCTAAAGCAACATCTTCGTGAAAAAATTGAAAATTTTCAATATGACGACCTAATGATGTTAAATTCTCTGCAGTACATGTGAGTTCAAAATGCTCTCTATACCCCTGGATAAAATCCTTGAGGGGTGTAGTTTCCAATATGGGGTCACTTGTGGGGGTTTTATGCTGTTTGGGAACTTTAGGGGCCGTGCAAATGGGACATGGCGCCAGCAATATATTTCAGCCAAATTTATGTTCCGAAATTCAAATGGTGCTCCTTCCCCGCTGAGCCCTCCTGTTTGCCCAAACAGAGTTTTCTGAGCACATGTGGGGTATCAACGCGCTTAGAAGAAACTAGTTAACAAATTCTATGATCCATTTTCTTGAGCTATTCCTTGTAAAAGTGAAAACATTTAGGCTAAAGTAACATTTTAGAGTAAAAATTAAAAAAAAAATTTCATTCAACTTTGCATTAATTCCTGTGCAGCACTTGAAGGGTTAAAAAAAATGACCTGACAGCATTTTGAAGTATTTGAGGGGTGCGATTTTTAAAATGGTATCACTTTTGGAGAGTTTCCAATATGTAGGCCCTGCAAAGCCCATTTAAATCTGAATAGAAAAAGGTTTTGTAAGTTTCTTGAAAAAATATGAAATTGCTACTAAACTTTCAACTTCTAACATCCTAAAAAAATAAAGTGACGTTTGAAAAATGATGCAGGCTGTATGCATGCTCACCATGCAAGACTCCATTGCTGAACAAAACGCATATTCAAGCGCGTTTAAAGTTTGCTCACCAACATTTAGACAAGCCTGTGAAATACTGGGAGATTATAGCCTGGTCAGATGAACGCAAAATAGAACACACCATGTTTGGAGGCAAAAGGGGCACTGCATATCACCCCAAAAACACCATACCAAAAGTGAAGTTTGGAGGTGAGAACATCATAATGTGGGGCTGTTTTTTAGCATACGGCACTGGAAAACCTCATGCAATTGAAGGAAGGATAAATGGACAAATTTACAGAGACATTCTTGATAAAAATCTACTGCCATCCACCACAATAATGAAGATGAAACGAGACAATGATCCCAAACACACAGCCAATGAAACTCCATTGGTTTCAGAGAAAGAAAATAAAGCTGCTAGAATGGCCGAGCCAATCACTAGACCTGAATCCAACAGAAAATTTATGGAAGGAACTAAAGCTCAGAGTTTATAGCAGGAACACACGGAACCTTCAGAATATGAAGAGTGTTTGTCTGCAAAAATGGGCCAAATTCAAACCTGAGCAATTCATGCGACTAGTTTCTCCATGCAGGAGGCGTCTTGAAGCCTTTAGGCTTTTGTACAAAGTATTAAATACATTTCAGTACGTGTATTCAATAATTTTTCCCTGTGCCATTTCTCATTATTATACCTAACTTAATTTATGGACATCTATGGTTTGCTTATGTGGATTGGATGATTTATTACTGATATCTGGTGAGAATTTCATGTCAATAGCACCTTTAGAAATATATTTACATAGAAAATTGGTGACGTGTTCAATACTTATTTCACCCACTGTATACCACCCACACATCTTTATAAAAGCATTACCTTGCTTTCCAAACCACTAAGGAAATTAGCCCTTTATCAAGTACTTTTTCATTTGATCAGATTTCTGATATTATATCCATTACCAATTTTCAAGCTGATCTTTTATTATACTATTATGTCTTGTACAGAACATGTGTTATATTTTCAAAAAAAATGTCATCTTTTTAATATCATGCCATTTTTAGGTTCAACTTTCCAAGCTGATGAATTTCTCTCTTTCTCTCATGCAAAATTCTAAATTCTCTGCATTGATATACAATTAAATGATATGTTGATTAATTTATCAATTAGGATTTTATTACATTACAGATATATTATTGACTTCAATATATGTGCAAGTAGCCTCTTCAGAGACTAAGAGGACAGGAACTCTAGTACCTCTTATTGGATGTAGCTATCCTATTTGTCAATTTCGACCCTTTAAACTGCCTTGCCACATGATCTAGGATAAGATACAAAACCAGAGAATAGATATGCAGACATGTTTCGGGATGTTTGTTCCACATTAGTGCAAAGCAGAAAAACAAATTTGACTATGTAGTAGAAGTGTCAATTTGGAGTGCCATATAGCGAGTGTCAAATTGGCATAGAAAAAAGTATAAGTATGGTCCCCTTGGAATTTGAATATGACTTCAATGTATAAACATTATGCAGTCAGCTCCTAAATAACCTCGAGGGGTATATGCAACAGTAAGAAAAACTAAAGTCAAGAACAATGAAATTGCAACACTAAGAAGGAAAAGTCATGAAACTATAGAAATCACAGGATCAATAAACATGTTAATGATATGCAAATGATGCAAAAACATCTAAAATTATTTAGTATCGAGTATGAGTGCCATGTGCACAAGTTGGCTGCTATCATTCAAGTTATTAATGGTTGTCTGAGGATTGTTCTGCCATGCTGAATTCACTGTATTCACCAAGATCTGCTGCTGGCAGCTCCCTTTGCAATTAACAACCAAGGACATTCCAGACATGCTCAATGGAAGACAAGTCCAGAAATGCTGCAGGCCATGGTAGCACGTTTAGGTCATGCTGGCTCACAGTAGCATAAGCAATATGTGTCTTGGCGTTTTGTTAAGAATCGGCTCCTGGGACACTTTTTTTTAACAGAAAGTATAATTCTAATTTTAAGCTTTTAATATTTATTTTCAAAAAAGATAATAAATATAAATATTAAAGAAAAATCACAACATTTAAAAAATATATATTTTACCATAAAAACTTGGCTCAACCTCTTCACAACATCCGCCGTACATGAACAGTGCAAGTTGGAAGCGGGTTTATGGAGCGGGCTCACGGGGTGAGCTTACCCCATACCTGGTATGTGATGGCTGTGCGTTACAGCCAGGACCTGCCTCTAACGGGTGGAGCAGAGCTGTGGCATCACTCTAAATAGCACAAGCGTTTGCAGCTTCAAGTCCCCTTTTAAGAACAGTAAAAAGTGAAAAAAAAAAAGTTCAAAAATATGAAAAAAAGAAATAAATAAATGTTCAAATCACCCACATTTTCATTTATTGAAAATATATATATATAAAAAAAAATAACACAAATGTGGTATTGCAACGTTCAGAAAAGCCTGATCTATCAAAATATAAATATAATTAACCCAATCGATAAACACTGTAAATGATAAAAATTCAAGAATGGCAAAATTACATTTTTTGGTCGCTACAATTCCACAAAAAATGCTGTGACAGGCGATCCAAACATCATACCTATCCCAAAATGGTATAAATAAAAACGTCATCTTGCCTGACCGAAAAATGAAAAAGTTACGGGCCTTGGAAAATGGCAACACAACTCAAACATTTTTTTTTTTTTTGCAAACTTTTTTTTTTCACCTCTAAAATAATTAAAAAAAATGGACATTTTTGGTTCACCTTTATCGTATTGATGAACAGAATCATATTGTGACAGCGTCTTTACCACAAAATGTACACTGTAAAAACAATTTCCAAAAAACAGTGTCAAAATTGTTTTTTTTTCATACTTGGAATTTTTTTCCCATTTTCTAGTACACTATGTGATAAAATGAACGGTGTCATTCAAATGTACATCTCATCCTGCAAAAAACAAGCCCTCATATGTCTATGTGGACAGAAAAATAAAAGAGTTGTGGCTCTGGGGAAAAGGGGAGATAAAAACAAAAAACGCAAAAACACAAATTGGCCCCGTCGTGAAGGGGTTAAACAATAGGTCATTTTAAGATAACACCTTGGTTACATCCATTGTACATGGAGAGTGGATGTGTACAGTGCATACATGTCGGCCACTCCCATACACATCTGGGTGTAGCAAGTGACTGAAGACAGGAAGACAGCTGTGTGTGCACGCACACTGGTATGCCTAAACTTAGACTGCTGTCAATCACCAATTATGGAGATGTGGGCATATGCTATACTAAGGGTGCATATATCATTGCAACCTGTGCGGCCACATAGAGGCCCAAGAGGTAGGGGGGCCCATTTATAACTCCAAAGCTGGAGCAATTTTGCATTTTTAAGAGCACTTGGGCTTCAAAGGGCCCATATATTGTCCTTGCACAGGGGCCCTTTTCTGTCTGTGTCCATCATTGTGCTAAACCAGTGGTCCGAACAGTGCAATTGAAACACTTGGCCACACCAAAGATGCATTGAGCGCCCTAACTAACATGCAAAATAAATTATTTTATTCACAACGTAGGCAGTAAGATAGAAATAAAAGTTATGATTTTGATTGGGGCTATGTCTTATATCAGGCTATGTGTTCAGTTCAAAATGCCATTTGGCATTGACAGACTCCATTTCCAGTGATATGACTTCATCAAAATGTAATGTCTGTGCTCCATGACAAACATGGTATATCTATCCAGATGTTAACATTATAAATGCAGCGCCATAATACCAGAAACCTGTGCATGGAGTATTCTGAATATACAGCCTGCTTAGTGGGAATAAATGATAGAATGTCATGGGGATGTGCTTATAAGTATTGGAAATCAAGTCACATATACACAGGGAACCACTAGGGTTCAAAAAGATTTAATCGAAAGCAGGTTGTGGAATGAGTAAACTGTATTTAGATATCTTCCTCGTTAAAGATTTATTATTGATTTTAATAATGAGAAAAACCAATGAATATTTTTAACGTCAAAACCGTGATACAAATAGAATTGATTATTTATGTACATAATAATCTATCTATCATGTAACTAGATAATATATGTATTCATACAAACCTAAAAATCTGAATTTATTCTATGCCCCTCCATTCTAAAGTTATGCCCTCTGGTAACAAAAATGCTAATTTTCCCTGCAGCCGACTGGACCACAGAACTCCTTTGTGAGCATTTGCTTTTTCTCTTCTGACGCTGGCCAATCAAAACATGGATGCTCCCATAGAGAGGTTCTGTGGTACACACCCAGTTGAAAGAAGGAAAAATGTGCACCATTATTATCAAGAATCATAGAAGAAAAAGTAAAATTGTTCCAGAATCAGTGCAGCGGCGGAAGTGAAGGAGGTATTCAGAATAAATTAAAGGTCTTCTTTAAATAATATGATGAAAATATAACTATCAAACTGTTGATTGTGTAATGTAACATTTATATTTTATCGAAATAGGTTCAAAAGTCTATGGTGAAGAATTTCTTAATTTCCCCAATAATGGTTCCAGGCTTTGTTTTTCCCATATAGAGCTCCAAATTCCTTTCAGAAACATATACACTGCTCAACATTGAAATTGCTACACCAAGAACTAAAAGTCATGGAATCATGGAAATAATAAGATTGATAGAAATGTTAATGATATGCAAATAATGAAAAAATGGAAACAACATTTTAAAAACATCTCAATTTATTCCGCATCGAGTACAAGTTCCACACACAGAAATGCATACACTAACACGCCTAAGCATACTATGGCTAGGGTCAAATGACAGTATTTTCTCTCATCTGAGAGAATTGGGCCCATTATGCTGATCACTCTCTGATCAGAGTTTCATCATAGTGTGATCCGATTTTCTTGGATGTGGAGAAGATGGAAAAAATCTATTTATCCATCTTCTCCATTCTGTAAGTCCATGAAAATCGGACTGCATTCAGATGTCATCTGAGTGCAGACTGATTTTTTTCCACGGACTCATTGACTTACATGGCTGAGTGTGATCCAAATATTAGATGCAAATCGACAGAGTCTGTCCTAAGAAAAAATCAGACATGTGTCTAGTTACATAGCATATCATTGGTCGGAGTGTGATCCAGTGTTTTGTCGCATCACACTCAGACCAAAAATACGATTGCCTGCACGAGTCCTATCAATGAGGTTACTTATGGTTGTCTGTATAGAGAACGTTTAGCAGTCATCTCAATGTCTTGATAGCTGGATTACAATGATAATACCTATTGTTCCGAAGATATTACAAAGGAGCTACCATTTACAATATGTGATGTTACAGCTCACCTCTTCACTTTCCCTGCATAATTGCCTCTGGAAAGGACACAGAGTATGTCTACAATACTCTCTTATAGAAGTCAATGAGTCTGAGCCTGTTTATTGTTATATACAGACCATAAGGCTACTATAAATCAAAGTTGTAAATGCTGTCAACAGGAGCAAATTTAAGATACCATCCCCTATAATCATGTTCAGGAAATAGGAAAAAATTCACAATCACGAAATAAAAAAATATCGCAAAAAAATAAATATGTATCACTACTATCAAGTTGAAGCTATTAAATTATTACAAAATAATAAATCTATGCTCCATGCTTTATAACTCTTTCGAATTGCTATGCAATGTGAATTAATTAAGATTCATGGGACACTAATGTTTTTAAAGGGAATCTGTCACCAGACCTGTTTTTGCTTTGTAATCTAGCATGTGGTAGGGATAATCTCCTGCTGATAAAACACTGATTGTTTGCAAAACACAGAAAAGTAAGTGACACATTCCTGTAATCAGGATCTCTGCTCCAACATTATGGTGCTTTCAGATTACATAGCAAAAACCTGGTGACAGAGTATTTCAGGAAATATTACTAAAACAACAACCCTTGCCCCATTTTGACTTGCAACGTACATTAATTCCAACGCTTCTTTAGATTTATCTCATTATATTTAAATTGCAAAAAAAGAGATTGAAGTCAAATAAAGATAAAAAATAAGAACTGATACAACATCCATGTCGCCTGTTATTCCTTTTTGCACGTTTCCCAAATGCAGAAGGGTTGGACAAGCGCATTAGGTCTCAACTTAATCTCAAAGCTGTACGTGCTTACTAGCTACTATTTATATGATAATGGTGCAGCACTGTCAAGAGCCTCTTGGAAATCAGCATAGGAAATGCTATACAGTAACAAATTGCATGATACAAAGAAAAGATGATAACTGGACAGAACTATCATAAACTAACAAAGATTTCTTATAGGAAATAATCTACCTGTTACTTCTGGTGACCACAAATATATTGTCTACTACAGGTGTAGACAGTGTGGTCACCGAGTGAGGAAGTGGAGAGAAGGAAGCATCGGATCATGTACAGTGAAGGACTTAAATGGAGAACAAAGATTAGCGTGAAACAATGTATTTTGCTTTACAGACATGTCAAAAGCTGTGATTGATGGTGGTCCGGGTGCTTGGACCCTAAGCAGTTTACTGCATTCTTATCAGTGTTGTATTGTAAACATTATCCCCTGCCTAGTTATATTTATTTAACTCAATTATATAGCGCCGTTAATTCCACAGTGCCTTACAAACATCATCATCACTGTCCCCATTGGGGCTCAAAATCTAAATTCCCACTCTTTGTAGTGTGAACAGAAGCCAACAGAAACACAGGGAGAACATACAAACTCCTTACAGATGTTGTCCTTGGTGGGATTGGAACCCAGGAACCCAACACTACAAGACCAAAATGCTAACCACTGAGTCAATATATGAGCATTAGTGAGTATATCGCCCATTAAATGCTCCTCGAGCAGAGCCACAGTGCTATAGCAATCAGAGATTCAGCCCCCAAAATGAAGCGGATCTGTCTAATTCAATGTCTTACAAAATTAAATCTAACAAAAAGGCAATTTGTTCTGTTACTGTTGTAGTATCCTCTACATTTTGGGCAGCACTGATGACGCCTATCTCAATTTTGCTTTACTTATGGCATGTAAAATTCTTTTCCAATATAAATCTTAGGAAAGTTCTTTATAACAACAAAAAATGAGACTCTACTAAAAATCAGAGCAATGTGGAGGAATAAGGCATGAATATAATCTTAAACTTGTTTTTCTGTGTACATCAAGCAATCTAAGGGACTTTTGTACGCTTAATAAAATAAAAATGCACTCTGCTTCCAAAAAAGAGTCTGTTTACCACCATTCAGTAGGAAAATGAATACAAAACTATGCCAAGTTGCAAACCGCTGACAATATTTATGCAGTTTCTGCATTTTTTGGAGGGCATTAAACAATTATGTTGATACATCCCATATACATCTGTTCAGCAAGCACATCAAATCTGAGCGCCAAAAATCTGTCTATGAATTACAGTCCATCAGATAAGACTATATATTCAGATATTGCAGCTTTTTATACCTTAACTGCCTTTGAAAAGGTTATAAAATTGTCCTCTATGTGCACTTACATAATATAATTTAACTTTGTTTTTCCTCTTATAATTATGAAACATCTTTTAAGATCTATTTCACATATTATATTTGTCTATTGGAAAGGAGGTTGTACACTGACATTGTACCAACCTCTAGAACTGCTGAATGCTATTTATTCCTTAGGAGTCTTCTTATGTGCTTGTATACAAGATATGGACATAGCTGAGGGCTTCTAAAATAAAAATGCAGATGCGTACACAAATTAATTTATGTGGCATTAGAAAGGTTTCTGCAAATGTTACCACTGGAAAGGGGTTAAAGAGCTATGGATATAATGATTGTGACTTACACTATTCATTACATACATTAACGATGGGCAAATTAGATTGATGTGACACAGTTGAGGTATAATTGTGTAAAGAGGTTTATAGGTCAATTCTTGCATTGCAAAGCATCCATTTTTAGTAACCTCCCTACAAGAATAATTCCAGGGATAATTGCTTGAATTCAAGCACATTTACTAACAAACAAGTGTCATTCATCTTCCTTTTGGAACAGAATAAATACATGCCTTGGTTCCCTCTAGTTTATTTCAATTCTCTTAATGATCTGCTCTATTTCCTAAGGGTGCCAGCTGCAGTTTACAGTGGCGTGCAGGGCATAGTCCATTAACTCATGTTCTAGAGTGTCAAAGATGCATTCAGTGTGAATACACTTACAATGAGTATTTATGGGTATCAACACTTTCTAGGCACTAGCATTACATAAATCGCAGATGGCTGGTAAATATATCTATGATGTGTAGCTAGGCAACAATTATACATTACAATCTGTTTTATGATACTAATTATAACAATCAAATAGTCATATGCTATTGCATAAACATACGAGTTAGGGAAAAGGTTGCACGGTGAATTGTGGCCGTGCGATATAAGAATGTCACGTTGCTCAAATTGCATGTAATGGTAGTGAATGAAATATAATAGTGAATTCAGCAGGTTTGGATTTTTGCCAACTATCGTGTCATAGTCGTGGAATCATGCTGGTCACAAGGGACCACATTGACTATCATGAGTTGCGTTAAAACAGTGCAACATTTTGAGCTTATATCCTATGGTCATGAGTCACCATGCAGACCCAGTCATATTCACAATGGTCATGTGTTATAACTTTAGCTATGGGATTTTGGCTCTATATGTGGGCATTATGGTGGCTCAGTGGTTAGCACTGGAGTCATGGGTTTGAAGTGACCAAGGGTCACTTCGGCATGCAATCTGTGTGTATGTGGGTTTAGTCCCACACTCTAATAATTGGGGCTCTCAGTCTAACAAAATTTAGATTGGGAGCGCCAATGGTGACAGGGACCGATATTAGTGATGAATGACGATATCTGCAGAATATCTTAGCGCTATATAAATTAATTCAATAATGATATCTGTATTCGAGCTGCCATGAGCCCATGACCACTATGAATCATATTTTTTTTTATACTTAGAGTTGATTTGAGAGATACGTCAATTTATGGTAATTAAAATAAGACTTATAAACCAGGCCAATCCAGTTGACTTATTATTTTAATTAATGGTTCAATTAGAAATCTAACAGATTGCATGGCTATTTGTTTTGATATGCTGTGTCTTCAGTTAGTGAAAGCAAGCCAGAAAAATGCGGACATTTAAATCATAAACACATATACATATGATTATTTCAATCTACAGCCTACTAAAAAACAAACTAGTCTTACGACTAATCTTAGTCCTCAAGTACATGTATTAATATTTATATGTGAAAATATTTTGCAAGTAAAATATTTTTAGATATTTTACACTAAGACAGAAGGACTTAGCTGTCCAAATTGTAAATGATCCTGTTATTGATAGGACTTGGGCTAGAAATTGTGAAAATAAAATAAATGTAACTACTTAGAAGAAGTAGAGTCATATATGGTCCATTTTTACAAGAATGTGGCTTGCATTTTAGCTGCCGTTTCTTTTATCTCAGCTGGCTGAGTTTATGGATGACTGTTAGGACTTAGATCTAAGATAGATTGGGACTTACATCATACAGAAAGCTAATTCTTGTCCTTAGCGCTAGTTAATATCTTTGACGATAGATAGTAATTTGACATTGTCGTGGTATTCACATAGCCTTAAATAAGAGAACAGCTCGGTTATATTGATTTTTAACGCCAATCAGACCGACATTCTGATAATTAAGACATTTATCTAGACGCTTGTATATTAGGAACATCTTTTTAGAACCACAATAAGAAATAAATGCTGCTATAACCCATAATGTCTTTTGTGCTATTTCACCATTTGCATCCTCCTGTCATAATAATAATATTCATCTTTAGAACAAGTCCAACATATTGTCATTTTACCGGTTTACACAGACTGTTACCACTACCACCGGATATCATTGGATTATCTGTAAATAGAACATTGTAATCAATTCAATAGTCTTCAATGCAGTAAATTAATAGCTGAAAATTATTGATCAGCCTAAACAAATGATTTCTACTAATGCAACTGTTTTTTTTATAAATGTCATAAAAAGTGTGGATACTTTTTTTTACTTTTACATTTTACATGTGCAAAAAAAAATGTTCAGATACAATGGAGTAGTTATAATGATGACAAAGAAACTTTTCACAAGAAGAATATTCAGATACCTAGCTGAATGTAACTTACACACCAAGCCAAATATTGTGCACATGGTACCAACAACAGACGCCAGCAATAGAATTCCACCTTGTGTAACCATGCCCACCTTTCAGGATCAGATGATCAATGTCCTTGTCAATTCCCATGATGTAGCATTTCCTCCATAGCCCAGAGTAGGTAGAGAATAGGGGGCGTCCACAGTCTGACTCCAGAACCCCCAGTCCCAGCAGAGACCTCCAGTTCTCCAGCAGATCCTCTGGTTCTCTTACCCCACCAGCTGGGGCTGGTGACAGTAGACCCATCTTGCGGTTCTTTGAGGAGTCTCCACGGAAGGGCAGCTGATAGAGGGGCATGAGTCTATTCTTCTGGTCTGTAGGGTCTGAGTTACCCTGGCTCTCACATATCTCCTTATGTTTGCGAGTATCTGTCTCATACCAGTGGTCTGTAAATATAGCTATGACCAGTAGAATCAGGGAGAGAAGGCTCAGAGCCAGGCTAACAGCAGTGACCAAGCCCCTTGTCTCCATGGCTCTTTGTGAAGCAGCAGCATCACACCAAGGCAATACTGGCTGGCATGATGCTTGGTTTCAGGAAACCCACTCCTTTCCTCTCACCCCTCGTTGTGCCTTTGCAACCATTAAGCCACCCCTTCTGTAATCTGCATCCTCCAAAACATACAGGAGACCTCTTCTCCATAGCCTAGACCATCATGTCATGTCATCTCACCTACTTCTAGCTGTCTTCAGTCTCCAAGTGAGCAATCAAAATCTAGTGAGTTGTGCAGAACCTGGATTCAACTCAGCCTATTATGTGCCTTGCAGTCTCAGCTTGCCCAGGAACAGAATGCAGGCAGCAGCTTTCTTACCCAGCCAAGCAGTGTATCTTCCCTCCTCTCTCCCTCCTTTCCTAGAACATTATTTCTTCCCTACATTGCCCCACCTTCCTCTCTGCCCATACTATACTTCTTCTCTCACTGTGCTATTATTTCTCTCTCCCTCTCTCCTTGCTGCCCTTTCCTCTCTCATTCCTTGCTCTCTCCTGTGTTCTCTTACTTATCTTCCTCTGATTCTTCTCTCTCTATCTCTCTCTCGCTTTAATCTCCCTTACATTTCAAACACTCTCTTTCTAACTGTCCCTCAGCTCTTTATCTCTCCTCTTTGCTCTCTCCCTATCTTTCTCTTCAATGCAGCATGGTTACAAATCTCTAAATCAAGAGGTAGAAGGATATTTATACCTGCTAAGTGAATGAATAATGTACAGTCTAATCAATCACAATAATGATCTACTCCCCACAGCATGTGCCCTTCCCAGATCCAGGCAGGGTATGACAAGGTCACAAAGACAAATCAGTAACAATGCAGTATAAAGGAAATACAAGCAGACAGCAACGTAGTGACAAAATTCTGGTAGAGACTGTAAATATTGGAATATTAATAAGGATGTTGTTAAACAAAAAATCAGACATAATAATCTTTCGTCTACAGAAGAAGTATTTTGTAATTACTTGTCATAGTTATTCAATCTCGTAATCACTATTATTATAAAAGATTGATTTATTATGGAATCTAGTAAGAACTGTGATTATGATTTAGTACCTATTCCATTATCTTGTGATAATATTGTCTCTGAGGAAAGTGATATACTCTCTGGAGTTTGGTTATCAAACTACAGAGTACAAATTACGGTATGTGCTTTTCCCCATCTCCATATATGTGCCATATTTTCTAGGGTGCTAAGTAATTTCCTTTCCAATACCAACGTCTCTATTATAGCGGTGTTATATTAACATTGAAAAAAAAGAGCTTGGAAAATTGTGTCATAATAAAAACACAAGGTATGATCTCTTTTATATGATGTGTATATACAAATGAATATTGACAATACTGTTTATTTTCTTGTAAAAATCAAGATTTGTAAAAATATTTTAAGCAATTGGGTGAACTCAAGATTTTGTTTGAAATGATGTACTGTGCATATTAACACTGGTTAATTATGTGATATCTCCCTCTATAGCAAGAGCCCTGTCAATCACCTAGAGTGGCACAGGGAGATATCGTCCAGGGGCAGTGCCGGACTAGTCTTGTCTCTGGCTATGGTCTCTGGCCATACCTACACACTGTGTTCCCTCTGAAACGTCAGAGCACGTTTCAGCTAAAAATATACCTGGCTGCAATCCTGTAGCTAGGCTTTGATTCATGTTGCCTATGATTTGGGCAGTATGAATCAGCTGACAAGTTCCCTTTAACACAAAATGACTTGGCATTTTTGCAGGTAGTAAGGATTGCAGATCAATGAAGGAGCAGAGCAAAGTGAGTAACACTTTTGTCTCATGATTAAGGGATGAGCAGACCCATGGATGTTAGGGTTCATCGGGTTCAGCCGAACTGTAGGTCAAAGGTCGGTTCAGCATCTCAACTTGACCCTGAACCCTAACCCAATAGAAGTCAATGGGGACCCAAATGTCAATACTTTAACATGGTTGTAAAATGGTAATAGTAAGGGCTAGGGGACTGAAAAAGGAAGCTAAATGGGGGTAAGAGAAGGATAATTGCCCTGCAAACAAATGTGGGTAAGGAGATCACTTAGAATAAAATAGAATAAAAAAATATAAAAACTAATCGTGAACCAGGAGGTGGAGGTCCAAGTGGAGGAGGAGGTTGAGAAGGAGGTGGATGTGGCGGTGTAGGTGGCAGAGGAGGAAGTAGCCAACAATGTTTTTGTTTTGTTTATTTATTTTTTGGGGGGTACTCTGAAAACAGGCTCTGTCGGGCCACTCTGCATACAGGTAGTATAATAATCTGCTGGCCACTCTCTGTATACAGGCCATATAATACTCAGCACTTTTTTTGGGTGCAAAGAATGTGGATCGGTAAATGACTTAAAGGGGTTGTCCCACGAACAAAGTTCATTTTAAAGTTGATTTTAATCAATACATCTTGTAATAATAATAATTTCCACAATTGGATGTGTTTAAAAATGTACCTGTACTGGGATAATCTTATACATGTGCCCCTGCTGTGTACTGTGTAATGGCTGTGTCTGACCGTACAGGAACATGGTCTGATCATACCACATCTCCTGGGCAGGGGAGGAAACAAAAGAGAATATACAGATAGCACAGCGTGGGATCACAGCTGATTCTTTTTGTGAGATAAAGCATTTCCCTGCCTGTTTTTAAAAAATATTTTACCTTAAAGAAATAATTATTTGTCCCGTGCTGTAATGTCTATATACTTTTTTGCTTCGTCCCCCTGCCCAGGAGATGTGGTATGATCAGACCATGTTCCGCCATGGTCAGACACAGCCATTACACAGTACACAGCTGGGGCACATTTATAAGATTATCTCAGCACAGGAACATTTTCTTTAAACGCATCCAATTGTGGAAATTATTATTATTATTCCAAGATACATTGATTAAAATCCACTTTGTTCATGGGACAACCCCTTTAAAACAACATAGATTAAAAAAATAAATAAATCTTGAATTAGGAGGCGGAGGTCAGAGGCGTATTTAGGGGAGGACAGCCGGCAGAGGGGCGCAGTCGGGCCGCCTAATGTGGCGGTCCGATGTGTCTCCTCCGGCGGCTGCGTTCTGCCGCCACCCGGACTGGGAGTCCGCAGTTCTCTGATCAGGGTGTCAAGCTGACACCCAGCTCAGAGAAGCTGCAGTGTGCTGGCTCCCAGTGTTAAAGCTCGGACCTCAGGGTCAGAGCAACGCCAGCAGCATGATCAGGTCATGTGATCACGCTGCTGACGTCACTCACCGGCGGTGGAAAGTACTCTGTTCTTCAGAGCTGAAGACACTGAAGGTGGAATGGAGGTGAATATTCATTGTGTGGGGTGATTTACTATGGGGGGTGGGGTGATTTATTGTATGGCTGGGGTGTGATTTACTGTGGGGAGGTGATCTATGCTATGGCTGGGGGGGTGATTTACTATGGTGGGTGATTTACTATGGGAGGGTGATTTACTATGGGGGTGGTGATTTATGGTATAGCTGGGGATGATTTATTGTATGGCTAGGGGTTGATTTATGGTATGACTGGATGGTGATTTACTATGGGGGTGATTTATTGTATTACTGGGGGGTAATTTACAATGGGGGGGTGATTTATGGTATGGCTAGGGGTGATTTATGGTATGGCTAGGGGGTGATTTATGGTATGGCTAGGGGGTGATTTATGGTATGGCTGGGGGAGATTTATTGAATTGCTGGGGGGTGAGATTTATTGTATGGCTGGGGAAGATATAGTGTGGGGGGGAGATTTATTGTATGGCTGGGGGGAGATTTATTGTATGGCTGGGGGAAGATTTGTTATATTGCTGGGGGAAGATTTAGTGTGGGTGGAGATTTATTGTATGGCTGGGGGATGATTTACTGTGGGGGAGATTTATTGTATGGCTGGGGAAGATTTACTGTGGGGGGGAGATTTATTGCATGGCTGGGGGAGATTTAGTGTGGGGAGAGGGTTAGGAGAGATTTTGTGTGTGGGTGATTGGTGCGGACACAGAATGGGGAGAAAGGGGGCGTACGCAATATGGGGAGCGAAGGAGGGGAATGCATGCGGACATAGTATGGGGAGCGAGGGTGATGTGATGTGTGCGGACACAGTATGGGGAATTGGGGGGGATGTGTGAGGGTAAATATATGAGGAGACAGTATCGTTAGCAAGGTGGGATTGTGAGAGAAAACAGTATGAGGAGCAGGAGGGGAGGGGGAAATAATGGGGGGAGAAAAGTGTGAGTGGACACAGAACAGAGACTGAGTAGTGTTTGGGGTGTAGTATGGGGGGACAGTGTAAGGGCACAGCCAGGAAGGGACAGTAAGCCAAGGAGGGAGAGTGTGATGAGGAGTCACAGTATAGAGAATGGGCCCCATAGGGGGGACACAGTGGGAGAGGCCAGTGTGAAGAGGGAGCCCAGTATGGTAAGGAGAGGGCAGTGTGGAGAGCATGTGCCATAAGAGGGACTGTGTGGGGGTCATATTTTGTGCAGGGAATATAGTGAGGGGCAATTATTTATTCAGGGGCTCAGCATAGAGCAGATATTTTTATTCCGGAGCATTATAATAACTCATTATAATATCTCTGCTATCTTTAAGGGCATCGTGTGGGGATGTGCTGCAGAAGAAGGGAGAAGATGGACGTCTGCAAAGACAGCTGTGGATGAGAAAAGTCTTAATGGTGTCTGGACAAGATGAAGAAAAGAAAGAGAATGACTCCAGAGACAACATCATCTATCAGGTACCTGGATCATAGGCGGATTATAATGAGGGCAATCCGGGCTACCACCCGGGGCCCCGAGCCTGCAGGGGCCCGCGGCTCCGGGCGGGGTGTCTAATGCCGGATTGCCCTCATTATATGTGCGGGCCGCCGCGGCACATACTGGTAGCAGTGGCGGGAGGGGGGGCCCCGGACCGCTCCCCCAGCAGAGGCCGCCGCTACTTCTTCATCGGCCGGGCCAGCACTGCAGCAGTTAACTTCCCTGTGCTGGCCCGGCCGCTTCACTGCTAGGAGACACGGCCCTGTGCGCGGCCGTGTCTCCTAGCTGTGACGTCACGCAGTGCGCCCCCAGCCTGCAGTGCTGCACCAGAGAAGTCAGAGCAGGCAGGAAGAATGGAGTTGGGGGATGGTGAGTCTGTGTGTGTGTATATGTGAGTATGTGTATGTGTGTGTGTGTTATGTATGTGTGTGTGTGTGTGTGTGTATGTGTGTGTATGTATGTACGTATGTGTATGTGTGTGTGTGTAGGCAGATATCATTGTGTGATGTCTGTTTATATGTATTTTTGTGTTTCAAATGTGTTTATGCGTGTATGTATATGTCTGTATATGTTTGTGTGTGTGCGTGACTGCATGCGTGACTGCGTGCGGCCTCCTGCTGAGTATAGTAGGCGCCGTGCAGCCTCCTACTGTCTCTGGTGGGGGGCGCCGTGCGGCCTCCCACTATGTAAAGATGGCTCCGTGTGGCCCCCCGCTGTGTATAGATGGCGCCGTGCGGCCCCCTGTTGTGTATAGATGGCGCCGTGCGGCCCCCCGCTGTGTATAGATGGCGCCGTGCAGCTCCCTGCTGTGTATAGATGGCTACGTGCGGCCTCCTGCTGAGTATAGATGGTGCCGTGCGGCCTCCTGCTGAGTATAGATGGCGCCGTGCAGCCTCCTGCTGTCTCTGGGGGGGGGCGCCGTGCGGCCTCCCGCTGTGTATAGATGGCGCCGTGCGGCCTCCTGCTGTGTATAGATGGCTACGTGCGGCCTCCTGCTGTGTATAGATGGCGCCGTGCGGCCTCCTGCTGTGTATAGATGGCTACGTGCGGCCTCCTGCTGAGTATAGATGGCGCCGTGCGGCTTCCTGCTGTCTCTGGGGGGGGCTCCGTGCGGCCTCCCGCTGTGTATAGATGGCCCCATGCGGCCTCCTGCTGTGTAAAGATGGCTATGTGCGGCCTCCTGCTGAGTATAGATAGCGCCGTGCGGCCTCCTGCTGTCTCTGGGGGGGCGCCGTGCGGCCTCCCGCTGTCTATAGATGGCGCCGTGCAGCCTCCTGCTGTGTATAGATGGCTACATGCGGCCTCCTACTGAGTATAGATGGCGCCGTGCAGCCTCCTGCTGTCTCTGGGGGGGCTCCGTGCGGCCTCCCGCTGTGTATAGATGGTGCCGTGCGGCCTACCGCTGTGTATAGATGGCACCGTGCGGCCTCCTGCTGTGTATAGATGGCTATGTGCGGCCTCCTGCTGAGTATAGATGGCGCTGTGCGGCCTCCTGCTGTCTCTCGGGGGGCGCCGTGCGGCCTCCCGCTGTGTATAGATGGCGGCGTGCGGCCTCCTGCTGTGTATAGATGGGTACGTGCGGCCTCCTGCTGTGTATAGATGGCGCCGTGCGGCCTCCTGCTGTCTTTGGGGGGGCGCCGTGCGGCCTCCCGCTGTGTATAGATGGCGGCGTGCGGCCTCCTGCTGTGTATAGATGGGTACGTGCGGCCTCCCGCTGTGTATAGATGGCGCCGTGCGGCCTCCTGCTGTGTATAGATGGTCCCGTGCGACCTCCCGCTGTGTATAGATGGCTACGTGCGGCCTCCCGCTGTGTATAGATGGCACCGTGCAGCCTCCCGCTGTGTATAGATGGCTATGTGTGCTCAATATTGAGTCATACAATTAATTTAAGGCTATGTGCCCACGATACAGAAATGTTCCGGATTTTTTTTGAGCGTTTCTGCATCTCCCTGGCAGAAAAAAACGCATGCGGATTGTACATGCGGAATTTACATGCGGATTGTACATGCGGATTGTACTTGCGTTTTCCTGCCAGGGACATGCGGATGTGAAGCGTTCTTCACTTGTATTTCCGCATGCGGGTTGACAAGCGCTTTCCAAGCGATTTTAGCATCACTTGGAAAGTGCTTGACAACTTGGTTACACTAGCATGGATTTATATAGTGTGACCGTAAAACAATGGTAAAAAATAAAAAATATATACTTACCTTCTGATGGCCTGCCGACGTCAGGGGTCGCGTGACCCGTCACATGACTAAATGACGTCACGGCAGGTCCTTTTCAGACCATTGCGAGCTGCCAGCAAGCCAGGACACATCGGATAAAGACACCGGGGGCCATCAGAAGGTAAGTATAATATTTATTTTTTATTTTATTCTTTTTTTTACAGGTTCCATGGTACCCGGGTCCGGAGGAGAGTCTCCTCTCCTCCACACCCGGGTACCATTCGCACATTGAAACGCATGGATTCCGCATCTACAGATGCAGGGATGCGGATTCCATGCGTTCTAATGCAAGTCAATGGCGGCGAAAACGCCGCGCTTCTGCAAAATAATTGGTAATGCTGTGGATTTTTCACCAATGATAATCCGCAGCGGAAATTGGGGAACATGGCAGACCTTCTACCAAGCGTTTTTTAAGCGTTTCTGCAGCGGAATTGCCGCTGCGGAAACGCTTAAAAAACGCATAGTGGGCACACAGCCTAAAAAAAAATATTATAATTAATATTGTGGCAATTTAATTTCAAGTGAACTATCACATGATCTATCACAGGGGATCATGTGACATGTCACGTGATAAATCAGGTGTGTGTGTGTGTGGGGGGCCCTCGCCTTCTAAACTGCCCGGGGCCCTTGCTACTCTTAATCCACCCCTGACCTGGATGTAAATGTTTTTTGTGATACTGACTAATTCTCATATTTTTATTTATGTTAGGAATGTTAAAGGGGTTGTTTAAGTTTGTGATGAGCCTGCAGTCATACTATGCGACTGCAGGCTTCTGACTTCTCACAGTGCGCACTGCATGCTGTCAGGATTCTCTGGTGCCGGCAATTTGTATACTTGCGGTCACATGCTGACTAGACATGTGTTGCCTCACTCAATGACAATGAATTGAGCGAGGCCACACACGTCTAGTCGGAATGTGGCCAGAAGTATACGAATCACATACTTGTACAAGGCAGAATCCTAAAAGTGTGCAGTGCTTGCGCTGTGAGAATTCAGAAGCCTGCAGTCACATAGAGTGACTGCAGATTTTAATCTCAAACCTGGACAAACCCTTTAATTATAAAAGGAAGCCTTGTAGCCAATCCTAACAGTGTGTAATATACTCGCTGTCAGGATTCAGCTCTGCTTGCAGGTTCCAGCAGTCCTCACATGGATACCTCACTCATATGGATTTTCATACTTACAGTCACGTGACAACTCGCTTCTCTTTCTGCTTCTCTCAGTTTTTCACTGAACATTGAGAGAATTAGGCAGAGCAGATAGTCGGCATGTGACTAAGTGTGCAAATTGCTTATGTGCTTGGGGGAAGGAAGGGCGCCAAACTGAACTCTTGCCCCGGGTTCCAGAAAGCCTAGATACACCTCTGGCGGAGGTTCAAGTGGAGGAGCAGGTGGGGGTGGACGTGGCAGTGTAGGAGGAAGAGGCAGAAAAGGAGGTAGCCAACACTTTTTTTTGTTTTGTTTTTGTTATTTATTTTTTTTAAAATTTGGGGAGGCCCCAAAACATTGGGAATAGCAAATAGAAGGAACAAACTGCGATGGAGAAAAACAATGGCTGGGTGCAATTAGTCTACTTCTCTAGTCACCCAAAGGTTCGGACAAGTGTTGAGCGAACGTGCTCGGATAAGGTGTTATCCGAGCACGCTTGAGTCCTAACCGAGTGTCTTCGGCATGCTCATCAAATATGTTCACGTCGCCGCAGCTGTTAGACAGCTGTAACACATGCAGGGATTTTCTAATAATGAAGCAATCCCTGTATGTGTTGGTGCTATCTAACAGCCACGAGACATGCAGCGGTGGTGACGCAAACATATTTGACGAGCAGGCCTAAGACTCTCGGTTAGGACTTGTTTGTTCTCAGATAACACCTTATTCGATCATGTTCGCGCAACACTAGTACAGACAAGTCCTGTGGCTTCCATGCCTGGCTAATTTTAATGAATGTGAGCTTGCCCACGTTGGCTGTGGACAGGCGGATGCACCTGTCTGTGATCACACCCCCTGCCATGCTAAACACATGTAACAACAGTACACTTTCCGCAAGGCAGGCCAGCACCTCCAAGACGTAAAGGGCAAGCTCAAGCCATGTGTCCAATTTGGAGACCCTGAAGTTAAATGGGGCAAATCCATCACTCAGTACATGGAGACGTGTGAACAGGTACTCTTCCACTATGTTGTTAAAAGGCTGCCTCCTGATAATACGGACCATATTAAATGGTAGTGCCAGATGTTGTGGCATGCTGAGGACGGTTTTCCACATTTCGGCCATGCTAACCCTCCCTTCCAAGGTGGTGCCGGCGCCCCAGCTGAATTGGTTACTTCCTCCTCTGTCTCTGCCATGTACTTCCACGTGGCCTCTGCTGTCGGGTAGGAACGCCGTTAGTAGCACATCTACCAACGTGCAATTGTATTCCCGCTTCAGTGATGGAAATAAGGATGGTACGTTGTCCTTGTAGTGGGGATCCAGCAAGGTGGGCACCCAGTAATCAGCACTAGTAACAATCTGGGCAAATCGTTTGTTGCGCAGGTATAGCAGCATGTATCGACTCGTGTGCCAGGCTGCCCAGAGGCAACTACAAGTTGTCCTTGGTGGGAGGTGTATGGTCTGGGTCCTCTGTATCCCCCCAGCCACGCTCCAGTGATGCCCGTGAGCTTCTTTGAGTGCCACCCTGCTGTGAACCTTGTTCCTCTCTTCATCTTCCAAAATTATTCCCTGGCTGTTGGTACAGGAACCCACCCTCTGATTCATGTGTGGATGAATGGTCTGGTAATGGTGTGAATGGACCTTGTTCCTCGTCTTCGTCCTGTGCCACCACCTCATCCATCATTGCCTGAATTATTTTTTCAAGGAAGCATAGAAGTGGGATAGTAATGCTGATGATGGCGTCATCAGCGCTTACCATGTCTGCGTAATACTCGAAGCAGCGCAACATGGCATAAACATCGGTGGTCTTAGGACATGCACCAAAACTCTTTCCGCATTATGCCCAGCCGCCACTACATTTACACAGTTAGTGCCAGAGGCACGATGGACCCTGACGGCCAACCCCCTTTTCCCAATCCCCGCACCTGTCCACTGGTGATTCGAGGACACCCCGAGGCGGAGACAGGTCGTCCCTCTCCCGAGCAACCCCGTGCATCGCCTTGGGTGCAGTGGGTGACAAGGCAGGGTGGTCATGGTGTTCTCTGGAGGCAGTCACCTCGCCCTCCCCGTGCAAGGTGTGTTTTCCGGACGCCTGCCACTACGGGACCTGCTCGCACAGCGAGCCACTCTCCCTTCCGACCACCTCCCCATGCCGAACGGGCTCCCTTCCATGGTGACCATGGGTAACGGAGAATCAGGTTTCAATACCTGTGGAACAGCTGCAACTTCCAAAGAAGACTGCGAGCACCCAAATTACCCACTCCTGAGCAGGTGATGTAAGTTAGTCAAAATAACCATCCATGACTCTTTAGAGGCTCTGTAATTGGAATGAATACTTTAAATCCTTTAGCGAGGATCTATTGGAGGCCAAGTCTGGTGCCAGCAGCTGTGGTAATTACAGCTCCAGTAGCGTACAATAAAATCTCCCACGACTACCACGTACACACGGATGGTACCATGAAAGCGCGAATGGTCATTAAATGAGTTAATTTTGCCTGCTTTTATGAATTTCTGTCTACAGATCACCATAAAAAACTTGACTTTGTCAATGAGTGTATGGAAAAAAGCTATCAAGTTCTGGATTGTGTAAGAGATGTATGTGACCAGAATGAACACACATTTTCAGTAGATGATACTGATATGGGACAACAAGAAACATAGCAAGATGGCAAAAAACAGGAACTTACTTGGCCTCTGAAAAATTTGGGGATGAATTTAAAAAGATTTTGAAGTGGATTCGATTTAAAAAAATTTATAAGATGAGGCGCTCTACCAAGACTGCCACCTACACACGGATGGTACAGTGAAACTGTGAATGGTCATTAAATGAGTTAATTGGGCCTGCTTTTATGAATTTCGGTCTACAGATCACCATAAAAAAGATGAAACTGTCAATGAGTTTATTGAAAAAAGCTATGAAGTTCTGGACTGTGGAAGAGGTGTACTATGGACACGCTGCACCAGCCTGTATTACGGTCATGCTATACCAGCAGTACCACATGTCCCCTATTTGATGTTCTCATTTTTTTAAGTGCTTTTTAGGCACAGTACTCCCTCAAACACGGGTGCTGATTAGAAAAATTTGTTTTTACGCACTGTACTCACACAGACATGGGTGCAGTTTATAAAAAAAAAATTAGGCACACTACAACAGACACTGGTGCAGATTAGAAAAACTTGTTTTTAAGTCCACTACTCCCACAGACACAGGTGCAGAATAGAAAAATTAGTTTTTACACACAATACTCCCACAGACACGGATGCAGATTAGAAAGATTGGTTTTTAGGCACAGTACTCCAACAGACACGGAGTGCAGAGTACACACAAAGGCTTTTTTTTGCTGAGTACACACAGTGTCTTTTTTGCAGAGTGCGCACACACAGAACCTAATACTGTCCCTCACTCCAGCTGCATCCTGTCCCTATGCTTATCAGAGCAGAATGGTGGCGGCACCTGTGATCTGGCATTCATACAGGTTGGGTCACGTGGTGCGCCGACCAATCACAGCCATGTCAATATTTGACATGGCTGTGACGGCTCCGGAAATGCCCACAGCCTAAAAGCTTGTTGATTGGCTGTTTCTTTGGGGTTCGGTACCGGACACTAGGTGTTCGGTATGAACCCTGAACTTTACAGTTCAGGTTCGCTCATCTCTAATTTTTTTCTCTTAGCAGTTGTACAATTATAGTTTCAAGTAGTTGTAGGTTTTTGTTCAAGTGATTTTTTCCAATAAGGACTCTTAATATTTTTTTTACCAATTCAGCATTTTACATTTTAATGCAGTAAGACAAAACAGTGCAGTATTTGAAGCGTTGATACATTACAAAGTAAGATGAAATATAGACGTCACTGTAAATAAAAGAGAAAACAAACAAAACAACAATAAGAGCAAGGCACCAGGTTCAGATAGATTTAATCAGTAAATGGGTGAAAATTTGTGAATGTATTATCAATTATATTATATAAAAATGAGCAAATTATACCAGCTGGAGTTACCATAACATGGTGTAAGACAGGGGTGCACAACATTTTTTGGTCTGAGAGCTACATTGTCATACTGAACCAATCCCAAGGGCTGCACAAAAAATGTAAAGAGGTACTTAAATAAATACATCACCAGAACCAATTTTTGAGAATTTGAAGATGATTTAGAGAGTTTCTTCTCAGTTACTGCTATAAAAAATCAGAGTGAACACATCCTAACTTATACTTAGTTTTTAGAGAAACTCTGCAGAAACTCTCCAAATCCTCCTCATAATTAGAGATGAGCGAACATGTTCGGAAAACATTTGTTTTTTTTTCAAATTCAGCATGAACGTTGCTCATTCAGATTTGTGTATGGGCAAAAGTCGGCCTGAACACGGAAATCCCTGGTTTCCCACACTGTCATCTGTGTGACAGAGCAGGAAACAGGGACTCTGTGGGATCACGTTGTCAGATGTCAGCGTGATCCTGCAGCAATGACAGTGACCCGCGGAAAAAGCTTACCGCGGGTCACAGGTGTCGGCTGATGGGACTACTACCCCCATCAGCCGGCATGTGCTGTCACAGTAAACAGCAAGAGCAAACACCAATGATGAGAGAAGTAATCTCATCAACTGGCGCTTGCTCAGTGAAAGTAAAAAAAAAAAAGGTAAAATTAATAAATAATTATTTAAATAAAAGTAATAAACACATTATACTCACTTACACCTAATTGCCGATGTTCTCGTCCCATGTAAAAAAAATATATATATATATGCTCACCCTCCCACCTAATCCACGATGCCCATGTCACCTGTGATAAAAAAAAAAAAACACCATAATTCTCACCTATCTTCCATAATCCAGGTGATCATGAGTGTCCCACGCAGAGCTCATGAATAGGACAGCCACATCGTGAGATGTGACCACTCTATTAAGAAACCGGCGATACACTGACAGGAGCATCATTGCTCCAGCAGTGTATCACGATGAGCTGCCGGGAGAGAGATCACACGAGTTCATCAGCTGATGAGCTCATGTGACCTCACTTACTACATCAGTGACTGCTGATGTGACTGTCTAACAAATGATCGCAGTGGGACACTCTGGATTATGTCATCACTTCGGACAGGTGAGGGATATGGTTGTTTATTTTTGTTTTTTTACAGGTGACAATGGCTTCAGGGATTAGGCATTAGGTGAGTATATGGTGTTTTTTATTTTTAAATAAATGATTAAAACCGTGTGAACTTTTATTTCAAATAAAGGATTTTTTCTAAATCTTACTATGGGATCAGTAATGGGGGCGTCTTATAGATGCCTCTCAATTACTAACCTGGGCTTCATGTTAGCTGCCAATACAAGGCTGACATGAACCCCAACCCTACTACCCCACTTGCTACCACCAGAGGGCAAGTTGGAAGAGCAGAAGCTAAGCGCCAGATTTGGCCCATCTAATGAATGCAGCATTCCTGGAGCCACTGAGGGCTGATATTATTAGCCTCAGAGGAGGGCAGAATCCATGGCCCCTTCCCTGGCTATTAATATTAGCTCACCGCATGTATTTACATTTCAATTGGTCAAAATCTGCAGTGGAGACTAGCGTCTCCGCTAAAGAAATTGACATGCTGCGGGTGAGTTTGCGCAGCGTCAAAAACAGGCACAGTGGGCATAGGATTTCTTATAAATGAAAGAAAATGAAAAATTAAATTAAAAAAATGCAGTGGGCTCCAGTGTCATTTTCATAACCAGCTGAGGAAAAGTCGACCACTGCGGGCTGATATTACTAGCCAGGGAAAAGGCCATTAGCCAAAAATGTTCCATGTTAAAAAACAGAAATAAAAAACAACCATATCCCTCACCTGTCCAACGTGATGACATAATCCAGAGTGTCCCACGGTGATCATTTGTAGGACAGTCACATCAGCAGTCACTGATGTGACTGCTCTACAAGACAGCAGGCTATACACTGATACAGGAGTGTAATTACTTCTGTGTCAGTGTACAGCACTGAGCTGCCAGGAGAGAGGTCACCGGAGTTCAATCAGCTGATAAGCTCTAATGACCTGACTTACTGCACCACTGGTGCATGAAAATTTTCTCACGCAGAAATGCAGTAAGTGAGGTCACATGAGCTCATCAGCTGATGAACTCGTGTGACCTCTCTCCCAGCAGCTCATCGTGATACACTGAGGGAGCGATGATGCTCATGTTAGTGTATCGCTGGCTGCTGAATAGAGCGGTCACATCTCACAATGTAGCTATCCTATTCATGAGATCTGTGTGGGATACTCGGGATTACTGCAGATAGGTGATGATTATGGTGGTTTATTATTTTTGCTTTATAACAGGTAACATGGGCATCAGTAATGATGTTACCGCCGATCACAGCCCCTGTTTTCCGCGCTGTCACACAGATGACAGCGTGGAAAACCACTGATGTTCGGTGCCCCATTCAGGTTCGTATTCGGGCTCGGGTGCCCGAACATGAACTTTTTTTGATGTTTGGGTTTGGTCGACTATCCCGAACATCAAAAGGTTCGCTCATCTTTACTCATAATCTCAAAATTCCAAATTTTGAGGATTTTTGAGCTTTAAGATAGCAATGCAGCATATCATCTAACCAGCTGTGGATTGCTACATGTGTAGAAGATTAGAACCACCATCAGTACATAAATTCATCACCAGAACCACCTTAGAACCACCTTAGAACATGAATGAAGTGACAGAACCAACATTAGTACATGAATGGAGCATCAGGACCAATGACAGTTCATGGATGCAGCATCAGAACCAATGGTAGTTCATGAATCCATAAGCAGAACCACTGTCAGTACATGAATGCAGCACCAGAACCACCATCAATAGATGAGTGCAGCATCAGAACTACTGTCAGTACATCAAGCCATCATCAGAACCATAGTAGTACATGAAGCACCAGAACCACCATCTGTACATGAACACAGCACCAGAACCATCATCAATACATGATTGTAACACCAAGCTTAATACAGTGATCAATTGTAATGTTAGGTCAGCCCCATATACAATTGTATAGCATGAACCTGCAATTCCTGATATGTCCTTAACAATGGTAAGGAGAAACTGGCAGTTGTTGCTAACAGCCATCATCAGACTCGAACCACAATACAGATGAGACATATTCAAAATCATAAATGGACATTTACATCTAGGTACCTTATTGGTGACACCTTCCCTGATTATAGTCATTCTCAGCTCTTTTGTCTCCATATAATACAGACACCATGATATCTTTGGACATCCTCAGATGATCTCTACAGACTTACCTCCTCTCTGTTGGACATCCTCAGATGATCTCTACAGACTTACCTCCTCTCTGTTCTTCCGCAGCACATACCAACGCAGCGCCCTTAAAAATAACAGTGGAATTATAATGCTTCTGAATAAAAATTTCTGGCCTATGCTGTGAGACTGAATAAATAATTGCCCCCTCACACACTGCCCCTTTCCCTAATATCCTCCTGCCCAGACTGCCCCTCTCCACAATATCCCCACCATACTGCCCCTGTCCAAAATATCTCACCACACTGCCCATTGCCTCTCTCCATAATATCCTTCCCCACACTGCCTCTCTCCATAACATCTCCCCCATGCTGCCTCGCTCCATGCTGCCCACCCACACAAACTGTCCCTCTCCATAATATACATCCCCATATAGCTTCTCTCCATAATATGTCCCCCACACACACTGCTCCTGCTTGTACAATTTTTCCACTTCCCATAATGTCTCCAAACAGTAGCACACACCCCCACACAAACCACACACACAAACAATAATAATAATCCATAGATTAAATCTTCGGGTCTTACAAGGAGGGCTTAAGGCCCCGTCACACTAAGCGAGATCACTAGCGAGATCGCTGCTGAGTCACAAGTTTTGTGACGCAACAGCGACCTCAGTAGCGATCTCGCTACGTGTGACACTTAGCAGCGACCAGGCCCCTGCTGTGAGATCGCTGGTCGTGTCGTAATGGTCTGGACCTTTTTTTGATCGTTGAGGTCCCACTGGGTAGCATGCATCAGTGTGTTTGACACCTTATCAACGACCTTGTTGACGACTCAGACACAGAAACACATAGGCGTGCATCGTTATACAGGTCGCTACGGGTTGCCGCATCGTTGCTGCTTCGTTGGGAAGATCTGACTGTTTGACATCTCACCAGCGACCACATAGCGACGCAGCAACAATCCCTGACAGGTCGTATCGTTGTCAGGATCGCTGTAGCGTCGCTAAGTGTTACGGGGCCTTTACTGTGACACCAGCAGTGTGGTGAAGTCAGTAACATAGTGACCTCATTACGCTGCTGGACGTCAGGGCGGGAGCTAACAAGTGCTGCTCTGCTCCTGTCCCGGAGTTGAAGTGTCTGAAAGATGTGAATATATTTGAATACATGAAGAAGGGTGCCGTTGTCTCCTAGTTCTCCATGGATCGCGAAAACCTTCTGGAGAACCACATGCGGCCCACTGGCCATATGTTCTGCAGGCCTGGTATAAGTGAAAATAATTCTTTTGAAGTAGCATTTAGGCAAGAGAACAAGAAAAATAAAAGTGGTTTCTGGTCACCAAGTACAAGGGGTTATAGAAAACAAGTGTGACTTAGACCACTTAGACCAACAAGAACTTTTAAAATGATTGCAGGTCATCCTGCTGAAACTAAAGAGGTGAACAGGTACTTTTTTACTCTGTAATATCATGTGAAGTCCAACACAACTGGAATAAAGAAAGGTACATTGGACCTTCAAAGCCCTCCCTCTCTTACAGTAGTTAGGTCTACTAATGGACACACATTCATACGAGTCCTTTTCCAGTGTAAGGAAGTCCTAACTTAGCCATTCCCATAACTCCCATATACGCTAAAGAATAGAACTTTCTACATGTAAAGCTATCTCTCCTATGTGTGGCTGTGACAGAGTCTTAGGCTGTGTGCCCACGATCCAGAGCCGCTGCAGGTTTGACGCTGTGGACATATGCAGCGTCAACCCCGCAGCGGCCAGATGTTACATCATAGTGGATGGGATTGGTAGAAATCCCATGTCCACAATGCGTCTGCGGCTCACCCTCAGAAACTGACATGCAGCGCGTCTTTCCAGACCGCAGCATGTCAATTTTTCTTGCGGGTCCGCATGCGGACTTTCCCCATAGACCTAACCTCTATGAGGAAAGTAAGCATGTGAAAAAAAAAATGTCTGCCGCTCATTTGCATAAAATGAGCGGAAGCCGCAGGCGGCTCTTCCGCAGCGTTTGGGCCGCAGGCTCGGATGCATCTTGGGCACATATCCTTAGGCTATGGCCCAACTATCAGTATTTGGTCTGTATTTTTCCTCAGTATTTATAAACCAAAACCAGGAGTGGGTCATAAATGCAGAATTGGTGCACTAGTTTCTATTATACCTTTTCTCTGATTGTTCCTCACCTGGTTTTAGCTTCCAAATACTGAGGAAAAATACTTACCAAATACTGATAGTGGGGCCATAGTCTTAGATGGAGTCTGGGTTCCCATCAACCCTAATCTAGTTCTGACACCTAATTCTCCCAAGTAAGGGCTGCTGTTCACAGTGGGTTTCCATTCTGATCATAAAAACACACCAGGCTTTACTATTATTATACAGTACACTGAAGAATTTCTTAAATGAACATAGGCTGCTTGTGGCATTAAAATCAATAGGGTTGTTAACAGAAATGTTTCTCTGTTTTCTGTAAAAACAATGATACAGAATAACAGAGAAAAACATTATGCTGAAAAGAACATTAGCTGACTTTATGTTTTTCTGTGATGTAAAAAATAAAGTCGCCTTTGAATTTATTTCACTATCATAGTAACAGCTTTACAGGACTAATAAGTCAGCCATTGATTTTCACACTACCACTATTTTGTTAGGGAGAAAAATTCACTGATCACTGCCTGTCTCCATCCATGTCAGTTCTTCAGTCACAGGTAGGGGTGATATGGGTTTATTAAATGCAATGGCACAGACACAAATGTTAAGATTGCCAAGATCACTGTGTAGCCAATATTTGTTGATGTTCAACTATGCTAATTTTGTTTTAAGAGTGCCACCAGTAATCTGCATATTATATGACTGTGTGCATTGTAAGTATCTCAATGCATATTCTATTTAGCAGGACTTTAGATTGTAACTGCATTTGTAGGTTCATGTAACACAGGTAATACCTTTATAGTGCAACAATAGATTGATGTGTTTCTTGTTTTACCTGAACAAAGTGGCCCATCATATCCCACAGCGCTTTACAGACATAATAATCATCACTATCCCCAATTGTGTCATAATCTAAATTCCCTAGCAGTTTGTCTTTGGAGTGTGGAAGGAAACCGGAGAACCTGGAGGAAACCCATGCAAACACTAGGAGTACATACAAACTACTTGCAGATGTCGTTCCTGGTGGGATCTAAACAGGACCAAATGAAAATGCGTAAATATTCAAATTTCATTCTGAGTTGACTAATTTACTATAATTAATATAAATAGAAGAAAAAAATCCAAGTCCCGCATCTTAAATAAAATCTTCAAAACTTTAATTCCATTGTGAATCGTTAAAATTCATGAAAGTTCATTTTAATCAATAGATCAATAGATCTTAGAATAATAATAATTTCCACAGTTGGATGTGTTTAAATAAAATGTTCCTGTGCTGAGATAATCTTATAAATGTTCCCCTGTGTAATGTATGTGTCTGACAGTGTACAGAACACGGTCTGATAATTTCATTTCACTGCCTGTTTTTAAATAATGTTTAGCTTCAAAGAAAGAATCAGCTGTGATCCCATGCTGTTATGTCTGTATACTTTTTGTGTCCTCCCCTGCCCTGGAGATGTGGTATGATCAGACCATGTTCCTGCACGGTCAGACACAGCCATTACACAGTACACAGCAGGGGCACATTTATAAGATTATCTCAGCACAGGGACATTTTATTTCAATACATTTAATTGTGGAAGTTATTATCATTCCAATATCCATTGATTAAAATTAACTTTTGTTCGTGGGAAAACCCCTTTAACTTTTGCTTTAATTAATATAATTACTAAATTTTATAACATATTTTATGTTTTATTACAGAGGTTAAACATTATTAAGAATTTCTTTTTTATTAAATTTGGCTGCCAATATTGTAAAGTAGCAAAAGTTGCCATACTCACCAATTCTCTTCCCTAGCGATGCATCATGGCTATAATTGCAGATAGTGATCCAAGTAGTACGGCAAGTGACTGCGGCAGCCAGTAACTAGTTGCAGTGATCACATGTCTGCACGACCAGCAGAAGCATGGACACTGGAAGATGGACCAGGCAGTGCTGGAAGAGCAACCACAGGAGATCTATTAGGTGAGTATGCTTTTATATTATCATTTTTGAGCACCGCTCTGTGACACCCCCTTTATCCCCTTTACCCCCCAAGTTTTGTTCTCACCTTCATGACCAGGCCAAATTTTACAATTCTGACCAGTGTCACTTTAAGTGGTAACCACTCTGGAATGCTTCAACAGATCCCAGTGATTCTGATATTTTTTTCATGGAACATATTCTACTTCATGATAGTGGTAAAATTTATTTGATATGAATTGCATTTATTTGTGAAAATACAGGAAATTTGGTGAAAATTTGGAAAATGTTGCAATTTTAAAACTCAATTCTTATGCCCTTAGACCAGAGTTATGTCACACAAAATAGTTAATAAATAACATTTACCACATTTGGAGTGACTTGGGAGGGCTATATGACAGAAAATACCCAAAAGTGACTCCATTCTAAAAACTGTACCTATCAAACTCCTCAAAACCACATTCAAGAAGTTGATTAACCCTTCAGGTGCTTCATAGGAATTAATGAAATATGGAAGGAAAAAGTGAACAATTTACTTTTTTTCACAAAAATTGTACTTTAGCCCCAAATTTTTAATTTTCACAAGGCTAACAGGAGAAAATGTAACGCCAATATCCAATATGTGGGGAAAAGCTACTGTTTGAGAGCACGGCAGGGTTCAGAAGGGAAGGAGCATCGTTTGACTTTTTGAAGGCAAAAATGTCGTGAATCGAGAGTGGACGCCATGTCGCGCTTGGAGAGCCTATGATGTGCCTATACAGTAGAAACCACCCACAAGTGAATCTATTTTGGAAACTAGTCCACTCAAAGAATGTATCTAGATGTGTTGTGAGCACCTTGAACTCCCAGCTGCTTAACAGAAGTTTATAACATAGAGCCGTGAAAATAAAAAATCAAATTTTTCGCGCAAAAATATTCTTTTAGCCCCAATTTTTTTCACAACGGTAACAGGAGAAAATGGACACAAAATTTGTTGTGAAATTTCTCCTGAGTACACCGATTTCCCATATGTGGTCAAAAACTATTTTTGAGGCACAGTGCAAAGCTCAGAAGTGAAGATGTGTCATACTGGAGTTCAGATTTTCCTGGAATGGTTTGAGGATGCCATGTCACATTGGCAGAGCCACTGTGGTGACAGAACAGCAGAAATCCCGCATAAGTGACCTCATTTTACAAACTACACCCCCCCCAATCGATTCATCTAGGGGTGTAGTGAGCATGTTGACAACACATGTGCCTCACAGAATTTTATTCCATTGGACAGTGAGCAAAAATATCATATTTTTTGGACTATAAGATGCACCGGACCATAAGACACACCTAGGTTTTAGAGGAGGAAAATAGAAAAAAAATTAAGCAAAAAATGTGGTCATGAGGCACTGTTAAGGGGGGGGGGGGCTGCTGCTGACACTGTTATAGGGGTAATGTCCCCTAATTCTGTTAATATCCCCCATCCTGGTATATATGGCCCCCTCATCCTGTTATAAGTGGCCCTCATCCCCATCCTGATATGCATAGCACCCCTCATCCCCATCCTGGTATGCATGGCACCCCAATCCCCCATCCTGGTATGCATGGCACCCCAATCCCCCTTCCTGGTATGCATAGCACCCCCTGATCCCCATCCTGGTATGCATGGCACCCCTCATCCTGGTATGCATGGCACACCTGATCCCTGATCCAAGTATGCATGGCACCCCTCATCCTGGTATGCATGGCCCCACTCATCCCTCTTCCTGGTATGTATGGCACCCTTCATCCCTCATCCTGGAATGTATGGCATTCCTAATCCCTCTTGCTGGTATGTATGGCACCTCCCATCCCTCATCCTGGTATGCATGTCACCTCTTATGCCTCATCCAAGTATGCATGGCCCCCCTCATCCCTCTTTCTGGTATGTATGGCACCCTTCATCCCTCATTCTGGAATATATGGCATTCCTAATACCTCTTGCTGGTATGTATGGCACCCTTCAGCCCTCATCCTGATATGTATAGAATTCTAGATCCGTCTTCTTGGTATATATGGCCCCCCTCATCCCTCATCCTGGTATGCATAGCACCCTTAATCCCTCTTTCTGGTATGCTTGGCACCACTCATCCCTTATCCTGGTATGCTTGGCACCCCCTGATCCCCATCATGCTTCACACAAAAAACAAACAATTATACTCACCTCCTCTCTGCTCCAGTGCTGCGTCCCACTCTGCTGCCGACACTGATCTTGCTGTGTGAACCGCACATGGCGTCACTGCCATGCGCCCTCACATTTTGACATGCTGTGTCGGAATAGTCACTGCTGCCCACACCCGGACTGTTTGGTGGGGAGCAGTGACCATTCACTCTCCTTAATAGCGTGCACACTGTACATGCAGCACGGCTCCTGCTGCGGCCGGCGGTCATGTGTGCCCGCTATTAAAGACCATGAATATTCACTACAACCCATGGTAGTAGAAACAAGCAGCAGGGGATGTTGCTAAGTGAAAATTGCAAACTGCCATTGTAGTGCCCAGTACGTTGTAGTGTCCAATAAGTTGTAGTGCCAAGCTCATACTTTTGCTGATACACAACTGTACATTAGGCAGACTCACTGGGGCTCACAAGGGATAAGGGCATTTGGATTTGTGAACGCTGAATTTGCTGAATTTCTTTTGGGGAACAAAGAGCCATTTCGCTTTTCCAGAGCCTTTGAACTTCCAGAATCATGAAAGCCCCCTATATATCCGTCAATAGATGATGGACCTTGAGAGGGGACTTCATTTTTTTGTGGATTGATTTGAAGCTGTTTGTTGATAACATTTTACATAACATTTTGGATCACATTTATCCTGCGCTCTACGCTGAGCACTTAATTTGGGGTTTCCATCTAAATCTCTGAGTGACGTGATTCAGATGAAAACCCCGAAGGAACCATACACTATAATGAAGCAGCAGAGTTACTCTGGACTCGGTCTGGCTTCTGTTCAGCCTTGTCCTGCTGTTCAGAAGTGCACAAAACTGTGGTCGACCACGCTTTTATGCACACCTAAAAAGACAGACACCGCCAGATCATAAGAGAGACGGTGGCCACAGTGTCTCCATCTGTCTCATTATAGGGAATATTCCACTGGGGATTCTGTCTGAATCACGTATTTCAAAGATTTCCACAGAAACCCCGGTGTAAGCGCTCAGCGTAGAGCACAGGATACATGTGAGCCAAGCCTTACTGCAATCTTTGGCACGCAGAAAGAAAAAATCAACAACAGGTGAAGAATTGGTTTTATTTATTGTATAAGCTGTTTCTCATGCCGAGTGTGATTAGATGACTTTATTCTTTGGGTCGGTGTGATTTCAGCAATATCAGATTTATATATTTTTTTATGTTTGTCTGCAGTCACACAGTAAAAGACGTTTTTTTATTGCATGCATCGCCGTATTTTGAGAGCTATAATTTTCCTATATTTCTGACAACAGAGTCATGTCAGGGGTTGTTTTTTGCATAGACATTTTTATTGGTACCATTTTCGGTCACGTAATGTTTTTTGATCGCTTTCTACTCCAATTTTTGGGAGGCAGAATGAGCAAAAACCAGCAATTCAGGAATTGTTATTTTTTTATGCCATTCCACGTATGGTAAAATTGATAAGGCAGCGTTATTCTTTGGGTCAGTACGATTACTGCAATCCCACATTTAAATCAATTTTTTATGTTTTGTTGGTTTTGTACAAAAACTATTTTATAGAAAAATAAATATTTTTGCATCTCTTTATTCTGAGAGCTATAACTTGTTTATTTTTACCTTGATGGAGCTGCATAGAGGATGTTTTTTTGCGGGACACGACGTCATTTTCAGTGATAACAATTTTATTTATATTCATCTTTTTGATCCTGCTCTATTCCACTTTTTGTTCGGCGGTATGATGAAAAAGAATCATTATAGTTTTTTTGCACTTTTATTTATTTTTTTTACGGTGTTCACAAGTGTGACAGTTTTATGGGGTGGGTTGTTCAGGATGGGGAAATACCAAACATGTTTACTTTTTTTACATAAATACAAATTTATAGCTCCAATATATATATATTTTTTCTTTTATTATTTTGTGATTTTTTAAAAAATATTTATACAGTTTTTTTTATTTTATTTTTTTTACTTTATTACTTAGTCCCTTTATGGGACTTTCACTTTTTACAGTCTGATCGCAGTTAGAAACCATTGCAATGCAGCTGCATTCCAATGCCAATGCTTTATAACTGTCAGTTGTGCACTGACACACAAGCTTGTTAGACTATGCTCTGTGCATGGTCTAACAAGCTTGCTAACCTGGTGACCCGGGGGGTCGTCATGAGGACCCTGGGTCACCATAGTAATGATCGGGCCCTTGCGATGACGTCGCTGGTGCGCTGATTGGGGGTGAGAGGGAGCCCCCTCTCTTTCCCTGCCTTCTAAATGCTGCAATTTATATTGCAGCATTTAGAGGGTTAAACTGCCTGGAGCAGTGCGCACACCGCTCCTGGCAGTGAGAGCCGAGTGTCAGCCATGATGTCAGTTGAACACCCGGCAGCGATCGCCATGATGTACACCATACATTTAAGGTCGGGACATCATTCCTTTCCATGATGTTTGAGGTACAAGGTCAGGAAGAGGTTAAAGAATTTTTTTGCATGCATAATTTGTAACTATGAATTGCATGCATTTCAATAATGATTGTTTATGTCTTTAAAAGCCATTCACATTCATTATGTTATTTTGACCTCACCATGAATGTTCTATTGCTGATATTTTCCCATATCCCATATTTTCCCATATCTACCAACTGTCCTGAATTTGCCAAAACTGACCAGAATTTTCAAATTCAAGATGTCCTCTCAGACCTAAAAGGGGCATAATTTGTAAACCTGACCCAAATTATGCATTCCAGATTGGACCTGGGGTATTACCATGAGGGATGATATACTCCCAGGCCCAGAATTGTAGGTAAATTGTTCAGTCTCCTGTGTTAGATAATAGTATTTTCCAACTGTTATTTCTTGCTGTTTAATTCTGGTCATTTTTGAGCAATGAATGAAACTTTAGAAATTCCATAGTTTATACTGAAAAAAATAAAGGTATATATTTTTAGATTTAGAATTTTTTGCAGAAAACTGTTTTAGAAATTTTTGCAATTGGAGATACTATACATTTGATCAGAGTTGTGGATTTTCACTTGTTCAGAAATATGAAACAGATGCAGAAATTTCTACAATGAATCTACCTCATATGAACATACGTGTCTTGATTCCACCTATATTAAAAGGTATTTTTTGTGTCTTGCATAGGGAATTGGGGACATAGGGACATACATAAAGCATACTAAAATGCTGTAAAAGAGGGTTTATAGGTGCTGGCCCTACTTTATATTGAGAAAACCTGATGACAGGTTCATTTTAAGAAAGCAGCAAACAGTGTCGGTTACAGCTTCCCATACTCATAGACAAATGACAGAGTTGTGTATGTTCATACATTGCTTATTTGTTTCTGATTTACACAAAGTGTTGCAAAAAGTTCTACAACTGTATCATCCATCTGAAAAAAAAAATTCTGATTTTCAGTTGCAGAAATTTTTGCAATAAAATTTATAGCATGGGAATTTATTTTAATAGTCTTTTGCCAATGGGTACTTTTCTTTTAAAAAAAACAACAATTTCCTAATAATTCCAAACTATAATAACTTTTCTTCTGAACATTTTATTATCACTTGAGGTTCAACCGTAGAGAAAAAAAGTAAAAGAATTGGAAAAAATGTCAACTGAGTGACTTTGACCTTAGAGCTAAGGCTTTGACCAAATAAAGCACCATGCTGTGTGCTATTTTAGCTTGTTAAAGTAACAGTGCTTATCAAAAAAGGAATCAAACAGAAAACAAATAAAACTATTTAAGGCTATGTGCCCACGATGCTGAAATACTCCGGATTTTTCCTGAGCGTTTCTGCATCTCCCTGGCAGAAAAAACGCATGCGGATTTTACATGCGTTTTTCGCATGCGGGTTGTCAATCGCTTTCCAAGCGATTTTAGCATCACTTGGAAAGTGCTTGACAACTTGGTCACACTATATAAATCCATGCAAAAGAATGGTAAAACAATAAACCTTATACTCACCTTCCAATGGCCCCCGGTCTCCTGTGTATTGGGCGGCTCGCGGTGGTCTAAAAGGACCTTCCATGACGTAATTTAGTCATGTGACAGGTCACGCGACCGCCAACGTCAGCGGTCGCGTGACCTGTCACATAACTAAATGATGTCATGGAAGGTCCTTTTAGACAATCGCGAGCCGCCGCGAAGTCAGGACGCATCGGAGGAGACCAGGGGACATCAGAAGGTGAGTATAATGTATTTTTTTATTTTCAATTCTTTTTTCTACAGGTACTATGGTACCCGGGTCTGGATGAGAGTCTCCTCTTCTCCAGACCCAGGTACCATCTGCACATTGAATCGCTTAATATCCGCATGTGCACATGTAGTCATGCGGATATTAAGCAATTCAATGCAAGTCAATGGCGGCAAAAACACCACGATTACGCAAAATAATTGGTAGTGCCTCGGATTTTTCCGCAATGATAATCTGCAGCGGAAATTTCCGCAGCATGTGCACAGCACATGCGGATTATCATTGGGGAACATAGCAGACCTTCTACCAAGCGGTTTTTAAGCGTTTCTGTGGCGGAATTGCCACTGCGGAAACGCATAAAAAGTGCATAGTGGGCACACAGCCTAACAAAGTTAAAATTATAATGAATTAACAGTAAACAGAAAAGTGTTTGTTAAAAGAGACAAAACTTACATATAGAGAAAACTAAAGAGTAAACAGTTTGTCATTAAAATGTTATCACTTTTTTGATACCAGTTGTGATGAAAAATATCTGTCATAACATTTTTTTCCAGTACTACAAAGGTGTACCTACTAAAGTGGTCAAATAAAAATGTAAGTGATTAATAATAAAGGTAATCAATTAAAGAGTTCTGGTTATATAAGGTGTTAAGTAAACGTTATACCTTGGCTGTGGTGATTTCCAAATTACCTTGGTTCACATAGGAAGTCACAAGTATTATAAATAACAAAATACATGATAGATGGGGGAAGCTCTGTTGGGATTTTTCATTAGCTCCCAGAAGTTATAAGCTAGGACACTGTATGACTGCGTATTACATCTATTGTCAAATAAAGTCATCCTGCCTGTATAACTTCATGCCTAATAATGCTATTAGGGCAACCTTGACAACACTGTCTACAAAACAAAGCTAAAGGGGTTTTCCCACGAAGAAAGTATGTTTTAATCAGTAGAACTTGGAATAAAATTAGTTCCACAACTGGATAGTTTTTTTTTTTTTAATGTTCCTGTGCTGAGATAATCTTATAAATATGTCCCTGCTATATACTATGTAATGGCTGTGTCTGACCATGCAGGAACATGGTCTGATCATACCACATCTCCTGGGCAGGGAAGGAAGCAAAATAGAAAATACAGACAGGACAGCATGGGATTGCAGCTGCTGCTTTCTTGGAGATAAAACATTACCCTGCTTGCTTAAAAACAATGTTTACCGCTCAGAAAAAAATATAATTTAGCGAAAGAATCAGCTATAATCCCATGCTGTCCTGTCTGTATACTCTCTTTTACTTCCTCCACTGCAAGGAGCTGTGATGTGATCAGACCATATTTCTGATTGGTCAGACACAGCCATTACACAGTACATAGCAGGGGCACATTTATAAGATTATCTCAGCACAGGAACATTTTTTAATACATTAAATTGTGGAACTTAGTATTATTCCAAGATCTATTGATTAAAATATACTTTGTTCATAGGACAACATTTTTAAGAGTGCTGTCCGGCCTTAGGCTACAAGTCTATAGTCACTCTGACTGCAAACTTGTGAATCCACACAGTGTGTGCAATGCGCTGTGAGGATTCTGTGGTGCTGTCATGCAACCCCAAGTATGCGATTTGCATACTTCCAGCCACATTCCAATTAGACGTGTACGGTCTTGCTCAATATGCTTGCATTTTGCAAGGCCATGCACGTCTAGTCGTTATGTGACCACATGTATGCAAATCGCATACATGCGGTCACACTCCCGGCGGCAGCACCGGAGGATCCTCACAGGGCACAGTGAATACGACGTAAGGATTCACAAGTCTGCAGTCACAGAGTGACTGCAGATTTGTAGCTTAAGACCAGACAACACCTTCAAGGCCCATTTATACTGAACGATATATTGTCAGATTCTAACCCTAACGACCCATCACTCACAATAATTGTTGTGTAATGTGAATGGGTTGATCGACTGAATGATGAGTCCAAAAATGCTCGTTCATTGTGCATAAACAATTCTGTTAATCAACCTTTGTAAACTGTTTAATGAAAATAGAGATATACACTCATTCAACGATTTGAACGGCAAAAGGAGAAGTGAAAATTCAAGTCCAACGTAGGTACAGGCTCAGAATGGTTTATAGAAGAGTAGGTGAATCCCCTGGTGGGTCCATGTGCATGAATGGGTCCATCACATGAGCAGTGCTTGGCACAGTACATTTTATTCACAATATGCAGACTGACGAAGAGTACAGTATCTCATTTATTTAAAAACTACCCATTATATATTTTTTTATAAACAAAAGCTGAAATTACATAAAAGTAGCAGCTGCAAACCACTTAGTATTCTCTTTCCCAATAATATGTCTTTGCATATATCTGAATCAATATTTCTGATGGACCCTTGATACCGTAGAAAAACACTGAAGAGGTATCTGTCTGTGTGAACACTGTGCTTGATGTTCAATATTATGGTTAAACTATCGCTATTCATTTATTTCATTCACGAGCCTCATCCTATTAAACACTTGTCTTTTAGCTACCGTTTGGTCATCGTGAGTAGTGATGAGCGAGCATGTTCGCCACTGCTCGGTACTCACCCGAGCATCTCAGTACTCGAGATGCTCGGAGCTCGCCGAGTACTTTCGAGATGCTAGGATGGGAGCTCGGGTCACCGTCCTGCATGTTTGGCGCTATTTAGAGCACCAATCATGCAGGGATTGTCTGCCGCTCACTGTAATGTCACAGCCATGGTGGTTGTGGCATTACAGTGATTGGCCAAATCGATGGGAACAGTGCTCACAGTGAAACATGAAAAGCTGGCAATTCATCAGCGGCATACACCGGTATCCGACAATTTAGAACAGAAAGAATAGAGCATCACACATAGATTAGATATATAGAAACATGTCAGTCACATATATAATAAGTACAGTGACAGTGTTGGTTATTGTGCTTTTTATTTAGTGTTAAAATAAAGGATTTATTAAAAAAAAAATAATAGTGTTTTCATGCACCCGTCTCTTTAAAAAAAGCCGGCCAGCAATTCTTCAGCGGCATACATCCGTACCCGACAATTTAGAACAGAAAGAATAGAGCATCACACATAGATTAGATAGATAGAAACATGTCAGTCACATATATAAGAAGTACAGTGACAGTGTTGGTTACTGTACTTGTCATTTAGTGTTAAAATAAAGGATTTATTAAAAAAAAATTGGCGTAGGGTTCCCCGTAATTTTAGTCTCTAGCGGAGGTTAAGCAGACGGCTGGGGCAGATGTTTGAAGCCTGGGAAGGGGGTAATACCCACGGAGCTTCCCAGGCTACTAATATCAGCCCCCATCTGAATACCTAGCCTTTACCAGCTATTAAAATGGGGGACCCCCCCAAAAAAATGACTTGGGGTCCCCCCTATTTTAATAGCTAGCAAAGGCTAGGCAGACAGCTGGGGGCTGATATTAATAGCCCAGGAAGGGTGCCATGAATATTGGTCCCCTCCCAGGCTAGAAACATCAGCCGTCAGCCGCCCCAGAAATGGCGCTTCCATAGGATGCGCCAATTCTGGCACTAAGCCTCGCTCTTCCCACTGCCCTGTAGTGGTGGCAGTGGGGTAATAGGGCTGGGGTTGATGTCAGCTTATAATGCCAGCTGACATCAAGCCCAGGTTAGTAATGGAGAGGCGTCTATAAGACACCTCCATTACTAACCCCATAGTCAAAGTTAAAAAAAACCACAAACACCCAGAATAAAGTCTTTTAATTGAAATAAACACACAATTCTTTAATGTTCTTAATTAAACCATACTTACCATCACGCCCATTCCAGCTAAAGCCAACGATCTCCTGCAATAAAAATAAAATAATAAACCAACCTCATCCTTACCTTTCCATGGTTCCCAGGACGGCTTCAGCTCTGCTACATTCACATGACAGGCTGGATCGCAGCCGAAAGCTGCCATCCAGCTGGCCATGCCGCAGACACTGAGAAGCGCAGGCATGCTTGCGCTCCTCAGTGTCTGGCTGTGACGGCATCCAGATGAGCCGAGTTCATGTCCAATGAACTCAGCTCACCTCATGCACATCACTGACAGCGTGGGAGAATTCTCCTGCGCATGCAGTGAGCGTGAGAGAATTCTCCCACGCTGTCAGTGACGTGCATGAGGTGAGCTGAGTTCATTGGCTCATGCCTGCGCTTCTCAGTGTCTGCGGCATGGCAAGCTGGATGGCAGTATTCACGAGATTTGCCCCGTACCCTTCACGCGTTTTCCCATCTGGTTTCCACTTGTTGGAGGAGAATAAGGTACTCTTACCAGTGACTAGTTTGGGCAGTGAGCTCCGAACGTTACAGGAATGTCCGAAGAAAGTTGCCAACATTCTCATACTGCCAGAACAAAACGTACTTCTCGTGCCTCCAGCCTTCTGGCCTTGAACTCTCACAAACACTCTATCTGATCTAATCAGGAAATGTTCTTCCTTTTTGTCTGCTCTGCCTCCTCCCATACTGGGCTAGTCCCAAGTAAATTAACTGTATCTTAACCTGTATTTTACTTCCTACAACTAATATTCCCATCACTGCATATTTTCCTTCCTTTATCTAAACTCTAAACCTTGTACTAAATATTATGTCCTAAATCTAACTCTATACTTTCCCTATACACTATGTATTTCTATCATTGTACATTGGTTACATTATATTACCCGAACTGCATACATTAGTGCTTATAAGATTCTATGCATTTTCACATAGTAAATGACTCCATAAAAATACAATAAAATCACATTTCACAACACACATTTTATAAATGTTGTTTGTCAGGAAAGCAGGCACATGACAGCCTTTCTCACACTCTTACACACGTGTTTCTATTATACTTTTCCTCCAATTGTTCCACTCTCGGTTTTGGCTTACAAATACTGAGGGAAAAAACTCACCAAATACTCAATGAGCACCCTAATATATAAAGAGAATTGTCAGCAAATTGCTTGTATGCTATAGTGATCATTGTGGAAAATACTTAATCTTTTCCCAAAGTATTAGAAAATTATATATAAATATCACTAAAAAAATGGGAAAATATTTTCACAACAAAATTTTAAAATATAACATTTTGTCAACATTCTCTTTTATGTTATTACCTGTGAGCTGATTTATTTAAATTATAATAGCATAGAATATGCTTTTAATTATATTAAATTTTGAATACACATAGAAAAAAAATGCCTGCAGCTGCATGGAACTATCCATGAGACATGAGTACAGCCTGACCAACATGATGACGCTTCATGGAGTAATGACCTTAAAAAACAAAGAACTATTTAAATAATGAACAACCAATTATAGCTTTACATTAAATCTGGCCTGAAAGTATATTAATTAACATAAGTATATCTGTGTATGTATATTGTAATGTTGGAATAAATATTACTTTGAGATTAAAGGCCTTATCAGAATATAACATTCTACAAGAACAACAATATGAGGTATGCAGCTAGGGGAGCATTACAATCTTGTTGGCTTGTTGAAAAAAACAGTATTCTGACTCCACAAATAAGCTGAGAGTGTAAGGCGCTTGATACACCGTTTCTATGTGCCTATCATGGCACTTTTGCAGGATATCCTGGGGCTAGAAGATCCTTCCCTATCCCTCAAGCTAGGGGACACCCTAGTCTATCACTGTTTCCTTGATTACTTCTGATGGTGAAGATGCCAGGGCTCCTATATGAACCCTTATCTGTCCCCTCCCCCACCCAAGGAAGTGGGGAGTAGAAGTGTATAAGAATACACCAACCAGACAAACAAAGGAAGACAGGCAGAGTTAAATGAAAATATCAATCATACAAAAAGGCACTCACGAACAACAGAATGGAACACTGGAGAGTTAAGCAAGGAGAAACCAAATAGGAGCGGATGAGGATGAAAACACAGACAAACACCAAGCAACAACCTTCTGAACAGCTCTCCAAACACCACCTCCAACAACCAACACCTCCAACTCCAGAACCAGGCAGTATGAAATAAACACTGGCGATCACTGATTGCCAGAGGCGAGAATATATAGCAGAGGGGAGTAGCCAGCACTGAACAGCTGAGACCATCAAAGCAGGAAAGCTCCAGGAGCGCTCAACTGAACAGAATAACCCTTACACTGCTAGCAGAAACCTGCACTGTTTACTATGATAGTGAAGTGCTTCTAATCAGTGCAGGATTACGTGAAATCAGACAACACAGACTTCTGGCCCCTCTCTGTCATGGTAAACCCCCGACAGTATCATTACCCACAAAGTGATATCGTCAGATAGCTTGACTTGATTGAAGAGGCATGTATGAAGATTCCCAAAGAAGGTTTATTTTGCAGTAGAATTTTTGCAGTTATGCACAATTACAGTAGCTAAAAAAATATTTTCTGAACCAGAGATGCAAACACATGAGCTTCTAAGATGACTGACAAACTGTAAATGAGGAAGAAGAAAAAGGAAGAAGTAAGGGGTTACTGACATAAGAGCTACATCAAAGTCACATGGAGAGAGGGAAAACAATTTATAAAAGGGGCAAACCCTATTGCAAGGCAGAAGAACAACACAATGATAATACAATACTGACTGTATGATTCCTAAATCATGGGACATGACAAGCAACAAGAGGTCTAACAAAGTGGATTGATGGATGCAGTAGCGTAGCTACCGGGGAAGAGAGGATGCTGCTGCCCGGGCCTGCACTCAGAGGGGCCCATCCAGAGCTACATCTACTCTAAACTGTATCGCCGCTCTCACCAATACAGTTAAACTGTGCGGTGTAGCAGGGAGACCTTCACTACCGCTCCATGTTCTGTAGACCGCAGGTCAATTTAAGCCTGTGGTATACAGAAAACATGGAAACACATGGATTTGGCAGGGTGGCATGATGATGTCAATGCACCGAGACTCTGTGTGCCCAAGCACGATGACATCACCACGTTTGTCCACACACGCCTTGGTCCTGTCTGCCAGCGGACTCCTCAGGTTCCATAGTTATGTGAGTATAAGTTTGGGGGAGACTACTTTGGGCCATCTATACAATGTGGGTGGAATACTATGAGCCATAATATAGTGTGGGGGAATATTGGGGGCCATTTAACAGTGTGTAGGGACTACTAAGAGCCATCATACAGTGTGGGAGGGGCTACTGAGGGCCATCATACAGAGGGAGGACTAATCTGGGCCATCCATACAGTGTGGGGGGACTGCTAGGGGCCAACCATAAAGTGTGGGGTGGGCTAATAGGGGCTGTCTATATGATGTTGAGGAATTACTGGAGGCCATCTTACAGTGTGAGGGGTACACTGGGGGCCATCATACAGTGTGAGGGGATTACTGGGCGCCATCATACAGTGTGGGGGTACTACTGTGGGGCCATCATACAGTGGGAGTGAAAATAGAGACCATCATACAGTTGGGGGCTGTCATTCAGTGGGAGGGGGATACTCTGGGGCCCATCATGCTGTATTTAATGAGCTGTGGCCCCAACATGCTGTGCATATGGGAGCTGTGGGGGGCATCATGCTGTGTATAGGGAGCTGTGGGCCCAGCATACTGTGTATGTTTGAGCTGTGGAAAGGATCATGCTGTGTAGATTGAAACTATATATGAGGGGACTAGGGAGATTATTAAATGTTAAGTGGGCACTAAAAGGGTTTTTCCCACGAATAAAAGTTCTTTTTAATGAATAGATCTTGGAATTTTAATAAGTTCCACAATTGAATACATTTAAATAAATGTCCCTGTGCTAAGAAAATCTTATAAATGTGCTGTGTACTCTGTAATGGCTGTGCCTGACCATGTATGAAAAATGGTCTGATCATTAGTGTTGAGCCACCCCCGTAGTGTTCGAGTTCGGTTCGGTTCATCGAACACCCGTGTGTTCGCCGAACTGTTCGTCGAACTGTTCGTCGAACACCTTCGAACACCGTTAAAACCAATGGCAGGCAAACAAAAACACATAGAAACACATAGAAAACACCTTCAAAGGTGTCCAAAAGCTGACAAACTGCTCAGAAGACACAACTAACACATGGAAAAGTGACAAGTACATATAGTCATGCGAAAAGAAAAGAGGTGGAGGAGTAAAAGGAGGGGGAGACACAGATATAGGCATGTCATGCCCTTCTAAAATCCAAAAAGTGAGAAGCCGAGACGGCCAGTCCGCTCCTGCCCGTGCCACCTCCGTGTCGCCGGGTTTGTGCCAGAGCCGCGGTGAACCCTGACGGCCAGCCCCCCTCTCCCAATACTGGTGCCTGTCCGCTGGTGGGTCGAGAGAGCCCCCCTGTGGTGGAGGCAGCTCTAAGCTTTTTAATTTAAATTGTCCCTCTAATTTGAATGAATACACTTTAAATCCATTTACAAGGATCTATTGGAGGGCAAGTCTCATGCCAGCAGCCGCGTAATTCCAGCTCCAGTAGCGTCCACTAAAGCTGCTGCAGTTAAAAAGCTTTTATAAGGATCGAGCTCGGCTGTCCACCGCAAGGCATCCTAGTGCCAGTCCCAGCCCCTATGCCTTGGGGTGCCTCCTGATGCTCTTCACTAAGTATCCCGTGGTCCCGAAGCATTTCCTTTGAAAAAATTAAGTGTCCAAACTACAGGTGGTGTAGCTTGCTTAACAGCCGGGATAATCCGCTGACTAGCAGACACTGCTACTAGGCACAAAGTATTTCCTGGGCTAGATGCAGTTAAAAATTTGTAAGTAGATACTCTCGTTGGATGCTGAGAAAGCATTCCATAGAGTCTCCTGGCACGCCATATATGATTCTCTTAAAAAGCTTGGGGTAGGGGTCTAGGGGACCCTTTTATAGCCAAAATCACGGCCCTGTATCACAATACGTCACCTAGGCTGAAGATAAATGGAACTGTAGCACCGAGGGCTCGGTTGCTACAGACGTATTGCACCTCACCCAGAGGTGTGATATCTCACTCTCAGATAAGGATGGAGTGTGGATCAGGACCCGACACCTGCATGCATTACACCACATTGCCGTGGGGCAGGGCGACCAATATGCCCCTGAGATGGGCACGACAGTCCCTGTCCCTGGCTGGAGTGGGGGGAGGGAACACTGAGGAAGGGAAACCCTGCAGTGCAGGAGCAGGGAGGAAGCAGTTCCTGGGTGCATTGAGAAGGGAGTATAAAAGGTGGGCACCATCTTAGTTCAGTGCAGAGAAGTCTGAGCAGAAGTGGCAGGGAGCAGGGGCTCTGCATGAGCTCTGCTCCGGAGGCGGGCCTAGTAACAGAGGCCCAGGCCTGCAAGAGGGAGAAGGAAGGAAGAGGAGCGGAGAAGGCTCCAGGAACGAGGAATGAAGGGATCCCAGGGGTGCGGACGGGCGAGTCGCCACCGCACGCCCGAATCCACCTGCGTGGAGGGGTCAGGCCAAAGGGGGAGACCGGTCCCCGAACTAGTGGAGGCAGGAAACGACCCTCAGCTAGAAACCGGAGGCTCTGACATTTTATGTGGCGCAGCCCCTTGCTCCACCCGCTAGGAAGGCACCACATAGGGTCAGGGAAACTGGCGCCAAGTTTACCAAGAGGAGGCCCGAGGCAGCCGGACAGAAGTGTTGGTAAGAAAGGCCAGACAAAGGACACACAAAGGGGGTCCTGTGAAGCGCTCCAAAGTTATCTGGGAGTTGTCTGAGCGCCTCACCTGGTGAGCACAGTACGACGTGGGCAGCCGTTACCTGCAGACGTGGTCTGGATAATAAGAACTGTGAGTAAAGGCCCTGAACTGCATCACTGACTCCGTGTCGTTACTGCTGCTGCCCTGCACCATCACCCCCATCCTCCGCATACACTGCCCTGAGGCTATACTCCTCCCGTGGGGAGTTATGCTACGCTCTGCTGCACCCACAACACCAGCCTTAGCGGTCTGCCCTGTAGCGGCGGTTCACTCTGACCGCAATCCACGGGTGGCGTAGTCGGACATTTAAACATCAAAACCACATAAATAGTTCCGCCACTGGTTTGACCGCCCTGAGCCACGGAACCGGATCGCCGCCACGAAGACTACAACCACCAGCATCCACCAAAAAGGGTCCGGCTCCGGGTGTCCCAAGGCCCAGGGGGTGCGTCAGAACATTTTCATCACCTTTCACAATCACCAATGGGACAAGGCAGGGATGTCCTCTGTCCCCTCTCTTATACATCCTAGTGACGGAGCACCTGCTCTCATCAATTCGCCATAACCCCAATATTAGGTGGATTGAGGTGGGAGGCACCGAGTACAAGTGCTCTCTATTTGCTGATGATGTCCTAGTATATATCACTCAATCACATATATCCATCCCTGCTGTTATGGCTGAAATAGATCACTTTGTTACATGGTAAAATTTTAAAATCAATGCAGCGAAGTCTGAGGCCCTCGATGTCTCCCTCCCTAAATCCATATAGGATTCCATCCAGTCCAACTTTCCCTTTGCCTGGCCCTCACAGGGTATCAAATACTTAGGAATTCCTATTCATAGAGACCTCTCCCATCTATGTTATCTTAATTTTGGGCCCTTTATTGAACAATTCCATACAGACCACGGTTGGCAAGTTAGAACTGTAAGATTCACTACGTGAACCACTGGTGTTTTGTGGAAAAGCACATGTACACCGCGTTCCAAATTATTATGCAAAAAGTGTTTAGGAGTGATAAGGGAAGAATTTGTTTGTTTGTCAGTTAAACTCATTGATGGTGATGTGTGTCAGGGCTCTTTATATCACTGTAAGCAATTGCAGACACCTGTGCTAATTAGTTTGGCAGGTGTGTCCAATGAAAGGCAAGACTACTTAAGAAGGCTCTCTCACATTATTAAGCAGCCTACATTTTCTGCCAAAATGGGAAAGAAAAAGGATGTGTCGGCTGCTGAGAAGCAACAAATTGTGGAGTGTTTAGGTCAAGGCATGACTACAATCAACATTGTGCGATGATCAGGATGAAGTGTCTTGGCAATCAAGAAGTATGTAGCTGATTCACAGTACACACGTGTGCGTGCTGATAAGGGCAAATTGAGGACTCTTTCCTACAGGCAATTACGTCAGGTTGAAAGAGCAGCGGCAAAAAAGCCTTGTCATAGCAGCAGACAAGTTTTTGAAGCTGCTTGTGCCTCCAACGTCCCCCGAACAACAAGATGCAGGGTCCTTCAGAGGTTTGCAGCTGTGCATACGCCATCCTGTCGACCTCCTCTATCCACTTCACACAAGCAGAAACGGCTCCAGTGGGCCAAACATTACATGAAGACTGATTTCAAAACTGTTTTGTTCACGGATGAGTGCCGTGCAGCGCTCGATGGTCCAGATGAATGGAGTGGAGGATGGCTGGTTGATGGACACCCCACGCAAACACGGCTACAGCGCCAACAAGGAGGAGGTGGAGTAATGTTTTGGGCTGGAATCATGGGGAGAGAGATTGTCGGCCCCTTTAGGATCCCTGAAGGCGCTAAAGATGAACTCCATAATGTATGTGGATTTTCTCAAACAGCACTTCCTGCCATGGTTCAAGAAGAAGAACCGTGTATTTCACAGCAAGATCATTTTTCTGCATGATAATGCACCATCTCATGCTGCACATAAAACATCTGCATCTCTGGCTGATATGGGCATAAAAGGGGACAAACTTATGGTGTGACCCCCATGCTCCCCTGACCTCTACCCCATTCAGAACCTTTGGAGCATCATTAAAAGGAGTGTCTATGATGGCGGGAGGCAGTTCACATCTAAGCAACAGCTCTGGGAGGGTATTCTGTCCTCATGCAAAACAGTTGAAGCAGAAACCATCCAAAACCTGACAAATTCAATGGACGAGAGAGTTCAGAAGCTCCTTTCGAACAAGGGGTCCTATGTGAAAATGTAACATCACCTAGAATAAAGTTTTGAGTTGAAAACTGTTTGATTTCAGTTTCTAACAACCTGCTAATGCTTATAATTTCAAAAATGACCATTTTTTTGGTCTTTATTAAAATGAAAAGGTTGATCGAAAATTTGGGGGATCTAAGAGTGTGGCAACCCAGTAGTCATGATTACTTCGAATTCTGACAATATGAGGGTCATGCTGCAGGTAGTGCAGCAAGAAGGCACTTATGTGTCTTGCGCATCTCGGAGCCCCAAAATTATTTTCCGGGCTAGATGCAGCTAAAAATTATTTTTAATTTTAAATCTGGTGAAGCTTATTATAGATGGCCTAATAGGATCAGTGCTGCACACTGCTACAAAGCCCAAATTATTTTCCAGTCAAGATACAGATAAACATGATTAGTAATTTGAAAGCTTAAAACGGTTGGTAGGGTGATTTTAACCAATCATCAAGCTTTTACTCTCCCCAGGATGACACAGGGGTAGAAAAGTCGTTTCGGATCCATGATTTGTTCATCTTTATGAACGTGAGTCTGTCTACATTATCAGTGGAGAGCCGCGTGCGCTTATCTGTCAGCACACCACCAGCAGCGCTGAACACACGTTCAGACAGAACGCTGGCTGCGGGGCATGACAAGATCTCCAAGGCGTAAGTGGCTAGCTCCGGCCATTTATCCAGATTGGAAGCCCAAAAAGAGCAAGGGTCCAGTGACACAGTCGTGGCTTCAATGTTTACTTGGAGATACTCCTGTACCATCGTCTCTAGGCGTTGACTATGTGTCAGACTTCTTGTCTCCTGTGGCCTTGCAAAGGATGGGCTAAAAAAGTGGTGAAATGATTCCGCAAAATTGATGTTACCAGCAGATACTGTGGTTCTGTTACGGTTTGAGTGCTGAACACTTGACGGTCCCACGGTTGGCAAGTTGGAACTGTGAGATTCACTACGTGCACCACTGGTATTTTGTGGAAAAGCACATGTAAGATTCTGCAACAGTCTCTGCTGATACTCCTGCATGCGTGCATCCCTTTCTATGGCAGGAATAATTTCTGCAAATTTACTTTTGTACCGGGGATCTAACAGTGTGGCAACCCAGTAGTCAGGATTATTTCTAATTCTCACAATTCGAGGGTCATGTTGCAGGTAGTGCAGCAAGAAGGCACTCATGTGTGTTGCGCATCCAGGAGCACCAAGTCCCTGTTGTGTTGGTGGCGAGGTAACAATCATGCTTCCTTCCTCTGTCCTCTCCCCCCAACCTCGCACAACAGAAATGTGATCAAGGTCTCCCTCATCTGATGAGTCTTCCATCAGTTCGTCCTCCACTTCTTCCTGGGCTCCTGCACCTTCCTCACTAGTTTGGCTGCTACCATGCGCCCTGGTTAAACATCTCCCCCACCCTCACATGCCTGCCGCCTTGGTGCTGCCGACCGTCTGGACCTTGCAGATGTTAGCCCTTCCGCATACAACTCGTCCTCCTCTACTTCCTCCACCTCCTCTTGTGCCACCACCTGACTCCGAATTCTGTTTAACATGTGCTCCAGCATGTAAATCACCGGAATAGTCATGCTGATAATGGCATCGTCAGCACTAAACATCTTCGTCGCCATTTCAAAACTGTGCAGAAGGGTGCATAGGTCCCTGATCTGAGACCACTCCTCCAGCGTGATTTTCCCCACCTCTGAATCTCGTTGGCCCAGGCTATACGTCAGAACGTATTGCACCAGGGCTTGTCGGTGCTGCCACAGTCGCTGCAACATGTGCAGAGTTGAATTCCACTGGGTAGGCACATCGCATTTTAGCCGGTGAAGTGGCAGGCCCAACGACTTCTGTAGAGATGTAAGTCGCTGAGCTGCGGGATGCGAACGGCGGAAGTGAGCACACAGCGACCGTGCCCTCTGCAGAAGGCCATCTAGTCTGGGATAGTGGGCTAAAAATTGCTGGACAACCAGGTTCAACACGTGAGCCATACAAGGCACGTGTGTGACATTGCCCCGGCGAAGGGCCGCACCCAGGTTTGCAGCATTGTCGCACACGGCCTTCCCTGGTTTCAGGTCCAGTGGAGACAACCATTCATGAAATTGGTTCTCCAGAGCTGACCACAACTCCTCAGCTGTGTGACTCACATTTACCAGACATTTCAATGTAAAAACCGCCTGATGACGTTGAGCCCTACTGCCAGCATAGTAAGGAGGTGGGCAGGATCCCTTCTGCGCAGTTAGAAAGCTTGTGGCATGACCAGACAGGCTTTGGGTGCAGGTGGAAGACCGAGAGGAGGTTGAGGAGGCAGAAGCAGTGGAGGAAAAATGACATAAAGAGGATTGACGCACAACTCGTGGGGACGGCAAGACTTGGACAGCAGCCCCTTGTCCTGCTGTCACCATAGTTACCCAGTGCCCAGTCAGCGACATGTAACGCCCCTGTCCATGCCTACTCGTCCAAGTGTCTGTGGTAAAATGCACCCTGTCACACACAGAGTTTCTCAAAGAAGCGGTGATGTTGTGTGCGACATGCTGGTGGAGCGCAGGCACACCTTTCTTTGAGAAGTAGTGCCGACTGGGCATCTGGTACTGGGGCACTGCGACGGACATAAGGTCTCGAAAATCCTCTGTGTCCACCAGGCGGAAAGGCAGCATTTCTGTAGCCAAGAGCTTGCAGATGGTGAAATTCAACCTCTTAGCTTTCTCATGGCTAGGAGGAAATGGTCTGTTACTTGTCCACATCTGAGGGACCGAGGGCTGGCTATTGTGCTTAGACGGGGTTGATAAGGGTGTCCCCGGCAAACTGCCGGTCTGTGAGGAAGATGCAGGCGGACATGTTAGGTTGCCTTGATCCAAAGGTGGTGCTATCGATGTCGGACAGCGCTCAAGACCAGCTGGTGTTACCACCTCCAAAGAAAATGATGACCTGCCAATCACGCTGGCTGTTGCGGGTAAAGAGGTGGCAGGTCTGCGCCCCAAAACAGGTGTGACTGCTGTCCCCCCAGTCACAGAGGATGAAGAGGCCGCGGATGCACAAGATATGGCAGACGGTGGTTGGCCCGGCCGGCTAGACCGCATTGTAGCACACTGAGCTTCCCACTGCAACTTATGCTTCATGTCCATGTGCCGGTTCATGCATGAAGTACTCAAACTATGTATTTTTTGGCCTCTACTTAGCTTTTGCTGACAAATGTTACAGATAACACGAGTTGGGTCATCTTTATCGATCTGAAAAAATGCCCAGGCTATGCAAGGCTTAGCACCCATGCGACCTGAAGAGCCACCACGACTTGTGGTGAGAGGCAGAGTTGTGTTTGAGGATGCAGTTGTTGACGTGCTTCCAGTACTACGTCTCTGTCCAGGAAGGCGCAACCTGACCTCGTCGTCACTAGCATCTTCCTCCACCTCCTCTGCTGACCTCATCTCTTGGCTGACTGTGGGTTGACAGTAAGTGGGATCTCCGACCTCATCATCATCACCCTGTGCGTTATCACACCCGTCGTCCTCAGAGCCAACCTGTTCCTGCCCTGACAAAAAACTAAAGTTGTCGCTCCAATCAGGTATTTGAGTCTTATCATCGTCTTCCTCATTGTCTCCACCAACAGGAGTTACAGTTTGGGAATGAGGGTCTACATTATGGTCAGAACCTTCTGCGTCTGGTCCTGGATCCGACTCATAAAGATTCTGGGCACCAGTGCAGATCATTTCCTCGTCTGGATTCACAGAAGCGCTGGAGTCGACCTCTGATTCCCAGGCTATAGTATGAGTAAACAGCTCTGCAGACTCAACCATCTGTTCTACCTCATACTCAGACGGGCAGCTGGAGATTTGGGAGCTGTGAGGAAGCAAGTGCGATTTGGGTGACACCTTTGAGGACTGGAGTATTTGTGATGTTGAAGTTGATGTGGAGGAGAGCCCACTTAAAGGAGCACTTGATATCCGTTGAAGCACCTGCTGTTTTTGTGCCTCATCTGGAATTTGTAGCGATTGGCGTGGCCGTAAGAAAGGGATCTTATCACATTGTCCGCTAAAAGAAGTAGACATTTTAGTTTGGCTGGAAGATGGTCTTTCTTCTGCACCTACCCCACGGACACAACCTTTTTTCCCCTTCCCAACACGCCTATTCCCCTTTCCACCAGCAGCAGGCCTTTTTCCACTCATTTTGGTGGTTAACTAATTCACAACTCTGGAGTTGTTTGCACAAAAAAACAATGGATGGTAACCGAGCAGAGCTGAGTGGCCAAACTGTGGTATTAGGCCAAAACTATTCGCTGGGTTAGATGCAGAAAAAAATTATTTTTAATTTGCAACCTGATGGAGGTCAGTATAGATGGACTAATAGACCAAGTCCCACACACCGCTAGAAGCCCAAATATTTTTTCAGAGCTAGACGCAGAAAATTTTTTTATTCAATTTGCAACCTGATGGAGGTCAGTATAGATGGACTAATAGAATGATGCTATGCCCAAAAGATTTTACTTCACTAGGTGCAGTAAAAAAATTGGTATTCTATACACAGGTGGTATATCTTGCAACACAGATAGGCTACTCCACTGACTAACACACTCTGCAATAGGCCAAAAAGGATTAGCTTTGCTAGATTCAGCCAAATGCTGTGAAAAAAACTTGCACAGCACTGGCACAGACCTGCCTGGCAAAAACTGATAGGAACTGATGTAACCTAGTCCTGAAAAGGACTCCAATTACAATTAGTCTTTACTCCCACAATCTATCTATTTAAGAGCACAGACCTGCCTGATAAAAGTCGTAGGAAATGCTGTAACCTAGTCCTTAAAAGGACTGCAATCACAACTATTCCCTACTCCCAAGCTATCTGTATATTTGTGCGAAAATTGGCTTGAAATTAACAAGGTATAGCGCACACAGCAACAGCGGTGCCGTCTAACACGCAGCTGCAGCAGTGAGAAAATGGTGGCGACGGGGAAAATGGCTTGGTCTTATAGGGCAAGGACATGTGACATACACTGCCAATGACACATGCCCTTGCTTGTGTGAAAAAAAGCACTTCGCTCCGTGTGTGCGCTGCTGATAGGCTGACAGATTGCACCTCCCCACTGCAAATGCGGGAAAGAGAAAAAAAAATGGAGATCTTCATTGTTCCTGCAGAGATCCATCCCCTGCCCCTCCCCCCGCCCCGCTGTACACTCAAACTGCGTATTAACATTAATTTTCATCATTACTGAGAAAAAATCCAGTTATGATTTTGGTGCACGAACAGTTATCGAACATAACCTCGAACAGCCGAATTTTTCTCAAATTGTTCGTGTTCGCCGACCGGCTCGAACACCGCCCAAAACAGCTCGAATTTGAGATTGGCGAACAGTTCGAGTAGAACAACGCTCATCTCTACTGATCATACCACATCTCCTGTGTAGAGGAGGAAGCAAAAGAGTATACAGACATAACAGCAGGGATTTGTAGCTAATTCTTTATTTGAAGTAAAACATTGTTTAAAAGCAATGAACAGTGAAATGTTTTACCTCACAAAAAGAATCAGCAGTGATCCCATGCTGTAATGTCTGTATTGTCTTTTGCGTCCTCCACTGCCCTGGAGCTGTGGTATGACAAACCGTATTCCATACAGACACAGCCATTACACAGGGGAACATTTATAAGATTATCTTAGCACAGGAACATTTTTGTTCGTGGGACTACCCCCTTAAGAAGCACAAGTTTTAAAGGGGCACACAGGATTTTGTAACTGTCAAATGGGCACAGCGGAGCATTATTACTTTCTAAGGGCAACATGAGAAACAATGGTTAGTGTCCCATCAGAGGCAGCTACTCCATGTTGTGAATGGTGGGTTCACACAAATTGCCCAACTTGTGTACTAAATACCTTGATTTTATAAATATATTCTATGTAGCAGTAATAAAGTTTAAATTTCACATTTTCAATGTTTGCATGGAGTGTGCTGCTGCACTCTTTGGTTTGAAGATAAATAATTTTCCGACTACCAGACGCACCGGACCATAAGACGCATCTAGGTTCTAGAGGAGGAAAATAGAAAAAAAATGTAAGCAAAAAATGTGGTCATGATGCACTGTTATGGGGGGGGTCTTCTGTTGACACTGTTATAGGACTAATGTCCCCCAATTTTGTATTTATACCCTCCATCCTGGTGTATATATATTCCCCCATCCTGGTATATATGGCCCCCCCTTCCTGTTATACGAGGCCCCCATTCCCATCCTGGTATACATTGTCCCCCATCTTGGTATGCATTGCACCCTCATCCCCATCCTGGTATGCATGGCACCCCCATCCTGGTATTCATGGCACCCTCATCCCCATCCTGGTGTGCATGGCCCCCTCATCCTGGTATGCATGGCACCCCCATCCTCATACTGGTTTGCATGGCCCCCTCATCCTGGTATTCATGGCATTCACATCCCCATCCTGTTATACATGGCACCCCCATCCTGGTATGCATGGCACCTCCATCCTGGTATGCATGGCACCCCCATCCTGGTATGCATGGTACCCCCAGCTTGGTATGCATGGCACCTCCATACTGGTATGCATGGCATTCCCATCCCCATCACTGTGCACACAAAAAAATAAAAGGATTCTACTCACCTTCCTTCCCTCTGCTCCAGCGCTGCGTCCTGTTCTTCTGCCAGCAGCTGATCTCAGCATGTGAGCCGCGCATGACGTCACTGCCATGCGCCCTCAGATGCTGAGAACAGCTGCCAGAATAGTCACTGCTCCCCACGCCCAGACTATGGACGTGGGGAGCAGTGACTATTCACTGTCCTTAATAACGAGCACAGTGTCAGCCCTGCCGCATCGGTCAGGCGATCACGTGTGCCCGTTATTAAAGACAATGAATATTCATTACTCCCCATGCCCATTGGAGTGGGGAGTAGTGAATATTCATGCGCTTTAATAGCGGGAACATGTGACCGCCGAGCCGCTGCAGGAAGCCGGCAGCTCGGCTGACATTGTGCATGTCACCCATGGGCATGGGAAGCAGTGAATATTCATTTTCTTTTAACAGCGGGCACAAAAAGAGCTGCAGCCACGGGCTCCTGCCTCCTGTGTCCCACTCCTCCACACTGCCACTCCCCGCCCATCCACAGTCACAGCAACAAGTATACATTCAGACTATAAGACTCACCCCCCACTTTCCTCCAAAATTTTGGAGGAAAAAAGTGTGTCTTATAGTCCGAAAAATACGGTAGATATACAGTAAATAGATATATGTATATATATAGATATACAGCATATATATATACATATATCCATACAGTATATATATTCTGCAACACTTACTGTTACTGTAACCACCTGAGAACATCCTACACTATTTTTGATTTAAAATCAATGTTATAACACACTATATTCTAGAAAGATTCAATTACGGTAAATGATGTGTTGAATTGTTTTTAGTAAATTTTTCTTAGTTCTTAGGTTCATTCAGAAAGAAAAAAATACCTTAGTCTCATTTGAATATAACAGCTGAATCTTTAGTAACGGGCTTTACTAATCCAATTAAATATGTCATAGTATTTCATAGTTTTGAAATTCATATTCCTATAATACAGAATGACCAATAATAACATTTTCAAAATATTTATTTTTTAATATCTTGATTTATTAAAGTAAAGCATCAAATTTCAGTAAAAGAAATTGTATGAATTTCTATTTGTATTGTATTTATTTTTACATTTTAGCCTTACTTCAATGTGGCAGAAAATTACTGATTAATGGTGTAGCTCATTCTTCCTTCATTATTTAATATACACTGCTCAAAAAAATAAAGGGAACACTCAAATAACACATCCTAGATCTGAATGAATGGAAATATTCTCATTGAATACTTTGTTCTGTACAAAGTTGAATGTGCTGACAACAAAATCACACAAAAATCATCAATGGAAATCAAATTTATTAACCAATGGAGGCCTGCATTTGGAGTCACCCCCAAAATTAAAGTGGAAAAACACACTACAGGCTGATCCAACTTTGATGTAATGTCCTTAAAACAAATCAAAATGAGGCTCAGTATTGTGTGTGGCCCCCACGTGCCGGTATGACCTCCCTACAATGCCTGGGCATGCTCCTGATGAGGTTGGGGATGGTCTCCTGTGGGATCTCCTCCCAGACCTGGACTAAAGCATCCACCAACTCCTGGACAGTCTGTGGTGCAACGTGACATTGGTGGATGGAGCGATACATGATGTCCCAGATGTGCTCAATCAGATTCAGGTCTGGGGAATGGGCGGGCCAGTCCATAGCTTCAATGCCTTCATCTTGCAGGAACTGCTGACACACTTCAGCCACATGAGGTCTGGCATTGTTCTGCATTAGGAGGAACCCAGGGCCAACCGCACCAGCATATGGTCTCACAAGGGGTCTGAGGATCTCATCTCGGTACCTAATGGCAGTCAGGCTATCTCTGGCAAGCACATGGAGGGCTGACCCTCTGGCAAACCGGTCATGCTGAAGGATATTGTAGGCAGCAGATCGCTCTCCACAGTGTCTCCAGACTCTGTCACGTCTGTCACATGTGCTCAGTGTGAACCTGCTTTCATCTGTGAAGAGCATAGGGCGCCAGTGGCGACTTTGCCAATCCTGATGTTCTGTGGCAAATGCCAAGCGTCCTGCACGGTGTTGGGTTGTGAGCACAACCCCCATCTGTGGACGTCGGGCCCTCATACCACCCTCATGGAGTCGGTTTCTAACCATTTGTGCAGACATATGCACATTTGTGGCCTGTTGGAGGTCATTTTGCAGGGCTCTGGCAGTGCTACTCCTGTTCCTCCTTGCACAAAGGCGGAGGCAGCGGTCCTGCTGCTGGGTTGTTGCCCTCTTACAGCAGCCTCCATGTCTCCTGGTGTACTGGCCTGTCTCCTAGTAGCGCCTCCAGCCTGTGGACACTACGCTGACAGACACAGCAAACCTTCTTGCCACAGCTCACATTGATGTGCCATCCTGGATTAGCTGCACTACCTGAGCAACTTATGTGGGTTGTCGAGTCCGTCTCATGCTACCATGTGTGTGAAAGCACAACCAACATTCAAAAGTGACCAAAACATCAGCCAGAAAGCATTGGTACTGAGATGTGGTCTGTGGTCCCCACCTGCAGAACCACTCCTTTATTGAGGGTGTCTTGATAATTGCCAATAATTTCCATCTACTGTCTATTCCATTTGCACAACAGCATGTGAAATTGGTTGTCAATCCGTGTTGCTTCCTAAGTGGACAGTTTGATTTCACAGAAGTTTCATTTACTTGGAGTTATATTTTGTTGTTTAAGTGTTCACTTTATTTTTTTTGAGCAGTGTATTATACGACAGATACTTTATTTTCATGATTGTATTGGTTACTTTAATTGAAAAATAATCTTGAAATTCTACAGAACATAAATTTCTCTGCAGCTCTGCTGTCCATTTAGGTCCTGCATTATTTAGTTTGTTCAGTACAATGGACTATGCATTATCTGTGTTAGGCAGCGTGCACACGATGCGTTTTTCATGCATTTCCGCAGCGGAAACGCATCAAAAACGCATGGTAATCCGCACCCCATGGTCCCCAATGGCATTCCGCAATGTCAATGCACATGCTGCGGATTTTTCCGCAGCATTTCTGCAGCGCTCATAAATCCGCAGCATGTTCATTAATTTTGCGGAAGCGCAGCGGAAGCGCCGCCATTGACTTGCATTGAGACGCATAGAATCCATGTCTGTACATTTGTACAAGCGGATAATATGTGGTTCAATGTGCGGATGGTACCCAGTTCTGGAGGAGAGAAGACTCTCATCCAGACCTGGGAACCATTGTACCTGTAAAAAAAAGAATAAAATAAAAAATAAAGTTTATATTCACCTGTCCGGCGGCCCCTGCAGAGCTTCTCCTTCCAGGACCTGAGGTGACCGCAGGCTGTCTCGCGAGATGCCGGCAAGCCAGGAAGGAACCAGGAAGGAGCGCGACAGCTCACGCGGAGGCATCGGAGGTAAGTATAGCTTTATTTTTTTATTTTTACGGTCACACTGTATAAATGCATGCCGTTTGCATGGATTTATACAGTGTGACCTAGTTGTGAAGCACTTTCCAAGTCATGCTATCACCTGGAAAGTGCATGTCAGTCCGCATGGGGAAACACATGCGTTAACGCATGTGGATACGCATGTGAATCCGCATGTATTCTGCAGGAAAAACGCATGCACAATCTGCATGCGTTTTTTCTGCCAGGTAGATGCAGAAATGCTGCAGAAATTTTCTGCTTCATTTCTGCATCGTGGGCACATAGCCTTAGTGTATTTTCAGAGTCACATTGCAGAACATGTGTGTATATTAATAATCTGCCATTGCAGGATATAAACCTTTCCTTGATATACTGAATGCTTTCCACTGTGTGAAATGTTTAATATTTATTATATTGCTAACAAGTAAAATTACTGGAATACTAAATCAATTTTCTTTATAAGCTTTGTTTGTGTTTTAAATAAAACGTACCGTAATGAAGAAACAAGACTACATTATTCATTCATGCAGTCATATACCAACCAGTACTTACATTATTGTTAGTAAAGGGGTTTTGTTGCCCTTTAAAAAATCAATTATTAAGTATGATTTAAAAAAAAAAATACACACATACATACACAAAATATTACCATATATTAGATTTCAACCAAGAAGCAGATGTAAGATTCAGAATAGCTGGAGCAGAATACCTCATATATATACAAATATAATACAAAATAATAAAGGATAATGGAATAAATATCAAGTCAATGCCAAAATAGTCTATTGGTATTAACCAAAATTCAAGATGCATAATAATTCATAATACAAAATGATACGTCAATAAAACACTATAGAAAAAAATACCCTAATTCTCTAATGAATATATTTCAAAATATTTTTAGAAGTCAAACAAAACCCTTTGCAGCTCTGAAGCTGTCAGTGGAGTATAGCATCTTTCACTCCACTGGTAATTTTCTCTAAGCAGCCAGAAGATGCGTCCTGTAGCAATGCTGAGTCTACATGCATTTAAGCAAGGAATTCTAATAATTTTTGGTGATTGTAAGAGAGTATAAACAGCATTACATAATTACAATGATATAGCAGTATCGTGAATAAAAGCAAGTTTTACATGGCACCTTCACAACCCACAGCTAGTCAATAGGATACTGACATAAATGTGTAACATTTCACTGTCCTGCACAAATGGTTAACATTTTAATCTTTGTCATAGTTAGCCTTGATAATGTCAAATAGGTTACTTAAAGAAGCACTCCCTTTAAAGTTTTTATCCTTTTAATATATTGCAGTCATCTATAATATAATCAGGGATGTGTCCTTCTGTCCGAAGCCTCTATAGACTGCGTAGTCTGGCCGCAGATAAAATGACTAGTGTTGAGCGAGCACTAAAATGCTCGGGTGCTCGAAGCTCGGGCCGAGCTCACCGTGATACTCGGGTGCTCGACCCGAGCAACGAGCCCAATGTTAGTCTATGGGAGACCCGAGCATTTTTGCGGCGGCACCCCCGGCAGTCTGTAAAAAGCCTAAAAAGTGCCCAAAACGATAGTGACAGTGTTGAAATGACATGGGGACAGTATGGGGATCGCCCCAGGAAGCATTTCTGACCCCCAGGTCACTGCTGTCAACAAAGTGGTCAGAGGTATTAAGCCACTTTTACGGGCTAACAATAAAACGTTCAAAAACGAAACTGAAACGGTTTTCGTGTGAAATATGTTAAGGAACTTCATTTCCAGGGTAAAGACTTGTGTATAAGGCAAAATAAATAACCAAAAATAAAAATACTCCTCCACACATTGGGCTATGTTCACAAGTAGCATTTTTTATGCGTTTTTGCACTTTTGTATTGCTTTCAACCGTGACAAATGCATTCACCGGGAAATGTCATTTTAACATTTACAACCATATCTGGCCATGTGCTGTGTGACACATGCATACAGTGCTGAAAAGAAATGGGAACAGCATGGGGAAGACCCCTGGAAGCTTCTCTGACACCCAGGTCACTGCCTAAAAGTGTGCCCATCAGAAGTAATCTTTGCCGCATCAGAAGATGCAGACTTGCAACTATCCCTGTGCAAGTTTTTGTCCCAGGGCACTGTTCAATTGTACCTCCCCCATTCCTTGCAATGCAAGCGCAAGTATGCAGCCTGCCACCCACCCACCCCCAGGCTGCAATACCATACTGCTTGCTTGCTTGCACTTGAAATTGGGCCTTTTAGGCATGTGGAGGCGGAATCTAGTCACCACGTCATGGCTGCGTCGGTGGCCTGGTATCCATACTCAGTCCCTAGTCGCCCGGCGGCCGTGTGTCCACGCTTGGTCCCCAGCCACCAGGGGGCAGCCGGGTGTCCATACTCGGTTCCCAGCCGCCCCACGGCCGGGAAGCCCACACACGGTCCCCAGCCGCCTGGGGACGGCCGGGTGTCCATAAACGGTCCCCAGCCACCCCTATTTGAAGGACCGCCTAACCACAAACACGTGGACAAGTGAATGTGGCCAGGGATGGTCCATCTCACTGACGCCTTCACACTGGGTTAATATTGTGGAAGCCGGGACACAGTTGGACACTGGGATGCAACACGTCCCTCAGACATAGAGGATTGCGGGTCCTGGGTCAATCAGGCTTCAACAGAAAGTTCAGAAGGTAGACAGCAGCAGTGGTCGGCCCCCTACACAATGAGCAAATTATTCATGATCATGAGGCCATCCATCTCCTTAGCTTTCTGTTCCTAGGAATGCAAGCGCATGTATGTAATAGCGTCTAGGCCTGAGCTGGTCAGCGTTTTGGCGCATATCCTACCTCCTCCGAGGATTACTGGATGTTTTCCTGCTACTATCCCAGTTCTATGACTCCCATTAAAACAAAGCTTCAGGTGATGAATGATGGATGAGGTGGTGGCAAAGGAGAAAGAGCAGGAGGAACAGGGACCATTCACATCAATATCAGGCCAGTCAACCACACATGTCTTGTAGGATATGTTTCTGTACCAAAAGGAGCGGTTCGGCTACACAGTTATAGGGCATACAGTGAGTGCAATGCCTACCAAAAATTTCGAGGCACTACAATGTCCCTTGGAAGTGACATGGAGGTCAGAGGGCCTTAACTAAACCGTTTTTTCCATTTATAGCAACTGAGTCTCCTGTACACTATTGGCCTAAGCAGTGAATGGAAGGCTTTCCAAAAATTATGAGGAACTGCAATGCCCCTTGAAACAGAGGTGGATTACAGCATACTAAAAACCTTCTACCCATTATTGGGGAGTGGGTCTCCCTTAGTGTTCGCCTATGCATTGAAAAGCAAAAGCTGACTAAAATTAGGAGGAAATGCAATGCCCGTTGGAAGAGTCGTGGAGGTTAGAGGTAATTAAAAACAACATTTCAATGCCCCTTGGAAGAGCTGTGGAGTTCAGAGTGGTTTAACAAGATGGTTTTAATGCCCCTTAGAAGAGACGTGGAGGTCACAGTAGCTTAACAAGACGGTTTTAATGCCCCTTGGAAGAGACGTGGAGGTCACAGTAGCTTAACAAGACAGTTTTAATGCCCCTTGGAAGAGTGGTGGAGGTCGCAGTGGAATAAAAAGACAATATCAAAGCCGCTTGGAAGAGTGGTGGAGGTCACAGTAGCTTAACAAGATGGTTTTAATGTCCCTTGGAAGAGTGGTGGAGGTCTCAGAAGCTTAACAAGATGGTTTTAATGCCCCTTGGAAGAGATGTGGAGGTCACAGTAGCTTAACAAGACGGTTTTAATGCCCCTTGGAAGAGACGTGGAGGTCACAGTAGCTTAACAAGACGGTTTTAATGCACCTTGGAAGAGACGTGGAGGTCACAGTAGCTTAACAAGACAGTTTTAAAGCCCCTTGGAAGAGACATGGAGGTCACAGTACCTTAACAAGACGGTTTTAATGCCCCTTGGAAGAGACGTGGAGGTCACAGTAGCTTAACAAGACAATTTTAATGCCCCTTGGAAGAGTGGTGGAGGTCGCAGTGGAATAAAAAGACAATATCAAAGCCGCTTGGAAGAGTGGTGGAGGTCACAGTAGCTTAACAAGATGGTTTTAATGCCCCTTGGAAGAGTGGTGGAGGTCTCAGAAGCTTAACAAGATGGTTTTAATGCCCCTTGGAAGAGACGTGGAGGTCACAGTAGCTTAACAAGACGGTTTTAATGCACCTTGGAAGAGACGTGGAGGTCACAGTAGCTTAACAAGACAGTTTTAAAGCCCCTTGGAAGAGACATGGAGGTCACAGTACCTTAGCAAGACGGTTTTAATGCCCCTTGGAAGAGACGTGGAGGTCACAGTAGCTTAACAAGACAATTTTAATGCCCCTTGGAAGAGTGGTGGAGGTCGCAGTGGAATAAAAAGACAATATCAATGCCCCTTAGAAGAGTGGTGGAGGTCACAGTAGCTTAACAAGACGGTTTTAATGCCGATTGGAACAGTTATGGAGTTCAGAGTGGTTTATCAAGACGGTTTTAATGCCCCTTGGAAGAGACGTGAAGGTCACAGTAGCTTAACAAGACAGTTTTAATGCCCCTTGGAAGAGTGGTGGAGGTCGCAGTGGAATAAAAAGACAATATCAATGCCCCTTGGAAGAGTGGTGGAGGTCACAATAGTTTAACAAGACGGTTTTAATGCCCCTTGGAAGAGCTGTGGAGTTCAGAGTGGTTTAACAAGACGGTCTTAATGCCCCTTGGAAGAGACGTGGAGGTCACAGTAGCCTAACAAGACGGTTTTAATGCCTCTTGGAAGAGCTGTGGAGTTCAGAGTGGTTTAACAAGACGGTTTTAATGCCGCTTGGAAGAGACGTGGAGGTCACAGTAGCTTAACAAGACAGTTTTAATGCCCCTTGGAAGAGTGGTGGAGGTCGCAGTGGAATAAAAAGACAATATCAATGCCCCTTGGAAGAGTGGTGGAGGTCACAGTAGCTTAACAAGACGGTTTTAATGCCCATTGGAAGAGCTGTGGAGTTTAGAGTGGTTTAACAAGACGGTTTTAATGCCCCTTGGAAGAGCTGTGAAGTTTAGAGTGGTTTAACAAGACGGTTTTAATGCCCCTTGGAAGAGACGTGGAGGTCACAGTAGCAAAACAAGACAGTTTTAATGCCCCTTGGAAGAGTGGTGGAGGTCGCAGTGGAATAAAAAGACAATATCAATGCCCCTTAGAAGAGTGGTGGAGGTCACAGTAGCTTAACAAGACGGTTTTAATGCCCCTTGGAAGAGTTATGGAGTTCAGAGTGGTTTATCAAGACGGTTTTAATGCACCTTGGAAGAGACGTGAAGGTCACAGTAGCTTAACAAGACAGTTTTAATGCCCCTTGGAAGAGTGGTGGAGGTCGCAGTGGAATAAAAAGACAATATCAATGCCCCTTGGAAGAGTGGTGGAGGTCACAGTAGTTTAACAAGACGGTTTTAATGCCCCTTGGAAGAGCTGTGGAGTTCAGAGTGGTTTAACAAGACGGTCTTAATACCCCTTGGAAGAGACATGGAGGTCACAGCAGCTTAACAAGACGGTTTTAATGCCTCTTGGAAGAGCTGTGGAGTTCAGAGTGGTTTAACAAGCCGGTTTTAATGCCCCTTGGAAGAGACGTGGAGGTCACATTAGCTTAACAAGACAGTTTTAATGCCCCTTGGAAGAGTGGTGGAGGTCGCAGTGGAATAAAAAGACAATATCAATGCCCCTTGGAAAAGATGTGGAGGTCACAGTAGCTTAACAAGACGGTTTTAATGCCCCTTGGAAGAGCTGTGGAGTTTAGAGTGGTTTAACAAGATGGTTTTAATGCCCCTTGGAAGAGACGTGGAGGTCACAGTAGCTTAACAAGACAGTTTTAATGCCCCTTGGAAGAGTGGTGGAAGTCGCAGTGGAATAAAAAGACAATATCAATGCCCCTTGGAAGAGTGGTGGAGGTCACAGTAGCTTAACAAGACGGTTTTAATGCCCTTTGGAAGAGACGTGGAGGTCACAGTAGCTTACCAAGACAGTTTTAATGCCCCTTGCAAGAGTGGTGGAGGTCGCAGTGGAATAAAAAGACAATATCAATGCCCCTTGGAAGAGTGGTGGAGGTCACAGTAGCTTAACAAGACAGTTTTAATGCCCCTTGGAAGAGTGGTGGAGGTCGCAGTGGAATAAAAAGTCAATATCAATGCCCCTTGGAAGAGTGGCGGAGGTCACAGTAGCTTAACAAGACGGTTTTAATGCCCCTTGGAAGAGACGTGGAGGTCATAGTAGCTTAACAAGACAGTTTTAATGCCCCTTGCAAGAGTGGTGGAGGTCGCAGTGGAATAAAAAGACAATATCAATGCCCCTTGGAAGAGTGGTGGAGGTCACAGTAGCTTAACAAGATAGTTTTATTGCCCCTTGGAAGAGCTGTGGAGTTCAGAGTGGTTTAACAAGACGGTTTTCATGCCCCTTACAAGAGCCATGCAGTACAGCATATTAAAAACATTATTCCCATTATTGAGGAGTGGGTCTCCCATAGTCTTTGCCTGTGCCTTCCAAGCAAAAGCTGCCAAAAATTAGGACGGAGGAACTTGCAATGCTGGCAAACAAGAGCCATGCACAACAGCATATTGAAAACATTATTCCCATTATTGGGGAGTGGGTTTCCCATAGTCTTTGCCTATGCCTTCCAAGCAAAAGCTGCCAAAAATTAGGATGGAGGAACTTGCAATGCTGGCAAAAAGAGCCATGCAGTACAGCAAATTAAAAACATTATTCCCATTATTGGGGAGTGGGTCTCCCATAGTCTTTGCCTATGCCTTCCAAGCAAAAGCTGCCAAAAATTAGGACGGAGGAAATTGCAATGCTGGCAACACGGACCACGGTCACCCTGGTGGTATAGTGGTGGTGGAGGCTGAGGATAAGGAAAAGAGCAAAATACAGCCGAAATGAGGAAGCATATTCCCATGTGTGGGTGTGAAGCGGTGCATGGGAATGCACCTCCTGAAATAACACAGTGGATTTGACTTTATGTTACTCTGCTGTCATTTGGTAGTGATGAAAAGTCTGGCCCAATCCAGCCCTTGTTCATTTTGATAAGGGTCAGCTTATCAGCATTGTCAGTTGACAGGCGAGTGCGCTTATCAGTTATAATTCCCCCAGCGGCACTAAAAACACACTCCGATAACACGCTAGCGGCAGGACAGACCAGGACCTCCAAGGCGTACAGAGCGAGTTCATTCCAAGTGTCCAGCTTGGATACCCAATAATTAAAAGGCACAGAGGAATCACGGAGGATGCTGGTACAGTTGGCCAGGTACTCCCTAACCATCTTTTGAAACTTTCCACTCCTTATGAGAGTACCCCGCGCCTCAGGGCCTGTAAGCTGGGCGGGTCTCAGAAAACTGTCCCAGAACGTTGACAGTGTTCCCTTGCCTCTGCTGGATTGGAGTTGCGTCTCTCTCACCTGTACGCCTTGGTTGGGCAACGAACTCTGACCTCTGCTGCTAGAGTGTTCAGATGGGAATTTTTTTTGACAGTTCTGCAGCTAGGGCCTTCTGGTACTGCCCCATTTTTGTAGACCTCTCCACCTCAGGAATAAGAGAGTGAAAGTTCTCCTTGTAGCGGGGGTCTAAAAGTGTCACCAACCAGTAATGACTGTCACCCAACATTTTGACAACGCGAAGTTCACGGTTAAGGCAGCCTAACATAAAGTCAGTCATGCGTGCCAGACTGGTAACAGGCAAGACTTTCGTGTCCTCACCAAGATGACGACTGACCATGCTCTCCTCCTCCTCCTCCTCCCCCTTGTCCTCAGGCCACCCACGCTGAACCGACGGTATGACAGTTGTACAGGTACTACCATCTACAGCGCATGATACCAGCTCCTGTTCTTCCTCCTCCTTCTCCTCTCCCTCATTGTTCCCCAATGCACGTTGGGATGAGATGAGGCTGGGCTGTGTGTAATCGCCCGTTACAGCTTCGTGATACATCTCATAATACTCTGGCTGTTATGCCTCCTCTTTAATTCTCTGCAGAGAGCATTGAAAAAGACAGACAAGCTAATGATGGCGTCATTTCCACTCACCATCTTGGTGGACTCCTCAAAGTTTGTCAGGATGGTACATATGTCAGACATCCAGGTCCACTCCTGAGGTCTTATGTGTGGAGTCTGACCTGAATATCGACGGCCTTGTTGCAGCTGGTACTCCACAACTGCTCTCTTCTGCTCACAAATCGTTTGCAACATGTGGAGGGTAGAGTTCCAACGTGTGGAGACATCACACACCAGTCGGTGTGACGGAAGCTGCAAACGCTGCTGCAACACAGAAAGGGCGGCGGAAGCTGTAGCCGACTTCTGAAAATGAGCTGACAGGTGGCATACTTTGACGAGCAGATATGGCAACTCGGGGTACGATTTAAGAAACTGCTGAACCAAGAGCTTAAGTACATGAGCCAGGCATGGTACGTGTGTGATCTCGCCTCGCCTCAGAGCTGCCACCAGGTTACGGCCATTGTCACACACGACCAAGCCTGGATGTAGGTTCAGCGGTCTCAGCCACAGATCTGCCTGCTCTTTCACAACTGTCCACAACTCACAAGCAGTGTGAGGTTTATCACCTAAGCTTATGAGTTTCAGCACAGCCTGTTGCCACTTGGCTGAGGCAGTACTGCAGTGCTTCCAGCTTGTAACTGATGTGGTGATATCTGAGATGGAGGCTGAACATGAGGAGGAGGAGGAGGATGATGCGCAGGAGCTGTACACTGTGGGGGCAACTCTGACTGACATAGGGCCCGCAATCCTCTGTGTGGGGAGGATGTGTTCTGTCCCAAGGTCCGACTAGGTCCGGGCTTCCACTATGTTTACCCAGTGTGCCATCAGGGAGATGTACCGTCCCTGGCCACAAGCACTTGTCCACGTATCCGTTGTCAGGTGGACTCTCCCAGTAACTGCGTTGTTGAGGTCATGGCCGATGTTTTGGGACACGTGCTTGTGTAGTGCGGGAATGGTGCACCAGGCAAAATAGTGTCGGCTGGGGACCAAGTACCAAGGGATGGCCACTGCCAAAAGGTTGCGGAAGGATTCCGTCTCCACCAGCCTAAAAGGCAGCATTTCCAACGCAAGGAGTCGTGAAATGTGCGAATTTAGAACTGTGGTCTGTGGGACGTTGGCTGCGAATTTGCGCTTTTGTTCAAAGGTCTGGGATATGGACAATTGAACGCTGCGGTGGGACGTGGACGTTGATGCTGTTTCTTGAGAAACTGCCATAACAAGTGAAGACTGAGAGGAGGGGGCATCTTTGCATGCAGTATGGACAGGGGATTGCCTTGCATGCACAACAGGGGGTTCCCTTACACGCACAACAGCGGAAGAAGCAGTGGTGACATCCGCTGACACTGGTCGTGGACCCTGGGGTTCTCCCCACAAAGTCGGGTGCTTAGCTGACATGTGCCTGATCATGCTGTTGGTGGTCAGGCTTGTAGTTTTTTCACCCCTGCTGATGCTGGCATGGCAGGTGGTACAAATGGCCTTTTTGGGGTTATCAGCAGAGTCTTTAAAAAAATTCCAGTCTCTGGAAGACCTACCGGTTGTACTGGCAACGTTCCTCGTGTAGGTGTTATGGGGAACTGTTGCCCGCCTTCTGTGTGTGGCCACCACACTGCTTCTTCCTGCCTGTTTGGGTACTCTGCCTCCCTCCCCCTGTGTGCTGCTGGCCTCACTCTGCATGTCCTCCTGCCACATTGGGTCAGTTACTAGATCATCCACCACCTCCTCCTCTTCCACTTACGCACCACGATCCTCCTCCTCACTTCGTGGCAATTGTGTCTCGTCATCGTCCACCTCTTGTGACAAATTGCCAGTGTAGACTTCCTATGGCCGTGACTGTTCAAATATTTGGACATCGCTACATTGGATCTCCTCTTCCACCACTTCAAGCGGAGCAGGCGAGGGGCACAAATATGGAAATGGACCAGTGAACAGCTCTTCAGAGTGTCCAACTGTGGGATCAGTTGCGGTCTGACGACACTCGGAATGGTGGGAGGAAGGAGCATCAGGGTGAGGAGGAGTATGAGGTCGAGACTCACGGCTACTAAAACTTGACTGTGTGGAAGACAGACCGGAGGTGGTGGTGCCCAGGTAACTGGAAGTATTATCTGCTATCCAATTAATAACCTGTTCACACTGATCAGTTCGCAATACTGGTGTTGTAGTGTGCTTCCCTAGTAATTCGATCAAGAAGTGGGAGCGAGAAGATGTGGCTGTTGGTTGTGGCACATTTTCACCTTGGCCACGGCCCCGTCCTCTACACGCACCATCACCAGAACGTCCAGTTCCATGTCCCTTGCCACGCGCCTTGCCCATTGTAAATGAAGTAAAGTAGCTTACACTCGCACTATCAATAGAAAAAGGGTAATAAAAAGGAGATTAGAACCGTGGAAGAGGAAAACCACAGTTCTATTTCTCTGGCCTACACCAGAATCTTTTAAACAGATATATTTGTGTCTGAACAGTCAGCGAGACACTATTACTGTTTTTTTAATGGAAAAAAGGCCAAAAGCTGGATAATACTGAGATTTGAACCATGGAACTGCAAAACCACAGTTATAGTTATGTGGCCTACACCAGAATCTTTTAAACAGATATATTTGTGTCTGAACAGTCAAGGAGACACTATTACTGTTTTTTTACGGAAAAAAGGCAGAAAGCTGGATAATACTGAGATTTGAACCATGGAACTGCAAAACCACAGTTATAGTTATCTGGCCTACACCAGAATCTTTTAAACAGATATATTTGTGTCTGAACAGTCAGCGAGACACTATTATTGTATTTTTTTACAGAAAAAAGGCAAAAAGCTGGATAATACTGAGATTTGAACCATGGAACTGCAAAACCACAGTTATAGTTATGTGGCGTACACCAGAATCTTTTAAACAGATATATTTGTGTCTGAACAGTCAGGGAGACACTATTACTGTTTTTTTTACGGAAAAAAGGCCGAAAACTGGATAATACTGAGATTTGAACTGTGAAACTGCAAAACCACAGTTCTAGTTATCTGGCCTACACCAGAATCTTTTAAACAGATATATTTGTGTCAAAACAGTCAGCGAGACACTATTGCTGTTTTTTCTTACGGAAAAAAGGCCAAAAGCTGGATAATACAGAGATTTGAACCGTGGAACTGCAAAACCACAGTTATAGTTATGTGGCGTACACCAGAATGTTTTAAACAGATATATTTTTGTCTGAACAGTCAGGGAGACACTATTACTGTTTTTTTTTATGGAAAAACGGCCAAAAACTGGATAATACTGAGATTTGAACCGTGGAACTGCAAAATCACAGTTCTAGTTATCTGGCCTACACCAGAATCTTTTAAACAAATATATTTGTGTCTCAACAGTCAGGGAGGCACTATTACTGTTTTTTTTTGCGGAAAAACGGCCAAAAACTGGATAATACTGAGATTTGAACCGTGGAACTGCAAAATCACAGTTCTAGTTATCTGGCCTACACCAGAATCTTTTAAACAGATATATTTGTGTCTGAACAGTCAGGGAGACACTATTACTGTTTTTTTTACAGAAAAATGGCCAAAAGCTGGATAATACTGAGATTTGAACTGTGGAACTGCAAAACCACATTTCTAGTTATCTGGCCTACACCAGAATCTTTTAAACAGATATATTGTGTCTGAACAGTCAGGGAGACACTATTACTGTTTTTTTTACGGAAAAACAGCCAAAAGCTGGATAATACTGAGATTTGAACTGTGGAACTGCAAAACCACAGTTCTAGTTATCTGGCCTACACCAGAATCTTTTAAACAGATATATTTGTGTCTGAACAGTCAGGGAGACACTATTACTGTTTTTTTTTATGGAAAAACGGCCAAAAGCTGGATAATACTGAGGTTTGAACCGTGGAACTGCAAAACCACAGTTCTAGTTATCTGGCCTACACCAGAATCTTTTAAACAGATATATTTGTGTCTGAACAGTCAGGGAGACACTATTACTGTTTTTTTTTTACAGAAAAAAGGCAAAAAGCTGGATAATACAGAGATTTGAACAGTGGAACTGCAAAACCACAGTTATAGTTATCTTGCCTACACCAGAATCTTTTAAACAGATATATTTGTGTCTGAACAGTCAGGGAGACACTATTACTGTTTATTTTTACTGAAAAAAGGCCAAAAGCTGGATAATACTGAGATTTGAACCATGGAACTGCAAAACCACAATTCTAGTTATGTGGCCTACACCAGAATCTTTTAAACAGATATATTTGTGTCTGAACAGTCAGGGAGATGCTATTACTGTTTTTTTTTACGGAAAAAAAGGCCAAAAGCTGGATAATACTGAGATTTGAACCGTGGAACTGCAAAACCACAGTTATAGTTATGTGGCCTACACCAGAATCTTTTAAACAGATATATTTGTGTTTGAACAGTCAGGGAGACACTATTACTGTTTTTATTTAACGGAGAAAAGGCCAAAAGCTGGATAATACAGAGATTTGAACCGTGGAACTGCAAAACCACAGTTATAGTTAAGTGGCCTACACCAGAATCTTTGAAACAGATATATTGGTGTCTGAACAGTCACAGACACACTCAGTTTTTTTGGGGGGTGGGGAATTACCAAAAGGTTAATAAGACACGTATTTGTACAGTCTGACAGAGGAAACAAAAAATACAGGAGTTAGATGAAAAAAAAAGGATTTTTCCTGGCCCCTGAGACCGGGGATAAGTCTAGCAATTTGACCTGCAGGAGCACACAGGACTATAATGCACTGTTTGTTGGTATAACCACTGTGTCTCCTATACAGCCTGCCTGCCTGATATCTGGGATGGATATTAGTTCTGAGATGGACTGTTTGTTTGATTTGGCAAGCTTTAGAGACCCTACACTACCTATTTTGCACTATATATCTCTCCCTAACTCAGCAGCACTGACCGTACACTGTCTGATCCCGGGCGACTGTGTCCAAGATGGCGGCGCCCGGTTTTAAATACTAGAGGTGACGCTGTGCGGCCAGCCAATCACTGTAATGTCCACAAACAACATGGCTGCGGTATTACAGTGACTGACTGGCAATCCCTGCATGTTCATTGGCTCTGTAAAGAGCGCCAAACGTGCAGGGCGGAGACGCGAGCTCCCGCCCGAGTAACCCGGAAATGCTCGGTGCTCGCCGAACATCCCAAGTAGTGAGATGCTCGGGCGAGTACCGAGCAGTGTCGAGCATGCTCGCTCAACACTAAAAATGACACATCCACATTCCAGACAGGAATGAAGAGGGTGGTGTCGGAGATCGCGGTATGTGTAGGCACTAGTGATGAGCGAGCACTGAAATGCTCGGGTCCTCGATGCTCAGGTCGAGCAAATTGGAATGCTCGGGTGCTCGACCCGAGCAACGAGCACAATATAAGTCTATGGGAAACTCGAGCATTTTTCAGTCGGCTCCCCCCGGCAGTCTGCAGAGGGTCTAAAAATTGCCCAAATCGATGGGAACAGTGCTCAAATGACATGGGAACAGCATGGGGAACACCCCTGGAAGCATTTCTGACTCCCAGGTCACTGCTGTCAACAACGTTGTCAGAGGTATTACCCCCACTTTTACGGACTCACAATAAAACATTCAAAAACGAAACCAAAATGGATTTTCCTGGAAAATATGTTAATGAACATCCTTTCCAGGATAATGACTTGTATATAAGGCAAAACAAATAACCAAAAGCAAAAATACTCCTCCACACCATGGGCTATGTTCACACGTAGCGTTTTCGATGCGCTTTTGCACTTTTGCATTGCTTTCAACCAGGACAAATGCATTTACTGGGAAATGTCATTTTAACATTTTATAATCTTATCTGGCCATGTGGTGTGTGACAAATCATCAGACACATGCATACAGCGCTGAAAAGACATAGGAACAGCATGGGGAAGACCCCTGGAAGGATCTCTGACTCCCAGGTCACTGCCAAAAAGTGTGCCCATGATAAGTAATCCTTGGCGCATGCAAAGATGCCTCCCGCCATGCACCTGTTATTGCAGACTTGCAACAATCACCGTCCACGTCCTTGTCCCAGTGCAGCATTCAGTTGTCCCTACCCCATTCCTTGGAATGCAAGAGCAAGTATGCAGCCACCACCCACCCACCCACAGGCTTCAATACTATACTGCCAAATTTTTGACAGCTGATTGCACTTGAAATGTGGCCTTTTAGGCTCGTGGAGGCAGAAGCTGTCCACAACCTTATGGCGGCGGCAACCGGGTATCCATACTCGGTGCCCAGCCGCCACTATTTGTCCCGGTGTCGTCACCGCCTTCCACAAGCACGGGTCCTACAACATTACCCATGCACTCCCCAGTTTACTTACTGGGAAGGACAGCCTAACCACAAACACGTGGACAAGTGAATGAGGCCAGGGACGGTACGGAGCCAGTCCACAGCTTGTCGGTGAGTTGTATTTCACCACAGCCATATCTTTTAGCTTGGTGAAAGGACTGACTTTTGGGAAACCGTATCTACTCCAGCTGTTATTTCTCCCAGGAAGTCCTCTAAAGCTGCTTGCACTTGAAATGTGGCCTTTTAGACTCGTGGAGGCGGAAGCTTTTCACAACCTCATGCCGGCGACGGCCGGGTGTCCATACTCGGTCCCCAGCCGCCACTATTTCTCCCGGTATCATCTCCGCCTTCCTCAAACACGGGTCCCACAACATTACCCTTGCCCGCGCCAGTGCACTTACTGGGAACAAACATGTGGACAGGTGAATGTGGCCAGCGATGGTACGGAGCCAGTCTACAGCTTTTTTTGCTGAGAGTTGTATTTCACCACAGCCATATTCTTTAGCTTGGTGAAAGGACTTGGGAAACCATATCTACTCCAGCTGTCATTTCTCCCAGGAAGTCCTCTAAAGCTGCTTTCACTTGAAATGTGGCCTTTTAGGCTCGTGAGGCGGAAGCTTTTCACAACCTCATGCCGGCGGCGGTAGTGTGTCCATACTCTGTCCCCAGCTGCCAATATTTCTCCCGGTATCATCTCCGCCTTCCAAAAGCATGGGTCCCACAACATTACCCATGCCCTGCCCAGTGCACTTACTGGGAAGGACCACCTAACCACAAACACGTGGACAGGTGAATGTGGCCAGGGATGGTATAGAGCCAGTCCACATTAAAAATGCAGCCATAGAGTGTCTGGGAACCTTCCTACACACTTTTCTAAGCCAGGGCTGCTTCTCTTCAGGGTTAGACAGGCCCACCAGAGAACCGGATACTCCTCCGGTGGGCCCTGAATTCTCATTCAGGAGAGTTCATAGTGCCGAGGTGAGGCCGTGATGATGATAGAGGCCACCATCTGCTTAGTTTTCTGTTACTTGGAATGCAAGCGCAAGTATGCAGCCAGCCACCCACCCACCCACAGGCCGCAACACTAAACTGCCAGATTTCTGGGCAGCTCTTTGCACTTGAAATATGGCCTTTTAGGCTCGTGGAGGCGGAAGCTTTTCACAACCTCATGGCGGCGGCGGCCAGATGTCCATATTCGGCCCCCAAGAGCCACTATTTCTCTCGGTATTGTCTCCGCCTTCTACAAGCGCGGGTCCCTGAATATTACTGCTGGTACTTTTCTGTGGGAATCTGCTTGCCTCCTACCAGCCTGGAATATTTCCAGTAAACTATGGTACAACGCCATGGTATTAGCACTGCCCCCAGTACCAGTAGCGAAGCCATCCCCAATTTCCTTCTCAGGAATTTTATTTGGTAGACTGAGTGGCTGCCCAAATACATTAGTTTCTCACAAAGGAGCTGAAGATAGAGTGGCAGTAGGTGCAAGTTTCTCCAGCCTGTTAGATATCAGCGGGTGAACGGTAGCACATTGGATCAGTGGTTAGCACTGAAGCCTTGCAGCGCTGGGATCCTGGGTTCAAATCCCAGCAAGGACAATATCTGCAAGGATTTTGTATGTTCTCCCCGTGTTTGCATGGGTTTCCACCTCAGTAAAAAAGCAGCCATAGAGTGTCCGGGAACCTTCCCACACAGTTTCCTTAGCCAGGACTGCTTCTCGGCAGGGTTGGATGGTCCCACCAGAGAACTCTCTGGTGTGCCCTGGCTTCTACATCAGGAGAGTTCATGATAGTGCTAACTTTGCAGCTGCTATGGGGCTCTTGAGTGGGGGAGAAAGGTGAGCCCTCAGAACCAAATCCTCTGGTGGGCCCAATGTTTTTCAATCTGAAACAGCTTCTCAGTGGGAGTTGTATTTCACCACAGCCAGACAAATGCATTCACCGGGAAATGTAATTTTAACATTTTACAACCTTATCTGACAATGTGGTGTGTGACACATCATCAGACACATCACGTTTCATTTATGATGGAGGGACTCTGAAAGTCACAAAGCCTATTTTTATAGGGCCATCAGGCGGCCCTTACTATTCTTAAAGGGCCAGCAGTCGGCCCTCGCTATTGTTAGAGAGCCATCAGCCGGCAATGCTTTGTTGTTCCCATTATTAACAAGTGGGTCTCTTATACTGTTATTGCGTATGCAGTGACTGCAAGGGTTGCCAAAAATTCAGACGCAACCCAATACCCCTTTGAAGAGACATAGAGGAGGGTCTCAGTAAAAAAAATGTTCCCATTATAAAGGAGCGGGTCTCCTATAGTGGTAATACCCCTGCTGTGACTGCAAGGGCTACCAAAATTTGGGAAAAAACCCACTAACAATTTAAAGACACAGAGAACAGGGCCACAGTAATGACATGTTTCCATTACAAAGGAGAGGGTGTGCTATACCGTTATAGGTTATGCAGTGAGTCCAACGGCTGACAAAATTTAGGAAAAACTCCACTAACAATTTAAAGACACATAGAGCAGGGCCACAGTAACGAGTACGACTTGTTCCCATTAGAAAGGAGAGGGTCTGCTATACAATTATAAGGTATGTAGTAAATCCAACGGCTGCCAAAATTTAGGAAAAACCCCACTAAAAATTTAAAGACACATAGAGCAGGGCCACAGTAACGAGTATGACATGTTCCCATTAGAAAGGAGAGGGTCTTCCATAGTGTTGGCCTATGCAGTGAATGCAAGGGCTGCCAAAAAACTGAGAGGCACTCCAGTGCTCCTTGGAAGAGACGTTGAGGGCCTCAGAAAAAAATGTTCCCATTAGAAAGGAGCGAGTCTCCTATACTTGTAATGCCCATGCACTAAGTGTATGGGCTGACAAACATTTACCCCTGGGGGGTATACATGAACATACTGTATAAAAAAAATTTTTTACGGGCATCATAAAGACCCTTTAAAAAATTATGTGGGTGTTGCATCACAAACCACGGTCACCCTGGTGATATGATGGTGGAGGATGAGGATTAGGAGAAGGAGGAGGACAAGAGCACATAGCCAAAATCAGGAAGCGTATACTCATGTGTGGGTGTGCATGGGAATGCACCTCCCAAAAAACGACACTGGATTTGAATTTATGTTACGCTGCTATCATTCGGTGGTGTTGAGAAGTCTGGCCCAATCCAGCCCTTGTTCATTTTTATAAGAGTCAGCCTGTCAGCATTTTCAGTTGACAGGCGGATGTGCTTATCAGTTATAATTCCACCAGTGGCACTAAAAACCCGCTCTGATAAAACCCTAGGGGTAGGGCTCGCCAGGACCTCCAAGGCGTAGAGAGCCAGTTCATTCCACGTATCCACCTTGGATGCCCAATAATTATAAGGCACAGAGGAATCACAGAGGATGTTGATACAGTCGGCAAGGTACTCCCTCAGGATCTTTCCAAACTTTGCACTCCATGTGAGAGTACCCCAGGCCTCAGGGCCTGTGCAATGGGAGGAGCAGAGAAAATTCTCCCAGAACTTTGACAGTGTTCCCCTGCCTCTGCTGGATTGGAGTTGTATCTTTCTCTCCTGTAGTCCTTGGTTGTCCAATGAACTATGACTTCTGCCGCCAGCGTTTTCAGATGGGAATTTTTTTAATAGTTCCGCAACAAGGGCCTTCTGGTACTGCCTCATTTTTGTAGACCTATCCGCCTCAGGAATAAGAGATACTGTATAAAGTTCTCCTGGTAGCGTGGGTCTAGAAGTGTCACCAACCAGTAATGATTATCACACAAAATTTTGAGAACGCGAGAGTCATGGGAAAGGCAGCGTAACATAAACTCAGCCATGCGTGCCAGATTGCTAACTGGCAAGACTTCCGTGTCATCACCAAAGGAAGAGTGACCATGCTCTCCTCCTCCTCCTCCTCTAGTACTGTCTATAGCACATGAAACTAGCTCCTGTTCTTCCTCTTCCTCCTCCTCTTCCTCATTGTCACCCAATCCACGTTGGGATGAGATAAGGCTGGGCTGTGTATAATCACCCTGTATGGTTCCTTGCTCCATCTCATTGTGCTCCGCCTGCAATGAATCCTCTATGATTGTGAGCGGAGAGCATTTCAGGAGACAGAGAAGCGGGATAGTGATGCTAATTATGGCGTCATCGCCGCTCACCATCTTGGTGGAGTCCTCAAAGTTTTGGAAGATAGTACATATGTCTGACATCCATGTCCACTCCTGAGGTCTTATGTGTGGAGTCTGAACTGAATACCTACGGCCTTGTTGATGCTGGTACTCAACAACTGCCCTCTTCTGCTCACAAATCTTTCCCAACATCTGCAATGTAGAGTTCCAACGCGTGGAGACATCACACACCAGTCTGTGAACTGGAAGCTGCAAACGCTGCTGAAACACGGCAAGGTGGCGGAAGCTGTAGGTGACTTTCTAAAATGGTCACACAGGCAGCGTACTTTAACAAGCAGATACAGCAGCTCCGGGTAGGATTTGAGAAATCGTTGAACCACGAGGTTAAGCACATGGGCCAGGCATGGTATGTGTGTGAGCTCGCCTCGCCTCTGAGCCGCCACCGGCCATTGTCACACACGACCATGCCTGGCTGTAGGTTCAGCGTGTGAGCCACAGATCTGCCTGCTGTCCACAACTTTTCAGCATTGTGCGGTTTGTCACCTAAGCATACTAGCTTCAACACAGCCTGTTGCCACTTGGCCAAGGCAGTGCTGCAGTGCTTCCAGCTTGTAACTGATATTTTCATTTCGGAGATGGAGGCTGAAGAGGAGGAGCAGGCTGAGGAGGATGAGGTGCAGGAGCTGTAGACTGTGGGGGAAGCCCTGATTGACCTAGGGCCTGCGATCCTTGGCGTCGGGAGGACGTGTTCTGAGCCAAGGATTGACTGGGTCTGGCTACCACTATGTTAACCCAGTGTGCCATTAGCGAGATGAACCGTCCCTGCTAAAAAGCACTTGTCCACATGTCTGTGGTTAGGTAGACTTTCCCGGTAACTGCGTTGTTGAGGGCACGGCTAAAGTTTTGGGAAATGTGCTTGTGTAATGCGGGGGTGGCACACCGGGAGAAATAGTGGCAGCTGGGGACCACATACCTAGGGACGGCCGCCGCCATCAGGTTATGGAATGCTACCATCTTCACGAGCCTAAAAGGCAACATTTCGAGCGCAAGCAGTCGCGAAATGTGGGAATTTAGTAGTGTGGGCTGTGGGGCGTTGTCTGCGTATTTGCGCTTGTGTGCCAAGGACTGTGGTATGGACAGCTGAACTCTGCGCTGGGACAAGGACGTGGACGTGCTTACTGATGCTGATACTTGAGAGTGTGCAATGACAGGTGCAGAGCAGGATGCATCTTCGCATGCACCATGGACAGGGGATTGGCTTGCATGCACAACAATGGAAGAAGCAGTGATGCCACTCGCAGACACTGTTTCTGGACCCTAGGGTTCGGCCCACAAAGGCGGGTGCTTTGCTGCCATGTGCCTGATCATGCTGGTGGTGGTCAGGCTGGTCGTTTTGCCACCTCTGCTGATGCTGGCCTGGCAGGTGGTGCAAATGGCCTTTTTGGGGTTATCGGCAGAGTCTTTAAAAACAACCAGACTCGGGAAGACCCAACAGTTGTACTGGCAACTTCCTTCATGTTGGTGTTACAGGGAACGGTGTCCTGCCTTCTGTCTGCAGTCACCACACTGCTTCTTCCTGCCTGTTGGGGTGCTCTGCCTCCCTCCCCCTGTGTACTGCTCTCCTCGTTCTGCATGTCCTCCTGCCAGGTTGGGTCAGTTACTATATCATCCACCACTTCGTCTTCCACTTCCGTACCCTGGTCCTCCTCCTGACTTTCTGGCAATTGTGTATCATCAATAACCACATCTTGTGACACTTTCCCACCGTCACCTTCGTGTGACCGTGGCTGCTCAAATATTTGGGCATTGCTACATGCGATCTCCTCTTGCCCCACTTCAAGTGGAGCGGGCGAGAGGCCCGAATCTATAAATGGAAAAGTGAACAGCTCTTCGGAGTGTCCAAGTGTGGAATCAGTTGTCTCTGGGCACTCGACATGGTGGGAGGAAGGAGGTTCAGGGTGAGGAATATGCGGTACAGACTCACAGCTACAGAGACTTGACCGTGTGAAAGACAATGTGGTGGTGGTGGCTAAGTGACTGGAAGCATTATCTGCTATCCAACTACTAACCTTTTCACACTGCTCTGGGTTCAATAGTGGTGTTCTGCAGTCCCCTATTAATTGGGACAGGAATGTCGAGAGAGAAGATGTGGGTGTTTGTTGTGGCACAATTTCAGCTTGCCCACGTCCTCGGCCTCTGCATGCACCATCACCATCATGTCCAGTTAAATGGAGGACAATGTCTCCCACGCTCAATACAAATGGCTGAATTTGGAGCAAACTTATATGTGATCCATGTGATGGACAAACCACAGTTTTAAATACCTGGCCAGTAGGTAACTATTTTGAACAGCAAACTGGTGTCAATAGCTTCATTGACACACTGAAACCAATTTTTAATGGAGTCCAGAAATGGCAGTATTTTCAGCGCAATTATATGTGATCCGTGTGATGGACAAACCACAGTTTTAAATAGCTGGATTTTTAGCGCTGTAATATGGAAAGGACCTGTCTGTATTCAGTAGTGCCAACAAGCAAATGGCGCAGAAAAACAGTGTTCTCTGGATTGCATTTTAAGCAAATAATGAGGATTAAGATCCAAAAAAAAGTATTCCTGGCCCCTGAGACCTGGGCCTATTTGTAGAAATATCTAAACTGGAATGGAGCCTCTTGTGCTATATGCACTGCAGTCTTCTATATACCCTGCCTGACTATATACACTGCCTGCCTGATATCTCTGCAGATGGATTAGTCCTCAGAAGGACTGTTTGTTGAGATGTATATGTGTCTCTAATATTGTTTGGTACACCTACACTAACTAGAAACAAGCATATCTCTCCCTAGCTCAGCAGCACCTCTCCCTACACTGTCTGATTCCAGAGTGGCTGTGATGAGCATGGCAGCGCCAGGTCTGATATAGACCTGATGACGCTGTGCGGCCAGCCAATCACTGTAATGCCACAACCAACATGGCTGCCGCATTACAGTGAGTGGCAGACAATCGCTGCATGTTCATTGGCTCTGTAAAGAGCGCCAAACATGCATGGAGGGGACCCGAGACCCCGCCGAGCAACCCCGGAAATACTCGGTGAGCGCCTAGCATCCCGAGCAGGGAGATGCTCGGGCGACCACCGAGCAGTAGTGAGCATGCTTGCTCATCACTAGTAGGCACTGAAATCATACCTGTTTGGGCCAGAGGACAAGGAAGGAGTGTGGCGCTGTTCTGGCCAGAGGCTGGAAGAGGTGTGCGGCACCGGATTTGGCGCCTGCACATAGAGTGATATCCAGCGCCATTTTAGTGAAGACAAATTTGCACAGTGCTTTCAACAAAATGATGCCAGACTGCATGGTACGTGCATGTGCGTACTCCAGTGCCTTTTTGTTGAATACACTATGCAGATTTGTTTTCAATAAAATGGTGCCAGATATCGCTCTATGCTCAGGTGCTGATTCCGGCGCAATTTTAGTAAAATAAAGCAAGCGACGCGCTGCAGGGGAGCGATGAAAAGGTGAGTAGGAGTGGGTTTTTGTTTTTTTCTTTATGGATGGGGGAGCAATACCAGGATGGGGGACCAGGATTGGGGAGCACAAAATAGGATGGGAGACCAGGATTGGGGAGCATGGACCAGCATGGGGGAGCACATAACAGTATGGGGGACCAGGATGGGGAGCTCATGATTTCCATGGATTTCTGAGTTAACAAATTGGGTCACTGGCAAGAACTGGCCCAGTTTTCAATGAGTTGCCAGTCTCCGGTGTCATGTCAGAGTGGATATTCAGTGCAGCTGGATTTCTTACATCACAGCAGACCAGGTTAGGTGCCACAAGTGTGGAAAATCTAACATTTGTCAAAATGAATCAGGCCTGGATCAGTATAGACTTTCATGCTCCGACAGTTGTTACCAACCAATGATTAAATTAGCCATACAATCTGTCTGCCTGACTGATTGTCCAGTGATGGTCGTTTACACCTTTCTAATTCCACTAGTGCCGTTGGACCACACTCTGCTGGCATCTAGTCCCTGTCCTTTAGGTCATCGGTACTGTAGTACTGCTGCTTTTGAGGCTATCATTGCTGGCCCTAAACTGTCAAGCATCTTTTTGCCTGGTCCATCTTAACTCTCTGCTATGTTGATCTTGCTGCAGCCACAGTACAGACCACCAGCCACACTCCTCCTTGCTACCTGCCCAGTGTGCTTTATTGTGCTAGACTGTACTGCTGCTGCCAGGTGTAACATCCCTGGCGGTGGGCTGGCATGGCTTACCATTTCCCACTATGCAAGACCGCCAACTTACCTACCAGTCCAGGCTGTGCACTATACTACTCTACCTGCTGTGTACATGTCTCTTGTCTGCTGGCTTAAGGCGGCCGTGCTGGAGCTTCCTGATTCTTAAAGTTACAGTGTGCGCAGTCCTAATGCATCCCCAGCCTATTGCTGTGAGTCATTGGATACTTAAACCTCCTCCATCCAGTGGGAGGTGCCTGAGCCACACTTTCTTTCAGTGTGTTCTCTGCATCTGTAAGTTGCGAGGTCCTGTCCTGAATCTAGTCTGTTTCCGCCACCCTGGTGGCTGAGTACCCAGGCCCGTAACCTGTATCTGTTACTTCTAGTCTATTTCTGCCACCCTGGGGGCTGAATGCCCAGGCTCGTTCCTGTATCTCGTTCCCGTGTCAGTTCCTGTCTGAACTGTGTCCTAGCCCGTTACCTGTTTGTCTCTATGTCTGTTCCTTCCCTTTTCCTGCAGTGTCTGAACCAGTACCTAACTCTTATTCGTTGTCTCTGTACTTGTTTGTGAGTTCTGTGTCCACTCGCTACTTCATAGCAAGTACCTTGTGTGTGTCTGATTCCGCTTGTCCCGTTTCCCTGCTTCCTTATCTACCTCCTGTGTTCTAGCTATCTTCCTGTGTTTCCCTGTCCCTGTCTGTTCCATGTGAACAGAGCCCTGTCCTGTCTGTCTGCACCTGCTGCTCTGCTCTGCCCTGCTCTGCTTGCGGTCTGCACCTGCGGCTCTGCTTTGCTCTGCCCTGCTCTGCTTGCCCTCTGCAGCAGCTGCTCTGCTCTACCCAACTTGCCCTCCGCACCTGCGGCTCTGCTCTGCCCTGCTCCAATTGCCCTCTGCACCTGCGGCTCTGCTCTGCCCTTCTCCGTTTGCCCTCCGCACCTGCGGCTCTGCTCTGCCCTGCTCCGCTTGCCCTCCACACCTGTGGCCCTGCTCTGCTTGCCCTCCACACCTGCGGCACTGCTCTGCTCTTACCTGCTCTGCTTGCCCTCCACACCTGCAGCTCTGCTCCACTTGCCCTCTGCACCTGCGGCTCTGCCCTGCTCCAATTGCCCTCCGCACCTGCAGCTCTGCTCTGCCCTGCTCCACTTGCCCTCTGCACCTGCTGCTCTGCTCTGCCCTGCTCTGCTTGCGGTCTGCACCTGCGGCTCTGCTTTGATCTGCCCTGCTCTGCTTGCCCTCTGCAGCAGCTGCTCTGCTCTACCCCACTTGCCCTCCGCACCTGCGGCTCTGCTCTGCCCTGCTCCACTTGCCCTCTGCACCTGCGGCTCTGCTCTGCCCTTCTCCGCTTGCCCTCCGCACCTGCGGCTCTGCTCTGCCCTGCTCCGCTTGCCCTCCACACCTGCGGCCCTGCTCTGCCCTGCTCTGCTTGCCCTCCACACGTGCGGCACTGCTCTGCTCTTACCTGCTCCACTTGCCCTCCGCACCTGCTACTCAGCTTGCCCTCCGCACCTGCGGCTCTGCTCTGCCCTGCTCCGCTTGCCCTCCACACCTGCGGCCCTGCTCTGCCCTGCTCTGCTTGCCCTCCACACCTGCGGCACTGCTCTGCTCTTACCTGCTCCACTTGCCAAGTTTTTAGCAATAAGGTTCGGATACGGCTTTAAATAAGGCAACCACTTGTAATATAACGCAATTTTATTTATAATAGTTAATTTGAAAGATAAAATACAGAATCAAAGGAATAGTATGATATTATGATATTGCGTACACTTTTGTAGATTAAAGGTTAAATACTTAAAAAAGTTACATACTTACTATTAGATAGAAGAAGAAAAAGATTTCCCTAGTAGCAGGTACATCATCTGCCTCTCTCCATCGATCCTCCATTTCATATGAAAACACCATATTAGGGGAAAATGATGTCCCCTTCTGTTGGGCTTTGAATTCCTGTATCAAGGATTTAACTTCAGCATAAAGATCCTCAAACCCTGGTGCTGTGGGCTTTGCTGGCGACGAGGAGGGAGTGGGCCCTCTCTCTCTCCGTGTCCTGCCCAGCCCCTGCTGTGGGGATTCAGAATCTTTTACCGTAACCTTTCTATTATGTGAAACATCTGACTTTTTATTAACCTTCCCTCGCCTCCTTTTGTATTTGTACTGAGCTACACGTACAGCTGCCTTTTCTGCGACATGTTTATACCCATCACATTTATCCATTAGCAGCCTATTCGGACATTGCACCACTGTCAAAGCACTCTGCATTTCACACCTTTGCTGTTCTAACGCTTGCATTCTTTGCAGCAATTGAACCCATTCCTCATGCTGTCTCCTATAAGCATGTAGCAAAATCCATCCTCTCCTGCTCACAGCACCCAATTCCTGTTTTTTTTCTACTCTCACTTTTTGCAAACATGTCACCACATCAGCAGGTTCAGCCTCTTTTAAACATTTATCCCATGATTCACTTAATCCAACACATTGCGACCACTCTTTGGCCAAAATATGGTAAGGAGCCTGCTCCCACCCTGGAATTTCTACAGAAACACTTACAACCTCTTTTTTCTTAAAGAGAGGCATGTTTTACGCAATATTACACTATCACACACAGTCCCTTCTACTTTACAATAAAAAGAACTTCTGAGCCTTCTGCGTATCCTGCCGACTACGCCAAATTATGTATTGCCAAGTTTTTAGCAGTTAGGTTTGGATACGGCTGCTTGGAGAAGGCAACCACTTGTAATAAAACGCAATTTTATTTATAATAGTTAATTTGAAAGATAAAATACAGAATCAAAGGAATAGTATGATATTATGATATTGCGTACACTTTTGTAGATTAAAGGTTAAATACTTAAAAAGGTTACATACTTACTATTAGATAGAAGAAGAAAAAGATTTCCCTAGTAGCATGTACATCATCTGTCTGGAAACTTCAGCTGGAGAAGGGTTCAGCAATGGGCAGACAATGCGTCCTAGGTCCTACACTGTGAAGAGCATCCTCTTCACAGGTCCACAATGCTTCAGCCATAACTGAATTCTTCAACAGCTTTATTTTAGAAAAAGGCTTACCCAACCTAATATTACGTAAGCATGAAAGTTGTTGTCCAACATTCCAATCCCGTGACAGTGGCCAGCTATCACAGATAAGCAATGCCGGACAAGACCTGTTCATGGACCATTCTACTTCTGTCATAATGTTTACATATGGTGAGAGTAAATCCTACACTGGGTTATAAATCAGAACAAGGTTTTCTTCCCAGACAGTATATTGTGTTAAGAAGCTATGAATCAGTGAGATACATTCACAGATAAAGTATACCTTAACACAGAATATATAATCAGAATATTAATTAAAGGTTGAATACATCATAATGGGTTTCAGATAGCCACTTTTTGGTACTACAATAAGTTTCTCCACCTTAAGCCATATGCCTTAAGTCTTATTTACAATATTGTGCAATCGTCTGTGTCTGGTTCTACTCTAATGAGAAACACAGCGTATACAAAGTCTAATTCCCTTCAGTAATAAAGATTAAACCTCAGACTGTTAGCAAGCTTAACCTAAAGCTATGTTTTAGTATGTCTGGACTAATGACCACTAGTCTACTGAGGTAGGATACCTACAAATGCTGACATGTCTGGTTCCTATTTTATTTCAATATGGATTTGAAATATAAAATAGCCATTTTTCACGTTCATACTACAGTGGCCCAGTGGGACCACTAACCACGCTCACACTAAACAGTCCGAGCGTGAGCGTAGCAATGGGGCTGTTATGGCTGGCCCAAAGCTGCCAAACATCACCTTGCCATCCCCTTTTTTACTCTCTACCATGCTGTTGATGCCACTGCCATTGCACAGGCATGATAGTCACACATCTTCTGGCTGTACACTTTGTTTTATAATACTTGACAGTACTAATGCCATGAGTTCTTCTAATTTGCACCACCTGTTTATATAAAACAGCAATGCTTGCATCTGCCCCCCCCCCCCTCCCTCCGAAGTCATAATTTTTAATGGCAGCCCTTGCATTCATTGCGTAGGCCAACACTATGGGAGACTCACTACCTAATAATGGGAATATTTTTTTATGAGGCCCTCTACGTCTCTTCCAAGGGGCATTGGAGTGCCTCCAAATTTTTGGCAACCCTTGCATTCACTGCTTAGGCAAACACAATGGGAGACCCACTTCCTAATAATGGGAAAATTGTTTTCAGGAGGTCCTCTGACCTCCACGTCTCTTCCAAGGGGCATTGGAGTGCCTCCAAATTTTTGGCAACCCTTGCATTCACCCTATTTTTGTGTCCAGCCAGGTACAGCAGGCAGGAACGGGCTGCCCCAAACCACCAGCTGCCTATTTGTACCTGGCCGGACACAACAATATAGGGAAGCCCTTTTTTAAAATTATTTCATGAATTTCATGAAATAATTTAAAAAAAAAAAACGTGGGACTTCGCCCTATTTTTGTGTCCAGCCAGGTACAACTAGGCAGCTGGGGGCTGGAATCCGCAGCGCAGGGAGGCCCATCCAGCTTGCCACGCCACAGACACTGAGAAGCACAGGCATGCTTGCGCTCCTTAGTGTCTTGCTGTGACGGCATAAAGATGAGCCGAGGTCATGTCCAATGAACTCGGCTCACCTCATGCACGTCACTGACAGCTTGGCAAAATTCTCCTGCGCTCAGCGCTTCAGCAGGAGAATTCTCCCACGCTGTCAGTGACGTGCATGAGGTGAGCTGAGTTCATTGGACATGAGCTCACCTCATGCTCGTCACTGACAGCGTGGGAAAATTCTCCTGCGCTCAGCGCTTCAGCAGGAGAATTCTCTCACGCTGATTGCAAGCTCAGGAGAATTTTCCCACGCTGTCAGTGACGTGCATGAGGTGAGCCGAGTTCATTGGACATGACCTCGGCTCATCTTTATGCCGTCACAGCGAGACACGAAGGAGTGCAAGCATGCCTGCGCTTCTCAGTGTCTGCGGCATGGCAAGCTGGATGGCAGCTTTCAGCTGCGATCCAGCCTGTCATGTGAATGTAGCAGAGCTGGAGCCGTTGTGGGAACCATGGAAAGGTAAGGATGAGGTTGTGCAGCCCCAGGGCAGTGTAGTTGATGGTGAGGGTGATAGTGCACGGGAGTCCCAGCACTAGTAGTGCTGGTGCGGCGATGAAGCAGGAACGACTCAGAGTCTTTGCAGTGCAGTTCAGGGTCTTTACTGGTGATATTAAGGCAGACCCTCCCGGGAGTACTGGCTAGCATAAGGGGCCTGGTCAGTCTGCGAGCAAACAGGAGTTCCCCTGGCCAGGTGGAGTTGTAGGCCTCCCCGTCTATCTGCACTCTTCCTGGCTACCTTGCTGTAAGCGGGTAGAAGTAGCCCACGTCCCTGAGTATACCGTGTGGTGCTCACCCGTATGGCTGGTGACTTGGGGCCTTCTGTTAGCCTCCGCTCCTCGATGGCGGTGCTGGTCCCTTCCTTGTGACTGCGCCTCCAGGCTTCTATGGCCAGAGGACCTGGAATCCCCTGCCGGCTGGTTTCTGCTGCTGGGTGAATATACGTCCCCACAGCCTCGGACTCCGTTGTCCGGTAGTAATCTCTTCTGCCAGGGCGAGCTATATCTCTGCTTAGCTTCCAGCCCCTGGTCTTCTGCTCCTAGCTCCTACAGAGCTCCTTGCTGACACTTTCCCTGTGTCTAGAACTGTCTCCAGGCTCTGACACAACTGACTAATCCCGCCCCAGACCCAGTTTATAAAGGGCAGATTCCTCCCCTCCCAGGTCTGGGCAGGAGATGTTGCATGCTTAAGGGCTCCTGACCAGAGAAACCTCCCACTTGCTCTCAGATGTAATATTTCTATTACTGTGGTAACTAGACCCCTGGGTTGCCACATTCCCCCCTAGTAAATTTTAGTACTCCGGGACTAAACACATTTTTAAGAAAACACAAATACAGGGTATAAACAATAATACAACAACATATATACAAGAAGCTTTAATCTTTAGAGGTCACGGCGTGTCCGTAACCGGGTGTCCATATCACCCAACAAGGTGAAGTCTTGGCACAGAGTAGGGGACCTTTCCAAAGCAAACCCCAAGCGTTGGCCCTGGGCGTGGCTGCAAGGCTGAGGCTAGCTACTTTGGGCCACAAGGAGGCCATGCCAGACAGGTTTTCTCTTCCGCGGCCATCTTCGCAAGAGGCACCAAGGTGCAACTATCTACAATTTAGTTCTGGTTACTCAGTGTCCATAACCTGTCAGTCCAAATAAACCTGAAGGGTAGCTAGAGAAACATAATTAGTAACCAGGTAACAAAAACATAAACCTTTTTCAACATTGGCAATTTACAAGCAAATTCACATTATATTTTAGATTCTCCAGCGAGCGGGCATCTGTCCTCTAGTGCTCCTGGTGGACCTACGTAACCCACTATCTGGCTCTGCACTACAGGGTGTAGAAGGTGTTGCGGGTAGGTCTGGCAGCTTTCTGCGTACTCTTTGGCTTACTAGGGGCACGGCAGGCTCACTACTAGCAGAGGGTTGATTCTCCTGGGCTGCTGGTATGGATTCTTCTGCCTTCTGGGCCGGCTGCGCTTCTGACACTCCCTGTTCTTCTGTAGGTCCTTGAGGGGCTGGCTGGAGAAAGGTGAGGATGGGTACCACGACTGCGTTGTTGATTTGAGTCCAGGACCGAGGAAAGTCTCCGAGTACGGTACTGATCATTTCTTCCCTTTCCTCTGCGGGTTGGGGGTTTCCTTGATCTTCTTCAGGGCTTTGCAGCTGCTCGGGAGACTTCTTCAGGTGGTCTCTGGAGACAATGGCTGTGGTCTCTCCTCCATCCTTACTGATGACACAGACTTTTGGGTTCTCATGGCTTGAGGGCAGTACGGTGTACGGGTCCTTCTCCCACTGGTCATCCAACTTGTGAAGCCGCCTCTTTCTCTTCAAGACCTGCTCTCCAGGTACCAGGGGAACAGCGGGAGCATACTGGTTATAAGCCTTCTCTTGCCTTTCTCTTGCTTGAGACAGACTTCGCTCGACGCTCTCCTGTACTTTCCGGTACTGTTGCTGCCGTTCTGTATCCCAGTCTGCCTCTGGCGAGGTGTCGTCAGGTGTCAGGACTCCCATATCCAGGTCCATAGGCAGTTTACCAGGTCTTGCTCTCATTAGGTAAGCCGGGGTACAGTTGGTGGAGCCTACGGGGATGTGATTGTACAAGTCCACCAAATCAGGCAGTTTTTCAGGCCAGAGACTGCGTTCCTCCAGGGGCAACGTTTTCAGCAAGTCCATCACCACCTGGTTCATTTTCTCACATACAATACAGACCAAAAGCTTGGACACACATTCTCATTTAAAGATTTTTCTGTATTTTCATGACTTTGAAAATTGTACATTCACACTGAAGGCATCAAAACTATGAATTAACACATGTGGAATTATATACTTAACAAAAAAGTTTGAAACAATTGAAAATATGTCTTATATTCTAGGTTCTTCAAAGTAGCCACCTTTTGCTTTGATGACTGCTTTGCACACTCTTGGCATTCTCTTGATGAGCTTCAAGAGGTATTCACTGGAAATGGTCTTCCAACAATCTTGAAGGAGTTCCCAGAGATGCTTAGCACTTGTTGGCCCTTTTACCTTCATTCTGCGGTCCAGCTCACCCCAAACCATCTCGATTGGGTTCAGGTCTTGTGACTGTAGAGGCCAGGTCATCTGGCGTAGCACCCCATCATTCTCGTTTTGGTCAAATAGCTCTTACACAGCCTGGAGGTGTGTTTGGGGTCATTGTCCTGATGAAAAATAAATGATGATCCAACTAAACGCAAACCGGATGGAATAGCATACCGCTGCAAGATGCTGTGGTAGCCATGCTGGTTCAGTATGCCTTCAATTTTGAATAAATCCCCAAAAGTGTCACCAGCAAAGCACCCCCACACCATCACACCTCCTCCTCCATGCTTCACGGTGGGAACCAGGCATGTAGAGTCCATCTGTTCACCTTTTCTGCATCGCACAAAGACACGGTGGTTGGAACCAAAGATCTCAAATTTGGACTCATCAGACCAAAGCACAGATTTCCACTGGTCTAATGTCCATTCCTTGTGTTCTTTAGCCCAAACAAATCTCTTCTGCTTGTTGCCTGTCCTTAGCAGTGGTTTCCTAGCAGCTATTTTACCATGAAGGCCTGCTGCACAAAGTCTCCTCTTAACAGTTGTTGTAGAGATGTGTCTGCTGCTAGAACTCTGTGTGGCATTGACCTGGTCTCTAATCTGAGCTGCTGTTAACCTGCCATTTCTGAGGCTGGTGACTCGGATAAACTTATCCTTAGAAGCAGAGGTGACTCTTGGTCTTCCTTTCCTGGGGCGGTCGTCATGTGAGCCAGTTTCTTTGTAGCGCTTGATGATTTTTGCAACTACACTTGGGGACACTTTCAAAGTTTTCCCAATTTTTCAGACTGACTGACTTAATTTCTTAAAGTAATGATGGCCACTCGTTTTTCTTTACTTTGCTGCTTTTTTCTTGCCATAATACAAATTCTAACAGTCTATTCAGTAGGACTATCAGCTGTGTGTCCACCTGACGTCTGCACAACACAACTGATGGTCCCAACCCCATTTATAAGGCAAGAAATCCCACTTTTTAAACCTGACAGGGCACACCTGTGAAGTGAAGACCATTTCCGGTGACTACCTCTTGAAGTTCATCAAGAGAATGCCAAGAGTGTGCAAAGCAGTCATCAAAGCAAAAGGTGGCTACTTTGAAGAACCTAGAATATAAGACATATTTTGAATTGTTTCACACTTTTTTGTTAAGTATATAATTCCACATGTGTTAACTCATAGTTTTGATGCCTTCAGTGTGAATGCACAATTTTAATAGTCATGAAAATGCAGAAAAATCTTTAAATGAGAAGGTGTGTCCAAACTTTTGGTCTGTATTGTAGTCCGTTGGTCTGAGGGTGATAGGGCGTTGTTCTTATCTTCCTGCAGCCATACAGATTGCAGAACTCTTGGAAGACCTCCGCTTCGAAGGCTGGCCCTTGGTCAGTCAACACTTGCTCCGGATACCCGTGTGGACCGCAGAAGTGCTGCTGGAAGGCTCTAGCTGCTGTTTGAGCCATTAAGTCCTTGACAGGGACCACCACCAGGAACCTGGAGTAGTGATCTACGATGGTGAGGGCGTAGACGTACCCAGATTTGCTTGGAGCCAGTTTCACATGGTCCAGGGCTACCAGTTCCAGTGGCTGTCTGGTGATGATGGGCTGCAGGGGAGTCTTCTGGCTGGCGTGGTCCTTCCTTCTTAGGTTGCACGGGCCACAGTCTCTACACCACCTCTCGATGGCTCCTCTCATGCCTACAAAGTAGAACCGTCCACGCAACAGGAACTCCAGCATCTTCCATCCGAAGTATCCTGCTCCGTCATGGTATGCCTCCAGAACCATAGCCGCGTCTCGTCTTGGGACCACTACCTGCCAGGTCAGCTCATGTGTTGTAGAGTTGACCATTCTCCGGCACAGCTTCTTCTTGTAAAGAAACAGTCTACTTTTCTCCTTCCACAGTTGCTTGGTCTCCTCCGGAGCATCTGGGTCAAGACGGGCATCAGCCTGTGTCAGCATTTCCTTCACCAGATGGACTGCGGGATCACTGTCTTGTGTTTCCGCCCAGCTGTAGTGGGGTAAGGGATTGAACGTGGCAGAGCACCTGTCCCTTACACGGTGGGAATACAGGGTAATCCCATGACGGTGGAACGCAGGGAGTTTGACTTCTTCCAGGTCTTCTGAATCTTCCCCTACGTCCGGTAAGTTTGGCATCCTGGACAGGGCATCCGCGTTGCCATTTGAGCGTCCCGCCTGGTATTTGATGGTGAATTCATAGTTGGACAGGCGGGCCATCCATCTCTGCTCCAGGGCACCAAGTCTTGCAGTGTCCAGGTGTGTCAACGGGTTGTTATCCGTGTACACGGTGAACTTGGAAGAGACAAGGTAATGCTTGAAACGTTCGGTCTCTGCCCACACCACTGCCAGGAACTCTAGCTTGAATGAGCTATAATTCTCAGGGTTTCTCTCTGTGGGCCGTAGTTTTCGGCTGGCGTAAGCGATTACCCGTTCTTTCCCCTGCTGGATCTGGGACAGTACGGCTCCTAGTCCGATGTTGCTCGTGTCCGTGTGGAGGATAAAGGGCTGGCTGTAGTCAGGGTACGCCAGGATTTCATCCCCCGTGAGGACCATCTTCAGCTGGCGGAAGGACTCCTCTTCCAGCTTTTCCCACCTGAAGGGCGGCTTCTGGTTTTTGGCCTTCCTGGATTGACCTATCAGGAGGTCCTGCATAGGAGCTGCCATTTTGGTGAAACCGGGAATGAATCTTCGGTAGTAGCCTACCAACCCGAGGAACTGCCGTACTTCCTTTATGCTGGAGGGTCTTGGCCAGTCTTTAATCACGGTGATCTTATCGGGGTCGGGAGCCACTCTGTCAGCACTCACCACGTGTCCCAGGTACTGCACCTTTGGTTTCAGCAGGTGACACTTGGAGGGTTTCACCTTTAGGCCGTAGCTTGCCAGGGCGTCAAACACTTCTGCCAGGTGTTTCAGATTATCCTCGTAGGTTTTGGAAATTCTCGAAATTCCGGTGTCCCAGACAGCATTCCATCAACCGCTGGAAGGTTCCTGGTGCGTTGCAGAGCCTGAACGGCATACAGTTGAATTCGCTGAGACCCATCGGGGTGGTGAATGCAGTCTTCTCCTTGTCCGCCTCTGCTACAGGAACCTGCCAGTACCCGCTAGTAAGATCCAAAGTGGAGAAGAAGTTAGCAGATTTTAATGCAGCTAAAGATTCTTCTATTCTAGGTAACGGGTACGCATCTTTGTGTGTGATACGGTTGACCTTTCTGTAGTCTACACACATTCTCATTGTGTTGTCCTTCTTTTTCACTAGAACTAGTGGAGCTGCCCAGGGGCTACAGCTGTCCCTGATTACCCCAGCCTCCTTCATGTCCCGCAACATCCCCTTTGCATGCTGATAGTGTGCAGGGGGTACAGGTCGGTATCTTTCCTTTATGGGTGGATGGTCTCCTGTGGGGATGTGATGTTCTACCCCCTTTACTCGCCCGAAGTCTAGCGGGTGTTTACTAAAGACCCTCTCGTACTCCTGAACCACCCGGTAGACTCCCTGTTTTTGGTGTGAGGGAGTGGAGTCAGTACCCAAATGCAGTTGCTGACACCAGTCCTCCATTTGTTTCTTAGAGCCGTTACCTTCCTCTGGTTGAGATGGAGGCAAGGGTTCTACGGCCTTTACAGAATTTTGGTTTATGGTGAACAATTTGGCTAGCGTGGCATACCGGGGCAGGTATACTTCTCTCTCCCTGATATTTATGATGCGGACGGGCACCCTCCCATGACGTACATCGACCACCCCCCGTGCTGTCAAAATGGTGGGCCTACTGTCTGAGTAGACGGGTTCTACCATTGCTTGGTAGTCTCTACCTCTTAGACCAATAGCTGCCCGGCACCAGATCATCATCTCACTTTTCGGGGGCATGGCAATAGGGAACGGGTCACACATTCTCACGCTACCAATCTCACCACCAGATAATTCCACCTGTTGCCGTTTCATCAGTGCCCGGATTTCTTTTTGGAGGACACGCTGCTGGCTGGAACTGGCGTTCTTGGCAACCTGCTGTAAAATGAGAATCACCTCTGCAAGACAATTTTCTATCACGTTAGTCCCTAAGGTCATTTTAGGGTGACTCTCATGACGGTCAGTGTCCACAATAATCAGTCCTTGTGCTGCCAGTTCGACTTTACCGATCTTAATGGTCACCTCCTTGAATCTCACCTGGGGCACGGGCTGACCATTGCTGGCGATGATACTCAGGTCGTCATCTGGGTAGCGGGTTATGTCCGAGTCATTCCAGTACCGCTTAAAGAGCACGTACGGGATGGTGGTCACCTGTGACCCAGTGTCCAGTAGGGCACTCATAGGAATGCCATCCAGTACCACAGGCAAGACCGGACGTCCCCCTACGTATTTATCACGCCAGTTCGATGGGCCTGATGATCTTATGCCTGGGGGTTGGCCCTCTACCCCAGGTTGTGCCCGTTTAAATGACAGTACCTTGCCATATGTCCGGGTTGATTGCAGCGGCGTCAGATGGGTTGTCCGTCCTCGTTGTATCTGTCGCTGGGTCTTCCTCTGGACGTTGGGATCCTCCTCTGTCGGCGCCACGGGACGTCCTCCGGTCCGGATGCCAGCTGGATCTTCCCTGGAGGAGAGACCTGTAAAGACTGCACAGTTCTGGTTAGCGCGGCTACACTTTTGGTTAGCTCTTGGACCTGATGGTGCAGGTCGGTAGCCGGGTTGGTATCCAAAGCCTGCGCACCAGCTCCTACAGACTCTGTAGACAAGGGCACCGCCTCCTGGTGATAGGTAATAGCAGGGCGCCGGTGGGTTACAGCGCTACCGGGTGCCGGTTCTCGGAGCACCCGGATGGCCCTGTCTTTGAACTTTGCAAAGTCAAAACCAGGGTTCTGTAAGGCCATTGCACGTAACTGGGTTCGGTGGGCATTGGAAAGCAGACCCTCAATGAATTGCTCAGTTAACAGTTCATCTGCATTCCGCACACTGTCAGGGTCTGCCTGTTTAATGGCTCCCAGGGCCTCATGCAAGTTCAAAGCATAGTCTCTTATACTGTCTTGGGCCCGCTGCTTGCACCCATAAAATGTCATTTTGATCTCTGCTGAGGTGCGGGTATCAAAAGTGTCTCTCAGACGGGTTAAGATCTCTTTTACAGTCTCCTTGTCCCGGACTGACCAGGACTTTACTTCACGTTGGGCTGCCCCGGTTAGCTGGCCTACCAGTATGCTCACTTTTTGTTCCTCTGTCAGGGGGTACACCTTAAACAGGCTGTACAGTCTCTCTTTAAAGTCGCTTAGGGTATGCAACTCCCTTGAGTACTGGGGCAGCCAGGCCGCTCCGGGGATATAGGGCATTGTAAATGGCATTACTGCGGCAGCGGCCGCGCTGGTGGTAGAGGGTCCCTCCGTATCCGCCATCTTCCTCCCCCCTAGTTAAGTGTGGCCTACCTTCTGTTGCTTCTTCTCCGTAGGCCGCGGCTTCGCAGACGATCGTCAGGGTGGAGGACCTTGCGTCGCGCTCTGGTGACGTTAGCGTCTCTCTCTCTCCCTTCCAGGACCTTGCGCAGCGTCGGTGCGTAGGGCGGAGCTTCAGGTCTCGCGCGCTTTCGGCGTCCACGCCCCTCTTCTTCCCGCGCAGCGTCCCGAAGATGGCGTCCGATGGCGGGAAAACGACTGCGGATGGCGGGAAAACGGCTGAAGATGGCGGGAACCGGCTGCAGATGGCGGGAACCGACTGAAGATAGCGGGAAATGGCTCCGGATGGCGGGGACCTTCACCACGGCAGGTAGGACAGTCTTTTGAAGGCGCGCAGTACCCGGCGGTTGCGGGCACAAAATCCTGCCGATTACGCCAAAGCTGACTCGCCCCCTGGGCCTAGTGTGAACGTGTGTGGGATACCCGGAGCCGGGTCTCTGGGGGTTGTAGTATCCGTGGCGGTGACCCGGTCCCGTGGCTCAGGGTGGTCAGGCCAATGGCGGTATTTTGTGGGGGGTTTTAGGTTAATTGTCCGACTACGCCACCCGTGGATTGCGGTCAGTGCGGACCGCTGCTACAAGGCAGACCGCTGGGGCTGATGGTGTATGCAGCTGAGGTAGTGTGACTCCCCACGGGAAGAGTGCAGCCCCAGGGCAGTGTAGTTGATGGTGAGGGTGATAGTGCACGGGAGTCCCAGCACTAGTAGTGCTGGTGCGGCGATGAAGCAGGAACGACTCAGAGTCTTTGCAGTGCAGTTCAGGGTCTTTACTGGTGATATTAAGGCAGACCCTCCCGGGAGTACTGGCTAGCATAAGGGGCCTGGTCAGTCTGCGAGCAAACAGGAGTTCCCCTGGCCAGGTGGAGTTGTAGGCCTCCCCGTCTATCTGCACTCTTCCTGGCTACCTAGCTGTAAGTGGGTAGAAGTAGCCCACGTCCCTGAGTATACCGTGCGGTGCTCACACGTATGGCTGGTGACTTGGGGCCTTCTGTTAGCCTCCGCTTCTCGATGGCGGTGCTGGTCCCTTCCTTGTGACTGAGCCTCCGGGCTTCTATGGCCAGAGGACCTAGAATCCCCTGCCGGCTGGTTTCTGCTGCTGGGTGAATATACGTCCCCACAGCCTCGGACTCCGTTGTCCGGTAGTAATCTCTTCTGCCAGGGCGAGCTATATCTCTGCTTAGCTTCCAGCCCCTGGTCTTCTGCTCCTAGCTCCTACAGAGCTCCCTGCTGACACTTTCCCTGTGTCTAGAACTGTCTCCAGGCTCTGACTCAACTGACTAATCCTGCCCCAGACCCCGTTTATAAAGGGCAGATTCCTCCCCTCCCAGGTCTGGGCAGGAGATGTTGCATGCTTAAGGGCTCCTGACCAGAGAAACCTCCCACTTGCTCTCAGACGTAATATTTCTATTACTGTGGTAACCAGACCCCTGGGGTGCCACACTTAGCTTTATTTGAGCTAGTGTTACGTATCTCAGATTACACGATGTAATAAAATCAAGGTTATATTTGATCTAATCATATTGCTGATATTGACAGCCCATTAATGACAACTTACTAAAATATTTAAAATTAACTCTTGCTTAGCAATCATTGCATTAAATGTTTTATTTGCGCTTGCAGGCTCAAGAAATAATGAATCAGAAGTTTAAGAGGATGCAATTTTTTTCTCTTTTCCCTAGTTTTACATATAAATATATATACATATACCTGTAGAATGTAGAACGCAAAGACAGGGACCTCTCCTTTCTTTACCAGTCTGAAATTGTTAGTTTGTTCACAGTATTTTATATTTGTATCCTGTATGTAACCCCTTCTCATGTACAGCACCATGGAATCAATGGTGCTCTGAAAATAATAATAATAATAATATGCATTCCTCAACATTGATATTACTTCATCAAAGTAAAGTTGTGAAATTATGAAAATCACAAGATTAACACTTGCATGATTTTCCATTATATTATTGAGGTTATTAATGATTGTCTGAGGAATGTTCTGCCATGCTGAATGCACTTGGACATGCAAGTAACCAAAACAACACCAATCATACAGCCAGTGCAATTATCCTCTTCACGATGTATAACATATTAACATCATGTGTTGTATCCCTGACTTGGATACTGAGCCCGCATCTTTCCCACACATGACAGTTGATTTCATCATCTGTCATGTGCCTTTAACAGTCAGGGGTGAATCAGAGCTCCACGCGCAGCTGTTAACCAGTTAAATCTCACTGTCAATCTCTGACAGCGGGATTTAACAAACGCAGGCTGGAACCACCTATCAGCGCTCCTGTCATATGATCACGGAGTGCTGATGGGTTGTTGTAGTGCCCCGAGGGTTCGGTCGCTACAGAGGTATTGCATCTCACCCAGAGGTGTGATATCTCACTTCCAGGTAAGGATGGAGTATGGCTCAGGACCCTAACACCCACATGCACTACACCACATTTCCGGGGGACAGGGCGACAATGCTCCCGTGTGTGAGCACAACTGTCCCTGTCCCTGGATGGAGTGGGGGGAGGGAACACCTAGAAAGGGGGAACCCAGTAGTGTATGGGTGGGGAGAGTAGATCCAGGGTGCACTGTATAGGGGAGTATATATGGTGGGCACCATCTTAGAGTCAGAGAAAGGAGTAGGAAGTGAGAGAGAGCAGAGAGAGAGAAGGAGGCTGGGAGCAGAGGCTCTGCATGGGCAGGCCAAGTCTCAAGGCTTGGGCCTGGAGGAGAAGGAAGGAAGGGAGAAGAATAGAGGAAGCTCTAGCAGAAAACTGAAGGGACCCCAGGGGTGCGGACCGGCCAGCCGCCACCGCACGCCCGCCGCTACCAGAGTAGGGGGGTCAGGCCAAGAAAAGGGAACCGGATCCCTCATCTAGTGGAGGAGAGCAATTACCCTCAGCTAGTAACCGGAGGCCGTGGCATTGCACGTGTTACGGCCCCTTACTACACCCATTAGGAAGGCACCACAAAGGACCCAGGGAAACGGAACATACGTTTGCCCGCCAAGGCCTGAGGCAGCTGGACAGAAACGTGGTCAATTGTGGGGAACAACAGGCCAGAGAAAGGATACACGAAGGTGTTAGAACTCTCCTGTTAGGTTTTTTCTAGTTTGCTGGTCACATGACCCTTTTTGCCTATTTAATCCTGCTCCGCCCTTCTGGCCTTGCTGAACTTCATTGTAATTTCAACTCTTAAGCTAGCCTGGTGCTTTGCTAACTATCTCCGTCAGTTTAGCTAGGTCTCTTGACCTCTATTTTCTATGTTGTTTGTTTGTCCTTTTCTGCTACAATTTCTGCTAGGAGGTGTCCATCTTACTCCCAGTCCCTAGTTCTTGTAGGGATCCCTCCCTCACATCTATAGGTCTTCGTACATACTAGCTGAGGACTTTAGCGGGTCTGATCGCAGGATCAGGTTCCCCGTTACATCGTAGGGATCAAGCTTAGTTCTACTGTAGGGACAGATCTCCTGTCTTTCCTTAGTGCTTGTAGCAGATCATAAAAGTAAGTCCAGCCAAAAAATTTCTCTAAGGAAAGACCTCCAGTTACCATCATGGTGTCGGTTCAGGATTTGGTTCAACGCTTGCAGGGACTCTCTCTGGAGGTGGCCGAGCTCCAACAACACGTGAGTAGCTGTTCTGGAGCGCATTTTGTAGAGCCAAAGGTACGTTTGCCTGATTTATTTTATGGTGAACAACAAGATTTTTTTTCCTTTAAAAATGCTTGTTTATTGTATTTTCGTTTAAGACCCAGATCCTCTGGTGATGAATCACAGCGCATAGGGTTCATAATGTCACTTTTGCGCAAGGAACCTCAGGGATGGGCCTTTTCTCTCCAACCTAGTGATCCGTGCTTCAGATCAGTGGATAGTTTTTTTTCTGCTTTGGGGTTGTTGTATGATGATCCTGATCGTGTCTCATCAGCTGAGACGGAATTGAGACATTTGAGGCAGGGATCAGGTAATGTGGAAAATTATTGTACTCACTTCCGTCGGTGGTCTGCTCAGGTGGGGTGGAACGATTCTGCTCTGAAAAGTTTGTTTCTTGCAGGGCTAGGTGAAAGGGTTAAGGATCTGCTGATTGCTTATCCTACACCTGGAAACTTGCAGGAGGCAATGCAATTAGCTATACGGGTGGACAGGAGACTGCGTGCAAGGGTTAATGAGAGTAAATCCTCTGCCATGTCAGCTCCGAGTTCTGAGAGGGTCTGTACTGATATTGGAGAGCCGATGGAGATTGGGGCGATGTCATCCCGCTCTCAAGAAAAAGACCGCAGGTTTTCTGAAGGTTTGTGCTTTTATTGCGGAAAATCTGACCATTTCATTAAGAACTGTGTGCTTCGTATGAACAAAGAAAAAAAAAAGGTCAGTTACTCCCGTATAGCCTGTTTAAATACTAAGGGGGTATTTCTTTCTGCTACTACCGCTGCTCAGGAAGAATTAATTGAATTTCGGGTATTTGTGGATTGTGGTTCTACTCTGAATGTGATTGATGGGGGACTCTTGGAAAAACTTAAATTAAAACCCAAACCTTTGTCATCCCCTATTGCCGTGGTTTCTGTCGATGGTTCTCCCTTGAAATGTGTTACTCACAAGGTTTATGAATTTCCCCTCACTATTAATGGTATTCACCAAGAAAATTTGGATTTGGTGGAATTAAATAATTTGCCTTCTCCAGTAGTTTTGGATTTGCCCTGGTTAAAATTGCACAATCCTGTACTGGATTGGTCTACCAATGAAATTAAGTCCTGGAGCCCTAAGTGTTATGACAAGCGTTGTAATGGGCACATTGCTGCTGTGGATAAAGGGGAATTACCTGTACCTATTCAGGATTTTTGGAAAGTTTTTTCTGAGGAGGAGTCGCAAATTTTGCCTCCTCATAGAGACTATGATTGTACCATTGAATTTGTCCCTGGAGCAACTCTCTCTAAAAGTCGTTTATTTAATCTTACTATTCCTGAGAGAAAGGCTTTGGAGGAATACATACAGACGAGCTTGGCCGCCGATCATATCAGACTCTCTAAGTCACCTGTGGCTGTTGGATTTTTTTTTGTTAAAAAAAAAGGACGGCGGTTTACGTCCTTGTCTGGACTTTCGCGAGATTAATAAAATTACTGTACGCAATCCCTACCCACTGCCATTGATTCCTGATTTGTTTAACCAGTTAGTGGGGGCCAAATGGTTCTCTAAAATTGATCTCCGGGGGGCATACAATTTGTTGCGCATGAAGGAGGGTGATGAATGGGAAAACTGCTTTTAACACTCCTCTGGGTCATTTTGAGAATCTGGTGATGCCTTTTGGTCTTATCAATGCACCAGCATTTTTTCAGAATCTTATTAATGACATCCTTAGACCTTTGATCGGCAAAAATGTGGTTGTGTATTTGGATGACATTTTGATTTATTCGCCTGATCTGGAGTCTCATTGGCGGAGTTATCGATTGACAATTCGCTTTTTGCTAAGCTGGAGAAATGTGAGTTCGCTGTACAGAGAATTAGTTTTTTGGGCTACATTATCTCCAGCGAGGGTTTTGAGATGGACCCGGTGAAAGTTCAAGCTGTGCAGGAATGGCCTAGGCCTATTGGTTTGAAATCGATACAGAGGTTATTGGGTTTCGCCAATTACTACAGAAAATTCATTAAAAATGTTTCTATTATTGTTAAACCACTGACCGATCTCACCAGGAAAGGTGCTAATATGGTTCAGTGGACTACTGAGGCCATTGAAGCTTTTGTGTTTCTAAAGGAGAGGTTCAGCTCTGCCCCCATCCTTATGCAGCCTGATGTGACTAAGCCGTTTTTGGTTGAAGTTGATGCTTCTTCTGTGGGGGTCGGTGCGGTGTCGTCTCAGGAAATGAAGGATGGAGTATATCCCTGTGCCTTTTTTTCAAAAAGATTTTCTGAGACGGAACTTGATTACGATATTGGTAATCGGGAATTGCTGGCTATTAAACTCACATTTGAACACTGGCGTCATCTCTTGGAAAGTGCTGAATTTCCCATTCAAGTTTTCACTGATCATAAAAATCTGATCTATCTTGATGCAGCCAAGCGCTTGAATGCCCGTCAGGCTAGGTGGCCACTTTTTTTTCGCGGTTTAATTTTTCCGTTACTTACATCCCGGGTACCAAGAATGTTAAAGCTGATGCTTTGTCTCGCAGCTTTTCTCCCATGGTCGGTGCTGAGGAGGAGGAGAGCATTTTACAAGAAGGTGTTGTGATTGCTGCATTGGACTCCATTTTGGAAGATGAGATTCTTAAAGCACAGGAGAATGCCCCATCTAACAATCCCCATGGGAGGTTGTTTGTGCCTAGGACCTTTGGGAGAGATTTGTTTGTTGAGTGTCATGAGTCTCGGTTGGCAGGTCATCCAGGAATTTCTGAGACCAAGAGACTTGTGGGTCACAGTTTTTGGTGGCCTGGATGGCAGAAGGAAGTCATTAAGTGGGTGCGTCAATGTACTGTGTGTGCTAGATCTAAGTCTTCGCATGCTCCTGCTGCGGGGTTGCTTTGCCCTCTGGAGGTTTCTAGTGCACCTTGGACACATCTGGCTATGGACTTTATTACTGACCTTCCCCCCTCTGAGGGTTTCACGGTCATCTGGGTGGTCATGGACCGTTTTAGCAAGATGTGTCACTTGGTTCCCTTCCTCAAACTGCCCTACGCTAAGACACTCGCTAAGGCCTTTGTCAAGGAGATTGTCAGACTCCATGGTCTTCCTACTGACATTGTTTCTGATAGGGGACCTCAGTTCGTGGCTCGTTTTTGGCGTGCCTTTTGTGACAGGTTGGGAGTTCATTTGTCATTTTCATCTGGATGTTGACCAGTTCTTGCGTTGTTTTGTGGCAGACAATCAAGAAGGGTGGTCTGAGTTTCTGCCGCTTGCTGAATTTGCTCTTAACAACCATACATCCTCTTCTGCTGGGTGTTCGCCTTTTTTTTGGTGTTCTGGGAGACATCCGTCTTTTGGGTCATTCTCCAAGTTGGTATCGGCTGTGCCTGAGGAGGAGAGTTTTTCCGGTGATTTGGAAAGAGTTTGGACGGATGTGAGTGGTAATCTGCAGGGGGCTAACAAAAAATCTAAGAGGTACTTTGACAGGAAACGTCAAGAGGTTTTGTTTACGGCTGGTGACATGGTTTGGTTGTCCTCTAAGAATCTGTGGTTGAGGATTCCTTCTAAAAAATTGGGTCCCAAGTTTGTAGGGCCCTTTAAGGTGCTTCAGGTAGTTAACCAATCTGCTGTTAGGTTGGAGATTCCCATCTCCTGGAAGATTAATCCGGTGTTCCATGTTTCTCTATTGAAAAAAGCTGATGTATCTGATAGAGACGCCACTGCCACTGTTCCTCCGGTGGTGGAGGACGGGGAATATGAAATTTCCCGCATCCTTAATTCTAGACGGTATAGAGGGAGTTTGCAGTATCTCGTCGCTTGGAAGGGTTTCGGTCCCGAGGATAACTCATGGGTGAGGGCGGATGATGTTTCTGCTTCCAGACTTGTCAGAGCGTTTCACAGGAGGTTTCCTGATAAGCCTGGGCCTAGGGGATCCGGAGGATCCTCATAGAAGAGGGGGTACTGTTAGAACTCTCCTGTTAGGTGTTTTCTAGTTTGCTGGTCACATGACCCTTTTTGCCTATTTAATCCTGCTCCGCCCTTCTGGCCTTGCTGGACTTCATTGTAATTTCAACTTTTAAGCTAGCCTGGTGCTTTGTTACCTTACTCCGTCAGTTTAGCTAGGTCTCTTGACCTCTATTTTCTATGTTGTTTGTTTGTCCTTTTCTGCTACAATTTCTGCTAGGAGGTGTCCATCTTACTCCCAGTCCCTAGTTCTTGTAGGGATCCCTCCCTCACATCTATAGGTCTTCGTACAGACTAGCTGAGGACTTTAGCGGGTCTGATCGCAGGATCAGGTTCCCCGTTACATCGTAGGGATCAAGCTTAGTTCTATTGTAGGGACAAATCTCCTGTCTTTCCTTAGTGCTTGTAGCAGATCATAACAGAAGGGGGTCCTGAAAAGCACTCCAGAGGTACCTGGGAGTTGGCCTAGCCCCTCACGTTGTGAGCACAGCACAACGTGGGCAGCCATCATCTGCAGAAGTGGCTTGGAGTGTAAAACTGTGAGTAAAGACCTTGGACTGCATCACTGGACTCTGAGTCATTACTGCTGCTCCCGTGCACCATCACCCCCACCATCTGCACTCACTGCCCTGAGGCTTATACTACCCCCTGCTTCACACACAACATCAGCCTCAGCGGTCTGCCCGCAGCGGTGGTTCTCAGTGACCACAATCCACGGGTGGCGTAGTCGGACATTTAAGCATTACAAAACCCAAATAAACAGATCCGCCACTGGTTTGACCGCCCTGAGCCATGGGACTGGGTTGCCGCCACGGAGACTACAACCCCCAGCATTACACAGAGACTCGGCTCCGGGTATTCCCCTACACACATGGCCCAGGGGGCGCGTCAACTTTGGCGTAGTCAGCAGGATCGAAACCAACCCGTTATCAGCGGGTATTGTGTGCCTAGAGACTGTTTCACTGTATTGAATGTGGCGCCCGCCCCAGAAGAACAGACGCCATTATGTGCACGCCAAAAGACAACAAGAAGCCACCTCCCATTGTGGGCCAGGTCCCAGAATGGCGCCAAAGATGGAGCCCACCCCCAACAGCCATGAGTGCGGCTGTGGAGATGTCCATCAAGGTGGGGGGGCAGCCCCTGAGAGTGATTATCAGCAGATTGACCCGGGACCACCCCCAAAAGGGGCGGAAGGGAAAGAAAACCGAGGGGCAGGGTGTGGTTTGGATCAGTCTTGGCAGACCACACCCGGAGATGGCGGGGAGCGCCAGTCCCAGTGCCCTGATGAGTGGCCTGCTGCAGGCCGAAGCGGCTCCGTGCAGCGTTGCGGAGCTGGTGGCCCAGCTCCCCAGAGAGGACCCTGAGTTCCTCTGGGCTGGACTGGAGGAGTTAGACTGGAGGATGGTCTGGGCACAGCGGGAGGCCATCACGGGGCGGAGAGAAGAGATGGGCCGGCGGGTCGCGGCCCGGCAGCAAGTGGCGCTGCAACCACCGGACGGCGTGCCTGCCCCTGAGGATGGAGGAGGACCATCGGAGGCTGAGAGCAGCGCTGCGAAGGGAGCAGGAAAGGGGGACACCCCTGATACCAGCCAGGACGCCACTAACCTGCCCCTGGACCCCGTCGCGGAACCGATCGCCCCGGAAGTTGCTGCACCTCCTCCGCTCCCGCCGCCTGCACCTAGGCCCAAAGCCCCAAGTGCAGCCGCTGGACCACGTCCCACGCCGTGCCCCGTGATCCCGGGTACGGCCAGAAGGGGCCCGCTCCAGGCCCGGTCGCAAGGCCTGATGTCCCCAGGCGCCTTCCAACAGCAAGCGTCCCAACACTAGCATCCCTAGGGACCGACCTATACAGTCAGCTCGCCGGGCCTGATGGAGAGCCGGTCCCCCTGCCACGCGGATGGGTTCACACTTGCAACCGGAGGGACCTGTCCGCACGGGCCGAAGCCCCGCTTGCTCCGCTCCTGCCCGCTCCACAGCCAGGCACCATCCCCCAGCTCCCGGATGAAGAGGTCCAGATAGAGTGGGACCAGACCGGGGAGGACCTAATGGGGTTTTTAGAGGAGACGCGGGTGGACACAGCTCGCTGGCGGGAATTCTGCCGCCGTGAAATAGAGCAACTGGAGAAGGAGAAGACGGCGCGGTGCCAGAGGCAGGAACAGCTGCAGGCCCAGAGCGCGGAAGAAAAGACCCGGACCCGCCGAGACCCCGAAGCTGCACGCGGTCCCACAGTTACCGGGATCATGGTCAAGTTCCACCAGGAGAAGGGGTGGGGGTTTATTCGGGACCCGACGATGGACACAGACCTCTTTGTCAACAGGAGGGATGTGGAGAGTTGTCTGCCCGCGGGTCACCCGGAACGGGATCTGTTCCCAGGGGATCAGGTATCATACACCCGACACCGATGTCTGCGAGGGTGGTACGCTCTCAATGTTCGGTGGGTGGAAGAGCACCGCTACCCTGAACCCTGCTACATGGAGGACCTGGACGAGCCTGAGGAGGATGAGGCGCAGGGAGACCGCTATTAAAGAATCACAGCAGGACTTGTATATAGTTACCCGCCAGGGTGAAGAAGCTCTGTGGCACGCCGTTTGCGGGTTACAAAAAGTTTACCCGGTTAGGGGTTGTTGTCCATTTGTTTACTAGAAGTTACCCGAAAAGGGTCTGTGAATTATCCGGCTGAGGACTGGGAGCAGCCAAACCCTTTTTCTATCCGGCTGAGGACTGGGATCAGCCAACCTTTTCTATCCGGCTGAGGACTGGGAGCAGCCAAATTTTGTAAATAGTTGCACTTCTTAAAGTGCCCTCTATTGGTTTTATATACACCTACCTCAAAAGATACCTGAAGGTGTTTGTTGCACTTAGTAAAATTGCACCTTGTTGGGTGACATGGACACCTGGTCGAGGCAAGGACTGTGACCTGCTAAAGAGACTTCGTCGCAAGAATGCTGCTGAGAATAGTTTGTGTTTTCTATTAGAAGAGATGTTTATATATATATATATATATATATATATATATATATATATATATATATATATATATATATGCCAAGAGTTATATATTTGAAAGAAAATTTAATATCTATTAAAAAGTAAAGTTTAATAATGCTGAAAATAACAGGAAAAGTCATCTCCCATAAAGGGAAAAAGAAAATGTTGAATTGCTTTTATATGGTTGCATTTAAAATGTTTTGCATGTCTTTTGCTCTGTTCCAGCCCGCGGACGTGCTGTGATTTACCAGGGGGGAATGTAGCACCCGAGGGTTCGGTCGCTACAGAGGTATTGCATCTCACCCAGAGGTGTGATATCTCACTTCCAGGTAAGGATGGAGTATGGCTCAGGACCCTAACACCCACATGCGCTACACCACATTTCCAGGGGACAGGGCGACAATGCTCCCGGATGTGAGCACAACTGTCCCTGTCCCTGGCTGGAGTGGGGGGAGGGAACACCTAGAAAGAGGGAACCCGGTAGTGTGTGGGTGGGGAGAGTAGATCCAGGGTGCACTGTATAGGGGAGTATATACGGTGGGCACCATCTTAGAGTCAGAGAAAGGAGTAGGAAGTGAGAGAGAGCAGAGAGAGAGAAGGAGGCTGGGAGCAGAAGCTCTGCATGGGCTCTGTTCCGCAGGCAGGCCAAGTCTCAAGGCCTGGGCCTGGAGGAGAAGGAAGGAAGGTAGAAGAATGGAGGAAGCTCTAGGAGAAGACTGAAGGGACCCCTGGGGTGCGGACCGACCAGCCGCCACCGCACGCCTGCCGCTACCAGAGTAGGGGGGTCAGGCCAAGAAAAGGGAACCGGATCCCTCATCTAGTGGAGGAGAGCAACTACCCTCAGCTAGTGACCGGAGGCCGTGGCATTGCACGTGTTACGGCCCCTTACTACACCCGTTAGGAAGGCACCACAAAGGACCCAGGGAAACGGAACATACGTTTGCCCGCCAAGGCCCGTGGCAGCTGGACAGAAACGTGGTCAATTGTGGGGAACGACAGGCCAGAGAAAGGACACACGAAGGGGGTCCTGAAAAGTACTCCAGAGGTACCTGGGAGTTGGCCAAGCCCCTCACGTGGTGAGCACAGCACGACGTGGGCAGCCATCATCTGCTTGGAGTGTAAAACTGTGAGTAAAGACCCTGGACTGCATCACTGGACTCTGAGTCATTACTGCTGCTCCCGCGCACCATCACCCCCACCATCTGCACTCACTGCCCTAAGGCTATACTCCTCCCGTGGGGAGTTATACTACCCCCTGCTGCACACACAACATCAGCCTCAGCGGTCTGCCCGCAGCGGTGGTTCTCAGTGACCTCAATCCACGGATGGCGTAGTCGGACATTTAAGTATTACAAAACCCAAATAAACAGATCCGCCACTGGTTTGACCACCCTGAGCCATGGGACCAGGTCGCCGCCACGGAGACTACAACCCCCAGCGTTACACAGAGACTCGGCTCCGGGTATTCCCCTACACACACGGCCCAGGGGACGCGTCATTGTCATGACAGCCGAGGTCTGCAGAAGATCCCCGTGTTTGTCATTACGATACACTGTGAATGCCGGTGTAAAAGGCCAGAGTGTACCCCGAGTCCAGACTATACACGGGGTTAAAGCGGCCTAGGCTGGATTATACCTCGGGGGATAAACTGGCTTAGGCCAAACTATACCCGGGGCATAAATTGGCCTAGGCCATTTCATACCCCCTCAGGCCAGATTATACCTCCTTGATATCAGCAGCGTTGAGTGATATACACAAGAATTACTTAATTTTTCAACATCATAATGGGGGTTCAGGTTTGTCAGGTAAGTTATGTGAGAAGATAACTGACTTAAAACTTACAATTCTAAACACATACTGTAGACTTTTATGACTTGAACCAGAAAAACTTAACATTAAAATAAAAGCACTAATGATGGGCAAGCACTTAAATGCTCGAGTGCTCGATGCTTGGGTCGAGCACATTGGAACACTCGGTTGCTCGACCTGAGCAATGAGCCCAATGTAAGTCTATGGGAAACTCGAGCATTTTTCAGGCGGCTCCCCCCAGCGGTCTGCAGAGGGCCTAAAAATTGCCCAAATTGATGGGAACAGAGCTCAAATGACATGAGAACAGCATGGTGAAGACCCCTAGAAGGATTTCGGACTCCCAGGTCACTGCTGTCAACAAGGTTGTCAGAGGTATAACGCCACTTTTACAGACTCACAATAAAGCATACAAAAATGAAACCAAAATGGATTTTCCTGGAAAATATGTTAAGGAACATCCTTTCCAGGGTAATGACTTGTATATAAGGCAAAATAAATATACAAAAGCAAGAATGCTCCTCCACACCTTGGGCTATGTTCACACGTAGCGTTTTTGATGCGTTTTTGCACTTTTGCATTGCTTTCAACTAAGACAAATGCATTTACTGGGAAATGGCATTTTAACATTTTACAACCTTATCTGACCATGTGGTGTGTGACACATCTTCAGACACATGCATACAGTGCTGAAAAGACATGGGAACAGCATGGGGAAGAACCCTGGAAGCATTTCTGACTCCCAGGTCACTGCCTAAAAGTGTGCCCATCATAAGTGATCCTTGGCGCATGCAAAGATGCCTCCTGCCATGCAACTGTCATTGCAGACTTGCAGCAATCACCGTCCACGTCCTTGTCCCAGTGCAGCATTCAGTTGTCCCTACCCCATTCCTTGGAATGCAAGCGCAAGTATGCAGCCAGCCACCCACCCACAGGCAGCAATACCATACTGTCAAATTTTTGACAGCTGCTTGCACTTGAAATGTGGCCTTTTAGGCTCGTGGAGGCGGAAGCTGTCCACAACCTTATGGTGGCGGCGACCGGGTATCCATACTCGTTCCCCAGCCACCACTATTTGTCCTGGTGTCATCTCCGCCTTCCACAAGCACGGGTCCCACAACATTACCCGTGCCCTCCCCAGTGAACTTACTGGGAAGGACCGCCTACCCACAAACACGTGGTCAAGTGAATGTGGCCAGGGATGGTACAGAGCCAGTCCACAGCTTTTTTTGCTGAGAGTTGTTTTTGACCACAGCCATATTCTTTAGCTTGGTGCAAGGACTTGGGAAACCATATCTACTCCAGCTGTCATTTCTCCCAGGAAGACCTCTAATGCTGCTTGCACTTGAAATGTAGCCTTTTAGGCTCGTGGAGGCGGAAGCTTTTCACAACCTCATGCCAGTGGCAACCGGGTGCCCATACTTTGTCCCCAGCCGCCACGATTTCTCCCGGTATCGTCTCCGCCTTCTACAAGCATGGGTCCCTGAACATTACTACTGGCACTTTTCTGTGGGAATCTGCTTGCCTCCTACCAGCCTGGAATATTTCGAGGAAACTATGGTGCAACGCCATGGTATTAGCACTGCCCCCAGTACCAGTAGCGAAGCCATCCCCAATTTCCTTCTCAGGAATTTTATTTGGTAGACTGAGTGGCTGCCCAAATACATTAGTTTCTCGCAAAGGAGCTGAAGATAGAGTAGCAGTAGGTGCAAGTTTCTCCAGCATGTTAGATATCAGAGGGTAAATGGCAGCACATTGGATCAGTGGTTAGCACTGAAGCCTTGCAGCGCTGGGATCCTGGGTTCAAATCCCAGCAATGACAACATCTGCAAGGATTTTGTATGTTCTCCCCGTGTTTGCGTGCGTTTCCACCTCAGTAAAAAAAGCAGCCATAGATTGTCCGGGAACCTTCCCACGCACTTTATTCTTAGCCAGGACTGCTTCTCGGCAGGGTTGGATGGTCCCAACAGAGAATCCTCTGGTGTTCCCTGGCTTCTACATCAGGAGAGTTCATGATAGCGCTAACTTTGCAGCTGCTATGGGGCTCTTGAGTGGCAGAGAAAGGTGAGCCCTCAGAATAAAATCCTCTGGTGGGCCCAATGTTTTTCAATCTGAAACAGCTTCTCAGTGGGAGTTGTATTTCACCACAGCCATACTCTTTAGCTCCGTGAAAGGACTGGCATAGAGGGAAACCGTATCTACTCCGGCTGTCATTTCTCCGTCACCAGGTTCCGCCCATTGTCACACACGACCATGCCTGGCTGTATGTTCAGCGGTGAGAGCGACAGATCAGGCTGCTGTGTTACAGCTTTCAACAACTCTGCAGCGATGGGCGGATTGTCACCTAAGCATTAAGCATTTTTTCTTCAGCACAGCCTGTTGCCGCTTGGCCAAGGCAGTGCTGCAATGCTTTCAGCTTCTGACTGATGTGGTCATTTTGGAGATGGAGCAGGAGGTGCAGGAGCTGAACAATGTGATTACATTGAGATTACATTGGCGACTCTGTTTTTTATACTAAAGAAAGGTCCTACTGCTTTTTTTTTTTACGCTATTTATTAAGACAAATGCATTTACTAGGAAATGTCATTTTAACATTTTACAACCTTATCTGGCCAAGTGGTGTGTGACACATCATAAGACACATCCTGTTTCATTTATGATGGAGGGACTCTGAAAGTCACAAAGCCTATTTTTAAAGGGCCATCAGGCGGCCATTACTATTCTTAAGACACCAGCAGTCGGCCCTCGCTATTGTTAGAGAGCCATCAGCCGGCTATGCTTTGTTGTTTCCATTATTATCGAAGGGTCTCCTATACTGTTATTTCGTATGCAGTGACTGCAAGGGCTGTCAAAATGTAGGAAAACCCCACTAACAATTTAAAGACACCTAGAGCAGGGCCACAGTAATGACATGTTTCCATTACAAAGGAACTTGTGTGCTATACAGTAATAAGGTATGCAGTGAGTCCAACAGCTGACAAAATGTAGGAAAAACCCCACTAAGAATTTAAAGACACATAGAGCAGGGCCACAGTAATGACATGTTTCCATTACAAAGGAGCGGGTGTGCTATACAGTTATAGGGTATGCAGTGAGTCCAACAGCTGACAAAATTTTGGAAAAACCCTACTAACAATTTAAAGACACATAGAGCAGGGCCAGAGTATTAGAAAGGAGCGGGTCTCCCATACTGTTTGCCTATGCAGTGAAGCAACGGATGCCAAAAATTTGGAGGAACTACAATGCCCCTTGGAAGAGACGTAGAGGGCCTCATGAAAAAATTTTCCCATTATTAGGAAGTGGGTCTCCCATAGTGTTGGCCTATGCAATGATTGCAAGGGCTGCCAAAAATTGGGAGTCACTCCAATGCCCATTGGAAGAGACGTAGAGGGCCTCATGACAAAATGTTCCCATTATTAGGAAGTGGGTCTCCCATAGTGTTGGCCTATGCAGTGAATGCAAGGGCTGCCAAAAATTGGGAGGCACTCCAATGTCCCTTGGAAGAAACGTGGAGGAGGGCCTCATAAAAAAATGTTCCCATTATTAGGAAGTGGGTCTCCCATAGTGTTGGCCTATGCAGTGAATGCAAGGGCTGCCAAAAATTGGGAGGCACTGCAATGTCCCTTGGAAGAAACGTGGAGGAGGGCCTCATAAAAAAATGTTCCCATTATTAGGAAGTGGGTCTCCCATAGTGTTGGCCTATGCAGTGAATGCAAGGGCTGCCAAAAATTGGGAGGCACTCCAATGTCCCTTGGAAGAAACGTGGAGGAGGGCCTCATAAAAAAATGTTCCCATTAGAAAGGAGCGGGTCTCCTATACTTGTAATGCCCATGCACTAAGTGTATGGGCTGACAAACATTTACCCCTGGTGGGTAAACATGAACATGCAGTATAAAAAAAAATTGTTATGTGCATCATAAAGACCCTTTAAAAAAAATATGTGGGTGTTGCATCACGGACCACACGGTCACCCTGGTGACATGGTGATGGAGGATGAGGATGAGGAGAAGGAGGAAGACAAGAGCAAATAGCCAAAATCAGGAAGTGTATACCCATGTGTGGGTGTGAAAAAGTGCATGGGAATACACCTCCCAAAAAAAGACACTGAATTTGAGCTTATGCTATGCTGCTATCATTCGGTGGTGTTGAAAAGTCTGGCCCAATCCAGCCCTTGCTCATTTTTATAAGAGTCAGCCAGTCAGCATTTTCAGTTGATAGGCGGATGCGCTCATCAGGTATAATTTCACCAGCGGCACTAAAACCCGCTCTGATAAAACGCTAGTGGCAGGACCTCCAAGGCATATAGAGCCAGTTCATTCCACGTATCCAGCTTGGATACCCAATATTTATAAGGCACAGAGGAAACACGGAGGACGTTGGTACGGTCGGCAAGGTACTCCCTCAGTATCTTCCCAAACTTTTCTTTCCTTGTGAGAGTACCCCGCGCCTCAGGGCCTGTGCGATGGGAGGGGCTGAGAAAATTCTCCCAGAACTTTGACAGTGTTCCACTGCCTCTGCTGGATTGGAGTTGTGTCTTTCTCGCCTGTACTCCTTGGTTGTCCAATGAACAATGATCTCTGCCGCCAACGTTTTCAGATGGGAATTTTTTTAATAGTTCAGCAGCAAGGGCCTTTTGGTACAGCCCCATTTTTGTAGACCTGTCCGCCTCAGGAATAAGAGATATAAAGTTCTCCTTGTAGCGTGGGTCTAGAAGTGTCACCAACCACTAATGACTGTCACCCAAAATTTTGAGAACGCGAAGGTCATGGGAAAGGCAGCATAACATAAAATCAGCCATGCGTGCCAGACTGCTAACAAGCTATAGTTCCGTGTCCTCACCAAGAGGAAGAGTGACCATGCTCTCCTCCTCCTCCTCTCTGCCCTCAGGCCATCCACGCGGAACAGACGGTATGACAGTTGTGCAGGTAGTACCGTCTATAGCGCATGAAACTAGCTCCTGTCCTACCTCCTCCTCCTTCTCTTCCTCATTGTCACCCAATCCACGCTGGGATGAGATGAGGCTGGGCTGTGTGTAATCACTCTGTATGGTTCCTTGCTCCATCTCATCATGCTATGCCTGCAATGCATCCTCTTTGATTGTGAGCAGAGAGCGTTTCAGAAGACAGAGAAGCGGGATGGTGACACTAATTATGGCGTCATCACCGCTCACCATCTTGGTGGAGTCCTCAAAGTTTTGGAGGATGGTACATATGTCTGACATCCATGTCCACTCCTGAGGTCTTATGTGTGGAGTCTGAACTGAATATCGATGGCCTTGTTGATGCTGGTACTCAACAACTGCCCTCTTCTGCTCACAATTCCTTCCCAACATCTCCAGTGTACAGTTCCAATGCTTGGGGACATCACACTGCAGTCTGTGAGCCGGAAGCTGCAAACGCTGCTGAAACACGGCAAGGGCGGCGGAAGCTGTAGCTGACTTTCTAAAATGGTCACATAGGTGGCGTACTGTAACAAGCAGATCCAGCAGCTCAGGGTATGATTTGAGAAATCGCTGAACCATGAGGTTAAGCACATGGGCCAGTCATGGTATGTGTGTGAGCTCGCCTCGCCTCTGAGCCGCCACCGGCCATTGTCACACACGACCATGCCTGGCTGTAGGTTCAGCGTGTGAGCCACAGATCTGCCTGCTGTCCACAACTTTTCAGCATTGTGCGGTTTGTCACCTAAGCATATTAGCTTCAACACAGCCTGTTGCCACTTGGCCAAGGCAGTGCTGCAGTGCTTCCAGCTTGTAACTGATATTGAGGTGCAGGAGCTGTAGACTGTGGGGGCAACCCTGATTGATCTAGGGCTTGCAATCCTTGGCGTCATGAGGTATGTGTTCCGTCCCAAGGTCCAACTGGGTCCAGGCTTCCACTATGTCAACCCAGTGTGCCATCAGTGAGATGTATCCTCCCTGCCCACAAGCACTTGTCCACGTGTCCGTGGTCTCGGTAACTGCGTTGTTGAGGTCACGGCTAATGTTTTGGGACACATGCTTCTGTAATGTGGGGACGGCACACCGGGAGAAATAGTAGTGGCCGGGGACCGAGTACCGAGGAACGGCCGCCGCCATCAGGTTGTGGAATGCTTCCGTCTTCATGAGCCTAAAAGGCAATATTTCGAGCACAAGCAGTCGCAATTTGTGTGAATTTAGTAGTATGGCCTGTGGGGCGTTGGCTGCGGTTTGCTCTTGCGTTCCAAGGAATGGGGTATTGGCAACTGAATGCTGCACTGGGACAAGGACGTGGACGTGTTTCCTGATGCTGCTGCTTCAGAATGTGCAATGACAGGTGCGGGGCAGGAGGCATCTTCACATGCACCATGGACAGGGGATTGGCTTGCATGCACAACAGTGGAATAAGCAGTGGTGCCACCCGCAGACACTGTTTCTGGACCCTGGGGTTCGGCCCACAAAGTCGGGTGCTTTGCTGCCATGTGCCTGATCATGCTGGTGGTGGTCAGGCTGGTAGTTTTGCCACCCCTGCTGATGCTGGCCTGGCAGGTGGTGCAAATGGCTTTTTAGAGGTTATCGGCAGAGTATTTAATAAACAATCAGACTCGGGAAGACCCAAAAGTTGTACTGGCAACTTCCTTCGTATTGGTGTTATGGGGAATGGTTGCCAGCCTTCTGTCTGCGGCCAGCACACCGCTTCTTCCTGCCTTTTGGGGTTCTCTGCCTCCCTCTCTGTGTGTGCTGCTCTCCTCGCTCTGTATGTCCTCCTGCCAGGTTGGGTCAGTTACTATATCATCCACCACCTCAACTTCCACTTTCGCACCCTGGTCCTCCTCCTGACTTTCTGGCAATTGTGTCTCATCATTGTTCACCTCTTGTGACACTTTCCCACCATCGCCTTCCTGTGACTGTGGCTGCTAAAATATTTGGGCATCGCTACATGCGATCTCCTCTTGCACCACTTCAAGTGGACCGTGCGAGAGGACTGAATCTATAAATGGATAAGTGAACAGCCCTTCGGAGTGTCCAAGTGTGGGATCAGTTGTCTCTGGGCACTCGGCATGGTGGGAGGAAGGAGGTTCAGGGTGAGGAATATGTGGTCCATACTCACAGCTACTGAGACTTTACCGTGGGGAAGACAAGGTGGTGGTGGTGGCTAAGTGACTGAAAGCATTATCTGCTATCCAACCAATAACCTTTTCACACTGCTTTGTGTTCAATAGTGGTATTCTGCAGTCCCCTATTAATTGGGACAGGGAGGTCGAGCGTGAAGATGTGGGTGTTTGTTGTGGCACAATTTCAGCTTGCCCACGGCCTCGACCTCTGCATGCACCATCACCATCACGTCCAGTTCCCCGTCCCTTGCCACGTGCCTTGCCCATTTTAAATGGAGGACAATATCTTCCACACTCACTACAATTGGCTGAATTTGGAGTGAACTTATATGTGATCCATGTAACAGACAAACCACAGTTTTAAATACCTGGTCTGTAGGTAACTATTTTGAACAGAAAACTGGTGTCAATAGCTTCACTAACACACTGAAACAAATTTTTAATGGAGGCCAGAAATGGCAGTATTTTCTGAAAACGTATATGTTATCCGTGTGACGGAGAAAACACAGTTTTAAATACCTGGCCTGTAGGTAACTATTTTGAACAGCAAACTGGTGTCAATAGCTTCACTAACACACTGAAACAAATTTTTAATGGAGGCCAGAAATGGCAGTATTTTCTGAAAACGTATATGTTATCTGTGTGACGGAGAAAACACAGTTTTAAATACCTGGCCAGTAGGTAACTATTTTGAGCAGCTAACTCGTGTCAATAGCTTCACTGACACACTGAAACAAATTTTTAAAGGAGGCCAGAAATGGCAGTATTTTCAGCGCAATGATATGTTATCCGTGTGATGGACAAATCACAGTTTTAAATACCTGGATTTTTAGCCCTGTAATATGGAAAGGACCTGGCTGTATTCTGCAGGGCCAACAAGCAAATGGTGCAGAAAAACGGTGTTCTCTGGATTGCTTTTTAAGCAAATAATGAGAATTAAGATCCAAAAAAAAATATTCCTGGCCCCTGAGACCTGGGCCTATTTCTAGAAATATCTAACAGCAGCAGCAGACAAACTGGAATGGAGCCTCTTGTGCTATATACCCTGCCTGCCTATATACACTGCCTGCCTGATATCTCTGCTGATGGATTAGTCCTCAGAAGGACTGTTTGTTGAGATGGATATGTGTCTCGAATATAGTTTGGTACACCTACACTAACTAGAAACAAGCAAATCTCTCCCTAGCTCAGCAGCACCTCTTCCTACACTGTCTGACTCCGGAGTGACTGTGACGAGCATGGCGGTGCCAGGTCTGATATAGACCTGCTGACGCTGTGCGGCCAGCAAATCACTGTAATGCCACAACCAACATGGCTACGGTATTACAGTGAGTGGCAGACAATCCCTGTATGTTCATTGGCTCTGTAAAGAGCGCCAAACATGCAAGGAGGGGACCCAAGCTCCCGCCGAGCAACGCCGGAAATACTCGGCGAGCGCCGAGCATCTCGAGCAGTGAGACGCTCAGGCGAGCACCAAGCAATAGCGAGAATGCTCGCTCATCACTATTGGTTATGTAAAAGTAAATAGTTGCAATTATTGCTATTCTTTGGTGTTAGAGTAGTATTTATCACTGCTGCCACTTGACTTTTTTATCAATAATTGATGGTGACTTTGAAACAATAGCTGCCAATTCCCTCCTTTCATGTATCATATTTCTTGTTTTGCTGAAGCGAACATTGATTAATGCTGATTTAATGTTTCATGAGATGTTAAAGACTGGGATCAAATAAGTAATGCAAAAACATGAGCAAGCATACTGAGATAGCAAAATAGATAGCAAGATAGACATATAGACTGACAAACAGACAGACAGATAAAATCAAGACATCACCCGAACAAAAGTGGGGAAGGGTTACAGAGCCTCCCAGACATAAACCAATCCTCCAATATACATAAAAAAATTAAAGCAGCACTCCCAAAATAGAAAATTTGAAAAATGTAATAGCCCATGGTGACGGCAACGTTTTGGTCCAATTGAAGAGCTTTCACTTGGAGAGTTAAAGTTCATATGCCAAAATATTTAAAGGTGCATCAATCAATACATCAATTAAATTCCATATCCATAATTTATAAAGAATACAATGAATTAATTATATACAGAGTAGTGCAAATATTGCATGTTTAATTTCATAAATACATAAATACATTTAAGAAAAAAATATATTTACAGTAATGATACATGAGCAAACAGCTTAATTGATCAACAAATTCTCATGTGGCAGTGATTATATCCATAAAAAGACTCACCCACTAGACAATTAAAAATATCAAAATCACCGTTGAAATCAGCATCCAGGAACAGCAAACTGCGCATGATCAAAGTAAACCTGCACTAGAGGGAAAAAGGACACGTGTGTCGACCATATTGGAGACCAGCAATGAAAAAATGCTAGAGAAAACAGGAGAAGACTAAAGCATGTCTGCGCATGCATGTCGGCCATATTGGAGACCAGCAGCCAACTTCTCATGTCCCAATCCATTATGCATGTCCGCACACGCATCATCAGCATCTGTATTTTGCGCATGCGTTATATGCACTTGATGTTCGGGGCGCCATCTTTGAATTGCTCAATATGTTATCTGTATTCATAAATTTAATGACTTCTGGCACACTCTTGAAAATGGGACACATTCAGGAATAAAAAGCAAGGTAATTTATTCAGCATATATGAGATAATCACAAATCAGAAACGGTCATAAAGTAATGGAATAAGAACTTCATTTCTAGAGAACCACCCACACCATAGGTAAAAGGAGAGGTACCTGCCCATATTAAAGCCATCCCCCAACCCAAACCAAAACGACCCATGGTATTGAAACATAACAAAACCTCAATACTTACAATGCCTAAATCTTTCATACATTCAAAAATTAATATAATAATGGATGAAAAAAATTCTAAAACTATTTAAAAAAAATTTGCTAATAAAAATTTTTGAGGAAAAATGCACAGAACAAATTATAAATAAATCATAACAAACATCAAAGTGGGATGAGCAATTTCCATCAATACATGTTCCTCAGTGTATGTTGTCAGTGAAAAGAATAAAACATTAATCAAATACAAAAAATTATGCAAAAAAGAAACTGTCACCTAATGAAATAAAATCCTAGAAACTAGGGCAAAGCACAATTCATTTGAATTATAAAATGGTATGTATCTTAAAGTCTACATTCAAACCATTAGCTCTTAAAGTATTTAGCTTATGAACCCATTCCAATTCTTTAATTTTTCAAAGCTTTTCCCTATTCCCACCTCTTCTCAAGGGGCGTACATGATCTTATAATGCAACAGCTCACATCTCGTTCTTTATGTCCAAGTTCAAAACAGTGTTTACATACTGGTAAATCTTGTCTTTTCTTTCTAATTGTGTAGCTATGATGATTAATGCGGGTTTTAAAATCCCATGTTGTTTCTTCAGCATATGGCAGTTTACATTGTAAAATTTAAATGATGTATTCAGAATCACAAGCGAAATAATGCTTAACCCTTTACCCCCGAGGGTGATTTGCACCTTAATGACCAGGCCAATTTTTACAATTCTGACCACTGTCACTTTATGAGGTATTAACTCTGGAACGCTTCAACGGATCCCACTGATTCGGAGATTGTTTTTTCATGACATATTGTACTTCATGACAGTGGTAAAATTTCTTCGATATGACTTGCATTTATTTGTGAAAAAATTGGAAATTTGGCAAAAATTTTAAAAATCTCAAAATTTTCAAACTAGGAATTTTCATGCCCTTAAATCAGAGAGATATGTCACACAAAATAGATAATAAATAACATGTCCCACATGTTCACTTTACATCAGCACAATTTTGGAACCAAATTTTTTGGTTAACAAGTTATAAGGGTTAAAAGTTGACCAACGATTTCTCATTTTTACAACAAATTTTACAAAACCATTTCATTTTTTAGGGACCACATCACATTTGAAGTGACTTTGAGGGGCCTTTATGACAGAAAATACCCAAAAGTGACACAATTATAAAAACTGCACACCCAAGGTGCTCAAAACCACATTCAAGAAGTTTATTAAACATTCAGGTGCTTCACAGGAATTTTTGGAATGTGGAAGAAAAAAATGAACATTTAAATTTTTTCACAAAAATGTTACTTTAGACCCCAACTTTTTTTATTTTTGCAAAGATAACAGGAACAAATGGACCCCAAAAATTGTTGTGCAATTTCTCCTGAGCAGGCCAATACCACATATGTGGGGCCAAACCACTGTTTGTGCGCACGTCTGGGTTTGGAAGGGAAGGAGCACCATTTGACTTTTTGAATGTAAAATTTGCTTGAATAATTAGCGGATACCATGTTGCATTTGGAGAACCCCTGATGTACCTAAACAGTGGAAACCCCCCACAAGTGACAACATTTTGGAATATAGACCCCTCAGGGAACTTAACTAGATGTATGGTGAGCACCTTGAACCCCCAGGTGCTTCTCAGAAGTTTATAACATTGAGCCGTAAAAATACAATTTTCACATTTTTCCCACAAAAATGTTTTTCAGCCCCCAATTTTGCATTTTCACAAGGGTAACAGGAGAAATTGCACTATACCATTTGTTGTGCAATTTTTCCTGAGTAAGCAGACACCCCATATGTGGGAGAAAACCACTGTTTGGGCACACATCAAGGTTCGGAAAGGAAGGAGTGCCATTTGACTTTTTGAATGTAAAATTTGCTTGAATAATTAGCGGACGCCATGTAGCATTTGGGGAGCCCCTGATATGCCTAAACAGTGGAAACCCCCCAAAAGTGACACCATTTTAGAAACTAGACCCGTAAGCAAACTTATCTAGATGTGTTGTGAGCACCCTGAACCCCCAGGTGCTTCACAGAAGTTTATAACATAGAGCCGTGAAAATAAAAAAAATCAAACTTTTTCCACAAAAATGATGTTCTAGCCCCAATTTTTTTATTTTCACAAGGGTAAGAGGACAAAATGGACCCCAAAAACTTTTGTGCAATTTCTCCTGAGTACCCCATACCCCATATGTGGGGAAAATACACTGTTTGGGCACACGGCAGGGTTCAGAAGGGAAGAAGCACTGTGTGACTTTTTGAATGCAAAATTGGCTGGAATTGAGAGCGGACGTCATGTTGCATTTGGAGAGCCCCTGATGCATAGTGGAGACACCCCACAAGTGACCCCATTTTGGAAACTAGACCCCTCAAGGATTTTATCAAGGGGTATAGTGAACATTTTGAACCCAGAGGTACGACACAGAAATTGATAACATTAGGTCATCATATTGAATAAGTTGTCATTAGTCTTGAGCGCCAGTGCTCGCTACTTGAGTTTGCATCGGGTGCTCAGGTGTGCACCATGTATCGCGGGTGCTCGAATGACATGCTTGAGTCCCCACCCCACATGTTTCACGGTTGTTAGACACCCAAAAAAAACATGCGGGGATCGCTCGTGCATGGCAGGCAATCCCCGCCAGGTTTTTTTGGCCACGAAGCATATGGGGCAGAGACTCGAGCATGTCACTTGATACGCGATACTCGGTGCATACCCAAGCATATCATCATTTTTTTTCTTTACTTTTGAAAAATCCCAACCCCAACACAATCCTAACCCTACACAACCCTAACCCTAGCACAACCCTAACCCTAACCCTAGCACAACCCTAACCCTAGCACAACACTAACCCAACCCTAACCCTTGCACAACCCTAACCCTAGCACAACTCTAACCCTAGCACAACCCTAACTCTAGCACAACCCTAACCCTAGCACAACCCTAACCCTAGCACAATCCTAACTCTAGTACAACCCTAACCCTAGCACAACCCTAACCCTAACCCTAGCACAACCCTAGCCCTAACCCTAACACAACCCTAACCCTAGCACAAACCTAACCCAAACCTAACCCTAGCACAACCCTAACCCTAGCACAACCCTAACCCTAACCCAACCCTAACTATAGCACAACCCTAACCCTAACACAACCCTAACCCTAGCACAACCCTAACTCTAGCACAACCCTAACTCTAGCACAACCCTAACCCTAGCACAACCCTAACCCTCGCATAACCTTAACCCTAACCCTAACACAACCCTAACCGTAGCACAACCCTAACCCTAGAGTTTATTTTTTACGCCTTTCCTTGTGCCGTATAAGTGATTAGATGACTTTAATTTTCGGGTCAGTGCGTTTATGGCGATACCAGATTTATAATGGGTTTTTATTATTGACAGCTGTCACACACTAAAACACGCTTTTTTCTGCAAAGACTAGTTTTTGCATCGCCATATTTTGAAAGCTATAATATTTCATATTTCGGCCGACAGAGTCATGTGACGGCTTGTTTTTTGCTGGACGAGCCTGTGTGCGAGCGGAATCGCCGATACGTACTAATACGTATCTGGTCCATAAGGCCCAAGGCGCAGATACTTATTAGTACGTATCATGTCAGAAAGGGGTTAATATTAAATGTATCATGGAAAATAGGATGTTTAAATAATTTTCCTTTTAAAATTAATGAACAATTGATGCAACTCAAACAGGGATAACATCCCTTACGTTGTTTGCTAGTCGTTGTACATTGTGATGTTTGTTTGAAGGAACGTATATCAAAATGGGCAAGTTTATCTTAAGATTCCAAGCCATTTTATAAGAAAATAATGGGGATAATTTAAATTCTTCTACTTCTAACAAACACTTACCCATCATGGGCCAATGTTTTTTAACAATTATTATTATTATTATTTATTATTATAGCGCCATTTATTCCATGGCACTTCACATGTGAAGAAGGGGTATACATACAAGAACAATTACAATAATCTTGAACACAATGTGACGGCAACTGGTACAGGAGGAGCGAGGACCCTGCCCGCGAGGGCTCACAGTGTACAACATTACCTATGCCCCGACTCTCCTCAAAATACAGTGGGTACGGAAAGTATTCAGACCCCTTTAAATTTTTCACTCTTTGTTTCATTGCAGCCATTTGGTAAATTCTAAAAAGTTCATTTTCTTCTCATTAAAAAAGAAAACTAGGTGAAGAAGCCTCGACTTTAATATCGTCATAAGAAGCGTTGGCTCGAGTTTGCAAAAAAGCACGAAAAGGGGACAGTAGAAGATTGGGAACGGGTGATTTGGAATGATGAGACCAAAGTCAATAGACTAGGCTCTGATGGGTGCAAATGGATCTGGAAGAAACAAGCAAAAAAGTGGCTAACGGATTGAGAAATTGAAAGAACTGTCAAGTTCGGCGAAGGAAGCCTGATTATATGGGGTTGTTTCACAGTCAAAGGCGTTGGATACTTGACCAGGGTTGGTTTTGGTCTTAATGCTGATCTATTTGTAAATATCTTAAAAGATGAGTTACTTCATACACTCGAGTAGTATGGGTTTGAAAAGGAAGACATAGTGTTTCAGCTGGACAATGACCCGAATCATATGCCGAGATTGGCAAAGAAATGGTTGAATGACAATGAAGTAGAGGTGTTGAATTGGCCCCCACAGTCCCCAGACTCCAACCCAATCAAACACTTGTGGATAGAGTTGAAGAAAAAGCTGTATACATACTCAAGTGAGTTAGCCAGTATGGATCAACTTTGGGAATGTGTAGAAGAGACCTAGGATCAGAATTTGTTCAAGACCTGCTTAAATCTGATTTAGAGCATGCCCAGAAAGATTCAGGAAATGTTGAAAGCCAAAGGTGGATTTATAAAATAGTAACAAAATAATAAAAATTACAATTTAGATTTTTAGGAGCAAAACAGTAAAAATGCAGTGACATGAAAAGAATCGACATAATTAATCATATGCAAAATAGATGCAAGTCAAATTTATGTATGAGATAACCCAGATGATTGTCTATAAAATGATGGTAGTCTTACGTTCGAAGCAGCAGTGGATAGTGATATATGGAGCCTGAAAGTCAAAAGTTCAAAACATTGTTTCCGTTTTTCTCGTCAGTGTATATATATGTCCCCATCCTGATACATATGGCCCTCCACCCTGATATATATGATCCCCATCCTGGTATATATGATCCCCATCCTGTTATACATGACCCTCAATCCTGGTATACAGTGGTGGCCAAAAGTATTGGCACCCCTGCAATTCTGTCAGATAATACTCAGTTTCTTCCTGAAAATGATTGCAATCACAAATTCTTTGGTATTATTATCTTCATTTAATTTGTCTTCAATGAAAAAACACAAAAAGAATTGTCCTAAAGCCAAATTGGATATAATTCCACACCAAACCTAAAAAAGGGGGTGGACAAAAGTATTGGCACTGTTTGAAAAATCATGTGATGCTTCTCTAATTCGTGTAATTAACAGCACCTGTAACTTAACTGTGGCACCTAACAGGTGTTGGCAGTAACTAAATCACACTTGCAGCCAGTTAACATGGATTAAAGTTAACGCAACCTCTGTCCTGTGTCCTTGTGTGTACCACATTGAGCATGGAGAAAAGAAAGAAGACCAAAGAACTGTCTGAGGACTTGAGAAACCAAATTGTGAGGAAGCATGAGCAATCTCAAGGCTACAAGTCCATCTCCAAAGACCTGAATGTTCCTGTGTCTTCCGTGCGCAGTGTCATCAAGAAGTTTAAAGCCCATGGCACTGTGGCTAACCTCCCTAGATGTGGACGGAAAAGAAAAATTGACGAGAGATTTCAACGCAAGATTGTGCGGATGGTGGATAAAGAACCTCGACTAACATCCAAACAAGTTCAAGCTGCCCTGCAGTCCGAGGGTACAACAGTGTCAACCCGTACTATCCGTCGGCGCCTGAATGAAAAGGGACTGTATGGTAGGATACCCAGGAAGACCCCACTTCTTACCCCGAGACATAAAAAAGCCAGGCTGGAGTTTGCCAAAACTTACTTGAGAAAGCCTAAAACGTTTTGGAAGAATGTTCTCTGGTCAGATGAGACAAAAGTAGAGCTTTTTGGGAAAAAGCATCAACATAGAGTGTACAGGAAAAAAAAGAGGCATTCAAAGAAAAGAACACAGTCCCTACAGTCAAACATGGCGGAGGTTCCATAATGTTTTGGGGTTGCTTTGCTGCCTCTGGCACTGGACTGCTTGACCGTGTGCATGGCATTATGAAGTCTGAAGACTACCAACAAATTTTGCAGCATAATGTAGGGTCCAGTGTGAGAAAGCTGGGTCTCCCTCAGAGGTCATGGGTCTTCCAGCAGGACAATGACCCAAAACACACTTCCAAAAGCACTATAAAATGGTTTGAGAGAAAACACTGGAGACTTCTAAGGTGGCCAGCAATGAGTCCGGACCTGAATCCCATAGAACACCTGTGGAGAGATCTCAAAATGGCAGTTTGGAGAAGGCACCCTTCAAATATCAGGGACCTGGAGCAGTTTGCCAAAGAAGAATGGTCTACAATTCGAGCAGAGCATTGTAAGAAACTCATTGATGGTTACTGGAAGCGGTTGTTCGTAGTTATTTTGGCTAAAGGTTGTGCAACCAAGTATTAGGCTGAGGGTGCCAGTACTTTTGTCTGGCCCATTTTTGGAGTTTTGTGTGAAATGATCAATGATTTGATTTTTGCTTCATTCTCTTTTGTGTTTTTTCCTTGCAAGCAAATTAAATGAAGATAATAAGACCAAAGAATTAGTGATTGCAATCATTTTCAGGAAGAAACTGAGTATTATCTGACAGAATTGCAGGGGTGCCAATACTTTTAGCCACCACTGTACATGGCCCCCCACTCACCATCCAGGTATACATGGCACCCCACTCACCATCCAGGTATACATGGCACCCCATCCTGGTATATGTGGCACCCCATCCTGGTATACATGGCACCCCCATCCTGGTATACATGACCTCCCTTCCTGGTATACATGGCCCCCCATCCTGGTATACATGGCCTCCATCCCATCTCCATCCTGTTATACATGGTCTCCATTCCATCCCCTTCCTGGTATACATGGCCTCCATCTCATCCCCATTGTGGTATACATGGCCTCCATCCCATCCATATCCTGGTATTCATGGCCTCCACCCCATCCCCATTCTGGTATACAAGGCCCCCATTCCCATCCTGGTATACATGGCCTCCATCCCATCCCCATCCTTGCATACATGGCCCCCACCCCCATCCTGATATACATGGCCCCCACTCCCATCCTGATATACAGGGTGGGCCATTTATATGGATACACCTAAACAACAACGGATACTGGAAGCCTGTGCTAGCATTTCTCCTGTGGTGTTGCTATCAGTGTGTCAAGAGTGGGAGCAGAGGGTTTTATTGACAATCCGAAACAATGGGCAGCACTTTGAACACATTTTATAAGTGGTCATAAACTTGTAAATAACTAATGAAAGAATAAAGTTACGTTAAAACCAAGCACATCATTGTTTTTCTTATGAAATTCTCAATAAGTTTGATGTGTCACATGACCCTCATCCCATTGACAAAAAATAAAGTTGGATCCAAAATGGCCGACTTCAAAATGGCCGCCATGGTCACCACCTATCTGGAAAAGTTTTCCCCCTCCCATATACTAATGTGGCACAAACAGGAAGTTGATATTACCAACCATTCCCATTTTATTTAGGTGTATCCATATAAATGTCCTACCCTGTACATAGCCTCCATCCCATCCCTACCCGGTTATACATGGCCCCTATCCTGGTATACCTGGCCCCCTATCCTGGTATATATGGCCCCCATCACACCGCACACATAAAAATATAATACTCATCTTCCCTCTGCTCCCTCGCAGCACGACATCCTGTTCTGATGCTAGCAACTGATTTCAGCGTGTAAGCAGCACCTGATCTCACCGCCATACGCCCCCACACGCCAAGGTCAGCTGCTGGAATATTCACTATTCCTTACACCCTGGACTATGGGCGTGTGGAGCAGTGAATATTCATTCTCTTTATTAGTGGTCACATTGTTAGCCACAGCCGCCAGCTCCTGCAGTGGCTGGGCAATCACATGTGCCCGGTATTAAAGAGAATGAATATTCACTGCTCTCCACTCCCATAATCCCGCCCACCTCTCAGTGTTGGCTTCAGTACATAGAGGTCGGTGGGACTATGGGCGTGTGGAGCAGTGAATATTAATTTTCTTTAACAGAGGGCACACGTGTTAGCTGCAGCCACCGGCTCCTGCCTCCTATGATCCTTTCCTCCAACGCTACTGCTCCCTCCCACAGCCACAGCCACACTATAAGGTACAGCTGGACCAGAAGATGCACCCCCCTCATGTTCCTTCAAAATTTTGAAGGAAAAAAGTGAACCTTATAGTCTGAAAAATATGGAAAGCTGTTTGCTCATGTATTATGATCTGTAAATGATTTATTTTGTCCTATGTAAATTTAAGTATATATGAGTGTAAACATGCAATATGTGCACTACTCTGTATATAATTAATCTATTGTATTCTTTATGAATTAGGATATGGAGTCTAATTGACGTATTGATTAATGCACCTTTAAATATTTTGGCATAAGGTCTTCAATTGGATCAAAACGTTGCCATCACCATGGGATATTACATTTTTAAAATGTTCTATTTTGGGACAGCTGCCTTTATTTTTGTATGTAGATAGATAGATAGATACGGTGCCTACAAGTAGTATTCAACCCCCTGCAGATTTAGCTGGTTGACACATGCGGAATTAACTTGGCATTGTGACATTTGTACTGTAGATCAGCCTGGAAGTGGGAAATGCACTGCAGCGAATTTTGTTTTTGTTTATTTTTTTTGTTTTTTTTAAAAACGTTAAAAGTTAATTCAGAGTGTCATTTATTATTCAACCCCTCAAACCACAAGAATTCTGTTTGGTCCCCCAAAAGTATTAAGAAGTAGTTCAGGCACCAAGAATAATGAGCTTCACATGTGTGGATTAAAGATCTCTTTTGCCAGCCTTTTCTGACTATTTAAGACCCTCCCCAAACTTGTGAACAGCACTCAGACATGGTCAACATGGGAAAGACAAAGGAGCATTCCAAGGCCATCAGAGACAAGATCGTGGAGGGTCACAAGGCTGGCAAGGGGTACAAAACCCTTTCCAAGGAGTTGGGCCTACCTGTCTCCACTGTTGGGAGCATCATCCGTAAGTGGAAGGTTTATGGAACTACTGTTAGCCTTCCACGGCCAGGACAGCCTTTGAAAGTGTCCTCCCGTGCCGAGGCCAGGCTTGTCCGAAGAGTCAAGGCTAACCCAAGGACAACAAGGAAGGAGCTCCGGGAAGATCTCATGGCAGTGGGGACATTGGTTTTAGTCAATACCATAAGTAACGTACTCCACCGCAATGGTCTCCGTTCCAGACGAGCCCGTAAGGTACCTTTACTTTCAAAGCGTCATGTCAAGGCTCGTCTACAGTTTGCTCATGATCACTTGGAGGACTCTGAGACAGACTGGTTCAAGGTTCTATGGTCTGATGAGACCAAGATCGAGATCTTTGGTGCCAACCACACACGTGACGTTTGGAGACTGGATGGCACTGCATACGACCCCAAGAATACCATCCCTACAGTCAAGCATGGTGGTGGCAGCATCATGCTGTGGGGCTGTTTCTCTGCCAAGGGGCCTGGCCATCTGGTCCGCATCCATGGGAAGATGGATAGCACGGCCTACCTGGAGATTTTGGCCAAGAACCTCCGCTCCTCCATCAAGGATCTTAAGATGGGTCGTAATTTCATCTTCCAACAAGACAGTGGCCTAGTCAGTCTCCTGACCTTAACCCAATTGAAAACTTGTGGAAGGAGCTCAAGAATAAAGTCCACATGAGACACCCAAAGAACCTAGATAACTTGGAGAAGATCTGCATGGAGGAGTGGGCCAAGATAACTCCACAGACCTGTGCCGGCCTGATCAGGTCTTATAAAAGACGATTATTAGCTGTAATTGCAAACAAGGGTTATTCCACAAAATATTAAACATAGGGGTTGTATAATAATTGACCCACACTTTTATGTTTAAAATTTAATAAAATTCAACTGAGCAACATAACTTTTTGGTTTGTAAGATTTATGCTTCTGTTCATAAAACCTACTCTCGTTTGCAGTTTGAAGGCTCTAACTTATTTGCACTTATCAAACCAGCTAAATCTGCAGGGGGTTGAATACTACTTGTAGGCACTTTAGATAGATAGATAGATAGATAGATAGATAGATAGATAGATAGATAGATATGCATCTGGAGGTACATAGCATACTCAAAAATAACATAATTACCTACAATTTACTTACATTGCCAGCTTAATCTCTATTGATACGAAGAAGAGTGATCTTCAGGTGGTGTAGAGGGATTGCTATGGGAGGTCTTAGAATCCATTAACAAATTTTAAATTGTCTTCCAATGGGTATATGACGCACCCCTGGGCCTGTGTCGCGCTGCGGTGCGCACGCGGGAACTTACCCGGAGCCGGATCCGTGGAGGGTTGTAATCTCGTGGCGGTGACCCGGTCCGTGCCCAGGGAGTCAAACTAGACGGCAGTCTATTAGTAGTAAATAGTTGATGACTACGCCACCCGTTGAGTGCAGCCAGGAAGCTGCTGCTGCAGGGCAGACCGCTGAGGCCGGTGGTAGGATTGTGCAGCGTGATAGTATAACCCCCAACGGGAGGGGTATGGCCTCAGGGCAGCCGACGTGGATGATGGGGGTAGCAGGAACCACTCAGAGACGGTACGGTGTAGTTCAGGGTCTTTACTGGTAACAACGACAGACCCTCCCGGAGTACTTGCTAGCAAACGGGGCCTGGTCAGTCTTTGAGCAGATGGGATCTCCCCTGGCCAGGCGTAGTTGTAGGCCTCCCAAACTGACTGTACTCTTCTGGCTACCTTGCTAGAAGCTGATGTAAGTAGCCCACGTCCCTGAGTGTACCGTGTGGTGCTCACCCGTATGGCCGGTGACTCGGGGCCTTCTAATGGCTTCCGCTCCACGATGGCGGTGCTGGTCCCACGCGTGTGACCGTGCCTTCGGGCTTCTGGGCCAGAGGACCTGAAATCCCCTGCCCGACGGATTCTGCTGCTGGGTAAGAGTTAGTCCCCACAGCCTCGGACTCCGGGTCCGGTAAAGAATCTTCTTAGTCAGGGCGAGCTCTGTAGCTGCCAGCCCCTGACTCCTTGTAACTCTGCTGTTTCCTATGCTGCTTCTCTTCTCCACTCTCCTTGTCTGACTCACCCTGCCTCAGCCCCGGGTTTATACAGGGGAAGTTCTTCCCCTCCCAAGACTGGGCAGGAGGTGTGGCATGCACAGGATCCCTGACCAAAGGACCTCCCACCTGCTCTCAGACATAATATCTCTATCACTGTGGCAACCAGACCCCTGGGGTGTCACATATAAAACTGTGGCTTATTTTGCTTTCATGGGCAAAATAGATAAACATTGTAACAATCTGAGATAGTGTGCATGGTGGTGGAATTTTTCATCAGTACCTATGTTTTTCAATCACAACATTTAGTAGAAACGAAACAATTTAGACAGTTTTGAATAATATTAAATACAACATTTGGTAATTATTATTTCACTAGATGGAGGCCAGATGCTATCACATCCGGAGGGCGGTAATGTTAAGATGGAGGCAGGCTTTGCAGCGTTGAGCATCTCTCCCCCCTATGTGCTCACCCACATATCCACTCTCTCTTTCCCCCCATGTGCTGACTTCTCCTGTCTGTGCTCTCTTCTTTGACCTGTCTACCCCATGTGCTATCCCCCTTGTCTGCTGTCTCTCTACTTCCTGTGCTGTGTTCTCCCCTCATGTGCTGTCACGTTTGTGCTGTCTCCCCCCTGTGCTCTGTCTCTCTCCCCCGTGCGCTTTCTCTCTCCCCCATCTGCTGTCTTCTCCTCTCATGTGATCTCTTCTTTGACCTGTGTACCCCATGTGCTCTCCCCCTTGTCCGCTCTCTTCCCTCAAGTGTTCTCTCACTTGAGCTGTCTCCCCGCACAGTAAATCAGACCACCGCCAACTTTGTGCAGGCAGATAGTGGTGGTCACTAGTGTTGAGCCACCCCCGTAGTGTTCGAGTTCGGTTCGGTTCGTCGAACACCCTTGTGTTCGCCGAACGGTTCGTCGAACTGTTCGTCGAACACCTTCGAACACCATTAAAACCAATGGCAGGCAAACAAAAATACATAGAAACACATAGAAAACACCTTCAAAGGTGTCCAAAAGCTGACAAACTGCTCAGAAGACATAACTAACACATGGAAAAGTGACAAGTACATATAGTCATGCGAAAAGAAAAGAGGTGGAGGAGTAAAAGGAGGGGGAGACACAGATATAGGCATGTCATGCCCTTCTAAAATCCAAAAAGTGAGAAGCAGACACGGCCAGTCCGTTCCTGCCCGTGCCACCTCCGTGTCGCCGGGTTTGTGCCAGAGCCGCGGTGGACCCTGACGGCCAGCCCCCCTTTCCCAATACTGGTGCCTGTCCGCTGGTGGGTCGAGCGAGCCCCCCTGTGGTGGAGGCAGCTCTAAGCATTTTAATTTAAATTTTCTCTCTAATTTGAATGAATACACTTTAAATCCTTTTACAAGAATCTATTGGAGGGCAAGTCTCATGCCAGCAGCCGTGTAATTCCAGCTCCAGTAGCGTCCACTAAAGCTGCTGCAGTTACAAAGCTTTTATAAGGATCGAGCTCGGCGGTCCACCGCAAGGCGTCCTACCGCCAGTCCCAGCCCCTATGCCTTGGGGTGCCTCCTGATGCTCTTCACTGAGTATCCCGGGGTCCCAAAGCATTTCCTTTGAAAAAATTAAGTGTCCAAACTACAGGTGGTGTAGCTTGCTTAACAGCTGGGATAATCTGCTGACTAGCAGACACTGCTACTAGGCACAAAAATATTTCCTGGGCTAGATGCAGTTAAAAATTTGGAATTAGATACTCTCGTTGGATGCTGAGAAAGCATTCCATAGAGTCTCCTGGCACGCCATATATTATTCTCTTAAAAAGCTTGGGGTAGGGGTCTAGGGGACCCATTTATAGCCAAAATCACGGCCCTGTATCGCAATACGTCACCTAGGCTGAAGATAACAGAAGTGTTGGTAAGAAAGGCCAGACAAAGGACACGCAAAGGGGGTCCTGTGAAGCGCTCCAAAGTTATCTGGGAGTTGTCTGAGCCCCTCACCTGGTGAGCACAGTACGACGTAGGCAGCCGTTACGTGCAGAAGTGGTCTGGATAGTAAGAACTGCGAGAAAAGGCCCTGTTACTGCTGCTGCCCTGCACCATCACCCCCATCTTCCGCATACACTGCCCTGAGGCTATACTCCTCCCGTGGGGAGTTATACTACGCTCTGCTGCACCCACAACACCAGCCTCAGCAGTCTGCCCTGCAGCGGCGGTTCACTCTGACCGCAATCTACGGGTGGCGTAGTCGGACATTTAAACATCAAAACCACATAAATAGTTCCGCCACTGGTTTGACCGCCCTGAACCACGTAACCGGGTCGCCGCCACGGAGACTACAACCACCAGCATCCACCGAAAAGGGTCCGGCTACGGGTGTCCCAAGGCCCAGGGGGTGCGTCAGAACATTTTCATCACCTTTCATAATCACCAATGGGACAAGGCAGGGTTGTCCTCTGTCCCCTCTCTTATACATCCTAGTGACGGAGCACCTGCTCTCATCAATTCGCCATAACCCCAATATTAGGTGGATTGAGGTGGGAGGTACCGAGTACAAGTGCTCTGCATTTGCTGATGATGTCCTAGTATATATCACTCAATCACATATATCCATCCCTGCTGTTATGGCTGAAATAGATCACTTTGTTACATGGTCAAATTTTAAAATCAATGCAGCGAAGTCTGAGGCCCTCGATGTCTCCCTCCCCAAATCCATACAGGATTCCATCCAGTCCAACTTTCCCTTTGCCTGGCCCTCACAGGGTATCAAATACTTAGGAATTCCTATTCATAGAGACCTCTCCCGTCTATGTTATCTTAATTTTGGGCCCTATTGAACAACTCCATACAGACCACGGTTGGCAAGTTAGAACTGTAAGATTCACTACGTGAACCACTGGTGTTTTGTGGAAAAGCACATGTACACTGTGTTCCAAATTATTATGCAAAAAGTGTTTAGGAGTGATAAGGGAAGAATTTGTTTGTTTGTCAGTTAAACTCATTGATGGTGATGTGTGTCAGGGCTCTTTATATCACTGTAAGCAATTGCAGACACCTGTGCTAATTAGTTGGCAGGTGTGTCCAATGAAAGACAAGACTACTTAAGAAGGCTGTCCCACATTATTAAGCAGCCTACATTTTCTGCCAAAATGGGAAAGAAAAAGGATGTGTCGGCTGCTGAGAAGCAACAAATTGTGGAGTGTTTAGGTCAAGGCATGACTACAATCAACATTGTGCGATGATCAGGATGAAGCGTCTTGGCAATCAAGAAGTATGTAGCTGATTCACAGAACACACGTGTGCGTGCTGATAAGGGCAAATTGAGGACTCTTTCCTACAGGCAATTACGTCAGGTTAAAAGAGCAGCGGCAAAAAAGCCTTGTCATAGCAGCAGACAAGTTTTTGAAGCTGCTGGTGCCTCCAACGTCCCCCGAACAAAAAGATGCAGGGTTCTTCAGAGGTTTGCAGCTGTGCGTAAGCCATCCTGTCGACCTCCTCTATCCACTGCACACAAGCAGAAACGCCTCCAGTGGGCCAAACAATACATGAAGACTGACTTCAAAACTGTTTTGTTCACGGATGAGTGCCGTGAAACACTCGATGGTCCAGATGGATGGAGTGGAGGATGGCTGGTTGGTGGACACCCCACGCAAACACGGCTACAGCGCCAACAAGGAGGAGGTGGAGTAATGTTTTGGGCTGGAATCATGGGGAGAGAGATTGTCGGACCCTTTAGGATCCCTGAAGGGGTAAAGATGAACTCCATAATGTATGTGGAGTTTCTCAAACAGCACTTCCTGCCATGGTTCAAGAAGAAGAACGATGTATTCCACAGCAAGATCATTTTCATGCATGATAATGCACCGTCTCATGCTGCACATAACACATCTGCATCTCTGGCTGATATGGGCATAAAAGGGGACAAACTTATGGTGTGACCCCCATGCTCCCCTGACCTCAACCCCATTCAGAACCTCTGGAGCATCATCAAAAGGAGTGTCTATGATGGCGGGAGGCAGTTCACATCTAAGCAACAGCTCTGGGAGGGTATTCTGTCCTCATGCAAAACAATTGAAGCATCCAAAACCTGACATTCAATGGACGAGAGAGTTCAGAAGCTCCTTTCGAACAAGGGGTCCTATGTGCAAATGTAACATCACCTAGAATAAAGTTTTGAGTTGAAAACTGTTTGATTTCAGTTTCTAATAACCTGCTAATGCTTATAATTTCAAAAATGACCATTTTTTTGTTCTTTATTAAAATGAAAAGGTTGATCCAAGAGTGTGGGGGATCTAAGAGTGTGGCAACCCAGTAGTCAGGATTACTTCAAATTCTGACAATCTGAGGGTCATGTTGCAGGTAGTGCAGCAAGAAGGCACTCATGTGTCTTGCGAATCTAGGAGCCCCAAAATTATTTTCCGGGCTAGATGCAGCTAAAAATTATTATTAATTTTAAATCTGGTGGAGCTTAGTATAGATAGCCTAATAGAATCATTACTGCACACTGCTACAAAGCCCAAATTATTTTCCAGCCAAGATACAGATAAACATGATTAGTAATTTTAAATCTGGTGGAGCTTAGTATAGATGGCCTAATAGAATCATTACTGCACACTGCTACAAAGCCCAAATTATTTTCCAGCCAAGATACAGATAAACATTATTAGTAATTTTAAATCTGGTGGAGCTTAGTATAGGTAGCCTAATAGAATCATTACTGCACACTGCTACAAAGCCCAAATTATTTTCCAGCCAAGATACAGATAAACATGATTAGTAATTTTAAATCTGGTGGAGCTTAGTATAGGTGGCCTAATAGAATCATTACTGCACACTGCTACAAAGCCCAAATTATTTTCCAGCCATGATACAGATAAACATGATTAGTAATTTTAAATCTGGTGGAGCTTAGTATAGATGGCCTAATAGAATCATTACTGCACACTGCTACAAAGCCCAAATTATTTTCCAGCCAAGATACAGATAAACATGATTAGTAATTTTAAATCTGGTGGAGCTTAGTATAGATGGCCTAATAGAATCATTACTGCACACTGCTACAAAGCCCAAATTATTTTCCAGCCAAGATACAGATAAACATGATTAGTAATTTTAAATCTGGTGGAGCTTAGTATAGATGGCCTAATAGAATCAGTACTGCACACTGCTAAAAATCCCAAATAATTTTCCAGCCAAGATACAGATAAACATGATTAGTAATTTGAAAGCTTAAAATGGTTGGTGAGGTGATTTTAACCAATCATCAAGCTTTTACTCTCCCCAGGATGACACAGGGGTAGAAAAGTCATTTCGGATCCATGATTTGTTCATCTTTATGAACGTGAGTCTGTCTACATTATCAGTGGAGAGCCGCGTGCGCTTATCTGTCAGCACACCACCAGCAGCGCTGAACACACGTTCAGACAGAACGCTGGCTGCGGGGCATAACAAGATCTCCAAGGCGTAAGTGGCGAGCTCCGGCCATTTATCCAGATTGGAAGCCCAAAAAGAGCAAGGGTCCAGTGACACAGTCATGGCTTCAATGTTTACTTGGAGATACTCCTGTACCATCGTCTCTAGGCGTTGACTATGTGTCAGACTTCCTGTCTCCTGTGGCCTTGCAAAGGATGGGCTAAAAAAGTGGTGAAATGATTCCGCAAAATTGATGTTACCAGCAGATACTGTGTTTATGTTACGGTTTGAGTGCTGAACACTCGACGGTCCCACGGTTGGCAAGTTGGAACTGTGAGATTCACTACGTGCACCAATGGTGTTTTGTGGAAGAGCACATGTAAGATTCTGCAACAGTCTCTGCTGATACTCCTGCATGCGTGCATCCCTTTCTATGGCAGGAATAATTTCTGCAAATTTACTTTTGTACCGGGGATCTAACAGTGTGGCAACCCAGTAGTCAGGATTATTTCTAATTCTCACAATTCGAGGGTCATGTTGCAGGTAGTGCAGCAAGAAGGCACTCATGTGTCTTGCGCATCCAGGAGCACCAAGTCCCTGTTCTGTTGGTGGCGAGGTAACAATCATGCTTCCTTCCTCTGTCCTCTCCCCCCAACCTCGCACAACAGAAATGTGATCAAGGTCTCCCTCATCTGATGAGTCTTCCATCAGTTCGTCCTCCACTTCTTCCTGGGCTCCTGCAACTTCCTCACTAGTTTGGCTGCTACCATGCGCCCTGGTAAAACCATCTCCCCCACCCTCACATGCCTGCCGCCTTGGTGCTGCCGACCGTCTGGACCTTGCAGATGTTAGCCCTTCCGCATACAACTCCTCCTCCTCTACTTCCTCCACCTCCTCTTGTGCCACCACCTGACTCCGAATTCTGTTTAACATGTGCTCCACCGGAATAGTCATGCTGATAATGGCATCGTCAGCACTAAACATCTTCGTCGCCATTTCAAAACTGTGCAGAAGGGTGCATAGGTCCCTGATCTGAGACCACTCCTCCAGCGTGATTTGCCCCCTCTGGATCTCGTTGGCCCAGGCTATACGTCAGAACGTATTGCACCAGGGCTTGTCGGTGCTGCCACAGTCGCTGCAACATGTGCAGAGTTGAATTCCACAGGGTAGGCACATCGCATTTTAGCCGGTGAAGTGGCAGGCCCAACGACTTCTGTAGAGATGTAAGTCGCTGAGCTGCGGGATGCGAACGGCAGAAGTGAGCACACAGCGACCGTGCCCTCTGCAAAAGGCCATCTAGTCTGGGATAGTGGGCTAAAAATCGCTGGACAACCAGGTTCAACACGTGAGCCATAAAAGGCACATGTGTGATATTGCCCCGGAGAAGGGCCGCACCCAGGTTTGCAGCATTGTCGCACACGGCCTTCCCTGGTTTCAGGTCCAGTGGAGAAAACCATTCATGAAATTGGTTCTCCAGAGCTGACCACAACTCCTCAGCTGTGTGACTCACATTTCCCAGACATTTCAAAGTAAAAACCGCCTGATGACGTTGAGCCCTACTGCCAGCATAGTAAGGAGGTGTGCAGGATCCCTTCTGCGCAGTTAGAAAGCTTGTGGCATGACCAGACAGGCTTTGGGTGCAGGTGGAGGACTGAGAGGAGGTTGAGGAGGCAGACGCAGTGGAGGAACTTTGAGATAAAGAGGATTGACACACAACTCGTGGGGACGGCAAGACTTGGATAGCAGCCCCTTGTCCTCCTGTCACCATAGTTACCCAGTGTCCAGTCAGCGACATGTAATGACCCTGTCCATGCCTACTTGTCCAAGTGTCTGTGGTGAAATGCACCCTGTCACACACAGAGTTTCTCAAAGAAGCAGTGATGTTGTGTGCGACATGCTGGTGGAGCACAGGCACACCTTTCTTTGAGAAGTAGTGCCGACTGGGCATCTGGTACTGGGGCACTGCAACAGACATAAGGTCTCGAAAATCCTCTGTGTCCACCAGGCGGAAAGGCAGCATTTCTGTAGCCAAGAGCTTGCAGATGGTGAAATTCAACCTCTTAGCTTTCTCATGGCTAGGAGGAAACGGTCTTTTACTTGTCCACATCTGAGGGACCGAGGGCTGGCTGTTGTGCTTAGACGGGGTTGATAAGGGTGTCCCCGGCAAACTGCCGGTCTGTGAGGAAGATGCAGGCGGACATGTTAGGTTGCCTTGATCCAAAGGTGGTGCTATCGATGTCGGACAGCGCTCAACACCAGCTGGTGTTACCACCTCAAAAGAAAATGATGACTTGCCAATCACGCTGGCTGTTGCGGGTAAGGAGGTGGCAGGTCTGCATCCCAAAACAGGTGTGACTGCTGTCCCCCCAGTCACAGAGGATGAAGAGGCCGTGGATGCACAAGATGTGGCAGACAGTGGTTGGCCCGGCCGGCTAGGCCGCATTGTAGCACAGTGAGCTTCCCACTGCAACTTATGCTTCATGTCCATGTGCCGGTTCATGCATGAAGTACTCAAACTATGTATTTTTTGGCCTCTACTTAGCTTTTGCTGACAAATGTTACAGATAACACGAGTTGGGTCATCTTTATCGATCTGAAAAAATGCCCAGGCTATGCAAGGCTTAGCACCCATGCGACCTGAAGAGCCACCACGACTTGTGGTCAGAGGCAGAGTTGTGTTTGAGGATGCAGTTGTTGATGTGCTTCAAGTACTACGTCTCTGTCCAGGAAGGCGCAACCTGACCTCGTTGTCACTAGCATCCTCCTCCACCTCCTCTGCTGACCTCATCTCTTGGCTGACTGTGGGTTGACAGTAAGTGGGATCTCCAACCTCATCATCATCACCCTGTGTGTTATCACACCCGTCGTCCTCAGAGCCAACCTGTTCCTGCCCTGACAAAAAATCAAAGTTGTCGCTCCAATCAGGTATTTGAGTCTCATCATCGTCTTCCTCATTGTCTCCACCAACAGGAGTTACAGTTTGGGAATGACGGTCTACATTATAGTCAGAACCTTCTGCGTCTGGTCCTGGATCCGACTCATAAAGATTCTGGGCATCAGTGCAGATCATTTCCTCGTCTGGATTCACAGACGCTCTGGAGCCAACCTCTGATTCCCAGGCTATAGTATGAGTAAATGTGACACCCCAGGGGTCTGGTTGCCACAGTAATAGAGATATTATGTCTGAGAGCAAGTGGGAGGTTTCTCTGGTCAGGATCCCTAAACATGCAACACGGCCCACCCAGACCTGGGAGGGGAGGAATCTGCCCTTTTAAACTGGGTCTGGGGCAGGATTAGAGCAGTCAGAGTCAGAGTGGAGCTGCAGACAGTTCCAGACACAGGAAAAGCAAGAACAGGAGCTCTGTAGGAGCAGTAGCAGAAGTCCAGGGGCTGGAGCTGAGCAGAGTTCGCCCTGGACGAAGATACTAAAGCCGGACACAGGAGTCCGAGGCTGTGGGGACTGATATACACCCAGCAGCAGAAACCAGCCGGCAGGGGATTCCAGGTCCTCTGGCCATAGAAGCCCGGAGGCTCAGTCACAAAGAAGGGACCAGCGCCGCCATCCAGGAGCGGAGGCTAACAGAAGGCCCCAAGTCACCAGCCATACGGGTGAGCACCACACGGTATACTCAGGGACGTGGGCTACTTGTAACCGCTGACAGCAAGGTAGCCAGGAAGAGTGCAGATAAACGGGGAGGCCTACAACTCCACCTGGCCAGGGGAACTCCTGCTTGCTCGCAGACTGACCAGGCCCCTTATACTAGCCAGTACTCCCGGGAGGGTCTGCCTTGTACCATCAGTAAAGACCCTGAACTGCACCTCACGTCTCTGTGATTCCTTGCCGCTCCAGCACGATTAGCACTGGGACCCTCACACCATCACTCCCATCATCTTCCACATTAGCTGCCCTGAGTCAATACTTCTCCCGTGGGGAGTCATCCCATACTCAGCTGCGCAAACAACATCAGCCTCAGCGGTCGGCAGCGCAGCGGCGGTCCCCACTGACCGCAATCCACGGGTGGCGTAGTCGGACACTTATTACCATACAAATAGACTGCCACTGGTTTGACCACCCTGGGCACGGACCGGGTCACCGCCACACGGAGACTACAACCCCCAGCATCTCAGCGATCCGGCTCCGGGTATTCCCCTGCACAGCACAGGCCCAGGGGGCGCGTCAACTTTGGCGTAGTCGGCAGGATTTCGTGCCCGCAACCACCGGGTACTGCGTGCCTGAAAAAGAGACTTTTATACTTACCTGTGGTGACGTTTCCCGCCGTCCGGAGTCTTTTCCCGCCATCCGGAGCCGATTCCCGCCATCGGACGCCATCTTGGACCGTTTCCCGCCGTCTTCTGCCTTCTTCCCGCCATCCGCAGCTGCTTCCCGCCTTCGGACGCCATCTTCGGGACGCTGCACGGGAAGAAGAGGGGCGTGGACGCCGAAAGCGCGCGAGATCCGAAGCTCTGCCCCACGCTCCGCCCCACGCTCTGACGCTGCGCAAGGTCCTGGAAGGGAGGAAGAGCGACGCTGACGTCATCGGAGCGCGACGCCAGGTCCTCAACCCCGACGATCGACTGCGGAGCCGCGGCCTACGGAAGAAGAGCATCGCAAGGTAGGCTACGGTCCACTAGGGGGGAGGAGGATGCCAGATACCGAGGGGAGCTCCACTGCCACAGCCACCGCCAGCGCAACCGCTGCAGCAGTCATGCCATTCACCATGCCCTATATCCCGGGGGCAACCTGGCTACCCCAGTACTCAGGGGAGTCACATACTCTAAATGACTTTAGAGAAAGACTGGATAGCCTCTTCCAGGTGTACCCCCTCACAGAGGAGCAAAAAGTGAGCATCCTGGTGGCCCAATTAATCGGGGCAGCCCAAAGGGAGGTAAAGTCCTGGCCACCTGGGAGGAAGAGGACTGTCAGAGACATACTAACCCGGCTGAAAGACACATTTGATACCCGCACCTCAGCCGAAATAAAACTAAGATTTTATGGGTGCAAACAACGGGCACATGAGAGTATAAGAGACTATGCGCTAAACCTACAAGAGGCCCTGAGAGCCATTAAGCAGGCAGACCCTGACAGCGTGGGAAATGAAGATAAGCTGTTGACTGAACAATTTATTGAGGGTCTACTGTGCAATGCCCATCGAACCCAGTTGCGGGCAATGGCCTTACAGGACCCTGACCTGGACATTGCACAGTTCAAGGACAGAGCCATCCGGGTGCTCCGAGAACCGGCACCAGGTGGCGCTGTGACCCACAGGCGCCCTGCTATCACTTACCACCAGGAGACGGCGCCCTTGTCTGCAGGGCCTGTGGGACCTGATGCGCAGGCTTTAAACAGTGACCCGGCTACAGACCTGCACCATCAGGTCCAAGAGCTGACTAAGAGCGTTGCCGCGCTAACCAGAACTGTGCAGTCTTTACAGGTCTCTTCTCCAGGAAAGATCCAGCTGGCATCCGGACCGGAGGACGTCCCGTGGCGCCGACTGAGGAGGACCCCACCGGCCAGAGGAAGACCCAGCGACAGATACAACGAGGACGGACGACCCATCTGCCGACGCTGCAATCAACCCGGACATGTGGCAAGGTACTGTCATTTAAACGGGCACAACCTGGGGTAGAGGGCCAACCCCCAGGCATAAGATCATCAGGCCCATCAAACTGGCGTGATAAATACGTAGGGGGACGTCCAATCTTGCCTGTGGTACTGGATGGCATTCCTATGAGAGCCCTACTAGACACTGGGTCACAGGTGACCACCATCCCGTACGTGCTCTTTAAACAGTACTGGAATGACTCAGACATAACCCGCTACCCAGGTGACGACCTGAGTATCATTACCAGCAATGTTCAGCCCGTGCCGCAGGTGGGATTCAAAGAGGTGACCATTAAGATCGGTAAATTCGAACTGGCGGCACAAGGACTGATTATAGTGGACATAGACCGTCATGAGAGTCACCCTAGAATAACCTTGGGAACTAATGTGATTGAAAATTGTCTTGCAGAGGTGATTCTCATTTTACAGCAGGTTGCCAAGAACGCCAGTTCCGGCCAGCAGCGTGTGCTCCAAAAAGAGATCCGGGCACTGATGAAGCAGCAACAGGTGGAACTATCTGGTGGTGAGATAGGTAGCGTGAGAATGTGTGATCCGTTCCCTATTGCCATGCCCCCAAAAAGTGAAATGATGATTTGGTGCCGGGCAGCTATTGGTCTAAGAGGTAGAGACTACCAAGCAATGGTAGAACCCGTCTACTCAGACAGTAGGCCCACCATTTTGACGGCACGGGGGGTGGTCGATGTACGCCATTGGAGGGTGCCCGTTCGCATCATAAATATCGGGGAGAGAGAAGTACACCTGCCCCGGTATGCCACGCTAGCCAAATTGTTCACCATCAACCAGAGCTCGGTACAGGCCGTGGAACCCTTGCCTCCATCTCAACCAGAGGAAGGTAACGGCTCTAAGAAACCAATGGAGGACTGGTGTCAGCAACTGCATTTGGGTACTGACTCTACTCCCTCACACCAGAAACAGGGAGTCTATCGGGTGGTTCGAGAGTACGAGAGAGTGTTTAGTAAACACCCGCTAGACTTCGGGCGAGTAAAGGGGGTAGAACACCACATCCCCACGGGAGACCATCCTCCCATAAAGGAGAGATACCGACCCGTACCCCCGGCACACTACCAACACGCCAAGGGGATGCTTAGAGACATGAAGGAGGCAGGGGTAATCAGGGACAGCTGTAGCCCCTGGGCAGCTCCACTAGTCTTAGTGAAAAAGAAAGACAACACCATGAGAATGTGTGTAGACTACAGGAAGGTCAACCGTATCACACACAAAGACGCGTACCCGTTACCAAGGATAGAAGAGTCCTTAGCTGCATTAAAATCTGCTAACTTCTTCTCTACTTTGGATCTCACTAGCGGGTACTGGCAGGTTCCTGTAGCAGAGGCGGACCGGGAGAAGACCGCATTCACCACCCCGATGGGTCTCAGTGAATTTAACTGCATGCCGTTCGGGCTCTGCAACGCACCAGGAACCTTCCAACGGTTGATGGAATGCTGTCTGGGACACCGGAACTTCGAGACGGTCCTGTTATACCTGGACGATGTCGTCGTCTATTCTAAGACCTACGAGGACCACCTGAAACACCTGGCAGAAGTGTTCGAAGCTCTGGCAAACTACGGCCTAAAGGTGAAACCCTCCAAATGTCACCTCCTGAAACCAAAGGTGCAATACCTGGGACACGTGGTGAGTGCTGACGGAGTGGCTCCTGACCCTGATAAGATCACCGTGATTAAGGACTGGCCAAGACCCTCCAGCATAAAGGAAGTGCGGCAGTTCCTCGGGTTGGTAGGCTACTACCGAAGATTCATTCCCGGTTTCACCAAAATGGCAGCCCCTATGCAGGACCTCCTGATAGGTCAATCTCGGAAAGCCAAAAACCAGAAGCCGCCCTTTAGGTGGGAAAAGCTGGAAGAGGAGTCCTTCTGCCAGCTGAAGATGGCCCTCACGGGGGATGAAATCCTGGCATATCCAGACTACAGCCAGCCCTTTATCCTCCACACGGACGCAAGCAACATCGGGCTAGGAGCCGTACTGTCCCAGATCCAGCAAGGGAAAGAACGGGTAATCGCGTACGCCAGCCGAAAGCTACGGCCCACGGAGAGGAACCCTGAGAATTATAGCTCATTCAAGCTGGAGTTCCTGGCAGTAGTGTGGGCAGTGACCGAACGTTTCAAGCATTACCTTGCCTCCTCCAAATTCACCGTGTACACGGATAACAACTCGTTGACACACCTGGACACTGCAAGGCTCGGTGCCCTGGAACAGAGATGGATGGCCCGCCTGTCCAACTTTGAATTCACCATCAAGTACCGGGCAGGACGCTCAAATGCCAACGCGGATGCCCTGTCTAGAATGCCGAACTTACCGGACGTAGGGGAAGATCCGGAAGATCTGGAAGAAGTCGAGCTCCCTGCGTTCCACCGTCATGGGATTACCCTGTATTCCCACCGTGTGAAGGACAGGCGCTCCGTGACGTTCAATCCCTTGCCCCACTACACCTGGGCGGAGACGCAAGACAGTGATCCCGCAGTCCGTTTGGTGAAGGAAATGCTGACCCAGGCCGATGCCAGTCTTGACCCAGACGCTCCGGAGGAGACCAAGCAACTGTGGAAGGAGAAAAGTAAGCTGTTCCTCTACAGGGAGAAGCTGTGCTGGAGAATGGTTAACTCTCGAACACATGAGTTGACCTGGCAGGTAGTGGTCCCAAGACGAGACGCGGCTATAGTTCTGGAGGCATACCACAACGGAGCAGGACACTTCGGATGGAAGAAGCTGGAGTTCTTGTTGCGTGAACGGTTCTACTGGGTAGGCATGAGAGGAGCCATCGAGAGGTGGTGCAGAGACTGTGGCCCGTGCCACCTGAGAAGAAAGGACCGTGCCAGCTAGAAGACTCCCCTGCAGCCCATCATCACCAGACAGCCACTAGAACTGGTAGCCCTGGACCATGTGAAACTGGCTCCAAGCAGATCTGGGTATGTCTACGCCCTCACAATCGTAGATCATTACTCCCGGTTCCTGGTGGTGGTCCCGGTCAAGGACTTAACGGCTCAAACAGCAGCTAGAGCCTTCCAGCAGCACTTCTGCCGTCCACACGGGTACCCGGACCAAGTGCTGACAGACCAAGGACCAGCCTTTGAAGCGGAGGTCTTCCAGGAGTTCTGCAACCTGTATGGCTGCAAGAAGATAAGAACAACGCCCTATCACCCTCAAACCAATGGACTCTGCGAGAAGATGAACCAGGTGGTGATAGATCTGCTAAAAACATTGCCCCTGGAAGAACGCAGTCTGTGGCCTGAGAAACTGCCCGATCTGGTGGACCTGTATAACCACATCCCTGTAGGTTCCACCAACTGTACCCCGGCTTACCTAATGAGAGCAAGACCTGGTAAGCTGCCTATTGACCTGGATATGGGAGTCCTGACGCCTGAGGACACCTCTCCAGAGGCAGACTGGGATACAGAACGGCAGCAGCAGTATCGGAAAGTACAGGAGAGCGTCGAGCGAAGTCTGTCTCAAGCTAGAGAAAGGCAAGAGAAGGCTTATAACCAGTATGCTCCCGCTGTTCCCCTGGTACCTGGAGAGCAGGTCTTGAAGAGGAAGAGGCGGCTCCACAAGTTGGACGACCAGTGGGAGAAGGACCCGTACACCGTACTGCCATCAAGCCATGAGAACCCAAAAATCTGCGTAATCAGTAAGGATGGAGGAGAAACCACAGCCATTGTCTCCAGAGACCACCTGAAGAAGTGTCCCGAGCAGCTGCAAAGCCCTGAAGAAGATCAAGAAAACCCTCAACCCGCAGAGGAAAGGGAAGAAATGATCAGTACCGTACTCGGAGACTTCCCGCGGTCTTGGACACAAGTAAACGGCGCTGTCGTGGTACCCGTCCTCACCTTTCTCCAGCCAGCCCCTACAGAGGAACCGGTAGAGCTGGAAGAGCAGCCGGCCCAAGAGGCAGAAGAGTCCACACCAGCAGTACAGGAGGATCAACCCTCTGCTAGTAGTGAGCCTGCTGTGCCCCTAGTGAGCCAAAGAGTGCGCAGAAAGCTGCCCAGCTTGCCCATAACACCTCCTACACCCTGTAGTGCAGAACCAGTTAGTGAGCTCCGTAGGTCCACTAGGGTCACTAGAGGTCAGATGCCCGCTCGCTGGAGAATCTAAACCAATGCACTGTAAAGTTGACTGTTTATTGAAAAATGTTTATGGTTTTTGTTTGTTGCCTGTTACTAATTATGTTTCTCAGTTACCCTGCAGATTTATTTGGACTAACAGGTTATGGACACTGGATAACCGGAACAGTTTTGTAGATAGTTGCACCTTGGTGCCTCTTGCGAAGACGGTCAAAGAAGAGAAAACCTGTCTGGCGTGGCCTACTTGCGGCCCAAAGTAGCTAGCTCTACCCTTGCAGCCACGCCCAAGGACAACGCAAGGGGTTTGCTTTGGACAGGTCCCCTACTTCGCTTAAAGTTTCACCTTGGGTGACATGGACAACCCCTTTGTTTCATAAACTTCACGTTGGGTGATATGGACACCCGGTCACGGAAACGCCGTGACCTCTACAGACCAAAGTTTCTTGTGAATATGTTATTGTATTATTGTTATACCTTGTATTTATGTTTCTTTAAAAAAATGTGTTTAGTCCCGGAGTACTAAAATTTACTAGGGGGGAATGTGACACCCCAGGGGTCTGGTTGCCACAGTAATAGAGATATTATGTCTGAGAGCAAGTGGGAGGTTTCTCTGGTCAGGATCCCTAAACATGCAACACGGCCCACCCAGACCTGGGAGGGGAGGAATCTGCCCTTTTAAACTGGGTCTGGGGCGGGATTAGAGCAGTCAGAGTCAGAGTGGAGCTGCAGACAGTTCCAGACACAGGAAAAGCAAGAACAGGAGCTCTGTAGGAGCAGTAGCAGAAGTCCAGGGGCTGGAGCTGAGCAGAGTTCGCCCTGGACGAAGATACTAAAGCCGGACACAGGAGTCCGAGGCTGTTGGGACTGATATACACCCAGCAGCAGAAACCAGCCGGCAGGGGATTCCAGGTCCTCTGGCCATAGAAGCCCGGAGGCTCAGTCACAAAGAAGGGACCAGCGCCGCCATCCAGGAGCGGAGGCTAACAGAAGGCCCCAAGTCACCAGCCATACGGGTGAGCACCACACGGTATACTCAGGGACATGGGCTACTTGTAACCGCTGACAGCAAGGTAGCCAGGAAGAGTGCAGATAAACGGGGAGGCCTACAACTCCACCTGGCCAGGGGAACTCCTGCTTGCTCGCAGACTGACCAGGCCCCTTATACTAGCCAGTACTCCCGGGAGGGTCTGCCTTGTACCATCAGTAAAGACCCTGAACTGCACCTCACGTCTCTGTGATTCCTTGCCGCTCCAGCACGATTAGCACTGGGACCCTCACACCATCACTCCCATCATCTTCCACATTAGCTGCCCTGAGGCAATACTTCTCCCGTGGGGAGTCATTCCATACTCAGCTGCGCAAACAACATCAGCCTCAGCGGTCGGCAGCGCAGCGGCGGTCCCCACTGACCGCAATCCACGGGTGGCGTAGTCGGACACTTATTACCATGCAAATAGACTGCCACTGGTTTGACCACCCTGGGCACGGACCGGGTCACCGCCACACGGAGACTACAACCCCCAGCATCTCAGCGATCCGGCTCCGGGTATTCCCCTGCACAGCACAGGCCCAGGGGGCGCGTCATAAACAGCTCTGCAGACTCAATCATCTGTTCTATCCCATACTCAGATGGGCAGCTGGAGATTTGGGAGCTGTGAGGAAGCAAGTGTGATTGGGGTGACACCTCTGAGGACTCGAGTATTTGTGATGTTGAAGTTGAGGTGGAGGAGAGCCCACTTAAAGGAGCACTTGATATCCGTTGAAGCACCTGCTGTTTTTGTGCCTCATCTTGAATTTGTAGCGATTGGCATGGCCATAAGAAAGGGATCTTATCGCATTGTCTGCTAAAAGAAGTAGACATTTTAGTTTGGCTGGAAGATGGTCTTTCTTCTGCAGATTTTACTGTTGCTTTAACATCTACCACACGGACACAACCTTTTTTCCCCTTCCCAACACGTCAATTCCCCTTTCCACCAGCAGCAGGCCTTTTTCCACTCATTTTGGTGGTTAACTAATTCACAACTCTGGAGTTGTTTGCACAAAAAAACAATGGATGGGAACTGAGCAGAGCTGAGTGGCCAAACTGTGGTATTAGGCCAAAAGTATTGGCAGGGTTAGATGCAGATAAAAATGATATTGAATTTGCAACCTGATGGAGGTCAGTATAAATGGACTAATAGACCAAGTCCCACACACTGCTAGAAGCCCAAATTTTTTTTCAGAGCTAGATGCAGACAAAAATTATATTCAATTTGCAACCTGATGGAGGTCAGTATAGATGGACTAATAGACCAAGTCCCACACACTGCTAGAAGCCCAAATATTTTTTCAGAGCTAGATGCAGAAAAAAATTATATTCAATTTGCAACCTGATGGAGGTCAGTATAGATGGAATAATAGAACAAGTCCCACACACTGCTAGAAGCCCAAATATTTTTTCAGAGCTAGATGCAGAAAAAAAATATTTTTAATTTGCAACCTGATGGAGGTCAGTATAGATGGACTAATAGACCAAGTCCCACACACTGCTAGAAGCCCAAATTTTTTTTCAGCGCTAGATGCAGAAAAAAAATATATTTAATTTGCAACATGATGGAGGTCAGTATAGATGGACTAATAGAACAAGTCCCAAACACTGCTAGAAGCCCAAATATTTTTTCAGAGCTAGATGCAGAAAAAAATTATATTCAATTTGCAACCTGATGGAGTTCAGTATAGATGGACTAATAAAACAAGTCCCACACACTGCTAGAAGCCCAAATATTTTTTCAGAGCTAGATGCAGAAAAAAATTATATTCAATTTGCAACCTGATGGAGGTCAGTATAGATGGACTAATAGAACAAGTCCCACACACTGCTAGAAGCCCAAATATTTTTTCAGAGCTAGATGCAAAAAAAAAATATTTTTAATTTGCAACCTGATGAAGGTCAGTATAGATGGACTAATGAACCAAGTCCCACACACTGCTAGAAGCCCAAATTTTTTTTCAGAGCTAGATGCAGAAAAAAATTATATTCAATTTGCAACCTGATGGAGGTCAGAATAGATGGACTAATAGACCAAGTCCCACACACTGCTAGAAGCCCAAATATTTTTTCAGAGCTAGATGCAGAAAAAAATTATATTCAATTTGCAACCTGATGGAGGTCAGTGTAGATGGACTAATAGAACAAGTCCCACACACTGCTAGAAGCCCAAATTTTTTTTCAGAGCTAGAAGCAGAAAAAAATTATTTTTAATTTGCAACCTGATGGAGGTCAGTATAGATGGACGAATAGACAAAGTCCCACACACTGCTAGAAGCCCAAAATTTTTTCAGAGCTAGATGCAGAAAAAAATTATATTCAATTTGCAACCTGATGGAGGTCAGTATAGATGGACTAATAGAACAAGTCTCACACACTGCTAGAAGCCCAAATTTTTTTTCAGAGCTAGATGCAGAAAAAAATTATATTCAATTTGCAACCTGATGGTAGTCAGTATAGATGGACTAATAGACCAAGTCCCATACACTGCTAGAAGCCCAAATTTTTTTTCAGAGCTAGATGCAGAAAAAAATATTTTTAATTTGCAACCTGATGGAGGTCAGTATAGATGGGCTAATAGACCAAGTCCCACACACTGCTAGAAGCCCAAAATTTTTTTCAGAACTAGATGCAGAAAAAAATTATATTCAATTTGCAACCTGCTGGAGGTCAGTATAGATGGACTAATAGAACAAGTCCCACACACTGCTAGAAGCCCAAATTTTTTTCAGAGCTAGATGCAGAAAAAAATTATTTTTAATTTGCAACCTGATGGAGGTCAGTATAGATGGACTAATAGACCAAGTACCACACACTGCTAGAAGCCCAAATTTTTTTTCAGAGCTAGATGCAGAAAAAAAATATTTTTAATTTGCAACCTGATGGAGGTCAGTATAGCTGGACTAATAGACCAAGTCCCACACACTGCTAGAAGCCCAAAATTTTTTTCAGAGCTAGATGCAGAAAAATATTATATTCAATTTGCAACCTGATGGAGGTCAGTATAGATGGACTAATAGAACAAGTCCCACACACTGCTAGAAGCCCAAATTTTTTTTCAGAGCTAGATGCAGAAAAAAATTATTTTTAATTTGCAACCTGATGGAGGTCAGTATACATGGACTAATAGACCAAGTCCCACACACTGCAAGAAGCCCAATTTTTTTTCAGAGCTAAATGCAGAAAAAAAATATTTTTAATTTGCAACCTGATGGAGGTCAGTATAGATGGACTAATAGACCAAGTCCCACACACTGCTAGAAGCCCAAAATTTTTTTCAGAGCTAGATGCAGAAAAATATTATATTCAATTTGCAACCTGATGGAGGTCAGTATAGATGGACTAATAGAACAAGTCCCACACACTGCTAGAAGCCCAAATTTTTTTTCAGAGCTAGATGCAGAAAAAAATTATTTTTAATTTGCAACCTGATGGAGGTCAGTATACATGGACTAATAGACCAAGTCCCACACACTGCAAGAAGCCCAATTTTTTTTTAAGAGCTAGATGCAGAAAAAAATTATATTCAATTTGAAACCTGATGGAAGTCAGTATAGATGGACTAATAGACCAAGTCCCACACACTGCTAGAAGCCCAATTTTTTTTTCAGAGCTAGATGCAGAAAAAAAATATTTTTAATTTGCAACCTGATGGAGGTCAGTGTAGATGGACTAATAGACCAAGTCCCACACACTGCTAGAAGCCCAAAATTTTTTTCAGAGCTAGATGCAGAAAAAAATTATATTCAATTTGCAACCTGATGGAGGTCAGTATAGATGGACTAATAGAACAACTCCCACACACTGCTAGAAGCCCAATTTTTTTGGCAGAGCTAGATGCAGAAAAACAATATATTCAATTTGCAACCTGATGGAGGTCAGTATAGATGGACTAATAGACCAAGTCCCACACACTGCTAGAAGCCCAAATTTTTTTTCAGAGCTAGATGCAGAAAAAAATTATATTCAATTTGCAACCTGATGGAGGTCAGTATAGATGGACTAATAGAACAAGTCCCACACACTGCTAGAAGCCCAAATATTTTTTCAGAGCTAGATGCAGAAAAAAATTATATTGAATTTGCAACCTGATGGAGGTCAGTATAGATGGACTAATAGAACAAGTCCCACACACTGCTAGAAGCCCAAATTTTGTTTCAGAGCTAGATGCAGAAAAACATTATATTCAATTTGCAACCTGATGGAGGTCAGTATAGATGGACTAATAGACCAAGTCCCACACACTGCTAGAAGCCCAAATTTTTTTTCAGAGCTAGATGCAGAAAAAAATTATATTCAATTTGCAACCTGATGGAGGTCAGTATAGATGGACTAATAGAACAAGTCCCACACACAGCTAGAAGCCCAAATATTTTTTCAGAGCTAGATGCAGAAAAAAATTATATTGAATTTGCAACCTGATGGAGGTCAGTATAGATGGACTAATAGACCAAGTCCCACACACTGCTAGAAGCCCAAATTTTGTTTCAGAGCTAGATGCAGAAAAAAATTATATTCAATTTGCAACCTGATGGAGGTCAGTATAGATGGACTAATAGAACAAGTCCCACACACTGCTAGAAGCGCACTTTTTTTTTCAGAGCTAGATGCAGAAAAAAAATATTTTTAATTTGCAACCTGATGGAGGTCAGTATAGATGGACTAATAGACCAATTCCCACACACTGCTTGAAGCCCAATTTTTTTTTCAGAGCTAGATGCAGAAAAAAATTATATTCAATTTGCAACCTGATGGAGGTCAGTATAGATGGACTAATAGAACAAGTCCCACACACTGCTAGAAGCCCAAATATTTTTTCAGAGCTAAATGCAGAAAATAATTATTTTTAATTTGCAACCTGATGGAGGTCAGTATAGATGGACTAATAGACCAAGTCCCACACACTGCTAGAAGCCCAAAATTTTTTTCAGAGCTAGATGCAGAAAAAAATTATATTCAATTTGCAACCTGATGGAGGTCAGTATAGATGGACTAATAGACCAAGTCCCACACACTGCTTGAAGCCCAATTTTTTTTTCAGAGCTAGATGCAGAAAAAAATTATATTCAATTTGCAACCTGATGGAGGTCAATATAGATGGACTAATAGAACAAGTCCCACACACTGCTAGAAGCCCAAATTTTTTTTCAGAGCTAAATGCAGAAAATAATTATTTTTAATTTGCAACCTGATGGAGGTCAGTATAGATGGACTAATAGACTAAGTCCCACACACTGCTAGAAGCCCAAAATTTTTTTCAGAGCTAGATGCAGAAAAAAATTATATTCAATTTGCAACCTGATGGAGGTCAGTATAGATGGACTAATAGAACAAGTCCCACACACTGCTAGAAGCCCAAATTTTTTTTCAGAGCTAGATGCAGAAAAACATTATATTCAATTTGCAACCTGATGGAGGTCAGTATAGATGGACTAATAGACCAAGTCCCACACACTGCTAGAAGCCCAAAATTTTTTTCAGAGCTAGATGCAGAAAAAAATTATATTCAATTTGCAACCTGATGGAGGTCAGTATAGATGGACTAATAAAACAAGTCCCACACACTGCTAGAAGCCCAAATATTTTTTCAGAGCTAGATGCAGAAAAAAATTATATTCAGTTTGCAACCTGATGGAGGTCAGTATAGATGGACTAATAGACCAAGTCCCACACACTGCTAGAAGCCCAAATTTTGTTTCAGAGCTAGATGCAGAAAAAAATTATATTCAATTTGCAACCTGATGGAGGTCAGTATAGATGGACTAATAGAACAAGTCCCACACACTGCTAGAAGCCCAATTTTTTTTTCAGAGCTAGATGCAGAAAAAAAATATTTTTAATTTGCAACCTGATGGAGGTCAGTATAGATGGACTAATAGACCAAGTTCCACACACTGCTAGAAGCCCACTTTTATTTTCAGAGCTAGATGCAGAAAAAAAATATTTTTAATTTGCAACCTGATGGAGGTCAGTATAGATGGACTAATAGACCAAGTCCCACACACTGCTTGAAGCCCAATTTTTTTTTCAGAGCTAGATGCAGAAAAAAATTATATTCAATTTGCAACCTGATGGAGGTCAGTATAGATGGACTAATAGAACAAGTCCCACACACTGCTAGAAGCCCAAATATTTTTTCAGAGCTAAATGCAGAAAATAATTATTTTTAATTTGCAACCTGATGGAGGTCAGTATAGATGGACTAATAGACCAAGTCCCACACACTGCTAGAAGCCCAAAATTTTTTTCAGAGCTAGATGCAGAAAATAATTATATTTAATTTGCAACCTGATGGAGGTCAGTATAGATGGACTAATAGAACATGTCCCACACACTGCTAGAAGCCAAAATCTTTTTTCAGAGCTAGATGCAGAAAAACATTATATTCAATTTGCAACCTGATGGAGGTCAGTATAGATGGACTAATAGACCAAGTCCCACACACTGCTAGAAGCCCAAAAATTTTTTCAGAGCTAGATGCAGAAAAAAATTATATTCAATTTGCAACCTGATGGAGGTCAGTATAGATGGACTAATAGAACAAGTCCCACACACTGCTAGAAGCCCAAATATTTTTTCAGAGCTAGATGCAGAAAAAAATTATATTCAATTTGCAACCTGATGGAGGTCAGTATAGATGGACTAATAGAACAAGTCCCACACACTGCTAGAAGCCCAAATATTTTTTCAGAGCTAAATGCAGAAAATAATTATTTTTAATTTGCAACCTGATGGAGGTCAGTATAGATGGACTAATAGACCAAGTCCCACACACTGCTAGAAGCCCAAAATTTTTTTCAGAGCTAGATGCAGAAAATAATTATATTTAATTTGCAACCTGATGGAGGTCAGTATAGATGGACTAATAGAACATGTCCCACACACTGCTAGAAGCCAAAATTTTTTTTCAGAGCTAGATGCAGAAAAACATTATATTCAATTTGCAACCTGATGGAGGTCAGTATAGATGGACTAATAGACCAAGTCCCACACACTGCTAGAAGCCCAAAAATTTTTTCAGAGCTAGATGCAGAAAAAAATTATATTCAATTTGCAACCTGATGGAGGTCAGTATAGATGGACTAATAGAACAAGTCCCACACACTGCTAGAAGCCCAAATATTTTTTCAGAGCTAGATGCAGAAAAAAATTATATTCAATTTGCAACCTGATGGAGGTCAGTATAGATGGACTAACAGACCAAGTCCCACACACTGCTAGAAGCCCAAATTTTGTTTCAGAGCTAGATGCAGAAAAAAATTATATTCAATTTGCAACCTGATGGAGGTCAGTATAGATGGACTAATAGAACAAGTCCCACACACTGCTAGAAGCTCAATTTTTTTTTCAGAGCTAGATGCAGAAAAAAATTATTTTTAATTTGCAACCTGATGGAGGTCAGTATAGATGGACTAATAGACCAAGTTCCACACACTGCTAGAAGCCCAAATTTTTTTTCAGAGCTAGATGCAGAAAAAAAATATTTTTAATTTGCAACCTGATGGAGGTCAGTATAGATGGACTAATAGACCAAGTCCCACACACTGCTAGAAGCCCAAATTTTTTTTCAGAGGTAGATGCAGAAAAAAATTATATTCAATTTGCAACCTGATGGAGGTCAGTATAAATGGACTAATAGACCAAGTCCCACACACTGCTAGAAGCCCAAATTTTTTTTCAGAGCTAGATGCAGAAAAAAATATTTTTAATTTGCAACCTGATGGAGGTCAGTATAGATGGACTAATAGACCAAGTCCCACACACTGCTTGAAGCCCAAAAAATTTTTCAGTGCTAGATGCAGAAAAAAATTATATTCAATTTGCAACCTGATGGAGGTCAGTATAGATGGACTAATAGACCAAGTCCCACACACTGCTAGAAGCCCAAATATTTTTTCAGAGCTAAATGCAGAAAATAATTATTTTTAATTTGCAACCTGATGGAGGTCAGTATAGATCGACTAATAGAACAAGTCCCACACACTGCTAGAAGCCCAAATATTTTTTCAGAGCTAGATGCAGAAAAAAATTATATTCAATTTGCAACCTGATGGAGGTCAGTATAGATGGTCTAATAGAATGATGCTATGCCCAAAAGATTTTACTTCACTAGGTGCAGTAAAAAAATTGGTATTCTATACACAGGTGGTGTAGCTTGCAACACAGATAGGCTACTTCACTGACTAACACACTCTGCAATAGGCCTAAAAGGATTAGCTTTGCTAGATTTAGCCAAATGCTGTGAAAAAAACTTGCACAGCACTGGCACAGACCTGCCTGGCAAAAACTGATAGGAACTGATGTAACTTAGTCCTGAAAAGGACTGCAATTACAATTAATCTTTACTCCCAACCTATCTATTTAAGAGCACAGACCTGCCTGATAAAAGTCATAGGAAATGATGTAACCTAGTCCTTAAAAGGACTGCAATCACAACTCTTCCCTACTCCCAAGCTATCTGTAGATTTGTGGAAAATTGGCTTGAAATTAACAAGGTATAGCGCACACAGCAACAGCGGTGCTGTCTAACACGCAGCTGCAGCAGTGAGAAAATGGTGGCGACGGGGAAAATGGCTGGGTCTTATAGGGCAAGGACATGTGACATACACTGCCAATGACACATGCCCTTGCTTGTGTGAAAAAAAGCACTTCGCTCCATGTGTGCGCTGCTGATAGGCTGACAGATTGCACCTCCCCACTGTAAATGCGGGAAAGAGAAAAAAAAATGGAGATCTTCATTATTCCTGCAGAGAACCATCCCCTGCCCCTCCCGCCGCCCCGCTGTACAATCAAACTGCGTATTAACATTAATTTTCAGCATTACTGAGAAAAAATCCAGCTATGATTTTGGGGCACGAACAGTTATCGAACATAACCTCGAACAGCCGAATTTTTTTCAAATCGTTCGTGTTCGCCGAACGTCTCGAACACCGCCCAAAACAGCTCGAATTTGAGATTGGCGAACAGTTCAAGTCGAACACCGCTCATCTCTAGTGGTCACATTAAAACGGCGCATGCACTCCTCCTGTACAAAGATGACGGCGGTCAGTGAATCGTTCATCTGATCCAGGCGGGCGTGTGTGGCATGTACGGCTTGTTCGCGACGGTGTTTTGCTGGTGGTACCGCGCAAGAGGCTGCGTATGGCGTATACAGTGTATGTGTGTGTGTTGCGTATGGCGTATACAGTGTGTGTGTTGCATACAGTGTATACAGTGTGTGTGTGTGGTGCGTACGGCATATACAGTGTGTGTTTGGTGTGTACGGCATATACAGAGTGTGTGTGTGTGTGTGGTGCGTACGGCATATACAGTGTGTGTGTTTGTGGTGCGTACGGCGTAAACAGTGTGTGTGTGTGTGTCATGCGTACGGCGTATACAGTGTGTGTGTGTGGTGCATACGGCATATACAGTGTATGTGTGTTTGGTGCGTACGGCATATACAGTGTGTGTGTACGGAGTATACAGTGTGTGTGTGGTGCGTACGACGTATACAGTGCGTGTGTGTGGTGCGTATGGCATATACAGTGCGTGTGTGTGTGGTGCGTACGGCGTATACAGTGTGTGTGTGTGTGTGTCTGTGGTGCGTACGGCGTATACAGTGTGTGTGTGTGTGTGTGTGTGTGTGTGTGGTACATACGGCGTATACAGTGTGTGTGTTTGTGGTGCTTATGGTGTATACAGTGTGTGTGTGTGTCGTGCGTACGGCGTATACAATGTCTGTGTTTGTGGTGTGTACGGTGTATACAATGTGTGTGTGTGTCGTGCATACGGCGTATACAGTGTGTGTGTTTGTGGTGCGTACGGCGTATACAGTGTGTGTGTGTGTCGTGCGGACGGCGTATACAGTGTGTGTGTGTGTGTGTGGTGCGTATGACGTATACAGTGTGTTTGTGTGTGTGGTGCGTACGGCGTATACAGTGTTTGTGTGTGTGATGCGTACGGCATATACAGTGTGTGTGTGTGGGGGGGGTGCGACGGTGTTCCGCTGGTGGTACCGCGCAAGAGGTTGGTACCACCAGCGATTTCCATATTGAGACACCCATCACTTGGATGTCCCAATATGGCAGTCGTCGAACTTCCGTCGCTTGGAATTCTGGGATCCGGACACATCTGGACGGAACAGGATGTGAAGACATTACAAGGTAAGCATATATTAGATTTCATAGTCGCAATGGAGCTCATGCACTTGAGCATTTTCTGGTTCAATACAAACCTTACGAGTATATGGAGCCAAGGTATCGCACCCATATACTCATATGAAGCCTATTGTTCGGCCATAAATCTCTTACTTGATTGCATATTGCTTTTTAATCTCAAGTTAAATTTGAATATTGACAAATATTGAGCCATGCTCTATCGGATGCCGTATTAAAGAGCAATGCTTCCAGGGGTAAATAGTCCCATAATATAAAACTGTCACAGTTTCACCCCTCACTGTGTCTGGGATGCAGTTACTGACAGCTCAGTCGTCCAATCTTGTACAGGGGCGTGTTGGAGCTGTCAGTACTGTGATTGACAGCTCAACCATCCAATCTGGTACAGGGGCGTGCAATAGCTGTCAATGTGGTGATTGACAGCTCGGCTGTCCAATCTGAGACTGGGAGGCACTGGCTATCTTCAGGTGTTCATTATCCCAGGTGAATGCCTGGCTACTTAACTGAGCTGTTTGTTCCTGTTCTCTGCCAGAATACATTCAGCTAGTGTGTGTGGTTTGTTCTCTGTGCCTTGAGTTCTGTTTATTGATCTTCAATTGCCTGACCTTGGACCTTGTTCTGACCATCCGTCTGTTTAACCGCTTCTGCTCTCAACCGCTATCCTCCTGGTATTCTGACCAACGAAACGTTACCTGACTACGCTTTTGCCTCTTCCCTCTGTTTATGACGTACCCTCCTGGCTTTGATTTTGGACTCCTTGACTATCCCGTCACACGGCCTGGCCATGAAAAGTGACTCAGCGTCCCAGAAACTATATATAATACCATGTAGCTGTATATAGAATCCCTACATACAGATGCCTGGATGGAGCAGTTTTTGGTAAAGTTTGAGCTAACTATGGGAACAGATACAGAAGAGAGGAGTATAAGTATTTCTTATACATTTCCTCCCCTTTTAATCTTTTTTGGCCTTTAGTTAAAAATAGCTGCAATAAGTACTGCACCCAAAGCTGTATGTGTGATTATAATTTAATCCACTTGGTAATGTGGTGGAAAGATGACAGACATTTTATTTCCTAATGCAAATTCCTAATTCCTAAAACAAATAGTACAAGGATTCCAATTCAAACATCCCATTTTGATAGATACAGTCAATAATCACGTGTCCTGTAATGCATGACACAGAAAAAATTTCAATACCTCAAGTACATATACAGTAACTCTAATCATTAGTAGAGATGAGCGTTGTTCTACTCGAACTGTTTGCCAATCTCAAATTCGAGCTGTTTTGGGCGGTGTTCGAGCCGTTCGGCGAACACGAACAATTTGAGAAAAATTCGGCTGTTCGAGGTTATGTTCGATAACTGTTCGTGCACCAAAATCATAACTGGATTTTTTCTCAGTAATGATGAAAATTAATGTTAATACGCAGTTTGAGTGTACAGCGGGGTGGGGGGAGGGGCAGGGGATGGATCTCTGCAGGAACAATGAAGATCTCCATTTTTTTTTCTCTTTCCCGCATTTGCAGTGGGGAGGTGCAATCTGTCAGCCTATCAGCAGTGCACACACGGAGCGAAGTGCTTTTTTTCACACAAGCAAGGGCATGTGTCATTGGCAGTGTATGTCACATGTCCTTGCCCTATAAGACCAAGCCATTTTCCCCGTCGCCACCATTTTCTCACTGCTGCAGCTGCGTGTTAGACGGCACCGCTGTTGCTGTGTGCGCTATACCTTGTTAATTTCAAGCCAATTTTCGCACAAATATACAGATAGCTTGGGAGTAGGGAATAGTTGTGATTGCAGTCCTTTTAAGGACTAGGTTACAGCATTTCCTACGACTTTTATCAGGGAGGTCTGTGCTCTTAAATAGATAGGTTGTGGGAGTAAAGACTAATTGTAATTGGAGTCCTTTTCAGGACTAGGTTACATCAGTTCCTATCAGTTTTTGCCAGGCAGGTCTGTGCCAGTGCTGTGCAAGTTTTTTTCACAGCATTTGGCTGAATCTAGCAAAGCTAATCCTTTTTGGCCTATTGCAGAGTGTGTTAGTCAGTGGAGTAGCCTATCTGTGTTGCAAGATATACCACCTGTGTATAGAATACCAATTTTTTTACTGCACCTAGTGAAGTAAAATCTTTTGGGCATAGCATCATTCTATTAGTCCATCTATACTGACCTCCATCAGGTTGCAAATTAAAACTAATTTTTATCTGCATCTACAGTACCTCTGAAAAAATATTTGGGCTTCTACCTGTGTGTGGGACTTGTTGTATTAGTCCATCTATACTGACCTCCATCAGGTTGCAAACTGAATATATTTTTTTCCTGCATCTCCCTCTGAAAAAATATTGGGCTTCTAGCTGTGTGTGGGTCTTGTTCTATTAATCCATCTATACTGACCTCCATCAGGTTGCAAACTGAATATAATTTTTTTCTGCATCTAGCTCTGAAAAAATATTTGGCCTTCTAGTAGTGTGTCGGACTTTCTCTATTAGTCCATCTATACTGACCTCCATCAGGTTGCAAACTGAATATAATATTTTTCTGCATCTAGCTCTGAAAAAATATTTGGCCTTCTAGTAGTGTGTCGGACTTTCTCTATTAGTCCATCTATACTGACCTCCATCAGGTTGCAAATTAAAACTAATTTTTATCTGCATCTACAGTACCTCTGAAAAAATATTTGGGCTTCTAGCTGTGTGTGGGACTTGTATAAGTCCATCTATACTGACCTCCATCAGGTTGCAAACTGAATATATTTTTTTCTGCATCTACCTCTGAAAAAATATTTGGCCTTCTAGTAGTGTGTCGGACTTTCTCTATTAGTCCATCTATACTGACCTCCATCAGGTTGCAAACTGAATATATTTTTTTCTGCATCTACCTCTGAAAAAATATTTGGCCTTCTAGTAGTGTGTCGGACTTTCTCTATTAGTCCATCTATACTGACCTCCATCAGGTTGCAAACTGAATATATTTTTTTCTGCATCTACCTCTGAAAAAATATTTGGCCTTCTAGTAGTGTGTCGGACTTTCTCTATTAGTCCATCTATACTGACCTCCATCAGGTTGCAAATTAAAACTAATTTTTATCTGCATCTACAGTACCTCTGAAAAAATATTTGGGCTTCTAGCTGTGTGTGGGACTTGTTGTATTAGTCCATCTATACTGACCTCCATCAGGTTGCAAATTCAAAATAATTTTTTTCTGCATCTAACCCAGCCAATAGTTTTGGCCTAATACCACAGTTTGGCCACTCAGCTCTGCTCGGTTACCATCCATTGTTTTTTTGTGCAAACAACTCCAGAGTTGTGAATTAGTTAACCACCAAAATGAGTGGAAAAAGGCCTGCTGCTGGTGGAAAGGGGAATAGGCGTGTTGGGAAGGGGAAAAAAGGTTGTGTCCGTGGGGTAGGTGTTAAAGCAACAGTAACATCTGCAGAAGAAAGACCATCTTCCAGCCAAACTAAAATGTCTACTTCTTTTAGCGGACAATGTGATAAGATCCCTTTCTTACGGCCACGCCAATCGCTACAAATTCCAGATGAGGCACAAAAACAGCAGGTGCTTCAACGGATATCAAGTGCTCCTTTAAGTGGGCTCTCCTCCACATCAACTTCAACATCACAAATACTCCAGTCCTCAAAGGTGTCACCCAAATCGCACTTGCTTCCTCACAGCTCCCAAATCTCCAGCTGCCCGTCTGAGTATGAGGTAGAACAGATGGTTGAGTCTGCAGAGCTGTTTACTCATACTATAGCCTGGGAATCAGAGGTCGACTCCAGTGCTTCTGTGAATCCAGACGAGGAAATGATCTGCACTGATGCCCAGAATCTTTATGAGTCGGATGCAGGACCAGACGCAGAAGGTTCTGACCATAATGTAGACCCTCATTCCCAAACTGTAACTCCTGTTGGTGGAGACAATGAGGAAGACGATGATAAGACTCAAATACCTGATTGGAGCGACAACTTTAGTTTTTTGTCAGGGCAGGAACAGGTTGGCTCTGAGGACAACGGGTGTGATAACGCACAGGGTGATGATGATGAGGTCGGAGATCCCACTTACTGTCAACCCACAGTCAGCCAAGAGATGAGGTCAGCAGAGGAGGTGGAGGAAGATGCTAGTGACGACGAGGTCAGGTTGCGCCTTCCTGGACAGAGACGTAGTACTGGAAGCACGTCAACAACTGCATCCTCAAACACAACTCTGCCTCTCACCACAAGTCGTGGTGGCTCTTCAGGTCGCATGGGTGCTAAGCCTTGCATAGCCTGGGCATTTTTTCAGATCGATAAAGATGACCCAACTCATGTTATCTGTAACATTTGTCAGCAAAAGCTAAGTAGATGCCAAAAAATACATAGTTTGAGTACTTCATGCATGAACCGGCACATGGACATGAAGCATAAGTTGCAGTGGGAAGCTCAGTGTGCTACAATGCGGCCTAGCCGGCCGGGCCAACCACCGTCTGCCATATCTTGTGCATCCGCGGCCTCTTCATCCTCTGTGACTGGGGGGACAGCAGTCACACCTGTTTTGGGGCGCAGACCTGCCACCTCTTTACCCGCAACAGCCAGCGTGATTGGCAGGTCATCATTTTCTTTGGAGGTGGTAACACCAGCTGGTGTTCAGCGCTGTCCGACATCGATAGCACCACCTTTGGATCAAGGCAACCTAACATGTCCGCCTGCATCTTCCTCACAGACCGGCAGTTTGCCGGGGACAACCTTATCAACCCCGTCTAAGCACAATAGCCAGCCCTCGGTCCCTCAGATGTGGACAAGTAAAAGACCATTTCCTCCTAGCCATGAGAAAGCTAAGAGGTTGAATTTCACCATCTGCAAGCTCTTGGCTACAGAAATGCTGCCTTTCCGCCTGGTGGACACAGAGGATTTTCGAGACCTTATGTCCGTCGCAGTGCCCCAGTACCAGATGCCCAGTCGGCACTACTTCTCAAAGAAAGGTGTGCCTGCGCTCCACCAGCATGTCGCACATAACATCACCGCTTCTTTGAGAAACTCTGTGTGTGACAGAGAACCAATTTCATGAATGGTTGTCTCCACTGGACCTGAAACCAGGGAAGGCCGTGTGCGACAATGCTGCAAACCTGGGTGCGGCCCTTCGCCGGGGCAATGTCACACACGTGCCTTGTATGGCTCACGTGTTGAACCTGGTTGTCCAGCAACTTTTAGACAACTATCCCAGACTAGATGGCCTTCTGCAGAGGGCACGGTCGCTGTGTGCTCACTTCCGCCGTTCGCATCCCGCAGCTCAGCGACTTACATCTCTACAGAAGTCGTTGGGCCTGCCACTTCACCGGCTAAAATGCGATGTGCCTACCCGGTGGAATTCAACTCTGCACATGTTGCAGCGACTGTGGCAGCACCGACAAGCCCTGGTGCAATACGTTCTGACGTATAGCCTGGGCCAACGAGATTCAGAGGTGGGGCAAATCACGCTGGAGGAGTGGTCTCAGATCAGGGACCTATGCACCCTTCTGCACAGTTTTGAAATGGCGACGAAGATGTTTAGTGCTGACGATGCCATTATCAGCATGACTATTCCGGTGATTTACATGCTGGAGCACATGTTAAACAGAATTCGGAGTCAGGTGGTGGCACAAGAGGAGGTGGAGGAAGTAGAGGAGGAGGAGTTGTATGCGGAAGGGCTAACATCTGCAAGGTCCAGACGGTCGGCAGCACCAAGGCGGCAGGCATGTGAGGGTGGGGGAGATGGTTTTACCAGGGCGCATGGTAGCAGCCAAACTAGTGAGGAAGGTGCAGGAGCCCAGGAAGAAGTGGAGGACGAACTGATGGAAGACTCATCAGATGAGGGAGACCTTGATCACATTTCTGTTGTGCGAGGTTGGGGGGAGAGGACAGAGGAAGGAAGCATGATTGTTACCTCGCCACCAACACAACAGGGACTTGGTGCTCCTGGATGCGCAACACACATGAGTGCCTTCTTGCTGCACTACCTGCAACATGACCCTCGAATTGTGAGAATTAGAAATAATCCTGACTACTGGGTTGCCACACTGTTAGATCCCCGGTACAAAAGTAAATTTGCAGAAATTATTCCTGCCATAGAAAGGGATGCACGCATGCAGGAGTATCAGCAGAGACTGTTGCAGAATCTTACATGTGCTTTTCCACAAAATACCAGTGGTGCACGTAGTGAATCTCACAGTTCCAACTTGCCAACCGTGGGACCGTCAAGTGTTCAGCACTCAAACCGTAACAGAACCACAGTATCTGCTGGTAACATCAATTTTGCGGAATCATTTCACCACTTTTTTAGCCCATCCTTTGCAAGGCCACAGGAGACAAGAAGTCTGACACATAGTCAACGCCTAGAGACGATGGTACAGGAGTATCTCCAAGTAAACATTGAAGCCACGACTGTGTCACTGGACCCTTGCTCTTTTTGGGCTTCCAATCTGGATAAATGGCCGGAGCTAGCCACTTACGCCTTGGAGCTCTCCACTGATAATGTAGACAGACTCACGTTCATAAAGATGAACAAATCATGGATCCGAAACGACTTTTCTACCCCTGTGTCATCCTGGGGAGAGTAAAAGCTTGATGATTGGTTAAAATCACCCTACCAACCGTTTTAAGCTTTCAAATTACTAATCATGTTTATCTGTATCTAGACTGGAAAATAATTTGGGCTTTGTAGCAGTGTGCAGCACTGATCCTATTAGGCCATCTATACTAAAGCTTCACCAGATTTAAAATTAAAAATAATTTTTAGCTGCATCTAGCCCGGAAAATAATTTTGGGGCTCCGAGATGCGCAAGGCACATAAGTGCCTTCTTGCTGCACTACCTGGAGCATGACCCTCATATTGTCAGAATTCGAAGTAATCATGACTACTGGGTTGCCACACTCTTAGATCCCCCAAACTTTTCGATCAACCTTTTCATTTTAATAAAGACCAAAAAAATGGTCATTTTTGAAATTATAAGCATTAGCAGGTTGTTAGAAACTGAAATCAAACAGTTTTCAACTCAAAACTTTCTTCTAGGTGATGTTACATTTTCACATAGGACCCCTTGTTCGAAAGGAGCTTCTGAACTCTCTCGTCCATTGAATTTGTCAGGTTTTGGATGGTTTCTGCTTCAATTGTTTTGCATGAAGACAGAATACCCTCCCAGAGCTGTTGCTTAGATGTGAACTGCCTCCCGCCATCATAGACACTCCTTTTAATGATGCTCCAAAGGTTCTGAATGGGGTAGAGGTCAGGGGAGCATGGGGGTCACACCATAAGTTTGTCCCCTTTTATGCCCATATCAGCCAGAGATGCAGATGTTTTATGTGCAGCATGAGATGGTGCATTATCATGCAGAAAAATGATCTTGCTGTGAAATACACGGTTCTTTTTCTTGAACCATGGCAGGAAGTGCTGTTTGAGAAAATCCACATACATTATGGAGTTCATCTTTAGCGCCTTCAGGGATCCTAAAGGGGCCGACAATCTCTCTCCCCATGATTCCAGCCCAAAACATTACTCCACCTCCTCCTTGTTGGCGCTGTAGCCGTGTTTGCGTGGGGTGTCCATCAACCAGCCATCCTCCACTCCATCCATCTGGACCATCGAACGCTGCACGGCACTCATCCGTGAACAAAACAGTTTTGAAATCAGTCTTCATGTAATGTTTGGCCCACTGGAGCCGTTTCTGCTTGTGTGAAGTGGATAGAGGAGGTCGACAGGATGGCGCATGCACAGCTGCAAACCTCTGAAGGACACTGCATCTTGTTGTTCGGGGGACGTTGGAGGCACAAGCAGCTTCAAAAACTTGTCTGCTGCTATGACAAGGCTTTTTTGCCGCTGCTCTTTCAACCTGACGTAATTGCCTGTAGGAAAGAGTCCTCAATTTGCCCTTATCAGCACGCACACGTGTGTACTGTGAATCAGCTACATACTTCTTGATTGCCAAGACACTTCATCCTGATCATCGCACAATGTTGATTGTAGTCATGCCTTGACCTAAACACTCCACAATTTGTTGCTTCTCAGCAGCCGACACATCCTTTTTCTTTCCCATTTTGGCAGAAAATGTAGGCTGCTTAATAATGTGAGAGAGCCTTCTTAAGTAGTCTTGCCTTTCATTGGACACACCTGCCAAACTAATTAGCACAGGTGTCTGCAATTGCTTACAGTGATATAAAGAGCCCTGACACACATCACCATCAATGAGTTTAACTGACAAACAAACAAATTCTTCCCTTATCACTCCTAAACACTTTTTGCATAATAATTTGGAACGCAGTGTACATGTGCTTTTCCACAAAACACCAGTGGTTCACGTAGTGAATCTTACAGTTCTAACTTGCCAACCGTGGTCTGTATGGAGTTGTTCAATAAAGGGCCCAAAATTAAGATAACATAGATGGGAGAGGTCTCTATGAATAGGAATTCCTAAGTATTTAATACCCTGTGAGGGCCAGGCAAAGGGAAAGTTGGACTGGATGGAATCCTATATGGATTTGGGGAGGGAGACATCGAGGGCCTCAGACTTCGCTGCATTGATTTTAAAATTTTACCATGTAACAAAGTGATCTATTTCAGCCATAACAGCATGGATGGATATATGTGATTGAGTGATATATACTAGGACATCATCAGCAAATAGAGAGCACTTGTACTCGGTGCCTCCCACCTCAATCCACCTAATATTGGGGTTATGGCGAATTGATGAGAGCAGGTGCTCCGTCACTAGGATGTATAAGAGAGGGGACAGAGGACATCACTGCCTTGTCCCATTGGTGATTGTGAAAGGTGATGAAAATGTTCTGACGCACCCCCTGGGCCTTGGGACACCCGGAGCCGGACCCTTTTTGGTGGATGCTGGTGGTTGTAGTCTTCGTGGCGGCGACCAGGTTCCGTGGTTCAGGGCGGTCAAACCAGTGGCGGAACTATTTATGTGGTTTTGATGTTTAAATGTCCGACTACACCACCCGTGGATTGCGGTCAGAGTGAACCGCCGCTACAGGGCAGACCGCTGAGGCTGGTGTTGTGGGTGCAGCAGAGCGTAGCATAACTCCCCACGGGAGGAGTATAGCCTCAGGGCAGTGTATGCGGAGGATGGGGGTGATGGTGCAGGGCAGCAGCAGTAACGACACGGAGTCAGTGATGCAGTTCAGGGCCTTTACTCACAGTTCTTATTATCCAGACCACATCTGCAGGTAACGGCTGCCCACGTCGTACTGTGCTCACCAGGTGAGGGGCTCAGACAACTCCCAGATAACTTTGGAGCACTTCACAGGACCCCCTTTGTGTGTCCTTTGTCTGGCCTTTCTTACCAACACTTCTGTCCGGCTGCCTCGGGCCTCCTCTTGGTAAACTTGGCGCCAGTTTCCCTGACCCTATGTGGTGCCTTCCTAGCGGGTGTAGCGAGGGGCTGCGCCACATAAAATGTCAGAGCCTCCGGTTTCTAGCTGAGGGTCGTTTCCTGCCTCCACTAGTTCGGGGACCGGTCTCCCCCTTTGGCCTGACCCCTCCACGCAGGTGGATTCGGGCGTGCGGTGGCGACTCGCCCGTCCGCACCCCTGGGATCCCTTCATTCCTTGTTCCTGGAGCCTTCTCCGCTCCTCTTCCTTCCTTCTCCCTCTTCCAGGCCTGGGCCTCTGTTACTAGGCCCGCCTCCGGAGCAGAGCTCATGCAGAGCCCCTGCTCCCTGCCACTTCTGCTCAGACTTCTCTGCACTGAACTAAGATGGTGCCCACCTTTTATACTCCCTTCTCAATGCACCCAGGAACTGCTTCCTCCCTGCTCCTGCACTACAGGGTTCCACTTCCTCAGTGTTCCCTCCCCCCACTCCAGCCAGGGACAGGGACTGTCGTGCCCATCTCAGGGGCATATTGGTCGCCCTGCCCCACAGCAATGTGGTGTAATGCATGCAGGTGTCGGGTCCTGATCCACACTCCATCCTTACCTGAGAGTGAGATATCACACCTCTGGGTGAGGTGCAATACGTCTGTAGCAACCGAGCCCTCAGGGTGCTACAGTTCCATTTATCTTCAGCCTAGGTGACGTATTGCGATACAGGGCCGTGATTTTGGCTATAAAAGGGTCCCCTAGACCCCTACCCCAAGCTTTTTAAGAGAATCATATATGGCGTGCCAGGAGACTCTATGGAATGCTTTCTCAGCATCCAACGAGAGTATCTAATTACAAATTTTTAACTGCATCTAGCCCAGGAAATACTTTGTGCCTAGTAGCAGTGTCTGCTAGTCAGCGGATTATCCCGGCTGTTAAGCAAGCTGCACCACCTGTAGTTTAGACACTTAATTTTTTCAAAGGAAATGCTTCGGGACCATGGGATACTTAGTGAAGAGCATCAGGAGGCACCCCAAGGCATAGGGGCTGGGACTGGCAGTAGGATGCCTTGCGGTGGACAGCCGAGCTCGATCCTTATAAAAGCTTTTTAACTGCAGCAGCTTTAGTGGACGCTACTGGAGCTGGAATTACCGCGGCTGCTGGCATGAGACTTGCCCTCCAATAGATCCTTGTAAATGGATTTAAAGTGTATTCATTCAAATTAGAGAGACAATTTAAATTAAAAAGCTTAGAGCTGCCTCCACCACAGGGGGGCTCGCTCGACCCACCAGCGGACAGGCACCAGTATTGGGAGAGGGGGGCTGGCCGTCAGGGTTCACCGCGGCTCTGGCACAAACCCGGCGACACGGAGGTGGCACGGGCAGGAGCGGACTGGCCGTGTCGGCTTCTCACTTTTTGGATTTTAGAAGGGCATGACATGCCTATATCTGTGTCTCCCCCTCCTTTTACTCCTCCACCTCTTTTATTTTTGCATGACTATATGTACTTGTCACTTTTCCATGTGTTAGTTATGTCTTCTGAGCAGTTTGTCAGCTTTTGGACACCTTTGAAGGTGTTTTCTATGTGTTTCTATGTGTTTTTGTTTGCCTGCCATTGGTTTTAACGGTGTTCGAAGGTGTTCGACGAACAGTTCGACGAACAGTTCGGCGAACACAAGGGTGTTCGACGAACCGAACCGAACTCGAACACTACGGGGGTGGCTCAACACTAATCATTAGTATACATTAAACGGAGAATAGTTATATAAACTGACAAATTCTTGGCTGGATAAATGTCCACCTAGGCACTACAGAGGTTGGCTTATTCTGACTGACTACACACAGCGTGATACTGGCTATGCATTATTTTTTTAATAAGGTTTATCATAAAACACATTTTCTTGGAGCTGTGAGCGCTGTATTCCTAACTGGTATGCCTAGCATCAAAGAAAATCCTGGATCATCATATTTACTAGTGGAAAATAGTTCTTTATTATTAAAAATGGCATGCAGAGGTGTCTGGGAACATGGGGACACAACCCACAGTGAAAGTACCTAAGTCTATTCTTATTTCCAATTATCCCTGAGGACCCTCTTTGATTTACTTGCATCTCTCTACACATCTCCATTTATAACTCATTTTTTTTAACTCTGATCTAAAAACTTTTTTTCACACAGATCTATTCTTTATATTCCATTTTCTCTCCAGCAGACAATCCCCAGCACCTTACTGTTCACATTCTTAACAGAACAGTCACTTCTTTCAGAAGAGGTATATACCAATTTCCTTGCTCAGACAAACAAAGAAATAGCTTAACATCTCTGCTTCTTACTACAATGCTTTCATAGTCCTATATATCTCATAGCTTGCCCAAAAAAGATTTACGTGAACAGAAATCAAACCACCATGTTCATATACACTCATTAACACCTCTTTTCATATTAACTTTTTTTTTAAAAGTTTACAATTATAGTTTTTGATAAAGTGCACTATTTTAAAAAAGAAGTAGACTTGATACCATACAGAAGAAAACAGGTGTTTACAGATATGTTTTTTTCAGTAACCCAGAAATCCATTCACATATTGCAGCAACAACTCCATTCAGATGCATGGAAAGCAAAAATTTCTATAAGGCTACGTTCCCACGATTAACTTTTCATGCATCTTTGACCATGCATATTTTTTCTGTGGTAAAAACGCAGCATCTTACAGTTTCAGAAAAGTGGATGGGATTTATGTAAATCTCACGCCCACAGTGCTCTTTTTTAATGCAGCGTCAACTGACCGGCGGTGCATGTTTCAAGCATGTAAATTTTTCTTGCAGGTACGCTGAGTTTTCTGTTCGGAATTTTCCCATAGACATGCATAAGGTGCGGAAATTCCTCAGGTAAAAAACGCACATGTGTTTTAACTATGTTTCTGCTACGGAAACGCATAAAAAGTGCATGTAATCCTCACCTAAGTACTATATGTCACTAAAGTTTTGCCAAATACCAGGAAATTTCAAATCAAATAGCTTTATATAAAGCATGACAAACCAACAAAAGACAAAAACCGCAGCATGAAAAACACAATAAAAACAAGTTAAAAAACAGCACACAGAAACGCAATAAAAAACACAAGTAATCTAATTTAAATAATAGGTGTAGAAATGGTGCATACATTCTGCAATATCAAAAACTCACCAAAAGCTCATTGTGGGAACATAGCCTGACAAATCAATTTCATATATCTGTTCCTTGTTCAATGGCTGACAATGGCATATTAGCAAACAAGAAAGTATCAAGACTAATTTTGAAAATTATTTTTTTCCCATTTTCACGTCAAAAATGTAAATTTGGATTTGTACTACTATGTATTTTTGTCTGACCAAATAGCACAACAACCTGTCAAGAAAAATACTAATAGTTCTTTTAAATAAATATAACATAATAACTAGAGATGAGCTGATCAGGCAAAATCCTAATTTGACTGTTCGTATGGATTTTCCCGGGAAATTTGACTCAGTGAGAAGATATTCCCTGCAAATTTATTGTCCTTTATTATGCTCTGTAGATCACAGAGTATAATAAACGTAATGTGTAAAAAATAAAATCGTTATACTCATCCTCCATTCATTTCATCGGTCTCTCCGCTCCTTAACATCACCCGACCAGGCTAATAATAACCAACCTTTGCTGTTCATTTAACTTCTGAACTAATAAAATTCCAAGGTGTCCTCTACAATCTTAAGAGCAATGCAAGGATACACTGAAAAAAGTCTCATCAACACTTTAGTTTTGGAAAAAAATTTAATTCTTCCTTCCAAACAGTTATCCACTCTAAATTTACTATGATTTTTCAATCTCCTTGTTTCCTATTCAAATTTATTCAAGAAGCAAAACAGAGATAATGGGGCACCACTTATTCATTAGTAAAAGGCACTGCAATCAGCTTCATTTATACTCAGATAAACATACATGATAAACTGCACATACAGTATATTAGGAGTCACGACCAAAAACGAGAACCAGCTATACCTATATAATTGACCTCAAAATGGATTATTACTATTCGGTAAAGAGAGAAAAACAACAGCATGGCCTAATCTAGGTTTCTAGGTTTCGCTTTTACAGGCTTACTCCAGGGATTATACCATAGTGTAATGCGAGCATGTTTATACCTAACATCTCCAGATGTTTTAAATAAAAAAAAATCCAATTCCATAATATATAAGTAACAACATAAAATATCTTACAATCATTATAAATCAAAGCATCATATATAACCCAAAGTTCTTACAGATAATTAGACTTAAGATAATGTACAAATATCAAGATTTATTTTACATACAAATACTAAATAAACCACTGAAAAATCGCTCATGTGTTTTAACAATAAAGCAAGAGCTATCAGATATTAAGTAATATTAAATCAATCTGTTATTTACTAGGCTCCAAAATACCATGAAACATGTTAACATGTTTAATGCTGAACTGGTTATTAGCAACACTAATACCAACCATCAATTATTTTAGTAATAATATCAATTAAACATTATTAGTTTTTGTCTACAAGGGGTCATCAGACTAGATTTATTTTTTATCTTTATATAAAATACAGCCAGTAAGAGGCTAATTATAGTGCTCTCCTCACTTTTAAGATTATTCTTAATAAACATGCATGCAGAGATTTGATACTCAAAAATATAAACAAATGACAAGTGATCTCAAAATACATCCAAGTGAAGTTTTAATTCAACCCATGTATCCAATTAATCACTCTTTCTATACAAAACAGCTAAACTTTCATATTAATATTATATACTATGCAATTAATTAAACATAGGTCCAAAAGGGCATTGATTACAAAGTGTAGAATCATAGAATCATAGAATGGTAGAGTTGGACGGGACCTCCTGGGTCATCTGGTCCAACCCCCTGCTCAAAGCAGGATTCACTAAACCATCTCAGACAGATGTCTGTCCAGCCTCTGTTTGAAGACGTCCATTGAAGGGGAACTCACCACCTCTCGTGGCAGCCTGTTCCACTCATTGATCACCCTAACTGTCAAAAAGTTTTTTCTAATATCTAATCTGTGTCTCCTCCCATTCAGTTTAATCCCATTGCTTCTAGTCTTTCCTTGTGCAAATGAGAATAAAGATGATCCTTCTACAATGTGACAGCCCTTGAGATATTTGTAGACAGCTATTAAGTCTCCACTCAGTCTTCTTTTTTGCAAGCTAAATATTCCAAAATCCTGTAACCGTTCATCCTAGGACATGGTTTGCAGACCGGTCACCATTCTGGTCGCTCTTCTCTGAACTTGCTCCAGTTTGTCAATGTCTTTTTTAAAATGTGGTGCCCAAAACTGGACACAGTATTCCAGATGAGGTCTGACCAAAGAGGAATAAAGTGCGATAATGACTTCACGTGATCTAGACTGTATTAGCTCTATTCCTCCCATTCTGTATATGCTTTTTTCATTTTTATTGGCCAGATGTAGTACTTTGCATTTTTCCCTGTTAAAAACCATTCTGTTAGTTGCTGCCCACTGCTCCAGTTTATTTAATTCTTTTTGAATCCTCTCTCTCTTTTCTCTAGTGTTAGCTATCCCTCCTAGCTTTGTGTCATAAGTAGTGTTGAGCCACCCCCGTAGTGTTCGAGTTCGGTTCGGTTCGTCGAACACCCGTGTGTTCGCCGAACTGTTCGTCGAACTGTTCGTCGAACACCTTCGAACACCGTTAAAACCAATGGCAGGCAAACAAAAACACATAGAAACACATAGAAAACACCTTCAAAGGTGTCCAAAAGCTGACAAACTGCTCAGAAGACACAACTAACACATGGAAAAGTGACAAGTACATATAGTCATGCGAAAATAAAAGAGGTGGAGGAGTAAAAGGAGGGGGAGACACAGATATAGGCATGTCATGCCCTTCTAAAATCCAAAAAGTGAGAAGCCGACACGGCCAGTCCGCTCCTGCCCGTGCCACCTCCGTGTCGCCGGGTTTGTGCCAGAGCCGCGGTGAACCCTGATGGCCAGCCCCCCTCTCCCAATACTGGTGCCTGTCCGCTGGTGGGTCGAGCGAGCCCCCCTGTGGTGGAGGCAGCTCTAAGCTTTTTAATTTAAATTGTCTCTCTAATTTGAATGAATACACTTTAAATCCATTTACAAGGATCTATTGGAGGGCAAGTCTCATGCCAGCAGCCGCGTAATTCCAGCTCCAGTAGCGTCCACTAAAGCTGCTGCAGTTAAAAAGCTTTTATAAGGATCGAGCTCGGCTGTCCACCGCAAGGCATCCTACTGCCAGTCCCAGCCCCTATGCCTTGGGGTGCCTCCTGATGCTCTTCACTGAGTATCCCATGGTCCCGAAGCATTTCCTTTGAAAAAATTAAGTGTCTAAACTACAGGTGGTGTAGCTTGCTTAACAGCCGGGATAATCCGCTGACTAGCAGACACTGCTACTAGGCACAAAGTATTTCCTTGGCTAGATGCAGTTAAAAATTTGTAATTAGATACTCTCGTTGGATGCTGAGAAAGCATTCCATAGAGTCTCCTGGCACGCCATATATGATTCTCTTAAAAAGCTTGGGGTAGGGGTCTAGGGGACCCTTTTATAGCCAAAATCACGGCCCTGTATCGCAATACGTCACCTAGGCTGAAGATAAATGGAACTGTAGCACCCTGAGGGCTCGGTTGCTACAGACGTATTGCACCTCACCCAGAGGTGTGATATCTCACTCTCAGGTAAGGATGGAGTGTGGATCAGGACCCGACACCTGCATGCATTACACCACATTGCCGTGGGGCAGGGCGACCAATATGCCCCTGAGATGGGCACGACAGTCCCTGTCCCTGGCTGGAGTGGGGGGAGGGAACACTGAGGAAGGGGAACCCTGTAGTGCAGGAGCAGGGAGGAAGCAGTTCCTGGGTGCATTGAGAAGGGAGTATAAAAGGTGGGCACCATCTTAGTTCAGTGCAGAGAAGTCTGAGCAGAAGTGGCAGGGAGCAGGGGCTCTGCATGAGCTCTGCTCCGGAGGCGGGCCTAGTAACAGAGGCCCAGGCCTGGAAGAGGGAGAAGGAAGGAAGAGGAGCGGAGAAGGCTCCAGGAACGAGGAATGAAGGGATCCCAGGGGTGCGGACGGGCGAGTCGCCACCGCACGCCCGAATCCACCTGCGTGGAGGGGTCAGGCCAAAGGGGGAGACCGGTCCCCGAACTAGTGGAGGCAGGAAACGACCCTCAGCTAGAAACCGGAGGCTCTGACATTTTATGTGGCGCAGCCCCTCGCTACACCCGCTAGGAAGGCACCACATAGGGTCAGGGAAACTGGCGCCAAGTTTACCAAGAGGAGGCCCGAGGCAGCCGGACAGAAGTGTTGGTAAGAAAGGCCAGACAAAGGACACACAAAGGGGGTCCTGTGAAGTGCTCCAAAGTTATCTGGGAGTTGTCTGAGCCCCTCACCTGGTGAGCACAGTACGACGTGGGCAGCCGTTACCTGCAGACGTGGTCTGGATAATAAGAACTGTGAGTAAAGGCCCTGGACTGCATCACTGACTCCGCGTCGTTACTGCTGCTGCCCTGCACCATCACCCCCATCCTCCGCATACACTGCCCTGAGGCTATACTCCTCCCGTGGGGAGTTATGCTACGCTCTGCTGCAACCACAACACCAGCCTCAGCGGTCTGCCCTGTAGCGGCGGTTCACTCTGACCGCAATCCACGGGTGGTGTAGTCGGACATTTAAACATCAAAACCACATAAATAGTTCCGCCACTGGTTTGACCGCCCTGAGCCACGGAACCGGGTCGCCGCCACGAAGACTACAACCACCAGCATCCACCAAAAAGGGTCCGGCTCCGGTGTCCCAAGGCCCAGGGGGTGCGTCAGAACATTTTCATCACCTTTCACAATCACCAATGGGACAAGGCAGGGATGTCCTCTGTCCCCTCTCTTATACATCCTAGTGACGGAGCACCTGCTCTCATCAATTCGCCATAACCCCAATATTAGGTGGATTGAGGTGGGAGGCACCGAGTACAAGTGCTCTCTATTTGCTGATGATGTCCTAGTATATATCACTCAATCACATATATCCATCCATGCTGTTATGGCTGAAATAGATCACTTTGTTACATGGTAAAATTTTAAAATCAATGCAGCGAAGTCTGAGGCCCTCGATGTCTCCCTCCCCAAATCCATATAGGATTCCATCCAGTCCAACTTTCCCTTTGCCTGGCCCTCACAGGGTATCAAATACTTAGGAATTCCTATTCATAGAGACCTCTCCCATCTATGTTATCTTAATTTTGGGCCCTTTATTGAACAATTCCATACAGACCATGGTTGGCAAGTTAGAACTGTAAGATTCACTACGTGAACCGCTGGTGTTTTGTGGAAAAGCACATGTACACCGCGTTCCAAATTATTATGCAAAAAGTGTTTAGGAGTGATAAGGGAAGAATTTGTTTGTTTGTCAGTTAAACTCATTGATGGTGATGTGTGTCAGGGCTCTTTATATCACTGTAAGCAATTGCAGACACCTGTGCTAATTAGTTTGGCAGGTGTGTCCAATGAAAGGCAAGACTACTTAAGAAGGCTGTCCCACATTATTAAGCAGCCTACATTTTCTGCCAAAATGGGAAAGAAAAAGGATGTGTCGGCTGCTGAGAAGCAACAAATTGTGGAGTGTTTAGGTCAAGGCATGACTACAATCAACATTGTGCGATGATCAGGATGAAGTGTCTTGGCAATCAAGAAGTATGTAGCTGATTCACAGTACACACGTGTGCGTGCTGATAAGGGCAAATTGAGGACTCTTTCCTACAGGCAATTACGTCAGGTTGAAAGAGCAGCGGCAAAAAAGCCTTGTCATAGCAGCAGACAAGTTTTTGAAGCTGCTTGTGCCTCCAACGTCCCCCGAACAACAAGATGCAGGGTCCTTCAGAGGTTTGCAGCTGTGCATACGCCATCCTGTCGACCTCCTCTATCCACTTCACACAAGCAGAAACGGCTCCAGTGGGCCAAACATTACATGAAGACTGATTTCAAAACTGTTTTGTTCACGGATGAGTGCCGTGCAGCGCTCGATGGTCCAGATGGATGGAGTGGAGGATGGCTGGTTGATGGACACCCCACGCAAACACGGCTACAGCGCCAACAAGGAGGAGGTGGAGTAATGTTTTGGGCTGGAATCATGGGGAGAGAGATTGTCGGCCCCTTTAGGATCCCTGAAGGCACTAAAGATGAACTCCATAATGTATGTGGATTTTCTCAAACAGCACTTCCTGCCATGGTTCAAGAAGAAGAACCGTGTATTTCACAGCAAGATCATTTTTCTGCATGATAATGCACCATCTCATGCTGCACATAAAACATCTGCATCTCTGGCTGATATGGGCATAAAAGGGGACAAACTTATGGTGTGACCCCCATGCTCCCCTGACCTCTACCCCATTCAGAACCTTTGGAGCATCATCAAAAGGAGTGTCTATGATGGCGGGAGGCAGTTCACATCTAAGCAACAGCTCTGGGAGGGTATTCTGTCCTCATGCAAAACAATTGAAGCAGAAACCATCCAAAACCTGACAAATTCAATGGACGAGAGAGTTCAGAAGCTCCTTTCGAACAAGGGGTCCTATGTGAAAATGTAACATCACCTAGAACAAAGTTTTGAGTTGAAAACTGTTTGATTTCAGTTTCTAACAACCTGCTAATGCTTATAATTTCAAAAATGACCATTTTTTTGGTCTTTATTAAAATGAAAAGGTTGATCGAAAAGTTTGGGGGATCTAAGAGTGTGGCAACCCAGTAGTCATGATTACTTCGAATTCTGACAATATGAGGGTCATGCTGCAGGTAGTGCAGCAAGAAGGCACTTATGTGTCTTGCGCATCTCGGAGCCCCAAAATTATTTTCCGGGCTAGATGCAGCCAAAAATTATTTTTAATTTTAAATCTGGTGGAGCTTATTATTAGAGATGAGCGTTGTTCTACTCGAACTGTTCGCCAATCTCAAATTCGAGCTGTTTTGGGCGGTGTTCGAGCCGGTCGGCGAACACGAACAATTTGAGAAAAATTCGGCTGTTCGAGGTTATGTTCGATAACGATAACTGTTCGTGCACCAAAATCATAACTGGATTTTTTCTCAGTAATGATGAAAATTAATGTTAATACGCAGTTTGAGTGTACAGCGGGGCGGGGGGAGGGGCAGGGGATGGATCTCTGCAGGAACAATGAAGATCTCCATTTTTTTTTCTCTTTCCCGCATTTGCAGTGGGGAGGTGCAATCTGTCAGCCTATCAGCAGCGCACACACGGAGCGAAGTGCTTTTTTTCACACAAGCAAGGGCATGTGTGATTGGCAGTGTATGTCACATGTCCTTGCCCTATAAGACCAAGCCATTTTCCCCGTCGCCACCATTTTCTCACTGCTGCAGCTGCGTGTTAGACGGCACCGCTGTTGCTGTGTGCGCTATACCTTGTTAATTTCAAGCCAATTTTCGCACAAATATACAGATAGCTTGGGAGTAGGGAATAGTTGTGATTGCAGTCCATTTAAGGACTAGGTTACAGCATTTCCTACGACTTTTATCAAGCAGGTCTGTGCTCTTAAATAGATAGATTGTGGGAGTAAAGACTAATTGTAATTGGAGTCCTTTTCAGGACTAGGTTACATCAGTTCCTATCAGTTTTTGCCAGGCAGGTCTGTGCCAGTGCTGTGCAAGTTTTTTTCACAGCATTTGGCTGAATCTAGCAAAGCTAATCCTTTTTGGCCTATTGCAGAGTGTGTTAGTCAGTGGAGTAGCCTATCTGTGTTGCAAGATATACCACCTGTGTATAGAATACCAATTTTTTTACTGCACCTAGTGAAGTAAAATCTTTTGGGCATAGCATCATTCTATTAGTCCATCTATACTGACCTCCATCAGGTTGCAAACTGAATATAATTTTTTTCTGCATCTAGCTCTGAAAAAATATTTGGGCTTCTAGCAGTGTGTGGGACTTGGTCTATTAGTCCATCTATACTGACCTCCATCAGGTTGCAAATTAAAAATAATTTTTTTCTTCATTTAGCTCTGAAAAAATATTTGGGCTTCTAGCAGTGTGTGGGTCTTGTTCTATTAGTCCTTCTATACTGACCTCCAGCAGGTTGCAAATTGAATATAATTTTTTTCTGCATCTAGCTCTGAAAAAATATTTGGGCTTCTAGCGGTGTGTGGGACTTGGTCTATTAGTTCATCTATACTGACCTCCATCAGGTTGCAAATTAAAAATAATTTTTTTCTGCATCTAGCTCTGAAAAAATATTTGGGCTTCTAGCAGTGTGTGGGACTTGGTCTATTAGTCCATCTATACTGACCTCCATCAGGTTGCAAATTAAAAATAATTTTTTTCTTCATTTATCTCTGAAAAAATATTTGGGCTTCTAGCAGCGTGTGGGACTTGTTCTATTAGTCCATCTATACTGACCTCCATCAGGTTGCAAATTAAAAATAATTTTTTTCTGCATCTAGCTCTGAAAAAATATTTGGGCTTCTAGCAGTGTGTGGGACTTGGTCTATTAGTCCATCTATACTGACCTCCATCAGGTTGCAAATTAAAAATAATTTTTTTCTTCATTTAGCTCTGAAAAAATATTTGGGCTTCTAGCAGTGTGTGGGACTTGTTCTATTAGTCCTTCTATACTGACCTCCAGCAGGTTGCAAATTGAATATAATTTTTTTCTTCATCTAGCTCTGAAAAAATATTTGGGCTTCTAGCGGTGTGTGGGACTTGGTCTATTAGTCCATCTATACTGACCTCCATCAGGTTGCAAATTAAAAATAATTTTTTTCTGCATCTAGCTCTGAAAAAATATTTGGGCTTCTAGCAGTGTGTGGGACTTGGTCTATTAGTCCATCTATACTGACCTCCATCAGGTTGCAAATTAAAAATATTTTTTTTCTGCATCTAGCTCTGAAAAAATATTTGGGCTTCTAGCAGTGTGTGGGACTTGGTCTATTAGTCCATCTATACTGACCTCCATCAGGTTGCAAATTGAATAAAAAAAATTTCTGCATCTAGCTCTGAAAAAATATTTGGGCTTCTAGCGGTGTGTGGGACTTGGTCTATTAGTCCATCTATACTGACCTCCATCAGGTTGCAAATTAAAAATAATTTTTTTCTGCATCTAGCTCTGAAAAAATATTTGGGCTTCTAGCAGTGTGTGGGACTTGGTCTATTAGTCCATCTATACTGACCTCCATCAGGTTGCAAATTGAATAGAAAAATTTTCTGCATCTAGCTCTGAAAAAATATTTGGGCTTCTAGCGGTGTGTGGGACTTGGTCTATTAGTCCATCTATACTGACCTCCATCAGGTTGCAAATTCAAAATAATTTTTTTCTGCATCTAACCCAGCCAATAGTTTTGGCCTAATACCACAGTTTGGCCACTCAGCTCTGCTCGGTTACCATCCATTGTTTTTTTGTGCAAACAACTCCAGAGTTGTGAATTAGTTAACCACCAAAATGAGTGGAAAAAGGCCTGCTGCTGGTGGAAAGGGGAATAGGCGTGTTGGGAAGGGGAAAAAAGGTTGTGTCCGTGGGGTAGGTGCAGAAGAAAGACCATCTTCCAGCCAAACTAAAATGTCTACTTCTTTTAGCGGACAATGTGATAAGATCCCTTTCTTACGGCCACGCCAATCGCTACAAATTCCAGATGAGGCACAAAAACAGCAGGTGCTTCAACGGATATCAAGTGCTCCTTTAAGTGGGCTCTCCTCCACATCAACTTCAACATCACAAATACTCCAGTCCTCAAAGGTGTCACCCAAATCGCACTTGCTTCCTCACAGCTCCCAAATCTCCAGCTGCCCGTCTGAGTATGAGGTAGAACAGATGGTTGAGTCTGCAGAGCTGTTTACTCATACTATAGCCTGGGAATCAGAGGTCGACTCCAGCGCTTCTGTGAATCCAGACGAGGAAATGATCTGCACTGATGCCCAGAATCTTTATGAGTCGGATCCAGGACCAGACGCAGAAGGTTCTGACCATAATGTAGACCCTCATTCCCAAACTGTAACTCCTGTTGGTGGAGACAATGAGGAAGACGATGATAAGACTCAAATACCTGATTGGAGCGACAACTTTAGTTTTTTGTCAGGGCAGGAACAGGTTGGCTCTGAGGACGACGGGTGTGATAACGCACAGGGTGATGATGATGAGGTCGGAGATCCCACTTACTGTCAACCCACAGTCAGCCAAGAGATGAGGTCAGCAGAGGAGGTGGAGGAAGATGCTAGTGACGATGAGGTCAGGTTGCGCCTTCCTGGACAGAGACGTAGTACTGGAAGCACGTCAACAACTGCATCCTCAAACACAACTCTGCCTCTCACCACAAGTCGTGGTGGCTCTTCAGGTCGCATGGGTGCTAAGCCTTGCATAGCCTGGGCATTTTTTCAGATCGATAAAGATGACCCAACTCGTGTTATCTGTAACATTTGTCAGCAAAAGCTAAGTAGAGGCCAAAAAATACATAGTTTGAGTACTTCATGCATGAACCGGCACATGGACATGAAGCATAAGTTGCAGTGGGAAGCTCAGTGTGCTACAATGCGGCCTAGCCGGCCGGGCAAACCACCGTCTGCCATATCTTGTGCATCCGCGGCCTCTTCATCCTCTGTGACTGGGGGGACAGCAGTCACACCTGTTTTGGGGCGCAGACCTGCCACCTCTTTACCCGCAACAGCCAGCGTGATTGGCAGGTCATCATTTTCTTTGGAGGTGGTAACACCAGCTGGTCTTGAGCGCTGTCCGACATCGATAGCACCACCTTTGGATCAAGGCAACCTAACATGTCCGCCTGCATCTTCCTCACAGACCGGCAGTTTGCCGGGGACACCCTTATCAACCCCGTCTAAGCACAATAGCCAGCCCTCGGTCCCTCAGATGTGGACAAGTAAAAGACCATTTCCTCCTAGCCATGAGAAAGCTAAGAGGTTGAATTTCACCATCTGCAAGCTCTTGGCTACAGAAATGCTGCCTTTCCGCCTGGTGGACACAGAGGATTTTCGAGACCTTATGTCCGTCGCAGTGCCCCAGTACCAGATGCCCAGTAGGCACTACTTCTCAAAGAAAGGTGTGCCTGCGCTCCACCAGCATGTCGCACACAACATCACCGCTTCTTTGAGAAACTCTGTGTGTGACAGGGTGCATTTCACCACAGACACTTGGACGAGTAGGCATGGACAGGGGCGTTACATGTCGCTGACTGGGCACTGGGTAACTATGGTGACAGCAGGACAAGGGGCTGCTGTCCAAGTCTTGCCGTCCCCACGAGTTGTGCGTCAATCCTCTTTATGTCAAAGTTCCTCCACTGCTTCTGCCTCCTCAACCTCCTCTCGGTCTTCCACCTGCACCCAAAGCCTGTCTGGTCATGCCACAAGCTTTCTAACTGCGCAGAAGGGATCCTGCACACTTCCTTACTATGCTGGCAGTAGGGCTCAACGTCATCAGGCGGTTTTTACATTGAAATGTCTGGGAAATGTGAGTCACACAGCTGAGGAGTTGTGGTCAGCTCTGGAGAACCAATTTCATGAATGGTTGTCTCCACTGGACCTGAAACCAGGGAAGGCCGTGTGCGACAATGCTGCAAACCTGGGTGCGGCCCTTCGCCGGGGCAATGTCACACACGTGCCTTGTATGGCTCACGTGTTGAACCTGGTTGTCCAGCAATTTTTAGCCCACTATCCCAGACTAGATGGCCTTCTGCAGAGGGCACGTTCGCTGTGTGCTCACTTCCGCCGTTCGCATCCCGCAGCTCAGTGACTTACATCTCTACAGAAGTCGTTGGGCCTGCCACTTCACCGGCTAAAATGCGATGTGCCTACCCGGTGGAATTCAACTCTGCACATGTTGCAGCGACTGTGGCAGCACCGACAAGCCCTGGTGCAATACGTTCTGACGTATAGCCTGGGCCAACGAGATTCAGAGGTGGGGCAAATCACGCTGGAGGAGTGGTCTCAGATCAGGGACCTATGCACCCTTCTGCACAGTTTTGAAATGGCGACGAAGATGTTTAGTGCTGACGATGCCATTATCAGCATGACTATTCCGGTGATTTACATGCTGGAGCACATGTTAAACAGAATTCGGAGTCAGGTGGTGGCACAAGAGGAGGTGGAGGAAGTAGAGGAGGAGGAGTTGTATGAGGAAGGGCTAACATCTGCAAGATCCAGACGGTCGGCAGCACCAAGGCAGCAGGCATGTGAGGGTGGGGGAGATGATTTTACCAGGGCGCATGGTAGCAGCCAAACTAGTGAGGAAGGTGCAGGAGCCCAGGAAGAAGTGGAGGACGAACTGATGGAAGACTCATCAGATGAGGGAGACCTTGATCACATTTCTGTTGTGCGAGGTTGGGGGGAGAGGACAGAGGAAGGAAGCATGATTGTTACCTCGCCACCAACACAACAGGGACTTGGTGCTCCTGGATGCGCAACACACATGAGTGCCTTCTTGCTGCACTACCTGCAACATGACCCTCGAATTGTGAGAATTAGAAATAATCCTGACTACTGGGTTGCCACACTGTTAGATCCCCGGTACAAAAGTAAATTTGCAGAAATTATTCCTGCCATAGAAAGGGATGCACGCATGCAGGAGTATCAGCAGAGACTGTTGCAGAATCTTACATGTGCTTTTCCACAAAATACCAGTGGTGCACGTAGTGAATCTCACAGTTCCAACTTGCCAACCGTGGGACCGTCAAGTGTTCAGCACTCAAACCGTAACAGAACCACAGTATCTGCTGGTAACATCAATTTTGCGGAATCATTTCACCACTTTTTTAGCCCATCCTTTGCAAGGCCACAGGAGACAAGAAGTCTGACACATAGTCAACGCCTAGAGACGATGGTACAGGAGTATCTCCAAGTAAACATTGAAGCCACGACTGTGTCACTGGACCCTTGTTCTTTTTGGGCTTCCAATCTGGATAAATGGCCGGAGCTAGCCACTTACGCCTTGGAGATCTTGTCATGCCCCGCAGCCAGCGTTCTGTCTGAACGTGTGTTCAGCGCTGCTGGTGGTGTGCTGACAGATAAGCGCACGCGGCTCTCCACTGATAATGTAGACAGACTCACGTTCATAAAGATGAACAAATCATGGATCCGAAACGACTTTTCTACCCCTGTGTCATCCTGGGGAGAGTAAAAGCTTGATGATTGGTTAAAATCACCCTACCAACCGTTTTAAGCTTTCAAATTACTAATCATGTTTATCTGTATCTTGACTGGAAAATAATTTGGGCTTTGTAGCAGTGTGCAGCACTGATCCTATTAGGCCATCTATAATAAGCGTCACCAGATTTAAAATTAAAAATAATTTTTAGCTGCATCTAGCCCGGAAAATAATTTTGGGGCTCCGAGATGCGCAAGACACATAAGTGCCTTCTTGCTGCACTACCTGCAGCATGACCCTCATATTGTCAGAATTCGAAGTAATCATGACTACTGGGTTGCCACACTCTTAGATCCCCCAAACTTTTCGATCAACCTTTTCATTTTAATAAAGACCAAAAAAATGGTCATTTTTGAAATTATAAGCATTAGCAGGTTGTTAGAAACTGAAATCAAACAGTTTTCAACTCAAAACTTTATTCTAGGTGATGTTACATTTTCACATAGGACCCCTTGTTCGAAAGGAGCTTCTGAACTCTCTGGTCCATTGAATTTGTCAGGTTTTGGATGGTTTCTGCTTCAATTGTTTTGCATGAGGACAGAATACCCTCCCAGAGCTGTTGCTTAGATGTGAACTGCCTCCCGCCATCATAGACACTCCTTTTAATGATGCTCCAAAGGTTCTGAATGGGGTAGAGGTCAGGGGAGCATGGGGGTCACACCATAAGTTTGTCCCCTTTTATGCCCATATCAGCCAGAGATGCAGATGTTTAATGTGCAGCATGAGATGGTGCATTATCATGCAGAAAAATGATCTTGCTGTGAAATACACGGTTCTTCTTCTTGAACCATGGCAGGAAGTGCTGTTTGAGAAAATCCACATACATTATGGAGTTCATCTTTAGCGCCTTCAGGGATCCTAAAGGGGCCGACAATCTCTCTCCCCATGATTCCAGCCCAAAACATTACTCCACCTCCTCCTTGTTGGCGCTGTAGCCGTGTTTGCGTGGGGTGTCCATCAACCAGCCATCCTCCGCTCCATTCATCTGGACCATCGAGCGCTGCACGGCACTCATCCGTGAACAAAACAGTTTTGAAATCAGTCTTCATGTAATGTTTGGCCCACTGGAGCCGTTTCTGCTTGTGTGAAGTGGATAGAGGAGGTTGACAGCATGGCGTATGCACAGCTGCAAACCTCTGAAGGACCCTGCATCTTGTTGTTCGGGGGACGTTGGAGGCACAAGCAGCTTCAAAAACTTGTCTGCTGCTATGACAAGGCTTTTTTGCCGCTGCTCTTTCAACCTGACGTAATTGCCTGTAGGAAAGAGTCCTCAATTTGCCCTTATCAGCACGCACACGTGTGTACTGTGAATCAGCTACATACTTCTTGATTGCCAAGACACTTCATCCTGATCATCGCACAATGTTGATTGTAGTCATGCCTTGACCTAAACACTCCACAATTTGTTGCTTCTCAGCAGCCGACACATCCTTTTTCTTTCCCATTTTGGCAGAAAATGTAGGCTGCTTAATAATGTGAGAGAGCCTTCTTAAGTAGTCTTGCCTTTCATTGGACACACCTGCCAAACTAATTAGCACAGGTGTCTGCAATTGCTTACAGTGATATAAAGAGCCCTGACACACATCACCATCAATGAGTTTAACTGACAAACAAACAAATTCTTCCCTTATCACTCCTAAACACTTTTTGCATAATAATTTGGAACGCGGTGTACATGTGCTTTTCCACAAAACACCAGTGGTTCACGTAGTGAATCTTACAGTTCTAACTTGCCAACCGTGGTCTGTATGGAATTGTTCAATAAAGGGCCCAAAATTAAGATAACATAGATGGGAGAGGTCTCTATGAATAGGAATTCCTAAGTATTTGATACCCTGTGAGGGCCAGGCAAAGGGAAAGTTGGACTGGATGGAATCCTATATGGATTTAGGGAGGGAGACATCGAGGGCCTCAGACTTCGCTGCATTGATTTTAAAATTTTACCATGTAACAAAGTGATCTATTTCAGCCATAACAGCAGGGATGGATATATGTGATTGAGTGATATATACTAGGACATCATCAGCAAATAGAGAGCACTTGTACTCGGTGCCTCCCACCTCAATCCACCTAATATTGGGGTTATGGCGAATTGATGAGAGCAGGTGCTCCGTCACTAGGATGTATAAGAGAGGGGACAGAGGACATCCCTGCCTTGTCCCATTGGTGATTGTGAAAGGTGATGAAAATGTTCTGACGCACCCCCTGGGCCTTGGGACACCCGGAGCCGGACCCTTTTTGGTGGATGCTGGTGGTTGTAGTCTTCGTGGCGGCGATCCGGTTCCGTGGCTCAGGGCGGTCAAACCAGTGGCGGAACTATTTATGTGGTTTTGATGTTTAAATGTCCGACTACGCCACCCGTGGATTGCGGTCAGAGTGAACCGCCGCTACAGGGCAGACCGCTAAGGCTGGTGTTGTGGGTGCAGCAGAGCGTAGCATAATTCCCCACGGGAGGAGTATAGCCTCAGGGCAGTGTATGCGGAGGATGGGGGTGATGGTGCAGGGCAGCAGCAGTAACGACACGGAGTCAGTGATGCAGTTCAGGGCCTTTACTCACAGTTCTTATTATCCAGACCACGTCTGCAGGTAACGGCTGCCCACGTCGTACTGTGCCCACCAGGTGAGGGGCTCAGACAACTCCCAGATAACTTTGGAGCGCTTCACAGGACCCCCTTTGTGTGTCCTTTGTCTGGCCTTTCTTACCAACACTTCTGTCCGGCTGCCTCGGGCCTCCTCTTGGTAAACTTGGCGCCAGTTTCCCTGACCCTATGTGGTGCCTTCCTAGCGGGTGGAGCAAGGGGCTGCGCCACATAAAATGTCAGAGCCTCCGGTTTCTAGCTGAGGGTCGTTTCCTGCCTCCACTAGTTCGGGGACCGGTCTCCCCCTTTGGCCTGACCCCTCCACGCATGTGGATTCGGGCGTGCGGTGGCGACTCGCCCGTCCGCACCCCTGGGATCCCTTCATTCCTCGTTCCTGGAGCCTTCTCCGCTCCTCTTCCTTCCTTCTCCCTCTTGCAGGCCTGGGCCTCTGTTACTAGGCCCGCCTCCGGAGCAGAGCTCATGCAGAGCCCCTGCTCCCTGCCACTTCTGCTCAGACTTCTCTGCACTGAACTAAGATGGTGCCCACCTTTTATACTCCCTTCTCAATGCACCCAGGAACTGCTTCCTCCCTGCTCCTGCACTACAGGGTTCCCCTTCCTCAGTGTTCCCTCCCCCCACTCCAGCCAGGGACAGGGACTGTCGTGCCCATCTCAGGGGCATATTGGTCGCCATGCCCCACGGCAATGTGGTGTAATGCATGCAGGTGTCGGGTCCTGATCCACACTCCATCCTTACCTGAGAGTGAGATATCACACCTCTGGGTGAGGTGCAATACGTCTGTAGCAACCGAGCCCTCAGGGTGCTACAGTTCCATTTATCTTCAGCCTAGGTGACGTATTGCGATACAGGGCTGTGATTTTGGCTATAAAAGGGTCCCCTAGACCCCTACCCCAAGCTCTTTAAGAGAATCATATATGGCGTGCCAGGAGACTCTATGGAATGCTTTCTCAGCATCCAACGAGAGTATCTAATTACAAATTTTTAACTGCATCTAGCCCAGGAAATACTTTGTGCCTAGTAGCAGTGTCTGCTAGTCAGCGGATTATCCCGGCTGTTAAGCAAGCTACACCACCTGTAGTTTAGACACTTAATTTTTTCAAAGGAAATGCTTCGGGACCATGGGATACTTAGTGAAGAGCATCAGGAGGCACCCCAAGGCATAGGGGCTGGGACTGGCAGTAGGATGCCTTGCGGTGGACAGCCGAGCTCGATCCTTATAAAAGCTTTTTAACTGCAGCAGCTTTAGTGGACGCTACTGGAGCTGGAATTACCGCGGCTGCTGGCATGAGACTTGCCCTCCAATAGATCCTTGTAAATGGATTTAAAGTGTATTCATTCAAATTAGAGAGACAATTTAAATTAAAAAGCTTAGAGCTGCCTCCACCACAGGGGGGCTCGCTCGACCCACCAGCGGACAGGCACCAGTATTGGGAGAGGGGGGCTGGCCGTCAGGGTTCACCGCGGCTCTGGCACAAACCCGACGACACGGAGGTGGCACGGGCAGGAGCGGACTGGCCGTGTCGGCTTCTCACTTTTTGGATTTTAGAAGGGCATGACATGCCTATATCTGTGTCTCCCCCTCCTTTTACTCCTCCACCTCTTTTATTTTCGCATGACTATATGTACTTGTCACTTTTCCATGTGTTAGTTATGTCTTCTGAGCAGTTTGTCAGCTTTTGGACACCTTTGAAGGTGTTTTCTATGTGTTTCTATGTGTTTTTGTTTGCCTGCCATTGGTTTTAACGGTGTTCGAAGGTGTTCGACGAACAGTTCGACGAACAGTTCGGCGAACACACGGGTGTTCGACGAACCGAACCGAACTCGAACACTACGGGGGTGGCTCAACACTACTTATTATAGATGGCCTAATAGGATCAGTGCTGCACACTGCTACAAAGCCCAAATTATTTTCCAGTCAAGATACAGATAAACATGATTAGTAATTTGAAAGCTTAAAACGGTTGGTAGGGTGATTTTAACCAATCATCAAGCTTTTACTCTCCCCAGGATGACACAGGGGTAGAAAAGTCGTTTCGGATCCATGATTTGTTCATCTTTATGAACGTGAGTCTGTCTACATTATCAGTGGAGAGCCGCGTGCGCTTATCTGTCAGCACACCACCAGCAGCGCTGAACACACATTCAGACAGAACGCTGGCTGCGGGGCATGACAAGATCTCCAAGGCGTAAGTGGCTAGCTCCGGCCATTTATCCAGATTGGAAGCCCAAAAAGAACAAGGGTCCAGTGACACAGTCGTGGCTTCAATGTTTACTTGGAGATACTCCTGTACCATCGTCTCTAGGCGTTGACTATGTGTCAGACTTCTTGTCTCCTGTGGCCTTGCAAAGGATGGGCTAAAAAAGTGGTGAAATGATTCCGCAAAATTGATGTTACCAGCAGATACTGTGGTTCTGTTACGGTTTGAGTGCTGAACACTTGACGGTCCCACGGTTGGCAAGTTGGAACTGTGAGATTCACTACGTGCACCACTGGTATTTTGTGGAAAAGCACATGTAAAATTCTGCAACAGTTTCTGCTGATACTCCTGCATGCGTGCATCCCTTTCTATGGCAGGAATAATTTCTGCAAATTTACTTTTGTACCGGGGATCTAACAGTGTGGCAACCCAGTAGTCAGGATTATTTCTAATTCTCACAATTCGAGGGTCATGTTGCAGGTAGTGCAGCAAGAAGGCACTCATGTGTGTTGCGCATCCAGGAGCACCAAGTCCCTGTTGTGTTGGTGGCGAGGTAACAATCATGCTTCCTTCCTCTGTCCTCTCCCCCCAACCTCGCACAACAGAAATGTGATCAAGGTCTCCCTCATCTGATGAGTCTTCCATCAGTTCGTCCTCCACTTCTTCCTGGGCTCCTGCACCTTCCTCACTAGTTTGGCTGCTACCATGCGCCCTGGTAAAACCATCTCCCCCACCCTCACATGCCTGCCGCCTTGGTGCTGCCGACCTTCTGGACCTTGCAGATGTTAGCCCTTCCGCATACAACTCCTCCTCCTCTACTTCCTCCACCTCCTCTTGTGCCACCACCTGACTCCGAATTCTGTTTAACATGTGCTCCAGCATGTAAATCACCGGAATAGTCATGCTGATAATGGCATCGTCAGCACTAAACATCTTCGTCGCCATTTCAAAACTGTGCAGAAGGGTGCATAGGTCCCTGATCTGAGACCACTCCTCCAGCGTGATTTGCCCCACCTCTGAATCTCGTTGGCCCAGGCTATACGTCAGAACGTATTGCACCAGGGCTTGTCGGTGCTGCCACAGTCGCTGCAACATGTGCAGAGTTGAATTCCACCGGGTAGGCACATCGCATTTTAGCCGGTGAAGTGGCAGGCCCAACGACTTCTGTAGAGATGTAAGTCGCTGAGCTGCGGGATGCGAACGGCGGAAGTGAGCACACAGTGACCGTGCCCTCTGCAGAAGGCCATCTAGTCTGGGATAGTGGGCTAAAAATTGCTGGACAACCAGGTTCAACACGTGAGCCATACAAGGCACGTGTGTGACATTGCCCCGGCGAAGGGCCGCACCCAGGTTTGCAGCATTGTCGCACACGGCCTTCCCTGGTTTCAGGTCCAGTGGAGACAACCATTCATGAAATTGGTTCTCCAGAGCTGACCACAACTCCTCAGCTGTGTGACTCACATTTCCCAGACATTTCAATGTAAAAACCGCCTGATGACGTTGAGCCCTACTGCCAGCATAGTAAGGAGGTGTGCAGGATCCCTTCTGCGCAGTTAGAAAGCTTGTGGCATGACCAGACAGGCTTTGGGTGCAGGTGGAAGACCGAGAGGAGGTTGAGGAGGCAGAAGCAGTGGAGGAACTTTGACATAAAGAGGATTGACGCACAACTCGTGGGGACGGCAAGACTTGGACAGCAGCCCCTTGTCCTGCTGTCACCATAGTTACCCAGTGCCCAGTCAGCGACATGTAACGCCCCTGTCCATGCCTACTCGTCCAAGTGTCTGTGGTGAAATGCACCCTGTCACACACAGAGTTTCTCAAAGAAGCGGTGATGTTGTGTGCGACATGCTGGTGGAGCGCAGGCACACCTTTCTTTGAGAAGTAGTGCCGACTGGGCATCTGGTACTGGGGCACTGCGACGGACATAAGATCTCGAAAATCCTCTGTGTCCACCAGGCGGAAAGGCAGCATTTCTGTAGCCAAGAGCTTGCAGATGGTGAAATTCAACCTCTTAGCTTTCTCATGGCTAGGAGGAAATGGTCTTTTACTTGTCCACATCTGAGGGACCTAGGGCTGGCTATTGTGCTTAGACGGGGTTGATAAGGGTGTCCCCGGCAAACTGCCGGTCTGTGAGGAAGATGCAGGCGGACATGTTAGGTTGCCTTCATCCAAAGGTGGTGCTATCGATGTCGGACAGCGCTCAAGACCAGCTGGTGTTACCACCTCCAAAGAAAATGATGACCTGCCAATCACGCTGGCTGTTGCGGGTAAAGAGGTGGCAGGTCTGCGCCCCAAAACAGGTGTGACTGCTGTCCCCCCAGTCACAGAGGATGAAGAGGCCGCGGATGCACAAGATATGGCAGACGGTGGTTGGCCCGGCCGGCTAGGCCGCATTGTAGCACACTGAGCTTCCCACTGCAACTTATGCTTCATGTCCATGTGCCGGTTCATGCATGAAGTACTCAAACTATGTATTTTTTGGCCTCTACTTAGCTTTTGCTGACAAATGTTACAGATAACACGAGTTGGGTCATCTTTATCGATCTGAAAAAATGCCCAGGCTATGCAAGGCTTAGCACCCATGCGACTTGAAGAGCCACCACGACTTGTGGTGAGAGGCAGAGTTGTGTTTGAGGATGCAGTTGTTGACGTGCTTCCAGTACTACGTCTCTGTCCAGGAAGGCGCAACCTGACCTCGTCGTCACTAGCATCTTCCTCCACCTCCTCTGCTGACTTCATCTCTTGGCTGACTGTGGGTTGACAGTAAGTGGGATCTCCGACCTCATCATCATCACCCTGTGCGTTATCACACCCGTCGTCCTCAGAGCCAACCTGTTCCTGCCCTGACAAAAAACTAAAGTTGTCGCTCCAATCAGGTATTTGAGTCTTATCATCGTCTTCCTCATTGTCTCCACCAACAGGAGTTACAGTTTGGGAATGAGGGTCTACATTATGGTCAGAACCTTCTGCGTCTGGTCCTGGATCCGACTCATAAAGATTCTGGGCATCAGTGCAGATCATTTCCTCGTCTGGATTCACAGAAGCGCTGGAGTCGACCTCTGATTCCCAGGCTATAGTATGAGTAAACAGCTCTGCAGACTCAACCATCTGTTCTACCTCATACTCAGACGGGCAGCTGGAGATTTGGGAGCTGTGAGGAAGCAAGTGCGATTTGGGTGACACCTTTGAGGACTGGAGTATTTGTGATGTTGAAGTTGATGTGGAGGAGAGCCCACTTAAAGGAGCACTTGATATCCGTTGAAGCACCTGCTGTTTTTGTGCCTCATCTGGAATTTGTAGCGATTGGTGTGGCCGTAAGAAAGGGATCTTATCACATTGTCCGCTAAAAGAAGTAGACATTTTAGTTTGGCTGGAAGATGGTCTTTCTTCTGCAGATGTTACTGTTGCTTTAACACCTACCCCACGGACACAACCTTTTTTCCCCTTCCCAACACGCCTATTCCCCTTTCCACCAGCAGCAGGCCTTTTTCCACTCATTTTGGTGGTTAACTAATTCACAACTCTGGAGTTGTTTGCACAAAAAAACAATGGATGGTAACCGAGCAGAGCTGAGTGGCCAAACTGTGGTATTAGGCCAAAACTATTGGCTGGGTTAGATGCAGAAAAAAATTATTTTGAATTTGCAACCTGATGGAGGTCAGTATAGATGGACTAATAGAGAGAGTCCGACACACTACTAGAAGGCCAAATATTTTTTCAGAGGTAGATGCAGAAAAAAATATATTCAGTTTGCAACCTGATGGAGGTCAGTATAGATGGACTAATACAACAAGTCCCGCACACAGCTAGAAGCCCAAATATTTTTCCAGAGGTACTGTAGATGCAGATAAAAATTATTTTTAATTTGCAACCTGATGGAGGTCAGTATAGATGGATTAATAGAGAAAGTCCGACACACTACTAGAAGGCCAAATATTTTTTCAGAGGTAGATGCAGAAAAAAATATATTCAGTTTGCAACCTGATGGAGGTCAGTATAGATGGACTAATACAACAAGTCCCACACACAGCTAGAAGCCCAAATATTTTTTCAGAGGTACTGTAGATGCAGATAAAAATTAGTTTTAATTTGCAACCTGATGGAGGTCAGTATAGATGGACTAATAGAGAAAGTCCGACACACTACTAGAAGGCCAAATATTTTTTCAGAGCTAGATGCAGAAAAAAATTATATTCAGTTTCCAACCTGATGGAGGTCAGTATAGATGGATTAATAGAACAAGACCCACACACAGATAGAAGCCCAATATTTTTTCAGAGGTAGATGCAGAAAAAAATATATTCAGTTTGCAACCTGATGGAGGTCAGTATAGATGGCCTAATAGAACAAGTCCCACACACTGCTAGAAGCCCAAATATTTTTTCAGAGGCACTGTAGATGCAGATAAAAATTAGTTTTAATTTGCAACCTGATGGAGGTCAGTATAGATGGACTAATAGAGAAAGTCCGACACACTACTAGAAGGCCAAATATTTTTTCAGAGCTAGATGCAGAAAAAAATTATATTCAGTTTGCAACCTGATGGAGGTCAGTATAGATGGACTAATAGAGAAAGTCCGACACACTACTAGAAGGCCAAATATTTTTTCAGAGGTAGATGCAGAAAAAAATATATTCAGTTTGCAACCTGATGGAGGTCAGTATAGATGGATTAATAGAACAAGACCCACACACAGCTAGAAGCCCAATATTTTTTCAGAGGTAGATGCAGAAAAACTATATTCAGTTTGCAACCTGATGGAGGTCAGTATAGATGGACTAATAGAACAAGTCCCACACACTGCTAGAAGCCCAAATATTTTTTCAGAGGTACTGTAGATGCAGATAAAAATTAGTTTTAATTTGCAACCTGATGGAGGTCAGTATAGATGGACTAATAGAGAAAGTCCGACACACTACTAGAAGGCCAAATATTTTTTCAGAGGTAGATGCAGAAAAAAATATATTCAGTTTGCAACCTGATGGAGGTCAGTATAGATGGATTAATAGAACAAGACCCACACACAGCTAGAAGCCCAATATTTTTTCAGAGGTAGATGCAGAAAAAAATATATTCAGTTTGCAACCTGATGGAGGTCAGTATAGATGGACTAATAGAACAAGTCCCACACACTGCTAGTAGCCCAAATATTTTTTCAGAGGTACTGTAGATGCAGATAAAAATTAGTTTTAATTTGCAACCTGATGGAGGTCAGTATAGATGGACTAATAGAGAAAGTCCGACACACTACTAGAAGGCCAAATATTTTTTCAGAGGTAGATGCAGAAAAAAATATATTCAGTTTGCAACCTGATGGAGGTCAGTATAGATGGATTAATAGAACAAGACCCACACACAGCTAGAAGCCCAATATTTTTTCAGAGGTAGATGCAGAAAAAAATATATTCAGTTTGCAACCTGATGGAGGTCAGTATAGATGGACTAATAGAACAAGTCCCACACACTGCTAGAAGCCCAAATATTTTTCAGAGGTACTGTAGATGCAGATAAAAATTAGTTTTAATTTGCAACCTGATGGAGGTCAGTATAGATGGACTAATAGAATGATGCTATGCCCAAAAGATTTTACTTCACTAGGTGCAGTAAAAAAATTGGTATTCTATACACAGGTGGTATATCTTGCAACACAGATAGGCTACTCCACTGACTAACACACTCTGCAATAGGCCAAAAAGGATTAGCTTTGCTAGATTCAGCCAAATGCTGTGAAAAAAACTTGCACAGCACTGGCACAGACCTGCCTGGCAAAAACTGATAGGAACTCATGTAACCTAGTCCTGAAAAGGACTGCAATTACAATTAGTCTTTACTCCCACAACCGATCTATTTAAGAGCACAGACCTCCCTGATAAAAGTCGTAGGAAATGCTGTAACCTAGTCCTTAAAAGGACTGCAATCACAACTATTCCCTACTCCCAAGCTATCTGTATATTTGTGCGAAAATTGGCTTGAAATTAACAAGGTATAGCGCACACAGCAACAGCGGTGCCGTCTAACACGCAGCTGCAGCAGTGAGAAAATGGTGGCGACGGGGAAAATGGCTTGGTCTTATAGGGCAAGGACATGTGACATACACTGCCAATGACACATGCCCTTGCTTGTGTGAAAAAAAGCACTTCGCTCCGTGTGTGCGCTGCTGATAGGCTGACAGATTGCACCTCCCCACTGTAAATGCGGGAAAGAGAAAAAAAAATGGAGATCTTCATTGTTCCTGCAGAGATCCATCCCCTGCCCCTCCCCCCACCCCGCTGTACACTCAAACTGCGTATTAACATTAATTTTCATCATTACTGAGAAAAAATCCAGTTATGATTTTGGTGCACGAACAGTTATCGAACATAACCTCGAACAGCCGAATTTTTCTCAAATTGTTCGTGTTCGCCGAACGGCTCGAACACTGCCCAAAACAGCTCGAATTTGAGATTGGCGAACAGTTCGAGTAGAACAACGCTCATCTCTAGTCATAAGCAAATTGAATCAGTTTACCCTCAATTCCTTCATCTAAATCATTGATAAAGATGTTGAACAATACAGGTCCCAGGACAGAGCCCTGTGGTACCTGTTACGCTCGAGCACGGACTGACTGGCGTGAGCGTGGTTAGTGATCCCACTGGACCATGAACCGAGGAGTGCCTGGAGGGGTGTGACTAAGTATCAACCTGGTCCGACCAAGGTCACACGGCGGCTCAGTCGATTCCGTGAACCAGGGAGGAACCGAGCAGAGGGACCAGGTGCTACTACAGGTCAGACCGCGGTCACAGCTGTTGACCCACACCGGGGAATGCAGGAACAGGCAGGTTAGACTGGCATATAGACTGGTGGGTACTGGCAGGCACGGCTGGTATGCAGACAGGTGGGTATTGGCAGGCACGCAGGCACGGCTGGTATGCAGACAGGTGGGCACTGGCAGGCAAGGCTGGCATGCAGACAGGTGGGCACTGGCAGGCATGGCTGGCATGCAGACAGGCGGGTACTGGCAGGTAGGAATGCAGGCATGATAGGGACCAGTACAGACTGGGATACAGGAACAGAGCCGCAGGTGCGATGGACAAGCAAAGGAGAGCAAAACCCGCAGGTGCGGTAGACAAGCAGAGCGGAGCAAAATCTGCAGGTGCAGTAGACAAGCAGAGCAGAGCAAAACCTGCAGGTGCGGTAGACAATCAGAGCAGAGCAAAACCCGCAGGCGCGGTAGACAAGCAGAGCAGGGCAAAACCCGCAGGTGCGGTAGACAAGCAGAGCAGAGCAAAACCCGCAGGTGCTGTAGACAAGCAGAGCAGGGCAAAACCCGCAGGTGCGGTAGACAAGCAGAGCAGTGCAAAACCCGCAGGTGCGGTAGACAAGCAGAGCAAAACCCGCAGGTGTGGTAGACAAGCAGAGCAGAGCAAAACCCGCAGATGCGGTAGACAAGCAGAGCAGAGCAAAACCCACAGATGCGGTAGACAAGCAGAGCAGAGCAAAACCCGCAGGTGCGGTAGACACGCAGAGCAGAGCAAAACCCGCAGGTGCGGTAGACTCACAGCAATAGGCTGGGGAGGAATTAGGAGTGCGCACACAGTAACTATAAGAATCAGGCTGTAACCGCGCCGCTGTCCTAAGCAATCAGACAAGAGACACAGCAGGTACTGGAGCAAGGAAAAGGGAAGGTTCGGACATAGAGACAAACAGGTAATGGGCTAGGACACAGTACAGACAGGAACTGAACCAGGAACAAAATACAGGAATGAGCCGGGGAACTCAGCCCCCAGGGTGGCGGAGACAGACTAGAAGTCACAGATACAGGTAAGAGGCCTGGGTATACAGCCCCCAGGGGTGGAACAGACAAGATACAGGACAGGACCTGGAAACTCAGTTGCAAGCAACACACTGAAGAAAAGTGTTGCTCAGGCCCCCCTACTGGGTGGAGGGGGTTTAAGTATCCAGTGTCTCACAGCAATAGGCTGGGGAGGCATTAGGAGTGCGCACACAGTAACTATAAGAATCAGGCAGTAACCGCGCCGCCACCCTAAGCAATCAGACAAGAGACACAGCAGGTACTGGAGCAAAGTGTGCAGCCTGGATTGATAGTTAAAATGGCGGTCTTGCATGGTGGGAGATGGTAAGCCATGCCAGCACGCCACCAGGGATGTTACAGTACCCCACTTGAGACATTCATCCAACTGGATGTGAAGCCATTTACGACCACTCTTTGAGTTCGATCAATAAGCCAGTTATGAATCCACCTAACAGTTGCCTTGTCCATTCCATACTTGGTCATTTTTTCAATAACGATGGTGTGAGATACTTTGTCGCATGCTTTGCTGAAGTCAAGATATACTATATCTACAAAATTTACCTGATCCACCCAGTCAGTGATTCTGTCATAGAAGGAAATTAAGTTAGTCTGACATGACTTGTTAGTTACAAACCCATGCTAACTCTGGTTAATCACTTCATTCTTATCCAGGTACTTACATACATGTTGTTTAATAATTTGTTCAAAGATCTTTCCTAGTATAGAAGTCAGACTCACCGGCCTATAGTTCCCTGGGTCCACTTTCTTCCCCTTTTTGAAGATAGGAAGAACATTTGCTCTTCTCCAGTCTTCTGGGACTTCTCCTGTTCTCCAAGAATTTTCAAAAATTATGGAGAGTGGTTCTAAAATTTCTTCTACGATCTCCTTCAGTACTCTGGGGTGTAATTCATCTGGACCTGGAGACTTGAACTCATTTATGTTAGCTAAATATTCCCTCACAATCTTTCTGTTTACAGATAACCTGGATTCTTCTCTTCCTTTAATAGGACAGTGAAGATCAGTTGATGTTACATTTTCTTCCTGAGAGAAAACTGATGCAAAATAGGAATTAAAAAGTTCGGCCTTCTCAACATCCTTTCTTACCATTTCACCATTTTCATCCTGTAAAAATCCTATAGCATCTTTGACAATTCTTTTACTTTTGACATACCCCCAAAATCCTTTTTTATTGCTTTTGACATCTCTTGCAAGCCTTAATTCATAGTCATCTTTAGCTAGCCTGATAGGTGCCCTACAGGTTCTGCAGACTGCATTATAATCTTCTTTAGATATGCCTCCCTCTTTCCATTTGATAAACATTTCTTTCTTTCTTTTTAGCATGTGTTTAAGTTCTGTGTATCATGTGTATACTTAATCCATTGAGTGTTAAAATGCCCATATTGAAAATTGATTCAGTTTCCCTCCTATTAATTTCATTCTTATTATCCATTGCTGTAAAAACAAAAAAGCACCCTTTTAACCCCTTTACAACCCAAGGTGGTTTGCACGTTAATGACCAGGCCAATTTTTACAATTCTGACCACTGTCACTTAATGAGGTAATTACTCTGGAATACTTCAACGGATCCCCATGATTCTGAGAATGTTTTTTCGTGACATATTGTACTTCATGATTATGGTAAAATTTCTTCGATATCACTTGCGCTTGTTTGTGAAAAAAATGGAAATTTGGTGAAAATTTTTCAATTTTTCAATTTTCAAAATTTGAATTTTTATTCCCTTAAATCAGAGAGATATGTCATGCAAAATAGTTAATGAATAACATTTCCCACATGTCTACTTTACATCAGCACAGTTTTGGAACCAAATTTTTTTTATTAGGGAGCTATAAGGGTTAAAAGTTGACCAGCGATTTCTCATTTTTACAACAAAATTTACAAAACCATTTTTTATAGGGACCACATCACATTTGAAGTGACTTTGAGGGGCCTTTATGACCGAAAATACCCAAAAGTGACACCATTCTAAAAACTGTACCCCTCAAGGTGCTCAAAACCACATTCAAGAACTTTATTAACCCTTCAGGTGCTTCACACCAATTAATTGAACGTGAAAGGAAAAAATGAACATTTAACTTTTTTTCACTAACATTTTATTTTAGACCCCATTTTTTTATTTTCACAAGGGTACTAGGAGAAATTGGACCCCAAAAGTTGTTGTTCAATTTCTACTGAGTACGCAGATATCTCATATGTGGGGGTAAGCCATTGTTTGGGCGCACGGCAGGGCTCGGAAGGAAAGGAGCGCCAATTGATGTTTTCAATGTAAAACTTGCTGGAATTGCCAGCGGACCCCATGTCGCGTTTGGAGAGCCCCTGATGTGCCTAAACAGTGGAAACCCCCCACAAGTGACCTCATTTTGGAAACTAGACCCCTTAAGGAACTTATTTAGATGTGTAGTGAGCACTTTGAATCCCCAGGTGTTTTGCAAAAGTTTATGATGTAGAGCCAAAATCATTTTTTTCCACAAAAACGATTTTTAAGCCACAATATTTTTATTTTCACAAGGGCACTAGGAGAAATTGGACACCAAAAGTTGTTCTCCAATTTCTCCTGAGTATGCTGATACCTCATATGTGGGGGTAAACCATTGTTTGGACACACGGCAGGGCTCGGAAGGGAAGGAGCGTTAATTGACATTTTCAATGTAAAACTTGCTGGAATTGACAGCGAACCCCATGTTGCGCTTGGAGAGCCCCTGATGTGCCTAAAGAGTGGAAACTCCCCACAAATGACCACATTTTGGAAACTAGACCCCTCAGGGAACTTATTTAGATGTGTGGGGAGCACTTTGAACCCCAAGTGTTTTGCAAAGGTTTATGACGTAGAAGCGTGAAAAAAAAATAAAAAATTTCCACAAAAACTATCTTTTAGCCGCAATATTTTTATTTTCACAAGGGTACTAGGAGAAATTGGACTCCAAAAGTTGTTGTGCAATTTCTACTGAGTACGCCGATACCTCATATGTGGGGGTAAACCATTGTTTGGGCGCACGGCAGGGCTCGGAAGGGAAGGAGTGACGCTTTTGAACGCAGACTTTGATGGAATGGTCTGCGGCGTCATGTCACGTTCTCAGAACCCCTGATGTGCCTAAACAGTGGAAATGCCCAAAAAGTGCCCCCTTTTTGGAAACTAGACCCCCAATGAATTTATCTAGATGTGTGGTGAGCCCATTGAACCCCCAGGTGCGTCACAGAAAATTATAATGTTGACTTGTGAAAATAAAAAAAAAAAATTTTTTCCACAAAAATGCAAAAAAAAAAATATTTTCACAAGGGTACCAGGAGAAATTGCACCCCATAAGTTGTTGTGCGATTTCTCCTGAGTACGCAGATACCCCATGTGTTGGAGAAAACTACTGTTTGGGCACACGTCAGGGCTCAGAAGGGAAGGAGTGACGCTTTTGAACGCAGACTTTGATGGAATGGTCTGCGGGAGTCATGTCACGTTCTCAGAACCCCTGATGTGCCTAAACAGTGGAAATGCCCAACAAGTGCCCCCTTTTTGGTAGTGGTAGTTGATTTTTGAATCTTATAATGTAGTGTTATACGTCAGTTGTGTATGACAACCTGACGAACACTACACAACTGACGTATGACAACCTAACAAACACTAAGTCAGCTGTGTAGTGTTCGTCAGGTTGTCATACGTCAGAAATTAATTCAATAGTCCATCAAAGTATGGTACCTTTTGAAACAGTCTTTCATACACAGGCCAGGTTTGTCAGGGCAGGTGTCACATTGATAAATGGTGTCCTTGCGTATTCCACTTTTATAACACACTCGGCACCTCTTTTGTGACTTTCCTTTTTTTCCGCTGTGAGGGATCTGCCCTGGGAAATGCTGGCCTGGTACAATTCTCGGTCCTTCAATTCCGGAAGTACTGGGGCCTGCTCCGTCACCGCTGCCAAATATCAGGGCCTTGATAACGGTCTCCTGGAAGTGAAGATATGACATAGAAGTCTGGCCTGCACATTGTGACATAAGGAAAGCGTTGTGCATTGCCATCTGTACAATGTGCACGGCCAGCTTCTTATACCATATCTTGGCCTTTCTCAAAGCACTGTACGGCTGGAGGACTTGATCGGAAAGATCAACTCCCCCCATGTACTTGTTGTACCCCACTACACAGTCTGGTTTGGCGACCTGTGTAGTGGAACCTCTTACAGTGCTGAGGGTGCTGCCATCACCATGTATGGTGGTCAAGAGAAGGACATCCCTCTTGTCCTTGTACTTGACCACCAACAGGTGGTCGCTACATTGGGCTCTGCTCTCACCCCTTCTGAGCAGCTGCCCAATTAGCGTCTTTGGGAGGCCTTTCTGATTTTTGCGGACAGTACCACAAGCTGCGGTATGTCGCGCAGAGAGGGACTTGAAGAGCAGGATACTTGTATAAAAGTTATCCACGTACAGGTGATAACCTTTATCCAGCAGTGGGTGCACCAAGTCCCACACAATTTTCCCACTCACTCCCAGAACAGGGGGGCATTCAGGGGGTTCAATCCGGGAGTCCTTCCCTTCATAAACTCTAAACTTGTGAGTGTACCCTGAGGTACTCTCACAAAGTTTATACAGCTTGATCCCGTACCTGGACCTTTTACTGGGCAGGTACTTTCGGAATCCAAGCCGCCCCTTAAAAGAAATTAAGGACTTATCCACGCAGATGTCCCTTTGGGGCACGTACACTTCACCAAACTTGTTGTTGAAGTGCTCGATGACCGGCCGAACTTTGAAAAGACGATCAAAGTTCGGGTCATCGCGTGCAGGACACCTTGCATTATCGTTGTAATGCAAGAACTTGTGGATGGCCTGAAAGCGTCTCCGGATCATGACCATTCGGAACACTGGAGTGTTATACAAAACGTCAACACTCCAGTATTGCCGAAGCTCGGGCTTCTTCAGGATCCCCATAAGAAGGACCAGGCCCCAAAACTTCATCATTTCTACTGCGTCTACAGGAGACCAGTTAAAAAATGATGAAGAAGGGTTTTGTTCCAAAAATTGATGAGCGTATAAATTAGTTTGGCCCACCATCAGATTTACAAAATCCTCAGAGAAAAAGACTTTGAAAAAGTCTATTTCTGTGAGGCCGGTGGTGTCAAACTTGATTCCTGATTCCGCCACGAAATCAGGAATCAGCGGCTCATAATTTTTGGAGGGCAAGGTCCATATGGGATCAGTAGTGGGGAGTGCTGGATTATCGTCTCTCCTGCGACGACGGCGGGGCGGGCCAGCAGAAGAAGAGGAAGAAGAGGAAGAGGAGTAAGAAGAGGAGGAGGAAGATGACGAGGAGTCGGAAAAACAAAGAAATGTGGGATCCTCGCCCTCGCTGTCAGTGTCGGAGGCAAGAATAGCATATGCCTCCTCCGCTGAATAGCGAGTTTGGGATGAGCGGGACATTGTTTGGTATGTATGTGGTGCGTGTGTGTCAATACTTTATTTAGAGTGTGTGGAAAAAGGAAATACTGTATGTGGTGCAAACAGCGAGCACGAGTGTGGATTGGTGAACTATGCCACCGATCAATACTCGGCGGCTGCTGGATGTGCGCACGGATGTGTGGGGAGTGGGAAGAGGGGAATTGGGGTAGATGAGGGGAGGTGAGAGATGACTTACCAAAGTCCTCTCTGTTCTTCTTTCAGGACCGGGAGCCCGGCGCTGGTGCTCGGGAGCAGGAGCCCGGCGCTGGTGCCCGGAAGCAGGAGCCCGGCACTGGTTCCCGGGAGCAGGAGCCCGGTGCTGGTGCCCGGGAGCCCGGAGCCCGGCGCTGGTGACCGGGAGCCCGGAGCGAGAGCCCGGCGCTGGAGACTGGGACCGGAGCTGGAGACTGGGACCGGAGCTGGAGACAGCTGCAGGACGCAGAAAAAAAATTGTGGTAAGGGGGGGTAAAAGAGGGGGGAGGGGGCATTGGGGTGGATGAGGGGAGAACAGACTTACCAAAGTCTTCTCTGCAGGATTAGCAGCAGGCTCTGGAGCAGGAACCACAGCAGGTCAGGAGCAGAAGGTCCAGGAGCTGGAGCAGCAGCAGCAGCGACTGGAACAGTGAGAAGATGGTCTTGTGGTGTCACAGAATATTCTGTGGCACTACAAGGTCCAGCACAGACACATCAGATGTGATCGCTCTGTAGAAATCCTCACCAAGTGTGAGGGTCTGCAGGGCGGTCACAGGGTGATGATGGGGTGGTGACAGGTGGAGGTAATCTGATTGGAGCAATCATTGATGACATTGATTGCTCCAATCAGAGTTTCTGAATACAGGTGACCAGGCGGTCACAGGGAGGTGTCACCTCTCTGTGACCCCCTGTGGTGCATGCTGTGCCCCAGCCATCTGATTGGTGACACTGATTGCACCAATCAGACATAGCTGGAGCAGAGCACGCACCACAGGGGGTCACAGGGAGGTGACACCTCCCTGTCACCGCCCGGTCACCTGTATTCAGGAACTCTGATTGGAGCGATCGATGTCATCATCGATCGCTCCAATCACAGCAGTCTGGGGGCTTTGATTACATTACAGGGGGTCATGGGGCGGTGACAGGCAGGTCACAAGCCAGTCACCGCCCCATGGCCGCCCTGTCACCGCGCGGTTGCGCTACGATCGGTGCGATCGATGTGATCGGCGATCGCACCGATCATTGCAGTCTGGGGCCAGGGCTGGGGTGTCCTAGCAACAGCCTAGGTTAGGTGCTCTTAGGAGCACTGATCCTAGGCTGCAGATCACTGTTTCCGGCATTCACATTGCCGGAAACAGTGAGAAATGCTGTGATTGGCTGTTCAGATTTGAACAGCCAATCACAGCAATCGCTGGTGTGGGGGGGGGGGGAGACACCCCCCGGGATGACGGCGCCATCTACCCAGAGATAAGATGGCACCGTAACTTTAATGCTGTCATCGCGGTGCCGCATTAAAGATATGACGTACTAATACGGGTCAGGCTCTTAAGTCCCAGGGCACAGACGCGTATTAGTACGTCATCGGCTTTAAAGGGGTTAATACCTTAAAACTGCAACCCTTTTTGGGAAGTAACCTTGATGATTTTTATATTGTGCCAAAACATTATGTAATTATAAACATATCTATATTCTGAACCGTCAATCGCAGCATTTCTCAGCATTTCAGGCAATCAGATTGCCTGAAACACTGATGTCCAGGCTAGGATCGGTGCTGTAAGAGCACTTATCATAGGCTGGTGCCTGGCAACGCCAGGCCTCACCTGATCCAGCTCTGATTGATGCGATCGACGATGACATCGATCGCACCAGTCACATCGCACACATGCGGTCGTACCTCAGGGTGACCTCCCTGTACTTCCTCATTGTAGCTGAGGATTAGTACAGGGTGGTTGATCTGTCCCTCTGCATTGTTCTGGGCCTTGTGGTGCCACAATTGCTGCTCCTGCTGCCTGCTAGTGAAGACAGAAGACAGACGTAAGAAGATTTTTTAATCCCTGATCCCTGCCTTCTTGATCTCTCATCATCCACCCCAATCCCCCTCTCCACCCTTCCCCCCTCTTTTTACCCCCCTCTCCACCTCACCTTTCTGCCACCGAGCACTGATCAGTACTTGATTGCTCGAATTTGGCAGTTTTTTTCCGTGCGTCCTGCAGCAGACGAGACGCAAATCACTGATCAATGTCCATCGGGGAAATTGGCCGGACGTGACGCAGTACGGGGGGACGCTGTCGCTCCACATGCGCTGCACTAATCAGCGCTGCATCCTGAGGTATATTTAAAGGTGCCCACCCCATCCACAACCACAGCCCCCCGAGAAAGCCACGCGAAACGGGCGTCGGGGCTGCAGTACGGCCACGTGGTTACCCTAGTCCCCATGGGTGAGTCCTATACTATGCATTGTCTCTGTATCCTGGCCATTATTTCTCTTATCTGAGTGGTGGCCATTTTTCTCCTGTTTTTTGACTCTGAACTCTTACTTACGCCCTATAATGGTATACATTGCATACACACTATGCTATCTTGTACCCTTTGACGGGGTTTTTTTGCATTATTCTCCAGGGGGACCCACAAACGAGTTGCCGTAACTGCTATGTGTGTTTCTCTTACCCTGTATGACCTCTTTCTATTAGTGTCACATATATATATTGAAAAGGAAACTCTTTTAATTTTTCTATCTAATAAAAGTGTTTTTAAATTGAAATAAGTTTTTCCTTGTTTCTGTTTGTTTGGGTGTCCCACTCCATTTTCTTTAGGCTCTATGTTCGATTAAGGAGTACCCTGTTTATTGTACTATGCATCATGGTGTTTGATCCAATTTTTTGTCAATGTCCATATTTGCAGTTTTCAAGGATTTTTTTTTCTCTCTGTCCATTCGCCCCCTTTGCACCACCTCCGTGCACGCATCCAGCAGCCGCCAAGCATTGATCAGTGACGCAAATCACTGATCCGCAATCGTGCTCGCTGTTTTCCACTTTTTTTTTACTTACTATTTTTTCTTCCCCCTCTTTGCACCACCTCCGTGCACGCATCCAGCAGCCGCCGAGCATTGATCAGTGACACAAATCACTGATCCGTAATCGTGCTCGCTGTTTTCCCTTTTTTTCCACTGACTTTTTTCTCCACCAACCCTTTTGCACCACTCTGTATGCATCCTACAGCCGTCGAGTGCTGATCACTGACGCACATCAGTGATCAACCTCCGATTGTTGCTTTTTTTTCTTTTATCTTTTTCTTTTCAAAATAAAGATAACGTGATTCGGCCCAAAAACTTCCTGCAATATAATCATGTTTCACATATCCTCTCTCAGTTTAGAACTAGATTCTCTAACATTAAGAAGGGCTCTTGGATTGACATGTTGAGCAGACTTTCTTTTCCTTTTTCTAAGGGAATCTTGAAGATATATGACCATTTGACATTATCCCAGTTCTCTCAAAAACCCATCTTCATATACTCTTGGAAGAAGGAATTAAACATCACATGGTCTGAAGAGGAAACTGACTCCATTCTTTCCAATTCACATGGGTTCTCAAGATGTATAACTTTACAAGAGAATTCATATAAAATTATATCGCGTTGGAACAGAGCCCCGGAAATATTACATCATATTGGTCTGAACGACTCTAACTTATGCTGGAGATGCAAACTAGATGTAGGTAATATGACACATATCTTCTGGTCATGCTTGAAGATCAGACCATTTTGGGGAAAGGTAGAAGAGACGTTAAAAAAACTAGGCCTGATAAGGCACACATTAACCCCTAAAGAAATTCTATTATCCTGTCCAACAGATAACTACAAGCCAAGAAACCACAGCTTGATCCCCCTGTTGTTGGGAGCAGCAAAATAGTGGATCTCTTTACATTGGAAGCAAGAATCTCCCCCCACTCATTCTGAATGGATAAATAAGGTCAATATGATAAGGCGCTTAGAGGAACTTACTAGTTGAGAAACTTATAGTCACCCCCAATTCACTAAAGTATGGAGCCAGTGGAGATAGGAGGCATAATCTTACTTAGTTCCCCCCCTTGGAAAAAACGCATCACCTTCCTATTATGATATTCTTTTAATTCTAATACCCAAGTCTTGCTGGATACACCCATCCACCACCCCCATCCCTCTACAAATTAAGTGTCCCCTTGGTTGAGAGTGTATATCAACCACAAACCTTATATATCACTAAGCTATAAGTGATCTGCCATTTCTTTAAAAGGTAAATTGACTGCTACTATTATTCATATGTCTAGTCTCTCTTATTTTTGTTTTTCCTTTTTCTCTTTATTGAGGTCTGTAGCATCGGCGTCTCTGCCTCCTGACGGGCAGAGACGCCGATCCCCTCACCACCGCGGTCCCGTTCCGGTGTCTTCCAACTCCCCTGCTGCTGCCGAGGGTGTGCGCACCTCATGCAGTTTCCCAGGCACTGTACTTAGGGCGCGCGCTCCCTCCCTTTTAAAGGGGCCGCGCGTACCGTCCTAAATAGTCCCCGGCCAGTGGCCGGAGGACTACTCCTATTTAAAGCACCTCCTCCAAAATGGAGGTGCCTGTGCAAGCTTGTTGTTTGTGTGCTAACACTCTCTTCAGCCCTCAGGTTTCAGTGCCCGCCTGCCTGTCTATCAGCAGTGCCCGCCAGCCTGTTTACCTGCCGAGCCCGCCTGCTCGCCTGCTCGCATCACCTGTCAGTCTACCTGCCGAGCCCGCCTACTTGCTCACCCTACTTACTTGTTGTGATGCTTCAATTTTCCTTGTACTATACCTTATGCAGAAATAAAGAATGTTTAAAAAAAATAAAGATAACGTTTACACCAAGCACTCTCACACACACAACTGAATAAAGTTTGGTACTCACACAAACACCATTTATGAGCCACTAATTCCTGATTTTGTGGCGCAATCAGGAATCAAGTTTGACCCCACTGGCCTTACAGAAATAGACTTTTTCAAAGTCTTTTTCTGTGAGGATTTTGTAAACCTCACGGTGGACCAAACAAATTTGTATGCTCAGCAATTTTTGGCACAAAACCGCTCTCCATCATTTTCTAACTGGACTCCTGTAGACACAGTAGAAATGATGATGAAGTTTTGGGGTCTGGTCCTTCACATGGGGATACTGAAGAATCCCGAAGTTCAGCAATATTGAAGTGTTGACGTTTTTGTTTCAGTGTTCCGAATAGTCATGACCCGGACACGTTTTGAGGCCATCCATAGATTCTTGCATTATAATGATAATGAACGGTGTCCTCACTGAGATGACCCCAACATTGATCGTCTTTTCAAAGTTTGGCCAGTCATTGAGCACTTCAACAAGTTTGCTGAGGTATACGTGCCCCAAAGGGACATCTGCATGGATGAATCCCTAATCCATTTTAAGGGGAGGCTCAATTCCAACAGTACCTGCCCAGTAAGTGGGCCAGGTATAGAATTAAGCTGTACAAACTGTGTGAGAGTAACTCAGGGTACACCCACAAGTTTAGGGTTTATGAAGGGAAGGACTCCCGGATTGAACCCCCTGAATGCCCCCCTGTCCTGGGAGTGAGTGGGAAAATTGTGTGGGATTTGGTGCACCCACTACTGGATCAAGGTTATCACATCCATGTGGATAACTTTTTTATAAAAGTTATCCACGTCCCTCTCTGTGCGAGGCACTGCACCCTGCAGTAATGTCCACAAAAATCAGAGAGGCCTCCCTAAGACGCTAATTCGGCAGATGTTCAGAAGGGGTGAGAGCAGAGCCCAGTGTAGCGACATCCTTCTGGTGGTCAAGTACTAGGACAAGAGGGATGTCCTCTTCTTGACCACCATACATGGTGATGGCAGCAACCCCACAGGTCACCAAACCAGACTGTGTACTGGGGTACAACAAAAACATGGGGTGAGTTGATCTTTCTGATCAAGTCCTCCAGCCGTAAAGTGCCTTGAAAGAGGCCAAGGTGTGGTACAAGAAGCTGGCCTTGCACATCGTACAGATGGCATTGCACAATGGTTTCCTGCTATCATGATGTGCAGGTCAGACAGCTTTGTTGGACCTTCAGTTCCAGGAGGTAGTGATTAAGGCCCTGATATTTGGTAGTCGTGAAGGAGAGTGCCACAGTACTTCCGGAACTGAATGTGTTCGTATTATATCAGGCCAACATTTCCCGGAAGAGGTCCCTCAAAGCACTGAAATAGGTAGGTCACAAAAGAAGTGACAAGTATGTTACAGAAGAGGGATGCACAAGGATACCACTTATCAATGTGACACCTGCCCCAACAAACCTGGCCTGTGTATGAAATAATGCTTCAGACTGTACCACACATCCATGAACTACTAAATTCATTTCTGACTTACACAACTCACAAATGTCAACCTGACAAACACTACACAACTGACGTATGCCAGCCTGACGAACACTACACAACTTATGTATACTAACTAGTGTTGAGCGAGCACTAAAATGCTCGGGTGCTCGAATCTCGGGCCGAGCTCACCGTGATACTCGGGTGCTTGACCCGAGCAACGAGCCCAATGTTAGTCTATGGGAGACGTGAGCATTTTTGCGGCGGCACTCCCGGCAGTCTGTAAAAAGCCTAAAAAGTGCCCAAAACGATAGTGACAGTGCTCAAATGATATGGGGACAGCATGGGGATCGCCCCAGGAAGCACTTCTGACCCCCAGGTCACTGCTGTCAACAACGTGGTCAGAGGTATTATGCCACTTTTATGGGCTCACAATAAAACGTTCAAAAACTAAACTGAAACTGCTTTCCTGTGAAATATGTTAAGGAACATCCTTTCCAGGGTAAAGACTTGTGTATAAGGTAAAATAAATAACCAAAAACAAAAATACTCCTCCACACCTTGGGCTATGTTCACAAGTATCATTTTTTATGCGTTTTTTGCACTTTTGTGTTGCTTTCAACCGTGACAAATGCATTGACTGGGAAATGTAATTTTAACATTTTACAACCTTATCTGGCCATGTGCTGTGTAACACATGTATACAGTGCTGAAAAGACATGGGAACAGCATGGGGAAGACCCGTGGAAGCATCTCTGACACCCAGGTCACTGCCTAAAAGTGTGCCCATCAGAAGTGATCCTTGCCGCATCAGAAGATGCAGACTTGCAACTATCCCTGTGCAAGTCCTTGTCCCAGGGCAGTGTTCAATTGTACCTCCCCCATTCCTTGAAATGCCAGCGCAAGTATGCAGCCTGCCACCTATCCACCCCCCGGCTGCAATACCATACAGCTTGCTTGCACTTGAAATTGGGCCTTTTAGGCATGTGGAGGCGGAATCTGACCACCACTTCATGGCTGCGTTGGCGGCCTGGTATCCATACTCGGTCCCCAGCCGCCCCGCGGCCGGGTGCCCACACACGGTCCCCAGCCACCTGGGGGCGGCCGGGTGTCCATAAACAGTCCCCAGCCGCCCCTATTTGTCCTGGTGCGCCTTATACACAAGAGCGCATATCAAAACATTACCTGTGCCCTCCCCATTGCATTTAGTGGGAAGGACAGCCTAACCACAAACATGTGGACAAGTGAATGTGGCCAGGGATGGTCCATCTCACTGACGCCTTCACACTGGGTTAATATTGTGGAAGGCGGGACACAGTTGGACACTGGGATGCAACACGTCCTCCAGACATAGAGGATTGCGGGTCCTGGGTCAATCAGGCTTCAACACAAAGTTCAGAAGGTAGACAGCAGCAGTGGTCAGCCTCCTACACAACGAGTAAATTATTCATGATCTTGAGGCCATCCATCTTCTTAGCTTTCTGTTCCTTGGAATGCAAGCGCATGTATGTAGTAGCGGCTAGGCCTGAGGTGGTCAGCGTTTTGGCGCATATCCTACCTCCTCCAGGATGTTTTCCTGCTACTATCCCAGTTCTATGACTCCCGTTAAAACAAAGCTTCAGGTGATGAATGATGGATGAGGTGGTGGCAAAGGAGGAACAGGGACCATTCACATCAATATCAGGCCAGTCAACCACACATGTCTTGTAGGATATGTTTCTGTACCAAAAGGAGTGGTTTGGCTACACAATTATAGGGCATACAGTGAGTGCAATGCCTACCAAAAATTTTGAGGCACTCCAATGCCCCTTGGAAGTGACATGGAAGTCAGAGGGCCTTAACTAAACCGTTTTTTCCATTTAGAGCAACTGGGTCTCCTGTACACTGTTGGACTAAGCAGTGAATGGAATGCTTTACAAAAATTATGTGGAACGGCACTGCCCCTTGAAACAGACGTGGATTACAGCGTACTAAAAACCTTCTACCCATTATTGGGGAGTGGGTCTCCCTTAATGTTCGCCTATGCATTAAAAAGCAAAAGCTGACTAAAATTAGGAGCAAATGGAATGCCCGTTGGAAGAGTCGTGGAGGTTAGAGGTAATTAAAAACAACATTTCAATGCCCCTTGGAAGAACTGTGGAGTTCAGAGTGGTTTAACAAGACGGTTTTAATGCCCCTTGGAAGAGACGTGGAATTCAGAGTGGTTTAACAAAACGGTTTTAATGCCCCTTGCAAGAGACGTGGAGGTCACAGTAGCTTAACAAGATGGTTTTAATGCCCCTTGGAAGAGACGTGGAGGTCAGAGTGGTTTAACAAGACGGCTTTAATGCCCTTTGGAAGACACGTGGAGGTCAAAGTAGCTTAACAAGACGGTTTTAATGCCCCTTGGAAGAGACGTGGAGGACACAGTAGCTTAACAAGACGGTTTTAATGCCCCTTGGAAGAGACGTGGAGGTCACATTAGCTTAACAAGACAGTTTTAATGCCCCTTGGAAGAGATGTGGAGCTCAGAGTGGTTTAACAAGACGGTTTTAATGCCCCTTGGAAGAGACGTGGAGGTAACAGTAGCTTAACAAGACGGTTTTAATGCCCCTTGGAAGAGACGTGGAGGTCAGAGTGGTTTAACAAGACGGTTTTAATGACCCTTGGAAGAGACGTGTAGGTCAAAGTAGCTTAACAAGATGGTTTTAATGCCCCTTGGAAGAGACGTGGAGGTCACAGTAGCTTAACAAGACGGTTTTAATGCCACTTGGAAGAGACGTGGCGTTCAGAGTGGTTTAACAAGACTGTTTTAATGCCCCTTGGAAGAGACGTGGAGGTCACACTAGCTTAACAAGACAGTTTTAATGCCCCTTGGAAGAGACGTGGAGGTAACAGTAGCTTAACAAGACGGTTTTAATGCCCCTTGGAAGAGACGTGGAGGTAACAGTAGCTTAACAAGACGGTTTTAATACCCCTTGGAAGAGACGTGGAGGTCAGAGTGGTATAACAAGACGGTTTAAATGCCCCTTGCAAGAGACGTGGAGGTAACAGTATCTTGACAAGATGGTTTTAATGCCCCTTGGAAGAGACGTGGAGGTCAGAGTGGTTTAACAGGACGGTATTAATGCCCCTTGGAAGAGACGTGGAGGTCAAAGTAGCTTAACAAGACGGTTTTAATTCCCCTTGGAAGAGACGTGGAGGTCACGGTAGCTTAACAAGATGGTTTTAATGGCACTTGGAAGAGACGTGGCGTTCAGAGTGGTTTAACAAGAATGTTTTAATGCCCCTTGGCAGAGACGTGGAGGTCACATTAGCTTAACAAGACAGTTTTAATGCTCCTTGGAAGAGATGTAGAGCTCAGTGTGGTTTAACAAGACGGTTTTAATGCCCCTTGGAAGAGATGTGGAGGTAACAGTAGCTTAACAAGACGGTTTTAATGCCCCTTGGAAGAGACGTGGAGGTCAGAGTGGTTTAACAAGACGGTTTTAATGCCCCTTGGAAGAGACGTGGAGGTCACAGTAGCTTAACAAGACTGTTTTAATGCCCCTTGGAAGAGATGTGGAGGTCAGAGTGGTTTAAAAAGATGGTTTAAATGCCCCTTGGAAGAGACGTGGAGGTCACAGTAGCCTAACAAGACGGTTTTAATGCCCCTTGGAAGAGACGTTGAGGTCAGAGTGGTTTAACAAGATGGTTTTAATGCCCCTTGGAAGAGACGTGGAGTTCAGAGAAATTTAACAAGACGGTTTCAATGCCACTTGGAAGAGACGTGGAGGTCACAGTAGCTTAACAAGACGGTTTTAATGCCCCTTGGAAGAGACGTGGAGGTCACAGTAGCTTAACAAGACGGTTTTAATGCCCCTTGGAAGACATGTGGAGTTCACAGTGGTTTAACAAGACGGTTTTAATGCTCCTTGGAAGAGACGTGGAGGTCACAGCAGCTTAATAAGATGGTTTTAATGCCCCTTGGAAGAGACGTGGAGGTCACAGTAGCTTAACAAGGCGGTTTTAATGCCCCTTGGAAGAGACGTGGAGGTCAGAGTGGTTTAATAAGACAGTTTTAATGCCCCTTGGAAGAGACGTGGAGGTCACAGTAGCTTAACAAGACGGTTTTAATGCCCCTTGGAAGAGAAGTGGAGGTCAGAGTGGTTTAACAAGATGGTTTTAATGCCCCTTGGAAGAGAGGTGGAGTTCAGAGTGGTTTAACAAGACTGTTTTAATGCCCCTTGGAAGAGACATGGAGGTCAGAGAGGTTTAACAGGACGGTTTTATTGCACCTTGGAAGTGACGTGGAGGTCACAGTAGCTCAGCAAGACGGTCTTAATGCCCTTGGAAGAGATGTGGAAGTCAGAGTGGTTTAACAAGATGGTTTTAATGCCCCTTGGTAGAGATGTGGCGTTCAGAGTGGTTAAACAAGATGGTTTTAATGCCCCTTGGAAGAGATGTGGAGTTCAGAGTGGTTTAACAAGACGGTTTTAATGCCCCTTGGTAGAGACGTGGATGTCACAGTAGCTTAACAAGATGGTTTTAATGCCCCTTGGAAGAGAAGTGGAGTTCAGATTGGTTTAATAAGATGGTTTTAATGCCGCTTGGAAGAGACGGGGATGTCAAAGTAGCTTAACAAGATGGTTTTAATGCCCCTTGGAAGAGACGTGGTGGTCAGAGTGGTTTAACAAGACGGTTTTAATGCCCATTGGAAGAGACCTGGAGGTCACAGTAGCTTAACAAGACGGCTTTAATGCCCCTTGGAAGAGACGTGGAGGTCAGAGTGGTTTAACAAGACGTTTTTTAGCCATTTGGAAGAGACAAGGAGGTCACAGTAGATTAACAAGATGGTTTTAATGCCCCTTGGAAGAGAGGTGGAGTTCAGAGTGGTTTAGCAAGATGGTTTTAATGCCCCTTGGAAGAGACGTGGAGTTCAGAGAAATTTAACAAGACGGTTTCAATGCCACTTGGAAGGGACGTGGAGGTCACAGTAGCTTAGCAAGACGGTTTTAATGCCCCTTGGAAGAGACGTGGAGGTCACAGTAGCTTAACAAGACGGTTTTAATGCCCCTTGGAAGAGACGCGGAGTTCACAGTGGTTTAACAAGACGGTTTTAATGCTCCTTGGAAGAGACGTGGAGGTCACAGCAGCTTAATAAGATGGTTTTAATGCCCCTTGGAAGAGACGTGGAGGTCACAGTAGCTTAACAAGGCGGTTTTAATGCCCCTTGGAAGAGACGTGGAGGTCAGAGTGGTTTAATAAGACAGTTTTAATGCCCCTTGGAAGAGACGTGGAGGTCACAGTAGCTTAACAAGACGGTTTTAATGCCCCTTGGAAGAGAAGTGGAGGTCAGAGTGGTTTAACAAGATGGTTTTAATGCCCCTTGGAAGAGAGGTGGAGTTCAGAGTGGTTTAACAAGACTGTTTTAATGCCCCTTGGAAGAGACATGGAGGTCAGAGAGGTTTAACAGGACGGTTTTATTGCACCTTGGAAGTGACGTGGAGGTCACAGTAGCTCAGCAAGACGGTCTTAATGCCCTTGGAAGAGATGTGGAAGTCAGAGTGGTTTAACAAGATGGTTTTAATGCCCCTTGGTAGAGATGTGGCGTTCAGAGTGGTTAAACAAGATGGTTTTAATGCCCCTTGGAAGAGATGTGGAGTTCAGAGTGGTTTAACAAGACGGTTTTAATGCCCCTTGGTAGAGACGTGGATGTCACAGTAGCTTAACAAGATGGTTTTAATGCCCCTTGGAAGAGAAGTGGAGTTCAGATTGGTTTAATAAGATGGTTTTAATGCCGCTTGGAAGAGACGGGGATGTCAAAGTAGCTTAACAAGATGGTTTTAATGCCCCTTGGAAGAGACGTGGTGGTCAGAGTGGTTTAACAAGACGGTTTTAATGCCCATTGGAAGAGACCTGGAGGTCACAGTAGCTTAACAAGACGGCTTTAATGCCCCTTGGAAGAGACGTGGAGGTCAGAGTGGTTTAACAAGACGTTTTTTAGCCATTTGGAAGAGACAAGGAGGTCACAGTAGATTAACAAGATGGTTTTAATGCCCCTTGGAAGAGAGGTGGAGTTCAGAGTGGTTTAGCAAGATGGTTTTAATGCCCCTTGGAAGAGACGTGGAGTTCAGAGAAATTTAACAAGACGGTTTCAATGCCACTTGGAAGGGACGTGGAGGTCACAGTAGCTTAGCAAGACGGTTTTAATGCCCCTTGGAAGAGACGTGGAGGTCACAGTAGCTTAACAAGACGGTTTTAATGCCCCTTGGAAGAGACGCGGAGTTCACAGTGGTTTAACAAGACGGTTTTAATGCTCCTTGGAAGAGACGTGGAGGTCACAGTAGCTTAACAAGATGGTATTAATGCCCCTTGGAAGAGACGTGGAGGTCACAGTAGCTTAACAAGGCGGTTTTAATGCCCCTTGGAAGAGACGTGGAGGTCAGAGTGGTTTAATAAGACAGTTTTAATGCCCCTTGGAAGAGACGTGGAGGTCACAGTAGCTTAACAAGACGGTTTTAATGCCCCTTGGAAGAGACGTGGAGGTCAGAGTGGTTTAACAAGACGGTTTTAATGCCCCTTGGAAGAGACGTGGAGGTCACAGTAGCTTAACAAGACTGTTTTAATGCCCCTTGGAAGAGATGTGGAGGTCAGAGTGGTTTAAAAAGATGGTTTAAATGCCCCTTGGAAGAGACGTGGAGGTCACAGTAGCCTAACAAGACGGTTTTAATGCCCCTTGGAAGAGACGTGGAGGTCAGAGTGGTTTAACAAGACGGTTTTAATGCCCCTTGGAAGAGACGTGGAGGTCACAGTAGCTTAACAAGACTGTTTTAATGCCCCTTGGAAGAGATGTGGAGGTCAGAGTGGTTTAAAAAGATGGTTTAAATGCCCCTTGGAAGAGACGTGGAGGTCACAGTAGCCTAACAAGACGGTTTTATTGCCCCTTGGAAGAGACGTTGAGGTCAGAGTGGTTTAACAAGATGGTTTTAATGCCCCTTGGAAGAGACGTGGAGTTCAGAGAAATTTAACAAGACGGTTTCAATGCCACTTGGAAGAGACGTGGAGGTCACAGTAGCTTAACAAGACGGTTTTAATGCCCCTTGGAAGAGACGTGGAGGTCACAGTAGCTTAACAAGATGGTTTTAATGCCCCTTGGAAGACATGTGGAGTTCACAGTGGTTTAACAAGACGGTTTTAATGCTCCTTGGAAGAGACGTGGAGGTCACAGTAGCTTAATAAGATGGTTTTAATGCCCCTTGGAAGAGACGTGGAGGTCACAGTAGCTTAACAAGGCGGTTTTAATGCCCCTTGGAAGAGACGTGGAGGTCAGAGTGGTTTAATAAGACAGTTTTAATGCCCCTTGGAAGAGACGTGGAGGTCACAGTAGCTTAACAAGACGGTTTTAATGCCCCTTGGAAGAGACGTGGAGGTCAGAGTGGTTTAACAAGATGGTTTTAATGCCCCTTGGAAGAGAGGTGGAGTTCAGAGTGGTTTAACAAGACTGTTTTAATGCCCCTTGGAAGAGACGTGGAGGTCAGAGAGGTTTAACAGGACGGTTTTATTGCACCTTGGAAGTGACGTGGAGGTCACAGTAGCTCAGCAAGACGGTCTTAATGCCCTTGGAAGAGATGTGGAAGTCAGAGTGGTTTAACAAGATGGTTTTAATGCCCCTTGGTAGAGATGTGGCGTTCAGAGTGGTTAAACAAGATGGTTTTAATGCCCCTTGGAAGAGATGTGGAGTTCAGAGTGGTTTAACAAGACGGTTTTAATGCCCCTTGGTAGAGACGTGGATGTCACAGTAGCTTAACAAGATGGTTTTAATGCCCCTTGGAAGAGAAGTGGAGTTCAGATTGGTTTAATAAGATGGTTTTAATGCCGCTTGGAAGAGACGGGGATGTCAAAGTAGCTTAACAAGATGGTTTTAATGCCCCTTGGAAGAGACGTGGTAGTCAGAGTGGTTTAACAAGACGGTTTTAATGCCCATTGGAAGAGACGTGGAGGTCACAGTAGCTTAACAAGACGGCTTTAATGCCCCTTGGAAGAGACGTGGAGGTCAGAGTGGTTTAACAAGACGTTTTTTAGCCATTTGGAAGAGACAAGGAGGTCACAGTAGATTAACAAGATGGTTTTAATGCCCCTTGGAAGAGAGGTGGAGTTCAGAGTGGTTTAGCAAGATGGTTTTAATGCCCCTTGGAAGAGACGTGGAGTTCAGAGAAATTTAACAAGACGGTTTCAATGCCACTTGGAAGGGACGTGGAGGTCACAGTAGCTTAGCAAGACGGTTTTAATGCCCCTTGGAAGAGACGTGGAGGTCACAGTAGCTTAACAAGACGGTTTTAATGCCCCTTGGAAGAGACGCGGAGTTCACAGTGGTTTAACAAGACGGTTTTAATGCTCCTTGGAAGAGACGTGGAGGTCACAGTAGCTTAACAAGATGGTATTAATGCCCCTTGGAAGAGACGTGGAGGTCACAGTAGCTTAACAAGGCGGTTTTAATGCCCCTTGGAAGAGACGTGGAGGTCAGAGTGGTTTAATAAGACAGTTTTAATGCCCCTTGGAAGAGACGTGGAGGTCACAGTAGCTTAACAAGACGGTTTTAATGCCCCTTGGAAGAGACGTGGAGGTCAGAGTGGTTTAACAAGACGGTTTTAATGCCCCTTGGAAGAGACGTGGAGGTCACAGTAGCTTAACAAGACTGTTTTAATGCCCCTTGGAAGAGATGTGGAGGTCAGAGTGGTTTAAAAAGATGGTTTAAATGCACCTTGGAAGAGACGTGGAGGTCACAGTAGCCTAACAAGACGGTTTTAATGCCCCTTGGAAGAGACGTTGACGTCAGAGTGGTTTAACAAGATGGTTTTAATGCCCCTTGGAAGAGACGTGGAGGTCAGAGAAATTTAACAAGACGGTTTCAATGCCACTTGGAAGAGACGTGGAGGTCACAGTAGCTTAACAAGACGGTTTTAATGCCCCTTGGAAGAGACGTGGAGGTCACAGTAGCTTAACAAGACGGTTTTAATGCCCCTTGGAAGACATGTGGAGTTCACAGTGGTTTAACAAGACGGTTTTAATGCTCCTTGGAAGAGACGTGGAGGTCACAGTAGCTTAACAAGATGGTTTTAATGCCCCTTGGAAGAGACGTGGAGGTCACAGTAGCTTAACAAGGCGGTTTTAATGCCCCTTGGAAGAGACGTGGAGGTCAGAGTGGTTTAATAAGACAGTTTTAATGCCCCTTGGAAGAGACGTGGAGGTCACAGTAGCTTAACAAGACGGTTTTAATGCCCCTTGGAAGAGACGTGGAGGTCAGAGTGGTTTAACAAGATGGTTTTAATGCCCCTTGGAAGAGAGGTGGAGTTCAGAGTGGTTTAACAAGACTGTTTTAATGCCCCTTGGAAGAGACGTGGAGGTCAGAGAGGTTTAACAGTACGGTTTTATTGCACCTTGGAAGTGACGTGGAGGTCACAGTAGCTCAGCAAGACGGTCTTAATGCCCTTGGAAGAGATGTGGAAGTCAGAGTGGTTTAACAAGATGGTTTTAATGCCCCTTGGTAGAGATGTGGAGTTCAGAGTGGTTAAACAAGATGGTTTTAATGCCCCTTGGAAGAGAAGTGGAGTTCAGATTGGTTTAATAAGATGGTTTTAATGCCGCTTGGAAGAGACGGTGATGTCAAAGTAGCTTAACAAGATGGTTTTAATGCCCCTTGGAAGAGACGTGGTGGTCAGAGTGGTTTAACAAGACGGTTTTAATGCCCATTGGAAGAGACGTGGAGGTCACAGTAGCTTAACAAGACGGCTTTAATGCCCCTTGGAAGAGACGTGGAGGTCAGAGTGGTTTAACAAGACGTTTTTTAGCCATTTGGAAGAGACAAGGAGGTCACAGTAGATTAACAAGATGGTTTTAATGCCCCTTGGAAGAGAGGTGGAGTTCAGAGTGGTTTAACAAGATGGTTTTAATGCCCCTTGGAAGAGACGTGGAGTTCAGAGAAATTTAACAAGACGGTTTCAATGCCACTTGTAAGGGACGTGGAGGTCACAGTAGCTTAGCAAGACGGTTTTAATGCCCCTTGGAAGAGACGTGGAGGTCACAGTAGCTTAACAAGACGGTTTTAATGCCCCTTGGAAGAGACGCGGAGTTCACAGTGGTTTAACAAGACGGTTTTAATGCTCCTTGGAAGAGACGTGGAGGTCACAGTAGCTTAACAAGATGGTTTTAATGCCCCTTGGAAGAGACGTGGAGGTCACAGTAGCTTAACAAGGCGGTTTTAATGCCCCTTGGAAGAGACGTGGAGGTCAGAGTGGTTTAATAAGACAGTTTTAATGCCCCTTGGAAGACACGTGGAGGTCACAGTAGCTTAACAAGACGGTTTTAAGGCCCCTTGGAAGAGACGTGGAGGTCAGAGTGGTTTAACAAGACGGTTTTAATGCCCCTTGGAAGAGATGTGGAGGTCAGAGTGGTTTAAAAAGATGGTTTAAATGCCCCTTGGAAGAGACGTGGAGGTCACAGTAGCCTAACAAGACGGTTTTAATGCCCCTTGGAAGAGACGTTGACGTCAGAGTGGTTTAACAAGATGGTTTTAATGCCCCTTGGAAGAGACGTGGAGGTCAGAGAAATTTAACAAGACGGTTTCAATGCCACTTGGAAGAGACGTGGAGGTCACAGTAGCTTAACAAGACGGTTTTAATGCCCCTTGGAAGAGACGTGGAGGTCACAGTAGCTTAACAAGACGGTTTTAATGCCCCTTGGAAGACATGTGGAGTTCACAGTGGTTTAACAAGACGGTTTTAATGCTCCTTGGAAGAGACGTGGAGGTCACAGTAGCTTAACAAGATGGTTTTAATGCCCCTTGGAAGAGACGTGGAGGTCACAGTAGCTTAACAAGGCGGTTTTAATGCCCCTTGGAAGAGACGTGGAGGTCAGAGTGGTTTAATAAGACAGTTTTAATGCCCCTTGGAAGAGACGTGGAGGTCACAGTAGCTTAACAAGACGGTTTTAATGCCCCTTGGAAGAGACGTGGAGGTCAGAGTGGTTTAACAAAATGGTTTTAATGCCCCTTGGAAGAGAGGTGGAGTTCAGAGTGGTTTAACAAGACTGTTTTAGTGCCCCTTGGAAGAGACGTGGAGGTCAGAGAGGTTTAACAGGACGGTTTTATTGCACCTTGGAAGTGACGTGGAGGTCACAGTAGCTCAGCAAGACGGTCTTAATGCCCTTGGAAGAGATGTGGAAGTCAGAGTGGTTTAACAAGATGGTTTTAATGCCCCTTGGTAGAGATGTGGAGTTCAGAGTGGTTAAACAAGATGGTTTTAATGCCCCTTGGAAGAGAAGTGGAGTTCAGATTGGTTTAATAAGATGGTTTTAATGCCGCTTGGAAGAGACGGGGATGTCAAAGTAGCTTAACAAGATGGTTTTAATGCCCCTTGGAAGAGACGTGGTGGTCAGAGTGGTTTAACAAGACGGTTTTAATGCCCATTGGAAGAGACGTGGAGGTCACAGTAGCTTAACAAGACGGCTTTAATGCCCCTTGGAAGAGACGTGGAGGTCAGAGTGGTTTAACAAGACGTTTTTTAGCCATTTGGAAGAGACAAGGAGGTCACAGTAGATTAACAAGATGGTTTTAATGCCCCTTGGAAGAGAGGTGGAGTTCAGAGTGGTTTAGCAAGATGGTTTTAATGCCCCTTGGAAGAGACGTGGAGTTCAGAGAAATTTAACAAGACGGTTTCAATGCGACTTGGAAGGGACGTGGAGGTCACAGTAGCTTAGCAAGACGGTTTTAATGCCCCTTGGAAGAGACGTGGAGGTCACAGTAGCTTAACAAGACGGTTTTAATGCCCCTTGGAAGAGACGCGGAGTTCACAGTGGTTTAACAAGACGGTTTTAATGCTCCTTGGAAGAGACGTGGAGGTCACAGTAGCTTAACAAGATGGTATTAATGCCCCTTGGAAGAGACGTGGAGGTCACAGTAGCTTAACAAGGCGGTTTTAATGCCCCTTGGAAGAGACGTGGAGGTCAGAGTGGTTTAATAAGACAGTTTTAATGCCCCTTGGAAGAGACGTGGAGGTCACAGTAGCTTAACAAGACGGTTTTAATGCCCCTTGGAAGAGACGTGGAGGTCAGAGTGGTTTAACAAGACGGTTTTAATGCCCCTTGGAAGAGACGTGGAGGTCACAGTAGCTTAACAAGACTGTTTTAATGCCCCTTGGAAGAGATGTGGAGGTCAGAGTGGTTTAAAAAGATGGTTTAAATGCACCTTGGAAGAGACGTGGAGGTCACAGTAGCCTAACAAGACGGTTTTAATGCCCCTTGGAAGAGACGTTGACGTCAGAGTGGTTTAACAAGATGGTTTTAATGCCCCTTGGAAGAGACGTGGAGGTCAGAGAAATTTAACAAGACGGTTTCAATGCCACTTGGAAGAGACGTGGAGGTCACAGTAGCTTAACAAGACGGTTTTAATGCCCCTTGGAAGAGACGTGGAGGTCACAGTAGCTTAACAAGACGGTTTTAATGCCCCTTGGAAGACATGTGGAGTTCACAGTGGTTTAACAAGACGGTTTTAATGCTCCTTGGAAGAGACGTGGAGGTCACAGTAGCTTAACAAGATGGTTTTAATGCCCCTTGGAAGAGACGTGGAGGTCACAGTAGCTTAACAAGGCGGTTTTAATGCCCCTTGGAAGAGACGTGGAGGTCAGAGTGGTTTAATAAGACAGTTTTAATGCCCCTTGGAAGAGACGTGGAGGTCACAGTAGCTTAACAAGACGGTTTTAATGCCCCTTGGAAGAGACGTGGAGGTCAGAGTGGTTTAACAAGATGGTTTTAATGCCCCTTGGAAGAGAGGTGGAGTTCAGAGTGGTTTAACAAGACTGTTTTAATGCCCCTTGGAAGAGACGTGGAGGTCAGAGAGGTTTAACAGTACGGTTTTATTGCACCTTGGAAGTGACGTGGAGGTCACAGTAGCTCAGCAAGACGGTCTTAATGCCCTTGGAAGAGATGTGGAAGTCAGAGTGGTTTAACAAGATGGTTTTAATGCCCCTTGGTAGAGATGTGGAGTTCAGAGTGGTTAAACAAGATGGTTTTAATGCCCCTTGGAAGAGAAGTGGAGTTCAGATTGGTTTAATAAGATGGTTTTAATGCCGCTTGGAAGAGACGGTGATGTCAAAGTAGCTTAACAAGATGGTTTTAATGCCCCTTGGAAGAGACGTGGTGGTCAGAGTGGTTTAACAAGACGGTTTTAATGCCCATTGGAAGAGACGTGGAGGTCACAGTAGCTTAACAAGACGGCTTTAATGCCCCTTGGAAGAGACGTGGAGGTCAGAGTGGTTTAACAAGACGTTTTTTAGCCATTTGGAAGAGACAAGGAGGTCACAGTAGATTAACAAGATGGTTTTAATGCCCCTTGGAAGAGAGGTGGAGTTCAGAGTGGTTTAACAAGATGGTTTTAATGCCCCTTGGAAGAGACGTGGAGTTCAGAGAAATTTAACAAGACGGTTTCAATGCCACTTGTAAGGGACGTGGAGGTCACAGTAGCTTAGCAAGACGGTTTTAATGCCCCTTGGAAGAGACGTGGAGGTCACAGTAGCTTAACAAGACGGTTTTAATGCCCCTTGGAAGAGACGCGGAGTTCACAGTGGTTTAACAAGACGGTTTTAATGCTCCTTGGAAGAGACGTGGAGGTCACAGTAGCTTAACAAGATGGTTTTAATGCCCCTTGGAAGAGACGTGGAGGTCACAGTAGCTTAACAAGGCGGTTTTAATGCCCCTTGGAAGAGACGTGGAGGTCAGAGTGGTTTAATAAGACAGTTTTAATGCCCCTTGGAAGACACGTGGAGGTCACAGTAGCTTAACAAGACGGTTTTAAGGCCCCTTGGAAGAGACGTGGAGGTCAGAGTGGTTTAACAAGACGGTTTTAATGCCCCTTGGAAGAGATGTGGAGGTCAGAGTGGTTTAAAAAGATGGTTTAAATGCCCCTTGGAAGAGACGTGGAGGTCACAGTAGCCTAACAAGACGGTTTTAATGCCCCTTGGAAGAGACGTTGACGTCAGAGTGGTTTAACAAGATGGTTTTAATGCCCCTTGGAAGAGACGTGGAGGTCAGAGAAATTTAACAAGACGGTTTCAATGCCACTTGGAAGAGACGTGGAGGTCACAGTAGCTTAACAAGACGGTTTTAATGCCCCTTGGAAGAGACGTGGAGGTCACAGTAGCTTAACAAGACGGTTTTAATGCCCCTTGGAAGACATGTGGAGTTCACAGTGGTTTAACAAGACGGTTTTAATGCTCCTTGGAAGAGACGTGGAGGTCACAGTAGCTTAACAAGATGGTTTTAATGCCCCTTGGAAGAGACGTGGAGGTCACAGTAGCTTAACAAGGCGGTTTTAATGCCCCTTGGAAGAGACGTGGAGGTCAGAGTGGTTTAATAAGACAGTTTTAATGCCCCTTGGAAGAGACGTGGAGGTCACAGTAGCTTAACAAGACGGTTTTAATGCCCCTTGGAAGAGACGTGGAGGTCAGAGTGGTTTAACAAAATGGTTTTAATGCCCCTTGGAAGAGAGGTGGAGTTCAGAGTGGTTTAACAAGACTGTTTTAGTGCCCCTTGGAAGAGACGTGGAGGTCAGAGAGGTTTAACAGGACGGTTTTATTGCACCTTGGAAGTGACGTGGAGGTCACAGTAGCTCAGCAAGACGGTCTTAATGCCCTTGGAAGAGATGTGGAAGTCAGAGTGGTTTAACAAGATGGTTTTAATGCCCCTTGGTAGAGATGTGGAGTTCAGAGTGGTTAAACAAGATGGTTTTAATGCCCCTTGGAAGAGAAGTGGAGTTCAGATTGGTTTAATAAGATGGTTTTAATGCCGCTTGGAAGAGACGGGGATGTCAAAGTAGCTTAACAAGATGGTTTTAATGCCCCTTGGAAGAGACGTGGTGGTCAGAGTGGTTTAACAAGACGGTTTTAATGCCCATTGGAAGAGACGTGGAGGTCACAGTAGCTTAACAAGACGGCTTTAATGCCCCTTGGAAGAGACGTGGAGGTCAGAGTGGTTTAACAAGACGTTTTTTAGCCATTTGGAAGAGACAAGGAGGTCACAGTAGATTAACAAGATGGTTTTAATGCCCCTTGGAAGAGAGGTGGAGTTCAGAGTGGTTTAACAAGATGGTTTTAATGCCCCTTGGAAGAGACGTGGAGTTCAGAGAAATTTAACAAGACGGTTTCAATGCCACTTGGAAGGGACGTGGAGGTCACAGTAGCTTAGCAAGACGGTTTTAATGCCCCTTGGAAGAGACGTGGAGGTCACAGTAGCTTAACAAGACAGTTTTAATGCCCCTTGGAAGAGACGCGGAGTTCACAGTGGTATAACAAGACGGTTTTAATGCTCCTTGGAAGAGACATGGAGGTCACAGTAGCTTAACAAGATGGTTTTAATGCCCCTTGGAAGAGACGTGGAGGTCACAGTAGCTTAACAAGACTGTTTTAATGCCCCTTGGAAGAGATGTGGAGGTCAGAGTGGTTTAAAAAGATGGTTTAAATGCCCCTTGGAAGAGACGTGGAGGTCACAGTAGCCTAACAAGACGGTTTTAATGCCCCTTGGAAGAGACGTTGAGGTCAGAGTGGTTTAACAAGATGGTTTTAATGCCCCTTGGAAGAGACGTGGAGTTCAGAGAAATTTAACAAGACGGTTTCAATGCCACTTGGAAGAGACGTGGAGGTCACAGTAGCTTAACAAGACGGTTTTAATGCCCCTTGGAAGAGACGTGGAGGTCACAGTAGCTTAATAAGACGGTTTTAATGCCCCTTGGAAGACATGTGGAGTTCACAGTGGTTTAACAAGACGGTTTTCATGCTCCTTGGAAGAGACGTGGAGGTCACAGTAGCTTAACAAGATGGTTTTAATGCCCCTTGGAAGAGACGTGGAGGTCACAGTAGCTTAACAAGGCGGTTTTAATGCCCCTTGGAAGAGACGTGGAGGTCAGAGTGGTTTAATAAGACAGTTTTAATGCCCCTTGGAAGAGACGTGGAGGTCACAGTAGCTTAACAAGACGGTTTTAATGCCCCTTGGAAGAGACGTGGAGGTCAGAGTGGTTTAACAAGATGGTTTTAATGCCCCTTGGAAGAGAGGTGGAGTTCAGAGTGGTTTAACAGGACGGTTTTATTGCACCTTAGAAGAGACGTGGAGGTCACAGTAGCTCAGCAAGACGGTCTTAATGCCCTTGGAAGAGATGTGGAAGTCAGAGTGGTTTAACAAGATGGTTTTAATGCCCCTTGGTAGAGATGTGGAGTTCAGAGTGGTTAAACAAGATGGTTTTAATGCCCCTTGGAAGAGATGTGGAGTTCAGAGTGGTTTAACAGGACGGTTTTAATGCCCCTTGGTAGAGACGTGGATGTCACAGTAGCTTAACAAGATGGTTTTAATGCCCCTTGGAAGAGAAGTGGAGTTCAGATTGGTTTAATAAGATGGTTTTAATGCCGCTTGGAAGAGACGGGGATGTCAAAGTAGCTTAACAAGATGGTTTTAATGCCCCTTGGAAGAGACGTGGTGGTCAGAGTGGTTTAACAATACAGTTTTAATGCCCATTGGAAGAGACGTGGAGGTCACAGTAGCTTAACAAGACGGCTTTAATGCCCCTTGGAAGAGACTTGGAGGTCAGAGTGCTTTAACAAGACGTTTTTTAGCCATTTGGAAGAGACAAGGAGGTCACAGTAGATTAACAAGATGGTTTTAATGCCCCTTGGAAGAGAGGTGGAGTTCAGAGTGGTTTAGCAAGATGGTTTTCATGCCCCTTGGAAGAGACGTGGAGTTCAGAGAAATTTAACAAGACGGTTTCAATGCCACTTGGAAGGGACGTGGAGGTCACAGTAGCTTAGCAAGACGGTTTTAATGCCCCTTGGAAGAGACGTGGAGGTCACAGTAGCTTAACAAGACGGTTTTAATGCCCCTTGGAAGAGACGCGGAGTTCACAGTGGTTTAACAAGACGGTTTTAATGCTCCTTGGAAGAGACGTGGAGGTCACAGTAGCTTAACAAGATGGTCTTAATGCCCCTTGGAAGAGACGTGGAGGTCACAGTAGCTTAACAAGGCGGTTTTAATGCCCCTTGGAAGAGACGTGGAGGTCAGAGTGGTTTAATAAGACAGTTTTAATGCCCCTTGGAAGAGACGTGGAGGTCACAGTAGCTTAACAAGACGGTTTTAATGCCCCTTGGAAGAGACGTGGAGGTCAGAGTGGTTTAACAAGACGGTTTTAATGCCCCTTGGAAGAGACGTGGAGGTCACAGTAGCTTAACAAGACTGTTTTAATGCCCCTTGGAAGAGATGTGGAGGTCAGAGTGGTTTAAAAAGATGGTTTAAATGCCCCTTGGAAGAGACGTGGAGGTCACAGTAGCCTAACAAGACGGTTTTAATGCCCCTTGGAAGAGACGTTGAGGTCAGAGTGGTTTAACAAGATGGTTTTAATGCCCCTTGGAAGAGACGTGGAGTTCAGAGAAATTTAACAAGACGGTTTCAATGCCACTTGGAAGAGACGTGGAGGTCACAGTAGCTTAACAAGACGGTTTTAATGCCCCTTGGAAGAGACGTGGAGGTCACAGTAGCTTATCAAGACGGTTTTAATGCCCCTTGGAAGACATGTGGAGTTCACAGTGGTTTAACAAGACGGTTTTAATGCTCCTTGGAAGAGACGTGGAGGTCACAGTAGCTTAACAAGATGGTTTTAATGCCCCTTGGAAGAGACGTGGAGGTCACAGTAGCTTAACAAGGCGGTTTTAATGCCCCTTGGAAGAGACGTGGAGGTCAGAGTGGTTTAATAAGACAGTTTTAATGCCCCTTGGAAGAGACATGGAGGTCACAGAAGCTTAACAAGACGGTTTTAATGCCCCTTGGAAGAGACGTGGAGGTCAGAGTGGTTTAACAAGATGGTTTTAATGCCCCTTGGAAGAGAGGTGGAGTTCAGAGTGGTTTAACAAGACTGTTTTAATGCCCCTTGGAAGAGACGTGGAGGTCAGAGAGGTTTAACAGGACGGTTTTATTGCACCTTGGAAGTGACGTGGAGGTCACAGTAGCTCAGCAAGACGGTCTTAATGCCCTTGGAAGAGATGTGGAAGTCAGAGTGGTTTAACAAGATGGTTTTAATGCCCCTTGGTAGAGATGTGGAGTTCAGAGTGGTTAAACAAGATGGTTTTAATGCCCCTTGGAAGAGAAGTGGAGTTCAGATTGGTTTAATAAGATGGTTTTAATGCCGCTTGGAAGAGACGGGGATGTCAAAGTAGCTTAACAAGATGGTTTTAATGCCCCTTGGAAGAGACGTGGTGGTCAGAGTGGTTTAACAAGACGGTTTTAATGCCCATTGGAAGAGACGTGGAGGTCACAGTAGCTTAACAAGACGGCTTTAATGCCCCTTGGAAGAGACGTGGAGGTCAGAGTGGTTTAACAAGACGTTTTTTAGCCATTTGGAAGAGACAAGGAGGTCACAGTAGATTAACAAGATGGTTTTAATGCCCCTTGGAAGAGAGGTGGAGTTCAGAGTGGTTTAGCAAGATGGTTTTAATGCCCCTTGGAAGAGACGTGGAGTTCAGAGAAATTTAACAAGACGGTTTCAATGCCACTTGGAAGGGACGTGGAGGTCACAGTAGCTTAGCAAGACGGTTTTAATGCCCCTTGGAAGAGACGTGGAGGTCACAGTAGCTTAACAAGACGGTTTTAATGCCCCTTGGAAGAGACGCGGAGTTCACAGTGGTTTAACAAGACGGTTTTAATGCTCCTTGGAAGAGACGTGGAGGTCACAGTAGCTTAACAAGATGGTATTAATGCCCCTTGGAAGAGACGTGGAGGTCACAGTAGCTTAACAAGGCGGTTTTAATGCCCCTTGGAAGAGACGTGGAGGTCAGAGTGGTTTAATAAGACAGTTTTAATGCCCCTTGGAAGAGACGTGGAGGTCACAGTAGCTTAACAAGACGGTTTTAATGCCCCTTGGAAGAGACGTGGAGGTCAGAGTGGTTTAACAAGACGGTTTTAATGCCCCTTGGAAGAGACGTGGAGGTCACAGTAGCTTAACAAGACTGTTTTAATGCCCCTTGGAAGAGATGTGGAGGTCAGAGTGGTTTAAAAAGATGGTTTAAATGCCCCTTGGAAGAGACGTGGAGGTCACAGTAGCCTAACAAGACGGTTTTAATGCCCCTTGGAAGAGACGTGGAGGTCAGAGTGGTTTAACAAGACGGTTTTAATGCCCCTTGGAAGAGACGTGGAGGTCACAGTAGCTTAACAAGACTGTTTTAATGCCCCTTGGAAGAGATGTGGAGGTCAGAGTGGTTTAAAAAGATGGTTTAAATGCCCCTTGGAAGAGACGTGGAGGTCACAGTAGCCTAACAAGACGGTTTTATTGCCCCTTGGAAGAGACGTTGAGGTCAGAGTGGTTTAACAAGATGGTTTTAATGCCCCTTGGAAGAGACGTGGAGTTCAGAGAAATTTAACAAGACGGTTTCAATGCCACTTGGAAGAGACGTGGAGGTCACAGTAGCTTAACAAGACGGTTTTAATGCCCCTTGGAAGAGACGTGGAGGTCACAGTAGCTTAACAAGATGGTTTTAATGCCCCTTGGAAGACATGTGGAGTTCACAGTGGTTTAACAAGACGGTTTTAATGCTCCTTGGAAGAGACGTGGAGGTCACAGTAGCTTAATAAGATGGTTTTAATGCCCCTTGGAAGAGACGTGGAGGTCACAGTAGCTTAACAAGGCGGTTTTAATGCCCCTTGGAAGAGACGTGGAGGTCAGAGTGGTTTAATAAGACAGTTTTAATGCCCCTTGGAAGAGACGTGGAGGTCACAGTAGCTTAACAAGACGGTTTTAATGCCCCTTGGAAGAGACGTGGAGGTCAGAGTGGTTTAACAAGATGGTTTTAATGCCCCTTGGAAGAGAGGTGGAGTTCAGAGTGGTTTAACAAGACTGTTTTAATGCCCCTTGGAAGAGACGTGGAGGTCAGAGAGGTTTAACAGGACGGTTTTATTGCACCTTGGAAGTGACGTGGAGGTCACAGTAGCTCAGCAAGACGGTCTTAATGCCCTTGGAAGAGATGTGGAAGTCAGAGTGGTTTAACAAGATGGTTTTAATGCCCCTTGGTAGAGATGTGGCGTTCAGAGTGGTTAAACAAGATGGTTTTAATGCCCCTTGGAAGAGATGTGGAGTTCAGAGTGGTTTAACAAGACGGTTTTAATGCCCCTTGGTAGAGACGTGGATGTCACAGTAGCTTAACAAGATGGTTTTAATGCCCCTTGGAAGAGAAGTGGAGTTCAGATTGGTTTAATAAGATGGTTTTAATGCCGCTTGGAAGAGACGGGGATGTCAAAGTAGCTTAACAAGATGGTTTTAATGCCCCTTGGAAGAGACGTGGTGGTCAGAGTGGTTTAACAAGACGGTTTTAATGCCCATTGGAAGAGACGTGGAGGTCACAGTAGCTTAACAAGACGGCTTTAATGCCCCTTGGAAGAGACGTGGAGGTCAGAGTGGTTTAACAAGACGTTTTTTAGCCATTTGGAAGAGACAAGGAGGTCACAGTAGATTAACAAGATGGTTTTAATGCCCCTTGGAAGAGAGGTGGAGTTCAGAGTGGTTTAGCAAGATGGTTTTAATGCCCCTTGGAAGAGACGTGGAGTTCAGAGAAATTTAACAAGACGGTTTCAATGCCACTTGGAAGGGACGTGGAGGTCACAGTAGCTTAGCAAGACGGTTTTAATGCCACTTGGAAGAGACGTGGAGGTCACAGTAGCTTAACAAGACGGTTTTAATGCCCCTTGGAAGAGACGCGGAGTTCACAGTGGTTTAACAAGACGGTTTTAATGCTCCTTGGAAGAGACGTGGAGGTCACAGTAGCTTAACAAGATGGTATTAATGCCCCTTGGAAGAGACGTGGAGGTCACAGTAGCTTAACAAGGCGGTTTTAATGCCCCTTGGAAGAGACGTGGAGGTCAGAGTGGTTTAATAAGACAGTTTTAATGCCCCTTGGAAGAGACGTGGAGGTCACAGTAGCTTAACAAGACGGTTTTAATGCCCCTTGGAAGAGACGTGGAGGTCAGAGTGGTTTAACAAGACGGTTTTAATGCCCCTTGGAAGAGACGTGGAGGTCACAGTAGCTTAACAAGACTGTTTTAATGCCCCTTGGAAGAGATGTGGAGGTCAGAGTGGTTTAAAAAGATGGTTTAAATGCACCTTGGAAGAGACGTGGAGGTCACAGTAGCCTAACAAGACGGTTTTAATGCCTCTTGGAAGAGACGTTGACGTCAGAGTGGTTTAACAAGATGGTTTTAATGCCCCTTGGAAGAGACGTGGAGGTCAGAGAAATTTAACAAGACGGTTTCAATGCCACTTGGAAGAGACGTGGAGGTCACAGTAGCTTAACAAGACGGTTTTAATGCCCCTTGGAAGAGACGTGGAGGTCACAGTAGCTTAACAAGACGGTTTTAATGCCCCTTGGAAGACATGTGGAGTTCACAGTGGTTTAACAAGACGGTTTTAATGCTCCTTGGAAGAGACGTGGAGGTCACAGTAGCTTAACAAGATGGTTTTAATGCCCCTTGGAAGAGACGTGGAGGTCACAGTAGCTTAACAAGGCGGTTTTAATGCCCCTTGGAAGAGACGTGGAGGTCAGAGTGGTTTAATAAGACAGTTTTAATGCCCCTTGGAAGAGACATGGAGGTCACAGAAGCTTAACAAGACGGTTTTAATGCCCCTTGGAAGAGACGTGGAGGTCAGAGTGGTTTAACAAGATGGTTTTAATGCCCCTTGGAAGAGAGGTGGAGTTCAGAGTGGTTTAACAAGACTGTTTTAATGCCCCTTGGAAGAGACGTGGAGGTCAGAGAGGTTTAACAGGACGGTTTTATTGCACCTTGGAAGTGACGTGGAGGTCACAGTAGCTCAGCAAGACGGTCTTAATGCCCTTGGAAGAGATGTGGAAGTCAGAGTGGTTTAACAAGATGGTTTTAATGCCCCTTGGTAGAGATGTGGAGTTCAGAGTGGTTAAACAAGATGGTTTTAATGCCCCTTGGAAGAGAAGTGGAGTTCAGATTGGTTTAATAAGATGGTTTTAATGCTGCTTGGAAGAGACGGGGATGTCAAAGTAGCTTAACAAGATGGTTTTAATGCCCCTTGGAAGAGACGTGGTGGTCAGAGTGGTTTAACAAGACGGTTTTAATGCCCATTGGAAGAGACGTGGAGGTCACAGTAGCTTAACAAGACGGCTTTAATGCCCCTTGGAAGAGACGTGGAGGTCAGAGTGGTTTAACAAGACGTTTTTTAGCCATTTGGAAGAGACACGGAGGTCACAGTAGATTAACAAGATGGTTTTAATGCCCCTTGGAAGAGAGGTGGAGTTCAGAGTGGTTTAGCAAGATGGTTTTAATGCCCCTTGGAAGAGACGTGGAGTTCAGAGAAATTTAACAAGACGGTTTCAATGCCACTTGGAAGGGACGTGGAGGTCACAGTAGCTTAGCAAGACGGTTTTAATGCCCCTTGGAAGAGACGTGGAGGTCACAGTAGCTTAACAAGACGGTTTTAATGCCCCTTGGAAGAGACGCGGAGTTCACAGTGGTTTAACAAGACGGTTTTAATGCTCCTTGGAAGAGACGTGGAGGTCACAGTAGCTTAACAAGATGGTATTAATGCCCCTTGGAAGAGACGTGGAGGTCACAGTAGCTTAACAAGGCGGTTTTAATGCCCCTTGGAAGAGACGTGGAGGTCAGAGTGGTTTAATAAGACAGTTTTAATGCCCCTTGGAAGAGACGTGGAGGTCACAGTAGCTTAACAAGACGGTTTTAATGCCCCTTGGAAGAGACGTGGAGGTCAGAGTGGTTTAACAAGACGGTTTTAATGCCCCTTGGAAGAGACGTGGAGGTCACAGTAGCTTAACAAGACTGTTTTAATGCCCCTTGGAAGAGATGTGGAGGTCAGAGTGGTTTAAAAAGATGGTTTAAATGCCCCTTGGAAGAGACGTGGAGGTCACAGTAGCCTAACAAGACGGTTTTAATGCCCCTTGGAAGAGACGTGGAGGTCAGAGTGGTTTAACAAGACGGTTTTAATGCCCCTTGGAAGAGACGTGGAGGTCACAGTAGCTTAACAAGACTGTTTTAATGCCCCTTGGAAGAGATGTGGAGGTCAGAGTGGTTTAAAAAGATGGTTTAAATGCCCCTTGGAAGAGACGTGGAGGTCACAGTAGCCTAACAAGACGGTTTTATTGCCCCTTGGAAGAGACGTTGAGGTCAGAGTGGTTTAACAAGATGGTTTTAATGCCCCTTGGAAGAGACGTGGAGTTCAGAGAAATTTAACAAGACGGTTTCAATGCCACTTGGAAGAGACGTGGAGGTCACAGTAGCTTAACAAGACGGTTTTAATGCCCCTTGGAAGAGACGTGGAGGTCACAGTAGCTTAACAAGATGGTTTTAATGCCCCTTGGAAGACATGTGGAGTTCACAGTGGTTTAACAAGACGGTTTTAATGCTCCTTGGAAGAGACGTGGAGGTCACAGTAGCTTAATAAGATGGTTTTAATGCCCCTTGGAAGAGACGTGGAGGTCACAGTAGCTTAACAAGGCGGTTTTAATGCCCCTTGGAAGAGACGTGGAGGTCAGAGTGGTTTAATAAGACAGTTTTAATGCCCCTTGGAAGAGACGTGGAGGTCACAGTAGCTTAACAAGACGGTTTTAATGCCCCTTGGAAGAGACGTGGAGGTCAGAGTGGTTTAACAAGATGGTTTTAATGCCCCTTGGAAGAGAGGTGGAGTTCAGAGTGGTTTAACAAGACTGTTTTAATGCCCCTTGGAAGAGACGTGGAGGTCAGAGAGGTTTAACAGGACGGTTTTATTGCACCTTGGAAGTGACGTGGAGGTCACAGTAGCTCAGCAAGACGGTCTTAATGCCCTTGGAAGAGATGTGGAAGTCAGAGTGGTTTAACAAGATGGTTTTAATGCCCCTTGGTAGAGATGTGGCGTTCAGAGTGGTTAAACAAGATGGTTTTAATGCCCCTTGGAAGAGATGTGGAGTTCAGAGTGGTTTAACAAGACGGTTTTAATGCCCCTTGGTAGAGACGTGGATGTCACAGTAGCTTAACAAGATGGTTTTAATGCCCCTTGGAAGAGAAGTGGAGTTCAGATTGGTTTAATAAGATGGTTTTAATGCCGCTTGGAAGAGACGGGGATGTCAAAGTAGCTTAACAAGATGGTTTTAATGCCCCTTGGAAGAGACGTGGTGGTCAGAGTGGTTTAACAAGACGGTTTTAATGCCCATTGGAAGAGACGTGGAGGTCACAGTAGCTTAACAAGACGGCTTTAATGCCCCTTGGAAGAGACGTGGAGGTCAGAGTGGTTTAACAAGACGTTTTTTAGCCATTTGGAAGAGACAAGGAGGTCACAGTAGATTAACAAGATGGTTTTAATGCCCCTTGGAAGAGAGGTGGAGTTCAGAGTGGTTTAGCAAGATGGTTTTAATGCCCCTTGGAAGAGACGTGGAGTTCAGAGAAATTTAACAAGACGGTTTCAATGCCACTTGGAAGGGACGTGGAGGTCACAGTAGCTTAGCAAGACGGTTTTAATGCCACTTGGAAGAGACGTGGAGGTCACAGTAGCTTAACAAGACGGTTTTAATGCCCCTTGGAAGAGACGCGGAGTTCACAGTGGTTTAACAAGACGGTTTTAATGCTCCTTGGAAGAGACGTGGAGGTCACAGTAGCTTAACAAGATGGTATTAATGCCCCTTGGAAGAGACGTGGAGGTCACAGTAGCTTAACAAGGCGGTTTTAATGCCCCTTGGAAGAGACGTGGAGGTCAGAGTGGTTTAATAAGACAGTTTTAATGCCCCTTGGAAGAGACGTGGAGGTCACAGTAGCTTAACAAGACGGTTTTAATGCCCCTTGGAAGAGACGTGGAGGTCAGAGTGGTTTAACAAGACGGTTTTAATGCCCCTTGGAAGAGACGTGGAGGTCACAGTAGCTTAACAAGACTGTTTTAATGCCCCTTGGAAGAGATGTGGAGGTCAGAGTGGTTTAAAAAGATGGTTTAAATGCACCTTGGAAGAGACGTGGAGGTCACAGTAGCCTAACAAGACGGTTTTAATGCCCCTTGGAAGAGACGTTGACGTCAGAGTGGTTTAACAAGATGGTTTTAATGCCCCTTGGAAGAGACGTGGAGGTCAGAGAAATTTAACAAGACGGTTTCAATGCCACTTGGAAGAGACGTGGAGGTCACAGTAGCTTAACAAGACGGTTTTAATGCCCCTTGGAAGAGACGTGGAGGTCACAGTAGCTTAACAAGACGGTTTTAATGCCCCTTGGAAGACATGTGGAGTTCACAGTGGTTTAACAAGACGGTTTTAATGCTCCTTGGAAGAGACTTGGAGGTCACAGTAGCTTAACAAGATGGTTTTAATGCCCCTTGGAAGAGACGTGGAGGTCACAGTAGCTTAACAAGGCGGTTTTAATGCCCCTTGGAAGAGACGTGGAGGTCAGAGTGGTTTAATAAGACAGTTTTAATGCCCCTTGGAAGAGACGTGGAGGTCACAGTAGCTTAACAAGACGGTTTTAATGCCCCTTGGAAGAGACGTGGAGGTCAGAGTGGTTTAACAAGATGGTTTTAATGCCCCTTGGAAGAGAGGTGGAGTTCAGAGTGGTTTAACAAGACTGTTTTAATGCCCCTTGGAAGAGACGTGGAGGTCAGAGAGGTTTAACAGTACGGTTTTATTGCACCTTGGAAGTGACGTGGAGGTCACAGTAGCTCAGCAAGACGGTCTTAATGCCCTTGGAAGAGATGTGGAAGTCAGAGTGGTTTAACAAGATGGTTTTAATGCCCCTTGGTAGAGATGTGGAGTTCAGAGTGGTTAAACAAGATGGTTTTAATGCCCCTTGGAAGAGAAGTGGAGTTCAGATTGGTTTAATAAGATGGTTTTAATGCCGCTTGGAAGAGACGGTGATGTCAAAGTAGCTTAACAAGATGGTTTTAATGCCCCTTGGAAGAGACGTGGTGGTCAGAGTGGTTTAACAAGACGGTTTTAATGCCCATTGGAAGAGACGTGGAGGTCACAGTAGCTTAACAAGACGGCTTTAATGCCCCTTGGAAGAGACGTGGAGGTCAGAGTGGTTTAACAAGACGTTTTTTAGCCATTTGGAAGAGACAAGGAGGTCACAGTAGATTAACAAGATGGTTTTAATGCCCCTTGGAAGAGAGGTGGAGTTCAGAGTGGTTTAACAAGATGGTTTTAATGCCCCTTGGAAGAGACGTGGAGTTCAGAGAAATTTAACAAGACGGTTTCAATGCCACTTGTAAGGGACGTGGAGGTCACAGTAGCTTAGCAAGACGGTTTTAATGCCCCTTGGAAGAGACGTGGAGGTCACAGTAGCTTAACAAGACGGTTTTAATGCCCCTTGGAAGAGACGCGGAGTTCACAGTGGTTTAACAAGACGGTTTTAATGCTCCTTGGAAGAGACGTGGAGGTCACAGTAGCTTAACAAGATGGTTTTAATGCCCCTTGGAAGAGACGTGGAGGTCACAGTAGCTTAACAAGGCGGTTTTAATGCCCCTTGGAAGAGACGTGGAGGTCAGAGTGGTTTAATAAGACAGTTTTAATGCCCCTTGGAAGACACGTGGAGGTCACAGTAGCTTAACAAGACGGTTTTAAGGCCCCTTGGAAGAGACGTGGAGGTCAGAGTGGTTTAACAAGACGGTTTTAATGCCCCTTGGAAGAGATGTGGAGGTCAGAGTGGTTTAAAAAGATGGTTTAAATGCCCCTTGGAAGAGACGTGGAGGTCACAGTAGCCTAACAAGACGGTTTTAATGCCCCTTGGAAGAGACGTTGACGTCAGAGTGGTTTAACAAGATGGTTTTAATGCCCCTTGGAAGAGACGTGGAGGTCAGAGAAATTTAACAAGACGGTTTCAATGCCACTTGGAAGAGACGTGGAGGTCACAGTAGCTTAACAAGACGGTTTTAATGCCCCTTGGAAGAGACGTGGAGGTCACAGTAGCTTAACAAGACGGTTTTAATGCCCCTTGGAAGACATGTGGAGTTCACAGTGGTTTAACAAGACGGTTTTAATGCTCCTTGGAAGAGACGTGGAGGTCACAGTAGCTTAACAAGATGGTTTTAATGCCCCTTGGAAGAGACGTGGAGGTCACAGTAGCTTAACAAGGCGGTTTTAATGCCCCTTGGAAGAGACGTGGAGGTCAGAGTGGTTTAATAAGACAGTTTTAATGCCCCTTGGAAGAGACGTGGAGGTCACAGTAGCTTAACAAGACGGTTTTAATGCCCCTTGGAAGAGACGTGGAGGTCAGAGTGGTTTAACAAGATGGTTTTAATGCCCCTTGGAAGAGAGGTGGAGTTCAGAGTGGTTTAACAAGACTGTTTTAATGCCCCTTGGAAGAGACGTGGAGGTCAGAGAGGTTTAACAGGACGGTTTTATTGCACCTTGGAAGTGACGTGGAGGTCACAGTAGCTCAGCAAGACGGTCTTAATGCCCTTGGAAGAGATGTGGAAGTCAGAGTGGTTTAACAAGATGGTTTTAATGCCCCTTGGTAGAGATGTGGAGTTCAGAGTGGTTAAACAAGATGGTTTTAATGCCCCTTGGAAGAGAAGTGGAGTTCAGATTGGTTTAATAAGATGGTTTTAATGCCGCTTGGAAGAGACGGGGATGTCAAAGTAGCTTAACAAGATGGTTTTAATGCCCCTTGGAAGAGACGTGGTGGTCAGAGTGGTTTAACAAGACGGTTTTAATGCCCATTGGAAGAGACGTGGAGGTCACAGTAGCTTAACAAGACGGCTTTAATGCCCCTTGGAAGAGACGTGGAGGTCAGAGTGGTTTAACAAGACGTTTTTTAGCCATTTGGAAGAGACAAGGAGGTCACAGTAGATTAACAAGATGGTTTTAATGCCCCTTGGAAGAGAGGTGGAGTTCAGAGTGGTTTAACAAGATGGTTTTAATGCCCCTTGGAAGAGACGTGGAGTTCAGAGAAATTTAACAAGACGGTTTCAATGCCACTTGAAAGGGACGTGGAGGTCACAGTAGCTTAGCAAGACGGTTTTAATGCCCCTTGGAAGAGACGTGGAGGTCACAGTAGCTTAACAAGACAGTTTTAATGCCCCTTGGAAGAGACGCGGAGTTCACAGTGGTTTAACAAGACGGTTTTAATGCTCCTTGGAAGAGACATGGAGGTCACAGTAGCTTAACAAGATGGTTTTAATGCCCCTTGGAAGAGACGTGGAGGTCACAGTAGCTTAACAAGACTGTTTTAATGCCCCTTGGAAGAGATGTGGAGGTCAGAGTGGTTTAAAAAGATGGTTTAAATGCCCCTTGGAAGAGACGTGGAGGTCACAGTAGCCTAACAAGACGGTTTTAATGCCCCTTGGAAGAGACGTTGAGGTCAGAGTGGTTTAACAAGATGGTTTTAATGCCCCTTGGAAGAGACGTGGAGTTCAGAGAAATTTAACAAGACGGTTTCAATGCCACTTGGAAGAGACGTGGAGGTCACAGTAGCTTAACAAGACGGTTTTAATGCCCCTTGGAAGAGACGTGGAGGTCACAGTAGCTTAATAAGACGGTTTTAATGCCCCTTGGAAGACATGTGGAGTTCACAGTGGTTTAACAAGACGGTTTTCATGCTCCTTGGAAGAGACGTGGAGGTCACAGTAGCTTAACAAGATGGTTTTAATGCCCCTTGGAAGAGACGTGGAGGTCACAGTAGCTTAACAAGGCGGTTTTAATGCCCCTTGGAAGAGACGTGGAGGTCAGAGTGGTTTAATAAGACAGTTTTAATGCCCCTTGGAAGAGACGTGGAGGTCACAGTAGCTTAACAAGACGGTTTTAATGCCCCTTGGAAGAGACGTGGAGGTCAGAGTGGTTTAACAAGATGGTTTTAATGCCCCTTGGAAGAGAGGTGGAGTTCAGAGTGGTTTAACAAGACTGTTTTAATGCCCCTTGGAAGAGACGTGGAGGTCAGAGAGGTTTAACAGGACGGTTTTATTGCACCTTAGAAGTGACGTGGAGGTCACAGTAGCTCAGCAAGACGGTCTTAATGCCCTTGGAAGAGATGTGGAAGTCAGAGTGGTTTAACAAGATGGTTTTAATGCCCCTTGGTAGAGATGTGGAGTTCAGAGTGGTTAAACAAGATGGTTTTAATGCCCCTTGGAAGAGATGTGGAGTTCAGAGTGGTTTAACAGGACGGTTTTAATGCCCCTTGGTAGAGACGTGGATGTCACAGTAGCTTAACAAGATGGTTTTAATGCCCCTTGGAAGAGAAGTGGAGTTCAGATTGGTTTAATAAGATGGTTTTAATGCCGCTTGGAAGAGACGGGGATGTCAAAGTAGCTTAACAAGATGGTTTTAATGCCCCTTGGAAGAGACGTGGTGGTCAGAGTGGTTTAACAATACAGTTTTAATGCCCATTGGAAGAGACGTGGAGGTCACAGTAGCTTAACAAGACGGCTTTAATGCCCCTTGGAAGAGACTTGGAGGTCAGAGTGCTTTAACAAGACGTTTTTTAGCCATTTGGAAGAGACAAGGAGGTCACAGTAGATTAACAAGATGGTTTTAATGCCCCTTGGAAGAGAGGTGGAGTTCAGAGTGGTTTAGCAAGATGGTTTTCATGCCCCTTGGAAGAGACGTGGAGTTCAGAGAAATTTAACAAGACGGTTTCAATGCCACTTGGAAGGGACGTGGAGGTCACAGTAGCTTAGCAAGACGGTTTTAATGCCCCTTGGAAGAGACGTGGAGGTCACAGTAGCTTAACAAGACGGTTTTAATGCCCCTTGGAAGAGACGCGGAGTTCACAGTGGTTTAACAAGACGGTTTTAATGCTCCTTGGAAGAGACGTGGAGGTCACAGTAGCTTAACAAGATGGTCTTAATGCCCCTTGGAAGAGACGTGGAGGTCACAGTAGCTTAACAAGGCGGTTTTAATGCCCCTTGGAAGAGACGTGGAGGTCAGAGTGGTTTAATAAGACAGTTTTAATGCCCCTTGGAAGAGACGTGGAGGTCACAGTAGCTTAACAAGACGGTTTTAATGCCCCTTGGAAGAGACGTGGAGGTCAGAGTGGTTTAACAAGACGGTTTTAATGCCCCTTGGAAGAGACGTGGAGGTCACAGTAGCTTAACAAGACTGTTTTAATGCCCCTTGGAAGAGATGTGGAGGTCAGAGTGGTTTAAAAAGATAGTTTAAATGCCCCTTGGAAGAGACGTGGAGGTCACAGTAGCCTAACAAGACGGTTTTAATGCCCCTTTGAAGAGACGTTGAGGTCAGAGTGGTTTAACAAGATGGTTTTAATGCCCCTTGGAAGAGACGTGGAGTTCAGAGAAATTTAACAAGACGGTTTCAATGCCACTTGGAAGAGACGTGGAGGTCACAGTAGCTTAACAAGACGGTTTTAATGCCCCTTGGAAGAGACGTGGAGGTCACAGTAGCTTAACAAGACGGTTTTAATGCCCCTTGGAAGACATGTGGAGTTCACAGTGGTTTAACAAGACGGTTTTAATGCTCCTTGGAAGAGACGTGGAGGTCACAGTAGCTTAACAAGATGGTTTTAATGCCCCTTGGAAGAGACGTGGAGGTCACAGTAGCTTAACAAGGCGGTTTTAATGCCCCTTGGAAGAGACGTGGAGGTCAGAGTGGTTTAATAAGACAGTTTTAATGCCCCTTGGAAGAGACATGGAGGTCACAGAAGCTTAACAAGACGGTTTTAATGCCCCTTGGAAGAGACGTGGAGGTCAGAGTGGTTTAACAAGATGGTTTTAATGCCCCTTGGAAGAGAGGTGGAGTTCAGAGTGGTTTAACAAGACTGTTTTAATGCCCCTTGGAAGAGACGTGGAGGTCAGAGAGGTTTAACAGGACGGTTTTATTGCACCTTGGAAGTGACGTGGAGGTCACAGTAGCTCAGCAAGACGGTCTTAATGCCCTTGGAAGAGATGTGGAAGTCAGAGTGGTTTAACAAGATGGTTTTAATGCCCCTTGGTAGAGATGTGGAGTTCAGAGTGGTTAAACAAGATGGTTTTAATGCCCCTTGGAAGAGAAGTGGAGTTCAGATTGGTTTAATAAGATGGTTTTAATGCCGCTTGGAAGAGACGGGGATGTCAAAGTAGCTTAACAAGATGGTTTTAATGCCCCTTGGAAGAGACGTGGTGGTCAGAGTGGTTTAACAAGACGGTTTTAATGCCCATTGGAAGAGACGTGGAGGTCACAGTAGCTTAACAAGACGGCTTTAATGCCCCTTGGAAGAGACGTGGAGGTCAGAGTGGTTTAACAAGACGTTTTTTAGCCATTTGGAAGAGACAAGGAGGTCACAGTAGATTAACAAGTTGGTTTTAATGCCCCTTGGAAGAGAGGTGGAGTTCAGAGTGGTTTAACAAGATGGTTTTAATGCCCCTTGGAAGAGACGTGGAGTTCAGAGAAATTTAACAAGACGGTTTCAATGCCACTTGGAAGGGACGTGGAGGTCACAGTAGCTAAGCAAGACGGTTTTAATGCCCCTTGGAAGAGACGTGGAGGTCACAGTAGCTTAACAAGACGGTTTTAATGCCCCTTGGAAGAGACGCGGAGTTCACAGTGGTTTAACAAGACGGTTTTAATGCTCCTTGGAAGAGAAGTGGAGGTCACAGTAGCTTAACAAGATGGTTTTAATGCCCCTTGGAAGAGACGTGGAGGTCACAGTAGCTTAACAAGGCGGTTTTAATGCCCCTTGGAAGAGACGTGGAGGTCAGAGTGGTTTAATAAGACAGTTTTAATGCCCCTTGGAAGAGACGTGGAGGTCACAGTAGCTTAACAAGACGGTTTTAATGCCCCTTGGAAGAGAAGTGGAGTTCAGATTGGTTTAATAAGATGGTTTTAATGCCGCTTGGAAGAGACGGGGATGTCAAAGTAGCTTAACAAGATGGTTTTAATGCCCCTTGGAAGAGACGTGGTGGTCAGAGTGGTTTAACAAGACGGTTTTAATGCCCATTGGAAGAGACGTGGAGGTCACAGTAGCTTAACAAGACGGCTTTAATGCCCCTTGGAAGAGACGTGGAGGTCAGAGTGGTTTAACAAGACGTTTTTTAGCCATTTGGAAGAGACAAGGAGGTCACAGTAGATTAACAAGATGGTTTTAATGCCCCTTGGAAGAGAGGTGGAGTTCAGAGTGGTTTAACAAGATGGTTTTAATGCCCCTTGGAAGAGACGTGGAGTTCAGAGAAATTTAACAAGACGGTTTCAATGCCACTTGGAAGGGACGTGGAGGTCACAGTAGCTTAGCAAGACGGTTTTAATGCCCCTTGGAAGAGACGTGGAGGTCACAGTAGCTTAACAAGACAGTTTTAATGCCCCTTGGAAGAGACGCGGAGTTCACAGTGGTTTAACAAGACGGTTTTAATGCTCCTTGGAAGAGACGTGGAGGTCACAGTAGCTTAACAAGATGGTTTTAATGCCCCTTGGAAGAGACGTGGAGGTCACAGTAGCTTAACAAGACTGTTTTAATGCCCCTTGGAAGAGATGTGGAGGTCAGAGTGGTTTAAAAAGATGGTTTAAATGCCCCTTGGAAGAAACGTGGAGGTCACAGTAGCCTAACAAGACGGTTTTAATGCCCCTTGGAAGAGACGTTGAGGTCAGAGTGGTTTAACAAGATGGTTTTAATGCCCCTTGGAAGAGACGTGGAGTTCAGAGAAATTTAACAAGACGGTTTCAATGCCACTTGGAAGAGACGTGGAGGTCACAGTAGCTTAACAAGACGGTTTTAATGCCCCTTGGAAGAGACGTGGAGGTCACAGTAGCTTAATAAGACGGTTTTAATGCCCCTTGGAAGACATGTGGAGTTCACAGTGGTTTAACAAGACGGTTTTCATGCTCCTTGGAAGAGACGTGGAGGTCACAGTAGCTTAACAAGATGGTTTTAATGCCCCTTGGAAGAGACGTGGAGGTCACAGTAGCTTTAACAAGGCGGTTTTAATGCCCCTTGGAAGAGACGTGGAGGTCAGAGTGGTTTAATAAGACAGTTTTAATGCCCCTTGGAAGAGACGTGGAGGTCACAGTAGCTTAACAAGACGGTTTTAATGCCCCTTGGAAGAGACGTGGAGGTCAGAGTGGTTTAACAAGATGGTTTTAATGCCCCTTGGAAGAGAGGTGGAGTTCAGAGTCGTTTAACAAGACTGTTTTAATGCCCCTTGGAAGAGACGTGGAGGTCAGAGAGGTTTAACAGGACGGTTTTATTGCACCTTAGAAGTGACGTGGAGGTCACAGTAGCTCAGCAAGACGGTCTTAATGCCCTTGGAAGAGATGTGGAAGTCAGAGTGGTTTAACAAGATGGTTTTAATGCCCCTTGGTAGAGATGTGGAGTTCAGAGTGGTTAAACAAGATGGTTTTAATGCCCCTTGGAAGAGATGTGGAGTTCAGAGTGGTTTAACAGGACGGTTTTAATGCCCCTTGGTAGAGACGTGGATGTCACAGTAGCTTAACAAGATGGTTTTAATGCCCCTTGGAAGAGAAGTGGAGTTCAGATTGGTTTAATAAGATGGTTTTAATGCCGCTTGGAAGAGACGGGGATGTCAAAGTAGCTTAACAAGATGGTTTTAATGCCCCTTGGAAGAGACGTGGTGGTCAGAGTGGTTTAACAATACAGTTTTAATGCCCATTGGAAGAGACGTGGAGGTCACAGTAGCTTAACAAGACGGCTTTAATGCCCCTTGGAAGAGACTTGGAGGTCAGAGTGCTTTAACAAGACGTTTTTTAGCCATTTGGAAGAGACAAGGAGGTCACAGTAGATTAACAAGATGGTTTTAATGCCCCTTGGAAGAGAGGTGGAGTTCAGAGTGGTTTAGCAAGATGGTTTTAATGCCCCTTGGAAGAGACGTGGAGTTCACAGAAATTTAACAAGACGGTTTCAATGCCACTTGGAAGGGACGTGGAGGTCACAGTAGCTTAGCAAGACGGTTTTAATGCCCCTTGGAAGAGACGTGGAGGTCACAGTAGCTTAACAAGACGGTTTTAATGCCCCTTGGAAGAGACGCGGAGTTCACAGTGGTTTAACAAGACGGTTTTAATGCTCCTTGGAAGAGACGTGGAGGTCACAGTAGCTTAACAAGATGGTCTTAATGCCCCTTGGAAGAGACGTGGAGGTCACAGTAGCTTAACAAGGCGGTTTTAATGCCCCTTGGAAGAGACGTGGAGGTCAGAGTGGTTTAATAAGACAGTTTTAATGCCCCTTGGAAGAAACGTGGAGGTCACAGTAGCTTAACAAGACGGTTTTAATGCCCCTTGGAAGAGACGTGGAGGTCAGAGTGGTTTAACAAGACGGTTTTAATGCCCCTTGGAAGAGACGTGGAGGTCACAGTAGCTTAACAAGACTGTTTTAATGCCCCTTGGAAGAGATGTGGAGGTCAGAGTGGTTTAAAAAGATGGTTTAAATGCCCCTTGGAAGAGACGTGGAGGTCACAGTAGCCTAACAAGACGGTTTTAATGCCCCTTGGAAGAGACGTTGAGGTCAGAGTGGTTTAACAAGATGGTTTTAATGCCCCTTGGAAGAGACGTGGAGTTCAGAGAAATTTAACAAGACGGTTTCAATGCCACTTGGAAGAGACGTGGAGGTCACAGTAGCTTAACAAGACGGTTTTAATGCCCCTTGGAAGAGACGTGGAGGTCACAGTAGCTTAACAAGACGGTTTTAATGCCCCTTGGAAGACATGTGGAGTTCACAGTGGTTTAACAAGACGGTTTTAATGCTCCTTGGAAGAGACGTGGAGGTCACAGTAGCTTAACAAGATGGTTTTAATGCCCCTTGGAAGAGACGTGGAGGTCACAGTAGCTTAACAAGGCGGATTTAATGCCCCTTGGAAGAGACGTGGAGGTCAGAGTGGTTTAATAAGACAGTTTTAATGCCCCTTGGAAGAGACATGGAGGTCACAGAAGCTTAACAAGACGGTTTTAATGCCCCTTGGAAGAGACGTGGAGGTCAGAGTGGTTTAACAAGATGGTTTTAATGCCCCTTGGAAGAGAGGTGGAGTTCAGAGTGGTTTAACAAGACTGTTTTAATGCCCCTTGGAAGAGACGTGGAGGTCAGAGAGGTTTAACAGGACGGTTTTATTGCACCTTGGAAGTGACGTGGAGGTCACAGTAGCTCAGCAAGACGGTCTTAATGCCCTTGGAAGAGATGTGGAAGTCAGAGTGGTTTAACAAGATGGTTTTAATGCCCCTTGGTAGAGATGTGGAGTTCAGAGTGGTTAAACAAGATGGTTTTAATGCCCCTTGGAAGAGAAGTGGAGTTCAGATTGGTTTAATAAGATGGTTTTAATGCCGCTTGGAAGAGACGGGGATGTCAAAGTAGCTTAACAAGATGGTTTTAATGCCCCTTGGAAGAGACGTGGTGGTCAGAGTGGTTTAACAAGACGGTTTTAATGCCCATTGGAAGAGACGTGGAGGTCACAGTAGCTTAACAAGACGGCTTTAATGCCCCTTGGAAGAGACGTGGAGGTCAGAGTGGTTTAACAAGACGTTTTTTAGCCATTTGGAAGAGACAAGGAGGTCACAGTAGATTAACAAGTTGGTTTTAATGCCCCTTGGAAGAGAGGTGGAGTTCAGAGTGGTTTAACAAGATGGTTTTAATGCCCCTTGGAAGAGACGTGGAGTTCAGAGAAATTTAACAAGACGGTTTCAATGCCACTTGGAAGGGACGTGGAGGTCACAGTAGCTTAGCAAGACGGTTTTAATGCCCCTTGGAAGAGACGTGGAGGTCACAGTAGCTTAACAAGACGGTTTTAATGCCCCTTGGAAGAGACGCGGAGTTCACAGTGGTTTAACAAGACGGTTTTAATGCTCCTTGGAAGAGAAGTGGAGGTCACAGTAGCTTAACAAGATGGTTTTAATGCCCCTTGGAAGAGACGTGGAGGTCACAGTAGCTTAACAAGGCGGTTTTAATGCCCCTTGGAAGAGACGTGGAGGTCAGAGTGGTTTAATAAGACAGTTTTAATGCCCCTTGGAAGAGACGTGGAGGTCACAGTAGCTTAACAAGACGGTTTTAATGCCCCTTGGAAGAGACGTGGAGGTCAGAGTGGTTTAACAAGACGGTTTTAATGCCCCTTGGAAGAGACATGGAGGTCACACTAGCTTAACAAGACTGTTTTAATGCCCCTTGGAAGAGATGTGGAGGTCAGAGTGGTTTAAAAAGATGGTTTAAATGCCCCTTGGAAGAGACGTGGAGGTCACAGTAGCCTAACAAGACGGTTTTAATGCCCCTTGGAAGAGACGTTGAGGTCAGAGTGGTTTAACAAGATGGTTTTAATGCCCCTTGGAAGAGACGTGGAGTTCAGAGAAATTTAACAAGACGGTTTCAATGCCACTTGGAAGAGACGTGGAGGTCACAGTAGCTTAACAAGACGGTTTTAATGCCCCTTGGAAGAGACGTGGAGGTCACAGTAGCTTAACAAGACGGTTTTAATGCCCCTTGGAAGACATGTGGAGTTCACAGTGGTTTAACAAGACGGTTTTAATGCTCCTTGGAAGAGACGTGGAGGTCACAGTAGCTTAACAAGATGGTTTTAATGCCCCTTGGAAGAGACGTGGAGGTCACAGTAGCTTAACAAGGCGGTTTTAATGCCCCTTGGAAGAGACGTGGAGGTCAGAGTGGTTTAACAAGATGGTTTTAATGCCCCTTGGAAGAGAGGTGGAGTTCAGAGTGGTTTAACAAGACTGTTTTAATGCCCCTTGGAAGAGACGTGGAGGTCAGAGAGGTTTAACAGGACGGTTTTATTGCACCTTGGTAGTGACGTGGAGGTCACAGTAGCTCAGCAAGACGGTCTTAATGCCCTTGGAAGAGATGTGGAAGTCAGAGTGGTTTAACAAGATGGTTTTAATGCCCCTTGGTAGAGATGTGGAGTTCAGATTGGTTAAACAAGATGGTTTTAATGCCCCTTGGAAGAGAAGTGGAGTTCAGATTGGTTTAATAAGATGGTTTTAATGCCGCTTGGAAGAGACGGGGATGTCAAAGTAGCTTAACAAGATGGTTTTAATGCCCCTTGGAAGAGACGTGGTGGTCAGAGTGGTTTAACAAGACGGTTTTAATGCCCATTGGAAGAGACGTGGAGGTCACAGTAGCTTAACAAGACGGCTTTAATGCCCCTTGGAAGAGACGTGGAGGTCAGAGTGGTTTAACAAGACGCTTTTTAGCCATTTGGAAGAGACAAGGAGGTCACAGTAGATTAACAAGATGGTTTTAATGCCCCTTGGAAGAGAGGTGGAGTTCAGAGTGGTTTAACAAGATGGTTTTAATGCCCCTTGGAAGAGACGTGGAGTTCAGAGAAATTTAACAAGACGGTTTCAATGCCACTTGGAAGGGACGTGGAGGTCACAGTAGCTTAGCAAGACGGTTTTAATGCCCCTTGGAAGAGACGTGGAGGTCACAGTAGCTTAACAAGACGGTTTTAATGCCCCTTGGAAGAGACGCGGAGTTCACAGTGGTTTAACAAGACGGTTTTAATGCTCCTTGGAAGAGACGTGGAGGTCACAGTAGCTTAACAAGATGGTTTTAATGCCCCTTGGAAGAGACGTGGAGGTCACAGTAGCTTAACAAGGCAGTTTTAATGCCCCTTGGAAGAGACGTGGAGGTCAGAGTGGTTTAATAAGACAGTTTTAATGCCCCTTGGAAGAGACGTGGAGGTCACAGTAGCTTAACAAGACGGTTTTAATGCCCCTTGGAAGAGACATGGAGGTCAGAGTGGTTTAACAAGACGGTTTTAATGCCCCTTGGAAGAGACATGGAGGTCACACTAGCTTAACAAGACTGTTTTAATGCCCCTTGGAAGAGATGTGGAGGTCAGAGTGGTTTAAAAAGATGGTTTAAATGCCCCTTGGAAGAGACGTGGAGGTCACAGTAGCCTAACAAGACGGTTTTAATGCCCCTTGGAAGAGACGTGGAGTTCAGAGAAATTTAACAAGACGGTTTCAATGCCACTTGGAAGAGACGTGGAGGTCACAGTAGCTTAACAAGACGGTTTTAATGCCCCTTGGAAGAGACATGGAGGTCACAGTAGCTTAACAAGACGGTTTTAATGCCCCTTGGAAGACATGTGGAGTTCACAGTGGTTTAACAAGACGGTTTTAATGCTCCTTGGAAGAGACGTGGAGGTCACAGTAGCTTAACAAGATGGTTTTAATGCCCCTTGGAAGAGACGTGGAGGTCACAGTAGCTTAACAAGACGGTTTTAATGCCCCTTGGAAGAGACGTGGAGGTCAGAGTGGTTTAACAAGATGGTTTTAATGCCCCTTGGAAGAGACGTGGAGTTCAGAGTGGTTTAACAAGACGGTTTTAATGCCCCTTGGAAGAGACGTGGAGGTCAGAGAGGTTTAACATGACGGTTTTAATGCCCCTTGGAAGAGACGTGGAGGTCACAGTAGCTTAACAAGATGGTTTTAATGCCCCTTGCAAGAGACGTGGAGGTCACAGTAGCTTAACAAGGCGGTTTTAATGCCCTTTGGAAGAGACGTGGAGGTCACAGTCGTTTAATAAGACAGTTTTAATGCCCCTTGGAAGAGACGTGGAGGTCACAGTAGCTAAAGAAGACGGTTTTAATGCCCCTTGGAAGAGACGTGGAGGTTAGAGTGGTTTTACAAGATGGTTTTAATGCCCCTTGGAAGAGACGTGGAGTTCAGAGTGGTTTAACAAGACGGTTTTAATGCCCCTTGGAAGAGACGTGGAGGTCAGAGAGGTTTAACAGTACGGTTTTATTGCACCTTGGAAGTGACATGAAGGTCACAGTAGCTTAGCAAGACGGTCTTAATGCCCTTGGAAGAGATGTGGAAGTCAGAGTCGTTTAACAAGATGGTTTTAATGCCCCTTGGAAGAGATGTGGAGTTCAGAGTGGTTAAACAAGATGGTTTTAATGCCCCTTGGAAGAGACGTGGAGTTCAGAGTGGTTTAATAAGATGGTTTTAATGCCGCTTGGAAGAGACGGGGATGTCACAGTAGCTTAACAAGATGGTTTTAATGCCCCTTGGAAGAGACGTGGAGGTCAGAGTGGTTTAACAAGACGGTTTTAATGCCCCTTGGAAGAGACGTGGAGGTCACAGTAGCCTAACAAGACGGTTTTAATGCCCCTTGGAAGAGACGTTGAGGTCAGAGTGGTTTAACAAGATGGTTTTAATGCCCCTTGGAAGAGACGTGGAGTTCAGAGAAATTTAACAAGACGGTTTCAATGCCACTTGGAAGAGACGTGGAGGTCACAGTAGCTTAACAAGACGGTTTTAATGCCCCTTGGAAGAGACGTGGAGGTCACAGTAGCTTAACAAGACGGTTTTAATGCCCCTTGGAAGACATGTGGAGTTCACAGTGGTTTAACAAGACGGTTTTAATGCTCCTTGGAAGAGACGTGGAGGTCACAGTAGCTTAACAAGATGGTTTTAATGCCCCTTGGAAGAGACGTGGAGGTCACAGTAGCTTAACAAGGCGGTTTTAATGCCCCTTGGAAGAGACGTGGAGGTCAGAGTGGTTTAATAAGACAGTTTTAATGCCCCTTGGAAGAGACGTGGATTTCACAGTAGCTTAACAAGACGGTTTTAATGCCCCTTGGAAGAGACGTGGAGGTCAGAGTGGTTTAACAAGATGGTTTTAATGCCCCTTGGAAGAGAGGTGGAGTTCAGAGTGGTTTAACAAGACGGTTTTAATGCCCCTTGGAAGAGACGTGGAGGTCAGAGAGGTTTAACAGGACGGTTTTATTGCACCTTGGAAGTGACGTGGAGGTCACAGTAGCTCACCAAGACGGTCTTAATGCCCTTGGAAGAGATGTGGAAGTCAGAGTGGTTTAACAAGATGGTTTTAATGCCCCTTGGTAGAGATGTGGAGTTTAGAGTGGTTAAACAAGATGGTTTTAATGCCCCTTGGTAGAGATGTGGAGTTCAGAGTGGTTTAACAAGACAGTTTTAATGCCCCTTGGTAGAGACGTGGATGTCACAGTAGCTTAACAAGATGGTTTTAATGCCCCTTGGAAGAGAAGTGGAGTTCAGATTGGTTTAATAAGATGGTTTTAATGCCGCTTGGAAGAGACGGGGATGTCAAAGTAGCTTAACAAGATGGTTTTAATGCCCCTTGGAAGAGACGTGGTGGTCAGAGTGGTTTAACAAGACGGTTTTAATGCCCATTGGAAGAGACGTGGAGGTTACAGTAGCTTAACAAGACGGCTTTAATGCCCCTTGGAAGAGACGTGGAGGTCAGAGTGGTTTAACAAGACGTTTTTTAGCCATTTGGAAGAGACAAGGAGGTCACAGTAGATTAACAAGATGGTTTTAATGCCCCTTGGAAGAGAGGTGGAGTTCAGAGTGGTTTAACAAGTCGGTTTTAATGCCCCTTGGAAGAGACGTGGAGGTCAGAGTGGTTTAACAAAACGGTTTTAATGCCCCTTGGAAGAGATGTGGAGCTCAGAGTGGTTTAACAAGACAGTTTTAATGCCCCTTGCAAGAGACGTGGAGGTACCAGTAGCTTAACAAGATGGTTTTAATGCCCCTTGGAAGAGACGTGGAGGTCAGAGTGGTTTAACAAGATGGTTTTAATGCCCCTTGGAAGAGACGTGGAGTTCAGAGTGGTTTAACAAGACGGTTTTAATGCCCCTTGGAAGAGACGTGGAGTTCAGAGAAATTTAACAAGACGGTTTCAATGCCACTTGGAAGAGCTGTGGAGGTCACAGTAGCTTAATAAGATGGTTTTAATGCCCCTTGGAAGAGACGTGGAGGTCACAGTGATTTAAAAAGATGGTTTTAATGCCCCTTGGAAGAGACGTGGAGGTCACAGTAGCTTAACAAGATGGTTTTAATGCCCCTTGGAAGAGACGTGGAGGTCAGAGTGGTTTAACAAGACGGTTTTAATGCCCCTTGGAAGAGACGTGGAGTTCAGAGTGGTTTAACAAGATGGTTTTAATGCCCCTTGGAAGGGACGTGGAGGTCACAGTAGCTTAGCAAGACGGTTTTAATGCCCCTTGGAAGACATGTGGAGTTCACAGTGGTTTAACAAGACTGTTTTAATGCCCCTTGGAAGAGACGCGGAGGTCACAGTAGCTTAACAAGATGGTTTTAATGCCCCTTGGAAGAGACGTGGAGGTCACAGTAGCTTAACAAGGCGGTTTTAATGCCCCTTGGAAGAGACTTGGAGGTCAGAGTGCTTTGATAAGACAGTTTTAATGTCCCTTGGAAGAGACGTGGAGGTCACAGTAGCTTAACAAGACGGTTTTAATGCCCCTTGGAAGAGACGTGGAGGTCAGAGTGGTTTAACAAGATGGTTTTAATGCCCCTTGGAAGAGACGTGGAGTTCAGAGTGGTTTAACAAGACGGTTTTAATGCCCCTTGGAAGAGACGTGGAGGTCAGAGAGGTTTAACATGACGGTTTTAATGCCCCTTGGAAGAGACGTGGAGGTCACAGTAGCTTAACAAGATGGTTTTAATGCCCCTTGCAAGAGACGTGGAGGTCACAGTAGCTTAACAAGGCGGTTTTAATGCCCTTTGGAAGAGACGTGGAGGTCAGAGTCGTTTAGTAAGACAGTTTTAATGCCCCTTGGAAGAGACGTGGAGGTCACAGTAGCTAAACAAGACGGTTTTAATGCCCCTTGGAAGAGACGTGGAGGTCAGAGTGGTTTAACAAGATGGTTTTAATGCCCCTTGGAAGAGACGTGGAGTTCAGAGTGGTTTAACAAGACGGTTTTAATGCCCCTTGGAAGAGACGTGGAGTTCAGAGTGGTTTAACAAGACGGTTTTAATGCCCCTTGGAAGAGACGTGGAGGTCAGAGAGGTTTAACAGGACGGTTTTATTGCACCTTGGAAGTGACATGAAGGTCACAGTAGCTTAGCAAGACGGTCTTAATGCCCTTGGATGAGATGTGGAAGTCAGAGTGGTTTAACAAGATGGTTTTAATGCCCCTTGGAAGAGATGTGGAGTTCAGAGTGGTTAAACAAGATGGTTTTAATGCCCCTTGGAAGAGACGCGGAGTTCAGAGTGGTTTAATAAGATGGTTTTAATGCCGCTTGGAAGAGACGGGGATGTCACAGTAGCTTAACAAGATGGTTTTAATGCCCCTTGGAAGAGACGTGGAGGTCAGAGTGGTTTAACAAGACGGTTTTAATGCCCCTTGGAAGAGACGTGGAGGTCACAGTAGCTTAACAATACGGTTTTAATGCCCCTTGGAAGAGACGTGGAGGTCAGAGTGGTTTAACAAGACGTTTTTTAGCCCCTTGGAAGAGACAAGGAGGTCACAGTAGCTTAATAAGATGGTTTTAATGCCCCTTGGAAGTGACGTGGAGTTCAGAGTGGTTTAACAAGATGGTTTTAATGCCCCTTGGAAGAGACGTGGAGGTCAGAGTGGTTTAACAAGATGGTTTTAATGCCCCTTGGAAGAGACGTGGAGGTCACAGTAGCTTAACAAGACGGTTTTAATGCCCCTTGGAAGAGACGTGGAGTTCAGAGTGGTTTAACAAGTTGGTTTTAATGCCCCTTGGAAGAGACGTGGAGGTCACAGTAGCTTAACAAGACGGTTTTAATTCCACTTACAAGAGCCATGCAGTACAGCATATTAAAAACATTATTCCCTTTATTGGGGAGTGGGTCTCCCATAGTCTTTTCCTATGCCTTCCAAGCAAAATCTGCCAAAAATTAGGACAGAAGAACTTGCAATGCTGGCATCACGGACCACGGTCACCCTGGTGGTATAGTGGTGGAGGAGGCTGAGGATAAGGAGAAGAGCAAAAAACAGCCGAAATGAGGAAGCGCATACCCATATGTGGGTGTGAAGCGGTGCATGGGAATACACCTCCCGAAATTAAACAGTGGATTTGACTTTATGTTACTCTGCTGTCATTTGGTGGTGAAGAGAAATCTGGCCCAATCCAGCCCTTGTTTATTTTGATAAGGGTCAGCTTGTCAGTATTGTCAGTTGACAGGCAAGTGCGCTTTCAGTTATAATTCCCCCAGCGGCACTTAAAACACGCTCCGATAACACGCTAGCGGCAGGGCAGGCCAGGACCTCCAAGGCGTACAGAGCGAGTTCATTCCAAGCGTCCAGCTGGGATACCCAATAATTAAAAGGCACAGAGGAATCACGGAGGACGTTGGTACGGTTGGCAAGGTACTCCATCACCATCTTTTGAAACTTTCCACTCCTTGTGAGAATACCCCGCGCCTCAGGGCCTGTAAGCTGGGCGGGTCTCAGAAAACTTCCCCAGAATGTTGACAGTGTTCCCCTGCCTCTGCTGGATTGGAGTTGCATCTCTCTCGCCTGTACACCTTTGTTGGGCAACGAACTGTGACCTCTGCCGCTAGCGTGTTCAGATGGGAATTTTTTTAACAGTTCTGAAGCAAGGGCCTTCTGGTACTGCCCCATTTTTGTAGACCTCTCTACCTCAGGAATAAGAGAGTGAAAGTTCTCCTTGTAGCAGGGGTCTAAAAGTGTCACCAACCAGTAATGACTGTCACCCAACATTTTGACAACGCGAGGGTCACAGTTAAGGCACGTAACATAAACTCAGCCATGCGTGCCAGACTGGTAGCGGGCAAGACTTCCGTGTCCACACCAACATGACGACTGACCATGCTATCCTCCTCCTCCCCCCTGTCCTCAGGCCACCCACGCTGAACCAACAGTATGACAGTTGTACAGGTACTACAGTCCACAGCGCATGATACAAGCTCCTGTTCTTCCTCCTCCTCCTCCTCTCCCTCATTGTCCCCCAATGCACATTGGGATGAGATGAGGCTGGGCTGTGTGTAATCGCCCGCTACGGCTTCTTGATCCATCTCATCATACTCTGGCTGCAATGCCTCCTCTTTAATTCTCTGCAGAGAGCGTTGCAAAAGACAGACAAGTGGGATGCTGACGCTAATGATGGTGTCATCGCCACTCACCATCTTGGTGGACTCCTCAAAGTTTGTCAGGATGGTACATATGTCAGACATCCAGGTCCACTCCTGAGGCCTTATGTGTGGAGTCTGACCTGAATATCGACGGCCTTGTTGCAGCTGGTACTCCACAACTGCTCTCTTCTGCTCACAAATCCTTTGCAAAATGTGGATGGTAGAGTTCCAACGTGTCGGGACATCACACACCAGTCGGTGCGCCGGAAGCTGCAAACGCTGCTGTAACACAGCAAGGGCGGCGGAAGCTGTAGCCAACTTGCGAAAATGAGCTGACAGGCGGCGTACTTTGACAAGCAGATCTGGAAACTCGGGGTACGATGTAAGAAACCGCTGAACCACGAGGTTAAGCACATGAGCCAGGCATGGTACGTGTGTGATCTCGCCTCACCTCAGAGCCGCCTCCAGGTTACGGCCATTGTCACACACGACCATGCCTGGATGTAGGTTCAGCGGTCTCAGCCACAGATCTGCCTGCTCTTTCACAGCTGTCCACAACTCACAAGCAGTGTGAGGTTTATCACCTAAGCTTATGAGTTTCAGCACAGCCTGTTGCCGCTTGGCTGAGGCAGTACTGCAGTCCTTCCAGCTTGTAACTGATGTGGTGATATCTGAGATGGAGGCTGAACATGAGGAGGAGGAGGAGGATGATGCACAGGAGCTGTACACTGTGGGGACAACTCTGACTGACACAGGGCCCGCAATCCTCGGTGTGGGAAGGATGTGTTCTGTCCCAAGGTCCGACTTGGTCCCGGCTTCCACTATGTTTACCCAGTGTGCCATCAGGGAGATGTACCATCCCTGGCCACAAGCACTTGTCCATGTGTCCGTTGTCAGGTGGACTCTCCCAGTAACTGCATTGTTTTGGGAAACGTGCTTGTGTAGTGCGGGGATGGCACACTGGGCAAAATAGTGTCGACTAGGGACCGAGTACCGAGGGATGGCCACCGCCATAAGGTTGCGGAAGGATTCAGTCTCCACCAGCCTAAAAGGCAGCATTTCCAACGCAAGCAGTCATGAAATGTGCGAATTTAGGACTGTGGCCTGTGGGGCATTGGCTGCGAATTTGCTCTTTCGTTCAAATCTCTGGGATATGGACAATTGAATGCTGCGGTGGGACGTGGACTTTGATGCTGTTTCTTGAGAAACTGCCATAACAAGTGAAAACTGAGAGGAGGGGGCATCTTTGCATGCAGTATGAACAGGGGATAGCCTTCCACGCACAACAGGGAGTTCTCTTACACGCACAACAGCGGAAGAAGCAGTGGTGACACCCACTGACACTGGTTGTGGACCCTGGGGTTCGCCCCACAAAGTCGGGTGCTTTGCTGCCATGTGCCTGATCATGCTGGTGGTGGTCAAGCTGGTAGTTTTGTCAACCCTGCTGATGCTGGCCTGGCAGGTGGTACAAATGGCCTTCTGTCTGCGGCCACCACACTGCTTCTTCCTGTCTGCTGGGGTACTCTGCCTTCCTCCCCCTGTGTGCTGCTGGCCTCGCTCTGCATGTCCTCCTGCCACGTTGGGTCAGTTGCGGTCTGACGACACTCGGCATGGTGGGAGGAAGGAGCATCAGGGTGAGGAGGAGTATGCAGTCGAGACTCACGGCTACTAACACTTGACCGTGTGGAAGACAGACCGGAGGTGGTGGTGCCCAGGTGACTGAAAGTATTATCTGCTATCCAATTAATAACCTGTTCACACTGATCAGTTCACAATAGTGGTGCTGTTGTGTGCTTCCCTAGTCATTTGGTCAAGAACTGGAAGCGAGAAGATGTGGCTGTTGGTTGTGGCACATTTTCACCTTGGCCACGGCCCCGTCCTCTACACGCACCATCACCAGAATGTCCAGTTCCACGTCCCTTGCCACGCGCCTTGCCCTTTGTAATTGAAGTGAAATAGCTTACACTCGCACTATCAATGGCAAAAGGGTAATAAAAAGGAGATTTGAACCGTGAAAGAGGAAAACCACAGTTCCAGTTAGCTGGCCTACACCAGACTCTTTTTAATAGATATATTTGTGTCTGAACAGTCAGCGAGACACTCAAACTGTTTTTTTTTATGCAAAAAATACAAAAAAGTGGATAATACAGGGATTTGAACCGTGGAACTGCAAAACCACAGTTATAATTTCCTGGTGTATACCAGACTTGTTAAAATAGATATATTTGTGTCTGAACAGTCAGCGACACACTCAAACTGTCTTTTTTTTATGGAAAAAAGCAAGCAGGTTGATAACACCCAGATTTGAACTGTGGAAGAGGAAAAGCACAGTACTTTTTCTCTGGCCTACACCAGACTCTTTTAAACAGATATATTGGTGTCTGAACAGTCAGCGAGACACTGAAAATGTTTTTTTTATGAAAAAAAGACAAAAATGGATAATATAGAGATTTGAACCGTGGAACTGCAAAACCACAGTTATAATTTCCTGGTTGTATACCAGACTCATTAAAATAGATATATTTGTGTCTGAACAGTCAGCGACACACTCAAACAGTTTTTTTTATGGTAAAAAAGCAAGCAGGTTGATAACACCCATATTTGAACCATGGAAGAAGAAAAACACAGTACTATTTCTCTGGCCTACACTAGATTCTTTTAAACAGATATATTGGTGTCTGAATAGTCAGCGAGACATGTTTTTTTTTATGCAAAAAATGCAAAAAAGTGGCTAATGCAGAGATTTGAACTGTGGAACTGCAAAACCACAGTTATAATTTCCTTGTGTATACCAGACTTGTTAAAATACATATATTTGTGTCTGAACAGTCAGCGACACACTCAAACTGTTTTTTTTTTATGGAAAAAAGGCAAGCAGGTTGATAACACCCAGATTTGAATGGTGGAAGAGGAAAAACACAGTTCTAGTTCTCTGGCCTACACCAGACTCTTTTAAACAGATATACTGGTATCTGAACAGTCACAGGCACACTCAATTTTCTTTTTTTTTGGGGGGGGGAATACCAAAAGGTTAATAAGATGGGTATTTGTACAGTCTGACTGAGGGAAAAAAAAAAACAGGATTAAGATGAAAAAAAAAAGGATTTTTCCTGGCCCCTGAGACCTGGGGATAAGTCGAGCAATTTGACCAGCAGGAGCACACAGGACTGTAATGCAGTGTTTGTTGGTATAACCACTGCGTCTCCTATACAGCCTGCCTGCCTGCCTGATATCTGGGATGGATATTAGTCCTGAGAAGGACTGTTTGTGTGATTTGGCAGGCTTTAGAGACCCTACACTAACTATTTTGCAGGATAAATTTCTCCCTAGTTCAGCAGCACTGACCCTACACTATCTAATCCGGAGCGACTGTGTCCAAGAAGGCGGCGCCCGGTTTTGAATACTCGAGGTGACGCTGTGCGGCCAGCCAATCACTGTAATGCCTACAAACAACATGGCTGCGGCATTACAGTGACTGGCTGGCAATCCCTGCATGTTCATTGGCTCTGTAAAGAGCGCCAAACGTGCAGGGTGGAGGCCTGAGCTCCCACCCGAGTAACCCGGAAATGCTCGGTGCTCGCCGAACATCCCGAGTAGTGAGATGCTCGGGCGAGTACCGAGCAGTGTCGAGCATGCTCGCTCAACACTACTACTAAGCAAAAAATTTTTTATGAACAACATAAAAAAATATTGTCAATTGCCCCTATAAAACTAGATATTGTAAGATCTGTGAAAGTGAAGAATACGTTAGAGAACACTAGTAAGGATTTAAATGATAGAATAAATCCAAATATGACACAAATAGTACAGTCTAATTTAGATATAAATCCTACATCTTTGAATATGGTTACAGTAGTCCAGTCAATTGAGAAAGATCCAGTCCATTTTCCATTAGACTTTGGAGTAAATTGTCCACCCACGGTTACATCCACATAAATAGAGGACTATACTGACCCAATGAATTTATCCTTATTGACAGTACACAATTATACACCTTCACAGATTAAATGTATTGAATCCTCAACAATACCTACTATAGCCAATGCAAATAAATCTGTTCTGCTAAATTCTGTTAGGGAAGAAGTTCAACCTAATGACCACTATCCATTCAATGGGGATTCCTCCATTGATATGGTTGTTTTGGATGGGGATCGTAGTTCTCCTTTTAAGGAATCCATCACTACCAATATCACCCACTCATTGGTTCCCTCACTTTCCCTCAAAAATGTTTTATCGACAATAAATCTAACTCTATCAGTGCAGGAATCGATAAATAAGGTTCAATTCTCTATTCGTTTGAATGAGAAAAATGCTATATCAAATCAGAACCCCAATCTAAAGGATTCTAAAATTACACAGTTTTTTCAGGTTGCTCCAGGATGCCACCCAAAGAGAAAAAGAGAAAACGGGGTTGTAGAGGAAGCAGACGAACTCTCTGCAGACCAGACACTACTTTCACCAGATGCATCCCAGAAAAGAACAAAAGCCGATTAAACTACAAGAATACGAGTGAGAATTTAGGAATTTTCAATTTGTCAGACCACAACTTAACTAAGGATGAGGCCCAATTACTGGAACGGGGTTTGTCCTTTTGCCCTAATTCTCCAACTAATGTGTTTTACCTTTACCTTGATCTTAATGATATTTTTTTTAAAAACTAACTATACAACGACATATTTTACTAGAAGAAAAGAGTAAAAAAGTTATGACTTCACCCTTGCAAAACCCCTCCCCTACAATCAATTCAGAGGTTGAACAAATGCATGTAGATGTACATGGACATCTAAGTAAATTTTACCCGTTACACCATAAAGGCTCTCATATTGAAACATTTCAACAACTCATCTTAAAGGATATTCGGTCTTTTGAGCATTTCAAAATTAGGGATAATTTATGTCCCGTGAGAGACGAGCCGTCACTTCACAATCAAGACCTCATCATTAAGAGTGCAGATAAAGGGGGTGGTGTAGTATTGATGAATAAAGGCTGGTATCTTGGGAGGGAAGAATAATTTTGAATGATCATGATTATTATGAAATGTTATCCCATGACCCTTCGGTTTCGATATTCCTGAAATATAAGGAACTTATTAAAACCGCACACGCCAATGGCCTCTTAAACAAAAAAGAGAAGAAGTTTCTAGACATAACACAATTTAGGGTCCCTTTCTTCTATTTCCTCCCCAAGATACACAAAAGCCCTATAAATCCCACCGGCCGTCCAATCATTTTGGGAATTGATTCCATCACCAGTAACCTCTTGATCTCTTTCTTCAAAAATATGTTCTCAAACTTGATTCTTATTTAAAAGATTCTTCTCAACTAATCAAACTCTTAAGAGGTCTCCCCCCATGATAAATTGTCTCATCTTGACTCTTGATGTAAGTGCCCTTTACAGTAATATATCCCATGAATTGGGGTTGAGAGCAGTCGAACATTTTTTGTCAACTGATATCAACATCCCAGCAGAGCAAAAGAACTTTCTCAAAACATCTATTATGTTCATACTGAACAACAATGTGTTCACGCCTAAACGGGTGGCCCACTGTCAGATAAGGGGCTGTGCGATGGCGATGAGATTCGCCCCCAGTTACGCTAATTTGTTCATGGGGGTCTTCGAGTCCATCTTCATCGCACAGTCCCCCATGGCGGCTAACCATATGGCTATATTGACGATTTATTCTTCCTATGGAGGAGCACTAGTTAAAGTGCATTGAAATTTGTTGATGAACTCAATTCTAACCCGTGGGGTTTATCCTTCACAGCAACTCTTTCTGAAACTGCTCTCCAATTTCTGAATCTGATGGTGCAGCTTGACACGATGGGAAGATTGTTCACATCAACCTTTTTCAAACCAGTAGATGTAAACAGTTATCTGAGGTTTGATAGTGGACATCTCCCAAAGTGGATCACTAATGTTCCCTATGGACAATATTGGAGGGTTCGAAAAAACTGCACCAGAGACTCTGAATTTTTGGCAGAATCTAAAATATTGAGGAAACGGTTTATACAGAAGGGTTACCCCAAAAGATTACTGAAGTATGCCTTCTCTAAAACTAGGGTTCTCACCCAGGAAATGTGTATTGATAGGATTGAATCATCCACTGGTAAAAATAAAACTAAAACAGCCTCAGAGTTAGCTAGATGGAGCATGGTTACTACGTTTAGTCAATCTAGAGTCACCGTTCATAATATCCTGAATAAATTTTGGTTCACTTTGAAGGGCGACCCAATTTTAGGGCCTTTTATGCCCAACAAGCCAAGTATCATCTATAGGAAGAATAAAAATCTACGAAGTTTAATAGCACCAAGTAATACATCTTTGAAGTCCAAAACACAGCCATCACAGGATGGTTTCCATTCAGGTTGCCATCTATGCAATACACCAAAGTGTTTATGTTGTAAAGCCATTCAAAATGGCACTCAAAAGGCTTTTTCATCACACACTACAGGAAAGAAATTCTCTATTAAACATGACGTGAATTGTCAGTCAACACCTGTAATCTACCTACTGGAGTGCACATGGGCCGAACGATACAAACCATGCATGCACGTCTAAATAAACATAGACACAATATACGGATAGGTTATCAATTGCATAGTGTATCGAAACACTTCAGTACTGTCCATTAAAAAGATCCAGGAGTCATGAGGCTTACTATCATTGACTATGTGCCTGATACTGTTTCAGGTTGTTTGGCCAGTCTAATTAAAAAGGAAAGTTTTTGGATTTTCAAACTGAGCACATTAGCCCCTGAAGGTCTGAATTTGGCCTTTGAAAATGTGATCGGTTCTTAGTGATTTTGTCTTTCTCCATTCAGATTGATTTTATCTGCTATTCTCCCCCTTTTTTAATTATCATTTTTACATTTGTAATACGTCATAACACATATTTCTTGTGTGTTTTTTTATATTAATAATGTATTTTTTATATATTTTTTATCAATATGTATTGCTATATTCCACGTCTTATCTAATGTGTTCTTGATCTTTGAATTCATGTGAAGGTTGTCCATGTGCGACTGGTAGAAGCACATGCACACTGGCACATGAAGGGTTCCTTGTGAACCCAGGTTGAATTAATCAGCTTGTGAACAAATCATTGTAAAACTAATCAGTATGTTAACCAATCATTGTGAAGCTTTGTCTATATATGTATTTTCCTGCGTCCATACCCTTGTACCACATGATGAAGATAGTTTGAGTATCGAAACGCGTTGTGGAGAGGGCTCATTAAATGATTTTAGCCCCAATTTTGATTTCTAGTGATCACTCCAGCGCTCCACAGACCGCTTTTGTTTTTTCCTATACACAGTTTTCTCCTGTAGAGAGTAAGCTTTTATAGCCAGAGGGGTTTTATTGCTCTCCCTCTCTTGTAAAGTGTAAGATTTTATGGTCAACAGGGTTCTCTCTCTCTCCCATGTGTATTTTCAAGCAATTACAATCTTTCCAGAGTTGAGATCTTTTGGGAAAACGTGGCAAAGCCGGCAAATTCAGATTTCAGTCCTACACTTCTATTGTCTGGGTTTAGTTGTCTTGATTACGCATTGAGAATTGCTGCTTAGCTGGCAGTTACGTGATAGGATTCATAAAATTATTACAATAAAACACAATACATTAATAAAGACACTGGATATGGTTAAAATGTAAATGTAGACCAAAAAGAAAGTTAAAGGGGTATTTCCATCTCCAAGATCCTATCCCAAAATGTAGTAGGTGTAACAATAGTAATATTAGCAAATATCTCCAATTAGAAACGTAGTATATTTTTTCTGATTCGCTATCTCTCTTTCCTCTTGTGCAGGATCTTAGAGATGGGAATACCCCTTTAAATACTCTCATCATAATAGATCGAAGCTTATATAACTGTTAGATTCCCTTCAATCTGATAAAACTATCACCAGGTTTTTGCTACCCCATCTGAGAGCAGCATGATGCAGGGGCAGAGACATTGATTTCAGGAATGTATCACTTACTGGGTTGCATGCTGTCGTTTTGATAACATAGTTGCTGCAAAAGATTAAAAAGAGATGCGGTGCCACCAGCACAAAAAAAAAGCAATATAAGGTGGAGATATAGGGAAGTTAGTGGGGAATGCGCTCACCTTCAGGGGTTGTGAAATTAAAGAGGCTTCCTAGTAAAGGCTTGTAGAATTGTGGACTGTTGGCTGCTACTCCTTTCCTCTGCAATGATGAACAAACACTGCAAGATACACAATAATATAAGAAAAATGTAGTTAAGATTCCTTTACTGGTAACACAGGCTACAGTTTTTAATACTTAATTGGTATCTTCATCAGGGCAAAATTCAATATTGAAATGTGTGGCTTGATTGTCTTATCTGTAAGGGAATCTTGTCTCTTTTCTATTCTTTGGACGGCCGATATCAACAGCATTTGTGACCTGAATTTTCTTCTTTTTTTATAAAATGACTGTTTTATCTCCTGTAGATCAACTAGTTCTCTGAATGCTGAGCTCTGTATAACCCCCTACACAGCACTTATTGACAGCTTCCTGTGTAAACTGTGCATAGGCAGAAAACTGCCCACCAGTGGTGGTGGCGTGGTTATACAGTGACCATGAGTATGGAGAACTATATAACAGCAGGTTTATTAGTCCTCTAGTGCTAATCTCCAGCTAAGAAATCAGTGATTTTATCAAAATTACACTAAGCTTCCCAGTAAGTGACACATCCATGGAATTAATGCTTCTGTCTTTACATTATGTTGCTCTCAGATTAGGTGGCTAAAATCTGCAGATTCCCTGAAAAATAAAAGTTTCAAGTCAACTAGATGTCTTTTCAGCATTGCAAACTTTAATTTACAGCATTTTATGTTTTCCATGATAGACTGCATTCAGTTTGCAACATCAGTGCATTTTAATTAGGGAAGAATTATTGTACATAGTATTCAGAGAAAAAGAAAATTGCATTGTTCTACAGAATCAGCATATCAGCTTTGATTAACAATTTCCATTTCAAGTTTATGCAGATACAGGTGTATCATAAAACATTCTTGCTTGACATCTGAAGATATCATGATAGGTTCAAAACAAAATCTTAAGATGTATTGCATGAGGATTCAGTTAATGTTTTCTGGGTTCATTTAAATAAAGCAAATTCCTTCTATTAAAATAAAGGTTATCCATGCTTCCAATATACTTTGTACTTTTATATTCAAAATTATTTAATTTTTTTTTTGAAAGGAAAGATTCAGAGACTTTAAACAGGGCCGTAATTGGCATTCATGCTGCCCTAGGCACTCTAAGTAGTCATGCCTCGCTATTAGTTAGTCATACCATTGTTCTGTGCACTTGATGTATTTTTCAGGTGGGTATGCTCTGTAGCCCACCTGAAAAGAGCTAAATAAACACTAAAAAGAATAAACATATGCATTGCAATGTACAAATGACTTGCTATGCATATGTTCAGTCTTTTGAGCTTCTATAAACCAATTTAGGTTAAGACTCGAAGTGGTTAAAAGAAGTGACCTGACCATTTTGCTGGCAATCAATCATTAGATTATTCAGTACAGTTTAAATAAAATGCCAGCAGCCAAAAGACATTGGAAAAAACTACTTAAAACACACACACAAAAAAAAGCTTCAGGGCAAAACACACCGGCGTCTTTTGCTTGAAAAGAAACATCTTTTGCCTGAAAATCTTGCTAGGTTCGCAGCCGTCTATAAGACATTGTGTGCACATTCCTTAGAAGTGCCCATACCTTTGACAGTAGTTAAGGCCCCCGTACACATTAGACATATGTTGTCCAATATCAGCGGGTTTCTCAGACAGTCTAATGTGTGGGTGCCTTGACTGATGGTTGTTGCTGGTGATAAGATCTCGTCACGTCCAATTTTGAACTGCAAATCCTTTTGCTTTTGTAAGAGATAAGCCACGACCAAAGATGTCTAGAAGCCGCTTTCTCATAGAAAATACACAAGCACTTGGCAGAGCAAGCCCTTTAGTGTATGTGAGAGTCGGCGGGATAGCTGTCGGCTAAATTATCGGACAGCTCTCTAAAGTGTATGGGGGCTTAAGTCAAACACTTCTTCTGCTGACATGTCATCTTATTCAAACATTGTGTTTGTGTTATCCGTGTTTACAACAGATAGTCCAAAAATCTATAACAATTTATCAAGTCTAATAAATTAAAGATTACAATATCTACATAAATACAGGATCAGAACTACCATCAGGATATGCATACATCACCAGAATCATTATAAGTACATAAATACAGTACCAGAACCACCAAAAGTACATGGAAACAACACCATAATCCCCATTAGTACATGAACACAGCACAAAACCCACCATCAGTACATAAATAAAGCACTAGAACCACCATCAGTGCATGAATGCATTACTAAAACCACCATCAGTACATGACTACATCACTAGAACCACCAGCAGTACATAAATACAACACCACAACCACCATCAGTACATGAATACAGGACAGAACCATCTCAGTATTTGAATACAGCTCCAAGCTTTGTACAGTGATCAATTGTAATGTCAGGTAGCCAGCCTGACATTGTATGTACATGAACCAGCAAGTCCCACTATGTCCTTAGCAATGGTAAGGAGATGATGGTAGTTGTTGTTGTTACCAGAAATCATCTGACTGTGGACCATAAAGGAAGGGCTGCCATTAAGAATTTCAGGGCCCCATACTGCTAAATCACACCACACTTACTGCCTCATTCAGTTTCTTCTTGTAACACAAACCATTTCTTTCACCCTCCCCCTTTTCCTTTTTCAAAGGCTATTACTTTTTTTTCACTTCACTGTAGATACTATTGAAAAGTGGGGGGGGGGGGCAAGTATTGTGAAATGTGCAGTATAAATGATCTGCAAACATGATTCGCGAGGTCGGGACAATTACGGTGGTACCAAATTTATGTGTTATTTTATATTTTGATAAAAAATTTATTTATTGTTTTACCATTGTTTGAGATTTATAACCTTTATTATTTTTCTGTTGACAGAACTATGGAAAAGGTTTTTTTTGCATGGAAAGCTATAGTCTTTAGTGTACGATTTTGGGGTACGTATGACTTTTTGCATTTTGTTATGTTTATTTTTTACATTTTCTTTATTTTTGAAATTGACAAAGAGGGTGGATTTGAACTTTTAGTGTTTTGTAAATTATTTATATACAGTGGTGTGAAAAAGTGAAAGCACCCTTCCTGATTTCTAATTCTTTTGCATGTTTGTCACACTTAAATGTTTCACCTCACAAAACAAATTTAAATATAAGATAAAGATAACAAGTAAACAAAAAATGCAGTTTTTAAATGAAGGTCTTTATTATTAAGGGAAAAAGAAATCCAAACCTACCTACACCTAATAACTGGTTGGGCCACCCTTAGCAGCAACAACGGCATTCAAATGTTTGCGATACCTGGCAATGAGTCTTTTAAAACGCTCTGGAGGAATTTTGGCCCACTCATCTTTGCAAAATTGTTGTAATTCAGCCACATTGGAGGGTTTCTGAGCATGAACTGCCTTTTTTAAGGTCATGCCACAGCATCTCAATCGGATTAAGGTCAGGACTTTGACTAGGCCACTACAAAGTCTTAATTTTGTTTTTCTTAAGCCATTCAGAGGTGGACTTGCTGGTGTATTTTGGATCAATGTCCTGCTACATTACCCAAGTGCGCTTCAGCTTGAGGTCAAGAACTTTCAGCGAGCACGCTCGGGTGCTCGCCGAGTATTTTGGCGTGCTCAGGTTTCATTCATTGTAGCAGCGCTATAGAGTAGCTTTTTATAGTAGTCCTACTGGGCAGTGTTTGGGATGCAGTGTTATGGGGTTCCTATAAAATATTTAAAAAATTCAATTACCTACAGTTCACGTGCAATATTTGGACCTGTCAGCTTTGCTTAATAAGATGTAAGAAGGTCCCTAAGGTTTGACTTTTTTGGCATATCTACCTATGATCATTGAAGAACAGGTTGATTTTCAATGGTAGTGGTGGGACAAAAATGATGGCAGATTTAAAATTGCCTCATGAACACAGGATATCCAGTAGCAACTTATATCTGAAAAACAAGAATGTCTACCCATTAGTCCCATTCAATTTTATCCACACCCTTATCCGATTTTCTCCTGATTCTGCTTAAAACAAAGTTGCACCTGCACTGAGATGAAACAACAGGGGTAAGAGCAGGTGAGTATAATTCAGGTTATTGTATAAAAATATCCTTGAAATTTTTTCACACAACAGGAAACTCTTTATGTTTTAGGCTGCATTCATATCCTTGTTTTGATGGGGTTTACAAAACTCTGCAATGACGTAAAATTATCAGTTACAATTACAGATGAGCGGTGTTCGAATCGAACTGTTCGCCAATCTCAAATTCGAGCTGTTTTGGGCGGTGTTCGAGCCGTTCGGCGAACACGAACGATTTGAAAAAAATCCGGCTGTTCGAGGTTATGTTCGATAACTGTTCGTGCACCAAAATCATAACTGGATTTTTTCTCAGTAATGCTGAAAATTAATGTTAATACGCAGTTTGAGTGTACAGCGGGGCAGGGGGAGGGGCAGGGGATGGATCTCTGCATAAATAATGAAGATCTCCATTTTTTTTTCTCGTTCCCACATTTACAGTGGGGAGGTGCAATCTGTCAATCAGCAGCGCACACATGGAGCGAACTGCTTTTTTTCACACAAGCAAGGGCATGTGTCATTGGCAGTGTATGTCACATGTCCTTGCCCTATAAGACCCAGCCATTTTCCCCGTAGCCACCATTTTCTCACTGCTGCAGCTGCGTGTTAGAGGGCACCGCTGTTGCTGTGTGCGCTATACTTTGAGTGTTGCTTTCAAGCCAATTTTCGCACAAATCTACAGATAGCTTGGGAGTAGGGAATAGTTGTGATTGCATTCCTTTTGAGGACTAGGTTACATCATTTCCTATGACTTTTAGCAGGCAGGTCTGTGCTCTTAAATAGCTAGGTTTGGAGAAGGGACTAATTGTAATTGCAGTCCTTTTCAGGACTAGGTTACAGCATTTCCTAGGACTTTTTGCCAGGCAGGTCTGTGCCAGTGCTGTGCAAGTTTTTTTCACAGTATTTGGCTAAATCTAGCTAAGCAAATCCTTTATGGCCTCTTGCAGTGTGTGTTAGTCAGTGGAGTAGCCTATCTGTGTTGCAAGCTACACCACCTGTGTATAGAATGCAAATTTTTTTACTGCACCTAGCCAAGTAAAACCTTTTGGGCATAGCATCATTCTATTAGTCCATCTATACTAACCTCCATCAGGTTGCAAATTAAAAATAATTTTTGTCTGCATCTAGCTCTGAAAAAAAATTTGAGCTCGTAGCAGTGTGTGGGACTTGTTCTATTAGTCCATCTATACTAACCTCCACCAGGTTGCAAATTAAAAATAATTTTTATCTGCATCTAGCTCTGAAAAAAAAATTGGGCTTGTAGCAGTGTGTGGGACTTGTTCTATTAGTTCATCTATACTAACCTCCACCAGGTTGCAAATTAAAAATAATTTTTATCTGCATCTAGCTCTGAAAAAAAATGAGGGCTTGTAGCAGTGTGTGGGACTTGTTCTATTCGTCCATCTATACTAACCTCCACCAGGTTGCAAATTAAAAATAATTTTTATCTGCATCTAGCTCTGAAAAAAAAATTGGGCTTGTAGCAGTGTGTGGGACTTGTTCTATTAGTCCATCTATACTAACCTCCACCAGGTTGCAATTTAAAAATAATTTTTATCTGCATCTAGCTCTGAAAAAAAATTTGGGCTTGTAGCAGTGTGTGGGACTTTTTCTATTAGTCCATCTATACTAACCTCCACCAGGTTGCAAATCAAAAATAATTTTTATCTGCATCTAGCTCTGAAAAAAAATTTGGGCTTGTAGCAGTGTGTGGAACTTGTTCTATTAGTCCATCTATACTAACCTACACCAGGTTGCAAATTAAAAATAATTTTTTTCTGCATCTAGCTCTGAAAAAAAATTTGGGCTTGCAGCAGTGTGTGGGACTTGTTCTATTAGTCCATCTATACTAACCTCCACCAGGTTGCAAATTAAAAATAATTTTTATCTGCATATAGCTCTGAAAAAAAATTTGGTCTTGTAGCAGTGTGTGGGACTTGTTCTATTAGTCCATCTATGCTAACCTCCACCAGGTTGCAAATTAAAAATAATTTTTATCTGCATCTAGCTCTGAAAAAAAATTGGGCTTGTAGCAGTGTGTGGGACTTGTTCTATTAGACCATCTATACTAACCTCCACCATGCTGCGAATTAAAAATAATTTTTATCTGCATCTAGCTCTGAAAATAAATTTGTACTTGTAGCAGTGTGTGGGACTTGTTCTATTAGTCCATCTATACTAACCTCCACCAGGTTGCAAATCAAAAATAATTTTTATCTGCATCTAGCTCTGAAAAAAAATTTGGGCTTGTAGCAGTGTGTGGGACTTGTTCTATTAGTCCATCTATACTAACCTCCACCAGGTTGCAAATTAAAAATCATTTTTATCTGCATCTAGCTCTGAAAAATTTCGGGCTTGTAGCAGTGTGTGGGACATGTTCAATTAGTCCATCTATACTAACCTCCACCAGGTTGCAAATTAAAAATAATTTTTATCTGCATCTAGCTCTGAAAAAAAATTTGGGCTTGTAGCAGTGTGTGGGACTTGTTCTATTAGTCCATCTTCTATACTAAGCTCCACCACCTGTGTATGTAATAAAATAGTTTTACCGCATCTAACCCAGCCAATACTTTTGGGCTAGTACCACAATTTGGCCACTCAGCTCTGTTCGGTTCCCATCCATTGTTTTTTGTGCAAACAACTCCAGAGTTGTGAATTAGTTAACCACCAAAATGAGTGGAAAAAGGCCTGCTGATGGTGGAAAGGGGAATAGGCGTGTTGGGAAGGGAAAAAAAGGTTGTGTCCGTGGGGTAGGTGTTAAAGCAACAGTAACATCTGCAGAAGAAAGACCATCTTCCAGCCAAACTAAGATGTCTACTTATTTTAGCGGACAATGTGATAAGATCCCTTTCTTACGGCCACGCCAATCGCTATAAATTCCAGATGAGGCACAAAAACAGCAGGTGCTTCAACGGATATCAAGTGCTCCATTAAGTGGGCTCTCCTCCACCTCAACTTCAACATCACAAATACTCCAGTCCTCAGAGGTGTCACCCCAATCGCACTTGCTTCCTCACAGCTCCCAAGTCTCCAGCTGCCCATCTGAGTATGGGGTAGACAAGATGGTTGAGTCTGCAGAGCTGTTTACTCATACTATAGCCTGGGAATCAGAGGTCGGCTCCAGAGCTTCTGTGAATCCAGGCGAGGAAATGGTCTGCACTGATGCCCAGAATCTTTATGAGTCGGATCCAGGAACAGACGCAGAAGGTTCTGACCACAATGTAGACCCTCGTTTCCAAACTGTAACTCCTGTTGGTGGAGACAATGAGGAAGACGATGATGAGACTCAAATACCTGATTGGAGCGACAACTTGAGTTTTTTGTCAGGGCAGGAACAGGTTGGCTCTGAGGACGACGGGTGTGATAACACACAGGGTGATGATGACGAGGTTGGAGATCCCACTTACTGTCAACCCACAGTCAGCCAGTCGATGAGGTCAGCAGAAGAGGTGGAGGAGGATGCTAGTGACGACGAGGTCAGGTTGCGCTTTCCTGGACAGAGACGTAGTACTGGAAGCACGTCAACAACTGCATCCTCAAACACAACTCTGCCTCTGACCACAAGTCGTGGTGGCTCTTCAGGTCGCATGGGTGCAAAGCCTTGCATAGCCCGGGCATTTTTTCAGATCGATAAGGATGACCCAACTCGTGTTATCTGTAACATTTGTCAGCAAAAGCTAAGTAGAGGCCAAAAAATACATTGTTTCAGTAATTCATGCATGAACTGGCACATGGATATGAAGCATAAGTTGCAGTGGGAAGCTGACTGTGCTACAATGCGGCCTAGCCGGCCGGGCCAACCAACGTCTGCCACATCTTGTGCATCCGCGGCCTCTTCATCCTCTGTGACTGGGGGGACAGCAGTCACACCTGTTTTGGGACGCAGACCTGCCACCTCTTTACCCGCAACAGCCAGCGTGATTGGCAGGTCATCATTTTCTTTGGAGGTACAAACACCAGCTCGTGTTGAGCACTCTCCAACATCGATAGCACCACCTTTGGATCAAGGCAACCTAACATGTCCGCCTGCATCTTCCTCACAGACTGGCAGTTTGCCGGGGACACCCTTCTCAAACCCGTCTAAGCACAACAGCCAGCCCTCGGTCCCTCAGATGTGAACAAGTAAAAGACCATTTCCTCCTAGCCATGAGAAGGCTAAGAGGTTGAATTTCACCATCTGCAAGCTCTTGGCTACAGAAATGCTGCCTTTCCGCCTGGTGGACACAGAGGATTTTCGAGACCTTATGTCCGTCGCAGTGCCCCAGTACCAGATGCCCAGTCGGCACTACTTCTCAAAGAAAGGTGTGCCTGCGCTCCACCAGCATGTCGCACACAACATCACCGCTTCTTTGAGAAACTCTGTGTGTGACAGGGTGCATTTCACCACAGACACTTGGACGAGTAGGCATGGACAGGGGTGTTACATGTCGCTGACTGGGCACTGGGTAACTATGGTGACAGCAGGACAAGGGGCTGCTGTCCAAGTTTTGCCATCCCCACGAGTTGTGCGTCAATCCTCTTTAGCTTGAAGTTCCTCCACTGCTTCTGCCTCCTCAACCTTTCTCCACCTGCACCCAAAGCCTGGTCATGCCACAAGCTTTCTAACTGCGCCGGAAGGGATCCTGCACACCTTCTTACTATGCTGGCAGCAGGGCTCAACGTCATCAGACGGTTTTTACTTTGAAATGTATGGAAAATGTGAGCCACACAGCTGAGGAGTTGTGGTCAGCTCTGGAGAACCAGTTTCATGAATGGTTGTCTCCACTGGACCTGAAACAAGGGAAGGCCGTGTGCGACAATGCTGCAAACCTTGGTGCGGCCCTTTGCCGGGGCAATGTCACACACGTGCCTTGTATGGCTCACGTGTTGAACCTGGTTGTCCAGCAATTTTTAGGCCACTATCCCGGACTAGATGGCCTTCTGCAGAGGGCACGGTCACTGTGTGCTCACTTCCGCCGTTCGCATCCCGCAGCTCAGCGACTTACATCTCTACAGAAATCGTTGGGCCTGCCACTTCACCGGCTAAAATGCGATGTGCCTACCCGGTGGAATTCAACTCTGCACATGTTGCAGTGACTGTGGCACCACCGACAAGCCCTGGTGCACTATGTTCTGACGTATAGCCTGGGCCAATGGGATCCAGAGGTGGGGCAAATCACGCTGGAGGAGTGGTCTCAGATCAGGGACCTATGCACCCTTCTGCACAGTTTTGAAATGGCGATGAAGATGTTTAGTGCTGACGATGCCATTATCAGCATGACTATTCCGGTGATTTACATGCTGGAACACATGATAAACATAATTCGGAGTCAGGTGGTGGCACAAGAGGAGGTGGAGGAAGTAGAGGAGGAGGAGTTGTATGCGGAAGGGCTAACATCTGCAAGGTTCAGATGGTTGGCAGCACCAAGGCAGCAGGCATGTGAGGGTGGGGGAGATGGTTTTACCAGGGCGCATGGTAGCAGCCAAACTAGTGAGGAAGGTGCAGGAGCCCAGGAAAAAGTGGAGGACAAACTGATGGAAGACTCATCAGATGAGGGAGACCTTGATCACATTTCTGCTGTGCGAGGTTGGGGGGAGAGGGCAGAGGGCAGAGGAAGGAAGCATGATTGTTACCTCGCCACCAACACAACAGGTACTTGGTGCTCCTGGATGCGGAAGACACATGAGTGCCTTCTTGCTGCACTACCTGCAATATGACCCTCGAATTGTGAGAATTAGAAATAATCCTGACTACTGGGTTGCCACACTGTTAGATCCCCGGTACAAAAGTAAATTTGCAGAAATTATTCCTGCCATAGAAAGGGATGCACGCATGCAGGAGTATCAGCAGAGACTGTAGCAGAATCTTACATGTGCTTTTCCACAAAACACCAGTGGTGCACGTAATGAATCTCACAGTTCCAACTTGCCAACCGTGGGACCGTCGAGTGTTCAGCACTCAAAACGTAACAGAAACACAGTATGTGCTGGTAACATCAACTTTGCGGAATCATTTCACCACTTTTTTAGCCCATCCTTTGCAAGGCCACAGGAGACAAAAAGTCTGACACATAGTCAACGCCTAGAGACCATGATACAGGAGTATCTCCAAGTAAACATTGAAGCCATGACTGTGTCACTGGACCCTTGCTCATTTTGGGCTTCCAATCTGGATAAACGGCCGGAGCTCGCGACTTACGCCTTGTCATGCCCCGCAGCCAGCGTTCTGTCTGAACGTGTGTTCAGCACTGCTGGTGGTGTGCTGATAGATAAGCGCACACGGCTCTCTACTGATAACGTAGACAGACTCACGTTCATAAAGATGAACAAATCATGGATCCGAAAGGACTATTCTACCCCTGTGTCATCCTGGGGAGAGTAAAAGCTTGATGATTTGTTAAAATCACCTCACCAACCGTTTAAAGCTTTCAAATTACTAATCATGTTTATCTGTATCTTGCCTGTATAATAATTTTGGCCTTGTAGCACTCTGCAGTACTGATTCTATTAGGCCATCTATACTAAACTCCACCAGATTTAAAATTACTAATCATGTTTATCTGTATCTTGGCTGGAAAAAATTTGGGCCTTGTAGCAGTTTGCAGTACTGATTCTATTAGGCCATCTATACTAAACTCCACCAGATTTAAAATTACTAATCATGTTTATCTGTATCTTGGCTGGAAAATAATTTGGGCCTTGTAGCAGTTTGCAGTACTGATTCTATTAGGCCATCTATACTAAACTCCACCAGATTTAAAATTACTAATCATGTTTATCTGTATCTTGGCTGGAAAATAATTTGGTCCTTGTAGCAGTGTGCAGTACTGATTCTATTAGGCCATCTATACTAAACTCCACCATATTTAAAATTACTAATCATGTTTATCTGTATCTTGGCTGGAAAATAATTTAAGCCTTGTAGCAGTTTGCAGTACTGATTCTATTAGGCCATCTATACTAAACTCCACCAGATTTAAAATTACTAATCATGTTTATCTGTATCTTGGCTGGAAAATAATTTGGGCCTTGTAGCAGTTTGCAGTACTGATTCTATTAGGCCATCTATACTAAACTCCACCATATTTAAAATTACTAATCATGTTTATCTGTATCTTAGCTGGAAAATAATTTGGTCCTTGTAGCAGTGTGCAGTACTGATTCTATTAGGCCATCTATACTAAACTCCACCAGATTTAAAATTACTAATCATGTTTATCTGTATCTTGGCTGGAAAATAATTTGGTCCTTGTAGCAGTGTGCAGTACTGATTCTATTAGGCCATCTATACTAAACTCCACCATATTTAAAATTACTAATCATGTTTATCTGTATCTTGGCTGGAAAATAATTTGGGCCTTGTAGCAGTTTGCAGTACTGATTCTATTAGGCCATCTATACTAAACTCCACCAGATTTAAAATTACTAATCATGTCTATCTGTATCTTGGCTGGAAGATAATTAGGGCCTTGTAGCAGTTTGCAGTACTGATTCTATTAGGCCATCTATACTAAGCTCCACCAGATTTAAAATTACACTGGTCAACGTAATTTTTCTGTCAAATGATTTTAAAACATATTTTAAGTCAATTTTGGCTGCTGATTACTAATGCGAACTCCGTTTTTGGCTATCACATCAGGATTTTGAGATATTTTTGATGGAAATTATTGCTATCGAATGTTTTTTTATGAAAACCTCATGATTTTCGTTTCTACATTTTGTGTATTTTTAATCAAGGAATAACAAAAAATACAAAGTCTGTGTACAGCAAATCAAATATACTTACAAAATTAAACTACAAAATATAAAAATACATATATATGGCACACAGATGAATGGCAAATGGCAGTTATTTGAACTTTCTTTTCTTGGCTGATCTGTGATGTACAGCTTCTGGGTTGTCTCTCATCAAGCTCCAGCAATAGTCAGCCATCATATGTGAGTCCCACCGGCCTTGATACCGTTCTTCCATTGTTTTAATGTCCTGATGAAAACGCTCCCCTTGTTCCTCGCTCACATCCCCAAGGTTCTCTGGAAAAAAGTTCAAATGGCTGTGTAAAAAGTGAATCTTGATACTCATTCTACATCCAAGATTTTGCAGACTCATTAGTAGCTCTTCCACAATCGCTTCATAGTTGTCTGCTTTCTTATTCCCTAAAAAATTCTGCACCACATTACAAAATGCATTCCAAGCTCTTTCTTCTGTCTCATTCATTGATGTGATAAAGTTTGGGTCTCTCATAAGTGTTCTTATTTGAAGTACATCAAATATTCCAGCCTTTTTCTTCTCTTCACTAAGACCAGGAAAAGTTGAACATATATAGTTAAAGCATTCTCCACTGTGATTGAGAGCTTTGACGAACTGCTTCATCAATCCAAGTTTTATGTGCAAGGGAGGAAAGACAATGTTCTTCCTATCCACTAGAGGATCATGGATGACATTCTTATCGCCAGATGCCAAACTCTGTCGCTGAGGCCATTCAGTTTTCACCCAATGCTCTGCTGTAGCTCTACTGTCCCAGTAGCACAGAAAAGAAGGGTGTTTGAAAACTGTTTTTTTTACTTTCTTATCATAACAAATGGGAATTATGCATGTTCAAAGAAAACAAAGATATTCTCACATTTATTGGGAGACTAAATGAAAACTAAATTTACCTTAGTGAACCATATAAACCGGCACTTTTCATACACTACTTATATTTTTCTTGGAATTATTGAAAATGCGCTATATACCTATAGCGCAAAAACATGATGTGATAGAGAAATTATAAGATCAGATTTGAATTCAGCACCCTCAAACTAGTCTAAAACTGTTCTTAAAGTCCATGCCAGAAATTTTTTTTTTTGTACACCAGTGTTATTAATAATCATGTTTATCTGTATCTTGCCTGTAAAATAATTTTGGCCTTGTAGCAGTTTGCAGTACTGATTCTATTATGCCATCTATACTAAGCTCCACCAGATTTCAAATTATTACTAATCATGTTTATCTCAATCTTGCCTGTAAAATAATTTTGGCCTTGTAGCAGTTTGCAGTACTGATTCTATTAGACCATCTATACTAAGCTCCTCCAGATTTCAAATTATTACTAATCATGTTTATCTGTATCTTGCCTGTAAAATAATTTTGGCCTTGTAGCAGTTTGTAGTACTGATTCTATTAGGCCATCTATACTAAGCTCCATCAGATTTCAAATTATTACTAATCATGTTTATCTCTATCTTGCCTGTAAAATAATTTTGGCCTTGTAGCAGTTTTCAGTACTGATTCTATTAGGCCATCTATACTAAGCTCCACCAACTTTCAAATTAATAATAATTTTTAGCTGCATCTAGCCCGGAAAATAATTTTGGGGCTCCTAGATGCGCAAGACACATGAGTGCCTTCTTGCTGCACTACCTGCAACATGACCCTCAGATTGTCAGAATTCTAAATAATCCTGACTACTGGGTTGCCACACTCTTAGATCCCCCACACTCTTCGATCAACCTTTTCATTTTAATAAAGAACAAAAAAATGGTCATTTTTGAAATTATAAGCATTAGCAGGTTATTAGAAACTGAAATCAAACAGTTTTCAGCTCAAAACTTTATTCTAGGTGATGTTACATTTGCACATAGGACCCCTTGTTCGAAAGGAGCTTCTGAACTCTCTCGTTCATTGAATTTGTTAGGTTTTGGATGGTTTCTGCTTCAATTGTTTTGCATGAGGACAGAATACCCTCCCAGAGCTGTTGCTTAGATGTGAACTGCCTCCCGCCATCATAGACACTCCTTTTGATGATGCTCCAGAGGTTCTGAATGGGGTTGAGGTCAGGGGAGCATGGGGGTCACACCATAAGTTTGTCCACTTTTATGCCCATATCAGCCAGAGATGCAGATGTGTTATGTGCAGCATGAGACGGTGCATTATCATGCATGAAAATGATCTTGCTGCGGAATACACGGTTCTTCTTCTTGAACCATGGCAGGAAGTGCTGTTTGAGAAACTCCACATACATTATGGAGTTCATCTTTACCCCTTCAGGGATCCTAAATGGGCCGACAATCTCTCTCCCCATGATTCCAGCCCAAAACATTACTCCACCTCCTCCTTGTTGGCACCGTAGCCGTGTTTGCATGGGGTGTCCTTCAACCAGCCATCCTCCACTCCATCCATCTGGACCATTGAGCGTTGCATGGCACTCATCGGTGAACAAAACAGTTTTGAAGTCAGTCTTCATGTATTGTTTGGCCCACTGGAGCCATTTCTGCTTGTGTACAGTGCATAGAGGAGGTCGACAGGATGGCTTATGCACAGCTGCAAAACTCTGAAGGACCCTGCATCTTGTTGTTCGGGGGACATTGGAGGCACCAGCAGCTTCAAAAACTCGTCTGCTGCTATGACAAGGCTTTTTTGCCGCTGCTCTTTTAACCTGATGTAATTGCCTGTAGGAAAGAGTCCTCAATTTTCCCTTATCAGCACGCACACGTGTGTACTGTGAATGAGCTACATACTTCTTGATTGTGCGATGATCAGGATGAAGTGTCTTGGCAATGTTGATTGTAGTCATGCCTTGACCTAAACACTCCACAATTTGTTGCTTCTCAGCAGCCGACACATCCTTTTTCTTTCCCATTTTGGCAGAAAATGTAGGCTGCTTAATAATGTGGGACAGCCTTCTTAAGTAGTCTTGCCTTTCATTGGACACACCTGTCAAACTAATTAGCACAGGTGTCTGCAATTGCTTACAGTGATATAAAGAGCCCTGACACACATCACCATCAATGAGTTTAACTGACTAACAAAAAAATTCTTACCTTATCACTCCTAAACACTTTTTGCATAATAATTTGGAACACAGTGTACATGTGCTTTTCCACAAAACACCAGTGGTTCACATAGTGAATCTTAAAGTTCTAACTTGCCAACCGTGGTCTGTATGGAGTTGTTCAATAAAGGGCCCAAAATTAAGATAACATAGATGGGAGAGGTCTCTATGAATAGGAATTCCTAAGGATTAGATACCCTGTGAGGGCCAGGCAAAGGGAAAGTTGGACTGGATGGAATCCTGTATGGATTTGGGGAGGGAGACATCGAGGGCCTCAGACTTTGCTGCATTGATTTTAAAATTTGACCATGTAACAAAGTGATCTATTTCAGCCATAACAGCAGGGATGGATATATGTGATTGAGTGATATATACTAGGACATCATCAGCAAATGCAGAGCACTTGTACTCGGTGCCTCCCACCTCAATCCACCTAATATTGGGGTTATGGCGAATTGATGAGAGCAGGTGCTCCGTCACTAGGATGTATAAGAGAGGGGACAGAGGACTGCCTTGTCCCATTGGTGATTATGAAAGGTGATGAAAATGTTCCATTTATCTTCAGCCTAGGTGACGTATTGCGATACAGGGCCGTGATTTTGGCTATAAAAGGGTCCCCTAGACCCCTACCCCAAGCTTTTTTAGAGAATAATATATGGCGTGCCAGGAGACTCTATGGAATGTTTTCTCAGCATCCAACGAGAGTATCTAATTGCAAATTTTTAACTGCATCTAGATCAGGAAATACTTTGTGCCTAATAGCAGTGTCTGTTTGTCAGCGGATTATCCCAGATGTTAAGCAAGCTACACCACCTATAGTTTGGACACTTAATTTTTTCAAAGGAAATGCTTCAGGCCCCCGGGACACTCAATGAAGAGCATCGGGAGGCACCCCAAGCCACAGGGGCTGGGACTGGCGGTAGGACGCCTTGAAGTGGATCGCCAAGCTCGATCCTTATAAAAGCTTTTTAACTGCAGCAGCTTTAGTGGACGCTACTGGAGCTGTAATTCCCGCGGCTGCTGGCATCAGACTTGCCGTCCAATAGATCCTTGTAAAAGGATTTAAAGTGTACTCATTCAAATTAGAGAGACAATTTAAATTAAAAAGCTTAGACCTGCCTCCACCGCAGGGGGGCTCGCTCGACCCACCAGCGGACAGGCACCAGTATTGGGAGAGGGGGGCTGGCCGTCAGGGCCCACCGCAGCTCTGGCACAAACCCGGAGACACGGAGGTCGCACGGGCAGGAGCGGACTGGCCGTGTCGGCTTCGCACTTTTTTGGTTTTAGAAGGGCATGACATGCCTATAGCTGTGTCTCCCCTTCCTTTTACTCCTCAACCTCTTTTCTTTTTGCATGACTATATGTACTTGTCACTTTTCCATGTGTTAGTTGTGTCTTCTGAGCAGTTTGTCAGCTTTTGGACACCATTGAAGTGTTTTCTATGTGTTTTCTATGTGTTTTTATGTGTTTTTGCTTGCCTGCCATTAGTTTTAATGGTGTTCGAAGGTGTTCAATGGACAGTTCGACGAACAGTTCGGCGAACATACGGGTGTTCGATGAACCGAACTCGAACACTACGGGGGTGGCTCAACTCTAGTTACTATACATTTTCTCAAGTTACAAGAATTTATGGAGGTCAGCTTGGTACTCCGGCATGCCATAATATAGAATATTTTCCACTTTAGTCATTCATGGCTTATACCATAAATGAGAAACAATCCTGTGGTGGTTCATTTTGGCTCTGTGTACTACATCGAGCTGTAATGTGAATTAAAATATCTTTCCAGAACTGTACAAAACTAAATTTTTGCAAACCTTGAGCCGAAAGGCAGTATGCAGAAAATTTATCTTGCAAGGAATTTTTTTTGCTCCTGCTGCATTTTCAGGATTTGTTCTAAATTTTTATATTGTCATGTGATGTATAATAAATTTGACACATCTTTTTGATGGAACATGTGTGTTTAGAACTAATGTTACAAATTTTACACTTTCTAGGATACCACTCTAAAAGAGTGATTTTTTTGCAATATTTTTGGAAAGTCACATGTCATCAATATGTCTAGAACTAGAAATATGCTGGGGACCGGCCTCTTTTGAAGAGTGTAAGGTAAAAATAAATGACTTAAACACAAAATACTTTAAGACTGGTGCACAACTTTTATAAATTTGTCTAAAAATTTATAATAACACAAATTGAGTGCCCTTTTAATTCTCGAACTGGACCTGCTACAGGAACATCTGCTTCTGTCATTGGGCACCGTCACAATCACTCTGAGGGCAGCACTGGTGATGGGGAAGATGTCATTGCTAATATCAGTGGATGAAGCAGGTACTGTGCAGGCATGCAGCAGACTTGTAGATTAAAACCAGGCAAACCCTTTAAAGAACAGAAATGGTATCAATATTGGAGACAGGTTTTTTTACACATATCCATTAGGTATAATACATTCATTTTTCTAAAACAGTACTATGAGAACTAGGTTGATCTAACTTCCATGTTCTTTTTAGAGAAATCCAGAAAATACCTAGTGAGTGTAAATATAAAATAAGTTTCTATTAGCTTAGTAAACCACTTTTTGAATAGCTCCCTGACCAATTTAACCACAACGCTCTGCATGTCTCTTTGGCAGCAAATTCTTATTATTTACAGATCACCTAGTCCCTGCTGAGCAGTGTGACTGCTTCATGCTACTGACACAGTTTGCAGCCAGGATTTCATTGTGAAAGATCCTACAAATAAAATGAGTAAAATACTAGAGGAAGTGAGTTGTTCACTTCTGCTTTCAACCTTAATGGCTTGCACAGTGAACTCTGTTGTCTACCATACTTATCTTTGAGGACCAACTGTATTTTATTCCTTTTTGAGATTCAATAACAGTTTAAATTGCTTCTATGATTTCAACTACTACTATTCCTGAAATCACAAAACACAAATCATTTTACTTTAAAATGTTTTATAATATAAGTTTGATTTAAAATATCACTATCTTTTTAGAGGAAATAATAAATATATTGTACATCTAATAAAATAAGAAAAAACATAATTAAAATGAACAATTATGCATATACTCAATTATCAACCAATACACATTGAAGTACTGTTGAACCTAGAGATAAGCGGATCTTTTGAATATTGAATTCATCAGCTTTGATGAAATTTCCTTGAAAATTTTGATTTGTTGCAAACAAATTCCTTACATATCTCAATACTGCAAAGGCTCTAAATGCTAGTAAAATACGTGTATACCACTCTGATGTCTCCAAGGACTGTATTGAACCCCTTTTGAGTTCTTTTACTCATACATAGCTTTAGTAATGTCCTCAATCTATCTGGCTATAGGGAATGGATGGTAACCAGTGGTAAAAAAAAACTGTCTATTTAACAACACACTGCAGTATCAGACTTTATAGGCTATATATAAATTGTTAAAACGGTCCAAAAATTATCCCATTTTCTTTGCAATCCTCAAAAATTCAATCACAGATTGTTTGAATTCACAACACAGAGACCTGCAAATTTCAGAAAATTAGATTTGATATCAATTTGCAGCAGATCGATCCTCTCATCTCCACCTGAACTCTGTTTCCTAAATGCACAAATGTTATTCTTTCAGTTTAACACTTCCTTGCAGGCAGTCACTAAAGAAAGCAAAGGGCCCCATTAGACATACTTTGGTTATGGCTACCAAAAAATCATACAAGTTAAAGTACTAGAAAATAAAAGCCTGTTGACTTTTATACAAATATATATATATATATATATATATATATACATTTAGTTTATGTTGACGTGTGGATATTTATCCAATTAATGAATAACAGTCCAGAGGAGAAACAAAAAATTAAAGTGAAACAATATAAAAAGTTTCATTAGTTAAAATAGTTCACAAAAAAATGAAGTTATGTAACTGTACTGTGTAAATGGTCATGAGCCCGACTAGACATCTTATAGTGCTGTGTTCTTTCAATGATACATAAAAATTGATTAAGATAACATGCAATAATTGAAGACTCGTAATGTAATGTAAATGTCCAGATGGCGATTGCTAATGGTTGGTTAAAATTAATTTTTATTTTACACATCACCAATTTTCTAAATAAATACATTTCTAAAGGTGCTATTGATATGAAATGCTCACCAGATGTTGGTAACAACCCATCCAATCCACACAGACAAATGTGGCACCCCAGGGGTCTGGTTTCCACAGTAACAGCAATGTTATGTCTGAGAGCAGGTGGGAGGTCTCTTGGTCAGGAATCCTATGCATGCCACACCTCCTGCCCAGTCCTGGGAGGGGAAGAACTTCCCCTATATAAACCTGGGGCTGAGGCAGGGTTAGAGAGTTCAGAGGGAGAGTTCAGCCAGGAGGGCTGACAGGGAGCTGTGGCTCCGGCTGGGCCCAGCTCCTGGGCCATGCCAGAAGTAGAGACAGAGAAGAGAAGCAGCTATGGGAAGAAACAACAGGAGCTCTGTGGGAGCAGTGTTACAAGGAGTCAGGGGCTGGCAGCTGCAGAGCTCGCCCTGACTGAGAAGATTTCTTACCGGACCCGGAGTCCGAGGCTGTGGGGACTAACTCCTACCCAGCAGCAGAATCCGTCAGGCAGGGGATTCCATGTCCTCTGGCCAAGAAACCCGAATGCACGGTCACACGCATGGGACCAGCACCGCCGTCGTGGAGAAAAAGCTACTAGAAGGCCCTGAGTCACCGGCCATACGGGTGAGCACCACACGGTACACTCAGGGACGTGGGCTACTTATACCCGCCTCTAGCAAGGTAGCCAGAAGAGTACAGTCAGTTTGGGAGGCCTACAACTCCGCCTGGCCAGGGGAGATCCCATCTGCTCAAGGACTGACCAGGCCCCAATCGCTAGCCAGTACTCCGGGAGGGTCTATCTTTGTCACCAGTAAAGACCCTGAACTACACCGTACCGTGTCCGAGTGGTTCCTGCTACCCCCATCATCCACGTCGGCTGCCCTGAGGCCATACCCCTCCCGTTGGGGGTTATACTATCACGCTGCACAATCCTACCACCGGCCTCAGCGGTCTGCCCTGCAGCAGCAGCTCCTTAGCTGTACTCAACGGGTGGCGTAGTCGTCCAACATCTACCGCTGATACAGCGCCACTTAGTCTGACTCCCTGGGCACGGACCGGATCACCGCCACGAGACTACAACCCTCAAAAGATCCGGCTCCGGGTAAGCTCCCGCGTGCGCAACGCAGCGCGACATGGGCCCAGGGGCGCGTCAACTTTTGGCGTAGTCGGCAGGATTTCGTGCCCGCAACCACCAGGTACTGCGTGCCTGAAAAAGACTGTTCAAACTTACCAGTGGTGAAGATTCCCGCCATCCGGCGCCATTTTCAGCCTTCTTCCCGCCTTCCGTGGAGTTTTCCCGCCGTTGGACGCCATCTTGAAGACGCCGCGCGGGAAGAAGAGGGGCGTGGACTCCAAAAGCGCGCGAGAACTGAAGCCCCGCCTCACGTCCGGACGTTGCGTAAGGTCCTGGAAGGAGCCCAGCAGACGCCGACGTTACAGGAGCGCGACGGAAGGTCCTCAACCCTGACGATCCACTGCGGAGCCGCGGCCTACGGAAGAGGATCATCGCAAGGTAGGCCACGGTCCACTAGGGGGGAGAAGGATGTCGGATACGGAGGAGAGCTTCACCGCTTCAACCCCCGCCAGCGCCACCGCTGTTGCGGTCATGCCTTTCACCATGCCCTATATCCCGGGGGCAGCCTGGCTACCCCAGTACTCAGGGGAGTCACATACCCTGCATGACTTTAGAGAAAAGCTGGATAGCCTCTTCCAGGTGTACCCCCTCACAGAGGAGCAAAAAGTGAGCATCCTGGTGGCCCAATTAACCGGGGCAGCCCAAAGGGAGGTAAAGTCCTGGCCACCTGGGAGGAGGACTGTTGCAGAGATACTAACCCAGCTAACCGAGGAGGAGCTGCAGTACTACCAATACGAGGAAAGCCAAGAGGACCCGGACGGGTCTGAGGACTACCCTCAGGAGGGAGCACAAAGAGGACATAGCTACTGAAGGGAAGTAGCGTGAATAAAGAGCTGTAAATAGTTACCCGTAAGGGTACAAGGACTGCTGCTAATTAAAATATGGTCCCCGTTGGGATTAGTGAATTGTTCCCCATGTGCCCCTATCTTAAACCAGGCTGAGGACTGTGAGCAGCCATTCCTTATCCCCACTGGCCGAGGACTGAGAGCGGCCATATCCTGTAAATAATTATGTGTTTCTAGTTATTTTTAGGAGTCCTTGGTGGATTTACCGGGAATCCTTGTACAATTGGTTGGAGCGTAACCCAGGAATGGACTAAAAGACTGTTAAGGACTCGGGGCAGGACAGACCCCTACCTGGTTACGTCTCCCTGTTTTGGTGAAATGGACACCTTGCTTTTCTTCAAAGACTGCACCCGGTTGCGGACACGCCGTAACCATCTTTATGTGTTTTTCTTATTGTATTATTATTGTTTATACCTTGTTATGTTTTTCTAAAAATATGTTTAGTCCCGGAGTACTAAATTTCACTAGGGGGGAATGTGGCACCCCAGGGTTCTGGTTTCCACAGTAACAGCAATGTTATGTCTGAGAGCAGGTGGGAGGTCTCTTGGTCAGGAATCCTATGCATGCCACACCTCCTGCCCAGTCCTGGGAGGGGAAGAACTTCCCCTATAGAAACCTGGGGCTGAGGCAGGGTTAGAGAGTTCAGAGGGAGAGTTCAGCCAGGAGGGCTGACAGGGAGCTGTGGCTCCGGCTGGGCCCAGCTCCTGGGCCATGCCAGAAGTAGAGACAGAGAAGAGAAGCAGCTATGGGAAGAAACAACAGGAGCTCTGTGGGAGCAGTGTTACAAGGAGTCAGGGGCTGGCAGCTGCAGAGCTCGCCCTGACTGAGAAGATTTCTTATCGGACCCGGAGTCCGAGGCTGTGGGGACTAACTCCTACCCAGCAGAAGAATCCGTCAGGCAGGGGATTCCAGGTCCTCTGGCCAAGAAACCCGAAGGCACGGTCACACGCATGGGACCAGCACCGCCGTCGTGGAGCGGAAGCTACTAGAAGGCCCCGAGTCACCGGCCATACGGGTGAGCACCACACGGTACACTCAGGGACGTGGGCTACTTATACCCGCCTCTAGCAAGGTAGCCAGAAGAGTACAGTCAGTTTGGGAGGCCTACAACTCCGCCTGGCCAGGGGAGATCCCATCTGCTCAAGGACTGACCAGGCCCCAATCGCTAGCCAGTACTCCGGGAGGGTCTATCTTTGTCACCAGTAAAGACCCTGAACTACACCGTACCGTCTCCGAGTGGTTCCTGCTACCCCCATCATCCACGTCGGCTGCCCTGAGGCCATACCCCTCCCGTTGGGGGTTATACTATCACGCTGCACAATCCTACCACCGGCCTCAGCGGTCTGCCCTGCAGCAGCAGCTCCTTAGCTGTACTCAACGGGTGGCGTAGTCATCCAACATCTACCGCTGATACAGCGCCACTTAGTCTGACTCCCTGGGCACGGACCGGATCACCGCCACGAGACTACAACCCTCAAAAGATCCGGCTCCGGGTAAGCTCCTGCGTGCGCAACGCAGCGCGACACAGGCCCAGGGGCGCGTCACAAAGAAATCAAACCATAGATGTCCTTAAATTGTTATGTGCCATAATGAGAAATGATACAGGAAAAAAGTATTGAACACATGCAGAAAGAGAGGTGCAAAAAGCCATGGAAAATCATGATACCAGCTGAAATCTATCAGTAATCAGAAAGCAATCCTGCCACTTGGTGAAATATAATATCAGCTGGTTCAACTGATGGCCTATAACAATGTGCTTTATTACCAAGGTGTCACACAAGAAACATCTTATGAGGGTAAAACCAGTGAGCTGTCTCAAGACCTTCACAGCCTTATTGTTGTGAAACATACTGATGGCATTGGTTACGGAAGAATTTTTAAACTACTGAAGGCAACAGTGAGCACCGTTGGGGCCATAATCTGGAAGTGGAAAGAACATCATTTCATCATAACCTGATAAAGGCCATTGTCCACTGCAAGATTTCAGATAGAGAAGTGAAAAGAATTATCAGAAGAGTTGTCCAAGAGCCAAGGATCACCTGTGGAGAACTAAAAAAAGACTTGGAATCAATGGGTACAATTGTTTCAAAGAAAACTATAATAATATGAAACGCTGAAAGAATTGACATGGTACAAATTTAAATATGCACAAAATCGGCAAGACACAAATAAGCAGCGTGTGCATGAGACTTCAGGATTCTCATTCACTTTGCTGGCATCAGGACACCCTTCAGGTTTTGTGACAAATCTGCACAGAAAAAATGCAGCAAAAACACAATGTGTGCATACAGCCTAAGTCCGGTTTCACACGTCCGTATATTTCCAGTACCGGAAAAAACACTACCGGAGATATCCGTGTCCCGTGTGTCCGTGTGTGTCACACGTTTGGCAGTGTCCACCTGTAAAAATAAGATTCAAATAAAAAATCCATATACTCACCTGTCCTAAATGTCCCCCGCTGTAATCCATGCAACAGATCAGCAGAGGAGCCGGGGAGAATGATTCCTGCAGCGAGTGGGCCCCGGGGCTCTGCTGAGCTCAGAAGCGGTGCCCTGTCACTCACTGAGCGCAGCTCCAGGGCCCGCTCGCTGGAGCGGCTCATTCTCCCCGGCTCCTCTGCTGATCGGTCGCATGGATTACAGCGGGGGACACTTTGAACAGGTGAGTATATGGATTTTTTATTTTATTCTTATTTTTACAGGAGGACACAGCTGGAGTAGACACTACTACTCTCAACATTGTCATCACCATGATGAGGGCAGCGTTCAGCGCCCGATACTTGAGAACAGAGCTAACTGTACACTGATTCCAAAGCGCCGGTACGTGTCACACAGATGCCATCCATGTACGGCACGTGTTTACACGCATCCATTGACCTGAATGGATCCGTGTGATTAAGTGCTGTTGTCCAAAAATGGACATGTCAGCGTGTGGAGCACACGGACACCGTGTCCGTGGAAACACACTGCCATGTGCGCAGACACATAGATTTGAGTGGATCTGCGTGTGTCAGTGTCTCCGGTACGTGTGGAAACTGTCACCACACGTACCGAACACAAGGACGTGTAAAAAAGCCCTAATAAGTGGGGAAAAATCTGCACCAAATAGGCATGTAAAAAATGCATCAAAAACGCATAAAAAACACCTATTTTAAGCAGCATTTTTCCTGCCAAGAGATGCAGAAATGGTGCTAAAATTTCTGCACCAAATCCTTAACATGTTCATATACCCTAAAATAACAATACCCCATCGATTTATACCAAAAAGGAAAATTGCGGGTGCGCAGCGCTGTTCGTGGTGAATTCACAGGATTCAGATGAATAGAAATAGATTGTAGTTTATTCCCAGTACACTTCTAGCTCAAATGAACCTCTAGGTCGAACGAACCACAGTTCCCTGAGGAAGAGGTCCATTCGACATAGAAACATGTTGGGAATAAACTACAATCTATTTATATTCATCTGAATCCAGGGAATTCTTCACCAGCAGCACAGCACACACGCATTTCTTCTTTTTGGTATTCAACTTGAGTGTGTCATTACAGCTCAACCCCATTCCCATAAGTTGAGCTGAGCAGCAATACCAGACATAACCCATAAGCAAGTGTGGTGCTGTTTCTGGTGCAGATGACTAGCCCAGGGGATGGGGATGACTCGGAACCCGGTCCTTTGCCTTGGGGATGTCGCGGTGGTCGGCTCCCGGGCCCGTACCCTGGGGTCCCTCTTTAAAAGCGTTAATAGTTGTTTATTTTATAAAAGTTTGTGACGCCACCTGTGGCTTCTGGTGAGGATCACCAGCGCTGCGCAGTCCACTGAGGCCGGTGATAAGGCAGCTCGATGGTATGGCTCCCCACAGGTGGAGCTAGGCCTCAGGGCAGTGTATGAAGGGGAATGCAGGACAGACGAGACCCAGCCAGGTCCGAGCAAGAACAGGGACAGACACGATAGTCACTTCAGTACCTTTTACTGATGGAAATTCAGGCACGTCTCGGGGCACTGTAGGGTGAAGGGTGCATGTCAGGATCCTCCCCAGTGAGCGGGTTTTTGGCCTCCTGTTTCTTGCTTCTGCGTAGTAAGTTTCTGACCTGCCTGGAGCTAGGCCTAACTTTGTCTCTGTCCTGCGCTGGCTGGCCTTGTGGTAGGGCCTTTTCTTGGAATACACGCACCTTAGCTGCGGGCCTATGTGTCTCCTGGCTCTGTTGCGTATCATCACTTTAGCGATCCTGGGACTTGTAGTTCCCCAGGGATTCCGGTTATGCCTTACTGGGTCTTAGAGATCCCGGTAAACTTCGGACCCGGTGTCCGGTAAATTCTTCGGGGTGAGCTAGTTAAGCTCCTCTGCCCCCTATATACTAACTCTCCACTCGCCTTCGGCCTACTCGGGCCCTCACTAGGCTATACACACTAACGGCAGCGTGCCGTGCTTCACCGATCTTATGGCGCCGGCACACCTAAAGCTCCCTATTCTGAGCTACAACTGAGTCTGGACTGTGCTCCACTGCAGACTAACCTCTCTCAGGCTTCTCTACTGCAGGAACTCTCTCAACAGACTTGGCTCTCTGTCGACTCCAGTCTATACCAGACTAACTGCTGCCTGGCCCCACCTTCCCTATTTATCTATCCCTAACGGGCTCCCTCTGCTGGTCTGAGGTGGAAGATGGAGATGTGTGAATGGTTATGGGGGCCTCTTGTGGAGGAATCCATCAATGCACACTCCTAGGATCTGTGATACCAAGCGCAGCTGGGCGTCACACAGACATTAACATCAGCATATTCCAATAGGTAGTAAAGGATAAGTAGAAAACACCACTGCTCTCATCACTTCATTTATTCACTTCAATTACTCATACAGGAGCATAAGAACATGGATCAATAATGGCTTACGGACATTTCACATGATCAAGCACTTTGTCAAGGAGTCACGGAGCACAAAGCAACATGTGTTATATAGTTGCATAGTTACATACATAGTTATAGAGGTTGAAAAAAGACTTAGGTCCATCAAGTTCAACCTTTCTCCATCAGTTATACATTCTCTATCTCTAGATTATTATGTGTTTATAACAGATATGTACAACATACAGCATTAAGGGGTTAACTTACTTTTCCTAAGCCCTGTTTGAGATGTCTAGATTTTGTAGAAAAGCAAGCCAAAGTGGAGATACAGTGGGGAAAATAAGTATTTGATACACTGCCGATTTTGCAAGTTTTCCCATGTAGAAAGATTGGACAGGTTTGTAATTTTTATCGTAGGTACACTTCACCTGTGAGAGACAGAATCTAAAAATAAAAATTAGAAAATCACATTGTATAATTTTTAAATAATTATTTACATTTTATTACATGAAATAAGTATTTGATCACCTACCAACCAGCAAGAATTCTGGCTCTCACAGACCTGTTAGTTTTTCTTTAAGAAGCCCTCCTACTCTGCACTCATTACCTGTATTAATTGCACCTGTATAAAAGACAACTATTCACACACTGAATCAATCACACTCCAACCTCTCCACCATGGCCAAGACCAAAAAGCAGTCTAAGGACACCAGGGATAAAATTGTAGACCTGCACAAGGCTGGGATGGGATACAGTACAATAGACAAGCAGCTTGGTGAGAAGGCAACAACTGTTGGCACAAATATTAGAAAATGGAAGAAACATAAGAAGACTGTCAATTTTCCTCGGTCTGGGGCTCCATGTACGTTCTCACCTCGTGGGGTAAGGATGATTCTGAGAAAGGTCAGGAATCAGCCCAGAACCACACAGGAGGACCTGGTCAATGACCTGAAGAGAGCTGGGACCACAGTCTCAAGCATTACCATTCATAACACACAATGTAACAAGGTCCCCCTGCTTACACCAGCACATGTCCAGGCCTGTTTGAAATTCGCCAATGACCATCTGGATGATCCAAAGGAGGCATGAGAGAAGGTCATGTGGTCAAATAGAACTTTTTGGTATCAACTCCACTTTCTGTGTTTGGAGGAAGAAAAAGGATGAGTACAGCCCCAAGAATACCGTCCCAACCATGAAGCATTGTGGAGGGAGCTGAAACTCAATGTTGTCCAGCAACAGCCCTGAAACCTGAAAGATCTGGAGATAATCTGTATGAAGGAGTGGGTCAAAATCCCTGCTGCAGTGTGTGCAAACTTGGGCAAGAACTACAGGAAATGTCTGACTTCTGTAATTGCAAACAAAGGTTTCTGTACCAAATATTAAGTTCTGTTTTTCTATTGTATCAAATGCTTATTTCATGCAATAAAATAAAAATCATTTATGTAAAAATCACACAATGTGATTTTCTGGATTTTTTTTTAAGATTCTGTCTCTCACAGTTGAACAGTTGACATGTACCTATGATAAAAATGACAGACCTCTCAATTCTTTGTGGGTGGGAAAACTAACAAAATATTTAGTGTATCAAATATTTTCCCCACTGTATCTGGATAAACTAATCTCAGAACACTTTATGTTATTATATAGACTGTTCTTTATTTCCATTACAGATTTGAAAGTCCAAATAAAATTTGCCAACTCATTCAAAGCACCATGTTCACATTACATGCGTGCATTATTCCATAATGGCAATGGTGTCTGTGTAAACTTTCAGCCATTATATGGTCTTAGACTATATTACAGGCACTTTTCTCAACACCATCTTTTAGTCCTTATTGTGAAATTACAAGCCAAATTCTACTTTTCATACACCTTCTTCTATATTTGTATTGTTTTTTTTTCTAATTCCTCCCCTTTTTTGCCGCAAACTTTATTGCTGTGTTATCAGTAAAGTCACTGACATGATACACAATTTATCAACTCTGCCCAAGAGGGTAATAATTTTTAAAAAATTGATTTCAGGGAAAATTACTGCAATGTCAGCAGAGTTAATGACACCGCCAGCAGCTTAGAAAATCTGCTCAGGCTGTTAAAACTAACCAGTTATAAAAAGTGAATTACAGAAAAATAACTAGAACATCAGCAGAACCACTGTTGCCATAAACAGCTCAAAAACTGACCTGGAAAGTGAATCAAGATTTACCATCTTAGTTGTTTGCAAATGGAGAAACTGCACTCCATAAAGAGGAACTTTCACCACTTTAAGCATGTTACACTGGTCATCTCATGGAAAAGTGGGTGAAGAGCAGAATAAAGCGTAGTTTTTTTTATTTCTTATCTCTATTGCAGAGATACTAGCTTGTAAAGTGTACGTGCTAATTTACCCCAGGTGAAAAAATGCAAACACCCCCAGAGAAGTATATACGGTAACTCTGTGAAAAATATATATATAAATGATGCTTAGTGACTACTGTGGGTTCCCTGAAGAGAGTAGGCCGAGGCTATGCACAGAGACAACTCTATAGGTTCTACGGCATTAAAGATAATCTGTCATGTTAAAAATGATATCTGCTCTGCAGGCAGGATGTTATAAAGCAGGAGGAACTGATCAGATTGATACACATTTTTGTGGGAACGTTTCAGCGAGGCTATGTGCCCACGTAGCGTTTTTTGCTGCGTTTTTACGGCCGCGAAAACGCTTGTAAAACCGTCTGCCATGCAAAGCAATGTGAATTCGGATGTGCTGTGCACATGATGCGCTAATTAGCGCACCGAAGTCGCATTGTGTTGCAAAAGGCAGCAAGACTATTTCTACAGCGATTAAACCGCAAATTCGCGGCCATTGAGGAACATTGAAATGCAGCAAACCCGCAGGTATATGTGGATTTGCTGAATTTGCTGAATTAATTTCAATGGCCATGAATTTGCGGCGTAATCGCGGTGCGTGTGGTACCCAGAATGAAGAGGAGACTACAACTCCTCTTCATCCCGGCTACCACGCGGTGAAAAAAAGAAATAAAAAAGTTAAAAATAAAAAAAAGCTGTATACTCACCTCTCCGGTCTCCTCCCGGCAGCGATCCTCTCTCCTCGGCGTCCCGCGGTGTACTTGCAGGACCTGCGGTGACATCATTTAATCAGCTGATGGTCACGCGACCGCTGACGTCAGTGGTCAGGTGATGGTCGTGTGACCATCAGCTGACTAAATTACGTCACCACAGGTCCTGCCAGTACACTGTGGGACGCCGAACAGAGAGGATGCGGCCGGGAGGAGACTGGAGAGGTGAGTATACAGGTTTTTTTTATTTTTAACTTTTTAATTCTTTTTTTGTTACTATTGATACTGCATTTAAAGCATCTAAGTTGCATGTATTCATATTGTCTGACCAACTTGTCAAGCACTTTTCCAAGTGATGCTCAAAATCGCTTGGAAAAGTGCTTGAAAAAATGCGAAAACGCATGTAAAAAAGCTGAAAAAAGCTTCTCTCTGGCAGAAAAAACGCATGTAAATCTCCGTGCGTTTTTTTCTGCCAGAGAGAGGCAAAAACGCACTGCATCAAATCTGCTATATGGGCACATAGCCTAAAACTTGCATTTTGTTCAATGAAATCACTGGTGTTTGCATATGAGTCCAGGGGGTGGTCCTATTCAGTGATTGATCGTCTTCCCTGTATGACTGAGAATGCAGAGATAGGTGTTAATCACTAGTAGAATCACCTACTAGTCTCAAATGCATACAAACCATGGATTTCAATGATAATACAAATTATGCTTTATCCTTTCCAACAAACCTATGCTGTCTACAGATAAAACTGGATGTTAGAAATGAGTGGATCAGTCCAAAATTCAAATTGGCGTGTTCGCATGGATTTTCACAAGAAATTCGATTTGAGGAGAAGTTATTTGCCACAAATTGAATGCCTCTTATTGAGCTTTGCGGTGTCTCCAGAGCATAATAAAACAAATATGTAAAAACTTTAAAAACAATTTATATAGTCACCTCATTGGTGGGAACTCATCAAGTTCCCACCACATCTTCATATCACTGCTGCTCATGCTGACTTCCGGCTTTGACAGAGCTGGGGAGGGTTTTGTGCATGCCCGTGCAGGGTCATGCCACATGTTATGACATCATGACACTGTGACTTTTCCTTTGCACAGAACTCTCCCAGGCCCGCATCAATGCAGGAAGTCCCGGCTTAGTGTGAGAGGCCGGGGAATTAAGTGAGAGTGGAGGCGATCTGAAGATGTGGCAAGATGCAGATAGGTGATGTAGAGGGGATAGAGAGAAGAGTCTAAGGAATTTTTTTGTTAACATTTTGACTTCCTTTTATGGCCCAGAAATCTGCTCAGAAGCTAATTACAAAAAGAAATGCATTTTGTTGAATGCGGATTTTTGCCCCTACCTTATGCTGTAGTCAGATTACATAGCTAAAACCTGCTGACAGATTCAACTAAACCTATAGCTGCTTCAAAGAAGTTTTGCAACATTGGGCCATGAAAATGAAAAATTTTCAATTAAAATGTTGATTTAACACAAAAATTTTCAGTTATACAAAGGGTAACTGGCCAAAAATGGACCACACAATTTGTTACATAATTTTTCTCGAACACAGCAATACATCATACAGTATTTGGTTGCAAATACAGCTGGGCTCGGAAGAGATTTGAAACAATGATCATAAATTTCACAACAGCATAAACACCCACAAAAGAGACTCCATTTTAAAAAGAAACTCCTCAAAGAATTCTTTATGGACGGTGTATGAAGAGCAATTTGAACCCAGAGGTGCTTTACAGAATTTTATAACATTAGCATGTGAAATCAAAAGATTAATTGTTTTACTCTAAAATTATGCTCTAGCCCCTACTTTTTCATTTTCACAAGAATAGGAAAAAATGGACCCATAATTTGTAAAGCAATTTTTCTCGACATGGCAATAACCTATATGTAGTCATATCATATCACACAACAGAGCTTGAAAGGGAAATAATACTATTTAGTTTTTGGAATGGAAATTTGCCTGTGACCCCATTTTGGAAACTACATCCTGCAAGGATTTCATCAAGGAATGTAATGAGCAATTTTATAAGGAGAAAAAAAAGTGCTATTCGGCTTCAACTGCACACAGTTTCCTGGTGTAATTTACAGGCACCATTTCCAGGTGCCAGATAATCAGAAATACCCAAAAAGTGATCCCCATTTTGCAAATTAAACTCAGGAAATTAATCTACGGGTGTAGTCACTATGTTGACTCCATGCGCATTTTCCGGAAACTAGAAAGCAGTGGATGTTACAGAGTGAAAATTGCAAATATACCTTTTCAGTGTCCAATACACAGTGACTCTGGAGACCTACACCCCATAAATTGTTAAACAGATTGTCCAGGACTTAACAATTGATCACCTCTTTCAATATGAGATTGGTGGGGAACCCCCACTGATCTCATATTGATGACCTATTCAACGTCATCATCCTGGACAACCCCATTTAGTGAGATCCCCCTCTTCAGCAGTGCTATAACGTACATGTTGACATTAAGGCTGCATGCCCACTATACGTTTTTCAAGCGTTTTTGCTGCGGAATTTCTGCAGCGAAAACGCTTAAAAAACGCTTGGTAATACGTGCCCCTTGGTCCCCAGTGATAATCCGCATGTGCTGTGCACATGCTGTGGAAATTTCCACTGCGAATTATCATTGCGGAAAAATACGCAACATGTCCATTCATTTTGCGGACACGCAGCGTAATTGCCGCCATTGACTTGCATTGAATCGCTTAATATCCGCATGACTACATGTGCACATGTGGATATTAAGTGATTCAATGTGCAGATGGTACCCGGGTATGGAGAAGAGGAGACTGTCCTCCAGACCCGGGTACCATAGTACCTGTTAAAAAAAGAATTTAAAATAAAAAATAAACATATACTTACCTTCTGATGGCCCCCCGTCTCCTGTATGATGCGTCCTGGCTCCCCCGGCGGCTCGCAATGGTCTAAAAGGACCTTCCATGACGTCATGTGACCTGTCACATGACTAAATGATGTCATGAAAGGTCCTTTTACACCACCGCAAGCCGTACAAGAGACCGGACGCACCGGAGAAAAGACCGGGGGCCATCAGAAGGTGAGTATAATGGTTTTTTTTATTTTTTACCATTTTTATTCTTTTTTTCAACTATTAACTTGGTCACACTATATTAATCAATGCCAGTTGCATGGATTTATATGGTGTGACCAAGTTGTCAAGCACTTTTCCAAGTGATGCTAAAATCGCTTGAAAAAGTGCTTGATAACCCGCATGCAAAAACGCATGCAAAAACGCTTGACAAACGCTTCTACCTGGCAGGAAAAACGCAAGTAAAATCCGCATGTGTTTTTCTTGCCAGGGAAATGTGGAATTAATCTGCAGCATTTTTGCATCGTGGGCACTTAGCCTAGTTATGGTTTAGGTATACTGTGGGCTCAGAAGGTGGGTGATTTTGCTTAGGGAGAGTGGATTTCTCTTGATTGTTTTCATGATGCTTTTCCAGACACTTTGAGCTCCCAGTAACAGGGAAGCCTCCTAATTTCCCATTTTTCTTGAGGACCACAAGCCTTATAGGAGAGGGGTCCCTGACTGCTGAGCCAAGTGTTGCAGAGGATATTGGGGTTAAAACACCCTCCCTCATTTTTATACATCACCCATGGTTATATGAGGCTGCCCAGCTCGTGGTTAATTCTGGGTCGGCACACTGCTGTTCAGCTAGGGGTGTTTGTCCCTTATTGATCTGCCCACCCGGCATCTTGGTTTAGCCATGTGTGGTTCTTTGTACTTCCTTTTCCACCCCCCTCTTCCCCTCTGCTTAAACTAAAGTGGTCTTGTTCCCCTGTTATATACAGCCATTTTGGTTCTGTTCTTTCTCTTCCCCGGTACCTGCTGACTGAGCTGACCCCCCTCCCTTATGTTGGTTGTTAAGATGTGTGTTACTAATGGAAATAGTTCCGTGTTTTAGTGAAATGTATAAGTCATAGCTGGCGGTAAAAATGATCAATTTGGAGAGTATGGAGCTGAAGACGTACTTGCCATCCGAGAGCAGGTGGTGCATACCGTTTCGGATCCCGGATGTTACACCTGATAAATAGCATGCTCATTTTATAGTTTGGGAAATTACAGCACATTGATACCAAATAAGTGTTTGTTATTTATATTTTATTACTTGCTTACAATAAAATCAAATTTTGCAAAAAAAAAATTTTACATGTTGTTATTATTGTAAAAGCCGCAACATTTTTTTCTGAAGTCTTGCTTCTTGCAAGACAAAATGTAATTTTTATTGTTATAAACCATGCAATCTTGTGACTTTTTTTTGCTTTTTCTTAATTTTTTTTGGGTAAGGTGGCAGCTACACAAATGTTCTGTTTTTGTTACCAGTTTGATTGCCACTATAATACACTGCAATAATTCTGTATTACAGTGCATTATACCTGTCAGATTCAGCCTGTTAGACTATGCTGCCAGCAGGGCCTAATAGCCCTCCACAGTGTGGGCCCCCTCCCTCTACCAACCATCTAGATGTGGTGGTTGCAATTGATGGGGTCATCTAGAGCAGGGTTCCCCAACTCCAGTCCTCAAGGCCCACCAACAGGTCATGTTTTCAGGATTTCCTTAGTATTGCACAGGTGATGGAATTATCACCTGTGTAATACTAAGGAAATCCTGAAAACATGACCTGTTGGTGGGCCTTGAGGACTGGAGTTGGGGAACCCTGATCTAGAGGCTATAACTGTTGGAATTACCAAACCAGCAAAGAGAAAAAAAACCTCTAAAAACAATATTTTTTTTCATCACTATTAAATCCATTTTATAATATAAGAAAAACAAAACAGTGAAACCTGGAAAGGAAAAGGTACACAAAAAAGCACCACTGTCAAATAACAAGTATAAGCTCATTAACAAATAATTACAGCAATAGGTATATCCAAAAATATATGGGCAGGCACAATGCTTAAATATCAGGAAAAATCCCAATATATTATATAATACTCAATCAAAAGTACCAAAAAAGCAGGGAGAGTGATAGAATTATCCCTATTAAACCCCATTTTGTCACCCTGTCTGACCGCGGAGGTTGGCACCTTAAATGATACAGTATGGTTCCCCTGCTCAACTTGGGCTATCCCTAATTGTCTCTAGTGTTTCTAAATCTCATAGTCTCCCATAACTCTCCTATAACTAATGTGATATCCCACAGTCAATGGTATACAGTAGTACCCCATTAGAATTACATTAGTGATTTTTTTTTTTGCTGCTCAATTTCCCACATTAAGTAGTCAGAAAATTTTAGTTGGAAATTTTAAATTGTGAGCCCCAATGGGGACAAGTGATGACAATATCTGCAAAGCACTGCGGAATATGATGGCACCAAATAAGTAGGCATAATAATAATAAATAGAAAAACAAACACTTACATCTCCATATAATCCCTTGCAACTTTACTTCCCCTTGTGGCTGCGCGTACACACTGGCACGATTGCATCATCTTGCCAGTGCTGGCTGAGTCATAGAGAAGGTGACAGGCACTTTTTACATGACTGCTCCCTGCCAAGCTTTAAGCACTGCTGATGGTAGCGCCAACAATTATTATCATGAGGGCTATCTGGCAATGGGCCTTCCCAGAGTCTTGGGCCCTGGGTGGTATCCCAGATTGACCCATTATAATTCGCCCCCTTTAGTTTTTTTTTTATTGAGAGAGTAATATCTATTATTTGTGTAATATGCTCATACTTGTTATTTGTCAGTTGTGCTCTGGACTATAATAATAATAATAATAATAATAATCTTTATTTATACAGCGCCAAATATTCCGCAGCGCTTAACAATTCACAGGTTCATGTACAACAGTCATAAGTAACATAGCTAAAGATAATACAATAATTACAGCAAAAATAATGACGACCCTGCTCCTAAGAGCTTACAATCTACAATGAGGTGGGGGTGACACAAAGTACAATGGCTTATTTACAAGGATGGTCCAGCCATCTTGAGGGGATGAGGGATAGATAAAGGCTGCATGCACTCATCACCAGCCAGTATCTGTAGTGCTTTTTGGTTCAGTGGAGACTTATGTTTGGAGAAATAAGGAATGGGCTATAAGAATATGAAAGGACTTTGATTAGGGAACGTGATAGGCCGCCCTAAACAGATGTGTTTTTAGGGAGCGCCTAAAACTGTGTAAGTTGTGGTTCATCCTAATTTCTTGGGGTAGAGCATTCCAAAGAATAGGTGCAGCTTGGGAGAAGTCTTGAAGCCGGGAGTGGGAGGTACGGATTAGTGCGGATGTTAGTCGAAAGTCGCTTGCAGAGCGTAGAAAACGGGTAGGCCGATAAACAGAGATGAGGGAAGAGATGTAGGGGGGTGCCACACTGTGGAGAGCTTTGTGGGGGAGAACAAGCAATTTAAATTGGATCCTATAATTCATGGGCAGCCAGTGCAGTGACTGGCACAGAGCGGAAGTGTCTGAGTAACAATTAGCCAGATAGATGACCCTGGCTGCAGCATTAAGGATGGACTGGAGGGGGAAAATTGAGTGAGGGGGAGGCCAATTAAGAGAGAGTTACAGTAGTCAAGGCGGGAGTGGATCAGGGCAACAGTGAGGGTTTTTGTTGTTTCCAAGGTGAGAAAGGGGCGGATTCTAGAGATGTTCTTCAGGTGCAAGCAACAAGAGCGGGCAAGAGATTGTATGTGGAAGGTGAAGGAGAGATTGGTGTCAAACACAACGCCCAGGCAACGCGCCTGCTTGCTCGGCATTATTGTGGTGCCACACACTGAGAGAGAGATGTCAGATTTGGAGAGGTGAGTAGACGGCGGGAACAGAAGAAGTTCAGTTTTTGAGAGGTTGAGTTTCAGATAGAGAGCAGACATGATTTTAGAAACTGCGGCCAGACAGTCACTGGTGTTCTGTAGTACAGCGGGGGTAAGGTCAGGGGATGAGGTGTATAGTTGTGTGTCATCAGCATAAAGATGATACTGCAAACCAAATTTGCTGATTGTCTGTCCAATTGGGGCTGTGTAGAGAGAGAAGAGAAGAGGGCCAAGGACTGAACCCTGAGGAACCCCAATAGTGAGAGGAAGAGGGGAAGAAGTGGAGCCAGCGAACGATACACTGAAAGAGCGGTCAGATAGGTAGGAGGAGAACCAGGAGAGAGCAGTGTCCTTTATGATTGAGTGGGGCATAGAGAGTAGGCTGCAGAGAGGTCAAGAAGAATGAGCAAAGAGTGGTCACCATTACGTTTTGCTGTCACACGTTTTGCTATAACATTTCCTTGCCAGGTTCCATTGTGTTTTTCAAAAAATAAAAATGTTTTTAATAGTAAAGAAATAAGGGTATTGTTGTAAGTGTTTTTTTGATCTCTTTGACTTTTTTTTATTGGCCCCTCTAAGGTTATCTGATCTTTGGTTACTACCACCAAAAACAGCAGTTGCAGCTGGTTATCAGCTGTATGTAACAGCCTATACCTACTCATTCAAGTGCGTGCATGCCATAATACTACAGCAGTTCTAGTTAAATTCCTCCTGCCCATGTCGAAATAGTATGCCATAGACATGAAGGGATTTATTGCAAATAATCAAGTTAGTTCACTATGATAAGAAGTTAAAGTTTTCATGAGAAAAGCACGAAAGTGGTGACCATGTTAATGGTAGCATTCTTGGGGGACTATGGAAATATTATTTTTGATAATAACATCTCTGGTACTGTTAGGTGATAACGTTGTGAAGGTCTTGTCAACAATTCATTTTGAAGGCTGCGTGAATGAGCATGGAAAAAAGGCAAGGGGAACCAGGAGACTCGTACTTTTTATAAAATCATCTATTGCAAAAGTGTTCCCATTAACCCTCATGGCCCATATGTGGCTAAACAGTCTGCCCAGGAAATATGTTTAACGCAGAGTAATCAGGCATAGTCTTTGGGCAACCTATAGGCAAGTGTTTCATTTAAGTTTAGTACCACTACAGGTAAAATGTGGTATTTCATAATTCCTGTTCAAATCAATGGATTGCTCATTTATACTCTCCCCATCACCTACCTAATAAATCTGAATTTCCTAATAGCCTATTTGAAATTGTGTTTGCCAAAGTAGACAGGAAAATTAAGTAATAATGTAACAAACCAGATACATTTTATTCATGACTGCATTGTAATATTTTAATGATTAGAGCTTCAATAATATTTACTACATTACATAGAAATCACTGTCATGTTCAGATGTCACCCAGGTCACCTGGGCACAACTAGAGCTAGTTGTCCTTCTTCACCTTTAACAGATTGAGTTGCTGTGACCCTTACATTATACTCATGCTCTTTGCTCTCCCTTGCTACAAATTTTTAATTTTTCATTCTGTTTACCTTCTTTTATCATGATACATAATTGGATGCATAACAGATGTGGCTCACAATGATATTTGAACAGTAAAACTGAAAATATTTTCTCAGAAGCAAAACATGCTACTTCAGTCATTATAGACTCTATTCAATTTGTAATAAAATTTGTAAGACGGCATAAAAATTGAATGAGAATACACTGGTTTAGTCTAAACTACGGTAATTGTTTTTTCAAAGCATTATTGAGATCTGAATGTACACTTGTAATGATAAAGGGAATGTTTCATTAGAAAAAGGCCTGTTGTTTAAATCAAGTTTTTATGTTAAATTTGTCTTTTACTGTTATTATTATCATCATTATCATATCACTATCTATATGGAAAAAAAACACAGACATTTTGCAATTTTCACACTGGCTTGTAGACTTAACTCATACTTCCTGTAGTACACGGAAGAAAGACCTTTCAGCAGTCTCATTATTATCACAGGCAGCATTACAATAAAAGAAAACAAAGGATCCATCAATCACAACAGGTGATCATCACAGCTGACCTACTGCCTTCATTTGGCCAAATTAGAAGATGCTCAAATTAGAGGCTCATAAGACTTCTATGTAAACAAAGAAGAACAAGTAATAGTAAATTCATATTCCCACTGTCCTGATAACATAGCAGAAGAGCTGTCACTCTAGAAGAGGATCGTGAGTTTGGGAAGGAAATTGAGTCAGGGAGTTTGAGGCTTGGGAAGTGCTTTGGCACTGCCATTGCTCGGTTTGGGGTTGTGATCCACTGACCTGTTGCTCCGTGATCAGTTCCTCTGTCTGCTAAGCTATTGCCTTTTTTCCCCTCTCCAAACGCTGATGGTTCCAATTGTCTTAAGTCCCCCCTTCTTGGTTTGCTCCAGGTGTTTTCCATTTTCCCGTTTTGGTCTGCCCTACCACATTCTTGGTTGGGTTTTATATATTCACCCTTCACAGCACTTCCTGCTGGCATACAACTAGGTGGACTTGGGTTTACAGTAGGTAAGGGGTTTTCCTAGCATGGCAAACACCAGATGAATTTCTGCAGCGAGTCTGTTTGTTTTCTTTCCTAGTTCCTCTTTCACATCTTTAGGTTTTTGGGAGTCTATTCTTGGGCTGGTCATTTTTGGCTCACCATAGCTTTCCCTCTCTACCTTTCTATGAAATTGTTTTAATTTTCTCACACTGGGATTTCATATCTTCCTGCACATTTTCCTCTCCTCTTCTTGGCAATGTGTTGTGCCCCCTTGATGGCCTTTTAGGGAGCCAAGTCCGAAGAGGTGTTTTTGAGTTGTGAGGCTAGGGTTTTTCTAGTCTGTACAGGGACCAGTTGGTTGTGAGTGTGCCGCCTCCCTGTAAGAGGTCTTCCCTTTTTTGTTACCTGTGGGTAAGTGTGTGTTACATTCATAATAGGCACACACAGAGCACTTCAGCCTTATTTACACATGAATAATACAACTATTTTTTTTCAACGGGGAGATCAGATTGCATCAATAAAGTTATGAATGACAATATTTTTCAAAAATCAGCATGACTATAGGGGGGTGGATCATTCTGACAGATTTAAATCAACAAACATGGTGTATGTCTGAAGTTCTGGGCAGTGAGGGTCTGAATCTTAAGACACCCTCAAATCATTGTAATGCAAGAGAACCAGTAGTTAGGTATGCCTATGTGCTATATTAGTTATTTTTTGCTTACCTCTCTAAAATGCATATAACTGAGGGGCTTCAGACAAAAAACATTCCATCTTCAACAACAATGTATCTTTGGGATAAGGCAGAGCTACAATATCATATGTAATTCTCTGACCTCTTAACCATAATTTTTGTCTGCAAATGAGAAGGTTTTCCATCGCTAAATAATTTTCAGGTACTCACAGAGCGTAATTCACACCACCTTACCAAATGGCATCAATCAGATGGTTTAGGGTGTTACAAATAGCTATTAGACCAGGGGGAAGTCCCCCAATATATCCATATATATATATATATATATATATATATACATATAATTATATACAGGGTGGTCCAAAAGTAGGTGGACAGAAAGTGTAATAAGGTTATGAAGGGGGAGATTTACCAAACATGGTATAAAGTGATTATGTTGAGTGACGTAGCTTCTTTCAAATTATCCGGCCATATTAACAGACATAATTGTATTTACTGGTATAATGAGAACATGCATTTAACATTAGAGCAACAACTAAATGAGCCTGGTGTCAATGTTTGGGGTGGTATTCAAGTTTTGGTGTTTTAGGATCAATATTTTTTGATGGAACAGTCACAGGAGATAAGTATCTCGAAATTCTAATAAATCAAGTTGTTCCCCAGTTACAGCAACAGCGTAATTTAAATGACCTTTATTTCCAACAAGATGGGGCCCCTCCACATTATTCAAGAGTAGTCCGCTAGTATCTTGATGAAACATTTCCTAATAAATGGATTGGCCGAAGAGGCCCACTTGATTGGCCGGCACGTTCACCAGACTTGACTCCAATTGATATTTTGTTTTGGGGAGTACTCAAGGACAAAGTTTATAGTCGAAAACCAAAAAGTGTCAGTGATTTGAAAAATTACATAAGAGATGCATTTCAAGAAATTAATACCCAAAGAGACTTGTGCAAAAAAGTTTGTCGAAGCGTAAGAGGCAGACTTCAAAGCTGTGCAAATTGTAATGGAAAACAGTTTGAGCACCTGCGTTGATAAAATTTAAGGGCTTTTGTATTATTGTTCAGAATAAAATTTAATTGTCAATATTATGCTTGTGTTAGTAAATATAATTTTATATATAAATCAAAATAAATGTTATTATTTTCTGGCCACCTACTTTTGGACCACCCTGTATATATATATATATATATATATATATATATATATATATATATATATAAAGTATATCAAAAGGCAGCACTCCAAAAATACTTTAGAAAAAATGGACTTTAATGAGCCTAAAAGGCAACGTTTCGGTTCACAGAACCTTTCTTGAGAAAGGTTCTGTGAACTGAAACGTTGCCTTTTGGGCTCATTAAAGTCCATTTTTTCTAAAGTATTTTTGGTGTGCTGCCTTTTGATATACTTTCTATTGATATGCAACAGTTTGGACAGACTGTTTGGAGGTCTGGCACCCACTAGTGAGTAAGATGAAATGGTGCTGTCTTTAATATACATTTTTTATATATATATACATATATATATATATATATATATATATATATATATACAGTACAGACCAAAAGTTTGGACACACCTTCTCATTTAAAGATTTTTCTGCATTTTCATGACTATGAAAATTGTACATTCACACTGAAGGCATCAAAACTATGAATTAACACATGTGGAATTATATACTTAACAAAAAAGTGTGAAACAACTGAAAATATGTCTTATATTCTAGGTTCTTCAAAGTAGCCACCTTTTGCTTTGATGACTGCTTTGCACACTCTTGACATTCTCTTGATGAGCTTCAAGAGGTAGTCACCGGAAATGGTCTTCCAACAATCTTGAAGGAGTTCCCAGAGATGCTTAGCACTTGTTGGCCCTTTTGCCTTCACTCTGCGGTCCAGCTCACCCCAAACCATCTCGATTGGGTTCAGGTCTGGTGACTGTGGAGGCCAGGTCATCTGGCGTAGCACCCCATCACTCTCCTTCTTTTTCAAATAGCCCTTACACAGCCTGGAGGTGTGTTTGGGGTCATTGTCCTGTTGAAAAATAAATGATGGTCCAACTAAACGCAAACCGGATGGAATAGCATGCCGCTGCAAGATGCTGTGGTAGCCATGCTGGTTCAGTATGCCTTCAATTTTGAATAAATCTCCAACAGTGTCACCAGCAAAGCACCCCCACACCATCACTCCTTCTCCTCCATGCTTCACGGTGGAAACCAGGCATGTAGAGTCCATCCGTTCAACTTTTCTGCGTCGCACAAAGACACGGTGGTTGGAACCAAAGATCTCAAATTTGGACTCATCAGACCAAAGCACAGATTTCCACTGGTCTAATGTCCATTCCTTGTGTTCTTTAGCCCAAAAAAGTCTCTTCAGCTTGTTGCCTGTCCTTAGCAATGGTTTCCTAGCAGCTATTTTACCGTGAAGGCCTGCTGCACAAAGTCTCCTCTTAACAGTTGTTGAAGAGATGTGTCTGCTGCTAAAACTCTGTGTGGCATTGACGTGGTCTCTAATCTGAGCTGCTGTTAACCTGCGATTTCTGAGGCTGGTGACTTGGATAAACTTATCCTCAGAAGCAGAGGTGACTCTTGGTCTTCCTTTCCTGGGGCGGTCCTCATGTGAGCCAGTTTCTTTGTAGCGCTTGATGGTTTTTGCAACTGCACTTGGGGACACTTTCAAAGTTTTCCCAATTTTTCGGACTGACTGACCTTCATTTCTTAAAGTAATGATGGCCACTCGTTTTTCTTTACTTAGCTTCTTTTTTCTTGCCATAATACAATTTCTACCAGTCTATTCAGTAGGACTATCAGCTGTGTGTCCACCAGACTTCTGCACAACACAACTGATGGTCCCAACCCCATTTATAAGGCAAGAAATCCCACTTATTAAACCTGACAGGGCACACCTGTGAAGTGAAAACTATTTCCGGTGACTACCTCTTGAAGCTCATCAAGAGAATGCCAAGAGTGTGTAAAGCAGTCATCAAAGCAAAAGGTGGCTACTTTGAAGAACCTAGAATATAAGACATATTTTCAGTTGTTTCACACTTTTTTGTTAAGTATATAATTCAAAATGTGTTAATTCATAGTTTTGATGCCTTCAGCATGAATGTACAATTTCCATAGTTATGAAAATACAGAAAAATCTTGAAATGAGAAGGTGTGTCCAAACTTTTGGTCTGTACTGTGTATATATATATATATATATATATATATATATATATATATATATAGGGTGGTCTAAAAGTAGGTGGACAGAAAGTGTAATAAGGTTATGAAGGGGGAGATTTATCAAACATGGTGTAAAGTGAAACTGGCTCAGTTGCCCTTAGCAACCAATCAGATTCCACTTTTCATTCCTCACAGACTCTTTGGAAAATTAAAGGTGGAATCTGATTGGTTGCTAAGGGCAACTGAGCCAGTTTCACAGATCTAGTTTTCACAGATAGATCTCCTCCAAATCTGTTTTCTTTTCAGATAATTCAGATAACACATAATGACAAATAATTTAAATACAGATCAAAGAAAATAGATTTTAACAGAGTATTGGAAATCTGAAAATGCTGAAACCGTTAGAGCAAATTGGGTTGAAACATTTGGTACTCAAGCCCCAAAGAGACAAACCATTTACCGCATTCGTGACAAATTCAATGCCACTGGCTTAATCCTTAATGCTCCAAAAACTGGTCGACCCAAAACAGTCTGTACGGAAGATAATAAACAACTTGTTGCTGAAACATTTGTTCAGAGTCCAAAAAAGTCCACCAGAAGAGCCTCTTTGGAATTGGGAATTTCACGAGCTTATATCAAGCGAATCCTGAAATCTATTGGGTGGAAAGCTTATCGTCCACGTCTAATTCATGATTTATTGGAGGATGATCCAAACAGGCAGCTGCAATTTAGTGTTTGATAAATCTCCCCCTTCATAACCTTATTACACTTTCTGTCCACCTACTTTTGGACCACCCTGTATATATACAGTGCTGGCCAAAAGTATTGGCACCCCTGCAATTCTGTCAGATAATACTCAGTTTCTTCCTGAAAATGATTGCAATCAAAAATTCTTTGGTATTATTCTCTTCATTTAATTTGTCTTCAATGAAAAAAACACAAAAAGAATTGTCCTAAAGCCAAATTGGATATAATTCCACACCAAACCTAAAAAAGGGGTAGACAAAAGTATTGGCACCCTTTGAAAAATCATGTGATGCTTCTCTAATTCGTGTAATTAACAGCACCTGTAACTTACCTGTGGCACCTAACAGGTGTTGGCAATAACTAAATCACACTTGCAGCCAGTTAATATGGATTAAAGTTGACTAAACCTCTGTCCTGTGTCCTTGTGTGTACCACATTGAGCATGGAGGAAAGAAAGAAGATCAAAGAACTGTCTGAGGACTTGAGAAACCAAATTGTGAGGAAGCATGAGCAATCTCAAGGCTACAAGTCCATCTCCAAAGACCTGAAAGTTCCTGTGTCTTCCGTGCGCAGTGTCATCAAGAAGTTTAAAGCCCATGGCACTATGGCTAACCTCCCTAGATGTGGACGGAAAAGAAAAATTGATGAGAGATTTCAACGCAAGATTGTGCGGATGGTGGATAAAGAACCTCGACTAACATCCAAACAAGTTCAAGCTGCCCTGCAGTCTGAGGGTACAACAGTGTCAACCCGTACTATCCGTCGACGTCTGAATGAAAAGGGACTGTATGGTAGGATACCCAGGAAGACCCCACTTCTTACCCCGAGACATAAAAAAGACAGGCTGGAGTTTACCAAAACTTACCTGAGAAAGCCAAAAACATTTTGGAAGAATGTTCTCTAGTCAGATGAGACAAAAGTAGAGCTTTTTGGGAAAAAGCATCAACATAGAGTGTACAGGAAAAAAAAAGAGGCATTCAAAGAAAAGAACACGGTCCCTACAGTCAAACATGGCGGAGGTTCCCTGATGTTTTGGGGTTGCTTTGCTGCCTCTGGCACTGGACTGCTTGACCGTGTGCATGGCATTATGAAGTCTGAAGACTACCAACAAATTTTGCAGCATAATGTAGGGCCCAGTGTGAGAAAGCTGGGTCTCCCTCAGAGGTTATGGGTCTTCCAGCAGGACAATGACCCAAAACACACTTCCAAAAGCACTATAAAATGGTATGAGAGAAAGCACTGAAGACTTCGAAGGTGGCCAGCAATGAGTCCAGACCTAAATCCCATAGAACACCTGTGGAGAGATCCCAAAATGGCAGTTTGGAGAAGGCACCCTTCAAATATCAGGGACCTGGAGCAGTTTTCCAAAGAAGAATGGTCTAAAATTCCAGCAGAGCATTGTAAGAAACTCATTGATGGTTACCGGAAGCGGTTGTTCGCAGTTATTTTGGCTGAAGGTTGTGCAACCAAGTATTAGGCTGAGGGTGCCAATACTTTTGTCTGGCCCTTTTTTGGAGTTTTGTGTGAAATGATCAATGATTTGATTTTTGCTTCATTCTCTTTTGTGTTTTTTCCTTGCAAGCAAATTAAATGAAGAGAATAATGCCAAAGAATTTGTGATTGCAATCATTTTCAGGAAGAAACTAAGTCTTATCTGACAGAATTGCAGGGGTGTCAATACTTTTGGCCAGCACTGTATATATATATATATATATATATATATATATATATATATATATATATAAATAAAAATGTAAATGTTCGTTTGTTCAAAATCTTAAATCTCTGAAAGTTCTTCAATGATTTCACTATATCACGAGTTCACCAGCTGATGAGCTCCGGATACCTCACTTACTGCACCACCACTGCATGATGGTGCCGTAAGTGAGGCCACCGGGGCTCATCAGCTGATGAATTCCAGTGACCTCTCACAGCAACTCAGCGCTATACACTGCAGGAGCGATCATGCTCCTGTCAGTGTATCACCGGCTACGGGATAGAACAGTCGAATCTCCCGATGTGACTTTTCTATAATTGACATGTAATGATGGATTGTGGCGTGGGACAGTATATCAGATGGATGAGTATTATGGTTGCTTATTATTTTTCTTTTTTTACAGGGGACAAGGGCACCCATCCGACATTCGGTCCCATGCTGCAATCCATCATTAGAATGTTATTTATAGAACAGTCACATCTGGAGATGTGACTGCTCTATCTGGCAGCCGGCGATACACTGACAGGAGCGTGATCTCTCCCGCAGTGTATAGCGCTGAGCTGCTATGAGAGAGGTCACTGGAGTTCATCAGCTGATGAGCCCCGGTGACCTCACTTACGCACCTCCGCTGCATGAGAAGTTTTTTACAGGTGATATGGGCATCCAGGATTAGGTGTTAAGGTGAGTATATGGTGTTTTTTTGGGGGGGTTTTTACAGGTGGCAAGGGAATCAGGGATTATGTGTACATGAGTATAATGTGTTTTTTATTTTTATTTGAATATTTATTAATTTTAATTTTTTTTTTTACTTTTAGCACAGTCGCCGGCTGATGAGACTACTCTTCCCATAAGCGGCGCCCTCGCTTGCTGTTTACAGTGACAGCAGACGTCAGCTGATAGAGGTCGTAGTCTGATTAGCCGACGCCTGTGGCCCACTGTAAGCTTTTTACCACAGGTCACAGTCTCATCTGCGAGCTCATGCTGACATCTGACAGCGTGAACCAGCAGCGCTCTGACAGGCGGCGCGCTGTCACGCTGATGACAGCATGGGAAACCACTGATGTTCGGTTTGGGATCGGCTGAATTTTGCCGATTTTGAGTAAAAATGCTTGGGGTTCTAAACACGAATCCAAATGTGCAATATTCATGCTGAATTTGAGATTGGCAAACATTTTCCCTACATGTTCACTCATCTCTAGTGTTAATATGATCACTGCACTCTTAGATGAATTCACTGAGGAGTAGTTTGTAAAATGGAGTCACTTATCAGGGGGTTATGCTGTTCTGGCAACTCAGGGGCTCTGGCAATATGACATGGAGTCATTTTTGGAGTAATTTTTCTTCTGTTACTCTTACAAAAATGAAAAATATGGGACTGAAGCAATATTTTTGCAGGAAAAATGTATTTTTTCATTTTCACACCTCAATGTTATAAAATTCTGTGAAGCACCTGTGGGTACATGGTGCTCACAACACCTCTAAATAAATTCCTTGAGGGGTGTAGTTTCTAAAATAGGGTCTCTTGTGGGGGGTTGCACTTTTTAGGTACATCAGGGGCTCTGCAAACATGACATGGTGTCCTCTGTTGATTCCAGACAATTTTTCATTCCAAAAGTCAAATGGTGCTCCTTCTTTTCCGAGCCCTGCCGTGCGCCAAAACAGTAGTTTTCCACCATATATGGGGTTTTTACATACTCAGGATAAATTACACAATAAATTTTGTAGCCAATTTTATCCTTTTATCCTTGTGAAAATGCAAAACTTGGGGCTAAAGTAACATTTTTGTGGGAAAATTTAGATTTTTTTAAATTCATGGCTCAGCATTATAGATAGGTTCCTTGAGGGGTATAGTTTCCAAAAGAGGTTACTTGTGGAGGGTTTCCATTGTTTAGGCATGGTATTCACTATCTATTAAAGCCAATTTTGCGTTCCAAATGTCAAATGGTGCTCCTTCCCTTCCGAGCCCTGCTGTGTGCCCAAACAGAAGTTTTCCATCACATATTGGGTATCGGCGTATTTAGGAGAAATTGCACAACAAATTGTCTTGTCCATTTTCTCTCCTGTTACCTTTGTGAAAATGCAAAATTTGGGGCTAAAGCAACATTTTTGCTGGAAAAAGTAACATTTTCATTTTTTTCTTCCACATTTCTGTAATACCTGTCAAGCACCTGAAGGGTTAATAAACTGCAGGTTTTTTTAACATGGTGTCACTTTGGGGTATTTTCTGTCTTATAGACCCTTTAAAGTTACTTCAATTGTGATGTGGTCTCTACAAAAATTGAAACAAGAAAAAGAAAGAGTCAGCTCACCCACTTAGAAATCCGAGGCTCGGAGACCAGCAGTGCTGCGGGGAAAGTAAATCAGAAGGAAGGATTCCAGTGTCAAGAATCTTCATAAAATCATCATCTTTATTAGGCTAGTATAAAAATAGAACTGTTGTACAAAAGTCACAACCCGATTGGGGGATATTCTGTAGCAAACGCATTTCAGACAGAAAGGTCTTTACTCATTGCATGTGATGCATGTGATTGCATGCAATAAGTAAAAATCTTTTGGTCTGAAACACGTTTGCTGCAGAATATCCCTCAATAGGGTTGTGACTCTTGTACAACAGTTATACTTTTATATCTACCTAATAAAGATGATGATTTTATGAAGATCCTTGACGCTAGAATCCTTCCTTCTGATCGGCAAAAATTGGTTTTGTAAATTTTGTTGGAAAAATGAGAAATTGCTGATAAAAATTTAACCTTTCTATCTTCCTAACAAAAAAATTATATCTCAAAAATGATGCAGATGCAAAGTAGACATGTGATAAATGTTATTTATTAACTATTTTGTGTGATATTATAACTATATGGTTTGAGAGCTGAAAAATTACAAGTTTGAAAATTGCAAAATTTTCAAAATTTTCTCCAAAATTCTGATATTTTCACAAATAAACGTAAAAAATATCAACCTAATTTTACCACCAACATAAAGTACAATGTGTCATGAAAAAACAGTGACACTGGTCAGAATTGTAAAATATGTACTGCTCAGGAAGGTGAAAACAGGCCTGGGGGTGAAGGGGTTAAAGGGAATCTGTAACCAGGCTTTTGCTACCCCATTGGATAACACCATGATGTAGGGGTAGAGACCCTGATTCCAGTAATGTGTGATATACTTTACTGGTTGCTGCAGCTTTGATTAAAAACTGTTTTATCTGCTGCAGATCTACCAGTGCTCTGACAACTGAGCTCTACATAATCCCACCCGCACCAATGATTGGCAACTTTCTGTGTACACTGTGCATAAGCAGAAAACTGCTAATCAGTGATAGGTGCATTGTTGGACTACCAAGCAGCAGGCCAAGTAGTCATCTAGTGATAATCTCATGCTGATAAAACAATGATTTAAAAAAAAACTAAGCAGTTCAGTAAGTGTCACATCACTGGAATCAGGGTTTCTGTCTCCACATAATGCTGCTCTTAGATTAGGTAACAAACACCTGGTGACCAATTCCCTTTAATGCATAGTTTATGGCATTCTATGGTAGCATTTAAGTTAACATATATCCAGTTTTACCTACTCTCTATACCCATATCTATCTGTCTGTGGATCCCCAACGAGGCAATATCTTAGTATGTACAATGGAGTAAAAAGTTCTAATATTTTATTTAATCTAAGCTATTTTCCATTTCTCTTTCCTGTATTCTACTGACAGAGTGAGGATAGATACAACATGAATTTGCTCACATTGTGACTGCTCTTCTCACTTACATGAAACTCTCGCTAATAAAGAGAGATATTCAAGCAATAGACTAGGAAATTGCTCATTAAAATGACAACAAAAACTGAGATTTACTTTAGTAGATGGAGCAACAGAACTTAGTTAAGGAAGAAAGATGCATTTTATTTGTGAACGTCACTTACAAAATTTGTGCAATCATGATAATTAAAACTTGATTTGCAAATTACATTAGCAAAGTGTAGCAAGAAGCAATCAATCCTCATGAAGTGTAATGATTCCTTTTAGATTTCTCTGTCAGTGCTTTGGGATGATGCACACATACATATTTATTGTTGTAATCAGTGAGAAGTTTCGAGCTCATGGGGATAGGAGTGATTAATTCTCACTATAACTAATTTCTAAGACCATAATTAGGTTAATGGAAGAGTGCACTCAGAAAATTCCATTTGAAGTAATTGCTTTTAAACATTGTATAGTTTCCCTTAAGTATATTCCTGATTTTTCACTGCCAAGGTTACTAAGATTTGCAGGTGTACATTTATAGAAGTATTAATAATATTAATATCTAATATAGTTGGGGTGTCTGCACATTTATTTTAGTATCTCAACCTGATTGCACATCATTGTATACTAGAAATAATATTAACTATACCAGCCTATAATAAAGACATCACCTTTTCACCTAGCATTAAATTCCAGCATGTCCTGAGAAGTTAATTTTGAGATACTATTTTGCAAGATTTCTCTGCAGACTGTAGATTCAGTGAGCAAGTCCAAGCAAAACAAGTGGGAAGTAAAACCAAACTACTCTTAGTGAGAGTTTAAGAGCGCAAAATATTATTCCCCAGAAATAAAGGAAATTGTGTACACCTCCTCCCTCTCCTCACGTATTAGAACACTTTTATACATACCTGGGCTCTTTTTCAAGCATGTGAACCACTGCACAGTTTCCACAGTCCAAAACCTCTGTCATGGGATTGCTAGATGTCTGAACACTGCAAAGGGAAAAATGTACCGTTTTGAGAATGCTGGCCATTGTAATCCCAGTTTGAAGGAATATGACTACATGGAGGAACACTGGAGTACTGCCGCAATGTAATTTTCAAATCTTCATTTTTATCTTGCAGTGTCAGTGCTAAGATCAATGATCGTAATATCAAGATAAATCAATTATATTAATATATAGGCTTGAACAATACTAGACAATCACTGATGAGTCATTTTAAGGCCACATAGAAAACAGAAAAATTCTGTGCTCACCTCTCGCAGAGGCACCATTCCAGCAATTTATTGCATTGTTGTGTCACGTGATGGCTGCAACCAATCATTGGCCACTGATATGTTGCAGCAGATATTTCATCAGAGTGAATGTCTGCTCTGATGAAATAGTGATGGCTGCAACCATTTAGCAGTAGCTGATAGGCTGCGGCAGTCACGTGACATAATACAGTAATGTCATGAAGTTCCGATATTGTTGGATCGGCGTCGCTGCAGGAGGTGAGTGTATAGATTGTTTTTATTTACTTTGAAACCTTGAAGTTATTAAGCAGGGACAAACCCTACTGGACAACTCCTTATGGAAGCCTCCAGTGATGTATCAACAATAGTGGGAGACCTTACGACTATGGGCACATGAGTTGAGGTGCCCAGTGCCTTTTGGCACCATACCCCCCAAATGTCCAGTATTACAAATTCAACAGCATCTGCATCTTCAGGATGCATTTACCATTAAATACAATAGTGGAACAGGGAGTTGTCAGCTCCATATGTCACCATTCTGCCTAGGACTGCCACCAGGAATTTCAGGGCCCCATACTGGCAAAATTTTTGGGCCCCCTTGAGACTCCTCCCAGGCTCCACATATAGTGTCAGTGTACAGGTAATACAGGGATCACCAGTGGCATTATACACAGGAGCTCTGCATATAGTGTCAGTATACAGGTGAAACAGTGTTCACCAGTGATATTATACACAGGAGCTCTGTATATAGTGTCAGTGCACAGGTAATACAGGGATCACCAGTGACATTACACACAGGAGTTCTGTATATAGTGTCATTGTACAAGTAATTCAGGGATCACCAGTGACATTACACACAGGAGCTCTGTATATAGTGTCAGAGTACAGGTAATACAGTGATCACCAGTGACATTATACACAGGAGCTCTATATATAGTGCATAGTGTACAGGTAACACAGTGATCACTTGTGACATTATACATAGGAGCCCTGTATATATTGTCAGTGTACAAGTAATACAGGGATCACCGGTGACATTATACACAGGAGCTCTGTATATAGTGTCAGTGTACAGGTAATACAGGAATCACCGGTGACATTATACAAAGGAACTCTGTATATACTATATAGTGTATAGTGTAAGTGTACAGGTAACACATTGACTTACTGGTGATGTCTCTAGTTGAATATATTAATCTTCGCTTTGCTTCTTCATCCAGTGCAGATCGCCATCACTTGTTCTAGCCAGGACTCGTCTCTGTAGAAAATAACACAGTTATCTAAAGCACATTCCTCAATTTTTCCCCAACTTCTACACTACACCAGATGAAGAAAAAAAGCAACAGTGTTACCCTGCACAATAACAGGACCCCCCACTGAAAACAGTGTCCGCAAAAATTAAATACATCACAGCAGTAATAATATCCCTTATTTAGCCCCTACAATAATAATGTCCTATATCCTGGCACAGTTCAGTAATAATGTCCCCCATCATGGCCCCCATGTGTCTCATTCCTGGACCCATGTGTCTCCATCCCCATCCTGCTCCCATATGTCCTTCCATCATGGGCCCACGTGTCTCCATCCTGCCCCCCCCCATATGTCTCCATCCTGGCCCCCACATGTCTCCATCGTGCCCCCATATGTGTCCTCTCATCCTGGCCTGACATGTCTCCATAATGCCCCCATATACAGTACAGACCAAAAGTTTGGACACACCTTCTCATTTAAAGATTTTTCTGCATTTTCATGACTATGAAAATTGTACATTCACACTGAAGGCATCAAAACTATGAATTAACACATGTGGAATTATATACTTAACAAAAAAGTGTGAAACAACTGAAAATATGTCTTATATTCTAGGTTCTTCAAAGTAGCCACCTTTTGCTTTGATGACTGCTTTGCACACTCTTGGCATTATCTTGATGAGCTTCAAGAGGTTGTCACCGGAAATGGTTTTCACTTCACAGGTGTGCCCTGTCAGGTTTAATAAGTGGGATTTCTTGTCTTATAAATAGGGTTGGGACCATAGAATCATAGAATCATAGAATGGTAGAGTTGGAAGGGACCTCCTGGGTCATCTGGTCCAACCCCCTGCTCAAAGCAGGATTCACTAAATCATCTCAGACAGATGTCTGTCCAGCCTCTGTTTGAAGACGTCCATTGAAGGGGAACTCACCACCTCTCGTGGCAGCCTGTTCCACTCATTAATCACCCTAACTGTCAAAAAGTTTTTTCTAATATCTAATCTGTGTCTCCTCCCATTCAGTTTCATCCCATTGCTTCTAGTCTTTCCTTGTGCAAATGAGAATAAAGATGATCCTTCTACAATGTGACAGCCCTTGAGATATTTGTAGACAGCTATTAAGTCTCCACTCAGTCTTCTTTTTTGCAAGCTAAACATTCCCAAATCCTGCAACCGTTCCTCATAGGACATGGTTTGCAGACCAGTCACCATTCTGGTCGCTCTTCTCTGAACTTGCTCCAGTTTGTCTATGTCTTTTTTAAAATGTGGTGCCCAAAACTGTACACAGTATTCCAGATGAGGTCTGACCAAAGAGGAGTAAAGACCGATAATGACTTCACGTGATCTAGACTGTATGCTTCTGTTAATACATCCCAGAATTGTATTTGCCTTTTTTGCTGCTGCATCACACTGTTGACTCATGTTCAGTCTATGATCTATTAGTATACCTAAGTCTTTTTCACATGTACTGTTGCTTAGCTCTATTCCTTCCATTCTGTATATGCTTTTTTCATTTTTATTGCCCAGATGTAGTACTTTGCATTTTTCCCTGTTAAAAACCATTCTGTTGGTTGCTGCCCACTGCTCCAGTTTATTTAGGTCTTTTTGAATCCTCTCCCTCTCTTCTTTAGTATTAGCTATCCCTCCTAGCTTTGTGTCATCAGCAAATTTAATCAGTTTACCCTCAATTCCTTCATCTAAATCATTGATAAAGATGTTGAACAATACAGGTCCCAGGACGGTGCCCTGTGGTACACCACTTGAGACATTCATCCAGCTGGATGTGAAGCCATTTACAACCACCCTTTGAGTCCGATCACTAAGCCAGTTATGAATCCACCTAACAGTTGCCTTGTCCATTCCATACTTTGTCATTTTTTCAATAAGGATGGTGTGAGATACTTTGTCAAATGCTTTGCTGAAGTCAAGATATACTATATCTACAGCATTTCCCTGATCCACCCAGTCAGTGATTCTGTCATAGAAGGAAATTAAGTTAGTCTGACATGACTTGTTAGTTACAAACCCATGCTGACTCTGGTTAATCACTTCATTCTTATCCATGTACTTACATACATGTTGTTTAATAATTTGTTCAAAGATTTTCCTGGTATAGAAGTCAGACTCACCGGCCTATAGTTCCCTGGGTCCACCTTCTTCCCCTTTTTGAAGATAGGAACAACATTTGCTCTTCTCCAGTCTTCTGGGACTTCTCCTGTTCTCCAAGAATTTTCAAAGATTATGGAGAGTGGTTCTAAAATTTCTTCTACGATCTCCTTCAGTACTCTGGGGTGTAATTCATCTGGACCTGGAGACTTGAACTCATTTATGTTAGCTAAATATTCCCTCACAATCTTTCTGTTTACAGATAACTTGGATTCCTCTATTCCTTTAAAAGGACAGTGAAGATCAGTTGATGTGACATTTTCTTTCTGAGAGAAAACAGATGCAAAATAGGAATTAAAAAGTTCGGCCTTCTCAACATCCAATAGTTGTGTTGTGCAGAAGTCTGGTGGATACACAGCTGATAGTCCTACTGAATAGACTGTTAGAATTTGTATTATGGCAAGAAAAAAACAGCTAAGTAAAGAAAAATGAGTGGCCATCATTACTTTAAGAAATGAAGGTCAGTCAGTCAGAAAAATTGAGCAAACTTTGAAAGTGTCCCCAAGTGCACTTGCAAAAACCATCAAGTGCTACAAAGAAACTGGCTCACATGAGGACCGCCCCAGGAAAGGAAGACCAAGAGTCACCTCTGCTTCTGAGGATAAGTTTATCCGAGTCACCAGCCTCAGAAATCGCAGGTTAACAGCAGCTCAGATTAGAGACCAGGTCAATGCCACACAGAGTTCTAGCAGCAGACACATCTCTACACAGCAACTGTTAAGAGGAGACTTTGTGCAGCAGGCCTTCATGGTAAAATAGCTGCTAGGAAACCACTGCAAAGGACAACAAGCAACAAGCAGAAGAGACTTGTTTGGGCTAAAGAACACAAGGAATGGACATTAGACCTGTGGAAATCTGTGCTTTGGTCTGATGAGTCCAAATTTGAGATCTTTGGATCCAACCACTGTGTCTTTGTGCGACGCAGAAAAGGTGAACGGATAGACTCTACATGCCTGGTTCCCACCGTGAAGCATGGAGGAGGAGGTGTGATGGTGTGGGGTGCTTTGCTGGTGACACTGTTGGGGATTTATTCAAAATTGAAGGCATACTGAACCAGCATGGCTACCACAGCATCTTGCAGCGGCATGCTATTCCATCCGGTTTGCGTTTAGTTGGACCATCATTTATTTTTCAACAGGACAAAGACCCCTAACACACCTCCAGGCTGTGTAAGGGCTATTTGACCAAGAAGGAGAGTGATGGGGTGCTACGCCAGATGACCTGGCCTCCACAGTCACTAGACCTGAACCCAATCGAGATGGTTTGGGGTGAGCTGGACCGCAGAGTGAAGGCAAAAGGGCCAACAAGTGCTAAGCATCTCTGGGAACTCCTTCAAGATTGTTGGAAGACCATTTCCGGTGACTACCTCTTGAAGCTCATCAAGAGAATGCCAAGAGTGTGCAAAGCAGTCATCAAAGCAAAAGGTGGCTACTTTGAAGAACCTAGAATATAAGACATATTTTCAGTTGTTTCACACTTTTTTGTTAAGTATATAATTCCACATCTGTTAATTTATAGTTTTGATGCCTTCAGTGTGAATGTACAATTTTCATAGTCATGAAAATACAGAAAAATCTTTAAATGAGAAGGTGTGTCCAAACTTTTGGTCTGTACTGTATGTCCTCTCATCCTTTCTCCACATGTCTCCATCATGCCCCCATATATGTCCTCTCATCCTGTGCCCACATGTCTCCATCATGCCCCTCCATCATGCCCTATCATTCTGCATTCCCATATGTCCTGTCATCCTGCCCCCACATGTTTCCATCATGCCCCCATATACGTCCTTTCATCCTGGCCCCATGTGTCTCCAGCATGCCCCTATATATGTCCTCTCATCCTGTGCCCACATGTCTACATCATGCCCCCCATATGTCCTCTCATCCTGGCCTCACATGTCTCCATCATGCCCCTATATATGTCCTCTCATCCTGGCCCCACATGTCTCCATCATGCCCCCATATATGTCCTATCATCCTGCATTCCCATATGTCCTGTCATCCTGACCCCACATGTTTCCATCATGCCCCTATATACGTCCTCTCATTCTGGCCCCATGTGTCTCCAGCATGCCCCCATATATGTCCTCTCATCCTGCCCCCACATTTCCATCATGTCACCATATATGTCCTCTCATCCTGCGCCCACATGTCTCCATCTTGCCCCCCTCATATGTCCTCTCATTCTGGCCCCACATGTCTCCATCATGCCCTCATATATGTCCTCTCATCCTGGCCTCACATGTCTTCATCATGACCCCATAAATGTCCTCTCATCCTGGCACCACATGTTTCAATCATGCCCCCCCACATGTCTCCATTCGACCCCCCGCCATGTTTCTCCTTACCTGGCCGTGGTCCAGCAGCAACCTCTTCATAAACCACAGGCACAGTCTCGACGGCAAATGACAGTGATGTCATACGCCGGAGTCGTGCGTGCTGACGTCAGCTGCCGGCCTCCGATTGGCTGGTGGCTCCTATTGCTGTGCAGGAAGCGGGTCCAACACGGCAATAGAGAACAAGTGAACGTGCTTCTGAGGATGCACGTTTATGAGCTAGCAGCCGACTCTTGCTCTTGGGGCCCTGTAAGGAAGGGGCCCGGCCCGTGCCCCCCTCCTGACAGGCCCCATACGTCATTAAGGGCAGTAATGCCCTGATGGCGGCCATGATTCAGCCTGTGCACCTGAGTCTCAGCGCAATAAGCATGATGCTGTGTGTGTATTGAGTGGGGGTTTTAGTGGTCGTCATACTGTGTGTGAGGGCTGCGGGTTCATCATACTCTGAGAGGTGCTTGTGGGGCTATTATACTATGTGGGGGGCTATGAGACTATAATACTGTGTGGAGGCCATGGATACATCATACTGTGTGAGGGCCATCATAATGCATTGACTGCATATAAAACATTCACTTTTGTATCAAATCAGTTTGATAGTACAGTGTTATTCCTATCATTAAAAGTAATCACTAGACATGAGCGCATTGATATGCGGAGGATCGAGATTGAGGCAAATTTCTAGAAATTCATGATTTCATGCAAATTTGAACAGTTTGAAATTCGATTAGAGGTCAAAAAAAATGTTCTTTTTCCACACTTCTGAAGCATCAGAGAGCAAGCTAAAATCACTTTGCAATGCCGCGCGGACCTCCCCATAATGCTGTGCAGCTATAACACATCTTACAAATTATCATACCTTGTACTGTGGTGGTCAGTACCTGGTATCACCTCTTTATTTATTCTCTATGGGACATACGGAAGAAGCAGAGCATTCATGTAGATAGAGAATAAAGGGAGCTTTAGCACACATTCATGACCAGTGTTCCTTTTTAATTGAGGTATTTCAGAGCCCCGTTATCAAGATTGGCAGGAGTCCCTGCAGTCAGGCAGCACTGACATTTTTGATAAGTGCTAATTTTTAGCTATGAGGCTAACCCTTTAACTACTTTTGGGCTGCTTTCAGACTTAAAATGTCTAGGCGGTCCACATACAACTATGCAGTAACGTTCTAAAATGTCATTGTAAAGTAAGCAACAGCAAGATATTGAGCAACTGCAGACATGTGGAGCTGAATGTCAGACATAGAGACCTCCCATAGAGAGGGCACAGATGGTTTATTAGCATCTTTGTCTTCCTCATAACTGTATACTCAGTGTGAGCAAACACTGGGAATATAATCAAATCAGAGATAACACTGCTTCCTCATCTGGACCCAGCTCTGCTTTACAGCCTGGTAGCTGAATTTGCCAGCAACCGGGGCTACACCAGCCCCAGTCATAAGAAAAATCAGATGTAAAGAAATATATTTAAATGTTGCAATGCCCACTGAGAGTCAGTAATGACTAGTGTTGAGTGAGCACTAAAATGGTCGGGTGCTCGAAGCTCGGGCCGAGCTCACCGTGATACTCGGGTGCTCGACCCGAGCAATGAGCCCAATGTTAGTCTATGGGAGACACGAGAATTTTTGCGGCGGCACCCCCGGCAGTCTGTAGAAAGCCTAAAAAGTGCCCAAAACGATAGTGACAGTGTTAAGGGGACGGTTGCAAACAACTTTATTATAATGGAACGCAGCCGACCCTGGGGTCCGCGATGCAGCCTGGTGGACTGCTGCCGAACACCTTCCGGGTAAGAAGGTAAAACAACCAACTTAAATAACAATCCCCTCCGTGTCGTCACCCGCGACCAATCAGTCGGTGCCAGGTCACCGGATCAGCTGACTCCCAAACCACCAATCACGGTCCGCCATGTCACGGGCATGCTCAGTACAGAGTATCCTGGACTTAGGCTTTAGCAGCCCTGTCTCCCTCCGCAACCTATGCTTCAAGTTGCTAGGCACAAAGACCTAAGAGACAACCTGTACGTCTCGAGGACCAGCTAGGTGTTGGGACTGACTGACTGGCTGGACTGGAATGGGAGACCACAGAAGGTTTTGGACCCATTTCGAATCCAGCAAACACCCAACATCTAACATTATTCCCCCTTCTAACATCCCCCTCCACTTGACGCTCATTTTCCTCAACGAGCAGGGGAGCATGAATGTGGTCCACTGGTTCACAGGGGTGATCCTCAGATCCATGGCCCCTCCAGTGTACTGGGTAACCTTTTTTCCCACGAACCATCTTAGACCCCATAATAGCCTGCAGCTCGATATTATCACCCCTGGTGTCTGTAGCAGGTTGGGGTACAGCGAGTTTTGTCAGGTGAACAAGTCTAAGGAGCGACACAGGGAAAGTGTCGTGACTCCTCAGGTGTCGTGGCAACTGTAACCGGTACATTACAGAGTTTACTTGGGCCAAAATTTTGAAAGGACCAATAAAGCGGGGGGCAAACTTAGCAGATTCCCCGCATACTTTAGTATTGCAAGCCGTGAGCCACACTCTGTCGCCCGGATAGAATACGGGAGCAGGACGACGAAGAGTGTCAGCCGACTCTCTATTTGTGGAGTCCGCCACGGGTAACGGGTGGAGAAGGCCAGCCGGACTTTTGACGGGATGATTTATCTCTCTCACAGAAGGCACATGCAAGAACATATTCCTTAACGTCCTGGCGCCACCGGGGCCACCAATAGGACCGTTGAAGGGACTTTGTTGTATGCTTGACCCCAAGATGGGCTCTGATCTTAGGGGTATGAGCCCAGGAGAGCACCTCATTTTGTAGATTAGGGGGAACGAATGTCCTCCCCAAAGGAACCTGGTTTAAGGACACTGGGGCCACAACGGTAGAAGGGTCAGAAACTACCCTCCGGGTCACTGTAACCATACACTGAGACACACAATTCTCGCTCCAGGAAGAAATTCTCCTCGTATTCCAGTCAATGTGTGGAGTGTGACAACGTAACTATGGAAGACCCAATAACACCTCATCTAATCCACTGGGAATAATAAGAAAGGAGATAACCTCCCGGTGACCCTGAGGAAATGACATGGTAAGGGGAATCGACTGATGTGTGATTTGTGTGTCCAGGAGTGAACCGTTGACTACCCTAATGTTCATTGGTCTTGGCAGTAACTCTATAGGGATGGCATGCCTCTGGGCAAATGTAGATGACAAAAAATTGCCATCGGCGCCAGAATCCACCCATGCCTTGCTCCGCAGGACAATGTCACCTTATACAATAATTTGGAGGAAGAAGCCCCAGAATCTAACACACCTCCTCCAACAGTGGTTAGACACACTTGCTTACCCGACTGCTTGAAACCCTTATTGACGGGGGACTCCAAGAGATGTGCAGGTCGGGAACGAGAAGAGCTAGACTCAGTTCGGGATATATCCATAGCCTCAGACTCCAGGTCGGGAGTCGCGGGTTTGGAAATGGGTCTAGAGAAGGATGGTGCCAACCGACACTGAGGTCTGGGGACCTCCAGCTCTAACTTGTGTTCTGCATGACGCAAATCTATTCGGTTTGCAAGAGAGATTAACTCCTCCAGGGAGGTTGGAATCTCTCTGGTAGATAGAGCATTTTTAATATGCCCAGCCAGACCCTTCCAGAACACCGGGATTAAAGACCGCTCAGACCAATCCAATTCAGCCGCTAAGGTTCTGAACTGGATGGCATAGTGGCTGGCGGTGACCGAACCCTGCCCAAACACGGTCCCCAGCCGCCTGGGGGCGGCTGGGTGTCCATAAACGGTCCCCAGCCACCCCTATTTGTCCGGGTGACGCGCCCCCTGGTCCATGGGGTACCCGGTGCCGGGCCGGTAGATGCTTGGGGTTGTAGTCACTGTGGCGGTGACCCGGTCCGTGACCCAGGGCGGTCAATCCAAGGGGAATTTATATGTATAGGTGTTAATGTCCAACTACGCCACCTGTGGCGTCAGTCCTCTGAAGCTGGTGGTTGTGCAGCAATGATGGTATAACTCCCCACAGGAAGAGTTAGCTTCAGGGCAGTGTCTGGATGATGGTGGTTGTGCAAGGTGTCAGTAATAACCACAGAGTCAGTATAGTGCAGTCCCAGGGTCTTTACTCATGGTTGTTGCAGTTCAAGTTACAGGCGCCAGTGTAATGGCCCACGTCGTGCTGTGCTCACTCAGAGTGGGGCTCGGACCACCCTCAGCTATTTCCAGAGTACTTGTCAGGACCCCTTTCTGTGTACCTTCCTCAGTCGTCTTCCTGCGCTGGCTCTCTCCCTCCTGCCCTGCGCCTCACAGTCAGTGTCCCAATCCGGTGGCCTCGGGACTTGGCGGGCGACCTGCAGTCCCCTGGGCCCTATGTGGCCACCTTTTCGGCCATAGTTAACTGTGGTGGTGGGTGTCTGCACCCTGAAAGTACAGCCACCTCCGGTTGCTAGATGGACTTAAAGTATCCGTCTAGTTAAGGGGCCGGTCCCCTCCGCGGCTTGATCCTTCCACTGTCTTGTAGATTCGGGATGTACGGGTGGCCTCCAGCACTGCCCGTACCCCTAGGATCCCTTCTCTTCTACTCCTGGAGCCTTTCCTGCTCCCTCTCCTCTCTTCTCTCAGTCCTGGGCCTCACAGACTAGGCCCGCCTCTGGAGCAGAGCTCCTACAGAGCCCCTGCTCTGTCACTTCTCCTCCTCTGACTGTCTGCTTCTAGATGGTTCCATCCCCTTTTATGCTGCTCCTAACAAGTTCTCCCTAGATCTACTTCCTCCACCCCATCCACTACATGGCTCCCCCTCTCTAGGTGGTTCCCCCCCACTCCAGCCAGGGACCAGGGACTGTGCTCTCCCGTAGGAGCAATCTCGCCCTGTCCCCTGGAAATGTGGTGTAGTGAATGCAGGTGTTAGGGTCCTTAGCCATACTCCTTCCTTACCTGAGAGTAAGGTACCACACCTCTGGATGAGATGCAATACTTCTGTGGCGACCGAACCCTCGGGGGCGCCACAACGGTGCGCCTTATACACAAGTGCGCATATCAAAACATTACCTGTGCCCTCCCCAGTGCATTTAGTGGGAAGGACAGCCTAACCACAAACACGTGAACAAGTGAATGTGGCCAGGGATGGTCCACCTCACTGACGTCTTCACACTGGGTTAATATTGTGGAAGCCGGGACACAGTTGGACACTGGGATGCAACACGTCCTTCAGACATAGAGGATTGCGGGTCCTGGGTCAATCAGGCTTCAACACAAAGTTCAGAAGGTAGACAGCAGCAGTGGTCGGCCTCCTACACAGCGAGTAAATTATTCATGATCATGAGGCCATCCATCTCCTTAGCTTTCTGTTCCTTGGAATGCAAGCGCATGTATGTAGTAGCAGCTAGGCCTGAGGTGGTCAGCGTTTTGGCGCATATCCTACCTCCTCCGAGGATTGCTGGATGTTTTCCTGCTACTATCCCAGTTCTATGACTCCCATTAAAACAAAGCTTCAGGTGGTGAATGATGGATGAGGTGGTGGCAAAGGAGAAAGAGCAGGAGGAACAGGGACCATTCACATCAATATCAGGCCAGTCAACCACACATGTCTTGTAGGATATGTTTCTGTACCAAAAGGAGCTGATCGGCAACACAGTTATAGGGCATACAGTGAGTGCAATGCCGACCAAAAATTTCGAGGCACTCCAATGACCGTTGGAAATGACATGGAGGTCAGAGGGCCTTAACTAGAGTTGAGCCACCCCTGTAGTGTTCGAGTTCGGTTCTGTTCGTCGAACACCCGTATGTTTGCCGAACTGTTCGTCGAACTGTTCATCAAACACCTTCAAACACCGTTAAAACCAATGGCAGGCAAACAAAAACACATAGAAACACATAGAAAACACCTTCAAAGGTGTCCAAAACCTGACAAACTGCTCAGAAGACACAACTAACACATGGAAAAGTGACAAGTACATATAGTCATGCGAAAAGAAAAGAGGTGGAGGAGTAAAAGGAGGGGGAGACACAGATATAGGCATGTCATGCCCTTCTAAAACCAAAAAAGTGCGAAGCTGACACGGCCAGTCCGTTCCTGCCCGTGCGACCTCCGTGTCGCCGGGTTTGTGCCAGAGCTGCAGTGGACCCTGACGGCCAGCCCCCCTCTCCTAATACTGGTGCCTGTCCGCTGGTGGGTCGAGCGAGCCCCCCTGCGGTGGAGGCAGGTCTAAGCTTTTTAATTTAAATTGTCTCTGTAATTTGAATGAGTACACTTTAAATCCTTTTACAAGGATCTATTGGAGGGCAAGTCTGATGCCAGCAGCCGCAGGAATTCCAGCTCCAGTAGCGTCCACTAAAGCTGCTGCATTTAAAAAGCTTTTATAAGGATTGAGCTTGGCGGTCCACCGCAAGGCGTCCTACCAGCAGTCCCAGCCCCTGTGCCTTGGGGTGCCTCCCCGATGCTCTTCATTGAGTGTCCCGGGGGCCCAAAGCATTTCCTTTGAAAAAATTAAGTGTCCAAACTACAGGTGGTGTAGCTTGCTTAACAGGTGGGATAATCTGCTGACTAGCAGACACTGCTACTAGGTCCAAAGTATTTCCTGGGCTAGACGCAGTTAAAAATTTGTAATTAGATCTACAGGCGGTGGCTACTCCGCTGACTAGCAGACACTGCTACTAGGCCCAAAGTATTGCCTGGGCTAGATGCAGTTAAAAATTTGTAATTAGATACTCTCGTTGGATGCTGAGAAAGCATTCCATAGAGTCTCCTGGCACGCCATATATTATTCTCTTAAAAAGCTTGGGGCAGGGGTCTAGGGGACCCTTTTATAGCCAAAATCATGGCCCTGTATCGCAATCCGTCAGCTAGGCTGAAGATAAATGGAACATTTTCATCACCTTTCATAATCACCAATGGGACAAGGCAGGGATGTCCTCTGTCCCCTCTCTTATACATCCTAGTGATGGAGCACCTGCTCTCATCAATTCGCGATAACCCCAGTATTAGGTGGATTGAGGTGGGAGGCACCGAGTACAAGAGCTCTGCATTTGCTGATGATGTCCTAGTATATATCACTCAATCACATATATCCATCCCTGCTGTTATGGCTGAAATAGATCACTTTGTTACATGGTCAAATCAATGCAGCGAAGTCTGAGGCCCTCGATGTCTCCCTCCCCAAATCCATACAGGATTCCATCCAGTCCAACTTTCCCTTTGCCTCGCCCTCACAGGGTATCAAATACTTAGGAATTCGTATTCATAGAGACCTCTCCCATCTATTTTATCTTAATTTTGGGCCCTTTATTGAACAACTCCATAAAGATCTTACTTCTTGGAAGGTGAAGGATTTTTCCTGGTTCGGCAGAATAAGTATACTAAAAATGAACGTCCTACCTAAACTCTTATACCTCTTCCAAACCATTCCCGTGGTAATTCCCTCAAATTTTTGGAAAAGACTACGCAGTAGCTTTTAGTCTCCCCAGGATGACACAGGTGGGGCAGATGGTAGTTGGCCCGGCCCGCTAGGCTGCATTGTAGCACAGTGAGCTTCGCACTGCAACTTATGCTTCATATCCATGTGACGGTTCATGCATGAAGTACTCAAACTCTGTATTTTTTGGCCTCTACTTAGCTTTTGGTGACAAATGTTACAGATAGCACGAGTTGGGTCATCCTTAGCGATCTGAAAAAATGCCCAGGCTATGCAAGGTTTAGAGCCCATGCGACTCTGCTACTAGCAATGCTATCAAATGATTGGCTGGGTTAGATGCCGAGCGTCTGGGTTTGGTTGGGGGTCCCCACAGTCTGCCTAGGCTAGATGCAGTTAAAAATTCTCATTAGATACACAGGTGGTGCAGCTTGCTTCGCAGCTGGGCTAATACGCCCAAAGTATTGGTAGACTCTATACTAAATAAGGAAGGATTCACTGACTGTGGTGGCCCCTCCGTGGGCCGTGGCGATTGGTGGATATTTGGTGGATGATTATAGGAGAAAGCTCCTTAATAGAGAAAGTTGGTGGATTTGTACTTTAAATACACGTGTACCAGCGGGTTAAAACATCAGACATGATTTGATGTATCTTTATGAGTGATCATTTATAGATTATTATTATATATATGTTCTTTTTTTCTTCTTTTCTTTTTCTTTTTGATTATTTACATTTATATGCATTATTTCTATGCTATACGATTTTAACATGGTATGTGTGTTTAAATTTCTGATTAACTCAGCCTTGAACAGGTGCATAGCAGGACATGTTGGAGTTTCATAACACATATTTGAACTGGAGAGGTATTAGAGGCCTGCAATGGCCACAGGTACTAATGGAGGTAATCGAGGTAGGGAGAGAGGCAAGAGGTCTGGTGGTCTTAGTTATACAGGCCGGGGGAAACGACATAGCTTATAACAAGAGCGCATAACTAATGGCAATAATGAAACTAGACACTGAGCGCTTCAGAGAATTTTTCACAAAACTAACAATAGTATGGTCAGAGATTGTGCCGAGAACGGTATGGCAAGGTGTGTGAGACATCACGGTCATTGAATGGACAAGGCAGGTAATAAATATTCGGATGGCAAAATTTATAAGAGACAGAGGCTGTGTAGAGATACGACACCGACAACTGGAAGGAAATAAAGCAGGCCTCATACGGCCCGACGGTGTTCACTTAATGGATATTGGACTGGACATATTACTGTCAGGACTCCAGGACGGAGTGGAACAAGCGTTAAGAGTGATGGATGGGGGTCGGAGTCCTGCATACGAGTAAGCAGGATCCTCTGTGGCCTGGAAATAGAAAGGACATGTTGGAGAGTTACACTTGTTGGCCAACTTGCCGGTGTGGAGACTGGAGACACAGGGCATGCTGCAACAAGCTGAATTATTTTAGAAATAAAATGCATTTCTAATGGAATGAGTATAAACAGTTAATAAAGCTGTGACCGATCCTCACCCATCCAGCTGTAAGAGTTACATGATTGTATTGTCAATGAAAGGGGGGCGTTAGGGGGCTGAGCGTCTGGGTTTAGATAGGGGTCCCCACAGTCTACCTAGGCTAGATGCATTTAAAAATCATTATTAGATACACAGGCGGTGCAGCTTGCTTCGCAGCTGGGTTACTACGCTGACTAGCAGACACTGAAGCTTTGGAGCAGACCTCTGAGTAAACAGCTCTTCAGACTCAACCATCTGTGTTACCCCAAGCCATAGTGTATGTATTTTCTTACGGTTAAAAGGGGGAGGGGGAGACCCAACCCACCTCTAATTGACGATGGCAACGTCACGTAAAACAAAGCAAGGGGACTCCAAAAAGAGCCTCCATTTTTTCCAAAAATTTGTGGCACAGACACCACTTAAGTGCCATTAATTGCCCCAGAGTTGCTTAAAAAGGTTGGTTAGAATGAGTACCACACACTGCTACTATGCCCAAAATTATTTTCCAGACAAGATGCAGCTAAAAATTATTAGTAATTTGCAAGCTGGTGAAGCTTAGTATAGATGGCATAATAGAATGAGTACCACACACTGCTACAGGCCCAAAATTATTTTCCAGACAAGATGCAGCTAAAAATTATTAGTAATTTGCAAGCTGGTGGAGCTTAGTATAGATGGCATAATAGAAGAGTACCGCACACTGCTACAGGCCCAAAATTATTTTCCAGACAAGATGCAGCTAAAAATTATTAGTAATTTGAAAGCTTAAAACGGTTGGTGAGGTGATTTTACGAAATCCTCAAGCTTTTACTCTCCCAAGGATGACACAGGGGTAGAAAAGTCCTTGCGGATCCATGATTTGTTCATCTTTATGAACGTGAGTCTGTCTACATTCTCAGTGGACAGCCGCGTGCGCTTATCTGTCAGCACACCACCTGCAGCGCTGAACACACGTTCAGAGAGAACGCTGGCTGCGGGGCATGACAAGATCTCCAAGGCGTAAGTGGCGAGCTCCGGCCATTTATCCAGATTGGAAGCCCAAAAAGAGCAAGGGTCCAGTGTCACAGTCATGGCTTCGATGTTTACTTGGAGATACTCCTGTACCATCGTCTCTAGGCGTTGACTATGTGTCAGACTTCTTGTCTCCTGTGGCCTTGCAAAGGATGGGCTTAAAAAGCTGTGAAATGATTCCGCAAAATTGCTGTTACCTGCAGATACTGTGTTTCTGTTATGGAATGAGTGCTGAACACTCGACGGTCCCACGGTTGGCAAGTTGGAACTGTGAGATTTACTACATGCACCACTGGTGATTTGAGGAAAAGCACATGTAAGATTCTGCAACAGTCTCTGCTGATACTCCTGCATGCATGAATCCCTTTCTATGGCAGGAATTATTTCGGCAAATTTACTTTTGTACCGGGGATCGAAGAGTGTGGCAACCCAGTAGTCAGGATTATTTCGAATTCTGACAATTCGAGGGTCATGTTGCAGGTAGTGCAGCAAGAAGGCACTCATGTGTCTTGCGCATCCAGGAGCACCAAGTCCCTGTTGTGTTGGTGGCGAAGTAACAATCATGCTTCCTTCCTCTGCCCTCTCCCCCCAACCTCGCACAACAGAAATGTGATCAAGGTCTCCCTCATCTGATGAGTCTTCCATCAGTTCGTCCTCCACTTTTTCCTGGGCTCCTGCACCTTCCTCACTAGTTTGGCTGCTACCATGCGCCCTGGTAAATCCATCTCCCCCACCCTCACATGCCTACCGCCTTGGTGCTGCCGACCATCTGGACCTTGCAGATGTTAGCCCTTCCGCATACAACGCCTCCTCCTCTACTTCCTCCACCTCCTCTTGTCGCATCACCTGACTCCGAATTCTGTTTAACATGTGCTCCAGCATGTAAATCACCGGAATAGTCATGCTGATAATGGCATCGTCAGCACTAAACATCTTCGTCGCCATTTCAAAACTGTGCAGAAGGGTGCATAGGTCCCTGATCTGAGACCACTCCTCCAGCGTGATTTGCCCCACCTCTGGATCCCGTTGGCCCAGGCTATACGTCAGAACGTATTGCACCAGGGCTTGTCGCTGCTGCCACAGTCGCTGCAACATGTGCAGAGTTGAATTCCACCGGGTAGGCACATCGCATTTTAGCCGGTGAAGTGGCAGGCCCAACGACTTCTGTAGAAATGTAAGTCGCTGAGCTGCGGGATGCTAACGGCGGAAGTGAGCACACAGCGACCGTGCCCTCTGCAGAAGGCCATCTAGTCCGGGATAGTGGGCTAAAAATTGCTGGACAACCAGGTTTAACACATGATCCATACAAGGCACGTGTGTGACATTGCCCCAGCGAAGAGCCGCACAGAGGTTTGCAGCATTGTCGCACACGGCCTTCACTGGTTTCAGGTCCAGTGGAGACAACCATTCATGAAACTGGTTCTCCAGAGCTGACCACAACTCCTCAGCTGCGTGACTCACATTTCCCAGACATTTCAAAGTAAAAACCGCCTGATGAAGTTGAGCCCTGCTGCCAGCATAGTAAGGAGGTGTGCAGGATCCCTTCTGCGCAGTTAGAAAGCGTGTGGCATGACCAGACAGGCTTTGGGTGCAGGTGGAGGACCGAGAGGAGGTTGAGGAGGCAGAAGCAGTGGAGGAACTTCGAGATAAAGAGGATTGACGCACAACTCGTGGGGACGGCAAGACTTGGACAGCAGCCCCTTGTCCTGCTGTCACCACAGTTACCCAGTGCCCAGTCAGCGACATGTAACTCCCCTGTCCATGCCTACTCGTCCAAGTGTCTGTGGTGAAATGCACCCTGTAACACACAGAGTTTCTCAAAGAAGCGGTGATGTTGTGTGCGACATGCTGGTGGAGAACAGGCACACCTTTCTTTGAGAAGTAGTGCCGACTGGGCATCTGGTACTGGGGCACTGCGACGGACATAAGGTCTCGAAAATCTTCTGTGTCCAAAAGGCGGAAAGGCAGCATTTCTGTAGCCAAGAGCTTGCAGATGGTGAAGTTCAACCTCTTAGCTTTCTCATGGCTAGGAGGAAATGGTCTTTTACTTGTCCACATCTGGGGGACCGAGGGCTGGCTGTTGTGCTTAGACGAGGTTGAGAAGGGTGTCCCCGGCAAACTGCCGGTCTGTGAGGAAGATGCAGGTGGACATGTTAGGTTGCCTTGATCCAAAGGTGGTGCTCTCGATGTCGGAGAGAGCTCAACACCAGCTGGTGTTTCCACATCCAAATAAAGTGATGACCTGCCAATCACGCTGGCTGTTGCAGGTAAAGAGGTGGCAGGTCTGCGTCCCAAAACAGGTGTGACTGCTGTCCCCCCAGTCAAAGAGGATGAAGAGGCCGCGGATGCACAAGATGGGGCAGACTGTGGTTGGCCCGGCCCGCTAGGCCGCATTGTAGCACAGTGAGCTTCCCACTGCAACTTATGCTTCATATCCATGTGACGGTTCATGCATGAAGTGCACAAACTATGGATCTTTTGGCCTCTACTTAGCTTTTGGTGACAAATGTTACAGATAACACGAGTTGGGTCATCCTTATCGATCTGAAAAAAAGCCCAGGTTATGCAAGGCTTAGCACCCATGCGACCTGAAGAACCACCACGACTTGTGGTCAGAGGCAGAGTTGTGTTTGAGTATGCAGTTGTTAACGTGCTTCCAGTACTACGTCTCTGTCCAGGAAGGCGCAACCTGACCTCGTCGTCACTAGCATCCTCCTCCACCTCCTCTGCTGACCTCATGTCTTGGCTGACTGTGGGTTGACAGTAAGTGGGATCTCCAACCTCCTCATCATCAACCTGTGTGTTATCACACCCGTCGTCCTCAGAGCCAACCTGTTCCTGCCCTGACAAAAAACTAAAGTTGTCGCTCCAATCAGGTATTTGAGTCTCATCATCGTTTTCCTCATTGTCTCCACCAACAGGAGTTACAGTTTGGGAACGAGGGTCTACATTATGGTCAGAACCTTCTGCGTCTGGTCCTGGATCCGACTCATAAAGATTCTGGGCATCAGTGCAGATCATTTCCTCGTCTGGATTCACAGAAGCTTTGGAGCCGACCTCTGATTCCCAGGCTATAGTATGAGTAAACAGCTCTGCAGACTCAACCATCTGTTCTACCCCATACTCAGCAGCTGGAGACTTGGGAGCTGTGAGGAAGCAAGTGCGATTGGGGTGACACCTCTGAGGACTGGAGTATTTGTGATGTTGAAGTTGAGGTGGAGAAGCACTTGATATCCGTTGAAGCACCTGCTGTTTTTGTGCCTCATCTGGAATTTGTTGCGATTGGCGTGGCCACAAGAAAGGGATCGTATCACATTGTCCACTAAAAGAAGTAGACATCTTAGTTTGGCTGGAAGATGGTCTTTCTTCTGCAGATGTTACTGTTGCTTTAACACCTACCCCACGGACACAACCTTTTTTTCCCTTCCCAACACGCCTATTCCCCTTTCCACCAGCAGCAGGCCTTTTTCCACTCATTTTGGTGGTTAACTAATTGACAACTCTGGAGTTATTTGCACAAAAAACGATGGATGGGAACCGAGCAGATCTGAGTGGCCAAACTGTGGTATTAACCCAAAAGGATTGGCTGGGTTAGATGCAGTAAAACAATTTTATTACATACACAGGTGGTGGAACTTAGTATAGATGGACTAATAGAATAACTCCCACACACTGCTACAAGACCAAAATTATTTTCCGAGCTAGATGCAGCTAAAAATTATTTGTAATTTGCAAGCTGGTGGAGCTTAGTATAGATGGCCTAATAGAATGAGTACCACACACTGCTACTATGCCCAAAATTATTTTCCAGACAAGATGCAGCTAAAAATTATTTGTAATTTGCAAGCTGGTGGAGCTTAGTATAGATGGACTAATAGAATAAGTCCCACACACTGCTAAAAGCCCAAAATTATTTTCCGAGCTAGATGCAGCTAAAAATTATTTGTAATTTGCAAGCTGGTGGAGCTTAGTATAGATGGCCTAATAGAATGAGTACCACACACTGCTACTATGCCCAAAATTATTTTCCAGACAAGATGCAGCTAAAAATTATTTGTAATTTGCAAGCTGATGGAGCTTAGTTTAGATGGACTAAAAGAATAAGTCCCACACACTGCTACAAGCCCAAAATTACTTTCCCAGCTAGATGCAGATAAAAATTATTAGTAATTTGCAAGCTGGTGGAGCTTAGTATAGATGGCCTAATAGAATGATGCTATGCCAAAAAGGTTTTACTTGGCTAGGTGCAGTAAAAAAAATTGTATTCTATACACAGGTGGTGTAGCTTGCAACACAGATACGCTACTCCACTGACTAACACACACTGCAAGATGCCAAAAAGGATTTGCTTAGCTAGATTTAGCCAAATGCTGTGAAAAACACTTGCACAGCACTGGCACAGACCTGACTGGCAAAAAGTCTTAGGAAATGCTGTAACCTAGTCCTCAAAAGGACTGCAATTACAACTAGTCCCTACTCCCAAGCTGTCTATTTAAGAGCACAGACCTGCCTGCTAAAAGGCGTAGGAAATGCTGTAACCTAGTCCTCAAAAGGACTGCAATTACAAGTATACCCTACTCCCAAACTATCTATTTAAGAGCACAGACCTGCCTGCTAAATGTCGTAGGAAATGCTGTAACCTAGTCCTCAAAAGGACTGCAATCACAACTATTCCCTACTCCCAAGCTATCTGTATATTTCTGAGAAAATTGGCTTGAAATTAACACTGAAAGTATAGCGCACACAGCAACAGCGGTGCCGTCTAACACGCAGCTGCAGCAGTGAGAAAATGGTGGCGACGGGGAAAATGGCTGGTTCTTATAGGGCAAGGACATGTGACATACACAGCCAATGACACATGCCCTTGCTTGTGTGAAAAAAAGCAGCTCGCTCCGTGTGTGCGCTGCTGATAGGCTGACAGATTGCACCTCCCCACTAAATGCGGGAAAGAGAAAAAAAAATGGAGATATTCATTATTTATGCAGAGATCCATCCCCTGCCCCTCCCCCCGCACCGCTGTACACTCAAACTGCGTATTAACATTGATTATCAGCATTACTGTGAAAAAATCCAGTTATGATTTTGGTGCACGAACAGTTATCGAACATAACCTCGAACAGCCGGATTGTTTTCAAATTGTTCGTGTTCGCCGAACGGCTCGAACACCGCTCAAAACAGCTCGAATTTGAGATTGGCGAACAGTTCGAGTCGAACACCGCTCATCTCTAGCCTTAACTAAACTGTTTTTTCCACTTATAGCAAGTGGGTCTCCTGTACACTGTTGGCCTAAGCAGTGAATGGAAGGCTTTCCAAAAATTATGAGGAACTGCAATGCCCCTTGAAACAGACGTGGATTACAGCGTACTAAAAACCTTCTACCCATTATTGGGGAGTGGGTCTCCCTTACTCTTCGCCTATGCATTGAAAAGCAAAAGCTGACTAAAATTAGGAGGAAATGAAATGCCCGTTGGAAGAGTCGTGGAGGTTACAGTTAATTAAAAAAACATTTCAATGCCCATTGGAAGAGCTGTGGAGTTCAGAGTGGTTTAACAAGACAGTTTTAATGCCCCTTGGAAGAGACTTTGAGTTCAGAGTGATATAACAAGACAGTTTTAATGCCCCTAGGAAGAGACGTGGAGTTCAGAGTGGCTTAACAAGACAGTTTTAATGCCCCTTGGAAGAGACATGGAGTTCAGAGTGATTTAAAAAGACGGTTTTAATGCCCCTTGGAAGAGACGTGGAGGTCACAGTAGCTAAACAAGACGGTTTTAATGCCCCTTGGAAGAGACGTGAAGTTCAGAGTGGTTTAACAAGACGGTTTTAATGCCCCTTGGAAGGGACGTGGAGTTCAGAGTGGTTTAACAAGACGGTTTTAATGCCCCTTGGAAGAGACGTGGAGGTCACAGTAGCTAAACAAGACGGTTTTAATGCCCCTTGGAAGGGACGTGAAGTTCAGAGTGGTTTAACAAGACGGTTTTAATGCCCCTTGGAAGGGACGTGGAGTTCAGAGTGGTTTAACAAGACGGTTTTAATGCCCCTTGGAAGGGACGTGGAGTTCAGAGTGGTTTAACAAGACGGTTTAAATGCCCCTTGGAAGGGATGTGGAGTTCAGAGCGGTTTAACAAGACGGTTTTAATGCCCCATGGAAGAGACATGGAGGTCACAGTAGCTTAACAAGATGGTTTTAATGCCCCTTGGAAGAGACGTGGAGGTCACAGCAGCTTAACAAGACTGTTTTAATGCCCCTTGGAAGAGACGTGGAGTTCACAGTGGTTTAACAAGGCGGTTTTAATGCCCCTTGGATGAGACGTGGAGTTCACAGTGGTTTAACAAGATGGTTTTAATGCCCCTTGGAAGAGACGCGGAGTTCAGAGTGGTTTAACAAGACGGTTTTAATGCCCCTTGGAAGAGACGTGGAGGTCACAGTACCTTAACAAGAGAGTTTTAATGCCCCTTGGTAGAGACGTGGAGTTCAGAGTGGTTTAACAAGTCGGTTTTAATGCCCCTTGGAAGAGACGTGGAGTTCAGAGTGGTTTAACAATACAGGTTTAATGCCCCTTAGAAGGGATGTGGAGGTCAGAGTGGTTTAACAAGACGGTTTTAATGCCCCTTGGAAGAGACTTGGAGGTCACAGTAACTTAACAAGATGGTTTTAATGCCCCTTGGAAGAGATGTGGAGTTTAGAGTGGTTTAACAAGACGGTTTTAATGCCCCTTGGAAGAGACGTGGAGATAACAGCAGCTTAACAAGACGGTTTTAATGCACCTTGGAAGAGACGAGGAGTTCAGAGTGGTTTAACAAGATAGTTTTAATGCCCCTTGGAAGAGACGTGGAGGTCAGAGTGGTTTAACAAGACAGTATTAATGCCACTTGGAAGAGATGTGGAGGTCACAGTAGCTTAACAAGATGGTTTTAATGCCCCTTGAAAGAGAGGTGGAGTTCAGAGTGGTTTAACAAGACGGTGTTAATGCCCCTTGGAAGAGACGTGGCGATCACAGTAGCTTAACAAGACAGTTTTAATACCCCTTGGATGAGATGTGGAGTTCAGAGTGGTTTAACAAGACGGTTTTAATGCCCCTTGGAAGAGACGTGGAGTTCAGAGTGGTTTAACAAGACAGTTTTAATGCCCCTTGGAAGAGATATGGAGTTCACAGTGATTTAACAAGACGGTTTTAATGCACCTTGGAAGAGACGTGGATATCACAGTAGCTAAACAAGACGGTTTTCATGCCCCTTGGAAGAGACGTGGAGTTCAGAGTGGTTTAACAAGACGGTTTTAATGCCCCTTGGAAGGGACGTGGAGTTCAGAGTGGTTTAACAAGACGGTTTTAATGCCCCTTGGAAGAGACGTGGAGGTCACAGTAGCTTAACAAGATGGTTTTAATGCCCCTTGGAAGAGACGTGGAGTTCAGAGTGGTTTAACAATACGGGTTTAATGCCCCTTAGTAGGGATGTGGAGGTCAGAGTGGTTTAACAAGACGGTTTTAATGCCCCTTGGAAGAGACTTGGAGGTCACAGTAACTTAACAAGACGGTTTTAATGCCCCTTGGAAGAGATGTGGAGTTCAGAGTGGTTTAACAAGACGGTTTTAATGCCCCTTGGAAGAGACGTGGAGATAACAGCAGCTTAACAAGACGGTTTTAATGCCCCTTGGAAGAGACGTGGAGTTCAGAGTGGTTTAACAAGACAGTTTTAATGCCACTTGGAAGAGATGTGGAGGTCACAGTAGCTTAACAAGATGGTTTTAATGCCCCTTGAAAGAGACGTGGAGTTCAGAGTGGTTTAACAAGACGGTGTTAATGCCCTTGGAATAGACGTGGAGATCACAGTAGCTTAACAAGAAGATTTTAATACCCCTTGGATGAGATGTGGAGTTCAGAGTGGTTTAACAAGACGGTTTTAATGCCGCTTGGAAGAGATGTGGAGTTCAGAGTGGTTTACCAAGACAGTTTTAATGCCCCTTGGAAGAGACATGGAGTTCACAGTGATTTACCAAGACGGTTTTAATGCACCTTGGAAGAGACGTGGAGGTCACAGAAGCTAAACAAGACGGTTTTAATGCCCCTTGGAAGAGACGTGGAGTTCAGAGTGGTTTAACAAGACGGTTTTAATGCCCCTTGGAAGGGACGTGGAGTTCAGAGTGGTTCAACAAGACGGTTTTAATGCCCCTTGGAAGAGACGTGGAGGTCACAGTAGCTTAACAAGATGGTTTTAATGCCCCTTGGAAGAGACGTGGAGTTCAGAGTGGTTTAACAAGACGGTTTTAATGCCACTTGGAAGGGATGTGGAGTTCAGAGTGGTTTAACAAGACGGTTTTAATGCCCCTTGGAAGAGACGTGTAGGTCACAGTAGCTTAACAAGATGGTTTTAATGCCCCTTGAAAGAGACGTGGAGGTCACAGCAGCTTAACAAGACGGTTTTAATGCCCCTTGGAAGAGACGTGGAGATCAGAGTGGTTTAACAAGGCAGTTTTAATGCCCCTTGGATGAGACGTGGAGTTCAGAGTGGTTTAACAAGACGGTTTTAATGCCCCGTGGAAGAGACGTGGAGGTCACAGTAACTTAACAAGACGGTTTTAATGCCCCTTGGAAGAGACGTGGAGTTCAGAGTGGTTTAACAAGACGGTTTTAATGCCCCTTGGAAGAGACGTGGAGGTCACAGTAGCTAAACTAGACGGTTTTAATGCCCCTTGGAAGAGACATGGAGTTCAGAGTGGTTTAACAAGATGGTTTTAATGCCCCTTGGATGGGACGTGGAGTTCAGAGTGGTTTAACAAGACGGTTTTAATGCCCCTTGGAAGAGACGTGGAGGTCACAGTAGCTTAACAAGATGGTTTTAATGCCCCTTGGAAGAGACTTGGAGTTCAGAGTGGTTTAACAAGACAGTTTTAATGTCCCTTAGAAGGAATGTGGAGTTCAGAGTGGTTTAATAAGATGGTTTTAATGCCCCTTGGAAGAGACTTGGAGGTCACAGTAACTTAACAAGACGGTTTTAATGCCCCTTGGTAGAGATGTGGAGTTCAGAGTGGTTTAACAAGACGGTTTTAATGCCCCTTGGAAGAGACGTGGAGTTCAGAGTGGTTTATCAAGATAGTAAGATAGTTTTAATGCCCCTTGGAAGAGAGGTGGAGGTGAGAGTGGTTTAACAAGACGGTGTTAATGCCCCTTGGAAGAGACGTGGAGGTCACAGTAGCTTAACAAGACGGTTTTAATACCCCTTGGATGAGATGTGGAGTTCAGAGTGGTTTAACAAGACGGTTTTAATGCCCCTTGGAAGAGACGTGGAGTTCAGAGTGGTTTAACAAGACGGTTTTAATGCCCCTTGGAAGAGACGTGGAGGTCACAGTAGCTAAACAAGATGGTTTTAAAGCCCCTTAGAAGAGACATGGAGTTCAGAGTGGTTTAACAAGACGGTTTTAATGCCCCTTGGAAGGGACGTGGAGTTCAGAGTGGTATAACAAGACAGTTTTAATGCCCCTTGGAAGAGACGTGGAGGTCACAGTAGCTTAACAAGATGGTTTTAATGCCCCTTGGAAGAGACGTGGAGTTCAGAGTGGTTTAACAAGACGGTTTTAATGCCCCTTAGAAGGGATGTGGAGTTCAGAGTGGTTTAACAAGACGGTTTTAATGCCCCTTGGAAGAGACGTGGAGGTCACAGTAGCTCAACAAGACGGTTTTAATGCCCCTTGGAAGAGACGTGGAGTTCAGAGTGGTTTAACAAGATAATTTTAATGCCCCTTGGAAGAGACGTGGAGGTCACAGCAGCTTAACAAGACGGTTTTAATTCCCCTTGGAAGAGACATGGAGTTCACAGTGATTTACCAAGACGGTTTTAATGCACCTTGGAAGAGACGTGGAGGTCACAGAAGCTAAACAAGACGGTTTTAATGCCCCTTGGAAGAGACGTGGAGTTCAGAGTGGTTTAACAAGACGGTTTTAATGCCCCTTGGAAGGGACGTGGAGTTCAGAGTGGTTCAACAAGACGGTTTTAATGCCCCTTGGAAGAGACGTGGAGGTCACAGTAGCTTAACAAGATGGTTTTAATGCCCCTTGGAAGAGACGTGGAGTTCAGAGTGGTTTAACAAGACGGTTTTAATGCCACTTGGAAGGGATGTGGAGTTCAGAGTGGTTTAACAAGACGGTTTTAATGCCCCTTGGAAGAGACGTGTAGGTCACAGTAGCTTAACAAGATGGTTTTAATGCCCCTTGAAAGAGACGTGGAGGTCACAGCAGCTTAACAAGACGGTTTTAATGCCCCTTGGAAGAGACGTGGAGATCAGAGTGGTTTAACAAGGCAGTTTTAATGCCCCTTGGATGAGACGTGGAGTTCAGAGTGGTTTAACAAGACGGTTTTAATGCCCCGTGGAAGAGACGTGGAGGTCACAGTAACTTAACAAGACGGTTTTAATGCCCCTTGGAAGAGACGTGGAGTTCAGAGTGGTTTAACAAGACGGTTTTAATGCCCCTTGGAAGAGACGTGGAGGTCACAGTAGCTAAACTAGACGGTTTTAATGCCCCTTGGAAGAGACATGGAGTTCAGAGTGGTTTAACAAGATGGTTTTAATGCCCCTTGGATGGGACGTGGAGTTCAGAGTGGTTTAACAAGACGGTTTTAATGCCCCTTGGAAGAGACGTGGAGGTCACAGTAGCTTAACAAGATGGTTTTAATGCCCCTTGGAAGAGACTTGGAGTTCAGAGTGGTTTAACAAGACAGTTTTAATGTCCCTTAGAAGGAATGTGGAGTTCAGAGTGGTTTAATAAGATGGTTTTAATGCCCCTTGGAAGAGACTTGGAGGTCACAGTAACTTAACAAGACGGTTTTAATGCCCCTTGGTAGAGATGTGGAGTTCAGAGTGGTTTAACAAGACGGTTTTAATGCCCCTTGGAAGAGACGTGGAGTTCAGAGTGGTTTATCAAGATAGTAAGATAGTTTTAATGCCCCTTGGAAGAGAGGTGGAGGTGAGAGTGGTTTAACAAGACGGTGTTAATGCCCCTTGGAAGAGACGTGGAGGTCACAGTAGCTTAACAAGACGGTTTTAATACCCCTTGGATGAGATGTGGAGTTCAGAGTGGTTTAACAAGACGGTTTTAATGCCCCTTGGAAGAGACGTGGAGTTCAGAGTGGTTTAACAAGACGGTTTTAATGCCCCTTGGAAGAGACGTGGAGGTCACAGTAGCTAAACAAGATGGTTTTAAAGCCCCTTAGAAGAGACATGGAGTTCAGAGTGGTTTAACAAGACGGTTTTAATGCCCCTTGGAAGGGACGTGGAGTTCAGAGTGGTATAACAAGACAGTTTTAATGCCCCTTGGAAGAGACGTGGAGGTCACAGTAGCTTAACAAGATGGTTTTAATGCCCCTTGGAAGAGACGTGGAGTTCAGAGTGGTTTAACAAGACGGTTTTAATGCCCCTTAGAAGGGATGTGGAGTTCAGAGTGGTTTAACAAGACGGTTTTAATGCCCCTTGGAAGAGACGTGGAGGTCACAGTAGCTCAACAAGACGGTTTTAATGCCCCTTGGAAGAGACGTGGAGTTCAGAGTGGTTTAACAAGATAATTTTAATGCCCCTTGGAAGAGACGTGGAGGTCACAGCAGCTTAACAAGACGGTTTTAATTCCCCTTGGAAGAGACGTGGAGTTCAGAGTGGTTTACCAAGATAGTTTTAATGCCACTTGGAAGAGACAAGGAGGTCACAGTAGCTTAACAAGATCGTTTTAATGCCCCTTGAAAGAGAGGTGGAGTTCAGAGTGCTTTAACAAGGCTGTGTTAATGCCCCTTGGAAGAGACGTGGAGGTCACAGTAGCTTAACAAGACGGTTTTAATACCCCTTGTATGAGACGTGGAGTTCAGAGTGGTTTAACAAAACTATTTTAATCCTCTTGGAAGAGACGTGGAGTTCAGAGTGGTTTAACAAGACGGTTTTAATGCCCCTTGGTAGAGACGTGGAGGTCACAGTAGCTTAACAAGACGGTTTTAATACCCCTTGGATGAGACACGGCGTTCAGAGTGGTTTAACAAGACGGTTTTAATGCCCCTTGGAAGAGACGTGGAGTTCAGAAGTGGTTTAACAAGATGGTTTTAATGCCCCTTGGAAGAGATGTGGAGGTCACAGTAGCTTTACAAGACTGTTTTAATGCCCCTTGGAAGAGACGTGGAGTTCAAAGTGGTTTAACAAGATGGTTTTAATGCCCCTTGGAAGAGACGTGGAGGTCACAGTAGCTTAACAAGATGGTTTTAACGCCCCTTGGAATAGACGTGGAATTCAGAGTGGTTTAACAAGACAGTTATAATGCCCCTTGGAAGAGACGTGGAGGTCACAGTAGCTTAACAAGACGATTTTAATGCCCCTTACAAGAGCCATGCAGTACAGCATATTAAAAACATTCCCATTTTTGGGGAGTGGGTCTCCATAGTTTTTGCCTATGCCTTCCAAGCAAAAGTTGCCAAAAATTAGGACGGAGGAACTTGCAATGCTGGCAACACGGACCACGGTCATCCTGTTGGTATAGTGGTGGTGGAGGTTGAGGATAAGGAGAAGTGCAAAAAACAGCAGAAATGAGGAAGCGTATACCCATGTGTGGGTGTGAAGCGTTGCATGGGAATACACCTCCCAAAATAACACAGTGGATTTGACTTTATTTTACTCTGCTGTCATTTGGTGGTGATGAGAAGTCTGGCCCAATCCAGCCCTCGTTCATTTTGATAAAGGTCAGCTTGTCAGCATTGTCAGTTGACAGGCGAGTGCGCTTATCAGTTATAATTCCCCCAACGGCACTAAAAACACGCTCCAATAATACGCTAGCAGCAGGGCAGGCCAGGAACTCCAAGGCATACAGAGCGAGTTCCTTCCAAGAGTCCAGCTTGGATACCCAATGATTAAAAGGCACAGAGGAATCACAGAGGACGCTGGTATGGTTGGAAAGGTACTCCCTCACCATCTTTTGAAACTTTCCACTCCTTGTGAGAGTACCCCGCGACTCAGGGCCTGTAAGCTGGGCGGGTCTCAGAAAACTGTCCCAGAACGTTGACAGTGCTCCCCTGCCTCTGCTGGATTGGAGTTGCGTCTCTCTCGCCTGTACGCCTTGGTTGGGAAATGAACTGTGACCTCTGCCGCTAGCGTGTTCAGATGGGAATTTTTTTAACAGTTATGCAGCAAGGGCCTAATGGTACTGCCCATTTTTTGTAGACCTTTCCACCTCAGGAATAAGAGAGTGAAAGTTCACCTTGTAGCGTGGGGTCTAAAAGTGTCACCAACCAGTAATGACTGTCACCCAACATTTTGACAACACGAGGGTCACGGTTAAGGCAGCGTAACATAAAGTCAGCCATGCGTGCCAGACTGGTAACGGGCAAGATTTCTGTGTCCTCACCAAGATGACGACTGACCATGCTCTCCTCCTCCTCCTCTTCCTCCTCCTTCACCCTGTCCTCAGGCCACCCACGCTGAACCGACGGTATGACAGTTGTACAGGTACTACCATCTACAGTGCATGGTACCAGCTCCTGTTCTTCCTCCTACTCCTCTCCCTCATTGTTCCCCAATGCATTTTGGGATGAGATGAGGCTGGGCTGTGTGTAATAGCCCGCTACGGCTTCTTGATCCATCTCATCATACTTTGACTGCAATGCCTCCTCTTTAATTCTCTGCAGAGAGCGTTGCAAAAGACAGACAAGTGGGATGCTGACTCTAATGATGGCGTCATCGCCACTCACCAGCTTGGTGGACTCCTCAAAGTTTGTTAGGAAGGTACATATGTCAGACATCCAGGTCCACTCCTGAGGTCTTATGTGTGGAGTCTGACCTGAATATCGACGGCCTTGTTTCAGCTGGTACTCCACAACTGCTCTCTTCTGCTCACAAATCCTTTGCAACATGTGGAGGGTAGAGTTCCAACATGTGGGGACATCACACACCAGTCGGTGTGCCGGAAGCTGCAAACGCTGCTGCAACACAGCAAGGGCGGCGGAAGCTGTAGCCGACTTCCGAAAATTAGCTGACAGGCGGCGTACTTTGACGAGCAGATCTGGCAACTCGGGGTACGATTTAAGAAACCGCTGAACCACGAGGTTAAGAACATGAGCCAGGCATGGTACGTGTGTGATCTCGCCTCGCCTCAGAGCCACCACCAGGTTACGGCCATTGTCACACACGACCATGCCTGAATGTAGGTTCAGCAGTCTCAGCCACAGATTTGCCTGCTCTTTCACAGCTGTCCACAACTCACAAGCAGTGTGAGGTTTATCACCTAAGCTTCTGAGTTTCAGCACAGCCTGTTGCCGCTTGGCTGAGGCAGTACTGCAGTGCTTCCAGCTTGTAACTGATGTGGTGATATCCGAGATGGAGGCTGAACATGAGGAGGAGGAGGATGATGCGCAGGAGCTGTACACTTTGGGGGCAACTCTGATTGACATAGGGCACGCAATCCTCGGTGTGGGGAGGATGTGTTCTGTCCCAAGAACCGACTGGGTCCCGGCTTCCACTATATTTACCTAGTGTGCCATCAGGGAGATGTACCGTCCTTGGCCACAAGCACTTGTCCACGTGTCTGTTGTCAGGTGGACTCTCCCAGTAACTGCGTTGTTGAGGGCATGGCAGATGTTTTGGGACACGTGCTTGTGTAGTGCGGGGATGACACACCGGGCAAAATAGTGTCCGCTGGGGACCGAGTACCGAGGGACAGCCACCGCCATAAGGTGGTGGAAGGATTCCGTCTCCACCAGCCTAAAAGGCAGCATTTCCAATACAAGCAGTCGTTAAATGTGCAAATTTAGGACTGTGGCCTGTGGGGCGTTGGCTGCGAATTTGCGCATTCGTTCAAAGGTCAGGGATATGGACAATTGAACTCTACAGTGGGACGTGGACCTTGATTCTGTTTCTTGAGAAACTGCCATAACAAGTGAAGACTGAGAGGAGGGGGCATCTTTGCATTCAGTATGGACAGGGGATTGCCTTGCACGCACAACAGGGGGTTCTCTTACACGCACAACAGTGGAAGAAGCAGTGGTGACACCTGCTGACACTGGTCGTGGACCCTGGGGTTAGCCCCACAAAGTCGGGTGCTTTGCTGACATGTGCCTGATCATGCTGGTGGTGGCCAGGCAGGTAGTTTTGTCACCCCTGCTGATGCTGGCCTGGCAGGTGGTACAAATGGCCTTTTTGAGGTTATCAGCAGAGTCTTTAAAAAAATTCCAGACTCTGGAAAACCTACTGGTTGTACTGGCAATGTCCCTCGTGTTGGTGTTAAGGGGAACAGTTGCCTGCCTTCTGTCTGCGGCCACCACACTGCTTCTTCCTGCCTGTTGGGGTACTCTGCCTCCCTCCCCCTGTGTGCTGCTGGCCTCGCTCTGCGTGTCCTCCTGCCACGTTGGGTCAGTTACTAGATCATCCACCAACTCCACCTCTTCCACTTGTGCACCACGGTCCTCCTCCTCACTTCGTGGCAATTGTGTCTCATCATTGTCCTCCTCTTGTGACAAATTGCCAGCGTCGCCTTCCTGTGGCCGTGGCTGTTAAAATATTTGGCCATCGCTACATGGGATCTCCTCTTCCACCAATTCAAGCAGAGCAGGCGAGGGGCCCAAATATGGAAATGGACCAGTGAACAGCTCTTCAGAGCGTCCAACGGTGGGATCAGTTGCTGTCTGACGACACTCGGCATGGTGGGAGGAAGGAGCATCAGGGTGAGGAGGAGTATGCGGTCGAGACTCACGGCTACTAACCCTTGACCGTGTGGAAGACAGACCGGAGATGGTGGTGTCCAGGTGACTGGAAGTATTATCTGCTATCCAATTAATAACCTGTTCACACTGATCAGTTCGCAATAGTGGTGCTGGTGTGTGCTTCCCTAGTAATTCGGTCAAGAACTGGGAGCGAGAAGATGTGGCTGTTGATTGTGGCACATTTTCACCTTGGCCACAGCCCCGTCCTCTGCACGCACCATCACCAGAACGTCCAGTTCCACATCCCTTGCCATGCGACTTGCCCATTGTAAATGAAGTAAAATAGCTTACACTCGCACTATCAATGGCAAAAGGGTAATAAAAAGGAGATTTCAACCGTGGAAGAGGAAAACCACAGTTCTAGTTCTTTGGCCAACACCAGAATCTTTTAAACAGATATATTTGTGTCTGAACAGTCATCGAGACACTCAAAATGTGTATTTTATGGAAAAAAGGCAAAAAAGTGGATAATACAGAGATTTGAACCGTGGAACTGCAAAACCACAGTTCTAGTTATCTGGCCTACACCAGACTCTTTTAAACAGATATATTTGTGTCTGAACAGTCAGCGAGACACTCAAAATTAGTGTTGAGCCACCCCCGTAGTGTTCGAGTTCAGTTCGGTTCGTCGAACACCCGTGTGTTCGCTGAACTGTTCGTCGAACACCTTCGAACACCGTTAAAACCAATGGCAGGCAAACAAAAACACATAGAAACACATAGAAAACACCTTCAAAGGTGTCCAAAAGCTGACAAACTGCTCAGAAGACATAACTAACACATGGAAAAGTGACAAGTACATATAGTCATGCGAAAAGAAAAGAGGTGGAGGAGTAAAAGGAGGGGGAGACACAGATATAGGCATGTCATGCCCTTCTAAAACCCAAAAAGTGAGAAGCCGACACGGCCAGTCCGTTTCTGCCCGTGCGACCTCCGTGTCGCCGGGTTTGTGCCAGAGCCGCGGTGGACCCTGACGGCCAGCCCCCCTCTCCCAATACTGGTGCCTGTCCGCTGGTGGGTCGAGCGAGCCCCCCTGTGGCGGAGGCAGGTCTAAGCTTTTTAATTTAAATTGTCTTTCTAATTTGAATGAATACACTTTAAATCCTTTTACAAGGATCTATTGGAGGGCTAGTCTCATGCCAGCAGCCACGTAATTCCAGCTCCAGTAGCGTCCACTAAAGCTGCTGCAGTTAAAAAGCTTTTATAAGGATCGAGCTCGGCGGTCCACCGCAAGGCGTCCTACCGCCAGTCCCAGCCCCTATGCCTTGGGGTGCCTCCTGATGCTCTTCACTGAGTATCCCGGGGTCCCGAAGCATTTCCTTTGATAAAATTAAGTGTCCAAACTACAGGTGGTGTAGCTTGCTTAACAGCTGGGATAATCCGCTGACTAGCAGACACATCTACTAGGCACAAAGTATTTACTGGGCTAGATGCTGTTAAAAATTTGTAATTAGATACTCTCGTTGGATGCTGAGAAAGCATTCCATAGAGTCTCCTGGTACGCCATATATTATTCTCTTAAAAATCTTGGGGTAGGGGTCTAGGGGACCCTTTTATAGCCAAAATCACGGCCCTGTATTGCAATACGTCACCTAGTCTGAAGATAAATAGAACTGTAGCACCCCGAGGGCTCGGTTGCTACAGAGGTATTGCACCTCACCCAGAGGTGTGATATCTCACTCTCAGGTAAGGATGGAGTGTGGATCAGGACCCCGACACCTGCATGCATTACACCACATTGCCGTGGGGCAGGGCGACCAATATGACCCTGAGATAGGCACGACAGTCCCTGTCCCTGGCTGGAGTGTGGGGAGGGAACACTGAGGAAGGGGAACCCTATAGTGCAGGAGCAGGGAGGAAGCAGTTCCTGGGTGCATTGAGAAGGGAGTATAAAAGGTGGGCACCATCTTAGTTCAGTGAAGAGAAGTCTGACCAGAAGTGACAGGGAGCAGGGGCTCTGCATGAGCTCTGCTCTGGAGGCAGGCCTAGTAACAGAGGCCCAGGCCTGGAAGAGGGAGAAGGAAGGAAGAGGAGCGGAGAAGGCTCCAGGAATGAGGAACGAAGGGATCCCAGGGGTGCGGACGGGAGAGTCGCCACCGCACGCCCGAATCCACCTGCGTGGAGGGGTCAGGCCAAAGGGGGAGACCGGTCCCCGAAACTAGTGGAGGCGGGAAACGACCCTCAGCTACAAACCGGAGGCTGTGACATTTTATGTGGCGCAGCCACGTGCTACGCCCGCTAGGAAGGCACCACATAGGGTCAGGGAAACTGGCGCCAAGTTTACCAAGAGGAGGCCCGAGGCAGCCGGACAGAAGCGTTGGTAAGAAAGGCCAGACAAAGGACACACAAAGGGGGTCCTGTGAAGCGCTTCAAAGTTATCTGGGAGTTGTCTGAGCCCCTCACCTGGTGAGCACAGTACGACGTGGGCAGCCGTTACCTGCAGAAGTGGTCTGGATAATAAGAACTGTGAGTAAAGGCCCTGGACTGCATCACTGACTCTGTGTCGTTACTGCTGCTGCCCTGCACCATCACCCCCATCCTCCGCATACACTGCCCTGAGGCTATACTCCTCCCGTGGGGAGTTATACTACGCTCTGCTGCACCCACAACACCAGCCTCAGCGGTCTGCCCTGCAGCGGAGGTTCACTCTGACCGCAATCTACGGGTGGCGTAGTCGGACATTTAAGCATCAAAACCACATAAATAGTTCCACCACTGGTTTGACCGCCCTGAGCCAAGGAAACGGGTCACCGCCACGGAGACTACAACCACCAGCATCCACCAAAAGGGTCCGGCTCCGGGTGTCCCAAGGCCCAGGGGGCACGTCAGAACATTTTCATCACCTTTCATAATCACCAATGGGACAAGGCAGGGATGTCCTCTGTCCCCTCTCTTATACATCCTAGAGACGGAGCACCTGCTCTCATCAATTCACCATAACCCCAATATTAGGTGGATTGAGGTGGGAGGCACCGAGTACAAGAGCTCTCTATTTGCTGATGATGTCCTAGTATATATCACTCAATCACATATATCCATCCCTGCTGTTATGGCTGAAATAGATCACTTTGTTACATGGTCAAATTTTAAAATTAATGCAGCGAAGTCTGAGGCCCTCGATGTCTCCCTCCCCAAATCCATACAGGATTCCATCCAGTCCAACTTTCCCTTTGCCTGGCCCTCACAGGATATCAAATACTTAGGAATTCCTATTCATAGAGACCTCTCCCGTCTATGTTATCTTAATTTTGGGCCCTTTATTGAACAACTCCATACAGACCATGGTTGGCAAGTTAGAAATGTAAGATTCACTAAGTGAACTACTGGTGTTTTGTGGAAAAGCACATGTACACTGTGTTCCAAATTATTATGCAAAAAGTGTTTAGGAGTGATAAGGTAAGAATTTTTTTGTTTGTCAGTTAAACTCATTGATGGTGATGTGTGTCAGGGCTATTTATATCACTGTAAGCAATTGCAGACACCTGTGCTAATTAGTTTGGCAGGTGTGTCCAATGAAAGGCAAGACTACTTAAGAAGGCTGTCCCACATTATTAAGCAGCCTACATTTTCTGCCAAAATGGGAAAGAAAAAGGATGTATCGGCTGCTGAGAAGCAACAAATTGTAGAGTGTTTAGGTCAAGGCATGACTACAATCAACATTGTGCGATGATCAGGATGAAGTGTCTTGGCAATCAAGAATTATGTAGCTGATTCACAGTACACACGTGTGCGTGCTGATAAGGGAAAATTGAGGACTCTTTCCTACAGGCAATTACGTCAGGTTAAAAGAGCAGCGGCAAAAAAGCCTTGTCATAGCAGCAGACAAGTTTTTGAAGCTGCTGGTGCCTCCAGCATCCCCCGAACAACAAGATGCAGGGTCCTTCAGAGGTTTGCAGCTGTGCGTAAGCCATCCTGTCGACCTCCTCTATCCACTGCACACAAGCAGAAATGGCTCCAGTGGGCCAAACAATACATGAAGACTGATTTCAAAACTGTTTTGTTCACAGATGAGTGCTGTGCAACGCTCGATGGTCCAGATGGATGGAGTGAAGGATGGCTGGTTGATGGACACCCCACGCAAACACGGCTACAGCGCCAACAAGGAGGAGGTGGAGTAATGTTTTGGGCTGGAATCATGGGGAGAGAGATTGTCGGCCCCTTTAGGATCCCTGAAGGGGTAAAGATGAACTCCATAATGTATGTGGAGTTTCTCAAACAGCACTTCCTGCCATGGTTCAAGAAGAAGAACCGTGTATTCCTCAGCAAGATCATTTTCATGCATGATAATGCACCGTCTCATGCTGCACATAACACATCTGCATCTCTGGCTGATATGGGCATAAAAGGGGACAAACTTATGGTGTGACCCCCATGCTTCCCTGACCTCTACCCCATTCAGAACCTCTGGAGCATCATCAAAAGGAGTGTCTATGATGGCGGGAGGCAATTCACATCTAAGCAACAGCTCTGGGAGGGTATTCTGTCCTCATGCAAAACAATTGAAGCAGAAACCACCCAAAACCTGACAAATTCAATGGACGAGACAGTTCAGAAGCACCTTTCGAACATGGGGTCCTATGTGCAAATGTAACATCACCTAGAATAAAGTTTTGAGTTGAAAACTGTTTGATTTCAGTTTCTAATAACCTGCTAATGCTTATAATTTCAAAAATGACCATTTTTTTGCTCTTTATTAAAATGAAAAGGTTGATCGAAGAGTGTGGGGGATCTAAGAGTGTGGCAACCCAGTAGTCAGGATTACTTCGAATTCTGAGAATCTGAGGGTCATGTTGCAGGTAGTGCAGCAAGAAGGCACTCATGTGTCTTGCGCATCTAGGAGCCCCAAAATTATTTTCCGGGCTAGATGCAGCTAAAAATTATTATTAATTTTAAATCTGGTGGAGCTTAGTATGGATGGCCTAATAGAATCAATACTGCACACTGCTATAAAGCCCAAATTATTTTCCAGCCAAGATACAGATAAACAGGATTAGTAATTTTAAATCTGGTGGAGATTAGTATAGATGGCCTAATAGAATCAGTACTGCACACTGCTACAAAGCCCAAATTATTTTCTAGCCAAGATACAGATAAACATGATTAGTAATTTTAAATCTGGTGGAGCTTAGTATAGATGGCCTAATAGAATGAGTACAGCACACTGTTACAAAGCCCAAATTATTTTCCAGCCAAGATACAGATAAACATGATTAGTAATTTTAAATCTGGTGGAGCTTAGTATAGATGGCCTAATAGAATCAGTACAGCACACTGCTACAAAGCCCAAATTATTTTCCAGCCAAGATCCAGATAAACATGATTAGTCATTTTAAATCTGGTGGAGCTTAGTATAGATGGCTTAATAGAATCAGTACTGCACATGCTACAAAGCCCAAATTATTTTCCAGCCAAGATACAGATAAACATGATTAGTAATTTGAAAGCTTAAAACGGTTGGTGAGGTGATTTTAACAAATCATCAAGCTTTTACTCTCCCCAGGATGACACAGGGGTAGAAAAGTCGTTTCGGATCCATGATTTGTTCATCTTTATGAGCGTGAGTCTGTCTACATTATCAGTGGAGAGCCGCGTGCGCTTATCTGTCAGCACACCACCAGAAGCTGAACACACAGAACGCTGGCAGCAGGGCATGACAAGATCTCCAAGGCGTAAGTGGCGAGCTATGGCCATTTATCCAGATTGGAAGCCCAACAAGAGCAAGGGTCCAGTGACACAGTCATGGCTTCAATGTTTACTTGGAGATACTCCTGTACCATCGTCTCTAGGCGTTGACTATGTGTCAGACTTCTTGTCTCCTGTGGCCTTGCAAAGGATGGGCTAAAAAAGTGGTGAAATGATTCCGCAAAATTGATGTTACCAGCAGATACTGTGTTTCTGTTACGGTTTGAGTGCTGAACACTCGACGGTCCCATGGTTGGCAAGTTGCAACTGTGAGATTCACTACGTGCACAACTGGTGTTTTGTGGAAAAGCACATGTAAGATTCTGCAACAGTCTCTGTTGATACTCCTGCATGCGTGCATCCCTTTCTATGGCAGGAATAATTTCTGCAAATTTACTTTTGTACCAGGGATCTAACAGTGTGGCAACCCAGTAGTCAGGATTATTTCTAATTCTCACAATTCGAGGGTCATGTTGCAGGTAGCACAGCAAGAAGGCACTCATGTGTCTTGCGCATCCAGGAGCACCAAGTCCCTGTTGTGTTGGTGGCGAGGTAACAATCATGCTTCCTTCCTCTGTCCTCTCCCCCCAACCTCGCACAACAGAAATGTGATCAAGGTCTTCCTCATCTGATGAGTCTTCCATCAGTTCGTCCTCCACTGCTTCCTGGGCTCCTGCACCTTCCTCACTAGTTTGGCTGCTACCATGCACCCTGGCAAAACCATCTCCCCCACCCTCACATGCCTGCTGCCTTGGTGCTGCCAACCATCTGGACCTTGCAGATGTTAGCCCTTCCGCATACAACTCCTCCTCCTCTTCTTCCTCCACCTCCTCTTGTGCCACCACCTGACTCCAAATTCTGTTTAACATGTGCTCCAGCATGTAAATCACTGGAATAGTCATGCTGATAATGGCATCGTCAGCACTAAACATCTTCGTCGCCATTTCAAAACTGTGCAGAAGGGTGCATAGGTCCCTGATCTGAGACCACTCCTCCAGCGTGATTTGCCCCACCTCTGGATCTCGTTGGCCCAGGCTATACGTCAGAACGTATTTCACCAGGGCTTGTCGGTGCTGCCACAGTTGCTGCAACATGTGCAGAGTTGAATTCCACCGGGTAGGCACATCGCATTTTAGCCGGTGAAGTGGCAGGCCCAACGACTTCTGTAGAGATGTAAGTCGCTGAGCGGCGGGATGCGAACGGCGGAAGTGAGCACACAGCGACCGTGCCCTCTGCAGAAGGCCATCTAGTCTGGGATAGTGGGCTAAAAATTGCTGGACAACCAGGTTCAACACGTGAGCCATACAAGGCACGTGTGTGACATTGCCCCGGCGAAGGGCCGCACCCAGGTTTGAAGCATTGTCGCACAGGGCCTTCCCTAGTTTCAGGTCCAGTGGAGACAACCATTCAAGAAACTGCTTCTCCAGAGCTGACCACAACTCCTCAGCTGTGTGACTCACATTTCCCAGACATTTCAAAGTAAAAACCGCCTGATGACGTTGAGCCCTACTGCCAGCATAGTAAGGAGGTGTGCAGGATAACCTTCTGCGCAGTTAGAAAGCTTGTGGCATGACCAGACAGGCTTTGGGTGAAGGTGGAGGACCGAGAGGATGTTGAGGAGGCAGAAGTAGTGGAGGAACTTTGAGATAAAGAGGATTGACGCACAACTCGTGGGGAGGGCAAGACTTGGATAGCAGCCCCTTGTCCTGCTGTCACCATAGTTACCCAGTGCCCAGTCAACGACATGTAACGCCCCTGTCCATGCCTACTCGTCCAAGTGTCTGTGGTGAAATGCACCCTGTCACACACAGAGTTTCTCAAAGATTCGGTGATGTTGTGTGCGACATGCTAGTGGAGCGCAGGCACACCTTTCTTTGAGAAGTAGTGCCGACTGGGTATCTGGTACTGGGGCACTGCGACGGACATAAGGTCTCGAAAATCCTCTGTGTCCACCAGGCGGAAAGGAAGCATTTCTGTAGCCAAGAGCTTGCAGATCGTGAAATTCAACCTCTTAGCTTACTCATGGCTAGGAGGAAATGGTCTTTTACTTGTCCACATCTGAGGGACCGAGGGCTGGCTGTTGTGCTTAGACGGGGTTGAGAAGGGTGTCCCCGGCAAACTGCCGGTCTGTGAGGTAGATGCAGGCGGACATGTTAGGTTGCCTTGATCCAAAGGTGGTGCTATCGATGTCGGACAGCGCTCAACACCAGCTGGTGTTTCCACCTCCAAACAAAATGATGACCTGCCAATCACGCTGGCTGTTGCGAGTAAAGAGGTGGCAGGTCTGCGTCCCAAAACAGGTGTGACTGCTGTCCCCCCAGGCACAGAGGATGAAGAGGCCGCGGATGCACAAGATGGGGCAGACGGTAGTTGGCCCGGCCGGCTAGGTCGCATTGTAACACAGTGAGCTTCCCACTGCAACTTATGCTTCATGTCCATGTGCCGGTTCATGCAAGAAGTACTCAAACTATGTATTTTTTGGCTTCTACTTAGCTTTTGCTGACAAATGTTACAGATAACACGAGTTGGGTCATCTTTATCGATCTGAAAAAATGCCCAGGCTATGCAAGGCTTAGCACCCATGCGACCTGAAGAACCACCACGACTTGTAGTCAGAGGCAGAGTTGTGTTTGAGGATGCAGTTGTTGACGTGCTTCCAGTACTACGTCTCTGTCCAGGAAGGCGCAACCTGACCTCGTCGTCACTAGCATCCTCCTCCACCTCCTCTGCTGACCTCATCTCTTGGCTGACTGTGGGTTGACAGTAAGTGGGATCTCCAACCTCATCATCATCAACCTGTGTGTTATCACACCCTTCGTCCTCAGAGCCAACCTGTTCCTGCCCTGACAAAAAACTAAAGTAGTCGCTCAAATCAGGTATTTGAGTCTTATCATCGTTTTCCTCATTGTCTCTACCAACAGGAGTTACAGTTTGGGAACGAGGGTCTACATTATGGTCAGAACCTTCTGCGTCTGGTCCTGGATCCGACTCATAAAGATTCTGGGCATCAGTGCAGATCATTTCCTCGTCTGGATTCACAGAAGCTCTGGAGCTGACCTCTGATTCCCAGGCTATAGTATGAGTAAACAGCTCTGCAGACTCAACCATCTGTTCTACCCCATACTCAGACGGGCAGCTGGAGATTTGGGAGCTGTGAGGAAGCAAGTGCGATTGGGGTGACACCTCTGAGGACTGGAGTATTTGTGATGTTGAAGTTGAGGTGGAGGAGAGCCCACTTAAAGGAGCACTTGATATCCGTTGAAGCACCTGCTGTTTTTGTGCCTCATCTGGAATTTGTAGCGATTGGCGTGGCCATAAGAAAGGGATTTTATCGCATTGTCCGCTAAAAGAAGTAGACATTTTAGTTTGGCTGGAAGATGGTCTTTCTTCTGCAGATGTTACTCTTGCTTTAACACCTACCCCACGGACACAACCTTTTTTCCCCTTCCCCACACGCCTATTCCCCTTTCCACCAGCAGCAGGCCTTTTTCCACTCATTTTGGTGGTTAACTAATTCACAAATCTGGAGTTGTTTGCACAAAAAAACAATGGATGGGAACCGAGCAGAGCTGAGTGGCCAAACTGTGGTATTAGGCCAAAACTATTGGCTGGGTTAGATGCAGAAAAAAATTATATTGAATTTGCAACCTGATGGAGGTCAGTATAGATGGACTAATAGACCAAGTCCCACACACTGCTAGAAGAAGAAATATTTTTTCAGAGCTCGATGCAGATAAAAATAATTTTTAATTTGCAACCTGGTGGAGGTTAGTATAGATGGAATAATAGACCAAGTCCCACACACTGCTAGAAGCCCAAATATTTTTTCAGAGCTAGATGCAGAAAAAAATTATATTGAATTTGCAACCTGATGGAGGTCAGTATAGATGGACTAATAGACCAAGTTTCACACACTGCTAGAAGCCCAAATATTTTTTCAGAGCTAGATGCAGATAAAAATTATATTGAATTTGCAACCTGGTGGAGGTCAGTATAGATGGACTAATAGACCAAGTCCCACACACTGCTAGAAGCCCAAATATTTTTTCAGAGCTAGATGCAGAAAAAATTAGATTGAATTTGCAACCTGATGGAGGTCAGTATAGATGGACTAATAGAACAAGTCCCACACACTGCTAGAAGCCGAAATATTTTTTCAGAGCTCGATGCAGAAAAATATTATATTGAATTTGCAACCTGGTGGAGGTTAGTATAGATGGACTAATAGAATGATGCTATGCCCAAAAGGTTTTACTTCACTAGGTGCAGTAAAAAAATTGGTATTCTATACACAGGTGGTGTAGCTTGCAACACAGATAGGCTACTCTACTGACTAACACACTCTGCAATAGGCCAAAAAGGATTTGCTTTGCTAGATTTAGCCAAATGCTGTGAAAAAAACTTGCACAGCACTGGCACAGACCTGCCTGGCAAAAACTGATAGGAACTGATGTAACTTAGTCCTGAAAAGGACTGCAATTACAATTAGTCTTTACTCCCAACCTATCTATTTAAGAGCACAGACCTGCCTGATAAAAGTCATAGGAAATGATGTAACCTAGTCCTTAAAAGGACTGCAATCACAACTATTCCCTACTCCCAAGCTATCTGTAGATTTGTGCGAAAATTGGCTTGAAATTAACAAGGTATAGCGCACACAGCAACAGCGGTGCCGTCTAACACGCAGCTGCAGCAGTGAGAAAATGGTGGCGACGGGGAAAATGGCTGGGTCTTATAGGGCAAGGACATGTGACATACACTTCCAATGACACATGCCCTTGCATGTGTGAAAAAAAGCAGTTCGCTCCGTGTGTGCGCTGCTGATAGGCTGACAGATTGCACCTCCCCACTGTAAATGCGGGAAAGAGGAAAAAAAATGGAGATCTTCATTATTCCTGCAGAGATCCATCCCCTGCCCCTCCCCCCGCCCCGCTGTACACTCAAACTGCGTATTAACATTAATTTTCAGCATTACTGAGAAAAAATCCAGTTATGATTTTGGTGCACGAACAGTTATCGAACATAACCTTGAAAAGGCGAATTTTTTTCAAATCGTTCGTGTTCGCCGAACGGCTCGAACACCGCCCGAAACAGCTCGAATTTGAGATTGGCGAACAGTTCGAGTCGAACACCGCTCATCTCTACTCAAAATGGTTCTTTTATGCAAAAAGGTGGATTAAACCCAGATTTGAACCGTGGAAGAGGAAAACCACAGTTCTAGTTATCTGGCCTACACCAGACTCTTTTAAACAGATATATTTGTGTCTGAACAGTCAGCGAGACACTCAAAATGTTTTTTTTTATGGAAAAAAGGCAAAAAAGTGGATAATACAGAGATTTGAACCGTGGAACTGCAAAACCACAGTTCTAGTTATCTGGCATACACCAGACTCTTTTAAACAGATATGTTTTTGTCTGAACAGTCAGCGAGACACTGAAAATGTTTTTCTTTATGCAAAAAGTGGATTACACCCAGTTTTGAACCGTGGAAGAGGAAAACCACAGTTCTAGTTATCTGGCCTACACCAGAATCTTTTAAACAGATATATTTGTGTCTGAACAGTCAGCGAGACACTCAAAATGTTTTTTTTATGCAAAAAGGTGGATTACACCCAGATTTGAACTGTGGAAGAGGAAAACCACAGTTCTAGTTATTTGGCCTACACTATAATCTTTTAAACAGATATATTTGTTCCTGAACAGTCAGCGAGACACTCAATTTTTTTTTTTTTATGGAAAAAAGGCAAAAAAGTGGATAATACAGAGATTTGAACCGTGGAACTGCAAAACCACAGTTCTAGTAAGCTGGCCTACACCAGACTCTTTTAAACAGACACACTCAATTTTTCTTTGTGGGGGGGGATATTCCAAAAGGTTAATAAGACGGGTATTTGTACAGTCTGACTGAGGGAAAAAGAAAAAAAGAGGATTTAGATGGAAAAAAAAGGATTTCTCCTGACCGCTGAGACCTGGGGTTAAGTCTAGCAATTTGAAAAGCAGCACACAGGACTGTAATGCAGTGTTTGTTGGTATAACCACTGTGTCTCCTATACAGCCTGCCTGCCTGCCTGATATCTGGGATGGATATTAGTCCTGAGAAGGACTGTTTGTGTGATTTGGCAGGCTTTAGAGACCCTACACTACCTATTTCGCAGTATAAATCTCTCCCTAGCTCAGCAGCACTCTCCCTACACCATCTGATCCGGAGCGACTGTGTCCAAGATGGCGGCGCCCGGTTTTAAATACTCGAGGTGACGCTGTGCGGCCAGCCAATCACTGGAATGCCCACAACCAACATGGCTGCGGCATTACAGTGAGTGGCTGGCAATCCCTGCATGTTCATTGGCTCTGTAAAGAGCGCCAAACATGCAGGGCGGAGACCCGAGCTCCCGCCCGAGTAACCCGGAAATGCTCGGTGCTCGGTGCTCGCTGAACATCCCGAGTAGTGATATGCTCGGGCGAGTACCGAGCAGTGTCGAGCATGCTCGCTCAACACTAGTAATGACCTTTTGTGGGTTTGGGGGTGGGGGGGCACAAGGTGTGAAATGAATGAATGAATAAATTAATAAAAGCAGGAAAAAGAAACAAAGAAGCCCTGCCAGTCCAATTAGATTTCACTAGCTCAGCCCCATCTAAAGAAAAAAAAGTGTATGATACATAAAAATAATTTTTATGGATACTAGAAAAAAAATTACTTTGAGGTAATAAAAATACAAACATGTATTTCCTTTTTTCCTCAATATCACTCAATAAAGTAAAAAGTTTATATGAAAATAATATAAAAATTAGGCCTCCAAAAAATGCAAAAATTATTTGAATATTCAAGTGGGAAAAATGTAAATCCACATGTATGAAATCTGAAAATGTGGTTGTTCAATGGTGGAGGAAAATGGCCTGGTCTTGACTTGGTTAATAAATGCATACCTTTTTAATCCGAAAATTAGTGTTTTCAGTGGAAAGTGGAGATTAATTCATTCTATACTCCATCATTTGCCTTTGAGAAGGAGTAATCTTGAGTCTTAGAACATTCAACCTACCTGTATGTGAACAGTCTGTCTAAGACAAAATACATGTTAGTTTCATGTCCTTGTTGAAAATCAATGACTTGATCCAACACAACCTCTACCACAAATCAGGACAGTGTCACAATCCTATTCTCAAGAACTCCACAAAACAGAGACGGTACTTGGGACTCCATTTCTTGTTCAAAGAATCATTCATCTTGCTTCATGTCAGACAGCCATTAATTTGTAACCTACTTGTCACTTCTCAATACATTGTACTTACTTGATGGATGACCATGTTTTCTCCACAAATACAGATATGATTTATCCTGTTGTGAGGATCCTCTAAATACATTTACCACATAGCTGTATTGTTCTGCTATATTCAATATAGTATTTACTAATAAATTACACATTTTTTTCCAGGTTGACCTTTTGGAGCGTATATGTCACCAGATTTTTCTATACAAGCTGTATATATGATTAAATATATTTTGCCCTGATGAGGCTGGTGTACTTACTTTGAAAATCTAAGTCAGCATGGCTGTATCATTTTCTAATTAAAATGAGAATTTTATTGGACCAGTTACAGTAAAATGTTCACAAACAATTACCGTATTTTTCAAACTGTAAGATGCATTTTTTTTCCTCTAAAATTTGGGAGGAAAACTGGGGTGCGTCTTATAGTCCGAATGTACCCGGCTCGCTGTGGTGGGCAGTGGAGGCAGCGATGGAATGGGGTCACAGGGCAGGGAGCAGCAGCGGCAGGTCTGTCGCCGCTGCCATGAATTCATGCCATAGGAGCTGCAGGACATGCTAGGAGTTATAGTTCTCCTCAAAGGCAGCCACTTGACATAAACGTGGTGAACTATAACTCACAGCATGCCATAGGAGCTGCAGGACATGCTAGGAGTAATAGTTCTCCTCAAAGGCAACCACTTGACATAAATGGTACCTATGGGATCTTAAAGGGGACCTGTCTGCTGATACACGCTGCCCGATCCACAGGCAGCGTGTATCAGGTACTGGCTGTATGACTTTAGCCACGTATGTTTTTCCCTGAAACGCTGCGGTGTTTAAGGGAAAAACATACGATACTTAAAAAGCCACAGGGAGCGAGCCACACTGGAGACTAGACAGACAGGTGGGTCCCCAGTGGCTTCTCCTCATCATCTCCCATTGAGTGATAAGTTTCTTCCTGCGTGCATGTTCAGCAAGAGACTTTTCAGCCATTGGCAGCAGGAAAGGAGAAGCCGGTATGTTTTTCTCTGAAACACTGCAGCATTTTAAAGTGAATAATACCTGACCTAGATCACACAACCACTGTCTGATACATGCTGCCTTTGGATAAGGCAGCATGTATCAGCTGTCACATTCCCTTTAAACTGTTTGTTCGGAGCTGCTTACTTCCATATTGGGAGGTGAGCAGTGTTGAGGACATCACATTTATAGATACATGACGGAACATGATTGGCAGCTATCATGAAGGTGTCTTTATAGGTTTGCTTTAATGGCAGGATATCAGCACCACTCGCTTCCCAATCAGAAAGAAAAAGGTGCCAGAAAAACCTTTTAACTCAGCAAAAAATACAAGATTTCACCAATCCGTGCACATCATTTATTTTTTGTTCATCCCGCCGCATACTAAAAAAAGTGATTCAAAAATCATAAGTATCGTACATTGGTATCAATAAAAACTCCAGTTTGTTTAATTAAAAAAACTTCTCACACAACTCTAAAAAGAAAAATTACAATTACGGTAGTGGTCAATTATTACCGTGTTTATTTTATAATCCATTGCTTACAGTGAGGAACTGGCTACAGACTATTGGACCAATGCACGTAAAGAGGAATCCACGGCTCTAAGGGATACAGACTTTTTCCAGCACGGAGCAACAGTTACGTATATCTTAACGTTGTGTTTTATTAGAGATTTCCTTGCTCATCAGTTTAATGTGCACAAATTTCTTCTGGAAAGTGTTCAGCCTCCGGAATTAATGTTTCCATTCAGTGACAATAAGCAGAGGAAGATGTGCGTCCTAGATCTTATGCATACATAAAGCCAGACATGAGATTGGTAAAGGTGAACGTAAAGCAATAATTCCACTACTCTCATCAGTGTCTCAGGGGCCTCAATTAAGCCATTGTTCTCCCATTGTGTGAATGGAGATAGTAGACCCAGTGGAGCCATCACCACAGGAGATCTCTCATGCAGTCCCAGGTGATGGGGCTCGACCTGAGGAAAATACCTCCACCAATGCACAGATAACTTTGGAGGGGTGTTTCCCGAAGGCCGTGCTCAATTCGGGAGGGACGGCTTGGGGAATTTAGGACACTGACAAGGAAATGGAGGGGTTGTAGCTGGCTGGAGTGGGATACATGTGCTATGGTCATGATATCTGTCGTCTGGAGGAGCATGAGCTGTGACCGCACACTTTACCGGCGGGAGATAGAAAAGCTGTGGGCCAACCAAAAGTTGGGAGACTCTGGGTATCGCCTGGTACGGGAACAATGGAACGATCAACCCCAGGATGGGATCTTAACCCTCCGTCAGGGGCAATATGTTTCATAACGAGTTTAGGGGCATTGCGCCTGTCAGGCACAGGCTAGAAAATTGGCTATATTTTCCTTTTTTTAAAATTTCAATGCTCTAAAAGTGATCAGTTACCTTAATAGGAATGTAATAAATGGCTTCTCAGGTTTCACACAGACTTTAAAGTTAGGAAGGTACTGGGAGGAGGGTGTTTCCCAGACAAACCACTGAAAATAGAGAAATTAAACTAAGTGAGCTGCGCCTGTCAGATCAGTTGCCCCTGACGGAGGGTTAAGGACTGGGGATATAGCATTGTGACCATCTACCCGGAATTGCTGTAAGACTGTGGATGTAAGGAATAAAAAATAGTTGCATTGTTAACCTGCCTATGTGATTATTACAACCCACAACCTCAGATCTTCACACAGTATCATATTTCACAGCGCTTTAAAAACATTTTTATCACTCTCCCCATTGGGGGAGTGTGAGGAAACTGGAGTATCCAGAGGAAACCCGCGCAAACACAGGGAAAACATACAAACTCCTTGCAAATGTTGTTCTTTGTGGGAATTGAACCGAGGACTGCTGTCCCCATACAATAGGGCACAACCTGTAGCCCTCCAGCCGGAAATCTTGCCAGAACAGTGTCAGCAGACCACCCCTACAACAGTGCATCAGCTGAAGATCCCTCCACAACAGTGTCAGCAGCAGATCTCCTCATAACTATGAAGGACAAAGTGCTGATAATTCTGTCATTACTGTATTTTGTTGCAGAAAGATATGATAGTGACGCGCCCCTGGGCCTGCTGTGTCGCGCAGCGTCTCGCGCTCGGGGGCTTACCCGGAACCGGATCAGATGAGGGTTGTAGTCTCCGAGTGGCGGGGACCCGGTCCGTGCCCAGGGAGTCAAACTCAGTGTGTGGCAGTCTTGATAGGTGTTATTTGAGTGTCGACTACGCCACCCGTTGATTTGCAGCTATGGAGCTGCCGCTGCAGGGCAGACCGCTGAGGCCGATGTAGAATTGTGCAGCGTGATAGTATAACCCCCAACGGGAGGGGTATGGCCTCAGGGCAGCCGACGTGGAAGATGGGGGTAGCAGGAACCACTCAGAGACGGTGCGGTGTAATTCAGGGTCTTTACTGGTAACAACGATAGACCCTCCCGGAGTACTTGCTAGCGAACGGGGCCTGGTCAGTCCTTGAGCAGATGGGATCTCCCCTGGCCAGGCGGAGTTGTAGGCCTCCCAAACTGACTGTACTCTTCTGGCTACCTTGCTAGAAGCAGATATAAGTAGCCCACGTCCCTGAGTGTGCCGTGTGGTGCTCACCCGTATGGCCGGTGACTCGGGGCCTTCTAATGGCTTCCGCTCCATGATGGCGGTGCTGGTCCCACGCGTGTGACCTTGCCTTCGGGTTTCTGGGCCTGAGGACCTGAAATCCCCTGCCGGTCGGCTTCTGCTGCTGGGTAAGAGTTAGTCCCCACAGCCTCGGACGCCGGGTCCGGTAAGAAAGCTTCTCAGTCAGGGCGAGCTCTGCAGCTGCCAGCCCCTGACTCGTAGTAGTATTGCTCCCACTGAGCTTCTGCTGTTTCTTCCTATGCCTGTTTCTTGTCTCTGCTTCTTCTCTACTCCTAACCCTGCCTCAGCCCCGGGTTTTTATAGGGGAAGTTCTTCCCCTCCCAAGACTGGGCAGGAGGTGTGGCATGCACAGGATCCCTGACCAAAGGACCTCCCACCTGCTCTCAGACATAACATTACATTACTGTGGAAACCAGACCCCTGGGGTGCCACATTCCCCCCTAGTGAAATTTAGTACTCCGGGACTAAACATATTTTAGAAAAACATAACAAGATATAACAACAATAATAGTACAATAAGGAGAAACACATAAAGGTGGTCACGGCATGTCCGTAACCGGGTGCAGTCTTTGAAGAAAAGCAAGGTGTCCATTTCACCAAAACAGGGAGACGTAACCAGGTAGGGGTCTGTTCTGCCCCGAGTCCTTAACAGTCTTTAGTCCGTCCTGGGTTACGCTCCAACTATGTACACAGGATTCCCGGTAAATCCACCAAAGACTCCTATAAACAACTAGAAACACATAATTATACACAAGCAATAAGAAAAACAGGTAACCACAAATAAAACAACTTATACATTTCAAATCCTCCAACGTGCGGGTAACTGGCCTCTAGTGGCCCTAGTGGACCTACGGAGCTGACTGTCTAGCCCTGAACTACAGGGTGTAGGAGCTGTCAAGGGTAAACTGGGCAGCTGTCTACCGGCTCTTTGGCTCACTAGGGGTACGGCAGGCTCACTATAAGCAGAGGGTTGATCCTCCTGTTCTGCTTGTGTGGAGTCTTCTGCCTCCTGGACCGGCTGCTCTTCCAGCTCTACCTGTCGCTCCGTAGGTGCTTGGGATGCGGGTTGGAGGAAGGTGAGTACGGGTACCACAACTGCGCCATTGACTTGAGTCCAAGACCGAGGGAAGTCTCCGAGCACAGTACTAACCATGTCTTCCCTTTCCTCTACGGGTCGAGGGTCTTCTTGTTCCTCTTCAGGGTTCCGTAGCTGTTCGGGACACTTCTTCAGGTGATCCCGGGATACAATGGTTGTGGTTTCCCCTCCGTCTTTACTGATGGTACAGACCTTTGGGTTGTCGTGGCTTGAGGGCAGTACGGTGTACGGGTCCTTCTCCCACTGGTCGTCCAACTTGTGGAGCCGTCTTTTTCTCTTCAAGACCTGCTCTCCGGGTACCAGGGGAACAGCGGGAGCATACTGGTTGTAAGTTTTCTCTTGTCTTTCCCTAGCCTGACAGAGACTTCGCTCCACGCTCTCCTGTACTCTCCGGTACTGCTGCTGCCTCCCTGTGTCCCAGTCTGCTTCTGGTGAAGTGTCCTCAGGTGTCAGGACTCCCATTTCCAGGTCAACAGGTAACTTACCAGGTCTTGCCCTCATTAGGTAAGCCGGGGTACAGTTGGTGGAACCTACCGGGATGTGGTTGTATAGGTCCACCAGATCGGGCAACTTCTCAGGCCACAGAACTGCGTTCTTCCAGGGGCAACGTTTTTAGAAGATCCATTACCACCTGGTTCATTTTCTCAAAAAGTCCATTAGTTTGCGGATGGTAGGGTGTCGTCCTTATCTTCCGGCAGCCATACAGATTGCAGAATTCCTGGAAGACCTCCGCTTCAAAGGCAGGTCCCTGGTCCGTCAGCACTTGGTCCGGGTACCCGTGTGGACGGCAGAAGTGCTGCTGGAAGGCTCTAGCTGCTGTTTGAGCCGTTAAGTCCTTGACGGGGACGACAACCAAGAACCGGGAGTAATGATCCACGATGGTTAACGCGTAGACGTAGCCACTTCTGCTTGAGGTCAGTTTTACATGATCCAAGGCTACCAGTTCCAACGGTTGCCGGGTGACGATGGACTGCAGGGGAGTCTTCTGGCTGGCACGGTCCTTCCTTCTCAGGTTGCACGGGCCACAGTCTCTGCACCACTTCTCAATGGTTCCCCTCATGCCTACCCAGTGGAATCGCTCGCGCAGCAGGAACTCCAGCTTCTTCCACCCGAAGTGTCCAGCTCCGTCGTGGTATGCCTCCATCACCATGGCTGCGTCTCTTCGTGGCACCACTACTTGCCAGAGTAGTTCATGCATCCGGGAGTTAACCATTCTGCGGCACAACTTCCCCTTGTAAAGGAACAGTCGACTCCTCTCTGCCCATAGTTGTTTGGCTTCCTCCGGAGCGTCTGGTTCAAGGCAAGCCTCCGGGCGAGTCAGCATCTCCTTCACCAGTCGGACGGCAGGGTCGCTGTCTTGCGTTTCCGCCCAGTTGTAGTGAGGTAAGGGGTTCAACGTAGCAGCCTGCTTACTCCTTACCCGGTGGGAATACTGGATAGTCCCATGACGGTGGAACGCAGGGAGTTCAACTTCTTCCAGTCCCTCCGGATCTTCTCCTTCGTCCGGCAGGTTGGGCATCCTGGACAGGGCGTCCGCGTTGGTATTGGAGCGTCCGGCCCGGTATTTGATTGTGAACTCGTAGTTGGACAGACGGGCCATCCACCTCTGTTCCAGGGCACCGAGTCTTGCCGTGTCCAGGTGTGTCAACGGGTTGTTATCCGTGTACACGGTGAACCGGGAAGAAGCGAGGTAATGCTTAAAGCGCTCGGTGACTGCCCATACTACGGCCAGGAACTCTAGCTTAAATGAGCTGTAATTCTCGGGGTTCCTTTCGGTGGGTCGCAGCTTTCAGCTGGCGTAGGCGATTACTCGTTCCTTCCCCTGCTGGATCTGGGACAGTACGGCTCCTAGCCCGATGTTACTGGCGTCGGTGTAGAGGATAAAGGGCTGGCTATAATCCGGGTACGCCAGGATTTCGTCCCCCGTGAGGGCCATCTTCAGCTGGCGGAAGGACTCTTCTTCCAGCTCCTCCCATTTGAAGGGTGGCTTCTGGTTCTTGGCCTTCCGGGACTGGCCTATCAGGAGGTCCTGCATAGGTGCTGCCTTTTTGGTGAAACCAGGAATAAACCTTCGGTAGTAGCCTACCAACCCGAGGAACTGCCGCACTTCTTTTACGCTGGAGGGGCTTGGCCATTCCTTAATTGCGGTGATCTTATCAGGGTCGGGAGCCACTCCGTCAGCGCTCACCACGTGTCCCAGGTACTGAACCTTTGGTTTCAGGAGGTGACACTTGGAGGGTTTCACCTTTAGGCCGTAACTCGCCAGAGCTTCGAACACTTCCGCCAGGTGTTTCAGGTGGTCCTCATACGTCTTGGAATATACGATGACATCGTCCAGGTACAACAGGACCGTCTAGAAGTTTCTGTGGCCCAGACAACACTCCATTAGTCGTTGGAAGGTTCCTGGTGCGTTGCAGAGTCCGAACGGCATGCAGGTGAACTCGCTAAGTCCCATCGGGGTGGTGAATGCGGTCTTCTCCCGGTCCGCCTCTGCTACAGGAACCTGCCAGTACCCGCTAGTGAGATCCAAGGTAGAGAAGAAGTTAGCAGATCTTAAAGCAGCCAATGACTCCTCTATCCTTGGTAAGGGGTACGCATCCTTGTGTGTGATACGGTTGATTTTCCGGTAATCTACACACATCCTCATGGTGTTGTCTTTTTTTCTGACTAAGACTAGTGGAGCTGCCCAGGGGCTACAGCTATCCCTGATCACCCCAGCCTCCTTCATGTCTCTAAGCATCCCCTTGGCGTGTTGGTAGTGGGCAGGGGGTACGGGTCGATACCTCTCTTTTATAGGAGGATGGTCTCCCGTGGGGATGTGGTGTTCTACCCCCTTGACTCGCCCGAAGTCTAACGGGTGTTTACTGAACACTCTCTCGTACTCTTGAACCACCCGATAGACTCCTTGTTTCTGGTGTGCGGGAGTGGAGTCAGTACCCAGATGTAGTTGCTGACACCAGTCCTCCATGTTTTTCTTAGAGCCGTTACCTTCCTCCGGGTGAGATGGAGGCAAGGGTTCCACAGATTGTATAGAATTTTGGTTAATGGTATATAATTTGGCTAGCGTGGCATACCGGGGCAGGTACACTTCCCTCTCCCCGATATTTATTATGCGAACGGGCTCCCTCCCATGGCGTACATCAACCACCCCCCGTGCTGTCAAAATGGTGGGCCTACTGTCCGAGTAAACTGGTTCTACCATTGCCTGGTAATCCCTACCTCTCAGACCAATAGCTGCCCGGCACCAAATCATCATTTCACTTTTTGGGGGCATGGCAATAGGAAAAGGGTCACACATTCTTACGCTACCAATCTCACCGCCGGAGAGTTCCACCTGTTGCCGTCGCATCAGTGCCCGGATCTCTTTCTGGAGCACCCGCTGCTCGCCGGAGCTGGCGTTCTTGGCAACCTGCTGTAAAAGGAAAATCACCTCTGCAAGACAATTTTCAATTACATTAGTTCCTAGAGTTATTTTTGGGTGACTCTCATGTTTGTCAATATCTACAATGATCAGTCCCTGTGCTGCCAGTTCGACTGTACCGATTTTGATGGTCACCTCTTTAAATCCGATCTGTGGCACGGGCTGGCCATTGCTGGCGATGATACTCAAGTCGTCGTCAGGGTAGCGGGTAATATCCGAGTCATTCCAGTACTGCTTAAAGAGCACGTACGGGATGGTGGTGACCTGTGACCCGGTGTCCAGTAGGGCACTCATGGGAATGCCATCCAGTACCACAGGCAAGACTGGACGTCCTCCCACATATCTGTCGCGCCAGTTCGATGGGCCTGGTGATCTTTTTCCTGGGGATTGGCCCTCTACCCCAGGTTGTGCCCGTTTAAAAAACAGTACCTTGCCATATGTCCGGGTTGATTGCAGCGGCGGCAGATGGGTCGTCCGTCTTCGCTGTATCGGTCACTGGGTCTTCCTCTGGCCGGTGGGGTCCTCCTTGGTCGACGCCACGGGATGTCCTCCGGTCCTGGGGTGGAAACCTGTAAAGACTGCACAGTTCGGGTTAGCGCAGCAACGCTCTTAGCTAGCTCTTGGACCTGATGGTGTAGGTCTGGAGCCGGGTCATTGTCCAAAGCCTGCGCATCAGCTCCCACAGGCCCTGCCGACAAGGGCGCCGCCTCCTGGTGGTAAGTGATAGCTGGGCGCCTGTGGGTCACAACGCCACCCGGTGCCGGTTCTCGGAGCACCCGGATGGCTCTGTCCTTGAACTGTGCAAAGCCCAGATGGGGATCCTGTAAGGCCATCGCCCGCAACTGGGTTCGGTGGGCATTACAATATAGTCCCTCTATAAATTGTTCGGTCAACAGCCTGTCCTCGTTTCCCACTCCATCAGGGTTGGTCTGCTTAATGGCCCTCAGGGCCTCTTGTAGGTTTAGTGCATAGTCCCTTATACTCTCATGCGCTCGCTGCTTGCACCCGTAGAATCTAAGCTTAATCTCGGCTGAGGTGCGGGTATCAAAGGTATCCTTCAGCCGGGTTAGTATCCCTGCGACAGTCTTCCTCCCAGGTGGCCAGGATTTTACTTCCCTTTTGGCTGCCCCGGTTAGTTGGGCCACCAGGATGCTCACTTTTTGCTCTTCTGTGAGGGGGTACACCTGAAAGAGGCTATCCAGCTTTTCTCTAAAGTCACTCAGGGTATGTGACTCCCCTGAGTACTGGGGTAGCCAAGCTGCTCCCGGGATATAGGGCATGGTGAAGGGCATAACTGCAGCAGCGGTGGCGCTGGCGGGGGTTGAGGCAGTGAAGCTCTCCTCCGCATCCGACATCTTCCTCCCCCCTAGTGGACCGTGGCCTACCTTGCGATGATCCTGTTCCGTAGGCCGCGGCTCCGCAGTAGATCGTCAGGGTTGAGGACCTTCCGTCGCGCTCCGGTGACGTCGGCGTCTGCTGGGCTCCTTCCAGGACCTTACGCAACGTCCGGACGTGAGGCGGGGCTTCAGTTCTCGCGCGCTTTCGGAGTCCACGCCCCTCTTCTTCCAGCGCGGCATCCTCAAGATGGCGTCCAATGGCGGGAAAACTCCACGGATGGCGGGAAGAAGGCCGAAGATGGCGCCGGATGGCGGGAAAACTTCGCGGATGGCGGGAAGAAGGCAGAAGATGGCGCCGGATGGCGGGAAACCTCACCACTGGTAAGTTTGAACAGTCTTTGCTTTTCAGGCACGCAGTACCCGGTGGTTGCGGGCACGAAATCCTGCCGACTACGCCAAAGTTGACGTGCCCCTGGGCCTGCTGTGTCGCGCAGCGTCTCGCGCTCGGGGGCTTACCCGGAACCGGATCAGATGAGGGTTGTAGTCTCCGAGTGGCGGGGACCCGGTCCGTGCCCAGGGAGTCAAACTCAGTGTGTGGCAGTCTTGATAGGTGTTATTTGAGTGTCGACTACGCCACCCGTTGATTTGCAGCTATGGAGCTGCCACTGCAGGGCAGACCGGTTTGGCCGATGTAGAATTGTGCAGCGTGATAGTATAACCCCCAACGGGAGGGGTATGGCCTCAGGGCAGCCGACGTGGAAGATGGGGGTAGCAGGAACCACTCAGAGACGGTGCGGTGTAATTCAGGGTCTTTACTGGTAACAACGATAGACCCTCCCGGAGTACTTGCTAGCGAACGGGGCCTGGTCAGTCCTTGAGCAGATGGGATCTCCCCTGGCCAGGCGGAGTTGTAGGCCTCCCAAACTGACTGTACTCTTCTGGCTACCTTGCTAGAAGCGGATATAAGTAGCCCACGTCCCTGAGTGTGCCGTGTGGTGCTCACCCGTATGGCCGGTGACTCGGGGCCTTCTAATGGCTTCCGCTCCACGATGGTGGTGCTGGTCCCACGCGTGTGACCTTGCCTTCGGGTTTCTGGGCCTGAGGACCTGAAATCCCCTGCCGGTCGGCTTCTGCTGCTGGGTAAGAGTTAGTCCCCACAGCCTCGGACGCCGGGTCCGGTAAGAAAGCTTCTCAGTCAGGGCGAGCTCTGCAGCTGCCAGCCCCTGACTCGTAGTAGTATTGCTCCCACTGAGCTTCTGCTGTTTCTTCCTATGACTGTTTCTTGTCTCTGCTTCTTCTCTACTCCTAACCCTGCCTCAGCCCCGGGTTTTTATAGGGGAAGTTCTTCCCCTCCCAAGACTGGGCAGGAGGTGTGGCATGCACAGGATCCCTGACCAAAGGACCTCCCACCTGCTCTCAGACATAACATTACATTACTGTGGAAACCAGACCCCTGGGGTGCCACATTAGCATACTGCAGTCTCCTGCTGAATCTATCGTAATTGTGGAAAGATGTCAAAGCAGAAAAGGATTTCACACAAAATCACTTTTAAGCTGGAGGTAGTGAAGTACGCCAAAGAACATGCTAACAGAGCAGCAGAGAGACACTTTGGGTCACCTCCAACCGAAAAAAAGGAATGGAGGAAACAGTAGGATCAGCAGCAAAAAATGGACAAAACAAAACAATTTTTTTGTTAGCATGCTGCAAAATGGCCACAGTTAGGAGTGGATATGAAAAAGTGGATCACACATCACAAGAACAATGGCTTTTCAGTATCTACAAAAATGACCATAAACAAAGCCAAATGTCTTGCTGCAGAGAAAGGCATTGAGGACTTCACTGGATCACCATCATGGTGCCACAGATTTATGAAGAGATGTGCCTTTGCTATGTGCACCAAAACTAGGATTGAGCAAAAAATGTCTATAGAATATGAATCCAAGATTCTGTTTTTTCATAAATTTGCACTGGATGTGTAAGGTGACCAGGGCGGTAGCCGTGGGCGAGATGCTGCTTCTCCACACCCTGGCTCCCCACAAGTAAACAGTGTCCCAGTCCATCAATGTTGTGCTGTGTACAATGCAGTGTACACACTTTCAGGCCAGAAGCCTCTGCTGCATTTGGTTCAGGATCAGCCACACACACATCATTGGATACCCGGTTCGTTATAACAAATTCAACTTTACTGGAGAGTTCAGATTCAACAGTCTTTAATATGCAGTTTTGGGCACAGCACCCTCCAGTTCCAGGTTCATCAATACAGTACATTTAAAGCCTCTGTTTACATTCAGCGAGGATTATCCCTACTCTTGATCCTCCTGTCAGCCCGAGGGATTTCCCATTCAGCCTCACAGCACTGAAGAGATCCACTACATTTCCCTCATGTGGTTCCCCGTCCGGCTTCTTCTGTATGGAAGGGATTAGCGCACACTCCTCAGTGCCTAATTTTGGCCATAGGTCCCGGATGTTACAGAAAATCCCACAGGAAATTTGCTACGACCTCATGCCGTTAGAACGATATGTACAGCATGTGCCTTTGCTCAGTATTGAGTAGAAGCACCCTTTTGAGCTAGTACAGCCATGAATCTTCTTGGGAATGATGCAACAAGTTTTCCACACCTGGATTTGGGGATCCTCTGCCATTCTTCCTTGCAGATCCTCTCCAGTTCCGTCAGGTTGGATGGTGAACGTGGACAGCCATTTTCAGGTCTCTCCAGAGATGCTCAATTTGGTTTAGGTCAGGGCTCTGGCTGGGCCAGTCAAGAATGGTCACAGAGTTGTTCTGAAGCCACTCCTTTGTTATTTTATCTGTGTGCTTAGGGTCATTGTCTTGTTGGAAGGTGAACCTTCGGCCAAGTCTGAGGTCCAGAGCACTCTGGAAGAGGTTTTTATCCAGAATATCTATGTGCTTGGCCTCATTCATGTTTCCTTCAATTGCAACTAGTCGTCCTGCCCCTGCAGCTGAAAAACACCCCAATAGCATGATGCTGCCACCACCATGTTTCACTGTTAGGATTGTACTGGGCAGGTGATGAGCAGTGCCTGGTTTTGTTCACACATATTGCTTAGAATTATCACCAAAAAGTTCTATCTTTGTCTTATCAGACCAGAGAATCTTATTTCTCATAGTCTGGGAGTCCTTCATGTGTTTTTGAGCAAACACTATGCAGGCTTTCATATGTCTTGCACTGAGGAGAGGCTGCAGTGATAGTTACTTTTCTCCCATCTCCCTACTGCATCTCTGGAGCTCAGCCACAGTGATCTTGGGGTTCTTCTTTACCTCTCTCACCAAGGCTCTTCTTCCACGATTGCTCAGTTTGGCTGGATGGCCAGGTCTAGGAAGACTTCTGGTGGTCCCAAACTTCTTCCATTTAAGGATTATGGAGGCCACTGTGCTCTTAGGAACCTTGAGTAATGCAGAAATTCTTTTGTAACCTTGGCCAGATCTGTCCTTGCCACAATTCTGTCTCTGAGCTCTTTGGGCAGTCCCTTTGAGCGCATGATTCTCATTTGGTCTGACATGCACTTTCCAAATCAAGTCTTATCAGTTTAATTAAACACAGCTGGACTCCAATGAAGGAGTAGAACCATCTCAAGGAGGATTACAAGGAAATGGACAGCATGTGACTTAAATATAAGTGTCTGAGCAAAGGGTCCGAATACTTATGACCATGTGATATTTCAGTTTTTCTTTTTTAATAAATTTTCAAAAATTTATACATTTCTGTTTTTTTTCAGTCAAGAGGGGTGCAGAGTGTACATTAATGAGAAAAAAAATGAACTTTTTAGAATTGACCAAATGGTTGCAATGAAACTAAGAGTGAAAAATTTAAAGGGGTCTGAATACTTTCCATACCCACTGTAGCTGTTTTAACACAGATTTACAAAGCAATACACCAGCCTCTTCAGGTCTAAGATACTTTTTGCAGTTTAAATTGTGAAATCTAGTCACTGATCCATTTTATGAGAAAGCACAGAAGGAGGTTTATTCAATATTTTGACATTAAAAAAAATATTTCCTAGTCTTATAGCAATATGCAGTATATGTAGTGTAATGTGCATCATCTTATTCTGTTCCAAGCGCCATTTCGTTCCTCTTCTAAACCAATTGACCACAATTTAGATCAGTTAGCTCAGCCAGTGTTTTATGTGCCGACTGGAACTTGCTTTCTAGGTATAAGTCTATGAGATCCTTGATGTGAGTCTCATAGACCTATATTGCCTACATTGAAAGTAAATACTGGTCCACAGAGCATTGTGTGAGAATGATAAGTAATCGCTGATTGGTAGTCAGTGAATTCTCTTTAGGTCAACCCACAGATCTACAGTTGGTTTCAGGTGGTGGCTCTTGCTGGACGGCCATTCCAAAACCATGAACTTCTTCTGGAGAATCCTTTCTTTTGTTGATTTGAGTGTATGCTTAGGGTTGTTGTCATGCTGAAAGGTGAAATTCCTCTTCATCTTCAGTTTATTAGCTGCTGGCTGAAGGTTTGCTGGCTGAAGGTTTGCTGCAAAATTAAATGATATTTGGAACTGTTCATAATTCCTCCAACTTGACTAAAGCCCCAGTTTGGTGATGTACTAGGTTGGCACCTGCTTTCGGCAGACTTGACGTAGGTTTTGCCAAAGCATAGCTGAGCTTGGTTGCTTTTCTTTGTAAGAAAAGGCTTCCATCTAGTCACCCTACCCTACAGGCTAAACATAGAGGTAAAAAGTAACAAATCATAGCATACTCAGTTGGCAATTATGATTAAAAAAAAATGTAAAGTCCACCCCACCGCAACAAGGTATACCCAATCAGGATGGTCCCTAACTCTAGTGTCTCACGTCGCAAAATGCCATTCAAGCTTTAAAATACATGGGTGCAAATTAGAAACAGCAATGTAACACCATAGATTGAAAATTAAATTCAGACTTCAACCTGCTCCACACTAGACATATTGTCACGCAAGGTGTGGGAAAGACTAGTGCAACACAAAGGGAAGTGGGAAATGGAGCCCAGACTCCAGGGCAGTGCTGGCGAACCTATAGCACGCGTGCCAGAGTGGGAACGCAGAGCCCTCCCTAAGGGCACGCGCGCCATCGCCGCAGCACTAGCGCTACTGGACCAGGACCTGGCCCGGCGGGTGAGTACTAGGAGCCCGTCGACGCCAGTCCCCACTTCAGCTAGATGTGCGTTCTCTGACACACATCTAGCTGAAGTGAATTGCAGCGCACGAGTTGCCAGGCCCGTGCGCTGCAATACATGCTGCTGGCCAATCAGAGGCCAGCAGCTAATGTCAGCGTACAGGCGACCGGGCGCATGGCAGTGACGTCATGTGCCTGGTCGCTAGGACGCTGGAGTCAGCTGCTGGCTACAGGAGAGGATGGGGCGCGGGAGAGGATGGAAGGTGAGTAGGAGTGTTTATTATGTTTTTTTATATATATATATATATATACCGTACAGACCAAAAGTTTGGACACACCTGCTCATTTAAAGATTTTTCTGTATTTTCATGACTATAAAAATTGTACATTCACACTGAAGGCATCAAAACTATGAATTAACACATGTGGAATTATATACTTAACAAAAAAGTGTGAAACAACTGAAAATATGTCTTATATTCTAGGTTCTTCAAAGTAGCCACCTTTTGCTTTGATGACTGCTTTGCACACTCTTGGCATTCTCTTGATGAGCTTCAAGAGGTAGTCACTGGAAATGGTCTTCCAACAATCTTGAAGGAGTTCCCAGAGATGCTTAGCACTTTTTGGCCCTTTTGCCTTCACTCTGCGGTCCAGCTCACCCCAAGCCATCTCGATTGGGTTCAGGTCTGGTGACTGTGGAGGCCAGGTCATCTGGCGTAGCACCCCATCACTCTCCTTCTGGGTCAAATAGCCCTTACACAGCCTGGAGGTGTGTTTGGGGTCATTGTCTTGTTGAAAAATAAATGATGGTCCAACTAAACGCAAACCGGATGGAATAGCATGCCGCTGCAAGATGCTGTGGTAGCCATGCTGGTTCAGTATGCCTTCAATTTTGAATAAATCCCAAACAGTGTCAGCAGCAAAGCACCCCCACACCATCACACCTCCTCCTCCATGCTTCACGGTGGGAACCAGGCATGTAAAGTCCATCCGTTCACCTTTTATGCGTCTCACAAAGACACGGTGGTTGGAACCAAAGATCTCAAATTTGGACTCATCAGACCAAAGCACAGATTTCCACTGGTCTAATGTCCATTCCATGTGTTCTTTAGCCAAAACAAGTCTCTTCTGCTTGCTGCCTGTCCTTAGCAGTGGTTTTCTAGCAGCTATTTTACCATGAAGGCCTGCTGCACAAAGTCTCCTCTGAACAGTTGTTGTAGAGTTGTGTCTGCTGCTAGAACTCTGTGTGGCATTGACCTGGTCTCTAATCTGAGCTGCTGTTAACCTGCGATTTCTGAGGCTGGTGACTCGGATAAACTTAACCTCAGAAGCAGAGGTGACTCTTGGTCTTCCTTTCCTGGGGCGGTCCTCATGTGAGCCAGTTTCTTTGTAGCGCTTGATGGTTTTTGCAACTGCATTTGGGGACACTTTCAAAGTTTGCCCAATTTTTTGGACTGACTGACCTTCATTTCTTAAAGTAATGATGACCACTCGTTTTTCTTTACTTAGCTGCTTTTTTCTTGCCATAATACAAATTCTAACAGGCTATTCAGTAGGATTATCAGCTGTGTATCCACCTGACTTCTGCACAACACAACTGATGGTCCCAACCCCATTTATAAGGCAAGAAATCCCAATTATTAAACCTGACAGGGCACACCTGTGAAGTGAAAACCATTTCCGGTGACTACCTCTTGAAGCTCATCAAGAGAAAGCCAAGAGTGTGCAAAGCAGTCATCAAAGCAAAAGGTGGCTACTTTGAAGAACCTAGAATATAAGACATATTTTCAGTTGTTTCACACTTTTTTGTTAAGTATATAATTCCACATGTGTTAATTCATAGTTTTGATGCCTTCAGTGTACAATTTTCAAAGTCATGAAAATACAGAAAAATCTTTAAATGAGAAGGTGTGTCCAAACTTTTGGTCTGTACTGTACATGGAATGGGAGGGGGGGAGGAAAAGAGCTTATATACATGGAATGGGAGGGAGGAGGGAAAGAGTATATATATATGGAATGGGAGGGGGGAGGGAAAGAGCAAATATACATGGAATGGGAGGGGGGAAGGAAACAGCATATATACATGGAATGGGGGGGAACAGCATATATACATGGAATGGGGGAGGGAACAGCATATATACATGGAATGGGGGAGCAGCATATATATGGAATGAAGGGAAAGAGCATATATACATGGAATGGGGGGTGGGAACAGCATATATACATGGAATGGGGGAAACAGCATATATACATGGAATGGGGGGAAACAGCATATATACATGGAATGGGGAGTGCAGCCATATATACATGGATTGGGGGAGGGCAGCCATATATACATGGATGGGGGCATATAACAAGATGGGGGTGAGCACATTCTTTATTTCTGCAGTCTCATACCCCTGCTCCTTTCTGTGGCTGCTTTATGGTACCCTTGTCTGCTCTCTGTATGAGTTGTTTTTTCTAAACTGAAACCTCAGTATTCAGGTTATTTTGCCGTGTTGGCACTTGGCGATAAATAAGTGGGTTTTGGATTGCAGTTTGGGCACTCGGTCCGTAAAGGGCTTTCCATCACTGCTCTAGGGAAAGGGAGAAGTGGAAACCTCCTAGTTTGGTTTAGTGTCACCTTGTCTCAACTATTGACCCTATATTGGCTCTTCACTAGTGTTGAGCGTGCATGCTCGACACTGCTCGGTACTCGCCCGAGCATCTTACTACTCGGGATTTTCGGCGAGCACCGAGCATTTTCGGGTTACTCAGGCGGGAGCTCGGGTCTCCGCCCTGCATGTTTGGCGCTCTTTACAGAGCCAATGAACATGCAGGGATTGCCAGCCAGTCACTGTAGTGCCGCAGCCATGTTGGTTGTGGTCATTACAGTGATTGGCTGGCTGCACAGCGTCACCTCGAGTATTTAAAACCAGGCGCCGCCATCTTGGACACAGTCGCTCCGGATCAGACAGTGTAGGGAGAGTGCGAAATAGGTAGTGTAGGTGACTCGCCCAGGGGAATGGGGATGACTCGGTACCCGGGCCTTTAGCCTGGCCTTATAGGGATGTCGCGGTGGTCGGCTCCCGGGCCCGTACCCTGGGGTCGCTCCTTTAAAAAGAGTGGATAATTGGTTGATTTTATAAAAGAGTTCGTGACGCCACCTGTGGCTTTTGGTGAGGATCACCAGCGCTCCGCAGTCCACTGAGGCCGATGATAAGGCAGCTCGATGGTATAGCTCCCCACAGGTGGAGCTAGGCCTCAGGGCAGTGTATGACGGGGTATGCAGGACAGATGAGACCCAGCCGGATCTGAGCAAGAACAGGGACAGACACGATAGTCACTTCAGTACCTTTAACTGATGGAATTTCAGGCACGTCCCGGAGCACTGAAGGGTGAAGGGTGCATGTCAGGATCCTCCCCAATGAGCGGGTTTTGGGCCTCCTGCTTCTTGCCTCTGCAAAAAAACAGGCAATGTGAACTGAGGTCTAAGATGGTAGACATGCAAGAAATAGGAGCATGTTCACACTAGCAAAAAAGAAACAAAACCTACAAAAGACAAAAGACACAAATATATCTCATACCCTACCATCATTATATATAAATGTAAAGCAAAGTTGCATAATAAATATAGGGTACTTAGTGAACTATTTTTGATCAAAAAAAGTATACAAGCCGTCCCACCAGCGGCAAGGTGACCCTAAATTGGGACGGTACCTATACTGCCTATATTAAAAACCTTACTGTATATCAAAGTTGAAGCAATGCATATAAAAGGGTAGACAAATAGGACCGGGTCCCAACTCCAGACCACCCAGGCCCGTGGTAAGCTACATATATACCAGTCAGCTCAACAAAGGGGATGCCACACCCTTAAATTGCACAGAATGCAAACAAGACAAAAAACCAGGCAATGTGAACTGAGGTCTAAGATGGTAGACATGCAAGAAATAGGAGCATGTTCACACTAGCAAAAAAGAAACAAAACCTACAAAAGACAAAAGACAAAAATATATCTCATACCCTACCATCATTATATATAAATGTAAAGCAAAGTTGCATAATAAATATAGGGTACTTAGTGAACTATTTTTGATCAAAAAAAGTATACAAGCCGTCCCACCAGCGGCAAGGTGACCCTAAATTGGGACGGTACCTATACTGCCTATATTAAAAATCTTACTGTATATCAAAGTTGAAGCAATGCATATAAAAGGGTAGACAAATAGGACCGGGTCCCAACTCCAGACCACCCAGGCCCGTGGTAAGCTACATATATACCAGTCAGCTCAACAAAGGGGATGCCACACCCTTAAATTGCACAGAATGCAAACAAGACAAAAAAACAGGCAATGTGAACTGAGGTCTAAGATGGTAGACATGCAAGAAATAGGAGCATGTTCACACTAGCAAAAAAGAAACAAAACCTACAAAAGACAAAAGACAAAAATATATCTCATACCCTACCATCATTATATATAAATTTAAAGCAAAGTTGCATAATAAATATAGGGTACTTAGTGAACTATTTTTGATCAAAAAAAGTATACAAGCCGTCCCACCAGCGGCAAGGTGACCCTAAATTGGGACGGTACCTATACTGCCTATATTAAAAACCTTACTGTATATCAAAGTTGAAGCAATGCATATAAAAGGGTAGACAAATAGGACCGGGTCCCAACTCCAGACCACCCAGGCCCGTGGTAAGCTACATATATACCAGTCAGCTCAATAAAGGGGATGCCACACCCTTAAATTGCACAGAATGCAAACAAGACAAAAAACCAGGCAATGTGAACTGAGGTCTAAGATGGTAGACATGCAAGAAATAGGAGCATGTTCACACTAGCAAAAAAGAAACAAAACCTACAAAAGACAAAAGACAAAAATATATCTCATACCCTACCATCATTATATATAAATGTAAAGCAAAGTTGCATAATAAATATAGGGTACTTAGTGAACTATTTTTGATCAAAAAAAGTATACAAGTATTGAGCTGACTGGTATATATGTAGCTTACCACGGGCCTGGGTGGTCTGGAGTTGGGACCCGGTCCTATTTGTCTACCCTTTTATATGCATTGCTTCAACTTTGATATACAGTAAGGTTTTTAATATAGGCAGTATAGGTACCGTCCCAATTTAGGGTCACCTTGCCGCTGGTGGGACGGCTTGTATACTTTTTTTGATCAAAAATAGTTCACTAAGTACCCTATATTTATTATGCAACTTTGCTTTACATTTATATATAATGATGGTAGGGTATGAGATATATTTTTGTCTTTTGTCTTTTGTAGGTTTTGTTTCTTGCCTCTGCGTAGTAAGTTTCTGACCTGCCTGGAGCTAGGCCTAACTTTGTGTCTGTCCTGCGCTGACTGACCTTGTGGTAGGGCCTTTCCTTGGAGTACACGCTCCCGACTTACAGGGCCTATGTGTCTCCTGGCTCTGTTATGTATCAGCACTTGAGCGATCCTGGGACTTGTAATTCTCCAGGGATTCTGGTGTATCTTACTGGGTCGTGGAGATCCCGGTAAGCTTCGGACCCGGTGTCCGGTAACCGCTTCGGGGTGAACCAATTAAGCTCCTCTGCCCCCTATGTACTAACTCTCCACTTCGCCTTCGGCCTACTCGGGCCCTCTCTAGGCTATACACACTAACGGCAGCTTGCCGCGCTTCACCGATCTTATGGCGCCGGCACACCTAAAGCTCACCTCTCTGAGCTACCCGGAGTCTTGATCTGGATAAGCTCCACTGCAGGATAGCAATTGCAGGAGCTGGAACAGGCTTTTGTCCTCTGAGGTAACTCTTCTCAGACTGCACTGGACTCACTGCTAAACCAGACTGAACTAGACTCTGACTCCAACTAACTGCTGCCTGGCTCCACCTTCCCTATTTATCTAACCCTAACGGGCTCCCTCTGGTGGTCTGAGGTGGAAGGTGGAGATGTGTGAATGGTTATGGGGGCCTCTTGTGGAGGAATCCTTCAATACACCCTTCTAGGATCTGTGATACCAAGCACAGCTGGGCATCACATAGGGTCTCTAAAGCCTGCAAAATCAAACAAACAGTCCTCAGGACTAATATCCATCCCAGATATTAGGCAGGCAGGCTTTATAGGAGACACAGTGGTTATACCAACAAACACTGCATTACAGTCCTGTGTGCTGCTGCTGCTCAAACTGCTAGACTTAGCCCCAGGTCTCAGGGGCCAGGAAAAATCCTTTTTTTTCATCTAAATCCTCTTTTTTTTTTTTTCCTCAGTCAGACTGTACAAATACCCATCTTATTAACCTTTTGGTATTTCCCACCCCCCCCCCCACGAAAAAAATTGAGTGTGTCTGTGAGTGTTCAGACACAAATATATCTGTTTAATAGAGTCTGGTTTCGGCAAGATAACTAGAACTGTGGTTTTGCAGTTCCACGGTTCAAATCTCTGTATTATCCACTTTTTTGTCTTTTTTCCATAAAAAAAACAGTTTGAGTGTCTCGCTGACTGTTCAGACACAAATATATCTGTTTAAAAGATTCTGGTGTAGGCCAGACAAATAGAACTGTGGTTTTCCTCTTCCATGGTTCTAATCTCCTTTTTATTACCCTTTTGCCATTGAAAGTGCAAGTGTAAGCTATTTTACATCATTTCCAATGGGCAAATCGCGAGGCAAGGGACGTGGAACTGGACGTTCTGGTGATGGTGTGTGCAGAGGACGGGGCCGTAGCCAAGGTGAAAATGTGCCACAACCAACAGCCACATCTTCTCGCTCCCAGTTCTTGACTGAATTACTAGGGAAGCACACAACAACACCAGTATTGCGAACTGATCAGTATGAACAGGTTATTAATTGGATAGCAGATAATACTTCCAGTCACCTGGGCACCACCACGTCCGGTCTGTCTTCCACACGGTCAAGTGTTAGTAGCCATGAGTCTTGACCGCATACTCCTCCTCACCCTGATGCTCCTTCCTCCCACCATGCCGAGTGTCGTCAGACAGCAACTGATTCCACAGTTGGACACTCTGAAGAGCTGTTCACTGGTCCATTTCCATATTTGGCCCCTCGCCTGCTCCGCTTAAAGTGGTGGAAGAGGAGATCCCATGTAGCGATGGCCAAATATTTGAACACCCATGGCCACAGGAAGGCGACGCTGGCAATTTGTCACAAGAGGTGGACGATGACGAGACACAATTGCCACGAAGTGAGGAGGAGGACCGTGGTGCGGAAGTGGAAGAGGAGGAGGTGGTGGATGATCTAGTAACTGACCCAATGTGGCAGGATGACACGCAGAGCGAGGCCAGCAGCACACAGGGGGAGGGAGGCAGAGTACCCCAACAGGCAGGAAGAAGCAGTGTGGTGGCCGCAGACAGAAGGCGGGCCTCCGTTCCCCGTAACACCAACACGAGAAATGTTGCCAGTACAACCGGCAGGTCTTCCAGAGTCTGGAATTTTTTTAAAGACTCTGCTGACACCTCCAAAAAGGCCATTTGTACCACCTGCCAGGCCAGCATCAGCAGGGGTGACAAAACTACCAGCCTGACCACCACCAGCATGATCAGGCACATGGCAGTTCAGCACCCGACTTTGTGGGGCGAACCCCAGGGTCCACGACCAGTGTTAGCGGGAGTCACCACTGCTTCTTGCACTGTTGTGCGTGTAAGAGAACCCCATGTTGTGCATGCAAGGCAATCCACTGTCCATACTGCATGCAAAGATGCCCCCTCCTCTCAGTCTTCACTTGTTATGGCAGTTTCTCAAGAAAGAGCATCAACGTCCACGTCCATGTCCCACCGCAGCGTTCAATTGTCCATATCCCAGACCTTTGAATGAAAGCGCAAATTTGCAGCCAACACACCACAGGCCACAGTCCTAAATTCGCACATTTCACGACTGCTTGCGTTCTAATTGTTGCCTTTTAGTCTGGTGGAGACGGAATCCTTCCGCAACCTTATGGCGGTGGCTGTCCCTCGGTACTTGGTCCCCAGCCGACACTATTTAGCCCGGTGTGCCATCCCCGCACTACACAAGCACGTGTCCCAAAACATCTGCCGTGCCCTCAACAACGTAGTTACTGGGAGAGTCCACCTGACAACGGACACGTGGACAAGTGCTTGTGGCCAGGGACGGTACATCTCCCTGACGGCACACTGGGTAAACATAGTGGAAGCCGGGACCCAGTCGGACCTTGGGACGGAACACATCCTCCCCACACCGAGGATTGCGGGCTCTATGTCAGTCAGAGTTGCCCCCACAGTGTACAGCTCCTGCGCATCATCCTCCTCCTTCTCCTCCTCATGTTACAAGCTGGAAGCACTGCAGTACTGCCTCAGCCAAGCGGCAACAGGCTGTGCTGAAACTCATAAGCTTAGGTGATAAACCTCACGTACCATGCCTGGCTCATGTGCTTAACCTCGTGGTTCAGCGGTTTCTTAAATCGTACCTCGAGTTGCCAGATCTGCTCGTCAAAGTACGCCGCCTGTCAGCTCATTTTCGGAAGTCGGCTACAGCTTCCGCCGCCCTTGCTGTGTTGCAGCAGCATTTGCAGCTTCCGACACACTGACTGGTGTGTGATGTCCCTACACGTTGGAACTCTACCCTCCACATGTTGCAAAGGATTTGTGAGCAGAAGAGAGCAGTTGTGGAGTACCAGCTGCAACAAGGCCGTCGATATTCAGGTCAGACTCCACACATAAGACCTCAGGAGTGGACCTGGATATCTGACATATGTACCATCCTGACAAACTTTGAGGAGTCCACCAAGATGCGTCAGCATCCCACTTGTCTGTCTTTTGCATTGCTCTCTGCAGAGAATTAAAGAGGAAGCATTGCAGCCAGAGATGGATAAAGAAGCCATAACGGGCGATTACACACAGCCCAGTCTCATCTCACCCCAACGTGCATTGGGGGACAATGAGGGAGAGGAGGAGGAGGAGGAGGAAGAACAGGAGCTGGTATTATGCGCTGTAGACGGTAGTACCTGTACAACTGTCATACCGTCGGTTCAGCGTGGGTGGCCTGAGGACAGGGGGGAGAAGGAGGAGGATGAGAGCATGGTCAGTCGTCATCTTGGTGAGGACACGGAAGTCTTGCCCATTACCAGTCTGGCAAGCATGGCTGACTTTATGTTATGCTGCCTTAACCTTGACCCTCGCGTTGTCAAAATGTTGGGTGACATTTATTACTGGTTGTTGACACTTTTAGACCCCCGCTACAAGGAGAACTTTCACTCTCTTATTCCTGAGGTGGAGAGGTCTACAAAATGGGGCAGTACCAGAAGGCCCTTGCTGCAGAACTGTTAAAAAAATTCCCATCTGAACACGCTAATGGCAGAGGTCACAGTTCGTTGCCCAACCAAGGCATACAGGTGAGAGAGACGCAACTCCAATTCAGCAGAGGCAGGGGAACACTGTCAACTTTCTTGGACAGTTTTCTGAAAACTGCCCAGCTTACAGGCCCTGAGGCGCGGGGTACTCTCACAAGGAGTGGAAAGTTTCAAAAGATGGTGAGGGAGTACCTAGCCGAACGTACCAGTGTCCTCCGTGATTCCTCTGTGCCTTTTCATTATTGGGTATCCAAGCTGGACACTTGGAATGAACTCGCTCTGTACGCCTTGGAGGTCCTGGCCTGCCCTGCCACTAGTTATAGGAGTGTGTTTTTAGTGCCGCTGGGGGAATTATAACTGATAAGCGCACTCGCCTGTCAAGTGACAATGCTGACAAGCTGACCCTTATCAAAATGTACAAGGGCTGGATTGAGCCAGACTTCTCATCACCACTAAATGACAGTAGAGTAACATAAAGTCAAATCCACTGTGTTATTTCGGGAGGTGTATTCCCATGCACCGCTTCACACCCACACATGGGTATACGCTTCCTCATTTCGGCTGTTTTTTGCTCTTCTCCTTATCCTCAGCCTCCACCACCACTATACCACCAGGGTGACCGTGGTCCATGTTGCCAGCATTGCAAGTTCCTCCGTCCTAATTTTTGGCAGCTTTTGCTTGGAAGGCATAGGCAAAGACTATGGGAGACCCACTCCCCAATAATGGGAATAATGATTTTAATATGCTGTGCTGCATGGCTCTTGTAAGGGGCATTAAAATCATCTTCTTAAGCTACTGTGACCTCCACGTCTCTTCCAAGGGTCATTGATATTGTCTTTTTATTCCACTGGGACCTCCACATCTCTTCCAAGGGGCATTTATATTGTCTTTTTATTCCACTGTGACCTCCACGTCTCTTCCAAGGGGCATTAAAATCGCCTTGTTAAGCTACTGTGACCTCCACGTCTCTTCCAAGGGGCATTAAAACCATCTTGTTAAACCACTCTGAACGCCACGTCTCTTCCAAGGGGCATTAAAATCGTCTTGTTAAGCTACTGTGATCTCCACGTCTCTTCCAAGGGTCATTGATATTGTCTTTTTATTCCACTCGGACCTCCACCACTTTTCCAAGGGGCATTAATATTGTCTTTTTATTCCACTGCGACCTCCACCACTCTTCCAAGGGGCATTGATATTGTCTTTCTATTCCAATGTAACCTCCACCACTCTTCCAAGGGGCATTGATATTGTCTTTTTTTTCCACTGGGACCTCCACCACTCTTCCAAGAGGCATTGATATTGTCTTTTTATTCCACTGGGACCTCCACGTCTCTTCCAAGGGGCATTAAAACCGTCTTCTTAAGCTACTGCGACCTCCACGTCTCTTCCAAGGGGCATTAAAACTGTCTTGTTAAACCACTCTGAACTCCACAACTCTTCCAAGGGGCATTGAAATGTTGTTTTTAATTACCTCTAACCTCCACGACTCTTCCAACGGGCATTGCATTTCCTCCTAATTTAAGTCAGCTTTTGCTTTTTAATGCATAGGCGAACACTAAGGAAGACCCACTCCCCAATAATGGGTAGAAAGTTTTTAGTACGCTGTAATCCACGTCTGTTTCAAGGGGCATTGCAGTTCCTCATCATTTTTTGAAAGCCTTCTATTCACTGCTTAGGCCAACAGTGTACAGGAGACCCAGTTGCTATAAATGGAAAAAACGGTTTAGTTAAGGTCCTCTGACCTCCATGTCACTTCCAAGGGGCATTGGAGTGCCTCGAAATTTTTGGTAGGCATTGCACTCACTGTATGCCCTATAACTGTGTAGCCGAACCACTCCTTTTGGTACAGAAACATATCCTACAAGACATGTGTGGTTGACTGGCCTGATATTGATGTGAATGGTCCCTGTTCCTCTTGCTCTTTCTCCTTTGCCACCACCCCATCCATCATTCATCACGTGAAGCTTTGTTTTAATGGGAGTCATAGAACTGGAATAGTAACAGAAAAACATCCAGCAATCCTCGGAGGAGGTAGGATATGCGCTAAAACGCTGACCACCTCAGGACTAGCTGCTACTACATACATGCACATACTTGCATTCCAAGGAAAAGAAAGCTAAGGAGATGGATGGCCTCATGATCATGAATAATTTACTTGTTTTGTAGGAGGCCGACCACTGCTGCTGTCTACCTTGTGAACTTTTTGTTGAAGCCTGATTGACCTACGACCCACAATCCTCTATGTCTGGAGGACGTGTTGCATCCCAGTGTCCAACTGTGTCCACAATATTAACCCAGTGTGAAGGCGTCAGTGAGATGGACCATCCCTGGCCACATTCACTTGTCCATGTGTTTGTGGTTAGGCTGTCCTTCCCACTAAATGCACTGGGGAGGGTATTGGTTATGTTTAGGTATGCGCGCTTGTGTATAAGGCGCACCGGGACAAATAAGTGTGGCTGGGGACCATTTATGGACACCCGGCCGCCCCCAGGCGGCTGGGGACCATGTGTGGGCACCCGGCAGAGGGGCGGCTGGGGACCGAGTATGGACACCCGGCCGCCCCTGGCAGCTGGGGACCAAGCGTGGACACACGGCCGCCGGGCGGCTGGGGACTGAGTATGGATACCAGGCCGCCGACGCAGCCATGACATGGTGGCCAGATTCCGCCTCCACATGGCTAAAAGGCCCAGTTTCAAGTGCAAGCAAGCAGTATGGTATTGCAGCCTTGGGGTGGGTGGGTGGGTGGCAGGCTGCATACTTGCGCTTACATTGCAAGGAATGGGGGAGGTACAATTGAACACTGCCCTGGGACAAGGACTTGAACGGGGATAGTTGCAAGTCTGCAACGACAGGTGCAGGGCGGGAGGCATTTTTGCATGTGCCATGAACAGGGGTTAGACACCCGGCCGCCAGGCGGCTGGGGACTGAGTATGGATACCAGGCCGCCGACGCAGCCATGACATGCTGGCCAGCGTCTGCCTCCACAAGCCTAAAAGGCCTCATTTCAAGTGCAAGCAAGATAGCAGTATGGTATTGCAGCCTGGGGGTGGGTGGGTGGGTGGCAGGATGCACACTTACGCTTGCATTCCAAGAAACCAAAGCAGATGCTAACTTCTATCATCATCATCATGCTCCTCACCTTGGCACTCTCAACTCCCCTGATGGAGAAGCCAGGGCCCACCGGAGGAGTCTGGTTGTCTGGTGGGCTCGTCCAATGCTGCCCAAAAGCAGGTCAGGCTAAGAAAAGTGTGGGGAAGGTTACCGAGACAAATAGTGGCGGCTGGGGACTGAGTATGGAGACCTCGCTGCCGAAGCAGCCATGAGGTAGTGCCAGCTTCGGCCTCCTCCAAACTAAAAGGCCCCATTTCAAGTGCAAGCTAGCACTATAGTATTGCAGCCTGCGGGTGGGTGGGTGGGTGGTTGGCTGCATATTTGCGCTTGCATTTGCAAGGAATGGGGGAGGTACAATTGAACACTGCCCTGGGACAAGGACTTGCACGGGGATAGTTGCAAGTCTGCATCTTCTGATGCGGCAAGGATCACTTCTGATGGGCACACTTTTAGGCAGTGACCTGGGTGTCAGAGATGCTTCTAGGGGTCTTCCCCATGCTGTTCCCATGTCTTTTCAGCACTGTATGCATGTGTCATACAGCACATGGCCAGATAAGGTTGTAAAATGTTAAAATGACATTTCCCGGTGAATACATTTGTCACGGTTGAAAGCAATACAAAAGTGCAAAAAAGCATAAAAAATGCTACTTGTGAACATAGCCCAAGGTTTGGAGGAGTATTTTTGTTTTGGTTATTTATTTTACCTTATACACAAGTCTTTACCCTGGAAAGGATGTTCCTTAACATATTTCACAGGAAAACCATTTGCAGTTTCGTTTTTGAACATTTTATTGTGAGCCAGTAAAAGTGGCTTAATACCTCTGACCACGGTGTTGACAGGAGTGACCTGGGGGTCAGAAATGCTTCCTGGGGTGATCCTCATGCTATCCCCATGTCATTTGAGCACTGTCACTATCGTTTTAGGCACTTTTTAGGCTTTCTACAGACTGCTGGCGGTGCCGCCGCAAAAATGCTCAGGTCTCCCATAGACTAACATTGGGCTCGCTGCTAGGGTCGAGCACCCGAGTATCACGGTGAGCTCGGCCTGAGCTTCGAGCACCGCATTTTAGTGCTCGATCAACACTAATTATCCGCTATCCAACCAACAACCTTTTGCACTGCTCTGGGTTCAATAGTGGTGTGCTGCTGTCCCCTAGGAATTGGGACAGGAAGGTCAGGCGAGAAGATGTGGGTGTTTGTTGTGGCACAATTTCAGCTTGCCCACGGCCTTATCCTCAGCCTCTGCATGCACCATCACCATCACGTCCAGTTCCCCGTCCCATGCCACGTGTCTTGCCCATTTTAAATGGAGGACAGTATCTTCCACGCTCGCTACAAATGAGTTGGAGCGAACTTATATGTGATCCGTGTGACGGAGAAACAGAGTTTTAAATACCTGGCCTGTAGGTAAGTAGTTTGAACAGCAAACTGGTGTGAATTGCTTCACTGACACACTGAAAGAAATTTTTAATGGAGGCCAGAAATGGCAGTATTTTCTGACAATGTATAGGTGATCCGTGTGACGGAGAAAACAGAGTTTTGAATACCTGGCCTTTAGGTAAGTAGTTTGAACAGAAAACTGGTGTGAATTGCTTTACTGACACACAGAAGGAAATTTTTAATGGAGGCCAGAAATGGCAGCATTTTCTGACAACTTATATGTGATCCCTGTGACGGAGAAAACAGAGTTTTAAGTACCTGGCTTGTAGGTAAGTAGTTTGAACAGCAAACTTGTGTGAATTGCTTCACTGACACACTAAAGGAAATTTTTAATGGAGGCCAGAAATGGCAGTATTTTCTGATAACTTATATGTGATCCATGTGACGGGGAAAACAGAGTTTTAAATACCTGGCCTGTAGGTAAGTAGTTTGAACAGCAAACGGGTGTGAATTGTTTCACTGACACACTAATGGAAATTTTTAATGGAGGCCAGAAATGGCAGAAGTTTCTGACAATGTATATGTTTTCTGTGTGATGGAGAAAACAGAGTTTTAAATACCTGGCCTGTAGGTAAGTAGTTTGAGCAGCAAACTGGTGGGAATTGCTTCACTGAGACACTGAAAGAAATTTTTAATGGAGACCAGAAATGGCAGTATTTTTTGACAACGTACATGTGATCCTTGTGACGGAGAAAACAGAGTTTTTAATACCTGGCCTGTAGGTTAGTAATTTGAACAGCAAACTGGTGAGAATTGCTTCACTGACACACTAAAGGAAATTTTTAATGGAGGCCAGAAATGGCAGTATTTTCTGACAACTTATATGTGAAACCTGTGATGGATAAAACAGAGTTTTAAATACCTGACCTGTAGGTAAGTAGTTTGAACAGCAAACTGGTGGGAATTGCTTCACTGACACACTAAAGCACATTTTTAATGGAGGCCAGAAATGGCAGTATTTTCTGACAACTTATATGTGATCTGTGTGACGGAGAAAACAGAGTTTTAAATACCTGGCCTGTAGGTAAGTAGTTTGAACAGCAAACTGGTGGGAATTGCTTCAGTGACACACTGAAGGAAATTTTTAATGGAGGCCAGAAATGGCAGTATTTTCTGACAACTTACATGTCATCTTTGTGACAGAGAAAACAGAGTTTTAAATACCTGGCCTGTAGGTAAGTAGTTTGAAAAGCAAACTGGTGTGAATTGCTTCACTGACACACTGAAGGAAATTTTTAATGGAGGCCATAAATGGCAGTATTTTCTGACAACTTATATGTGATCTGTCTGATGGAGAAAACAGAGTTTTAAATACCTGGCCTGTAGGTAAGTACTTTGAACAGCAAACTGGTGGGAATTGCTTCACTGACACACTGAAAGAAATTTTTAATGGAGGCCAGAAATGGCAGTATTTTCTGACAACGTATATGTGATCTGTGTGATAGAGAAAACAGGATTATAATTACCTGGCCTGTAGGTAAGTAGTTTGAACAGCAAACTGGTGTGAATTTGCTTCACTGACACACTGTAGAAAATTTTTAATGGAGGCCAGAAATGGCAGTATTTTCTGACAACGTATATGTGATCCCTGCGACGGAGAAAACAAGGTTTAAATACCAGGCCTGTAGGTAAAGAATTTGAACAGCAAACTCGTGTGAATTACTTCACTGACACACAAAGGAAATTTTTAATGGAGGCCAGAAATGGCAGTATTTTCTGACAACTTACATGTGATCTGTGTGACGGAGAAAACAGAGTTTTGAATACCTGGCCTGTAGGTAAGTAGTTTGAACAGCAAACGGGTGTGAATTGTTTCACTGACACACTAATGGAAATTTTTAATGGAGGCCAGAAATGGCAGTATTTTCAGACAACTTATATGTGATCCGTGTGACGGAGAAAACAGAGTTTTAAATACCTAGCCTGTAGGTAAGTAGTTTGAACAGCAAATTGGAGTGAATTGCTTCACTGACACACTAAAAGAAATTTTTAATGGAGGCCAGAAATGGCAGTATTTTCTGTCAACTTATAAGTGATCCGTGTGACGGAGAAAACAGAGTTTTAAATATCTGGCCTGTAGGTTAGTAGTTTGATCAGCAAACTGGTGGGAATTGCTTCACTGACACACTGAAGGAAATTTTTAATGGAGGCCAGAAATGGCAGTATTTTCAGACAACTTATATGTGATCTGTGTGACGGAGAAAACAGAGTTTTAAATACCAGGCCTGTAGGTAAGTAGTTTGAACAGCAAACTGGTGTGAATTGCTTCACTGACACACTGAAGGAAATTTTTAATGGAGGCCAGAAATGGCAGCATTTTCTGACAACTTATATGTAATCCCTGTGATGGAGAAAACAGAGTTTTAAGTACCTGGCTTGTAGGTAAGTAGTTTGAACAGCAAACTTGTGTGAATTGCTTCACTGACACACTAAAGGAAATTTTTAATGGAGGCCAGAAATGGCAGTATTTTCTGATAACTTATATGTGATCCATGTGACGGGGAAAACTGAGTTTTAAATACCTGGCCTGTAGGTAAGTAGTTTGAACACAAACTGTTGTGAATTGCTTCACTGACACACTAAAGGAAATTTTAAGCCAGAAATGACAGTATTTTCTGACAACTTATATGTGATCCGTGTGACGGAGAAAACAGAGTTTTAAATACCTGGCCTGTAGGTAAGTAGTTTGAACAGCAAACTGGTGGGAATTGCTTCACTGACTCACTGAAAGAAATTTTTAATGGAGGCCAGAAATGTCAGTATTTTCTGACAACGTATATGTGATCCCTGTGACGGAGAAATCAGAGCTTTAAATACCTGGCCTGTCGGTAAGTAGTTTGAACAGCAAACTGGTGTGAATTGCTTCACTGATACACTGAAGGAAATTTTTAATGGAGGCTACAAATGGCAGTATTTTCTGACAACGTGTATGTGATCCGTGTGACTGAGATAACAGAGTTTTCAATACCTGGCCTGTAGGTAAGTAACTTGAACAGCAAACTGGTGTGAATTGCTTCACTGACACACTAAAGGAAATTTTTAATGGAGGCCAGAAATGGCAGTATTTTCTGACAACGTATATGTGATCCGTGTGACTGAGAAAATAGGGTTTTAAATACCTGGCCTGTAGGTAAGTAGTTTGAACAGCAAACTGGTGGGAATTGCTTCACTGACACACTGAATGAAATTTTTAATGGAGGCCAGAAATGGCAGCATTTTCTGACAATGTATATGTGATCCGTGTGACGGAGAAAACAGAGTTTTAAATACCCGGCCTGTAGGTAAGTAGTTTGAACAGCAAACCCTGTCAAAAATGTCGATGACACAGTGAAAAAAAATTGGAATGGAAGGAAAAAATGGCAGAATTTTCTGAAAACGTATATGTGATCCGTGTGACAGAGAAAACACAGTTTTAAATAGCTGTATTTCTAGCGCTGTAATATGGAAATGACATGGCTGTATTCTGTAGTGCCAACAAGCAAATGGCGTAGAAAAACGGTGTTCTTTGGATTGCTTTTTAAGCAAATAATGAGGATTAAGATCCAAGAAAATGTATTCCTGACCCCTGAGACCTGGGCCTTTGTATAGAAATATCTAACAGCAGCAGAAGGCAGAATTGGATTGGAGCCTCTTGTGCTATATGCGCTGCAGTCTGCTATATTCCCTACCTGCCTGTCTGATATCTCTGCTGATGAATTAGTTAGTCCTCAAAAGGACTGTTTGTTAAGATGGATATGTGTAATGTACGGTTTTTCTCCCTACACTACCTAATACACAAGCAAACCTCTCCCTGACGCAGTAGCACCTCTCCCTACTCTGCCTGATTCCGGAGTGACTGTGACGAGCACAGCAGCACCAGGTCTGATATAGACCTGATGACGCCGTGCAGCCATCCAATCACTGTAATGCCACAACCACCATGGCTGCGGCATTACAATGAGTGGCAGGCAATCCCTGCATGTTGATTGGTGCTCTAAAGGGCGCCAAACATGCAGGGAGGGGACCCGAGCTCCCTCCGAGCAACCCCGGAAATACTCGGCGAGCGCCAAGCTTCTCGAGCAGTGAGATGCTTGGGCGAGCAGCGAGCAGTAGCGAGCATGCTCGCTCATCACTAATCACAATACCAACCCGTTACTCCTCATTTCCGGAGGAGTAAGGACGAAGTCTAAAATACAATTTGCATGCCTCCTTAAAAATACAAAAAACTTGTCCCTACCTCCTGAAAACCTGTTCGGGAGGGCAACCTTGGGTTCAGGCTGGACAGGCCTACCTGCAGAGACCCGCACATTGGCGACCTGTAACCACTGATGCTGCTGCTGAACCTCACAGTGGAGGTCATTCACCTCCAGAGACAGATGGCAGAACTGCTCTGCGAGCTCTGCAACAGTACCCATACCAAGGGAGAAAGGAAAAAAAAGTCCACACACAAAAAAATCAAAAACCCAAAGTGTCAGTTTTTTTTTTCCTTTTTTAAAATGTGCTCGGCCGGCGATAATGTGACGCAAGCTGTGGGAATGACTAGTGTAACACAAAGGGAAAAGGGAAAGGGAGCCCAGACTCTAGGGAAAGGGGGAAGTGGATAACTCCTAGTCTGGTCTAGTGTCACTGTGTCTCAATTATTGACCCTATATTGGCTCTTCACTAGTGTTGAGCAAGCACTAAAATGCTCGGGTGCTCAAAGCTCAGGCCGAGCTCACCGTGATACTCGGGTGCTCGACCCGAGCAACGAGCCCAATGTTAGTCTATGGGAGACCCGAGCATTTTTGCGGCCGCACCCCCGGCAGTCTGTAGAAAGCCTAAAAAGTGCCCAAAACAATAGTGACAGTGCTCAAAAGACATGTGGACAGAATGGGCATCGCCCCAGGAAGCATTTCTGACCCCCAGGTCACTGCTGTCAGCAACGTGGTCAGAGGTATTAAGCCACTTTAACGGGCTCACAATAAAATGTTCAAAAGCAAAACTGAAACGGTTTTCCTGTGAAATATGTTAAGGAACTTCCTTTCCAGGGTAAAGACTTGTGTATAAGGTAAAATAAATAACCAAAAACAAAAATACTCCTCCACACCTTGGGCTATGTTCACAAGTAACATTTTTTATGCCTTTTTGCACTTTTGTATTGCTTTCATCCGTGACAAATGCATTCACAGGGAAATGTCATTTTAACATTTTACAATCTTATCTGGCCATGTGCTGTGTGACACATGCATACAGTGCTGAAAAGACATGGGAACAGCATGGGGAAGACCCCTGGAAGCATCTCTGACACCCAGGTCACTGCCTAAAAGTGTGCCCATCAGAAGTGATCCTTTCCGCATCAGAAGATGCAGACTTGCAACTATCCCCGTGCAAGTCCTTGCCCCAGGGCAGTGTTCAATAGTACCTCCCCCATTCCTTGCAATGCAAGCGTAAGTATGCAGCCTGCCACCCACCCACCCCCAGGCTGCAATACCATACTGCTAGCTTGCACTTGAAATGGGGCCTTTTAGTTTGGAGGAGGCCAAAGCTGGCCACTACCTCATGGCTGCTTCAGCAGCGAGGTATCCATACTCAGTCCCCAGCCGCCCGGCGGCCGGGTGTCCACGCTCTGTCCCCAGCCGCCAGGGGGCGGCCGGGTGTCCATACTCGGTCCCCAGCCACCCAGCGGCTGGGTGTCCACACACGGTCCCCAGCCGCCTGGGAGCGGCCGGGTGTCCATAAACGGTCCCCAGTCGCCCCTATTTCTCCTTCAAACTTCCCCCCCACTTTTCTTAGCCTGGCCTGCTTTAGGGCAGCATTGGACGAGCCCACCAGAAAACCAGACTCCTCCGGTGGGCCCTGACTTCTCCATCAGGGGAGTTGAGAGTGCCAAGGTGAGGAGCATGATGATGATGATAGAAATTAGCGTCTGCTTTGTTTTCTTGGAATGCAAGCGCATGTATGTAGTAGAGGCTAGGCCTGAGGTGGTCAGCATTCTGGCGCATATCCTACCTCCTCCGAGGATTGCTGGATGTTTTCCTGCTACTATCCCAGTTCTATGACTCCCGTTAAAACAAAGCTTTAGGTGATAAATGATGGATGAGGTGGTGGCAAAGGAGAAAGAGCAGGAGGAACAGGGACCATTCACAACAATATCAGGCCAGTCAACCACACATGTCTTGTAGGATATGTTTCTGTACCAAAAGGAGCGGTTCGGCTACACAGTTATAGGGCATGCAGTGAGTGCAATGCCTAACAAAAATTTCGAGGCACTCTAATGCCCCTTGGAAGTGACATGGAGGTCAGAGGGCCTTAACTAAACCGGTTTTTCCATTTATAGCAACTGGGTTTCCTGTGCACTGTTGGCCTAAGCAGTGAATGGAAGGCTTTCCAAAAGTTATGAGTAACTGCAATGCCCCTTGAAACAGATGTGGTTTACAGCATACTAAGAACCTTATACCCATTATTGGGGAGTGGGTCTCCTTTAGTGTTCGCCTATGCATTGAAAAGCAAAAGCTGACTAAAATTAGGAGGAAATGCAATGCCCGTTGGAAGAATGGTGGATGTCGCAGTGGAATAAGAAGACAATATCAATGCCCCTTGGAAAAGTGGTGGAGGTTGCAGTAGCTTAACAAGATGGTTTTAATGCCCCTTGGAAGAATGGTGGAGGTCGCAGTAGCTTAACAAGATGGTTTAAATGCCCCTTGGCAGAGACTTGGAGGTTGCAGTAGCTTAACAAGACGGTTTTAATGCCCCTTGGAAGAGACGTGGAGGTTTCAGCAGCTTAACAAGACGGTTTTAATGCCCCTTGGAAGAATGGTGGAGGTTGCAGTAGCTTAACAAGACAGTTTTAATGCCCCTTGGAAGAGACGTGGAGGTTGCAGTAGCTTAACAAGACGGTTTTAATGCTCCTTGGAAGAATGGTGAAGGTCGCAGTAGCTTAACAAGACGATTTTAATGCCCCTTAGAGAAGTGGTGGAGGTCGCAGTAGCTTAACAAGACGGTTTTAATGGCCCTTGGAAGAGACGTGGAGGTCGCAGTGGAATGAAAAGACAATATCAATGCCCCTTGAAAAAGTGGAGGAGGTCGCAGTAGCTTAACAAGATGATTTTAATGCCCCTTGGAAGAGACGTGGAGGTTGCAGTAGCTTAACAAGACGTTTTAAATGCCCCTTGGAAGAGAAGTGGAGGTTGCAGTAGCTTAACAAGATGGTTTTATTGCCCCTTGGAAGAATGGTGGAGGTCGCAGTAACTTAAGACGGTTTTAATGTCCCTTGGAGAAGTGGTGGAGGTCGCAGTAGCTTAACAAGATGGTTTTAATGCCCCTTGGAAGAGACGTGGAGGTCGCAGTGGAATAAAGAGACAATATCAATGCCCCTTGAAAAAGTGGTGGAGGTCGCAGTAGCTTAAAAAGACGGTTTTGATGCCCCTGGGGAAAGTGATGGAGGTCGCAGTAGCTTAACAAGACGGTTTTAATGCTCCTTGGAAGAGACGTGGAGGTCGCAGTAGCTTAACAAGACGGTTTTAATGCCCCTTGGAAGAATGGTGGAGGTCGCCGTAGCTTAACAAGACAGTTTTAATGCACCTGGGAAAAGTGGTGGAGGTCGCAGTAGCTTAACAAGACAGTTTTAATGCCCTTTACAAAAGCCATGCAGTACAGCATATTAAAAACATTATTCCCATTATTGGGGACTGGGTCTCCCATAGTCTTTGCCTATGCCTTCCAAGCAAAAGCTGCCAAAAATTAGGACGGAGGAACTTGCAATGCTGGCAACACAGACCACGGTCACCCTGGTGGTATAGTGGTGGTGGAGGCTGAGGATAAGGAGAAGAGAAAAATGCAGCCGAAATGAGGAAGCGAATACCCATGTGTGGGTGTGAACCGGTGCATGGGAATACACCTCCCGAAATAACACAGTGGATTTGACTTTATGTTACTCTGCTGTCATTTGGTGGTGATGAGAAGTCTGGCTCAATCCAGCCCTTGTTCATTTTGATAAGGGCCACCTTGTCAGCATTGTCAGTTGACAGGCGTGTGCGCTTATCTGTTATAATTCCCCCAGCGGCACTAAAAACACGCTCTAATAACACGGTAGCGGCAGGGCAGGCCAGGACCTCCAAGGCATAGAGAGCGAGTTCATTCCAAGTGTCCAGCTTGGATACTCAATAATTAAAAGGCACAGAGGAATCACGGAGGACGCTGGTACGGTCGGCAAGGTACTCCCTCAACATCTTTTGAAACTTTCCACTCCTTGAGAGAGTACCCCACGCCTCAGGGCCTGTAAGCTGGGCGGGTCTCAGAAAACTGTCCCAGAACATTGACAGTGTTCCATTGCCTCTGCTGGATTGGAGTTGCGTTTCTCTTGCTTGTACGCCTTGGTTGGGCAGCGAACTGTGACCTCTGCCGCTTGCGTGTTCAGATGGGAATTTTTTTAACAGTTCTGCAGCAAGGGCCTTCTGGTACTGCCCCATTTTTGTAGACCTCTCCACCTCAGGAATAAGAGAGTGAAAGTTCTCCTTGTAGTGGGGGTCATTACCAACCAGTAATGACTGTCACCCAACATTTTGACAACGCGAGGGTCACAGTTAAGGCAGTGTAACATAAAGTCAGCCATGCGTGCCAGACTGGTAACGGGCAAGACTTCTGTGTCCTCACCAAGAAGACGACTGACCATGCTCTCCTCCTCCTCCTCCTCCTCCCCCCTGTCTTCAGGCCACCCACGCTGAACTGACGGTATGACAGTTGTACAGGTACTACCGTCTACAGCGCATGATACCAGCTCCTGTTCTTCCTCCTCCTCCTCCTCACCCTCATTGTCCCTAATGCACGTTGGGATGAAATGAGGCTGGGCTGTGTGTAATCGCCCGCTACGGCTTCTTGATGCATCTCATCATACTCTGGCTGCAATGCCTCCTCTTTAATTCTCTACAGAGAGCGTTGCAAAAGACAGACAAGTGGGATGCTGACGCTAATGATGGCGTCATCACCACTCACCATCTTGGTGGACTCCTCAAAGTTTGTCAGGTTGGTACATATGTCAGACATCCAGGTCCACTCCTGAGGTCTTATGTGTGGAGTCTGACCTGAATATCGACGGCCTTGTTGCAGCTGGTACTCCACAACTGCTCTCTTCTGCTCACAAATCCTTTGCAACATGTGGAGGGTAGAGTTCCAACTTGTGGGGTCACCACACCTGTGGGTGTGCTGGAAGCTGCAAATGCTGCTGCAACACAGCAAGGGCGGCGGAAGCTGTAGCCGACTTGTGAAAATGAGCTGATAGGCGGCGTACTTTGACGAGCAGATCTGGCAACTCGGGGTACGATTTAAGAAACCGCTGAACCACGAGGTTAAGCACATGAGCCAGGCATGGTACGTGTGTGATCTCGCCTCACCTCAGAGCCACCACCAGGTTACGGTAATTGTCACACACGACCATACCTGGATGTAGGTTCAGCGATCTCAGCCACAGATCTGCCTGCTCTTTCACAGCTGTCCACAACTCACAATCAGTGTGAGGTTTATCACCTAACCTTCTGAGTTTCAGCACAGCTTGTTGCCACTTGGCTGAGGCAGTACTGCAGTGCTTCCAGCTTGTAACTGATGTGGTGATATCTGAGATGGAGGCTGAACATGAGGAGGAGGAGGAGGAGTATGATGCGCAGGAGCTGTACACTGTGGGGGCAACTCTGACTGACATAGGGCCCGCAATCCTCGGTGTGGGGAGGATGTGTTCCGTCCCAAGGTCCGACTGGGTCCCGTCTTCCACTATGTTTACCCAGTGTGCCGTCAGGGAGATGTACCGTCCCTGGCCACAAGCACTTGTCCACGTGTCCTTTGTCAGGTGGACTCTCCCAGTAACTGCGTTGTTGAGAGCACGGCAGATGTTTTTGGACACGTGCTTGTGCAGTGCAGGGATGGCACACCGGGCAAAATAGAGTCGGCTGGGGACCGAGTACCGAGGGACGGCCACCGCCATAAGGTTGCGGAAGGATTCAGTCATGAAATGTGCGAATTTAGGACTGTGGCCTGTGGGGCATTGGCTGCGAATTTGCGCTTTCATTCAAAGCTCTGAGATATGGACAATTGAATACAGTATGGACAGGGGATTGCCTTGCACGCACAACAGGGGGTTCTATTACATGCACAACTGCGGAAGAAGCAGTGGTGACACCTGCTGACACTGGTCGTGGACCCTGGGGTTTCTCCCCACAAAGTTGGGCGCTTTGCTGCCATGTGCCTGATCATGCTGGTGGTGGTCAGGCTGGTAGTTTTGTCACCCCTGCTGATGCTGGCATGGCAGGTGGTACAAATGGCCTTTTTGGGTTTATCAGCAGAGACTTTAAAAAATTCCAGACTCTGGAAGACTTACTGGTTGTACTGGCAATGTCCCTCGTGTTGGTGTTACGGGGAACTTTTTGTTGCCCGCCTTCTGTGTGCGGCCGCCACTCTGCTTCTTCCTGCCTGTTGGGGTACTCTGCCTCCCTCCCCCTGTGTGCTGCTGGCCTCGCTCTTCGTGTCCTCCTGCCACGTTGGGTCAGTTACTAGATCATCCACCACCTCCTCCTCTTCCACTTCCGCACCACGGTCCTCCTCCTCACTTCGTGGCAATTTTGTCTCGTCATCGTCCACCTCTTGTGACAAATTGCCAGTGTAGACTTCCTATAGCCGTGACTGTTCAAATATTTGGACATCGCTACATGGGATCTCCTCTTCCACCACTTCAAGAGGAGCAGGAGAGGGGCACAAATATGGAAATGGACCAGTAAACAGCTCTTCAGAGTGTCCAACTGTGGGATCAGTTGCTGTCTGACGACACTCGGCATGGTGGGAGGAAGGAGTATGCGGTCGAGACTCACGGCTACTAAAACTTGACCGTGTGGAAGACAGACCGGAGGTGCTGGTGCCCAGGTAACTGGAAGTATTATTTGCTATCCAATTAATAACCTGTTCACACTGATCAGTTCGCAATACTGGTGTTGTAGTGTGCTTCCCTAGTAATTCGGTCAAGAAGTGGGAGCGAGAAGATGTGGCTGTTGGTTGTGGCACATTTCCACCTTGGCCACGGCCCCGTCCTCTACACGCACCATCACCATAACGTCCAGTTCCACGTCCCTTGCCACGCACCTTGCCCATTGTAAATGAAGTAAAATAGCTAACACTCGTACTATCAATGGAAAAAGGGTAAGAAAAAGGAGATTAGAACCATGGAAGAGAAAAAACACAGTTCAATTTGTCTGGCCTACACCAGAATCTTTTAAACAGATATATTTGTGACTGAACAGACAGGGAGACAGTATTACTGTTTTTTTTTTACGTAAAACAGGCCAAAAGCTGGATAATACAGAGATTTGAACTGTACAACTGCAAAACCACAGTTCTAATTTACTAGCGTATACCAGACTTTTTTAAATAGATATATTTGGGGCTGAACAGTCAGCGACACACTCAAACTGCTTTTTTTTATGTAAAAAAGACCCAAAAGTGGATAATGCAGTGATTTGACCCGTGGAACTGTAAAACCACAGTTCTATTTTTCTGGCCTACACCAGACTCTTTTAAACAGATATATTGGTGTCTGACCAGTCAGGGAGACACTATTAGAGTTTTTTTTTACGGCAAAAAATGCCAAAAACAGGATAATTCAGAGATTTGACCCATGGAACTGCAAAACCACAGTTCTGTTTTTCTGTCCTACACCAGACTTCTTAAACAGTTATATTGGTGTCTGAACAGTCAGGGAGACACTATTACTGTTTTTTTTTTACGTCAAAAAATGCCAAAAGCAGGATAATACAGAGATTTGACCCGTGGAACTGCAAAACCACAGTTATAGTTATGTGGCGTACACCAGACTCTTTTAAACAGATATATTGGTGTCTGACCAGTCAGGTAGACACTATTACAGTTTTTTTTACGGCAAAAAATTCCAAAAACAGAATAATTCAGAGATTTGACCAGTGGAACTGTAAAACCACAGTTCTATTTTTCTGGCTACACCAGACTCTTTTAAACAGATATATTGGTGTCTGAACAGTCACAGACACACTCAATTTATTTTTTTTTGGGGGGAGGGATACCAAAAGGTTAATAAGATGCATATTTCTACAGTCTGACTGAGGGAAAAAATACAGGATTTAGATGGAAAAAAAATTTTTTTTCCTGGCCCCTGAGACCGGGGTGATTAGTCTAGCAATTTGACCAAGAGGAACACACAGGACTGTAATGCAGCGTTTGCTGGTATAACCACTGCATCTCCTATACAGTCTGCCTGCCTGCCTGATATCTGGGATGGATATTAGTCCTCAGAAGGACTATTTATTTGATTTGGCAGGCTTTAGAGACCCTACACTACCTATTTCGCACTATATGTCTCTCCCTAACTCAGCAGCACTGACCCTACACTGGCTGATCCGGAGCGACTGTGTTCAAGATGGCGGCGCCCAGTTTTAAATACTCGAGGTGACGCTGTGCGGCCAGCCAATCACTGTAATGCCCACAAACAACATGGCTGCGGCATTACAGTGACTAGCTGGCAATCCCTGCATGTTCATTGGCTCTCTAAAGAGCGCCAAACGTGCAGGGCGGAGACCCGAGCTGCCGCCCGAGTAACTTGAAAATGCTCGGTGCTTGTTGAACATCCGGAGTATCGTGATGCTCGGGCGAGTAATGAGCAGTGTCGAGCATGCTCGCTCAACACTAATCTTTACCAATCACCGCAAACGTGCCTCGCCTTGTCTTTCCCTGGCCTATGGCTAAGGCTAGGGAAGGGAGGAGATGAGCGCTAGTCGATCTCACTTAACACTATAGACAACAAGGATAGACAAACGGGGGAAATTGCTTAGCTTTAGTCGACTCCAGACAAATGCACAGATGCCCTTGAGCTCCAGAGAGGATGAAGCACTTCTCTTGCTAAGCCTTCACAAGTAGGAATGAATATCGCCTGCAACTCCCTCTGAAACACAGCAGGTATTTATACATCCAGGCAGGGTGTTAATTAGCCTGAGGGAGGTAGCCTCTGGGTCCTAGAGACAGCCATTAAGAAGATGTCGGTAATGCCAAACATGGAGATCTCCTGCAACCAACTGCAGGGCGACTGTCTGTCACCTCCAACACACCCGTGACACATAGTCCAAAAGCAGCAGCACTCCTCAATTAAGTGGAGAAATATGATTCCTTTCTTAATGCATATCCATAGCAACATTTCAGTTTTTACTGGAACCTTTTTTCATTTAATGTAGGAGTGCTGCGGTTTTGAACTATATACAGTGGGGAAAATAAGTGTTTGATACACTGCTGATTTTGCAAGTTTTCCCAAATACAAAGAATGGAGAGGTCTGTAATTTTTTACGTAGGTACTAGTGATGAGCGAACATGTTCGGTACTCGCCCTAGTATCACTGTGCTCGACAAGCTCGGCGAGTATTTCCGGGTTGCTCGAGCGGGAACTCAGGTCCTCTCCCTGCATGTTTGGTGCTCTTTAGAGAGCCAATGAACATGCAGGGATTGCCTGCCATACACTGTAATGCCGTAGCCATGTTGGTTGTGGGCATTACAGTGATTGGCTGGCCGCACAGCATCATTAGGTCTATATAAGACTGGGCGCTGCCATGCTCATCACAGTCTACTCCGGAACCAGGCAGAGTAGGGAGAGCTGCTGCTGCGTCAGGGAGAGATTTGCTTCTTCATAGTTGGTATAGGTATTCCACAACATATATATATCCAACTGAACGAACAGTCCTTCTGAGGACTAATCCAGCTGAATATATTCAGTGGTGATAGCAGGATGTAATGCACACGCCCGGACTGACTGGCGTGTGCGTGTTTATGTAGTGATTCCACTGTGCCATGAACCGGAGAGTGCCTGGAGGGGCGTAACTAAGTATCTGCCCGATCCGACCAAGGTCGCACGACGGCATACGACGCCAGTGCACCAGGGACGAACCGAGCAGAGGAACCAGGGTCTACTCCAGGTCAGACTCCGGACATGGCTGTTGATCCACACCAGGGAATACAGGAACAGGCAGACTAGAGCACAGGCTGGGTAGGGTCCAGTACAGACGCGGTGGACAGAGCCGAGCAAAGCGAAAACCGCAGACGCGGTGGACAGAGCCGGGCAAAGCGAAAACCGCAGACGCGGTGGACAGAGCCGAGCAAAGCGAAAACCGCAGACGCGGTGGACAGAGCCGAGCAAAGCGAAAACCGCAGACGCGGTGGACAGAGCCGAGCAAAGCGAAAACCGCAAACGCGGTGGACAGGGCTGAGCAAAGTGAAACCGCAGACGCGGTGGGGACAGGGCTCTGTACACACGGAACAGACTAGAAGGGAAAGGCAGAACCAGATACCCACAGGGTACTTGCAGAGAAGTAGCGAGTGGTCCACAAACTGTACAGTGACAACGAGCAGGAGTTAGGTACGAGTTCAGACTCTGCAGAATAAGGGAAAGTACGGACATAGAGAAAAACAAAACAGACTAGGAGAGTATTCAGACAAGAACAGACACAGCAGCAAGATACAGGAGCCGGTCTAGGTATACCGTCCCTAGAAGGCGGATCGAACAGGCAGAAGCGAGTTCACACAGGCCTGGAAACACAGCCTCCAAGATAGGCAGAAGACAACAGGCTAGAAAATAATACAGACAGGACACAGTTCAGACACGGGAACTGATACCGAAGGCAGGAAACATAAACGGGACCGGACATATCAGTGACCAAAGGCCAACTGACAGAACACAATGCTCAGGCAGGGATTCATTGGAACAGCTGGGTTAAATACCAGATGGCAGACAGCAATAGGCTGAGGACACACAAGGGGTGTGTCTGCAGCAGGTACAAAAAGCAGGAAGTGATCGGGCGCCGCCCTTAAGCAGCAGACACAGAGGCAAACAGACAGCATGGAGGGAAGCCAGGCTAGCAAACTGGACTGGAGATCAAGTGCGCGCTCTTGCACAGTGGGAGATGGACCACTATGCAAGGACGCCGCCAGGTATGTTACACAGGAGTTAGGCAGGCAGGCAGTGTATGTGGCAGACTGCTGTGTATGATACAGCATGAGAGGGTCCATTGAACGTCCTGTTAGTATAAGTATTCCACAACATATATATCCATCTGAGCAAACAGTCCTTCTGAGGACTAATCCAACTGCATATATTCAGTGGTAATAGCAGAAATTAGGCAGGCAGGCAGTGTATGTGGCAGACTGCAGTGCATATAGTGCAAGAGGGTCCATTGAATGTTTCTGCTGCTGCTGTTCTTACAGATATTTGTAGACATAGCCCCAGATATAAGAGGCCAGGGAAATTTTTTTTTTGTTCTTAATAGTGTTGAGCCACCCCCGTAGTGTTCGGGTTCGGTTCGGTTCGTGGAACACCGGGATGCTCGAGGAACTGTTCTTCGAACACCTTAGAACACCGTCGAACACCGTTAAAACCAATGGCAGGCAAACAAAAACACATAGAAACACATAGAAAACACCTTCAAAGGTGTCCAAAAGCTGACAAACTGCTCAGAAGACGCTCTCTTTAAAAAAAAGCCGGCCGGCAATTCAGCAGCGGCATTGTCACGCTGTCTCTGTATACTGGAGGTAGGGGGCCTAAGCTGACCCTAAGCTGGGGCCCTGACTAGTCCCTCAACCTGGAGGTACTGTTAAAGGTACAGAGGTCCAGGTCGCCAGCGTAACCCCTACCTCCTGAGGATCCCTGCACCTAAGTAATCTAGTCCTGAGAAGGACCCCGATCACAACAAAAGGGGACAAGTAATAATATGCCCACACACAGTACTTAGACGAACGAGACAGTACAAGGGAAAAACCAAAACCACCTTGCATACAACAACTACACAACTACAACAGAGGGAACACCAACGGGAAAGGAGATAAATGATAAAGCGAGGAAGGGAAAAAACACTCCAAATACACTTATCTCAGAAACTCCAAACACCACGATCCGCTCTGTTAGTCTGAATGAAATGCTTTCACCGACACTTCCCAAACAGATCAGCAGGCATTTGAAGGAGTCTCACTACAGCAGTATTGACTGCAGCTGGGCGAGGCTGGACCTCGTCTAGCACAGAGAGAGAGAGAATTAACTCCCTCACTGCCGAAAAACACAAAGCACCAACAAGTCAGCTGCGAGAAGTCAGGCTGTGTACTCGTGACGATCTTCGTGGCGACACACCCGTGACAGTACCCCCCCTTCTACGAGGGGCCTCCGGACCCTCAGGGCCAGGTTTATCCGGGTGAGTCGTGTGGAAGGCCCGAACTACTCGGTCTGCGTTAATATCCGACGCAGGAACCCACATCCTCTCCTCAGGACCATACCCTTTCCAATGAACCAGGTACTGAAGGGACCGGCGATTAAAGCGTGAATCGATGACCCTCGATACCTGGAACTCCAAGTTACCATTGACCACCACTGGAGGGGGAGGTAAAGGTGACGGTACCACCGGCGCCACATACCTCTTAAGCAACGATCTGTGGAACACGTTGTGAATTTTAAACGTAGGGGGGAGGTCAAGACGGAATGCCACCGGATTAATAATAGAACTGATTCTGTACGGCCCGATGAACCTGGGACCCAGTTTCCAGGAGGGAACCTTAAGTTTAATATTCCTGGTAGACAACCATACCCGATCGTTCACACTTAGGTCCGGACCAGACACTCTCCTCCTATCAGCCATACGTTTGTATCGGTTCCCCATAGTATTCAGATTCTTCAGCACCCCTCTCCATACTGAAGCGAGTGATGAGGAAAATCGTTCCTCCTCAGGAACCCCCGAAGAGCCCCCCCTACTGAAAGTACAAAACTGGGGGTGAAAACCATATGCCCCAAAAAACGGGGACTTACCAGTGGACTCGCTCCGCCTATTATTAAGAGCAAACTCTGCCAGAGGTAAGAAAGAAGCCCAGTCCTCCTGGTTCTCTGACACTAAACACCGGAGATATGTCTCCAAGCTCTGGTTCATACGTTCCGTCTGACCATTGGTCTGAGGATGAAAAGCCGATGAGAATGACAAATGCATCCCCCGCCGTGCACAAAACGCCTTCCAGAACTTGGACACAAACTGAGACCCCCGATCAGACACCACCTCGGAGGGTACCCCGTGAAGCCTCACAATCTCCCCAATGAACACCTGCGCAAGAGTTTTAGCATTAGGGAGAGCCGGAAGAGCGATAAAATGTGCCATCTTGCTGAACCTGTCCAGTACAACGAGTATGACCGTTTTACCCGAAGACGGAGGGAGGTCCGTAATAAAGTCCATAGACAGATGAGTCCAAGGACGCTCCGGGATCTTCAAAGGTAAGAGGGCCCCAGACGGACGGGTATGTGAGGTCTTAGAGCGCGCACAAACCCCACAGGACGCGACAAAAGTTACCACCTCCTTATGTAAGTTAGGCCACCAAAACCGACGCGAGAGGAGATCCACAGTTGCTTTACTCCCCGGGTGTCCTGCAAAAACTGAGTTATGGTGTGCCTCGATCACCTTTTGTCGCAACTGATCTGGAACAAACAGTCTCCTCGGAGGTCCAACAGGGGCGTCCCCCTGAGCCTCCAATACCTCCTCCTCCAGCTCAGAGCATACTGCCGAAACCACCACCCCCTCCTGAAGGATAGGAATCGGGTCGTCCGTATTTCCGGCCCCAGGGAAACTACGAGATAAGGCATCCGCCTTTATATTTTTTGACCCAGGACGATATGTAACGACAAAATTAAACCTGGTAAAAAACAATGACCACCTAGCTTGTCTGGGATTCAGACGTTTCGCGGACTCCAGATATAGCAGGTTCTTGTGATCGGTGATGACGGTGACCGGATGGACTGCCCCCTCCAAAAAATGGCGCCACTCCTCAAAAGCTAACTTAATGGCCAAGAGTTCCCTATTGCCGACATCGTAATTCCTCTCAGCGGACGACAATTTTTTAGAGAAAAAGGCGCACGGATGCCACTTACCAGGGGACGAACCCTGTGACAATACTGCTCCCACCCCTACCTCGGAAGCGTCTACCTCTACAATGAATGGCTGTGACGCATCAGGTTGAATGAGTATGGGTGCCGAGGCAAAACATTTTTTCAAGGAGGAGAATGCTTGACAAGCCTTGTCAGACCACCTAGAAAAATCCGTCCCCTTTTTAGTCATGTCTGTGAGAGGCTTAACCATGGACGAGAAATTACGAATGACCTTCCGGTAATAATTAGCAAACCCCAGGAAACGTTGTAGTGCCTTAAGATTCTCTGGCCGATCCCACTCAAGAACTGCCCGCACTTTCCCAGGGTCCATACGAAAACCGGACGCTGAAACCAGGAAGCCTAAAAACTGGAGTTCCTGTACGGCGAACACACACTTTTCCCATTTGGCATACAGTTTATTATCCCGCAAGATCTGTAACACCTGCCTAACGTGCTCCTGATGAGACACCAGATCCGGTGAGTAAATTAAGATATCATCCAGATATATGACAACAAACTGTCCCACCAGGCGGCGAAAAATGTCATTAACAAAGTGTTGGAACACCGCCGGGGCATTAGTCAGACCGAATGGCATGACAAGGTTCTCATAATGCCCCTCCGGAGTGTTAAACGCCGTCTTCCACTCACCCCCCTCCTTCATCCTAATCAGATTGTACGCCCCCCTGAGATCCAACTTAGAGAATCATTTGGCGCCCACGATCTGATTAAAGAGATCGGGAATAAGTGGGAGCGGATACGGATCTCGGACCGTAATCCGATTAAGTTCACGGAAATCCAGGCAAGGGCGTAGGCCTCCATCTTTCTTCTTAACAAAGAAGAACCCCGCAGCCACCGGTGAAGATGAAGGTCTAATATGCCCCTTAGCCAGACTTTCTGAAATATAATCCTTCATGGCCTGCCTCTCAGGACCAGAAAGGTTATACAACCTAGCTTTAGGTAACTTGGCCTCAGGGAGCAGTTTTACAGAACAGTCATACTCGCGATGAGGAGGTAGTTCCTGACACCCTTTCTCCGAGAATACATCCTCAAAGTCCGCCAGAAATGGAGGTAAGACCCAAGGAGTAACCGCACCGATGACCGTGTTCATGCAGTTTTTATTACAGAATTTACTCCATTGGCTTATCTCTCTGGTTTGCCAATTAATAACCGGGTTATGCATAGCTAACCAAGGAAGGCCCAACACTATAGGAGTGGGAAGACCCTCCAACACGTAGCAAGACAACAGTTCTTTATGTATCGCCCCCACTTGAAGTTTTACGTCATGCACAGCTTGCAAAAAACTTCACTGACCGAGAGGCCTGGCATCGATCGAGAATATGGGGATGGGTTTAGCCAACTCACTCAATCGCATACCTTGAACCCGGGCAAACCGAGCATCAACCAGATTAGCCCCGGCACCACTATCCAGAAGAACAGATATCCTCTCAGTTCTCGTACCCACCACCACCTCCGCCGGTACGAGAAACTGAGACGAACCTAGGGACGAAATACCTACTCCCAGATTGCCGTCCACCACACAATCTGGGACCAACAGTTTTCCGACGACTCTTCACTCTGCAAGGGACGGGATGGACACCCCCCAATAAAATGTCCCTTTCTCCCGCAGAAGAAACACCTTCCTGTCTTATGGCGCACCACCGGTCCCCTCCCCCGAAATGATGTCCCTCCTAATTGCATAGGCTCCTCTGGACTGACCAGGGGAACCACCATATGAGGGGACCTTGTAGGAGGTGGAGTCATCACAGGGGGTAGAGTTATCCCGCACCTCTCCCGAAGCCGTCTGTCAACGCGAATAGCAAGGGCCATAGCGGCTTCCAGTGACGCGGGAGAGTCATACTGTGCCAACACATCCTGTAATTTGTCGGATAAACCATGACAAAACTGGCTCCTAAGAGCCGGGTCATTCCACTGGGTGTCCGTGGCCCACCTACGGAACTCCGAACAGAATTCCTCCGCCGGACGATCTCCCTGCTGGATCCTACGTAACTTAGACTCAGCAAGGGAGATCCGATCTGGGTCATCATATACGAGTCCCAGAGCAGCGAAAAACCTATCCACTGACTGGAGAGCCGGGGAGCCCGGGGGAAGAGAGAACGCCCAAGATTGTGGGTCCCCTTGTAGGAGCGAGATGACAATTCCCACCCTTTGTTCTTCACTCCCCGATGACCGAGGCCGCAGCCGAAAGTACAACTTGCATGCCTCCCGGAAAACAAAAAACTTGTCCCGCCCCCCAGTGAACCTGTCAGGGAGAGCTACTTTAGGTTCTGGTCCGGCTTGCTCCTGAGGATGCAAAACCTTGGACCTAACGTCCGCCAGCTCCATGGACAAACTCTGCAACTGCCGAGCTAGACCGGCTACTGGATCCATGGTAGCTGGAGAAAAACTAAGTGGGTCGGTGAAAATGTCACGCTGTCTCTGTATACTGGAGGTAGGGGGCCTAAGCTGACCCTAAGCTGGGGCCCTGACTAGTCCCTCAACCTGGAGGTACTGTTAAAGGTACAGAGGTCCAGGCCGCCAGCGTAACCCCTACCTCCTGAGGATCCCTGCACCTAAGTAATCTAGTCCTGAGAAGGACCCTGATCACAACAAAAGGGGACAAGTAATAATATGCCCACACACAGTACTTAGACGAACGAGACAGTACAAGGGAAAAACCAAAACCACCTTGCATACAACAACTACACAACTAAAACAGAGGGAACACCAACGGGAAAGGAGATAAATGATAAAGCGAGGAAGGGAAAAAACACTCCAAATACACTTATCTCAGAAACTCCAAACACCACGATCCGCTCTGTTAGTCTGAATGAAATGCTTTCACCGACACTTCCCAAACAGACCAGCAGGCATTTGAAGGAGTCTCACTACAGCAGTATTGACTGCAGCTGGGCGAGGCTGGACCTCGTCTAGCACAGAGAGAGAGAGAATTAACTCCCTCACTGCCGAAAAACACAAAGCACCAACAAGTCAGCTGCGAGAAGTCAGGCTGTGTATTCGTGACGATCTTCGTGGCGACACACCCGTGACAGGCATACACCGGTACCCGACAATTTAGACAAGAAGGAAAAGAGCATCACACATAGATTAGATAGATAGAAACATGTCAGTCATATATATAAGAAGTACAGTGACAGTGTTGGTTACTGTACTTGTCATTTAGTGTAAAGGATTTATTAAAAAAAATATTAGTGTTTTCATGCACCGTCTCTTTAAAAAAGCCGTCCGGCAATTCAGCAGCGGTATCCGACAATTTAGAACAGAAAGAATAGAGCTTCACACATAGATTAGATAGATAGAAACATGTCAGTCACATATATAATAAGTACAGTGACAGTGTTGCTTACTGTACTTGTCATCTAGTGTAAAGGATTTATTTAAAAAAATAATAGTGTTTTCATGCACCAACTCTTTAAAGAATCCGGCCAGCAATTCAGCAGCAGTACCCGACAATTTGGAACAGAAAGATAGAGCATCACACATAGATTAGATAGATAGAAACATGTCAGTCACATATATAAGAAGTACAGTGACAGTGTTGGTTACTGTACTTGTCATTTAGTGTTAAAGTAAAGGATTTATTAAAAAAAAAAATTGGCGTGGGGTTCCCCGTAATTTTAGTCTCTAGCGGAGGTTAAGCAGACGGCTGGGGCAGATGTTTGAAGCCTGGGAAGGGGGTAATACCCATGGAGCTTCCCAGGCTACTAATATCAGCCCCCAGCTGAATACCTAGCCTTTACTAGCTATTAAAATGGGGGACCCCCCCAAAAAAATGACGTGGGGTCCCCCCTATTTTAATAGCTAGCAAAGGCTAGGCAGACAGCTGGGGGCTGATATTAATAGCCCAGGAAGGGTGCCATGAATATTGGCCCCCTCCCAGGCTAGAAACACCAGCCGTCAGCCGTCCCAGAAATGCGCCAATTCTGGCACTTAGCCTCGCTCTTCCCTCTGACCTGTAGCGGTGGCAGTGGGGTAATAGGGTTGAGGTTGATGTCAGCTTATAATGCCAGCTGACATCAAGCCCAGGTTAGTAATGGAGAGGCGTCTATAAGACACCCCCATTACTAACCCCATAGTCAAAGTTAAAAAAAAACACAAACACCCAGAATAAAGTCCCTTAATTGAAATAAAGTCACAATTCTTTATTGTTCTAAATTAAACCATACTTACCATCACGCCCATTCCAGGTGAAGCCAACGATCTCCTGCAATAAAAAAAAAAAATTAAAGCAACATCATCCTTACCTTTCGATGGTTCCCAGGACAGCTCCAGCTCTGCTACATCGAGATGACAGGCTGGACCGCAGCAGAAAGCTGCCATCCAGCCTGTGATCCCACAGACACTGAGAAGCGCAGGCATGCTTGCGCTCCTCAGTGTCTGGCTGTGACAGCATCCAGATGAGCCGACAATGAACTCAGCTCACCTCATGCACGTCACTGACAGCGTGGGAGAATTCAGCATGGGATGATGTTGCTTTATTATTTTTCTTTCATTGCAGGAGATCGTTGGCTTCAGCTGGAATGGGCGTGACGGTAAGTATGGTTTAATTTAGAACAATAAAGAATTGTGTGTTTATTTCAATTAAAGGACTTTTTTCTGGGTGTTGTGTTTTTTTTAAATACTTTACTTGAAATTCATGGTGGTCATGTCTAATATTGGCGTGACCCCATGAATTTCGGGCTTAGGGCCAGCTGATAAAGCCAAGCTGGCCCTAACACCTTTATTACCCAGTGAGCCACCGCACCAGGGCCCTGGATGAGTTGGGTACAGCGCCAGAAGATGGCGCTTCTGTGAACGTGCCATTTTCCGGGGCGGCTGCGGACTGCAATTTGCAGCGGGGGGGGGGGCAGAAAGCTTGGGCCTCCCTGCGCTGCGGATTCCAGCCCCCGACTGCCTAGTTGTACCTGGCCGGACACAAAAATAGAGCGAAGCTCCAAGTATTTTTTTTTTTTAACTATTTCATGAAAGAAAGCTGCCATCCAGCCTGTGATCCCGCAGACACTGAGAAGCGCAGGCTTGCTTGCGCTCCTCAGTGTCAGGCTGTGACAGCATCCAGATGAGCCGAGGTCATGTCCAATGAACTCAGCTCACTTCATGCACGTCACTGACAGCGTGGGAAAATTCTCCTGCACTCAGCGCTTCAGCGTGAGAATTTTCCCACGCTGTCAGTGACGTGCATGAGGTGAGTTCATGTCCAATGATCTCAGCTCACCTCATGCACGTCACTGACAGCGTGGGAGAATTATCACGCTGAAGTGCTGAGTGCAGGAGAATTTTCCCACTCTGTCAGTGACGTGCCTGAGGTGAGCCGAGTTCATTGGACATGAACTCGGCTCATCTTTATGCCGTCACAGCGAGACACTGAGGAGCGCAAGCATGCCTGCGCTTCTCAGTGTGTGCGGCATGGCAAGCTGGATAGCAGCGTTCTGCTGCGATCCAACCTGTTATGTGTATGTAGCAGAGCTGAAGCCGTCGTGAGAACCATGGAAAGGTAAGGATGATGTTGCTTTATTATTTTATTTTTATTGCAGAAGACATTGGCTTCAGCTGGAATGGGCGTGATGGTAAGTATCGTTTAATTTAGAACAATAAAGAATTGTGACTTTATTTCAATTAAAGGACTTTATTCTGGGTGTTTGTGGGGTTTTTTTAACTTTGACTATGGGGTTAGTAATGGGGGTGTCTTATAGACGCCTCTCCATTACTAACCTGGGCTTGATGTTAGCTGGTATTATAAGCTGACATCAACCCCAGCCCTATTACCCCACTGCCACCGCTACAGGGCAGTGGGAAGAGCGAGGCTAAGTGCCAGAATTGGCGCATTTTATGGATGCGCCATTTCTGGGGCGGCTGACGGCTGGTGTTTCTAGCCTGGGAGGGGGCCAATATTCATGGCACCCTTCCTGGGCTATTAATATCAGCCCCCAGCTGTCTGCCTAGCCTTTGCTAGCTATTAAAATAGGGGGGACCCCACGTCATTTTTTGGGGGGGGTCCCCCATTTTAATAGCTAGTAAAGGCTAGGTATTCAGCTGGGGGCTGATATTAGTAGCCTGGGAAGCTCTGTGGGTATTACCCCCTTCCCAGGCTTCAAACATCTGCCCCAGCCGTCTGTTTAACCTCCGCTGGAGACTAAAATTATGGGGAACCCCACGCCAATTTTTTTTTAAATAAATCCTTTATTTTAACACTAAATGACAAGTACAGTAATCAACACTGTCACCGTACTTCATATATATGTGACTGACATGTTTCTATCTATCTAATCTATGTGTGATTCTCTATTCTTTCTGTTATAAATTGTCGGGTACAGATGCTGAATTGCCGGCCGGCTTTTTTAAAGAGACGGTGCATGAAAACACTGTTATTTTTTTTAATAAATCCTTTACACTAAATGACAAGTACAGTAAGCAACACTGTCACTGTACTTCATATATATGTGACTGACATGTTTCTATCTAATCTATGTGTGATTCTCTATTCTTTCGGGTTCTAAATTGTCGGGTACTGGTGTATGCCGCTGCTGAATTGCCAGCTTTTCATGTTTCACTGTGAGCACTGTTCCCATCGATTTGGGCAACCACTGTAATGCCACAACCACCATGGCTGTGGCATTACAGTGAGTGGCAGACAATCCCTGCATGATTGGTGCTCTAAATAGCGCCAGACATGCAGGACACGCTTTTGGTGCACGAACAGTTATCGAACATAACCTCGAACAGCCGAATTTTTTTGCAAATCGTTCGGGTTCGTCGAGCAACTCGAACACCGCCCAAAACAGCTCGAATTTGAGATTGGCGAACAGTTCTAGTCGAACACCGCTCATCTCTAGTTCTTAATCCTGGTTATTTGCTTGAAAAGCAATCCAGAGTACACCGTTTTTCTGCTCCATTTGCTTGTTCTCATGGCAAAATAATGCCAGATCTGTTCCATATTTCAGCGATAAAAATCCAGAAATTTAAACTGAACGTGGAAAATATTGGCCTCCTTTTCCATTCTGTTGCAGTGTGTCGGTCAAGCTATTCACACTAGGTGTCTGTAAAGAATAGTATTAGTACATTACAGGCCTGTTATTTAAAATTGTGGCTCTCTGTCAGACATAACACCTACAAGAGTGTTCCAAAATCAAATCAGACATTTCTTCCATTTTCATTCCGTTGCAGTGTGTCGGTCAAGCTATTCACACTAGGTGTCTGTGAGGGATAGTATTAGCAAATTACAGGCCTGCTATTTAAACCCATGGTTCTCTGTCAGACATAAATACTATAAGAGTGTTCCAAAATAAGACATTTCTTCCATTTTCATTCCGTTGCAGTGTGTTGGTCAAGCTATTCACACAAGGTGTCTATGAAGAATAGTATTAGCAAATTACAAGCCTGCTATTTAAAATTGTGGTTCTCTGTCAGACATATCACATATAACTGTGTTCCAAAATCAGCCATTTCTCGTGAACGTGGAAAATATTGTCCTCCATTAAAAATGGGCAAGGTCCGTGGCAAGGGACGGGGAAGTGGACGTGATGGTGATGGTGCATGTAGAGGCCGAGGATGTGGCCGTGGGCAAGCTGAAATTGTGCAACAACAAACACCCACATCTTCTCGCTCGACCTTCCTGTCCCAATTAATAGGGGATCGCAGAACACCACTATTGAACACAGAGCAGTGTGAAAAGGTTATTGGTTGGATAGCAGATAATGCTTCCAGTCACTTAGCCACCACCACCATCCTGTCTTACACATGGGCAAGTCTCAGTAGCCGTGAGTCTGGACCGCATATCCCTCACCCTGGTCCTCCTTCCTCCCACCATTCCGAGTGCCCGGAGACAACTGATCCCCCACTTGGACACTCAGAACAGCTGTTCACTTTTCCATTTGTAGATTCGGGCCTCTCAACCAGCCAGCTTCAAGCGAGTCAAGAGGAAAACGTGTGTAGCGATACCCAAATATTGGAGCAGCCACGGTCACACAAAGGTGACGGTGGGAAAGTGCAATTACTGTCGCAAGAGATGAATGATGATGATGATGAGACACAATTGCCAGAAAGTCAGGAGGAGGACCAGGGTGCGGAAGTGGAAGACGAGGTGGTGGATGATATAGTAACTGACCCAACCCGGCAGGGGGACATACAGAGCGAGGACAGCAGCACACAGGGGGAGGGAGGTGTAACACCACAACAGGCAGAAAGAAGCAGTGTGGTGGCCACAGACACAAGGTTACCCGTAACACCAACACGACGGAAGTTGCCAGTACAACTGTTAGGTCTTCCCGAATCTGGTTGTTTTTTAAAGACTATGCAGATAACCCCAAAAAGGCCATTTGCACCACCTGCCAGGCTAGCATCAGCAGGGGTAGAAAAACTAGCAGCCTGACCACCACCAGAATGATCAGGTACATGGCAGCAACGCACCCGACTAAGTGGGCCGAACTCCAGGGTCCAGCAACAGTGTCTGCAAGTGACACCACTGCTTCTTCCGCTTCTTCTTGCACGCCAATCCCCTTTCCATAGCACATGCCAAGATGCCTCTCACCCTACACTTGTTGTTGCACACTCTTAACTAGCACCATCAGCAAGCACGTTGATGTTCTTGTCCCACCCAGATGTTCAGTTGTCCATATCCCAGTCCTTGGAATGCAAGCGCAAATACACAGCCAACGCCCCACAGGACACACTACTAAATTCACACATTTCGCGACTGCTTGCGCTCGAAATGTTGCCTTTTGGGCTCGTGGAAATGGAAACTTTCCGTGACCTGATGGTGGCGGCCGTCCCTCGGTACTCGGTCCCCAGCTGCCACTATTTCTCCCGGTGTGCCATTCCCGCATTACATAAAAAAGTCTCCCACAACATCATACGCGCCCTCAACAACGCAGTTACTGGGAAAGTCCACCTAACCATGGACACATGGACAAGTGCTTGTGGGCAGGGACTGTACATCTCGCTGAAGGCACACTGGGTTAATATAGTGGAAGCCGGGACTTAGTCGGGACTTGGGACAGAACTCGTTCTCCCGACACCAAGGATTGCGGGCCCTGGGTCAATCAGGGTTGCCCCCACATTCTACAGCTCCTGCACCTCCTCCTCCTCTTCAGCCTCTATCTCCGAAATGACCACATCAGTCGCAAGCTGGAAGCACTTCAGCACTGCCTCGGATAAGCGGCAACAGGCTATGCTGAAGCTAATATGCTTTGGTGACAAACCGCAGAACACTGAAGAGTTGTGGACAGCTCTGAAAGAGCAGGCAGACCTGTGGCTGACACCGCTGAACCTACAGCCAGGCATGGTCTTGTGTGACAATGGATGGAACCTGGTGGTGGCTCTGAGGCGAGGCAAGCTCACACATGTACTATGTCTGGCCCATGTGCTTAACCTCATGATCCAGCGGTTTCTCAAAACCTACCCGGATCTGTTGGATCATCTTGTCAAAGTACGCCGCTTGTGCGCCCATTTGCAGCATTCAGCAGCATTTTCAGCTTCCAGCTCACCGACTGATCTACGATGTCCCCACGTGTTGGAACTCTACATTGCACATGTTAGGAAGGATTTGTGAGCAGAAGAGGGCAGTTGTTGACTATCAGCATCAACAAGGCCATCGGTATTCAGGTCAGACTCCACACATAAAATTTCAGGAGTGGACATGTATGTCAGACATTTGTACCATCCTCCAAAACTTTGAGGACTCCACCAAGATGGTGAGCAGCGATGACGCCATAATTAGCATCACCATCCCACTTCTCTGTCTTCTGAAACACTCTCTGCTCACAATTAAAGAGGATACATTGCAGGCGGAGCATGATGAGATGAAGCAAGGAACCATACAGGGTGATTACACTCAGCCTAGCCTCATCTCATCCCAATGTGGATTGGGTGACAATGAGGAAGAGGAGGAGGAGGAGGAAGAAGAAGAGCTAGTTTCATGCACTATAGACGGTACTACCTGCACAAATGTCATACCGTCTGTTCAGCGTGGATGGCCTGGAAGAGAGCATGTCCTCTTGGTGAGGACACGGAATTCTTGCCTCTTTACAGTCTGGCACACATGGATGAGTTTATGTTACACTGCCTTTTCCGTGACCCTCGCATTGTCCAAATTTTGGGTGACAGTCATTACTAGTTGGTGACATTTCTAGACCCACGCTACAAGGAGAACTTTCTCCCTTGCAGGACATGCCTAATAAAATGCGGCAGTACGAGAAGGCCCTTGTTTCGGAATTATTTAAAAAATTCCCATCTGAAAACGCTGGCGGCAGAGGTCACAGTTCATTGGACAACCAAGGAGTACAGTCATGGCCAAAAGTATTGAGAATGAGACAAATAGTAATTTTTCCAAAGTTTACTGCTTCATTTTTTGTAATGGCAATTTGCATATACTCCTGAATGTCAAAGAGTGATCAGCTTAACAGCAATTACTGTACTTGCAAAGTCAATATTTGCCCAGAAAATGAACTTTAACCCCCAAAACACATTTCAACATCATTGCAGTCCTGCCTTAAAAGGAGCAGCTAACATCGTTTTAGTGATTGATCCATTAACACAGGTGTGGGTGTTGATGAGGACAGGGCTGGCTATCAATCAGTCATGATTAAGTAAGAATGACATCACTGGACACTTTAAAAGGAGGCTGGTTCTTGGTATCATTGTTTCTCTTCAGTTAACCATGGTTATCTCTAAAGAAACACGTGCAGCCATCATTGCACTGCACAAAAATGGCCTAACAGGGAAGAGTATCGCAGCTACAAAGATTGCACCTCAGTCAACAATCTATCGCATCATCAAGAACTTCAAGGAGAGAGCTTCCATTGTTGTCAAAAAGGCTCCAGGGCGCCCAAGAAAGACCAGCAAGCGCCAGGACCGTATCTTAAAACTGTTTCAGCTGCGGGATCGGACTACCAGCAGTGCCGAGCTTGCTCAGGAATGGCAGCAGGCTGGTGTGAGTGCTTCTGCACGCACTGTGAGGCGGAGACTCTTTGAGCAAGGGCTGGTTTCAAGGAGGGCAGCAAAGAAGCCACTTCTCTCCAGAAAAAACATCAGGGACCGACTGATATTCTGCAAAAGGTACAGGGAGTGGACTGCTGAGGACTGGGGCAAAGTCATTTTCTCTGATGAATCCCCTTTTCGATTGTTTGGGACATCTGGAAAACAGCTTATTCGGAGAAGAAGAGGTGAGCGCTACCACCAGTCTTGTCTCGTGCCAACTGTAAAGCATCTTGAAACCATTCATGTGTGGGGTTGCTTCACAGCAAAGGGAATCGGCTCACTCACAGTCTTGCCTAAAAACACAGCCATGAATAAAGAATGGTACCAAAATGTCCTCCAAGAGCAACTTCTCCCAACCGTCCAAAAGCAGTTTGGCGCCCAAAAATGCCTTTTCCAGCATGATGGAGCACCTTGCCATAAAGCAAAGGTGATAACAAAATGGCTCATGGAACAAAACATAGAGATTTTGGGTCCATGGCTTGGAAACTCCCCAGATCTTAATCCCATTGAGAACTTGTGGTCAATCATCAAGAGACGGGTGGACAAACAAAAACCAACAAATTCTGGCAAAATGCAAGCATTGATTATGCAAGAATGGACTGCTATCAGTCAGGATTTGGTCCAAAAGTTGATTGAGAGCATGCCAGGGAGAATTACAGAGGTCTTGAAAAAGAAGGGGCAACACTGCAAATATTGACTTGCTGCATTAGCTCATTCTAACTGTCAATATAACCTATTGGTACTCATAATATGATTGCAATTATATTTCTGTATGTGATATAAACATCAGACAAACACTAAGAAAAACCAGAGGCCAGCAGATCATGTGAAAATATAATTTTGGTGTCATTCTCAAAACTTTTGGCCATGACTGTACAGGCAAGAGAGACACAAATGCAATCCAGCAGAGGCAGGGGAACACTGTCAAAGTTCTGGGACAGTTTTCTCAGATCCTCCCATTGCACAGGCCCTGAGGTGTGGGATATTCTCCCAAGGAAGGAAAAGTTACAGAAGATGGTGAGGGAGTACCTTGCCGACCGTTCTAACATCCTCCGTGATTCCTCTGTGCCTTATAATTATTGGGTATCCAAGCTGGACACATGACATGACCTGTCTATCTACGGCTTGGAGGTCCTGGCCTGCCCTGCCGCTAGCGTTTTGTCAGAGCGGGTTTTTAGTGCGCATTCGCCTGTCAGCTGAAAATGCTGACAGGCTGACTTATAAACATGAACAAGGGCTGGATTGGGCCAGACTTCTCAACACCACCGAATGATGGCAGCGTAAGATAAACTCAAATACAGTGTCTTTTTTTGTGATGGCTAACTCTATTCCCACGCACCTTTGTCTTCACACCCAGAAGATGGGTATTTCTGATTTTGTCTATCTGCTCTTGTCCTCCTCCTTCTCCGCATCCTCATCCTCCACCACCATATCACCACCATATGTACCATATCAATATATCTACGTCTCTTGCAAGGGACAACAAAGCATAGCCGACTGCTGGCCTTTTAAGAATAGTAAGGGCTGCCTGATGGCCCTATAAAAATAGTCTTTGTGACTTTCAGAGTCCCTCCATCATAAATGAAACAGGGTGTGACTGATGATGTGTCACACACCACATGGCCAGATAAGGTTGTAAAATGTCAAAATGACATTTCCCGGTGAATGCATTTGTCTTGGTTGAAAGCAATACAAAAGTGCAAAAACGCATCAAAAACGCTACGTGTGAACATAGCCCAAGGTGTGGAGGAGCATTTTTGTTTTTGGTTATTTATTTTGCCTTATATACAAGTCATTACCATGGAAAGGATGTTCCTTATCATATTGCCCAGGAAAATCCATTTTGGTTTCGTTTTTGTATGTTTTATTATGAGTCCGTAAAAGTGGCGTAGTACTCTGACAACATCGTTGACAGCAGTGACCTGGGAGTCAGAAATGCTTCCAAGGGTCCATTCTGTTCCTATGTCATTTGAGCACTGTTCCCATCGATTTGGGCAATTTTTAGGCCCTCTGCAGATCGCCAGGGGGAGCCGCCAGAAAAACGCTTGCATTTCCCATAGACTTACATTGGGTTCATTACTCAGTTCGATCACTCAAGCATTCCAAATCTCAAACGAGTACCCAAGCATTTTAGTGCTCGCTCATCACTTGTAGGTACACTTCAACTGTGAGAGACAGAATCTAAAAATAAAAGCCAGAAAATCACATTGCATGATTTTTAAATAATTAAATGGCATTGCATTACATGAAATTTGAAATTTGATCACCTACCAACCAGACCTGTTAGTTTTTCTTTAAGAAGCCCTCCTACTCTGCATTCATTACCTGTATTATTTGCACCTGTATAAAAGTCACCTGTTCACACATTGAATCAATCACACTCCAACCTCTCCACCATGGCCAAGACCAAAGAACTGTCTAAGGACACCAGGGACAAAATTGTAGACATGCAGAAGGCTGGGATGGGCTACAGGACAATAGACAAGCAGCTTGGTGAGAAGTCAACAACTGTTGGCACAATTATTAGAAAATGGAAGAAACACAAGATGACTGTCAATCTTCCTCGGTCTGGGGTTCCATGCATGATCTCACTTCGTGGGGTAAGCAGGGACCACAGTCTCAAACATTACCATTAGTAACACACTACGTCGACGTTATTTCATGCAATAAAATGCTAATTAATTATGTAAAAATCATACAATGTGTTTTTCTTGATTTTTTTTTAGATTCTGTCTCTCACAGTTGAAGTGTGCCTGCAATAAAAATTACAAAATCGTCAGTTTATCAAATACTTGTTTTCCCCACTGTACATAATTATAAAGTCCCCACCGTTCCCTCTGTACTCTAACTGCTTTATTTTATTATTTTTTACTTCCGTTTTGATGACGTATTATTTGAGAATCCCCAGTGCACGCTGAGATACTCAGACGGGATATGTATAGTACGAAAACGGCAGTACTCCTCAATGGAGTAACCAGAAGTTTACATACACCGATCATAGGCTGTTGCCTAGTATGCCAGCCCTGGCCCCAACCCGCTCTCATTGGTACGATTGCCGATTACATTGATCACACCAATCAGAGCACGACTGCAAGGTGACCGGGCGGTCACGGGGTGGTGCCTGTCACCGCTCCATGACCCTCATTGATGGCAGCCCAGGCCCCAGCCAGCTCTGATTGGAGCAATCGATGATGACATCAATTGCACCAATCAGAGTGCCTGACCGAGAGGTGACCGGGTAGTGACTGGCTGTCTCCACTCTCTCACCCCTTGTGACCGCCCTGCATCTCCTCACAGTTAGTGAGGATTTGTACAGGGCGGTCACACATCTGATCTGCTCTGTGCTGGGCCTTGTGGTGCCACAAAAGCCTCTGTGACACCACAAGACCTTCTCTTACCTGCTCCGATCGCTGCTCCTGCTGGGTCTGCGGCCCTGCTCGCTGGTCTCCTGCTCCGGTCTCCTGCTGCTGCTTGGTTCCTGCGGTAAGCTGCTCCAAATCCTGCTCCTGCTGCTGATCCTGCTCCAGAGCCTGATCCTGCTGCTTATCCTGCTCCAGAGCCTGATCCTATTGCTGATTCTGCTGCTGAAAGAAGAACAGAGAAGACTTTGGTAAGTCCATCTCTGATCTCCCCTCATCCACCCCAATCCCCCTCTCCCCCTCCCTCCCGCTTCCCTTCCGAGACCTGACGTGCGCCCAAACAGTAGTTTTCTCCAACACATGGGGTATCAGCGTACTCAGGAGAAATTGCACAACAAATTTTGGGGTCCAATTTCTCCTGTTACCCTCATGAAAGTAAAAAAAATTGTGGCTAAAAAATTGTTTCTGTGGAAAAAAAATTGTTTTTTTTTCACGGCTCTACGTTATAAACTTTTGCCAAAAACTTGGAGGTTCAAAGTACTCACCACACATCTAAATAAGTTACTTAAGGGGTCTAGATTCCAAAATAGGGACCCTTGTGGGGGGGTTTCCACTGTTTAGGCACATCAGGGGTTCTCCAAACATGACATGGCGTCCGCTGTCAATTCCGGCAAGTTTTGCGTTGAAAATGTCAAAGGGTGCTCCTTGCCTTTCAAGCCCTGCCATGCGCCCAAACAATGGCTTTCCCCCACATATGGGGTATCAGCGTACTCAAGAGAAATTGCACAACAACTTTTGGGGTTCAATTTCTCCTGTTGCCCTTGTGAAAATAAAAAATTGGGGTCTAAATTTAAATTTTAGTGAAAAAAGTTAAATGTTCATTTTTTCATTTCAAGTTCAATTAATTGCTTTGAAGCACGTGAAGGGTTAATAAACTTCTTGAATGTGGTTTTGAGCACCTTGAGGGGTGAAGTTTTTAGAATGGTGTCACTTTTGGTTATTTTCTGTCATATAGACCACTCAAAGTGACTTCAAATGTGGTGTGGTCCCTAAAAGAAATGGTTTTGAAACTTTTGTTGTAAAAATGAGAAATCTCTGGTCAACTTTTAACCTTTATAACTCCCTAAAAAAAAAAATTGGGGTTCCAAAATTGTCCTTATGTAAAGTAGACAAGTGGGAAATATTATTCATTAACTATTTTGTGTGACATATCTCTCTGATTTAAGGGCATGAAAATTCAAATTTTGAAAATTGCAAAATGTTCTACATTTTTGCCAAATTTCTGATTTTTTCACAAATAAACATAAGTCATATCAAATAAATTTTACCACTGTCATGAAGTACAATATGCCACAAAAAACAGTCTCAGAATCAGGGGTATCTGTTGAAGTGTTCCAGAGTTATTACCCCATAAAGTGACAGTGGTCAGAATTGTAAAAATTGGCCTGGTCATTAACGTGCAAACAGTCTTCGGGGGTAAAGGGGTTAAAGCTTTTGTGCCACAGATTAGGAGATCATTTTCAGATGGGGCCCCCAGTGATTCTAAGAAGGGAGCTGAGGTTGAGCATGCACATTTCTGCTCCGTTCATTCTCAATGGGAGCACCAGAGATAGCAAAGCTCTTTATCTAATGAATCGATTTTTTCTGCTTGAAGTTATCTTTTTCTCGGTAAATGACAAAGTTAAACAATATTTACCCCACCGAGCATTGTGCAGGGGTGATATTGTGTGTGAATTGCTATGGGTTTGGATTCCAGGGCTGCATTTTAGTCCCAGTCTGACCCTGAACTATATATATATATATATATATATATATATATATATATATATATATAATTTGTGTCTGTGTGTGTTTGTAAGGTCTCAGTCGGACGTCCGTGTAGCATGTTCCGTGTTTTTCACAGGTGCAAAAGTACCCATTATAGTTTGTGGGGCTGTTTATATTTCCATGTTTGTTCAAAACTCACAAAAACGTGTGTTTTTTGTTTTTTTTACAGCAGCACAAATGAAAAGTGGCAATACTAATGGTACCAGTGTGATGTCCTTGTTTAAAGGAGTTGTCCACTACTCAGACAACCCCTTCTCAATTACTATGTTTCCCCCCAGTGAAACAATAATACCTATACTCACCTTCTATGCCAACGCCGTTGCTTCAGTAGCTCTTATTTCCTCCAAATGTCTGGATTTTTTCTAAGAAGGGGAAAGTGAATCCAGTTCTGATTGTCTGCAGCGATTGCTTGGCATAATAATGTGACACGATCGCCGAGAAAGCCAGGAACAGTGCCAGCACCGGTGAGTAGGTGTTGTTATTTTACTGGGGAAAAATATAGGTATTCAGAAGGGGTTGTCAAAGTAGTGGATAGTCCCCTTAACCCCTTTACCCCCAAAGGTGATTTGCATGTTAATGACCAGTCCAATTTTTACAATTCTGACCACTGTCACTTTATAAGGTAATTAATCTGGAAGGCTTCAACGGATCCCACTGATTCTGAGACTGTTTTTTCGTGACATATTGTTCTTCATGATAGTGGTAAAATTTCTTGGATATGACTTTGACTTGCGTTTCTTTGTGAAAAAATCAGAAATTTGGCAAAAATTTTGAAAATTTTGCAATTTTCAAACTTTGAATTTTCATGCCCTTAAATCAGAGAGATGTGTCACATAAAATAGTTAATAAATAACATTTTCCTCATGTCTACTTTACATCAGCACAATTTTGGAACCAAATTTTTTTTTTTGTTAGGAAGTTATAACGGTTAAAATATGACCAGCGATTTCTAATTTTTCCAACAAAATTTACAAAACCATTTTTTAGGGAGCACATCACATTTGAAGTGACTTTGAGGGCCCTTTATTACAGAAAATACCCAAAAGTGACACCATTCTAAAAACTGCACCCCTCAAGGTGCTCAAAACCACATTCAAGAAGTTTATTAACCCTTCAGGTGCTTCACAGGAATTTTTGGAATGTGGAAGAAAACAATGAACATTTAACTTTTTTTCACAAAAATGTTAATTTAGACCCCAATTTTTTTTTTGCAAGGGTAACAGGAAAAAATGGAGCCCAAAATTTGCTGTGCAATTTCTCCTGAGCACACCGATACCCCATATGTGGGGGAAAACCTCTGTTTGGGCACACGGCAGGGCTTGGAAGGGAAGGAGAGCCATTTGACTTTTTGAATGTAAAATTGGCTTGAATAATTAATGGCTGCCATGTCGCGTTTGGGAAGCCCCTGATGTGACTAAACAGTGGAAACCCCCCACAAGTAATACCATTTTGGAAACTAGACCCATCAAGGAACTTTTCTAGATGTGTGGTGAGCACCTTGAACCACCAGGTGCTTCACAGAAGTTTATAACAGAGCTGTGAAAATAACAAAATCAAACTTTTTACACAAAAATGATCTTTTAGACCCAAATTCTTTTATATACTAAAACACCACACTGTCCTCCATTATGAATTATACCCACCACACGTTCCTCAATTATGAAATATAATCTCCACACTGTCCCACCTAAAGCTGCCTCCTCTCCCTGCCCCCACTCCATATGGAGTCCAGTCTTCACACTGTCCCCCCTCATGCTGCCCCCCTCTATACCGATTTCCCAATACTTACAGTTCTCCATACTGAGACCGACATCCTGCCCTTTTTTAGACTGAGCCCCCTACGGAGCCCTCTTTTTATACTTAGCACCGTACTTCCCTCTTTCCATACTGAGAAGCCATGCTGCCTTCTTTCCATGCCATGCTGTATGCCTCATGCTGCACCTCTCTCCATGCTGAATCCTCTACGCTGCCCCTCTCGCCATTTTGAGCCCCCCACGTTGCATTTTTTTCATAATTAGCCCCTAATGCTGCCCCTCTCCATACTGGGCCCCCCCCCCCCCACTCTGGTTACTAATTTCCCACTCTGGCCCTCTCGATACTGAGCCCTACACATTGCTCCTCTCCATACAGCCTGCCATGATGTCCTTTTTTTAGAAAGAGATCTTCACATTGCCATTCTCTCCAAACTGGACCCCTCTCCATACTGAATTCCCCACACTGAACTCTTTCAAGAATGAAACCCCCACTCTGCCCTTCTCTCCATATTGAGCCCCCCACACTGCCCCACTCTCAATACTGAGCCCCTCATGCTGACCCTTCTCCGTACTGATCCCGCCATGCTGCAATTTTTTTTTATAATTAGCCCCCCATGGTGCCTTATTCACCCATAACCCCCAGTCTACATTAATAGCCCCCCTAATCACCAGTAACCCCCTAATTCCTAGTCTATAAAAATAGCTTCAATAATCCTCAGTCTATAAAAATAGCCCCCTTATTTCCAGGCTACAGTAATAGCCTCCCTAACCCCCAGTTTATTAAAATAACCTCTCTAATCCCCAGTCTATAGAAATAACCCCCTGAACCCAGTCTATAGAAAGAGCCCCCTGACACCTAGTCTATAGAAATAACCCCCCTAAATCCCAGCCAATGGTAATAGCTCCCCTAACCCCAAGCCTATAGAAACAGCCCCCCTAATCCCCAGACTATAGAAATAGCCCCCTGACACCTAGTCTATAGAAATAGCCCCCCTAAATCTTCATGTCTATGAGCACTTACGTGCTCCCGGCGCCAGCGTTTCTCCTCCTGTATGGCACTCTGCTGTGACATCTACAACATGAGGTGAGGTGAGGAGACCTGATTGCGCTGCAACTAGGTCAGCAAAGTTTGAACACCAATGCAAGTCGGAGCAGGGAGCTTATTGGCGCTTGTCTGACACCGGAAGTGTACACGCCGACACTTCCAGGGTGAATCAGTTCACTGTTTCACTGGTTTATTTGTATTTGTATCTTAAAGACGCAAATACAAATGAATTCATACACACTCCCCTCACCAAAGACAATGGATTTATTATACCATCTGGCAGAGAGAAGGAAAGGTCTCCGAAAAAAACAAATTTTTTTGCACCTCACCTTGGCGCCACCCCCTTAGACCTTAGACTAAGCAATGCTTGCAATGATTGTTATAGCATCAGGAGCTTATCATTGCATCGCGTGCCTCCTGGTCCAACTCCACCCCCTTCTATGATAAGCTCAGGGTCTATAGTCATTGTATATACAGAGTGTTACGCTCGTGCCCGGACTGACTGGCGTGAGCTTGATTAGTGATCCCACTGGACCATGAACTGAGGAGTGCCTGGAGGGGCGTAACTAAGTATCAACTCGGTAAGACCAAGGTCACACGGCGGCTCAGTCAACTCCGTGAACCAGGGAGGAACCGAGCAGAGGGACCAGGTGGTACTCCAGGTCAGACCCTGGTCACAGTTGTTGACCCACACCGGGAATGCAGGAACAGGCAGGTTAGGCTGGCATACAGACAGGTGGGTACTGGCTGGCATGGGTGGTATGAAGACAGGTGGGTATTGGCAGGCACGGCTGGTATGCAGACAGGAGGGGACTGGCAGGTAGGAATGCAAGCAGGATAGGGACCAGTGCAGACTGGGACACAGGAACCGAGCAGCAGGTGCAGTGGACAGCAGAGCAGAGTGAAACCGCAGATGCGGTGAACAAGCAGAGCGGAGCAAAACCGCAGGTGCGGTGAACAAGCAGAGTGGAGCAAAACCGCAGGTGCAGTGAACAAGCAGAGCGGAGCAACGAGTTGGAGTTAGGTGCAGGTTCAGACACTGCAGGAAAAGGGAAGGTTCGGACATAGAGACAAACAGGTAAAGGGCTAGTACACTGTTCAGACAGGAACTGAACCGGGAACAAGATACAGGAACGAGCCTGGGTACTCAGCCCCCAGGGTGGCGGAAACAGACTAGAAGTCAGAGATACAGGTAGCGGCCCTGGGTACTCAGCCCCCAGGGTGGCGGAAACAGACTAGAGTCAGGACAGGACCTGGCAACTCACAGTTGCACAGAACACACTGTAAGAAAGTGTTGCTCAGGCACCTCCTACTGGGTGGAGGGGGCTTAAGTATCCAGTGACTCACAGCAATAGGCTGGGGACGCATTAGGACTGCGCACACTGTAGCTTTAAGAATCAGGAAGCAACAGCGCCGACGCCCTAAGCCAGCAGACAAGAGACATACAAACACCAGGTACTGGAGCAAAGTGTGCAGCCTGGCCTGATAGGTAAGATTGCGGTCTTGCATGGTGGGAGATGGTAAACCATGCAAGCACGCTGCCAGGGATGTTACACAGAGCCTGGTGTAAAAAACTCTGATTTTCTCAGATCCGCTGCACCCAGTAAGCTGAGTGATATACATTGGATTCAGGGTCTCTTTGCCTATATTACACTGCTCTCAGATGTGGTAATAAAAAACTGGTGACAGATTCGGATTAAATTAAAGGAAGAAATATGGAGGTGTGCTCATTTATACTATGTCACTATCAGATTTATAGACAAGGCTGTCAAGTGAACTACTGTTTTTCTTGGCTTAAAGAAGTTGTCTAGCCATACCAGTTCTGGGGTGTTCTCTTACCCTGCCTCCCAAATTCCTGCTTGACAAGAAACAGTGTGCTCCTAACTAATTAACAATTGTTGAACTCTGCGCTCTTTTATGCTGCAGCTAGGGACAGTTTTATATCTACAGCATTGGAGAAACACAGCAGCAGAGAAGCTGGATCCTGGATTCGGCCAGCTTCAGAGCAGTGCTTACAAACTCTTTTGGAAAGAACTTGAAAGTGCTGCTCTCATTGCCAAAGAGACCAGCCACGGCAGATAGACTGCAGCGTTGGCCAGTAACTAAGACAACGAGCTGAAAACAATATAATTTAAAAATCCTCCATTCTTGAGAACAGAAAGTAAATTGCATTGTTTCTTGTTTATAATTTTTACCATTTATGATAATGAGAATATCCATTAAAGACTAATCCCAGAGTCTAAGGATTTTTGTGATTTTCACCGTAAAACACCCTCAGCAGGATTTGGAGTTTACACACTAAGTCCTAAAGTTGTGTCTACATAGTAGTCTAAATCAGTAAGTACTGACAAATTGCAAATGGTATTACTCAAGCCAGGTACCAGAAATGCTAAAAAGAAGTGTGGCCCAACAAATCCTGAGGTCAGAGTTCATGCAACATGATAAGATATATATAGGTCAAGACTAGTGTTGAGCATTCCGATACTGAAATATCGGGTATCGGCCGATATTCGCGGTATCGGAATTCCGATACTTAATTCCGATACTATTGCAATATCGTATACCGGAATCGGAAGTTCCCATAATGCAATGAGACATTTTCATTTTATTCAGCCAATGAGGATCCTAAGAAGTGTGGGCACATCCTGTTAGGCATGTAGGCATCTTAACTAATGGCATGGCTGTGATTGGCTGCTGAAATGATGTCATGATGCACTATAAAAGCCACCGCCGCCATTTTGAGCTCACTCTGCTGTGAATTCAGTTAGGGATAGGACGCTGTTGTTCTGAGGGACAGTTTTAGCTACCTATTTGCTCTATACTGCTTTACCCAAGCTACTTTCTAAATCACTGTGCCTTGCAGTGCTAGTGCACAGTTCCCTGTGCTGTTCACCGCTATCTGCAAGGTCTGTGTGTGTGAGTGCAGCTCACCCTGTAGTGTGTGCTTCAGCCAAGTCTGGTTGTAGTGCACTCAGTGTGTGTCACTGCCTCATACATTGTCCTTTTTTGCCAATTCATAATTTTTCCTGATATCTCCTATTAGTGTGGTGGTTCCATCTGTATTCAGCTAAATTGGTTCCAAACACACTATATAGGAGTAGATAGAGAAATTTTTTTCCGTCTTGCAGCACTAGTGCACAGTGCTCTGCATCTGTACTGTTCACCGCTGTCTGCAAGGTCTGGTGTGTGAGTGCAGCTCACCCTGTAGTGTGTGCTTCAACCCCGTCTGGTTGTAGTGCACTCAGTGTGTGTCACTGCCTCATACATTGTCCTTTATTGCCAATTCATAATTTTTCCTGATATCTCCTATTAGTGTGGTGGTTCCATCTGTATTCAGCTAAATTGGTTCCAAACACACTATATAGGAGTAGATAGAGAAATTTTTTTCCGTCTTGCAGCACTAGTGCACAGTGCTCTGCATCTGTACTGTTCACCGCTGTCTGCAAGGTCTGGTGTGTGAGTGCAGCTCACCCTGTAGTGTGTGCTTCAACCCCGTCTGGTTGTAGTGCACTCAGTGTGTGTCACTGCCTCATACATTGTCCTTTATTGCCAATTCATAATTTTTCCTGATATCTCCTATTAGTGTGGTGGTTCCATCTGTATTCAGCTAAATTGGTTCCAAACACACTATATAGGAGTAGATAGAGAATTTTTTTTCCGTCTTGCAGCACTAGTGCACAGTGCTCTGCATCTGTACTGTTCACCGCTGTCTGCAAGGTCTGGTGTGTGAGTGCAGCTCACCCTGTAGTGTGTGCTTCAACCCCGTCTGGTTGTAGTGCACTCAGTGTGTGTCACTGCCTCATACATTGTCCTTTATTGCCAATTCATAATTTTTCCTGATATCTCCTATTAGTGTGGTGGTTCCATCCATATTCAGCTAAATTGATTCCAAACACACTATATAGGAGTAGATAGAGGAGCCTTTCTGCAGCATTGGGCCCTGCAGCCCCAGCCAGATTAGTATTAGCCTATTTTTTGCAGCCTCATCTATTGCATTGTAGGTTACCTTCCTACATTGTAATAGCTACAAAAAGTTTGTGATACTATCGTTATTACATCTTTAGGCACATCCAGTGTCTTTTTGTGACAAAAAAAACCTAAATAAAGTTCACCAAACACTCCACTTTACAGTTGTGTAGGCCACATTAGCTCATATTAAAGTCTAGTCCACACTTTATAAAATTAGTGTTTCTTATACCTGTTAGCAGCTGTTCAGGAATAAGCACACTAAGCCCTTAGTACTTTTCTGCCTATCTTTATCAGTCTACCAAGATGAAGAAGGCAGGGAGTAAGGCATGTGGTCGTGGTCGTGGGCGTGGGCGTGGAGTTTCTGCAGGGAGAGGACGTGGGGATTCTGTGCCTGCTGCGGGCACCAGTGACTCAGCATCCCCCAGTTTTACCAGGGAACAGTCCTTTATGCGCAGCTTTGTAGGAGCTAGCCGTACCCCACTGCTGCGCGAGGACCAAATTGAAGCCGTTGTCGGATGGATGGCAGCTAACGCATCGACTTCAATTAGTTCCAGATCCTCTCAGGTCCTGAGCACTGAAGAGCACCCATCTGTCTCTTCACCACCTGCCAAATTGCCCAGGCAGTCAGAGAGCCCTGGACAGGAGCCATCTCTACTTCTGTTCTCTGAATCTCTTGGCTTGGAAAGAGGGGGCCAGCCAAGCAGAATTCGAGAATTTGAAGAAGAGGTAGTATGCAGTGATGCGCAACCGTTTTGTCTCTCTGAATCTGAAGAGGCGGGTGGGCCAGTGCCTATGGTCAGCAGCACACCTCAGTACGCATCTGATGATGAGACTCAGGTGCCACTTTCTGGTGCGTACTGTGCTGTCGAGACTACCCAGGAGAAGCAGTTGTTTGAAGAGGGTGGTGTAGATGATGAGGTCCTTGACCCATCATGGCGTGAGGGACAGGAAGGTGGTGGGAGCAGCTCTGAGGAAGAGATTCCCCGAACGGCCCAAAAAGGAGGGAGAGGGAGGGGGCAGACTTGGTTGCCTGTAGCCTCCACTTCGGCACCCATTAGGAGCATGGCTCTTCCAAAATCCAAAGCGGGCGCTCCCAAGACTTGCAGTGCCTGGTCCTTTTTTGACACAGTTGCAGATGACATTTGCTTTGTCAAATGCAAGCTGTGTAATCAGAAGGTGAAAAGAGGGAAAAGTGTCAGCAACCTCAATACCACAAATATGTGGAAACATGTGCGGACCAAGCACGTGGTGGAGTTACACAAACACACTGAAGACCTAGGCCAACCTACAGCGCCACCTACCACCTCTTCAGCTCGTGTTGTAGCCTCTTCCTCCAGCTCACACACAGCTGGTTCGGCTTCCTCACAGGATCGCCATGGAAGAATCTCTGGCACTGTTGTACAGAGACACAGTGTAATTCCACCCACAGCACCACTTTCCCAGTCATCCTCACACTCCCAGGCCAGTCTACAGCCATCGTTAGCACAGGCATGGGAGAAAAGGCGCCCATACTCGGCAAACCACCCCCGAGCACAGGCTCTGAATGCTGGCATTGCTAAACTACTGGCCCTTGAAATGCTATCATTCAGGCTGGTGGAGACTGACACATTCCGTAACTTTATGGCATTGGCAGTCCCACAATACAACGTGCCCAGCCGCTTTTATTTCAGCAGGCAAGCCGTCCCTGCCCTGCAACATCATGTGGAGGGAAAAATTAAACATGCGCTACAAAACGCCGTCAGTAGCAAGGTCCACCTGACCACTGATGCGTGGACCAGTAAGCATGGACAGGGACGATACCTTTCCCTCACTGCCCATTGGGTAAATGTTGTGGAGCCGGGTACAGATCTTGAGAGTGGCGCTGTACGTGTTCTGCCAACTCCAAGGATTGCAGGAATCCAGTCTGTACACATTGACTCCTCCTCATACTCCAGTTCCTCTGAATCAGCGCTGCAGGAGCCGTCACGGTCTACCTCCACATCGACCCGTGAACGGTTACCTGTTATGATGACCGATATGAGCACAGCCGTGGCCAAACGTCAACAGGCCGTATTAAAATTAATTTCTTTGGGGAATCGAAGCCACACAGCGCAGGAGCTCTGGAATGCCATCAAGCAGCAGAGTGACGTGTGGTTTGTGCCAGCGAATCTCCAGCCAGGCATGGTAGTGTGTGACAATGGCCGAAATCTGGTGGCAGCTCTGGGCCTAGGCAACCTCACTCACATCCCATGTCTGGCACATGTGCTCAACTTGGTCGTGCAGAGTTTTTTGAGGGACTATCCGGATCTTGATGCACTGCTTCACAAGGTCCGCATAGAGTGCGCTCACTTGCGGCGTTCCAGCAATGCAAGATCACGCATTGCAGCTCTGCAGCGCCGATTATGTCTTCCGGAACATCGCATCATATGTGACCTACCCACCAGGTGGAATTCAACGTTACATATGTTGGAGAGGTTGTGTGAGCAGCAGGCAGCAGTAATGGAGTACCAGCTGCAGCAGGCGCAAACAAGTCGCAGTGCGCGCCGTTCACACTTCACCACCACTGAGTGGGCCTCTATGAAGGACATTTGCCACGTTTTGATTGCCTTCGATTATTCCACGCGGATGGCGAGTGCAGATGATGCACTAGTCAGCATGACTATCCCCCTTATCTGCCTGCTTGAAAAAACACTGCAAGCACTAAGGGACGAGGTTTTGGAAGAGGTGGAGGATGAGGAGTCACAAATGCCATCTGCTTCTCTACAGTCTGCGCAACGTGGTTCCTCACAAAGGCCTAGGCAGGGGACACTTTGTGAGGAGGATGAGGAGGAGTCAATGGATGAGGAAGACATCTGTCCAGAGGAGGGAGGTACACAATGCTCTAGTAGTCAGTATCTAGAGCGAGGGTGGGGTGATGCAGAGCAGGCAGAGATCACGCCTCAAGCAGGGGACAGCGTTTCTTGGCCAGTTGGCAGTCTGCAGCACATGGTTGATTTCATGCTGCAGTGCCTCAGAAACGACCGCCGCATCGCCCACATTCTCAACACGGCTGATTATTGGGTGTCCACCCTCCTAGATCCTCGCTACCGGGACAACTTACAAAGCCTCATAACACCATTGAACCGGGAGCGTAAAATGCGGGAGTACCAAGACGCACTGGTGCATTCCATCATGTTCTCCATTCCAACCGAGAGCAGTGCTGCTAGTGCTTTACAAAGCAGCTCAGTGCGTCGAGGCAGTGGAGGAAGCTCTGCACAAAGAGGGAGCAGAAGCAGCGCCTCAGCACAAGGCAAGACCAGTATGGCCGAAATGTGGCAAAGTTTTGTGTCCCCGCCGCCACAAATGTCTACACCATCACAGACAGCTCCAGTCAGCAGGAGGCAACGTTTCCGTCAGATGGTGACAGACTACATGTCTTGCCCTCTTAGTGTACTCCCAGACGGCTCTTCTCCCTTCAAGTTTTGGGTCTGTAAGCTGGATACATGGCCAGAGCTTAGTCAGTATGCACTGGAGGTGCTAGCTTGCCCTGCTGCTAGTGTATTATCGGAACGCGTCTTTAGTGCCGCAGGTGGTGTACTAACAGACCGTCGCATGCGACTATCCTCCGATAACGTTGACCGGCTTACTTTTCTCAAAATGAACAAGGCCTGGATCTCTCATGAATTTGCCAGTCCTCTTCCAGAATAAATAATTGGTTGGCAACAGTATCCAGGTCTCCTGTTCTGTTCATGTTTCTACCACCTGAACTGTAATCCCTGAGCTCCAACACCGCCAGTTGGCGCTCGGAAGTGCCGTCTGCACAGTCAACACTTGCTGCCGTGTTATTGGGGTTCAGTAACGTCAGCTGTTCTCCTGCTGTGCGGACGGCAATTTCTCCTGATTTGTCCACATCCACTGTACTACACATTTTAAAGTTGCTCCAATTACTCCTCTGGCTCCTCTGTTTTCATTCTTATCCCTGGGCTCCAGCACCGCCAGTTGGCGCTCGGAAGTGCTGTCTGCACAGTCAACACTTGCTACCATGTTATTGGGGTTCAGTAACGTCAGCTGTTCCCCTGCTGTGCGGACGGCAATTTCTCCTGCTCTGTCCACATTCTCACTACTACAGATTTTAAAGTTGCTCCAATTACACCTCTGGCTCCTCTGTTTTCAGTATTATCCCTGAGCTCCAACACCGCCAGTTGGCGCACGGAAGTGCCGTCTGCACAGTCAACACTTGCTGCCGTGTTATTGGGGTTCAGTAACGTCAGCTGTTCTCCTGCTGTGCGGACGGCAATTTCTCCTGCTTTGTCCAAATCCACTGTACTACACATTTTAAAGTTGCTCGAATTACACCTCTGGCTCCTCTGTTTTCATTCTTATCCCTGGGCTCCAGCACCGCCAGTTGGCGCTCGGAAGTGCCGTCTGCACAGTCAACACTTGCTGCCGTGTTATTGGGGTTCAGTAACGTCAGCTGTTCTCCTGCTGTGCGGACGGCAATTTCTCCTGCTTTGTCCACATCCACTGTACTACACATTTTAAAGTTGCTCGAATTACACCTCTGGCTCCTCTGTTTTCATTCTTATCCCTGGGCTCCAGCACCGCCAGTTGGCGCTCGGAAGTGCCGTCTGCACAGTCAACACTTGCTACCATGTTATTGGGGTTCAGTAACGTCAGCTGTTCCCCTGCTGTGTTCACGGCAATTTCTCCTGCTCTGTCCATATTCACTGTGCTACTTATTTAAAACTTGCTCCAATTACACCTCTGGCTCCTCCGTTTTTAGTATTTACCCTGGGCTCCAACACCGCCAGTTGGCGCTCGGAAGTGCTGTCTGCACAGTCAACACTTGCTGCCGTGTTATTGGGGTTCAGTAACGTCAGCTGTTCCCCTGCTGTGCGGACGGCAATTTCTCCTGCTCTGTCCACATTCTCACTACTACAGATTTTAAAGTTGCTCCAATTACACCTCTGGCTCCTCTGTTTTCATTCTTATCCCTGGGCTCCAGCACCGCCAGTTGGCGCTCGGAAGTGCTGTCTGCACAGTCAACACTTGCTACCATGTTATTGGGGTTCAGTAACGTCAGCTGTTCCCCTGCTGTGCGGACGGCAATTTCTCCTGCTCTGTCCACATTCTCACTACTACAGATTTTAAAGTTGCTCCAATTACACCTCTGGCTCCTCTGTTTTCATTCTTATCCCTGGGCTCCAGCACCGCCAGTTGGCGCTCGGAAGTGCCGTCTGCACAGTCAACACTTGCTGCCGTGTTATTGGGGTTCAGTAACGTCAGCTGTTCTCCTGCTGTGCGGACGGCAATTTCTCCTGATTTGTCCACATCCACTGTACTACACATTTTAAAGTTGCTCCAATTACTCCTCTGGCTCCTCTGTTTTCATTCTTATCCCTGGGCTCCAGCACCGCCAGTTGGCGCTCGGAAGTGCTGTCTGCACAGTCAACACTTGCTACCATGTTATTGGGGTTCAGTAACGTCAGCTGTTCCCCTGCTGTGCGGACGGCAATTTCTCCTGCTCTGTCCACATTCTCACTACTACAGATTTTAAAGTTGCTCCAATTACACCTCTGGCTCCTCTGTTTTCAGTATTATCCCTGAGCTCCAACACCGCCAGTTGGCGCACGGAAGTGCCGTCTGCACAGTCAACACTTGCTGCCGTGTTATTGAGGTTCAGTAACGTCAGCTGTTCTCCTGCTGTGCGGACGGCAATTTCTCCTGCTTTGTCCAAATCCACTGTACTACACATTTTAAAGTTGCTCGAATTACACCTCTGGCTCCTCTGTTTTCATTCTTATCCCTGGGCTCCAGCACCGCCAGTTGGCGCTCGGAAGTGCCGTCTGCACAGTCAACACTTGCTACCATGTTATTGGGGTTCAGTAACGTCAGCTGTTCCCCTGCTGTGTTCACGGCAATTTCTCCTGCTCTGTCCATATTCACTGTGCTACTTATTTAAAACTTGCTCCAATTACACCTCTGGCTCCTCCGTTTTTAGTATTTACCCTGGGCTCCAACACCGCCAGTTGGCGCTCGGAAGTGCTGTCTGCACAGTCAACACTTGCTGCCGTGTTATTGGGGTTCAGTAACGTCAGCTGTTCCCCTGCTGTGCGGACGGCAATTTCTCCTGCTCTGTCCACATTCTCACTACTACAGATTTTAAAGTTGCTCGAATTACACCTCTGGCTCCTCTGTTTTCATTCTTATCCCTGGGCTCCAGCACCGCCAGTTGGCGCTCGGAAGTGCTGTCTGCACAGTCAACACTTGCTACCATGTTATTGGGGTTCAGTAACGTCAGCTGTTCCCCTGCTGTGCGGACGGCAATTTCTCCTGCTCTGTCCACATTCTCACTACTACAGATTTTAAAGTTGCTCCAATTACACCTCTGGCTCCTCTGTTTTCATTCTTATCCCTGGGCTCCAGCACCGCCAGTTGGCGCTCGGAAGTGCCGTCTGCACAGTCAACACTTGCTGCGGTGTTATTGGGGTTCGGTAACGTCAGCTGTTCCCCTGCTGTGTTCACGGCAATTTCTCCTGCTCTGTCCATATTCACTGTGCTACTTATTTAAAACTTGCTCCAATTACACCTCTGGCTCCTCCGTTTTTAGTATTTACCCTGGGCTCCAATACCGCTAGTTGCTGCTCAGAAGTGCCGTCTGCACAGTCAACGCTTGCTCCAGTGTTATTGGGATTCAGTAACGTCAGCTGATCCCCAGCTGTGTGTCCGGCAAATTCTCCTGCTTTGTCCACATCCACTGTAGTACGGATTTAAAACCTCCTCCAAATACACCTCTGGCTCTTCTGTTTTTAGTATTTACCCTGGGCTCCAGCACCGCCAGCTGGTTCTCGGCAGTTCCATTGGCTCTTGTACCTTCTGCTACCCATCCGGGTTCCAGTACCGTCAGCTGGTCCTCGGTAGTTCCATTTGCTCTTGTATCTTCTGCTACCCATCCGGGTTCCAGTACCGTCAGCTGGTTCTCGGCAGTGTCTTTGGCACGGGTACTCCCTCCTGCCCAGCCTGGTTCCAGCACGCCAGCTGTTTCCGGGTAGTGTCAACGTCACTTTGCCTCCAATGCGTTGTCCTGTCGTGTTGCGGTCGGGTTAGCCGACTCTATGGTGCCTGCAGTTTAGGTGACTCCTATGTGGGCTGCGGGATCTGGCAATGAAGGCTGGTTCCATAGTGCCAATAGGACAAGCACCCTCTGTAGGACTGTGGGTTTTGGTAACTGCGGCCGGCTCGCGGCCTTGAACTTTTTTTTTACATGGGTACCTTCTGCTACCCATCCGGGTTCCAGTACCGTCAGCTGGTTCTCGGCAGTGCCTTTGGATTAGGTGCCTCCTTCTCGGTATCCAAGTTCCACCAACGTCTGCTGGTCCTTGGTAGTGCTTTCTGGCACAGGTACCTCCTGCTTAGTAACCGAGTTCCAGTAACATCAGCTGGTCCTCGGTAGTTCCATTGGCTCTTGTACCTTCTGCTACCCATCCGGGTTCCAGTACCGTCAGCTGGTCCTCGGTAGTTCCATTTGCTCTTGTATCTTCTGCTACCCATCCGGGTTCCAGTACCGTCAGCTGGTCCTCGGTAGTTCCATTTGCTCTTGTATCTTCTGCTACCCATCCGGGTTCCAGTACCGTCAGCTGGTTCTCGGCAGTGCCTTTGGATTAGGTGCCTCCTTCTCGGTATCCAAGTTCCACCAACGTCTGCTGGTCCTTGGTAGTGCTTTCTGGCACAGGTACCTCCTGCTTAGTAACCGAGTTCCAGTAACATCAGCTGGTCCTCGGTAGTTCCATTGGCTCTTGTACCTTCTGCTACCCATCCGGGTTCCAGTACCGTCAGCTGGTCCTCGGTAGTTCCATTTGCTCTTGTATCTTCTGCTACCCATCCGGGTTCCAGTACCGTCAGCTGGTTCTCGGCAGTGCCTTTGGATTAGGTGCCTCCTTCTCGGTATCCAAGTTCCACCAACGTCTGCTGGTCCTTGGTAGTGCTTTCTGGCACAGGTACCTCCTGCTTAGTAACCGAGTTCCAGTAACATCAGCTGGTCCTCGGTAGTTCCATTGGCTCTTGTACCTTCTGCTACCCATCCGGGTTCCAGTACCGTCAGCTGGTCCTCGGTAGTTCCATTTGCTCTTGTATCTTCTGCTACCCATCCGGGTTCCAGTACCGTCAGCTGGTTCTCGGCAGTGTCTTTGGCACGGGTACTCCCTCCTGCCCAGCCTGGTTCCAGCACGCCAGCTGTTTCCGGGTAGTGTCAACGTCACTTTGCCTCCAATGCGTTGTCCTGTCGTGTTGCGGTCGGGTTAGCCGACTCTATGGTGCCTGCAGTTTAGGTGACTCCTATGTGGGCTGCGGGATCTGGCAATGAAGGCTGGTTCCATAGTGCCAATAGGACAAGCACCTTCTGTAGGACTGTGGGTTTTGGTAACTGCGGCCGGCTCGCGGCCTTGAACTTTTTTTTTACATGGGTACCTTCTGCTACCCATCCGGGTTCCAGTACCGTCAGCTGGTTCTCGGCAGTGCCTTTGGATTAGGTGCCTCCTTCTCGGTATCCAAGTTCCACCAACGTCTGCTGGTCCTTGGTAGTGCTTTCTGGCACAGGTACCTCCTGCTTAGTAACCGAGTTCCAGTAACATCAGCTGGTCCTCGGTAGTTCCATTGGCTCTTGTACCTTCTGCTACCCATCCGGGTTCCAGTACCGTCAGCTGGTCCTCGGTAGTTCCATTTGCTCTTGTATCTTCTGCTACCCATCCGGGTTCCAGTACCGTCAGCTGGTTCTCGGCAGTGTCTTTGGCACGGGTACTCCCTCCTGCCCAGCCTGGTTCCAGCACGCCAGCTGTTTCCGGGTAGTGTCAACGTCACTTTGCCTCCAATGCGTTGTCCTGTCGTGTTGCGGTCGGGTTAGCCGACTCTATGGTGCCTGCAGTTTAGGTGACTCCTATGTGGGCTGCGGGATCTGGCAATGAAGGCTGGTTCCATAGTGCCAATAGGACAAGCACCCTCTGTAGGACTGTGGGTTTTGGTAACTGCGGCCGGCTCGCGGCCTTGAACTTTTTTTTTACATGGGTACCTTCTGCTACCCATCCGGGTTCCAGTACCGTCAGCTGGTTCTCGGCAGTGCCTTTGGATTAGGTGCCTCCTTCTCGGTATCCAAGTTCCACCAACGTCTGCTGGTCCTTGGTAGTGCTTTCTGGCACAGGTACCTCCTGCTTAGTAACCGAGTTCCAGTAACATCAGCTGGTCCTCGGTAGTTCCATTGGCTCTTGTACCTTCTGCTACCCATCCGGGTTCCAGTAACATCAGCTGGTCCTCGGTAGTTCCATTGGCTCTTGTACCTTCTGCTACCCATCCGGGTTCCAGTACCGTCAGCTGGTTCTCGGCAGTGCCTTTGGATTAGGTGCCTCCTTCTCGGTATCCAAGTTCCACCAACGTCTGCTGGTCCTTGGTAGTGCTTTCTGGCACAGGTACCTCCTGCTTAGTAACCGAGTTCCAGTAACATCAGCTGGTCCTCGGTAGTTCCATTGGCTCTTGTACCTTCTGCTATCCATCCGGGTTCCAGTACCGTCAGCTGGTCCTCGGTAGTTCCTCAGCTTTCTTGTACCTTCTGCTACATTTCCAAGTTCAAGCTTTTTGAAATGGTTCTTGGTAATCACTCTGGATCTCCCTGACGAGGACCCTGAAGACGAGGACCCTGAAGACCAACCCTAAGAAGACGAGGACCCCGAAGACAATGACCCTGAAGACGAGGACCCTGAAGACCACCCCGAAGAAGACGAGGACCCTGAAGACCACCCCGAAGAAGACGAGGACCCTGAAGACCACCCCGAAGAAGACGAGGACCCCGAAGACGAGGACCCAGAAGACCAACCCGAAGAAGACGAGGACCCCGAAGACGAGGACCCCCGAAGACGACGACCCTGAAGACCACCCCGAAGAAGACCAAGAAGATGACCCTGAAGAAGTTGACCAAGAAGACAAAGAAGAGAAGACAAGCACCAAGATACAGAAAAACAAGAGACAGAAAACCAAGAAGCAGAAATACAAGAAGCTGCAGAACAAAAAGCGGAAGAACATTAAGCATAAGACTAAAAATCAGAGCAAAAGATAATATCTAAATTATAAGCAGAAGATGACTAAGCAGTGTATGGGGGTGAGTCCGTTCCTCCTCGTGGTGCCCCTGGAAAAGACCTGCTGCTGCAGGCCAAACTGAACGCGGACAAATCCTGTTGTAAATCTTTTGTGACGGGCAGAACGAAAGGTGTAATGTCCAACCTTTTATAGATAACAACTACAGGAATGCCTGTCACAAATAAGAATATGATGAAGAAGAAGAATATGAAGAAGATGAAGAAGTAGAATATGAAGAATGTAAAAAAAAGAATAATACGAAGAAGGTGAAGAAGAAGAAGGTGAAGAAGAAGTGGATGAAAAAGATGCTGAGGATGATGAAGGAGAAAGTGTGGGAGAAGTAAAAAAGAAGGTGAAGAGCATGGAAGTAGTGAAACATAAATATCTGACAAAATATAAAAATACTTAACATAGTTAATATTTCCGTAACTCAGAACATAATAAAAAAATATTAATTCCTGCTATTCCATTTGACTGGGCTAAACCTCTATGCCTTTATTGTCTCCCCCACCTCCCCCAATACATTCTACATTATTCTTAGTTGTTTTCCTTCATGTAGAAATAACCTACAAGGAAAGAAAGGGTTTATTTTAATTCCGATATTTATGTCCCATTGACTTGCATTGGTTTCCGGTATCGGAATCGGCGATATCCGATACTTTTTCGGTATCGGTCCGATCCAATCCGATCCGATATTTCCCGATATCGGAAGGTATCGCTCAACACTAGTCAAGACATGCAGTGCTCCTAGAGTAGAGAAAGTTTCTACACTATATTTTCCTGTAAGAACATTTGTCTAACTAAATTGCATTATATATACTGTATTTTGTAATGTAGGCAAAATACTTCTAAGCAATAGATCAATTGCAGTTAACTCATAAAGTATTATTATGATGATCAGGATAGTACAGTGTAAAAACTTTGAAATACAGTATAATATTTATGTTCCAAAAAAACCCTCTGTTTGTGTTCTTCTCTTTTTTCTCCAACATCCCACACAAAGTATGTTCATCTATTATGGCATTGCTGTTTGGCTATCATCACTTCTCTAATGGCTTTAATTTTTACAGACAAGATAAAAGCTTTCCAGTAGTTATAGCATTTTATGACACCTTAACCTCACTTTAAGTACAGTTACCCATTAAAAATCTATTAATTGATACCATTCATGTCCCAGAGATAGTGTAACCTGTGTCAGTATAGGATTTTATAAACTGAAGCACTTAATACAACATATTGCTTATATTGGGAACTCACTACAGTTAGGATTTTGCTGCATTGGCATTAAGGATCATGGTTCCTTGTTGTGATTTACTTAAAGAGGACCTATCACCAAGGCAAAAGTGTCCAGTGTTTGGTTATATTTTACTTCAGTTGCTCCCCTGAATATTTTTTTCATTTGCTTTTTTTCCCTTTCTTTTTAAAGCTGCCATATGGTTCCAGAGATATGGACCTTTTCATTTAGTGCTAATTTTTATGGTCTTCACCAAGGAGGGATTGCTAACAGATTAACAATACAGAACAGCCTAAAGACATGCCCACAGACAATCCTGTAAGCACCAGCCCCTTGGTAAAGATGATAAAAATTAGCACTTAATGAAAAGGTCAGTTTCACTGGAACCATATGACAGATTAAAAAAAAAAATGGCATACTCAGGGGATCAACGTTAATAAAAAAAAAGATAAAAAAATAAACACTTTTAACCTGGTGATCGATCCCCTTTAAATGACTACAGAAGACAAAGCAAACAGTTATTGAGCACCAACAGAAATAGAAAAAAATACTTTAGAGAAAATTAAAGATCAAGTTCAATCCAGGGTCAAGGTCACTGAATCTCACATCAAGAAACAAAGAGCAGAAAAGAGATATAAGGTTTTGCAATGAATTTGTAGTTATGCAAACAAAGTAAAGTTAGGCTTCATTATTTTAAACAGCATTGAAGAAGTTGGCACTAGTAGAACGTTGCAAATGATTGTTTTTTATTTACATGTACAATCCACAGTTTAATGCATTATGTCAGACCTTCATCAGATGCACTGTGTTTATAAAATAAAAAAAAAAAGAGAGTAAGTTGCAAAATATATACATATATACAAAAATCAATTGTCAGCATAAATTGAATTCAGAATGTGTAATAGTGGGGAAGGACACAGCCTTCCTTTGGCACTGAAGTAGTTAAAGAGGGTGTTCCTGTAGTTAGGCCTCTCTGAACTGTTGGTAGGCTAAGCTAAGGGGTTAGCTTCAGTAGGTCCAGTCAGTAGAGTAGAGGGGGAACTTAGTGCCTGATCAAGCCTTGAGAGTTATAGAGCTTGTTCTTGGCATAATTCTTTGTGGGCTGCAGTACCTGTAATCAGCCACAAGATGCCACTGTCCTGGGTGCAGATGTTAGGTTGAGTCTGCTAGCAGTGTTACAGACAGTGATGGGGTTAATGCTGTGTGATGACAGTCCACAGAGGGTGGGCACAATAGGAAAATCTATGCTTAGTTTCCAGAAGCAGGAAGTGATGAGTAGTAAGAGATAGGACAGTGAACTGTACGGGCAGCCTGACTATATGGTGGCTGCTAGGGTAGACGGGAGCTCCATACCCTCAGACAGTGGGATCACCAGTGTAAAAGTCTCCCTACGCAAGAGTCCTGTTAGCCGGCCGGAGAAACTCAACAGAGGTATTGAGGACCCGGGGCACTTCTAGTCTGCACGAAGCAGAGAAAGATAAATAGGACTCCAGGCTAAGACGTGGGGGAGATATTGGATCTGGAACACTGTTGGTATTGCAGAAGAGTCTTTTGGGCTAGAGATTAGAGTCACAGAGATGCTTCACCTAAAGAGGGAACCAGGGCTGAAGATGTTGTCAGCGCCTGTGAGGGAGATAATAACCTGTCGAGCCTAATCCATTATATCTGCCTGTAAATACTGTACATATTCCTCTTCCCCAAGTAAAGTCCAAGTTATGGTTAAGAACCTCGTGTCCTCTGAATCTATTGCTGCCCTGGTCCCCGAAGAGAAATGCCTAGAGACAGCCGCGATCGAATGGTTTGAAGTAAGTGGAAAGCCCCACATACACAGCCACACATCAGAGGGAGGACACGAATTGTCTGTAGGGTGCCTGTCACGCTGTCTCAACATACAGGAGGTCAGGGGCCTGAGCTGACCCTAAACGGGGGCCCTGACTAATCCCTCAACCTGGAGGTACTGTTAATGGTACAGAGGTCCAGGCCGCCAGCGTAACCCTAAACTCCTGAATATCCCTGAACCTCTGTAATCTAGTCCTGAGAAGGACCCCGATCACAACAATGGGGAACAGGATAGAAAATGCCCAAACACAGTACTAAACAAACGAGACAGTACAAGGGGAAAACCAAAAACCACCTTGCATACAAAAACTCACAACACAATTACAGAGGGAACAACAACAGGTTAGGAGATAAATGATAAAGGGAGGAAGGGAAGAAACCACACCGTATACTCTTCGCTCCGAACTCCACCAAACAACGATCCGCTCTGAAGGTCTGCAAGAAATGCTTTCACCGACAACTTCCCTATCAGACCAGCAGGTATTTGAAGGAATCCCAATCCAGCAGCATTAACTGCAGCTGGGCGAGGCTGAGCCTCGTCAAGCACAGAGGGAGAGAATTAACTCCCTCACTACCAAAACACAAAGCACCAAAAACTCAGCTGCGAGAAGTCAGGCTGTGTAGTCGCGACGATCTTCGTGGCGACACACCCGTGACAGTACCCCCCCTTCTACGAGGGGCCTCCGGACCCTCAGGGCCAGGTTTATCCAGGTGAGTCGTGTGGAAGGCCCGAATTAACCGGTCTGCGTTAATATCTGACGCAGGAACCCACATTCTCTCCTCAGGACCATACCCTTTCCAATGAACCAGGTACTGAAGGGACCGGCGACTAAAACGTGAATCGATGACTTTCGATACCTGAAACTCCAAATTTCCATTGACCACCACTGGAGGAGGAGGTAAAGGTGACGGTATCATTGGCGCCACATACCTCTTAAGCAAAGATCTGTGGAACACGTTATGAATTTTAAACGTAGGGGGGAGGTCAAGACGGAATGCCACCGGATTAATAATAGAACTGATCCTGTACGGCCCGATGAACCTGGGACCCAGTTTCCAGGAGGGAACCTTGAGTTTTATATTCTTAGTAGACAACCATACCCGATCGTTCACACTTAGGTCCGGACCAGACACTCTCCTCCTATCAGCCATACGTTTGTATCGGTTCCCCATAGTACACAGATTATTCAGTACCCCTCTCCACACTGAAGCGAGTGATGACGAAAATCGTTCCTCCTCAGGAACCCCCGAAGAGCCCCCTCTACTGAAAGTACAAAACTGGGGGTGAAAACCATATGCCCCAAAAAACGGGGACTTACCAGTGGATTCGCTCCGCCTATTATTAAGAGCAAACTCCGCCAGAGGTAAGAAAGAAGCCCAGTCCTCCTGGTTCTCTGACACAAAACACCGGAGATATGTCTCCAAACTCTGGTTCAGACGTTCCGTCGGACCATTGGTCTGAGGATGAAAAGCCGATGAGAACGATAAATGCATCCCCCGCCGAATACAAAAAGCTTTTCAGAATTTGGACACAAACTGAGACCCCCGATCCGACACCACATCGGAGGGTACCCCGTGAAGCCTCACAATCTCTCCAATGAACACCTGCGCAAGAGTTTTAGCATTAGGAAGAGCAGGAAGAGCGATAAAATGTGCCATCTTGCTGAACCTGTCTACTACAACGAGTATGACCGTTTTACCCGAGGACGGCGGGAGGTCCGTAATAAAGTCCATAGACAGATGAGTCCAAGGACGCTCCGGGATCTTCAAAGGTAAGAGGGCCCCAGACAGACGGGTATGTGGGGTCTTAGAGCGCGCACAAACCCCACAGGACGCAACAAAAGTTACCACCTCCTTATGTAAGTTAGGCCACCAAAACCGACGCGAGAGGAGATCCACAGTTGCTTTACTTCCTGGGTGTCCTGCCAAAGCTGAGTTATGGTGTGCCTCGATCACCTTTTGTCGTAGCTGATCTGGAACAAACAGTCTCCCTGGAGGTCCAACAGGGGCATCCCCCTGAGCCTCCAATACCTCCTCCTCAAGCTCAGAGCATACTGCCGACACCACCACCCCCTCTTGAAGGATAGGAACCGGATCATCCGTATTCCCGGCCCCAGGGAAACTACGAGATAAGGCATCCGCCTTCACATTTTTTGACCCAGGACGATATGTAACGACAAAATTAAACCTGGTAAAAAACAATGACCACCTGGCTTGTCTGGGATTCAGACGTTTTGCGGACTGCAGATATAGCAGGTTCTTGTGATCGGTGATAACGGTGACCGGATGGACTGCCCCCTCCAAAAAATGGCGCCACTCTTCAAACGCTAACTTAATGGCCAAGAGTTCCCTATTGCCGACATCGTAATTCCTCTCAGCGGACGACAATTTTTTGCAGAAAAAAGCGCACGGACGCCACTTACCAGGAGACGAACCTTGTGATAAAACTGCTCCCACCCCTACCTCAGAAGCGTCTACCTCTACAATGAACGGCTGTGACGAATCAGGTTGAATGATTATGGGTGCCGAGGCAAAACATTTTTTCAAGGAGGAGAATGCTTGACAAGCCTTGTCAGACCACCTAGAAAAATCCGTCCCATTTTTTGTCATGTCTGTGAGAGGTTTAACCATGGATGAGAAATTACGAATGAATTTCCGGTAATAATTAGCAAACCCCAGGAAACGTTGTAGTGCCTTAAGATTCTCTGGCAGATCCCACTCCAGAACTGCCCGCACTTTCCCTGGGTCCATACGAAAACCGGACGCTGACACCAGGAATCCTAAAAACTGGAGTTCCTGTATGGCGAACACACACTTCTCCCATTTGGCGTACAGTTTATTATCCCGCAAGATCTGTAACACCTGCCTAACATGCTCCTGATGAGACACAAGATCAGGCGAATAAATTAAGATGTCATCCAGATATATGACCACAAATTGACCCACCAGGCGGCGAAAAATGTCATTAACAAAGTGTTGGAACACCACCGGGGCATTAGTCAGACCGAATGGCATGACAAGGTTCTCATAATGCCCCTCCGGAGTGTTAAACGCCGTCTTCCACTCATCCCCCTCCTTCATCCTAATCAGATTGTACGCCCCCCTGAGATCCAACTTAGAGAACCACTTGGCGCCCACGATCTGATTAAAGAGATCGGGGATAAGTGGGAGTGGATACGGATCTCGGACCGTAATCCGATTAAGTTCACGGAAATCCAGGCAAGGGCGTAGGCCTCCATCTTTCTTCTTCACAAAGAAGAACCCCGCAGCCACCGGGGAAGATGAAGGTCTAATATGCCCCTTAGCCAGACTCTCTGAAATATAATCCTTCATGGCCTGCCTTTCCGGACCAGATAGGTTATACAACCTAGATTTAGGTAAATTGGCCCCAGGAAGCAATTTTACAGAACAGTCATACACGCGATGAGGAGGTAGTTCCTGACACCCTTTCTCCGAGAATACATCCTCAAAGTCCGCCAGAAATGGAGGTAAGACCCTAGGAGTGACAGCACCGATGACCGTATTCATGCAGTTTTTATTACAGAATTCACTCCATTGGCTTATCTCCCTGGATTGCCAATTAATAACCGGATTATGCTTAGTTAACCAAGGAAGGCCCAACACAATAGGAGTGGGAAGACCCTCCAACACGTAACAAGACAACAGTTCTTTATGTATCGCCCCCACTTGAAGATTTACGTTATGCACCACTTGCAAAAAACTTCCCTGACCGAGAGGCCTGGCGTCGATCGAAAATATGGGGATGGGTTTAGCCAACATATTCAATAGCATACCTTGAACCCGGGCAAACCGAGCGTCCACCAGATTATCCCCGGCCCCACTATCTAGAAGAACAGATATCCTCTCAGTTCTCGTACCCACCACCACCTCCGCCGGCACGAGAAACTGAGACGAACCTAGGGACGAAATACATACTCCCAGATTGCCGTCCACCACACAACCTGGGATCAACAGTTTTCCAACGACTCTTTACTCTGCAAAGGACGGGATGGACACCCCCCAAAAAAATGTCCCTTTCTCCCGCAGAAGAAGCATCTTCCAGTCTTGTGGCGCACCGCCGGTCCCCTCCCCCGGAATGATGTCCCTCCTAACTGCATAGGCTCCTCAGGACTGACCAGGGGAACCTCCATATGAGGGGACTTTGTAGGAGGTGGAGTCATCACAGGGAATGGAGTTATCCCGCACCTCTCCCGAAGTCGTCTGTCAATGCGAATAGCAAGGGCCATAGCGGCTTCCAGTGAGGCGGGAGGATCATACTGTGCCAACACATCCTTTAATTTGTCAGATAACCCTTGACAAAACTGGCTCCTAAGAGCCGGGTCATTCCACTGGGTGTCCGTGGCCCACCTACGGAACTCCGAACAGAATTCTTCCGCCGGACGATCTCCCTGATGGATCCTACGTAACTTAGATTCAGCAAGGGAGATCCGATCCGGGTCATCATATACGAGTCCCAGAGCAGCGAAGAACCTATCCACTGACTGGAGAGCCGGGGAGCCCGGGGGAAGAGAGAACGCCCAAGATTGTGGGTCCCCTTGTAGGAGCGAGATGACAATTTCCACCCTTTGCTCCTCACTCCCCGATGACCGAGGCCGCAGCCGAAAGTACAACATGCATGCCTCCCGGAAAACAAAAAACTTGTCCCGCCCTCCAGTGAACCTGTCAGGGAGAGCTACATTAGGTTCTGGTCCGGCTTGCTCCTGGGGATACAAAACCTTGGACTTAACGTCCGCCAGCTCCATGGACAAACTCTGCAACTGCCGAGCTAGACTGGCTACTGGATCCATGGTGGCTGGAGAGAATTTTATTTTTTATTTTTTTTGTGTCGGTCGGTGAAAATGTCACGCTGTCTCAACGTACAGGAGGTCAGGGGCCTGAGCTGACCCTAAACGGGGGCCCTGACTAATCCCTCAATCTGGAGGTACTGTTAATGGTACAGAGGTCCAGGCCGCCAGCGTAACCCTAAACTCCTGAATATCCCTGAACCTCTGTAATCTAGTCCTGAGAAGGACCCCGATCACAACAATGGGGAACAGGATAGAAAATGCCCAAACACAGTACTAAACAAACGAGACAGTACAAGGGGAAAACCAAAAACCACCTTGCATACAAAAACTCACACCACAATTACAGAGGGAACAACAACAGGTTAGGAGATAAATGATAAAGGGAGGAAGGGAAGAAACCACACCGTATACTCTTCGCTCCGAACTCCACCAAACAACGATCCGCTCTGAAGGTCTGCAAGAAATGCTTTCACCGACAACTTCCCTATCAGACCAGCAGGTATTTGAAGGAATCCCAATCCAGCAGCATTAACTGCAGCTGGGCGAGGCTGAGCCTCGTCAAGCACAGAGGGAGAGAATTAACTCCCTCACTACCAAAACACAAAGCATCAAAAACTCAGCTGCGAGAAGTCAGGCTGTGTAGTCGCGACGATCTTCGTGGCGGCACACCCGTGACAGTGCCAGAGCGAGAGGGGGCTACAGCTCGCCCATGACTACCTCGCTGGGGCACCTTACATTTGGTGTAGTCGGCAGGATGCGAGCTCCTCGCATGAAGAAAACGGGGAAGAGCCGACGCAGAGCACTGAGGAGAAAGTGTTGGAAGGCATGTGGCCCAAGATGGCGGCCCGAACCATGGATTCCAAGATGGTGACAGTGGCGGTAAAGTCTAGGAGAAGAACCGCCTATCGTGTGAGTGGACGGCGCTGGAGAGCGCGAAAAGATGTCCATCCCCTACGAGTTCCGGCCCAGAGGAAGATGGGCACAGCGGTGAAGATACGTCCCAGGATGGGATGTCTTATGAGGAAGAGGGCGCGGCACAAAGTGAAAGCGGGCCCAGTGAGTATCAGCGCGCACAGAGAAGGGGCGCGTCTGAAGGCAGAGCTGCCAGGAGTGACGAATGATGCGGCGGTTGCGTCAGAAGGCCGGCCCAGAAAGAGGAGGAGTTGGACGCGCAGGACGCGCGTCACTGGTAAGCGACCAGCACCATTTTCTGTCCAGCGCACGAGAGGAAGGAGGTGCTGCAGTGGACGCTGTAAGAAGATGGCAGCCGGAGGATCGGATGACCTGTCCGGGATGAGCGGTGAGGAGGAAATCCTAAAGCTGATTACCCCAGGGGCCACAATCGGAAGTCACTCACCCGTGGATGCTGCCCGTGAGTCTTTGCCTTTTGCCCCCAGTGACCATCCAGTGGTCCACTAGGCCAAACCCGGAGATGGGTCTGCTCATCCATGAATTGCATATGTGGAGTTGGAGCCGGATGCCGGAAGATGCTTCCTCTTCGGCGGGGGGCGAAGGACATCGTGGTGGGGTCGAAGCAGCTGCCACAGCATCGTCTGATGAAGGTGAGCGGCCCATACCCCGGTGGCTGGACCCACTTGCGGAGCCGCTAACGACAACTTCTGGGGCAGCAGAGGGGACCCCTAGGCCGGAAGAAGCTGATGCGGGGGCGAGGCCTCCTAGAAGGAAGGCCACACGGGAAAATTTCTGGCAGTTGGCATTAGAGGCCTTAAATGCCCCCTCGGCAAAGAATTACGCCGAGCTCGGTAGTCTGAAGTGGACTACCCGCAACCCCCCGATGACGCCACGAGAACAGCGGCGATGGACTGATACCTTCCTGAGAGGCTGGCTGGAGGGGTCCAATGTGGCGCGGAGGGAGTCGGTGGAGGCTTCCCAGACCCAGGGGCGGGTCATAGAGTTCCGTATCCATGAGGGGTACGGGTTTCTACAAGAGGAGTGGACCGGGCACGAGGTGTTCGTGGCCCATGAAGTGATTAAGCGGGACTATCTTCCTGACCGTCTCCACAACCTGCGTGTGGGAGACATAGTACACTTTGTAAAGTGTGAATGCTCTAGAGGGTGGTACGCGGCTGCTCTCACCCGACCGTATAAGTGGGAAGATGTCCTTGAGAAGGATGAGGAGGTCTTTCGGCGAAGGACCAAGAGAGAGGCCCTGCAGCACTGGGCTAGAGAAGCCCCTAAAGGATTCTTACCCCCTCCCAAGGCCAGCGTCCTGCAGGAGGATGAATCACGGAAACAGCAGTGGGGAGACATCATAAGTGAAGAGGAGGAAGACTTCACGAGCTGCAGCAGAGCCGACTCTCCCAGTGAAACACCTGCTGCTGATTCAGCAATTAAATACCCAGGAGGGGCTGAAGCAGTTGAGCAGGGAGCTGCCGGAAGATTTCAGGCTGGCGCCAGTAATGTGGTGCACAATTTTACAGTTACCAGCTATGGCCCTACTCAGGTTGGTTGCGGCAGTGCCATGTCTTCGGATGAGGACCCTGGGCCCAGTAGGTACCCTAGGTACCCTGATCAGCCCTGGAAGTGGAAAAATCCACCTTCGTCTACAGCATGGGCCGCCTTTATGAAGGAGCGGAAGGAGGCCCGGAAGAAGTGAGTTAGTTGGCTGAAAGGTCCGTTGACCTTCTACTTCTTCCTCTACTAGGATCCACCAGTTGTGGTCCTGTTTTCTGGACTGTTTCCCAATGGAGGCGGAATGCCCCATGATGAGTTAAGTTAAAAAAAGAAAGAAAAAGAAAAATTGAGGACTGTTCCCCTACCTCCCTGGCCAGAAAGGCCCTAAGCAGCACTGAAGTTGTGTGCCCAAGAGAGCTGCTCTTTTTGTTTTTACTTTTATTTTTATTTTTGCTGCGCTTGTTGCGCCTTTTTCTGCTGGAATTTGAAACACTGAGGCACACTGTGAGGAATGACTGTCCCCTAAATCTAAGAGACTTGCGGCCTAGCGGGAAGAACCAGTGAGCCCCGCTAGGGCCAAGAAGAAAGTGACTCACGGGGTGTTCCCTGTGACCGTGTGCCTCAGAATGCAGCCTTCAAGGGAGATTGAGGGCTATTGGTGTGTGACCTGTCTTAACAATATGGACATGGATATTGTGTTTCCAGGGTCCTTACCAAGAAGGACCGGTACTTTTGAGAAGTTTGAAAATTGATAATAGACTGTCCTGAATTGCAGTTCCGGGGCCCTTAACCGAGAAGGGCCGGTCTCCCACCCAAGAAGAAGACTTCAGGACCAGTCTTTTACTAAAATGCTTTAGTAAATGTAGTAATGTGATATGATGTTAGAAATGCTGATATGTATTGATTGTTTAGTGTGGTCCGGGACGACCAACATTAAAGTGTGGGGGAATGTAATAGTGGGGAAGGACGCAGCCTTCCTTTGGCACTGAAGTAGTTTCAGAGGGTGTTCCTGTAGTTAGGCCTCTCTGAACTGTTGGTAGGCTAAGCTAAGGGGTTAGCTTCAGTAGGTCCAGTCAGTAGAGTAGAGGGGGAACTTAGTGCCTGATCAAGCCTTGAGAGTTATAGAGCTTGTTCTTGGCATAATTCCTTGTGGGCTGCAGTACCTGTAATCAGCCACAAGATGCCACTGTCCTGGGTGCAGATGTTAGGTTGAGTCTGCTAGCAGTGTTACAGACAGTGATGGGGTTAATGCTGTGTGATGACAGTCCACAGAGGGTGGGCACAATAGGAAAACCTCTGCTTAGTTTCCAGAAGCAGGAAGTGATGAGTAGTAAGAGATAGGACAGTGAACTGTACGGGCAGCCTGACTATATGGTGGCTGCTAGGGTAGACGGGAGCTCCATACCCTCAGACAGTGGGATCACCAGTGTAAAAGTCTCCCTACGCAAGGTAAGCTGTCCGTGAGTCAGCAGGACGCCAGCGCTGGCCCCCCTCCTTCCGCATCGCGCATTCAACTGTATCGGCATCTATGATGCCGTTACAATTGAAAGCAATGATGGAGGAGAGAGCGTCATGTGATGCTCCCTCTCCCATCATTCCCCCTCTGCGTTCAGCGGGTGCGATGACGTCATTTCTTCACGATCCAAGCTGTGCCGGCAGAGGAGCTGCTGAGACTTGCTACGGACACCGGGGCTGCGGGGGACGAGGAGGAGAGGTGAGTATGTATTTATTTTTTTTGTAAATCAGTGAGTACGCGGTCGCTATAATACTGCAGGACTGGGTGGCTGCATTATACTATGGGGGGGGGCCTGCAGTATACTTTGGGGGGCTACATTATACTATGGAAGGGCTGCATTATACTTTATGTGAGCCTGCATTACACTATGTGGAGGCTGCATTATACTATATGGGGGGGGGCTGCATTATACTCTGGGATGGCTGCATTATACTCTATGGGAGCCTGCATTACACTATGTGGAGGCTGCATTATACTATATGGGGGGCTGCATTATACTCTGGGATGGCTTCATTATACTCTGGGGGCTACATTATACTATGGAGAGCTTGGATTATACTCTATGGGGGCCTGCATTATACTATGGAGGGGCTGCATTATACTATGGTGGCCTGCATTATACTATGGGGAGGCTGCATTATACTATATGGGGGGCCTGCATTATACTTTGGAGAACTGCATTATATTCTATGGGGTAGCTGCATTATATTCTATGAGGTAGCTGCATTATACTCTATGGGATGGCTGCATTATACTCTATGGGGTGGTTGCATTATACTCTGGGGGGTGGCTGCATTATACTCTTGGGGGGTGGCTGCATTATAATCTGGAGGGCTGCATTATACTCTGAAGGGCTGCATTATACTCTGGATGGCTGCATTATACACTATGGGGTGGCTGCATTATACTCTATGGGGAGGCTGCATTACACTCTATGGGGAGGTTGCATTATACTCTATAGGGAGGCTGCTTTATACTTGATGGGGAGACTGCATTATACTATATGTGGGGGCTGCATTATACTCTGGGGGGTGGCTGCATTATACTCTGGGGGGTGGCTGCATTATACTCCATCAAGGACTATGAAGTGCATTATACTCTATGAAGGACTATGAGGTGCATTATACTCTATGAAGGACTATGCAGAGTGCATTATACTCTATGAAGGACTATGCAGAGTGCATTATACTCTATGAAGGACTATGGAGAGTGCATTATACTATATGAAGGATTATGGAGAGTGCATTATACTATATGAAGGACAATGGGATGTGCATTATACAATATGGAGGACTATGGGGTGTGCATTATACAATATTGAGGACTATGTGGTGTGCATTGTACTATATGGAGGACTATGGGGTGTGCATTATACAATATTGAGGACTATGGGGTGTGCATCATACAATATGGAGGACTATGGGGTGTGCATTATAAATACAACCAAAATGTTTCTGTGTGAGATGGTGCAATATGTGAGCATTTGGGGCCCCACTTTAAACTTTTGCTTAGGGCCCCATTTTGTCTAAATCCGGCCCTGATCAGCGTATAGCTATATGCGTATCAGATAAGCCCTGAGAAAGTAGACAGAGATGTGCTGTAATACAATCGCTTATATTATACAGTGTATAATATTTTCACTGGAGATAAGTGAATATATTCGAGTGGAATTGAATTCTACTCAAATTTTACAAAAATTTGCATTCGCCAAAATACCACTGGCTGCCATTTTGCTAATCTGTACAGCGCATCAACGAGTTAAAAAAATAAATAAAATACTTATGCTCACATCTCCAGCCCCTCCATTACTCACCGTCACCCATCCGGTCCTCATCACATCTCTGATTGCTGCAAGCCCTGGATCCCCGATTCTGCCCTTGCGCAAGCAAAGTTGTGGCACACGACATGACTTTGTGACTTTACGTGTGCTTCGGTAGAACTGTCTTGGGCCTCGTGAGAGCCAGAAGTTTTGAGATAGAGTGAAGAGGCTTGGGGATTCAGAGCTCATGGCGGCAATCAGAAGATTCGCTGTGGACTGGATGGGAGTTTTTCTATATAAATAGGACATTATGTAAAAAAGGGAAATATGCAATAAGAGCCAATAAAAAACTGATTGTCCATCTCACAAGTATGCAGAATTTTGAGGGGGTGGTATTGGTTTAGCAAAGCTTTCCTTCACTCTGAACAAAGATTTCACTGGTGGCGCCAGCATCCAGGGCATATACCTATTGGATGTATACTGAAACAACCGACCCCTGAAGGAAACATGCTTGTGGCTTCATTCACAGATTTGAAAAAAAAAATGTAACCACCTTAAAAAAGCTGCCCTCACGAGACAGGAAGTGTAAGGCTGTGTGCCCACGTAGCGTTTTACAAGCGTTTTTGATGCGGAATTTCCGCAGCGGAAACGCTTGTAAAATGCTTGGTAACCCGCACCCCATGATCCCCAATGGGTTTCCGCAACTTCTATGCACATGCTGCGGATTTTTCCGCAGCGTTTATGCCGCGTTCAAAAATCCGCAGCATGTCATTTAATTTTGCGTTTCCGCAAGCGGAATTGCCTTTGTCCAATGCATAAAAAACGCAAGGCAATTCCGCATGTGGAAAACGCGTGATAAACGCGCGAAAAAAGCGCGATAAACACGTGCGGAATTCCGCATGCGTTTTTCCGGGAGAGGACTTGCATTTATGCAGCAGAAATTTTCTGCTTCATAAATGCAACGTGGGCACATAGCCTTACTTGCAGTATCTCGTAGAAGGAGGAATGCCTCCAGAAAACAGGTCAACTTGTACAAAAATGAAATTTTTATTGCAATTTTCAAAATTGAAAGTACACATCACCAATAAAAAATGTGTTTTTTATTGGTGATCTGTATTTACAATTTTAAATACATGCAATAAAAATGTTTTTATCCAAGTGGACCTGTTTTCTGGAAGAATTCCTCCTTCTACAATTTGCAACTAAAAGCACTTCTGTTTTCTGAGCATGCTCTTTGGATTCCTTTGGATAATGGCTGTTTGGTGAGCTGGCAATCTCCTTACTTTATCTTGAAGTATCTTGGGTTCAAATGCAAAATCCGTACAGTACCCCTTATCATGTGCATTTTATATCACCAGTGTCAAGCTATGTAGCCATGCCTGTATGATGATCATGGAAATGGACTTGACCAGATTCCTGATGGAATAGGACACAGTTTATTATTAGGTGCATTTCATGTTACAGGTGAAAGAAAGTTTAGAGTCTATATAATTTACACCTACTTCTATCCTGAAAAAACTACTCTGATGCAAAAACATTGTAATTTTTCCATTGTGATGAAGTATTCTGCCATCCAGCATGCCCTCCACTTTAACAAGTCCAAAATATTGCAACAATCGTGTTTTGCAATTCAATACAGAAACACTGTACTAAAAATATAAATCATACTTATAAGGTGACTATCTCTAAAAACTGATAAAATATAGTAGAGCAAAAAAAAAATAAAAAAGAACAAAGAAGCACAAAAACCTCTAGGAGGCATGAAGATAAGATATATAATGCAAAGCCAGAACTGCAGTGCGGTGGCGTAAAGAACCCAGATGGAAGATGAATTATAATATTATCATTCTCATTGATTACATTAGGTTAAGCGACTGTAAGACTCATCAGCGTATAATTAATTTTTGTCGGAGAACTTGGAATGACTACATTACTCAGCAGTTTATTCGATTACATTTTATTATTGCTCAGTGCCTAGCTGAAGAATGAATTTATTTAGTTTGGATCATCATAGTACATACATACTAATAACTTCATTGTACTTGCCATTGATTAAACTTCTATTAATTAAACTGTAGCATTTTTTTCTGAAATGCACAGTCTAGACTATCAGGGAAAAATGAAAAGTTTGGCTTGGCATAAAGCTCTGACAAGTCACTTAGATAAGTAATATTAGAGTGGCAAACGCTCGACAGAGCCCAATCCACATTTCCACTGCATGGAAATTTCTGCTGTCTTTAACTTTAATGCTGTTCCTTCAAATTCCTGCTATAAATCAGAGAAAGAACATTTAATCATCCTAGACATTTTCTCATTAATTCTACAAAATGGGACAGCGCTGCATTAACAGTACAAAATAAATAAAATGCCACTTTATAGTACATGAACAAGGTGGAAGAAAAATATGGAAATTACTCAGACATATGGGTATCACAGAGCATTAATAACTGGTATCAGAGTTAACTTCTATTCACATTTGTATCAGGATTTCTATTTCTCATGGATCCATGAAGGATTGAAATAAATGCTCAAAACATCTCTAAAGTGCAGGCATAGAATAGCATAGAAATTATGGCAGACAGACAGAAAGGGTATGCAGCAAAAAGTTAAATATGTAGCCCACATTCTCTACACATCCCAAAACAGCCCCCTGAGGAAGCCCACGAGAAACTCGCGTTGGCGCTATGGACATTCGTTTACATGGGTGAGCATCGTTACTTATGTGTACTGCCGGTCATTGAATTTTGTGTCTAATTATCACAAGTATTTCCCTTAGTCCTTTTGTTATTATATAGTAAATATTAAAGGCACTTTGCACATTATTTAAGGTAATTATTGTGGACTTTTAGGCACATTTCATCTGATTGACATTGTCAGCAGTCTCTCTCTACATATTTACCTATCGCTCTAAAATGTATGTAATTGTCCATTTTTTGAGTCTTCACCATTGACCTTTCTTTACTATTTATATTTTGTGCAATTTTAGTGTAATTTCTGATATCTAATAAAAATTGTTGTACGTTTATACACTTTTTCCCTACTTTTTTGAGGTCTATATATGTCTTCTTTCCGTAGATAACATGCATTATTTAGGTGTTCTCCATACCTCATTTTTGGGATCATGATTCCCCTTATTAGTTATTATGTGAATGTTTGGATAGTCTATTCAAAATGTTAAAGAGGTCGTCTGAGATAAAATAGGTTTAGCCATAGAATTTCAGTGGCCCTATGTGCTGTAGTTGTGATGCATCCCAGCATGACATTCCATCATACATAGGGCACATCCACATGTTTTTCAGATGCACTTTTCACTTGCAGGAATAAGCTTCTTTGCTTCCCCTGTGGTAGTTGTCCCCTCCTTTAAAGATGATCTTTTACCAATTTTTTCATATTGAGCTGGACAAACAATGTAATAAGCGATGTAGAGCAGAATAAAACATTTATGTAGTTATCTTTTATTTCCTTCTCTGGTGCTGAGATATTAGCAATCAAAGTATTTGGCACTTAAACAGTTAATTTTTTTTAAAATCAAACTGGGCATTACCAGAGCAATTTCACTGGAGGTGTGTACTTCTTTCTGAAGCAGACCAATCATAAGCAGACAGCAACACACTGGTGAAAGAAGAGCACACCTCCACAATAGTATGAACAGACAGTCTGCACTCCTCACTGCAGAGATGGCATGTGCTGGAGCATAGCAGATCTGAGTGTGGTTAACGGCCAGCTTTCAGCTCTCATCTCTGGCAGTCAGTGTGGGGGGTAGATAGTACTGTTGCATTGAAAAAAAGGGAAAATACCTCAAGGTGATACCTCAGAATATTGTTTCTATGGTATTGAAAAGGTAACACGCCCTTTAAGGGGAGGAAACTGGCAAAAGCATCTCGCTTTACATGAGGCTTTATGGAGTTTGAACCTTAATACCAAATATCCCTATGAAATGAATTATAAAAACAATCTGTTTAATATTTATTAATCATCTTACAGGCTTCAATTATTTTTACATTATTATTTATTATGTTATCATGCCTGTATGATTTATTTACACACCTTTTTTCTCTTATGCAGCTGTTTTTTTTTTATATCAACATGCTTTCATTGATGCGATTGGTTATTTGGCATTTAAATGTGATTTCCATGATTCTTTTCTGTATCTTATGAGTAAGGATGCTGCTCCAGAAACGCGTCAGGTTTTAATTTGCTGTTTGGATTCCAATGCTTTTAATGGATTTACAATAAAAGATTATGATGTTTATCTAATTGATGGATGTGCTGGATTCTCCCTTCTTCTCCCTTGAATACTGCAGAGTACAGTCTCATTACAAACACTTTCTGTTCTGGGGGGTATGTTTTTCTTTCTCCAATATGGTGCTGAATGTTTATGATTAGCCAGTGTGAGAAGGAGGAAGTATACACCCCAAGTGAAATCTCTCTGTTGTTGCCCGTTGTCACAGTTCCACCCCTCACTGTGTCTAAGATGCAGTTACTGACAGCTCAGCCGTCCAATCTTGTACAGGGGCGTGCTGGAGCTGTCAGTACTGTGATTGACAGCTCAACCATCCAATCTGCTACAGGGGCGTGCAATAGCTGTCAGTGTGGTGATTGACAGCTCAGCAGTCCAATCTGAGACTGGGAGGCACTGGCTATCTTCAGGTGTTCATTATCCCAGGTGAATGCCTGGCTACTTAACTGAGCTGTTTGTTCCTGTTCTCTGCCAGAATACATTCAGCTAGTGCGTGTGGTTTGTTCTCTGTGCCTTGAGTTCTGTTTATTGATCTTCTGTTGCCTGACCTTGGACCTTGTTCTGACCATCCGTCTGTTTAACCCCTTCTGCTCTGATCTGCTTGCCTCCTAGTATTCTGATCTATGGAACGTTACCTGACTACGCCTTTGCTTCTTCCCTCTGTTTATGACGTACCCTCCTGGCTTTGACTTCGGACTCCTTGACTATCCTGTCTCACGGCCTGGCCGTGAAAAGTAACTCAGCGTTACACCCATTTCTTGGTGCTTCTTCAAAAAACCTTGACCAGGATATTTTGAAACCCCAGTCTGTTTTGATATTTTTGCCTGATGGAGAACTGTAAAGGTATAGCTACCTTTTATCTCATTGCCGTGTTCAGTCTTACAATGGTGTATGACCAGTGACATGAAACTGTCTTCCACAGCCTCAACCTTTGCAACAAGAGTTTGGCTGTTCCTCACACAGTTTTAAAGGAAATTTGTCAGTAGTTTTTTATGAACTATGAGATCAGCATGATGTAGAGGCTGAGAGCCTGATTCCAGTTATGTGTCACTAACTAGGCTATGTGTTGCTGTTTCAATAAAATCAATGTTTTATTAGCAGGAGATTATCACTAGAGGACTAAGAGTCTTGTACCTCGAGGTCAACTGCTCATTGTAACCCCGCTCCCAACACTGATTAGCAACTTTCTGTCAATGTACATTATGCAGGGTTCAGTATTCTAAACACTGCTAGGTCTGCAACACAGAAAATTGTTTGTATCATTTGTATCAAAATGACAGTATGCAGCCCAGCAAGTGATACATCACTGGAATTATGGTCTCAACGCCTATATCATGCTACTTTCAGATTGCACAGCCAGCTATTTCTGTTTCAGTGTTTCAACCTACATATGCAAATTATGATCATCATCAACTGTTTGGTATAATTTTGTTACTCATACACCTGACTATAATCCTACATAATCCTTGACTTTGTGCAAATGTACCTAGTAGAATTAATGCTGTTTTGAAAGCAAAGGGCAGTCACACCAAATATTGATTTGATTTAGATTTCTCCTTTGTTCATTCACTTTGCATTGTGTTAATTCATAAAAAAATTAACTATTAACACTTTTATTTATGAAAACATTCTTACTTGCTGCTTTTTTTCCCCACCTGTCTAAAACATTTGCACAGTACTGCAAAGGGGCGGACATACCTCCAGTGCAGCCGATGCAGCTGAACCGTGGCCCGGAGGTGGAGGGGGCCCTTGCAGGGCGGCTAATACTTACGGCAATCTTGCCTGTTTCTCAGAGCCCAAGGCTCCGGGGGGGCCCATGGCCAGATTGCCCTCATCATATGCGGTGGGCAGGGAGCGATCTCTGAAGCTCTGCTGCCTACAGAAGAAAGTGGCAGTGGAGCTGAAAGAACATGTCCTCTGCTTCCTGCCTAGCACTTTCTCTCTGACATTGGCACTCGCAGCTTGATGACGTCAGCATACAGTGCGCACCTGTGTCAGAGAAAAAGTTGCTGGCGACGACGATGCTGTGGAGGAACGGACAGAGAGATGAGTGTTGTTGTTTTTTTAACCAATACACTGGGGAAAGGTCCAGAACAATGAAGGAGGTGGTGAAGAACAATGATGGGGGTGGTGGGGGAGAACAATGATGAGGGTGCTGGGGGTGGTGGAGAGGACACTGAGGTGTGGTGGGGGAGAACAATGATGGGGATGGTGGAGAGGACACTGAGGTGTGGTGGGAGAGAACAATGATGGGGGTGGTGGAGAGGACACTGAGGTGTGGTGGGAGAGAACAATGATGGAGGTGGTGGAGAGGACACTGAGGTGTGGTGGTGGAGAAGACAATGATGGGGTGGTGAAGAGGACACTCAGTTGTTGGGGGTAGAACAATGATGGGGTGGTGGAGAGGACACTGAGGTGTGGTGGAGGAAAACAATGGGGGGAAGTTGAGAGGACACTGAGGTGTGGTGGGGGAGCACAATGATGAGGGTGGTGGAGAGGACACTGAGGTGTGGTGGGGAGTATAATGATGGGGGTGATGGGGAGGACCATGAGGTGTCGTGGGGGAGGACAATGATGGGGGTGGAGGAGATGACAATGAGGGAAGTGGAGGAGAGGACAGTTAAGGGGGTGGGGTATTGAGATGGGAGTAAGGGGGATTTATAATGGACTTATGAACAGGGGGAGGAGGATGTTAGATATGGATGTAAAATGAATTGGGTGGTGCAGAGGGTGCTAAATCCCCGTTAGTGTCCTTCCCCATCTCACAATTCATTATAACACTATCAGGGACTTAAAAATTATTGGCAAGTGGGAGAGGAGGGGGTAAGATGTATATAACACTTTATAATGAATTGAAAGGTGGTAGAAGATGTTGTCAGGGAATTATAATGAATTGGGAGGTGATGGAGGATGTTAAGTACCTGAAAATGTCTTCTTCCACCCCCAAATTCATTATGATTAGTGATTAGCAAGCATGCTCGCTACTGCTCGGTGCTCGCCCGAGTATCTTACTTCTCGAGATGCTCGGCGCTCGCCGAGTATTGCCGGGTTGCTCGGGTGGGAACTCGAGTCCCCTCCCTGCATGTTTGGCGCTCTTTAGAGAGCCAATGAACATGCAGAGATTGCCTGCCATGCACTGTTATGCCGTAGCCATGTTGGTTGTGGGCATTACAGTGATTGGCTGGCCGCACAGCGTCATCAGGTCTATATAAGACCTGGCACCGCCATGCTTGTCATAGACACTTCGGATCAGACAGCGTAGGGAGAGCTGCTGCTGCCTTAGGGAGAGATTTGATTGTGTATTAGGTAGTGTAGGGAGAAAAACCGTACATTACACATATCCATCTTAACAAACAGTCCTTCTGAGGACTAATCCATCTGCAGAGATATCAGGCAGGCAGGGTATATAGGCAGGCAGTGTATATAGCAGACTGCAGTGCATATAGCACAAGAGGCTCCATTCCAATTCTGCCTTCTGCTACTGTTAGATATTTCTATACAAAGGCGCAGGTCTCAGGGGCCAGGAATACTTTTCTTTGGATCGTATTCCTCATTATTTGTTTAAAAAGCAATCCAGAGAACACCGTTTTTCTGCGCCATTTGCTTGTTGGCACTGCAGACTACAGCCAGGTCCTTTACATATTAGAGCGTTAGAAATCTAGTTATTTTAAACTGTGTTTTCTCCATCAAACGGATCACATATACGTTGTCAGAAAATACTGCCATTTCTGGTCTCCATTAAAAATTACCTTTAGTGTGTCAGTGAAGCAATTCACAGCAGTTTGCTGTTCAAACTACTTACCTACAGGCCAGGTATTTAAAACTCTGTTTTCTCCATCACATGGATCACATATAAGTTCGCTCCAAACTCAGTGATTTGTAGTGAGTGTTGAAGATACTGTCCTCCATTTAAAATGGACAAGACACGTGGCAAGAGACGGGGAACTGGACGTGATGGTAATGGTGCATGCAGAGGCCGAGGACAAGGCCATGGGCAAGCCGAAATTGTGCCACAACAAACACCCACATCTTCTTGCCTGACCTTCCTGTCCCAATTTCTAGGGGACCGCAGCACACCACTATCGAACCCAGAGCAGTGTCAAAAGGTTGTTGGTTGGATAGCGGATAATTCTTCCAGTCACTTAGCCACCACCACCACCCTGTCTTCCACACGGTCAAGTCTCAGTAGCCGTGAGTCTGGACCGCATATTCCTAACCCTGATCCTCCTTCCTCCCACCATGCCGAGTGCCCAGAGACAACTGATCCCACACTTGGACACTCTGAAGAGCTGTTCACTTTTCCATTTATAGATTCGGGCCTCTCGCCCGGTCCACTTAAAGCGGGGCAAGAGGAGATCGCGTGTAGCGATGCCCAAATATTTGAGCAGCCACGGTCACACGAAGGCGACGGTGGGAAAGTGTCACAAGAGGTGGACGATGATGAGACACAATTGCCAGAAATTCAGGAGGAGGACCAAGGTGCGGAAGTAGAAGACGAGGTGGTGGATGATATAGGAACTGACTCAACCTGGCAGGAGGACATGCAGAGCGAGGACAGCAGCACACAGGCGGAGGGAGGCAGAGCACCCCAACAGGCAGCAAGAAGCAGTGTGGTGGCCGCAGACAGAAGGCAGGCAACCGTTCCCCGTAACACCAAAACGAAGGGAGTTGCCAGTACAACTGTTAGGTCTTCCCGAGTCTGGTTGTTTTTTTAGGACTCTGCCGATAATCCCAAAAAGGCCATTTGCATCACCTGCCAGGCCAGCATCAGCAGGGGTGGCAAAATGACCAGCCTGACCACCACCAGCATGATCAGGCACATGGCAGCAAAGCACCCGACTTTGTGGGCTGAACCCCAGGGTCCAGGAACAGTGTCTGCGGGTGGCACCATTGCTTCTTCCGCTGTTGTGCATGCAAGCGAATTCTCTGTCCATGGTGCATGCGAAGATGCCTCCTGCCCTGCACCTGTCATTGCACACTCTCAATTAGCAGCATCAGGAAGCATGTCCATGTCCTTGTCCCAGTGCAGCGTTCAGTTGTCCATACTCCAGTCCTTGGAACGCAAGCGCAAATATGCAGCCAACGCGCCACAGGTCACACTACTAAATTCTCACATTTCACGACTGCTTGAGCTCGAAATGTCTTTTAGGCTCGTGGAGACGGAAGCATTCCACAACCTGATGGCGGCGGCCATCCCTCGGTACTCGGTCCCCAACTGCCACTATTTCTCCAGGTGTGCCGTGCCCGCATTACACAAGCACGTGTCCCAAAACATTAGTCGTCCTCTCAACAACGCAGTTACCGGTAAAGTCCACCTAACCATGGACACGTGGACAAGTGCTTGTGGGCAGGGATGGTGCATCTCGCAGACAGCACACTGGGTTAACATAGTGGAAGCGGACCTTGGGACAGAACACTTCCTCCCGACGCCAAGGATTGTGAGCCCTAGGTCAATCAGGGTTGCCCCCACAATCTACAGCTCCTGCACCTCAGCCTCCTCCTCCTCTTCAGCCTCCATCTCCGAAATGACCACATCAGTCACAAGCTGGAAGCTCTGCAGCACTGCCTTGGCCAAGCGGCAACAGGCTGTGCTGAAGCTAATATGCTTAGGTGAAAAACCGCACAATGCTGAAGAGTTTTGGACAGCTCTAAAAGAGCAGCCAAATCTGTGGCTCACACCGCTGAACCTACAGCCAGGTATGGTCGTGTGTGACAATGGCCGGAACCTGGTGGCGGCTCTGAGCTCACACACGTACCATGCCTGACCCATGTGCTTAACCTCGTGGTTCAGCGGTTTCTCAAATCCTACCCAGAGCTGCCGAATCTGCTTGTTACAGTACGCCGCCTGTGTGCCCATTTTAGAAAGTCAGCTACAGCTTCCGCCGCTCTTGCAGTGTTTCAGCAGCATTTGCAGCTTCCGGCTCACAGACTGGTGTGTGATGTCTCCACGCATTGGAACTCTACACTGCAGATGTTGGAAAGGATATGTGAGCAGAAGAGGGCAGTTGTTGAGTACCAGCATCAACAAGGCCGTCAGTATTCAGTTCAGACTCCACACATAAGACCTCAGGAGTGGACATGGATGTCAGACATATGTACCATCCTCCAAAACTTTGAGGACTCCACCAAGAGGTGAGCGGCGATGATGCCATAATTAGCGTCACCATCCCGCTTCTCTGTCTTCTGAAACGCTCTCTGCTCACAATCAAAGAGGATGCATTTCAGACGGAGCACGATGAGATGGAGCAAGGAACCATACAGGGTGATTACACACAGCCAAGCCTCATCTCATCCCAACATGGATTGGGTGACAATGAGCAAGAGGAGGAGGAGGAGGAAGGACAGGAGCTAGTTTCATGCACTATAGACGGTACTACCTGCACAGCTGTCATACCGTCTGTTCAGCGTGGATGGCCAGAGGACAGAGAGGAGGAGGAGGAGACCATGGTCAGTCATCCTCTTGGTGAGGACACGGAAGTCTTGCCTGATAGTAGTCTGGCACGCATGGCTGAGTTTATGTTATGCTGCCTTTCCCATGACCCTCACGTTCTCAAAATTTTGGGTGACAGTCATTACTGGTTGGTGACACTTCTAGACCCACTCTACAAGGAGAACTTTATATCTCTTATTCCTGAGGCGGACAGGTGTACAAAAATGGGGCAGTACCAGAAGGCCCATGTTGCGGAACTATTAAAAAAATTCCCATTTGAAAACGCTGGCGGCAGAGGGCACACTTCGTTGGACAACCAAGGAGTACAGGCGAGAGAGACGCAACTTCAATCCAGCAGAGGCAGGGGAACACTGTCAAAGTTCTGGGAGAGTTTTCTCAGACCCTCCCATCGCACAGGCCCTGAGGCGCGGGGTACTCTCACAAGGAGTGCAAAGTTTGGGAAGATGCTGAGGGAGTACCTTGCCAACCGTACCAATGTCCTCCGTGATTCCTCTGTGCCTTATAATTATTGGGCATCCAAGCTGGATACGTGGAATGAACTGTCTCTCTATGCTTTGGAAGTCCTGGCCTGCCCTGCCACCAGCTTTTTTCAGAGCGGATTTTTAGTACCGCTGGTGGAATTATAACAGATGTCAACTGAAAATGCTGACAGGCTGACTCTTATAAAAATGAACAAGGGCTGGATGGGGCCAGACTTCTCAACACCACCGAATGATAGCAGCGTAACATAAACTCAAATCCAGTGCCTATTCTTGGGAGGTGTATTCCCATGCACCTTTTCACACCCACACATGGGTACACGCTTCCTGATTTTGGCTAGTTGCTCTTGTCCTCCTCCTTCTCCACATCCTCCACCACCATATCACCAGGGTGACCGTGGTCCGTGATGCAACACCCACATAATTTTTTTTAAAGGGTGTTTATGATGCCCGTAAAAAAAAAATTTTATTCAGTATGCTCATGTATACCCCCCAGGGGTAAATTTTTGTCAGTCCATACACTTAGTGCATGGCCATTACAAGTATAGGAGGCCCGCTCCTTTTCAATGGGAACATTTTTTATGAGGCCCTCCTCCACGTCTCTTCCAAGGGTCATTGAAGTGCCTCCAAATTTTTGGCAGCCTTTGCATTCACTGCATAGGCCAACACTATGGGAGACTCTCTCCTTTCTAATGGGAATTTGTCATTACTGTGGCCCTGCTCTATGTGTGTCTTTAAATTCTTAGTGGGGTTTTTCCTAAAATTGGTCAGCCGTTGGACTCACTGCATACCCTATAACTGTATAGCAGACCCTCTCCTTTTTAATGGGAACATGTTGTACCTTGTTACTGTGGCCCTGCTCTGTGTGTCTTTAAATTCTTAGTGGGGTTTTTCCTAAAATTGGTCAGCCGTTGGACTCACTGCATACTCTATAACTGTATAGCAGACTCTCTACTTTCTAATGGGAACAAGTCGTACCTTGTTACTGTGGCCCTGCTCCGTGTATCTTTAATTTCTTAGTGGGGTTTTTCCTAAAATTGGTCAGCCGTTGGACTCACTGCATACCCTATAACTGTATAGCAGACCCTCTCCTTTCTAATGGGAACATGTCATACCTTGTAACTGTGGCCCTGCTTTGTGTGTCATTAAATTGTTAGTGGGGTTTTTCCTAAAATCGGTCAGCCGTTGGACTCACTGCATACTCTATAACTGTATAGCAGACTCTCTACTTTCTAATGGGAACATGTCGTACCTTGTTACTGTGGCCCTGCTCTCAGTGTCTTTAAATTGTTAGTGGGGTTTTTCCCAAATTTTGGCAGCCCTTGCAGTCACAGCATGGGCATTAGCACTATAGGAGACCCGCTCCTTTATAATGGGAACATTTTTTTTACTGAGACCGTCCTCTATGTCTCTTCAAAGGGGTATTGGGTTGTGTCCAAATTTTTGGCAGCCCTTGCAGTCACTGGATACGCAATAATGGTATAGGAGACCCACTTGTTAATAATGGGAACAACAAAGCATAGCCGGCTGATGGCTCTCTAACAATAGCTAGGGCCGACTGCTGGCCTTTTAAGAATAGTAAGGGCCGTCTGATGTCCCTATAAAAATAGGCTTTATGACTTTCAGAGTCCCTCCATCATAAATAAAACAGGATGTGTCTAATGATGTGTCACACACCACATTGCCAGATAAGGTTGTAAAATGTTAAAATGACATTTCCCGGTGAATGCATTTGTCTTAAAAAATAACGTAAAAAAAAATGAACAATAGGATCTTTCTTTAGTATATAAAACAGCGTCACCAATTTAACCTCAATGTAATCACATTGTTCAGCTCATGCACCTCCTCCTCCATCTCCGAAATGACCACATCAGTCACAAGCTGACAGCACTGCAGCACACCCTTGGCCAAGCAGCAACAGGCTGTGCTGAAGATAACATGCTTAATGCTTAATTGACAAACCGCCCAGCGTTGCAGAGTTGTTGAAAGCTGTAACTGTTATGTTCTGCTACCAGAGCTAAGGAAAGAGAGGAGATCCGTCCCTACGATAGAACTCAGCTTAATCCCTACGATGTAACAGGGGACCTGATCCTGCGATCAGACCTGCTAAAGTCCTAAGCTAGTCTGTACGGAGACCTATAGATGTGGGGAAGGAATCCCTACAAGTACTAAGGACTGGGAGGAGTATGGGACACCTCCTAACAGAAATAGTAGCAGACAGACGAACAAACAAAATATATAGAACATAGAGGTCAGTAGACCAAGCAAACTAACAGAGCAAGACACAGAGCACAGGCTAGCTAGAAAGTAGATATACAATGAAGTCCAGCAAAGCCAGAAGGGCGGAGCAGGCTTAAATAGGCCAACAAGGTCATGTGACCAGCAAAGGAAAAAAAACCTAAGAGCAAGGTTCTAACAGTACCCCCCCTTCTAAGAGGATCCTCCGGATCCCCTACGACCAGGCTTATCAGGAAATCTCCTGTGAAACGCTCTGATAAGTCTGGACGCGGAAACATCATCCGACCTCACCCAAGAGTTATCCTCGGGACCGAAACCTTTCCAGGCCACAAGATACTGCAAACTACCTCTATACCGTCTAGAGTTAAGGATGCGAGAAATTTCATATTCCCCGTCCTCCACCACCGGAGGAACAGAGGCAGAGGCGTCACAATCCGATACAACAGCTTTTTTCAACAGAGAGACATGAAATACCGGATTAATTCTCCAGGAGGTAGGAACCTCCAACCTAACAGCAGATTGGTTGACAACCTGAAGCACCTTAAAGGGCCCTACAAACTTGGGACCCAATTTCTTTGAAGGAATCCTCAACCGCAGATTCCTAGAGGACAACCAAACCATGTCACCAACAGCGAACAAAACCTCCTGTCGTTTCCTATCAAAGTAGTCTTTAGATTTTCTGTTGGCCTCCTGAAGATTACCACGCACATCCGTCCAAACTCTCTCCAAATCACCGGAAAAATTCTCCTCCTCAGGCACGGCAGATCCCAACTTGGAGAACGACCCAAACGACGGATGTCTCCCAGAACAACAAAAAAAAGGCGAACAACCAGCAGAAGAAGATGTATGATTGTTCAGAGCAAATTCAGCAAGTGGCAGAAACTCAGACCACCCCTCATGATTGTCTGCCACAAAACAACGCAAGAACTGCTCAACATCCTGGTTTTTCCTTTCTGTCTGGCCATTAGATTCAGGATGATATCCGGACGAGAACGACAAATGAACTCCCAACCTATCACAAAAGGCACGCCAAAAACGAGCCACGAATTGAGGACCCCTATCAGAAACAATGTCAGTAGGAACGCCATGAAGTCTGACAATTTCCTTGACAAAGGCCTTAGCGAGAGTTTTAGCGCAGGGCAGTTTGACGAAAGGAACCAAGTGACACATCTTGCTAAAACGGTCCACGACCACCCAGATGACAGTAAAACCCTCAGAGGGGGGAAGGTCAGTTATAAAGTCCATAGCCAAATGTGTCCAAGGAGCACTGGGAACCTCCAAAGGACAAAGCAACCCCGCAGCAGGAGTATGTGAGGACTTAGATCTAGCACATATAGTACATTGACGCACCCACTTAATGACTTCCTTCTGCTATCCAGGCCACCAAAAACTGCGACCCACCAGTCTCTTGGTCTCAGAGATTCCGGGATGACCTGCCAACCGAGATTCGTGACACTCAACAAACAAATCTCTCCTAAAGGTCCCAGGCACAAACAACCTCCCATGAGGAGTGTTAGAAGGGGCATTCTCCTGTGCTTTAAGAATCTCATTTTCCAAAACGGAGTCCAAAGCAGCTATCACAACACCTTCTTGTAAAATGTTCTCCTCTTTCTCAGCACCGACTATGGGAGAAAAACTGCGAGACAAGGCATCCGCCTTAACATTCTTAGTACCAGGGATGTAAGTAACGGAGAAATTAAACCGCGAGAAAAACAGTGCCCACCTAGCCTGACGGGCAATCAGGCGCTTGGCAGCATCAAGATATATCAGATTTTTATGATCCGTAAGAACCTGAACGGGAAATTCCGCACCTTCCAAGAAGTGGCGCCAGTGTTCAAATGCGAGTTTAATAGCCAATAATTCCCGATTACCAATATCGTAATTCAGTTCAGTCTCCGAAAAATTTTTTGAAAAAAAGGCACAGGGATGTAATCCATCCCCGTTATCCTGAGACAATACTGCGCCAACCCCCACAGAGGAAGCATCAACCTCAACCAAAAACGGCCTAGTAACATCAGGCTGCATAAGGATGGGAGCAGAGGTGAACCTCTCCTTGAGATACACAAAAGCTTCAATGGCCTCAGAAGACCACTGAACCGCATCAGCACCTTTCCTGGTGAGATCAGTCAGAGGTTTGACAATACTAGAAAATTTTTTTATGAATTTTCTGTAGTAATTGGCGAAACCCAAAAACCTCTGTATCGATTTCAAACCAATAGGCCTAGGCCATTCCTGCACAGCCTGAACCTTAACCGGATCCATCTCAAAACCTTTGCTGGAGATAATGTAGCCCAAAAAACTAATTCTCTGTACAGCGAACTCACATTTCTCCAGCTTAGCAAAAAGCGAATTGTCCATTAATAACTGTAATACCTCACGCACGCTCCGCCAATGAGACTCCAGATCCGGCGAATAAATCAAAATGTCATCCAAATACACAACCACATTTTTGCCGATCAAAGGTCTAAGGATGTCATTAATCAGATTCTGAAAAAATGCAGGAGCATTAGTAAGACCAAAAGGCATAACCAGATTCTCAAAATGACCCACAGGAGTGTTAAAAGCAGTCTTCCATTCGTCACCCTCCTTCATGCGCAACAGATTGTATGCCCCCTTAAGGTCAATTTTAGAGAACCACTTGGCCCCCATTAACTGGTTAAACAGATCAGGAATCAATGGCAGTGGGTAAGGATTGCGTACAGTAATTTTGTTAATCTCACGAAAATCCAGACAAGGACGTAAACCGCCGTCCTTTTTCTTTACAAAAAAAAATCCAACCGCCACAGGAGACTTAGAGGGCCTAATGTGACCGGCGGCCAAACTTGTCTGTATGTATTCCTCCAAAGCCTTCCTCTCAGGAATAGTAAGGTTAAATAAACGACTTTAAGGAAGAGTCGCTCCAGGGACAAATTCAATAGAACAATCATAGTCTCTATGGGGAGGCAAAACCTGCGATTCCTTCTCAGAAAAAACTCTCCAAAAATCCTGAATAGGAACAGGCAATTCTCCCCTATCCAAAGCTGCAATACGCCCGTTACAACACTTGTCATAACATTTATGGCTCCAGGATTTAATTTCACTGGTAGACCAATCCAGTACAGGATTGTGAAATTTTAACCAGGGCAATCCCAATATTACTGGAGAAGGCAAGTTATTCAACACTACCAAATCCAATTTCTCATGGTGAACACCATTAATAGTGAGAGGAAATGCACAGACCTTGAGAGTAATATTCTTCAAAGGGGAACCATCCACAGAAACCACAGCAATGGGGGATGATAAAGGTTCAGTTTTTAAATTGAGTCTTTCCACGAATCCCCCATCAATTACATTCAGAGTAGACCCGCAATCAACAAACACCCGAAATTCCATTAATTTTTTCTGAGCAATCGTGGAAGCAGCTAAAAATATACCCTTGGAATTTAAACAGGCAATACGGGCGTGACTGACCATTTTTTTTTCTTTCTTCATACGAAGCTCACAGCCTTTAATCAAATGACCAGATTTTCCGCTATAGAAACACAAGCCTTCAGAAAATCGACGGTCTTTTTCTTGAGAGCGAGGTGCCACCGATCCAATCTCCATCGGTTCACCACTGTTAGTACACACATTCTCATAACCAGAAACTGACATAGCAGAGGATTTGCTCTCATTAACCCTTGCACGCAGTCTTCTATCCACCCGTATAGCTAATTGCATAGCCTGTTGCAAATCTTCAGGTGTAGGATAAGCAATTAGCAGGTCTTTAACCCTTTCACTGAGCCCAGCAAGAAATAGACTTTTCAGAGCAGAATCGTTCCACCCTGTTTGAGTAGACCAACGACGGAAATGAGTACAATATTTTTCCACATTACCTGATCCCTGTTTTAAACGTCTCAACTCAGTCTCAGCTGATGCGACACGGTCAGGATCATCATATAATAGTCCCAAAGCAGAAAAAAAAAAACTATCCACTGATCTGAAGCATGTATCACTAGGTTGCAAAGAAAAGGCCCACTCCTGAGGCTCTTTGCGCAAAAGTGACATTATGAACCCTACGCGCTGGGATTCATCCCCAGAGGACTTGGGTCTCAAACGAAAATACGATAAGCAAGCATTTTTAAATGAAAAAAATTCTCGGTGTTCACCAAAAAATAAATCCGGCAAAGATACCTTAGGCTCCAAGAAATGTGCTCCAGGACAGTTACTCATGTGCTGACGGAGCTCGGCCACCTCCAGAGAGAGTCCCTGCAGGCGATGAACCAAATCCTGAACCGACACCATGATGGAACAGAAAAATCTTTCCTTAGAGAATTTGCTGGCTGGACTTACTGTTATGTTCTGCTACCAGAGCTAAGGAAAGAGAGGAGATCCGTCCCTACGATAGAACTCAGCTTAATCCCTACGATGTAACAGGGGACCTGATCCTGCGATCAGACCTGCTAAAGTCCTAAGCTAGTCTGTACGGAGACCTATAGATGTGGGGAAGGAATCCCTACAAGTACTAAGGACTGGGAGGAGTATGGGACACCTCCTAACAGAAATAGTAGCAGACAGACGAACAAACAAAATATATAGAACATAGAGGTCAGTAGACCAAGCAAACTAACAGAGCAAGACACAGAGCACAGGCTAGCTAGAAAGTAGATATACAATGAAGTCCAGCAAAGCCAGAAGGGCGGAGCAGGCTTAAATAGGCCAACAAGGTCATGTGACCAGCAAAGGAAAAAAAACCTAAGAGCAAAGTTCTAACAGTAACACAGCAGCCTGATCTGTGGCTCTCACCGCTGAACATACAGCAAGGCATGGTCGTGTGTGACAATGGGCGGAACCTGGTGATGGAGAAATGACAGCTGGGGTAGAAACGGTTTCCCTCTATGCCAGTCCTTTCACTGAGCTAAAGAATATGGCTGTGGTGAAATACAACTCCCACTGAGAAGCTGTTTCAGATTGAAAAACATTGTGCCCACCAGAGGATTTGCTTCTGAGGGCTAACCTTTCTTCCCCACTCAAGAGCCCCATAGCAGCTGCAAAGTTAGCGCTATTATGAACTCTCCTGAGGTAGAAGCCAAGGCACACCAGAGGATTCTCTGGTGGGACCGTCCAAGCCTGCCGAGAAGCAGTCCTGGCTAAGAAAAGTGTGTGGGAAGGTTCCCTGATACTCTATGGCTGCTTTTTTACTGAGGAGGAAACACACGCAAACACGGGGAAAACATACAAAGTCCTTGCAGATGTTGTCCTTGCTGGGATTTGAACCTAGGATCCCAGCGCTGCAAGGCTTCAGTGCTAACCACTGATCCAATGTGCTGCCGTTCACCCTCTAATATCTAACAAGCTGGAGAAACTTGCACCTACTGCCACTCTATCTTCAGCTCCTTTGTGAGAAAATGTATTTGGGCAGCCACTCAGTCTACCAAATAAAATTCCTGAGAAGGAAATTGGGGATGGCTTCACTACTGGTACTGGGGGCAGTGCTAATACCATGGCGTCGTACCATAGTTTGCTGGAAATATTCCAGGCTGGTAGGAGGCAAGCAAATTCCCACAGAAAAGTACCAGCAGTAATGTTCAGGCCACATTTCAAGTGTAAGTGTGGCGCTCCTGAGGGTTCAGTCGCCACAGAGGTACTGCATCTCACCCAGAGGTTTGGTATCTAACTCTCAGGTAAGGAAGGAGTACTGCCCGGGACCCTAACACCCGCATCCAACACTACACTACTCCAGACCAACTGGAAGGGCAAGATGTGTCGCGCTTCCTGCTGAGCCCTGTCCCTGTCTGGAGTGGGGGGAACCAAAGTAGGGGGAACCATGTAGTGGGTGTGGGTGGAGGAAGTATATCAGGGGAGCATTGGAAGAAGTGATATAAAAAGAGGGTGGAACATTCTAGAGAGAGGTCAGTCAGAGGAGGACAGTGAGAGGAGCAGGAGCTCTGTAGGAGATCTGCTCAGGAGGAGGGCCTGAGGAGAGGCCCAGGACAGACTGAGGAGGAGAGGAGCAGGAAAGGCTCCAGGAACGTGGAAGGGACCCCAGGGGTATGGGAAGTGCTGGAGGCCACCCGTACGCCGAAATCTGCCAGGTGGTGGAGGGGTCAGGTCGCATAGAGGGGACCGGTCCCTAAACTAGCAGAGTTCTTCAAGCCTCAGCTAGGAAACCGGAGGTTGCAGTATTTCAGGTACTGCAGCCACAATCCACATCTATCTCACCAAGAAGGTAACAATAGAGGACCCAGGGGACAGAGAAGACATCGCCCGACAATGTCCGCGGTCACTGGATTGGGACACTAGGTGTGAGGTGCAGGAAGATGGCCAGAAGGAACACACAGAAGGGGGTCCCGCTATGTACTCTGGAGGTAACTGAGGGTTGGCTGAACCCCTCCCTGAGTAAGCACAGGACGACATGGAAAGTTACCCTGGCCCTGGCAACTTGGAGTCTGAAAATCGTGAGTAAAACCCTGAAGACTGCACCCCATCGTCTCTGTCAGTTATTGCTGCTGCGCCATCACTCCCTGCACTACACTGCACCACAAATGCTACTTCATAACAACTACATCTACACTGCCCTGGAGCTAAGCTCTACCTGTGGAGAGCTAAACCAACTCTGCTGCATTTACACTATGTAGCGTCGGCGTCCCTGCCCCCTGCTAGGCAGGGACGCTGTTCCCCTCACCTCTCTGCTCCGAGCCCGGCGTCCTCCTCCCGATCTGCTGGCAGCGCGCGCTCCTTCCCGGCCACTGTGCTTAGGGCGCGCGCGCGCTCCCTCCCTCTTAAAGGGGCCGCGCGCGCCGTCCTAAGGAGTCCCCGGCCAATGGCCGGAGGACTTCACCATATATAAGGCACCTCCTCCAAAATGGAGGTGCCCGAGCAATGTTGTTGCACTGTTCACTACTCTGCTTCAGCCCTCAGGTCCCGTTGCCAGTTACCTGTCAGTTACCTGCCTGATTCCTGCCAGAGTCCTGCCAGTTTGCTGTCTGTTTCCTGCCTGATATTCCTGCTACCTGCTTGCTAGCCTGAGGTCCGACGGTCTGCCCTCCTACTCCTGTCAGTCTGTCTATGGACCAGCTTGGCCGCTCACCTGGGAGCGCACATCTGCTACCTGCCTGCTAGCCTACCTGGAGGCTCCGCCGTCACGTGCTGTGACCACTTGCTATTCCAGAGACTCCTGCCCGCTCACCTGGGAGCGCTTCTCCGCTACCTGCCTGCTTGCCTACCTGGAGGCTCCGCCGTCACGTGCTGTGACCACCTGCTATTCCAGAGACTCTTGCCCGCTCACCTGGGAGCGCTCCTCCGCTACCTGCCTGTTTGCCTACCTAGAAGATCCTTCGTCACATGCTGTTCATCCAGAGACTCTCGCTTGCTCACCTGGGAGCATACATCTTCCATCTGCCTTCTAGCCTACCTGGAGGTTCAGCCATCACAGGTCGTACCTACCCTTTACCCAGAGACTGCCCCGGTCACTTGCCGTGACCTCCAGCCCGTTCATCCAGAGACTGCCCCGGTCACTTGCCGTGACCTCCAGCCCGTTCTTCCAGAGACTGCCCCGGTCACTTGCCGTGACCTCCAGCTCGTTCATCCAGAGACTGCCCCGGTCATTTACCGTGACCTCCTGCCCGTTCACCCAGAGACTGTCCCGGTCACCTGCTGTGACTGCCTGCCCGTCTTCCCTGGTCGCCACCCGCTCCCTTACAAGGACCGCCCCCTTGTATAGTAGCTCTGAGGTTCCGCCTCCCAGACCCGTTACAGTTTGCTCGGGCCATGGAACCCGGTGGCACCCAAGCTCCATCGCTCTCGGACCTCTGTCATGAACTGTCCCGTCAGAGGTCCCAACAGGAGTCCATCCTGGGTCACCTGCGGAATGTCAATTCTCGCCTGGACACTCTGACTGCTCCACCAGCAACCTCCGCCAGTGCCATGACTCGCAACCCGGCAGCCCCGCTGCCCACCATTACCATGGTATCCTACCCCGGACCTCGGCTTTCTGCACCTCCTCGCTTCGGAGGCGACTCCGCTCAGGCTCGGGGCTTCATAAATCAGTGCACCCTGCACTTTGAACTCCTGTCCCACCAGTTTAACTCCGACCGGGCCAAAATTGCCTTCATCATGTCCCATCTCACCGGGGAGGCCCTGGCCTGGCTAAATCCTCTATGGGAGAGAGGAGACCCCCTGGTGTCCGACTTGCCTGCCTTTCTCACGGCTTTCCGGAAAGTCTTCGACGAACCCGGACGGAAGACCTCATCCGCATCATCTTTGCTACGCCTCCACCAGGGAAATCTCACCGTGGGCCAATATGCCATACGGTTCCGTACCCTTGCCTCGGAGCTGGCTTGGGATAACGACGCTCTGGTGTCTGTCTTCTGGGAGGGTCTGTCCGGCCGTATTAAAGATGAACTTGCCGGTCGAGACATTCCTACCACTCTCGATGACCTAATAACTCTTGCCACCCGGATTGACCTACGGTTCCAGGAGCGTGCCAAAGAGGTCACCCGTGAGAGGAGGTTTCCACGTCTAGCTCCTACTTTTCAGAAACCCGTCACTCCCTCCGTTTCTCCCCAGGTACACTCTCCTGAGCCTATGCAGGTCGACCAGACCAAGATGGTCAAAACCCGTCAGGACTTACGCCGTGCCGAAGGGAGCTGCTTCTACTGTGGCAGTAAGGAGCACCGGATCCGTACCTGCCCGGAGAGGTCGGGAAACGCCTGTGTCTAGGTTCGCTCAGAGAGGTCGACCTAGACAAGAATAAATCCTCTCCATCTCTGCTACTGTCAGTCTCTATTATCTGCGGGGAGAATCGTTATTTCGAACTAGCCCAACTTGACTCTGGAGCGGCCGGGAATCTTATTTCACAGTCCCTGGTAGAAAAATACCGCATTCCCACCAAACCTCTGGCTGTACCATTATCTGTCGCTGCTGTGGATGGGGGCCTCTTACCACGTCCCATCCAACTCATCACCGAATCCATAACTCTGCAGGTGGGAATGCTGCATTCTGAGAGCATCTCTTTTCATGTTCTGCCTGGACTCTCTCACGCCCTCTTACTAGGTCTACCTTGGCTCCAGAGACATGCACCCGTGCTTGACTGGCAGACCGGAGAAGTCCTTCGCTGGGGACAGGACTGCCATAAGACTTGTTTGGTTCCTGTTCATCCCGTCCGTCCTTCTCCTACCCCAACTGGTCTGCCTGGACTTCCAATTCCCTATTGGTCATTTGCTGATGTCTTTAATAAAAAGGAGGCAGAGACATTACCCCCTCATAGACCATACGACTGTCCTATCGACCTGTTACCCGGTACTACTCCTCCCCGTGGGCGTATTTACCCATTGTCCGCTGCTGAGACCCAGTCTATGTCCGAATATATTGAGGAGAATTTGGCCAGGGGATTCATCCGGAAATCTACCTCCCCGGCGGGAGCAGGCTTCTTCTTCGTAAAAAAGAAGGACGGCTCTCTCCGTCCCTGTATAGACTATAGAGGCCTTAACCAGATCACGGTGAAGAATAAGTACCCCCTTCCGCTCATTCCAGAATTATTTGATCGCCTGAGGGGGGCTAGAGTCTTCACCAAACTGGACCTCCGTGGGGCGTACAACCTGGTCCGTATCCGTCAAGGGGATGAATGGAAGACTGCATTCAACACCCGGGACGGCCACTATGAATATCTGGTAATGCCCTTTGGTCTCTGTAACGCTCCTGCCGTCTTTCAAGAGTTGGTCAATGACATCTTCCGGGACCTTCTCTACTCCTGCGTTGTAGTGTACCTGGACGACATCTTGGTCTTCTCTTCGGATCTCCAGACTCACCGGAGGGACGTTCGTCAGGTCCTGCTCAGGCTCAGGCAGAACCACCTCTTCGCTAAATATGAGAAGTGCCTCTTTGAGCAGACCTCGCTTCCGTTTTTGGGCTACATTATTTCTCAGACCGGCCTACGAGAAATGGCCCCGACCGGAGGGGTTGAAGGCCATTCAGCGGTTCCTGGGCTTCGCCAACTACTACCGCCTCTTCATACCACACTTCTCTTCCCGGACTGCCCCAATCTCCGCGCTCACCCGTAAGGGTACTAATCCCAAGGAATGGCCGTCCGAAGCAGAGGAGGCCTTTCTTTCCTTAAAACAGGCCTTCTCTTCCGCCCCGGTGCTGCATCGTCCGGACGGCAACAAGCAGTTCTTTCTGGAGGTTGACGCCTCCTCCTCTGGAGCCGGAGCTGTACTTACTCAAAAATCTTCTTCCGGGAGGATGGTAACTTGCGGCTTCTTCTCCAAACTCTTCTCCTCTTCTGAGCACAATTATTCCATAGGAGACCGAGAGTTATTGGCCATCAAGCTGGCATTGGAGGAGTGGCGTTACCTACTCGAGGGGGCTCTTCATCCGGTAATAATTTACACTGACCACAAGAACTTGGCTTAACTCCAGCATGCCCAGAGACTTAATCCGCGCCAAGCCCGGTGGTCCTTGTTTTTTGCTCGCTTTGATTTTGTTCTACATTTTCGCCCGGCTGACAAGAACATCAAAGCGGACGCCTTGTCCCGATCCTTTCTGGTATCTGACCTCGAGGAAGAACCTAAACATATCATCGATCCCGCCAGAGTAATGCAGGTGGCTCCCGTGAGTCTAAATCGTCTCCCTCCCGGTAAGACGTTCGTATCGGTACCTGATCGGGAGAAGATCCTACACTGGGGTCATTCGTCTAAACTAGCTGGCCACGCCGGTCAGAAAAAGACCCTCCAGCTTATTACCCGGCACTACTGGTGGCCTAACCTGCACAAGGATGTAATAGACTTTGTTTCTGCCTGTGTATCCTGCGCCCGCAACAAAGTTCCGAGACACCTGCCAGCCGGTCGCCTCCTTCCTCTGCCAGTACCTGCTGCCCCCTGGCAGCATATAGCGATGGACTTCATAACTGATCTTCCCGTCTCTGCCGGTTGTACGGTCATTTGGGTGGTCGCTGACCGCTTTTCCAAGATGGCTCACTTCATTCCCCTGCCAGGCCTCCCGTCTGCACCCGAGCTGGCTAAAGACTTTATCCGCCACATCTTCCGTCTTCATGGCCTGCCCCGTCACATCGTGTCGGATCGTGGGGTACAGTTCACTTCTCGTTTCTGGAGAGCCACTTGTAAATTGCTAGACGTCACCCTGGACTTCTCCTCCGCTTACCACCCACAGTCTAATGGTCAAGTGGAGCGGATCAATCAGATCCTGACCAGTTACCTCCGGCACTTCGTTAATGTCCACCATTCTGACTGGGTGGATCTCCTGCCATGGGCCGAATTCTCGTACAACAATCACGAGAGCGAATCTTCCTCCAAATCCCCGTTTTTTGTAGTCTTCGGTCAGCATCCTCGGGTCCCGTTTCCCGTCTCCACCTCGGTGGACAATCCGGCTGCGGAATCTCTTGTTAACAAATTTTCCTCCATATGGGAGAGTACCCGGTCCGCACTCCTTCTGTCATCCGAGCGTATGAAAAGACATGCTGACAAAAAACGTCTGGATCCTCCTCAATTCCGTCCAGGGGATAAGGTCTGGCTCTCGTCCAAGTATGTCCGGCTCAAGATTCCTTCCTATAAGTTAGGGCCTCGGTTCATCGGTCCTCTGGAGGTCATCAGTCAGATCAACCCGGTGGCCTATAAATTGAAACTCCCGGCCAACTTGCGGATCCCTAACTCCTTCCATGTATCTCTCCTCAAACCTGTGGTACTTAACTCTTTTTCCAAGTCTACAGGCACGCCTCCTGCTCCGGTTTCCGCTGAAAACGAATTTGAGGTAGAGAACATTCTGGCCACCAAAAGGGTAAGAGGGAAGACCTTTTTTCTAGTAGATTGGAAGGGGTTTGGTCCTGAAGAGAGAACGTGGGAGCCCCGGGAGAACATCCATGCCCCTCTCATCCTTGCTAAATTTCTGTCTGGCCTAAAAAAGGGGGGGCCTAAAGGGGGGGGTACTGTAGCGTCGGCGTCACTTCCCCCTGCTAGGCAGGGACGCTGTTCCCCTCACCTCTCTGCTCCGAGCCCGGCGTCCTCCTCCCGCCCTGCTGGCAGCGCGCGCTCCTTCCCGGCCACTGTGCTTAGGGCGCGCGCGCGCGCTCCCTCCCTCTTAAAGGGGCCGCGCGCGCCATCCTAAGGAGTCCCCGGCCAATGGCCGGAGGACTTCACCATATATAAGGCACCTCCTCCAAAATGGAGGTGCCCGAGCAATGTTGTTGCACTGTTCACTACTCTGCTTCAGCCCTCAGGTCCCGTTGCCAGTTATTATTATTATTATTATTATTTATTATTATAGCGCCATTTATTCCATGGCGCTATACATGTGATAGGGATATACATAACAAAAGCATTTACATAATCTTAACAAAACGAGTCAGCGACTGGTACAGGAGGAGCGAGGACCCTGCCCGCGAGGGCTCACAGTCTACGAGGGATGGGTGAGGATACAGTAGGTGAGGGTAGAGCTGGTCGTGCAGTGGTGTTTACTGCAGGTTGTAGGCTTGTCGGAAGAGGTGGGTCTTCAGGTTCCTTTTGAAGGTTTCCACGGTCGGCGAGAGTCTGATATGTTGGGGTAGAGAGTTCCAGAGTAGGGGGGAAGCACGGGAGAAATCTTGTATACGAGTGTGGGAGGAGGAGATAAGAGGGGAGTAGAGCAGGAGATCTTGTGAGGATCGGAGGTTGCGTGCAGGTAAGTACCGGGAGACTAGGTCACAGATGTATGGGGGAGACAGGTTGTGGATGGCTTTGTATGCCATGGTTAGAGTTTTGAACTGAATTCTCTGGGCAATAGGGAGCCAGTGAAGGGATTGACAGAGAGGAGAGGCCGGGGAATAGCGGGGGGACAGGTGGATTAGTCGAGCAGCAGAGTTTAGGATAGATTGGAGAGGTGCAAGAGTGTTGGAAGGGATGCCACGGAGCAGGAGGTTGCAGTAGTCGAGGCGGGATATGATGAGGGCATGCACTAGTGTTTTTGCAGAGTCTTTGCTGAGGAATGCACGGATCCGGGAGATGTTTTTGAGTTGGAGTCGGCAGGAGGTGGAAAGGGCTTGAATATGTGGTTTGAAGGAGAGATCAGAGTCCAGGGTTACCCCAAGGCAGCGAGCTTGTGGGACTGGGGAGAGTGAACAGCCATTGACGTTGATGGATAGGTCGGATGGGGGATGTGAATGAGAGGGTGGAAAGATGATGAACTCTGTTTTATCCATGTTGAGTTTTAGAAACCTGTCGGAGAAGAAGGATGAGATGGCGGACAGACATTGTGGGATTCTGGTTAGTAGGGAGGAGACAGTTACCTGTCAGTTACCTGCCTGATTCCTGCCAGAGTCCTGCCAGTTTGCTGTCTGTTTCCTGCCTGATATTCCTGCTACCTGCTTGCTAGCCTGAGGTCCGACGGTCTGCCCTCCTACTCCTGTCAGTCTGTCTATGGACCAGCTTGGCCGCTCACCTGGGAGCGCACATCTGCTACCTGCCTGCTAGCCTACCTGGAGGCTCCGCCGTCACGTGCTGTGACCACCTGCTATTCCAGAGACTCCTGCCCGCTCACCTGGGAGCGCTTCTCCGCTACCTGCCTGCTTGCCTACCTGGAGGCTCCGCCGTCACGTGCTGTGACCACCTGCTATTCCAGAGACTCTTGCCCGCTCACCTGGGAGCGCTCCTCCGCTACCTGCCTGTTTGCCTACCTAGAAGATCCGCCGTCACATGCTGTGACCACCCGTTCATCCAGAGACTCTCGCTTGCTCACCTGGGAGCATACATCTTCCATCTGCCTTCTAGCCTACCTGGAGGTTCAGCCATCACAGGTCGTACCTACCCTTTACCCAGAGACTGCCCCGGTCACTTGCCGTGACCTCCAGCCCGTTCATCCAGAGACTGCCCCGGTCACTTGCCGTGACCTCCAGCCCGTTCTTCCAGAGACTTCCCCGGTCACTTGCCGTGACCTCCAGCTCGTTCATCCAGAGACTGCCCCGGTCATTTACCGTGACCTCCTGCCCGTTCACCCAGAGACTGTCCCGGTCACCTGCTGTGACTGCCTGCCCGTCTTCCCTGGTCGCCACCCGCTCCCTTACAAGGACCGCCCCCTTGTATAGTAGCTCTGAGGTTCCGCCTCCCAGACCCGTTACACACTAGCTCCAGAGGACCTGCTCCGCAGCGGCGGCTCCCTTTAGCCGCATACCACAGGTGGCGTCACGAACTGTATTTAAAAACTATAAATCCCCTGTAAATATTCCCCTTTTGATTGACCGCGCTGGGTCACGGACCGGGTCACCGCCACTGTGACATATCCCCTAGCAACGACCGGCCTGGCACCGAGTAACCCACGGCCTAGGGGGCGCGTCACAAGCAGCTTTAGAGGACTTCCTGGGAGAAATGACACGCAGGATAGATAAGGTTTCCCTCTATGCCAGTCCTTTCACCGAGCTGAATACAACTCTCAGCAAAAAAAAATGTGGACTGGCTCCGTACCGTCCCTGGCCACATTCACCTGTCCATGTGTTTGTGTTTAGGCGGTCCTTCCCAGTAAGTGCACTGAGGAGGGCACGGGTAATGTTGTGGGACCCGTCCTTGTGGAAGGCGGAGGCGATACCGGGAAATATAGTGGTGGCTGGGGACTGAGTATAGACACACGTCTGCCGCCGGCATGAGGTTGTGAAAAGCTTCCGCCTCCACGAGCTTAAAAGGCCATATTTCAAGTGCAAAGAGCTGCCCAAAAATCAGGCAGTTTAGTGTTGCGGCCTGTGGGTGGGTGGGTGGCTGGCTGCATACTTGCACTTGCATTCCAAGTAACAGAAAACTAAGCAGATGGTGGCCTCTATCATCATCATGGCCTCACCTCGGCACTATGAACTCTCCTGAAGGAGAAGCCAAGGCCCGCCGGAGGAGTCTCCGGTTCTCTGGTGGGCCCGTCCAACCCTGCCGAAAAGCAGCCCTGGCTAAGAAAAGTGTGGGGGAAGGTTGCCGGACACTCTATGGCTGCTTTTTTAATGTGGATCGGCCTTGATCATGCATGTTATTTCTCAAAACGCATTACAGATCAGGCCATTGTCCAACTCTGTATTCAAGAAATTAAATCCACAAAGAAAGATGTGTGTGTGTGTCAAAGCACCACTGACAAGTGCGAGTTGATGTTGGACGGGCTGCCATTGCTTCTGCAACAAGCTCAATTACAGGACTTCCTGGGAGAAATGACATGCAGGATAGATATGGTTTCCCTCTATGCCAGTCCTTTCACTGAGCTAAATACAACTCTCAGCAAAAAAAGTTGTGGACTGGCTCCGTACCGTCCCTGGCCACATTCACCTGTCCACGTGTTTGTGGTTAGGCGGTCCATGCCAGTAAGTGTGTGACGCTCACAGCCCTACCCTGGGAAGATGGGGGGTTACTCGGAGCCGGGTCAGATGTTTGGTGGATTGTAGCCATGGCCTGGACCCGTTCCGTGCCCAGGGCCGTCACATTTAAAAAAGGATGTAATGGGCTGACAGAGTCAGTGTTCATCGAGTGGTGAAATTGACTATGCCACCTGTGGTACCTGGTGAAGGCCACCAGCGCTGCTGCAGTCCTCTGAGGCAGGATGTTGTGGCAGCCGACGTTGATACTACTCCCCACAGGCAGAGCAGGGCCTCAGGGCAGAGACGCGGATGGAGTCGTAGTAGAGGAGGTCTGGTACTGTGCGGTGTGGTGCAGAAATAAAGAGTATGGAGGCCATAGGGGTTGACTTCCAGAGTTTTTACTCACGGTAGAGCATGCAGCTGCAAGGCTTCTCCCTGCTCCTCACGGGGCTCTGCAGTCACCAGGACCGGGGGTCCGACAACCTCCGAGTAATTAAAGTGCTTTGTCAGGGCCCCACACCGGAGTGTTCCTAGACTTCAAACTGAGTCCTCTTCTGTCCGTGTGTGTGTAGAAAGGCCGGGTCTCCCTCTGGACTACGCACAGAACAAGGGTACGGGTTGCAAATCCGCTCCGTCCGTTACCCGGTGGGATCCACTGAGCCTTCCGGGCTTCCCTGACTAGGACGTAGAGTAGCAAAGTCAGGTGTTGGGGGCCGGTACCCCTCTTGCAGCCGTAATCCCTCTGACTAGGCCAGAATAGCGAGGACAGGTGGCGTACACTGCTCCGTCTGCATCCCCCTGGGATCCTTTTGCGGTGGAGCTAGACTCCAAAGCTCCAGGCCTTCTTGGGCAGGGACCTTGACCGGGTTGAGACAGCCGTTAACTCAAACCCGCTCCTCGACTCAAGGCCAGAGTACGAGGACCGTGTCCCCATCAACTGCAGGTTCACACAGAAAGCCACGTTCAGTGATGAAGATCACAATCAAAAGACCATAAGCCCAAGATGGCTGTTTATTAAATATGAATTATTAAGTGTAACCTATACACTGTGTGCCGAATTATTAGGCAAATGAGTATTTTGATCACATGATACTTTTTATACATGTTGTCCTACTCCAAGCTGCATAGGCTTGAGAGCCAACTACCAATTAAGTAAATCTGGTGATGTGCATCTCTGTAATGAGGAGGGGTGTTGACTAATGACATCAACACCCTATATAAGGTGTGCTTAATTATTAGGCAACTTACTTTCCGTTGGCAAAATGGGTCAGAAGAGAGATTTGACGGGCTCTGAAAAGTCCAAAATTGTGAGATGTCTTGCAGAGGGATGCAGCAGTCTTGAAATTTCCAAACTTTTGAAGCGTGATCACCGAACAATCAAGCGTTTCATGGCAAATAGCCAACAGGGTTGCAAGAAGTGTGTTGGCCAAAAAAGGCGCAAAATAACTGCCCATGAATTGAGGAAAATCAAGCGTGAAGCTGCCAAGATGCCATTCGCCACCAGTTTTGCCATATGTCAGAGCTGCAACGTTACTGGAGTATCAAAAAGCACAAGGTGTGTGATACTCAGGGACAAGGCCAAGGTAAGGAAGGCTGAAAAACGACCACCTTTGAACAAGAAACATAAGATAAAACGTCAAGAATGGGCAAAGAAATATCTTAAGACTGATTTTTCAAAGGTTTTATAGACTGATAAAATGAGAGTGACTCTTGATGGGCCAGATGGATGGGCCAGAGGCTGGATCTGTTAAGGGCAGAGAGCTCCACTCCGACTCAGACGCCACCAAGGTGGAGGTAGGGTACTGGTATGGGCTGGTATCATCAAAGATGAACTTGTGGGACCTTTTCAGGTTGAGGATGGAGTGAAGCTCAACTCCCAGACCTACTGCCAGTTTCTGGAAGACAACTTCTTCAAGCAGTGGTACAGGAAGAAGTCGGTATCGTTCAAGAAAAACATGATTTTCATGCAGGACAATGCTCCATCACATGCATCCAACTACTCCACAGCGTGGCTGGCCAGTAAAGGTCTAAAAGAATAAAAAATAATGACATGGCCCCCTTGTTCACCTGATCTGAACCCCATAGAGAACCTGTGGTCCATCATAAAATGTGAGTTCTACAGGGAGGGAAAACAGTACACCTCTCGGAACAGTGTCTGGGAGGCTGTGGTGGCTGCTGCATGGAATGTTGATCGAAAACAGATCAAGCAACTGAGAGAATCTATGGATGGAAGGCTGTTGAGTGTCATCATAAAGAAAGGTGGCTATATTGATCACTAATTTTTTTTTTTTTTTTTTTTTTTTACATGTCAGAAGTGTTTATTTCTAAATTTTGTGCACTGATATTGGTTTACCTGGTGAAAATAAGCAAGTGAGATGGGATTATATTTGGTTTTTATTAAGTTGCCTAATAATTCGGCACAGTAATAGTTACCTGCACAAACAGATATCCTCCTAAGATAGCCAAATCTAAAAAAAAAAAACACTCCAACTTCCAAAAATATTAAGCTTGGATATTTATGAGTCTTTTGGGTTGATTGAGAACATAGTTGTTGATCAATAATAAAAATAATCCTCTAAAATACAACTTGCCTAATAATTCTGCACACAGTGTATGTGCGTCCCCCACCCTCACCCACTACATGGTTCCCCCTATCTTTTAGCTCCCCAATCTTCCATTATCCCGGCTGGGGCAGCACACTGGTGCCTAATGGCCCCCCCTGGTGGGAGAAGTGTGGTGTTGGATGTAAAGGTGGGGTCCTGACGATTGCACCATCCTTACCTCGAAGGAGAGATACCACACCCCATTAAAGAGGTGCAGCATCTCTGTGGCGGTCGAACCCCCAGGGGCGCCACAAGTGCACTGGGGAGGGCAGGGGTAATGTTGTGGGACCCGTGCTTGTGGAAGGCGGCGGCGATACCAGGAAATATAGTGGTGGCTGGGGACCAAGTATGGACACCCGGTCGCCGCCGGCATGAGGTTATGAAAAGCTTCCACCTCCACGAGCCTAAAAGGCTACATTTCAAGTGCAAGCAGCTGTCAAAAATTTGGCAGTATAGTATTGCAGCCTGTGGGTGGCTGCCTGCATACTTGCGCTTGCATTCCAAGGAATGGGGTAGGGACAACTGAACGCTGCACTGGGACAAGGACGTGGATGGTGATTTTTGCAAGTCTGCAATGACAGGTGCATGGCGGGAGGCATCTTCGCATGCACCAAGGATCACTTATGATGGGCACACTTTTGGGCAGTGACCTGGGAGTCAGAGATGCTTCCAGAAGTCTTCCCCATGCTGTTCCCATGTCTTTTCAGCACTGTATGCATGTGTCTGATGATGTGTCACACACCACATCGCCAGATAAGGTTGTAAAATGTTAAAATGACATTTCCTGGTAAATGCATTTGTCTTGGTTGAAAGCAATGTAAAAGTGCAAAAACGCATCAAAAACGCTACGTGTGAACATAGCCCAAGGTGTGGAGGAGTATTTTTGTTTTTGGCTATTTATTTTGCCTTATATACAAGTCATTACCCTGGAAAGGATGTTCCTTAACATATTTGCCAGGAAAATACATTTTGGTTTCGTTTTTGTATGTTTTATTGTGAGTCCGTAAAAGTGGCGTAATACTCTGACCACGTTGTTGACAGCAGTGATCTGGGAGTCAGAGATGCTTCCAGGGGTCTTCCCCATGCTGTTCCCACGTCATTTGAGCTCTGTTCCTATCGATTTGGGCAATTTTTAGGCCCTCTGCAGACCTCCGGGGGGAGCCGCCTGAAAAATGCTCGAGTTTCCCATAGACTTAAATTGGGCTTGTTGCTCGGGTCGAGCACCCAAGTATTCCAATTTGCTCGACCCGAGCAACGAGTACCCGAGCATTTTAGTGCTCGCTCATCAATAATTATGATGCTATCAAGGACTTATAATGAATGGAGGGGGAAACAGTATAGGGACTAAGGCTATGTACACATGTTCAGGATTTGCAGGAGAAAATTCTGCTGCATGTCCTAATGTGTTGGCAGGAAGAGCGCGGCATGAAATACATTTTTTGCAACATTTTTTACATGCTTTTGTTACGTATTTTCCCCCACTTATTAGTATGGGTGAAATACGCTGCAAGAATTGACATTATGCAGATTTTCATCTGCTGCAAATCTGTAAGGAAAAAATAAGAAACGTGTGCATGAGACTTCAGGGATCTCATTTGCTTTGCTTGTACTGTAAAACCTTGCATATTTTCCATAACAAAAACACAGCATGTGCACATAGCCTTACAGTTAATTGGGGAGAGTCACAGAGACTAAATAATTTATGTTTATTGGGCGGCAGAGATTTGAGGGCACAGTGCCGCTTATCACTTTATATTTTGATTGGTGAATGGCTAATAGTATATTAATAGTGGGGTACATATCTGTATTCAGGGGCACAGTGCAAGGGAGATGAATTTACAGTTGAACCCAGATGTTTACATACAGTACAGACCAAAAGTTTGGACACACCTTATCATTTAAAGATTTTTCTGTATTTTCATGACTATGAAAATTGTACATTCACACTGAAGGCATCAAAACTATGAATTAACACATGTGGAATTATATACTTAACAAAAAAGTGTGAAACAACTGAAAATATATCTTATATTCTAGGTTCTTCAAAGTAGCCACCTTTTGCTTTGATGACTGCTTTGCACACTCTTGGCATTCTCTTGATGAGCTTCAAGAGGTAGTCACCGGAAATGGTCTTCCAACAATCTTGAAGGAGTTCCCAGAGATGCTTAGCACTTGTTGGCCCTTTTGCCTTCACTCTGCGGTCCAGCTCACCCCAAACCATCTCGATTGGGTTCAGGTCTGGTGACTGTGGAGGCCAGGTCATATGGCGTAGCACCCCATCACTCTCCTTCTTGGTCAAATAGCCCTTACACAGCCTGAACGTGTGTTTGGGGTCATTGTCCTGTTGAAAAATAAATGATGGTCCAACTAAACGCAAACCGGATGGAATAGCATGCCGCTGCAAGATGCTGTGGTAGCCATGCTAGTTCAGTATGCCTTCAATTTTGAATAAATCCCCAAGAGTGTCACCAACAAAGCACCCCCACACCATGACACCTCCTCCTCCATGCTTCACGGTGGGAACCAGGCATGTAGAGTCCATCCGTTCACCTTTTCTGCGTAGCACAAAGACACGGTAGTTGGAACCAAAGATCTCAAATTTGGACTCATCAGACCAAAGCACAGATTTCCACTGGTCTAATGTCCATTCCTTGTGTTCTTTAGCCCAAACAAGTCTCTTCTGCTTGTTGCCTGTCCTTAGCAGTGGTTTCCTAGCACCTATTTTACCATGAAGGCCTGCTGCACAAAGTCTCCTCTTAACAGTTGTTGAAGAGATGTGTCTGCTGCTAGAACACTGTGTGGCATTGACCTGGTCTCTAATCTGAGCTGCTGTTGACCTGCGATTTCTGAGGCTGGTGACTCGGATAAACTTATCCTCTGAAGCAGAGGTGACTCTTGGTCTTCCTTTCCTGGGACGGTCCTCATGTGAGCCAGTTTCTTTGTAGCGCTTGATGGTTTTTGCAACTGCACTTGGAGACACTTTCAAAGTTTTCCCAATTTTTCGCACTGACTGACCTTCATTTCTTAAAGTAATGATAGCCACTCGTTTTTCTTTACTTAGCTGCTTTTTTCTTGCCATAATACAAATTCTAACAGTCTATTCAGTAGGATTATCAGCTGTGTATCCACCAGACTTCTGCACAACACAACTGATGGTCCCAACCCCATTTATAATGCAAGAAATCCCACTTTTTAAACCTGACAGGGCACACCTGTGAAGTGAAAACCATTTCCGGTGACTACCTCTTGAAGCTCATCAAGAGAATGCCAAGAGTGTGCAAAGCAGTCATCAAAGCAAAAGGTGGCTACTTTGAAGAACCTAGAATATAAGACATATTTTCAGTTGTTTCACACTTTTTTGTTAAGTATATAATTCCACATGTGTCAATTCATAGTTTTGATGCCTTCAGTGTGAATGTACAATTTTCATAGTCATAAAAATACAGAAAAACCTTTAAATGAGAAGGTGTGTCCAAACTTTTGGTCTGTACTGTACACTATATAAAACAACCATATGCATGTTTTTGTCAATATCTCACATGAAATCAGAATAAACCTTTCTCGTTTTAGGTCAATTAGGATCACCATAATTTTTAATATTTGCCAAATGCCAGAATAATGACAGAAATAGAATGTTTTAAGGCTTTTTTATTACTTATTGCAAAGTCAAAAGTTTGCATACATTTCATTAGTATTTGGGTCAAACATTTGGTACATCCTTCCACAATCTTCTCACAAAAGTTGGTCGGAATTTGGGCCCATTCCCCCTGACAAAACTGGTGTTACTGATCCAGGTTGTTGGTCACCTTGCTCGCACTTGCCTTTTCAGCTTTGCCCATAAATTTTCAATAGGATTGAGATCAGGGCTTTGTGATGGCCGCTCCAAAACATTGACTTTGTTATCCTTAAGCCACTTTGTTATCATTTTCCCAGTATGCTTCGGGTCATTGTCCATTTGGAAGACCGATTTCCGCCCAAGCTTTAACTTCCTGGCTGATGTCTTGAGATATTGCTTCAGTATTGCCACATAATCTTCTTTTCTCATGATGCCATCTATTTTGTGAAGTGTACCAGTCTCTCCTGCAGCAAAACAACCCCACAACATGATGCTGCCACCCCCGTATTTCACAGTTGGGATGGTGTTCTTAGGCTTCCAAGCTTCTCCCTCTTTCCTCCAAACGTAACGATGGTCATTATGCCCAAAAAGTTAAATTTTAGTTTCATCAGACCACAGGACATGTCTCTAAAAATTAAAGTCTTTGTTCCTGTGTGCATTTGCAAACATTAATCTGTTTTTTTATGCTTCTCGAGTAATCCCTTCTGCCTGGGAGAGTGGCATTTCAGCCCATGTTGATACAGTACTCGTTTCACTGTGGATATTGACACAATCTTACCAGCTTCGGCCATCATCTTCCCAAGGACTTTTGCTTTTGTCCTTGAGTTGATATGCACATGTCGGACCAAAGCACATTTATCTGTGGGACACAAAACCTGTCTAATTCCTGAGCGGTAAGATGGCTGGACATTCCCATCCTGTTTGTACTTGCGTTTAATTGTTTGTACAGATGAACAAGGCACCTTCAGGTATCTTGAAATTGTACCCAAGGATGAGCCAGACATTTGCAAGTTGACAATTCTCTTCCTGATATCTTGGCTGATTTCTTTAGACTTTCCAATGATTCTACACAAAGAAGCAGTGTGTTTCAGGTGTGCATTAAAATACATCCACGGCTATGTCTCTAATTAACTCAGATGTTAACAAAAAAACTATCAGAAGCTTCCAAACACATAACATCATCATATGGGCAGTCCAGAATTGTTTAAAGGTATAGTAATCTTAGTGTATGTAAACTTTTGACTTTGCTGTAAGTAATAAAAATGCCTTAAAACATTCTCTCTCTCATTATTCTGGCATTTTGCAAATATTAAAAATGATGGTAATCCTAATTGACCTAATATGGGAAAGGTTTATTTTATTTCATGTGAGATATTGAGAAAAACATGCATATGTGTCTTTTTATAGTGTATGTAAACTTCTTGTTTCAACTGTATGTATACAAAATATGCGATCTTTTATTTTCAGGGCTGCGATGATCATCGTAACACCCGACGGGTAGCGTTTCGCCTTGTTGCTTCTTCCGGGGGCGATTCGACGTTGCCCGTCGGGTGTGGGGAGGACACAACACCTTGAGGTTGGTGGCCGGATTGTATTTTTAGGCTGTGAAGGGCCCAATAACCAGGGACCTTCACAGCCTGCTAATATAAACCCGCAGCTGTCTGCTTTACCTTGGCTGGATATCAAAAATAGGGGCGACCCCATGTAATTTTTAAAAATTATTTATTTATTAAAACCAGACTAAAAACACCTGCATAAATGAACTTATAACGCATGTGCTTTTATTTTAACTGCGGACTCCGCACAGAAAACTGAGCATTACTGCAAGAGAAATTGACATGCTGTGGCTCAGAAACCTGCACATCAGGTGAGTTTACGCAGCGTAAAAAAGAAGCACATTGGGCATGGGATTTCTATTAATCCAATCCACTGTGCTTGTACTGTACAATGCATCGTTTTGGATGCATCAAAAATATGCTGCGTCCAGAACGCTAGTATTACTGATCGTGGGCACACAGCCTAATACGAGTAGCCAACATGGCTATGGCATTAACGTGTATGGCAGGCAATCCCCGCATGTTTATTGGCTGTTTAACAGCCTCAAAACATGTGTGTGGTGGGGACTCGAGCATGGCGCTCGAGCACCCATGATACTCAATCGAGTAACGAGCGTACCCGAGCTCACTCGCTGATCACTATTAGCTGGCTATTGTGTGGATCTAGATTAAGATAACATTCCAGCCAGACCAAAAACACAGTTATGAGGCTCTGTACAAATGATATGTCCTTTATGTGCTCCCGCAGAGGGTCTGTCCTTGTATGCACAAGCCTTTGTTGATACAGTGGAAGCAAATAAAGTAAGCACATCTTATGCTATTTCCTTGAAGTAAAAGTAGTAAAAAATACTAATAAATAATTTGTATTACATATATCCAAATGTATTGGAAAAGTGTACAGACTTAGGAGTTGTGGCAACTAAAATGTGATGTTTTTAGCTATTTGCAATATGGCTTATGTTGCACATAGAATATGGACTTGTTCACATTGTCACAATATTAATCCCCTCATCATTGTTGTGTTACATTAGAAGCCTACTCTATTATACCATAGACTTGTATAGCAAATGACATCAAATTACACAATGCAGGACTTTATAAGTCCCACAAGATATTTAAAACTTAATATAAAGAGAACCTCCGTCATCTCAATAAAAGGGTAATTTATTTTGTAGAAGAACCAAAGGACAAAACAAGGGTAATTTTCATTTTTCACACATTGAAAAATCTAGCTAAAAGTGTCATCATAAAATTAATTTGCAAACATCTGGTGGTTACATCTGCTAATACCAGCCGTAATTTAAAAAGCACAAAGTGATTTTGTCCAGTTGCCTCATATGGACAAACTTTATTGTAAATGCATATAAATCCATATTTATTTGCAATTGAAATTAATTTCTTTTGGATAGTTTTACTTGTAAAGATTTTTAAACTGAAACTCACAATAAGTTTGCATTTAAAAAGTATTTTTTTGAGTTTATTAATAGTGTTGAGCCACCCCCGTAGTGTTCGAGTTCGGTTCGGTTCGTCGAACACCCGTGTGTTCGCCGAACTGTTCGTCGAACTGTTCGTCGAACACCTTCGAACACCGTTAAAACCAATGGCAGGCAAACAAAAACACATAGAAACACATAGAAAACACCTTCAAAGGTGTCCAAAAGCTGACAAACTGCTCAGAAGACACAACTAACACATGGAAAAGTGACAAGTACATATAGTCATGCGAAAAGAAAAGAGGTGGAGGAGTAAAAGGAGGGGGAGACACAAATATAGGCATGTCATGCCCTTCTAAAATCCAAAAAGTGAGAAGCCGACACGTTCAGTCCGCTCCTGCCCGTGCCACCTCCGTGTCGCCGGGTTTGTGCCAGAGCCGCGGTGAACCCTGACGGCCAGCCCCCCTCTCCCAATACTGGTGCCTGTCCGCTGGTGGGTCGAGCGAGCCCCCCTGTGGTGGAGGCAGCGCTAAGCTTTTTAATTTAAATTGTCTCTCTAATTTGAATGAATACACTTTAAATCCATTTACAAGGATCTATTGGAGGGCAAGTCTCATGCCAGCAGCCGCGTAATTCCAGCTCCAGTAGCGTCCACTAAAGCTGCTGCAGTTAAAAAGCTTTTATAAGGATCGAGCTCGGCTGTCCACCGCAAGGCATCCTACTGCCAGTCCCAGCCCCTATGCCTTGGGGTGCCTCCTGATGCTCTTCACTGAGTATCCCGTGGTCCCGAAGCATTTCCTTTGAAAAAATTAAGTGTCCAAACTACAGGTAGTGTAGCTTGCTTAACAGCCGGGATAATCCGCTGACTAGCAGACACTGCTACTAGGCACAAAGTATTTCCTGGGCTAGATGCAGTTAAAAATTTGTGATTAGATACTCTCGCTGGATGCTGAGAAAGCATTCCATAGAGTCTCCTGGCACGCCATATATGATTCTCTTAAAAAGCTTGGGGTAGGGGTCTAGAGGACCCTTTTATAGCCAAAATCACGGCCCTGTATCACAATACGTCACCTAGGCTGAAGATAAATGGAACTGTAGCACCCTGAGGGCTCGGTTGCTACAGAGGTATTGCACCTCACCCAGAGGTGTGATATCTCACTCTCAGGTAAGGATGGAGTGTGGATTAGGACCCGACACCTGCATGCATTACACCACATTGCCGTGGGGCAGGGCGACCAATATGCCTCTGAGATGGGCACGACAGTCCCTGTCCCTGGCTGGAGTGGGGGGAGGGAACACTGAGGAAGGGGAACCCTGTAGTGCAGGAGCAGGGAGGAAGCAGTTCCTGGGTGCATTGAGAAGGGAGTATAAAAGGTGGGCACCATCTTAGTTCAGTGCAGAGAAGTCTGAGCAGAACTGGCAGGGAGCAGGGGCTCTGCATGAGCTCTGCTCCGGAGGCGGGCCTAGTAACAGAGGCCCAGGCCTGGAAGAGGGAGAAGGAAGGAAGAGGAGCGGAGAAGGCTCCAGGAGCGAGGAATGAAGGGATCCCAGGGGTGCGGACGGGCGAGTCGCCACCGCACGCCCGAATCCACCTGCGTGGAGGGGTCAGGCCAAAGGGGGAGACCAGTCCCCGAAACTAGTGGAGGCAGGAAACGACCCTCAGCTAGAAACCGGAGGCTGTGACATTTTATGTGGCGCAGCCCCTCGCTACACCCGCTAGGAAGGCACCACATAGGGTCAGGGAAACTGGCGCCAAGTTTACCAAGAGGAGGCCCGAGGCAGCCGGACAGAAGGGTTGGTAAGAAAGGCCAGACAAAGGACACACAAAGGGGGTCCTGTGAAGCGCTCCAAAGTTATCTGGGAGTTGTCTGAGCCCCTCACCTGGTGAGCACAGTACGACGTGGGCAGCCGTTACCTGCAGACGTGGTCTGGATAATAAGAACTGTGAGTAAAGGCCCTGGACTGCATCACTGACTCCGTGTCGTTACTGCTGCTGCCCTGCACCATCACCCCCATCCTCCGCATACACTGCCCTGAGGCTATACTCCTCCCGTGGGGAGTTATGCTACGCTCTGCTGCACCCACAACACCAGCCTCAGCGGTCTGCCCTGCAGCGGCGGTTCACTCTGACCACAATCCACGGGTGGCGTAGTCGGACATTTAAACATCAAAACCACATAAATAGTTCCGCCACTGGTTTGACCACCCTGACCCACGGAACCGGGTCGCCGCCACGAAGACTACAACCACCAGCATCCACCAAAAAAGGTCCGGCTCCGGGTGTCCCAAGGCCCAGGGGGTGCATCAGAACATTTTCATCACCTTTCACAATCACCAATGGGACAAGGCAGGGATGTCCTCTGTCCCCTCTCTTATACATCCTAGTGACGGAGCACCTGCTCTCATCAATTCGCCATAACCCCAATATTAGGTGGATTGAGGTGGGAGGCACCGAGTACAAGTGCTCTCTATTTGCTGATGATGTCCTAGTATATATCACTCAATCACATATATCCATCCATGCTGTTATGGCTGAAATAGATCACTTTGTTACATGGTCAAATTTTAAAATCAATGCAGCGAAGTCTGAGGCCCTCGATGTCTCCCTCCCCAAATCCATATAGGATTCCATCCAGTCCAACTTTCCCTTTGCCTGGCCCTCACAGGGTATCAAATACTTAGGAATTCCTATTCATAGAGACCTCTCCCATCTATGTTATCTTAATTTTGGGCCCTTTATTGAACAACTCCATACAGACCACGGTTGGCAAGTTAGAACTGTAAGATTCACTACGTGAACCACTGGTGTTTTGTGGAAAAGCACATGTACACTGTGTTCCAAATTATTATGCAAAAAGTGTTTAGGAGTGATAAGGGAAGAATTTGTTTGTTTGTCAGTTAAACGCATTGATGGTGATGTGTGTCAGGGCTCTTTATATCACTGTAAGCAATTGCAGACACCTGTGCTAATTAGTTTGGCAGGTGTGTCCAATGAAAGGCAAGACTACTTAAGAAGGCTGTCTCACATTATTAAGCAGCCTACATTTTCTGCCAAAATGGGAAAGAAAAAGGATGTGTCGGCTGCTGAGAAGCAACAAATTGTGGAGTGTTTAGGTCAAGGCATGACTACAATCAACATTGTGCGATGATCAGGATGAAGTGTCTTGGCAATCAAGAAGTATGTAGCTGATTCACAGTACACACGTGTGCGTGCTGATAAGGGCAAATTGAGGACTCTTTCCTACAGGCAATTACGTCAGGTTAAAAGAGCAGCGGCAAAAAAGCCTTGTCATAGCAGCAGACAAGTTTTTGAAGCTGCTGGTGCCTCCAACGTCCCCCGAACAACAAGATGCAAGGTCCTTCAGAGGTTTGCAGCTGTGCATACGCCATCCTGTCGACCTCCTCTATCCACTTCACACAAGCAGAAACGGCTCCAGTGGGCTAAACATTACATGAAGACTGATTTCAAAACTGTTTTGTTCACGGATGAGTGCCGTGCAGCGCTCGATGGTCCAGATGGATGGAGTGGAGGATGGCTGGTTGATGGACACCCCACGCAAACACGGCTACAGCGCCAACAAGGAGGAGGTGGAGTAATGTTTTGGGCTGGAATCATGGGGAGAGAGATTGTCGGCCCCTTTAGGATCCCTGAAGGCGCTAAAGATGAACTCCATAATGTATGTGGATTTTCTCAAACAGCACTTCCTGCCATGGTTCAAGAAGAAGAACCGTGTATTTCACAGCAAGATCATTTTTTTGCATGATAATGCACCATCTCATGCTGCACATAAAACATCTTCATCTCTGGCTGATATGGGCATAAAAGGGGACAAACTTATGGTGTGACCCCCATGCTCCCCTGACCTCTACCCCATTCAGAACCTCTGGAGCATCATCAAAAGGAGTGTCTATGATGGCGGGAGGCAGTTCACATCTAAGCAACACCTCTGGGAGGGTATTCTGTCCTCATGCAAAACAATTGAAGCAGAAACCATCCAAGACCTGACAAATTCAATGGACGAGAGAGTTCAGAAGCTCCTTTCGAACAAGGGGTCCTATGTGAAAATGTAACATCACCTAGAATAAAGTTTTGAGTTGAAAACTGTTTGATTTCACTTTCTAATAACCTGCTAATGCTTATAATTTCAAAAATGACCATTTTTTTGGTCTTTATTAAAATGAAAAGGTTGATCGAAAAGTTTGGGGGATCTAAGAGTGTGGCAACCCAGTAGTCATGATTACTTCGAATTCTGACAATATGAGGGTCATGTTGCAGGTAGTGCAGCAAGAAGGCACTTATGTGTCTTGCGCATCTCGGAGCCCCAAAATTATTTTCCGGGCTAGATGCAGCTAAAAATTATTATTAATTTTAAATCTGGTGGAGCTTAGTATAGATGGCCTAATAGGATCAGTGCTGCACACTGCTACAAAGCCCAAATTATTTTCCAGCCAAGATACAGATAAACATGATTAGTAATTTTAAATCTGGTGGAGCTTATTATAGATGGCCTAATAGAATCAGTGCTGCACACTGCTACAAAGCCCAAATTATTTTCCAGCCAAGATACAGATAAACATGATTAGTAATTTGAAAGCTTAAAACGGTTGGTAGGGTGATTTTAACCAATCATCAAGCTTTTACTCTCCCCAGGATGACACAGGGGTAGAAAAGTCGTTTCGCATCCATGATTTGTTCCTCTTTATGAACGTGAGTCTGTCTACATTATCAGTGGAGAGCCGCGTGCGCTTATCTGTCAGCACACCACCAGCAGCGCTGAGCACACGTTCAGACAGAACGCTGGCTGCGGGGCATGACAAGATCTCCAAGGCGTAAGTGGCTAGCTCCGGCCATTTATCCAGATTGGAAGCCCAAAAAGAGCAAGGGTTCAGTGACACAGTCATGGCTTCAATGTTTACTTGGAGATACTCCTGTACCATCGTCTCTAGGCATTGACTATGTGTCAGACTTCTTGTCTCCTGTGGCCTTGCAAAGGATGGGCTAAAAAAGTGGTGAAATGATTCCGCAAAATTGATGTTACCAGCAGATACTGTGGTTCTGTTACGGTTTGAGTGCTGAACACTTGACGGTCCCACGGTTGGCAAGTTGGAACTGTGAGATTCACTACGTGCACCACTGGTGTTTTGTGGAAAAGCACATGTAAGATTCTGCAACAGTCTCTGCTGATACTCCTGCATGCGTGCATCCCTTTCTATGGCAGGAATAATTTCGGCAAATTTACTTTTGTACCGGGGATCAAACAGTGTGGCAACCCAGTAGTCAGGATTATTTCTAATTCTCACAATTCGAGGGTCATGTTGCAGGTAGTGCAGCAAGAAGGCACTCATGTGTGTTGCGCATCCAGGAGCACCAAGTCCCTGTTGTGTTGGTGGCGAGGTAACAATCATACTTCCTTCCTCTGTCCTCTCCCCCCAACCTCGCACAACAGAAATGTGATCAAGGTCTCCCTCATCTGATGAGTCTTCCATCAGTTCGTCCTCCACTTCTTCCTGGGCTCCTGCACCTTCCTCACTAGTTTGGCTGCTACCATGCGCCCTGGTAAAACCATTTCCCCCACCCTCACATGCCTGCCGCCTTGGTGCTGCCGACCGTCTGGACCTTGCAGATGTTAGCCCTTCCGCATACAACTCCTCCTCCTCTACTTCCTCCACCTCCTCTTGTGCCACCACCTGACTCCGAATTCTGTTAACATGTGCTCTAGCATGTAAATCACCGGAATAGTCATGCTGATAATGGCATCGTCAGCACTAAACATCTTCGTCGCCATTTCAAAACTGTGCAGAAGGGTGCATAGGTCCGTGATCTGAGACCACTCCTCCAGCGTGATTTGCCCCACCTCTGGATCTCGTTGGCCCAGGCTATACGTCAGAACGTATTGCACCAGGGCTTGTCGGTGCTGCCACAGTTGCTGCAACATGTGCAGAGTTGAATTCCACCGGGTAGGCACATCGCATTTTAGCCGGTGAAGTGGCAGGCCCAACGACTTCTGTAGAGATGTAAGTCGCTGAGCTGCGGGATGCGAATGGCGGAAGTGAGCACACAGCGACCGTGCCCTCTGCAGAAGGCCATCTAGTCTGGGATAGTGGGCTAAAAATTGCTGGACAACCAGGTTCAACACGTGAGCCATACAAGGCACGTGTGTGACATTGCCCCGGCGAAGGGCCGCACCCAGGTTTGCAGCATTGTCGCACACGGCCTTCCCTGGTTTCAGGTCCAGTGGAGACAACCATTCATGAAATTGGTTCTCCAGAGCTGACCACAACTCCTCAGCTGTGTGACTCACATTTCCCAGACATTTCAAAGTAAAAACCGCCTGATGACGTTGAGCCCTACTGCCAGCATAGTAAGGAGGTGTGCAGGATCCCTTCTGCGCAGTTAGAAAGCTTGTGGCATGACCAGACAGGCTTTGGGTGCAGGTGGAAGACCGAGAGGGGGTTGAGGAGGCAGAAGCAGTGGAGGAACTTTGACATAAAGAGGATTGACGCACAACTCGTGGGGACGGCAAGACTTGGACAGCAGCCCCTTGTCCTGCTGTCACCATAGTTACCCAGTGCCCAGTCAGCGACATGTAACGCCCCTGTCCATGCCTACTCGTCCAAGTGTCTGTGGTGAAATGCACCCTGTCACACACACAGTTTCTCAAAGAAGCGGTGATGTTGTGTGCGACATTCTGGTGGAGCGCAGGCACACCTTTCTTTGAGAAGTAGTGCCGACTGGGCATCTGGTACTGGGGCACTGCGACGGACATAAGGTCTCGAAAATCCTCTGTGTCCACCAGGCGGAAAGGCAGCATTTCTGTAGCCAAGAGCTTGCAGATGGTGAAATTCAACCTCTTAGCTTTCTCATGGCTAGGAGGAAATGGTCTTTTCCTTGTCCACATCTGAGGGACCGAGGGCTGGCTATTGTGCTTAGACGGGGTTGATAAGGGTGTCCCCGGCAAACTGCCGGTCTGTGAGGAAGATGCAGGCGGACATGTTAGGTTGCCTTGATCCAAAGGTGGTGCTATCGATGTCGGACAGCGCTCAACACCAGCTGGTGTTACCACCTCCAAAGAAAATGATGACCTGCCAATCACGCTGGCTGTTGCGGGTAAAGAGGTGGCAGGTCTGCGCCCCAAAACAGGTGTGACTGCTGTCCCCCCAGTCACAGAGGATGAAGAGGCCGCGGATGCACAAGATATGGCAGACGGTGGTTGGCCCGGCCGGCTAGGCCGCATTGTAGCACACTGAGCTTCCCACTGCAACTTATGCTTCATGTCCATGTGCCGGTTCATGCATGAAGTACTCAAACTATGTATTTTTTGGCCTCTACTTAGCTTTTGCTGACAAATGTTACAGATAACACGAGTTGGGTCATCTTTATCGATCTGAAAAAATGCCCAGGCTATGCAAGGCTTAGCACCCATGCGACCTGAAGAGCCACCACGACTTGTGGTGAGAGGCAGAGTTGTGTTTGAGGATGCAGTTGTTGACGTGCTTCCAGTACTACGTCTCTGTCCAGGAAGGCGCAACCTGACCTCGTCGTCACTAGCATCTTCCTCCACCTCCTCTGCTGACCTCATCTCTTGGCTGACTGTGGGTTGACAGTAAGTGGGATCTCCAACCTCATCATCATCACCCTGTGCGTTATCACACCCGTCGTCCTCAGAGCCAACCTGTTCCTGCCCTGACAAAAAACTAAAGTTCTCGCTCCAATCAGGTATTTGAGTCTCATCATCGTCTTCCTCATTGTCTCCACCAACAGGAGTTACAGTTTGGGAATGAGGGTCTACATTATGGTCAGAACCTTCTGCGTCTGGTCCTGGATCCGACTCATAAAGATTCTGGGCATCAGTGCAGATCATTTCCTCGTCTGGATTCACAGAAGCGCTGGAGTCGACCTCTGATTCCAAGGCTATAGTATGAGTAAACAGCTCTGCAGACTCAACCATCTGTTCTACCTCATACTCAGACGGGCAGCTGGAGATTTGGGAGCTGTGAGGAAGCAAGTGCGATTGGGGTGACACCTTTGAGGACTGGAGTATTTGTGATGTTGAAATTGATGTGGAGGAGAGCCCACTTAAAGGAGCACTTGATATCCGTTGAAGCACCTGCTGTTTTTGTGCCTCATCTGGAATTTGTAGCGATTGGCGTGGCCGTAAGAAAGGGATCTTATCACATTGTCCGCTAAAAGAAGTAGACATTTTAGTTTGGCTGGAAGATGGTCTTTCTTCTGCAGATGTTACTGTTGCTTTAACACCTACCCCACGGACACAACCTTTTTTCCCCTTCCCAACACGCCTATTCCCCTTTCCACCAGCAGCAGGCCTTTTTCCACTCATTTTGGTGGTTAACTAATTCACAACTCTGCAGTTGTTTGCACAAAAAAACAATGGATGGGAACCGAACAGAGCTGAGTGGCCAAACTGTGGTATTAGGCCAAAACTATTGGCTGGGTAAGATGGAGAAAAAAATTATATTCGATTTGCAACCTGATGGAGGTCAGTATAGATGGACTAATAGAACAAGTCCCACACACAGCTAGAAGCCCGAATATTTTTTCAGAGTTAGATGCAGAAAAAAAATATATTCAGTTTGCAACCTGATGGAGGTCAGTATAGATGGACTAATAGAGAAAGTCCCACACACTGCTAGAAGGCCAAATATTTTTTCAGAGCTAGATGCAGACAAAAAATTATTTTGAATTTGCAACCTGATGGAGGTCAGTATAGGTGGACTAATAGAACAAGTCCCACACACTGCTAGAAGGCCAAATATTTTTTCAGAGCTAGATGCAGAAAAAAATTATATTCAGTTTGCAACCTGATGGAGGTCAGTATAGATGGACTAATATAACAAGTCCCACACACAGCTAGAAGCCCAAATATTTTTTCAGAGGTAGATGCAGAAAAAAATTATATTCAGTTTGCAACCTGATGGAGGTCTGTATAGATGGATTAATAGAACAAGTCCCACACACAGCTAGAAGCCCAATAATTTTTCAGAGGTAGATGCAGAAAAAAAATTATTTTTAATTTGCAACCTGATGGAGGTCAGTATAGATGGACTAATAGAGAAAGTCCCACACACTGCTAGAAGGCCAAATATTTTTTCAGAGTTAGATGCAGAAAAAAATTATATTCAGTTTGCAACCTGATGGAGGTCAGTATAGATGGACTAATAGAACAAGTCCCACACACAGCTAGAAGCCCAAATATTTTTTCAGAGGTAGATGCAGATAAAAATTATTTTTAATTTGCAACCTGATGGAGGTCAGTATAGATGGACTAATAGAGAAAGTCCCACACACTGCTAGAAGGCCAAATATTTTTTCAGAGCTAGATGCAGATAAAAATTATTTTTAATTTGCAACCTGATGGAGGTCAGTATAGATGGACTAATAGAGAAAGTCCCACACACTGCTAGAAGGCCAAATATTTTTTCAGAGCTAGATGCAGAAAAAAATTATATTCAGTTTGCAACCTGATGGAGGTCAGTATAGATGGACTAATAGAACAAGTCCCACACACAGCTAGAAGCCCAAATATTTTTTCAGAGGTAGATGCAGATAAAAATTATTTTTAATTTGCAACCTGATGGAGGTCAGTATAGATGGACTAATAGAGAAAGTCCCACACACTGCTAGAAGGCCAAATATTTTTTCAGAGCTAGATGCAGATAAAAATTATTTTTAATTTGCAACCTGATGGAGTTCAGTATAGATGGACTAATAGAGAAAGTCCCACACACTACTAGAAGGCCAAATATTTTTTCAGAGCTAGATGCAGAAAAAAATTATATTCAGTTTGCAACCTGATGGAGGTCAGTATAGATGGACTAATAGAACAAGTCCCACACACAGCTAGAAGCCCAAATATTTTTTCAGAGGTAGATGCAGATAAAAATTATTTTTAATTTGCAACCTGATGGAGGTCAGTATAGATGGACTAATAGAGAAAGTCCCACACACTGCTAGAAGGCCAACTATTTTTTCAGAGCTAGATGCAGAAAAAAATTATATTCAGTTTGCAACCTGATGGAGGTCTGTATAGATGGATTAATAGAACAAGTCCCACACACAGCTAGAAGCCCAATATTTTTTCAGAGGTAGATGCAGAAAAAAAATATATTCAGTTTGCAACCTGATGGAGGTCTGTATAGATGGATTAATAGAACAAGTCCCACACACAGCTAGAAGCCCAATATTTTTTCAGAGGTAGATGCAGAAAAAAAATATATTCAGTTTGCAACCTGATGGAGGTCAGTATAGATGGACTAATAGAGAAAGTCCCACACACTGCTAGAAGGCCAAATATTTTTTCAGAGCTAGATGCAGAAAAAAATTATATTCAGTTTGCAACCTGATGGAGGTCAGTATAGATGGACCAATAGAACAAGTCCCACACACAGCTAGAAGCCCAAATATTTTTTCAGAGGTAGATGCAGATAAAAATTATTTTTAATTTGCAACCTGATGGAGGTCAGTATAGATGGACTAATAGAGAAAGTCCCACACACTGCTAGAAGGCCAAATATTTTTTCAGAGCTAGATGCAGAAAAAAATTATATTCAGTTTGCAACCTGATGGAGGTCAGTATAGATGGACTAATAGAACAAGTCCCACACACAGCTAGAAGCCCAAATATTTTTTCAGAGGTAGATGCAGATAAAAATTATTTTTAATTTGCAACCTGATGGAGGTCAGTATAGATGGACTAATAGAGAAAGTCCCACACACTGCTAGAAGGCCAACTATTTTTTCAGAGCTAGATGCAGAAAAAAATTATATTCAGTTTGCAACCTGATGGAGGTCTGTATAGATGGATTAATAGAACAAGTCCCACACACAGCTAGAAGCCCAATATTTTTTCAGAGGTAGATGCAGAAAAAAAATATATTCAGTTTGCAACCTGATGGAGGTCTGTATAGATGGATTAATAGAACAAGTCCCACACACAGCTAGAAGCCCAATATTTTTTCAGAGGTAGATGCAGAAAAAATATATATTGAGTTTGCAACCTGATGGAGGTCAGTATAGATGGACTAATAGAGAAAGTCCCACACACTGCTAGAAGGCCAAATATTTTTTCAGAGCTAGATGCAGAAAAAAATTATATTCAGTTTGCAACCTGATGGAGGTCAGTATAGATGGACTAATAGAACAAGTCCCACACACAGCTAGAAGCCCAAATATTTTTTCAGAGGTAGATGCAGATAAAAATTATTTTTAATTTGCAACCTGATGGAGGTCAGTATAGATGGACTAATAGAGAAAGTCCCACACACTGCTAGAAGGCCAAATATTTTTTCAGAGCTAGATGCAGAAAAAAATTATATTCAGTTTGCAACCTGATGGAGGTCAGTATAGATGGACTAATAGAACAAGTCCCACACACTGCTAGAAGCCCAAATATTTTTTCAGAGCTAGATGCAGAAAAAAATTATATTCAATTTGCAACCTGATGGAGGTCAGTATAGATGGACTAATAGAATGATGCTATGCCCAAAAGATTTTACTTCACTAGGTGCAGTAAAAAAATTGGTATTCTATACACAGGTGGTATATCTTGCAACACAGATAGGCTACTCCACTGACTAACACACTCTGCAATAGGCCAAAAAGGATTAGCTTTGCTAGATTCAGCCAAATGCTGTGAAAAAAACTTGCACAGCACTGGCACAGACCTGCCTGGCAAAAACTGATAGGAACTGATGTAACCTAGTCCTGAAAAGGACTGCAATTACAATTAGTCTTTACTCCCACAATCTATCTATTTAAGAGCACAGACCTGCCTGATAAAAGTCGTAGGAAATGCTGTAACCTAGTCCTTAAAAGGACTGCAATCACAACTATTCCCTACTCCCAAGCTATCTGTAGATTTGTGCGAAAATTGGCTTGAAATTAACAAGGTATAGCGCACACAGCAACAGCGGTGCCGTCTAACACGCAGCTGCAGCAGTGAGAAAATGGTGGCGACGGGGAAAATGGCTTGGTCTTATAGGGCAAGGACATGTGACATACACTGCCAATGACACATGCCCTTGCTTGTGTGAAAAAAAGCACTTCGCTCCGTGTGTGCGCTGCTGATAGGCTGACAGATTGCACCTCCCCACTGCAAATGCGGGAAAGAGAAAAAAAATGGAGATCTTCATTGTTCCTGCAGAGATCCATCCCCTGCCCCTCCCCCCGCCCCGCTGTACACTCAAACTGCGTATTAACATTAATTTTCATCATTACTGAGAAAAAATCCAGTTATGATTTTGGTGCACGAACAGTTATCGAACATAACCTCGAACAGCCGAATTTTTCTCAAATCGTTCGTGTTCGCCGAACGGCTCGAACACCGCCCAAAACAGCTCTAATTTGAGATTGGCGAACAGTTCGAGTAGAACAACGCTCATCTCTATTTATTAATCCCTATGAAAATCTTCAAAATAAGTAACACTATCGCAAATGGTGAAGCAGATCTAAAATGCATCTGGTCCTTTATAGTCACATAATGTACACATATAATCACACAATCCATGGCATCAAACTCGGTTCTTGTCTGGGCATGCCTTGAATACCCTTAGACACTTTAGTGCATACTGAAAGCATGCACAGAGACCGCAAACAGTCATTGTATCAAGCTAATACAAAGGACTTCACACCATCTGTACCAGCTTCACTTTCTGTCACAGATATATGGCCACAGGCAAAGCACATATTCAAAAGATTTATTAAATTAGGTATGAGGTGTAGACCATGTTACTTTTTTGTTAGTGATGATCGAGCGTGCTCGTCACTGCTCATTACTCAATCGAGCATTAGGGTGCTCGGGCACACTACTTAATCAGCCGAGTATCGGGGGATGCTCAAGCGCAATGCTCAAGTCCTTGTCCCACATGTTTCGTGGCTGTTAAACAGCCAATCTACATGCGGGGATTGCCTGCCATACACAGTAATGCAGTAGCCATGTTGACTACTGGCATTACTGTGATTGGCCAGCGGCATTGCATCATCTGGTCTCTCTAAGACCCGGGGACCCGATGCTCGGCCCACTGACTACTGAAATCAGAAGATAAAATGAATATTCACTGCTTCCCCTGCCCATCTGTCGGCGCCCAAAGTTGGGCAGAGGAATCAGTGAATATTCATTAAGCATTTACATCTGCTTAACCAACAGATAGGTAATTTAAAAACAAATTAACACACACAAAAGTCTTTTATTTAAAAAACACTCCTAGACAATTCCTCTGATTTACCCATTTATTAGAAAATATAGGTCCCGCGGGGCATGGCTTGGCAGCAGAAGAAGATGTCCGCTTGACTGCAGAGCTTCGGCAGCCTATGCCCTTATTAAGCGACTATCTTAGCACCTGTTCCACCATCATAGCTCCAGCACTGCTCCTGCATTGCCCCAATACTCAGGAATGATGACCAGATGAAAAAGGAGTCAAAAGAAGCAGAGCGAGTTTTTCGTAATCAAATATTGGGACAAAGATGGCGCACAGTCACCCACGCTGCCACGCTCTCCGGATAGCAGCGAGACCAACTTACCTAAGCAGAGTCCTCAGCATGCACCCGATCCATCCTCTCCCGCAGTAATTAATACCTCTCCAGTACCATCTTGCACCGGTCCCGGGTTCTCGGTTTGCCTGCTTTGCTGGAAAGAGGGAGAAATAGTCCTGAGGGACCCCCGGAGGAACACCCCATAGCCGAAAGGGCATGTGGCCAACTCACTCTCAAAGGCCACTGCTTCTTCCATGAACAGCTCAGCCCCACCACTGCTCAGTGATACCTCCTCCTCTTCTGCGAGTCTGGCGAAACAACGCCAGAAGCTACATGATAACCTGCCATAGGCTATTCCAGCAGCAGCAGGTGAGCGACAACTATCTGCATATCAGCCCCAGCAAAGTTCTATACCTCAGACCAACCTGCCTCGTGCATTCTTCTAAGGGACATGCTGGTGGCGTTCAGCTCTTCTTTAGAAAATTACTTTGTAGCAATGCTACATTCAGTTCAAACTCTTGCTCATGAACTGGACACCAGAGTTACACATATTGAGCAGAAAATGGGTGACTGCCTCCTCCTGCTATTAAGACTAAACTAGTGGACCATGAGGACGGTTCTTGTCTCAACAATCTGAAATTCTGGGGCATTCCGGAGTAGGTGCCCAATGCAGACCTAAAATCACATGTACAAGATTTGATCAGGGCACTGGTTCCGGACTGTTCCATTCAGGACTTGATTATTGATAGAGCACATGGGGTCCAGCACCTTAAACACCTTCCAGAGACAGCTCCATGTCTTAACCAGAATCTACTTTTTCCATATTAATGAGTGTGTGCTCTTCTAAACAAGTGAAAATCTTTTCTGATGTGTCATCTACCACACTTCACTTATGAAGCAGCCTACTACCCGTTATTTCTGCCCTCAGGGAGAAATCAATCATTTACAGATGGGGCTTCCCCCTGAAACACCTCATTAACCACAGCAACGTCTAGCATCCTGTTACATCATACGAGAAGCTCAGGAACCTGCTGAAAAAATGGGACTTCATTATCCCGGATCAGCCTCCAGAGAAAACTCTGACCCCGCGACGAAGGGAAAATGACTGGCATACAGTCTCCTCCAGGTAAAAAGGAAAGGACCGCTGAGGTCACTAGGCACATGCAGATGTTTGTCGGAGTTACGTGGGTATCTTGGCATCAACAAAGTACTTTTATCCCACTGAGTTCCTGTTTATAGTCTCTTAGGTTGTTTAGGTCATACAACTGACCTTCATTTGTATTGTTTGTCTTTTAATTCGTTATTTTTTTTTCTTTGCTTACCTAATATTCTTGCCTATTTAGATAATTGTTATTCTTGACATTGGATTCGTTCATAGTTGTAGATGGTTCTTAAAATTTGTTCTTTAAATGTTAATGGGTTAAACAGTCCTCAAAAGAGGTCTTTAATGTGGAAGGAAGCTTTAAATACCAGTTGCGATGTTTTCTGCCAAGAAACACATGTCATTCCCAAAGATGCATACAGGATCAGACACCCTTGTTTTCCACATATAATCCAAGCTAAGTTTAGGAAAAAAAAAAGAGGAGTCCTTTTAGCTACTAATTATTCTGTGGCCTTCTCACCTATACTTCCTGAGAGTGACAATCAAGGGAGCTATGTTATTCAGGTAGTATCCATTAATAATATATTATATAAGCTGGTGGTTGAATATGCTCCAAACAATTGCCAGAATGGCTGTTTTCATAGACTTTTGAGTAAGATTAATAGAGTAAAACAAGGTCATGTGGTATAATGTGGGGACTTCAATTCGGTACATGATAACTCTTTGGACTCAACTTCTCCCAAACGTAAACAACCCCAGCAACTCTCTCCAATTTTACATAAAGGTCCCCTTTATGATATTTGGCGCATACAACATGATAATGATAGAGATTATACCTTTTCCTCTTCAGTTCACAAATCTTATTCACGCATAGATTTATCTCTAATTAGCAGATCTCAACAAAATTATCTCTTCCTATATTAATATAATTACTTGGTCAGATCATGCAGCAATTCTTTTGCATACAGATGAGAAGCATTCAAGTCATACGTATTCATCCTGGAAAATCAACTCTTTTATGTTGGCTAACCCCCAGCATGTGGAATACTTGAAAGCCAATATCAAGTTGGGTTCAGTAGACAATCCTTTTACAGTATGGAATTCACATAAAGAGTATATGCGGGGTATTTTCATTAAACTATGTCACAGAGCTAAATGGGATAGGGAGAAAAAGTTTAAGTACATCCTATCAGAAATCCAGAGAGTGGAAACTCTAAACAAAGGTTCTAACAATGAGTTGCACACGGCCACTTTATGTTGTCTTCGAATCCAGCTAAGTCAGGGATGTCAAACTCAAACACACAGAGGGCCAAAATCGCGGGCCAACCAGTATACAGTATAATCAGGGCCACAAAGTCCTCCATACAGAATAATGGCCACACATAGGGGTGGTGGTTCTGGTGTCACGGGCCAAATAAAACCACCCTGAGGGCCAGATTTGGCCCATGGGCCAGAGTTTGACATGTATGTGCTAAGTGATTGCTTACTATATAAATATGAAAGAAATCTGCAAAAAACTAAATCAGTCTACTATTCACAAGATAGCAAGGCCAGAAGGCTGCAAGCGGGTAGAGTCAAATTCCAAGCACTTAAAGCCAAAATCCCTTTTCTCAAAAAAAAAAACCTCTAACCAATCAAAACTAAAGATATAACTAATGAGTTCAAATCTTACTACTCAGCACTTTATAACCTGAACCTGACTTTAGATGCATCAAACTCCCAACAAGCAGAAATAGAAGCTTTTCTATCTAATTTGAATCTTCCTTCCCTCTCTCAATTTCAATTAAACTCTTTCAAAGCTCCACTTACAAAGTCAGAGATCTTAAAATCTATTAATTCTCTTCCTTCATAAAAGGCTCCTGGCCTGGATAGCTTCTCCAATATTTATTACAAGAACTTTTCCTCACAGTTAGTCCCTCCTTTACTGGAGACTCTCCAACATGCGATGAAGACAGGGGTTTTCCCTAGAGAAATGCTTTCAGCAACAATAATTAAACCCCCTGAAGAAGGCAAAGCCCCACAAGTTCCGCAAAACTTTACACCAATCTCACTTTTGAACACAGACTTGAAATTATATGCTAAATGTATCGCGTCCAGCCTGGTTTCCATTTTGCCTTCACTGATCTCACCAGATCAGGTGGGTTTTATCCAAAGCAGGCATGCTGCAGAAAATACACGTCGGGTTATTGATTTAATAGAGGTGATAGACAGACTTAAGACTCCAGCCGTGTTGGTCACTCTGGACGCTGAGAAGGCTTTTGACTGTGTGAGGTGGTTGTTTGTCTTTTCGGAGCTGAGCCACATGGGGTTTGGGGACTCGATTATATCAGCCATAAAAGCATTGTGCTCTTCTCCCTCAGCGAAGGTATTCGTAAACGGTACTCTTTCAGATGACTTCCAAATCTCTAATAGGATGAGGCAGAGGTGTCCTCTCTCTGCCTTAATTTTTATATTGTCCATAGAGCCACTAGCTAAAGCAAATAGACAAAACCATAAGATCAAGGGGGTATAGGTGGTAGGTTATTCCCACTGTATATCCCTGTATGCTGATGATGTTATTCTAACCCTTGAAGACCCCCAAACCTTGCTGGAAGAAGCGATGAAAATAATCAAAACTTTTGGCTCTCTCTTTTTACAAGATTAATGAGGTGAAATCTCAAATCCTGCCTATCAATATACCAGAAAACACGCTAACACATTTGCAGAAGCAATTCACTTTAGATTGGCAACCAGTACAGATAGCCAATTTAGGAATAGAGATGAGCGGTGTTCGACTCGAACTGTTTGCCAATCTCAAATTCGAGCTGTTTTAGGCGGTGTTCAAGTCGTTCGACGAACTCGAACGATTTGCCAAAAATTCGGCTGTTCGAGGTTATGATCGATAACTGTTCATGCACCAAAAGCGTAACTGGATTTTTTCACAGTAATACTGTTAATCAATGTTAATAGTCAGTTTCAGTGTAGAGTGGGCAGGGGGAGGGGCAGGGAATGGATCTCTGCAGAAATAATGCCGATCTCCATTTTTTTTTTCTTTCCCGCATTTACAGTGGGGTGGTGCAGTCTGTCAGCCTATCAGCAGCGCAGCGAAGTGCTTTATTTTCACACAAGCAAGGGCATGTGTCATTAGCTGTGCATGTCACATGTCCTTGCCCTATAAGACCCAGCCATTTTCCCCGTCGCCACCATTTTCTCACTGCTGCAGCTGAGTGTTAGACGGCACCGCTGCTGCTGTGGGCGCTATACAGTATAACTGTGTGAATTGCGAGCAAATTTCCAGTTACAAAGAGAGATAGGCTTAGGGAGTAGGGACTAGTTCTAATTGCAGCCCTTTTGAAGGCTAGGTTACAGCAGTTCATAGCACTTTTTGCCAGGCAGGTCTCTGCCAGTGCTGTGCAAGTGTTTTTCACAGCATTTGGCGAAATGTAGCTCAGCCAATCCTTTTGGGCCTGTGCAAGCTACACCACCTGTGTATCTAATACCATTTTTTTACTGCATCTAAGCCAGCCAATCCTTTTGGGCCTGTAGCAGTGTCTGGTAGTCAGTGGAGTAGCCCATCTGAAGCAAGCTACCCAGGAAATCTTTTTGGGCCTAGTAGCAGTGCCTGGTAGTCAGCGGAGTAGCCCACCTGTGAAGGAAGTACACCGCCTGTGTATCTAATTCTAATTTTTTACTGCATCTAACCCAGGAAATTTTTTGGGCCTAGTAGCAGTGCCTGGTAGTCAGCGGAGTAGCCCACCTGTGAAGGAAGTACACCGCCTGTGTATCTAATTCTAATTTTTTACTGCATCTAACCCAGGAAATCTTTTTGGGCCTAGCAGCAGTGTCTGGTAGTCAGCGGAGTAGCCCACCTGTGAAGGAAGCTACACCGCCTGTGTATCTAATTCTAATTTTTTACTGCATCTAACCGAGGAAATCCTTTTGGGCCTATTAGCAGTGTCTCGTAGTCATTGGAGTAGCCCAGCTGTGAAGCAAGCTACACCGCCTGTGTATCTAATAAAATTGTTTTACTGCATCCAACCCAGCCAATCCTTTTGGGCTAGTACCACAGTTTGGCCACTCAGCTCTGCTCGGTTTCCATCCATCGTTTTTTGTGCAAACAACTACAGAGTTGCCAATTAGTTAACCACCAAAATGAGTGGCAAAGGCCTTCTGCTGATGGAAAGGGGAATAGGGAAAAAAAGTTTGTGTCCGTGGGGTAGGTGGTAAAGCAACAGTAACATCTGCAGAAGAAAGACCATCTTCCAGCCAAGCTATGATGTCTACTTCTTTTCGTGTGTAATGCAGGTGCCGGAATTCAACGCACAGAGACACAGGCAAGAACAGTCAGAGATGAATATAAACAGTTTATATATATATATATATATATATATATATATATATATATATATATATATAACAGATATTCTGAACAAGGGATTGGCAGCAAGTGTAAAGAACAGTAATTTGAAATATTAGCAAAATACGAAGTCTCTCAAAGTAATGTGGTGCCCTCAGTCATGGGGGACACCACGTGAGTTCTTTAACTCTGCATATGGCCATAGCGGGGGTCACCGGTTATTCCGCTAGGCCGAAAGTCTTTTCCGAACAAATTCAATCAGATCACGTTGAGCTTTTTAACCCCAACCGTTCCCCTCCCAACCTGAGTACCTAAACTCAATTGGCCCTGGTACCATGAGTGAACAGTAGAAGTGACGGCCCTGTTCACGTATGCAGCTCCTCTGCTTTCACTGGCGTGACTTTCCTGGGACAGCCGTCTCTCAACTCCTCTCTTCTTTGCTGTTGGAGGCAATCTCTCAAGCCTTGGGTAGGGGGGTCCAGACCTCGTCTGTCGGCGGGCGACGTCGGGTTCCGCGAACTCACTCAGCACCGCAAGCAGGCTCCGAGTCTCCTCAGCAGGCACAGCACTCGGGTCACATCTGTGAGGGATCTGGAGCTCTTCCACCGGCGCACAGCTGTGGCACCTCACAGGCCTCTGGCTTAGGCTTGCCACGCGAGGCTTCTCAGCATGCAGAGAACACGTCTCCTCCTCTCTGCTGCTTGGCGCCAAAAACTCCTCAGGCTTGGCGTGCTGGCCTCTTATCTCCAGGAACTCCTTCCTGGAAGTCACCTGATCGGGTCCAGCGTCTAAATCTGCTCTCTCTTCAACTTCTCCTGTAAATCTTGCTTCCGCTTGACTGTGTCTGGCCAGCAGATGGCAGTCTCTCTCCATCTTTGAAGCATCATATATGAGTTCTCTTAAAGGCTCTCTCGCCTCTGCTACATTCCTCCCTCCTTTTTGTTCACCAGTCCTCGGGCGAGTGGATTTCTTGCAGAATTGATGTCTCTTTCCAGGCAGTGCAAGTACAGACAGGAGTTGAGCACACTCCTGCGTTTTCTGCTGGATCTGAGACCAGATAAACACTTCTTGAGCATACCGGTTAGGAGGAATTCCGGCATTAGCCCGCTCAGTTCTGCGGGGCTCCTCCTGCGGAGGTGACTCTGGGATATCCGATGAATCAACCACTGGGGATTGCAAGTCACTTCTCGACTCATTCTGTGTTCCACTCGGGGTTGGCATCGATGGTTCTGACGGGCCCAACTGCATTGTAGCCCATCCTTCTTCATCCCCCAAGGTTCCTGTATGTGGCACTCCAGCCAATTCGTTTGAGGGCCCAACCTCGTTACAGGCTTCTGCTTCAGAGGAGCAAGGTCGCAGCATATTGCGGTCCAACACCCTGGGTGTCGCGGCGTCATGCCCTTCGGGCCTAACCTCGTAGACTGGGTTGTCTGGGTTAACCTTCTTCACCACCCGATATGGTATCGCCTCCCAACGATGGTCCAGTTTACTCCCAAATCGTTTGACCCTTACCAGTACATGGTCTCCTGGCTGGAGTGATCCACCTGAGGTCGGGGGCCGATCTGCATGCTCGACTTCCTGAAACTTCTAAGCAACCAATCTTCTCACTGTATGGAGCTGGCGCTGGTGTTCTCGAATCCAGGTACTTGGGCTACTGCCCGGGTCGGAGTCTTCTGAGTCTAGCTCCAGTTCAGTAATTTCTTGCCCACTTCTTCCAAACAGCAACATGTAAGGGGTGTAGCCAGTAGTCGCATGAACTCGATTATTATACACCCACAACAGCTCTGACCCAAATTCGGGCCACTTCATCTTTTTGTCCGCTTCCAGCGTTCACAACATTTGCAACAGGGTTCGGTTGAAGCGCTCGCATGCGCCATTCCCTTGAGGGTGATAGGGCGTTGTTCGGGATCGGTCGATCCCATAGATGCGGTATAGTTCATCCATCACTCGTCCTTGGAAGCAGGCCCCCTGGTCATAATGTATTCGCTTCGGGCACCCATAAATTCGGATGAAATCCTGACAGATGGCCTTAGCTGCGGCTTCTGCTGTCTGGTCTTTGGTAGGCGTCACTACTGCGAACTTGGTGAAGTGATCAGTCATGACTAAACAGTGTCCATAACCATTGTATGAAGTTCCTATCATCAGGTAGTCAATCATCAGGACTTCCAAGGGGGCAGAAGTTCGGATGGTCTGAATGGGAGCTCTTTGTTCCTGGGGCTTGTTCAACTCGCACTGGCGACATGTTCGGCAGACCCCCTCGACTTCTTGCCGCAGTTGAGGCCAATACACCAGCCATTGCAACCACCGAAAGGTCTTCTCTACGCCGAAGTGAGCACCTCTTCTATGAGCTTCCTGGGCTAGCTGCGTTACCAGCGCTCCTGGAACTACTACCTGCCAGGTAACATCAAACTCTCGAGGTAGCTGGATTCTTCGGCATAGCAAGCCATCCTTCAGGAAGAGCCTCTCCCACTGGCCTAGGATTTGTAGGGTAGTTGGAAGTAAAGCGGCTCTGGCTTCCTGGTCTGGTCTTTGACCAAGGGCGACCCATTCTCTCAGCTTTACCAGCTCTGGGTCGGATTGTTACAGATGTATCCACTCATCTCTTGAGCGGCCCAGAATTTGAGTTGGCCTCGGCTCCTCTCTGGTCTCCTGGGCGTCGACCATGGCAGCGGCGAACTGGCTGAAATCCGGAATCTCGTCGCCTTCGAGCTCCTCATCTCTGTCCCTCTTCGGCACGGCCTGAGTGACCCGGGACAGGACATCTGCATGAGTGTTCAGGGCCTTGGACCGATAGGCGATTTTATACTGGTATTTGGACATCCTTGCGACCCACCACTGCTCTAACGCGCCCAGTTTGGCGTTCTCCAAGTGGGCCAAAGGGTTGTTATCTGTCTGTACTTGCACTTCTGACCCTGACAAGTACTCAGCAAATTTCTCGGTCATGGCCCACACCAGTGCCAGTAGCTCCAGCTTAAATGAACTGTAGTTGTCCAAATTCTTCTCCGTATCTCGGAGCGACCGGCTGGCATACGCGATCACCCGCTCTTTTCCTCCTTGCACTTGAGCCAGCACTGCTCCCAGTCCATGCAAGCTTCCATCAGTGTACAACATAAAAGGCTGCGAAAAGTCAGCATAGGCCAGAATTGTGGCATCCGTTAGCGCCATTTTCAATGCTCGGAATGCCTCTTCTTGTCGTGGGCCCCACTGAATGGGCTGCAGCTTGGCTCCCCCAGCCGTTCCTCTCAGCAATTGATTGAGCGGGATCGCAATCTTAGCGAAGTCTTTAATGAATCTGCGGTAGTATCCAGCGAGCCCCAGAAATGCCCTCAGTTCTTTTAGATTGGCGGGTGTGGGCCACTTCTGCACGGCAGCTACTTTCTCCGCAGTGGGGTGCACTCCTGCACTGGACACAGTGTGCCCCAGATATTCAATTTGTAGCTTGAAGAGACGACACTTACGAGGCTTAATTTTCAGGCCGTGCCTTTGAAGCCATTCTAACACTTGTTCCAGTCAGCGGAGATGATCTTCAAACGTAGAGGAATAGATAATTATATCGTCCAGATATATTAAAGTGGCTTCAAAGTTGAGGTCCCCGAAGCATCTCTCCATCAGTCTTTGGAAGGTTCCCAGCGCATTTGTTAGCCCGAACAGCATCCGATTGAACTCAAACAGGCCCATAGGGAGAATAAAAGCTGTCTTCGGACGATCCTTCTCAGCTACTGGGACCTGCCAATAGCCACTGGCCAGGTCGAGGGAAGAGCAGAACTTGGCGCTTCCTAGCACAGATAGAGACTCTTCAATTCGGGGGAGTGGATAGGAGTCCCGTACTGTACAGGCATTCAGCTTCCGATAGTCTACACAGAATCTCAAGGTACCATCCTTCATCCATACTAGCACGATAGGAGCCGCCCAAGGACTCTGACTTTCGCGGATCACGCCGTTCTGCAACATCTGGGCCAACAGCTCTTTCACCTCCTGGTACATTTGAGGCTGGATCTGCCAATATCTTTCTCGAATGGGAGCAGTATTTCCGGTGGGTATTTCGTGCTGAATGTCCCGAGTGCACCCGAAATCATCTTCATGTTGTGCAAACACTCCCTGATATCGCTGTAGAAGTTGTTCGATCTGCCTTACTTGTCCAGCAGAAAACTCAGTCAGATTAGCCTCCATTTTCTCCAAGAGGTGGCGCCCAGCCAAGGGTTTTCTTCCATTCTCCTGGCTGTTGAGGGGCACCTCCAGGGTCCATGGCTCTCCTTCCACAGGTGCCAGCCCTATAGTCTCAGCTCTGGTAAGGGCCTCTGGCATTATACACACTCGCGTCACCTCTTGTCGGGGCAACAACTGTAAACTCGTGCCACTTAGATTGATGCAATGCACGGGCACTCGACCCTGCCGTATGGTGGCCAGGGTCCGAGCAACCAGGAGTCCAGAGGGCGCTTCCTCTCCCTCCATTGGTTCAATTTGAATGTCCACGCCTTCTAAGGACACATGTGCCAGCACCAGTAACGTGAGTACAGTCTGTCCCACTGGCAGTGTCATTGTGGCTTCGGGTGGTATCGATACCTTACCAAGGTAATGAGAGGTAGCGGGCAATTTTTGAATTTGACTGACCTGCACAAGATGCTGGAATACTCTCTTGTTAGCTGGGTCTCGAGTGGCGTGGGTCCAGTTGTTTTTATTACAGCCCTCAGCCAGGAACTGTCCGACCTTCTTCAGCACATTCATGCCCAGGGTTACAATGGGCCCATCGCCTCCGGGCCCTGTGGTCAGTACGATCCCTTTCCGACCGAGGTCCTTTCCACATGTCCGGACAGACATCCATGCTACTCCCGCTACTGGGATAGGTAGTTGATTAGCCGCCACCAGATTGACAGTGGGTTCCCGCCAGGAACGAGCAACTTCAGGAAAGTGACTTTGGAAATACGTCTCAGGCATAGTGGTCACTTGAGACCCGGTGTCCATTAGACAGCGGATCCGCTGCCCATTAAATTCAGCCCACATAATGGGCCTCTCGGAGACAATGTCTTCAGAGCTCCCTCTTCCACTCTCTGAAGCTCGAGACCCCACGGTATGCTCCACAACCGTGGGGCATTTTAGTTTAACGGCTGTCCCCTCCTCCTCCTTTCTCGGTTTGGACAGTCTTTGGAGATATGCCCCCTACCGCCGCAGGTCCAACACTCTGGTCTTCGTTCTACCGATAGGTTGGATACATGCCGTGCTGGGGCCTGGTAGGAACGTCTTTCTCGCTCTGGTCTCTGTCCACGTCGGGCGGTACGGTCCATCGGCAAGGGGGCAGCATGGGTCTTTCTGATAGCGTTCAATTCACCCCGAATATCTTGAATTTCCTGACGTATTTCCCGTACCCAATCAGGCTCTTTGTTGGTGAATCCAGGGGCAATTGCCTCATGACTTCTAACTGTGACTTTGAGAACAGGAACTTCTTTCTCCAGGACTCTAGCATCAGCCCCTACCTCCAGGAAGCCCAGATCAGGGCTCAAACGCAGCCGCTCCTTCAAGATCTGCCTCAGGGAAGGGTCTTTCAAGCCAGCAATCAGTTGGTCACGCAACACTTCATCTAATGGTCCCAGTCCTCGGTTCCCGTCTCGAGCCTTCTTAGTGATATGGGCCGTCACTTCCTGCAATGCATTAACATACTGATTTATGGTCTCATTTTCCCTTTGGACCCGCTGAAACAACCGTAGGCGCAAGTGTCCCAGATCTGTGGTGTCACCGTGCTTGTCCTCTAGAATTTTTATCACTTTGTCCACGGTGTCACGGTCCCCAGGTGGGCGGTACATCACAGTTTGCCGGGCCTCTCCATCAAGGGTTAGGAGGGCCAGTTCCGCCTGGGCTAGGGGATCGAGGGGATACATACGTAGCATACTTCTCAGTCTTTCTACCCAGACCCACAGTGACATGCCATCCCCCGTGAACTTGGGAAGATGGCTGAGCATAGCCCCCAGGGGTATATGGCTCCGGCCGGACCCAGTCACAGGCTGCTCCGCCATCTCTGCGTCTTACTGTTGCATCCTGCCGACTACGCCAAATGTAATGCAGGTGCCGGAATACAACGCACAGAGACACAAGATGAGAACAGTCAGAAATGAATATAAACAGTTTATATATATATATATAACAGGTATTCTGAACAAGGGATTGGCAACAAGGGTAATGAACAGTAATTTGAAATATTAGCAAAATACGAAGTCTCTCAAAGTAATGTGGTGCCCTCAGTCATGGGGGACACCACGTGAGTTCCTTAACTCTGCATATGGCCCTAGCGGGGGTCACTGGTTATTCCCGCTTGGCCCCGGTACCGTGAGTGAACAGTAGAAGCGACGGCCCTGTTCACGTATGCAGCTCCTCTGCTTTCACTGGCGTGACTTTCCTGGGACAGCCATCTCTCAACTCCTCTTTTCTTTGCTGTTGGAGGCAATCTCTCAAGCCTTGGGTAGGGGGGTCCAGACTAGTGTTGAGCCACCCCCGTAGTGTTCGAGTTCGGTTCGGTTCGTCGAACACCCGTGTGTTCGCCGAACTGTTCGTCGAACTGTTCGTCGAACACCTTCGAACACCGTTAAAACCAATGGCAGGCAAACAAAAACACATAGAAACACATAGAAAACACCTTCAAAGGTGTCCAAAAGCTGACAAACTGCTCAGAAGACATAACTAACACATGGAAAAGTGACAAGTACATATAGTCATGCGAAAATAAAAGAGGTGGAGGAGTAAAAGGAGGGGGAGACACAGATATAGGCATGTCATGCCCTTCTAAAATCCAAAAAGTGAGAAGCCGACACGGCCAGTCCGCTCCTGCCCGTGCCACCTCCGTGTCGCCGGGTTTGTGCCAGAGCCGCGGTGAACCCTGACGGCCAGCCCCCCTCTCCCAATACTGGTGCCTGTCCGCTGGTGGGTCGAGCGAGCCCCCCTGTGGTGGAGGCAGCTCTAAGCTTTTTAATTTAAATTGTCTCTCTAATTTGAATGAATACACTTTAAATCCATTTACAAGGATCTATTGGAGGGCAAGTCTCATGCCAGCAGCCGCGGTAATTCCAGCTCCAGTAGCGTCCACTAAAGCTGCTGCAGTTAAAAAGCTTTTATAAGGATCGAGCTCGGCTGTCCACCGCAAGGCATCCTACTGCCAGTCCCAGCCCCTATGCCTTGGGGTGCCTCCTGATGCTCTTCACTAAGTATCCCATGGTCCCGAAGCATTTACTTTGAAAAAATTAAGTGTCTAAACTACAGGTGGTGCAGCTTGCTTAACAGCCGGGATAATCCGCTCACTAGCAGACACTGCTACTAGGCACAAAGTATTTCCTGGGCTAGATGCAGTTAAAAATTTGTAATTAGATACTCTCGTTGGATGCTGAGAAAGCATTCCATAGAGTCTCCTGGCACGCCATATATGATTCTCTTAAAAAGCTTGGGGTAGGGGTCTAGGGGACCCTTTTATAGCCAAAATCACGGCCCTGTATCGCAATACGTCACCTAGGCTGAAGATAAATGGAACTGTAGCACCCTGAGGGCTCGGTTGCTACAGACGTATTGCACCTCACCCAGAGGTGTGATATCTCACTCTCAGGTAAGGATGGAGGGTGGATCAGGACCCGACACCTGCATGCATTACACCACATTGCCGTGGGGCAGGGCGACCAATATGCCCCTGAGATGGGCACGACAGTCCCTGTCCCTGGCTGGAGTGGGGGGAGGGAACACTGAGGAAGGGGAACCCTGTAGTGCAGGAGCAGGGAGGAAGCAGTTCCTGGGTGCATTGAGAAGGGAGTATAAAAGGTGGGCACCATCTTAGTTCAGTGCAGAGAAATCTGAGCAGAAGTGGCAGGGAGCAGGGGCTCTGCATGAGCTCTGCTCCGGAGGCGGGCCTAGTAACAGAGGCCCAGGCCTGGAAGAGGGAGAAGGAAGGAAGAGGAGCGGAGAAGGCTCCAGGAACGAGGAATGAAGGGATCCCAGGGGTGCGGACGGGCGAGTCGCCACCGCACGCCCGAATCCACCTGCGTGGAGGGGTCAGGCCAAAGGGGGAGACCGGTCCCCGAACTAGTGGAGGCAGGAAACGACCCTCAGCTAGAAACCGGAGGCTCTGACATTTTATATGGCGCAGCCCCTCGCTACACCCGCTAGGAAGGCACCACATAGGGTCAGGGAAACTGGCGCCAAGTTTACCAAGAGGAGGCCCGAGGCAGCCGGACAGAAGTGTTGGTAAGAAAGGCCAGACAAAGGACACACAAAGGGGGTCCTGTGAAGTGCTCCAAAGTTATCTGGGAGTTGTCTGAGCCCCTCACCTGGTGAGCACAGTACGACGTGGGCAGCCGTTACCTGCAGACGTGGTCTGGATAATAAGAACTGTGAGTAAAGGCCCTGAACTGCATCACTGACTCCGTGTCGTTACTGCTGCTGCCCTGCACCATCACCCCCATCCTCCGCATACACTGCCCTGAGGCTATACTCCTCCCGTGGGGAGTTATGCTACGCTCTGCTGCACCCACAACACCAGCCTCAGTGGTCTGCCCTGTAGCGGCGGTTCACTCTGACCGCAATCCACGGGTGGCGTAGTCGGACATTTAAACATGAAAACCACATAAATAGTTCCGCCACTGGTTTGACCGCCCTGAGCCACGGAACTGGGTCGCCGCCACGAAGACTACAACCACCAGCATCCACCAAAAAGGGTCCGGCTCCGGGTGTCCCAAGGCCCAGGGGGTGCGTCAGAACATTTTCATCACCTTTCACAATCACCAATGGGACAAGGCAGTGATGTCCTCTGTCCCCTCTCTTATACATCCTAGTGACGGAGCACCTGCTCTCATCAATTCGCCATAACCCCAATATTAGGTGGATTGAGGTGGGAGGCACCGAGTACAAGTGCTCTCTATTTGCTAATGATGTCCTAGTATATATCACTCAATCACATATATCCATCCATGCTGTTATGGCTGAAATAGATCACTTTGTTACATGGTAAAATTTTAAAATCAATGCAGCGAAGTCTGAGGCCCTCGATGTCTCCCTCCCCAAATCCATATAGGATTCCATCCAGTCCAACTTTCCCTTTGCCTGGCCCTCACAGGGTATCAAATACTTAGGAATTCCTATTCATAGAGACCTCTCCCATCTATGTTATCTTAATTTTGGGCCCTTTATTGAACAACTCCATACAGACCACGGTTGGCAAGTTAGAACTGTAAGATTCACTACGTGAACCACTGGTGTTTTGTGGAAAAGCACATGTACACTGCGTTCCAAATTATTATACAAAAAGTGTTTAGGAGTGATAAGGGAAGAATTTGTTTGTTTGTCAGTTAAACTCATTGATGGTGATGTGTGTCAGGGCTCTTTATATCACTGTAAGCAATTGCAGACACCTGTGCTAATTAGTATGGCAGGTGTGTCCAATGAAAGGCAAGACTACTTAAGAAGGCTCTCTCACATTATTAAGCAGCCTACATTTTCTGCCAAAATGGGAAAGAAAAAGGATGTGTCGGCTGCTGAGAAGCAACAAATTGTGGAGTGTTTAGGTCAAGGCATGACTACAATCAACATTGTGCGATGATCAGGATGAAGTGTCTTGGCAATCAAGAAGTATGTAGCTGATTCACAGTACACACGTGTGCGTGCTGATAAGGGCAAATTGAGGACTCTTTCCTACAGGCAATTACGTCAGGTTGAAAGAGCAGCGGCAAAAAAGCCTTGTCATAGCAGCAGACAAGTTTTTGAAGCTGCTTGTGCCTCCAACGTCCCCCGAACAACAAGATGCAGGGTCCTTCAGAGGTTTGCAGCTGTGCATGCGCCATCCTGTCGACCTCCTCTATCCACTTCACACAAGCAGAAACGGCTCCAGTGGGCCAAACATTACATGAAGACTGATTTCAAAACTGTTTTGTTCACGGATGAGTGCCGTGCAGCGCTCGATGGTCCAGATGGATGGAGTGGAGGATGGCTGGTTGATGGACACCCCACGCAAACACGGCTACAGCGCCAACAAGGAGGAGGTGGAGTAATGTTTTGGGCTGGAATCATGGGGAGAGAGATTGTCGGCCCCTTTAGGATCCCTGAAGGCGCTAAAGATGAACTCCATAATGTATGTGGATTTTCTCAAACAGCACTTCCTGCCATGGTTCAAGAAGAAGAACCGTGTATTTCACAGCAAGATCATTTTTCTGCATGATAATGCACCATCTCATGCTGCACATAAAACATCTGCATCTCTGGCTGATATGGGCATAAAAGGGGACAAACTTATGGTGTGACCCCCATGCTCCCCTGAACTCTACCCCATTCAGAACCTTTGGAGCATCATTAAAAGGAGTGTCTATGATGGCGGGAGGCAGTTCACATCTAAGCAACAGCTCTGGGAGGGTATTCTGTCCTCATGCAAAACAATTGAAGCAGAAACCATCCAAAACCTGACAAATTCAATGGACGAGAGAGTTCAGAAGCTCCTTTCGAACAAGGGGTCCTATGTGAAAATGTAACATCACCTAGAATAAAGTTTTGAGTTGAAAACTGTTTGATTTCAGTTTCTAACAACCTGCTAATGCTTATAATTTCAAAAATGACCATTTTTTTGGTCTTTATTAAAATGAAAAGGTTGATCGAAAAGTTTGGGGGATCTAAGAGTGTGGCAACCCAGTAGTCATGATTACTTCGAATTCTGACAATATGAGGGTCATGCTGCAGGTAGTGCAGCAAGAAGGCACTTATGTGCCTTGCGCATCTCGGAGCCCCAAAATTATTTTCCGGGCTAGATGCAGCTAAAAATTATTTTTAATTTTAAATCTGGTGAAGCTTTAGTATAGATGGCCTAATAGGATCAGTGCTGCACACTGCTACAAAGCCCAAATTATTTTCCAGTCAAGATACAGATAAACATGATTAGTAATTTGAAAGCTTAAAACGGTTGGTAGGGTGATTTTAACCAATCATCAAGCTTTTACTCTCCCCAGGATGACACAGGGGTAGAAAAGTCGTTTCGGATCCATGATTTGTTCATCTTTATGAACGTGAGTCTGTCTACATTATCAGTGGAGAGCCGCGTGCGCTTATCTGTCAGCACACCACCAGCAGCGCTGAACACACGTTCAGACAGAACGCTAGCTGCGGGGCATGACAAGATCTCCAAGGCGTAAGTGGCTAGCTCCGGCCATTTATCCAGATTGGAAGCCCAAAAAGAGCAAGGGTCCAGTGACACAGTCGTGGCTTCAATGTTTACTTGGAGATACTCCTGTACCATCGTCTCTAGGCGTTGACTATGTGTCAGACTTCTTGTCTCCTGTGGCCTTGCAAAGGATGGGCTAAAAAAGTGGTGAAATGATTCCGCAAAATTGATGTTACCAGCAGATACTGTGGTTCTGTTACGGTTTGAGTGCTGAACACTTGACGGTCCCACGGTTGGCAAGTTGGAACTGTGAGATTCACTACGTGCACCACTGGTATTTTCTGGAAAAGCACATGTAAGATTCTGCAACAGTCTCTGCTGATACTCCTGCATGCGTGCATCCCTTTCTATGGCAGGAATAATTTCTGCAAATTTACTTTTGTACCGGGGATCTAACAGTGTGGCAACCCAGTAGTCAGGATTATTTCTAATTCTCACAATTCGAGGGTCATGTTGCAGGTAGTGCAGCAAGAAGGCACTCATGTGTGTTGCGCATCCAGGAGCACCAAGTCCCTGTTGTGTTGGTGGCAAGGTAACAATCATGCTTCCTTCCTCTGTCCTCTCCCCCCAACCTCGCACAACAGAAATGTGATCAAGGTCTCCCTCATCTGATGAGTCTTCCATCAGTTCGTCCTCCACTTCTTCCTGGGCTCCTGCACCTTCCTCACTAGTTTGGCTGCTACCATGCGCCCTGGTAAAACCATCTCCCCCACCCTCACATGCCTGCCGCCTTGGTGCTGCCGACCGTCTGGACCTTGCAGATGTTAGCCCTTCCGCATACAACTCCTCCTCCTCTACTTCCTCCACCTCCTCTTGTTCCACCACCTGACTCCGAATTCTGTTTAACATGTGCTCCAGCATGTAAATCACCGGAATAGTCATGCTGATAATGGCATCGTCAGCACTAAACATCTTCGTCGCCATTTCAAAACTGTGCAGAAGGGTGCATAGGTCCCTGATCTGAGACCACTCCTCCAGCGTGATTTGCCCCACCTCTGAATCTCGTTGGCCCAGGCTATACGTCAGAACGTATTGCACCAGGGCTTGTCGGTGCTGCCACAGTCGCTGCAACATGTGCAGAGTTGAATTCCACCGGGTAGGCACATCGCATTTTAGCCGGTGAAGTGGCAGGCCCAACGACTTCTGTAGAGATGTAAGTCGCTGAGCTGCGGGATGCGAACGGCGGAAGTGAGCACACAGCGACCGTGCCCTCTGCAGAAGGCCATCTAGTCTGGGATAGTGGGCTAAAAATTGCTGGACAACCAGGTTCAACACGTGAGCCATACAAGGCACGTGTGTGACATTGCCCCGGCGAAGGGCCGCACCCAGGTTTGCAGCATTGTCGCACACGGCCTTCCCTGGTTTCAGGTCCAGTGGAGACAACCATTCATGAAATTGGTTCTCCAGAGCTGACCACAACTCCTCAGCTGTGTGACTCACATTTCCCAGACATTTCAATGTAAAAACCGCCTGATGACGTTGAGCCCTACTGCCAGCATAGTAAGGAGGTATGCAGGATCCCTTCTGCGCAGTTAGAAAGCTTGTGGCATGACCAGACAGGCTTTGGGTGCAGGTGGAAGACCGAGAGGAGGTTGAGGAGGCAGAAGCAGTGGAGGAACTTTGACATAAAGAGGATTGACGCACAACTCGTGGGGACGGCAAGACTTGGACAGCAGCCCCTTGTCCTGCTGTCACCATAGTTACCCAGTGCCCAGTCAGCGACATGTAACGCCCCTGTCCATGCCTACTCGTCCAAGTGTCTGTGGTGAAATGCACCCTGTCACACACAGAGTTTCTCAAAGAAGCGGTGATGTTGTGTGCGACATGTTGGTGGAGCGCAGGCACACCTTTCTTTGAGAAGTAGTGCCGACTGGGCATCTGGTACTGGGGCACTGCGATGGACATAAGGTCTCGAAAATCCTCTGTGTCCACCAGGCGGAAAGGCAGCATTTCTGTAGCCAAGAGCTTGCAGATGGTGAAATTCAACCTCTTAGCTTTCTCATGGCTAGGAGGAAATGGTCTTTTACTTGTCCACATCTGAGGGACCGAGGGCTGGCTATTGTGCTTAGACGGGGTTGATAAGGGTGTCCCCGGCAAACTGCCGGTCTGTGAGGAAGATGCAAGCGGACATGTTAGGTTGCCTTGATCCAAAGGTGGTGCTATCGATGTCGGACAGCGCTCAACACCAGCTGGTGTTACCACCTCCAAAGAAAATGATGACCTGCCAATCACGCTGGCTGTTGCGGGTAAAGAGGTGGCAGGTCTGCGCCCCAAAACAGGTGTGACTGCTGTCCCCCCAGTCACAGAGGATGAAGAGGCCGCGGATGCACAAGATATGGCAGACGGTAATTGGCCCGGCCGGCTAGGCCGCATTGTAGCACACTGAGCTTCCCACTGCAACTTATGCTTCATGTCCATGTGCCGGTTCATGCATGAAGTACTCAAACTATGTATTTTTTGGCCTCTACTTAGCTTTTGCTGACAAATGTTACAGATAACACGAGTTGGGTCATCTTTATCGATCTGAAAAAATGCCCAGGCTATGCAAGGCTTAGCACCCATGCGACCTGAAGAGCCACCACGACTTGTGGTGAGAGGCAGAGTTGTGTTTGAGGATGCAGTTGTTGACGTGCTTCCAGTACTACATCTCTGTCCAGGAAGGCGCAACCTGACCTCGTTGTCACTAGCATCTTCCTCCACCTCCTCTGCTGACCTCATCTCTTGGCTGACTGTGGGTTGACAGTAAGTGGGATCTCCGACCTCATCATCATCACCCTGTGCGTTATCACACCCGTCGTCCTCAGAGCCAACCTGTTCCTGCCCTGACAAAAAACTAAAGTTGTCGCTCCAATCAGGTATTTGAGTCTTATCATCGTCTTCCTCATTGTCTCCACCAACAGGAGTTACAGTTTGGGAATGAGGGTCTACATTATGGTCAGAACCTTCTGCGTCTGGTCCTGGATCCGACTCATAAAGATTCTGGGCATCAGTGCAGATCATTTCCTCGTCTGGATTCACAGAAGCGCTGGAGTCGACCTCTGATTCCCAGGCTATAGTATGAGTAAACAGCTCTGCAGACTCAACCATCTGTTCTACCTCATACTCAGACGGGCAGCTGGAGATTTGGGAGCTGTGAGGAAGCAAGTGCGATTTGGGTGACACCTTTGAGGACTGGAGTATTTGTGATGTTGAAGTTGATGTGGAGGAGAGCCCACTTAAAGGAGCACTTGATATCCGTTGAAGCACCTGCTGTTTTTGTGCCTCATCTGGAATTTGTAGCGATTGGCGTGGCCGTAAGAAAGGGATCTTATCACATTGTCCGCTAAAAGAAGTAGACATTTTAGTTTGGCTGGAAGATGGTCTTTCTTCTGCAGATGTTACTGTTGCTTTAACACCTACCCCACGGACACAACCTTTTTTCCCCTTCCCAACACGCCTATTCCCCTTTCCACCAGCAGCAGGCCTTTTTCCACTCATTTTGGTGGTTAACTAATTCACAACTCTGGAGTTGTTTGCACAAAAAAACAATGGATGGTAACCGAGCAGAGCTGAGTGGCCAAACTGTGGTATTAGGCCAAAACTATTGGCTGGGTTAGATGCAGAAAAAAATTATTTTGAATTTGCAACCTGATGGAGGTCAGTATAGATGGACTAATACAAATAGTCCCACACACTGCTAGAAGCCCAAATATTTTTTCAGAGGTACTGTAGATGCAGATAAAAATTATTTTTAATTTGCAACCTGATGGAGGTCAGTATAGATGGACTAATAGACCAAGTCCCACACACCGCTAGAAGCCCAAATATTTTTTCAGAGCTAGATGCAGAAAAAAATTAATTTTAATTTGCAACCTGATGGAGGTCAGTATAGATGGACTAATAGACCAAGTCCCACACACTGCTAGAAGCCCAAATATTTTTTCAGAGCTAGATGCAGAAAAAAATTATTTTTAATTTGCAACCTGATGGAGGTCAGTATAGATGGACTAATAGACCAAGTCCCACACACTGCTAGAAGCCCAAATATTTTTTCAGAGCTAGATGCAGAAAAAAATTATTTTTAATTTGCAACCTGATGGAGGTCAGTATAGATGGACTAATAGACCAAGTCCCACACACTGCTAGAAGCCCAAATATTTTTTCAGAGCTAGATGCAGAAAAAAATTATTTTTAATTTGCAACCTGATGGAGGTCAGTATAGATGGACTAATAGACCAAGTACCACACACCGCTAGAAGCCCAACTATTTTTTCAGAGCTAGATGCAGAAAAAAATTATATTCAATTTGCAACCTGCTGGAGGTCAGTATAGAAGGACTAATAGAACAAGTCCCACACACTGCTAGAAGCCCAAATATTTTTTCAGAGCTAAATGAAGAAAAAAATTATTTTTAATTTGCAACCTGATGGAGGTCAGTATAGATGGACTAATAGACCAAGTCCCACACACTGCTAGAAGCCCAAATATTTTTTCAGAGCTAGATGCAGAAAAAAATTATATTCAGTTTGCAACCTGATGGAGGTCAGTATAGATGGACTAATAGAATGATGCTATGCCCAAAAGATTTTACTTCACTAGGTGCAGTAAAAAAATTGGTATTCTATACACAGGTGTTATATCTTGCAACACAGATAGGCTACTCCACTGACTAACACACTCTGCAATAGGCCAAAAACGATTAGCTTTGCTAGATTCAGCCAAATGCTGTGAAAAAAACTTGCACAGCACTGGCACAGACCTGCCTGGCAAAAACTGATAGGAACTCATGTAACCTAGTCCTGAAAAGAACTCCAATTACAATTAGTCTTTACTCCCACAACCTATCTATTTAAGAGCACAGACCTCCCTGATAAAAGTCGTAGGAAATGCTGTAACCTAGTCCTTAAAAGGACTGCAATCACAACTATTCCCTACTCCCAAGCTATCTGTATATTTGTGCGAAAATTGGCTTGAAATTAACAAGGTATAGCGCACACAGCAACAGCGGTGCCGTCTAACACGCAGCTGCAGCAGTGAGAAAATGGTGGCGACGGGGAAAATGGCTTGGTCTTATAGGGCAAGGACATGTGACATACACTGCCAATGACACATGCCCTTGCTTGTGTGAAAAAAAGCACTTCGCTCCGTGTGTGCGCTGCTGATAGGCTGACAGATTGCACCTCCCCACTGCAAATGCGGGAAAGAGAAAAAAAAATAGAGATCTTCATTGTTCCTGCAGAGATCCATCCCCTGCCCCTCCCCCCACCCCACTGTACACTCAAACTGCGTATTAACATTAATTTTCATCATTACTGAGAAAAAATCCAGTTATGATTTTGGTGCACGAACAGTTATCGAACATAACCTCGAACAGCCGAATTTTTCTCAAATTGTTCGTGTTCGCCGAACGGCTCGAACACCGCCCAAAACAGCTCGAATTTGAGATTGGCGAACAGTTCGAGTAGAACAACGCTCATCTCTAGTCCATACCTCGTCTGTCGGCGGGCGACGTCGGGTTCCGCAAACTCACTCAGCACCGCAAGCAGGGTCCGAGTCTCCTCAGCAGGCACAGCACTCGGGTCACATCTGTGAGGGATCTGGAGCTCTTCCACCGGCGCCCGGCTGTGGCACCTCACAGGCCTCTGGCTTAGGCCTGCAATGCGAGGCTTCTCAGCACGCAGAGAACACATCTCCTCCTCTCTGCTGCTTGGCGCCAAAAACACCTCAGGCTTGGCGTGCTGGCCTCTTATCTCCAGGAACTCCTTCCTGGAAGTCACCTGATTGGGTCCAGCGTCAAAATCTGCTCTGTCTTCAACTTCTCCTGTAAATCTTGGTTCCGCTTGACTGTGTCTGACCAGCAGATGGCAGTCTCTCTCCATCTTTGAAGCATCATATAAGAGTTCTCTTTAAGGCTCTCTCGCCTCTGCTACACGTGGACAATGTGATATGATCCCTTTCTTACGGACACGCCCATCGCTACAAATTCCAGATGAGACAAAAAAACAGCAGGTGCTTCAACGGATATCAAGTGCTCCTTCAAGTGGGCTCTCCTCCTCCTCAACTTCAACATCACAAATACTCCAGTCCTCAAAGGTGTCACCCCAATCGCACTTGCTTCCTCACAGCTCCCAAGTCTCCAGCTGCCCGTCTGAGTATGGGGTAACACAGATGATTGAGTCCTCAGAGCTGTTTACTCATACTATAGCCTGGGAATCAGAGGTCTGCTCCAAAGCTTCAGTGTCTGCTAGTCAGCGTAGTAGCCCAGCTGTGAAGCAAGCTACACCGCCTGTGTATCTAATAATTTTTTACTGCATCTAACCCAGCCAATCATTTTGGGCTAGTAGCAGTGTCTCGTAGTCAGCGGAGTAGCCCATCTTTTTATGATCTGCAACATAGGCTAAGGAAAGAAGGGGAGAGCTGTCCGTACAGTAAGACTAAGCTGAGCCCCTACGTTGTAGCGGGCTACCTGTTCCTTGTGAACAGACCCGCCTTCGTCCTCGGCTAGTCTGAACGGAGGCCTATAGAGAAAGGGAGGGGTCCCTAAAGGAACTAAGGACTGGGACAAAAATGGGACACCTCCTAACAGAAGTTGTTGCTGAGCAAAAGATAAACTGACAAAAAGAACTAGAGGTCCCAGAGGACCAAGCAAACTAGAGATAGATAGGCACAAAAGCACCTGGCTAGAGAGACTGTCAAAACAACACTGAAGTCCAGCAAAGCCAGAAGGGCGGAGCTGGAATATATAGGAAGATGGTCACATGACCTCAAAACACAAGATAGAAACAAAAACAAATAGGAGGGTTCTAACAGTACCCCCTCTTTTATGAGGATCCTCCGGATCCTCCAGGCCCAGGCCTATCCAGAAATCTCCTGTGGAAAGCTCTGACAAGTCTAGGAGCTTTCTGAACCACCTGAAGCACCTTAAATGGCCCCACAAACTTCGGACCCAATTTTTTAGAGGGAATCCTCAACCGCAGATTCTTTGAGGACAACCAAACCATGTCACCCACAGTAAACAAAACCTCTTTACGTTTCCTGTTAAAATACTTCTTGGACTTTTTGTTAGCCTCTTGAAGGTTACAATGTACATTAGTCCAAACTCTCTCCAAATCACCGGAAAAATTCTCCTCCTCCGGCACTGCTGACCCCAATTTGGAGAACGAACCGAAAGACGGATGTCTCCCAGTACAACAAAAAAAAGGAGAACACCCAGCAGAGGAGGATGTATGGTTGTTAAGAGCAAATTCTGCGAGTGGGAGAAACTCAGACCACCCCTCTTGATTGTCTGCCACAAAACAATGCAAAAACTGTTCAACATCCTGGTTCTTTCTGTCTGTCCATTAGACTCAGGATGATACCCAGACGAAAATGACAAATGGACTCCCAACCTGTCACAAAAAGCACGCCAAAAGCGAGCCACAAACTGAGGTTCCCTATCAGAAACAATGTCGGTGGGAACGCCATGGAGCCTGACAATTTCCTTAACAAACGCCTTAGCGAGTGTCTTAGCGCAGGGTCGCTTAATGAATGGAACCAACTGACACATCTTGCTAAAATGGTCCACGACCACCCAGATGACAGTGAAACCCTCGGACACAGGAAGGTCAGTAATAAAATCCATTGCCAGATACGTCCAAAGTGCACTAGGAACCTCCAGAGGGCAAAGCAACCCCGCAGCAGGGGTATGTGAAGCCTTTGACCTAGCACACACCATACATTGACGCACCCACTTGATGACTTACTTCTGCCACCCAGGCCACCAAAAACTGCGACTGATAAGTCTCTTAGTCTCAAAAATTCCTGGATGACCTGCCAACCGAGACTCATGATACTCCACAAACAAATCTCTCCTAAAGGTTCTAGGCACAAACTACCTCCCATGGGGAGTGTTAGATTGGGCATCCTCTTGAGCTTTCAGAATCCCATCTTCCAAAACGGAGTCCAATGCTGCTACCACAACTCCTTCCTGTAAAATGCTCTCCTCCTCCTCGGTACCAACCATGGGAGAAAAGCTGCGAGATAAAGCATCGGCTTTAACATTCTTAGTACCAGGGATATAAGTAACAGAAAAATTAAACCGAGAAAAAAAGTGCCCACCAAGCTTGACCGGCATTCAAGCGTTTGGCAGCATCCAGATAGATCAAATTCTTATGATCTGTGAAAACCTGAATAGGAAATTTAGCACCTTCCAAGAAATGACGCCAATGTTCAAACGCGAGTTTAATAGCCAGCAATTCCCGATTACCAACATCGTAATTAAGTTCGGTTTCTGAAAATTTTTTCGAAAAAAAGGTACAGGGATGTACTCCATCCTTGTTCTCCTGAGACAAAACTGCACCGACCCCCACCGAAGAAGCATCAACCTCGACCAAAAAAGGCTTGGTCTTATCAGGCTGCATAAGGATAGGGGCAGAACTGAACCTCTCCTTGAGATACACAAAAGCTTCAATGGCCTTAGTAGTCCACTGGACCGTATTCCCGTATTCGCACCTTTCCTGGTGAGATCGGTCAGCGGCTTAACAATTATAGAAAAATTCTTAATAAATTTCCTGTAATAATTGGCGAAACCCAAAAATTTCAAACCAATAGGCCTAGGCCATTCCTGCACAGCCTGAACCTTCACCGGGTCCATCTCAAAGCCCTCGCTGGATATAATGTAGCCCAAAAAACTAATTCTCTGCACAGCGAACTCACATTTCTCCAGCTTAGCAAAAAGTGAATTATCACTCAATAACTGCAACACCTCACGTACACTCTGCCAATGGGATTCCAGATCTGGTGAATAAATCAGAATGTCATCCAAAAACACAACCACATTCTTACCAATCAAAGGTCTCAGGATGTCATTAATAAGGTTCTGAAAAAACGCGGGTGCATTGGTAAGACCAAAAGGCATCACCAGATTCTCAAAATGACCTACCGGAGTGCTAAAAGCAGTTTTCCATTCATCACCCTCCTTCATTCGTAACAAATTGTATGCCCCCCGGAGATCAATTTTAGAGAACCACTTGGCCCCCACTAACTGGTTAAACAAGTCAGGAATTAACGGCAATGGGTAGGAATTGCATACGGTAATCTTATTAATTTCACGAAAGTCCAGACATGGACGTAAACCCCCGTCCTTTCTTTTTACAAAGAAAAATCCAGCGGCCACAGGCGACTTAGAAGGTCTAATGTGACCAGCAGCCAAGCTCGTCTGTATGTATTCCTCCAAGGCCTTTCTCTCAGGGATAGTCAGATTAAATAAGCGACACTTGGGAAGAGTAGCTCCAGGAACAAACTCAATGGTGCAATCATAGTCCCTATGAGGAGGTAAAACTTGCGACTCCTCCTCTGAAATAACCTTCCAAAAATCCTGAATAGATACAGGTAATTCCCCTTTTTCCACAGCCGCAATGCGACCATTACAACATTTATCATATCACTTAGGACTCCAAGACTTAATCTCATTAGTAGACCAGTCCAGTAAAGGATTGTGCAGTTTTAACCAAGGCAAACCTAAAACGACTGGAGAGGGTAAATTATTTAATACCACCAAGTCCAAAATTTCTTGGTGAATACCATTGATAGTGAGGGGAAATGCCGCAACCTTGTGAGTAATACATTTCAAAGGAGTGTTATCAATTGCAATCACAGAAATAGGTGATGACAAAGGTTTGGATTCCAATTTAAGTTTTTCCAAAAACCCCTTATCAATCACATTAAGTGTTGAACCACAATCTACAAATACCTGAAATTCAATCAAATCTTCCTGCAATGAGGTACTCCCTGAAAGAAATACTCCCTTAGAGCTCAAACAAGCAATACGAGCGTAACTGACCTTTTTTTTTTCGTTACTTAAACGAAGCTCACAGTTCTTAATCAAATGGTCAGGTTTACCACAATAAAAACACAATCCATTGGAAAACCTGCGGTCTCTTTCCTGAGAGCGGAGTGACATCGCCCCAACCTCCATCGATTCTCCACCATCTGAGCAGACCCTCTGGGGACTAGGAGCTGCCATTGCAGGAATTTTTTCATCAATAACCCTGGCACGCAGTCTCCTGTGCACACGTATAGCTAATTGCATGGCTTCCTGCAAGGTCTCAGGTGCAGGGAATGCAATCATCCGATCCTTAACCCTTTCACTTAGACCAGCAAGAAAAAAACATTTTAACGCCGAATCATTCCATTTCACTTCTGAGGACCACCTTCTGAAGTGTGTACAATAATTTTCAACATCACCTGACCCCTGATTCAAACGCCTCAGTTCTGTCTCAGCAGATGAGACTCGATCAGGATCGTCATACAATAGCCCCATAGCAGAAAAAAAATCCTCCACTGACCTAAAACACGGATCATTAGGTTGGAGAGAAAAGGCCCACCCCTGTGGTTCCTTGCGCAAAAGTGACATGATAAACCCAATGTGCTGTGATTCATTCCCAGAGGACCTTGGTCTCAAACAAAAATATAATAAACAAGCATTTTTAAAGGAAAAAAAATCTTGCTGTTTACATAAAATATATCAGGCAGTCCTACCTTGGGTTCGACAAAATGCGCTCCAGAACAGCTACTCACGTGTTGCCGGAGATCGGACACCTCCAGAGACAATCCCTGCAGGCGTTGAGCCAAATCTAAAACAGAAACCATACTGATCCCCAGATTTCTTTCCTTAAAGTTTTTGTTTGGGCTGGACTTACTGTTATGATCTGCAACATAGGCTAAGGAAAGAAGGGGAGAGCTGTCCCTACAGTAAGACTAAGCTGAGCCCCTACGCTGTAGCGGGCTACCTGTTCCTTGTGAACAGACCCGCCTTCGTCCTCGGCTAGTCTGAACGGAGACCTATAGAGAAAGGGAGGGGTCCCTAAAGGAACTAAATACTGGGACAAAAATGGGACCCCTCCTAACAGAAGTTGTTGCAGAGCAAAAGATAAACTGACTAAAAGAACTAGAAGTCCCAGAGGACCAAGCAAACTAGAGATAGATAGGCACAAAAGCACCTGGCTAGAGAGACAGTCAAAACAACACTGAAATCCAGCAAAGCCAGAAGGGCAGAGCTGGAATATATAGGAAGATGGTCACGTGACCGCAAAACACAAGATAGAAACAAAAACAAACAGGAGGGTTCTAACACATCTGAAGCAAGCTACACCACCTGTGTATCTAATAACAATTTTTTACTGCATCTAACCCAGGAAATCCTTTTGGGCTAGTAGCAGTGTCTCGCAGTCAGTGGAGTAGCCCATATGAAGCAAGCTACACCGCCTTTGTATCTAATAACAATTTTTAACTGCATCTAACCCAGGCTCTAACCCAGGCAATACTTTGGGCCTAGTAGCAGTGTCTGCTAGTCAGCAGAGTAACCCAGCTGTTAAGCAAGCTACACCGCCTGTAGATCTAATTACAAATTTTTAACTGCATCTAGCCCAGGCAATACTTCGGGCCTAGTAGCAGTGTCTGCTAGTCAGCGGAGTAGCCCAGCTGTTAAGCAAGCTACACCGCCTGTAGATCTAATTACAAATTTTTAACTGCATCTAGCCCAGGCAATACTTCGGGCCTAGTAGCAGTGTCTGCTAGTCAGCGGAGTAGCCCAGCTGTTAAGCAAGCTACACCACCTGTGCTTTGGCCACTTAATTTTTTCAAAGGAAACGCTTCGGGCCCCCGGGACACTCAGTCAAGAGCATCGGGGAGGCACCCCAAGGCAAAGGGGCTGGGACTGGCAGTAGCACGCCTTGCGGCGGACCGCCAAGCTCGATCCTTATAAAAGCTTTTTAACTGCAGCAGCTTTAGCGGATGCTACTGGAGCTGGAACTCTATTTTATTATAAATGTAAAAACACAAACTAGTACAAGTAACGAAAACAATTTCCAGCAATATAACCAATACATAAACAATGTATATACAAGGGCCCCCACCTGCCTGACAACCACCATACAACCACAGCCTATCCAAACATACCTCAAACTTCCTCCAGACTTACACCTGATTCTGCTGTAACAGAAACCAGAGATGCAGAAGCAAAATACATATAGCAAAATATAAACCATATGAAATAACACACAACACTTAAATCATGAGTAGCACATAATAACACATACACTACCCCAACTCTCACTATACCCCCAACCCGAACCGGCCTCTAAGTTCCGAAAAAGTCCTTCCGGACTTAGGGCGAACCCCGACAGTTTTGGGCCAGGGCCAGTCCAAGTTCATGCCTAACCCCCCTCAAAACCCCCACCCCACCTAACTAACCCCCAAAGTAAAAGAACAATAAGTCAACAATAATAATAACAACAACAAGAACAATAACAAAAATACCATCTGCACCGGTTCGGTGCTTGTAAACCCTTTTCATGATACCATTCTCAAAACAAAAAGCTACAGTGAGAACTTAGCCCACCACCAGGAGGCTTGGAGCAATCAAGAACTAAGGCACCAGGAAGGAGAAACCCCTCCAGAGACGGGAGGCCCCCGATGCACCCAGCCTTTCATACTCCAAGGAGCGCACCTTCACCAGGTCACCAAGGATGTTGCTACATACCTCACCCACTGGGAGGATTTTACTAAACATCGTGCATTCCATGTGAAAAACCTAACCACTAGGCTAACTAGAAAAAGAGTGCACTGGTCCCGTCCACCAAGGTCTCTGAACGCCCCATAGGCCCACTCAGCGTAGGAGAGGCCCGCCAGCCTAGGCCAGCCAATGGAAGCGCCCACCCTGTTGCATACCTCTGCATTAAAGGGACACTGAAGCAGGAAGTGCTCCATGCTCTCAAGCGTGTCAGCACAACTCTCACGAGGACAATTCCTATCCTCGGAGTTCCTGTACTTCAAGTTGTCCCTCACATGCAGCTTACCCTGAAAGCAGCGCCAAGTCAAGTCCCAATACTTCGCGGGGATCCGTTTTGAATTTAAAAGATGCAACCCCACCTCCAGATCCCGACTTGGGCAGTCCCTGAGGGCCAGTGACTTTTGAAAATGGGTCGATAAGATCCTCTCCTCGAGAAGTTTCCTCGTGAGAGTCCTCACCTCCCACACTCCCAAATCCCACCGGCGTATTACTTTCAAAACCGGGGTAACATAAGCCGGGAGATGCCCGTGCGGTGTGCGAAGATCCTTCACACGCCCTCCTGTCTCCCATTCCTGGAAGAAGGACTGCAACCATCCCCTACAGGAGAATACCCACAGAGGAGCCCTCTCTTTCCAGAGCTTTGATACATTTAGCTTAAGAAAGGTGCAAACCAAGAACACCAAGGGGTTGACCATATTCAACCCCCCTAGTCTCCTAGTACGGTAAGTATCCTCCCGCTAGACTAGGTTCAGCCTGTTTCCCCATAACAGTTGGAAAAACAGGCTGTAGACCCGCTTCCATAGAGGCTCTGGCAAAATACAAATGCTGCCTAGATACATTAACAATGGGAGCAGGAAACCTTTGCACAAGCTCACCCTTTCCCTCAGGGTCAAAGACCAACCCTTCCACTGGTCCACTCTTTGGGCGGCAGTTTTAAGTCTACCTTCCCAGTTTTTGGTTGGGTAATCACCCTGGCCAAATTCAACGCCTAGGATCTTGGCATACTCTTGGGGCACTGGGAGGGTGTCCGGGAGATCAAGCCTGGGATCTCCTCCCCCAAGCCAGAGACTCCCACACTTGCTCCGATTGACCATGGAACCAGAGGCCCTGGAGTAGCCCTCCACCTCAGACATCACTGCCCGCACCTCCTCTTCCGAGGAGACAAAAACAGAGACATCATCAGCATAGGCCACTACCTTCAGGGCGGCCTCCCGTACGCCCGCCTGGTCCATCCTCACCCCCGCTATTGGTCCACGATCCACCCTCCTTATGAAGGGATCAATCGCGAACACATACAGCAGGGGACTGAGAGGACATCCCTGATGAACGCCGGAGCCCACCGCAAAGGCCTGTCCAATCCAACAGTTCACAAGTGGGCAACTCTCCGCCCCTCTGTACAATGTCTTCAGCCAGCCCACAAACCACCCTGGCAGACCATACCTCAGAAGAGCGGACCACAGGTACTCGTGATCAACCCGGTCAAAGGCTTTTGCCTGATCCAAGGACAGCAGATACCCCTTCCAGAGGCCAGCCTTACCCTGCTCCACAGCCTCCCGGACACCGAGAACAGCACTAAAAGTGCTACGGCCAGGAACACAGCAGTGCTGGGACTCCAAAAGGAGCCGTGGCGCAAACTTCACCAACCTGTTAAAGAGCACTTTAGCCAAAACCTTCCTGTCCACATTGAGAAGCGCTATGGGCCTCCAGTTCTCAATGTGCGATGGATCCTTCCCCTTAGAAAGAAGGATCAAAGCTGACCTCCTCATTGATCTCGGAAGAGTTCCCGAGGAGAGACACTCATTAGAAACCTGAGTCAATAAGGGGACCAAAAGGTCCTTAAAGGTCTTGTAGAACTCCGACGTTAAGCCGTCCGGACCTGGCGATTTTTTGAGCTGGAGCCCGTCAATAGCCAGTCTAACTTCCTCTTCTTTGATCTCATCCACCAAGACATCGAGCGAGGGGTCTACCCCTGATTCAGGAATGGCCTCAGCCAGGAAAGCCGACGTCTCATCTCGATCCAGCTCCTTCCTCCCCAAGAGATGTGAGTAAAAGGATCTGACGACCTCCAAGATCCCTGATCTGGACCTGGTCAGGGATCCTGTACTGTCCCTCAGACCCGCCATTATCTTACTACTCACTGACATCTTGCAGTTTCTGTAAGGGTCGGGCGAGCGATACTTCCCGAAGTGCCTCTCAAAAACCAAAGATGTGTGCCTATCATACTGACATCTCTTGAGTAAGGCTTTCACCCTGGTGATGTCCTCATGGCCACCCCCAGTCGAGACAAGTTCCTCAAGTTTCCTCCTCAGGCCCCGATACAGGAGATCCCTGTTCAGGCTTCTGAGGTTAGAAAGCTGGCGGAAGAATCTCGCCACCCGATGTTTGAAGATCTCCCACCACTCTGACTTAGTGTTACCAAGGCCCAGCAGCGGTACTTGACTTTGAAAGAAATCCTCAAAGGACCGTCTTACAGCTGCTTCCTTCAGGAGTGACGAATTCAGCTTCCAAAAACCTCTTCCCATCCGAGGAGTCTCTGTAACATTCAGAGAAAACATAATCAGCAATGGTCGGAGAATTCAACCTCTACCACCGATAAAGGTGAAGAGACTGCCTCCTCCTTCAAATAAAACCTGTCTATTCTAGACCTACTCTGACTACCTCTGAAATAAGTGTAACCCGCGTGGCCCGTGGTGTTCCGGATGTGGACATCCACTAGGCGAGCCTCACTAACTGCTATTCAAGGCGACGCTGTCGTAGGCCAACCGGTCTCTGGAACCTCCTCTGTCTTGAGGCCTCGAGACATTGTTGAAGTCCCCTCCAAAGACCACCTGTCGGCTACAAAACAAAAAGGGTTTAATACTCATAAATAGACACTTGCGGTCCCACTTAGTCTGGGGACCATAGATGTTTATGAGCCGAAGCTCTTGTCCCCTTATGAACACATCCAAGATCAAGCACCTCCCCATTTCCAACTCAATAACCCGTCGGCATACTACATCTGCGGTCTTGAAAAGGACCGCCACCCTGCTATACGTCTCAGCCGCAAGAGACCAATAGGAAGGCCCGTGTACCCACTCCTTCTTAGCTTTTTTAAGGGACGTGAGATCGGCCAACCTGGTCTCCTGCAAAAACAAAATGTCGACGTCAAGCTGGCCGAGAAAATGAAAGGCCGTGAACCTAGCCGCATCAGACTTTATGCTGGCAACATTAATGGTCGCCAGCGTCAACGGGGTGAGTGCCGCCATCATGAGTGATCAGGTTGGACAGCGACCTTCTTCCCACCCCCCTTACCCTTTACATGTGTTCCATTTTCCTCAGAGGACGATATAGCACATTTCAGGCACACCGACACATCCATACCTGCTGTTCCAGACACAACTTTAACGGGCACAACTGTTTCAGGCGCACCCTTGCCCTTGTCAGGAGGCCCTGGGTCGACCCCCCCCCCCACCAGAGGCCCGGTTTCCCCGACCCCCGATGTTGAGGGCCTGGCACCCGCTTTAGCCCCTACATCCTTGTCCACAACCCCCAGCAACAGACCCCCCCCCCCATCCGAAGACAAGGGGGACCCGCATAGGGCCTGGTACTGGTTGGAGAGCTCTACTGGAGGAAGAGAGGAAGAGCCTTCCTTTGGCACCTGGCCCTGGGTGGCCTTCTCCTTCGAGTTACCCTTCTTCCTCACCCTTTTATTCTCCCTCTTCTTTTGCTGTTGCCACTCTTCATCCCCCCCCCCCATCCACACCTTCGCTGGATGAGGATAAGGGAGTGGTGGCCCCATCCTCCCTGACCATCCTCCTGACCTCTTCGTCTATCTCACTGTCCGGGACCTCAGCTGCAAGCTCCCCCGAACTAGGGACCAGAGGCAGGGACATAACCCCCTGGTCCCTCTCCACCACTCTCCTCGGACGCTGCTCTTTCCCTCCCGCCTCAGGGGGAGGTCTGCTCCTCACCGGTCCCTTACTTCCTACGCCGCCGCTAGTCCCTTCATCGGCTGGTCTGGTCCTCGCCTCCTCCCTACCAGCACCTCCCGCATTCAGGCCAACATTGGCATAGAAGCGTGAACAGCGACTTATCGGGTGTCCCAAGACACCACACAGGTTACACCGAATGTCCCTACAGATGACCCACCCCTCCACACATCGCGCACTTCTCCACCTTGCACCCCACACTGAAGTGAGAGGGGCTGCCGCACCTGTGGCACAACTTCGGCTGCCCCTGGTAAAATATCAGGATTTGGTCCCTTCCCAAGAATGTTGAAGTGGGAATGTGGGTAGCCGAGTAGCCCGAGACCTTCAGTTTTACCATAAAGGTCCAGGCCCCTGACCAGATGCCATGCTTGTCCAGATTATTTTTGGGAATCTGGACCACCTCCCCATACCTGCTCAGCCAGGTCATGATGTCCATCTCAGAAAGTGACTGGTTACTGGGGAGCACAGACACTTTCTTCACTGAGTTTTGGCGAGAGATAGCCTGGACTATAAACCCTCGCCATTCAGGGCAAATCCGAGCCAGCTCATACTGAGACCAGAAGAGCTCTAGGCCCTCCGATCTCACAAAGCTGACGTCGAAAAAGGTGGCACCATAGGGATGAATCAGGGCATAGATGTCATCAGCCCTGAAGCCCATCCCCAGGAAAAGCTCCACCACCTTGTCCCTAGAGGGGCATGCTTCATTGCCTTCCAACCGGAGATGGACCACATTCCTATGGACGCCACCCTACCCTGCTGTCGGCAGAGACCACCTAACGTTCTCTGCCCCTAACTCTCAGAAGGCGGACAGACAATGTCGGTCTATCCAGAATGATAAATCTACCTCCCTACCATCCACTGTAATGGACTGCTCTTCCCTCTTCAGGGCGTCCAGGAGACGCCATTGCAAGTAACCCAGCATCCCCTGACAAGGACCCTCCACTAGCTGCGGCAGCGGCCGCCGCAAAGGTGCGGACATGTGAACCGCCCTCTAACGAGGCCGCCAACGAACTGGGATTCCTTGGCCTCACACTTGGCCCCTCATTCACACTCACACTCTGCCTCACAGCCTCATCTACCGCCCCTGCACCACTACCATCACCACCTGCCGTACCACTCACCACTTCCATACCGGCATCCTCACCTACATCCTCACCTTCTTCATGTACCCCATTCATCCCCACCTCATGCACCCCATCCATGCCAGCCAGAACAGGTGGGGTACTAGCGGCTTTACCCAAGGTCCCAGCATCACTGGGGGGGGGTTCTGGACACTCACCACATCCGCAGCATTGTCCTTACTCCGCTTCTCCCCCTCTGCCACCTTGGACCCTCCAATATTCATGCGCTGGGTATCACAGGGGCCGGGATTTTGGGCGCTGGGTTTTATCAACCTCACAGGTGCAGACACCCCGGCCGGTTTACTCCCGGCACCCTTGTCCCCAACATGCGGCCCCTCAACCCTCTGGCCAGATACGGAAGCAGTGGCTCTCTCCTCCCCCACCATCCTCCGGACCTCAGCCAAGATCTCTGAAAATGCCGCTCCAGCTCCACCGCCACAACCCCCACCTCCCTCTGCCCGAGACCCAGAGGCCATGGGAGACAGAGATGGGAACTCTACCACACTGAATATGTCTGGCGCCACCACCAGCGATGACCCTTTGCCATCCCTACTGTCCTCCGTAGGGATCGCCACACCATCACCACTCGCCTTACATTTGCCTTTACTCTCCCCATCGGACCTGCACCGTGGACCAACTTCATGATCCGGGCACCCTTGACCAGCGGGTGTTACACAGGAGACGGCAGCAGCATCAGTATCATCATTAAACACGTAACGCATACTCACCGTCTCCTGTGCCTTCTTCTTGCGCCCCTTCTTCTCCTTTCCGGGTCCCGGATCTTCTTCCCCGAAACAAAAATGCTGGAGGTTCACCGGGGACTCCAGCAACCGGATGGCCGCCATGAGCCCCCCGGAACCCGAAGACGCCTCCATGTCCTCCTCCTCTGATGTGCTGGAGGCAGGCAGCGCCACCTGCTCAGGACGCAGACTAGAAGATTTAGGAGGCTCCCCGGTAACGCTGGCAGGCTGCTCGACCGGGGTTACTGCCACCTCCTGGGACACTGTTCCTGGATCCGCCTCTGTCTTCCCTGCTGTCTTTCCTGCTGTCTTCCCTGCTGCCTCCCTCCCAGCCGCAGGTTTCTTCTGGGCAACTCCAGGTGCTGCGGTGGGCAGGATGAGGGGCGGGGCACAGGCGCAAGGCTTGCTGAGCCTTGTGGTAGTATAAGTATTGCTAGCTGCTTTTACTTTCATGTCCCTCCTGCCTCCCTCCTTCCCTCCGCCCACAGACTGTACAGAGGCAGCGCCGAGAGCTGCGGTGGGTGGGACTAGGGGCGGACCGGCAGACCGGGAACCGCTGGGCTCTGCAGTTCCACTCGCGGCTCTCATGGTGGCCGCGCCGAGCACCGAGGTGGGCGGGCAAGGGTCGGGCCGACAGACTGGGGACCGCTGGGCTCTGCAGTTCTGTGTGTGTCTCTCATGTTGGCTGTGCCAAGTGGCGAGGTGGGCGGGGCTAGGGGTGGGCCGGCAGACAGGGGGCCGCTGGGCTCTGCAGTTCCACGTGTGTCTCTCATGGTGGCCGTGCCGAGTGCTGAGGTGGGCGGGGCAAGGGGCGGGCCGCCGGACCGGGGACCGCTGGGCTCTGCAGTTCCTCCTGCAGCTCTCACAGCCGCCACGCCGAGCTCTGAGGTGGGTGGGGCAAGGGGCGGAGCCCCAGACCGCGATCCCCCGGACTCTGTGCCCGCACCCACACTATCCTCTGCTCTCACTAACAGCGCGCCTCTTCCTCCACCCCCCACCTTCTCCTCCTCCATGGCTGGGGTAACCCCTGGGGCAGCACCCAGCGCTGCGGTGGGCGGGACAGGGGGCGGGGCTCCAGACAAACATTCCTTTCCAGGCTCCTGGCTGCCATGCATAGTCCTGGGTGTGCCTTCACTGGCCACCAGGCCCCCTTCATACTCCCCCCTTCCTTGCTGCGTGGTTAACCCCTCCTGGCCCGAGAACCGACGATCATTAGAGAATTTCTCAAGAAAGGGACCCGCAGCCCTCTCTATTTCCGCCTGCCTCTGCTCCACCTGGGCAATCCTATCCTTGACCCTCTGGATTTGCGTGGCGATCGCCGGGCGCTTCCTCTGGGCTGCTGCATTATGTAGCACCTTGGCCTGCCGCAGCTCCAGCAGGAGTTTCGCCAGTGCCACCTTCCCCTTCTCGTGGCACAGCAGCATCTCTACCACCCGCTGGGAGAAAGCCTCCGCCGACTCGTCCGGGCCCCTCTCAGCCCATGGGGCACTCCCCTTGCCTCCCTTGGGCTTGCCGCCCCCTTGTTAGCCGATGCCGGCAAGCTCACCGTAGCCGCTTCACGCTGGGACAACCTCCCAGACCTCCTCACAGAGTCCTCCGATGGATCCATATTCAGTCCTCTGACCCCACCCGGCCCAGACCGGGAGGGCCAGAGCCTGGGGATGCCCCCCGACACCCCTGCCTCGGTCCTGGGAAAACAAAGAGGCAAGGGTCGGGCTTAGAAAAAAGTCCTAGTTGGAGCTTCCCAGGAGCTCCTCCACACAGCTCTCACTCAGCTAGGAGCACAGGCCACACCTCCTCCACTTCCTGCTACCGCGGCTGCTGGCAGCAGACTTGCCCTCCATTAGATCCTTGTAAAAGGATTTAAAGTGTACTCATTCAAATTACAGAGCCAATTTAAATTACAGAGCTTAGACCTGCCTCCACCGCGGGGGGTCTTGACCCACCAGCGGACAGGCACCAGTATTGGGACAGGGGGGCTGGCCGTCAGGGTCCACCGCGGCTCTGGCACAAACCTGGCGACACGGAGGTTGCACGGGCAGGAACGGCCTGGCCGTGTCGGCTTCGCACTCCAGTGTAGTCCCTCTGCCCGCCCGTAACCTCAAAGGGATGCGCAAGCAGCTTTTCTTCCCAGGGCTGTTCCCCGCCCAGCAGGAACGTGGGGGAGCTTAGGTCGGCCTTCCACAGGACTCCCTTACCTCCCTCGCCCTCTTTCCTTCTTCCGTTCTCCATCTAGCCCCTCGGCTCTGTGGTGTTCGCTCTCCCTCCAGCTCTCTCCTTCTCACAGGTGGACTACCGCGTGTATTCACACTGTGGCGAATCTTTTGGGCCCAGGCATAAGAAGTCGTCGAGGTAATGGATAATATGTGCCCCCTTAGAAATGTCCATGACGACCCATTAAAGGAGGCAACTAAATGCCTCAAATAGTGAGCAGGATATAGAGCACCCCATGGGCAAACAGCGATCTATATAGTATGCTCCTTCCCAGAAGCAGCCCAATAGGCGGACACTATTCGGAGGCACAGGTAATAAGTAACCGGAACGCCCCCTCAATGTCTGTTTTGGCCATTAGGGTGCCCCTTCCCAACTTCTTGACCCGCCTGATTGCCTTGTCAAAGGAGGTACAGTATATACTACTGTACTTGGTTCCGCGTCGATGTTGTCGTTAACTGACCTGCCCCTTGGATATGACAAATGGTGGATTAGTCCGAATGTATTGGGTTCCGTTTTTGGCACTACTCCCAATGGGGATACCACTACGTCTTGTAAGGAATGTGTTCTGAATGGAACCGCCATTCTACCTAAAGATATTTCTTTTTTTAATTTTCTTGTCACGACGTCTGGGTGTTGGTAGGCTGATTTTAGATTTTTACTCCAGCCTTTCTTGATTTTAGAAGGGCATGACATGCCTATATCTGTGTCTCCTCCTCTTTTTACTCCTCCACCTCTTTTCTTTTCGCATGACTATATGTACTTGTCACTTTTCCATGTGTTAGTTGTGTCTTCTGAGCAGTTTGTCAGTTTTTGGACACCTTTGAAGGTGTTTTCTATGTGTTTCTATGTGTTTTTGTTTGCCTGCCATTGGTTTTAACGGTGTTCGACGAACTGTTAGACGAACCATTTGGCGAACATGCCGGTGTTCGACGAACCGAACCGAACCCGAACACTACGGGGGTGGCTCAACACTATTTAGGAACACAACTAACCCCCTCCGTTGGCTCTCTATATAAGGCCAACTTTCCTCACCTCCTGTCGGGTCATCGAGTCAGACTTCTCCAAGCATGAAATCTCTTGGGTAGGAAGAATAGCGACATTCCAAATGTTTTCTTTGCCAAAGATCCTTTCCCTGTTTAGAACTGTTCCCATCCCCTTCCCACAGAGCTTTTTTAGCAGAACCCATCAGCTGTTGAATTTGTTTGTTTGGAAAATAAAGAAAACACTCCTTATAAGAAGGATACTGAGGAGATTGAAAAAAATGGGGGGTTTAAGACTCCCGCATCTGCAGGATTACTACATAGCTTCTCAGCTTGATCAAATTAAAACCTGGTGGAGGGAGGACATATCCAGTCATTGGATTCAAACTGAATCACATTTTACGCATTCAAAAAGTGTGAAAGCCCTTTTTTGTTCTTCTCTAGTAGTTCCTAAAAAATCATATAATCCTTTGCTCCTCACAACCTCCTTAAAGTGCTTATCCACTACTAGGACAACCCCTTCTTAAACTAAATGTTCGGCCTTGATAAAATAAAATAATCCATACTCACCTCCAGTGCCGACTCCATTCCAGCAATGTCGGCACTCACGGTCCCGGGGCTGTGATGCGGTGGAATGACACGTGATGCCCGGCACCTAATCAGCGCTGGCATCACTGTCCCCGCCTTTGGACAAACGGAACAAGAGGAATTCCAGGATCAGCTGTAGCCCTGGCTTCCTGTTCATGTTCAGTTTGTTCCTTCCGGGCCTCACAGACACTGGGTCACACAGAGTGTAGTCTGGCAGTCCGTGTGACCTGGCAGAATCGCTGTAGTACATTGGACTGCCGGGCTGCGCTCTGAGTGACAAGGCGGCAACACAGTCCGGCAGTCCAACGTACTACAGCGATTCCAATAGGTCACGTGGATTACCGGACTGCCGGTCATGGTGCTCTGTGAGATCCAGGTGGTTGTGAACTGATGTAACCTCACTGACGTCACTGAGGTTACATCAGTTCATAGCTGACCAGTCTCACGGGGCAGCGTGCCCGCAAGTGGCGGTTACGAAAGCCTATGGAGCGTCGCTATGGCACTCCATATGCTTCTGACGACGTGGGACATCGCGGGATCGTTGGACTTGTTTTTAACTGCAGGGGATTTGTTTCTTTTTAATAAATGGGAGAACGAGGGCATCTATTTTTGTGAATAAAGGATTTTTTTGTCTGTTTATTTCCTTTTTCCCCCTGGGTTAGTAATGGGGGTGTCTGACAGAGACCTCTCCATTACTAACCCCAGGGATTGATGCTAGCTGTGGCCGTGATGCTTGACAAATCACATCTGTCATCAACCCCAAATCCCATTACCCAGATTGCTATGGCACCGGGGAAATTGGGAAGAGCTGAGACAGGGCGCAAGAACAGGCGCATCTAATGTGTTGTGCCAGTTCTGTGGCGGCTGCGAGCTGGTATTTTTAGGCTGGGAAGGGGCAAATAACCATGAACCTTACCAGCCTGATAATATCCTCCAGCAGCTGTCAGCTGTTCCTTAGCTGGTTATTAAAATAGGGAAGACCCCACGTCATTATTTTAAACTATTTATTGATAAAAACAACAGGAAAATAAGGTGAGAGATGGCAATTTTTCTTCTCTTTTTTATCTTGCCTTATATACAAGTCATTATATAGTAAAGAATGTTTCCTAACCTTTTTTCCAGTAAAATCCATTTTATCTTCGGTTTTGTATGTTTTATTGTCAATCCGTAAAAGTGGCGTATTACTCTGACATTGTTCCCATCAGTGACCTGGGAGTCAGAGATGAGTCCAGGGGTCTTTCCCATGCTGTTCCCATTCAAATTCAGCGCTGTTTCCATCCATTTCATCAATTTTTCAGCCCACACAGACCTCCTGGTAGGGTCTCCCAGAAAAATGCTCAAGTTTTGACTTCCATTATGCTCGTTACTCGAAACGAGCACCCAAGCATTACAATTTGGTTGATTCGAGTAATGAGCACCCGAGCATTTTAGTGTTCGCCCATCACTATTTGTAACACAATATTATATATTTAGAAATCCTAAACTTAGAATAGTTAGAATAGCTTCCAGATGATTGCAGAGAGGTTTTTTTTTATTGGGACCAGATTTTGGGTCCGGGATGAGCGGTCAAAGAGCTTAGGAGGGAATGACCTCTCCCACTCCTATACAAAGATGCCATATTGGCTCAGTTGAGTGTGGTGTTGGAGAGGCAGCTAGTCCGCCGGCTGATCCAAGTGAGTGAGAAGCAAGGCCTGTGTCGCTGCAAAGGGTGGGAGACAGTTGGCTTAAACTGCCTACTTAGAGAAGGGACTGTGTTTGTTTTGTTTCTCCTTTGTTATTTTTATTTAAATCCTATAAAGGTTTATGACTGTTAATAACCTTTGACGTAAATTTATGTAGAAGGTAGTGTCCTTTCCTTTGATGCGGGCTCGCACACCGAGCCCACATCTTTCCCCACACATGATGACTGATTTAATCATCCATTATGTGCCTTTAATAACTGTTAGCCAATTAAATTGAGCTGTCAATCACTGACAGCGAGATTTAACACGCACCGGCCGAAAACTCGTCATTCATCCCGAACATTGGCGCCCCTGTCATGTGATGGCGGGGCACTGATGGGTTGTCATGACAGCTGGGGGTCTGCAGATGACCCCCCATGCCTGTCATTTTGATCCTTCTGTTTATAGGAGATTGTTATTTTAGCTATAGGACAAGCAATCAGATGATTGCAGCTTCAAATCCCTTAAGAGGACTGTTCAATACAGTAAAAAGTGATAAAAAAGTATTTAAAAATTTGAAAAAAAAAAAGTTCAAACCACCCTCCATTTGCCCCATTAAAAATAAATCATTCTATGACTAAGGGCTTCGGCCAGAAACGCGTCAGAATGTTTACTGTTTTTATTGTATGGATATCTATCTTTATAAAGACATGAAATAAAGATTGCTACATTTTATCAACCACTAGTTTCCATTTTTTCTCCAGTTCCTTTTTGCTTTGTTCCAGTGGTCAATGGATTGGAATCAGGCTGCAATCATTTGGAGCAACTAAACTACAATACAGATGGTGAGGCTTTCTTCCCCTTTTTTCTTAGTTAAAAATAAATCAATTAAAAAAATACATTGGTATTGCTGCTTTCGCAAAAGTCAGATCTATCAAAATCTAATATAAATAATTACGATTGGTAAATTGTGCAACAGTTTTTTTGGCCACTGCAACATTGCAATAAAATACATCCAATATACCCCTAAATAGTATCAATAAAAACGTCAGCTCAGGGTGCAAAAAATAAGCTGTCACTCAGCCCTATATCCCAAAAAAATGGAGACGTTACGGATCTTGGAAAAAAGCGACACAAGCAAAAATAATTTTTACTTACAAACTTCGGAACTTTGTAAGTAGGGGGGCCTGATCATGCTTGGTTTCCCACTCTGTCATCTGCGTGACAGCACAGGAAACATGGGCTCTTATTGGTGGTAATATCGTTACCGTCGGTCAGAGCGCTGCGGGGTCACGCTGTAAGACCGCAGCTGGGACTTTGACCGACAGTAAAAAGCTTACCGCTGGTCATAGGCGTCATGTGCTCATAGTAAAGAAAATACCAAATAAATAAATATTGAAAAAAAAATAAAAGACCCAGTTATACTCACCTTTATGCCTAATCCCTGAACCCTTGTCCTCTGTAAAAAATCTAATATAAAGAAACACCATAATACTCACCTTAACACTAGTGATGGGCGTTCACTAAAATGTTTGGGTGCTTGATGCTCGGGTCGAGCACATTGGAATACTCAGGTGCTCTACCCGAGCAACGAGCCCAATGTAAGTCTATGGGAAACTCGAGCATTTTTAAGGCGGCTCCCCCCGGCGGTCTGCAGAGGGCCTAAAAATTGCCAAATCGATGGGAACAGTGCTCAAATGACATGGGAACAGCATGGGGAAGACCACTGGAAGCATTTCTGACTCCCAGGTCACTGCTGTCAACAATGTTGTCAGAGGTATTACGCCACTTTTACGGACTCACAATAAAACATCTCCACACCTTGGGCTATGTTCACACGTAGCGTTTTTGATGTGATTTTGCACTTTTGCAATGCTTTCAACATTGACAAATGCATTCACCAGGAAATGGCATTTTAACATTTTACAACCTTAACTGGCCATGTGGTGTGTGAGACATGATCAGACACATCCTGTTTCATTTATTAAGGAGGGACTCTGAAAGTCACAAAGCCTATTTTTATAGGGCCATCTGGCTGCCTTTACTATTCTTAAAGGGCCAGCAGTCGGCCCTCACTATTCTTAGGGAGCCATCAGCCGGCTATGCTTTATTGTTCCCATTACTAAAGAGTGGATGTCCTATACTGTTATTGCGTATGCAGTGAGTGGCAGGGCTGCCCAAAATTTGGAAGCATCCCAATACCCCTTTGAAAATTTGGACGCACCCCAATACCTCTTTGAAGAGACTTAGAGGAGGGCTTCCTAAAAACAATGTTCCCATTATTAGGAAGTTGGTTTCCCATACTGTTTGCCTATGGAGTGAATGCAAGGGCTGCCAAAAATATGGACCTACTCCAATGCCCCTTGGAAGAGACGTAGAGGAGGGCCTCCTGAAAAAAAAATGTTCCCATTACTAGGAAGTGGGTCTCCCATTGTGTTTGCCTATGCAGTGAATGCAAGGGTTGCCAAAAATTTGAAGGCATGCCAATGCCCCTTGAAAGAGACGTGGAGGTCAGAGGGCCTCCTGAAAACAATGTTCCCATTATTAGGAAGTAGGTCTCCCATTGTGTTGGCCTATGCAGTGAATGCAAGGGCTGCCAAAAATTGGGAGGCACTCCAATGCCCCTTGAAAGAGACTTGGAGGTCAGAGGGTCTCCAAAAACAATGTTCCCATTATTAGAAAGTGGGTCTCCCATTGTGTTGGCCTATGCAGTGAATGCAAGGGCTGCCAAAAATTTGGAGGCACTCCAATGCCCCTTGGAAGAGACGTAGAGGGCCTCATGAAAAAATGTTCCCATTATTAGGAAGTGAGTCTCTCATAGTGTTGGCCTATGCAGTGAATGCAAGGGCTGCCAAAAATTTGGAGGCACTCCAATGCCCCTTGGAAGAGAAGTAGAGGGCCTCATGAAAAAATGTTTCCATTATTAGGAAGTGGGTCTCCCATAGTGTTGGCCTATGCAGTGAATGCAAGGGCTGCCAAAAATTGGGAGGCACTCCAATGCCCCTTGGAAGAGACGTGGAGGTCAGAGGGCCTCCTGAAAACAACGTTTCCATTATTTGGAAGTGGGTCTCCCATTGTGTTTGCCTATGCAGTGAATCCAAAGGTTGCCAAAAATTGAGAGGCACTCCAATGCCCCTTGGAAGAGATGTAGAGGTCCTCCTGAAAACAATGTTCCCATTATTAGGAAGTGGGTCCCCATAGTGTTGGCCTATGCAGTGAATGCAAGGGCTGCCAAAAATTTGGAGGCACTCCAATGTCCCTTGGAAGAGATGTGGAGGTCAGAGGGCCTCCTGGAAACAATGTTCCCCTTATTAGAAAGTGGGTCTCCCATAGTGTTGGCCTATGCAGTGAATGCAAGGGCTGGCAAAAATTGGGAGGCACTTCAATGCCCCTTGGAAGAGATATGGAGGTCAGATGGCCTCTTGAAAACAATGTTCCCATTATTGGGAAGTGGGTCTCCCATAGTGTTAGCCTATGCAGTGAATGCAAGCGCTGCCAAAAATTGTGAGGCACTCCAATGCCCCTTGGAAGAGACATAGAGGGCCTCATGAAAAATTGTTCCCATTATTAGGAAGTGCGTCTCCCATAGTGTTGACCTATGCAGTGAATGCAAGGGTTGCCAAAAATTGGGAGGCACTCCAATGCACCTTGGAAGAGACGTGGAGGTCAGAGGGCCTCCTGAAAACAATGTTTCCATTATTAGGAAATGGGTCTCCCATTGTGTTTGCCTATGCATTGAATGCAAAGGTTGCCAAAAAATTGGGAGGCACTCCAATGCCCCTTGGAAGAGACGTAGAGTGCCTCATGAAAAAATGTTTCCATTATTAGCAAGTGGGTCTCCCATAGTGTTGGCCTATGCAGTGAATGCAACGGCTGCCAAATATTTGGAGGCACTCCAATGTCCCTTGGAAGAGACGTGGAGGTCAGATGGCCTCCTGAAAACAATGTTCCCATTATTAGGAAGTGGGTCTCCCATAGTGTTAGCCTATGCAGTGAATGCAAGGGCTGCCAAAAATTGTGAGGCACTCCAATGCCCCTTGGAAGAGACATAGAGGGCCTCATGAAAAAATGTTCCCATTATTAGGAAGTGGGTCTCCCATAGTGTTGGCCTATGCAGTGAATGCAAGGGCTGCCAAAAATTTGGAGGCACTCCAATGCCCCTTGGAAGAGACGTAGAGGGCCTCATGAAAAAATATTCCCATTATTAGGAAGTGGGTCTCCCATAGTGTTGGCCTATGCAGTGAATGCAAGGGCTGCCAAAAATTGGGAGGCACTCCAATGCCCCTTGGAAGAGACGTGGAGGTCAGAGGGTCTCCTGAAAACAATGTTCCCATTATTAGGAAGTGGGTCTCCCATTGTGTTTGCCTATGCAGTGAATGCAAGGGCTGCCAAAAATTGTGAGGCACTCCGATGCCCCTTGGAAAAGACATAGAGGGCCTCATGAAAAATTGTTCCCATTATTAGGAAGTGGGTATCCCATAGTGTTGACCTATGCAGTGAATGCAAGGGTTGCCAAAAATTGGGAGGCACTCCAATGCCCCTTGGAAGAGACGTGGAGGTCAGAGGGTCTCCTGAAAACAATGTTCCCATTATTAGGAAGTGGGTCTCCCATTGTGTTTGCCTATGCAGTGAATGCAAAGGTTTCCAAAAATTGGGAGGCACTCCAATGCCCCTTGGAAGAGACTTATAGGGCCTCATGAAAAAATGTTCCCATTATTAGGAAGTGGGTCTCCCATAGTGTTGGCCTATGCAGTGAATGCAAGGGCTGCCAAAAATTTGGAGGCACTCCAATGCCCCTTGGAAGAGACGTAGAGGGCCTCATGAAAAAATATTCCCATTATTAGGAAGTGGGTCTCCCATAGTGTTGGCCTATGCAGTGAATGCAAGGGCTGCCAAAAATTGGGAGGCACTACAATGCCCCTTGGAAGAGATGTGTAGGTCAGAGGGCCTCCTGAAAACAATGTTCACATTATTAGGAAGTGGGTCTCCCATAGTGTTGGCCTATGCAGTGAATGCAAGGGTTGCTAAAAATTGTGAGGCACTCCAATGCCCCTTGAAAGAGACGTGGAGGTCAGAGGGCCTCCTGAAAACAATGTTCCCATTATTAGGAAGTGGGTCTCCCATTGTGTTGGCCTATGCAGTGAATGCAAGGGCTGCCAAAAATTGTGAGGCACTCCAATGCCCCTTGAAAAAGATGTGGAGGAGGGCCTCATAAAAGAATGTTCCCATTAGAAAGGAGTGGGTCTCCTATACTTGTAATGCCCATGCACTAAGTGTATGGGTTGACAAACATTTACCCCTGGGGGGTACACATGAACATACTGTATAAAAAAAATATTTTTACGGGCATCATAAACACCCTTTAAAAAAATTATGTGGGTGTTGCATCACGGACCATGGTCACCCTGGTGATATGGTGGTGGAAGATGAGGATGAGGAGAAGGAGGAGGACAAGAGCAAATGGCCAAAATCAGGAAGCGTATACCCATGTGTAGGTGGGAAACGGTGCATGGGAATACACCTCCCAAAAAAGACACTAGATTTGAGTTTATTTTACCCTGCTATCATTCGGTGGTGTTGAGAAGTCTGGCCCATCGCTGCTCACCATCTTGGTGGAGTCCTCAAAGTTTTTGAGGATGGTACATTTGTCTGACATCCATGTCCACTCTTGAGGTCTTATGTGTGGAGTCTGAACTAACTACCGACGGCCTTGTTGATGCTGGTGTCAACAACTGCCCTCTTCTGCTCACAAATCCTTCCCAACATCTGCAGTGTAGAGTTCCAATGCGTGGGGACATCACACACCAGTCGGTGAGTCGGCAGCTGCAAAAGCTGCTGAAGCACCGCAAGGGCGGCGGAAGCTTTAGCTGACTTTCTAAAATGGGTACACAGGTGACGTACTTTTGCAAGCAGATCCGGCAGCTCTTGGTAGGTTTTGAGAAACCGCTGAACCACGAGGTTAAGCACATGGGCCAGGCATGGTACATGTGTGAGCTTGCCTCGCCTCAGAGCCGCCACCAGGTTCCGGCCATTGTCATACATGACAATGCCTGGCTGTAGGTTCAGCGGTGTCAGCCACAGATCTGCCTGCTTTTTCAGAACTGTCCACAACTCTTCAGCATTGTGTGGTTTGCTACCTAAGCATATTAGCTTCAGCACAGCCTGTTGCCGTTTGGCTCATGCAATGCTGCAGTGCTTCCAGCTTGTGACTGATGTGGTCATTTCGGAGATCGAGGCTGAAGAGGAGGAGGAGGCTGAGGAGGATGAGATGCAGGAGCTGTAGACTGTGGGGGGCACCCTGATTGACCTAGGGCCTGCAATCCTTGGCGTCGGGAGGATGCGTTCCGTCCCATGGTCCGATTGGGTCCTGGCTTCCAATATATTAACCCAGCGTGCCGTCAGCGAGATGTACCATCCCTGTCCACAAGCACTTGTCCACGTGTCCGTAGTTAGGTGGACTTTCCCAGTAACTGCATTGTTGAGGGCACGACTAATATTGTGGGACACATGCTTGTGTAATGCGGGGATGGCACACTGGAAGAAATAGTGGCGGCTGGAGACCGAGTACCGAGGGATGGCCGCCGCCATCAGGGTGCGGAAAGCTCCCATCTCCACGAGCCTAAAAGGCAACATTTTGAGCGCAAGCAGTCGCGAAATGTGGGAATTTAGTAGTTTGGCCTGTGGGGCGTTGGCTGTGTATTTGCGCTTCCATTCCAAGGATTGGGGTATGAACAACTGAACGCTGCGCTGGGACAAGGACGTGCTTGCTGATGGTGCTAGTTGAGAGTGTGCAACGACAGGTGCAGTGTAGGAGGCATCTTCGCATGCACTATGGACAGGGGATTGGCTTGCATGCACAACAGCGGAAGAAGCAGTGATGCCACTCGCAGACACTGTACCTGGACCCTTGGGTTCAGCCCACAAAGTCGGGTGCTTTGCTGCCGTGTGCCTGATCATGCTGGTGGTGGCCAGGTTGGTAGTTTTGCTACCCCTGCTGATGCTGGCCTGGCAGGTGGTGCATATGGCCTTTTGGGGTTATCAGCAGAGTCTTTAAAAAACAACCAGACTCGGGAAGACCTAACAGTTGTACTGGCAACTTCCTTCGTGTTGGTGTTACAGGGAACGGTTGCACACCTTCTGTCTGTGGCCACCACACTGCTTCTTCCTGCCTGTTGGGGTGCTCTGCCTCCCTCCCCCTATGGGCTGCTGTCCTCACTCTGCACGTCCCCCTGCCAGGTTGGGTCAGTTACTATATCATCCACCACTTCGTCTTCCACTTCCGCACCCTGGTCCTCCTCCTGACTTTCTGGCAATTGTGTCTCATCATCGTCCACCTCTTGTGACACTTTCCCACCATCGCCTTCGTATGACCATGGCAGCTCAAATATTTGGGCATCTCTACATGCGATCTCCTCTTGCCCCGCTTCAAGTGGACCAGGCGAGAGGCCCGGATCTATAAATGGAAAAGTGAACAGCTCTTCGGAATGTCCAAGTGTGGGATCAGTTGTCTCTGGGCACTCGGCATGGTGGGAGGAAGGAGGATCAGGGTGAACAATATGCGGTCCAGACTCATGGCTACTGAGACTTGACCGTGTGGAAGACAGGGTGGTGGTGGTGGTGGCTAAGTGACTGGAAGCATTATCCGCTATCCAACCAACAACCTTTTGACACTGCTCTGGGTTCAATAGCTTTGTGCTGCAGTCCCCTATTAATTGGGACAGGAAGGTCGAGCAAGAAGATGTGGGTGTTTGTTGTGGCAAAATTTCAGCTTGCCCACGGCCTCGGCCTCTGCATGCACCATCACCATCACGTCCAGTTCCCCATCCCTTTCCACGCACCTTGCCCATTTTAAATGGAGGACAATATCTTCCATGCTCACAACAAATGGCTGAATTTGGAGCGAACTTATATGTGATTTGTGTGATGGACAAACCACAGTTTTAAATAGCTGGCCTGTAGGTAACTGTTTTTAACAGCAAACTGGTGTCAATAACTTCACTGACATACTGAAACAAAATTTTAATGGAAGCCAGAAATGGCAGAAGTTTAAGCTAACTTATATGCTAATTTTTTAATGGAGGCCCGAAATGGCAGTATTTTCTGAAAACCTATAAG